>NC_082639.1:128419141-138419141 GCF_028023285.1 Balaenoptera ricei
TTTCAGGAAGGCTCAGCTGGCCTAGTAACCAGATTTGGGGATGGAGAAATGCTGCCACCTTGTTTCCGGTTCCCACAAGAGCAGCTTTAAACACTGGGCTAACGGTCACTTAAGATGCACAGTAATTGTAGCGCTGTAAATGACACGTGTCCTCAAAAAAAGTCCTGGGGTAGGTAATGGCCAAAAAGTTCACAACACGGAAAATTTTTCAAGAAAACGGTTTCAAGAGGTAAGTGTTACTCACACTGTTATTTTAAAAAAAGAAGAACATGGATAAAAGCTCAATATCAGGAATTATTGGTTGGATGCAAATCCAAACTACAAAAAGATTTCACCACCCAATATTCGAAATGCCATCCGTAAAACAGTCTACAAACAATGAATGCTGACGGGTTCACGGAGAAATTCATACCCACTATGCTGTTGGTTGGATTTAAACTGGTAACAGCTAATCATGAGAACAGAATGGAGCTGCGTTTAAAATGTAAAAAAATTGAGCTACCATACAATGCGGCCGATCCCCTAATGGGCCTATCACATAAGAAGACCAGAATCGGAAAGACAGAGACAGGCAAACATGCACCGTAGCAATATTTACAGTAGCCAAGACATTCAAGCAAACACAATATCCATCAATAGATAAATGGACAAAGAAGAAGTGTTGGACGTACCGAATGGAATATTAGCCTCAGAAAAAATAAATGAACAATGCCGTTTTCAGGACTACAGATGAGACTAGAAATAATCATATTAGGTTAAGTAAGTCAAAAGGGAATGACAAATATCCTATGATATCATTTATACATGTTATCCTAAGATTGCTACCAATGAACATATTTCCACAGAAAAAGAAACTCACAGATTTATAAAACAAATGAATGGTTAACAAAAATGAAAGGTGGGAGGATGGACAAATTAGGATTATGGAGCTAACATACATATAGTAATGTATGTTAAGTGTATATAAACATACAACACATAAACTGTATGAATTATATAATCACCAATATATATAAAATATATAATGACAAAACGCCTACCATATACCAAGGGAGGTCTACTCAACATTCTGTAATAACATACATGGTAACAGCATCCGAAGAACAACAGACACATGTATGAATCATTGAGCAGATTCTGTACAGCCAGCCAATCACAACACTCTAATCAAATTTACTTTGATAAGAAATAGAAATTAAATTTAAAAAACAAACATAAGTAAGGAGACATAAACTTCTGGGGTCTTGTCCCAGCACATTTCACTCTAATTCATAACCGAGGAACATGACATCCAGGAAGACTCTGTTGCCCTTGTAACAAGAGTTGAGAACGTCATAATGCTGCCGCCTTGTGGCTGTTTCCCACAACAGCAGCTTTAAATCCAGTGCTAATGTTTGCTTAATAGTCACAAGGATTGCAGGGCTGTAAATGACACCTGCCCTCAAAAAATGCTCTGGGGTAGGGAATAGGCAAGAAAATTCAACACATGACAAATTTTTCAAGAAGTCAATATGAAGAGGGAAGTTGTACTCACTCTTTAAAAAAAAAGCAAAAGTAAAAAAGGACATGCGTAAAGCTCAGTATAAGGAATTATTAGTCACATGCAAATCCAACCTCCAAAAAGGTTTCAGCTCACACCAGTCAAATGACCATCAGCAAAAAGTCTACAAACTATTAATGCTGAAGGGGTTTTTATAGGACTGTGTTCACTCTACTTGCTATTGGGATGTAAACTGGTAACAGCCAGCAGTGAGAACAGAAAGGAGGTGCATTGAAAGGTAAAAGTTGAACTACCATATGATCTAGTAGGCCCACTGCTGGGCCTAAGCCCTGAGAAGACCAGAATCCAAATGGCACAGGCTGGCAATCCTGCACTGGTTCAATATTAAGCATAGCCAAGACTTGGAAGTAACCAAAATGTCCATCCACAGATGAATGCACAAAGAAGAAATGGTCCATGTACACAATGGAATATTCGCCATGGAAAAGGATGAAACACTGCTCTTTGAAGCACCACAGATGAGCCTAGAGATAATCATAGAACATGAGGTAAGTCGGAAAGCAGACGACAAATAACCTGTGATATCACTCCTAAGTGTTACCTAACAACTGACACATATGAACATATTTCCAGAGAGAAAGACTCTCACAGACTTAGGAAACAAACTATGGTTATCTTAAGGGAAAGGTGGGAGGAATGGATACATTAAGATTAGGGTTACCATATGTATACAAATACATATTAAACACATGTATCAAAAAGACCGACCATATACGAAGGGAAGTCTACTGAAAGCTCTGTAATTATTTACACGGGTTCTTGTCTGGTGGCACCGTGATTAAGAATCCGCCTGCCAATGCAGGGGACACAGGTTCGATCCCTGGTTCGGGAAGATCCCACATGCTGCAGAGCAACTAAGCCCGTTCACCACAACTAAAGAGCCTACGCTCTGGATCCCACGAGCCATAACTACTGAGCCCAAGGCTCCACAACAACTGAAGGCTGAACGACGAGAGCCCATGTTCTGCAACAAGAGAAGCCACTGTATTTGAGAAGCCCGTGCATCGCAACGGAGAATACCCCCGCTCACCGCAATGAGAGAAAGCCCACAGGCAGCAACGAAGATCCAACTCAGCCAAAAATAAATAAATATATAAATAAACTTATAAAAAAAATAATAATTTATATGGGAAGAGGATCTGTACATGAATAGATATACATAATGTTCAATTAAACCTGATTGTGTACACCCAGAACAAACACTATTCTACTCATTACCCCAATTTAAAAAATTAAAACCACGAACAACAATTAATGAGACATAAAGTTATTGGGGTTTTCCGTGGCAATTTCCATTCTAATATACAAGATAGTAACACGACTTCCAGAAAGGCTCTGCTGCCGTAGTGACCAGATTTCGTAATGCAGAAATGCTGCCGCCTTGTGGCCGTTTCCCACAACAGCAGCGTTAATCCTAGTGCCATAGGTCACTACATATTCACAATCATTGCACGCCTGTTAATGACACCTGCCTTGAAAAAAAATCCTGAGGTTGAAAATCGACCAAAAAATTCAAACAACAAGAATGTCCCAGGAAGAAAATTTCAAGAAGTATATTGTACTCACGCTTTTTTCCTTTTGTTTTCTTAATAGAAATGAAAATGGTTTGGAAAAGTGCTGAACATTAGGAATTGTGAAGGACATGCAAATGCAAATTACAAAAATTTTTCAGCTCACTCCAGTCAGAATGGCCATGCGCAAAAATTCTGTAAACAAAAAAAGTTAAAGAAGATGTGGAGAAAGGCTTACACTCGGTGCTAAGTGGAATATGGTAAGACCCACTAATGGAAACACAAAGAAGGTGCTTTGAAAATGTAAAAATTGAGATAACTTATGATCCAGCAGACCCATTCTTGGACGTATAACCTAAGAAGTCAAAATTGAAAAGACAAAGGCAGGCAAATCGGCATTGCAGCAGTATTACAATAGCCAAGATATGGAAGCAACCAAACAGTCCATCAACAGATGGGTGGACAAAGAAGAACGGGTACCTGTACAGATAGAATATTTGCTTAGGAAAAAAAAATGTAGCAATGCCATTTGCAGCACCAAAGATGACTCTAGAAGTAATCACGGAACTTGTAGTGAGTCAGATAGCGAAAGACACCTATCCTATGATATCACTTATAGGTGTTAACTAAAAATTGATACCAATGAAGATATTTCCACAGAGAAAGGCAATCACAGATTCATTAAACAAACTTATGGTTCACCAAATGGAAAGGTGTGAGGATTGGCTACATTACGATATTGGGGTTAACAGAGATATACAAACACATGTGAAATACATAATCACCAAAGACCTATGGAATACGAAGAGAAGACTACTCAACATTGTGTCATTACCTACATGGGAAAAGGATCCGGACAAGAATACATATATGTATATGTGTAAAAGAAACACATCTTGCACAACTAGAACAAACAGAACAGTGCAATCAAATTGACTCTGATAAAACATAAAAATTAAATTAAAAAAACGAACAAGAAGTAATGAGACATAAAATTAAGGGGCTTTTTCCTGGCAAATTCCATTCTGATTTACAACCTAGGAACACGACCTCCAGAAAGGCTCTGCTGCCCTAGTAACCAGACTTGGTAATGGAGAAATGCTGCCACCTTGTGGCCATTACCCACAACAGCAGCTTTAAACCCAGTGCTAAAGGTCCTACATATTCACAATCATTGTAGGCATGTAAATGACACCTGCTCTTAAAAAAAATCCTGAGGTCGAAAATCGAACAAAAAAGTCAGAAAACGGCAATGTTCCAAGAAAAAAATTTCAAGAAGCATATTGTACTCACACTTTTTTTCTTTTTCTTTTAATAGAAAAGAAAATGGTGTGGAAATATACTGAACATTAGGAATTGTTAAGGACATGCAAATAAAAATTACAAAAACTTTTCAGCTCACACCAGTCAGAAAGGCCATGTGCAAAAATTCTGTAAACAAAAAATGTTAAAGGGGATGTGTAGAAATGGGTACCCTCGGTCTAAGTGAGATATGGTAAGACGCACTAATGGAAACACAATGGAGGTGCTTTAAAAAAGTAAACAGTGAACTACGTTATGATCCAGCAAGCCCCTTCTTGGAACTATAACCTAAGAAGACAAAATTGGAAAGACACAGGCAGGCAAATCTGCCTTGCAGCAGTATAAAAATAGCCAAGATATGGAAGTAACTAGAAAGTCCACTAACAGAGGGGTGTACAAAGAAGAACTGGTACATGCAGAGATGGAATATTTGCTGGGGAATAAAAATGAAACAATGCCATTTGCAACATCATAGAAGAATTTAGAAGTAATCACGCAAATTGTAGTAAGTACGAAAGCGAAAGCCACGTATCTTATGATGTCACTTACAGGTGTTACCTAAAAATTGATACCAATGAAGATATTTCCACAGAGAAAGGAATTCACAGATTCATTACACAAACTTATGGTTCACCAAATGGAAAGGTGTGAGGATTGGATACTTTACGATATCGGGGTTAACACAGATATACAAACAGATGTGAAATACGTAATCACCAAAGACCTACGGAATACCAAGAGAAGGCTACGCAACATTGTGTTACAACCTACATGGGAAAAGGATCCAAAGAAGAATACATATATGTATTTGTTGAAAAGAACCACATCTTGGGCTTCCCTGGTGGCGCAGTGGTTGAGAATCTGCCTGCCAATGCAGGGGACACAGGTTCGAGCCCTGGTCTGGGAAGATCCCACATGCCATGGAGCAACTGGGCCCGTGAGCCACAACTACTGAGCCTGCGTGTCTGGAGCCTGTGCTCCACAACAAGAGAGGCCGCGATAGTGAGAGGCCCGCGCACCGCGATGAAGAGTAACCCCCGCTCGCCGCAACTAGAGAAAGCCCTCGCACAGAAACGAAGACCCAACACAGCCAAAAATAAATAAATAAATTTATTTAAAAAAAAAAAAAAAAGAACCACATCTTGCACACCTAGAACAAACAAAATAGTGTAACCAAATTTGCTGTGATAAAAAATAAAATTGAATTAAAAACACAAACAAGAAGTAATGACATACACTTAAGGGGCTTTCGCCTGGCCCATTGCATTCAAATTTACAAGCAAGTAACTCGACTTCCAGAAAGGCTCTGCTGCCCTAGTAACCAGATTTCATAATGGAGAAATGCTGCCGCCTTGTGGCCCTGTCCCACAACAGCAGCTTTCAACCCAGTGCTAAAAGTCACTAAATATTCACAATCATTGCAGGCATGTAAATGACACCTGCCCTCAAACAAAATCCTGGGGTTGAAAATCGACCAAAAAATTCAAAAGCAGGCAACCTTCCAAGAAGAAAATTTCAAGAGGCATATTGTACTCACATTGTTTTTCTTTTTTTCTTTAATAGAAAAGAAAAAGGCATGGAAAATGCTGAACGTTAGGAATTATTAAAGACATGCAAATCCAAATTACAAAAACCTATCAGCTCACACCAGTCAGAATGGCCATCAGCAAAAATGCTGCAAATAATAAATGCTGAGAGGTTGTGGGGAAATGCGTACCCCCGGTGCTATGTGGGACGAGGTAAGAGCCACTAATGAAAACACAATAGAGGTGCCTTGAAAAGGTAAACATTGAGCAACCAATCAATCAAGCATACCCACTGCTTTGCCTATCACCTGAGAAAATGAGAATTAAAAAGTCACAGGCTGGCAAACCTGTACTACAGCAATACTTACCATAGCCAACACTTGGAAGCATGGAAAATGTCCTTCTACAGAGGATGGCACAAAGAAGAAGTGGCCCATGTACACAATGGAATATTACTCCACTAAAAAATATAAATTAAATTTAAAAAACAAACATAAGTAAGTAGACATCACCCTTTGTGGGTTTATCCGGGCATCTTCCACTGTAATTTATAACCGAGGAACACCACTGGCAGGAAGGTCCGTTTCCCTAGTACCAGCATGGGGAACGTAGAAATGCTGCCACACTTGGGCCGTTACCTGCAACAGCAGCTTTAAAACCTGTGCTAATGGTCACTTCATATGAAAAAGTACTGCAGGGCTGTAAATGAAACGTGCCCTCAAAATGTCTTGACGGTGGTAATGGACAAAAATTTTCAAAATGTGGCACATACTTTAAGAAAACAATTTGAAGAAGTAAGCTGTAATCACAGTTTGAAAAAAATAAAAAAGGATATGCCTTAAAGCGCAATTTGAACGGATTATTAGTCGCATGCAAATCCAACCACAAAGAGGTATCAGCTCACACAATTCAGAATAACAATCAGAAGAAACTACAAACACGAAATGCTGAAGGTGTTGTGGAGAAATGTATACACTCAACATTAAGTGGGACGTAACCTGGAAAGAGCCACTAATGAGAACAGAATGGAGGCGCCTTTAAAAGGTGTATATTGAGCTACCATATGATCCAGCAGGCCCATTCCTGGACCTATAACCTAAGAAGACAGAATTGGAAAGACACAGGCAGGCAAAACTGCATTGCAGCAGTATTACAATAGCCAAGATATGGAAGCAACCAAAAAGTCCATCAACAGATGGGTGGACAAAGAAGATCTGGTACCTGTACAGATAATATATTTGCTTGGGAGAAAAAATGAAACAATGCCATTTGCAGTACCATAGATGAGTCTAGAAGTAATCACGTAACTTGTAGTGAGTCACAAAGCGAAAGACACCTATCCTATGATTGCACTTATAGGTGTTACCTAAAAATTAATACCAATGAAGATATTTCCACAGAGAAAGGCAATCACAGATTCATTAAACAAACTTATGGTTCACCAAATGGAAAAGTGTGAGGATAGGCTACGTTACGATATTGGGGTTAACAAAGATATACAAACACATGTGAAATACATAATCACCAAAGACCTACGGAATACCAAGAGAAGACTACTCAACATTCTGTCATTACCTACATGTGAAAAGGATCCGGACAAGAATACATATATGTATACATGTAAAAGAAACACATCTTGCACAACTAGAACAAACAGAACAGTGTAATCAAATTGGCTCTGATAAACCTTAAAAATTAAATTTAAAAAACGAACAAGAAGTAATGAAACATAAACTTAAGGGGATTTTTCCTGGCACATTCCATTCTAGTTTATATACTAGTAACACGACCTCCAGAAAAGCTCTGCTGCCCTAGTAACCAGATTCCATAATGTAGAAATGCTGCCGGCTTGTGGCCCATTCCCAAAACAGCAGCTTGAAACCCAGTGCTAAAGGTCACTACATATTCATAATCACTGCAGGCCTGTAAATGACACAGACCGTGAAAAAAAATCTTGAGGTCGAATATCGACCAAAAAATTCAAAAAAGAGCAATGTTCCAAGAAGAAAATTTCAAGAAGCATATTGTAGTCACACTTTTTTTCTTTTTCTTTTAATAGAAAAGAAAATGGTATGGAGAAATGCTGAACATTAGGAATTGTTAAGGACATGCAAATCAAAATTACAAAAATTTTACAGCTCACACCAGTCACAATGGTCATGTGCAAAAATTCTGTAAACAAAAAATGTTAAAGGGGATGTGGAGAAATGCGTACCCTCGGTCTAAGTGGGATGTGGTAAGTCCCACTAATGGAAACACAATGGAGGTACTTTGAAAAAGTAAACAGTGAGCTACCTCATTACCCAGTAGGCCCCTTCTTGGAACTATAACCTAAGAAGACAGAATTGGAAAGACACAGGCAGGCAAATCTGCATTGCAGCAGTATTACAATAGCCAAGATATGGAAGCAACCAAAAAGTCCATCAACAGATGGGTGGACAAAGAAGACCTGGTAACTGTACAGAGAGAATATTTGCTTAGGAAAAAAAACGAAACAATGCCATTTGCAGCACCATAGATGAGTCTAGAAGTAATCACGCAACTTGTAGTGAGTCACAAAGCGAAAGACACCTATCCTATGATATCACTTATAGGTGTTACCTAAAAACTGATACAAATGAAGATATTTCCACAGAGAAAGGCAATCACAGATTCATTGCACAAACTTATGGTACACCAAATGGAACTGTGTGAGGATTGGATACCTTACGATATCAGGGTTAACACAGATATACAAACAGATGTGAAATGCCTAATCGCCAAAGACCTACGGAATACCAAGAGAAGGCTACTCCACATTGTGTCATAACTTACATGGGAGAAGGATCCGAAGAAAAATACATATATGTATTTGTGTAAAAGAACCACATCTTGCACACCTAGAACAAACAGAACAGTGTAATCAAATTTGCTCTGATAAAAAATAAAATTGAATAAAAAACACAAACAAGAAGTAATGACAGGGACTCCCTAGTGGTGCAGTGGTTGAGAATCTGCCTACCAATGTAGGGGACACGGATTCGAGCCGTGGTCTGGGAAGATCCCACATGCCGCGGAGCAACTAGGCCCGTGAGCCACAACTGCTGAGCCTGTGCGTCTCGAGCCTGTGCTCCGCAACAAGAGAGGCTGCGACAGTGAGAGGACCGCGCACCGCGATGAAGAGTGGCCCCCGCTTGCCGCAACTAGAGAAAGCCCTCGCACAGAAACAAAGACACAACACAGCCAAAATTTAAAAAAATAAAAATAAATTAATTAATTTAAAAAAAAGAAGTAATGACATAAACTTAAGGGGCTTTTTCCTGGCACATTCCATTCTAGTTTACAAGCTAGTAACTCGACTTCCAGAAAGGCTCTGCTGCCCTGGTAACCAGATTTCGTACTGGAGAAATGCTGCCGCCTTGTGGCCCTTTCGCACAACACCAGCTTTCAACCCAGTGCTAAAGGTCACTAAATAGTCACAATAAATGCAGGCATGTAAATGACAAAGGCCCTGAAAAAAAATTCTGAGATTGAAAATCGACCAAAAATTCAAAAGACGGCAACCTTCCAAGAAGAAAATTTCAAGAGCTATATTGTACTCACATTGTTTTTCTTTTTTTCTTTAACAGAAAAGAAAAAGGCATGGAAAAATGCTGAACATTAGGAATCATTAAAGACATGCAAATCCAATTTTCAAAAACCTATCAGCTCACACCAGTTAGAGTGGCCATCAGCAAAAATGCTGTAAATAATAAATGTTGAAGGGGATAAGGGGAAATGCGTACCCCCGGTGCTAAGTGGGACGAGGTAAGAGCCACTAATGAAAACACAATGGAGGTGCCTTGAAAAGGTAAACATTGAGCTACCAATCAATCAAGCATACCCACTGCTTTGCCTATCACCTGAGAAAATGAGAATCAAAAAGTCACAGGCTGCCAAACCTGTACTCCAGCAATACTTACCATAGCCAACACTTGGATCAAGGAAAATGTCCTTCTACAGAGGAAGGCACAAAGAAGAAGTGGCCCAGGTACACAATGGAATATTACTCCACTAAAAAATATAAATTAAATTTAAAAAACAAACATAAGTAAGGAGACATCACCATTTGTGGGTTTTTCTGGGCACGTTCCACACTAATATATAACCGAGCAACACCACTGGCAGGAAGGTCCGTTTCCCTAGTACCAGCATGGGGAACAGAGAAATACTGCCACCCTCTGGCCGTTACCTGCAACAGCAGCTTTAATACCTGTGCTAATGGTCACTTCGTATGAAAAAGTACTGCACGGCGGTAAATGAAACGTGCCCTCAAAATGTATTCAGGGTGGTAATGGCCAAATAATTTCAAAATGTGGCATATTTACTTTAAGAAAACAATTTGAAGAAGTAAGCTGTAATCACATTTTGAAAAAATAAAAGTGTACGCCTTAAAGCCCAAATTGAACGGATTGTTAGTCGCATGCAAATCCAACCACAAAGAGGTGTCAGCTCAAACCAGTCAGAATAACCATCAGCAAGAAATCTACAAACACGAAATGCTGAAGGTGTTGTGGGGAAATGCATACACTCAACATTAAGTGGGACGTAACCTGGAAAGAGCCACTAATGAGAACAGAATGGAGGCGTCTTTAAAAGGTATATATTGAGCTACCATATGATCCAGCAGGCCGATTCCTGGACCTATAACCTAAGAAGACAGAATTGGAAAGAAATAGGCAGGCAAATCTGCATTGCAGCAGTATTACTATAGCCAAGATATGGAAGCAACCAAAAAGTCCATCAACAGATGGGTGGACAAAGAAGAACTGGTACCTGTACAGATAGAATATTTGCTTGGGAGAAAAAATGAAACAATGCCATTCGCAGAACCATAGATGAGTCTAGAAGTAATCACGCAACTTGTAGTGAGTCACAAAGCGAAAGACACCTATCCTATGATATCACTTATAGGTGTTACCTAAAAATTGATACCAATGAAGATATTTCCACAGAGCAAGGCAATCACAGATTAATTAAACAAACTTATGGTTCGCCAAATGGAAAGGTGGGAGGATTGGCTACATTACGATATTGCGGTTAACAGAGATATACAAACATATGTGAAATAAGTAATCACCAAAGACCTACGGAATACCAAGAGAAGACTACTCGGCATTGTGTCATTACCTACATGGGAAAAAGATCCGGACAAGAATACATATATGTATATGTGTAAAAGAAACACATCTTGCACAACTAGAAAAAACAGAACAGTGTAATCAAATTGGCTCTGATAAAACATAAAAATTAAATTCAAAACACGAACAAGACGTAATGAGACATAAACTTAGGGGGCTTTTTCCTGGCACATGCCATTCTAATTTACAAGCTAGTAACACGACCTCCAGAAATGCTCTGCTGCCCTAGTAACCAGATTTCGTAATGGAGTAATGCTGCCCCCTTGTGGCCGTTTCCCACAACAGCAGTTTTACACCCAGTGCTAAAGGTCACTACATATTCACAATCATGGCAGGGCTTTAAATGACACAGACCCTGGAAAAAATCGTGAGGTCGAAAATCGACCAAAAAATTCAAAAAACAACAATGTTCCAAGAAGAAAATTTCAAGAAGCATATTGTACTCACACTTATTTTCTTATTTTTTAAATAGAAAAGAAAATGGTGTGGAAATATCCTGAACATTAGGAATTGTTAAGGACATGCAAATCCAAATTACAAAAATTTTACAGCTCACACCAGTCAGAATGGCCATGTGCAAAAATTCTGTAAACAAAACATGTTAAAGGGGATGTGGAAAAATGCATACCCTCGGTCAAAGTTAGATGTGGTAAGACCCACTAATTGAAACACAATGGAGGTGCTTTGAAAAAGGAAACAGTGAGCTACCTTATGATCCAGCAGGCCCCTTCTTGGACCTATAACCTAAGAAGACAGAATTGGAAAGACACAGGCAGGCAAATCTGCATTGCAGCAGTATAACAATAGCCAAGATATGGAAGTAACCAAAAAGTCCACTAACAGATGGATGCACAAAGAAGGACTAGTACATGTAGAGATGGAATATTTGCTGGGGAATAAAAATGAAACAATGCCATTTGCAACATCATGGAAGAATTTAGAAGGAATCACGCAAATTTTAGTAACTAAGAAAGAGAAAGGCACCTATCCTATGATATCACTTACAGCTGTTACCTAAAAATTGATACCAATGAAGATATTTCCACAGAGAAAGGCAATCACAGATTCATTACACAAACTTATGGTTCACCAAATGGAAAGGTGTGAGGTTTGGATACCTTACGACAACGGGTTTAACACAAATATGCAAACAGATGTGAAATAGATAATCACCAAAGACCTACGGAATACCAAGATTAGGCTACTCAACATTGTGTCATAACCTACATGGGAAAAGGATCCGAAGAAGAATACATATATGTATTTGTGTAAAAGAAACACATCTTGCACACCTAGAACAAACAGAACAGTGTAATCCAATTTGCTCTGATAAAAAATAAAATTGAATTAAAAACACAAACAAGAAGTAATGACATAAACTTAAGGGGCTTTTGCCTGGCACATTCCATTCTAGTTTACAAGCTAGTAACTCGACTTCCAGAAAGGCTCTGCTGCCCTAGTAACCAGATTTCGTAATGGAGAAATGCTGCCGCCCTGTGGCCCTTTCCCACAACACCAGCTTTCAACCCAGTGCTAAAGGTCACTAACTATTCACAATCATTGCAGGCATGTAAATGACACCTGCCCTCAAACAAAATCCTGGGGTTGAAAATTGACCAAAAAATTCAAAAGAGGGCAACCTTCCAGGAAGAAAATTTCAAGAGGCGTATTGTACTCACATGGTTTTTCTTTTTTTCTTTAATAGAAAATAAAAAGGCATGGAAAAATGCTGAATATTAGGAATTATTAAAGACATGCAAATCCAAATTACAAAAACCTATCAGCTCACACCAGTCAGCATGACCATCAGCAAAAATTCTTCAAATAATAAATGCTGAAGGGGTTGTGGGGAACTACGTACCCCCGGTGCTATGTGGGACGAGGTAAGAGCCACTAATGAAAACACAATGGAGGTGCCTTGAAAAGGTAAATATTGAGCTACCAATCAATCAAGCATACCCACTGCTTTGCCTATCACATGAGAAAATGAGAATCAAAAAGTCACAGGCTGGCAAACCTGTACTCCAGCAATACTTACCATAGCCAACCCCTGGAAGCAAGGCAAATGTCCTTCTACAGAGGAATGCACAAAGCAAAAGTGGCCCATGTACACAATGGAATATTACTCAACTAAAAATATAAATTAAATTTAAAAAGCAAACATGAGTAAGAAGACACCACCCTTTGTGGGTTTATCCAGGCACATTCCACTCTAATTTATAACCGAGGAACACCACTGGCAGGAAGGTCCGTTTCCCTAATACCAGCATGGGGAACGTAGAAATGCTGCCACACTCGGGCCGTTACCTGCAGCAGCAGCTTTAAAACCTGTGCTAATGGTGAATTCAAATGAAAAAGTACTGCAGGGCTCTAAATGAAACGTGCCCTCAAAATGTCTTGAGGGTGGTAATGGACAAAAAATTTCAAAATGTGGCACATTCTTTAAGAAAAAAATTGAAGAAGTAAGCTGTAAACACAGTTTGAAAAAAATAAGAAAGGATATGCCTTAAAGCGCAATTTGAACGGATTATTGAACGCATGCAAATCCAATCACAAAAAGGTATCATCTCAAACCAGTCAGAATAACCATCAGCAAGAATACTACAAACAAGAAATGCTGAAGGTGTTGTGGAGAAATGCATACACTCAACATTATGTTTGACGTAACCAGGAAAGAGCCACTAATGAGAACAGAAAGGAGGCGCCTTTAAAAGGTATATATTGAGCTACCATATGATCCAGCAGGCCCATTCTTGGACCTACAACCTAAGAAGGCAGAATTGGAAAGACACAGGCAGGCAAATCTGCATTGCAGCAGTATAACAATAGCCAAGATATGGAAGTAACCAAAAAGTCCACTAACAGATGGGTGGACAAAGAAGAATTGGTACATGTACAGATGGAAGAGTTGCTAGGGAATAAAAATGAAACCATGCCATTTGCAACATCATAGAAGAATTTAGAAGTAATTACGGAAATTGTAGTAAGAAAGCGAAAGGCACCTATCCTATGATATAACTTACAGGTGTTACCTAAAAGTTGATACCAATGAAGATATTTCCAAAGAGAAAGGCAATCACAGGTTCATTGCACAAACTTATGGTACACCAAATGGAACGGTGTGAGGATTGGATACCTTACGATATCGGGGTTAACACAGATATACAAACAGATGTGAAATGCGTAATCGCCAAAGACCTACGGAATACCAAGAGAAGGCTACTCCACATTGTGTCATAACCTACATGGGAAAAGGATCAGAAGAAGAATACATATATGTATTTGTGTAAAAGAACCACATCTTGCACACCTAGAACAAACAAAATAGTGTAATCAAATTTGCTCTGATAAAAAATAAAATTGAATTAAAAACACAAACAAGAAGTAATGACATAAACTTAAGGGGCTTTTTCCTGGCACATTCCATTCTAGTTTACAAGCTAGTAACTCGACTTCCAGAAAGGCTCTGCTGCCCTAGTAACCAGATTTCGTAATGGAGAAATGCTGCCGCCTTGTGGCCCTTTCCCACAACACCAGCTTTCCACCCAGTGCTAAAGGTCACTAAATATTCACAATCATTGCAGGCATATAAATGACACCTGCCCTCAAAGAGAATCCTGTGGTTGAAAATCGACCACAAAATTCAAAAGAGTGCAACCTTCCAAGAAGAAAATTTCAAGAGGTATATTGTACTCACAATGTTTTTCTTTTTTTCTTTAATAGAAAAGAAAAAGGCATGGAAAAATGCTGAACATTAGGAATTATTAAAGACATGCAAATGCAGATTACAAAAACCTATCAGTTCACACCAGTCAGAATGGCCATCAGTAAAAATGCTGCAAATAATAAATGCTGAGGGGTTGTGGGGAAATGCGTACCCCCGGTGCTATGTTGGACGAGGTAAGAGCCACTAATGGAAACACAATGGAGGTGCCTTGAAAAGGTAAACATTGAGCTACCAATCAATGAATGATACCCACTGCTTTGCCTATCACCTGAGAAAATGAGAATCAAAACGTCACAGGCTGGCAAACCTGTACTCCAGCAATACTTACCATAGCCAACACTTGGAAGCAAGGAAAATGTCCTTCTACAGAGGAAGGCACAAAGAAGAAGTGGCCCATGTACACAATGGAATATTACTCCACTAAAAAATATAAATTAAATTTAAAAAACAAACAAAGTAAGGAGACATCACCTATTGTCGGTTTATCCGGGCACCTTCCACTCTAATTTATAACTGAGGAATAGCACTGACGGGAAGATCCGTTTCCCTAGTACCAGCATGGGGAACGTAGAAATGCTGCCACCCTCGGGCCGTTACCTGCAACAGCAGCTTTAAAACCTGTGCTAATGGTCACTTCATATGAAAAAGTACTGCAGGGCGGTAAATGAAACATGCCCTCAAAATGTCTTGAGGGTGGTAATGGCCAAAAATTTTCAAAATGTGGCACATTCTTTAAGAAAACAATTTGAAGAAGTAAGCTGTAATCACAGTTTGAAAAAAATAAAAAAGGATATGCCTTAAAGTGCAATTTGAACGGATTATTACACACATGCAAATCCAACCACAAAGAGGTATCAGCTCACACCAGTCAGAATAACCATCAGCAAGAAAACTACAAACACGAAATGCTAAAGGTGTTTGGAGAAATGCATACACTCAACATCAAGTGGGACGTAACCAGGAAAGAGCCACTAATGAGAACAGAATGGAGGCACATTTAAAAGCTATATATTGAGCTACCTTATGATCCACCAGGCCCATTCCTGGACCTATAAACTAAGCAGGCAGAACTGGAAAGACACAGGCAGGCAAATCTGCATTGCAGCAGTATTACAATAGCCAAGATATGGAAGCAACCAAAAAGTCCATTAACAGATGGGTGGACAAAGAAGAACTGGTACCTGTACAGATAGAATATTTGCTTGGGAGAAAAAATGAAACAATGCCATTTGCAGTACCATAGATGAGTCTAGAAGTAATCACGTAACTTGTAGTGAGTCACAAAGCGAAAGACACCTATCCTATGATTGCACTTATAGGTGTTACCTAAAAATTAATACCAATGAAGATATTTCCACACACAAAGGCAATCACAGATTCATTAAACAAACTTATGGTTCACCAAATGGAAAGGTGTGAGGATTGGCTACATTACGATATTGGGGTTAACAGAGATATACAAACACATGTGAAATACGTAATCACCAAAGACCTACGGAATACCAAGAGAAGGCAACTCCACATTGTGTCATAACCTACATAGGAAAAGGATCCGAAGAAGAATACATATATGTATTTGTGTAAAAGAACCACATCTTGCACACCTAGAACAAACAGAATAGTGTAATCCAATTTGCTCTGATAAAAAATAAAATTGAATTAAAAACACAAACAAGAAGTAATGACATAAACTTAAGGGGCTTTTTCCTGGCACATTCCATTCTAGTTTACAAGCTAGTAACTCGACTTCCAGAAAGGCTCTGCTGCCCTAGTAACCAGATTTCGTAATGGAGAAATGCTGCCGCCTTGTGGCCCTTTCCCACAACACCAGCTTTCCACCCAGTGCTAAAGGTCACTAAATATTCACAATCATTGCAGGCATGTAAATGACACCTGCCCTCAAACAGAATCCTGGGGTTGAAAATCGACCACAAAATTCAAAAGAGTGCAACCTTCCAAGAAGAAAATTTCAAGAGGTATATTGTACTCACACTGTTTTTCTTTTTTTCTTTAATAGAAAAGAAAAAGGCATGGAAAAATGCTGAACATTAGGAATTATTAAAGACATGCAAATCCAAATTACAAAAACCTATCAGTTCACACCAGTCAGAATGGCCATTAGTAAAAATGTTGCAAATAATAAATGCTGAGGGGTTGTGGGGAAATGCGTACCCCCGGTGCTAAGTGGGACGAGGTAAGAGCCGCTAATGGAAACACAATGGAGGTGCCTTGAAAAGGTAAACATTGAGCTACCAATCAATCAAGGATACCCACTGCTTTGCCTATCACTTGAGAAAATGAGAATCAAAAAGTCACAGGCTGGCAAACCTGTACTCCAACAATACTTACCATAGCCAACACTTGGAAGCAGGGAAAATGTCCTTCTACAGAGGAAGGCACAAAGAA
The DNA here is from genome assembly GCF_028023285.1 of Balaenoptera ricei. Lineage (NCBI taxonomy): Eukaryota > Metazoa > Chordata > Mammalia > Artiodactyla > Balaenopteridae > Balaenoptera > Balaenoptera ricei. The sequence goes on from NC_082639.1 coordinate 128,436,334, forward strand.
GAAGTGGCCCATGTACACAATGGAATATTACTCCACTAAAAAATATAAATTAAATTTAAAAAACAAACAAAGTAAGGAGACATCACCTATTGTCGGTTTATCCGGGCACCTTCCACTCTAATTTCTAACCGAGGAACAGCACTGGCAGGAAGGTCCGTTTCCCTAGTACCAGCATCGGGAACGTAGAAATGCTGCCACCCTCGGGCCGTTACCTGCAACAGCAGCTTTAAAACCTGTGCTAATGGTCACTTCATATGAAAAAGTACTGCAGGGCGGTAAATGAAACATGCCCTCAAAATGTCTTGAGGGTGGTAATGGCCAAAAATTTTCAAAATGTGGCACATTCTTTAAGAAAACAATTTGAAGAAGTAAGCTGTAATCACAGTTTGAAAAAAATAAAAAAGGATATGCCTTAAAGTGCAATTTGAACGGATTATTACACGCATGCAAATCCAACCACAAAGAGGTATCAGCTCACACCAGTCAGAATAACCATCAGCAAGAAAACTACAAACACGAAATGCTAAAGGTGTTTGGAGAAATGCATACACTCAACATTAAGTGGGACGTAACCAGGAAAGAGCCACTAATGAGAACAGAATGGAGGAACCTTTAAAAGCTATATATTGAGCTACCATATGATCCAGCAGGCCCATTCCTGGACCTATAAACTAAGCAGGCAGAACTGGAAAGACACAGGCAGGCAAATCTGCATTGCAGCAGTATTACAATAGCCAAGATATAGAAGCAACCAAAAAGTCCATCAACAGATGTGTGGACAAAGACGAACTGGTACCTGTACAGATAGAATATTTGCTTGGGAGAAAAAATGAAACAATGCCATTTGCAGCACCATAGATGAGCCTAGAAGTAATCACGCAACATGTAGTGAGTCACAAAGCGAAATACACCTATCCTATGATATCACTTATAGGTGTTACCTAAAAATTGATATCAATGAAGATATTTCCACACACAAAGGCAATCACAGATTCATAAAACAAACTTATGGTTCACAAATGGAAAGGTGTGAGGATTGGCTACATTACGATATTGGAGTTAACAGAGATATACAAACACATGTGAAATACATAATCACTAAAACCTACGGAAAGCCAAGAGAAGACTACTCAACATTGTGTTATAACCTACATGGGAAAAGGATCCGGACAAGAATACATATATGTATATGTGTAAAAGAAACGCATCTTGCACAAGTAGAACAAACAGAACAGTGTATTCAAATTGGCTCTGATAAAATATAAAAATTAAATTAAAAAAACGAACAAGAAGTAATGACATAAACTTAAGGGGCTTTTTCCTGGCACATGCCATTCTAATTTACAAGCTAGTAACAGGACCTCCAGAAAGGCCCTGCTGCCCTAGTAACCAGATTTCGTAATGGAGAAATGCTGCTGCCTTGTGGCCGTTCCCACAACAGCAGTTTTAAACCCAGTGCTAAAGGTCACTACATATTCACAATCATTGCAGGCCTGTAAATGACACAGACCCTGAAAAAAAAATCTTGTGGTCGAAAATAGACCAAAAAAGAGCTATGTTCCAAGAAGAAAATTTAAAGAAGCATATTGTATTCACACTTTTTTCTTTTTTTTAAAAGAAAAGAAAATGGTGTGGAAATATCCTGAACATTAGGAATTGTTAAGGACATGCAAATAAAAATTACAAAAACTTTTCAGCTCACACCAGTCAGAATGGCCATGTGCAAAAATTCTGTAAACAAAAAATGTTAAAGGGGATGTGGAGAAATGCATACCCTCGGTCTAAGAGAGATGTGGTAAGACCCACCAATGGAAACACAATGGAGGTACTTTGAAAAGGTAAACAGTGAGCTACCTCATTATTCAGCAAGCCCCTTCTTGGACCTATAAACTAAGAAGACAGAATTGGAAAGACACAGGCAGGCAAATCTGCATTGCAGCAGTATAACAATAGCCAAGATATGGAAGTAACCAAAAAGTCCACTAACAAACGGGTGGACAAAGAACAACTGGTACATGTACAGATGGAATATTTGCTAGGGAATAAAAATGAAACAATACCGTTTGCAACATCATAGAAGAATTTAGAAGTAATCACGCAAATTGTAGTAAGTAAGAAAGCAAAAGGCACCTATCCTATGATATCACTTACAGGTGTTACCTAAAAGTTGATACCAATGAAGATATTTCCAAAGAGAAAGGCAATCACAGATTCATTGCACAAACTTATGGTACACCAAATGGAACGGTGTGAGGATTGGATACCTTACGATATCAGGGTTAACACAGATATACAAACAGATGTGAAATGCGTAATCTCCAAAGACCTACGGAATACCAAGAGAAGGCTACTCCACATTGTGTCATAACCTATATGGGAGAAGGATCCGAAGAAGAATACATATATGTATTTGTGTAAAAGAACCACATCTTCCACACCTAGAACAAACAGAACAGTGTAATCAAATTTGCTCTGATAAAAAATAAAATTGAATTAAAAACACAAACAAGAAGTAATGACATAAAGTTAAAGGGCTTTTTCGTGGCACATTCCATTCTAGTTTACAAGCTAGTAACTCGACTTCCAGAAAGGCTCTGCTGCCCTAGTAACCAGATTTCGTAATGGAGAAATGCTGCCGCCTTGCGGCCCTTTCCCACAACACCAGCTTTCAACCCAGTGCTAAAGGTCACTAAATATTCACAATCATTGCAGGCATGTAATTGACACCTGCCCTCAAACAGAATCCTGGGGTTGAAAATCGACCACAAAATTCAAAAGAGTGCAACCTTCCAAGAAGAAAATTTCAAGAGGTATATTGTACTCACACTGTTTTTCTTTTTTCCTTTAATAGAAAAGAAAACGGCATGGAAAAATGCTGAACATTAGGAATTATTAAAGACATGCAAATCCAAATTACAAAAACCTATCAGTTCACAACAGTAAGAATGGCCATCAGCAAAAATGGTGCAAATAATAAATGCTGAAGGGGTTTTGGGGAAATGCGTACCCCCGGTGCTCAGTGGGATGAGGTAAGAGCCACTAATGAAAACACAATGGAGGTGCCTTGAAAAGGTAAACATTGAGCTAACATTCAATCAAGCATACACACTGCTGGGCTTATCACCTGAGAAAATGAGAATCAAAAAGTCACAGGCTGGCAAACCTCTACTCCAGCAATACTTACCATAGCCAACACTTGGAAGCATGGAAAATGTCCTTCTACATAGGAATGCACAAAGAAGAAGTGGCCCATGTACACAATGGAATATTACTCCACAAAAAATATAAATTAAATTTAAAAAACAAACATAAGTAAGGAGACATCACCATTTATGGGTTTTTCTGGGCATGTTCCACTCTAATTTATAACCAAGGAACACCACTGGCAGGAAGGTCCGTTTCCCTAGTACCAGCATGGGGAACGTAGAAATGCTGCCACCCTCGGGCCATTACCTGCAACAGCAGCTTTAAAACCTGTGCTAATGGTCACTTCAGATGAAAAAGTACTGCAGGGCTGTAAATGAAAAGTACCCTCAAAATGTCTTGACGGTGGTAATGGACAAAAAATTTCAAAATGTGGCACATTCTTTAAGAAAAAATTTGAAGAAGTAAGCTGTAATCACAGTTTGAAAAAAATAAAAAAGGATATGCCTTAAAGCGCAATTTGAACGGATTATTGAATGCATGCAAATCCAACCACAAAGAGGTCTCAGCTCAAACCAGTCAGAATAACCATCAGCAAGAATACTACAAACACGAAATGCTGAAGGTGTTGTGGAGAAATTCATACACTCAACATTATGTGAGACGTAACCAGGAAAGAGCCACTAATGAGAACAGAATGGAGACGCCTTTAAAAGGTATATATTGAGCTACCATATGATCCAGCAGGCCCATTCTTGGACCTAAAACCTAAGAAGACAGAATTGGAAAGACACAGGCAGGCAAATCTGCATTGCAGCAGTATAACAATAGCCAAGATATGGAAGTAATCAAAAAGTCCACCAACTGATGGCTGGACAAAGAAACTTGGTACATGTAGAGATGGAATATTTGCTAGGGAATAAAAATGAAACAATGCCTTTGGAACATCATAGAAGAATTTAGAAGTAATCACACAAATTGTAGTAAGGAAGAAAGTGAAAGGCATCTATCCTATGATATCACTTACAGGTGTTACCTAAAAGTTGATACCAATGAAGATATTTCCACAGAGAAAGGCAATCACAGATTCATTACACAAACTTATGGTTCACCAAATGGAAAGGTGTGAGGATTGGCTACATTACGATATCAGGGTTAACACAGATATACAAACAGATGTGAAATACGTAATCACCAAAGACCTACGGAATGCCAAGAGAAGGCTACTCAACATTGTGTCATAACCTACATGGGAAAAGGATCCGAAGAATAATACATATATGTATTTGTGTAAAAGAACCACATCTTGCACACCTAGAACAAACAGAACAGTGTAATCAAATTTGCTCTGATAAAAAATAAAATTGAATTAAAAACACAAACAAGAAGTAATGACATAAACTTAAGGGACTTTTTTCTGGCACATTGCATTCTAATTTACAAGCTAGTAGCTCAACTTCCAGAAAGTCTCTGCTGCCCTAATAACCAGGTTTCATAATGGAGAAACACTGCCGCCTTGTGGCCCTTTCCCACAACAGCAGCTTTCAACACAGTGCTAAAGGTCACTAAATATTCACAATCATTGCATGCATGTAAATGACACCTGCCCTCAAACAAAATCCTGGGGTTGAAAATCGACCACAAAATTCAAAAGAGGGCAACCTTCCAAGAAGAAAATTTCAAGAGGTATATTGTACTCACATTGTTTTTCTTTTTTCTTTAATAGAAAAGAAAAAGGCATGGAAAAATGCTGAACATTAGGAATTATTAAAGACATGCAAATGCAAATTACAAAAACCTATCAGTTCACACCAGTCAGAATGGCCATCAGCAAAAATGCTGAAAATAATAAATGCTGAGGGGTTGGGGGAAATGCGTACTCCCGGTGCTCAGTGGGATGAGGTAAGAGCCACTAATGGAAACACAATGGAGGTGCCTTGAAAAGGTAAACATTGAGCTACCAATCAATCAAGGATACCCACTGCTTTGCCTATCACCTGAGAAAATGAGAATCAAAAAGTCACAGGTTGGCAAACCTGTACTCCAGCAATACTTACCATAGCCAACACTTGGAAGCAAGGCAAATGTCCTTCTACAGAGGAATGCACAAAGAAGAAGTGGCCCATGTACACAATGGAATATTACTCCACAAAAAATATAAATTAAATTTAAAAAACAAACATAAGTAAGGAGACATCACCATTTGTGGGTTTTTCTGGGCACGTTCCACTCTAATTTACAACCGAGGAACACCACTGGCAGGAAGGTCCGTTCCCCTACTACCAGCATGGGGAACGTAGAAATACTGCCACCCTCGGGACATTACCTGCAACGGCAGCTTTAAAACCTGTGCTAATGGTCACTTCGTATGAAAAAGTACTGCACGGCGGTAAATGAAACGTGCCCTCAAAATGTATTCAGGGTGGTAATGGCCAAAAAATTTCAAAATGTGGCATATACTTTAAGAAAACAATTTGAAGAAGTAAGCTGTAATCACAGTTTGAAAAAAATAAAAAAGCGTATGCCTTAAAGCGCAAATTGAATGGATTATTAGTCGCATGCAAAGCGAATCACAAAGAGGTATCAGCTCACACCAGTCAGAATAACAATCAGAAGATAAATACAAACACGAAATACTGAAGGTGTTTTGGAGAAATGCATATACTCAAAATTAAGTGGGACATAACCTGGAAAGAGCCACTAATGAGAACAGAATGGAGGCGCCTTTAAAAGCTATATATTGAGCTACCATATGATCCAGCAGGCCCTTTCCTGGACCTATAACCTAAGAAGAAAGAATTGGAAAGACACAGGAAGGCAAATCTGCATTGCAGCAGTGTTACAATAACCAAGATATGGAAGCAACCAAAAAGTCTATCAACAGATGGGTGGACAAGGAAGACCTGGTACCTGTACAGAGAGAATATTTGCTTAGGAAAAAAAATGAAACAATGCCATTTGCAGTACCATAGATGAGTCTCGAAGTAATCACGCAACTTGTAGTGAGTCAGAAAGCGAAAGACACCTACCCTATGATATCACTTATAGGTGTTACCTAAAAATTGATACCAATGGAGATATTTCCACAGAGAAAGGCAATTACAGATTCATTTAACAAACTTATGGTTCACCAAATGGAAACGTGTGAGGATTGGATACATTATGATATTTGGGCTAACACAGATATAAAAACACATGTGAAATGCGTAATCACCAAAGACCTACGGAATACCAAGAGAAGACTACTCAACATTGTGTCATAACCTACATGGGAAAAGGATCCGAAGAAGAATACATATATGTATATGTGTAAAAGAGCCACATGTTGCACAACTAGAACAAACAGAATAGTGTAATCAAATTTGCTCTGATAAAAAATAAAAATTAAATTTAAAAAACGAACAAGAAGTAATGAGCCATAAACTTAAGGGGCTTTTTCCTGGCACATTCCACTGTAATTTACAAACTAGGAACACGACTTCCAGAAAGGGTCTGCTGCTTTACTAACCAGATTTCTTTATGGAAAAATGCTGCCCCCTTTTGGCCGTTTCCCACAACAGCAGCGTTAAACCCAGTGCTAAAAGTCACTACATATTCACAATCATTGCAGGCCTGTAAATGACACCTGCCTTCAAAAAAGATCCTGAGGTCGAACATCGACCAAAAAATTCAAAAAGTTCAACCTTCCAAGAAGAAAATTTCAAGAGGTATACTGTACTCACATTTTATTTTTTTTAAATAGAAAAGTAAAAGGCGTGGAAAAATGCTGAACATTAAGAATTGTTAAGGACATGCAAATCCAAATTACAAAAACCTATTAGCTCACACCTGTCAGAATGGCCATGTGCAAAAATTCTGTAAACAATGAATGTTAAAGGGTATGTGGAGAAATGCGTACCCTCGGTGCTAAGTTGGATGTAGTGAGAGCCACTAATGGAAACACAATGGAGGTGCTTTGAAAAGGTTAACATTTTGCTACCTTATGATCCAGCAGGCCCATTCTTGGACCTATAACCTAAGAAGACAGAATTGGAAAGACACAGGCAGGCAAATCTGCATTGCAGCAGTGTAACAATAGTTAAGATATAGAAGTAACCAAAAAGTCCACCAACAGATGGGTGGACAGAGAAGAACTGGTACATGTAGAGATGATATATTTGCTGGGGAATAATAATTTAACAATGCCATTTGCAACACCATAGAATTTAGAAGTAATCACGCAAATTGTAGTAAGAAAGCGAAAGGCACCTATCCTATGATATCACTTATAGGTGTTACCTAAAAATTGATACCAATGAAGATATTTCCACAGAGAAAGGCAATCACAGATTCATTACACAAACTTATGGTTCACCAAATGGAAAGGTGTGAGGATGGGATACTTTATGATATCGGGGTTAACACAGATATACAAACAGATGTGAAATACGTAATCACCAAAGACCTATGGAGTACCAAGAGAAGGCTACTCAACATTGTGTCATAACCTACATGGGAGAAGGATCCGAAGAAGAATACATATATGTATTTGTGTAAAAGATCCACATCTTGCACACCTAGAACAAACAGAATAGTGTAATCAAATTTGTTCTGATAAAAAATAAAAATTAAATTAAAAACACGAACAAGAAGTAATGACATAAACTTAAAGGGAGTTTTCCTGGCCAATTCCATTCTAATTTACAAGCTAGGAACACGATTTCCAGAAAGGCTCTGCTGCCCTAGTAACCAGATTTCTTTATGGAGAAATGCTGCCGCCTTGTGGCCGTTTCCCACAACAGCAGCTTTAAACCCAGTGCTAAAGGTCACTAAATATTCCCAAGCATTGCAGGCCTGTAAACGACACCTGCCCTCAAACGAAAATCCTCGGGACGAATATCCACAGAAATTTCAAAAAAGGGCAATCTTTCAACAAGAGCATTTCCAGAAGTATATTGTACTCACACTTTTTTCTTTCTTTTTTTTTAACAGAAAAGAAAAAGGCCTGGAAAAATGATAATTTTTAGGAATTTTTAAACACATGCCAACCCAAATTACAAAAACGTATCAGCTCACACCAGTCAGAATGGCCATCAGCAAAAATGCTGCAAACAATAAATGCTGAAGGGATTGTGGGGAAATGTGAACCCTCAGTTCTAAAGGGGACGTGGTAAGAGCCACAAATGAAAACACAATGGAGGTGCTTTGAAAAGGTAAACATTGAACTACCAGTGAATCAAGCATACCCACTGCTGGGCCGATCACCTGAGAAAATGAGAATCAAAAAGTCACAGGCTAGCAAACCTGCACTCCAGCAATATTTTCCATAGTCAACACGTGGAAGCAACGAATATGTCCATCAACAGAGGAGTGCACAAAGAAGAAGTGGTCCATGTACACAAAGGAATAGTACTCCAATAAAAAATATAAATTAAATTTAAAAAACAAACATAAGTAAGAAGACATAAGCTTTTGAGGTTTTATCAGGACACATTCAACTCTATTTTGTAATTGAGGACCACCACTGGCAGGAAGGTCTGTTTTCCTAGGCACCAGAGTGGGGAATGTAGAAATGCAGCCGCTCTTTGGCCGTTACCTGCAACAGCAGCTTTAAAACGTGTGCTAATGGTCACTTCATATGAACAAGTACTGCAGGGCTGTAAATGAAACTTGTCCTCAAAATGTCGTGAGGGAGGTAATGGCCAAAAAATTTCAATGTGTGGCACATACTTTAAGAAAACAATTTGAAGAAGTAACCTGTAATCACAGTTTGGGAAAAAAAAAGGATATGCCTTAAAGCTCCGTTTCGGGGCTTCCCTGGTGGCGCAGTGGTTGAGAATTCGCCTGCCGATGCAGGGGACACGGGTTCGAGCCCTGGTCTGGGAGGATCCCGCGTGCCGCGGAGCGACTAGGCCCGTGAGCCACAACTACTGAGCCTGCGCGTCTGGAGCCTGTGCTCCGCAACAAGAGAGGCCGCAATAGTGAGAGGCCCGTGCACCGCGATGAAGAGTGGCCCCCGCTTGCTGCAACTAGAGAAAGCCCTAGTACAGAAACGAAGACCCAACATAGCAATCAATCAATCAATAAATAAATCTTTAAAAAAAAAAAAAAGCTCCGTTTCAATGGATTGTTAGACGCTTGCAAATCCAACCACAAAGAGGTATCAGCTCACACCAGTCAGAATAACCATCAGCAAGAAAACCAGAAACACGAAATGCTGAAAGTGTTGTGGAGAAATGCATACCCTCAACTTTAAGTGAGACGTAACCTGGAAAGAGCCACTAATGAGAATAGAATGGTTGCGCCTTTAAAAGGTATATATTTAGCTACCATATGATCCAGCAGGCCCATTCCTGGACCTATAACCTAAGAAGACAGAATTGGAAAGACACTGGCAGGCAAATCTGCATTGCAGCAGTATTACAATAGCCAAGACATGGAAGAAACCAAAAAGTCCATCAACAGATGAGTGGACAAAGAAGAACTGGTACATGTACAGATGGAATATTAGCCAAGGAAGAAAATGAAACAATGCCATTTGCAGCAGCATAGATGATTCTAGTGGTAATCACGCAACTTGTAGTAAGTGAGAAAGCGAAAGACACATATCCTATGATATCACTTATAGGTGTTACCTAAAAATTGGTGCCAATGAAGAGATTTCCACAGGGAAAGGCAATCACAGATTCATTAAACAACTTACGGTGCACCGAATGAAAAGGTGTGAGGATTGGATACATTACGATATTGGGGTTATCAGAGATATACAAACACATGTGAAATACGTAATCACCAAAGACCTACGGAACACCAAGAGAAGACTACTGAAGACTGTGCCATAACCTACATGGGAAAAGGATCCAAAGAAGAATAGATATATGTATATGTGTGAAAGAAGCAAATCTTGCACACCTAGAACAAGCAAAACATTGTAATCAAATTTGTTGTGATAAAAAGTAAAAATTAAATTTAAAAAACGAACATGAAGTAATGAGACATAAACTTAAGGGGCTCTTTCCTGGCAAATTCCATTCTAATTTCCAACCTAAATATTCACTATCATTGCAGGCCTGTAAATGACACCTGCCCTCAAAAAAAATCCTGGGGTCGAATATTGACCAAAATATTCAAAAGAGGACAACCTTCCAAAAGATAATTTCAAGAGGTATATTGTACTCACACTTTTTTCTTTTCGTTTTTTTAAACAAAAGAAAAAGCCTGGAAAAATGCTGAACATTATTAATTATTAAAGACCAGCAAATCCAAATTACAAATATTTACCAGCTCACACCAGTCAGAGTGGCCATCAGCAAAAGTTCTGGAAAGAATAGATGCTGATGGGGTTGTGGAGAAAGGCGTACCCTCGGTTCTAAGTGGGACATGGTAAGAGCCACTAATGAAAATAAAATGGAGGTGCCTTGAAAAGGTAAACATTGAGCTAACATTCAATCAAGCATACACACTGCTGGGCTTATCACCTGAGAAGATGAGAATCAAAAAGACACAGGCTGGCAACCCTGCCCTCCAGCAATATTTACCCTAGCCAACACTTGGAAGCAATGAAAATGTCCATCAACAGAGGAATGCACAAAGAAGAACTGGTCCATGTATGCAATTGAGTATTACTACAATAAAAATATAAATTAAATTTAAAAAACAAACATAAGTATGGAGACATAAGCTTTTGGGGGTTTATCTGGGCACATTCCACTCTAATTTATAACTGAGGAACACCACTGGCATGAAGGTCTGTTTCCCTAGTTACCAGAGTGGGGAACGTAGAAATGCTGTCACACTCTTGCTGTTACCTGCAACAGCAGGTTTAAAACCTGTGCTAATGATCACTTCATATGCACAAGTACTGCAGGGCTGAATATGAAACTTTCCCTCAAAATGCCTTGAGGGAAGTAATGGCCAAGAAATTTCACAATGTGGCACATATTTCAAGAAAACAATTTGAAGAGGTAAGCTATACTCACAGTTTGAAAAAAAAGGGACATGCCTTAATGCTGAATTTCAATGGATTATTAGGCGCATGCAAATCCAACCACAAAGAGGTATTAGTTCACACCAGTCAGAATAACCATCAGCAAGTAAACTACAAACACTAAATGCTCAAGGTGTTGTGCAGAAATGCATACCTTCCACTTTAAGTGGGACGTAACCTGGAAGGAGCCACTAAGGAGAATAGAATGGTGGTGCCTTTACAAGGTAAACACTGAGCTACGATATGTTAAAGGAGGCCCACTCCTGGGCCTATAACATAAGACAGAATTGGAAAGACATAGTCAGGCAAATGTGCATTACAGCAGTATTACAATAGCCAACACATGAAGACAACCAAAAAGTTCATCAAGAGGTGAGTGGACAAAGAAGAACTGGTACATGTACAGATGGAATATTAGCTAGGGAATAAAATGAAAAAAATGCCATTTGCAGCACCATAGATGAGTCGAAAGGTAATCAGGCAAATTGTACTAAGTCAGAAAGCAAAAGACACATATCCTATAATATCACGTATAGGTGTTAGCTAAAAATTGATACCAGTGAAGATATTTCCACAGAGAAACGCAATCACAGATTCATTAAACAAACTTATGGTTCACCAAATGGAAAGGTGTGAGGATTGGATACATTAGGATATTAGGGTTAACATAGTTATAGAAACACATGTGAAATATATAATCACCAAAGTCTTATGGAATACCAAGGGAAGACTACTCAACATTGTGTCATAATCTACATGGGCAAACGACCTGAAGATGTATAGATATATGTATATGTGTAAAGGAACCATATATTGCACAACTAGAACAAACAAAACATTTTAATCAAATTTGCTCTGATAAAAAATAAAAATTAAATTAAAAAAAGAACAAGAAGTAATGAGACATAAACTTAAGGGGCTTTTTGCTGGCACATTGCATTCTAATTTACAACCAGAACACGACTTCCATTAAGGCTCTGTCATCACTAATAAAGCAGCTTTATAAGCAATGTTGAAGGTAGCTTAAAAGAAATCTCACTAAATACTGATAGTAACAAGAAAAGAAACAAAAGTAAAAATCTCACTGCAAAAGGCATACATAGAGTAAGGGTAGTAGATCAAACACTTATTAAGCTTCTGTAAAGAGTAAAAGACAACAGTAGTATGTTTTTTTTAAATAGAGAGGGCCCAAATAAATCAGAAGTGAAAGAGATGATGTTACAACAGACACCACAGAAATACGAAGTATCCTAAGATATACACCGCATAACTCTGGGCTCAGACTGGACAGAGCTCACTCTGCATTCCCCTGTACATGAGTTACAGGAGCCTCAGGAACTGAGGATGGGGTCCCTGAGGGGAGGCACAAGATAGAAGATATTACACATTAACATGACTGCATTCATGTTAAACGTGCCTGAACTACATTCACACGAGATGGTTTTGTCCTGTATGTACATCGGCACCTCTAGTCGGAACTGCAGATCTTTGGCTTCACCACCTCTACTGACAGCTTTACCTTCACCTGCTGTGGACTGTCTCCTATAGGATTTCCAGAACCACAAAGCATTGAAGATTCACAGGACCCAGAATCTGTGCGACTCCACTCAGAGTCTGAGTCTCAACTCCACTCAGAGACTCAGAGTCTCAAGAGAGACTCAACTCTTGGAAGGTACACACAAAGTAGTGTGCACATCAGGACCCAGGGGAAAGGCAGTGACCCCATAGGAGACTGACCAGACATACCTGATAGTTTTAGAGGGTCTCCAGCAGAGGTGGGGTGTGGCTGGGACTCACCATGGGGACAACAACAGTGACAGCAGATGTTCTGGGAAATACTCCTTGGCATGATCCCTCCCAGAGTATGCCTTTAGCCCCACCAAGAGCAAGGTAGGCTCCAGTGCTAGGTTGCCTCAGGCCAAACAACCAACAGGGAGGGAACCCAGCCCCATGCATCAGCAGACAAGCGGATTAAAGTTTTATTGATCTCTGCCCAACAGAGCAACACCCAGCTCTACCCACCACCAGTCCCTCCCATCAGGAAGCTTGCACAAGCCTCTAAGATAGACTCATCCACCAGAGGGCAGACAGCAGAAGCAAGAAGAACTACAATTCTGCAGCCTGTGGAAGGAAAACCACATTCAGAGAAATATAGACAAAATGAAAAGGCAGAGGACTTTATACCAGATCAAGGAACAAGATAAAACCCCAGAAAAACAACGAAATGAGGTGGAGATAGGCAACCTTCCAGAAAAAGAATTCGGAATAATGATAGTGAAGATGATCCAAGACCTTGGAAAAGGAATGGAGGCAAAGATCAAGAAGATGCAAGAAATGCTTAACAAAGACCTAGAAGAAATAAAGAACAAACAAAAAGAGATGAACAATACAATAACTGAAATGAAAAATACACTAGAAGGAGTCAGTAGCAGAATAACTGTGGCAGAAGAAGGGATAAGTGACCTGGAAGACAGAAAGGCGGAAATCACTGCCGTGCAACAGAATAAAGAAAAAGAATGAAAATAAGTGAAGACACTCTAAGAGACCTCTGGGACAACATTAAACACAACAACATTCTCATTATAGGGGTCCCAGAAGGAGAAGAGAGAGAGAAAGGACCCAAGAAAATATTTGAAGAGATTATAGTTGAAAACTTCCCTAGCATGGGAAAGGAAATAGCCACCCAAGTCCAGGAAATGCAGAGAGTCCCAGGCAGGATAAACCAAAGGAGAAAAATGCCAAGACACATAGTAATCAAACTGACAAAAATTAAAGACAAAGAAAAATTATTGAAAGCAACAAGGGAAAAATGACAAATAACATACAAGGGAACTCCCATAAGGTTAACAGTGGATTTCTCAGCAGAAACTCTAGAAGCCAGAAGGGAGTGGCATGATAAATTTAAAGTGATGAAAGGGAAGAACCTACAACCAACAGTACTCCACCCAGTAAGGATCTCATTCAGATTCGACGGAGAAATCAAAAGCTTTACAGACAAGCAAAAGCTACGAGAATTCAGCACCACGAAACCAGCTCTACAACAAATGCTAAAGGAACGTCTCTAAGTGAGAAACACAAGAGAAGAAAAGGACCCACGAAGATAAACCCATAACAATTGAGAAAATAGTAATAGGAACATACATATCAACAATTACCTTAAACGTGAATGGATTAAATGCTCCAACCAAAAGACACAGGTTCGCTGAATGGATACAAAACAAGACTCATATATATGCTGTCTACAAGAGACCCATTTCAGACCTAGGGACACAGACAGACTGAAAGTGAGTGGATGGAAAAATATATTCCATGCAAATGAAAATCAAAAGAAAGCTGGAGTAGCAGTACTCATATCAGATAAAATAGACTTTAAAATAAAGAATGTTACAAGAGACAAGGAAGGGCATTACATAATGATCAAGGGATCAATCCAGGAAGAAGATATAACAATTATAAATATATATGTACCCAACATAGGAGCACCTCAATACATAAGGCAACTGCTAACCACTATAAAAGAGGAAATTGACAGTAACATAATAATAGTGAGGGACTTTAACACCTCACTTACACCAATGGAGATCATCCAGACAGAAAATTAATAAGGAAACACAAGCTTTAAATGACACAATAGACCAGATAGATTTAATTGATATTTATAGGACATTCCATCCAAAAACAGCAGATTACACGTTCTTCTCAACTGCACATCAAACATTCTCCAGGATAGATCACATCCTGGGTCACAAATAAAGCCTCAGTAAATTTAAGAAAACTGAAATCATATCAAGCAGCTGTTCCGACAACAATGCTATAAGATTAGAAATCAATTACTGGAAAAAAACGTAAAAAACACAAACACATGAAGGCTAAACAATACGTTACTAAATAACCAAGAGATCACTGAAGAAATAAAAGAAGAAATAAAAAACTACCTAGAGACAAATGACAACAAAAACACGATGATGCAAAACCTATGGGATGTAGCAAAAGCAGTTCTAAGAGGGAAGTTTATAGCTATACAAGCCTACCTCAAGAAACAAGAAAAATCTCAAATAAACAATCTAACCTTACACCTAGAGGAACTAGAGAAAGAAGAACAAAACCCAAAGTTAGTAGAAGGAAATAAATCATAAAGATCAGAGCAGCAATAAATGAAATAGCAACAAAGAAAACAATAGCAAAGATCAATAAAATTAAAGCTGGTTCTTTGAGAAGATAAACAAAAATGATAAACCTTTAGCCAGACTCAAGAAAAAGAGGGAGAGGACTCAAATCAGTAAAATTAGAAATGAAAAAGGAGAAGTTACAACAGACACCACAGAAATACAAAGCATCATAAGAGACTACTACAAGCAACTCTATGCCAATAAAATGGACAACCTGGAAGAAATGGACAAATTCTTAGAAAGGTATACCTTCCAAGACTGAACCAGAAAGAAATAGAAAATATGAACAAACCTATCACAAGCAATGAAATTGAAACTGTGATTAAAAATCTTCCAACAAACAAAAGCCCAGAACCAGATGGCATCACAAGTGAATTCTATCAAACATTTAGAGAAGAGCTAACACCCAACCTTCTCAAACTCTTCAAAAAAATTGCTGTGGGCTTCCCTGGTGGTGCACTTGTTGAGAATCTGCCTGCCAATGCAGGGTACACAGGTTCGAGCCCTGGTCTGGGAGGATCCCACATGCTGTGGAGCAACTAGGCCCGTGAGCCACAATTACTGAGCCTGCGCATCCGGAGCCTGTGCTCCGCTACAAGAGAGGCCGCGATAATGAGAGTCCCGCACACTGCGATGAAGAGTGGTCCCCACTTGCCGCAACTAAAGAAAGCCCTCGCACAGAAATGAAGACCCAACACAGCCATAAATAAATAAATAAATAAATAAATAAATAAAATAAACCCAAAGTTTAAAAAAAAATAAAAGTTCTGCAGTTCAGCCCGCAGGAAAGTGTCCAAGCTCCCAAAAAAAAAAATTGCTGGGGAAGGAACACTCCCAAACTCATTCTATGAGGCCACCATCACCCTGATACCAAAACCAGACAAAGATACTACAAGGAAAGAAAATTATAGACCAATATCACTGATGTATATACATGTAAAAATCCTCAACAAAATACTACCAAACAGAATCCAACAACACATTAAAAGGATCATACACCATGATCAAGTGGGGTTTATCCCAGGGATGCAAGGATTCTTCAATATACACAAATCAATCAACGTGATACACCATACTAACCAATTGTAGAATAAAAACCATATGATCATCTCAATAGATGCAGGAAAAGCTTTTGAGAAAATTCAACACTCACTTATGATAGAAACTCTCCAGAGTGTGGGCTAGAGGGAAACTACCTCAACATAATAAAGGCCATATATGACAAACCCACAGCAAACATCATTCTCAATGGTGAAAAACTGAAACCATTTCCTCTAAGATCAGGAACAAGACAAGGATGTCCACTCTCGCCACTATTATTCAACATAGTTTTGGAAGTCCTAGCCGCAGCAATCAGAGAAGAAAAAGAAATAAAAGGAATACAAATCGGAAAAGAAGAAGTAAAATTGTCACTATTTGCAGATGACACGATACCATAGATAGAGAATCCTAAAGATGCCACCAGAAAATTACTAGAGTTAATCAATGAATTTGGTAAAGTGTCAGGATACAAAATTAATGCACAGAAATCTCTTGCACTTCTATACACTAAGAATGAAAGATCAGAACGAGAAATTAAGGAAACAATCCCATTACCATTGCAACAAAAAGAATAAAATACCTAGCAATAAACCTACCTAAGGAAGTAAAAGAACTGTACTCAGAAAACTATAAGACACTGATGAAAGAAATCAAAGATGATATAAACAGATGGAGACATATATCATGTTCTTGGATTAGAAGGATCAATATTGTGAAAATGACTATACTACCCAAAGCAATCTACAGATTCAATGCAATCCCTATCAAATTACCAGTGGCATTTTCTACAGAACTAGAACAAAAAATCTTAAAATTTGTAGGGAGACACAAAAGACCCCAGATAGCCAAAGCAGTCTTGAGGGAAAAAAAAAGAGCCGGAGGAATCAGACTTCCAGAATTCAGACTATACTACAAAGCTACAGTAATCAAGACAATATGGTACTGACACCAAAACATAACTATAGATCAATAGAACAGGATAGAAAGCACAGAGATAAACCCACATACCTATGGTTAACTAATCTATCGCAAAGGAGGCAAGGGTATACAATGGAGGAATGACAGTGTCTTCAGTAAGTGGTGTTGGGAAAACTGGACAGCTACATGTAAAAGAATGAAATTAGAACACTCCCTAACACCATACACAAATATAAACTCAAAATGGATTAGAGACCTGAATGTAAGACCAGACACTATAAAACTCTTAGAGGAAAACATAAGCAGAACACTCTATGACATAAATCACAGCAAGATCCTTTTTGACCCACCTCCTAGAGAAATGGAAATAAAAACAAAAATTAAAAAATGGGACCTAATGAAACTTAAAATCTTTTGCACAGCAAAGGAAAACATAAACAAGACGAAAAGACAACCATCAGAATGGGAGAAAATATTCTCAAATGAAGCAAATGGCAAAGGATTAATCTCCAAAAAGCAGCTCATATAGCTCAATATCACAAAAACAAACAACCCAATCCAAAAATGGGCAGAAGACCTAAATAGACATTTCTCCAAAGAAGATATACAAATTGCCAACAAACACATGAAAAGATGCTCAACATCACTAATCATTAGAGAAATGCAAATCAAAACTACAGTGAGGTATCACCTCACTCCAGTCAGAATGGCCATCATAAAAATATCTACAAACAATAAATGCTGGAGAGGCATTTAGTGGAGAAAGGGGAACCCTGTTGCACTCTTGGTGGGAATGTAAATTGATATAGCCACTAGGGAGAACAGTATGGAGGTTCCTTAAAAACTAAAAACAGAACTACCATAGGACCCAGCAATCCCACTACTGGACATTTACCCTGAGAAAACCATAATTCAAAAAGAGTCATGTAGCACAATGTTCATTGTAGCTCTATTTACAATAGCTAGGACATGGAAGCAACTTAAGTGTCCATCGACAGATAAATGGATAAAGAAGATGTGGCACATATATACAATGGAATATTACTCAGCCATAAAAGGAAACGAAATTGAATTATTTGTAGTGAGGTGGATGGATCTAGAGTCTGTCCTACAGAGTGAAGTAAGTCAGAAAGAGAAAAGCAAATACCATATGCTAACACATATATATGGAATCTAAAAAAAAAAGGTTTATGAAGAACCTAGGGGCAGGAAAGGATTAAGGACACAGATGTAGAGAAAGGGCTTGAGGACATGGGGAGGGGGAAGGGTAAGCTGGGACAAAGTGAGAGAGTGGCATGGACATATATACACTACCAAATGTAAAATCGATAGCTACTGGGAAGCAGCCACATAGCACAGGGAGATCAGCTTGGTGCTTTGTGACCACCTAAAGGGGTGGGAAAAGGGGGTGAAAGGGAGGTGCAAGAGGGAGGGTATATGGTGTTATATGTATATGTATAGCTGATTCACTTTTTTATACAGCAGAAACTAACACACAATTGTAAAGCAATTATACTCCAATAAAGATGTAAAAGAAAAAAAAGAAAAAAGAAAGCCCAGAGATAAATCTACACACCTATGGTCCACTAATCTATGACAAAGGAGCCAAAGATATACAATGGAGAAAAGACAGTCTCTTCAATAAGTGGTGCTGGGGAAAATGGACAGCTACATGTAAAAGAATGAAATTAGAACACTCCTTAACACCATACACGAAAATAAACTCAAAATGGATTAGAGACCGAAATGTAAGACTGGACACTATAAAACTCTCAGAGGAAAACATAGGAGGAATACTCCTTGACATAAATCACAGCAAGATCTTTTTTGATCCACCTCCTAGAGTAAAGGAATAAAAAACAAAAATAAACAAATGGGACCAAATGAAACTTAAAAGCTTTTGCAAAGCAAAGGAAACTACAAACAAGACAAAAAGACAACCCTCAGCATGGGAGAAAATATTTGCAAATGAATCAATGGACAAAGGATTAATCTCCAATATATATAAACAGCTCATGCAGCTCAACAGTAAAAAAAACAAACAACCCAATCCAAAAATGGGCAGATGACCTAAATAGATATTTGTCCCAAGAAGACATACAGATGGCCAAGAAGCACATGAAAAGTTGCTCAACATCACTAATTATTAGAGAAATATAAACCAAAACTACAATGAGGTAGCACCTCACACCAGTTAGAATTGGCATCATCAGAAAATCTACAAACAACAAATGCTAGAGAGGGTGTGGAGAAAAGGGAACCCTCCTGCACTATTTGTGGGAATGTAAATTGATACAATCACTATGGAGAACAGTATGGATGTTCCTTAAAAAACTAAAAATAAATTACCATATGACCCAGCAATCCCACTACTGGGCATATAAACAGAGAAAACCATAATTCAAAAAGACACATTCACCACAATGTTCATTGCAGCACTCTTTACAATAGCCAGGTCATGGAAGCAACATAAATGCCCATAGACAGACGAATGGATAAAGATGTGGTACATATATAAAATGGAATATTACTCAGCCATAAAAAGGAATGAAATTGAGTCATTTGCAGAGACGTGGCTAGATCTAGAGACTGTCATACAGAGTGAAGCAAGTCAGAAAGAGAAAAACAAATATCGTATATTAACACATACATGTGGAACCCAGAGAAATGGTACAGATGAACCAGCTTGCAAGGCAGAAATAGAGACACAAATGTAGAGAACAAATGTATGGACACCAAGGGGGGAAAGTGGCGGGTTAGTGGTGGTGGGATGAATTGTGAGCCTGGGATTGACATATATACACTTATATGTACAAAATAGATAACCAATAAGAACCTGCTCTATAAAAAAATAAATAAATTTAAAAATTCAAACAATAAATAATATAAAAAAAAACAGAAAAAGAGTTCTTTCCTTCCCATAGACGTATTTATATGAATGAATTATTTCCATGCTTATATCTATAAATACAAAAAGAGGAATAAAACCTACCTTGAACCAAAAAAGAAAAAAAGAAAAAAAACAGAACCCACTAATTATACAGAGGAAAACCCTATCAGGGCACTTGCTCCAGTGGTAAACAATTCTGAAGTTGGTCAGAGGTGGGGAATTGTCTCACATGCAGCCAGCAGCTCCCCCTCAATGAGCGTCCTCATTGCAAAGCTGGGGGACCATGAGGAGGCATCTCTGAGTAAATGTGAGCTGAGCCGCAGGCCAGCTGCTGCTGAACTTTTTCCACCCTTCCCAGGTAAAACACCTGAAAGTGTGCAAGGACTTGAAAGCCTAGAGCAAGGGCCTTGGAGCCACACCAGCGACAGCACGCAGGCCAACTTGGTGCCTGCAGGCCAGGCAGGATGGTCCTGGCCCCGGGCGCTCTTCTGGAAGCTTTCCATTTCCCTACCTGAGGTACCCGTCCTGTCCTGGCCCCCACTGCTTTTTTCCTTCCTCACCTCTGCCTGGGGAGAAATTGCAACGGCAGATATGGGTGACACATCCTCTTCTTTAGCAGGTGGCAGCGCGGCAACTCCTGCAGAAAGTCCAGCAGAGCCCCACTCACACCAGGCCACCCACAAAGCCGTGGGCCCTACTCCCTCCCACCAGCCCAGCCCCGAGACTGCTGACGGGGCAGAGAATATGGCGTCAGGCACAGCTGCAGGTACTCTTGCTGCCTGGAGGGATGTTTATATTGACCTCAACCTAGGCACACCTGGGAAGGGCTGGCCGGCAGGGTCAGGCTGCCCAGGTCAGCCAATCCTCGCCCCTCAGGGGCTCAGAGTTGCAGAAAATGGGCCTTGCTGAACCGGCCAGCTCCAAGGAACAGGTGTAGGGTCCCGAGAGTCAGGATAGACAAGGGGCGGCAGCCCTGCCTTGTTTTCTAATCATTTTATCTGGTCCATGAGTGGGAGACAACTTCAAGAAGACCCTCTCCTAATGAGAGGAACCCAGGAGTCAGGGAGAGGAGGGGTGGTGGGTGGAGACAGAGGCCTGGTGCCCCGGCTGCAGTGGAAGCCCCTGGAAGACCAGGTGGAGGGAGGCCGCACAGAGAGAAGCCTAGGGTCACAGACCTGTCGGAGCTGATGTTTGTTAGTTCAAGCCCTGCTCTGAGGTGCTCTGTGTCAGCTCTGACCGACAGGTGAGCTGGGGGTGCTCTGCAATGAGGGCTGTGTGCATGGTTCCTGTGTGCCCAGCCCTGCTGGGGTACCTGCCCAGGGGAGCTCCGTATCCAGAGAGGGGCCTGACCACGAGAGCCCCGTGGGCTGCTGGGTACCTGGTAAAGGACGTCAGGACAGTCAGTGAAGCCACCGAGGATATACATCCAGTAGTTCCTAATTCCTATACACTGCTCGTCATTCTACTCTCCACTAGCACCTGGTATTCTGTATTAGACTTAAAAGATGCCTTCTTCTGTATTCCATTAGTCCCAGAGTCACAAGAAACTTTAGCTTTTGACTGGCAGGACTCAACATACAACAAAAAGAATACTGCTGGGCTGTCCTACCACAAGGGTTCAAAAATTTCCCCACCATCTTTGGGGAAACTTTAGCTAAAGACCTAAAAGATCTACCTCTGGAGAAGTGAACCCTCCTTCAATATGCAGACGACATTCTGATTGCCAGCCCTACTAAGAAGGTCTCTGAACTACCCAGCCAATAAAGGATAGAAGGTGTCCAAGAAAATGGCTCAAATATCACAGACTAAGGTGACTTGCCTGGGCTTCATTCTCACAGAAGGTCGGAGAAGCCCATCCCAGGAAAGGGAAGAAGCCATTTGCAGCCTTACCCTTCCTAAAACAAGAAGACAGCTTAAGGGTTCCTGGGGAGGCCGGGTTTTGCTGCATCTGGATCCCTAACTACAGTCTAATAGCTAGGCCTCTATAGGAAACATTGAAAGGAAAAGACGATGATCCTTTTGAATAGAATCCAGAAGCGGCCTTTCAAGAATGGAAAGAGCAGTTAATTCAGGCCCTGGCCCTGGCCCTGGCCCTCCCAAATTTAGCTAAACCCTTTGACCTTTACATTCCCGGTAGAAGGTGAATCGCCCTTGGAGTATTAGTGCAAAAACTGGGACTACTTGAAATGGAACAACTCAAGAATGCCCTCCAGGTAGGAGAAACTATGGTAACCAAGGGCTGGGTCCACCGCCCCATCCAGCCACAATACTGGGGGTATCTAAAAACCTGTAAATCAGCAGCCCGCAAGGCCAGCTGTCTCCTAAGGGAAAAGAACCCCACTTGGTGATCCTAACCACCTACCTTGCCCTGAAGTTGCAGGGATCGCTCCGTGGGCACACTGACCTCGAGTGAGGAGGCCCTCAAGCTCCAACCTCCAGAGAGACAACCTGGGGCAACGGGCCCCCAAGACGACTCGTGTGACCATCACTTGACCTGGAGCTTCTCTTCTAGAAAACAAGAGTGTGCCACAAAAGAGCAGACTACTGGTTGCAGGAATTACTGCACCCAGAGGGAAGCTAATAAGCTTGGCGGGGGAAGCGTATATAACGCTGTCACCATAGAAAAGCCAACAGCCACCGCGGTGACGGCGGCCAATGAGACCCGCTGCACTCCTAGCTACTTCAAAAGTCTGTTGACTCAGTGGCCGTCATGGTCCTGGATCACTACCGGCCCTGGACTGTCTGGGAGTTGACCAGGCAGGGCTCTGATACCTGGTGCTGTTTTTAAGTTAATTCAGTGGCTTAATTGAAGAAAGCGCAGACTACTCGTCAGAGGACCTTCGCTGGCAGAAACCTTCAGCTGAATGTGACCGAACAAATGCGGGGCCGGGGTAAAACCGGCCCACCCTAGCGTCTCTGGGCATCTCTTTCCTGGACCCTTAAAAGTCATTAGAATCTATTAAAATTCAAATGTTGGTGCTCAGGCAGACGAGCAGTGAGGGAGGAGCCCAGGGGACAATCAAACTCACCTGGAGGCTGCTGGGGAGAAGTTCTGCCCCTCCCACCGGGTATGAGCACACCCAAATCAGCACGAAGCAGTTACAGAAGAGGGGTCTGCACCCTCAGCCCCCCACGAATGAGGAACGGGACAAAAGGCAGAGGAGGAGTTTGTCACCGGCAAAGCCCATTAAAAATTCCTGGGAGATAAAAATAGAATCTGGGCAATAAAATAAAGTCTAACCTTTTTTTTCCTTTGTGCTTTGTCTAATTTCACTTGCTCCTAGAGTTCCGCAGGCAGAGGCCTCACACCCGGCACTTCAGACCCGATTTCCTTGTGCAAAATATCTGGGCCGACACCTCAGCTCACGGGGCCCCGTGCAGACTCCACGACATAGAGCCTGAGCTCCAGCCAACCCGGCCCTCGAGAGCTCTGCCCCCTCCCACCCGCCGACACTTACGGGATCCCTACACAGCAGTCCCGCCCACAGCCCGCGGGGGAATGCACGCTCTCACCTCCGCATTCTCTGATCAAAATATAAAATTTTCCTTTGCTTCTGAACCAAACTCAGTCTCGTTCTTCTGGCTCCAGTGACACTGGGCAGGGGGACCCTTGTTGGGGCCCACTCTGGAGGATCAGTAACAGAATTTGAGAACATTGTAACTTCAGTGAACAGATGTGTGGGCCAAACTGTAATTAACATAGAGCAGTGTATAAGGCTCGAGTAAAATAAGATGTTCCTAACACTTCCATTTGATATTTCCATTGCTTTATTATAAGCAAGTTCAGTGGAAGGGTTTGTCTTATTAGTCAGGTCAACATTAGAGAAATGAAGTGATTTCTTTTCAAGGATGTACATCTAATAATCTTGGCTGAAGATTCAATCTTGTTTTGAATGCTTTTCCATTGAAAATGATACCTCTCTTTCAGCTCCCCCATTTCTGAGACATATAAAATCTTATAACTTATTATTACCAAAGGGGAAATGCAGGAGGAGGGATAAATTAAGAGTTTAGGATTAACACATACACACTGCTATGTATAAAATAGATCATCAACAACAAACTACTGTATAGCACAGGGAATTACACTCAATATTTTGTAATAACCTATAAGGGGAAATAATCTGAAAAAGAATAGATATCTATATCTACATCATCTAGCAACGACAGATAAAATGTAACCTAAAGGAGGTTGATGGTGAGCACTTCTGACCCTGAAGACTTCAATCATCTAAAGCTCGGACTCTGCTTACTGCCCAAGGCCCTTAATGAACATACATGTACCTGGAGCTTAAAAATTTCCCAGGGTGGGGTTCGGGGAGACACTGATTTGGAAAAATCCTTGGTGTTCTCCTTACATGCAGGGGACTCTTCCTACAGCTAAAACATGCCTGTGACACCCAGAAGATGGTACACTGTTTGATCGGGAAGAGTTTGGAAAAGACACGTCATCTCCTCATCTCCTGGTAGTCGGGTTCACCCCTCCAGCCTCTTTCCTAACAAGCTCCCCACTTGGAGAATCAGCACCTGTAACCTCCTGTTTTGTACAGTTTGCAATTTGTCCAGAGGATGAACAGGAAGAGGGGGAACCAATGAGAGACTAGCTCTAGGTGTTTGGACAGGCACATGTCACTCTAATTTCCAATCAGGAAGAAGAATTAACCACAGGCTCAGCCTGCCCCCCGGAACCAGAATAGGGTCTGAAGCAATCCTGCGGTTTTGCGGCCAGCTCCCAAAAAAGCGAGTTGAAAAATGGAGCTCAGGGGCACTGCAATTCACAAACCTGCAGGGTTATAAATGATAACTATCATCCAAAAATATATAGAGCTAAGGCAATGAAGAGGATTTGAGAGCAAGGCAGAATTGCAGGAAACAGTTTTCAAGAGGTACATTGGACTCGCCGTTAAAGCACATGAAAAGCGGCAGAACTTCCACAATGATGCAGTTGGCCAAAAAGGGCGTATGCATTTTTCCTGAATATAATAGTATATATATATATATATATACTACTTTACAATTTTTTTACTATTTCTAAAACCTAAAATAAATGGTAAGCAGGAGGACTGGAATGATGTGGGAATATTCCTAAATTACCAAATTCAGGTTAGAAAAGTATTTAAATATGTGTTTGTTACATGTATACATAGAAGCATGTAACAGTTTAAAAATATTTTTTCTAGGTCTTCATCTACCTGAAGGTTTACATATTGTGCATTTCAAGTTGTCCTAAGGGTTACAGATACATAAAAATTGGATAGGATTGAACAGTTACACTTTTTATTTTTTAAAATGATTTCCACATTCTTCATCATATAATTTGTCTTTTCTGATAGAAACTTGTACCTCTGGCCACACTAAATTTTGTGTCTGTGGGTTTTTTTCCATCGTGGGTTTTACTGTGCTGTTGCACACAAAACCTAGAAATATGCTAAAATATCACAGATTAAATGCTCTGTATATGATTCCTTCCTAAAGCATAGCAGACTTTGTCAGTGCCCTACCTAACCTCAGGTCTGACTGTTGGATTTACTCCACCAACGTCCAGCTGCCTGAGGTCTTCTGGCATCAGGAGCTTCTTCTTCTCTAGTGAGGTCATTGGAACCTAAATTAGTTTAAATTTTAAAAGCAATTTAGCAGGATGCATCAAAGGCCTTAAAAACGTGCATACCCTTTGATCCAACAAGAGGAAATAAGCAGATAGATGGGTCAAGAAGCATATTTAAGGATGTTTTCACATTCTTACCTAATTAAAAAAGCAGAATATCTAAATGTTAAAAAAAGGACTGTTAAACAAATTATAACAAATTTATGCATTGGAATACTGTTCAGTACTTAAAATGATATAAATGTATATTGATAGCGTTGAAAGTTCACAATATATCATGTGACTATATTGGTTCATTGGTAAATATATGTTAGGACAATCTTTGCTTTTCAGTGCAATCTCTTAACTGTGGGTACTTGGCTAATGAGATCTTGGCTAAAAAGGACCACTTTTTAAAAGTTACATATATATATGCACACACACATACCACATAGGAAAACATCTAGAATACTGACAATAACTTGTAATTTTTTGTCAATATTCTAGATCTTGCATAGGGTGGTAAATGTTTATTAGCTTATTAATAAATAATAAAGAGGGTCAATGATGAGAATGTGTTACAAAGTAAGGGTTATGATTATTTCAAATTTGTACAGTTGAAGTCCATTAAAGAAAGTAAAGAAAGGAAAGGGGAAAAAACATCTAGGAGGTTATACTCTAAACTGTTAATGGGAGTTATATCTGACTGGAACTTTAAGGGTGATTATTTTCTTTTTTACTCATTTAAGAGTTTCTAATATGACTATAATTCTATATTATGTATATAATGGAGAAATAATAAAAGTCAAAACCATTAAATTTAAGATTAAAAATATTCAACAATAAAAACAACAGTGAAGCTTTACTCTCTTAAATACACAAAAGACTATTGTG
Organism: Balaenoptera ricei; assembly: GCF_028023285.1. Classification (NCBI taxonomy): domain Eukaryota; kingdom Metazoa; phylum Chordata; class Mammalia; order Artiodactyla; family Balaenopteridae; genus Balaenoptera; species Balaenoptera ricei. Next base: position 128,462,940 of record NC_082639.1, read on the forward strand.
TGTGTTGGCCAATTATGTTCCTTTGTAGCAAATGCATTACACTGATTTGTGGGGCATCCCACGTAGAATACAGCCAAAACATTTCTGTAAACAATGGATAAATTATATTGGATTTGATTCATTTCACCTATGTCAGGCCACTTTTCCACAATACTTGGAGAAAATGCCGGGTTGTTTATCAACTAACACATAAAAGAAAAGAAGTTACTCGGAAATATAAAGCCATTTGGAAAATACTCCCCTGGGTTGTAAGGTGTTATTGATATGGAGGTGCCTGAATGTAGCTACTTTTTTAGGGAAAGGAGAATTTCTAAATGTTACTACTTAAATTACCTTATCTTAAATAAAGGAGAACTGCAGATGTAATTTATTTAAACATTCATAGTTTCAAATAGTGAAGTCATTTAAAAAAATTGAGGTTGCTTTGGGACTTGGTTATATGCCTCTGCTAAATATTCCCTAGTACTTTCCCCAGGATTACATTTTATTGTCATGGAGTGTTCAAGTACCTGTCTTTCTATATTGTAAGTGCAATAAGAATAGGAATGATATCTGTCTTACTGGCACATTAATAGGAACTTAGTATTTAAAAAAAAAAGAAAGAATGTATAAGTGAATGAGTGGATAGAGTTGTGATCTTTAAAAAATTTTTATTGGAGTATAGTTGATTTACAATGTTGTGTTAGTTTCTGCTGTACAGCAAAGTGAATCAGTTATATATTACATATAGTTATATACTACATCCACTCTTTTTTAGATTCTTTTCCCATGTAGGTCATTACAGAGTATTGAGTAGAGTTCCCTGTGCTATACAGTAGGTCCTTATTAGTTATCTATTTTATATATAGTAATGTATATATTTCAATCCCAATCTCTCAATTTATTTCCCCCCCTTTCCCCCTTGGTAACCATAAGTTTGTTTTTTACATCTGTGACTCTATTTCTGCTTTGTAAATAAGTTCATTTGTACCATTTTTCTAGATTCCACATATAAGCAATATCATATGATATTTGCCTTTCTCTGTCTGACTTACTTCACTCAGTATGACAATCTCTAGGTCCATCCATGTCACTGCAAATGGCATTATTTCATTCTTTTTTATGGCTGAGTAATATTCCATTGCATATATGTACCAATCTTCTTTATCCATTCCTCTGTTGATGGACATTTAGATTGCTTCCATGTTCTGGCTATTGTAAATAGTGCTGCAATGAACATTGGGGTGTACATATCTTTTTTTTTTTAAACATCTTTATTGGAGTATAATTGCTTTACAATGGTGTGTTAGTTTCTGCTTTAAAACAAAGTGAATCAGTTATACATATACATATGTTCCCATATCTCTTCCCTCTTGCATCTCCCTCCCTTCCACCCTCCCTATCCCACCCCTCTAGGTGGTCACAAAGCACCGAGCTGATCTCCCTCTGCTATGCGGCTGCTTCCCACTAGCTATCTATTTTACATTTGGTAGTGTATATATGTCCATGACACTCTCTCACCCTGTCACATCTCACCCCACCCCCACCCCATATCCTCAAGTCCATTCTCTAGTAGGTCTGTGTCTTTATTCCCATCTTGCCACTAAGTTCTTCATGACCTTTCTTTTTCCCTTAGATTCCATATATATGCGTTAGCATACTGTATTTGTTTTTCTCTTTCTGACTTACTTCACTCTGTATGACAGACTCTAACTCCATCCACCTCATTACAAATACCTCCATTTCATTTCTTTTTATGGCTGAGTAATATTCCATTGTATATATGTGCCACATCTTCTTTATCCATTCATCCAATGATGGACACTTAGGTTGCTTCCATGTCCTGGCTATTGTAAATAGAGCTGCAATGAACATTTTGGTACATGACTCTTTTTGAATTATGGTTTTCTCAGGGTATATGCCCAGTAGTGGGATTGCTGGGTCATATGGTAGTTCTATTTTTAGTTTTTTAAGGAACCTCCATACTGTTCTCCATAGTGGCTGTATCAATTTACATTCCCACCAACAGTGCAAGAGGGTTCCCTTTTCTCCACACCCTCTCCAGCATTTATTGTTTCTAGATTTTTTGATGATGGCCATTCTGACCGGTGTGAAATGATACCTCACTGTAGTTTGGATTTGCATTTCTCTAATGATTAGTGACGTTGAGCATTCTTTCATGTGTCTGTTGGCCATCTGTATATCTTCTTTGGAGAAATGTCTATTTAGGTCTTCTGCCCATTTTTGGATTGGGTTGTTTGCTTTTTTGTTATTGAGCTGCATGAGCTGCTTGTAAATCTTGGAGATTAATCCTTTGTCAGTTGCTTCATTTGCAAATATTTTCTCCCATTCTGAGGGTTGTCTTTTGGTCTTGTTTATGGTTTCCTTTGCTGTGCAAAAGCTTTTAAGTTTCATTAGGTCCCATTTATTTATTTGTGTTTTTATTTCCATTTCTCTAGGGGTTGGGTCAAAAAGGATCTTGCTGTGATTTATGTCATAGAGTGTTCTGCCTATGTTTTCCTCTAAGAGTTTGATAGTGTCTGGCCTTACACTTAGGTCTTTAATCCATTTTGAGTTTATTTTTGTGTATGGTGTCAGGGAGTGTTCTAATTTCATACTTTTACATGTACCTGTCCAATTTTCCCAGCACCACTTATTGAAGAGGCTGTCTTTTCTCCACTGTATATGCTTGCCTCCTTTATCAAAGATAAGGTGACCATATGTGCGTGGGTTTATCTCTGGGCTTTCTATCTTGTTCCATTGATCTATATTTCTGTTTTTGTGTCAGTACCAAACTATCTTGATTACTGTAGCTTTGTAATATAGTCTGAAGTCAGGGAGCCTGATTCCTCCAGCTCCGTTTTTCTTTCTCAAGATTGCTTTGGCTATTCGGGGTCTTTTGTGTCTCCATACAAATTGTGAATTTTTTTGTTCTAGTTCTGTGAAAAATGCCAGTGGTAGTTTGATAGGGATTGCATTGAATCTGTAGATTGCTTTGGGTAGTAGAGTCATTTTCACAATGTTGATTCTTCCAATCCAAGAACATGGTATATCTCTCCATCTATTTGTATCATCTTTAATTTCTTTCATCAGTGTCCTATAATTTTCTGCATACAGGTCTTTTGTCTCCTTAGGTAGGTTTATTCCTAGATATTTTATTCTTTTTGTTGCAATGGTAAACGGGAGTGTTTTCTTAATTTCACTTTCAGATTTTTCATCATTAGTGTATAGGAATGCAAGAGATTTCTGTGCATTAATTTTATATCCTGCTACTTTACCAAATTCATTGATTAGCTCTAGTAGTTTTCTGGTAGCATCTTTAGGATTCTCTATGTATAGTATCATGTCATCTGCAAACAGTGACAGCTTTACTTCTTCTTTTCCGATTTCGATTCCTTTTATTTCTTTTTCTTCTCTGATTGCTGTGGCTAACACTTCCAAAACTATGTTGAATAATAGTGGTGAGAGTGGGCAACCTTGTCTTGTTCCTGATCTTAGTGGAAATGGTTTCAGTTTTTCACCATTGAGGACAATGTTGGCTGTGGGTTTGTCATATATGGCCTTTATTATGTTGAGGAAAGTTCCCTCTATGCCTACTTTCTGCAGGGCTTTTATCATAAATGGGTGTTGAATTTTGTCGAAAGCTTTCTCTGCATCTATTGAGATGATCATATGGTTTTTCTCCTTCAATTTGTTAATATGATGTATCACGTTGATTGATTTGCATATATTGAAGAATCCTTGCATTCCTGGAATAAACCCCACTTGATCATGGTGTATAATCCTTTTTTTTTTTTTGTATAATCCTTTTAATGTGCTGTTGGATTCTGCTTGCTAGTATTTTGTTGAGGATTTTTGCATCTATGTTCATCAGTGATATTGGCCTGTAGTTTTCTTTCTTTGTGATATCTTTGTCTGGTTTTGGTATCAGGGTGATGGTGGCCTCATAGAATGAGCTGGGGAGTGTTCCTCCCTCTGCAATATTTTGGAAGAGTTTGAGAAGGATAGGTGTTAGCTCTTCTCTAAATGTTTGATAGAATTCGCCTGTGAAGCCATCTGGTCCTGGGCTTTTGTTTGTTGGAAGATTTTTAATCACAGTTTCAATTTCAGTGCTTGTGATTGGTCTGTTCATATTTTCTATTTCTTCCTGGTTCAGTCTCGGCAGGTTGTGCATTTCTAAGAATCTGTCCATTTCTTCCAGGTTGTCCATTTTATTGGCATAGAGTTGCTTGTAGTAATCTCTCATGATCTTTTGTATTTCTGCAGTGTCAGTGGTTACTTCTCCTTTTTCATTTCTAATTCTATTGATTTGAGTCTTCTCCCTTTTTTTCTTGATGAGTCTGGCTAATGGTTTATCAATTTTGTTTATCTTCTTGAAGAACCAGCTTTTAGTTTCATTGATTTTTGCTATTGTTTCCTTCATTTCTTTTTCATTTATTTCTGATCTGATCTTTATGATTTCTTTCCTTCTGCTAGCTTTGGGGTTTTTTTGCTCTTCTTTCTCTAATTGCTTTAGGTGCAAGGTTAGGTTGTTTATTCGAGATGTTTCCTGTTTCTTGATGTAGGCTTGTATTGCTATAAACTTCCCTCTTAGAACTGCTTTTGCTGCATCCCATAGGTTTTGGGTCGTCGTGTCTCCATTGTCATTTGTTTCTAGGTATTTTTTGATTTCCCCTTTGATTTCTTCAGTGATCACTTCGTTATTAAGTAGTGTATTGTGTAGCTTCCATGTGTTTGTATTTTTTACACATCTTTTCCTGTAATTGATATCTAGTCTCATAGCATTGTGGTCGGAAAAGATACTTGATACGATTTCAATTTTCTTAAATTTACCAAGGCTTGATTTGTGACCCAAGATATGATCTGTCCTGGAGACTGTTCCATGAGCACTTGAGAAAAATGTGTATTCTGTTGTTTTGGGGTGGAATGTCCTATAAATATCAATTAAGTCCATCTTGTTTAATGTATCATTTAAAGCTTGTGTTTCCTTATTTATTTTCATTTTGGATGATCGGTCCATTGGTGAAAGTGGGGTGTTAAAGTCCCCCACTATTATTGTGTTACTGTCAATTTCCTCTTTTATGGCTGTTAGTATTTGCCTTATGTATTGAGGTGCTCCTATGTTGGGTGCATAAATATTTACAATTGTTATACCTTCCTCTTGGATCGATCCCTTGATCATTATATAGTGTCCTTCTTTGTCTCTTGTAATAGTCTTTATTTTAAAGTCTATTTTGTCTGATATGAGAATTGCTACTCCAGCTTTCTTTTGATTTCCATTTGCATGGAATATCTTTTTCCATCCCCTCACTTTCAGTCTGTATGTGTCTCTAGGTCTGAAGTGGGTCTCTTGTAGACAGCATATATATGGGTCTTGTTTTTTTATCCATTCAGCCAGCCTGTGTCTTTTGGTGGGAGCATTTAATCCATTTACATTCAAGGTAATTATCGATATGTATGTTCCTATTCCCATTTTGTTAAATATTTTGGGTTTGTTATTGTAGAAGTTTTCCTTCTCTTGTGTTTCTTGCCTAGAGAAGTTCCTTTAGCATTTGTTGTAAAGCTGGTTTGGTGGTGCTGAACTCTCTCAGCTTTGGCTTGTCTGTAAAGGTTTTAATTTCTCCATCAAATCTGAATGAGATCCTTGCTGGGTAGAGTAACCTTGGTTGTAGGCTTTTCTCCTTCATCACTTTAAGTATATCCTGCCACTCCCTTCTGGCTTGCAGGGTTTCTGCTGAAAGATCAGCTGTTAACCTTATGGGGATTCCCTTGTGTGTTATTTGTTGTTTTTCCCTTGCTGCTTTTAATATGTTTTCTTTATATTTAATTTTTGATAGTTTGACTAATATGTGTCTTGGCGTGTTTCTCCTTGGATTTATCCTGTATGGGACTCTCTGTGCTTCCAGGACTTGATTAACTATTTCCTTTCCCATATGAGGGAAGTTTTCAACTATAATCTCTTCAAATATTTTCTCAGTCCCTTTCTTTTTCTCTTCTTCTTCTGGGACCCCTATAATTCGAATGTTGGTGCATTTAATGTTGTCCCAGAGGTCTCTGAGACTGTCCTCAGTTCTTTTCATTCTTTTTTCTTTATTCTGCTCTGCAGTAGTTATTTCCACTATTTTATCTTCCAGGTCACTTATCCGTTCTTCTGCCTCAGTTATTCTGCTATTGATCACGTCTAGAGTATTTTTAATTTCATTTATTGTGTTGTTCATCATTGCTTGGTTCCTCTTTAGTTCTTCTACATCCTTGTTAAATGTTTCTTGCATTTTGTCTATTCTATTTCCAAGATTTTGGATCATCTTTACTATCATTATTCTGAATTCTTTTTCAGGTAGACTGCCTATTTCCTCTTCATTTGTTAGGTCTGGTGTGTTTTGACCCTGCTCCTTCACCTGCTGTGTGTTTTTTTGTCTTCTCATTTTGCTTATCTTACTGTGTTTGGGGTCTCCTTTTCACAGGCTGCAGGTTCGTAGTTCCCGTTGTTTTGGTATCTGTCCCCAGTGGCTAAGGTTGGTTCAGTGGGTTGTGTAGGCTTCCTGGTGGAGGGGCCTAGTGCCTGTGTTCTGGTGGATGAGGTTGGATCTTGTCTTTCTGGTGGGCACCTCCACATCTGGTGGTGTGTTTTGGGGTGTCTGTGGCCTTATTATGATTTTAGGCAGCCTCTCTGCTAATGGATGGGGCTGTGTTCCTGTCTTGCTAGTTGTTTGGCATAGGGTGTCCAGCACTGTAGCTTGCTGGTCGTTGAATGAAGCTGGGCCTTGATGTTGAGATGGTTATCTCTGAGAGATTTTCGCCGTTTGGTATTACGTGGAGCTGGGAGGTCTCTTGTGGACCAGTGTTCTGAAGTTGGCTCTCCCACCTCAGAGGCACAGCCCTGATGCCTGGCTGGAGCACCAAGAGCCTTTCATCCACACGGCTCAGAATAAAAGGGAGAAAAAAATAGAAAGAAAGAAAGAGGATAAAATAAAATAAAATAAAACTATTATAATAAAAAATAAGAAAAAAATTAAGAATAAATTTATTAAGAAAATTTTTTTTTATAATTTGTAAAAATAGATTAATTTTTTATAATGAAAAATAAGAAAAAAATTAAGAAAAAAATTTTAATTTTTAAAAATAAAAAATATGAAAAAACTTATTAATTTTTTTTTTAATTTCTAAAAATAGGAAATAAGGAAAAAATTATTAAGAAAACATTTATTAGGAAAAAAAAATTTTTTAGGTAAAAAAAGAAAAAAAAAAAAAGGACGGACCTAACCCTAGGACTAATGGTGAAAGCAAAGCTATACAGACAAAATCTCACCCAGAAGCATACACATATACACTCACAAAAAAAGGAAAAGAGGAAAAATTAATATATCCTGCTCCCAAAGTCCACCTCCTGAATTTGGGATGATTCGTTGTCTATTCAGGTATTCAACAGATGCAGGCACATCAAGTTGTTTGTGGAGCTTTAATCCGCTGCTTCTGAGGCTGCTGGGAGAGATTTCCCTTTCTCTTCTTTGTTCATACAGCTCCCAGGGTTCAGCTTTGGATTTGGACCCGCCTCTGCATGTAGGTCGCCTGAGGGCGTCTTTTGGGAGGTCTGACGTCTTCTGCCAGCGTTCAGTGGGTGTTCTGTAGGAGCAGTTCCACGTGTAGATGTATTTCTACTGTATCTGTGGAAAGGAAGGTGATCTCCGCATCTTACTCTTCCGCTATCTTGCCTCGTCTGCACATATCTTTTTGAATTATGGTTTTCTCAGGGTATATGCCCAGTAGTGGGATTGCTGGGTCGTATGGTAGTTCTATTTTTAGTTTTTTAAGGAACCTCCATTTTGTTCTCCATAGTGGCTGTACCAATTTACATTCTCACCAACAGTGTAGCAGGGTTCTCTTTTCTCCCACCCTCTCCAGCATTTATTGTTTGTAGATTTTTTTGATGATGGCCATTAGGGTTGTGATTTACAGCTAGGAAATAAAGGGTTGGGGTTTTAAAAAGCACAATGGAGATGGTTACTTACACACTGATGGAGAAGTGTATGTTACATTAAGATTTGAGATTTTAAGGTAAAATATTTACATCTGTAGTTGACACTAACCAACTGCAGTAAATGAAATGCCAAGATAGAAATATACTGCTAAAAGTTCCTATGAGGTGTAAGAATGTAGAGAAAAATGGTAGATAAGCTACAATATCATAATTATATAAATTCAGAGCTGGGAGGGAACTTAAAGCACCTAAATGTCAATCCTTTCATTTAATATATGAATAAATTAAATAACTTATAAGGTCACATAGCTCATTATTGATAATACCAGACCATGGGCAAGGACTCCTGACTTGCTGTTTCCACCAAACCTAAAGAAGGATTGACTATCATCTAAACCAGGGAAAGGGGGGTGGTCAGAGACAATCATCTTGTTTATTGAACATGCTGGTCCAGACTGGTTCTTCAGCCACAAAGAGCAACAAAAATGTGGGGTCATTAGGAATGGCATTGTAAAGGAAACAGAAGAATTCACATCCAGAATACAGTATGTAGTTCTGTGTCCACACCAGAGGAAAGATACATTAAAGCTAGAGAAAGAACCACAGGAGGAAATGAAACTGATCTGACAGTTGGAAAAATAGGATATAAACACTCTGACATTTCAGCCTGAGCCCTTAAAAGAAAATAATTGTTGGAACTGGACCTGAAACGTTTGAAGTTGTCAGCATAGAGGAAAATGAGACCCTTCCACAAAATAGCCCTGGACACCATTGTCAGATGTTGTCATGAATTAAATGACCCATAAGACTGATCCAGTATGATAATTACTATGGCCTTATTTACAAAACCCTTTTTCTTGTCATTTCAATTCCCACTTGATCCCTAGAAACGCCACCAATGGAAAGGGGACAATGAATGCCTAGTTGTTTCCCTGGGTGACAGTGGTGCTTCAGGTGTCAACAGGATGACACTTACTTGGAGCCCCTCCTCTGTTGACCTTCATTTCATTCCAAATCCTGGATTATTGTGAATGAGAGACACCTCCTCCCCATCAATCATAACTGTCAACTACTGATGTCTTTTATCCATTTTCTCTTGTTGGCATAAACAGTAATTTCATGCCTGTGAATATTTTCCTGTGTAAGTATGCCTTGATTTGTAATAGCCATAGTGAAAACTGTTTTTTATGAAACTGTCAGAGCATTCAAAAGATAAGTGTTTTGTGTATCCAGAAATAAATAAATTATCCCTTTGTTTCCCATCTTTGGTGTGTTCCATTTCTTGCTTCAAGTTAATCAGATGTCACAGTCATCGGCTTTCTTTTCCTAGGGTTTTTTCCTTCTTTTATTTTCCCTTTTGTATTTAACTTTTAATGTTCATCTTTTTTTTTTTTTTTTATTTATGACTGTGTTGGGTCTTCGTTTCTGTGTGAGGGCTTCCTCTAGTTGTGGCAAGTGGGGACCACTCTTCATCGCAGTGCACGGGCCTCTCACCATCGCTGCCTCTCTTGTTGCGGAGCACAGGCTCCAGACGCGCAGGCTCAGTAATTGTGGCTCACGGGCCCAGTTGCTCCGTGGCATGTGGGATCTTCCCAGACCAGGGCTCGAACCCGTGTCCCCTGCATTGGCAGGCAGATTCTCAACCACTGCGCCACCAGGGAAGCCCTGTTCATCTTTTGTACATATATTTTTAAACTCTGATATTTTCATATTTATTTGAAAGCTTAGAGGTTTTAATGGTATTAATGTGTGCATTTTCATTAGATAGGAAAAACTGACCAAATCCTCTGCTAGTGAGCAATTATTGTAAAAAAACTTTGCAAAAAATATGAATTTTAAAAACTGAATAATAACACTAAACTGCTAATAATGATGATCTCTAAAGGAGGGGATTAAGGAGAACTTTAGCATTCTATATAAAACTTTTCTGCATTGCTTGATTTTTATACACTAAACATCTATAACTTAAGTGAGAACACAATTATAATAAATTATTAATAACTGAATATTAAACATGAGATATTGAGCTAATAGAAAGCTGAAGTCAATAAATATCTTTCTCAATGTAAATAGGTCTCTTAGGACCACTTCCAAGCTAGCAAAATACTCTTTAGTTCCTGGTAGGAGATAATTTGCTGTATGGACCCTTGGTTACTATAGACAAGCATTTCTTAGGGTGAGCTCCACAAAATACTAGCTCTGCCCCTTAGTAATAGGCATACAGAAAAAAAAGGATTCTGTGCTTTGGTAACTTTGGTAAAACACTGGTTTAAACAAACATAAATAAGTTTCTTCACTGCAGTATTTCTCAGGGTGTTTAATATGCTAATGCACAAGTGGGAACAGAGGGTATTACACAGGTTTTTCCAAACTTGTGTAATTTGTTCCCAATACCTTTGTTCCTCCCAGAACTACGGTTCCAAGGCACATATTTTGGGAAACACTGCTGTAGGTGTTCAAGAAAGAGTTCATTTCATAGTGATAGGTAATGAAGGACCCTACCCCTTCTTATTTATCACAGGATTTATCCATATATAAAGATACCCTTACTGAGTGAAGTAAGTCAGACAGAGAAAGACAAATATATGATATCGCTTACATGTAGAATCTAAAAAAATGGTACAAGTGAACCTATTTACAAAACAGAAATAGAGTCACAGATGTAGAAAACTAACTTCTGGTTATCAAGGGAGAAAGGGGGTGGAAGGGATAAATTGGGAGATTGGGACTGACATATACAAACTACTATATATAAAATAAACAACTAATAAGAACCTACTGTATAGCACAGGGAACTCTACTCAATACTCTGTAATGACCTATATGGGAAAAGAATCTAAAAAAGAGTAGACAAAAAAAAATAAATAAAAAAAAATAAAAAAGAGTAGACATAGGCATATGTGTAACTGATTCACTTGGCTGTACAGCAGAAACTAACACAATGTTGTAAATTAACTATACTCCAATAAAAATTAATTAAAAAAAATAAAGTTACCCTGTTTGTTGCATGTCATTTTTGAGGCAGATCTAGAATATTGAAGGTACAGATTTTTCCAATATTAAACTAACCTTACATTTTTTTTAAATAAACAAAACTTGTTTGTGATGGATTGTCCTTTTTATGTATTGATGGATTTAAAATTGTGGTTTATGTTCAGGATTTTTATATATTACGCTTATAAGAGAGACTAAACTTTAGTTTTCCATTCTTGTAACATGTTGTCAGGTTTTGGTGTTAAAGTTCTGCTGGTCTCATAAAATGAGTTGCTAAGTGTTCCATCTTTTTTCTTCTCTCTGGTAGAGCTTGTGAAATCTTGGTATTAACTCTCCTTTGAATGTTTGGTATAATTCACTAATGAAAGTATCAGAGCCTGGAATTTTATCTTGCTGTGTTTTAGTTCACTCGATAGTTTTCAGTTTTGCAAGAGAATCTCACTTCTGCAAGAGGAGTCAGATCCCATCCAGTGTAGTGGCCACAGTCCCACAGCCTTGCCAGCAATAAGCAGTGGACTTAGTTGAGCACAAGGAAAATGCTTCAAGCAGCTCTGCCAGCTTGAAGATGAGGTTCAGGTTCAGAGCAAGTGGTGAAGCAGCCAGAATTTTAACAGGGTAATTCTGGAAATGAGACAGGCATAGAATAGCTGAGATAAGCTCCTCATACATCCTTGGCTGACTGAGACACTACACATGGTTAGAGAAGATCCAAGAGACCTCGGAGAGCCCAGCAAAAAGTAAAAGATGAGGGAGACTTGAGCACAGGCTGAATCTTTGAATGCATTCCCCAATCCACACACATATGAGTCAGCAGAGGGTAGGAGCCTAACTGGCTCAAGATGTTTGAGTACAACCTCTGCCCAAAGCCTTGACTGAGCAGTAAGCTATGCAGTCACAGAGGAAATCACTAGAGAGCCAGTTTAAGCAAACATAAAAAACTAACAAACAAAAATAAAACAGCAGAGACATCAGTGGCTGCACATCAGGGAGATAGATTCTGCAATTTAAATCTAGGCATGTTATTAAACAAAAAATCAAAAAATCCAACAACCCTCAAAAATATAAAATGGAACTCAGAGTACCTACAATATATTATCTAAAATGTCCATTTTTTAAAATCAAAAACTACTAGATATGCAAAAAAACCCAGAAAAGTTCTACCCATATACAGAGGAAAAAGCAGGTAGAAGAAACTATGAGTGGGCCCAGCTTTTAGCTTTAGCAGGGAAACACTCCAAAGCAGCTATTATAAATATGTTCAAATAATTTTAGAAATGCTAACAATGAATCAACACAAAGCAAATCTCAATAAGGAAACAGTATAAAAAAGAAGCAAATGGAAATTCTAGATTTGAAAAGCATAATAACTCAAATGAAAAATTCACTAGATGGTCCGAGCAGCAGATTTGAGATGACAGAAGAAATAATCAGTGAATCTGAAGATAGACTAATAGAAATTATCCACTCCAAAGAACAGAGAAAAAAGAGGATTGAAGAAAAATAAACAGGGTCTTAGAAACCTTGGAGTCAAGCATTCCAACTTAAATGTAATGGGAGTCCCAAGATGGGGAGAGAGAAAGGAGTAGAAAAAATATTCCAAGAAATAATGGCTGAAAACTTCCCAAATTTAATGAAAAACTTTAACTTACACATCCAAAAGCTCAATGAAATTTGAATAGGATAAACTAAAAGAAAACCACACCTAGACATATGAGGCAAATTTCTGAAAGCCAGGGACAAAGAGAAAAATCTTGAAAGCAGCAAGAGAAAATGACTCATCATATATAGGGGGAAAACAATTAACTAACTAACTTCTAACTTCTCACTAGAAATAATGAAGGCCAGAAAGACAGTGGGATGACTTATTAAAAGGGCTGGGGAAGACGTAGAGAACGGACTTGAGGACACGGGGAGGGGGAAGGGTAAGCTGGGACGAAGTGAGAGAGTGTCATGGACATATATACACTACCAAATGTAAAATAGATAGCTAGTGGGAAGCAGCCACATAGCACAGGGAGATCAGCTCGGTGCTTTGTGACCACCTAGAGGGATGGGATAGGGAGGGTGGGAGGGAGATGCAAGAGGGAGGAGATATGGGGGTATATGCATATGTATAGCTGATTCACTTCGTTATAAAGCAGAAACTAACACACCATTATAAAGCAATTATACTACAATAAAGATGTTAAAAAAAAAGGGGGCTGGGGAAAAAATACCATCCTCTTAACCAAGAATTCTATATCCAGTAAAACCATTCTTTGAGAAAGAAATTGAGATAAAGATATTACCAGACAAGCAAAAACTGAGAGAAGATGTTACTAGCAGACTTATTATATTATACTGTTAGATCTACTACAGATTGTCAGGCTATATAAAGAAGCAAGATCCAACTATATACTGTTCACAAGACACACACTTTAGATTCACAGACACAAAGAAGTTAAAACTAAAAGATGGAAAATGATATACCATGCAAATAGTAATCATAAGAGAGCTGGAGTGGCTTATTAATGTCAGACAAAATAGGCTTTAGGGCATAGAATATTCCTAGAGATAAATAGGGACATTTTGTAATGGAAAAGGATATGTATATCCTTTATATATATCTATATATATATGACCACTCATAAATTTATATGTACTTAACAGAAGAGCCCCAACATACATGTAGCAAAAAGTGATATAACTGAAAGGAAAAATAGATAATTCAACAATTTTAGTTAGAGATTTCAACACTTCACTCTCCATATGTGGTGGCCAGGAGAAATGCCTCAAAGAACTCCACGCACAAGGAACAGAACTGACCAAGAGCCTCAGCTAATGTGCTGCATTTGCTCCCTGACTGTGCTTCCCATTGGCTACTGTCAGCCATTTGGAATACTCCATGGCACTGGAATACTAAGGCAGGTCCATTCCTAGGAGAGATGAGGCTCTTCTGATTGTTAACTTTAACTTGAGGACTCCCAACAGCTTGGCTGAACTTTTCTTAGTCTGCACAGTAGTCTAGCATGGTTCTGCCCAATCTTCCTTACCTCTCTCCTTCACTCAGGGCCAGGTCTGTATTGCAGTCTGAGGTCTCTTCCACGTTTTTCCAGCTCCCTCTTTCCTCTCACAGTCATTTCCCCTAATCTTCATGTGTTTAATCCCATCTTGGCATCTGCTTTTTAGAGGACCCAGATTAGCACCACTGGTACCAAGAGTGGTCCAAGAAAATAGGTGGTCAGACAGAGATTTGGACTGGCTCACTTACTGCCCAGCAGAGGAAGAAGATGCTGTCCTGGTTGGGGGGTGGGACGTGGCACAAGATGGTGGCTCAGTTGCTAAAGGTTTCACTGGTGGTGGCCTGTGAAAATGTCCTGGTGGCGGAGAAAGCTGTGGCAGGAGCAATGTTTCAGGCCTCTCAAAAAATATGGGGGACCAATGCCTACAAAGACCAGAGCTGGCTGGTTGCTGCTAAGTTGTGACATGCTATTGTTAGCAAGCAGTTAATGGTTAAGTGTGAGAGTCAGAGAACCTCTGGTAGCTTACAAAGAGGCCCTGATCTTTTGCAGTGGAAGTGCAGGCACATTTGAACAGCAGGCTGAAGACCTAATTGTTAGAGGCTCAGAGATCAATAGTTGTTTACGCTGGTCAGCCAAGGCGGGACTGGTAGGAAAATGTCAGGGCCTTGGTGATAAAAACCTAGGATCCTAAAATATGGGTGGGGACATCTGGATGGGTGCCTTTGAGGATATTGCCTAGGCAACCACCATGCCCCTGGGTCCTCTGTGCTCGCAGAGGCGGCCCATATTCCTTAAAAAGAGATTAACACTTCCATTGTGCTGGCAATAGGTGCTCTCCTCAGAAGCTGTCCTCACCCCCACCACCTCCCCTGGCCACCAGGATGAAAACTGGGGCTATGTCAGCCCTGAGTAAATTATACTCAAAATTCTACTTGTGGGCTTCCCCGGTGGCGCAGTGGTTGAGAATCTGCCTGCCAATGCAGGGGACACGGGTTCGACCCCTGGTCTGGGAAGATCCCACATGCCGTGGAGCAACTAGGCCCGTGAGCCACAACTACTGAGCCTGCGCGTCTGGAGCCTGTGCCCTACAACAAGAGAGGCCGCGACAGTGAAGAGCCCACGCACCCCGATGAAAAGTGGCCCCCGCTTGCCACAACTAGAGAAAGCCCTCGCATAGAAACGAAGACCCAACACAGCCAAAAAAATAAATAAATAAATAAAATAAATAAAAATAGCATTCTCTCCACTAAAAAAAAAAAAAAAAAATTCTACTTGTGTGTGTATGTGTGTGTGTTCCTGGGGAATCGGTTGCTTTTTTTAGTTTTCTCAGTCTCTGACTAAAAATATTTCTGAAACACTAGGTTCCATCACTCAAAGCCTTAGGCCTCTTTGCCACCAGAAACAGCTGTAATTTCATTATGAAGCAGATTTGAACTAATTTTCTCTCTTAATGATCTGGGGAGAGGTTGCTTCGAGATACCAAAGTAACTTTTCAGCAACATACCATTTGAACCCTGAGCAAAAACTAATCTGCTAAATCTGCGATCTCATTTAGCTTCCAACACCAATTAGCACCTCAGTCCATCACCCTGAGGACAGTCAAACCTGCCATCCTTGGCCACCAGTCTAAATACAAGCCAAGCCACCAGACCAAATGTAGCTACTGCTCTGAGGTTGATGCCATTAGCTGTACTGTCCTCTGCTTCTCCTGTTGACAATTACCAGGGCTGGGACTGGGGTGAGGCAAGGAAGGCGTCTAGAGCAAACACATAAAGAAGACTTCTTTTTAAGGCCCACCCTACGCTAGCACTTCCTCCATCCAAGAGTCAGAGCCTCCTTACATTTTGCACCCTAGGGGTCTCCCTTGTGTCACCCTAGTCCCCAGCACTGTACATCACCAACCACAATGCATCCATTATGATGTAATGAACAGAGCATCAGCCCCAGGGTGGAGGGGGAGGGGTAGAAGTAGAAGTAGATGAATTACAGAGAAAGTGACCTTGTAGCTAATTGAGGAAGGTGAAGGAAGTCATTGTAGAAAAGTGGGATGGGCAGGGTGGTAATCTGGTGATAGGAAAAGAAGCAAAGGGTCAGATGCAGGTTTGAGATAAGACCTGGGAACAAAATGAAGTTAAATGGATTAGAACATGGAGAGTGAACAAAATAGTGATGCTGGGAGCTGGCTGGGCAAGACAACTGAACTCCTTACTTTATTTAAAGTCTTATTTTCATAGAATCACACTAGAAAATCCTGTTATAAGGTAGGGAGAGAAAATCAGAAAATCCCTATAGAACTAAAATCTATATGTTAACGTTTTCAAAGTCTGGGAAGACTTCTGCGGGCATGTGGGATTTCTGAAGTTGGGCCAGCTAAAATTTAAGGGCCCTTGTATGACTATTATCTTTCTGAGGAAGGGGAAGAGCATATGTGCAAAAATCAATATATTGAATTTAACAAAATTAACGACTTGCATTTGGGTACTGTTTTATAGGTTACAAAGTCCTCTGACCATTGTCTTTTTTGTTTTGTTTTGTTCTTTTGTTTTTTTTTGGCTGCATTGGGTCTTCATTTCTGTACGAGGGCTTTCTCCAGCTGTGGCAAGCGGGGGCCACTCTTCATCGCGGTGCGCGGGCCTCTCACCATCGCGGCCTCTCGTTGCGGAGCACAGGCTCCAGACGCACAGGCTCAGTAATCGTGGCTCACGGGCCCAGTTGCTCCACGGCATGTGGGATCCTCCCAGACCAGGGGTCGAACCCGTGTCCCCTGCATTGGCAGGCAGATTCTCAACCACTGCGTCACCAGGGAAGCCCCTGACCATTGTCTTTTTAGTTCTCAGTCTTTTTTTCTGTGTCTTTGCCATTTCTGTTCCCAATTCTGAAAAATCTCTTCCCCCTCCTAGACTGCAGGTTGAGACCTATTTTTTGAAACTGCTTTGAGATATAATTTACATACCATACAATTCACCAACTTAATGAGTCAATGGTTCTTAGGCAAAAGTTGTGCAGCCATCATGACAATTAATTTTAGAACATTTCCATTACCCTAAGAAAGAGATCCTGGACCCATTAGTCACCACTCCCTATTTATCCCCCAACTTCTCTAGCTGTAGGCAAGCTCTACTTGTAGTTACCTATTCTGGACATTATCTTTTCATTTTTAGTTTAAAGTGTCCTTGGGGATTAGGAGTCCTTACCTTTGGAATTCCTAATCT
The DNA here is from genome assembly GCF_028023285.1 of Balaenoptera ricei. NCBI lineage: Eukaryota > Metazoa > Chordata > Mammalia > Artiodactyla > Balaenopteridae > Balaenoptera > Balaenoptera ricei. The sequence goes on from NC_082639.1 coordinate 128,480,105, forward strand.
CTAAATGGTATGACTCTTGCAATTATCAGGGACCTGTGACAGAAATAGGAGGGAAAGAGAAATGATATTTAACAACCACTATATGTATACCGATATAGATTCATTATTTTCACAACCATCCTATGAGCCAGGTACCATTTAACAGTTGAAGAAACCCAGGATTATAGAAAGTAAGTAACTTGCCAAAGGTTACAAAGTTAGTAACAAAGCAAGGATGCAAAACTTTCTTTTCTGACTAGAGCTCACAGTCTTTGTTCCACTAAATCAGTAGTTCTCAAACTTTGGTGGGCACTAGAGTCAAGTGGAGGGCTTATGAAAGACAAATTGCTTGGCTCCTTCCACAGAGTTTCAGGTTTACTACCTCTGGGGTGGGGCCCATGGATTTGCCTTCAGAGGCTGCAGATGCTGCTCTTTCTGAGACCATGCTATATCCTGCTGCTTAACAGTATCCGAGAACGGGATTGATTAAGATCACAGAGCCAGATGTTGAAGTAGCTTTCATATCATCTGGTCATCTTTTCAGAACAGTACTTATGACCTGTCAAAGCAATTGCTGATTGATAAAAGGCAGGAGGTAGTTGGAAAGGCAAAACAGGGAACTAACATGCTGTAGAAGACATACTGAAGTGTGAGAACATTTTTTTCTGGTTGGGAAATGTGATAAGCAATTAGAGAGTTAGCTATGGTGTATGAAGCACCTAGAGGTAGCATTTGTCAGTTGGAGGCAAAATGTAAGGTTGCTTGTTTAGTTCAGAACTATAGCTGCTTTAAGGAGAGAAGGCAGGCAGACAGAGGACTGTCAACAGCAAGGTCTTTTCTCCTTCTTTGGCTACAGCTGTAGTTGCACACTCATGCTGACTTCATTCCCAAATGTTAACTAGGCCAGAGCTTGATCAGACTGAAATCTGAATTTGTATTAAAAAAATTCTCACAGATACTGAGAAAATGTGTTCCCTTGAATCTCTTCTAGTTCTGGATTTTATTGAAAATGTTTGATTTTTTTTCTTAGTGGGAGGGGAAGGAGGGCATCTGGAAATCACTTAATCCAGAATCTGCAGTGTAATTGCTAGAGAAGGCTCAAACATGATTTGAACATCCCTAGCTGTGGGATTTTGTGACCAGGCTCCCAAGAGAGGATGACACAGCACAGGGAATAGCACAGACAGCCTGCCTTGCTTTTCAGAGAGCAAAGATGCAAAAGTCCTTGTTCAGGTCACCAGTGCTGAGAATATTCTTAATAATTTAAATGGACGAGGGGAACTTCCTTATGTGTAGGTGAGCCTGCCCTAGAGACAGAATAGAGAAAAAACAGCAAAGTGAAAACACGGAGTGCAGAGTGCAGCTGGATAGGCCTTTATATACATAGCTTTTGGTTTTTTTCAGAGCACTATTTTTTTTTTTAAGTTATTTATTTATTTATTTTTGGCTGCGTTGGGTCTTCGTTGCTGCGCTCCGGCTTTCTCTAGTTGCGGCAAGGGGGGCCACCCTTCGCTTCGGTGTGCGAGCTTCTCATTGTGGTGTCTTCTCTTGTTGCAGAGCACGGGCTCTAGGCACGAGGGCTTCAGTAGCTGTGGTTCACGGGCTCTAGAGCGCAGGCTCTGTAGTTGTGGCACACGGGCTTAGTTGCTCCGCGGCATGTGGGATCTTCCCCAACCAGGGTTCGAACCCGTGTCCCCTGCATTGGCAGGCAGATTCTTAACCACTGTGCCACCAAGGAAGTACCCAGAGCACTTTTATGTATATTAACTCATGTCAAATATTATTATTATTAAACAGGGTGCAGATAAGAGTAATGAGTTAGCTCAGTTAATGAGTTAGTTTAACTAGTTAATAGATGCACATACTAGGATTAGAGGTAGACAGTTACTTGGAATGCCAGGAAAACAAAACATTCAGAAATAATAGTAACCACATAAATGCAATCTGGGGAAAATCACATTTCCTTCCAAAGTGGTGGAAGTGAAGTTTACTTGTTGGTATTTTCTTACCTCTTTCATATTTGTTCATTCATTCATTCATCCATTCATTCAACAAACATGTATTGAGTGCTTCCTATTTCCAATTATTCTGCTCTGTGGGCCTTGGGAATGTAGAAATGAGATATGGTGTCCATTCATTCAACAAATATTTATGAAGGTCCTACTATGTCTCAGAAACTGTTTTAGGTGCTAGGGATATAGTAGTTAAAAACAGACAAACAGGGGCTTCCCTGGTGGCACAGTGGTTAAGAATCCGCCTGTCAATGAAGGGGACATGGGTTCGAGCCCTGGTTGGGGAAGATCTCACATGCCGTGGAGCAACTAAGCCCGTGCACCACAACTACAGAGCCTGTGCTCTAGAGCCCGTGAACCACAGCTACTGAAGCCCTCGTGCCTAGATCCTGTGCTCTGCAACAAGAGAAGACACCACAATGAGAAGCTCGCACACCGAAGCGAAGAGTGGCCCCCGCTTGCCGCAACTAGAGAAAGCCCGCGCGCAGCAACAAAGACCCAACACAGCCAAAAATAAATAAATAAAATAAATAAATTTTAAAAAAAAGATTAAAAAAAATAGACAGACAAAGCAAGAAATGTATAAAGCAGTTTGGAGTAACAAAGGGAAACAAACTATAATAAAAATAATAAAAATGTGATAAAGGATGGGTAGACAACTAGTGTGATAAAACAATTATAGTACAATGTTAACAGCAGAATCTAGGTAGTGGCTATATCAGTGTTTACTGTAAAATTTTTCAACTGTATGTCTGAAAATTTTTATGATAAAATATTGTAGAAAAAAGTTATAGGAATGATAAAAAAGGCAGAGAGTTGGGGAAAGTTCATGGAGGACATGGCATTGTTTTATCCTCTTCTTCTTCCTTTCAGCTACCTAATATTCCCTTAGCTATGAGTCCATCAAGTTCCAAATTCCAACAGGCCGTATCTTGGGCTGTGAAGAGCTCTGCAAAAGTCCTTGAAGATCTTATCTTTTTAGTGGAGAAAAACTTGGAGGAAGAGAAGCAAACACATGAATCAGCTAAAACTCACCCACCCCACAGGCATTTGATAAGGCATCCTTCTAGCTAACCTCTCCCAAATGCCTGCCTCTGGGTACCAGGTAGCTGCTCTCTCCAGCTTAGTTTCCTGTCTGAGCTTCTGTGGAGTTTGGTTTTGGATGGTTACCTGAAATATTTAAAAAGTGAAACGAACATTTGTTTTTTCTAATACTCAATTTTCTTTAGTAATTTTTTTTCAAAATAATTCTGAATTTTAGGTAACTTACTAAGTTTTGAAAGAGGATGCTATAGACTTAACTTCTCCTTTAGACTGTAGGACCCCCATCAGCTCATTTATACCAGTCCCAGGTTCACAGGGGCAGCGGCTGTAAGTGACTAGTCTAGTCCTCCCTTTCTCCCCTGTGCCCCAAAGAAGGTTCCCTTTCCAGTTTCAGCCCTTTAGGGGCTTCTCCTCATAGATCATTTATATAGGGTCTTGTACCTGTGCAGGGTACTACGTTAAGTACTTTAAATATAATAGTTCATTTAATATAATAATCCTAGCATGTAACTGCCATTATTATTCCCACTTAACAGATGAGAACATTGAGCAAGGGAGATTAAGTAACTTGCTCAGGGAACTGCACGTCAATGCAGAAATCTGGCTCCAGAGGTGGCGCTGCTCTGAGTCATCAGCAGCTACTGCCTTTGTAACCAAGTGCCTAATTCCCCATCTCTGAAAAACCAGTTCACTTAAAGGTATTAATAAGTCAACGTGACATTAAGTATTATTTTAACGTTTCCACAGCCCTAACTCCACAGGAACCTCAGTGTTTGGGATTTCGAACTATGGTTAGAAAGGGCGTTGATGTTAGGAGGGAGGGCTTCCCTCAGATGAGCTCCTCAAATTACCTTTCTCTAGGAAGGACTCCGGAGAGTCGCCGTTTAAGGAGGATGGTGTTTGGGGGTTTCCAAGAGAGGAAATATTTAAAGCCAGCGGCTGACATATTATTTTGGCAAACGGGAGGGGAAAAAAAAAATCTCATTTTCGGAACACAAGTTTTTAGTCTGGATAATGGGTAAATGACATTAACTCTTTGTTTCATCTTAACCTTCCAAGCTTGTTTTAATTTTGCTTCTCAAACCTGAGGCATCTCCTCCATTATTTGATCTGTCCTTTTAGCTTTTTATCCCTTTTGAAATAGGTGGGAGCATACCCAATTAAAACGCAGAAGGCTCCTTTCTTTTCCCTTGGGCCCGCCGCAGGTCGTCGTCGCGGAAAGGGTTAAGCAGGCGGGTTGGGAGAAGGGTCGGGCTCACACCTTTCCCAGAGACCCCAGGCGGCGGCGGCGGCGGGGCCCGGGAGGGGCGGAGGCTGGGGCAGACGCCTCGCCGCCGCTGCCTCGGCGAATAGCAGTGCGCTGTCCGCCCGGATTGGAGCAGCAGCATCACGCTGACCTCTGCCTGGGATGTAAACCGAGGCGGCCGCAGCCGGCAGAGGAAGGCTCTCGGCTCCTCCGGGAAAGCCAGCTCCAGCACCGGGATCCAAGCGGTGCGCAGGGAGCCGCGTCAGCCTCGACCTGGGCAGCGCCCAGCGGAGGCTGCAGGAAGCGGAGGGAGCCCGGCGCGGGCGGGGACCGTGCGTCCGTTCGCACAGGCAGCGGGAGGAGGGGCGGCGCGAGCCATGGCCGGGGACAGCGAGCAGACCCTACAGAACCACCAGCAGCCCAACGGCGGCGAGCCCTTCCTGATCGGCGTTAGCGGGGGCACGGCCAGCGGCAAGGTACGGCGGGGCCCCGGGGCCGCTCTCTCTTCTCCTCCTCACCTCTCCCCACCCCGGCCCCGGCCCGGCGGCGCCGCATGTGGCCGGCGGCCGCGGGCCATGTCAGTTCCTGCAGCCACCGCGTGGCCCGCGCGCCTCCGCTACTGGCCGCGCTCCAGTGCAGAGTCTTCCCCGCGCAGACTCCGGGCGCCGCGGCAGGGGACGGGCGGCCGGGGACTCGGGCCATCTGAGGTTCCAGGGGTACTCCGGCCACCGATCACAGGGCTGGCACGCTCCCCGGCAGCGGTAATTCGTGGCCGGGGTCCTATGGGGGAGGGGCAGGGAAAACGGATGCTTATTGTTTTGCAAGTCCGTCGTGGGGGAGAGGGCTTTAAGCGGGGTCCTCTACGAACCCCCGGTACACCCGTCTTCCCTCGGCCTGGCGTTGATGTGCTCGCCCGGCGACGCAACCCCGGTGCCAGGGGCGGAGCGAGCCGGGTAGCCCGACCGGGAGGGCTGCGAGAGCGTGCGAGGCGGCGTCCCGGGGAAGGGGAGCCCCACTTGGGCTGGACGCCGGGGCCGGGGATTGCAGGGGTTTCCGGGTAAAATCCTGAGAGCCTAATAGGCGAGGTGACATCAATGAAATGATCATAGTCGGGGCTTCTCTTTTTGGGGGGTTTTAAGAGGAAACGCGGTCGGCTTCAATGAGAAAGTTGTGCTGGCCCCATGCTCTTAGATGTCTGGGGCCGTAAGCGTCTTGCATCCGCGGAACGGGGTCGTCCTCTGGCTGTCTGAATCCTCTAGGAGCCTGCTTTCTTTGTTTTTTCAGCGAGGCAAGGAGAGACTAGGGATATACTTTCTTAGCTTTGCCCGCGGCTTTTTGTGCAGGTGGAGAAGGGTGGAGTCCTCTCAGATGTTTTTCTTTGCTCCCCTGCCTTTAAGATGTGGCTACTTGTTTTCCCTACTGTTTAACAAGTTCATTTGGTGCCCGGGCTCCTCAAGGGGAGCCTGCGAGAGATAGGTGCTGCGCGCTGGGTTTGGCGAGGTGGGATGATGCCTCCTAGGGTCAGGGAGAGCGGAGCAGGAAGGCTGGTTGGCGCCATGAGAAGTGAGCCACGAGGTTTTTGCTCCGGAGCAGACTCTGCCGTAGCCCCTCCTCCATTTTGGTTTTACATTTTTCCCTCCAGGTCTGGACTACTTTGGCGCAGGGGGCCCAGGCACGGCAGCTGGCGCTATGGAACTCCTTTATTGATTAGTTAATCTCGGCTGTAGCTCCCAGGGCTTGGGATATGCCTGCTTTGTGTCCCAGAAGTTTATGTTGAATCTGCCCCTGGTTGAATGCCTTTTTAAATTTTTACATGTTTTTTATTGGTACTATTACTAGGAAGTCAAAGCCAAACCAGGATGCCAGCTCTTTTAGGAAATGTACCTGTTATATTAGAATTTTCTCAGTCCCCCTCCGCACCCCACCCCCCGCCCTTTCCATAGTATATTCGTGTTACGTGGGGCCTTTTTTGTTGTTGATGGCCGTATTCCCAGCGCTCCTAGAATGATGCCTGGCACATAGTTGGACCCAAATATTAACCTGAGATCCAGCCCTCCTAGGGGGAAGGAGACCGAAACTGGCAGATGAGTGTAGCATTTAGGAACAAAATGACCTTGGTAATCATCTAAATAATTTAGTCACTACAGAGGTGGAAACTAAGATCCTAAAAGGTGAACTAACTCGCTTCTTATTCTTGTGTGTTCCTCAATCATCACCTTTTCTCAGTGGATAATCAGTATAAATGTGTTATTTGGTAACGTGTCAAGTAGGAGCTAGGAATGAGCCATTAAGGGATCTCTTAACTCTGCTGTCCCTATTTCTCATCAAGGAGGAAGATACTCCCAAGAAAGGGTCTATTTTCATGCAGTTTTTAAAGCATGTTGTATCTTTTGGGCATTAACAAATACTTTGTCATTGTAAGATTTTATAATTTTTTTGTTACTAAAAAAAGCCCAAAGGAGCATTGGACTTCAAAAATTCTTTACTGCAGTCAGTTTGCTGCAATTATGTCTTGATTCTTTAGTCCAGGCCTTAGTGCCTTTTCTCCAAGGAATCTGAAGTTTTTGTTTTTGTTTTTGTTTTAAAGGATGGTCAGCATTAACAAACTGGACCTCCTTTGGAAGCCTCAAGTCTGAACATTGTGGTACAGGAGGGCCTGGAAGCAAAGTCGATACTCTACCCCCTGCATATTTGCTCTGTGCCTGTTAAAGGAATTTGGGAGAAGGGAAAGGGCCCAAGGACATCAACAAAAAAGGACAGTTTTAGAGCTAGAAGGAACCTCAGAGGCCCTGGAGTCCAACACTTCATCTCATCACTTACGGATGAGAAAAATAATGAATTCAGATCATATATTCGTCCCAGCTATTGGCCTTGTTTAAGAAGAATTGACTAAGGCATGCCCGGAGAACACAAGTTTACACCTTCAACCTGGAAAGGGGCTACTTGGAAATGGCTACAGAATGGTTTCAGAGGTACTTGACCCAAAAGGAAATGGAAATGCAGATTGCTTTGTACTCAGTGGCCCGGCAATATAGATCTTGATTGCTTTTTCCCCTCCTTTATAAGAGAAAACAACTCCCTGTTCAGCTTTTCTTGAGAGCTCTAATTTGTCTCAATGTTGTTGCTGCCCTGAGTTAACAAGTATTTTATCTTAGCCTAAGTTATTTTGGTTGTAGAAGGCAAAAATAGCGATTGTGGTCCATATATTACATTTTTTTGTTTGTTTTGGCCATGCCACGCAGCATGTGGGATCTTAGTTCCCCCACCAGGGATCGAACGCGCACCCCCTGCATTGGAAGCGTAGAATCTTAACCACTGGACCGCCAGGGAAGTCCCAAACATCACATTTTTAAAGTTTGTTTTATACATGAAGATTAATTAGAGCTCTAGAGTAAGCTTTGCTAGGCTGACATGGCAAATCATTGTTAAAAACTCATCTTGAAATTGTGGTGGGTTGAGAAAGTAATTCTGATCTATGTTAAAAATCACATTCTCATATTTCCTCCTAAAGGACAGGTCTAGAGAGAGCAAGAAGTAACACTGGATGGGGAAGAAAAACAGTTTAAACTTCTTTACCTGAATATATATATATATCCATGACTTTAGGTGCCATTCCCTCTCCTCTTTATTTTTGCTGTTTACTGCCCTGTGACTTCTTGGCCAATTGAAATAGCTTCTCGGTCTGCACTGCTGTCAGAGTGGTCTTCCTTAGTGTAGCTCTGACTGTGTCACTCTCCTTTTTGGAAACCTTGGATGCTTCTCCATTGCCCAGGCTATAGGTCAGCTATTTCAGCACAGTGCACATCCCCCTGGCACCCAAATGTGGTCCCAGACTATTTATTTATTTATTTAAAACATTTTTTAAAATATATTTATTTATTTACCTATGGCTGTGTTGGGTCTTCCTTGCTGTGCGTGCGGGCTTTCTCTAGTTGCGGCAAGCGGAGGCTACTCTTCGTTGCAGTGTATGGGCTTCTCATTGGGGTGACTTCTCTTGTTGCAGAGCACAGGCTATAGGCGCGCAGGCTTCAGTAGTTGTGGCTCGCGGGCTGATAGAGCACAGGCTCAGTAGTTGTGGCGCATGGGTTTAGTTGCTCTGCAGCATATGGGATCTTCCCGGACCAGGGCTCAAATCCCGTGTCCCCTGCATTGGCAGGCAGATTTCTAACCACTGCGCCACCAGGGAAGTCCCACCAGACTATTTATTTGTCCACTCTTGTCCCCCTTCCCCACACCCAAATGCACACACATACATCTGTGGAACTGCTTTCATTTATACTTTTGCTCCTGGTCTTCTTTCTGGAATGGCCTCTAATTCTTTCAAGGTTTCAGTTCTGTTAATACTTCCCATAGGGAACTTTGTTATCCATTTTCTTAATCAGAATTATTTTTTGTCTCTAATGCTTCCATAGTTTCACCACATTTTGCCTAGTGCTGGGGTTATTTGTTGACTGCTTCCCCCACTATAGTAAAAGTTCTATAAGAGCATCTCATTTATTTCTGCCTTAATGCCCATTACAGTGTTTGATACAGCATTTGTTGAACTGAGTTAGGTAGACCATCATTTGTAATTATCCTTTTATTCTTTTAATTCATAAGACTATTTGAATTAGGCTTTGAAGCCACAGTTGAAACCATATTTAACTGTGCTATTCGTGTTGCAGTGACTAGGCAGTAAAAAAAAAAACCCTGAACCCTAGTACTGTGCATTGGTATTGCTTATTCAGAGCCTAGCATTTAATTAGTATGTACTAAATGAATATTTGTTGAATGTCATTGTGCAGAATACTGTAGTAAGAGGAAGTCAGGTTATAAGGAAATATGAGAGAAAGTCTTTGTCAGTATTTTATAGTTACAAGCTGCTTAAACAGCTCAATTAAGCCAATTTATCATTAAAGCATTTCCTTATCTCTTCCTTTTGAAGTGAGGCAGGTGTCTTCCGCATTGATGGATAACACTGGAAGGTGTTAGGAGAATTTTTGACTTGCCTGAGGTCATGTGTAGCTAGTAAGTGATAGAACTTGGATTGGAATCCAGGTTTTTCCTTTACTAAATCTATGCCTGTTTTGAACTTTCTCCACAAGCAGGGACCAGCCTTCAGACGTATTTTGAGGGAGGTCAGTCTGACAGTGTATGAATAATACAGACCAAGAGAGGACATTGCAGTCCCCTCAGAGGTGGGGGCTGTCACCTCAGCTCGGCCCGGCCGTGAGTCAGCATCTGCTTTTGGAGCGCTCTGGAATGCTCCCTGGACCTCCGGCTCCTCGGCTCCCATTGCCGGGTTCCTGGAACCTCGGCAGCCATCCCCATCCAGCCAGATCACTCATTCCGCACCCTCCCTCCATCAGGTGCTCCCAGAACCATGGGACTGCTTTGGTTCTTTTGCTGTTTTCTCAGAGCTGGCATTGTCTGCTTTGTACCGCCTCAAGCTGCTGCCTGGGAGGTCTGACGTGATCTGGCCCTGCTGACCTCCTGCCACTCTCCCCTTTGCTCTTGATTCCAACCACATCCCCAGCTTGGCCCATCATGCTTCCCCCCTGCCCAGGGCTCTTCACACTTGCTGTTTGCTCTGCCTGAAATTCCCTCTTGTTCATTGTGCCAGTGCCTAGCACATGCCTGCTAGAATGAAGCCCAAGCAGCAGGTCTTGCTGCTGCTGCCTTTCCTCAGCTGCTGCCTCATTTCTTGTTGGAAAGTCTTTGAAGTGTGTTTCTGATGCACACTCTCTGTGCTCACCTAACTCCAGCTCACTGTAACTATAACATTTGCTTAGGTCTTCTGCCTGATATTATTTATTTTTTATTTTTTTTAAACATTCCCACCAACAGTGTAGGAGGGTTCCCTTTTCTCCAGCATTTGTTGTTTGTAGACTTTTTGATGATGGCCATTCTGACCAATGTGAGGTGTGATACCTCATTGTAGTTTTGATGTACATTTCTCTAATAATTAGTGATGTTGAGCATCTTTTCATGTGCCTGTTGGCTATCTGTATGTCTTCTTTGGAGAAATGTCTATTTAGGTTTTCTGCCCATTTTTTGATTTTTTTTTTTTTTATATTGAGCTATATGAGCTGTTTATATAATTTTAGAAATTAATCCCTTGTCAGTTGCATCATTTGCAAATATTTTCTCCCATTCTGTAGGTTGTCTTTTCTTTCTTTTTTTTAAATTATCTTTTGAGTTATGTTGCTTTATATATATATTTATTTATTTATTTTAAGATTTAATTTTATTTATTTTTGGCTGCGTTGGGTCTTCATTTCTGTGCGCGGGCTTTCTCTAGGTGTGGTGAGCGGGGGCTACTCTTGGTTGCGGTGCGCAGGCTTCTTATTGCGGTGGCTTCTCTTGTTGCGGAGCACAGGCTCTAGGCACGCAGGCTTCAGTAGTTGCGGCATGCGGGCTTCAGTAGTTGTGGCTCGCGGGCTTTAGGGTGCAGGCTCAGCAGTTGTGGTGCACGGGCTTTAGGGTGCAGGCTCAGCAGTTGTGGCGCACGGGCTTAGTTGCTCCGCGGCATGTGGGATCTTCCTGGACCAGGGCTCGAACCCCTGTCCCCTGCATTGGCAGGGGGATTCTTATCCACTGCACCACCAGGGAAGTACTGTAGGTTGTCTTTTCGTTGATATTATTTCTTTGTTGAGTCTTGCTCTCATGAGGTCCTGTGATGGAGACAGGTTGTGTTTGGGAATTTCATGGCTGAAGACCTGACCTTTTTTGCTAGTGGGATCTGAGATGGTGCTGTTGGAATTGCTTAAGATCTCTAAGGTCTTTTAGACATGTGTCTCAATTTTTTAAATCAATAAAAACACTTGAGAGTATATTCTGTGTGTGTGTGTGTGTGTGTGTGTGTGTGTTTATGTGCTTTCTTGTCCATTAAACTTTTTATCATTAAACCAATTTATCATTAAAGCATTTGATCATCTTGTTATTGTAATGTATCATGTATCTGAATATGCAAATTATGTAAGTATAATCAATATAATTAAAAACAAAAATAGGGATTATGAAAGGATAAGAAAAATGAGATAAACACTTAAAAATTGTGGTTTCTTTAGCAGTATAAAGACTTTTGGTTCTTACTGAATGTTTTATTTTTAAAAATCTTATTTCAAATGTGGTGATTCATGAATCTTGGATGATCTTGGTGATATTACTCTTAGTGATAATATAAGGCTGAAAGTTTGGTTCTAAGTTAAGTATCATGAATCTTGATTTCATGACTGTATTTAAAAAAGTTATTCCCCAAAATGATCCAAGTACAAGAAACTCATCATTTGCAGTATTTATAAAATCATGAGAGTCCCATCCCCCAATTATGCAGCTAGAAAATTTTCATCTTCGTTGTTGTCCATCAGCTATTTTTGCAAACCAAGATGCTCCATTTAATGTTTTCTTTTTCGTTTTTTTTTTTTTTTATACAGCAGGTTCTTAGTAGTTATCCATTTTATACATATTAGTGTATATATGTCAATCCCAGTCTCCCAGTTCATCACACCACCACCATCCCGTGTGATCCCACATTTCATTTTGGTGGAGCATTCACTTTTGCAATAATAGTGACAGAAGATTCTACCACTTGCTTTTTGTATGACTTGTGGCATATTATTGTAGAGCTTTGGTAAGGTAAGAATTTTGCCTGGTACATACATGGTAGAAGCATAAGAATTTTGTGTGTGTGTTGTTGAAGTTGAGTTGTGCTTCTTTATTGCTTTAATCATTCTGTAAGTATGCTGTCTGGTCTGATATCCATACCTCCCTTCCCCTCAGCTGGAGAGCTGTTTTGTCATATCTCAGCAAACATCCTCTGTTTGTTTTCCTGTCCTGTAGGAAGTCCAGAGTTCTGCAGTTGTCTGTAGGGTTGCCTCCTCCCGCATGGTGGAGGGTGAGCTCTGTCTGTGCAGGTTGGTAGTCTCTCTCAGGCTCTACACAGAGCTTGTAGTAGAATGGGATGCTAAGGGTGCTGACCTGTGATTTTGAACTGTGGTCTTTAAACATGTTTGCATCCATTTCTGCTAAGAGAATTTTGGAGAATTCTTTATCCCTGTCACATGGTTTTGACATCAGTTTTTTTCATCACATGAGTAAAGAGTAGCAAAGTATGTAATTTCTGATATATTGTAAATGTTGACGTTTTAAAATAATAATTGTTTCATTCTCTTAAATGTGCTCTAAATACTGTAATAATTTGACCTATTACCATCCATTTAAGAAATACATGAATAAGCTCTTCATTGAATCAGAAATGTTAATTTTTCATTTTTTTCTCCTTGAAATCTTATTTCAATTCCACTTCCTCCGCAAAATGTTAATTTATTTTTATGCTTGAAAATTTTTTATCAATCACTCTGTCATCCTTCTGCAACAAAAATATGTATGTACATTGGAATGATCTTTATTTCCTGTTCTCATAAGTCTTCAGTGTTAATTTCCTTTGGATTGCATCAGTACAGTTATTAGCATAAATTAATCAGATCAAGTAGATATACATTTTGATAAGTAATTAGACACAAAAGGTAGAATCATGTCGGAAAGTAACTTGATGAGACAGGTGGAGCTCCCCCACCCAATTATTTCATGTACTGGGGGATGATTCCTACTTAATGCTAGAATAAGATTTTTTGCTTGTTTAGATGTAAACTTTGAGAAACCTTGTTGACGTAAGTAGATGGGAATGGAAGAACTTTTGTTATATCAAGGTCACCCAGTTTTCATCTTTCTATTTATATGTCAGAACCTGATGTGTGTTTATGAATCAGCCAGCTTGCCACTCACCTCCCTTTAATTTTGTTGAAAGCAGAAAACTGGAAGCCTCCAGAATTGTAAAAGCATTTGTTACCCACTCATTAGGTCATTCACTTTTTAGTATCGGCACTAGTACTTCAAATCAGTTTATGGCCACTGATTTAGGAAACTTGGGTTTTGGTCCAACTTTGCCAGTTATTTATTAGGTATATTCATCTATAGAAGAGGGTCCTTACAGCTCTTAGCGTTTCACAATTCCACAGCTTGCCTTGAGTATCCTATAATTGTTTTCTTACTACTGGTCACACAGATCAAGTACTTTTCAAATCTTCAACTCCGAACCTCTATGATGCGGTTGGCATTTGTAATCTTTTGGTGGGGTTCTGAAGGACTGTCATCTCTTGGCCCTTGCCAACACCCACCTGAACTGGATTTCTCGGAGGTCCTGGGGCCCTGTGTGCTTTCTCTCACAGATAGATGTTGCTCCTTTTCCCTAGAGTCCCTTCCTCCCTCCATCCTCCTTCCTTTTCCTTACCCAGATAGCCCCTGCTCATCTTTCCATTGGTGTCTCTGTCTCCTAGGCAGTCCTCCTAGGCTGGCATGATGGAGTGACCCTCTGCTGTGCTGCTAAAGCGTCCTACCAGACCTCCATTGTAAAATTCTCCCCCATCCAGGGCAGTCCTTGCTTCTTTAGTCTGTCTTCCTCTCTAGACGGAGCTCTCAGCATCAGAGACTATGTTTACCTCACTGTTGCCTGAGCGAGGCTCACAAATGGGCTAAAAACAGTCTATGTGAGTTCTCAATAAGTGTTTGTTAAATAACCAAACATTAAGGACTCTTCTCAACTCCCTGACATCTTCACTTAGATGTATAACAGGAGTCTCAATACGTCCAATATTTAACTCCTGCTCTTCCCTCAAATGTGCTCAACCTGCAGACTTCCCCATCTCAGTTGATGACATTTTCAGCCTTCTAGTTGCTCAGGCCTAAGACTTTGGAGCCATTCTTGACTCCTCTTGTATTCACTTGTATCCAATCCATTAAGGAATCTTGTTGACCTTACCTCCTTACCTACATGTCCACAATCTGACCACTTTTCATCTCCACTGCTTCCACTCTTGTCCAAGCCACCAGCATCTCACAGCTGGGTCGTTGCAGTAGAATCCTGACTCATCTCCCTGATCTACTCTTTTTTTTAAAATTTATTTTTATTTTATTTTATTTTATTGATTTGAGTCCTCTCCCTCTTTTTCTTGTTGAGTCTGGCTAATGGCTTATCAATTTTGTTTATCTTCTCAAAGAACCAACTTTTAGTTTTATTGATCTTTGCTATTGTTTTCTTTGTTTCTATTTCATTTATTTCCGCTCTGATCTTTATGATTTCTTTCCTTCTGCTAACTTTGGGTTTTGTTTGTTCTTCTTTCTCTAGTTCCTTTAGATGTAAAGTTAGATTGTTTACTTGAGATTTTTCTTGTTTCTTTAGGTAGGCTTGTATAGCTATAAACTTCCCTCTTAGAACTGCTTTTGCTGCATCCCATAGGTTTTGGATAGTCGTGTTTTCATTGTCATTTGTCTCTAGGTATTTTTTGATTTCCTCTTTGATTTCTTCAGTGATCTCTTGGTTATTTAGTAACGTATTGGTTAGACTCCATGTGTTTGTGTTTTTTACGCTTTTTTCCCTGTAATTCATTTCTAATCTCATAGTGGTGTGGTCAGAAAAGATGCTTGATATGATTTCAATCTTCTTAAATTTACTGAGGCTTGATTTGTGACCCAAGATGTGATCTATCCTGGAGAATGTTCCGTGCGCACTTGAGAAGAACATGTAATCTGCTGTTTTTGGATGGAATGTCCTATAAATATCAATTAAATCTATCTGGTCTATTGTGTCATTTAAAGCGTCTGTTTCCTTATTTATTTTCATTTTGGATGATCTGTCCATTGGTGTAAGTGAGGTGTTAAAAGTCCCCCACTATTATTGTGTTACTGTCAATTTCCTCTTTTATAGCTGTTAGCAGTTGCCTTATGTATTGAGGTGCTCCTATGTTGGGTGCATATATATTTATGATTGTTATATCTTCTTCTTGGACTGATCCCTTGATCATTATGTAGTGTCCTTCCTTGTCTCTTGTAACATTCTTTATTTTAAAGTCTATTTTATCTGATATGAGTATAGCTACTCCAGCTTTCTTTTGATTTCCATTTGCATGGAATATCTTTTTCCATCCCCTCACTTTCAGTCTGTATGTGTCCCTAGGTCTGAAGTGGGTCTCTTGTAGACAGCATATATATGAGTCTTGTTTTTGTATACATTCAGCAAGCCTGTGTCTTTTGGTTGGAGCATTTAATCCATTCACGTTTAAGGTAGTTATCGATATGTATGTTCCTATGACCATTTTCTTAATTGTTTTGGGTCTGTTTTTGTAGGTCCTTTTCTTCTCTTGTGTTTCCCACTTAGAGAAGTTCCTTTAGCATTTGTTGTAGAGCTAGTTTGGTGGTGCTGAATTCTCTTAGCTTTTGCTTGTCTGTAAAGCTTTTGATTTCTCCATCAAATCTAAATGAGATCCTTGCTGGGTAGAGTAGTCTTGGTTGTAGGTTCTTCCCTTTCATCACTTTAAGTATATCATGCCACTCCCTTCTGGCTTGAAGAGTTTCTGCTGAGAAATCAGCTGTTAACCTTATGGGAGCTCCTTTGTATGTTATTTGTCATTTTTCCCTTGCTGCTTTCAATAATTTTTCTTTGTCTTTAATTTCTGCCACTTTGATTACTATGTGTCTCGGCGTGTTTCTCCTTGGGTTTATCCTGTATGGGACTCTCTGCGCTTCCTGGACTTGGGTGGCTATTTCCTTTCCCATGTTAGGGAAGTTTTCGACTATAATCTCTTCAAATATTTTCTCTGGTCCTTTCTCTCTTCTCCTTCTGGGACCCCTATAGTGCGAATGTTGTTGTGTTTAATGTTGTCCCAGAGGTCTCTTAGGCTGTCTTCATTTCTTTTCATTCTTTTTTCTTTAGTGTGTTCCGCAGCAGTGAATTCCACCATTCTGTCTTCCAGGTCACTTATCCGTTCTTCTGCCTCAGTTATTCTGCTATTGATTCCTTCTAGTGTAGTTTTCATTTCAGTTATTGTATTGTTCATCTCTGTTTGTTTGTTCTTTAATTCTTCTAGGTCTTTGTTAAACATTTCTTGCATCTTCTCGATCTTTGCCTCCATTCTTATTCCGAGGTCCTGGATCATCTTCACTATCATTATTCTGAATTCTTTTTCTGGAAGGTTGCCTGTCTCCACTTCATTTAGTTGTTTTTCTGGGGTTTTATCTTGTCCCTTCATCTGGTATATAACCCTCTGCCTTTTCATCTTGTCTGTCTTTCTGTGAATATGGTTTTTGTTCCACAGGCTGCAGGATTGTAGTTTTTCTTGCTTCTGCTGTCTGCCCTCTGGTGGTTGAGGCTATCTAAGAGCTCCCTGATCTACTCTTATCTTCCTGTTCTCTTCTTATCGTAGCAGCCAGAGTGATTCTGTTAAAATGAAGGAAGGTTGGATAGCAGTTTCCCTGCTTCTACTCACAGCCTTGCAGTAGCTTCCCATTTTGCTCTCAATAAAAGCCAAAGTCCTTACAAAGATCCACAGGGTCCTACAAATGGGCCTTTGCATTGGCTGTTCATTCTGCAGGGACAGCACTTCCTTCAGACATCTGAATAGTTAACTCTCTCACCTCCTTGGTCACCTTATTTAGAATTGCACCCAGTAGGCACTCAAATAATTGTTGGAAAATGGATGAAGAGTTCATTATTTCCTTGCTCAGTTATCCCCTCTAATACTAGTTTTCAGCACTTAAACCCAGTTGCTTTGGCTGTTGCTGGGAGATCACTGTCCCTTTGCTGGTCACATTTGTACTTCCTCTTGGACATCACTTCACCAGGATAGGATTGTGGGCACATTGCCAACCACAGAGCTCGGTGTCAGTGTACATGCTAGATGGCTTAGGTGCCTGTTTAATGGCACATTTAAAAAATATATAATGAACCTTAATATCTTGCTGTCAAATTCATATTAAGGATGCCACCTAATTTTGTTTAATGAAATGCTCGTTGATATGAACTAGATTTTTACTTTAACTCAAGAAATGCTAGAAGAGTAGATCTTTTAAACCAAAACGATTATCTTCTCTATCTTAGAGGAAGGTAGATGCATCATCTTTTGAGAAAAACTATCTCTGCTTTGGGCAGCTTGCATTCCTCTGAATGTAGGCCTTTCATAGCATGGATTGGAGTTGCAGAAGTGCTGAGCAGAGCCATAGGGTGGGAAAACATGGTAGCTTTTTAGGTTCTTTTGAGTTTAGTGTGGCTTGTAGGCAACAGAGTATGTCCTTACTGAATTAGAGAGATTCGACATGACAGACACTGTCCGAAGCTATGTGTATAATTTTGTATTGTCCCATTGGGGTTATTAGTGTTCTTCCTTTCATCAACACAGATGAGACATAATTACATGTATTACAAACTTTAGTTTCTGCTGTAAAACAGCAGTGTTAAGATCTGAGATGCTACTATTTAAAATGTTTTCTTTTTTTTGACAAAAGAAATGCAGATACTTTGTAAACTGAAACAGTTATGGTCTTCACTGTTCTAGTAAATTTATGATAGGACTGATAATAAGTAGTTCTGTGCAGGAATAGAACTTGGAACCCAGGGCAAATACCCAGGAGCCATGGGTAGCCTGCCCCATCTGTGCAGCTGATGGGTTAGCACCTCTGCCAACAGGTGCATTGGAATCAGCGTGGCATTTATCAAAGCAGCTGTGGTATGACTGCTCTTTGTCTCAGTGGAAGGTTTCTTTTCTTTTTTTTTTTTTTAATTTTAATTTTTTTGGCTGTGTTGGGTCTTCGTTGCTGCGCCGGGTCTTTCTCTAGTTGCGGCGGGTGGGGACTACTCTTCGTTGTGGTGCACGGGCTTCTCATTATGGTGGCTTCTCTTGTTGCGGAGCACGGGCTCTAGGTGCACAGACTTCAGTAGTTGCAGCACACAGGCTCAGTAGTTGCAGCATGTGTGCCCTAGAGCACAGGGGCTTCACTAGTTGTGACATGTGGGCTCCGTGGTTGTGGCTCACGGGCTCTAGAGTGCAGGATCAGTAGTTGCGGCGCATGGGCTTAGTTGCTCCGTGGCATGTGGGATCTTCCCGGACCAGGGATCAAACCCGTGTCCCCTGCATTGGCAAGCAGATTCTTAACCACTGCGCCAGCAGGGAAGTCCCAGTGGAGGGTTTCTGAGGACCTGTTTCTGTTGTATGGTGTATTGGTTGTCTGCACGAACTTTCTCCAGAATTTATCCAGTAGTTGAGTTTGGTGAGGAGATTGGTTAAGAGCCCTGCTGTTTCAGGTGGGCTGCATTTCCTGGGGACCTGTTGATTTTTCTAATGAGGTAAAACATGCATTAAAAATTTATTTAAAAAAATTATTTTATTTTATTTTATTGAAGTACAGTTGATTCACAATGTTGTGTTAATTTCTGCTGTACAGCAAAGTGATTCAGTTATACATATGTATACATTCTTTTTCATATTGTTTTCCATTATGGTTTATCACAGGATATTGAATAGAGTTCCCTGTGCTATACAGTCAGACCTTGTTGTTTATTCATTCTATATATAATAGTTTGCATCTGCTGATCTCAAATTCCCAATCTATCCTTCCCCCAACCCCCCTTGGCAACCACAGGTCTATTCTCTATGTCTTTGAGTCTGTTTCTGTTTCATAGATAAGTTCATTTTTGTCATATTTTAGATTCCACATGTAAGTGATATCATATGGTATTTGTCTTTCTCTGTCTGACTTCACTTAGCATGATAATCTCTAGGTCCATACATGTTGCTGCAAATGGCATTATTTCATTCTTTTTTATGGATGAGTGGTATTCCATTGTATATTCGTACCACATCTTCTTTATCCATTCATATGTCGATAGACATTTAAGTTGTAAAACATGCTATTTTAATTAGTCAGTGGTTTCATTTTCCTCTACCCCCCTTGTAGAGAAAGTAAATTTTTAAAAAATATTTACTTATTAATTAATTTATTTTGGTTGTGCTGGGTCTTAGTTGCGGTAGGCAGGCTCCTTAGTTGCCACACATGGACTCCTTAGCTGTGGCATGCATGTGGGATCTAGTTCCCTGACCAGGACCGGGCCGCCTGCATTGGGAGCATGGAGTCTTAACCACTGCACCACCAAGGAAGTCCTGAGGAAGTAAACCTCTGAAAGCATAAGGAGCAGACGACTGAGTGACACATAGCAATTGAATAAGGGGCAGTGAGTACTCTTCTGAAGGCATTGGAGGCAGAGCCCTCCTTGTCTGACTCTGGAGAACACAAGCTAGAGGCTGTGCTGGATTGATCATTTGGGTTCTGGAGGGACACGATCACGGGACATCATGCTGGAAGTGGAAAAGCTTGTGTTTTGTACATCTGAGAAGAGCTAATCCCCAGCCTGCCATGAGGCTCCTTTTGCAGGTCTTTGTGGGGTTCAAGGTCTTGGTGTGATAGAATCAAAGCTTTATGATGTCTCTCCTTGCAGCAGGGATTGCAGTAGATCTCCAGTAGGTCCAGACAGCTCGATGGGCTTTGGAGTCAGCGTGCTTGTGTTAACGTCCCAGTTCCACCACTCTTCATCTGTTTCTTCCGAACCCCTTTCTCCATCTGTGAAAAGGAGATCATGTCACATTTGGAGAGTTGCTAGGATTCCATGAGAAGGAGCAGGAGTACATACATCGCAGGGAGTCTACAGGGGACCTGTTCTCCTGCACCGTGGTTCCTGCTCTGCAGCAGCTGTGCTGTCTCTGCGGGCTCTTTGGCCATCCTGCTGACACTTCTGACCAGCACGGCTCCCTGAGCACATGAGCCTGGCGCTGTCCAGGCGTTGCGGTGTTGATAGTGATGAGGACCCATTAAGGCATTGTGATTCCCACTTGCTAACCGTGATGCTGTCTCCTTGAGGCCATGGCCTGTCCTCTTTGCTGATAAGGCCATGACTAGTCAGATGTTGACTTCTCAGTGTTCTTTTTCTCATCCCCAACTTGCTGGAGGCCTTAGCGATCCTGTTCTGTAGCTGTTAAGATGGACTTGTTTTATAAAGGGTAGTTATGGGGAAAAAAAGCAATTAATTAACATTCCTTTTTTTTTTTTTTTTTTTTTGGCTGTGCCACATGGCTTGTGGGAACTTAGTTCCCTGACCAGGGATCAAACCTGCTCCCCCTGAAGTAGAAGCATGGAGTCCTAACTGCTGGACCACCAGGGAATTTCCTAACATTACTTTCTTTAAAAAAAAAACAACCCTTTTAATTAAAAATAGAACATACAGGAATGGGTGTAAATTACAAGTGTGTAGTTCAGTGAATTAATCACAAAGTGACTGCACCTGTGTAGGTACTTGCCCAAGTTAAGAAATATATTGTGACCAGCATCACTGCAAGTCCCTTGCCATCACTACCCTCCTCTCAGTTATCTCTTGATTGTCTGCTAGATGCGAGGCAGTGTTTCATAGCTGTAGAGTTACCATGTATGACTTGTGGGACTCTAGGAACTTGGTCTTGTATAGGAGATACATACATATGAAAATAAAGCCACTGAAGCTTTCACCCTTGTCTGCCTCTGAGAGAAAAGGTCTTGTCTTCCATTCATTGGTTCATTCTGTAAATATTTATTGATTTCTGACAAAGTGCCAGGCACGCTGTTAAGTACTGGGACTACAACAGTGATTAGATAAAGCCCTTGACCTCATGGGGCTCACATGTCTAGGTCTGACTCACGGGGGCTAACCTACTACCTAACTACGTGGTAGGTGTTTAATAAATGTCTTCCAAACCCAACTAAATATAATCCCTTTACTATTCTCCTATGGCATTTACCCTTTTGTAGTACTGTGCTCAGCTGTTAGACCTCTGACTTTTTCCCCCTGTATTTAAAAAAAAATTTATTTATTTTTGAGATATAGTTGACTTACAGTATTATATTAGCTCAGGTGTACAATATAGCAATTCAAAATTTTTGTAGATTATACTCCATTTATAGTTACTGTAAAATATTGGCTGTAATCCCTGTGCTATACAATATATCTTTGAAGCTTATTTATTCTATTCATAGCAGTTGATACCTCTTAATCCTCTACCCCTATCTTATCCCTCCCCGCTTCCCTCTCCCCACTGGTAACCACTAGTTTGTTCTCTATATCTGTGAGTTGGGTTTTTGTTGTTGTTGTTATATTCACTAGTTTGTTTTATTTTTTAGATTTGACATATAAGTGATAATATACGGTATTTGTCTTTCTCTGACTTATTTCACTAAGCATGATACCCTCCAGGTCCATCCAAGACCTCTGACTTCCAGATTCCAGGATCCTGGAATGCAGATTGTGCATCTTTGTATTCCTAGCCTCTTGCATAGAAAGGACTTCGGTCTGATTATTGAAGGTGTGACAAGTGCCGAGTAAATGATACAGTCAATAAGTGTTGTCGGAAGTTAAGAGGAGGTGGAGAATGTTAATGGCTATGGTAAAGCTTTTCTTGCTAAAGTCACCAATAATCACCTAGTCCCTAAGGCCCATTAAAGCTGTTGATTCCTTAGTTTACTTTTCTGTAACAATTGACAATGACCAATTCCTCTGACGAAAGTTTTTTTTTTAAATTAATTATTTTTTTTACTTTTGGCTGTGTTGGGTCTTTGTTGCTGCACGCGGGCTTTCTCTAGTTGCCGCCAGCGGGGGCTGCTCTTGGTTGCGGTGCGCAGGCTTATCATTGATTGAGGTGGCTTGTTGCGGAGCACGGGCTCTAGGCGTGCGGGCTCAGTAGTTGTGGCACGTGGGCTCAGTAGTCGTGTCTCGCGGGCTGTAGAGCGCAGGCTCAGTAGTTGTGGTGCACGGGCTTAGTTGCTCTGCGGCATGTGGGATCTTCCCAGACCAGGGTTTGAACCCATGTCCCCTGCACTGGCAGGCGTATTCTTAACCACTGCGCCACCAGGGAAGTCCCTGGGGAAAGTTCTTTGATTTCACCACTCTAGGCTGACTTTCTCCCTGTCTCATGGTTCTTCCACCTCTGAGGGTTTTTTCTGCCTGTGAATGTGTCATGCCTCAGAACCCCCTCCTTGGCTCACTGGTTTGCACCCTCTGCATACTCTGTATCCTCCATTTGTTGATGACTCCCAGGTGATTTCCTGCCCTGAGCCTGTTCCTGGGTTCCTTTCCCACTTATCCAGCTGTGTCCTGGGCATTGCCCTTTGATGTTCATGAACTAAGTTTATTCAGAACTAGACGCCTAGCCCCTAGTACCCAGTCTCAACTGCTCCCAGCCACAGGTGCTGCACTACCTGTATTTTCTGTCCTCACAAATGCATGGGAAAGAAACCGCAAGTCATCTCTCTCCAGCGCTCCTCCATCCTCCCACACCCATCCTGGCTCCCGGGGTCCCACCAGTTCTACTTGCTGAATTTCCCTTGGAATTACCCCCTCCCTCCCTCGCCTGCATCCATCATTTCTTGCCTGGATAACTCTCCAGTAGCTGACTTGCCAGCCGCCAATCTGGACTCCTTTCAAGACATTCTCCACACTGTTGCTGGAGTGATCATGCCTGTCACTCCCCAAAAATGCTTTAGTGGCTCTTCTTCGCCTTCAGTCTGCTGTCAGCATTGCCTCCCACCTAAGCCATGGTTTAGTCTCTCCAGGCTTACTTCCTGTTTCTCTCCATACATACACCATGCCTGTCTTTTCCAACCCAGATGTCAGCTTACAGTTCCCAGATCTTGGAGAGCTCACCTCCACACCTCTGGACGTGTGGCTGCTTCTTCTTCACATGTTGTCCCCTCCCCTTTTGTCCTGTCCCTTCAAAACCCTGGGAGGTGTTCTCTGGCCGTCCACTGTGCTCTGAATTGAGGTTCCCATCCTGTGTTCTCCTCCCTCTAGCACGCTGTTTGCTGTTTGCTTATTTTTCTTCCCAGCGGACTGAGTTTTAAGAGCAATGTCTTTCATTTCTACTATGCCTAGAATATCATAGGTATGAGGGTTTTCTTTGTTTTTTTGTTTGTTTTGTTTTTTGCTTTCTGTTTTGCTACGAGTGTAGGATTGAGTTATGTGTGGGTTCACCTGGATAAATTTTTTTTTCATTCTAACATCAGAATTTGAGATCTGAAAAATTAATCTCACATATATATAGTTCTTGGTTGATGTGGCACAGATGTTCATGGCAGTTGCTCTCTGCAGAGCTGAACATTAAACTAGTGTTGGTAGGAAGTATACTAGCAGGAGGCACACTTGTTGATTTTATTTTATTTTTTTATAAGTTATTTCTGAGATATACATTTTAAAGTAATAACTAGAATTATGACTTATAACATTATACCAGAACATATAAGATTTTTAGAAATTTCATGTAATGTCTGAAACATTTATATTAACATATTTCCATACAAATAACCCAATGAAAGTTTAGTATTAGTTGTTTTGCTTCTTTGTTTTTTTATACTGCAGGTTCTTATTAGTCATCAATTTTATACACATCAGTGTATACATGTCAATCCCAATCGCCCAATTCAGCGCACCACCATCCCCACCCCACCGCAGTTTTCCCCCCTTGGTGTCCATATATCTGTTCTCTACTTCTGTGTCTCAACTTCTGCCCTGCAAACCGGCTCATCTGTACCATTTTTCTAGGTTCCACATACATGCGTTAATATACGATATTTTTCTCTTTCTGACTTACTTCACTCTGTATGACAGTCTCTAGATCCATCCACGTCTCAACAAATGACTCAATTTCGTTCCTTTATATGGCTGAGTAATATTCCATTGTATATATGTACCACAACTTCTTTATCCATTCGTCTGTTGATGGGCATTTAGGTTGCTTCCATGACCTGGCTATTGTAAATAGTGCTGCAATGAACATTGGGGTGCATGTGTCTTTTTGAATTATGGTTTTCTCTGGGTATATGCCCAGTAGTGGGATTGCTAGATCATATGGTAAATCTATTTTTAGTTTTTTAAGGAACCTCCATACTGTTCTCCGTAGTGGCTGTATCCATTTACATTCCCACCAACAGTGCAAGAGGGTTCCCTTTTCTCCACACCCTCTCCAGCATTTGTTGTTTGTAGATTTTCTGATGATGCCCATTCTAACTGGTGTGAGGTGATACCTCATTGTAGTTTTGATTTGCATTTCTCTAATAATTAGTGATGTTGAGCATCTTTTCATGTGCTTCTTGGCCATCTGTATGTCTTCTTTGGAGAAATGTCTGTTTAGGTCTTCTGCCCATTTTTGGATTGGGTTGTTTGTTTCTTTAATATTGAGCTGAATGAGCTGTTTATATATTTTGGAGATTAATCCTTTGTCCGTTGATTCGTTTGCAAATATTTTCTCCCATTCTGAGGATGGTCTTTTCGTCTTGTTTATGGTTTCCTTTGCTGTGCAAAAGCTTTGAAGTTTCATTAGGTCCCATTTGTTTATTTTTGTTTTTATTTCCATTACTCTAGGAGGTGGATCAAAAAAGATCTTGCTGTGATTTATGTCAAAGAGTGTTCTTCCTATGTTTTCCTCTAAGGGTTTTATAGTGTCCGGTCTTACATTTAGGTCTCGAATCCATTTTGAGTTTATTTTTGTGTATAGTGTTAGGGAGTATTCTAATTTCATTCTTTTACAGGTAGCTGTCCAGTTTTCCCAGCACCACTTATTGAAGAGACTGTCTTTTCTCCATTGTATATCTTTGCCTCCTTTGTCATAGATTAGTTGACCATAGGTGCGTGGTTTTATCTCTGGGCTTTCTATCTCGTTACATTGATCTATGTTTCTGTTTTTGTGCCAGTACCATATTGTCTTGATTACTGTAGCTTTATAGTATAGTCTGAAGTCAGGGAGTCTGATTCCTCCAGCTCCGTTTTTTTCCCTGAGACTGCTTTGGCTATTCGGGGTCTTTTGTGTCTCCATACAAATTTTAAGGTGATTTGTTCTAGTTCCGTAAAAAATGCCATTGGTAATTTGATAGGGATTGCATTGAATCTGTAGATTGCTTTGGGTAATATAGTCATTTTCACAATATTGATTCTTCCAATCCAAGAACATGGTATATCTCTCCATCTGTTGGTATCATCTTTAATTTCTTTCATCAGTGTCTTATAGTTTTCTGCATACAGGTCTTTTGTCTCCCTAGGTAGGTTTATTCCTAGGTATTTTATTCTTTTTGTTGCAATGGTAAATGGGAGTGTTTCCATAATTTCTCTTTCAGATTTTTCCTCATTAGTGTATAGGAATGCAAGAGATTTCTGTGCATTCATTTTGTATCCTGCAACATTACCAAATTCATTGATTAGCTCTAGTAGTTTTCTGGTGGCATTTTTAGGATTCTCTATGTATAGTATCATGTCATCTGCAAACAGTGACAGTTTTACTTCTTCTTTTCCAATTTTTATTCCTTTTATTTCTTTTTCTTCTTTGATTGCCATGGCTAGGACTTCCAAAACTATGTTGAATAATAGTGGTGAGAGTGGACATCCTTGTCTCGTTCCTGATCTTAGAGGAAATGCTTTCAGTTTTTCACCATTGAGAATGATGTTTGCTGTGGGTTTGTCATATCTGGCCTTTATTATGTTGAGGTAGGTTCCCTCTATGCCCACTTTCTGGAGAGTTTTTATCATTAATGGGTGTTGAATTTTATCAAAAGCTTTTTCTGCATCTATTGAGATGATCATATGGTTTTTATTCTTCAGTTTGTTAATATGGTGTATCACATTGATTGATTTGCATATATTGAAGAATCCTTGCATCCCTGGGATAAATCCCACTTGATCGTAGTTTATGATCCTTTTAATGTGTTGTTGGATTCTGTTTGCTAGTGTTTTGTTGAGGATTTTTGCATCTATATTCATCAGTGATATTGGTCTGTAATTTTCTTTTTTTGTAGTATCTTTGTTTGGTTTTGGTATCAGGGTGATGGTGGCCTCATAGAATGAGTTTGGGAGTGTTCCTTCCTCTGCAATATTTTGGAAGAGTTTGAGAAGGATGGGTGTTAGCTCTTCTCTAAATATTTGATAGAATTCACCTGTGAAACCGTCTGGTCCTGGACTTTTGTTTGTTGGAAGATTTTTAATCACAGTTTCAATTTCATTACTTGTGATTGGTCTGTTCATATTTTCTATTTCTTCCTGGTTCAGTCTTGGAAGGTATACCTTTCTAAGAATTTGTCCATTTCTTCCAGGTTGTCCATTTTATTGGCATAGAGTTGCTTGCAGTAGTCTCTTAGGATGCTTTGTATTTCTGTGGTGTCTGTTGTAACTTCTCCTTTTTCATTTCTAATTTTATTGATTTGAGTCCTCTCCCTCTTTTTCTTGATGAGTCTGGCTAATGGCTTATCAATTTTGTTTATCTTCTCGAAGAACCAGCTTTTAGTTTTATTGATCTTTGCTATTGTTTTCTTTGTTTCTATTTCATTTATTTCTGCTCTGATCTTTATGATTTCTTTCCTTCTACTAACTTTGGGTTTTGTTTGTTCTTCTTTCTCTAGTTCCTTTCGGTGTAAGGTTAGATTGTTTACTTGAGATTTTTGTTGTTTCTTTAGGTAGGCTTGTATAGCTATAAACTTCCCTCTTTGAACTGCTTTTGCTGCATCCCAAGGTTTTGGATAGTCGTGTTTTCATTGTCATTTGTCTCTAGGTATTTTTTGATTTCCTCTTTGATTTCTTCAGTGATCTCTTGGTTATTTAGTAACGTATTGTTTAGCCTCCATGTGTTTGTGTTTTTTACTGTTTTTTTTTTCAATAATTTATAGGCAGGCCTTTTTTAAAATAATTAATTAATTTTTGGCTGCATTGGATCTTCGTTGCTGCATGCGGGCTTTCTCTAGTTGTGGTGAGCTGGGGGCTACTCTTTGTTGTGTTGTGTGGGCTTCTCATTGCGGTGGCTTCTCTTGTTGTGGAGCACGGGCTCTAGGCATGTGGGGTCAGTAGTTGTGGCATGTGGGCTCAGTAGTTGTGGCTCACAGGCTCTAGAGCACAGGCTCAGTAGTTGTGGTGCACAGACTTAGTCGCTCTGCGGCATGGGGGATCTTCCCAGACCAGTTATCGAACCCATGTCCCCTGTATTGCCAGGCGGATTCTTAACCACTGCACCACCTGGGAAGTCCCACACTTGTTGATGTTGCATCTGGTTTACCCTCTGCTGTGCCTGTCATGTGAGTGTGTAGGTGTGTGAAAGGAGAGGGGCAGGCATGGGGATGGCAGATGGACTGGGCACTGATGTTTTAGAACATGGGACTAGTGCAGAAAACTTTCATCTCTTGAATTTATAAACTGCTAGTTCATGTCAAAAGTTATTATACATGAGTGTGAAAAAGAAGTCAGCTTTAAATGAACCCTGTATTTATAGGAAAAACCATTGCTTTTCTATTGAGCTCCTAGGTAGATATTTCAATTTCAAGAAGTTGTTGGGTCACTGGTGTTTTGAGGGGTGGCACAGTCTTTTTTAAAATTTTTAAATTTAATTTTTTTTCCAGCCACGCCCCACGGCTTGCAGGATCTTGGTTCCCCGACCAGGGATCAAACCCATGCCCCCTGCAATGAAAGCATGGAGTCCTAACCACTGGACCGCCAGGAAATTCCCAGGCACAGTCTTTTAATTTATTAGAAAGTACAACTTTTATCATCTTTTGCCACTTCTTTTTTTTCTTAATCAGAAGTAACACATGCTCTTGTAAAACATCAGCATGACATGTTGGAGTGCCTGCAGTCACTCTATTCCACTGCCTTATTTAATTTTCCTTGCATCGCTTTATGAAATTATTTGTACGTATGTTGATTTTCTATTTCTTTTCAAAATACTTTTACAAATAATAGCTAATATTTTTCTGAGCACTGACTGTGTACTGTTCCAAGTGTTTTATTAACTCCTTAAATCCTTCTAAGAGCCCCGAGAGGTACGTTACTGTAATTATCCCCGATTTCCAGATGAGGAGATTGTAGTACAGAGAAGTTAAGTAACTGTCTCAAGTCCGTAAGCACTATGTGGTAGTAATGAAGTTTAAATCCAAGCAGCTTGGCTCCAGAGTCCAAAACCCCACTCTGTTCTGCTGAGTCTCAGTGTAAGCTGGATAGGACAGGTGGCTTTGCTTCCTGCAGCTCCCAGTGTGGTGCTCTGCACTGGGTGTGTGGAATGAACATGAAATATACCAAGCAAAAAGTGGAAATGAAGTCCTTCTTCAGCACCCTTCTGCAGTACAATTTGGTTGGTTTCCTCATAAAGATTTTTTCAATTACAAGCATACACTTATTCACAGATAGAGTCCTTTTACATAAATGTTACCCCTCTTGGGAAACATTTCTTTTCCTCCATGACTCCTTGGGGACATGTCCCTTGAGCTATGACATTATCTTAGCTGTGCAACAATGAACGGCACTGAAATTGTTTTACGTTACCTAAATGTCAGTCTTCTTGAGATTTGGGGAACATTTTAGCTTCATCAGCAATATCCTGGGGAGAGGGGTGCTCCTCCAGATGGCTGCTGCCATCTATTTTCTGTTGATTCTTACTAGAAGATGTCATCCCTGTAAAGAAAGTTAATGTTGCTAAATTCTAAGGATATACCTTATTTGGAGGTCTGAGCATCCTGGTTACTGACTGTGGTCTTTTCCTAGTTCCTATAATTGTGCTGATGAGAAAAAAAAGACTGTTTAAAATTTTCTTTGTGTAATAACAACCTTTTATAATAACGTTTGGGAAGTGGTTAAGTCATGTCTTTCCTTCTCTTCCCTTCCAGTGGGAGCAGAGGCTTTCCCTGAAGGGCAGGGGCTCTTAGGTTAGCCTGGGGCCCTAGGATGGTGTTCCAGAAGGGCCATCAATTTCTTAAACTATGTAGAATCTTGTTAAGTGTGCGCATTTTGCTGGAGGAGCTTTCCATCCCAGAATGGAGCATGAGGACACAAAGAGCCCTTTTTGATACAGGTATTTAACACACTCTCATTCTCAGGCTGCAGCGGTCCTGGAGGCTGACTTGATTTAGAGATTGGAAATACTTTTTTCTAGTCTGAGGAAATGAGGTGGGTGTGAGTAAAACTCTAGAGAGGGCAGTTTGGACGTTTCCTCATTAGGGCACAGAGGTTCTCACTAACTGAGGAGAATGTGTGGGCTCAGCCTGTATACAGGGGACACCTGTTCAGATTAAATAAACATTTTGGTGTGACACCACTGTCATGCCCACTTTCGTCCCCATCTGAGCCTTTTATCATGTAGTCTGGAAATAGCTCACACCCTCATATTTAACTGGCTGTTTTTATTTCCAAATGCTGCTGCTTTTGTGAAGGTACCTGATTAAAAATTTAACCTGTATGTTATTACTTGGTAAAAGTTTAAAAAATGTATTTGGTATAAAAAGACAAATAGTTCTACCTTTGCTCCGCTACTGCCTAGTGCAATGGGCTTGAGGAAAGTTGCTTGCTGTGCCTCATTTTCCTCATCTGTAAAATGGGTACCAAAATGTACCTCTCAAAAGAGGTGAAATAATACAGAGATGGCAGTTGAAATGTTACTGGTGTATAGTAAACAGCCAATAGACATTAGCTTTGAGGAAGATGATGATGACAATAAGGATAACTACCTCTGCAGGAAGGCTTATAACCCTAAATAAGGAGTCCTTTCTCCTTCACTCCATCCCATTTCCCAGAGACAAACACTTTCAGTTCTTTTGATTATTTCACTATTTCCAAATTTCAAAAAAATCACATTTTCACTGCTATTTTCTGATTTTTCCTCTCCCAATATTAAACATTCTTTATTGACTCCCTGTTGTAGATGATGAGGTTTTAACTAACACCTCTTCCCTACGTCTCTTCTTCTAATATAATTATAACAAGTTTCAGTTAGAGCGACATTTATTTATTTATTTATTTTTTTCTTGTTAAAAAAATAAATTTTCTTTTTTTAAAAATTTTTATTTATTGATTGATTTTTGGCTGCATTGGGTCTTCGTTGCTGTGTGCGGGCTTTCTCTAGTTGCGTCGAGCGGGGGCTACACTTCGTTGCGGTGCGTGGGCTTCTTATTGCTGTGGTTTCTCTTGTTGCGGAACACGGGCTCTAGGCGCGCAGGCTTCAGTAGTTGCAGCATGTGGGCTCAGTAGTTGTGGCTCACGGGCTCTAGAGTGCAGGCTCGGTATTTGTGGCACACAGGCTTAGCTGCTCCACGGCATGTGGGATCTTCCCGGACCAGGGATCAAACCCATGTCCCCTGAATTGGCAGGCAGATTCTTAACCACTGCGCCACCAGGGAAGTCCCATAAATTTTCTTTTTTATTAATTAATTTTTATTGGAGTATAGTTGATTTACAATGTTGTGTTAGTTTCTGCTGTACAGCAAAGTGAATCAGTTTTGGTTTTTTTTTTTACATCTTTATTGGAGTGTAATTGCTATACAATGTTGTGTTAGTTTCTGCTGTATCAGTGAATCAGCTATATGTATACATATATCCTCATATCCCCTCCCTCTTGAGCCTCCTTCCCACCCTCCCTATCCCACCCCTCTAGGTGGTCACAAAGCACTGAGCTGATTCCCTGTGCTATGCAGCTGCTTCCCACTAGCTATCTATTTTTCATTTGGTAGTGTATATATGCAGAGCGACATTTAGTGTTTTACATTATTATGATCATATAAACTTTGTTCATAGCTGAGTTGCGGGATAGTGTTGGGTGTTACTGAATATTTCAACTGCTATTTTGAATTGAAAAAAAATGAAGGGGGTATTGTTGATTTGCTGTCAGTTATGAAGTTAAAGGTTGTCATGCGGTTGCTAACTGCTTAGATGTATTTTGTGACTCGCTTATTTTTCTCCTCGGCTGTTCAGTTTTACCTCATTCGTTCGTATAACCATACAGGAATCTTAGAATTGGTAGAGGTTGAATTTCTAGAAGAAACATTGAGCTTTAGATAGACTGGGAGTTTGGAGCAGACATGGATGTCTGTGAGTCTGTTAGCTTTTGGTACTAGCTGCCCTTCAGGTCCTTATCCTTAGGCTTCAGAAAATATGCCAGGTTTCAGGGAAGCACAAGGTGGGACTGCCTAGGTGGGTGTGGAATGAAATGAGGCCAATGTGGGAAAAGGCAAACTGCTAATGATTATGAAAAGGAAATACGAATGACAGTAGGGAAGAGCAGAGTCTTCAAAGTGCACTCAACAGAAGGACTAGGCAGATTCTCACAGATGGAATGTCAATGTTGATTTACTTCTATAATGCTTGGCACAGTTTACCCAGCATGGGGGGAGGGGCGGAGCTAAGGACAAAGGAGGAGTTGTGGTTTTGTGGGTCTCAAGTGTTTACCAACGAACCAGACAGGAGGTCAGGTGGTGCGGTGCCTCTGCTCTGAGAATCCTAACTGGAGACAAAACATTGTCTTTGTGTAGTTCATGGTGAAAGTGTGGGTTCTGGATTTGGGACAGGGGTGGGGGACAGCAAGACCCAAAGCAGAATTTCTCTCTGGAGCTGCAGTTAATCAAGTAGTCCTGAAGGG
Source organism: Balaenoptera ricei (assembly GCF_028023285.1). Taxonomy (NCBI): domain Eukaryota; kingdom Metazoa; phylum Chordata; class Mammalia; order Artiodactyla; family Balaenopteridae; genus Balaenoptera; species Balaenoptera ricei. Next base: position 128,511,643 of record NC_082639.1, read on the forward strand.
ATCCTGGTCTGGGACTTGCTGGCCTCTGAGATGTAGCGGGAAAGGGGCAGGGCAGGGCCGGAGTTGGGGGAGGGTGGGAAGGTGGAGAGAGAGGAGGAAGCCAGTGCTCAGGTACTAATGATTGTTTTATACAGAATGATCAGATGCAGCATTGAGAGAGAAACACAAGATTAATTCCTGCTTAAGACAAAGTTCCTTTTCTCATCTTTGGCTCTAACCTTTTTTTTTTTTTTTTGCAGTATAATTACCTTACAATGTTGTGTTAGTTTCTGCTGTACGACAGAGTGAATCAGCTCTATGTATACATATATCGCCTCCCTCTTGGCTCTTTTTGTGTTGGGGGTTAGTGACCAGTTTTGTAGGGTAATTGTAATGAGGGTTTATACACACTGGAAAACTGGTTTTAGCTGGGAAAGCATGTCTCTTGGAGTGAGTAGCAGGGGATTTTCTTGTTCACAGTAGTTCTTCTTCCCTTTCTGTTCTTGGTGTGGTGCCTTCCTCCACATTTTTCATTCAGCCTTTACCAGGTTTTGCTGAATAGTTAATAGTAAGTCATAAGCCTCTGTAACTTGGTCATCTTCTATATCAAGAAGGTATAATTACTAACACTCATTACTCAGAGAGATGGACTGGATTAACAGGTAAGAGGCTTGACTGGGGTGACCCAGAAATGGTAAGGAATAGCCAGGAAAAGAACCCAAGATTGCTCCATATGCCAGAACAGACACCTTTAGGTCCATGTTGAGGGGAACTGGATTAGACAGCTTTGAAATTCCCTTCCAGGTCACATAGTCTGAATCTTTGGGAAGGTAAACACAAGATTCTTTTCCCTCTGTGATCTGTGTCTCATCTTTGGAGCTGACCCAGCGCACCTGGGTATCTCTGAGATCCGGTCATGTCCGTCAACCCCCAGGGGAAACATTGTGAAAGGTGCATTGTGATGATGGTTCTTCTCTCTGGTTTATTCTTTTGTCTCCTGGCTTCATCCATGAGCACACAGATTCTCAGTCTCTTTCCTTTGTCTTAGTTTCCTTTTGAATGTTTGGAAGGAAGCTTTCATTTTGTGCCCCAGTTTTTTTTTTTTAACTGGGTCGGGGTGATGTTCTTAGGGGTGACCTCCGTGCCCAGCCTGGATACCTGGTACCGTCTGGCTTAACTGGGACATTCTGGAAAGTCCTCTTATAGAGTGATGAGAATCAAACTCAAGCCGGTACAGCTCTTGCTGTGGCTTTGAGTCAAACATCTCTCAAGTATCAAAGCGAGGTCTCCCTCGTCAAGGCTCTTGTTCCCCAGGCTGTGCCCCTCTCAGGGCCCTGGCTCTGGTTTCTTTTCTTCTAAGTTGTCCCTTTCGTTGTGAGTTATGTGTCATGTGACTATCAGGGTTCCAGCCTGGCGTCTGTGAGCTCTGAGCGGCCACCTTCCCAGAGTTTTGCAGAACCACATGAATCATAGAGAACAGACTTTAAAGCTATGGATTGCCGTCAGGCTTTCGGATTAGCGCCTGGAGGCACCAGGAAGAGCCCAGCCTACTGACAGTTTTTCTCTCCTGGATCTGGTCAGAGATGGGAGGGCGGGATGGGAAAGAAAATTTGGGTGCTGGGGAGCAACTCAGTGTAAAGCAGACCATTTCAGTGATTTTAATGCCCATCTGTTTTTGCAAAGTCAAAGGAGAAGGATATTCCCCTATTGCATCTCCAACCCTCAACTTGTCAGGCATATTTATGAGATATTTTTTGTCTCTCCATGAAAAATAAACCAAGCATGCCAGTATACCAAATAGTTATGTCTTTTAAAGCACGCTAAGTATCATGTCTGCCTGCTAAATCCAGTGGGTTCTCTTTCCATCTCTCCCCTCCCCAGCTGGGCGTTTGCAGAAAGGGTCTTTATCCAAAAAGGAATCACCTCCCTCCCTGAATGTCATCCTCCGTCAGAATGCATTTCACAGAGAGCTTTTCTTCTCTACTCCCTCCTCTGTTTGGTGCTTATAACCTGTGAAGATAATGGAAAGTGTTTATTTTGGGCCCCTGGTGACACAAGGTTAAGGTACTAGTGATATTCTGGAACTTTTCATTTCCATCTCCATGCCCTAGTTGTGTCTCCCTTCATGAGTATTTCACAACTGGGGACAAGTGAGTTATCTCCTTGGGAGTTCTTAACTTGCACAAACACAAGGCTCTGGATAAGCCATCAGAGCTCTTGGAATGTCCGTTTATGGGAGCACTTGTATGTAGTTATCCAAATGTAAAGATCTCATCTTTCAAACTTTCTTCCTTAGCAGTTTTAGATAGAATCTTGGGTACCGCTTTTTCACCAGCCTTCTCAACTAGACCTGAGCTGTCAGAATCCCCTGCTCCCAGGGAAGCGTGAAGACTGGGGGAGGTGGGGTCCCATTTGTATCTCCCTTCATTTGGGGGTTCCAGTGGTGAGGCAGAATGCCTGCTGAGAGTTCCTGAGGGAGAGGTAGGAAGCAGTCAAGCAGTGGATTCTGGAATGGCTTTCCCCCAAGGCACCATGGAGTGTGGCGGCAGGCCAGAGAATGCGTACACCATCCCACACAAGAAGAAGGGGCTTAGCTTCTGAAACCACCCATGCCACAGGGAGGGATGGGGAACAAGGGGCTCTGGTCCTAGGATATTAGCTAATAACTTCATTCAGGTGATTCCCACGCATCCCATGGGGAAGTAAACTTTGGTTTCTCTGGTTTCCCTCCAGGACTTGATCACTCGAATAATGCAGAGAACTGACAGGTAGTGTAAGGCCTATGACCAAGCCGACCAGTGTAGCTGTGTAGCTGCATGCCAGTGGCCTTTTCAGTGACCTGTGTCCCCTCCCCCAGCCCCACCTCTTAGAGTTAGACTGTACGTTGCTAACTCAGCCTCCTTTAAAAAAAAAAAAAATGTATCTTTTGAATCTTCATAGTTTAAAAAAAGAAATTTGTATTTTCCTCTCTTGATGTCCTGATTTTTGTTCAGCTCTTCACTCTAAAGCACCCCCCCACACCATAGCTCTTACTTCACCATATCTTTTTTTTTTTAAGTTAATTAAAAAAAAGTCATTTATTTATTCATTTTTGGCTGCACCGGGCCTTCGTTGTGGTGCAGGGGCTTCTCTAGCTGTGGCACGTGGGCTGAGCAGTTGCAGCACACGGGCTTTGATGTGTTATGTGGGATCTTAGTTCCCTGACCAGGGATGGAACCCAGGCTTGCTGCATTGGGAGTGTGGAGTCTTAACCACTGGACCACCAGGGAAGTCCCGACCATATCTTTTCTTTTCTCTCTTTTTTATTTGGCTGCACCGTATCTTTTTGAGTCCATAAATAATACCTTCCTCTCTTTATTTCAGTCCCCGAACTCTTTCCTTTATGCTTCTGTTTTTCCTACAGATTCCCAACACTTATTGGACCCTACTTTAGAAGGACATAGTTGAAAAGATTTTAACTGGTTTTGAAAAGTTATGTAAGTCCCTTCTGAAGGTGTAATTAACAGTTTGCTAGGTACCTTGCACACAGGGACAATGAAAAGAGAAGGGACAGAATAAAGTATCTTGCTGGAGAAAATGATGATTGCCACTTTTTCACCCTGTGCGAAATGCTTGCCAACCTGTATTTTTTTCTGCCTGTTCTGAACTGTTTTACCTTGGATAGTTGGACACTTGTAAAACAAAGGAAAAGGACATTCTTCATCTCTGGAATGATATAGATTGTAATCGGCAGGGTCCAACTAGCTCTCTTCAGGACCTCTTTCCCCATGTTGTAGGCCTTAGTGTGTGAAGGTTAGTTCCAAGGAGTCAGGCTTTCTGAATTTATTCCATAAACGTCTATTCCTGGTCTCTCTGAATCTCCATTTACTTTGCAGCAAAGATGTCCCCCAGTAAGTCACTTATATATATATAGCAACAGATCCTACTTCCTTGCATCTTGTTTCAGAACAGCTCACAGTTAAACACATTTCAGCTGGCACACAGTCCACCACGTTAGGAAGTAAAACTTTTCACATGTGGGTTCAGTCACTTCCCAGTTTTTGCATTTTCTGTCACAAGCTCCTTCTGTCTTGTCTAACTGGGACCCACGTGACCTCTGTCCGCCTGTGCAGCCCACGGTTTTCGTAGATGTCCGAACACAGGTGGGGTGGTGGAACACGTGCTGTTTGAACCTTGCTTTGGGTGATGCGCCGGAGTCGCCGTGTCTGAGGCTGTGGCACGTGGAGGCAGGGTACCTGTGATGTAGAACGTGGGGGCAGAGGTGAAGAGAGGGGCCAGCCTGGTCCTGGGAGACTTGGAGCTCTGTTTCCCTGCCCTGGCCAGCATGGCCCCCGGGAAGAGCCGCAGAGTAGAGAAGTCAAAATACTCTGAATCTGCGCTCTGCTCGGCCTCTGGGTGTGTCCTGGTGCAGGTCGAGTAACTTCCAAGATGTTTGATCATCTCTATAAAGTAGAAAGGAATCTGCCCTATCTGTGGCACTCAGGTGTTACGAGAATATAAGGGGAAAATAGGTATGAAAATGTTTTTAAACCCTAAAGAACTCTCCATGATAAGGCGATATGCGTTTTCCAGGGTAGAAGGTATTACGTATTATTTGTTCTAAACAGTATGTTACATTTTATATAAAATAGATACGCCATCCCACTTACTATAGATGATAAAACTAAGGCTCAGAAATAAGTGTCTTCCCCAAGCTCATACAACTAGTGAATGGCACAGCCAGCACTTCAATCTTCTTTTTGAAACCTGGTTTATACTAAGCTAATCAAGGTCCATCAAAGCAGTAGGCAACTTATAGTACTAGGTACCATCTGATGGGTTAATTTCTTCAGCAAATATTAAGTGACTGCTGTATGCCTAATACCTGGCATTTTAGATGTTAAGTGAGTTTTGTTTGTTGTCATTTCAGTTTTTTCCTCTAAGTAACTTGTAATGATCTTTAAAAGCATTGGGCTTAAAATTTTTTGCCCTCTTTTTAACTACTCCAACCTTGGTTCTCAGTCTTTTTTCTTCTTTTTTAAATTTTATTTATTTACTTATTTTTGGCTGTGTTGGGTCTTTGTTGCTGTGCGTGGGCTTTCTCTAGTTGCGGCGAGCCGGAGCTACTCTTTGTTGCGGTGCGCGGGCTTCTCATTGTGGTGGCTTTTCTTGTTGTGGAGCAGGGGCTCTAGGCGTGCGGGCTTCAGTAGTTGTGGCTCGCGGGCTCTAGAGCGCGGGCTCAGTAGTTATGGCACACGGGCTTAGTTGCTCCGCAGCATGTGGGATCTTCCCTGACCAGGGCTCGAACCCATGTCCCCTGCATTGGCAGGCAGATTCCTAACCACTGTGCCACCAGGGAAGTCCCTCTCAGTCTTAATGTCTTAGTTGACATTCCTGTGTGTATATACCCTGCAACTGGCCAGAGGCGTGTCTCCTAGGAAGAGAAACTTGGAATGACTTCAGTAAGTGAACTAGGAGTTGTGACATGTGATTGTGTCCGCTTTGCTTGTGTTTAGTTGGCCAGGTGGTGATTTAACTGTTAACCTTCCTAACTCTTCAGCTTTGGACTCACCTAGGGGGAGCTGGAAAGCTTTGATAGATAAATTAATTGGAAAACACTTCCAGAGTCAAATGTCACTCCTTTGGCAGTTTCAGATGTCACCCGGGACCAGCATTTAGAGCCTGAGAATGAAGAATATGTGTTAAACGCAAACTTCATGGGCTCCAGGGCTTTCTTTTTAACATTTGGCAACCTGTCTACAGAGATGAGACTGAGAAGGCCTCATACAGGTGACGTGGCTTCATTCTCTGTGGAGAGAACATTTTTTAGGGGCTTGGGAAAGCATTTGCCTGAACAGTTCCCAGAGTTCTCTTCTACCTGCTTTCTCGAGATCCTGAGGTCAATCACAGTCATGTAAGGTGGACGGTATTATTCATCCCTCCTTTTAATACATGAAAAACTGAGGTTCAGAAATGAGTGTCTCCCCAGGTGTCTTGCCCGGTCACATATGGCTAGCAGATGGTAGAGCTGGTACTTGAACCCTCATCTCACTGAATCCTGGTTTCCACTAAGCTGATGAGGCTCCGTCAGAGCAGGAGGCAAGCTATGGTACTGAATACCACCTGAGTCATCCATTTATTCAGCCAACACTGAGTGCCTGTTGAGACCCTAGTACCTGGCATACAAAGACGAGTTAGGCAATAGGAGAAGACAGATAACTGATAACAAGCGATGGCCGTGCAGTTGGGTAAGTGACATGATGTGGGAACACCCAGAGGGAGATGTCATCGCAGGGGTGGGGGGTTGGAGAAGGCGGAGACGGTGACTGAGCTGGAGTAGGAAAGATGAGCAGGAGTTTGCCAGATTGGAAAGGTGGGTGGGGACACTCGCAGGGTGGCGTTCCAGACAGAACTGGAGGGCTAGGAACAGCGGTTTGTGCTCACACCGGGTACATGGCAGAAGCGAGCGGCAGGAACAGCCAGTAGAGGCCAGCTTGGCAGCTCTGTGTGCCAAGCGGAGGCATTTGAATGATGTCCCATTGCCACTGTACCCCACATGTCCTTTACGTGCTGCTCTGGCTGTCATCTGTCATCTGACTGTCATTCTGGCCACCCTCCCTCCCCTTCCTTTCTCCTTTTTTTTTTTTTTACCCCTCCCAGCTCTTTCCTTAGGCTGTCAGTGTCAGCCTCGCACATTAAAGGGTTACAGGCTCTCACCAGGCCAGCTGTGTCCTCTCGGAGTGATTTCCCTATGTTGTTTCCCTGTGTCTGTGTCTGCTGGAGGGATGGAGACAGCGGTACAGGAGGAGTTCTGAGGATCTTGGATCTTGGCCTCTAGAATCAGCACTCTGAGAAAGTGAGGGAGGTGAATGGTAGGAGGACTAGAGAAAGGTTTGTTTTCCAGACCATTACAAAAAATCTCAAGTTAGGGTACATGAGGTATGTGCATGAGGTTGGTTTGTGAGACCACAAGCATTATTGAGTGTTCTAGCCACTGTGCAGCGTGCACCTAAAGATAGAAAGCTGCCCATTTACTTCTATCCTGAGGTGAGGTTCTGGTCCTCTGTTTCAGGGGACGAAGTGGAGACTCAGAGAGGTTAAGTAGCCTGCCCAAGGTTGCTCAGCCAATAAGGGATGGACCCGGGGATTCACACGTGTGTCTGTCCAGCTCTTCCTGCTTGCCCTGTGCCTGCTGCAGGTGTCAGTGGGTCTGGTGGTGCTGCCCTGGGTGCCACGCAGAAAGCGGCTGTGGTTCCCTGTCTGCCCCCTTGGCAGCCTTGCCTACATTAGCTCGATTTTTGCTGACAGATGAGCAAGCCAGCAGCAGCTGCTCTGATAGGCCTGGGAACTTGTCCCTGGAGGGAAAGGCTGAGTCCAGGAGGGTTATACCAGGCCTTGCAGCAGAAGTGTCTGGACATGTCACAGAATCTACTGAACTGGCAGTTGTCCCATTTCAAATCCCATTCTACAGATTTACAGGTGATACTGGTGCTGACTCCCTGCCATTTGATTTGAAGACTGAGAAAGATAAGACAGTTCACTGGGTGGTGACATTTATGACACAGGGAATGGAGGACTGTAATAAAATCTATATAAATTTATGTATATAAACCTTCCCCTGCATTTCAGACCCAAACATCACCCTGTTAGCAGGTTCAACTGGAGTGAAGAGAAAGTCCCTTCCCAAACTCGAATCCCGGGGGAGGGTCCCTCACCCTCTCTGGTGAACACTCCGCCCTCCCTGCCCACCTTGCCTCCCCTTGACAGTAGCCCTCCCATCCCAATGCAGTGCCCTCCCCCTTTCCCCAGCCTCCTTGTAGGTTGCTGTGTGCCGGGGCGGTCTGTATTCATCGCTCCCAGCTTCGAATCAGCTCACATCACCATCGCATTTGCAGTAGGAAAGACCCCTCCCGTCCTATGGGAGCTCTGGACTTTCATCTGTACCTTTCATCTGAAGCCCATCTGTACCTTAACTCCAAGCATGCCTGGTGCGCTGCAGGGCAGGTTTGAGATGTTTGCCCTGTTTCCAGTGTTAACTACCTGCCTTTCAGGATCCACTTCTTTTTTATTAACCTGTTTTTTTTTTTAAATTAATTAATTAATTTTTTTGCTGTGTTGGTCTTCGTTGCTGTGCGCGGGCTTTCTCTAGTTGTGGCTAGCAGGGGCTACTCTTCGTTGCGGTGCGCAGGCTGTAGGCACACGGGCTTCAGTAGTTATGGCACGTGGGCTCAGTAGTTGTGGCTCACGGGCTCTAGAGCACAGGCTCAGTAGTTGTGGTGCATCGGCTTGGTTGCTTTGCGGCATGTGAGATCTTCCCGGACCAGGGCTCGAACCTGTGTCCCCTGCATTGGCAAGCGGATTCTTAACCACTGCGCCACCAAGGAAGTCCAGGATCCACTTCTTAGTTGTTCTTTTCCCCCACCTTTGTCCCCCTCCTTCCTTGAAGTTGTTGCTAAGGCTGCAACACCACCACCATTGAGCTGCCTTTTTCTCTGTTGAAGTCTTTTCACTGTTGTTAAAGAGAGAATACTATGACCGCAGGACTCTAGCTCACCTCCCTGCAATTATGCGTGACGTTTATACAGAGTAAATTCTTCATCTTATCTAATATCTAATCTAATATCCCTTGTTTGTTAGTGTCCTTGGGATTGTGATGATAAACTCCAAGAGAGTAGGGATTAAGTCTACACGATTTTCCATAAATGCCCCATACTTTACCAGGCATAAGTAAGTGCTTGAAACTGCTTTTTGTTTTGAAAAAGAAAAGAAAGCAACTTGTCAAATATAATTTGCGTCTTAGCACCAGTAAAATGAATTAGCTCTGGTTTATTGAATGCTTGTACATTCCTATAAGATAGGTGTCCCCTACCTGGCCATCCTGTGGATGAAGGAACTGAGGCTAAAGGAGGTGAATCACTTTGCTCAAGGTCACCCATCCACATCCGGATTCAAGCACAGATCTGTGTAACGCAAGCCTGTTTTGTCTTCACAATGCTCTTCTGCCTCCAGGGGAATACATGCCAATTTCATGAAGCCACTTTTAAATTTCAGTAAATTATATTATCATTTTCAGTAAACTGATTGATAATTATCGGGTGACCCTCGGGAGAGAGGAGTCCTGATAGGAGACCCTCATCATTTTTTTTTTTTTTTTATTCTTTAATGAGTCCCACTTGGAAGTCCTTGCTTATTGAAAAGAAAGCCATCAGTCCTCTTAGGAGCCTTGGTAGAAATCCTTACTAAATACTTGACTGAAAACATTCAAGTCCCCAGGTATGTGCTCTCTTCGGTCTCTTTATTCCTATGCACAGTCTCATTTTCTATTTTCCCTTCCTTTTGAGTGGTCTCAGATGGTACTATTCTCGGAAGCTAATCCTGTCACCTGTGCTCTGAAGTGTCTCTTCCTGCTGCTTCAGGCCAGGACAGGGCCGCATCCGCATCAGAAAGCATCCGTAGGGTTGTAGTCTGGCCACATCTCTGCTGCTCAGGGAATGGCGACCTGAGATGCCTGGAAGTGTGAGGTCCTGGGGAGTAAAAACCCCAACACCCCCCCCCCCCCAACCCTGCTCCCGGAACCTCGAGGGTGGCACATTTCAGAGAGTCCCCTTTAAGTACCAACACTTGGGAAAACTTAATTTTAGGGAGAAGTGATCGAAAAACATCCCAAGCACCCCTTTGTTTCCGCAGGGAGCAATTAGTGAATGGAGCTGCTGCAGTCTGAGACTTGTGTCAGCTTTTGTTTTTTTTGTTTTTTGTTTTTCTTACCATAATAGTGCACTCAACCTGTTGCTGGCTGCTGACTCCTGGCATTGACTCTGCCTCCAAGGACTTCAGATCCACCAGGTGGGGTCTAGTTTCAGGTCACAGGTCCGATGTCATTGCTGAGTGGCCTTGACAAGACACTTAGACCCTTAAATGAGAATAAAATAGTGCCACACAGAGGCACTCAACAATTACTGTTAGTTAGTGTCCCTTTGACTTGAAATCTGGAAGGGAAGCTTCTTAGATTTGTGGGCAAAAATAAGGAGTAACCTATAATTGAGGATCTCCCTGTGTAGAAAAAGTAGAGCTTTATCTAAATCAGGGACCTTGCTAGGCATTTGGCTACTTAGTGATAATTTTACTGTCTGGTTCCCAACTGCCCCCAGCCAGATCTGGAACTTAGGAAACATGTAATTATGTGTGAGCCTTTGGGCCCCAAGACAACAGATGCACAGCTATTGAGACCTCCATTTAGAGGCTGCTGCCTTCTCCTGTGCCTGGTTCCCAGCTATGCTAAAGATGTGCTTTGCAGGTTGACCCTAAGGGGGATTTATGCACTTGAGGGCTCGTCTCTGGAGACACAGAAAACTAGTGAGGCCAAGAGGTTTGGAGTAGAGACCTCTGGAGAGATGGTGGACGGGTTATGTGTTGAAGAACCAGCCACGCTGGCCATTTTCTGTGAGTAGCATGAAGAAAAAAGCTTTAGAAGCATAGGTCTATGTCCTCAAGCAGCAGCATTTACTCAGTTGTACTGGTTCTTTTCTACTTAAATCTTAGCAATGCAGCAGTATTGCTTTCTCTTGTTTTGTAGACTGATCGTCAGTATGGGTTAAATGACATTAGAAGCTATGCTGGGAACCTAATCCTCACTCATTTATGTGGAAAAATGTGTTCCATTTTTGCACAGCCAGTGAACTTTTGGGTGGCAGTGTGTTTGTAAGTTGGGGACTGCTTGTAGGGTATTTTGTAAAGAAGGAAACATTCTTTTCAAGTCAGGACCTTCTGTGGGTTAAAGGGGAGTCACTGGAACCAGATGCTAAAAAAGCATGCTCGAAATTAGTTTTGGACTTGACTGTAGTATGGTTGAGCCTGAATAACTTCCAACAGGGTGTTTAGAAATTCAGAATATTAGTAGTAGAGTCATAGAGATGATCTAGTGCTTCCTAATTGCTGGTTTGCAAACTGGTTTGTCTGTAATAAAGAATTAAGTTGTCTGCAATGTCTATAGAAAGCACATATGGTATATATCAGTTACATTATGTATTTGTGAAATACGGCAATCACCTTACATGTATTATAAAAAGTCATGTCATTTATTTTTTAATAGTTGCCCCCTTATTTTTCCAACAACTAGGTAAGTGACCCTTCATATCAGGGTCCTGGATCTGCCACCTGTTTTTGTGCATTCTTTGTTCTTTTGTAATGGTCAGACTCAGGGTGCCAAATGAGAATAGGAAACCACAGAATTTTTTCCATCTCTACCTGTCCTAATGATAATGGGTTGTAAACCTTACCAGAGTGCACAGCTTTTCCTCTTAGCAGTCTTTTTAAAATAAATAGACTGATTTTTAAAAATAAACATTTCAGAAACAAATGTCATTTTATTATTTGTATGGGTATCAGCATCTTGTGTATGGGGTTTTGGATTGGACCTCTTTCTGTTTGAACTTTATCATTTGGTGTGTAAAAAATAAGTAAAATAGTATAAGGAGGAAGAAAAATGATTTATACTTGCTTCACCCAGACCTAACCATTGTTAAAATTATTAAATTTCTTTCTGAACTGTAATATATATACATCCATGGACCTTATTTTGTTTTTGGACAAAACTGAGAAAAACATAGCTTTTAAAAACTTAATACATCCTGAGCATTTTCCCATATTACCAAAACTGTTTTGCAAACATGGCCTGGTACCTGTGTTATATTTTATGTGCAATGTACAAGAATTTATTTAACAAACCCACTCCCCTCATTGTTGACTAAGTAGGTTGTCATTAACTTTTTTGCATTGATGAACATCTTCATAAATTTTTTGTTCCTCTTTAATTATTTCCTTAGAATAAATTCCTAGAAGTCTAATTATAGGTTAAAAGGATGAACGTTTTTCATGCTCTTGCCAAGCCGGGAACAAAATCCTCGGTGCATGCCATTGGCAGCATTGTGAGTAGTTTCCCAGGACAGCTGGGCCCCAGATGCAGTGTGTCGCCAGGGCGGCCATGCAGTAAGGGTCTCCCCCACCCTCTGCAGCAGGCGTGGTGAGCGCAGCAGTGAGAGCTGTAGAAGAAAAAACGAGAAAACCGGTTGTTCCTAGCATTTTTTGCTCTTGCTTCTTTTGGGGGTGGGGCGGGGTGAGTTCCTTCTCGAAAACTCAGCCCTATTTATATATTCCTTATTTTTTCATGTGAAAAGAGAGACCTATATTATATTGCCTTTATCTATCTGTTTATTTATTTAATATACATGTATCTATTCTTTCTCAAATTCTTTTCCCATTTAGGTTGTTAGAGAATATTGAGCAGAGTTCCCTGTGCTATACAGTAGGTCCTTGTTGGTTACCTATTTTAAATATAGAAGGATTATCATACTAAGTGAAGCCAAGTCAGACAGACAAAAGACAAATATCATATGATATGGCTCTATGTGGAATCTAAAAAAAATGATAAAAATGAACTTATTTACAAAACAGAAACAGACTCACAGATTAGAGAAAGAACTTAAGGTTCCGGTGGGGGAGGGATAGATTGGGAGTTTGAGATTGACATGTACACACTAGATTGTCTTTTTTTTTTTCTTTTTTTAAAAAACCCTCTCTCGTACAAAAGCGAGCCACTGACTGTTCATTCCATTTCAGAGTGTCCACCATGAGAAGACAGTAGAGGTGATCTGAAAGGAGCAGACCTCCCATCATAGCCGAGGACCCCATGAGAGAGCTTGGAAAAGCCAGGGGGTGGTTAACTAGGGTGACCACAGCCGTGATAACTAATCACAGAACACGCTTGTGGTCAGACTTGACTTCCACCAGTGATGGCAGGACTCACGTCAGGATTCTTACTTCCGTGTAGGTGTGAGACCAAGCCTGATCTAATTCTCTTTTCGCTAACCTGGGCTTTCTTCTTAGCAGTTAGTTGGTGTGTGGCTGGAAACGGAAGAAGGGCTGCAGAAAACTGAGTGGTTGGCCAGTGTGGGGAGTAGGGAGAGGAAGAAAAGGAGGAGGAGGGGGGAGCAAAGATACTTTCAAGGAGCAATCTTTTAAGTCTTCTTGGAAGAGGAAGTTAACTCTGAGAGATTAGAGTATATGCTGTGTTTTTGGCATATACCAGGAAGTAAGCACCTTTTAAGAGCTTGGCTTGAAGTTGGTAACTAGTAATGCAAGCTATTGATTTTTAAATTTTTTTTGTTAAGTATTTGTTAATGAGAGAATTGATTTCTATAACTGAGAAAAGGGTTATAAGACATGGTGTGTGTCTCACCCCTCCCCTCAAATCATGGCTTCAGGGGCTGCTTTTCAGTACTCTGAACCTGAAGCTGGAAGACATCTTGGTTTTAGACTCTACATGAGAAATGTGACTTTGGCTCAGTATACTTTTATTGAGGGCTTGGCACTGGGACAGGTGTACAAAGATGAATGAGATCAGACCCTTGTCCCTAGTTTGGTGATACAAGGTTAGTAATATAAATAATAGATAAGTTTTTATTGCAGCAAAATACACATAACATAAAATTTACCGTTTGAACCATTTTGAAGTGTACAGTTCTATGGCATTAAATTGTTGTGAATGTATTTACCATCATTCATCTCCAGAACTTTTCCATCTTCTCCAACTTAAAACTCTGTACTTGTTAAACAATGACTCCTCATTTCCCTCTCCCCCCAGCCCCTGGAAACCACCATTCTACTTTCTGTCTCTGTGAATTTGATTATTCTAGGTACCTCATAAGCAAATCATACAGTATTTATCCTTTTGTGATTGGCTTATTTCATTTGGCTTAATTCTTCCAGGAATTAAGTTTCATCCATGTTGTAGCGTGTGTCAAAATTTGCTTCCTTTTTAAGGGTGACTAGATATTCCATTGTATGGTTATATACCACATTTTGTTTATCCATTCATCCATCAATAGACACTTGGGCTGCTTCCATCTTTTGGCTATTGTGAATAATGCTGCTTTGAACATGGGTGTACAAATATCTGTTCCTTTCTTTCAGTTCTTTTGGGTATGTATCTAGAACTGGAATTGTTGGAGCTTATGGTAATTCTATGTTTAGTGTTTTGAGGAATCACTGTACTGTCTTCCACAGTGGTTGCACCATTTTACAGTCCTACCAGCAGTGCACAGGGTTCCAGTTTCTCTATATCCTTGCCATCACTTGTTATTTTCTTCTGCTAATAGCCGTCCTAATGGATGTGAAGAGGTATCTCACTGTGGTATTGGTTTTCGTTTCCCTAATGATTAGTGATGTTGAGCATCTTTTCATGTGCTTATCGGCCACTCATATATTCTTAGGAGAAGTGTCTGTTCAAGTCTTGATCATTTTTTAATCTGTTTTTTTTTTTGTTGTCATTGTAAGAGTTCTTTGTGTATTCTGGGTACCAATCCCTTATCAGATATATGATTTGAAAATATTTTCTCCCGTTCCTTAGGTTGCTTTTTTACTCTGTTCATAGTGTCCTTTGATGGTCAAAAGGTTTTACTTTTGATGAGGTCCATCTTATTTTTTTCTCTTGTTGCCTGTGCCTTTGGTTTCATATCCAAACAAAAAATAATTGCCAAATCCAACATCATGATGCTTTCCTCCTGTGTTTTCTTCTAAGAGTTCTGTGGTTTCAAATCTTACGTTTAGGCCTTTGGTCCATTTAGAGTTAATTTTTGTATATTGTATAAGGTATGGTTCCAGTTCTTTTTTCCCTTCCCTCCCTCCCTCCCTCCCCCTTCCTTCCTTCCTTCCTCCCTCCCTCCTCTTCCTTCCTTCCTTCCTTCCTTCCTTCCCTCCCTCCCTCTTTCCTCCTCCTTTTCCTTCCTTCCCTCCCTCCCTCTTCCTCCCTCCTTCCCTTCCTTCCTTCCTTCCTCCCTCCCTCTTCCTTCCTTCCTCCCTCCCTCCCTTCCTGTGGATATTCAGTTTTCCTAATACAATATGTTGAAAGATAACTTTAATTTATGAAAGAAGATGCTTAGCTGCCACTCACAGGAGTTATTGAGCCACAGTCTCTGGCAAGAGGGTTCTGTTTGACTGATATAAGAGGAAGAGATTCAAGCCTCTCACTGCATTATGGAGAGACAGCACACTGCAGGAAGCTTCCCTGTGGGTACTTCCTGTGCAACACAAGTCTGGGAATTCCCACAACACAAGTCTGGGAATCTGCAGGAGCCATTTCAAATGAGAAGGGGGGAAAGAGAAGGACATTATCAAGGTAAGATGAGAAACACATGGTATATAATGTGCTTCTTAATCTGTTATCTTTCATTATATATGTATTCTTTATAGGAGGCTTGTTTGGACTGGAATTCCCCGTTAGTCTTTAGTTTGTGGGGGGTTTTTCAGTGGGGATGTGTGCGCTTACTTTAGCTATTTGTCACGGTAGAGAAGAAACAGGGTTTCATGCTGGTGGGAAGATATTACCTTGTTTGAAAGAAAGATAACTTTGCACATGGCCTTCATCTGTGATGGACTCTAAACCTGCTGCAGATTTCTCCCCTAAAAGTGGTGCCTCAACACAAGTCTGATCTCAACATGTGTGCAGCTGTGGACCAGAGGGTTGAAAGCAGATCCTGTGTCTCTTTCCGGATGAATTCCAGAGGGACACAGCAGCAGGTTTTTCTGTAACTCTTTGCATGTGCACAGGAAGTTCCTTACAACCCACTCTGTTAGATCTCATTTCCTTTCAGTTTTTTGCCCTCGGTGCTCCCTGGGTGTCTGGCCTGTAGGTTCAGGGTTCAGAGAGCCTCTGGATTGGTGCCCTCTTGTGGTCCTCCTTTGATCTGGTTGGGATCTTGGGAGTTGAAGGCCAAGAAAGGGTCCCTAAGAAGAAGAAAACTCGGGGGAATTGATTATAAATTTCTGCATGAGGAAGTCTTTTTAAAATACAACATGATAACAGCATTATGAAGTTAATCAATTTAACTACACAAATAAAAATTTTCTTCAGGAAACAACCCTTTTTTAAAGGTAAAAGTTCACTGGAAAGGATATTTGTAATACAAATGAGAAATGGTCAATTTTCTTAATGGATATCAAGAGCTTTTCAATAAAGAAAAGATCAGTAACTCAGCAGAGAAGTGAGGATAGGATATCAACAGACTGGTTTCAGAAAAAGAAAAACAAAGGCTTTTAGGCATATACAAGATGTTTAGCCTCACCTAAAATGGAAACGTAAATTAAACAGGTAGATAACATTAAGTTAGATACTAAGAGTATGAGGAAATAGATGTATGTAAATCACTGATGCTGGGGGATATCTGGGCTTATGTATGGAAATTTTAAAAAATACAGATTCTTTGCCCTAGCAGATCCACTACTAGAAATTTATCTGACAGGTGTATACATTTGCCCATACATGATGCTTGTTTTAGAAAAAGTTGGGCACGACTGAAATGTTTATCAGTGGAAGACTAGCTACGGTTCCATTCATACAATGGAATGTATGCACTTGTAAAGGAAGAGGTCTTAAATGCACTGATGAGAAAATCTTCAAAATATATGAGTGAATGAAGGTACAGCATTGTGTTAGTGTTTGTTTGAAAAGTTTGCACACACTTCTGTTTTTTATATGCAGTGACCGCCTCTCAAAGGATGTACATGAAAACCGAAAACAGCACCTGCAAGAAAGTCAGAAAGGTGGTTGGGATGTGGGGTGGGAAGAAGGCAGACTTCACACTTTGTGCTGTTTCATACCTTTTAGATTTTGTACCATGTTTCAGATATTGCCTCTTAAAAAGCTAACTGCCTTGAAAAGGGTAATAGAGATTAAGTAAGTAGAAAAACCAAGATAAAAACTAAAAAAATCAAAAAAACAAAAAAAACCCCAAAAAACCCAACAACGACCTAGAATTTCAGCTCAGGTTTTAGATCACCAAGGTTTAACAATGAAGCAGGGACAAATGGCAGAATTCTGAGCTGGAGACAGAACGTAGTCCTGTACGGTTTCATAGATGTGAAGAAAATAAAATGAATGGCCATGAATCAGGATGAAGTCTTCAACTGAGTTACAAGATAAAAAGTTTCCCAATAGATTGTTTCTAGGAAATATTTGTATAAATGAAAATTTAAGGGGTTTTAGAGACAAGACTAATTTTTATTGAGCATGTATTTTGTGTTAGCCACTATCTTATATATATTGACCTGTTAACACTTAGAGCCCATTTGTGGAATGGCTGTCATTCCTACCATTTGCAACAAGGACAGTTAATGGTCTGAGAGGTTGAGTTGTCTGACACATAACTGGTGTAGGTGTGGTAAAGTCAGGAATCAAGCCAGGTCCCGTGTGCCCAGCCTGATTCAAAAGGACCCATTTTTCACCTTTTAGAACTTTGCACTAAGTGGTAGTTTTTGTCCATCTCGGCCTCTTTTTTTTTTTTTTTTAAACCTATCTTGCTCAGAAGCTTAGGGCATTTCTATCACGATACAAAATGGCACTTTTTACATATCTGCAGCCTAATAATTGGTACTCATTTTGAAGACCCTGAAGCACATTGCTGGATCCAAAAGCAACTTCTTAGTTACCAAGGAAACAGTAGATTTAGCCTAGTGCTCAGTCTAGTTTCTTTTGAGTGTAGTTGAAATCTTTAAAAATTGGTTGAGTCTCTTTAGCATGTATGATAATTATTAACCAGGATATTTGATGAAGGTGACACTCCTATATGCCAGCTAGTAATAGTTTACACTTAGAGCAAATGGAAAACATCAGGAAAAATTCTGCAGGAAAAGATTATAGAATGAAATGATACATATCCTTATGGAATATATCCTCTGGAAGAAGAAAAAAAAATTGTGTCCAAGAGTATACATTAATAGAAGTTGAAGAACGTGCTCATATTCTCTGTGATTTAAAAAACGAGAGAAATTGAACTCACCCATTGAAAAATGACAGGTGTATGAGCTTTCTAGGGCTGCAGTAACAAATTGTCACAAACTTGGTGGCTTAAAACAACAGAAATTTATTCTCTTACATTTCTGGAGGCCAGAAGTCCAAAATGTAGATGTTCGGCAGCATTGGTTTCTTCCGAAGGCTCTGAAAGAGAATCTGTTCTGTGCTCCTGTCCTAGCTTCTGGTGGAGTTCCTTGGCTTATAGATACATCACTCCAATCTCTGCCTTCATCTTCACGTGGTGTTCCCTCATGTCTCTGTATTTCCTCCTTTTCTGTTTCCTACAAGGACACTTGTCATTGGGTTTAGGGCCCATCCTTTCCAAGGATGGTCTCATCTCGAGACCCTCAACCTTAGTTACATTTGCAAAGACCTTTATGCCAAATAAGGTCACATTCTGAGGTTCCAGGGTTTAGGACATGGTCATATCTTTTTGGGGGGCCACAATTCAACCCACGACAGAAGTTGAATCACAAAAGATGGATGGTCATTGATCTTTTTTTCAGATAAACTTTTTTGGGAGATAATTGTAGATTCACATACAGTTGTAAGAAATAAAGCAGAGAGATCCCATGTACCCTTTACTCAGTTTCCCCAATGGTAATATCTTACAGGGCACTGACCTCAATAAAGTGAAGATATAGAACATTTCATCACCACAGGATCCCTCCTTCATGTTGCCCTTTATTAGCCACCCCTGCCTTTTCCCACCACTGCGATCCCCCATCATCCCTCATCTCTGTCAACCAGTAACCTCTTCTGCATTTCCATCATTTTGTCATTGCTAGAATGTTACATAAATGGAATCATACATTACCCCCCCCTCCCCCGCGCCTTTAGCATAATTCTCTGGAGATTCCTACAGGTAGGTAGGAGTTCATTCGTTTTCATTGCTCACTGGTGCTCCTTGGTGTATGTCACCAGTTTGTTTAAGCATTCACCCACTGGAGAACTTCTGGGTGATTTCCAGTTTCTGGCTATTATGACTAAAGCTTCTGTGAACATATGCGTACAAGCCTCTGTGTGAACATGTTTTCATTTCTCTGGGCTATATAAATGCCCAGGAAGGAGTACAATTGCAGGATCATATCGTAGTTGCACGTTTAGTTTTTAAAGTGCCGAATTGTCTTCCTGAGGATGTGAGCCATTTACATGTCTACCAGCAGCGTATGAGTGGCCGCTTTCCTTCCCGTCACCAACATTTGGTGTGGTCACTATTTTTTATTTTAGCTGTGCTGATAGGTATGTAGTGAAATGTCATCCTGGTTTAAATTTACATTTCCCTAACGGCTAAATGATATTGAGCATCTTTTCATGTGCGTATTTGCCATCTCTATACCCTCTTGGGTGAAATGCTTCTTCATGTCTTTTGCCCATGTTCTAGTAGGAGTGTTTGTATTTTACTGTTGAATTTTGAGAATTTTTTATATAAGATACTAGTCTTTTGTTTGATATGTGCTTTGTGAGTATTTTTCTCCCAGTCTGTAGCTTGTCTTTTCATCCCCTTAAGAGAGAGGTTTCACAGAGCCAAGTTTACTTTTGACAAAATTCAGTTTATCAGCTTTCCCTTTTATGGGTCATGCTTATGGTGTCAAGTCTAAGAAATCTTTGCCAAGCCCTAGATCCTGAAGACTTTCTTTTTTTGGCTGTGCCACGTGGCTTGCAGGATCTTAGTTCCCCCACCAGGGATTGAACCCGGGCCCTGGCAGTGAAAGCACCAAGTCTTAACCACTGAACCATCAGGGAATTCCCCCTAATAAGTTTTCTGTTTTACATAAGCCCGTGATCCATTTTGAGTTAATTTGTATATCAGGTATGAGGTTTAGGTCAAGGTTCATTTTTTTTGCCAATAAATGTCCAGTTGGTCCAGCACTATTTCTGGAAAAGACTGTCCTTCCTCTGTCAAGCAAGTGGACTTATTTGTGTGAGTCTAAAACAAAAGTCTGGCCTGTGTCTACTGATAGTTGCTTCAGTTTCACAAATTAATAAAAGAAAATCATTCTCTGCAAAGGATATGTGCTTTAACGCCTCTTATCTGCCAACAGTAGATTAGCCCTGATGACTTATGATGATTTACATTGTGGTAAACTCATCATACTTTGTAGAGTAACATGGTGTGTAGCTTTGGGAATTCTTTTATTTATTTATTTTTGGATTCCAGAGGAGTTTGGGGGCCAAGGAGGTAGTTGATGAATGATGAATCCATCAAAATCTGGAAGGGATAACTTGAGGCAATTGAATCTCTTAATAGAGGATTTGAACCCCTTTCTTCAGACGCTATGAGGAATAAGTGGGAAGTTTGGTTTTCAAGGACAGTGAAAGAGACTTTCCAAAAGGAAGGAGAAGTGGGTGCGTGGCACACGCTTTTCGTTTCCTCTCCCTGCTGTGCTGCAGTTAGACGCAGGTGCTAGAGGAACCCTAAAGAGAAAATTTAAAAAAAAAAAAAACATCTTTTGACCGCCAGATAGTCTAACTTCTGGTTTTCCACAATTTGGATAAGGATTACTGGAAAGGAAGAGTTAACTCAAATATGCTTTGTACAACAAAGCAGTCTTGTGCTGTTTAGTCCACGTTAAACGTTTACCCATGTGTGGCCTTCAATTTGCAAAGATTCAGCCAAGGATCCAACTGGCACATTGTCCTCGCCTTTTTATCCATTCATTTTTTAAAAACAGGGGGAAGTCAGCTTTCTTTTTTGTGCCTCTCTCCAGAAGGACTTCAAGTCCTGGGCCATAATTTCTGTAATAGGCATATTATCCTTGCTTCGTAAGCCAAACTGTACGAAGTGGGTGGGCTTTGGCACCCCTTGTCCAAAGACGTGCTCAGCTTTTCCTCGGACAGGGGGTTCGGTTGGCTGGGTTTTACCATCTCAGCTTGCCTCCTGCCCCTCAAGTAAAAGGGGAAGAAAAGAGATCCAGCCTCACTTGCACCCATGAGGCAGTGAGAATTGACCCTCCAGCATGCCTCCTCTTGCTTCTACCTTTTGCAGAGGGCTTCATAAGGAGCAAATTCATCGAAGCTAGCAATAAGCCTAGATGCATTCCATTTTTTTAGGAGTGGGGAGAGTGGTGGTGGTGCCTTTTGTGTTTGTCCTGCGGGGAATACAAAGAAGTGTCCACAGATTCCATATTCAGGCTCAGAATCAGCAAGAGGAGGCTGAAATCAATCATTGTTTTATACCGAATAATTGTAACCCGGTGGTGAGGCCTGCATCGCCACTTGAGCACAAGCACAGTCCTGTCTTGCCTGATGTTTTTTTTTTTTAGAGATCAAATTTATAGAGAGAATGTTTTGCTTATCTCTTTTTAAATTTTATTTATTTATTTATTTATGGCTGTGTTGGGTCTTCGTTTCTGTGCAAGGGCTTTCTCTACTTGTGGCAAGCGGGGGCCACTCTTCATCGCGGTGCGCGGGCCTCTCACTATCGCGGCCTCTCTTGTTGCGGAGCACAGGCTCCAGACGCGCAGGCTCAGTAACTGTGGCTCACGGGCCCAGCTGCTCCGCGGCATGTGGGATCTTCCGGGACCAAGGCTCGAACCCGTGTCCCCTGCATTGGCAGGCGGATTCTTAACAACTGCGCCACCAGGGAAGCCCCTTGCCTGATGTTTTGCCTGAGTTTTTTTAACTGAAGTATAGTTATTTTACAGTGTTGTGTTAGTTTCAAGTATACAACAAAGTGGGGGATCAGAAGTGACTTGTCTTACTCTTTTCCTAGTAAAATATTTCTCAGGAAAACTAACTTCTAAGGAAGTCCAGCAAGCCTGTGCTTTGGAGCCCGAGGGGAGGAAATTACAGAGCCATGCTGAAAGTGTTCTGTTCCTGGCAGCTCCTGTATTTTTTGTTGTGGACACTGCACCTGTGTTGTAGGGTCACTGTGGCTCTCGGGAAGAGAAGAGGTTTCTGTCCCCTTCTGATGCAGTGGCAAGGCAGGCGGTGTGTGTGGTTGTTAAGAGCCGGCGTCCTGAAGCCAGCCTGCCTGAATGTGAAGACCGGCTCAGCTGCTCTCTCGCTGTGTGATCTTGGGCCAAGTCACTTAATCTACCTCTGTACCTCCATTTCCTGTATGTAAGATGGGCACAGTAAGACCACGCACCTCATAGAGTTGGTTTGAGGATTAAATAAAATAGTAAATGTAAAGTCCTTAGAACAGTTCCTGGCGTCTGTTTGTTAGCTATTGTTCATCATCCCTCAGTTGATTCTAAACAAGTTTAATTTCATGAGTGAGTGTTCTTTGAGGGGGTTTCTCTGCAGGGGCTCGTGACTCCAAAGAGAACAGAGCCAACTAGGTAATTTTACAAACCCAGAAGTGAATTATTTTAAATGTCTTTGCTAGGAATAGAGCTTAGATGGACAATTCACTGAAAAGTCCTGGGAATATGTTTATATTGGTGACTGGTGATCAGCTAGAATTTTTCTCAGCTGCAGGCTAATACCTGGGATTTTCTAGGCTGGACTACCTTTGCAGTACCAACACGGATCAGGAATTAAAACTGTGCTCTGTGATGACCTAGATGGGTGGGATGCGGCGGGGGAGGGAGGTCCAAGAGGGAGAGGACATATGTATACATATAGCTGATTCATTTTGTTGTACAGCAGAAACTAATACAACATCGTAAAGCAATTAATACTGCAATTTAAACACACACACACACACACGCACACAAGTGAGAGCTTCCATTGTGGGGCGTTTTCATCTAGTCCTGTTTATAATCTGGTTCCCCCCCTCCCAGCTGCAGCTTCCTCTATGGAGTGCTTGGCCTGCAGCACAAGTAATGTGCTAAAAGATGAGGAGGATGTTTAACTCCACTCTGACACATCAGGGTAAATACAGAGAAAGAGACTGGCAGGTGGCAGAGAGGTGCGCAGTAGTCTGGGAACATTGGTCCAGGCAAAATGCTCCTCACCTCACCTTTTTAAAACTCACAAAGAAATTACTTGTCTGAGGGGATGCTCGTGACGCCTGTGATGAATAAGGCAGACTCTTGGCCCAGGACAGGAGAATTACTGCAGCTTTCAAGAGGACATTTACACTAAGGTATACTGGGCATGTGGGTGTTGACATTAGGATTACTTAAGTTGAAAGAGACAGAAAACTTCAAACAACAGGGTTTAAACAAGATAATTTACCTCATTCCTATCTTAGTTCCATGATCCTTTGAGTCTGTGGCTCCTTTATTTAGCTGCTTCACTACCCTTAGTTAGCATGATATCAATCCTACAGTGTGGCCACTTGAGCTCCAGCAATCAAGTCTTCATTCCAGCCAACAGGAAAGAGAGAGTCAAAAGGGGGACCCTTATCCTTTTAGGAGATTCTAGAAGCTTCCATTTCACAATTGGTCTAATTGGTCAGAACTTAGTACAATCACAGGCTGTAAGGGAGGCTGGGAAATGTAGTCATGTGCGCAGCTAAAACTCGGGGGCTAAGATTTGGGTACACAACTAGTTGTCTCTCTTCCTGAGTATGTGATATGTTTTAGGATGGAATCAAGGCTGATGTTAAGGATGAGCAGGGCAAACTATATTTTTGAAATTCCAGGTCTGAAGGAAAAAGAAAACTGTTGGGCCATCAATTCAGACATTTCCTGTGGTCATCCATTTAACTACATCTGAGTGAGCCCCCCAGGTGCCAAGGCCTGCCAGGCCCTGGGAATAAAAGCTGAGTCGTAACTGGTTCCTGTGTTCCAGGAGCTCTTAGTTACTGTAAGGCAGCTATGCTCACCAACGCCTCTTAGTGATTGAACTGATCTGTGGCTACCTCTTGATGTCTAAGACCCTTTTTATCACATAACAACTTAGTGAGTTTCTGATTTAGATCTTATTTATTTGTGTGTGTATGTGTATGTGGTGGTGGTATTGTAGTTGTAGCTAGGAGAACCCATTTAGCAGTGCATGGGTTCTGGGGTCATCTATGGACCCAAGGCTGGTTGGCCTTACCGATATTCCCAGGGAAGCATTGAGTGACACCTGCCTATTGCTTCCATATAGTTGGCTTGACCAGGAATTGAGTCAGCAGATTTGAGCTCTGTTCTGTCTCAGGGCAAATTACTGGGGCTTTGGTTTTCTCATACTTGTACATTAGAGCTTCTGAGCTACATGGGGAGCAACCCCAGCCCCCAAAGGTGTGATGGAATGTCTGGGGGCCGTGCTGAGCACCATATAAGTTAGTGGTGTGTTTCTTTTTTTTTTTTTTTTTAATTTTTTTTTTATTAATAGCTACATTTATTTATTTATTTATTTAATTTATTTGTTTATTTTTGGCCGTGTTGGGTCTTCGTTTCTTGCGAGGGCTTTCTCTAGTTGTGGCAAGCGGGGGCCACTCTTCATCGCGGTGCGCGGGCCTCTCACTATCGCGGCCTCTCCCATTGCGGAGCACAGGCTCCAGACGCGCAGGCTCAGCAGTTGTGGCTCACGGGCCCAGTTGCCCCGCGGCATGTGGGATCTTCCCAGACCAGGGCTCAACCCGTGTCCCCTGCATTAGCAGGCAGATTCTCAACCACTGCGCCACCAGGGAAGCCCTAGTGGTGTGTTTCTTTTTTCTTTTTTTTTTTTTTAAACTTAATTTATTTTTGGCTGTGTTGGGTCTTCATTGCAGTGTGCAGACTTCTCATTGCGGTGGCTTCTCTCGTTACAGAGCACGGGCTCTAGGCGCGCGGGCTTCAGTAGTTGTGGCTCGTGGGCTCTAGAGCGCAGGCTCAGTAGTTGTGGCGCACGGGCTTCGTTGCTCCGCGGCATGTGGGATCTTCCCGACCAGGGATCGAGCCCGTGTCCCCTGCATTGGCAGGCAGATTCTTAACCACTGCACCACCAGGGAGGTTCCAGCGGTGTGTTTCTTACTTGATGATAGTGACAGGGAAAGCTGCTTTTAAGAGTTATCGAGGTGACTTGTACCCAGTCCCAGAGTGACGGAGTTAGATGGGGTCTTCCTGCCTGAGGAGGCTAAGCATCTGGCCTTCTTGCACTCTTAGCTGCTGGGTGGTGCCTTCAGGGCAGGTGTTAACAGATGCCCACAACCCATTCTGAAGGGTGGGGAGGGAGTGATGAGTCAGGTGCCTCACCTGGAGCTGGCTGACTATTTTAAGCTGCGTGCTGTGTGGTTGCTAGGTTTTCCTCCATCTCAGCAGCGCTCCCTCTGATAATGAAGCAGCTCACTCTGAGCGGGACAGACAGCTTGATGCGATTCTTGCATGCTGGGCAGCATAACCCTCAGCCTGTACTCTTCCGTAAGGTTGCGCATGAGAAATACCAACCCCGTCCCCTGGGGACACACCCAGCCTGAAGCCCTCTGTAGGGCTGAGCTATGTTGCTCTCAGCTGACCACCTTGGGCTCCATCCAGATTATGTGTTGGGGTGGTTGGTGGTTCACCCAACAAAAAGGCCACCAGAGCTCATTTGCTCTGTTTGTTCCGTTTGTTTTCCTCATTTGGCAATATTGGGATTGGACAAGAGGATCTTAAGGAAGATCTTAGAAGACACACACACACTAGAAATGGCACACTAAGGTGGTGTCTAGGCTGTCTGAGCCACCTCCTACGTGAGAATCAGTTTAGAGAATTGCTGTACTTCCTATAGCAATATGGGAACCTGTGCAGACTCACCAGCTGCCCTGTTGGAAACCGCTAGCTTGAAGGGCCTGTTGATTGGCTGTTGACTGACTGCTCCTGGGTCTTCCCGAATGAATGGGAAGTGTCCCCGAGAAGGGAGTCCGCCATATTGGTTAGCACATCTGGTGGACTGGCCTAATGATGAAGTCCAGTGTTGACATGTTCTTGGAATTACAATGTGGGAAAGAATCTTAAAGTCATTGTGAGTTGTTCTCCATCACTGTAGTTGTTTGTGAGATTTAGTCCTACAGATTTTTCTTCAGAGAATTTTCCGGGCCCTCCAAATTTCTGGCTCCTAACAGCTGGATTTGTTGAATATAATCCAAATTTAAGTTCCAAATACCTTGAGCGTGTGTGTGTGTGTGTGTGTGTGTGTGTGTGTGTGTGTACTTTTAGCTTCTTTTTGATATCACTTGCCTGCCTTGAGTCACATGAAATTCTATGAAAGTTGACTTTAATGATACAGTGGGACAAAACAGAATTACGTTTCTAACCAGTTCCCTCCCTGTTCTCTGGAAGTGGAGTAAACTTATAGAGAGTATTGGGGCTGATGCCAAAACTGCTTCAGTTTGGAATAGTGAAAAGAATTGTGCCTTTGCAATTAGAAGATCTGTGGCTTGAGATTAGGCTCCATGACCTTGAGCAAGTCATTTAGCTTGATTGAAATCTCTAAGCTTCAGTTTTCTCATTAAGAAAAAAAAAAGGTAAAATAGTATCTTGTTGTAAAACAATTGAGATAATATCTTCAAAATGGCACAGGAGTGAAGAAATTGTAAATCACCTTCCCTGAGTCTTCCATATGATTTCTTTTTTTCCTTTTCTAAAGCTAACCTCATTGATCTTAACTTTGTATTCAGACAGCAACCCCAGCTGGCTTGTGGCTGTGTGTCCTGTCCCCCACCCCCTCTTCTTTTAAAATAGTATAGTAGAAGTGGCAGGGACAGAAGACATTCTGGATACATCGCGGTTCATGTGGAGATACCATGCAAAACTGAGTTTACCTCCAGCCCCACGGGTGGTACCAGTTTGCCTGGGAGGTGCAGCTGGAAGGAGGGTGGGCTCTGGGGTTGGACTCCTCGCGTTGGAATCCTGGCTCCACTGCCACTTGACTTGGGGAAGTCACTTCACCTCAGGCTTCACCATAAGTAGAGTGGGTATAATAATAATGGCCAGCACACACGGTTGTAATAAGTAAATGGGATGATTTAAAAATGTTGAGCCCAGTATCAGCACATAGCGAGAAACTGCCCCTTAAATGTGGACTCTTCTTATAATAATAATTATTATTTTTAATTGTGGTAAAATATACATAACATAAAATTTACCATCTTAAACCATGTTTAAGTGTACGTTTCAGTAGTGTTAAGTATATTCACATTGTTGGACACCCAATCTCCAGAACTTTTTCATCATGTAACACTGAAACTATATCCATTACACAGCTCCCCACTACCCCGCCTCCCCCAGCCCCTGGCAACCTCCATTCTACCTTCTGTTTCTATGAGTTTGGCTACTCTACATACCTCCTGAGTGGGATCATATGGTACTTGTGGTTTTGTGACTATAATTATTTAATAAGTCTTAGCTCACCACAGCAATTGCGCTGTCTCCCATTTTTAGCATTCTACAAGCTCATGATTGCCTGCCTTCTTCTCAAACCCTAGTCATTAATGACTTACTTCCTTTCTTGAGGGAACAAGACACCTTGCAGCTCCATTTCATCCTTTTGAAAAGGGTAGGGTTAGAGAAAAGGGAAATTAAAGTGAAGGAGACATAAAAGGAGGACCTTCAGTAAGGAAAAAACCATTCACTCATTGCAGACGTCCTCTGTATGACTTCTTCCTCCTGATTGTGTGAAGATTCAAACCTAAGAACCAGTAGAAGCAATGAACCCCTCCCCAAGTATCTGTCGCCCCGATTTGACAGTTATCTAGATATTTTGGGCCCAGCTTTAACAAGTTCCAGAAAGAAGAAAATACTAGAAAAATCTAAATTAACCTACAGGCAAGTGTTTCTTTGCTTGTTCATGCAGTGGTGTTTATCTCCTGAATGATAAAAGGGTTTCTTCTGCTTGGAACTTCTGACTACCTTTTTTTTTTTTTTTCTTTTGAAGCATAGTTGACTTACAGTGTCGTGTTCGTTCCAGGTGTGCAGCAAAGTGATTCACTTATACATATATCTATATCTATTTTTCAGATTCTTTTCCATTATAGGTATTACAAGATATTGAATATATATAGTTGCTTGTGCTATACAGTAAATCCTTGTCATTTGTCTATTTTATATGTAGTAGTGTATATATGTTAATCCCAAACTCCTAATTTATCCCACCCCCCACTTCTGGCTACTTTTTTTTTTTTAATAAATTTATTTATTTTATTTATATTTATTTTGGGCTGCATTGGGTCTTTGTTGTTGCGTGTAGGCTTTCTCTAGTTGCAGCGAGTGGGAACTACTCTTCATTGCTCACGCGGGCTTCTCATTTTGGTGGCTTCTCTTGTGGCGGAGCACGGGCTCTAGGCACACGGGCTTCAGTAGTTGTGGCACACGGGCTCAGTAGTTGTGACTCGCAGGCTCTAGAGAGCAGGCTCAGTAGTTGTGGCACACGGGCTTAGTTGCATCCATGGCATGTGGGATCTTCCTGGACCAGGGCTCGAACCCGTGTCCCCTGCATTGGCAGGCGGATTCTTAACCACTGCGCCACCAGGGAAGTCCCTGACTACTTTTAAGTTGAAGAGGAAAGGAACCAGGATTGTATGACTGTAACCAAGTCCTTTAATTTGGTGTCCACATCTGTGAAGGGTAACACTTATGACTTCTGGGGGGTAGCTGTAATGGAGCACTTGGCCTAGGGCCTGACACCTAACCAATAATCAGTTAAAATGTTAGCAGTTGGTTGTGGTATGTTTGTGGAAAGAACGATCACCAGCTCAGTCCTTGAAAACATAGAGCTGAGACAAGCAGCTGTGGACCAACAAAACAGCCATCTTTACTCTCTTTTTTTGTTTGTTTGTTTGCTTTGCTTTGGCCACGCCACGTGGCTTTCAGGATCTTAGTTCCCCGACCAGGGATCGAACCCAGGCCCCGGCAGTGAAAGCGCTGAGTCCTAACTACTGGACCACCAGGGAATTCCCCAGCCATCTTTACTCTTGATAGAGAGTGTAATGAGCACTGATGTTCTAGAATTGTACCTATTGTATGTTCATTAACCAGTTTTATTGGCCATTGGATAGGTTCTGTCCTAGGTTGTGCCTGGGTTAAGGGAAATGATGGTTTATCTGTGAAATTAAGCAGTGTAACTTCCTTATATGCT
Source organism: Balaenoptera ricei (assembly GCF_028023285.1). Taxonomy (NCBI): domain Eukaryota; kingdom Metazoa; phylum Chordata; class Mammalia; order Artiodactyla; family Balaenopteridae; genus Balaenoptera; species Balaenoptera ricei. The sequence continues at coordinate 128,540,360 of NC_082639.1, forward strand.
TTCCTGGCAGTGGTGGGATTACTATTCTTAGTAAAAAAAAAAACCACATTTAATGTGTTTTAGCTACAAATAAAAAAATACCATTATTTGAATAACCTGATAGATTATATATATCTGGCTCCATGAATCCCTGTTTTCATTTTTGTTCTTTGGACTTCTGGAAGGAATTCTATCTACTAGTGAAGGCTGCAGGTATAAACGTTGCCCTCTCATAGCCTTGTGATGTAAGAAGCAGATGGAAGCTAGGAAAAGGAAATTATGGGCCTATACATGTTTAAAAACTTAGAGGTTTTGATTGCATAGAACCTTTGATTCTGTTGTAGCATTTTCATTTTTGAATGTAGTTTAAGTCATGTGCAAGCTTTATGCCTTCCTGTGATTCTTTTTTTTTTTTTTCTTTTGGCACATCTGTAGTTCCAAAAATCCTAAGTAGTTTTAAATGCTTTTTTGTGTGTTAATGTGTAAAAGTGTCATAAAATAATTTTCTAATAATTAACAGTTGAGTCAAAATATGTTTCCCCCACAGATCTTTATAATATGGCAGTGTGTTTCACCACGTGTACAACAGGACATATTGTGCAAAATAGTTTTTTTTTTTTTTTAACATCTTTATTGGAGTATAATTCAAAATAGTTTTAATTTACACTTGCTAGTACAACAGGAATGACCAGTTTTCCTTATGCTTGGACAAATCAAATACATTCTTCATAAGAATTTTTAAAAGTTTCCTGGTTTTTCCCTGTAAAATCAGTTGGTAAAATAAGTTCAATAGTAAGGCTTCTAAGGCTGAGCCCAAGAAACCTCTAACTGCTCATTTTTTCATCGCTTGTAATTAGGTCACCCAGTTCCAGAGGGGGCTTGAGTTACAGCTTCTAGAGGTTTTGTAATGTAGACATTCTTATTTTTCAAATAATCTTTGTATCAAATGAAAAAAAAAAAAGAAAAGAGTTATTTGGTAAATACAATCTTTCACTATCTCATTCTTTTGAATGCACTTGGTTTTATAATTTTCCTTTTACAAAGAGCGTATGTTATTGGAGAGAAAAGGAGTCAGATATGTGTATTACTAGCAACACAACACAAAGCACGTAGGTTTGAGTTCATCTGGAACTGGCGTCCGTACTCTTAGTTGGGATACCCCTAGGTTGTTTCAGGTATTGGTTATGTTTATGTCTCCAGCTCTAAAAGCAGGGGCACACATGTGTGACAAGGCTGCCCGGGGTACTGTGAGGGCGATGAAGTCCACGGGTCTGGACCAGAGCAAAAGAAACAAACAGAAGTAGGATGGAAGCCATGACCTTGGCCTTACCGCCAACCAGTCAAGCTCTCTGCTATGAGATTCCTTTGGCATAAAGAGATGTGCAGGGGCTGTGAGATGTCTAGCAAATGCCCAGTCACTTCATGACCCAGAGGCCCTTTGGCCCATCAGCACAGCCTCAGTGTGCCCTTTCCCCACTTTCTGCTGTCTTTTTTGTGTATCTATCCCAGGGTGCAAGCAAGGAAGAATAAAATAGTGTCACCTTTTATTAGTAGCTTTGGGGAAGGCTTTATGGAAGAGGAGTTAGAGATTACTGCCCTCCTCCCCCTGCCTTCACTGTGATACCTGAGCATAGTAAATTGTGTTAAGGAAAGAGAGGAAGAGACTTTCGGGGCCCCTGAATTCCTTCTCAGCAGACGTTTCCTCCCTTCCCCTAATGCATCATCCAAGATATGGTAGCCTTGGGGTTCTTCCTTCCAAAGGCCCCCTTGCTCAGGGCGCACACATCAGCTCAGTGACTGGACCTCCCTTATTCCGTGGTGTTCCCTTCTCTCCTTACAGTCTTCCGTTTGTGCTAAGATTGTGCAGCTCCTGGGACAGAATGAGGTGGACTATCGCCAGAAGCAGGTGGTCATCCTGAGCCAGGATAGCTTCTACCGTGTCCTCACTTCAGAGCAGAAGGCCAAAGCCTTGAAGGGCCAGTTCAATTTTGATCACCCGGGTGAGTCGGGGCATTGAAGGGCGTGTGGGGGGGGATTGGTTGAAGAAGTTGCTTAACCTCTCTGTTTCCCATCCACAAAATGGAGGACTGATAGGTACCTTGCGGGGTTGTGGTGGGGCTTATAGGAAAGAAGCACTTTGCAACGCATCCTCTGGTGCTTGGCGCCTTAAATACTGATAGAATCTGTGTCTGAACAAGGGTGACTCTTGGAGAAGCCTATTACTCCAGGTGGGCCAGACACAGGTTAGCACACACACACACAGCTGGTTCTCCCGCCTCCTGATCCGCAGCAGCCTGTGTCACACCCTCCCGCCAGCACCCAGCACGTGCGTGTACATGGCTCGTGTGTTAAACTCACCGACTGGCAGAGTGGGGTGGAGGGTCCAGGATGGCGGCCTGAATGGTTTTTGCCCTGACGGTCCCAGATGAGCACACTGCCCCTTTAGCTGGTTTGGAGTTCTTATAACTGTGGAAGTCAAAACTTGTTGTGATGCCTGCTGCAGTCCCCTAGTTGTGAGTATGCTTTCCAGGTTATCATATGCTGGATTTAGAGAGAGGAGAGAGATGTCTGAGGCCAGAGATGGAATGGCAAGCCAAAAAAAAAAGAATCCACTTTTCAGAACTCATTTATACACTTTGGTTTGAGATGCAGGGAATTCGCATTCTGCTTTGGGTAGAAATCTGGCTTTTTTGCGGGGAGGGGATGCTTCTCTAGAGTGTGATACACATATGTGAAATAATAGGTTTATAGGGATGCCCTGTTCATCATTATAGGAGAAATCATTTTACAATTAAGAAACATCTTAATAGTTTGATTTCCTTCAGATGCCTTTGACAATGAACTCATCTTCAAGACACTCAGAGAAATCACCGAAGGGAAAACAGTCCAGATTCCTGTGTATGACTTTGTCTCCCATTCCCGGTAAGTGAGCTGCTCTGGGCTGGGGATTGTTACCTGTTGCTCCCCAGAGCATCCCCAGAAGTTTCAGGCTTCTTCCCTCCTCCCCCCCCCCCCCCGCCCCCGCACCCCCGCCCCCCCGCCGCCCCCATGTGCCTGGTGCCCACTGCAGCCTGTCAGTGACAGGGCGGTGGCATCAGCATGCCTGTAGGTGCACGGCGTCAGGAATTCATCCAGGTGCTTCCTGGAACAGTCCAATCATGATCATCATGCTCTGTTAACTCTGAAGGGATAGATTTGTGAATTTGGACTCAGGTGAGGGACTGCGCATTCGTCCTCATCCACATGCCCAAGCTGTTGTTCCTGGAGCAAACGCAAGGGGGTGTGGTAGAGGAAAAACAGGAAGAAGAAGAAAGGAAGCTGTTCTTTCTGCTCTCCTGGTTTACTTGGGATCGAGCTGTGTGGGGAGGTGTGAGGGCACTGGGGTCACCAAAGACTAGACCCACCAGAGAGCTTCTCAATCACGTCAGACCTGTCCTTTCCATTTGTCGATTTTCATGCTCCTAATAAGGAATAGCAGAGTGGCTTGACCTCCATTACAGCCTCCTTCCCTCTTGAGTGGTGGGAAGGGGCTTCTGGAGGACTTCCCTCCTGCTAGCCAGACCCCGAGCTCCTTCAGAGCTACACAGAGCTCTCTGCTCACTTTGTCTCCTTCGGGGGACCTCCCAGGCACACTCGACACTCCTAAATGGTGTGTCACACCACGTGTAGCTCCTTAGTAGTGGCTCAGTAAGTGTTGTTTTTAGCTCTGGGCTCTTTTGAAAGTTTCTCCCTCCCGCTTTTCATTTTCCTTCTTGGTTTCTTTATCCCACTTTCTCTTGAGTTGATTTTTTTAAAATGGGAAATTAGATTTCATACCAAATATTTCTATAATTAAAAACAAATGTTTCTATAATTAAAATGTTTCTTCTACCAAATGTTTCTATAATTAAAAGCCCGGGGCTTCCCTGGTGGCGCAGTGGTTGAGAATTCGCCTGCCAATGCAGGGTACACGAGTTCGAGCCCTGGTCTGGGAGGATCCCGCGTGCCGCGGAGCGACTAGGCCCGTGAGCCACAACTGCTGAGCCTGCGCGTCTGGAGCCTGTGCTCCGCAACAAGAGAGGCCGCGATAGTGAGCGGCCCGCGCACCGCGATGAAGAGTGGCCCCCGCTTGCCGCAACTAGAGAAAGCCCTCGCACAGAAAAGAAGACCCAACCAACACAGCCAAAAATAAATAAATAAATAAATAAAAATTTAAAAAAAAGAAAAAAAAAGCCCAATCTTCATCTCCCTGTGTGTTCCTTTAGGACACATCTCCGCCTTTAATGCAGTTAGCTCACATGTTCTGTGCTCTTCTCATGAACTTTCTCAGAACTTGAGGGTGTGGCAAAGATTCGGTTGGAGGAGGAGAAAAGAGAGAGCACATTGTGATGGAAAGCCGGGCTGCTTTGGTTCTCACCTTCATCCCTCACTGGTAGCTACTGAAGTACTTCCTACTATGGACCCGATTCTGCTGTGCAGGACATTCAAAGAACAAGATATGCCTCCTATATCAAACCTCTACAGACTGTGCAGGAATAAAGGGGTGTTTAGAATAGGGAACTGGAGCTAACATGAATAATGAGGGGGCTGGGAGAGCAAAGATCTGGGAGGCCGCAGCCAGAGAATCAGAGACATTCGTCCCCAATGATGGCAGCCTGAGCTGCCATCTGGAGAAGAAGCTAAGTTCATGCAAAGTCCAAGAATCTGCTGCATCCATCCGGGCCCACAGCCTCTGAGTGGGAACTTATGGAGTGTCTGCAGTTTCCTTGTCTAGCTATTATGATCTCCTAAAAATTACAGATTTTGTTTCACTTTCATGTTCTTTTTAAATTTAATTTTAAAAATTTATCTTATTCATGTATAGTTGATTTACAGTGTTGTGTTAATCACTTTCATCTTCTAGGTTTTCCATTGGCAAAGTAGCTGGGACCATATAGGGAAAGGGATTCTGGGAATTGTAGTTTCTAGCCTTGGGGGAGTGGTGGTGATGTCAAGTTGACAAGAGACAGTCTAGCCCACCACCTCTCCGGTCCTGGGTGGGGTACTGCTACAGAATTACAGTGCAGCCTGACGACTGAGGCACGGGGATGTGGAGGAGTAGGAGGGAGGAAGGACTGGAGTATTTAGTGCAGGTTGTGTAAAGGAGATGATATTTAAGCTGTGCATTGGAAAGCATGAGAAGTTGTTGGGAAAGGGATTTCCAAGGTGATGGGTAGGGAGGCATTTCAGGGGCAAGCTTGGTGGGGAATTGCAGTAGGTTAGGTGTGGAGGGATGGGGGTCAGTGTGTGGGGAGAGCGGCAGGAGGTGGAGGAGGCTGGGAGGCAGGCAGGCCTCAGATCAGGAAGGACCATGGGCCCCAGGGCCAGAGGACAAACGTGTTGGCAGTAGGGAGCCATAGATGGCAGTTATGTAGGAATGGAGAGGTCATTCTGGTGGCAGGAACGAGGATTCACAATGCTGTTTATGCAGCCCTTGGAGTGGCCCAGGTGAGAGACTGATATGGGGCCGATGGAAGGGAGTGGAGTGAGGGCACTTGGCAGGAGTCAGGGCCTGACCAGTGTAGTCGGGGGGCAGGAGGTGAAGAAGAGTAGCTTGTGCAGCACGAGCTCCATCCAGTTCACGTATTAACAACAAAAAAAACCCTGCAGAGTTGCCCATCCAGCTGTGTTTCCCTTTTTTCTCCAGATTCCTCTCTCATACCTTTTATTTTAAAATCCTGTTCTTTAGTGGCCCAGAGCCCATCTCTTGCATGAAGCTTTGTGACCACCTAAGACCACAGCAGTCCCCCCCAACTCTTAAGGGCCACTTGTGAGGGACCCAGCTGTCCAGGGTTAACTGATCCCAACCCACCCATGGGTCTTTCACGGTGACTACAAACAAATGTTGGGCTGAAACTGAGAAGTCACCTATTCTCTGTAAATACCTTTCTCTGGTCTTCCCCTTCTTTATCGTAAGGAATAATTGTCAAATGAGAAGGTTGGGCTAGGTAATCCCAAATGCTCTAATACTCCAGGTTTCTTATGTGAACCTCCCAGCCCATCTCTAAATTCCTAAACAGAATATTGCACCATAGGTTCCTGGCACATCCTGGGCTAGTAGGTGCTCAATAAATGTTGTTTTTAGCTCTAAGCTATTTCTAAATTTTCTCCCACCTAGACCTACATGTGGACTTGGGAAGTGATTGATTTCAACTTTTTGGGGCACCACCCACAGAGCAGGCAGTTTGTTCTCCTTACTGTCCCAGGACTGAAAAGGCATGACTGTTGAGTTGGAAAACCACCTGTTCCTTTTTAGTGTTTATCAGTTAGGCAAGCTGATCAGCACTGCCACACAGTGCCAGTCTGGGTAAATTAGCATGGTCATTGCACTCACTCTGTGTATTCCAAATGGAGCCCTAGGAATCCCACACACGTGTTTTGTTTCCCAGCAGAGCCTTTCTGCCCTCTTCTTGGCCCAGGGCAGCTGCCTAGAGTGACTCATTATTTCACTCACTCGTTGATCCTTTTTTCTATCCATCTTGCTTCTGAACTCTGCCCAGTTTGGTTCCTTATCCTAAACCACAATGAGCACCCTGTTTTCCAGTACCTGACATTCTTCTAGGGTTGGCGTGTCTCAACCCTGGCTGCACAGTAGACATACCTGGGGAACATTTTTAAAAAAGGGCTGACATCTTGTCATTTGCGACAACGTGGGTGGACTTAGAGGGTATTATGCTAAGTGAAATCAATCAGACAGAGAAAGACAAATACTGTATGATTTCACATATTATGTGGAATCTAAAAACAAATGAACAAACAAGAAAACAGAAACAGCATCATAGATACAGAGAACAAACGAGTGGTTGCCAGAGGAGAAGGGGGTAAGGGAAGAAGAAATGGTGAGGGAGATTAGGAGGTACAGACTTCCAGCTACGAAATAAATGAATCACAGGTATGAAGTGTACGATGTGGGGAATATACTCAATAATAATAATGTAATATCTTTGTATGGTGACAGATGACAACTAGACTTACCATGGTAATGATTTGGAAATGTATAGAAATATGAAATCACTGTGTTGTGTACCAGCAACTAACGTAGTATTGTATGTCAATTATACTTCAAAAAACAAACTCATAGAAAAAGAGATCAAACTTATTGCTACCAGTGTGGGGAGTTGGGGGAGGTGGGGAAATGGGGAGATGGGCTTGCAGGGGGAGGGAGAACTAAATAGTCAAAAGGTATATACTCTAGCTATAAGATAAATAAGTACTAGGGATGTAATGTACAACATGATAAAGATAATTATCACTGTTGTACGTTATATATGAAAGTTGTTAAGAGACTAAATCCTGAGTTCCTTCACAAAAAATTTTTCTATTTCTTTAATTTTAATGTTTCTTTAAATATTTCATTTATATGAGATGATAGATGTTCACTAAACATTATTACCATTATTGTGGTAATTATTTCATGATGTATGTAAGTCAAATCATTATGTTGTACACCTTAAACTTATACAGTGCTTTATGTCAATTATATCTCAATGAAACTGGGAGAAGAAAATGTAAATTTAAAAAAAAAGAAAAATAATTAAAAATAATGTATCAAATATGGAAAAAGAACATTGCTTCTAGAAATGGAAAACACAATGGCACGTTTTTAAAACTCAGTAGACATATTTAGCAGCAAAATGGACCTAAAAAAACCCAATTCAAACACTAGGGGATTGATCTGAAGAAATCATTCATTAATGCATTAAGGAAAGAAAAAGACAGAAAAAAAAAAACAGAAAAGAGATTAAGAGACATGAAAGACAGTGAAAAGACCTGGAAAATATTTAATGAGAAGGAAAGAAAGAGAATAAAGGCAATATCTGAAGAGACAGTAGCTTAATTTTCCCCAGAACTAATGAAACTCACTAAATCCACAGATTCAAGAAGCCCAGCAAATCCCAAGCAGGATAAATAAAAAGAAATACACAAGTGAGTTCTACTTTTTGGAATTGGTTAATATTCCATTGTGGCCTAACAGTTAATTTTTGTGCCTGCTGCAGTTGTATTTCCAAGTTTTGTACAAAGTTGTGTGCACGCACAAACATACATGCTTGCTAACTGTGTTATTCATACTTTCCATTTCCTTCTTTATTGCTACTTCATCTGTCAGTTTCTAAAATACAGAAGTTAGGCGTCTCTCCAATATCAGCGTGGATGCAGTTTCTCCTGGTATTTTTATCCGCTCAATATACTTCGAACCTCTGCTGTTAAGTAAATAAAGTTTCATGACTTAAAAAAAAAAAAAAAAAGAAATACCTGGGGAGCTTTTAAAAAATATCGATGCTCTAGCTCCACCCCAGACTAATGAAATCAGAGCCCCAGGGGAGTAGGGTCCAGGTATAAATATTTTTAAAAGCTCCCCAGATGGTTCTGTGTGCATCCAGAATTAATACCGCCATCCTAGAGAGTCTCCTAATTGCACTAACCTGGTGCTTTTCTTCTGTCTTTTATGCTCCATATTCTGCCACCTTGGTAGTTGCTCCAGCAGTGCTGCCTTAGAATTTAGACAGGAACCCAAGGGACTGAGCCAATAAAGAATCAAAGCATGTTTATGGGAAGGAAGTCCCTCCTTAGTGGCCAGCTGCTGCTGACTTCACTGTGTTTGCACAGATAAAACCTATCATCTTAAGGAACTTTTGAAATAACTGTTTGGTTTTCTTCACAAATGTTTCTTCACAAATGTCTGCTAGTTAGGGTGAGTGGTAAACCTTGGAGTGGCATCATTACTTCCCTTTTAGTGAATTTTGAGGTGAAGTGCAAGGTGGTTTTCCGACAGAAGCAAAAGATAAGATTGCAGTGAAAGTTGAGACAGGGCGGAGCTGGACCCCAGCAGGCCCCAGTTATCCATTTGGTTTCACTCCCCTGGCTTTTGAAAAGTCGTGTTGACAGTAGTATCTGCCTTGGGCTTCCCAATCCTGTGGGTAGATGGATGAGGTAATGTATGTCCCTGCTTTACTGATAAGGAAGACAGTTGTAGGAGCCGGGCAGAGCCAAACCTGGCAGGACTGGGACTCTTTCCCTCCACAGAAATCCTTTCCCCTTCCCACCCTCTTACCTAAAGCTTTCTTTTCCCCTCCCTTCATCTGCCCCTTCCTTCTTCCTCCCAGTTGCCTCAGCACTGGGGGAGGGGGTGGAGTTGTTGGGAGAAAACTGTGAGTTTCTGTTTTTGAAAGTTCAGAGTGTTAGGTTCCATAAATGCCAGGACTGAGAGCATTCCTGGAGACGCCTTCGGAGGGGGAAAAAAAAAAAAAGTGATCACATCTTCTTTTGTCTGTCTTTATTCTTCATTCAACAGCAGGTTTTTTTGTTTTTTTGTTTTTTTGACCGTGCTGTGTGGCATGTGGGATCTTAGTTCCCCGACCAGGGACCAAACCTGCGTGTCCTGCATTGGAAGCGCAGAGTCTTAACCACTGGACCGCCAGGGAGGTCCCAACAGCAGGTTTTTTATTCCAAGGAGAAAGGTGTCTACCCATCTGCTTTATGGCGAAAGCTCAGAAGAACTGGTCACAGGAGACCTTTGCTCCAGCCGTCCTGGTGCTCATTCTTGGGTCTCCCGTGGTGGTGTGAGGGCTCTGTAAGGCTGTGTTAGCTAAACCCTCTCAGCGCCCTTTCAGTCAAGGGGCTGGGACCCCAGACTCCCAGACAGCTTCTCTTGTTTCCTCCTCCCGGGCTCCCCCCGCCTGGCTCGGCCCATCATCTGCTCTGGTTTGCAGGAAGGAGGAGACGGTTACCGTCTACCCTGCGGACGTGGTGCTCTTCGAAGGGATCCTGGCCTTCTACTCCCAGGAAGTGCGAGACCTGTTCCAGATGAAGCTTTTCGTGGACACAGATGCGGACACCCGGCTCTCCCGCAGAGGTGCGTTCCAAAAGCCTCTGATGGCCCTGTCGGTGGCCCGTGACAGGCCCCTGCCCTCCCCTATTCTGGGGCCCGTGCCTTCCCCGAGGCAGCCTCGTGGCTGCGTGGCCCAGCCCAACTGAGTCAGTCTAGTCCCAGGGATGTCCTGCTGCCCAAACATTTGGTGACATCTGAGAAGGGATTAGTCACTTACTGTTTCAGGTAACGAAAGGCTCGTGAGGTCACAGAGATGACATAAGAAGTTTACATTTTGGTTTTGCTGGGGAAAAGTTTGGTTAAATGCTCAGGTCCTTATGATTTCCCCACAGGTGTCAGAATCAAGATGGGAACTCACTGTAGGACATCTGGGGGGGGGGGGGCAGGAACACCCTCTGCCTGAAACTCTGGGCAGCTGGTCCCACCTGCCCGCTTCTCTCACCCTTCGCTTTCCGGAAAGTTCTGTGGAGGTTTGGTCACTCTGTCCACCCAGCTTGGGAGCAAAGTCAGTTGTTCTCTCTGCAGGTCTTCCTTCCACGTGTGCTGAAGACACCAAACTGCTTGCTGGTGGGAGAGCGGAGCCTGTGAATTCAGCTCTGCGGGACACGAAGCAGAGGGCTTGCTTCCACCAGAGAGCTTGGGAGGCTTTGAGGGGGAAGTGGGTTCTGGACTTGGATGTGGCGGGGTGATGGCGTAGGCAGCCCAGGAAGGCATGTACCGCAAACAGAGACACCATGGCTTGTTAGGACTGTCTTGCTGATCTGGACAACAGGTAGGGCTGTCGCCCGTGGGTGGTGTGAGGGGCAATGGAGAGTTGGGGAGAGATGAGAAAGGTTCCTAGCAGAGTTAGAGCTGACGGGACCCCAACCAAGGCAGTGGGGTGTGGGTGACTGAGGAGGGGGATGAAAGCTGACTTAAGGTTTGAGTCCCCATCGTGCGGAAGAGGAGTGACACAGGAAACGCCAGGGTTAGCTCCTAGTCGCAGAGCAAGTCGTTGGCAGAGTCAAATTTCATAAGCTCCAGCCCAGAGCCTTCTGACCTCAAAGTCTGTGAAGTTTCCTCTTTTCCGGTTCATGAAACAGATTTTTAGTTTATCCAGTTCAGTACTCTTGTCACAAGAACTATAAGTGGAAATGGCAGAATCTAGAGAAATGACTCCCTGGGTTTTGCCCTCCTAAGAAGTAATAGGAGTCACACTCTATTAAGTCAGGGGAGCTGTACTTCCCCTCCCCGGTGGTGTCGGGCAGGGGGAGTAACCTGATGGAAAAAAGGAGAATTCTAGTCCCAGCAGAGCCCCTTGCTAACTTTGTGACTTTGGTGGTTCTTGTTACCTCCCAGGCATGGGTTTTTTTATTTAAATGGGTAATATGAAGGGGACAGGCCTGTGTTTTAGGGTTACACAGGCCAGATAAGAATTGCAAAAAAAAAAAAAAAAAAGAATTGCGTGATCTTTTTTGACAGAGAATTGAGGCTTGAGCCTGACAATTGCTTATGCATCTGCCCCAGGGTCTGGTTTATCACCTTCATCCACAAACCCAGGTCCTACCTAGGCTGATCTGCTCGGATGTCCATATTAGCTTGCCAAATTTGGGAGGCATCACTGCGGGGAAAATTGGAGTCAGATGAACTGGACTTTTTATTTGTTTGTTTGTTTGTTTATATCCATCATCAATTTTGTACACATCAGTGTATACATGTCACTCCCAATCGCCCAGTTCAGCACACCACCATCCCCACCCCACCGCGGTTTTCCCCCCTAAACTGGACATTATTTAAATCCTGGTTTCACCATTTAGTAGATGTGCGACCTTGGGCGGATTATGCTTTAATCTCTCTGTACCTTATTTTCCTATTGGTTGATCATGTAAGGATTAGTTAGTACTCCTGAGATAGTTGTGCCGATCAGAGGTAATGCAGGTAAAATGCCTGGTGGTGGCATTAGTTGATAAATATCAATGTGGCAGATCAGAAACCTGCTTCACCTGAGATTATGATGTTATGTTTTCCGAGTGTTCTCTCAGGACTTGTCAGAACCTCTGAGTAGTCATGTCCTCAGGAGCTGGTGACACCTGGGCTGGTACCATCATTAGTCCAGCAGGTGGTACTAAAGTCCCAGGGGATGGAGTGATGCCTGAGGGAGGAGCAAGTGCAAGAAATTGCACAGGAAATTAGAACCACGTTTTGTGGAGTGGCAACATCCTTGGACTCTGATTCACTCAAACAAATAATCCTAGGGTAGATTAAACAGAAACGTCTCCCTCCTTTTCTTGTACTGAGATCCTTATGTGAAATGGGGGAGAGACCTGAGGTGATGGTGGCCTTCTCTGGGGATTTCTTAGGGTCAGTTCTCTTCACCCCCTGCCTTCCCTGGTGCCCCTGGGGCAGGTCTCTGCCTTCTTTCCGTTCCGCTGTCTTTTCATGTCACCCACTGCTTAGTCACTCTCAGCAAAAGCTGTTTCTACAAATTCACTCTCTGTCCACCTAGGACAAAAAATATGCCTGGCATGTGCTTTGTGGGTAAGGGAGAGGGAGGGAGGGTTAGTCGGGAGCTGTGGAGCAAAAGAACATTCCTGGAGACTTGAGTGAGCGCTATGATTTCACCCGTCTGTGGGTTACATCCTCCTGGGCACATTCCAAGTTGACCCTCATGTGGGAGGGAGGTCTGCATCAAGTCTCATAGCCTTGGAAGGACTTCCTTCCTTCCCAGGGACCCCCTTGTATTTCTAGGGAGTTGGTTTCCTCCCAGCAGAGCTTGCCTTCACCTTCCCTCTCTGTGTGAATTTAACCAACCCTTGAATTAGGGACAGGGAAGACGTGAGGCGGGGGCCCTGGGACTGCTGACCCCTAGTCTCTCCCGCCATGGCTCTCTGTGCCCAGTTTACACGGAATTAGGGCTGCAGCGAGCCTTGACATAGTCAATGTGTTCTTTTACTAGGGTAACACATCTCCTCAAGGAATTTTTTAAGTGAATTGACAGCCATGGAGGAATTGTGTTTATTCTGGGTCCTTCTACATTTGGTTCTCGGCTTTGGCTGATGCGAAGCAGCACTAGCTGATTTGGAAGGGCTGAATGGAAGCCAAGCAGGGAAGGGTAGACCTGTCGTTTCCTGCCCTTTACCCTGCAGGGCCCCTCTGAGAGGGCCTATACCAGCCCAGCAAATATGCCAGGGTCAGAGTGATGACGAGGAAGCTGGTTCTAAGTCCCTGGAGTTTCCGGTTTGTGCCCAGACCTTGTTCTGACTTAGTTGTTGGCTTGGCCCCGTTTCCTGACTCTGAGGAGGAAGGCGTTTCAGTGCAGTGAACTGGCTGACCCCGAGTTGTCCTTGGCTTCAGGAGGGGTCCCGTCTGTTTAAGGTAATAATTCGATGGAAGACTCTTGGGAGCAGAGGTGGGCGATGCCTTCTGGTTTTGCGTGTTCCCAGCGTCTGGGCAACATGCCGACCCACTGCCATCTCCTTTTCCAGGCTGGAAGCTGGAGCATGCCTCCTCCCTGTCTTCCTGTTTCTCCCTCTCCATCCTGTCTTTCCACGTGTCCGCCCCCGACTCCTGCACTGCAGCGCCCGCCCGCCGCCCCCCGCCTTCCCAGCTGCTCTGAGGGACTCCCACCCCCACTGGGTCCAGCCTGCTCACCTGAGTTCACAGTTCCCATCCTCCCGATAGTCTGCTGTCTCAGGGAGCCATCCCTCTCCCGGAGCTTCCTCAGGTCCTGTTGTCTTCATAATCATAGAAACTTAGGCTTATTGAATACACACCATGTGCCAGCCACGGTGCTGAAGAGTTTTATGTATATCTCCCTGTCTTCCTAAGTGACCGCTTTGTGAGAAAGTTGCTATTATGGGCTCTGCTTTACAGTTAAGGAAAATGAGCTCCAAAGATGTTAAGTAACTTGTCTAAGGCCACAGAGGTAGTAGTTAATGGGGTCAGGATTCAAACTGGGTCAGTTTTGCCCCCATCGCTGTAGCTGATGGGGCAAGAAGTGGCTTTGGGCTTCAGCGGACGCAGGTGTGACTCACCTGCGTTCACTGCTTTCCCCCTGGTACGTTCCTGTCTCCCGTGACATGACAGGTGATGCTCTCGGGTCTGCAAGACACAAGAGAGCTGCAGGCCTGGGCTGAGGGCAGTGGCAGAGTGATGTGAAAGGGGAGTGTGTGTGTGTGTGTGTGTGTGTGTGTTCTGGGGGAAGGACAGGGGTTCCCACAGTGCTGAAGCTGTCAGCAGTTGTGTGAAATGCACGTCTTGTGAAACAAACCCGGCATCAGGCTTTTGCAGGGCTTTTGAGTCAAAGCTGCTTAATAAGTGCGGGCGTATGTTTGCTTTTCTCCCCCCAGCTCTGATACCCTTTTGGTCTGGCTTCCTTTTTTCTTTGGACCTTATCTGGAGACGTGTGAAGAACTGGAGGCTGCACGGGCTGTGTGTTTTGGTGAGCTCAGCCCGTTGGCCTGAGTGCCCGAGCTCTTGGAGGCCTGTGGGGCTGAGCCACGTGGCACCTGTTGGGGCTCCTACTTGGCCGAGCGTCCCTGACAGAGCAGCGGCGGTGGCAGCTGGAGCAGGGCCCCGTGTCCAAATGCCTGAGAAGACCATTTCCTGGCTGGGCTGGGTGCACAGGCGGCAGGGTTTGTGAGGCAAATCCTGACGGTTTAGGGACCAACCAACCGTTTTATTGCCAGGGCTCATGCGGGGGAAAACTCCCTGTGATTTGAGGAGCCGGTAGAGAAGTCAATGGTGATAGCAGTATATTTATTACCCGGGTTTCTGGAATGGGGTCTTCCTGACAGTTTTCTAGCCACCTGATCGTGCAGACTTCATGCCAGCCTGGACCATAACCACAGGTTCTCCCTGTTACCTGCGCTCCCCCACGTGCGTGCGTTCCTGTGTGCACGCCTGTGTGTAAACACAGAATTATTTACAGACGTGGCTTTCCAGAAATTCACTTAGAAGTATTCCCTATGTTTGTTTACAGTGAGTTTCATCCCACACTGAAACGATTACCTGAGAAATGATTGAGAGGAGCTGAGAGCCCTTTGCAAATGATTGTAGATGGATTTGATACCCTTTTGGGGTGGGAGGGAAAGAGTTAATAGCCAAGATTGAAAACATATGTAGGGAGGGGCTGTTTTTGATTATGGGACTCAAACTCACTTGCTGAGTTTGGGAGAAACTCAGGCCCAGGGAGGTTAGTGTACAGTGGCGGAACCAGGATTCTGGATGCTTTTTTTCCATGTTTTGATGAAAGACTGTATTAAAAGCAGTGTTTGTTGCAAGTCCCCGAATAACAGCCCCCCCCAGGAGGAAGAAGGTAGAAGGTGGTGAGTTTGGGTCCAGCTGGGCAGCTTCACAGCTCCAGCCCACGGTTTCTTACACCATGGTTTTCTCATCTTTCACTAAGAGGTCTTCCCTTTGCAGACCTCTGTGCTTGAGGTGGGCAGGAGTGGCTGGCCACAGCTGGGCCCTCTGCCCCACTTCTACCCCCTGTAGGGGCTCAAGTGTGGGTGGGAGCCGGGCAGGCGGAGGTGGCACATCAGCAGAGGGTTGCCGTCCTGAACACAGGTAAGTAAGTGTAAGGGTACGGGATCAGGGTGGGCAAAGGAGAAGTCTCCGGGCAACCCGCACCCTTTTCCAGGAAGCCCCACCACCTCTCTGGGTCCAGTCCACTTCCTGTTATGCGTTTGTCCTGCCTTTTTCTGGGGTTCGCAATGAAGTTTTATTTGGGTCAAATGTTGCTTGAAACCAGAAGGCTATTGGCCTTTCCTGGACAACCTTTTGCTTTGGAGAGCATAGCTGGATTTGACCGTAGCAACACGTGAAAATGCAACTTGTTTTTCCCAAAGCTGCTGCTGACTGGCTCTTGGTCAAGTCTCTCAGGAATCCGGCTTGTGAATCATCCAGAGTCATTGTGAAGCCTGTGTGATCCTGGTCGGCCTTGTGAAAGGCGGACATGCATTGACTCATGCACTGTTTTCTTGATTCTTGTTTTTCCTTCTCTTCTAGTATTAAGGGACATCAGCGAAAGAGGGAGGGACCTTGAGCAGATTTTATCTCAGTACATTACATTCGTCAAGCCTGCCTTTGAGGAATTCTGCTTGCCAGTGAGTTGTGTTCTTGTTTTTCATTGAATTTAGTCTTTAAAATGTAATCAAACAAATAAAGGTCTGTAAGTTGAGCTCCCTGGCTGAGACTTCACTCATTCCCTCCTCTATCTTCAAGTCCTAAGAAAGGGCAGCCTTTGGCACTTTGTTTCCTATCACTGTGTTCTGCAAGAGCTCTGTCCTGCCACTCTTTTTGTGGGGTACCCCTTCAGGATCCTGCTGTCTGAGTCCAGCAAGCTGTACACTTCTTGCTTGGTAGGCTCATGGTGTGAGACCCTTTATCGAGGGTGCATCAGTATCCAAGGATAGACTCAGCCACTTGGGTCTTCAGAAGGTCTGTGATGGTTGGAGTACTGGTGTAGGAGGCCTCAGCTACAAGGTATTCCCTTCTGAATCTCTTCTGCCACTACATCTGAGCCCCGTTTCGAGCTTGTCATTGGTCCCTGTGTAAGTTCCCATTTGGGAGGTTCGCCATTATTGGAACAGGCTTCTGTACTTCTGCCCTAGCACAGGCTCTGTCAGGCCTCCCCACGGCAGCTGGGAACTCTCTAGTGAGCTGGCTTTCAGAGAAGGAAGGGTGAGGGCGGGGGAATTCTCAGCTTTTAGCGAATCAACCCTCAGCCTAGGAAACACCCCAGCTTCCTCATGAAAGACAGGCGAACGTTGAGGGAAGGCCTCAGGGACATGAGGTTTGGAGTGGTGAGGTTAAGTTCTGAGAGAAAGCGAGAGAGGTTGGGTCTTCGTCTGGTCTTGGGTGATGCCTTCAGGGAGATGAGAGGTGTAGAGTGTGGCCGAGTGTGGGGATTTCTCTGCTTCTCCTAATAATTAACTTCTTTTTCCTCTCGTGGAAAAATATGATCCTAAACCGTCTTTCTTTCTTTCTTTCTTTCTTTTTTTATTTTTATTGGAGTATAATCGCTTTACAATGTTGTGTTAGTTTCTGCTGTACAATGAAGTGAATCAGCTATACGTATACCTATGTCATATCCCCTCCCTCTTAGACCTCCCCACCATCCCAGCCATCTAGGTCACCACAGAGCACCGAGCTGAGCTCCCTGTGCTGTGCAGAAGTTTCCCACTAGCTATCTGTTTTACACATGGTAGTGTATATACGTCAGTCCCAATCTCCCAGTTCATCCGCACCCCTCCCCCACCCATCCCCCCACCCCGGGGGCCTCTTTGTTTCTTTAAGTCTGTTAGTAGGTTTTGCATCAAAACAGACTTGACATTTGTTTCAGTCAGGAACCAGGCAGACTTTGAGTCAGCCTGAGTAACGCTGATGCCCTGTTCATTCCCCTGGAGAGGATTGGGTCACAGGATTAGGTTTCTGGGAAGAGGGCAGAGGTGGCTGTGGAGCTGTGCAATTCTATCCATCCATCTGAGGACCTCTCCTGCTCTTTTTAACTTAATAATAAGAATACAAAGGAAACTGATTACTGGACATAGATTAGAGTTTACTGCCAACTTTCTGCTGTTTAACTTAGTTGTAATGGAGCTAAGAATTTTACATAAATATTTTCTAGGTTGTTCTACCTGTTTCTCCCGTCCAGCCACTCAGCTCAGGGAAGAGCAGCTCATTCCCGCATCAACCAGGAACTTGGGCCTGATAAACTGTCTGCCTGACTCAAGTTGGGCCTCAGTCGCGATTCAGCAGTTGTGGCGTGGAAGCTGCACAGAGTAAAGATGCCCGTGTCCTAAGGCATCGTTTATGTGGTCTCACCAGGGCACAAGTTATTTGTAAAATGGTCCACAAAATGTCAGTAAACTTTACAAAAAAAAAGAGAGTCTGTGGGCTTTTTTTTCTTTCTTTCTTTCTTTCTTTCTTTCTTTTTTTTAAGGCTGTGTCATAACAGAGCCAGGGAAAATGGTCATCAACGGCGATTACTTTTTTTGGGGTTTACCCTCGTGCTAGATAAACTGTGTATAAAAATCCAAGGTGAATTGCTCCCCTTTAAGTTTGGTTTTACTAACCGATGGTTTTCCTAGTGGTGAAGAAGCAATTATATATTTGGTTTCAAAGACCATGTTCTCTGTGCAGATTGTAAGCTGAAACAATGTTAAATGCTAATGAGAACTCAGGGAAAAGCCAATTTATTATAAATTAGATAAAATGGATAAAATGTATTAGGTTTAAAGCCACAAGCTGCTGCTCTCTGGGATTGGTTGGAGAAGGCTGGCCCTTTCCCCACATTCCCTTAGAGAGTGGCTTGGGCCAGCTTCTCTCTTTAATGCATTGTAATGCATTTAATGCATTGTAAATATCTTTCTCCACAGACAAAGAAATATGCTGATGTGATCATTCCTAGAGGTGCAGATAATCTAGGTGAGTCCTCATGGGGTGCCATCCCATGGGGCATAACTTCTACCCTTTGTCAGTTATACTTTGGGGTAGGATGTGGTAACCAAACAAGGCTCTATAGATGTGGGTGAGCCACTGGCTGCTGCTGTGAGCCAGAAAGGTATTTATACCTATGCGTCTGGCCTCGGGGACAGGCCCCTGTGAATACGCACGTACATAAATGGGGACAGACGTGAACTTGTGCTTCTCTGGCAACAATCAGAGGGTAATAGATTACCTTCTACTATCATTTCCAGTGATGATACCTGGCTGCCTTGTATCTGAGGCCATTTTTTAGCAAAAGCAGATTTCCTTCTTAATCTAATTTAGAATGACCTGCCACTAAGGTAGCCTTTCCTAAAGGGAAAGGGATTTCTACCACTAATTCATTTATGCGTTAGCTTTGACTTGTCTAGAAAGTAGGACTATCCCTGGACTTAGGCATAATGGGGCAGAGTTGAATTGTGAGAAGACCCTGTCTTCTCATTCTCTTTATCATTTATTTCAATTTTCCTCTGTTTAAAAAGTAAATTTTTTGCCGAGCCTTTTGGGAGTTAGTCACAGCAGTGAAAATTTCACTGTATATTTCTTAAAGACAAAGCCATTTTCATTTACATAGCCACAGTGCACCCATCACATCCAGGACAATTAATATTGACTTAATCTCCTTAACTCTCCTCAGCCTTTCTTTGTTTTTTATGACACTGATATTTTTGAGGAGTACAGGCCCATTGTTTTGTAGAATGGCACTCAGCTTGGGTTTGCCTTTGTGTCCTCATGATTAGCTTCAGCTTATATAGTCTGGAGAATACCCTGGGGGAGGGGTGTTCTTGGGGCATCACCTCAGAGAGCACTTGATGTTTATCCCATTTTTGGTGATGTTAACATTGATCATTTGCTTGAAGCATATGATTTATTTCCAAGGCTAAGGAAAGAGAGTCCCATTTGACCTTTGGAGGAGAGGGCCTTCTGTGGGGTCCCTGTCCTGGGGATGGGGAGCTGCATGGGATGGGGACCCAGTGGAAGGGTCTCACAGCTAATTGATGGCGTCAGAGCGAAGGCCAGACCTCATGTCCAGAATTTGGGTCGATTGCTTTCATCCAGTCCGTGCCTCTGATCGCGTCCTACATTGTCCTACTCCGAGAATGCCCCTGCGAGGGTCATATTAGGCCCTGATGGAGGCTTGGGGAGGTGGCATGACCTGCTCGCAAGCGGCAGAGCCAGCTTCCTGGAACAGTTTTTAGCCTTTGGTTCCTGAGTGCCGTCCACCCAAACAGACATACAGCCCCACAGACGTGCTCCCACCCTCCCCGTGTCCCTAACACTCTGCTGGTCTCTGCCCCACAGTGGCCATCAACCTCATCGTGCAGCACATCCAGGACATCCTGAACGGAGGGATCTCCAAACGGCAGACCAACGGCTATCTCAATGGCTATACCCCTTCACGCAAGAGGCAGGCCTCGGAGTCCAGCAGCCGGCCGCACTGACCCCCGTCTCCTCAGCCCCTGGCCCCGATCTCCAAGGGACAGGAGGAGGGGGCAGGAGGCACTGTGCATCTATACATATGGTTTCCTATGACATTGCTGTATTTAAGAAAACACCATGGGGATGAAATGCCTTTTGTTTTTTTTGGGTTTTTTTTTGGTACTTCGGAGCAGCGAAATGAAACAGAACTTGACCCTGAGCTTAAATGACAAACTGTGCCAACTACTACTGGTGATGCCTAATTATGACTTCAACGTGTAACCAGTTATAAATACATATATATATATATAGAAAAGGATCTATTTTTGTGTAAATGTACAAATACTGTACAGCTGTTTGCCGTAAGTATTCTGCAGGAGGGCCTGTACTTGAGTGTTTTGGGGGCTGGGGCTGGAGTTTCACCAAAGGGAAGTCGCCTGGTGGGTTCCAGGTGGGACAGGCTCAGGCATCTGGGAGGGAGGCTCACGGCTCGCGGCTCTCACTGTCTGTGGGACTCGTTGGAAGTGGAGTTTGGAACTTTTGATCGCTTCCCTTGCCAGATGCCACCTTCTTGGTGCTGGAGCTTTAGGATAATGTTGATGAGAGATCCTCTTTTCTTTTCTGTTTTTTTTTTTTTTTTTTGAGTTGAAATTAGGCAAGACCTCAACTCAAAAATCAAACTCAGGGAAGGGGCCCACTGAGGGGAACGAGTCTTCTGCGTTTTTCTTCTTGCCCCTGCCCACCTCTGGCTGCTCTGGTAGCTCCACGCTTCCTTCCTGACTCAACCGCTTCTCAGTCTCTCCGAAAGCCAGAGCTGCCTCGCTCTCCTTCCCTGGTGGGGATGTGATGGGGTCGCTTCCTGATTGAGTGGGGAAGGAGGGGACTATGCCTGTCGTATCGTCTGAGATGCTGGTGCTTCCCAGGGAGGTCACCCATGAGATTCCTTGGGCTGTCCCCCAAGCTGTGGAGTGCACAGTGGACCTTGCAGTCTGGGCTTTGGTTGAGGACCTCTGCTGGCAGCCTGCCCCTCACAGGGTGGCAAGAGAGCTCTGCCGTATAGGGAGCCTGTAGCTTTTGTTCCCCGAAGCGTGGGGATTTGCAGCGAGGTGGGGATAACAGGGACCGTCACTGGCAGCATCACAGCCACATTGATTGACTTATTTACCATGCTGCCGAGTCACATGGCAGCTGCCGGGCACGAGGGGCGGGGAAGGGGAGTGGCGTTTTTAAGTCACAAGTTGGAGTCTTAGGCTGAAAACGTTTGGGGTGGAGAATTCCAGCTTTTCCGAGGGCTCCCTCTTGGTGAAAACTTCCTTCTTTGCAAGAAGTACAGATTCCTGAAGATTCCTGGTGGGGAGGGGTGGAGGAAGCAGGGGACCAAGCGAGAAGGAAGAGGTGTGATTATAGAGGCCTAAAGCGTCACCTTTTAACTGCAGAAGAGCCAGAACCTTTTCACCTCAGTGTGGACCATCTCAGTGCTCGGTAGGCTATGCCCTTAGTTATACCCTTGTGACTGCCACAGCCTGAAACGTTCTGGGGAACCCTTCTCCTTCCATTGCTTTCATAGCCCCTTGAGCCATTCAGATAAACTGATGCAGTTAACTCTAGTCACACGGAAGCAAACAGCACCATGCAACTCCATTTGACTCTTAACTCTGTTGGGCTGTGTCAGAAAGTCAAACCTAATCCCCAGCAGGGCTTTGCCACCCCCTGAGACCTTCAGGAGACTGTGCTGCAGGCTCTGAGGGAGCCCCCCAAGGGCAGCAGCTGCCTGGTTGGAGAAGGGGAGGCTCCCGGGGTGCCTGCTCTGAAGGCCGGTACCTGGCG
Organism: Balaenoptera ricei; assembly: GCF_028023285.1. Classification (NCBI taxonomy): domain Eukaryota; kingdom Metazoa; phylum Chordata; class Mammalia; order Artiodactyla; family Balaenopteridae; genus Balaenoptera; species Balaenoptera ricei. The sequence goes on from NC_082639.1 coordinate 128,561,901, forward strand.
GGATGGCCAAGCTCCGGAGTGCGTGTTTCCGAGTCAGTATTGGTTATCTTTCCAGTCATGCCTTGTGCGGTTCCGAGATGAAGGGTAGACGGCAGGCCTGGATTAGGATCCTGAGGACCCAAGGGTCTCCTGCCTTGTTGGGTGGGGCCTGTCTGTGCTCAGGGGAAGCCCGTCCCTGTCTGGGAGAGCCTCGGCCCTTCGATGGTAGCATGGTCAACTTTACTTGAAGCTCCCAGGTGCCAAACCATTCAGTGCCTTGGCTGTCTATCCCACTGCCTCGGAAGATGGATTCTTCTCATCTCTGAGCCTTGACTCACTTAGCCGCTTCCTCATCTACCCATGGTGTTGGGACCAAGCGTCCAGTGTCTCCGAGAAGCCCTGTCCCCGCTGGAAGCAGCTCTAGGGCTGCCCTGCCTCTGGGTAAAACCATCACCAATTCTTGGTGTCTTGGTTGGGGGCTCACTGGGCCGTGCTGACGACTCCTCTGGTTCTGTGACATAGTACGTCTGGGGCAAGGAGGGGACAGGAAGCTCTGCCTTTGTGTGGTGACCCCAGCGTTTAGCCAACTGAGTATCTGAATTTGAGCTTTCTATGTGGCAAGTCCCGGACTTGGTATTTTAAGAGTCACTGGATCTCTGATTCCATTGGAGAGTCAGATAGAGTCATTAGGCCAGAAATCATGACGTGAGTCATCTGGGTACCCTTTGCTGCCCGGGGAGGCGATATGGATGAGCAGAGTGGGGCAGTGTTGGTCGTGTGTACATAGGAGTCCCCTGGCTTCAGACGTACCCGGTGGTGCTTGCTTCTCCCAGCTGCGCAGGTGTTGTCCGAGGACCATGTGTTTAGGGAACAGGCATTGTGTCGTGGGAAGGCCTGGTCCCATGCTCCTTCACCCCAGTGGAGCTTCTGCTGCCCTGGGTTTCTTGTTCTTGGGCAGCCTGAGACCAGTAGGAGCAGAGAGATGGCAGTGTGTGTACGGAAGATGCAGTGTTGTGACCTCAGGTGTCCTTTGATTTGGAATGGTTAGGGTAGGCCCTCAAAGAGGCAGTGGTCTCTGAAGAACAGGCTGGGGAGGGTGGCAGGGAAAGGTCTCCGGTTCACCCTTCAGAACCTGTTGTCTCTGCGGCAACCCACTGTGGTCTTGGGTGCTGGGCAGTCAAGGACACTGGCTTCTTGCCCCTCCTGGGCTGGCTTGGACACTTGTCTCTGTGCCCAGGGTGGGTTGCCAGTCTCATGAGGCCACTAGGTCAGGCTAAGGCTTGTGTGCGGGAGGGACTGGAGCCCAGCTCGTTTGTGTATCACCTCCTTTGCTGTCCTTGTGTGGCTTCCCTGATTTAACATCCTTGACCTGCACTAGGGCCCGAGGCTATGGGAGGGAAGTAGTAGCCTCTTGCAGGGAAGTGTTTTCCTCTGCCCTGGAGTCTCCCACCTGCCTGTCCACAACCGTGTGGGTGAGGCAGGCTAGGGAGGTTCTGGGTCCCAGGGCTGGGCTTCTGAGAAGGGCTGACTGGACCTCTCTGCCACTCCTCCCCTTCACCCTGACCTCAGGGTGGAGTGGGGAAAGTCTCGGTGTCCGAGCAAACGAGAGGGAGAGCAGGCTGGGGAAACCGTCGAGGTGAGCCTGGAGCTGAGTCCCCTCTGATCTTGGTCTCTGGGCCTTCTGCGGCCCTCCTGGGACAGGGGGCTGGTTACAGGTCAGCATCCGGCCACCCTTAGAGGCAGTGAGTGCCTAGCCAGTCCTGCCTTAGGAACAGGGTGAGTAGGTAAATAAAGACGTAGGCTTCTTTTTGTCTTTTAGATGCTTGCGCTTCCCCCTTTTCTTTCTACTGCCCTGCCTTTATTGTTAGCAGTTACATAAATGACCACATACTCTGTACTTTGCTGTAAATAAAGACTGAACAGAAAAGAACCCACTCTTGCCTTCTTTGTGGTGCTTGGGCAGGAGGAACAGTGGCTGAGGCCAGCGAGCTGATGGGAAAGTAGCGCCTCCAGGCCTTCGCTGTGTGGATACGGGCACCAGCCTGCTGTCACTATGCCTGCCCTCCTGGGCTGCACCCAGGTCACCATGTGTGCACTTGTGCGTTTCTGCTCTGCTTCTGAAGCCGGGTCAAGGTCCCTGGGAGGCTTCTCTTCGCTGGCTCTGGCTGGCTCTGCTCCCTCTGAGGTCATCCGGTTTGTGCAGTCTCCTCCCTCCCTGCCCTCCCTTCCCCATCCCTTCCTCAGCTTTCACAATAAAAGCCAGAACAAAACCTTCTAAATAAAGAAAACTTTATTGGGGTTGGGTGGAGGAAATCTGACATTATGACAATGGGAACAACTTCAAGTTGAATACACATACATATATGTGTGTGTGATTACCCTGGATGACTATATCTATTTAGTTTATAGTCATACATCAATCAAATGCAGATAATCATCTATCTCTTGTTACTGAAAGATCTAGGTCACCCACCACCGAGGATTTTAAAATAATTAAAGTAATTGGCTTTTGTACTCTTTGTAGCACCCCTTCCCCCCGGCCCCCCCTTTTCTCAGCTTCCCTTTCATCCCTTCACCTGCTGCCTCCCAGGCACCAAATGACCCTCATTGATGTGCAGAGTTGCCCTGCTATTTCCAGCCACTTGTTCCAAGGACAGAGGCAAATCCTTCAAGGAATTCAGATCCAAAAGAACTTGGATTTAAGAAGAATCCATCCTCAGAAGGCCGCTGTGTTTTTACATAACACTTAGGTGTGTATTATCAGGCTCGATTATTACCTGCAGGCAGATGTAGACGTGAGTCATGGTTGTGCAAGCCGCTTTAGCTGTGATCCAGTTTGCTCTGTGCACTGCTCTCACATTTCCCCTCTCTGTGGACCACGTCTGGAGTTGGATGCTTTGCTTGGGACTCTGCTCATTTCTCAGAATTCAGTTCTGCTTCCTTGTTGTAATTTGAGGCACAGTTGTGCAGGCCAGTGAAGCCCGTGAGCGATTTGCTTTGCCTCCCACCCGCCTGTCACAGCATCCTTTGAGCCACTTTCTGCTCTGCACCCTGGACTCACCCTTTTGACCAGTGAGTGCTGCTTTAATCAAACCACATCGGCTCAGACTGAAAGAAACCTGTTAGGACCTGCATAAAAGTTTTAAAGACAAGAGGTGGAGAAGGAGACCTAGGATGTGGGAAAGCTTTGAGAGGATGGGACCATAGGGATTGATTTCTGTCATCGTCTGGTGCTGGGGGATGTTTAGATTTCTATTTTAAAGCAGCATTTAAACACATTTGCTAAAACCCAGAATGAAGTTACCCTTCCTGCTAAATCTTGGGCTATACCTGCATATATGCTTATGTATCTTTTCAATTACACCGTGAACTAAAATAACAAACTAGCCAACTGAATCAATTTGAGCTAGGACTAAAGATTTATGTAGACATATCTCCTCAGATGAACGGATGGAGCTTAAGGGTGGGAGAACATGAAACTGTGCCTTACACAAACTCATTTTTCGCACAGTCCAATCCATGCTTGGCATCCCCTTTTACAATGAGGATTTGCTGGGACTAGGTCAGTGGTGCCCGTGATGCAGGGGATGAAAATGGCCTGGGGTTCACCACGGTGTTAAGTGCTGACTGCCCTGGGCCAGGGAAAGCCCCAGCCTGGCCTCTGCCTTACAAGCTCATGTGCTTCATGGGGTTTTATCTGACAAGCCCAGGATGCTCTCACTAAGGGAATTAGAGTTGAGGATATTTCCAGATTCCTCTTTATCAGTGAGCACCATGTACAACATGTACTTTCTTTTCAGTTCTTGAAATTTCCCAACTTTCCTGATAACACTCACATCAGACTTTTCCAGCCTTCAAACAGTCCTGCAAAGTATGTAAGGAATGTGGTCCTGCTCCAGTTCTACCGAGGAAGCTAGGAAGTAGGACATGCTGTAGGTGGAGGCTGCCTGGTGCGTGTCTGCCATCTAGTGGTGGAACTCAGTTCTCAACGGGGGTGGGGGGATGCCTTGGGTTGCTGGACTAATACTATTTGCTTGGCTATCACGGTTTCGAAGAGAATGGTCAGAGGGCCTAGAAGTCTAAATACTGATGTGATTTCTTTTTTTTTTTTTCTTTTTTTTCCTGGAAGATCTTTATTAAAGCCTTCACTAGGGCAGGTAGGAGCATCAGCTCCTACTTCTTAGTTTCTCTGTTGCTGCAGTCTACTCTAGTGGTTCCCCAAGCTGGCCATCATCATCACCGGGGCTTGATAAAGACACCACTGTGATCCACTCCTGAGAATTCTGATTCTGTAGGTCTAGGGAGAGGATCTTTTATAACAAACTACAGGTGAGTCAGATGCATAGGCAGAGTTGAAAACCCAGGACCTTGTGTATTTAATCACGTAGACCGTTTAAATCTGTGATGTTCACGAGCACTGGGGAGCCCATTTCTCCCGGAAATGTCATCTGTGCTGTTTAAAGCCCTTCGCTGCCTGCATGGGGACTGGAAAGGGGGATTAAAGGCTTCTCAGAAGCTCATTCAAGTCCAGCACTGCCTCTTAGGTTGTAAGACACCCCCCACCACCCGCAAAACCCGGCAGCAGGAGACACTAAACTACGGCTGCGTGTCTGCCCTGGGAAAGTTCCTAAGATGTCCTGGGAGCAGGGCAAGCTTTTAGAAGTCATCTAGTCCAGTGCCTTCAAGCATGCTTTTAGTCATGGAGCCCTTCATGAAGTCTAATGTGGAAAGCAGAAAAGCAGCTTCTCCCTTGAGAATTCTCAGGGTTTTCTTTGAAGCCATTGAAGTCAAAGCCCTTCATTTTACAGATGAGGAACCTAAGGCCCAGAGGCAAAACAACTGGGTCCGGATCCTACTACTCACTGGGCTGTAGGTCTGCAGTGGACTTGATTTCAGGGTTTGAAACAAAAGTTCCTCCTCCTGTAGTCCTTTAGAGCTTCTCCAGGGCAGGCGTTGGCGGCAGAAGTTGGGGCGGACCACTGCCATTGGACTGATTCTTTTTGGCAGCTACAGGAAGAAGGACCTGGGTGGGTGGAAGGCAGGAGAATGAAGAGAGAGAATCGAACATCTTTTAAAAATTGTATTTGGTTAGTTGGGGGTCAGCTGAGTTCTGTAGAAGGGATTCCACCTTCTGCTCAATGATTTCAGTGTTGTCTGGCTTCAAGTCAAAGGGAGACTTCAAGCCTGTTGGGCGAAATCACTGTGGAGTTGACAGATCTAGTTTAAATGTTGACTCTTTCACGTAATGGCTGTGTGGTCTTGTGCAGGCTGTACTCTAGGGATAAGGACCCCTGCTTTGCTCAGTGTTGAATGTGAGTTTGTACACAGGCAGGACTGCCTGCATGTAAAGTGTCCAGGGAGTGGCGGCTGTCCTTATACTCTTAGTAATTGGACTGCAGTGGGTGAGACTGAGTTCCTAAAAGGCTTTTTCTTAGTAGCTCAGGGCATCTGGGAGAGGCTGGCTGGCTTGGGGAATAATTCCTAAACCAGATTTCTCTGTAGCTACTGCTGGAGCCCTGCCCCAGGGCTAATCTCAAAGTTGCGGAGGAGGGTTTAGCAAAACCACAATAGGGTATTTTGATGCAAAGACCAACCCAATAGGTTCAGAGCTTTAGCCTGCCCCCAGGGCTATGAGCCTCCCAGGCTGAAACCCACCCATTTCTGGCCCTCTTGTTGACCCTGACACCTCCCAGGGGTGTGTGAGGCTCAGAGATGGGAGTTGGATTCGGGGATGGAATAAGGAAGGATACCTCTTGTACATATCATTTAGTTATTTTAAATGGATCCAAATACTTGATGATGTGCTTTTTAGGACCTCAAAATGGTGAATATCCAGAAGCCTTGGCACCAAAACAAAGGGGTCAGATATTTTGTTCTCTTGTTCTGTAGCTGAAGATTCTGTCTGTGGGGCAAACAAGCTGAGGGGGCACTGGGCCTCTCCAGTGGGACAGCCTATGTTGTCCTAGCAGCCCCTTCAGGGTTAGGGGTCCCCCCTGGTACTCCAGCCGATGAACGTGCCTTGTGTTTCTTGATTAGGCTTTTCAGTCTTTTTTTGTGCCATGGACCCCTCTAGCAGTCTAAGGACACCTGTCAGAATAATGTTTTTACACGTATGAAATAACATCCAAAGAAATTTAAGAAAATAAATTATATTGAAACACAGTTACCAAAATATAAAAACAAATCTGTGATACGTGTGCTTCTTTATTAACACATCAAATAACAAGATTCAGTGACAGGTCTAATAACTACTACATGGTATCATAGTGATGAAACTAAATCGTATTTTGAAATTCTGCGGCAACTGTAAGGTGTTAGGAACATAACTCTGATTTCTATTGCTGACAAACAAGTCCAAGTACAACTAATATTCATTCCTGTGGTTTGTTTCCTACATTCATAAGAAGGAAAGGCTAAAATTTCAAGTAGAGGCCAGTGAAAATAAAGATGTAAATTTTAAAGATCATAGACTACCTGAATTCTGCCCAAGGCTTCTGTCCTTAATCCTCAGATTAAGAAACACTGGTCTAGATCCAAATCTTCCAGGTCACCTGGTGACTAAGGTAGATGAATTTGTCTCCTTTTACTATGTGTCTTGGGTTGAGTGAGTCAGGACCCAGCCATGGCACTGGGCTTGTGTGACAGCTGTCTGAGTGCTGGCCAGTGGACACACAACGAGCAACCCTAGTGTAGTTGAAAATGTTCTTGAAACCACACTTAAAAGAGTAAAAAAAATTAATTAATTTTAACGTTATATTTTATTTAACCCAGTATATCCAAAATACCATTATTTCAACGTGTAATCTATATAAATATTACTCATGAGATATTTTGCATTTTCTTTTTGTACAAAGTCTTTGTTATCTAGTGTCTACCACACACTCACAGCACATCTTGATTTGGACTGGGCACATTTCAAGGGCTCAATGGCTACATGGCTAGTGGCTGCCTTATTGGACAGTGCAGGTCAGTATAGTTAGAATTATATTGTGTCTGGGTCAGGCAAGGGCTCCCGTTAAATACTCTCATTTTACCAAAGTGGGTACTGGGGTCCAGAGAGAGGAAGTGACCTGCCCAAGGTCATGGCTAGTTAACTAGAGAACCAGGCCTTGGTTAGGCCTTTGTCTTGTGGAGCTTCTGCCTTTATGTTACCCTTCAGGAAAGATTACATTTTTCCAGCCCTGGGTCCCGAAGGCCTTGAGTTCTTCAGGAGAGACCTAAGTGTTGGGAGTGCCCCCTCTGAAAGCCCGTGAAGAGGGCTAGGAAAACAGCCAAAGAGAGAAAATCCCAGAGGAGTGAAGGGCTCAAGGGGAATTCAGTGATGACAGAAGTGGAGGGTCACCTCACAGCAGGAAGAACATATGTTGGTTCAGCAATGGATGAGGATGAAATGACCAATTCAGAGTGGAGGGAAATAAAAAGAAAACTTGTGAAAAGGAATATAAGGCAAAATCTATGAGATGATATTGAATAGATGGGAATACAAAAAATCCATTTATCGCACAGAGGTGCAAAGGAGATGATTATGAAATGGAAGGCAGAAATGACTGGTAATGAAAGGAGAAAAGGGGGAAATCCCAGAATCTTCTGTTTTTTTCCTAAATACAGATAAGGGAAGACACCAGGGAATTGTCTTCACCTCAGCTCAGTCACTAGGTAGAGATGCTGCATGCTTGTCCACGGTACTGTCTGCGTGTGTAAAAAGTTGTCTTTCCTGCATGGGGAGCTCCTTGAGAGCATAGAACATGTCTGGCTACTCTTAGTATCCCAACCCAATGCTTGACATGGCTTAGTTCTGCCACAGAGCAGGTGTTTGACAAACTTTTGAAAAACAAAGGGGAATAAATGAATGAGGGCGGAGAGCTCTGCATGCAGTGCAAGATGGGCACAGAGTCAGGGAACCTCATCTGGTCTGAGCTTCCACTCTTTCCTTGGGATGTTGGCAAGTCACATCACTTCTCCTGCCAGGCCTCTCCATCTGAGAAATGAGAGACTCCTCTCTGCCCTCCTCAACTTAATGGTTTAGTAGATCATGTGAAAGAACAGCTATAACATGAATTAGAGCAATAAAAGCTGTCATACAAACATAAAATGCGTTATTTATTTTCAGTGGAAAGTGTAACTGGGCCAAAGTGGTATTAAGAAATGATCAAGCTGGACTCAGACCAATGTGTGGGTGAGGAAAATAAGATGTCTGTACATAGCCAGAAAGGAGGTGAGAGCAGATGAAAACAGCAAAGTGGATTAATGGAGTGAAAGCCTGCGTCAGCCACTCAGAGAGCGTGGCTTTGGGGCAGTGTCCGTGAACCTGCAGGAAGCATGAAGACAATGTTTGTTTCTTTACCTCTGGTCAAAGTGTCAACCTGTCACAGGATCTAACCTTCCCAAAGTCTGAGGAGTAGCTCCACCATACCAAGCATCACTGAAAGAGGCTCTGTCAGTTAGGATTAGGTTCAGTTGCATACAACAACAAAACAAACTAACGAAGCGCCCCAAATAATTGGCTTTAAGCAAGGTAGTTTATTTTTCTCACAAAACAAGTCTAGGGACAGGAAGTTCAAGGCAAACATGGTGGTTTCATCATGTTGTCAGGGACTCAGGCCTCTGTTTCTATTTTCAGCACTTGGTTTATATTTTCAAGATTACTTTGTGTTCCAAAAAGGCTGCTAGAGCTCCAGTCAACAGGTTTGCATTCCATACAGAAAGAGGAAAAGAAGGACATGGCTTATTCTTGTTAAGAAAGACTTTTCAGAAGTACCACACACTTCTGCTGATATCTCATTGGCCAGAACTTAGCCTATGTCCGTATCTGCGTGCTAGGGAGATTGAGAAATGTGGTCTTTTAGCTGAGTCATTCCTACTCTGAGTAAAATAGAAATGTGCAAAGATAATATAAGCAAAAAAACAATCAAACATGACAAGTTCTCAATAAATGATAGCTGTTAATGTAATTTTTTGCTTTGTTTTTTAAAAAAGTTATGAAGGTATAAGTGACGTAAGCTGCACATATTTAAAGTTTATTATAAGTGACATAAGCTGCACATATTTAAAGTTTACAATTAGATAAAATTTGACATATGTATATATTCATGAAACCATCATCACAATCAAGATAGTAAATATATCCATCATTCCCTGAAGTTTCCTCATAAGCGTCCTTCCTCCTCTTCCCCCAAGTAACTATTGATCGGCTTTCTCACTATAGACTATCTTGTATTTTCTAGAATTTTATATAAGTGGAGTCATACACTATGTACTCCTTTTTTTTTGGTCTGACTTTTTCACTCAGAATAATTTTGATATGGATCCATGTTGTGTATATCAAATTTTTGCCCTTTCTGTTTGTTTTCTTATTGAATTTTGACAGTTCTTTATATGTTTTGAATACACATCCTTTTTAAATATGTGCTTTGTAAGTACAGTTGACCCTTGAACAACATGGGTTTGAACTGTGCGGGTCCACTTATACGTGGATTTTTTTCCCCATAAATACATATCAAAGTATTACAAGATTCCCCAGTTGGTTGAATCCACAGATGCAGAACACTGTATGTGGAGGGCTGACTATAAGGCAATACATGGATTTTTGACTGCCTGGAGGGTTGATGCCCCTAACCCCTGTGTTATTCAAGGTCAATTGTATTTTCTCCTATTCTGTGGTTTGTCTGTTCTATGACAGTGTCATTTCAAGAGCTAATGTTTAAAAATTTGATGGTCTGATTTATCAAAAATTTTTTATTGATTGCACTTTTGGAGTCATATCTAAGAAATTTTTGCATAATCCAATGTCACAAAATTTTTCTCCTGGGTTGTCTTCTAGAAATTTTACAGTTTTAGGTTTTACATTTAGGTCTGTGATCCATTTTGAGTTAATTTTTGTTTCTGGTGTGAGGTATAGATGGAAGTTCATCATTTTGCATGTGACATCCATTTTTCAACAGCACCACTGTTGAAGACTCTCCTCCATTGAATTGTCTTTGTACCTTTGCAAAAAATCAGCTGTTCATATTTGTGTGTCTGTTTCTGGACTCTCTGCTCCACTGATCTATTTGTCTATTTGATGTCAATACCACATTGTCTTGATTACTGTAGCTTTATAATAAGTCTTAAAATCAGGTAGTATAAGCCCTTCAATTTTGTTCTTTTTCAAAATTGTTTTGGCTATTCTAGGTCCTTTGCATTTCTATATGAATTTTAGAGTCAGCTTGTCAATTTCCACAAAATTTCCTGCTGGGACTTTAATTGGGATGGCGTTGGAGACTTAGATTAGTTTGGGGAGAACTGACATCTTAACAATGTTGTGTTTTTTGACTGTCAACGCAAGTAATCAATAAACAATCTATGATGGGAATAGAAAAGAGTTTTATTTGAGCCAAGCTGAGGACTATAGCCTGGGAGACACAGATTCAAGAAGCACTTGAATTGTATTCTGTGGACTACAAAATGGGGGAGGCTTATACAGGCAAAAACCACAAAGTTATATAAATTGTTTGTCAAGACTTGGGATTGGAGCTGGTAAGTAGTAAGGGAGCTTATTAAGCAAGGATTGATTGGGATCCGAAATGTTCGCATAGTTACAAGATTGCAGCTGGAAGCTGCTAGCAAATACTATTTTGAATACAACTGGTGGCGTCCTTGAGTTTGATAGAGTTCAGAAAATTTAAGTTCTCAGTGATGCAGGAACATGTCTGAAACCACATCCACAGTGGCCATCTGGCTCCATTTTGAATGTTTGAACCAGAGTTACTCCATTTTGATTTTTAAATGATCTTCAATATGTCATCATGACCTATGAACAAGGTATATCTCTCCACTTATTTTGCTCTTTGATTTCTCTCAGCAATACTTTGTAGTTTTCAGTTTACAGATTTTGTACATTTTTATCAGATTTTTTCCTATGTATTTCATAATTTTTGGTGCTATTGTAAATAGTATTTTTAAAAATTCTAATTTCCAATTGTCTGTTGCTAGCATATAGAAATACTATGGATTTTTATATACCAGTTTTTTATCTTGCAACCTTGCTAAACTTACTTATTAATGTTAATACTATGTTTAGAGTAGTTTCAGGAGCGAGCAGAGATATAACAGTGGTTTAATCTATCATATTTAATGAAAAGTTCTTGAGATTTCTGTATTCACTTTCATAATCTCTACAGGTTTGGAAATTACTCATATTTTTCTTACTTTGGTGATTATCTTTTAAAATTGACAGGCATACTTGACTTGAAAAAAATCTCTAATCTCCTACCAAACAATATGAGCTTTAGAAAGTTTTAACTCTGATCACGCAGTCCAGCTTACATGTCAGCATTACTGAGTTTTATTTCTATCTTGCTTTTTAATTTTTAATGAAAAATTAATGTTTTTTATTTTTAATATTTATGTATTCATTTTACTGAGGTATAGTTGATTTACAGTGTTTCAGGTGTACAGCAAAGTGATTCAGATATATATATATATTCTTTTTCAGATTCTTTTCCATTATATTCACCTTGATTTTATATCCCCTAAGTTAGTTATCATTTATTGTTTTTAAAAAATCACTATTGTTTTATGGTGTCAGTGCTTGTTTTATATTTACCCAGAGTTTTATAATGCCTTTGCTCATTACTTCATTTTGCGTTGTTCTTCTTAGTTCCAGGTTCAATTTTTTCTCTAAAGTACACCCTTTAGTGATACTTTTACAAAGGGTGTTAGTGGTATGCTCTTTGTTGGAAACTGTCTATTTTACTTTCACTTTTGAAAGATAATTTAGCTGTATATTTCCTCTCAACATTTGGAACATATTTTTCTCCTGTCTTTTTTTAAAAAAAGACTTCTCTTTGTCTTTGATGTTCTGCAATTTGCGTTGAAGTGTTGAGACGTGGATCTATTTTTATTTATCCTACTTGTGCTTCCTGATTGGCAAGAGCTCTGTGTCTCATATATTCTGGAAAGTTCATAGCTATTATCTTTTCTAATGTGCCTCCTCACCTTTAACCCTCTGGATCTGTAGTTACATGTATTACATTTATTCTTTTCTCTAAGTCTCTTACTCTCATTCTCTTTTTTCCTTTTTTAACTACTTTTGCAAAGTTTCTCAGATCTATTTCCGATTCACTTATTGTCTCTTTAGCCATGTTCAGTCTGTTGTCTAAAACTTATCCATTGAATTTTTAATTTCATTGACCATATTTTTAGCTTTTAGAAAAACTATTTCATCTTATGACAAATCTGCTTGTTGATATTCTACAGTATCTTATCCTTACGTTTTCAATTTCTATTCTTGGCCCCTGTAAAAATTTTTAATTTTCTTATGTACTCCACTATGCATTAAGCAAGACATTTTTTGGTATTTTATCTAGAATTTCTAGTATTTTATAGCAAGAGGGTTTTCTGCTTATCTGACTCACAATAGTGAAAAAAATAAAAGTATCCCATTGGTTTCTTTCAAACTTTTTTTCTCCAGAAAAATTCTGCTTTGTCTACAGGATCAAGTCTTACTGGGAGTTCCAAAACTTCCATTGTACTAAGTACGTGAGTGTGCTGGGATGCCTAGGGTGTGGAGTGTGTTACCCCAAGTTAAACTGTAGGCTCTTTAAGCTCAGGAACTGTGAAATGTGCTTTTCTCGTACCTTCATGTGCTCCTGCACATACAATACTTGTCCACATAATCAGTGCCTAATAGTTGGCCATTTACTTGACTTTTGTTTTGGAGCCAGTCACAGTGTTAGCATGAGATGCACACATATTTTTAAAGAGTGTCACGGAAATCTGTCTGAGTTGGTCCTGACCAGAAAAATGGGCTGTAGACTAGGTGTGACTATGCTGCAGCCAGATTGGCTTGGGAAAACTCGGCTCCATCTGGGGTCTGTTTCTCTTAGAACTGGCCACTAGATGGCGAGAGTGAACCACAGCAAGTCAAGTCCTGCTTTAACCTTCAGAACAGCTGGAAGGCAGTCAATTCAAAAACATTGAACGCCTGTCATGTGCCAGATACTGTGCCAAGCCTTCTCTGCCCTCAGGGACCTCATAAATGGCCAGTGGCCACTCACGTATAGACACAGCATGTATCCGAGGCGGAATGGTATGTGCACATTCAAGTTCCTAGACCCAGGGAGTCTTTTTTTTTTTTTTTTTTTAATTTATTTGTTTATTTTATTTTTGGCTGTGTTGGGTCTTTGTTGCTGCACACAGGCTTCCTCTAGTTGCAGCGAGTCTTCGTTGTGGTGCGCGGGTTTCTAACCGTGGTGGCTTCTCCTGTTGCGGAGCACGGGCTCTAGGTGCACAAGCTTCAGTAGTTGTGGCACATGGGCTCAGTAGTTGTGGCTTGCAGTCTCTAGAGTGCAGGCTCAGTAGTTGTGGCACACGGGCTTAGTTGCTCAGTGGCATGTGGGATCTTCCCAGACCAGGGCTCGAACCTGTGTCCCCTGCATTGGCAGGTGGATTCTTAACCACTGCGCCACCAGAGAAGCCCAACCCAGGGAGTCTTAAGAAGGAGGAACCACTGACCTCTTCCCTGCAGGACTCAGATTGGTCAGTTTATGAGACAGGAGCCTCCAGGAGCGTGTCACCCCCTCCCAGTCTCACCCAACTTCTTCTTACAGTTGTTTCGTGTGTATGTATCTTATCATTCCCATCAGGTTTTCCTCCTAGGCCTCACTTTGCAGTTGACTAGTTATGTGACCCTGGATTAACTGTTCTCTAAGCCTCAATTTCATTTAGGGATCATAATATCGGTCCTTACCACCTCCCAGAATGGTGTTACATTTAAGTGAAGTATTAAAGGTTAAAATGCTTTGAAAATTCATAAGTGCCATAAACTTAGGAGGCATTAAAATAATTGTTCATATAAATTTCTCTAAAATTCCTTCAGGGAAGGTTAGGCCCACTTGGGCATTTGTTGAATGAATTAGAATGTAAGGACTTCCCTGGTGGCGCAGTGATTAAGAATCCACCTGCCAATGAAGGGGACACGGGCTCGAGCCCTGATCCAGGAAGATTCCACATGCCGCGGAGCAATGAAATCCGTGCGCCACAACTACTGAGCCCATGTGACACAACTACTTAAGCCTGCGGGCCCTAGAGCCCCTGCTCCGCAACAAGAAAAGCCACCGCAATGGGAAACCTGTGCACTGCAATGAAGAGTAGCCCCGCTCGCCACAACTAGAGAAAGCCTGTGTGCAGCAACAAAGACCAAATACAGCCAAAAGAAAAAAAAAGAAAAAAAAAAAAAGAATGTAAGCTCTTCCAGAAAAGGAGGCCCACAGCTGGTTGATGTGTACCAGCTGGTTCGGAGCCAAGGAAACAGCAGTGCCAGTGAAGTGATGGGCTGAGCCTCGTGCTCTGATGTTCCCTGGGCCTGATGCAGCCTGACATCCAAGAAGGGAGGTCTCCTGTAGCAGGAGTTCCTGTCTCAGGCTCTGTGGGAGGGGTCTGCCTCAGCCTGAGGAGAGGGGCTCTTTTCCTTCCCCACGCAGGGGCCTTGAGGAAGATGACATCGAGGGGGAAGTAGGACAGTGTGGGTGGAGTGTGACTCTGTCCTAATCCCTGAAACAAGCTCCAAGAGGAAAATCCTCTGTCACTTTTCGGGACAAATGTGATAAAGGAACCTGTGGCTAGTGCGGGCCTTCCTATCCCACTCACAGCTGAGGGAAGGGGACCAAGTCGTCTAGCCAACGGGAGACTCAAGGTACCTTCCCATGGTCCATGGAAAGAGGGGAGAGGAGGACAGCCTGGAGACATGTTACCATGCTATCTTCCTGCCCCATCAAGGAACACCCCTGTGGGGATTCTTGGATTTCTTTGCCACCAGAGTCTATTTAATTTAATTAATTAATTTAATAAATTTATTTTATTTATTTATTTATTTTTGGCTGTGATGGGTCTTTGCTGTTGTTCACGGGCTTTCTCTAGTTGCGGTGAGCGGGGGCTACTCTTTGTTGCAGTCCACGGGCTTCTCACTACGGTGGCTTCTCTTGTTGTGGAGCATGGGCTCTAGGCGCATGGGCTTCAGTAGTTGTGGCTCATGGGCTCAGTAGTTGTGGCATGCGGGCTCTAGAGTGCAGGCTCAGTAGTTGTGGTGCACGGGCTTAGTTGCTCCGCGGCATGTGGGATCTTCCCAGACCAGGGATCGAACCAGTGTCCCCTTCATTGGCAGGCGGATTCTTAACCACTGCGCCACCAGGGAAGTCCCCCAGAGTCTCTTTTAAAAACAATGTGTTAGGGCTTCCCTGGTGGCGCAGTGGTTGAGAATCTGCCCGCCAATGCAGGGGACACGTGTTTGAGCCCTGGTCTGGGAAGATCCCACATGCCGCGGAGCGACTGGGCCCGTGAGCCACAATTACTGAGCCTGCGCGTCTGGAGCCTGTGCTCCGCAGCAAGAGAGGCCGCGATAGTGAGAGGCCCGCGCACCGCGATGAAGAGTGGCCCCCGCTTGCCACAACTAGAGAAAGCCCTCGCACAGAAACGAAGACCCAACACAGCCATAAATAAAAATTTTTAAAAAAGCCTAAAAACAATGTGTTAATAAATTTGATCACAATCACTGTTTTTAAAACTTTAGTTAAAATGAGATTTCCATGCAGACATTTTCTTGTGAGTGTGTCTGCATGTGTGTGTGTGTGTGTGTGTGTGTGTGTGTGTGTGTGTGTTAACCATGACATCCTATAGACACGCCGTCTCCTAAATGCTCCTTCCATTTTCCAATGTGATAGGCTTAATTCCACCAGGGGGCGTAATTGAAATTTCTCCTAATCATTTCATTGATCAACCATGTACCTAGGCTCTGCTGTGTGTCTGTCGCTGAAATACATTATTTTATTTTAAATCTCACTTGACATATGAGGTGGATTATATTACCCCACTTTCCATGAAAGGAACTGAGGTTTAGGAGAGGTTAAGTAAATTATGCCAAGTCAGCAATGCATGGAGGTGCTGGCATTGGAACCCACGTTTTTCTGATTGCAGAGCTTCAACTCTATACCTTACACTCTGCTGCCTCCTCTGTGTCCTGCGTCCCAAAGACAGGGTTCTTGCCTCCCAATCTCCCCCACCTGGAGAGCTTTACAAGTGCTCCGCTGCTCTCCACTAAGCTAGTTTTCCTGCTCACCTGACCAGGAAATGGTTACCTCAGCCACCTGGCCTGGGCCTCATGTTCCCAATAACATCCTCATTTGGGACAGTATCGATCACAGCTGCACTTTAAAGTCCCTCTTCACTGACCTCTCCAACTCCACCCGCAGTTCTTTTACTCGGGTCTGTGGCTTGGCCCATCTCCCTTCAGGTGGCTCCCCCCTGAGCTCACAATGGCTTAGAGGGGAGGAATATTCCTTCACTAGACTGTTTCCATCCAAAATCCTCTGGTCAGGATGGCCAGGGAAGGGGTGCAGGGCCTTGATGGGTGCTGCCTGAGAAAGTCAGGGGTTCATCTTGTCCTGAGTGAAAGGACACAAGAAAAATAAGATTTGTCAAGAGGGGAGTGGACCACAGAATTCTGTATTAAGGATCTGGCCGAAATATGCTTGGGGGTGAAGAGGGCAGCACATGGGTTAGAGCTTGTGTTACTCAGGGCTTCAGAAGAACCCAAGCTAATCACTGTCTCAGCAAAGTTTACGCTTCTTTTTTGTTTTTGTACCAGAACAGAGACTAGGGGGTGAGGTGGGGGAACGGAGGGTGTGTTTTATTGTCCTGTTGACAAACTGGAGTCTTTTTATTTTATTCTGTAGTGACTATATAGCTTTTTTTTTTAATGTTGTTTTTATTGTGGTAAAAGTCACATAACATAAAACATACCATTTTAACTATATTCAGCTGTACGGTTCAGTGGCACCAAGTACATTCACACGGTTGTGCAACTCTCACCATCATCCATGTCCCAAATCCTTTACCTTCCTAAACTGAAACTCTCTGCCTTAAACTCTAACTCCCCATTCCCCCTCCCCCCGCCCCAAGTTTTCTTCACATTTCACAAAATAAAAACTCTTAACTTTGAGAATATGGTTATATTTGTTCAAGGACACTGCTCAGGGCTATCAATTTGCTCTCTCCTAAAGGACAGACTTGTCATTAAATCATATGTTCCTGAAGAAGGGATGTGGGCAACCTCACTGACCTAAGGTCTAGTGCGTATCCCTGTCACTGAGCCCAGGGAGGGACTCTGGCCTGGATGCAGGCAGCTCCCACACCTGTTTCCAGAGTTCGCTTTAGAGCTGTCACCTGCCTTCCGGTGCCACCAAGGACACTGCAAGGAGAATGGCACAGAATGGGATGTGGTTGAGGGAAACAGTCCTGGCAATGGTGTGCAGACCCAGCCGGACTGGGGGACGTCCATCCACCTAGTCCTGTGCCTACTAAAAACCCTGGCCTCAGGAGTCCCGCAGACCTGGGTGCAAATCTCCACTCCAAAAACGAATCTAGGGATTCAGAATTCAGGATAGTGCTCACCTTTGGGGAGGAGGGAAAGGAAGAGTTGGGGAAGGGGCCGGAGAGAGGTTTTGGAAGGGTGAGATTCGGTTTCTTGACCTGGCTGGTAGTTACTAGGTGTATTCTCTTTGTGATGATTTATCCATCTGTACACTTAGGATATGTAATCTTTTCTGTACGTGTGTTATACTTCAGTAAAAAATTTTTTTAATTTATTTTTTTAATTTTTATTTTATATTGGAGTATAGTTGATTTACAATGTTGTGTTAGTTTCAGGTGTACAGCAAAGTGATTCAATTATACATATACATCTATCAATTCTTTTTCAAATTCTTTTCCTGTTTAGTTTATTACAGAATATTGAGTAGAGTCCCCTGTGAAATCCAGTAGGTACTTGTTGGTTATCTATTTTAAATATAGCAGTGTGTGTATGTTAATCCCAAACTCCTAATTTATCCCTCCTCCCTACCTTTCCCCTTTGGTAACCATAAATTTGTTTTCTAAATCTGTGAATCTGTTTCTGTTTTGTAACACTTAGGATTTGTAATCTTTTCTGTATGTGTGTTATACTTCAATAAAAACTTAAAAAAAAATTTTTTTTTAATTCCTCTTCTTACTAAATAATCTTGGTCAACTCACTTAAGCCCTCAGAGCCTGTTTCCTCACCCCGTATGATGCGGCTGTGGTACCGCCTGCCTCCCAGTGTTGGGAGGATCAAGTGAGCAATTGCCTTTAAGCTCTTCGTGCACGGCTTGCCTGGCACATTGCTCAGTAAATATTAGTTGTTTCTGCTACAGCTCCTGTTGTTCAGGCCACAGGGACTCCCCCTGCACAGGACTGCTTGGGGCCCATGCTTCTGCACACCTGCCTGCCTCTGTTTATACATGGTCATCCCCTAGACCTGTTCAGGGCACACACATTAAAGACCTTCTCCTGGTCCCTCTCCCTTACTCCTGGCTTCATCCTTCACTCCTTCTCTTGTGTCCCCCAGCCTCTCTCCCACCACCAGGCTAAGAGCACAACACCCTGTAATGTGCAGCTTGGTGCCCCAGCCAACACTTGGCGAGAAGGTGCTCAGGAACATGTATTGAAATGAAGCGTCCTCAGCCTCTTGGTGGGGCACACAGCGTAGCTCCCTGAATGGGAGCGAATTGAGGCACCTCCCTCAGCGTTCTGCCTTTGTCCCACCATCTTGCATTAAAGTGGCACGCGGTGTTTTCACTACTGGGGAAATGTCATTCGAAAAATACACAGCAAGCGTTAGATGGTGCATCTGGCCTGCCATCTTGACGCAAGAGGGGCGGGGAACCAAGGACGGTTCCGTGGCTGGTGCTGAGCCTCTAGCCGGACCTTCTGTGTTGCTCTGCTGCCTCCCATGCCGAGGTCCCTGGCTAGGATCAGGATTGTAACTGGGCTAGGACTCTGCTTCCACTCTTGCCCTTTATAACCTGTTCTCCCCGGAAAAGCCGCAGCCATATTTTAAGAATGTGAATCAAATCAAGACACCTACTTTTTCTGTAATCCTCCAGGTTCCAACACATTTAAGAAAAAAAATCCAAAGTCTTTCCTGTGACCAACAAGGCTACGTATTCCCCTCGCTGCCCCCTTCCTGCCCCCAGCCCTAAGACCTCACCTCCTACCACCCTCCTTCTTGCTCTTTTGCAGACACAATGTCTTACTTGCTAGCCCTTGATCACTGCACTGCTCCATTCTCGGGAACTTTGCGTTGGCCGTTCCTTCCACCTGGAATGCCCTTCCTCTGATACTCACATTCTCTCACTTCATTTGGGTTCTGTTGGATGTGATGCTCAGAGCAGCTATCCTTGTCCCTCCTCTGCATTTTTCCATAGTCACAAATTTCCACATCTGTTATCCCCTTGGGTTAAGAGTCTCCAGAAGATTTGTAGAAAATATTTAAACTTATGCTTAGTGAATCAATGTTGCAGGAGGGTCAACACCTGTAAAGATGCATCCACTAACCCCAGCCCTGGGGCTAGCTGATCACATCTAGTAAGACATGAATAGCAGGGAGTGGGGACAGAGAGAAAGGGACACAGGCTGGGTAAGTATCAAAAGATGTGGCTAGAAAGGCCCAGACAGCCGGGGGAGATCTTACCTTGGGAGGAGGTAACAAGAGAAGCAACCCAGGTCGGCCTCTAAAAGGGGAGTCGTGAGGGAGGGCAGGAGGCAGGCTAAGGGCGGGGGGTTGGCTTAGGCTGCTGGCTCCATTGAATTGAACCAGACCTTGGGCCTGCAGAGTCTCTGGACCAACCTGCTGTGTTGACCAGCCAGAAGCTCATGGCTGTCTTCTAGAAGAAGCCTTCACCCAGAAAGGACTCTGGCTCTCAGCCATCCTCGAGAAGGGTCTGGCAGCCTGCTGCAGGGCCAAACACTCTGCACCCCTCCCGAGTGCTCCCATGTCCCCAGTGCCCGGCAGTGGCTGGCACAAAGTGACGCCTGTTCCATTTCACTGCTCGAGACACAGTCCTGCTGCCCGGAGCTCTCAATTCCCTGCCCAACACGACCCCGTTTCTGACCCCAGTGGGCCTCACCTGCCACCTGGTCACACTGAGCTACTTTGTCTCCTCCAAAGCACTGCTCGGGATAATGAAATAGTCATAATGAAACCCTTAATATTTAAAGCTCCAGGAGCTGCAGCCCTGTACCATATTGAACTAAAGATAAATCATCCTGGTTAGACAGCCTCACTGGGCTCCAGTTTCTCTGCTTCAGCTGCCTTGCCTGTCGGAGCTTTTCTTTGTGAGTGAACTGGAGGCTGCGTTTGACAGATCTCCTAGGGCGAGGCGCCCCCATTCATTTTCCTTGGGTAAATTCAATAAAAAAGTTTTGAGGGCCTACTGTGAGCGAGCAGGGCAGGTCTTTTTGTCTGTTTTGTTCACTGCTATAGCCCCGATGCTTAAAATGGTGCCGGCACACAATAGGGAATCAATAACAATTGCCTCACGCACGAATCCTCACCATGGCCCTGTGGAGTACTTGTGTCATTCTCATCTGTAGATCATAAACGAAGGCTTAGAGAGGAGAAGTGACTCACCTAAGTTCACACAGAGAAGTGGGCAAACAGGGCGGTGAGAGCACACATATTCATTCCCAGGTCATCCTGATTAAGTGGGATAGCTTTTTCTGTGCTGTTTTATGGGGAGAGGGTGGAGGGTTGGGTTGGCTTGGTGACACCGTGAGCTATCTCATGGGCCCACCAAGATGTCCTCCTCGATGGATAGCCAGCCAACTTTCATTGCCTATTAGCTGAATACCGTGGTTCTGACATTTAATGGGTGACTTGTGAGCAACAAAAAATGGGGCAGTAAAATTGGAAGTAGGCTGTCCTCCCGATATTTTGTTTTCAGCCTCAAAACAAGGACAGTCCTTGGTTTCTTTGAAAAGTGGATCCACCTAAACATGAGGCGAGCTGTCTCAGGAAGATTCCTCAAGATGGAGTCGATCCCCCTCCACCCTCTTAATGCTGCCTTATCTCTAGATCTAATGTTCTCACGGGGGAGGCATGCCAGTTCCTACCTTGGAATCAACAAGTTCTGACTGCAGTGGGGCTTCTAGGTAAGGAGCTGCTGCCTCCTCGGTGTGGGCAGTGGGAGAAGCAAGGCATGCTAGAGCTGCAAGGAGTTTAGCCTTCATCAACACCAGTGGTTCCCCAAGTGCGAGCTGGGGCCAGCAGCATCACACCACCCGGGAACATGTTCTAGGTGCAAAGCCTCAGGTTCCACTCCAGATTTCCTGAATCAGAAACGCCGGGGAAGGGGCCCACAATCTGTGTTTTAACACGTCATCCAGGTGATTCTTACCCACACTAAGAATGATCTGGATCACACTGATCTAGACCAGGGTTTCTCAAACTCAGCACTATTGACATTTTGGGCTGAAAAATTCTTTGCTGTGCATTGTAGGATGTTTAGCAGCATTCCTGGTCTTTCTCCACTAGATGCCAGTAGTACTTACCTTCCAGCTGTGACACCCAAATGTGTCTCCAGACATGACCAAATGTCTCCTATGGGGCAAAATCATCTCTACTTGAAAACCATGGATCCAGACCCTTGCTTCTCAAAATGTGGTCCATGGTCCAGTAACATCGGCCTCATCTAGACACTTGTTATAAACGAAGACTCTGGGCCTCAGATACTCCACAAGTTCCTCAGATGATGCATCTGCAGTTAGAGATTGACAAGTGCTGATCTAAACCGACTGCTTCATTTGACATATGGGGAGATGGCCTTGCAGAGGGGGCAACTTGCCTAAGGTCATGACTCCTGTCTTCTGAGCCCTGAATGTGCAAGTCTAGGTGCTCACTTATCATGGTTATTTCTGAAGTTAGGAGAACCGCCTGCCTGGATCCTAAGGCTTTTGGGGGAGCCTTGGTGGTAAGGGACCAATAGCAGGGAGACAGGGCTTTCACACACTCTGGGGAATGGCAGTCTTGGTAGCTGCCAGTATATGCAATAGTTTGAGGAAACCTGGCTAGATATTTTGCAAACTGTCCCTTAATTGGGATTTGTCTGATGATTGTCTCAGGACTAGTCTGGGATATGAGTTTTGGGGGAAAACCACAGAGGTAAAGTGTCATTTGCGTCTTATCACATCACAGGGTAGCTTTTACTTCTTTCCCCCAATAACTGATTAAAAATGCTCAGATGCCTCTACTCCAGGTAACCACCAGCACAGCCACTTTACTCTTGCCCTGGTGAGTGCAAAGTAAATCTTGTGTAGTAAAGTGCTTTAGAACAGTTCCAGCATCTCCTGCCCAGAGTCTCCTATGGCCGATAAAAGCCAGTCAGGCAATATTAGAGCTGAGATCTGACACAAAGTCCCACCTTTCCTTTATTAATGGGGAGTGATAGACACAGCCCTTCTCTAATGAGCAGCCAACTGCTCAGCAGTTTTCCTTTTACGGTTCCCATTTCTGATCTTTGCACCACCCTAATTAGTCAGGTTGACAGCAGCCTCCTGGTGAACAAAGCTGGCAGTCACCAATGCCAGCACAAGGGCGGCGAGAGTGATATGAAAGCCCCACAAGGAGTAAGGACTCCTCGTGGTCCATCCTGCCCAGGGCTCTTTAGGTCCCTGGATCAGAATCTCGTTCTGGGTGTGACATTAACCACCCAGGGAATTCTCTCCAGGAGGACAGATTGTTGCCATTTGGAAGATTTTCCAGATACTCCAACACCTACTCCTTATAACACTTTCCTGCTCACACTCCACAAGACAGACTGACACACACACACACACACACACACACACACACACACTTATACACGTCTCCCCTGCTGGTCTGCCAGATTTTACAAAATTTTCTTTGTTTGAAGAAACTGCACTGAGTTAAGATGGTAAAGGTCTCTGTTTAAGTGCAAGTATTGTGAAAACGCAGTGTATTGGTTTTCTATTGCTGCTGTAGCAAACTACCACAAATTTATAGCTCAAAATTACACAAATTTATTATCTTACAGGCTGGAGGTCAGACATCTGAAATGGGTCTTATGGGTTAAATCAAGGTGTTGGCAGGTTTTCGTTCCTTCTGGAGGCTCAAGGGGAGAATGGAATTCCTTGCTTTTTCCAGCTTGTAGAGGCTGCCTTGTTCCCAGGCTCATGACCCCTACCTCCGTCTTCAAGGTGCACTAAGCTTCCCTCTGTTTCCACCGTCACGCCTCCAGTCCGACTCTGGTGCTTCTACCTCCCTCTTAGAAGGACCCTTGTGGTTATCTAGGATAATCTCTCCATCTCAAGATCTTTAACTTTTTTTTTTTTTTTTTTTTCCATGGAAAGTACCATATTGCTAGGTTCTGGTGATTAGGATGTGGGCATTTTGGAGGGGGTGCCTTGTTTGGTCTTCCAAGCCCATTTACTCTTCTGCTAAATGCCAATAATAACACTATTTATTATATAAGTATAAACTGTGAGTACTAATGAGATGCTATGTGTCATTTGTTGGGCACAGGCCCTGGCACAGAGTAAACCTTCGGTAACTGTTAACTAACTGTTATTATTGGAATAATATCTTGAGTTACTTTCTATCATTGACCCTTTGGTAATCGTTTCATCAGCCAGTCATTTGGAAAGGCCAGCAGGTGATCAGCAATGGAACAGGTATGGTTTATGCTAGGAGTTGGGGAGAGGGGCTGAGAAGGGTGAGAATAAGGGAGATGTCTAGGGCAGGACAGATCCAAGTGGGGTGCTGTCCATGAGCAGGCCCTGGGCGACACGGGTGGGAAAGTGAGCATGCAGGGCTGTGGACAGAGCACCAAGAGGAGGGAAGTGAAAGAGACCAGCGAAGGGAGGCATAATTTTTTTTTTCACATAATTTCATCTATAAATACCTAGGTGTGTATTTCTTATTTTTTCTTCTTTTTTATAAATTTAGTTATTTATCTATTTTTGGCTGTGTTGTGTCTTCGTTGCTGTGCGCAGGCTTTCTCCAGTTGCGGTGAGCGGGGGCCTCTCTTGTTGTGCAGCACGGGCTCTAGGCGCACAGGCTTCAGTAGTTGTGGCTCGCGGGCTCCAGAGCGCAGGCCCAGCAGCCGTGGCTCACGGGCCCAGTCACTCCGCGGCATGTGGGATCTTCCCGGACCAGGGCTCGAACCCGTGTCCCCCGCATTGACAGGCGGACTTCCAACCACTGAGCCACCAGGGAAGCCCCAGGAGGCATAATTTACTTAACTAACTCTGATATTTTTTCTCATCTCCTTGATCCCTTAATTGATGATGGCTTGTCTCAAACGCCCCTGCACCTTGCTCCTCCTCCCCGTATTCTAGCTCCTCACGCCTCTGCAGCACCATGTAAGCCCTGCTCTCTCTTCAAGGTCTGACTCAAGCACTACTTCTTCCAAGAAAGCCTTTACTAATCATTTAGTAATCATGGTCATTTCCTCTCCTCCAAATGCCAGTAGGGCTTAATTCCAAGCCACTGGTGTGGCACCCCCTAGTCTAGTTTTTAACAATCAGATCATAAAACGTTTTGCTGCCCTTCTGTGTTGCCTGCAGTGCCTAGCTCGGTGCTTGGTTTGCAGCTGTCAACGTTTCTAAAGTTGAACTCCTCTCCACCCCCCTCTGCAATTCTACCATCAGCTTGTGATTTCCCTTCCTCTGTTTAAGCCCCTCTCCTTTTCCAACCCCCTAAGCATGAAACCTTTTAGTCTGCATTTTCTGCATCACCCATAAGCCAGGGGTAACAAAGTTTTGATGATTCTTAACACAAAGGTGATTTGTGTGCTCAGGTTGATTTGGGAAAACACTGGCATAATTAATGGTAAGGACAGTCCTGGGAACCAGGACTCCAGTGTTCCAGTCCCATTTCTACGCTTAAGGAACCACCTCCCTTCCTTCGTCTTCATTTTCCTTGTGTGTAAAAGGAGAACATTGGGCCAGATAGTCATAAAGATTCCTTTGAGCTCTTGCAGGCTTCCTTTCTGTGTGTTAAACCCACTTAGTGTTGAGGCCCCATTCTCAGGCCTGTTGACTGCCCTCTTATCCCTGTTGGAGGTGGGAAAGGATGGAGCTGTTTTTCAGACATCTTAAGTTAGACCCTGGTGCTTTCTCTGCAGAAGATGAAGTTACTGATCATGGAGCAGTTTGTTCAGGAGACATTGACGATAATTAGCAAGAGAAGAGGCAAGGCATCTGGAATGGAGTCTTTCCAATCCCTTAGCATTGATCAGTCAATTCCACGAGCACTACACTGGCTGGCTAGGACTTGGATTGGGAAACTCACTGTCTCCATGGCACTAAATAGAGTATCGGAAGGAAATAGATATTGGCTTAATTTTACTTGGGAGCTGCTGGAAGCCTGAGAAATGACTGGCATGCTATTTCTTTTTCCTTTTATTTAACTTTCATTCATTCAGGAGAACATTGTTGAGTGTCTATGACATATTGTCAGCACCAAAAGTGGCTCTACCACCTTCCCTACCTAATAGAAACTTTTAACGCAGTGGAAGAGACGGATGTAGCTGACCAATAGCTGTAATACGAAGCAGAATGTGACACGTAGGAAATTAGGCATCCACTTTGGGGAAGAGGGAAGTGAGCTCTGAGTTGGCCTGAGGTTTGCGCTGCCTCCAGAAAGCTGGTGGGCTGCTCAGCGGCACAATGCGGTGAGAGGGTACTTGAGGTGGAGGAGATGACATGCATGCAGTTGCACAAAGGGCGTCACGAGGGGCAAGTTCTGAAAATGGACGATGTTTGATTTTGCCTGGATCATAGCATCCTAGACAGTGTGAAATAGGATTAGGAAAAGAGGTCAGGTTCAGTTGTTTGAGACTTGGAAAGATATTGGATTTAATTTGCTGGCAGTGAGGAGACACTGGTTTCTTTTGGGCACAGAGTAGCATGATGTATAGAGTCACACATTAACAAGATATTAACAAAGGAGAAGGCATGTACTCCCATCTTGTTCTTCTGAGATGAAACCAGGAAGCTGTAGAAAAGAGAAAGAAGAATCAAAGGAGCTCACGTTCCCCATCGTTCCGCGAAAAGTAAGAACTGGCAATGCCAAGCTCCATGCCACCGTTTCTGAAATCTCTAATGATTCCCAGGGCTGATGGAGTGCAGAGAGGTGTGACAAGAAGCTGTTTTCCTCAAATCACTCAGCTGCCAGGTGCTACATGCATCTGCTTTAGGAAAAACAAGCACATGGAGATCTGTTTGTTACTCAGAGTTCCCTCTAGGTGGCCAGAAACATCCTCTAAAATGGTTAAATAAAAAAAAAAAAAAAAGAGAGAGAGAGAGAAGTCAGAGAAAGCATTCAAAAGTACTCAGCTGCTTAGCAGCGTATGTGGCTGTTAGAAAAGCTTTCCCTGAAATATGTTCAAGAAGAGAAAAGCCTAATCCTTTCGGTGCCTATCTGCCAAGGGTCTGGTGAAGATTCTGGGGAGTGGGAGTTAAGTAACTTCCACAGTGGTTAAAAGCAAGACAAAATAACAACAATAAAACCAAACCTTGTTTAGCAGTGCATTGTCCTTGAGATTGCAGATGTGCTTATCTGGGTGCAGTTTCCTCATTATCATTTCTGTGTGCTGCTTATCATAAGAAAAAAATGATGCAAGGACAGAGAAAAACTGAAGACAGGTTGCTCACAATGGGGAAGGATGAAAACTGACACCTGTCCAGTAAGTCTTGTTCTAGGCACGCTATATTATGTCTCATCACTTCTAGATTCTCCAGGGGCTGCAGATGAACCAACAGAGATGGATGACACAGGATGCCCTGGTAGATACAGAAAATAACATGAAGTGTCTGCAGGCTTGGAGGACACTGATGAAGGGTGGTTCGTTAACCCTAAAGGACCACAAGGGGGCAGTGAGTTAAAGTTGCTCAGACGAGAAGAGAGAAAGCCGGAATTCACTTAAACTAGTGATTTTTGAAAACTCGGTTGAGGGGAAGTTATTATAATTTATCAGAGTTACCTGAAGCTTTTACAAAAACATTTTATTATAGAAACATTGAAACATATACAGAGTAAGCATGTCATCAAAAATGACAGTAGGGAACTGAAAAACTATGTCTCTCCACTAAAGGAATGATTAAACTGACAAAAACTGTCAGAATCAACTTTTTCAGAACTCTGGAATCTCCTAAAAAACTTACAATCATCAGGGGAATGCTTAATGAAGAAAGAAGCTGCTGAAGTTGGGGAAGGGAGCACTATGGTTTTAAGTCACCCACTTACAAATCCCCACTTCTCAGCTGGACAGCAGCCGTGAGGACGGTGATCTGCATTTCTGCAGAAGCTTTCTGGTTCCAGAGGGAGCAACGTGGACCTTTCTTTCAAAGAGCTGTGCTGTGTGTTTTGACCTGTCTTGTGGTTCCCTGGAAAATAGGCTCAAGGGCTTGCCTTTGTTTCTCCTGCCTTGGAACTTTTTCAGGGTTGAAGTGACTTCCCTGGGTGGTGTTTGTTGAAAGCATGTAAAGGTGAATATACTAGCTGTAGCCACCTGTGGCAAGGGAGAACAGTCAGGGCAAGCAGAGACAGATGGGAAATCCTGAAAGGAAGAGGCTTGGGGAAGGAGATGCAGAATAAAGACTTTGAAAACCTCCCTGTATATACTGGGGCATCTAGAAGGCCACACACATGCTCATGGCTGGACACATGCTCAGGAAAAACCTGAGAAGACCCTATGCTTCCACCTGTGGCTGACCATTAGGATCCATGCAAGCAGGAAGTGAAGGCTAAGGCAGAACAATACATGCCTGGCTAAGCACTGAAGGAGCACCCAACACAGATTCGTTTCCAATGTAGGTTATTACAAGATATTGAACGTATAATGCATATATGTGGAATCTAGAAAAATGGTACAGAGGAACCAGTTTGCAAGGCGGAAATAGAGACACAGATGTAGAGAACAAACGTATGGACACCAAGGGGGGAAAGTGGGTGGTGTGTGGTGGTGGTGGGATGAAGTGGGAGTTTGGGATTGACATGTATACACTAATATGTATAAAATAGATAACTAATAAGAACCTGCTGTATAAAAATAAATAAATAAAATAAAATGTAAAAAAGATACTGCATATGGTTCCCTAAGTTATACAGTAGGTCCTTGTTGTTTATCTATTTTATATATAGTAGTGTGTATCTGTTAATCCCAAACTCCTAATTTATATACCCTCCCTTTCCCCTTTGGTACCCAAAAGTTTGTTTCTATGTCTGAGTCTATTTCTGTTTCATAAATAAGTTCGTTTGTATCCTTTTTTTTTAGATTCCACATATAAGAGGTACTATATGATATTTGTCTTTCTCTGTCTGATTTACTTCACTTACTGTGATAATCTCTAGGTCTATCCATATTGCTACAAATGGCATTATTTCATTCTTTTTATGGCTGAGTAATATTCCATTGTGTATATATGTACCATATCTTCTTTATCCATTCATCTATTGATGGACATTGAGCAAGGGACTACTGAATGAGGAACACTTGAAGAAATATTTGGCAGGAGATTTAGAAAGGTTTAATCTCTCCAAGCCTTTTTTCTTTTTCTTTTGGCCACACAGCGTGGCTTGTGAGATCTTAGTTCCCTGACCAAGGATTGAACCCACGCCCTTGGCAGTGAAAGTGCGGAGTCCTAACCACTGGACCACCAGGGAATTCCCCCTCCAAGCCTTTTCATATGCCATTCCCTTGTCCTGTATGGCCATCTCTTATAAGACAGTCTCACAAATTTTTCAAGGCTTAGCTCAGCATTCCCGACTAGACCTGATATCCTCCTTTTTGCTCCCAATATGCATTTCTATTATGATACCAAATCATATTAAAACTACGAATGTGTTGGTGCCGTGGAATAGACTTAAAGCTTTTTGAAGTCAGCATCTAGGTCATATTTATCTTGGTATTTTTAGCTTCCAGATTGGTTGAGAAGTGTCTTAGCCTGAGTTTCCTAGGAAACAGAGACTGAAAAAAAACTTATGAGTTCATGCTCTATAAGGGTGCAAGAGTGCAATCCCAGGGAAGTGACAGTGAGGGAGAAAGGGAAATGAGGCAAAGTGGAAGGGAAAGCAAATACAAGGAAGTGTGTTACCAAACTGGCTACAGTTTACCAAAAAGCATAGCTATTGATGCATCAAATAGGAGGTCTCTGGAGAGGTTGTACAGAAATACTGAGTCTGGTAATAGTCTGTTGGGAGGAGGAAGGGAGAAGAATTGATCCGCTATTTTTTCCTATCTTGCTGCTGTGATAGCTTAAATTTCTCCCCCACAGGGCTTTAACTCCTTTGTATTCCTAGGTTGTATTATCTGGCTCCTGTGGGCAGCTGCTGGGGAAGCCTGATCTGATGACATACGTCGTGGCATAGGCCAGTGTCACACCTTCCTTCCTTGCCTGCCTGCAGCAGAAACCTTGTGGGCCAGCCAGTGTTTATGCACAGGAGCTTAGCGGGGCTCAGTGGTTCCCCAGTGTCGGGGGTGGGATGCACGAGGCAGGAGGTATGACAGGTGAGATGTGAGGCACATTGCAACATTGTACCTTGAGCAACACGGGAGACTGGAAGCAGCTGTAGCAGTGGGTCCAGTTGGCCATGTAGGTAAAGCACTATAATGATGTGACCTTTGCCATGAAGATAGTATTGAAGTTAAATGAATAGTTCTTTAACTATGGCCAAACCCTCCTCTCTGTGGCCTGTAAGAATCTGGAAGGTCATCACTAATGTTGAGCCATCCATGGCTAAGCTCACCTCAGGACACATACAAACTGGGTCCTGTATAATAAATATGAGCTTAGGGGGCATGGTGATGATAGGAAACAGAAACACAGAAAGAAGTGGGGGGGTCCTTCAGAGAGCAAACAATGCAACTGCAGTGTTCGTCCCCCGCCTCTTGCTCATGAATCATGAGTCCCTTGAAGGCTAGGGCCGTTTTCAGGTCTTGACACTGAGTGCAGCATCTGGCACATAGTAGGGACTCTACAAAAGAAATGAGGAGGGGACAAAGTGAGTCTACCTAGGAAAAAGCCCTTCACATCCTACTATGCAGCACCTGAGCAGGGTAAATGACTCCAGTGCAGATGGATACCTGCCACAGTTTCCAGAGCCATGAAAGGAGGGATTGTCCCAGGGCTGGTGGCTGCCTATGCAGAGTTGTGACTTACAGGATTTTATTTTATTTTATGTTATGTTATTTTTTTAACATCTTTATTGGAGTATAATTGCTTTACAATGGTGTGTTAGTTTCTGCTTTATAACAAAGTGAATCAGTTATACATATACGTATGTTCCCATATCTCTTCCCTCTTGCGTCTCCCTCCCTCCCACCCTCCCTATCCCACCCCTCTAGGTGGTCACAAAGCACCGAGCTGATCTCCCTGTGCTATGCGGCTGCTTCCCACTAGCTATCTATTGTACATTTGGTAGTATATATATGTCCATGACACTCTCTCACCCTGTCACATCTCACCCCTCCCCCTCCCCATATCCTCAAGTCCATCATCTAGTAGGTCTGTGTCTTTATTCCCGTCTTGCCCCTGGGTTCTTCATGACCTTTGTTTTTCTCTTTCTGACTTACTTCACTCTGTATGACAGACAGACTCTAGGTCCATCCACCTCACTACAAATAACTCAATTTCATTTCTTTTTATGGCTGAGTAATATTCCATTGTATATATGTGCCACATCTTCTTTATCCATTCACCTGTTGATGGACACTTAGGTTGCTTCCATGTCCTGGCTATTGTAAATAGAGCTGCAATGAACATTTTAACCCTGTTTTCAGATGTTCACTCACCGTTTACTGATCTGCTGCTAATAAACATCTTGTCATAAATGATAAACAGGGCAACTTGAGGGGGACATGGGAGCCATGTTTAAATAGACTTGGTGTTCTGCAGAATACTCAACACTGCCTGTGGATTAGGTGGCCACAAATTTATTTATTTATTTATTTATTTATTTATTTATTTATTTAAAATAAATTTATTTATTTATTTATTTTTGGCTGTGTTGGGTCTTTGTTGCTGCGCGCAGGCTTTCTCTAGTTGAGGCGAGCGGGGGCTACTCTTCGTTGCGGTGCACAGGCTCTAGGCTCACGGGCTTCAGTAGTTGTGGCATGTGGGCTCAGTAGTTGTGGCTCATGTTCTCTAGAGCGCAGGCTCAGTAGTTGTGGCGCACGGGCTTAGTTGCTCCGCGGCATGTGGGATCTTCCCGGACCAGGGCTCGAACACGTGTCTCCTGCATTGGCAGGCGGATTCTCAACTGCTGCGCCACCAGGGAAGCACCCCACAAATTTATTTTTTTAAAGACTGTCTGTCTCTATTGTTTATGGGACTGGAATACAAGAGAGGCAGACTGTAGTTTTGCTGGAAATCTCTGAAAGGAATGGGCTGCCGTGGCTTCAGGGTCTGCAGAGCTTGCAGGGAGCTGTCCAGGGTTCTGAGATGGGGAACAGAGTTAGGCAATGCTGGCCATTTCTTCCCAGGAGGAAATGGGAGGCCTCCTTGAGGGCAGATTTCCTGAGGTTCCAGGGCAGGGAAACACTACATTCCTCAGTGCTTGACTGGAATATGAGTTGAGAAAATTGGGAATAGCTTGGTCCTCATGGTACAGTGACAGGTGCTTCAGGCTATGACAGAGAAACTTCCCTTAGGATTCATGCTTCTGAGACAAGGCTGGTGCCAAGTGCTGTCACCCTGTGGATTCAGTCTTCTGTTGGCACCCTCTTGGCCCTTCTTCCCTCCTTTTCCTCCCCTCCTCATGTCTTCTCCATCTGCCCCTCTCCTTTCTACCATATCCAAGCTTCATACCTGCTCCATGATGGAGGGCTGAGATGGGAGAAGGGCCAGCTTGCAGCAGCCGCTTGCAGGTGGGTTTTGTGTTGTTCATGGTGGAAGGAAAGAAAACATCCAAAGGAAAATGAAAAGCTTCAAGGAGTCTGACAACTAGGAAGAGGCCAGTTTGGACTTACAAACTGTGGGTTCAGGCAGATGTGAGGCAGCTGCTGAACTGCCTGTTGCCCATGACACATTACATCACATTTCAAGAGTAACGAGGAAAATGTAGGGATGTCAGTTCCATCTATCTTGGAGAGTCCATAGGCCTCAATTTTTTTTTTTTTAATTTATTTATTTATTTTTGGCTGTGTTGGGTCTTAGTTTCTGTGCGAGGGCTTTCTCCAGTTGTGGCAAGCGGGGGCCACTCTTCATCGCGGTGCGCGGGCCTCTCACTGTCGCGGCCTCTCTTGTTGCGGAGCACAGGCTCCAGACGCGCAGGCTCAGTAGTTGTGGCTCACGGGCCTAGCCGCTCTGCGGCATGTGGGATCTTCCCGGACCGGGGCACGAACCCGTGTCCCCTGCACTGGCAGGCGGATTCCTAGCCACTGCGCCACCAGGGAAGCCCCATAGGCCTCAATTTTTTGAATTGAGGATTTATTGAAAATGGAAGGAGGTTATGCTTTATTCTGATATCATCTGGAATGGAAAGAGAAAGTTCCATAATCCTGGCAGGAACTTGGAGCTTCACATATCAGACTTCCTTGGTTTGGGACAAGTCTTGGCAACCCTCAATGTGGGGTTGAGCCTCCTTTGCATCTGAAGAGACAAGCCAAGTTATGCAGTCATACCTCAAAAGCCTGGCCTCTTTCTTCAAGTCACCTTATGCAACAACACATGACTTCTGGGCAGAGGGTCAGCACACTTCCAGAGGTGTAGGCCAAGGTGCTAGCCTCTACTAGCATAAGGGAAGGTGACTGTGGCAGCAGCTTGGAGGAAGCAGGAGAAACTCCAAAGACCCACCCCTCCCACAGTTGAAATATTGTTCACACAATTCAAGCAATTGTAGATTCATCTGGGTGAAAAACGTTCTTCTTTTAAAATTTAAATATTCCCTGGAAGGGCTAAGACTCACACTTAAATGCAAAATTCCTCAGCATTATTTGTGCTGAGTAGCTGAGGCTCTGGGGCCTCTTTCCAGTTGGAATGGCCCACGGGATGCAGGGAAGGAGGCAGCTGCCAGCCATCCTTTCTCTGGTGCTAGGACTTCTGAGATGCTGGTGAGCTTTAGCTTCTACCTTGATCCCAGAGCGGGGCTGAAATTTCCACAGCTCTGGGACCTCAGGAAAGAGGAAGTGCTGGAAGCTTCTGAGTTATCTTTTTGTTTTGGCAACATGGTGTAAGAACACAGACTTCGTAATCACAAAATTATGTTCAAATCTCAGCTTAATAGCTAGGAAGATTACTTATCTTCATCTATCAAAAGAGAAGAAAGGTGTCACCCCTAATGTGTTGTGGGATTTGCTGAGATAAAATATCAGAAGCATCTGGCACCTAGGCTCATGCCAAGGGTTACATTCTCAGCAGGAAAATAAATCATACTCTCTATCAATAATGATAATTTTCTGCTCTCCAAATGCATGCTTCTTATTATGTTTCATGTCTCATTGAATTGTCTAGAACTTTATAAACAATATAATAAACCATAATAGAAATGGTGGGCATCTTTGTTTTGGGCCTCTAGTATTTTACACACAAATATGATGCCAGCTGAAAATAGTATCTCTGTATCATGTTGAGAAACAACTCATCTAGTCTCACATCTTAAAATGTTGTTTATTTGAAGTGTATTCAAATTTTATTAAATGTTCTTTTCACACCTATTGAAATAATCACATGCTTTTGTCATATGTAACTTGTGATACAGTATATTCATAGATTTCTTAGTATTGGACTATCCTTATATTTATGAGATAAACTTTGCTTCAACATTGGAGATGATTTTTTAGTGTACAGAGTCCCACTCATAATAGTTTAACTTGTCCTTCTGCCTCCACTCTTTCCCTCCAAATGACATATAGCAGCCAGAATTATCTTTCTAAAGCATAAATCAGATCATGTCACTCTGCTGCTTAAATACCTCCAATGACTTGCCATTGTAATGGGAATAAAATAAAACTCCTTATCATGACCCATAAGATCTTTTATTATCTGACACCCACCTAGCTCTCTCTCCATGTTCCTCCTGGTTCCCTAGATCCAGCAGCATTGGTTTTGAACATACCAGCCTTACTCTGTCACTGGGCAATGTTCTTCCCCCAGGTCTTTTTTGAGCTACCTCTTTCTCATCATTCATAATCCAACTTGAATGTCACCTTCTCAGGAAGCGTCTACCCGTGCTTTCTAGTTAGCCAGCTTCACAATACCTCTACATCCCATTATCCTATTTACTTACTTCTTAGAATTTACTGGTGCCTGAAATTACCTTATTACATTTCTTCGTTTATGTGCCTATTGTCTGTTTCCTTCCACTAAAATGTGTGTGTCTTGAGGGTGACAATTTCTGGTTTATTTTGGCCACTGCTCATAAGAACTGCTGCCTGGTGAATAATTGTGCTCAGTAAATAGACTCACAAATGAAAATGGCCTATGACATTCTTCACCTTTTCATTTTTGGTCCTTTGTCATCTTCCAATAACTTCAAAGCCTTAACTGGATTTTTTCTCATCCTCTTCTTTGTCTGGGATCACCTTACATAGCATAGGACCTTGGAGTGGAATGGGGTCTTATAGACTATTTAATTCTCTGACTAATTCAGTGCAGGAAGCCTTTTGTCCCATCCTGGAAGATGACCATCCAACCTCTTTAGATCCTTATAGGAACTAACTGATATGAGTATGGAATTGCTGTACTTCCAGTCTTACTTTTCAGGGGGAAAAATGATTGCAATGGGGAGGCCTGATGACCTTTTAAGACCAACGATGGGAAGATATGAGGTGAGGGTCTCTTTTCAAACAAGAAAGGTGGATGTCTGACTTGAGTGATCTCTTATCTTCTATAAAAGTTTTTGAGCCATGGGAGGAGGCACTGGTCATTGGTAGCCAACACTCCTAGGACCTGAGTGACTGTGGCAAGTGCCCTATTGTATTTTCTTAGCTTAGTTTGGGGATTCTAACACATAGATATATAATTCTCTTTTCTCTTCTTTCTTTCCTGAATTTATTACATCTTTTCCCCTTTATCTCAAAAGCATTTTATTATTTATGTGTGGCCCTTATGACCCCTTAGGGTCCTGAGGACATTGGAAAAGAAGTAGACTAAAAAAAATCATGCAATTGACTACCTAACTCTGCAAAGGCATTTCCCACTTGGTGGTGTAATTACTGTTGATGTCTCTTTTTGTTTTTCCTCTTGACTGTGAGCCCCTGGGTGAGGGATGATGTCTTATTTGTTTTTGGATGCTCAGGGCTATTTTAGTATCTGTCACAGAGCAGGGGCTGGATTCATATTGGTTAAAGGGACCCACATTGTTGGATCACCAGTGGTATCATGGGTATGTGTGTCGCACCCCAGAAAAAACATAGGATCCCCTGCTGGTCAGACTCATGTCTGAACCCTGAAGCTGCTACCTACTGCTTGTGTGATCTTGTGCTTGTTGCTTTAGTATTTTCTGAACTTTAGTTTCTTTTTTTTTTTTTTTCATGTAAAATGAAATCATAAAACCTACACCTACAGGCTTATAGTGGGGATTAACCAAAAAAAGTTTTGTAAAGTGCTTGCACTTAGTAGGTGCTCTGTGATCAGCAGTCATTAATATTAATATTTCATGTCCTCCCAGACCTCCGAGCAGGGCTCAGTTTATTTATCCTGGCTAATTATCATCAGCAAGGAGGCTTCCCTATCCCCTCATCAGTCATAATTAGTCCAGTGAAGTCATCTGCAGGGAACAGAGCTGCCATCTGCTCAGAGGCCTCCCAGGCTGGGCTCCTCTCCCCCTTCTGGAGCCCAGGAGCAGATGTGGGAGGCTGAGCAGGCAAGACTTCCATTGCTGCTGTTAGCAGCTGAAATTCTGGAATCCTTGCTAACAGCTCAAATCAGAAAGCTAGAGCAGCTGTATGTTTCCCTGGGGCCTGCAGGGCTTTATATGTGTGGGAAGCCCCTTTTTTTGGTTCTTTCCTCTACTCCCCATCAGCTCAAAAAAAAATTGCTGGAATTTTCTGTCAATGGTGGTAGTATAGAAAAGGGGATTGCTGTGTGGGTGTGTGAACTTCTGTAGGATGAGACACCCAGGGCAGGGGAGAGAAGGAGGTAAGGATGGTGGTGAAGGGTGGGACCCAGCAAAATGGTCTTCCATCTTTGGTCTCCAGGAGATGCATGGTGTAGGAAGAACAGCACACAGGGGGTCAGGAGGTCTGGGATGGGGAACCAGCATTCTTGCTAAGGGTCTGGAACTATGGGCAATCACTTCACATCCTTGGGACTCAGTGTCCTCATATATGTGATGAGGGGTTGGCCTAAATGACTTCCAAGATTGCTTTAGATCTGAAGGCCAATGATTCTCTTTCGATATTTCTGGGTCTCCCTCTCCCCATTATCCCAACAGTGGGAGGTGTGCCTGATCTTATGGCCCACTCCCTGGATTGGCTCCTGGTTATGGAATCATCTATGAGATGTTGCATGATGAAGGCTTACATTGCTACATAAAACTATTTTAGTTTTCCTAGGGTTCTTTCCTGGATATAATATATATCCAGGATATATATTATATAATATAATATATATTATATATTTTCAGGATATAATATTTTCAAACATAAATGATAGAATTTCTAGTGTTGGAATTTGAGGTACTATACAGGGAGCGGGGGAGTCTCTGTGTGTGTGTGCGTGAGAGAGAGAGAGAGAGAAAGAGGGAGGGAGGAAGAGAGAAAGAACCAACCAGGGCTGGTGGGGCATTGTGAGGAAGAAGAAGCCTTGCTGGCCATGCCTTAGGTCTCACTATGGCCACTCTGTTAGGGCACCTGTGAGTGACCATGTGTGGCCTCACTGAGGCTGTCTTGTAGAACAATGGCTGTCACTCACTGAGTGCCTGTTGTGTAGCAGGCATTGTCCAGGCTTGTCTCTAACCCTCATAAAAAACCCTGCAAGCTGGGAATTACAGTATTTATCACTTACAGTTTCAGCTATTCTCAAGCAACCTGGAGGTCCATGGTGTGTAGCAATCTGCAGTGCTGCAGAGGCTGAATCTGTGTTGTGCTGGAGGCTAGGTGCAGAGGGAACTACTTGGCTGGGGAACTGCTCAGGGCCTGTGCCTCAACCCATCAGAAGTCATAACTCATGAAATAACAGCTTAGTGTCTTGGTGAAAAATGGCCTGTAGAAGAAAGCAACAACTAGTGTTGAGGATGGAGGTGAAAAGAAAATGAAGAAGGTTAAGAAAGTGGGCTAGAAGATAGAATTTTAAGATAAAGACTGGGAGGTTGAATTTAGTAGTGGCTCAGATTTATAATGTGACTGAGAGAGCTCATCATATTTTCTATATAGAATAAGACAAAAGGACTCATGAAAACTGGCTTAGGGAGTGTTCTAGCCTGTGCAAATAATGGTCATGGGGTATGATGTATAAGGCACTCAAAGTGCAGGTTAAATGGAGTGTGGGTCACAAAGACCAGTGAGACCCCAAGCCCTGTTCTCAAGGAATTCACAGTCTATCTAGCAGGGACACAGACAATAAATGACCAAATATTCTAGAAAATTGTAAGGGAAATACCCACGAATGGAATACTTAAAGAACTATTGGAATTCAT
Organism: Balaenoptera ricei; assembly: GCF_028023285.1. Taxonomy (NCBI): domain Eukaryota; kingdom Metazoa; phylum Chordata; class Mammalia; order Artiodactyla; family Balaenopteridae; genus Balaenoptera; species Balaenoptera ricei. The sequence continues at coordinate 128,599,309 of NC_082639.1, forward strand.
GGTATGACTCATTTCTAACTCAGGCCATCAAGGAAGACCTCTTGGGAGAGAGAGTTACTAAACTGGATTTTATAAGGCTGATAGGATTTAGATGGGAGAGTGGCATTTCAGGCCAGAAGACTAGCATGAGAAAAGGTCTGCTTGTCAGATGGTGCTGGATATGGCTGGAAGATGGTAAATAGACTAAGAGTATAGATTCATGTAAATATTATGAAACAAAAGCTTAGAAGAGTAAGTACTCTGATGTATGGAAAGGCCTTGAAGGCCAGCCTAAGGAGTCTGGATGGGCTATTATCCTGCAGAAAAAACCAGACTGAAATCTCAGAGGCTTAAATCAACAAAGCTTAATTTTAACTGATGCTGTAAGTCCATCTCAGGTCAGCAAGGAACCTGTTCCCTGTCCTCCTCAATCCGGGCTCATATTGATGGAGTTTCCACCATGTAGAACATTGTAATTTGCTATGGTTGGAGGAAGAGGACATGGAAATTTGCACACCAGTACTTAAAGGCTTCCACCAAAAAATAACATGTCACTTTCACTTACATTTTGTTGGTCAAGATAAGTCATACGGTCATGGGGAGGGGAGGGAAGGACAATGCCACTCTGGACCTGGAAAGAAGAGAGCAGGGATACTGGTGAAAAGAGCATTTGACTGCTGCAATTACGGAGAATGTGCAGAGCGCTTGTAAGCTTTTGTGCAGGAGAGTGACGTGACGCTTTCAACTCCTGAGTGCCCACTTCACATGCCCATTTATTGCCCATATCACACTGAAATGGTCTGCTCCACGTTCATTTCCCAGGGACCAGGTCTTATTCATCTTGTCCTTCAGTGGCCCACAGATTGGATGCTCAAGTGAGATTTGTTATATAGACCAATGAGTTTATTTTTTGAAGGATGGAATGGAGAGAGGGGAGATTGGAGCCTAGGGAGGTCAGTTATTGTATTTGTCCCTGTTAACTTTAAAGAAAGAAAGACACTTTCCTCAGAGTTGTCTCTGCCTTTTTATTCGGAAACATTTTGTCAGTCCTAGTGTACATGACCATCCGTGTTAACAATTAGACATTAAGGAAAATACTTACCTCCTGGAAGCAGAAGAGAGCTGTTTGCTCCTCTAGTCAGGCTCTTCCTTGAGAGGTCTACGCCCAGTTTCCCTTTGAGCGAAACATCTGGGGACTGCTCCGGTCTGGTTTGGTGTGTCTGGAATGCTGACCTTTTTGCTAGTCCCTGGTCTAATGGGCACATGAGTCTGGTAGCTTCTGGCTCCAGAGAGATTGATGTGGGCAGCTCTGGCAGTGACAACTCAGGAGATCAAAGTGACTTTTGAAAACTGCATTGCTGCTGACAGCCCCAAGCTTGATTAAATTGTGACTGGATTAGAGGGCCCTGATGCAATTAGCCGCTTCCCTTCCTTCCCCACCCAGGGCAGGCAGAGTCTGCCATGCAAGGCCAGATGGAGGCAGGGGTATAAATCCCCTCTCTGGCTCATGTGGAAGGTAATTTTGTTTCAGTCGAGGCATTTGTCCTGATTGGACTGCCTGTGTCACCGTCTGTGTTACCGTCTGCTTCTTGGCAGCCTGAATAGCATTCTAACGGCTCTGCTTGGCCACAGAGAAGCTTTGGTTAAGGGCAAAGGTGGGGGGAATGCAGTCTGGGGTCAGGAGTCCAGGCCAGGGGAGGAGGTGATGAAGGGGGGAGATGGTAGGGAAAGGATGGTAGGGTAAGGAGCGTTGAAGATAGCCTAGCTCACTCCAGATGGGTTGTGGCAGCAGCCTCTGGACCCAAGATATCTGAACCATGTGTGCTAGGCACAGAACCTGAAGATGATAAAGGTGTGTGGAGGAGGAGAAAAGATAACATATTTGGGTAGGATTGCAAATAGTAGAAACCACATACCCTGGCAGTAAGGGACTCAGTTCTAGTCTTACCTTTGCTTCTTACTAGCTGCACATCCCTGGCATGTGTTTCCTTCATCTATAAGACAAGACAGTTGGACTCGATGAGCTCTGAAGTCCTTTCCAGGGCCAGTATTTTGTGTATCTGTTTGGAAAGTATTGCTTGAGCCTGTAATTCCCTATTTAAAAAATATACACACATATTTCTGGAATCAGTTTTTTGGTCAAAATACCTAATTTGGGTTAAAGCTCAATTTCTCTATTTGTAAAGTGGGGATAAAAATAAAATCTACTTCATAGAGTTGTTGATAAATTTAAATTAGGTGATACTTAGAAAGTGCTCAGCATGGTACCTGATCTATAGTGATGCTCAAATATAGTAGATATTGGTGTTGTTATTATTACTGTTGTGTGATTTTCCATCTGTATACACCCATTGATCGTATGACTAGTGAGAAAATATGCATTGAATTCTTACTGAGCATGTGCAGTTGTGTCCAGTACCCTGGTGGCACTGGGGGAATGCAATATGTAAAAGTTACCCTGTTCTTGTTGGGCAGATGAGATAAAAAATCTGAAGCACTTAAATAGCATCAAGAGGCAGTATATACTCAATGACTAGGGTCAGTAATGTAGAAGCTCAGAGAAGTGTTGGAGAATTTGGAGAGGGCTTCATGGAAGAAGTGAGACTTGAAATATAAGCAGACTGGTGGGGTGTATACAGTGGACATTTCAGGCAAGGGGGAGAGCAATGAGGGGAATGGAGTCAACATGGTGTGTGGGACATAGTTCTTTGCATCCCATATGTATAGGAAGAGTCTTCTCTCATTCCTGTTGATGGGTGATGTATACTAGTCAAGGCTGCTAACCCCTATGCTTGCTCCTAACCTTGCAGGGGTCTGAGGATGTGTGCATATGAGCATATTTGTGGCCTTGTGTATCACTGGTTTAGAATCAGACAAAAATAAGATGACTCCCTTCCAAAGGTCAAATCTTATTTAATCCTTTAACAACAATAAGAAGTTTCAGGAATCTGAGAGATTGTTAGAAGGTTCTCACTGCTCTTTTATTCCTTTTCCAATTTAGCACTGAACAATCATCAGACATCTGCACTTTGTCCAGGCTTCTGTTGAAGGTGGAATTTTCAGATGTGTGAACAGTCCCAGACTTTGGAGGCAGATCCAGAGGGGTTGCTCACAGCTCACAGTCAAGCCTTGTGAGCACCGCCAAGACCTGGGAGTTGTGGTGGAGATGGTGAGAGTGGGAAGGGGTGTCGTGAGGCCTTTTATTACCTTCCCTGGAGCAGAAATCATGGACCTGTCGTGACATCAAATTTTAACTCTGTTGCCTCCTTTGGGATGCTGATAGAAGCATAAAGATCAAGCCAGCCTGGTTTCTAAATAAAGAGGCTTTAAATGTCATTGTTACATTTGCTTCATCTTCCAAAGTGTCTATTCAGAAAGGCCCCCACCCCGCCCCGATCCTGGTGTAATGTACTTAAGAACAATAGACAGTCACAACCATCTTAAATTCCATCTGCTTATGATAGAAAGGGCAAAAAAAAATTTTTTTGGTGGTATTGGAGGTTGTCAGGATTTTCCTCAAGCGCCTGCCACTTTTCAGGTTCCAGCCAGTGAGAGTAGGAGGCAAGGGTTGTTCAGTGCCAGGTGTCAGGCTGTGTGTGGACTCTGTGTTAGGTACTGAGAGTGGATGGATCTCAAGAGGGTCTTGACTGGCCCTGAAACCCGAGTGGAGCTGGTGGTGGGGCTGGGAGTGGAGGTGCTGCTGGCAGGTGATTCAACAATGGTCTCAGTACAACCTCCACTTAGGAGATTTTAATTCCCTTATAATCATCAAGCATTGAATATGCTAATATGTTTATTCATTCAACTTCCAGCTAATATTTTTTCAGGACGTACTATGTGCTGGGCACCCTGCTAAACACTGGATCCATCTAAACATGGCAGGCCTGGTTCCTGCCCCTCATGGAGCTCACATTTTAGTAGGGGAGACAGAGAGTAAATGAGTAAATGGAAAAATAAACAAGATTCTTAAAGATTGTTATAGCTCCACAAAGGAAATAAGTGGAGTGCTGTGATATAGAGGAAGGGGGATAGTGTTTCACACCTTTCCCCTCAACTACTTGTAGCTCCTTCTTCCTCACCCCCAGGTGATCATAGTGCCTTAGACTATACTGAGAAAATAGAAGCTGTCAGATATGAACCCCTTCATCTTCCTACAACTAGACCTAAAAATGTAAATACATTTTCTTCCCTCAGCTTAGCCATATAGGATGCATCTCTTTTCCCATTAAAAGCCAATATTTCCACTGTTCTCTGGATCTCATCTCCTCTTGTTCTCTGAGGGATTGCATCTCTTTGATGATTCATTTTCTCTCCAGCATCAGCAGCCTCCCCCTCTCTGTTGAATCATTCCTATACTATACAGGAACACGGATAATTCCAAATCTAAAAAAACTTTTCCAATGACCTCACTTTTCTATGTAGGTACTATTCTATCTCTCTGCTTCATTTCATACCCAGCCTTTATGAACAGGTCTCATATACTTCGCTGCTTCTTCTTCTCCCACTCAATTCCACCGCTCACCACACTTCTTTAAATGAACTCTTGTCAAGGTCATGGCTTCTGTTCCCGCCGCCCTTGACCTCTCAGCATACTGAAATCACTCTTGAAACCCTTTCCCCTCTTGGATCTGGTAACACCACTCTCTCCTCTTTTCCTCTTACTTGTCCCCTGCATCTCTGTTTGATGACTCTTTCTGCTCTACCTGACCTCTAAAGGCAAATGGACCTTAAGACATGCCTTATGTCCTTCAATCTTTCTCTAAATTCTTTCCCTAAGTAATTTCATCCAATTTCATGAATTTAAAAAGACATCTCTATGCTAATGATGACCACATTGATCTCCCCAGCTCAGAATTCTACTTAAAACTACAGAATTGCCCTACTTCTGAAATTTACCATGCCAAATGGGACACTTAACTTCTCCTTCACCCACCTTACTGATCCAGGCATCTCCATCTCATTTAACACCACCATCTACCCAATGACTCAATTCAAAACCAGAAGTTATCCTTGGCTCCTCCCATATCTTCTCTCTCTAAAATAAATCTTGAAAATATCTGTTTCTTTTCAGTTTTACTGCCATGTCTTAGTCCAGGAAACCATTATTTCGCTACTGGACTGCTGCAAACCACCTCTTAATGGGTCTCCCCAATTCCAGTCTTGCCATTCTTCAATCATTAAAACACACTAAACAGTATCTTGACCCCAGTTTCCAAATACTCTAAGGATTTTGCAACACTTTATTTCCAATCTTTGCACATCAATTTATACATTATCCATGTTCATTTTCTAGTCCTAAACTTTTTAATCCCACAAATAAAACAATTATTATTATTTTATTTACACAGTGTTTGAATTTATCTACATATTTATGGTTTCCTTTGCTCTCCATTCTTTTTTGCATCTCAGGTCATCTTTCTGGATCTTTTTCTCTTTTTTTTTGAAGTATGTCAATTAGAGAAGTTTCTTGGTAGTAAACTCTCAGTTTCTATTTGTCTGTAAATGTTATTCTTTTACCCTCTTTAAACATAATTTTGCTGAGTATATTCTCTTTTTTTTTTAACGTTTTTATTGGAGTATAATTGCTTTACAATGGTGTGTTAGTTTCTGCTTTATAACGAAGTGAATCAGTTATACATAAACATATATTCCCATATCTCTTCCCTCTTGCATCTCCCTCCCTCCCACCCTCCCTACCCCACCCTTCTAGCTGGTCACAAAGCACCGAGCTGATCTCTCTGTGCTATGCGACTGCTTCCCACTAGCTATCTATTTTACATTTGGTAGTGTATATATGTCCATATATACACTACTACTCTCTCACTTTGTCCCAGCTTACCATTCCCCTTCCCTGTGTCCTCAAGTCCATTCTCTAGTAGGTCTGAGTCTTTATTCCTATCTTGCCCCTAGGTTCTTCATGATTTTTTTTTTTTTTTAGATTCCTTATATATGTGTTAGCATACGGTATTTGTTTTTTCTCTTTCTGACTTACTTCACTCTGTATGACAGACTCTAGGTTCATTCACCTCACTACAAATAACTCAATTTCGTTCCGTTTTATGGCTGAGTAATATTCCATTGTATATATGTGCCACATCTTCTTTATCCATTCACCTGTTGATGGACACTTAGGTTGCTTCCATGTCCTGGCTATTGTAAATAGAGCTGCAATGAACATTGTGGTACATGACTCTTTTTGAATTATGGTTTTCTCAGGGTATATGCCAAGTAGTGGGATTGCTGGGTCATATGGTAGTTCTATTTTTAGTTTTTTAAGGAACCTCCATACTGTTCTCCATAGTGGCTGTATCAATTTACATTCCCACCAACAGTGTGTGAGGGTTCCCTTTTCTCCACACCCTCTTCCTGCTGGGTATATCCTCTTAATTGTTAGTTATTTTCTCTCAACGTACTTAAGTTGTAACTCCACTGTTTTTAATTTTGATTTTTGCCATGGAGAAGTCAGCTGTCTTTCTAATGGCTATGCCTTTGTAAGTAAACTGCCATTGTTGTCAGGCTGTTTTCAAAATCTTGTCTTTGTCTTTTGTGTTATGCAGTTTTACTACTATACTAAGTGTGGATTTTCTTTTATTTTTCATATCTGGGATGTTTTTACTTCCTGCATTTTGGGACCTATACTTTTTATTAGTCTTATCAAATTTGTGGAGTCTTGAATATTGCCTCTCTTGCCTTCTCCTTGTTCTCTCCTTCTGAGATTCCAATTATATATATGTTAGACTTTCTCACTCTATTCTCAATGCCTGCAAACCCCTCCTTTGTATTTTCTTCTTCCTGATTTCTCTTTGGTATATTCTGACAATTCTTTGGATATCTTCTAGTTCACTGATTGTCTCCTAAATTTCATCTTAACTGCTGTTTAGCCTGTCCATTGAGATTTTAATTTTATATTTTTCATTTTTTAGTGGTTCCATTTGTTTTTACTCCAAACTTATTTCTTCTTTCCTAATAGCTTCTTGAGTTCTCGTCTTTGTAATTGCATCTTTTATTTCTTTAAACACATTATACATAACTATTTAAAAAATATATTCTCACATCCTTGGGGTTCCTGGGGATCTAAATCTACTGATTCTTGTTTCAGCTTATTCTCACTCATAGTGGCCTCTCATGCATTTAATACTTAAAAAAAAAATGTGAGCTCATTGCTTGATCTTAGTTTGTAGGAGTTCTTGAGGCCCAATATGGGAAGCTTCCTTCAGAGATGGTTTGCTTTTGTTTTTATCAGCCAGTGAGCAGCAATTGCCCTGAAAGAGGACCACTAAAGCACATCTAAATGGCTTTGACTCAGATCAAGAGTCTTCAGCTCAGCTTTCCCACCTAGTTATGTCCCCAAATGTCAAAATATCCTGAATAATCTTGATATAAGCCAGTCAGGCTTTCCTTTTCTGGCTGCCTAACAGTCCAGGCCAGTTCCTTGTCACCCACCTAGTTCCCCCACTCTGAATCCTTCCTTCAGCCCTGGCCTCCCACCTCAGCAACCTTAGTTCTCAGCCATTCCAGATGAAGATCACATTTCTATGTATATATCTGGGGGTGTGGTATCATTTTTGGATTCCTTTTGTTCCTTCTGTTAGATCTCTGATGACTTAGAGAATGTGTCCTCATAATTTTGGTCTCAACATGTGAAGCAAGTAGGTCTTCAGAGCTCCTTGTAAGTCATCCTTCTTCAATCATTATTTGCACTATGCTGTAAGTGACCAGCTCATGGAACTCGTGGGTCCCCTCGCTCATAGCCATTTAAGAGCTTCCTGTTGCACAAGTCAGTCCACACTTCTTACTCTGTGGCTTACAAGGCCCGTGGGACTTTCCCTTGTTTGTCCCTTCAACTTTATTGCCCATGACTCTCCTTCTTTGTCTCTACCTCCAGTCACCCTGGTCACTTTTAGTTCCTAACTACCAAGCCCTTCCTAACTCTGGGGCTTTGCACAGAGACTTCCTTTGCTTATAACAATCTCTTTCATGCTCTTTACATGGTCCTTCCAATCTCAGTTTACCTTCCCTCATCACCTTATCTAGCTATGCTTTCATTTATTTCTCTTCCTGTCAATCTTTTCTTGGTGGGTAACTTTTTTGTTGTATAGATATTTAAAATTATACTTTAGTTAAATTCATAGGTTTTTGGTTTTTTTTGCTTTTGTGGTCAGTGATTTTGTGTGTTGTTTAAGAAATGTTTTCTTACCCCAATATCATAAATATGTCATACATATTTTTCTCTACAAAAAAGTCATAGATATTTTCTTTTAAAGTTTTTCTTTAAAACAGGAAGGAAGAAAAGAGAAGTGCAAGGGTATTCCCTGGAAGTCCAGTGGTTAGGACCCTGCGCTCTCACTGCTGGGAACTTGGTTCAATCCCTGATCCCCGGTTGGGGAACTAAGACCCACACAAGCCACGGTGCTGCCCCCCACCCCCCAAAAAGAGAAGTGTGAAAAGGGAAGTGAAAACTACAAGCAAGAAGGAGAATAAAATAGGGAAGTAGGAAAGTAAGCAAAAAGCAGAGGTAAGAAGAGAGAAGGAAAAAAACCCTCCAGAATTCCTCCTCCTGTTCCACTAATCTTATTGTGTATCTTCCTTCCTCATGGTCACAAGATGGTTCCTGCACTTTCATGTACAGCACTTTCATTCTATGGAGGAAGAAAGAATAAAGGCAAAGGGAAAAGACATATATCACCAAGTCCTCCTTTTACTTTTCAAATAATAGCATTTCCAATCAGTAAACCTATCATGTTGGTTAGACCTGAGTCACATGGACACAATAGCTGCAAGAGAGTCTGAGAAGGTGAGTCATTTTGACTGTTCACATTGCCACCCTAAACAAAATTGGGATTTTGTTAGAGAGGAATAAGGGGGAATGGATATTGCGCAGGCAACCTCCATGCCTGCCATACTATTTTAATTTTTATTGTGTAATAACAAGTCCACTGATAAGGTGAGGTCCCTCCATATTTTTCTTCTTCAAAACTCTCCTGGTTATTCTTGATTTTTTACTCCTCCATATAAATATGTGCATCAGCTTATCAAGTTTTGCCAAAAACTTTGTTGGAGTTTTGATTGGGACTTCACTGATAATTTAGATTAAGTTTGGAGAGAATTTGTCATCTTTAATGTGTTGAATCTTCCCACCCATTAATCTGGTATATCACTTAATTTATTTCAGTCTTCTTTTATGCCGTTAAATTAGGCTTTATAATTAAATCCAAAATATCTTGTTCATGCTTTACTCCTGATATCATATAATTTTTAACAATTATATTTTGGAGTAATTATTTTTAATATAGAGATGCTTTTCATTTAAAAAATTGGAAACCTTGCTAACCTCTCATATTATTCTCTCTTCTTCTCTGGGTTTTATGTGGAGAAGTCATATTATTAGTACATAATGAGTTTTGCTTCTTACTTTCCAAATCCTCTCTCTCTTTTTTCTTCACTTATTACAGTGCTTTTGTATAATGAGAGACATGATTCAGTAAAGAGAGAAAAATATAATGATACAGGAGAGAATAAGGACAGTTGCTAGAGTGATGTCCTTCCATAAGTGAGAGGGAATAGGATACACTGTATAAAAGGAGGTTGGCCTTAGATTAGGAGCACAAATGGAATTATTGTTGGCAGTCATTGGTTCATGAGAAGACTGGGATCAAGGAGGGGATGTGGGTTGGATTCTTTTTAGGACCATCCAAAGATCACTGACCCACAAAAAAGAGCACTCATGTTCTCCATCTCATAATTATCCTTGAACTCTCTGAATGCCTCTAAGACTAGCAAGACCTTAGGCTGGTTACTTTTTTTTTTAACAACCCAAGGAGGAGTTTATCCACATGGACTGGGTAGAGGATGTCAGGCAGATGCCAGGGTGTGGCTTGAACTTCTGGTAGCTGGATGCATAGAGAGTGTTGTGTACCCACTCACCTAAAGAGAAAAGGGGGAGAGGGTGCCCTGTGGTGAGAACCAGCAGGACACCTGTCCAATTATTGAAGTGGAATGAGAAATTTAATTCTTTTTTTTTTTTTTTTTTTTTTGAACATCTTTATTGAAGTATAATTGCCTTACAATAGTGTGGAGAAATTTAATTCTTAAGCATGGCTTTGGGAATTTTCCTCCAGGATGTGACATCATTTATTGAAAATTAATTGAGTATCAGCTGTATGCCAGGTCCTGGGGGTAAATAATGAGTGAGCATTTTCTTTGCCTCTTCAGACTTGGAGCTTGGTGAGGAGACAGATATCTACTCCATGAAGCAGAATGAGATAAGCTTCACAATGTAGATGTGAGTGAAGGGCTACAGGAGCCCAGGGGACATGGCTATAGGACTAGGAGTTAACTGTGGAGGGGTGACACCTTCTCTTGATTAATGGGGAGGGGAATGAAGCAGGCATGGCTGTGCTGGCTTGGCAGGGAGAATGCCCAAGCCAGCAGCTTCAAGGCTAATTAAGTGAAAAGTGATGCAATTGATTTGTTTGCTTCCAGCCGAATAGAACTTGGTCAGCATGGAAAACCAATGAGTTTAACATTTCTCTACTTTGAGCCTGCAAGATGATTTCAGCATCTTCCCTCAACCCTGAATGCTGATGTTGAAATGTGATGCTATTTAAGTATTTAAAAATGCATCACTGCAGCTGGGTGAGTGGGTTTGCACCAATAACCCACAACAGAGTATGCTGGCCACCCTTGGGTGTGTGGAAGGAGAGAGGGAGGTGGGTACATTGAAAGGATAGTAGCAAGGTAAGCATACTAGAAGGTGTGCTTGGATAAACCAAAGCATAGCTTAAATAAAGCACCAGTAAAGTGATATGGTTGGATCTGCTTATGTAGATCATTCCGGTAGTGCCTAGGGGAGTGAATTGGAATGGGAAAGACAAGGGACAGGGGGCCCATGAGGGGGCCATTGCAGTCATTCAGGCAAGAGCTGAGGAGGACGGTGGTAAAGAAAAGAAACATTTCCCAGGAGGAGTTGATAGGATCCAGGATCCTATTTCATCCTTGACAAATTTGCAGCAGAAAAATTAGACTTCAGCTCTTTCATTATGAGGTCAGAACTCAAGCAGTTTACTGAGTTTGTTGAATTCAAACAGTTTATTACCAAATTCTGCTTTTTAGTTTTAACTTCAACAATAATTTTTTGAATGACAACAATGTACTAAACCCCATGTGCATGGTTTTGGGGTTACAAAGATGAGGACGACGTAGACCTGCGCTGAGGATCCTCCGCCTTGCCTGGTCTGGTGAAGATGGGTACGTGAACTACCATCACAGGAGTGCTGGAGAAACGTGCCCATGTTATGGGCCGCGTGCTGTGGGGACAGAGAGGAGAGCCCAGGTCTAACTCTCTCAGTGGAGTCAGGGAAAGACTTCATGAGCTTGAAGGGTGAGTAGCAGCTTGCTATATGATGGAACGGGGCACGAAGGGAATTTTAGAGGGAACACACACAGAGGTGTGGCAGCGCGTAACATGGTCAGAGACATACGGTATAATGATTAAGAGGTGGGCTCTCCAGTTAGACAGCTTGTGTTTAAATTCTGGATCTTTCAGTTCTAGACCCTGAGCACGTTACTTAACTTTCTGTGCCTCCATTCTCTCATCTTTTAAATATGGTTTTTTACTTTTTGGGGGGCGTGCTGCACAGTTTGAGGAATCTTAGTTCCCCCACCAGGGATTGAAACTGCGTCCTCAGTGGTGAAAGCACGGGGTCCTAACCACTGTACCGCCAGGGAATTCCCTTAAATAAGGTTATTAGTAATACCTATCCCATATTGCAAAAAGTGAGAAAGCTTGTGAAGAGAACCCTATCTTGTAGGTTTGTTATGAGGGTTAATAATACCTGTAAATTATTTAGACCAGTGCCTGGCACATGGCAAATTCTCAACAAATACTAGCAGTTATCATTTGACCAAATATTTAGGAATTAAAGAAGAGGGATAGGGGAAAATGGAAGATGCAGCTATTCCTGCTTTTCCTTAAAAATATTTGTGGATGTCAAATAATATAGGAGAGAGGGCTCCTAGGACCAGGAGAGGCTTTAGTAAAAATTCAACGTTAAATTATTGCTGTGAAAAAAAAAAATTATTGCTGTGGACTGAATTGCATTCTCCCCACCCCAAATTTGTATGCTGGAGCCCTAACCTCCACTGTGATGGCATTTGGAAATGGGGCCTTAGGAAAGTAATTAGCGTCAGATAAGGTCATGAGGGTGGGACCTTCATGATGGAATTAGTGACTTTATAAGAAGAGGAAGAGAGAGAGAGAGACAGAGAGATTTGCCATGTGAGGACACAGTGAGGAGGTGGCTGGCTGCGAGTAAGGAAAAGGGTCCTCACCAGCAACTAAATTTGCCAACACCTTGATCTTGAACTTCCTCCAGAACTGTGAGAAAGAAATATCTGTTGTTTAAGCTACCCAGTCTGTGGTATTTTGTTATAGCAGCCCGAGCACACTAATGCAGATTTTGCTACTAGGAAGAGGGACACTGTTGTAACAAATACCTAAACACGTGGAAGCAGCTTTGTAACTGGGTAATGGGTAGAGGCTGGACAAGATTTGAGGCGCAGGATAGACATGCTAAAACTGATTCTGGTGAGATCTCAGACAGAAATGAGGAACATGTTATAGGAAACTGGAGGAAAGGTGGTCCTTGTTATAAAGTGGCATGGAACTTGGCTGAACTGTTTTCTAGTGTTTATAGTGTTTGTAGAACTTGCAAGTGATGAAATTGGATATTTATCTGAGGAGATTTTTAAGCAAAACACTGAAGGAGTAGCTTTGTTCCTCCCGAATACTTCTAGTAAAATGTGAAAGGAAAGAGACAAATTGAAAAAGAGATTGTTCAGCAAAGTAGAAGTAGAAGTAGAACTCAAAGACTGGGGAACTTCTCAGCCTCTCCATATTGCAACACGTGAGAAAGCTTGTGAAGAGAACACTAAGAGAGTGACTGAACAGCCGTTTGATGGAGATCATGGGTGTGACTCACAGACTTACTCAGGCATTTCAACAGAAGCTAAGAACAGAGATGCAATTATACCAGTGAAGACACTACCAGTTTGAATGACAGGGAACAGAAAAAATATGAGATGAAATAAAGGACAACTGTCAGACTTCTTCAGTCCTGTAGGACTGGACCACAGAGCTATTTAGCTGTGGATATTGCTGTTCTTCAAGAAAAAGGAAGAAGGACTCTGAAGACAATTTGGAGACGATCAGGGAACCTGCTTGTGACAAGTAAGTGTCTGTTGTTTAAGCCACCCCATCTGTGATATCTTGTTATAGCAACTTGAGCAGACTAATACAATTCTCTGAGACTTGGAGGAGGGAATTTGAACTCCATAACAGCTGGTGAAACCTGGGCTTGAATCTGGGCATTTTCAGTTTATCCTCTGGAGCAAATCAACTAATTACTCACAAATTGCCACATTTCAACAGCTGGATTCAAACAACATGTTCCCTGGTAGAGCCATTCCTCACTCTTACTAATTTGAAGACCAAGGCTTGTCTCATAAATTGGAGGCAAATTATAAAATATGAGCCCCTGATGTGGTCTGTGCCGGACAGAGAGCAGTGTGTTGGATTTCACTGAACCTTGCTTTCAATGGATGCAAACAAATGACACCTCTCTTATCCTCCAAGTCTAATGACTACTGTGCTGTGGGAATGCTGGCCCAGCCTAGACACCTGGGCCTCCAGTAATGGAAAAGATTGAAATATGCTTAGGCTATTCACCCATATGACTTGTACAGTAGTCTGTCTTTTGGGCGTCCTGTTAATCAACTTTCTGAACTGATAATATCTGCTTTTGGGGAGATGAGAGGATGACCATTTTAGGATTTCTCTGTGTCTGTCCTTATACTAAGAGGCGTCAATAACTAGTGAGACCTTCTTTCTTTCCTTACCATCACCTCCACTTTCCCACTCTAGACACATCGATGTCAACCAAATCTCACTAGAGTGACATTGTTGGTGAAGGGCATTCACCACACTCTCTACTGGGTCTGGAGCCTAGAAACACAACACTGGATCAAAAAAGCAGAAAATGTATTACACACCTACTCTGCTCCCTCCCAGCAAGGCACAGTGAGGAATAATAATGGCTACCAACTTATTGAGTGTTTGTGCGGGTATGTGTGTTTATCCATGCCAGACTCTAAGCACTTGATATGCATATTCTCATTTAATCTTCCCAACAAGTTTATGGAGTAGGAATTGTTACGCTGAAGTTACTGATAAGGAAGCTGAAGCTCAGAGATTTTAAATAAGGTATGTGGAGTGATTCAGCTAGAAAGAGGCAGTATTGGGACTTGAACTCTTGAGTCTTTCTGACTCCAGAGACCTCTTCCTTAACCGCTCTGATAGTCTGCCTCCCCCGATGCTGAAGCAACACAAGCCTTGGTCCTTGTCCACAGAGACATTGTGCTAGTTTTTGTGGACTGTTTTAGGGTAAACATCCAGGGGTTATTGTAAAAGGGAGTACGTAGTTTCATTTGAGACTGAAGAGAGTTAGAAAATAAAGAAATGCTTCTAGGGACCTGTAGGGACCATGGTGGTGGCAGCAGCAGAATCTGTTGAACATGGTCACTGGTCTAATTCTGAGAGAAGGGGCTTGTGACCTGGGCAGATGCCCCATCAGGTGACTATTGAAGAAGGACACAGAAGTACCTGGGTGCTCAGGTGGTAGTTTTACTTCCTCTTGCAGACGAAGATTCAGTTTTAGAAAAGCGCAGTCATGGTGTCATAGAAAGTTCTTAGTGATCCCTTGATACAACATTTCTCAGTTTGTAAATGACAAAATCCTGGCTCAGAAGAAATGACCTCTGCCAAGGCACACAGTGAGTGGCAAACAGCCGAACAAGGGTGAGAAGCCTGAAGAGAGGACCACACTGAGACAGGACTTCAACCCAAAGACCTTCCTCAACAGGGAGGTTCAAGAACCAATGGGACACTGTCCTCTGGGCTGGCAACTAGCCCTCACCTGAAGGATAGCCCTTTGGTTAGGCAAGGTTGGTGTCTCCACCACAATATTTAGAGGTGTAATTCAGAGGGGGCACTGTCTTGCCAACTGCGAAAGAGGACGTAAATGTTTTAACCAATCCCAATCATCTGTAAGCAGTCTCAAACATCACTTTGAAGTGGACAGAAAATGTGTGTTTGTGTGTGTGTGTGTGTGTGTACATATGTATATGCATGTATTTGCATGTACTTGTATGTGTGTGTGCACGTCCCTGTGCATGTGCCTGTGCAAGTACTCTGTGTATGTGAGTGTGTGTGAATGTGTGAGTATGTGTGTGTGTGTGTAATGGGGTAAGGATTCATGTTAGTGCGGAGTTAGCATAGCATAGAGAAGCGGCTAAAAGAATCGATTCTGGACATAGGTGTGTGTTCAAACTTTTGCTTTGCCGCATACTGTGTGGCAAGTTACTTAACCTCACAAGTCTTGGCTTCTTCATCCGTAAAACTGAAGTAACAACGTTTACCTCTCAGAGTTGTTATGGGGACTAATGAAGACCATAGGTAAGGCCCTTAGCATGATAGCTGAGAATTCAGTAAGTGGTTTTGCAGAAATCTCAGCTCAATTATCACAGGAGAGCATGTGAGCTGCCCATCTGAATCCCAGCCACCACTGCATTGAGTTGGAATGGACTCTTCTCCCCCCAAGGGCTCACAGTCAGGCGTCATAATAAACTTATATGCACGTGCTCACCCTTAAACATAGCTAAAATTCAAATAGTACAGCAACATGATGAGTAAAAAATGATCTCTCTCACGCCTTAACTGTAAAGAAACTGTGCATCCTTCTAAGACATTCTATGCAGGTGCCATGTTTGCCTTTGGGATGCCTATCTCTACGTCATTACAGTCTTTTTCAGGATATGAGTGGAGAATATTTCCAGAAACTTTTGGCACCAGGCCAAAAGCTGCCCATCTCTAAATAGCTGCCCATCTCTCCCTAGAGAAATAGTGTTCAAAGGACAAGGCAAACCATCTTCCTTTTTTTTTTTCCTCCCCTGAGGAGGGTCCCTGGGGCTTCCTGAAAGAGCAGTAGACATAAGACTTTGAGACTCTCAGGAAAATAATCCAGGCCCTGGGGTAATCCCATATTCCTGACTGTCTCTGTCTTCCTCAATATAATAAGAATAGAGGAGGCCTAGAACCTGAGGGTTGTATGGGAGTCCAGCTATGCAGAGACTGTCAGAGAGAAGAGTTTGGTTTAGAAACACAGGAAGTAGAATGAAACCAGACTGACAGGCCTGATGCTCAGGGCAGATGACAGAGAAAGACAGATGGACTCGTGGGAGCATTTGTAGAGACTGCTATGGATTTCTCCTGATTTAATTGTCACAAAGCGACAGAGGGTAGGAAGTAGGTAGTTGTACATGTTACAGACGATAAAGCTGATGTCTTCGGAGAGGTGAAGGGACTTTGCAAGTGTTATCCACGTGAATACTTGACCCACTGTGTGTGCCCTGAGCATCCCAGCTGCTTACCACTTACTCAGCATCTGAGAATGCCTGGGCGGAGGTGGGGAAGAATGTGTTTAGCAAGAGAATTGTTCACCTGGCCAAAGTGGCTTTAAATTGGAATTCAGGTATAAGGAGAACAATGCCAGACTATATCAGTTGTTAGCTGTGGAGAACCAGCGTTCTGACATTGAAAGAAGAATAGTGGAATTGTCCAGCTAGTCTGAAGTGGGAGGAGGAGCAAAGTGTGGCAAAAATAAGACTTAAGACTTTATATATGGATCTAGTGATGCGTGCAGAATATAGAGAACACATAAAGAAACGCCAAGATTTTAACACAAAGCAATATGGCAGAAAGATCTCTGAGAGTGTATCAATGCAAAGAACCTGGATGAGGGGGCGTAAGTGTGGGGTGGAGGAAGCAGGAGAAGCTGCCTAGGGGAGCTAAGTAACCACACAGAGGGGTCCCAGATGAGCTCAGATATTTAAAAGCCTTGCATAAAGATGGAAAGATCTCCAAACAACCAGGAACGCACAAGAGAGGCACAGATGTACAAAAATAGTATTGGAATTGGTAAAGCCCAGGATGAAATGCAGCTTGAAAAAATTGTTACTGACCAAAAAAAGAAAGAAGTTACCTTTGAAGCAAGATGCTAAGATAAGGGCTGAATGATAGGCCCATGGCTTGGGGTAGATGGGATAATGTTAACAGATGACAGAGAACATAATCCTAATTTGCTTCTGTCTTCTCTATCAAGCAGAATGACCTTAAAACTGGAAAGGGTAGAACAAACATGATTAAGAGGGAATTGAAATCTAAGATAGGTGAAGCAATAGTACAAAGCAGCTCTAAATGAGTTCAAACTCAGATGAATTATTTCCAAGGGAGCTGGAAGAAATTGCAGATGTGGCCACAGAAATGCTGCCCTGAACTCCGAAGAATCATGGAGAATGAGGGGGCCACACAAGTGTCTGCTTCTCTGAAGGGAAAAACTTAAGCTCCCATGGCTTGACATTGATACCCGGCAAAGTCCCAGATATCATGAAATAGAAGTAGATTTAGCAGAGGAAAGGGTGTCCCTTTGAAACTGGCTTGAGTTCATTTAAAACAAGGCAAGACGAGTCGAGGTAACCATAGTATCTGTTTTTGTGATGGGGGACTAGGTTGGTGGATGAGACAGACAAAGCGGGCAATGATGAGTGGTCTGAACAACATCCAGGGGGAAGCGGGTTGAATGCCCATTCACAAAATGGGTAAAGGGACGGATGGAGCTGGGGTCTCTGAGAAGGCTCCGTGACTAGTGCCTTTCTTCCCCACCAGCATTCTGAACGAACTGAGATAAAGACAAAAAAGTAAGCAGACAAGAACTAAAATATCATATTTACTACTGATAAAGGCTAATTTGGAGGATTCAGCTGAGTGTGAGAGCCAACTTATCTCCTTAACTCGACAGACATATCCACTCAGCCACAGGCAGTATGAACGAGGGCAGGCTTCCTGGAGAGAAGAGCAGAACTCATGTTCTCTGTAGGTGACTTCCCCTCAACAGGGAAAAAAAGAGTAGCTGAGATGAGAGTGTCCAGTTTATTCCTCCCAAATTCACCAACCAGATTAAGCCACATTCTCTGGGGAGCTGCAATGAGAGGTGGGAGACGGCCGCTACACAACTACATGTGTAGCTGTATCGCAGCTACACATGGAAAGAAACAACAGGAGCTGGAGAAGTGTTCCCCCCAGGAAATGTCATCCTTTAATACTGTACCAATCTCACTGTTACTTCCACTTGCTTGTCTGCCTCCTTCACCGACCACATCCTTCAATCACTTCCTGGGACATTGAAGGTCCTCCGTAAATAGGGAATGCATAACTTCCTTTTGAAATATTAACTGAATTACTTTTCATTCGTGGTGAAACCTGTTTGTTCCTAGTTCCTACTTGCCTGAAGGGCCTCTGCCTGTTAAATTAACAGTAGTTACTGTTTCTAGAGAACGATAAACAAGACGACAAAGGAATCACTGCTCAGTTTTGTTTCAAAGTAGCATTTTGTTTCAAAATAGAGTTTCAGTCCATAGCAGATACAGTAGTCTGAAAAATGATTTGCAAGAGTCAGGCTGACAAGGCTTGTTGGCATCCAGAGAAACACACTTGGCCTATTTTTATTCATTCAGTTTGCAAATTGGGTAATTGGACTCATATTTTTTTTCTTAACTCAGTGTCAGGGATCCTGGGCTGGCTGGGTTAGCTTGGTTGAATGAAGCCCTTTGCTAAGACCAAGGTAGAGAATTATGTTCTCAGATACTTCAGCTGATGGGTGTGTGTGTGTGTGTGTGTGTGTGTGTGTGTGTGTGTGGCGGGGTGGGAAGGGGAGCTAACAAAACCAAACCTTTACTTCAGTGTCACAACCACTTAATGATGGAAGCTTTATGTACCAGGTCCAGGTTGGAATTTAAGTTCGTTTGATATGATCTTGGGCAGGCTACTTCATCTTTATGGGTCTTCATTTCCTTAGCTGTAAAGTGGTGACAAAAGCCTCAGCTCCCTAAACTTGTGCCAGCCTGCCCACATCTGCCGCTGTGGCCACCACACAAATCCAGCCCTAAACTCCAGTTTAGGGAGCCCTCCAGACGTTGACTCCTTGCCATCCTCTTCAGATGTTCTCATGTAGAGGATCTCCTGGGCCACTCAACCCCATGACTGTATATCTCCATTTTCTTGGCTAGTAGAGTGAGATTTGGTGACCTTGCCTCAGCCTGTCATTTGGTTCAGGCCAGACATCTTCATAGAATACCATATCAGGCCCAGATTCTAGTGAGGTTTCTTGGACACAGTCAGCGAGGCCGCCAGAGCACCGTCAGCTGGGCATCCTGAATGTGCTGGCCTCTGTCATTCTGCGAGGGAGCTCAGACGATTTAAGGATGGTCATGAGGAGTAAATGAGATTTTATAAAGTGCCCAGCATCGTGCTTGGTATACGGTGGGTACTTAGGCCTGTTAGTTCCCATCCTTTCATAGGACCTTGAAGGGGCTGTCTCGGTGAGGAGAGAGTTGATTGCTCTTCTTATTTAGAATTCAACACTTCAGGAGAAATGGAGAGCAGAGAGAGCTGTTAGAAAAGGACCAGGGAGGTAGGGTGCTATTCTCTTGATCTGAGCTGAGATTTATCTCATAATAGCTACTTGGCCCACTGACTGCTTAGTCACTTAATCCACAGTCACCTCCATTAGTCACTGCTCCTGGGCTACTTCTTATCACAATTACAATTCCTTTAGTTTATTTTTAAACCCAGTCTTATTGCCATTGGAAAAATCAAGTTGGAACCCAGCAAAGCCAAGTGAGAAAAACCTGCAGGAGACATGAAATCCTAGGATCAGATGGACCTATCAGTGGAGGATTTCAAAAATATAGACAGTGTTTTACTGGGCAAGGGATGAATTGAAAAGTCAAAGGAAGACGGGCTAAGGTTTGGCCTCAAAGAATCCAGTAGGGTAAACAACTTGGTTTGATGCAGACCAGGGAAGGATCTGATGGAAGACCCCTGGACCAGGCTATTTGTCTCAATGCAGTCCTTCAAGGCAGACTCACAAGGTAGGGCTGCAAAAATGATGCTGAAGGATGTCATAGGGTTTCTGGAAAACCTAAGAATAGTGTTGGGACTTTCCTGGTGGCACAGTGGATAAGACTCCATGCTCCCAATGCAGGGGGCCTGGGTTCGATACCTGGTCAGGGAACTAGATCCCACATGCATGCCACAACTAAGAGTTCGCATGCCACAACTAAGGAGCCTGTGTGCCACAACTAAGGAGCCCTGGGGCCGCAACTAAAACCCCAAACAACTAACTAACTAAATAAATATTAAAAAAAAAAAAGAATAGTGTGAATAGTGATGCCTGTCAGGCAGGGCTGGCTTTATGGGTGTGAGACCTGTGCAGTTACACAGGGCCCTACTCTCAGAGGAGGCGGGGATCTTGGTTTGTCCTCTGCTGTCACTGTCTTGAAATTCTTAATAATCTTTTCTTTGAACTTGTGTTTTGTAAGAAACCCCGATGGAGCATGCATGCAAGCAGAGGAGATATCCTAGGCAACATGTGTGTAAGTTATAGGCCAGGCCTCTAAACACGGCAGGTAACATGAATGCTGAGGAGTTGGCCTGACAATCCTGTATGCATGCCTGGGGTGTCCAGGGTGATGCAGGGCACAGCCCCAGGGCCAGATCGGTAATGATGATGGTGACAACAGCAGCAGAGGTAGTGATATGGCCATGGGAGAGAGGAGGAGCTGTACTGTGGCCAGTGCTGGCATCTACGGTGGGAGGCTGGCTTGCCTGTCCATCCTGGAGCCTGTCCTTGTTTCACATGGACAGATATTAACTCCAGCCTGAGCACTAGGACAGGAACTACAGGAATAGAGAGTTAACTTTGTCAGAAAATTATTACAAAATATAAGTGTACACATGGACTTTGTAATAAAGCATACATGAGAGTTATTATAATTCTTTAAAGTCTATTTATATTACAAGTGTTCTTTTTTATTGAAATATATTTGACATATAACACTGTGTAAATTTAAGGTGTACAACATGTTGACGTGATACACTTATATACTGCAGTATGATTGCCATTGTGACGATAGTTAGCACCTCTATCATGTCATATATCATCATTTCTTTTTAATGATTGGAATAATTAAGATCTAGTCTCTTTGATTATAATACAATATTGCTGCCTGTATTTGCTATACTGTGCATTCTTGAAGTCACATTGCATGTAGGTGGTGCTCACTTGTATATTGATTAGCTGGCTGTATTAGAAGCATAGAGGAAGAAAAGAGAGGCATAGAGAATAATTCACCTAATCATTTCCTAATATCCTTTTTTTGTAGTGTTTTTAAAAAATATTTTTATTGAAGTATAGTTGATTTACAATGTCTTGTTATTTTCAGGTGTATAGCACAGTGATTCAGTTAAACACACACACACACACACACAGACACACACACACACATATACTTTCTCAGATTCTTTTCCCTTATAGGTTATTACAAAATATTGAGTATAGTTCCCTGTGCTATACAGTAGGTCCTTGTTGGTTATCTATTTTATATACAGTAATGTGTATATGTTAATCCCAACTTCCTAATTTGTCCCTCCCTCCCCCTTCAAAGAGTTTAGAATCTTTGGGTTTGGAAACTGCTGCAACATAGCAAAGCAAACATGCCTAGAAAGAGAAATCAAATTCAAAGATCATCACATTCAATAGAAAAGAACACCATTTTCATATGATTTTTAAAAAATATTTATTTATTTATTTATTTGTTTGTTTATCTGCGCTGGGTCTTACTTGCAGCATGCGGGATCTTAGTTGCCGTGTATGGGATCTTTAATTGCATCATGCGGGATCTAGTTCCCTGACCAAGGATTGAACCTGGGCCCCCTGCATTGGGAGCGTGAGTCTTAACTGCTGGACCACCAGGGAAGTCCCCATATGATGCTTTGTATGAATCAATTATTAATCAAGACAATTTAAAAAGTAATTTTGCTTTGTAATTGAGAATACAGCCATATAATGGATACACAGATGTTTCAAATGATATACAAATCATGATGCCACTTTTGGTTTCTAGTACATCCTCCACAAGTTACAGGAAATGTCAGAGGAAACATTAAGATGTCATTGCATGAATTTATATCTAAAATTAAATTCAGACTTACACAAAGCTGAATTGTGTGAAGAGTTAAATCTTTTTAGAAAAATTGTTTTGCAAGAATCATCAGCTCTAGATGCACTAAAATTTATATTTTGAAATAATTTATCAGAAATTTATCCCAGTGTTGGACTTCCCTGGTGGCGCAGTGGTTGAGAGTCTGCCTGCTAATGCAGGGGGCGCGGGTTCGGGGCCTGGTCTGGGAGGATCCCACATGCCGCGGAGCAACTAGGCCCGTGAGCCACAACTACTGAGCCTGCGCGTCTGGAGCTTGTGCTCCTCAACAAGAGAGGCCATGACAGTGAGAGGCCCGCGCACCGCGATGAAGAGTGGCCTCCGCTTGCCGCAACTAGAGAAAAGCCCTCGCGTAGAAACAAAGACCCAACACAGCCAAAAATAAATAAATTAAATTAAATTAAATTAAAAATAAAAGATAGCATCATGTAATGACAATTCTATAAATCTGGGTTTTTGGAAGTGATTTCAATGGAAGACCTGTCTCAAAAGAAATTAAGAAATAAAAGTCTGGAATAAATCTCTTAAAAAAAAAAAAAAGATCTACTCAGTCTTGCAGAGTTGCCATTTAAAAAAAAAAAAAAAAAAAAGAAATTTATCCCAGTGTTGTCACAATCTATACAATACTCTTAACAGTTCCAGTAACAGCTGCATCAGCAGAAAGATCCTTCTGAAGATAAAAAATTTCCAAAAATTATTTGTGGTCTTGCATTTGCCAAGAGAGATGCTTTCAATTACATCAACTGAAAACGAAGTTGCTAAAAGTATAAATTTTGAGAACCCAATAAACGAATATCCAGAAAAGCCAGCCAGAAGAATCTCATAGTCAATCAAGATACCACATTAATAATGTATTATTATTTATTTTGTTATGTAAAATTATGATATCAAAATATTATATTTTTGCAATTTATAAATTTATGTTGTGATTCACGTATCACCATCATACCTATGATGGTTTGTAAGTAACAGTATTTTTGAAGGAAAAAGCTTTATGTTTTAGTACCTTTAACTGCACTCCCCCCTGCTTTTAGAGTAAGGGGCCCTTTGCACTGGCCCTACCAATTGTGTAGCTAGCCCTGCTCTCAGGGCTACTTCTTAGCTTTCTTAAGATTCATGGTAGATAATGATCACTTATCTCGTCTGCTTTGGTAAAAACCTCGAGTGGATTCTTAGAAAAGAGAAAGCTCTGGAGATCATGTAGAGACAACAGGCGGCCTCCTCCTCTGAGGCTTGCACCAAGAGACAAGCCATCAGGAGCCGACTCATTCACTGTGGACTTGCCAGTCCTAGCACCGGGCCTGGCACAAGCTCAACAATCATTTGTCAAGTGGAAGAGTTGTGAATACCATTGTAAGAGTGGGGGATGCTGAGTTTCAAAGAGTTTAAGCAAGATGTTCAAAGAAACGGAGCAATCTGTGGGGTTGAGATAGCTGAGACAAGATGAAATCCAACGTGTGCTGACTTAGCCATGTGTAGGATTTTCAAACAAGTTCCTCAGAACATTCCTCCTGGGGATGGTAATAAGGCTCATAAAATCAGGGTCCAATGGCAGAGCAGATTTGGGAAATGCTAGATTAAACAAAAGCAGGTTTTGTTTTGTTTCATCAAACTACAGTGTTATCGATGTTGTTGACATTCTGACATGTACCCTGACCCTCTAAGAGAATGATGTGCTATGTGGTCTTTCCTCAAGTTGGTGATCATGGGAATTTTATTTGGTGGATGCTGTTCTTCAGACACTACCTGGGAAATGGTCATTGGGTCCTTCCTTTCTGTTTCTTCTGGGTGGG
Organism: Balaenoptera ricei; assembly: GCF_028023285.1. Taxonomy (NCBI): domain Eukaryota; kingdom Metazoa; phylum Chordata; class Mammalia; order Artiodactyla; family Balaenopteridae; genus Balaenoptera; species Balaenoptera ricei. The sequence goes on from NC_082639.1 coordinate 128,623,254, forward strand.
GTCTCTAACAAATGACTAACAAGTGGTGTTGAAATCCTTCAGCAACCAAACTCTGGGACCCAAGCTGGCGTGCAAGTTCTGCTCTTGATTACTGAGCCAGGTAACGTGGTGCTGAGGAATGGGTGTGGATCTGGAGCCTGGGAGCCCTTAGCTGTGTGACATTGGATAAGTCACCTCACCTCTCTGAGTCAGTTTTTCCAGCTATAAAATGGCAAGAATAAAATCTATATCTTGGGTTACTGGAAGCTTAAATGCAATAATGTATGTGATGTAATCTAGTACAAGGCCTGGCACATAATGGCTATTCAGGAAGTATTGGATCTCAAATTCCGGCAGTCAACCTATTTTCACTAGTAGGTGTTTGGCAAATACTTCTAAGTGGCAGAATCATGAATTTAGATGAAATTTTTCAAGGAAACCAACCTAGAAAATGGGTATAAATTGGTATTAACCATGCTACTCTGACTGGAGTTGGGGTGGGAGGCTGAGTGCAAGGACATTTTCCATGAGCTCAACTTCCGTATCCAATGGTCTACTTGGCAGTTCCATTCTGAGGACTAATAGGCATGTCAAAACAAATCTCTTTATTATTTTCCCTTAAAGCTGATGCTTCTTCCAATCATTCCCATTTCATAAAATGGTCCCACTATCCAGCCAGTTGCTTAGGTCCCCAGTCCAGGAACCATCCTTGATTTCTTCTCTTTCCACTACTCCCCACACTTATCCCAGTAAGCCTTGTTAGCTTGGCTTCAAGTCCATCCACTTCTCCACCACTATCTCCTATTTCAAGCCATCATTATATCTGACCTCAGGTACTGGCTGATGTCAGTGTTCATTCATATTCTTAAGACTTTGCATCTCGGTGCCTGAGGGCTGCCTTTCTCCAATCTGGAAAGGTCATTCTGCTCACCTGCTGTGGGCAGGAAGCACTAGGGAGGTAACAACTGCTACCCGCTAATAGCAACCTCAGTTTGGGAATCGGTGCATAAATACCCCAGCTCCCTCACCTTTCAGGTGGGACTATTCTGAGGTGTGTTTTGAAGCATTTCCCCAAGTTTCTCTGCAAGATTAAGCTCCAGTTGCTTACTATGGTAACTGGCTTAATAACACACCCTTTGTTGCTTGCCTTCCCTTCTTTGTATTCCTTCCCCACACTCCTTCCAAGGAGTTCCCTGCATCTCCTAAATAAATAAATTATACTTGAATCCTTGTCTCAGGGTTTGCTTATGGGGAACCCAAATTAAGACTCTGGTTCACTGAAACAGCTTCTTCTCTGCAACAAATCTTTCTCTGTAGAATAGCCAGACTGAAATTCTAAAAATGTAAAGTAGATCATGTCTTCTCTACTTATAAACTTCTGCTCACTTTCCCCTACACTTAAATAAATATCCCAAATCCTGTCTATAGCTCAACATGGTACAGATTCTGGCCCCACTGAGTACCATTCTTTCTCTCTTCCACTTCACTCCAGCCCCACTGGGTTATTGTTTGTATCTTGAAAGTAACTCTCCACTTCCGTCTACGGCTGTTTGCACTTGTTCCTTCTGCCTAGAAAATTGATTTCAGAACTTCAGGGGCTGAGCTCCCTTTTACAATTCCAGTCCAGTCCGAATATCACCTCCTCTGAGAAGTCACTCTAACGTAGCCATGCCTTCCTGCCATTACAACTCTTTGCAATTATCTTGATATTTATGTATTTATTTCTTGTTTGTCTTCCCCTTCTATAATGGCCCTACTCTTAGGACAGGAACCTTGTGTGTCTTGTTCTTATTTTTTCCTCAGCACCTAGAACAGAGCTTAGCACTTAACATGGACTTTGACATGTATTTACTGAATGAATGCATGTATGTACATTATAGTATCTTATTTGTCTTTAATTGTGTCAAACGATGGTCCTTTTATTAACAATTGTTATTTGTATTAATTATTATCATTATTTTACTGAAAACTTATTTAATAATTAGAAATAAAACAAATGATAACCCATAATGAAGAGACTCATTTACCTGACAATTATGGAGGGTCAGAGAGTTGCCAGGCACGGGACTTCCCTGGTGGTCCTGTGGTTAAGACTCCGTGCTCCCAATGCAGGGGACCCAGGTTTGATCCCCGGTCAGGGAACTAAATCCTGCATACTGCAATTAAGAGCCTGCATGCCACAACTAAGACCTGGTGCAGCTAAATAAATAAATAAATAAATAAATAAATATTAAGAGGTGTGCCAGTCACTGAAGATGTGAGATGAATAAGCAATCTCCACTCTTTCTTATGCTATAATTGAGAATAGGAAACTGAAAGAGCAGAAGTTGTTTTATGTCTAACAACAACAACAGCCATAGCCAGAATGACGCCTCTCTGAGGACGATATTCAGTTTCCCCCAGCACCTTCACTTCGCTATGGTCATGAGCCTCATGACAGTGCTATAGGTAGCTTCATTCTTCAGGTGAGGAGACTAAAGCTTACAGAGATGAAGAGTTTTGCCAAAGCTCATAGGGCTTGCAAGAGACAACAATGGGGGCTTCCCTGGTGGATCAGTGGTAAAGAATCCACCTGCTGATGCAGGCGACATGGGTTCGACCCCTGGTCCAGGAAGATTCTACATGCCACGGAGCAACTAAGCCCTTGTGCCACAACTACTGAACCTGCCCTCTAGAGCGCGCGAGCCACGACTACTTAGCCCGTGTGCCTAGAGCCTGTGCTCCACAACAGGAGAAGCCACAGCAATGAGAACCCCACGTACCCCAACGAAGAGTAGCTCCCGCTCGCCGCAACTAGAGAGAGCCCTTGTGCAACAATGAAGACCCAACGCAGCCAAAAATAAATTAAAAATAAATTTATTTAAAAAAAAAAAAAAGAGAGAGACAACAATGGGACTGGGACTAGATTTGGGGATTCCAGGAACCGTGTCCTTTCCACTGCCTCCCTCTGCATCTCCCATTTGTGCACAGTCTGGGCACAGAGCAGATGCCCATCACGTGCTGTTGACAGGTGGAAGGATGCTTACTAACACCTTAGGGAGCATCCTCCATTTGGGAGTCCCTTGGGTGGCTTGACCAAAAGACGCTGCCAGCTGCTGCCACTCCTGATGGTCCAGAATTACGTGGTCACTGCGGGAGGCAGCTGGCGTCTTGTAGAGCGAATTTACTGCTGATAATGAATATGTGATGCAGGCGCACACCTGCTAAGTAGATAAGTTATGTTTTCATATGTCGTTAGGTGAACCCATTAATGAAATACATTGGTTAAATAAATAATGTGTGTAATTCACTAACGTGCATTGGTGCCTAGTGCAGTAAACCAATCTTAAACTAACAACTGTTAAGAGAACAAACCTGTTTAAGGCATAGATTTGCTCTATTTGAGGACAGGGAATGAATAGATTTCTTCTTAGTTATGAATAATAGATTGATCTTTGCTTTACAAAGTTAACTCTGTAATGTAGTATTTGTCTTTCTACCCATTGCTTAGATAAAATCCTGCTACATGTTTGCCTGGGCTGAGAAAGCAGTATTTTTTTTTTTTTTAATTTAATTTTATTTATTTATTTTTGGCTGCATTGGGTCTTTGTTGCTGTGCACGGGCTTTCTATAATTGAGGAGAGAGGGGGCCACTCCTCGTTGCCGTGCATGAGCCTCTCATTGCGGTGCCTTCCCTTGTTGCTCTAGAGCACAGGCTCAGTAGTTGTGGCTCAGGGGCTTAGTTGCTCTGCGGCATGTGGGATCTTCCCAGACCAGGGCTCGAACCCGTGTCCCCTGCATTGACAGGCGGATTCTTAACCACTGCGCCACCAGGGAAGCCCCAGGAATGCAGTATTTTTGTGAATCAAGTTACATGCACTGCAAGGCAGGGATGAAGGGAGGACAGCATGGAGAAAGCACCAGGGAAGAAATCAGGTGGGATTAGGAAGGGCAGTTTGCCCGCTAATTGCTAGGTAAGAGTTGAAGGTGAGGATGGTTGAACTCTCCTTCTGAGGGGTGGGATGCTCCAGTGGAAAGTCAGTGTACCATTCAGAAAGGAACCTTAGACTGGAGGGTTACATGCCTTTCTGGTTCACTGATCACTTTGTCTACAGAGGAAGAAACTCTCACCAGCCCCCATAGGCCACCGGCTTTCTCTTTCTACTACAACAAACCTTGCCCGAAAGAAAGGTAGACTCAGGATGGATTTAGTCATCAAAGGGTGACGTCTTGCTTTCATTAAGTGTGTTATAAGATATTTATTAAGAAATACAGAATCAAAGGGCTGTTGAACTCAGAGGACTGAATCTAGTCCTACTCTCTAGAGCCCTGAGAGGTACAGGGATTTTCCCAAAGCCCCACAGAGCTAACCCTTGAATTGATGCCCTCCCATCTTCCTGTCCAGCTCCTTCTCTCACATCACCCTTTCTCTTGGTTGGCAGCCTCATCCGTCCTCTACTTTCTTCATGTAGCATGTTTATTTCTTCCCCCATGTGATTCCAGGTGAACTGGGGTAAATTCCCTCCTTGATTTTTCCGGCATCAGCTATAACTGGATGCACCAAGGCAGGGAAATAATTGCAGCCTCTCCCACAGAAAACAGCATAGAGCAGAAGGAGCATGTTACATGGCATGTCCCTGGGGCATTCCATCCATCCCAGGCATCCCTAGACTGCTAGGTGTTAAACGCTTCTTGTTTTTTTGTCCATAAGTTTTAGTTCCTCAAAGGGACTCTTGGGTCAACGCTTGGGGACATAGAGAATCACTTTCACAAAAACTTAAAAATGAGAGAAACAAGAATGCTCTCTGAAAGATTAAACAGTAGAATGAGTGTGTTATTCATTGTGCACACCATGCCTCCTCCCCACACCCCTGTAGGACAAAGGAGTCCACTGCCTCCCTCTTCAGCCTCGTCTGCCACCCTTCCCCCCAGCACTACTCCCCACTCCAGCCTCATCAGACATCGTTCCATTCATTGTCCCTATCTGGGACATGTTCCCCACTCTGCCTGAGACCCTTCCTCTCCTCCTTCCTCCATTCTCTTCCCTTTTGACTTTCTCACCCCTTCTCTTGATTGGGTCCCATATCCCTGTGTGGTGGACACTGGGGATCAGCTCAGACCCCCTTTTCAGGGTCAGCACACTCATCCCCATCTGCTGGAAACATCAGCAACTCCTGGAGCTCTCACTGAGATTTGATCTGGGCCACGGGGAACTTCCTCCCCAAGGTCCTGCCCCTCCTCGTGGGGTGGCCATAGCCAATGACCAGCTGATTCGGGGATACCATGGTTCAGCCCCCTTGCCTCAGTTGGGGTCCATTCTTCAAGGTCATCTCAGCACCAGAGTTCCTCATAAGACTGGCTGGAGCTTTGTTTGCAGCCTCATTGCAGGCCAGCTTCTCCCAATCCTGCCTTCCTCACTTTCTCACAGGTGTATCTCCTGAGAGAACCCTCCAGTCAACTTTCTGTACACAATTGTCCATCTTAGTCTGTTTCCCAGAAATCCAAGCTAAGACAGTTGATGTCAGGAGTGGCCCTAGGAAGAAGATGCTAAAATGCAATCTTGGAGATCCCTCTCACCTGTCATCTGGCAATGAGAACCCCCAAACTGATGGTAGGTGGAGTCAGGATAGCCTCTGATGTACGTAGCAGTGCAATTGTTAGGACTGGGCTAGGACACCAGTGGAAGGGGATGCACTGGCTCGTGTAATATCTTAGGCACCGGAGAGGTTTGAGGGAAATAATATCTAAGAGGATCATGGAATTGGTGGTAGTTGATGAATGTCATTGATTCATTGAAGAAAGATGATGACAGGCTCAGAGTAAAACTAATCATCAGTTCTAGACAAAATGTGAAAGACAAAGCCTCCTTGGCAGCATTTAAGGAAATCCTAATCTCTGCAGTAGGGCTGGGAAGTGTGGAGAATCAGGCTCAGAACTCAATTGTAGGAGGAACAGATCTGCAGAGAAAGTTGAATCTGGCCCTAGCAAGTCTCCTATGCCAAAGTCATGGTCCTAATACAGAAGAAATGGGACCCTAAGACATGAGACCGGGATATCTGAGTAGATGCAGTTGAAAACCTTGAATTTACAGATTTTCCTGGAGCCATTGGATCCACAGAAGTGTTCTACTCCCCACTGGTGGCAGATTCTGAAGATCGTGTAGAGGGTTCCATTGAGGCAGGTGTCTTACAGAATGATGCTTGTTTCCCTCAGGATCTACCTCCGTCCCCTCTCCTGGCAATTAGACCAACCACATGGGCTAAATCCCTGCACAGCATGACTGAGGATAAGCTGGGCTTGCTAAGGAGGAGAGGGACCATCTGCTGAAGTGGCCACAGAATCTGGCTAACATGTACCAGCAGGAGCTGGAAGACTACACTTAGGACTGAATCCTGAGGTGCTGGGTCAAGGGGGACAGAAAATAAACTTGGATAAAGGAGAGTTATTTAGGAGCTCTCTGAAGGGCTATTCAATTTTGGAGCTCCCTGGAGGACCAACTGAGGCCTCAGCTGCAACTGTATTGCTGACCAGCTTCTCTTTCTATGCCTTTCTCTCTTCCTTATAGGTCCTTCAACCCTCTCTAGGTAACTCTCCAATCAGTTTTCTGGTACAACTCTCCATCCCAGAGTCTATTCCAGATTCTCTCCTGTGTGTTCCTAGTCTGTCTGTACTTCCTCTTTTGTAACACTTATCACACTTGCCCACTCTTCGGCCCCAGTACTTACCATAGTGCCTTGAATGCTGGCACATAGTAGTTGCTCAGTTACTTATTGTTGAATGAACGGTGAAATGAATGTGACTTAGGGAGACAGAATGGCTCTCAGGTCAGAATAAGACCCGATGGAAAGAATTACTATATCTAAAGAAAGAAGGGGCTGGTTAGCCTCAGAATAGTAATAAAAGCAAATCTTAGAACCATGTCCATCCAAGTAGCATCCAGAGAGAGGTGCCTTAGCCGTAGGATTTTGCTTTTTCTGATCCCTTTAAGCAAAACTGTGTCTAATGTGGAGATATAATAAAGGGCTTCAGCCAATGAGTTTACTGCATATCCAGTCGCATGGGTGAGACCCTGCTGTGGAGGTAGGTGCCCCAGAGGCAACCTTAACCTGCTGCCTTTGCACATTTGGTCCATCTACTACCTTCCTCTTATTCTGCTTCCAGGATCACCAAATAACTCCATCTGTGGATTGGTTTCTCACATAGGCCTATTGACAGGTCATGGGGACTCAGGTATTCAAGTCCATGGAGCAGCTATAATTCTTGTAAGTGAACTAACGTACATTCTGATTTTATATATCAGTCCTGCTTAATGTGAGTCTGATCCCAAGAGATGAATCTACTCTCACTGTACTGACAAGTCACATTTCTGGCCCTGGGAGGTCCAGGGCCAGAACCTAGACTGTGGGTGAACTCACTAAAGTAATGATGCATTCCCACCCCTTCCCCATGTTGACTCTGGGAATCTCATTGGCTTTTTCTAAAGAATACCCTGATTTCACCATGTGCTACAAATCTATTATCTATTTTGGGATTTCCATGAAGAGTAGGGCAGGGACTGGGTGGTCAACTTCCTTTTTCCCTCTAACAGTATTACCTGGTGCTTGGGCTTATAGTCATTATTTAATGAAGGCTAAATGAACTGAATGTCCCTGCGGTATATGGGGTCCCTTGGAATGAGGGAATTCCTCCCTCAGGGTGACTGGTGAGGAGGTCTCTGGGGTCTGTGGACTGAAGTGGGTCCTCTGCAAGATTTCATATGGGGTCTGGGATGCCTGTTGCTCTCAGGGATCCTGGGAGGGCCCTTTGGGCCTCTGAGCCTCAGTTTGAGAACTAGTGGTCAGAACTAAGTTTGTTTCTTGTGGTTGGGAATAAAACCATTTGTCTCCTTAAAAAAAAAAATCCTTTGATGGAACTGGAGGGTATTATGCTTAGTGAAATAAGTCAGACAAAGAAAGACAAATACTGAATGTTATCACTTACGTGTGGAATCTAAAAAATAAAACAAACTAGTGAATATAACAGAAAAAAAAACACACAGACTCACAGATATAGAGAACAAACTAGTGGTTACCAGTGGGGAGAGGGAAGGTGGAGGGTAAGATAGGGTTAGGGGATTAAGAGGTATAAACTACTATGTATAAAATAAATAAGCTACAAGGATATATTGTACAGCTCAGGAAATATAACCAATATTTTATAATAACTATAAATGGAGTATAATCTATAAAAATTTTGAATCACTATGCTGTACACCTGAAACTAACATAATATTATAAATCAGCAATACCTCAAAAAAAATCCTTTGTATCTGTTAAATATGTAGAATTTCCCCCACTTTACTCCAGGAGAAACTGAAGGTTAATTTTACCATTACCATGATCATTATCAAAAAGTCCTTGGTAGCAACTAACTCTTTTCTAGTTCGAGTATATGGAAAATTTCACATTGCCATCTCCGCTCTAGCAGAAAGACAGTACTATGTCAGACAGTGGCAGCAGACTAGATATATTGACCCAATCAATGTATAAATGTTATACTTCATGGATTTTAAGATGTACATTTTTTTTTCACATTTATCATCTCTGAAATTGGGATAAGTCTTAATAATCGATGTCATGTCATAGTTTAAACTGGAAACAATTTTTCTTTCTTAGTATTACATAAAATTATGGCATCTTATAATTGATAGTATCTTAGATTAAATGAAATATGAGGGTAAAATGTTACATAGCATTCTTCGTTGAGGGAAAACCAGGGATTGGAATGGTTTTTTCTCATTTTTGTCCTTCGTACATGAAGTATTTTGCCCCATGGGGAGGAAGTTAATTGTCTAAAAGGAAGAAATACCTCCTAAAATAAAATTAAGAGGAAGACAAGCACTGCTCAAGGGTGAAGGATGCTGGCCTTCCTGCTGCCATGACACTGGCCAGGGAATGCCAATACTGTGATTACCTGGGTCTCCCTCTCTGGGTATCCCCTGGGACATTTCCCCCCACTTCTCTCACTCATAAAACCTTACCTCTCCCATCTCCTAGCCCCAGAGATTTAGCCAATCTGAACAACAATTTCTTGAGACTCCTCCATAGCAGTGAATGCGAAAGACTCCATGCTTTATCCTTTTCCCTTCCTTCTCCTGTATCATGTGCATTTTAACACTGACTTACTGGAGTCATACTGCCCCAGTCCAAGGGAGCCCGTCTCATGGTGGAAGTTATAGGCATCAGTGACAAGCTGGTAGAAGTCGTATTTTAAGTTCATAGCTTCCCTCAAATCACACCATTTATTTGGAGAGCTCAATTTTTATACTACTTTGCTGTTTACAAAACATACATTGACAAATATTTTGTTATTAGAGGCTCACAAAACCCTGAGAAGTAGGCAGGGTAGACTTCATCACCATTTTTCAGATAAGGAAGCAGAAGTCCAGAGAGATGAAGCAGTTTGGTCAATGACACTCAGTTTGCTAATGAAGGAAATAAGACCAGAACACAGGTACTCTGATTCTGGGGCCATTGTTCCTCCTTCTAGGAAAGAGACCACTTCATACAGCTGCTTCCCTGGCCTAGGACTAGATGGGCTTCCAGAAAGGCCAGATTATACAGAGCCTGGTAGGTTATGTCAGAGGTTTTGGCCTTTATCGTAAAGCCCTGGGAAGTCATTGAAAGACTTAAAGCAGGCAAATTAAGATGAACAGATTTTTGTTTATTTGTTAAAGAGTTAATGAGGTGTTGTGGGGAGAATGAATTGTATGAAGGTAGGAGTGGAAACATCTAGGAGGCAGTAGATCAAGCAAGATATGATGGCACCTGGTCTAGGTGCATGACAATGGATGGGAGAGAGGAAGAGGGAATTCTGGGAAGATGGTGGCTAGAGCTAGTGTCCTATTGCCTTTCTGCTCTAGTTCCAATCCAACTACCAGCTGGAGGTGTAGTGTTCTGGGAGTAGTGTTCAGCCTTCTGGGCAAGAGAGGAGCTTGGAGATAGATAGAGGAAAAGCCATGAGGCAAAAAGTAGAGCTATTACAGGGAGCTTGAGCCATGGAGATCTACTGCCCATAGAAGGTCAGTGCCAGCCCCATGTGGTCCTAGGAGCACCTGATGGCCTACCTGCTCGCAAGGAGCTGAGGTAGAACTGCAGCATGGACTGGGTTCCTCCATCTCTGAGAGCTGTGGTCTTTGTTGCCTAGGAGATGGATTGCGGAGATATTTATCCAGAGGTTTCAGCAGGCGAGAGACAACCCGGCAACTGGGTCAGAGGCTGCTGTGCTTTCCAGTGCTTCTGAGTTCATTGCCATTCTTGATAGCTTGTTCAAGACAGAACAAGCCAAGTGCTCACAAAGGAAAAGGCAATGAACCCAGGGGGTTCTCAACAGACACAGAGAGCAATAATAAACAAAACGCTCAGAGAGGTAACTCCTTTGGAATAAAACTACTAGAGGAGATATTCGATCTTACTTAAAAAATAATACAAGTACTTAAGGGAAGTCATACAACCTTAAAAAAAAAAAAAGATCTCCTGGAACCAGGAAAAAAAAGAACAAAGCCAAACAATAGCTCTGATTTTTAAATTTAAAAGTTAAGGAGGGGAAAAAAAAAAACTTAAGGAGGGGATGATCACTGTTGTAAACAATATATTTAAAAAAAAGTTTTTATTTTGGCTGGTTTTGTTTTTTTTGGTGTTGGGTCTTCTTTGCTGCGCGCGGGCTTTCTCTAGTTGTGGTGAGCGGGGGCTACCCTTCGTTGCAGTGTGCAGGCTTCTTATTGCGGTGGCTTCTCTTGTCGCAGAGCACAGGCTCTAGGCACGTAGGCTTCAGTAGTTGCAGCACGCAGGCTCAGTAGTTGTGGCTCACAGGCTCTAGAGCGCAGGCTCAGTAGTTGTGGCACATGGGCTTGGTTGCTCCGCGGCATGTGGGATCTTCCTGGACCAGGGATCGAACCCGTGTTCTCTGCATTGGCAGGCAGATTCTTAACCACTGCGCCACCAGGGAAGTCCCTGTAAACAATATTAATGCCTAGAAGTGCAAGTGAAAGAAATATCTTAATGCACAGATCAAAAATACAAAGAGACAGAAATCATGAGGGAAAAATGATATTTGGAGAGCAGATACAGGAGGCTTAACATGTGAAAAATAGGGGTCCAGATGAGGTGAACTTAGGCAAGTCTGATGACTGATGCAGGCAGTTAGAGATGGAGTAGACATTTCAAGGATGTTTCCTTGGCTTCTGCTTTGGACAGTTGGGAGGATGGCAGTGCTACTACCTAAAATGGATTGTCCTGGAGGATAAGTGGGTTGTGGGGCAAACCAGGCAGGTGGGAGAATGACGAGTTAAGCTTAAAAGTATTGATCTTGAAGAGCATATGGACACAGAAGTGGAGGCACTGAATTGCTAGTGGATATGCAGTTCTAGAGAAGAGATATCTGGGATGGAGATGGAGAATTAGAAACCATCAACCTAGAATGAAAATTGAAATAAAAGGCATAGATGAGAGAGCCTAAGGTAAGAAGAGGGGAAAAAAACTGTTGGGACAAAGGCGGTGGTGCGATCATTCTCTTCTCTCCCTTCCCTTTTTACTCCCCACTCTTGACTCTACACTCTGCCTGCCTTCCATGTCCTTTCTTATTACATGACATGAGACTTAGTGGGGAAGAGGAGGCAAAGGGGAAAAGAAGGAAAGAGAAAACAGGGAGAAGAACATGAGGAAGAGCAGTGGCAGGGGTTCCTTAAAATGGAGAAGCAGTATCAAATCTACCTAAAGGGTTACCAGTTCCCATCACCTAAGCAGAGGGGTGATCCACGAGCAGGTCAACTATCAAGGGATAGCTTCACAGGGAGGCTCCATGGCTCTCTTTCCTGAAGTATAAAGGGAAAAGTAGAACTAGCATTTCTTGAGCAACTGCTATGTACTGGCCACTGGATATGCTCTTTAACATTCACATTCTCATTTAATTTTCTCCAGTAATCTTATAAATAAGGACGGTGAAGCTCAGAGAGGTCGAGAAATTCCCCCAAATCCCAGGTTGGAAAGTCAAAGAGTCAGATGAATCTGTGTAACTCCAAAGCCCTTGCTTTTTCCACTCTGCCATGAAACATCGGTACCTGAGAGACCCTGCCAGAAGATTCAGATTTGGACCCACATGACTTTATTTGTATTTCCACTGGGCTTTTAGTGTCTCAGGACATTCAAAGATTTACCTTCTCTATTCTCCCGGAGTTAAGTACACACTGCCAGCCTGACCTTTCAATCTGGGCTGCTCTCTGGTTCTCCCAGGTTACTGACCAGCTCAGACAAAGGAGAAAAATGAGCTGTCATTCTTTCTGGGAGTTGAATGACTGCTTCCTTGTAAATACCTAGAAAATCAGTCCTCTGTGAATTAAACTCTTTCATCAACCACCAGGCAGATTCTAAATCATTGATAAAAGGGAAAGCCTCCTAATTCATTGATCAAAATCCCGAGGCTTTACCAACTCAAAATAAAAGCAGCAATATCTGGGACAATACTCAGCAGTTATTCACTCTGAGAGAAGAAGTAGTTCTTGCTTTCAGCTTGGAAAATGCCTGATATTCTCAGGATTGAGATAGGTGACATTTCTTCTAACTTCACTTATCATCAAGAAAAAAAAAACAACACTAACAGTGTTTCTTGTAAGTAGAACACACGGTATTAAATGGTAGAGATTCAACAGAGTAGTAGGTTAACCCTGAGTCCCAGATTTCTGAGGGATCATCCAGATTTAAAATATTCACCTATGTGGTCCTCATCAAGGCACTGGAATTTGTGAGAAATTTTATCCTGACTTTAGTTTGGAGACAGGTTATTTTAGACATATCTTTATAGGTTTTCTTAAGGATTTGGCAATTATCTTAGGGTGACTGAACATGCATAATATGCACTAGGCAATTCTATGCAATTCAACAAACGTTTAAGGGATGATGGTTAGCTATGTTTGTATTAGGCACTAAAATTAGAGATGAAAAATCATATGGTGGCTCTTTGTTTACTGCCTTATAGTAGGTAGACAGGTAAGGAAATAGAAGCTGAGGTTCCAAGTAAAGATAGGAGACTGAGTACATAGATTTATCTCCTCTCCCCCAAGACCCCTTAAGGTATGAGTAAAATCTCAAAAAAATCGTAATCTCTATACAGTGAAGAGAATGAATGATTTCAACACTTTTAGGAAAGTGGAAAATAGGTGAAAGAGTGGTACCTGGTGAAGTAGAGGAAAGGAGGGACTACAATGAAGAAGAAAACTTAGATACCAACAGGCACTGGAACAAGGACATCATGTATAATTGGGGGCAGGGCGGTGGTATGTGGGGCTACAGAGAGGAAGTAATTGAAACTATGTATGGAACAGACGACCTCCCCCTCACTCCCCACAATGAACTAGCCTAGCACTGCCCCACACTGCCTAGCATCAAGGCATGTATGCATTCCCTCAACTCAGGCAAGCGAACAAACAAACAAAAACAAAAAATGGGAATTATCTTTAAAGAACTTAAATGATCTACATGGCAGATCAATACAGGAAGTTCAACATCTGACTAATAATGAGTCCTACAAAAGGAAAGCAGATAAAATTGGGGTGAGAAAATTGTCAAAGAAATAATAGAAGCAAATTCCTAGAGTCAAAGAGCAAAGTCTCCACATTGAAAGAGTCCATCATATTTCCAACACAATCAATGCAAAATGACGCAAATCTTGATGTATCATTGTGAAACTCAAAACTCAAGGATGCTCCTAAAAGCTTCTGAAGAGAAAACAAACAAACAAAAACAGAATGCACACAAGGTAATAAGAAGCAGCCTGGCATTAACATTCTCATCAGCAACATTGGATGCTGGTAGTACATCGAGAAATGTCTTCAGGAAATGTTCTGAAAGGAAAAAATTTTAACCTGAAGTCCTATACCCGGAGAAGTTAATAGTCAAATATGAGGGTAGAATTACTTTTACACTTTTAAGAACTGGGGAATATTATCTCCCATGCATGTTTCCTCAGAAAATTGTTTGAGAATGCACTACATCTAAATGAAAGCCTAAGCTAAGAAAGAAAAAGAAGTGGGATTCAGGAAATGGTGGATCCAGCCCTGGAGAGAGGTTAACCCATTCAGCGGGCCTAGGGTCTGGCTCAGGGGATTAGACACAGGGAGTCCTTTTGAGGGGAAAAATTGCAATTGTATAACATGACTGAGAATTCATTGATTTTCAGCTTCTTTTCTAATACATCAGTAATTTAGTTGAATCCAAGTTTCAATATGTAGTATTTTTACTGTTATTTAAACTGTACTCTAATTTTCATTGTGATTTCCTCATTAGTTATTTAGATGGTGTAGTTCTTAATTTCTGAACATACAGACACTTCTAGTAATCTTTTTGTTATTGTTACCTGGCTTAATTGCATTGTGTTTAAAGATGCTCAGCTTGATTTCTATCCTTTGAAATATGTTGAGACTTGCTTTCTGGCTCAGCATATGGCTAATTTTTTAAAGTGTTCTGAGTGTGTTTGAAAAGAATGTGTAATTTGCAGTTGCTGGGTGCAGTGTTCTAAATATGTTAATTAGGTTAGATTTGTTAACACATATTGTTCAAATTTTCTGTATCCTTACTGATTTTTGTCTGCTTGTTCTCTCAATTTCTGAGAGGTATATTTAAATCTCCCCCCTGTTTTTATAGATTTGTTTATTCCCTTAGTAGTTCAGTCAGGTTTTGCTTCATTTATTTTGAGACTAAATTATTAAGTACATAAAAATTTTATAGTGTTATGCCTTTCTGGTGAATTGAGCTTTTTATCATAATGAAGTATCCTCTTAATCTCTAGTAATACTTTTTGCCTTAAACTCTGTGATAGAGCTCACCAGCTTTCTTTCTTTTTTTTTTTTTTTTTTAATTATCTTTCTTTTCTTTTTCTTTTTTCTTTTTTTTTTGGGAGTTGCTCCTGATGGGCCATGTTTGTTTGTTTGTTTGTTTGTTTATTTATGGTTGTGTTGGGTCTTCGTTTCTGTGCAAGGGCTTTCTCTAGTTGCGGCAAGCGGGGGCCACTCTTCATCGCGGTGCGCGGGCCTCTCACTATCGCGGCCTCCCTTGTTGCGGAGCACAGGCTCCAGACGCGCAGGCTGAGCAATTGTGGCTCACGGGTCCAGCTGCTCCGCGGTATGTGGGATCCTCCCAGACCAGGGCTCGAACCCGTGTCCCCTGCATTGGCAGGCAGATTCTCAACCACTGCACCACCAGGGAAGCCCCTCACCAGCTTTCTCTGAGTTAGCATTTGTATGGCATATCTTTCTCTTTTATTTTACTATCAACCTCTCTGTTTCCTTCTCTTTTACACATATCTCACGTAAAGAGTACATGGCTGTGTTTTGTTTTTATATCCAGGTTGACAATCTTGCCTTTTAATCAGAGCACTGAGTCTACTTACGTTTAATGTAATCACTGATGTATTTGGGTTTAAATCTCCCATCTTAACTTTTCTTCATCTCCTCTGCTTCAAGTTCCTTTTCTCTTCTTTTAGATTCAGTTTTAAAATTCATTTCCCTCTTTTATTAGCTTCAAAGTTATACACTCTTATTGTCCCTTTATTGGTTACCTAAAAGACTATAATGTGCATCCTTGACTCACCATAGTCCACGATTAATTGGTATTTTTGGCCTTTTCTCAGAAAATCCAAAGATCTCAGGCACTTAAAGTCCATGTATCCCCTTCTGACATATGCCATTGTTGTTGTATATTTTAACATATATATTTTAAGCTCCATAAGATGCATTTTTTATTGGTTTGTATAGCCAATATTACACACATATTTTCCCTTTTCTGTCCTCTTCATTTCTTCCTACATCTGTGTCATTCCAGGGATAATTTTTCTTCTACTTAAAACACTCACGTTAAGGTTTCCTTTAATGCAGGTCTGCCTGTGACAAACTCTCAGTTTTGTTTGTCTGAAAATGCCTTTATCTGACTTCATTTTTGTTCTCTGCCTCCAGTGAGGATGTTCATTTGCTTCTCTGAGGCACCAGGGGGGTCTGAGCAACCAGGGAGCATCTTCATCCAGTTTCAGGGGTTGAGATGATTGGAAGCTGAGCCATAGTCACTATGAGGGCTGGTCCACCTGTGTTTCATCCTCACAGCTCTTTGAGGTTCCAAACAAAAGTAGGAGGGGTTAATGAGGCCCTCTCTGTCAAATTTTGTCTCACTACTGCCTGGAGACTTTAAACTCCTCTGAAATTATCAAATATCCCCAAGGGAAAGGTGGTGGTCTCACTTCTTCATATTTCTATCTTTTTCTGGATCTTGGCTTGGTGATTCTGCCCTACCCTGTTTGTTCTACAGTACTTTCAGATGACTTCTTCCCTTCCTTCTTCCTCCCTTCTTTCTTTCTTCCCTCCCTCCCTCCCTTCCTTCTTCTTTCCTTCCTTTCTTCCATCCTCTCTGCCTTTATATACTTTGTGTCAGGCCCCATGAAAAGGAAGCAGACACAGGACACAGGGGGCTCACAGTTGACTGGGAGAGACATTAATACATAAGAGTCATAGCTGTCAGCCTATAAATTAAATCTGTGTATGAGGTGTCTCCAGTGTAAACCAATCATTGTGATGCAGCGTAATAATAAGGGTAAAAATACAATGAGTAGAAGCAGAGAGGAAGGGACGGTAATCCCACCTGAGGACATTAAGGAAAGTTTTGAGCGGAAAGTTTTGGTGCATAAAGAAAAACTTCCCAGTTACTGGGAAAACTCTCTTCCATGTAGAAAACTTAATTTCTTAACACTATTCTATAATTGAAGCACACCTAAAACACACAGATGTCTCTGTAGAGATGATTTCAGTTTAATGAATATTGATTGAGCTACAAATTGTAGCTAGGCTACAGGCACTAGGCTAGGCACAATTGCTGCCCTGACGAACTTATGGTCTAGTAAGCAAGACAAACCCATAGGAGATAATTCCATATATATAACAGAATGACTGGTGACAAGACATAGTTTTTGTTGTATTGAATTATTCTTTATAAAGAAATATTGGTCTCTGTACCAGAACATTCCAGACACCAAACACCATTTACAAGGGAAGGCAGATAACTTTGTTATGCAGGACACTGCAAAGTCCTGATGCTCACACGATGGGACTTTTTCATTTTCTTTCAGAACATTCTCATCTGTCTTTCTAGGCTTCTCATCCTTCTTATGAGCAAAAAAAGAAAGAATAAATCTCCTATTTTATGAGCAAAAAAAGAAAGAATAAATCTCTTATTTTAAAACTGCTTTCACTTAAACGGTTTAAGATGGATCTTTTCAAAATAGAGGATCTGAGTTACAGGATGACAAATGTGTACCTAGCTGGGGGACAAACACCCTACATCTTTCCCCTAGTCAGAGGGGCTGATTCTGTTGGCCCAGCTTTAAGGTCACAGTCAGACCCAGATCATGAGGTGGAAGAGCAAGGCTGAAGTCCCAGCCCTGCCACTTAATGGATCTATGACCACGGGCAACTCATCTGTGTGGTTGATTGCCTCCCCACACCTGACACATTGTCTAGTAGGGAGTAGTTGCTCAGCAAATGTTGAATCAAGCATCTCCAAGTTTGTTCTCTACACCTGGAAAATGGGCATAAATGCTGTTGTGAGGGTAAATTAAAGAAGACAGTGCAGGTGACAAAGCTTTGTAAATGGTAAAGGACAATATAACAGATCTGAAAGTGACTTGAATCCATATCTGTTCATGTCAACTTTGAGTTGGTTTCCTTATCTCTAAATTGGGTATGAGATTTCTGGCTTCAAGTGAGGCTGCTTGTTGTTGTTTGTTTTTTGGTTTGTTTTTATTAACTTTGGTGAGGATCCTGGTATTTTTTGATGGGGGAATAGTGAAGGAAATAGCATACACTTTAGAGCCAAATGAAATGAATGGAAAACAAATCATCTCCACTGGCAATCTTAGTAAGGACTAATGAAAAACAAGGGACATCTTTTTTTTTTTTTTTTTTTTTAATAGAAAGTCTTTTTATTTATTTATTTATTTATTTATGGCTGTGTTGGGTCTTCGTTTCTGTGCGAGGGCTTTCTCCAGTTGTGGTAAGTGGGAGCCACTCTTCATCACGGTGCGCGGGCCTCTCACTGTCGCGGCCTCTCTTGTTGCGGAGCACAGGCTCCAGACGCGCAGGCTCAGTAGTTGTGGCTCACGGGCCCAGTTGCTCCGCGGCATGTGGGATCTTCCCAGACCAGGGCTCGAACCCGTGTCCCCTGCATTGGCAGGCAGACTCTCAACCACTGCGCCACCAGGGAAGCCCACAAGGGTCATCTTTGATCCAATGATTATATTTTTTCCCTGGGCCTAACTTGATTGCATTATTGAATGTTCTGGAGCCCTCCTCACTTATTTAACTATTACGACCCTTTACTTATGGGCTTCAAGATGTAATTATGGTCTCCTCCCACTAATGAAATGAGAGGTTTTAACTGAGTTAGGCCATCAGCAACCCCTGATGAAGCCTGACAGATCTCTTTTCGGACTACATACTCTTGATAACGTTAATGTCCTTTCTCCACGCTCATTTTCCTGTGCTGGGTGAGTGATAAGAAAGCATTTATGACATCCTCAGAGTCAGAATGGAATTAGTACCACTTATGGGTCTGCCTCCTAGAGACCCATACTGGATCTAAAATCTTGGAAAATTCTTGGAATGGACTGAGCTGCAGGAATCAGTCTTCTGACTAGGTGGGTGTAGGTGGTCTGAGCTGGAGACAGGCAACAGGGAAGCGGCTGAGCAGTTCCTTCTTGGAGTTCCCCTGGGAGATGTATGTAGGTGGCTGCCACACTACAGTTGGTGAACTTGAAAGTCCCTTTTATGAATGGAAAGTCGTGAAGTGACCACCAATCAGGAGTCAGGTTCCTAACAGGGCTGGTAAAGCAGATAGTTCCCAACCTTGGGCCAGGAGTGGGTGGCACTTAAATGCACTGGTGGATTCTGGGGGTGAGCATGGCAAAAGTGAGGGCTGGAGCTGGAGAACCCCAGTGGAGTGGTGCTGCCAAGGCAAATATTAAGCAACTGGAGGGCGGTGAGAGGCATTACTGAGTCTACCATCTGGCCTTCTTCCAAAATTCACTCCCCTTCCACAGATGCCAGTGCTCTTCAAGGGTTCACAGAAACAGAAGGAACCCACATTCCAACTGTCAATGATAGTAATGAAGTGTCCTTCATCTCTGTTGAATCAATATAGTCTTTCTTCTTTTTTTTTTAATTTTTATTTTATATTGGAGCATAGTTGATGAACAATGTTGTGTTCGGTTCAGGTGTACAGCAAAGTGATTCAGTTATACATATACATGTGTCTATTCTTATTCAAATTCTTTTCCCATTTAGGTTATTATAAAATATTAGGCAGAGTTCCCTGCGCTATACAGTAGGTCCTTGTTGGTTATCTATTTTAAATATAGCAGTGTGTACACGTCAATCCCAAACTCCCAATCTATCCCTCCCCCCAACCCTTCCCCCCAGTAACCAGTAACCATGAGTTTGTTCTCTAAGTCTGTGAGTCTGTTTCTGTTTTGTAAATAAGTTCATTTGTATCTTTTTTTTTTAAAGATTCCGCATATAAGCAATATCATATGATATCTGTCTTTCTCTGTCTGACTGACTTCACTTAGTATGATTATCTCCAGGGCCATTCACGTTGCTACAAACGGCATTATTTCATTCTTTTTTTTTCTTTTGGCCTCACCACATGGCTTACCAGGGATGGAACCCATACCCCCTGCAGTGGAAGCACAGAGTCCTAACCACTGGACCTCCAGGGAATTCCCGTTATTTCATTCTTTATAATGGCTGAGTAATATTCCATCGTATATATGTTATTGAGCATATTCTATCTTCCAGAGATTCTGCTAAGGGCTTGATATTCACTATTGTGTTTTATAATTATTGTAATCATTTTGAGTCAGTTACTATCTACAGATAAGGAAATTGAGGCTCAGAATGATTAAATAACTTGCCCATGTCACACAGCTCATTTCCACTTGACACAAGGGAAAAGGCCCATTATTCATTTATTCATTCCACAGATTCTCCTTGAGATACTATGTGCAAGATAGAAATGACTAAGAGCTCATCACCTGATTTCTTTCAAACTTAGCTTCATTTCTTTCTAATTTGTTCAGCT
This sequence comes from Balaenoptera ricei, assembly GCF_028023285.1. Taxonomy (NCBI): domain Eukaryota; kingdom Metazoa; phylum Chordata; class Mammalia; order Artiodactyla; family Balaenopteridae; genus Balaenoptera; species Balaenoptera ricei. Next base: position 128,643,362 of record NC_082639.1, read on the forward strand.
AGCCTAAGAGCTCCTAGACAGATAGTTATTAACATTATTTTGATAAGCCTCCAGGGAAGGAAGTTTCTTATGTTTTCTTGGAAACTTGAGTTCCTTAGAACTCCCAAGGATTTCTTAAGGCTAACCTAAGACCCTCTTGCTACAATTGAAGCCAATTCCTCAAGGAGATGGGTAACAGACAGAAGGAAGTCTTTGAGAACAACCTGTCCTAGAAGGAAGGTAGATATAGTGAGATGGGGCCACAGGGTAAAAGAATATTAGTGCTAACTGAGACCTCAGAGGCTAAAGACTAATTCTCCCACTTTACAGGAGAGAAAATGAGCCTAGGGAGAATGAGAAATTTCTCCAAATTACTGAGCTATTCAGTAGCAGAGCTAGAACCAGAGTCTGGGGCTGCTTAGTTTCAAGGACATAAGAACATGGTGATAGAAATAGCTGAAGCTTTGAAGGCAGGCACCCCGGTTCTGGATTTCCTAGTTGTGGGACTGGGCAGGCTTTGCAATCTTGTATACTTGGTGCCTTGGGTTTTTTTTTTTTGGCCATACCGCACAGCTTGTAGGATCTTAGATCCCCAACCAGGGATGGAACCTGTGCCCCCTAAAATGGAAACATGGAGTCCTAAGCACTGGCGCACCAGGAAATTCCTGGTACCGTGGTTTTCTTCATCGTTAAAATAAGCTGATATCTACCCATTGGGATGTTGTGAGGATTAAATGAGATCATGTCTATGAGTCCCATTATGAGGCATAACGGGGGCTTAGTTGATATTAATTCTTTCCCTATCCTGGACCCAGTCTTTTAATCAACTGTATTAGCTAATGTAACAAATCACACAAAAACTCAGTGGCTTGAAACAACGATAATCATCTATTATCTCTAGCAGTTGCTGTTGGTTTGGAATTTGGGAATAGCTTTGTTTGGTGGTTCTGGCTTCATGGTCTTTTATAAGGTTCCAGTCAGATGTCAGCTGAGGCTGCATCATCTGAAGGCTTGACTGAAGCTGGAACATTCAACTTCAAATTGTCTTACTTACATGGCTGGCAAGTTGGTGCTGACTGGCTGTTGACAGGGGGTCTGAATTCCAGACCACATGGGCCTCTCCACAAGGCTGCTTGAGTGTCTTCACAACGTGGTGTCTGAGTGAGCAATCCAAGAGACCAAAGTGGAATCTGTGATGTCATTTATTATAGATAAAGAAGACTAGAGCCTTGAAAATCATACACTTCTGCTGTATTCTACTGGCCACACAAGGCCAGCCCTGAATCATGGGGGCAGACACAGAAGGGCCAAACACCAGGTGAGGATTACTGGGGGCTGGCTGACACACTGTGTCAGGATGAAGTTCTATTTCTGTGTCCACAGTTGTGCCAAGGTGTCTTGTCCCCTCTTAACTTCCCCTGTGTTGAGTGTTGAGTTGGCATGTTTCAACAGTTTCTCCTGGTTCCTCAGGGCAGGCAGCGGCTGTGCCCCCCTTCGTGTCTTCTGGAGTTCTGAGAATGCTGTTTATAATTAGCCAAGCAATAATCCCCACTGCTGAGCTAACTCCAAGGCTCATCTGCTAGCTTCTCTGGAGGTTTTTAAATAGAGAGGGATGTGCTAATGACACAGTACATTATCTGCCTGTTACCGTTTGGCAGGCAGTGTGGAAACGTGACTTTTTTAAGGAGGAGTTAATCAGTATTAAAGCAGCTCCTGTGGCATTGTCATGAAGCAGGTGCCAAATGGCTGCCTGGGGAAGGCTGAGGTTCCAAAGTGCCGGGGGCCTGACAACATGCCCTTTGAGTGGCTATTGGGTATGACCGGGGGCAGAGATGGATGAGGCTTCTAAGAGACATTGCTGGAGGTCCCAGGGCCCTGATCCAACTGGGCTCATTATTATCATTATCTTCCCACTCCCTCTGCATTTTGAAGGCATTGAGTCTGCTCCCAAACTCAGCATCATTCTCAAAGAGGAAGACTGTGAAGTGTAATTGTTGCCTATGCGCTGATAACTCTCCATCTATATGTTTACCCTACCTACTCCTAAACTTATTTCCTGAGTTCCAGCCTACCCACCACTCATTTCCATTTGGATGTCCCACAAACACGTTGAAAACTGAACTCATAACTTTCTTCCCACACGAATCCTTCTATGTTTTCCACCTCCATAAATGGCACCACCATTCTCCTTATTGCCCAAGCCAGACACCTGAATGATAGGGCATAAGGATTAAGAGGGAAGGGTAGGAAGATGGGAGCTTGAGTGTCAAGCCTGAATCTCAGCTCTGCCATTTACAAAATGGGTCGTCTTTGGCAATTTGCTCCACTTGATGTCTCAGTTTCTTCTTTAGAAATGGTGATCATGATAGAAACAATCCAAGGGGGTTGTTAGGAGAATTAAATAAGAGACTTCATGCCTGTCATATAGCAAGAGCTCGATAAATGCTCTAAGAATCATTAGGCTCTTTGGAGTTGATCTCCTAAGTATTTCCTGAATTCATCTACTTCTTTACATTTGCCACCGCCCAGCCTGGGTCACTGTCATTACTCAGCTGCACAAGTGCTTCTTGATGGAATCTCTGCAGCCAGGGAGATATTTTAAAAGTACAAATATGAGTGATGTCACATCCCTGCTTAAGTCCAGCCCCTTTGTTCTTAGAATTTGGGACAAATCCATTGCCTGGATCAAAGGTCTGTGCAGGCTTTCCCCTGCCTGCTTCTCCAGCCTCATCCCCAGCCTCCCCTTGAGCTTCTTTCAGTTCCTCTAATGGACCAGTTATCTCTTCCCTTCAGGCCTCACACATGCTTTTCCCTCTTCAAAGAAAAATTCCCCCTGTCAAGTCCATTCTCAGCGTTCACGGTGGATCGTATTGTTGAGAAAGAAAGGGAGAGGCAGGTAGAGGTGAAATCAGATTAGAGTGTTTTATCTCTTCCTTTCAAACTACTCCTAGGCCTTCAACAGACCCAAGGGTGGAGGTGATATTTGACTCCCAGGTGTCTGCATTGTCTGAAGAGCTGAGGGTGGAGGATTTTTCAGGCCAGAACTAGAGTTTTCCCAGGTGTGTCCAGTTCTGCCCCTTTGCCTGGCCCTCTGTCCCTTTCGTTTTTAAATCTCAGTTACATGTCACACCTTTGAGAAACTGTTTCCAGGACTTGGCCAGGCTCCCCTTACCTCCTCCCTCAGTCCTGGCTGTTAATATACCCTTATCTTCTCCCACAATCTGTTCAGACTTGTTGAAATTATGCGTCATCTGGCAGAGATCAGGCTCACCTCTGTATCCTTGGTGTGTTCATAGTGATGGGTGCTTAATGAATGTGTGTTGAAGTAACAAATGAATGGGTTGCTACAATTTTTCAAGTCTCTATGCTATGAGTATCCAAAGGCCCATCAAGGCTTCCTCTTTGTTAATGTTTTACTCTTATTTCAGAAGTGGGTACATAAATCAGATTCTTAGCTTGAATGTGTTTGGCACTTCTTGAAAAAAAAAAGACATCTAGAATTCCTATGTTCACCCAATGAATACTTATTGAGCATTTCATATTACCAGAAGATATTAGAGATGCAAAATTGAATATGACATAGCTCTAGGGAATTCTCTGGCTGTCCCGTGGTTAGGACTCGGCACTCTCACTGCCGGGGTCCCAAGTTCGATCCCTGGTTGGGGAACTAAGATCCCATAAGCTGCACGGCGTGGCCGAAAAAAAGGACTCGCACTGACTGACATAGTTCTAGGCTTCCTGTTGTCATGGTGTTTTCAGTCAGGTTAAATGTGGTATTGAACTAATATTTGTGGAATGAATGAATAAATGATGAATATGAGTAATCTAAAAAAAAGCAAAGCTTTTAAATATTATAATTGAAGACATTTGAATGTGTGTTGTTACAGTGCAGCAGGAAATCTATCTTCAAATTCATTCATTCAGTCAAATTAGTTACTAAACATCTATTATATTTTGAGTATATGAACTGGCTTCTGGATGGGAGCCATTAACTCCACCAAAAACGTGGAAAAATACTATGGGCTTTTGAAGACCAAAATGAAATGTCCACACAAAAGAGCTATTTGCAATTTAAATGTGAAGCCACCAGCCTTGTAATAAACTGGCCAAGAAACAAACCCTGGGAACTTCTCATGAGAAGATTAGGTTTAGTAGTTTTGATAAATTATACAGGCAGTAAAAATCTGGGGAACTCCTAATTTGTTTATCCTCCATATTTAAGGTCACAGCATCCATCCGTACTTGGGAAAGGCTGCCGGACCCTTGGGCCTGTTTGAAAACCAACCAGTTTCTGCCTACAGATCAGTAATTTTTAACTTTTACGGACACATTCCCATGGAAAATCTGCTGAAAACAATGAACTCTCTCCCCAAGAAAATGTAGGCCCAGCATGCTTTGCATTCAGGTCTGGGGATAGTGCCCTGGGAGCCCAGAGTCGGGGATGAGGACCCTGGAGTGGAGCCATGGGTGTGATCCCATGTGGTCCCACAAAGGTTGCTTTCATTATTTTGGAGATGGAACTTTTGGGCATATGAGCGATGTTGTAATGGGATTGAGTATGCAGGGTGCATTTCAACAACTGTCTGATTTAGTTCCTGGAACATTTGAGGGGCCCTTATTAATGCATGGGTCCAGGGCTACTGCCCTGTACCAGGGGGTGCCCCCATTGTGTGTTTTCCACATTGCAGTTGTGTCTTCTTTGCTGGAGCCAAGAGACCCAGAACTGAAACCTGGAAAGGCCTTTTAATATGGATTGCAGTGGATCCTGGTTCCTTGACAATTCAGTTAGGATTGGCCATGAGCAGCGTGGAGGCTGGAGTTGGGTTGGAGGAAGGCCTATAGCAACGACTGCATCTTCTGTTCACTGAATGGCCTCTCTTGCTACTGTTCTCTTCCTTACAAGGGAGGAGGAGCACATCGTCTTTCCTTCAGCGTCTGCAGAGTTCTCAGTGCCTCAAGGGCTGGAAAACTTCATTTGCATCACTTTGAATCGCAGCCCTTCTCTCCCCAGGAACCTGGCACAGTTTCCTCAAAGGGCCGAGTTAGATGTTAATTTGAGGGATTTTCCATTTACCTTGACTCCATCTCACCATAAGTTCCTTCCTCAGTGGTATTAAGGGAGTTTAGGGATCCATTTCCCCCAGATCCTTGGAGGAGGAGGAATAGGAGTGCCTTAGAATGATTTGGCTAGATGTCAGCTCAGTCTGTTTGGTCACTGTCTCAATCAAATCAACCAAGTCCTGGAGGGGCCACCTACAGGAAAGATACCACAGATGTGTGAGGGTCAGGGTTGCACAGACAGGTCGTTGCTTATTAAAAACCCTGACTGCTCTGTTCTATCTAGGTCTGAGCCCTCTTGATGTCTTTTTGTTTCCGAAATCCCTAGGAATTTTCAAGGCTGACTCAAAATGCATGGTAGTTTTGGTGACATGCTGCTCCTGGCAGACACTCTGACACTTCCCTCCAGGCGAGAGGACCTTGGGCCAAGGCTGGCGAAGGGCTGCTCCCAGCTGGAGCTGCTGGGGTCAAGGCCTGTGAACATGCCCACCTGGCCCATGCCAGCCCTAGGCTTTCACTCACACTTCACCATTTTATCTTCCCAGGGTTTGACAAAAACCCAGCTTTTACACCACCAGCGTTGCATGAAACTGGCTGTTTGAAATATATTAGCAGCTGCCATTATATCCAGCTGGCAGGGTGCCAGGGAAGGAAATTAAACCTTGCATTTCCCCAGCCCTCCCTCCCCACTTCCTGCTAACCAATCGATTCTGTTCAGAGTGTGCCCGAGAGTGCCAACACTTGCCTTTTGCCAGAGCCATGGCACTTAGAATTCTCAGTGAATTTGGATATCCATTTAGCCTCTGCCAACCCGCTGACGGGCTCTGAGAATTCTAATGCTATTCCATGGAGAATGGTTCCCGATTGCCCAGTGTTTGACCCTGAGGTGAGTGTAGCCGGTGGAGAGACGGAGAGGGGTTATGGTTGCCAGCAGCCCAATTTGACTTTTTAATGATGAAGAGGCAATAATTTATAAAAGTCAGAAGAGTGATATATGTCAACAGTTTAAGAAATCAGTATGTGAATAATAAATCATGGCTCTATTTATTCTGTGATAACAAAACTGTAATCTTTCATCGAGTGAGAAAATAACAAATGTACTGTGTTCTTATGGAGATAATTATTACTACCATGCCAAGGAATCATTGTGCCTCTTTTCCCAACCATTTTACCCAGACTGCCTCTTGACCCATGTCTGACAGGAGCCACAGAAATGTGGAAGGCCCCTTCTGACTACCGAGGAATTTACAATCCACTCGGGGAGATAGCAGACATACACGTTTATACCTGTGACACAAGGCTGTGATAAACACTTGTCTGAGAGAAGAGGTACCTACAAGGAACATGAGGCACAGCTCACACCCATTCATTCATTCATTCATTCAGAAAACATTTACTGAAATCTTATGATGCTCCCAGAATGATTCTTGCACATGGGATTCAAAGATTAAAAATGTAAAATGTAAAAAAAAATGTAAATTGTAAAAATGTAAAAAAAGTTTCTATCCTCAAGGAATTCACCATGGGGAGACAGGGGAAGAACATGACTTTCGTAGGGAAGACTTGGGTTCAAGTCCTAGGTCTGCCTTGGGCAAGTCACTTTTCCACTCTGAGTCTGCTTCCTCATCAGCAAAATAGAGGAGAATGAGAACAACCTCAAAGGGATGGTGAGGATGAAATGAGATAAGGCATGTGAAGAATACTGTAAGTAAGACGTAAAGCACTGGATAAATGGGAGTTATCCTGGGCCACCAGGTGGGTTGAGAGCTGGGCTGGCTAACTGAGGTCTCCTGGTTTGGACATCTCACCACCAGACCTCACTGTTCCTCCTGTTGGTGGTCTGGTGGATCCTGCGATCTCAGGGCTATAGACCTGCATCCTGGGACTCATCACCTCTGTTTCTCTGCCTGCTGGACTGGCCTTTGGGGGATGAGTCCTCTTATCTGCAGAGCTCACCTACCTCTCCCCCCTGCCAGGAAGCTGGAACCCTGGGAAGACTCTACCATGATGTGGTGTGAAATCTGCTGAGAGCCTTGTGCCTTATTTACTTATTCATTATTTATAATTTTTATTCTGGAAATTTTCAGACTTATATAAAAGTAGAGAAAATAGTGTAACGAACCCTCATGTATCCTCAGTGTCAACAGTTATCAATGCATAACCAATCTTGTTTCATTCATAGCCCCGCCTATTCCTCCTGCCCCCTGGATTATTTTAAAGGAAAGCACTTTAAAAACCCACAATCACAATACCACTATCACACCTAAAAATTAAAAACAAATTTCTTAATATTAGCAAACATTTAGTAGGAGTTCACTTTTCCCTGATTGTCCCAAAAATGTTTATATGGAGTAGATTTCTTTAAACTGGAGTCTGAACAGGGTCCACAGGATGTATTTTGTAGCTATTTTGGCACGTGTATGAGCTGATGGGAATAATCTACTAGGGAGGGGAAAGTTGTTGATGCAGGACAGTGAGAGGATAATTTCAGGACCAAAATGCTCCAGTAGATGCAGGGTCCAACGCACAAGTAGAAAAGTTGACATTAGAGAAGGGTGAAGATACTTTCCCATCTGAACAAAGGAGGAGAGGCAGGGGGTGTGGCTTCAAAGGAAGGTAGGCAGGAAGGCGAGGTGATTCTTAGCTGGTTGCTTCTATTTTCTGAGTTAGGTGTGAAGAGTATGAGACTTGCTTTGAGCTGGGGAGAATCTGAGGACTACTCTGAATAACCTTCATTTGATAGATAAGGAGAGCAAGGCCCCGAGAAGAGATTTGCCCAAGGTTCCACAGCTAGTTAGTGACAGGTTTAAGAGCAAAACCTAGGTCTCCTGGTTCCTAGGCCAGTGTTCCTTTTACTCACCCTGACTGTTCATAAACAGGAGAGCAAATGGTTCTTCTGTCTCCCTCCAGTGATGCTTGGCTGGGCTCTGCTGGGCTAACAGGGAGGGCGTGTCCCTGGGGATGGTCACTGCTATTCCACATTGGTTTGGGTGAGTCCGACTACTGGGTATCATGATTTAAATCCAAGAGCTTGGCCAAAGAAGGGACTCAAACTCACGGAATCTCAGACTTAAAGAGGCCCCTCCTGGTGGTTCTCAAGACCCATGCTCAATGCTAGACTATGCGCCAAGGCATCCTACAGTCCTCCAATGAGTGATTGTCCAGCTACTTTCTGATTGCGTGCAGTGACTGGGGGCTGGCCACCTCTCAAGCAGTGTACCCTACTGGGGGACATTTTTAATGGCAAGAAAACATCAGGCTAATGCTGGGTTGAAATCTGCCTCCCTATAATTTCTACCCACTGAGCCTAATTCTGCCTCTGAAGCTATACACTTAGACTCATCCCTCTCCTTCCTGACAGCCTTTCAGAAACTTGAAGCCGCCTCTCAGTACCCCCTGCTGAGAAGTGATGCTGTGTCTGAGCCTGTCCCCAGGGCAGAGGCCTCACCCTGGAGCTTGGAGGACTGATTCTCTTGAGAGCTCAATTTTGGTTACCTGCTTTGTGGAATCCAGGAAATAAATTCTGCTGTCTATTCCATTTTCTATTTCTGAAAAATGCCTTCTTTTTTCATTTCGGTGCCCTGGGACCCCAATCAAAGCTGTCTAGTACACCTCATTTCTCTTCCAAGAATGTTGCCTGCACCCTCTCATATGCCCAGGCACACCACAGGGCCTGCTTGCAAGAGAAAAGCTCCTCCCTGCTCCTTTAAAGCCCAACAAGGAGCTCCAGGGCACCAAGCCCCAATCAGAGGTCGCTCCCCCACCAAATCGTTGATCGACAACCAATAGGAAGTCTTTGTCGGGCGGGGGGGATGCTCCTCAATGCCGTAGACACAGCTGTGGAATCTTGACTGGAATCCTTATACTTATCCCCTCACTATTCAAATTCTTCCCACCCATCAAGGCTCAACCTCAAACTCTGTTCACCTGAGAAGTCTTCTCATGTACTCTAACCTACGTTAACGTCCCCTTTCTTGGGAATCTTTATCTTAACATCAGTGGCGTATGGGTGGGAGCCGTCTTTGCCTGTGAGGAGGAATATTCTATCACAGATATTGTTTAGCTGTGGCAACGGTGATAATAGAAAGCAAATCTGCCTTTAGTGAGTCTTTTGTTTCTAAATTCTCTTTGCACAGTCTACCTGCTTATCGCTTGCACTGGGATGGACACTCCAGCCCAGCCGCCTTGGTATGTCTCTGCTTGATAGTGACTCCCAGCTTGCCCTGTGGTTTCTCTAATGGTTTTATGAGCCTTGGTTTTCTCCCCAAGCCCAGGGATAAGCTGTTGATGCCTGGGAGGAGTCTGACTGTTTTCACCCACCTCTTCTTAGCCCGGTGCAGACCTGGGCACACAATCACTGCTTTAAATGTGACTCACTGATCTTGTGAGTGAATAATTGGAGTGGTTCCCTGTTCCCAGCAACTCCAGAGCAGGGCATTGTGATTTTAAACTTTTCCTTTGAAACTCTCCCTTCAGATCTGTCTCAAGGAGGAGAGAGACTGGGGTGACTGAGCTTTTGTACATATGTGAAGAAAGAAAAGTGGTGCCCACAGGGTAACCCTCCCTACCCCTCGCACACCTGCCACCCTCCGCTGTGTGATAAGGCAGAGCTAGAAGGCCGTCTGGCAGGCTGGGTCTGTGATTCTCCAGTGAATCAGGGGCAGGCATCTGACTTTTCTCCTCTTCTCTCATCCCCCTTCTCAGCCTCACCTTCCTTTCCTAATTATTTTGATGGGATTTCAAAGAACAGAGAATCTTTTCTCCGGACCTCAGCAGTCCGTATGATTTCATTTTGATTTTGCTTTGGCTGAGTCCTTGACCTGTTATAATTATTTTCCCAAAATGCCTTCAGTCCCCAGTGCACACAGCTAATTATCTGTAGAGCATTCACAGAGTGATCTGTCAGCTTCTGATGGATCTGGGGCTCTGCGGCCCTTGTCTGTTGGTTGGGTGCTGGGGGTTCTGGCTGGAGGGCTTTGCATCTCTCATTCAGAGTTTTGGCCTGTGGGAGGTTCAGTAAGGGCCCCATCCTTTACTGAAGCTGGTTGTCTGTTACTAACACCCAGTGATCACCAGTTAGCTCCTCCTGGCTCTTCATTCCAATCACGTGGTAGCTGGCCTGCTTCCTGGGAATGAGGCCACCCTGGGAAATAATTTCATTCAATTATTTATTCAACTCATTCCTTCATCTCTTCAACATCTTTTGAGACCCAGCTGTGTGCTAGACATTATGCCAGGTGCTATGTGTCTGATTTGAAAATGAATAAGCTATGACCTATGCCCTCAAGAGACCTGGTCTAGTTGAGGAAATGACAAGTACACAAGGTAATCTTATAAACTATGAAGGGGGCAGAGATCAAATGCTCCCAAAGCTCCTAGGACAGGAGAGGAAATTTACATTTAAATGGGAGAGCAGGGAAATGTTCTTGGGAAAGGATATGGTTAAGCTGGACCTGAAGAATGGATTTAATCTGGACACTGGGAAGCAGGAGGTGGAAGAAGCCCGTGAGTCAGTGAGTCTGCAGGACCCTCCTGAAAGCCAGTCAGGATCCTGGCTTCCCCAAGGCCAGCTGCAGGGTCTCGTCAGAAACCTTGCCAACCTCCTGTCTGCCAGCCCCAGTCCTTACTCTCTCTCCTAACTCTCTCCCAACTGGAGCAGTGATCCTCTGGAGGCTGATGGTCAAGGTCACGTTCATGCAGTGTCACAGGCTCTTGGCTCCACTTTCTTCTCCTTTCTGGCTCATCGCATAAAAGCTGAGGAAGCTCCCCACTTCCAACTTCTCCCACCTCTTCACTCTCCATTGCATCTTCTCCAAGTACTGGATGAATCACTCTAAAATGTCAAAGATGCTGTCACACAAACTGAAGACTTGCAGAAGCCCACCTCCGCTGCCCCTGGACCAATGTTATTTCTCATCTTTGTGCCTTTGTTTAAGCTGATCTTCCCTTCTCCTCACTTCTCTTGACAGGCTGACTCCTTACATCCTTCCAGACTCAGCTCTGGAAGGATGTAAGTGTTGCCTCTGCCTCACAACCCAGGCTGGAATATGTGCCCCTCTCAGTGTTCCCCTAAACACCACTGTTTCCCATAACCACAATAAATTAAAATTACCTGTTTGTATTTGAACCTGTGTGCTGTGTTCTGTGAGTCCCTGTGTTCTGTGTACTGTGTTCTCTGAGGGCAGCAACTCTGTATTTTCCCATCACGGTGCATACATAGTAAGTGCTTAATTGGTGTTTGCTGGGTCAAGAAATGCAGGCAGGGTACTCTGTAAAGCAGATGCCTCTGCAATCTATGTGATGAATTCTAGGATGAGGGATTGAAGAGAAGGACTTTGCAAATTTTTCTTAAAGCTGTCATGATATTTAAATTATCTCACTGCTCTGGCCATATTCTGGCAAGCCAGAAGGCCCTGGGAACACATTCAAAAGTGGGAAAGGCTTATAGGATGTGATGGGAGGCAGTAGTCTAGAGTGGCCTACAGGCCTGGGGATTGGGGACTTTCTCGGTAAGACTCTTCTTTTACCCACATGTGTGGCCTTTGTCAAACCCAGGCCTCAACAGTCTTCAGGAGGTCAGTGGTTCTCCAGGTGTGGTCCCCAGACCAGCAGCATCAACATCACCTGGGAACTTGTTGGAAATTCAAATTCTCAGGCCCCGCCCTAGACCTACTGAATCAGAAACTTTGAGGCTGGGACTTAACTATGTGTCTTAACAAGTCGTCTAGGTGACTCTGTTAGATGCTAAAGTTGGACAACCTCTGGACTCGCTCAGTGCTTCTTAAGTTGCACTCTGTATAAGAAACACTTGGGGTAACTTATTTAGAATGATGATCCCTAGACCCCATCACAGAAGTCTGATTTGGAAAGTCAGAGAGGCCCAGGAATCTGCACCTTAAACAAGCACCCTGGGAGATTCAGAATCCATCTCCAGATCCTACACTGAGTTCATCAACACTGCAGGATGTGATCACTGAAGCCCCTGTGGCAGCAGCCAGCCTCTGGTTCTGATTGACTAGGAGCTGAGCTGTTGGTACAATGAGTGGCAGAAAGGTGGACCTGAGAGGCAGGTGCTTGGCCTACCTTCTGATTGGCCAGGAGAGGCCCTCGGGAGGGATCAATGATGACTGTGCTGTGGGACAGAACTCTGAAAGGAAAGAGGCTCTGTACCTGGAATGGGACAGTCTTTCCCCAAAATGGCCCAGAGGGGTACCAAAGGTAAGGTGTAGCAGTTCTGCCCCTTTAAACACCCTTGTAATTTGCATTTAAAAATAGAAGCTCATGAATAATTTGTGAGTCATGAGCAAGCCCCTTCAAAATACAATCATGAATAAAATATCCTGCTTTGCTTCCTCTTACGGCGCTGGCCTTTGATGTTTTATTGATGGCTCGCCTGCCCTGAGTGCTGCCAGGCTCCTGGATTAATTCATGTGATCGAGCCCTCGACCCTCCCGGGTAGGTGGGCTTGCTCTCGCTGGCTGGTTGGCTTGCTTACACATAAATACACCAGCCTGTTTTAGACAGTTCAAAAGAGTTGCCTCAGATTCCTTCGGAACAAGAAGTGTAATTACAGGGCTGTGGGAACCTCTGCCCGGCCCCATTGAGAGCGTGGAACCTAAATCACCAGAAGCCATTGTTGGCAGCAAGGTGAGTATTTGGGGCAGGTGCAAGTGTGTCTCCCATTTTACTGCTTCCTAAGAAGCCGGGAATGGAAAGCAGACAGGTGGGAACAGAGCCCTTCAGAACCCCAGCCCGGTCAGTGTTGGTAGCTCCAACATTGCTGTGGTTCCAAAGAGGACCCCACCAAGTCTGGGGTGACGAGAGGAGCCCAGGGCCACAAGGGACCATGGCAGAGCAGCTGAAGGCATTCAGGCTGGGAAGCAGGAGCTCCTCGACAGCTAGAGACTACAGTGGTCTGCTGGGAAACAGTGTGAGCTCCCTTGGACCCTGACTGCCCACTCCAACCCCTTCTCCCCACTCTGCGACTGACCATCAAGTCCTGGGCTAGAATCCCCAGGCAAGGTCTCCTATGGAGAGTAGGACACGGGTCCTGGTCAAGATGCAGAAGGAGGTCATGGGGTGGAGGCAGATTGAAGCCATCAGGAAGCACAAGCCTGGTGGAAAGAAAAGACCCCGGAAGACAGAGTTCAGCATGCCTGCACCCCCTCCAGGGATCGAGGGCAGCAAGACAGTCTGCATAAAGTGGGTTCTGTCCCGTTGGGGGCAGGCAGCACCAGGACTAGACCTTTGACCACCATCTGCCAAAAAGTTGTCGCCAAAATATATCCGCCCATTATGATGTAAATGGCATCCCTAGAGTTGTGGAGCGTACAGTCTGCAGAGTCACACACAGCAGCCCTGGGCGGGGTTGGGGGAAGGGGCTCTCTCATCATCACCCCAGGCTGCCCTTCAGGGGCAGGTGCATTTAATAGCATCAAAGCCTCCTGCGAAAGGAACTCATGGCATTGCCCACCAGGGGTGGGGATAGGTATTTTTCAGGGAGTGTCTTAGTCCTTTTGGGCTGCTATAATGAATTACCATAGATTGTTTGGCTTATAAAGAGCAGTATTTGTCTCTCATGTTCTGGAGGCTGGAAAGTCCAAGATCAAGGTGTCAGCAGATTCTGTGTCTCATGAGGGCCGATTCCTGGTTTGTAGATGGTCATCTTCTCGCTGTGTCCTCACAGGATGGAAGGGACAAAGGAGCTCTCTGGAGTCTCTTTTATAAGAGCATTGATCCCATTCATGAGGCTCCACCCTCATGACCTAATCACCTCCCAAAGGCCCTAGCCCTTAATACCATTGGGATAAACATATGGATTCTGGGAGGACACAAACACTCAGTATACAGCATGGAGGGTACTGGCACTGGGGTTCCCTGAGGCTCCTAAAAGAAGATCATGCTTATGTCATTACGTCCCCCAGCGCACGAGAATACAGCCTTGGGTACAAAGATCTTCGCTGTTCATCCAGTTCATTCATTCTACTCCTATTCATACTTGGATCAAGGGTTTATTCCAGTCTCTGGAATTAAGTCTAACTTAGTGTAGAGTCAATATTCTGGTATAAGAATGTTGGTTTGACAGATTTGAAAGCGGATCAGAAATGTGTGTGTGTGTGTGTGTGTGTGTGTGTGTGTGTGTATGAGAGAGAGAGAGAGAGGGAAGGAGAGAGAGGGGCTGTGGATGGAGGCTTGATTAGGAGAAACTAAGGAGCTCACAGGAGGTGAGAACAGCTAATTGCTGTCTTGTCCACACAGTCTGGGAGACAACGCAGAGTAAGGTATTGCTGAGACTCAGGGGAAGCAAATACCCTAGAAAAGGCAAGTGAGAAAACAGGAAATGTGTCCAGGCCAGAGGAGGGAGGAGATTGCTTCTATTTCCTCGTCTGCCTCTCAGTCTGTATTAAACAGAGCATCCTTTCTCTGGAACATTTTCCCTAATTTCATCCAGATCCCTTTGTTTAGGATTGACACAGGGGACAAGAAGGTGGCCTGACAGGGACTCTGCAGCCAGATGGCTGGGATTTTAGGATAATACTGCCACTTCCCGACCGGGTGGTCTGGGGAGAGTTAGCGCTGGTGAGCCTCAGGTTCCTCACCTAAAAACCTGTAAAGTAATCATTCCAGGCATGACCTTGTAGGGTTGTCGTGAAGGTGAAATGAGGGTGTTTAAGCCTTGGCACTTAGTAAGCTCGGTAAGTGTAGCGTCAATGCTTCTTGAAAAGCAAATACATAGGAATGGTAAGAATATCACTGTAAGATGTGGGACAAGTATATATATTAAATATGATGAATTAACAACTTTATTACACATACATGGAAACAAATCACATACGGCACAAGGGTATTCTGTATGTCTCCTTCTTACCCTATTCTTAGTTTCTAAGCCCCTTCTTCCAAGTGATGAAGGTTTTTTCCTCCTGTTTGAAGGGCTGTGTTTCAGGCTCTCCTTTATTTCATGCTTGTGCTTTAATCATCTCAACCCCCAAGATTTTTTATGCAGCTTCTCTTGCCTGGGAGGCAGTTTTACAGAAAACATGATTTGAAATGTCTAACAAATAAATAAGCATTCTACACGTTTGTTCTACAAAGGATTTGTTTTCTCACACCTTGGTGCCCCAGACAAATACATCTGCCTCACTGGCACCTTCAGTGGCAGCTGGTGTGCTTCTGTGTGATGGCTAAGAGGCAGGGGCAGTGCCGTGAGCGCATAAGGTGTGAAAGACAAATGACATTTGGGAGTGCGCTTTCATGGGCATTTGGGGGAAGGCTGTGGTTGCACCTGGGCCACTGCCTCTTCTCACTGAAGTGTGACTTCCACTGGTTACTGGCTCCTGCAAAACGGTCTTTTGTGATAGAGGCATTTGAGAGTAAGCCCTGCACTCTTGAAGTAGCAAATACCATAGCTGAAATCACACTTTGGCAAAAGATAAGCAACCAAAACCAATAAAAGTTTTCTTTTTCCTGCTGGGCCCCTAAAAATGGCACCGATGTAGATTCCTGCTTGGGTTTATCGTATAAGCACTTAGTAGCAGTGATGGGATCCCCCAACCCCATCCTGCATCCCCACTCACCTCCATCACCTTTCCAAGTCTTCATGGAGACAGGGCTGTGTTCAGTCGATTCCAGCTCTGGGGAGGCCCGGCCCAACACCAAGGGTGTCAAGTCTCAGGCCCATGGGGAACACGACAGATGGACTGTTTCAAGGACCTAATGCATCTTCCCACAGATGCAGTGGGAAAGGAACTACAAAAAGGAAGTGTTTTGCTCCAATGTAGATGCTCCCTCCACTGGCTGCAATAACCTCAGAGCACTAGATTCTAAAGAAAGCTCTGTGATCCTAGAATTTCATATCCATTCACTCAACAAACATCTATTCTGAGGTCCTGGGTGTACGGCATTGCTCTTGACCTCGAGAAGCTCACAACAAATAAACTGAAGAACAGCTGATGTGAGTACAGAGGTATGTGTGGGTAGATGGAATGACCGGGCACTGCATCATGAGTTGGGGCATGGAGCAAGGGACATTCGCAGAGGGGACAGCTTGTGCAAAGACACCAAGAGAACAGCATGACATATTCGCAAAGTTCTGTTCCTAAGTGTCCTATACTTGCTTCTCCTCATTTTATTTTCTTCCTTCCTTTCTCCATTCAGAGTTCTGAAATCACCTCCATCCCCTGTCAAAGACCTAGGAACTACTGCAGAATCCTCATGGGGAGCTTGGCCACCCGGCCAGGACATCCTTACCTCTGATGAAGACCAGTGGGCAGTGTCAGTTCAGACTCAGTAGGGCTCTCGAATGAGCTCCTGGCATGCTGGGTCTTAAAGACGAGGCTCATTCTCCTCTCACCCCACTGGGCCTCTGCTCTTCCTCAATTGTATCCACATCCGGCCTGCTCCAGGCACAGGGCCTTTGCACTGCCTGTTTCCTCTTCCTGGTAGGCTTCCTTCCCTAGGTATCTGCATGACTCACCCACTTTTTTTTTTTTTTTTTTAATGTAGCTGCCATTTATTAAGTGCCTACCATGTGACAGGGGCTGATCTAGCATTTTATGCATTATCTCATTTAATCCTCACAATAAGCCCATGAAGTAAGTATCATCATTCACTTCTTAAGAACTGGAGGTCGCAGAGATTGAGTGACTTGCCCAGGTCTCCTCTGCTAGGAAGTAAAAGGCTCTGTGTGTGTCCAGGTTTATCAGGTTTCAATGTCTGTGCTCTGTTTCTGTTGCTTTTTTTTTTTTTCCCCACCCACTTCTTTTAAGTCTATTTTTAAACGCTCCCGTCTCAGTGAACCTTCCCTGGCCATCGTATCTTCAACCCCTCATCAATCTACATCTTCATTTCCTGCTCTATTTTCCTCCAGAGCATTTATTAACATAGCTTATATTTTGCTTACAAATTGTCTTTATTATCTATCACTCCCCAGCCTGCAATTAGAATGTAAGCTCCTGAGGGCAGAGCTTTGCCTGCCTTGCTCGCTCCTGGGTCCCTCAACCCTAGAACAGTGCCTAGCACGTAGCAGGTGTGCCCTACATGTGTGTTGAATAAATAATAGAGACATGGATATTTCCGAGGACTGAATAATGGGACTGAAGAGGCGTGGCTGGGCCCATCTTGTACCTCTGCTGAGGGGTGGTTGTGCATTGCAAGAGAAATCGCTGGGAAATTCCTCCGCCTGGTTTCCAAAGCCCTGCTCCCTTGACTCGGGGACCCACCGATTTCTTTCAGAGAGGCCTCATGCCCCTCTGCCAGATCCTGTCACAGCATCTTCACGATCTCATTGGGGCATTGGCACTAGGAAGACAGTGGCAGCCCCTCTTCCCATCCTCCACACAGCAGATGCTGCTCGGATGTTTGTTCAGCTGAATGGGCCACCCCCTCCCTGCTCTCACCACAGGCAGTATTTTCTTAGCGTAACTTGGCAACAAAGGTGTGAAACAGAGATATAAGAATGTCCTTGTTCACGGCTTCTGGTTTCTGCCTACCTGAACTCACCAGCAGGAAGATCTTTTATTGGGGGGGGGGGGGCGGGGAGGAGGGAATGCAGAGCCGGGGGTCCTGGTTAGCTTTCTCGCTGTTTCTCCTGCTGCTTTTGCAGTGGCCTCTCTGCCCTTCGGATCCCAGGCTGTCTGGTTACTGCGTAACTCAGCTCCCCAGCCTTGCCATGTGTACACCATCACTGCAGTGATGCTGGTCTTCGTTCCGTCCACCCTGAGACCTCCCAGCTCCCCTCCCCTGTCTTTAGGGGCGATGGGGGTTGTGCGATAGGAAGGTGACACAGGAGCCAATCATGAGGGGAGAGATTGGAGGGAAATCCCATCGTTCCCTCACAGAGGTGGGTCAGACCAGAATTCCCTTAAAATCACCCTTCCTAGAATGGAGCCAGGTGAGGGGGATTTCCTCAGGGCTGGAATAGCCCAGCCTTCGCGGGGCCTTAGCAGGGCTCCCAGACACAGCTGCCTCTGCTGCCCCTTCCCACAGCAGAGGGAACCTTGGTCCTCCGGGAACCTTCAGCTAGAAAGGAGCTCGAGTGGGAGTCGGGACCCAGTGCTGGACTGAGCAGGCACGTGAGCGCCAACTCTGGATGAGTTGGTGGACGGGCCAGCTCTGGCATGGGCCAGCCCTCTGTGAGCTTCAGTGATGTTTGGGGCTCTCATCCAAAGGCAGGTGGTTTCCCCGGTCCTCCCATTGCTTCTGTAGCTTTAGGCACAGAACTGATGCTATGCATGAAGTAGTTTACTTGCTGTTATCCCCAAGAGGGCCCTCAGCCCTCCCCTGCTGCAGGGTTCAGAGGGAGAATTCTAGTTCTGGGGCCTGTTCTTGTGATGGAGGCTGATTGTGCCTGGAGGGTCGATCTCTGGTGGAAGAGATACACCAGTAGCTTTCCAGGAGAGCACAAATCCATGGGAAATAAGTTGCGGCTTTCCCTGCCTGTCCCAACCTGACAGGGGAGAGAGAAGCCTGGGCTGAGAGTGACTGCCCGCTGAGTCACCTCTCGAGGGAACTTTCCCTGGATTGGTCACCTCTCCATCCCTGAACCCGGGGCTAGACCCTGACCAGCCTTGTGCTGGGGATCTGGGGACCTATTCCCTGAGCTTTGGGTAAGTCCTGCGGCCAAGCAAAAAATACAATGACTTCTTGGCCATCAGTGTTGTCGTCTCTAAAATGGCCTGACCGATGATAAGTGGGCTTTTTCTTCCTTCTAAACTCCCAAGCTGGAGCCTTGCAATGTGCACTGCACAGACCAGAGACCAGGAAACTCCAATTACAGCTCCAGCTCAACATTTATTCGCTGTCTTTCAGCCTCACTGAATCTCTTTTTTTCTTCCTATGCAAATATGGGCTCATAACACCCCACAAGGTTACTGGTAGGATAAAGTGAGATATTATATGGGACAAAACTTTATAAACTTCTAGGTTTTATACAGTGGAAAATGCTTAGAAATCTCTGAATCTGGGAATGAGAGGAGCCTGCAAGTCAGGGGGCATATGGGACCTTAACTCTCAGGGGGCTGGCTCACTTCTCTCTCAGACTAAATTATCACTACAAATGGACAGTAGCCCTGAGGTAGCTCTTTATTTGACCTTGAAGAGACGTTTGAATATCATTAAACACTCCAGAGAGTCAGACGACCTGAGACCTCTTGACAACTTTAAAATGCAACCTGGCCATGGGCATCCCAAGTTGCCCTGCTTTCCACTGGGCTGCTTGTCCTGGAGGTGGGCTCTCTTAAAGAGGTGGCACTTGGGGGGTCCTTCTAGCCATCAGTTTACAACTTTGGTATTTGGAAGAAAGAGCCAGAGTCAACTCAGAACTGCCCAGGACAAACTCTCCAGTCTGCTGTGTTTGCTGCTGCCAGATGGACCCCTCTATCTGGGATGGGAGAGGGATGTTAGGAAGAGAAGAAAAATTCTCCACCAGATACCATTTTTAACTCGCTCAGAAATTTAACTAGGGATCTCTACAGCTTCAGTTGGAGCCCATTTCTCTTTGTCTTTCCTCAGTGAAAGGAAAATAATTGGTTCCCATCATCTTCAATGTAGATAATCTCACTAGAGTGAACAATTGCTACACCACAGATTGGGCTGTGGGGCTGAGACAAAGGCAAATTCCAGAATTTTGCGGATAGATTTGATTTATTTTGTGTCTCTGTCTCATCTGTGACATGAATTTTCGGTTTGAAAACTATGATCATCATGATTTTAGCTTTTCCCACATCCTTTTTATTTCTTCCCGAAGTTCTTTTATCATCTATCTTGGTTCATTCTCTGTTCTTACACATGAACATGAGATTTGCCTACTTCCTTCGTCTTGAACCTGGGCTCATCAAGGTTTCTCTGTCTTTTGGGTGGTTTTATCCAACTTCTCTTGGAATCTTGATGGTAGGAGCTGCAGAAGCAGGGTGAGGATGCTTTTTATACATCCTCCAGGCTGGGAGGGTGGATGGAGAGGTTACTGTCTTTCCTAGTTGCTCTAAAGCCTCCCACCCTGACCACGGGGAGAAGAAAGCAGGCAACATTTGGCAGCTCTATAAAGGTGCACTTTATTTTTGTAGAACTTTCAAATTTTTTCCCGAGGGCAAGTACATTCCCTTTGTAGAAGCACAGGGATTGGGCAGTTATATTTAAGAACCATTTCAGAAAATAGAGTATGCCTCTTGTCTTAGTTTGGGTTGCTGTAACAAGAACACCATAAACTGGATTGCTTAAATAACCACGAACATTTATTTCTCACAGTTCTGGAGGCTGGAAACCCAAGATCAGGGTACCAGCATGATTGGGTTCTAGTGAGGGCCCTCTTCCTGGTTTCTTCAGATGGGGGATGGTAGGGGGGAGAGAGAGAACAAGCTGGGATCTTTTCATGAAGGGTACCAAACCCATCATGGAGGTTCCTCCCGCACACAACCTCATCCAAACCTAATTACCACCCAAAGACCCCATGTCCAAATACCATCACTTTGGGGATTAAGGCTTCAACATATGAATTTGGGGGGGTACACAAATATCCAGTTCGTAGCACCTCTCCTCCTGTAGCTTGCATCTTCTAAGCTTTCACAGAAGCCATATTCAGTCTTTTTTTTTTTTTAAAGAAGTTTTAATTAATTAATTAATTTCTTTATGGCTGTGTTGGGTCTTCGTTTCTGTGCGAGGGCTTTCTCTAGTTGTGGCAAGCGGGGGCCACTCTTCATCGCGGTGTGTGGGCCTCTCACTATCGCGGCCTCTCTTGTTGCGGAGCACAGGCTCCAGACGCGCAGGCTCAGCAATTGTGGCTCACGGGCCTAGTCGCTTCGCGGCATGTGGGATCCTCCCAGACCAGGGCTCGAACCCGTGTCCCCTGCATTGGCAGGCAGATTCTCAACCACTGCACCACCAGGGAAGCCCGCCATATTCAGTCTTATTTCCTAGCTTAAACTAATGGGCTCAGTACCAGCTGCCTTTCAGGCCAATGTGACAGTTTTTTGTGTTCACTGGTGGGCATTCTCCAACTGCTGAGATGACAAAGTTAACAAAGGGGATGCAGAGGTCTGGAATAGGACAAGAAATCCAACTGGTTGCTCACAGCCACAACTGAACCCCTGGGATCTGTCACAGGAGTGTCCTTTTCTCCACACTGATGCTCTGAACTTCCTAACAAGGCCCGTGTACCAGTGCTTCTTCAATACGTTTAGTGTGATTATGCACCTGCTGTTACAGAGCACCTTTGAAGTGGGCTTGCTTTGAATTTACTTGAATCAGATAATTAGTTTACAGACAGAAAATATATACCGTTTTAATTTGTCCAACTTTAGTAAGAACTGCTTTGGGAGTTGTGTGCAGCATGCTATAAAAATAACTCCTTTTAATTATATTTATTTACTTAATGAATCACACAGATAGTAGGTAAGTGGAATGTTGAGGCAGCCTGCAGAGTTGCCCCAAAGCATCACATTTGTACCGTGCCTTACGATTTATAATGTAATTTCAAATCCAGTCTTATCTTACATTTGCAGGGAATTTTTCGAGGTTTTGTACACCTAGTAAGATACAATGCTGGATCTCAGTTTTGCATCTTCTGGCTTCATGTCTTGTGCCGTTTACAAATGCATTGAGAAAAATCACACAATGGAGTCAAGAGAGCCTTATTGGAGTTCTCACTCTGACGCTTAGTAGCCATGTGACCTAGGGAAGGTCACTTAACTTCTCTCAGCTGCAGTAAATGAAGTCCTCATAGGTTAAAATAGGAGACAATAAACCTGAGACTGCTTTGGAATGCATATAGTGTAGATCTCAAGCCTCACATGGAAAAGGATGCCTGTTAATGCAGAGATTAAATGGGGTGCCTGGAGAGGCCATAATTATTCATGTTGTTGTTATTAGTAAGTGCAATTGACAACTGCTTCTTTGTATATAGCCTACACAGAAATTCACCTGGAAGCAGATCTTCTAGAACTCTTGATCCCTCTTACCTGTTCTTTTTACCCCCTCCCATAGTACTTCTCACCATCTAACACACTATACAATTTCCTTATTTATTGTGCCTATTGTCTGTCTTTCCTCCCACCAGAATGGAAGCTCCAGGAGGGATGGACTTTTGTCTGTTTGGTTCATTGAGGAATGCCCGGCATCTAGAATGTAGTATCTGGCACATGTTGGTCACTTTATAAGTATTTGTTGAAATAAAAAATCTTTTTGCTCTGTGGGTCAATCCAGTGACTTCCTTCACTTATGCAAATGTGGGCTTTCAGGGAGGGGGCATGGAAGAAACGCAGCAACTTGCAAAGGTAACCTGGGCCTTTCTGTAAGACAAAGAAAGCCAACTCCTCCTTCCCAGGCTGGAAGTTGGGATCTTCAGGGGGCCCAGAACCAGGCTAAGAGCAGGATGAGTTGAGATCGCTGACCCGGGGAGGAAAGGGCTCAGGTCGTCGGCCTGGGTATAATGCAGAGGTGTAGGAATTCGTCAGGAAGGTGATTTCAGCACACCGTAGGACTGATTCTGGAAGTGCCTCCAGTCCCAGCCCCACTGGCATCCTTTGAGAATAGAGACTGAGCAAAGCATGGTGCTCAAAGCTATATCAAGGGGACAGCTTGTGTCCTGGGCATCCTGGATGTCTTCCCTCAGGCAGTGGGCAGGGAAGGCAGGAGGAAGGCAGGGCAGGAACGGGTTAATGTGACGCTGTTCTTTCTGCTTGGTGTTTTGACTCTTTTTGGTATGAGTTCAGGATCCAGGGTCCCTGAGAAATGGGAGGGTGGGGGGGTGGGGAGCCTCAAGAAGGGACTGCTGAGCTCTCTGCTAACAGGACCTAAGAAAGTTCAAGTAATGAATTTGAAAAAGAAAAGAAAGACGACCATATTTATACTCCAAGTTGATTAAGTTGTGATGTTCTTTTCACAGAAATAGCAATAAATACATAGTTTTTGTTTGAATATTCTGTCTTTGCTCCCCCAAATCTCTTCTTTAAGTGTATGTGTATATAATTAGTTAGGTTTTAAAAAAATCAAACACATCCCTGTTTCCTTTTCCAAACCATTACAGAGTTTAACATAGAACTTTACAGGTTTTTTTTAAGTGAAAAAGAAATACCACTTATAATTTCAGTTTGCCTCAACTGTCACTTACGTTCCCCAAACCTCATCTGTACATTTGAACTGTACAGATATCCCCCACTTTTTGTAAGTTTGCTTTATGAAACTTCATTTTTATGAAAGACCTACATTAGTACCTGTTTTTGCTGACGGAAAGAAATCTGAAGAAGATTTTTGCTTTGCAAGGTGAAAAGCGAAAGTTCAGTGTTTCTTTTGCAGGAGCCCTTATAGAGGCAGCAGGCATCTGGAGCAGTGACAGTGGCCCTGCGAAGCTCCTTCCCCAGGAATTACACTCAGCGTCTTAGCACCAAGCCGCCATGGCTTTGACTTGTGTCTGTGAGCATCTGTGCTTTGTCTCAATTTGTTTTGTGCATCCGTTAGCAAGATGTGTCCTGAGGTAATTGCTTCTTCGCTTTACACCACTTGGGTTAATGCAAGGTTTTATCGGATAGTGGGGGAGACCTGTATATATACATGCATTCACACTTGGTGTGTTCAGCCAGCACCAACGCATGGTTTATTTCTTAAAATAAATGAACTGGGAAAAAAGTGCAAATTGCCCTTTCCCAGAGAGTGTACCTCAGATCACACTTTCTAATGGAGAAGATGCGGAAATTCCTTGCCTAAAATGTGTCTACAAAGCTGCTTCCCATAGAATTGAGCATGTGTTGCTTGGCTGAGTTGGTGAAGGTTGGGGATGTCTTAGATTATAAATACATATGCTTAAAAATATACCCCCCTCACCTCATGACATGTATGATAGAGAAATTTTTTTTTCCAAGAGTGGAAACCACTATTTACCACTCTCTATTTCAGTATCTGGGTCTCCTTTCTTGCTTTACCTCTTTTGAGTGGTGGTGGTGGTGTGTATGTGTGTGTGTGTGTGTGTGTGTGTGAATGTGAGAGAGAGACAGAGACAGAGAGAGAGAAAGAGAATGAAAGAGAGAGGAGAGAGAGAGAATATGAACTAGTGACTCTCAGCCCTCTTAGAACTGCTGATCCCACAGAATGGTCACATCTCTTATGTAAAATAGCCATGACAGATTTGAATAATAGGTGCAGTAGAGAGAACAGCTGGTACCTAGAGGACACCAGGCACTTAACAGTCAGGCACTGGCTTCCAAAGCAGAAAAGCAGGTCGGGGTGAGGCGGTCAGGAGAGGCAGGGGGCAGGGTTCTGATGGACTGGGTCCCCAGTTCCTCCTACCTCCATCGGGTTTTCAGAATACAAGTACAGGTCAAGAGCTCCATCCCCACTATACTTCCCACTCTTGCCTAACTGTGGTCTAATCATTTAAAAATGCAGCTCTGTGGGAGAGAAGGCAATATCCCGAAGACTTAACTGCCTTCGGGAGCTCAGACTCTTCCAAATATCTTGTTTTAGTCTGACCTTGGGTAGCAAGTGTTAAGCTAAAGGAAAATCATTTAGCAAAAGCAAAGCAGAAACTGATCAAAGGGTGCTCTAGGGAGGAGTGGAGGTGGGGAGAGGATGGAAGGGCAAGATTTGCCCTCTGTGTTTCTAGAATTTCTTCTTCCCCCAATTTCACAGCACTGAGTCACAGACTAAGATAGTGCATTATCAGGGAGAAGGATGAGGACCCCTTTCTGTTCCTTACTCAACGTCATCCAGCTTCTTTCTCATCTGAGACTTGCCTTCTGGACCAACAATGATTGCAGCGCTCTGCCTTAGTCTGCAAGTTTTCCTAGCTGGGCAGGACTCCTGCATCTGCCTTCAGTATGTCCCTGGGGCCTTCCCTGGGCTTTTTGGAAAACCAGGCACTGCATCTTTAAGGACCAAATTAAAAAGAAAAGAGACGTTGTTGTTGTTGTTGAATACATACTGTATTTAACATTTTTTTTAATCCCAGAGAAGTGAAATGCAACATCTGTTTGAGTTTATGTAACATCCAAAGACTGACGACTCAGAATTTCCTAATTAAAGTCATTTTTAAGGCACTCTGCAGAGCCAGCTTTCATCTCTTCCTTCGTTGGGTTTTTCTCCAAACTGTAGCAGAATACCTGGGTTCTCTTTCTTCAAAGTGATACACACATGCTCATGCTTTTAACCTGCTCTTTGTCCAGATGACACCGAAAAACAGCACAATTCCAATTGGGAAACAGGAAAGGAAGGAAATACATGTGGGGAGATGTGTGAGGAGAGCGCGGAGAGAACATCCAAGTCTATGATGTGGTAGGAGAAGAAAAGAGAAGGAGCAGAAGGGAAATGGAACAGGGTAGCGTGGGCCAGATGGCTGGCGGCCGGTGAAAAATAGGCTACATTTCCCAGTGAGGTTTCAATTAATTTAGCTGGTTCCTTTTTTTTTTTTTTTTTTTCATTTTTAAACATAGGGAAAGTATAGGAGAGGTGTCTCAAAATTATGGAAAGTGTATATAGGTTAAGTGCGCTTGCTTGTGCTCATGCATTGATGAAGGTTTGATTTTAGAGATAGGTATGATTTGAGGGGTTGTAAAACGTCCCCCTCTGATAAAAAATAATCTCCCCTACTGGCCCACTACTGTGCCTGAAATTCCCACCATGAGGGCCACTCTTTCAGATTAAGGCATTATCTGTAGCCCCTATTAAAACATAATTGTCACCTGGGAGGGGTAACACTCAACTCTTTAGCACCCACTGACTGAACTGTCTGTCACCTATCAGAGAGCAGGACCCTGAGAGATGGGACGTAGGGCAGGGACATTCTGACTAATTGGGAAACAAGGCTTGGTGATATGGGATACAGGAGAGGGACCAGCTGGGCAGCTGAGGGTGTGCTTGACATAGTAGTTGCCCCGGGAGGTTACTTGGGGGCAAGAGAGTAACCTTTGAGGGCGATGGGGTAGCAAAAACAACTCTTCCCACATCACAGGTTTCCCTAGGCTGTGTGTGTGTGTGTGTGTGTGTGTGTGTGTGTGTGTGTGTGTGGTGTGTCTAACAGTTTGTAGATATTACAACATTCTGTGTATATATCCAATATAGAATTCACTTGGGTCTATTATGAATGTAGTATATCTCTATGATTTGTATATAGTGTGTGCACATGTGTACACACACACACATATTTACTCACACTCAGCAGTGGAGATCGTGTAAGTGTGAAATGTGAGGTGTCTCTTCTTAGCCATCTGGGGTATGGATGGTCCAATTCTTGGGGAAAGGACTGGCGTGGGGCAATGTGACTCCTTTCTCTGTTATCAGCAGACCTGCGTTCAATTCAGGTGGCTCTGCAGAAATGGCCGAGGCTTGGGTTGTAAAGACTGGGCACGGGCCTTCCCATCTGGGTTGGGATTTGGAGAATAAATGTCTCCAGCTTTGGAGTTTGGGAGCCTGGGGGAAGGGCAAGTAGAGAAAGAATCTGGGAAAGGGTAGGTTTCTGCTCTGAGAAAAGCTGGAAGTTGTCTGAGAGCAGCCCCCAGGCTGGGTGCAGGTACCAGCCTCTATGTACAACTGGAGGGACCTGCCAGCTCTCCAGGGATCTGCTCAGGTTGGTTGACCTGATGGGGAAAGTTCAGTGGGAAGGGTCAGAGATGGGGAAGGTTCAGGGCTGGAGGAATGGGAAGAGAACTCATCATTCCTCAATGGCCTTTTCCTATTCTTGGTGCTGAAGAAAGCTTGGGAAATAAAGGATGAAGGATGTGGGTGGTGGGAAGAAGCAAAGGAGAGAAGACACTAGAAGTGCTTCTCAACTCTAGTCTCACGTTAGAATCCTCTGCATAACCTTTTAAAAATATCAGGACCAGGCTACCCCCAGAGATTCTGCTGGAATGAGCTGGGGAGGGGACCAGAACTGGGTTTTCTGTAAGCTCCTCAGGTGTCTCTAATGTGCATGTGGCATTAGTTAAGAAGACAGTACCAGAGCAATTGAGGAGTCTAGTTCTGAGATGGTCAGGCTGGAGCTGAGTGGCTAGTCCCCGTCATGCACATGAAGAAGGAGAAGGGGAGGACTGATCCGAGGGGGTAGGGGTAGGGGCTTCTGAGAGCTTCTATTTGGACAGTCAAGCCTCTGCTGATGTGTGTGGCTTTACAGCCTCACTAGCTGGTGGTTTCTAACCCCACTTCTGGTTAAAATCTGCTTGAGGTGGAGGTGTTTGGGCAGAGGGAGAGAATTTCCCCCCCTGTTTTCTGTCATTTAAAAGAGGAATAATTCACTGTGCCCCTTGGGGCCAAGAAGACAAATTCTGGGACTGGCTGCCTCAAAGATGGGAGTAGATTTTCTGCTGTATAATAAATACATATTTCATAAATAAATAAATCAATAAGCAAGGCAATAAATAAAATAATGCACACAGTTTTTGCCTTCTTAGGGTGGTTCTCCCCTCACCCCCCGATCCTAGTGACATACACTTTGCCCTTGGTTACCCGAAGGTACCCAGCCTGGCCATGTAGGGGAAATAAGACTGCTTTGGCCCTGGCTCTCCAAGGATCAGAGAAATCTAGAGAGAGTATTAACACTGGCCACCCATGTGGAGAAGGGAGAAAGAGGGGAGATACGTACTCCCTCTGTTTTTCACCCAAAAGTGTAGGGAGGGCAGGCAGGTTTGGGAACCAACGCTGGAACATTTTAGGTATCTGAAGTCCAAGCTGACCAGTGCTTCATCCCAGCTTCACTTAGAGGGATGGGCATGGACTTGAGATCTGGATGGACCCACACTTTCCACACAAAAAGATACAGCAGGCACAACTCCCACTTTAACACAGCTCCCCAGGAGCCAACCAGCCAGCCAGTTAGCCCATGGAGACTGCTGCATGGCGCGTGGTGGGGTGGGAGGGGGTACAGGTCATGGGATGAGGGGATGGGAGGATGGCGAGGAGACAGGTAGGATGGCACCCATTTTAATGGGAAATCAGCTGTCCAGGGCTTCAGCTTCTGGAGCCACCAGCCATCGCTCATTTCGTCCTCTTTAGTCTCTGCCATGTGGTTCTGCTCCTGGGTGTGCCTTGTCCTACTAGGTGACCTGTATGTGGACATGGAGACATGTAAATAAAATGGGCATTAAGACAGTGACCAAAGAATGCCATTCCTTAAAAGAAGATGTTCATAATCTGGGCTCCATAAATAGATTGCAAGGGGACAACGACCCTGAGATTTTTATGCAAAATTATCGGTACTTATTTACATATGCATTGCTCTGTCAAGATGGTCAATAGCATTTATGTGGTTCTTTAAAAATGATTAAAGACTAAAATAATATTAAGGGATTCTAGATCGTTTACAGAGGTAACCCATCAGCAAGGCACAAAAGGATCTACAGAAATGGGTGGGAATTCCAGACCCTCCATGGCCTTGGTTCTCAGCATCCAAAGGCACAAGGTAATTTGCAAGAATCGCTGATTCACCAGAACCCTATGGCTCACCCAGTATACCTGTGCATGGCCACATATTCCAACTGTGCTAAAACTTTTTGAATATGCCTGTATTATTCAACTTGAAGTTGTCAATCAGTTTTTCTTTAAAAAAAGAAAAAAATTTGCCACTATTTTTTGGGGTACTTGTATATATTGCTTCATGTATTAGTGGTGGTCCTAAAGAAGAAGTGGTGAACTGAATTTTTAAAATAAAAGGGTATTTTTGAACGTATGAAAGGAGTTGCTCTGAGGTAAATCCAAGCATTGGGCATCTTCCTCTTTCTTCCCTGATCATTTCTGTATGCTTTGTATCGTTGGATTATTGACATGCTGGGTTTGCTTACAGGGATGTACTGCTATATGGCATAACTAGTTTTTATGATTCTAAATGAACACTGTTGCATTTTCAAATTTTATGCATGGTTTCAGTTTCAGAAAGAAACCAAATTCCAAGTTCTTGTAGAGATGGTCAAATAAACTTGTTCCAATTGTTTGAAGTTTGCAGACAACCCCATTATACATGCAAATGGGGACTTAGTAGCCTAGAAGCCATTCTAGAAACTGTCCCTCCCTACACCTTGTGCTCTGGAATAGCTACCATGCTGTAGTGCCAATGAATGCCAGTTCCTCTTCCTGCAGTGAGCGATTGGTCAGAGGCACTGATCGTGCTAGGCTCTGCCAGCCCTTGATGTCGCGCATGGCACAGAGTGAAAGACATGGTGGGTGATGGGGGAGAGTAAAGTACCAAGTGGGTACAGGTGTGCAGAGGCTTTGAGACAACCTCGGAGTCTCTCTGTTGCTGATGGACCACACTGCCTGTGTGCAGAAGTCATATCATCATGATGACTGCTTTACATGACTATTATATTCATTATCATATTATTCATATTATATTAATTATACAATAAAGATGCCTTTGGGTTAGCATAATTTTTGTACAAAAAATATTTTAACTGCATGGTCGAGTTCTGTCTACCAGTTTTCCCCAAGGCAAGGCACAAGAAGGTCAGAGCTCTATGTCAGTGTGCTCCCACAAGCCTAAAACCTTTAAAGGGGTGACTGTGGCACTGAGGACAGGTCTTCTTCCCATTTCACAGATGGAAAAGTGCAGGTGATCTGCATGAGAGGACCTGCATAATAAAGTCAATTCAAAAATCAGGCCTCAGGGGTCTCAGATTT
The DNA here is from genome assembly GCF_028023285.1 of Balaenoptera ricei. Classification (NCBI taxonomy): domain Eukaryota; kingdom Metazoa; phylum Chordata; class Mammalia; order Artiodactyla; family Balaenopteridae; genus Balaenoptera; species Balaenoptera ricei. Next base: position 128,672,987 of record NC_082639.1, read on the forward strand.
CCTGGTCCACTAGACCCTCCTGAGCATTTGAAATAGGCTTGGGAGATGCTTCCTTCTTTACTGAAGAGGAAAAGACATTGTTTTGGCTGCAGAAAGTTTGGAATCCAGGTGAATTTAGAGTTGCTTATTCTCTCATAAGAAATGCCACATTTCCTTTCTGATAAACATGCCCAAAGAAGGAATTTCTCTTTTTTGATTTTGTGAGTGGCTCTTAGGAACAGGTATTTTCTTGCTGTTTCAGAAGACCCATGAAATTCTCCAGGTGAGATAGTAGATGAGTCTTTAGTCCCTGATGTGTGTGTGTGTGTGTGTGTGTGTGTGTGTGTATACACATGCATGCATGTGTACTGTGCATGAAGAGGTAAGTGAGGTAGCGCCTCAGTCCCTGTTCATCTGATATGCATATGCAGAGTCCTTCTTTCTTTCCTAATTAATTAGAAGTAATAGCTTTCTATAGTTTCTGGTACGTGAGGGAATGAAGTGGGAAATAATCTAATTGGCTGTCTTGCTTTCAAAGCCCAGTTTAATGAAATAGTTCTTAGCCTGAAGTGCATGTATTATCTTTCCTGTTATTTTTCCAATTAATGTTTCATTGGATCACGTCTGTGTGGAATATTCTAATTGGTTTGAAGGGTGGGGGTGATGGGACGAGAGCAGATGGAGAGAGAACCAGCTGTTCCCTTCATCATCGGAGCCGTGTATGTACTGATGTGGCTCTAGGTTTTCCCCAGTGCGTTTCTTTGGAAGCGCTCAAAGAGCTCAAAGAGCTTGACAGAGTGCTGCCTTGTCACCTTTGCCATCCTCATTGAGCTCTTGGGCCAGACAGGCTGACTAAGGGAGCACTTGCCAAGATTCTGGGCTTCCTTTTGTGATGTATGACTCCAAAGGGGAAAATGAGTGGCTTCCAAAGTTTCCTGTGGGCACTGTCTACCTGCAGACTCTGTTTAGCCTGGAACATAGGAGACACCCCCTACAAATACTTGTAAGAGTGAGTGTCCAGAGGGGTCTCACAACACCCTCCCATATCTGCTCTTCTTGTGAAGAGAACAATGCATAGAACATGGCACGAAGCAGGGCTGGGGCTGGGGCTGGGGTGAGGCAAGCCAGGTGCCGAGGGCACACACTGAAGGGAGCTCCCTCTCAGCAGATACAGAATCACAGCTCGCAAACAGGAGTTGGCACCTTCTTAGATTTTCCAGCCCAGGCACCTTGGTTGGTTCACGCTAGTCCCGGGTCTGGCCTGAAGCAAAGCATTCTGTCCTCCCTCCTGTCTCCTCCCTGCTCCTAGTGATGCTGGGTCTCAGCCAGCCTGAGATCAGCCCCAGACTCAGCCATCTCTCCCTTCAAATGCTTCACGTGCACTATCAGAGCCCCTCACGATCTCCAGGGAGGTTTGACTGCAGCTGGGCTGCTGCTCTGTGTCTTGGTCTTCTCCCCTCACTGCTGTAATTCGAATGTCTATATTCCCTTCTCCCGGGCATTTCTGACCCAGCATTCAGCTGTTTTAAGGGTCAGGCCACGTTTTCTGGGTTAGTGAAGGACAAATAGGAGCCCGGAGGCAGAGAAGAGCCTCCTTTGCAAGGCCACACGTGGCCTGCTACCCAAAGGCCTGTTTTCACATTTGTCTTGGTGAGAAGAGATAGTAGGCTCTCTTCAGGACCACTCTCCAGCTGGGCAAAATTACCTTTCTCCCCAGATAGTCTGTGGTGGGGCCCACCTGGCAGTGAGGCACAGATTGGGGTTTGGGGCAGGGAGACTTGGGAAGTAGCCCTGAAGCAGACTATGTGGCTGGTCCAGATGGGGCCATGTGGAATAGGGCTATAGCAGGCAAGGCCGGCAGAGAGAGGGGCCATGGCCAAATATGCCTCCACGGTGGTGAGACAGCTTGGGGGTGGAGGCAGCGTTGGAAGAAGTATTTCCTCCTTTTATGTGCACCCATGTGACCAAATCTGTAATGTTACCTACAAACTGTGGCATCCCAGCCAAGATTTGGGGCATCAAAAACCGTCTAGGGACAGACAGGCCAGTGGAGACCCACATAAAATTATATATACATATAATGCTAATAATTTTTCCCTCTGTATCTCTTGCCTGAGCCAGTGACAGGAAAAACATAGCTGTCCCTGGCTGGCTTCTCCAGGAGGCTTAAACTAGGCAAATTGTGCTGGGATTTCAAGTCCGGCCCAGATCTGATCAACCTCTTTTCCTTTCCAAAAGGCAAGGAACTCTTGGAATTCCAGCTATAAATTCTGCTCAGAGCTGCTTTCTACAGGGCTATGCAGTGGTCTCCTTTCTTTTCTTGACTGCCAGGGTCCAGTTCTCTCCATCAAGGTGTCTGGGGGCAGGGGGAGCTCAAAAACCCCACCTTCCCCCAAGGCCATGCCTCCCTTGGCAGGGACAGTGGGTTTCCCTGAGATGGTCTTGGGCTTCCAATTCGATGGCACCTGAGGACCTGCAACTAACCCTGGGCCCCATGATTCTACTGAAGTGACAAAACCTTACATCAGGCAGCACTTTAGACATTTTGGAGTGTTTCCAGACATCATCCTGCTGTGTCTTCCTGACTATGATGTTGGCTGGGCTGTATTAGTGGCTCAGTTAACAAAGGAGAAAACTGAGGCTGAGATGAATTACGTGATTTGCTAAAGGTCTAGTTCATCAGCTGCGTTTAGAAAATTCAAGTCATGCTGAGGTCTTGGGCTCTGGCCTCCTGTCTCAGAGTACTCTTCCAAGGTGGAAGAGGAGAGAAATCACCTGAGAGCACAGACCCTGAGACAGCTGAACCCAGACTCTTCAGGACAGCTTATTCTGTCTGGACAAAGTGCATCCGGAGATCAATTAGGGTGACCCTGCAAAGACTCCCTCTGCTAGTCAGTCAGCCCTGCCTGAGGAATAGCAGTGGCTGGACAGGCAGAGAAGGATGACTGCATTTAACTAGGGAGAAAATGCTCTGTGAGAACGGAGTAAAAGTGTGGTGCCAGAAGACTGCAATCCAAATCTTAAGAGCACCACTGATATTAGTGTGACCTTGGACAGGTCACTTGACTTTCAAATCCCTCGTCAGTAAAGTGGGGATATAAAGCAGACCTTATAAGATTGTTGAGAATCAAATGACAAAATTTTTGTGTCTGTGCTATGCAAACTGCAACATACTAATCAAATGGGAGTTATTGTTAGTAATAACAATATGAAGAGAAAGATTAGACCAATACTAAGATTTTTTATCTTGAATAGAGATGTTTTTTACTCCACACAAAGGAAGGTAAAAACCCTTTGTAAACTGTAAAGCACTGCAGACCTCAAAAGAATTATTAGGAGGACTGAGGTTAGTTAGTGATGGGATCCATCATGGGAGGGGGCATGGCTGACCAAGGTGAGCGACAGCACTCCATCTCCCTAGAGGCATTCCTATAAGAGTGTTTAAGGATGGCCAAACAGCCTTGGCTGTCCTCTGGCCACTGAGCTGGCAACTCTTCTGAAGGCCTTCCATAGGCAGATGTCCTACCAGGGAAACTGGAACCAGATGTACTCAAGATCTCAGAACAAATTAGTGACAATAAGACTCTGGGGTAAAAATATCTCTGGGCACCGAGCTTGCTCACTCCACTCCCTTTCTATCTAAGGATCTTTTAGGCTTAATTATAGAGTTCAGGCGTTCATTGGGGTTTTAATTAATTTTCTTTTCAGCTTGAAGCATGTGTGAGTGTAGCGGGTCTGTGTGTGTGTGTGTGTGTGTGTTTACATCTTTCTTTGCAACTCAGTCGGGAGCTGGCTCTGGCAATGTTTAATTGTGCCCTCAGTTCTAGCAAGAATGTTCAAGGTGCCAACCGGAGCTTGGAAAGCCATTGTTTCCAATGCCTCTGCCCCACATGCTGCTCCTGACGCACTGAGGGATGGCGGGTGGCAGGGCCTTGCTCAGCTGGGACCTCAGCTGTGGGATGCATGCTTTCCTCCTCCTTTTGTGCTCATGGTGTTTCAGGGATTCTCAGACCAGGAGAGCAGATTTCCTACTCCACTAATTACCAGTACTGTGTTAAGAGATGCCGAGTGACAGCCAGCTCACCCACACTGCAGCCCCCGACAGGCTTTTTTCTGGGCAAATCTCCCTGGGGATTACACAGTTTTCTGCATAAGAAAACAGTGTTTCTTCTCCTATTTTAATATGTCCACTTAGTAGACTGGTAGGGACTACATGACTATGTGGGTGAAAGTGACTTGCTTTCTCCTTTCCTTCGTTCTCTTTTGTGCTCTCTAGGCAGGGAACAACGCGGGAGGCACCACAGTATATAGTGTAATAGCATGGGATTTGGAGCCAAGTGGCTCAGTTTGAATCCTAACTCATGACATTTGCTATTTGTGTGCCTATGGATAAGTCACTTAACCCCTTTGGATCTCAATTTATTGTCTGTAAAAAGGGGATAATAATAGCAATATCAACAACAATATTACACTCATAAGACTGTCTGGGGATAAGAAAATGCATGTGGAAGCCTTTTGTAAAATACTCCATAAATTGTAGTTCTTTTATTTTACTGCTCAGAACTACTGCTGAGAACATGATTTTGACCTGTGAGATATTCCTAGCACCAGGCAAGAGGGAGTTGCAAAAAGGCCCATGGAAGGGGAGGCAGAGAAGGAACTCGCCTCTAACCTTCCCAGGTGCTGTGGACCAAAGCAATGAACTGGGAATGTAGGATGCTGCAAAGGGCCCAGATTAAGATTTCAATCTCAGAACAGCTTGCATAGATAAAAGGAAACCAGGAACATTCATTTTTTTGAACATACTTGTGACAAGGGTTTCCCCCTATTCTTTAAAGGGTGGATTCAATTGTCTCTAGTGCTAAAAGGGTGAATGGCTCAAGGATGGTGACAATGCTTTGGCTGGAGACAAGGGGAAAACTGTGGGTCTTAGGTAAGTGTGACCATGCTGTGATATGAGATATGGGAGACCCAGGGTCTTCTCTTGGCTCTGCTGCTAATTATGACCCCTTGAATGATGTGACCCTGAATAGATGAGCTAATATAGCTCGACCTCAATTTCCTTGAGATCATGGAATAAAAAAATCTCAAAGGTGACTAAAGAATCTATGACCTAATGAAATGCTCTTTTCCACACAGGAATTAAAAACTCTTGTGCCAACTGTTGTGTGTATATGTATTTGGAATCCAAATATAGTACTAAGACCACCCAACTAAAACCTAATCAAGGCACCACAGGAGCCCCTTTAAGCTGATGGTATCTGGCATCAGACCCAGGGACTGTCAGGGGAAGAAAGGCCTCATGGGAGGATAGAGGTGACCCCAACCGAGATTTCAAGGTGAATTCTCTCTTGTTGGAGAGTTTCATTTGGCAATATCCCGATTAGCTGAAAGGTAATGATCTAAGGATGACAGAAAGAAAAGGGATCATTTCCTTGTAAAGCAACTATAACTTTAAAATAATAGGCTACAGGGCAATAGCGCATTCTGCCAGACTGATTTCAGAATTGAGAGACCCAACTATGGAGTTCACAACAGTATCACTGACAATAATCAAAATGTATATTTGCACAGTGCCTTTAACTTTCATAAGCACTTTCCCATCTACTTTTCTCATTTTTGTTGTTACATAATTTTCCAGAAAACTTGTGGGAGGTCATTTCTTTTAAAACTCTGAAAAGTGTGAGTTTTCAGTAGGAACAAGTCTAGCTAAGTATGTAGCACCTTGCTTTATAAATACAATAAAAGTTATGCTATAAACATAACTGTGTAAGTAATATCTTATTTTAATGGGCAGAGATCTTGTGTAGTATTTTGCAATGTAAAAAATCCTTCCTCATTAACCTTCTGTTTGTTACAATTTTAGATTTTTAAATATCAGTTTTTCTTAAAGCAGGGCCAACAGGGATTGGATTTCAGGATAAGTATCCACACTCCAGAATTCCATAAGGGTAGCATCTAATTCAATCACAGGGAGAGAGTCCTGTTTCTGACATCAGCATGGAAATTAAGCAGTTTTATATTTAAACCATGGAGCTCTCTGGGACTACCTCTCCCATAAAATAAGGAGGCATAACATGGGAAGGGACAGAGGAATCCAAATGTAATAGCTGAATTATTTCTAAATGGAATGTCTCCAGGTCTTCTGTGAGTCACCGATGTGTCATTAATGTGGTGTTATAAATAGCTCAGCTTGCCATCAATAACTGATCTATAAGAGAGTAGCTGTTGGTTGGAGTGTGAGATTAACACTGCATAATTTGGAGTGGATCTGTTAACCCTCTCATGTAAATAAGCACCATCTCCTGGGACCTGAAGTGACCTGAAATAAATTAGACTGAATTGCATTTTTAATAAAAGTAATAAACAAGTCCTCCTGTTTTTTCTTCTCCATTTTCAAACTCTGATAAAAGACAGGTCACTGGAGCCAACCATGGGATTGTAATAATTGTGTTGAATCGTAACTCTCTCATCTCTGAAATTAGGCTGGCAGTATCCACCCATAAAATCCACGATGATATTACGAGAGTTTTATAATTATTTTGCATGGGGGGGGGCTTGAACAAGGATCTATCTATCTATCTATCATCTATCTATCTATCTATCTATCTATCTGTCATCTATCTATCTATCAATCAAAATTAGCACTATGGAGAATAAAAGGAAAAGCTCTTTTTGTAGTGATTTAAAAGCTCTTTCTGTGGTGATCCATATGGTAAAGACTGGATACTTTTAAAAGTTTATATTGGCCTGACTGAAGATCTCAGCAATACAGGTTTGCTTACTGTGAGTAACTCAGATTTTCATTAAGAGTCTGAAGTTAAGACTTATGAAGCACTTTCTCACAAATGCTCAAGCAGTTAGAGTTGAGCTTCTGTGAAACTGAGCTAAAATAAACATATATAGGTACACAGTATATGTACTGGGTATGCATCAAGGCTATAAGCACACATACAGGTACAGCTGGCAAATCTGCTAGTAATTATGCTGTATATATCCTGGCATGTGTGCTTGCATGTGTGAATGTGTAACAGTAAAAATACTATTCTTACTTGTAAAAATGTTCTTGAAACTCTACATGGGTTCATGGCTTACAAACAATTATCTTTTTGTAAATTTAGGGCTGGTAATGGGAACAGAATAAGCAGCTGTAAACAAAATCACATTTCGGGCTTCACTAAAAACATGGTGAAGGCCCCAAATATCACAGTTATTGCAGAATACAGAAACTATCTATCCAAATACTGTGATTGAGGATACTTTAAATAAGCAGTTTTTGGAAAGAGGTGGGTAGATGGAACCATTGAGAGTCACCATCAATTAGAACTACGGTCAGCAACTTGGACAGTTCCTAGGAGGCTCTCCCTCAGAATGGAACCAATATCATGTCTCCAGTTTTCTTAGCATTTCTTTCATTCCAGTGAGTGTGTTGACGATCTGATGATTAACTAAGACATGCACAGGTATTATTTTGCAATAACAAATTATTCCCTCCTCCTTCCATTGCCCATTCTCTTCACCACCTGACTTTCCTTCCACCCCTTTCCCCAGCACCCTCCAGTTGGGCAGTGGAACTGTATGTCTTACAAACACCTGGTGTGGATGTTTTCACTCCCACTTCTAATTGGTTGGGAAGCAGCATTTGCCACAGGCACTGTTTAATTTTGTTTCCATCCCCTGCATCTCACAGGAAAGAAATGGTCAATAGTTCAAAGAATCATCCTGGTCAGCTCCAAAATATGGCTACTTGCATGGTAATCACAGCAAGTCTGTCAAATCAGTGATTTCTTTATTCCTAAAAGGAAGGGATTTTTCCTAAGGATTATGGTTCTACCACCCAAGGAGCAGCTCTACTCTTCACAAGTGGCTGCAAAGGCTGGCAAACCACGAGGTCTGCTTTGGCTCAGAAACTCAGTTTGGCTCCTGCCACCCCTGGCAACCTCACTGTGTGTCTCAGTGGCGTGTGCTCCACACACAGTTAGGCCAGTCTGCTTCTACTTAGGAGGGATCACAACCAGAGGTGGCCCCCGCTTGGGCCTCCACATGAGGACCTGGGCATCGTTGGCATTGGGTTTCACTAGTGCGTTGGGGGGGATAGGTTCCATCCGGCTCAGGATCCGGGGCTGCTCCTGCTGAGTCCTGCCCACCAGCCGGGCCCGTTGCCCCAAGAGCTGAAGAGGGTCCACCTCAATGTCCACCCTCATCCTCCACTTGATAGTCTGCAGAATGATCTTCTCTTTCGTGGTGGTGTTCATGGCCACCAGCCAGGTAGTGAAACTTTGGTCCCTCTTGATCCTCGTGAGCAGTGGCACATTGCTGTCACTCACTGGCACTGCCCATGTCACACTGGGGTAGAAATTGTCATTCATGCTGACGGAGAACCTGGAGATCTTGTTGGTGGGGCCAACCAGGGTCACAGTTTCTGTGGTGTTCCCGTACCAAGGGTAGCTCACCCCATCTGAGTCACTGATGGCTTTTACTCTCCCTTCCCTCAAGTCAGGCAGTTCCCAGCTTGACCTGGCAAAGCAGAAGAGATGCACAAGAAAAGAAGAGGCTGAATGAATTTTTCAAAAGCTGGAGAGATGCCCACCACTTACTGTCACAGTCAACTTGGGCAAAATGGGAAGTTCAGAGGGGAATTCAGGTCAAAAAGTTCTATGCTGTGCTGTTTTGGGATTCAATGAGAACAAATCAAAACAAAACAAAAATAAAAAAGCAATACCAGAACAAGTTAAATTAAGCCATAGCTGGTCCAACTGGAAGCAAAAATCTCAAAGAAGCATTTATGAGACCCACAAAGAGGCATCAATTAGCTGGAATGGTGCAATTGTAATGAACTACCTAGAGGCATTCAATTGCAAAAACCACTTTGTCAGGAAGTATGCGCATCTCTAAGGTTTGTTAAGAAAAGGTGGTGGTTGAAATCTGACATACTTGGAAGGAAGTATCAGGTGGAAAGGAGGGCAAAGGGAGGTAAGGTTAAAGGTTATACTGATTTCCTAGGAAATCAAAGTAGTAGGATATCTACTCAACAAAGAAAGTTGTTTAAATTCTAGTCATTGGCCAATCCAGCATTTAGAAAACAGACATAGAAACTGATAACACAGGAGATAATGGTCACCTTTAGGAAAACACCTCAATGTGCACGTTGTGCCGTAGGCTGGCATACATAGTCTCTACTATGCTGTTCTCCCATCAACTTTAAGTCCAGCCTGGAAGTCTAATTGCTTAGTTTAGCAAACTTGCCATTCTGTGTACTTTGTTACTCCTGGCTGCTCCCAACCTTGAACAGAGGGAAGGAGGAGAATATGTGCCCTACTCTTAGCCCATGTTTCTCCCCCAGTGCTATGGACTACTCATCATCATCATCATAGCTGATATTTACTGAATGCTTGCACTATTCCGACCACCGTGCTGAGTACTTTAATTACGTCATCTCAGTTAATGCTCAAAATATCCCACAAGATAAATACATTTTTATTTCCATTTACACATGAGAGGGTGGAGGCTTAAAGATGTTAAGGTACATGCCAAGCGTTCTACAGATTGTAAGACGTGGAGCTTGGAGTTGTCTGACTCCAAAGTCTATGTTTTTGACCACCGTGCTACACTGGTTTCTGAAGTGTCCTTACATGATGCTGGAGGAAGCCAGAGTGGAGGGCTTTCAGGCTATCCAGTGGGCTAGCAGTTCCCAGAGCTGCCATGGGAAGGTGGACTGGGTCCTCCTAGGGGCAGACGTTTAGTCAGCAGAACCTGGCTATGCATCCTCCATAAATCCTTTCCTGGGACCAAGAATGACTCTCAGCAATGTTGCATGAGAAATTAATAATTAAGGAAAGAAATGAGACTGCTCCACTCATCAGCTAAGAGGTGGAAGTCTTGTTCGAAATGAAGTTCTTCTCTTAGGAAGTGACAGAAGATCCTACGACTTTATTTTTTTTCTTTTTAAATATTTTTATTGAAATATAGTTGAACAAAATATGTTACATGTGTGTAATATAATGATTCACAATTTTTAAATCTTATACTCCGTTTAGTTATTATAAAATATTGGCCATATTCCCTGTGTTGTACAATATATCCTTGTAGCTTATTTTATTATTTATTTATTTATTTTTTAACATCTTTATTGGAGTATAATTGCTTTACAATGGCATGTTAGTTTCTGCTTTATAACAAAGTGAATCAGCTATACATATACCTATACCCCCATATCTCCTCCATCTTGCCTCTCCCTCCCACCCTCCTTATCCCACACTTCTAGGTGGTCACAAAGCACTGAGCTGACCTCCCTGTGCTCTGCGCTTACTTCCCACTAGCTTTCTATTTTACATTTGGTAGTGTATATATGTCCATGCCACTCTCTCACTTCGTCCCAGCTTACCCTTCCCCCTCTCCGTGTCCTCAAGTCCATTCTCTACGTCTGGGTCTTTATTCCTGTCCTGCCGCTAGGTTCACTGGGACAGTTTTTGTTTTTGTTTTTGTTTTTTATAAATTTATTTTATTTATTATTTTTGTGTATTTATTTATTAGTTTTGGCTGTGTTTGTTGGGTCTTCGTTGCTGTGCACGGGCTTTCTCTAGTTGCCGCGAGCAGGGGCTACTCTTCGTTGCGGTGCGCGGGCTTCTCACTGCGGTGGCTTCTCTTGTTGAAGAGCACGGGCTCTAGAGTGCACGGGCTTCAGTAGATGTGCCGCGTGGGCTCAGTAGTTGTGGCTCGCGGGCTCTAGAGCGCAGGCTCAGTAGCTGTGGCGTACGGGCTTAGTTGCTCCGCAGCATGTGGGACCTTCCTGGACCAGGGCTTGAACCCGTGTCCCCTGCATTGGCAGGCGGATTCTTAACCACTACGCCACCAGGGAAGCCCGGGACAGTTTTTTTTTTAGATTCCATATATATGTGTTAGCATATGGTATTTGTTTTTCTCTTTCTGACTTACTTCACTTTGTATGACAGACTCTACGTCATCCACCTCACTACAAATAACTAAATTTCGTTTCTTTTTATGGCTGAGTAATATTCCATTGTATATATGTGCCACTTCTTCTTTATCCACTCATCTGTCTTTGGGCATTTAGGTTGCTTCCATGTCCTGGCTATTGTAACTAGCACGGCAATGAACATTGGGGTATATGTCTCTTTTTGAATTATGGTTTTCTCAGGGTATATGCCCAGTAGTGGGATTGCTGGGTTGTATGGTAGTTCTATTTTTAGTTTTTTAAGGAACCTCCATACTGTTCTCCATAGTGGCTGTATCAATTTACATTCCCACCAACAGTGTGTGAGGGTTGCCTTTTCTCCACACCCTCTCCAGCATTTATTGTTTGTAGATTTTTTGATAATGGCCATTCTGACTGGTGTGAGGTGATACCTCGTAGTTTTGATTTGCATTTCTCTAATGATTAGTGATGTTGAGCATCCTTTCATGTGTTTGTTGGCAATCTGTATATCTTCTCTGGAGAAATGTCTATTTAGGTCTTCTGCCCATTTTTGGATTGGGTTGTTTTTTTTTGATATTGAGCTGCATTAGCTGCTTGTAAATTTTGGAGATTAATCCCTTGTCAGTTGCTTCATTTGCAAATATTTTCTCTCTTTCTGAGGGTCTTTTCATCTTGTTTATGGTTTCCTTTGCTGTGCAAAAGCTTTTAAGTTTCATTAGGTCCCATTTGTTTAATTTTGTTTTTATTTCCATTTCTCTAGGAGGTGGGTCAAAAAGAATCTTGCAGTGATTTATGTCATAGAGTGTTCTGCCTATGTTTTCCTCTAAGAGTTTTATAATGTCTGGCCTTACCTTTAAATCTTTAATCCATTTTGAGTTTATTTTTGTGTATGGTGTTGGAAGTGTTCTAATTTAATTCTTTTACATGTAGCTGTCCAGTTTTCCAGGTACAACTTATTGAAGAGGCTGTCTTTCCTCCATTGAATATTCTTGCCTCCATTATGAAAATAAGGTGACCATATGTGCGTGGGTTTATCTCTGGGATTCCTATCCTGTTCAATTAATCTATATTTCTGTTTTTGTGCCAGTACCATACTGTCTTGATTACTGTAGCTTTGAAGTATAGTCTGAAGTCAGGGAGCCTGATTCCTCCAGCTCCGTTTTTCTTTCTCAAGATTGCTCTGGCTATTTGGGGTCGTTTGTGTTTCCATACAAATTGTAAAATTTTTTGTTCTAGTTCTGTGAAAAATGCCCTTGGTAGTTTGATAGGGATTGCATTGAATCTGTAGATTGCTTTGGGTTGTATAGTCATTTTCACAATGTTGATTCTTCCTGTCCAAGAACATAGTATATCTCTCCATCTGTTGGTATCATCTTTAATTTCTCTCATTAGTGTCTTATAGTTTTCGGCATACTGGTCTTTTGTCTCCTTAGGTAGGTTTATTCCTAGGTATTTTATTCTTTTTGTTGCAGTGGTAAATGGGAGTGTTTCCTTAATTTTTCTTTCAGATTTTTCATCATTACTGTATAGGAATGCAAGAGATTTCTGTGCATTAATTTTATATCCTGCTACTCTACCAAATTCATTGATTAGCTCTAGTAGCTTTCTGGTAGCATCTTTAGGATTCTCTATGTATAGTATCATGTCATCTGCAAACAGTGACAGCTTTACTTTTTTTCTGATTTGGATTCCTTTTATTTCTTTTTCTTCTCTGACTGCTGTGGGTAAAACTTCCAAAACGTTGTTGAATAATAGTGGTGAGAGTGGACACCCTTGTCTTTTCCCTGATCTTAGAGGAAATGGTTTCAGTTTTTCACCATTGAGAACGATGTTGGCTGTGGGTTTGTCATATATGGCCTTTATTATGTTGAGGTAGGTTCCCTCTATGCCCACTTTCTGGAGAGTTTTTATCATAAACGGGTGTTGAATTTTGTTGAAAGCTTTTTCTGCCTATGTTGAGATTATCATATGGTTTTTATCCTTCTGTTTGTTAATATGATGTATTACATTGATTGATTTGCATATATTGAAGAATCCTTGCATTTCTGGGATATACCCCACTTGATCATGGTGTATGATCCTTTTAATGTGCTGTTGGATTCTGTTTGCTAGGATTTCGTTGAGGATTTTTGCATCTATGTTCGTCAGTGATATTGGCCTGTAGTTTTCTTTTTTGTGACATCTTTGTCTGGTTTTGGTATCAGGGTGGTGGTGGTCTCGTAGAATGAATTTGGGAGTGTTCCTCCCTCTGCTATATTTTGGAAGAGTTTGAGAAGGATGGGTGTTAGCTCTTCGCTAGATGTTTGATAGAATTCACCTGTGAAGCCATCTGGTCCTGGGCTTTTGTTGGAAGATTTTTAATCACAGTTTCAATTTCAGTGCTTGTGATTGGTCTGCTAATATTTTCTGTTTCTTCCTGGTTCAGACTTGGAAGTTTGTACTTTTCTAAGAATTTGTCCATTTCTTCCAGGTTGTCCATTTTATTGGCATATAGTTTTTTGTAGTAATCTCTCATGATCCTTTGTATTTCTGTAGTGTCAGTTGTTACTTCTCCTTTTTCATTTCTAATTCTATTGTTTTGAGTCTTCTCCCCTTTTTTCTTGATGAGTCTGGCTAATGGTTTATCAATTTTGTTTATCTTCTCAAAGAACCAGCTTTTAGTTTTATTGATCTTTGCTACTCTTTCCTTCATTTCCTTTTCATTTATTTCTGATCTGAGCTTTATGATTTCTTTCCTTCTGCTAACTTTGGGTTTTTTTAATTCTTTTTTCTCTAATTGCTTTAGGTGTAAGGTTAGGTTGTTTATTTGAGATGTTTCTTGTTTCTTGAGGTAGGATTGTATTGCTATAAACTTCCCTCTTAGAAAGGCTTTCGCTGCATCCCATAGGCTTTGGGTTGTCATGTTTTGTTATTTGTTTCTAGGCAATTTTTGATTTCCTCTTTGATTTCTTCAGTGATCTCTTGGTTATTTAGTAGTGTATTATTTAGCCTCCATGTGTGTGTATTTTTTACAGATTTTTTCCTGTAATTGATATCTAGTCTCATAGCGTTGTGGTTGGAAAAGATACTTGATACAATTTCAATTTTCTTAAATTTACCAAGACTTGATTTGTGACCCAAGATATGATCTATCTTGGAGAATGTTCGATGAGTGCTTGAAAAGAAAGTGTATTTTGTTGTTTTTGGATCATATGTCCTATAAATATCAATTAAGTCCATCCTGTTTAATGTATCATTTAAAGCTTGTGTTTCCTTATTTATTTTCATTTTGGATGATCTGTCCATTGGTGAAAGTGGGGTGTTAAAGTCCCCTACTATGATTGTGTTACTGTCGATTTCCCTTTTTATGGCAGTTAGCATTTGCCTATGTATTGAGGTGCTCCTATTTTGGGTGTCCAAATATTTACAATTGTTACATCTTCTTCTTGGATTGATCCCTTGATCATTATGTAGTGTCCTTCTTTGTCTCTTGTAATAGTATTTATTTTAAAGTCTATTTTGTCTGATATGAGAATTGCTATGCCAACTTTCTTCTGATTTCCATTTGCATGGAATATCTTTTTCCATCCCCTCACTTTCAGTCTGTATGTGTCCCTAGGTCTGAAGTGGGTCTCTTGTAGACAGCATATATGTGGGTCTTGTTTTTGTATCCATTCATCCAGTGTATGTCTTTTGGTTGGAGCATTTAATCCATTTACATTTAAGGTAGTTATCGATATGTATGTTCCTATTACCATTATGTTGTTTTGGGCTTGTTATTGTAGGTCTTTTCCTTCTCTTGTGTTTCCTGCCTAGAGAAGTTCCTTTAGCATTTGTTGTAAAGCTAGTTTCATGGTGCTGAATTCTCTTAGCTTTTGCTTGTCTGTAAAAGTTTTAATTACTCCGTCAAATATGAATGAGATCCTTGCTTGGTAGAGTAATCTTGGTTGTAGGTTTTTCCATTTCATCATTTTAAATATGTCCTGCCAGTCCCTTCTGGCTTGCAGAGCTTCTGCTGAAAGATCAGCTGTTAACCTTATGGGGATTCCCTTGTATGGTATTTGTTGCTTTTCCCTTGCTGCTTTTAATATTTTTTCTTTGTATTTAATTTTTGATAGTTTGATTAACATGTGTCTTGGCATGTTTCTCCTTGGATTTATCCTGTATGGCTCTCTGTGCTTCCTGGACTTGATTGACTATTTCTTTTCCCATGTTAGGGAAGTCTTCAACTATAATCTCTTCAAATATTTTCTCAGATACTTTCTTTTTCTCTTCTTCTCCTGGGATCCCTATAATTTGAATGTTGGTGCATTTAATGTTGTCCCAGAGGTCTCTGGGACTGTCCTCAGTTCTTTTTGTTCTTTTTTCTCTATTCTGCTCTGCGGTAGTTATTTCCACTATTTTATCTTCCAGGTCACTTATCCGTTCTTCTGCCTCAGTTATTCTGCTATTGATTCCTTCTAGAGAATTTGTAATTTCATCTATTGTGTTGTTCATCATTGTTTGTTTGCTCTTTAGTTCTTCTAGGTCCTTGTTAAACGTTTCTTGTATTTTCTCCATTCTATTTTCAAGATTTTGGATCATCTTTACAATCATTACCCTGAATTCTTTTTCAGGTAGACTGCCTATTTCCTCTTCATTTGTTTGGTCTGATGGGTTTTTACCTTGCTCCTTCATCTGCTACATATTTCTCTGTTTTCCCATTGTGCTTAACTCACTGTGTTTGGGATCTCCTTTTCACAGGCTGCAGGTTTGTAGTTCCCGTTGTTTTTGGTGTCTGCCCCAGTGGCTAAGGTTGGTTCAGTGGGTTGTGTAGCCTTCCTGGTGGAGGGGACTGGTGCCTGTGCTCTGGTGGATGAGGCTGGATGTTGTATTTCTGGTGGGCAGGATTGCGTCCGGTGGTGTGTTTGGGGTGTCTGTGACCTTATTATGATTTTAGGTAGCCTCTCTGCTAATGGGTGGGGTTATGTTCCTGTCTTGCTAGTTGTTTGGCATAGGGTATCCAGCACTGTAGCTTGCTGGTTGTTGAGTGGAGCTGAGTCTTAGCATTGAGCAGGAGATCTCTGGGAGAGCTTTCGCCATTTGATATTATGTGGAGCTGGGGGATCTCTGGTGGACCAATATCCTGAACTCGGCTCTTCCCCCTCAGAGGCCTGACCCCTGGCCAGAGCACCAAAACCCTGTCAGCCACACTGCAGTTGTATGATCTTGGGTAGGTTATTTAACCCCTCACCAGTTTTGCTTCCTTGTGTGTTGGTCTTGGAGAGTCTCCTAAAGAGGCAGAGGGCAGCTTCGGCTCATGCTGGGGCAGAAATATTTAGAAGCTTGTTCCAACGCGATAAGCCGGTGCCAGCGGGTGCCACTGTCACTGCCGGACTTTATACCAATGGCCTAAAAGGGAGTTGCATTGCCAGGTTAATACTGAACTGTCTCAGAATCCTTCACACAGGGACATGGAGAAACTGACTGCTGCCTCCTGCTGCCCCCCACAATACTCCCTATGCTAGGCAGCCCCAGCCTGAAGGGAGGGGAAGGCTGGATTGCCTGGAAAGGAGGTGAGCCCACAGCTGCAAGAACCTTTTCTCTTGCCTCCATGCCCTTGATAACCGCTGGGAAAAACTGCAGTGTATAATGGTTGGCAGAAACTAAGTAAGAGGAATTGACTTGATGCATAAAGTTGGAGACTTCAGTTACCATTTTGTTACCCATGCTAGTTGTAGCTTGGCCAAGGAGTAGCTCCCAGGTAATTCTATAGCCACTTCTTACTCTACAAAAGGGAATAAGTGTTGTTTGAGTGGGATATAATCATACAAGGTCAGGTCAAGTGAGAACCAATCTGCCTGCTGGGTTGATGAAATGGTCAAACCGGAGGCAGTTTTGCTCCCCGAGTCAAAGGGTTGTGACAATTATTCAGTCACCAGGCATTCATTTTCTGTGTTGCTTCAACCCTGTTCTTCATTTTACTTACAGTGATCAGGCTCTGCTGGCCTTTGGTTTCCTCTGTGGGACTGGAGGACAAGTATTCCCAATAGGGTAAAATTGTACTTGCCCTCCTGTCCTAAACACCGGGCCAGCTGTGGCGTGTTGCCTGGGGAGTTTAGCTTGTTATAACACTGTCCTTTTCAGGACTGGCTAGCTTGGCATTCTATTCAATTACTTTGTCTATAGAGTCTTTACATTCATGTTTTTTCTCCATTTTCCCGTCCAGAGCTATGTGAGCAATGACTCGGGCCCAGGGTCTAGAGGTCAGTTTTGTGGGAAAATCACAAAGCTTAGTTTTGTCCCAGGTTTTCTGAAAACAGAGATAATACAATAAAGTTGCACTCTTGTGCCTGTCTTGAAAGAGAAAGAAGGAAGCTACCCTTGTCTTGGAGGATTCTCTGGAAGAGAGAAATAAAATAGACTTCTTAATCATCACATCAAAACAAAGGCACCAGAAATACAAAGGATAATGAGAGACTACTACAAGCAACTACATGCCAATAAAATGGACAACCTGGAAGAAATGGAGAAATTCTTAGAAAAGTACAAACTTCCAAGACTGAACCAGGAAGAAACAGAAAATATGAACAGACCAATCACAAGCACTGAAATTGAAACTATGATTAAAAATCTTCCAACAAACAAAAGCCCAGGACCAGATGGCTTCACAGGTGAATTCTATCAAACATCTAGCGAAGAGCTAACACCCATCCTTCTCAAACTCTTCCAAAATATAGCAGAGGGAGGAACACTCCCAAATTCATTCTACGAGACCACCACCACCCTGATACCAAAACCAGACAAAGATGTCACAAAAAAGAAAACTACAGGCCAATATCACTGACGAACATAGATGCAAAAATCCTCAACAAAATCCTAGCAAACAGAATCCAACAGCACATTAAAAGGATCGTACACGATGATCAAGTGTGGTTTATTCCAGGAATGCAAGGATTCTTCAATATATGCAAATCAATCAATGTGATACACCATATTAACAAATAGAAGGATAAAAACCATATGATAATCTCAACATATGCAGAAAAAGCTTTCAACAAAATTCAACACTGATTTATGATAAAAACTCTCCAGAAAGTGGGCATAGAGGGAACCTACCTCAACATAATAAAGGCCATATATGACAAACCCACAGCCAACAGCATTCTCAATGGTGAAAAACAGAAAGCATTTCCTCTAAGATCAGGGAAAAGACAAGGGTGTCCACTCTCACCGCTATTATTCAACAACGTTTTGGAAGTTTTACCCACAGCAGTCAGAAAAGAAAAAGAAACAAAAGAAATTCAAATCAGAGAAGAAGAAGTAAAGCTGTCACTGTTTGCAGATGACATGATACTATACATAGAGAATCCTAAAGATGCTACCAGAAAGCTACTAGAGCTAATCAATGAATTTGGTAGAGTAGCAGGATATAAAATTAATGCACAGAAATCTCTTGCATTCTTATACAATAATGATGAAAAATCTGAAAGAAAAATTAAGGAAACACTCCCATTTACCATTGCAACAAAAAGAATAAAATACCTAGGAATAAACCTACCTAAGG
The DNA here is from genome assembly GCF_028023285.1 of Balaenoptera ricei. Classification (NCBI taxonomy): domain Eukaryota; kingdom Metazoa; phylum Chordata; class Mammalia; order Artiodactyla; family Balaenopteridae; genus Balaenoptera; species Balaenoptera ricei. The sequence goes on from NC_082639.1 coordinate 128,691,427, forward strand.
AGACAAAAGACCTGTATGCAGAAAACTATAAGACACTGATGAAAGAAATTAAAGATGATACCAACAGATGGAGAGATATACTATGTTCCTGGATAGGAAGAATCAACATTGTGAAAATTACTATACTTGCTTTGACTATACCCACAGCAATCTACAGATTCAATGCAATCCCTATCAAACTACCAAGGGCATTTTTCACAGACCTAGAACAAAAAGTTTACAATTTGTATGGAAACACAAAAGACCCCGAATAGCGAAAGCAATCTTGAGAAAGAAAAACGGAGCTGGAGGAATCAGGCTCCCTGACTTCAGACTATACTACAAAGCTACAGTAATCAAGACAGTATGGTACTGGCACAAAAAGAGAAAATAGATTAATGGAGCAGGATAGGAAGCCCAGAGATAAAGCCACACACATATGGTCACCTTATCTTTGACAAAGGAGGCAAGAGTATATGGCAAGAATGGAGAAAAGGCAGCCTCATCAATAAGTTGTGCTGGGAAAACTGGACAGCTACATGTAAAAAAATGAAATTAGAAAACTTCCTAACAATATACACAAAAATAAACTCAAAATGGGTTATGGACCTAAATGTAAGGCCAGACACTATCAAATTCTTAGAGGAAAACATAGGCAGAACTCTATGACATAAATCACAGCAGGATCCTTTTTGACCCACCCTCTAGAGTAATGGAAATAAACACAAAAATAAACAAATGGGACCTAATGAAACTTAAAAGCTTTTGCACAGCAAAGGAAACCATAAACAAGACCAAAAGACAACCCTCAGAATGGGAGAAAGTATTTGCAAGCGAAGCAACTGACAAAGGATTAATCTCCAAAATATACAAGCAGCTCATGCAGCTCAATATCAAAAGAACAAACTACCCAATCCAAAAATGGGCATAAGACCTAAATAGACATTTCTCCAAAGTAGATATACAGTTTGCCAACAAACATATGAAAGAATGCTCAACGTCACTAATCATTAGAGAAATGCAAATCCAAACTACAATGAGGTATCACCTCACACGGGTCAGAATGGCCATCATCAAAAAATCTACAAATGATAAATGCTGGAGAAGGTGTGGAGAAAAGGGTACCCTCTTGCACTGTTGGTGGGAATGTAAATTTATACAGCCACTATGGAGAAAAGTATGGAGGTTCCTTAAAAACTAAAAACAGAACTACCATATGACCCAGCAATCCCACTACTTTCTCAGGGCATATACCCTGAGAAAACCATAATTCAAAAAGAGACATGTACCCCAATGTTCATTGCCGTGCTAGTTACAATAGCCAGGACATGGAAGCAACCTAAGTGTCCACTGACAGATGAATGGATAAAGAAGATGTGCCACATATACAACGGAATATTACTCAGCCATAAAAAGAAATGAAATAGTTGTTTGTAGTGAGGTGGATGGACCTAGAGTCTGTCTTACAGAGTGAAGTAAGTCAGAAAGAGAAAAACAAATACCATATGCTAACACATATATATGGAATCTAAAAAAATGGTTCTGATGAACCTAGGGGCAGGAGAGGAATAAAGACGCAGATGTAGAGAATGGACTTGAGGACACGGTTGGGGGGAAGGGGAAGCTGGGATGAATTGAGACAGTGGCATGGACATATATACACTACCAAATGTAAAATAAATAGCTAGTGGGAAGCAGCCACATAGCACAGGGAGATCAGCTCAGTGCTTTGTGACCACCTAGAGGGGTGGGATTGGGAGGGTGGGAGGGAGGCTCAAGAGGGAGGGGATATGGGGATATATCTATATCTATATCTATATCTATATATAGATATAGATATATACACACACACATATATACATATAGCTGATTCACTTTGTTATACAACAGAAACTAACACAACATTGTAAAGCAATTATACTCCAATTAAGATGTAAAACAAAAACAAAAACAAAAAAACAAAGGCACCTGGTGCATGTAGCTAATGGGCATGGTGACCTTGGGAGGCTACACACTCGTTCCATCCATTTCTGTGACTTTGGCCACTGCTCTATTGGAAATCCCTCAGGTCTGAGGCATGTTCTTTTCCATAGCCCCAGGGGCCCCAGGACTACATGATTAATGGAGGGTTTGATTTTGGAAGCAGCCAAAATTCATTATGACTTAAGCGTAGTGAATAGGGACTTAAGCCTAGTGTACAGGGAGTAGGTTTCTTTTTGAAAAGTACCATATCGTTTTTATTTCTTTTATGAAAAATAGCTATTAATGTGCATTCCAAGGTAGTGGCTTTTTTATTTTTTATTTTTGCAAAAAGAGTTTTGCCTGTAAAATGCATGACTGGTTTATGTAGCTGATAAATTGGCTTTCATAATAGTTTTCAAATAGTTCCTGATAAGTTCCAAGAATAACAGCACCATTGGAATCACTCTATGACCATTATGACTACTTTGAATGGGATGCCAAAATCACTTCAAATTCCACATAGCCCAAACCAAACTCACCACATCCACCATAAACTTGGCCCTTTCCCCCGTCTCTGCTGCAGGCATTGGCCCACTGCTCACCCTGTCTTCCAGGACAAAAGTGAGGGTCATCTTTGGCTCTTCCTCTGCCTTCTCCTAGACTGCCAAAGCTGTTGTTACTGCATCTTGTGAATTTGCACCATAAGTGATGCTTGAATTTATCTCCCTTTCTCCATTCAACTCTCACTGCCCTTGTTTAATCCGAGTCTTCAGCATCTCTTACCTGGTCTACTGTAATGGTCCATAACTGGTCTCTCTGCATCCAATCCTGATCCCTCTCAAATTCATCTTTTAGGCTACACTCATGTACAAATATGCAGATCTGATTATGTCTTTTCTCTACCTAAAACCCTTCAAAGTCTCCTTTACCTGGACATCACTGGCATCACCTACAGGATAAAATTCAAGTTCCTTAATAGGACATCTGTGGCCCTCTGCAGTCTGGCCTCCCTGTCTCCACATACCATGCTGTTTCTCACCTCTGCCCCTTTGCTCACTCTGTGCCGTCTGCCTGCACTGCTCTTTCCTCTCCTAAAGTCTCACTGTGTTTAACTACTTGACATTTGAGAATCATTGCATGCATCACCTCCTCCAGGAAGCCTTCTCTTCTGTGCTCCCATGGGTATATCCAGATCTTTACAGGTCCCAGATTATATTATAATTATCTGAAAGGCTTGCTCCCTTGCCTCCATCATTCCTGGCTCAAATATCATGTTCTCAGTGCAATAGTTCCTGACAGCCATATTCAAAATGGCAACTTCCTGCCCCAGCCCTCCCCATCCCTGATTCATTTTTCTTTATAGCACTGTCTAATATACTATATAATTTACTTAGGTAGTGATCTATCTCTCCTCATCTCACTCCCCAAATATAACCCCAAAGAAGGCAGGGATTTCCTATGTTTTATTCACTGCCATATCTCCAGTACTGACAATTTATTCACTGCTATATCTACAGTACCGACAACAGTGCCTGACACACAGGAGTTCAACATTATTTGTTAAATAAATAAGCATTGAATTGATCTGAAGTGAAAGATGGGAGGAGACTATTTTCAGTTGGGATGTTGCTGCTTTTATGAAGTTGCAAAGTTGGGTCTAGAGCTTAGGAGAAAATCAGGGCTAGAGATGTAAATTTGGCAACTATCTGCATGGAGAGAATTGGTTGATGTGATGGGGATGGGTGAGATCTCTGGGGATGAGACAGAGATCTTAGGGGGCTTGTTAGATGGCCAGAAGACAAAGAGGAATCTGAAAAGTAGAATAGCCAGTGAAGGGGGGGGGGGGTAGAACACGTTTCCAAAGTCAAGAGAATTTCAGGGAGTCATCACTGTCAAAAGCCACACAAATGGAAGAGAGTGGGGTTAAGAAAAAGCCATTAGATTTACTATCAAGACAGCAGTAAAGATATGCTGGTGGAGGCCATTCTGTAAGGGGTTATGGAGGGAATGAATAAACACAAGAAAAAATGGAGAGTTCAGGGAGTTCCTTCAAGAAGTTGGGCAAGGGCTTCCCTGGTGGCGCAGTGGTTGAGAATCTGCCTGCCGGTGCAGGGGACGCGGGTTCGAGCCCTGGTCTGGGAGGATCCCACGTGCCGCGGAGCAGCTGGGCCCGTGAGCCACAATTGCTGAGCCTGCGTGTCTGGAACCTGTGCTCCGCAACGGGAGAGGCCGCGATAGTGGGAGGCCCGCGCACCGCGATGAGGAGTGGCCCCCACTTGCCGCAACTAGAGAAAGCCCTCGCACAGAGACGAGGACCCAACACAGCCATAAATAAAATAAATAAATAAATAAAAATTAAAAAAAAAAAAAAAAAGAAGTTGGGCAATGAAGGGGACAAGAAAGATAAAGTAGAGAGCTGATCAAGCAAAGAAGCTGAAGGCAGGATTTCTGGAGCCAGACTGTCTAGGCTTGTAAACCTAGTTCTATCACTTAGTAGCTACCACTTACTAGACAAGTTACTTGTCATTTCTATACCGGTTTCCCCATTTATCAAATAGACATAAGAACAGGACTTACTTGATGTACTTGGTGTGAGAATTAAGTGACATAATGAAGGGAAGTACTTAACACAGTGTGGCACAAAGTACATTACACTGAAGGTTAGGTATCAGTAAGGAACAGAGATGGGGCAGAGTTAGAGAAAAAGGAAATGAACAGCCACTGAACCCTTCCACATACAAGCACTTAATAGTAACTATATGAGGCAGGGATTATTATACGCTGTTCATCCACAAGGAAAAGTGGACTAAGCAAAGTCATATAGATGGTAAGGGGCGGTGCCAGGGTGTAAAGGCAAGCCTCCCTGGCCCCAAACTCTGCCTTTTCTACTGCATCACACTCTGGGAAGAGCTCCTTTGAGTTCTAAATTTCATATCTCTTTCCTTGAAGTGTTTGGTGTGGTGAATGGAGGAAGCAACCAAGACTGCCCTCAGGAGTTTTGGATGTCAGTCCCAAGGTGACAGCTGGCTGACCTCAGCAAATCAGCCTCAGGCTGCTCATGTGTGAAATGGGAAGAAAAATAACCTTGCCTCCTTAATCTCAGAGCTATTACCAGGATCAAATGAAGTGATGATCTGTGAGCAACTGCTTTGGAAACTGTAACACACCTGGTCAATATTAGTTCTTATCATCTCATTCCCCTCCTTCTCCAACCACCCTTCTCCTCACGGTGATAAACACAGTGTTTTCCTTTCAGACAATCAGCTATTGACCCAAAGCTCACAGCTACTGGACTCGCCAATGGAGCTAATAATGAAAACATCGATTATTGCAACCTACATGCTTTCTGCATTCCATTTTTAGAAGAAAGAGACAAATCTCAATCAAACAAGCTCATGTGTAGCATTTCATTCAAATAAGTGGTCCCTGGGTTGAGGTCCGGGTCTCCACCCAGACCCAGCCAGTTCTCCCAGTGTCCATGAGGGCCAGAGCAACCTCTCTGAAGGAGCCTTGCTTTGCTCTTGCCAAAGCCCTGTGGTCATCAAGGGGATGGGGGGCCAGCAGCAGCATTCTTGAAGGCAGGGAGTGGGCAGGTGTGCAGGGGCACTGCTGAGACTATTGTCCCCTGACGGAGACTGGAATGGGAGTCAGGGGAACCACACATGGAAAGGACTGATGGTTTCAAGCCTGTAGAGCTCCCAGGGGAGGCCATCTGGGATGGTACTGCCCCTAGGCCTAGGTAAGAGAAGTCCCTGCCTGGCCCAACACTTTAAAGGTACCCACTCTAGTATCTTCTGGCTATGCCCTTACACACTGGGCAAGGAGTTTGCGGGGCTAAGAGGGCATGCCCACCTAGAACCTGTGCCCCTCCTTCTAGACCTCCCTCCGGGTATCTGGGATCCAGCTCAGATGGCCCCAAACTTGCCTTCAGGGTCTACACAGGCCTTTTTCCTGGTCTGTTTTCCTAAGGGGTCCACTCCACCTGTGTGTACACCCCTGGCCCCAAGGCTGTTTGTTGGGGGTATGCATGGAGTTTGGACATACACATGTTAAATGTCCACATGCATATGTGTGATGGTCCATGTCTCGATATGGTACAGAGCAAGGGGAAGGAAGAGAAATGCAACCAGGGGCTGAAGGTTGGCTACTCCTACGCTGCTACATCTGGCACAGAACTTTTGGAATCCAAGAATTCTAAACCTGAACCTGGCTTTCAGGTTGTTATAAAGATACATCTGTCAAGGTCAGAGGATAGAACTTAGTGTTCTGTTAGTCTGAATTATACATTCAGCATTGTGTTAGTTCGGCTTAAAATTAATATTAATATTTTAAAATATGGTACATGGGCCTTCATTCTTCCTCTGGACCCTACAAATATTAGGGATGGGTAACAGGTGGGAGATCTGTATCCACAGCTCTGGAACCATGGACAGTTCCAACCCTGAATTTTCTTTGGGTATGTGAGTTTTATTCACATCTGTTTAGTATTAACATTTACTCTTGGAAACAGCATTGCACCTACTTCTTACATTGATCGCATGACATGGGCATCATTCCATTTCCATTACACAATAAGGAACCTGCTCAAGGTCACACAGCTAGTGCTGGGCATAAGTGAGTTGCGAACACAAGATCTTATTCTAAATCACACGTGTTCCCTAAAGTGACTCCCTGGTACTAAATTAGTGCTCCAAAGGCTCTGAAAAATAATAACAGTCATGGATGATATTAGCTGGCACTGCTCTCACCATATCTGTTGTTAAAATATTAAAACAGTTTTGGAACAATGGCTGAAGAGACTCCCCTCTCCCCAAGAGCGTCCCCCCTGGCTACCCAGGTTCCTCCTTGGGCCCTGGTTCTGTCCCAAATCCAGCAACTATAGGGTTAGGGTAGGCAGAGCAGAGGCAGTTCTGTAGCTGGGTATCAGTCCTGGTCACATGCCAGGCGCTGTTCTGAGAGTCTGTGGTCTAACCGCCTCAGCGCGTCTGCTCTTAAAGAAGACTGACTGCTGTGTAAACTCTACTGCACTTAGAGGGTGGAAAAGAGGCCTCTACCTAGTTTCTTTCTGTCATAGCTCAAACCAATAGAGTTACCAGTCAGGAACGTGGAAAGTTTAGTTAAAGAGAACACTACGCTTTCTGAGAATTCAGCGTTTCTGCTCCATCCAGCGCGGAGAAGAGTCACGTGCCTACGTCCTGGGAAGCCTCCTGCTCAGCGTCACTTCGGACTCGGCAGAGGCGGTGCCCAGCATCTTTCCTCCCCCCCACACCCCTGCACAGGAGGCTCTGGAGACAGCAGTCCCTGGTGGACAGGGAGGTCGAGAGGGAGAGGGTGGAGATAAGTCCCTTTGGAAGGAGCAGAGCTCAGGGCTGGGAGAGGGCGGAGGTGGGGCTGGGGGGAAGCCGATACCCTGTATCACCCAGGGAGTCACGAAGCCCATGGCCCCTGGGTAGCCTCCCAGCCCACTCAGGCACCAATCCCAGCCCCCGCACTGGCACACATCCCGATTCTCAGATGGTCTGCACCATGATTACAGAGTAAGTTTTAAAATTAGGCTTTTCCTCATTCTGCACTGTTTATGTCAGACTCTTGAGAAGCCTGTAAATACCACCCTCCCACCTCTGCCTCCGCCCCCTTCCTTCCTGACCACATCCTTTTCTTTCTGGCACACAGAGAGGCAATTCCCCCCCCCCCCCCCCAACAGCAGAAAAGACAATTTCCAGTGTTTTTAAAGAGTCATCAGCGTTGGGCGAGGCTCCATGTTTAACCGAAAGGCTTCTTTTGTCAGCCACCCTCATGTTCTGTTTAGACTGCGTTTCTCTACCAATGGAGACACCTTCTCAGTATGTATTTACTCTTGGGCTTCCCTGGTGGCGCAGTGGTTAAGAATCCGCCTGCCAGTGCAGGGCACACGGGTTCGAGCCCTGATACATGCCGCAGAGCAACTAAGCCCATGCGCCACAACTACTGAGCCTGCGCTCTAGAGCTCGTGCTCCGCAACAAGAGAAGCCACCGCAATGAGAAGCCCACGCACCGCATCGAAGAGTAGCCCCGGCTTGTCGCGACTAGAGAAAGCCCGTGTGCAGCAACAAAGACCCAATGCAGCCAAAAATAAATAAATTAATTAATTAAAAAAAAAATATGTATTTACTCTTCACCACTTAGAGGTCAGTTACTGTCTCGAAGCCCTTGTCCTGGCTGGGTTCTCAGAGACCTCTGCTGCTTCATCCTAGCTGACAGCCCTGAGGTCTTGGATCGGCGGCCAGTTTTCTGGGTCATGTCTGAGTATGGTTTGCCTCTGACTCCAATTCTGAGCGTCTTGGAGCAAAGCGCCTTTCCCCGCAGAGAGAGCTGTGGGCCTCGGTAGCCTTATCCACGGAGTATCCTCATGCGTGCCTGCAGGGTGGGAATGCGGACCCAGGCTGTGTCCCTTACAGAGCCGGCCAGGCATGGGCACTCTGCTGGGCACGTGAGGGTCTGTGCTTGGCCGCAAGGAGCTCGCAGCCAGCCTGAGGTGACCGGCCAGACCTCCTGATGGGTCAGACGCCAGAATTTGTCTTTACGCTCTATGTGCATGGCCACCATCCCGCTCCTCATCGTTTTTCCTCTCCCCAGGACACTGCAATGACCTCCTTGCTGGGCCCCCATGTCTAAGCTTGCCCTGCCCCCACAAGCCACGGACGTGGTTTTTAAGAAATGTATGTCAGATCATGCCTCACCTCTCTGAAAACTCCGATGACGGCTTCTCTTGTACTGCACATCCACGCTGCATTATTTGGCCCCTGCCAGTTCTCCAGTCTCATCTCCACCACCTCCCCCTGGCTCCTTATACAGCCCCAACACTGACCTTTTTCATCCTGGGACAAGACAAACTCCTTCCCACCTCTGAGCCTTTGGACTTGCTGTTCCCTTTGCCCAGAACCCTCTTCCCCCAGCTCTTTCAATGCTTGGCTCCTTTTCATCCTCAATTTGCAGCTCCAAGTCGCCTCCTGAGAGGGGCTGCCCGACGGTGCCAGTCTCCCCACCAGACTGCAGGCATCTCGAGGACAGGCCTCACTGCGCCTCCAGCGAGCCCAGAGCAGGCGCTTCCTTCAAGCTTCTGCAATGAGCGGGCCCAGTGTTTCCGGCAGAGCAGGCAGGGCCGGCTATTGAGTTTAGTTCCAGAGGGCAGCAGAGGGGATCCTATGGGGAAGGGTCTTCAGGAGACCAGGGGAACAGGCCTGATGTGACGACCAAAGGAATGTGAAGGGATTGGATGAAGACACATTGGGAAGAGTGTCTTGAGGTTCCCGGCTTGGAGCTCGAGTTGAATGTCCTTCTGACATTCAGCATTGCCCATGAGCCCGGCCCCCCCAGGTGCTGGGAGAGGCCGGAGGCACCAGGTGGTGGGGGCCGTGATCTGGCCATGGCAGTCAGCTGTATCCTCTACTTCCATCCCTCTTAGCAGACAAATAATGGACAAGAGAAGAGGGAAAGTGGACAAGTGTTTTTTTTTCTTCTTATTTTGGAATTCTGCTACTACCGGTAGAACCTCAGTTAAAATTTTAAAAAGACATTTTTGGATGGAGACTTCAAAATGTTAAAAGTATGATGATAAGATTATGGATATTTTCCTTTTATTTTTATTTTGTATATATCCTCATATAAAAAATAATTAATTTGCATTTATTCTGTAATCAAAAGAGATGAATTGCTTCACAGAATTGTGTATCATGAGGGTGAAGCATTTTGGGGAAAAAAAGAGGAGGAGGAGTGGCAACATAATGTAGGTTGAATTGAGCTGGGCAGGCCGAGGGGCAGCTGGAGGTGACACGGAGAGGCAGCGAGCAGGACTCACGCAGACCTGTGTGCAGCCCTGGACAGCACTACCTGCAGGGTCGTGCAGACTTGGGCAAACAGCTAGGCCTCTTGGGTCTTCAGTTTCCAAGTATTATGGGAATAATAATAAAACCCACCTTATAGGTTGCTTTTAGAAATAAATGAGAAACCTATGCAAAGCAATCTCTGCAGTGCCTGGCACAGAGTAGGTGCTTCACGAATGGGAACTGTTATTACAGATACTGCTCATTTAAGGAGAATGTTGACTGGTTGGGACCCAAGCATCCTCAAAGGGTAAGAGGTATTTCCTCCTTTAATGCAGGTGATGTGGGCACCTGAGTATTTCCCTCCCATACTGACAAGGTTACAGGAGGGTAGATGGCCACCGTTCATCTACATGATGGGGACACTGAAGGAGAGAGAGAGATGATCCATTCATGACACTCACCAAGAAAGACACACATCCACATGTTCATTTCACAAAGATTTTTGAGATTTTCTGCTCAACACTGAGTCAGACTTCGTAGTTAACAGAGAGGACCTAGGACACCAACCCTCTCAAATTTTGCATGCGATTTCATGGGAGAAGGGCCCTGCTTTGGAAGCTACTAGCTTGGCCAGAGACCACTCTCTCATGCTCTTCTGGGATGACTTTCGGGCTACCTTCTCCAACGTGAGCCCTTTCACCTTCAATTTGTTTCATCTATAAAACTGAGAGGGTGGAATACACAATAATCTCATGAATAAGGCCATGTCTAGTCCTACGTTCTTTGACCAAAGACCTCAGTCCTTGTACTGATGGCCAGTGGGATTTTCAGGGTCATAGAGGAAGAAGTTCTGCTTTCAGAAGAGAACTGTAGTGGGTACTCCCCAGGGATGGGCTGCTCTCCCCAGAACACAGGATCCTACACAACTGGTTCTCCTTGAGATCCAAGGCCACTGGGGACTCAGGGTAGCTTCCCTGGGTCTACACTGGGCCAGGGTCCCCATTCACATTGCACTCCAGGGTCTGGCACTGTCCTGATTGAGTCTCCTGCACTACCTGCAGCTGGAGAGCCACTGCAGCTCTTGAGCCCTGATGGGGTCTCTGACTTGCCGGTTGTCAGGCTTCCAGTCTGTGCCTTGGGTGGTAGAAGGAGACACCGCTCCTGCCTTCACACCACCTGGATCCCAGCCCCAAGCCAGGCCTCTCCTACAGCTCCCACTGGAGCCTAGAATCTGGGAGCTCCTGTGATGATAAAAGACCTTTGACACTGTCAACACCCAACCTCTTTCTTTCTTTGCATTTTTCCTCTTGTTCCTTGTCCCTGACTGGGAGGAGGTGTGGTTCACTTATTTCTTTTTTTTTTTGTTATTCAAGTAGGATTCCTAGTAGGAATCTTCTGGTGATCCCTGGAGGAGGACGTGTTGGGGTCCTCCCATTTACCCCGTCTTGGTGAGCTGACACAGTCTGACACTGCGTGCCCTGTAGTCTCATCGACTCTTTTAGCCCAGAACATCTGCAGCTTTAACTGTTATTTATAAAGATACAGCTAGTTTTCTGTGGGCTGAATCCAATGGTGGCAAATGTATCTGATGAAGAGGATGTGAGGAAGGTTGGCTGGGGGCCCCCCTGAGGAGAAGAGAGCCACTCTGCCAACCCCACTCTGCCATCTGGACCTAACGTGCATGGGAGCTGGGGCCAGAACTCAGAAGTCTTCCTATTTCTTGGCCTGGACAGCAGTTGTTGTGATTTCTTCCCATCCAATTTCGGAACGATTAAGGGCAAAGATTCTTCAAGGGCAAGGAGATATTGGTAATGACACGACTGCCAAATCTTCCCCAAGATGAACAGGAAGTCAATAGATATATACCATCTGAATGAATGAATGAATGAATGAACCACAGCAGGACTCCTGGGCACAGTGTCTGAGCTGGAGTGAAGGGGCACTGCCTACCCTCTGGTATCAGAGGGCATTCTTACCCTTCCCCTGCCTCTGGTTACAGAGGTCTCAGGGACCCAGGGAGAAGTGACCAGGATTTGGACATGTCTGCTGTCATCTTGTTTAAACCTAGCTCCTCTGCCCAGAGCTGCCCGAGGCTCACTGATCTCAGCCTGGGGAAGAGGGAAGGTGGCCTCCTTCCACTCCTGCCCACCCCATCGGCTGGCCGTGAGGAACGTCCCACAGGGCTGCGGCTCAAGGATCTGGGTACTGGGGGGGAGGGGGGAGGGTTGATGCAGGGTCTGGGGAGGGGGCTCCTTGACCTCAGCGTCTAGAGGAGCCTAAAGTCTGGAAACCAGGAAATAAAGTCAAAGTCAAAGATCTGTTCATTGGAGCAAGAACAAGACCAGGGGAATCAGATTGAGCAAAACAGCCATGGTGACAGGGTTGAGAAGATTAAGGCAGACAGAGGGGAGACTCTCAGAAGTCAGGTATTATTAATACTGCTACTACTCATAAGAACCGCTAATATATACTGGGGGCTTACCATGTGCCAAGCATTCGACTAAATGCTTGATACATCAACCTCAAAGGAGGCACTGTTACCCCCTCGACTTTTTTCTTCCCCCACATAAGGGACCTGAGGCTCAGGTTTAGTCACTTGGCAAAGTCACAAAGCAAGTAGGTGGCTGAGCTGGTATGAACCTAACTCTCTAGCACCTGTGCCCACCTGTTGCCCAGAACCAAAGGTACTGACCTGGGTCCCCTAACTTGATTCCCCAGACACTGGTTCTCTGTACAGGTGAAACCACAGCTAAGGTGAGTCCCCAGGGGGAGCATGGTGGCAGAGGGACAAGACTGCCAGGAGCTGCTGGGACCAGTCCTCTCTCACCAGCACTGGGCCAGGTGTGGCCGGGAAGATGGAAGCTGCCCTCGCAGAATGTGGACATGCCAGTTCCCCTTCTCCCAGCTGCCAAGTCCTTCCGCTGCTTCTTTAGGGAGCTCCCATTTCCCACCAAATAATGGCCAAGGAGAGAAGGGGAAGGGTGGGGAAAGGTCAGGTTCATTAGTCTAAGCCGAGGAGGGAGGCAGACACAGGCTCACAGGAGGGACCAGGCTGAGGATGGAGGTGGAGTTATGCAGCGGCACAGACTTTTAAAATCAGAGTTTACTGTTTTCATTAACTTTCCACTGCGTGTTCATCACAGGCCACGTTTCACTGCCCGCTGAGCGGGGCAGCAGATGTGGGGAGTTACCGGCAGCGGCGAAGCTGGGAGCAGACCATGTGAGGATGCCGGCGGCTCAGTGTGTGTCCTGGCGACAGGGCTGTGAAAATGATTTATTAGACAGGTCCCTGTTTAGCACACAGAAGGGGCGCCTGTGTGCAGGGAGTTGCGCACATATGTGAGCACAGAGGACTTCACGTGGGTGTTATGACACTAGAGGGCAGAGAGATTCCAAAGCACGCAGGGGCTTCTAAGTTTTCCCCCAGTACAGCATGTCCAGGCGGGATGCCCCTCTGGGCGACGGTCGAGGTAAATGCTTCACACACTTGCTCTCTTGAATCTGTGCCAACACTACCAGGTGGCTTCTATTACCACCATCCCATTTTGCAAAGGAGGAAACTGAGACTCAGAAAGATTAAGAGGTACCTGGGATCACGTGGCTGGTAAGTCGTGGAGCCAGGATTCACACCCAAGCAGTTGCTTCCATGGCCCATATTTAAGCACTCGGCTCTCCAGAGACAGAAGGAAAGTACCTTTTCTTAAGCTCCTACTATGCTTCAGGCACCATGCTAGGTCCTTTGTCAACTCATTTGGTCTCCGTAACTGCCTTTGTGAAGGAGGCAAAACCGTGACTTAGAAATGCAGCATTAGATTGAGAGAAGTTAGGTAACCTGTGTACATTCTCCCAGCTAGTAAGTGCAGAGCTGAGATTTAGCCCAAGAGAGATGCCGCACCGTTTCTCCTAAACTGGGTGCCTCCTACCTGACGGTATTGTGTTTTCAATTTTAAAAAGTTACACTACAGCTGACCCTTGGTATCCAAGGGTTCTGCATCCACAGATTCAACCATTGGCGGATTGAAAATATTGGGAAAAAGAATTCCAGAAAGTTCCGAAAAGCAAAACTTGAATTTGCCATGTGCCCTGGCAACTATTTACATAGCATTTACATTGCATTTATAACCATTTACATAACATTTATATTGTCTTAGGTATTATAAGTAACGTGGGGATGATTTAAAGTATATGGGAGGATGTGTGTAGGTTATATGCAAATACTATGCCATTTTATATAATGGACTTGGGCATTCCCGGATTTTGGTATACTCTGGGGGTCCTGGAACCAATCCCCCATGAATACTGAGGGACAACTGTATTTTTGACACCGCCTGCCCCAATCTGTTTTGTTTGTTGGTTGTTTAATTACTTCCTTTAGCACGTAATTCTTGAAGTCCTTTTGTGTCCAAGGCAATATGAGGGAGGGGACACAAAGCTGGCTGTGACCTGGCTCCTGGTGGGTTTGATGACTTTGATGCAAGGAGGAAGGTGAGGAGTGCCGCTCAACCAGAGAACATTCTGGGGGTGCTGGGATGGCAGAGGGCACTTGTTCTCAGTATTTTGAATGGGATTGTTTTACTAATTTCCTTTTCAGAGAGTCATTATCAGTGTACTGAAATGCAACTGATTTCAGGAAGCGCTGTGTCTGCTGCTGTTTCCTTCCGCACCCCAGGGGCGGTGGCTCAGGAGTCAGCCTTCCCCAACATGAAGTCCAGGCTTGGATGCTTTGAGCCAATTCTGCTCAAGCTGTCGGTCACCTCCATCAAACACTCAGGGGACTGCCTTTTGCCCCTGGATGGATCATCTCTGCTCTGATGATTCTGGCATCAGCCTGAGAGCCAGCAGGGGAGCTGGCTTTCAGCAGAGGCCTCTGGAAACTCATGCTTTTTAGATGTTCAGTTGAAATCAGGAGCTTTATGACTCTTCCTTTATTCGGAAGCCCATCAAAGCCAATGCGGGAGCTGCCGTGGATTCAGAAGGAACACCAGCATCACACCTGCATGGCCCTTCAGCCCCACCATGTTCCACTCTGTCCTCACTCTCTTCCCAAGGGAATTTTCTTTCTTCTGCAGACCCTGCTGGGTGGGGCAGAAAAAGCACTGGGAGGCAGAAGATCCAGGACCGCTTTCCTGACTGTCACTCAGCCACATGACTCGCATGGGTTACATTATGACTCTCTTAGGCCTCAGTTGTCTGAGCTGTAAAATGGAGATCATAATGCCCCCTTACGGATTCACCATGTGGGTTACACGAGAAGTAAGTGTAATGTTAGGTTTTATGCCCATTACAACTCCCAGGCTTCATTGAGTAACTTCCAGCTACGGCCTAGACATTTCTACCCTGTGATCCTATGTGAAGGGCTTCTTGATCAGTCTAGCCCACCTGACTTTCGGAGGGCTGTGTGACTTCTTCCCAGGAGTAGGGGCAGAGGAAGCAGATGCTGGATTAATCCGGGGTTTGGGTTTTGCTGGGTTGGTGGCCTCTCCACTCTACGACTCTTCAAAGGCTTCCTATCACAGGCAAAATCAAACCTGGAGCCCTAACTTGCTCCACACGGCCCTGCTTAATCTGGCCTCTGACTCTCTCTCCAGCTTCATCTCACACTACACTCCCCGTGCTCTCAGGGCTCTATCCCCACCAGCTTCCCTTACAGTCCTGAAACACGCCTGCTCTTCCCTGCCTCAGGGCCTTGGCACATGCTGTTGGGAAAGCACTTTTCCCACTGTTTGCATGGGTAACTCTGAATAATCCTTAGCTCTCAGTGTGAGTATTACTTCCTCTGGGACCTTCTCTAGTCTGCACACACCCTCCCCCAATGCTGAACTAAACTAGGTCTGTCTTATTGAACCCTGTTCTTTTTCTGATTCATAGAACATATCACTGTTTGCAGTTACATATGTGAGTGTGTTTATGGTTTAACACCTGTCTCTTCATGCAGACTGGGACAGCTCAACTCTGATCCCTGTTGTAGACCCGGCACCTGCCACTGTCTGCCGCACGGTGGTATTTCATGAACGTGTGGAAGGGTGAATGTCTGCAGAAGAGGCAAGAGGATGGAGGGTGTCGGAAGAAGAGTGATGGTGATGGCGTGCCTGAGAGGTAAGGAGGCAGGGAGAAGGCACAGGGCTCTATGAGACGGAAGATGAGTCCAGTGGAAGGCCTGAGGGTGACTGTTTGAATTTAAGATTTCACAGGAGCAGCCTTGAAGGACGGTCTGTTTTGAGGCTCCCAGAAAGGGTACTTGCTGCCTCCTGATGGGGTTTTGTGCAGTCGGGGCATCCAGAGGGCCCCGGGAGCTGGGAAATGGACCGGGAAGTAGGAGAGGACTCCATGGACGGGCCCATGTTGCCGTGACCCTGTGGTATGAGGAAGCCCTGCCCTGCAGGTGTCTGAGGGAGTTGGGACTTCACGTGTATCCCTTGGACTCAGCAGGAGGGAACTCTCTTTGGGAGGCAGGGGCTCTGTGAACACAACTGCAGTGGGGGTTAAATAGCAGCTTTCCCTCATGGTCTGGAGCCGTGTGGCCAAAAACACTGCATGGACTCTGTGAGACTCAGCTTACACCTTCCCTGGGCCACACTGGGGCTCTTAGTCCTCTGGAAGCAATGAAAAAGCTGAACAGCAGAGGCAGGGATGGAAAACTAGACAGGAAGCTGGTAATAGCCTCTTGCAGATGTAGCTCTTTTATAATAGAAAGGTTCATACCAAGGTCAGATATACAATACTCCTCCTGTCCCGCCCACGCCTACAATTCTTCCCAGTGTTCACTTTCTGACCCTTTGCTCTCATGTGGGTTGAAAGATGTCAACATGAAAACTGGGAAACAGGAAGCCCTATCTCGTATGTGTCAATTTTCGGGGCTCTTGAGCACACAACCATGGGAGTAACTCTTTTTTTCCAAGCCAGGACCATGACACCACCTGCTCATTCACTAGCCCAGCCCCTGGATGGACGGGCAGACCAATGCCCCAGCCACTGAAACTGACCCTTATGCAACAGGAAGACTGGGCTGGAAAAGGAAAAGTCATCAGGAGAAGTAGGTGCCATGAGCTGAAGGAGGAGGCCACATTGATGACAACAACAGGGTAAGAGCCATCCAAGATCATAGGTTAAGTCCATCCTTCTATGGCTAAGACTAGACCCACCGAAGGGAATGTTGTCCCAATCAAAATCGATAATAAAGAAAAACCACCCCATGGTGACAGATGGTAACTAGACTTAACATGGTGGTCATTTTGTAATGCATAGAAATATTGAATCACTATGTTGTACACCTGGAACTAACATAGCGTTGTAGGTCAATTATACTTCAATTAAAAAAAAATCATGATGAAATGGATGTGGAGGCAGGGAAGTTTGCCAAATTCCTCTTAGCAGCAACCTGCTCCCAAACATAATTAGATAAATTGTGGGAAGAAGTTACATTGAAGTCTCACCCAACTACAGTGTCTGTATTCCAGACCCCAGGTCTAAGCTCAAATGCCATTAGACAGGACAGAAATCATCTAAAGTGTATACTGAAATATGATGTTATCTCTGAGAGTGGCATCGTGGGTGATTTTATTTTCTGCCTTATACTCTTATGTATGAATTACTTATATAATAAAAAATGGTATTAAAAAAAAAAAAAAGAATAAAGAAAACCACCCCCAGAGATATGGCTCATTTTAAATCAGTTCCCTGATTTCTTGAACCCTTACCATGTGCCTGGCTCTGTCCTGGGTGCAGAGGACATCAAGACTCATAAAACAGGGTCCCTGCCCTCAGGGAATGTTGACATTATTTGGGGAGGACTCAGAGGCAGATTACTTCAGTACAATGTGGGATACTTGTGGACAGAGACATGTCATCACGAGGGCAGCAGTGCTTTTGCTGGGGAGAGGATGGTGGTGGTAATAAGGACAGCCAGCGCTGATGGAGTGCCTGCTCTGTGCGGGCCTCGTTCACGGCCCTTCACATGCATTAGCTGATTGATCCTCACAGCCACTCGGTGAGGCTGGAACTAGCCTTGTCCCCATTTTACATGGGAGGAACTGAGGTTTGGGGAGGTAAAGAAACTAGCCTAGGGTAACGCAGGATTTGAATGCAGGCCAGCTGGCTCCTGAGCAGAATCTGGATAAAGAATGAATAGCAGAAGAGGAAGCAGCATGAGCAAAGGCCTTAACGAGTGGTGTGGGCAGAAAGGGTAGAAAAAGTAATTTCTGAATCGCCTGAACATAATGTTGGGCTAAGAGCGAGGGAGGACGAGGCTGAAGGGGAGGTGGTGGCCTTGACAACCGCCCCAGGGCTGTCTGGTCAGGTTGGTGCAAGGAGGTGGGGTCTCAAGAGTGATTCCTTGTGGGTCCTGCCACCTCCTGCTGCTACGGAGATGCTCCACGATGTTCGGTGGTTGAATGAATGGGAAAACAACCACAGCCAAATACTGGCTTAATATTCTGCTTTTCACAACATCCTCCCCTTATAAATGATCTCGTTTAACCTTCATGCTAACCCTATGAAACAGACAGTATGTCCTCCATTTTATAGACAAGGAAACCAAAGCTCAGAAAGGCTAACTGATTTTTCTCAAGGTCCAGCAGTTAGTAAGCGATGGAGACAGGTCTTGAGCCTATATCCACATCCTGTATGTTTCCTACCACATGCCCCACTGCCGTCACTGAGGCAGGAGGGCCTGAGAACCTGGAAACGCAGTGGTTGACACAGCTGAGCTATCATTTCTCTGAAATACAGAACGGGTGGGAGGTTTAGGTATGAAGAGCCCATTTCTCGGAAGAATTTTCCAGAACTTGACTCTCAGGAAGAAGATCTGTCCAAACGGTCTATAATACACTTAGTAAACATGAACAAGAAAAAATTAGCTAATGAGCTGCCATCAACGCTAATCATCTGTGCCAAAGGAGGCGAGCACTGATGAGGGAGATAAAAAGCCATGGGAAACTGTCTTTTGGATGGTGGGACCCGGGCCCTGCTCCCCAGCAGGGAGTCCCGGGCTGGCCTGCCTTCTGCACAGCCTGAACTCCAAACCTGCCTGGTGTTCCTGACCCTACCCACTCTGGGGGCTTGTTTAAAGGGACCCCTCCAGGCGGTCAGTGGTCTCAACCCCCCTCCTCCTCCTCCTGCCCCCAGTTAGTCCTGCTTGGTTTCTTCTCTTCCACAGACCTTTTGCCTTGGATTCACTTCTGGTTCTCTGCCTAATCTCTGCCCATTAGTCTTCGTGCTTCAAACTTCCTTAGCCCGTTCTTGTCATCCAGGATGCAGACCTGGCTTCTCCTTTATTCCATACTCCACAGTTACAAGCCAGCCTTGCCCACCCAGCACTCCAGTCCTGACCCTTGGGAGCCCTAGGTGTGAGCCCCACAAAGTGAATTTTGTGTACATGGCACAGTTTTTATCTTAGGTCCAACCACCCCAAACATAGTCTCTTAAATTTGGTGACATCTGCGCAGTTCTTTTTGTGTGATACAGTAAAAGAGGCTCTCAGAAATGTTATTCTAATCTACATTTTTGATGAATGAAGTAATAAGGAACTTGTTTAATCCTCCCAACAATGTCCATTTTACAGAGGAGCACACTGGATCTCAGAGACCTTCTAATTTGCCACTAAGTGGCCAGGCCAGAATTAAACCTGGGCCTATCTGAGCCCCAAACCTACACTCTTTCAAATCCACTTGGAACTTCAGCAGTAGTTAAGGATATGTAAAGAAACAAATATATTGGGGCAGCTACTACTTAAAGGAGCCTCACAGAGAAGCATTTTGGAACAGAAAAATCTTTATGTAACATAAATAAGCACCCATTAGTTTTCTGGTTTTATAAGTTTCTCTAAATATCTATATCTATATCTATATCTATATCTATATCTATATCTATATATCTATATATATCTATATATCTCCAGTTCCTTAAAGTGGGGCATGTCAGTTTGTGAGAAATAACCCAGAAAAGTGGCCAAGTTGTGTCTCAAGTCTAGTTGTGAATGGTGGTTGTGAACAGCAGGAAAAATAGGCAGCTGATAATAAATTCTAAATTTCAAGCAGCTATTCTAAGTCCCTGCCCTTCCCACTACTTTTACCAAGAAAAAAAAGGGGTCTTATAGAGACCTGTGATTGCCAAGGGGGAGGGGGTTGGAGGAGGGATGGATTGGGACTTTGGGGTTAACAGATGCAAACTATTATATATAGAATGGATAAGCAACAAGGTCCTACTGTATAACACAGGGAACTATATTCAATATCCTGTGATAAACCATAATGGAAAAGAATATGAAAAAGAATGTATGTATGTGTATATATATATATATATATATATATATATATATATATATATATATATGTATGTATAACTGAATCACTTTGCAGAAATTAGCACAACATTGTAAATCAACTATACTGCAATAAAATAGATTTTTTTAAAAAAGGAGTCTTGGGGGGGCATTTGTTACCTTTTATTTCCTTTTCCCCTGGGCCAAAAGCAGAAGGAAATAGGCTGAAATGTCACTCCCTGCCAGGTACTATGGGACCCAGAGTTCACAGAACCCCATTGAAAGCAGGGTGCTTGCCTTCTTTGCCATCAAATATCTTTTGGGGCCCTTCCCACATGTAAAGGCTCTAAGAGATCGAACCTGTGCTACACGAACGGACGACAAACTCATGAGAGAAAAGTGTGTCAAAGAGAAATTCTCTGCAGAATAAAAGAATCCTGACCAGCAGAGGCTTCTCAAGGTCCTGGCAACGGCAGCCAAGCGGGTCACGTGGAAAGGGCTCTTTATTATTTTTTTAAAGAAAGTGAGAAAATGAGCAGATGTAGATTAGGCACTGAAGGTAAGGCAGGCATTGATTTTCAGGAAAGACTTGATACCTCCTGATTGGCTTGGATGATATAAGGATAGCGCTGCTAGGAGGGGACTGCGTATCTTGGGAGCAATGACTGTGCACAGGGGAGAGGTGGGGATGTGGGGAACAGGGAAGGGGGGCACACAGGGAGTGTGAATGAGTGAGTGAGTGAGTCTGTGTGTGTTTGTGTGTGTTCTGGAGTCCATGCTTTATAGAGCCAGAGGTCCGGCACAGGGAGGGGAAGCAGGAGGTTGGGATGCAGGGATGATCTCAGACAGCAAGTGCTGAATGCAGCCCCAGAGCAGAAGTCATCTGAGGGGTTATGCGCCTAGGGGAGTGTCCATACCCACAGCCAAAAGAAAAATGGTGGTAACTGAAGAGCCCACAGAGATGGTGGGAATGAAAGTCTCGGTCCCGATGGAGAGGGAGGCTGCAGCCAGGAGCGGGGTGCAGAAGTAGAAGGCTGTCACTCCACTATGGAAGGAGGAAGTATCCTGTGCTCCCTGTGAAATCAGTCTCCAAGCCTCTCTCCCCGGAGGTGTGTGTGCCACGCTGACATCTGCTGTCTGCCAGAATGCTGCAGTGGGCATTCTGCAGTCAAGGTGGACCCAGCGCTGCCCTTGGCCATGCTGCATCAGGACTGCAATGAGTCTGTGGATTCCTGCTGTCATGTTCTGTCACAGCAGATTTCCCTCTGCTTCAAACGGTGTGTACTTAGGAGGCTGACAGTGCGAGACAGTCCTATAGATGCAGGGACAGAATGTGCCTTAATTCTTTTGCAGTGAACATTTTGGCCCCGTATGGATGCTGCCATGAATCAAAATGGTCACATATTCTGGAAGGATCCCTGGGAGGAGCAGAGGATGTTTGGGGCCAAATGAGGCTGAGATGTGCAGGGGAGGAACAAGCTGGGGCTTCTGTTGTAGTGACAGCAATACAGGAGTAGTACTAGTTACTGTGGTTTATGCACCTATGACATGCCAGACAGGATAGAGCGTTTTATGTACATTTCTTCCCTTAATCCTTAGTACCATGCTTCTGCACAGTGGATAGTATTAGACCCATTTAATATATAAGAACACAAGTTCAGGGAGCTGAAGCAGCTTGTCCAAGGTGGGGAGTCAGAGGTGGCCCAGCTGGCAGGCTGCTCTGACACTTAAGATGCTCCTGTGCCCCCTCTTTAGGCAGGGGGAGCTCTGTCCTCGGGCCCCTGCAGGAGCTGGGTTGCGGGCACACGTGCGGGTTCAGGAGGCCCGGCCTCAGGTGGCTGCATTTTCCCATTGCCCAAGGGCTTGCCAGGCCCTGTGGTGGCAGCTTCCCATCCCTCCCCTCCTTCCTTTGAGCACGGAAAACTCAGCAGACAGACCCCTCCCGCTCCCCAGTCCCACTGTGGTGGCAGGCCAGGCCCAGGAGGACTTGGGCAGAGGGGTGCACAGGCATCACAGGTGAGACCAGGGGTGTGGGGAGCAATCTGGACAGGTGAAAAAGAAGGCAGAGGGGCAGGTAGAGGCAGCGGTCAAGGTGGCCAGTGGGCCAGGAACCGGGGCAGGCAGGCAGGCAGGCGAGCTCACGAAGATGGAGTGGTCAGAAGACACGGAGGCAGGCCTGGTGCTGGCCCGAGGTTCGGGCACATCTGGGGGCGTGGGCACACAGCTTCACAGCTTCTCGATTCTGCAGCGTGGGCTGTCAGGAGCCACCGGGGAGGGGAGGTTAGGGAGTACCCTGGAAGGAAGGCCACCACGACCGTTTTCAATAGGAGCAGTACCGCCAGAGCCTCTGGGCACAGACTGCCAGGCACTGCCCTGGCAGAGAATCCGCACTCCCTGTCTCTGCCCCAGAACTCTTGCACCCCAGGGACCCCTAGGCCTCCTCAGTCATCCCTCTCTTAACCCCTGCCAAGAAAGGGGCTGGGGGAAAGGGGCAGGGCATTGCCCAAGTGAGAGATACAGTGAGTGAGGCTCAGACCCTCCCCCGCCACCTCCCAGAAGGTCTCTGGGGCTGGAGCAGGGGACAGAATCAGGAACTCTTGTGGGTGGAGACACTCCGCTGGCAGAGAGGAGTAAGGTGCCGATGCCCGAGGACTGGTGACGGTCAGAATAAACACGGAGATGATCAGATCCTAAGTGCAGCAAGCTGCAGACAGCAAGGTAATTCCCCATCCGGCAATGGCAACACCTAAAAGTACTGAACTGTGGTTCTCACAGGAATGCTTAATGGCCCACATTCAATCTAGAGCAGCTTCTGGATTATGGGTTAGGGTAAATCAAGAAGATCATCTAAGCGACATAACCACAGGTTTTTAGCTTAAAATGACATCTGGTACCAACAGAGTGTCTGTCTCTAAGAAACTCAGATTGCCAGTCATCCCAGGAGCCTCTCTGCTGCTCTCAGCAAGTTTTCATCCTGACTTGTTCTGACTGGTGGAAAGAACACAAGTTTGGACCTCCAGCTCCCCTTTGGGGCCCTGTCGTTTGTTAGCCAGGAGCCACTGCTGAGAACGGGCCGTCACCGGTCACCATGTGGGCCGCGGCTCTGGCAAGGGCGGTCAGCTGGGTCTGCTTCCACCCGTGGGCTGGAAGCTCACCCCTCTGGCCAGCCCAAAGAGCCCCCCACGCACATCACTATACCCCCGTCTCTTCTCCAAGAGAAACAACTTTAAGCACACAACTTCCTGGTGGCTGGTCAGTGGCAGCATTTCCTTGGGAAGGAAGGAAAACTCAGGATCTAATTCCTGGTTCTATAATGTCCTGGCCATGTGACCTAGGGTGGGTTACCTCGCTGCTTTATGCCTCAGTTTCGTCATCCAAGATGGGGACTAAGGAGGGGAATGTCTCTGACTGCCCTGAAATCATCAGAGAGGTCTGCTTCAATGCTCTCATCTTCTCTTCACCCAGTTGACCTTCCTGCCCTGAACACCCATCATGGCAGGTCTGCCTGCATCTCACCGCACCCTGACCTTTGCCTCTGGAAGCCAACCTAGTTGCCATGGAAACAAGGCTGGAGTCCTAGGATCAAGCGATGATGAACAGCTGTCTTCAAAAGGAAAAGAACAGGATTTATCACTGGCCCTGACCCTGGGTATCATGAAACCCTGACTTCACATCCTCCCTCTGCACAGGTGGGCACCTTTGAAGAGTCAGGCAGTAAGAGACTGTAACTGCTCTCTTACTTCCGCTGTTTTGGATGTTGTTATTCATTATCTTTTCTTCCTCTGGCTGAGGCCAAGGCAAGTGGTGAGCAATCCTGGCTTTTCCTCCCGTGAGCTGCTCCCCAAAGCCCAGCTAATAGTTAACTTCCCTGCTTCTTTCTTGCTTGCCGGTCACTGATGCCATGAGCACATGTCATGTGCATGCTGGCTGCTGGCTAGTCTTCAGCTTTGGGAGAGTAGAGTTTGTGGCCCTCAGCTATGAAAGACTCAGCTTCTGCTATCTCATCAGGCAGAGCTCCGGGAAGCTGAGCATATCTGGACCTGTGAGGAGTGAGACAGAAGATATAATGGGATGACGGCTTAGGACAGACACAAGCTCTGAGCCTCCAGCTTCTCTGCATGTAATACTGAGAATTAAGGAGTTACAAGTGTGAGCATGGGCTGGCACTATACCATCAAGCTTTGGGAGGTCCTATGCCCTGTAAATGTTGACAGGAATGACCGAGAAACCTGAAAGGTCCCTGCTGAGCACAAATGAAAGACACCACAGTTGTGAAAAACCAAGTGACCAGTATGAACTGTCTTTGATGACCAACGTTGGAGGGCTGGAAAGCATTAGGCCTCTGCGTGAAGACAACTGATGGGACCACTGTAGACAGGGGTCTCCTGACCATCCCACAAATGCTGGCCTGAACCTGACCCTTCTCTTTCATATGTTCCCCGGATCAAGCAACTGTGGAATTTAGGTGGCTGAGATCAGTCCAAGGAACACATTTTTCAGTGCATCTGCTCTTTTCTGCATCAAGGAGACCCCAAATGTATGGCTTGTTAAAAATAGGTACTCTCTCCCGGACTCATAGGCAGGAATAGGAAGGATAAGGTTATACTGGGTTTCACGTTTGTTCTCTGCACCCCAATAAATGGGCCTCTACTTTCAGAGCTTGGTTGTCAAGTCAAGACGCCTAATATGATGATCGCACCAATGCAGAGAGAAAGCTAGAAGTCTCAGACGAGTCCAGGACAACTTGTAACACAGGCTAGGACAGCTGTCATCCGGCAAGGACACATTGACTATGGTTCACGTACAGCGTCTGTGCTGTACCTACAGTCTGTTCTGGAAATGTAATAAGTCTCTTACTTTAGTTACAAATAACTGGGAATTACCACTTCCTTTTGGCCACCTCAAATGGGAGAAAAGTCAAATCCACAAGGTCCCAAAATATGTCTTTATAACAGAAAATTGTCAAGTGGTTACTAGACAAGGATGCCTTCTGCACAGGGCTTTTGAGGGGATCCAATGAGTGCAGGTCATCAACATTCGAAGCACTTAGTAGGTACTTGGTCAATGTTCAATGTTATCTAATTTTCTGTAATATTTGAAATATAACCAGCCAGAAACTAGGGCTCCTGGCTTCCCAGAGGCTAGTTCATTACCTGTGGCTTTCCATTCTTTATTGCTCTCTGGCTAAGTTTCCATCCAGGTCATAGTGATTTTGCCTAAGATAATATAAATTGAGTTCAGTAAGTTGCATGATCCAGGTTCTCAAAGACTTGATTAGCATCAGGAGACATTACTCAGCACCATGGCCTTCCCTGGCTATAATTCTGCAATCTCGTCTCCAGAAGCAGCCAGGTCTCTCTGGCATTGCTGTTTCTGTCTAAATTCTTGGGGTGTATCTCCCCACTGGCTCTGTCTGCAATTCTCTTTCAGCTTAGTCATTCCCTCTTCAGAACGGATTTACTAGGGATTAGCTTTCTTATTCATTTATCACATTTCTATTATAATCATACTCACGACCTCAGTCCCTGGATAGACACAAAACAGAGAGAAAAGTCGAGAGAAAATATAGGTCCAAGCCCAAAGCAGGCTTCAATGGAGTCCAGCCTAGTTCTTCTCTTCCAATCTTCACCTCGCTTCACCCAATTTATTTACTTTTTATTTGTTTCTTTTCCATTATGGTTTATCACAGGATATTGAATATAGTTCCCTGTGCTATACAGTAGGACCTTGTTGTTTATCCATCCTATATATAATAGTTTATATCTGCTAATCCCAAACTCCTGATCCATTTCTCCCCCACCCCCCTCCCCCTTGGCAACCACAAGTCTGTTCTCTGTGTCTGTTCGCTTCACCCAATTTATAAAAAAGCACTAATCAGGTTCTTAGGTCAACAGTCTGAATTACCTTGGAGAGAAACCTCTGGAGCCTGAAAGGGTACTTTCCCTTAGAATCATCCTCCAAATGCTGCCAGACCAAGCTCTGGGCCCTCAGCCCTCATGGCACTGCCTCAGATAAGATAACTGAGGAAAGGCTTTGAGGGAGATGTTAATTCACGGATTTCCCTGATGAAGAGCAGAGTACGCACTGACGTCCCACTCTGGCCATTCCTTTCTGCAGACGCCCCACTATTCAAGGAGCAGCTGGGTGCTCTGTTACTCCAAGAGGCAGGTGTTGTCTCGGCTCCTGCCCTCAAACCAAGGAGGATGGGGATCTGACAACAAGGCGCTGGACCACCTACAATTCTGGGAGTACTTTCTATATGCCAGGCTCCATGCTAAGTACTCTATACATTCACCTCTTTTCATCTTTGCAACAATCCTATGAAGCACATACTAGGTGACCCCCATTTTACAGATGTGCAAACTGAGGCCCAGAGAGGTTATGTAATTCAGCCAAAGTCACTAACAGGTGCCAGAGCTGGGATATGAACCCATTAGACTCTGTATTCTTGGGAAACCCACTTAAAATACATTGTTAAATTGGCTAAATTAGAGAGATGAGAGGTTAAAAACAAATCTGTTTTCTAATTAAAAAAATAAAACCACAGAAACTTCCTATCATGAATCAGGCTTGGCTGTGCCCCATCTGATGGTCATTCAGTCTGAAGATGGTCACTGGCCCCCCAGACTCCCCATGCCCCGTCCTGGCCCAGGTTGGGGGGTGGATGTGGGGGGTGGGCAGCAGATGAGCAAGCTGACTCTCATGACGGCCCTCTGGACCAGTTAGCTGTCCTCAGCCAGGATTCCCCTCCTGCGGGCCCTGGACTCACAGCCTGTCCCCATCAGGGTCCTGCCCCCTACAGGCTTCCTCGGAAACAATGTGGTTTAGTGACAAGAGACTCTTTGCAAGGGGAAAAAGCTGGATTTGAAATTCCATCTCTCTTATTTGTAGCTGTATGTTCAGATGACTTTACCACTCCAGCTTTGGTTTCCTCAACTGTGAAGCAGAGCTAATCACTCCAACAACGTTATAAAGATTAAATTAAATGTGTGGTGAGAGAACACAGGGAAAGCTTTATAAACATTAGCAATTAAATATATAACAAAGTTCATTTTCATCAGGGTGTGAATGACCATTAGGAGTTTTGCATTTTAAAGAATACTTGCATTTTAAAAGAGGAATCTGATAACACAAATGACGCTCAAAGCAGTGGGTTGTTGATGTGACATCAGAAATCCAGGAATCCCACTTACTTCCTCTGGCAGGCCTGGAGGACAGGCATCATGCTGTTCCCTCCCTTCAAAGAGGCTCTGGCCCTGCTGTGTTGTTCTAGCTGGCCTCCCGTGCATTCACACTTGAGTGTGTTTCCTTGAACGGCCCTGCACAGAAATGAGTTGGTGCTTCCTGGTATATATGGGTTGCTGAAGGGAGGGTAAGGAGGTGGGGTCTGCATGCAGATGGGAGCAGCTATGAGATCTCAGCTCTGCCGTGTAGGATGGGGAGGTCGGGGGAAGATGCCACTTCTGGCAGGGGCAGTGTCAGGATCCAAACGCATAAACCATTAAGGTCAAACACAGGGCAAAAGGAGGCAGCCCATCAGAACCAGTAACACCCCCACCATGCTGGGATCCACCACTCTGCAGGTACTTGTTGGCATGTAAATTCTTTACATAACAAGATGCAGGGCAGTAAGTAAATCAAATAGACACCATTTATGCTCTTAATATTCAGCCAAAGGCCCCCTCTGTGCACACGTTATGTCAGGCACTGCTGGGGGATACAATGTATGATGATAAAAAGACATTTTTATCGCACATTAGGATTTCTGAGGCACTCACACATGCGCTATCTAACTGAATTCTTGAAACGAACTGTGCAGAACATACTCTAATGCCCATTTTGAGGTCGGGAAACTGAGGCTCAGGGAGGGTGTCCTGGGTCATAGTAAATGGCAGAGCTCAGGCTAAAGGCCATTGGTTCATTCATTCGTTCATTCAGTCACAGAGTGGCCAGGATTTTTCCGAATTGATTCTGGTGTAGATCTGTCATCTTTAAGAAAAGACTGGCTGCTGAGGCTAGAGAATCCAGGAGCTTGTGAGAGGCAGGTACGTCTGTTTGGTTGATGTGGTCTCCCCAGGACAGTGGGTGCTCTCTTGGACACAGAGGGGGGAGTAACAGGTAGAAAAGTGAACTTTTACCTCCTTCAAACTGTGCCTCCCTTCTGCTCAGCTCCTACGAGTCCAGAGATGTATCACATTGGGGAAACAGGCAGCCCAGCATCCACCAATCACACAGGCGGTCAGCTGCCACTTTACACCTGGTTTCACCTCCACAACATCCCTGGGAGGTGTTAAAACCCCACTTTACAAACGAGAAAAGCAGGAGCAGGATAGGAGGCAGAGGACTGCTGCATCCTCCTGCTGCTCTGCAGGTCGCCAGGAACGCTGACCGCTACAGGGCTGTCCACCACCTTGCACGTCCTTCCCTTCCTTCCATCCTCCTGCTGTCATGGCTCTAGTTTACCCAGACCCTGATTTTCTCTCTCTTGCACTACTGCAATAATTCCATTTGACATTCGTTAAAAAAAAAAAGATGTATATATTTAGTGAGCTCCAGCAGTGTCAATGCTGGGCACTGGGATAGAATGATGCGTGTAAGTTAGTGCCTGCCATTCTAGTGAGGGACACGACAAGAGAACAGGCAACCCTAAATGAGGATGAGTGCGGCAGCAGGGAGAAGTCCAGGTGCAGCATGAGTGTGTGGCAGATGCACCCAGTCCAGCTGGGGGAAGTAGGGGGAGGTGGTGCTCATGGTCAAGGGAGGTTGGGGACCTCCGTGATGAATCCAAGTTAACCATCTTCCTAAGAACCCCCTTTGAGAGTCCTTCTGAAAATGAAAACTTAAGCAAACCACTCCTCTTCTCAAAACCCTTCAGTGGTTCCCTATCATCCACAGAATGAAGGACAGGCTCCTTAGTGAGGCTCCCAAAGTTCTCCAGGTTCTGACCTCATCTCCCACCGTGTCCCAACGTATCTACATGGTTGTCTCCTCCAGAATGGAAGCATCTTGAACGCGGGGCCTATGTTCAGTTTAGTTCTCTGTATCCACGGCCCAGAACAGGGCTGCTATATATTTAGGTGTGATGGACTTATTAAAAGAATGAATACATTCCTGAGGTCTGAGCCCTTGTCCCCAAAGAGAAGGCCAATTCTGCCTTCCCTTGGGTCTCCTGGTAGGAATGGTCCAAGCCCCCTGCAATTTTGGTCACTGAGGGGAGAAGTTTAATAAGGAATGGGGCATGTGACTCTTCTGGGATGTAGCTCTGCACCCCAATTTCCTGATCTCAGCCCTACGGCGAGTTCTTCCTAAGTCTTGACACAGAGGAGTCCTGGGTCAGTTTACACATCCCCCAAGTCAGAGTGCATGGAAATTCCTTTGGGTGACCTGTCCCTTCCCCCAGTTCTCTGCATTCCATCCCTAGGAGCCGCAGCCCCTCACACAGTGCTCTGTGCACATCAAGCATTTAGGGAGTTCTGTGTGAATACTGAACACTCTACTCTTGCCACCAGGATGGGTTTTATAACGGAGACAAATTCTCCTGTGCTAATTTTCAGGGAGAAAAGAAATGCACTTCAAGCAAGAAAACTGGGCATCTGGGAAGGTTTCCAGCCAGGAGATTTCCAGCAGGAGTTGAAAAAATGCAGTCCGTCCCGCACTGTAACAGGCTGCGGGTGGGGTGGTGGCCTTTACACCCCTTTCCCCAGCCCTGTGCTAGTCACCGCAGAGGACACAGAAGAAGAAGATGTGGAGCCTGCCCAGCACAGTATAACAATGTGGATTCCTTATTTCAAAAGAGACAACAGTGTAGCTCAGGTTCTCTGTTTTCCCCCCACCAAAACTCAGAAACCACAGCTGTGCTAGCCAATATCTTTGCAGAGTTAGACTGTGTCTGACCCACATCAACCTCAGGGCTCCCGACTCCCACGGAGACAGTCTGATCATGTACAAATGGTTCCCCGCAGCCTTCTCTAATTGTTAGCATAGAGACGGAGAGTCTCAAATATTTTTGGGGGGAGGGCAGAAGATGAGGAATGAGGGAATAGGAGGGGCATGTGGTACCACTATGCTCTCCAGATGTAACAGGAAAGCAGCTTTTGGTGCCTTAACGTGGAACAGCATGGTTTGTTCATTCATTCGATAAATGTTTGCCGAGTGGCAGGGACTGTTCTAAGCTTTTGGAGTCACAGCAGCAAACAAAACAAAGCTCCTGCCCTCGGGGAGCTTACATGGTAGGAGAAAAAGACAACAAGCAAACAAACAAACAGGATAGAGGTAATGAAGGATGGGGCTGCTTTTTAAGACAGAGGTGCAGGGAAGGCCTCTTTGGGAATGTTGTCCCATTGTCATTTTAAGCAAATACGGGAATGAAGTGATGGAGGGAGCTGCTTGTATGCGTGGAGGTGGAGGGTTCCGGGCAGAGGGGCCAGCAAAGGCCCTGGAGTGGGGAAGTACTTCTTGCATTTGAGGTCGGCTTGGGGAAGGTGGGGAGAGGTGAGGTCAAAGGGGTTGTGGGCCCAGGGGTGATGCAGATCCTATGGGCCCTGGAAGCCATGTTGAACGGACTCTGGGTGTCTGCTGTGCACCTTCTATGTGCCAGACATGTCCTAGGACCTGGGGATACTCCGATGAACAGTCACGACCCGCTGCTTTCATGCAGCTTATGATCTAGGGAAGGATGACGGACAAAGAGAGGGAGTCCAGGACCCCATGGTCAGTGCTAAGGGGGCACTCGGAGGAGCTGAGGGCTCAGGAAAGGCCTTCCAGAGGAGATGTCAGCAAAGCTGGCAGGAAGAGGTGTGAAATAAGCCAGAAGTCAGCTGTGTTATGGACCCAGTTTTGCTCACTTGTTATCTCAGTCAAGTCCCTTGATGTCTCTGAGCCTCGACTTCATTGTGCATAGAATGGGAACAATAATAATAATAATACCTGTTCTCTAAAGAAAAAACAGGGTCATAGGTGTGAAAGTGCTTTGAAGGCTGTAAAGCCTCAGACAGATGTAAAACACTGCTATTAGCTCACTGCACTGTTTTCTCTTCGTACGTATTTTGTTACTCTGGGTTTGAGCGCACAGGCTCACAGCCTCTCTCCTTCCCCCTGGAGCCAACCGGAGCTGGTGGCTCAGCCTGTGAAGACCTAAGCCAGGCTTCTCGGCCAGAGGCCTGGTGGCATCGTGTGGACTCCATGCACACCGTGGCCACCAGCAGGGCTGCCAGAGCCACCCTCATGGCATCTGCTCCAGTGGTAACTGGAATTGCTCAAACGTGTGTGTAGACACCTGTCTGCTTCTGGGCTCTTCGTCTTCTCCAACCAGAGCCAGAGATGGGACCCTGACCCTGCTCCCCAAGCCCCAGATGAGAGGCGGCCACGCTGCACTGCCGTTTTTCTGCATCCGGGAGGGGGACACTGTTGCCACATACACCAGGCTTGGCTCTGTCCAGAGCTGCATTTCTCTGTAGCATGAGGCATTCAGCCAGGGAAAGAGAAGAGCATGCTCTCTCTATAAACAAGGTCCATCTGGGGAGTAAATTTCCATCTGCAGATTGGCAAAGTCATAGTTTAACACCAAACAATCCCCAACGAACGTAGAATGAAGTGCTTTGCACAAATCTTATTCCATGGTTAAGAAGCTCTTTTTCCTAAGTCCTTTCAGGAAGAAGAGAGTTTCCTTTCAATAATCTTAGGCTTTAGGTATTTCATTTTCCAGGGTATTTTCTCCAATCAGAGTTGTCCTATGGAAAACTCACCCTCCTCAGCTGAAACACCCACTCTCAATTCCTAGGGGAACACTGGCTGGGTTCAGGTACTGGTTCTGTGACCCCGAGCACCCCTTGGGCCTCAATAACTATCTGTAAAATGGGGGGGATGAGAACAGATGACTCCAAGGTCTCAGGACCCTTTGTTTTTGTTTTTTAGTTTTTATAAAATAGACTTTATTTTTAGAGCAATTTTAGGTTCACAGCAAAATTAAGTGGGAGATAAGGAGATTTCCCATATATGCCCTGCCCCCACTCATACATAGCCTCCCACATAATTAACATCCCCACCAGAGTGGTACATTTGTTACAACAGATGAACCTACACTGACACATCATTATCACCCATAGTTTACATTAGAGTTCACTCTTGGCGTTGTATATTCTATGAGTTTGGACAAATGTATGACAAATGCATCACATGTAGGCACAATTACAGTATGCAGAGTAGTTTCACTGCCCTAAAAATCCTCTGTGCTCCGCCTATTCATTCTTTCCCTCCTCTCCACTCCTGTTTTAAATTCTATGCTTAAAATATATGATTTCAACTACTGCTCTATGTTTAGAAACTCCTCCACTCTGAGATTCAATACCAAGTTACCTGTGCTAGTTTGACTTGTTTTGTGTGTTTCCTTCTATAATTTTTTGGTATAAAGTGAAGATCTACATATTTAACAATAAGAATAGTTGATCAATCATCCTACTAGTATTTCTTTAAACTCTCTTCCCCCAAATATATTTGACTCCCATTCATCACAAGCTAAATTGTAACTATATAATAGTCTACTTCTGTGTTATATTCTGTGCCATTCATCTGTCCATTTATTTTTTTGTCAATTAAAACTATTTAATAAAAGTGTATTTCAGTATTTGATAGGGCAAGTCCCTCATTTTCAAAACATTCTTGACTATTTTCATTGACTTAATTATTCCACAGGAATTTTTTGATGTGTTTTTCAAGAAAAAATATCCCATTAATATGTAGTGCAATTAATTTCCATGATTTAAAAATTATGTTGAGTCACGAGTTACTTAAGGAGCATAACCTTGGTTCTCTGGTACGGCTACTCCTGGAAGACTAGTATGAGCAACACTTTTAATTGGCAGCCTGGGAGGAACAGGAAACAGCTACATGGGATGTAGCCAAGGATGGGGCCAGCCAGAACTCACACAAGAAGAGATCTGACTCCCTTCAAGAAAGAGCCAAACCATTTACTCACTCAATATCTATCTGAATATGAATCAGAAAACAAATTTGGCTTTTAATCCAAACACAGAATGACTGGAGTCTGAGCTACAGAAGAATAGAGAGGTAGCAACTCTTTAGATTAGCTAACCAAATCCCATCTGCCCTCACATTTTTCTACTCCAGATACTGGGAACCAAGGCTGTAAGCGATTGAGAAAAAGTCATCCAAACATATCAGATCATCATCACTGATAAGAGTCCGAGACTTAGAAGTCTTTTTTTTTTACCCTGAGGGACCCTTTGTTTTTAATGGCACCACCCTGCCATCTTGTCCTGGCTGAGGAGTCACCATGTCCTTTGACTTTTATCTTGACTGTTCCCTTTCCGTGGTCTCTTTCTGCTTCCCCCGACAGTTGAGGGAAAGACACAAGTCCCTGGGGAGGATTCTTGCCTAATATGGCATGGTGTGGAGCATGTAGTTTGCTGTTGGTGTTCAATAAACACAACAGCAGAATAACAGACCCCAAATAGCAAGTTTTTCTTTGTTCATTTAGATGATCAGCTGTTACCCTCGTTTCCTCGTCAGCACAAGCTACTGCTTCTCTGATAGGCTAACAACCTAAGCATCCATTTATTCCCATCTGAGAAGCGTAGTTTCTAGGGCCACTGTTTCATTCCAATTTTAATGGCACTTATTTTTCTATGGATATATGCTTTCATTAGCATAGATTTCTGTTGAGAAGGCAGTTAGCTCTTTTATTCATGGTAGGAATGGCTGAACTGTGGGTATATAGGTAGGCTGAAAGCACTGGGGGTCTGATTGGTCTGGAAGAGAGTGGACTTTAAATACCTAAAGAGTTATCATGTATTCTAAACATTCCTGGATAACTGGGGCCCAGAGGCTGGACACAAGCTGAGCTTCTGGATATCTGGGAAGGGCACAGGGGCTGAACCAAGTGCAGTCTGAGACCTAGAGTTGGGAGTGCAGCTGGGATGGAAAGCTAACACGCAGTCCTCCTGGAGTGAGAGTGCTCTCTCCAAAAGTCTGGGCCTGCCCGGAGCCAGCCTGACATGAGGCAGCTGGGGAGGAGGTGGGGGGGCCCAGGAGCGGTGCACCAGGTTTCAACTGGAAGCAAGGAGGCAGCGCTGAAGTGGTCCTTTGAGGCAAACCTCCTGGACTCGACAGGGGAAGTGCGACTCATCTGTGGGAGATGAGGGTAGAAGGAGACGGTAGAAGCAAGGAGCATGCACAAGTGGCACCAATGGGGGAAGTCACAAGGAAGCAGAGTCTGCCTTCGTTGAGAACTTGTTGACAGCGGGAGGGGCCTGGATGGAGTGGGCTGTCTCCTGAGATGAGAAGCTCAGTGCAGACTACGGGTAACCAGGAGTCAGGAACTCGTAGAGGGGCTTCCAGGATGGAGCAGGTGGTGGTCCCTAAGACCCTTTTAGCTCTAAGAGTCTGACATTCTGTGAGGTTTTGAAAAAGTATATACCAAGGTAGCCATCTAATGTGTAACTTCAGTTAATCACATAGCAAATAAAATCAGCAGTAATTTCACACTCTAATGGGTTTTGTGACTTCACAAGATAAACGTGTAACTTAACTGTTAGGAAGAGCCTTACTGGATATGTTTATTACCTTGACTGAGGTGATGGTTTCATGAGTGTATGCACATGAGTTTAATTTTAAACTCATCAAATTAAATATTAAATATGTACAGGTTTTTGGTATATCAATTATACCTCAACAAAGCTCTTAATAAAAAAATTGTGAATTAAAAAACAAGAAGCTTATTGGTCATCTAATCCATGGTTGGCCAATTATGGCCTGCTGTCTGTTTTTACAAATAAAGTTTTATTGGAACAGCCACGTCCATTCATTTACATATTGTCTTGGCTGTTTCCGTGCTATGATGGCAGAGGTGAGTAGTTGCAACAGTGACCAAATGGATTGTGAAGCCTAAAATGCTTATTTTCTGGCCCTTTAGAGAAGAAGTTTGCCACCCTTCAATCTAATCCAGTCCCCCATTTTATAGGTAAGAAAATGGAGGCTGACATAGTTAAGTGACTTCCTTTAGGTTGAGTTAGTTGGTGACTGAGTCGGGACAAGAACCATGGCATCTGATGCTCAGGCCTGTATTTCTCTGCCTCAGCCCCTAGTGTCCCAACGCTGGCTGGTCTGTGTACAAGCCCCTCTTAATGTCCTGCCACATTCACGTTTCACAGACCCAGGGCCCGAGGGGCAGAGGTGAACAGACCCGCCCACGGTCACTCCACCCACCCGCCAGCCACATGACGGGCCTCACGCTTGCGAGTTCCGACCCTACCGAGCTGGCTCCAAACCACCACTCCAGGAAAGCTGAGGCCTTGGGAGGCAGTGAGAGCTTCTAAGAGCGTCTAAGACAAGCACTCATCCAGCTCCCCGAGTCCCTCTCAGCATTAGCATTCACCTTCTGTTATCCAACAAAAGGACACATTTACAACTGTCTCAAATTCAACCTGAAAACCCTTTTCACAGGTTTCCAGGGAAATTACTCCAAGCAGCCCTGATGGGTTAAAATGATTTTAACACACCCAGTTGCCTTCAATTACTTTGGTGGCATCTGCTACAAAGAGCAAAACATATGAGTACCTGATATTTACCTTCTTTTGCAGTAAGAGATTCCAAAGGAGACAATGCAAAGGGTAAACAAAATAAAACAAAACCAAGCTCTATCTACCCACAGTCATATTTAAAGGAAAAAACAGCCAATCTGAGGCCCAGGTCAGGCCTCCACTTTCCATGTGGGAGATTTCCCAGAGGGATGAGAACCAATCAGACCATTAGAATGACCTATATTTGTCCAGGAGAGTATAAATTGAAAGCCAACACCCACTTTCACCCTTCTTCCAGCTGCCTCCCTAAAAGGGCTGTTTTCCTCCTCCTTGCCCTTTATAAGCCTTTAAATTTTCTGCATTTCCACTTCTCTTACACATCTCTCTTAGACAGATAAGAATGAATATTCATGCAGGAGACTAAAGCACATCAGCAGTCCTAACATAAGTGGTCAAGAGAATAAAGGACGAGGTTTGTAAGTGGCCACATGAGACTCCTCAAGCCTTGCCAAGGCG
The DNA here is from genome assembly GCF_028023285.1 of Balaenoptera ricei. NCBI lineage: Eukaryota > Metazoa > Chordata > Mammalia > Artiodactyla > Balaenopteridae > Balaenoptera > Balaenoptera ricei. Next base: position 128,727,483 of record NC_082639.1, read on the forward strand.
ATACTTTTGACATGTGTGTGGTTCCCTGGGGCCACAGGACTCCTGCCCAGCTCTGACACAAGCTCGAATTCCAAGGGTGACGTTTCCCACCCAAGGGAGGAAAGCTAAGGATGAGAGAGAAGACAGATCCACAGAGGCAGCTCTGCTTGGGGCTCAGCCAGTGGATCTACTGTTACTTGTACCTTTGAACTCAGTCCGCCCCTCTCAGCAGAGTCAGATCTTCACAGTGCAAAGATGAGAACCAACACACATTATGTCAGGCACTGGGTGGGGTGCTGGGAATCAACGGTAAATAAGGTCCTTGTCTTTACATTTATTGAGAATCTGTCTGTGCCAGTTCCTGTGCTAGGGGTTTTACGTGTGCCATCTCTCTAAATCCTTGCACAGCACTAAGCTCAACATTATTATCCTCATTTTATACATGTAGCACCCACAACTCAGAGAAGTTAAGTAACTGGTCCAAAGATGTACGGGAATTAAGTGGTGGAGCTGTGCTTTGAACTCGTGTGCGTCTGGGTGCTTTCTATTACTCCGTGCCAGCACAAGACCTGGGGACTTTCTTTCACCGCTGTTGCTGGCTGATTGTGCCTCACCCACTTAGTAAGGTGCCCAGCAGCTGCAGGAACACGGGTCGAGGAAGAGATGCATGGGGTGTGCTGCGTGTCATGTTGAAACGAGAGCCCGTGGAAACGCTGAAGGTCATTTGGAGAAGAGAGGCAGAGGAGTCAGAGGAGGGAAGAACAAACCCGATTTGCGTGGAAATACAATTGTTTATGTTGGTGTGAATTATATGGATTGATCTTGGCTGCTGTGAGTGCCAGATGTACAGACAACTGTGCTCAATCAGGCCCCAGGGGCTCCTGAAGAGGGGTCCCTGAGGGCCACTGTCAGGGATGCTGAAGATAGTAAAAACACCAGATTCCAGCTGAATCTGGAGTGAGGTGGGTGGAGAAAACAGGAGGAGCTGAGAGCTGTTTCCAAGAGAAGGGAGGGTGGGGAGCAGGGGACCTCTACCGAGAGCTCGCAGTCAACCAGGGTGAACGGCTGAATGCTTGAGGCGGGAGGGGTCGGTCTGACTCCAGAACCCCTGGCCGCATCTGCACACACCATTTGTTTTGTCCTTTGCACCTAAGTTTCCAACACCTCTGCCTTCTCTCTACTTGGCCACAGTTAGCAGAAGGAGGGAGTGAGAAAGCAAATCAATACAGTCCTGCCGTCAGCTTCAGGTGTTGGTTCCCAGGGCATCAGCTCAGCAATCAATCGCTCTCCATCTCCCTCTTTACCACCAACTTCATCACCACGTTCCCCCAATTTCCCTAAAATTTTCAGGGTCCGGGACAATAATTTTTTTAAAAAGCCCACATACCATATGACTAAGTATTTAAAAGTTATAAATCAATCCTACAAATTGCTAAATAAAATATGTGCTCTTCTCTGACCTTGACAAGCTTCAGGTCTGGAAGGCTAGATTCAAATTTAGAATTCTCGGACTCCACCGAGTTCTGCTGGACCATGGTGGTGAGGGACGGCAGTCACACGGATGTGGACACCATGATCCAAGAGGAGCGACACCCACATCATGAAAGGCCATAAGGGGCCTCGTACAAACAGGTGCAGACACTGTGGCCCACAGGGGGCTGATCACACCTGGGCATGGACACCAAAGTCCACGGGTCCAGGTTCCATCCACACCACCACCTTTGGTCACCTGGGGCCTCTGGGGGTTCCCAAGGCAGTGGAGTCCACCCTCAGGAGGTAGACCTGGGGAAAAGGTCTACAAGGGTCCTGGAAGCAGGCATGAGGCTGTTTCAATAGGGAATTCTGAGGTCCTGGTACCTGAAGTATAGTCTAGAAGGAGGAGTCCAGACATGTCTCCTTGGCCCTTCAGAACTCCATACTCTGTGGAGTGCAGGGCCCTCTAAGGCATGGGGCCCAGGACAACGGTCTAAGAGTGGCAATGATCTTCACTGATAGCCACTGAGCATCACATACTAATAGTTGTCCTAAGCATTCTATGTGGGTTAACTTAGGTAATTCTCACAACTCCATGAGCTGGGTACCGTTATTGCCATTTCTCAGATGAGGAACCTGAGACCAGAGCAGATAAGCCACTTGCCCACAGTTATACTTGATGGAGCAGGCTGTCTGGCTTCAGGTCCTGACTCCTATCCATCACCCCATGCCCCTCCTCACATGGGAGAGCCCACCTTCGGGGCACATAAGGCTCACATGGCAGCCTCCCAGAGGGATACACAGCCCTCAAGACAACTCCCAATCAGGCACTATGGAGCTCCTACTGTATACGCATTGCCTATATTCCTGAATGTTTGGAACAACTCTTTGTCATATCCCTGCATCTCTGACTGCTTTGCTGAATCACAGATTAATTCCCAGATCTGTGTGGTGGACTTGCATCATTTTGAGGAGTTGGAAGTGACTTGGAAGATGGATTTTTTTCTTGTCTCAGACAAGATAAGGAATAGAATCTTCCTTAAGGGAGGGGACAAGCATGGTCTGAGGGCACGTGTGGTGTGATGCCATAGCTGGTAACCAGAAGACTGCTGCTCTACCCGGGACACAGATCTGCCTAAAGTGTAAGAGGTGGAAAACAAACAGCCCAGATGAGCAAGGTTTCTAACAGGCAGTGATGGTAGCTGCTCTTGAATTGAGGGAAAGTACAAACCAAAGGAAAGAAAACTTTGGTACCTCATCTTGGTTCTCTTAAAAGTGCAACCCACCTCTACCTAAATCAGATAAATGTGAAGGAAGATACCATCCGCTCGATATTTACATATGTTTGTAAAGTTTATTATCCAACGTTATGTCAGCCAACTCACATCTTAGATAATCAAAGATGTTGGACTAGAGATAACAGCAACCCACTCTTAAATGGTTAAAAAAATCAGTCTAGGGCTTCCCTGGTGGCGCAGTGGTTAAGAATCGGCCTGCCAATACAGGAGACACGGGTTCGAGCCCTGGTCCGGGAAGATCCCACATGCCGCGGAACAACTAAGCCCGTGTGCCACAACTACTGAGCCTGCACTCTAGAGCCTGTGAGCCACAACTACTGAGCCCGTGTGCCACAACTGCTGAAGCCCGCACATCTAGAGCCCGTGCTCCCAACAAGAGAAGCCACCACAATGAGAAGCCTGAGCACCGCAATGAAGAGTAGCCCCCCGCTCACCACAACCAGAGAAAAGCCCACATGCAGCAACAAAGACCCAATGCAGCCAAAAAACAAAAAACAAAAAACAAAACAAAACAAAAAAAATCAGTCTAAAGGTGAGAATCACCAGGGAGCTGGGCTCAAATCCTCATTTATTCCTTTAGCAGCTGCATGGTGTTGTGTATGTCATTTGATCTTCCTGAACCTTGGCTTTCTCACCTGTAAAATGGGGATAGAAAGTATTTACCAGGATTATTGTGAGAATTAAATGAAATGATGCTTGTAAAGTCTCTGGTATATAGAATGTACTATTTTTCCTTTAAAAAATTTTTCTTTTTAAATTTTTTTATTGCATGATTCTTCAAATTCTATAGTGCTTTACAATTTTCAAAAGTTTCACATGCATGATTTCATATAATCCCACAGTAACCCTTTTGTCTTTTTCCCTCTGCCCCTATATTTCCTCTCCCCACTGGAAACCACTAGTTTGTTCTCTGTATCTGTGAGTCTGCTTCTTTTTTGTTTTATTCACTAGTTTGTTGTACTTTTTAGGTTCCACATATAAGTGATATCATACAGTATTTGTCTTTCTCTGACTTCTTTCACTTAGCATAATGCCCTCCAAGTCCATCCATGCTGCTGCAAATGAAAAAGTTTCAATCTTTTTAATGACTAAATAGTATTCCATTGTGTGTATATGTGTGTGTGTGTGTGTATACATACACCACATCTTCTTTATTCATTTGTCTGTTGATGGACACTTAAGTTGATTCCATAGAATGTAGTTGTTTTTTTTTAGAATGTAGTTTTTTTTTTAACATCTTTATTGGAGTATAATTGCTTTACAATGGTGTGTTAGTTTCTGCTTTATAACAAAGTGAATCAGCTATACATACACATATATCCCCATATCTCCTCCCTCTTGCGTCTCCCTCCCACCCTCCCTATCCCACCCCTCTAGATGGTCACAAAGCACCGAGCTGATCTCCCTGTGCTATGCGGCTGCTTCCCACTAGCTATCTATTTTACATTTGGTAGTGTATATAAGTCCATGGCACTCTCTCACTTTGTCCCAGCTTACCCTTACCCCTCCCCATGTCCTCAGGTCCATAGAATGTACTTTTAAAATGCTATTTCCCCCACTCTCAGGCCATTTCCCCTTCCACTCCTCCCTCCTGGGAGCCTCGGTCCCCATGCTGTCTTTAGGATCCCATGGAGCGGGATGTTCACAGCTATGGGAGGCCTCTTCTGCGTGGGGGAAACATGGTCAGGCTGGGAGGCCCGGGAGGAAGGTACAAAAGCAGCAGAGGGCAGGGCCTGCTTTTGATGAGGAACCACTCTAAGGAAGATGGGAAAACAGACAAACACATTTAAAAGAAATCCCTCGGCAGTGACAGACAGCAGAGCCCTGGGGGGCAGACCTGACACGGCAAGGTGACAGCGTGCTGAGCAGAAAGGGTTTGCTGCAAGGGGAGAACAGAATTTCTTGCTGCCTCTGCCACCTGCCACTTCCTGGCCTTGACCTTCCAAGCCAGGCCACCTGCAGCTGGTCCAGGGATCTTTAGGCCGTGGGCCTCATGGGCAGAGACACAGCTGATGGTCAGTCAGCGCCTGGCTCCTCCTTCTCTGGGCCGCCTCTGGTTTCTCAGATCAGCCTGTCATCTCCATTCCTACTTCAATTCTTTCAGGTCAGGCCCTCGCCACTTCTGTCCTAGATGAGGATGATAGCCCGTCACTGGTGTCCCCATCTCCAACCTTTCTCTCTAATTCATCCTCCATACTGCTGTCAGGGTGACATCCCTGAAAGGCTCAAGTGACCCCAGTTTAACACCCTTTAATAGCTCCTCACTGTTCAGCGGAGGAAATCCCAGCTCCTTGGCGTCGTCTATTAGTCAGGCCTTTTTCACTTGCAAATATCAGAAACCCACTTGAAGAAGTCAGGATTGGGAGGGAGACGCAAGAGGGAGGAGATATGGGGATATATGTATACGTATAGTTGACTCACTTTGTTATACAGCAGAAACTAACACACCATTGCAAAGCAATTATACTCCAATAAAGATGTTAAAAAAAAAAAAGAAGCCGAGATTCTAAAAACAGGTTTGCTGGTAGGACAGTGAGAAAGTTCACAGCACAGAAGGCAGGCCTGCAGGAACCTGGGCAGTTCCTGGACCTGAGGGGTCAGGACTGGGGACCATGCCACAGTGGGGAAGAGGTCTTTAGTCACCCAGAACCACACTCCTCCAGCAACATGCCATGAGGGGCAGTGGACTGGTCCACCCAGGCCCCAGCGGAAATTTCAGGGGACCATTATGATTGGCCAGCTTGGGGCGCATGCCCTTCCCCCCGTAACTCTCATGGCCAGTAAAACTGGGAAGGTGACTGGTACCTGGGCCTAGATGGAGTGGGAAGTAGATTGGAATCTCAGCTAAAAGAAGTCAGGAGAAGGGTGCTGAGCTGATGAAACCCCCCATGATCTGACCCTGCTTCAGCTTCATCCCTCAGCATCCTGCCTGGAACTTTACACGGTAGCAACACTAGCCTCCGTGCAGCTCCTAACACACTCGGGTATGTCATATGGTTTCCAACACCCCTTTCCTGGACCATCTTCCACCTTCTTGGCTTGGGTAATGCCTACTCATCTTTCCAGACTCAGTGCATTGTTACTTCCTCCAGGAATCCTTCCCAGATTAAAGTCTCTTTTTGGGCTCCTAGCACTCCCGTGCACCTTTATATCACTTATTACAGAATAACACTAAACAATAATAATGACAATAAAAACAAACATATATAACATTTACTGTATGCCTGGCACTGTTCTAGGTATTTGACATACTTTAATTCATTTGCTCCTCACAAAAACCCAATGAGGTAGGCACAATTATTAGTCCTCATTTTATGAAGCAAAGAAACCGAGATACAGGTGGTTTATGTAACTTCCCCAAGATCACAGACCTAATAAATAGCAGGGCCAAGTTCAAACACAGGACTGGTGGCTCTGGGTCTGTGCTCCTAACTACTGCTTCTAGAAATGGCTTGAAGAGCCTCAGTCGGCCTTGCTGGGTTGTGAGCCCTCAAGGGCAGGGATGGTGACAGCCATCCTCACACACCTAGTGATGGCTGAGCTGGCACTCACGAAATACTGCCTGATAGAACTCAATAGAACTTTCTCTGTTAGGTGATAGAAGGAGGAGGATGGAAGGAGAAAAGGCTACTTGGGCCCCTGGGAGCTGGATTTTGCAGGGCCGTGGAAGGAACGGGGTCAGAGACGTTCAGCCCCACAATGCCTGTGTCCTAGAGGTCATGGTATTGGGCGGGCGGGAGGCGGGGTGTGGGCACAGACACCAAAGAATCTTGCCAGAGCCCTGCTGCCCACCAGGCCATTTCTGTGGAATGTCTCTGGCTGACTCGGCCTCACTTTCTTTCTCTCCAACTTGTCTCCATGTTCTTTAAGCAAATTTGACTTCTCCTATGGTTCGCTGAGACTTCCTTAGCGGCACAAACAAGGAGGCTTCTGCACTGAGCTCTCACAATCGCAGTTCCTTTCTGTACATAACTTGGTAAGGCCAGCGTCAGGGTGTGCTGCGCTGGGGGGATTCTCTCCCGGAGCTGAGGCATTCCTCAATTTAGCTGTGCTTTACTACAGTTGTCTTTCCTTAAACAAGCTACCAAATGCTCCCTGACTTGGTTTCTCCAGTTGCATATTGAAGCTGACTCTGATCACCTGCCCCAGTGGGTCATAGAGCTCCATGAAATAGTCTATTTGTGTCCACGAGGAAGGTGGGCGGCAAGGGGGGACTGCGCCCATAATGGACAGACCATGGAACATGGTCCGTGTTTCCCTCCAGTGGAACCTCAACCCAATACAACCCAACAGCAAATTAATCGATATGAAAGTCAGATACAATGAGAGCAGCCTTTTATTGAGTCTTTGCTATGGGTCAGGCTTTGAGCTAGGCTATTAACAAATACTGTCTACTTTAATCCTTACAAATCCGTGTTAATCCTTTCAACACAATGACTGAGTACCAGTATACGCCAGGCTCTGTATTGGGCACCTGGAACACGGCACCGAACAAAACAGACAAAGAACTTTGACTTGAATACAGATAGCAAGCAATAAACATAATAAACAAGTAATAAACAACAAGGTCAATATGTAGTAGGTTAGGGAAAAATACTATGGGTAAAATAGTAGCACAGGTAAGAGGGACTGCGAGTGCTGGGGGATGGTCCAGGGAGGTCTCATTGAGAAGATGATATCTGAGCAAAAATTCGTTGGAAGTGAGGGAATAGGCCATGTGGATATCTGGGGGAAGATCTTTCTGGACAAAGAGAACGGCCAGCGTGAAGGCCTGAAGGTGGGAGTGTGATGGGGGTGTTCAGGGAGTGGTAAGGAAGCCAGTGAGGCTGGGAAGGAGTGACGGCAGGACAGATGAGGATGAGAGACAATGAGGGGCCATATAAGGTAGGGTCTTATAGGCCATAAGACGAGTACCATCATTATCCTCATTTTACAGATGAGGACCACTGAGGCAGAGCAAGCTTATGCCATGACCTGTAGGTATTAGAGCTGGGAATTAACCAGCTCTAACCACATCCACAGTCCATGTGCATATCCTAATACTATATACTCCCCCTCTCCACACATGGCAAACCAGGAAGTTTCTTGATATCCTCCCATGTCAACCAAGTTAGGCTAGGTGGGACCCAAGACTCAGAAGTTTCTGAACTTGGAAGGAATCCTAGAGATCTTCTTGTCCAATTCTGGCATTGTGGAAGGAACAATAGATTTTGAGGCTGAAGCCTGGGTGTTCTCTCTTGCTGGGTGACAAGACTTATGACATATGACAGGTATCCTTACCTGCAAAATGGAAACAATCACTCCTGCCCCATATGGTTGTACAGATTAAATGAAATGACGTATGTACCAGGGCTCTGAAAAATGCTGGCAGCTCCTCTTTTTTTTTTTTTTCCCATCTCCTTCCCTAGCTTCTTGGAGCTGCAGTCAGTGACAATCCATCTCCAAGTTCAACCCTGCCTCAGACAGAGACAGGATATGTATTTTTAAAAAAAATTTTATTGGCGTATAGTTGATTTACAATGCTGTGTTAGTTTCAGGTGTACAGCGAAGTGAATCAGTTTTTTATATATATATATATATATATATATATATATATATATATCCATTCTTTTTCAGATTCTTTTCCCATATAGGTTATTACAGAATACAGAGTAGAGTTCCCTGTGCTATACCATAGGTCCTTGTTATTGACAGAGGAATGGATAAAGAAGATGTGGTACATATATACAATGGAATATTACTCAGCCATAAAAAAGAACAAAATAACGCCATTTGTAGCAATGTGGAGAGACAGGATATGTATTGATAGCCTCCCCTGTCCCCAATCACCACCAAACCAGTGGGGAGCTTGGAGTTTCCCTGGGACTGGGGAGCAACATCCCCCTTATCTGTCCCCACACATGGTGAGTCCACTGTCCTCAAACTCTCATCTGGTGCTCCAGGGGTCCCCAACCTTGAGTCTCCTCACTCCCTCTCCCACCAGCTGGGGCCCTACTGTATGTGCTTACAGCTCTGTTTAAAGTGTTAGATACATAATAGGTGCTTATTAAATGGTTGTTATTGTTATTACTAGTAGAAATGGAACTCGCTGCCACAAAAATATCTTGCCAGTTTGAACAGACATTGGCAAAGGAAAACTTGATGATGGAAAGAGAAAGATAAATTTAGTTCACCAATCTGTCTGAACAGCCATTGCACATGTGGGGAAGTCAGTGAAACAGCTGCACCAAGATGCGAGATCACACAGATGGCCTGCCGGGGTTAACCTGCAGGCTGAGGATGGTATCAAGATCACACCTCACCTGCGACAGCCCTGGTGGGTCAGGTGGCAAATGGATCTGCACAGAATTACTGAGCATGCACCTGTGATTATCTTCGAAATAACCAGTATAAAATGCAGAGCCATCATACCAGACAAGGCATCTTGCTATCAGATAAAAACAATCTGTGAAGTTGGCCTCATTAATATAAGCTTTATTGTATGGATATCAGAAAACTTGTATAAAATAAAAGCCTAGGACACAGGAGCTAAAGGAAATGTGTAAACCGATAAATAGGAGAGCTCAGCCAACAAATACCATTTTGACACCCTAATTAGACATATTCCCAGGATCTAACCTTTTCTTCTTTGCTCGTCACCTTTCATTCCTTTGTTTATTCCTCTAGTTAATTCATTCCTCATTCATTTATTTTCTCCTCACTATTTTATTCATACCCTAGTCACTTATTTTATGCATTTATTTTCTTCCTCCCTAGCTGTTCCTCACTCCACAGTGGCCCTAATCAGCAGTGAGATGGACCAGAGGAAGCCTGCAGCTGGAGGAAAGGAAGCAAAGGTGATGGACTTGACAGAAGTTGCCATGTGGCAGGAGCCTGGACAGAGGACTGGGGTTCCAGTCCTTGCTCTGGCACACAGGAGCTGTGTGGCCCTGGATGAGTCATGCACTTCTCTGCACCTCAGTTCCCCACAAAGCGGGGGCTTAATACCTGTGTTGGTTTCCATCGTGACAGCTGGCTTGGCTAACATGGATGAAATGGTGAAAAGTTATCCACACGTAAGGCTCAGTTTTTTGATCATCAGCTGGAGAATAGAGGAGAGAAGTGTTCACAGATGGATCCCACTGCCAACATATATAAACCAGAGGCAGGGGACCTGGTCCTTGGACCTCTCCTCCCACTCTCCCCCTGGGAGCAAACCTGGCATGGGGTTGTCAGCGACAGTGGCTGAGGTAGGATGGCCTTCTTTCCTGTGTCAGCCCCACAGATGCATGAAGCATCCCTTTAGCTGGTTAGCAGATAAATATTAATGACTAAACATGTATGTAGGATGGAAGATGGACGGGTGTCCTGGGAGCCATCCCTTTGATTGTCCCTTCTTAGATGCATTTAAGGATCTCAACATCATAATTGCAGAATGTGCTGGAATAAAATAATAAAAAGGGTGGCAGGGGGGCAGGGGAGGTAAAGGAAGGTTCATGGGAGGAAAAAGAAACCAAAGCCGAATCACCTGCTGAGGGGACAAGATGAGAATGTGACAGAGGCGTCCCTGGGAAGGATGGAAGCCTTTTGTGGGAACATAAACATGGAGATACCTGCTCACACACTCAAGGGTCCAGCCTCTGTTTTCCTGCCTGGGTGTGTGAGCAGGAAGTCCAGCTGGACCAATTTGGGCTCAGAGCCCCTGCTGTGGGCACACTCCTGTGTATATAGATTTAGAGCGTCCCGGTGTATTGTTAGAATATTAGGAAAAAGCAGCATATGGCATATGCTCTGTGTGCAATTCGGTTCCTGCTGTTAAATTAGTTAATTCCATACTCTGATTCTTTCTGCTTATAAAAGGTGCTTTGCACAGGGACTCAGGCCCCAGGCTGAGCTTCTTTTCTTTTTTTTCACTGAATGTTATTTTTTGAGATAAATAGTCCCTAAAAAATGATAAATGGATTTGAGAAGCCCATCTCTATTGAAAAAACAAAGCACTGAGCAAACGACTGTGTACTTTTTCCCACAGGAAGTGTGCGAGACTGTGTACAGGCATGGATGCGGAAGGATTCGGGAAACCCACACATTTAATGCTTTTCCCTGGCCCCTGCTCGGTGCCCAGAGTTCCTGATTTCTGGTTCTTCCTCCGTTTCCTCCTGTTCTATTAATGGAAACCTCTTTCTCAGGGATCAGATTCAAAGCTGTAGTCCCCTCTGCCTCCTTCCCTTCCTCCCTGCCCCCGGCCCCCAATTCCTGTTGTTTCTCCCCTTGTACTTTCTTCTCCATTTCCTCGTCCCTCCACTCCAACCACTATCACTCTAGTCTAGTCCCCCAGTCATCTTATACTTGGCCTCTCCTCACTCCCATCCACCCCAGACACTACTTCCAAACCCCTTAAACACAGTTCTGGCCATGCCATCCCATTACTCAGAAACCTTCCATGGCTCTCCATTGCCCACCAAGCTAAGGACAACTTGCAAACCTGGCATTCAGAGCCTTCATAAACTGGCCACAAGGCCATATCTCCTGCTACCTTGTCCTCTAGTCCTGTGTGCTTCTCTGCCCTTAATCACACTGCTCCCTACTGAAATCCCATTCGACCCTCAGGGCCTATCCCAAACAGCACCTCTTTCATGAAGCGTTTTCTCTCTGCTACCTAGGTGTCTCTTTCTGGCCTTAGGTATGTACACTCTACATTCCAGTCATTTCCGTGCTTAAATATTCCTCCCACTGGAATTTAATCATCCATGAAAATAGGCACGGCTACTCATCTCTCTGGCTCTTCACTTCACATACAGTTGACACTAAACACGTTAGAAGAAGGAAACTTACTTGAATTGCATGAAGTAAAGCACAGACTTATCAAGTTACTTGCTGGGCCATGGAGGGGTCTGGTATAGAATGTGCTGTTTCTACTTTCTGCTTCTACAGAATTATAGTCAAATCAGAGAAGACCAAAATGCTAAAGGATAATGATGACAACTCTGATGTCTTGTATTTGCACACATTGTGATCTAATGTATCTGGATAATCCTATCAGTTAAAGCAGTGCTTCTCCACTGAGGCAATTTTCCCACCACGGGACACTCAGCAATGTCTGGAGACACATTTTGTTATCACAAGGCAGAAACGCGACTGGTAGAGGCCCGGCGCGCTGCTAAACATGCTACGATTCACACGACAGGCCCCCTCCCAGCCCCCCACCAAAAAATTATTTGGACCAAAATGTCAATAGTGCTACCGTTGACAAACCCTGGATTAATGTAACAAAGACATGATTAACCCCACAATTCAAATGGAGAAACTGGGGCACAGACAAGTCAGGTGGCTTCCCCAAGATAACACGGCACTTTAAGTGGCAGAAATAGGCCTTAACTCCAGGTTCCCTGATTCCCAGCACTGTGCTCTTTCTCCTAGATTATGCATCCATCTGCACAGCCAGACACCATGGCAGGAACTCAGAAGCACCAGACTGGACCGAGATGCTATTATTAAGCCTGGTAGATGCCAAAGTGACCACAAGGGTGTGGGCCCAGGTTGGATAACTTGGTCTACCAGCCAGTCCTGCTCCAGGATGCTTTTCTATAGCTCCTCCTAATTGAACAAGACAGTGGGAGGCAATGCCAGCAGCCCAGAGGGCGGCTGACCCCTATCCCAGTAGGGCAGGGCCAGACTGCTCTAGGGTTGAAGCAACTCCACTGGACCATGTTGGAAAGGGTGCCAGGGAGAGGAAAATAATTCCCCCTCCCACCAATGGATAATTGAACCCTCCAGCAGACAGTGGCTTTGCAGAGACCAAATAGCATCAAGGTCAGTCTTCCTTACTCCAAGTGCTGTATGCAGCCTGGGAAGCAGCCCAAGGAGGGTTGATATCCAGTGATGGGAATGCCAGCTGGGAAACCCTACACAAAACCTCGCTTACTGAATTTCTTGACTCAAGAGAGCAGAGGGGCAGCATGTTGGCATGGAGGGCTTGACAGACACAGATGCCACTTTTTCTGAGCATTTGGGCCCATGCCCTGAAACCCACCACCTACAGGAGAGTGGTGAGATGGAAAAGGGCTGAGGAAGACTGATGGGGAGAGCAGGAGACTTGCGGGGCAAGAGCTCTTCCTCAAGTATCTTCAGGGCAGCCATGTGGATCTGTGAAAAGGCGTATCTTAGGGGCTTTCATGGGCAGAACTGGAACTCATGGACAGCATAAAATTTGACAGGTGTGGGCCCAATATGAGGAAGAATAGGGATAAATGTATAAAACTGTATGAGGTTCCATGTCGTTGGGATTCAGGGTAAGCTGGATGATCTCCAAGGGATGTTGAAGAAGTTCCCAATTGGATACCTCCAATAACCTGCATGTTTTATGAAAGAAAAAGCAAGGCTATGTGGCAATGTGCCAACTGTAGGGCCTAAGCTTATGACCCACCTAGCATGGGACATGTGACTCGAAAAAGCCCTGCCCCAAATAGCAGGAGATGTTCAGCTGAACGCAGAAGGCCTAGGTCTTAAATTTTGCAGTGACAGTGACACATATGCATTGCTTTCACTCTGTTCAAAGCTGTTGACTTCAGTTAAGAAAGACTTCTGCTTCAGTCTAAGGTTGAAAGTCAGGAAGGCGATAAAAGCTCACCTAAGTACACTTTTCATCAATTAAAAAAAAATTTGTTAGGAGATGTCTCTACAGTAAGCACAATAGGCTATGAAGACTGGGCATGTATTAGCCGCCATTATTAAATAAGACTTGTAATAAAGTGAATATGATATGTTCAGCAATATCTTATCATTACTGTTCTGTAACATGGGGATTAAGCAGTTCACATAAACAACTGAAAGGCATTTGTTTGGTTTTTCTGTTCTCACTTTGTTACTTAGAGGGGTGGCTCCAAATCTCCTCTCCCGCAACACTCACAGTATGAAGAAAATGACACACTGAGGTTGACTGCCATTGCCTGATTTCAAATTCTGGCACTGCAACTTAACAGTATGCAAGTCATGTAATTTTCATGTTGTAGTTCCCTAATCTGTAAAATGGGGATGATACTACTACTTACATTTATAGGGTAACTGCTGAGGATTCAATGAGATGTTTGTACAGGGCACAGGAAGTGTGGGCACAGCAAGTGGCTGCTAAACGTCAGCCGTCATTACAAGGGCTTTCCCATGTCATCTCCCTTCTCCTTCTACCACCATAAGGTGCTGCAGAGAGAGCTTCCCCCCATCCCTCCAGTGCATCATTCTCCACCTAACAGTTGTTCCCTCTTGCCAAATTGTTCTGCCTAATTAGACAAAGATTCTCATGTTAGGATGAAGGCACCAAGTTCAAAAGCCACTTGCTTCCAGTTATTTTCTGTGAAGGAACCACTATAAAGTGTAGTATACTCATCAACTATGTGAACAAGTAAGGTCAGCTTTGTTGCTAATGGCCCCAAAGTATTATTAGATAAACAGCGACTTGAGCTATAATACCAGCTCACTGGTGTGATGAAACAATGCTTCATAATATCTGCTGGCTTCCCAAGATGAACCATGATGAAAGCAGTAGGGCAGTTTGTAGGGGTGTCCATTGTCCTATTTATGTCTTCAGGGATACGGGAACAATCTCTGGGGCCAGTCCAAGGTCTTCAGCAGTGCTGGGGATTTGCTGGGCAACTTGTGCTTCCAACAATGAGGGAAGGTATGGGTAGCTTATTAAATGTTTATTAAATTGGCAGGATCCTGGCAGGAAAGGGACATTGCTGACTCTGGGAATGACAGAGTGCCTCTCTTCTTATCTTTGAGAACAGGATTTCTGCTAGAGTCTGGATCCCAGTGTTCTTCTCTTGGCTTCGTGTATGGTGAACGGCTGAGCTTTGCAGAACTGAATGTCCTGATCCAGCGGCTGCATGCAGTGCTTGAAACTCCTAATAATGCCCACTTTGGTCTTTCTCAAGAACAGGTTACAAGACCTCTAGCAGAGGATGCTTGTTCCTGTATAACTTTAGGTTTAGAGTTATCTTTCCCAAAGACGTATGCAGAAGGTACAATTTCTTAAACAAAAGAACCTGCAATTTGAATACTCTTCCAGCAGGTGGCAGTGATGTGAACCAAACTGCAAGGTATCTGGTTCACGTGGGGAATCTCTCCCCAAACTCCACAAGTGTAAAACTGTTTTTTTCTTTTTTTAAACAGGTTTTCTTGGTAATGTCTTTTTTTAAAAATATTTTTTTAATTTATTTATTTGGTTGTGCTGGGTCTTAGTTGCGGCCAGTGGGCTCCTTAGTTGTGGCTCTCTGGCTCCTTAGTTGTGGCATGCAAACTCTTGGTTGCAGCATGCATGTGGGATCTAGTTCCCTGACCAGAGATCAAACCCGTGCCTCCTGCATTGGGAGCATGAGTCTTAACCACTGAGCCACCAGGGAAGTCCCTGCAAGTCTATAACTGCTATTTCCACTGACTTATTAAAATGTATACAACTTTCAAACAATATTGATCAGCAAAACTGAGCAACCTTAAAGAAAGAAAAAATATAGATATAATGTGAAACACTCAACCTGATTTTTACTGGTTAGGAATGTTTTCTACCGCTAATTTCACACCCAGTTAATTGCAGCAGACTTTGCATAGCCGTGGGCTGCAGGCTGTAACCTTTCCCAGGCTGCTTCCTTCAGCTGCACCAGCTTCTCTTTCCCTGATGGTTACTTACGAGGAGCTTGCCATTATAATTGCCCTGTTCTGGAACACCTCTCTCCTTTCTCTAAACATTATTATTTATTGAGCACTGACTCTATACCAGAAACTGGACAGAACACTTTATGCCACTAATCTCATTTCTGCCTCACCACAACCCCACAAGTTCCATGTTATTACTTCCATTTTACCATTGAACGACTGGGATCTGCTGGTGACTGAGCCACATCTGAACTCAGATTTTGCCTCACTCTCACACACACTGTGAGCTCCCCACTCTCTCTCTCTCACTTCCTCTACCAAATTCAAAGAAAAGGAAATTATGGGGAGTTTCCTGATGCTGACACGGGTTTCCGTGCACCGCCCCTATAATGTTCATTTCCTGTCAGAAGGGGGAAATTGTCTACTTTATCCTTTTTGAAAAATAAGACAAAAGTCTCTCCACCCCGCTATTCTTTTATTCTAGGCATTCCCTGAATGATTGTGCATATCGTATTTATTTATAGATTCATAGAATTTTGCCACCAATGGGACCTCAGAGGGGGTTTAATCAAACTCCCTTTCTTTGAGATATGAAAAACTAGGGAGGAGAGCTGCAGTGACACCCCAGGGTCAAGCAACTGGTTAGTGGCAGAGGCAGGATTGGAGCTCAGGAGTTCTGTCTTACGGTTGGACTGTAGTACCCTGTAGGTTTTTCCAAATCATTTCAGAGAGTTCTGAAGAAGTGGCCAATTGAAAGAGATCAGAACATCAGCATTATCATCAACAACAAAAGAAAAAGAGAAAGAAAGAAAGAAAGACTAGAGGTTAAACTAGTTAAACTGGCTTAAAAAGAATGGAGCATGAGAATTTAAAACATCTCAGTAGGTCAGATCAGCATTCACCCCACCTTACCCAGAACCCTTGATGGTGGTGTCACCAAGGGTCATGGGAAAATATGGGAGACCCATCTGTAATGTTAACTTTAAGCATTTAGAAAACGTTACCTAACTTCCCTTTAATAACCCCATTTATATCTGTCATCCATGACTCTCTGAAAGTTCATTCCTGGAATCTATTTATAATTTCAGTCCATACTGTTTCTAGGAGTAACAATTTTTACACATTTACTACCTGCAGCGTAAAGTACTACTTCCTTCTATTTGGCCTAAAACTATCAAGCTCTCTGGCTGTGCTCAGCAGGTCAGGATGAGAAGCCATTAACATCTTTCATCTGAAGAATTATTTTCAAAGAAGCTAATTAAGTCTACAATGAAAATAGGTATATTTACTATGCAAAAACATTAATTAGGACAATTTTGAGGTTCCTACAAGTTTCCTGAAAGAGTTCAGTCCACTTACAGGGCTTTATCTTCTCCAGATGTCTTCCAGGTAGAACCTACTTCAGTAGGAATTTTCTTTACACACCTGTGTGGACATGGTTTGTGTCTGTCCCAGAAGAAAAATGAAAATAGTGAGTCCAAGGGGCAGGAATATATAATCTATAACTACAGTATTACAGCAATGACATCGTGAAAATGCATTCTTTTGTTTCCAAAGTCCAAAACTCTGAAAACAACTCCTTTCTAAACAAAGGTATGTTGGGAATGGTTAACTGACTCCAATATCTAAAGCTGGGAGATGGATAGCAGGAAACACCATCTCGATGCAGATTCAGGTTTCATTACCTGAATCCTTCCAGAGCACGATTTATATCGAAAGCATGCGTTGCCCCTTGTCTGTTTCACTAACAGTAAGGAAAAAGCTTCCGTTGCTTTTCTATTCAGCCCGATAGCATGAGACCTGTTGGGTGGAGACATTCTCCTTGAAGATTCAAAGAAAGGGCAGATAGATGGCACTCTCTGAGTCTCCTTTTGTGGCCAGGGGAGGAAAGGGATGGAGAGGCAATCAGGCCAGAAAGAATTCCAAATGGAACAGTTTCCATGGAGGTGTCAGGGTTCTTGGGTTACCAGCCCCAAATGACACAGGCACAGAGTGCTTCTAACTCAACACCATGGCGTCTGTCCAGTGAAGAGGGGAGGTTGGTGCCCAAATGTGTTTCTCTCTCCTCTAAATAGATTTACAATCTGTATGCATTCCACAGAGATAGTGCAAAGGTTAATAATCTGAGGTATTTTAGAATCAGTACAGACCAAACCCCCTTTCCAAAAGCTGGTTTTTGATGTATTAAGAAGAGATCTAGTCTCCCAAGACCCGGGAAATCCCCAGGGGTTCCTGCATTTGCAAGATGGAGCAGAAGGAATGTATAAACATTGCAAGCCTCAACACTAAATCTTTTCAAGGAGCCCCTTTGAGGGGGACTTGTCACTCACCAGTATTTTAAGATGGGCTAAGTACAGTGTCTTAACCAAACCCTGCCAGTAATTTGCTTGTCTATGAGACCAGCTGGGAACTAGCAAAGGACACGGAAGATGTAACAGAACAAGGCTCTAAGAATTCTAATGCATGGAGGGTGTCAGAGATTTAATGAGTTCAATCTTATACCAATGTCTGAATTCACAGCATGGCTTTTCCCAAGAAGTGCCAAGTACTTTAAGGATGACACGTTAATCTTCCCAGAGCCTGGGTAATGGAAAGCCTGAGCCTGCAGGGACAGGGTGTGAGGTTGGGGAAGCAGACTTCTAGCAGACTTCTAGCTGTGTGCTGGCCCCCGAGAGTGGATCGGTGACGTGGGTAACAGGACAGCCGTATCCAGACGCCTCATCTTTTTGCCCTGACTGCTGCTGCCAGGGCGGCCAACTCTCACTCCCAGTGTTATTGCAGACTGTGACCCCTTACTTCTCACTTTCTTTATAGCAGCAGAACTTTACTGATAAGTAATAACCAAAAATAAAAGAGCTGAAGAGCAGATAAGTGAGTGAAGGGGGTAACAGGAAGATTTGCCAAAAGAAAAAAGCAATGAACTTATGGAAAGTAACGCTATAGGATGGACAAATCCACCTTCTGTCCAAGGTCCTGGGTTACCTCACCCACATTTGGGGGGTGTGCTTGCTCCAGACCAAGAGTCTAGGCTCTCTGTCCCTGAGCAGAAAGAAGATCTAGATGCCTGGTGGGGTGCTTAAGTTCCTGGCCTGACCCAGTACAAATAAGACTCTACCCCACGTGCTAGTGCAGTGCCTGGCACACAGCAGGTGCTCACTGAGTGTCTGCTAAGTGAACGTACGTGTACTGCACTCTACAGTTTAGTAAAGTGCTTGCTCACCTTAACTCCCTCACTCATCGTAACTACCATGTGAGGTAGGTGTTATTACCCTCGAATTAAACTAAGCCTGTAAGGCAAAAAGAAAGCGCCTGAACCCAGATCGTCTCATTCTATTACTTTTTCTAAATATCTGTAGAAAAGGAATGTTCCAGGCTGACCTAGTGGAAACAGCATGGGCTGGAAGGGAGGAGACCAGGTTTCTATGCCCAGAATGTTAGACTGGAAAAGAACCTGGAGAGCTAGTTGGGGGATGACAAGCAGTTTCATTTTATGTGCTAACTCTGATTTTCAGCAGTGGCTGTGGGCCGCTGGGGAGCAGGGTACTGAGGACTCTGGGGCTGCTCAGGGGAGCAGTGTGCTGTGATCGATTAGTCATGTCTGCCACAGGTATGGAAAGGGCTAATAGGACCAAAGATGTTACCTATTTGTCATATTTTCTTTTTCTAGTCTACATACTTATTTCATAGATAATAAAATTAAGTCTATCAGAAAATTAATATATTTGAAGTCACACAGCTAGACAGTAGCAGAAGGGAAATTTGAAGCCAGGACTCTTGACTGCTAGTGCAGTATGTTTTCACTGTCATACTATTCTGGTTCCAGTACTTAGTTCTAGCTCCCTAAATATGGATAAATGAGTCCCCTATGACTCTGTTTCCTCACTTGCAGATTAGAGGAGATAATTCCTGTTTTATCTTTCTCACAGAATGACTGAAAACCCAATGAAATGCTAGAATCCCAGAACTTGAAGCTCCCAGGCCCACGTTCTTGCTACTGCACCATGATGCTATCAATAGACACGAAAACATTGAAAGGCGTAAGCAGCCCTAAAAACGTAGAGCAGTATTATTGGAAGTGAGGAGTCTGGAGCCCTAGATTCTGCTTCAGTTGCATCTGCTCCACACCTGCAGGCTTTCTCTCTATAGCCCTGCGCGCAGGAGCTCAGGAAGAGTCTGAATGGGAGCGAATCAAGGCTAACAGGGGAAGCAGACCCCAGTCCCCTGGGAGGCAGTTGGTCCCATGTATGTTGCAGAGGAGAGCATGAGACTGGAGGTGGAAGCTCCATCCTATTATATTCCACTCATCCCTTCTAGCCTGCTCTCCGGAGTACGTGTCCCAGACCTAGTCAATGAACAGGAGCTGTGTGATCGGAACCTGGGATACTGCAGGTAGCCTCCCAGCTTCTCAGCAGTATGGCTTACATGGGAGTGAGGCTGGGATTCCTGGGTCTTGCATTGAGGGGTTTCCTCTGTCTCCTACTTCTGCACTCTCCTCATCAAAGGCTCCATCTCCACCTCCCCTGCTTGCTGTCTCCTCCTCCTCTTCCTCCTGACTCACTCTCATTGGTCCTTCAACCAAGTTGCCTATCCTCTGAGGTCCTCCTTCTTCAGCCTCAGTATCACAGTGATCTCAAGAAAAGGCAACCACCCCTCGCCATGCACATTTGTGAAGTACTGGGTTTTGGTACCTTTCATAACAACAGCCACTGCATCTACCTTGTCTCTCTTAGAATGAGAGTTGTCATAGAGTGGAGACCATGATTAAGCCTAGAGGCGTTAGAATACAGAGAGATCACTCATCTTAACCAGCCTCAGATTCATAAGATTGCCGAGCTAAAAGGAACTAACAAGGTCTAGTCTAACCAGCCACTGGAAACAAATTCTAAGTATTAAAATTAACGTATCTGAAGTCACGCAGCTGGACAGTAGCAGAGGTGAAATTTGAAGCCAGGACTCTTGACTACTGGTCCAGTACTTTTTCACTATGTCTTACTATCCTGGTCCCAATACTTAGTTCTAGCTCCATAACTATGGATAAATGAGTCCCCTGTGACTCATTTAGAAAAGTATCCCTGAACACAGGAAACAATAGCTCCCAGGCAGCCCACTTTGGAAGTCCAAGAAGCTCTGACCCAATACATTTATTTTATTTTTGGATTGCCTCTGCTCACTAGAAAGTAAACTCCATGAGGGTGAGGATTTTTGTCTGTTTTGTTCATTACTGTGTCCCTATTACCTAGAATAGTGCTTGCAAACGGCAGGTGCTCAATAAATATTCATTGAACAAATTAATAATTGGTCTTCTTTCTAGCCCTTGGGGCCTTTTGAGAGTCTGATCCTCTTCATCGTCTATATGATAGCACCTCAAGATTCAAGACAGCTGGCATGTCCCTGAGTCTTCTTCCTCCCTCCCTAAGTACTGACAGTCCCTTGAACATTATATGAAGAATATCCAGACCTTTTGCCATCTTGGGGTGTTCTCTGAAGTGCTCCAGAATCACAAAACAGCAAGGGGGAACACCTGAAAATTTTCCTAGCTAGTCCCTGTTCTCATTTTACAGACAAGAATTTGGAAGCCCATAAAGGTACAGTGGCTATGTTAGAAGGACAGGCCTGGGCTCAGAGCTTTATTCAGGAGCAGGTAGGCCAACGTCAGAAACAGCTGAGATAAGCTCCATGATGCAGAAACTTTGTAGGTAAAAACAATCCCACACCAATGTATTTCCCATCTTTTTGATGCTATTCCTGCGAGTAGCAAAAACAGGCGTCTCCGAAAAGAAACCAACCACTATGGCTTTCCATGCAATCAGACTTTTTATTCATTCAACAAGCACTGCTGACAGGTCAGTGTGTGCTATGAACTGTGCTGGGCTTTGAGGCTACAAAATTGGGAAAAATAAGTTTCTACACACTTGACACTTACAGTCTAGTGGAGAAACCCGAGCAAACAAACAAGATGGCCACGGTGATAGAGGGGCAGAGTTGACAAGAAACAGAGAGGGAGGAGCCCCAAAGTCATTGTCAGGGAGATGGGGAAGGCTTCCTGGAGGAGGAGGTAGCATTTGAGCACCAACAAGCCCCACCAACACGTGCCTGGTCTGGGTTTGCCACTGGTTTCAGATTGAACCCTGATACATATAAGACGAGCAGCTGGCAGAGGGGGTTGTAGGGCTCGTCTTATCCAGACTAGCAAATCCCCTGGGCTACTCTTCCTGTGGACACCATCAGCCAGGCTTGTGTTGCCCCAGAAATAGCACAGTATGTTCTTTCAGCCAAAGAGTTGAACAGCCCTGTTGCTTTCTCATGCAGCTGCAAGTTGGGCTGTCCTACTTTGGAGATGAAGGTTAAGAGGCTGGACTCTTCCACGATGCAGAGCAGGGGGGCAGCCTTCCTACCACCACTGCCAGGGCCCCCTCGAAGGCAGGATGTGATGAAGGCCATGCAGGATGTGGGGCAGGGTGGAGGCAGATTTCTCCAAACCCTTTTGGAGGACTGCTTTAAATGAGCAGGAAAGAGAGGTGTAGAGCACACACGTGTCTGACACCCTACAGCAGAGCCACACTCTTCTTAGCTAGAAAATAACCTTTCTAGTAGTGACTAGGATATTCCAGGAGCAGAATTGCTACCTACCCACTGCATCTGCCTCCCCACCAAACCTTCAAGTGGGCAGATCCCACGTTCATTCTTTCATCCACTGCACAATCCACTGCCAGCATGAGACTCCTAAGAGTTGCCCCTGTCCTGGAGAGAGAAGGCTGACTTGCTGGGAAAGAGCAGAGACCACAATCAGGTGAGAGAACCGGCCCCAGCTGGATTGCCGCCTGGGAGGATTTGGATTGGACAGTGAAAGTGAATATGCAAATTAGACTCCAGACATTGTTAGTGCCTAGAGACTGTGATTATAAATCTGGGAAGCCAGACAGCAGCATTACAGAGCTCTGGGCCTTCAGGAAATGATAGGACAACTAATAAATCTGACCAGAGGAGGGAGAGAGGCGCCATCATCTCTGCTCCAGGGTGGGCTGAGGAAACTGACCTGCAGAAGGCCTCTGTCCTTTGCTAGGATGCTGATGCTGAATAAGTCATAGGGTGTGCCTCAGTTTCCCTTATTGCAAACAGGGGTCGAAGTCGCCGATTGTTAGGAAACAGCTGAGGTTTCTAAGAAAATACTTGATGATAAAACACAACAAAGAAGACGTTTTTTTTTTTTGGCAAGATTTGTATCAGTCCTGACCACTGGTCTGTAGCATGGAAAGGAGGGGAAGTGTCCTGAAGTTTACAGAATGGTTTCCCATCATCCTATTCGCTCTCAAGACAGCCCTGTGAGGCAGGTATCATTATTAATGCCTCCATTTTCCAGATGAAGAGACGATGGCTTAGAGATACCAGGCAACTTGACTTGCTCAAAGTTCACGGCTAACCCACAGCAGAGCTGTGGCTGCAATCTGGCCTTCGGACACTAAAGCCCAGGCTACCTCTGTAAGTGAAAGTAGCTAAATTAGAGGCGCATTAAGTGTCTACAAAGCGGAAATCTTCATGTATTAGCAATGCTCCCTTGACATCGAAGGCTGGGCCAGTGAGCAGGCAGAATGCTCATAAAGGGCTCACCCACCGTGGTCCAACAGATATGTATGATACGCCCACTGGGGCAATGACATATAAGGTGCACAGAGACAGTCTCTGCCCTCATGGTCTCTAGTGCAACAGAGAGATAAGTCAACATGCAATTACATCACAGTCAGACAAATACGTGATGGGACAAGTGCCCCATCACAAGCAGAGGTTTGGGGACATGGAAATCTCTGTGAGTTTTACTCCAGTTATTGAGCAAGACACCCCATTTCCCTGCATATCCTAACAGCATCAAACAACTGAAGGAAAGGAGTTGGAATACTGCTACCTGTGCATTTTCCATGTAGCTTTGAAACCACTTTGTCTAAGACAGAGTTTCTTAAAACTCTTTCAATTGAGTGTTTACTATGTGCTGGAAGCTGGGCCCCTACAGGTTACTCAAAAAATTTGTTAAACAAATAGATGCAGGAACTTCACAAACACTCTGCAAGGAAGGCATGCTTCGCCCCATTTTACAGAAGAGGAAAGCGTGTTCCTACGAGGAGGTGATGGGAGGTGCACATCCATGCGGGCCCTGGTAAGGGGTGACCTACAGATGAGTGGCAGCCACGTCTGGTTGTCCTAGCTGCTTCTAGAGGCAGTCCATGACAGCATGCATTGTCTTCTGCATCCACATTGGTGCATGCAAAGCCGTACAAGCCAGGGACAGACTGCAAGTGCCCCCCACTCTGTTGGAGGGAGACTGCTCCGGGCTGGATGGGGTGGAGAAGGGGAGGGGGCAGGCTGACAGGTGCTGAGCTGGTTCCACAAAAATGTGGTGCTCTCTGCACTCCTGGCAAGACGTGCCGACTGTGAGAGGTCCTGGGTTTCCCTGCTCTGAGCACAGTTCCCCTGTGAGCAGACTGGCTACGAGGGTGATTGGCACAGTGGCAGACGGCCCTGCTCTGTCCTGGGGCATGTCTGCATGGGAGGGGACTGCTGCCTTGTAGAGGTCTATTACCCAGGCAGGTCACTAGGGGATGCTGTGCAATGGAAAATGATTGGTAGTGAGTGGAGGGGTCAGACTGCACTGAAATGAGGCTCTAGAGTCCTGGACAACTTGGGTCTATTTCAGCTTGGGACTATGTCCCCAGAAACCCACTTCCAAACTGGAATTTCCCAGATGTCTGGGTCTTTTGCGTGACCTCACCCAGGACTGGGAAAACTGCATAACTGAGGCTAGGACATGGGGCAGCAGCAGAAGCCTTAAGTCCATGGAGAGGCACTTGCTGAGTACCGGGTACTGAGCTACAGTACATTGGCCTTCTCTTCAAGGGTACTGGGGTCTAGCTGGGACAAGTGGGAGACTATTTTTATATGAGGACTGACCATAAGACAAAGAAACTGGTTTTGTTTGTGATTTGAAGCATCATTATCATTCCTTTAGGTTTGTGTATAATCTTGTTTATTTCAACCAAATTATAAGTTCCCCAAGGGTGCAGCCTTGTCTTCTAAGTCTCTGACCCCAGAGTTCTAACACATGAAGGCATTCTAGGCCTTTTTCTATGGAATGATGTATGGGCAACTAGTTGCATAAAGCAGGTTCATCTTAAATCTACTGAGTCCCACAGGCCTAGAACAATGGATTGACGGAAGAGTTCCCTGGAAAGGAATTGTGCTTATACCCTGAGTGAGGCAGGGAGACACGCTCCAGGATCAAACATGCATAGCACAGGGCTTCTCAGGTCAAGGAGCTCAGTCCATGAGGGACATGGCTTGGCCAACAGCACCAGAGGCCAAAGAGCCCAGTGGTTACGGTGTAGACTCTGGAGCCAAGATCATTTGGGTTCAAAGCCCAGCTCAAAAGTGCTGTGAGATCTTAGACAATCAGTTAATTTCTTTATGTCTGAATTTCCTCATCTGTTAGTGGCCATAATAACAGTGCCTAGTTCATACGGTTGTTGTGAGGATTAAATGTGTTAAGAGATATGAAGTATCTGGGAACACGTAAGTGCTAGCTATTAACACATGGAAGAGGCTGGGGCAATGGAAGGGAGGGACACCGAATCCAGGCTGGGGGAGGGTGCCAGGGAAGGCTCTCTGGGGAGATACATCCTGGCTGGGAACTGCACGTAATTTGGTGTGGCTCTGGCTGAGGGACCAAGGAGGAACAGGCAGATGAGATGGATAAGAGACGCCTCTGGTCCCCTAAGCAGGGAAGGTTTAGCGTAACTTGCTAAGGAGTTTGAATTTTATCTCGAAGGGCATGGAGAACTGTAGGAGACTTTTAAGTAGGAGGGGGTGACCTGATCAGACTGATAGTCTGAGGTTCTCGCTCTGACCGTGATGCAGAGGATGGCTGGTAGAGGGGAAGAGTGTGGAGATGGGAGGCAGGGAGGCCAGTAAGGAGGCCATGGCATTAAGGCAGGTGAGAAGCTGAGGCTTGCACTAAAGGAGTGGGGATGGAGAGAAGAGGGCAGACAGATCCGAGAAAGATGAGTTAAGTAAGTCATGTTAAACAACAAGACTGGCAGATACTAAAACACCAACAATAATAATATGTATGGAGCCTTTAACCAGGCCCCATGCTAAACAGTTGGCATGGCTCATCTCATTTAGTCCTTACCCACATCCTACAAACCTCATAGGGGTGCGGGGTGGTGGAGGGATGGGGAAAGAACAGATGTCCACACGGACTGGAGGACAGATAAGACACAATCTACTAACCTACCTTTGATGAAAATAAAAAAGGAGATTTTATCAAGGAGTAAGTAATGATAAGGAAGCCAAAACAGCTGACAAAAGTCACCAGTGAAATCCTGAACCCGAATCAGTGGGTGCAGTAACCAGGGTTCCCAAGGAATAAAGGGATTGGCAGGTCTCTACTGTTAAGTATTCAGGAAATAAATACCAAAACGTAAAATTGCCCGACAGTCTGCAGTCTGTCAAATGCGTGTGTGTGTGTGTGTGTGTGTGTGTGTGTGTGTGTGTGTGAGAGAGAGAGAGAGAGAGAGGGAGAGAGAGAGAGAGAGAGAGAGAGAGAGAGAGAGAGAGAGAGGGAGAGAGAGAATATGTTTTCACAGATCCACGCATGCTCCGGCATTTGGATGGGAAGAAAGAGCTGTGTGTAAGAGGGGGTCTAGGAATGGGTCTCATCCTCCTTATGAATGATCTTGATGTGGGTGTCACAGGAATGAAATCAACAGATGGCAATAAATTTGTAGGAAATGAAAGAGACAGATTTAAATCCAGGATCACAGGAACACTTAAACTGCTTCTATGCAAGGGAGGCATATGAACATTAAATATTTCCTGAAGGATTAGCTCAGTTCTGAAAGGTGGGAGGCAGGGACAGGGAGGAGGAGGCTGGCTGTCCTCATGATGGAGCAGGAAGAATCAGAGAGTAATGGGGCGGGCGGAGACGGGAGCAGAGAGAGGTCTCCCATTCATCTTAAGCTGTACTGGCTCTTGACAGACAGGGAGTGGGTGGCTGTTTATTTCTCAAACCTCAGCTATTTTCTTCAGCAACAAGGTGTAAACTAACTCTGCTCAGGGCAAAATCTTCTGCTGCAAAGGGGAAAAATCACATCAAAGGTATAGAGCCCACAGGGGAAGGAGGAACCTTCCAGGGAGGCCCCCTCTCTGTTCTCCACAATGGTACCTCTCCCAGAGGCTCCCCTAGGAATTCATTCATCTTTCCATAAAAAAAGCAACTCCCTCTTCCAACCCCCTGCCTAGGAAAGGAAGAAGTTTGGGGTTTCTTTGAAAGAGCCAGAGATGGGGTGGGTGTTAGGGGGACTCAACACCTGCCAGGCTTGACTATCATTTGAAAGGTACACATCAGCCCCCAGTTCCTTGGATCTCAAACTTTGCCAGAGAAGACAGGTGGGAGAAGGCCCTCAGGTTGGGTTGAGTCCATTCTAGTCAAAGTGAAGGATGTGCCCCCCAAATGGCCCTGGGACAAAAAAATCCGAACCGTTGTCTGACATCCCCAGGATGCCAAGGACTGCGGTCATCACCAAACCTGCCTCAGACTCTCATCTCTTCCATCAAGGTTGTTCCTATCATGCTCATCTCTCCAAGTCATAGGTGCCTCCTAGACATGGAACTGAGGCAAGATTTTACGTTCTGGATGATTTTCCACCTGCCCAGCCTGTCTGAATGGCAAAAAATATCATTCCAGAACACATCTGGCATCCTGCCTTCCAGGGCATCCTGCAGGTTGGTACCAGATGCCAGCTTGGCATCAGTGCTTTGCCTGGGCTTTCAAAGGAAAAGAGGGCTTCTCAATGGGCAAAGGGGGTGTGTGGAAGGGCCTGTGTGGTACAGGACATTCACCTGCTCTGTGCTGTATGGAGGAAGAGTCAGATGTCTCCCCCAATTCCCTTCCAGCTGCTTCATGAGTTTAAGAGAGGCCACAAAGCATTATCTTAGCGAAAGTCAGCAGAATATCCAGTCTTGGGTCTGTATATAATCAAAGACAAGCTCAAGTCTGACACATTTGTGGCACCCAGTGGGGCCCATCTATGCAAGTTTTCCAAATGAAAGGGGATTGACTCTTTTTCTTGGTTGGTTGCACATTAAGCTGATGCTCAAATTCAGGACCCAGAAGGCCAGTGGGATGGTAAAGTGGACAAACAGTGCATAATGAGTCAGAGGATACTTTGTTAGCCTATGCCTGCATCCTTCTGGCCTTGGACAACTCACACCACTTCTGAGTCTTTGTTTCTTCATTTGCAAGAGAAATGATACCTTCTCTACCTTTAGTCTCATAGTTACTCTGAGAAGCAAAACAAATGTTATGAGCCAAAGCACTTTGTAAGCTTTTATTACCAAAATGAAGGATGGTTATTAGTAACATGGCTTGGAAGGGCCAGAATCTTCCCGGAGGACAATTCAGGGGAGTGCTTTAGGCCTTCAGTTCAATGGACTAATGTCTCACAGTTACTGCCACTGCCATTTTGTTGACAAGGCTTTTGACCTCAAGGGCCAATTTCTACCTTCTTCATTCAGGGTTTTATGGCATCTGGGACCACAAAGCATTGGGTTTATTGAGGATCCTGTCTGAGTCACTTTTTCTACCTCTGAATTAACCTTATTGATTATTGGGTCAGGGGTGGCACATTAAGCTGGCACTCACATTCAGAATCCATAAGGCCAATAGGATGGCAAAGTGGACAAACAGTGGGGAGTGAGTCTCGGGGGACATCTCCGTCAACCTCTCAGCAGAGGCAAAGGGCCTCCTGAGCATTGGTGTTCATTTCATTTTGGCTCGTGGGGCCTGGAATTTTCCTGGGCTTCCTCTTCTAGAAGCATTAGTTCCTTAGCCTTCCCCAGTATTCAGTGCTCAGGCTCAGTTTATGACTTTGTGATAATGACCTACAGTTCCTCTTTGCAGGTTTCATCCCCTGCCACCAAGCACACACACAAAGCCATCAGCGTTCCTAGAAATTCTGAGCTCATAACCTAACTCCAGGCCTTTGAGCTCTGAGTCTGGTTCTCACCCGCCTGGGGTTTAAGCGAGACCACATCTAGGGGGAGATGAGCAGAGAGGTGGTCAGGAAAGAACAAAGTGCAGCTTCGCAAGCCATCAATGGACACGGGGAAGGCTGTGTGTGAGGTGAGGACAGCCAGCAAAGTCCTAGGGGTTGCTGAAGGTAACAGCTGGCATCTCTTACTGGAACGCTGTGGTTCCAGAGATAAGAAGCAGGTGCAATGCCGGCAAAATAACACCCAGGTGGGAATCAGTGAGCAGGAGGCCTGGGGAAGTCCGCTCGTGGCTGCTGCCCGCTCAGGCCAGATCTCATCTGAGGACAGAGTCCAGGGGTGAGCAAGTTAGACCCAATAAGGATGCTTTAGGGAACTGGCACAATTCTGCCCGGAGAAGGCTGGGTGAAAAGGCGACTTAATGGTGGTTGTCAACTGGTTTTTACGCATCTATAGGGTTCTACCTCCTCTGGGTGAGCTCCCTGACCACGAAGCTTATGCTGGACCCAGCACAATGCCAAGTACCAAGGTGCTCAAAACACCAGCTGGCTGATCCAGCTGGATAAAGGGCTTTTACACAACCACAGCAGGTTTTTCTTCACGGTATGAAACACTTGCCAGCACAGTTCCTGGCACATACCAGGTATTCAGTAAATTTTTGTCCATCTAGTTATTTGTTCACCCATTTAAAAAACATGTAACAAAAACATAGTGCCTGCAACGCCTCAGGTGCTATAACTAAGCACTTTATAAACTCATTTCATCTTCCTAACAACTTCATGATGTAGGAACTATTATTACCCCCTTTTATGAATGGGGAAGCAGAGGCACAGAGAGGTTAAGCTACCTGAAGCTACACAGCAAGCAAGTGGTGGAGGCAGGATTTGAACCTATGTGCAGAGGCTGCAAGGTCCATGCTTTTTAACACTACATTGCCTTCAGTCAAAGAGGAATGAAGGGCGATTTTCAGTGACCAGTGGCTCTGAAAGCCATGCCCTTCTCCACTGCAGCACACTCTTCCTGTTAATCTAAGGCTTCATCTTTAACAACACCAACTACAACAATGATTCTCTAACTCTGTGGTCCACCCACGTAGAAGCCCCAGATGAACACAAGGGAAGATGTGACGGGTCTAGAGAGCTGGTAACACAAAGAATTCAAATCTTGGATACTATTCTTTCAAGAGTGGTTTTTTTGGCTTACAGATAAATCCTGAAATACCTTTCATATGCGTGCAGTTTGGTAAGAGTGCTTGCAATAGTTTTGTTATCGGATGTTCAAATTACTTGCTGTTCCCACCATTCTCAAGCCCTGCTTGGAATCTGAAGTTAACTTTTCTCTTTTAGGTGAAGCAATAATGTACTAATAATGGTGGTCAGGGCATAGATTTGGAGTCCTTTGAACCTGGTGTTAAATTCTGGTTCTAGCACTGTTACACGATCTTTCAAAAGCCTCAGTTTCTTTATGAGTGAAATAGAGATAAGATGAATTTAAATGAACTTTAAATGAGGTATAATTTGTGTAAAACACCTAGCATCTCATGTTTGTCTTGTCCCTATTAGGTGATGAAACAATGATGGTTATCTGAGTTAGGAAAGGACTTACCCTGACAGTCAAGTGGGTGAGACACAGCTCAGATTTCTGATGGGTACTAAATGGACATGAGGGACGGGACAATTCATTCTACCACTTGGAGTCAGGAGGCCCAGCTGACAATCGTGGTTCAGACCCTTTCTTCCCAATACAGTTGTCTATTAGGCTAGGCCATTCCTGTAGACTGTCGTTCCATTTTGGAGTGTGTTTCCCAGAGAAATGACAAGATTTCATAAAAAAAAGTAAATTCACTGAATTGAATTGCTATCAAAAGCACAGACAAAATTTTTAAAATTAACACAATCCTTCGAGGATCTCAACTGGTCTGCCACTTAACTCTTTGTATGACTTTGGACAATTCCTTTTACCTCTTTTAACATCTGGGCTTTTTTTTTTTTTAAGCCTGTAAAAAAAAATAAAGGAGTCAGACCCAGGAACTCCAGCATCTTTTCAGCTTCCAAAGTTCTATCACTTTTTCTTTTACCAGCATCAGCTACCTAAAGGGAGCAATCAATTTGGAATCAGATGGCAACTGTGGCCACTTCCTCACTTAACCTGCCAAATCGCTTAAGCTTACGGAGCCTTGGTTTTCCCCTTGCTACATGGACAGTAATATCATCTCTAAGAGTGAGCATGAAGTTCAACAGAAGTAACATACACGACAGCATTTTGGTAAATGCTGAAGTGCTAGCCTAGTCTTTTGTCATCGGAGTCTAGCTTTACGTGGTCCCAACCACCTTGAGATCTCCACAGCCCTGAATAGCTCAACGTAGGGAATCCGCCCCTCCTGCCTCCACCTCTGGAGAGAATCAGCCTGCTGAGTGCCAGGGCCATGCCAGGCATGCGCGCCTTCTCAGGGGTCCCTGGGCATGCCTTCCAAAGAGCAGACAGCTATTGGAAAGCATACCCCGCCTCCCTCCCACCCTCCCGCCTCCCGTTGGTCTTTCCCAGAGCCATCTGGAAGAGAAGGAGGCAAAACAAGCTCACGAACTGCCAGAAGCCAAATGCCAGTGCAAAATGAGCCTCGGGGGTAAGGCCCAAGGAAGAAAAGTGTGGAATCCTGGAGCCAACTCGAGCCTCTGATGCTACAGAGAGACACTGAGGATGGCTGTGCTCGAGCGGGGTCCTGAGGCTCTCCAGGAAAGCAGCTTCTTTTCCAGCAGGACATTCTGGCTTGTCAAGGCCAACTCGGGGCCCTGAAGTGTGTACAGATGGGTGGCAAATGTAGTAGTCATTCAGCAGTCGCTTACCACACGGCAGAGACACTGGGTCCGCGGAGAGAGCAGTTTGCGCCCGTCAGCCGTGCCCAGCGCCCAGTGGGGGTCTGACGGGCTCTCTCGTCCTTAGCTGTGGACCCAAGATCCTCAGAGTGCCTTGGCTCCCCTCCTCGCCCCCAGCGCCAGAGCGCTAAGAAACCTCAGCTCTTTCTATCAACGCGCCTTGCCTAGGCAGACAACTTACTTTGAAAGACATTCATTCAAACCAGAAAAAGTAGCCACTGAAAGCTCTGTCTATGGTTGAGGAACAGAAGGATCTAGCAAGCAAATCATAATGTGGTAGACTAAATATCTTGAAAAACCCTCCATTACAAATTTCTTACTGAATCCACAGTTGAGCTTTGCAAAATAAACCCCCAGGGGTCAGAAAAGAAGAGGAAACTGAAAGCCAAAGAGGTAAACAGGCTCAGCCTCAAAATGCATAAAGAAACAGTGAACAGCCCTGCAGGAAGAGTCACGAACACACAGGCAAGAGGGAGAAATTTCAGCAGGCTTTCTCAGTAATTGATAGATCAAGCAGATAAAACTTGGCAAGAATACAGAACATTTGTATAACACAGCTAACAAACTTGAGCTTATGGACATAAGAAATAGTGAAAACACATTCATTTAAAGCATACATAGAAGCCAATCAGAAATGTTCAGAAGTTGGATGGAGTGACCCGGAAATGGGATTTTGAACTCACGTGGAAAGTGATTTCCCGCAGGGGGACCCATCTCAG
This sequence comes from Balaenoptera ricei, assembly GCF_028023285.1. NCBI lineage: Eukaryota > Metazoa > Chordata > Mammalia > Artiodactyla > Balaenopteridae > Balaenoptera > Balaenoptera ricei. The sequence goes on from NC_082639.1 coordinate 128,759,487, forward strand.
TTCTGTCCTGGGTCATGCATATATCACACCGCTGACAAACGGGTATGGCACCCGAAGAAAATGAACACCTGAGACTGGAAATGATTGCATGTAGAGTTGTAACAGCTCAGGAGTTCATTGTTACCTTGTACATTGGTCTGCGCTCTTGAACTCTGGATATATACTTAGCCCTTGACCTGTCCCAGAGAAGACAGCCCGACCATTCCACCCACTTCTTTTTTCTCCGGCTACTCTGCTTCCATTTAACCAGAGGTGTTTCTAAGAGAATACTTTTTCAATGTCTTTGTTCTTTCAAAATGGCATGACAACACTCCAAGATGCTTTTCCTTTTCGTGGAAAGTCATCAACACTAGCGTGTAATTCTAGATCCCAATCCTGATGCCCAGACATTCCAGGAAGCACCAGATGCTGAGGGAAAATCTTGAAAAAAAACCTCTCGGCATCCAAGTAGGGGATTTCCTTCTCAGAATAACCACCTAAACATGCCTGTGTTCTGATCTAGAAGCATCCCTACTCTTCTGGGCTCAATGGTGGTTGTTTGTCCAGTTGTGGGGTACCTGGCCTATGACTCCTCAATCCTGAGTCTGAAGACATTGATACAAACCGCAGAAACTGTGGCCCCATGTGAGTGGAGAGGAAACTGTCTTAAATGCTAAGTGGTCGCAAACAGTCTCCCATGGGGGCTGTGCCCGAGTGTCTCGGCTTCAGTGCTGGACCCACGCCACTGTTCATCCATTTGGTGAAAGAGATTGGCCGCTTAATAAAAAAGTAACGGTGCACAGATCCTAAGGTCGACAGACAGGGTTTCCATGAAAACTTTCTCACGTCGGCAAATGCACCTTCCTCATGTGGACAAATTCCCCCCTTCCATTCGGCGCTGAGGCCTGGTGGTTACTGCGGGAGAAACGGGCCCTCAGCGCTGCATCTGCACCGTGACCCCTTTCCGTCAGCCTTTCTCCAGGTCCAGCTGTCGGTATAAGTATGCAGCAGGTCCATCTCTGAAAGTCTTTCCAACGGTGACTAAGCAACCCCACCGGTACCCAGCTGGTCTAGATTCCCTGTGGGATTCAGGTCCTGAAAAGACAAGCTCTCCAGAGACATCTGAGAGGAGCCGGCATTGGCCAGCGCAGAAGGATGCCTGCCTCGACCACAGAGGGGCCGCTTTGGCATTCCCAGCTCCTACCCTCCCTTGCGTCTCAGAAGCCTCTCAGCTGGGGCCACTCAGCTTGGCCACCCGCCTGGAGATGGTTACCTTAAGGGGCTTTTCTGCAGAGAAGACTCTGGAGTGTGGCTGTTCTCTGGCCTCGGGGCGGGGCGGGGGGGGCGGTGAGAGCAGCTGCCACCCTTGCTTGGACCCCGCCTCCCCCGCCCCCAGCTTCACACCTGGCAGGACAAAAGGTCAAGAGTTTGTCCCGACTTGTCGGGCAGGAACTAGGCTGCATGTGGCTTCCCTGGGCCCTGTCCATCCCCCATCAATTGTCCTCTTTATCTTAGGGTCTGCTCTCGACACCCAGGCCTTTCTGATGGCTGCTGAGAAGACAAGGGCAGTACAGCATGTTCTGAACCCCCTTTCGTGCTCCCTCTCTCTGCTCCAGACTGTGCGCTGACCAGCCCTGAGTGCTTGTCCAATGAATCCCCTCCTCCTTGCCCCCACCCGCTCTGGGGATGTCCACAGCGCTCTGGTCCTAGCTGTTTCAGCTTCCTCACCAGACCTCTGGAACTCTAGTTTAGTTGCCCCTTTAAGTCACAAGCAATTTTCCTCATAAAGATCATCCCCACTCATGAGATGAGAGTGGAAGCCCAGTGCAGTCTCAGAGGGTCCAAGGAGGACAGAGGATCTCATGGGCTCCCCCGGCGGCAGCCCCCTCTGCATTTGTGTCTCCTACCTCAGAGGGAGAGGGTAAGCCCGACAGGGAGGACCCAGGAGGACAGGGGGCCTGGGGGCAGGCGTCCGGCTGAGGCCCAGCAGCTTGAAGAGTGCCTGGCCCGAGCAGGGAAACCAGAGGGTCAGAGAGCAAGCAGGGAGACACTGAGATGGACACAGAGACAGCACAAGTGGTGGACAGGGACGAAGGCAGGCAGAGCCTTCATATACTGAAAAATACACTTCATATACTTCAAATACTGAAAAATCAGGCAGCAGGGCTGATCAGACAGGTACAGGGAGCCCTGAGAGTTACAAGACTTGAAAAGGCCAAGCCAGGTTGGTGGGACAATGGGGAGAGTCCCAAGGAGGCCAGGAGACCTAAAGGTGCCTCCTCCTCCAGGGAGGCCTCCAGGGAGGGCCAGGGGTAGGTCCCAAGTGCAAGTTTTGAGAGGGAGGGCCAAAGCTGGAATGGGACCGTGTGTGGGGAAGGCAGACCCCCTGACATCGCACCGGATTTCCAGAGTCTTCCTCGTAAAAGGCAGTCTGGAGTGGTGCAAAGATCTTGGGTTCAGCCAGACAGGCAGAGGTGACAGGCTGCTCGGAGGCACAAACTCGGCCCCTTCAGATCCCAACAAGGGCAAAGCAGATTGTATTGTAGCCCCGACCCGCTGGCTGCTGCTCCCCCCCACCTCCCACCTCCTTTAGAGTAAGCAGACACAGGACAATTGGATCATGCCCCTATGCTAAAATGTATCGAGTTCACAAAAAATAAAAGGGGGGAAAAGAAATGGAGAAAACCCAACTAAAAGCCACAACAGAAACAGAGTCTCCAGGCTGCTAGGATCTCCCTCTCAGACTCCCCCATCTGCTCTGCTCCACAGGGGCCGCTGCAGCTGAGCCCTGCTGTCAGGGGAGGGCCCTGGCCCCCTCACAATCTGTCATCTCTGATACCACTTGGATCCCGTTTCTTCTGGAGCTGCCAGGGGCCAGGGAGCTATCCTGCCTGTCTGTGGGCAGGGCCCAGGGGCCCCGGGATGGCATCAGCGCCTGGCCTCGGGGGGGGGGGGGGGGGTGGTGTTGAGGGGCGGAGAAAAGGATTTCCGGGTTGTTGAGCATCCATGCTGAAACTCAATTTCCAATTTTTCCATACACCCCTCCTCCCCTGGGCTGCCGAGCCCTCCCATTTCCTGCCATCTGTGATGGGCGTCTCTGGGGAGCCCCTCTGTTTTCTGGCTTGCTAATCACTGCCTATGGACACTGGGAAAAGGCTGGTTTCTCTGCTCCTGGCAACTGTGTAGACATCCCCTGGGCCCATCTGAGTTCCTCTCTGTGCGGCCCAGGGCTGTGCTGCTTCCTCCCTTGGGCCCGTGGCCATCTCTGCCCACAGACTTGGCCCCTCAGCAAACGGGGGGCAGGGGGGGGTGTGTGGAAAAACAGGCGGTGGTGAGCCCTGATGACTGCTTTACAGACCAGGGGTGCCCCCAGCCTTGACCCACGGAGCGAGCCACCTGCTCCCCCTCAGGTCTGGTGTTGCCCGGGGGTGAAGAACGGTGGCCGTGAAGTCGGAGGGACCTGGGTCTGAGGTCCAGTTCCAGCACTCCCTCGCTGGAGTTCAGTGTCCTCTCTGGGCTTCAGTGTCCCCATCTGTAAAATGAGCAGCTGGGCCAGACGATTGCCCACAGGGCCCTGACACCCTCAAGTCAAGGAGGACTCTGCTGACCCACCACTTGCATTTTCCCGGCTGTTCCTCTGCCCTGTAATCTAGACTCTGCTATGACTGGCAGCTGGAAGCAGTCACGTGCAAGGCAGCTGGAAGGGCAGAGTGCTGACCTGGGTGCTGGGATGGTCTCCTGGGTTTGACCCTGAGACCCTGATCTCATTAACATGCCCTGACCAGCTGAGCAAACCGGCTGGGAGGTGAGGAGACTGGCTGTTTCCAAAGTGATTTCAACCCTTTGTTCCCCAGGTCCCCACAGCAAGGACAAAAGCAAGCACTCAGGAAATATCCTGAATGCTCCCTGCTCATCCATTTGTTCATTCATTCACTCTATCGTGCAATCATTCGTTCTTAATGTGGCAGTGAAACATCATAAGGAATCACTGGAATTCTGGTTTCTGATCCTGGCTCTGTCACTTATGAGCTGGGTAATGCTGGCAAGTTACCTACCCTCTCTGGGCCTCTGTTTCATCACCTCTAATGTGGGGAAAGTATGGCACCTGTCTCTCAGACAGTGCATACGAAGCATTTAGCACTGGATAAGTGTTCACCATTAAGTTGATCATCATTAAGTTGAGTATGTTGTTCATGGCCTCGTGGGGAGACAGACAATAAGCAGATACCTGCCCACTCCTTAAAGTGTACACATGTCCCAGCAAGACAGACTCCCGGCTCTGAAGGCCAAGAAGAAATCTTCAACAGGAGTTTGGGTTTAGTTTTTTGGCACAAATCTCTTCTCCATCCTTAAACAAGGTGAAGGCTATTTATGGAAGTTTGAAAGGGAGTCTCAAATATTTGAGTCACTTAAAACCTGGTCTTGAAGTGACTTCCCCAGGCTCAGCCGTGGAGGCTGCCATTTTGGAATGGAGGCTCAGCTGGTGGCTCGTGGGAGGGGGAAGAATGAGAAGGCCACATCCTGTTCTCTTTCAAGCCTCTCCCTCCCCACACATACCAGCTCCTGAACCCTTCCTCCCGCCCATGCCTAGGGCAAAGGAACATCTCATTTGTCTGTTTCTGGCAGTTCCCAGGCTTGCCAAAGGCTGTCCCTGTCACCACTCATGCCCTCAAGCCATGACCTCCTTGGCCTGCATGCCCCCTCAGGATGCTGCAGAGCTTGCTGACTGAGGATGCTGATTTATTGCTGCCCATTAGCCAGACCTCTGACAGCCTCTGAGCACCCCGGCCTGACACAGCCCACAAGCCAGCTTGGAAAGGTCAGGTCTCAAGAGAGGAAGCCAGCCACCAAGGTGCCATCACGTGGCACATGGCCTTATTTATTTTGTCTTAATCAGACAGCCTGAAAATTTCTCTTTGCTTCTGTTGAACATATTTAGATGTTTCTATCTACCTTCTCTTGTCTTCAGAGGCCATAAATGATGCCCCCCAAAGTGCCCGTGTGCCGACTGACCCTGGGGTGCTCAATGGCTCTGAGCACGTGGCTCTGAGGATGACCTCTCGCACCCCCACCTCCTATCCCGGGTTGGCACTGACCATGCACTTGGCTCAGGAGGGCACTAGGGCAGGAGCTGGGAGCCCTGATTCTACCAGCGCCTGCCCTCATGACCTCAAGTGACCTTGAGCACATTACTTATCTAATCAGCTTGCTTATCTAAAATGGGAAAAATGTTTACCCTAAATAGGTTTCATGATTATTTTGGGATTATGTGAGGTCCCCTTATAAAGGGTTTCTTCTTCATGGTTTCTTCTTATAAGGAAACAAAATCATGGAAGTATATGTTAAAGATATATTGGAAAGAATATATTAGAAATGGTTTCGGACACAGATTATTTCAGGTGTGGGTCTCATCGTCTACCCAGGCTGGCAACTCCAGACCTTCCTGAGCCTGGACAGCACGGCTGACACGCTCTAGTACCCCCCCAGCCCCGAGTCCTCGGCTCCTCATCTGGGCCTGACTGGTACACCTCAGGAGGACCTGGGGGCGGGGCAGGCAGTCCCCACGAGGACATGGCCGAGTTGCAGGCATTGCACCAAGGACTGGGAGCGGCCAGGGTCCTGCTCATCTGCCCGGGGCAGATCCGGGAGGGCGACCTCTGCCCGGGGCAAGAGGTAGTAGCTACCACCCTCCGCTGAGTATGAATGGAAAACAGCCCTGGCCCTGAAGGATCTACAAAGCGAGTCTCTCTCCTCCCCTCTGGCTCTGAGTGGGGCTGTGGGAGAGCAGTGGCTGATGCATGAGGGACCCCTCTCCAGAGTGTGAATGCTTCTCTCTGCCAGGGGAAGCCACAGGGTCACAACCTCCCTGTTCCTTGAGGCTGATCCAGAGTCACCCTCTAGTAATAATCACAGCCACACTCTATAATAATAAAAAAGCAACATGTGTACAATACACTACAGTTTGGAGGGCCCTTTCACACTTTTCATCTCACTTGATTCCCGACCCCCAGCCAAGGAGACAAGACAGATCTTTTGATTGTCTATTTACATGCATACAAACTAGACACTGGATTGTTAAGGAACCTGCCAAAGGTCACACGGCTGGAAATCGAACCCAGGTTTTCTGACTCGAATCCCTGTGCTGGGGAGCCAGCTGCTATACCTTCACCTGGCACAGTGAACAGTTCCAACTGGCTTGTATCAGAGCCACCGAGGGAGCAGGGTCCACACAGCTAACACACTGGCCTGAGGGGGCCTTGGAAAAGGAATAATAGTATAAGAATTCCTGGGAGCCAGCGGAATGTCCGATGAGCTGATGGTAGAGCCAGGGGTCCTTCCCACCACCAGAAGGGGGTCCTCTTTTCTTCCTAATCATCTGTCCAAACAGCAATTGTCTGGAGACTTTGAGGGATGAACAGACTCACAAGTCCAGTAACTGAGTGGTCTGGGTGACTGTCAGCTGGGGCCCAGGGCTGTCCATCTGAGCTGACATGTGATCCCCAGGGAAGATTCTGGAGAAGACAGCACGGGGCTAAAACCTGCAGTCCAGACTGGCCAGCTCGGGGTCCCTGAGAGCTGAGGAGGCATTCCCCTGCTCCCAGGGAATGAGCTTCTCAGCAATGGATGGACCTGGTCCCTTGCCCTCTTGGCTCCACCCTCTCACAAAGATTCAGCTCAGCCACTTACTAGATGTACGGTCTCATCTGACCCCCCTGAGCCTTAGTTTCCTCATCAGGTATAAGAGTAGCTTCTAGCTCCCAGGGCCATAATAGAGAGGGTCAGACAAGATCAGAGTGCTACACAAATCAGAGGGAAAGGGGATATTTGGGATCTTGCGTCTTACACCAGATTCTGCATTTCCTTACTCAATCGCCAGCCTTCTTTAACCTGGAACATGAAGCATCTGCAGACCTAACCCCGCAAACAGCATTTGCCTCTGCTGTCATGTGGAAGGTTGCTGACATCTTGCAGTCCAACACCTCCCAGCTCACCCGTCTCTGCTTTCTCCATCCCGTGCAGCTGTATTTCAGCATCCCAGGCTACACAAGCCACATCCCGTTGTTAACTCCCATTTATTTCTCCCCTTCTCTTTCTGAATCATTTGTTTCCTCCCCTGTTCCTCCTACACCTCCCCTCCAGCTCCAGAGTTGTGCTTTATCTCCAGAGAGCTTAATGCTTCCTGATAAGACCAGCTAATCCTCTGCTGCTCCTCTTTTGCGGAGATGGAGAAGATTAGAGGCAAAGGGTCAGTCCGCCTCCCCTTCAAGGGCACTCAGGACCTTAATAAGGGAATTGGATCCTGCTTTCCCATCTGATGCTCTGGGACTGAGGGTCCCCATCGTTTCTGATGAGGAGCAGCTCTCGCTACTTCCAGATCACGAGGCCCCTGACTGGGGGGTGTAATGGGAATGGGGGATGGGTGTTGATGCAAGTCTCCGCGGGGAGACAGAGGAAGTAACAGATGTGAGCCCTGTGCTGAGGCGCATTGGACCTGGTAGGACAATGCACCTGGAGACTCATCAGGCTCCCTGGACAGATAAGCCGAGCTGGCCCTCAAGAGCAAAATGCCCGAAGGAGGCACCTCTATGACCAGTGAGAGCCACACTCACAGCCATGCCGCACACGCAGCCGTGAACAAGGGCGGAGGTGTTCACTTTGTGGGCAATGACCCTATCAGGCAAGGTATTTAAGTGATTGCTAGGGCCATCACCTCCAGAAGTCCTGGGGTTCAGGCCGCGAGTTAATGATGCAGGTGGAACTGTGCTACGACAAGGTTTCTATGTCCCATCTCCTTGGGCAGACGGTGAATGCCACTTTGTAGTAGGTGACGTGACAGTGAGGCTTCAGTGTCTGCTGAACCTCACTCGTGGTGTTCAGAACACCTCAGGGCGACAGAAGAAGTGACGGACACGAGCCCTGGGCTGAGGAGCAGCGGATCTGGTGGGACGATGCAGGTCAAAATGACACAGAAACACAGCGGAGTTAAACTGTATGTATTAAGTGACTGCTGGAATGTCAAGAGTTGGACAGCTTTGTGGGGTTGCCGTAGGTTTTATATGAAAAGCTAATTCTGCAGAGGCATATGATTTGTTGAAGAGGACACAGACTATTTGAGGTCAGAAAAATGGCTCCTTTATTTATTTTTAACCAATGTTTATTGAACTTCTGCTATGGGTCAAGCACTGTTCACAGAGAATAAAATGGATGTAATACCTGCTTTAATGGGGCTCATATTCTTGTAGATAAGTCAGATGTTAAATAAACATATAATTACTTGCTTACTTGCAACAATTACTTGCAACAACTAAAAGAATAGTGTATTACTCAAGAGAACAGGAGAACCCTAATTTAAACTATGAACTCAGGGCTGCCTCTCTGAGCAGGTAACAGTTGAGACCTGAATGAGGAGCAGGCATTTTGCGAGACAAGCGTGGGCGAGAAGAGCATTTCAGACAGAGAGCAGCACATGGAAAAGTTCTGAACTGGGATGAAGCTGGTCCCTTTGAAGAAATGGAAAAAGGCTGATGGGGCTTAAGAACAGAAATCCAAAGAGTGGGAAGAGATTTTCAAGTTTTATCTTGATTGCAATGGAAAGTCATTAAAGGGTTTAAGCAGGAAAGCGACAGCATTTATGTTTTTAAAATATCACTCTGGCTATCGTATGGGGGATAGACCAGAGGGAGGGCAAGAACGGAGGTGGCAAGTTTGGTCAGAAATCCTCCATCGGAGCAAGTGATAGGTGATGGTGACATGTCCTAAGATGGAAGGGGTGGACGTGGTGGCTGGATTAGAGCTATCTGTGAGATGCAGTCAGCAGGATTTGATGATGGACTGGACGTCTGGGGAAGTATCCAGAGTGACACCCAGATTTTCAGCTGGAGCAATCCAGGGACTGGAGGTGTTATTTATTAAGATGGGAAAGAACGGTGGAGGTGCAGCTTTTGGGTGGGAGCTACAGCAGAGATCAAGAGTGCAGGTTTGGATACATTAAGTTCAAGATGTCTTTCAGACAGCCAAGTAGAAATTGTATGTAGGCACACACACCTACACTGCAGGTGACTGTGTAGCACAGAGACCATCTGCTGCTATTGGGATGGATGAAATTACCATCCATCCAGTATGGCGTGAGAAATGTCCTGATGAACTGTCCTAGGAGGTCAGCTAGAGGAACAGCCAGAAAAATAGCATGAAAGCTAAATGATGGAAGGAGTCAAGACACAGGAAGCTGTCAACTATGTGGAATATTGATGAAAAGGTGAGTGCGTCTCAAAGTGCCTGGTGGATCTGGCAACATGGAAAAGCCCAGACGAACTGAGCAAGAACAAATTTGGAACAGATAGAAACCAGCTTGGATTGAACTGAACAGTCAACAGAGGTGGGTGGGTATAGTCAAAGCCTCAACAGTGTTGGCTCTGAAGGAGGAGTAGAGAGACAGGCAGGAGCTGTCTCCTGAGAGGAGTAAGCTCTGACCTCCTCAAGCTTCACCCAGGACAAGGTTCTCCAAATTCTATACCATCAGCCCTAAGCTGACCAGAGAGCTCCCTACGGCTCTAGAAGACAACGCACATGGGCTCAAAGGGAGCGGGAAGGGCCTCCAGCCAGCCACTGCCGGCTCTCCCCTTGACCTCAGCTTCACCTTCATCCTTGGCACGTGAACCTCACTCTTTGTTCTTGGGTATTGTACTCTAGCATGCAAAACTGTTCCATCATGGGGTGGGGGAGGGATGGACTGGGAGTCTGAGATTAGCAGATGCAAAGTATTACATATAGAATGGATAAACAACAGTCTTACTGTAGAGCACAGGGAACTATATTCAATATCCTGTGATAGACCATAATAGAAAAGAATATGAAAAAGAATGCATATATATGTATAACCGAATCACTTTGCTGTACAGCAGAAATTAACAAAACATTGTAAATCAACTATACTTCAATAAAATAAATTAAAAAAAAGAAACTGTTCCATCATAAAGGTCTCATGCCTCTACTGAAAAGCTCCTGTATGCCCAAGAGGCATGGAGAAGGTATGAAGAGCTTCCTTATACTCTTCTGGTTAAGAAGACCTGACCTTACTTAACCTTCTCTTTTCCAGATCATATTGTCCTAGGCCTTCCCCAACAGACCCTTTCTGACCTCATCTCCCACTGTTCTTCCCCCTGAAAGCTCCTCTACTACCTACGCATGCCCCCTTAAGACACCTTATACTTTCCTACCTCCATACCTTTGTTTTTCCCCTTTAGAACTAACTAGTCCCTCCTCCTTGCCTCACTGAATCTTATCCACCTCTCACATTCAGCTTGAGTTCTTACACATCTAGAAAACCCGGCCTGGCCCCCTGACCCTCTCTCTGGCCTTCCTCCTACACTGCTTGGGAGCACTGGCTTTTTCTGCGTGTGCCCCTACCTCTTACACTGAGGATCAGTGACGCTGTGTGCTTATTCCTTTGTTTTCTTTGCTGGCGCTGGTACATCAGAGGCGCTTGGTAAATATTTGTTTATTGATGGGTTGATTGAGAAAATACAGTAGCCCTTCCTCCCTGAAGGATGAAGCCTTGCAGTGGTCTCAGCAGGGCTGCATGACCGGGGCTCATCAGGGCCAAATGAGAAATAAGTGGGTTCCACAAGCATTTATAGCCTGTTTCCTGTAGAATTATTGAAGGAAGTTCCAAGTCATTTGAGTTCAAGTTCAAATTAAGCTCCGGCCATCCTGACCATCAACTATTTCAAATGCTCCTGTAGAAGCCTACTTGTTTTTGGAAATGTTGCGAATTTAAACCACAAAAGCTCATGTTTTCTTTTAAACCTATAGATAGAAGTTTCTTGGCATTTTAAGTTGCGGGTTTCCTCTGGCATAGTCCCTTTTAAATGTTGAAAAGGTAGCTTTCTAACCTACACTCTCTCATCGTGTCATGCTTCATGTAACAAGAGCATTGCACAGGGGTGAAAATTCAGCCTGCAGTGTTTTTTCCACTCAAGGTACTGGCTAAAGTGGACCTAGTAACTAATAGACTTCAGTGACTTTCATGCAATATGAGTTTCCATCAAAAAGTTTACACTGATGAAGTTTTCAGGGCAGAAACATTTTGTGGAAATTGGTTCAATCAAATCTGGGCTCCAAAGTGGCCTTAGACACATAGCAATTATTGCAGCCATGAAGAGACAGGTAGACCCTTGACCCATTTCTAAAATAATATGCTTTGTGATTTGCTCCCTGGCACCAACAACAGGAAAACCAAGAATCTTAAAATACAGAAAGTGGTAGTTTAAAGGCAAAACTTTTTTCCCAAATCCCAAAGGCAAGAATTCAGCAAGGAAGGGTCAGGGAAGATGTGTCCCTCTGGGCGGGCACCAACTCATGCCCATTAAAGCAGGTTCCCATGAGGGCATATCCTCTCATAGTCAAGGAAGTTCAACTACCGTGTGTGTTTATACCTCACCTCGGCTTCTCCTGAGGTAGAATATATTTTCTTTTATGGAAAGAATGATTTATTTGCTTTCCGATTACTAATTTACAAGAGATGTGAGGCAACAGAGAGCCTTGGCTGTGCAGTCTTGGGAAAAGTAAGGCTGTTTCGGCTCAGTACCTCCTAGCCTCCTCCAGAGGGGCCCCAGGCTGCAGTTACAGCCCCCCAGCAAGGCTGCACACTGCCATTAGGGCCAGGCCAACAGGACAAAAGGGAGGGTGCCCTCGCCCTGTCTGGGGCTTTCTCTGACTTGGCTGGAAATAATGTTTCTTAAAAAAACATCTTTAAGAGACACATGTGTTCAGATATAATCATTCTTTCGAGGATGTGTCTGTTTTTAAATGGCATGATTCACCCCAAATAGTATGTCCCCCATTTCTCATATCCAGCTGCCATACAGAAAGACAAGAACACTCTATGTGCAGAGGCACAGAAGAAACTGGGCTGTCACACATCTTCCCTAGGAAGGAACTTTCTCCAGCATTTAGCTTTTACAGTTAAAGAGAAAAGTTCAAACTCTTTGGGGTGGGGATGGGAGCGGGGAGAAACAAAGAGACCTGTCAAAAAAGTTCCTTTTAGCACCTACGACTAGTGTTAACTTACATGCTCTCAGAGTGCAATAAAAAGCCTCCAAACTGCTGTTAAAGAGATAGTTTGACCTTTTAAAATGGAAACTCTCCCACCTTATATCCATATTCAAAAGATGAACCTTGGGAACTCTAGAGTTTTAGATTAATAATGAAATGAGGCTGCCTTTCCAGAACAGGGTTTCCCTACAGGCTGCAAGCTAATTAGGGTGCTCTAGACCTACATTGTAACAGCAGGTAGAACGCAGGCCCCAAACCTTTTAGCCATTGTAGTTGCCAACTGCCCATAGTCTACTTCTGAAAGGAGGCTGGCAGGGAGTCATGAAAATTTAGTAAATAAAGAAGTCCTGGACGCGACTGTCAGTAGCCTGCGGTTCCGGGGCAGGCTGTCGGCCCCTGGCGGCAGAGGAGTCGCCGCGATTTCGGGTCTCCACCGCAGCCGCCGAGCTCGGCGCGCACCGAGCGGCGCTGCTGAAAGAAGTTGGAGAGCTCCCAGATCGCCAACAGAATTCGGCGGTGGGCGCTGGGGAATCACTTCCAGCGTCGCAATCAGTAAAGTTTTGGAGTAAGTAAAGACTTTAGGCCGACAAGAGACCCATGCTTTCCTTGAGCATAAGACACACACCGCACCACGCCAACCAGAGGCTGCTCGCACAAGGCCATCAGCCCTGCTCCCCCGGGACGCGCCCGATGCCTTCCAGTTCCCACCACCCCAGTACTCGTCCAGAGGGAGCCGAGCCAGAAAAGCGGCTCTCCTGGGTTTGCGGTTCCGGATGCAAATGCCTCCAGGCTTCCCGGCCCGGGGGACAAGGGCTAGAAGTCAACAGTCGAGGGAACAAGGGCAGAACCACCAAGTCCAGCTGGGACACCCGGGACCTTCTCCTCCAAGCCCGCTCGGGTTTCTCCAACGGACGCGCGCGGCACAGCCCACGCGCCCCCGGCACTCCACTCCACTCCTCTCTACAGGTCCCCCCCCAAACTCTTCCCGGGAAGCCCCACAAAGCACAGACGGCGCCCCGAAACTCCCAGGGCACTAGCCAGCCACCCCCACCTCCGTCTCTCGAACCCTCCTTATCGCACCGTTCTCGCGTTCATGGGGAGTCAGAAGCAAACCACGAGAAAATGCCTTCGCGAGGAGCCTCCCTACACACACCCGCCCTGTCACTGAAACAAAAGCGTAGGGAGGAGGGAGATGGAAGAGGAGGCGGGAGGAAGGTTTAGAAAGAGGATGGGGAGAGCAGTAAGAAGGAGCTGGGGAGGAGGGTCGGGATCAGGAGAAGAGACCGGGGCCAGGGACCCCGTTCCGACTCCGCGCGGCCGGTCGCTTACATGCCCAGGTCGCTGTAGGTGTTGAAGAACTCCATCTGGTTGCACGCCTGGATCCAGCCCACCACCCAGGTCTCGTGGCGGGGGATGGGGGGCATGACCACGCGGGCCGAAGCTTTGAAGTAGGGGGTCTTGTAGCGCAGGACGATGGGCGAGGTCTCCTCGATGCGCGTGGGGCACTGGTCGATGGTGGCGCACACATCGTACACCACGATGTTCTCGCGCCGGATCCGCGCCTTGCAGGTAATGCTTTGGATACAGCCCATCCTGCCGCCCGGCGCCGGCGCGGCGCGGCGTGGGGCAGCGCGGGGGACCGCGCGGGCAGCCGGAGGCGCCCGTCACACCGGCATGGCGACGCGCCGCCCGCTCCGGGTCCGGCTCAGCCCGTGCCTAGGAGCGGTGAGTCGGCGCCGGGCATTCTCCGAGGCAGCCCCCTCCTCTCGTCGCCGTGCCGGGTCTCCGCTGCCCCGACGCCCGCCCGCCCCTGCCCACGCCCGCCCCCTCTCTCCGGCAGGGCGCGCGGAGCGTGCGCTCCTAGGAGGCGGCGGGCGCCCCCGCCGGCTCCAGGGCCGGCGCGGAGGGCAGAGAGGGGAGCGGCACTGCGAGGAGTGGTGCCCACCCCGGGCCGGAGCCCCCCGCCCCTCGCCGGAGAGGAGGAGGCAGCAGCGGCGGCGGCATGTAGCCGGGGGAGGGCGGCGGCGGCGGCAGCGCCGGGTCTGTCTGCCTCCGCGGTAGCAGCAGCAGCAGCAGCCGCCGCCGCCGCCGCCGCTGCATGAACCTCTGCACCGCGGCTGCCCCCCGCGTGCAGCGCGCCCAGAGGCTGGCGAGCGGGCGGCCCGAGCGGCAGGCGGAGGCAGCAGTGGCGGCGGCGGAGACCTGCGCTCCCGCCGGCCCCGCCCCGCAGCTGGGCCGCGGCGACACTCCTCTGCCCGGCCGCCGCGGGCTGGGGGGGCGCCAGGGGACTGTGGCCCAAGGTGGAGGGCCCCACGGGCTGGGCAACCCCAGACGAGATCCGCGGAGGAAACTGGCTGTACGCCATCAGTTTTGTCCCTCTCCGGCTGCCGTCCGGCTGCCGTGGGGGGGTACTGTGTAAGGGTGGGGGTGTTTAAAGGACAGCCAGCTCAGGGGTGGGGCCCGACACGTGGGGACCGGGAGGGGCGGGGCCGCGGTGGGTGGTGTTCCGGGGGTGGGCGTGGGAGCTGTGGGGACCCCTCGTGGATAGGGTGGGTGGGTGGGGCCGAGAAGGGTGCGGCGCTGTCCAGGGTCGAGGAAGGAACCCGGCAGTGAGTCTTTGGGGCAGCCTGAGGGTTAGGGGAGCAGCTATTATCTGAGATTGGCCAGTTATTTATAATGTAGTTTGTTAGATTAGAGTTAGGCTGAGGTCTGGGCTCCAGTATGTTGATACATGCAGTGGATTTCCGTCTTTCCCTGACTGGGTTTGCTCTGGAAGCTTTTCTTTCCACCACTGTATATGGGGAAGGTACCCAAAGAATCCTTCCGTGCCCTAACACCAAGTCACCAAAACTCCCAAGAGTTTTGACTGAAGCTCGAGCTCAGTTTTACTCATCGCCTGCCTTCATCCAAATCTTTTCCTTCTTAGAAAACGCTCTTTCAGCAAACCCCCGCACACTGGGGAATTAGAGCAGGAAGGGACTTACCCTAAACACTGCCTTTTGAATGTAGCTGCATCCCGAGACAGGTTGTGCCTTGCAGAACCGACTAGCTGGATTAGAATGCTTAGCAGCCTTCTTGAGGTTACCCAAGGTAACCTGTGACCTGTTAAGTACGTGGAGAACTTGAGAACATTTTTGGAACCGGGCTGGATTTAAATAGTAACTGCTTAATGATACATGTCCAGGGTGCCCGCTTGTAGTAATCCACATGGCCTACAGAAAGCCTGGAATCTTAGGACCTATTCTTTTCTTTGCTTGTCCAGGGCACAGCATGGTGACTGGCACATAGTAGCTGTGCAACAGTTGTCTGTGAATGAATGAATGAGTGAACAGAAAAAGCCTCACTGTAATTGTCCTGTAGAAACTGCCACCACAAATATGATTCCTTGTGTCTAATATTGTGGTTTACAATGCCAAAAAGAAAAAAAATTAGCAAATGGTCTTATTGGGCAGTTATTTTTAACATTTGTATTTTCAAAGCCAATAGCTTCTCTTTAAGTATTTCTTCCATGATCATTGAGCATTTGCTGGATCTGGTGTCCAAGTGTGAAATATTCTGACTTAACAGGCTGCACAGGAGGCTGGCTAGAGTTAGTCTTTAGCTAGGACAGATGTGATGAGTAATTTAAAAGTCAGTTGAGATCTAAAAGCACTCTTCATCCTTATTTTAACTTTCCTGGTACCTTGATTCACTTTAGAGTTAACAAAAAAGCAGTTTTGCCCTTTGATAACATGCTTCTCTCATTTTACCATTTTAGCCACCGATCTCAATCACTGATCCTTTCATTCAGCAAACAATGACCGCCTGGCAGGAGCCAAGCAGTCAAGCATTGTGCTGAGTACTAGGATTCAAAGACAAGAGCTTGTGGATCACTGGAGAAGATAACCTTGTGAACAGTTTGTCGCTGTAAACTATGACACATGCTTTAATAGTGTGTATTCAGGGCCACAGGAGCCCAGATAGGAGAGCCACTGAGAGATTTACGTGTGGCTCCCTTGAAGTAGTGGCATTTGAACTGGATCTGGAAGGTCCGATAAGAAGCTCATTAAGAGTAGAAGGGTGAAAGGGCAGTGCAGGATGAGAGTCGGGCAAATGCAAAAATGCACAGAAGTATGAAAGAACACAGCATGTTTAGGGACATAAACAGCTCAAGTCAATGCAGTTCTCAAAGTGTTATGTGTAAACCATTGGCATCAGACTCACTGGCCAGGAACCAGCTATTGATGGGACCATATTTTGATCTTCAGTGGAAACTAATGAATGCAAGATTTGCATTTTGAGAAAAATTACTCTCTATCAATTTGGAGGATAGAGGAAGGACAGGTTAGAGGCACTGTGTCAGGATATTGTGATGACAGATGATTTGGCCCTGAGCTAGAGCCGTTCCATGGGACTGGAGAGGCCTGACTGCTTCTGAGAGTCATTTAAGAGGTAAAACTGATTTACTTTGTAACTGAGGAGATGCTGGGGGAAGAGTCTGGTCAACTCTGAGTTTTCCAGCTTCAATTAAATACATGTGATCCTAATAGCCAAAACAAGGTGACAGAAGTGGAAGCAGATTGAGGTTGTGTGTTGTCATGTTAAGTTTGAGGTACATGGAGTGTATTTTGGGTAGGGAGCCAGAGTTTGAGTTTCAGTGGTTATTAAGTTCCAAGAAATAGACCAAGAGAAAAGCATTTAACTGGGAGAATTTAGTTATCTTTGTTGATTTGAGTTGCTTGTCAGGCTGCAATTTTGTGGATAAATATTATCCTTTGTCTTCTGGTAATACATGGTATGCCTGCATAAATAGGGAAGGGCAATAGTAGCCTTCTCCAAATAATAGGAAATCATATAAAGGAGAATATATCTTACTTTTCAAACTTAAAATGAGACCATGTTATGTCCAATAGAGTGCCAATAAAATATAACTCATCATTCACAGACGTGGACCCTTGACATTCTCAAAGGGTTCATCCATGACCTTCATGAGTATCCAGAATCATGAATGTCACCATGACATATAATTTTCACTATAAAAAGCAGTAAAGTGTAAATGAAAAATGTAAGAGATCATTTTTAGACTCTTAATGGTTCTATAAATATGGCGCCAAGGTAATTTCAAAAGCTACTTAAATAAATTTTGCCATTAAAATAAACTCTTTACTTCATTACATCTGTACCTTATTAACTCCATATTCCTCTGACTCTGCAAAGAAAAAAAAAAGTCAATCAAAGTATGAGAATTACTACATAGATGTCAATGAGAAGAGCTAAGCTGTGCTGGGGCACAAATGCCAGGTGTTGGGTGTGGTTCATTCACTAACTAAGTGGCTGGCAAGTACACTCTGGCCTCCTAGCAGGCCATTCAGATTTGTGTCTCAGAAAATTACCTCACTACAGGGACCTTTCAGATCACTCAGTGGAGACTATTTTCATCCATGAACATTCAGTCTGCAAATGCCAATGGGCCGCTACATGTAGCTCAAACCAAAGTCTTCAGAAGTACAACAATGTCTCTGTGCTGCTCTTTTAAGTTTCTTTCTCTCCTGGTGAAGTAAATCTCCCCTGCCTCTATTAGCATCCTGTACCTGCCTCTGTGAGCACCTTTCCAGCTGTTTCACAGTTGTTTGCTCACACTTGTCTCCCTCGATAGGCTGTACACTCCTCAAGGGGATGTGTCATCATGCCCTGTTGTCCAGCCTAGTGCCTGGCACCTAGGAGCCGCTCAGTAAATATTTGAATGACTAAATTTATTTTTTTAATCTGGTAAAATACTATTTTCCATAACTTAACTATAAGCTCTGTCTCCTTACTTACAATGAGCATATTTTTTTAATCTACTTCTTTCTGCATGGTACCTCTTTGTCTTCCCACCGTCTTTCCCCGCAGCGTCCCTCCTAGATGTAAAAGTGATGCCCTTTGTCTTTGAGCACTAAATCTCCTCTCAAGGGTTATCAGTTCTAGGCACCAAGAAATGGAAAAACTTCAATGACAGGACCTGGATGACAATCATTCCTTGTGAATAACTTCATTTGAGTTTATTCTCAGGGCACAGCACAAATACTCCTTTGTACTTCATGCTTGTGATATTCTTGAGCATGACAGAGCCCCTCAGATCCCTGAGTTAGAGCCCTAGAGCACACTCTCCAGGATGCTGGCCTCTGCACCCCCTTTACAATCCATTCCCTCAGCCTCCAATGACCCCATGCTCCATCTTTCCAGAAGCAGGGCAATCTCTGACTTTATTTTTCCTATCAGTTGACTCATTACTCAATTTGTCAAGTGAGCTTTTTAGAAACTTCGGGCCACAAAGGCCTATTTTCTAGTTGACCTTGGCAAGGGTTTTCAGAAACTGTAGAACAGACTACCAGATTTGCTGGGAAATTACCTCTGGAACTGCTAAAAAGGGAGATAATTTCTATCTCGCTTATACGGTCTGAAGGCAGGCAACGGGTTAAATGAATCCTCAGTGTCCAAGAGAACAGGATTAAAGAAACAACTCTCTTTGGGGTGAACTCCTCCTACGACCACTTCAAGTCAGAGTAACCAATTTCCCTTCCAGGCTAGGCTAAGAATCTCTACAGGAGGTGGACCCTGGCAATGGACTCTGACTGCTTTGCTAAATGCATTGAGCCCAAGGTATGGCAGCTGCTTCAGGTAGCCAATATTTATCAAGCTTTTCCCACCAGCCTCACATTACAGTAGGCTGCAGAGACTACCAAGAATGCCCTAGTCTGTGAGCTGTCCTGTTGAAGGTCACTCGTGCCTGTCTCTGCCACAGAGTCCTTTTCTTAGTCTTTTTTTTTTTTAATTAATTAATTAATTTATTTATTTATTTTTGGCTGTGTTGGGTCTTCGTTTCTGTGCGAGGGCTTTCTCTAGTTGTGGCGAGCGGGGGCCCCTCTTCATCGCGGTGCGCGGGCCTCTCACTGTCGCAGCCTCTCTTATTGCGGAGCACAGGCTCCAGACGCGCAGGCTCAGTAGTTGTGGCTCACGGGCCTAGTCGCTCCGTGGCATGTGGGATCTTCCCAGACCAGGGCTCGAACCCGTGTCCCCTGCATTGGCAGGCAGATTCTCAACCACTGCACCACCAGGGAAGCCCCCCTTTTCTTAGTCTTTATCTGCATGACTTGATGCTCTTCTTTTTATTCCATGATTCTGCAAATCCTAATTCTCCTCTTGGCTTCTCTGATTCCTCTTGCTTTCCCTGGTTCCCCCAGGGTAGTATTTTCTGAGGGTCCCTCCTCCCCTGTCTGAACTCCTGCAGGGCATAAACCGTTGATATTGGTTTTAACTATTATTTTCTATGATGTCTTCCAAGTCTGTCCCTCCAGCCCAAACATTTCCTGAACTCAAGGCTAGCATGTCCATCTGCCTACTACTAGATGTTTCCGTTCAGACATACTGCCAATTTCTTCATCTCAGTGAGTTGACACCTCTCTTCCAGCAATCCAATGTCGCCTCCTGACTACCTTGTTTCTTTTTATTTTATTTTTTGTGTTCAGTATTTTTTTGAATTTTATTTTATTTATTTATTTTTTATACAGCAGGTTCAGGTTCTTTTTTTTTTTAACATCTTTATTGGAGTAAAATTGCTTTACACTGGTGTGTTAGTTTCTGCTTTATAACAAAGTAAATCAGCTATACATATACATATATCCCCATATCTCTTCCCTCTTGGGTCTCCCTCCCTCTCACCCTCCCTATCCCACCCCTCTAGGTGGTCACAAAGCACCGAGGTGATCTCCCTGTGCTATGCGGCTGCTTCCCACTAGCTATTGGTTTTACATTTGGTAGTGTATATATGTATATGCCACTCTTTCACTTTGCCCCAGCTTACCCTTCCCCCTCCCCATGTCCTCAAGTCCATTCTCTAGTAGGTCTGCGTTTTTATTCCCATCCTGCCCCTAGGTTCTTCATGACCAATTTTTTTTTTTTTAGATTCCATATATATGTGTTAGTATACGGTATTTGTTTTTCTCTTTCTGACTTACTTTATACAGCAGGTTCTTATCAGCTATCTATTTTACACTTATTAGTGTATATATGTCAATCCCAATCTCCCAATTAATCCTACGCCCCCCCCCCCCCACTTTCCACCCTTGGTGTCCATATGTTTGTTCTCTACATCTGTGTCTCTTTTTCTGACTTGCAAACCAGTTCATCTGTACCATTTTTCTAGATTCCACATATATTTGTTAATATACAATATTTGTTTTTCTCTTTCTGACTTACTTCACTCTGTATGACAGTCTCTAGGTCCATCCACATCTGTACAAATGACCCAATTTTGTTTGTTTTTATACCTGAGTAACCTTCCATTGTATATATGTACCACATCTTCTTTATCCATTCATCTGTCAATGGGCATTTATGTTGCTTCCATGATCTGGCTATTGTAAATAGTGCTGAAATGAACATTGGGGTGCATGTGTCTTTTTGAATTATGGTTTTTTCTGGGTATATGCTCAGTAGTGGGATTGCTGGGTCATATGGTAGTTCTATTTTTAGTTTTTTAAGGAACCTCCATACTCTTCTCCATAGTAGCTGTATCAATTTACATTCCCACCAACAGTGCAAGAGGGTTCCATTTTCACCACACCCTCTCCAGCATTTGTTGTTTATAGATTTTCTGATGATGCCCATTCTAACCAGTGTGAAGTGATACCTCATTGTAGTTTTGATCTGCATTTCTCTAATAATTAGTGATGTTGAGCAGCTTTTCATGTGCCTCTTGGCCATCCGTATGTCTTCTTTGGAGAGATGTCTATTTAGGTCTTCTGCTCATTTTTTGATTGCATTGTTTGTTTTTTTAATATTGAGCTGCATCAGCTGTTTATATATTTTGGAGATTAATCCTTTGTCTGTTGATCCATTTGCAAATACTTTCTCCCATTCTGAGGGTTGTCTTTTTGTTTTGTTTATAATTTCCTTTGCTGTGCAAAAGACTTTAAGTTTCATTAGGTCTCATTTGTTTATTTTTGTTTTTATTTCCATTACTCTAGGAGGTGGGTCAAAAAAGATCTTGCTGTGATTTATGTCAGAGTGTTCTTCCTATGTTTTCCTCTAAGAGTTTTATAGTGTCTGGTCTTATATTTAAGTCTTTAATCCATTTTGAGTTTAATTTTTTGTATGGTGTTAGGGGGTGTTCTAATTTCATTCTTTTACATGTAGGTGTCCAGTTTTCCCAGCACCACTTATTGAAGAGGCTGTCTTTTCTCCACTGTATATCCTTGGCTCCTTTGTCATAGATTAGTTGACCATAGGTGCATGGGTTTATCTCTGGGCATTCTATCCTGTTCCATTGATCTACATTTCTGTTTTTGTGCCAGTACCATATTGTCTTCATTACTGTAGCTTTGTAGTATAGTCTGAAGTCAGGGAGTCTGATTCCTCCAGCTCCGTTTTCTTCCCTCAAGACTGCTTTAGCTATTCGGGGTCTTTTGTGTCTCCATACAAATTTTTAAGATTTTTTGTTCTAGTTCTGTAAAACATGCCGCTGGTAATTTGATAGGGATTGCATTGAATCTGTAGATTGCTTTGGGTATTATAGTCATTTTCACAATATTAATTCTTCCAGTCCAAGAATATGGTATATCTCTCCATCTGTTTGTGTCATCTTTGATTTCTTTCACCAGTGTCTTATATGTTTCTTTTTTTTTTTTTTTTAAAGGAATGCAAGCCTTGTTTATTTATTTATTTATTTTTGGCTGTGTTGGGTCTTAATTTCTGTGTGAGGGCTTTCTCCAGTTGCGGCGAGCGGGGGCCACTCTTCATCGCGGTGCGCGGGCCTCTCACTATCGCGGCCTCTCTTGTTGCGGAGCAAGGGCTCCAGACGCGCAGGCTCAGTAATTGTGGCTCACGGGCCCAGTTGCTCCGTGGCATGTGGGATCTTCCCAGACCAGGGCTCGAACCCACGTCCCCTGCATTGGCAGGCAGACTCTCAACCACTGCGCCACCAGGGAAGCCCTATATGTTTCTGAGTATAGGTCTTTTACCTCCTTAGGTAGGTTTACTCCTAGGTATTTTATTCTTTTTATTGCAATGGTGAATGGGATTGTTTCCTTAACTTCTCTTTCTGATCTTTTGTTGTTAGTGTATAGGAATACAAGATATTTCTGTACATTAATTTTGTATCCTGCAACTTAACCAAATTCATTGATTAGCTCTAGTAGTTTTCTGGTGGCATCTTTAGGATTATCTATGTATAGTATCATATCATATGTAAAAAGTGAGAGTTTTAATTCTTCTTTTCCAATTTGTATTCCTTTTCTTTCTTTTTCTTCTCAGATTGCCGTGGCTAGGACTTCCAAAACTGTGTTGAATAATAGTGGTGAGAGTGGACATCCTTGTCTTGTTCCTGATCTTAGAGGAAATGCTTTCAGTTTTTCACCATTGAGAATGACGTTTGCTGTTGGGTTGTCATATATGGTCTTTATTATGTTGAGGTAGGTTTGCTGTGTGCCCACTTTCTGGAAAGTATTTATCATAAATCGGTGTTGAATTTTGTCAAAAGCTTTTTCTGCATCTATTGAGATGATCGTATGGTTTTTCTCCTTCAATTTGTTAATATGGTGTACCACATTGATTGATTTGCATATATTGAAGAATCCTTGCATCCCTGGGATAAATCCCACTTGATCATGGTGTATGATCCTTTTAATGTGCTGTTGGATTCTGTTTGCTAGTATTTTGATGAGGATTTTTGCATCTATATTCATCAATGCTATTGGTCTGTAATTTTCTTTTTTTGTAGTGTCTCTTTCTGGTTTTGGTATCAGGGTGATGGTGGCCCCATAGAATGAGTTTGAGAGTGTTCCTTCCTCTACAAATTTTTGGAAGAGTTTGAGAAAGATGGGTGTTAGCTCCTCTCTAAATGTTTGATAGAATTCACCTGTGAAGCCATCTGGTCCTGGACTTTTGTTTGTTGGAAGATTTTCAATCACAGTTTCAATTTCATTACTTGTGATTGGTCTGTTCATATTTTCTGTTTCTTCCTGGTTCAGTCTTGGAAGGTTATCCCTTTCTAAGAATTTGTCCATTTCTTCCAGGTTGTCCATTTTATTGGCGTAGAGTTGCTTGTAGTAGTGTCTTATGATGTTTTGTATTTCTGCAGTGTCCACTGTAACTTCTTTTTCATTTCTAGTTTTATTGATTTGAGTCCTCTCCCTCTTTTTCTTCATGAGTCTGGCTAAAGGTTGATCAATTTTGTTTATCTTCTCAAAGAAGCAGATTTTAGTTTTATTGATCTTTGCTATTGTTTTCTTTGTTTCTATTTCATTTATTTCTGCTCTGATCTTTATGATTTCTTTCCTTCTACTAACTTTGGGTTTTGTTTGTTCTTCTTCCTCTAGTTCCTTTAGGTGTAAGGTTAGATTGTGTATTTGAGATTTTTCTTGTTTCTTGAGGTAGGCTTGTATAGCTATAAACTTCCCTCTTAGAACTGCTTTTGCTGCATCCCATAGGTTTTGGATCATCGTGTTTTCACTGTAATTTGTCTCTAGGTAATTTTTGATTTCCTCTTTGATTTCTTCAGTGATCTCTTGGTTATTTAGTAACATATTGTTTAGCCTCCATGTGTTTGTGTTTTTTACGTTTTTTCCCCCTGTAATTGATTTCTAATCTCATAGTGTTGTGGTCGGAAAAGATGCTTGATATGATTTCAATTATCTTAAATTTACCAAGGCTTGATTTTTGACCGAAGATGTGATCTATCCTAGAGAATGTTCCATGTGCACTTGAGAAGAAAGTGTAATTTGCTGTTTTTGGATGGAATGTCCTATAAATATCAATTAAATCTATCTGGTTTATTGTGTCATTTAAAGCTTCTGTTTCCTTATTTATTTTCATTTTGGATGATCTGTCCATTGGTGTAAGTGAGGTGTTAAAGTCCCCCACTATTATTGTGTTACTGTCGATTTCCTCTTTTATAGCTGTTAGCAGTTGCCTTATGTATTGAGGTGCTCCTTTGTTGGGTGCATACATATTTATAATTGTTATATCTTCTTCTTGGATTGATCCCTTGATCAGTATGTAGTGTCCTTCCTTGTCTCTTGTAAGATTCTTTATTTTAAAGTCTATTTTATCCGATATGAGTACTGCTACTCCAGCTTCCTTTTGACTTCCATTTGCATGGAATATCTTTTTCCATCACCTCACTTTCAGTCTGTATGTGTCCCTAGGTCTGAAGTGGGTCTCTTGTAGACAGCATATAGATGGGTCTTGTTTTTGTATCCATTCAGTGAGCCTGTGTCTTTTGGTTGGAGCATTTAACCCATCCACATTTAAGGTAATTATCGATATGTATGTTCCTATTACCATTTTCTTAATTGCTATGGGTTTGTTTTTGTAGGTCCTTTTCTTTTCTTGTGTTTCCCACTTAGAGAAGTTCCTTTAGCATTTGTTGTAGAGCTGGTTTCGTGGTGTTGAATTCTCTTAGGTTTTGCTTGTCTGTAAAGCTTTTGATTTCTCCTTCAAATCTGAATGAGATTCTTGTTGGGTAGAGTAATTTTGGTTGTAGGTTCTCCCTTTCATCACTCTAAACATATCATGCCAGTCCCTTCTGGCTTGTAGAGATTCTGCTGAGAAATCAGCTGTTAACCTTATGGGAGTTCCCTTGTATGTTATTTGTTTTTTTCCCCTTGTTGCTTTCAATAATTTTTCTTTGTCTTTAATTTTTGCCACTTTGATTACTATGTGTCTCGGCGTGTTTCTCCTTGGGTTTATCCTGCCTGGGACTCTCTGTACTTCCTGGACTTGGGTGGCTATTTCCTTTCCCATGTTAGGGAAGTTTTCAATTATAATCCCTTCAAATATTTTCTCGGGTACTTTCTCTCTCTCTTTTCCTTCTGGGACCCCTATAATGCAAATGCTGGTGCATTTAATGTTGTCCCAGAGGTCTCTTAGGCTTTCTTCATTTCTTTTCATTCTTTTTTCTTTATTCTGTTCCATGGCAGTGAATTCCACCATTCTGTCTTCCAGGTCACTTATCTGTCCTTCTGCCTCAGTTATTCTGCTATTGATTCCTTCTAGTGTATTTTTTGTTTCAGTTATTGTATTATTCATCTCTGTTTGTTTGTTCTTTAATTCTTCTAGGTGTTTGTTCTTTAATTCTTCTAGGTCTTTGTTAAACATTTGTTGCATCTTCTCAGTCTTTGCCTCCATTCTTTTTCTGAGGTTCTGGGTCATCTTCACTATCATTATTCTGAATTCTTTTTCTACAAGGTTGCCCATCTCCACTTCATTTAGTTGTTTTTCTGGGGTTTTAGTTTTTTCCTTCATCTGGTACATAGTCCTCTGCCTTTTCATTCTGTCTATCTTTCTGTGAATGTGGTTTTCATTCCACAGGCTGCAGAATTGTAGTTCTTCTTGCTTCTGCTGTCTGCCCTCTGGTGGATGAGGCTATCTAAGAGGCTTGTGCAAGCTTTGTGATGGGAGGGACTGGTGGTGGGTAGAGCTGGGTGTTGCTCTGGTGGGCAGAACTCAGAAAAACTTTAATCCACTTGTCTGCTGATGGGTGGGGCTGGGTTCCCTCCCATTTGGTTGTTTGCCCTGAGGTGACCCAGCACTGGAGCCTATTTGGCTCTTTGGTTGGGCTAATGGGGGACTCTGGGAGGGCTCATGACAAGGAATACTTCCCAGAACTTCTGCTGCCAGTGTCTTTGTTCCTGCGGTGAGCCACAGCCACCACCTGCCTCTGCAGGAGACCCTCCAACACTAGCAGGTAGGTCTGGTTCAGTCTCCTATGGGGGTCACTTCTCCTTCCCCTGAGTCCTGATGTGCACACTTACTTTGTGTGTGCTCTCCAAGAGAGGAGTCTCTCTTTCTCCCAGTCCTGTTGAAGTCCTGCAATCAAATCCCACTAGCCTTCAAAATCTGAGTCTCTAGGAATTCCTCCTCCTGTTGCTGGATCCCCAGGTTGGGAAGCCTGACATGGGGCTCAGAGCCTTCACTCCAGTGGTTGGACTTCTGTGGTATAAGTGTTCTCCAGTTTGTGAGTCACCCACCCAGCAGTTATGGGATTTGATTTTGTTGTGATAGCGCCCCTCCTACCATCTCATTGTGGCTTCTCCTTTGTCTTTGGATGTGGGGTATCTTTTCTGTGAGTTCCAATGTCTTCCTGTCAATGATTGTTCAGCAGTTCGTTGTGATTCTGGTGCTCTCGCAAGAGGGAGTGAGCACACGTCCTTCTACTCCACCAGTTTGAACGAATCTCAACTACCCTGTTTCTACCTGAAGGTTCTTCCATCTCTATCTTTGCCACTCTCCTCCCACACATCAAAGCAGAGCAAATTTTTATCATGATTCCCCCTATTGTAGAAACGTTCAGTGTTTTTTTGTTACTATCAAATTCACCACAGATCTCTTGACTTGGTAGTGAAGTACACCATGATGGGACCCCAAGCAGCTGTTCTAGCCTTTTTTTCCTCTGCTTCTGTTATACCCTGGGCCTCAGGCCAAGCAGATGGCTCACCATTCCCTTAACAGGTCTCCATCCTTTCCTCTTCTCTTTGTTTAAACTATGTCGTCAACTGCATGTTCATATCCCACCCTGCTCCATGACAATGATAATAATAGCAATGGTGTATGTCTCATTGATTCCTTTCTTAAGTCTGTGAGGTAATATCGTTATCCTCTTTTACAGACAGTGGTGCAAAGAGAGTAGGGGACTGCCCTAACATCACAACTAGCAAATGGCTGGGCCAGGATTCAGATCTCTGTCTGACCACACGCTCTGACCTCCTGACTCTCATGAGAAATTCTGTAAGCACTTCATCTAGAAATGATCTTTTCAACCCCTGACCTCCTACTCAGAACATTCCTTGGACACTGAGTAACTAATACATGAATGAATAGAATAATAGCAGTTTTTAATAGCTTTATCGAAAGATCAAAGGAGAAGAAAGAGTCAAGGATAAATCCAGATTTCTAGGCTAATTGTTTACTGAATGATAACACCATTGTCCAAATGAATCACATGAGTAAAGGAGAGTTTGGTGGATTGGAGGCTACAGTGATCTCGTTATCAGGGTATCCAAGTGTCCAAGTGAAGATGCCCCTTGGGGAAGTCACTGATGGGTATAACTTGTTTGAGTTGTCGTTTTAGAAATTATAGTTTATTTTATTTATTTGTCTTTTTTAGGCCACGCTGAGTGGCTTGCTGGATCTTCCAGACCAGGGATCAAACCCGTGCCCCCTGCAGTGGAAGTACAGAGTCCTAACCACTGGACCTCCAGGGAAGTCCCTAGAAATTATAGTTTAGTGAAATTCCGTCTATCATTTCTCTTTCCTGCCCTTTCTATGTCTCACCTTCCCCCCTTTACTTTCTTACAGAAATATCATTGACCTTTACTTGGTATCTGGTATTATGGTGGTGCTTAGAGATAGTGAGGTATGGAAAATACTACATCCTGTTCTTACCCTTACCTTGTTCATAGCACTCACCCTTTAAAAAATACTATTTATTTACATGTCTTTCTCATGGATACATTATCATCATCTTAAGTTTGTGCCTCATATTTTATTTGACTTTGTGTCATCAGTTCTAAGCACAGTGCCTAGCACATAGCAAATGCTCAAAAGAGTAAAGGGTGGTCTGATGCAGAACAAAGGAAAGGGTATTTCAGTTTGAGACCAATGCTTCTTAAATTATAATGCACATATAAAGCCCCTGGGGATCTTGTTAAAGATTCTGATTCAGTAGGTCTGAGGTGGGGCAGAAATGAGATTCTGCATTTGTAGTGAGTTTCTAGGTCCTTATTATTCAAAATGTGGTCTGTGGACCCACAGCATTGGCATTCAAGTTGAGAAGCATGATGAAGAAGATGGTGTGTAAGGGAGCAGCAGGAAGTTTAGTGCGGCAGAGCATAGCACCTGGGAGGGCAGTCATGGGGATTGATAAGGTCAAAAAGGGGGGCTAGTACCAAAGCCCACAGCTCCCAGTAACTACATGAGGCAGAGGCAGGTATAGTGAAAAGCTAATGCAATTGGAGTCAGACATACCTGGGTTCTAATCTCAGTTTGGACAAGTACAGGTGGTACAATGTCGTTGTCCCTAATCCTCATTTTCCTTATCTACAGCATGAGGACAGGGAGAGCACAATGTCTCCTTCACGGGGCTGCTGTGAGCATTAACTCAATGTAAATTTCCTTAGTCAATGCCTGGCACATGGTGGATACTCATTAAATGGTAGTGATCATCATCACCAGGGTAGATGACGGGCAGTGTGAGTCTGGGCAGACAGAGAAAATACGATTTCTGCCTATAAGACCTTCCAGAGTGGATGAATCATCAGCGTGGATGGGCCTTCTGGCTATTGCCCCTCCATTTTCTGTTTTGGCTTCATGACTAGAGGGAATAAACTGTAAATTGATTTCACAGCTTGAGGCCCCAGGTGAGATTTCCACTCACAGGTAGATCCAGGTCAGTAAACACCCTCGGCAGAAGGCAGTTACCTTCTCTGGATTTGCTTTGGCCTCAGCCACATTTCTTCTAGACACCTTCCCTTCTTCTCCCTTCTTACCGCACCCTCAGGTTATCCTACCAAACACCAACTAATCCTGGATGAGGTGTATTTGACTAGATTCCTCCACGTGGGTCAGATAGTAAAATTTGTTGGAGCAGCAATTCAACACTGTTTTCTATACGTGTATGTTCCTTCTCATCAGGGCTGGCCGCTGTCCAGCTCTTGTGCTGTGTGGGACGCAGACCCCCACTTATCCTCAAACACACCCCTCTCCATCTCCATCTCCTTTGCCTCTTTCACTACTCAATCCTCATCATCCAGAGCACTGGTCTCCAGAACAATCTCCACTGGAGCAGAGGAAGAAAATAATAAAATTCCTATTTTTATGTGTTTTACTAATGACTATATCAGTATTGTGATACTGAGGTATACAATTTATAAATAAACAGGCAAACCCATATGACAACTACCAATCTGGACAATTGCAATTCCTTCTAGCTGGTCTCCTTGTCTCAATCCCATCTTCTGTATTACACGATTATCTTTTTTTTTTCAATCTCTTTTTTAAAATGGAAGTATAGTTAATTTACAATGTTGTGTTAGCTTCAGGTGTACAGCAAAGTGATCTGAACAATAATATATATATATATTCTTTTCAGATTCTTTTCCATTATAGATTATTAGAAGACATTGCATATAGTTTCCTGTGCTATATAGTAGGTCCTTGTTGTTTATCTATTTTATACACAGTAGTGTGTATATGTTAATCCCAAACTTCTAATTTATCTCCCTCCCACCAAAGATTATCTTTCTAAAATGTACTTCTCATTGTTCACTGGCCTGTCTAAGGTCATTCATTCATTTATGTGCTGAGCAGCTGTCATCTGTCAGGCACTGTATTAAGTGCTGGAGATACAAAGATGAGTAAGATGCTGCCCTTGTCTTTGCAGAATCCAGGGAAGTGGGCTCCTTGTGATCTAATTCTCCTCTGTGTGATGAAAAAGTCTTTGTAGTCTGGCCCCCTCCTACCCTGCAGCCTAATCTCCAAGCTCTCCCATTTACATTTGACCACATCGAGGTGATTAGCATTGCCCAGTTTTCACCCTATGTGTTTTCCACTTTCACATTCTGCAAACATATAAGCTCCATGAGGGCAGGGATCTTTGCCTTTTTGTTCACTAATGTATCCCAAATGCCAGCATATAGTGGGTACTTAATAAATAACTTATTGAATGCAGGACTGCTCAGCACATGCTGATTCCCCTCTTCTTTGAGGTCTTTTCTCTCTGGTGAATGTCTTTCAGGTAGCCAGCTCATTCTTCAGAGCTCAACCTAAACGCCACTCCCTCAGCAATGCTTTTGGCCTCCCAGACCCTGCGAAGGCTCACCGTTGTGCATCCTTAAAGCCCCTTGTACCTTTTCCTCACAGCACATATCATGAGTCAAATTCTGGGATTATTTAATTTTGATCTGTCTTCCTCGCTAGATTATAAGCTCCATGAGGGTAGGAACTATGTTTAATTTTGTCATTGCTGTTTCCCCAGCCTTCAAAACAATGCCCAATACATAGTGGTTGTTCACAAAATATTTGCTGAATGAGGTGAGGGCTTCCTCTTGATAACCTGCCCAGTATCCCAGTCCTTTGGGAGTTATTGCCCTATCTCACTCTTGACACCCCCTTGCTCCCTGGGTGGGAAGGAGATCCCCAAACTCCACCTTGGTGATTGAACCCTGACACTTGCTCATGGACTCCTCCTCTCATGTTGCCTCCCTTCTTGCTGCTCCTGGATTTGCCCCACTTTGCCCCCTGCCAGGACACATCCATCATTCCACTAGAGGTTCTGATGAGGCCAGGCCTGCCTGTCACCATGCTGTCCCTGTGGGATGAGGCACATTTCTCTCAGCACCAGCTTTGGGATCTCCTCCTTACTTTCAAGTCCTACTCCTCCTGGACTGCCCCATCCAAATTGTGTTGGGGAAATGTGTCTGGAGATACCACAGGAAGTTTTGAGGAGCTGGTGTGTGGATCCCCAGGGACTGATTGTGTGAGGTGCTCTAATGTGTGCTGTATTTACTCAGAAAGTGCAACCCTGGGATCAGTCCAGGCTAAATAAATACAGCATGAGGGTAGAACTCTTAGTGAGCATTTACCATTTGGAATAAGTATTTATTTTTATTACTGCTGGAAACTATGAATGGAAAGCAAGACCAAATCACATTATAATAAAGGGAATGAACAGTATAGGAAAAACACAATATAAAAGGGAAGGGGAAAAACAGAGACGCTCTTTACATTGGGTATTTGCTGGAACAGAAACTAATTTTATCTGTATTGCTCAGTAAGTATCACACACAGTGGAAGCAAAATAACATTAGTGTTTACACTTCCTGAGGCAATTGGAGGCAACACCCACAATCCAGTACCAACAAGAGGCAAGTATCAAGTAGGTCACACATCACAATTTCATTTCACAAACACCTCATGGAGCTTGGTGGAGAAGACCATGCTGTCTCCCCAAAATGTTTGAAGCACAATTGACTGCATCTTAAAATAGGCCCACAGTCTGGCACTGGGAGCTTTATTGGAAAGTTATGTCTCTGAGGCTTTGTGTCTTCCGCCTGACAGAGGATTGGAAGTGATATCAACTTTCTACTCTCAGGCAGTCACATAAAGCCTTTGAGCCTCAGTTTCCTTGTTTGTATTTGTAATTCAAAGAGATGATCTCTGTAGCTATCTCCAGATTTCCTCCTGTTTTTGTTTTGTGAAACACCTTGATGTACTGCTTGGGGCAAAAGATGAGAATTTGACAACAGGAACTTGAGACCTGGTAAAAAGATGGTAGTTGGTTCTCCCATAGAAAGGGATATGAATTTGGGAGATGGGAAGAGAGTGAAGAAAAGGGAAGACAGGGGAAGGAAGAGATTGCAGGTGGCCTGCCCAAATTGGTAGGAGGATCTACCCATTAGAACAGGGAAATCTAATGTCCAGTTTTAGAAGGTTTGTATTATTTTTTCACATAAAAAACCCACTCCTCTTAGTCCACAGACCTTTAATACAGCCTTCCTTATTTACAAAGGCATTGTGTGTGTGTGTGTGTGTGTGTGTGTGTGTGTGTGTGTGTGTGTAAATTAAAGAATAGGGTTGCTTTCCATGTCTGGGTCAATTAAAGGGCAAACAACTGTATGAGTTAGAATGAGACCAAGAGTTGAGAAGCGACATGAAGTCAGAGTCAGACACATAAGACATAAGCCTCCTGGAATTGACAGAAACCTTGGAAAAGTGAATTAATTTTCTGATGGCATAGGTAAGCATTTGAGCCAATCCAATCCTTCTTTCTCAAGGAGAAGGAAGACCTGAGTACACTAGGTCACATGCAAAAAGGCAAAAACAAACAAAACACAAGGGCAAAATTCTTTGTGAGTACATACCATTGGAGTCAGTAATTCTTTATTATTGCTGGAAACTGCCCTGCCCTGTTTACCTTATATGGTTGTTAAGGGTTGAGGAGGGCCATCAGTTGGATAGTGTATGTATGTGAAAGTTTATTACTTTGTCAGATATTGTTATTACTATTACTATTTTAGGGGGCTTAAAGCCCTCTCTGCTGTGTCCTCAGATTTTGTGACTCAATTTTCATGCTGGAAAGCATTACACAAAGTTATTGTTTGTTTTCCTTGGTTGTTGGAGACCAAAGTCCATTCCATAAGGACAGCATCTTTCTTTCTTTCTATTTATTTATTTATTTATTTATTTATTTATTTATACAGCGGGTTCTTATTAGTTATCCATTTTATCCATATTAGTGTATACATGTCAATCCCAATCTCCCAATTCATCACACCACCACCACCACCCCCCCCCCCACCACTTCCCTCCTTTGGCATCCATACGTTTGTTCTCTACATCTGTGTCTCTATTTCTGCCCTGCAAACTGGTTCATCTGTACCATTTTTCTAGGTTCCACATATATGCGTTAATATAGGATATTTGTTTTTCTCTTTCTGACTTACTTCACTCTGTATGACAGTCTCTAAATCCATCCACATCTCTACAAATGACCCAATTTTGTTTCTTTTTATGGCTGAGTAATATTCCATTGTATATATGTACCACATCTTCTTTATCCATTCGTCTGTTGATGGGCATTTAGGTTAAGGACAGCATCTTTCTAAGCATGCTATTGTTATCTATGATAATAACTAAAATAAATGCAAAACTGAGAAATTTTGCAAAGGTATAAAGAGATTGAGCAATTTCCTCCTCAAAAGGGAAGAAATTAAAATATGACATTAAACAAATGAAAAAATGATCAATGGGAGGGAATTCAGCTCCTTTTCCAGATGACAGAGAGTAATGGGACCTGAAAAGAGGCGATCTAAAGGAAATTCTCAAGGTAAGGAGTAGAGGCAAAAGCAAAAGAGATTTTATCTACTTTACCCAAGTTTCAGGGGGATGTGGAGACAATTGAGCAGAGTGTGTAAAGCAGATCTATAAATAGAAATTATAAAAACCAGAAGACAGACTGGGGAAATAAATGTCATAAAATATATGTCAGACAAGCATAAAGGGATCACCCCCAGGCACATTAGACTGGGACAGTGACCCCCAACACTCCCAAGGTGGAAGACACCATCATCATGGAACTGGAAGACTGTGTCTGGGAGATTAGATGATTTCTAAGATGTAAAATGGGAAAGGCTCACTGGACTGTTGGCCTGTCTGGCTGTACCTATTAAACTTCAGTTCAAACATTCTCTTTTCCATTTTTATTAGTATTTTGGGAAGAGAAGTAAAGGAAGCTGAGTGCTTTGTTGGAGGTGAAAGCAATGCGTAGAACATCTGGAGGTCAGAGGAGCATGGTACAGGACTGGGGAGGCCAGGCAATTCAGAGGACAGACAATTCAGAAATACAGATGGGATGCATAGAGTCCAGCACAAAGGCCCTATTAACATTTACCTCCTTCAGGCAGGGGTGGACAACTGTGGCATATGCTCAAAGGAGTAGTCAGAGTAGGGAACTGTCAGCCAGGTTGGGAGTGGATCTTAATGCTCTTCCACTATCTCATACCATAAATTTGGGTGAATAATTTACCCTTCCTGAGCTTCGGTTTCTTCATCAGAAAAATAGGGTTAATCACATCTTCCTCATTGCCCTCAAATAGAATATTATATGTATAAATGCTTGGACATGGTGGAACTCTGAACACATGTAAGCCAGATGATGTAATGTTGAGTGGAAAGGATGATATGTTTGTTTTTGGGAAACTTCCAAGCCCCTCTGAGGATCCTTTCTTCCTTTTGGATTAATTGCCTCTGTCCCGTAAAACACTAGGCTCTATCTCAAGTGACTGTCAACTATTCTCCACTAAGATGTTTATTGACCAATAATTTATGAAGGGTCTCCCCCATGGCAGGCACTGTGCTAGCCATTGAGGATTCAAAGGTGAATTGGATGCCATTCTTGCCCTGGTAGAACTCACAGTCTAGGAAGAAAGAAATAATATAATAGAAGGTGAAGTCCTGTAATAGAAGACCTAATAGCATGTTGTGAGAGAGATAGGAAAGATGGGGAGGAGGAGCTTGAGGCAGAAGGGGAAGTTTTCTCAGAACAGAAGAAGTTATCTGTTCTAGGATGTGAAGGGTGAATAAGTGTTCCCCATTGAGAGAACAAGAGAGGACAGTGTTTGCAGGGGAATAGCATGGGCAAAGGCATGAGCATATGGAGGTAACATATATTTAGGAAATGGAGAGAGGCTGATGCAGATAAATCCTAAGTTAGGGATGGAATGGGGAAAGGTGGAAGACGATATAGGATGGGTTGCTGGAGACCAGGTCTTTTAAAGGAATTTGGAGCAGGTTGGAAAAGCAATGGAATATTAAACCGTAACAGCTTTCCTGGGTTAAACCCCATTTGGTCATGATGAATTATCTCCTTTATATATTGTTAGATTGGGTTTGCTAAAATGTGGTAATGACATTTAGTGTTTATATTCTGTGGTTTCTTTATTGTAATGTCATTGTCTGGTTTTGCTATCGAGATAATGCAGGCTTCATAGAATAAGTTGGAAGTGTTCCCTCTTTATAGTATTAGTTTTTTATTGCTGCTGAACAAATTAACACAGATTTAATGGCTTAAAACAACAAAAAATTATTATTATACAGTTCTGGAGATCCAAAGTCCAAAATGCATCTTACGGGATGAAAATCAAGGTGTTGGCAGGGCTGACTTCCTTCTGGAGGCTCTAGGGGAGAATCAGTTTCCTTGCCTTTTCTGGCTTCCAGAGGCTGCCTGAGTTCCTTGGCTCACAGCGCCTTCTTTCATCTTCAAAGCCAGTAGTGTAGTATCTTCTAATCTCTCTCTCATTCTAAGTCTCCTGCCTCTCTCTTTCACTTATAAGGACTCTCTCTTATGATTACATTGGGTCCACCAGGATAATGCAGGATAATCTCTCCATCCTAAGATCCTTAGTTTAATCACTTCTGCAAAGTCCCTTTTGCCATGTAAGGTAACACTTCATATTCTTCCTTCCTACTTTTCTTCAATTTTTTTTAAAAGAAGATTTTGTGTAGAATTGGTATTATTTCTTCCTTAAATGTTCGGTAGAATTTGCCAGTTTGGAGTTTTCTGCATGGAAAGATTTTTAGTTACAAATACAGTTTCTTTAATAGGTTTAAGACTATTCAGATTATCTACTTCTTTTTGAGAGAGCTTCAGTAGATTATGCCTTTTAAAAGAAATTTGTACCATTTCATCTAAGTTGCTGAATTAATTGGCATGAAGTTGGTCATAATATTCCTTTGTTATCTTTTTAATTCTATAGGATCTATTGTGATATCCACTCTCTCATTCTGATATTGGTTATTTGTGTCTTCTCTCTTTTTTTTGGTCGTGATCAATCTGTGTAGAAGTTTATGAGTTTTATTGATATTCTCAAAGAACAAGCTTTTGTTTCATTGATTTTATCTATTGTTACTCTCTTTTTTTATTTTATTGCTTTAATTTTTATTTTTTTATATGTCATGTATTTATTAATATCAGATATTTATTTATTTATTTTAAAATATCAGGTATTTATTTATTTATTTTTGGGTGAAGTAGAAAAGAATAGCTTTGTTGCTTTGCCAGGCAAAGGAGGCCACAGCAGGCTAATGCCCTCAAAACTGTGTGTCCCAACCTGGAGAGGGTAGTGAGAAGTTCTGTGTGTTTTTTTTTTTTTAACTTTTTATTTTATATTAGAGTAAAGTTGATTAACAATGTTGTGTTAGTTTCAGGTGTACAACAAAGTGATTCAGTTATACATATACATGTATCTCTTCTTTTTCAAATTCTTTTCCCAATTAGGTTGTTACAGAATATTGAGCAGAGTTCCCTGTGCTATACAGTAGGTCCTTGTTGGTTATCCATTTTAAATATAGCAGTGTGTACATGTCAATCCCAGACTCCCTAACTATCCCTCCCCCCAACCCTTCCCTCCTGGTAACCATAAGTTCATTCTCTAAGTCTGTGAGTCTATTTCTGTTTTGTAAATAAGTTCATTTGTATCATTTTTCTTTTAGATTCCACATATAAGCGATATCATGTGATATTTCTCTTTCTCTGTCTTACTTCACTCATTATGACAATCTCTAGGTCCATCCATGTTGCTGCAAATGGCATTATTACATTCTTTTTAATGGCTGAGTAATATTCCATTGTGTATATGTACCACATCTTCTTTATCCATTCTTCTGTCGATGGACATTTAGGTTACTTCCATGTCTTGGCTATTGTAAACAGTTCTGCAATGAACATTGGGGTGCATGTACCCTTTTGGACCATGGTTTTCTCCGGGTATATGCCCAAGAATGGGATTGCAGGATCATATGGTAGCTCTATTTTTAGTTTCTTAAGGAACTTCCATACTGTTCTCCATAGTGGCTGTACCAATTTACATTCCCACCAACAGTGTAGGAGGGTTCCCTTCTCTCCACACCCTCCCCAGCATTTATTGTTTGTTGATTTTTTGATTGTGGATTTTATTCTCAAAGAACAAGCTTTTGTTTCACTGATTTTATCTATTATTATTCTCTTTTTTCATTTTATTGGTCTAGACTGTTATTATTTGCTTTCTTCTTCTTACACTAGATTTAATTTACCTTTTTTCTAGTTTTTTAAGGTAGAATCTTAGGTACTGATTTGAGACCTTCTTCTTTTCCAGTATGTGTTTAATGCTATAAATTTCTCTCTGAGTGTTGTTTTCACTGCATTTCATAAACCTTGATATGTTGGGGTTTTTTAAAATTTCAGTTCAAAATATTTTATATGGTGCCTTGTGATTTCTTCTTTGACCCATGGTTTATTTATATGTGTGTTGCTTAATATATAGATATTTAGAAAATTTTAGGTTGACGGTTTTTTTCTTTCAGTATTTTAAAAATGTTGCTCCACTTTCTTCTGGCTTATATTGTACTCAGAGAGAAATCTCCTGTCATTCTTACCTTTGTTCCTCTATATGTGATATGTCCTTTTGATTTTTAATCTGGGTTTTTAAAAGATTTTTGTTTTATCATGGGTTTTAAGCAATCTGATTTTGATGTGCCTTGGTATACTTTTGGTAATGTTTCTTCTTTTGAACTTCTTGGGTCTGTGTCTACAGTTTTCACCAAATTTTGAAAAAAAAAATCTTCACATTTCTCCAAAAAATTTTTTCTACATCTTCTTCCTCTTTCCTTTTCCTCTCACTTATGGTCATCAATTACTTATATATTAGCCTACTTGAAGTTCTTCCGCAGCTCATTTATACTTCGGTCATTTTTTCAATAATTTTTCTCTCTGTGTTTCATTTAGAATATGTCTATGGTTATACATATTACTATTTACTAAACTTTTCTTCTACAGTGTCTAATCTGCTCTTAATATTTTTGATTGTACTTTTTCATCTTAGGTGTATTTTTCATCTATAAAAGTTCAATTTGGATCTTTTAAAAATGTTTTTTTATATCTCCTCTTATCATGTCCATGATTTCCACTACCTTCTTGAGTATATGGAATGTAATAGTTTTTTTTTTAAATTTATTTATTTTACTTATTTATTTTTGGCTGTGTTGGGTCTTCGTTGCTGTGCACGGGCTTTCTCTAGTTGCGGCAAGTGGGGGCTACTCTTCGTTGTGGCGCGCGGGCTTCTCATTGTGGTGACTTATCTTGTTGCGGAGCACAGGCTCAAGGTGTGTGGGCTTCAGTAGTTGTGGCACGAGGGCTCAGTAGTTGTGGCTCATGGGCTTAGTTGCTCCGTGGCATGTGGGATCTTCCCAGACCAGGGCTCGAACCTGCGTGCCCTGAGTTGGTAGGCAGATTCTTAACCACTGCACCACCAGGGAAGTCCTGTAATAGTTGTTTTAATGTCTTTGTTTAATAATTCTTTCATCTGTACCATTTCTGGGTCTATGTCTATTGACTGGTTTTTATCCTCATGGATCATGATCATATTTTCTTGTTTGTTTGTATGTCTGATAGTTTTTCATTGGATGCTAAGCATTTACATTTTATGTTTTTGGTACAGAATTTTTTGTGCTCCTTTAAATGCTTTTGTGCTTTGTTCAGGGAGGCAGTTAAGGATCAAACAGTGTGATCTTTTGAGGCTTGCTTTTAAACTTTATTAAGTGGGACCAGGCAATCTTTCACATGGGCTAATTTGGCAATACTCTTTGGAATACTCTTTGGAATACTCTTCCTTATACCCCAACATATTACAGTTTTCTCCACTCTAATTTTGGAGAACACAAACTATTCCCAGCCCTGTATGAACTTTGGGAGTTGTTTCTCCTGCTCTTTTCCAGTGGGTCTTTCTCCTATCTCAGCTAGTTTCCTCATATGTAAGCACTAATCAGTATTCAGCCAAAGAATCAATGGGAACCCTCTGCAGAGCTCTGGAGCTCTTTCTGTATGCAGGTCTGTTTTCTTTGATACTTTGCTCTGTGAACTCTATCTAGCTGCCTTGGGCTTCCCAAACTCCCAACTCTATCTCCTCAACTCAGGGAGACCCCTTTGCCTGGGGCTCCCATCTCTGTTCTTTGTCCAGGAAACTCTTTCTAGGCATCAATTTAGGACAACCATAGGGCTCCCTTTGTTTGCTTCTTCTCTCTTGGTGACTCTGTCTTTTACTGCCTATTTTCCAATGTCTAAAACCATATACTTTGTTTTTTTAGTTGTTTAAGGAGGGAGGGCAACTAGTCATTTTTACTTCATCTTGGTTGGAGGTAGAAATAGACATAAAAAGCTTAAGATGAGCTTGCTTAAAGATTTGACTTTTTAAGAAGCTTTAGATCCAAAAAAGTAATGCCATGGTCACAAAAACCTAGAGCATGGAGATCTAGGGCATGGTAGGGAGCAAGTGACTAATATCAGTATGCCTAAAATCTATATAATCAGTTCCACGCTGCCTCAGACCAGAAGTCCATACTAGACCCTCCTGAAAGCTCTGCTGGAGCAAGACACAGAATCCCTCATCATCACTGGGTGCTGGGTGTTACCTCACTTTTGGTTCTAGGGAACCCACTTGCCCTAATATGCTAGAAGTTGATGAAGTCATCAGGCAGGGTTGGGCCTGGGCCCCTGGTCACAGTGGATTTGCCAGGCTTCCTTGAAGACTATTTCTGCCTGTGTTTCCAGGGAAACAGGCCTGAGCCCCATGGAGCCTCCTAACACCTCAACAATGAAACCCAAGACTAAGAAGTGAAGCCATCCTCCAGTGCCTCACTTCTGCCTGTTGGGATCATGATTAACTTTGTGGCAGCAGAGTTAGGATAAATGACTTTCTTTCCTTATAGTAATTCAGATCTCCTAGGTGGAGCAGCTCTGCTGGGATAAGGAATAAGAGTTGGGCAGCTCCCTGTGCTGCAGGGGAACTGGTGGCCTGGATGGCTGAGCATATCCCTGCTGACAGCCCTCTGGGGATAGGCAGATGGGGATAGAGTTATCTACAGGCTAAGCCTCTCTCCCAGGCCTAGAATCCTCATTTTAAAGAGTCTGGAGCTAAATAGCCTAGAAGATCCTTACCTTTTATCTTCTTGAAACTCAGTATCATTTCCCTTCTGGTTTCTTTTTATTGAGGCAGGGTCCATAGAAACCAGTGCTAAAGAAGTGTAGCCAGATGGCCCTGCAAGGGAAGCTCTCACCTCTTTGAATGACCACGAAGGGCTCTTCCTCAGGGCCAATTGTGATGGCTCCTATAATGATGACAGATTATC
Source organism: Balaenoptera ricei (assembly GCF_028023285.1). Classification (NCBI taxonomy): domain Eukaryota; kingdom Metazoa; phylum Chordata; class Mammalia; order Artiodactyla; family Balaenopteridae; genus Balaenoptera; species Balaenoptera ricei. The sequence continues at coordinate 128,799,195 of NC_082639.1, forward strand.
ATAGTGATGACAAATGCCAGGCATCACCTCTGTACACTTTGCTTAGAAGGCCTTGTTGACTGCAGGCAGTAAGCATATGTGTGTCCAATATGTCTGCTGAATCAGCTGCAATGCCTAATGTGGGTCAGGACACACAATAGGCACACAGGAAATGCTCACTGAATGAATAAGCAGAGAGACTTTTATAGTTGTCATGGGCTTGGAGATGGATGCATTTATTGAGCTCTTCCTGGGTGCATGGAACCAATATTATGGCACACGAAATTAAAAATGACACCTCACCTGACACAGGGAATTTTCCAGTCTGGGGCAAAGAACTGTAGTACAAAGTAAAAAAGCTGTAATGTCTACAAAAGCAGTGATTCACAAAACGCAGGAGGAAGAAAACCCTTAATTCGAGCTTCTTAAAACAGTAGCCCTCTAAAGTTAATGCTTGTCTATTTTCTAATCAAATGTTCTAAAACCCTTCCTATATTTGGGGCATTTTCTGCATTACAAGTCTCCCCTCCCCTAGGGGAAAGTCAGGCACTCAATTTTCCAGCCTTCCTTGCACCTGGGGTGTGTCTATTCACAGATCCAAGTTCTGCCAATCAGTTATGCTGATGGGAACCTCTGATTAGGAAAACAGTAGAGTGAGGAAGCAGGGGCTGTAACCCATTTTCTGGTGTGGAAGACTATGGGACACTTGGCTATTGGAAGCAGCAGAGGCAGTTTTAGTCTTCCAGGGCCCAGTGTCAGGGGTGTGAACTTTGTGCTATGTCACTCCCTTCTGTGGAATCTCCAAGGGAGACCTCAGTGTGGTTCAAATGTTGTCCCTGGTCATGTCACCTCCAAGGCTGGCTTTCTGGCCCTCCTAGAGATTTTCTGAGCTACCTAATATCCTTTAATAATTATTTTTTCTGCGTAAGGTAGCTGCAGGAGGTTGTTATGCGCAACTGAGAACCTGAGTGAAAAAACTCTCCGTTGTTGGCTGATAAGGGCCAGTGCTTCCTTTTCAAGTGAATGTGAAGAGAACTCATTTGTTTGTTCTGTGACTCAAGGTACAACTTCCTAAGAGCTGCTTAGTCAGAATGAGAGAGTAGGTCCCAAACTTACCCTTGAAGGAGTGAGCATACTTCTCACTTCTGAAAGCTTCCTTGCGGTTTCTGCACTCTAAATATATGGACATGAATGCTCTTCTGCCTGCACCCCCCCATTTTCGTTAGTATTCCTGGATGCACAGCCTGAAGTGTGCAGTCATCCCAGACCCTTCTTCTCCCTCACCTCCCAGTGACAAACTTTCAGAATTTGACCTTGTTATTATTGCTTAAATGATTGCCCTTCTTCCCATCTCCACTGCTGTTTCCTTAGCTTAGACCTCCATCTATTGTATTAGTCTCCCAGTTCAGTCCCTGTCTCCATCCTCTTCACGTTTCAGGCCATCTTCCATGCCACTGAACTTAATCAGGTCATCCTTCCTTCCGAGATAAAACCCTTCACTGGCTCCCTATTTCTTGTAGAATAATGTCCAAGCTCCTTTGTGATCTTGCCCCAGAAAATCATTTCTAATTCACTTCCTGTCATGCCCTCATCACCTCCTGTGTCTAGCCACCCACCAGTCTCCTAGCACCAGGTTCTCATATCTGCATCTCAGTGTGCACTACTCTCTTTTCTTGAAATGTCCTTTGTCACATTATGCATTTGGCATACTCCTACTCATCCTTCAAGATTTAGTGAGAATGCTACCAACTCTGGGAAATGATTTCTGCCATTTCCATCAAAGTGTAGCACTTTTTTTTCTGTGCTCCCAGCCATTTTCCCATGCCTTTCTCCATCCTTCTAATATAGCACTTACCGCATTATTGTGTTTATTGACTCCTACGTGTGTGTATCTTCCCACTAGATGGTGAGGCTGTGAGGAGTAGAGGCAGAGCCTTCTTCATCTCTGCGTCTTCAGGGCCAGGGACAGTGCCTGGTACTTAGTAGATACTCAGATGATGCTTGTGAAATTAGCAAATTAATTAATAATAAAAGCACTTCCAGGAATGAATCTTGAAATTAGTCAAAAACATTGGCAACATGCATTCCCAAATAGAGGCTGTTATTAAAATAGTGAGATTCTAGTCACTCCGGCCACAGCTGTCCCCTCTCCAGTGAACCATGTGCATCTCCCAAGGGAAATCTTTCTGCACAGACAGCCTAAAGGCAGACCCAGAAAAGGAACTGAAGCACCTGCTAATTTACAAACACCTAGGTATTTAGAATAGTAATTAACACAAAGCTCACTAATAGTTAGGGAGTAATTAATAGCTAAATGTTGGCACTTAACAAAATGTTTTTCCCTTTTTCTACCCAAGCAATGATTTTAAGTTGAGGATGCTCAAAATGGCTTGAAATGGGAGGAAATCATTCCAGACACCACGTGTATTTAAAAGGCAGTGCTGCTGGTGGGCGTCCTTCATTGCCATCATTAACCACAGTGGGAACAGCCAGCGTTTGCTGAGCCCCCGCCAGCCAAGGCAGAGGTGCAGACTTCAAGGCAGGCCTGCTTTCACAAAAATCTCTCATATGAAAACAAATTACAGTTGCAAAGCAAGTGAATTTAGAGGGAGGTGGGTGATCATTCACAATCCAAAGAGACCCTGTGCTATACAAAAGGACCCCCCCCCCCCCAGGGCTCCTTTAAATAGGAAACTGGTAGGGAGCACTTAAACTATCAGTGAGTTTATAAGGAATCGATTAAGGACCGATTCTTTCAGAAACCAATCTATTGCACAACGGGGGTGTAGCTACCTTTAGAATTGCTGCTCCAACCTTTGCCTTGCCATTAACCTTTGTCAGCAACCATTATGCAGCAACAGTGTGTAAAGGAAAATACATACACAGGGTCAAGAGACCTGGATTTGAATCTGGCTTTTGACCATGCTGGTTCGGCCTCAGTGTTCTCACCTGGAACTAGGGCCAACAGTCTTGGGGGCAAGGATTAAAAAAGAGTATGAGTTTGAAATAGCCCATGACATGGGTGGTTGTTCACGCATGTACTAGTTTGCTAGGGCTACTGTAACAAAGTACCACAAACTGAATGGCTTAAACAACAGAAATTTATTGTCTGAAAGTTCTGAAGGCTAGAAGTCCAAGATCAAGGTGTTGGTGAGGTTGGTTCCTTCTGAAGTCTGCTCCATGTCTCTCTCCTAGCTTCTGGTGGTTTGCTGGCAATCTTTGGTGTTCCTTGTCTTCTGCTGCATCACCCCAATCTCTGCCTTTATCATCATATTGCATGTTTTCTGTGTGCATGTCCACTATGACCCCATCTTAACTAATTACATCTGCAATGACCCTATTTCCAAATAAGGTCACATTCTGAGATACTGGGAGTTAAAACTTTAACACATGAATTTTGAGAGAACACAATTTAATTCACAACAACTCATTATTGCTCTGGCCTTAAGTCACTGAAATGACAGACGTGCTGTGTTTTTTATTGGTAGATATTTTGCTTTTCTTGGCTAAGATGTTGCCAAGTGAAAGGCATTTTTATAGAAACAACAGCAAGCCACAAAGAGAAGATTTTGAACATAGAAATCAAGACAAAAGGGAAACTTTAGGAGAGAGCATATTAGGCAACAGCTCCAATAGCAGTTTTCTTCTTCCTGACAGCCTTTTATCTTTTCCCTCATAGGGAAAGGAGTGTACTCACCAGGGATTTGGTCACATTCTCCTTGCTACATGAGGAGTACAAAGGAGGTCTGGCACTCTGTTCTTTTTTTTTTTTATGATTTTTTAAATCCTTTATTCTGTTAATTATGTGAATCATTATTTATTTATTTATTTATTTATTTATTTATGGCTGTGTTGGGTCTTCATTGCTGCACACAGGCTTTCTCTAGTTGTGGCGAGCAGGGGCTACTCTTCGTTGCGGTGCGTGGGCTTCTCATTGCGGTGGCTTCTCTTGTTGCAGAGCGTGTGCTCTAGGTGCACAGACTCAGTAGTTGTGGTTCGCGGGCTCAGTAGTTGTGGCTCATGGGCTGCAGAGCACAGGCTCAGTAATTGTGGTGCATAGGCTTAGTTGCTCCGCAGCATGTGGGATCTTCCCGGACCAGGGCTGGAAACCCATGTCCCCTACATTGGCAGGTGGATTCTTAAGCACTGAGCCACCAGGGAAGCCCTGGCACTCTATTCTTATCATGACTCACTTTTTGCAGGAAGAAGATTTCTCACACCTAGCGGAACCATCTTTCTGTCAGAAGGAGAAGGCTCTCTGCCTCCATGGTTCTGCCAAACCAGCCACAGGAGCAACAAATTGGTCATTTCCTCCCAAGTGTGGCTTCCAATAAACTAAAAAAAAAAAAAAAAAAAAAAAAAAGCCAACTGATGTTATAAGCCCATAGATTATATTACCATTGGATTGCTGGAGGTTTGGAGGTCAGAGACTGGAAGAAATAATTTGGGGATCTTTAGAGTCTAGGACACACTTGTGTTATGCTCTGGTCTCCACACAGTGACCTTTGGATATTGGCGTAGATTGATTGTAGTAATGACCTAATTTGTTCCTACCACCTGTATCCAGGCATTTGCTAATGCCCTCCCACACTGACTTTTGGCATATCTATGTGTCTTGATATGGCCAAAGGGAGCAGCTTGCAAAGTGCTTGTACATGGGGGCTGGTCCTCTTGCTGCTCTTGCAGCCTCTGCTGCTGCCACCAAACAATCAAGCTCAAGCTAACCTCCTGGAGGAAGAGACACCACATGAGCAGAGATAAACCATCCCAGCTGAGCCATCATAAACTAACCAGTTGCCAGCCAACTCCACAGCTGATCACAGATGTATAAGTTCCCAGCTGATATTAGCAGAGTCTGTCCCCAGGCTGGAAGAACCACTCAGGCACAGGTGGCCCAAACTGCAACCTCTCAAAATTGTGAGGTAAAGTAATGTTTTCCTTTCCCTTTTTCTTTTTGTTGTTGTTGTAAGCCATTTGGTTTTGAAGTGTTTTGTTATGTAGCAAAATTTAACTGACACAGATATTTTCCTAAGGGTTCTTCTAGAGTCTAGTGTCACTGGTGAGATCATGTGTGTTGGGATTTTAGGGACAGTTTTCTATCTAGCCAGGTGTAATTTGGGTGAACTTGGCTAGGAGGTGGGATTATATTACCAATCATGCTCTGTGTCCTTTGAGAGCACAGGCTTTGGAGTCAAACTGACCTTGATTCAAATCATGGCACTGTGTCAGTGTGGAGTAACAGCTGTAATAACATCAAAATCTCAGTGGCTTCACACCATAAAGGTGTATTTCTCTCCTATATTACAGCCCATCTATATATTAATATACTTGGTGTCCTATACAGCTGTGATAATCTGCAGTGCTGACTGGGGGCTGGCTAGTCTAAGAGGGTTCAGCTGAGATGGCTTACATCTGCTGCATATGGTATCTCGTCCTCCACCTAGCTAGCTTATGCTTGATTACACTCGTGTATATCCATGTAGAGATTCAGGGACCCAGGCTCCTTCCATCTAGTGTGTTCTCTGAGTCCTCCACTGGATCCTCTGCATCCAGCCAGGAGAAAAGAAAAGAAAAAGAACATGGAGAAGCTGGTGGGACTTGGTTTAAGGGCCAGGGCTGGAAATGCCACAAGTCACTTCCTCCCTCATTCCATAGGCTAGAACTAGTCACATGATCCCACCTAGATATAAAGGGACTGGGAACATGATCCAGCAGTGTGCCAAGGAAAGAGAGAAGATTGGTGAGATCCAGAAGTCTGTCTCATTCAGCAATTCATTAACTAGGTACTTGGGCAAGTTATTTGACTTCTCTGCTAGTGAAACAGTCCCGTGATTATGCAATTTTTGCAGAAGTGGCTTCACTCCAAACTGTGTCTTTTCATTCTGGTCTGTATCCATTCACTCTGGGGACTGAGGCCGTTTAGTGCCACATCGCTATGCTGTTGTTTTTCAGAATCAGGCCCTATCTGGCATACCAAGGACAGGGGAACAGGAATGGTCTACCCTGGGTGCAGGTAATGAGTGGGTGTGTTTTCTGTAGAGAAATTTTTTAAATTATAAAACTAATTGAAAGTTGGTCTGTTTTTTATTATTGTCATGTGCCGGCAAGTAATAATAAAATACTCGTTCCTAAAAGAAAAATTGTTATCTAAGAGCTAAATAATTATTGCATTACTGTTGAGATTTAGTGATATTATGTAGCTAGAATTGGCCTCTAACATACAAGGGCTCAGCTGCACACTTGCAGAGTACGTTAGAGAGGTATTTGGATTTCAGATTGATTTGAGCATATTTTCAAATGATCACTCTAGTCACTCTGTTTCACTGTTTTAAACACAAATAAACTACAAGTGGTCACGTAGAATGGCAGAACTAAAGGAACACAAGTTCTTTTTCATCACCTTCACAAGCATTGTTTATTTTTGCTTTACAGCTTAAATGCAGGAATATCTAGTACCATGGGTGTTAGAGACATAAGCTGCTCCCATAGGGAGCTTGAACTATGCTAAACCATTATAAGCTTATTGGGAATTCATGTAGTTCACTTCCGTGTAGAATATAGTATCTACTTAAAGGATGAGTGACTTAGTCAGCTTGGGCTGCTATAAAAAATACCACAGACTGAGTGGCTTAAACAACAGACATTTATTTCTCACAGTTCTGGAGGCTGGGAAGTCCAAGGTGAAGGTGTTGGCCACTTTGGTTCTTGGTAAGGCTCTCCTCCTGGCTTGTAGATGGCTGCCTTGTTGCCATCTGCCATCTGTGTGTATCCTCACATGGTAGAGAAAGGAACCTCTGATGTCTCTTCCTCTTCTTATAAGGGCATTAGTCCCATCATAGTGGATTCACCTTCATGACATCATCTAAACTTAATCACCTCCCCAAAGCCCCACCTCCTAATGCCATCACATTGGAGTTAAGACTTCAACAAATAAATTCAAGGTGGGACACCAACATTCAGTCCATAAAAATAAGTAATGAAATCGTACCATTCTGAAGATAATTTAGGGGGAAGAAGTCAGAAAATGATATGCTTTGGGTTCACAGTTACTAGCTTAGTCACTGGTCACTCCACAGAGGGTTGGTCTTTGGTATCCTCTCCCTGCTAGCACTCCACCCTCCACTGTGTTCCCTGGGTCCTCCCAGATGTATTAGATCCTCATAGGAAGCGGGGTGACTGGACAGGCCTGCAGAATTCCAGGTCTCAGATCTAGACATTAACTGTGGCCTGGACCACACTGTTCACTGGCTGGTGGGACAGAGCCATGTTGAATTCAGGGGAGTCAAGCATGGAAACAGATCATCGGCTCCTGAATCCCTATCCTTCTCTCTCTCACCCATAGTCTGCTGCTCTAGTCTTTTTATTTGTTTGTTTTGTTTTTAAATTAACCACTGGCTGCCTATCAAATAGGCAATTGTCTCCCTATCCAAATGATTAAATCCAAATCTGTATGGAGCTGTTCTTCCCATACATGTCTCCCTTTCCAAGTGTCCCACATTCTTCCTTTTTTTGTTGTTCTTGATGGTGATGATGGCACCATTAGTCTCCCAGTCTCAGTTTTCTTTGACATGTTCTCTTTCATTTTTTGTAGTTCACCAAGATCTGTAATAAAGTTCTCTCCTTTTCCATTTACCCTGCTTTCGACCTGCATCAACTTGCATCTAAGATCATGCCTCACTAACCCTGTTTTCTGCTGCCAAATGAACCTTCCCAAATACCACTTTCATTGTGTCACTGCTCCCCCAAGAGTCTGCAATGGTTTCCTGTTGCTAATGTATCAAAACTACCTCCCCTGAGGCCTGACAAGGCTGGAGCCAACAATAAAGAGATTAAAATTTTTTCAGCTAAACATTCCAACTTTCAATTAAAGATGCTTTTCCCTAAATCTAAATCCAAGCCTGATTCTTCAGGAGATAACATGTGAGTGGGGCAAAGGAGACACCATTTTTCCTCCATACATGAGAAGGATGTGCTGACTGATGCAGAGATTCAGTAAATATTTCTTGAATAGAGAAAAGAACTTTATGGATAGTATGTGAAACTATAACTCTCTCAAATAGGATACTTTGTCCATAGTCATTCATTGATATTGTTTTATTTATCTGTAGCTGCATTAATAAGCTATCATAAACTTGGTGGCTTATAACAACCATTTTATTATTTTTCATATTTCTGTAGGTTGACTGGGTTCAGCAGGGCAGTTCTTCTGCTGGTATCTCTTGCGTTCTCTCTTGCAGTTGTAGTTAAATGGAGGCTTGGCTGGGATGCTAGGACAGCTGGGCCTCTTCCCCTCTTTAAGTGGTCTCCTCTCCCCCTCCATTTGGCCTCTCAATGTGCTCTTTCCAGAAGGAGAGCCAGATTTCTTATGTGGAGGATCAAGGTTTCCAAAAATAAAAATGTGGAAGCTGCCAAGCCTATAAAGCTTAGGCCATAGCTGGTATAGTGTCAGTTCTGCCACATTCTGTTATTTAAATCAAGTATCAGGGAATCCCAGCTTCAGTGAGAGAGGGGTCTGCACATGGTGTGAATACAGGAGGCGTGGTTCATTGCGAACCATATTTGGAGGCTAGCTACCATCCTCTGGCTCTGAATGATTCATGGACTTCCTACACGAAAAATACACTCACCCCTGCAAATCTCATCCCAATATAGCATCAGTTTAAAGTCCAGGATATTATTCACTAAATCAGGCTAGACTCCTTGAAGGCAGCCCCTCATATGCACTTCCTCGGGTGCAGAGACCAGTGAAGACACCCCCCTCCCCCATCACCCAATATGTGATGGTGAAAGAGACAGAAAAACCTCAGTGGACTCCCCTGTTCAAAAAGAGGGGAAAAGGGAGACGTGAGCAATTGCTGATTTATAGCGATTCTGAAATCCAGCCTGGCACACATCCCAATTTCTCTGACTCGAGGCAAAGGATAGTCCTTGATTAAGGCACAATATTGCTTTTTAGGAATGGTTTTCCTCAGCTCTTGGTTTCATCCTCTGGGCTCTGGCTCTGAGTCATTCTTCCTTTTTCATAAAAATGGCCCATGTTTGTAGCTGTATAACTCTAAGACTCTTTCCTACCTCTTTGGAAGTTAAGGGCCCAAAGTGAGGGCAAACTGGGGTGGCTAATCTATGAAAAATGCCCCAGTGAATCACACCTCCTGTTCATACCCTTCTGTGGTTCCCTTACTCATTGATTCTGGGCTGGCCCTGTGACCTGCTTTAACAAATGGGCAATGGCAGAAAGGACACTGTACCAGCTCTGGGCTAAAGTCTTAAGAAGCCCTGGCAGTTTCTGATTTTGTACTTCGGGGATCCCCAAGCCACCACCATGTAAGAAGTCTGGCTCCCCTGCTGCAAAGACCACATGTAGAGTCTACATAGAGAAGAAGAGACTTGAGACTATACAGAGAGGTAGAGAGGCCACATCATCCCAGCATCCCAGGTGTGCCTCCAGATAAACCCATGCCAAGCTGTCATCTAACTGCAAGCAAACCAGAGAATCCAAGTGAAACCACCAGAAGAACTTCCCACTAAGCCTAGTCAAATTTTGGAACTGTGAATGATAAAGTCACTGTCGTTTTAAGCCATTAAATTGGGGTGGTTTGTTATGCAGCAGTAGATAACCAAAACACATGTATCCATTCATTGAAAATTATTTAACTATCCATCTGTGCCTGATACTGCATTAGGTGAAGTGGATGCAAGACTAAATAAATTGATTCTGAACTCTACCTCATTTATATGTTTGTTAGTGAAAAAACTTTTTAAGAGGAAATATTTCAATTTTTTATTTTAAAAGTGAAAGATTTCTATTTAAAATATACTTGCAGTGAATTCTTTTGTAATAAAGAATAATCACTCTGAGATTTTTGAAATTTTTAATTTTTTCATGTTAAAGCTTTAAATAGTGAACCATACCAGAGATCTTAATAATAGCATTTGATTCAGCAAATATTTTCTGAGCCCTTACTACATGCTTCCTCTGTATATTTTAAAAATGCACATTGATTCAGGTGCTGTTTTCCACCTGGTATCTACTAGCCTGCATGGGGCTTATTGCCCTAAGTTACTTGGGGGGATCCTGTTTTTGTCTTTTAGCATATATTCTTGTTATGATTATGCATCCCCTGGCTGTTTTCTTATTGCTTCAGCAAGAATTACGTTCAGTTGTTCAGTTTCTAAATGACCTAATTAGCAGCACTTTTTCCATTTTTTCTTTAGAATTCTTTCAGTCTACAGTTGGACTCCCTCCCCATTACTCTCTTTTCCTCCCTGAGTTTTACTCAACATTCTGCTAATGAGTTCACGTTCCACTCTTGTCCCTCCATGGATTGCTGCCCAGGCATTTGGAGGCTTCCTTGCCTTAATTATTGGGGGAAAACAATCTCTTCTTGTTCCTTCCTTGTTAGACTCTGCTGGCTCTGAGTTTCTAGCTCTTACCTCTCATATGTCTTTGTTTTTCACAGAAGTAGAGACCATAAAGCAGAGAGAAGCCCCAGAGGTCATATAATTTTATGGATGTTCAAACTTTGGCCAGAGAGCCAAATGACTTATTCAAACTACTACAGCCAGTTAGTGGCAGAGCCAGGGCCAGAACCCATATCTCCAAACCAAGAAGTTCTGGCTTCACTAAAGTAAGGAATGCACTATCAGACCACATCAAACTAATCAGACCAATCAAACAGACTAACTGAGGCTTGATCAGCCAGTTCTATTTACAGTTAATTAATGGGTTTTAGTTACATCTCGATTCTCAATCTTGGGCTACAACTGAGGGAAAATAAGAGAAAAAAAGAGAAGTAGAGTGGGCTCATAAGCTGTAAGGTGTACAGCAGCAGTTCATAATATTTTTTACTGTTTGGGATTTTGATGAACACTCTTGAGCCTCTCATTAATTTATTCAATACATACTTATTGAGTATCTACTATACACACATCGGTATGCATGTGTGTGCACATACACACATACATAATTCCCTTAGATCCTCTTTTAAGGGGACACCATGTAAAGTAGTGTCAATAGCCTCATAAATATCTTTACAATACATAAAAGTTTCATGCCCATAGCAATGTACCACAGCTTTGTTGCTTTTTGGGAAAATGGACACTGTGATTCCTTTTAGGTAGCTTATCTTCGTAATTATTCCCATGTCCCCAATTTTAGACTCATCTGATCCTTATATTTCTTTGTTAAATTAATTAATTAATTAATTAATTAATTTTTGGCTGCTTTGGGTCTTCGTTCCTGTGAGCGGGCTTTCTCTAGTTGCAGCAAGCAGGGGCTACTCTTCGTTGCAGTGCACGGGCTTCTTGTTGTGGTGGCTTCTCTTGTTGCGGAGCACGGGCTCGAGGCGCACGGGCTTCAGTGGTTGTGGCTCATGAGCTCTAGACTGCAGGCTCAGTAGTTGTGGCTTATGGGCTTAGCTGCTCCGCAGCTTGTGGGATCTTCCCAGACCGGGGATCGAACCCGTGTCCCCTGCATTGGCAGGTGGATTCTTTACCACTGCACCACCAGGGAAGTCCCGATCCTTATATTTCATATTAGGGGACCTCAAACTCAAATGCCTTCAAGGGCCATGCAGTTAAAGCAAATGAGTGAAGCAGGCTTGGTGTTACACAGGTGGAGTGCTGGGGAGTGTGGCAGCGTTCAGACTACAAATCCCATTTAAAGGGGGCAGCTGCCACTCCATGCCAGGTAATTTTTGTCATGTGGGAATTCAAGGGCCAATATTTCTAGAACTTCTGTATTTTAAAGAGAGGCTGGAAATCTTTATTTTATGTGAAGTCTCCTGATTTTTAAAATGTTGGTGATCAATTAAAACCATTTAAAACCTCTGTGTTGGCCAAATGAAACGAGTGTACCAGATTCAAATCCTGGGCATGTAGTTTGCCCTACCACTCTGGTGTGTGCCTTCTCCATTGGCAGAGACAAACAGCAAGATCCAAGCCTCCCAGCCACGGGACTCTCTCATTTCCTAAGAATTCTGGAAGTAAGGGCTCAGGGGCAACAGTTCTTTCTCACTGACCTCTGAGTGGTCAAACAACCCACCCACTAATTTACCTGGTCAGTTTCTACTTAATGTCACTGAGAAAATCAAAATCCCTTTCTAGAGAAAATGAATGGGATGAATGAATGAAGTTGTTGCTTTTGCAGAGATCCAAATAAGGGAATATCTTGCTTTTATTAGTTCAAAATATATTAATTTTTCTAGAAATTAAAATGTAGTATTGGCATGCATGCCACCCAGTGACTGTGTTTGATGCATGTTCTTACATGGGTCATGCTAACACAAATCTATACATGGCATCTGCAATCCTATTTCTCCAAACCCAATAATAAGTGTCTAGTATTAGCTCCAACAGTTCAGTTCAACGTCCTCACTAATCTTCTAAACTTCAAATCTAATTGCCTGTTCTCATTACTTGTCTTATTTCATTTGCTCATTTGTCAAATATTTATAGACTGCCTTCTAGGGGTCAGATATGTTTTAAACACTAAAGATATGACAGTTAATAGACATGGTCTATTCACCCACAGAACTTACCTTCTGTGAAGGCTAGGGAGACAACAGTCATGTAAACAAATGAATAAATAACAGTTTCAAATAGTGATAATTGTTATGAAGAAAGTAAAATGGGGAAATGGGATAAGAGTGATTGAGGAAAGGCTTTACTGAAGAGTCATTTGGATTGAGACCTGAATGGTGAGAAGCTGACAGCAATGCAAAGATATGGGGGCAGAGGTTGCAGTCAAGGGAAACATCTGGTGCAAAAGCCTGTCATAGGAATGGACTTGAAGCATTCAAAGACCAGAAAGACAACCTGTGGCTGAAACATCTAACCTGACTTCTTTCCAGTATTTGCACTGTTTACAATCCTGGTGTTGACAGCCCTTGCCTAGTTCTATCTATCCGCTACCTTTGCTGGTTCTCTCCAAGGTCCTGAAGAATGATTATGCCCTTCTTTGGAGAGTTTATCCACTTCTAGAGTCTCCTTTATCACCTAAATGTTGTCCTCACCTGAGGACACATACTAACTTATGAATTCAGGTAAATTTTATATGCATGGAATTGGCAAGAAGACTTACTACATTTACAGCTTTCATCACTCTGGAAGCCAGAAACATTTGAAGTCGTCCAGAAAGATAATGTCCTGAACTAAAGCAGTGTCAGAGGTAGAATCACTGGTACCTGATAGCCTACTAGACGTGTGTGTCTAGATGTAGATGTATGTTATGGGAGTGCGGGGCATACTGAGGGAGGACGACTCCAGGGTGTGAATCAGTGGGTGGACGATGGTGCCACTCACTGAGGTTCAGGAAACAGGAGGATAAGCAGGTTTTATTTGGGTGCAGATCAGGGTGGGTAGGTGGATACAGGTAACGGAAGGTAAGGCAGAGTAGGAGAGTTAAGAAGGAATTCCCGAATCTGAAGTTAGGACTCCAGCAGGAGGTCTCTTTCTGCCATCTTAGACTGGAGCTTCAAATAAATGTTGCCAAGCAAATATGATTACAATGGGAATACAGTTCTTCTTCTTTTTTTTTTTTAATATTTATTTATTTGGCTGTGCCGGATCTTAGTTGCAGCATGAGGGATCTTTGTTGCCGCGTGTGAGATCTTCGTTGTGGTATGCAGCCTCTTTTAGTTGCAGCATGTGGGCTGTTAGTTGCAGCCTATGGAATCTAGTTCCCTGACCAGGGATTGAACCCGGAGGAGCACGGAGTCTTAACCACTGGACCACAAGGGAAGTCCTGGGAATACAGTTCTATAATACTGTTGAATGCTATTACTTTTCTGTATTCAGATAAAATAATTTTACAGGTTGATCTAGAAACTCACCCACTAATAATGGAATTGCTTCCATTAAATCAGAATGCTACAAGCCACGTAAGTTAAAAGTTGAGGCAATTCCCTGGGAAATTCAGGCTAGAGTCGTTTGATGTAATTTCAATGTCCCTTTGTTCAACTAAGTATATTTTATTAATATAATCATAAACATAATCATTGGTTTTAGAGAACTGGAGCACAGTGGCAGGCATGGCCATCATTGTATCCTGGCTACCGTTCACTAATCATTAAACAAAACTTATTGGGCACTTACAATGTGCCAGACATTATGCTGGGTGCTGGGGATGCAAAGATGAATAAGACATAGTCCTTGCACCCAAATTATCAACAAACCATACCTAGGCTGACCTTTCTTCTTCAAACTAGTGACTCTTTTTTTGTAACTGATGGATACTGTCTTTTAAAATGGTCTGTTATGTATCAAGGTCATGTGGGGTCAACTTGTGTTTACTCTTTTATTCCTAAAGCTAAGTGCAAATTCCCGTCTCACCGCAGAGCCCTGTGATGCCAAGAGACTCACTGTAGGTCACTTGGAAGAGGAAAGAAGTCTAGTAATGGTCAAGATCTGTAGCATTTATTATTTTAAGAGTTTGTTCCACTTGGAAATAGTTTCCTTGGTTATTACTTATGAATCCTCTTACCTGGTCCTCTGATGAAGGAGCTCGAGGGCCTACATTCTGGCATTTTGATGGAATGGGTTTATTTTCTTCACCCTGGACACCAGGTGCTACTGGCTAAAAAGAGCAGAGGACTGAATCTCTTCCCTTAAGGGTCCTGGCCACCCTGCAGCAAATTTGGCCAATGAGCTACCCAGGTTCTGTTACTTCCCTCTTAATGGGCTTCCCTCCTTAATGTGTGTGTGTGTGTGTGTGTGTGTGTGGGTGTGTGGGTGGGTGTGTGTGCATGAGAGAGAGAGAGGGAGAGAGAATGTGCTATAATGTCCCTATTCTCAAATGGAGATGTTGTTCTCTGCCTTAGTTGTCTCACAGCATTGATCTGAAAGTAAATTAAGATAAAACAGGACAAAAATATGACTATGCCTAGGAAAAATGGTTGTGAAGTTTAAAAATATTACTAACTAATTTGTGGTATTAAATCCTTATTATACTACATTCTTGTGAGAGATGGGATAATCTAGTGGTTAGCACCAGTTCTTTAATTTGGCTTTTGCTGGTGTGATCTTGGGTAAGTTACTTAATCTCTCTGAGCCATAATTTCTCTTTTTTTAATTTCCTTTTTTAAATTTTTTTAACATCTTTATTGGAATATAATTACTTTACAATGGTGTGTTAGTTTCTGCTTTAAAACAAAGTGAATCAGTTATACATATACATGTGTCCCCATATCTCTTCCCTCTTGCGTATCCCTCCCTCTCACACTCCCTATTCCACTCCTCTAGGTGGTCATAAAACACTAAGCTGATCTCCCTGTGCTATGCAGCTGCTTCCCACTAGCTGTCTATTTTATGTTTGGTAGTGTATACATGTCCATGCCACTCTCTCACTTTGTCTCAGCTTACCCTTCCCCCTCCCCATATCCTCAAGTCCATTCCCTACTAGGTCTGCATCTTTATTCCTGTCTTGCCCCTAGGTTCTTCATGACCATTTTTATTTTATTTTATATTTTTTTAGATTCCATATATATGTGTTAGCATATGGTATTTGTTTTTCTCTTTCTGACTTACTTCACTCTGTATGACAGACTCTAGGTCCATCTACCTCATTACATATAACTCAATTTCGTTTCTTTTTATGGCTGAGTAATATTCCATTGTATATATGTGCCACATCTTCTTTATCCATTCATCTGTCGATGCACACTTAGGTTGCTTCCATGTCCCGGCTATTGTAAACAGAGCTGCAATGAACATTGTGGTACATGACTCTTTTTGAATTATGGTTTTTCTCAGGGTATATGCCCAGTAGTGGGATTGCTGGGTCGTATGGTAGTTCTATTTTTAGTTTTTTAAGGAACCTCCACACTGTTCTCCATAGTGGCTCTATCAATTTACATTCCTACCAACAGTGCAAGAGGGTTCCCTTTTCTCCACACCCTCTCCAGCATTTATTGTTTGTAGATTTTTTGATGACGGCCATTCTGACCGGTGTGAGATGATATCTCATTGTAGTTTTGATTTGCATTTCTCTAATGATTAATGATCTTGAGCATTCTTTCATGTGTTTGTTGGCAATCTGTATATCTTCTTTGGAGAAATGTCTATTTAGGTCTTCTGCCCATTTTTGGATTGGGTTGTTTGTTTTTGTGATATTGAGCTGCATGAGCTGCTTGTAAATTTTGGAGATTAATCCTTTGTCAGTTGTTTCATTTGCAACTATTTTCTCCCATTTTGAGGGTTGTCTTTTCATCTTGTTTATGGTTTCCTTTGCTGTGCAAAAGATTTTAAGTTTCATTAGGTCCCATTTGTTTATTTTTGTTTTTATTTTCATTTCTCTAGGAGGTGGGTCAAAAAGGATCTTGCTGTGATTTATGTCAGAGTGTTCTGCCTATGTTTTTCTCTAAGAGTTTGATAGTGTCTGGCCTTACATTTAGGTCTTTAATCCATTTTGAGTTTACCATTATTTCTTTATCTGGGAAAAGATAATAACTTTATCTGCTTCATATATTGCTGTGAGGGTTGAATAACTTCTTATAGGTAAAGTGCTTACTCTGGTGTCTGGCAAATGGAAGAAGTTAACTTAATCAAGTATTTGCTTTCCTTATCCCTGCCCCACCCAAGAGGAGCTTACAGCTCTTTCCAAGTGTATTTGTACAGAAATGACCACCTACATCCTCACCTGACCCACTGAAAAACAAAAACAGCTGCAAAATGGAGAGACTTCATGTGTCCAAGACAACAAGCTGTCGAAGGACCAAGATTTTAATTCTGATGTTTTGACCAGTTGGCTGGATGACCTTGGACATACTCTTTGTTTACAGTTATATTAGCATTTCTGCCACATGTGGATAAAGAAGCTGAGGATGTGACTCACTCTCCCCAAGGTAATAGAAATACTCATGTCTCCCACCTCTAAAATCAACCAACCGATCAATATCCAACCAAACATTTGAAGAAAAGATTTTCTCTTTTTGGTGATAGTCAAGCTTCTTAAAACGTTGTCTGCACTAATTTTCTCCACTTTTCACCTGCATTCGCTTCTTAACAAGACATGATGATCTATCCTTGGCCTCTATCACTCTATTACACCAGATCTGGTTAAAATTACCTTTTTTATTAGCAAAAACCAATGGCTATCTTTAGAACTTCATCTTCCTTAACTTTTGGCCGCAAAGAGAAGAAGGCGAATGACCTTCATGTGTGGGAAATACATTCTTAAGTTTGAGTCCAGGCATACCAAGGCTCAATGCTGAAATAAAAATTGCCATTTAAAGGGATTTTGTTCTGCTGAAAACATCCCATATTCAGAATCAAAATGTGAATTATTCAAGTAATCAAGGAAACTAGGTCTACTAAAATACCTTACTGTGACATCAGACACCAAAATTGAAATCTGATGACAGGAAAATGATTAGAGCACAAAGCAATCTGTTGCTTTGTTCTGATATGAAATGATGATGGTAATGTAGGCACCTGCTGCTATTTGTACCTGATGGGTCCTAATACATTTCAGACCATTAGACCAGTCTAGTCATCCTACCCCTGTCCAATCACAAAGTATTTGTCTGGTGTCACATACCATTAAGACCTTCTTTGTTAAGGAGTCTCTATCTAAACAAAATGTTAAAGGCAATCATTTGCATTACAACAGACACTTTCAAAGTTTAATTTCAGGCACACAGGCAGGTGGGTGCAGGCAATATTTTTGGTCAGAGGAACATTTTCCAAGCCCCCTGCAGCCCCCTTTTTCAACCTCCCCCTAGAGTTGACTGCATTTTAATGGGACGTTTGGTGAAGTTGCTACCCTGAGCTGAGTCAGATCATTTCAGAGAAAGTTTATCGTTCTCAGAGGCTGTCAAGATGATTAAATAGGGCTGTTGTGCAATAGGTCCCAAACCACAGCAGCAATGGAGTGGTGTAAAGACTGGACTGGGAATCAGGGGAACTGGTCTAGTCTGGTTCCTTGACTCTGGGCAAGTCCCTTCCACTCTCTTAGCAAGTCCCTCACTCCCTTCCACTCTCTAGGCCAGCCCCTCCTTTGTCACCTGCAAAAGGAGGGGCTGACCTAGATAATTTCTAAGATCATGTCCAGTTCACTGATTCTAAAGTCAGTTTTAAAAATTTCTTCTCTCTCAACTCTGCAGTTCTCCTAATTTCTTTGACCTGCTTTTACCTTGCCTGATTTTACCACTGCTTTCCAAAGTGATTACTTCTTATCTCTCTGCTTCTTCACTTACTTTCTGGCTAGTTCACTCAGAGCTAACCACAGGAAATATGTATCTCACAAGCAAATCATTTTCTCCTTTGGAGATAGTGTATCTCTATGCTATGTTCACAGTGGAGCAATTACGTGGTAAATTTGGGATGTGTCCAGAATATTCACTCTTGTAAAGTAAGGCTTTTCAGCCTGAACTTTTGGTTCTTTCCTAAGATTGTTCATTGATACTTGTACGAAATGCCAGTTGGGTGACAATGTTTGAAACCAGATAACTCTAGTAGATAACTGGGCCCTGTATGAAGTAGACTATAGTCATCTCATGCTTCTGCTCTGATAATTACTCTCTCTAAACTCTAACAAACTCTTTCAAACTCTAACGTTGATGAAACTTTTTACTTTTTTATTTTTTCTTGCTCCAGTTCCTCAAACTCAAGGTGACAGAAAGCCAGAGCCTGGAAGCAATAGGGACTCATCATTTAAACATGTCAATAATAACCGTACACTCTTTCTTGGGGCTCAAGCACTAAAATAATGAGTTTTTTTTCAAAAAAGACTCACAACTAGAAATACTGTGAAATTTCAGAACATTAAGGATAAAAAGAATATCCTAAAAGTGTCCCAGTAGTGTTAACTTATAAAATATAGGGCAGCTAGTTAAATTTGAAGTTCAAATAAACTATAAATAATTTTTTAGAATAAGTATGTTCCAAATATTTCCTTGTTTATCTGAAACGCAAATTTAGTTGGCTCTTCTGTATTTTTACTTGCTAGAAGCGGCAATCTTATTTCCTAAAATAAAACCAGATCACCCAAATATCCCTTCGATAGCAGTGGATGGTAAAAAGCAATCGAATGATGTTTTCAAAATTCATAGATTTTAAGATTTTCAACCTAGAATCCCATAGCTACTCAACTCATCAATGAAGTATAAGGGAGAAATGAAAACATTTTAAGACATTCTAGGGCCTAGAAAAAAATTTCTCAGAAAGTTATCCAGTATGTATCCCGATAAAATTGGCAAGTAAACCAAAGAGGAAGACATGGAGTACATAAAAGTGTGACTCAGGTTCAGAAAGGCAGTGAAAGGAGCTCCTAAGATGGCAGGTATGCAGCAAAAGTAAGGTAACTGGCGAGATTCTTTGACTGCAGGTAATGGAAAATCCAACTCAAATTGGCTTAAACAAAAACCGAAGATAGGGAGGTCTCCCAGATTGATTTCATGGGTCAAAGATCAACAAAGATCCAGGCTTTTACCATCTTTCTGCCCTGTCATCCCTGGTATTACCTTCATCCTAAAGCTGCTTTTCCTCCTGACCATATATGGCTGCCAGAAGCAACCCAAGCAAATGCTTCTATGTTCATATCTAGCAGGAGAGGGACTGGCTTTTCTTTTCTGACAAGTTTCTTCTCACATCTTATTGGTCCAAACTGGCCTATGGGGGCTGCGCATTGCCGGAAGAGTCTCTGGCAAGGGAGATGGAGTAGTTTTGATTCCTTCATTCAGTGCCTATTGTGTGACAGGCACTGTTTTCAGCACTGGGGATAAAGGAGAAAATAAAAGACAAAGCTGCCTGCCTTCATGGAGCTTCCATTCAGGTGAAGAGATGATAAGCAACTATGCTGTAAGTTGATATGTGCTGGTGTGATCAGTAAAGCAGAGGAGGGAACAGGAAATGCTGTAGGATGATGGAATTTTAGGGAAGGTGTCTGGGAACATCCTCACTGAGAATGTGACTGTCTCCTCAGTCTAATCGTCGGCAATGGGATGGATTTGGGGAATCAGCCACACTGTCCATGGCACCTGGAGAACATACAACTGAGGTCGAAGCAGGAGGACAGAGAGCCCTGGGAGAGTTCTCCTGGGACAAAAGGAGACTTTGTAGAGTACCTGATGTAATGGAAAATTTTTAAATAGTATGAGAATCAGAAGAAACAATAAGTATAAGAAAAAAAGTAAACTCACAGAATACTACTTTACTCCTCCATGAATAATGCTTACACAACCATAATAATGTAAATGCTGTCATTAGTTTTCAAATTTTAAAATGAACTGATAGCTGATTCACTTTGTTATACAACAGAAACTAACACACCATTGTAAAGCAATTATACCCCAATAAAGATGTTAAAAAAATTTTTTTAAATGAACTGATAGAGAAAGCATGGAAGATTTAAATTACAGAACCAAATGTAAAAGTTATCACCTGGAATGCTCTGAGATTGGAATGCCGAAAAAGGGAGATAGCAGAGCTAAAGATAAGGCTAGGAGCACCAGTGTTCTCATTGTACCCATGGGGATGTTAAGAAACAGACTGAATTTGATGGAATAAGAAATGATGGTGTATGTTTATTACCTAAAATTTCAAAGGTAAGCAAACAGTAGAGAAACAAATATGTGTTATAATTACATTGGGAAGTTGGGGAAGGCACATGGGAGGTGATATAAGTGAGCTAAATCTTTTTTTTTTTTAAACAAAGTTACATGCAGCTACTATGATTAATGATTTTTTTTTTTTACTACTACTTTTAAATTTATTTATTTATTTATTTATGGCTGTGTTGGCTCTTCGTTTCTGTGCGAGGGCTTTCTCTAGTTGTGGCAAGCGGGGGCCACTCTTCATCGCGGTGCACGGGCCTCTCACTGTCGCGGCCTCTCTTGCTGCGGAGCACAGGCTCCAGACGCGCAGGCTCAGTAGTTGTGGCTCACGGGCCTAGTTGCTCCGCGGCATGTGGGATCTTCCCAGACCAGGGCTCGAACCCGTGTCCCCTGCATTGGCAGGCAGACTCTCAACCACTGCGTCACCAGGGAAGCCCCAGTGAGCTAAATCTTATAGCAGCAAGCTGAATGTCTAAAATGGACAAATTCAGACATAGTATATAGATTCACATATGGTATAGTACCACAGAAGAACTACAGCATTAGGGTGTAACTACAGAATAAACAAGTTAGAGAGTTAGTGGATTGACTTTGGGGGGTTAAGACTGAGGGTGGGAGCGAAGAACAGAGTATTGTTTTCACTGTTAGTCCTTTGGGAAAATTTGACTTTTGAACTATGTGTGCGGATTACATTGATTTTTAAAATATCTGGTCTTCACTTTAGAAAAATTTCTTTCTGTACTCCTAAAAGTGATACATTCTCATTATGGAAAATTTAGAAACTGCAGAAAAATTTTCCAGGATTTAGAGGCAACTCTTAGAATATTGGACTATAGTCTTTTAAAATCAATTACATTTATACACATTTGCGATTATGTGGAGTAAGGATACAACTTGATGAATTCAAATTTGTGAATCAAAACTGATTAGCTTAGATTCCATAGATAATTTGTAACATATAAAATCTCCCTTAGGATTGAAAACAAAACCAAAACAAGCATGATATTAAAGTCTTTATATGAAGAGACCTTTGACATTAAACAGTAACAGTAAAATTAGCCTGTTCACCAAGGAGACTAGACCCCAGCAAACTAAGGTCAAGTTCACTCTGATGTTAATCAGACAGAGAGTGCTATGAATTGCCAGGCAAAATTAAATGACATATTTGTTTCAAAACTGAAGACAATTACATAGACACCGTATATAATTAAGGCATGGTATTCAGATCCTGCCTTCCGCACTGGCCTTGCCTGCCATTCCTCCCCAAACTTTGCTCAATGCCCACGCCACTTGGATCTAGTTCTACATCACAGAATGTACCAGGTTTCTCTTCCCACCTTTGTGCTTGGGCCATGCTGTTCCCTTTACTTGGAATGCTCTTTGCAAGCTATTCAGTCTGGAAAAATGTTACAAATCCATTAGGTCTCAGCGCAGATCCTCTCTCTCCTGTGATGCTTAACTAACTCCTTCATGGATATAGTACTACTTCTTCTCTTGTGCTGTCACTGAACTTTATCCATGCCATGACTAGTGCATTCATAGAGGGTATGAGTTGCAAAGCTAAGAGTATGTGTTGTGGAGTTAGACTGCATGAGCTCGGCTCTCAACTCCACCTCTAACTGGCCATGTGAGATTGGGCAATTTACTTAACCACTTGGAGCCTCAGTTTACTCATCTGTAAAATGGCATTAATAATAATACCTACCTCATTGGCTGTGGGAAAGATTAAAAGAAATAATACGAAGAAGGCACTTGGCACAGTGCCTGGACTATGGTAAGTGCCCCAAAACGTCTGGTATTATTTGTTGCTACTGCTGCTGCTGTAATGGTTGACTTTCATGTCTAGCCACTGAGTTCAGGGACTATAACGTTTTATCTTTACATCCTCTGCACCACTGTAGAACTCGGCATTGTGTCCTTGAAAGTTTATAGACTGAATGAATGGATAAGTGAATGCTTTAGAGAGTAAATTCAGCTGCCTTTTTGTAATGATCATTTTTAGAGGTAGTATAATAGTTCCAAGAATGGGCCTCAGAGTCATGCAAAAAGCTAACCAGCATTAATTCAAAGAACCAATATTTTTCTTATTAAAACAAAAAACCACTTCCTGAATACATTTACTATATTATCAGCCATGAGAAAGATTCATCTGAAAGACATGAGGTCTCTCAGCAGTGCAGGACCTTGTCTCTTTCTTGTAAGATTTCTCAAAACCCTAGAGTTGCTAGGACTTCTGATCTACAGAGATTGAGGACTAATGGGATAGTGCATTTCCTGAAGAATTCCTAACCACAGTACAAGTGGGAGCAACAGTAAAGCACTTTTTTTATTATCTTGTGAATTCATGTTTTCTATTTGACTGCTTTTCTCCCCTCTTTATAGAATTATTGTTCCATTCAAGCCCAGGTACAGTATATTTAATGCCCTTGCAGTTGTGTAGGGCTGACTTGTGTCCTCAGGGACTGTAGGTACTAAGGGTGGTTCAGTTCTAAGCCTTACCCCAAAACCAATGCTCCATAAGCGCCACCATCAGAATGAGGAGAAGTCTTACTCTGCCTGCAAGAGAATGGGATTCTGTTGTCATTTTTCAAGCCTGAGTCCAAGCCAGAAAGTCAGCAGTTACTTGGGAGAATAATATTTGTCCTGCTTATCTGCAAAGGCTGCTGGAAGATTCTAGTGAGCCATTTTATAAAGTACAAAGAGATCTACAAATACAAGCATTTTTATTATTATTAAAAACACATCTCATCTTCCACTGGAATGTCTAGATAAAGGAATGTTGCTGTGATAAAGAGCTGGAGCTGAAGGGGGAGAAACACTAAAAAACCTATTTACCAAATATGGCACAAGTACCACCGATAATTACTTGATTAATTAATGATCGGGTCCCTACTTTTAAGTCTTTCAGTTATATTGGCATCAACGATCTTCGCCTATCAGGATTGGCTTATTTCTGCCGACGAATAACTATCAAACCACTGAGGCCTAACTGATGTGTGATTAATATGGGCTCTGTTAATTATATGGCTGAGTTTTATGCATGAAGCTGTATCCTTGATTTTTCTCCCTTAATTTCATCCTGTTTAACTGTTGGTCGTAAAACAGTTTCAAATATATCTGCTGAGCACGAGCACGAGCACAAATTTTGCAACTTGAAAAGTGCCTGAGTCAGTTTGGGCATTTCATGTACTAAAATAGACTGGGGGGAACTCTTAGGCTGAAAAATGGATTGCTGCTTGGCTTCCACTCCCAACCTGCTGGCTCCTTTTCTGCAGCTGCTCACTGGCACTGAATCTCATCTGTTATCATTAAGCACATGCATAGCATCAATAGTGGCAAAAGGCTTAATCACTTTCTTTCTGCCAGCCCATCGATGGCCCTATTCAACCTCATTCTAGACAGATGGAGATGATCACATCTGCCGGTCTAGTCTTCCCAGCATCCGTTTACCCTTTT
This sequence comes from Balaenoptera ricei, assembly GCF_028023285.1. Taxonomy (NCBI): domain Eukaryota; kingdom Metazoa; phylum Chordata; class Mammalia; order Artiodactyla; family Balaenopteridae; genus Balaenoptera; species Balaenoptera ricei. The sequence continues at coordinate 128,823,182 of NC_082639.1, forward strand.
TGTTAGTAGCACCTGATTTTCTTTTGGGAACCTACCCTTCCTCCCACTCCTTCTCTGCTTATATTCTCCATGGTTCAAGTAGAGCTGATCTCACTTCCCTTGCTCCAGGGCTGGCCTCACACACTTAGAAATCCAGCGATTAGTTTAGGGATGGGCATGTGACGCAAGCTGAGCCAATGAGAGGCAACCCTGGGACTTTAGCAGAAACTATTGGGAAAGAACAGCTCTCTTTTCCTCTTGAATTTTTCGATTGGTAAAACTTTAAGCTTAGAGTTTCTGGTCTCTTTGCCACTAACCAAGGAGAGTTCAGCCAAGAATGCAGCCAACAAAGAGGAAAGGAGAGGCAAGAGATGGAGAGAGACAAACTCCAGCGCGCTTTGTTTGAATATGTGGATTTAGTCATGCCTGAAGACAAGCCTGGACCTGTGTTTTTCCATCATTTGAACCAGTTTGAATAGATTTTTGTCACTTATAACATAGAGTCTTGACCTGAATGATAATGCTGATCACAACACCTGTCTGCCTCAGCACGTCATTCATGCACAGATCTTTAAGACAAATGAGAATGAGGCAGAAAGAAGTCAGTCTGCAGGAAATAAAATTCAGAATTTTAGAAATACATATACATTTTAAAAATATATTATCCCCCCTAGAAAAAGTGTGCTTGGGTCCACTGTACATTTCCCTTATCTTGTTGGAGAGGTCTGATTAAAATAATTCTGTGATATCTCGCTGGTAGGAGAATGCACTCATTCACTGGAGGAGACCCTGGAGCTCATTCGTTCATTCAATGATGGGTGTCTGCTTGTGCTAGGTGATAAAGATGTGTCAGGTGAACAAGATCTCTATTTACCTAACAGAGATTATGATCTAATAGATTTTAGTCAATCAAGAATCTAGGGGATGCATAGAGATAAAGAAAATCAGCAGATTTTGACAATATCCTTTATTGGTGTGTAGTACCACCTGGGGATAGATGGTATGACTTTGAAGGTGCGTAAATGATATCATTAGTTACAGAAACCTTCCTGCTTTGATATTCATTTTATTCTATGATGACCCTCAGGTCTTTTAGTTTTCATTCTCAAAAAGGAAAAGTTTTCTTAAAAAGGAAATTGAGGCAGCTCAACAATAAGAAGGTTGTAAGGACTGAAAAATACCACCTGATAATCCCACTACTCTAAAACAATTGGCTTTCTTTGGGGCTGCTAAGATTGTTGTAGCTTTAGGGCACCTTTAGTCCAGTGAGCTGTAAATGCTTTACGTGGTTGAATGCATTTTATTTTCCCCAGCTCTGCTGATTGTATCAGAGGCCAGAGTTATATTCCCCAATTCACAGAGAAAATAACCAATGCAGAGAAGGCTAGAGGACTTGTCTGGGTTATCACAGTTGGATGCTGAGACAGCATTCTGGTCCTTGTGAGAAGCTGGTGTCCCCCAGAGTTCCCAACCTACACTGGGCTGGTGTGCCTACCCATGTGCGCCTTCCCTTGCATCCCCACTGCTCCAGCCATGGTTGAGGTCCGAGTCAATGTAATGTGGGGATTTGCAATTTCCTCCTAGTGGTTTTCCCCACTGCCACTTCCACTAATCTGTTCTACTGTGTGTTGCTGCCAGAGGAATCTTGCTAATACAAAGCAACAAGTAGGTTACTCCCTTGACCGGAAACTCTTATTGGTTCTTTTTTGCCTGCAAAGCAAAGTCCAAATTCTTTAACTAGGTGGGCAAGACCCTGCACAATCTAACCTCCGTCTACCATCTCATGTCTTTCTTTCGATGACTCTGTCTCTACTTCTAGGCTCATTGCTCTGGCCCAATTCACCATTCCCCAAACATGCCCTCTACTTTTCCATGCCTTTGTTACCACTGTTCTTCATCCTGGAATGTTTACACCTCTGTGTTCTCTCTTCCCTCTGCATTTTCACTTATTGAATTCCTACCTGTCCTTCCAGACCTTGAGAAAAAACCTCCTCTTTCATAAAGCTCTCTGAGATCTTTCCTAGATAAAAGCAATTTCTTCACACTCTCTCTTCTCATTACATTCGATTTTTCCTGCAGTTTTAAATCAAATTTAGCCTGATATTTATTTACATACCAGTCTATCTCTCCTGATGACATATAAACTCGTTAAGACGGGGAACCCCTTCTGGCTCTTCTTTTGTGACTCCCATTGCATGTACTGTTTTAAAAGAGAACTAAATAAGCATTTGCTGAATGGATGATGAGTGGGTTCTTTCCCATCTTAAAAATGAGGCTAAACGCCCCATGCTTTCTCTCACCACTGAGCCTTTGCAGCGGCTGTTCCTTTTCTGGGATGTGCTTCCATCCTCCTTACTTCCCCCACTGTCTAGTTCACAGCTCACAGTAAGAAATATATTTTATATTCAACCCAGTACAAACATTTCATGAAATGATACTAACCCTTGCTACCTGTGATACATTCAGATCTATTTTCTATCCTGTTTTCTTCTCTTCTTTTCTCTTCTACTGAACTATAGTCCAGTCTATTATTCCACTTCAAAAGACATTAGTTGTGACACACTAATTAATTTCCTTAGCCTACTAATAGGTTACAAGAAGCACTGGCCTAGTTGATTCCTACTTATCTTTCAGATCTCTGTTCACAAGTTGCCTCTTCAAGAAAGTCTCCTGATATCCCAGGCTAGACTGAGCCTCTGATAGAGCCCCCTCTTCTTCGTAGAACTTAACCATGCTTTCTTGTGTAATTGTTTGGCTGTCTTTTATCACCATTAGATTCCAAGCTTCACGAGGATGGGGCTTCTTTGTTTTTTTTTTCAATCATCATATTCTCAGTGCCTAGCACAGTGCCTGGGACCCATCTGTGCACATTAAAGCTTTGTTGAATAAATTAACTGGGCATTTTTAAATTGGGGCTTGAGGGACTGACATGGTCACATATGTGCTTTAAGTAGATCACCTGGGCTACACACATTTCATTGTTCAAAGGACAAGCTAAGTTGGGAGAGGTGGAGGGATTCGAGACAGAGAGGCAGGGAGATTAGTTTGGGAGCCTGTATAGAGGGGATTTGAACTAAGGGATAATCAGTGGTGTTGAAAAACTGGGGACAGATCCTTGAGATTATTTGAAGGGAGAACTGAGAGAACATAATGATCTCTTTTGGAGGGTAAAGCCAATTCTCGAAGATTTTTTTCTGTCATGGTCATGAAGCAGGAAGTCACCCTTCTGACTTATAAGGGTCCCTCCCAGGCTGATGATTTTCCTCACCTGGGGTTCTGCATCCCAGGGGGAATGTGGTAAAGGTATCACAGCCTCTGCTGGATCTACTGCTTTCCTGGTCCTCACAGCCACATTCCTTGAGCTAATTATACTCTGGCTGTCTTTGTTTTCTCCATTGATGTTAGTTTTAAGCCAATTAAGTTGGGGAGGGATTTCAAGTAAGATTGTGTCCTTATTGATCATGTTCAAACTAAAGCCTTAGTTCTTAATTAAGAGGAGTCCATCGCTCTTGTCTACAGACACAAAGCCTCCTGAGGTGACCTGACCCAAAGGAGGGGAAAGGCAGGCTCTAGCAGCATTCAGTTTAGAGATGCAGCCATAGCACTGATCCCTCAGCACCCGCCACCAGCTCTGGGCTGGAATATGTTTTTCAGCAATAGCTTTGGAGACCAAATCTGTGTCTATGCAGTGTGACTGAGACCTCCCTTTGTAGTAGATTTGGTATTTGTGCTTGTCGTGAGGGCACCGTGCCCAGCAGTGGTTCAGACTGTCTGTGATTGTTCTAATTTGGTTATTAAAACTGCCAAAATAATGACTAATGCAACCGGCAAAAATATTTTTGGTGCACAATTACATCAACCACTTGACCACTGGTCTCTATTAGTGTTGGAAAATCTAAATCAAGCAAAAAATGAGCAGTCCATAGGATGAGAAGATATTTATCAGTGGTCATCCCATGAGGAGTTACCTCCTTTTCCTGGGGTCATGCTATGTAGAACAGGGACACTCTGGCCATATCTCTGTCAGTGCCCTTTCCTCTCTCTGTTCATTATCTCTCTCTCCCTGAGATACACACTTCTTCCCTTCCAGGCTGAATATGTATTGAACTATTTCTTCTTAGATAAACTAGTTTGCATTTTTCTCCCGAGGTAAATCTCATTTTATTATGTGCTGTCCATATTTCTAATCGGCTAAGTTCATTTATATTATCACTTGGCCTTGCCCGATGCTTGGCCTATTTCTCAGTTCAGTGTTGCCATGACTTCAGAGTAGCCACAGAACAAGCCAGGAGCATAATTCCTTCCATTATGGAAAAAAGGTGGGAAGAAGAGGAAGAAAAGCCAATGAGAAGAAAAATAACCGTCTGTTTACTTACCGAACAAGACCAGCTGTGGTTTTGCACAAAATTTGCAGAAAGAACCAGCCATATAGAAAGTAATAACAGCAAACACAATTTGAATGTTTTATACATATTAACTTTCTCAATCCTTCCAACCACTCTCTGAAGTAGGTAGTATTATTATCTCTTTCAGCTGAGGAAACTGAGGCACAGAGAGTTTACGTAATGTGCCCGAGATAAGTTGCGCTAACATAACTACCGACTGATGGAGACTGTATCCTGTGAAGCTAACATATAAATTATACAGATCCTAAATTTCAGTATCTTTAAAATTTTCAGTTTTTAAGCTCAGGTGTCAGACACGTAGCTGACTTCAGGATCTGACTGGAAAACCCATCCAGTATCATTTCCCCCACAACTCCAATGACTCAGCCACTCCTGGGGCATTCTTCCATACCTCTCTTTATGCTTTGATGATCATGTACAGCATTTGCATGTGTGTGTATGTGTGTGTGTGTAAGTGTGTGTGTACATATATACACATGTATGCATAGGAAGCAGGTATTTGAATCTTTTTATTAAAATTTTAGTCTTTTTATATTATAAAAATGTATCACGTTATATACACAGTTATGCAATTTGTCTTTCTCATAAAAATTCATGTAAATTCTTTAAAGGCAATTGTTAGGGAATGAATTCTTGCTTTGTAATGGCTGTATCATATTTCATGGCATGAATGTACTATATTCACCTAAACACTCTCCTACGGATGGACAGTCACTTAATGTCTGTAGTCTTAACTGTAATTCTAATTATAATAATTATGGTGTTAGTATGAATAATGATGCAATAAACATCCTCAAATGTATATTCTTTTTTTTTTTTTTTTAAAGAAATTCACGTTCTTTTATTTATTTATTTATTTATTTATGGCTGTGTTGAGTCTTCGTTTCTGTGCGAGGGCTTTCTCTAGTTACGGCAAGTGGGGACCACTCTTCATCGCGGTGCGCGGGCCTCTCACCATCGCGGCCTCTCTTGTTGCGGAGCACAGGCTCCAGATGCGCAGGCTCAGTAATTGTGGCTCACGGGCCCAGTTGCTCTGCAGCATGTGGGATCTTCCCAGACCAGGGCTCGAACCCGTGTCCCCTGCATTGGCAGGCAGATTCTCAACCACTGCGCCACCAAGGAAGCCCTCAAATGTATATTCTTATGTACTGGGAATTGTATTTCTGAGGAAAACAATTCAATGGTTTTTAGAATATTTAAGAGTTATGCAATCATCACCACAACAAAGTTTAGAACATTTTTATCATCCCACGAAGAAACTTAATACCCAATAACAATCACTTCTCATTACTCCCTAGCCCTCCATCTTTAGACAACTACTAATTTACTTGCTGCTTCTATAGATTTAACTATTCTGGACATTTTATATAAATTGAATCATACAATATGTGATTTTTGTGGCTGGCTTCTTTCGCTTAGCATAGTGTTTTCAAGATTCATCCATGTTGTAGCATATATCAGTTCTTTACTCCTTTTGGTGGCCAAATAACATTTTTGTTTATCCGTTCATCTGCTAACGGACATTAGGGCTGTTTTCACCTTTTAGCTATTATGAATAGTGCTACTTTGAATATGGTGTACAATACAAATACCATGTGATATCACTTATATGTGGAATGTAAAATATGACACAAATGAACTTACCTATGAAACAGAAACAGACTCACAGACAAAGAGAACAGACTTGTGATTGCCAAGATTGGGTGGAGGAGGGATGCACTGGGAGTTTGGGATAGCAGATGCAAAGTGTTATATACAGAATGGATAAACAAAAAGGTCCTACTGTATAGCACAGGGAATCACTGAACTGAATCACTTTGCTGTACAGCAGAAATTAACACAACATTGTAAATCAACTATACTTCAATAAAATAAATTTTTAAAAAAGAAAAAAAAATATGGTGTACATGTATTTCTTTGAGTCCCTGTTTTCAATTCTGTTTCTCTAGAGAAAAACCTGACTAATATATACCACATACATACTACATTAGTCAGGAAGTTATTTCTAATTTCTAAAAGTTAAGATTTTCTTTTGATTACTTTATCATTATTCATTTCTTTTTTAATGGCTGAAAAATAATAGACTGTTAAATCCTGTTAATTTAATTCTTAAATTTTTTCAAATAATACATTCTTTGTGGACAAATGCATGATTGATTTTATAAATATTCCAGGGACATAAGAAAAAAATGAGTAGTTTTTGTTTGTTGGATTTGGGCTCTAAATATATCTATAATTTTATTTTTCATTTCCTCAATCTCCTTGTTTGTTTTTGTCTACTGGATCTGTCTAAATATGAAAGAGGTATAATGAAGTCTCTCACTATATTTGAAATTTTATTAAATTCTCCTTATATTTCTAATAGTTTTTCCTTAAGTGTTTAGCTGCTGTAATTGCTTTAAGCACACAGATTTATGACTCATTTTGTCTTCCTAAATTATATTGTATGCCTTGTCTCAATACATAATATTCCTTTGTTCCTGTTTAATACTTTTAAATTTAAATTCTACCTTCTTTGATGTTAGCTCCTACCTTTAAAAATTAGTTGTTTGGTGCTCATTCCTTTAATTAATTAATTTGTATCTTCACTTTGTTTTTAACATATTTATAGTAAACAGTATATGACTACTGTTATCCACTCCCCACGCCAGCATTGAACAGTCTCTGCTTTTTAATGGGAATTCAGTCATTCCACATTTATTGGAATGAATGATAGATTTGACTTTATTTCATTCATATTTATGCTTTTAAAAAATTTATTTTATATGAGGGCGAAGAGACAAAGCCTCACTCCAGTATTCCAAAAAAAAAAACCCCAAAATGTAGATACTCCCACTCCAGTAGGTGGAGCTTAATTCTCCCACCTCCACCCTGGCCCCCGCCCTTGAAGGTTGGAGAGTTCTTGACTGGCTTCCGAAAAATCGAGTAGGGAAAGAGTAATGATCATTTTACAGCAGAGAAACCTGGTAAACACTCCCTTCACCAGTGATGTTATGTGGGTGTCATCTGTCACCTGATATGATGTGACAGAAAGGATATTTCACTTTTGTGGTGTTCTTTCCAAAAACCTGTAACCCCAGTGTAACCATGAGAAAACATCAAATCCATTTTGGGGACATAAAGTATTATTTTACATTGTTATTTCTCTTCTTATATTGGCAGGTTTGTTGAAGCTGCTCTTTATTCCATTCCCCACTCCACTTCCCTTGTTAATTTGAAAGTTCTACTTTGCTTTCCCTTTTACTAATGTTTAATTCATTTTCTCTACATTAATCATCAGACAAATATGTTTCTTACATTGTTTGAAAACAGTATACTGTTTCCTCCACCAAAATGCACATTTGGCCTTCTAAGACAGTTCATCCCCAGCTTCACTCCATTATAATAAGATGAGAACTCTGGAAAGATTTTACTTCCCCTTCTTTCCCTCAACTGCTGGGTTTGGCTCCTTCCACGTTTTTAAGTACTTTTAGTTTAGACAGTTTTTTTTTGGAAAGAGACCTTTTAAAACACATATATTTCATATCAGGCTGTTCATTATTATTCATTTAGCTTCAATTACTCACATATTATTGCTCAGCTCATTGTTCACTGTCTTTTCACTTGTTTTCCTCCTTCCTCTCAAAAGTATAGGTTCTAGTTCATTTGTTGTTGCTTAAAGTCCCCTCCAGATTATTTGTTTAATGTGGCTTGTGCAATTGAAAATACTAATTTAAATTTAATTTTAAACATATTTAATGAGATATATTACATCTAAGGGTACATTTTCGTGGTTTTTAGTATATTCAGTCATGCAACTATCTCTACGATGTAACTTTAGAACATTTTCACCACACCCCAGAGACACTCCCTACTCCAAACTCCTTGCCCACAGCAGTCATGCCCATTCCCATCCCTCCCACTCTCACCAGCCCCAGGCAACAACTGACATATTTTCAGTCTTTATAAATTTTCCTATTTGAACATTCCATGTGAGTACAATAATACAATATGTGCTCTTTTGTGACTGGCTACTTTCACTTAACATAATGTTCTTAAGGCTCTTCCATGTTGTAGAATGTATCAATACTTCATTTTTTAAATTGTCAAATAGAATTTTATTTTATTGTATGGATATGCTATAGTTTTACCCATCCATTAGTTGATGGATATCTGAGTTGTATCCATTTTTTGATTATGAATAATGCTGCTATGAATATTTGTGTATAGGATTTTTTTAAACATCTTTATTGGAGTATAACTGCTTTACATTGGTGTGTTTCTGCTTTATAACAAAGTGAATCAGCTCTACATATACACATATCCCCATATCTCCTACCTCTTGCGTCTCCCTCCCACCCTCCCTATCCCACCCCTCTAGGTGGTCACAAAGCACGGAGCTGATCTCCCTGTGCTATGTGGCTGCTTCCCACTAGCTATCTATTTTACATTTGGTAGTGTATATATGTCCATGCCACCCTCTCGCTTCGTCCCAGTGTACCCTTCCCACTCCACGTGTCCTCAAGTCCATTCTCTATGCCTGCGTCTTTATGCCTGTCCTGCCCCTAGGTTTTTTATAACCATTTTTTCTTCTTTTTTTAGATTCCATATATATGTGTTAGCATACGGTATTTGTTTTTCTCTTTCTTACTTACTTCACTCTGTATGACAGACTCTAGGTCCATTCACCTCACTACAAATAACTCAATTTCGTTTCTTTTTATGGCTGAGTAATATTCCACTGTATATACGTGCCATATCTTCTTTATCCATTCATCTGTTGATGGACACTTAGGTTGCTTCCATGTCCTGGCTATTGTAAATAGAGCTGCAATGAACATTGTGGTACATGACTCTTTTTGAATTATGGTTTTCTCAGGGTATATGCCCAGTAGTGGGATTGCTGGGTGGTATGACAGTTCTATTTTTAGTTTTTTAAGGAACCTCCATATTGTTCTCCATAGTGGCTGTATCAATTTACATTCCCACCAGCAGTGCAAGAGGGTTCCCTTTTCTCCACACCCTCTCCAGCATTTACCGTTTGTAGATATTTTGATGATGGCCATTCTGACTGGTGTGAGGTGATACCTCATCGTAGTTTTGATCTGCATTTCTCTAATGATTAGTGATGTTGAGCATTCTTTCATGTGTTTGTTGGCAATCTGTATATCTTCTTTGGAGAAATGTCTATTTAGGTCTTCTGCCCATTTTTGGATTGGGTTGTTTGTTTTTTTGATATTGAGCTGCATGAGCTGCTTGTAAATTTTGGAGACTAATCCTTTGTCAGTTGCTTCATTGGCAAATATTTTCTCCCATTATGAGAGTTGTCTTTTTGTCTTGTTTACGGTTTCCTTTGCTGTACAAAAGCTTTTAAGTTTCATTAGGTCCCATTTGTTTATTTTTGTTTTTATTTCCATTTCTCTAAGAGGTGAGTCTAAAAGGATCCAGCTGTGATTTATGTCATACAGTGTTCTGCCTATGTTTTCCTCTAAGAGTTTTAGAGTGTCTGGCCTTACATTTAGGTCTTTAATCCATTTAGAGTTTACTTTTGTGTATGTTGTTAGGGATGTTCTAATTTCATTGTTTTACATGCAGCTGTTCAGTATTCCCAGCACCACTTATTGAAGAGACTGTCTTTTCTCCTTTGTATATTCTTGTCTCCTTTATCAAAAATAAGGTGACCATATGTGTGTGGGTTTACCTCTGCGCTTTCTATCCTGTGCCATTGATCTATATTTCTGTTTTTGAGCCAGTACCATACTGTAGCTTTGTAGTGTAGTTTGAAGTCAGGGAGCCTGATTCTTCCAGCTCTGTTTTTCTTCTCAAGATTGTTTTGGCTATTTGTGGTCTTTTGTGTTTCCATACAAATTGTGAAATTTTTTGTTCTAGTTCTGTGAAAAATGCCATTGGTAGTTTGATACGGATTGCACTGAATCTGTAGATTGCTTTGGGTAGTATAGTCATTTTCACAATGTTGATTCTTCCAATCCAAGAACATGGTATATCTCTCCATCTGTTTGTATCATCCTTAATTTCTTTTATCAGTGTCTTATAGTTTTCTGCATATAGGTGTTTTGTCTCCTTAGGTAGGTTTATTACTAGGTATTTTATTCTTTTTGTTGCAATGGTAAAGCAGAATGTTTCCTTAATTTCTCTCTCAGATTTTTCATCATTAGTGTATAGGAATGCAAGAGATTTCTGTGCATTAATTTTGTATCCTGCTACTTTACCAAATTCATTGATGAGCTCTAGTAGTTTTCTGGTAGAGTTTTTAGGATTCTCTATGTATAGTATCATGTCATCTGCAAACAGTGACAGCTTTACTTCTTCTTTTCTAATTTGGATTCCTTTTATTTCTTTTTCTTCTCTGAATGCTGTGGCTAAAACTTCCAAAACTATGTTGAATAATAGTAGTGAGAGTGGCAACCTTGTCTCGTTCCTGATCTTAGTGGAAATGGTTTCAGTTTTCACCATTGAGGATGATGTTGGCTGTGGGTTTGTCATATATGGCCTTTATTATGTTGAGGTAAGTTCTCTCTAGGCCTACTTTCTGGTGGGTTTTTCTCATAAAATGTTTTTGAATTTTGTCAAAAACTTTTTCTGCATCTACTGAGGTAATCATATTGTTTTTATCCTTCAATTTGTTAATATGATGTATCACATTGATTGATTTGCATATATTAAAGAATCCTTGCATTCCTGGGATAAACCCCACTTGATCATGGTGTATGAACCTTTTAATGTGCTGTTGGATTCTGTTTGCTAGTATTTTGTTGAGGATTTTTGCATCTATGTTCATCAGTGATTTTGGCCTGTAGTTTTCTTTCTTTGTGACATCTTTGTCTGGTTTTGGTATCAGGGTGATGGTGACCTTGTAGAAGGAGTTTGGGAGTGTTCCTCCCTCTGTTATATTTTGGAAGAATTTGAGAAGGATAGGTGTTAGCTCTTTTCTAAATGTTTGGTAGAATTCGCCTGTGAAGCCATCTGGTCCTGGGCTTTTCGATGGATAAATTAAAACCTTTACAGACGAGCAAAAGCTAAGAGAATTCAGCACCACCAAACTAGCTTTATAACAAATGCTATAGGAACTTCTCCAGGCAGGAGACACAAGAGAAGGAAAAGACCTACAATAACAAACCCAAAACAATTAACAAAATGGTAATAGGAGCATGCATATCGATAATTACCTTAAATGCAAATGGATTAAATGCTCCAACCAAAAGACATAGACTGGCTGAATGGATACAAAAACAAGACCCATATATATGCTGTCTACAAGAGACCCACTTCAGACCTAGGGACACATACAGACTGAAAGTGAGGGTATGGGAAAAGATATTCCATGCCAATGGAAATCAAAAGAAAGCTGGAGTAGCAATTCTCATATCAGACAAAATAGACTTTTAAAAAAAGACTATTACAAGAGACAATCAAGTATACTACATAATTATCAAGGGATCAATCCAAGAAGAAGATATAACAGTTGTAAATATTTATTTATGCACCCCACATAGGAGCACCTTAATACATAAGGCAAATGCTAACAGCCATAAAAGGGGAAATCAACACTAACACAGTCATAGCAGGGGACTTTAACACCCCGCTTTCACCAATGGACAGATCATACAAAATGAAAATAAATAAGGAAACACAAGCTTTAAATGATACATTAAACAAGATGGACTTAATTGATATTTATAGGACATTCCATCCAAAAACAACAGAATACACTTTCTTCTCAAGTGCTCATGGAACATTCTCCAGGATAGATCATATCTTGGGTCTCAAATCAAGCCTTGGTAAATTTAAGAAAATTGAAATCCTATCAAGTGTCTTTTCCAACACAATGCTGTGAGACTAGATGTCAATTACACGGAAAAATCTGTAAAAAATACAAACACATGGAGGCTTAGCAATACACTACTTAATAACCAAGAGATCACTGAAGAAATCAAAGAGGAAATCAAAAAATACCTAAAAACAAATGACAAGGAAAACACGATGACCCAAAACCTATGGGATGCAGCAAAAGCCATTCTAAGAGGGAAGTTTATAACAATACAATCCTACCTCAAGAAACAAGAAACATCTCAAATAAGCAACCTAACTTTACTCCTAAATAAATTAGAGAAAGAAGAACAAAAAACCCCCAAAATTAGCAGAAGGAAAGAAATCATAAAGATCAGATCAGAAATAAATGAAAAGAAATGAAGGAAATGATAACAAAGATCAATAAAACTAAAAGCTGGTTCTTTGAGAAGATAAACAAAATTGATAAACCATTAGCCAGACTCATCAGGAAAAAAAGGGAGAAGACTCAAATCAATAGAATTAGAAATGGTAAAGGAGAAGTAACAACTGACACTATAGAAATACAAAGGATCATGAGAGATTACTACAAGCAACGATATGCCAATAAAATGGGCAACCTGGAAGAAATGGACAAATTCTTAGAAAAGCACAACCTTCCGAGACTGAACCAGGAAGAAATAGAAAATATAAACAGACCAATCACAAGCACTGAGATTGAGGGTGTGATTAAAAATGTTCCAACAAACAAAAGACCAGGACCAGATGTGTATAGGATTTTGTGTGGACAAATGTTTTCATTTCTCTTGAGTATATAACTAGGAGTGGAATTGCTAGATCATATGGTAATTATGTTTAACATTTTGAGGAACTGCCAAACTATTTTCCTAAGGGGATACGCCGTTTTACATTCCTACTAGCCATGTATAAGGATCCAATTTTCCCCTATCCTCCCTAACAATCATTATTATCTGATTTTTAAAAAAATGTTTTAAAATCGATTTTTTAAAATTATAGTCATTCTAGTGGTTGTGAAATGATATCTCATTGTGGCTTTGATTTGCATTTCACTAATGGTTAATGATGTTGAACTTCTTTTCATGTACTTATTGGCCACTTGTATATCTTCTTTGGAGAAATGTCTATTCAGATCCTTTGCCCATTTTTAAATTGAGTTGTCTACTGTTTAAATATTGAATTGAAAAGTGTTCTTTTTATATTCTGGATACAAGTCTTTTATTAGATATATGAATTGTGAATACTTTCTTCCAATTTATGGGTTGTCTTTTCACTTTCTTCATGGTGTCATTTGAAACACAAACATTTTTAATTTTGATGAAGTCCAATATTTCTTTATTTTCATTTGTTGCTTGTGATTTCAGTGACATATCTAAGTAATCATTGCTTCACCCAAGGTCATGAAGATTTACTCCTATGTTTTCTTCTAGGAGTTTTATAGTTTTAGCTATTATTGATCCATTTTGAGTTAATTTTTTGTGTGGTGTTAAGTAGGCATCCAACTTCATTCTTTTGCATGTAGATATCTTCCCTAGATTCTTTTCCTAAGATGAACTATAAGGGTGATATACTCTCTAATTTCTGGTGTGTTCCCATGCATTTTCCTTTCGTTCTAATAAGTGAATAATCTTGATTGTGTGTAGAATCTTGGTTGCAATCTCACAGTGTCTGTGGCTGTTATTTTACTGTTTTTCAACTTCTGTGGTTGCAGTAAAGAAATCTGATGCCATTATGATTAGTTTTCTTTTTATTTGAATGCTTGGCAGGCTTTTTTTTTCACCCAAAGTTTGGAATATTACCAAAATATTTCATCATGTATCCCTTTACTCTACAGTCCCAGCAGAACTCAAACAGTCTTATTTATCATAACTCTCCTTTTTCTCCTTCTGGAGCACCCATGATTCACATATTGGGTCTTCTGGATATATTCTCCATGGCTCTTATATTTTCCTTCATGGTTTCCATCTCTTTATATTTTTCCTTCGTGCTTTGAGATATTTCTTATAATTGGACCATCCAGGCCACTAATTTGGGTCTCAACAACGACCACTCTCTATTTTGATTTCTTTCTTGAATCTCTTAGTTGAATTTTTTTTTTTTAGGCTCCAGAAGACTATCTTGTTGTTGTTTTTGTTGTGTGTGTTGCATGTGTGTCTCCTCAAGTACTCATTATTTTTATATTAAAAATGTTGGCATTCTTCTTCAGCAGCTCTGTTTCACTGTACATACGTTCAGTGTCTTCTGATGGATATTTTCTCCCAGACAGCCAGGTGAGAGACACTTCAGCCCCCTGAGACTCAGATCTGCTTGTATAAGCCCCTAATGTGGCAGCAGTCCTAGCAGTGGTGGAAGTCAAAGCTGTCCTTTTCACTGTGGCCAAGGGTGGTGTGTAGAAGCTGGCGGATTACAGGGCCCTGGAAGAAGCCTCCTTGCTCCCTAGTTTTCACATGCTTTCCTAATCTCGAGAGCAGAGAGGACTCAGTCTACTAGTCCTATCCTTCTTGGTCTCTTAGGGCCTGAAAACCCAGGCAACTTCCACCAGGGTCCAGCTCTTACTGTGATCGACTGTTTATGACCTGACTCTGAAGCTCTTGAACTCTGGGTTCCTGTGTTCTTGTTCGGTCCATTGTGGAGAAAGTTTGCACACAGTCTCTCAGCAGAGACTCACAGTACCCAAATCTTCACTCGAACCTGCTATCCAGAGGCCTCAGAAGCCATTAGAAGTGGGAGAGGCAGAGAGATTGAAGGTGTGCCTGAGGGAGGGAAGGAGTTCAGATCATCATCTTCCGAGGACTCTTGCAACAGGTTACACCAATTCAATTTCAATTTCTGACCTAATTCTCTGCCTCTTCAAGCAGAATGTGTCCTCTTAGGCCTGGGCCTGAATTCTATTTGTTTTTGTACACCTAACACTTGGCATAGTGCGTGGGGCATAATGGACTTTCGTTAGCTACATTTGGAATGCATGAATGCAAATGTGAAACTGCAATGAATGACTTGATCAGGCCTCAGGAAGTTCATCTAGACTCTTGCATTGCACACAAAGTTTCTGACTCTGGTAATTTAGACAAAGGAGATTTTATTAGAATGATATTGAGAGAGTCCAAGAATTGAGAAAAGTCTAGAGAACTAGGGCTGGAAATGGGCAGGAGGCAAAGCATCCCTTGAGGGCCAGGAGCTAGTCAAGCAGTAGGAACACAATGATCAGGGTTACATTACTGGGTGAATGTCCTCTAATTTTTTTTTAATTGCTCACTCAATATTTAAAGTCCTGGGAGAGAGCCTATTAGCTGTGCTGCTATATGACTGCCATGGCAGGAAGGATTTGATCTATTGACTTCCAAAGCAAGAGCCAGGCATCTGGATATCCCATCCCACCAAGGCTACCCACAAAGAGGAGAGTAATTTCCTTTAGGGGACAGGAGTGTGTTAGGAAGGGGAACATAGTGTTGGATAACCACAAAACAGCATATATTCCCAACAAGGGAGTATTTTAGAAGATGGGTCTCTGATTTCCAACATGGTACAAGTGATCCCTCTCTGAACCCCACCCCCTCTCCCTGCTGTTGGAGCCCCTGACATCACTGTCAAGGCTGGAGTGAGGGAAGGGAGGGGTAAAGGCTAATGAAACTGCTACCAGACTCTTACCCTCCACCTCCATCTTTCAACTCCTGCTCTTCTGAAGTGGGACCTGTCCCCTTGGGAGCCAAGGGAATTCCCAGAACTGGTTTTATGGAGAGGCAGATGGGCTCCTGGGGCCCTACGATCAACCCCAGCTCTTCCTCTTCTCTCATAAAAACAGTATAGGAGATGACATTTTGATTCTTAGATTAAACAGGCTTTTGTGGGTTGGCTTGAGATGCTTGTCACTAAAACGTGTTACTAGTTTCCAAGCAACCTTCCTTTCTCCCTGTCTCCTTTTCTCTACAAATGTTTATTGAATGTCAGTCTTTGGAAACCAAAATAGCCCCTTTCTTCATGGAACTTACAGTCTAGTGGGAGAAAACAGATATGAAACAAACAACCACACAACTAGGCAGGTATTTGCAATTGGTTCAGTAGTATACCTAATAAGTAGTGTCATGACAGGGACCTAATTTAGATGGGAGAGATATGAAAAGGAACTGACACATAAACTGAAGACCCGAATGTCCCAGGCAAATTGCTTCATTCTTAGATTTCCATCTCATGGCAAAAAATTCTCTGTCTTATAGTTCTCAACCATGGGTGGTACTCAGGTATGTCATTTTGTTGTTGTCACAATGATTCAGAGGGGTATAACTGGAGGTTTGGGCGCAGAAGCAGAAATGCTAAAGGCTAATGCTGGTTCTGCATAACAAAGAGCTGTCCTGCTCAAAATGCCAACAGCACCTTCATCTGAGAAACCCCATAGGCAGCCAACCTCATCCGGAGAGCTGCTCTTCAGTAATTGTGGTTCTAGAAGTCCTAGAATGGAATCAGATTGGCACAGCTTGAGTCCTCTGTCCACCTCTGAACCAAGCACAATAGCTGGGGATCAAATGGTGACTCAGAGTGAGAAGGGGTGAATCTGCCAAGGAAAACAGTGGTGCTGTTGGCAGAACTGCTGCTGGGCAGGCAGAAGAGCTGATGACCATTACATGGGTGAGAAGGGCGGTGGTACAAGATGAGGCTGGATGGGCAGGGGGGACCGATCGTTCAGGGCCCAGTCAAAGATTTTACACTTCTCTCAAGTGCCCTGGAAGATCACCGACAGGCTTTAAGCAGGGGAAGAGGGTGACAAAATTTGTGCCAAACTTCAGAGCCTGTACATTAAGGTTTAGTGGGCATCTTGCCCAGGCTTTCCTTCATGGAAGAAACACTGTATCTCCCCTCCCTCTCTCACCTTCTCCTTTCTTATATCTTTTTAATAAATAGATTCCATTGTCTTCTACCTAGAAATAAGGGACAAAGGCACAATTGTGCTCTGGGAAAGCACTATTCTTCCATACGCCTCTATCAAGTATGGTTTTATGAACTGCATCACATTTCAGAATTTGTTTTCTGCTCTACAGACAAGAGTTGGAAATGAGCAAGTGTTCTTATCCCAGGAAGTCATTGGTTTAATCCAATTAACTACCTAGTGGAAAATCTCTCTCTATCCCAGCTATACTTATGCTGTTACAGCCAAGTCCAGGACATTGCCAACATATCTTTGCAAATTTCATTAGTAGTGGCTATTTCCGTTTTCTTCTAGGTCATTAATGAGTTTGTTAAATGAGGCCAGTTCCAACACCAGCCTCTGACATGCCCCAGTGGACCTTTTGCTTCCAGCCAGACATAGTTCCCATTTATCCCTGATTACGTAGTATTTTCACCCTGCCAGCATTCCATTTAGATGAGAGCATTCAAAAACAGGCCAATTTAACTTGGACCACAACTTTTATGGAAGTGGTTGTTAAATGCGTTTCTGATGCCCACATAATGTTGCTGTACTCCTGTCACCTGCTCACTCTTCCGTTCTATCTCTTTTGTACTTCTTCCTATTGCTATTTGCCTAACGTTTTTTTTCAACTGTAGTAAAATGTACATAACATAAAATTTACTACCTTAACCATTTAAGTGTACAGTTCAGTAGTGTTAAGTATATTCATATTGTTGTGCAAGCAATCCCCAGAATGTTTTTGTCTTGCAAAATTAAACTCTATACCCATTGAACAATCACTCTCATTTTCTCTTCCCGCAAGCCCCTGGAACCTACCATTCTACTTTCTGTTTTTATAAATTTGGCTACTCTAGATACCCGATATGAGTGGAATCATACAGTACTTGCCTTTTTGTGACTTACTTCACTTAGCATAATGTCCTCAAGGTTCATCCACGTTGTAGCATGTGTCAGAATTTCTTTCCTTTTTAAGGCTGAATAATATTCCATTATATATATATATATATATATATATATATATATATATATATATATATTCCACTATATATATATCTCTACATATATGTATGTATACCAAATTTTGATTATCCATTCATCTGTTGATGGACACTTGGGTTGCTTCCACCTTTTAGCTATTGTGAATATTGCTGCTATGAACATGGGTGTACAAATATCTCTTTGAGACTCTGCTTTCAATTTTTTTGGTTATATATCCAGAAATGAAATTGCAGAATCATATAGTAATTCTACCGTTTACTATTCCTACCAACAGGGCACAAAGTTTTCAGTTTCTCCATATCTTTCTCAACACTTGTTATTTCCTATATTTTTGATAGTAGCCATCTTAATGGGTATGCAGTGATATCTCATGGTGGTTTTGATTTGCATTTCTCTAATGATTAGTGACGTTGAGCATCTTTTCATAGCTTGTTAGCCATTTGTATATCTTCTTTGGAGAAATATCTATTTAAGACCTTTGCTTATCTTTTAATCAGGTTATTTTTGTTGTTACATTGTAGGAGTTCTTTATATATTCTGGATATTAATCTTTTATCAGATATATGACTTGCATTTCTTTTATGCCATAAGTCACCTTTTCATTCTGCTGATGTGTGTTTTTTGACACACAGAAGATTTAAATTCTGATATAGTCTCCTAATGGGTTTTATGATTTTAGAAATTACCATGTTTCCTATAAAAATTATCATTCTGTGGGCTTGCCATACACTTTTCTCTATCATCCAATTCTGATTCTTTATCTTCATTAGGGTTAGCATTTCTGAATCATAACTGTTGGTATCAATTTCCACAATATGAAAGAAATCCTAGTAACAGCTTGAAATAAGAAAAACAAGTGGGATAGGTAGTTTGTCACTTCATTTGGAAAAATTAAGAAGCGGCAGGGGTTAGTGAAAACTAACTCTAATATTAATCATTACCACTGTATAACATTCCACAGCGAATTGTTTCTTTTTTCCAATGACCCTGTATAAAAGAAATTGTAATTCCCACTTTACAGGTGAGAAAACTGAGAATAAAGAGAGGTACCTTGTTCAGCTTCACACAATTAGTATGCACGCATACACCAGAAACATTTATATGTTCTGTTCCAGATATCCCAGGAAATATCAAATCCCTCTGAAAATAAGTGAATTACCTCTTACCTCATTCCTCTCATTTGAACCTGCCCTGTGTTACAAAATTGAGACTAGCTTACCTATCACATGCAGGCATTGCTTTGTAAACTACACATGCCTTAGTTCATTAATCCACACCTTATTGTGAAAGACAGCCTGAGACGCAGAGAAGTTAAAGAATTTTGCCCAAGATCACACTTCTAAAAAGAGGTAGAGCAAGAATTTGTATCAAGCTGGCCTGATTCCAGAACTGCCTCACCTCAAGTTTAGATCACGAAAGAGAACGTTAAGTCAGAACATACTCTGCTTAAATTGTCCTTATTATAAAGTATTTCAGAAGACCCTTTTATTGACCCACTTACTTTGCTTAGACTTAAAGGTCCCCTTTCATTTGTTATAGAAAGGAGATGTAGCCTCAAATCTCTGCTGTGCAATGAACTAGCTGTGAAACTAAGTTGTGAACTCCTCTCAGCCTTGATTTCTTCATCAGAAAACTATCCATTATATCACCTACTTCCTGTGGTTGACTGGAGAAGTAAATGAAATAATGTATGCACAAGTGCTTAGCAGACCGCCTAGCGCACAGTAAGCACTCAGTAAATTCCAGCTATTGTTATTATTATTCCAAATTTGATCCATATAATATATACCATAATAGCTGTATGCTCTTATCTTAGTTCTGCATAATTTTTCCTTGCCAAACATAGTACGTAAAACGAGACCCATAGTGAAATTTTTGGCAGGAAAAGTTAACTACAGACAAGTTCTGTATCAGTTAGGACTTGATATAGCTGCAAATTATAGAAAAACTTAGGCAACATTACATTAGACACACAGAGCTTATTATCTCACATAAAAGAAGTCCAGAGATAAGAAATGAAGAACTGGTATGGCAACACCATGAAGTCATTCAGATACAGGATCTATATATCATTTCTTTCTCACCAGCTCTAGAGCATAGCCTCCAACATCAAAGTAACCTAATGGTCCAATATGGCTGCTGATGCTCCAGCCATCATGCCCATATTTGAGAAAGCAGGAAGGAGGAAAAACAGAATAGAAAAAGCATAGCTCCCAGTTTTAAGGAGTCTTCCTGGGAATCTCATATAACACTCCCATTTACATATCATTGGCCAGACTTTAATCAGTACTAGCTTTATGTAGCAGCAAGACAGGCTGGGAAATGTCATATTTTAATTGGTTTCATTCCCACCCTTATTAGAATTCTGTTACTAAGAAAGAAAGGGAAAGGGATACTGGGATGGTAATTTGCAGTCTCTGCCTCAGAGGCAAAAATTGGTGCTGATTGAGGTGGGTTTTTTTAAAATTAATTTATTTAAATTTATTTATTTTATTTATTATTTAGTTTTGGTTGCATTGGGTCTGCATCACTGCATGCAGACTTTCTCTAGTTGCAGCAAGCAGGGACTACTCTTCATTGTGGTGTGCAGGCTTCTCATTGTGGTGGCTTCTTGTGTTGCAGAGCACAGGCTCTAGGCACACGGACTTCAGTAGTTGTGGCACATGGGCTCAGTAGTTGTGGCTCGTGGGCTCTAGAGTGCAGGCTCAGTAGTTGTGGTGCATGGGCTTAGTTGCTCCGCGGCATGTGGGATCTTCCCAGACCAGGGCTTGAACCTGTGTCCCCTGCATTGGCAGGCGGATTCTTAACCACTGCACCACCAGGGAAGCCCCTGATTGAGGTTTTAGATCAACTGTGTTCCTTAGATTCCAGGGTGGGTTCAGAAGCTGGAGAAAGTCTGTGGAAAGAACAGACTCAGAGATCTCTGTTTATGTGTTTAAAATATTGGATTCGCATAGAAGGTTTATTTTGCCAAAAGTATTCCACTGTCTATAGTAACTCTGCAAACCACTATTATGAAACAAGGACAATGCCAGTCCTTTCAAAACAAGACTGAAGGCAGGAATATTACATACAGGAATGGGAAGGGGATATACTGAGATGTATGAGAAACAGAGGGGCAAAGGGGACCTTCAAGATGGCAAAGGAGTAAGACGTGGAGATCACCTTCCTCCCCACAAATACATCAAAAATACATCTACATGTGGAACAACTCCTACAGAACACCTGCTGAACACTGGCAGAAGACCTCAGACTTCCCAAAAGGCAAGAAACTCCCCACGTACCTGAGTAGGGCAAAAGAAAAAAGAAAAAACAGAGACAGAAGAATAGGGACGGGACCTGCACCTCTGGGAGGGAGCTGTGAAGGAGGAAAAGTTTCCACACACTAGGAAGCCCCTTCACTGGTGGAGACGGGGTGTGGGCTGGCAGGGGGAAGCTTTGGAGCCACAGAGGAGAGAACAGCAACAGGGGTGCAGAGGGCAAAGCGAAGAGATTCCCGCACAGAGGATCAGTGCTGACCAGCACTCACCAGCCTGAGAGGCTTGTCCACTCACCTGTCGGGGCGGGTGGGGGCTGGGAGCTAAGGCTCAGGCTTTGGAGGTCAGATCCCAGGGAGAGGACTGGGGTTGGCTGCATGAACACAGCCTGAAGGGGGCTAGTGCACCACAGCTAGCCAGGAGGGAGTCCAGGAAAAATCTGGAACTGCGTAAGAAGCAAGAGACCATTATTTTGGGGTGCATGAGGAGAGGAGATTCAGAGCACCTCCTAAATGAGCTCCAGAGATGGGCGTGAGCCGCAGCTATCAGTGTGGACACCAGATATGGGCATGAAATGCTAAGGCTGCTGCTGCCGCCACCAAGAAGCCTGTGTGCAAGCACAGGTCACTATCCACACCTCCCCTCCCAGGAGCCTGTGTAGCCCGCCACTGACAGGGTCCCATGATCCAGGGACAACTTCCCTGGGAGAACGCACGGCGCACCTCAGGCTGGTGCAACATCACGCTGGCCTCTGCTGCCCGCAGGCTCGCCCTGCATTCTGTACCCTTCCTCCCCACTGGCCTGAGTGAGCTAGAGCCCCATAATCAGCCGCTCCTTTAACCCACTCTTGTCTGGGCGAAGAACAGATGCCAGAGGGTGACATACATGTAGAGGCGAAGCCAAATCCAATGCTGAACCCCAGGAGCTGTGCAAACAAAGAAGAGAAAGGGAAATTTCTCTGTGCAGCCTCAGGAGCAGAGGATTAAATCTTCACAATCAACTTGATGTACGCTGCATCTCTGGAATACCTGAATAGACAACAAATGATCCCAAAATTGAGGCAGTGGACTTTGGAAGCAACTGTAGACTTGGGGTTTGCTTTCTGCATCTAATTTGTTTCTGGTTTTATGTTTATCTTAGTTTAGTATTTAGAGTTTTATCATTGGTAGATTTATTTATTGATTTGGTTGCTCTCTTCCTTTTTAAAATATATATATATATTTTTTCCTTTTTCTCTTTTTGTGAGTGTGTAGTGTATGCTTCTTTGTGTTATTTTTGTCAATAGGCTTGCTTTTACCATTTGTCCTAAGGTTCTGTCTGTCCTCTTTTTTTCTTTTTTTTTTTAGTATAGTTTTTAGTGCTTATTATCATTGGTTGATTTGTTTATTGGTTTGGTTGCTCTCTACTTTCTTTTTTTAATTACTTTTTAATTTTTTAATTTTAATAATACATTTTTACATTTTTTATTTTAATAACTTTATTTTATTTTATCTTTTTTTTTCTTTATTTTTTTCTCCTTTTTCTTCTGAGCTGTGTGGCTGACAGGGTCTTGGTGCTCTGGCTGAGTGTCATGTCTTAGCATCTGAGGTGGGAGAGCCGAGTTCAGGACAGTGCTCCACCAGAGACCTCCTAGCCCCATGAAATATCAATCAGCGAGAGCTCTCCCAGAGATCTCAGTCTCAATGCTAAGACACAGTTCCACGCAATGACCAGCAAGCTACAGTGCTGGACACCCCATGCCAAACAACTAGCAAGACAGGAACACAACCCCACCCACTAGAAGAGAGGCTGCCTAAAATCATACTAAGTTCACAGACACCCCAAGACACACTACCGGATGTGGTCTTGCCCATCAGAAAGACAAGATCCAACCTCATCCACCAGAACACAGGCACCAGTCCCTTCCATGAAGAAGCCTACACAACCCACTGAACCAACCTTACCCACTGGGGACAGACACCAAAAACAATGGGAACTATGAAACTCCAGCCTGCAAAAAGAAGACCCCCAAATACAGTAAGTTAAACAAAATGAGAAGACAGGGAAATACACAGCAGATGAAGGAACAAGGTAAAAACCCACCAGACCAAACAAAAGAAGAGGAAATAGGCAGTCTACCTAAAAAAGAATTCAGACTAATGACAGTAAAGATGATACAAAATCTTGAAAATAGAATGGAGAAAATACAAAAAATGTTTAACAAAGATGTAGAAGAACTAAAGAGCAAACAAACAATGATGAACAACACAGTAAATGAAATTAAAAATTCTCTAGAAGGAATCAATAGCAGAATAACTTAGGTAGAAGAACAGATAAGTGACATGGAAGATAAAATAGTGGAAATAACTATTGCAGAGCAGAATAAAGAAAAAAGAATGAAAAGAATTGAGGACAGTCTCAGAGACATCTGGGAAAACATTAAACACACAAAAATTCGAATTACAGGGGTCCCAGAAGAAGAAAAGAAAAAGAAAGGGACTGAGAAAATATTTGAACAGATTATAGGTGAAAACTTCCCTAATATGGGAAAGGAAATAATCAATCAAGTCCAGGAAGCACAGAGAGTCCCATACAGGATAAATCCAAGGAGAAATATGCCATGACACATATTAATTAAACCATCAAAAATTAAATACAAAGAAAAAATATTAAAAGCAGCAAGGGAAAAACAACAAATAACATAAGGGAATGCCAATAAGGTTAACAGCTGATCTTTCAGCAGAAACTCTGCAAGCCAGAAGGGTATGGCAGGACATATTTAAACTGATGAAAGGGAAAAACCTACAACCAAGATTACTCTACCTGGCAAGGATCTCATTCATATTCAATGCAGAAATTAAAACCTTTACAGATAAGCAAAAGCTAAGAGAATTCAGCACCACCAAACCAGCTTTACAACAGATGCTAAGGGAACTTCTCTAGGTGGGAAACCCAAGAGAAGGAAAAGACCTATAATAACAAAACCGTAACAATTAAGAAAATGGTAATAGGAACATACATATCGATATTTACCTTAAATGTGAATGGATTAAATGTTCCAAGCAAAAGACATAGACTGGCTGAATGGATACAAAAGCAAGACCCATATATATGCTGTCTACAATAAACCCACTTCAGACCTAGGGAAGTAAGGGGATGGAAAAAGTTATTCCATGCAAAAGGAAATCATAAGAAAGCTGGAGCAGCAATTCTCATATCAGACAATATAAACTTTAAAATAAAGACTATTACAAGAGACAAAGAAGGACACTACATAATGATCAAGGGATCAATCCAAGAAGAAGATATAACAATTGTAAATATTTATGCACCCAACATAGGAACACCTCAATACATAAGGCAAATGCTAACAGCCATAAAAGGGGAAATTGACAGTAAAACAAACAGAGTAGGGGACTTTAACAGCCAACTTTCACCAATGTACAGATCATCTAAAATGAAACTAAATAAGGAAACACAAGTTTTAAATGACACATTAAACAAGATAGACTTAATTGATATTTATAGGACATTCCATCCAAAAACACCAGAATACACTTTCTTCTCAAGTGCTCATGGAACATTCTCCAGGATAGGTCATATCTTGGGTCACAAATCAAGCCTCGGTAAATTTAAGAAAATTGAAATCTTATCAAGTATCTTTTCCGACCACAAGGCTGTCAGATTAGATATCCTGTAGATATTACAGGAAAAAACCTGTAAAAAATACAAACACATGGAGGCTAAACAATACACTACTAAATAACCAAGAGATCACTGAAGAAATCAAAGGGGAAATCAAAAAATACCTAGAAACAAATGGCAATGAAAACATGATGACCTAAAACCTATGGGGTGCAGCAAAAGCAGTTCTAAGAGGGAAGTTTACAACAATACAATCCTACCTCAAGAAATAAGAAAAATCTCAAATAAACAACCTAAACTTAAACCTAAAGCAGTTAGAGAGAGAACAAAAAAATCCCAAAAATAGCAGAAGGAAAAATCATAAAGATCAGATCATAAATAAATGTAAAAGAAATGAAGGAAATGATAGCAAATATCAATAAAACTGAAAGCTAGTTCTTTGAGAAGATAAACAAAATTGATAAACCATTAGCCAGACTCATCAAGAAAAAAAGGGAGAAGACTCAAATCAATAGAATCAGAAATGAAAAGAGGAGAAGTAACAAACTGACACTGCAGAAATACAAAGGATCATGAGAGATTACTACAAGCAACTCTATGCCAATAAAATGGACAACCTGGAAGAAATGGACAAATTCTTAGAAAAGCACAACCTTCTGAGACTGAACCAGGAAGAAATAGAAAATATAAACAGATCAATCACAAGCACTGAGATTGAGGGTGTGATTAAAAATGTTCCAACACACAAAAGCCCAGGACCAGATGGCTTCACAGGCGAATTCTATCAAACATTTAGAGAAGAGCTAACACCTATCCTTCTCAAACTATTCCAAACTATAGCAGAGGGAGGAACACTTCCAAACTCATTCTATGAGGCCACCATCACCCTGACACCAAAATCAGACAAAGATGTCACAAAAAAAGAAAACTACAGCCCAATATCACTGATGAACATAGATGCAAAAATCCTCAACAAAATACTAGCAAACAGAATCCAAAAGCACATTAAAATGATCATACACCATTACCAAATGGGGTTTATCCCAGGAATGCAAGGATTCTTCAATATACGCAAATCAATTGTGATAAACCATATTAACGAATTGAAGAACCATACTAACGAATCAATCGTGATAAACCATACTAACGAATTGAAGATACCAAAACCAGACAAAGATGCCACAAAAAAAGAAAACTACAGCCCAATATCACTGATGAACATAGATGCAAAAATCCTCAACAAAATACTAGCAAACAGAATCCCACAGCACATTAAAATGATCATACACCATTACCAAATGGGGTTTATCCCAGGAATGCAAGGATTCTTCAATATACACAAATCAATAGTGATAAACCATACTAATGAATTGAGGAATAAAAACCGTATGATCATCTCAATAGATGCAGAAAAAGCTTTTGACAAAATTCAACACCCATTTATGATAAAAACCCTCCAGAAAGTAGGCATAAAGGGAACTTACCTCAACATAATAAAGGCCATATATGAGAAACCCACAGTCAACATTGTTCTCAATGGTGAAAAACTGTAACCTTTTCTTCTAAGATCAGGAACAAAACAAGGTTGCCACTCTCACCACTATTGTTCAACATAGTTTTGGAAGTTTTAACCACAGGAATCAGAGAAGAAAAAGAAGTAAAAGGAATCCGAATTGGAAAAGAAGAGGTAAAACTGTACATACATACATACATAGAGAATCCTAAAGATGTTACCAGAAAACTACTAGAGCTAATCAATGAATTTGGTAAAGTAACAGGATACAAAATTAATGCACAGAAATCTCTTGCATTCCTATACACTAATGGTGAAATATCTGAAACACTGGTAGGAAACACTACCATTTACCATTGCAACAAAAAGAATAAAATACCTAGTAATAAACCTACCTAAGGAGACAAAAGACCTGTATGCAGAAAGCTGTAAGACACTTGTGAAGGAAATTAATGATGATACACACAGATGGAGCTATATACCATGTTCTTGGATTGGAAGAGTCAACATCATGAAAATGACTCTACTACCCACAGCAATCTACAGATTCAGTGCAATCCCTATCAAACTACCAATGGCATTTTTCACAGAACTAGAACAAAAAATTTCACAATTTGTATGGAAACACAAAAGACCACAAATAGCCAAAACAATCTTGAGAAAGAAAAACGGAGCTGGAGGAATCAGACTCCCTGACTTCAGACTATACTACAAAGCTACAGTAATCAGGACAGAATTGTACTGGCACAAAAACAATAATATAGATCAATGGAACAGGATAGAAAGTCTGGAGATAAACCCACGCACATATGGTCACCTTATTTTTTCTAAAGGAGGCAAGAGTATATAATGGAGAAAAGACAGCCTCTTCAATAAGTGGTGCTGGGAAAACTGGACAGCTACATGTAAAAGAGTGAAATTAGAACACTCCCTAACACCACACACAAAAGTAAACTCAAAATGGATTAAAGACCTAAATGTAAAGCCAGACACTATAAAACTGTTAGAGGAAAACATAGGCAGAACACTCTATGACATACATCACTGTAAGATACTTTTTGACCCACCTTCTAGGGAAATGGAGATAAAAACAAAAATAAATAAATGGGACATAATGAAACTTAAAAGCTTTTGCACAGCAAAGGAAACCATAAACAAGATGAAAAGACAACCCTCATATTGGGAGAAAATATTTACAAATGAAGCAACTGACAAAAGATTAATCTCCAAAATTTACAAGCAGCTCATGCAGCTCAATATCAAAAAAACAAACAACCCAATCCAAAAATGGGCAGAAGACCTAAATAGACATTTCTCCAAAGAAGATATACAGATTGCCAACAAACACATGAAAGAATGTTCAACATCACTAATCATTAGAGAAATGCAAATCAAAACTACGATGAGGTTATCACCTCACACTGGTCAAAATAGCCATCATCAAAAAATCTACAAACAATAAATGCTAGAGAGGGTGTGGAGAAAAGGGAGCTCTCTTGCACTGTTGGTGGGAATGTAAATTGGTACAGCCACTATGGAGAACAGTATGGAGGTTCCCTTAAAAACTAAAAATAGAACTACCATATGACCCAGCAATCCCACTACTGGGCATATACCCTGAGAAAACCATAATTCAAAAAGAGTCATGTACCACAATGTTGATTGCAGCTCTGTTTACATTAGCCAGGACATGGAAGCAATCTAAATGCCTATCGACAGATGAATGGATAAAGAAGATGTGGTACATATATACAATGGAATATTACTCAGCCATAAAAAGGAACAAAATTGGGTCATTTGTAGAGACATGGATGAATCTAGAGACTGTCATACAGAGTGAAGTAAGTCAGAAGGAGAAAAACAAATACCATATGCTGACACATATATATGGAATTTAAAAAAAAAACAAAATTGTTCTGAAGAACCTAGGGGCAGGACAGGAATAAAGACGCAGACTTAGAGAATGACTTGAGGACACGGGGAGGGGGAAGGGTAAGCTGGGACGAAGTGAGAGAGTGGCATGGACATATATACACTACCAAATGTAAAATAGATAGCTAGTGGAAAGCAGCCACATCGCACAGGGACATCAGCTCAGTGCTTTGTGTCCAGCTAGAGAGGTGGGAGAGGAGGGGTGTGAGGGAGATGCAAGAGGGAGGGGATATGGGGATATATGTATACGTATAGCTGATTCATTTTATTATACAGCAGAAACTAACGCACATTGTAATGCAATTATACTCCAATAAACATGTTAAAAAAAAAAAAAAACAGAGGGGCACTAGGTAAAGACAAGTTTACCTGTCTGTTTGTCCCTGTAGCCATCCAGAAAGGCGATCACCTTGATTTGTTGCACTGTGCTGTGGAAGCTGTGTAGAGAAAGGTGAAGTCTCTTTCCCTTGTACAGATGGCTGTACCCATGTTTGATGTTGGATCTAAACTCATGTTATGATTACACTGAATTTAACCCCATGTGTGCAGAACCAATTAACTGTTTTGATCAATGATTCCACTGACCTTTCCAGCCTTATTACGAGCAAACAAATGTTTTGGCTTTCTGAAGTAGACCTGTATTAAAATTTTCTGTTCCAGCAGATTCGCAAGGACAGTCATGCTTGTCAGATCATGTGTTCTGATTTCTGGTACTCTATGCTCTGCCAAAGGATTGATTCACTTTTGCCCACATGTTCCTCAGGCCTAGCGCATCAGTAGATATTTGATAAATGTTTGTTGACAGTAATTGCTACTAATCATGCAATGCAATTGAGTTTCAAAATGCATGGGCCCTCACTCTGAAAGTGTCTTCAGAATCTTATAAGATCACCTTATAATGAGGTTTTTTTTTTTCCTTTGGTGGCTAAATTTTTTGGAGGGATCGAATACGGATGCTCCAGATGCTGAAGTCCATTCCAAAGAGAACAGAACTTGGAGGAGGACCAAGGAGCGGGAACCCTGCAGTGAGCACTTGCTTGGTAAAAGGCTTGCTCTTATGCTAGGCCTGGCCCTCCCATCCTCTTGATGGATTGATCCTCATGGGGCCCTGGCTGCTGCTGCCTTAGGGATCTGAGCCCCGAGCCCTCCTCCCCTCCCTCAAGGTGCCTCTTCAGCCCAGTGAACGTCTTTTCCCTCTCTCAGTTCAGAGCCTTGACACTGTGAAAGAAGCCACTTCCTGGGGCCCTTTCAATGAAAATCTTGCTCTTTGCATCCCCTCCTAATTGGGGACCCACTTCCTGGTTCTGTGGAAGGTTACCTTTCTGATATCTTTCCCAGTAGCTACCAGAGCTCTGGGCTCCCTCTGTCACCATCTGACCTTCCCCTCCTGCCACCAGCCCCCCAGAAAGGAGAGCAGTCAAGGTTAGCCTCTTGTTGCCCAACCTCAGGGAGAAATTGTTCCTGGCAGCTCCAGTGGGGACTTTTGCGTATATTTTCTCACAAAATCACTTTGCAAAGACCTGCAAAGCTTTGGAGCACTCTCCCAGGCCCACAGGGATCTCCCAGCCCTGTTCTCTGCGGAAAGCATTCTGAGCTGCACACCACCACAGACTAATATAATTTTGAAATTCACAGGGTTCAGAAGCTGAGGATTGCTTGTGTTCCTGGGACACCATGTTGTCAGGAAGACCAGATAGTAGAATGGGAGTTGGGAGAATATTCCTGTTCCTGTGGGCATGAGTGACTCTGTAGTTTAATTCTAAAGCCCTTGTAGTGTAAAGCAGTGCTTCAAAACCTGATTATGCCTCAGAATCACCCGGGAAGCTTATTAAAAATGTGGAATCTTGGGTCTCACTCTAGGATGCTCTGATTCGAGAGACTTGTGTGCAGACCAGTCAGCTGTATTTTTGACATGTTCCTTGCGTGGTTCTGAAGCAGTCACTGGTTAAAGGATATACACAAAGAGAGCAGATTTGCATGAACAGAGCAGTGCATATCCATTGCACGATGTTGTGGAAGAGCATGGGCTCTGCATCAAAGGACTGCACCAAATGCTTGTGTCATCCATACTTGTAGAATGCACTTGGCAAGTCAATGGGAAAACTGGAGAGAGAGACCTTGGAGAGGCTAAACTTTCAAA
This sequence comes from Balaenoptera ricei, assembly GCF_028023285.1. Lineage (NCBI taxonomy): Eukaryota > Metazoa > Chordata > Mammalia > Artiodactyla > Balaenopteridae > Balaenoptera > Balaenoptera ricei. The sequence goes on from NC_082639.1 coordinate 128,853,741, forward strand.
CTAATTTAGGTTACACAGGGCATGAGACCACTCCCCAAGAGGCAGAATAGAACCCAAAGGGGTGAACTAGAATGGGGAGGAGGCAGGAGTTTTGTTAGAACATTTGGGGAAGATGGAGATGGGGATCTTTCTGGGGCTGTGGGAGGGTTTTAGGAGGAAAGATGGGTAAAAAGGAGTTTCTGCTGTAGGTTTTGCCATATAATTGTCCCTTTTGCCATATCTTTCAAGACTTCATTAAAGACCTACATAAGTTTTCAAGTTGTTGGGTTTGGGTTTGGGTTTATTTTGGATGTGACACCATGCTGAGACTGGCCTACAGGCGGCCCAGTTTTTTATTCAGGTTATAGATGTAAAAATACTGCCCTTGCAAGATTATTGTGAGGAGTTGAGATACTCTATTTAAAATCTTTGTCAAATAGTAGATGTTCAAAAAAAACGATACTATTATTGGATTACCGGTAATTACTGAGAGCCTGCCATGTACCACATGGTGTGCTGGGTACTGACGAGAAGCAGAGAAATGAGGAGCTCACAGTTTGAGTCAGTTAACGTTTAGCATAAGTATGTGCTCCAGAAAGATCTTCTGTGTGATTCAGACATCGTCAGGACCTGACTGCATAAGATTTGCAGAAAGTCTATGAGGATTAGAACCACATATTTAAGAATCTGGCTGGATTCAAGAGTGTGTGAGCTGGAAAGGGCCTGAAAGAGCATCCATTTCATTTTCCACGTGTTCCTGATAAGGAACTGAGACTTGCAGAGGGGAAGGACTTAGACTGTGATAAATTGTTATGATTTTATTAAGTGTTTAAGGATGTGTTCATTATTTACAGGGCATCTCTAGAAATTATTACAATATAATCCTGCTTAATAGATAGATAGAGCATGAAGCATAAAATGTCAGTACTGAAATTTTTCTAAGGATCACCTGGTTCATATTGCTTATTTTACTAATGAGGAAACTGGGGATATATTTTATTCTGTTTACTGCTGAGTCATAGCCTGCTGATGAATGAAGCTAAGCAAGATTTGGGGTAGGGGATTGGTAAACGATAGTACCGATAGCAGTCTTGAATTTTTTTTTTTCCAAAACAGTGTTGATAAACTGCTGCTCAAATGTATCTCCTTTCCTTCCTTGACTGCCTGGTTTTAGTTGACCACATAGCTACAAGTCAACTGAAATAAAGAAAGGTGAAAAATGTATAGCTATAACATATATCTGTATATAGATAAAGGATATATATATATAAGTTAGGATGCATTTAGAGGCAAAGTGACATAATGCCTTACAATGGCTTAAGAAATAAAGATGTATAACTATCCTTGTAGCAAGAAATCTGGAGATAGAGGAGTCCAGGTTTGATGTGTAGGTTCCATCTGTCATTAGAAACCCAGGTTTTAAAAAATCTTTCTGTTCTGCCATCCTCAGCATGTTGGCTTTTTTGTCCATAGGCTGACAAGCCTAAAATAATTGTCTCAACGCCTAGCATCATGCTTTACACACATTCAAAAAAGGAAAAATGTAGCGGACTCTCTCAATATATCTATTTATCATGGAGCCAAACCCTCCCCAGTCACCTCTAGCAGAATTTTGCCAAGGTCTCATGGCTGGATCTGTGTCACATGTCCACCAATCGCCAGCAAAGAGAAAAGACATAGCTCTGCATTGCCCAAACCAATCATAATCCCCCTCCTAGGTCTGAAAAAGGATCCCCCTTTCTTTGAGATGTTGCTTCTCCAACAGTGCGAAATTCTATAAACTACAGACAAGGCTAACTATAGCTATTGGGGGGGGGGGGGAAGAGGTGTGTGCTCTATTATAGGTTCGACTCATAGATCCTGAAATCTTTTTGGAGTAATACCTTGTAAGATTACTTCCTAGATAGATTAGCAGTTATGCTTGTGAGCTTTAGAGTCAGAAATCTGAAGTCTGAATCTTGGCACTAGCATATACTAGCTATTATTCAATTTTCTTGTCTGTAAAATAAGGATAGTTATAGCACCTACTTCACAGTTTGGGGGAGATTGTTATTATTATTACTTTGCAAATAGTGAGTTGGTAAGATTGTATAGTTATTAAGTACTTGAAACAGTGTCAATCACATAGTAAGTGCTCAATAAACCTTAGCTGTTTTTATTTTGGAACCATTGGTACTATAAATTTAAATTCTGTTTGTCCTCATTCAAGTAAAAATTGTATAAGACCCTTCCCCATTCCCTAAGCCTGTGGCTGTACTTTTCTAAATGTAAAACGTACTATCTAGTATAGATGGGTCCCCTTGCTGGGTGGGGTGGGGCTTCTCTTTTATAGCTCAGGAAGCATAGGTGGAATTTTGCTGGTGCAGCGTTCTGATTTTTAGACTGCTCTAGAGTGAATCCTATTTAAAAAGCTTACTCAGGCCCAGAACCCATTTATTTGATCTCAGATTGGATGTTTGCCTCTCAGGTCCAAACCAAAACGACAATGCAGTTTACCTTATCTACATTATATTTCTGGCTCCCAGAGAGTGGTCTGGCAACACCTCAGCTCTCAGGGTGCTGGGGCACACAACCTGATGAGCTTTCTTTCCAAGGTCCAGGAAACTGAGCTGATCTGGACAATTTGGAAATTTTCAGAGGACTATTAAATCATTGCCTCCATTCAGTTTAGGATATTGACAGGAAGGCATATTTGCTCAGAATCCAATCACCAGTGTTATATATGTATCTGACAAGAAGTGGAGCTGGTTCTCAGAGGACAGGCCACTGTCATTCTCATGCTTTACAAGATGGCAGGTGGGTAGATCTGTTCAAGGTCCTTTTGCCCATATGGCCCTTGACAAGCTTTGGCGTAATCGGTTGTCTGGACTTTACTGCTACCCTTCTATGTATTCCTGAGAGCCTCCCTGAGAGTTCCCTAAACAAATAAGATGTCCCCTGTGAGGGACTCGGTGGTAGGAATTGATGGTCTGAAGGTAGATGCTTCCTGCACCATGGGCTTCAGACAATAATGGGCAAACATCTGGCTTCCCACTGGTGGGAAAAGGAACACTTGCTCATACAGATTCAAATGTAAACTCTACTGGGTCTTACATGCAGGTGCTTTTGTTGACCTTGAGAAAGGTCACAAAACTGGTGAACTTGGGTGCTGGGTGATCATCTTGGAAAGTGGGAAAACCCAGGAAATACATTTTTTATTTTCCTGTGTATTCTTCCTTGATTTCTCCTCTCCTTTTATTTTTTTAATTCCCTATCTTTTGGTGAACCTATCTTTTTCCTTTCTGTCATATCTCTGCTAGTTAGGAAACTAGAAATTATATTTGTATTCTTTTGGTGGTTATTCACAAAAGGTGGCTGTGGCCTTGTCCTGCTGTGATACTGTGTTTCATGTCGGTACTCTGATCACAGAACCATATGTATGCCATGACCCCAAGCAACAATTTGTTGTAGCTTTTCTTAGCTCCCTTGCAAGGGCAGTGGATCCTGGGTTCAAGAAGTGACCTAGGTTTTGGTTGCTTCACATGATGAACTTTACCTCTTGGGAGCTGACACTGGGCCACCTCTGCCTGCTTCTGGCTCCTGGCCCAGCAGGTGTGCTTTAAGCTTCCTTCACCACCTCAAATTTCTTTTCTATTTCTGGCATGAATAAATGATCTCTCTCTTTCTCTCTCTCCCTCCCTCCCTCCCTTTCTGCCTCTCTTTCTCTGTCTCTCTCAATGCATTCTTGCTGTGTGTTGGTGGCTGTGATGGTGCTGAAAATATGATCTTCCAGTCTCATCCTTACTGGAAGTGCTTGACTTGTAACAGAAGATACAAGTCACAACCCATCACTCACATCACTAAACAGACTGCCAGCCTGCTGGGGAGCATAACAGGTCAAGCCATCAGATACTGGTTCACTCTATCAGATACAGTGGTCCCAAACTCGAATTCCTTCAGAATCCAGGTGTGCAGAAGTGGGGGACCGTTGCTAATTGGGAAACGCTTACCCCACCTAAAGCTGCTACTCAGCACCAGCTGATTATTGCAATGAAGGAACGAAAACACTGTATAGTAGGAATATCCGATTTTTCAAGAGAAAAAATTGTGAATATTAAAAACATATTTTAAAAAACCATATTTTTAACACTTAGAGAAACTGTTTGGACTCTGAATTGAAATCCCCTGAGTTCTAAATGGTGACCACTGATGCTGTGTGAGCTGATGAGAACACATGTGGTGGTCGGTGTGGCCCATGTGCTTCCTGATGTGACCCATAACGTGTTTGTTATGCCTTCATCTACTGTGGTCACATCTGGACTCCAAGAGGTATGGTGCTTGCCTTACACAACTAACTGACATTTCATGTCCTATATGGTCTTTTCGGAAGAAGGAAAATATAACTTGTGAATTACAAATAAAACAATTAAACGCTCTTCTGTTTGTTTGCATTGTTGGCAAGTATTTATATGTTCCATCTTGCATATGTCATGGGAGATATGAGAGGAAGCACATTTGGTATGAAACCTGGCCATTGACCATCAAGTTTATGGTCAGACAGCCTTGGGTTTGAATGCTGGTTCCTCTATTTTCTAGAAGTTTGACCTTGGGTAAATTACTTACCCTCTCTGAATCTCACTTTCCTCATCTCTCATGTGGAAAACAATGAAATGCCTCCTTCCCATGGCCCTGCTGTGGGTTAATTGAGATTATATGCACAGGGCAGAGTGCCTGGCACAGAGGAAGGTTCAGTAGTGGTGGCTATTATTAGTAGCTCATATTCATGCCTCTAAAATACTGAACTCATTTGTGGCAAAACCTGACGTGAACTGATAAAAAGCTGATTATAATCTCTATGTATCCCACTTGGCGTGAATATTCACAAGTTTCATGGAACAAATATTAATGTGTTTGATTATAGGTGCTACCACAGAAGCTCTATTATTCTTCTAAAATTTAAAAGTTCTGAATTCCACAATACATTTGATTCTACGGGTTTTGGATAAAAGACAAAGAATCTGTAGTCACAAGGACATATCAACAAGTGGAGAATGACACGATCAAAACTGAACACAAAACTCACAATACTGCTAGAAGGTGACAGAGTAATATAAATTATTAGAGATGGTGGGTGGGGAGGTAAATTTGGGAGTGCTTCCTGGAGGGAGTGGCCTTTGAGCCTGATCTCAGGAGAAATGAAGGAATTGCCTTCGGTGAAGAGGCGGCAGGTTCCGGGGGAATACACAAGATTGTTGGGTGTCTTTCAGAGGTCCCTAGCAAACCAAACTGCTTTTAGGTCTGTGCAGTGTCTTAGAGAGTGCGTGATCACCTTTAGAAAGATGCACCTGGGGACTTGACAGGGAAAAGAGTTGCTGGTAGGGAGGAGTGTGAAGAAAGGAGTGAGAAGACCCACTTTATGATGAGGCGCTGTTGGAGAGAAACACATTTCGAACAGCCCCTGAGGAGTCCTTCGCTTCTCTAGGCTGAGGACCTAGTTTTGCACACTCAGAGCTCTCTTCATATGACCTCTGCATATGCCAGCAAGCTATTACTGCATTTAAGGATACTGTCCTGGAGCTGGGACCATGACAAGCCAACATTTCTAAATCTCACATCCCAGATCTTTCCCCACTCGGCTTGTCTGTTTTTAATGACCTGAAGATGATGCTGAAGAAATGATCTGGCTGAGCAGGGGAGTGATGAAACTTGGTTTATGTTTCAGAAAAAGCACACTGCCGCTATGTGGGTTGGAGATGGGCAATATGAGACACAAAAAATATATATAAGTCTTATTTATCACTCTCTTCCCAGCACTTAGGACAGTGCCTGGCACATGCTTGTTTAACTAATTTATTAACAAACATAACGCCGATCTCAGCACAGTCTCCTCCCTGGCATGGAAAATGAGGCATTGATGACCCATGGAAAGGTGGCACTGGGCCTGCACTTCCTTTATTCTGTGGGAGCAGCAACGGTAGGAAGACAAGGAGTCTCCGAAGCAATATTTTTAACAGTTAGGAGCAACTGAACTGCTCACATGCTACTTCTGTTGTCTGCAAGTGTAAGAGGAGCGCAAAGAGGAACCTCAGGGAACAGCAAAACGCTAAGCACCTCCTGGGACATGCAACACTGAGGGGTCAGCTGGTACTGGGGAGAAGCTCTGATCTCTGAGTCCAGTATGGAATCCCCAAGTCTCTCTAATGAGACGACACTTCTCTTTTCCTCCAAGTCTTCTATTCCCTGATGGGGCTGTGATTCCAGGCACATGAAGTGTTGAGATGAGTTGTGTGGTTGGACAGCAGGGAGGGCACATCACGAAGGAGCCTAGGAGACCTCTGTAGATTTTGGAGACGGAGGGGCAGAGTCACTTTTCTACTTAGCAGTGATAATTTGCTGGTTGGAAATCACTGGTTTGAGACAGACTTATTAAACTAGTTCTGGCTTATCCAGTTACCGTGTATCTGAAGTTCTCCCCTGCACATCTGCAGGGTTAGGATCACAGTTCTTCCCAATGACGTGCATATGTTGGAGGAGGCTGCCTTGCTGCCGTGTTGGGCGCATGTCTGCCCAGCTACTCTACATTTCCCAGTCTCTGTGCCTTAATCTTGGACATCTAACTTCCAGAACCGTGAAAAATAAATGTTTGTTGTTTAAGCCCCCAGTCTGTGAAATTCTGCACAGCAGCCCGAATTGACTGAGACACTCTGACTTCTAATACTTGGCCTCTTGGATCTATGCATGCTCCTACTTCACAGCCTTTGTCTCTAGAATCATTGTCTGAGGCTCTCCTGGCAGACTGAAAGCCACAGGAATCCTGGCCTTGAGGGCCAAGAGTTAAAGTGAACAACTGTCCTGATTTGCCCAGGACTGAAGGATTTCCTGAGACTCTGGACCTTCAGTGCTAAAACTGGAAGAGCCCTGGATAATCAGGATGGTTGGTCACCCTACTGACAGGACATTGCAGAGCAATAATGGCCCAGGGCAATTGAGAAACTTTTTGGGGGGACTATAATCGGTAGAGCAAAGGGAGATTAGCAGACTAAACTGAGTTTTCTCTGGATTTCATATTTTCTGTTTTCCTGAATGTAGAGCTGAGAGCAAGAAAGCTGACAAGTGGGAGAATACACATATCACAGCTGTGACAATGATTATTGACACAGCTGTGACCCTGACCATTGCCCTGTCTATTCATTTCTCTACACAAATCCCTAAAGTCTAGTCTCTTAAATGATCATGTAGTCTAGAGACCCCCAAGTCTAGGTTAATGTCTCATTTATTTCCCACAGTTCTTGAGACAATGACATTCTAGCACAGTCAGGAAGTCTGGGCAGTCCCTTAGAAGGGGATGGCCTAGGACTTGACCGTTTCACCAGGTTTGGTCAAGTATTTAGAAGGGGATCAATTCAGTTCCTCTTTAGGATTGATTCCATGCTTTGCCTGGGAGAGAGGTCTGCCCTAGATTGCTGCACAAACATTTATGCTATTCTTTCTTTCTTTATTTGGGGCCAGGAAAGGGTACCTCTTTGTGGTAGGAAGAATAACATGTATACAGTGAGTTGTGTGCTGGAGTTAGCTTGTACTGGCTCAAAAAAGCCAATTGTTAAATTTTCAGGAGACTTGAGAGCCTGTTATTTAAAATTAAATTCAGCAATTATTAAAATTACATTATGCAAACTTACAATTAAATTACATTAAAACAAAGGTAACAAATACTTAAAACTCTTCACTTCCTAATTATTTTCCTATTATCTATATTCTCAAGATTATATGTATTTATTGTATCTATACGATAGAAATTCTCTATGTTAGAATGTTACTGGGCATCTCTTCCCAAATCTGTGTTCACTGGTGTCAGGTTGGTAGCTGAAATCAGCCATGACAGGAGACACCAGCAAAGAGGACCAATCCACCTCCTGCCTTCTGAGAATCAGTTATTAAACATACACCAGCATACCTCTTTGTAAAGTTATCATTCATTAAGGACCTACTGTGTGCTAGGCATAGTTCCAAGAATTTTGTAAATATTTATCATTTGTACAGCCAATACTGAGTCATTACCTGCAGTATACCAGGTTCCATTATTATTATAGTTAATATTTATTGAATACCTACTGTGTGCCTAGCACTCTTATAAATGCTTTACATGAATTAGCTGTTTAATCCTTGGGATAACTCTTGGAGGGAGGTTCTATTATTGTTCTCATTTTGCAGGTGGAAAAACTGAGGAACTGAGAAGTTGAGTAATTTTCCCAGGTCCACACAGCTAGTAATTTGCGGTCCCCGTATTGAAACCCCAGGAACCTGATTCTGGAGCCCGTGCTCTTAACCACTAAGTTGTCCTGCCTCTTGTTGCCTCTAGGCACCAAGGATACTGCAGTAAACAAGCAAAGTCCCTGACTTCATGGGGCTTACATTCTTGTGGATAGGGAGACAGATGTTAAACAATAACCATGCAGATATGTTGATGTCAGATGGTGATAAGTGCCATGGATAAAAATAAAGCAAAGTAAGAGTAATAGAAAACATTGAATTAGGGATGGTACATTACTTCCTTTATCTTATTTTTAATTTAATACTATCCCATTTTACAGATGAGGAAATTGAGGATCAGAGTGGTTAAAACTGTATCTAAGTTTTAACTTAGGATCAGAGTGGTTAAAACTGTATCTAAGTTTATCTGCTATTAAGTGGTGGTGCTGGGATTCACACCTACAACAGTCTCGTTCCCAAGTCTGTGCATATTCCCCCTACAAGCTTGCCTCCCTCTGCTTCTTGGACCTTCCAGGTTACCAGGCCCTTAGTTCAAGCTTGAATTTCCAGTGCAAACTCGGCTCAGCTGGAATCTGCCCTGTGTCCATCCTCCTTTATTTCTCTGCCCTCCAAAGCCACATGAGGGGATAAATCAGTGTTCAGCTCACAGTGATCCTGAAAGCTGGCAGGGCCGGGGACCCCTGAGAAGCCTGCATGAATGAATATAACATTTTCAGTGTGGAACCAGCCACACGATCTTCTCCACGTTGGTCACCAAAGGGGCTTTGTCTGTGAAAACAGACTTATTGTGGCTAATATAGGTCACAGGTGGAAAGGCCGGGGACTGACAGAATTTAATTGGATTCCATTACCACTCACAACAAGTTCAGAGAATAGGCATTGCAGGGGCTTGTGGGAACTGCTCTTTCAAGCACCCCACATTGCCCCACTGGAAATACTGTATTTAATGTCAACTTAGTTTGACCTTTAGTTTTGGTGGCATTTACTAATTCTATGGAAGCAGCCATTTCTCACTTCCCCCGAAGCTTAATAGAAAATCAGACCACTAGTTAGACACAGCCCAGCTTATTCAAAGGGGAAAGTCTCTCAAATGTTTCTCCCACAACCTGAAAAAAATATATAGAACCACTTCTATTATTTTGGTTCATTTAAATTTCTGACACCAGGGAAATCAAAAGAAAGTGGTGATATAACGATAGTTCAAAGCATCAGTTTGACATCTTTGAGAAGGCAAGAGAAGCCAGATCTCTCAAAATGGGCTTGATTCTTGGGTTGGAGGAAAGCTCTCTTGTTACAAATATTTGTGTCCCTGATCACTCAGTGATAGATAGCTACCGGATGTATTAGCTTTTCATTGCTGTCATAACAAATTATCACAAACTTAGCAGCTTAAAATAACACCCATTTACTATCTCACAGTTTAGGCAGAAGTCCAAGGGGCTCAACTGGGTTCTCTACTCAGGGGCTCACACTGCCAAAATCAAGATGTTGGCCAAGCTGGGCTCTTGTGGGAGGCTCTGAAGGGGAATCTGCTTCCAGGCTCATTCAGGTCATTTGCAGAGTTCAGTTTATTGTAGTAGTAGAACTGACTTCCCAGTGTCCTTCCTGACTCAGTTGGAAGTTGTTTCCGCTTCTAGAGGCCTCCTGCGTTCCATAGATCATGGATATCTGTACCCCATGTTCATCACAGCATCACTCACAATAACCAACATATGGAAACAACCTAAGTGTCTGTCAACAGATGACGGATAAAGAAGATGTGGTACACATATACAATGGAGTATTAGTCAGTCATATAAAAAAAGAAATCTTGCCATTTGCAACAACATGGATGGATCTAGAAGGTGTTATACTCAGTGAAATAAGCCAGGCAAGAAAGGGAAATACCTGATGATCTCACTTATATGTAGCATTATAAAAAGTTCAACTTATAAAAACAGAGAGTAGAAGAGTGGTTACCAGGGACTCGAGGGAGGGAGGGAGAAATGGGGAGATGTTGGTCAAAGAGTACAAACTTCAGGTTAGAAGGTGAATAAGTTCTGGGGATCTAATGCACAGCATAGTGATTATAGTTAACAATGCTGCATTATATACTTGAAAGTTGCTAAGAGAGTAGATCTTCAATATTCCTACTACACACACACACACAAAAATGGTACAAATAAACTTATTTACAAAACAGAAATAGAGTCACAGATGTAGAAAACAAACTTATGGTTACCAAGGGGGAAAGCAGGGGAGGGATAAATTGGGAGATTGGGAATGACATATACACACTACTGTATATAAAATAGATAACTAGACAAGCCTCTTAGATAGCCTCATCCACCAGAGGGCAGACAGCAGAAGCAAGAACTACAATCCTGCAGCTTGTGGAACAAAAACCACATTCACAGAAAGATAGACAAGATGAAAAGGCAGAGGGCCATGTACCAGATGAAGGAACAAGATAAAACCCCAGAAAAACAACTAAATGAAGTGGAGATAGGCAACCTTCCAGAAAAAGAATTCAGAATAATGATAGTAAAGATGATCCAGGACCTCAGAAAAAGAATGGAGACAAAGATCGAGAAGATGCAAGAAATGTTTAACAAAGACCTAGAAGAATTAAAGAACAAACAAACAGAAATGAACAATACAATAATTGAAATGAAAACTACACTAGAGGAATCAATAGCAGAATAACTGAGGCAGAAGAATGGATAAGTGACCTGGAAGACAGAATGGTGGAATTCACTGCTGCAGAACAGAATAAAGAAAAAAGAATGAAAAGAAATGAAGACAGCCTAAGAGACCTCTGGGACAACATTAAACGCAACAACATTCGCATTATGGGGGTCCCAGAAGGAGAAGAGAGAGAGAAAGGACCCGAGAAAATATTTGAAGAGATTATAGTCGAAAACTTCCCTAACATGGGAAAGGAAATAGCTACCCAAGTCCAGGAAGCACAGAGAGTCCCATACAGGATAAACCTAAGGAGAAACACACCAAGACACATAGTAATCAAATTGGAAAAAATTAAAGACAAAAAAAATTTTTGAAAGCAGCAAGGGAAATACGACAAATAACATAGAAGGGAACTCCCATAAGGTTAACAACTGATTTCTCAGCAGAAACTCTACAAGCCAGAAGGGAGTGGCATGATATACTTAAAGTGATGAAAGGGAAGAACCTACAACCAAGATTACTCTACATGGCAAGGATCTCATTTAGATTTGATGGAGAAATCAAAAGCTTTACAGACAAGCAAAAGCTGAGAGAATTCAGTACCACCAAACCAGCTCTACAACAAATGCTAAAGGAACTTTTCTAAGTGGGAAACACAAGACAAGAAAAGGACCTACAAAACAAACCCAAAACAGTTAAGAAAATGGTAATAGGAACATACATATCGATAATTACCTTAAACGTGAATGGATTAAATGCTCCAACCAAAAAACACAGGCTTGTTGAATGGATACAAAAACAAGACCCATCTATACGCTGTCTACAAGAGACCCACTTCAGATCTAGGGACACATACAGATTGAAAGTGAGAGGCTGGAAAAAGACATTCCATGCAAATGAAAATCAAAAGAAAGCTGGAGTAGCAATACTCATATCAGATAAAATAGACTTTAAAATAAAGAATGTTACAAGAGACAAGGAAGGACACTACATAATGATCAAGGGATCAATCCAAGAAGAAGATATAACAATTATAAATATATGTGCACCCAACAAAGGAACACCTCAATACATAAGGCAACTGCTAACAGCTATAAAAGAGGAAATCGACAGTAACACAATAATAGTGGGGGACTTTAACACCTCACTTACACCAATGGACAGATCATCCAAAATGAAAATAAATAAAGAAACAGAAGCTTTAATTGACACAATAAACCAGATAGATTTAATTGATATTTATAGGACATTCCATCCAAAAACAGCAGATTATTCTGCTGAGATTTCTTCTCAAGTGCACACAGAACATTCTCCAGGACAGATTACATCTTGGGTCACAGATCAAGCCGCAGTACATTTAAGAAAGTTGAAATCATATCAAGCATCTTTTCCGACCACAACACTATGAGATTAGAAATCAGTTACAGGGGAAAAAAACGTAAAAAACACAAACACATGGAGGCTAAACAATATGTTACTAAATAACCAAGAGATCACTGAAGAAATCAAAGAGGAAATCAAAAATTACCTAGAGACAAATTACAGTGAAAACACGATGATCCAAAACCTATGGGATGCAGCAAAAGCAGTTCTAAGAGGGAAGTTTATAGCTATACAAGCCTATCTCAAGAAACAAGAAAAATCTGAAATAAACAATCTAGCCTTACACCTAAAGGAACTAGAGAAAGAAGAACAAACAAAACCCAAAGTTAGCAGAAGGAAAGAAATCATAAAGATCAGAGCAAAAATAAATGAAATAGAAACAAAGAAAACAATAGCAAAGATCAATAAAACTAAGAGCTGGTTCTTTGAGAAGATAAACAAAATTGATAAACGATTAGCCAAACTCATCAAGAAAAAGAGGGAGAGGACTCAAATCAATAAAATTAGAAATGAAAAAGGAGAAGTTACAACAGACACTGCAGAAATACAAAGCATCCTAAGAGACTACTACAAGCAACTCTGTGCCAATAAAATGGACAACCTGGAAGAAATGGACAAATTCTTAGAAAGGTATAACCTTCCAAGACTGAACCAGGAAGACATAGAAAATATTAGCAGACCAATCACAAGTAATGAACTTGAAACTGTGATTAAAAATCTTCCAACAAACAAAAGTCCAGGACCAGATGGCTTCACAGGTGAATTCTATCAAAAATTTAGAGAACAGCTAACACCCATCCTTCTCAAACTCTACCAAAAAATTGCAGAGGAAGGAATGCTCCCAAACTCATTCTATGAGGCCACCATCACCCTGATACCAAAACCAGACAAAGATACTACAAAAAAAGAAAATTACGAACCAATATCACTCATGAATTTAGATGCAAAAAACCTCAACAAATTACTAGCAAACAGAATTCAACAACACCAATAGGATCATACACCATGATCAAGTGGGATTTATCCCAGGGATGCAAAGATTCTTCAGTATACGCAAATCAATCAATGTGATACACCATATTAACAAACTGAAGAATAAAAACCATGTGATCATCTCAATAGATGCAGAAAAAGCTTTTGACAAAATTCAACACCCATTTATGATAAAAACTCTCCAGAAAGTGGGCATAGAGGGAACCTACCTCAACATAATAAAGGCCATATATGACAAACCCACAGCAAACATCATTCTCAATGGTGAAAAACTGAAAGCATTTCCTCTAAGATCAGGAACAAGACAAGGATGTCCACTCTCACCACTATTATTCAACATAGTTTTGGAAGTCCTAGCCACGACAATCAGAGAAGAAAAATAAATAAAAGGAATACAAATTGGAAAAGAAGAAGTAAAACTGTCACTGTTTGCAGGTGACATATGATACATTGAGAATCCTAAACATGCCACCGGAAAACTACTAGAGCTAATCAATGAATTTGGAAAAGTTGCAGGATACAAGATTAATGCATAGAAATCTCTTGCATTCCTATACACTAATGATGAAAAATCTGAAAGAGAAATTAAGGAAACACTCCCATTTACCATTGCAACAAGAAGAATAAAATACCTAGGAATAAACCTACCTAAGGAGACAAAAGACTTGCAGAAAACTATAAGACACTGATGAAAGAAATTAAAGATGATACCAACAGATGGAGAGATATACCATGTTCTTGGATTGGAAGAATCAATATTGTGAAAATGACTGTACTACCCAAAGCAATCTACAGATTCAATGCAATTCCTATCAAATTACCAATGGCATTTTTTACGGAACTAGAAAAAAAAATCTTAAAATTTGTATGGAGACACAAAAGACCCTGAATAGTCAAAGCAGTCTTGAGGGGAAAAAACGGAGCTGGAGGAATCAGACTCCCTGAGTTCAGACTATACTACAAAGCTACAGTAATCAAGACAATATGGTGCTGGCACAAAAACAGAAACATAGATCAATGGAACAAGATAGAAAGCCCAGAGTTAAACCCATGCACCTATGGTCAACTAATCTATGACAAAGGAGGCAAGGATATACAATGGAGAACAGACAGTCTCTTCAATAAGTCGTGCTGGGTAAACTGGACAGCTACATGTAAAAGAATGAAGTTAGAACACTCCCTAATACCATACACAAAAATAAACTCAAAATGGATTAGAGATCTAAATGTAAGACTGGACACTATAAAACTCTTAGTGGAAAACATAGGAAGAACACTCTTTGACATAAATCACAGCAAGATCTTTTTTGATCCACCTCCTAGAGTAATGGAAATAAAAACAAAAATAAACAAATGAGACCTAATGAAACTTCAAAGCTTTTGCACAGCAAAGGAAACCATAAACAAGATGAAAAGACAACCATCAGAATGGGAGAATATATTTGCAAACGAATCAATGGACAAAGGATTAATCTCCAAAATGTATACACAGCTCATGCAGCTCAATATTAAAAAAACAAACAACCCAATCCAAAAATGGGCAGAGGACCTAAACAGACATTTCTCCAAAGAAGACATACAGATGGCCAAGAAGCACATGAAAAGCTGCTCATCACTAATTATTAGAGAAATGCAAATCAAAACTACAATGAGGTATCACCTCACACCAGTTAGAACGGGCATCATCAGAAAATCTACAAACAACAAATGCTGGAGAGGGTGTGGTGAAAAGGGAACCCTCTTGCACTGTTGGTGGGAATGTAAATTGATACAGCCACTATGGAGAACAGTATGGAGGTTCCTTAAAAAACTAAAAATAGAATTACCATATGACCCAGCAATCCCACTACTGGACATATACACAGAGAAAACCATAATGCAAAAAGACTCATGCACCCCAATGTTCATTGCAGCACTACTTACAATAGCCAGGTCATGGAAGCAACCTAAATGCCCATTGACAGACCAATGGATAAAGAAGAAGTGGTACATATATGCAATGGAATATTACTCAGCTGTGAAAAGGAACGAAATTGGGTCATTTGTAGAGACATGGATGCATCTAGAGACTGTCATACAGAGTGAAGTAAGTCAGAAGGAGAAAAACAAATATCGTATATTAATGCATATATGTGGAACCTAGAAAAATGGTACAGATGAACCGGTTTGCAGGGCAGAAATTGAGACACAGATGTAGAGAACAAACATATGGACACCAAAGGGGGAGGTGGAGGTGGTGGTGGATTGAATGGGGTGATTGGGATTGACATGTATACACTGATGTGTATAAAATTGATGACAAATAAGGACCTGCTGTATAAAAAAATAAATAAAATATAATTCAAAAAAAATAGTAATTAGATAAAGTCAATGTCAAGATAAATTCAACACCTATGTTAAGTCCACAAAATCAAGAAAAGATAAGAAAACAAAAAACAAACAAACAAAAAAATAGATAACTAATAAGGATCTACTGTATAGCACAGGGAACTCTACTCAATACTCTGTAATAGCCTATATGTGAAAAGAATCTAAAAAAGAGTGGATATATGTTTATATATAACTGATTCACTTTGCTGTACAGCAGAAACTAACACAACATTGTAAATCAACTATACTCCAATAAAAAATTTTAAAAAAAGCAGTGGTAAGTATGTGACATGATAGAGGTGTTAGCTAACTCTAAGGTGGTGATCATTTAGCAAAGTATATCAAATCAACATGTTGTACACCTTAAACTTACAAAAAGTTATGTGTCAGTTATATCTCAGTAAAGCTGCGGGAAGAAAGTCATCAATGGCAGGTTGAGAGTCTTTCTCACATTTCAAGTCATGTGACCTTTCTGCCAAATCTCTTCTGCTTCTAGCTGCAGAAAGTTCTCTGCTTTTAAGTGCTCATGTAATTAGATTAGGTCCACCTGAATAAGCCAGGCTAAGCTCCCTATTATAAGATTTATAACCTTAATTACACCTGCAAAGTCCCTTTTGCTGAGCACTGTAACATATTCACATGGGGATTAGGGCGTGGACAACTTTGGGGGTGTGCATTCTATCTGTCATACTAGGTATCCCCCTGACTTCTGTGGGACTCAGATACCTGGCTTACAGTATTCTGGAGGCAACACTGTGAAGGTGATTTGGGAACTGAACGTACCATACGGCTTTTAGGCTTGGGGCCTCAGAGGTGAGAATAAACAGATGTGTGATTAGGAATCAAGCTCACTAATTTTGTATGAAATGGATATTTCCAATTATGATTTTCTGCCATTTACTATTATGACAGCTCCTGTAAGGACATTCATCCATTCATTTTCACCAGTATTTATTGAGCACTTACTATGTGCCTGGCACTATTCCCAGTTCTGAGAATATAGCAGTACAGAGCAGACAAAAATTCCTGCTCTCATGAAGCTTACATTCCAGTATTGGGAAGCACAAAATAAACTCAGTAAATAGGTTATATGAGATATTAGAAGGTAAAAAATATATATAATGAAGAAAAAAACGTAGGGGAGAGGGATAGGAGCCGCCTAGTGAGATGGGCATAGGTTTCATCTTTAAATAAGGGTGGTTGGGTAAGGCCTCACTGGGAAGGTGACATTTGAGCAGAGACCTGTAGGACAATGTAGAAGGAATGTAGAAGGAAATGCAGATGGTGGTTAGAATGTGGGAGTGGCGTGTGTGTGCTTACACAGTTTTTAAAATTTTTTCTAAGGCATGAAACTGAATGAGTTCTTTGTGGAAGTAAATGTAGATACAGAACAGAAAAGAGCTGAGGAATAAGTCCTGAGGCACTCCACAGTTAGAGGTCAAGAAAATGAGGAGGAACCAGCAGGGGAAGTGAAAGTGAGCAGCTGGTGAGGCAGGGGGGTGACCAGATGAGGGTAGTGTTCTAAGAAAGAGTTTTGAGATGAAGGCTTTGTTCATCTGTGTCAAATTGTTGCTAATGGGTTACATAAGATGAGAATGGGTAGTTGACCATTGTTTTTAACAACTTAGAGGTCCCTGGTTTCTATGTCATGGCAACAACATCCTGATTGCAGAATCTCAACAGAATACAGGAGGACAGGATTCAGAGACAGCAATAAGTAGTGTAGACCACTTGGGAATTCTGAAGAGGAGCAAAAAAGTGGGGAAATACCTGGTGGGGCACATGTGGTCAAGAGATTAATAAAAAACTAGACAGCATGTTTGTATGCTGGTGAGGGTGAGGAAATAGAGAGGAAAAAAATAGATGACATAGGAGAGAGAATGGTCATTTCCTTGAGTGAGACGGTGTGGGATCTGGAGGAGGGATTGGCCTTGAATACAAGATAGACAACTTGGCTGTGGTAACAGGAAGAAAGGCAGAACATACTGGCATAGATACAGGTAGGCAGGTAGGTGGAAGGTATCGGTGTGCTCTTCTGGTGGCTTCTATTTTCTCAAGGGGATAGGAAGGAAGGTCATTGGGGAGGGTTAAGGAAGGGAAAGAGGTAAAAGGAGTGACCCTCTCTTGGTGTGGCCATTGGTGAATAGGAGGGATTGGCCTTGAATATAGGACAGACTCACTTCTCTGATAAATCTAAGAGTTGTTGATCTTTTTAAAGTTTGTTCAGCTTTTATTTATTGTTAAGAAAGAGTGTCAACTTCCAAGCTCTTTACATGCTGGACCGGAGACCAGAAGTCCCTATTAGTTTTTCATGTAATCCTCACCACAACTCTGTAATGTGGATATCATCAGCTCAGTTGCAAAGATAAGGAAAAAGGCTGGAAAAGGTTAAGGGACTTGTGTAAGGCCACACTGCTTGGAAGTGGCAGAACTGGGATCAAACTCAGATCTCACTTCTCCAGGGTGGCCATTGTCCTTCCACAGTGCTGGTTGTCTCTGCTCATGCAAAACCTCACAGGCTTATGCTTCATTTGACCAGATTTGTTCCGGTGCTTACCTTGAAGCTCTTTAAATTGGAACTTGAGTATTTTGACCTCGGTTTGAAAATTAGTGGGTCTTCTGGGGAAATATAGCTTTTGATCATACAGTGGTCTATTACCTAATTCTTTTTTAACGTGTGACTTTTGCTTCTCCTTAGGGAAAGAAAAAGAGTGAAAAGTGAAATATGCTCATTGTATTACTTGCTATTAGCTCCAGTAAAATGATTTAGGAGGGCATAATTTCAAAGAGAGAGCCAAAAGGTAGCTGTAGGAATACACATGATTCCTATTAATTTGTGCAGAAAGGAAAAAGGGACTTAGAGCCATCAGGCCAGAATCTGAGTTGAGTCCTGGCTTTGCCCCTCAGTCTACAAAGAAGTCTGAACCTCAATTTCCACATCTATAAATAACTACTTTCTTATGTTTGCATCATGGTTGAATTAAAAAGCATCTATCAACAGTTATTGAATACCTTTGTGCCCAGCGTTATGAAAGTGGAAAGGAATAACATAAAAGATATATAATGATGCCTGTCTGCTTGGTATTTGTGGAGAATGGAGAGCTGTGTGCTTCTGGAGATAGGCTGCAAACTGTCAGACCTTGTATTGGACTCACTTCTGCCCTGCAAAATCTGCTGAGGCATCTCACAACCTCTGCTTTGGCTCCTAAATTCTGAGGGTTTTTTTGTTTAATTTCCTAATGTCTTTGGCGACTGCTCAGATGACTGCATATTTCTGTTGGTCCAGGAGTCTATCTAATCCAGTTGGTTAAAGACTCTAGTTTCATTTAGTACAGCATCTTTCTGCAGAGCTCACCACTTTCCACCTGTAGACCCATCCTGACCCAAATGCTCAGGGATCTCTTCCTCCATTAATTCCATAATTCACCTCATTTGGACTTCCTTTACCTTTAAAGAAAGCCAACATCAAAAGAATGCCTTCCCAATGTGTCCATATTAACCAATATAAAATAAGTAATGCTTATAATTGAGCACACTTAATGTAAGACCTCCCACTCCTACACCGAATAGTGGACACAGGAAAGTCTGCCTAAATTGTGCCTGGCAGACTTGTCTGCATTTGTCATTCTGAATCCTGCTCCGATCAGGTTCAGCTCAGGAATAGAATATTGGAGTCTGCAGTGAGTTGCCTCAAGAACGTGGCAGATGAGATCATCATCCAAGAGACAAACCAGGAAGACTCAGCAAACAGTGGATGCACTTGGCCATGCCAGAGGGGCTACCCTGAGAAGTGCTTTGTCAACGTGCTGCTGATGGAGACTTACTAAATATTAAAGTTCTGCTGAGGGTATGTCCTTAGGCTTGGATTTCACTGCAGGAAATATTTGTATAATAATCCTTTGGAAGGAGTGGTTTGGCAAAATGCCAGGCTGCGTTGGACTTGGGAAGAAAGAATTGGGCTGTTAAATCTCATCAAAACCAACCATGCAGGGCACCATATCCAGCAGCCATGAGGATGTGGGTCCTCAGAAAGGTTCTCTTTTGGTACAGATTTCCCATAGCCTGTCAGGAGCATCCCTCACTTGAGAACCTTGAGTGGTTCTCAAGTGGGGGTGATTTTGTCCCCAGGAGATATTTCTCAATCTTCTCTATTATCCAGTTCTCTTGAAGAGTACGTTTTGACCTGGGAAAGAGTAGAGCATCTTCTTGCCAGGTTTTCTCTTATCCTTCCTCAGTTCCTGACTCCTCAGTTCGAGTGGCTGGAGTGCCATGGTCAGAAAGAAACAACGAAACCTTGTAGAAAGTGATGAATAGAGGGTGATGGGGGTACAAACATGGTGGAAAGATGCCCAGTGGAACATTTTTCTTATTTTGACTCCTTCCTTTATCCCTTTCTTTCCTCAAACAATTACTGAGGGTTCACTGTGGCCAAGCACTGTGTGGGGCACTGAGAATACAAGGATGAATGACATAATCCCTACACTTGAGAAATTCATAACCTAGTGGGGAAGATAGACTTGTAAACCAGTAATTAGAATATGTAGTTAGTACTTCAACAGAAACATAGGTTCATGAGTGATGAACTGCTGAGGGAGTTTGTCTTAGTTTTCTACTGCTGCTGTGACAAATTACCAGAAAGTTAGTGGAGTAAAATAACACACATTTTTTCTCTTCTAGTTCTGGAGACAAGAAGTCTGAAATCAGTTTCACTGGTTCAGCATCAAGGTACCAGAAGGGCTGGTTCCTTCTGGAGACTCTAGAGGAGAATCAGTTTCTTTGCCTTTTCTGGCCTCCAGAGGCCACTTGCATTCCTTGACTCATGACCTCTTCCTTGCATCACTCCAACCTCTTGCTTTTGTTGTCACATCTCCTTCTTCTTCTTTTTTAGTCAAATCTCCTCTGCCTTTCTCTTATAAGAAGTCTTGTGATCACATCTAAGGTCCACCTAATCTAGGATAATCTCTCCATCTCAAGATCCTTAACTCAGTCACATCCACAAAGTCCCTTTTTTGCCATATAAGGTAACATGGTAACAGGTTCTAGGATTAGAACCTGGATATCATTGAGAGTCATTATTCAGTCTACTACAGTTACAGAATGATGAAAAGAGCATTGGGGCTGGGCCTTGAGGAATGAGTAGGAGTTCTGCCAATTTTCTAGGCTGAAGGGATGTAATGTGGAAAGACTCACCTGCTCAGGAACTACAAAAATCTTTAAAGTAACTTTAAAGTAACTTATTAGTAATCTTTATAGTTACTTTAAAGTAACTAGACTGCATGATGAAGGAAGACAGAAGTTGAAGCTGATGAGAACAAGGCCAAATCACAAAGAGCCTTGAATACTAGACCAGGAAGTTTGGATCTGACCTTTTTAACAACAGATGGAATGGGCTGTTGACAAAGTCAAGTGGAGAGATAATGAGGTCTGAATGAAGGCAGATGAATTGGCATTCATCAACCACTAAATAACAGAGCTGTTCCTGTCGAGGGGGAATGCTGAACATTCTTAACTCCTGCCCCCATCACTATGTTCTGGTTTAAGCCCTGCCACCTACATGGTTATGAAAGCCTCCAAAATCCTCCAGTTTTGCTGCTATCACTATCCAATCAATCGCTCACTCTGTAGCCAGAGTGATCTTCTAAAACACAGGGCTGACCACACTACTGTCTGCCTAGTTACCAATGGCTCCCATTTACATTTAGGACACATACAACCCTCCAGCATCTGGGCCCTGCTCACCTTTCCACTCTCTCTACTATGCTTTGCTTGGCCACTGTTCCTAAGTAAATCTCAGTACAGCCTCAGCTGATTACTGGGCCTAAGGCATCTCTCCCAGGATACTTGAAACCTTCATGTGAGACCAAGTCACCATTCCCAACCTCTTCTATTTGTGGGAGTACTTTCGAGTCCCTAGGCATCCTTTCTTGTCAGTTTGACCTTGATCAGAATCACTTGAATCCTCCCCAGTATGATTTAGTAATTTTGAATCTCAGGGTCAAGGGTGGTGTCCTAGGCAGGCTTCCAAGATGTCCCTTAAGTTTCACCTTCCCCAGTCTTCCCCACCTCATGCCCAAACCTGGGTAGATGCCCTGTATAATCCCATCTCCTTTGTGGGGTTGGAATCTGTGAATATAATAGGATATCACTTACATGATTAGTGATCAAAAGTTAATCAAAAGGCAGATTTCCCTGAATGGGCCTGACCTCATCAGAGGAGCCTTTAAAAGAAGTTAGAAAACTATGCTCCTGCTGGCCTTATGGAAGAGGAAGATGTACTAAGTGTGAGAGGGCCAGTGGAGCTGAGTGCATGTGGGGGATGATATGGCGAGGAACCGCAGTAAACTTCTAGAAGCTGAAAGCAGCCCCAAGCCACCAGCCAGACTCTAGGACTCAGTCCTACAGTCTCAACCAATCAAATTCTTCCTACAACATCTGTGTTTGGAGGAGGACCCCTGAGTTCCAAGAAGGAACACAGCCTGGGCAACACCGTGGTTTCAGCCCCTGAGGCAGAGAACCTAGCTCAGCAGTGTGTAGATTTCTGTCTACAGAAACCAGGAGATAATAAGTGGGTGTTGTTTTAAGTCACTAAATTTGAGTCCCTTCACACCCCACAGACCCCCCTGGTCTCCTTATGCAAATCAGTCCATTCCCTTCCCTGGGCCCTGCATAGCAAGCGGTCCTGGGGAGACATCAGGCCACAGTCTTTTTCCATCTTTCTCTTCTGGATACCTTCTGGTGTTAGAGTTGCATAAGCAAAAGGGTCATTCCAAAGATTCTTCTCTAATAAAGTTCTGTGTCCAAAGGACTTGCTGGCTCTACCTACACAGAGAAGCAATGCTGAGCTGTTATCTTAGGAAAACATGAAGTTAAATTGTATCATGCATGGCTAAGAGTGAGGAAAGGAGTGGAAGGAGGAATTCTAAGGAGATGGTTGTAAGTGGTTTGCACAGTGTGGTCCCAAACGCAGCATCAGGAGCAGCATCTGGGAACCTGTTAGAAATGTGAATTCTCGGGCCCTGACCCAGATCTCCTGAGTCAGAAACTGTCTTAACAAGCCCTCCAGGTGATTCTGATGTACAATAAACTTCAAAACCACTGACTTAGACAAATCATTCTTGATTACATTAAGGATGTATAGCATCATTTTCTTTTTTTAAATTAATTTTTATTGGAGTATAGTTGATTTACAATGTTGTGTTAGTTTCTGCTGTACAACAAAGTGAATCAGTTATACATATACATATACCCACTCTTTTTTTGATTCTATTCCCATATAGGTCATTGCAAAGTATTGAGTAGAGTTCCCTGTGCTACACATTAGGTCCTTATTAGTTACCTATTTTATATATAGTAGTGTGTATACGTCAATCCCAATCTCCCAGTTTATCCGTCCCCTCCACCTTTCTCCTTTGGTAACCATAAGTTTGTTTTCTACATCTGAGACTCTATTTCTGTTTTGTAAATAAGTTCATTTGTACCATTTTTTCAAGATTCCACATCTAAGCAAACCCTTCTGAAGACTGTCACAGTCACAAAGGATGCAGAGCATGGACGAGGCTCAACCATGCCCACAGTGGCCACAAAGTGACCAGCCAGTCTCACGTTCTCATAGACTCTGATAACAGGACGGTCAGAGAATCTGTGATATTAGGGTGTCAGGGTCACCTTGGGATTTAACCCCTGCCCATGATTTAACCTTTGTCCTCATGAAGCCTGCCACATAGTTGATGCTCAATAAATTCTTGTAAGATCCATGAATAAAATAATCCTCTATGATGGAACCAGAGAGACTATATCCCTTGCTCAGGCCCTGGGGTTGGTTCACTCAGGGATAAATCCACCCTCATTAAGAGAAAAGACAGTCTCCTAACCTAGCCCCCTTAAGGAATCTTTCTGGAACATCAGAGGTATGGTGCTTGGTGAGTAGTGCCTTGGCATTCAGAAAGAAGCCACGAAGCAGAAGAAAGTATCATTCAAGAGCCTGTGGAGCCCATCTCTGCCAGCTTCGGTCCCAGTGCAGGTTACTGGAGTGGGTCTAGCACCCGCGCTTGCCTGAGTCAATGCCCTTGACTGCCATTCCCTTATAGGGAGGCTTGGACAGAAACTCCTGCACCCCTTCTTGCCTTATTGAAATTAAAAAGAAAACAATTTGCATTAGTGTGCATGACCAACAGATGGGAAATTGAATGACCCTTTCTGGGCAGCAAAGGTGTTCCCAGGGCTAACGGTTACTAGTACACATTCCAAGAGCACAAGGTACTTTTTTAGTATGGCTAACCAGACTTTTCCGGAATCATGCATTATTATGCGATTCCTGTTGCCTTGGAAAACTCAGATGATTAAAAGAGTTTATGTTTGTCACTTCCAAGAATCCCTCTTGCAATTTAAATGATTCATGCACCCAAGTTTTACAAAGAGGAAAACAACCTCATTGTTATTTGCTCTGTTAAAGCCCTCAAGTGTTCAGCTTATTATTTTGTTATCTGGTAAAAAGGGGGAGTTTATCTCTAATTCTCTAATCTTTTCCATGGGGAATTCTTATGGGATAATAAAAATTCCTTATTTAACTAGCAGAGAAAGAGCTGCTGCTCTCATCTTTTCTTCTTTTTTGGGGAGGGCGGGAGGGAGAGATAATGTCAGTCACATGCCAGTATTCTCATGCCATGTAGCAAATTTCAGGAGAAATGGGCAGAAGTGAAGTCAGAGTGATAGGAATATTCCTCTATCTCTAATGCTTGCACCAGAACAATAACACAGTTGTGGAGACTGCTAACTGTCCCCCAGCGGTCATCTCTTCCTTCTTCCTTTTTACAGATTTTTTTGAGTTTTACTTGTACTCATTTGTGTGCTTGTATTTAGCTCTATGTAATTTTATCACCTGTGTAGGTTTGTGTATCCATCACCACAGTCAAGATGGAGAAGGGTTCTGTCATCACAAGGGTCCCTAGTGTTGCCTTTTTATAACCACACCTCCCTCCCTCCTGTCTCTTTCTCCCCTCCCCCCCACCATCCCATGGCCCTCCACTACTGTCCCTATTCCTGGAAACCACTGATCTATTCCATTTCTATAATTTTGGCATTTCAAAGATGTTGTGTAAGTGGAATCCTACGGTACGTAACATGTTGAGATTGACTTTTTTTTTTGGCATAATTCCCTTGAGATTCATACAAGTTGTTTCATGTATCAGTAATTCGTTTTTTATTGTTGAGTAGTATTCCATGGTATGGGTGTATCACAGTTTGTTAGCCATTCACCCACTGAAGAATATGTAATTGTTTCCAGTTTTGGGCTATGAACATCTGTGCACAGGTTTTTTAGTGAACAGTGTCATTCCTCTGGGATAAATGCCCAAGAGTGCAATTGTTAGAGCGTATGGTAGTTACATATTTAGTTTTACAAGAAACTGCCAAGTGTTTTTCCTACCCACAATGTATGAGGGATCCAAATTCTCCACATCCTCACCAGCATTTGGTGTCACTATTTTTTGTTTTAGCCATTCTGATAGGTATGCAGTATCTCCTTGTGGTTTTAGTTTGCATTTTTCTAATGGCTAATGATGTGGAGTGTCTTTTGTGGGCTTATTTGCCATCTGTATATCTTCTTCAGTGAATTGTCTGTTCATATCTTTTGCTCATTTTCTAATTAGATTGCTCATTTTGGGGACAATTAAAAAATTATTTGTTGAGTTCGAGAGTCCTCTGTATGTTCTAGATGGTGATCCTCTGTCAGATCTGTGGTTTGCCATCCTTTTTTTTCTTAATGACTGCACTTTTTGGGTATAAGTTGGGCATCTGGCTACTTTTCCCAGCTCTCTTGCAGCTAGATGTAGCCATGTGGCAAAGTTCAGACCAATGAGATGAAAGCAGAATTCATACATGCTGTGTCTGAGTCATCTCCAATGAAAACAAAAATTATGTGTTCTGAAAGTCTGTCTTCTCCCCCTTCCTGCAACAAGCATCTTGCAGCCACCCAGCTTCAACCATGCAGATGAGGACTGTGCCTCTGGACAAGGTTGGCAGACTTTTGTTGAGGGACAGATAGTAGATAGTTTAGGCTTGTGGGCCATATGGTCAGCAACTCTGCTGCTATAGCACAGAAGCAGCCCTGCACAATATGTAGACAAATGGGTATGGCTGTGTTTACATAAAATTTTAAAAAACAGGTGGTCTGCTCATGGACTTCAGTTTGCTGACTCTACTTTAGGAGTCTATCTTAAGAAAAAGCCACAGACAACAACAATAGGATCCCCAAATAGTCACATGGAAACATTCTGCCAACTTGAACTGCTTCCCTCTAGATTAACTGCTTCCCTCTAGATTAATTAACTTCTGTCTTATTTAAGTCACTTTCTGTTAGGGGCTCTTTGTTGTAGCATCTCAGCCTATGCTTATCTAATAACAATGAACTTGACATTCACCGGGCACTTGCTATGCTTGATGTGCAAAGATGATTCAAAGGTATATCATCTATATTCCTTGCCCAGACAGAGCTTGCAGTGTAGTGTGAAAGGATAGCCCAGTACCATAAGATTGAGCTGTAACTGAGTTATAAAAAAAAGCGCTCTGTAAACAGGGTGGGGACGAGAATGGGGAGCAGGGAAGAAACACTAAGTGTCTAACATATGGCAGACATTTTTGTGTTATTATGTAGCTGAGGGTTCAGAGACATCTATGAAGTATGTTGTTATATTTCCATTTTAGAGATGAAAAAATGAGTCTCTGAAAAACTACTTAAGTTTCCCAGTAGCAGAGACAAATTTGAACCTTTGAAAATGTCCACTCCAATCATGGATTTATTCATTGTTGACATTCACAGACTGACCTGAGTCCCCTCCCTCTGGATCACAGCAAGCTCTTTCCTTCCTCCCCAAGTCCTCCCTGATAGGTAGAGACTCCATCATCATATTCAATTAAAGTTAGCTCCACAAGCATTTATCATGCACCTTCTATCTACTCAGAACCCAAACCAGGAAAGTTAAGGGAATGAAGGAAAAGGACTGGAAAGGATTTTACCTTTAAAAGAACAAAGCTTTTCCCAGAGATAAACCCACACACATATGGTCACCTTATTTTTGATAAAGGAGGCAAGAATATACACTGGAGAAAAGACAGCCTCTTCAATAAGTGGTGCTGGGAAAACTGGACAGCTACATGTAAAAGAATGAAATTAGAACACTCCCTAACACCATACACAAAAATAAACTCAAAATAGATTAAAGACCTAAATGTAAGGTCAGACACTACCAAACTCTTAGAGGAAAACATAGGCAGAACACTCTATGACATAAATCACAGCAAGATCCTTTTTGACCCACCTCCTAGAGAAATGAAAATAAAAACAAAAATAAACAAATGGGACCTAATGAAACTTAAAAGCTTTTGCACAGCAAAGGAAACCATAAACAAGACCAAAAGACAACCCTCAGAATTGGAGAAAATATTTGTAAATGAAGCAACTGACAAAGGATTAATCTCCAAATTTTACAAGCAGCTCATGCAGCTCAATATCAAAAAAACAAAAAACCCAATCCAAAAATGGGCAGAAGACCTAAATAGACATTTCTCCAAAGAAGATATACATATTGCCAACAAACATATGAAAGAATGCTCAACATCACTAATCATTAGAGAAATGCAAATCAAAACTACAATGAGGTATCACCTCACACAAGCCAGAATGGCTATCATCAAAAAATCTACAAACAATAAATGCTGGAGAGGCTATGGAGAAAAGGGAACCCTCTTGCACTGTTGGTGGGAATGTAAATTGATAGAGTCACTATGGAGAACAGTATGGAGGTTCCTTAAAAAACTAAAAATAGAACTACCATACGACCCAGCGATCCCACTACTGGGCATATACCCTGAGAAAACCATAATTCAAAAAAGTCATGTACCACAATGTTCATTGCAGCACTATTTACAATAGCCAGGACATGGAAGCAACCTAAGTGTCCATCAACAGATGAATGCATAAAGAAGATGTGGCACATATATACAATGGAATATTACTCAACCATAAAAAGAAACGAAATTGAGTTATTTGTAGTGAGGTGGATGGACCTAGAGTCTGTCATACAGAGTGAAGTAAGTCAGAAAGAGGAAAATAAATACTGTATGCTAACACATATATATGGAATCTTAAAAAAAATAAGGTTCTGAAGAACCTAGTGACAGGAAAGGAATAAAGATACAGACATAGAGAAAGTACTTGAGGACACCGGGAGGGGGAAGGGTAAGCTGGGATGAAGTGAGAGAGTTCATGGACTTATATATACTACCAAATGTAAAATATATAGCTAGTGGGAAGCAGCTGCATAACACAGGGAGATCAGCTCAGTGCCTTGTGACCACCTAGAGGGGTGGGATGAGGAGGGTGGGAGGGAGACGCAAGAGGGAGAAGATATGGGGGTATATGTATATGTATAGCTGATTCATTTTGTTATAAAGCAGAAACTAACACACCATTGTAAAGCAATTATACTCCAATAAAGATGTTAAAAAATATATATATCCGGCATATTACCAGAGTCAGCAGTCTGTGACTGCAAAATAATATTTTATTTTCTTTGGTATTCAAGATACAAAGATTACTAGGCCTATTGCATGGACTACCAGAAATCTATTTTTCTCCAGGGTTTCACTTTCCAATAGATTTTGGAGAAGCTCTAAGGAATGTATCTACACAAATGGTTCTCTTTTGGTGGACTCATCCACTTGTTCCTTCAGCCCATGCTCTGAACCACTGCTTCTCCAAAGCCAGGATTCTTAGTATGGAAAAAAGAAGAGACAGATGTAAGCTAGAAGAGGCTCCTGCTGGGTTTCAGGGGAGAAAAACTAGTTCAAATCGAATGCGGCCAAATACTTTTTTGGCCTCGAGGCATGTGGGATCTTGGCTCCCCAACCAGGGATCCAACCTGCAACCCCTGCATTAGAAGGCGAAGTCTTGACCACTGGACCACCAGGGAAGCCTCAAAAAAAAGATTTCTTTAGCTGTTCAAAGCATACTCTGTTTAAGGCTGACCTTAATTCATGTCATAAGCAAAGCATTGTCATTTTATTCTGAAATATAATTGAGGTGTGTGGTGCACTGTTTTCTCCTTTAAAAAAAAAAAAAAGAACAAAGCTTTTGGCAGTGTTGGACTTTATCTGAACCCTGAGATCCTGGAAGCTGCAGTTAAAAATTCCCTCTACATTTCTGTGTTCCTGGACTGGCTAACCACAAAGGACCCTAGGTCCTTGCATATTCTGAGGTAAGATCTGCCTCCATCCTTCCCTAGGACTCCCAAAAGACTCCTAATGACTCACTTGTTTACCTGCCTCTTTAAATCCCAGGTCCCCTTCCTTTTCCTTGAGATAGTCCTCATTAATGAACATTCTCCCTACTGTAATAGCTTAAGTAAAATCATATACTTAATTGTCCAGTGCATTTTGCCTTTCATGGTTTTGATGCTATGACTCCAATAGGATTGGACCTCATCTTTGAATCTTCATTTACTCCATCTACATATTGAAGCTTCTCAGAGCCATTGTGCTCCCTTCCTGACTTCTGACTTGGGACCCCAACAGTGGGCTCCACCCTGGGTTCTGTACTCTGGGCTCTTGTCTGTTACTAGCAGAGTAAGTATTTGATGTTGATTCTTTTTGAGTACTCACTTGACCTCTGGTCCTGGCTTTTCTTGGTTTTATCATCTGACAAGTTGGTGTTCTCTGTAACAGGCTAATGTAAATGTGACAGATGTAATGTCATGAAACAGATCTTTTCTCTGTTGGATGAAAGATGGCACAGAATCAGAATTTTAGTCTTTTCTGTTTGTCTTTTTGACAGAGTTAAAATCAATTAAGAATTTGTAACCACTGGGAAGGGAAGAATTCCTTGATATGGACTGGTGAGTTTTGTATTTCTGTGTTTACCCTTGACCCATAGCTGAAATTTTAAATTTGAAGCTATAAGCTTTCTCTCTGTTGTGTGTGTATATTTATTTGTCTGTAATTCAGAAAAATCTTCACTTTCATTGTGTGACTGTGTAATATTTTCCTACTTCTGAATTGTATTACCAAATTAGATTATAAATCTCTTATAGGAGCTCTATTTTGATTATCTTAGAGGTAAATAAGTGCTTATGTAAATGGAATATTCCTAAAATTCTAAGAAATTAAGGAAATTAAACCTCAAATATTTTCAATGTGAAAAGAGAGATATTGCTATATAAACTAACTCAGAAACGTTTTAAGAATTCAAGTTCATGGGGACTTCCCTGGTGGCGCAGTGGTTAAGAATCCGCCTGCCGATGCGGGGGACACGGGTTCAAGCCCTGGTCTGGGAAAATCCCACATGCCGCGGAGCAACTAAGCCCGTGTGCCACAATTACTGAGCCCACACTCTAGAGCCCACAAGCCACAACTACTGAGCCCACACACCACAACTACTGAAACCTGCTTGCCTAGAACCTGTGCCCCACAGCAAGAGAAGCCACCACAATGAGAAGCATGTGCCCCACAACGAAGAGTAGTCCCCGCTTCCTGCAAGTAGAGAAAGCCCGCACACAGCAACGAAGACCCAATGCAGCCAAAAATAAATTAATTAAAATAAATAAATTAAAAAAAAAAATTCAAGTTCACACAATTTAGGCAAATCTTTGGCAAAGAATACTAGTTTAGTAATTTTGGTTTAATAAAAACAGCTGTTTTTTCTGTGTTATTGACAGTAAGTATAAGAGAAGCATATATTTTTATTCTACTTTGGTATGGGTTTTCTGAATATATACATGTTCACTTATCAAATAAGTTAACGGTACTTTTACTTAATGGTTAAGGTTATGAAAAACATACATTTGTATTTAACCAAATTGAATCATTATTCTGAAAACTTTATTTCAACAATAATTATGTTTTGTAGTATGTAAGCTGGAAGATAATTTCCAAGAACATTAGGTGACTTAAAACCTTGGACTTCTACTAAATTGAGTTCATTAATGGGTATTCATTGGATACATACATCACCTCCAAGTAAGATAGAGTACTAAAACATTAATTACTAATCATACTTTTAGGTTTAAATACACTTACCTCTTATTTTTATATGCTGCAGGGAGTCTATCTATTTTAGGTCTGTTATTGAGCATGTTCAATTTTTGCCACTTTGAGACACTGTACTAGAAGGGATGTATATGGTTATAGGAAGTTGTGAGCTCTGCTAATCTGCTGCAAAATGCTGGTGTGTGACAGATTGTTCACAGTTATTGGCCTCCTAATTTTCTCTGTGGAATAGAAGGTACTGCGGTTAAAAGTTATAATCAATATATGTGAAGGAGATGGTAGGGAGGACCAATTT
Organism: Balaenoptera ricei; assembly: GCF_028023285.1. Taxonomy (NCBI): domain Eukaryota; kingdom Metazoa; phylum Chordata; class Mammalia; order Artiodactyla; family Balaenopteridae; genus Balaenoptera; species Balaenoptera ricei. The sequence goes on from NC_082639.1 coordinate 128,884,717, forward strand.
TGTATGCAAGGTAGGCAGGATGTGCTTTTGTTAATGAAAGAAGAGAGTGGTTTGGTCCTAAACTGTAATGACTGGTTGCTGCAGAATGAGAGAGAGGAAAGAGGAAGGCCAAACCTAAATGGATATAAAATCTTATAGAAGATTTGTGGGAAGGAAATTGTATTTGTTGTGGTCAAAACTAGCTTGGGTTTGATAGATTTCTTTATAAGATTTCAAAAAGGACTTTTAGTGTCAAATATTATGCTGATGGAAAACTGGGATTGTTCTTATCTCTGTTAAAATGGCAACATTTTCTTGGACCATTGGCCTGCTCTTAATATGAGGTTATAAAATGTTATTCTGGGGCTTCCCTGGTGGCGCAGTGGTTGAGAATCTGCCTGCCAGTGCAGGGGACACGGGTTCAAGCCCTGGTCTGGGAGGATTCCACATGCCGCGGAGCGACTGCGCCTGCGCGTCTGGAGCCTGTGCTCCGCAACAAGAGAGGCCGCGATAGTGAGAGGCCCGCGCACCGCGATGAAGAGCGGCCCCCGCTTGCCGCAACTAGAGAAAGCCCTCGCACAGAAACGAAGACCCAACACAGCCAAAAATAAATAAATCAATTAATTAAAAAAAATGTTATTCTGTACCTTCTGTATAATCTGTCTTAGATCACAAAGGTTTTGTGTCTTAACAGAATAACCTTCTATGGTTTATGTTGATTTTAATATATCTTTGATGATTTAAGAAAATAAAAGCTTATCACTTAGGAAAGAACATGTTACCTTCAGTGTTTATTTTTGAATGTTTCATTCTCACTTTGAAATGAGAAGCAAAATGATGTGTCTCAGGCACCCATGATCCAATTCTATCTTAGGTGTTCAAATCTTCTAGCAACTTTTGGTTTTTGTCTTTCCAAAATCCAATTATAAGTGATATCTTTACACCGAAAACTGTCTTTGAGATTTCCCAGAGAGCCCCTAGAAAATCACAGAGGATTTGTTCTTTCACCTTGTAAAAAGAGAGGTGCTAGAAATAATAAAATTTATTTGATATGTTACTATTGATGAATGCAAGCAAAGAGTTGTCAAATCAGAAGAGATGCTTAGCCTTCCCTAGGTAAATTTGTATGGGTGGTGTTATTAATACAAATATTTCAAATTGCGTGTCATGTGGGAAGTTTCTAGAGATGTGGCAGTGCCCTTGCTGTCTATAATATGTTCCTATTTATCAGAGTCCTGGCTCTTCTTTGCCTTATATTAGACAACAACAGTGTAGAGTTAGTCATCAACTTTACTTCTTTAGTTTAAATCTAGCAACTTCTAGAACTAAAACCTGACTGCCCAGATCCCTATCAGGACACTAGGTTTCCCTAAGATCTGAAGAGGCCCTGCAAGCTGAACCCCAACAACTTGCCATAAACTTGTAAGGGCTCATCACTGCAGCAGAATTCTCCCTGGACAAGTTGCGTCTGGACCACTAAGGGAGTCCAGTGAGATGCTCAGGTCATACATGCTCTTTTACAAGACATAACCAAGACAGTGGACAACATCACCGAGACCACTGACATCCCAGCTGGAAAGCTTTAAGAAACTCAAAGAGTAGTGCTGAATAACTTCTACCAACCTCTTGGAATCCACTGGACTGGCTGCCCTCAGAATTCAGCTCCTGGCTCTTTAATACAATATTCAATGCTAATACTTACCTTTTTAATTTTAGACATCCCTCTTTCAAGATGCCTGATCTCCAGAACCCTAAAATGACTGATCTTGGCCACCATTTCTCAATAGATGGTTCAACTCATTTTACAGGAATAACACTAACAAGAATCCTTGGGAAACTATTTCTTAGACCCTACTTTGCCCTCTCAAGAGGTTTATGATCTCCTCTGAGTTGTTCATCAATGAATGATATTTGTCTGTAAAAAAAGGTTCTGAAAATGAATTATTTTCTGAAACTTGTGCTCCCAGAAAGTTGCAACAGTTAAGAAATCCCCGCACTACTATATATAAATAGATAAACAACAGGTTCTACTGTAGAGTACAGGGAACTATGTCCAGTACCTTGTAATAGCCTATAATGGAAAAGAATTTGAAAAGAAATTCAGCTATATATGTATATGCATATGTGTGTGTATGTGTGTGTGTGTGTGCTTGTGTGTATTACTGAATCACTTTGCTGTACACCAGAAAGTAACACAACACTGTAAATCAATTATACTTCAATAAAATACAATAAAAATGAATGCCAAAATCCAAAACCCAAAAACCAACCAACCAAATGAAAAAAGAAATCTGCTCCCCTCTTGTGTCCCAGGAGCAGCTAACCACAAAGGACCATCCTTCCTTTGCATATTCCAAGGTCCATTTCCATCCTTCCTCCTGACTCCCATAAGACACATAGATGACTTTCTTGTTTACCTGCTTCTACAAAACCCAGGTCCCCGTCCTTTTTTTGAGATGTTCCTCATTAATAAACATTCTCCTTATTGCAATAGCCTGAATAAAATCATATCCTTAATTATCTGGTACATTTTGTCTTTCACACTTTTCTTTCCTCTCATTTCTATGATTGAGTTCTCTCAATTTCTTCATCTCTCTGAGTCTCGGTTTCCTCATCCATAAAGGACCATTACTTCCACCTCCAAAAGGTGTGAAGATTAAGTGAGATAATACGTAGGAAAGAACAAAGCTAGTCCAACAGTAAGTGGTCAATAAGTATTCGTCCTTCTCCCTAGAGGAAAACAATCTCAATGCAATTGGTGGCCAGAGTGGGAGCTAGTTAAAAGAGAGGGGATAAGTCAATGTAACCTTGTCTCCACAAGTGGGAAAACAATTCAGAACAGGTGCTCTGACACTGAAGTGAACAGCACAGGGCAGGAGCACTATTTCATATGGGGCAGAAACTATAGCACTAATGGAGGTTGGAAGTATGTCTTCCTTCCCTCTAGAAAGTAGATATCCGGTTCCATTTGGATTTGAAAGTGAGTGGAAGCCTGTTCCCATGTTAACACTGAGATTGTTAGAAAAACAGTTTACCTTCACAGCCCAATGGCAAGGAGCATCTCAAATGGTAGCCATCTTCCTACTTTGGAGTGGCTGGCTGGGTAGGTGCCCACATTGTAGGTTTACTAAATATTTCCAGGGACGTCCTGGAGACTCTGTCTGGCAAGTAAGGGTGCCAGGTGTGTTGGTTGTGTTCATATCTCTGGCCAGAAAAACACAGGTCTGGGGACAAGTTAAGAGTGATATTTCTGACAGTGCTGTATAAGGTTTTCCATAATTCTCCCAGCTCTTTGTGGAGCCCCCTCCAGTTTGGCTGACAGAGACTGACAGCTTCTAAACACACTTCAGGATTACAGGAAAGGAGGAAAACTGAGGAAACCATGAACATAATGTGGAAATTTAAAAATGAGAGAACAAAGTCGCCACTTGACAATTCAACTGGAAACTCAAATTGCAGCAGTTAGCATTCATGGAATTCCAGTTTTAGATACGCAAATGCAAAGTAATCAGAAAAACATTTGCTTCTGAAAAGTGATCACCTTGGTGCTTCGTGCGAAGCTGTAATCAGCCTGAATGTAAAATGAACAAATTCCGAAGACCTGGAGATTTTAACCTCTGAGAATGTGAGACTGCATTTGAGGACCTTACAGAATTTGGCTAGCTTTTTTTCTGCTTTCTCTAACTTACCACTCTATGGTCCTCAGCGATGTTTATTTTTTTTCATATTTCCAATCCTCTCCTCGCTGCCATTGCCTTTTTAAATTTCTCACCCCATCTGAGCCAAATTATCTAGTAAGCATAGTAGGCACAGTGCATAGGGCCCATAAAACTGTTTTCATTTCTTTTAAAATCAGGAAAAAATGAATTTTTTAGGTCAGAGAAAATGTTTTAATATATTCATCTTTATTCCAATGCATAAATATAATTTAAAATATTTTTTTATGGAGGAAGGAGCCCATGGAAGTCATAGCACAGTCCTGAGCAGTTGGATTTGCTTGTAATTTGTAAGTACTCTTAAACCTGTAGGGACACAGAAACTAAAGTGGTATACTTGTTTTGTCCTACGGTAAAGCCAACATAGGCCAAGGCTAATTTCCAGGTCACCTGCCCTGGGTTGGGGACACCTGCCATTTGCAAGCAGCATCTTTCACCTTAAGATTTCCGAAGTTTCCCTCCTAGCTCCAGGTGTGGGCTCTTTTTTTTTTTTTTTTTAACATCTTTATTGGAGTATAATTGCTTTACAATGGTGTGTTAGTTTCTGCTTTATAACAAAATCAATCAGTTATACATATACATATGTTCCCATATCTCCTCCCTCTTGCATCTCCCTCCCTCTCACCCTCCCTATCCCACCCCTCTAGGTGGTGACAAAGCACCAAGCTGATCTCCCTGTGCTCTGCGGCTGCTTCCCACTAGCTCTCTGTTTTACATTTGGTAGTGTATATATGTCCATGCCACTCTCTCACTTTGTCACATCTTACCCTTCCCCCTCCCCATATCCTCAATTCCATTCTCTAGTAGGTCTGTGTCTTTATTCCCATCTTGCCCCTAGGTTCTTCATGACCTTTTTTTTTTTCCTTAGATTCCATATATATGTGTTAGCACACGGTATTTGTTTTTCTCTTTCTGACTTACTTCACTCTGTATGACAGACTCTAACTGGCTCTTGGTGTCAGTAGCCACACTCCAAGGTCTTTGGAAGCTGGCAACTTTCTGGTGTCAGTGACCATTAGGAACCCTGATTTGGGTATTGTTGACCGAAAAAAAAATGCATATAAGAGTTGTGAGTTAAGTTTTATTTGGGGCAAAATGAGGACTATAGCCTGGGGGACAGCATCTCAGATCTCTCTGAGGTACACGCTCTGAAGAGGTCGGGGGAGAGATCAGTATTATATATGATTTTAGTGAAGGAGGAACGTGCAGTCAAGCACACATTTTGGCAGAGGCTTGCTGCTAGTCATGAGGAGCAGATGTCGCCATTAATGATTTTAGTGCTTTTCTAGATATGAGAAGATGCAAGAATTTGGGCTCATAAAATCTTCTCCTGAAAATATCTGAAGGCCTGTTCTGCCAGTTTTTCCCAGAGCACAGAGTGCCTCGTTCCTGATCTCCACCCTGAACTCCTTTCAGGGTGTGTTGAAGGTCAGAGGTTGCAGTGGCTTGTGACTCAATCCTTATAGAGGCAGATGGCAGGTGACAATTTTTACTTGGCAGTATTATGGAGAAATCAGAGCTATGATTAAACTTACTATTGTTCAGAGCAAAAATCAAGGCATGTAGTCCGATGTGGGATTTCCCCCCCACTTTCACGAAATTAAATTTTAAAATTTATGTAATACAAACTCTAAAAAACAGTCACATAATTCACAAATGGCCTTTATGACAATAATAAAATGATGTGAAAATAAACAACAAAACTGGCAAGTAGAGCCTATTTACTAATCCAGTGTTTGAATATTTATTACCTATGTGGCCCAGAAGGTCCAGGACCCAGGGACACAGGAGGCAGCAGTCTCCTTCCTTCATGAGAACAGTGCCAGAGGTCATATGGAGAGCCTGGTTTCTCTTCCCCATCTTTTTTTAAGGAGCATAGTAACCTGGCCCAAGAGTAATAGTAACTACCATTTTGGGGTGCCTACTATGTGTCACACCCATTTCATAAATTATATCTGAACAATATAAACACTCTGCAAGTATCAATAGATATTAAAGTTTTCATTTTATAGACCAGAAAAATTGGGTAACTGGTCAATGACATAGAGCTAGGAGTGCAGCAGGAAATTCTCCAAATCCCTGCTATACTTCTGGAAATGGAGGACTCTATGCTTTGTGTCAGGCAGGAAGAAAGATCAAATCCACATCCTCATGGGTTTCAGTTCTGAGAGATCCAAAGGAACAGTGAAGGAAGGTATAAACTCTCCCTGACCATCATTCCCCCCATTGTTGACACCCTAATGTGAAATCAACTTTTCACCCCTGAGAGGGCCTCTGGATATTATTTATCAGCTGACTCCCCCAGCACACTGAGAAACAATGCAACTGCTCTCAGAGATCTTAAGTTTCCTCTTTTCTCTCTGGGTTTCAAGGGAACACAAGAGCTCTGTTTGAAAGCTATGTTGCAGCCTGACTAAGGAAGGTCATTTAATACAGGCCCACTGGTGCCAAACTCCTAGACATTCTTCTAGCAGAGACTGAATGTTCGGAAAACTGTTGGTCATTGAACATGGATGTGTGATGTCAATTAATAATCAAGCACAAATGTGCATTTTCTCTGGTTCTTTTCCTGTGTGTTTTTAAGATCTTACCAACTAGACTTGTAAATTCCTGGTGGACAGAGATGAGTCTTACATTTCTTTTGTGCCATAGGCTTCCTCTCTTTCACTTACCAGTGTTCAATATGTGCTTAGTAAGGATTTCATGCAATGGATGACAGGATGAACTTATTTTTACTTTTTCTGCAATACTGACTTAGGAGTATAACTTTTCTTGGATCGGAGGAACAGACAAACAAAAAACAGCTTATCTAGGAAAACCTATTCCTAGTGGATTTCGTTGCTCTAATCTAGAGATTAGAACCCAGTGGAGGCTAAGGGAGTGTGGCCATGTGGCAACCCCTAGATCCCCTGGAATTACACTTTTCCTGTGCCGGCAAGTCTCTCTGTATTCTCTTCGTTGGAGCTGCTAACAGTTCTGAACGAAAAAAAAAATAGGTAATCCTAAAGATTAAATTTGATCACAATTTTTTAAAAAATGCATTGGGTGCTAATAACATGAGAATAAAAGCAGAGACTATTTTAAGAAATGTTCCCACCCATTTCCAACCAGGCTGTTTCCCAACCTCCTTCTGATCATTAATGAGGTTATTAAGATTGACCAATCTGTTGGGACCTGCATGGAGACTCTGGTACCTCGCACTAATTTCTGTTCCATCTAGCCCCAAATAAGCTTAGGGCACAATGGCAAATTAGATTTCAGGAGACAATGGATTTTGTAACCAACAAAACCCAAATAAATCATGTTTACTGCCCTAGAGAAAGGACATTGCTTTAGTCCTCATGTCAAAGTCCAATGACTTGTTTTGTTCAGTCTCTTTAAGGGTGGTTTAGATCAGCAGGAGTGGTGAGAAATGGGGTAGCGGACCCTTCCCCTGTCAGGGTGGGGCAGTCTGCTGATCAGTGTCTCAAGAAAACCTCTGAGTTGCAATTGGTCTGCAACAGGTCCTTGGACCTCCCATTTTTCTGCATTCCCTCCTGAACTCCTGAGTTACATCTCATTTCTGTAGATCCTTGGTACCAACAGAGTCAATGATCTACTAGTCTCAGAACTGATGGGGCTTAAGTTAAAGACCCAGAAAGCTGACCAACTGGTACATCCCAAAGCTATACAGGACTGATTTTTAAATCCTCAAGAATCAGAGAAATGGATCTTGAACCACAGCAGTTAGGGGAGAGCCATGGGCAGGGGATAGTGATAAATAATTCTGAGCCATTTTGCTTAGAATTCAAATCCCCTAGCGAGCTCTCATATCATTTTCTCTCTTTTTAACACTTAGTCATTTATTTTTAAATAATAATATGAGTATGGTACAAAAACAAAAATATTCAAAAAGGTTGATAATAAAAGGTAGGATTATCTTCCATTGTCACACCTCCTACTTAGTTTCCTTCTCAAAAGGTAACTGCTGTTATCAATTTCTTGTGTATCCTGCCTATCAAATTCTATGCATAAGCAAAAACATGTATAAATGTTTCCTATTCTTTAAGAAAGCAGAAGATGGCATTCTGAACTGACTCCTTTACACTCTGATCTTTTTTATTTAACAATATATAATACCTTGGAGATTAGTCCATTTCTATTCATATTGAACAGTCTTATCCTTTTTTAAATAGCTGTATAGTATTGAAATATAAGAATGAATCATAATTTTTTTAAAGTTCTCTATTGGTAGATAGTTTCCAACAGATTGCTTTTATAAACAATGCTGTAATGAATAACTGTGTACATATCATTCATAGGTATGTTGATATATATATGAGATAATGTCCTAAAAGTAGAATTGCTGGGTAAAAGAATATATGCTTCATAATTTGATAGAAATTGCTTTCAACATAGATTCTATCAATTTACCTCACCACCAGCTATGTGAGGAGAGTGCCTGTTACTCTATATTATTGCCAACATAATGTTTCCAAATATTTGATTTTATATTATCTAGCTGGTAAAAAAAAAGGATAACATTATCATTTTACATTTCACTTCTTTTACCAATGAGGCCAAGCATCTCTTTACTTTTAAGAGTCCTCCGTGATTCATTTTCTTGCTCATACTCTTTGATTTTTAAAAAATTGGGTTGTTGACCTCTTATTGATTAGTAGGAGTTCTTTACTTATTTTTAAAATTTTATTTATTTATTTTTGGCTGTGTTGAGTTTTTGCTGCTGTGTGTGGGCTTTCTCCAGTTGTGGCAAGCAGGAGCTATTCTTCATTGCGGTGCATGGACTTCTCATTGGGGTGGCTTCTCTCATTGTGGAGCATGGGATCTAGGCCCATGGGCTTCAGTAGTTGTGGCTTGTGGGCTCTAGAGCGCAGGCTCAGTAGTCGTGGCGCACAGGCTTAGTTGCTCCACGGCATGTGGGATCTTCCTGGACCAGGGCTTGAACCCATGTCCCCTGCATTGGCAGGTGGATTCTTAACAACTGCGTCACCAGGGAAGCCCAGTAGGAGTTCTTTAGATATTACTTAGCCTTCTATCTGTGACTTGAGTTGGACTTTTTATTTTTTTACTAGTTTGTCAATTTCCTTTGGCTTTTTAAGTGGTATTTTTTTTTCCAACACAAACAATTTTGTGTAGAATTTATCAGTCATTAAAAAAAATATCTTATTGGTTTTCTTTTTGCTTAAGAATGTCTTCTCTACATCATTCTACCTTTTTAATGTTAGTTGATGTGTTGGGTTTTTTTTTAAATTTTATCATTATTCTATTTTCTAAATTGTGAATTTCTGTTTTCATTTATAATATTTTCTTCCTTTGCTTTTTAGACATTTTATTGTTCTTTTTTTACCTTCTGGATTACTTTTATTCTTTCATATTTATTAATGTAAATTTATTTAAGTATATTTTCTTGTTTATTATTAAAATATGTAAGCATAAACTTTTCTTCTTGTTTATTAATATAAATGTACATTTTTGAGCACTGCTCATAGATTATAACACTGTTTTAATTATGGTTATTTTGTTGATGAAGTGCAATTTCACTTTTCTTATTTGAACTAATTGTTGTATAAGGGAGAGGTTTTCTTATATTTTTCTAGCTTTGATTTCTAGTTCTATTGTATTGTGACCAGAGAATAATGAGTATATTTATTCTACATTTTGGAATGTATTGACTTTCTTTTGGGCCTAATAAATGGTCAATTTTGCAAATATTTTTGTAAAAAAAAAAATATGGTCAATTTTACCACAGGATAGAGTTATGCATATTTTAGAATTACGTATTAAAACTCATCTACCCTAAAATTTTACACACAAACACACACACACACACATCATACTATTGTATTAGTCAGAGTTCTCCAGGGAAATAGAGAAAGAGATTTATTTTAAGGAAATGTCTAATGCAAATGTAGTGGTTTGGCAAGTCCAAAATATGCAAGGTTGACCAGTAGACTGGAGACCCAGGAAAGAGATGCCGTTTGAGTCCCAGGGCAGTCTGCTGGCAGAATTCCTTCTTGCTCACAGGAGGAAAGTCTTTGTTCTATTAAGGCCTTTATCTGATTAAATGAGGCCCACCCATATTATGGAGGGTAATCTGCTTTACTCAAAGTTCACCAATTTCAATGTTAATCTCATCCAAAACCACTTTCACAGAAACACACAGAATAATTTTTTACCAAATATCTGGGCACCATGTCGACAAAGTTGACACATAAAATCAATCATCACAATTATACAAATTATGTAATACATAAGTATGTATAATATATATTTTAGAGTTTTATGTATTTTGTTCTAGCAGTCATTTTTATATCTCTACCTTTATAAAATACACCAGTCTTCTACTTCTGCAGGTAGCATCTTGATTATCTTCAATAAGGAAATAACATTAGTATACTTCCTCTTTCTCCTCTTATCCTCCCTCTTCTAAACGATTCAATTTCTACTTCCTATATAATTTTTTAAGTTAAAATTCCTGTTTTTCCCATATATTTATATATTTATGGCTTGGTTTAGCAACTTTAAATAGTATACTTTTTACCTAGCCATAAAAGATAAATCATAATACATTATTTCCACCATTTGTCTTCACTTACCCTCCTAAACTTTGCTAGTTATTTCATATGTACATTGTAGTAAAGATTCCTAACATTTCATTTTGTTCTGTATCTCTAATGTCCACATCTGGTTGAAATTGTGACAAATTTAAGGATTCAATGCTCATTGCTGCCTTTTGCTGCAGTTTCTCCATTTATACTTAGTTGGCTAAAGTTTGTCCTCATACTTTCTCCAAGAAGTACTCATGGTAAGTATTCTAAGTTCTAGCATGGTTCAGTAGAGATTTTCATGCTGTCTTTATATTTGAACTAATTTTTTCAGAGTATAAAATTTTGGGGTCATATCTTTCTTCAAGGACTTTGGAAGCATTTATTACTTAACTTTTTTTTTTGTTCTTTTTTCATTGCTTAGCCATTTATCGCTTAGTCTGCTTATCATTTAGCTTTTTTCTTTCTTTTTAGGTGACTCAAACATTTTTGTCTAGTTGCCCTAAAGATTCTTTATCTTTGAAGTCCTGTAATTTTATCAGATTATCTCTGCTGTTGGTTATGGGGCAGTTTGTCTTTTCAATAGGTAGAGCCAAAATTTCTTTCATATTGTAAAATTTTATTTAACTATATCTTTAAATAATGTTTTTGTCCCTTTATTTGGATTATATTCTTTTGGGTCACTAATTATGTGTATCTTTTACCTTTCTTTTTTTCTCTCTAATCCTCTTTAAGCATTTATTTACTTTGATTTCATTTTTTAAAATTTTCAGCCATTTTGTTTGCTGTTTCTCTGTTCTGTTCTTCACATCCTTGCTATGTTTTCAAAAGGGTTTCTTCACATTTGTAGTGCTTTCAATTTGTTTTTTGTTTTTGTAATAGTTTTTACTTTTCTTTTTTGCTGGCTCATATTTTATCCACTTCTATTGTCTTGACATGTTTCTCTGAACTCTTTGATCTTTGCTCTAAAGACTTGTTTTTATGGAGGTGATTAATTATTATTATTTTTTAAATGTGGTATTAGTTTGGTCAAATTTTCCATCTGCTCTGTTACAACAGTTTTCTTGTGCATGTGTTTTCAACTGCTCTTTCTTTTCCTGTTGCTTTTATTCTTAACCATAAGTTAACCATAAGTAACTGATGGTTTTGCACTTATTTAAGCAATCATCTTTGAATGAGCTGTATCTTTTCTGGACCAGTTATTTGCAGAAGATGTGTGTCCGAGAGGACCAGGGCTCCATCCAGGCCAACAGGAAGTTTCTCTATGATGGGACTGTGTCTGCATGAGTGCCTTCCTCTAGTGTTCCTTTCTCCCGAGCCAAACCAGCTTGGCACAGTAGAAGATTCCTAATTTAGAGCCTCTCTCTTTCCCTTTGGCATCCTGATAGACTGCTTCTCGCAAACGTGGCTTGTCTGTGTGATTCCTCGTTTAGCCGTACCTTCTCAACTTCTCAAGGATTTGTACCAAAAAGAAACTATGGAAAATCCTACTACCACACTGTGGTTTTGCCCCTAATAATGTGCCCATGTTTTTAGAACTCTTTTCTGCTAGTTTCGTCTAAACTCTAAAGCCACGGGCATCCTCTCTTGCCCCTTTGAGCACCCCTATGAAACCTGTCTTGGAATCTGGGGACTCTCCTCTATATTGTGGTTTGGGTTACAGATGTCTTTGAATTTTATGAAAGAAACAGAAATTTTCTTTCTCGTTTGCTCTTTGAAGATTTGTTAAGGAGAGAAGGGGGCACCATCAAATCAGAAATGTTCTCAGACTTATATGTTTAGCTAACCAAACTCTGGGATGTTTCCAATTATCCTTGCCTCTGGTACTCACAGAGTAATTCCCTTTTGGAGTGTGGGCAGGACCTGTGACTTGTTTCCTACCAACAGAATATGGCAAAGATGATGATAGGATGTTATTTTTCATAAGATCATAAACTGTCATTCTGGGAGACCCTTGCTGTGTTTGATGTAGCAAGAGGCCATGTGGTGGAGGCCCATGTGTCAAGGAACTGAGGATGGTTTCTGGCCAAAAACCATCTAGGAACTGGGAGCAGCCTTGGGTCTACAGTTGGCAAGAAACAGAGGCCCTCAGTCTATAGCCTGAAGGACCTGAATCCTGCCAACCACCATGTGAACTTGGAAGGGGCTCTTTTCCCAATCAAGCTTTGAGATGAGCCCACAGCCCTAGCAAACTCCTTAACTGCAGCCTTGCAGAGGATCCAGACAATAAGTATCTGGACTTTTGACCCACCGGAGCTGTGAGATAATACATGTGTGTTGTTTTAGCTCCTGTGTTTGTAGTGATATTGTCATACATCAATAGATAACTAATACAGCATGTCAGGGCTATGTTGGAAACAGACCATGGCTCTGTAGGCTCTGGAAGGACACCTTCATGTCTTAGTGTTGAAGAAGATTGGTTTTGTAATCAAATGGATATGTGTTCAAGTATCAGGTCCAGCTTGGGTCACGTGTTTCCCAGAACACTTAGTTGCCGTGCAGCCTGGGATAAGTTGTTTAATCTGAGCTTCAATTTCCTCACTTTTAAAATACAAGTGTTAACTAGACTCACATCCTAGGATTGAGAAGGTGGCTTAAACAAGATTAATAAAATAAAATGCTTTACGTAGTCCCTGGTAGAAAATAAGTGCTCATTGAGTATCAATATTGCTGTCCCAGAAGTGCTGTGAGGTGCAGGCTCCTGGTTACAGAACCACCAGCAGATTCCAGGGTTTGATTTTTTTCCTCAGGGGAGGCTGCTATAGCACAAAGAGCCCTCGAGTGAGAGTCAGAAGTTCTTAGGTTTAATCCTTTCTGTGTCACCAGAAAAGCTGGGTGACACTGGCAAGTCATTTCATACCTCTGAGCTTATTTTCTCATCTGAAATTAACAGCGTTTGCACCTACCTATGTCATAAGAGTCCAAGGAATGGATGTATGTCAGATGCTTTGTGAGCAGTAACAGGGTACACAGATATGAGCATTTTTACTTTAATAAAATATTATATTATAAATGGTAATTAAATTTTTGAAGGGCGCCTTTAGAATGAATACCCATGCCATTCTTGGCTAAGCCAGGACAGGAGCTAGCTCTGACCACGCCAGAGGTGGCCCAGACATGGCACAGTGGTTAAAAGCTTGGGCTCCAGAGCAGGACTGCCTGGGTTAAAAACTCCTGGGAAGCTATCTACTTCTCTGTGCTTCAATTTCCTCAGCTATAAAATGAGGGAAACAGTCACCACTCACCTCACAGTGTTGTTTCAAGCGTCAAATGTAATGAAGCATTTGCGCACCATGAATTCTCTTTTTTTCTTTTTTAAATTTATTTTTTATTGAAGTATAGTTGAATTACAGTGTTGTGTTAATTACTGCTGTACAGCAAAGTGACTCAGTTATACATATATATACATTCTTTTTCATGTTCTTTTCCATTATGGTTTATCACAGGATATTGAATATAGTTCCCTGTGCCATTCTATATATACCCGTTTGCGTCTGCTAATCCCACATCTTAGGAAAAGATCTACATAGTCAGTGCTCAGTAAATATCAGCTGAAATCATTCTTCTCTCAGACCATTGTATCAATAGGAAGTGGAAGATGTTAGTCTTGGTTGCTATCACATTTCCTTCATTTCTACATTTTTGGTGGGGGAATGAAGATCGAGTTTTGTTCCAATTCAGCCATCTGGCAGTTCCTGTTTGTCTCCCTATGAGGATTCTGCAATAACTGATTAAGGGGAGGACTGATTTTGACCAAATCAAGTATTATAAAGGACATCAAGAAACTACCTAAATTCAATTTGTGATTTCACCTGCTCTCTTGAAGTAAATGATGGCTAATAAAGGATTTTAAGTTGGTATGGGAAAGAAGTTACAAAGATAAATGCTGGCTGCACTAAAAAAATATGTAAGTTCATTGTCCTAAGGCAAAATAGCATAAATTTCCCCAAATATTTCTATTACATGAACACACTCCCTTTATTGGAAGTCATTGGGTAATGCAACATTTTACTTCAATGAAAACAGATTCCCTTTGGAAGATAATTTCCTCATTATCCTCAGAGGTTCTGGAATCTGCTATAGATTCAGAATTCAATTTTGAGTGACTTAAGGGAATAAAGCCTTTATAACTTTTCTTTCTAAATTGTGGCATATCAAAGGCTGAATGCCCCCTTTAAAGTAATTTATTATTACAGCATCTCACACTCTATATAACACATTCAGAAACTAATGATTTTTCAATAAATTTAACTTATTACATTAATTTTAAAAAGATTTTTCTTTCATAAATTACCTTTCAGTTTTCATGTAATTACAGTCAGGTCAATTTATTTTAGACTAAAATTATAGAATATTAAAGCTACTGGGCACCATTGAATTCTACAATAGCCCTATGAGTTAGGTGTGATTTTTCCTCTTTATGTATGTGGAAACTGAGGCACAGATGGGTTATCCAGCATCCTGGTGCTGGAGGGATCTAAACTCAGTTCTATCCAAATTCTAAACCTTTGTTCTTTCTACCATAGACGCCATCCACATACTACTGAAGAACTTCTAGTGACACCTCATTCCCATTACATGGCACAAATGTGAAAAAAAATCAAGGCTATAGGAAGTGAAGGGACCCATTCTGGGTTCCACTGTGAGCTGGGGACAGGATTGAGGCTTGCTTGGTGGCACACAGATCTGGGTTGTCTTTCCTCTGCCATGTACTAGTGATGTGAATTTATAAAATTCATTTAATCTCTTTGAGCTCCAGTTTTCTTACTTGTAAAATGAAAATAAACTTACACCAAAAGGATGTTCTGAGGGTTTAAGGAGTTTATTATATGTAGAATGCTTTAGCACTAGCGCCTGGTACATGGTCAATCATAAATTAGAGGTAATTGTTTTCAGTAACACTGGAAATAATAACAGGAAATGGAATCTAGCCCCCTGAATTCTGATGAAGGACTTGTTCTAATTTGTTATCACTCTAGTCCAATTATATAAACATACCAACTTTATGACTAGTATACTTTATCTTACTTACTTATTTCTTTATGCAGTTGTTTAAACAGATCAGCCTTGCTTTAGGTAGCATTAACTTGCAGATAGAATGTACTTACATATATTCTCCATGGACTATGAACTCACAGAGATACAGCTTGATGCTACTATTTCTTGGCACTGGCCACTTGTTTCTCAGGCCTCTTGAGAAATTTGGAGTTGCGCTTTTGCTCTCTGCAGTCCCCGGGACCCCACCCTACTGTTTCTGCTGATGAGTCAGCTGTGGCAGCCCAGGTTCATTACAAATTCCCTGGGCTCTCTGGAAATCAGGGCCCTGCTAATTTGCCTGCATCCCAGCTCCCCAAGCCCTCCCCCTTTCTGGCCTCTGCCCCCACCGCTTTCTGATGTTATCACAGTATTTCTTAATTGTCCACTGCTGCTTCTCTGTCTTTTTCTCTGCGAGTGAAGCTCAGTGTGTGGATCATTTCGTACTAATCGTTTATTTAATACGCCTCCCATTTGTCAGTGGGCTCACATCTGCACCGTTCTTGCCTTCCATGCCAGGGCAGGTGTACAAAAAAGTCTTTATTATTCTCTTAACCGCTTTTGTGGTTTTTTCCTTATCCTTATCTTCCTTCTTTACTGACACAGCAGATTCTTACCTTGCTCCCTTCGATTTTCCTAAGTACAAATGGTTGTTTAACCCCTTGATATCAGATGCTTTATTTATAAAGCCATCTAAGTCTTTTCTATTCTTCTCATGCTCCTGCTTCCCTTCATCTGACATTAATTTCAAAAGAATTCGCTTAAAAAGACAGTCAGGAAACTAAGGCGAGTACATGGAGGCTGCTTCTCTTTGCTTAATATCTACATCTATCCTGTATCTATATCAACTACATTTATTCTATATCTATATCATCTACATCTATTCTATAACTATACCATCTACATCTATTCTATATCTATACCATTTACATCTATTCTATATATCTACATTTATTCTATATCCATACATCTACATCTATTCTATAACTATACCATCACCATCTATTCTATATCCATACCATCTACATCTATCTATAACTATACCATCTACATCTATTCTGTATGTATATCATCTACATCTATTCTACATCTATATCATCTAAATCTATATCTATATCATCTACATCTATGTGTGTATCTACATCCACATCTATACCACTATCTACATAAAATTTTGGTTGATGTGAAATATAGCAGCCTGGGAGCAAATTGTAGGAATGGTGAGTGTTCAGAAAATCAAAGGCAGGTGCCTAAATCCATAGCCTTACAGCAGAACCTCTAACTCCCATGTTGTGGCAGAAATGTAAGATTGTTATCTCTAGTCTGGTCCTCACCAGGTTACAATATTGCTTATAAACCCTCTGACATTTCAAAACACGGTAGAGATAAGAAACATATTGTCCTGAAATGTCCCCTCCACCTCTGCCAAGAAAGTTCTACTAGCTCTTGGGCTTCCCTGGTGGCGCAGTGGTTAAGAATCTGCCTCCCAATGCAGGGAACACGGGTTTGAGCCTGGTCCAGGAACCGCGGAGCAACTAAGCCCATGTACCACAACTACTGAGCCTGCGCTCTAGAGCCTGGGAACCACAACTACTGAAGCCCGCGTGCCTAGAGCCGGTGCTCCACAACAAGAGAAGCCACCCCAATGAGAAGCCCGCACACCGCAATGAAGAGTAGCCCCCGCTCGCCTCAAATAGAGAAAGCCCGCGTGCAGCAAAGAAGACCCAACGCAGCCAAAAATAAATAAATTAATTTTAAAAAAAAGTTCTACCAGCTCTTAAAGACACATTTTCATTTCAAGTCTCACTCCTCCATGAAGTCATCCCTGATGATGTCTGAGAACCACAAAGGCATTTACTATTTGACTCATGGATTTGGCATTGGATCAGATTGTTTTACATATTACTGTGTGCTCTTTTCTGTTGTATTTATTTTCATTCCTAATTGTTTAACGTGCACAGCTTTTAACTCCTAACACATTCTATTAATTACTTAAAGGTAGAGCTGCTAATGTTTAGGAATCCTTCACCTTTTCATTTTAATCTACTGCTAGATTCTTTAGCATGCATCAGAATGCTCTGGGGATCTGAATTTGAAAGATTCCTGGGTCTTTTTACAGCTCAGCTGAATCAGTAACTCCAGGTGTGGGGACTTGAAATCTGTTATTTAAATGAACTCTTTGGGGCTTATGATATCAACCAAAGTTTGCTAACAGCTACTTTTGGAGATGCCTCTAAAACAACTTGAAGATTTCTCTTCCTTTCTATTCTCACTATCATCTCACTAATCCAGCCCATATCACACAAAACACACACATGAAGGCACACACACACGCTTCTTTTTTTAAAAAAGTTTAACTTTTGAACACCTAACAAACATTGATGAGTACTTGATATGCACCAGACACTGTGGCAGACGTAGAGAGTAATAAACCATGATCCTGAAAAGTTTACAGTACAGAAAGGCACACATACACACTGCATGCTTAAGTAGAGTACAAGGCCTAAAACAAAATTTTAACTAATGAACTAGCCTGCCTCAAGTCCTGGAACACATGTTTTACAAAGTACAATTGTCCATCTTGTTCCAGGAATGGCAGGCTTGAAGAAAATATGTCTTCATTTTTTGAGGTATGGGAGATGGAGCCAAGCAAAAAGAAAACAAAGGAAGGACATCAATGTTTTGTTATTTTCCACTGGATCAGTACTTGCTCCTGACTCAGACCTGAGCATATCAACCTTCATTTGATGTTAACATGAGTAGGAAGCTATAAGTGGTCTTTGACTGGCTGAGGTCTCTTAGCTAGCTGCATGGCCAGAAGAGAGAGATGTCATCAATCCACTTGGGACTCAGGCTTGGGGTAGATTGTCAAAACATACGTTCTCTGCTCTCAGGAATAAATTCCTGATAGAGTGACCCTACTGACTTGTGACAACCTGTTGGTGCATGAATGTTGGAAATTTTTACTGACCCCTTCAGCATTCTTATTTCTCAAAACAGAGCCTTTCACTTCAGAATATCTAACACTTGAAAACAGCTTATTGTGGTGGTGCCATGGCAACAAAAAAGGCTTTCCTTCATTTGTACCAAGCAAGAACTAGAGGTGTTTGAAGAGCACAGAAACAGTCTGTAGTTCAGTATGGGAAGACAGTTAGAGAAATTGGCAGGAGAAATTTCTGCCCCTGCAAATTAACAGAGTTGATTTCTCTCCTCTGTCTCTCATGCTTGTGAGCTTTGAAACGTGGCAGGAGCTTGGATTCAGGGTGGCTGGCTTCTGTGAGTCATTGTTTCCCCATTTGTCCATCACATGAGCATTCTCTTCTGGTGATGTGGGGAATATTTATGCAAATGCCTTGGTTATGGGTAATATTTTGGTGTGACAACTGCTCCTTAATCCCTGGCTCACTATGTCCAAGTAGTACCCATTGCTTCTGAGGTGGCAGCTTCCTTTGCATCATGAGAAGTTTAGATTAGATCAACACGTATTTTCCAAACAGGGTTGCACATTAGAATAGCCTGGGTGCATGTTAAAAATACAGTTTCCAGAGACCTATTAGGACCTGCTGATTCAAATCCTCTGAGGGAGGGATGCAGGAAACTGTCTTTTTAACCTGTTCTCTGATGATTTCAGTGTAAGCAGACCTCTGCCTTATGTTGAGACCCTTTGGCCCAGATGTTCCAAGGCCCCTCTAACTTTGCATTCTGTGGATTCAAGATCCCACAGCCAGGTGACACCCAATTATCCCTCCCTGCTCCTAACCACTGCCCCCCACCCACCCAGAGTCTTTCGCTGGTGATCCCTTTGGGTGCTAGGAGGTCTAAGAATTTTGTCAATATTCAGCGAATGAGCCCTTTCCTACACTCTATGCAGGTAGCTCATCAGTACTGCTGTCAAATTGCTGAGTAATGGTGACTCTTTCCAGAGTAATACACTACCTTTTTAGAGCACTTAAAGCTTATTTTTAGGCACTTGCGCACACTTTCACACAGGACTGGAATCGTGAATCATTTCTGTCTTTCTAGCTTTGTGAGTTGGAATCTACAGAGAGGACAAAGACCAGAATGATGTTGACCTGGGAAATCTGTGAGGAAAAATCAGAGAAGGGCTTGGAAGCATTTTCTGTCTATAAATCATCCAGTCCAGTGTTTCATTCCGAGTAAAGCAATCTCCTAGTCATCCAGGAGAGTAAGATTTATGTCAGGTGAGAAAAAACAGTCAGCTGATTTCCTATCTATGGACTCCTTGAAGGGTAGAAGGAATAGAGATGGGAAAAAAACAAAAACAAAAAACTACCCTTGAATTTGTCCATTTTAAGTCACCGTTCCAGTCTGATTTAATCACCCCGAAGCTAACAATGCAGAGGACACACTTTGAAAGTGAAAATTAGCTAAAATCGATTAAAAGGAAGCTTGCTTTCGCAGAAGGGAGTTCCCTAAGAGACGGTTTGCTGGTGGAGATTTGGCAAACACCTAAATACAATCAAGGTGACTGAGGTGTGTTCACAAGATGGGCAAGTTTCTGCAGAGGGGTGGAACCTTATCAATGGCGCTGTAACCTGTCTCAGTGAGGGGTGTGGTCTGTATGGAAAAGAGAGTTGGGCAGAAAGGGTTTATCCAGTTCTATCCATGAGATGGAGGGCCTGTACCTGACAGACACAGATGATGTGGTCACTCAGGGGAGGGCTGTAAGGGGAGTGGTGACAGATACTAAAACTATATTACATTATATTTTATATTTATACATAAAATGTATTAGCCATATTATTGCATTTGCTGAACACCTGTTATAGGTCAGGCCCTATAGGTGCTAAAGTGCTTTAATAGATTTTTACATGTAACCTTTAAAATATCCCTGCGACATAGGACCATTATCATCTACATTTTGTGATGAGAACACCAGTCCCTAGTTTTCTAAGCCAGTCACTTAGCTGGTAAGTGGGAGACCTAGGTTTTGAAGGCAGGCCCGTCTGCCTCTAGGGCTCTCTTTGGCACTCTGCTCTCTGGCCTCCTGACACTGTTCATCATTTTTCCTGAAATACATTCTGAACTATCCAACTCCTAGTTGCTGATTCTCCGTGTGTCAGCTTCCCAAAAAAACTTGATACAGGGGAGGGTGGTGTTCTGGACATGGACATGACTGTGATAAATAATTACACTGGCATTTGGTTTATATATTTATCCCTTATAGGTTTACTTAATTTATATGAGGGAATCATCATGGATGAACTGAAAGAACAAATTATGAAGACATTGGAGCTAACTGGTTAAGAGTTTGGGCTCAAAATTGGAGTGGTCTGGGTTTTATCCATGGTTCCATGGCTTATGAGCTTTCTGAACCTGGGCAAGTTCACACCTGAGCCTCAATTTCCTCTGTGAAACAGACACAACCATAGTATACACTTACAGGGTTGCCATGACGATGAAGTAGAATGATGCTCAAATGTACTCAGCACAGTTCTTGGCATGTGGTAGGCACTCAAAACACATTAGTGGTTTTCATTATTGGACCTATGAGTCAGGGAGCCAGGTCTTGGTCTGTGGTTATCTCTGAGGGGCTGCCACTCTTAGTGGACCTGCCACTGCAGGGCTCTGTAAGCCCTTCTCTCTGATGAAAACACTTTGTCTTTTGGGGGCTCTCCTACTTGCAAAGTCTTATGACCTTTACTTGTCCACATGCCCCCTTTTCAAAAACTTAATATTTTTTCATTTTTAATTACATATTTAAAAATATAAAAATTGTACATATTTTTTTAATTTAAAGAATATAAAAATATACAAAACTGAAAATTAACCTCCCTCATTCTGAAGTTTCATATGTAACCTTCCAAATTTTTCTGTATATTTATATAATATATAAGATATAAGATTTTCTGTTTCTTTTCTCTTTCTTTTCAAAGCTGAACTTACATCATACATAGTGTCCCACAATTTTTTGTTTTTCTCACTCAACAAGTACCATGAATATTCTTTCATTTTGTGAAATACTCATTTTTAGACATGGCTGTATGGAATTTTAGAGTGTTGTCTCCGCATTTTTCTATTGCAACAAATCCTGCAATGAATGTTCTTCTGCATATACCCCTGGGCATTTGTTGTGAGAGTGTTTTTGTAGAATATATTCCTAGAGGTAGAACTTCTGTGTCAAAAGAGTCAATATTATAATAAACCATTGTTTTATTTTCAGACAGCTATGTTTTAAATTTTTTTCTCCTTTACTGAAAGTATTGTAATGATAACCTTTGGATTTAACTTTTCTTTTGAATTATTTTCTTAGAGTTTATTTACTAATGAAATAATGATAGCTATCATAATAGGATATAGTATAAGCCAGGAACTTATCACATGCATTCTCTCTCTTATCCTACTTCTGGGCATGTAGTAAGCAGCCCATCTTACAGATGAAAAAACTGAGTGTCGAAAGGATTGATCCAGACTCATAGCATCCAAAGTGACAGATTTAGGGTTTGAGCTCAGGTCAGTCTGATTTCAAAACGGATGCTTTTTATCACAGCACTCTGTCTTTAAACATTGTGAGCTGATTCTGGGATTCTAGGGTCTTAGGGGTTCGTTGCTGGGGGTGAGAGGGAACCAACGTTAGACCAATGAAGGCAACATAGTGAGTTAAGTGTTGTGATGGGGGAGTCACAGGGTTTTGTGTCTGTGTACAGCCATCAAGCCTAGTCCAGGGTAGGGGCAACCCCTGTTAAAATGATAAAATGGCATTCATGGTCTCAGTGCACTGACTGGGGGTAGATAATAATTAGCCATTTTATACATGGAGAAGATGAAGAGGGGACAGTTTATAATCACTTTATACCTGTACACTTCTGATTAAAACTAAAAGCTCTGCCAGACTGTTTTCCATTGAGAAACGTTGTTCTTTCTCTTATAGAACGATGATCTCAGGAAATACTATGCCAAGAACAGAGCCGTCAGTCAGCATTAAAATGAACGAGGAAAATCCCCAGGAGGCGAAGCCTTCCTGGCAAAAAGCCACTTCCTAGGTGAGACTTCTTCTGGGAAAACGTGTGTGAAGTTACTTCCGGGGTCACTGGTTACTCAGTGTTCTCTGGGGCCGTTGGTTGATGCTGAAAGGGAGATACTCACAAGGAGGGGCAGACAGGTGGGTGAGTTCCTGGGCCACGAGGGCTGTCAGTGTTTTATTGAGCACCTGCTGTCGGTCTCATGGTGGTCCACACCAGGGATCTAGGGGTGAGCAAAGCAGATATACATGCGGCCCTCAAGGAGCTCAAGGTTCACCAGGGCAGAGATCTGTTACGCCTTGAATTACAAGGCAGAGAGCTGTGGGTGGTCACAGGGCTTGTACAAGCGCTTCTGAATCTGAGGAGGGGCCCTTGAGCAGGCAGGCTGACTTCTGTTTAGGGATCACAAGCTATTCTGCCTGAGAAGTGGGGATGGGACATGGGAGTTAACGAGAGGGCTTGGCTGGCATCATGTAACCTGGCACGGTATAAAGTGGGACAAATCCAGGCCATGCAGGACAGCCTCACACTGACCAAGTGAATGCCCAGGAGACATGGTCACGGAGGGAGGGGCTCTTTGTCTGTGATCTGCAGCCATCTCAGTGCAGCCTAAAAGGAGCCACTGAGAAATGTCAGAAAGAGAAAGACAAATACGAAATGATGTCACTTGTATGTGGAATCTAAAAAAATACAACAAACCAGCGAATATAACAAAAAAGAAACAGACTCACAGATACAGAGAACAAACTAGTGGTTACCAGCGTGTGTGTAGGGGAATACAGGAGTGGGAGGCTGGGAGATACAAACTATTGGGTGTCAGATAGGCTACAAGGATGTATTGTACAACACGAGGAATATAGTCAATATTTTGTAATAACTGTAAATGGAGTGTAACCTTTAAAAATTGTATTAAAAAGGGAGCCACTGAAATGTGGGAGATACCCCTGCATGAATGCTTCAGTGTTCGCCTAGGCTGAAGATGGTGGGGCAGTAGGACAGCAGGCACATATCTATATCTATATCATCTGTATCTATATCTATATCTATATCTATATGAAACCAAAGCCAAGTTCTTTGGTCTATGTATACAGAGTGCTCCCAACTCCACTAACTTGCTCCCTGACTTTAGTCAAGTCACAAATTTCTTCAGGCCTGAGCACACTCTTCTGTATAATGGGTATGTAAAATGCATCTCCTTCTGCACAGAGTTCCTGAGGGGATAAGCTAAAGCCTGAGAGTGAAGCAGAACTAGGATTTTTCTTTTTGCTCCCTGCATCCATGGTACCTAGCACAGCATCAGGCGCCACGCAGGTACTCAAGGCTGGATGATCTATATGGCTCAGCGAGCCCTCAACAGCTTCCCAAACACACTTCACACCAGCCATGCCCATCCTGAAATGTCCATGTTAGTGCCATCTCTTTGGCAGGATATTGTTCCAGACAGATTTTGTTGAAATGTATGCCTCCATCCCTGGCCTGATGTGGGGATGTAAAGTGTAGAAGAAATGACCATATTTTCCATGATGAAGAATTCCTTTGCCCCTCTCTGCCTCTACCTTCCTTCCTTTTCTTTCCTCCTTCTGCATACACCTTAGCTCCTTTCAAAATTCTATTATTTATTTTCAAAAATACCCACTGGACATCAAAATCATATAGTGCATCTGCTTGACATAAGAAGTGACACACTCAAATGTCTCTAGACCTCACTTTATGGCTTGAGGGTTCTCTGCTGTTTTACTCTTTCCATTCCTATTCCAGCATCCCAATTGGCAGTCAAGTTCTGTTCTGTTTTAGGTTTCTGGTTCTTATTCTCCAGCACCCTCTACCTATCTCTTTCCCCAGAGTTGAGATGAAAACTAGGGGGCTGCAGGCATGGTCCCAGCCATTAAGGAACTCACAGTCCCCAGTAGTGCCTTCAAAGAGCATGGTGGCAATAGAGGCACCGTCTGTGAAAACTGCCACGAAGGGCCTTCACAAGCAAGCAGAGATGCTTCTGGAGGGATGGATGGAGTTGCTTACTCTCTCAGCAGGACTGGCATTAGGGTATTAAAGGGCACAGAGCTGGGCCTCTGAGGTAGGAGTGTGTAAAGCGTTCCCATCCTGTGCAGCGTATTTGGATAAGGCTTGCCCCTAAGTCCACTTGGCTTAGGGGCAAGACCCATCCCCTGCTTCTAGTGGATGCTTATTTTAATCCCAGGGATGTTGGGTGCTAACCCATTGCTCCCAGAAGCAGCATTTTGAGGGGCCACCTGGACCTGAAGTACATCTCCCCAGGGTAGTTTTAGACCAGAAAAGTGACCCCAGCACAGCCCCTGTCTCTTCTTTCCCCAGCCTTAGGGTGGAGGTGTGGGAAGCTTCTTGGGAGTGGCCAGCTGCCTGTAGAACAGTTTCATGAGAGTGTAAGGACTCCGCGTGGTCATCCAGACATCCTATCCCTGTGTAGAGCACCAAGAATCGGAGCCAGATTTTTCCTTACTTGGGGTGGAGCTGCAGAGTGAGCACGGGCACAGGGTAGCCATGGGGAGTCTCTGCACTCTTCCTCCCCACTGAGCCCCCTACAGCTCTAGGCTGAGAGAAGCTTCCCTTAGAGGGGACATACTGAAGGATGTACTCAGGCTAACTAGTCAACAGAATCAAGGGGTTGCCAGGGAAGCAGAGCCATTCTGACTTTTGGGGACTAAGGAACTTATTAGGGTTGTTAGTCCTTAACACAAATGTGGGAAAGCCTGGGGAAGTAAAGGTCTGAAAAGGAGATTGGAAAGTTCAGAGAAAGGTTGTTAATCAGCCGTCCTGGAGTGCCGGTGTGAATGGACAAGTCAGAGCTTGCAGGAAAATCTGAATGTTAGGCATGTCCAGCTAATGCACTGGGACCGTGAAAGGGGGCTCCTGTCTCTGGAAGACTGTCTCTTTGTAGCATCTGTATCTGGGAGTCCACAGCCTGATCGTAGGCCTGGGTTGCTGTTGGTGAGCAGGAATGGGAGTCAGGAAGAAGAGCAGGGTGTGTGGCAGGGGGAAAAGCAAGGCAAACTGGGCTCCATCCATACCACTTCATCCGTCATCACCTGCATCCACGTAACCTTTGGAACATAATGACTGCTGTTTTACTTATGCCTTCCAAATCTTGTCTAAATTCTCTTTTGGCCAACTCTAACCTGGAACCATACAGAGATGAGCTCTGGGAAAAATCATTCCAGCTTAGCCAACTTCACACCATATTAAACCACCACAGCCTATCAATGTTCTGAGCACTGTGTTAGTCACTGGTGGGGACCTAGAAGGTCCTGGGACATTAAAATGTGCAAAGTTTCAGAATCTACCAACATGATGGTGCCTTTTGGGGATCTGTAAATAGCTGAGTGTGACTGGGCCATGGTGTGCAAAATGGTGAGAGTGATGAAGGAAAGGGAGATGGGATGTTGGTTGGGGACAGATAATTTAGTGAATTAGACATCATATTATAAAGTTTAGGTTTATCTTATGGAAAAGGTATTACTTGGAAGAGTTTTAAGAAAGGGGAGAAAAATGAGCACATTAGTATTTTAGAAAGATCACTCTGGTTGTAGGGTGAGAATGGTTTGGGGGGAGGACAAACATGATGGCAGAGACTGAGCAGTGGCTCAAGAACTGTGAGGGACATGACCTCGTGTCTAAAAGATTGAGAGAAGCAGACCAATGGAAGAGATGTTAAGAGGGGAGAAATACTGGGACCTGGAACTTGACTGGACATGAGGCTGTGAAAGAGAGAGGGGATCCTAAGTTGACGATAAGGTTTCTTACTGGGACACCTGAGCCGATGATGGTGCTCTTCATAAGGGAAGCAGAGAGAGGCTTGGATAGGAAGAGGATGAGTTCCGTTTTGAGCATGTTGCATTAGAGATGTCTGTTGGATAAACGAGTCTGGAGCTCAGGGAGAAGAATGACCCAAAGATCTAGATTGTGGAACATCTAGAACACATGCCAGGGTTCTTAACTTTGTGTGATTGTGGACTCCTTATAGAATATGAGGAAAACTATTTTCATCAGAAAAAGTGTGTATGTATATATATATATATATATATATATATATATATATATATATATACATACACACACACACACACACACACACACACACATACTTATATATACAAATATTTACATAGATTTTCAAGAGATACACAGATTACCTAGAGCCCAGCTACAGATCCTTTAGGGATCAAGAATGTGCCTGGAGTCTGGTGGAGTCAGAAAAGGAGATGATAATAAAACCTTGGGGAGAGTAATGGATGGGGGAAGGAAAGAAGCCTGCAAAGGATGCTGAGAAGGCATAGCTCCAAAAGAAAGAGAGAAACCATCCACTCTGTAGGGTGTAGACAGGTAAAAATCAAGGGAAACAATTCAAGAAGAACATGGTAATATAAAACTGTAGAAAATGCAAGTAAGAGAAAGACTGAACAATATCCATTTGATTTAGCTAAAAGGGAAACATTCAAATATCAAAGAGAAAGTGCAGCTCAGCCCAGTCTGCATCTCACGCTGGACTCTACAAAAAGGGGTGCCTAGTTAAAACTCTCCAAAAGGGGGGCAGAGCCCCAAACTAGTGTCGTGACACTTGTCTCATGCTGTCATGCCTCTCCAGGGTGCCAGCCTTGCTCTTTACCCATCTTTGCCTCCCCTCTCAGATTTGATGCTGAACTCTATTATCTTCTCAGGAATGACATTGACTTTCCCAAATCATCAGCTCACTCTAGATAATCTCAGGGAATACTCCCGAGGGTGCAATCCAGCCCTAAGACTTTTCTACCAGGCATCATTGATCCTGTCATGGGTTCCTGTGTAATACAATTACAAGCCTCAAGAAATTTGATTGTCTTGGATCAAATGAAAAAGAAACTACAGTTCACGCTTGTATTTAGTGAGAAGACTTCGAAAAATAAACTTGTTGACATAAGTACTTAAGAATTTTAAGTGCTATGTTGGTTAATATCTTTCTTAGTGATATAGAGAAGGGCAGGTTGGAGAGTATTTATACTTGGGCCTGTGGGGAGCACAGTGAACAAAAAGGCCAAGGGACTCTTACCAAAAGTCAGTGGGGCAAAGCTCTCAGTTTTAATCATGTTATCATGATTATAACACCTCTCTTTAACTTTTAATGATATGCAACAGGAGATTCTCCATGATATTGAACTATGAAGTTCTGTTTTACAATTTCCTACTTTGAAACACAACTACAACAAGAATAAAGACTATTTCCCACCTGAACTGTTTGAAAGGAAATTGTTAATCTGTTGCCTCATCACCTTCTAATACTCTAGTATTTCCTACAAATGAGCATATTCTCTAAAACCTCAAGTCCATCATCAAAATAAGGAAATTAACATTAATATAGTACCATCTAACTCTCAGATCCCCAGTTGCTCGATAATGCCATTTACAGCAAAAGGATCCAGTCAGAATCACACATTTGCATTTGATCGTCATGTCTTTCAGTCTTCTGTTTAGAACAGTTCTTTAACCTTTTCTTGACTTTCAATTCTTAAATTTTTGAAGGAACAGGACAGTTATTTTGTTGCATGACCCTCATTTTAGTTTTAGTGATTCTTCATGCTTAGATACAGGTTATGCATCTTTGGCAGGAATATCATTGAAGTGATGATGCTGACATTGCATCTTATTATCAGGTGGCTCATAATTTTTATTTGTTCTATTATAAAGGAGTTCCTTTGATCATTTGATTAAGGTAGTGTTTGCCAGACCTCCACTGAGGAGTTATTCTTTCTCCCTTTTTACTTATTATATATTTTATAGGGAGGTACTATGAAACTATGTAAATATCCCATTTCTCATCAAACTTTCTTTTTTTATTATAAATGTATTATTTATTTATTTATTTATTTTTGGCTGCGTTGGGTCTTTGTTGCTGCACACGGGCTTTCTCTAGTTGCGGTGAGTGGGGGCTACTCTTCGTTGCGGTGCGCAGGCTTCTCGTTGCGGTGGCTTCTCTTGTTGTGGAACACAGGCTCTAGGCGCGTGGGCTTCAGTAGTTGTGGCACTTGGACTCAGTAGTTGTGGCTTGCGGGCTCTAGAGTGCAGGCTCAGTAATTGTGGTGCACGGGCTTAGTTGCTCCGCGACATATGGGATCTTTCCAGACCAGGGCTCAAACCCGTGTCCCCTGCATTGGCAGGTGGATTCCCAACCACTGTGCCACCAGAGAAGTCCCTCATTAAACTTTCAATGTACCTAATTATTTATTTATACTTGTATGTGCTCATGGAAGTCTATGGTATTCAGTCAGTTATGACCCATTATTATCATTATTTATTTTTATGCTCAAATTGTCCTCAATTTGACCAGTGAGAATTCCTTGAAGCATGCTTCTGTATCCTTCTGTTATGTTCCCTTTGTTTTTGAATGCTTTCTTATTTTCTGGTGCAATAATATGTTTTAGTTTTATCTTTTAGTTTTGCTGTCCTAAATCTGGAATCAGCCATTTCTCCAAGGGGACCCTGGTTCCCTTTTGATTGAGAATAGTATTTAGAAGTCAAGATCTGGGTACCAAGTGTGTTCATTGCAATTGGGTTGTCACTGTTCCCAGGCTCTTTCTGAGGACAGAGCTAGGGGATTATATGTATGTTAATATATACATTCATGCACACATTTACTTTTATATTTATTTCTTTATTTCTATTATTAAAATTTTCAAGTTCGAATGAATAACTCTAATTCCAATCCAAAACCACTGAATTCATTGTATCTTTTCTCCTTCTAGTACTTGTAACTGTCTTCTTCAACAATGAAATCCTGGCTCCCATGATCTTTAATATACCTACTTATTTCATCATCTCCCCTCCATATATCAGTTTTTCATTTCTGCTGCCACGCCCTTTCCCATACAGATGTCCTCTTCCCCCCACTTGAATTCTGCAACACTGTGCCAGACTTCCCCCAACTTGGACACTCTTCTCACACTTTTTGGGCTATGATACCTTGTGCCAATCTACCACCCTACATGGATGCTGACCTCATCTTGCCTTTGCTGACTCCCAACACCAGGCTTCCCCCCAGCACAGATGCCCTCCTTATTCTTTTTGGGTTCTGACACTCCATACCAGACACCCATCTTCTGCGATACCCTCTTTAACCTGCCAGGGCTCTGACACCTCATGCTGGCTACACCCCAGCCATGTGGCACCATTCTTACCCAGTTTGGTGTCTAACACCTCATAGCAGCCTGCCTCTCTTTGAGGTTGACTTCCTTACCCACTTGGGCTCTGGACTTCCACCTAGACCATTCCCTTGCCCTCTCTGTTGATGGCCTCTTCACCCTGCTTGGTCGCTGATTCCCCAAGCCACGTACCCTTATCAGGACACTTTTCTCAATGTTTTTGAACTCTTACGTTTTATACCAGGCTACCTCCTGTCAACCTACACCCAGCCTCCTCCAGACATGGGTGCCCTTGTCAAAATTTTCAGACTCTGTCATTTCATGCCATACTGCCCTTCTGCATGGACACTTTCTTCATTCTTCCTGGGCTCTGATACCTCATGCCAGGCTGTCCCCATACATGAATGCCTTTCTCACACTGCTTGGGCTTCCATACCCCATATTGGTCCAAGTCCACGCATGAACACCCTACTTGAGATTTGTCACCCCACTCTAGACCACAAAAGCTTATCCCTTATGTCCCTTCAGCGTGGACACCTACCTTTCTCTGCTCTACTTAGTGGTATCCAGAGCATTAGTACTGAATTTTGGGGGAAAGAGAAGGATAGATGAAGAGAAACAAGAATTAGAGGAAAAGCAATCACGAAGTTTTATCCATGAAGTTTGTTAAAATCTTATAAAACATGTTTGTTATAAGAAATTGCATTTGTTCACTTAATCACTTAATCAATTATAGAATAAATTGGATTGAATACTGAAATTGCTCCTTATAACTATATATGAACTCACTAGCTCTCTTTTAACTAATAACCCATCACTATTTAGACCATGTAAGGTCTCCTGAGAGCCAGAAGCCCCTGACTCTATGTGTCCTTCTGGTATGTCCAACAGATTCAGATCTAAAGACCATCTTTTTTAAAAATTAATTTTTATTGGAGTATAGTTGATTTACCATGTTGTGTTAGTTTCAGGTGTATAGCAAAGTGAATCAGTTAAGCATATACATATGTCCACTCTTTTTTAGATTCTTTTCCCATGTAGGCCATTACAGAGTATTGAGTAGGTTCTTATTAGTTATCTGTTTTATATATAGTAGTGTGTATATGTCAATCCCAATCTCCAAATTTATGCCTCCCCCCACTCCTTGGTAACCATAAGTTTGTTTTCTACATCTGTAACTCTATTTCTGTTTTGTAACTAAAGACCTTCTTAAGCCTCATTCTGCATAGTCCAATCAGAGTTGATGATTCTTCCAGTATTAAATTATAAAATAAATTTCTCACTTAGGATTATACTTTTACAATTCTCCTGATACTGCTCCAGAGTTTGGGGAATGTGCTTTTAGGGACCTGGGGAGGATATCACATCTTCAAGCAACTTTCTGGCTTTTTATCATTTTTATCCATTGGGATTCTCTGTAAGATTCCCTTTGAGGAGAGGGTTTTATGCTGAATATCCCTTCCTAGCATCCTTCCCAAACACGTGTGCACACACACATGCACACACGTGCACACACACATGCACACGCATGCACACACATGAAAAGAAAGTCACTGCTTTAGTTAAAGTCTTTGTTCTCAGTTTAAATAAGGAGCCCTCCTGTGGGGTTATTTTTTAAGCTTTAACAAACATGTTTTAAACTTTAATTTGAATGCATTTCAGATTTTGTTTTCTGTAGAGCAGAATTTTTCTTGAGTAAAAAGGAGTGTGTATGCCTTAGCCATTGCCACAAGCATGGTGTGTTACTCATTGCCCTCAGATTTAGCTTAGAACATCAGTCATGTATCCTCATTGATCTGCACATTTGCTGCCCTAGGCTGCCCTTGGCTGGGTGACCACGTCGATTTTCGTTGGTCTCTCTCACACTGTGGATCTGCTGGGGCCGACTTTGCTCTGTCACACATCATTTTCCTGGGACCAGCAGGCTTGTCTGGGACCAGTCTGAGCAGGTTCTTCTCTTGGCTAGGGAGAAGGAAAGTCTTAGCTTGCAAGTGTTTTTCAAGTTGATGCTGGCCTTATGTCTGATTGAGAGGGCACTGAAAACTGGCCGTGGATACAGGGAGGGGTAAAGAATGGGGCCGCTAATTCAGTTTGCTGCAGAATGCCACATAGGGAACAGGAATGAAAGAGAGTACTGCCAGGGTTTAACAATGTTACCTAGAATGTTGGCTGGTTTTGACTGTTCTTAATCTACATTTTCTCATTTGTTTGAGCTGGAAGAGCTCCCTTGGTGGTTAGCCCCTCTTCTTTCTGAAGGCCTTTCACTTTTCAGGGGCAGCTCAGTTTATCAGACTGGCATTGGGAAGTACTCACTTGAACAAATGAATGAATGAATGAATGATACCATGACTTCAACATTCCTGGGCTCTCCTATCAAGTGTGGGTACAAAGACTGTTACTGTAATGTACCTCCATAGGTTGAAATCAGGAACTAACCTTGCTCTAAGATCTCCATTTTCATTTTCAATCCCTAAATTCTAGGTATCCTTGGATACTGCCAAATAATGATTCTTAAGTGTTCTAAGACAGCCATGATTTCTTTTAAATTTTGAGTCTATAAACCTTTGTGGGTGTGTGTAAGTGTGTTCATAGGGCAATTATTCTTGTTTTAAATCACTTGTTGTTTTTCAAGAAAAGTTTTACTAATTTTTCAAGTTAACTTTGAAAGACAGAGATATGACCATTATGATATACTGTGTCATTGCCCATTCAAATGATGGGTACCATTTATTAAGTACCTCAATGTGCTAGACACTGTTAGCTGTTTGATATATTTTGCTTTACTCTCCAAAACAATCATACAAAGTAGGTATTATTTAATATTCTTAATTAATAGCGGAGGACACAGAAGTTTAGAAAAGTTAAGTTACTCAAGGTCAGACAGCTAACAAAAGGGTTCATCTGGGCTACAGGTCGTGCCAGATATCCAGGCAGGTTTCTTTCCAATACAGTCTATTGCCTGGATTTCTTAATTGGGTTGGTCTCATGGGTACCTCCCACTCTGCAACCCTCCCAGCATCTTCTCCCAGAGAAAGCTATCATGCCCATGGCATACAACACATGCTTTGGTGAGTGGTGTTTGATAAAGACAAAACAACAGCAAGAAACAGGTTTATAATTTGCCTCCAATAAGCAAATCATTATTGTGATGAATCCTCCTTCATCGTACCAAGGGCAGGGGAAAGAAAAGGGGCTTATGCTACTGAATAAGATATTTAGGTCAGATACAAGAAAGGACTTTTGCACAGGTTTGTTAAAACGATCATGGGATCACTGGAAAGCTGGCAAATATTTTCACTCAGAAGAGACATTACAAACCTTCTCCTTCTTTCTTCCTCTTCTTCTTCCTCCTCCTCTTCTTCTCCTCCTCCTCCCCCTCCTCCTCTCCTCTTCCTCCTCCTTCTTCTTCTTCTCCTTGTTTCTGTGGAATGTTTGTTTCCAAATAAAATCTCAGAAGTAATTCCACCCATCTGTTCACTGATTCAGGAAATATTAAGCACCTACTATGTGCCAGACACTGTGTTAGGTTGAAGACACAGTGGTAAACAAAAGACACCCCAGTCCTCAGGTTTGGTTACAGGCTGCCGCTCTGGTTGAAAGGTAGGCTTCTCAGAGCCTCCCCCACTTGCCCTTCTCTGCGGAGCACCGGCACTCTGCAAAGCATTGTGAAAATCATTGTCCTATAGGCTCCTACTGCGAGGACAGAGATGCCGGCCCTAATCTCCACTGCCATCTCCAGCTTATTTCCCTGGAGGATGTCAAGAGAAGAATGTTTATTTTACAAATGCACACAAAAACTTGTGTTTGGAGGATTGTTCAGCACAGAGCTGCCTGGAAGAATGAGGTGGACTGTTTTCTTGGGGTCTTTCTCCCTTGCCTTCACCTCTCCTGCCTCCAGTCTCCATCAATCTGCTTTACCATCCCATCTTCCAGGCAGCTGCTAGAGCTGTCTTCATAAAACTTTCAATGGCTCCCTGTTGACTTCTTAATAAAGTTCAATCTTTTAAACAGGCATTCAGGGGCCTCACGTTCTACCTTAACCCGCTGCCCATTTTCCGGCCTCATTGTCCATTATATCCGTTTGTGTATTCGGCAGTCTTTTTCTCTGATCACCTGCTTGATCCCCAAATATGCAGGACGTTCAATCCTCCTCACCTTTGTTAGGCCCAGAATGCTCATTCCTTTCCCCACTAATCAAAAATCCATGCAACCTTCAAAGTACAGCTCATTTGCAGGTTCTCCCAGAGGCCTTCCCTTATCGCTTTATCAGAATTAATTGCTTCCTCCTTTGTGCTTCCACAGCCCTTTCTTTTACTTCTGTTTAACACATTTTTCTGTTCTGCTTCATCCAAATAAGATATGTTTACACATCTGTTTCCTGCAACCCCCTCAGATACTCAGAATTAAGGTCACAGGTCCATGTCAGTTCATCATTGTATCTTCTGGTGCTTTAGTCATAAAAGGGCCTCCACAAAATATCTTACATTACCATATCTTAAAAAAAATTATCATACTAGGGTTCTGGAAGGTCAGGTATGGTCATAGAGGTGCTATGACCTAATTTTAAATTTCATCTTTAAGAGGTATGCTAGAACTTGGTATAAGAGGGACCTGGGCTCGAATGCCATATCTATACTCATTCTGTGAGCTACATTTAACTTCTCTGATCCTTGGTTTTCTCATCTGAAAACGGGGATCAGAACTTACCTCAGAGAATTGTTATGAAGGTTAAATGACATGATGTGTGTTTAACACAATGCCTGTCACATAGCAGTGAATAATAAACAATAGCCACTACTAATGTTTTTCTCCTAGAAGAAATCCTAGCCTACATGATTGAACTCCTACTAAGTGCCAGGGGCTTGTCTACGTCTGTATTATCTCATTTAACCCTGATAACTACCTTTATGAGGAGGTGCTATTTTCTCCATACCCCTGTTCCAGATGAAGAGACTGGGAGATTAATAGCTTCCTTGAGGTCATGAAGTTAGTAAGGAGTACAGCTGGATGAGAACCCAGTCCTCGGACACTAAAGACCATGGTCTTAACTACTGGTGCCATTTGGTGGATTGGAGAAGTTAAAAAAAATATTCTGGTTTTAATGAAACAGGTGACACCATCCCTAACCAGGATCTTGGAGAAAATCTGTCATTATGCTGGCCACCCATAAAAACAGCTGGAACTTGCCAACAGGATGAGTTCTTCTGGTTGTTCAGAGATAAGCATCAGAGTGTAATCACTGTGTTATACAATCTATCAGATTCTCTGCAGAGTCTATACTTTCGAGAAGATTTTCTGTCCTTTAGATTTTCAAATGACTCCCTGCATTTGTTACAGTTGTAATATTTCAAGGCAAAGTTGGCTTATCAGTTTCCTCAAAACCTTTCCGCGAAAGAGGGCAAAGGGAAATCAGCTCTGATTACATGGTAACATCCACATGTTAGATTGCACTAATCAGCTCTAAAATTTCATTTAGTTCCCTGGGAGTTAGTGTGTGATCTATTTCAAAATGAATTAAAAAGTTGCTTCTTGAACCATTAATCTCTTTTATTTGCCAGCATAATAGTTCCAATGGTTTGTTATCTGACTCGCACTGGGACTGGTTTAATCTGAATTATGCATATTCTACTGTGTTGCTATAATTTAGCCAAACATAACTTCGTTTTTATATTTTATTTTAAATAAGTCCATCCCCTGGGGATCCAAACAAGAAAAACTCAAGCCTTTCTCCTCTCTGAAACCTTGGGATTTGCATATTTCACACCTTTTTTTCTTTCTGTTTAATTCTTTGTTTTCTCTCAAACCAGAGACATTAGCTCCATGGGGACTTGTGGTTGGATTCTTGACTTTTCACAGTGTCAGATCCAGGAGCTTTTCTCTTCCCTTCTCTCACCCCTACTTCCTTCTTTCCTTCCACAACTTTATTGATGTCTAATTTACATACCATAAAATTCATTTGTTTTATATTCACAATTCAATGATTTTTAAGTAAATTTTCAGTGTCGTGCAAGTCTTTCAACAATCTAATTTTAAACATTTCCATCACCCTAAAAAGGAATGACATGTCCATGTGCAGTCACTTTCCATTCCCACTCCCAGATTCAGGCAAATATTAATCTATTTTTTGTCTCCATATATTTGACTTTTCTGAAAATTTCATATAAAGGGAATCATATAATATGTGGTTTATTGTGTCTAGATTCTTTCACCTAGCATAGCATTTTTGAGGTTAGTCCATGTTGTAACATTTATCAGTACCTTTTTCCTTTTTATTTTAGAAGAGTATTCCATTGCATGGATATATCACGTTTCATTTATCCATTCACCAACTGATGGACCTTATGTTTGTTCCCCCTTTTGGCTATTACGAATAATGCTGCTATGAACATTCATATATGTCTTTGTGTAGATATATATTTTTATTTCTCTTAGGTAGTTTCCTGTGACAAGAATGACTAGGTCATATGGCAAATTTATGTTTAACATTTTAAGAAACTGCCAAAATATTTTACAAAGTAACTGGAACATTTTACATTTCTATAGCAATGTATGAAGGTTCCAGTCAATTCACATCCTTGTCAATTGTTGCCATCTCTTATAATTGGTGAGATGTTTATAGTCATAAAATGATGAAAAAATGGTAACTAGGTATACTTTTAATTTCAGCGCTCCTTCTGTAAGTAGCATTGAGCATCCTTTCATGCTTAAGGGACAGTTGTAAACTTTTATTTATTTTCTTTTATATATTTATTTTTTAAACATCTGTATTGGAGTATAATTGCTTTACAATGGTTTGTTAAGTTTCTGCTGCATAACAAAGTGAATCAGCTTTACATACACATGTATCCCCATAGCTCCTCTCTCTTGTGTCTTCCTCCCACCCTCCCTATCCCACCCATCTGGGTGGACAAAAAGCACCGAGCTGATCTCCCTGTGCTATGTGGCTGCTTCCCACTAGCTATCTATTTTACATTTGGTAGTGTATATATTTCCATGCCACTCTCTCACTTCATCCCAGCTTCCCCTTCCCCCTCTCCATGTCCTCAAATACATTCTCTACATCTGTGTCTTTATTCCTGTCCTGCCCTTAGGTTCCTCAGAACCATTTTTTTTTTTTTTAGATTCCATATATATGTGTTAGCATACGGAATTTGTTTTTCTCTTTCTGAATTACTTCACTCTGTATGACAGACTCTAGGTCCATCAACCTCACTACAATAACTCAGCTTCGTTTCCTTTTATGGCTGAGTAATATTCCATTGTATATATGTGCCACATCTTCTTTATCCATTCATCTGTCGATGCACACTTAGGTTGCTTCCATGTCTGGCTATTGTAAATAGAGCTGCAATGCACATTGTGGTACATGACTCTTTTTGACTTATGGTTTTCTCAGGGTATATGCCCAGTAGAGGGATTGCTGGGTCATATGGTAGTTCTATTTTTAGTTTTTTAAGGAACCTCCATGCTGTTCTCCATAGTGGCTGTATCCCCTTACATTCCCACCAACAGTGTAAGAGGGTTCCCTTTTCTCCACACCCTCTCCAGCACTTACTGTTTGTAGATTTTTTGATGATGGCCATTCTGACTGGTGTGAGGTGATACCTCATTGTAGTTTTGATTTGCATTTCTCTAATGATTAGTGATGTTGAGCATCCTTTCATGTGTTTGTTGGCAATTTGTATATCTTCTTTGGCGAAATGACTATTTAGGTCTTCTGCCCATTTTTAGATTGGGTTGTTTGGTTTTTTGATATTGAGCTGCATGAGCTGCTTGTATATTTTGGAGATTAATCCTTTGTCAGTTGCTTCATTGGCAAATATTTTCTCCCACTGTGAGGGTTGTCCTTCCATCTTGTTTATGGTTTCCTTGGCTGTGTAAAATTTTTAAGTTTCATTAGGTCCCATTTGTTTATTTCTGTTTTTACTTTCATTTCTCTAGGAGGTGGGTCAAAAAGGATCTTGCTGTGACTTATGTCATAGAGTGTTCTGCCTATGTTTTCCTCTAAGAGTTTTATAGTGTCTGGCCTTAACATTCAGGTCTTTAATCCATTTTGAGTTTATTTTTGTGCATGGTGTTAGGGAGTGTTCTAATTTCATTCTTTTACATGTAGCTGTTCAGTTTTCCCAGCACCACTTATTGAAGAGGCTGTCTTTTCTCCATTGTATATTCTTGCCTCCTTTATCAAAAATAAAGTGACCATATGTGTGTGGGTTTATCTCTGGGCTTTCTATCCTGTTCCATTGATCTGTATTTCTGTTTTTGTGCCAGTACCATACTGTCTTTTTTTTTTTAATTTAATTTATTAATTTTTTTAACATCTTTATGGGAGTATAATTGCTTTACAATGGTGTCTTAGCTTCTGCTTTATAACAAAGTGATTCAGCTATACATATACATATATCCTCATATCTCCTCCCTCTTGTGTCTCGCTCCCACCATCCTTATGCCACCTCTCTAGCTGGTCACAAAGCACTGAGCTGATCTCCCTGGCTATGGGGTTGCATCCCCCTAGCTATCTATTTTACATTTGGTAGTGCATATATGTCCACACCAATCTCTCACTTTGTCCCAGCTTACCCTTCCCAATCCAGTGTCCTCAAGTCCATTCTCCACGTCTGCCTCTTAATTCCTGTCCTGCTCCTAGGTTTTCAGAAACATTTTTTTTTTCAGATTCCATATATATGTGTTAGCATATGGTATTTGTTTTTCTCTTTCTGAATTACTTCACTCTGTATGACAGTCTCTAGGTCCATCCACCTCACTACAAATAACTCATTTTCATTTCTTTTTACAGCTGAGTAATATTCCATTGTATATATGTGCCACATCTTCTTTAGCCATTCATCTGTCAATGGGCACATAGGTTGCTTCTATGTCCTGGCTATGGTAATAGGGTTGCAATGAACATTGTGGAACATGACCCTTTTTGATTTATGCTTTTCTCAGGGTATATGTGCAATAGTGGGATTGCTGGGTCATATGGTAGCTCTATTTTCAGTTTTTTAAGGAAATTCCATACTATTCTCCATAGTGGCTGTATCAATTTACATTCCCACCAACAGTACAGAGGGTTCCCTTTTCTCCACACCCTCTCTAGCATTTATTGTTGGTAGATTTTTTGACGATGGCCATTCTGACTGGTGTGAGGTGATACCTCATTGTAGTTTTGATTTACATTTCTCTAATGATAAGTGATGTTGAGCATCCTTTCATATGTTTGTTGGAAATCTGTATATCTTCTTTGGAGCAATGTCTATTTAGGTCTTCTGCCCATTTTTGGATTGGGTTTTTTGTTTCTTTGATATTGAGCTGTAAGAACTGCTTGTAAATTTTGGAGATTAATCCTTTGTCAGTTGCTTCCTTTGCAAATATTTTCTCGAATTCTGAGGGTTGCCTTTTCATCTTCTTTAGGTTTTCCTTTGCTGTGCAAAAGCTTTTAGGTTTCACTAGGCACCATTTGTTTATTTTTGTTTTTATTTCCATTCCTCTAGGAGGTGGATCAAAAAGTATCTTGCTGTGATGTATTTCATAGAGTGTTCTGCCTATGTTTTCCTCTAAGAGTTTTATAGTGTCTGGGCTTACATTTAGGTCTTTAATCCATTTTGAGTTTATTTTTGTATATGATGTTAGGGAGTGTTCTAATTTCATTCTTTTACATGTAGCTGTCCAGTTTTTCCAGTACCACTTATTGAAGAAGCTGTCTTTTCTCCATTGTATACTCTTTCCCCCATTATCAGAGATAAGGTGGCCATATGTGCATGGGTTTATCTCTGGGCTTCTATCTTGTTCCATTGATCTATATTTCTGTTTTTGTGCCAGTACCATACTCTCTTGATTACTGTAGCCTTGTAGTACAGTCTGAAGTTAGGGAACCTGATTCCTCCAGGTCCATTTTTCTTTCTCAAGATTGCTTTGGCTATTCGGGGTCTTTTGTGTTTCCATACAAATTGGGAAATTTTTTGTTCTAGTCTGTGAAAAATGCCATTGGTAATTTGATAGGGATTGCATTGAATCTGTAGATTGTTTTGCATTGTATAGTCATTTTCAAAATGTTGATTCTTCCAATCCAAGAACATGGTATATCTCTCCATCTGTTTGTATCATCTTCAATTTCTTTCATCAGTGTCTTATAGTTTTCTGTATACAGGTTTCTGTCTCCTTAGGTAGGTTTATCCCTAGGTATTTTATTCTGTTTGTTGCAATGGTAAATGGGAGTGTTTCTTTAATTTCTCTTTCAGATATTTCAACATTACTGTATAGGAATTGAGGAGTTTTCTGTGCATTAATTTTGTATCTTTAAAATGGACAACCTGGAAGAAATGTAAAAATTCTTAGAAAAGAACCACCTTCCAAGACTGAACCAGGAAAAATAGAAAATATTAACAAACCAATCACAAGCACTGAAATTGAAACTGTGATTAAAAATCTTCCAGCAAACAAAAGCCCAGGACCAGATGGATTCACAGGAAAATGCTATCAAACATTTAGAGAAGAGCTAACACCTATCCTTCTCAAACTCTTCCAAAATATAGCAGAGGGAGGAACACTCCCAAACTCATTCTACGAGGCCACCATCACCCTGATACCAACACCAGACAAAGATGTCAAAAAAAAAGACAACTACAGGCCAATATCACTAATGAACGTAGAAGCAAAAATCCTCAACAAAATACTAGCAAACAGAATCCACCAGCACATTAAAAACATCACACACCATGATCAAGTGGGGTTTATCCCAGGAATGCAAGGATTCTTCAATACACGCAAATCAATCAATGTGATAAACCACATTAAAAAATTGTAGAATAAAAATCATATGATCATCTCAATAGGTGCAGAAAAAGCTTTCATCAAAATTCAACACGTATTTATGATAAAAACCCTCCAGAAAGTAGGCATAGAGGGAACTTATCTCAACATAAGAAAGGCCATATATGACAAACCCACAGCCAACATCGTCCTCAATGGTGAAAAACTGAAACCATTTCCACCAAGATTAGGAACAAGAAAAGGTTGCCCACTCTCAAAACTATTATTCAACATTGTTTTGGAAGTTTTAGTCACAGCAATCAGAGAAGAAAAAGAAATACAAGGAATGAAAATCGGAAAAGAAGAAGTAAAGATGTCACTGTTTGCAGATGACATGATACTATACATAGAGAATTGTAAAGATGCTACCAAAAAACTACTAGAGCTAATCAATGAACTTGGTAACGTAGCAGTATACAAAATTAATGCACAGAAATCTCTTACATTCCTATATACTAATGATGAAATATCTGAAAGAGAAATAAAGGAAACTCCCATTTACCATTACAACAAAAAAAGAATAAAATACCTAAGAATAAACCTACCTAAGGAGACAAAGACCTGTATGCAGAAAAATGTAAGACACTGATGAAAGAAATTAAAGATGATACAAACAGATGGAGAGATATACCATGTTCTTGGGTTGGAAGAATAAACATTGTGAAGATGAGTTTATGACCCAAAGCAATCCACAGATTCAATGCAATCCCTATCATACTACCACTGGCATTTTTCACAGAACTAGAACGAAAAATTTCACAATTTGTATGGAAACACAAAAGACCCCAAATAGACAAAGCAATCTTGAGAAGGAAAAACGGAGCTGGAGGAATCAGGCTTCCTAACTTCAGACTATGCTACAAGGCTACAGCAATCAAGAGAGTATGGTACTGGCACAAAAACAGAAATATAGATCAATGGAACAGGATAGAAAGCACAGAGATAAACCCACGCACATATGGTCACCTTATTTTTGATAAAGGAGGCAAGAATATACAATGGAGAAAAGACAGCCTCTTCAATAAGTGGTGCTGGGAAAACTGGACAGCTACATGTAAAAGAATGATATTAGAACACTCCCTAACACCATACACAAGAATAAACTCAAAATGGATTAAAGACCTGAAAGTTAAGGCCAGACACTATAAAACTCTTAGAGGAAAACATAGGCAGAACACTCTATGACATAAGTCACAGCAAGATCCTTTTTGACCCACCTCCCTAAGAAATGGAAATAAAAACAAAATAAACAAATGGGACCTAATCAAACTCAAAAGCTTTTGCACAGCAAAGGAAACCATAAATAAGACAAAAAGACAACACTCAGAATGGGAGAAAATATTTGCAAATGAAGCAACTGACAACGGATTAATCTCCAAAATTTACAAGCAGCTCTTGCAGCTCAATATCAAAAAAACAAACAACTTAATCCAAAATGGGCAGAAGACCTAAATAGACATTTCTCCAAAGAAGATATACAGATTGCCAACAAACACATGAAAGGATGCTCAACATCACTAATCATTAGAGAAATGCAAATCAAAACTACAGTGGGGTATCACCTCACACCAGTCAGAATGGCCATCATCAAAAAATCTACAAACAATAAATGCTAGAGAGGGTGTGGAGAAAAGGGAACCCTTTTGCACTGTTGGTGGGAATGTAAATTAATATAGCCACTATGGAGAACAGTATGGAGGTTCCTTAAAAAATTAAAAATAGAACTACCATATGACCCAGCAATCTCACTGCTGGGCATATACCCTGATAAAACCATAATTCAAGAAGAGTCGTGTACCACAGTGTTCATTGCAGCTCTATTTACAGTAGCCAGGACATGGAAGCAACATACGTGTCCATCAACAGATGAGTGGATAAAGAAGATGTGGCACATATATACAATAGAATATTACTCAGCCATAAAAAGAAATGAAATTGAGTTATTTGCAGTGAGGTTGAGGAACCTAGACTCTGTCAACAGAGTGAAGTAAGTCAGAAAGAGAAAAACAAATACCGAATGCTAACACATATATATGGAATCAAAAAGAAAAAAGTGGCCATGAAGAACTTAGGGGCAGGACGGGAATAAAGATGCAGCCCTACTAGAGGATGGGCTTGAGGACACGGGGAGGGGGAAGGGTAAGCTGGGACGAAGTGAGAGAGTGTCATGGACATATATACCCTACCAAATGTAAGATCGATAGCTAGTGGGAAGCAGCCACATAGCACAGGGAGATCAGCTCGGTGTTTTGTTACCACCTAGAGGGGTGGGATAGGGAGGGTGGGAGGGAGGGAGATGCAAGAGGGAGGAGATATGGGGATATATGTATATGTATAGCTGATTCACTTTGTTCTAAAGCAGAAACTAGGGCTTCCCTGGTGGCGCAGTGGTGGAGAATCTGCCTGCTAATGCAGGGGACACAGGTTCGAGCCCTGGTCTGGGAAGATCCCACATGCCGCGGAGCAACTAGGCCCGTGAGCCACAACTACTGAGCCTGCGCATCTGGAGCCTGTGCTCCGCAGCAAGAGAGGCCGCAACAGTGAGAGGCCCGCGCACCGTGATGAAGAGTGGCCCCTGCTGGCCGCAACTAGAGAAAGCCCTCGCACAGAAACGAAGACCCAACATAGCCAAAAATAAATAAATAAATGAATTAATAAAGCAGAAACTAACACACCATTGTAAAGCAATTATACCCCAATAGAGATGTTAAAAAAATAATTTTGTATCTTGCTACACTACCAAATTCATTGATTAACTCTAGTAGCTTTCTTGTAGCATCTTTAGGGTTCTCTATGTATAGTATCATGTGATCTGCAAACAGTGAAATGTTTACTTCTTCCTTTCCAATTTGGATTCCTTTTATTTCTTTTTGTTCTCTGATTGCTGTGGCTAAAACTTCCAAATCAATGTTGAATAATAGTGGTGAGAGTAGGCAACCTTGTCTTGTTCCTTGCCTTAGGAGAAATGTTTTCAGTTTTCCACCATTGAGAATGATGTTGGCTGTGGGTTTGTCATATATGGCCTTTATTATGTTGAGATAAGTTCTCTCTATGCCTACTTTCTGGAGAGTTTTTTCTTTTTTAACATCTTTATTGGAGTATGTCCCCCCTCTAGGAGGCCACAAAGCACTGAGCGGATTTCCCTGTGCCATGTGGCTGCTTCCCACTAGCTATCTATTTTACATTTGGTAGTGCATATATGTCCATGCCAATCTCTCACTTCATCCCAGCTTACCCTTCCCACTCCCCGTGTCCTCAGGTCCATTTTCTATATCTGTGTTTTTATTCCTGTCCTGCCCCTAGGTTTTCAGAACTTTTTTTTTTTTTTTAGATTCCATATATATGTGTTAGCATATGTTATTTGTTTTTCTCTTTCTGACTTACTTCACTCTGTATGACAGACTCTAGGTCCATCAACCTCACTACAAATAACTCAATTTCATTTCTTTTTATGGCTGAGTAATATTCTATTGTATATATGTACCACATCTTCTTTATCCACTCATCTGTCGTTGGACACTTAGGTTGCTTCTATGTCCTGGCTATTGTAAATAGAGCTGCAATGAACACTGTGGTACATGACTTTTTTTGAATTATGGTTTTATCAGGGTATATGCTCAGTAGTGGGATTGCTGGGTCATATGGTAGTTCTATTTTTAGTTTTTTAAGGAACCTCCATACTGTTCTCCTTAGTGGCTCTATCAATTTACATTCCCACTAACAGTGCAAGAGGGTTCTCTTCTCTCCACACCCTCTCCAGCATTTACTGTTTGTAGATTTTTTGATGATGGCCATTCTGACTGGTGTGAGGTGATACCTCATTGTAGTTTTGATTTGCATTTCTCTAATGATTAGTGATGTTGAACATCCTTTCATATGTGTGTTGGCAATCTGTATATCTTCTTTGGAGAAATGTCTATTTGGGTCTTCTGCCCATTTTTGGATTGGGTTGTTTGTTTTTTTGATTTTGAGCTGCTTGTAAATTTTTGAGATTAATCTTTTGTCAGTTGCTTCATTTGCAAATATTTTCTCCCACTCCGAGGGTTGTCTTTTTTTTTTTTAACATCTTTTTTGGAGTATAATTGCTGTGCAATGGTGTGTTAGTTTCTGCTTTATAACAAAGTGAATCAGTTATACATATACATATATCCCCATATCTCTTCCCTCTTGGTTCTCCCTCCCTCCCACCCTCCCTATTCCACCCCTCTAGGTGGTCACAAAGTACCAAGCTGACCTCCCTGTGCTATGCGGCTACTTCCTACTGGCTATCGGTTCTGGAGGGTTTTTATCATAAATGGGTGTTGAATTTTGTTGAAAGCTTTTTCTGCATCTGTTGAGATTATCA
This sequence comes from Balaenoptera ricei, assembly GCF_028023285.1. Lineage (NCBI taxonomy): Eukaryota > Metazoa > Chordata > Mammalia > Artiodactyla > Balaenopteridae > Balaenoptera > Balaenoptera ricei. Next base: position 128,929,276 of record NC_082639.1, read on the forward strand.
TACGGTTTTTATCCTTCAGTTTGTTAATATGGTGTATCACATGGTTTGATTTGCTTATATTGAAGAATCCTTGCATTCCTGGGATAAACCCCACTTGATCGTGGTGTATGATCCTTTTAATGTGCTCTTGGATTCTGTTTGCTAGTATTTTGTTGAGGATTTTTGCTTCTATGTTCATTAGTGATATTGGGCTGTAGTTTTCTTTTTTTTTTGACATCTTTGTCTGGTTTCGGTATCAGGATGATGGTGGCCTTGTAGAATGAGTTTGGGTGTGTTCCTCTCTCTGCTATATTTTGGAAGAGTTTGAGAAGGATAGGTGTTAGCTCTTCTCTAAATGTTTGATGGAATTTGCCTGTGAAGCCATCTGGTCCTGGGCTTTTGTGTGTTGGAAGATTTTTAATCACAGTTTCAATTTCAGTGCTTGTGATTGGTCTGTTTACATTTTCTATTTCTTCCTGGTTTAGTCTCAGAAGGTTGTGCTTTTCTAAGAATTTTTCCATTTCTTCCAGGTTGTACATTTTATTGGCATATATTTGCTTGTAGTAATCTCTCATGATCCTTTGTATTTCTGCAGTGTCAGTTGTTACTTCTCCTTTTTCATTTCTAATTCTATTGATTTGAGTCTTCTTCCTTTTTTTCTTGACGAGTCTGGCTAATGGTTTATCAATTTTGCTTATCTTCTCAAAAACCAGCTTTTAGTTTTACTGATCTTTGCTATCATTTCCTTCATTTGTTTTTCATTTTTTTCTTTACGATTTCTTTCCTTCTGCTAACTTTGGGATTTTTTTGTTCTTCTTTTTCCTTCTTGATTTTTTAGTTACCCACTTAAAAACTAAAGTATATTTTCTCCATTATAAACACAGAGTATGCTCATTTTAAAAAGTTGAAAGCAAAGATAGGCAGTGAGACTTCAAATTAATCAGGTGACTTGACTGCATTTGTTTTTATCCTCTCCAGAAAGTACACCAATGTGGTTGTGAAATGATTTTTGAAAGATATTAACCTAGTAGGAACAAAAGAACAGAAATCAACAGGTTTTCAGAAATGGAAAGCAGATGGAGGACAGCTTACTGACCAAGCAGAGTGGAGAAGTTATATTCAAGTGCCTATAGAGAGGGAGTCTGATGAAAAGGAGACCCACTCACCTAACAGATACCCTAGAGAGACTCAATACAGAAAAAGGCTGAGATTTTGGAGTGCCTAAGAGAGGATGAATGGTTGAAAGGTGTTTTACAAGGAGATTAGACCTCCCACCAAATCCTCTTACGGACCCTGTACAGCCAAGTGACTATATGTCTCCTCCAATCTGCCCTTGCCCCCAGGGTGTGGGATATCCTAAGGAGAGGAGTGGGGGGCTAAAAAGGGGAACAGTAAGTCTATGTATTGAACCAAGGGCTCCTCAGCACCACTTCCTCTTCCTCACCAGAGCATGCTGAGCCCTGCCTAATTATCCTCCTCTACTCACTGTCCCTAGGCAGGAAATTGAAGAATCTTTTCTCCGGAGAAAAGTCCTCTACATACTGACTTTTGGAAACCCCAAGTGAAAAGCCTGCTTTCCTCCTTTTTCAGCCTATTCAGATGTTCAAAAGCTGACAATCACCTCTATCCCCAAATTAAATAGGAACATAAAATAAAGAACCATCAGATATTTGAGGAAAGCTTTAAACATAAAAGAAGGAGCAGGAAACAACAACATAAACAAACAAGGAACAAAACCTTCCTGGAGAAAACAAATAGTTCTCCAGGGAACAGAAAAATTTCAACAAACAAAACCACACGGTATCCTTATAAACATAAGAAAAAATATTGTAATCACAAGTCAAATACAGGATACTATGACAAAAAAACAGAAATGCAGTAAGAGCTTCTAGAAATTAAAAATATAATAATAAAAAATTAAGTCAGTAGAAGGGCCCTTAGAAATATCCCAGAAAGAATTATAAAACATGGAAGAAATGGGAAATAGCAGGGAAAAAAAACAAATAAACTTGTAGGATTGACTCAGAATGTCTCCTATCATCCTACGATTTCCAGAGGAGACAGAAGAGAAAAATGGAAGAAAATATCTGAGAAATACAGAAATTTCTCAGAATTGAAGGGCATGCATCTTCAGTTTGAATGGGCCCAGTAAGTGACAACATAATTAATGGGGGGGGGGACATATAATTTTGAAATTTTAGAACATTAGAGATAAAGAGAAGCTTCTAAAGAGAGGAAAAATATGGGTCCTAAAGACAAGAATGTCACTGGATTTTTCGATAGTAGTACTAGATTCTGGATATCACTGAGGGTAGCCCTTCAACAGCTTTCAATGTAGAATTCTATATCTGGTTAAACTCTTTATCAAGGATGAATGTAGAAACTATCTTTAGATATACAAATACAAAATTTTTACCCTCAAACATCTTTTAAGAAGCTACTTGAGGATATTTCAGCAGAAGAAGTGAGGAAAACAAGAAAGAGGGACACTGCTTGGCCAAACAGTAAACTGTGTTTAACATCATCATCATCATATAATCTCTCTCTACTTAGATAATATTTATTTTTTATTAAAAAACAACTTCACATTTTATTTTAAGGAATATGGTCATTTGTTGAGTTGAAGGCATGAAGTACAAGAGCTGCTCTGACACAGACTCTGAGCAGAAGCCCCTCCCATGTGCACTTTTAAAGACTCGCTCAACATTTTGTACACAAGACATTTCACCCATCAGAGCTGAAGATGCTTAACGACATTGGTAATTTTTAAAATTCTGCAGAAACAAAAAAGACATCCATGAGGCAACCTGCCACTGTTGACTACAAATCACTACATGTTAGAAAGTTACCTCTGAAGGAGAGTTCACTTATTGTTAACTTATTGTTATTGTTAAGTTAGGAGCACGCTTAACACGTAATCAACCTTGAGTTAGAAAAACCACTCTTTGGGGGACTTCCCTGGTGGTACAGTGGTTAGGAATCTGCCTGCCAATGCAGGGGACACGGGTTCGAGCCCTGGTCCGGGAAGATCCCACATGCCGCGGAGCAACTAAGCCCGTGCGCCACAACTACTGAGCCTGTGCTCTAGAACCTGCGAGCCACAACTACTGAGCCCATGCACCACAACTACTGATGCCCGTGCACCTAGAGCCCATGCTCCCCAACAAGAAAAGCCACCACAATGAGAAACCTGTGCACTGCAATGAAGAGTAGCCCCCACTCGCTGCAACAAAGACCCAATGCAGCCAAAAATAAATAAATAAATAAATTTATAAAAAAAAGAAAAGAAAAGAAAAACCACTCTTTGGAAGGCACAGTTTGTTTCCAGGTCGACTATGAAAATCTAGATCTGTCTTCCAGACCCCATGTGGCATGAAGAACAACCCCGGCCGTGCACCTCCGTGTCTCCCTGACACGTGCGTCCAGAGGACAGAGAGTTTTCCTCTGATCACAGTCTTAGATAATAATTTTAATATAATCATTTAGGGACAATAGGGAGAAGAAAATGTTCATATATATGGTTAAATGACTTTAAAGGGTTAAATCTTCAAATACTAGGAAAGGAAATGAAGAGATACAGTCTAAACTGAATAAACCAAGACATAGAAATATAAGCATATTATTAAATGCGCTATATGTAGCATATTAAACTACTGCTTAGAAGAGATAGCATGAGAGTTCAAAGGGGCAGATGTGGACAGTGGGACTGACAGGGTAATGGGTGTTGGTCGTGCGGGGAAAGAGACTCCTGCTTTTAGACACTAGGGCACTACCTTGATAAAAATAAAATAAATAATTTAAAAAGAAAAAAGTTTTCAGGCCAGATATAAATTACTACCGTAAAAGAAACAATAACAAAACAGAGAATATAGGTAGAAGAAAAATCACTAATTGTAACACAACCAAAAGATAAATAGTGTTCACATTTGGTGCAGTTTTTTTTTTTCCTGTCTTTCCTCTATGAAAAGGTTTTTGTTTCTTGCTTTTACATGGCTGTGTTCATACAGTTGACTATTCTGGTTTTCTTAATCTATTATCATGGTGAAAACATTTTCCCATGATCATATTAAAATTTAAACCTACTTTGAAAGGGTTGCATAATAGTCCAATTGAGTAGCTGTACTATAATTTGCTTTTTAAAACTGAAGTATAGTTTATTTACAATATTATATTAGTTGCAGATATACAACATAGTGATTCAATGTTTTTGTATATTATACTCCATTTAAAGGTAGTACAAAATAATGGTTATGTTTCCCTGTGCAGTACAATGTATCCTTGTTGCTTATTTATTTAACTTTTGTCATTGTCATTTGTTGTTCTCTCTGCCCAAAGCACCAACATTCTTGGGAACAACTGGGCAACTGCTCTTCTTCCCCTTCAACCACGTGATTCTAGTGGACGCGGCCAATTACCACCCAGCCCTCTGGCCCGAGGCATGAGAATGTGGCCCAAGCCTGACCAACAAGACTCCTACGAGTTTTCTAGCTGGAACCGGACTGAAGCGCTTGATGTGAGGATGTAAGCCTGGAGCAATGATGTGAGCTTGGACTCCTGGGACAACAAGCCTGAAAGCATAAAGCACAGGGAAGCAGAGATGAGAAAAGGGGCAGGAAAGGGAGACAACAACTAGGGCAAGAGGGGAGAAAGGGAGATAGAAGAAAGAAATCAACCTGACAGCATTAGAATCTCTGAACCTAGTGATCCCCGAGGCCACTCTTACTCTCACTCTTTCCATAATTGGTTACATTTACTAATAAATACTTCCTTTATACATGTTATACTTAAGATAGGTTGAATTTGCTTCTACTATTTTTAAATGAATGAGCCTGCACCAGAGTGACCTCAGGAACAGAATATAATATTCAAGTTTTTTGGAGCAAATACTTAATAAACACTTATTAAGCTGAATTAAATGAACTCCCCCAGGATCATGGTGGGACCGTATAAACAGCATGGGCTTTAGAAACTGGCTGACCTGTGTTTGAATTACGGCTCTTTAAGACTTTGACAAATTATTTCATATATCAGACCCTCAACTTCTCCTCCTCCTTTTTCATTCTCATCAGCATTATAATCTCTAACGTTTGTTGAATTGTGTCCCTATGGCTCACACTATGCTAAATGCTTTGCATATGTTATCTCATGGATAAAATAATTATTATTATTGCACTTCATGATCTTCAAATAGATAATCAGTATAAAGCATTAAGCCCAAATAGTAATGATATTTTTTCTCCCACTTTTTCCTTCCTGACTTAATCCTGCCTCTTACCACTTTGCTAGTATTCAGAGTTATGGCCCCTTCACTTTTGGACAGGTTAATATGTTTGCTTTATGTGATCATAACTTGTTAGTCTTGTCCTTTTGCCTTTTTACTTGTGAATTACTCAGTGTGAAATATGCTCAATAATGACACAAACAACATAAAAGCAGAACTCAACAAATGCAAAAGTAACTAGGTTCTTGCATGGAAAGACTGAGCATTGTAAAGAGGTCAGTTCTTAATTTATACAATTAATTTAATTCAAATAAAAACAATAACAAAGACATCCCCCTCTCCTTCCCTGGAGTTGAGCAAGTTGACTCTAAAGTCCATTTGGAAAAATAAACAAGCATGGATAATCTTAAAAATTCTGAAAACAAAGTGCAATGAAGAGAGTTTAGCCCCTCTATAGATAATAATGCATATTATACAACCTCAATAATAAAAACAGGATGATAATGATACCTAATGGGAAAACAAAACATAACACAACCTATAAAATTTAGAAATAGAGCTGATTAACAAAATGATTTAGCAGAGTAAGTGATGAAGGTGGCATCAACATCCAAAGTTTGACAGCACAGTCTGTTGGCAAGACTGTGGGGACGTAAGCTGACGAGAGGGCCAAACAGTACAAACCCACATTCCATGGCTGGAAATTTGCCAATATTTATCAATATTACAAATGCATTTACCCACTTCTGGGAATTTAGCCTATAGAGTGAAATGCACACATACAAAATGATGGGCATACAAAATGTATTCATTGTAGCATATTTATAAGAAGAAGAACTCCAAATGTCCATCAATAGGGGACTGGATAAATAAACTGTGGTATGACACTAAGAGAATAGATCTCATCACAAGAAAAATAAATTTGTAAATATGTGTGTTAACTAAACTTACTTTGGTGATCAATTTGCTATAAATACAGATATCAAATCGTTCTGTTGTATACCTGAAACTAATGTTATATGTCAATTATGTCTCAATAAAAATAAACTACGGTACAACCACACAGAAGAATCATATTCAGTTTTAAAAGATAGAGAAAAAGTTATCTAATTAGATATATGAAAAGAAGAAAGTGAAAAAGTCAAGTGCAAAAAAGTGTATATCATGCATTACATTTCACCTAAGAAAGGTGGAATAAGAATGCAGATTTGGGGGCTTCCCCGGTGGTGCAGTGATTAAGAATCTGCCTGCCAATGCAGGGGACACGGGTTTGAGCCCTGTCCTGGGAAGATCCCACATGCTGTGGAGCAATTAAGCTCGTGCACCACAACTACTGAGCCTGTGCTCTGGAGCCCGTGGGCCGCAACTACTGAAGCCCGCACCCCTGGAGCCCGTGCTCTGCAACAAGAGGAGCCACTGCAATGAGAAGCCCGTGCACCGCAACGAACAGTAGCCCCCGCTTGCAGCAACTAGAGAAAGCCTACGTGCAGCAACAAAAACCCAATGCAGCCAAAAATAAATAAAACAAAATAAACAAAAGTTAAAAAAAACAAGAATGCAGATTTGTATTTGCTTATACCTGCATAAAGAAATACAAATTACTAACAGTAGTTACCTATGGGGAAAGGGAGCATCTGCTGGAAGGGAAGAGGCATGAGAGCAAGACTTGTCAATGTGTACTTTATTATATTGATTTAGTTTTTTAATCATGAGTTTATATTATTCTTTCAAATAAAAAAAAACAGTAAGGGTTAAAAAAAAATCAAACAGTGAGTATTTACTGTGTGTAAGACATTGTGCTAAGCTTATAAATACATCATCTCATTTAATCCCCACCAGAGCCCTGTGAGATTTTATTTTAATCTTCATTTTACAGATGAGAAAAAGAGTTAGATTGCTTCAGCAATTTGTTCATCCTTTCTATCAATCCACAGCCTTCATTTCTTTCCTGTCCTAGCTCAATACTAACTGTCTGCAAATCTCCCTGGATTATTTCCACCCAACTCCAATTAGCTGTTGGAATCTCTTTAGCAATTAAATACCTAGTTCTCACTATATTCTTTTAACATAACAATATTCTTACCTTCCACCTGTACATGCTCTGTCTCTTGAACTAGACTGTAAAAACCATATTATACACCATAGTTTCCATATTTGTCTTTTCAACTCTGGTGCTGCCAGGCACACTGAATCACCACTCAGTAAATCACAGAATATAAAATAGTATTTTTATTCATGTAGTTCCACAGAGTTTACACTGTCTCTAAACTGAATCTCCCTGACACCCTGTCAGGAAGGTTTTATTATCCCCATTTTACAGAATAGGAAACTGAGGCTCAGAGAGACTCGGAAAGATTAACTGGGAGTCATAGCTAAGACCTTTGACTCCAAGGTAAGTGACCTTTTCATTACACCACAGCTATCTCTAGTTAGCCTTTCAGAAAATATCTGGTCGAACCATATTTATTGCAGGAGAATGTCTAAGTCAATTATTCTAGGAATGAGGACACAGAAATAACTCAAGGATAATGAAATGTTACACTTTCTCCCTCATACCAGACATCACTAATGGATCATACAACTTTTCTTCTGGGTCTTGAAGCTGCTCCACATACTTCAAAATCTTTCTTAAAACCAGGTTCCCGTTCCACAATCAATTGATCTTAATCCAAGATGGACACTCAAGAAGAAGCCTACTTATCATTTGAGGGCCAGATGATCTCCAGTACCTGGCTACCCAAAATGTGGTCCTCAGGCCAGCAGCACCAACATCATCTGGAAGCTTGATAGAAACACAGAATCTCAGGTCTCATCTACAGAATCAGAATCTGCATTTTAATATCTCCAAGTGATTCCTATGAGCACGAAGTTTGAGAAGTTCTGCTCGAAGACACTGTTCAGTGACAATTCTAAACAGTGATTTTATGACCTATCTCTCCATCTCAGAGAACCCACTACAGAGTTGCTTCATCAGCCTTCCCTCAGATCTGCTGGTTCTGAGGGGCATCCGTTAAATTTCTCTAAAACATCTTCCAGGACCTTTTGGTTTGAATGAGATGTTGGTTCTATTTGAAAAGATCCTTCTGAGACCAGACGCACTCAGCTGCAAATTGAGAGTAATGAGGGAAGTTGAAACTCTCTTGTTTGGCTGTCGATGTATCTCGCCTTGCCTGGAGAGTTATTCTCTTCTTTGTGTTGGCAGTATAGAGGTGGGACATTTCTGCCCTGGAATTCCCAGTACCACAGTAAAATGGAATCCTAGACTGCTTTCCTGGGTGTTCCAGTGTTCTAGCTAGCCTGGCTCAAATTCCTTAGGGGAGGAAGAACTTTTGTCTGACACATTACCTCTGTGATCACTAGTGTACTTCCTGTTTCTGTACTGCAAAAGCTACTGCTGTGTTAGTCAACTTTACAAGCTTGTATACTTTGCTGACATTTAAAAACAATTCTTTATATGTTTGTTTGTAGCTATCATTTACTTTTAATTTTTTAATTTTTAAAATTTTTAAAATTTTATGTCTGTTTGTGGTTATAATTTATGGCATGGGAGAAAGATGTTTCTGATCTCAAGAATGGGATTAAATTATGAAGATCATTCACCAGTGGGGAGCACTAGAAAAGGTTATAATTGAACAGAAGTAATCATTGTCTGTATTTTCCTAAAAATCTCTCGTGAGTAATTTCCTTATGTCTAAATGTGTGTATTATTTTTCCATTTTTATTTTAAATGTGTGTAATATTTTATCTAGTTATGAAAGAAGAGCAGTTTTATTTTGAAAATCTAGAAAATTCAGAGAAATATAAGGGGAAGTAAAAAAACAACTCTATGTCCAATACTTAACATTTTGTTCTATTTCTTTCCACTCTTTTTGCTGTAACAGGAATCTTTTCTTGCTTATTTCTCTCTGCAACTTATCGTGGGGAAGCTTGTTTCAAGATCTCTTATTTCATTACGACAAGGGCAGTGATTGAGCTCCTTCACAGAGAACAGCAGGAGGAGTCAGCCAAAGGGACATGGAAGGGACACAAATAGAGATGGAATTGGACCATCTCCAGAGGAGCTGGGGCTCGCATCTTCCTCTGACTCTAGGACTTCAGACAGTTATCCAAGCACCAGCCGCTGTGGGTCTTTCTGCATTGGACCCCATGTGCCCACATCTCAACCTCCACAGTTGTGAGGCTGGGCTCTCCATGACCACCCTCCTAGCCGGAAAGATATTACTCCCACAAGGCCCAGGATCCTCTTGCTGTGTTAAGTGCTGTTTCTCTGTCCCAGCAGAGATAGGATACACATGTTCTCCATCCTTTGGATGATGTATGGGCCTATGGAAAGGACTTGGAATTCAGGGCCAGGCAGCCCTGATTCTAATTCTAACTCAGTCACTTAGTAGTTTTATGATTGTAAGCAGGGTCATTTAAGTGCTCTGAGTCTTAATTTTCTTAGCTATGAGATAGGGCTACTAAAACCTACCCTGCAGGGTCATTGTAAGGATTAGATATGATTGATGTTCAACGCCTGTGGCTTAACAGGCACTCAATGAACAACATCTACTAGTGTCACTGTCTGTCTCTTCAGTCATCTCCTTTTGTAGGCTTATGTTAAGGCAACTCTTTCAATTTTGGCTTCATGCTCCATTTTTCTACTTCCATGTCTTTTAAACAAATTCCTTCTGGAATTATAGGATCCCAGAATTCCACCAGCGCTCTGCTAAGATTCTAAATTCTCTTTCTCAACATATATTTTCTTGCCAGTGGTAAAAAGATACAAGGGAAGAATCAAGTCCTTCGGGAGCCTTTAATCTCATTGGGGAGACAAGACTTAGACACAAGATACGATTCGAGAACAATAAAAGAGAGCGAGAGCCCTCAAATGTGCTGAGTTTAATGTTCTATGCCTCTGTGTGTTTCCAAATTCCATTCTTGCTTTATTGAACAATATTGCCGTGCTGCTGACTCATGTTGAGTCTCTAGCCCGCTAAAGCTATAATATCTCTCTGCTGTATGTGCATATAACGAGTCAGAATATTCTATTGTGTATAATATTTCTGCAACATATTATATTTGGGCAGTTTTCCCCGAGCATTCTCCATGGCACTTGTCCCCATCAAAGTTTACCATTTGCGTCTGATAATTTTCTTTTCTTTTTTGTTTTATTTTGTTTTGTTTTTAATATCTTTATCGGAGTATAATTGCTTTACAGTGTTGTGTTAGTTTCTGTTGTACAGCAAAGTGAATCAGCTATAAGTATACAAATATCCCCATGTCCCCTCCCTCTTGAGCCTCCCTCCCATCCTCCCTATCCCACCCCTCTAGTTCGTCACAAAGCATCAAGCTGTCAACCCTGTAACACAATGCACCAGCTTTCTAGCAGAGATTATCTTGGACTAAAGCTCTTCAAACAACTGCCCTTGCCTGCAGTCTCTGGTATTTCCACATTTTCTCTCTCTGCTTGTAATCCAAACTCCTAGAGTACTGGGAGTGGAAGGGAGGGATGGATAGATCCTAATTGCCATGTCCCTAACCAGATAGATGAACTTAGGGATATCTCTTCTTATCTTAAAGCTTTGGTTTTCTTACAAGGGGAAGGAGGCTACTTGAGAACTTCTGAGACAGACATGTTGTGATTCCACATAGGGGCACTGGTTTTGACGTGAGTGATTTCTCCAACAATCAGCTCTGTCAATGAGCAGTGAGCACCTTTTCTGAGATAGGGCTCAGCACAGCCTTTTCTCCTATTTTCTTTCCCACCAAAGGACAGGTCTGTCTGTGGAACTGTAGGTTTTCTCTGAAAATGGTGGCAGGACAATCCTGTCTTTCTCACCTCATGATGGGTCAATAACACAGATCCATTAGACTAGTGGGATTAGCCATAAAGCAAAACAGAGAAGATGCTTGTAGGAGCAAATGTTGGTTTCTTGAGTTTGTTAAAAATGGAAGGAAACAGTTTGCCAGGTGCCAGCTATGTAAAGTGAGTGCTCCCTGAGGCTATGTCCTGGGGACGATGTTTCAAAAGCAGCATTGGCTGTACCATCTACCTTAAAGATGTTTACATCTAGTATAAGTGATGGGAGAAGGAGAGAGTGTAAGCAAGTACACAGAAAAGTGACATAGGAACAATGCATAGCTACATTCACCTGGGGCATGTATATGAACACCAAAGAGAATGTTAGAAATGGAGGAGACTTACAAGGTCATTTCAAAATTCACACTTTGCAAAACATTGAAATGAAGCTTAGAGGGCAAATGGCAGGGGAGAGGTCGTGGAGCTGGTTAGCAGCAGAATTGGGATGAGAACCCATGTCTTCTGTTGATTGATTCAAGGTTGTATCCACCACCATATTCTGCCTGTGCTGGGACTGGTAGATTTGGGCTGGTTAGTTAAGGTTACCTGGGATGGCTATATTCGAAAATTATTCTCAAATGTGAGTGGTGCAATTTGTCTGAGAGGCACATATTTGGATCTGTATAGGCAGTTTTATGGCAACAGGAGGGTATACAGAAAGTTTTGGCTATATACTATATCTTGAACTTAATAGGCATTCAGTAATAGTTATTAATTTTTTTTAGATTTGCTGAACATACACATGAAAATAAAACTCCTATCATCCTTCTCAATATTTCTTGATTGAGGTGGGAGTGACTGAGTCATACTCATAAGTAGGTTTGCCTAATTATAGACAGTACCAGCTGGTGAGTGTACTGGCAGAGCCAGATAAAAAGCCTCACATCCAGTGTGGTTGGAAGGGCCAGATGTTAAGGTAAGAATGGCTGCCTCAGTCAACTTTGGGTGTCTCTGCAAATTCCGAGCTGTGCAACAGAGTTTAAAAGGTGGGGAAGTAGTCACATAAAAGGTACTTGTGCCCTGGAATGAATGGGCCATTTTACCTGGGTGTTTGTTTTCCTCATTGATCTATTAATAGTGCTAAAATAAAATAACCTAGCTCTTCATTAAGCGATCATGACCAGACACCCACTTCTTTTTTTTTTTTTTTTTTTTTTTTTTTTTTTTAAACATCTTTATTGAAGTATAATTGCCTTACAATAGTGTGTTAGCTTCTGCTTTATAACAAAGTGAATCAGTTATACATATACAATATGTTCCCATTTCTCTTCCCTCTTGCATCTCCCTCCCTCCCACCCTCCCCATCCCACCCCTCTAGGTGGTCACAAAGCACCGAGCTGATCTCCCTGGGCTATGCGGCTGCTTCCCACTAGCTATCTATTTTACATTTGGTAGTGTATATATGTCCATGACACTCTCTTACCCTGTCACATCTCACCCCACCCCCTCCCCATATCCTCAAGTCCATTCTCTAGTAGGTCTGTGTCTTTATTCCCGTCTTGCCACTAGGTTCTTCATGGCCTTTTTTTTTTTTTTTTTCCTTAGATTCCGTATATATGTGTTAGCATACTGTATTTGTTTTTCTCTTTCTGACTTACTTCACTCTGTATGACAGACTCTAACTCCATCCACCTCATTACAAATACCTCCATTTCATTTCTTTTTATGGCTGAGTAATATTCCATTGTATATATGTGCCACATCTTCTTTATCCATTCGTCTGTCGATGGACATTTAGGTTGCTTCCATGTCCTGGCTATTGTAAATAGAGCTGCAATGAACATTGTGGTACATGACACTTTTTGACCTATGGTTTTCTCAGGGTATATGCCCAGTAGTGGAATTGCTGGGTCGTATGGTAGTTCTATTTGTAGTTTTTTAAGGAACCTCCATACTGTTCTCCATAGTGGCTGTATCAATTTACATTCCCACCAACAGTGCAAGAGTGTTCCCTTTCCTCCACACCCTCTCCAGCATTTATTGTTTCTAGATTTTTTGATGATGGCCATTCTGACCGGTGTGAGATGATATCTCATTGTAGTTTTGATTTGCATTTCTCTAATGATTAATGATGTTGAGCATTCTTTCATGTGTCTGTAGGCCATCTGTATATCTTCTTTGGAGAAATGTCTATTTAGGTCTTCTGCCCATTTTTGGATTGGGTTGTTCGTTTTTTTGTTATTGAGCTGCATGAGCTGCTTGTAAATCTTGGAGATTAATCCTTTGTCAGTTGCTTCATTTGCAAATATTTTCTCCCATTCTAAGGGTTGTCTTTTGGTCTTGTTTATGGTTTCCTTTGCTGTGCAAAAGCTTTTAAGTTTCATTAGGTCCCATTTGTTTATTTGTGTTCTTATTTCCATTTCTCTGGGAGCTGGGTCAAAAAGAATCTTGCTGTGATGTATGTCATAGAGTGTTCTGCCTATGTTTTCCTCTAAGAGTTTGATAGTGTCTGGCCTTACACTTAGGTCTTTAATCCATTTTGAGTTTATTTTTGTGCATGGTGTCAGGGAGTGTTCTAATTTCATACTTTTACATGTACCTGTCCAATTTTCCCAGCACCACTTATTGAAGAGGCTGTCTTTTCTCCACTGTATATGCTTGCCTCCTTTATCAAAGATAAGGTGACCATATGTGTGTGGGTTTATCTCTGGGCTTTCTATCCTGTTCCATTGATCTATATTTCTGTTTTTGTGCCAGTACCAAACTGTCTTGATTACTGAAGCTTTGTAGTATAGTCTGAAGTCAGGGAGCCTGATTCCCCCAGCTCCATTTTTCGTTCTCAAGATTGCTTTGGCTATTCGGGGTCTTTTGTGTTTCCATACAAATTGTGAAATTTTTTGTTCTAGTTCTGTGAAAAATGCCAGTGGTAGTTTGATAGGGATTGCATTGAATCTGTAGATTGCTTTGGGTAGTAGAGTCATTTTCACAATGTTGATTCTTCCAATCCAGGAACATGGTATATCTCTCCATCTATTTGTATCATCTTTAATTTCTTTCATCAGTGTCTTATAATTTTCTGCATACAGGTCTTTTGTCTCCTTAGGTAGGTTTATTCCTAGATATCTTATTCTTTTTGTTGCAATGGTAAACGGGAGTGTTTTCTTAATTTCCCTTTCAGATTTTTCGTCATTAGTGTATAGAAATGCAAGCGATTTCTGTGCATTAATTTTGTATCCTGCTACTTTACCAAATTCATTGATTAGCTCTAGGAGTTTTCTGGTAGCCTCTTTAGGATTCTCTATGTATAGTATCATGTCATCTGCAAATAGTGACAGCTTTACTTCTTCTTTTCCGATTTGGATTCCTTTTATTTCTTTGTCTTCTCTGATTGCTGTGGCTAACACTTCCAAAACTATGTTGAATAATAGTGGTGAGAGTGGGCAACCTTGTCTTGTTCCTGATCTTAGTGGAAATGGTTTCAGTTTTTCACCATTGAGGACAATGTTGGCTGTGGGTTTGTCATATATGGCCTTTATTATGTTGAGGAAAGTTCCCTCTATGCCTACTTTCTGCAGGGCTTTTATCATAAATGGGTGTTGAATTTTGTCGAAAGCTTTCTCTGCATCTATTGAGATGATCATATGGTTTTTCTCCTTCAATTTGTTAATATGGTGTATCACATTGATTGATTTGCGTATATTGAAGAATCCTTGCATTCCTGGGATAAACCCCACTTGATCATGGTGTATGATCCTTTTAATGTGCTGTTGGATTCTGTTTGCTAGTATTTTGTTGAGGATTTTTGCATCTATGTTCATCAGTGATATTGGCCTGTAGTTTTCTTTCTTTGTGACATCTTTGTCTGGTTTTGGTATCAGGGTGATGGTGGCCTCGTAGAATGAGTTTGGGAGTGTTCCTCCCTCTGCAATATTTTGGAAGAGTTTGAGAAGGATAGGTGTTAGCTCTTCTCTAAATGTTTGATAGAATTCACCTGTGAAGCCATCTGGTCCTGGGCTTTTGTTTGTTGGAAGGTTTTTAATCACAGTTTCAATTTCAGTGCTTGTGATTGGTCTGTTCATATTTTCTATTTCTTCCTGGTTCAGTCTCGGCAGTTTGTGCATTTCTAAGAATCTGTCCATTTCTTCCAGGTTGTCCATTTTATTGGCATAGAGTTGCTTGTAGTAATCTCTCATGATCGTTTGTATTTCTGCAGTGTCAGTGGTTATTTCTCCTTTTTCATTTCTAATTCTATTGATCTGAGTCTTCTCCCTTTTTCTCTTGATGAGTCTGGCTAATGGTTTATCAATTTTGTTTATCTTCTCAAAGAACCAGCTTTTAGTTTCATTGATTTTTGCTATTGTTTCCTTCATTTCTTTTTCATTTATTTCTGACCTGATCTTTATAATTTCTTTCCTTCTGCTGGCTTTGGGGTTTTTTTGTTCTTCTTTCTCTAATTGCTTTAGGTGCAAGGTTAGGTTGTTTATTCGAGATGTTTCCTGTTTCTTGAGGTAGGCTTGTATTGCTATAAACTTCCCTCTTAGCACTGCTTTTGCTGCGTCCCATAGGTTTTGGGTCGTCGTATCTCCATTGTCATTTATTTCTAGGTATTTTTTGATTTCCCCTTTGATTTCTTCAGTAATCACTTCATTATTAAGTAATGTATTGTGTAGCCTCCATGTGTTTGTATTTTTTACAGATCTTTT
This sequence comes from Balaenoptera ricei, assembly GCF_028023285.1. Lineage (NCBI taxonomy): Eukaryota > Metazoa > Chordata > Mammalia > Artiodactyla > Balaenopteridae > Balaenoptera > Balaenoptera ricei. Next base: position 128,944,961 of record NC_082639.1, read on the forward strand.
CCTGTAATTGATATCTAGTCTCATAGCGTTGTGGTCGGAAAAGATACTTGATACGATTTCAATTTTCTTAAATTTACCAAGGTTTGATTTGTGACCCAAGATATGATCTATCCTGGAGAATGTTCCATGAGCACTTGAGAAAAATGTGTATTCTGTTGTTTTTGGGTGGAATGTCCTATAAATATCAATTAAGTCCATCTTGTTTAATGTATCATTTAAAGCTTGTGTTTCCTTATTTATTTTCATTTTGGATGATCTGTCCATTGGTGAAAGTGGGGTGTTAAAGTCCCCTACTATGATTGTGTTGCTGTCGATTTCCCCTTTTATGGCTGTTAGTACTTGCCTTATGTATTGAGGTGCTCCTATGTTGGGTGCATAAATATTTACAATTGTTATACCTTCCTCTTGGATCGATCCCTTGATCATTATATAGTGTCCTTCTTTGTCTCTTGTAATAGTCTTTATTTTAAAGTCTATTTTGTCTGATATGAGAATTGCTACTCCAGCTTTCTTTTGATTCCCATTTGCATGGAATATCTTTTTCCATCCCTTCACTTTCAGTCTGTATGTGTCTCTAGGTCTGAAGTGGGTCTCTTGTAGACAGCATATATATGGGTCTTGTTTTTGTATCCATTCAGCCAGCCTGTGTCTTTTGGTGGGAGCATTTAATCCATTTACATTCAAGGTAATTATCGATATGTATGTTCCTATTCCCATTTTCTTAAATGTTTTGGGTTTGTTATTGTAGGTGTTTTCCTTCTCTTGTGTTTCTTGCCTAGAGAAGTTCCTTTAGCATTTGTTGTAAAGCTGGTTTGGTAGTGCTGAACTCTCTCAGCTTTTGCTTGTCTGTAAAGGTTTTAATTTCTCCATCACATTTGAATGAGATCCTTGCTGGGTAGAGTAATCTTGGTTGTAGGTTCTTCTCCTTCATGACTTTAAGTATATCTTGCCACTCCCTTCTGGCTTGCAGAGTTTCTGCTGAAAGATCAGATGTTAACCTTATGGGGATTCCCTTGTGTGTTATTTGTTTTTTTTCCCTTGCTGCCTTTAATATGTTTTCCTTATATTTAATTTTTGACAGTTTGATTAATATGTGTCTTGGCGTGTTTCTCCTTGGGTTTATCCTGTATGGGACTCTCTGTGCTTCCAGGACTTGATTAACTATTTCCTTTCCCATATTAGGGAAGTTTTCAACTATAATCTCTTCAAATATTTTCTCAGTCCCTTTCTTTTTCTCTTCTTCTTCTGGGACCCCTATAATTCGAATGTTGGTGCGTTTAATGCTGTCCCAGAGGTCTCTGAGACTGTCCTCAGTTCTTTTCATTCTTTTTTCTTTATCCTGCTCTGCAGTAGTTATTTCCACCATTTTATCTTCCAGGTCACTTATCCTTTCTTCTGCCTCAGTTATTCTGCTATTGATCCCATCTAGAGTATTTTTAATTTCATTTATTGTGTTTTTCATCATTGCTTGATTCCTCTTTAGTTCTTCTACGTCCTTGTTAAATGCTTCTTGCATTTTGTCTATTCTATTTCCAAGATTTTGGATCATCCTTACTATCATTATTCTGAATTCTTTTTCAGGTAGACTACCTATTTCCTCTTCATTTGTTAAGTCTAGTGTGTTTTGACCCTGCTCCTTCATCTGCTGTGTGTTTTTCTGTCGTCTCATTTTGCTTATCTTACTGTGTTTGGGGTCTCCTTATCACAGGTTGCAGGTTTGTAGTTCCCGTTGTTTTTGGTATCTGTCCCCAGTGGCTAAGGTTGGTTCAGTGGGTTGTGTAGGCTTCCTGGTGGAGGGAACTAGTGCCTGAGCTCTGGTGGATGAGGCTGGATCTTGTCTTTCTGGTGGGCACGTCCACGTCTGGTGGTGTATTTTGGGGTGTCTGTGGCCTTATTATGATTTTAGGCAGCCTCTCTGCTAATGGATGAGGCTGTGTTCCTGTCTTGCTAGTCAGACACCCACTTCTGATGGAAAAAGTTTGCAGCTAGTAAGGAAACTTGGATGCATATCTAATAACAAAAGACTTTTTGTAAAAAAACAGTCTGGGCTTTCCAAAAATATGTTAGTTACATACATCATAATTCACGTCGTCATTTAATTATTCATTAAATATATTTCGAGCTCTTGATAATTATGTATTATGTGCTAGCTTCCAAATGTTTTTGCATTATCTTATTAGAGTCAAAACAACTTTCTGAGCAGAGTACGTGTAATTTGTCCCATTTTACAGAAGCAGTAGAGAAGCAGTGGATTTGGGAGTCCAAGGAGGTGAAATACTGCCCAGTTTTGGTCTTGGGTTTTTCCCAGTCACATTCTGGGCTTAGAAGACTGAACTATTTAGGGACTTCAGTGCTAAGCTAAGAGAGATTAAGTGACTTTTCCAAGGGCACACACTGTTAAACGGCAAATCCAGAATGCAATCCCAGACTTTGGTCAGTTTCTCCCTCCTCCATGCCAGTGGCTCTCCAATATTAGTGAGTGTCAAAATCCCCAGAGGGCTTATTCAAACATAGACTGCTGGTCCCATCCCAGAGTGTTTGATACAGAGGTCTGGCGAAGGCAGGCCAAAAATGTGCATTTCAGTAATTTTTCAGGAAACACTGATGCAAAGGAAACCGTGCACTGAGAACTACTTGCTGTTCAAAGTGTGGTCTCAGCAGGCATCAGCCAGGAGCTCCTCAGAAACAGAATCTCACAGAATCTCAGGTCCCATTCTGGCGCTGCAGAATTAGAATCTGCATTTTAACAAGACCTCCAGATCTCACATTAAAATTTGAGGAGTGCTGGTCTTCTCCACAGCTGTCGGTTTGCAGGCCCTGGACTAGGTGTTAAAGGGAGATGACAGGATAATAATAATAACTGTTTTTTCAGGCACTTTCTGTATGTCAGACACTCCTCTAAGCCCTTCAGGTATTTTATCTCCTTTTAATTCTAACAGTAACACTATGAGGGTGATACCAATATTATTCCCATTTTAAAGTTGAGGGAATGCCAGGGTACAGAGAGGTTGGTATCCCGCCTCAGGCCACTTACCCAATAAAAGGTGGATCCAGGCTCTGAAGCTGGGCAGTTTACTCCCAAAGACCACACTCAGTCACGATGCTACATTTTTGTTAAGTCCAATTGCCACTCGTATACACGGGGAGATAAGAAGGAAAGGCGTGTAAATAAGTTTAGAGCAAGAGAGAAGTTCCAGTTTGAACAGATTTCCTGGGTCAAGGTAATCTAGTTATGTGTCCCTTTTAAAGTCAGGAGACCTGGGTTTGGCTGGGCCTCTGCAGAGCTTCCTGATGATGTAGACTTTGGTGCATTCTGCTTCTTCGTAACTTCACTTGTAAAACTGAAATAATATTAATAACAATTGATAAAGAGAAAAAGGATCCCGCTGGCTAGACTATGGAGGGAATGTGCTGAGAATTGAAAAAGAAGCCACAATTTTTCAAAATGGACTACACTATATTTGGCAAAAGAGATAAGCTGTACCAAATCAAAACCATGATGTTCATCACAAACTAGCTAAGCTCCAGCTCTCTCAACACCAGTCTGTTCCAATCCCTGAGTCCAAGATAAGACCACAGACAAACTGATTTAACAGTGACTCTGAACGGACCCATGTGTTCTAAATACAAGGCTATGGACTGTTCCAGCAACTTTCTAGTTGATTCCTGTCAAGCCTAATAACATGGCTAACTCAAGCTCCCATAGCCCTAAAAGGACCTGTTTCTTGTCTCCTTCCTTTTGGGACACCCCACAGATACCCATGGTATATAGTTTCCTTGCTGCAGCAAATAATAACCCAACTTTATTCACTACAAGTGTTTTCCCAGAGGTCTTTGTCTGGTGGGCTCCGGCACAATAATATTTTCCTACCTACCTTGTATACTACCTATGAATATCAAACGAAATAAAGCATAGAGAGCTCCACACACATGTGAGCTTCTAAATTTGTTTTATTTTTTTTTAATTTTTAAAATTTATTTATTTATTTATTTTTGGCTGTGATGGGTCTTAGTTTCTGTGCCAGGGCTTTCTCTAGTTGCGGCGAGCAGGGGCCACTCTTCATCGTGGTGAGCAGGCCTCTCACTATCGCGGCCTCTCTTATTGCGGAGCACAGGCTCCAGACGTGCAGGCTCAGTGGTTGTGGCTCACGGGCCCAGTTGCTCCGCGGGACGTGGGATCTTCCCAGACCAGGGCTCGAACCCGTGTCCCCTGCATTGGCAGGTGGATTCTCAACCACTGCGCCACCAGGGAAGCCCCCTAAATTTGTTATTGTAATTATTTATGTGCTGCTCCATCTTCTCCCCCAAAACAGTGATGCTCATATTAAAAGAGGAGATATAGTCCTATTTTCTTTGTGTTCACAATGTCTAGAATGGTTCTTAATACTCAATAATTATTGATTGAATGAAAAAACAAACAAATGGGCAAATGAAAAAAATCCTGTTCCAGTTCTTCTTTCCCCAGGTCCAGCCCAGTGAGTCACCAAGACTTCCTCCAATCGGATAAAGGAGTTCTTAAGTGTTTAGAAATGATTGTTACCACCTGGACAGACTGTCACTAGCACTTCGTAACAGTTACAGATAACCTTGTTTGCCTCTTAAAAGTTTCTCTTCTTGCAAGCTGCTTGGAATTGCTAGTGGGAATACTACTCCCCTTGCCCACAGCATCGATCCTGGAGCAGTAACTGTGCAGCTAAACAGCAGCACATTTTATAGGCTGTGGAGCTGGTGTGTATCAGCATATTAGCTGAGTGCCCCTTGCAATCTCACCCCATGTTTAGCAGAATGATATTCTTAGGTGCTTTTGTAATAGACTTGCACCAAGCAGAAATCATGGTGCGTGAAACACGGTGACTCCATCGAACACTCTAAAATCCTTTTGGCACAGTGAGTTCCAGCTGTGGCTAGAATCTCTGGGGATACCTCTGATCAATCAGAAGCTGTCAGAGATTCTTTGTACTCAGAGAGCACAGAGGCTGTCCAGTGCTATACAACTTCCTTTCTCTCCTCTGGAGCTGGCTCTGTCCCCCTAAGCCCACTTCCGGTTGTCAGGACTTCTGAGAGATGCCCCCAGAGGGGTAGGCAGGCGTTTGCCCTGTTGTGGGAGGCAAGTCAGTGGGCATCCTTCAGGGGACAAGCGAAACAGTGTCTTAGGGAGCACAGGCCCTACAAGTTGGAGTTCAGACCAGTGCTCTCTGAGACCATATTCTCCGTTAAGACTACCCTGCGGGACATTTCCCAAAGGAAACACCTGCAGTAGTAATGTGTTCCCTTTCCAATGCCCTATTCCTGGGACAGGAGTGAAGACAAAGAAAACACTGTATTTGTTTCCCTTCTCACTTCCAGCCATCAAAGGGATGCTGCACCTGAAACAAAAATAAAATGCATCCTTCAGCGGATCCCAGAGCTCCCCTCCCCAGTCAGAGAGGACGAGGATTGTCCCAGCCAGGCCCTCCCGCGTCCTGGGCTTCAGCCAGGAGTTTAGTGGCTCCTATGTAACTCCCAGTTTCTTCTCCTTGCCCAGAACCTCCTCTCAGCCTGGAGAAGTGAGAGGGTAGGGTTTCTTTTTAAGCAGTTTTCTTCACCCCTCAACATGGATGTTTGATTGACCTTGAGTTTGGCCAGTTACACACACCCCCATTTCCATTTCTTTTTCTGTTCATTTTTCCCTTATATTATGTGTGCACATGCCCCATCTTCTCCATTAGAACATAAGAATCATCTCTTTCCCTTTTCTCTACCTTAGAGCTTACCATAATATTAGCTTAATTTGTAACAAGTGCAAGTAAAAATACACATATTTAAAGAAACACGCATGTGGCCAAAGACTGTAAGACTGTGGGATTGTGGCAATTCCAAGAGATTTAAGATTTTTTTTCTGAAGGTAACTTTAATAAGACATGGTCTGACTCTTGCTTCTTGGAATTAAAGGTCAAAGAGGAAGGGCATCATACCGGACTGACTCATGCACTGTGGATACTTTCCAGCCAAGGGGAGGCAAGGCGCAGGCCTCCTCTGCAGAGTGGCTGTGTCCTTCCTCTGTTATCTTTCAGAGCAGGATAAAGGCCACGCTCCAGCCCCACCCTGCATGCTGACCTTCTCAAAGCTGTCTCAGAAACAGACATGGTGACAGGTGGTGTTCTTCCAGCCTTCTGGAACCAGCCTGAAAACAGAAATGTTGTTGAGGGAGACTGTAGCTCTGTTGCACGTTGAGGCCACAGGTGAACTTAAATCCAATATAATAAAGATGGATTATCACTCAGTATGATAATCACTAGGCCCATCCATGTTGCTGCAAATGGCATTACTTCATTCTTTCTTATGGCTGAGTAATATTCCATTGTATATATGTACCACATCTTCTTTATCCATCCCTCTGTTGATGGACATTTAGGTTGCTTCCATGTCTTGGCTATTGTAAATAGTGCTACAAAGAACATTGGGGGGCATGTATCTTTTAGAATTATGGTTAGTCTGACAGAGAAAGATAAATATCATGATATCCATTATATGTTGTATCTAAAAAAAAGGGTACAAAACAACTTATCTACAAAACAGAAATAGAGTCACAGATGTAGAAAACGAACTTATGGTTACCAAGGAGTAAGGGGGGAAGGGATAAATTGGGAGATTGGGATTGACATATACACACTACTATATATAAAATAGATAACTAATAAGGACCTACTGTATAGCACAGGGAACTCTACTCAATACTCTGTAATGGCCTATATGGGAAAAGAATCTAAAAAAGAGTGGATATATGTATATGTATAACTGATTCACTTTGCTATATACCTGAAACTAACACAACATTGTAAATCAACTATACTCCAATAAACTTTTTTTTAAAAAGATGGATTATCAGCCTTACTTGGCATTTCAATGGGTTTCCTCTCACACCCTGAGAATAATAATAAACTTTTTTCTCAAATGGAGATGGAGTCCTGTGCTGCTGGGAGAGAGAAAGAGAAGGAGAGCAGTTCTGTGCCCAGTGCTGGTGAAAGGTCTACAAACACATTCAAAAAGTGACTCCCTTGTTGCCCCTCCCCAAGGGGGCAGCCTCAGGGCTCCTGCAGAACTTTCAGTACCTGCCCACACATTATCTTGCCCCTTGCTTGGTGGACTCCTCAATAGTTTCACAGATTCAGTTTAGAGATTCCTGTGCTCCCGTCAGGGACACACTGCTAGTGACTCTACCTCTCCCAGGGGATTCCTTTCTGCTACCCCCAGCGGTGGCATTTTGTTAGATTTTATAAATTATTTATCCCTCAAGGACTTATGGCTCACTTGGCTTTTGTCTGTCATTTCCCACTGTTCCTGGGGTGGATTAGGGAGGTGGTGTAACTCCTGGGTTTGAGTTGCTGGCCCTACATTAGCATCTGAATATCCCGTGCAGTGAAAGCATGGGTGGTAGGGAGGGAGTGAGTGCCTTAAGTAATGACTGCCCCAGACTTACGCACTAAGACTTTGATGCCCTTTCAAACCGATTAAGTTAATTTTTTAAAACTTTTATTGAAGTATAGTTGATTTACAATGTTGTGTTAGTTTCAAGTGTATAGCAAAGTGATTGAGTTTTATATATATATGTATATATTATTTTTCCAATTCTTTTTCCTTATATGTTATTACAAGATCTTGAGTATACTTCCCTGTGCTATATAGTAGGTCCTTGTTGGTTACCTATTTTATATATGGTAGTGTGTGTATGTTAGTCCCAAACTCCTAATCAAATTGATCAGATTTAAGAATTTGTTTACCATGTGTTTAGTGGGAGTAGGAGGAAAATGCCATGGACCTTGGGGTCAGAATACCTGAGTTCTTATTTCACTTCTATCACTTGCTAGTTGTGTAACCATGGACATATTAACCTCCTGCTATAAAATAAAGATAATAAGTACCTCAATTGTTCCTGTGAGAATTAAAGGAGTTAATATATTTAAGATGCCTCAGACAATGGCCCATGGTAAGTTCTTATTATCAGCTACTGCTTTTATTAAAATAAAAATTGTATAAATTTTCTTTGTGTTCAAAGTAGGTTATTTTAAAACTTTCTCTGAATATAACATAGTCTTTAAACTATTTTTATATTATGGCTTTTTGTTGCTTATGACTGAATTCATTAACAAACAGTATGCACGAAGGATAGTGTTAAATTACTGGATTTAAGGAGAAAGTCTTATTTTAAAAGAAGAAAATCTTATTCTAGAAATAAGATTCCTTCACCAGGGAACTTTTGGGTGGCATGTTAAATCATTTTGGTGGAGTTAATGAAGTAAATCAGTCTTTCCTGGTAAGCATTAGTTCTCAAATTTCCAGCAGACTGTGGGCCTGGGAATGGGTGGATTGGCTTGTGGTGGTATGAGGTACCAATTTTCACGTTTTTATAAGAAAATTCTAAGGGAACAGAAGATGTCAATGCCAAGAAGAATGCTTATTCTTTCTACTGGAAGGCACTGTCTCTTTTGGTGGAAGGAACCTGGCCACGTACCAACTATTCTGGGAGGGTACATTGTGTCTGGACATTCAGCTTTATTCTTCTGGTGTTTTAGGGCTTGCTGTGGATGATGCTCCAAGATACTGACTTTGGCCTCGACTGGACTCTGCCCTGAAATCATTTGTGCCCACTGCTGAGAAATTGGAAAGGATGAAAGGTGAAGTCTGGGAGATTGTTTGGAAAAGCTCAAGTTCACATGTGAATGTTGTCATTGTTATTACAAGTTCAAACTCAAAGTGATATTATTACTACCAATTACAGTTAGCTTCCTTTTTTTGCAGAGAAGATGGAGGATGAAAGCTATACATTTTATAAATCATTTACTAATATTCGAAGTGTTAGAATATAAGATCACACACCATGTTCTTTCTCTATGGAGCATAATTCAAATTTCCTTTGATTCAGAAAGCACTTCAGCATCTCGCAGTCAATCTGCTAACATTACACTATAAAAAATTTTGATTTTTATACAGTTATTGAGTTTTGGATAAACCCTAGCGTACCATATATTTAGTCATGTTATTAACATATATTTAATCATTGATTAAACAGACAGTTGTTGAGGACTTATTGTGTGCAGGATATTGTGACATATGATAACAACAAATAAAAGTCTAGATGAATAAAACAAAACTATGAGACAGAATGAAGGGCAGTTCAATTGACGGGAACATAAAGCAAAAGACCTGGGGATAGAAAAGTGCAAGGGGTGTTTAGGGAATAGTGAAATGATGAGTGTGGTTGAAAGTCTGGGTTTCTGAAGGTAGTAATAATATAATAGTAATAGTTACAATGAGGTACACAATGTTTATTGAGCATTTGTCACTTGTCAGGCATTGTGTTAAGTGTTTTACATTAAGAAATCATTGAATCTCAACAGTAAGTCTGTGAGGGAGGTAATGTTTTGTTTCTCATTTCACAGATGAGGAAAGTGAGGCAGAAGATTATTAACTGACTTGTTGCTTCAGTAAGTGGTGAAGCTAAGATCTGTGCTTGTGCTGTCTGACTCCAGAGCCTGTGCTCATGGGAGGTATGATGGGAAAGGGTCAGGCAGCAGAGGTTCTGTGTGTCAAGTAAGGAAGGAGTGGGGGATACACCTGAGCAGAGAAACATGGGTGAAAATGTACAAAAATGTCCCCAATCCCATTATTAAGATTATTAAGGGTCCCTCCTCCCAAGCTGTGCTCTTGGGCCCAGAACAACCTACCTTTCCCCTCTGACATTCTGCACCCTTCCCGGAATAGCATAATAGGAAGATATGGGATAGAACTGTGTTTAACTCTCTGTTTTGCTGCTAACCAAACCTTGGATATGCTATTTAGCCTCCTCAAATCTCAGTTTCTTCAACTCTAAAATAGGAATAATGGGACTTCCCTGACAGTCCAGTGGTTAATACTCCTCGCTCCCGGTGCAGGGGGTATGGATTCAATCCCTGGTCGGGCAACTAAGATCTCACATGCCGGGTGGTGTACCCATTAAATAATATATTACTTAAATAAAAAAGGAATAATAATTCCAGGGTTGTTGTTCACTAGAACCTGAACTCGTTAACAGTAGCTAGTAAGAGTGGCTCCAAACATTCTCTTTCACGAAGCTTTATCCATCCCAGTTATATACAGTAAGAAGTTTTCCTTGAATTTTGATTTATTCATTTTTCTCCCCATCTGAAATGTGAGAGCGTCAAGGCTGGCCACCGTATCTCCACTGTATGGCCACCATATCATCGTCCCAACACCAGTACAGCTCCTGCTGAACACTGAATGACTCCAGAATCCCTTCCCACTAGGATGGGTCTTGGGACCACCAATTTCGTCAGCCTCCTGTGATGTCAGCCTTGTGGATGACCAGACTGAGAAGAAGGAAAAGGCTCACCTGTTAATAGTTGAGTAAGGTTGATAAAGTTGGGAAGAGTTAAGGGGAAATAATGTAAAACGCAGTGCTCTGTGGACCACTGGAAAGTCTGTGCATCACAGAAGGAATTGCAGAGCAGATAGATGTTGGTTGGAGGGAAAACCAAAGAAGAATTATCCAAGGATGCCCCATTTGGTCCAAAGCTGGCTGTACTAGCATCCCCCTCCTCCCCCTTCCCATTGCCCCCAGCCTCCCCCGCTATAGGGTACTGATGTCGTTTATGAATTCTGTTTGATAAGTTTTTATTTACATCTCTCTGTACATGTCATTTCTGCTGCCAGAATATAGGTTTTTTAATAAGAAGGATCATATCTAGAGGTGATTTAGTATAAAATAAGGCATTCATTTGTCCTCTATTCTGAGCCAGGCATTATGCTAGATCCTTTAAGAAATTATCTCTAATTTTCATCAGAACTCCAAAAACAGTATTCTTATTACTGCCATTTACTGCCCAAACGATACAGTTGGTAAGTGATGGAATCAGAATTCTAAACAGATTCCAAGTACTAAGGGCCATGATTTTACAGTTAGAAACCTTTGTTATGTTCTGAGCTGTGTAATGTTGAGAGCTTTGCAGCCCCTCAGTGTTTTCTCTATAGATTTGGAATAATTATACCTGTTCCACTTTACCACACGGAGCAGTTATGAGGACAAAGTGAGATAGTGTGATGGCATTTTGTCAACCACTCATAAAACAAATGTTTATTGAGCATCTACCACATGCTGGCCAGTGGATATCATTTTTTTAAATCATTTTATTTTATTTCTTCAAGTCTGTTTTTTTATTTTTTTAAACATCTTTATTAGAGTATAACTGCTTTACAATGTTGTATTAGTTTCTGCTGTGCAACAAAGTGAATGTAAACCTAGTGGCACATGGCCCCGTATGCTGTGCCCTCTGTCCTGAGGTCGTACTTCTGTTTTGCTTACACCATAATTCTTGGGAAATTCCACCCCTTCTCAGTGTATTGTCAGACAAAACTATAACTTCCCTGCTCATCAATTTTCTCATCTAGTAAATGAGGATGAGAATAACAACTTCTCTGAGAAAGCTCTGGGAGAAAAATGCTATCTAGATGCAAAGTATTATTCAGGAAAAAATCCATCTAACACCGATGTGTGTGAAGTGTTTTTAACAAGTGCACTGACAGGAGAGAAACACAAAGGGGGAAACAATCCACACAGACATTTTGAATGGCCTGAACTGTAGATACAGGACAAGGCTTTAGCTGACGGTGGGAAAATGTGCTTGCTACAACTGCAGATGCTGAAAATACTAAGTCCAAGTGAAACTAGTACCTTGACCCTCACAGGGCTTTCCTGGGTTCAAGGGCTGTCATTATCCAAAGCCAGGAAGAAACAGATCTGGTGGGATGCCCTGAGGGAACTATGTGACACTCTGTGTCCTGATGGCAGATGGGCGTTTACAGCAGAGCATGGGGCTGCAGATCAGATCAGGCAGGAAGAATGCAGTCTTGACCCCATCTGCCAGGTGATATTACTAGAAGGAAAGGAACACAGCATTCATCTTCCATGATCCATAATGTGACTCTCTTCAAACACATGAACATGAGAGTATTTACGTGACCTGGGTGCACCGAGCACTCTCTGGATTTGAAATCACATTATTACCGATGGCCCTGGCTGCATGCCATGCTGTAGACCTTAGACTTGCTCTTGCAGGTTCGCAGTGCAGGGAGAAAGGAAGGGGCCCCCAAAGTATAAGAAACATTACTCTTGTTTTGTGGTCCTCCCACTGAGAGGCAAAAAGGCATCAGAAATCCTGGGAAAACTTGTTGGAAATCAAGGAGGTGAGAGAGGGAGTGGAATAGAGACAAAGATTCTGTGGCTATAGAAGGAAGAAGCTATCACTTAAAGAGTAAAGGGTTAAATATTGGGGCTTGAGTTCTGGCTTCTGACATTATTAGCCATGTGACCTTGAACAAGTCAGTTAATCTCTGGGAGTGTCAGTTCCTACATCAGACATTCCTGCCTCGTAAGGTGAATGTACATTGGAGCACTTTGCTGTTTACACATACAGTATTAGATTGTGGGAAAGATGGTGTTAAAATGGCTCAAAGTAGCAGACACCCTGCCATCTTCGTGTTTGCAGCCCAGCACCTAGGTCACTGCCTGGCACAGGGTGGACACTTAACTATGTTTGAGGGACTAATGAGGTAAATCACTGAACTGCAGGAGATGAGAGTGCTAATGAGCTTGGCTGACCTGGAAGACAGAATTACCAATGAGTCACATCTGCCTCACATCTGGACAGACGAGAGGGTGAGGTCACTCTGATACAGGCAGCCCTAAAAGTCCAAATATATTCTAGCTCAGTATTCAGTATTTTTCAGTATTTTTTCTGAACTTTATGGGTTTTTATTTTTTAATTTTTTTAACACCTTTATTGGAGTATAATTGCTTTACAATGGTGTGTTAGTTTCTGCTTTATAACAAAGTGAATCAGCTATACATATACTTATATCCCCATATCTCCTCCCTCTCGCGTCTCCCTCCCACCCTCGCTATCCCACCCCTCTAGGTGGTCACAAACCACCGAGCTGATCTCCCTGTGCTATGCGGCTACTTCCCATTAGCTATCTATTTTACATTTGGTAGTGTACATATGTCCATGCCACTCTCTCACTTCGTCCCAGCTTACCCTTCCCCCTCCCCATGTCATCAAGTCCATTTGCTACATCTGCATCTTTATTCCTGTCCTGCCCCTAGATTCTTCAGAACCATTTTTAATTTTTTTAGATTCCATATATATGTGTTAGCATATGGTATTTGTTTTTGTCTTTCTGACTTACTTCACTCTGTATGATAGTCTCTAGGTCCATCAGCCTCACTACAATAACTCAATTTCGTTTCTTTTTATGGCTAATATTCCATGGTATATATGTGCCACATCTTCTTTATCCATTCATCTGTCAATGGACACTTAGGTTGCTTCCAAGCCCTGGCTATTGTATATAGAGCTGCAATGAACATTGTGGTACCTGACTCTTTTTTTTGTTTTTCATTCATTCATTCATTTATTGATTGATTGATTGATTTTTAAAACATCTTTATTCGAGTATAATTGCTTTACAATGGTGTGTTAGTTTCTGTTTTATAACAAAGTGAATCGGTTATACATATACATATGTTCCCATATCTCTTCCTTCTTGTGTCTCCGTCCCTCCCACCCTCCCTCCCCCACCCCTCTAGGTGGTCACAAAGCACCGAGCTGATCTCCCTGTGCTATGCGGTTGCTTCCCACTAGCTCTCTATTTTACGTTTGGTAGTGTATATATGCCACTCTCTAACTTTGTCCCAGCTTACCCCTCCCCCTCCCCGTATCTTCAAGTCCATTCTCTAGTAGGTCTGTGTCTTTATTCCCGTCTTGCCCCTAGGTTCTTCATGACCTTTTTTTTTTTTCCTTAGATTCCATATATATGTGTTAGCATACTGTATTTGTTTTTCTCTTTCTGACTTACTTCACTCTGTATGACAGACTCTAATTCCATCCACCTCACTACAAATAACTCAATTTCGTTTCCTTATATGTCTGAGTAATATTCCATTGTATATGTGTGCTACATCTTCTTTATCCATTCATCCGATGATGGACACTTAGGTTGCTTCCATGTCCTGGCTATTGTAAATAGAGCTGCAATGAACATTTTGGTACATGACTCTTTTTGAATTATGGTTTTCTCAGAGTATATGCCTAGTAGTAGGACTGCTGGGTTGTATGGTAGTTTTATTTTTAGATTTTTAAGGACCCTCCATACTGTTCTCCATAGTGGCTCTATCAATTTACATTTCCACCAACAGTGCAAGAGGGTTCACTTCTCTCCACACCCTCTCCAGCATTTATGTTTGTAGATTTTTGATGATGGCCATTCTGACTGGTGGGAGGTGATACCTCATTGTAGTTTTGATTTGCATTTCTCTAATGATTAGTAATGTTGAGCATCCTTTCTTGTGTTTGTTGGCAATCTGTATATCTTCTTTGGAGAAATGTCTATTTAAGTCTTCTGCCCATTTATGGATTGGGTTGTTTGTTTTTTTGATATTGAGCTGCATGAGCTGCTTGTAAATTTTGGAGATTAATCCTTTGTCGGTTGCTTCATTGGTAAATATTTTCTCCCATTCTGAGGGTTGTCTTTTTGTCTTCTTTATGTTTTCCTTTGCTGGGCAAAAGCTTTTAAGTTTCATTAGGTCCCATTTGTTTATTTTTGTTTTTATTTCTAGTTCTCTAGGAGGTGGGTCAAAAAAGATCTTGCTGTGATTTATGTCATAGAGTGTTCTGCCTATGTTTTCCTCTAAGACTTTTATAGTATCTGGCTTTACATTTAGGTCCTTAATCCATTTTGAGTTTATTTTTGTGCATGGTGTTAGGGAGTGTTCTAATTTCATTCTTTTACATGTAGCTGTCCAGTTTTCCCAGCACCACTTATTGAAGAGGCTGTCTTTTCTACATTGTATATTCTTGCCTCCTTTATCAAAAATAAATTGACCATATGTGCGTGGGTTTATCTCTGGGCTGTGTATCCTGTTCCATTGATCTATATTTCGGTTTCTGTGCCAGTACAATACTGTCTTCATTACTGTAGCTTTGTAGTATAGTCTGAAGTCAAGGAGCCTGATTCCTCCAGCTCCGTTTTTCTTTCCCAAGATTGCTTTGGCTATTTGGTGTCTTTTGTGTTTCCATACAAATTGGGAAATTTTTTGTTCTAGTTCTGTGAAAAATTCCAGTGGTAGTTTGATAGGGATTGCATTGAATCTGTAGATTGCTTTAGGTAGTATAGTCATTTTCACAATGTTGATTCTTCCAATCCAAGAACATGATATATCTCTCCATCTGTTGGTATCATCTTTAATTTCTTTCATCAGTGTCTTATAGTTTTCTGCATACAGGTCTTTTGTCTCCTTAGGTAGGTTTATTCCTAGGTATTTTATTCTTTTTGTTGCAGTGGTAAATGGGAGTGTTTCCTTAATTTCTCTTTCAGATTTTTCATCATTAGTGTATAGGAATGCAAGAGATTTCTGCACATTAATTTTGTATTCTGCTACTTTACCAAATTCATTGATTAGCTCTAGTAGTTTTTTGGTAGCATCTTTCGGATTCTCTATGTATAGTATCATGTCATCTGCAAACAGTGACAGGTTTACTTCTTTTCTGAATTAGGTTCCTTTTATTTCTTTTCCTTCTCTGATTTCTGTGGCTAAAACTTGCAAAACTATATTAAATAATGGTGGTGAGAGTGGACAACCTTGCCTTGCTCCTGATCTTAGAGGGAACGGTTTCAGTTTTTCACCATTGAGAATGATGTTGCCTGTGTGTTTGTTATATATGGCCTTTATTATGTTGAGGTAAGTTCCCTCTATGCCTATTTTCTGGAGGATTTTTATCATAAATGGGTGTTGAATTTTGTCAAAAGCTTATTCTGCATCTATTGAAATGATCATATGGTTTTTCTCCTTCAGTTGGTTAATATGGTGTATCACATTGATTGATTTGTGTATATTGAAGAATCCTTGCATTCCTGGGATAAATCCCACTTGATTACAGTGTATGATACTTTTAATGTGCTGTTGGATTCTGTTTGCTAGTATTTTGTTGAGAATTTTTCATCTATGGTCATCAGTGATATTGGCCTGTAGTTTTCTTTGTGATATTTTTGTCTAGTTTTTGTATCAGGGTGATGGTGGCCTCATAGAATGAGTTTGGGAGTGTTCCTCCCTCTGCTATATTTTGGAAGAGTTTGAGAAGGATTGGTTTTACCTCTTCTCTAAATGTTTGATAGAATTCGTGTGTGAAGCCATCTGGTCCTGGGCTTTTGTTTGCTGGAAGATTTTTAATCACAGTTTCAATTTCAGTGCTTGTTATTAGTCTGTTTATATTTTCTATTTCTTCCTGGTTCAGTCTCGGAATATTGTGCTTTTCTAAGAATTTGTCCATTTCTTCCAGGTTGTCCATTTTGTTAGCATATAGTTGCTTGTAGTAATCTCTCATAATTCTTTATATTTCTGCAGTGTCAGTTGTTACTTCTCCTTTTTCGTTTCTAATTCTATTGAGTTGAGTCTTCTGTCTTTTTTTCTTGATGAGTCTGACTAATGGTTTATCAATTATTTTATCTTCTCAAAGAACCAGCTTTTAGTTTTATTGATCTTTGCTATCGTTTCCTTCATTTCTTTTTCATTTATTTCTGATCTGATCTTTATGATTTCTTTCCCTCTGCTGCCTTTGGGGTTTTTTTGTTCTTCTTTCTCTAGTTGCTTTAGGTGTAAAGTTAGGTTGTTTATTTGAGATGTTTCTTGTTTCTTGAGGTAGGATTGTATTGCTATAAACTTCCCTCTTAGAACTGCTTTTGCTGCATCCCATAGGTATTGGGTCATTGTGCTTTCGTTGTCATTTGTTTTCAGGTATTTTTTGATTTCCTCTTTGATTTCTTCAGTGATCTCTTGGGTATTAAATAGTGTATTGTTTAGCCTCCAGGTGTTTGTATTTTTTACAGATTTTTTCCTGTAATTAATATCTAGTCTCATAGCATTGAGGTTGGAAAAGATACTTGATATGATTTCAATTTTCTTAAATTTACCAAGGCTTGATTTGAGACCCAAGATATGATCTATCCTGGAGCGTGTCCCATGAACACTTGGGAAGAAAGTGTATTCTGTTGTTTTTGGTTGGAATGTCCTTTAAATATCAGTTAAGTCCATCTCATTTAATGTATCATTTAAAGCTTGTGTTTCCTTATTTATTTTCATTTTGGATGATCTGGCCATTGGTGAAAGTGGGGTGTTAAAGTCCCCTCCTATGACTGTGTTACTGTCAATTTCCCCTTTTATGGCGGTTAGCATTTACCTTATGTATTGAGGTGCTCCTATGTTGGGTGCATAAAGATTTACAATTGTTATATCTTCTTGGATTGATCCCTTAATCATTATGTAGTGTCCTTCTTTGTTTCTTGTAATAGTCTTTATTTTAAAGTCTATTTTGTCTTACATGAGAATTGCTACTCCAGCTTTCTTCTGATTGCCCTTTGCATGGAATATCTTTTTCCATCCCCTCACTTTTAGTCTGTATGTTTCCCTAGGTCTGAAGTTGGTGTCTTGTAGACAGCATATATACAGGTCTTGTTTTTGTATCCATTCAGCCAGTCTATGTCTTTTGGTTGGAGCATTTAATCTATTTACATTTAAGGTAGTTATTGATATGTATGTTCCTATTACCATTTTATTAATTGTTTTGGGTTTGTTATTGTAGGTCTTTTCCTTCTCTTGTGTTTCCTGCCTAGAGAAGTTCCTTTAGCATATGTTGTAAAGCTGGTTTGGTGGTGCTGAATTCTCTTAGCTTTTGCTTGTCTGTAAAGGTTTTAATTTCTCCATGGAATCTGAATGAGATCCTTCCTGGGTAGAGAAATCTTGGTTGTAGGTTTTTCCCTTTCATCACTTTAAATATGTCCTGCCAGTCCCTTCTGGCTTGCAGAGTTTCTGCTGAAAGATCAGCTGTTAACCTTATGGGGATTCCCTTGTATGTTATTGGTTGTTTTTCGCTTGATGCTTTTAATATTTTTCCTTTGTATTTAACTTTTTTTTTTTTTTTTTTTGGTAGGAAAGGAGAGGTTGCTTTATTTTGGGAGCCAGCAACTGGGGGGGCGGTGGGGAGGGCAGATGCCTGTCCAAAGGCCAACTCCCCACCCCCGATTGCTGCTCAGGGGACAGGGGCTTTTAAAGGGGAGTTTCAGGATTGTATAGGCTGAGGGAGGGAGCAGAACAGCATAGTCAGTTCTGACAGTCATCTTGAAATCAGTAATGTGGTGGTCTGATCAGCGTCATCTTGGTTGTTTTAAGTACAGTTCATCTTTGGTTCCAGGGTTTGTTCTTATTTCTTTGAGGCCAGTTCTCAGAATCGTGTGAAGTGGAGTAGCTTATGTCATGGCTTCAATTTGGTCATCATGTAGTCATCCACCTGCTGGTGTTGGAGGGTCTCCTGCAGAGGAAGGGGGTGGCTGTGGCTCACCATGGTGACAAGGACACTGGCAACAGAAGTTCTGGGAAGTACTCCCTGGCGTGAGCCCTCCCAGAGTCTGTCATTAGCCCCACCAAAGAGCCCAGGTAGGCTCCAGCGCTGGGTTACCTCACGCCAAACAACCTGTATTTAACTTTTGATAGTTTGATTAATATGTGTCTTGGTGTGTTTCTCCTTGGATTTATCCTGTATGGGACTCTCTGTGCTTCCTGGACTTGACTATTTCCTTT
Source organism: Balaenoptera ricei (assembly GCF_028023285.1). Classification (NCBI taxonomy): domain Eukaryota; kingdom Metazoa; phylum Chordata; class Mammalia; order Artiodactyla; family Balaenopteridae; genus Balaenoptera; species Balaenoptera ricei. The sequence goes on from NC_082639.1 coordinate 128,963,625, forward strand.
CCCATGTTAGGGAAGTTTTCAACTATAATCTCTTCAAATATTTTCTCAGTCCCTTTCTTTTTCTCTTCTTCTTCTGAGATCCCTATAATTCGAATGTTGGTGCATTTAATGTTGTCCCAGAGGTCTCTGAGACTGTCCCCAATTCTTTTCATTCTTTTTTCTTTATTCTGCTCTGTGGTAGTTATTTCCACCTTTTTATCTTCCAGGTCATTTATCCATTCTTCTGCCTCAGTTATTCTGCTATTGATTCCTTCTAGAGAATTTTTAATTTCATTTATTGTGTTGTTCATCATTGTTTGTTTGCTCTTTAGTTCTTTTAGGTCCTTGTTAAACTCTTCTTGTATTTTCTCCATTCTATTTCCAAGATCTTGGATCATCTTTACTATCATTACTCTGAATTTTTTTTTCAGGTAAACTGCCTATTTCCTCTTCATTTGTTTGGTCTGGTGGGTTTTTACCTTGCTCCTTCACCTGCTGTTTGTTTCTCTGTCTTCTCATTTTGCTTAACTTAGTGTGTTTGGGGTCTCCTTTTCACAGGCTGCAGGTTCGTAGTTCCTGTAGTTTTTGGTGTCTGCCCCCAGTGGCTAAGGTTAGTCCAGTGGGTTGTGTAGGCTTCCTGGTGGAGGGGATTGGTGCCTATGTCCTGGTGGATGAGGGTAGATCTTGTCTTTCTGGTGGGCAGGACTGCGTCCGGTGGTGTGTTTTGGGGTGTCTGTGATCTTTTTATGATTTTAGGCAGCCTCTCTGCTAATGGGTGGGGTTGTGTTCCTGTCTTGCTAGTTGTTTGTCATAGGGTGTCCAGCACTGTAACTTGCTGGTTGTTTAGTGGATCTGGGTCTTAGCGTTGAGATGGAGCTCTCTGGGAGAGCTTTTGCCATTTGATGTTATGTGGAGTCGGGAGGTCTCAGGTGGACCAATGTCCTAACCTTGGCCCTTCCACCTCAGAGGCACAGACCTGACACCCGGCCAGAGCACCAAGACTGTGTCAGCCACACAGCTCAGAAGGAAAAGGGGGAAAGAAAGAAAGAAAGAAAGAAAGAAAGAAAGAAAGAAAGAAAGAAATTAAAATAAAGTTATTTTAAAAATTGTTTAAAAATAAAAAAATTTAGGGCTTCCCTGGTGGCGCAGTGGTTGAGAGTCTGCCTGCCAATGCAGGGGACACAGGTTCGAGCCCTGGTCTGGGAAGATCCCACATGCTGCGGAGCAACTGGGCCCGTGAGCCACAACTACTGAGCCTGCACGTCTGGAGCCTGTGCTCCACAACAAGAGAGGCCGCGATAGTGAGAGGCCCGCGCACCGCGATGAAGAGTGGCCCCCGCTTGCCGCAACTAGAGAAAGCCCTCGCACAGAAACGAAGACCCAACACAGCCAAAAATAAATAAATAAAATAAATAAATAAACTCCAATCTCTTTAAAAATAAATAAATAAAGCTTTCCTTTGTTTAAAAAAATAAAAAAAATAAAAAAATAAAATAAAAAATAAAAAAATTTAAAAGTCATAATAAAAGAAATAGAGAAAGAAAGAAGAGAGCATCCAAACCAGTCAACAAATCCACCAATGATAACAAGCACTAAAAACTATACTTCAAACAAACAAACAAAACAAACAAACAAAAAAACAAGGACAGACAGAACCCTAGGACAAATGGTAAAAGTAAAGGTATACAGACAAAATCACACAAAGAAGCATGCACATACAGACTCACAAAAAGAGAAAAAGGGAAAAATATATATATATATTTTTTAAAAAGGAAGAGAGCAACCAAATCAATAAACCAATCTAACAATGATAATAAACTCTAAATACTAAACTAAAATAAACATAAATCCAGAAACAAATTAGATTCAGAAAGCAAACCCCAAGTCTACAGTTGCTCCCGAAGTCCACTGCCTCAATTTTGGGATGATTCATCGTCTATTCAGATATTCCACAGATGCAGGGTACATAAAGTTGATTGTGGAGATTTAATCCACTGCTCCTGAGGCTGCTGGGAGAGATTTCCCTTTCTCTTCTTTGTTCGCACAGCTCCTGGGGTTCAGCTTTGGATTTGGCCCCGCCTCTACATGTAGGTTTCCTGAGGGCGTCTGTTTCCCCGCTCAGACAGGACAGGGTTAAAGTAGCAGCTGATTAGGGGTCTGTGGCTCACTCAGGCCGGGGGTAGGGTGGGGTACGGAATGCAGGGCGAGCCTGCAGTGGCAGAGGCCGGCATTATGTTGCAACAGCCTGAGGCACGCCGTGTGGTCTCCTGGGGAAGTTGTCCCTGGATCACGGGACGCTGGCAGTGGCGGGCTGCACAGGCTCCCGGGAGGGGAGGTGTGGATAGTGACCTGTGCTCGCACACAGCCTTCTTGGTGGCGGCAGCAGCAGCCTTAGCATCTAATCCACATCTTTGGTCTCTGCACTGATAGTCACGGCTCATGCCGGTCTCTGGAGCTCGTTCAGGTGGTGCTCTGAATCTCCTCTCCTCACGCACCCTGAAACAATGGTCTCTTGCCTTTTAGGCAGTTCCAGACTTTCTCCCGGACTCCCTCTCGTCTAGCTGTGGCGCACTAGCCCCCTTAAGGCTGTCTTCAGCAGCCAACCACAGTCCTCTCCCTGGGATCTGACTTTCGAAGCCCGAGCCTCAGCTCCCAGCCCCCACCCGCCATGGCGGGTGAGCAGACAAGCCTCTCAGGCTGGTGAGTGCTGGTCGGCACCAATCCTCTGTGTGGGAATCTCTCTGCTTTGTTCTCTGCACCCCTGTTGCTGCGCTCTCCTCCGTGGCTCCAAAGCTTCCCCCCCACCACTCCCCGTCTCCACCAGTGAAGGGGCTTCCTAGTGTGTGGAAACCTTTCCTCCTTCACAGCTCCCTCCCACTGGTGCAGGTCCCGTCCCTATTCTTTTGTCTCTGTTTCTTCTTTTTTCATTTGCCCTACCCAGGTACGTGGGGATTTTCTTGCCTTTTGGAAAGTCTGAGGTCTTCTGCCAGCGTTCAGTAGGTGTTCTGTAGGAGTTATTCCACGTGTAGATGTATTTCTGATATATTTGTGGGAAGGAAGGTTATCTCCACGTCTTACTCCTCTGCCATCTTGAAAGTCTCCTATGGGTCTTTTTTAAAGGAAAAAAACTTCTATGGATCCAGAGGACTAACTTAACTTATTATTTTGTGTGTGTTTTAAATAATGAGTATATATGAAACTACTTCTTATGCTTATTAATCTCTATACAATTATAAAACCAAAATAAATTTATAGATAAAGTCTAAATGAAGCTAAAATGTAATTCAATTCAAATGGGCGTTACTTTAATGTGATGGTTGATGTTGGTTTGTTAAAAGAATTTGACCCTCTAAAAGTGAATAAGGTACTGAGTGCTAAGGGGTAATTCTTTTGAGTTCATCATGCTTATCTCTCATCTGTCACATGAGGACTCATTTCTGTCACTACTTTTTAAAAGTCAAACAAGTGTGAAACATTTACCCTGTGACAGCATATGCTTTTCACTTGATAAGAAGACATCATTTTTGTAATACATCCTCCTAAATTATTTTCTTCTTAGCTTAGGGCAAATAAGGCAGTATTATTTAAAATTATTTACTGAGCACCTACTATGTTCCAGAGAGTGTTCTAGGTGCTCAGACTACATCACTGAACAAAACAGAAAGAAATACCTTTGCCCTTGTGGAGCTTACATTGTAATGGGGGAGACAGTCAATAAACAAGAAGATTAATAAATATGTAAAGTGTATAGTGTGTAAGAAGCTAAGAAGTGTTATGAAGAGAAAAAAATAAACAAGGTACATGGATTGAGGATCAGGGGTGGGGATGTGGGCGAGTGCTGCAATTTTAAATAGAATGGCACCATTAGGACTCATCGAGAAAGTTAAATTTTAGCAAAGACTTGAAAGAGTTGAAGAATATTTGCAGGGAGAGGGAAGAGCCAGTATTGAGGCTGTAAGTGCCTGGCAAAGAGGCTGGTATTGCCAGATGGGAGTGAGTGATGGGGGAGAGTAGTCAGAGAGGTAACGGGGAAGCCAGATCTCCTGGGCCCACATGGGTCATTGTAAGAACTCTGGCTTTTATTCTGGAAGAAATGGATCTCATTGGAGGCCTCTAAGTTGAGGCATGACATGTCTGACCTACCTTTAAATTAGAGCACCCTGGTTTTTGTGTTGAGGTTATATTGTGGGGAAGACAGCTGGATTAGAAGACCTTTGCAAAGAGGTGTGAGAAAGATGATGGTGGTACAGGTCAGAATGGTAGCAGCCGAGGGGGTACAACTAATGGTCAGATTTGAAGAACCAAGGGATTTTCCCTTTGGTTTGAATGTGGAGTGAAAGAAAAAGAGGGGCTAAGAGTCTTTGGCTTGACAACTGGATGGATTTAGCTGCCTTCGACTGGAAGAGGGAAAACAAGTGGATGGGGCCATTTTGTGGAGATCAAGTGTTCAGTTTGGACGTGTTAAGTTTGGGAAGCCTGTTGGCAGGGTGATCATATAACTTACTGTCCAAACTAGGACACTTTTGAGTGTGGAGGAGAAAGGAGACACTATTAATAATCATGCTGGAGCAACAGGAGTCATCCAGAACTGTCCCAGTTCACCCAAGACATAAGGTCACCCTATAGGATATCCAAGTGGAGGTGTTGAGTAGGCAGTTGGGCTGAGGTTCAGGAGAGAGCTCTGGGTCAGAGGTATACATTTGGGTGTTGTCAGCTCATATATGATACTTAAAGCCATGTGATTGGATGAGATCACTAAATGAGTGAGTATAAATAAAGAAGAGAAAAGGACCAAAGGGCAGAGTCAGAGGCATCAACAGAGTAAAGGCATTCTCGCTTTGAGAGGTCAAGGAGAAGAGGGCAAACCAGCAAAGCCATTATAGACAAGCCTACATGTGGGTACAGGGATCAAGGGGCAGGACTAGGTCATGAGATTTTATTTAGATGGTTTTTTAAAAATGGTTAGATGAATATCTTTTAGATTACTATCAAAATGTAAATGTAAAATATAAAACTTCTTGTAGAATCACTTACACTCTTGAGAATATTCTTGGGTCCTGGTTTGAGAGACAGTGTCACATTAATTGGCGGCAGGCACACATGGCACAGATGGCTACTAGTGGCCTCGAGGCGATCGTTGGCTGCAGTAGTACATCAAGATCACCACATGATCTTGCTGGATCCTGAAAATAATCCCTCAGTTATGCAGGGAAAGACAGTCCCAACTCATTTCATAGATGTTGGAACTGAAACAAATGTTGAGTGAACTTCCTACTCTCATTTCTTTATGTGCAGATATCTGCCTCCTGTGAATTAATTTTTATGTCTGTTTTCTTTTTCTTCTTCACACTAGCCTTTCATCATACTTCCTTTAAAAAAAAAAAACACTGCAGGATTTTTAAGAATCTACTTCCGCTTCCATCTTTTTTCTTTTTAAATTTCTTTGCTCCTGCCTCATGTTAAGCCTATAGCTAAAACCCTCACCCCCAGTGGCCCTCCAGACTCAGGAAGCTGGGGTAACCCCTCACCTCTGACCTCAAAATGACTCTCTTTCAAGGATCTCTTTCATGTGACCAATTTTCCTCGACTGGGAGCCACTTTCTCCATGGAAGTGATGGGCCCATTTTTTAATGGATTACCTTAGAACTCAAGATATGGGTCCCCTTGTCAATGAAGAATAGAAGATTCAGAATGAAAAGTTGGAAGGGTTCTCCATGTTCTTACTACCTAGAGGAGTGCTGTGTCTTGGCTGGAGATGTTCTGGGTTGAGCGACAAGAGGCCTGGCTTCTCTGGGTTTGTGTTAACCAATTTCCTTGGGGCCTCCATCTCCCAATCCTCTAGTATGAAATTCAGAGCAATACATACCCCTGTGGCATCCCGGGGATTCTTTAAGAAATAATTAAAAAAATCAAAACTTATGAGATTTGGATGCAAATGATTTGGAACTGAGATTTTCATTTACCTACTTACCAGCTATATATCCTTAAACAAATACCATAATCTCTTTGTGCCTCAGTTTGTTTGCCTATAAAAATGGGTTTTTACAAATAAAAATGGGTATTTACAAATGAACTTCACAGAATGTGGGAAATAACCGGGACAAGTGTGAAAAGCACAATTAAACATTATACAAATGTTAGCTGTTATTGTTGCTGTTGCTATTATTAATTTTAATATATCGAGCAAACATTAGTAGATTTGTTGTGGCCGGAGATGGAGAAGCAGCTGGAGGAACACAGAGGAGCAGAGTTCTAGGCCTTCTATTCCGTCATTATGGAAATGCTAACCTTATAGCCTGATTCTTTGAGTCAATACTTTCAATTTCTCTCTCTGCTGATAAATACAGGGATTTACTTTGTTCTCTGAGCTCAAGAAAAGCTCACTCTTCATTACGCCTATTGTTTTCTTCACCCTAAACCGGAACCTGGTTGACTTACCATTAGATAGTGCCTTTCTTTGGAAAACTCCAGTTATTTGTTTATTTACTCAACAAAGATTTGTAGAGGGATCATGAGGCACACAAAACCTAATCAGATTTGGAAACTCTCCTCATGTGGCGAAGACAAATAAAATCAGTCATTAAGGCAAAATGAAGCAAGTGCCATAGCAATGGCTCCAATGATATGCCATGGGTGTGAGGGAAACAGTGCTATTTTGGCTGAAGGACTTCAGAAAAGTTTCATTGAGGAAATGATAGGGGCCATACAGGAAACAGAGGGCAGAGGGATGGCATTTTAGGCTCAGGTGGGTAGGTTGAAATAAGACACTAGAAGTCAGAAGTTCAGGGAAACAGAAAGCAGATGATTGCTGCTACAGTACTCGCTCGCGCGCGCGCGCGCGCGCGTGTGTGTGTGTGTCTGTGTGTGTGAGAGAGAGAGAGAGCGAGAGAGAGAGAGAGAGAGAGAGAGAGGAGGGGGAGAGAGAGAGGAGACAGGGACAGAGCAAGAGAAAGGGCTGACTGGCAATGTGCATATTAAATAAATGAACAGCAGAGGCAAAATATCTGTCCCTTCCACAGGGTGGTTTCTCCTGATACTTACAATTCATCCACTTTTGCAAACTTCATTCTGGTGCTTCTGGCTATATGCCAAGCACTGTGCTGAATGTTAAGGTTAAAAACAAGATAAGACATTGAGGATAACAAGGTCATCCAAAATCTTGATTCCAAGCACAAAGTTCTACCCTTTCAGCTAATTTACTCAAGTGTTAACCTTCTACCCCATGAAGATCACCAACCATTGGGCTTACCAGTTTTTCTACTGTCTTTATCTTTATCATGTCATCATTTCTTCTTTACCTGATTCCATATTCTAGTACTGCAGCTGCTCCTTTATAAAAAATTTTAACTTCTCTCCCCATCCCTTCTGGTAAACAACTGGCAAAGTTCCAACTTGGTTAAAATCAAGCGTCCATTTACTGTATGCCCACAGCAGAGAAGCTGAGCATTGCAGAGATAGACAGAGAGACAGAAAGAAGGAAGGAGAGGGTGAATAAAACACACACAGAACTCTGCTTACTGGACTTCATCAAACTTATGACCAAAAATCTCAAAAGAATACATTAGCCAAACAATCCAACTATATTTTCCTAAATGTAGAAATTCACCTTCCCACTCTCTGAGATGACTATTTTACACTTTCCTTCCTTTCCCTCCAGTCTCTGCCACTATCCCCTATCTGGTGATCTTACTTCAAAGATACAGTTGGAAAAAAACAAGGTCCTTCTCATCCAGCCAGTTCTTCCAAACCACTGCATCTGTACCCATATACCCTGCCTTCCAGCCTGTTGAAATGGAGGTAATGCCCCTGCTTCCATTTAAGGTCCATCTCTCATTTTGTGCTTTGTTCCCATCCCCTCTCACCTTCTCAAGAACTTTGAGAGAAAAGAGGATAGAGAATGATTTAAATTTTCTAGTTTCAGTGTGGAATGATGTGTTATTTTTCCAATAAGGTTTTCCCCCCTTGGGAGAAGCCTATGTGACTAGCCTCTGAGTCTCAGCTTTCTTATCTGATGGAGCTTAAGAAATGGGGATAACAACCCACCCTGCCTAGGTCACAGAATCCCTGTGGGACTGAGATGTGTTGGAATTGGAAATATTTTGCAAAATGTGAAAACACCATAGAGGGACAGGATATGAAAAAGAATAGCAAGGGACCACATCCTCTGACCTGAGACAGTAGGGTGTATAGGTATTCATCTCAGATGGCTCAAAGTAAGAAATTTGAGTAAAAGTTCCATTTAAGGAGGTGTGGGCAAGGTTAAAGCCACAGACAAGATAAATTGAGGCACCCAGAGATTACCCACAGTGGGAGGCTGTTACAGCCCCAAGGACTCAGGGGCAAGGGAAAGAGATTGTGTACTGGAGCTCAATGAGAGCCAGCAGGGAGGAGCAATAGCCCTAGAAGCAGGCAGTTCCTGCTAGGGAACTGGACACCACAGCAAGGTGGGGCAAGAGAGGACTCGGACTTCCCACCCTCTGATCTCGTACTGCTGACTGGTGGCCAAATCCAGCAAAAGCCAGAGGGAAGGAAGCCAGCCTCCGGGTCCCGGAGTAGGGCAGAGGAGAGCGGAGAATGGGCCTGGGGAGGGAGGCAGTTAGCAAATAGGGAATAACCAGCACAGAAGCCATTCTCTGAGGGAAGTGCTCTGTTTCAATAAGCAGACTCCTATAGCAAAAACTCAAATTACAAATTGAAACACTGATAAGGATGGACCGTTCAACCTTCAACCTTGCCTTTGTATTCAGAGTATATGTTTTCCTGCAGAGTGTGTGGCTGAGGGTTGAGCCAGTAGCCCAGTAGGTCCCTGGTCTCAACCTGCAAGGCAGAGTTTAAGATTATCAGTTTGGTTCATGGACCTTGCCAGAAGCTTAGAAAAGAAGGTACAAACAACTTTTTATTGCTCATCTTAAAGCCATTCCTTTCCCTTTATTCCCTTTCTTTTCTTTTCTCTTGAAAGAGAGCTTAGATATTGACTAATTGTTAACACATAGAATGTATTTGATGCTCTCCTAGGAGAGTTTCATCTTTGCTTGGTAACAGTCAATCAGCATGCTTCCTCCTCAACAATATTAACATCCAAGATGGTGAGATAAACAAGCTCATTAAGAAACAAGTTGTTACATGAAGCAAACACCTTAGATTAATAAAACCTGGCATCCTCTGTGGTACACCCAGGGAAACAATATTAGCAGCCTTGATAGCAGGCTGCGTTTAAGAGAAAAGCCCAGAAGGCAGCCAGTTTATCCTGTAGAATTGTTCAGGCAGCCTCATCCATTTATGACACCATGGGGAAATGCTAGGCCTACGTACTCAGAGGTACAATGTTTAGATGGTGTGCTTACAGGAGGAATTTTTCATTCACTTAGGGGACTTATTTCATTCATTCAACAAGTATTTATTGGGCACACATGACATGCACTGTGCTGGCTACTGGGCATATAAAGATGAACAAAACACCTTCCCAGCCATGAAGGAGTTCACGTTTTGCTGGGTGAGACTGGCTGATTGGTGAATGGACCTAGGCTCCAGAGAGCTAAATGCAATGACTGAGATGCCCAGAGCAAACCAGTGGAAACATAGAAAAGGTGTAATTAGCCCAGTTAGGGTGGGAATAAATTTGGGGGGGCCTGTGGCTTTCTTATTTATATCAAGGAGCAATTAATACAAAGCACATGTGAGGTTATGTCTAAGAGCTTGATGGCCTCGTCTTTCCTTCTACTTGGAGACTAACTGAACTTGTAGGCAAAATATCAATATTTCACTAAGGACTCTATGGTTTGATGAAACTGGGAGGTGGTACCCATCCTGAGGCTGGAGCCATCCAAGAACTGGGTAGAGAGCCTCAGCATGCATGTGGTACCCATGCTGGCCCAGGAAATCACATACTGAATGTGTAGCTGGAGATGTTAGGATCCCAGAGAGGACAGGGTGCTGGGGACTAACCTGGGCTGAAGAGGGGGGTGGGTTGAAATGATTAAGATGAGGTTTGTAGGTTTCTATCTAAACTGTTCGGATTGAGGAGAAATTCTGGACATGCAAGACTTACCTGGGCCTGTTTCAGGGAAGCCAAGACCTCTCTAACTCTGGAGAAGAACCCCAGAGGAACTTGTCCATATTGGAAGAGCAGAGGGATGTGAGGGAGAAATGGAAGGTTTTCTCAAGTACATATTTACACGCTTTGCAACTCTGACTAATGTTTAGTTCATTTAAATGTTCTATTCTCCCCATAAAGAAGATTTTTTTCTTTTATATCTCCATCATAGAAAGGAATTTGAGGATCCAGTGAGCTTATAGAACTGGACCCAGCCACAGAGGAGATAAGAGATGGGAGGTTTTGAATCAAGATCTAACTGACCCTCCTTGCTCCATATTCCACAGATCCTGAGCTAGGGATGGGTAGCATTTTGGCTCAGAATTTACCTCCACGGTGGCTGCATTCAGTGATGTCCTTGGAGTAAGATTTGGTTGGCTGGTCAAGAATGATAATGAGTCAGCATATTATTAAGCTGGCCTGGTGTGAGTACTCAGGGCACAGTTGAGACAGATTGATCAGGCCCGGGAACACCAACAGGTAGGAACAACAAAATCCCAGATCTCTGAATCAATTTAGAAGAAAAAGAGTTGTGAAAACAGCCACATTTTCGTGTATTTTCACTAAATGTATTAGCCTCAGAAGAAAACTAAGATTTTGGTTAATTTTTCTAGAAAACACTCTTTTTCATTTGTACCTTCCTAGGCTGAGATTTATTCTATTGATCACTATAGAAGCTATGAGATTAGATCTTTTCCAGTAGGCACTGGATCTTTAAAAATAAATTTTTTTTTAATCTTCTGTGAAAGGCATTGTGTCTGTTTTTCTGTACCCACAGCATTGAGTGCGTTATTGGCGGGTGCCCAATAAGTATTTGTTGAATTAATGAGTTCTAGAAACATTAACTAGAAATGGCTACCAGTACCATTTGTGAGCTCACAAATGGTTTAGGTTTGGAAGAATGAGATCAGTGGAACCTAATGTAAATTGTCACAGATGGAAATAAAATCATGGCATTATGAGGTGCCAATGATGTCTCCCCCTGGTGCCCTCTTTACCTCTAATGCACCCCAAGTGGAGGTGGAGAGGTAAACACAGAAAAAAAAAAAAAAACTCTGATAACAGGCAGGAAGCAATACCTGTATCTCTCCATTTATTTAGGGCTTTGATTTTTTCCATCAGTGTTTTGTAAGTTTTAGCACACAAATTGTGTACATGTTTTGTTCAGTTTATACCTGAGCATTTCATTTCCTTTGGAGTAATTGCAAATGGTATTGTGTTTTTATTTTAGGTTCTACATTTTTTGTTAGTATATAGAAACACAATTGTTCTTTCTTTTCTTTTTTTTTAACATCTTTATTGGAGTATAATTGCTTTACAATGGTGTGTTAGTTTCTGCTTTATAACAAAGTGAATCAGCTATACATATACATATATCCCCATATCTCTTCCCTCTTGCATCTCCCTCTCTCCCACCCTCACTTTCCCACCCCTCTAGGTGGTCACAAAGCACCGAGCTGATCTCCCTGTGCTATGCGACTGCTTACCACTAGCTATGTATTTTACATTTGGTAGTGTATATATGTCCATGTCACTCTCCCACTTTGTCCCAGCTTACCCTTCCCCCTCCCCATATCCTCAAGTCCATTCTCTAGTAGGAATGCGTCTTTATTCCCATCCTGCCCTTAGGTTCTTCATGACCTTTTTTTTTTTTTTTGATTCCATATATATGTGTTAGCATACGGTATTTGTTTTCCTCTTTCTGACTTACTTCACTCTGTATGACAGACTCTAGGTCCATGCACCTCATTACAGATAACTCAATTTCATTTCTTTTTATGGCTGAGTAATATTCCACTGCATATATGTGCCACATCTTCTTTATCCATTCATCTGTTGATGGACAATTAGGTTGCTTCCATGTCCTGGCTATTGTAAATAGAGCTGCAATGAACATTGTGGTACATGACTCTTTTTGAATTATGGTTTTCTCAGGGTATATGCCCAGTAGTGGGATTGCTGGGTTGTATGGTAGTTCTATTTGTAGTTTTTTAAGGAACCACCATACTGTTCTCCATAGTGGCTGTATCAGTTTACATTCCCACCAACAGTGCAAGAGGGTTCCCTTTTCTCCACACCCTCTCTAGCATTTATTGTTTGTAGATTTTTTGATGATGGCTATTCTGACTGGTGTGAGGTGATACCTCATGGTAGTTTTGATTTGCATTTCTCTAATGATTAGTGATGTTGAGCGTCCTTCCATATGTTTGTTGGCAATCTGTATATCTTCTTTGGAGAAATGACTATTTGGGTCTTCTGCCCATTTTTGGATTTGGTTGTTTGTTTTTTTGATATTGAGCTGCTTGTAAATTTTGGAGATTAATCCTTTTTGAGTTGCTTCATTTGCAAATATTTTCTCCATTTCTGAGGGTTGTCTTTTTTTTTAACATCTTTATTGGAGTATAATTGCTTTACAATGGTGTGTTAGTTTCTGCTTTATAACAAAGTGAATCAGTTATACATATACATATATCCCCATATCTCTTCCCTCTTGCATCTCTCTCCCGCACTCCCTATCCCACCCCTCTAGGTGGTCACAAAGCACCGAGCTGATCTCCCTGTGCTATGCGGCTGCTTCCCACTAGCTATAGATTTTACATTTCGTACTGTATATATGTCCATATCATTCTCTCACTTTGTCCCAGCTTACCCTTCCCCCTCCCCGTGTCCTCAACTCCATTCTCTAGTAGGTCTACATCTTTATTCCCATCCTACCCCTATGTTCTTCATAACCATTTTTTTTGGTTTTTTTTTTTTTTAGATTCCATATATATGTGTTAGCATACTGTATGGACATAGAGTCTGTCATACAGAGTGAAGTAAGTCAGAAAGAGAAAACAAATACCACATGAGGGTTGTCTTTTCGTCTTGTTTATGATTTCCTTTGCTGTCCAAAAGCTTTTAAGTTTAATTAGGTCCCATTTGTTTATTTTTGTTTTTATTTCCATTTCTCTAAGAGGTGGGTCAAAAAGGATCTTGCTGTGATTTATGTTATAGAGTGTTCTGCCTATGTTTTCCTCTAAGAGGTTTATACTGTCTGGCCTTACATTTAGGTCTTTAATCCATTTTGAGTTTATTTTTGTGTATGATGTTAGGGAGTGTTCTAATTTCATTCTTTTACCCGTAACTCTCCAGTTTTCCCAGTACCACTTATTGAAGAGGCTGTCTTTTCTACATTGTATAATCTTGCCTCCTCTATCAAAGATAAGGTGACCATATGTGTGTGGGTCTACCTCTGGGCTTTCTATCTTGTTCCATTGATCTATATTTCTGTTTCCGTGCCAGTTCCATACTGTCTTTATTACTGTAGCTTTGTAGTATAGTCTGAAGTCAAGGAGCCTGATTCCTCCAGCTCCGTTTTTCTTTCCCAAGATTGCTTTGGCTATTCGGGGTCTTTTGTTCTCCATACAAATTGTGAAATTTTTTGTTCTAGTTCTGTGAAAAATGCCATTGGTAGTTTAATAGGGATTGCACTGAATCTGTAGATTGCTTTGGGTAGTATAGTCATTTTCACAATGTTGATTCTTCCAATCCAAGGACATGATATATCTCTCCATCTGTTGGTATCATCTTTAATTTCTTTCATCAGTATCTTATAGTTTTCTGCATACAGGTCTTTTGTCTCCTTAGGTAGGTTTATTCCTAGGTATTTTATTCTTTTTGTTGCAGTGGTAAATGGGAGTGTTTCCTTAATTTCTCTTTTCAGATTTTCCATCATTAGTGTATAGGAATGCAAGAGGTTTCTCTGCTTTAATTTTGTATCCTGCTACTTTACCAAATTCATTGATTAGCTCTAGTAATTTTCTGGTTGCATCTTTAGGATTCTCTATATATAGTATCATGTCATCTGCAAACAGTGACAGTTTTACTTCTTCTTTTCCTATTTGGATTCCTTTTATTTCTTTTTCTTCTCTGATTGCTGTGGCTAAAACTTCCAAAACTATGTTGAAGTTGTTGTCAGAAAAGATACTTGATACGATTTCAATTTTCTCAAATTTACCAAGGCTTGATTTGTGACCCAAGGTATGATCTATCCTGGAGAATGTTCCATGAGCACTTGAGAAGAAAGTGTATTCTGTTGTTTTTGGATGGAATGTCTTATAATTATCAATTAAGTTCATCTCATTTAATGTATCATTTAAAGTTTGTGTTTCTTTATTTATTTTCATTTTGGATGATCTGGCCATTGGTGAAAGTGGGGTGTTAAAGTCCCCTCCTATGACTGTGTTAGTATCAATTTCCCCTTTTATGGCTGTCAGCATTTGCCTTATGTATTGAGGTGCTCCTATGTTGGGTGCATAAATATTTACAATTGTTATATCTTCTTCTTGGATTGATCCCTTAATCATTTTGTAGTGTCCTTGTCTCTTGTAATAGTCTTTATTTTAAAGTCTGTTTTGTCTGATATGAGAATTGCTACTCCAGCTTTCTTTTGATTTCCATTGGCATGGAATATCTTTTTCCATCCCTTCACTTTCAGTCTGTATGTGTTCCTAGGTCTGAAGTTGGTCTCTTATAGACAGCATATATATGCGTCTTGTTTTTGTATCCATTCAGCCAGTCTGTGTCTTTTGGTTGGAGCATTTAATCCATTTACATTTAAGGTAATTATTGATATGTATGTTCCTATTACCATTTTCTTAATTGTTTTTGTAGGTCTTTTCCTTCTCTTGTGTTTCCTGCCTAGAGAAGTTCCTTTAGTATTTGTTGTAGAACTGGTTTGGTTGTGCTGAATTCTGTTAGCTTTTGTTTGTCTGTAAAGGTTTTAATTTCTCTATTGAATCTGAGTGAGATCCTTGCTGGGTAGAGTAATCTTGGTTGTAGGTTTTTCTCTTTCATCACTTTAAATATGTCCTGCCACTCTGTTCTGGCTTGCAGAGTTTCTGGTGAAAGATCAGCTGTCAACCTTATGAGGATTCACTTGTATGTTATTTGTTGCTTTTCCTTTGCTCTTTTTAATATTTTTTCTTTGTATTTAATTTTTGATAGTTTGAATAATAGGTTTCTTGGCATGTTTCTCCTTGGATTTATACTGTATGGGACTCTCTGTGCTTCCTGGACTTGATTGACGATTTCCTTTCCCATATTAAGGAATTTTTCAACTATAATCTCTTCAAATATTTTCTCAGTCCCTTTCTCTTTCTCTTCTTCTTCTGGGACCCCTATAACTCGAATGTTGGTCCATTTAATGTTGTCCCAGATGTCTCTGAGACTGTCCTCAATTCTTTTCATTCCTTTCTCTTTATTCTGCTCTGTGGTAGTTATTTCCACGATTTCTTCTTCCAGGTCACTTATCCGTTCTTCTGCCTCAGTTATTCTGCTATTGATTCCTTCTAGAGAATTTTTAATTTCATTTGTTTTGTTGTTCATCATTGTGTGTTTGCTCTTTAGTTCTTCTATGTTCTTGTTAAAGGTTTCTTATGTTTTCTCCATTCTATTTCCACGATTTTGGATCATCTTTACTATCACTACTCTGAATTCTTTTTCAGGTAGACTGCCTATTTCCTCTTCTTTTGTTTGGTCTGGTGGGTTTCTACCTTGTTCCTTCATCTGCTGTGTATTTATCTGTCTTCTTAATTTTGCTTAACTTGCTGTGTTTGGTGTCTCCTTTTTGCAGGGTGCAGGTTCGTATTTCCTGTTGTTTTTGGTGTCTGCCCCTTGTGGGTAAGGTTGGTTCAGTGTGTTGTGTATGCCTCCTCTGGAAGGAATTGGTGCCTGTGTTCTGATCGATAAGGTTGGATCTTGTCTTTCTGATGGACAGGACTGCATCTGGTATTGTGTTTTGGGGTGTCTGTGAACTTAGTATGATTTTAGGCAGCCTCTCTGCTAATGGGTGGAGTTGTGTTCCTGTCTTGCTAGTTGTTTGGCATGGGGTGTCCAGCACTGTAACTTTCTGGTCATTGATTGGAGTTGGGTCTTAGCGTTGAGACAGAGATCTCTGGGAGAGCTCTCACTGAGTCATATTATGTGGGACCCAGAGGTCTCTGGTGGACCAGTGTCCTGAACTCAGCTCTCCCACCTCAGAGTATCAGGCCTGACACCTGGCTGGAGCGCCAAGACCCTGTCAGCTACATGGTAGATCAACAGTGTATTATAAAAGGATATAATTCAGGAATAGCCAGATGGAAGAGATGCATAGGACAAGGTACATGGGGAAGTGGTGTGAAGCTTCCATTCCCCCCGGGAGCAAAACTGTCTTCCCACATCTCCACGTGGTCACCAGCCTGGAAGCTCTCCCTTTTGTTTTGTTTTGTTTCTTTTTACTGTGATCAGAGTTTTTCATTGTAATCATCTGGAGAGATGAGCTGTAGCGGGCTAACTCCATTTTGGCCAGCATCTGAAATCCCATCTGGTTTTGAGATTCCATCAGATACCAAGTAAAAAGCGGCATGTTGAAAGATCCTCATCCTTATAGGACTAGACCCATGCTTTAACTGCCTTGCCCTACCACCACCTGAGGAAAGGGAGCATGAAATGAGACTTGGAAGATGTCCTCCATTCCCAAAGGAAAGCAGCTGCCTCTTATGCTTTCAAAAGGAATAGAGACATATGCACACCAATGATCACTGCAGCACTGTTTACAATAGCCAAGACATGGAAGCAACCTAAATGTCCATTGACAGATGAATGGAAAAATAAGATGTAGTATACATATACAGTGGAATATTTCTCAGCCATAAAAAATAATAAAACAATGCCACTTGCTGCAACATGGGTGAACCTAGAGATTATCATACTAAGTGAAGTAAGCCAGACAAAGACAAATATCATATGATATTGCTTATATGTGGAATCTAAAAAAAAAGGGATACAAATTAACTTATTTACAAAACATAAAGATATTCATAGACATAGAAACCAAACTTATGGTTACCAAAGGGGAAAGGGGGAGGGATAAGTTAGGAGGTTGGGGTTAACATATACATACTAGTATATGTAAAATAGATAATCAGTAAGGACCTACTGTATAGCACAGGGAACTATACTCAGTATTTTATAATAACCAATAAGGGAAAAGATCTGTAAAAGCCCATATGTATATGGGCTTATATATATGTATATATGTGTATATATATATAAATATATATATATGAATCACAATGTTGTATACCTGAAACTAACACGACATTGTAAATCAACTATATTTCAATAAAAAATACATTAAAAAATAAAATGAATAATAAATTTCAAAAAAAGGAATAGAAACACATACGCCGCTGGCTTCCGCCCTGTTGAGATCACAATTGAGAAGCTCTGGCCAGTGAGTGACGATAGAGGAGTAATAGGAAGTACCCTGGAGCAAACACTCTCCATCTGTGGATAGTCTAGTCCAACCGAGAGCTCTCCTTTTCCTATTTTCTTGCCTTTCTTTCCCTCTCTCTTTCTTTTTCCTTATCCTGCTGGAGCACTAATTGTGTAGACAGTGGTGTCAAAAATTTTAATTGTATAGCTCTATAATTAAAAATAATTTGGAGTTCTCACCACACACACATTATATAAATATAGCAAATTCATCTGTAATGCTTACTATGTGTGCTAGCCACATATAAGTTTCTAAGCGCTTTTACAAAATTAACTATGCTAATCTATTTAATAATGATAAATGAAGCTTAATTTTCTTCTTTTTTAGATAAAAAGTACATGTTAATAGAAATTATAATATTTTCTTCTCACACTCCTCTGAGGCATCTTGCACACCTGGGTTGCATGCATCCCCCACCTTTGAGACCACTGATTTAATCCATCCATTTGGAAACATGTAATAATCAGTCTTGTACTGTTTACTGAGTGCCTGTTATGTGCCAGGGACCTCTTTATCACAGACAGGAAACAGATTCAGAAAGGGGTTTAGTGACTTGCTAATAAGGTACTGGTACACACGTGGTCCCACTGATAGAAAGTGATAGAGTTGGGCCTTCAGCCTCTAGTCGTCCAATTCCCTTTTACCCAAATTCCCCAGAAATGGCATTTTCTACAGCCAATCAAGATCCTATTAACAGAGAAGTAGGGTATGTGTGTTGGATAGGAGGGTGGTGGGAAGATGGGGGACACAGGGTTACAGTTATACTAATGGTCACTCTAGTAAGAGGTAGAAGCGCCAGATCTGCTGAGAGGGTCATGAATCCCAATTCAAAGGAGGAAGTCATTTTATCCCTCCCTGTCCCTGAAGTCGACATCGCCATCTTCCTTCCAGTGTGGCACAGAGGGACAAACAGCTTCTCCCTTTACATACTGCTTCTTCTCCCCTTTTTCTCCCTGCCAACACCTATCAGCTCTCACCAGCCTCTTCAGTTCCAAGCTATTCCTTGCAATTCACTAATGAAATTTCTGTTTCTTTTGTAATTGTATTTTAACATGGTTCATGCTCTGACACCAACCTTAAATCAAACTCTGCAGAAAGACTATCAGAGGGTGACAAGCTCCTTTCTGCAAGTCTCATTACTGAAACATTTATTCAGGGCTTCTTGGATGATATGAATGGCTGCCTTTGAGTGCTGCAATGACTTAATACATTACAACTGAAGGGTTTAATTTTCTCTTCTGTTCTCCTTACTATGGTACCTGGGTTTCTCCCTTATTTTGGATGCACAGCTGTGGTGAGGTGGTGTGGTTTCACTTGGGCCTAGAGCCTGGAGAGGGCCTATTCTAGCCTTGGAGCCTGGGGCATAGATTAAAGAAAGAGCCTGCAGTCCTAGGTCTGTATGATTTGTCCAGATTCTGGCCAGTTGTTTTAATCATCATGGCACCTGCTTTCTCCAAAGGCAGCTAAATTTAAAATGGAGAATAAAGCTCTCAGAAAGGGGAGAGTATGATGAGAGCTTCAATCTTCTTGGGTACCCTGGCAAGGGATTCATATCCAGGATACATTATGAATTTTTGTTCAACAGTTGAGAAATCTGCTGGACTCATCAGGGACCTGAGACATGGAAACAGGACCATGAGGGTGAAACCACGATGAAGAGATGAGAATGATCTGGAGATGACACAAGAAATATAGAATTCTGGACCGAGACTTTCCTGTGCTTTTTTGTAGTGGAGCAAAATATCACTCAGGAGAAGAGCATAGTAAGAGACTGAAGGGGATTTTTCTTTTTGTTCCAGAATTAGCAACTGGGACTCAAAGAAGATGATGTGGAAGATCAAGTGCCCATATATTCTAAGAGTCAGAAACAATTACAGCTGTACACCTCTTAAGGCTTAATAAAAGTCTTAATATTTATCCTTGCTCAAGTATTACATGTTTATAGAACAATTTGAACTCAACAATATATAAACACCAAACAAGTTTTGTCTTCTGATCATTGTCTTCAATTCTACTCTGTTGACTCTCCCTTTCTTTCCCTTATTGACCTCTCAAGCAAACTCCATAGTTTTCCATTCATATTCAGTTATTAAAAAGTCCATGCCACTCCAATTTAAGATGTTCATCTCCTTTCCTCCCCTCTCTCCAGCTCAGGCTTGACCTGTGGCCTCAATAAACTATAGGAGAAGAGCCTTATTCTCTCTTCCTATTCTAGTTCCAACTTAATTGGGATTGAGAAATGAGAGGTAGGAATAAGAAGAGGGCAAGGGTCATCCTATGTTGTACATAGAATGACTTTGGAGTTGGTGAGTTAGGGACAGACCAAGCCATAGAGATATCCAGAATTCAATTGGAGATCAATTAATTAACCCACTGATTATCTTTTATAGATATAAAAATTTTGTGGCCTAAGAGATAGAAAAAATTAGGCAGGAATGCATATAAATATCTTAAAGGCCAAATAAATACAAATCCAGTCAAGTGAAAAAGCAGGTAGGTGGAGGATTCAGAATTCCCTGAGTGACCTGGGACCTGAATGGTGTGGGCTCAGAGGGCTATGTACCCTTGACCCTAAACTGATTATCTTTTAATTTCAACTACTGAAAAGGGTATCCTTCAAATTTCTTGGATGACCAAATTATTTTATTAGTGAGAAACTACATTTTTAGCCCCAAGATTTAGAATTAGTATAAAAATTTTAAGAGAATTAAACCTATAGCATAGTATTTTTATAAGGAATCTGTATACATTTATGCTTTAGGTACTTGCACTGTTTAAGAGAATTTACCTATTAGAGTAGCAGGTCAATCTTGTGATTCTATTTCAAAATGGTTAATTGCGTAATAAATTTGAACTTCTTCAAACAATAAATGCTGGAGAGGGTGTGGAGAAAAGGAAACCCTCATGCATAGTTGGTGGGAATGTAAATTGATACAGCCACTATGGAGAACAGTATGGAGGTTCCTTGAAAAACTAAAAATAGAACTACCATATGACCGAGCAATCCAACTACTTGGCATATACCCAGAGAAAACGATAATTCAAAAAGACACATGCACCCCAATGTTCATTGCAGCACTATTTACAATAGCCAGGTCATGGAAACAACCTAAATGCCCATCAACAGACGAATGGATAAAGAAGTCGTGGTACATATATAAAATGGAATATTACTCAGCCATAAAAGGGAACGAAATTGGGTCATTTGTTGAGACGTCATGCATCTTGAGACTGTCATACAGAGTGAAGTAAGTCAGAAAGAGAAAAACAAATATTGTATATTAACACATATATGTGGAACCTAGAAAATGGTATAGATGAACCGGTTTGCTGAGCAGAAATTGAGACACAGAAGTAGAGAAAAAACGTATGGACACCAAGGGGGGAAAGCAGCAGGGGGTGGGGGGGGTGTGATGAACTGGGAGATTGGGATTGACATGTATACACTGATGTGTATAAAATGGATGACTAATAAGAAAAAATAAATAAATAACAAATAAACATTAAAAAAGATAAAAAAATTAAAATGGGCAAAAAAAAAAAAAAAAGACACATGCACCCTAAGTTCATTGCAGCACTATTTGCAGTAGCCAGGACCTGGAAGCAACCTAAATGTTCATCAACAGAGGAATCGATAAAGAAGATGTGGTACATATATACAATGGAACATTATTCAGCCATAAGAAGGAATGAAATTGGGTCATTTGTAGAGACGTGGATGGACCTAGAGACTGTCATACAGAGTGAAGTAAGTCAGAAGAGAAAAACAAATATCATACATTAACACATATATGTGGAATCTAGAAAAATGGTACAGATGATCTTATTTGCAAGACAGAAATAGAAACACGGACGTAGAGAACAAACATATGGATATCAAGGGGGAAAGGTGGGGATGGGATGAATTGGGAGATTGGGATTGACATATATACACTATTGATACTATGTATAAAATAGACAACTAATGAGAACCTACTGTATAGCTCAGGGAACTCTGCTCAGTACTCTGTGGTGACCTAAATGGGAAGAAGATCCAAAAAAGAAGGGATATATATATATTCGTATGGCTGATTCACTTTGCTGTAGAGTAGAAATTAACACATTGTAAAGCACCTATACTCCAATAAAAATTAATTTTAAAAAATGAGCTTGTAACTTTAAGTAAAAATCTTACTGTTTATCTATTTTCATTGGAATATTTAAGAAGTCTTAAATTACCTTTTTATAAGTTTAATTTATTAGATTGATAAGAGTTATTCAAGCACATAGAAGGGTGGATTTTTTGTTGTTGTTGTTGTTCAATCAGACACCTCGGGAACTTAAAAAGGAAATTAGGTATATTTAATAATTTAATGTATAAGTGCAACTTAAAATATTTAAAGGAGTTGAACTAAGTTTGTAAATGACACTAAACGTTAACTACAGCTTCTTAAAAAGCAATTGTTAATTATGGCTGGAACTATAAATAGAATAATAAGATCTGTAGGCTGAACTTAAAAGCTTCAGAAAGAACTGGGTTTTTAATAAATGGAGTATTAATTTAAAATCAAAGTAACCTCTGAATAATCTTTTCTCTGCACCCAATCTGCCCTTGTCAGCCACCTGTCAGGATCCTCCTTTGGCTGCTGCTTCTCCTCTGGCTCACACTGCCCCCAAAAGCCCTGTGTGTGGCAGGCCTGAATGCATCCTTTGGGGGCCCTGCATGGGAGTGAAGATGGGTGAGGGAGCTCCCCACTCCTTAGCTCTCCAACATAGGACAGTTACATCTGACTTGATATCTTCCAAGAACCTCCTGCAATTTCTGCCTGCAGGAGCTGACTTACGTGCAGCTCAGCCTTCTTAGTTGGGGTAACAGCAAGATGCCCCAAACCTTGTTCAAACCTTCTGCAGTGTCTGTGTGGCTCACGGGAAATTCATGCACCCATGCTGTGACCAACAGTGGGAGCACAGGCTATTCTACCATCACCTGCCCTAACTTCATATTCATCGCTCTCTTCCTCTGCTCACATAGGCTCAGTTGCAAATCAGCAAA
This sequence comes from Balaenoptera ricei, assembly GCF_028023285.1. Taxonomy (NCBI): domain Eukaryota; kingdom Metazoa; phylum Chordata; class Mammalia; order Artiodactyla; family Balaenopteridae; genus Balaenoptera; species Balaenoptera ricei. Next base: position 128,986,032 of record NC_082639.1, read on the forward strand.
TCTGTCCCTTACGCAGATGTCCAATTTGGGGATAATATATCACTTTGCCCTTCTCACACTTACCCACAATTTCAACAAGTGATTTTCTTGGGACTCTCTTTCATAGTCTGGGTTAGAGAAAACTACCCACAAACTTATGACTCATGACTTCAAAGATGACATCAATCTCTTTCTGCAATGCCCCAGGTTTGGTTTTAAAATAGACTAAAAAGAGTGGGTGGGGTCTGTACTGTTGGTTTGTGTTAGCAGACAGGTTTGGTTCCCTCTTAATCAGCCTGAGAGAGGTGTCTGGCCATCGTTGGAGGCCATCTTTACAATACACCTTCTTTGTCTACAGTCTTGAAATCTGGTAGCCAATTTCTTGAACAGCATGAAACACCCAGTCAGCATCCTATAACTTGGTTTATAGCCCCAGCTCTTAGTTCAAGCCAGCATTATAAACAGGCGATGAGATGACATGTAAGGCTCCAATTCTGACTTTTCCAAGGACAGATGACCGTCATTCCTTGGAAACGTGGAACGTTCCCATTAAGCATGACTGGAGATATCATTGTCCATCTAATTAGACCACCCAGTTTTGGGGGCTCACGTACAGGCACAACTGGCAATTGGACCCAGGATGGAAACCTGGCTGCCAGATCATGTTCAGGTTCACCCCAGCAGGACTTCTTTTTCAAGCATCTCTGGAGTTGCCTTACCATGCAGAAGCAACAGTTGAGACCTGCTGTTGTTACTGAATAACGTTCTCTTGCTTTGCTGTACCAGCCCTCCCTTGAGTTCAGAGTCACAGTTGGATACCTGGCTGTGATGATGTTATGCACAGGGATTCTGAGAAAGCTACTTTCCTTTCATTCCAGTTTTTACCTTCTGAGGGCAACAGCTTTAGTATAGCCCACCCTTACCCACCCACCCAGGACAGTTAGGTACTGTTGGGAATGACAACAGTGACTGTCACTATAAAAGCAAGTTGACTAATAGTACATATATTTATTGAGCACAAATTCAATGCCAGTGTTGTTATAAGTGCTTTACACATGCTAACTCCCTTGGTTCTTATAACCACTCCACTTCCACCAGGTAGGTACTATTATTATACCAATTTTGTAGGTGAGGAAACTGAGGCACAGTGAAGTTGAGTGACTTGCACAAAATCTCACAGCCAGAATTGGAGTCAGAATGGAATCCAAGCATTCTGACTCCACCACATTCCCTAGAAATAGCAATCCTCATACTTTGTCAATATATCCCGGTCTCAAAATAATTGGGCTTTCTCTAGAGCTAAAGTGTTGACAGAGAATCTACTTGGCCCAAACACCTTCAGACAATCCCATATGTTTAAATTGGAACTTACCAATAAGAATAAAACAAGCCTTCCTTATTTTATAACCATGAGTTTATAAAATGCACTGAGAATGTAATTTAATTCACCAAAATCTAAATTGCCCACAATTATCCTGAAAAGATCTTTTAGGTAGATGCTCTCTCTCTCCACAGAAAGAGGAAATTCTGTGGTGAGGTCTCACAGTGAGTTGCTAGTGAAGTCAGAAGGGAAATCAAATTTAGATTCAACCCAAGTTCAGTTGTGGGTGCATTTAATAAATTTCTGCCAACAACATAAGACAGGAAGACCTTTAAATATGCTATTTTTTAGTAAAGAAAAAAAGATCCCAGGGCATTCTATTGTTTAGTTCATTTAAAACTTAATTCTTTCTCTAATATTCTATGAAGGTAAGCTGAGAGTTTTGTAAAGTTAATTAGTTCAAGAGCAATGTCAAGTCATTGAAGGTAATCTGTCAATTTCCCTCAGGTCCTTTCACCACTGTTGGGAACAACAGTTAAAGAAATGTTAGCCAATAGCTTGTTGAAATCCAAGAGAGATTTTATCAGTTGTGTTTAGAACTATGGCAGTCAGGAACCATTGCTGAAGCTGGCACTGTCAGTAAAAACTTCACAGTAATGGTCAGAAAGTCTAGGGCGGACATAAAGGATGGGAACTGGATTCAAGGGAGTGCTAAGAAAGAACTTTTAGATAGTAAGCAGTGTTGAGCATGGTGGTTGCTTAACCAGGGGAGTTGGGAGAAATTTATTGTTACTCCCGGCAAGAAATGTGGCAACTGAATGCATGATGCTTGTGTTGACGTGTGAGCAAGGTAGAATGGTGCAGATTTTGAACCTGGACTCTTAGATTTGTTGTTTTCTTCTTTTTTGAAAAAATTGAGATAAAACTGACATATAACATTGTGTAAGTTTAATATGTACAAAGTGTTGATTTGATACATTTGCAGTATTGCAATACGATCATTTGATATTTGCAATATGATCACTACCACAGCATTAGCTAACACTTCCATCATATCACATAATTATTATGTCATATTTTGTGGTAAGAAGAATTAAGATCTAGTCTCTTAGCAACTTTGAAGTTTATAGTACAGTATTGCTGACTATAATTACTATGCTGTGCATTAGATCTCCAGGATGGACTCCTAGATTTGAATCCTGGCCCTTCCTCTTAGTAGCTGTGTGATCTTGGGCAAATCTCTTAAACTCTCTGCCTCAGTTTCCTCATTTGTAAATTGTAAATAGACTTTTAGGGTTGTTGGGAGGATTTAATATGCATATAAAGTACTTACAACAGTGCCTGGCTCAAAGTAAATACTATGCAAATAAGTAGTTATTATTATTGTTCAGGATAGTTTTTTAAAATATCACTGTGGTATCGCCTTTGAAAATCTCAGGCAGTGGCATAAATCCTGATCCGTTGAAAATTTTGGAATAGTCCGTCTGATAGTATAGGTATCCACTCTAACCGATGTCTTAATGGCCAGTCTAGCTCTGGGACTTTAAACTTTTGGAACTTCCCCTTCTTGAGGCTTCAAGCTGAGGCTTAGAGACAAATACTTCCTAGATGGACTCAGTTACTCAAGGCTATGGCACCCTCTAGTGTGTGATGAATGTTGACGTTTTCAAGTTCTCCCCAGCACCTCAGAAAATCTGAGAAACCTGGAGCAGAAATCACCCCACTGTTCATGGTTGCTGGGGAAACCAGGCTGCTGGAAATGACCTCTTTGAATCATTCCAAAGAGAAATGTACATTCTTCTTTGTACACTGAATCACTGTACATTCGATACCTCAATGTACATCTAAGATCCTGGACTCTTCACCATTAGCAGCAGCGATGGCTGGTAAGAGCCTCTCTACCCATGATAGGCTTTGTACTGTCAAGTCCTTTCTCTGTGTTGTAGACAATGTGGGAAAGGGACACCATGGTCATGTGTCAGCCTGCAAAGGATATGCCGACAACCAAATCCCAGACAAATGCTGCAACTAAACAAAGTCCAGACATTGATCTAGCAAAGATGTAGCTGCATTTAAGTGGGAAACATGAGTGAAGATGACTCTGTGGGAGTTTAAAGAGGAAGAGACCAAGGAGAGCGCTCTTTCAGGACATCATAAAAGGTTACATGCAGGAGGCAACATTTCAAAAGCTATTTGGATGACTGAAGAGAGACAGAATTGTTTGCTGTAGAGTTGGTGAGAGTGGGGAGGGCAGAGACTGAGGTGTGGGTGGGCTGAGAGACAATGGACAGTGTACTGCTTTTAAATGGTGAGCATCATTCATCCGGAATACCTTCTTTACTGTGTTGGTCCTCATGACATTAGAGGTGACAGGAAATTGGAAGTGGAGTAGGGGGAAGAGTGAAGGCTCCCTTTCTCCTCCTTGTTATCCTAGGATTAAAGAATGGAAGAGGCAGAATGGCCAAGCACAGACACGTCTGCCTTTGAGCTGAGCAGGATTCTTGAGCGGAGGCCTGGCTCCCTTGTGGCTTGGACATTTTCCCTGAGTGCTTTTCCTTCCTGTGTATGGGATGTGTTCCCCGCCCCTGCCCCCCACCACATACACCTACGTACAAGGTGCAGCGACTACTGCTTTATCTGGGCACCTTGACTGAGCATGGTGTTGCCAGTAAGCTCACTCTTCCTTCTTTACTGCCATTTTGGCAATGTTCACTAAAACTATGGGAAATGCTGCATGTGTGTGTGTGTTTGTGTGTGTATGTGTGTATGTGTGTGTTTGAGGAGAGGATGGATGTCAAAATTTATCATATATCATCAATTCTAAGATATAGAGGGTTTTATTCACATTTTCCCAACTCTGAAATTGAGATGCTTCTTACATTTAACATTGCATTTCATAGTTTAATTGGTGCTATTTTTATTTCTCTAGTAGTATATAAAGTAATAATAAAATTGAAATTATCTTATAATTGTTGACATACTGATGATTATAACTGATGAAATGTGGTAGTAATGAAGAATTTTTTACCTATGTACGCCCAAACCCCTTCCAGAAGTCTGCTTTTCCAAGGCCACCTCAAAATTTCTGAACGTAAATTTCACTCTCCTGAATTATTGCATCTCAGATCAAAGGCATTGGTATTTGTAATGGATGTCATGGTGATCTGCCCAGGCCACCCCTCCAGGACTGAAGCACTGGACACATTGTTGGTCAACAGCTTTCGGATGAAGAGAACTGCCTTCCTGAGACTTAATCCCCATCCTGGACCCAGGCTCCATCCAATGGCTAGTTGATGTGGGGATATAAAGTTTTATTTATTTTTTTTTAAGATTTTTTTATGTGAACCATTTTTAAAGTCTTTATTGAATTTATTACAATATTGCTTCTGTTTTTTTTTTTTTTTTTTTTTTTTTTTTTTTTTTTTTTAAATTTTTATTTATTTATTTATTTTGGGCTGTGTTGGGTCTTCGTTTCTGTGCGAGGGCTTTCTCTAGTTGTGGCGAGCGGGGGCCACTCTTCATCGCGGTGCGCGGGCCTCTCACTATCGCGGCCTCTCTTGTTGCAGAGCACAGGCTCCAGACGCGCAGGCTCAGTAGTTGTGGCTCACGGGTCTAGTCGCTCCGCGGCATGTGGGATCTTCCCAGACCAGGGCTCGAACCCGTGTCCCCTGCATTGGCAGGCAGATTCTCAACCACTGCGCCACCAGGGAAGCCCGCTTCTGTTTTATGTTTTGGTTTTTTTGGCCGTGAGACATGTGGGATCTTAGCTCCCTGACCAGGGATCAAACCCACACCCCCTGCATTAGAAGGCAAAGTCTTAACCACTGGACCGCCAGGGAAGTCCCCTGTGGGCATACAAAGGTTTAGCCTCTTTCCTCAACTGGGGATAATTTTGAAGGGCCATCCAACTTCAGAGCCTCCTGTAAGATTGGCTGAGGTCTCTGTTGCAACTGCCTTGCAGCTCGACTTCTCTCTTTGCCCAGTCGTGCTGCCTTTACTCACTCACAGGTGTTAATTCCAAGAGCATTTCCCTGTATGCTTAGCTCCATATCAGAGCCTACTTCTCAGGAAACCAACCTGTAACAATTGGTACCAGGAGCAGCCCAAGAAACTTTAATATGGGGTTTTGAAGCTGGATCAGTTGGTGGGCCAGCAATGGGTTGAGGACCTGGGTCACTATACCAGGTAACCCATATTCATTAGCAGAGGTACAGAGGGTGAAGGGACTCTAGAATGGGGGAGGTGGAAGTGAGAGCTGATGAGTATATGTTGTAGCCTCAAGAACAACTGTAGTAGCAGGGGCTGGAGTTTAAGCTACTGATCTTCCTCTTACAAGTTTCTATCAGGAAAAGAGGCCCGACAAAATCCTGGTGGAGCTTTTCGCAGAACCTATTTTATGAAGAGTGGGGATACAGAGAGCACAAGGAGTGGACTTAGTGGATGTCGTGGTACATCTCTTAGTATCCCCTCCAGGACTGAAGCACTCATATTCCCGGCTGCCAGGGGTGCTGGTGGTCAACAGCTCTCAGCTGAGTCCCTCTTGATGACTTGCTCACAGCTGATTAATATGTGGTCAGACTTGCCCAGGATTAATATGAGGTCAGAATGCCTCCAGTGACTGCTCAGTGTTAGGTAAGTGCCTAGCCTCTTCCCTCCAGATTGGAACATTTCTGAGGGGCATGTTTAGCCTAGCCTAGGTCTTATTAAATAGAAAATATTATTCACTTTAGGCTTTAGAGTTAGTTTGACAAAAATGGTATATCATAATGGTTGAGAGCAGAAGTTTAGAAGAGTTTACAATAGGTTTAGAGTTATTTTGTCTGTGCCACAGTCTCCTATCTGAAAATGAGGTTGATAATAATGCTTTCAGCTTGTAGGGAAGTTGTACGTTTAACTTTGATAATATATGTATCATAATCTCCAGACATGTAGTAGGCAATTAGTCTATGATTGATATTATTATTATTACATATCCCATCTTAATTGTAAGGCATAGGTTTCCTACTTCTCCCAGCTGGGCCAAGCCGAGTCCATGTCTTTCTCTGCAGAGCTGACTGAAGTTTCTTAACCCTCTCAGTAGTAAGGTCTCAGTGAAGTATTTTAGATGTATTTTTAGAATTCTTTTGTCAAAAGATAGTGAAAATTCAACCGATAGGGTGGAAAAAAAATATTTACAGTACTTATACTTGACAAAGGGTTTATATCAGAGTATATAAAGAACTCCTACAGATTAATAAGGCAAAAGACTGTAAACTCAATAACTAAAATGGGCAAAAGACCGTAACAGAACACATCCCCTGGAATGGCTAAGTTGAAAGACACCAAGTGTTGGGAGGTTGCAGAGCAAATGGAACTCTCCATGGTGCTATTAAATATGCTATTAAATGTGTTTATATTAAATAGTGTATTCCTGTTGGAAAACTGGCAGAATTTACTTAAGTGGAGCATATACATCCCCAATGACCCAGCAGTTCCACCGATAAGCTCATACCCAAAGAAATACATACATATTTTCACCAAAAAATATATGAGAATAGTCATAGCGGCACTATGTATAATAGCCAAAAAATGGAAATTGGCCAAATACCCTTCAACATTAGAATGGATAAACACATTGTGGTATAATCACACAACAAAATACTATACAGCAATGTGAATGAATAATCAACATTTAAATAAAACAATAAATCTCATGAACTTAATGTTGAGAGAAAAATATACAACATACATACTGTAGAATTTAATTTTTATAAAGTACGTGTCAGACAAAATTAACCTATGCTATTAGAAGTAAGAGGGTGACAGCCTTGGGGGTTCTAGCGACTAAAAGGGAGCAAAGTGTTGGCTTCTGGATGCTGTTAATGTTCTATTTTTCTTATCTGGGTGTTAGTTACATGGATGTGTTCTGTTTTTGAAAATTCATTGTGTTTATACCTATGTGCACTTTTATGCATATATCTGTGCTTTAATTAAAAGTTTAAAATATGCATCATTTATACATGTATAACTCTTGCAAACCACATTTCTTTGGCCTCTAGGATGTTCACACCTTGTAGAAGCAAGGTGGAAGCTGAATTATGTTAATTATCATCATCATCATCATCATCATCACCAGAGGAAGAGATCTGAGAGATTGGTATACTTGGGGGTAGGGGCAGGGGCAGGAAGAAATCCTACAAAAGGGAAATAGAAAGTTTAGAGGCAAGACTTTGGATATCACTGAACTCAGAGCTTTGTTCTAATTTCTCAGGCCCACCTGGGTTTCTCTAGGCCCTGGAGCACTAAGCCAAGGGCTTATTTTGGCAGCTGTCATTGACATATGCAAACAGGCTAAGAGCTTTCCCCTGGCTTTCCCAAATGTGTTAACAAAGCTGACTTACAAGTAGCAATTTATTTTTAATCAACTTTTGAATGCTTGATAGTGTGGATGATGTTGATGATGGCAGCATGTTGATGAGCCAAGTTAGATATTAGGCCTGGGTGTGAGTTGGAGAAGGAAGAGGTACCTAGAGAAAGCAACCCATAGAGCATCCTACTGTGGTAAATTCCCTCTCTTCTCTTCTTCACGGTCTTCAACCTCCTCTCAGAAGACTATATCAGATATCCCTAGCTGTTGTCCCATCAAGGACTGGTTACTGTTTTTCCTCCCCATCTCCAAGATTCCTGTTTCTCCAACTCGTATTTCTACATTTAAAAAGTGACATATATATGACAGCAATTATCAGTGGCCAAAAACTGACATGTCAACCTTTTGAAAACAAGATGTTCAGTCCCCTCTGCAGGAGCTCTGCAGCAACCCACAGATTCTGCAATGTACCCCATGTATCCAGAGTTGATCTGGGCATCACCTGTACTTTCATTTATGTTATCTTCATGTATATGACCAATGACATTGACTATCTCAAAAATTTATTTCTAAAAAGCATATCTCTAAAGAAAAGATTCTTTCAGCACATTTTTTTTTTAGGATCCAAGTGTAAGGCCAGTAAAGGATAGGCTATTTCCCTGTTTTTGAGCCCAGGTCCTAGAGGCAGCGACTTCTATGTGAAAGTCAGAAAAAAGTATGTCACTGGTGGCTCTATGATTCCCCACTGGACCTCACAAGAGCAGCCATCAGAATCCTTAAAAGGTCACTTTGAAGATGATTAATTCACTAGAGCATATTTCTAATGAAAAGCTCATGATTATATTTTTTAAAGAAAGAAGAAAAAGAAAATGATAGAAAGTTCCGTTTCTAGATGAAGTCATTGTCTCAAATGCATCTGACTTGGGAAAATATCACACAGATGCCATCACACCTGCAATATTCCTTCCAAAGCATTCATCACTTAACCTAAGCTTAATCTCCCCATCCCACTACTGAATTCTTATGATATCCATCGTATCTTCTGTGTTTCTCTTCCATACATGGCCAGGAGAGCTGGGAATTTTAAAGAAACAGAGTTGGTGTTTTGAATTTAATTCCATGAGTGGAAATTTTCTTGGTCTCTCACTCAGATATTTTTAAACCACTGTTTTAAACAGAATTATTTACTAGAATCTAGACAAGATATAAGAGTGGTGATATAGTGACAAGAGCATGTCTTAGGCATCAGGAAGCCTGAGTCTTGTTCTGGCTCCTCTTCTCATGAGTGATGTGATCTTTGATCAGTCCCTTCACTCCATTAGACCTTAGATTCCCCTTGAAAAACAAGAACTCTGTCTACCCTACCTCATGAGATTTTTTAGAGAATCTCTTGAGATTGTGAAAGTGATTTATAAACTGGAAAGCTCTAATCAAACAGAGAGACTGTTAATATTTTGCACGCCTGTCCCACCAGGCTCTAGCTTCTTCACTATCATTTCTGCCTCCATCACCTCCTAGGGAGAAAAATTGATTGTGGCTAATAGGAGAAGAGAACACCAGGAAATTATAATCTTAATCTTTTCACTCTTTTTCCACTCAAGGTTATTCATCAATGTTAAAGTTTGAACTTTAATTCTAAACAGCATAGTCCCAGGGGAAAGGAAATGTCTCTTTTGTCTTAATTCTGCTTGTTAGAGAGCAGAGAACTGGCCATCCCGTAGCAATGGGAATTTAGAAATCCACATTCTTAGAGTCATATTTTTTCCCTAAACAGCCCAAACATCCACAGGCCTCCTGGTCTCTATGACTGGGGAGACTTGAAATGAGGCTTATGTGATGTAATTGTTAAGTGATATTCTCTGAAACTTTCAAGGCCATGGATTCCCTATGTTTCAGGATACAGCATGCTGTTGTGATGTAACATTTATTTTAATGGCCTCAGAGATGCACTGAGCAACAGTGCAGCAAATTAACACCATCCTCTTGTTTGCCTGAAACTGTAAGAGGCAGTTTGAACCACATTTGGTGTTTATAATTATTTTGTGATCTGATTTGCAGAACTGAAGCAATTATTAGGTATGTAGATAACATATAAATCTTAAAAAGAGATTTTGATTATTTTTAAAAAACATACATACCCACTTGGTCACTAGTAGAAGAAAGAAGGAGGAATATTTATCTGACTGTCTTTGCTTTGATTCTCTTTTGACTATCAGGGGAAAGTGGCAGAGAACTTCAGGAGAGTAAATGAGAAAGAAGACAAGATATTCTATATAGACTCCTCTCAGAAGTAAAAACCCATTGTAGAGACAGAAGCTCATGTTGGTTATTGGGACTTGTAAGCATTTTACCCATTGTAGACTACACTTGGCTTTCCAAAGACTTAGATCAACTGAAATCCATTCCAGAACAGCCTCTGTTAGGGAGCTGCCTACAGAAATGATTAAACCTTTCAGTAGCTTCTCATGCTGAGATAGTGGAGCAACCAGATAAAAGTACCCTAGATCACTGAGTGCTCACATTTAAAAAAGATTTTTATTGGAGTATAGTTGATTTACAATGGTATACAGCAAAGTGAATCAGTTATACATATATCCACTCTTTTTTAGATTCTTTTCCCATATCGGCCATTACAGAGTACTGAGTAGAGTTCCTTGTGCTATACAGTAGGTCCTTATTATCAATAGTTACCTATTTTATATATAGTAGTGTGTATATGTCAATCCCAATCTCCCAATTTGTCCCTCTCCTCCTTACCCCCTGGTAATCTTAAGTTTGTTTTCTACATCTGTAACTCTATTTCTATTTTGAGTGTTCACACTGAGGGCAGTTGTTCTGTAGAATTGCCTGGTACCACAGCTACCTTCGAGTAAGCAGGAAGTACATCTTTGTTGCCTTAATCCTCTGAGATTTGGTGGGGGGCAGGTATTGTTTGTTATAGCAGTATAGCAGTATTAGTCTGCTCAGACTGCCACAATAAAATATCATAGACTGAGTATCTTAAACAAGGGAAATTTATTCTCTCACAGTTCTGGAGGTCGGGAAGTCCCAGATCAAAGTGCTGGCCAGTTCAGTCTTTGGCGAGAGCTCTCCTCTGGGAGTAAATGTGGCAGCCTTTTCTCTATGCCCTTAGAGAGAGGGAAGGGCAGGGCTTTCTTGTCTCCTCTTACAAGGGCACTAATCCATCATAAAAACTCCATCCTCATGAATTCATCTAAACCAAATGATCTTCCAAAATCTCCATCTCCAAATACAGTCACATTAGGGCTTCAAAGCATGAATCTTGGGGGAACCAGTTTAATCCATAGCAATTATCTAGCCTTTCCTGACTAATTCAGTAATGATTTTAGGATTTCTTAGCATCTTTGTACCTCCTTACTGAGGTACATAAAAATGTCAACATCAGCTTTATCTCTGCAAATATTACCCTGGCTTCCTTGGCTATGATGGAAATGACCTCAGTAGAACTTTTCCTACTGTTATGCTTAAGAAAGTATGTCATTAACTGTCTCCTAAGGTTTCTAAAGTTCTTAATGTCAGGCTCTTGGAATGTTACTATCACACTTCCTCCTCTCGGATTCTGCTCTGAGTGGGGAAATCTAGGACATGCATGCCTAACCAGTTCACACTCTTTGTCTCCTTCTTCTCTCAATAATAAACTAGGATGAATAAAATGGGATTTCCACTTTCTTTTCCTGTCTATCAGGATTTCCCCTGTCACATTCTTCTTCTTTTTGAGGAGGTGTTTGTTTTGCTCTCTTTCTCTGGGCCATAAGGGCATGTGCAGGGAGGGAAACTAACTTATTGATAAGGGAAAATAGAAATATGGTATCCATGTTTCCGCTTTGTGTTTATTAGTGGAATTATTTTATTAATATTATATTCACTACTAAGTGATGAGGTACATAAAAAGAGGGATTGGGTCTATTTTTTCTCACATTGTATCCCTAGACTAGCACATTGCCTAACACAGAAAAGGAGAGTTATACTCATCCTTCAGAATGGAGATGATTCTATACCAAGCAGATGTTCTTGACCTCATGCTTCCCTCTCTTTCCACTCTAATGCCTCCTTCACACTTCTTCTGCAAAGCTTGGCTCCAATGCTACTTCCTCCATGAGCCCATTAGTTAGAATGAATAACACATAAGAGTTAGTCTGACAACACTACCTTGACTTAATTGTTTCTATGACTATTTCCTTGAGTAGTTGTGGAGAGCAGACCACTGTATTATTAAGCTTGTGTATCCCTCCCTCTCCTTACTATTCTCAATGGTGCCTTGTTCATTGACTTTAGTAGGTGTTTGATGAACATTTGTTGAATTAGAATGAATTCCCGCTCTCATTTTCTCTCTCTCTCTCTCTCTTTTTTTTTTTTAAAGATTGATTGATTGATTGATTGATTGATTGCTATGTTGGGTCTTCGTTTCTGTGCTAGGGCTTTCTCTAATTGCGGCAAGCGGGGGCCACTCTTCATCGCGGTGCGTGAAATAGGGAGACCAGTTAGGAGGCTGCTGCAGTAACCAGGTGAGAGATGATAGTGGTTTGGATCAGGGGTACAGTAGTGGGGATAAAGATAGATGTGGGTTCCAGATATATTTTGGAGAGAGAGGCAGTAGGGTTTTCTGATATATCTAATGTGGAAACTTTGGGCCTGAGCAGCTGGGTGTAAGATGGTATCCTTCGGTGAGATGGTAAAGACAGGGTGAAGAGCAGGGTTGGGTTGGGTTAGGATGCTGTATAATGACCTCCTTGCCTTCAGCTTCCCAGCCTCTACTCCTTCTCCAGGGGGAAACCCCTGTTCCACCTTCTCTGCCCATGGAAGCATCTCTTCTCAGCTTTTCCATTACTGAACCTGACCCTTTACTGAACTAAGGAGCCACAACTGTTTCTTTCTGGAGCCTCTGAAGTGGGCTTTATGCAGAGCAGGTGCGCCCCCTTTTGGAACACATGGTGAGCACTGCTTCTGGGAATCATGCAGACACCCTCCCACCTACTACTACAGGCAAGCACACCATGGGATAACTAAAAATAACAAGGGATCCTCTGGAAACACTTCTGCTCCTCCTAGGATATACTTTCATTCAGTGACACCATAAGATAAGACAGATGAGGCAACAGGTGCCCACAGTTGTTGTTCAGGTTACTGTTTACACTAATCCCAATCAGAGTTCTGGAGCCTGTAGGCTCAGTTTAACCCTTTTATATAGAATCCCCCTCCACCAATATTTCGTGAAGATCTCATCCTGTGTATGTTACTCTAATCCCTTCCAAACTTTGGCTCAGTAATTCCCCTTATGAAAGATAATCATAGTAGCTAATATTTGCTGAGTGTTTATTCTGTTGCTAAGTGTGTTACATGGATTATCAATTCAATCCCCATGAAAAGCCTATGAGTAAGTACTATTATTTTCACCATTTTACAAAGAATGTGACTGAGGCTCTGAAAAGTTAAATTACTTGCTCAAGGTCACACAACTAGTGGATCACAGAGCCAGGACTTGAACCCCCTTCTGTCCTCAAAGCCACACAAAAGTGGTTACACATAAAGATATTCATTGCTGCATTGTTAACAGTGATGAAGAATGGAAATAAAACATCTGATAATCTGGGAAGAGTGAACTAAATTATGTAAAGCATATGATAGTTTTCAGCCATTAAAATCATGATTTGGAAGTAAATATTGTGGAGAAAATCTCAGTATTTCATACATGAAAAAACAAGATATATAACTATATTTAGTGTTGGGCAACATTTCTAGGATATCTGTACTCATATGTACACTTTGATAAAGGAAGGGCATACAATCAGAGTTTTATCATAACATTTATGGGGCTTATCCAAGTAAACCTACTTTCAGGTATGATGCCTTTCTGTTGGTTAGCTGATCTGGAAGAGTGGTTGACTGGACCTAGCACAACTCCAACAGCAGCTTAACTGGGCAGCCACAGACAAGAAGACACATGAACAGGCATCTTAATTCTCTAATTCTGAATTTGTTTTCAGGAGGATAAAAAAAAGTAGACTTAGATGTTTAACCCTGCTGTCTGTTTTCCTTCCCCAGTGAAGACTTGCCAGTCATCTTCTCTTCTAATCTGTCTCTCCCTTTATTAGAAGCAGATCAGCCTTTCCAGGTGAGAAGTGTCCTGCCCCTCCTGGCCTGGATGGCTCTCATTCTGCTTGAAATACTTTCCTCTGATGCTTCATAGTTGCTATATCCTCACTACAACCCTGCTCACAGGAGCTTGCTCACCAGGCTGCTCTGGTCTCTCCATCCTAAAGGTCTCAGGATGCAGAGCTGGATACACTGGCATTAACAAGTCCTGACATTGAGAATAAACAAGTGAGAAGGGGATAAAATGGTGGGCCAAATAGATTCTAAGTAAGATTCTAATTTGCCCACCTACCAATTTTAAATGGAGCAGTAGTGAGAATCCCTTACTTGGAAAGCTTATCATGTGACCACTATCTCAGAATCCAACAAAACTACACAATGCCTAAGCATAGACTTGGATGGATTGGCTTATGCACTTCAGTGCAAGTGCATTAAAAGGAAAACAAACAAAAAAGCAGAAAACCAGTATTACTGCACTTCTTTGTTCCAGGTATTTCTACATGCATTGTCTCCTCTAATTGGCATAATCAAATGAGGTAGGTATTATTGTCAACATATTACAGATGAAGAAAGTAACAATTATTGAGTTTAAGCAGCTGTTCAGGATTACAAACTTAGTTGGTGACAGGCAAGATTTGAACCTGGGTTTTTGACCTCCATTATAGCAATCTCTTGCACTCACAAGTGTTCAAGCAATGTTCAAGCAAGAACCAAATTTTGCAAGTGGGTTTACTTAAAATGCTCTCCAATCAGGTAACATGTTTAGATGCAATTATTTTCCATGAAGAATAGATTAAGCAAATATAATCACTGGATAATATACCTGATTAGCCTTATTCTTCCCAACTTCAGATAAGCTTTTGTGGGACTCTTCTTGTCCATTAAACTGACTTCCATGATTAAATGCCATGCCACTGGACTGCTCTGGTTCAGAGAATCTATATTTGCTGGGCTCCTGATTTGTAGGATCATCTATATTGCCTAGTTTTTTCTACTCTGTATATTGGGATTCATGCCAGAAGGTCTTTGAGGGTAATTCTAATTAGCTTTCTTTGGAGATTATTATCTTGCCAATGTCTCTTTCTTTCATCAATATTCTCAGTGCAGTCTCATGCTTTTATCTTTGTCCAGGGCCTAATTTCCACTTGCCTGGTCTATTCTAATAACCTCCTAAGTGGTCTCTCTAGACTTTCATGCTATTACTTTTGTACAAAAACTCCTCTCCCCAGCCCCAAATCATAGGCTATACCTATGGAAAAGTTTAAATTCCTTGTTATGTGTTTAAAACTCTCAAATTTCTTGCTTTAAGATAATTTTCTAGATGTATTGCTTTCTATTCCCCCTCAGGATACTTGTTCTAACCAAACTGTTCCTTTGCTGTTCCCAGCACATGTTTTATGATTTCCTTCTCTCTGCCTCTTGCTACGTGCTGGACCTAAAGTGACCTTATCCCCTTCTTTGCTTGATGACATCTTACACCTTCCTAGCCCAGTTCAGATTCTACCTCCTTTGTGAGACCCTTCTCATGCTTTGCAAGTCCACCTACTCTCTCCTTCATTTCAGCTTCCCTTGCATTTTGAGTTTCTTACTATTATACATTTGATAGTTTCAGCCTTGACTTACAGTTGCTTGTAAATATATGAGTCTGTCTCACCACTCTATAACTTCCCTGAGGGAAGGACCATTTCTTCTTCATAGTTGTATCCTCTGCAAAGCTTAGCACAGCACCTTGCTAATAATAGGTATTCAGTAAATGCTTGATGACTTAAATACATTCTAATAAAGTTAGTGTCTGAGTGTGTGACAAAGGTTATGAAACCATTAAAACTGGATATTTAAGAAGTAAGAGCTAAAATTATTTTTAGATTCTGCTGTCTTACTGACAGTATGGTATGTTTGGTCAGATGCTTTCTTTAATGTTATCCTTCTGAAACACCCAATATCTTCAAGCAAAGGAACTCACTATAATCTGCTTCTTTTTCTAGATGTCACACTTTGCCTGTTTACTTGATGAGTATTTTGGCTGCCTTTGGATAAAAGCAGAATAATTTAATCTAACCTGGGTCCATTATAGTGCTTTGTTATGACCTTATTGGCTTGTAAAAACTATGAATTGTTCTCTCACGATAATAGAGTTCTCTAAACTGTCAATGAGATACAATTCATGTCACAAAATTGATTATTGGGGGCCCTCAATTTTCGCCCTTTGCTTCTTTCCAAATTTTCTTCTTCCTTTCTATTTTCCATTTCTAATAAAAGAAGGCTTGTATGAATGATAATATATATGTATATATCATTTATACATATTTATTATGTATCTGGTGTATTTTACATATACCAGCAGTGGAAAAACTCCAAAGAACGACAAACTTTGAAAGATAGTAATAACATTTTTCGGGCACAATGATCTTAAAATGAATGTGCAAGTGCTATGTAAATCCTTTGTAAAATTAATTTAAGGTCTTTTTGGCCAAACTAAGGCCAAGAAGAAAGTGTCCTTCAGTACCATGTAACATGCTTGTGTTATGTAACTCACCAGTTTGGTCCTAGACTAATGAATGAAGAGGCACATGGAGAAGTTGAAATGTGTTCTGAGAATAATAATGAAAATGACAAGACTTTTGACATATGATGAAAGGTTGCCAAAGTGGATTAAGTAGCAATGAGAGGGCTTCCCTTGAGGCAGCGTTTTCAAAGTTGGACCTCTGTCGGCAACCGGCCTCCTTCTCCAGCCCAGTGGTCAGGTAGGTCTTTTCAATATCAGACACCTACCAGCTGGTGGTGAACCATCATTTCCCCTGCACAGTCCCTCCTGGACAAGACACTGACCTCTTCTCTCTTGAGACCACACACAGTAAACCCTACCCCCCTTCCTTTGTCTGTGATCATGAATGTGACACTTGCTTGTGACTATACCTATATCTCAGTGAGTTTTCATCTTTTGGGCAATGGCCCCTGATCAGAATCAGCTAAAAGGTATTCACCCTGCACTCTGAAAAGTGCACATGCTCCCCAAAGCTTTGTATGTAATTCTGGGAGTTCACAGACTCCCTGAGCCCAGTCCATGGGCTCTAAGCTTATAATTCCTTGACTAGACTGTAAACTCTAGTTGAGCAGAGATTGTACTTTAATCACATTTGTATTCCCAATGAACCTGGCATGTCATACATACCTGGTGAATGCTTGATGAACTACCAAAAATAAGAAATTTGAACAATTATTTTGGAAAAGAAAGAGGGAAGATCTGCTCAATTATTTATAAGAATGTCTATTACATTAGCTCTTATAGCTATTAGTTTCTAGCACCATTGAGTATATAAGAAGGAGAAATAGGATTACTCTCACTAATTTAGTTTGACATTTAAGCTGGCTATAAAGGAGGCCTTCCAATAGAAAGGCTGGCGTCTTCATGCTGAAGTGAGTTTAAAAGGCAAGTGAACTTCTCTGGGTTCCTTTTAGAGCAGGGTTGTTCTCCATGGTGTAACACAGCAGCATGAAGGCAGGGGAGCGGCTACTGAAGGACCAGTCTGGAGATTCCACCATAGATACTGCCTTCACACACGGGGGCTCTGCAAGCACCAAACTTCGAAATGAACTCTCTGTCCCCGAGGGCTTAGAACCCTAATCTGAGACCAAACATCAGAATGAATAGGACCCCAAATCAAGTGCACACTAGGTGACCAGAACAACACTGGAGGCATGAGGAGAAATCCACTTCAAGGGGTGAGGTAGGGGCTAGATTTAGAGGAGTGTGATGACACAGACTTGGAAGTTTGGTCCTGGCAACGAGGAAAAGAAGATAACAGGGAATAACAGGAAAAAAGAGGCATCTGCTGCAGTCACTACTTGGTAAATGTCCACTCGCCATTAAATTCTACATCCTGGAGTCTACCCTCAAGGTTAGGAAGGAACAGAAGTCATTCCAAAGACCCAAAGGGTTTTGCCAATGTTATTCCAAGGCTTAAGGTCTCCCAGAAGCATCATAGTTCAAAATCAAGTGTGGAATGCATCCAAAGAATGACTGGGGTCTCAAACAGAGAATGTTGTTGTCAACTCTCTCCTTGTTTTTCCTACCCTTTGCCTCTCTATGACCTTCTCTAGTTCTTTCTGCCACTCTTCACCATCTTCCTATTTCTTCCCTTTCCAACTAATTTTTGTTATTTTTCCAAGTGTGTGGTTTACTGGAAACAGAAACATCCTGGTTGGCTTCTGCAACTGTATGATTTGGAGCAAGTCACTTCACCTCTTGTAGCCATGTTTTGTCATCTGCTCAGTAAGGGCACTGGACAAAAATTTCTAAGTTGTGATGGTCCATGGATGGCTAGGGCTTACCCTCCCTTTCTCTCTATTCATTTCTCTTATCCCAATTTCTGGGCCCAGGAGAGGGCATCCCTCAGGGCTGAAATCTTTTTTACGAGTATTAGGCCATAACATTAATAATAATTATAGCTGTGGTAGATCGTATCTTCTGAAGATGGCCACCACCATATACCCCACCCCACATGCTCTTATTACACCATGGAATTGACATCCTCCCATTAGGTTGTGATGTCTGTGTCCCTTCCTCTTGAATTTGGGAAGAACTTGTGACTGCTTTGACCAGAAGAATACAGAGGAAGTGATGCTGTGCTAATTTCTGGGCCAAGATCTTTGGAAACTCTCAACTTCCAATTCCTGCCTTTTGGGATACTGAGTCATGAAAGCCAGCCACCATGCTGAGAGAAACCAAGTACCCACACGGAGAGGCCCTGTATGGGTGTTTGGACCAACAGCCTCTGCTGAGTTCCCAGCCAATAGCCAGCATCAACTGCCAGACCTGTGAGTGTAGAAGCCTTCAGATGATTCCAGCCTCTGGCTATAGAGTCACCCCCTCACTTCCCAGCTGAGGTTTCAGACTTTGTAGAGCAGAAGTAAGCTGTCCACACAAAGCATTTTCCAAGTCCCTGATCCACAGAATCCAGAATCATAATAAAATGGTTGTTGCTTTATGTCATTAAGTGTAGGTGGTTTGTTAACACAGCAGTGAATAACCAGAACAGTAGCTAACCTTTACTGAATGCTTGATGTGTGCTTAACACTATTCTAAATGCTTCACTCGTAATAGCTCATTTAATGCTCGGAGCAATCCTGTGAGGTAGGTACTGCTATTCTCATCCTTTACTGAAGGGAAATTGCGGCCTAGAGAAATTGAAGAACTTGTCCCTATTTACCCATCTGGTAGTCCAACGGAGGTGGTCCAGCCCTGGGGCCATACACTCTTAACCGTTATGCTATTATGCCACTCAAAAACAGGATTTTTGAGAAGATACAGATGTATTTCAACCATGGCCTATATCTGGAGGAAATCACGGGATCAGATGCCTGTTGTCTTGATGATCAGCTAAATAAAAAGTCAGGGAAAGGGCTTCAGAGGTGTTAACTCATTTAAATATCAAAGGAACCCTGCCAGAAAGGTATTGTCATCTTCCTTTTCTTATAGATGAAGAAGGGAGACCCAAATATAGGTTATATATAACCTGTTGCTTATATACATACAACTGGTTGGGGGAAGATTGGATTTGAACCCAGGCCTGTCAAAGTCTAAAAGCTGCTTTATCCTGTTAAACTATCCACCCTCCCACTAGGTCATGTGGGCAATAAGGACTGGAAAGATGAAGAAATAAGAGAATAACATAAAGAATACATTTTTTCTTATTATAAAAAGTCCTAATTACTATAATAAAAATATAGTATCAGGCAACTAAGTCCCTGAGAGGTGACATTGTGCCTCATTTTTGATTCCATGATTACATGGCAGGCACTTAATCAATGTTGGTTTAATGTATGAATATGACTATTTTGTAGTTGTTCTATGCTAATGTAGATTCCTATTATTCAGATTCATTATTTATTTATTATTCAAATTTATTAATATTAAATTATTCAATATATGTTTATCTGCTTCTTCTCAAGTAATAGTTTAACCGTGTTAGGATACAGTTTTCAACAAGAAAAATAAGGTTTCTGCTCTCATGAAACTTAAATTTTAGTTGGCAAGAAAACAAAAATATTGTATGTGTGTATACACAAATTATATATATAAAATATGACAGTGACATTTAAGCTGAAGGCTGAACGACTAGGAGATGCCTATGTAAAATCTAGAAGGCAAAGCATTCTAGGCACTGGAAACAGCTCATGTAAAAGTGTGTTTAAGGGAAGTAGGAAAGCTAGGGCTCTTAGAATTGGGCACGAACCCAACATGTTTGACAAACAGTGAGAAAGCAAGTGGGCTGGAAAGAAAGGTGAGAAGAGTGGTATCAAGGATCAGAAAGGGGAGCAGGGACTTGATCATGTACGGGATGGATTTTATTCTGAGGATGGTGGGGAGCCACTGATGGTTTCAAGTCAGGAGTGGTGTGATTAGACTTACATTTTAAAAAGGTCACTAGATGCTGTGTGAAGAATGGATTGAAGGGGCCAGAGTGGAAACAGGAAGACCTGTTTGGAGGTCTTTTTAGAAACCCAGACAAGAGAAATTGTGCTTGGGACTAGGGTGATGGCAGCAGTGATAAAAGAGAGATAGCAGATGTTAGATACTTTTGAGAGGCGACGTCAATATAATCTGCTATTGTATTGGTCATGGGGGAATGAAAGAATGAAGGAAATCATGGACGGCTTCTAGTTTTGTGTGAAGCACTTGGCGGGGGTGATGGTGCTAATTGATGAGGTAGAGAAGATGGTGTTGGTGGGGAGCAAGTTGGAGGAGAAAATAAGAGACATACGGTAGTAAAAACATGTCACAAGAGACTGAGTACTTAATGATAATGGCTGTAATTTCTCTAAACTGTGATCATGTGTACGATAATCCATAGCTCTTAGAATGCCCCCACAGTGCATTATTCTGCATCCACATTTTATTAATGACCTGACTGAGGCTAAGAGATTAAAGGAAGTATGCGAGACCACTCAGCTAAGAAGGGGAGGAGCCGGGATCGGAGCCCATATGGTCCGACTGAAAGATCTTCATTAAACCACACTGCCTTCCAACACCAGCAGGTTTATCCTCTAAGTCTTCATCTTGTGCCTCAGATTTTTTTTTTTTTTGCTGGATTTGCTGCCCCCTGCTCTTCCTTCAATGTAACCATATGTAGTTAGGAAGGGTTATTCCGGAAGTGGCCATGTTCAATTAAGCTCAACAAAATCTACTGGGCACAAACTAATCACAAGCTTTTGTGGAAGGCTTTGTGGGGAATATACACGGAGACAGGCTCTGCCCTCAAGGCATTGTAGAAGTGACAGACATTTCTTGAGCAAAGCAGGGAAATGCCTTAAGAGGCACAAAGAGGAGAGGAGGGAAGGAAATCCCAAAGGGAGGTGAGGGAAGTAGGGATTAAGGAAGACTTCTGGGACACAGTAGCATTTGAACTGGATCCTGAAGGATGGGCAGAGGTTTTGGGAGAAATGGCATTCCAAACCAAAGAGGTCACTTGAACAAGGGCAGACTGGCGTCAGCAAGTCCCTGGAACACAGTGGGCAGTCGTGGTTAGAGCCTGAGCAGCTCAGTGAGAAGGCCTCAACCAGGCTCTATCACCGACCTCATAGGTGACCCCGAAATTTATTTAACCTTTTTGAGCCTCAGTTTACTTTTCTGTAAAATGTTGATAATAACAGAATCTACTTCATAGGGTTCTCATGACATATAAATGTTGTAATGAATTTGAAGGGCTTAACACAGTCCCTGATTCATAGGAAGTGCTATAATTCACCTGAGAGTAATTGTGGGGAAAGGGATGCCAGAAAGTCGGACTCAAATCTTGGAGAGTCTTGAGTGCCATATTAAACATTTTAAGCTTTATCTGTAGCCCACAGTAATTCATCAAAGGCTTGTGAGCCGGGGACTGACTTGAGTAGTTGGCCTTTTGTATTTGCGGGTTCCACGTCTGCAGATTCAACCAAGGGTGATGGAAAATATTTGGGGGAAAAAATTCTGTAAAGTTCCAAAAATCAAAACTTGAATTTGCCACAACTGTTTACATAGCATTTACATTGTGTTAGGTACTATAGGTAATCTAGAGATTATTTAAAGTATACGGGAGGATATGCCTAAGTTATATGCAAATATTACATCATTTTTTTAAGGGCCTTGAGCATCCATGGATTTTGGTATCCATGGGGGATCCTGGAACCAACCCACCACCTCTCCCTCCCCCCAGACACTGAGGGAGGACTGTAATCTTCCAAAGATAATTCTGGCCTCTATATGTAGAGAGATAGGAAGCAGGTGACCAGTTAGAAGGCTACCAAATTTCCTCACTAAGGTGTATGTGAGGTGTGAATGTGTGTGTGCCTTGTATTTTCTTGCCTTCACAAATGTTATAACTGTGAATCCACATGAATCAAAGACTGATTTAACATGTTGCAAAGAGACTGTGACTAGATGTGTTTACTAAGGGAAATATTTTAATTTTTCTAGAAATGCTTCATCAGTGGAAATCTATGTAGTATAGAAGCTTCACAGTAAGACTGGGGCTCACTGGATAAGACAAATTTCTGTGCAAATATCTTTCCAAAGCAGAGATAAGGAAAGGAGTCACTCTCTTTTTTCAGAAATGCAGACAGAAATGATATCAACAAGGGCAAATAGAAAATATCTTTCTTGGTTTCATTGAACAAGCAGATTCAGAAGTGATCACCCAACCCATGCAAAAAATTTTCCCCCAGGCCGCCCCTAAAAGGAGTTAAAAAGAGAGAGGAACAAGGTGATAAACACACTTGCTTTTTTTTTTTTTTTTTTTTTTTTTTTAATTTTTGGCTGTGTTGGGTCCTCGTTTCTGTGCGAGGGCTTTCTCTAGTTGTGGCGAGCGGGGGCCACCCTTCATCGCGGTGCGCGGGCCTCTCACTATCGCGGCCTCTCTTGTTGCGGAGCACAGGCTCCAGACGCGCAGGCTCAGTAGTTGTGGCTCACGGGCCTAGTTGCTCTGCAGCATGTGGGATCTTCCCAGACCAGGGCTCGAACCCATGTCCCCTGCATTGGCAGGCAGATTCTCAACTGCTGCGCCACCAGGGAAGCCCCACACTTGTTTTTGAACTTAAGAAAATTTGTCTCTTTCACCACAGTTGTTCTCTTAACAAATTAATTTTTTAACCCGAATTAGTGAGGTTATTTGTAAATGTTTTGTGAGCAACTTCAACAATAACTCACAGGAAAATTGCTTGAGCAAAAATCGAGCAAACTGATTCACGAAAACAATACTTGCTATATGCAAAGAAATACATAAAACTGTTTGCTTTTTTTGAGCGTCATAGAGCAGAAGTGAGTGTTCTGATTTCCAGAATCCATAAAAGCACAAAAGCTGAGAAAGTTGTGAACAGAGGAAAGAATTACTGCCAAGATATGTTCCTGTTTGACCTAATGATTATAATTAGATTTAACATAGCACCTGAATGAATGTTTATTTTCATTATTGTAACTTTGTTTTGTTTTAAAGCAAACATTTACTGTCTTCTATTACAGGCATCCTCACAATATAGTCTCCTAGGCAGGAAAAAAAAAAAATCTGTGGCTTGATACATTCATTGGACTGTGACCTGACCTTGGGTGAAAAATGATTCTTACTACCTCATAAATTTCTAGCAATAATTTCTTGGTTTAATTTGAATTCAAAACATGCAAACTGTTCCAAGAGACCTGGATTTTAGCAATTGTACTGGGATGTGTGGTATCTGGTTTGAAAGACTGCACCTTTGTCTACCACTGGTTGAAATCACTGACCCTTTTATTGCCTTGATGAATATAAAGTACCAAGGTTGGTGACTTCTTTACAATCTGCGTACCTAAGCATATACCTACACTTTTTTTTTTAATGTTTTCCTGTTTATTTGTCCTGCTGTTATCACAGTAAGATAATAGCCTCTGCTTTACCCTCCATTTCTGTGTCTGTGATCATAAAAAGCCTGATGGATCAATACGAGGCTTTTAATGTACCTTTTCTGCCTTTTTCATTACAGGTTTGCAGCCAGAATACTAAAATACAGTTGAGACATAATCTCTTTCTAGTGTTTGTTTCCCAAGAAGTGCTTCCCAGGGAGAATGAGGGTCTACACATGGAGGCTTTCAAGAAATAAAGCCGTGGAGCTCCAGTTCCAATAATTTTATGGGACTTTTTCTTTCTCAGGCATTGGAGATTGTTGAGCAGATGTTTACGGCATCCTCCATGTGCATTCTAAAACACTGTCTTCGTTTGAATGTTTCATTCTCATTGTGAGCCGAGTAAATCAATAAGCGTTTATTACAGTGCACATCAGTGGTGTGCTAGCAATGATTAACAACAGGTTCTGGGGGCAGGGGATAGCCCTGATTTGTAGCATTCGCTCATTTCTAAAGTGTAAATACTCCCACCAAGGCCAATTTCAAGCTACCAAATGATATCATCGAATGTGGAGTTGGGAAAGAAATGCATAGCAGTACATCATTATGTAGTATGGTACAAATACAATGGATATTAAAAAAAAAACCCTCACTAGTATGGATAATAGTAAAATGTAGCAAAACAATTAGGAAGTGATGGGGGTTGAATTTTCACTGTCTTTGTTTTTAACAATATTCATTTAGTTGTAAGTTTACATAAATTTTACTAATAACTGTTGTGGCCTGAACACGGGTTGGAAAAGAATTTCCAGACACAAGGCAGAATGTAAAGAAGATAGAATTTCTTAAAGGGAAGGGTCGCTGCCAGGGCAGCAGGCCGACTTCCTGATAATCAGGGAGAGTCGACCCTGAGCAAGGGTTACTGGTCTGTTTTTATAGCCAGGGAAAAAAGGCACCTGCGGGTCATCTGCTGATTGGGCAGGATATGTATACTTTCAGTGTGCAGAGCGTGAGGAGAACGGGGCAAATACCTTTCCATATGTGGGACAGGAAAGGCACAGGGCATGCTGCTTGGGAAGGCTCTGGGACATTGTAATGGTCTCAATGTGACAGAGTGATAGGAGTCCTGTAACTCTTTGTTCTGGCGATGTTGGCCCTTTGAGTTTATCTTGTTCTTTGTCCCTGGAGCACCACATTTCCTCCTCTCTTTATTTATAGGGCCAATCCTTTGGCCCTACTGGACACCCTGCTCATGCCTACATATCTGCATAGCTCCTTCTCAGGTGTTCGGGAACCCTTTTTGTAAAGAGAAGGGGCGACAGTCTCTCTCTGGCTACTTCCTGCTGGGCAGGGAGGGCATAGGGGCCCTGGGTTTCTGATGCCTGTTCTCTGCCAGGGTATTTCTAGAGAGGACTAGGGGCTCCATGGAAAGTGATGGTGGCTTGTTCAAGCGCTGTCCGGGTGTTGACTGGCCGGTATTCTTGTTGCCTTACCATTTGGAGGTTCATTTGTTGTATTCTAGAAGAGGCAAACTTAACAAGGAGGTTAAAAATACATGACCCAAAGATCAGTAGAAGTAGGAAGGCTATTACAGGACCTAGGAAAGGGGTTAGCCAAGAAAACCAGGACCAGATATTAGTCTGGAAATCCCACCAGTCAAATCCCCCTGAGGCTCCCTTCGTGTAAAACCCGTTATCTCTTTTGATAATATTCCTAAGGTTAGTTTGAATTTTGCCCAATTGGTTGACAAAAAACCAGCAATTCTTGTTTAACATTGCACAGGTCCCACCTTGGTTAGCTGTTAGTAAGTCTAAAGCTCTCCTATTCTGTAAAACCACTCCTGCTAGAGAATTTATTTCTTCTTGTAGAGTGTTAATTTGAGCTGCTAGGTAGGCAGTCTGTTGTGTGAGTTCAAGAGAGAGTTATCGGGCAGTGAAAATAGAGTTTAAAAGTCCAGCTGAGCCTGTTCTTACCCCAATGATAATCCCTAGGACTGATATTACAGTGAGGGCTGCCCACTTTTGTTTATGTGATTGAGAGTATAAGGGAAGCGGGATGCTGTCATTTATAAAGGTAAGGTTAGGAATAATGTATGCAAGGGTACAGGCCCCTGTCCAGTTGGCTGGAAGGCATAAATAGGCATTGGATCCGCAAAGGAAATAGGTGTGATTTGTAGGGTCTAGGCAGACATCTAAAGTGATGTTGAAGTAGGGTTTTCCTAAATGGGTATGGGAATGTTCTATGCCCTCATAGGTAATAGCTAAAGTCATTCCAGCTATAGGAGAGAGGCAAGCAACCTTTGAGGGATGAGAGGAAAAGTTATAAGCCCAGTTGAAAGAAGGAATAGTAGGGTTCCACCTTATGTCATAATCCTTGGGTGTCTTGAGTTTTTTGCAGTCCTCTTGCTTAATATTAGAGGGTAGGAACCAAACATTCTGGTTCTGATAGGGACAACTTGGGGATGGGGTGGGGCAGATGGAGTTCCCAAAATAGCTAGCTTGTGTCCAATCGGTGGTAATATTGGGAGGTTTGGGGAAGTACATGTTGTAGAAAGGGGAATCAAAATAGTAAGCATGGGGATATTTAGTTTGAGCAATGTGTCTCCTCCCAGAGGTTAGCACTAGCCCTAGGAAAGTGACCTGCTGGGACGTGATTTGTGCCTAGCTGGGGAAACCCCATATCTCCAGTCCACTAGATGTTTAAGAACAAGAAGAGTATTATTGTCTGAGGTGGGTCTGTCTGGGCTACAGATTAAGAGATCATCAACATATTGGAGTAAGCAGCTTTTGCCTCCTAGTGTCAGTGATGAGAGATCGTTTGCTAGTGCTTGGCCAAACAAATGAGGGCTGTCTCAGAATCCCTGGGATAGGACCGTCCAGGTAATTTGTCAGGTATGTTTGGTATTGGGGTCTCTCCATTCAAAGGCAAACAGGAATTGGGAATCAGGATGGACTGGGATACAGAAGAAAGCATCCTTCAAATCCAGGATAGAGTACCACTGCATCTGTGCTGGGATCTGGCTCAGGAGGTTATATGAGTTAGGAACTATTGGATGAATAGGGACCACAACCTGATTAATGGCCCTTAAGTCTTGGATTAGATGGTAGGAGACATCAGGCTTCTTTACTGCTAAGATCGGGGTATTACAGGGAGAATTACAGGGGACTAGTAGTCCCTTTTGGAGGAACTTGGAGATTAGAGGCTGTAGTCCCGTCAAAGCTTCTTCCTTAAGAGGATATTGTGATACCCTAGGAAAAGAGTTAGGGTCCTTTAAATGGATGACTATTG
This sequence comes from Balaenoptera ricei, assembly GCF_028023285.1. Classification (NCBI taxonomy): domain Eukaryota; kingdom Metazoa; phylum Chordata; class Mammalia; order Artiodactyla; family Balaenopteridae; genus Balaenoptera; species Balaenoptera ricei. Next base: position 129,012,930 of record NC_082639.1, read on the forward strand.
GGCTGGCAGTGGTGGATCTGCCAGGAGTGGAGGTGTCCCACACCTCCAGGGGAATTTGGTGGAGGATATGGGGTGGGACTTTAGCTAGAGTAGGCTTCGTGGTGGCTGTTAAAGCCATATTTACTGGTGTAAATGATCAAGTAGCTTTACGTTTTGTTAAAAGGTCCCGGCCTAACAGAGGTGTAGGACAGGCTGGGAGGACTAGGAAAGAGTGTGTGAATAGAGTATTTTCAAGAGAACAGGGTAAGGGAGGTGTAAAATGGCCATAAGCGGGTTGTCTGTCTACCCCTGTTAGGAGGATCTAGGAACGGCGAGTGGGGCCAGAGCAGGAGTTCAGGGCTGAATAAGTAGCCCTAGTGTCAATCAGAAAGGGTATAGTAGCCCCTGCCACATTTACCCAGGGCTCCTCCAGTCTTATGGGGAACATACGGGCCTGTAGGTTAAGCCCTGGGCACCTTCAGTCATCTGCATCCAGGAGCCCTAGATCTAGAGCACAATCCAGTTCTTGCTCCTGAGGGTCAATTACCACCAACAGGGGCAATTGGTCTTGACTTTGGCCCAGGGGCCCGGGACCCGAAATACCCTGGGTGTTGGTGGTTGTGGCATTGGCCTACCCGCTTGAGGGCGGGAGGAACAAGTCCTCTTCCAGTGGCCCTTTTGGCGACAGTAAGGGCATGGGTATGGGGTGGCGGGGTGTGGCAGTTCCTGACAGTGTGCCCCTGCTGACCGCACTGGTAGCAGGTCAGTGGTGGTTTTTGAGAAGAGGAGGGGATTCCCGTAGGTCCCTTTTGTGGCAGGGACTGAGTAACGGCAAGGGCTATATATTGAGCATGTCACTTTAATTATTCTTCCTCTCTTAGTTCTCGCCTATTCCTGGAAATTTCCTCCTTGTTGTTAAAGACCTTAAAGGCCGTGTCAAGTAGGACAGAGAATGGGGTTTGTGGGCCCTGTTCTAATTTTTGTAATTTTTATCCAATGTCAGGGGATGCTTGGCTTATAAAATGAACTGCAAGTATGGCCTGACCTTCAGGGGTCTCAAGATCTATGTTGGTGTATTTCCTCATAGCCTCTGCTAATCAGGCCTGAAAAAGGGCTGGATTCTCAGAGGGTTCCTGTGTAACTTCTCTGAGTTTATTATAATTGACAGGTTTGATGATTGCCTTTTTCATACGTTAGCAACCTCTCATAGGGGAAGCATATTGGGACTTGGTTTGGAGCATTGGGCTGTCCATGACCGCATGTGGGGAGGGGAAAGAGGGTCTGCGTCTGGGTGAGGAGGTGGAGGTTGAGGAGGAGGTGGGTGCAGCGGGGACAAGAAGGGTCATCCAAAACACCTGATGGAGGGGGAGATGGAGAGGGGTGAGGCGGTAAAGTTGGTGGAGGGGGAGAAGGAGGAGGACGAGGCAGTAGAGTGGCAATGGAGAGACACATGTGGCAGGAGTCCCTCAGGCTCAGATTCGGACTAAGGGCCACGAAGGCCTGGATGTATAGAACCTCAGAATCCTTTCTCAGCCTCCAACAATAAAGATCAAGTTAGAGGATCGTGTTATAATTTAGCATCCCATTAAGAGGCCATGGTTCTTAGTCCCCCAGTTTGTACGGGGGCCAAGCCGTGTTTCAAGAAAATGAGCCTCTTCTTTTTTGATATTGTCTGGGTCAAATTCCTTCCAATTCCTAAGAATACAACCGAGAGGTGAGTCTAAGGGGATAGATGTACCTGAACCCACTCTTAGCCCCAGTGCCATAGAATGGGGGTAGTGAGAATCACTGACAGACAAAAAGGCGTCCCTCTTTGTCTCAGTGATGTCTCCGTGCGACTAAGGCACCAGTGAGAACCGTGCCACTAAGGCACAAAAATGCCGACCGTCTCAGCAGTCGCGTCCAACTGAGAGAGGTGGCCAGAGCAATGAGAAACCGTGCAACTGGGGCACCAAAAACCAGAGAGGGGAATTCCCATAGCCAGCCAGGAATTGACTCACCGTTAGAAGATCCTTGGGGACGGGGAAGAGTTTCTCAGGACGATCTAGAGGCCTAGAGGCGGCGAGGTCCTTTGGAGTCAGTCCGGGCTGGAGAGGAGGAAGCGGAAGTGACAGAAAAGAGGACTGAAGATCCCACCTTTTAACCTTACTGAGGAGGCGGTGGCCAAGGGACTGTGGGCTTTGTGTTTTGCTTCAACCACTATGTACCTCACGTTGCACGGAAGTTGTCTTGATGGAGGCAGACGCTGTAATAGCCTGGTCTGTTCCATGACCCCCTTATCCTTTCATGGGAGTCTTCAAGCGGCAGGCACCCTAATGGCTTTTAAATGCCTGACCCCTGCCTGCACAATACCAATCGGCCTCAGTCAGAAGGAAGACAGAGGGCTTCCCCGGTGGCGCAGTGGTTGAGAGTCTGCCTGCCAACGCAGGGGACACGTGTTCGAGCCCTGGTCTGGGAAGATCCCATATGCCGCGGAGCAGCTGGGCCCGTGAGCCACAACTACTGAGCCTGCGCGTCTGGAGCCTGTGCTCCGCAACAAGAGAGGCCGCGATAGTGAGAGGCCCGCGCACCGCAATGAAGAGTGGCCCCCGCTCGCCGCAGCTAGAGAAAGCCCTTGCACAGAAACGAAGACCCAACACAGTCAAAAATTAATTAATTAATTATAAAACAAAAAAAGAAGGTATGGGGAAAAGTTTCTTTACAAAAAAAAAGAAAGAAGACGGAGGGACCCTCACCTATTCTGGGCGGCAGTTCCTGGGGCGAAGTGAGCTGTGGAGCCTTCGGAACACACCAGGGTGTGGCCCTGGCCAGAGTTCCTCTGTTGCTTCCCCGGCAATTTGCCTGTTCACAGAGGGTCCCAAGGAATGAGGGGAGGAGGTGGGGAAAGAGATCCCCTGGAGATCCCCGTACTGGCCTCCAGAAATGTTGTGGTCCGAACGAGGGCTGGAAAAGAATTTCCAGACACAAGGCAGAACGTAAAGAAGATAGAATTTATTAAAGGGAAGGGTCGCTGCCAGAGCAGCAGGCCGACTTCCTGATAATCAGGGAGAGTCAACCCCGAGCAAGGGTTACTGGTCTGTTTTTATAGCCAGGGAACAAAGGCACCTGTGGGTCATCTGCTGATTGGGCAGGGTATGTATACTTTCAGTGTGCAGAGCGTGAGAAGAACGGGACAAATACCTTTCCTTATTTGGGATGGGAAAGGCACAGGGCATGCTGCTTGGGAAGGCTCTGGGACATTGTAATGGTCTCAATGTGACAGGGTGATAGGAGTCCTGTAACTCTTTGTTCCGGCAATGTTGGCCCTTTGAGTTTATCTTACTCTCTGTCCCTGGAGCACCACAATAACTGTGTTTAACAGTAGGTTTGCAAAATTCCTTAAAACTTAACAATCGGGTCTGACAGGCTAATTCCAACAGGCTGGTACACATGATTTTCTGATCAAAAAATTACGTTTTCCTAGGTAAATGATCACTTCCACAACGCCTCTGGCCCTTAGGGGAGAAATCCCCGCAGCCATTTTCTGGAAAGCTGGTTACAGTTACAGAAAGCAATCAGAAAGCCAAATCAGTTGTGGTAGCAGGCGAAAGCTCATGATTCAGAGGGCAGACCATCTGAGCCCAGTGCTGGGAAGGCTTCAGGTGGCATGGCTATAACCCAGTCAGCAGTGGTCTATGAATAAACATGGAAATTTTACAATAGGGTTCAAAACTTCTGCCTTGGAATTCAACTTAAAGAAGACATGCTATATACTGTTAACTTAATATATTCTTTTAATGGAGGTAGGGGGATGGAATCGGACTTTAGGTCAGTAATAAGTTTTTCACATTATTTGCTCTTGCTTTAAGAGTACACGGTGGCCTCATTTACTGAGGTAAAGCTGTCTTTGGTAACGTGCTCGTTCATTCTTCACATACTTATTGGCTCCCTATGGCAAGCAAGGTGAGGCACGAAGCACAGTGTGTTTAAAGACAAGTAAACTAGTCTCTTCTGTCCTGGAAGTCACAGTCTAGGGTGGAGACAGATATGTATATAAATCACAATTTAACATATTAATATTTTATTGCAGAAATAAATAAAGTGAGCCATGGGGATGAACAACTGATTGGAACTTTTCATAAACTTCTTGTTAAAAATTTGGGGAACTAAGTAATAATTTAAAGAAATATCCCAAGAGGTGCATGATGAAGAAAGGACCCACTGTTTCAGGCTAGTTTTATGTCCTGCTTCTGTTTTGGTAAAGCTGCCATATGTAGTGGCATCTGAGTGGTCTAGTCAGCACCGTTTGTAGGAAGGGCTCAGTACTCTGACCTCATTGGGACTCAGATTGACCATAAATCATGGCACAGAGTCTAGCTAGCTAAAGATATTTGGGTTATTTCAAGATACAGAGAACCACAGGTGTCTGGGGAAGCCAAGGACCTATCTCCTTCTTTAAGAGCTGGGCCATTACTCTTCTGCTTCTCTTGTCTTCTCCTCTCTCCCTGCTGAGTGATGTCCTCACTTTACCTTACCCATGGCCCAGAAAGGCTGCCCTAGCCTCCTCTGCAGCATTGTAGCTCTCCATATGTTACATCCCTTTGACCGCTCTCCCTCAATGCCAAACCTTGAAGGGCTAGGGGCTCACTCCCCATCTAGTAGGCTGATACCAGGGCTGGGAAAAAACACACTGTCCAGAGCACAACTGTTTAGGACAGTAGGTGGTCCAGGCAGGAATTCCCCAGAAGGAAGTGTGGATGGATGGGCATTGCAAACTCTGGTGGGCAGGTCCCAGGAAGTGCTGGGGAAAAGCATCTGGCCAGAAGTCAGTCAGCCTGTGTCCTTGGCCTTGCTTTACTGTTTGCTACTTGCAGACTTTAAACAAACGGCTTCCCTTCAACGAGTCACAGTTTTCCTCTTCAGGAAAATGGGCTTGTAGCAATACTTGCCTTACATACTTTTCCTGAGGACCAAATTGGAAAAAAAAGTTTACTAAGTGCTGGGAAGATGACAACTAAGCATTGAAGGAATATAAGATTGCTGTGAGAATTTATCTAGGTACATATTCAGAAATAGCCACAACATGGACAGTTGCTGCAGATCAAGGTCCCACCAGGTAATATCAGCCAGGTCCTAGGGTTGGAGGATCTAGGACTGTGCTGAGCTACACCATTGGCCCTAGGGGTGAGTCAGTAATGTGCTGAGTCCCAGGAAAGTGATAACACTCATCTGTCATGAGCTGACAGAGATGTGTTGGAGGAGGATGAATAGGATTCAAGTTGAGAAAGCATGCAACAAAGGTCATTGTCTTATAGAACAACTCCGTGGAGTCCTGTGGATGCTCTCTGCCTTGCAGATACTGGAGAAGTCTAGCAGAAGTTCAGATTCGCACATGCCTCTTAAAACACAATCTTTCTCTTCTGTGTTATTCATCAGGAACTCGTTGGGAATGTTTCCCTTTGCTTTCTAAAAAAGAAGGAGAAGTCAGAAGAAGGAAAGCCCAGCATCATAGATCTGTGAACATCAACACTTCCAAGAAGTGACCTGCTTCAGTGTCTTCCCCATACCTGGTCATTTTCCAAATTACATTCACAACTCACAGCTCCTGGAGTATTTGAGGCTGTATGCCAAGCACCTTGACCTTGTGAAATATATCTGTTTCCAGGTAAACTTTAGAATTTTTTGTCATCTTGACCCTTGAGGATCTGATGAAAGTAATTGTCACCTTTCTCCAGAATTGGACACATAAATTCATTTTTCATGCAATTTCAGGGGATTAAGTCCACTGGTTTAGAAACACTGACCACTGGGGAATTCTCTGGCGGTCCAGTGGTTAGGATGCCATGCTTCCACTGCCAGGGCCCGGGTCCGATCCCTGGTTGGGGAACTAAGGTCCCGCAAGACGCGTGCGACCAAAAACTAAAAATAAAAAAATAAAATAAAAAATAGAAACACTGACTACTGAATTAGAGGCAATATTGTGTTTATTTGCAAAAGCTTGTTGCTCGCATAGTTGTCTTTTTCATATATGCACACATCAACCGTGTAATTTTCTCATGTGTCATTTTCCTTGCACAAACTGAGACTATTGATACAGTCCCCTTGCAGAGGGGTATCTTTCCAGATTAAATGAATTCATGCATAGAAAACACTTAGGTCAGTGCTTATTGTAAGAAAAACACTCAGTAAGCATTAGCTACTATCATCATCATCATCATCATTTTTCTAGACTCATAGAACCTTACATTTGGAAAGGCTTTGCCAGAGTTATCTCTCTTGCAATTCATTTTTTGATAGATGGATATCTAGTTCCTGCTTGATTACTGCCCACAGCAGGTTGTTCACCACCTCACAGGAGAGTTTGATTTAGTATTAGGTAGCATTTAATGTGGCATAAATCTCTAAAAAGACAACTTTTAAACATGTGTCCATACATTTACCATCTCATCTGTCTGTTAATCCAGTTTTTAGATCAGTGGGTCTCAAACTTTGATATAGTAGAAATCACCTGCAGACTTTGTTCAATCACATTGCTGGTTCTAACTCCCTGAGATTCTGATTCAATGTGTCTGGAGGGGGCCCATGGATTCGCCCTTGACAGGGTTCCCAAGTGCTGCTGCTGCTGCTGCTGGTCTGCAAATCACATTTTGCATAACAAGGCTGTATTAATATATCATGCAAGCTTGGACCAGATGACTCTAATTTTCCAATTATGGGCATCCATAATAATAATCATAGGAAAAAACATAGTACACTGTATGAATTTGGGTATCATCAAAATGAATTTGTAAAAGTATATATAAAATAACTTCATGTGTATATTATGGTAAATCAAATTTCTGTTAGTAACAATTGATGTTTGTGTATCATAGAAGGACCAATGGAAAAGAAGTTGAATGTGATAATATATAGATTTTAGTTTTAAAGTGGGATAACTATGCAACTGTGCAAATACAATGTAAGAGCTAATGTCAACTTTTTGTTTCTAAATCTAAACTGATATTTTCCATTTTTTTGTTTACAAAGCGATTGAGAAGTTCGAAGGTCAGTATTTCCACAGCAAGGCATATGCAAGTCAGGAGGGATTTATGGGGAAGAAAAATCCTTGTGATTGGCACTGACCTGGCCGTGGAGTTCAGCCACACAGCAAAGCTGGTTTGTTTTCGTATAGTTGTGTGTTGTTGACAGGGGATTCTTCACCTGCCTGTGCAGATGCACAAACCTAGGAGAGCTAAGATTCAAGGCTTTTTAAAATGGTTTTCCACTAAAAACACACATCTATACATGACAGGCAGGAGAGGTTTGAGCATGTTGGCTGGGCCAAATGGTGTTCAATAATCATGAACAGAAATAGTCAGCCCTTTTGCTCTTTGTCAAGATCCCTACTACTTAACACATTTATATTAGGGGAGACTACATGCTCGTTAGAAAGAATGAAGCACAATTACATGTGCAGATATCAGAAAATATGCATTAAAAACTCAAATTGTAGGATCATGTGCATTTGTGATAGCATTTTTAGGAAAAAAACCTTAATACCCATGGTTGCACATGTATATACAACTTCAGGAAGATGCAAAAAAGCTGTTAACAGTGACTTCCTCTGGGGATTAGGAATGTGTGTGTGTGTGTGTGTGTGTATGTGTGTGTAAAATAATAGTGAAACAAAATAGACAGCAACATGGATAATAAATTCAGCCCATCACTTTGCTATCCTAACTGGCATGGTTTAGAAATATCCCTACCACCTGCAAAGAAGAGTTGAGCGGGGACGAGGGAGGATTTAGAATGATCTAGATAGATGACTTAAATATTTCAAGTTTTCCAAATAGGTATTTAACATGCCACTCACTTTGAGGTCTGTGAACAATTTTTACACATGTGTTGTTGTGCCTATTTAGTATGGCTAACATGGTGCAAATAGATCAGTTGTTGGAAATGCGTTAAGTAATGGACAATTATTGAGTTGTACACTGAGGGGAGCTAACACACTGAGGTAACGCATCTGAACCAAGGGTCAGTTTTGTCGATGTACAAGCTCGCCCTCTGCTGCCCATTCTTGCAAAATAACAGCTATTCTAAAACGACTGTGTCTTCTCTATGGTCCAGATCATTCATTCATTCCGAGTATTGATCACCTACCATGTGCCAGGTGCATATATGAATCATCATACATGATACTTGAATGTCTGTTGTATGATTCTATTTACTTTTTTATACATTTAAATATTCTTATTAAAAAACTATCCAATGTTAAGAGGAAAAAGGGTCAGAAAAATATATGATAAACAAAATTTCATATCTTAAATTCAGATGGTAGTTCTTTGGACCAATTAAATGAGGTAAAGTCAAGTAATATATAAAATATTATAATATCTTAGAACTGCATATGGCTTAAGAAATTATTTAGTTCAACTCTTTTTATTTTAGAGCCAAGAAAACTGAGGTTCATGGGTATTAACAGCTAGTGTAGAGGCAGGCAGAAAATTAGAAAGAAAAAATAAAAGCCAGTACTAAAATTTAGATCGCCTTGTTAGTGGATCTGCCACATTTTCAACCTAAGAATAAAAGAAATAATCAAGTTGTGTGTGTGTTTGTATTTTTTTGAGTTTAAACAATGACCACTGGTGTGACAATAGAAAGGAATAAAGACTAGCTCAAACTGTTTGCATAGAGATGTATATTTAAGATTAATCCACACAGAAGTAAATAGCTGACATCAGAGAATGGATGAGGACACCAGGGTGTGAATTGAGAAGAAAAAAAGAGGAAAGCTAATCCCAGACCTTTGCAAGATGTAAGATTTAGGAGATCCAGCTGAGAAAGTGCTCATATTAATCCAGGGCTAGAGACTGGCAGAGTTCAGGACACCCAGAGGGTGAGAGGACCCAGGTGCTGCTGGGGAATTGGATACATAAAAGATGAAAGCACTTGATCTTGAGAAGTCTATAGATTAGGAGGAAACATATAGTTACACCATCCAAATATTGAAAAGACTTGGTTTACTAAGTCTTTTTTAGAAAGAGGAACACACACTAAAGTTTGGGGAAGAGTTGAAGGCATTTGTCTTTTTCAGCCCTTCTGTCAGTTCACAGGCCACCATCCTCAACAGGATTTCCAAAGCAGTGAGAGGGCCAGGTTATGTTCCCAAGAGCCAGCAGCAGGTGTTGAAGTGATGGAAAGGGGAGGAATTCTGGCTCATGCATAATTCCCAGACGTTTACATCATTTACCTGGTGAAGTAGATCATATGGTTTTGTTTTTACTGAAGAGGTCAGAAACTTCTATGTCTTTGCCCTGCCCCACAACTGCCTGACTACTCCACTTTGAACACACTTTATTTTATTCCAGATATTTCTTAGATGCAGACAGCCTGGGTATTGAACTATGTATGGGATGAAGGCTAGTCCCATGGACACTGTCCTTTTCACTTGCTTTAATATCATCAAGAAGACCATGGAGGCATTTATATTGAATAATTGGGCAAAGAATGAATTATTTTTGTTTTTATCTCCACTACTCTAGGAAACAGATCAAAAAATATATTGCCGCAATTTATGTCAAAGAGTGTTCTGCCTAGGTTTTCCTCTAAGAGTTTTATAGTATCTGGTCTTACATTTAGGTCTTAATTCCATTATGAGTGTATTTTTGTGTATGGTGTTAAAGAATGTTTCAATTTCACTTTTTACGTGTAGCTGTCCTGTTTCCCCAGCACCATTTATTGAAGATACTGTCTTTTCTCCATTGTATAGTCTTGCCTCCTTTGTCATAGATTAATTGACCATAGTTGTGTGAGTTTATCTCTGGGCTTTCTATCCTGTTCCATTGATCTATATTTCTGTTTTTGTGCCAGTACCATAATGTTTTGATGGCTGTAGGCTTGTAGTATAGTCTGAAGTCAGGGAGCCTGATTCCTCCAGCTCCATTTTTCTTTCTCAAGATTGCTTTGGCTATTTGGGGTCTTTTGTATCTCCATACAAATTTTAAGACTTTTTGTTCTAGTTCTGTGAAAAATGCCGTTGGTAATTTGATAGGGATTACATTGAACTTGTAGATTGCCTTGGCTCGTATAGTCTTTTTGACAATATTGATTCTTTCAGTCCAAGAACATGGCTATCTTTCTATCTGTTTGTGTCATTTTTTATTTATTTCATCAACGTCTTATAGTTTTTGGAGTACAGGTCTTTTGCCTCCTTAGGTAGGTTTGTTCCTAGGTATTTTAATCTTTTTTGATGCAATGGTAAATGGGACTGTTTCCTTAATTTCTCTTTCTGATCTTTTGTTGTTAGTGTATAGAAATGCAACAGATTTCTGTGTATTTATTTTGTATCCTGCCACTTTACCAAATTCATTGATGAGCTGTAGTAGTTTTCTGGTATCACCCTTAAGATTTTCTATCTATAGTATCATGTCATCTACAAACAGTGACAGTCTTACTTCTTCTTTTCCAATTTGGATTCCCTTTATTTCATATTCTTCTCTGATTGTCATGGCTAGGACTTCCAAAACTATGTTGAATAAAAGTGGTGAGACTGGACATCCTTGTCTTGTGATCTTAGAGGAAATGCTTTCAGCTTTTCACCATTGAGTATGATGTTAGCTGTAGGCTTGTCATATATGGCCTTTATTATGTTGAGGCATGTGCTCTCTATGCCCACTTTCTGGAGATTTTTTTTTTATTATAAATTTGTGTTGAATTTTGTCAAAACCTTTTTCTGCATCTATTGAGACAAACATATAGTTTTTATTCTTCAATTTGTTGATGTGGTGTATCACACTGATTGATTCGCAGATATTGAAAATTCCTTGCATCTCTGGGATAAATCCCACTTGATCATGATGTATGATCCTTTTAATGTATTGTTGGATTCAGTTTGCTAGTATTTTGTTGAGGATTTTTGCGTCTATGATCATCAGTGATATTGGCCTGTAATTTTCTTTTTTTGTGGTATCTTTGTCTGGTTTTGGTATCAGGGTGATGGTGGCCTCATAAAATGAGTTTGGGAGTATTCCTTCCTCTGCAATTACTTGGAATAGTTTCAAAAGGATAGGTGTTAAATCTTCTCTAAATGTCTGATAGAATTAGCCTGTGATACCATCTGGTCCTGGACTTCTGTTTGTTGTGAGTTTTTAAATCACAGTTTCAATTTCAGTACTTATGACTGGTCTGTTCATATTTTCTATTTCTTCCTGATTCAGTCTTGGGAGATTGTACCTTTCTAAGAATTTGTCCATTTCTTCTAGATTGTCCATTTTATTGGCATATAGGGTTAGTAGTAGTCTCTTATGATCCTTTGTATTTCTGTGATGTCCATTGTAACTTCTCCTTTTTCATTTCTAATATTATTGCTTTGAGCCCTCTCCCTTTTTGTCTTGATGTATCTGGCTAAAGGTTTATCAATTTGTTTGTCTTTTCAAAGAATCAGCTTTTAGTTTCATTGATCTTTTCTATTATTTTCTTCATCTGTATTTCATTTATTTCTACTCTGATCTTTATGATTTCTTTCCTTCTACTAACTATGGGTTTTGTTTGTTCTTCTTTCTCTAGTTGCTTTAGGTGTAAGGTTAGGTTGTTTATTTGAGATTTTTCTTGTTCCCTGAGGTAAAAGTGTATTGCTATAAACTTCCCTCTTAGAACTGCTTTTGCTGTGTCCCATAAGTTTTAGATCATTTCCATTGGTCTCTAGGTAGTTTTTTGATTTCCTCTTTCATTTCTTCACTGATCCATTGGTTGTTTAGTAGCATATTGTTTAGCCTCCATGTGTTTGTGTTTTTCAGGTTTTTTTTTTCTTGTAGTTGATTTCTAATCTCATGGCATTGTGGTTAACAAAGATGCTTGATATGATTTCAGTTTTCTTAAATTTACTGTGGCTTGTTTTGTGGCCCAGCATGTGATCAATCCTGGAGAATGTTCCATGTGCACTTGAGAAGAATGTATTCTGCTGTTTTGGATGGAATGCTCTATAAATATCAATTAAGTGCATCTAGTGTAATGTGTCATTTAAGGCCTGTGTTTCCTTATTGATCTTCTCTCTGGATGATCTGTCAGTTGATGAAAGTGGGGTGTTAAAATCCCCACTATTATTGTGTTACTGTCGATTTCTTTCTTTTTTTTTTTTAATGATGTTTGCTGTGGGTTTGTCATATATGGCCTTTATTATATTGAGGTAGGTTCCCTCTATGCCTACTTTCTGGAGAGTTTTTATCATAAATGGGTGTTGAATTTTGTCAAAAGCTTTTTCTGCATCTATTGAGATGATCATATGGTTTTTATTCTTCATTTTGTTAATATGGTGTATCACATTGATTGATTTGCGTATATTGAAGAATCCTTGCATCCCTGGAATAAATCCCACTTGATCGTGGTGTATGATCCTTTTAATGTGTTGTTGGATTCTGTTTGCTAGTATTTTGTTGAGGATTTTTGCATTTATATTCATCAGTGATATTGGTCTGTAATTTTCTTTTTTTGTAGTGTCTTTGTCTGGTTTTGGTATCAGGGTGATGGTGGCCTCATAGAATGAGTTTGGGAGTGTTCCTTCCTCTGCAATTTTTTGGAAGAGTTTGAGAAGGATGGGTGTTAGCTCTTCTCTAAATGTTTGATAGAATTCACCTGTGAAGCCATCTGGTCCTGGACTTTTGTTTGTTGGAAGATTTTTAATCACAGTTTCAATTTCATTACTTGTGATTGGTCTGTTCATATTTTCTGTTTCTTCCTGGTTCAGTCTTGGAAGGTTATACCTTTCTAAGAATTTGTCCATTTCTTCCAGGTTTTCCATTTTATTGGCATAAAGTTGCTTGTAGTAGTCTCTTAGGATGCTTTGTATTTCTGCGGTGTCTGTTGTAACTTCTCCTTTTTCATTTCTGATTTTATTGATTTGAGTCCTCTCCCTCTTTTTCTTGATGAGTCTGGCTAATGGCTTATCAATTTTGTTTATCTTCTCAAAGAACCAACGTTTAGTTTTATTGATCTTTGCTATTGTTTTCTTTGTTTCTATTTCATTTATTTCTGCTCTGATCTTTATGATTTCTTTCCTTCTGCTAATTTTGGGTTTTGTTTGTTCTTCTTTCTCTAGTTTCTTTAGGTGTAAGGTTAGATTGTTTACTTGAGATTTTTCTTGTTTCTTGAGGTAGGCTTGTATAGCTATAAACTTCCCTCTTAGAACTGCTTTTGCTGCATCCCATAGGTTTTGGGTCGTCGTGTTTTCATTGTCATTTGTCTCTAGGTATTTTTTTATTTCCTCTTTGATTTCTTCAGTGATCTCTTGGTTATTTAGTAACGTATTGTTTAGCCTCCATGTGTTTGTCTTTTTTACGTTTTTTTCCCTGTAATTCATTTCTAATCTCATAGCATTGTGGTCAGAAAAGATGCTTGATATGATTTCAATTTTCTTAAATTTACTGAGGCTTGATTTGTGACCCAAGATGTGATCTATCCTGGAGAATGTTCCATGCGCACTTGAGAAGAACGTGTGATCTGCTGTTTTTGGATGGAATGTCCTATATATATCAATTAAATCTATTTGGTCTATTGTGTCATTTAAAGCTTCTGTTTCCTTATTTATTTTCATTTTGGATGATCTGTCCATTGGTGTAAGTGAGGTGTTAAAGTCCCCCACTATTATTGTGTTACTGTCGGTTTCCTCTTTTATAGCTGTTAGCAGTTGCCTTATGTATTGAGGTGCTCCTATGTTGGGTGCATATATATTTATAATTGTTATATCTTCTTCTTGGATTGATCCCTGGATCATTATGTAGTGTCCTTCCTTGTCTCTTGTAACATTCTTTATTTTAAAGTCTATTTTATCTGATATGAGTATAGCTACTCCAGCTTTCTTTTGATTTCCATTTGCATGGAATATCTTTTTCCATCCCCTCATTTTCAGTCTGTATGTGTCCCTAGGTCTAAAGTGGGTCTCTTGTAGACAGCATATATATGGGTCTTGTTTTTGTATCCATTCAGCCAGTCTGTGTCTTTTGGTTGGGGCATTTAATCCATTCACGTTTAAGGTAATTATCGATATGTATGTTCCTATGACCATTTTCTTAATTGTTTGGGGTTTGTTTTTGTAGGTCCTTTTCTTCTCTTGTGTTTCCCACTTAGAGAAGTTCCTTTAGCATTTGTTGTAGAGCTGGTTTGGTGGTGCTGAATTCTCGTAGCTTTTGCTTGTCTGTAAAGCTTTTGATTTCTCCATCAAATCTAAATGAGATCCTTGCCGGGTAGAGTAATCTTGGTTGTAGGTTCTTCCCTTTCATCACTTTAAGTATATCATGCCACTCCCTTCTGGCTTGCAGAGTTTCTGCTGAGAAATCAGCTGTTAACCTTATGGGAGTTCCCATGTATGTTATTTGTCGTTTTTCCCTTGCTGCTTTCAATAATTTTTCTTTGTCTTTAATTTTTGCCACTTTGATTACTATGTGTCTCGGCGTGTTTCTCCTTGGGTTTATTCTGTATGGGACTCTCTGCGCTTCCTGGACTTGGGTGGCTATTTCCTTTCCCATGTTAGGGAAGTTTTCGACTATAATCTCTTCAAATATTTTCTCTGGTCCTTTCTCTCTCTCTTCTCCTTCTGGGACCCCTATAATGCGAATGTTGTTGCGTTTAATGTTGTCCCAGAGGTCTCTCAGGCTGTCTTCATTTCTTTTCATTTTTTTTTTCTTTATTCTGTTCCGCAGCAGTGAATTCCACCATTCTGTCTTCCAGGTCACTTATCCGTTCTTCTGCCTCAGTTATTCTGCTATTGATTCCTTCTAGTGTAGTTTTCATTTCAGTTATTGTATTGGTCATCTCTGTTTGTTTGTTCTTTAATTCTTCTAGGTCTTTGTTAATCATTTCTTGCATCTTCTCAATCTTTGCCTCCATTCTTATTCCGAGGTCCTGGATCATCTTCACTATCATTATTCTGAATTCTTTTTCTGGAAGGTTGCCTATCTCCACTTCATTTAGTTGTTTTTCTGGGGTTTTTTCTTGTTCCTTCATCTGGTACATAGCCCTCTGCCTTTTCATCTTCTCTATCTTTCTGTAACTGTGGTTTTTGGTCCACAGGCTGCAGGATTGTAGTTTTTCTTGCTTCTGCTGTCTGCCCTCTGGTGATTGAGGCTATCTAAGAGGCTCAATGGGAGGCTCTGGTGGTGGGTAGAGCTGACTCTCGATTTCTACTTTTATGGCTGTTAATATTTGCCTTATATATTGAGATGCTCCTATGTTTGGTGTATACATATTTACAATTGTTTCATCTTCTTCTTGGGTTGATCCTTGGTCATTATGTAATGTCCTTCTTTGTCTCTTGTAGCAGTCTTTATTTTAAAGTCTATTTTGTCTGATATGGGTATTGTTACTCCAGCTTCCCTTTGATTCGCATTTCCATGGAATACCTTTTTCCATCCCTGTACTTTCAGTCTGTATGTGTTCCTAGATTTGAGGTGGGTCTCTGGTAGACAGCATATATACAGGTCTTGTTTTTGTATCCATTCAGCCAGTCTATATCTTTTGGTTGGGTCATTTAATCCATTTATGTTTAAGGTAATTATCAATATGTATGTTCTTATTGCCATTTTGTTAATTGTTTTGGATTTGTTTGTTTTTATATTTTATTTTATTTCTTTATTTTTTAACATCTTTATTGGAGTATAATTGTTTTACAATGGTGTGTTAGTTTCTGCTTTATAACAAAGCAAATCAGCTATACATATACATATATCCCCATACCTCCTCCCTCTTGCGTCTCTCTCTCCACCTCCCTACCCCACCCCTCTAGGTGGTCACAAAGCACCGAGCTGATCTCGCTGTGCTATGGGCTGCTTCCCATTAGCTATCTATTTTACATTTGGTAGTATATATAAGTCCATGCCACCCTCTCACTTCATCCCAGCTTACCCTTCCCCCTCCCCGTGTCCTCTAGTCCATTCTCTACGTTTGCATCTTTATTCCTGTCCTGCCCCTAGGTTCTTCAGAAGCTTTTTTTTTTTTAGATTCCATGTATATGTGTTAGCATACGGTATTTGTTTTTCTCTTTCTGACTTACTTCACTGTGTATGACAGACTCTATATGCAAATTGATCAATGTGATACGCCATATTAACAAATTGAAGGAGAAAAACCATATGATCATCTCAATAGATGCAGAAAAACTTTTGACAATATTCAACACCCATTTATGATAAAAACTCTCCAGAAAGTAGGCATAGAGGGAACTTACCTCAACATAATAAATGCCATATATAACAAACCCACAGCCAACATCATCATCCTCAATGGTGAAAAACTCAAACCATTTCCTCTAAGATCAGGAACAAGACAGGGTTTTCCACTCTCACCACTATTATTCAACATAGTTTTGGAAGTTTTAGCCACAGCAATCAGAGAAGAAAAAGAAATAAAAGGAATCCAAATCAGAAAAGAAGAAGTAAAATTGTCACTGTTTGCAGATGACATGATACTATACATAGAGTATCCTAAAGATGCTACCAGAAAACTACGAGAACTAATCAATGAATTTGGTTATGTAGCAGGATACAAAATTAACGCACAGAAATCTCTTGCATTCCTATACATTAATGATGAAAAATCTGAAAGAGAAATTAAGGAAACACTTCCATTTACCATTGCAACAAAAAGAATAAAATACCTAGGATAAACCTACCTAAGGAGACAAAAGACCTGTATGCAGAAAACAATAAGACACTGATGAAAGAAATTAAAGATGATACAAACAGATGGAGAGATATACCATGTTCTTGGATTGGAAGAATCAACATTGTGAAGATGACTATACTACCCAAAGCAATCTACAGATTCAATGCAATCCCTATCAAGCTACCAATGGCATTTTTCACAGAACTAGAACAAAAAATTTCACAATTTGTATGGAGACACAAAAGACTCCGAAAAGTCAAAGCAATCTTGGGAAAGAAAAATGGAGCTGGAGGAATCAGGCTTCCTGACTTCAGACTATACTGCAAATCTACAGTAATCAAGACAGTATGGTACTGGCACAAAAACAGAAATTTAGATCAATGGAACAGGATAGAGAGCCCAGAGATAAACCCACACACATATGGTCACCTTATTTTTGGATTTGTTTTTGTAGGTGTTTTTTCTTCCTTTCCTCTCTTGTTCTCTTCTATTGTGATTTGATGACTAACTTTAGTGTTGTGTTTAGATTCCTTTTTCTTTTTTTGTGTGTATCTATTGTAGATTTTTTGGTTTGTCATTACCATGAGGTTTTGATATACTAGTCTATAGATAAACAAGATTATTTTAAGTTGCTTGTCTTTTGATTTCAAATGCATTTCCAATAGCCTGCGTTTGTGCTCTCCTCCTCTCACAATTGCTGGTTTTGATATCATATTTGTGTGCAGATTATTTCCTACCTTTAATGTATGTTTGCCTTTACCAGTGAGCTTTTCCATTCGTAATTTTCTTGTTTCTAGTTGTGGCCTTTTCTTTTCCACTTAAAGAAGTTCCTTCAGCATTTGTTGCGAAGTTCGTCTGGTGGTTCTGAATTCTCTTAGCTTCTGCTTGTTTGTAAAGATTTTGATTTCTTCATCAAATCTGAATGAGACCCTTGCTGGGTAGAGTATTCTTGGTCGTAGCTTCTTCCCTTTCATCACTTTAAATATATCATGCCACTCCATTCTGGCCTGTGGAGTATCTGCTGATAACCTTATGAGAGTTCCTTTTTATGTTAGTTGTCATTTTTCCCTTGTTGCTTTTAACATTTTTCCTTTGTCTTTAATTTTTGTCAGTTTGATTACTATGTGTCTCGGCATGTTCCTCCTTGGGTTTATCCTGCCTGGGACTCTCTGTGCTTCCTGGACTTGGGTGACTGTTTCCTTTCCCATGTTAGGGAAGTTTTCAGCTATTATCTCTTCAGATATTTTCTCAGGTCCTTTTTCTCTCTCTTCTCCTTCTGGGACACCTATAATGTGAATGTTGGTGCATTTAGTGTTGTCCCAGAGATCTCTTAGACTGTCCTCGTTTCTTTTCATTCTTTTTTCTTTATTCTGTTATGCAGCAGTGATTTCCACCATTCTGTCTTCCAGCTCACTTATCCATTCTTCTGCCTCAGTTATTCTGCTATTGATTCCTTCTAGTGTATTTTCCATTTCAGTTATTGTATTGTTCATCTTTTTGTTTGTTCTTTAGTTCTTCTAAGTCTTTGTTAAACATTTCTTGTATCTTCTCATTTGTGCCTCCATTCTTTTTCCAAGAGCTTGGATTATCTTTACAGTACGTTCCCTACATATGAACAAGTTTCATTCTGAGAGCACATTTGTAAGTCCAATTTGTTCATAAGTCCAGCAAAGTTAGCCTAGGTACCCAGCTAACACAATTGGCTATATAGTACTGTACTGTAATAGGTTTATAATACTTTTCACACAAATAATTCATAAAACACAAACACAAAAAATAAAGAAAACATTTTTAATCTTACAGTACAGTACCTTGAAAAGTACAGTAGTACAGTACAACAGCTGGCATACAGGGGCTGGCATCGAGTGAACTGGCAAGAAGAGTTACTGACTGGAGGAGGGAGAGGAGGTGGGAGGTGGTAGAGCTGAAGGATCATCAGCAATAGGAGATGGAGGGCAAGCTGCAATTTCACTCATGCCTGACATTGATTGCACAGGTTCTGCTTCCTTCCTGGATTCAATTCTATCTACCCTCTTGTAAAAATCAGCCAGTGATGTCTTTTTTTCTCATCATAGATGACAAGGTAGCACTGGATTGCATTCTGAACGGCTGCTGCAAACTTCATGTACTGTTCTATATTCGGGTCCTGTGCCTCAAAAACTAACAGTGCCTCCTCAAATAAATTCCTTTGCCATTTCCTGTGCTGTGAATCTCTTCAGTTCTTCAGTTATTTCTTCTTCTTTTTGTCTCTCTTCATCCTTTCTCTGGGCCTCTAATTCCATCAGGTCTTCATTAGTAAGCTACACAAAGTAAGTATACAAAAGCACAACCACTTGTAGAGGATGCACACACATGACAATGTACGCCAGACAACATGAGCTAACTTACGTGATTGGACATGAGAAAGCACGTTCTCATTTTTGAAAGCTCACAACTTGAAGGTTCATATGTAGGGGACTTACTGTACTATCATAACTCTGAATTCTTTTTCGGGTAGATTGCCTATCTCCACTTTACTTAGTTGTTCTTCTGGGGTTTTATCTTGTTCTTTCACCTGGGACATATGCCTCTGCCCTCTCATTATGTCTAACTTTCTGTGATTGAAGTCTCCATTCCACAGGCTGCAGGGTTGCAGTTCTTCTTGCTTCTGCTGTCTGCCCCCTGGTGGATGAGGCCATCTTAGAGGCTTGTGCAGGCTTCCTGGAGGGAGGGACTGGTTCCTGATCACTGGTGTGTGGAGCTGGGTCTTGTCGCTCTGGTGGGCAGGGCTGTGTCAGAGGATGTGTTTATCGGGCAGCTGTGTGTTCAGGAAGACTTTAAGCAGCCTGTCTGCTGATGGGTGGAGCTGTGTTCCCACCCTGTTGGCTGTTTGGCCTGAGGCATCTCAGCATTGGACCCTACAGATTGTTGGGTGAGGCCAGGTCTTGGTGAGAAAATGACGGCCTCCAAGAGGGCTCACGCTAATGAGTACTCCCCAGAACTACCTCTGCCAGTGTCCTTGTCCCCATGGTGAGTCACAGCTGCCCCCTACCTCTGCAGGAGACCCTCCAATACTAGCAGGTAAGTCTGGCCCAGTCTCTTATGAGGTCATCATTTTTCTCCCTGGGTCCTGGTGCACACAAGACCCTGTGTGTGTGTCCTCCAGGATTGGAGTTTCTGTTTCCACCAATCCTGTGGAATTCCTGTGATCAAACCCTGATGGTCTTCAAAGCCAGATTCTCTGGGGCTCCTCCTCCTGTTGCCAGACCTCCAGGCTCAGGAGCCTGATGTGGGGCTCAGGACTTTCACTCTTGTGGGAGAACTTCTGTGGTATAATTATTTTCCAGTTTGTGGGTTGTCTACCCGGCATGTATGGAATTTGATTTTATCATGATTGCATCCCTCCTATCATCTCATAGCTTCCTCTTTGTCTTTGGATGTAGGGTATCTTTCTTGGTAGGTTCCAGCATTTTTTTGGCAATGGTTGTTCAGCAGTTAGTTGTGATTTTGGTGTTTCTGTAAGAAGAGGTAAGCTCACATCCTTCTACTCTGCCACCTTGTGTCCCAGGCAAAGAATAAATTAAATTCAAGATACAACCATGTAAAGTACAGTTTAAATCCTTAGAAAAGATATTCATGTTGCTCATTAGGGTGCAATTATTTTGTCTCAGTTGATGTGATTATAAGAACTGGAAAGGCCAAACAGACTTCTATACATTATGGCCTGTACACTTCACTAGTGAGATGGAATTCAAGACAATCCCTCAGAAGATATTGATTCTTATTTTACAAATAATTCTAACCATGAGTTGTCTTGTTTGTCAGGTCAAAGCTACAAAAGAGAAGGGAAATACTGCTGGCTACAGATGCAGTGACAAGAGCCATAATAATGAAAAACATAGGAAGGAGACATTAAAAAGGTATTACAGCACTTGAGCAGTAATTAAGTTGCTTATAATGAGAATGAGCAATAAGAGAAGGTTATGCTCATTATGCATTGTTTAAGGAATAAGATGAATATAATAAATTTTAGAAATATTTTCATCAAAACACAAAGTAAAAAGTAAAAGAAGGATTTCTTCACCTGTGTAAATTTCAGTTCCTCAAAATTCTTATTATATGAAAGTGCCTGGTAAATGAAGCTTTGCTGTATACACACAATCACCACCACCATGTGAAATTCCGCTAAAGCTCTCAGCACCTGGCAAGAGCTGTGTGCTAGAGCTGAGGCATCACAGCACAGAGAGAATGAAGAGTAGGTCATTGTGATAAATGCTTGACCAGAGTTGAGAATCAGAATCAAAGATAAGAATGGGACCCTCACATTGCAGTGTTTATCTACGCCTCTGTCTTGCACTAGTGTAGATAGCTATCTTTAAGGGTGGAAAGCCAGACAAAGCCTTTTGCACTGGAGGACCAGAATTTTGTTTTCCTGGCTTTTTACTGGCTTCTTAGTATGAGAATTGCCTTATAAAGGAAGAATAAAAGAAGAGGAAAATGATAACCCTGGAGTCTTAACCTTTTCTAAAGAATATTTTCATCTCATTTATAGAAACAGAGGGGAGAAAAAGAGTAGCCAATAAAATTTTCTGGAATGAATAAGTGGTTAAGTGAATGAATAAATGATGAAGTGAGACAAAGGTTAATATGAATCATCTTCCCTGTTTTTACAGATTTCTAAACTCTCAAGTGAGCATTCATGGCAAGCTTTCCAATCACATCATTTCTGGAAGAATGCTGGTCAAATCCAGTGTGAAAGACTTCATGGAAATAGCCAACACTTTAAAGATGGTAGCACTGTGTAGAATATTGACGTGGTCATTTTTACCACAGGATATACCTTCTCATTTCTTTTCTTCAATGATATGTGAATATAATTTATGACCAAGTATCTTTATATCTTTGTGTATTTCCACTTCATCTGGAAAAGTTAACTTTGGCTTACATTGGTTTAATCCAGCCAGTGGTAACACCAACAATGGAACCCCACAGTCACTGGGCCGGATGTGTACTTAAAGGTAAGAGAATGTTGCTGAATGAATTCCCGTGGTTTCTCTGCTACTGTTAGGTACGCTGAACCAGAGGAGTATTAAAATCAAGCCAGTTTAAATTAAAGGACTGGACAATTACAACCAACATTACTATTCACTCATTTCTTTCTTTTAAAATAATTCCATCTTCCAGTCAGATTTTATTTAGCTTAAAGGTCATAACAAGGCCAGATTTTTTGTTGTGTTAGTTGCTGCTGTATAACAAAGTGAATGAGCTATATGTATACATATATCCCCATATCCCCTCCCTCTTGCGTCTCCCTCCCACCCTCCCTGTCCCACCCCTCTAGGTGGTCACAAAGCACTGAGTTGATCTCCCTGTGCTATGTGGCTGTTTCCCACTAGCTATCTAGTTTACATATGGTAGTGTATATATGTCAATGCTATTCTCTCACTTCGTTTTGGAGAATTTAGAAATGTCTTAAAAAGAAAAGTGGGAGAAATCCATTTATAACAATTTTACAAATGTGGAAGACTTTTGCATCTTTTTCTTTTTTAAGTGATTCTGCTTAACAATATAGGAATAAAAACTCCCATCTCTGTTGCTAACCCGTAAAAGTCAGGTATGTATTTTCTTTCCAGGGGTCCTCTCTCAGGTCCTTGTAATCAGCTTTGGAGAAGCTCAGCACGAGAATCCCACTTTTTTAATTTCCTGGAACCATACTCTGTCTTTCCCTAGACCCTTCTTTATACTATATTTCCTTTCATAAGACTGAACATGTTGCCCTTCTCTGAGGACATGATGGTTGATATTGTCTGGAGAAGAAAATATCTTCTTTGTGGGAAAAGGTGGGGCCCTCCACCAGCGGGCACTTACTGAAAGCAGGGTTTATGGGCTTAAGGAAGTGGGGTCTAAAAAGGCAAAATCGGTGAGTCAGATTTTAGACATAACTTCTAAAACCAGGGAGGCAGCTTCCAGGAATATTCAAAGAACAGATTGAAAGCTCCTTACTGTAGGCACTTATTCTGTCCTTGGCTTTAATATTCAGGTATAATTTGATTATCTTACAGGCTAAGAGAAAATATTTCATAATGTAGAAATGATAGAAACAAAGCAGAAATTCACTGATGAAAAATGTCAGAGTGCTTACTATGTGCCAGAAACTTTGCTAGTCAGATGGGATCAAGGTATCAATAACATCATTCCCAACAACAAAGAGCTCCCACCTGATGGTGATTAAATGTTTCCCAACTGAGAGAATGAATCTTCACAGAAGCTAAGACAACAAGTGTGTCCTAAGAGATATTCTGAAGGTGGGAGGAATAATTTTAATGCTCTGATCAGGAAAAGACCTAGGCAACTAGAACAGTTTTTAGACTCCTTTTTGCTATCTTTTAGGAGACTTCCACATAGGTCCATTTTTAGGTTTAGTAACGAAGGATAATGACCTTAACACTTAGAACAGGAGAAGAATAAATCCAAATTCAACCTTTTGTAGCCAGATTCTCCAAATGTATCCTTAGATGATTGCAGTGAATGGTTAAGTAAATGTCTACTCCATACCTAAATATTTGCTGAGACCACTGTAGACTGTAAAAAAGACTGTAAGATCTGATCATTGCCCACAGACAGCTTACAGCACAAGACTCCATGTACACAGACTACACCCAGACAGTATACAAAGTAGAGAAAAGCAATGGTATGAGCAATTAGTTAGGGCAAGGGCGGCTGGCTGGGGAGAATTCAAGTGGTCAGAAGGGGAGGACTTGAGCTTTGCCCTGAAAATAACAGTTGTTTATGCAAAAGGGAAGGAAAGAGGCTGAGCCTCCCAAGATGAGGTGTGACCCCAGAAACTGCAAAGTCAGTCATGGTTTCTTTTCTCTCTGCACAGCCAATGAGAGCCATGTGGTTTGTTTACAGATATACTCAGAATCTTTAGCAGAGGCTTCGGGAGGATTATAACAACTCCATGGACAGAGTTGCTTCTCTGGCAGGAATGAAACTCAGTTTGCTATCTCTCTTATCCACTGATCCCAAACTAGCAATGGACGTTGTCTTTGGGCTATGTACCCCATACCAGTACCACCGGCAGGGACTGGGGAAATGGGATGGAGTGCAAAGAACCATTCTGATACAGAGTGGATTCTCAAACCCATAAGGACCCTCGGAGGTACGTGAAGACATCTGCCAATCTGATAAACCAACCTGGTTCCAGTTTCTCTGTGCCAGCCTGGCCATCTCAGTGTTCATGATCACCTATTAACACGACAGAATAAAGCAAAGGCTACAGGGGCCCAAGTGTCCATCCACTTCCTAAGGCAATCCCTGCTGCCTTTGGATGGCTTAATTCCCCTTGCCTGGCTTGCTCCCAGAAAGGCATTTACTCATCATAGATAACTGAGACAGAAGGTTTGACTGGTTGTCATTGTCTTCCTCTATCACTGTCTATTAAGTGCTCACTTATGCACATGGCACTGTACCCAGCAATGGTAAGAACCCACACTGGTTGAGCATCAGTTAAATGACAAGCCCATTGTGGAATTTTATTTGAATTGTATCTCCATTCAGTAAGAACATTTAGATAATGGTGCCTTGACCGTATGATCTCTATGTATTTATTTGTAACAGAGTGAAATTTAAAAGATACCCACTTCCCTTAGTGTATAGCAGGAGTCTTGTGTAATTTCAATTGCCCAAGATTCAATGATATAAATATAAATAAATGAACATTTATTTTTCTACCATGAGCTAGCCACATTTCTAGGTGCTTTACATGTGTTATCTGATAAACTTCACAACAGTATATACAAGGGAAGAATTTTAAATTCCTCTTATAGAAGGTGTTAGCTAAGATTGCCCAAGATTATATATTATAATAAATGGTGGTTCAGCGTTTGAACCTGATACCAAAGACAGTGTTCTTTACTGTATATCACGCTCCCTCTCATTCATTTTAAACTGCTACATAGTTTACATACTAGAATATTTAAAACCCTGCTAGTGTGATATGTTTTTTCTTTATTGCTGATTGCCTGCTGAAGTAAGCAAATTGTTACATTGTACATAGGCAAAAGATGTATTTTTCTAACAACACATAAATATTTATAACAGAATGCCTTGTTGAAGTTTCTTTCTTCCATATAATTCACAAATTGCATATTACCATGATGTGAAGCCAAAAATATTTTCAGTCAAACTATATTTCCTAACATGAAAATGTTTATCATCTCAGTCCATTTTAAATGTTTGAATAAAAGAATGTACATTTTTTTTACATCTTTACTGGAGTATAATTGCTTTACTATGTTGTGTTAGTTTCTGCTGTATAACAAAGTGAATCAGCTATATGTATACATATATCCCCATATCCCCTCCCTCTTGTATCTCCCTCCCACCCTCCCTATCCCACTCCTCTAGGTGGTCACAAAGCACCGAGCTGATCTCCCTGTGCTATAAGGCTGCTTCCCACTAGCTATTTATTTTACATTTGGTAGTGTATATATGTCCATGCCACTCTCTCACTTCATCCCAACTTACCCTTCCCCCTCACCGTGTTCTCAAGTCCATTCTCTACGTCTGCGTCTTTATTCCTGTCCTGCCCCTAGGTTCTTCAGAACCTTTTTTCTTAGATTCCATATATATGTGTTAGCACACGGTATTTGTTTTTCTGTTTCTGACTTACGTCACTCTGTATGACAGACTCTAGGTCCATCCACCTCACTACAAATAACTCAATTTCATTTCTTTTTATGGCGGAGTAATAGTCCATTGTATATATGTGCCACATCTTCTTTATCCAAGGAATGTGCATTTTAAAGAATCTCCAGTTAAAAAGCCTTTCTTTGAACGATTAATATGGTATATATCATCAGCTCCCAATTTCTGGCTCACAAGTGAAACCTGAGGTAATGATAGTGTAAAATGTGTATTAACATTTATTTTCACATTATAAAATATTTGAAAAGGCATCTATAAATCCACCAATCTCATTGTGAGATTCGTTAGTGTTGTTCATCAAATATTTCTGGTTCTCTCTCTCTGATCATATAGTAGGAATTAGCTTTCTTGCTCCCTTTGAAGTTTGGTATGATGATGTGACTTGCTTTGGCCAAATAAATGTAAGTGGATGTGAAATATTTCACTCCTGTGTAGAGTCTTTAAGATATAGTGGCAACCACATCTTTCTTCTGCTGAGGGTGAAATAATTGAAGAAGCAGTTATACAGATGGAACCTTCCTCAGTCTGGGTCCCTGAGTGGTTACAGTGAGCAAAGCCTGACTTCATAGAATGAGGTTTGTTGTGAGTGACTGATAGGAAATGCATAATCTGTCTTATCCTGACTGATACATTGTTACATCAAGGGTTTCTATTTCTTCATGTTCCCATCACACTTTATCTACATAAATATACAGTTTTAACGTGGACATAATCCATGATAATGGACATAATCATAATCATATCTTCTTTGTCACTTTTCAAAATATTATATTGTAAACATTTTTCTCAGTTTTTTAATGAACATTGTATTTATCATTTTAATAGTTGCATTGGGACTTCCCTGGTGGTGCGGTGGATAAGAATCCGCCCACCAACGCAGGAGACACAGGTTCCATCCCTGGTTCGGGAAGATCCACATGCCGCAGAGCAACTAAGCCTGTGTGCCACTACTACTGAGGCCGCGCGCCCGCATGCCTGAGTCCGTGCTCCACAACAAGAGAAACCACCACAAGGAGAAGCCCTCACACCGCAATGAAGAGTAGCCCCGCTCAACACAACTAGAGAAAGCCTGCACGCAGAAGACCCAACACAGCCAAAAATAAATAAAATTAAACCTTATAAAAAGAAATGGTTGCATAATAACCTACCATAGCAACATGCAGTTATTTATTAACTATTTGTCTATTATTTAAGTTGTCTCTGTTATTTTATTTCTATCATGAATAACGCAGCTAAAATTATCTTTGGACATGTAACTTTTTTCTTTTTCAAAATTATTTTCTTGGGATAAAGGAAAGAAATCATTGTTTTCTTTTCAAGTTTATGGTACGGTATTTTATAGTCAAGCTTACAGTACCCTTATCTTAAAATTGGCATAAGAATTTTGGTAATAATAAAATTGAGAAAAGATTATTCTTTATTTTGTCATCCTTTGAAATTATGACACTAATTGGTTCAAAAGATAATGTCCAGAATATTAAAAAGCTGTCTGAAAAGATATTCTTCTGCGATAAGATCAGGGCACCCTCTAAATCTGACATCCTGATAAAATAAACTACTTGATCATAGAATTTTTTACTTACTGTAAATGACTTAAAGTTATATGAGCATGTGTCCTAAAGACAGCTAAATTGTTTCTGCTGAGACTAAATTAGCAGTCTTTCACCCTCATGCTGAATGAAAGAAGCAATATTTCTATAGACTTTTTTTATTGGTGGTAAACAACTTTACACTACATTAATCCTTAGGAAAACCAGACTGGTTACCCTGCTGAGAAGCAAAAAACTCTGCTTTCTTCACTTTATACTGGTCATTTTGATGAATAAAGCAATTTTATTTCTTCTAATTCAGAGAATATATATCTGAGATTGTCTTCCACTTTTATACACCCACTATTTTGTATTTGTCTAATACTATTTTCCAAGGCACTCAAAATGCTTCTTAGATATTATCCCATAAAGGCTTAGAAAATGATGAAGTCAGCACTTTACACAAATATTTGCACCATCCAGAGCCACCATTTGTGAAATTTTTAACTACTGCTAAGGTTTTCTCTTCTTTCCTTCTTCTCTTCCCTCGTTCTCACCTTATGCATTATTTTGGTTTTCTCTTAATTTTCAGTGACTAGGAGATTAAGATCACCACATCTAACACCCTGACAGTAAAGATGAGTGCTACACAGAGAGACGTGGGGGGCCCTTATTTCCCTAGTGCCCACTGATTTATGAGTGCCATTTATAAGCCAGGCATCTACTGACATTACCTAATCAGCACTTGTATACTGATTCCCCATGTGGGCACTATCTCTAGACTGAGCATCTAAGAGGTGCTCCTGGGCAATTCTGTGAGACCTTGGCTGGTCACATGGTCTTTTTAGCATTAGATTCTTACCTCTCAAATGGAACTAGTCACTCCTATTTTGCCATTCTAAAAGAGTGGCTGAGAAAATCAGATGAATAAAACATGCAAGAGTGCTTTGAAATTGTCTAGGTACATACATAACCACATTAATCTAATAAAATATAACTGATGCTATTATAAAACACTCTACCACTAAGGGAGAAACAAAAAATTTTTAAAAATTTTTTAAAGCTGCTTTCTCCAGAGGAAAAATCTTATGATATATTATACCCTATTGTGGGAAAAGAGAATGTGGCAGAAAAAAAACATTGTTTTGAGAAATAGACATTTTACACTCACTGGCATTTTGCATTTATAAAAACTGAGTTCTTTAGAGACCCAGTTCTAAATTAGTTTTCTGCCACCACCCCAGTTATTCTCATCTACTGCCAGCAAACCTGAATTAAAATCTTGGGATACTCCTTTCGTGACTTTGAGAATAATCACCCTATCCTTTGGAGTCGGCTTCATTGTTAATGTGAGAATACTGAAAACACATTCCCAAAGATCAAAGGTGAAATTTTACATTGAAAACATTTTTATAAATTAAAAATAAACCAACACCTAACAGCATCCATCTCCATAAACTCAAAACAACATTTTAAAAGGGTATCATTAATGAATTCAGGTACCATTTCTAAATCAAAAAGAACTTGATCATCATCAAATGTTAGTAGAAACAAAAGGAAAAGATGAGGTCATCATCACTGGTAGAAATGTAGAGATCAAGTCCTCTTTCATTTTACAGATGAGGACTCTGGGAAGGAGAAGGGGCTTGCCCTAGGCTCTTGTGTAGCCTGACTAGGATCTGGCTTAACAGCGCCCTGATCAGGGTTTCTCCTCTTCTCTGCCCAGCCTTGCTCTGAGCCAACTTCCCACACTACCCTTCCCACTTCCTGCCCACCAACCCACTCACACCTGAGCCTACCCCTCTTCTCCCTGAACCGCAGCTCCAAAATCACCAATGAACTTTCAGTTGCCACAGCCGATAGACATTTCAATCCTTCCTGTTTTTAGTCTCTCTTTGGCACTTGTCATACAATTGCTCCCTCATTCTTTAAACTCTCTCTCCCTTAGATTTTGATGTTCCCACAGCTGCCTGCTTTCCTCTTACTTTCTTATCATACCTAGTTTACTTATTTTTTTAGAGCTATTTTCCTCTGTCCACCATCAAATATTAGTGTTTATATATTAATTTTCACACTTGCATAGACTTTACTTCTTGCCACGCACTGCCCTAAGGGCTTGACAAATATTCATTCATTTAAATGTCATGACATACAGAGTGAAGTAAGTCAGAAGGAGAAAAACAAATACCGTATGCTAACACATATATATGGAATCTAAAAAAAAAAAATGGTTACGAAGAACATAGGGGCAGGACAGGAATAAAGACACAAACGTAGACAATAGACCTGAGGACACAGGGAGGGGGAAACATAAGCTGGGATGAAGTGAGAGAGTAACACTGACATATGTACACTACCAAATGTAAAATAGATAGCTAGTGGAAAGCAGCCGCATAGCACAGGGAGATCAGCTCAGGGCTTTGTGGCCACCTAGAGGGGTGGGATAGGGAGGGTGGGAGGGAGATGCAAGAGGGAGGAGATGTGGGGATATATGTATATGTATAGCGGATTCACTCACTTTGTTATAAAGCAGAAACTAACACACGATTGTAAAGCAATTATACTCCAATAAAGATGATAAATAAATAAATGTCATGACAACCCTATAATGTAGGTACATATACAGTTGGGGGAGGGTGTGGTGAAGGAAGAATCAGTAACTTGCTGTGCTGCTTCCTACTATTCTATGCTAGCTCTGAGGTTATCAGAGCTCTCCCATTGGTCCTCCTGGCTCCTGACTTCATCTATTCTCATGAGGTAGTAGTAACATTGCCTGCCCTGGTCTTCAAAAGATCTGCATCCCAAACCTATATGTTTAGTCTCGACCCCTCTCCTGAGCTCTACATTCCAACAGCACATTGGATATCAGAATCTGGATTTACCATGGGCATCACAAATGTAATACAATCCAAACTGAATGCATTCTCTCTCCTCCCCAAACTTGCCCACCACCCAGTCTTCCTGTCTTTTTACCTCTCTGGGCCTTGGTTTCCTCATCTGTATAATTAATGGGTTGAAGGAAATAACCTCCACAAACATCCTTACCTTCACATTGTTTAATTCTCTAAATCTCTGTCCCTGCACTGTCTCCAGGTTTTATTCTCTCTCTTCCCTTTAAGTTTTCTTTATTCATTTATCAATTCTATAAGCAATAATTGAGCATATTCTGTGAACCAAATACCAGGCAAGCACTGGTTGAATAAGAGAAGAAACATGCACTGGGGAGTGGAATGTAAGGGAAGAAAGGCAGCTCATAGACTTCGACAGAGCGGACACTGTTGTCCCATGTGTCCAAACAGAAGCCAGGAGGTGGGAGCATCACCACAGAGCCAGTTGCCAAACCAGAGGCCCACCAGTCAGCTTGACGCCTCTTTCTCCCTCACCAATCACTCCATCGGTCGCTGAGTTCTGTATCTTGACCTCTTCAATGTCGGTCTTATCTGTAACCTCTGCCTATGCAGGTCCTTGTTTCACGATGGCTCACCTCCTTCAGTTCTAGCTAATCAGTTTTCCTTCCTTGATATTTTCTCCATTATTTACAAAGTAATCCTTCCAAAACCCAAGTCTGACCACGGCACTGTCTTGTTTGAAATCCTTCAGTGATGTAGGAAAAGTCTTGTGAGTAGCAGACTCCTTCCCCATCAGGCCATGGAATCTGCCCCATCTTCTTTCAGCCCCTTTGCTCTGCCCTCCAGGAAAGCCTTCAACACTTGTAGTCGCCTGCCTGCCTGGACTGCTGTTCCCTTCTGTGTCTGTGTGCACACAGATTCTTCAGTCAGTCTGCCTCTTATCTGGGTAATCAATTTCTATTTCTTCTTAGAAACTCAGCTCAGATAATGCCCCTTTTGAGAAAACTTCTCTGTCCCCACCTCCCTTGGAGTCATAAATTTCTTCTTCTTGTGCCACTTCTCTTCTATAAATGTACTTCTGTTACTGCCTGCAACATTGTACACATTGTAACATACACATTGTAGCTATTGCTTATTGTTTGTTTCCCAGCTACAGCAGGGTGTTCTCTAGGGTGTGTACTGGGCTAGGTTAATCTCTGAACAGCCAGAGATGCCCGAATAGCAACACATCATCAGCCTGAGATAAAGGTTTGCTGACTGGATGACGGAGAGGCACCACTTGGAAAAATCGCAAAGGCAAGAACTGGAGTATGCTAGGACATCCGGACAAGAGTCCAAAATCTAAAGTCACAAAATACAGTCAGTTTGGGCTACATCACTGGCATCAGAAGAAAGGAAAGCAGAAAGCAGCTCCAGGATGTGAATGAGATGACAACCACTCTCACATACCCGAGCCCTTCTGCACTTCATGTCTCAACTCATCTCTGGGACAGAGGTGTGGGTTTGCCTCAAGAGACAGATCGGGTCCAGACGGACTCTGCACTCTTTAGACACATGTGCAGAGCAATATGAACCACCTTACCCCAATATTCCACTGCCATTTAGGGCCGGGGTTGGGAAATGAAATTCTGTTTATGCAGTGAGATAGTTCTGCGGAGGCAGAAATTTGACTGACTTAGGTCCTTAAATATGTAATTAGAGAAATAATCTTTCTGCAAATTGAGGGTGGTGCAAAGGCTTTGTATGTGTCAGAAGGGATAAGCAAAGTCTTAATTTGTTGTTCTGCAATTCTCATGTCCTCCCCAGGCCTCAGCCTAAAAAGGCACACACAGGCTCATGTAGGCTCCTGGCAAATGCCCCAAATGCCTTGCACGCTATGGGCAATCAGAACGTGACCCTTGGGTGAACAAGGTAGAGAGTACTTTAGCCCACAATTATTTTGTTTGTTCACTTGTATGGGCATCAAGCCAGGAAGACAGGCTGACTCCACATGGAATGAAAGCCTTTTTGAGAATGTAACCTTATCTTCTCTGTATTTTTGTGGCAGAGATAGGATGAGCCTTTGACATGACACCAGTAGTGCAGCTGCTAAACCAGTGCTCAGATATTAGAAAACTGCTAAGCTCAATTGCTTTCTCAGAGGGTCACCTTCTAGATTTCCTGTGCATTATGCAGCCACTCAAGTGATGAGTAAAGCCCCAGCTTTATCCTCTGCCACCCTCCTTCCCATCTCCCACTTGTACCCAACACACACTCAAGGCTCTGGCCTCTATAGGGGTCACCCTCTTGAAGTGTATGAGCTGCTTTTCTTCACTTACATTTCTCTCCCCTGTGCATGTTCTGAGGGCAGGGAACTTACCTTATTTAACCACATATTCCCAGAGCTCAGCCCAGGGTTTGACCCACAGAATATGCTTAATCATTGCTTGTAGAATTAATGAATGAATGAAAAAAGTTTAAAAAAGGAGAGAGATCAAGAGTAAAACCTGGAGGCAGTGCAGGGACAGAGGTTTAGAGAATTAAAGAATGCTAAAGTAAGAATGTTTATGGAAATTATTTAGTTCAACTTAATTGTACAGATGAGGGCCATGGTAAGGAGCCTCACTTATTTTGGTGAAATGAAACTAAAATACACCTGTTATAACAGGAATACTATTAGGCTACTAGGTAGGTGGTTTTCGAACAGGGGATTTTTACCCTCCAGGGAACATCTAATAATGTCTCTTTTTGGTTTTCATGACTGGTGGTGGGTGGTGCTACTGGCATCAAGTGGGTAGAGGACAGGAATGCTGTTAAACATCCTGCAGTGCCCAAGACAGCTCCCTCCCCACCCCATCAACAAAGAATCATTCAGTGCAATATGCCAATAGTGCCGAGGTTGAGAAACCCATACCGGGTCAACAAGATGAGTCTACTGGTGTTGGCTTCAGTCAAGTGTGATTGTCTCACCTTGTGCCTTTCTCTCCTTGCAACTCTTTCACGGTCATCTACGATCTAGGATCTGCAATACATAGCCTAGAGTGAACTCAGAGGCAGCTGCTCCCATGGTGATATAATAAATTGTGATTTTTTGGACTCCATTATTAACTTAATTCATTTGGATTAATTTTATAGTCTATATAGAACTGGAAGGCTTTTGTATAACGTGATTGTTGGTTCCTAGTTTAATGGTTAGTCCAATTACATGATATAGTTGCTTCTTCCTCTGCTGTCAAACAAGAAGCAAATGATGAAATTCTGGGACTTGTAGCTTCCATTTTCAAGGTTAGAGGAAATTATCAACAGACATGGGAAATATGTCCTCAGGACCGTCTCACTGGGTGCAAAGATCGGGTTGTTATGAGATCCAAGAAATGTAGAATGGCAGATGCCAAGGTTTTACAAGTATTTTTGTGTATGCCAAGTTTTTGTAATAGGCTTGTATATTTCAGTGCTTTTTGCCACTGTCCTATTTGCTTTGCTACTTTTAGCCCTATATGTGATAATTAGCTGTTTATGTGTTTGCCTCTTCCCCAGACCTCGGGTTCCTTGATGGCATGAGTTCCACATCTTATTCCCCCGGCTTGGCACGATGCCTGTGAAATACAGGCTCCTTGTGCTAAATAGTTATGATAAGAATAATCTGGATTCAGGCCCAGATTTAGAGTCCAAATTAAACTACTAATTAAAGGAAGAATAAGGATACAGGGTTTCAGTTGTCAAGCTGAGGTCAGTTGGGATACAAGGAATGATGTCAAGAGTTAGTTTTGCTAAACCAAGATCAAACACACTCAAAGTCAGAGTTGGAAGCTGTCGAATAAGCACTCTAACTTAGAGTCACAGGTAAGTTGAGAGCTGTACCTTTATCAGAAAGGGGTTAGGAGCTTTAAACACCTGACCACAAATGATAACATCTTCTATTCTTATTCACCCAGTTGCAAAGGTTGAGACCTGGTGCTCAATTTGCTTGCTTCTCCAGAGGGTTCTGACACTTTCAGTAAAGCATCAAATACTATTGTATACCTGCTAAGTCAGACACCAATGATATAGTAATGAACAAAAGAGAGACCCTGCTCTCAAAAGAAGTTTACTCACACCAGACTTATATACCATATTTACAAATGTTATACTTGCTGAGGAAGCCCAGTCTGAGGGTGGAGATTAAGAAATGGGTAAAGTCTCCAAAGTCCTTTGCCCCTTTGTCACTGACTTTGCTTTGTAACTTGAAGCCAGATCTGAAAGTGGAACTTTGATTCTTGAATATGGTCTTTTCTATTCTCTGGAACTTTTAAAAAATAAACACTATTATTAAATCTAATTGAAATTTTGTTGCAAATATAGAATTATTGCTTGGAACATGTTAAAAATATTTATTGGTACTTTGTTTAGTTAAGTTTTGTTTTGTTTTAGGGGATGCTATAGGGTTGTAAAATATATTTTTAACTTACTGCACTCTCAAATAATGTTTATGGTACAGCCCAGTATACTTATTTTCTCTCTCTGTCCTTTGTGCTATTCTTATAATATATTTTATTTCTACATATATACTTTAATCTTTACAATACACTGCTGTTAAATGTACCTTCAGACATCTATTATCTTTTTTTTTTTTTTGGTTGTCCATGGTCATATGATTTTTTTTTAATTGGAGTATAGTTGCTTTACACTGCTGTGCCAGTTTCTGCTGTACAGCAAAGTGAATCAGCTATATGTATACATATATCCCCGCTTTTTTGGACTTCCTTCCCATTTAGGTCACCACAGAGCATTGAATAGAGTTCCCTGTGCTATACAGTAGGTTCTCATTAGTTATCTATTTTATACATAGTAGTGTATATATGTCAATACCAATCTCCTAATTCATCTCACCCCCACGTTTCCCCCTTGGTAGCCATAGGTTTGTTCTCTACATCTGTGTCTCTATTTCTGTTTTGCAAATAAGACCATCTTTACCATTTTTCTAGATTCCACATATATGCGTTAATATAAGATATTTGCTTTTCTTTTTCTGACTTACTTCACTCCGTATGACAGTCTCAAGGTCCATCCACGTCTCTACAAATGACCCAGTTTCATTTCTTTTAATGGCTGAGTAATATTCCATTGTATATATGTACCACATCTTCTTTATCCATTCCTCTGTTGATGGACATTTAGGTTGCTTCCATGTCCTGGCTATTGTAAATAGTGCTGCAATGAACATTGGGGTATATGTGTTTTTTTGAATTATGGTTTTCTCTGGGTATATGCCCAGTAGTGGGATTGTTGGGTCATATGGTAGTTCTATTTTTAGTTTTTTAAGGAATCTCCATACTGTTTTCCATAGTGGCTGTATCAATTTACATTCCCACCAACAGTGTATGAGGGTTCCCTTTTCTCCACACCCTCTCCAGCATTTATTTGTAGACTTTTTGATGATGGCCATTCTGACTGGTGTGAGGTGGTACCTCATTGTAGTTTTGATTTGCATTTCTCTAATGATTAGTAATGTTGAGCATCTTTTCATGTATTTGTTGGCCACCTGTAGGTCTTCTTTGGAGAAATGTCTATTTAGGTCTTCCACCCATTTTTTGATTAGGTAGTTGGTTTTTTTTAATATATTGAGCTGTATGAGCTTCTTGTATATTTTGGAGATTAATCCTTTGTCAGTTGCTTCGTTTGCAAATATTTTCTCCCATTCTGAGGGTTGTCTTTTTGTCTTGTTTATGGTTTCCTTTGCTGTGCAAAAGCTTTTAAGTTTAATTAGGTCCCATTTGTTTATCTTTGTTTTAATTTTCATTACTCTAGGAGTTGGGTTTAAAAAGATGTTGCTGTGATTTATGTCAAAGAGTGTTCTGCCTATGTTTTCCTCTAGAGTTTTATAGTGTCTGGCCTATGTTTAGGTCTTTAATCCAGTTTGAGTTTATTTTTGTGTATGGTATTAGAGAGTGTTCTAATTTCATTCTTTTACATGTAGCTGTCCAGTTTTCCCAACACCACTTATTGAAGAGACTGTCTTTTCTCCATTGTATATTCTTGCCTCCTTTGCCATAGATTAGGTGACCATAGTTACTTGGGTTTATCTCTGGGCTTTCTATCCTATTCCATTGATCTATATTTCTGTTTTTGTGCCAGTACCATACTGTCTCGATTACTGTAGCTTTTAGTATAGTCTGAAGTCAGGGAGCCTGATTCCTCCAGCTCCGTTTTTCTTTCTCAAGATTGCATTGGCTATTCAGGGTCTTTTGCATTTCCATGCAAATTGTAAAATTTTTGTTCTAATTCTGTGGAAAATGCCATTGGTAACTTGATAGGGATTGCACTGAATCTGTAGATTGCTTTGGGTAGTATAGTCATTTTCACAATTTTGTTTCTTCCAATCCAAGAACATGGTATATCTCTCCATCTGTTTGTGTCGTCTTTGATGTTTTTCATCGGTACCTTATAGTTTTCTGTGTACAGGTCTTTTGCCTCCTTAGCTAGATTTATTTCCTGGTATTTTATTCTTTTTCTTGCAATGGTAAATGGGATTGTTTCCTTACTAAGAGGCATAAAATATGCTTTATATATTGAAGAAAGGAGAAGAAAAAAGACTAAAGAAGATGTTAACACCACTATCAAAGAAACACTTCCCATCCAGAGTCCTGGGCAAAGGAACAGCAAGAAAAGAGTTCCCTCTCTGGCCTAGTGTACATCTCAGGGACATTAGGGGAAAGGGTCCCCAGTCTCTCTCTTGCCAGACTTTCAGACACCACTATGTGAAGTGTCACCCTAATTAAAGAGCAGACCAGGGGCTCATCTCACATTGGCAGAACATTCCAACTTCTGACAGAAATGCTTTTTAAAGTATTAAATGTGGTATACATGGGGGAAAAAAATCTAAGCTCAAATGAGGCTAAAGGACCCAGTGGAAGAAGAATAAGCTGTGAACCATCTATTGTGCTCTCAAATTTTGGTAGATGTGCAAAATTAAGTTTTGTCAAACTAAGTGCCTATACTGTTAGGACAGTGAATATTAGATGGACATCGAGAATATTAACGTACGTAAGAAATGAAAGGCACAGTGCCATAGGGAGCCTGCACCAAAGAAAGACACACCATCATGTGTCTAATGGAACATGAAATGACTCTACTTCATGAGAGCGTGAGGGTTCAGTCAGGCAGTAACATTCTGCTCCAACAGCATCACACTGTAAATGGGCAGCTAAGTGACACCGAACTGTTTAGAAGGGCACCGTTATACTCTGGCCATGGCTTGTTCTCTTATTGAGCCTTGTAATCCTTCCACATACACTGCTAGGAATTCTGACCCTAAAATATGCTACAAACACCCAAAAGTTGAAAACCAACGGCAATCTGACAGTCTTAAGTTTCTAATGAGGTTTCCACCACGTGAGAGTTGTGTGACCTTGGGGATCTTGGACATGTTATTTAATCTTTCATCATATGTAAAATGGGCATAATAATACCTACTTCCAGAACTCTTGTGAAGTCTAAATGACATATCAAGTATGGAAAAAGTGCCTACCTTTCAAAGTATCTATACCATAGTATCTGACAAATAATAGCTATTCTTTTATTAGTGATATAGGTCTGTAGTACCTAGGTAGCTTAATAAAAATATTGACTTGGGATTCCTCCTTAGGGCATCCTGATTTAGTAAGTATAAGGTGAAGCCCAGAGAGAATTCACCATGTACTTATTTTGAGTTCCTTAGTGATTCTAATGCTCAGCTAGGTTTGAAAACCACCAAAATAAACTTCTAAAGTAATAAAAACCAAATGTGTAGCTTATGTTCCACTTTTGAAAGTATCTTTAAGTATAGCTTGTTATCCAAACCATATCATAATTCTGTGAGGTTGGTATTCATATATTATCATTCTTACTTTATAGATTTTTTAAGAAAGAGGCATTGCTCTAATTCACACAGGTAATAGCAAAAAATAGAGAGATGAGAAATTCTTCTGACCTATAGTTCAATGCTTTTTCTCTGCACAATATTTCTAACTGCTTCATTTTGAATATTTACTTTCTGTTGAAACAGATGGATTTAGCTGTCTTTAAGGAAAGAGGCAACATATGACTGTCAATTATCTATAAATGATAGTCAACATTATAGTCATAATATGTCTATATACACTGTGTATGTAAATTACTTGTTTTGGATGTAACAAGAAAATTAACTTCCAGTTTTTACCTTTCTACACTCGCTTCAGGAGGTCTCAAAGGAATGGAAGGTGTTGATTTTAGGGACTTCACCTTCTTCATATTCCATGAAATCACTAAAAAAAATCCCCTAGTTCAGTGTCTTTTTACCTTGTCTATTCTTAATTAATTATAATAATCACAATATCCATTAAACAGACTCACTGGTTTTAATTAACTGAAGAAATATTGGCAATGATTTTAAGGGACTAATAGATTTAATAAAAGTTATTAAGATGTGTCATAATGTTACAGTTCATTATCATGAAATAGAAAAACTTTATTATATAAGCTTCAATCTATTTTTTCATCACCTATAAAGCAAAACTTGAGTCAGCACTTGAGAACATGAATGTAGAACTTGGGATGGATTCAGTTCTTAGAACCTCTCCCATAATTAGGTATACCATTAGTCATTTCAGAAGTTTGTGCTTTTGACTAAGAAAACAAGCCAAG
Source organism: Balaenoptera ricei (assembly GCF_028023285.1). Taxonomy (NCBI): domain Eukaryota; kingdom Metazoa; phylum Chordata; class Mammalia; order Artiodactyla; family Balaenopteridae; genus Balaenoptera; species Balaenoptera ricei. The sequence goes on from NC_082639.1 coordinate 129,051,208, forward strand.
ATGAGATGCTGGAAACAAGACAGCTGGAGGAGTTTCCATAAATTTCAACACCCTTATTAGTATATTTATTCATTGTGTGTCCTGAAACTTTTGATTTCTAAACGCTCTTGATATGCTTCCACTATACATTTGATGCCGAGTGGGTCTCCACTCGGTTGAATATCAAAACAGCCCTAGGTCAGCCCTCTGCCTACTTCTTTCTTTCCACCCAAGGATTTGCTTCCTTTGCTTTCTGCTTTAGACCTGTTAATACTCATTTTATTTCTGGGGGTTCCTTGACCGTGGAGTGAGATATGGAGTCATTAAATAAGTAAACTAGGTGATTTTTTGTTTGTTTTGAGATCTTCCATTCTGGGAAATGGTCAGGGAGTAGCAGCAACAACACAAGTACAGGAGATTAAGAAAGTTTACTCAGGTCTCATGGTGAAGATCCTTGATCCACAGCTCCTAAGTTCAGTGGGAAGTCCTAATGGCCTCCTGTTCCCTCAAGAACATTGGAGCTCATCAAGGTACACCGCCCTTCCCTGAGTACACTTTATCTTTCATCACTTTTATGTCTCCATCGATTATCAATGTTAACTGACTAAATAGTCAATAAATATTCATTACCATCTCTTATGTGGTAGCACTATCCCAGGCACTGCTAGGTGGGAAAACCTGCTCTCTAATGCCTTGATCTTCTTTCAGCTTCTTTTTTTGATAATTTAATTTGGTCATCTAGGATTCTAAGATTTTTATATGTTCTCTATAGACAAGAACTTTTAAACTTTTTTGGGTTTCATGTACCTTTAAGAAAGATAAACACTTTGGATAATTTTCCCAGAAAAATGCACATTCACATGTGCATGACCTTTGCAAACATCCTCAGGAAGTTCATGGACTCCTGACACCCATCCATGACACCTTGGATAGCCTTGGGTTTCAGATTTAGAACCACAGACACAGGCATTTCTGTATATTGTTTTCTGAATCCCAGAGAAGAGTTTTGGACCAAAGGAAATAGGGGAAGGGACAGAGAAGGAAGAGCCACAACAAGAAGATGAAGGACAATTTTCTATTTAAGCTTTTGGTTCTGAAAATGGCCCTGGGAATGATATGGCTACCATGTTGGAAGCATAGGTAGAGAATATTTTTGTCTTTGCAGAAACTTCTATTAAACAGCACTTCGCTGGAGAATCCTGGATTGGACATAAACCCTATGAGATGACCATCATTGGAAATTAGTGTAAACTTACATTACCCAGAGATGGAAAATGAGGAGGTGTCACACTTAGCCTTGTGTAGTGGAAGCTAGAGGGCACAACTCAAGTTTCAAGAAGTGTTAATACCAGTTGGTAAGGGGGTTGATGGTAATTACTGTAAGAAAATAGAAACTTGTGCTAAAGGTTTTAAATGAATATAAGATGATTATAGTCTCAAGTTTTCTCCACCATTTTAAAAATCCATCCTTTCTGCCATTTATGCCATGTAACTCTACCACCCACTCTTCCTATTCTATGCTATCGTCTATTAACCTTCTAGCATCTTGGCACTTCACTCATTCACTGCAGACTTTGGCACCTGCATTATACCTTTCCTTTGCATCCCAAATTTGGGATGACTTCTGTAGCTAAGTGGGTGATCTATATAACACCCAGGTTTCTCTATTCCTTGACCTTCTCAGGTACAATGATGTTTTGTATTTCATTTTGCTCACTGACTTCCATAGCCACTCTGTGAATTACCTATAGCTTTCTAAACTCCAAAATAATTAATTCAGGTATTTCCCTTCCTCAATAAAACCACTTACTCTTCCAGTTTGTTTTCTTAAAATTCCCTTCTGTGACTTTCTGAAACTCTTTGGCACTTCTAGTCCATAGAATAATACTTCACTTTCTCTTTCTGCCATCTCTACTCTGCCTTCACTCCCTTCATCTATTCTAGAGTCCATGGTGTATAATTTATAATTTCTTAAAAATATACTATATTTCCTTCTCTAGTCTTTGCCACTTCAACCCAAATCTTTGTCTTTTCTCTACTGTCACTTGGGCAAAAGCATCGCTGTTGAAAGTCATACAACCAACAAGATAAATTCTGTTGTAAATTCATGGTCACAAATATCAATCTTGTGTTTATTTTTTTTTACATCTTACCAGTGAGGAGAGAAGCTAGGTCATATACAAAAAGAGAAGCTGCTGGATGGATGTTAGGAAAATAATAGAGACTGATTAATTAATCATTGGAAATAGGTTTGCTAGATAAAATACAGGATGCCCAAATCACCAAAACTTTGCCTACTCTTTGGCACATAGCAAGCACTGAATGTGCCACCTATGCTGAGAAGTCTAGATTTGCTTACTGAAGTAGCCCACACTTTTAAAAAAGATAATAACCAATGGGTTGAAGATTTTATTGTTGGCAGAAGTTTTGTATTGGACTGACCCTAGTTTGTTCTTTCAGTTTGAGCATGAGTGGCAATTAGGAAGCTCATCTTATCTTCTGTGGCCAAAAGTTCTAGGGGAAGAAGTAGAGGAAATGTGTCTTCAGATCTCAAAGGTACTTCCAAATCTTCATAAATACCTCTGCTTATGCTGGGTTAGGGTCTTCAGGAATTTTTGACCTCTCCGGAAATATGCCTGATTGCCAAGTTATAGTTCAGACAGTCTTTAAAATATTAAGACTCTGCATATGTGGTAATTCTCCTGTCACTAAAAAGCCTGAGTATTTAATGTCTTTACTGTCACCAAGTTGTTGTCTTGCCTCTTTTTTTTTTAAATAATTTAACCATTGAGGAATAATTTTCTATTAAAGTTTTATTTTTTCCATTATAAACATAAGCATCAAGGGAGAATTTCCTATTAAAATTTTATGTTTCCATCATAAAAATAATATAATCACATTATAAAATTTTTAGGCATGTGAGAAAAATATCACACATAATCTTACCTCTCTAACTCAAAATTACTAGCATTTTGGTGTTTTTATTTCAGTCTTTTTTCTTACACATTTTTAACCTCGCCATAACCAAGGGATACATGGAGTTTTGCATTCTGCTTTTTTCTTAACATCATGTCTAAGCATTTTTTCACATGATCACATAACCCACTTAACCATTCCTTTAAATGACAGCATTATCATGACAGTTAATTTTATGTGTCAACTTGGAAAGGCTATGGTGCCTAGTTGTTTGGTCGAACACTTGTCTAGAGTTGCTGTGAAGGTATTCTTTTTATTGTGATTAACATTTACAATTGGTGGATTTAAATAAAGAAGTTTACTTTCCATAATGTGGGTTGGTCTCACCCAATCAGTTGAAGGCCTTAAGAGTAAAGACTGAGATTTCCCAAAAGGAAGAAATACTGCTTCAAGACTGCAAGATAGAAATCCTGTCTGAGTTTCCAGCCTACTGGCCTGCTCTATAGATTTTGGATTCAAGACTGCAGCATCATCAACTCTTACTTGAATTTACAGCCTGCCCTACAGATTTCAGAGTTGCCAGCTGCCACAACTGCATTAGCCAATTCCTTAAATAAATTTTTCTCTCTCTTTCTTTCTCTCTCTCTCTCTCCTCTCTCTATATCTTCAACAAGATATATATACTATAACTATCTCCTGTTGGTTCTTTTTATGTAGAGAATCCTGACTGAAACAATTGTATTCTACTGAGTTGTTAAATTTACTTAACTGTTATGCTATTTTGGATATTTTAGTTTTTTTCCAAATTGTGCTACTATAAAAAACACGTCAATAAACATATTTATGCACTTCTTCATATTTTGGATTACTCTATCTTAAAAAAGATTCCTAGAAGTTGAATTATGTATCTTAATAGTATGCTTACATACTTCTGCCAACAATATAATCTTCAACCCATTGATTATTACCTTTTTAAAAATGTGGGCCACTTCAGTGAGCACTCCAAACCCCTTACCATAGGTTACACATTCAGGGTTTACTACATGCAGGCTTTGTCTAGGTACAAGGAGCTTGCAAAAGTAAACAGAAAATTAACAAGAAAGAAAATCTCCCCCACGCATGCCAGGCAGAGAGAACAGGAAGTGCAAGGCTAAGATCCTTCAGCAGAAATGAAGTTTGGCTTGATGAAAGAAGGCCAGTGAGGCTGGTGCAGAGTGAGCAATGGAGAGAGTGGCAGGAGATTGCCTGGACTGAAGGGTGTGAGGGTTATATCCCAGGGGTTTTACAAGCCATTGGAGAATTTCAAGCCTGCCATGCTGGCATGATCTGACTTATGTTTTTAAGGATGACTCTGGCTCCTAATTGAAGAAGCAAGAGTAGAAGCAGGTGGCCAGTTAGAACGCTATTTCAGTAGGCAGGTGAGGGATGATAGTGTTTTAACTGGAGAGGGAGAGATGAAGAAGGCAAAAAGTGTTTGGATTGGGAAACAAATTTGAAGGTAGAGCAGAAAGAACTGGCTGTTGGATTGTGTGGAAGTGATGGTGAAGGAAAGATAGGAGGTATAGTCTGTACATTTGTAACCTTTATCCACCACTGGATGCTAGAAAGCCTGTAAGACAATCAGCAAGAGAAGAATACCACCTCCCCACCCCCATACACACCCACTGGAGATAAGGACCAGCTTACATTTTCCTGAATCAAACACACACTTACGAGGCCCTGATGAAGTTTCAAACAGTTTTTTAATAAAGAGTTACCATAGTTGTTTTCAAGTTGTACAGAGGTGGAAAAAGGAAAGACCTTATATCCATTAGAGTGACTGCTCCTTTATTAAATGACCACTGCCAAGGTCATTTGCCTTGGATTCTGGTGAGGAATAAAGGCTGGGTTTCATGGTTATGCCTTTGTTCCCTGCCTCCTCATCCTTTCCTCCCTGCAGCTTTCTCTCTTTAGTACTTTCCTCCAACTTATGTTTTCCTCCAAGATCTGCTGCCCCTCATCCTAGAATCAATTCTCAACCTCAACAAGCCCTTCCTTACATCTTGATAATTTAACCATATTAGGCACAGACTAACTATTGATATCAGTGACTTTTCTTCTCTGCCCAATTACTGCTATTTCACAAAGGGAAGATGATTGTATTTGTGAGCTACTAATTCACGGATGAGTGAAGACTCAGTTTTGGTCCTTTGGATGAGACTAGACGGTGAACGTAGAAATGATGGTGGAGACTGTAGTGGTAGTGTGTTATTAAAGTGTGTGTTATTAAAGGCAGTTTTCTCCTAGAGGTTTCCAAAACACTTTTCACAAACCACAATGATGAATTTCCTTTTCACCTAATCTCATCTGACCCTTATAAGAGGTATGTATTCCCCTTATTAACATAACATTGAACCATTGTTTTAATGAACTAGTGACCTTGCCTTTTAATATTGAGAGTCTCTTTCCTTCTTATTTTGAGCTATATTGCTAAGCTTTCTGCATTAATTGACAGTGAATGGTACCATTCACTTCTTTTTTTTGTCTTCTTTCCAGTTACTTCTTTTTAATTAACAATTTTCTCCAAGCTAAGAGGAAAGGTGGACAATGAAAATTTTGGACATCTTACTGTGCATGGCCTAGAAATTCTCACCTCTGCGGAGATCACAAAATTCTGTCTGCATATTGCAAACAAGAGAAACACCATGAGGGTTATTTGGTGTTCCAAAGTTCTGCTTACTAAAGTGAGCAAAAGTTTGCATGGCATGCACCTAGAGAAAGAAGGAAACTGAATGCAGCCTCCGCCTGTTCTTGGTGCAAGAGCCAAGCAAAGTGAAAGCCAGAACTTATGAGGAGTAACTTCTTGAACGTCACAGAGAAGAAATGATGAGGAGACAAAGCTGGGACTTTCCAATTCCGGTTCTCTTCCCACTCCAACTCAGACGAAGGATCACTGAAGTGATTGTGTGTTTTTTTTTTTTTTAATGTATTCTTTATCCTTCTTTCTTGGTCTGAGTTGTAAGAATTCAGATATTTTCCCTTCAAAATCTTAGACAGGGACATCCTTGGTGACGCAGTGGTTAAGAATCTGCCTGCCAATGCAGGGGACACGGGTTCGAGCCCTGGTCCGGTAAGATCCCACATGCTTCAGAACAACTAAGCCCATGCGCCACAACTACTGAGCATGCGCTCTAGAGACCACAAACCACAACTACTGAGCCTGTGTGTTGCAACTACTGAAGCTCACGTGCCTAGAACCCATGCTCTGCAATAAGAGAAGCCACCACAGTGAGAAGCCTGCACACTGCAACCAAGAGTAGTCCCTGCTTGCTGCAACTAGACAAAGCTCACCCTCAGCAATGAAGACTCAATGCAGCCAAAAATAAATAAATAATAAATAAAAAGAAAAGAAAAAAAACAGAAAAATCCACAAAATCCACCCCCTCAGACCAAAAGCTAGTTCTTTGAAAAGCACAATGAACTTGATAAACTCTAGGCTGACAAAGAAAAAAAAAAATCTTAGGCAGAAGACATGTCTACCTAATTATAATCCAATACTTGGTGTGGCAGAGATATGTAGTTATTAATCAAAATCCATTTACTGGTTCATCTTTCAATATTATTCCCAAGTTTTAGATGGGTAAGTGATTACCTAACCAAAGATTCCATTTCCCAGCCTCCCTTGCAGCTAGATATAGCCATGAGATTAAGTTCTGTCCAATAGGATGTCAGTGAAAGTGATGGGTGTATCCTTCCTGGCTGTATCCTTAAAGAGAATGAGCAAATTGGCCTCAATTCCTCCCTTCTTACCAGCTGAGATGCAGATAAGTTTATGAGAGCTATACAAAATACCCTAGAGCCAAAGACAAAATCTGTGTGTTGAGGATGGTAGAGGTGCCCTACCATGGATTGCCTGCTTCTTCACTGTTGTATGAAAGAGATAAAATTCTACCTACTTAAGCCATCCTATTTTGGAGTCTCATTTTCAAAGCAGGTTAAATTGAACTTTAATTAATATATAAGGTAGGCACTACAATTGCAAACACCTAAAATTTGAAGGCATTGTCTAGGTGATTGGTCAGGGAGCAGTGAAAACATAGATATTGTGGCTGAAAAGCATATGACCCTTATTATACAACTAAGAGCAAAATATTTGTTAGAGGTATCATCTATGATACCTTAGAAGGATGATCATGTTCTTACGCAGCCTTTAGTTCTAGAAAAAGTCATTGGAAAATATAGGAGTTTACTGGATATTTTTTGGCCTTTATGTTAAAAATTCTTCAACAGAGAACTCAGGCAAGAATTAGCTATTTTTCAAGCAAAGGGAAAAGATATACAGCTCTGTTAAGGGAGGCTCATTCTTCCTTGAACCAGAAATTTAAATACCCTGGGATGACAGCTTTGAAAAAAAACAATTTTTCTCTCCCACCAACTTAGGGCAAAAGACTGTGTCTTTCTCAAGTGCCTCGTTCTAGTCTTCTCTGTAAGACAAAGGGAACCAGCCCAGGAGCAGTATCAAACTAAGGGTGTTGTCTTCCCACCCAAGCCTGTTGTTTCAGGTGACTTCAAGATAGGCACCACTGAACTCAGTGAAAGAGAGATGGGTAAGGCACAAAGACCAATGAATAAGAGGAGAGTCAACAGGTTTAAGAATGTTGTCTATGGAAGCACTTTGATTTTGGTTATTTATATTTTTCTGGACATAAAACAAGCCAGGAGCTAATAACCTAAAATCCTAGGAAGTCTTTGAAGAGATTATAACACTGAAGGAAACACAAACATTGTTTTCAAAGGTTTGTGACTATTCAACTCTAAAGCATCACCTGGGCTCCCAAACCTGTACCATCAGAAAGTGAGTTGAGAAATCTGAGAAGCCCCTACAGAAGGCATATTATTCCATGTCTACACCAGATGTAGCTGTGGAGTATAGTAAAGAAGAGAGCTCCACAGATTGTAGAAGCATGGTCTAAGCAAGACCCTTTTTCCAAAGCTCCATCTAACTCATTGTAGCAAAGAGGGTCTACTTCAGGTGCAAAAAGCCCAGGACACTGGAGCTCTGATTGTTTCCATTCCCAGCTCCTGCTTGTAGGGCAGAGTTTCCATGCCATAAGGGGAAATACCGAAAAATAGGGCTGCCACCCTCTTACATCTCCAATTGGTAGGGTGTGGTATTACTCTACAAAAGGTAGGCCACCCCATTACCCTTGTCTCCACCTCCAATGGAATATCACAGCATATGCCCAAGAGCTGGCATGCTGCAACTAAAAGATCCCGCATGCTGCAACTAAAGATCCCGCACGTGGCAATGAAGATCCTGAGCGCCGCAAGTAAGACTTGGTGCAGCCAAATAAATAAATAAATAATTTAAAATATATATATATAAAAGAAGGGAAAAAAATCTGAGCAGTGACATCAGAGGTTACACACCGCAGGGAAAATATACTTCACAGAATTTGTCCATGCAAGCCACCAAGCAAATAAACTAACAAAACCCCCCAGCAACATTAAAAAGCCCCGGAATGGGAGAGGGGAACTAATCAGAATCCAGACTTACTACAATAACTTAAATGTCAAGTTTTCAACAAGAAATCATGAGACATTTCGAGAAACAAGATAGTGTGATCTTTGTATGGGAAAAAAAAATAGCAGGCAATAAAACTACCTTTGAGAGGTAGGGGCAAGATGGCGGAAGAGTAAGACGCGGAGATCACCTTCCTTCCCACAGATACAGTAGAAATACATCTACACGTGGAACTGCTCCTACAGAACACCCACTGAACGCTGGCAGAAGACGTCAGACCTCCCAAAAGGCAAGAAAATCCCCACGTACTTGGGTAGGGTAAAAGAAAAAAGAAATAACAGAGACAAAAGAATAGGGACGGGACCTGCGCCAGTGGGAGGGAGCCGTGAAGGAGGAAAGGTTTCTAGGCACTAGGAAGCCCCTTTGCGGGCAGAGACTGCGGGTGGCAGAGGGGGGAAGCTTTGGAGCCACGGAGGAGAGCGCAGCCACAGGGGTGCGGAGGGCAAAGCGGAGAGACTCCCGCACAGAGGCTCGGCGCCAACCAGCACTCACCAGCCCGAGAGGCTTGTCTGCTCACCCGCCGGAGCGGGCGGGGGCTGGGAGCTGAGGCTCGGGCTTTGGTGCTAGCCGGGAGGGAGTCCGGGAAAAAGTCTGCAGCTGCCGAAGAGGCAAGAGACTTTTTCTTGCCTCTTTGTTTCGCGGTGCGCAAGGAGAGGGGATTCAGAGCGCTGCCTAAACGAAATCCAGAGACGGGTGCGAGCCGTGGCTATCAGCACGGATCCCACAGCAACAGGGGCGCAGAGGGAAAAACGGAGAGATTCCCGCACAGAGGCTCAGCGCCGAGCAGCGCTCACCAGCCCGAGAGGCTTGTCTGCTCACCCGCCGGGGCGGGCGGGGCTGGGAGCTGAGGCGCGGGCTTCGGTCGGATCGCAGGGAGAGGACTGGGGTTGGCGGCGTGAACACAGCCTGAAGGGGTTGGCGTGCCGCGGCGAGCCGGGAGGGAGCCGAAGAGGAGGTCTGCAGCCACCGAAGAGGCAAGAGACTTTTTCTTGCCTCTTTGTTTCGCGGTGCGCAAGGAGAGGGGATTCAGAGCGCCGCCTAGAGGAACTCCAGAGGCGGGCGCGAGCCGCGGCCATCAGCGCGGACCCCAGAGACTGGTAGGAGATGCTAAGGCTGCTGCTGCCGCCACCAAGAAGCCTGTGTGCGAGCACAGGTCACTCTCCACACCGCCCCTCCCGGGAGCCGGTGCAGCTCGCCGCTGCCAGGCTCCCGTGATCCGGGGACAACTTCCCCGGGAGAACACACGGCGTGCCTCAGGCTGCTGCAACGTCCCGACGCCTCTGACGCCGCAGGCTCGCCCCGCCTCCTCCGTACCGCTCCCTCCCCCAGCCTGAGTGAGCCAGAGCCCCCGAAGCAGCTGCTCCTTTAACCCCGTCCTGTCTGGGCGGGGAACGGACGCCCTCAGGCGACGTACATGCAGAGGCGGGTCCAAATCCAAAGCTGAACGCTGGGAGCTGTACGAACAAAGAAGAGAAAGGGAAATCTCTCCCAGCAGCCTCAGAAGCAGCGGATTAAAGCTCCACAAACAACTTGATGTGCCTGCATCTGTTGAATACCTGAATAGACAACGAATCATCCCAAATTCAAAAGGTGGACTTTAGGAGCAGGATATATTAATTTCCCCTTTTCCTTTTTTATGTGAGTGTATATGTGTATGCTTCTGGGTGAGATTTTGTCTGTATAGCTTTGCTTTCACCATTAGACCTAGGGTTAGGTCCGTCCATTTTTTTTTTTTTTTTACTTAAAAAAAATTTTTTTTCCTAATGTATGTTTTCTTAATAATTTTTTCCATATTTTCTATTTTTAGAAATTAAAAAAAATTTTAATAAGTTTTTTCATATTTTTTATTTTAAAAAATTAAAATTTTTTTTTCTTAATAAATTTTTTCTTAAAAATTTTTTTCTTATTTTTTACTATAAAAAATTAATAAATCTATTTTTAAAAATTAAAAAAAATTTTTTTCTGAATACATTTACTCTTAATAATTTTTTTTCTTACTTTTTATTATAATAGCTTTATTTTATTTTATTTTATCCTCTTTCTTTCTTTCTATTTTTTTCTCCCTTATATTCTGAGCTGTGTGGATGAAAGGCTCTTGGTGCTCCAGCCAGACATCAGGGCTGTGCCTCTGAGGTGGGAGAGCCAACTTCAGGACACTGGTCCACAAGAGACCTACCAGCTCCACGTAATACCAAACAGCAAAAATCTCTCAGAGATCTCCATCTCAACATCAAGACCCAGCTTCACTCAACGACCAGCAAGCTACAGTGCTGGACACCCTATGCCAAACAACTAGCAAGACAGGAACACAGCCCCAGCCATTAGCAGGGAGACTGCCTAAAATCATAAGGCCACAGACACCCCAAAACACACCACCAGACGTGGACGTGCCCACCAGAAAGACAAGATTCAACCTCATCCACCAGAACACAGGCAATAGTCCCCTCCACCAGGAAGCCTACACAACCCACTGAACCAACCTTACCCACTGGGGACAGATACCAAAAACAACGGGAACTACGAACCTGCAGCCTGTGAAAAGGAGACCCCAAACACAGTAAGATAAGCAAAATGAGACGACAGAAAAACACACAGCAGATGAAGGAGCAGGGTCAAAACACACCAGACCTAACAAATGAAGAGGAAATAGGTAGTCTACCTGAAAAAGAATTCAGAATAATGATAGTAAGGATGATCCAAAATCTTGGAAATAGAATAGACAAAATGCAAGAAACATTTAACAAGGACGTAGAAGAACTAAAGAGGAACCAAGCAACGATGAAAAACACAATAAATGAAATTAAAAATACTCTAGATGGGATCAATAGCAGAATAACTGAGGCAGAAGAAAGGATAAGTGACCTGGAAGATAAAATGGTGGAAATAACTACTGCAGAGCAGGATAAAGAAAAAAGAATGAAAAGAACTGAGGACAGTCTCAGAGACCTCTGGGACAACATTAAACGCACCAACATTCGAATTATAGGGGTCCCAGAAGAAGAAGAGAAAAAGAAAGGGACTGAGAAAATATTTGAAGAGATTATAGTTGAAAACTTCCCTAATATGGGAAAGGAAATAGTTAATCAAGTCCAGGAAGCACAGAGAGTCCCATACAGGATAAACCCAAGGAGAAACACGCCAAGACACATATTAATCAAACTGTCAAAAATTAAATATAAAGAAAACATATTAAAAGCAGCAAGGGAAAAACAACAAATAACACACAAGGGAATCCCCATAAGGTTAACATCTGATCTTTCAGCAGAAACTCTGCAAGCCAGAAGGGAGTGGCAGGATATACTTAAAGTGATGAAGGAGAAAAACCTACAACCAAGATTACTCTACCCAGCAAGGATCTCATTCAGATGTGATGGAGAAATTAAAACCTTTACAGACAAGCCAAAGCTGAGAGAGTTCAGCACCACCAAACCAGCTTTACAACAAATGCTAAAGGAACTTCTCTAGGCAAGAAACACAAGAGAAGGAAAACACCTACAATAACAAACCCAAAACATTTAAGAAAATGGGAATAGGAACATACATATCGATAATTACCTTGAATGTAAATGGATTAAATGCTCCCACCAAAAGACACAGGCTGGCTGAATGGATACAAAAACAAGACCCATATATATGCTGTCTACAAGAGACCCACTTCAGACCTAGAGACACATACAGACTGAAACTGAGGGGATGGAAAAAGATATTCCATGCAAATGGAAATCAAAAGAAAGCTGGCGTAGCAATTCTCATATCAGATAAAATAGACTTTAAAATAAAGAATATTATAAGAGACAAAGAAGGACACTATATAATGATCAAGGGATCGATCCAAGAGGAAGGTATAACAATTGTAAATATTTATGCACCCAACATAGGAGCACCTCAATACATAAGGCAAATACTAACAGCCATAAAAGGGGAAATCGACAGCAACACAATCATAGTAGGGGACTTTAACACCCCACTTTCACCAATGGACAGATCATCCAAAATGAAAATAAATAAGGAAACACAAGCTTTAAATGATACATTAAACAAGATGGACTTAATTGATATTTATAGGACATTCCACCCAAAAACAACAGAATACACATTTTTCTCAAGTGCGCATGGAACATTCTCCAGGATAGATCATATCTTGGGTCACAAATCAAGCCTTGGTAAATTTAAGAAAATTGAAATCGTATCAAGTATCTTTTCCGACCACAACGCTATGAGACTAGATATCAATTACAGGAAAAGATGTGTAAAAAATACAAACACATGGAGGCTACACAATACACTACTTAATAACGAAGTGATCACTGAAGAAATCAAAGGGGAAATCAAAAAATACCTAGAAACAAATGACAATGGAGATACAACGACCCAAAACCTATGGGATGCAGCAAAAGCAGTGCTAAGAGGGAAGTTTATAGCAATACAAGCCTACCTCAAGAAACAGGAAACATCTCGAATAAACAACCTAACCTTGCACCTGAAGCAATTAGAGAAAGAAGAACAAAAAAACCCCAAAGCTAGCAGAAGGAAAGAAATCATAAAGATCAGGTCAGAAATAAATGAGAAAGAAATGAAGGAAACAATAGCAAAAATCAATAAAACTAAAAGCTGGTTCTTTGAGAAGATAAACAAAATTGATAAACCATTAGCCAGACTCATCAAGAGAAAAAGGGAGAAGACTCAAATCAATAGAATTAGAAATGAAAAAGGAGAAGTAACCACTGACACTGCAGAAATACAAAAGATCATGAGAGATTACTACAAGCAACTCTATGCCAATAAAATGGACAACCTGGAAGAAATGGACAGATTCTTAGAAATGCACAAACTGCCGAGACTGAACCAGGAAGAAATAGAAAATATGAACAGACCAATCACAAGCACTGAAATTGAAACTGTGATTAAAAACCTTCCAACAAACAAAAGCCCAGGACCAGATGGCTTCACAGGTGAATTCTATAAAACATTTAGAGAAGAGCTAACTCCTATCCTTCTCAAACTCTTCCAAAATATTGCAGAGGGAGGAACACTCCCAAACTCATTCTACGAGGCCACCATCACCCTGATACCAAAACCAGACAAAGATGTCACAAAGAAAGAAAACTACAGGCCAATATCACTGATGAACACAGATGCAAAAATCCTCAACAAAATACTCGCAAACAGAATCCAACAGCACATTAAAAGGATCATACACCATGATCAAGTGGGGTTTATCCCAGGAATGCAAGGATTCTTCAATATACACAAATCAATCAATGTGATACACCATATTAACAAATTGAAGGAGAAAAACCATATGATCATCTCAATAGATGCAGAGAAAGCTTTCGACAAAATTCAACACCCATTTATGATAAAAGCCCTGCAGAAAGTAGGCATAGAGGGAACTTTCCTCAACATAATAAAGGCCATATATGACAAACCCACAGCCAACATTGTCCTCAATGGTGAAAAACTGCAACCATTTCCACTAAGATCAGGAACAAGACAAGGTTGCCCACTCTCACCACTATTATTCAACATAGTTTTGGAAGTGTTAGCCACAGCAATCAGAGAAGACAAAGAAATAAAAGGAATCCAAATCGGAAAAGAAGAAGTAAAGCTGTCACTGTTTGCAGATGACATGATACTATATATAGAGAATCCTAAAGATGCTACCAGAAAACTCCTAGAGCTAATCAATGAATTTGGTAAAGTAGCAGGATACAAAATTAATGCACAGAAATCTCTTGCATTTCTATACACTAATGACGAAAAATCTGAAAGTGAAATTAAGAAAACACTCCCATTTACCATTGCAACAAAAAGAATAAAATATCTAGGAATAAACCTACCTAAGGAGACAAAAGACCTGTATGCAGAAAATTATAAGACACTGATGAAAGAAATTAAAGATGATACAAATAGATGGAAAGATATACCGTGTTCCTGGATTGGAAGAATCAACATTGTGAAAATGACTCTACTACCCAAAGCAATCTACAGATTCAATGCAATCCCTATCAAACTACCACTGGCATTTTTCACAGAACTAGAACAAAAAATTTCACAATTTGTATGGAAACACAAAAGACCCCGAATAGCCAAAGCAATCCTGAGAACGAAAAATGGAGCTGGGGGAATCAGGCTCCCTGACTTCAGACTATATTACAAAGCTACAGTAATCAAGACAGTTTGGTACTGGCACAAAAACAGAAATATAGATCAATGGAACAGGATAGAAAGCCCAGAGATAAACCCACGCACATATGGTCACCTTATCTTTGATAAAGGAGGCAAGCACATACAGTGGAGAAAAGACAGCCTCTTCAATAAGTGGTGCTGGGAAAATTGGACAGATACATGTAAAAGTATGAAATTAGAACACTCCCTGACACCATGCACAAAAATAAACTCAAAATGGATTAAAGACCTAAGTGTAAGACCAGACACTATCAAACTCTTAGAGGAAAACAGAGGCAGAACACTCTATGACATACATCACAGCAAGATTCTTTTTGACCCAGCTCCCAGAGAAATGGAAATAAGAACACAAATAAACAAATGGGACCTAATGAAACTTAAAAGCTTTTGCACAGCAAAGGAAACCATGAACAAAACCAAAAGACAACCATCAGAATGGGAGAAAATATTTGCAAATGAAGCAACTGACAAAGGATTAATCTCCAAGATTTACAAGCAGCTCATGCAGCTCAATAACAAAAAAACGAACAACCCAATCCAAAAATGGGCAGAAGACCTAAATAGACATTTCTCCAAAGAAGATATACAGATGGCCTACAGACACATGAAAGAATGCTCAACATCATTAATCATTAGAGAAATGCAAATCAAAACTACAATGAGATATCATCTCACACCGGTCAGAATGGCCATCATCAAAAAATCTAGAAACAATAAATGCTGGAGAGGGTGTGGAGGAAAGGGAACTCTCTTGCACTGTTGGTGGGAATGTAAATTGATACAGCCACTATGGAGAACAGTATGGAGGTTCCTTAAAAAACTACAAATAGAACTACCATACGATCCAGCAATCCCACTACTGGGTATATACCCTGAGAAAACCATAGTTCAAAAAGAGTCATGTACCAAAATGTTCATTGCAGCTCTATTTACAATAGCCAGGACATGGAAGCAACCTAAATGTCCATCGACAGATGAATGGATAAAGAAGATGTGGCACATATATACAATGGAATATTACTCAGCCATAAAAAGAAATGAAATGGAGGTATTTGTAATGAGGTGGATGGAGTTAGAGTCTGTCATACAGAGTGAAGTAAGTCAGAAAGAGAAAAACAAATACAGTATGCTAACACATATATACGGAATCTAAGAAAAAAAAAAAAAAGGCCATGAAGAACCTAGTGGCAAGACGGAAATAAAGACACAGACCTACTAGAGAATGGACTTGAGGATATGGGGTGGGGGTGGGGTGAGATGTGACAGGGTGAGAGAGTGTCATGGACATATATACACTACCAAATGTAAAATAGATAGCTAGTGGGAAGCAGCCGCATAGCACAGGGAGATCAGCGCGGTGCTTTGTGACCACCTAGAGGGGTGGGATGGGGAGGGTGGGAGGGAGGGAGATGCAAGAGGGAAGAGATATGGGAACATATTGTATATGTATAACTGATTAACTTTGTTATAAAGCAGAAGCTAACACACCATTGTAAGGCAATTATACTTCAATAAAGATGTTTAAAAAAAAAAAAAAAAAAAAAACTACCTTTGAGGGGACCCAGATGTTAGACATAGCAGACAAAGACTTCAGTGCAGCAATGATAAATGCATTCAAAGAACTAAATGAAACCATATTTAAAGAATTAAAAGTAAGTATGATGACAATGACTCATCAAATAAAAAATATCATTGAGACAGAAATTATAAAAATGAACGAAATAATAATTCTGTAGTTGAAAGTACAATACCTGAAGTGAAAAATTCACTAGAGGGCTCAATAGTATATTTGGGCTGGCTGAATACAGAACTTGTGAACTTGAAGAGAGATCACTAGAAACTATATAACCTAAAGGACAGAATGAAAAAAATAAAGGAAAATAAACAAAGCCTCAGAGACCTCATTTAGTGCACCAACATATGTGTAATGAAAGTATCAAAAGGAATGGAGAATGAGAAGGGGGCAGAAAAAATATTTTAATAAATGGTTGAAAACTTACCAAATATTGTGAAAACATATTAATCTATACTGCCACGAAGCTCAACAAATTCTAAGTAAGATAAACACAAAGAGGCCCATGCATAGACACATTATTATTAAAATGTTGAAAGTGAAAGCCAAAGAGAAAATGTTGAAAGCAGCAGAGGAAGACTGACTTATCGCAACAAGAGAACACCAATAAGATTACTAGCTTAGTTTTCATCAGAAATAATCAAGTGTGGAGGCAGTGAGATAATATATTCAAAGTGCTTAAATTAAAAAAAAAAACAAAAAACTGTCCACCAAGAATCCTATGTTCAGTAAAACTATGTTTCAGAAGAGAAGGTGAAATAAAGACATTCTCAAACAAGGGCTGAGAAAATTGCTAGCAGGAAAATCACCTTACAAGAAATACTAAAGGAATTTCTTCAAACTGAAAGGAAGGGACACCAGATAGTATTTTGAATCTACATGAAAAAACAAAGACTGCCTCTATAGGAAATTATGTAAAAATAATAAAAGACCATATATTTAAAAATTGGAGAGAATAACACTATAGTAGAGCAATGAAGTGACATCAATAATAACTTGAATCCACACAAAAAATAAAGAGAACTGGAAATGATAAATAAGAAAATCAATATAAAAACTTTATAAAGATATTTTTTCTTAGTTTCTTCAAAGACATATGATTATATAAAACAACAATTATAACATTGTATTGTTGGGTTTGGAATACATATAGACATACTATATATGACAGTAAGAACACAAAGAAGGAGACAAGGAATGGAGCTATAGTAGGACATATTTTCTATATCTCACTGGAATTAAGTAAGTATAAAATATGAAGTAGCCTCTAATAAGTTTTTTATTGTAAACTTATAGCACCCATTAAGGAAATAACTCAAAAATATAGTTAATAAACAAAAAATGAGTTAAAATGTGTATTAGAAAATACCCACTTACTAGGAAAGAAGTCAGTAAAGGAGGAACAGAGGAACATTAAATGAGACATATAGAAGACAAAAAGTAAAATGACAAACATAAAATCACCTATAGCAAAATAACATTAAATGTGTATGAATTAAAGAATTTGATCAAAAGAAAGAGGTTGTCAGAATTGATTTAAAAAAAAAAAACAAGATTCAACTATGTGCTGTCTATAAGAGGCACACTTTATATTAAAAAATATAATTGTCTAAAAGATGAAAAAATGTGTAAGATATACCATGAAAATAACAACCATAAGAAAGCTAGAGTAGACATACTGATATCATATCAAACAAAATAGAATTTAAGATGAAAATGTTAATAGAGATAAAAGGGACTATTTTTAATGATAAAGGGGTCTATTTATCAGGATGATATAACAATTATAAATATATATGTATCTAACAACAGGTCCTCAAGATATATTAAGCAAAAACTGACAGAACTGAAGGGAGAACTAGAAAATTCAACAATAATAGTTGCAGACATCAATATACCATTTAGAATAGACTAGAGTAGAAAATAATAGAGTAGAACAGAACAACTAGAGAGTAAATCAGCAAGGATATAGAAGACTTCAACAACACTATTAAGAAATCAGACATAACTGATACCTATAGAACCCTCCACTCAACAACAGAACATATAATCTCAAGAACACAAGGAATGTTCTTCAGTATAGACCATAAGCTGGCCATAAAAGCAGTCGCAACAGTTTTAAAATAATTGAAATCATTCAAAGCATGTTTTCAGACCACAATGTAATTAAATTAGAATCAACAACGAACAGAAATTTGGGAAATTCATAAACATGTGGAAATTTAAAAACACATTCTTAAATAACCAATGGATCAAAGAAGAAATCAGAAAATATTTTGAGATGAATGAAACTGAAAATATAACATTCCAAAATGTTTGGGATATACATTGCGATAAACATTGGAAAAGCAATGTTTAAAGGAAAATTTATAGCCATAAAGTCCATGGTAGAAATAAAGAAATTAAATAATCTAACCTCCCAACTTAAGAAATTAGAAAAAGAAGGGCAAAGTAAACTCAAAGAAAGCAGAAGTATGGGAATAATAAAGATTAGAGTAGAAACAAATGTAATAGAAAATTTTTAAAAATAGAGAAAATCAACAAAGCCAAAAGTTGGTTTTTTGAAAAGATCAACATAATTAACATACCTTTAGGTAGACTTAGAAAAAAAGAGCTAAGATTCAAATTAGTAAAATCAGGAATGAAAGAGGGAACATTACTACCAACCTCACAGGATTTTTAAAATATTTATAAAAGAATACTATAAGCAACTGTATACAAATTTGATAACTATATGAAACGGAAAAATTCCCAGAAAAAAATAAATTACCAAAATTGACTCAAGAAAAAATTGAAAATCTTAATAGAACTATAACACACAAAAAGATGAAATTAGCAATAAAAATCGTTCCACAAAGATAATCCCAGACCCAGATGGCTTCACTGGCTAATACCAAACATTTAAAGAAGAATTAATAGTAATTATTAGCAAACTCTTGCAGAAAATAGGAAGACTTCTAATTCATTCACCATTCATTCACTACCCTAATATCAAAAACAAAGACATCATAATGAAACTACAGACTAATGTCTCTTATGAATATAGACAAAAATCCTCAACAAAATACTAGAAAATTGAATCCAACAACATATTTTTAAAAAATTATACATCTTGAGCAAGTGGAATTTTTCATAGGCATGAAAGTTTGTTTTAATTTCTCAAAATGAATGTAATCCATTGTATTAGTAGAATTATGGACAGAACTACATAATATTTATTGATGCAGAAAAATCATTTAACAAAATCCAACACCCCATGATAAAACCTTATAAGACTATAAGTAAAATTCTTCAACCTGATAAAGGTCTTCTATGAAAAATCTACAATCAACATCATCATACTTAATGCAGAAAAACCGAATGTTTTTCCTCTAAGATAAGGAACAAGATAAGAATGTCTGCTCTCACCACTTACTCAACACTGTACTGGAGGATATAGTTGGGTCAATTAGACAAGAAAAATAAATAAAAGACATTAAAACTACTAGAATTAATTAAAAATTTGGTGAGATTGTAGAAAATAAGATCAACATACAAAGTTTAATTATATTTTTATACACTAGGAATAAATATACTGAAAATGAGATTAAGAAAACAACTCTATTAACAATTGCATTAAGAAAAAGAAAATACTTAGGAACAAATTTAATGAAGGAAGTGCAAGACTTGTACATTGAAAACCATAAAGCATTGCTGAAAGAAATTAAAGAAGACATAAATAAATGAAAAACATCCCATGTTTGAATGAACTTAATTGGATTAGAAGACTTAATATTTTCAAGATAACTATATTCCCTAAATTATTGTAAAGATTCAACATAATCCCAGTCAAAATCCCTGGTGGCTCTTTTGCAGAAATTGCTAAAATTCATATAGATAGGCAAGGGATCCAGAATTACCAAAACAATCTTGAAAAAGAAAAACGTTGGAGGACTTACACTTCCCAATTTCAAAGCTTACAACAAAGCTACAGTAATGAAGTCAGTATCAGTGTCTTGCTAGCATAGGTAAGAACATATAAATTGATGGAATAAAAATGAAAGTCCAGAAATAAGCCCTTACATTTATAGTCGACTGATTTTCAACAAAGTTGCCAAGATCATTCAATGAAAAAGAAATAGTCTTTTCAACAAAAAACTATGGGACAATTGGATACTCACATGCAAAAATATGAATTTCAGTCCCTACTTCATACCATACACAACAATTAATTCGAGATGCATCACAGACCTAAAATTACAACTCTTAAAAAAATATAGGAATGAATATTCATATTGTGGGTTGGGCAGTAATTTCTTAGATATAATACCAAAAGCACTTACAATAAAGGAAAAAATTAGTAAGATAAACTTTGCATTTCAAAAGGCAAAGTCAAGAAAGTAAAAAGGAAATCTATACTGAGATGTATACTAATCAG
The DNA here is from genome assembly GCF_028023285.1 of Balaenoptera ricei. Lineage (NCBI taxonomy): Eukaryota > Metazoa > Chordata > Mammalia > Artiodactyla > Balaenopteridae > Balaenoptera > Balaenoptera ricei. The sequence continues at coordinate 129,071,845 of NC_082639.1, forward strand.
GAATGAATGCTTATCCTCACTATAGGTATATATAAGCATAGTTATGCCATCATTATTCATAGAAGTTGCAAACTGGAAACTCCTCAAACAGTAGAATGTATAAACAAATTGTGGCATACTCATATATTGAAACACTATACAGAAGTGAAAAGGAATACACCATAGATTCATATCTCAACACATAATATTGAATGAAAGAAGCCCCACATAAAATAATGCATATCATTTAATTTCATTTATTATTAGACCATAGTTGTAGAGACTAAGATATGGTCATTGTTGGGGGAAAAGGTGGGTAGTGATTGAGAGGTCATGAAAGGAGCTTCTGCTCTCTGGAAATATTTTATTCCTTGACCTAGATAGTGATTATACGGGTATTTGCTTTGGGATAATTCATTATGCTGTAATATGTATACTTTCAACACTCTTCTGTGTGGGTATTATTTCATTTAAAACAAAACTAATTTCAAAACGTATATTAGCAGAAATAAAGAACAAAAGAACAGGGAAATCATGGTACAGATGAATTAATAGCAAATAGTAAAACAATTCAAATGTTCCAGTCTTTTTTTTTTTTTAATTTTATTTATTTATTTATTCATTTATTTATTTATTGGCTGTGTTGGGTCTTCATTTCTGTGCGAGGGCTTCCTCTAGCAGCGGCAAGTGGGGGCCACTCCTCATCACGGTGCGCGAGCCTCTCACCATCGCGGCCTCTCCTGTTGCGGAGCACAGGTTCCAGACGCGTAGGCTCAGTAGTTGTGGCTCACGGGCCTAGTTGCTCCGCGGCATGTGGGATCTTCCCAGACCAGGGCTCGAACCCGTGTCCCCTGCATTGGCAGGCAGACTCTCAACCACTGCGCCACCAGGGAAGCCCCAAATGTTCCAGTCTTAATAATTGTTCTCAGTACAGTCCCCCAAAACATGAAAATGGCATTAAGAATTCTTTTATGCAGAATAATTCCTTTTCTAAAGGAATTATAATTTGTTTAAAAAACTAGTCCAAAAATTTTAAAACTCCAAACAAGTACTGGGAGAAGCAGGGGAAGGTTCAAAAAAGTGAAGTTATGCTGAATAGACTCATCCTGCCTAGTCGGGAAGGTCAATAAAGAATTATAGATTATGTTTTATTTTGCTTTGCTTTTGAGGTTTTTAAAAACAATATACTTAAAAAACATCTAGCTGTATATTGCTTACAAGAGATATACCATAATAAAATGACTCAGGAAAGGTATAAATAAAGACTTGGACAAAATATATGAACAAATATAAACAAAATGAATTTCATAGGAATGAAAATTGAGACAGCCACTATGGCGAACGGTATGGAGGTTCCTTAAAAAACTAAAGGTAGAACTACCATATGACTCAGCAATCCCACTACTAGGCATATATTCTGAGAAAACCATAATTCAAAAAGACACATGTACCCCAATGTTCACTGCAGCATTATTTACAATACCCAGGACATGGAAGCAAACTAAATGTCCATCAACGGAGGAATGGATAGAGAAGATGTGGTACATACATACATTGGAATATTACTCAGCCATATAAAGGAACGAAATTGAGTCATTTGTAAAGATGTGGATGGACCTAGAGTCTTTCATACAGAGTGAAGTAAGTCAGAAAGAGAAAAACAAATATCGTATATTAATGCATATGTGTGGAATCTAGGAAAGTGATACAGATGAACCAATTTGCATGGCAGGAATAGAGATGCAGATGTAGAAAACAGATGTGAGGACACGGGGGGAAGAGGAGGTGGGATGAATTGGGAGATTAGGATTGACATATATACACTACCATGTGTCAAATAAGTAGCTCGTGAGAACATGCTGTATAGCACAGGGAGCTCAGCTCGGTGCTCTGTGGTGATCTAGATGGGTGGAATGGGAGGGAGGGAGTGGGAGGGAGGTCCAAGAGGGAGGGGATATATGTATACATATAGTTGATTCACTTCATTGTACAGCAGAAGCTAACACAACATTGTAAAGCAACTATACCCCAATTAAAAAAAGAATTTCAAAATAATAAGCAAAGTAAAATGCATGAAATAGTATAAAGGATTCACAAGTCATTTTATACACAATAATATATAAAAAGAGCTTGATCCACAATGGAGATATATCAGAATTGTGTGCTAAATAACAGAATCAAAATATGTGAGGCAAAATCTCTGAATAAAAATATACTGATAACACTCCAATAATGATTTTATTTCTTAACAGATAATCAAGATAATTTAAATAAGGACACTAAAGATAATAAATTTATACTGAACTCCATACCCTAGAAAAAAACTACCTTCTCTTCCAGAGCTTATAGGTACATAAAATGTATAATATGTTATGTATCAAAGAAAGTATCAATAAATATCTGTCAATTGAAATCATTTGGGCAATATTTTTTGACAATCGACAATCGCACAAGTACAGTTTGAAATTAAGAGCAAAAGTACAACATAAAATGAAACAAAATTTCAAAAAAGATCTGGCAAATAATTCAAGTTAAAGGAGAGAAATTTGACCATAATTATAGAACATTTTAGAAAATAATGAGCATAAGAATACTATATCTTAAAAACTTAAGAGGGGACATGGCCAAAATTGTAATTGAAGGAATATTTATAACCATACAGAAGATTAAAAGATAATAAAATGCATAAATAAATAGGTAAATAAAAAAGAAAACAAGAAATCAAACCTAAGGAAAGCATAAGAAAATAAATAAAAATAAAAGCATAAATTCATGAATTAATAAAGCAAAATCTGTAGACTTCATGGGTAAACTGAGAAGCTGATTTTTTAGGGAGTGCAAAGTAAAATAAAATAAACAAGGCTCCAGCTCTAGCTCAGTGTGGTTGTATTCTCAAATTGACTGCAATTTATCTACTATGAGACAAGGGGTTTGTGCAAAAATATAAATTGACTAAAGACACTGCTGATGCTCACTAACTTTTTGGTGTCATTGCTAGCTTCTCTTGAAGCTGTGCATTGATTTACATCCTGATACAAGCCTCTTATCTCACTGTGAACTGATTGGACAAGCCCTGCTATTAGTCCAATAAAATTAAGATAATGCACAATATACAAAATTAATAAAGAACATAGCGACAGTTACAAATCAATAGAAATCTAAAAGTCATAAGATTATACATAATAGCAGATGAAACTTTTGAAACTCATATAAATGAATAATCTTCAATGAAAAGAGTAATTAACTGAACGGATACATGAAAAAATATAAAACCTATAAAATGAAGAGTTTAAAGAAGTAAAAGAAAATAACTGGGCTCATACAGTTACCCAGGAAAATGGGTATTAGCCTTCAATATATAGATGATTACCATACCATGTAAACTGTGCAAAGTATAAAGCAACTATGAAAGCTTTTTTGTAACCCTGGTAACAAAGATAACATAGCCTTGACAAAGACAGCACAAAAAAGTAGCAACAGACCAATCTTAGGTATAATTTTAAATGCAAAAACTCTTAACAAAGGTCTAAGAAATAGAATACAACATTTTTGAATACTAGTATATCAAGACCAAGTAAGATTTAATGTAGAGATGAAAATATGAATCAAATGGTGAAATCTATTAATATAATCCATTACAGCAACAGATGAAAATGAAAAAAACTGTATAATTATCAATAGATTCAGGCATACATTCAATAAAATCAATACTGTTTCCTGATCAGACACACATGGGTGCACACATGCACCCACAAACAGAGTTACCTAGAAAGAGAAAAAATATTTCCTTAATATGATATAGAGTATGTTCCTCAGACCAAGAGCCAGCATCATACTTAAGGGTGAAACACACAAGGGAACATATTCAGTAAGCACATTTGTTGGAAATTGTTCTGAAAATTCTAGACAACTCAGTAAATGAGAGGGAAAACTAGGAATACTTATCAGAAATGGAGAAAATAAATTATATTATCATTTTGATTCTTTGATTTTTTTTAATGTGGACTGACATGAGAATCTATGAAATACTTAGAATGAATGTGTTTGAAATGATCGACATTGTATGTGTATGTATGAACTATTAAAAGATAACATATGTATAGTTTTCTGTATAATATATAAGTAAATGATATAGTATATAACTATTAACTAATATGCCAGCAGTAAGTTTAAAAAATACAATGGAAAAATTAACATTGCCAATGATAATCAGATATGCAACTAGAAATCAACAATAAAATTTGTGAGCCCGTGTAAAAAAACTTTTACAATAGGATACAAAAAATGTGAATAAACAGAGAAGTTCCATGTTATAAAGATGTCAATTATCCCATAATTAGCTGATAAATTTAATAAAATTTTTCTGTTGGAGCTATGAAAAATTAATCCAACTTTCATTGAGAAAAATAAATGATAGAAAAGTCAAGGAAATATCGAAGAAGAAGAGTAACAATTGGAGACTGCACAGGGAAATATCATAAATCCTTTAAAGCAACAATAACTAGTGTGGTTTTGATATCTGAATGTAAAGAAGCATTCGTGGAGCAGGAAATAAAGATTTACAATAAAACCAAAAGTATAAATATTGAATATATTATAAAGGTGTCATTTCCAGTATGGTAGGGAAAGGATGATTTGTTCAATGAAATGGTCAGAGGCACCCGATGAACTATTGAAAAACAGGATCAAGTTGAAGCATTGACTTACACCATATGTCAAAACTGAACTCTAGAAATACCAAAGAGTTAAATAAAAACATAAAACCATAAGAAGAAAACTAATATACATGAATAATTTCACAATCTTGAGACAGAGAAGATTACAAGTATGATACAATAGCCATTAATTATAAAGGAAAAAATATATATCACTGGATCAAAATGGAAGAAAAATCTGTAATTTTTAAAAACTAATGACAAAATGAGAGAAAATATTTGAAAAATGTATGAGAGGAAAAATGGTGTCTATTAATAACATTAAAAGACTCCTTTAAACAAAAAGAATAGAAAAATGTAGAAGTGATATTCATCAAATTCACCAAAGAAGAAATACAAATGGACAAAAATACATGTACAGAGCTTAGACTTATTGATATTCATAGAATTGCAGATTCCATTAAGAAAACTGAATATTTTGTAATTAGCAAGGAGAAGGAAAAGGTATCTTCAAACGTTTTAAATCATAATGAAACTGCTTTAATCTTTATAGGAGATGATGTATTGAAGATCTGAAAAATTGTTCCTCAAATGCCTTTTGACTCAACCATTGCAGTTGTAGGAATTTACCATAAAGAAATAGAAATATACAAAATGTTGTGTACAGGGTGTTTTTGGTCAATTCCTCCTGTTCCCTATTCTAGCTTTGGTGATAATGCTCTATCAATTGCAATGCATTTACATTCATTTTTATCACCCCAGAAGATAAAATGTTACCCCGTATTTTCCGAGTTTCACTATAGATCAATTCCCTAGCTGTGCACTCTGGGCTTCATCATACCTTTGATTTAATTAGACTTTGTGAGATCAACACAATTACTGTTTAGAAAATCTTGATGACATGCCAGTTTCTTTACCTGGACCCCAATTTTAAAAGCCAGGTGAAAAGGAGGGAGACATGGGGAGGAGTTTTGCAAAATAGCCTTTTTTTTTTTTTTTAATTTATTTATTTATTATTTATGGGTGTGTTGGGTCTTCGTTTCTGTGCGAGGGCTTTCTCCAGTTGCGGCAAGTGGGGGCCACTCCTCATCGCAGTGCGCGGGCCTCTCACTATCGCGGCCTCTCTTGTTGCGGAGCACAGGCTCCAGACGCTCAGGCTCAGTAATTGCAGCTCACGGGCCCAGTTGCTCCGCGGCATATGGGATCTTCCCAGACCGGGACCCGAACCCGTGTCCCCTGCATTGGCAGGCAGATTCCCAACCGCTGCGCCACCAGGGAAGCCCCAAAATAGCCATTTTATAAAACACCTGGTGGGCTACCTCATCACAGAAAAGAGCAAAGAAGAAACCAGTGGTCTCCTTAGAAGACAAGTATTCTGGAGCCCATTTCTTACCACAGCGCCTGCAGACTTCAAGAGCAAATCTGCTTTTATTTTTCTTCTTGCTACAGGTTAGTTCTATGACCTTTATTTCCTCGAAGAACTTGGAGCTTAACAGGTATTTCAAAATTTTTATTTTATGGCATATAATTGCATAATTAGAAAAATATCGTTGTGTTCTATATAGGCAATAGAAAGAAAGGGGCTAATTAGTATGGAATATTCACAAGGGAAGGAAAAATAGACCAAGAATTCATCAAAAGAGCAACTTATTACCATTTCCAGCAGGGTAGAAGAAGGGTTGGGAATAGCATCTGCTGCATGTATGGAGAGGGACTGCTGAGAATTTATTTGGGCTTGTTTCGGATGAGAGGATAAATGGACAGACATGATCAGAAACTAGAGTTTAAGGGGAGCTGCCGGAGTCCTGAGGGGATATAAATGATCAAGGACACACCTATAATATACTCAACACAAATCATATGTGCTAATAGCTTTTCATTTCAACAGCCAAGGAATCTAAATACCCTGAAAAAAAAGTATTTGACTAGACATTTTTGACATTTAAAAGGAGATTTTTCAAACAAATTTATATATCTTAGTGGAAATGTAATAGCCTTGGCATTTAAAAATGGACAGTGAGTATTTGGGTCGACTTTTGAAATTAATAAATGCAATGTTCTTTATCCATGTATTTCTGTGATTCATTTTCCTTGTTAATAATAGGCTCATTCTGCTATTGTGTGGTCCAGCGTGAGGCTGACATTATATTTCTGCTAAATACTTGGAATACCTATGCTATGCATTAACTGGTGTACTCAGGGGGGATTATTTAGGTGCTTGCTGTTGTCATTGGCTAAACTCATTGCTTATAGTCTCTGGATACATTTTCAAGTAGTAACAAAACATCAGTGGTACAGGGTAATGTTAATAAGCCTTAAATGAAAAGAACTTACCAAGGAATCTAGATTGGAAAATAGTCATATTTTAATAGCTGCTCTAATCCACTATAATAAAAACTTATTGAAATGCAGTACAGAGTACCATTCAGTTTCTCCATCAATTCAGAGTAGAGAGCAAAGATACAGAGAGAAAATCACCACATCATAAGTTAAGGAAACATCCCTTAAGAAAATTCTATTACTTTGTGGTTCAGTTAAGTGGTAGAGGATAAAGCATAATGTTGTAGAGTAGAGAGGATGAGAATAGAAGTAGTGTCCTCAGAGGCACTTACAGGTAAGTGGCATTTCTGAACACCACATATTTTCTTTGCTCCATCCTTTGAAAAAGTACCCCGCTTAATCTGACCCCTGATGTTGATACTGCCTCTGATACTGGTGCCTAACACTTCCTGTCCAACCTCATTGTACCCCTTATGTCCTTTTGGTCCAGTCATAAAACTTCCCTTACTTTTCTTCAAATAAAGTCTAACAAGTGCCTGCCTTAGACTCTCTGCTTGAAATTCTCTTTCAGATATACACGTCTTGATTCCTCATTTCCTGCTTAAATGTCATCCATGAGTCCTTCTCTGACCATATTGTATAAAATAATATCCTCGCTCCTCTATTTCCTATAGACCCTACCCTGCTTTGTTTTTCTCCAAAGAATGTGTCATCATCTGGCTTACTACTTATTTGCTTATTTGTTTGGTCTCTACCTCATTAGAATGTTTTCAAAGAACTGTGTCTGATATATTCACTGGTGTATCTGCCCCACTAAGGTAGTGTCTGGTACATAGAAGGTACCCAATAAATATTTATTGGATGAATGAATGGCAGAATATTAATCTCTGGTGTGAAGGCAGTTGGACTAGTTTTCTAAAGACCCCTCACTCTTACGTAGTGCACACTCTGCCCCAAGGAGAATGTAACGAATGATACTTATATGATGAAATCTCTGTTGGGGTTTTCGTTTTTCCTCCTACTTCAAACCCTATCATGAGACAAAAGTAGGGATTCTCTGACCTAAGTAAAGTAAACTGTGCAAAAGTACCCAACATAAATGTTTCTATAAGCAGATAGTAGTAGTGAAAGGAATTAAAAGTCAGTTTGGACTATAATTCAAAAAGACACATGCACCCCTATGTTCACAGCAGCACTATTTACAATAGCTAAGACATTGGAGCAACCTAAATGTCCATTGACAGAAGCATGGATAAAGAAGATGTGGTATATATAGACAATGCAATATTACTCAGCCATAAAATAGAATGAAATAATGCCATTTGCAGCGACATGGAGGGACCTAGAGATTATTATACTAAGTGAAGTAAGTCAGAAAAAGAAAAACAAATACCATATGATATAACTTATCTAAATATGGAATTTAGATAAGTGGAATCTAAAATATGACACAAATGAACTTATCTACAAGACAGAAACAGACTCACAGACACAGAGAACAGACTTCTAGTTGCCAAAAGCAGGGAGGGGATGGTTGGGTGGGGAGTTTGGGACTAGCAGACGCAAACTATTACATATAGAATGGATAAACAACAAGGTCCTACTGTATAGCACAGGGAACTATATTCAATATCATGCAATAAACCATAATGGAAAAAAAAAAGTCAGTTGGGCAAAATCTGCGTATAAAGAGGTTTTTCATGGTGTGTGTGTGTGCGTGCGCACGCACGTGTACGTAAACGTATTAGGTAGAAGGAAACTATCAAAAAAAGAAATGTAAAAATGTGAAGTCATATGACCAGGAAAATTTTAGGAGTCAACCCTTTTTCAAAAACAATCTCCTTCGTACTTAAAAATAAGAAAGCCGGGCTTCCCTGGTGGCACAGTGGTTGAGAATCTGCCTGCTAATGCAAGGCACACGGGTTCGCGCCCTGGTCTGGGAAGATCCCACATGCCGTGGAGCAGCTGGGCCCGTGAGCCACAATTACTGAGCCTGCGCGTCTGGAACCTGTGCTCCGCAACTAGAGAGGCCGCGATAATGAGAGGCCCGCGCACCGCGATGAAGAGTGGCCCCCGCTTGCCACAACTAGAGAAAGCCCTCGCACAGAAACGAAGACCCAGTACAGCCATAAATAAATAAAAATAAATTAATTAAAAAAAATAAATTAATTAAAAAAAATAAGAAAGCCCACGTGAGCTAGGATTTTCTGTCATTCGACATGCCTTTGAAAGGCATAACAGCTTTGAGTAGGATATTCCTTAAATGCATTAACTAGCAATTTTAGAAAAAAAAAACTAATCTTGCGTGATAGAAAAAAATTACATGGCAATAAAAATCTGATTTTATACTAATATGTTTCCAGATACAAGACACAATGTCAAGAGAAAGAATTGCGGTGATTGGTGCTGGGTCAGTGGATTAAGCGCCATTAAGGTCTGCCTGGAGGAAGGACTGGAGCCCATCTGTTTTGAAGGAAGCAGTGACATTGGAGGGATGTGGAGATATAAGTTTGAATAGACTTATGCTTCTATATGTGTAATGACATTTTTTCTTATCTGGGAAATAAGAATGCAAGGATTACAGCACTGATTTATCCTTCAGCTACCAGCATAATAGTTGCTATCTTTATCAGTACCTACACATGTGCTTTGAATCCCAATCCTTCCTTCCTCCCAAGGATGATATTCAATTAATCTTTCTTCCTTTCAGGGTCTAGCTCCTTGAAGGAGAACTGTGTGCTTCCTCTTCCTTCATCTCCACCATCACTACATGATGGTCATCCCAGCACTTCCCCAAAACTGCTGTCACTGCCATTACCAATAAAAGTTGACAAATTGAATGGACTTTCTGCCAAGAATTTTATTGCCTTCTCAAGGGGATCCAATGATGTTAAAAACCGGCTCCTTTTTGAAACACTTGTCACTAGCTTCTGTGATTTCACTCTGTTTTCTTTCTGATTTTCCTTCTCAATATTTTTCTACTTGGCCTCTAAATGTTGCTGATTATAGTTCTATTCTCACTCTTCCAGTCTTTTAACGTTTTGCAGGTTCCTTAGGACACTTCCTTATCCCTCCTTGGCTTCAGGTATCAAGGTGTCCTTTATTTTCTTGGTAGGAGAAGACTGAAGGTGGCAGGCCCAGTGTCTATAAATCTGCCACCAGCAACACTTTGAAGTGATTATCCTTTCTCTGATCATTTTCCCAACTACTTGCACAATTCCAAAATCATGGAGTATCTCCAGATGTATGTCAAACCCTTTCACCTCTTGAAGCACATCCGGTTTCTGGTAAGTGGGGCAGAGACCACTCAACATGCATGGAACCCTCTTGTTAGAGCCAAGAGCCAGGCCAGAGCAAATTGCAGTAAAGCATCCGTTCAGTCTTGGAGGTGAGCTTTACATAAATCTCCAGAGAAGTCGGCGAGAGCTTCTCTCCTCACTTTCCTCAGGAAAAAAAGTATGGTGGATTGGCTGAAATGCCAGACTGTACACCCGGTGTTGGCTCACCCCTAACTACACTCAGGACTGCAGTTGGAACAAACTGAGATACATCTCTACTTAAAAATGCCTTGGTAGGGAGACCAGTTATAAATGAACTCTTTAATGAAAGCCCAGAGGAGAGTAGCTGTAACCAACCTTATTCATTGAGGCAAAGAGTTCTTGGGCAGGAGGGCAGCTGGGAAGAGTGGTCACAAGTCTGAGTTCGTCTCATTCCCAGTCGAAGCTGTGCAACGTGAGGAAGTGCTCTGACTTCTCTTGCACAGGACAGTGAGATGTTGTCGTCCAGACCGAAGGGAAGCAGGAATCCTATGTCTTTGATGGGATTATGGTGTGTAGTGGCCTTGAAACCGATCCCTTCATGCCACTCCATAACTTTCCAGGTATGTCCTACCGAATGCTAAGGCACTGGTGTTATGGGGTTTTATCATAGTGGCTATTGTTATTTTGGGAGAAAGTTTATAATTCTGAAAGGCATCTTAGTTTCAAAATAAATATGATATTTTCTGATTATAAAGAAATGCATGTTCTTTCAAGTTCCATTCAAATAATACATATTATAAAATTGAAAATAAAAATTACTAATACAACCACCAGTTCTGGGCTATTTTAAGAGGAAAGTGCTACATTTTACCACAGTTGGAAGGCAAAATGTGGGAATTGTTTTGTGTTGGTAATAGTTTGGAGTAAATAGTAAGATCAAAGATACAGAAATATATATTAATAATTAGCTTTATTCCTGAATGCGTATCTATATGCATAGCATGATGAATATAAATAGCTCTGTCCTAGTGTCACTATACATCTTAGAAAAGACTGCAGTGCTATTGTTTACTATTTGGAAGCTTAAGCACCCTGAATATAAGGAATGGTACAGGAATGATCTACCTGCACAAGATCTCCTTCTTTATCTCTAGAAGCAGGATATATACTTGGTCTTTTCAAAGAGGGCTGGACCTGAGACTCCTTTGGGGTCTAAGGAGATGCCAGACTCCCTCCACTTCCATTGCTCTGAATGTCTGTTTCCCAGTGCATGAGATGATAAAGTTAAAATTGGTCAAAAGAGGTCTATTAGTTAGTTAGTTATCAGCTTATTAGATGTTTAAATATTCCTGTATTCATTCATTCAGCATTCATTCAAGATATATCTACTGAGCACCAACTGTATACCAGAGACTTAGCAGAGAATAAAACGGAAAAAATCTCTGTCCCCAAGGAGTGTACATAGCAGTCGATGGAGAGAGACACAGAAAGAAATAAATACGTGGAAGGTGATGACTGTGAAGAGAAACAATTGCCAGGGGATGGCAAAGGGGTGGGTGGTTGGGGAGAAGGGCTTGTGATGCAAGATTAGATAAGATGGCCAGGCAAGACTTCAGTGAGAAAGGGGCATTTGAACAAACACCCCAAGGAGTTGAGGAAGTGATGCAGATATATGAGGAAAGCAGATCGTACAGAAGGAAGAAAAAAGTGCAAAGGACTTGAGGTGGGTGTGTACCTGACAGGTCCAGTGTGGCGGAAGTAGAAGAAAGAGCAGAAGGAGATGACGTCAGAGAGTGAATGTTACGCCAGATCAAGAAGGACCTTAAAGGCCATTGTTTGGACTGTGGCTTATGTTTGTTTGATTTGATTTGTTTGATTGATTTCAAGGTCTCCTCCCATATTGAGCCACAGGGCAAAGGGTTCATTTTGGAATAGAAGAGAAACATTTTATCTTGGGGAGAGGAGACAGAGGAAGAATAGATGAAAACATAGTAACTTTTAGGTGTTGAGGGACGCACCTCAGATTTTTATTGTTTCATAACAAAGGAGAAGAAAAGGTTATCTTCAGAGAGTGAGAGGAATTTCAGTAGGGCCAAGGGGAGGAGAAATAATTGAAAGAGCTGCAGTCAGAAATTGAATGGAAAATTGAACTTGACAATGATTGAGTTCAGAAACATTTAGATCTGTGCCAGGAGTTCACTAGGTGATCAAAGAACTGCTTCCAGGGGAAAGCTGAAGTTTGGGAGCATATTCTCTAGGGAAAAAGGAAAAGGGCAAGGAATGAACTACAATTAGGATGGAGTAGGGCTGTTCAATGTCACAGGAGGAGCAATGAAGGCCACATGTGCATGCCCCAATATTGTTTAAAAGATGAAAGGCTAAAAAATCAACCAGCTATTATGGCTTTGCCATATGAGGTTTTTGTTTAAGTCAGAGCATATTTTTAAACAAAAATAATAAGCTCTTATGTCCTCTCAGCTTCAGGGTCTGTGAGCACTTGTCCCTAGTAGGAGAGCAGAGTGAACACTGCTAGTGTTAGAAGGAAGGGTGTACTGGGCCTAGAAAGAGATGGAAACAAGCTAGACAGGGATGAAGCATGGTTTGGGAAAGCAAGACAGGGAATTGGGTCAGAGCAGTATTTGTAAATAACAAAGATGATGGATAAAGAAGATATATTACTTAATGAGGAGCCAAGCTCTTCTTTGAAGTCTTGGCAGGGTACAGGTAAGTAAAAAGGAGGCAGAAATAAAATATCTGAGTTTCTAGTAAACCTGAGATCATAAAATTTTTGGTCCAGAACAAAACTGTAGGAGAATTAATTCTGTCTGATAATGTTCGGCAAGCACAGTTCACAGACCAGGAACAGTAGACCAGAAAATGAGAGGTTTAAAGAGCATAGCATTTGAGTTTAGCAATAAGCTTTAGAATAGGCCAGCAGTTAAAAAATAAAATAAAATAATGGTCAATACTTGAGCAATTCAGGAATCACAAGTTTCAAAGGTCAGTGTGTCCACAGTTGGGAATACAAGAGTCCAGAGAAATTTCATGGCAAGAAAATCATTGTGATCGGCATTGGAAATTCTGGAGGTGATTTGGCGATTGAGCTCAGTCATGTAGCTGCACCGGTTTGGTGCCTAAATTCTCCTTCTTGAGATGCAACCTGCCTACTACCTTCTGAGACGTGATCATTGCATGAAATATGTGTAGTCATACACTGCTTCAATACTGATTAATTACCTTCTCACACCAGTTTCCTCAATAGACATCTTGTTAATCCATTCCAAAAAAAATAGAGAATGGAATACAAATAAATATTTCAAACTTTAGTGACTTCCATAATGTTTATTTTTAACAGAGTGTGGAGGCTTTACCAGCTCAGCTAAGAGTTACAAAAATGAACTTACCAGAAAACCATTTTTAAAATCCCTTAATATTTTTCATTGACATGACACTTGACACCGTCTTCCAACTCCAATTCCTTCAATAGGGATACAGATTAACTAAGTGTTCTAGATACTACAATGCAGTAATTAACAGATGGATGGGATCTTTTGTGTCAATTTGTTGATCTCTAGTCTTTTTGCATCATTGTGTTTTTCCAGAATTTGGAATTTAAGAGATTGCAGGCATCAAAGACTGCCTTGGAGAAGGTTCAAAAGGGATAGTGGGTGAGGTCCAGAGGAAAGCTTGATGAGATCTCTGGAGCTATAAGCAACAAGTTAGGTGTTTCCATATGTGGGAATGTGTGTGACTATCTATTGGTCTTCCTGTCTTGAGAAAGAAGAACTCTTCAAGCTAAAATGACAAGAGAGTTCTTATCCATTTCTTCTCATGAGCCAATGAGACATATCTGAAGAAGTGAGAAAATGATCCTATGAAAGTAAACTGTTATATTGGGAAGCATCTATTGTGCATTTATTTGCATTCTCTCCTAGGTATTTCTCAGCACAAGGCGTGGTGCATGGATTTGGAACTGGGTCTGGGATTATGGGATGCCCATGGACACTGTTCTCTTCACTCATTTTAACTCTGTTGTCAACCAAGTTTACCCTACATTCTTAATCAACAGATGGGCAGAGAATAAATTAAATGCTCGCTTTAACCATGACATTTATGGTTTGCTGCCTCAACACAGGTATGTTCTAGGATTTTTTTAAGAATAGTTTTGCTCCTGCCTTTTGGAGTCAGCAGGTCAAACTTGGAACATAAGGAAGATTTAGAGTTCAGTTTTACCACCTTGAAAATAAACTTCAACTATCTTAGGAGAATGTTAATCATTTCTTTTCTCATGTTTCTTTGGACCTTTCTATTTACTAACCTTAGAAGAAAAAAATTGAATTTCAGGACATGGTAGCAGCTTCATCTGTCCCCACCCTTCATGTTTTCAGGCTAATATGCACGTCTTTAGGCTCTGAGACCTTAGATGGTGGACAAGCAAATGGTATATTATGTCATAAAAATTAACTCCATTTTTCCAAGCCAAAAGAAAGAATCAGGAATCTGGTAAGATTCCAGCAATAAGATGGGAGACTTTGGGGAGAGTCCTTTGAAATTCAACACATTCTTTCTTTGTCTTGAATAGAACTCTGAATCCAGACAGCTGTGGTTTGGATCCTGGCTTCACCACTTTCTAGCTGTGTGATATTGATCAGATTTAGTTAACTATTTGTGCCTCACCTTCCTTATATACAAAATGGCAATAACATTAGCACCAATTCAGAGGGTTGTTCTGCACATTAAAGAGCAAAATACATGTATAATTTATACTAGTCCCCAGCACATAGTAAATGTTCAACAATTTTCTGTTGTTTTATTATATTATTAATTTTCTAACTATATTAAAATTATACTCATGGGATTTTCGGTTTTGGAGGTGATTGAGTGACAACACGGAGAGGTCAATGTCATTGAATGAAGAATGTATTACTTACATTTCCTAAGAGAAAGAGACATGCCAGACCACGCAGGGCCACATGGGAGCACTGGGTTTGTTCAGACAGAAACAGGAACAAGAGAAAAGCTGAGGCCAGAGCCTTTATTGGGGTTTCTGTGGGACAAGCAAAGCAGGGCATGGTAAACAGTTTAGGATTGGCTAGTTTGAATAATTCCCATGGGCTTTAATCTATAGAGATCTGCCTGGTTCCTAGCCCTGGGATGATTTAGGGCAGGAGAAATATTGGGTTGGGGTATGAGAGTTAGATAAGTAGTTGGTTGGGGCTACAGACTTGGGAGAATTGTTTGGGCCTATAGACTTGGGCTTGGCTGGTTCGCATATGAAAGACATGCTCCTGGCAGAGCTCTTTGCTATCTTTAAAACAGGCTAGCCCTCTCCCTGGCCAACAAGCTTTTAAAGATGTCAAAACATCATAAAATACAGAAAATAAAAGCACTATTATACGCTGACATCCAGTTTCTAGCTTGAATGATTGAGTAGAGAGTGTACCATCCTACAAAGGTAAGTAATTCAGGAGGAAAGCAACTTTGGAAGATCTTAGGAGGCTTGCTGATGACTTAAGGTTTAGAAAACTGTTTGGGATACTTGTGAGGTATCCCAACAGAGATACATGGCAAGCATTAGGATAGATGATTCTGAAAATCAAAGTAGAGATTAGGCTTGGAGTCATCAGCCCTGAAGATGTATATCAGAGTCTCAGTGATGGAGTATGTGATTGTCAGGATTAGGAAGAAGGAGACTGGCAAAGTTTGAACAGGTACTTCTGTTATTCTCCTTTGCGTGCACGTGCACACATGCCCTTCTTCTCATGCTGCCTTAAGAAACAATAATCTGGATTGAGTGTGGTTCTGGGGGAGAGGTTCTAGGCCAGAAGCTAAGGAATCCCAAATATTAAAGAGGAATCTGAAGAAAAGTAGCCATTAAAAGCACTGAGAAAGAAATTACAAGTGAAGAAGTAGGAGAATCAGTAGTAAGGACAGGAAATAAGAAGGGGAAAATTTCAAGAAGAGAATGGTCAACAGTGTCAAGAGTAATGAGTCAACAAATATTTTCTGAGCCCCTTCTGTGTGTTCATTATTATATAGGTATGTGAATTAAAAGAGTGGAACTATCAACTCCCAGGAATAAGTCATGCTCATTCCTGCCTTTGGACTTGGTATTTCTTCTGCCTGGAATGTTATTCTCTCAAGTTCAAAATATAAAAAAGACAAGCAGAGTCACAGAATTATGAACTGTGAATTATGAAAATTGTGGCAGAGTCATAAAGTAACTGGAATAGCACTACAGCACAATTAAAAGAGCAAGAGCTTTGTAATCAAATGAACTCGGGATTAAAACCCAGTTCCTCCATGTACTGACTGCATGGCCTTGACATATTACTTGACCCCACAATTCCCTCACTTATAAAAATGGGAATACTTATATGCACTTTGCAGAGTGATAAGAACTAACAATTAAGCACCTGACTTTTGTAGGCATTCAATAAATATTGATTGAATGAATGAAGATTAGCCATTGTGGTTGAAATTCTTTATTATTATTCTTTATTATATCATTAATTCTAAGGCTGAGAATAAAGTGATGAAGACAGATTCAAACCTACCTTAATGAAATGATGTCAATCACGTTATAATAATTCTGCTCATTTGTTTGCTTCTCCTTTAAAACGTTTCACATATTTTCCTAGAATATTCTGTTTCTCAAAATGTAGGATGTCATCCATCAAAGAAATGAAGATATAGGAAAGTGTCTTCCATGAGTTATGATGGAAAATTAAGAAGAAATCTCTATCCAATGAAAACAATCAGGAGATACTGAGTCACCATTAGTAGCTATAATACAATATGTATTAGAAAACTAAGGGATAACATAACTGAACAAGTGTAACTCACTATTTAAAGGAGAGCTAGAGTGAATACTCTGGTAATGGGACTACACACACATTATCTTGTGTCTTGTCATGGGATGCAACTCCCTTCAGTCCATCCTTCTTCGTGAGCTTTGAGGTCTGCTAGTGAACTCATTAAACACACGTCTTTGCATCTGTAAGGCACGTGCACCTGATAAAACAATGGATGGAGGACATTGCAAAGCAACTCCTGAATCCATCTCCCCCACTCCTGTGTTACCTCACTCATGATGTTCTCTACCAAATTGACTCTCATAGTACCCATTTCTTCCTGAAACCACGTCTTTTCAAGAAGAAAACCATGTTCACATTTGAAATTTCTTTCCTAGGATTGAACAAATTATCCTCAGGGAGTGGCATGATGGCTGACATAAGAAAGAAGAGAAAAAAAATTTGAAAAAGAGTAAGAAGCTGGCTTCTTGATGAAAGTCAATTGGAAGTGTTTAGGTGGAGCTGTTTGTCTTTCAAGTATTCGTTATATTTTTCTCATGATAGAATCTGAGTCTATTTGCCTGGATGAGATCTCAAATTATCAACTTTTTAATTTCCTCTTAACCAAGCATAAATATCATATATGGAATATTTATGGAATGGAATGGATAGAGAATGGTCTAACCTGGAAAATTCAGAATTTTGTTTAAAGTTCATGGAACACTAAATACATACAATTATAAATTTATGCCTTACCATAGCCTTAGAGATGTAAAGCATGTGAATATATGTGTGATGAAATGGAAGGATTGTTTCACCCTTTTAAGGTGTTGAGAAGATAAACCAATGTGAGAAATGAGAGAGCAAATCATTACAGAATCCAATTAAAATTCTGATGTGAGGTCAGAAGCTTGTGGGTTGCACCAAATCTTCTTAATGGAAAATTCTTCTCAACCACTGAGGCTGGGAATGTAATTTATTTCTAGCATATATCTATTGAGAATCTACAATGTGAAGGTCACAGCGTGTTCTCTATGAGCCAAAGCCTTTATCTTAAGAACAGTCAATTATCCAGTAACTTTGGTGTCAGAAGCTGGGCCAAGAATTGCATTTCATTAATATTTAAAATCAAATTAATGTCATACATATCTAAATAACTTGCCTGTACAATTCACATAGCATATTCCTCACCACTGATTTACCAAAATGAGACTAGATCCTAATTGAGAATTAATTTCATGGCCAAAGTACAGGATTTAGGAAAAGACAAAAATCTTCCAAAACCCACCTATTACTATCCAAGATCCTTGGAAGGATTTAATGGGGAAAAATACACTGCATGAATATTTTGTTAGAAACCACTGAGACCATAGTCAATGAAAACAAGAAAACTCATTTTATCTCTCAGTTTTTGGAGAAATCATCAACCAATGCTTAGAGGAAATTGTGCTTGGAGAGATGGAAGTTCTGATACTTTCCCCTTCTGATTTCAGATTCCTGAATAATCCCTGTGATACACGCAGAGTGCAGTGTAAGGATTACGTGGATGAAATTGCCTCTGAAATAGGAGTGAAACCCAACCTGTTCTCACTTTTCCTGTGGGATCCAAAGCTGGCTCTGGAAATTTTCTTTGGGCCATGCACACCTTACCAGTACCACCTACAAGGGCCAGGGAAGCGGGCTGGGGCCCGGGGAGCCATCCTGACTCAGAGAGAGTGGATCATCAAGCCCCTGAGGACTCGCATCCTCACCGGGGACCAGGCTCCGTACTCTGTGCCATTTTGGCTTAAAAGTGTCTGTGTAGCCCTTCGCCTCTTTGTTCTCACTTTAGTCATTATTAAAGGATAATCCTCCTACAATCATTACGATATTAGAGATTAACAGTGACACACACTAATTAAGAAACTGGGCATGTGCAAGTGTTTATCCCTCAGTTCAGATTAGATCAGTGCAGTGAATTGTCTAATAATTCCAAAATTACTCATGTATGAGTATTTGGCAAAATTGGAAATTTCAGAAGTCCAAAGGGACAGAGTAACAACTTGAGCTAAAGCCGACCTGAAAATTGGCGATTTCTAATGAAATGGTTTATATGAAATCTTGCCCTGGAAAAGTATATTTAATTTCCATAATATGACAAATGTTCTAAGTTACCAAGTTCTCCTAGCCTCCTTTTATATGAATTGGCAAATTCTTTGTTTTATATGTAAAACACAGGCTAGGAAAAAGTATCTCTTCAATGATTTAGAAAAGTTAACAATGAACAAACGTCTTCACCAGAAACTCTTTCCACTAGGGTCACATTCATAGAATCATGGATATTGAGGTAGCAGGTTATTTCAGGTATTATCGAGGGTATTTTCAGGATATGGGGTGTGCCAAGAGAGAAAAAGAGGGACTAATGGAAGTCAGGGAAAGAAGAAACAGGGAGAAAGAGCAACTATTTACAACATTTACAGAAACTTTTACAATTAATCAAAGAGATGAAATATTTTAGTCTCTGGGTCAGTCACTTATATTACAGGCTATGTCTGAGCTTAGTCCTGATATTCTGTAAAACAGATTTCTCCCCCAAATTTCTTAAGATATGATTGATAATAAAAAATTCTATATTTTTAAAGTGTACAATGTGGTGTTTTGATATACATACACAAAGAGAAATTATTACCACAATGAAGCTAATTAACATATTAATTACCTCATAGTTACCTTTGTGTGTGTGTGTGGTGAGAATACTTAAGATCTGTCCTCCTGGCAAATATCGAGTATACAATACAGTACTATTAATTATAGTCACCACACTGTACATTAGGTCCCCAGAAATTATTCATCTTATAACTGAATGTCTGTTCCTTTTGACCAACATCTCTCTATTTCCCCACCAGACCCTGGTAACAACTCTTCTGCTCTCAGTTAATAAGAGTTAAACTTTGCAAAATTCCACATATAAGTTAAACCATGCAGTATTTGCCTTTTCATGTTTGGCTTATTTCACTTAGCATAATGTCCTCCAGTTTCATCCATTATACTCAAATGGCAGAATATCCTTCTAAGACTGAATAAAATTCCATTGTGTATATGTATCACATTTTCTTTATCTCTTCATCCTCTGATGGACACTTAGGTTGCTTCCATAACTTGTGATTAACACTGCATTGAACATGAGAGTGTAGATATCTCTTCCAGATCCTGTTCTCATTTTCTTTGAATATATACCCAGAAGTGGGATTGCTGGACTATATGGTAGCTCTATTTTTCATTTTTTGAGGAACCACCATACTATTTACCTGAGTGGCTGTACCAGTTTACATTTCCACCAACAGTGTACAAGTACTCCATTTTCTCCACATCTTCACCAATACTTATCTGTTAACTTTTTTATAATAGGCATCTTAACATGTGTGAGGGGATACCTCATTTTACATTTGCATTTCCCTAATGATTAGTGTTGTTGAACATCTTTTCATGTACCTGTTGGCCATTTATGTCTTCTTTGGATAAATGTCTAATCAAGCCCTTTGCCCAATTTTAAATTGTTTTCTTTTCCATTGAGTATGACTTCCTGATATATTTTGGACATTAATCACTAACTGAATATATGGTTTGCATATATTTTCTCCCATTCCATAGATTGCCTCTTAATTTTGTTGATTGTGTCATTTGCTGCATAGAAAATTTTTAGTTTGATATAGTCCCACCTGTTTATTTTTGCTTTTATTGCCTGTGTTTTTTGTGTCATATGCAAAAAACAATTGCCAATACCGATGTCAAGGAGCTTTATCCCTATGTTTTCTTCTAGGACTATTATGGTTTCAGATCTCACATTTAAGTCTTTAACTCACTCGAGTTGATTTTTGCATATAGCATAGGATAACAGTCCAATTTCATCCTTTTGCATTGGGACATCCAGTTTTCTCAGTATCATTTATTGAAAAGGTTATCTTTTCCCTGTTATGTATCCTTGGTATCTTTGTCAAAGATTAGTTGACTGTATATGGTTGAGTTTATTTCTACGCTATATATTCTGTTCCATTGGTATATGTGTTTGTTTTTATGCCAGTACCATACCATTTTGATTATGATAGCTTTGCAGTATATTTTGAAATCAAGGAGTACAATGTCTCCAGTTTTGTTCTTCTAGCTTGAGATTGCTTTATCTACTCAAGGTCTTTTGTGGTTCCATACAAATTTTAGGGTTGTTTTTCTATTTCTCTAAAAAATACCATTGGAATTTTGATAAGAATTGCATTGAATATGTAGATTGCTTTAGGTATCATGGATATTTTAGCAATATTAATTATTCCAATCCATGAACACAGGATATCTTTCCATTTATGTGTGTCTTCTTCAATTTCTTTCATCAAAGATTTGTGAGTTTTAGTGTACAGATATTTTACTTCCTTGGCTAAATTTATTCCTCACTCTTTTATTCTTTTTGATGTTATTGTAATGAGATTTTGTTTTCTTAATTTCTTTTCAGATGGTTTGTTGATAGTATATAGAAATGAAACTGATTTTGTGTGTTGATTTTGAATCTACAACTTTACTGAATTCATTTATTAGCTCTAACAGTTTTTGGTGTAGTCTTTAGGGTTTTCTGTATATAATATCAAATCATCTGCAAACAGAGACTTTTACTTTTTCCTTTCTGATTTGGATGACTTTTATTTCTATTTCTTATCTAATTGCTCTAGCTAGGACTTTTAGTACTATGTTGAATAGAAGTGGTAAGAGTGGGTATCCTTATATTGTTCCTGAACATATGTGAACTTAATTATGTTGAGATATTGTCCCTCTACACCCAGTTTGTTGGGAATTTTTATCATGAAAGGCTATTGAATTATGTCAGATGCTTTTTCTGTGTGTATTGAGATGATCATATGATTTTTATCTGTCATTCTGTTAATACGGTGTATCACTTTGGTTCATTTGTGTATATTGAACCATTCTTGCACCCAAAGGATAAATATAACTTTATCATGGTGTATGATCCTTTTAATGTGCTGTTTAATTCAGTTTGCTGGACTTTTGTTGAAGAATTTTACATCTGTGTTCATCAAGGTTATAGGCCTGTAATTTTCTTTTCTTAGAGTGTCCTTGTCTGGCCTTGGTATCAGGTTAATGCTGGTCTTGTAAAATGAGTTTGAAAGTATCCCATCCTCTTCAATTTTTGGAAGAGTTTGAGAAAGATTCGTATTAATTCTTCTTTAAATGTTTCGTTGAATTCACCAGTGAAGTCATCTGGTCTGGATTTTCTTTGTTGGCATGTAATTGTTAGTAGTCTCTTGTGATCCTTTGCATTTCTGTGGTATCAGTTGTAATGTCTCCTCTTTCATTTCTGATTTATTTTTTGAGTATTCTCCCTTTTTTCTTAGTCTAGAGAGGTTTGTCAATTTTTTTGATCTTTTTAAATAACTCAGTTTTGATGATCTTTTCTATTGTCTTTATCGTTTCTATTTCATTTATTTTTGCTCAGATCTTTGTTAATTCCTTCCTTCTGCTAACTTTGGGCTTTGCTTGTTCTTCTCTTTGCTTTCTCTTCCCTTTATACCTTGAGGTATAAAGTTAGGTTGTTTATTTGAGATTTTTTCCCCCTTAATGCAGGCATTTATCATTTTATTTTTTTAACATCTTTATTGGAGTATAATTGCTTTACAATGTTGTATTAGTTTCTGCTGTATAACAAAGTGAATCAGCTATATGTATACATATATCCCCATATCCCCTCCCCTCTTGCATTTCCCTCCCACCCTCCTTATCCCACCCCTCTAGGTGGTCACAAGGCACTGAGCTGATTTCCCTGTGCTATGCAGCTGCTTCCCACTAGCTATCTATTTTACATTTGGTAGTGTATATATGTCAATGCTACTCTCTCACTTAGTCACAACTTACCCTTCCCCCTCCCCGTGTCCTCAAGTTCATTCTCTATGTCTGTATCTTTATTCCTGTCCTGCCCCTAGGTTCATCAGAACCATTTTTTTCTTTTCTTTTTTTTTTAGATTTTAAACTTCCCTCTTTGTACTGTTTGGGCCCATCAATGGCAACAGATCCCCCAACTCTATCAGCGTCTATACACAAAACACCTCCCACAGAGCTCTCATCAGTGGAACTCACAATAAATACTTATACCGGAATTATCAAGTTCCATTGAACCCAAATATGCTGGCAGGATTCAGGGCAAGTGGAAAGTAGTTTTGAAATTTGTTTCTTGCTATATACTTATCCTGGACCTTCGATGGTGTCTTTTTCAAAGAAACAATAATTGCATGTATATTATAATTTTTTTTTTTTTTAAATCTAAGTTCTTCTGGATCTCAATGTAGGAAACACTCTGGGAGTTTATTTTATTTTTTTAATTAATTAACTAATTTATTTATGGCTGTGTTGGGTCTTCGTTTCTGTGCGAGGGCTTTTCTCTAGTTGCGGCAAGCGGGGGCCACTCTTCATCGCGGTGCGCGGGCTTCCCACCATCGCGGCCTCTCCCGTTGCGGAGCACAGGCTCCAGACGCACAGGCTCAGTAGTTGTGGCACACGGGCATAGTTGCTCTGTGGCATGTGGGATCCTCCCAGACCAGGGCTCGAACCCGTGTCCCCTGCATTGGCAGGCAGATTCTCAACCACTGCGCCACCAGGGAAGCCCTATTATAATTTTTGACATCAGATAATACTTTGTACAAAATCCTTCAGAGCTCAGAAAGTGTTAATATCCTTTCCTCCTCCAGAAATGAAGCATATATGTTAAGCTGTGTGGCCTAAGGCTGCACACTGAGTCACTGCAGGGTGTGGAGATTAAATACCCAGGAAATCTTAAGCGCTACATGTTGTGCCTGAAGCAATACAGCTGCCCAGTCACAGTTCCTTCACTTTTCTTGAAGAAATTACTAAATTACTAAATGAATTGAAGAAAATTAAGAGCTCAAAAATAGAGAAATCAGGGGCTAGAGAAATCACCGCAACTAGAGAAAGCCCTCACACAGAAACGAAGACCCAACACAGCCAAAAATAAAATAAATAAATAAATAAGTTGCCATTAAAAAAAAAATAGAGAAATCATAAGACTGGAATTTTTCTCTGAAGCCAACTAAACATAGAAATATCTAATAATTATTTCAATTCTGAGTACAATACTGAACACAAATGCCAATGTTATTTTCTGGGGAAAAAAAGTTACATAATGACCCTGGTTTTTAAAAATAACAAGGAAACCTGGTCTAAAAATCTCAAATTATGTCAAGACAAGTTGGGATGGAGATGAAAGGAGACTAAACTTGTGGTAAACTCCCAGTCTTAATAAGGGGTATTGCAAATATGCCATTTACTTGTGACCGCACTGTGGTAATTCTGAGATACCACTGGGCATGGGTAATGTTTCTGATTTGGTTCTGATTCCACTTTCTGGAAGTTTGGTGTTCTGTGCCCCTAGCTCCACCCCCTGGCAGTTCTGTTTGTTCAGTTATCCTCCGTGGCCACACCTGAAATGTGCTTTAGGGACTCTGCCCTCCCTCCTGACTAAGCGGTTTTTCCTGTGTATTGTCTACATCCATTGATGTTTGGGAGCCCAAGGATCACTTTCAGTCTAAACTTTTACAGTCTATTTTAGTCTAGACAGATGGTTCTTCTGGCAGTACGACTCTATCAAAAATTTAGCTTCCTGTCTGTTCAGTTCCAGTCAGCTCCAAGTATCAATAGCCATGACCACAGCCTTCTCTGTATGTACTTTCTATACTGCTGTATTTCCTTGCCTTCTCCCAGCTATACTTCTTCCCCTGCCCCACCCACACCCATACATACTCCCACCTCTTCTGTTCCTCTCCTTCTCTTTCTTCCCCACCCCTGTCTTGAGTGAATTACAAATTCCTTGGCCCTGCAGATATCAATGGGAGAGCAACACCCTGAGCTTTTTTGCTCAACTGAATGGATTTCCTGGGCACTAGTGCCCTGGCTGGACTTTGATACCTTAATCCACTCAGAGGCTATAACAGTGGGTGGGATGGCTGCACCTTTAATTTGATGCTGATTCCGAGGCTGAGTTTTAATCAATGTTTGTCATTCAAAGATCTTCCCAGTTTTATATATTTTTTAATTGGATTAAGAATCAGTTGCCTCTTCCAATTCTGTAAGCCCCCAAATTTTGGATTCTCTTTATTCCTTTTTCTAGATTTTTGGCAGCATCCCACTTCAAGGTATCAGTTTCTCCGTCACTCAGGATAAGGTAGATTTTGCTGTGGTTCAAACAGCCCTCAGGCCTCATCACTCAGAATCACAAATGTTTATTTCTACTTGTGGCAGGTCAGCAGGAGGTCTCCACACGTCATAGTCAATCAGGGACCTGGGCAGAAGCTGCATCTCTACTCATGTTTCCAAAATTGTTGAGACATGAAAAAGCAAACATGGTAAATTGTGTACTCACTCTTCAGTCACCTCCTGAAAGTGACACATGTCACCACCATTCACATATTATTGGCCAAAGTACATCATGTAACTTCATTCACATATTATTGGCCAAAGTAAGCCACACCTAACTTCAAAGAAGAAGAGAAGTACAATCCTACCACCATTAGATAAAATGTTTTCGCAGGAAAACCAAGAACTGGAACATTTTTGAACAGCCCTGATGTCTAGGACACAGAGTGAGAGTGAGTGAGATATAGAGACAGAGAGAGGGAGAAAGGGAAAGAAAGAGAGAAATCTGTTGTAAGGCATTGCCTCTGTGATTGTGAAGGCTAGCAATTCTGAAATCTGCAGGACAAGCCAGCAGACTGGAGACCAAGGGAAGAGTTAATGTTGCAGCCTTGAGTCTGGAGGCAGAATTCCTTCCTTCTCAGGGGATCTTAGTCTTTTCTCATAACGCTTATCAACTGATTGGATGAGGCCCATTCACACAATGAAGAGTAATCTGATTTATTCAAAGTCTACTGATTTAAATGTTAATCACATCTAAAAAATACCTTCATAGCAACATCTAGACTGGTGTTTGACCATGGACACCATAGCCTAACTAAACTGATGCATAAAATTAAGCATCACACCGACTGTGTGCCAGACACTGAAAATATAGAGGTGGATAAGGCTAAAAAACCCGTGATTTCAAGTAGCATGCAAACACAGGATTATAGAGCTAAACTGAATTAACACAAAACATATAGAGAAAAGAAGTATATCCAGATGTTTCATGTGGAAAGAGCAGAAAGACCTGGCAAGTGTAGTAAGGCAAACTTGGCCTCATGGTCACTGATGTGGAACAGATATGCTGTCCTGAGATTCATCTATGACACATTCTCCAGGAAGCCCATCACCGTAGGTCCCTGAAACATTCTTCTAGGGCCATCTTTATTGCATGCACTGCTCCCTCGGGTTACTGAGAGTTGTACTGTACATGCATATGGGGAAAAGGCTCAGCAGAGTGGCGGCTGTGTTTTTTCTGTCTCTACCGACTATGTCTCCACCTTCTTTCCAGTTTCATCTTTTTGCACGACTCCATGAGAAAACAGGACAAAATGCACACCTTTGTGGAAGTTTCATTCAACTTAGCCACCAAAACTTGGCCAACATTCCCTCTGGTGACAGGCGCAGTGAATTCCAATCATTGCCCTGAGTTGCATGTTGTCTATTTTGCTCCACTGGAGTCAGACGTGACATTTTTTTGCATGACTGCCATTCCATTTTGAAACAGGAGGGATGGAGGCAGGGCACAACCTTTGAAAGAATGATATAGCCTGAGGACATGACACAAACTGATATAGAACCAAATGGGTCCAAGATGGTGGATGAGTCAACTTCCACTAGACCTTCAGCCTCAGTATACACTCACATCAGCAAGCTAAATGACACACCCACAGGCACCATGACAGTTCTAAGACTGACCATAAGGATCAAAAAGTGGGCAGTGACCCAATTTCTGGAAATCCCCGCCCCTTCCTAAAATAGCTGGAATACTCCTCCCACTCATTAGCCTATGAAATTACACACTCCTATAAAAACTGACAACCCCATACCCTGGTGCCTTTCTCACCTTCTGAGATGGCCCACACTCCGTCTGTGGAATGTATTTCTCTCTAAATAAATCCATTTCTTACCGATCACTTTGTCTCTCACTGAATTCTTTGTGATACATATCAAGAACCCGAGCTTCATTAAGTCCTGAAACGAGGTGGGTGATCTCAGTTGGAAGACTGTGGGTTTTGGCCGGAGTCCCAGCCATGTGGGTTCAAGTCCCAGTCTGGGTTTTGGCTGGGTTCGAGTCCTGGCACATGGGTTTAAGTCCCAATCTGAGGTGCACAGTTGCACTTTTACCAAGCATATTAGTCTCATATGACCTGAAAGTGATCTTTGTAATTACATAATCTCCTCAACCCTTTCCCAGATATGTCATAATATGTTTATCATCTGGAAGGAGAGAGAAGTATTATGTTAACCAACAGTTGAGTGACAGATAACGAATTACTCAAGGGTCAAGAGGAACTTGCTACTGTGAGTTTTGAGAGAGAAAATGTAACCAAAAGTGGGGTCTGCGGCTTCCCTGGTGGCGCAGTGGTTGAGAATCTGCCTGCCAATGCAGGGGACACGGGTTCGAGCCCTGGTCTGGGAGGATCCCACGTGCCGCGGAGCAACTGGGCCCGTGAGCCACAATTGCTGAGCCTGCACGTCTGGAGCCTGTGCTCCGCAACGGGAGAGGCCGCGATGGTGAGAAGCCCGCGCACCGCGATGAAGAGTGGCCCCCGCTTGCCACAACTAGAGAAAGGCCTCGCACAGAAACGAAGACCCAACACAGCCATAAATAAATAAATAAATAAAATTTTAAAAATGAGGCAATAACACCTTCTGGGGTGGATCACTGTGAGGGTCAATGGATACATGTGTATAAAAGCAAAAAAAAGAAAAAAAAGTGGGGTCTGGCTGCTCACCACTCAAAGACCAATAAAGGGCTTCCCTGGTGGCGCAGTGGTTGAGACTCTGCCTGCCAATGCAGGGGACACAGGTTCGAGCCCTGGTCTGGGAAGATCCCACATGCCGCGGAGCGGCTGGGCCCGTGAGCCACAATTACTGAGCCTGCGCATCTGGAACCTGTGCTCCGCAACAAGAGAGACCGCGACAGTGAGAGGCACACGCACCGCGATGAAGAGTGGCCCCTGCTTGCCACAACTAGAGAAAGCCCTCGCACAGAAACGAAGACCCAACACAACCATAAATAAATAAATAAAAATTAAAAAAAAAAAAAGACCAATAAAGAAGGCAGGTTGATGGAAAGGAAAGTTTGCTTTATTTTGGATGCCGGCAACCGAGGGGGAGGGCAGACTCCTGTCCAAAGGCTGACTACCTCCCACTGACCATCAGTGGGCAAGAACTTTTATAGATGGAGGGAGGGAGCTACATGTAGAAACAGCACAGTCATCTTGAAATTGGTCATTGGTGGTCTGATCAGTGTCATCTGGATTGTTTTAAGTACAGTTAATCTTTAGTTCCAGGGTCGGTTTGTTCCCATTTCCTGAGGCCAGTTCTCGGAATTGTGGCAGCTTATGTCATGGCTACATTCTGATCATCATGTAGTTAACTTCTTCCTCCTGGTGGGGGTTTCAGTATCTATAAAACAGCCCACAGGATATGGCTCAGAATATTATCTATAGCCCTTGAGAAGGAACTAAAGGTCCTTGACTATGCTTAATGACTAAACTATTATTATTTGGTCTCCTTTGACTGTTTGCCTTTGTTTCTGCATTTTCTCACTTTTCTGATTAAAGGTATTCGTTGACTAAAGTTTTTCCACAGACAAAAGGCAGGCTGAGGACATGGAGGGTAGGGAGAAGGACCATAAGGTCCTACTCTGTTTCAAAAAGAGTTTGTCAGAATAATCTGATCTTGTCAAGACCCTGCAAGTTCCCTAGCGGGGAGATGATTCCACCAGGTGGGGTCAGCGGTCAGCTGTTTTAAGTCCAGGGCACTCTAATCTGGGATTTGCTTCTGTCTTTTTTTTTTTTTTTTTTTTTTTTTGGCTGTATTGGGTCTTCATTGCTGCATGGAGGCTTTTCTCTGGGTGCGGAGAGTGGAGGCCATTCTTCATTGCGGTACACAGGCTTCTCATTGTGGTGGCTTCTCTTATTGTGGAGCGTGGGCTCTAGGCGCGTGGGCTTCAGTAGTTGTGGCACACAGGCTTAGTTGCTCCGCTGCATGTGGGAACTTCCCAGACCAGGGCTTGAACCCATGTCCCTTGCATTGGCCACTTAACCACCAGGCAAACCCCTCTGTCTTCTTCTGTTCCTCTAGTGACCCTATATTTCTTCTCCTCCTAGTGTTAAGCTTCTGAGTTCTCATCCTTATTTCTTAACGACTTTGCCTGCTGCTCCTCAATTCCATCCTCTAGTCTCTCAACCTGGTAACTTCCTTCTGATTTCTTAATGGCTTTTTTGTTTCAATTTTCTGTTCCCCATGGACTGTATCTGACTTGCTTAAACCCAGTAATTCCACACAAAAAACCCAAGCTTTTACTCTAAACAAATATCTTTTAAGGACAAAAACTGAGCCTTGTACAAAAAGGGAAGAAATAAATATATTTTGTATTGATTATTAAATAAAGTATCCGATTCTGCTCCATATAATATGCATATTTTTATATTAGGTAAACACTAATTAAATTAAAAAATTGTTTTATATGCTTAATTCTGAAAACTTTTTCCCCCTTCATATAACCATTACCTTAAAATAGTTGATTAATATGATAATTTGACACCTCTGTAAATTTAGGCATTGCATATTATATTCAAGTAATAAAGCAATCAGAGTGAAAGTCAGCAGGGAGGAAAATTGTCTAGTAGTCCCTGAAGAGAACCTCATCACATTACAGGTGACTATGGTACAGGCACTCAACTAACGCATTATTCAATCTACAGAGGTGCTTCTAAAAGGATAAATGAAATATTATTGAGTTGAATGTAATGAAACTTGAGGACATTATACTAAGTGAAGTAAGTCAGACAGAGAAAGACAAATACCATGTGATCTCAGTTATACATGGAACCTATAAAAAATAAAAAATTTCTTTAAAATCCCATAGATTTTAAATTTTTATTTATTTATTTGTTTTCTTTCTTTTTTCCCTCCTGAGCCGTGTGGCTGACAGGGTCTTGGACAGCTTGGCCTGCTGTCAGGCTTGAGCCCCTGAGGTGGGAGAGCCAAGTTCAGGATATTGAACCACCAGAGACCTCCTGACCCCACGTAATATCAATAGGTGAGAGCTCTCCCAGAGATCTCTGTCTCAACGCTAAGACCCAGCTCCACCCAATGGCCAGCAAGCTCCAGTGCTGGACACCCTATGCCAAACAATTAGTAAGAGAGGAACACAACCCCACCCATTGGCAGAAAGGCTGCCTAAAATCATACTAAGTGCACAGACACCCCAAAACACACCACTGGACTTGGCCCTGCCAACCAGAAAGACAAGATCCAGCTCCAATCACCAGAACACAGGCACCAGTTCCCTCCACCAGAAAGCCTACACAAGTCACTGAAACAACTCACCCACTGGGGGCAGACACCAAAAACAACGGGAGTTATGAGCCTGCAGCCTGTGAAAAGGAGACCCCAAACACAGTAAGTTAAGCAAAATGAGGAGACAGAGAAACACACAGCTGGTGAAGGAGCAAGGCAAAAATGCACCAGACCAAGCAAATGAAGAGGAAATAGGCAGACTACCTGAAAAAGAATTCAGAATAATGATAGTAAAGTTGATCCAAAATCTTGGAAATACAATGGAGAAAATACAAGAAATGTTTAACAAGGACATAGAAGAACTAAAGAGCAAACAAACATTGATGAACAACAGAATAAATGAAATTTAAAATTCTCTAGAAGGAATCAATAGCAGAATAACTGAGGCAGAAGAACGGACAAGTGACCTGGGAGATAAAATAGTGGAAATAACTACCACAGGCAGAATAAAGAAAAAGGAATGAAAAGAATTGAGGACAGCCTCAGAGACCTCTGGGACAACATTAAATGCACCAACATTCGAATTATAGGGGTCCCAGAAGAAAAAGACAAAAAGAAAGGGTCTGAGAAAATATTTGAAGAGATTATAGTTGAAAACTTCCCTAACATGGGAAAAGAAATAGTCAATCAAGTCCAGGAAGCACAGAGAGTCCCAAACAGGATAAATCCAAGGAGAAACACGCCAAGACACATATTAATCAAAATATCAAAAAATAAATACAAAGAAAAAATGTTAAAAGTAGCAAGGGAAAAGCAACAAACAACATACAAGGGAATCCCCATGAGGTTAACAGCTGATCTTTCAGCAGAAACTCTGCAAGCCAGAATGGAGTGGCGGGACATATTTAAAGTGATGAAAGGGAAAAACTTACAACCAAGATTTCTCTACCCAGCAAGGATCTCATTCAGATTCAATGGAGAAATTAAAACCTTTACAGACAAGCCAAAGCTAAGAGAATTCAGCACCACCAAATCAGCTTTACAGCAGATGCTAATGGAACTTCTCTAGGCAAGAAACACAAGACAAGGAAAAGACCTACAAAAACAAACCCAAAACAATTAAGAAAATGGTAATAGGAACAAACATATTGATAATTACCTTAAATGTAAATGGATCAAATGCTCCAAGCAAAAGACGCAGACTGCCTGAATGGATACAAAAAGAAGGTCCATATATATGCTGTCTACAAGAGACCCACTTCAGACCTAGAGACACATACAGACTGAAAGTGTGGGGATGGAAAAATATATTCCATGCAACTGGAAATCAGAAGAAAGCTGGAGTAGCAATTCTCATGTCAGACAAAATAGACTTTAAAATAAAGACTATGAGAAGAGACAAAGAAGGACACACATAATGATCAAGGGATCAATCCAAGAAGAAGATATAAGAATTGTAAATATTTATGCACCTAACATAGGAGCACCTCAATACATAAGGCAAATGCTAACAGCCATAAAAGGGAAATCGACAGTAACACAATACCAGTAGAGGACTTTAACACACCACTTTCACCAATGGACAGATCATCCAAGATGAAAATAAATAAGGAAACACAAGCTTTAAATGATGCATTAAACAGGATGGACTTAATTGATATTTATAAGACATTCCATCCAAAAACAACAGAATACACTTTCTTCTCAAGTGCTCATGGAACATTCTCCAGGATAGATCATATCTTGGGTCACAAATCAAGCCTTGGTAAATTTAAGAAAATTGAAATCATATCAAGTATCTTTTCCAACCACAATGCTATTAGACTAGATACCAATTACAGGGAAAAAACTGTAAAAAATTCAAACACATGGAGGCTAAATAATATGCTGCTAAATAACCAAGAGATCACTGAGGAAATCAAAAAATACCTAGAAATAAATAGCAATGAAAACATGACCACCTAAAACCGATGGGATGCAGCAAAAGCATTTCTAAGAGGGAACTTTATAGCAAAACAATCCTACCTCAAGAAACAAGAAACATCTCAAACAAACAACCTAACCTTACACCTAAAGCAATTGGAGAAAGAAGAACAAAAAAACCCCCAAAGTTAGCAGAAGGAAAGAAATCATAAAGATCATATCAGAAATAAATGAAAAAGGAATGAAGGAAACAATAGCAAAGATCAATAAAAGTAAAAGCTGGCTCTTTGAGAAGATAAACAAAATTGATAAACCATTAGCCAAACTTATGAAGAAAAAAGGGAGAAGACTCAAATCAACAGAATTAGAAATGAAAAAGGAGAAGTAACAACTGACACTGCAGAAATACAAAGGATCATGAGAGATTACTATAAGCAACTATATTCCAATAAAATGTACAAACTGGAAGAAATGGACAAATTCTTAGAAAAGCACAAGCTTCCTAGACTGAACCAGAAAGAAATAGAAAATATAAACAGACAAACCACAAGGACTAAAAATGAAACTGTGATTAAAAATCTTCCAACAAACAAAAGCCCAGGACCAAATGGATTCACAAGTAAATTCTATCAAATATTTAGAGAAGTGCTAACACCTATCCTTCTCAAAATCTTCCAAAATATAGCAGAGGGAGGAACACTCCCAAACTCATTCTACGAGGCCACCATCACCCTGATACCAACACCAGACAAAGATGTCACATAAAAATAAAACTAAAGGCCAATATCACTGACGAACATAGATGCAAAAATCCTCAACAAAATCCTAGCAAACAGAATCCAACAGCACATTAAAACGATCATACACCACGATCTAGTGGGGTTTATCCCAGGAATGCAAGGATTCTTCGATATACAAACATCAATCAATGTGATAAACCATATTAACAAATTGAAGGAGAAAAACCAAATGATCACCTCAATAGATGCATAAAAAGCTTTTGACAAAATCCAACACCCATTTATGATAAAAACCCTCCAGAAAGTGGGCAGAGAGGGAACTTACCTCAACATAATAAAGGCCATGTATGACAAACCCACAGCCAACATCATTCTCAATGGTGAAAAACTGAAACCATTTCCTCTAAGAGCAGGAACAAGACAAGGTTGTCCACTCTCACCAATATTATTCAACATAGCTTTGGAAGTTTTAGCCACAGCAATCAGAGAAGGAAAAGAAATAAAAGGAATCCAAATCGAAAAAGAAGAAGTAAAGCTGTCACTGTTTGCAGATGACATGATACTATACATAGAGAATCCTAAAGATGTTACCAGAAAACTACTAGAGCTAATCAATGAATTTGGTAAAGTAGCAGGATACAAAATTAATGAACAGAAATC
This sequence comes from Balaenoptera ricei, assembly GCF_028023285.1. Taxonomy (NCBI): domain Eukaryota; kingdom Metazoa; phylum Chordata; class Mammalia; order Artiodactyla; family Balaenopteridae; genus Balaenoptera; species Balaenoptera ricei. The sequence continues at coordinate 129,105,558 of NC_082639.1, forward strand.
TCTTGCTTTCCTATACAATAAGATGAAAAATCTGAAAGAGAAATTAAGGAATCACTCTCATTTACTATTTCAAGAAAAAGAATTAAATACCTAGGAATAAACCTACCTAAGGAGACAAAAGACCTGTATGCAGAAAACTGTAAGACACTGATGAAAGAAATTAAAGATGATTCAAACAGGTGGAGAGATATACCATGTTCTTGGGTTAGAAGAATCAATATTGTGAAAATGACTCCGCTACCCAAAGCAATCTACAGATTCACTGCAATCCCTATCAAACTACCACTGGCATTTTTCACAGAACTAGAGCAAAAAATTTCACAATTTGTATGGAAAAACAAAAGACCCCGAATAGCCAAAGCAATCTTGAGAATGAAAAACAGAGCTGGAGGAATCAGGCTCCCAGACTTCAGAGTATACTACAAAGCTACAGTAATCAAGACAGTATGGTACTGGCACAAAAACAGAAATATAGATCAATGGAAAAGGATAGAAAGCCCAGAGATTAACCCAAACACATATGGTCACCTTATTTTTGATAAAGGAGGCAAGAATATACAATGCAGAAAAGACAGCCCCTTCAATAAGTGGTACTGGGAAAACTGGACAGCTACATGTAAAAGAATGAAATTAGAACACTCCTTAACACCATACACAAAAATAAACTCAAAATGCATTAAAGACCTAAATGTAAGGCCAGACACTATAAACCTCTTAGAGTAAAACGTAGGCAGAACACTCTATGACATAAATCACAGCAAGATCCTTTTGACCCACCTCCTAGAGAAAAGGAAATAAAAACAAAAATAAACAAATGGGACTTAATGAAACTTAAAAGCTTTTGCACAACAAAGGAAACCATAAACAAGACAAAAAGACAACCCTCAGAATGGGAGAAAATATTTGCAAATGAAGCAACTGACAGAGGATTAATCTCCAACATTTACAAGCATCTCCTGCGGCTCAATATCAAAAAAACAAACAACCCAATCCAAAAATAGGCAGAAGACCTAAATAGAAATTTCTCCAAAAAAGATATACCGATTGCCAACAAACATACAAAAGGATGTTCAACATCACTAATCATTAGAGAAATGCAAGTCAAAACTACAATGAGGTATCACCTCACACCAGTCAGAATAGCCATCATCAAAAAATCTACAAACAATAAGTGCTGGAGAGGGTGTGGAGAAAAGGGAACCCTCTTGCACTGTTGGTGGGAATGTAAATTGATACAGCCGCTATGGAGAACAGTGTGGAGGTTCCTTAAAAAACTAAAAATAGAACTGCCACATGACCCAGCAATCCCACTATTGGACATATACCCTGAGAAAACCAAAATTCAAAAGGAGTCATGTACCACAATATTCATTGCAGCTCTATTTACAATAGCCAGGACATGGAAGCAACCTAAGTGTCAATCGACAGATGAATGGATGAAGAAGATGTGTCACATATATACTATGGAATATTAGCCATAAAAAGAAATGAAATTGAGTTATTTGTAGTGAGGTGGATAGACCTAGAGTCTGTCATACAGAGTGAAGTAAGTCAGAAGGAGAAAAACAAATACCATATGCTGACACATATACATGGAATCTAAAAAAAAAAAAAAATTGTTCTAATGAACTTAGGGGCAGGACAAGAATAAAGATGCAGGCGTAGAGAATGGACTTGAGGACATGAGGAGGGGTAAGGGTAAGCTGGGACAAAGTGAGAGAGTAGCATTGACATATATACAGTACCAAATGTGAAATAGATAGCTACTGGGAAGCAGCTGCATGGCACAGGGAGATCAGCTCGGTGCTTTGTGACCAACTAGATGGGTGTGACAGGGAATGTGGGAGGGAGACACAAGAGGGAGGAGATATGAGGATATATGTATACATACAGCTGAATCACTTTGTTATACAGCAGAAACTAACACAACAGTGTAAAACAATTATACTCCAATACAGATGTTAAAAAAATGCTCACAGATACAGAGAACAGATTGCTGCTGGCCAGAGGCAGGGGATAGGAGGTGAGTGAAATGGGTGCAGGGGACGAAAAGGTACAAAATTCCATTTATAAAATAATTAAGTCCTGTGGATATAGTGTAGAGCATGGTGACTATAGTTAATAATACTGCATGGCATATTTGAACGTTAAGAGAGTAGATCTTAAATGTCTTCATCACAAGAAAAATATTTTATAACTATGTATGGTGACAGTTGTTAACTAGACATTGTGGTGATCATTTTGCAATATATACAAATATTTAACCATTACATTGTACACCTGAAATTAATATAATGTTATATGTCAATTATGATGCAATTTTTAACAAAGAGTTAAATCTAAAAAAACTGGTTACAATAATTAGTTTTTTCCAAGGATCATGCTAGTGAAAGATCTTTTTAGAGGATAGTCCCAGTACATTTTTTTCCTTGGCAAGATAAATAGAATTTATTTATACTTCTTAATGAAGGAAATAAAAATTTAAAGAAAGATTGCTGGAACAGAAATGCTGGGAGAACCTACTTTTATGAGTATTTCTTCCCCAATGCAAATTCTTCAAACACTGGGATTATATCTTCTGCTTTTATTTTCTTTCTTGTTCTTTTATTTTCTTCATTTGTTATTGTATCCTTTTTGGTACTTAGCAGATTGTCATACTTAGAAGGCACTCCGTAAGCTTGAACGAAGGGGTTTCAGAAACAAGGAGAGAGAGGTACTCTGAGGAGAAAACAAAGCTGAGTGGAACAAACCTTTCCAGCTTCACTGGACAGATGACTGGATACAGGTGACTGTGGCGATGTCAACTTCACCTGTTTCCATGTTTACCAGTGAGAGCAGAATGACTCCTAAAGAATGGTCTTAAACATATCGTACATATAACTAAAATCAAGCAAATAGTGAGAAGCAGAAGAGTAGCTTAGCTGGTAGGTCAGCTATTATTATTGATATGATGCTTCAACAGGATGTTGTGAAAAACATTACTTATTTCCATTTAATCTTACTGGAAAACTATTGACCTGTGCCCAGGGTCCAACTTAGAGGATATGTGCATTATCTGCCAAGGAGTTTCCTCAAGCATCTTTACAATTGAGTTTCCATTTCTGGAAGTAAGTGTTCCAAGGAGTAGAATATTTTATCTGTATTTCTTCTTTTTTCCCAGCAACTCAGAGGAACACATAAGTCTTATAGTCCAATAATTCATTTTGTGTTCTATCCCATAACTTGATTCAGAAAATACTTAAAGTAAATTATTGGTCCTGTATTTTCAAAAGAAGTTTGGAGGGGAAAATGATAATAAATTACTAAGTTTAGGGAAACAAATTAAAGAATAAGGCACTCCTACCCCCTATTCCACCAGCTATATTCTCAATCCTCTCTACCTTTTCTTTTTCCATAACACTTATCATCTTCCAACATGCTCTATATTTTACTTATTTATCATGTTGATTGATTTTTGGCAGTCTACCCCCACAAGAATGTAACTTCCACAAGAGCAGGCACCTTCGTTTTCTTCACTGATGTATTCCAAGCAACTAGAACAATGTCTGCCACTTACTCATGAAATTAATTTCATGTAATAATCCTGAATGCAAGTTTTAAAATATTTATATTGAGATTTTTATTTTACATATCATATGAGTTCTACAATCTGTGTATACAATCCAAAAGGTGTCAAACTTTTTCTACAAAGAACCAGATAATAAATATTTTAGGCTTTGCAAGTCATATAGTCTCTGTTGCAACTATTCAACTCTGCTGTTGTAGTGCAAAAGCAGCCATAGATAATAGGTAAAATGATAATAATAACAATAATAATAATAAGCGTGGTTGTTTATTTTATCTGTGGATAAAACACAACACAACTTTATCTATGGATATTGAAATTTGAATTTCATATAATTTTCACATCTCATAAAATATTCTTTTTTCCCCCAACTATTTAAAATGTAAAGACCGTTCTGTGGGCTGGATTTGGCCCATGGGCCATAGTTTGACAATCCCTGTTATAAATCACCCTTCACAAATCAAATCATATTGTAAATGAAAAAGGAGAGTCACTAACGGATTTTAGGAGAAGTCTGTTAATGGTAGGGAATTCTAGTACATGGTACTCGAGTGCTTTTCTACACTGACCTAACAAAAGATGTTGACAAATCTGATGGTGTCATCATTATTTTTTACCTCTAATGGAGTAGATAAAGAGCTCATACTTGGAATAAAAGAAGTGTCAGCTCAGACTTTCTTGTTAATTGATTATTAACAATTATTATTACATTAATAACATTATTAATATTATCTTCAATCAAGGTTTCTTGGCAGTAACCCTTTTTAAGCCACATGTTCTTTTGCAGAGGTTAGTTTGGTTGAACTTGATTGATATAATCTATAAACCCACATAACCCAGCTCAGGCCACAAGACACTGAGAGCAAAAGACCAAGTGGGGGCACCATTGCCATCCCCTCTGCGTCCCTCAGGGTCACCGCAGATGGCATGTGCCTCCACCTTTTAACGCAGATATATGTCAGCATCAACACATATGTTAAATACAATAAGGCTTAATGTAGTGCTTATATTTAGAACAAAAATACCGTAAAAGTCTAATATTTTCTTCTTGCTCCCCATTGGATGGTTTCACTCACTGACTTCTCTTTGAAGATCACTAAACTGGCATATGATTTGCTAACCAAGCCTACATAAAATCACACTATACATATATGTGTTAATATATGACATTTGTTTTTCTCTTTCTGGAAAAATGGTATAGATGATCTTATTTGCAAAGCAGAAATAGAGACACAGATATAGAGAACAAATGCATGGATACCAAAGGGGAAAGGGAGGGTTGGGAGGAATTAGGAGCTTGGGATTGACACATATACACTATTGATACTATGTATAAAATAGACAACTAATGAGAACATACCATATAGGACAGGGATCTCTACTTAATGCACGGCGGTGACCTAAATGGTCATTTAGGAAATCCTAAAAAGAGGGGATATATGTCTATGTATAGCTGATTCTTTTTGCTGTATAGTAGAAACTAATACAACATTGTAAAGCAACTATACTCCAATAAAAATTAATTTTGAAAAAATCTCATAAAGCCAGAGACAATTCTCCATTTCAAACTACCCTAATTACTTGAACATGCAATTTCCTGCCTCTTGTCTCCCTGTTCAGTGGTAGTCATTAAAAACCTTCATCTCATTGTGCAGCCTTTCCCAGGTCCTCAGTCAACCTTGACAGGACGAAGTGCATTAAGCCCAAGTGCCATCGGTAGGTGGTGTCTGGAATGTTTTGTTTGTGCATCTTGAACTGAGTTGAACTTCAGACGTCTGCAGGCTTCCCAGTCCCATTTATACCCATAGGCTACCTAAGACAAATTATCTCATAAACACTTTTACACCCTTGCATCCTGCTCTCCTGCAACATCTGTAACTCCAATCATTCCAGAGCACAGTTTTAAATCCATATATCTCACTGCTTGCTTTCCCCAACTGCCAAAGCTACTGCTCTCCATGATCCCTCCCTCTCTGCAGGGCACCTTCCTATACCCTTATCACAGCATATTATTTGTTTGTAAATCTGTATTTGCCACTAATAGCAAGATGCTTGAAAGTAAGGAGTGTTGTTTTATTCATGATTCTACCCCAAGTCTAATTCAATGCCTGCCTAACCCAATCAATTTATGCCTCAAAACTGACTACCAAACTGAATGCAATGAGGATGCCTTGACTTTCTGCTCAGTGCCCCGTAAGAGGTAGAAGCTCATCTAAATTTCATTCCACCTTACTGGAGTCAACATTCTGTCTCAGCACAATGCCAGGGGCTGGTGTCTTTTCTCTCTACTTCAGTGTTGTTCCAAATGCATGTTTTTTCATCTAGAGCTATTTTATCACATCCCATCAGAATTTGAATCTTGGCAGTCTAGAACCGTTAATTTTATGCCCTACTCATTGGACATAATGAATATAGAATATAAGTGTGACTTTTATTATTAAATGTATTTTGCCTTTTTCTGACTAAATATTTGCTTGAAACCAGAAAACAATAATATTTTGAATCCATAGGAGACTTCTTTAAGAAAACTTATAAGTGTAAGCTAGTCTTTATTGATTTGACCACCTGTATGTTAGTAGGCAAAACTGGCCACTGTAAGGTGGTTTTATTTTGAGACCCAGAAAAGCTCACAGAGAATTTAATTTCTGTTGAGACCTCTTGTTTTTTAATGACCCATTTGTACAAATATTTGGATTAGCACAAAACAAGTTGTGATACCCTGATACTACATACTGGTATGCAAAGTATGGGTAATTAACATAAGAAAGATGTCTGTTCTATTTTATGTCTTACTATCTTCAATTTCCCAAATTGCTTTCCTAAAAGTCATAACTTATTAAGATGTCTTTAGTTATTATGTTATATATGATAATTATGAAGATTAACAAATTACTCTTAAAAATCTGAAACAAATCCTGAACATCTCATAGTATTGTGTATTAATGATTCTTACTAAAGCCCCAACTTTCAACAAAAGCTCTTTTAGGAAAAGAAATGTAGGAATTCATCCATGGTTCTGCACTATACTTTCATCTGTTATATGGAATACTATGCACTGAGAACAACATCTTATGAAGAGCCTTAACAAACTGGAGCAAGTCAAGAAGTAAACAACTAGGATGGTAATCTGATTTAAAATCATTAAAAAGAGGAATATTTCACCAAAAAATTGATAATGGTTTTTTTCAAATATTTGAGAATCGTTATATAAAGAACATGCACTCATTCTATGTCACCTGAGAAGGCAAAACTAGAATTAATGAATAGACACTAAAGAGAAATAGATTTCAGCTCAAAGTAAAGAAGATTGTTCTAATAACCAGAGCTGTTTGAAAATGAACAGGCTAACTTGGGCAGTGACACAATCCCCATTTCTAGAAACGTTTAAGGAAAGAATGGGTGTTCCTTACTCAAGGATGTGATAGTAGACGGTAAGATATGTGATGAGAGCTGATTGATGACATGAACAGACATGAAATTCTATGATTCTCTAACAAAAAGAGATTTCAGAGCCTTCATAAGGGTTAATTATCTCATTTTCCCCAGAGTCTGGATTGTCTGTGATCTCCAAGAAATCAGTCTGATCTTATGCACAACAGCCAAGAAGCAGCTCAGACTTGATCAATGAAATAGGTAACACAGATGCTGTCCATGTAGTGAGCCAACACACACACACATTATTTCATGGGATTGAATTTTTAATAAAATCAGGTATATTCACGTGTTACTACATATATGAATACATCTGAATTTATATGTATATATAATATGAATATATATGAATATACCTGATATATATCTTAATTAATAGTGCATAATAAAAGAGGATTCTGTAGAAATTATCAAAATTCTCTGGGTTCTAAGATTAACAGGATTGAGAGACTTCTGGTTCTAACAATCTGGTAGCTTGAGCTAACATTGACAACTATTCACCTCTTCCCACTACAGGTAAATATAACAATAATGATATAAAGTAGATTCAAAATAAGCAATAGGAAATTCTTGGACTCAGAAATGAAAAGGGAACTTAAAGCCAGAGCAGTACGTACATGAGCTGATATCAAGATAGCCAGAGGAAATATTGGGCTAAAGAGACCCTATGAGTTATGGGCTAGAATTTTAAAACCCAACTAAGCATAGGGAACACATGACATGTAGATTTCAAAGTATGACTCCTGCATATAGTAGGGAGCTTAGAGAGCTACCCTCTGAATGAAATGGAGTCTAGAAAAACTTTTACCTTTATCACAGGAAAACATTAAGATTTATTTTGTATGGGTTTCTGGACTGGGAAAATAGATTCCCATGAGAAATAGAAACTTCAGGCCTAAGACATACACAGGTGTGGTGTCCAAATGTACAAGATGTCTAAATTCCTAAAGCAAGAAATTGATAGATCATAATATAGCTAGAGTACACAGCAAAAGCAATTGTGGAATTGCTCTTACGTCAAGCTGCAAGGAAGTCCCAGAAGAAAAAAAATCTCTACTGAAGGTGAGATCAAAAATTTCAAATGACGTAAGTCAGAATTGCCCAAGATGATACAGTATCAACACACAAAAATAGTATAATTCGTTCCTGAAATATTTAAGATAATAGGACATTTGAGATAAGACAATTTCAAATGGAAGACAATAGAGCAATCTCAGAACAATAGCACAATGTCAAAAATATATGAGTTTTAAATTATTAAGGAAACAAAAGAATGAATATAATTCATAAAAAGGGTTTCTTCTTACCACTAGTTCTCTTCTTTCAACACTTGGAAACCTGACAGACTCTGAATTGTCTAATTCTAGGACTAGGCCAATTACCCTCGGTGAAGAACATGATGGCAGATATTGCCCAGAGGGAAAGAGCTATGGAAAAACGGTAAATAAATAATTAGTAACAACTAGTTGGGAACCATCATAGGGATCATGGAATCCCTAATCTGGGATCAAAATCCATGCTCATCTCACTCAATTCTGTGGGGTTTTTCCTCCATATCCTAAGTAATTATGCAACACAAAATGAAGTATGAATCTTAGTCCCCTAACTCAGTTCTGCAACAAATAATCATATTTATTCTCTTTAAGTCATATTAAATCTGAATTTCAGTCTTTAAACTCAGTCATTATTGGTTATTTCTTCCAGGGTCTCACCAGAATCCAGGAAACATATGTGATTCCCCAAAACATGGGCATAGTCTCTGATTTTCACCACATCACATTCCTTACTGGCATCCTCATTGCTTAGGTCTAAAGTACACTTTTAAAGTGTGGAGGCTTTTGACTTTCCTGCCATAATTAGGGTAAAGGGATCTTTGCTGAGGATGGGGTCTCCAGCTGAGATGGGCTCAGAGTCCAGTCTCCCCAGGGACCCAACACAGCTATTCCCTCTGAAATCTTTCCATGGGTTCCTAGACTATTTCACACCACTCTTCTATTTCACACACTGTGTGAAATCTCCCCCTCTCCCTTCTTGTTGCCTTCAAAGATATTACATTTTCTTCCTGAGCCTAGTATTTAAGCAAACAAAAGCTAGAAGTGGAAATATTCTGCAAGGAAGCTATCTCTTTGACCATGTAACAAAAAATGTCTGAGGGGCTTCCCTGGTGGCGCAGTGGTTGAGAATCAGCCTGCCAATGCAGGGGACACGGGTTCGAGCCCTGGTCTGGGAAGATCCCACATGCCGTGGAGCAACTAGGCCCGTGAGCCACAATTACTGAGCCTGCGCGTCTGGAGCCTGTGCTCCGCAACAAGAGAGGCCGCGATAGTGAGAGGCCCACGCACCGCGATGAAGAGTGGCCCCCGCTCGCCACAACTAGAGAAAGCCCTCGCACAGAAACGAAGACCCAACACAAACAAAAATTAAAAAAAATAATAAATAAATAGTAATTAAAAAAAAAATGTCTGAGAAAAGGAAATACAAAAAGCTCAACTACTTTGATACAATGGTGGAGAACAGTAATATACACAGAAAATATACATATTAATATCTTAATTACTTTGCCACATCATTTTAGGATTTTAAAGACTGTAATGTGGATGTATGTGTCTCCATATAAAGAAACAAAATTCATTCTCATTAACCCACTCCACTTTATACTCAGTTTTACAAAAGTTGCAACACAAAGAACACCATTGGTTGAAGTATTCAAGTACCATTCTTATCAATATTTGGGAGAAGTGGTGAAATGTCTCTAATTCATTCAAAGAAAATCTATTTTGTGCATATTACAGCAGGCATATTGCTAAGCATTTCCGATATGACAATGGAGAGTGGTGTAAAATGGAGACACTGTGGTTTCTTCTTATGTAACGGTACCTAAAACAAGTCTTCTGTTCTCAGACGTGAAGGCCACAAACTTTATGCTATGGTGAAGGTCCCACACCATGGAACAAATGTTCAGTTCATGCAAGAGAGGTACCAACTCTCACACATCTTTAAGATGAGGCTTTATGTGTTCTTGCACCAGGAAGTATACTGTACCCTTGCCCCACATTGTACAGGTGTGCACAGGGCCGCTGATATTCCATAAAACACATTTATACATATTAGAAAAGATCACTCCTTCCTCAAGACTCTTTACTTCTAGATGTGAGAAGTAAAACTGTATAATGAAAATCAAACCTGCCATATGAGGGGGCCTCTAGTGTTTTGCAGTCCTTGGATATGCATCATGCTGGATCAAGCAGCTGCATCAAGGCAGAGCCGCAAAAACAGCTGCCATTTCCCAGCAGTGCTGCAGTCATTGTGCTCCGCAAAGCAGCTACAACCACTGCATCCCTATCCCATTGCAGCCACCAAGCACCTGGGGCCATGTTCTCAGTGACAGATTGACTATCCATCCCCTAGTTGATTGCACACACACAGGGGGCTATAAGTTAAGAGTTTTCCATCCCACCTACACAACACACAGGGAAGTACTTAACAGGATTGCAATCCTTCATTTACAAAATGAATATCTTAGAGGGTACGGATCCCTGCCAAAACTAATCTGCAGTGCAGTCTCCCTGGAGCAGTGAAAAATGAAGAGACAAGAGCATGGGAACTTGAGTTCTGTGAACACTCTGCCATTCAGTGGCTGAGGGGAGCAGGGTTTGTCTTTTAGCTTTCTAGTTCTCAGTTTTTCCACCTCTAAGGTGAGTAGAAGTAAACTGGTAGCTTTCAGATGATGCAAAGCTCTGTCCTCCCACTTGTTTCAGGTATGTGAAGACACCCCGCCACACCATCCAAGTGGATCACATTGAGTACATGGATGAGACCGCCGCCCGGGTGGGAATGAAGCCCAACCTGCTATTCCTGTTTCTCTCAGATCCAAAGCTGGCCATGGAGGTTCTCTTTGGCCCGTGCACACCATACCAGTACCGCCTCCAGGGGCCAGGGAAGTGGGCTGGGGCCCGGAGAGCCATCCTGACCCAGAGAGAGCGGATCATCAAGCCCCTGAGGACTCATATTACTAGTCAGGACAGTCATTCATCCTCACCGCTCTCTTGGATAAAGATGGCATCCTTTGGCCTTGCATTTCTGACTGCTGGCTTAGCATACTTTAGATATATTCATCATTGTAAATGGAAATAAATGAATGAACATTGAGTAGAAAAAGCATGTAATAGTTTCTACTCATCCTGGATCATTATGTTTAAGTCAGTAACACATGTACAATATTATTTAGTACTACTATAACTGCTCTAAAATATATTACCTAGATACACTTTACAAATAGATTTATCTCTTAAAAATAGGTATACATCATACTTCTAGAAGTAATATGAACGCCCAAAGAAAGTTTATCATTAAAAGGAATCCTATTTAAGCCTTAAGAATGTTTTGCAACATAAAGTGTACCCAAATTGGTTTCACAAACCTCAATTCCCCTTTTAGGAATTTATAAATAAAATTTTACTTTATCATTTTATTTTCAATGTTATTCTTTTCTTCCCTCCAAGTAAATTCTATCACATTCTCATTCAGAATGAAAGTTGAAACTTTTATTAAGCTTTTCTTTTACGCTTATGTTTACAGCATAGAAACTAAAAGTCAAAAGGAAAAATATTTTAGGTTTTAGTTTATTAGAAACTAAAAATACTTTTGAGTGCATTTGCAAAGAACCTTTTTATTTTGAAGAAACAACTACAGAAGAAAGTGCAATGTATTTCAGACATTTTCATAAATTACTCTAAACTTTCAGTATTTGGAAATAAGCAACTACATTGTATTAAGACAAAGGCTGTACCGATACCTAAGTACCAAACAAAACTACAAGCTGGCTGACCTCATCCTTTAGCTCAGTTTTCAGAGCAGCCCTCTCCATGTGTTGGGTAGGTGACTTCCTCACTGATGTCCTTTCGGGGGTGCCAGAAGGGTTCTCTGTCCACAAATGCTTTCTCCTCCTCCTGACTGACTGACCATGTGACATCTTCCCAAGACTCAACCTCTGTTATTTAGCTAAAGGGTACTCTACCTGTCTCCTTGTTAAAATCGAAAACCACCATGGAATAAGAGTATGAAAGTTGAGTGGGATGAGGGATGGGGATTGAGCAGCCTGTGTGACTGTAGACGTAAGAAGGAACATCCATATATATGCTAAAAGCATCACAAAGCAGTACAAATATTTACTAAAGTCTCTTAAAGACAAACTGAATTTTAATGACAGCAAAATTTAAGCTCTTCCTATATTTCTCACAGTAGCTTACATAGCATGGCTGCTCTTTTGTTCCACTATACATACACAACCACCTTAGAACACCACGAGTAGGACTAATCTCATAATTACAGACCACTGTTTAAAAAACGGATCCTCGGAGCCTGTGAATGTATTACCTCCCATGAAAAAAGGGACTGTGCATGTGTGGTTAAGATAAGGCTCTTAAGATGACAAGAGTGTCCTGGATCACCCAAGTGGTCCCAGTGTAATCAAAAGGGAAAGAGGGAGGCATGAGAATCAGAGGACTTGTGATGAGACAGCAGAGGTCAATAATGCAACGGCTGGCTTTGAAGAGGTAAGAGGGCAAGGAATGTAGGCAGCCTTTGGAAGCTGGAAAAAGCAAGGAAAAGGATTCTCCCCTAGAAACTGCAGAAAGGATACAGACCTGTCCACACCTTGGTTTTAGCCGAGTAAGACTTCTAACCTCCAGAGGCACAAGGTAACAAATCTGTATTAGTTAGGTAACCAAATCTGTGGTAATTTGTTACAGCAGTGATAGGAAACTAATACCTTCTAAGTATAGAAAGACATTAGTACCAATAAAAAAGAAAAAATATATTAAGGCAGTTGATTTTTTAAGTTATGTTTAAAGTTATTGTATTTTAGTGACTAAAGAATAAGCCTTAATTTAAAAAATAAAAAGCCTTAATTCTTTAGTTTTGTGGGTTTTCCTTTATCCTTTCTTAGCTACTTTTCTTTCCACTGGACTTTATAATCATCTCAGTGGTCAGTAAAGCTCATGTTAAAGTAATATGTGTAATAATTTTTCTCCAGAATTAAAAGTAGATAGCTGAGTTTAGTATAGCAAATTACAAAGCATTTTTAACTTGTTATCTGGCTTGATCATATAGTAAGAGGATAAAGAGTAGTTTTTTGGGGTTTTTTTTTTTTTTTTTTTTTTTTGGTCTTAATCTACCTTTTGAATAATCAAATGAACAACAACTTTGCAGGGAAAAGACAGAGGCTTAGAGATGGTTAGAAAGCATAGCTAAAGGTGGAAACTTGGACCTTCCCTGCTGAACCCTGTCTCTCCAGGTATGTTTCATCACACAGTACCCCCACCACACTGAACTGATATGATTTGGTACCTTCTGCAGGATTTTCATTTGTGTGTTCTCCCACAGTCTTTTAAGCAGCTCTGAAAATTTCATCCAAATTACTGAGTACTCTTATATTTTAATTTATAATTTTTTCATCGTAGCTTAGTTACTTTTTAATCGTTGCTTCCTTTACTGTACAAAACATGTGGTTTTATGCAATTCTCACTCAACAGTGCACATGTTTAAAGATAAGTTATACAAAAGCAACTTATGAATGTTGACCACTTTTATAAAGAGTATGTTTCAAGAACAAGGTGTAGTCAGAAGAATCTTGACGCATGAATGCTAATTTATTTTGTGATAGTACATGTGTTTCAAGAACGAGCTGTTTTCAGATGAATCCTAATTAATGAATTAATTTTTAATAGTATAAGCCCTATAAGAATAGGGTGTACCCTGATGAGTTCTCTCGGGTGAGTGAACCTTTTCCTCACACCCACCCATCTCCTAAAGATTGATGTTCCAAGGTTCCCTTGTTGACTCCTCTCTCTTATCACGCTACACCCCCTCCACAGAGGATGTCACTCAGGCTCGATCTTTAGCTACAACCTGGTGACTTCCAAATCTTTATCTTCCAGCGTAGCCTTCTCTCTTGGGATACAGTTTCATGTTTATACCTGCCTTCTGGACAGCTCCATAGGCACATCACACTCCCATTCCTATTTTTTTATTTTTATTTTTGTGGCTGCGTTGGGTCTTCATTGCTGCGTGTGGGCTTTCTCTAGTTACCGCGAGCTGGGGCTACTCTTCGTTGTGGTGCGTGAGCTTCTCATTGCAGTGGCTTCTCTTTGTTGTGGAGCTCGGGCTCTAGGTGGGCGGGCTTCAGTAGTTGTACCACGCAGGCTCAGTAGTTGTGGCTCGGGGCTTTAGAGTGCAGGCTCAGTACTTGTGGCGCACGGGCTTAGTTGCTCCGCGGCATGTGGGATCTTCCTGGACCAGGGTTCGAACCTGTGTCTCCTGCATTGGCAGACAGATTCTTAGCCACTGTGCCACCAGGGAAGTCCCCACACTCCCATTTCTAAAACTGAACTCAGTTTATTTCCATTAAAACAATTCCCCAAGTACTGTTTCCTGATCCTTACTTCCCTAACCCAAGCAGAATTAGGTACTTAGTATGAAATTTTGAAAAAGCAAAAATAAAAAAGATAAAAAGCCTTGCTATTTACTGTTGTATTTTGGGTAAATGAGAATGGGCTAAAAACAGTGATTCATTGTCTTACCTCTGGATAAAATAGACAATGAATTCCTTGAACCAGCAGCAACAGTCCCTCCAAATCTCTCTCATTCTGTTAATGGCTCTGTTCCCATTACTGCTATAATAAATTACCACAAACTTAGTGGCTTAAAACAATTTGAATTTATTATCTTACAGTTTGGGAGTTCAAAAGTTCAAAATCAATTGCACTGGGATAAAATCAATGGCAGCAGGGCTGCGTTCCTTCTGGAGACTCTAGGGGGCAATCTGTTCCTTGCCTTTTTCAGCTTCTAGAGACCTCTTACATTCCTTGGTTCATGACCCCTTCTACCATCTTCACAGACAGCAGCAAAGCATCTCTTTCCTCTCTGATCTTTGCTTCCATTCTCACATCTCTCTCTGATTCTAATCCTCTTGCCTCCTTCTTATAAGAACCCATGTGATTAGATTGAGCCCCACTGGATAATCCAGGCTATTCTCCCCATATCAATATCTTTAACTCAATCTCACCTACAAAGTCGTTTTTGCCATATAAGTTAATATATTCATAGGTTCTTATGATTGCCACATGGACATCTTTCTAGTTGAAAATTCTGTAATAAAAGATTCTCTGCTGATCTCAAAGGTTCAATAAGATTTCTGAACATGCCTATATAGAGTAGACCTTATACTTTTGTCAGTGTTTCCTGTGATCTTGCCATATACTGTAACTACAGCCTACATAGAATTGAAAACTGACGAGAATTTACTCCTTGGACTCATTTCTGCTATGCTATAGACCCCACTGTGATTAGTGAGAATTTGACAGAAGTGTTTTTATACACCAGAACAACTCATTAATGAGACCACTGTTTTAGAAGAGAACGTCCAAAGGAACGGAGAAGATAAATAAGAGCTAGTTCCATCTGCAGGACCAGCAGCCCAAAAGGAAAATCTTCTCTTATTCTTGGTGAAATACCCTACTGGAAAATTTCAAGATTATGCCCCACTTGGCTTTGGATTTCTCATTAATTTTTTTTCATGAACTAATACTAAAATAATTTAGTTTACCATGAGCTATTCCTTGGTTAATTACTGGTACTTAGTTTTATAGAATCTTCCCAGTTTCCAAATTGGGTCAGATTAGATTAGGAAAGAACTGCAAAGG
This sequence comes from Balaenoptera ricei, assembly GCF_028023285.1. Lineage (NCBI taxonomy): Eukaryota > Metazoa > Chordata > Mammalia > Artiodactyla > Balaenopteridae > Balaenoptera > Balaenoptera ricei. The sequence goes on from NC_082639.1 coordinate 129,121,257, forward strand.
GGAAGCACAATAACCTGTGTCAGCTCTTAGGTGATACTATATATCTTTCTCCACAGCTGGGTCCCATCTACTGGCTCTCCACAGTGTCCAGGAACAACTCTGACTGAAATTGGGAGATATCTAATATAGAGTAGAGTAGAGTTCTGTGTGCTATACAGCAGGCTCTCATTAGTTTTCCATTTTATACATAGTATCAATAGTGTATATATGTCAGTCTCAATCTCCCAATTCATCCCACCCCTTTCCCCCTTGGTATTACGTTTGTTCTCTATGTCTGTGTCTCTATTTCTGCTGTGTAAATAAGATATACCAATTTTTTTCAGATTCCACATATATGCATTAATACATGATATTTGTTTTTCTCTTTCTGACTTAATTTCACTCTGTATGACAGTTTCTAGGTCCATCCATGTCTCTACAAATGACCCAACTTCATTCCTTTTTATGGCTGAGTAATATTTCATTGTATATACGTACCACATCTTCTTTATCCATTCCTCTGTTGATGAACATTTAGGTTGTTTCCATGTCCTGGCTATTGTAAATAGTGCTGCAATGAACATTGGGGTGCATGTGTCTTTTTGAATTATCGTTTTCTCTGGGTATATGCTGGTTAGTGGGATTTCTGGGTCATATGGTATTTCTATTTTTAGTTTTTAAAGGAACCTCCATACTGCTCTCCATAGTGCCTGTATCAATTTACATTCCCACCAACAATGCATGAGTGTTCCCTTTTCTCCACACCCTCTCCAGCATTTATGGTTTGTAGATTTTTTTAATGATGGCCATTCTGACTGGTGTGAGGTGATACCTCATTGTAGTTTTGATTTGCATTTCACTAATAATTAGTGATGTTGAGCATTTTTCATGTGCCTCTTGGCCATCTGTAAGACAGTATGAGTTTTGTTTTATTCTAAGATTAATGACTTATGAACTCCCTTTTGAAATAAGGATAGAATTTTTACATTAAAAAAGAAAACTTCCTTGAAGGAAATTAATATATAACTGTTATGAATTTGGAGGTGCTAGCAATAGACAAATATATTTCTTCCTATTGGTTCTAAGTGAGTGAGAAAAAGACATAGAAGAAAAATGTGGATTAATATAGCATTGCCTTCCTCACCCAAAATACAAGGTCTTCCTGTTCAAGCTGGATTAGAAAATTTCGCTTAACCCACAATCAGAATCAGAATCCTATTTCTTCTCTCCCAGATATAGACTTTGGAAAGTGCCTTGGACAGTGGGTTCTTCAAAGAGCTCATCTCTAACCAGATGCATGGAGGACCACAGTCTGCTTCCCATCCTTGAAGAGCAGAAGAAACAGCCTAAGTAAGACAGGCAGGGCTCCAGGTCTTCTTCAGGTCAACCAAATGACAGTCTACCATCTCACCCATCAGAAAAGCCATTTCCCCTCCCACCAAGAGAAGTGAATGAGGATGCAGAGGGAGGAAAAATCAGAAGTAACACCCTGAAAATGCTCTCCTCCTGGGCGATAAATCAGGGCTTCCCCCATCAAGACAAGGTTGAGATACAAATGGCTTGACCTTAAGAGTATTGAACACATTTCTTCCTTCATGAGTCCCTATGTTGTCCTTCAGTTCTATGATGGGGACTCAAAGAGAATGGTCATGTACTATCCTCACAACCTCACTATCTAGTTGAAGGGGAATAAGAAACAGATGAAATAATGGGCAGTAACAGAAAACTAGAAAATTACATGGTTATGTCTTAAATTGTGTTTTACCAACTATAGGTATAGAAAAAAGGTCAAAGAGAATTAAAGTAGTCAAGAAAGACCTGAAAGGGGAGACAAAATCTGAGTTTTAATTACGTTTTTCTCAATTAACAGAACTGAGTCTTAATGAATAGATACAACTGGGTACATATAGAAAAGAGAAGACTTTTTGGACAAAAGGAATAAAAGTAATATTATATATTAAAATCAGAAGGTCACAATGTGCTGTGTAATGTAATGGTGACATGTAAGAACAAGGGCTGGTGTCAAAGCTGCAGCTTTTTTGTAGTCTCTGTTAAATAACTCAGGTAGAATTGTAAAACTTTTCTCAGAATGTATCCTTTATTTTTCATGGACTTTGTACTTAAATTTTCCATTTGTAAATATTTAAGATTTCTTAATGTAAATTTCCACATTCTATTTTTGTTGTTTTCCCAGACTTCATATCCAGTATACAAGCTGATAGTTCTCTAACAGTTTGAATTGTAGAATGACAGAGCTAGGAGAGAACTAACTTGTAGCTCCCAACATAATAACTTATTTGAGTTAATGTTTGTTTGTTTGTTTTTCAGATTCTGAGACCTAAACACACCTAACACAGCTATAGTAAACACTGAGATAGAAATAGGTCATGAGAAACAATAGGTAAATTCAAAACTTTAAGTGACAGGACCTGAGAAATAGATCAGACATTGTAGGTAAGGTGATGTGAGAAGTTAATCCCCTGCTCTTAACAATTTATAAAAAACACATCTAAGGCTCTGAGATAAGTAGGATAAGAAGTAAAATGATTTGGCATAACTCCTCTCTTATAGGTTTTGCTCAGCACAAGACAAGGTGCATGGATATGGAACTAGGTTTGGGATAATGGGAATCCCCTTGATACCATACTGTTTACCTGTTGTAATAAAACAGTCCAAAAATTCTCTCCCACGTTAATGATCAACACATAGGCAGAGAATACATTAAATGCAAGGTTTAACCTGACAATGATAGAAAGGAAAATACCTTTCTTTGGAATATTTGATAAAGGGCTTTGGTTATGAGTTCCATAAAGATATGATTTTTTTAATTTCTTAATTTCAGGTTTTTTACATATTTTTTCTTGTGATGAGAACTTTTAAGATCTACTTTCTTAGTGACTTTCAAATATACAATACAGTAGTATTAACTAAAGTCACTTCTGTACATTACATCCCTAGGATTTATTTATTTTATAACTGGATGTTTGTACCTTTTGATCACCTTCACTTATTCCCTTCAATCCTCGCCTCTTTTTAAATTCCACATACAAGTGAGATCGTTCAGTATTTGTCTTTCTCTCTATGAATTTCACTTAGAATAATGTCCTTGAGGTCCATTCATACTGTTGCAAATGGCAAGATTTCCTTCTTTTTGTGGCTGAATAATATTCCATTGTGTGTGTATGCCTTTTTGATTTCTTTATTAATCTAAAAATGTAATATTTTAGTTTTTAAATATATTATAGCAAAAAGCCATACAGAATATGGTATATCCTAAATAGCTTTCAACTGCCCTATCTCACACCTCATTGAATAAAATTTTAGTAGCATCATTCTTAACTCTTCTTGCACATTTAATTCCCAAAATTGTAAGCAGTGAAAGGGGTCTAGACACACACATCATGACTGAAAGGCTCAGGTTCCAAAGTCAGACTGACTCGGGTTCAAACGCCAGCCCTAACTCCTGTTACTATACAATATGGGGCAAGTTGCCTCACCCAACCAAGTTTCTGTGTCTTCATCTGTGACATGTGGATAATAGTTTCTACCTTACAGAAAAGTCATGATGATAAAATGAATGAAGCACGAGTGGTGCACCTTAGCATTGTGCCTTATAAGTATCAGATATTATTGTGATTACTATAATTTTCTGCTGCATTTCTATCCTCCTGAGGAGTTCAGAAATTCAAGTTAGATCTTGATCTTTGACAAATGGCACACACAAGGCTATTGAGACAGCGTGGACAACAGAAGCCCCCCCGCACTCATGTAATGTGCCTTAAAGTTTATCCAAGCCAAGTCTGGGAATTCCCCAAAGAAAATACTTTCAACCTCTTTAAACTCTTCATACTTCCACTTCTTAGAGGAACTACAAACATAGTTTTCTGAATCCAAGTGCTTCCCAATAGTTATAGTTCTTTACCACAATGCAGATGCCTATCAATAATGTTAATTTTGATGATAAGTTGTTTTATGAAAGTTAAAAAACAAAAATTCGTTGAACTGACCCTAGACATAAAAGTTTTATTGGAAATGAGGATGTGGATCAAAATCTTCAAAAACCTTTTTTTTTTTTTTAACATCTTTCTTGGAGTATAATTGCTTTACAATGGTGTGTTAGTTTCTGCTTTATAACAAAGTGAATCAGTTATACATATACATATATCCCCATATCTCTTCCCTCTTGCGTCTCCCTCCCTCCCACCCTCCCTATCCCACCCCTCTAGGTGGTCACAAAGCACCGAGCTGATCTCCCTGTGCTATGCGGCTGCTTCCCACTAGCTATCTATTTTACATTTGGTAGTGTATATATGTCCATGCCACTCTCTTACTTTGTCCCAGCTTACCCTTCTCCCTCCCCGTATCCTTTTCTGTTCCCAACATACTTGGGCATGGTGGCAGCAGCAATGTGAATGCAAGGACCAGCTAAGGAATATTCTGCTGTCCTTGGTTCTCTAGACTTCTCAGACTCTATAGGCTGAGGAGATTACCCAAGGTATTTGAAGAGTTGGGACTAGATATGAACTCCAGAACCTTTCCTTTCAGGGTGAATGAACTATCAGATCCATTAGGAAACCATGAACAAATACACATAATCAGAAATATGCGTTACTAAGAATGGTTCAGTCCACTTCAGAGAGACTCCTTCAAACAAATGGATCCTTCTGTAGGGCATGAAAAAGCCTCCACCCTCTCTCCCTTGTATCAGATAATACCCAACAAGGAACTGCATCCAGTGAAAGCTCAACAAACACTTCTGACTAAATAACTCCCACTGGGCAAGCCCATTCCCAAGGAGAGTAAATGAGTAAGAAGACATGTTATAAGCTTAGTATTTTTGACATGTAGTTTTCTCTGACTCTTTGAAGGAGTCTATTTCAAAATAATGATACTTATAAATGTGAAACAATTTGAAATATGAACTAATTACTTTACATAATGTTCTTTAGGTGCCAGGAAGCATTAATAGCCCTTCATGTTTGAAATGATGAAACAGATCTGTACAGTTGGCTGGCCTAAGGCACTGCAGTGAGTAGATTAAGAACCAGGAACGCCCAAAGTAGATCCTGTGGTTTAAATCACACAGCTGGCTGTCACTGTTTCCAAAGCCTTGAAGGAAATCCTAGCCAATTAGTAAATCAGCGACTCCAGTGCTGCAGGAGGTGGAGGCACCAGCTGCCTTGTACTGTACACCATAAGACAGCTTCACACTCCTGCAATGACACCTCGATGACAGGGAATCACAGGTCCCAGTTTTCCCGGCTTATTGGAATTCAAGTGAGTATCACAGTAGATGGCTCATAGCTTGGTGCCCCAGCTGGTTACAATTCAAAGCATGACTAGGTCCTTATATTCTCAGAAAATCCTTCCCTTAGCTGGCTTAAGCATCCTGTTTAATTAGCAGACAAAACCAGTTGAAGCATGATCCTACTCTGAACCTAAAGGAAGCACGATTGTTCTAACACTGTGCTAGCAGTATTTTCCATTTATGCAGTTTCATTCATTCATATTCAGTCATCCGTACAACAAACATTTCAGAGTTCCAGACGCTGTTCTAGGCACTAGGGATACAGCAGAAAACAAGAAAAACAAAGTCCCTTGGTAGTATGGAGCTACATAGTGTAGGAGGAGACAAATACTAAACAGATAGATAAGCTTAATGTCAAGGAGGGAAAAGGACCAGGAAGAAAAATAAAAATTTGTTATATAGAATGGTCTGGGAAGGACTCTCTGGGGAAGAACATTGCAGCAAAGACCTGAATGTAGTGAAAGAGGCAACTATTGTGAGCAACTTGGTATCTAGTCTTTCTCATTCTTTTTGATGTATATAAATATAAGTTTTTCTGCAAAAATTGAAACACACCTACTTTGTTTTAAACTTACATAATTTATTTCAGTAACCCACCAATTGTTGGAATTTAGTTTGTTTCAACATATTGGAATTTATAAAAATAATTGACTGAAAACTAATTATTAATTAATTATAAAATAGTGGATAATGAAGACTGTAAGTAACTAAAAGACTAAAGGCTGGAAAATGTGCCGATGGTATACCCAAAGATCATTTTCATGTTGACCAGTTTGCTCTTAGCCAATTACTGCACTTCACCCAGAACACTCCTTTACTATTTCACCATCACCTTCATAATCAATCATTACCCTGGAGAGCCTATGAGCCACTCCAACACACAAGTAATTCAAGAGCTACCATCCGTGGCATCGAGAACCAAGAAAGAACATCTGAGCAGGAAACATCATCTGGCTCCCCTCCTTAAACAGACAAGTCCCTTACTGATAACAAAATACACCTGGAACCTTCCTAATGCTGTGGAAATTCTACCTCAGCCTAACCTCTGCTTTCATGTGGATCTACCCCACTAGCCATCCACTCTCTGCCATACCCTGCACTGCTTCTCTGTACCCCAGCTTTGAAAACTTGAGGAGGTGACCTAGATACATGACATAAGAAGTACTGAATTCCCACAGGATGCAATCCATTCTGTCACTTAGTACAAGGGAGGGTATGAACTGAAAGAAGAGTCCTGGGAACCTAGCCACTGTTCCCCACTTAATAAGTTAGGTCTTTTCAAGGACCCTGGGGTCCTGCTGCACCTGTGATACAAAGCCTAAGGAAGAGGAGACTTCCTGTTCATCTCTTTAAGTGGGCCAACTCACTAGGCTGTCACCCGAACCCCTCCACCCTCATTTGTTCCCCACTTACCAGTCCTTACTACTGTACTTATTCCTTGGCCATTATTTATAGCCCCAGCCCATCTCTGTGGTTGCCTTTTATGCCCTCTTATCTGGGCAGCCTTCAAAATTCCCTTAGTTATTTTCCACCTTAGCTTTCTAGCAAAGTTTGATTTTATTCACTCCTCCCCCCATCAAAAAAAAAAAAAAGCAAAACCTCATAAAATATAGCTATCTGGAGTCTTTTTAGACAAAGATGGACAGCCCCAAGTTCAACTAAACATACAAACCTTTTCAAAGTTGAAAACAAATGTATAAATAATATAAACTAGAGTATAAATATTTGACTTAAAGTATCTGAGAAACTATCTCTGTAGGTGTGCTAAATATGAATTGTCACATTCAAGTAATTTGGATAGAAGCCTTTTCCCTTTCTACAGAATGGGGATGTCTGTGAATTGTGAAACTGCAGAATTTGTTCCAAATTGGAAAGAGAGTTGGAAAGAGAAAAATAGGGAGGCAGCAGGTGGGTGGTAGAAGCATTGTTGTACCAATCTTTCTGGAAACTTGTTTCCATTGCTAAGATGAGCACACCACTTCCACCTAGTTGGCAGGTGGAACTCACAGAGGCAGTTTTACAATATTACAAAGTGCCATTTGTAGCTGTATTTGCAAAATTAAGATTATGGAACATGCCCTATTAATGTCATCTAATTTGATCTTTCAAGACAAATCTAGGACAGATGCATAACAACAAAATATATGGACAAAAATTGGAACAACAGAGTGCAGACTTAGAACTTTGTGATATGATGGAATGTTATAAACACATTCTCCAGATTATGAACTTCTGCCTTTTCCGTTGTGTTCAGTTCAATGCAAAGGCAGACCTCTAAGGAAGCCCCAGTGGATGACCCAATGCAATATCAGGACTAAAGCAATGCGCCAGGCAAAGCAAATTTCCCTGTGGGTATTTCCAATAAAATCCTAGTGACAGCTGATTACATGGACTTTATTTAAATAAATAAATTACATAATTTCCAAGGAATGCCAATTAATGCTTACCAGCTATTCTTGGTCTCATGTTTCTGTATGAACAAACTGGACTCAGGAACTAGAGATTGACCAGATGGGACTTGGGCCAAGACCCCCTGCCAGGACTTGACTGGCTCAACACAAGTAACTTCTGGAGATCCTGCCAGGTCAAAATGGTGGTGTAGTATCAGATAGTGGGTTCCCCCACCTCAAGTTGGGGGTAACGTATAGGACTTGCAGAGAGCAACAGGTCTTTGTGCAAACAGGAGCTCTGTAAAGGACAAAGTCAGAGGCACAGAAGTCAGGCTGGGAGCCACGGGGGTCTGGAGGCCAATAGCATTGATACCTCTGGTTTTGCTGGTTGTCACAACCTGGTATTACTGTGATCAAAAAGCAATGTTGAGGAAAGTCCTTGCTCAAGGACATATTAAAGGGCTTACATGGGCACTGACATTATTCTCACCACACAATCCATTAGTCAGTGCTTCTCTAAAAGAATGTATGCTATTTCTCCAAAAGAATTTACAAGTTACTCTTTTTAAAATTAATATAACCATATTTGGGATCATCTGGATGACCGGTGACCAAAGTCGTTTATGTTCATGACTGCATTGGTGCCAAAAGGAACAAGTTTTTTTTTTTTTTTTTTTTTTTTAATTGATTGATTGATTGATTGCTATGTTGGGTCTTCGTTTCCGTGCTAGGGCTTTCCCTAGTTGCGGCAAGCGGGGGCCACTCTTCATCGCGGTGCGCGGGCCTCTCACTATCGTGGCCTCTCTTGTTGCGGAGCACATGCTCCAGACGCGCAGGCTCAGTAGTTGTGGCTCACGGGCCTAGTTGCTCCGCGGCATGTGGGATCCTCCCAGACCAGGGCTCGAACCCGTGTCCCCTGCATTAGCAGGCAGATTCTCAACCACTGCGCCACCAGGGAAGCCCAAAAGGAACAAGTTTTTAATTGTCTCAGAACAACTGAAGAGAATGTAATATGTAAATGATAAACAACTAAGTGAAGGCTAAGCAAGTTTTCTGTGGTAAAGAGAGAAAAGTAAAAAAAAAAATTTTAACATCTTTATTGGAGTATAATTGCTTTACAGTGGTGTGTTAGTTTCTGCTTTATAACAAAGTGAATCAGTTATACATATACATATGTCCCCATATCTCTTCCCTCTTGCATCTCCCTCCCTCCCACCCTCCCTATCCCACCCCTCTAGGTGGTCACAAAGCACCGAGCTGATCTCCCTGTGCTATGTGGCTGCTTCCCACTAGCTATCTATTTTACGTTTGGTAGTGTATATATGTCCATGCCACTCTCTCACTTTGTCACAGCTTACCCTTCCCCCTCCCTGTATCCTCAAGTCCATTCTCTAGTAGGTCTGTGTCTTTATTCCCATCTTGCCCCTAGGTTCTTCATGACCTTTTTTTATTTCTTCTTAGATTCCATATATATGTGGCATACGGCACAAAACAAGGGTTTGCATATGGTATTTGTTTATCTCTTTCTGACTTACTTCACTCTGTATGACAGACTCCAAGTCCATCCACCTCACTACAAATAACTCCATTTCGTTTCTTTTTATGGATGAGTAATATTCCATTGTATATATGTGCCACATCTTCTTTATCTATTCATCTGTTGATGGACACATAGGTTGCTTCCATATCCTGGCTATTGTAAATAGAGCTCCAGTGAACATTTTGGTGCATGACTCTTTTTGAATTATGGTTTTCTCAGGGTATATGCCCAGTAGTGGGATTGCTGGGTCGTATGGTAGTTCTATTTGTAGTTTTTTAAGGACCCTCCATACTGTTCTCCATAGTGGCTGTATCAATTTACATTCCCACCAACAGTGCAAGAGGGTTCCCTTTTCTCCACACCCTCTCCAGCATTTATTGTTTCTAGATTTTTTAATGATGGCCATTCTGACCGGTGTGAGATGATATCTCATTGTAGTTTTGATTTGCATTTCTCTAATGATTAGTGATGTTGAGCATTCTTTCATGTGTTTGTTGGCAATCTGTATATCTTCTTTGGAGAAATGTCTATTTAGGTCTTCTGCCCATTTTTGGATTGGGTTGTTTGTTTTTTTGATATTGAGCTGCATGAGCTGCTTGTAAATTTTGGAGATCAATCCTTTGTCAGTTGCTTCATTTGCAAATATTTTCTCCCATTCTGAGGGTTGTCTTTTGGTCTTGTTTATGGTTTCCTTCTAATTTCATTCTTTTACGTGTAGCTGTCCAGTTTTCCCAGCACCACTTATTGAAGAGGCTGTCTTTTCTCCACTGTATATTCTTGCCTCCTTTATCAAAGATAAGGTGACCATATGTGCGTGGGTTGATCTCTGGGCTTTCTATCCTGTTCCATTGATCTATATTTCTGTTTTTGTGCCAGTACCATACTGTCTTGATTACTGTAGCTTTGTAGTATACTCTGAAGTCTGGGAGCCTGATTCTTCCGGCTCTGTTTTTCATTCTTAAGATTGCTTTGGCTATTTGGGGTCTTTTGTGTTTCCATACAAATTGTGAAATATTTTGTTCTAGTTCTGTGAAAAATGCCAGTGGTAGTTTGATAGGGATTGCACTGAATCTGTAGATTGCTTTGGGTAGTAGAGTCATTTTCACAATCTTGATTCTTCCAATCCAAGAACATGGTATATCTCTCCATCTACTTGTATCATCTTTAATTTCTTTCTTCAGTGTCTTATAATTTTCTGCATACAGGTCTTTTGTTTCCTTATGTAGGTTTATTCCTAGGTATTTTATTCTTTTTGTTGCAATAGTAAATGGGAGTTTTTCCTTAATTTCTCTTTCAGATTTTTCATCATTAGTGTATAGGAATGCAAGAGATTTCTGTGCATTAATTTTGTATCCTGCTACTTTACCAAATTCATTGATTAGCTCTAGTAGTTTTCTGGTAACATCTTTAGGATTCTCTATGTATAGTATCATGTCATCTGCAAACAGTGACAGCTTTACTTCTTCTTTTCCAATTTGTATTCCTTTTATTTCTTTTTCTTCTCTGATTGCTGGGACTAAGTAAAAATTTTTAAAAAGAGAGAGAGAGGAAGAAGAACTCAACTTGTCTCATGGCACATAGTGATGTAGCCAAACCAATACCAGAAGAACTGCAATAGGTTATACCAGGTTCATACTGAAACCTTTGGAATAAGAACTAATTTGTGGTATACTGTACAGTTAAATCAATTATGAATGCCACACATTTCAGGTCCTCTGTAGTACAAGGCTAAATTAAGCAAAAGAGAGGACATTTTGATAAATGTGTAGGACTACCTATCATAGGACAGACACACATCCTGGCCTCAAGAAGAACTGGCTCCAGAAGCTGGAAAACTGCTCAAAACTCAGACAGGATCCTCTCTCTCAGGTCTCTGCTCTGACCACTGACTCCTTCTCCCCTCTCTCCACAGAGCATCTTCCTCTGCTCCCAGCCTGCAATGCAGAATATGGCTGTCCATAACTCCCCAGCTTGAGTCAACAGGCCCAGCAATATGAGGGGAATGTGTTTCTCAATTCCTGTTTTAAATTTCCAGCGAATAAGCTAGGTCAACTTGGGTCAAGTTCTCACACCTAAACCAAGCAACCATGGGCAGAGGGCAGAGTTATTTTATACCCACATGGCAGCTGGGAGCCGCCCCCAAACCCCATGTGCATGAATTGAGAGGGGCCAGTTAAGAAAGTCACTGAAAGCTGGACAGATCTCTCCAAAAATGTTAACAGTAAATAATATATAAGGGTGCTGATTTTTGTGCAGTCCACAAAGACAAAAACAGAGCAAAATCTTGGAAACACTACTTCTTTATGACAGGATTGCAGTAAATTCTCAGCCTGTTTTCATTTGCTCAAAGGCTAAGTGTGAGTCCTCTTTGATATATTTCTCTCTTCCTCTATAGTTTTTTGCTAGATCTCTGCCATGCAGTTCCTTAGGAATAGCTTCTCTCTTCACCGGAATGGTCCTGAAGCTACCCCTAGCTCCTCTGAGCTCTGTCTCCGGTACCTCTGTGTTCTCCAGAAGCCACTGTGTTCTCTCCTCTGCCCCTGGCTCCCAGGGTAGCTTCCTGACTGGATCTGGCCTGAAAGAGAGTCCAGTACACTTCCTCTGTAACACCTACACAATGTACAGTTAATCCACTCCTCACTCGGCAACCTGTGGGTACCACAGATGATGCAGATAGAGGAAGTCTTGATCTCATCTTCAAATCTGCTCAACCTCTTTCATATTGGATTGAGAGTAAACCCCATAAAGAACATGATGCTGGAAGCATGTTCTTTCTATGCCATAGATTAAAGAAACTTAAAAACTAGAAAAGGGGGCAGTGTGATGTTTTATACAGACAGCAGTTTCAGAATATTTTACTAAATTTTCCAGTGGGACTTGTGATAGAAGTTATTGGTTCTGCCCAAGTAGCAGTGATTGACTTTATATAAGATGACTAGATGGGCAATCTCCCCCACTTAGAACAGAGTAGAGGTAGTGCCCCTCAATTCTGCACTACCTTTGTATAATATTTCGCAGTGTCTTGTCAGGCTGTTTTCTGCTATCCAAAGAGAGGAGACCATGTCTTTTTCTCTTTTTATCCCCACCACCTAGAAAAGTAAGCAGCACATAGCAGATGCTGTATAAACATTTATGGGTTCATTCACAATACTCCGTGAATGAAAAAAAAAAAACAACAACTACAAAAGGGTTTTATTTGAAGCAGGATTACAATCACTAAACAGATGAAAGTAAAGTAAACTCCACTGAGTAAAGTCATGTTTGGGACACATTTTTTAAGATGCACACTCAGCCATGTATAATTTGTGAATTTTGAGTGCTCTCTGGCAGATAGGAAAGACCATGCAACTGCTTTGAATATAGATGTTTTTATAATGGGACAAGGATATTTCTTTTCACTGCTGACAACCATTTACATTTTTCCACTTGAGGTTAACCTAATCTTGTACCTTGTCATTTTCTGTCTCCTGCAGAAGTAAATCCTCTGTCTATAAATGTATACAACCGTAATCCTATGAGCTTCACAAAGACAGTTTGACAGTTTTGACTGGGTAACAATATTTAATAGCTCAAGGGGTAGCTGACAAAGAAGTAATTAAGAGAGAAAAGATTTTCACAAGCAGATAAAAATTCTTCCTGTAGCACAGTTTGCTAACTACAAAGGTAGGACTTAAATCCAGAGATAAATATTAGAGATAATTAGTTACTGGGTCCTTTCAAAAAAAGCTAAAAATAAATTTGAGTTTAAACCCACTGAATGTAATTAATGTCAGTTACACCTCAGTAGCCTTATTTCTATGTTTTTGTAATTTTTTTAAAAGTTGGCATTAAAAGATGATCAGAAAGGCTAGAGTATGTTTATCTTTATTTTATTTTTATTGCAGTGTAGTTGGTTTACAATGTTGTATTAGTTTCAGGTGTACAGCAAAGTGATTCCGTTTTACATATTATATATAAATAAATATATATATTCTTTTTCAGAATTTTTTCTTTATAAATTATTACAAGACATTGAGTATAGTTCCCTGTGCTATACAATAGGTCCTTGTTGGTTATTCTATTTTATATTTAGTAGTGTATATATGTTAATCCCAAACTCCCAGTTCATCCCTCCCCTCACTTTCCCCTTTGGTAACTGTAAGTCTGCCCTCTCTGTCTGTGAGTCTATTTCTGTTTTGTAAATAAGTTCATTTGTATCATTTTTTAGATTCTATATATAAGTGATACTGTATGATATTTGGCTTTCTCTGTATGGCTTACTTCACTTAGTATGATAATCTCAAGGTCCATCCATGTTTCTGCAAATGGAGTTATTTCATTCTGTTTTATGGCTGAGTAATATTCCGTTGTGTGTGTGTAGGATAGATAGATAGATAGATAGATAGATAGATAGATAGATAGTTAGATCTCACATTTTCTTTATCCATTCATCTGTTAATGGACATTTAGGTTGCTTCCATGTCTTGGTTGTTGTAAATAGTGCTACAGTGAACATTGGGGTGCATGTGTCTTTTTGAATTATAGTTTTCTCCAAATATATGCCCAGGAGTGGGATTTCTGAATCATATGGTAACTCTATTTTTAGTTTTTTAAGGAACCTCCATACTGTTTTCCATAGTGGCTACACCAATTTACATTCCCACCAACAGTGTAAGAGGGTTCCCCTTTCCTCCACACCCTCTCCAGCATTTATTATTTGTAGCCTTTTTGATCATGGCCATTCTGACTGGTGTGAAGGGGTTCCTCATTGTAGTTTTGATTTGCATTTCTCTAATAATTAACGATGTTGAGCATCTTTTGTTATTGAATGTATGAGTGGTTTGTATATTTTGAATTAATCCCTTGTTGGTAGCATTTGCAAATATTTTCTCCCATTCTGTGGGTTGTCTTTTCATTTTGTTTATGGTTTCCTTTGCTTTGCAAAAGCTTATAAGTTTGATTAGGTCTCATTTGTTTATTTTTGCTTTTATTTCTATTGCCTTGGGATACTGACTTATGAAAACATTGGTACGATTTAGGTCAGAGAATGTTTTGCCTATGTTCTCTTCTGGGAGTTGTATGGTATCATGTCTTATGTTGAAGTCTTTAATCCATTTTGAGTTTTTGTGTATGGTGTGAGGGAGTGTTCTAACTTCATTGATTTCCATGCAGCTGTCCAACTTTCCCAACACCACTTGCTGAAGGGACTGTCTTTTCTCCATTTTATATTCTTGCCTCCTTTGTTGAAGATTAATTGACCATAAGTGTGTGGGTTTATTTCTGGGCTCTCTATTCTGTTCCATTGATCCATATGTCTGTTTTTGTGCCAATACCATGCTGTTTTGATTACTGTAGCTTTGTAGTATTGTTTGAAGTCTGTGAGGGTTATGCCTCCAGCTTTGTTCTTTTTCCTCATATTTGCTTTGGCAATTCTTGGTCTTTTGTGATTGCATATAAATTTTAGGATTATTTGTTCTAGTTCTGTGAAAAATGTCATGGGTAATTTGATAGGGATCACATTAAATCTATAGATGCTTTGGATAGTATGGCCATTTTAACAATATTAATTCTTATAATCCAAGAGCATGGGATATATTTCCATTTCTTTGAATCATCTTCAATTTCCTTTATCAGTGTTTTATAGTCCTCAGTGTATAAGTCTTTCACCTTCTTGGTTAGGTTTATTCCTAAGTATTTTTTTTAGATCGCATCTAACTTGGGATTTGGGGATTTTTTTTTTTTTTAAATCCTAGTTTGGGATTTTTTTTTTTTTAACTTTCCCTTTCTGATATTTCATGGTTAGTGTAAAAAAAAAATGCAGCATATTTCTGTATGTTGATCATGTATCCTGCTACCTTGCTGAGTGTCATCCACATATAATGAAGAATGTCTCGTCTCTAATGAAGAATGTCTTGTCTTTTTAAGTATGGAAGTTAAATTTTGCGTCATAAATGTTTTAGTATTTTATGGTTTCACAGTACTGAAGAAAGAATAAAAACTTCCTGACATCTATAATTATTACTCAATGACCAGCAAGGACAATGACAAAGGTATCTGGACCACTGGAAAAGGGGCCCTGAAAGCTCCAGTTTTAGCTGCTACTCACTTTAATAAATCTACAACTTGAACTCCAGAGTTTTACACTTCAGTTGCGAACAATTTGACAAATTCAAACTGCCTGCGATACCCTACAGTGTGAATATTTACAATGAGAAACTGTTTAATTCCGTCTCAATTTCTGCAACAATTATGATCAGTGAAAGTATTCATGTTAATCTAAAATTTCTTTAGATGAGAAGAGAGGCTTATTTTTGTACTAAAGACAATCCATCTTAGAATTTCCTTCTTTATAATCATCTAAGTTCAAGTTTCTGCCTTTGGGAATTTGGTAATGGATGTTCTATATCTATTTGACTTCTTTTTTAATTTAGAAGATTACTTTTTTTCCCCTAGCCTTGATTTGTCTTGTTGTGTGGTTATTTGCTATTAATATTTAAACATATCCTTAACAGGTGATCCCTAATGAGTAACACTTTTACAAAACAAATTATCCTTTAGCTATTTTTTGCATAAGGAAAATTTAAATTGTGTAAATTATCTAGAATGATGTGAAAAATCTGAACCTTTAGCCATCTAGAAAATGACAATATTTCCACCCTTTTCTCAATAATGTTAGCAGTTCTCAACCCCCTTTATATCCTTAAAACCATTGAAAACTCCAAAAGAATTATTTGTGTGAGTTACATCTATTGATATTTACCATATTAGAAATTAAAACTGAGACATTTAAAAAATATTTACCTGTTTATTTAAGACTGACAATAATAAACCCAATGCCTTTTAAAATAGACATATTTAATGAAAAATAACTCTTTTTCAGAAGAAAGGAATTTAAGTGTAAAGAGTGGCATTATTTTTTCATTTTGCAAAGCTCTTCAATGTCTGACTTGACAGAAGACAGCTAGATTCTAATATCTGCTTCTGTGTTCAATCTCTTCTAATATGTTGTTTTCATTGAAGGTTATGAAGGAAAGTCAGCCTAATTCAGATATAGTTGGGAAAAGGAAGCATATTTTACTAGCCTTTGCACATAATTGAGGCTATTCCTCTTAGACATTAAAACAAAATTCTACAAGTGATAGCTTCTTACAGATTATTTGCAGTATGAAATCTGAAACTGCCTCAATGAACTGTTTGTAGTCTTATTACATTAAAATCCTTTGGTCTATCTTGCACTTTGAACACATCTTTTAACCATGCATAATTTTGTATCATCATACTTTGGTTATTAGAAAATACTGGTTTCCTGAGTTGTGCAGATTTTCCAAATGTTGACATTATGTCATACAATATCAAAGAATCACATTTCTCATCAGAAAATCCTTTAAGTATTAGGAAGCTATCAAGCTTATAGTAGCAAATAAAAGTTTCCCAATATTTGAATCTTTGCTTGAATTCTCTAATTTTATCATTGACAACAAACGCTGTCAGTTGTTTTCCTTGAAGTGACAGGTTTACTTCATCCATTTTATTTTTAGAAAATGTCTGCCAAATACCCAAGTCAAAACAACCATAGTTTATATGTCAATTATTTTTTCAAATAAAAATGGTGTTTCATGAGAAAAGTCAGTAGTTCAGCTCACAACTTAAACAACTGCAAAGTTTTTTTCCCCCAGAAATAACCATCATATTTTAGAATGCAGCAGAAATGTTTTATGCATTTCCCATTCTATTACACAGAACGTTACAAACACTCGAGGATTGATATTTAATAAAATTCATAATTCACCAAGGACGTTGTTAGGTGAAACTGGCTTTTTTGTTTTTAACTGCAAATGTATGGCAAGGAAGAATGCAATGACTACTACTATGGTTTGGTGCCACTGCTTTGGTTTGTTCTGAGGTACCAGCCCTTTTACTCTTCATTGCTTTTGTGTCATCAGTGCAAATGTCAACACAGTGATAAAGGTAAATAAAGTCGATATAATTATGAAGTTTCCCCAGCCCCAAAGACTCTGAAAGGATCTCAGGGACGTGCAGGGGTCGAGGGACTAGACTTTGAGAACTGCTACTCTACGTAATGTTCAGTTTAGTCTTCACTTCTAAAGCTCAGGTTTGAAAAGTGCTAAAACTTCAGCAACATGGTCTAGTGAAGATAGAGAAGCCAAAACTGGGTTAAAAGGGACAAGAAGAATTGCCCCAATTGGAGGACTATCCCTTCAAATAAGTGAATTCCAGTGCCAAGTGAAATTCAAAGTCAGACTGGTGGTAAGAGTGGCAGCACTGTCATATGAAGAATCAACCTGTTTATTTGTAAAAGAATCACAGCCACTAGTTATAGAGCTAGAAGTGATTTCCCCCAGAGATGCCATCTGACAAGATTTAAGCAGGATATTAAGTCTCTGACTAGGTAGGTTGAAGTCAAACACAGTGTTCACTCCTAGCAGTAGATGAATAATGTGCTGGTTAGTAAACTGAGGCAGATACCTAGCCATTACAGATAGAACCAACTGAGGAGAGAGGTTAATTCAAGGGAAGAGAGAAGAGGGTAAGCAAATGCAAATCCTATAGTATATAGATTCCAAAGGCACACAACCAAGCTCATCAGGTCTTAGGTCTATACAAGCAGGATTAATCCTAGACCACACCAGCTGGCATCTGAGTGAGGTTAATAATAAACCTCATTCTTTGGTGAGTCTTGGTCCTGAAACTAGGAATGGTAGAGTTTACAGATTTAAAGCTTGAATGACTTCATCTACAGGGTTCTCAAGAAGGCAAAGATAGACATAATTTCCCAAACCAATTGAAATGATTTTATTTTAATGATCTTAACAATTTGACCAATTATTATTATTATTAGAATGGAGCTCTATGAAGAAATAATTTTAAACCATAATCTTCAGGGTCCCGGGACTCGGCGTGGGGGACTATCTTATGGTATTTATAGCATGTGTAGAAGTAAGATGTATGACAACAATAACACAAAATGTGGGAGGGAAATAAATGGCTTAAACTCTTGTAGGGTTATTGCGTTGTTCGGAAAGTGAAAAAGACCAATTTAAGGTAGACTGTAGTTAGTCAAGGGTGTATATTGTAATCTCTACTGTAATCACTAAAACAATAATGCAAAACTGTTTAGCCAAAATGTAGTAGAGGAGATAAAATGTTATATTTTTAAAATCTTGCTTAATGGAAAAAAGTCAGGAAAGTGAGGAAAAAAGAAAAAGTCAGGAGGAAAGAACAAACGAGACAAATGGAAAACAAATCACAAAATGCTAGAACATGTTACCTGAAAGAAAAGACAGAGATATGTTACAATAATAGCATTAATAATTATTGAGGTGCCAGGCCCGGTGCTACACACTTCATGTGAATATTTCATTATCCTCTCAACAATTCAGTAGACAGGTATTACTATCTCCATTTTATTACTGATAGGAAAACTGAGGCTTTTAGTAAGGAGCAGAGTCAGCATTACAATCAGAGTTGCCTGACCACAAAACCCAAGTTTTTAACAATTCTGCTAGTATGCTTCTCTTCAGGTTATAAAGAAGATCCAAGTCTCTAGACAGCCAGACCTGCAAAGTGATGAATTTATCTGTACTATGGTAACGTGTTAATAGTATGTTCAGCTTACTAGAATACAGTGAAAACTAAAGACTATGATATACATATATGTATTTATATATATACCTATAACTAAATATAAACTAGTTGTAAAAACACAATAAATATATACTAAATATAAATATAATAAAAATTATTATACGTGTTTGTACATAATATACATGTGGATATATATCTATTGATCCATATCCGTCTCTATCTAGCTACATTTTAGACCAGAGCGTGACATTGAACGGACCTTTATTTTGAAACAATTACATATATATAAATAGTATTGATTTTACTTGAATGATAACAGTTTATTTTTCAAGAGGTTTTGAAATCTAGTGACAGAAAACAATAAAATTGGTTCAATGTAAAATCAGTTAGTATGTATCCAGACATAAGACTTCTGGGAGTTTAGAAACTTTGAGGAAAATTTTTTGCAAAAGATAACAGAAGTTAAGGAGAAGTGTAGATATATATTATAATTACTGTATTGCTGTTCTTTAGGTTTAGGGATTTATAATGAATTCTGTATAGCTTAATCTGTTCATTATATTTTCATTTTTACTTGTCTGGATGTATATCCAGAGAATGCCATGTACACAATTGTCTGCCTCTTTTCTCTGCAAGTCAGAAGGAAGAGCATTCTTATTTACCCTCACTATCTGGAAAGCGCAAATACCTGTAGTGGTCAGTTAATTGTAAAACTGAGTGGTCCATCAAGTGAATATAGGAGTATCCAGGAGCAGTTTAAACATTCCTGACTCTAAGATCCTGAAGAAATATTTCATCGTCACGACCAACGGTCCATTAGGTGAAAAACTGATGAGATGAGGGAGAAAGGACATGAGAGTCAATGACACAAATATAAACAGCAGGTGATCCAAAACCTGATTATACTTCTTTATGTTCAGCTTTGGCAAATAAGAGAAATGGTTTGTACCACTTCTATGTGTCCATAACCACAGGCGCAATGGAGATTCTGGCTGAAAGAACAGACAACCTAGGATTAAAATTTAGTCAAGATGGCATATCCTAGAAAGGCATAGTCAAAGGCTGGCTGGGTATCTTCTAACAACAAATATTCAAACCAAATTCTTTAAATAAAACATTTTACAGAAGAGACATAAATTTTTCTGGCTGGTCTAAATTATTTCATGCAGACTCTGAGAGATAGTTTATTCTTTACAAAATGTTTATCAATATTATATGTTTCGATTAATATATGCTTGAAGGTCCTTGAAAAAAAATTCACCAAAGCCTGGGGTAAAGAATAATTAAAATTCAGAATAACTAGACTGAACTCTTGGCATGATCTTCTAAACTTCAAATCACTGGCAAATGCTCCTTCCGTGCGTTACCCTTAAAGAGCTGTTAGCCCTTTTTTGGTTCAAATCCCTAACCTAAATGTTTTGAGTCTTCCACGTGCCTAGCACTATGTTAGATTCATTAGGGGATGCAACGGAAGTCCATGACATAGCTCTGGTCCTAAGGAATTGATCCTTTCCTTAGGAAATCAAAATACCCACTCTGAAATGGAGAAAAAAACAGGATCATAAAATATTAAGACATGATCATTTTGACACAGAGACAGAGAGCTGTGTTTTAAGTGAATCTCAAAGGAAGGATAGAATTTTGAAAGGGAAGATTGAGGAAAGAACATTAATTTTTCCATTTGTTCCCATTTCATCACCATCTGAAGGTGAGAATGAGAAAACCATATTTGGAGTCAGTGAGAAGACTGGCTTGTCTAGAAGAGAGTTTGATATGAGGAATAAAGGGATGGGGAAGTACATTAATAAATGTTGAGTGCCCCTATCATGGCAGGGCAGTATTATTAGTAGACATGAATATGAATGTGGATATAGACAAAGTTATAGATATCGATTCACACTTAGGTCTTCAGCAGTCCTTGGTAGTAAAATTGGTATTGCCTACATTTTGCAAATAGGAAAATACAACTTGCCTGAAATCATGCAACTAATAAGTGGTGGGGGGGTTAAGAGTCAAATCCAGGTCCTTCTGACGGTAAAATTACCTGTTACATAAGGCTTAGATAGGTACCTAAGGCAAGACCAGACTGAGCCTTAGAAATTACAATTTTATCTCCGTCACAACTCCGGATCAGTGGGCAAGCAAAACCCCAGCTCCCTTTTTGATGTTCAGAGAGGCCTCTCATTTCCCATGAAGCACTCCTTGTGGTCAGAGGGATTCACAGAGCAGCTCAGGGTCCCCTGACCTTCGATATCTTGGCTAAAACAGAAGCCAACTAGAGATTAGCTTTTAGTCACAGATTGTTTAATTCAAGATGATGACATAAGAAAGAGCTGAGGTCTAATAACTATATAAACAAACTAGATTCTTGCACTAATCCACTTTACAGAAGAAAAGAAAAACAACCCAGAGCTTCTGATGACTGGAAACATTTGGCTTAATGGACTAGTTGTCTCCTTTGCCTAACAGCTGCTGGTAATATTGACTAGAATTGTTTGGCAAATAGAGAATCTGAATACGTTATGTCTAACTACACCATAATGTCACCACCTAGTGATTAAATATAAACTGACTTTCCATATTAATGTTATGAGGGAATAAGATAACATGTCCCTGATGTCCATCTCACCAAAACATTTTTTAGAAATTGAGATCAAATCAGTCTTTTCTCTGTGATGATCAGAAAATACCCCAGGATTTGTAGATGCTATACTGTAAGCTCCACAAAGGAGGAGTATATCTATGCACATATAACAAATATTTGTTGAGCCTTCTTTTTCTTCTCTGAACTTGCTCTTTTCTGAATCACCTTTAAAAGAGGTAGCTTCTCATATATGTAAAGTAATAATAGGAAAATATCTCCTGAGCGCATCTTCAAGGATCCTTGAGCTACCAGATAAAAACTGATGTGGCTAATGATTTTATCATAAAGAGGTTATCAACCCCTTAGTTAAGTATGCTGAGGAAGTAAGATGCTCTCAGCACTGTACTAAAAGATTTAAGGGAAATGTAATTCCTGGTTCCTATTCTCAAGCTTACCGGGAAGAAAAATAAACCTAAACCAAAGCATAACAAAAACTCTACACAACTAAGGAGAAAATTGTGAGTGGTATAGACAATAGATATCACAGAAAGACTAAAGAAGAGATCGTGATGGGCAGGATTGGTCAAAGAAGGCTTCAAGAATGTGGCAGATGGTATTTTACTCCCAACTCTCTGCTCCCTCTCTTGTAAGAGCATTATACAGCCCATCACTTGCCCTGTCTCTTCATGGGTAAAATATATTTCCACACCCCCTTGTCATATTTGGCCAGGTGACCATGGGGTGTAAGTGCATGTGTATACAACATGACTGACCAGAAATTCTAAATGCACATGCAGGGCTCTTTTGGTCTCTTGTGCTCCTGCCTTCTGCCATGAGGACAGTATGTCCTAGATAAGCTGCATAAGCTGTCCTTAATGAGCCAGGAATTACCAAATCCACTGAGTCATAAGATTAACAGAGAACAGAAACAAATCATTAGACAATGGAAATAAAATATTTGGGATCCAGCCTGAGCAGGTCAGGAGAGCAAAAATAAGTTGCATGAACAGATGGTCTAAAACCCGATGTCATCTATCCTGATACATGGACATCTTTCCTTCAATTTACTTCTGGGGTGAGCGGGGCCTACAACCAGCTGATGGAGGAAGAAAATCTCAGGGCTTGTACACAGATGGATTACCTCCCTATGTGGGTGAAAGCTGAAAGTGAATGATCTGGAAGGCAGCAGTGAAGCGAAATCCTCCCAGTGGGCAGAACTGTGAGCAGCGTGCTTATTTACCTTGAATGGAGGAAGAGATGGGTTGTACCTGGACTCCTGTGTAGTGACAATGGATTCACTGGTTGACCAGGGTCCTAGAAGAAGCAAAATTGGAAGACTGGAGACACATGGGGGCATGTGGATGGACCTGTTGGTGTGAGCACAAGCATGTAAATCTATATTTCTCACATTGATGCCCAGGAAAGAGGAGTCCCTCAATAACCTGGCAGAGGTCCTCACTCCTTGGTCAGGCTCTTTTCTCAGCCACTCCTGGGCTTGTGCAATGGATCCATAATGGTCATGGTATCAGGCCTTTTATGAAGAGGCCCCAAAACATGGGCTCCTTCTCACTAATGGTCCTGCCACTGATGAAAATTTGATATTCCAGTAACAGAGCCTAACACTGGGCTTGAAGAGGCCAGCCAGCCACTTGGTGGCAAGTTGATTGCATCAGACCTCTTTCACCATAGAAGGAGCATCAATTCATCCTTACTGAACTGAGACCTATTCTGGATGGGATTGGCTTTCCTTGCCCACAGTGCCTCTCACAGGCCTACAGGGTACCTGATGTACCAACATGGGGTCCTGCACAGTGTCACTGCAGGCGAAGGCAACCACTAACCAGCTGTAAGACCTCTGACAAGTTACCCTCTCTCTGAGCCTCAATTGCCTCATCTATAAAATGAGGAATTTAATAATAATTGTATTGGTTATAATGCATATAAAGGCATTAACATGTAAGTCCATAGTGACTTTTAGTTCTGTGTCCTATCCTCATGTTTTATTTGGTCTCCTTACCATGAGCTATTAGGGAAGGATAGTAGTAGAGGGCAGGGCCTGAAACCCAATAATTGTTATATTGGGGTGTAATGTTACAGGTGTGACTTCCATGAAGACTAAGACCAACCCAGCTTCATCTGCTGACTGATGTCTGGCATTCCACCATCAAGGGCTCTCTTCCTTCAGCTTGAGGCTAATGTGGGAGAGATCCACTTTGCTGAAAATGTTTGTTTTAATTGTTCATCCCCAAAAGAAAGTTACTGTTGTATATAAGATTATGTAATAACATAAAATAGCTTTCAAAGCTGTAACCTTTGATCAGAGAGGAAATAAATAAAACAGAGACAAAAAATGGAAAAGATAAATGAAACCAAGAGCTGTTTTTTTTTTTTTTTTGAAAAGATAAAGCTGATAAGCCTTCAGCTAGGCTCATCAAGAAAAAAAGAGAGAGGACCTAAATAAACAAAATAAGAAATGAAAGAGGAGAAATTACAACCAATATCACAGAGATTTTAAAAAATCAAAAGAGAATACTACAGTTATATACCAACAAATTGGACCGCCTAGAAGAAAGGGACAAATTTCTAGAAACATACAACTTGCCAAGACTGAATCAGGAAGAAATAGACAATCCAAACAGACTGATCATTAATAGTGAAATTGAATTAGTCATCAAAAAACTCCCAGCAAACAAAGTCCAGGACTGGACTGCTTCACAGGGAATTCTACCAAACATATAAAGAAGAGATAATACCTATTCTTCTCAAACTATTCCACAAAATTGAAGAGGAGGGAACACTCCTAAATTCATTCTACAAGACCACAATTACCTTGATACCAAAACAAGACAAAGACACTACAAAAAAAGAAAATTACAGGCCAATATCTCTGATGAATGTAGATGCAAAAATCTTCAACAAAAATATTAGCAGAACAAATTCAACAACGTATAAAAAGGATCAAACACCATGATCAAGTGGGATTTATTCCAGGGATGAAAGTAAGTTTCAGTACCCCCAAATTAATCAATGTGATACACCACATTAACAAAAGGAAAGATAAAAATCACAGGATCATCTCAACAGAAAAAGCATTTGACAAAATTCAAAGTTGTAACCTTTTAAGACAGGAAATCAACACGACATTCTGCTTAGTTTTCTCACTGAGGAGAGAAAAAGACGAGGGAAACCTCTGAGGATAGTCATTCAAAGGAGCTATGAAAAGCTGCTTCACTGTACATTTAAAATGGGTGTAGAGAAATGGGAACATATTGTATATGTATAACTGATTCACTTTGTTATAAAGCAGAAGCTAACACACCATTGTAAGGCAATTATACTTCAATAAAGATGTTTAAAAAAAATAAAATAAAATAAAATAAATAAATAAATAAAATAAAATGGGTGAATTTTATGGTATATAAATGACATCTCAATAAAGCTGTTTTTCAAAAAACCTATCCAGTAAACCTTGGAGTGGAGGGCAGGGAGAAAGGAGCTATGAAGACAATGGTAGATCTTAAGAAATATCTCTAGATTACCATTAACCTAACAATTATAATGGAATTAAATTACATAATTTACTCTTTCTTTCAATTTTGAACTACTAAATAATAGTCATATTTTTTCCTTTCCTAGCAAACCTATTCACATTGGACAACTCCAAAACCCATTTTTCATAAATATCCAGTACCTGATTGAGTTGTCTCCTGATGATGTGCTGGAGCTGGCTCGTACCAGCTCACAAGAGGCAACTGTTAAATTTTCAGGAATTTTGGTAAGCAGTTATTAAACACAGGCATTAAAAATTAAACTATCATTATATAAACTTGAAATTAAATAAAGTATATTAAAAACAAAAATTATAAATACTCCAAACTCACCCCATCCTAATTATTTTACTACTTTTATTTTCTGTGCTCTTAAGATTATTATTATTATTTTGTGGGGTTTTTTGGCTGCATGTGGGATCTTAGTTCCCCATCCAAGGATCAAACCCATGACCCCTGCAGTGAAAGTGCAGGGTCTTAACCACTGGACTGCCAGGGAAGTCCTATATTTCTATTAGACAGAAGAAAGCAGTCCTAAGATCAGGAACAAGACAAGGATGTCCACTCTCACCACTATTATTCAACATAGCTTTGGAAGTCCTAGCCATGGCAATCAGAGAAGAAAAAGAAATAAAAGGAATACAAATTGGAAAAGAAGAAGTAAAGCTGTCACTGTTTGCAGATGACATGATACTATACATAGAGAATCCTAAAGATGCCACCAGAAAACTACTAGAGCTAATCAATGAAAATGGTAAAGTTGCAGGATACAAAATTAATGCACAGAAATCTCTTGCATTCCTATACACTAATTATGAAAAATCTGAAAGAGAAATTAAGGAAACACTCCCATTTACTATTGCAACAAAAAGAATAAAATACCTAGGAATAAACCTACCTAGGGAGACAAAAGACCTGTCTGCAGAAAACTATAAGACACTGATGAAAGAAATTAAAGATGATACCAACAGATGGAAAGATATACCATGTTCTTGGATTGGAAGAATCAATACTGTGAAAATGACTATACTACCCAAAGCAATCTACAGATTCAATGCAATCCCTATCAAATTACCAATGACATTTTTTACAGAACTAGAGCAAAAAATCTTAACATTTGTGTGGAGACACAAAAGACCCCGAGTAGAAAAAGCAGTCTTGAAGGAAATAAACGGAGCTGGAGTAATCAGACTCCTTGACTTCAGACTATACTACAAAGCTACAGTAATCAAGACAATATGGTACTGGCACAAAAACAGAAACATAGATCAATGGAACAAGATAGAAATCCCAGAGATAAACCCACACACTTACGGTCAACTAATCTATGACAAAGGAGGCAAGGATATACAATGGAGAAAAGACAGTCTCTTCAATAAGTGGTGCTGGGAAAGCTGGACAGCTACATGTAAGAGAATGAAATTAGAACACTCCCTAACACCATACACAAAAATAAACTCAAAATGGATTAGAGACCTAAATGTAAGACCGGACACTATAAAACTCTTAGAGGAAAACATAGGAAGAACACTCTTTGACATAAATCACAGCAAGATCTTTTTTGATCCACCTCCTAGAGTAACGGAAACAAAAAACAAAAATAAACAAATGGGACCTAATGAAACTTCAAAGCTTTTGCACAGCAAAGGAAACCATAAACAAGACGAAAAGACACCCCTCAGAATGGGAGAAAATATTTGCAAATGAATCAATGGACAAAGGATTAATCTCCAAAATATATAAACAGCTCATGGAGCTCAATATTAAAAAACAAACAACGCAATCCAAAAATGGGCAGAAGACCTAAATAGACATTTCTCCAAAGAAGACATACAGATGGCCAAGAAGCACATGAAAGAATGTTCAACATCATTAATCATTAGAGAAATGCAAATCAAAACTACAATGAGATATCACCTCACACCAGTTAGAATGGGCATCATCAGAAAATCTACAAACAACAAATGCTGGAGAAGGTGTGGAGAAAAGGCAACCCTCTTGCACCGTTGGTGGGAATGTAAATTGATACAGCCACTATGGAGAACAGTATGGAGGTTCCTTAAAAAACTAAAAATAGAACTACCATACGACCCAGCAATCCCACTACTGGGCATATACCCAGAGAAAACCATAATTCAAAAAGACACATGCAAAAAAAAAAAAAAAAAAAGACACATGCACCCCAATGTTTATTGCAGCACTATTTACAATAGCCAGGTCATGGAAGCAACCTAAGTGCACATCGACAGACGAATGGATAAAGAAGATGTGGTACATGTATACAATGGAAAATAACTCAGCCATAAAAAAGGAACGAAACTGGGTCATTTGTAGAGACATGGATGGATCTAGAGACTGTCATACAGAGTGAAGTAAGTCAGAAAGAGAAAAACAAATATCTTATATTAATGCGTAGATGTGGAACCTAGAAAAATGGTAGACATGAACCGGTTTGCAGGGCAGAAATTGAGGCACAGATGTAGAGAACAAACGTATGGACACCAAGGGGGGAAAGCCGCGGGGGGGGTGGGGGGGTGATGAATTGGGCAAAAAAAAAAAAAAAAAAAAAAGAATGAGGTCATTTTGGTAACACAAACATTTGAAATATGGGTTTGAAGATCAGGTGATCAGCAAATCATCATAAAGTTGATGTTGTTTGTCATCAACACCAGGGCATTTTTTAATTTAATTAATTAGTTTATTTGTTAAAAAAAAAAAAAAAAAAAGAAGAAAGCAGTCCTGTGAAAGAGTCAAAAGAGTCCCAAGAGAAATAGGAAGAAGGGAGAAGCTGTCTGCCACTGTTAGCTCCTCAGCTAGAGGTTCAAAGATACTGAAGTCCAGTTCCAGAACACTGCGATAAAGCTACTCACACGAATTTTTGGGTTTCTCAGTGAATATTAAAGTTATGTTTTTACTATACTGTAGTCTATTAAGTGTGCAATAACATTATGTCTAAAAAAACAATGTGCATACCTTAGTTAAAAAATGCTTTGCTGCTAAAAAAAATGCTAACCATCATCTAACAACGCAGGGTTGCCACAAACCTTGAATTTATTTAAAAAAAAAATACTCAGCATCTGCAAGGTGCAATAAACAAGAGTGCCTGTAGTATTGCACCATTGTTGCTGTTATTGCTAATGGTGAACATATAGCCCCAGAGTCTGTATCCCATAGGTTAAACACTGGGTGTTAGCAGTTGGCACCCTTCTAAGAGTTCACCTTAAAAATTCTTGCACACGATGACCCAAGAAAGCCCAGTCACAAAAGGCTCAGAACACCCAGAAGATATGTTTCTATTCTGTAGTTTGGGCCTTATTTTTAATTTCCCTTTCCAAAGATTGAAAGAGCGTTATGCAGCCCATAAGAATCTGCTGGACTCCTCCATTGGGGATAGCAATTGTTTATCCATCAGCTGTTCTCTTCTCTATGCTGAGAGAGATTGAGCTCCAGTATAATCTACCCAACTTCCACTTGTTTCTTTTTACTAATCCAGTCATTCTAATGGATATAATAATGGATCACAGATTTGTGATATCATTGCTTAGCTATTTTTATTAGTTAACAATAAGTGTCTTTAAGTTTTCATCATATTGTAAATGTTCTGAAGTTTCCTTGAATTATAAATGTAATTATCATACCAAACGACCTCTTTCTCCAGGCTTCTCTTGAAACATCCTTTTGGTCTCTTCTGTATAACTTTCCCCTTTGGGGCCACTGGCCTTTGATCCCCTTCGTAAATCCCCAGGCTTTGAAGGATAGGCTGAGGTATATTGATTAATTTCTTCCCTTGTTTCTACCTATTTAACTCAACACTCAAGTTCGTATCCAACTCCACCTGTTCCAGGAAGCCTCCCCTAATCACCCAGCTCTGCCTTAAGCTATTCGTGGGAAGCAAGTGATAGTTTTTTGGTCTTTGGTTGGTTTGGTTTGAGCTCGTATCCCAGAAATGGAGACTTTTCCTCTTTTGTAGCAGAGTTGCCTTTACTCTTGGTGGCTATGGAATTGAGTAGGCAACTACTTTTAAGGACAAATCATTAATTTCCATAATTGATATGTGTCTAAAAAGATAAGAGAAGCAAAATTCCAGAATAGATATATAAAATAGTTAATGAAATAAAAATGTTATAGATTGAATACAGCTTTCCATTAAGGCAGTCTATCATTAAGAATTTTTAATGCCCACATGTCTATCTCTTCCCTATTTTCCTTTTTTATTTTTCCACTGAATGTCCATTGTGCGAGGCAGTTGGCAACATCGGCTATTTACTTTTCAAAGAAGGAGAAAGTGAGGCTAGAGAAGTGGAGGTAATTTCCCCAAAGTCAAAAAACTGATCAATAACAGAGTTAGGATTAGATTCTTGGTGTATCTGATTCCAAAGTCCAGGTTCCTTGTAATATGAATAATATATATATATATTTTTTTTTACAAATAAGATTATTTCTTCTAATAATTCCACCTGAATTTCCAAGATCTTCACATATTTTTTCTAGTGATACTACAAATAAGTAGGGAATATGAATTCTTTCAGACCTTGTTTCCTAGCTTATTGTTTGAATTTTGGAATTTTACCACAGTATCTCTTTCTGGGGGTAATTTAGGGACTGTGACCCTTCACTGGGACCCCGAGCTTTTGTGCAGAGCCTCCCCTACCCGGAATGGACAGCACAGCGAGCTGTTAGCCCTCCCTCACTGCAAGGCTGGTGGCTACAAGTTGCATGCTGCCCTTCTTTCCAGTTTCAAAAGCACATACCTCAAAAAGAATATTTAAGGAGACAGGGAGGGAGAAGGAGGTGGAAGAGAATACTTGGACGCTCCAGAGAGAAAAGTGCTGTGATCACTGGGGCTTGGTGTGGGGAGCAGAGAAGCAGCATGTGGGAAAACAACAGTGTCTGCAAAGGTGGCAGTGGGATGTGCAGTGGGGATGGCTCCAGACAGGATGCCTATTTTAGTCACATCTGCCTCTTACTCCCGAAGTTATTGTGGAAAAAGATGCTAAATCTACCTGAACCTCCGTTTTCTCATCTGTAAGACAGCAATAATATCTGCCCTCCCAATTTCATAGAATTGTTGCAAGGATAAAATAAGATATTTAGTGGGTGCAAAGGGCATGCAAAACCGGTAATGAAGGTAATATCTGGCATACACTGAGTGCTTACCCTGTGCCAGATAAGAGCTTTACATGTACGAACACACCTAAGATAATAACACGAGGTCCAGAGACACGGAGGATTTATGGACCATCTGCTCTGCCAAGTCACCCAGATGAAAGCAGTGATGTACCATTTTTAGTAAAAGAAAGAAGTAAAAATAACTGACTTTGGAGATGGTCCTGCCATTAACTGCATGGATCTGTTACTTCATATTTCTAAGTCTTACTTTCCTTTCAGTAAAACGGGAGTAACAATACCTACTGTGATTCACAGATTATGAGAAGTAATCTAATTCCTTCCTCATTTTTCCACATCTTCTTTTGGCTCCCAGTAGTTTCTTACACACTTGTTGATAGAACTGAGAACACAACTCCAGTCTCTGGAGTGCAGCCTCAGGCACTACAATCTCATCCTAGGGGGGACCACGGCCAGCCACTGATCCACAGTTCCTTGTGGGGTGTAACAGTTAGCACTAATTCCTCAGCATGTTCATTTCCCTGCTTACATGAATCCCCAAGCATTGCATGCACTCCAAACAAAAAACTTCTTAACCAAGAAATTGTTTTAAAAGAAAAACTAATGATTTAGATTCAAAAGTCTATATCCTTACACGGAGCATCATTCACAATTGTCTGAAAGTCTTGATTTCAAATAAGCTGCTTTACTGTTGATCCACTCTCATCTCCCAACTTGTCGTATTGGATGTTCTGATTTGGGGATTGAAAAATAAGGTCACACTATTTTTTTTATAATTGGGAATCCCTCCCTTTGAAAAATTCTAAATTAATAAGTAGAAATCACTTTAAGATTAATTCGGTCTATGTCACTGTTAAGAAAAATATAGCCAAAACTTGGAAATAAGGCAGAAGGAGAACTGTGTGCCCTTTCAGTGTCATACTGGAGCTTCGTCTCACAGGCCTACTCAAAAAGTATCTAATTCTCTAGCAGACTTACCTTTGTTTGACTTGCTATTATTGATTGGGACCAAGATTCTTTGAGGTTAGAAGATAACTTGCAGATTTTCATCAGGTAGAACTGTAAATAATTTCTCTACTATGGAAAAGTTAACCACAAAGCTGTGGTTTTATTGGCCAGAATGATACTAACCAAGTTTGCATCTAACCTGGTAGTCAACATTCTAAAAGTCATGATGTGCCTAAAAGTTCTTCAATTGCTCTTGACACCAACTTTACTACTGATTCCCTTGTTAATGAGGTTAATAACTCTTTGATATGTGTTCATTCCGTATTTGTATAAAAATATAATTTTTAATTATTACTAAGTTATTCTTTGACATCCTTCTCCCTTCCCTACTCTCTACCGCTGCATCACTGAATGGTAAGATAAAATTCCTGATTGTATATCATGAGCCAGAAGTGGCTGCAAAATACAAATGGTCTTGCTCTCTAACAACTGCCATAAAAAAAAAAAAAAAAACCTACTCTATACTGAAATGAAATGTATTATCCTTAGGACAAGCAATCTTCACAATCTAATAGATGTACAAGTAACTACTTTCTGAAGGTCAGCTTGTCCTGTTAGCTGAGGGTATATTCTTCAGATCTACATTCTAGTGTATATATTATGAGGCAGAGTTGCTTATGATGTCTTCGTCCATTCAACATTAATTGAATGAGTGCATACTACTTGCCAAGGACTATTCTGGCTGCCAGCAATGCAGCAATTAACAAAATAGACCAAGTCCATGCACCTATGGAACTTACATTCCAGTGGGAAAGCAGATGATAAAAGTTAATATAAAGGCAGAATATCAGATAAATATAATGAAGAAAATAAAGCAGACTACAAGAGATAGAAGATGTGGAATATGGGGAAGTAGCTGTTTTTTAAATGGTAGTCATGGGAGGTCTCATTTAGACGATGGCATTCAAATGGAGGCCTGAGGAAGTGAAAAAGAATTTTCCAGGGAAAAGGACAAGCAAGTGCCAAGATTCTGAAGGAGGAATGTGTACAGTGTGTTTGAGGAATGGCAAAGAGACCAATGTGGAGTGAACAGGAGGAAAGTCGTAGGAGATAAGATCAAAAATATGGCAGGAGCAGGGCTTCCCTGGTGGCACAGTGGTTAAGAATCCGCCTGCCAATGCAAGGGACATGGGTTCGAGCCCTGGCCCGGGAAGATCCCACATGCCACGGAGCAACTAAGCCCGTGAGCCACAACTACTGAGCCTGCGTGCCACAACTACTGAAGCCCACGCCCCTAGAGCCCGTGCTCTGCAACAAGAGAAGCCACTGCAATGAGAAACCCGTGCACCGCGTCGAAGGATAGCCCCCGCTCACCGCAACTAGAGAAAGCCCGCGCGCAGCAACGAAGAACCAAGGCAGCCAAAAATTAATTAATTAATTAATTAACTTTAAAAAAAATATGGCAGGAACACAAAGACCTTAAAAGACACAGTAATGACTTTGGATTTTACAACGCTGATTGGAGGAGTTTGAGCAGAGGGGGAACCTTGCCTTTTAAAAATACTCTAGGTGCTGTGTTGAGAACAGACTGTAGAGGAGACAAGTGGAAGCATGACGACCAGCTATGAGGTTATCAACAATAACCTAGGTAACAGATGCTGGTGGTTTACTTCAGGTGGAGGAGGAACGACTAGGGATATATTTTGAAGGTACAGCCTACAGGATTTCCAAATGAATTAAAAGAAAAAGACAGGAATCAAGAATAACTTGGCCAGAGAAACTGTTAGAATGGAACTGTTACTTAATAAGATGGGAACTATAGAAGAATAATTTGAGAGTAATATCAGGATTTAAAGTTTGGACTGATTTAGTTTAAGATGCCTATTAGACATACAAATCAGTATTTCTGGTAGACAGTTGAGTGTGAGTTTGTAGTTATGCTCCAAGCTGGAACATAAACGTGGGTCTCATCTCAAATGTGGGAATTTAAAGCCAGGGGACCAGATTGAATAAGGAAATGAGTATAGAAAGAGAAATCCAAGAAATGAGCTCTGAGGCATTCAAATGTTCAACAGTGTGGCAGGTAAGAACAACAAAGAAATATGAGAAGAAGCAGTTAGTGAAATAAGAGAAAAAATCATCCTGGAAGAAGGGATTTCAAAAAGAAGGACATACAGGGACTCAAACAGATACTTGCATACCAATCTTCATACCAGCATTTTCCACAATAACCAAAAGGTAAAGGCAACCCAAATGTCCATCAACTGATGAATGGATAACAAAATTTGGCATACACATAGAACGCAATATTATTCAGCCTTAAAAACAAGGAAATTCTGATACGTGCTACAACATGGATGAAACTTGAAGACTTTATGCTAAGTGAAATAAGCCAGGAACAAAAGGAAAAATATATGATTCTACTTATATGAAGTACCTAAAATAGGCAAATTCATAGAAACAGAAAGTAAAATGATGGTTGTCAGGGAATAGGGGAGGGGGAAATGGGAAGTTATTGTTTAATGGGTACAGAATTTTTGTTTGGGGTGATGAAAAAGTTCTGGAAATGAATAGTGGTGATGGTTTTACATGTGAATGCTTTTAATGTAACTGAGTTATGCACTCAAAATGTTTTTAAAATGGTAAGTTTTATGTTATGTATATTTTACCATAATTTGAAAAATATATACATATATAAGCATGATCAACTTTGTCAAATGCTGCTAATTAGTTGAGCATATCAGCTGTCTATTATACATTAAAAACACCCCAAAACTTAGTGACTTAATCATTTTCTGCTTATGATTCTGTAGGTCAATAATTTGGACTGGGCTCAGTAGGCAGTATTTTGGATTTTTTTCCTTTAGGTTTATTGAGAAATAATTAACATATAATACTGTGTAAGTTAAAGGCATACATGTGTTGACTTGATACACTTCTATATTGCAAAATGGCTACCACCATATTGTTAGCTAACATCTGCATCATGTCACATGATTACCATTTCTTTTTTGTAGTGAGAACATTTAAGATCTACTCTTTTAGCAACTTTCAAGCATATAATACAGTATTAACTATAATCATCATGTTGCACGTTAGAGTTCCAAAATTTATTCATCTTGGAAAGAAGTTTATACTCTTTAACCAGCATTTCCCCTTTTCCCCCATTCCTTAGTCCCTGGTAACCTTCACACCATCAATTTAGTTTCTATTTCTTTAAGTTGGGCTTTTTTAAATTCCACATAAGTGATATTATGCAGTGTTTGTCTGATCCATCCATGTTGTTGCAAATGGCAAGATCTTCTTTCTCATGGCTATATAAGATTCCATTATACGTATATCCATTCATCCACTGATGGACAGTTAGGTTGTTTCCTTATCTGGGCTATTGTGAATAGTGCTACAATAAACATGGGTGTGCAGATATCTCTTCTAACTCCTGTTTTCATTTCCTTTGAATATATTCCTTTGAAGTGGGATTGCCGGGTCCTGTGGTAGTTCTATTTTAATTTTTTAAAGGAACTTCCATACTGTTTTCCATAGAGGCCGAACCAACTTACATTCCTACCAACAGTGCACAAAGGTTCCCTTTTCTCCACATACTCGCCAGCATTTGTTATTTTTTGTCTTTTTGATGATAGCCATTCTAATAGGTATGAGGTGATATCTCACTGTAGTTTTGATTTACATTTCCCTGATGATTAGTGACACTGAGCACTTTTTCAGGCACCTGTTGGCCATTTGTATGCATTCGTTAGAAAAATGTCTATCAGTTTCTCCACTTATCTTTAATCAGATTGTTTGGGGTTTTGTTGTTGTTGTTGTTATTGAGTTGTATGAATTCTTTATATATCATGGATATTAACACCTTATTCGATATGTGATTTGCAAATATTTTCTCCTGTTCTGCAGGTTGATTTTCATATTCTTTGTTTCTTTTGCTGTGCAGAAGCTTTTTTGTTTGATGTAGTCCCACTTGTTGATTTTTTTCTTTTATTACTTGTGGTTTTGGTGTCATATCAAAAAAATTATTACCCAATCCAACATCAAGGAGTTTCTTCTTTATGTTTTCTTCTAGGAATTTTATAGTATCAGGTTTTATGTTTAAGTTTTTAATTCATTTTGAGTTAATTTTTGCGAGTGGTGCAAGATCGGGATCCAATCTCATTGCTCTGCATGTGGTTATCCAGTTTTTCCAGCATCATTTATTGAAGAGACTATCCCTTCTCCATTAAATATTCTTGGCTCCTTTGTCAAATATTAGTTGACCATATACATGAGAGTTTATTTCTGGGCTCTCTATTGTGTTCCATTGGTCTATTTGTCTATTTTTATGCCAGTACAATATTTTGTAAAATATTATAGCTTTGTAATATAGTTTGAAATGAAGATGTGTGATGCCTCTGGCTTTGTTCTTCTTTCTCGTGAATGTTTTGGCTAGTCTAGTTCTTTGTGGTTCCATACAAATTTTAGGATTGTGTTTTCTACTTCTGTGAAAAATGCCATTGGAATTTTGAGAGGGATTGCATTAAATCTATAGATGACTTTAGGTAGTATGGACATTTTAACAATATTAATTCTTCTGATCCACGAACACGGGGTATCTATCCATCTGTTTGTGTCTTCTTCAATTTTTTTCATTAGGTTTTAAAATGGTAAGTTTTAAAGTTTTCATTGTTTTCATTAAAGTTTTCATTGTACAGGTCTTTCAGCTCCTTGTTTAAATTTATTCCTAAGTATTTTATTTTTGATTCAATCGTGAATGAGATAGTTTACTTCATTTTTTTTTCAGATGTTTTGTTGTTAGTGTATAGAAACGCAACAGATATTCTGAATGTTAATTTTATATCCTGCAACTTCCCTGAATTCATTCATTAGTTCCAACAGTTTTTTGGCTGAGTCTCTAGGATTTTCTTCATATAAAATCATATCATCTGTAAACAAAGACAATTTTACTTCTTCCTTCCTTATTTGCATGTCTTTTATGTCTTTGTCTTGCCTAATTGCTCTAGCTAAGACTTCCAGTACTATGTTGAATAAGAGTGGTAAGAATGGGTACCCTTGTTCCTGATCTTAGAGGAAAAGCTTTCAACTTTTCACCACTGTGTATAATGTTAGCTGTGAGTTTGTTATATAGAGCCTTTGTTATTTTGAGGTATGTTCTCTCTTTACCCAATTTTTTGAAAGTTTTAATCATGTTGTATTTTGTCAAATGCTTTTTCCTCATCTATTGAGATAATCATAAGATTTTTATCTTTCGTTCTATTAACGTGGTCTATCACGTTATGAATTTGCCTATGTTGAACCATCCTTGCATCCCAGGGATAAATCCTACTTGATTATGGTGTATACTCCTTTTAATGTGTTGTTGAGTTCAATTTGCTAATATTTTGTTGAGAATATTTGCATCAGGTGTATTAGAGTAATTCTGGTCTCATAAAATGGGTTTGGATGTGTTCCCTCCTCTTCAATCTTTTGGAAGAGTTTGAGAAGGATTGGTATTAATTTTTCTTTAAATGTTTGGTAGAATTCACTAGTGAACCCCACTGGTACTGGGATTTTCTGTGTTGGGAGGGTTTTCATTACGTATTCAATCTCCTTATTCTTTATTGGTTTATTAAGATTTTGTATTTCTTCCTGATTCAGTCCTGGTAGGTTATGTGTTTCTAGGAATTTATCCATTTCTTCTAGGTTATCCAGTGTGTTGGCATGTAATTATCCATAAGAGTCTCTTATGATGCTTTATATCTCTGTATTATTAGTTGTAATGTCTCCTCCTTCATTTCTGATTTTATTTATTTGAGTGCTATTATCTGGGGTTTAATCTGTCTGTACCTGCTCCACTCCTCTTGCTCCCTCTTGTGGCAGGATTCTTAAACTGTTATGTCTTCTCTGGTTCCTACCAGTCACTAGGCTAGCTAGTGGAAACCGCTCTTTTGTTTTCCAGAAGATGGAGCTATAGTTCAAGTTTATGGTTTCTCCTTGCCCACAGATAGTGGCTTGTTTCCTGAATGCTCCCAGTCTACTGGGGCTGTCTATCGCTGCCTCGTGTGGAAGTGCACACCAGGTGTCGGTGCAGAGTTGGGGAAGGTGTGGGTTTAGCACTTGGGGCCTTGGAGGTGCCCATGGATCTGATAGATTCCTGGGTTCGGTACGCCGAGAGGCTTGTGGGCGGACTTCTTGCTGAGTGCAATCAGCAGGAATGAAGTCCCTTCTCTGCTTCTTTCCCAATATCCTCTCTCCCCCCTGTCATGGAGGTCCCACCTCGAGGGGTGGGGGACCTGGGAAAGTTTCTCTTACCCCCACCTCCACTGCAATCAAACTCATTTTTTTTTTTTTTTCCTAGAATAGTGTGCTGGAATCTCTCCTTGGGAAAGCTGGACTTTTGCAAATTCTCCTTCATGCATGGATATCTACCCAGGGCAGCACTCTCCAGGTTTTTTCCTGACTGTGCTGAGAGAGGTCTGGGCAGGTTTGCTGGCTCCCTGTTTCCACAGCCCATACCAAGGTCTGTCTGCCTATTACTGAATGCACGGGGGACAAGACTTCTCCCAGATTCCTTGGCATATGGTGCTAGATCCCACAACACCCACAGATGCCCTTATGTTCGTGGATGGATATTTATTTCATTGTTTAAAAGGGGGGATACAAAGGAGAACTGTCTTACACCACCATGATGCAGACACTGCCCCTAGGCAGCACTTCTAATGGTCTTGCTTAGGGACACTTAAGCAGCTGCAGTCAGACAGCAGGTTGGCTGGGAGCTGACTCTTTCCCGAGGGCCTCATTGATAGATCTGGTGGTCAGTTTGGACTGCCACATCTTGATTCTCCTCCACATCACCTCTCCAGCAGGAGAGCACAGACTTGTTTCCTTGGCAACTGGGCTCCAAGAGAGCCAGTATCAATGCACAAATGCTTATCAAGCCTCTGCTTGCTTCAGACTTGCTGACGACTCATTGGTCAACACAAGCCCCATGGCCAAGTCCAGAGTTGATGTGGAAGGACACTACATGGGGGTGGAGCCTGAGACACATGACCTTTTGGGGACAGTAATGTAACAATGTACCATAGTCTAGTAAGACGCAGATTGAGAACTGAGGAGGGAAATAACCAACTCCAGCCCTGTCTTCCTGTCTCACTTAAGGAAGAAGGAGGGGGAAGCTGAAAAGCACTTATGAAGGTCAGAGCCCAGGAACACAGGCTCATTGGAAGACTGAGACTTAATCACAGCAGCATGGACTTAACTGATGACGTTGACAAGTTCTGTTGTAGAAGAGTACTGGGGAGGAGAGAAAACAAGGCTGGAGAGTGTTCAGGAGGAAGGTTGGGGGTAGACAAAAAAGATAGTGAGAATAGACAACTCAGAGGGGTTTAGGGTAAAAGAAAGCAAAAAAAAAAAAAAAAAGGTATATGGAGGGAGACATGAGGTAAAGAGAGGGTTGTTTCCTTTTAATGAGAAATATTGTAACATGCCTTTATGCTGATAGAAAAGACCAATAGATGATTCATGGGACTACTGTTTCTCTATAATCTCTGTAGGACAACTAGTAACATCTGCCTGAAAGTTTTTCAAGGCAAAAATTATTCAATACTTTACCATGCTTGAGGTTTAGAACTTAAAGGATTCCACCCAGCATGGGCTGAAAGGGATCTAAAATTACTTTCATAAAGAAAAGTCTGGCTTTGCCCGCAGGTGCCCTTCTATCCAGGTCACTTAATTTTTGTAATTTTGTCACTGAATGTCAACTCTGCCCCACCCTGCCCTTCCCCGCTGATGTGGATTCCTAAGCACATGGAGTCTTCCTGTGGGCAATATAAAACACCAGCGTTTCTGTTTCTCATTTGCAAATTGTCTCTCTTCAAGCTTCTAGCAAAAGCTAGGCTGGTAGCAATGCTATTCAGACAAGACTGACCCACAAATTAGCTTCCATCTACTCCTCCAAAATCTCTCAATTCACTCCTTACATCAAGAATTGGACACCTAAGGGATAAATAGTAAATGTCATCCATTTATCACCTTACTGACTCACCTTTACTGAGTTACATTTCTGTTATTCCCTCAACTTTTCCTAAGAAGCAACCATATTCAGCAGTTACATGTGTGTCATGAGAATTTCAAGCAATTTCTATTCTTTTCCATGAGAAAAAGTTTTCTTTTTTTCTAATAAGAAAAGCAGTTTCTCTCTGACATGTGAAGGGCTTGGAAGTGGTCATTCCTGTCCTCCCAAGAAGAAAAGCTAAACAAACTGAAAATCAACAACCCTTCTTAGATCTGTGAGAAAATTGAGGTCACAAGGCAAGTCGCCACATTGAAAATTAGAGAGACAGGTGAATACAGAGAATCACAGCTTCCTGGGAGCAGGAGTCCACCACTGGAGCCAGTATGGGTAGAAACACTTGCTAGAGGCTAAGTGTGGACCAGCTATAAGTTAAAAATTCCAGGGGCCGAGTCTTAGTGGAGCCCTTAACATTCATAAGTTTTACCTTCAGGAGCCCCATCAGGTCCTCAGAGTAAAGATCAGAGAAAATTTCCCTCATGTTTCTGGCAAGGGAAGAGGACAAGTAGGTTTTTTGAAACAAGTCCATAGTGTTCTGTTCTTTTCTGTTTTGTTTTTGTTTTTTTGAATTTCTTTAAATTTTATTTATTTTATTTATACAGCAGGTTCTTATTAGTTATCTATTTTATACGTATTAGTGCCTTATATATGTCAATCCCAATCTCCCAATTCATCACACCACCAGCCCCCACCCACCACTTTCACCCCTTGGTGTCCATACGTTTGTTCTCTACATCTGTGTCTCTATTTCTGCCTTGCAAACCGGTTCATCTGTACCATTTTTCTAGATTCCACATATATGCGTTAATATGCGATATTTTTCACTTTCTGACTTACTTCACTCTGTATGACATTCTCTAGGTCCATCCACTTCTCTACAAATGACCCAATTTCATTCCTTTTTATGGCTGACTAATATTCCATTGTATATATGTACCACATCTTCTTTATCCATTCATCTGTCAATGGGCATTTAGGTTGCTTCCATGACCTGGCTATTGTAAATAGTGCTGAAATGAACAGTGGGGTGCATGTGTCTTTTTGAATTATGGTTTTCTCTGGGTGTATGCCCAGGAGTGGGATTGCTGGGTCATATGGTAATTCGATTTTTAGTTTATTAAGGAACCTCCATACTGTTCTCCACAGTGGCTGTATCAGTTTACATTCCCACAAACAGTGCAAGAGGGTTCCCTTTTCTCCACGCCCTCTCCAGCATTTGTTGCTTGTAGATTTTTTGATGATGCCCATTCTAACCGGTGTGAGGTGATACTTCATTGAAGTTTTCACTTGCATTTCTCTAATAATTAGTGATGTTGACCATCTTTTTCATGTGCCTCTTGGCAATCTGTATGTCTTCTTTGGAGAAATGTATATTTAGGTCTTCTGCCCATTTTTTTTTTTTAATTTTTTTTTTAGGTCTATTTTTTATTTTATTTATTTATTTTTAAATTTATTTATTTATTTTTGG
Organism: Balaenoptera ricei; assembly: GCF_028023285.1. NCBI lineage: Eukaryota > Metazoa > Chordata > Mammalia > Artiodactyla > Balaenopteridae > Balaenoptera > Balaenoptera ricei. Next base: position 129,161,793 of record NC_082639.1, read on the forward strand.
CTGCATTAGGTCTTCGTTGCTGCGCACAGGCTTTCTCTAGTTGCGGCGAGCGGGGGCTACTCTTCGTTGCGGTGCGCGGGCTTCTCACTGCAGTGGCTTCTCTTGTTGCGGAGCGCAGGCTCTAGGTGCATGGGCTTCAGTAGTTGTAGCATGTGGGCTTCAGTAGTTGTGGCTTGCGGGCTCTAGAGCACAGGCTCAGTAGTTGTGGCGCACAGGCTTAGCTGCTCCGCGGCATGTGGGATCCTCCCAGACCAGGGCTCGAACCCATGTCCCCTGCATTGGCAGGCAGATTCTTAACCACTGCACCATCAGGGAAGCCCTCCTGCCCATTTTTTGATTGGGTTGTTTGTTTTTTTAATATTGGGCTGCATGAGCTGTTTATATATTTTGGAGATTACTCCTTTGTCCATTGATTCATTTGCAAATATTTTCTCCCATTCTGAGAGCTGTCTTTTGATCTTGTTTATAGTTTCCTTCACTGTGCAAAAGCTTTTAAGTTTCATTGGGTCCCATTTGTTTAGGTTTTATTTCCATTACTCTAGGAGGTAGATCAAAAAGGATCTTGCTGTGATTTATGTCATAGAGTGTTCTGCCTATGCTTTCCTCTAAGAGTTTTATACTGTCTGGCCTTACATTTAGGCCTTTAATCCACTTTGAGTTTATTTTTGTGTATGGTGTTAGAGAGTGTTCTAATTTCATTCTTTTACATGTAGCTGTCCAGTTTTCCCAGCACCACTTATTGAAGAGGCTGTCTTTTCTCCATTGTACCTCCTTGCCTTCTTTGTCATACATTAGTTGACCATATGTGCGTGGGTTTATCTCTGGGCTTTCTATCTTGTTCCATTGATCTATGTTTCTGTTTTTGTGCCAGTACCATACTTTCTTGATTACCGTAGCTTTGTAGTATAGTTTGAAATCAGGGAGCCTGATTCCTCCAGCCCCGTTTTTCTTTCTCAAGATTGCTTTGGCTATTCAGGGTCTTTTGTGTTTCCATACAAATTGTAAAAATTTTTGTTCTAATTCTGTGAAGAAAGCAATCTATAGATTCAATGCAATCCCTATTCTGTTCTTTTTAACAAAATCCTGCCCTCAAGGGAAACTATTTTATTTGTTTAGAGGCTAAACAACTTGGGATTTTACCAGAGCCCAACTGACCTGGGGGAAGGGAAATATCCAGCTCCATCCCCCTCTTCCTGTCTCACTTAAGGGTGAAGGGGTGGGAAGCAGAGAAGCACCTGAGAAAGTCAGAGCCCAGGAAAACGGGCTCATGAAAAGACTGAGACCTAATCAGAGGATTATGGAATGCTTCTCCTCCCCGCCATGTCTTTACACCACATCATTTGGGCTCCTAATAACAGGAAGTCAACAGAAAAGCAAATAAAGATAGCAATTTGTGCTAAATTATTATGCATTATTGGTTCCAATTCTTTATGCTCCTATGGTATTTTACACCCACACCCTTTTTTTTTCTGGACATATTTTATTTTATTATATGATTGTTCTACAATTATTTCACACTCCTAAGATCCATAGGATTCTAATTAAAATTATTATGAAAAAATATTTATAATAATCTTAGAAAATTTTTTAAATTACATACAATTCCACTGTTCTATCATATGAATCATTTTCATTTCTCTATGTTTTCTTCCAGTCTTTGTACATATGTGGACATAATTGCTATGGCCTCAAGGTAGACAGGGCGTATGTTTCTCTGCCCCTTCACTTTGGGCTTGGCCACGTGACTTGTTTTGGCCAACAGGATATGCATAAATAAGTGAAGACTTGAAATGTGCTCTCTTACAGATGCTCTTGCCTTCCTGTGTGCCTGTAATCCACCATGAGAAGAGTTTTCTTCTAGTAGCTGCTGTCCCTTCAATCTGGAACCTAAAGCAAACACACGTGAGCACACCTGAGCCCAGCCCACAAGCTGGAAACATGTGCAGCCAACCCACTGCCTAAGCACAGCTACCCAGGTGAGTCCAGCTGAGATCAGCTAAACAATAGTTGACATGCAGGCCCATGAGCATAAAAATAAATGCTCGTTTTTGTAAGACACTGAGTTTGGGAATATATGTAATACAGCAGAAGCTGACTAACACAGAAAGTTTGTGAGTAGAGGTGAGCTGCTGCTATAACAAAAGTGTAAAAAATTTGGGCTGGGAAGCAGGTGGCCCAGAAACTGTTATAAACTGGAAAATGATGACATATTTTATATAGTGGTAAAATATTTGATAAAACTGTCACCTGTAGTTACTTGAAAGGCAAGTAACTAATGAAATGAGGACAAAATTTTAAGGCAGACTGTTAGCTGTGGACTAGCTGTTACTAGTTACACTTGATAAAGTACTAGAGTAAAGACAGCTACGAAATGAGCTGAGAAAAAACTGGCCACATTTCAAGCAGAGATTAGAGGGAATATAGAGATCACAGAAATTGCAGAGTAGGGAAAACGAAACTATTTCCCATCAAATCACAGGAGTGGCTATTAAAACACAGACTCGAGAAAAAAGACCAAATCAAAAGTATGGCTCTTTTTAAGACCTTGGAAAGGACTAAAGTATCACAGAGCAGATTCTTCCAACTACACAAAAGGACCACTAGAAATATAAAAAATCTTGGCCCAGAAGCCTGAAGTGCCCCACATTTCCTTAACTGTGTCTAGAGAGAGAGAGCCATATCCCCCAAAGAGTGGTAGGTGTGTCTTTGTTCACATGATGCAGATTGTAATCAAATACTTGGAAAATTCACAAAGTTTTTAGGAGGGCTGTGTTTGCAAAAGGTGCCTCACAAACCCAGAGTATTAAAAAAAAAAAAAAAAAAACAACCCCGAGGGTGTTCACAATGAATAAGGATCTGTGAGCCTCTATATTTTAGAGGCAGGGAGCAGGTTGAGAAGGCCACTCTGCCACCAAGATGGGCATGTTCCCCTATGGCCTCTTCAGAAGAGGCTAAGGAGAATGATGGAAAGTGAAGGACCTCCCAGAGTGTGGAGCCATAGTGGCAAAGGACATGAACTTTGGAGTCACTCCCAGAAGCAGACCCAGGGCCTAACCAAGAGACATTCCCAACCCCCCAGGACAGTGAAACCTGACAGCACTTGCCTATCAGAATTGCCTTTCAGAATTGCTATAAATATGACTGCTCAGCCTCTCACTCCTCCCTCTTTCAAATCAAAGTGTGCACTGTGGTTATCCTGTCCCTGTGCTCTCATTCTATACAGGGTGTGCAGAGCTGGGGAGGAGGATAACTTGCCATCTTAGATCACAGGTCTCCTGATCAAGCAGACCTGATGTAGTCATGAAAATCTGGACTTTGAGCCGATGCTGTGATTAGATGAGACTTGGGGGTGGGGATGGATCTTGGAATGGGTGTGACTATATTTTGCACAAGGGAGGGTCATGAATAATTTTGCAGATTGAATTACTGTTTCCAATTATTTATCCCTTGTGGTAGTATTATACAGTGATACCTACTGTGGACTGAATTGCCCTCTAAAAATTCATATATTGAAGCCTTGCCCCTCAACATGACTTTATTTGGACATGGGGTCTTTGGGAGGTAATTACGTTTAAATGAGGTTGTAAGAGTGGGTCCCTAATCCAATAGGACTGGTGGCCTTATAGGAAGAGGAAGAGAGAAAGAATTCTCACTCTCTTTCCACATGCAGCACTGAAGAAAGTGCATGGGAACACACAGTGAGATGGCGGTCTCCTACAAGCCAAGAGAAGAGGCCTCAGAATGAAACCTACCTTGCCAGCACCTTGATCTTGGACTTCCCAGACTCCAGAACTGTGAGAAATAAATGTCATTTGTTTAAGCCACCCAATCTATGGCATTTTGTTAAGGTAGCCTGGGCAGACTGAGACAACACTCTTACCATGGCCTCATGGTGGAGAGAGAGTATTTCTCCAGCTCTTGACTTCGGGCCTGGCCATGTGACTTGCTTTGACCAACAGTATGTTAGTAGTTATAATATGAGCAGAGGATTGACTTGTACTTACACAGTGGGGCTCGCCTCTTATGCTCAAGTGATCAGCCTGGTCCCATCTCCCAAAACCCAGTGGTTTATGTAAAACGTATTTATTTTCATGTTCACTGGTCTTTAGGCCAACTATGGATCAGATGATCTAGGCTGGGCTCCACTGGCAGCTCTGCTTCAAGCAGTGAATTGGTTGGGCTTGGTTCCAGGCTGCGGGTTGAGTTAAGGTCAGCTCCACATGTGGTCCAGAGACCAGGCTCAAGGAGCAGCTACCCAGGGAACACTCGTCATAGCCAACCATTGGAGTATCAGAGGCGAGCCCCACTGTGCAAGCACAGGTCATTTCTCTGCTCACATATGTCCACTAACATCCCATGGTGCAGCAAAAGCTGACAGCTACATTATTTGAATTTTGAGACTACATTTTCTCAAACAATGTTGTTGAGGACAGTATTATGTCATTCAGTTTCCCTTATACAAGACACATGAGAAACTGACCTAGCATTCACTGCTAGGGAAGAATTTGTTTTTTGGCAAAGAACTAGTTTGCTTTTTCCTTTCCAGTAGAAAGACTCTTCTGAATGTAGAAAGAAAACTAAATACACACAAAAATATATGTGGGAAAATTACTTTGAGGATTATGGTATTACTAAGATCTCAGGAAAATCCTGAACTACAATAGATCATAAGTAATCTCAAAGGACAAGAAACTTGAAACCATGCCCTATGAGGAACTATTGAAGAAAACAGGAACATTTAGGGGAGATTTGAAGGAACAAAACAGAAGTTTTTAAATATCGACAAGGCTGTTATGTTAGATTTGTTTTGTGGCACCTCAGAGGCTGAGACTAGGAGCAATAAATGAATATTATAGAAGGGAATGAGAGAGGGTTGTAGACATAACATATTAACTGAGAGATAAGAAGAACCAGCATGAATGGGCTGTACTGAGCTCAACTCCACTGGTGTAAAGGAAACTAGCTATTGAATTGTGTCATCTCTGAGGATAAAGGTAAAGTAGGAGATTTGCCATAGCCTTATCTGCAAGTTAAAGATAAGTAGCTTCCTTATTTAAAGAAGCCCTAGCCAGTCTGACATGTGAAGAGCTTGGAAGTCATCACTCCTATCCTCACAAAAAGAAAAAAAAAAAAAAAAAAAAAAGCTGAACAAACTGAAAATCAACAAGTCTTAGATACATCAGGGAATTGAGGTTTCAGGACAAACTGTCACCCTGAAAACTGGAGAGACAGACAAATATGGAGGATTATAGTTTATTAGGAGCAGAGCTGCAGCTGGAGCCTTGCAGGAACATGTAAAGGGCAATTGACTAATTATTGGCGACTGGGCCCAGACTAGCTTAAGAGAGAAATTTGTCTGGGGGCCCCCACACTTTCCTGAGTTTTATGTCCAGGAGCCTCACCAGGTTCTCAGGGTGAATATGTGAGAAAAATCCCTTCATACATCCAGAAGGGGAAGGGGAAAACTAACCATTTTTAAATAAGCCCAGCATGCTCTGTTCTCCTTAACAAAAGCCTGCTTTTAAGGAAAACTTATTTTACCAGAACTTAACCAACTCGGGTTTTACCAGAGCCTAACTGACCTGGGGGAAGGGAAAAACCCAAGTCCAACTTCCTCATCGTGTCTCAGTTAACGGGGAAGGAGGAAAAAACTGAGAAGTACTTGTGAAGGTCATAGCTCAGGAACACAGGCTAAACCAATGAGACTTAATCATAGATTATGAGATGCTTATCCTCCCCCAAGAGTTTTCAACATATCAAAGAGGCCCCTATGTAATAACATGGACTTACAGCTAAAAGAACTGCAAGCCTCCAGTCCTGTTTAAGAGAGTCTCTAGGGAAATCCAAAGACAACAGGGGAGACAAAAACAAAGACACTGTAAGAAATTTTAGCCTCTAACACCTCAGCTAGAGCAAACAGTAAACACAGCCTAACTCCTAGCCCAATAAATATTAAACCTCATACTAAAGGTCCATTTACCTCAGTTCCTTTTACCCAATAGCTCATTTCTGGCTTTTAACAAAAAACTACAAAGCATGCTAAAAAGAAAAAAATACATTTTGAAGAGACAGAGTAAGCATCAGAACTAGACCCAGATATGGCAGAGATTTTGGAATTTATCAAATTGGGAATTTAAAATAACTATGATTAATATGCTAAGGGATTTAATGGAAAAAGTATACAATGTGAAAGAAAAGATGGGTAATGTCAGCAGAGAGATGGAAACTCTAAGAAAGTATCAAAAGGAAATTCTAAAAATAAAATACACTGCAATAGAAGTCAAGAATGGTTTTGATAGGCTCATCAGTAGGTTGGACACAGCCAAAGAAAGAATAAGTGAACATGAAGATATGTCAGCAGAAACTTCTTAAACTGAAAAGCAAAGAAAAAAATAGGGAAAAAAATAACTATGAAAAGACTACAACAGGTATAACATACACATAATGGAAATACCAGAAGAAGAAGAGAGAGAGAAAGGAACAGAAGAAATATTTGAAGTAATAATAGTTGAGAATTTCCCCAGATTAATTACTGACAGCAAACAACAGATCCAGGAAGCTCAGAGAATACCAAGTAGGAAAATATCAAAAAACTACACCTAAAAATATAATTAAACTACAGAAAAACAAAAACAAAAAGAAAATCTTGAAAGAAGCCAAAGAGGGAAAAACTATCTTTCCTAAGGAGAAACAAGGATAAGAATTACATTGGACTTCCCTTTAGAAACCTTAAAAGCAAGAAGAGAGTGGAGTGAAATATTTAAAGTGTTGAAAGAAAAAGCATCCCTGTGGCAGAGACAAAAATCCAGGTCCCCCTTTTCAGTGTGTGGAGCTGTCACTGGAAAGTGACTGCCTAGATATACTCTATATTTCCCAGCCCCTTCTCATATAAATGTAACTGATCCTAACCAATGGAATGTAAGCAAAAGAGATATGTGTCACTTTAGGGCTAAAAAAAAAGGGGGGTGTACATTCTCCATTTTCTCTTTCCTCTTCACTCTGATGGTTGAAGAAAATCACAAGGCCTGAGGGTGTGGCAGAGCCACAAGATGGAAGGAACCTGGGTCTCTAAATCACAGCATGGAGGAGAGTCACCTGTGGACCAGGAACACCCACAGAGGACTGTTACATAAATGAAGGATAAATTTCTATTGTTTGAGCCTTTAAACATTTGGGAGTCTGTCTGTAGTCTCTACAGTATGCCCCCCTTATCCATGGTTTCACTTTCCACAGTTTTAGTTACCCATAGTCTACCATGGTCTGAAAATATTAAATGGAAAATTCCAGAAATAACTCATAAGTTTTAAATTGTGCACTGTTCTGAGTAGCATGATGAATTCTTGCACCATCCCCCTCCATCTTGCCTGGGACAGTGAATCATCCCTTTGTCCAGCATATCCTGCCCATTAGTCACTTAGTAGCCATTTCAATTATCAGACTGATTGTCTCAGTATCTCAGTGCTTGTTTCAAGTGGTACTTATTTTACTTAATAATGGCTCCAAAGTGCAAGAGTAGTGATGCTGGTAATTTGGATATGCCAAAGAGAATCACAAAGTGCTTCCTTTAAGTGAAAAGGTGAAAGTTCTCAACTCAATAAGGAAAGTAAAAAAATCATATGCTGAGGTTGCTAAGATATGGTAAGAACGAATCTTCTATTCATGAAATTGCCAAGAAGGACAAAACCCATGCTAGTTTTGCTGTTGCACCTCAAACTGCAAAAATTATGGTCACAGTGTATGATAAGTGGTCAGTTAAGATGGAAAAGGTATTAAATTTGTGGGTGGAAGACATGAACAGAAAATGACTCAGTACTAACTGTGGTTTCAAGCAGCCACTGGGGGTCTTAGATCATGTCCCCTGCGAACAAGGGGGGACTACTGTACTACACTCAGTATTACAATTCTCTTTGCTTTTTTTCTAGAGGAACTTCTACCTGTTCCTTAATCCTCTGAGTTGCTCTAACAACACACTGCCTCTCCAGGAACCTTCTAACCCTTCCAAGAACTGTCCGGAGCAGGGTTTTCCTTACCATTTTATCAAGATCTCCCAGGAATAGTTTCAGGCTTTACTGGGAATATGAATGTAGACCTCATATCTTGATCTTCCTCTGAAGTGCCAGAATCCCAGGGAAGAGAAAGATACAGCCAGCAGTTACATGCCCTCCCCCCATTTGGTTCTTTATTTCTCCACTCCCAATCTCGGATTCCCTTGTCCACATATCTGAGGATTTCCACCATGAAATGGCAACTCTCCTTTCCCCTCCCTCAGAGCATCCCCAGGAGGGCCAATGATGGGAGCTCTGAGTCCAAGGTTGCCTGTTGTCACTGTCTCAATTAGCTTTCACCACAAAAATGCTACCTAACCAGCCACCTGAGGACTCAATAGCTTAAAACAAAACAGTGATCTCTTCTCATGTTCACAGGATGGCTGTGCAGCACAGGTCTAATTCTGGAGCCCAGGCTGGAGGGGTAGTGACTAACTAGGCATGATTTTGTCATGGCAGAGGACAAAAGCTACCAGAGATATAAGTGAGAATATGTGAGACCTTCTATGACCCATGTTCAGGATTCACATGTAGTCACTTCCACCTACATTCAATCGGCCAAAGCATGTCACATGGCCATGCCAAGTGAAGGGGCATTGAAGTACATTCTGCACAACTGAGACCTCAGCAAGGTGTGCTATGTAACAGCAGGGTGTACTACCACAGAAACACAAAGAAGCAAGACCATTAATTCAATCTACCACAGTCCCTGAGAGATGGAGCAATGGGGGCCAGTAGCTATGCTGTCTGAGGGCCATGGAGCCTGTACTGAAGGTCAGAAATGTGTATTAACCAGCAGACACTACAGTTCAAGAGGTATTTTGTGGGACTTGGGCTCTTTGGAATCCCTATGGTTTGTGTATTGCAAAAATTCAACAGAAGGAAAGATGAAGTCAGACCAATCACATCATTAAAGAACTATCATGTTGATTCCATAGGTGTTCTGTTCATAATTATTAACCACTTACTAACAGATATCCATCCTACCAAAGTACCAAAGCCATGCACCATTTCAAAGACTAGCTTCAGTCACTCCCCTTTCAGACTAAGCCAAAGTCTTACGGAGAAAGGAATCACTGAATGATAGAGCTGAGGGGAAGCTCAGACAATTAACTAGCTCAACCCCCTCTTTCTGAAGATGAGGAAACTCAGGCAGAGACAAGTGATGTGACTTAGCCACAAACATGAATGTCTTCAGTGTGTTGTGCTGACCCCAGCACTTTGTTCCTATGAGTAAGTCGTGTTAGCAGTTGTGGACTTCTACAAAGGTGGGCCTATGACAATAACTGAGATCATGGGGCTGTGGGTTCAAAGTCAAGAATTCAGGTGGGACACTGTTGGTTGGCCTCTTCCCAGGGAAAACCTAATCAAAGCTGCATGAGAACAGTGGGGCTCTCAGAACCTAAAACCCTAGCATAATATTCCTCTTTGGTTATCTCATAACCTGTATCAATACTTTTTTTGTAAGAAGGTGAGCTGTCAGCAGTGCCCCTAGCACCCTTCTCCTTCCTGACTCCCTCCTCACCTTTCCATTTGAACCAGCCATTTTCTCAGAAAAGATGGGAATGTCAATCAATTTGAGCTAAGATGTCACACTTGCTCTAAAAATGTTAACTTTATACACAAAAAGAATTGTGCGTAAAAACAAACAAAAAATCCTAATATCTACCTCTCTCCCAATATTTGAATCTACTGTTCTCCATCGATTAGACCTCTTTGGTCTTGGTCTTTGGTTGTCCGCCATAATTACACTTCAAAGACGCGATTGTCATACTACATTTTATATATTGAGAGCTCCACAGTTCCACTGTAGCCTCTCCATGGCAGACAGAAATCAAAGTCACATATAAATAAATACAGGAATGGCGACAAAAACTCGGAGAAATCTTTCCCTGCAGGCACTCAGGTCTCAGGGACAGTCTGAAAATTTTGACAAAATTCTCTCCTTGACCAAATTTTAGTCAGGCTCCTCTGAACCCTCTTTTCCACTAGGCCTCTGCATGGGACACATACACACCCCCTACGGTCCTCAGCCCTCCCAGCCCAGTTTTAGCAAGAATCCTGCTAAATCAGTTTAGAGAGAACCCCCCACCCTGGATATCCGATCAACCTGGCTTGCCATCAGCAAGCATCCCGTTAAATCGGTTTAGCAACAGTCCCTCTACCCTTCTTGTCTCCTCTTAGTATTCCATCCACTGACCTCCTCACTCCGAGGTGGGTGCTAATTCCCCAACTAGTCTTTGCTGTATTCAGAGTTGAGCCGGAGAGCTCAGCTCTATTGCGATAGTCTTGCCAGCTATCTCAATAATCCCGAATAAAGTCCTACTTTTCCGCTTTAACAATTGTCAGAATAATTTCTTCTTTAATGAGTTCCCAACAAAAAACCAAACCCGGGATCTTTTTCTGGAATGAGAAGAGATTCAGGGCTTCTCCGCTCACTTTTGTTGTATTGTCCACAGAGCTGCACGCAAATTCTTTGAACATTTTGGAGAAGATCCTTCTATACAGTTACTTCCTCCATGGCATTACACATTTGGGATTTAACACGCAACAACTACAAAAATCAGGAAGTTCCTTCCACATGTATATTACGTACGAAGTTCTGCCAGAATATGCATATGCATGCTTCCCGAAAGATCCTAGACCCCTCCTCACTCCCCCCAACCCCCTCGCTGGTCTACTCTTCATAACACATTCCTTGCAGCATGCCTTAGCGTGCCTCGAGTGCTCGTCCAAGCAAGTGCAAAGCAGTGGTTCATGCAAATAAGCGCATGAACGTGTGCACCCTGGCTACATTCAGTTCAAACATAAATCCGGGCTCTTCCTGCCTCATCTATGCTGAGGTCGCACATGGTGCACAGGAAACTGCACCAGGGGGAGCGGAGAGGGCAGAGAGCACCACTACTCAGGCCAGCGAGGCGGAGCCGGGCGGAGGGTCGGGAGCTCAGCCAGGAGGAGCGCGCGGCGCGGACCGGCCGGAAGCCACGCCGGGAGGAGGGTCGGGAGCTGGCGCGGGCGCCGTCCCCCGGCGCCGCAGCGGCCCGCTGACATCAGCCGCGCTCCTCCCCTCGCCTCCCAACACCCTCAGCTCCCGGCCGGACCCTCCCTCCTCCCACCACGTGTCCTCCCCGCTCCCTCCCGAGGGGCCGCGCGCACGGGAAGCCGGAGAGACGGGAAGGATGGCGCTGTGACAGCCCGGCCGGAGCCCTCGGCGTCTCCACCGCGGCCCCGGCCCACGCCCCGGCTCTCGGCCCGGCGGTGAGTGCGCGCGGGCCGGCGGGCGGGCGGGGCGGGGGCCGGGGGCGACACGGCCCCTCCCTCGGGCCCCCGGCGGTTGGGCCGCGGCGGGGGCGGGGGGTCCCGAGGCTGCAGCTGCAACTGCCGCCGCCACTGCCTTTGTTGCGGGCCCGCCGGGGAAGGCAGGCGGCGCCGGCCCCGGCCGCTTGGCAGGTGCGCTGGGGCCGGGAGCGGGCCAGGCGGGGAGACTGGCCGGGCCGGGCGCGGGCAGGGGGGCGGCAGGAGCGCTCCCGGCGCGGGGCCGCGGAGAAAGGGAAATGGGACAAGATGGCTGGAGAAACCGGAGCGCGCCCGGGGGCGCGGCAGCGGCGGCGGGCGGGGCGCCGGGCGGGTGGGCGGTGGCGGCAGAGGATACCTCTTCGCCTGCACCTTCGCCGCGGGGCGGCGCCCCCATCCCCCCATCTCCCCATCTCCCTCCCGGGAGCCGGCGGGGGAGGCCGCGGCCAAGTTCGGGCCCCAGCTCCAGGGATCTGAAGCCTGTTCCACCCGCCCCAGACCTATCCTGCCGCATTCGCCCGTCCTTTTTGAAAATATCGAAGCAGACTTTGAACTCCGGAAGGATCTTTTCTTTGGAAGCCCGGGAGGATGCGGCCCACAAGATGCACGCTCACTCCACACCTAGGAATTGCCCGCGCCCCTAGAGGGCAGGAGCGCGGCCCTTTGTACTGGCCTAGGAGCTGGGCGAGAGAATTTGCAGAAGAGAGGGAATTTGCGGCCCAGAGGCAGCGAGTCTTCCCAGTGGCGGTGGGCCCCAGAGCCTGGCCCCAGCTGATTTCTGCACCTTCTTGGGTGTCCAGGCATTACCCCTCACTAAGGATCACCGACTCCTGGGCTTGGAAAGTCGCTTAAGGCAGAACACTCTTATTTTCTGACCTGGCTCATGGACAGAACCTTTGAATCTGGAAAATCCAGGCACTCTGGGCCAACCAACCTCCTGATGCTGAACTGGCCCTGTAGGAACAACCCAGTTGAGCGAGTGCTCTATCTGTGTTCAAATGCCTTCACTGAAAGGAAGCCAACACCGCTGTCTTGCTGCCAATTCCATGTTTGGGTGGCACTGGCTGTGAGAAAGTTCTGCCATTTGATGCACTCTTTAAAATCTCTTCCTGGAATGTTTACTCAGCGGCCTGTTCTGCCTTTGGGTCTCTACAGAACCAGTCTGGTCTCTCTTACACAGATAGCTTTTTAAATATTTGAAGGCAACCAGGTATGCTATCTGCCTGCAACCCTCTTCTTATCATAATTAAATATGTCACCTTCCAGCTTCCTGGTGCTTTCCCTGAAACCCTTCCTCCCCAGGCCTGGCCCTGTCCCCTTCCATTGTTGCAGCTGAACTGTGCTTGGGGCTAAAAAGGTTTGTGTAGCCTGAGCTGCCCCCATCACAGGCTTTAAAGAGTTCACACTAGCACCTGATTTTTCTGAACTGAATCTTGCTTGCAGAGATGGAGTCCACAGCCTACCCTCTCAATATGACCCTGAAAGAAGAGGAAGAAGAAGAAGAGATTCAGAGCCGGGAACTGGAGGATGGCCCCACAGATATGCAGAAAGTCCGAATCTGCTCAGAAGGCGGATGGGTAAGTAAGAAGGTGTGGAGTCCACACATAGCTGTGAGGGGCAGGCCTGGGAACCAGGCTTGTATTAAGTCTCTTCCTCAAGCAGACATAGGAAGTAAAAATAGCCTAGCCCGGTGTGTTTGCATTCCTGAGAAAACAGTTCTGTGGCTTTAAAAGGCACAGTGAAGAATGGAGGAACTGGTTATGGGAACAGTCCCTTCAGGCATGCAGCTTCAGGCACGCCATCAGGATCCGAAGTCCAAGAGGCCACGACTGTGTCTCTCTCCTGTACCCATGGGTTCCCTATGTCCTGCTCAATGCCAGGCACCTTGTAGACACCAACCAAATCTCCGCTGACCTATGTGAAAGAAAAATTGTTCTGGCATTTGTTAAGATGATAAGGAAGACTATTCAGGACTATTGAGATAGGTTTCAAGACTGTCACAATAGGGGAGAGAGATCGGGCTCAGCAAGTGGGGATTTATAGCCAAGGAGCAGAGCGGAGGGCTCAGTGGATGGAAAATTACTAAGGGGAGACATCCACGGTGGGGAGTTCTTTCTAAACTGACTTAGCAGGATTCTTGCTAAAACTGGTCTGGGCAGACTGAGAACCGGAGGTGGGTATGTATGTGTCCAAGACAGAGGCCTAGTGGAGAAGAGGGCTCAGAGGAGCCTGACCAAACTTTGGGTGAGGAGAGAGTCTTTATCACCTACCGCTGGTTGAAGGGAACCATTTAAACCATTTAAGTAAGTCTTGGGGCACTGAACTGACGTGAGGAGAGCTTTATGAGACGAGGCCAGTTGGTTCTGTGTGAACACCTCTTACAGTAGTTGACACAGGAGAGAGCTGCATTTCCAGCTGGTCCTGGATGGAGGGATTGGGATGGTAGGCAGCAGTGAATAGGGAGCATATCCAGACAGCATAGTGTGATAGCATTAGAGTAAACTTATAAAAGTGTAAATGCAATAGATATTTATAGTCATCGTTATGTACATTATTCACAGTACTTACTGGACTTCATGATAATTGGGCATGAATGGTAAACATTTTAAAGAAGCAACAAAATGACATTCCTTTTCTCTGCTTAGTTTTCCACTGTGTATGAATGTCATCGGTATACATATCCTTTGTTTCCAATGAGAGATCTGTATTCATAGAATCATGGTCCTTCCAAACCATCCAGTCCCGCTCCGCTCCCACTGCACGGGGTGCAGCAAGGTTATCTACCTTGCCCCTAGGATACACATGTACGCTGACATTTGTTCTTAAAAACACCTCTTGAGGTGGAACCTTAAAAGTAGTGCATTTTGTTGTATGTATGTTATACTTCAATAAAAACAATTTAAAGCAATACAACACCAGGCTCTGGGTTTGCTTATCTAGCTGTGGAGGCTGGATTGCATTTGTCTCTTCGGCCCACCCTGGCCTCCTCCCCAGTTCAGATCCATGCAGCTGGGGAGATTTTGGAGAGCAGGCGTCAGTCCCATCTAGCCCTGAGCAAGAACTCATGGCTTTGAGGCTGCACTGGCCAACTGAGAACATCTACACAGAATGGAGAAGTGCGCAAAACAGGTGCGGTAGAAGCGAACATGTGAGTGTATTGGGACAACACAGAGAGGAGCAAGGTGAAGCCCATGCTTGGCTGGGAAAGAAGGAGGTAACCAGAGGAGCTGGAGGAGGGGGACTGGCATGTGTGGCACCCAGGCAGTCTGCCATCCTCCGCAGCTACTGAGCTCAGTGCTGGGTGTTATTAAGGCAAGATCCCTAGTCTCGCGGGGGTACTAGTCTTGTGAGGAAGATAGGGAAGTAAATCTAATTAACTGCACAGTATCTGGAGTTCTGTGGGGGAAGTCAGCTCAGGACGGGCTCTGCTGCAGGCTGGAGAACTGGAGAAGGCAGGCAGGGACCTGGTCTGGAGCAGTAGGCAGTTTTGCCCCCAGCCCCATCCCTCCCAGGGGCGTCTGGGTGGAGACGTTTTTGGTTGTCATGACTCGGGGTGGGGCCTGGGGAGTGGGAGATCCTACTGGCATCTCCTGGGTAGAGGCCAGGGACGCTGCTACCCATCGGTGATGCACAGGACAGCTCCCACAACGAAGAATTATCTGGCCAAAAATGTCAGCAGTGCTGAGGTGGGAAAAACCCTGCTCTAGAGCATTAAAACTAGGGGAAGAAAAGAATCGAATATGTATTTTGGTTGTTTGGGATTGTGTTAGAGTGATCAGTAAAAGCTTTTCAAACCAAAGAGTCATGCTGTATATTAGGGTAATATTTCGTGGGAGAATTGGAGTAGAAATCCAATTTCAAGTAGAAAAAAGGGAAACTGTACTTCGAACCAAGGCTTAGGAATAGGTGGAAGCAGCCAAGGGAAGGGAGGGTGTTGCCCTCCAGGCAGCCAGAAGCAAAAGCACTGGAGAGGAAAGCTGGTGTGTGCAGAGTCAGGAGCAGCTCCTGCAGCTGGAGCCTGCAGTGCGTGTCAGGGAGTGGAGGGGATGGGCGAGAGAAGCAGAGGCGGCCAGGGGACCCAGCCAGCCCTGCGGGGGAGTGTGCTGCGCCCAGGAGTCTGAGCTCCCTCCCTAGCAGCTCTGAGGGAGAAGTCTTCGGCTCGTCTTTCTAAGGGACCCTAGGGTTTGGCTCCTCTTTCTAAGGGACCCTAGGGTTTGCTACCGCCACCAGGCAGAGGCCACTTGGCCTAAGTGGCCGGCCGAGAAAGCACGGGCTTGGGAGTCAGACTTGCTAACTCTGTGACCTTGGGCAAGATACTTATCAGCCCTGTTTCCTCACCCATAAAACTGGGGTGGTGATCCCCGTATCCCTGTATTATTTAAAGGATTCAGTAAGATAACACATTTAACCACGTAAGAGGGAGCACCCTACACAGTGCCTGGCATACAGCAGGCACTCAATCAGTGCACCGGTCCCAGCCCTCTAAGTGCTGTCTTTGCTGGGTGGTCGTGCAGCTCTGTCAGCGAGCCTGGGCAGCGTGTAAGTACTTTAGGACGGTTACCCTTGGAGATAAGCGTTGGAACGCCAGCTCGTGGGACCGAGTGAGGCAGCGCACAGAAGCTGAAGGAAGAACACCTGTCTGATGAGTCCTTGACCTTCTGAGGGAAGGGAGGAAGGCGGGGATCGAGGGCCTCTACCTGTGAGGCCAAGCAAGGGTGTCCAGGGGTTGGATGCCGGCTGCCTGATTTCTGAGTTTGGCCCAGGGCTGGCCCTGTTTACCTTCTGCCGTGCTCGGCTAGATAAAAGGCCTCTGTGGAGAGAGGGGAGGCCTGCACAGCAGGGCTGGCTGAAGGCTTGCTCAATTCTCACAGAAGGTTGCTGTGAGGAGGATTCCTAAGCCACTGCACTGTGCGCCTCTGGAGCATAATGTGGGCTTGTCTGAGGATCCTCCGGGGCTCAGTCATAAATGGGAGGAGATGACTCCAGCCCCAGCCTCCAGCTGCCTTCTCACCACTCCAGGGCTGCTGATATTTTTACCAGGCCCAGAACGTGTTACCTTCTACAAGGATCGATACGGGTAGCCCCTCTGAAATGACAGGCATAGCCAGTCCTGTGTCCTGTTTTATCAGCAAAGGGAAAGGGACTATAAATAGGTATGGCCTAGATGTGGAATTTCCTAGGGAGAGAAAAGGCCAAAGGGAGAGTTGTTTAAAAGCCTGGGAAGTGGGATGGGGTGGGATGGAAAATTCCTGGCTGCCTGGCTTTCCAGATTGATGAAGCCTGAGCGGAGCCTAGAGACCAATCCGTTTGTACCTCCTGGTATTTTACACTAGGGATTTTTGTCCATTCTTACTCCAAAGAGTAAGTTCAGTTTTGTGACAGATAAATTTTAACGATTATTTGAAGCTATTCCAAGTGGAATAAGAGAAGGGAAGTCCAGAGGTTATTTGCTTAAATCTTTGATTCAAGAACACATTTTTAAGGGATTACTACCTACAGGAAGTGTTCTAGGCTTAGGGAAACAAAACGGAATAAGCCCAGGTTCTGCCCTCAGTGAGCCAATATTCTAGTGGAAGAAGCAGACAGGTAAACCAAGAGGACTCTGCAGCGTGATAAGTGCCACCAGAGCCTTGAGCCCAGGGCGTCACAGGGCACACAGCCTGGGTTGGGACCAGTTCCCCGGGGAGCAGGACGTCTGGGCTGAGTCTTGGAAGGCGGGTGGGTGTCAGCCAGGCCAAGAATGGGGAGGACCTCCGAGGCAGCGGAGCACCATGTGCGGGGACACGGAGGGTCTGAGGATGGTTTGTTCAGGGAACTGCAGCAGCTGAGTACCGCTGAGCGTGTGCGGGGTGGGGGCGGAGGCCTGCAAGCTGGTTACCTGGGAGGCCCCTCTGCCCTCTGTAAGGGCGGGAGCCTCGAAGTCAGACAGTGCTGTGTCCCACTCTCAACCCTGCCGTTATTGGCTGTGTGACTTTGGGCCAGAAACGGGGCTGCTCTGAGCCAGTTTCCTCCTTAATTAAATGGGGCTGTGGGGGGAAATAAGGGAAGCAGTTACGGGGCCTTTCCTAGGAGGTTCTCCCTATGTGGAAGAGGCTGTGAGGGTGGGGAGGGACGAGGTGGGCTTCGTGAATAAGGAAGAAGGGCCAGGAGATCTAGATGATTGATTGATGGCCGGGTGCCTGAAGAAGCTGCAGGCGGTGCAGACACTGAACTTTTCTAAGCAGATGAAAAACAGTACTCTGATCCCCCAGGCCCTAGATTCAGCTATGGGGAATAACTGTGAAAGCAGCAGCCCAGATCCCTTACCACTGAATACGATGAACTTTGGAGTAGGATTTTTAATGACTGAAAGAAAACACATAGTAAAAAGAAAAGCAGATAGTTGAACAAGATGGGGTCGGTCTGGGTGGCTTGGCTGCGTTTGGCTGCTCAGGCACCCCCTGTCCCACTGGCCCATGGGGGTGGGGAGGTAGGTGAGCCGGGAGCAGGAGTAGAGCCCTCTTCTCTGTCCTTAGGGCTTCCTGCTGCGGGTCTAGGCATCAAAGCAAAGCAGTCTGCTCTAGTATCTCATTACATAAATTGAAGCTCTAATTAGCCCTTCTGTCCTCCCCCTCCCCCTCCTCCTCCTCCCCCTCCCCCTCCCCCTTCTCCTCCTCCCCCTCCTCCTCCCCCCACTGGCCCCTCCCTGGCAGCTTTGGGTTCTGAGTCAAAAACTGGGGCTAGTGCCCTGCAGATGGAGACTAGTGCCCAGGAGGCCCCCAACACCTTCCTGGGCTGAGGATCTGTGACCAAGGGAGAGCAGGGTTGTGTTGAGGGGGCAGCTGTCTCAGGGTGTTTCCTTGAGCGTGGTTGGTTCTGGCTCTGGGTGGGGGCTGAGCCGTGATCAGCTCTCCCTGCTGTATGTGAGGATCCAGTGTCTCCCAACCAGTACGGGGGGCTTTTCTTCTCAAGGCGCTGCTCTCCTTATCTGTGGATGCCGGGGGAGGAGAGCACTCAGCAGGGCACGGAAGACCTTGTTTTTGTCTTGGTTTTGCCTCTCGGAGGAGCCGTGTGACTGAGGACAGACGTTTCCCCGGGCCCAAGCCCTCGCCTGTGAGATGAGGGTGTGTGATCTGTGTGTGCACGTGCCTACTAGTCGTTGAGAAAGGCCTGTTCACTGTTCCAGGTGCCAGCCCTATTCGATGAGGTGGCCATATATTTTTCCGATGAGGAGTGGGAAGTTTTGACGGAGCAACAAAAGGCCCTCTACCGGGAGGTCATGAGGATGAATTATGAAACTGTCCTGTCCCTGGGTAAAGCTTTGTTTTCCTTTGTTTCCTAGAAGCTCTGAGCCCAGAGAATTGTTTCCATGTCTCTCTTCTCTGGTGTATCCAACATGCCTCTCTCCTGAACTTGGAGTCTGTCCCCTCAATGCCTGTGCCCATTTAATTTCCTGTTTTTGATTTAGGCAGGATATAAATATTGTGTCCTTCTACTCAGCAGCTTGTGCCAGCTCTCAGAACCATCCTCATTCAACCCAGGCATTCTCATCAAAAAAAAGAAAAAATAAGATATAATCTAAGAAATGTCACCATGGGTCTGGGCCTGTGCTTCATATGTTCCTTAAGAGGGAAGACAGGTCTCATTGTTACCCTGTCAGCCTTAGAAGCTTGGGGACATATTCTCAAAGAATCCTTGCTCCCTTCCCAGCATTGATATCCATATTATTAGAATGTAACCATATTATTAGAATGTAACCATTTGGAGGGATTTCCCCATTTGCTCATCAGGGTACCAGAGTGCTCATTAGATCCATGGCTGCACTCACCCACTTCCCTGCTAAATGCAGTTCCTTTTTGTTGTTGCTAGTACATTAGCAGAGATTCATAAATCCCCTTGGACAGACCTATTTCCCATCATATTTTTTCTTTAAGTATCCCTGAGCCCTTTCCCCCCACCTTTCATAAATCTGCATATTGAGAAGACTGTGGTGGGGTGGGAGTGGAGGGGAGGGTTTCTTAAGTATTATAAAGCACTTATTTTGGCAGTGTTCCAAGACAGTAACACACAGCTGTTACCTGTTTTATTTCCTATAAACAGAATTCCCATTCCCTAAGCCCGACATGATCACTCGGTTGGAAAGGGAGGAGGAGTCTCAGAATTCTGACGAATGGCAGTTCCAGGGAGGAACCTTTGCAGGTACTATGATTAACCCAATTCAACATCCGTCCAATGGGAGAATAATGAAGACGAATTTTAAGTTTCCAGGTACATTCTGTGGGGTATTTAAGAGTAAGGCAAGGTTGTGAGGCAGAAAGATTATGGGCTTTGGAGTTTCAGAATCTCCTTTCCTATGCTATGTGACCTTAGGCGACTTCATCCACCTCTCTGAGCCTCCATTTCTTCACCTGTCGACTGTCAGTAATAAATCTCAACATGCACCTTTGTATGCAGGTGACCCAAATTGAAGTTTGTATGGCTTTGGTCCAGCGCACATCCTGGGTGCCTTGGTGGCACACCACACACCTCTGAAAACGAAGGAAAATAGTGTGACGAAGCATGCATCCAGGGTTATTTACTTGGCTTCCTGTCTACTTAATCTTGAATAGAAAAAGCAATAGCAGCTGTAGTACATATTTGAGCAAGTATGTCTAAAGAAACACTTGGTCTTATATCAAGATACATAGTTAGAGGGCAGGAGTTGGATAAATACAGCTTCCCAACAGCCAGAGTGGTTTGATTTGCCTTCTCTCTGTAAGTAATAGTTTAAAATGCTGTATTTCATTGATTCCAAGACACGTTTTTCCCTCATCACTTTAACATCTCTGCAATTGAGAATGCCTCTTAAAATTGATGGCATGTTATAGTTTCACTAGTAGCTTTTTTTTTTTCTTAATGGCATATAATGGTGCATCTTGCAATTGATGGCATCTTAGTTTTGGTGAGATATGGTAATTTCTGTGAGTCGTATTCAACTTCTGTGGCCACCTTCTAAACAGAAACATACAATGAAACCCAGTTCTGACATTGGTATGCAAGAACCATACTTCTGCCTTATAAGCTTAACTTTGCTAAGTGTGGTATTGCTATAGATTTTCTTGGTTTAAAGGATATGATTCAGCCCATGATGATACAAATTCTGTAATATTATGTGGTAATATGGGTTATAATTGGCTTCTCGTCCAGGTAAAGATTATTTTGACCCAAGCATGGCCCACACAGTTAGTATGTGATCCAAGCTTGTTGCCTGTATTCAGTTTCCAGCTCTGCCACTTCCTAGCTCAGCTACCTTGATGCATTACTTAATTTCTCTAGACTCACCTGCAAAGAAGAAATAAACAAAATAAATAAAAAAGTTATTGTGAGAATTAGATGTGGTAATCCATGGGAATTGGCACGGGGGTAAGGACTTTGTAAGTGTTATCTGTTATTAGAGCTACTGCTTTTAGTGAATTTGAGATTAAGGTATTCTTGGTATTTCGACCAAAAAAAAAAAAAAACCAGGGAATGAGCCAGAAATCATTTTACTTACGGGCACTATCTTTGCCCCTCCCTGTCTGTCTGCCAGAAAATGAAGAATCTGACGTGAAGCCCCCAGATTGGGTGGGCCCGGTGAACACGGCCTCCCAGTTTCCCCAGCCTCAGCACCTGGACAGCTATGGCCTCCGTCTGCCTCGGGACATCACAGAGCTGCCCGAGTGGGGCGAGGGGTACCCCTTCTACATGGCCATGGGCTTCCCCGGCTATGACCTCTCGGCAGACGACCTGGCCGGGAAGTTTCAGTTCAGCCGGGGCATGCGCCGCAGTTACGACGCGGGGTTCAAGTTAATGGTGGTGGAGTACGCCGAGAGCACCAACAACTGCCAGGCGGCCAAGCAGTTTGGGGTGCTGGAAAAAAACGTCCGCGACTGGCGCAAAGTGAAGCCGCAGCTGCAGAACGCCCACGCCATGCGGCGCGCCTTCCGGGGCCCCAAAAACGGGCGCTTCGCCCTGGTGGACCAGCGCGTGGCCGAGTACGTTCGATACATGCAGGCCAAAGGGGACCCCATCACCAGGGAGGCCATGCAGCTGAAAGCTCTGGAGATCGCCCAGGAGATGAACATTCCGGAGAAAGGGTTCAAGGCCAGCTTGGGCTGGTGTCGAAGAATGATGCGAAGGTATGACTTGTCTCTGCGGCATAAGGTGCCGGTGCCCCAGCAGCTGCCGGAAGACCTGACCGAGAAGCTCGTCACCTACCAGCGGAGCGTCCTGGCTCTGCGCAGGGCACACGACTACCAGGTGGCTCAGATGGGAAATGCTGACGAGACGCCCATTTGCTTAGAGGTGCCCTCGAGGGTGACGGTGGACAACCAGGGAGAAAAGCCCGTCTTGGTCAAGACGCCAGGCAGGGAGAAACTGAAAATCACAGCCATGCTTGGTGTCTTGGCAGATGGCAGGAAGTTACCTCCGTACATCATTCTGAGGGGCACATACATCCCCCCCGGGAAGTTCCCCAGTGGCATGGAAATCCGTTGTCACCGGTACGGATGGATGACGGAGGACTTGATGCAGGACTGGTTGGAAGTGGTGTGGAGGCGGAGGACCGGTGCAGTGCCCAAGCAGCGAGGGATGCTGATCCTGAACGGCTTCCGGGGCCACGCCACTGATTCGGTGAAGAGCTCCATGGAAAGCATGAGCACCGATATGGTCATCATCCCGGGGGGCCTGACCTCGCAGCTGCAGGTGTTGGATGTGGTGGTCTACAAACCCCTGAATGACAGTGTCCGGGCCCAGTACTCCAACTGGCTCCTGGCGGGGAACCTGGCACTGAGCCCCACGGGGAACGCCAAGAAGCCGCCCCTTGGCCTCTTTCTGGAGTGGGTCATGGTGGCGTGGAATAGCATCTCAAGCGAATCCATCGTCCAGGGGTTCAAGAAGTGCCACATCTCTAGCAACTTGGAGGACGAGGATGACGTCCTGTGGGAAATCGAGAGCGAGCTGCCAGGAGGAGGGGAACCGCCCAAAGAATGCGACACTGAGAGCCTGACAGAGAGCAACTGAGGGATAGCCAAGGTAAGCAGTCGGGAGGAACCGCCCAGCGCCTACCCTGAGGGACGTGTTGGGTTCCGCAAACACCTTTTCTCTTGCCGTTATTTTCCTCTGTTTCCGAGAACTCTTCGAGCCCACAGTGCAGTGCTGTAGGTAACAGGCCATCAGCATTTTCTCCTTTATGTGAAACTTTGGTTGCTTGGCTTATTTCGTGGGTATTTTGTATAATGCATGAAGTGAACAAGGAGTGAGCTCCCAGAACATTTAATCTGAGAGCCGTAATTATCGCTGAAATTATTTGGGCCTGAAAGAGTGTAGTCTGACATGGCTCCGATAAGAAAAAGTTTTGTCTGCAAAACCAAAATTTTTCTTCCCCTTATAAATCGTGCTGAACATTTAGGGCCAGTGTGTGTACCTGATTCACTTGGAGCGGCCGTGCTCGCCTTGGCTAGCCTGTAGGGCTGGGACGTAAGGACGCATGTGCCTTCGGACTGTGTCCCCTGGGCCTCGGGTCTCCGTCCTGGGGTGGTGTGCAGTAGCCCAGTGGGGAAGGAAAGAAATAGCTTATGCCTGCTTCTCCCTGGGAGTTCAAAAGTGTGTTTTAAACCATCATCTTATTCTCATGACATTCACATGGAGTGAACAATTATAATAATTTCACAGACGTTTGAAGGGTGATATTTTTAAATTGAAACTGCACCAAAAAATAAAAAAATAGAAAAAACCAGAATGCTTATCTCGGACTACAGTGAGTAAAGTCTAAGGACTGAGGACGACAGGCCCGAGAATTTTCAGTTGAGTATAGGAGGGCAACAGCTTTAAAAGGAAGTGGGGAGTGGGGGGGCTACCAGATATCACTAGAGGAGTGAGCCTCCCCACCTGGACCCCTTAAGAGAGGAGAACGACCACCTACAGTGGGCAACGTACAGAGAGAACAGACATTTCATTTTACCTTCTTGTTCTCATTTCCCTAATTGTCAGTTCATTTGTTCCTCCAGACAGTGTTTAATATGAAGAGAGCACTCCTTTTACAGAGGACCTAAAAGTATCTTGACGGTTTCTTTTTCTTTCCTTTAAAGTATAATTAGGTATTTCCACCCTACTTGCTTCTTTCTCCAAATGAAATGCTAAGAGAAATCTTCTGTTACACCGCCCCCCTTCATGCTGTGTAAGTTGAAGAGTGACTTATGTCTCCTTCCCTGCCCCCAAATCAAACTGTACTCCTAACATTGAACCGCAGTGTTATTCTGAGACCCCTAGAATTACAGAGCCAAGGAGAAGTTCTTACTATTACAGCCAAAATCACCAAAATTGCTTTTTTCCCCTCATGTTCCCTTATTCTTTCACTCTGTGAATTCAGCCTCCCTTTTCTGGTAATCATTACACTGCCTCCACTGGATATCAGGCTTTGAATTATAGTGACTTTTTATCCTTTTTACCTTCCCGCCCGCCCCCCTCCCTCCTTGTTAGATAACATTTTTGTGCATTTTTAATTTTCTAAGCTATTTGCTACCCAAAGGACTGGATCAAAAACTGCCAGAAGAGGAAAGGGAGAAAAACAATGCCGGGCTACAGCTATGTACGTAGGCATTTATGTCCGATCCCAGCCATGAGCTTTGGCTCATCTTGACAGCCACAGTTCTCTTCTGTACAGCTGCCCTGTTTTTGAGCTGAGGAAGTGCTAGAAGTAGACAGGGATTTTCATCGAACAAGACATTTTGGAGACAACATGGGCATAAAACGGCCTCTTCTCATCTGTTTGGCAATCTAATGGAATAAATATGTTCTTGAAAAGTTATACAATGTCTAAAATCCAAGGGTTAACTCACACTTAGGTTCTCTCTGTTTTCCAGCAAATGAACTGTATTTGGGACAGTTGAGGAGGAAGATCCTCAAGAAGATTCCTCACAGCGTGGATACACAGGGAGCAGCAGGAAGAGGCCACGGGGCTCAGAACAGCCCAGGTCTGGACAGCGGCCTGAGCATCCTGTCCTGGGACACCGCCCACCCTCGCCCCACGTCCATGAGGTGGCAGAAAAGTCTAGGACCCTTCACTTCATCAGAGACATGATTAGAAAAGAAACGGCCTCTGCCTCATTTCTTGTTTTAGAGATTACTCCATGTGTCCACCAAAAGAAACCTGTAGATAGATAGGAATGAACAAAGGTATTTCCTGGAGAAGAGGCCATTTGTTCAGCACCAATAAGAGACTCATCATATGGGCCCAACTCCACTGGTATTCTTTCTGTGGAGAAAACCTCAAGTCAATGTTTTTTCTTCTGCCTTTAAAAATGCTTCCATTAGTAGAACCTGTCCCCACACAGGTCAAGACTGCAGAGAAGGCTTTGTAGAAATGGTCATTTATGTACACCTGCTACTTACACATTTCCTCTTTTGGAAAAATGAGATGCTAATAATAACAACAAAATTCAGACATACTGGCCTGGTGCCAGCAGATGGCTTTTCTATAGACAAACTAGGTTAGTGTGGAAGATACAGATTAAAATAAACTATGCCGTTTCATTTATCTTCCCAATCTGGTCGGCAGCTAGACTTTTCTAGGGTCTCATTTAATGGCCCTATTTTTCATTATTATTATATTTAATGATAGGGTAGCATCTAGTACACAAGCTCTTCTGTTTCTCAGGCTGCCTGCAGAAGAAGTCACCGTAAATTATCTGCTGTCTACATGGTACAAAGCTCACTGACTCATCTGATACTTGTTTTGTTAATTCCTTTAATATTTTTTTCACAAGCGTGGTGAGAGGGCGTGGCCCTTTAGCCACAGCTGTTTGAAGACTTCTTCTATCCTGCAGAAATAGGTGGGAGGTCTTTGAATTTCTACACTAAAGTAATTTGCATTCCCACATAAGTTGAGTGTTATGAAAACATTCCTTCAAAGCTACCTGTGCTACGAAAAATATGCCAGAACCTCATAGACAAAGCCATTGTTAGAAATGTCATTCCAATGTCAGATCTGGTTAACAGGCTACCATAACCACTTTTCCTTCCTGTAGACCCAGCTCATTTGTATATTATACTGTTCCTGGCATTTTGAAACACCTATTTCTACTCAGGTATTCAATTTCCTATTAGTGATTCACCTTCCCCATTTTTTAAAACCAGTTTTCCTCCAAGAGGGGAAATTTCACCTAACTTCTGATATCTGAATAACTTTCAATGTTTGAATCATTTCCCCATTTGCTTTTACCTGTACTGTATTGTCATATCAAACGGCATCTAAATCCAGCTACTTTTCATTCCAGAAGTTTTCATTCCCTCCAATTCCACTTAATTTATCCTCCACTATCCTGGTTCCTAGCCCTTTCCTCTTCGTGTCCTACTTTACTTGCTTTGGGAGCTTAAAGGATTTTATAAGACCTAATTTTTGGTTCTTGCATTGGAGCCATAGTTGTCTTGCAGGGAAGAGTAGAAAATGGGTTCAACTCCTGTTTCATTCCACCAACACCTCCTTGAGTCTCATCGTCAGCTGATAGATGATGCCTTACAGGTTGCTTAGCACTGGAACTTCCCTAGAGTAATGGCTCTACTGTCAGGGTTCTTCTGGGCTCATTCTTCCACTGACTTAATTATGATCTATGCCTAACAGAGCCCCAGTACAACTATTTTGCAGAATGGCTATTACCCTAGAGTTACTATAGCACATATTGAGACATAGTTGTACTCCCCAGTAGATAGGAACTGACTCCGACAATAAACTTTGATAATAAAGACGATAGGCTCTGGTGGTTTTATTATCTGCTAGCCTTATGAAAAGTCACATTTCAAACTCTTCATTTACACTTTATTCTCCACTCAGTTTGGTACCAATATATTACACCCTTGAAATGAAAAAGTCTGTTCATGGGATGGCAGTGTAAGTAACGTTGGTGTCTTTAAAGACAAATGTTACGTGTGGTTTTAAACTGGCTTTTAAAGGTGGGGGAAAGGGCCCTGGCAAAAATAGCTTTTTCCCTCAATCAATCAGTCATATTTTGGATGCTCTCAGGAAAAATCACACGAAGGAAATTCACAAAGGGATATTAATTTTAAAAGGATGGAAACATGCTAGCAGCTTGATGAACAGAAAACTTGTGTCCTGTTTTCATAAATTTCTCTACAAATGAAAGTACGATGAACCTGTATGCCCTTTCACGGTGTGCTTTTAGTCTTGACAATTTACCATGCCCGTAGATTCAATTAAATATTAATCTACTCTCCAAGAATAATCTAGACATTTTTCCTTTTTTAAGCCGTGAGAATTAAATGCTGAACCAATCTGTTGGCCACAGCATCTAAGTCTGACCCCTAAAACCAAGCTTCCTTACCATTATTCAGGCTGGAGGCATTTTGGTCTGAGTCAAAAGACATGATGAAACACAGGTATTTATCTACGGTCAAAGTGAGCAATCATTTAGAAGACACTTTGTGAAATTCGATCAGGAACGTCGTGATCACTTCAGGCAATGGGAGAAGTGTTAGAGAAATTGTGTGCTTGGTTGATCCCAGCAATGGGTGTCAAAGGTGATAAGAATGTGTGCTAAGCCAGCACTCTGGTACCTGGTAGAAAATAAGGCGGGCCTTATCAAACCTGGTTTTGCACAATGATACACCTACAGCTAAAAGACAATTAATTACTGAAATCCCTACAGGAAAACTAAGCTCTATTCTAAGCCTGAAATTATCTGGTTTCTAGTAGCTTTTTTCCTCTTTGTAATAGTTATTTTTCTAAATGATGCTTGATAATAAGCACTCGTGATTTCTTAAGAACCTAATTATAGAAGAGACTGCACTCAGGATCCCACAGTTGACCACGGTGCTACGGCTGGAGGCCACCTTTGGTGGAACAAGGCCATTTGAACTCGGGGGCTCTCTTGAAAAATCCTAAGAAGTATCACTCTATCTACCTGACTGCCTTGCCCTCAACCCAATCTCTCCACTGTACAAAATGATGCTTGAGGAAAACTGGCATGCAAAGCGTATCTTGGGGTGTAGGCCCGAAACTTGGGAGGCGAAAAGAGTCCTCTGGTGTCCTGTGGTCCCACCAGAGTAGGCAACTAGGGATTTAGGCCAGGCCCTACCGAGTAGTGAGGGATTTCTCTGTTTGGAGGTCCCCCTGCTACACGGACTCCTATGGAACCTGCCACTGCAATGGGCAGCAGGGCACGTCCGAGGCTTCCAGCTGCCGCGCCATCTATGGAACACATGAAATTCAACACACACTTAGCATTAAGGCTCACATACATGGACAGGCCAAACCCAAACCACTATATGCAGTTAGGTACCAGTTCAAATTCTTACAAACCCTAAAAATTCTTGAGTTACCTAAAACTCTAAAGGACTTTTCAGACTTGTGCCGAGAACCGAAACTAGGCTGTTTTTTCTTTTTAGTCTTAACCTACATATCACAAGAGGAAGAAATGACATGCCTTAATTGGAACCTGCTTTTAATCTTTCTCATCTAGTACATTCTTTTGAAAAGTCTCTGCTAAGATCTCATAAAGCGAGGTTCTTCATACTTCTGTAGAAGGCAGTAGTCCTTATGTGTTTACTTTAATAAACAAACAAAAAAATTTTTCTCCCAAAAGGTTTATTTGTTGCATTTAAAGTACAAAACCAAATACACAGATCCAGATATTGAACCATATATACGTATCTATACATATATTATTCAGACCTACTTAAACCCATCTGTACATTCTAATGTATCCACCAATAACACCTCTTGACTAAAAAGCAACATATCTCTAAAGAAACAAACAGTTATTCGTAACACTGCCATTTGAAAGTATAGAAAAAGGTATCTCATAGGAATAGGAGAATTACCAAGTATAAATCCAATATGTTTACATGGACTTCTTAAAACAGTCTATAGGAATAATTAATAGATGAACCTGCCAATCAAAGTCTTTGGGCAAAACAACTCTATAAAAGAAATGAGTTATGAGAAGATATTTTATAAGGTTAATTACATTCTAAGATTGTTTTGATTTGGTTTTTAATTTAAAGAAAGGACTTTATTTTGTCTAATAGCACAGCATTTCTAAGTCTTATTTTCTATGGAGTTGTAATGAATCTTTAGGCAACTACCTATACCTGTTAAAAATTAAACTGGTCACAAAACATACATATATATATATATATATATATATATATATAAAACTGGTCACTAAAAATGATAACCGATTTTTAACACTGTGTTAAAAGCACAGTTCTTTCTTCAGGAGGAAAGCAGAAATTTTAGACTTGCCAGATACAGAATACGTGACGTCTCTAAACACACAGATGTCCTGCTGATCGTGGGGACTAAGTTATAACAGCTTCTTTGTTCTAGAATGTCACCTACCTCACATGCAGACCACAGGATAGGCCTCAGATGTCTAAACAGCACCATTCCAGGCACAGAACTTTCTCAGTGCCTATTCCCATAACTGGGAACACACACACACATACATACAGAGATATGGGTCATTATTAAAATCAGATTTGTTAATGGCTTCACAGTAGCAACACAAAATGTACTATCACATTTCCATAGGAAAGGTTATATTTACTCTACACACTTCAGTCTTGAAATGTGGACCCCCAAAACATTCAATTCTCAATAATCAATGAATTTGCTGAGGGTCCCACACCCTCAAATCCTAATTCAGCAGAGCAAAAGCCCCTCCTTGGCTGCCAAGCGCTGGCAGTGGACTTTGTCTTGCTGCAGCTCTTCATGA
The DNA here is from genome assembly GCF_028023285.1 of Balaenoptera ricei. Lineage (NCBI taxonomy): Eukaryota > Metazoa > Chordata > Mammalia > Artiodactyla > Balaenopteridae > Balaenoptera > Balaenoptera ricei. The sequence continues at coordinate 129,190,861 of NC_082639.1, forward strand.
TTTGGATGCCAGAGTTTCATAATGATCCTTTCAATGTTGAGAGCATATACAGTGTGTGTAGGAATGACTTCCCTGTGCACCTGGGATTAAAAAAAAAATCAGCACGTCTCCAATTATACTTCAGTATACTTACTTTTCCAACACAGAAAATGAAAGTAAGGTTTATATCAACAAAACACTCACACAAAAGACACACAAACCTGTAAGTTTTAAGCCAGAACCTAATTAATCCCAAATCAGATAACAAGAAAACAAGGAAATAACAAGGCTCTGAAATAGAAATAAGGGGACAAGGAGATTTTTTTTCTTTCACTGGGGAGGTGAGGAATGCGGAAGGTAAGTTAGGAAGGACTCTTGAGCCCGGGGTTTGAAAGATTAGGTTACTATTAATGGCTTTAATAACAAACAATAAAAACTGAAAAACAAAAGCCAGGAAATGGAAAAGCTAGCGAGTATCTTTGTAGACTTGAAGAAACTTTGAACCTATCCATAGATCTAGGTGAACCTTAAGGAGGCAAGAGTTACCTGCAAAGCTTCAAAAAGGTCGTACATGTTCACCGGCGGCAAAGATGTGGGCAGCGTGTCCCCCGAGCACGCCAGCAGGAGTGCAGCCTGCTGCTCGGCGTCGTCAGGGGGCAGGTGAGACGCTGGGTTCTGGCCGGCACAAGGAGCAGAAAAGGCTGGCGGGCTGGAAACAAAACATTTCAGAAATATTCCCAGTAAGTAAGATGGACACACCTGAACAAACAGAATAGGGATGGGCTGCTAGAATACTGCTTATAAAATATATCGCAACGTGAATCAGAAATCCAATTATCTTTCAGGCAGTGTATACACGAGTAGTCTATAATTTTAATTTTTAAAGGCAGCCCATCTGCTGGGCTGGAAATAAAACGCAGTGCAACTGCATTTACCCTCCTCCCTCCACAGTGCTAAAATACTAAGTCAGGATACTGAGTCAAAATTGTTCCCTGCCCTTAAAGAGCTTCTAGTTGGAAAAAAAATAATAGACCTTCATTAAAGGAAAATGAGATTGGAAACAACCAACTTGGAGAGGTAGGTAAATGATACTGGAGACAACAGGATCAAAAATAACAAGAAAATAAAATAAAGCACAAAAAAAGCAACAGGCAAAAATGGAGGGTGGAGAAAATTCATCCAGATCTTGCCAATTTCCCAAAATAGAACCCAGATATAACATCAGCTGGGAAGTCAGACATAATTTTTGTATGGTAATACAGTAGGAGATAACCTATGCAATTTTGGAGAGCATGCAGGAGGTGAAACAACAGTGCGGAGGGAACTAGAACGAAAGCACGAGTGGAGCGTGAGCGTGGGCTCCGGCAGCAGACAAAGGCAGCGCTGATAGAGAAACAAGCGGCCGACGGTGAGACAGGAGCCTCACAGGGACAGGCTGGCAGGGGGGGAGGGCAGCTGGAGGCCCGGCAGGGTCACACACAGGCTCACACACCGCTCCAGCGCTCACCCGCTACGAGGGGCCACTCTTTTACTCTTTTTGGTTTGTTTTTCTCTAGAGAAGAATGACTCACAAATGAGAACAAATAATCCCAAACAGATATGCCTGAATGAGATTGAGAAAGTAAATCTTCACCTATGGCAATCTAAATAGTGAACCCAGTTTACGCCAGTGATCTTCCAAATGAGCCCTGTGAGCCGTCTCTAGGTCTTCAGAACCATGAAACAGGCACCAGTACCACGGCCTCCCCATGGTGTCAGCACTGTCTGCTCTGTTCAACTCCCTGCTCAGCTTTCCCGCCCCACATCCCTCACCATCACTCCTCCTGCCTTCCCTGCCCATTACTTCTTCCCCAGCATCACTCCTGCCAGCCTTCCCAATCACACTTTTTTCTCTGAAGTTTTATCTCCCTTGTCATCTCTTTACCTCTCTTCTCCCTGAAAAGAGACAACACAGGGATGAAGGTAATCCAGGTCATCTCAGAGGGATGACTCAGAACATCAGAGAGGTCCTGGGAGCCCACAGTGGAGTGCAGACAGAGAGGTTCCAGAGATCGGAGCTGAGAGACCAGATCTGCACAAGAGGATGCCAAGAGCAACCTGATGACACCCAGCACAGGCCGCTATTTTGAGCTACAGCTAAAAAAGCCAAATAAGGACCTGGAGAATCACCTACTGCTCCTCCTCCCACCACCAAGAAACCCAACCTTGACCCAACAAGCACAGGTCACGTTCCTGAGTGAGAGCCGGCCCACTCCCCCCACCAGTCAGGTGCTGCCCCTCAGGAAGCATCCAGACGCACTGCCCCAGGGAACGACTCCACTGTACTTCGGAAAGTGGGGGGCACTCACTTTAAACCGCATGCAGCAGCCAAATTCTGCAACTTCACTTCCAATATAAAGAGTACCAAAAGAATTCACTAGTTATCACACAAGGATGCAACTTAAGAAAATAAAACCATACTGCTCTCAGAGGTACCTTAGACGCACAGAGCCCCAGTAACCAATTTTAACAGTGGTCTATTACAAAAGAGTAGTGTAACCAGTTAGGAAGGATGGATGCAAAAATCACAAGAAACTTCATATACCTTTCTATTAAGTTGTTGTAAGCTACTACACTATTCTTCAGGTATGGTTGTGGGGTCACATTACTACCAAAGGCATATTTAAAATGACCATCACGTAGTCGATAAGCTTTCCTTCTTGACACAACTGATGTCAGTATATCTTTAAGGTGATTCTGTAAAAACAAGAAAAAAAAGAGAAAAAAAAGCATGAACTCCTCTTTAAAAGCAAACCATAAAACTTCCTTTGACCAAAAAAATGTTTATTGGCATTTAGTGGATGGAGATGTGAGACAGGCAAACAAGTGCTGAAACCAAACGAATGTTCACTAAAGAGCCACAGAGCCATACATACCAAGGCAGGAGGGTATAGAAAAGAGCAAAGGGAGACATGCTATTTTTATTTAGTTCTATTTAGGATGGGCTTGCTCTACCTGAAATTTATTAAAGTTTTTATTATCTCTGAATTGGCTCCTCTCTCTCAAAAATGATGTTCAGATAGCTTTAAATAAAAGTACAAAAATAAGTAATTTTTTTAAGCAGCAAACTACCTTGAAGCTTGGTTTAAAATGGTACAAAATGTTTCACGATCAGGAACATATTGGTTATAGTGCCCAATCTACTAAAATCCTTGCATAAAAAGAACCTTGGCTCTCTCAAAAGCCACATAAACAAAAGATATATAGGAAATAAACAGAAAGTTAGGTATTTAATATCTCTTCACCTTTGTGAGAGCCAAGTACCTAAGAGAGGGTTAGAGAATGTCTGCGAAAACAGAGACAGAACCAGTCCCAGCCTACCCTTATTAACAGGGGTGTGGGGGTCGGGGATGATGTTTCAATTCTACCAATAAGATCAGCTCATGTCAGGACTTCATGGTACAATTTATGATCCAATGTTTATAACTTCATGAGACAGCTATTATAATCTCTGAGGCACCGGCAAGGAAACGGAGGCCCAGAGAATTGGAAGGAATGACCCAACGTCTCCAGTTAGTACCTGTGCACTCTAGAGCCCAGTGTATGTTCTGTCGAGTAACTAAATGAGTAAAATGAATGAATGAAAGAGTGTGCTGAGACAAGAATCCCACAGTTCAGACGCCAAGTCTAATAATGCTCTTCAAATGCCGTACCCACAGCAACATCAAGTGATTTTAATCTTTAGGATTCTCAATCTCATTTTGTTTTTTATTTTTGCTTAAAAACTGTCCCCTTGTTGAGAAATTAAACATCCAAAGTGTATGTCGCAAGTAACCTTTCTGAAAAGCTTAGTCTGTTAACTGAAAGCAATTGTTTGGATTGTGATGTTTCTCCCCTCTAAAGAAAACAACTTTCAACGATGACAATTCTGAGATCAGAGTCATATTTTAGTTCTTTTCTTGCAGTACCAACTTTGAATAACTCACACAAGCTTGTCACATTCAATGTGTAAGAGTGTTTCTGCCACCAGCAAACCAACCTCCACCGCATAGACCACAGCTGAGACAGCCTCCTCGGTGACGTTGTCCAGCCCATGCTCGTAAGCAGTCACTATCATTCTCCCTTCAAGCTGACCCCGGGTGGGAAGCATCATTGTGTGGGAACAAAGTTTCAAGTCATCATCATCTTGGGGATCCTTTGCCACAAACTGCTGGGCTCCCGAGAGAGGATTTTGAGGCTGGAATCTATGCTATGGGTAAGAAAACTTTTCAAAATTATTCATTATGTGGCAAGTAATAAGACACAAACAAAAGTAACCTATGAATTGGACCTGAGATCCCACAAATTAATGCCACCAAAACTATACCACAAGAGTTAAAAAAAAAAAAAAGTAACTCATGCACAACTAATCACAGATTCACACCCATTACATAGTAATAATGAGGACGAGTTATGGGGAGTAACAGTACTATGCATAGCAGTTTATTCTATTCAATTAGTACCTCGGTAATCACACAATATACGGCTCTGTGCTAAAAATAACAATTGGGGAGAAGGAGAAGACATAAAACTATTTTCAAACAAGTCAGAGTATTTTAAGTATACTTGTAAGTAAGCAGATTCTGAAAGTAAAAATATATAATTAATGCTTAAATAAAGCCCTAAAAAAAACCTAGCTAACCAATATAACAGATCTAATAACAAATATTCCAAGATAATGTAGGGCAGTGTAACTCTTGACTTACTATTATCTTCTACTAACAATTCTCAACACAGAATCTTTCTAAGACACAGTCGTTAGTTTTTTTAAAGATAGTTTTTCCCAATCTTTTCCACTCATAAAACCTCAGCCTTCCTCTGGGAGATGCTGATAGCTGAATTATATTCTCCATAATCAGTGGGAGATATGCCTCAGTAGCTTTTGCTTAAGCCCAACTCACAAGATTTTGTAGCGAATATGGCTTGTCCTGTTTGAAGTTTGTATTATAAAAGCAGTACTTGTTGTTTTTCCATTTTCCAAGTAAGTATAAAACTGTATTTTATATCAAACATGCTTTTTTAAACCAAGCATACCTCTCTGGAGATATTGATGCCCTCCAGATCGAATATTCTTGACTTAAAACATAGAGCCAAGGTAGAAATAAATAAATGTTTGTTGATGTTAATGAATAAAGCTATCAATACCCAGTCAAATCTATAAAAGGGATACTTTTGGGAAACTTTGTTCCCTGGATATAAACCAGAAAAAAAAAAGCGAGTTATTCTAAAACGTTTACAAATTTTATAGCCCAATGCCTCCAAGATTTCTCTGAGGATCCCCAGAAGGCTCAAGGCCTAGTGGGGCGTCAGCAGCATCCTGCCAGAGGCCTCTGGGCCTCCTGGACCCTTGGAACAGAAGTCTTCAATCTGAATAATAATGAAAAATTACTCATTCCACAAAGATATTTAAGAGGAAAAAGAGCACAGGCATAGTTGTTGAATCACTGAAAAATCATTAGGTACTAATGATAACATATTAATAATTACACAATAACAAACTAGAATAAAAATTCAGACACAATCTTTGAAGCCCTCTTCACCAAATTCAAATATAATAACACCGTTTTCTCCCCAAATCATGCCTTTTTTCAACTTTACTACCAGAATTGTAATATTCATTAAAAAACTAAAGCCAGTTCCATCACACCAGTGCTTAAATCAGTTGTTACCAAGATCTACTGAACAACCTACGTCAAATTTCTGACGAACAGAAGAAAGCTTTTTCTTTCCCTTTGGTTTTCCAGGTTTGGCTGCAGAACCCCCTGTCCAGGGTAAAGATCCAGCACCCTCTATAAGACAGAAAAATAACAATCATAAGAGAAAAGAACGACAATTGATAACTGCTAAGTTTGTTTTCACTTTAGGCTAAAAAAGTATGAAATGCTCAAATGACGAAAATGAACAAATGCTTAAATTCAGATCTTCTCATTCTCCTTCTCTAAACAAAACATTCTCCTTCTCTAAACAAAACTTCTCTCAAATCACATTTTTTTTCTAGCTGTAACCAAAATTGTTCTTTTAGGAAGACAAATTTGTTTTTCACATTTTTAATTGTTTACTGGGTGTTTGTCTGCTTATTAGTAGCAGTAGTATTATAAAAGCAGGACAGAATTTTCTAGTTCAAGATGGTGAAATGAGCACATGTATTTGTCTCCTCTCTCTTCCAAGACCCTACTAAAAATGATAGTAGAAAAAAGTAAATGGCACACATCCACAACACAGATAAAAAGGAAAACGAGTGGCAGACCAAGATGAGATCTCAACAAATTTCAAAGATGGGCTAAAAAGGAGCCAACTTACAAAGCAGACACTTGGAAGCTATGACCTAAGCTGGCAAGGTTGGTAAATAGGTGGAAGTGAATAAGCCTGACTAGTAGATATCCACAAAGAATCTGGATTTGGAGAAGGTGAGTGCAGTGGAAACCAGAAGGGATAGTACAGCTAAAAACAAGATTAATGGAAGATCTATATTGAAAAGTCATCCATACAAACCCCTTCCCTCACCCCCAGGACTGAACTCAGTACAAAACAAAAATGCAGGGTCCCTTGCTCAAAAGTTAAGAATTTCAAGATAACCACAGTACAGCACTAAACCAAGTGCAGGCCCTTCCAAGTTCATGGACAGTTCCTGGCCCCATGAAACCAGCCCCACTCACTCCTGTATATAGTGCAGTATAAACAGGTGGCAAGGACAGGAAAATGGAAAACTCTTCTCTAGTTATATAGAATAAAATGTCTGGGATTTACTGAGGTAGCTGGTATGAATGTTGGTACCCTAGAGCACAGTTCTCTGCAGGCTGGCACTTGAGGAACCTCACTGTAATGGCTGGCCTCCCGTCAGCTCACTGTAAAGCACAAGCTCCAGGTTTTATGCTTCATTCGTAAATGTGGATTCTCAGACATTTGATGATAAGCTTAACATGGTAAGAAAGACCAAACTAAAAAAATAAATAAATAAAAATTGAGATCCTAGAGATACAGAATTCAGGCAACACAAAGAACTTGAATAATTTCTAATTCAGATCATCAGAGAAGTTTGAGAAGATGGGTATCCATAAAACACAAAGAAGACGCTACAAAAATTGCTGAATTAAAGAATGCACTGGACAGAAAGGCTGAAAGAATTGAGGAAATCTCACAAAACACGGAGCAATAAGGCAAGACAGATGTTTACAACCAGTCAATCCAGAAAGACGTTTCAGCACACTCTAAGGAGCCACTGAGGTCCCATAAGAAGAACAAAAAACAAAAGCAGCTGTCTCTGAGAACAAGCTGGTCTAGGAGTGGGAGGGAGGCTTTTCATTCTAAGACCCTCTGTACCACTTTTTTTTAAACCATGAACATATATAGTTTAGTGTTAAAAAAAAAAAATCAAAAGTTATACAAGCTCATTACAGTACACTTGAAAAAAATATCCCAAAGAATTTTTTTAGGAAAAGAAAAAAAAAAAATCACCCATCATTCTAGCAAAACATTATTTCATCTTGATGTTTTTGGAAGAATGAGTTTGTAAAGCTTTGAAAAAATATTCCTGGTTCCTCAGCTAAAAAAGAACTGTTTGGGAAGTCAAGTTCCTCTTCTCCATCACTTTAAAAAGAACTGTTTGGGAAGTCAAGTTCCTCTTCTCCATCACTTTAAGTGTCTTTGGCACACCTAGATCACACCTGGTAAGGCCGGTCAATCTTAGATGATTTCCCTGATGAACGGAACTCGATGTTACGCAGTGCTGCTGCTGAGTGGCCAAATACCTCGGGTGAGGAAGCAAAGCACAGCAAGGGCTGACTCTGACCCCAAGGAAGGAGGGCTTCACAGCAGCACTCAGATTTTGGTTTGGATCCAACACTTCTACTTACTAGCTGAAGAGGGCCTCAGGTAAGTTTTTATTTTGTTTTGTTTTCTCTCCTCTGAAGTTTGTTTCCTAGCATATAAAAAAGAGGCCAATACCTCTGAAGAGTTGTTGTGAGGATTAATGATAATGCACGTAAAGCGTCTAAGGCACTGCAGTTACAGTATTCAATAAATAACATTATTAAAATCATCCTTCCTGCCTGACTTAGAAAAACAGTAACCAACCTAACCACAATTATTAAAGTACAAAAAACTGTATTTCTATACTTTACTTTTAATAGAAATCTTTGTTGCAAGCAAATATTAATTTCATTTTAAGGGAAGATATTTTGGGTGTTTGAGAAATAATCTCTAAATTCCAATGTTTCTCCATTTATTTTTAACCAACAACAAACATTCAAGAATATCAAAGGCTTTATTTAATTAAAATCAGCCACCTATACTAATACCACTTTGTATTTGTTTGGCATTTTTTATTTTTAAGAGCACTTTTTGCATATTCCTTCATCTGTTTTTTTTTTTATAATCCTGCAGGGTAGATATTACTGTCTCTATTTTATAAATGTGGACGCTAAGAACACTCAATAATTAACTACATTATCTAAGCTAGTGGCAAAACCTAAACTTGAACCCAAGCCCCTTGACTCCTATCAACCAAGGTTTTTATTTCCGATCGTCCCACTGAACCTTCTGGGTGTGTGTCACTTTAGAATATACCTACCTAAAAAGTAAGATCTAATCCTCACAATGCTGGCTTTTCTGATCAAATTAAACTTTATACAATGAAGTGGATTATCTTTATGATCTAACTGGCAAAAGTCCACTTCTATTTAAATTAAATAAAACATTAGAAATGTGACACAGTGTAGGATGTGCAGTGAGGGGTGTGGTGAGGGGTGGAAAACAGCCTTCCCTCTCTAACAACAATCTCTGTAAACAAACGCTCACTGTTTATTATTCATCACACCAATGGCGACTTCTTTGAGTGTGGAGAACAGGCCTTTAGGAGATCTCATCTGAATTCTCTATCTTACAACAGAGCTTAGCAGAGCGGGATGATACAAAATACTAGTCATTTCTAGATAAACATGGGCTTTTAATAAATGATCATCAGAATCACCACAGGCCCTTTAAACAACAAAAAATTCAATTTAATCTACAGTAAGAGGTACCTGTAAATTCAAGTTTTTAACAAGAGCCCAGGATAAGCTTTATCATGAGGCAAAGTTTTAACGTAGTTATTTGTTTTTGACTGATTAAAATAAAACTGAAAGAGGTGACTTGTACCACTTAAGCTCCAAAAAATTAGGGACAAAGAAATCATTCTGTCTATACCTATTTATTTAGGTCGAAGTGACAGACTTCGCATCCACATACCTCCCCAACATGCTGCTATTCACTATCTTTGTTCTTCACCAATAGTTTGCCAAACACATGCTGAAGCTCCAACCTTCCAGGTGCTAATATCTCACTTAATTAAGAAGAGGGCAAAGTCCAGGTTCTCAACATATGCTGTGGTTTCCCCTGCACGTACTTTACCTTCCCTATATCTATGGAAACGCTCTCCTAACCACCAAATTCCCTCTCTTCACTCCTCAGCTTCTTCCTCCTGACCACCTACCCTCCTCCTCACCTCTCATTTATTTAAGTAATCTAAACCCAGCTGAATGGGGGGTAAAGACCAAAAGTCAATGAAAGGACAGAGAAATCACCTGCTTTAAAAAGGTTCTATAGAAGAATCTGTATTACACAATAAAATGTTTCTTCTGAGCAGTTCAAAGAACATTTCATTTGCAAACAAGTCTGTTAAAGGAAGTGAAAGTCTAGTAAGCCCAGCATTCTGTGGTTTTACTGACTGACATCCCTGGAGGTATTTCTACTCCCTTACCTGGTGTAGACACCAAAATCTGACAACGCGTGAGAATAGCCAGGAGGAAATCGTTGTGAGAATGGACTGAAAAAGGGAAGATTGTCACAAGTCAAATACAGAATATTTACAACATAAGGAACCCACTGTTTCAGTCTAGCTTTTAAGGACTTTGGATATCCCCTACTCTGCCATTCTTTACATTTAATTTTAAATATCCACATTATTTAAATGACCTTACACACCAGTAAAACCAAAAAATTTTTTTTAATTTTTAATAAATTTTTAATTTATTGTAAATCTGGGAAAACTTCAGAACAGTAAAATAACTCCCCAGATAATTATTTTACCATTATCCTGTGTGAGAAGTCTATGAGCTTCAAGGTCAAACTCTTCTTTGCTGATCTTCTGCTTGAACCACAACTTTAAGTTAGCCCAGTATCTGCAGAGGCAGAAACAATATTAAGAACCTCAGGTTTTGCTTCTTCCCCAAGTTCACCTTATCTGCCTCAACTCCCAGGGAAGGAAGGAAATTTTGCATTCCCTAGTGTTATGGACTGAGTTGTGTTCCCCCCAAATTCATTCGTTGAAGCCCTAACCCCCAGTGCCTCAGAATGTGACTGTACTTGGAAGTAGGGCCTTTAAAGAGGTAATTAAGTAAAAATGGAGTTGTCAGGGTGGGCCCTAACCCAATGTGACTGGTGTCCTCACAAGAAGAGATTAGGACACAGAGAGAGAGACAGCAGGCAAAAGCCAAGGGGAGAGGCCTCAGAAGACAACAACCCTGCTCACACCTGGATGTCAGACTTCTAGACTCCAGAACCGTGAGAAGATAAATCTCTGTTGTTTAAGGTACTTAGGAGTCAGAATACCATCAGAAGAAAGAAAGTCCTCCCTAAAAGGGACTGAGCAGTAGTCACAGAATCAGACTCGTGAGTCAACCAGCCAAAAACCACTGCTGTACCTTTCCTTTCTCGCTGTTGCCCTTCCAAAAGACCTGCTCACCAGAAACCTACACTTAATATTTATATTTTAAAGTATTATTAAAATTATCAAATATTGCATATTTGAAAATTGCTGAGAGGAGATCTGAAAAGTTCTCATCACAAGAAAAGAATCTTTTAAACTATGTATGGTGAGAGACGTGAACTAGAGTTACTGTGGTGACCATTCTGCAATATATACAAATACTGAATCATTATGTTGTACCCCTGAGACTAATATAAAGTTAAATGTCAATTACACCTCAATTTTAAAAAAGATTTATATTTTAAAATGTGTATGTGTTTTATGGGCTGAGGAGTGGACATTAATACCAATTCTGGGTGACCTCTTTCCTTTCAAATGAACTCAAGTTTTAATCTAACCTGGCTGAATGGGATTCTAAAACAGCTTGCCACAAAGAAAAATACCTGAGCATATGAGAAACTTAGTGGTTTTTAAAGTGAAAACCAACCACTAATCATAAAAATTTTTAGTTAACTAGTAGGAAAAAAGGATCCAATCTTTTATACCTTAACAACATTATTAGAAACAGGAGTAAAATACTTTACTTTTCACATCCACACCCCTTGTTTCGGTGCTGAAGAAAGCTACTCCTCCTTCAAGAAACAGGGCTAAAAATTACTTAGTATGTTTTACAATCACTTTCAATTCACCATTAGCTACTTTCTAATGCTCATTTGAGTTTCTAACAAAAAAGAAAAAAAAAAAGCAGCGGTTCCTAAATGAGATGGTTTAATGCTCTTACTGCCCTATTACACCCATGGCAGGGTTTCTCCTGTTCTCCCATATGCAGATTAGCTTAAGTCTGGCTAAGTACATATGTAATTGCCTGGGTTCCTGTGCTTTGACCTCGTCCCCCCTTCCCCCCACACTGGAGGAAACCCGTAGCTTTAGTGGCGTCTTAAAGCTTCCCAAGACCCATTTCATTCAACAGCAAAACATGTTAGTTCTAGAGCCTGGCACCATGTTTCACCTGATAGTCACACCCAATAGTCAATAATAACTTCCCAACAGCAAACACTTAAATGCTCCACCCCCTGCTTTTTTTTAAAGAAAACTAAAAAATGAAATAAAGCTCCACAGAAAAACAGAAGTCTTTTCCTATCCCATTTTATACAACAAAAGAAGATAGTAACATGAGAAAAACTTCATTATTTTAAAAGCCCTGTGTTCCTATTTTATAAGAAAGAGGCAAATATATTTATATTTGGAGTGTCTGAACTTGTTCCAGAACTAAGGCAAGTCTCTGCCAACATGATGCTGTCTATCTTTTCCAGTGGCAAACTTTCTAGCCCAAATAGACAGCACTGGCTATCAAGTTGAAGACTCGCTCCCCAATCCTGGTCCCTGTATTAACTTGCTGTATAGCCATGGACAAATGACTGCTTTCCTCAAAAATACCAAAAACAAAGTTAGTCAACCTCTATGTAGGTGAGAATGATGGGTGATGAGTATAAATGGGTCAGACTAGGAAGCACTTGAGATACCTGGAGAAAATTAAATAACATTATGGCTAAATCATCCAAAAAACTAGGCACCCATTTGAACCCAGAACTCTACTGGGTACTATACAAAGTGAGTTAGCCAGCAAAGCTCATTTCTTTCTACAAGCTGACATGGGCACACAACCTGACATAAAGGACATTAGGACCACTGCATAAATAGAAAGCAACTCATATCTGAGTTCCTTAAACACCTTATTATATATTTTACCTACGAACAAGGACCACATTTAAATGGTCACGTTGTACAAACCTAAGCAAACTACTCATGGAGGAAATGTGAGAAATTACTGTATAGCAATATCACAGACTGTTCAACCAAGAAGCGCTTTTCAAGGAGCAGAAGGGGGAAAAGACAATGAGAGAATGGAAAAAACTAATAAAGAACAACACTGTACCATTAACTGTTCCTGGCACAAAAGCATATTTTGATTGCATTGTTAGTGGAGATTCAGCTAAAGATGCACCAAATTTAGCTTTGGCAGCTCTATTTGACCAACGTTTGATAGCCAGTGTTGACCTTTAAAGACCAAACAGGAAATGCTAACTTCAACATTTCTGGCGACCCCAAGCTTGTGTGAGGAGTGTGGGATCACAGAGTTCACCATCGCATCTAATCAATCAATTATACACACAAGCCAGGTTTATTTTAACGTGGAAACATTCACTTTCAAATATTTGTAAGCATCTTAGATGTAACCGAGTGAAAAGTCTTTTGTGCTTAAAAAGTGTAAATTTTAGCTGTCAGTATTACAAAAATAAGCTATAGAAATTAATGAAGGTAAAAGCAGTCAATTTTACTCATTAAAATAATTAAGAATTTTTAAATAAGTAAGCAAGGAAAGAGACAAAGTCAACACGAATATTAAAATATAACTTTAGGTAGAACATTTTATCTTTGGGAATGAATGTTTACAAAAAATTAAATAATTATGCCAAAATAACAGATTAGATGATTAAATTTTAATTCTAGTGTTTGTAGTTTGATTTATTAACGTTCCTAATATTAAAATAATTTTTAAAAATTATATTTTGTTCTTAGTTATTCCATTTAGACCATGAGTGTTCCAAGAAGTCTTACATGGGAATTCTGTGTATCTATCTTGTTAGGACGAAAAGTAGACTCTGCCACCCCAAAATTTCACAAGAAGGAAAAACTCCAAAAATCACGTATGACATCCAAGTTAAGTAACTTCAATCTCCAGCCATAATGAAAAGTAGAAAGATGAGAAGGAGAAAGTGTTGGAGAAAAAGAAAGATCCCCCGAACACCTTGCTCCTCCAGAAACATCATTTCAAAGTGAGTGTCTGTTGAGTAATGCAAACATGTAGAATGTCACAGAAACCATCTAGCAGCAACAACACAAGACTTATACTTTTAAACGTTTAAAATTTGCTTCTTATATTTTACAAAAATAAAATTGTAATAACAATGTTTTGAAAATTTCCAAACTCGACCTTGTACCTCGGAGGGTTCCTTCTATGACTTCAGCCTTGTATTGAGTTATTGATTTTACACTCGGCCATTTCAGCATCTGACCCGACTGTGTACTCGGTCCCCTGCTATAACCTGGGTGAAAGTCTGTCAGAGTCTCTGGGGTCCTTTGCAACCCTCTGTAAGGTATCACAGCCAGAAATCAGATGCGAGGGCCCCAATCCTGCCATGACTTTGAAGAGTTACTTAACCTCTCAAAATCTCAGTTTTCTCATCAAACGGGAATAACTGCACCTACCTCACATCTCTGTTGTGAGGATTAGATGAGATAGTACATTTAGAGCGCTTAAAAGGTGTTCAGCAAATGTCTGCTACTGCTATCATCATTATAACTGCAGTAGTGTTCGGAGACTATTTCACCGGAGGGTCTGTCTGCCTTCCGAAATTGCTGTCCACGCTCTTGCCGACAGTGCCTCCACAACACCCGCGCTCAATAAGCCTCCGCCTCCAGGAAGCCCTCCGGGAGCGGGCCGCCTGCGCGGTGCCGGCTCAGACCAGGCCGCTAGTCAGCCACACGCGTTCCGCACCCTCGCACGGGCCGCAGTCGCCCAACAGGCCCTTGGGCGTGAAGGCGTGGAGTTAGCTTTTCCCGCCCCACCCAGGGCAGAGCCTCGGACGAAGGCGCCCGCCAGGTTCCGCAGGGAACCAGGGAGGCCCGGCCCCTCCAGCCGGGTGAGTCGGGGTTGCCCGCCGGCCCCTTCCCGGGCCCGAGAAACCCAGAGGCCCCGCCACCCGCTACGCGAGGGCTGCACAGGCCTCGCGGCCGCGGGGGACAACTCCATGGTGGGTCGGCCGCCCAAAGCTGGGGGAGCACCCGCGCGGAACCCCGGAGGCTGCGTCCGTAGAGTTCTTACTGTTTCACGTTGTCCCCCAGGGCCTCGCTCAAGTTCTTCTTGGCCGCCTCCAGCTCGCTCACAAAGGTCGCCATTGCTCCCCACGTCTCAGCCCGACCTCAGACCTCTCGGCCACAACGACCAGCAACCGAAAAACCAACTCCGCGAAGGCTTCGGCTCTGGAGGCTCCGTCTGCTCCCGCCTGCCCCGCCCCCAAGCTCTAAGAAGACGTTTGTTTGGTTTTCGGCTCCGCCCGCCTTTCTGGAGAGAAAGTGCTGAGCCAAACTCGGTGTTTTCGTGGTCCTCCTGCTCCCGCCCCCTCACATCACGTGACCCGCTTCACCTCGCGCTCCCGCGCCCCACCTAAACCCGCCCCGCCCGGCCCGGGCTGCAGCGTCACCTGCAGGGCTGGCGTATCCCGGGCTCTCAGTCTTACCGCTGCGCGAGTTCGGAATTCGGTCCTTTTACCTGGATGAGTATCTTCCCCCTCCAGGTCAAAAAGTAAATGCAGTATTGACTTTATTCTCTTTCTTTGCCTTATTTTTTTTGCCGATCACTTATCATCTAACATGCCACTTAATTGACTTATCTTGTTAATTTTCTGCCTTCTCCAAATAAAATGTGTAAGTTCCGCGAGGACAGGATTTGTGTTTTGTTCACTGCTGTTTCCCCAAGTTCCTAGAGCAGTGCCTGGAACATAGTGGACTCTCAGTAAATGTTTGCTGAGTGAATGAAGTAATTTTGAAAAACAGGAAAATACACAGAAGGATAAGAGGAAAAAAAAGAAAACAAAATGTTACCACCCCGGGAAAAAACTCTTTTAAGTGAGAGAGATTCCCCGTTCCCATAATTTATAATCATACTCTATCTTCAATTGTGCATCTTGGTAGAGTTTTGTTATATTTACTTAATATAATAACGAAATGTTTTCCTCTGGTATTACATTGTCTTTATAATCATAATTTTGGTGACAGCATATTAAATACCCCACAGGAGGAAGGCACACAGTAACTTGTTTCCCAATTGTTAGGCTGATTATTTCCATTTTTTTCTATTCAAATCAATACTGTAATACATTTTATGCATAAAGCTTTTCCTCATTTAGGATTATTACTTTAGAACAGAGTCCCATAAATAGAGTTACTGATTTAAAGACAGGAGTATTTATAAGAGTCTTTGTGCATATTGTCAAATTGCCTCCCCCAAATTTGAAATAATCCTAAGTGGCTTTTAAATCTTGCGTAATTTCTCCGCAGAGGCTCCTGCAAGCTTCTCCATTCCTTCAGCAAATATATAGTGAATTCCTATTATGCGCCTGGCAATCTTTTGGGTCCTGGGGATACAAAGATGAACAAGGCAGGTAAAGTCTTCCTATCTGTGTCATAAAACTCTACAGAAAGTTTGACTTTTTAAAAAGTAGTTACCCACTTATGCTTTCCATGGCTCCCACTGACTACTGAACAAATTCCAGACTCCCTAACCTGGCATTCAAATTTTCTTATGACCTGGACTCAGCTGACCTGTCCACCTCACACACACCCAGGCCTGTCCCCATCACCCCTTAGTGTGCCCTCCGCATTCTAGTTACTTCGCTTTCTATAACAAACCACATGACTCAGTCCTTTTATGTATATCTCCCTCTGCTAGTTTTGAGACCTATGGGTGGCCACCTACATTTTTTGCAATCAGGTTCAAGTATTAAAGGACCCATTCAGTAGGACTAGGAAGGGGCACAGATGTTTGGGTATATCTTCCAGGAACTGTCCCCACTGTATGGCTACCCCGTCTCTATGGCTACCTGTCCACTAAGAAAAACATGACTCTTATCTCTTGGAATCGATGCTTGAAAACATGCATACCTCTACACATCTAGCTCAATTAAATAGTCCATTCTCCTTCAGCACTTTGTATACCAATTAGCATTAATTTCAGTATAGTGATTCAGGTAAATGTCCATTTAAACTGTAGTGTTAGACGATATAACAAACACAAATGGACATCTGACCGAACAATATACTTAATAGAAATCAATATTAAAACCATTTGTAATTTGGTAGTTTACTTTAAAGAAACTAATTTTAAATCTTTTAGTTATAGACATGCTTATAAAAATGTATACCACATATAGACAACTATTAAATAGCTTCAGAGAACGTGTGTGAAAGTCGTTTATAAAATGTAAAGAATTCTACAAATGTTAGTTTAATCTAGTTTTTTACATCTTTTTAAAATTATTATTCTATAGCAATTTGCTCTTCCCCAAATGCAGGCTAGTCTGAGAGTAACTAGTAAAGTCAACTCAATAGGATATTGGGCACAGACTATATAAAATAAGAGTTCCCTTTATTTATATTATCCATATTTTTTCCATGTCGTTAGGATGAACTGTTGAAGGTTGGTAGTATTGTTCATATATTGCCTATTCTTATGCAACATCTTTCAAAATATAATTATATAAATTATAATTGTGTACAAATACAATGCAAAGGAAAACCCCTCAAAAAGGCTATTTTCATAGCTATTTTACTTGCATATCCATGAAAGCTTGGCCTCTGCTTGCTTAATTCTTCCCAATTCTTTATTTTATAAAGCACTAGTTTGTTTTTTTTTTTTTTTTTTTGGTGGTAGGATTTGATGTTGATGGAGTTGTGAGATATCTCAGCTCTGGAGATGACGATGATGATGATGATAATGATTTCTCCCAGATATGATATGTAGGTTCCTTAGACCTGTATATAAACCACTGACTCATTCTTTATTCTGGCTAGCGCCTAGTACAGCAGAAATATTTGATTGACTTTCCTAGTCTGCTCATTGGCATTGATTCATTAGCTTTATTCTCAAAGCACTGACTGCAAACGTGTGAGTTGTTTCCATTTCAGACATCAGCAGCGCTGCTTTATTGGAAGGACTCTTACAGTTCAGCTTTAAAATATTATTGATAATATTTTAGTTGCCCTGTTGAAATTACCCTCATAATGTTCACAACAATTTGTAATACTTATTATGTAGTATACTATAGTACGTATGGTACACACATATGGTACCTATATATACAGTTATACTATAGAACATAGTGGCTCACACTCAACATATCTGGTAGAATTAAATATTTTAGAAAATTCTATATAATAGTCTTCCTCTTCTATATCTATGTTGATCTACAGATATTAATATAGTTAAAGGTTATAGACTAGCGTGTACTAGGTCCTAGTAAAATTTATGGTTGAAAACACTTGGAGAGGCATATCACACTGACACCACATATATTTATTTTATGTCTGCCCAAATAAGATATAAAGAGGTTCTTAATCTTTTATTTTGCGCCATGGGCCTCATTGGCAGTCTGGTGAGCCCTTCTCAGAATAATATTTCTAAATCCATAAACTACATATGATTACATTTAAAACAGTTTTATGGAAACACAGTTCTATGCATGGGCCCCAGCTTAAAATCCTCTGAAGCTTTATAGGTACTTAGTTTGCTCAGGCTGCGATAACAAAACATCACAGACCGAGTGGTTTAAACAACATAACTTTATTTTCTCACAGTTCTGGAGGCTGGAAGTCCATGATTAAGGTGCCACCAGCAAGTGTGGTTTCTGGTGAGGACTCTCACCTGGCTTGTAGACGGCCACCATCTCTCTAATGTCCTCACATGGCCTGTCCTCAGTATGTGTGTGGAGAGAGAGGGGGATTGAGAAGGAAAGAAGGGAGGGGCAGAGAGAGAGAGTGTGTGTGTGTGCACGCGCTCTGGTGTCTCTGCTTGTAGGGACACTAATCTGTTGGATCCGGGCTTCACCCTTATGACCTCATTTAACGTTAATTACTTCCTTAGAGGCCCCATCTCCAAATATAGCCACAATGGGGTGGGGTGAGGCAAATATTCAGTCCATAATAGTACTACAGGGAGTTAATTATAGTTTCTCTTTCCTTTTCTCAGAAGCTCTTGGAGATTAAAGTTTTAGGACTCTGAGAAATGGAAGGCATCTAGGGATTCTAGTGATAAAAGACACCTAAGCAACCCCTAAGAATACTGAAAAGTGAGCACTGTTTTTACAATGTGTCTTGGCACTATCATGGTTGAAATTAACTTGATGAAAGCATTTTCCCTGGAGTTAGTGAGTCTTACAATAGAGGAACAGACGTTTAAGGAATAGAAAGAAGAGGCATGATCTGTAATGTAGATAGAAGATAATTAGAAGCCAGTCAACTGTACAGTACATTAAAAAATGTAAGCTCTACAAATATTAGCTTAGTCTAGTTTTTTAAATCTAGTTTTTAAATTATCCTAGCAATTTTTCTTTCCCCAGTTAGAGGAGTATAAGTAAAAGTATAAGTATTGTTGCAATTAAAAGAAGATTTAGAATTAGGACAATCAACTGAGAATAGAGATACAGTAGAGTTTACCTTTCAGCTAAGAGGGCAGACTACGTGGCCGAGCTGGATGACTAATTAGCTTCCGAGGACGCAAAGAGGCAGCCAACCTTGAGCACAGTTCCATAGGTCTCCCCAGGATATTTCTATGCCTTGAAGGGAATTTCAGAAGCTCTCTTCATTCTGTTGCCTCTTCTTACTCTGGGAGCCTGACAGCAAAGACCCCGTTGGTCCTATGTTAGTAGTAAGAATGCTGCAGACAGTCTGTTATGAAACAGGGTCCTATTAAGGATGAAGTTAGTCCTGGGCATAATATCAGAGGTATTTATGGGATCATTCTTTAAATTTTTCAGAACATGAATTATTAAACTATGTATGTTGAAAAAGAAATCTCTGTAAGCAACCTGCCAAACTGAAATTTGGAAAACTTGGCTGAAGTCTTTGGCCAGGCTTCTTGTAGATAAGAGCTTCTCCAAGGTGCTAAAAGATATTTTTGTATAGTGATGGAGGTCAAGCTTTGGCGACATCTTTGGCACTGGGGGCAGGTGGAGGTTCCAAACTGACGCACTGTCTCTGGAGTTGCTGATAACATAGGGAGACTATGCTGGATGGAGACTAGGCCCCACACGTCACCCTCTGGAAGGAGGGAAAGCCACAGTGCTGATCCAGAAAGAGGAACTGCTCTCTGCTGTTGCCCTGAAAAGTCAGACCCCAGGGATGGAACTTGATAAGTGAATTTTAGAAGATTAGGCCAGGGCTCATCGTTTGAAATCCAGGAGGTGATTTGCTGACGGAAGTTACAGCGGCAGTTGTACCACACAGAGCATCCTATCTACTTGCAGGAATCTTGAGCCCACTCTTTACCCCTGTCAGAAGCCGCAAGCCTGCTGGAAGCCAGGGCTTCCTCCACAGTAAGGAGCTCTGTCTTGCATATCTTTTGTTAGCTTTATGCCTAATTTCTTTGAAAGTTTTTGATGCTCTTGTAAAGATATCTTTTATGTCTGTTACTTATTTCCCTTATTATGTTATCTAATTTCTTTTGTTCATGCATTGGAATGCCATGGAGGCAAAATAGCATAGTGTTAAAGTACAAGCTCTAGAGCTAGTCTGCCTGAGGTTTGAATTCTGACTTTTCCTATTTCAGGTGTATGACTCTGAGCAAGTTACTTAACCACTCTGTCTCAGTTTCCACATGTGCAAGGTGGAAATAGGAATAGTACTTACCTAAGAGTCATTGTAAGAATTAATTTTAGAGACAAGATGGTGATAAGGGAAGATGCGGAGTTAGCATCTCCCCACAACTAGGGCACCTGCCTGCCACTGGTGGGGAACTCTGACCCCCAAGGAGGCGGGAGGAACCCCAGAGTGAACCGGTAGGATGTAGGGGGACCGAGGAGGGTGGAGAAGTGGAGGCCAGACAAGATCGGTGCCCCTGAGGCTGGGGAGATCAGAAGAGGCAGGCGGGAGGGGCACTCCAGGAGGAGTGGAGGGGGACTGCCCCACCCACTCAGGCACGGGGAGCCTGCTGAGCTCCCAGGCCAGTCCCCTGCCCTCCAAGGCCCCCCCTCCCCCCACCACCCCCCACATTGGTCCTGGGGGCATAGGAGGGAGGCCTGGAAGATCAGGAGAGGAGGCGGGAGCGGCCCTCCCAGACCCCCAGACCAGAGGAGCAGCAGAGGAGGGCGTTTGCCCCACCCACTCGAGCCCAGGAAGCCTACTGGGCTCCCAGGTGAGGTCCCCTGCCCTCTGAGACCAGGGGTGGGGGTCACGCCTGGGCCCCTTATGTTCCTTGAGCCTAAGCCCCACCCCCCACAGCCCCCAGAGCCTTTTCCAGCCCTATGGGTCCTGAGCATTGGCCCCGCCCACCACCCAAACCTCACCCTTGCTTAGGCCCCATCCTCCACAGCCAAGGCCTTCCCCTCCCCCCCCCACCCTTTTTGTTTTTTTTTTTCTTTTCCCTCCTCTTATTTTTTAATATTGTGGTACTGATGTACCTTCCAGTTGTTGATTCATCTATATTTTTATTTTTACATTCTTTCTAACATATGTTAGTTTCCTAGTCTAAGTTTATTTTTTACTTTGTTATTGTTCTTTTTTTTTTTTTTTTTTTTTTGCTGCCCCAGGCAGCTTGCAGGATCTTGATTCACAACCCCGGGGTCAGGCAGAAGCTCCTGCAGTGGAAACTCCGAGTCCGAACCACTGGACTAACAGAGAACCTCAGACCCCAGGGAATATTCATTGGAGTGAGGTCTCACAGAGTTCCTCATCTGAGCACCAAGACCCAGCTCAACCCAATAGCCTACAAACCCCAGTGCTGGGAGCCTCAGACCAAACAACCAGTAAAACAGGAACACAATCCCACTAATAAAAAATTAAAAAAAAAAATGAGACAGCAAAAAAATATGTCACAGATGAAGGAGCAAGGTAAAAACCTACAAGACCAAATAAAGGAAGAGGAAATAGGGAATCTACCTGAAAAAGAATTCAGAGTAATGATAGTAAAGATGATCCAGAAGCTCGGAAATAGAATGGAAGCACAGATTGAGAAAATACAAGAAATGTTTAACAAAGATCTAGAAGAACTAAAGAACAAACAAACAGAGATGAACAACACAATAACGGAAATGAAAAATATGCTAGAATGAATCAATAACAGAATAAGAGAGGCAGAAGAACGAATAAGTGAGCTGGAAGACAAAATGGTGGAAATAACTGCCAAGGAGCAGAAGAAAGAAGAAAGAATGAAAAGAATTGAAGACAATCTCAGAGACCTCTGGGACAACACTAAATGCACCAACATTCGAATTATAGGGGTCCCAGAAGAAGAGGAGAAAAAGAAAGGGTCTGAGAAAATATTTGAAGAGATTATAGTGGGAAACTTCCCTAACATGGGAAAGGAAATAGTCACCCAAGTCCAGGAAGCACAGAGTCCCATACAGGATAAACCCTAGGAAAAACACACCAAGACACATATTAATCAAACTAACAAAAATTAAATTCAAAGAAAAAATATTAAAAGCAGAAAGGGAAAAACAAAAAATAACGTACAAAGGAATCCCCATAAGGTTATCAGCTGATTTTTCAGTGGAAACTCTGCAGGCCAGAAGAGAGTGGCAGGATATACTTAAAGTGATGAAAGAGAAAAACCTGCAACCAAGATTACCCAGCAAGGATCTCATTCAGATTCAATGGAGAAGTCAAAAGCTTTTCAGACAAACAAAAGCTAAGAGAATTCAGCACCACCAAACCAGCTCTACAACAAATGCTAAAGAAAATTCTCTAAGTGGGGAAACACAAGAGAAGAAAAAGACCCACAAAAACAAACCCAAAACAATTAAGAAAATGGTAATAGGAACATACATATTGATAATAACCTTGAAAGTAAATGGGTTAAATGCCCCAACCAAAAGACACAGACTGACTGAATGGATACAAAAACAAGACCCATATATACGCTGTCTACAAGAGACCCACTTCAGACCTAGGGTCACATACAGACTGAAAGTGAAGAGACGGAAAAAGATATTCCATGCAAATGGAAATCAAAAGAAAGCTGGAGTAGCAATACTCGTATCAGATAGAACAGACTTTAAAATAAAGACTGTTACAAGAGTTAAGGAGGGACACTACATAATGATCAAAGGATCAATCCAAGAAGATATAACAATTATAAATGTTTATGCACCCAAAATAGAAGCACCTCAATACATAAGGCAAACGCTAACAGCTATAATAGAGGAAATCTACAGTAACACAATCATAGTGGGGGACTTTAACACCCCACTTACACCAATGGACAGATCATCCAAAATGAAAATAAATAAGGAAACACAAGCTTTAAATGACACGATAGACCAGATAGATCTAACTGATATTTATAGGACATTCCACCCAAAAGTGGCAGAATACACTTTCTTCTCAAGTGTACATGGAACATTCTCCAGGATAGATCACATCTTGGGTCACAAATCAAGCCTCAGAAAATTTAAGAAAATTGAAATCGTATCAAGCATCTTTTCTGACCACAACACTATGAGATTGGAAATCAATTACAGGAAAAAAACTGTAAAAACCACAAATACATGAAGACTAAACAGTGCGCTGCTAAATAACCAAGAGATCACTGAAGAAATCAAAGAGGAAATAAAAAAAAAACCTAGAAACAAATGACAATGAAAACACGATGACCCAAAACCTATGGGATACAGCAAAAGCAGTTCTAAGAGGGAAGTTTATAAAAATTTAATCTCACCTTAAGAAACAAGAAAAATCTCAAATAAACAATCTAACCCGACACTGAAAACAACTAGAGAAAGAAGAACAAAGAAAACCCAAAGTCAGTGGAAGGAAAGAAATCATAAAGATCAGAGCAGAAATAAATGAAATAGAAACAAAGAATACAATAAAAAAGATCAATAAAACTAAAAGCTGGTTCTTTGAGAAGATAAACAAAACTGATAAACCCTTAGCCAGACTCATCAAGAAAAAAAGGGAGAGGATGCAAATCAATAAAATTAGAAATGAAAAAGGAGAAATCACAACTGACATTGCAGAAATACAAAGGATTATAAGAGACTACTACAAACAACTATATGCCAATAAAATGGACAACCACGAAGAAACAAATTCTTGGAAAGGTACAATTTTCCAAGACTGAACCAGGAAGAATTAGAAAATATAAACAGACCTATCACAAGTAATGAAATTGAAACCGTAATTTAAAATCTTCCAACAAACAGAAGTCCAGGACCAGATGCTTCATAGGCGAATTCTATCAAACATTTAGAGAAATGCTAACACCGATCCTTCTCAAACTCTTTCAAAAAATTGTACAGGGAGAAACACTCCCAAATTCATTCTACGAAGCCACCATCACCCTGATACTAAAACCAGAACAAGCTATCACAAAAAAAGAAAATTACAGACCAATATCACTGATGAACATAGATGCAAAAATCCTGAACAAAATACTAGCAAACAGGATCCAACAACACATTAAAAGGATCATACACTATGATCAAGTAGGATTTATCCCAGGGATGCAAGGATTCTTCAATATATGCAAATCAATCAATGTGATACCCCATATTAACAAACTGAAGAATAAAAACCATATGATCATCTCAATAGATGCAGGAAAAGCTTTTGACAAAATTCAACACCCATTTATGATAAAAACTCTCCAGAAAGTGGGCATAGAGGGAACCTACCTCAACAAAATAAAGGCCATATATGACAAACCCATAGCAAGCATCATACTCAATGGTGAAAAACTGAAAGCATTTCCACTAGGATCAGGAACAAGACAAGGATGTCCACTCTTGCCACTCTTATTCAACATAGTTTTGGAAGTCCTAGCCACGGCAATCAGAGAAGAAAAAGAAATAAAAGGAATCCAAATTGGAAAATAAGAAGTAAAACTGTCACTATTTGCTGATGACATGACACTACACATAGAAAATCCTAAAGATGCCACCAGAAAACTACTAGAACTAATCAGTGAATCTGGTATGGTTGCAGGAAACAAAATTAATGCACAGAAATCTCTGGCATTCTTATACACCAACAACGAAAAATCAGAAAGAGAAATTAAGGAAACACTCCCATTTACCATTGCAACAAAAAGAATAAAATACCTAGGAATAAACCTGCCTAAGGAGGCGAAAGACTTGTACTGAGAAAACTATAAAATACTGATGAAAGAAATCAAAGATGACATAAACAGATGGAGAAATATACCATGTTCCTGGATTGGAAGAATCAATATTGTGAAAATGACTATACTGCCCAAAGCAATCTACAGATTCAATGCAATCCCTATCAAACTACCAGTGGCATTTTTTCACAGAATTAGAACTAAAAATCTTACAATTCATATGGAAACACTAAAGACTCCAAATAGCCAAACCAGTCTTGAGAAAGAAAAACGGAGTTGGAGGAATCAGGTTCCCCAACTTCAAACTATACCACAAAGCTACAGTAATCAAGACAGTATGGTACTGGCACAAAAACAAATATAGATCAATGGTACAGGATAGAATGCCCAGAGATAAACCCACACACATATGGGCACCTGATTTACGACAAAGGAGGCAAGAACATACAATGGAGAAAAGACAGCCTTTTCAATAAGTGGTGCTGTGAAAACTGGACAGCTACATATAAAAGCATGAAATTAGAACACACCCTAACACCATATACAAAAATAAACTCCAGATGGATTAAAGACTTAAATGTAAGACCAGACACTATAAAACTTTTAGAAGAAAACATAGGAAAAACACTCTTTGACATAAACCACAGCAAGATCTTTTTTGACCCATCTCCTAGAGTAACAGAAATAAATACAAAAATAAACAACTGGGATTTAATTAAACTTAAAAGCTTTTGCACAGCAAAGAAACCATAAACAAGACAAAAAGACAACTCTCAGAATGGGAGAAAATATTTGTAAATGAAACAACAGACAAAGGATTAATCTCCAAACTATACAAACAGTACATGGAGCTCAATATCAAAAAAACAAACAAACAGTCCAGTTAAAAAATGGGTGGAAGACCTAAATAGACATTTCACCAAGGAAGACATACAGATGGCCAAGAGGCACATGAAAAGATCCTCAACATCACTAATTATTAGAGAATTGCAAATCAAAACTATAATGAGGTATCACCTCATGCTGGTCAGAATGACCATTATCAAAAAAGCTAGAAACAATAAATGCTGGAAAGGGTGTGGTGAAAAGGGAACCCCCCTATACTGTTGGTGAGAATGTAAATTGATACAAACACTATGGAAAACAGTATGGAGTTTTCTTAAAAAAACTAAAAATAGAACTACCATATGACCCAGCAATCCCACTACTGGGCATATACCCTGAGAAAGCCATAATTCAAAAAGAGACATGCACCCCAATGTTCATTGGAGCTCTATTTACAATAGCCAGGACGTGGAAGCAACCTAAGTGTCCATTAACAGATGAATGGATGAAGAAGATGTGGCACATATATACGATGGAATATTATTCAGCCATAAAAAGAAACAAAATTGAGTTATTTCTAGTAAGGTGGATGGACCTAGAGTCTGTCATAAAGAGTGAAGTAAGTCAGAAAGAGAAAAACAAATACTGTATGCTAACGCATATATATGGAATTAAAAAAAAAAAAAAAAAAGGTACTGATGAACCTAGTTGCAGGGCAGGAATAAAGAGGTAGACATGGAGAATGGACTTGATGACATGGGGTGAGAGGGCGAAGCTGAGGTGACGTGAGAGTAGCATCAATGTATATACACTACCAAATGTAAAATAGTTGACTGGTGGGAAGCAGCAGCATAGCACAGGGAGATTGGCTTAGTGCTTTACAGTGACCTAGAGGGGTGGGATAGGGAGGATGGGAGGGAGGCTCAAGATGGAGGTGATATGGGGACATGTGTATGCATATGGCTGATTTGCTTTGTTGTGCAACAGAAACTAACACAGTATTGTGAAGCAATTATACTACAATAAAGATGTATTTTAAAAAAAGAATTAACTTTAACATGTAAGAGTATATGAAAGCTCTTGGCACAGTGCCAGACATATAGTAAATGTCAATATGTGCTATTATTATGTTGATCCTGTGTATAGCAACATTGCTAAACTCATTAATACTAATAGTTTATCTGCAGATTCTAATAGTTTTCTTAGATGTCCCGTGTAGACAATCGTATTATCTGCAGATAGGGGAAACATTTTTTTCTTTCCCATCCTTAGGCCTCTTATTTCATTTTCCTGGTTTTATTATATTGGCTAGACTAGCACTAGCTAATAGAACTTTCTATAATGATGGAAACGTTCTATAGCTGGGTTGTCCAATACAGTAGCCACATATGGCTATTTAGCAGTTGAAATATGGCTAGAGAGACGCAGGAACTGAATTGTTAGTTAAATTTAAATTTGAAAAACCACCCGTGGCTAGTGGCAACCATATGGAACAGCTCAAGGCCAGATCCTCTGTTACAGTGCAGAGCAGTGGTGCTAATAGTGGCCATCTTGGCCTTGCACCTGGCTTTCATGGCACTCCTCACATTTCACCAGTAAGTATGATATTTGCTGTACACTTGGAAAGATACCCTTTATTCCTAGTTTGCTGAAAGTTTTACCATGAGTTATCACTGAATGCATAAATGCATTTCTGCATCTATTCAGGGGATTCTGTGGTTTTTCTCCTTGAATTTTATGGTGTGGTAAATTACACTGATAGATTTTTTATCTGATGTTAAACCACTCTTGTATTCCTGAGATAAATCCTCCTTGATTGTGATGTATTTTTAATATACTGCTGTATTTGATAATATTTTGTTTAGGATTTTTGCATCTCTGGTCATAAACAACAGTAATCTAAACCTTTTGAGTACTGTCTTTGGGTATAAGCATTGCATCATGACATGAGTTGGGAATTTTCCCACTTTTTCTATTCTCTGAAACAATGTTTAAAAAGGAGAGCGGGGCTTCTCTGTTCTTTGAAAGTTTGAGAAAATTCCTCCTAAAACTATCTGAGCCTGTTTTGGTGGAGAAGAGGACGGTTTTTTTTTTTATTTCAAATTAAATCCATGGTTATTGGGGATTATTCCATGGTTATTTTTTCTTGAGCTATTTTTGTTAAGTGATGTGTTTTTCTGTATGCTTTTCCAAAGCGGCTCAGCGTTGACCCGTGCTTATCTTGCTGGGGGCGGGGGGGGGGGGGGTCCTGTAGGTGGATGGGTACCACCATGATTTAACATCGCCACCCTTCTTTGCGTATCTGTAGACACAAGATACATTGTTACTATTTTCCTGACGCCTTAAAGAATGGCCCCCACATCTGGCCTAATTTGCAGCGACTTTATTCCAAAGAAAACTCAGGAAGGTCACTTGATGAAGGAAAGGCCGGATTCCTAATATTGCGTCCCAGCTTTTCCACCACTTCTTGGTAAAGAGGCAGTTTCGATTCTTGGATTTGCAAATCCAGTTGGGTGCCGGTCTCCTGCGGGCAGCCTGAGCTACCCTCCGCCTGGGAAGTCGACGTCGAGCCCCACCAAAGTGTACCCCGCCAAGGCCGCTCTAGAGCAGCCCCAAATAATTTCTGCGCCTAAAACGTGGATCCCCCATCCCGGGGCCGGTCGCGGTCCTGCCTCTCCCCGAGAAGGCCTAACAGTGGTGGCGCGCGGGCCCAAGGACAGAAAGCGACATCGAGCAGGTTTCCGGAGCAGAGAGCGATGTGCCGCCTTTGGCGCGGGCAAGCACACCTGCTGGTTTCGGTCCTGGCAGCCTCCGCCTATGTTGAATCTCTCGGGCGGTGACCAGATGCGTCCTGCGCTCGCACAAGTTCAAGAACCCACCTGCGCAGGCGGCCCTTGTACAGCGGGAAGGACCTTCCGTGCTGTCGCCCAACTCCCGAGCGCGCCTGGAGAGAGCCCGGGGTCCGGGCGGCCGGCGCACGCCCCTTAGATTTCAGATCCCGCCTGCGGCAGGAAACAGGGGTGGGTGAGGCGGCTAGGTGGGTTTGGGAGGAGGAATCTTTATGCGAGGCAGTGCAGTGCCGTCACAGCACCACAGCAACTGTCTCTGAGAAGCAAAGAGATTTCAGAGCTGGTCCCCACCGCGACCGAGCGGTCCCCGCAGCAGCGCCAGCCGCCTTCCCGAGACGAAGAAGAGACAGCCCCGGGAGCCCTACACCACCTGGCCCGGCTGATGTCTGCTCCACCGCCACCAGGGGGTGATGCGCCCTCATCCTTCCTCCAGGATGCTGCGGTTGACAGCGAGGACCGTGGGTCTCAGGCAACCCAGCCCGGAGTCTCAGCTCGGGATGCTACGGTGGGCCATTGGCGGGGCTCAGGTGGTCACCTAACCTGTGCGCATTCCTCCTGCAGATCAGAAGGAGGCCCTGGGAAGTCCTGGCATTCGGACTCACACATCCTGGCCGTCCAAAGGTGGGAGTTCTCAGGCCCTCCAAGAACGTTGGAGGTCAACGTCCTCTGGTGTGTTCAGGCTTAACTGGTGGGCA
The DNA here is from genome assembly GCF_028023285.1 of Balaenoptera ricei. Classification (NCBI taxonomy): domain Eukaryota; kingdom Metazoa; phylum Chordata; class Mammalia; order Artiodactyla; family Balaenopteridae; genus Balaenoptera; species Balaenoptera ricei. The sequence continues at coordinate 129,219,808 of NC_082639.1, forward strand.
GTGACTGTGGCATTAGGCCACCAGAAGGTTCCTGGCAGCGATGGGCTCAAAATCATTGCCAGATTCCGGACCAGGTTGTCATGTACAGGAAGAAATCGTTGAATTTCCGCATTTGGGAACAATCTGAGAGCTGAGGACAAAACGGGCCTTACAGCAGTGGTGAAGGCAGGGGCATACAGGGACCCCACAGAGGTTACCCAACCCTGAGAGCTTGAGCCCAGAAGAAGAGAGAGCAGAGAGTCCACTGTGAGATGGCTTCCTCATCAGGTCCTAGTCAATAATGATAGCTGCCCTTGATTGACTGCCTGCTGGGAGCCAGCTGGAGCTGCTACATTACCTCCTTTAGTCCAAACCGTAACCCAGTGAGGTTTGAGCTCCTGCTATCCCCAGGCCATGGCTGAGGAAACCGAAGCTCAGGAAAGTTAGGTTGCCCTAGGTTACACAGTAAGTGGCAGAGTTAAGACGGAAACCCAGGTCTGACTGACACCAAATCCGTGTGTTCTCCCCTTTGCCATAATAACCATAAAAATCAAAGTTAACTCCACTGAGCATTGAATATCTGCTAAACAGTGTGTGAAATGTTTTTGCAATGCTTTATTTCATCCTCACAACAACCCCATTATTAGCACAGTACCTTATACAGGTATCCCTTCCTTTTTGAAAGTTTGCTTTACACTTCTTGGCTTTTACAGAAGACCTGCATTAGTACCTGTTTTCACTAACTGAAAGAAATTGGAAGAGGGATTTCGCCTTTACCCAAAAAGCAACAATCAAGTTCAACAGGAGCCCTTGTAGAGGCAGCACACTCCGCAATCTGGGAGAGTAGCACCACCAAACTCCTTCCCTGGGAACTACACTCAACATCTCAGCATCAAGCCTCTAAGCTTTGAACTGTGTCTGTGAGCATCTGTGCTTTATCTTGATTTGTTTTGTGCATCTGTTAGCAAGATGTGTCCTAAGGTAATTGCTTTTCCCCTTTACAACATTTCAGCTTACAAAAGGTTTCATAGGAATGCTCTACGTTCAGATAGTGGGAGAAACTTGTATTTATATAGTACTGTATTATTACTGTAGTACTCTGTTTAATCCTCACCAAAACCCTACGAAGTAGGTACTATTATTATCACTCTCATTTTACAGGGAGGTAAACTAAGTCATAGAGGGCTAAGAAACTTGCCCACAGTTACACAGCTAATAACTGGTAAAGCTGGATTTGAGCCCAGGCAGTCCCACTCTAGAGCTCATCACTAGCTACCATGTATTATTGTTCACGCTATTATAGGTGCTCCATCCCACCTATTCTCAAGGATTTCATCTGAGACAAGCTGAGAAAGTGTGAAAACTCATTGTTGCCCTCAAACCAGTGTGGCTGATGCCATCCCTTCAACCATCTGTGTTATATATTATATTACGACTCCATGCAACCCCACAATTCCTGTGCACTGTGGTGGTGGAGCTCAGGCAGGCCCCATGTCCACATTATAAGAGACCCTCTACAGAATACACTGGTCTCTCATCAGGTGCATATCAGCTAGGTTAAGAGATTTAGGCAGAATAATCTCTTTCCTTCCTTCCTTCCTTCCTTCCTTCCCCCCTCCATCCCTCCCTCCCTCTCTCTTTCTCTCTTTCTTTCTTTCTGTCTCTTTCTTTTCTTTCTTTCTTTCTTTTCTTTCTTTCTTTCTTTCTTGCTTGCTTGCTTGCTTGCTTGCTTTTTCCACAAATGTCTGATGCCTGGGTTTATTGCCTCCCCCAGTTACCAAGCGTATTGAAGAGTCCAAATCTAGAAAATAATATCTGAATGGTTGACCCAAGTTCAAGAAGATGAGGCACGTCCCACCAGTCTTCTTCCATACAGAAGTAGGACTACTGCCACTTTGCTGCGTTGTTTGAAATGGATTTTGCAGGATTGTATCTGTATGGTAGATCCTGTTCCAGTTGGCTTTACTCTTACTGTTTCCCAGTAGGGTTCTGAAGGTTTAGGACTTAAAAATGAAAGAAAGAAGAAAGAAAGAAAGAAAGAAAGAAAGAAAGAAAGAAAGAAAGAAAGAAAGAAAGAAAGAAAGGGAGAGAAGGAGGGAGGGAGGGAAGGAAGGAAGGAAAGAAAGAAAGAAAGAAAAAGAGAGAGAAAGGAAGGAAGGAAGAAAGGAAAAAAGGAAGGAAGGGAAGAAGGAGAGAGAGAGATAAAGAAAAGAAAAGGAGAGTAGATTTTTTAAAATGCCAGAAGTGTACCTTTTGCTACTTCATCATTATGCTCTGTTGGGAACCTATGACTAAATTTGTGTGTGAAGAGGGTTATAGCCTGTGTAAACCAGATTCATGAATTGTCTGCTTCCATGGCAGTGACTTTAACCTGAGGAATGCCTGTCTAATACCAAATGAACAGTAACTGGAGGTCACTTTTTTACTCACTATGATGGACTGCTGAGTAACCTCACACCCCACAGTACCTATTGTATTGCTGGGAGGCTGGGATGGCAGGTTTTTGTTGTATGCCAATAACGAGTGCCTCAGCCTTTTCTGCTATGTGTCAGTGGAAAGAGGACACTGTCTGAGTGTGTTCGAATGCCCAGCAGAGCCAGCTTCTGATCAGATAATAATGTTAATAGTTTTCCCCCTAAATGTTAATAAGTGATTCACAGTGCAAGGCACCAACAGCACCAGCCAGGGTAGAGGCCTGTGAGTTGGGAACCCCAAACATTCCTGGTGAACCTGAATGTTGACCTGACTGAATTAAAGGTGTCAAGTTCCAAGATGTTTGCTAAGCTCACATCAGAAATCGATTTTACAGGATCACTTTATGAAAAGAAATAGAGACATGTTGAGGGCATTCCAGAATGGAGGCAAACGGGCCTCTGTCACATAGAGGAGGTTGAGCCTGGACCTTGGCTCCAAAAACCAAGTCTCATCTGGTAACCAGGTTTAAACTTCCCTTTGGTTATCCTAGAGCTTTAGGAAAATTCACGCCCACCAAAGCAGCTCCCGTCCTGCCCCACCTGGTGGGCTGCCTCGGCCAGCACAGGTGCCCCTCCAAAGAGGCTCCCACTCCAGGGGGCCAGCCCTGCCCACCAGCCCACCCACAGCAATCACAGCCCAACCACAACAAGAGAGCACATGAAGCCCACACAGGGGATACCACTGGAGCACCTGACTGATGACCAGGAGGGTTGTGCCACTGAGCCCCACAGGACACCTTCTACATAGGACCACTCTTTCAAGATCTGGAGACAGAGCCAATATACGTAATAAATAGAAACAAACACAGAGAGTTAGGCAAAATGAGGAGACAAGGGAATACTTTCCAAACAAAAGAACAAGACGAAACCTCAGAAAAAAAAGAGCTAAATGAAACAGACATAAGCAATTTACCAGATAAAGAGTTCAAAGTAATAGTCATAAAGATGCTCACTAAACTTGGGAGAAGAAGAAGTGAGAACTTCAACAAAGAGATAGAAAATATAAAAAAGAACCAATTAGAACTGAAGAATATAATAACTGAAATGAAAAATATGCTAGAGAATCAACAGCATATTAGAAGATGCAGAAGAATGGATGGGTGATCTGGAAGACTGGGTAGTGGAAATCAGAACCACACAAAGAGAAAAGAATTTTTTAAAAATGAGGACAGTTTAAGGGACCTCTAGGATGACATCAAGTGTACTAACATTCACATTGTGGGAGTCCCAGAAGAAGAAGAGAGAGGGAAAGGGACAGAAAACCTAGCTGAAGAAATAATGGCTGAAAACTTCCCTAACCTGGTGAAGGAAACAAATATCCAGGTCCAGGAAGCACAGAATCCTAAACAAGCTGAACACAAAGAGACCCACACCAAGACACATTATAATTAAAATGTCAGAAGTTAAAGATAAGAGACTCTTAAAAGGATGAGGGAATTCCCTGGTGACCTAGTGGTTAGGATTCAGGGTTTTCACTGCTGTGGTCCAGGTTCAATCCCTGGTCAGGGAACTAAGATCCTGCTAGCCTTGCAGCACAGCCAAAAATAAATAAATAAATAAATAAATAAATAAATAAATAAATAAATAAAAAGCAGCACGAGAAAAACAACCAGTTACATACAAGGGAACCCTTGTAACATTCTCGGCTGATTTTTCAGCAGAAACTTTATAGGCTTGAAGAGACTAGCACAATGTATTCAAAGTGCTGAAAGGGAAAAATAAAAATTACAACCAAGAATACTCTACCCTGCAAGGTTATCATTCAGAACTGAATGAGAGACAGAGTTTCCCAGACAATCAGCAGTTAATGGAGTTTATCACCTCTAAACCAGCCCTACAAGAAATCATTAAAGGGACTTCTTTAAATGGAAAGAAAAGGCCATAAGTAGAAACAAGAAAATTATGAAAGAAAAAAATATCACTGGTAAAGGCAAACATATAGTGAATCAACCACCTATAAAGCTAGTATGAAGATTAAAAGACAAAAGTAGTAAAATCACTTATATCTAAGTGATATACAAAAAAATGTAAAATATGATGTCAAAACTTAAAATGTGATGGGGGAGTAAAAATTTAGTGCTTTTAGAATGTGCTTGAACTTAAGCAACTGTCAATTTAAAATAAACTATGTACATAGGTTGTTATATGTGGGTCTCATGGTAACCACAAACCAAAATTCTATAATAGATACACAAAAAATAAAGAGAAAGGAATACATACATAATACTAAAGAAAGTCATCAAATCAGAAGAGAAGCGAGGAAGAGAAAGAGAAGAAGAAACAGAGAAGAACAACAAAAACAATCAGAAAACAACAAAATGACAGTAAGTACATACTTATCAATAATTATCTTAAATGTAAGTGGACTAAGTGCTTCAATCAAAAGACATAAGGTAGCTGAATGAATACAAAAACTATATATATATATATATATATATATATATATATATATATATATATATATACTGTTTCAAGAGACTCACTTCAGATCTAAAGATACGTACAGTCTGAAAGTGAAGGGATGGAAAAAGGTACTCCATACAAACGGAAATAAAAAGAAAGCTGGGGTAGCAATACCTTATCAGATAAATGCAACGCTATGTTCATTGCAGCACTTTTACATTGGCCAAGATATGGAAGTAACTTGTGTCTGTTGATAGATGAATAAAGAAGATGTGGTATGCATACATATATATATATATATATATATATATATACTTGTATATATATATGTATATATATATGTGTGTGTATATATATGTATATATATATGTGTGTGTATATATATGTATATATATGCGTGTGTGTGTATATATATGTATGTGTGTGTGTGTATATATATATATACACACACACACACAATGGATATAACTCAAGCCATAAAAAAAGAATGAAATCTTGTCATTTGTAATAACATGGATGGACCTAGAGGGTATTATGCTAAGTACAATAAAATAAGTCAGACAGAGAAAGACAAATACTGTATGATTTCTTTTATATGTGGAATCTAAAAAACAAAACAAACAAAGCAGAAACAGACTCATAGATACAGAGAACAAACTGTTGGTTGTTAGAGGCGAGAGGGGTGAGGGATTGGGAGAAATAGGGGAGGGGGATTAAGAGGTACACACTTCCAGTTATAAAATAAGTCATGGGATGTAATGTACAGCATGGGGAATATTGTCAATAATTTTGTTATAACTTTGTATGGTGATAGATGGTTACTAGACTTATCATGGTGATCAATTTGTAATATATATATATAAATGTCAAATCACTATGCTGTACACTTGAAACTAGTATAATATTGTATGTCAACTATACTTCAGTTTTAAGAAATTAAAAGAAAAAGAAAACTCACACCCAAAGTGCAAACCTGGTTTGAGCTGTGCTGTGGGGATCAGGGAAGTGTCTAAGGGACTAGTAAAAGAGGAGCAATAACCTCTTTTAGGCTGACATAGTGGCTGGGCACTTCAGGAAGGGGTCAGCTGTGGCATGAGCAGTGACCACAGGCAGAGCAAGAAACAGCGTCCTGCCAGGTAGGGGCAGAAATACAGTGGTGTCACAGACTGACTTGGACCCTATATGAAGCCCTCTGACCTCAAGACTGCCCAAGGTCCCAGTTTCCCTGATAGTGAGGCTGGAGGTTCTGTGTGAAAGGATGGGCAGGACAGGCAAAAGGCATTATTATTTGGACATGATGATAAATTTGACCTCACCTGTACTGATGAGCAGGTGAAGCCTATCACAGATTGGCTATAATCAAATAGCTCAAGGGTATAGCTCAAGCCCTGGTCGAATAGTCCATTCAAACTAAGCCTCACTCCCAACCACATGTAAGTTCTCTTTGGCTTTAAGTGTTGGACAGAAGTCTTTATGTTGCTGCAGAGAAGAACGTGTGTCTGAGCAATCTCTCCTACAACCAAGCAGCCTGGTGATCAGAGGTCCAGCATGCCAGGTCACTTTATATGTAATGCATGTCATATTGGATAGCAACTTCTTTGAATAAAAGGCTCTTCTCTGGCTGGTGCATTCATGAGTAGCAATGATCAAATAAACGTGTGTTTTGTCTTAGTCTATGTTGTCTTTGAAATATTTTATCTCTAGCCTCCCTGAAACAGAGCACTGGGGAAAGCGAGGCAATAACCTCAACTGAGCAAGAAACAGTGTCATTTTGAAACATCTGTAAATACCTGTTCTACCTTTTTCAAAATCCTCACCAACAGAGTCACAGTATCCCTCTAGTCATAATTTCAAGCACCGTGTCTCCATAGTGATGATTCAGGCTCCTGTTGCCATGGTGATCGTTCTATGAGCTGAAATACTTCCATCAATCCTTTCCCTCCTTCCCATTACCATTGTCAAACTTTCAGTCTAGGCCCTTATTATGTCTTCAGGACCTAGCACCGGGCCTGACAAATAATAGGTGGTCAGTGTATTGAATGAACGTGTCTGACCAAGACTATTAAAATAGTTCTTACCTGGTCTTTCTGTCTCCAGGCCTTATCCTCTGGGTTATTATGCTTTATCTTCTTTCATTTTTTCCTTTACTGCAATTTTTAAATTACTGAATCAAATACATGCTCAGTTTAGAAAACTCAAACAGTGTAGATGTCTACAAAGTTAAATAGTCCTCTCTTCACCAAAATAAATTCTAGCTGCATCATGATTTAAACATAAAAAATTAAAGTTCTAGAAGAATTTATAATTTGTGATAAGGAAGGCCATTTTAAGTAAGAACAAAATCCAAAAGCCATTAAGAAACAGAATTAATGTATTTGACCATATAAACAATTTAAAAAGCTGCATGGAGGAAAATGCCATAAACCAAACCAAAAGGCTAATGGCAAACTGGGAAAATGTATTTACAAAGCAAATGGTAAAAAGTTAAACTTCCTCAGTTGTCAAGGAGTTTATATGTGTCAGTATGAAAAAAAAAAAATGACTAACCCAGGAGAAAAATGTTCAGAAGAAACTAGTGTTAATAGAAAAAGGCACACAACCATCGAGAAAACAAATGACAAGATGTAAAACCTCACTCATAATGAAATAAATGCAAATAATCAAAACTACAGTGACAAAAAGATAAGATTTTTTTTTTTACTTATCTGATTGGAAAATAGAGATATTTGATGACACCTAGTACTGCAAGCCTGAGGGGAAAATGAGCAGTCTCATAAATCATTGGTGGAAATGTACATTGGTGCATTCTTTCTGACAATATCTGTCAGAATTTAAAATGTCCATCTCCTTTCACTAGTAATCCCTCTGCCAGAAATTTACCCAATACATATAGTTGCAAATGTTTAGCAAAATGTATGTACAAGAATGTTTATTGCTACATTGTTTTGCAAAAGCAAAACAATTGTTTTGCAATAGCAAAAGGCTAGAAATTGTTTTGCAATAGCAAAAGGCTAGAAACATCCAGCATTCAAAAGAAGGGGACATGTTAACTAAATTACTGTAAATCCATAAGATGGAATAAGGATGCCTCTGTGAAAAGACTAAGGTAGTTCTGTGTCATCAAAAGCAAAAGAACAAGTAGCAGTACAATGTGTAACATTTTTATTAGAACCAATAAATAGATGCTTATATTATGTGACTATATGTATTAAAACATTTTTCTGGAATGAGTTACAGGAAACTATTACCCGTGGGATGGGAGCTGGTGTTAAGGGAAGGAAAGAAGCTCTCACCTTCATTTTGTATCTTTTACTCATTAAATTTTTCATCTTATACATGTTGAATATATGACATTTAAAAAACTGTCAGCCGCAGTTTCCTTTTCTCTACTTCTCCCAAATGCAGTGCCCAGAGATACTTTTAGGGTTTTTTCTATATGTATATAATAAAGATGCAAATATGCACGTTTGCATATGCACAACTATAATTTTTGTTATTACAAAAATGGTATTATATAGAGTTCTACAATTTGCTTTTCTTATTTTATATACCATTCACATCTCTCCATGTAAAGACATACTGCATAAAATTTCACAGTAAGAATATACTATAACTTATTTACCCATTCTTCTATTAGGTTCCTCCCAATTTTTTGCCTTTACAATCAATTCTACGATGACCATCGTTTTGCATAATTATTTGTGTACATGTGTATTTCTGTAGGATCAGTTCCCCAAAGAGGAATTCTAGGTAATAATATAGATGACAGGAACACAGGAGGTCAAGCCAAACTATGCAAGTGATTTAAAGCCTGTGCTCCCGTCATATCTTTTAACTTTCCATTGGACAAAGGCAAGTCACATGGCCAACCCTGTCAATAAGGTGGGAGAATTACACTCTGCCCATCATTCAGCCATGGCAAGGATAGAGGAGGAAGGAAGACTTTTAGATATATGTACAATCTGGCTTAGTCTGACGAATAAATAGAAAGGATGTCTGTATTTTTGGTTTTGTCTTTTTCTTCAAGGATATTCATTTCTTTAGCAGATGCTATTCAATGCCCCACGTATAACACCCTTAATATTTACCTCTACAAGACAAAGCTGCTTACTGCAAGTATCCACAACTCTGAGGACTTGTCTTCAGCCCAGCAAGGAGGACAAGCAGGAAACGCTGGAAAGTTAATGCCCTGGAAGAAGCTCAACCAAAGATGGGAAGGGAATTGAGGGGTAAATATTCTAGATTCCTCATGTCTCAATCAGGATGATGCAGGCATTCCTACACAATCATCCGGAATCTCCCATCAGGACTGAGTGCCAGTGGCAGGAGATGGTAACTGTCCTGAGAATGAACTCTTTTTGGCTTCCTTCCTCTCCCTGACTCACTTCCCACTCCCCTGCCAGTGTTTTCCTAGGACCACCTCTCCAACAAAGCACGTGTTCTCAAATCCTTGTTTGGGGAAACAAAACTGAGACTGCTCTACTCCAAAGGTTCACAGATTAATCTCTTGTGGTTTGAAAGTTGAGTGTAAAAATACCTAGAACCTGTTAATGGGGGTTCTAATTTAGCAGATCAAGGGGAAGGCACCAAAGCAATACTTTTTAAAAACATTCCAACATATTTGACCTAAATGTCCTTTTGGAGATGACATTAATTTCAGGCAAGTCCTTAACTTAAACTTTTTATAACTTCTTTTTTTTCATGCTGCACTATAACAATGAACTCTGAAAAAAGACTTGGAAAAAAATGAACCAAATATAAGATGGTTGTTCTTTAGAGAAAAACATAAAATTCACCCTTTACCTTCCGGCCTAGCTTGCATCCTTATGAATTCTGTGCAAGTTCACTTTTACTTCTTGCCAGTTATTTTCCAGGAATACAAATTTTATTCCCACATTTTTTTTTTCTTTGGACTAGAAGGATATCCACTAACTCTATCCCTTATAATAGGGTCTCTGAGTCCAGCCAATAATGAGACGTCATTACCACTCCTAGAGTGAAAGGGACAAGGAGAAGAAATAGTGTGACCAAGGAGAATCAGAATATCTCTCCTCCATAAGTCTCTGCTTTTACCTGGGGCATGACATCAGGGCAGGTGTAGGGGGTTAAACTGTAGCTCCCAAAAGATATTTCCAAGTCCTAATCCTTTGTACCTAAAAACGTGACCTTATTTGGAAATAGGGTCTTTCAAGGATCTCAAATGTTTTCAAGTATCTCAAGTATTTTCAAGGATCTCACGATGAGATCATTCTGGATTTAGGATGGACACCAGTGACTGGTGTCCTAATAAGAGATAAGAGAGGGAGATTTGAAACCCAGAAATACACAGAGGAAAGAACCATGTGAAAATGGAGGCAGAGACATTTGCAGCGACATGGATGGACCTGGAGATTATCCTACTAAGTGAAGTCAGTCAGACAGAGAAAGACAAATAACATGTGATATCACTCATATGCAGAATCTAAAAAAATTATACAAGTGGACTTATTTACAAAATAGAAACAGACTCACAGACTTAGAGAACGAACTGATGGTTACCGGGGGGAAGGGTGGGAGGGAGACATAGTTTGGGAGTTTAAGATTGACGTGTACACCTACTGTATTTAAAATAGATAACCAACAAGGACCTACTGTATAGCACAGGGAACTCTGCTCACTATTCTGTAATAACCTAAATGGGAGAAGAATCTGAAAAAGAATAGATACATGTATATGTAAAACTGAATCACTTAGCTGTACACCTGAAACTAACACAACATTGTTTTTTGTTTTTTGTTTTTTAATTTTTTTTTAACTCCACCACCCATCCAGTTACTTTTATTTATTTATTTATTTATGGCTGTGTTGGGTCTTCATTTCTGTGCGAGGGCTTTCTCTAGTTGTGGCAAGTGGGGGCCACTCTTCATCGCGGTGCACGGGCCTCTCACTATCGCGGCCTCTCTTGTTGCGGAGCACAGGCTCCAGACGCGCAGGCTCAGTAATTGTGGCTCACGGGCCTAGTTGCTCCTCGGCATGTGGAATCTTCCTAGACCAGGGCTCGAACCCGTGTCCCCTGCATTAGCAGGCAGATTCTCAACCACTGCGCCACCAGGGAAGCTGCTAACACAACATTGTTAATCAGCTATGTTCCAATATAAAATTTTAAAAAAGAAAAGAAAAGAAAATGGAGACAGAGATTGGAGTGATGCTTCTACAGGCCAAGGAATGCCGAGGATCACCAGCAGCCACCAGAAGCCAGGAGAAAAGCATGAAACACATTCTCCCCAAGAGCCTCAGAAAGAACTAACCCTGTTGACACCTTAATTTCAGACATCTGTCCTCCAGAGCTGTGAGAGGGAATAAATTTCTAATGTTTTAAGCCACACAGTTTGTGGTAATTTGTTTTGAGAACCTTAGGAAACTAAGATATCAGAGAAGGAATGGGGAAGAAATACCCTGGTCTCCTCCTTCTCCGGCTCTCTGATCTTGGCCAGTGCAAAGCACTGGCCAAACTCAAATGGCAAGGGAGCTACAGAAGACACAGTCTGCAGAAAACGGCATAAAGAGTCCTTTAATCTAGGGTGGGGTGTGGGTGAGGGCAAACTGAGAATATGAGCACCATACATGAAATGAAGATTATTATAAACAAGTTGACAAATGGAAATATAGCAAGGATAGCTGGTAAATTGCTTCAGAGAAGACATAGACCATGAAGGCTAAAAGTACTTCCTTTGCTGTTGGGCTGTACTTAATCACTAAGGTAAAAGAGAGCTTTGGGCTCATCCAACCCAAGGGTGTGCCTGTTCTATGCTCAAAGAACCAGGCTCACAGATGTGTCCACCTTCACACAGTCAGTAAGTGAAAGAGTTGGGCCTGAAACTAGGTCAGCCAGATCCTAGTCAGTTTCCCATTTGCTGGTGTAATATTTTCCTCATCTAGAGAGTTTTCTTTCAGTTAAGAAGGCCAGCCTGGTGCTTTAACTTTCTCTGTCTTTGAGATATTTTCAGAAATAGCAGCTTTTTGTTCAGATGGCCACTCAAGCAGAACTCAACACAGTACCGCCAGAAGCAGTTGCCCCCTTTTCTCAGGAGAGACTGTTGCTGATTCAGAGGCTGCTTTCCCAGAGGGCTGTGTTGTGAGGCGTCCAGAGGTACGGCTTCGGTCAAGCGTGTTTTAGGGCAGCTCCGTAGCTGCCCACACTCTCTGATTCATTGCACACGTGCATTAAGCATCTAATAGATACCAGGCAATGGGGATGCAACACTGAATCAAACACAGTTCCTGCCCTCAAGGGTCTTGCAGTCTAGAGAGGAGATGAGCAAGTAAAGGCATGGGGTGGGGGTGGTCCATGGTGTGAGTACCTACCTCACCCAGCATGAGATCCAGGAAGGCTTCTGAGCCTTGAAGAGTGTAGAAGGCTGCTTTTTCCTCAAGCACCATAGAAGCTCATGGACAGAATTTTCCTCATTCTACAGTGTTTGTTTGTTTGTTTAACAGACTTTATTTTTAGAGCAGTTTTAGGTTCACAGCAAAGCTGGGCAGAAAGTACAAAGAGTTCCCACATATCCCTTGCCCCCATACGTACACAACCTACCCCAGTATCAACATCCAGCCTTAGAGTGGTACATTAGTTACAATCCAAGAACCTACACTGACTCGTTCCTATCACTCAAAGTTCATAGTTTACATTAGGGTTCACTCTTGGTGTACAGTCTATGGGTTTTGACCAATGCATAAGGACATGCTTCCATCATTATAGTATCATACAGAATAATTTCACTGCCTTAAACAACCTCCATGCTCTGCCCATTCACTCCTCCCTCACTCCTCCCATGCCCCAGCCCCTGGCAACCACTGATCTCTTAACTGTCTCTATAGTTTTGCCTTTTCCAGAATGTTATGTGTTAGGGATCACGCAGTATGTAGCCTTTTCAGGTTGGCTTCTTTCACTTAGTAATATGCATTTAATATCCCTACATGTCTTTTCATGGCTTGATAGCTCATTTCTTGTTAGTGCTGAATAATATTCCATTGTGTGGATAGGCCACAGTTTATTTATCCATTCACCTACTGAACAGCATCCTGGTTGTCTCAAGCTTTTGGCAATTAAGAATAAAATTGCAACAAGGATTCGTGTGCAGATTTTTGTGTGCGCATAAGTTTTAAACTCCTTTGGATAAATACCAAGGAGTGTGATTACTGGAATGTATGGTCAGACTGTTTAGTTTTATAAGAAACTACCAAACTTCAAAATCAGCTATCCTATGGTATATTTTTTAAATAACTTAATCTTTTTTTTTAATTTTTAAAAACATCTTTATTGGAGTATAATTGCTTTACAATGGTGTGTTAGTTTCTGCTTTATAGCAAAGTGAATCAGCTATACATATACATATATCCCCATATCCCCTCCCTCTTGTGTCTCCCTCCCACCCTCCCTATCCCACCCCTCTAGGTGGGCACACAGCACCGAGCTGATCTCCCTGTGCTATGCGGCTGCTTCCCACTAGCTGTCTATTTTACATTTGGTAGTATATATAAGACTTAATCTTGAATCAAGCAGTACCTATATGAGGTGCACTCTCAGAAACTCCAGAAAACTTCCCTGATCAGCCTCTAGTTGGAAGATGCCGCTCCTGCCAAGCTTGTTTCATTTTTTTAGTCTGAGTCCTTGAACTCTGTCAAAATTGCAAACCTTTGTATAATTGGTAACAATTTTCATTGTCATCAATTATGTATAACTTGAATAGGAACAAACGTTCTAAGAGTGCTTTGATTAAGCAAAATGCAGTGAAGGTTAAGGGAGAGAACAACAGTATATATAACTAACTGGTCTGCATACTACTGCCCCCAGGAGTATTTGCTGTATCCAGGGAGAGAGACCTGTCCTGTTTAATCTAATAAGTGGGGAAGGAGCCAACAGTTGGCAGGCACTGAACTAGAACTGGGCGTACAAAGGTGAGGGAGAGCAGTCTGTGCCCTTGAAGAGCTAACCACACAGGCGTGTACAAACAAAATTTCAATATAACATGATAAGTACTATAATCCCAAAAAACATTTATCCTTGATTTTCAAATAGTCTGCTTAGTTGTCAGTTGATGTATCAAATCATGTGTTGCAATCTTTGATGCAGAAAATATGGTTTGCTTGAATAGAGGCTTTAAAGCACCACAGAAGCTCAGTGGTGAGCATGACTGACTCAGCCTGGAGGGTCTGAGAAGTCTTCACAGAGGAGGCAAAATTGGAGTTTAATACTCAACAGTATATGTGACATTTCCTGGCACAGGGGAGAGACAGAGGTTTTAAGGCAGATAAGTCAGACAGATCAGACAGGTCAGCGTGTGCAAAAGTGTGAAGTGGGAAAGAGCTTGGTCTGTTTTGGGGTGGTGATTCGGTGTGGCCAGAGGAAAAGGTACCCGAGCTGGGGGCAGGAGGGGTGGGTGGGAGGAGACAGGATGAAAGGCAGGCATGAGGCAGCACGTGAAGGGCTTTTACATCATGGGCAGGAAGCTGACCAGTAGGATAGCCACGAACCGTATATGGCTCCTGAGTATGTGAAATATGGCCAGTGCAACTGAAGGGCAGAATTTTTTGTTTTATCCATTTTATTTATGTAAATTTAAAAATGGAAGTAGTCTAAAATAGACAGATAGGTAGATAGATAGATAGATTACATGTTGAAATGATAATATTTTAGATGTGTTGGCTAAATAAAATATATTACTAAAATTAACTTCACCTGTTTCTTTTCACTTTTTAAAAATGAGACTACCAGAACATTTAATGTGTTAAGCTCACATTATATTTATGTTGGGCTGTGCTGCTGTAAGCAGTTGGGAGCCATTGAGAGTTATTGTGCAGGAAAAGAATGTGATTGGGTTGAGGTTTTATAATTACAGTTCTGATAGTAGAGCAAAGGCTGGCTTGGTGGGAGAGTGCACCTTGCAGTAAGGTGACCAGTTAGAAGGCTCTTGCTATAGTCCACATGAAAGCCGATAAGGACCTCAAAGAGGCAGTAGAGATGGAATGGGGGAGCTGAATTGAAAAGATATGTAGGAGGGGAAATTGGTATGGCTTAGTAATGGATTGGCTGTGGGGGTATGTTGTACAGTGAAGAATTTGACTTTTGTCCTTGGTTTCCAAGAGGTAACCTTGAAGTCTTTGGACTTTCCCAAGTGTGTTTGTTATTTATGATGGGCCCCTTGGATCACAACTGAGTTTATGCTAATACGGTGACTCATGGTGGGCCACTGAGTTTCGGGATAGGGACTGGCCATGCCAACCATGGTCACATGAAAGACCAACCATGTGATTAGGAGGTTGGGGCTTTGAGCCAAGTGATATCAGCTAGACCTCTGAACTTTGGGGAGGGGAAGAGAGGTTAGAGTGATTTCAGTCACATGGCCAATGATTCCAGCAATCATGCCTCTATAACGAAACCCTAATAAAAACTCTGGACACTGAGGCTTGAGTGAGTTTCATGGTTGGCGATGCACGTTGATGTGCTGGGAGGGCGATGCATCCTGAGGACACGGAAACTTCACATTTGGGACCTTGTCCTGTGGTTTCTTCTTTGAGCTGGTCCTGATTTTTATCCTTTTATCATGAACTATAACCAGAAGCACAACACTTTCCTGAGTTCTGTGAGTTGTTCTAGCAAATGATCAAACCTGAAGCGGTCATGGGAGACCCTCCAATTTATAGCTAGTTGGTTAAGAGTGCAGGTGAAGTGGTTACCCCTGAGCTTGTGGCTGGCACCTGAAGTGAGGACAGTCTTGTGGAAGAATGTGCCCTTAGCCTGTGAAATGTAACCTGTCTAGCTAGTGTCAGGATTGTATGGCAGGGTGAAAGAGAACAAGTCAAGGATGACTTCACAGATTAAAAATATAAGGAACCCAACAGGAGATGCAGGTCTGAGTCAAAGCAGGGGAAAGTGGATTTGGTGTTAACACCTGTCACCTTTGAGGTGTCTATTGTCTTCAGGGTTGAGATGTCTATAAAGCAATGCAGTTGGAATCCAGGAACGAGTCTGGGCTGGAGGTAAAGATTTGGGGGTGCTCCATTGACAGGAGGCTGAAATAGGAATTTTTCTGCTTTGTTGTCCTCTAAGGCTCCTTGTTCCTCCATCCACTTCCCTCCCACTCTACAGATCTTCCTGTGCCTTTGTTTTTTCTACCCCACCCCAGTTATTCCTTCCTCTTCATGCTCTTCCCACTCTGGCCTGTACTGGCCCCCAGAACTGCCTTCCTGCCCTAGTGTTGAGCCAATGATCTGTAGAAGCTGGATAAACAGGTAGCTCTAAGCACACCTTCCCCCGCCCTGTGTACAGTTCATCCTCTTCTCTCACTGATTTTTATCTGATAATCTGCCTACATGACTCTTGCCCTTTCTACCTTTTCTTCTGGATGCAGAGAGCACAACTGTGAACCTTTGCAGGTGGAGTTTGTCTTATCACTCAGGCATAATATAACATGGTGAGAGTTCATGTTTTTAAATGCCAAAGACGTTCATTTTTCTTCCCAACAAATATCTGAGCACCTAGTATGTGCTTAGTGTTAAGGATATAAAGATGAAAAGACATATTTGTTTACAGTCGGAAGGAACTTGAACATTTACATGTTAACCAAATTCTTTTGATCATGTGACTATGTGTAAATTGTAATTGAGGAGGTAACCTAATATAAATCCATCTTAGAGCTGACAGAGGTTAATACATTCAAGATGAGTCATAAGTCTTTTTACTGCGTCCTCAAGAATCTGTCCATTAAAGAAACTGGATTTCAAAAAATAAAATATTTCTTCTTTTTTGGCTTTTAAATTAATGCCAAACATCTAGATTTTTAAAGCACTTTTCATATCCTTTCATTCATATATATATTTCATATACATGTATATTATTTTATATGTATATATATTCATATTTATGTACATGTATTTTACATATCATATACAACCTCCTTTTCCCTTGCTCTGACACTTCTGTGAATACGGGCATGTGGTCTAGGGAAAGAGGAAGAATTATTTTATTTTGAGACAAGCTCTACGAAAGCAGAATGAAAACAAATCTATAGAGGTTCCAAAGACGGCCACTTGTCAAAGGACTATGCAAGGATTGGCTCTATTCCTTGCTACTCTGTACCATTCAAAACCTGGTAGCATCAACATGACCTGGGAGCCTATTAGAAATGCAGAATCCCAGGTCCTAGCAAGACCTACTGAGTTAGAATCTGCATTTTAAACAAGACACCCAGGTCATTCAAACGCACAATAAAGTTTGAAAAGCACTGCTCAGAGAGTTTCACATGGAGTTTTGTGAAATGCTATTATTATACAAGAGAAATTAGATTTCAATCCCCTTGTAAACACTGACTGCTTGTTAAAGACCCTTGGTGTGGTGGCCAGCATTTTTAATGAGCTGGCAGAGAAAATTGTCCACTTTTGGCTCGAGCACACTCTCCTACCTTAGGATATGGAGAAGAATCTTGAAAGAGGGACCTTTGCTCAGCACAGTTGTGCAGAGATGGGCTGTGTATTGGGGGTGGACCTGAGCAAACTGAGCCCAGTTTCTTGATGCTCCAGTTTCTTGGAATGGAGGTTGGGAAGAAATGTGGTCCCATGAGCAACAAGGCCCGCCCATGGCTAACTGAATGGCGGGACACTTTTAGAGCCCAAAGTTTCCCTCTCTTGGTGGTTTAAGAAAGCAACTTTCCCTGGATTCAGAATTCAGACATTCCCTCATTGGGTTTCAGCTTTTGGGGTTTTACCTGTGTTTGAGATCTGTACCTTCTCCTGAGTTAAGTGCCTTTAGACTTGGGGGCTAAAGGTTTGGGTTTTCACTTGGAACTTGATCATATTGTAACTATTCATAGTCACCCTGGGGAAGCAGGAGCTCATGGAAAGTGCACCGGTTAAGAAGTATGGCTAGTAGTTCCTTGCTGTGCCCTTGTATTAGTTTCCTGTGGCTTCATTTATACACTACCACAAATTTGAAGGCTTAAAACAACAGAAATTTGTTTTCTCGCAGTTCTGGAGGCCAGAAATTGGAAATCAATCTGTCTGCAGGGTCGTGTTCTCTCTGAGGGCTCTAGGGAAGAACATTTCCTTGACTCTTCGGTTTCTGGTTGCTCTAGGTGGTCCTTGGGTTTTGGCTGCACACCTCCAATCTCTGCCTCTTTCTTCAGATGGCTGTCACCTCGACCTTTCTGTGTCTTCCCTTCTGTCTCTTATAAGGACATTTGTCATTGGATTTAGGGCCCACCAGGATAATCCAGGATAATCTCATCTTGAGATACTTAACGTCATTACATCTGCAGAGATTCTTTTTCTAAATAAGGTTACATTCACAGGTTCTGTGACTATTTTGAGGGATCCACAAATCAATCCACTGCAGACCCTAACAAGCTCTGTGGCTCTGGACAGCTATCTATAAAATAAGATAAGCCTCAGGTTTCTCATCTATGAAATGAGATCTCTATTAACAATAGTGTTAATATTTTCTGACTCTAAGTCTTTTACTTGAGTGCTCTATCCCTAGGCAGAATAAGACAATTAAAGGGAACACCGTCAAGTGTGTGTGTGTGTGTGTGTGCGTGTGTGTTTTAAATAACATCATCCTTATGGTTCACTGTTTTTACATTAATTCTTTAAACAAATATTTGTCTAGGACGCAATTCCCAGTAAGGTGTTGGACTACAGTGATAAATGAACAAAATATAAGATTCCTGTCTTAATGGAGCTTACATTCCTCGTAAGCTTACGTTCTCTCCTATTGGAGAAGAGACACAATAAAGAAGTAATCAATAAATACTCAAGCTAATTAGATAATGCTACTTTCCATGAAGGAAATAAGGTGACGGACAGAGGCACCAGACAGGATGACTGGGAAGGCTTCTCCAAAGAAAGAATATTTAAGCTGAGATATTAAAAATGAAAAAAAGCCACGAATAAGGTGGTTCAAGAAACTGAAAGGAGGCCTGTATGACTGGAAAAGATTTTTTGAAGCCTCCATGTGAAAAGTGAATTATGGAGAACAAAGCTAATGGTGTATGTGAAAAACCTTGAAGGATTTTGGTGGACAAGGTGTCAGTAGTGTGCCGGGAGTGCCACTGCAGTCCCAGTGGTTGTGGGCTGTGCAGGCAGAAGTCTGGTCTCCACAGGGAAGATGTTGGTCCTGTGTTGCTCAGAATACCCTCAGTGTGTTCCATCTGGCCACTGTGCATGGTCCAAGTAAAACTGGGTCAGTTAAGGACCATCTTGTTTGTTTGTTTGTTTGTTTGTTAAGCATCTTCCTTCCTCCCTCCCTCCCTCCCTTCCTTCCTTCCTTGCTTGCTTTCTTTCTTTCTTTCCTTCTTTCTTTCTTTCTCCCCCACCCCAACCCCGCCTTCTTTCTTTTTGTATTTTGGTCATACTGCGTGGCATGTGGGATGGTTCCCTGACCAGGGATTAAACCCGTGCCTCCACAGTGAAAGTGCTGAATCCTAACCACTAGACCACCAGGGAACTCCCAAGACCATCTTTGGACTGCGTAAAGTTAAAAAAAATCCAGATCTGACTCCAAATGATTTGAACAATAATGTAAATCTTTACTAAGTTTTCTTGAACTTACAATACAGATGTTTGTGTGGAGCATCACAGGAAAAGAGATCTTTAAAAATTCTCTTTAGACATCTTTTTCACCCAAGCTCCACACTCATGCTAGCCTCTCAGCTTCTCTTCTCTTGATTGCTGTCCTTTCATACCCTCCACCCCAGTGCTGTCTCTCCCATCACCCCCTCTGAAAAGCCAGGGCTGTCCATGTCTGCCCCTTCCTGCACTTCCCACTGGGAGTGTATTTCCCTCTCTAATTTCTCCTTTCACGACAAGCAGCCCACCCACCACAAATAAACCTTTCAACTCATTGCACACGCTTTAAGATGGCCGTGGAAGATAAATACAAGAGATATTTAAAAGGTATGATCAACAGGACTCCGTAACTGATTGGCTAATCATAACATACTCTAACATTTATTTTGTTCTTGCTATGTGTCACAGCCTGTGCTATTCTATGAAGCAGACGGTGTTCTTATCCTCATTCAAAAACGGGGAAACCAAGGCTCAGAAAGACTCCATGACTTGCCTAAATCCACAGAGCTGGAAAATAACAAAGATGGGATTTGAACCCAAGAAGTCTGACTCTGGGAACTGGACATTTCACCCCTGTGCTGGGGTAGAAGGGTGAGAGAAGTCTGTGATGATCTCCTAGGACTCAGGTTAACTAACTGGGATTGGTGAGTCCATCAACACAGGTAGGAAAAATAGGTTAAAGGGCAGGCCTTTTGTTTTTGGGGTGGTGTGGCTAGTGTAAGTTACTGTTACTCCTATGTTAAAACTCCCAGTTTATCTCTAAGGGTAATGTAAAGATTGCTTCTTTTCTGTTTTCCTGCCTTCTTTATTCTGCCTTTGTAGTAACTGTTAACTCTGATTTTTAGAAAGCAATACACCAAACTCTTCCTAAAGAAATATAAAAAGATAAGTGGAGCACACCCAAAGAAGATTCAAAATCAGAAATGAAGCACTGATAGCTTCATAGCTTTGTCTGATCTATTTGACCACCTTCCATCCTTAGCAATTGGAGTGGATCGCTTGGAGGGTACAATCTGGGGCTAATGGGGGTTCAGACTCTATCTATGCATCTGATGCAAACTATCTGGGTAGTGCCCAGGTGCTTCATGTCCCCTGGTTACTTAGGTTCTTGGCAGCCACACCTATGATTGGGATAACTCCTGCTCCCTTCCTCCCGACCCACATCAATCTTATAGTCATTGGGTGCTCCAGGAGTCTCACAAAATTTAACCAAGAACTTCTTCAGACAGTTCCTCTCCATGGTTAATGGGGAGCACCTTTTGAACAAGTTTCTTATTCATAGACTCACAAGCAAGAAAGCTGCCCACCAGAATCAGTCTCCCTGGACAGCAGGTGCGGCTTTTGATACCACCTTATTCTTGCTGGTTCTCTTCCCTGACCTCCCTCATCCTGGACTAAGGCTGCTTTTGCCCCTTACGGCACAGTCACAGTTTGTTTTTCATATTCAAGGCCTGGTTTCTGAAAATATCAGAGGCTTGACTCACAAAAGAGAGACAGTTTTAGAATCCTTTATGATCATTTTCTAGACCAAAACACTTGGTTTCTAAGACACAGAAAATGAGGACCAGCAAGGGTCTTCTTTTGCTGTCTTCTGCTCTGGCTCTCCCCCAGGGTTGCTTGGACTCATCAGTCTCAGTGTATTTGTATCATCCAAATAAAGTCACTGACATAGAAAACAATCTTATGATCACCAAATGGGAAGGGTGGTGGAGGGATAAATTAGGAGTTTGGGATTAACAGGTACACACTACTATATATAAAATACAATGGATAAACAACAAGGGTCTACTGTATAGCACAGGGAGCTATATTCAATGTCTTGTAATAACCTATGATGGAAAATAATCTGAAATATATAAAAATATATGTAAATATATATAAATAAAACTGACTCACTTTGCTGTACACCTGAAACTAACACAATATTGCAAATCAACTATACTTCTATAAAAAAAATTTAAAAATGAAGTCACAGATATTCACGTTATATCATCCATGCAGCAGTTTTACCCTATGGGTCCTTTGATATTAGAACAAGCCTTCCCTCTTAGTGCAAGTGAGACATTTGCTCTAGTTTTCTTCACAAAAATCTCTCCTCCTCTGTCTGCTAAGGCTGCAGTTATATTTTTCTCCCACTTCACAGATGGGGAGAAAGAAACAAAGAGCTAAAGCTCACACACATAAACTCTTAATCAATCCTTCCTCCTGTCTTTCCCAACAGAACTTGATTTTCCCCAGGTGTCACTCACTACTCTCCATGTATCAGTCATGACTCAGACGCCAGGGGCTCCAACTCTGGTCCTTATTCATTTAAACCAATCAGAACACGGCAGACCTAAGTCAGCAAATTCAGGCTAGCAGGAAGGACCTGTACTATATGCTTAGAGGAACGGTTTCTCTCTCCATTCCTGTTGGTTATGAGCAAAGAAACACATTGTCCCAGTTGCTGACCCCAAAGAGAATTAGCTTTAGGATGAAGCTTAAACTTGGATGGCAAAGATGAAAGTTAGAAAGAGGCCATTGGTAACATATTTAAGCCATTGAAACACCCAAACATTATAGCTTGTTCTACATTTTGTAGGCTAATAAATTTGCTTATTATTTTTGCCAGTTTGTGTCAAGATTACTGTTTTTGTTTTTGTTTTCTTGGTTTTTGGTTTTTTTGCTACCAAAGCATCCCATCCTACCCTGTACTTTAATCTTCTCCACCACAGGAAATCCTATCACTCTCTCATCAGTTATTCAAGTCAGAGACTTAAGAATCATATTTGTTTTTTTCTTTTCCTGCACCACCTCCAAAATTTAATAAATCAGAAAGCCTGCTTGCTCTAACCTCCAGAATATATTCATAATCCATCCTATACCTCCATCTCCAATGCCACCATCTTAGTCTGTTATCTCTCACATAAAATCTACAATAGCTTTCTAACTGTTTCCCCTTCTCCCACCTTGGCCTTCCTATAATCTGTTATCCATGCAGAAGTCAGAACGATCTTTTTGAAACATAGTTTGTGTTATTCATTGTTTGAAACTTTCTAATGGTTTCTCACTTTGAAAAACAATCCAAATATCTCATTGATTTAGTTGCAGTAAAGACTACATCACTATTAAAAAAATCTCAACATACAGTGACGTAAATAAGACAGAAGTTTATTTCTCTTTCACATAAGAGTGAAAGACAGTTCTGCTCCATGAGGAGCAGAATGGCAAGACAATTCTGGCAAGACAATTCTGCTCCATGAGGTCCTTTGGAGACCCAGATTCCTTCCATCTTCTTGCTGCATCCTCCCTTAAGCAAGCGTATTGTCCTTATTTGCATGGCTGGTCACGCAAGGGAAGGAAAAAGAGAGGAAGTGAAAGATAAGCATTTTCCTTTCAATCAAGTGGGGTGGGTGTCGCACACATCTCCTCTGCTCATATTCCTTTGGCAATAACATCGGTGGCATGGCTGCACCTCACAAAAAGAAGGCTGGGAAACTCTGTCTGGTTAGGTGTCCAGATTAAAGTCTTTTACCCAGGAGGAAAAGGAGAATAGATTTTGGGAGGACGACTTGCAGTGTGCCATGCTTATTGTGGCTTTCAAAGCCTACATAACCTGGCCCTTGCAGGCACTCCAGCATCATCTCCTGCTTCCTTCCTAGTTCACTAATTCTGAGCCACAGTGGCTTCCTTTCTGTCCTTCAAACATCCTGAAATCCTTCCTACCTACATCCACGTGCACTTGCTTTCCCTTTGCCTAGAACGCTGCCCAGTGATCCTCGCAGTCTAGGTTCCTTCTTATCCTCCAGGTAACAGCTTGAAAATGCCTCCTCCTTAGAGAGGCCTTCTCTGACCACCCTTCTACTATTGTCGTACCTCTTAATAATTAATGTCTGTAACTCTGCCTTATTTTATTCATTACACTGATACTTTTATGAAATCATTTCTTTATCTCCATACTGGCTGTCTCTCTCACTGGAATCAGAGCTCCAGCAGAATAGGGCTTTATTTGTCTGGTTCTTGTTTACTGAAGTTATTTGGTCAAGAACATCATGTAGACACAATGGGTGCCCAACAAACCCTTTTTAAAACAAATTGAGTAAAAAGATAAAAGGATCCTAAGCAATTTCTCCCCATCTCATCCTGTGCAATTATCATTTAGATCAAAATTTAAGACTTTACATTTATTCCTCTTAAATTTATTCTATTAGACATGGCCCATTGTCCCAGTCTGTAGACCTCTCTTGGGTTTTAATTCTGGATTGTTCACTGCCAGTGGGTCTGTAAGTTCTTCCCAGCATCCCATGTGAGCTGGCCATCAGCCTCCAGCCCTGGGTTAATGGACAGTCAATGTTCCCAGCTCCTTTAATTTATGTTGCTTTTTCACTGCACTTCACTTTTAATATGTGCTTCCACAATCTCTACACTTGTTTACAAAGCAAGAATTAAGTGTCATGGGCAAAAATAAACTCAAAATGGATTAAAGACCTAAATGTAAGGCCAGACACTATAAAACTCTCAGAGGAAAACATAGGCAGAACACTTTATGACATAAATCACAGCAAGATCCTCTTTGACCCACCTCCTAGAGAATGGAAATAAAAACAAAAATAAACAAATGGGACCTAATGAAACTTAAAAGCTTTTGCACAGCAAAGGAAACCATAAACAAGACAAAAAGACAACCCTCAGAATGGGAGAAAATATTTGCAAATGAAGCAACTGACAAAGGATTAATCTCCAAAATTTACAAGCAGCTCATGCAGCTCAATATCAAAAAAACAAACAACCCAATCCAAAAATGGGCAGAAGACCTAAATAGACATTTCTCCAAAGAAGATATACATATTGCCAACAAACACATGAAAGAATGCTCAACATCACTGATCATTAGAGAAATGCAAATCAAAACTACAATGAGGTATCACCTCACACCAGTCAGAAAGGCCATCATCAAAAAATCTACAAACAATAAATGCTAGAGAGGGTGTGGAGAAAAGGGAACCCTCCTGCACTCTTGGTGGGAATGTAAATTGATACAGCCACTATGGAGAACAGTATGGAGCTTCCTTAAAAAGCTAAAAATAGAACTACCATATGACCCAGCAATCCCACTACTGGGCATATACCCTGAGAAAACCATAATTCAAAAAGAGTCATGTACTACAATGTTCATTGCAGCTCTATTTACAATAGCCAGGACATGGAAGCAACCTATGTGTCCACTGACAGATGAATGGATAAAGAAGATGTGGCACATATATACAATGGAATATTACTCAGCCATAAAAAGAAACGAAATTGAGTTATTTGTAGTGAGGTGGATGGACCTAGAGTCTGTCATACAGAGTGAAGTAAGACAGAAAGAGAAAAACAAATACCACATGCTAACACATGTATATAGAATCTAAAAAAAAAATGGTTCTGAAGAACCTAGGGGCAGGACAGGAATAAAGACGCAGATGTAGAGAATGGACTTGAGGACACAGGGAGAGGCAACAGTAAGCTGGGATGAAGTGAGAGAGAGGCATGGACTTATATACACTACCAAATGTAAAATAGATAGCTAGTGGGAAGCAGCCACATAGCACAGGGAGATCAGCTCGGTGCTTCGTGTCCACCTAGAGGGGTGGGATAGGGAGGGTGGGAGGGAGACACAAGAGGGAGGAGATATGGGGCTATATGTATATGTATAGCTGATTCACTTTGTTATAAAGCAGAAACTAACACACCATTGTAAAGCAATTATACTCCAATAAAGATGTTAAAAAAAAAGAAGTAATGAGAAATTAAAAAAAAAAAAAAGAATTAAGTGTCATGGGGATTAATGAACCAGGCTTCAAGATACCTGGGTGCTAGTTCCAGTGTCTGTTGTCTTTTTAAAAATTACCTCAAGAAAGTCATTCCCCTCTTTGTGATCTCATTTTCCCATCTGTAAAATAGAGGAAAAAATTGCCTGTTATGCTTTCCTCACAGATTTGTTATGAATCAGATAACAATGTACATAAACATGCCATGGAACAATCTAAAATTGTATGAAATAGGAGATAATATTCCAGACAGCCAGGGCTGATGATAGGAGTCAGGGAGAGGCTTTGCAATGTGGGAAGATTGTTGGGGATCCAGGGGCTGTTCTCTGGAGCTCATCTCCAAAACCATCAGTCCTCCATCCTTCACTTACACAATAGGGCATCTTGTCCTTTCTTCCCCCGGTTTTCATGCTAAGCATGGAAACACCTCCTCAAAGAAGCCACCAAAAAATCTCTTTGTGCTAGATGACAAGACAGAGATCTTGCTAAGAAAGGAGATATTAAAATTCTGTTATAACCAGTTTAACACATACTAAAGTTCCTCAAAAATGCCAGAAGGGGTTTCATTCATAACAAATAAAATCTTTAAAATATTCTTTTCATATCTCCCTCAAGATCTTACACCCCAATCTCCTTTTTCCCCCTCTCCAAACTCTCCTAGCTCATCTTGACCATTATCGTTTACCCTTTTCTCTCCCACACTCTGCTCATTCCATGTGAATCCACTGAGCCAGGCCAGGGTCCTCTGGGCTCTGCCCTCACTTATTACCTTGTTTTATATCACAAATTGCAGACTCTGAGCTGGCCGTTCCCAATACGGTGGTCACTGAAAGAGAAAGAGGTTAAGGGGTGCTCATAACACTGATATTTTCTACCTATCGCATTGATTTGTTGCCTTTTAGACTAAAAGAAACTGAGGCTCCGATATGGTGGAGAGGAAGGGAGCAGACCCAGAGGCGGTCAGAGACTGAGTAGGTTTCTCTGGAAGCTCAGCGCTCCATCTTCCCCACTACCTGGACAGGATGTCTTCCAAGCCCCCCCTGAGTTGTCCAATCCTGATACCTCTGCCTTGGATACATAGCTTATAATCCTTCATGGTTCTCATGAGCTTGGGGATCGTAATGGCTGGTCTAGGTGCTGATGAAAACACACACAAGCAGCTTGTGGCCTAGAGACTGGTAACTTCTTTCATGTCTCAGTCACACGGCATCAAAACCCTCTATGGATATAAATCCTCAGTTGGAGTGAACAGCTGAGGTTGGCAGCCAGTATAGGGCCTCATGTGTTTCTTCCTCCAAAATCTTCGGCCTCTCGTCCATGGCTTATAGGTGAACACAATCCCCATCTCCTGCCCTCCAAACCCCTCTAGGCTTACATGTCACTGAGAAAGGGACCAGTATCTTGGCAAGTCCCTTTCAAAAGTTTTCCAACCTCTGCTTTAGCGTATGGCTAGGAGGAAAGCCTCAAGGTGACTGAGGTCATCTGTCCTGGCTGAGCAGTGACCTGGATATGGAAGGGTTTGGGCATATTCAACCAGCATGGGAGTGACTGCTGTCCAGCCCTCCTGTGATCAGAGCTTTCAGAATATCATAACATGATCCCACTTTGGTTTAGTTCAGCTAACGATGGAGAACTTTTTGTGTACCACGCACCATGGTGATCTGAAGGAGACAAAAAAAGCATACTTTCAAAGAACTTACATTTCAGTGGGTGGACAGACACAAAAAGGGATTCTTTTGAATTCACGTTGAATGCGGCGACAGGATGAACACTGCCAGGGAAGCAGGGAACTGGGGCTTTTAGCTCAGCATGGTGGGAGCAGGGATTCCTAGAGGATGTGACACCCAAACTGAATCTTAAAAACATGTGTAAGGAGGTGCCCAAAGAGGGTGAGGAAGGCATTCTGCAATAAAGGCACAAAGATGCAAAACAACACAGTGTATTCAACTGCTCCTAATGATTCTGCATATAAGAGCACAGCAAAGAAAAAGAAAAAAGAGAAGTTGAAGTAGAAATTGGCAGTGAAGCTGCAATGCCAGGAAGAGGTTGGACCACAGAGAGCCTTGTGTACTTTCTAAGGCACTTGACCTTGTGTCAAGAAGACTGTGGACAGCCAGAAAAGTTTTATGCAGGGTGTGACAAAGTCAGACTTTGGTCTTGCCAGGTATGGTAATTTCAACTGTACTATTTATTTCAGTTTTCTGATTAGGAAATATTTACACATCTGGAATTTTGTAACTGAGGGTCATTATCAAGGTGTGATATGGCTTGTGTGAGAGTGTCCAGCTCTCACTCTTGGATGATCTATGTGCTGCTAAAATTTTTGCCTGGATCCAGGGGCTCCAGCACCCACCCAGTTCCTGGCACACAGCCCAGCGCCCCAGCACCCAGTCCTCTGTGCGGGTCAGCACTACCTACTGTCAGGGTGCCTTCTACCACAAGCCAGAGTTAAGTGGTTCCCTTTTATCCCTTACAGTTCTTACAGTGAGAGTCTTTAGGTAGACTTTTTTCTTTCTAATACTCTGAGGAGCATTTGGCAGCTTTATAAAAAACAAAACAAAGCAAAACAAAACCCAGGTCTCCATAAGTCAAGAATTTAAAATATTTTATTTGGTTTCAAATTTCCTTGAGAGCAAAAAAATTGTGTTGATAAGTTTCTTGGAATGAGAGGTGCATCTGCTGTGATGGAGAGCTGTTTGCCAGCTCTTGAAGACTTCTCCTTCTGAAGCACTGAAAGTGGACACAAGAGCCCTCAAATGCCTGGAGAAGAGGTTTCCTTTTGAAAACGCCCCAAGGCCTGCTCTGAAGGACGAGAGTTTGGATCATTGTGAAAATCCACCCTTATTGTATTGAGTTATTTAAATCTGAAGAATCTCTATGGGCGCTCTCCAAGTTCTCCTCATGGGGAGGCCTTGGGCATGGTGTTTGCTTTGCTTTGAGAGAATATCTCTTAATAAATGGATTTTTTCCCCTCAAGAAACTGCTGCTCTAAACTTGTTAAAACTTGTTCAGTATTTTGTTTGAATTTCTGTGTCAAATGCTGGAATGGAAAGTGTAAATCTATGGTCAGATGGATAGGAGATATTGGTTGCCTAGAAGCAATTAATGAATTTTTTGAAAAGATATATTTAAAGTCACATAATCTAACATAAAAATTATATGTACAGATACATACATCAATAAACTTTCTATAGCATGTACAAATATTTTTTGGTCAACAAATGTCCTCTGTAGCATTAGAGGTTTGGGGTGGCACAGCCCTGTTTTCCCATGACCAATGCCACATACATGTACACAAAGAGTACAAGTCAAATGAGGGCTCCGAGGGACAACTATCTCCCTCATTGCAGGGTTTCCAGTAACCTTGTGAGAGAATGCAGCTTTGGTGTGAGGCCGAGACGCCTCGTGATGACTCTACCCAAGGGCGCCCTCCCATGAGGGAAGTAAGCACAGAGGTGCTGGCCACCCTGAGGCAGGAAATGAAAGAGGAAGTGGGACCAGAAAAGAGAGCGTGGGGTCCGTGAACACTCACGTTTACACGTGAAATGTGGTCCGGTGAGCTGCAGGGATTCTCGGGAATCCAGTTAGTTCTCCTCTCCTGCTAGTACAGAAAAAAATAAAGAGGTGGATCGGGAGGCTAGAAGTCCCCAGTTCTGTAGGGCTTGGAGAGGAAAGGAGAAGGCACCTTGCCGAACATCAAGTATTTCTCTTGAAGCTAGCTAGAACTTCTGACAACAAAGTGGAAGGTGAATTATTAGGGGACAACACTGGAGGTGGGAGAGAAGAAAGGGGGATATTAGACTAACCCAGGAAAGAGATGAAAAGTCTTAACTAAGGCAGTGACGCAGAGACAGATTTCTCAATTTAGAATGAGCAGAGTATAACCAAGGAGATACACCGGTATATGGAAGGCTCTGGTGAGAATTTTCACTGAATTGCAAAGAAAACAGCCCCCTAATGCCCTGGATAGGGATATTACACCTGAGGGGTGTTCAAGGCTCCATGACTGTAGGAGAAGAATCTTTCAGCATGCAGTAGTGGATGCCCGTTGTTATGGTATTCTATCTGCCCAGAATCCCTTTTCCTACTTCTATTCATAACACCTCCCTCCCTCCTTTGGAGAAGTGGTCTTATCCCACTATCCAGTCCATCACTGAGTCTCATCCTTCTAGTCATAAATGGACTTGCCATCTCTCTGGCCACAAGGATGAGCTCAAAGATGGGCACATGACTCAGCATGGGTCAGTCACAGCCTTTCCCCAGGATTGTTCCCACGGGTAAGACCCTTCACCTATCTGGGGCCATGTGAGCTGGAAAATTGTGACTCTTGGACTGCTAGTGACTATATTCCTGCCTTGTAGAGAAGGTCTGTCCTCAGTGGGAGAAAAATGTAGATATAAAAAGACAAACAGATGTGAGTGATAGACAGGGAGAGAATCTGAATACATCACAACCCAGATTTTCCCTCAGTTCCTACAGCTCTTCTTCCATCCCATGATCTATCCCAGGATCTTTCTGACACACAACCTCCATCTCTTCCTTTTTTTTCTTAAGCTAGCCTGAGCTGGGCTTCTGTCATTTGCAAGCAAAAGATTTTTGACTAATACTGCTGCAAAAAGAAAGCAACTTCAGCTGGAACTTCAGTGGCTGTCTCTCTGGCATGAAGGAGTAAGACAAGCCAGTTGCCTGAACCACTGCAGCAATACCAAGAGGCTATGGGAGAGAGGGGATGGTAGCAATGCCATTATAAATGAATTCCATTCAGCTGAGCAAAGGGCTTTTATAAGCACAGTGTTAAAAAGAAGTTGGCATATCTCTCTCTCTGGCTTTGCTCTACTGGAGACCGAACATCTCAGGAAAAAACAAAACAAGCCAAGAATACATTGGTGCTGGGCTGCAGCACAAGATATGTAAACAAAATATAAGAAAACATCTCTTGAGAGCAAGGATTGTTTTTTATAAAAAGTGTTTTAATGTAAGAGACTATGGAATCTTCTCTGCTTGTTTTTTTAGAGACGGAGCGAAAGAGTGAGAGCGAGAATGAGAGAGAGAGATTGATTCATCTTTTTACAGTCAAAGGCCAGGGAATGGACGGTTTAAATCCTTTGGTTGCACAGTTCAGTGACATAATTTTTGCTTGTTAATGAGAAACTGACTTCACTGTAATTCTGTAGCATCTGAGTCTGAGCTGACTTCAGTACTTATATTTCAATGGTGTTAAAAAAGAACACATTAAAATAGCTTTAAATCAAGGGAGGAATGTGCTTCATTTCCACTTCGTACCAAGCAAGAAACATGAGGTTTTCCCCAAGTGGTACCCACAGAAGTCTACCCTGAAACTATAACGTGGAAAGATCTAAACTTGCAGAACATACCGAAGGACTCGCCACTTCCAAATAAAGAACTCCTAATGCACTTAATCTGATTTTCCATAAGTGAATTAATACACAACTTTTTAAGGATACAACTCTTAGACACTGTGAGGCACACTTCAATACCTTGAGTCCTGGAAAGTTAGCACCAGAGGCGTTCCTTTATATGTGTGCCACTAGATGGCGTGTCAGGCTAACTCACTCCCCTTCTCTGAGCAACTTGCTAGCTACCTCTACACCTCCTGCCATACTTGGTGAGTCATTTCAGGCCACTTGATGAGCATTCAGGAAATGCTTAATACCAATTCACCAGAAATGTAACTTACACCTAAATGGTGTGATGAGTATTATTAGGATGTCTCTACCAAGATTTTTTTCAGAGACTGAAATCAGCCTACTTCTTTATTTCTTGAATTGAATGTATATAAAAATATGACTTTTACATTAAGCAGACAGAAATCAGTAGGGTTAAAACGTAAAACAGTTGATTTTTCCCCACAACTGCCTAATTCTAATCCATCCTATGGGTCTACTCCTTCCTTGCTTCTTGAATGAAATCTAGATCCATAATTTCTTTGGTTACTCTTGAATAATACATGGCATTCTGTTCACTTTTAACTCGCCCAAATAGTCTTACTTCCATAATTAAAATAATAATTCTTTTATAATGATCAAACTGGACAATTTGTAAAGTTAAAGTTTCTTGCTCTCCCCTATTGTAGGCTCATTTTACTCTAGAAGCTTGCATTAGAGAGAAAGGCATGTACCTTCTAGATTTTCCCCACTAAGCACTTCCACTGCTTCTTCCCTCAATCACTTATTCTTCTTGGACCCTCCAGGGTTGCTGTGTATATGTATGTAGATGTGGAGTTATTATGGAGAGAATGAGGACAGGTAAGGAGCAAGAAAGGTCTTTCTTGACTGGCATCAATACAATATGACATTTTACCAAACATGAATTCACAGTCAAAAACTACAAAACATATAAGGAAACAAGAAACCATGAGTGAGAGTTAGCAGAAGTAACAAACTTCAAAATTAGACCCACAAAGACTGCAGATATTAGAATTATTGGGTATAAAGTATAAAATTAGTACATTTATATATTCAAAGAAATAAGAGGGAATTGTATACAACAGTAAGGAGCAAAACACTATCATCAATGACCATGCAGATTTGAAAAAGAACTAAATTGAATTTTTATAAATGAAAAATTTATAAAAATTTATTAATTGAAATTAAAACTCAAAGGAAGGAGATTAGGGGAAACTAAAGAGAAAAGTCGTGAAGTGGAAGATAAACTTGAAGGAATTACCCAGAAGAGACCACAGAAAGATAGAGATGAAAAATACAAAAGATAGACTTAAGCAATATGTAGAATAGAATGAAAAGGTCTAACATACATTCAATTGGAATTCTTAAAAGAGAGTTTAAAGAGGAGAAGAAATATTTGACATGTTAATAGCTGAGAGTTTTCCATAATTAATGAAAAATCCACAGATTCAGGAAGCACAACAAATCCCAATGTGAATAAGTAAAAAGAAATCCACAACTGGTCACATGTTGATTAAGCAAAAAAAAAAAAAAAAAAAAAAACTAGAAAAAAGAAGAAAATCCTAAAGATAGCCAGAGAGACAAGACAGATTACTTGTAAAGGAATGATAATTAGATTGGTAACTGGCTTCTCAAAAGCAACAACAAAAGCAGAAGGGAGTGGAATAATATCTTCAGTGTGCCAAGAGAAAATAACTATTGATTTAAAATTGTATACTCAGTAAAATTATCTTTCAAGAACAAGAATGAAGTAAAGATTTTGTTTGAGACAAATACAAACTGACAGAGTATCCTACCAATAGACCATCACTAAAGAAAACTTCCTTCGGATAGAATGGAGACGTTTTCAAAAGCAGATCTGAAATGCAGGAAGAAAAGATGTGTAGAAAAAACATGCAGGTGATTCTAAACAAACACTTTATAAGTCAAACACCGTATTTTATAAAAGCTGAAAAGCAAGATAGAATTAAAGCAATGGATAAAATAGCAGAAAGTTCAGAGGAGGTAATCAGAGTTACACTGTTTTAGTGTCTAACTTTAAATTAAATCTACATGTGAACATTTTAAAGTTAACCATTAAAAGAAGAAAATTGAGTCCAGATGCTTCAAGCAAGGACAAATTTTCCATTCAGCCAGAACCCTAAAGTCTGGAACTCCCTTGAGAGGGCCTGGCCAAGAAGAGAGGATTAATTGTTCTCTGGGGGTACTTATCACTTCCTTTGCTAACAAAAGTTTTAAGTTGCCTTCTCTAAATTATGATGGTGTGGAATTTTTCAAATCTCTTCAGAACTTAAAATGTCTTCCCACAAATAGTTTCCTTCCTCCCTTCCCCAAGTGCCATTTCTAGCAGGCAAATGCTTGGACCCTTCTTGAAAATGAGCTAAGAACCATCCCATTGTCCAATCATCTTTCCTACTCCTCAACTCCTGAGTGTCAGACAGTCTATGGAGAGTGGCCACAGAATGTATCCGGGCCGTAGCTTATTAAAATCTATAAAAACATACATTACACTCTGTCAGTACTTGCCTCTAGTCCCACAGTATTCATTCCCCATTACAGTACTTAAAACAACCTGAGGAGGTCATGTACTGTATGATATTTTTTTCCCCTGCTGAGGTCATTTAATGTCAGATCATGATTAAACATAGTTGTGCTAAATCATGAGTTCTTCATAACCAATGTAGGTGAAAATGCTTTATTTAGTTTAAACGTTACAGACAAATTCACTTTGTATGTTTGACACTGAAGAAAAGTCATGGGCAACAGTGATACAAGTATTTAAGTTTTGATACCACAGACAAGACACAAAAATAACTGGGCAGGTGACTCGCATGAAGCAGCTTTCTGACCTTTCTTTGTCCTGTTGTTCCTTCTATTCCCTTTTCCTTTATTCCCACAAGGAAAATTCTCATTGGACAGTGCCCAATACCTTTGTTAATAGAGTGGCTTTTCTGAAAGCCAAGGTAAGAGGCAAGTTTTTATCTCTTCTAGCCTCCCTAGAAGAAATGAGCCAGACGACATGGACCTGTATCCAGCCTCACCAAGAAACCCTAACATAACTTCCCTCTCAGAGCAGTATTTGAGGACCAGCGCTTAGGAGGATGAAGCAGCCACAGGGCCTGTCTCCACAGATCACCCTGGTGATGCCATGAGTAAGCGTTGCATCCGGGACTCTTCTCCCCAGATGCTGGGCTGATTCCACTCCACGGGTATTATAGGAATTGGAAGGAACCCTTGACAGACGGTCAGAAGGCCTGGCTCTATGATTTAAAAAATTACTTGACTATAGGCAAATCACTTAGCCTTTTTCAGCCTCCGTTTTACACTGTTTGATGGGACCACCACGTCCACCCTGCCTCTATCACAGGGGTCTCTGTGAGGATCAAATGAGATAATGCATGTGAAAGTGGTCTGTAAACAGTAATACACCAGAAAAATAATACAAACTTTATTCTTACTACCCTCAGGCAGTGCTAAAGCTCAGGCTGCTGCTTAAAGCAGCTCCACACTATCCTTGCTTCTCTGTGTTGTTAAAAGCCCCTTACTTGGAGCTTCACTGAGCGGCTTCCCGGGTGAAGAGAGGAAGGATACTGGCGGGAAAAAACTAGGCACTTTTTTTTCTATAAGTACCTGGCCCCTATTTTGGTGACTCTGGATCTGTACATCTTATAAATCAATTTCATACCCTTGTAAGATTGTGGCAGCATTTAAATCTGATGTTGGAAGGATATATAACATAGATTTTATTGTTCTTGCCCATCCCACTTTGGGTCTAAAGGCGGAAGTAGGTGTTGACCAGCCAGGCTGACGAGTTGAATGCTTCAAAAAGTGATTTATTTTTGCCAGTTCCCCAATGGTCTCTTTTCTTTCTATTCAGGATCTAAGGTTTGCTCAGAATGACATCAAGGGAATGAGAAAACTACCTGTAATTCTTGTTCTCAGATCTGAGATTGTCACAACAGGATCTCTATTCTAGGACTGGAAACAACTGGAACAGCCTGCTGGGGCGTGCTCCGAGCGCTCCTTTCTCTCTGCCTCACACCGTTCTCCTACCCCTGGACCCTGGCCAGCCAATCACCAGCATCGGAGCCAGACTGCCGGGGGGTTCGCCACTGCCAGCCCCAAGGGAGAACGAGCGACCTCACCAGGACATTTGAAGAAAAAATGTCGAAGCCTGAGGAAGGCTCACGACCAAGTGTTTTGGGGCACATGATGAGGTATGATCTAGCGTAAGATTTCCCAAATACATGTGATCATAGGACTCTCCTGAAATATGTGTTAAAAGTACAAATCCTAGCCCCAGACCCACCCCGTCAATCTCCCAGGCAGGGCCCAACAACACATTCTCAACAGCAATCAAGTAATTCATATGGTTCGGCAATCTGGGAAAACACTGATCCAACAGGAAAGACCCAATTAGGGTTTTGACTTCACTAATGGCAGCGATGGCTTATCTCTCCATCTATCGAGAAAAGAGGGAGTGAGTTACAACACTATCTGTGACCTTAGCCTCTCGCAAAGGCTGCCTAAGGTCTCATCAGATTACCTACAGGAAGTCTTTGAGACTATTTAGAAATATTTACAGATGTGGCTAGGTCTTTTCAGCGTGGAGAGCCGTGGGCTAGAAGGGCAGCCACTTCTCATGCCCAGTTTGCGCAGTCCCGTGCCAGGTGCAGAGCATGGAGATGAGGCCGATCATCTCTGCAGGACATTCTCTGCATTAGTGGAGGTGGACAGCAACACTCACGGCTGCAGAAGTGAACCCCTGGAGAGCTCCCCCGTGAGCACGAGGTCCAGCAAATGCCCCCAGCTTCCTCGTAAGTCTCTGCATGGCCTAGAGAAGTTCATCTATGCCACCTGCATCCATGCCCCCTCATCCAACACGTCCTGACTCAGCTGTGACTCACAGGCAAACACTCTCACGCGTCATCCCACCGGGGCCTCTGCCTTTCAACCCTCCCCATCCTAACTCACCTCTTCCAGCTCAGACTTTTTAATATTGGCTTTTCAGATCACTGAGCCTATCTTTAAATAGGATGGATGGACAAACACACACAACACAAATATCAGAATATACCCATTTAAATTAAAAACCTTTAATTCTCTGGGTTTGTTGTAATTTATCCATAGCAATATTTCATATTATATGCATAAAATCTCCCAGTTCTTTCTTGGGCATGTCTTATTCCCCCTATTCAATGGCAGGGTCCCCGTGGATGGAGACCAAGTCTTACACAAGTCTTATCTTGTACCCCCAGTAACACCTAGGAAGGAAGCTCACATGTATAAGCACTTCCTATGCAGGACAGACTACTTAGGGGAGAAGAAACAGAAGGATGTGTTGAGAAAAGCTGGGGTGCCGAGGATGGCCAGCTTTGCCTTTACTTGTCCAGTCAACCTTATCTCCTGTCCACATACCCAGAAATGACTGTTTTCTCTCTCGACTGGAGGCCTGGAGGTCCGAGTGATTTATGCAGCCCTTCGGAGGACAACCTGGTCCCATCTCCCCAGGTTATTTCAGTAGCCTGTTATCATCTTTGTATTTTTTATTGTCTGTCTGTAGTTCTGTTGTTTGGGGACTGCAGGTTTCCAATTTTAATAATTCTTTCCCATGGCTCCCTTCAACCTTCACCAAAATCATACATGCCCCTGACTAATAAAAGCAGTATTTTTGGTCTCTGCAGCTGGTGCTATGGGGCTCTTTGGTGGTGAATAGCCTGACACAGTGCTCAGTATAATGAGATAATAGCTACTGCAGCTACCCAAGATTCTCTAAAATTGCCTGAGCAAGTTGAAATCCAAAGCTGGTGACTAAGAAACGATGTTTTAATCATCTTTACCATCGGAATCGGGGCCCAAAAAGACAGACTAGACCTAAAGCTTTCAGAGGCCAGGGACACCAGCAAGTCTAAAACTCAGCACCAGGGTTATGGCTTGTGTCTTCCAGCCCTTGGAAGTGCCAGCACTGGGCTGAACTGTTCTCCTGGTTCCGCTCACACAGGCCAAGGCCACTGTGAAGTCCTTTGGCAGGCCAGTTCTCCCCCAGGCAATGATATCAACTCATCCTTCTGACCCTCACCTAGCCACTTCTTTATTTCATTGCACACATAGGACCGGTTTGGAAATGCCATGAATTAAATGGATACCAGAGGGATGGTACTCTGAGAAAAGGGCCTAGCTCCAGCCAGACGGTTCTGGAGAGACCAAGGAGATGCTGAAGAAGAAGCCTTTTTCAGAGGTTGTCCATGGATCCATAGATAGAGGATGGACCACTGCTGGGAGCAGAGGGATAGCGCCAAGCATCATTGTCCCCCAGTATCTGACCCAACCATGTATCCCACCATAACAGTGTGGGATGAAAAGCTGTGACAAAAGTCTGTCAAAGAAAGTGGAGACTGAGAGATCCCTAAGGTTAGATGGAGTCAGGGTTTTAGGGCTAAACATTCAGACAAGAAGAAAAAGCCAGTTTTTCCTTGAAGAGAAATGAACATTTAAAGAGTGCACCAACTTCTCATGCCTTGAGTAGGAATCAGCAATTTGGGCTGGGCTCAGGTAGGCAGTTCTTCTGTTGGTCTTGGCTGGGCTCCCTCATGTGTTTGCAATCAGTTGAGAGTTGATAGGCTGCCAGTTAGGGTGATGGGGGTAACTGGGCCCCTTTCTCTCGTCATGCAGCATGCTAGCCCAGGCTCATTCACCTGGTGGTGACTGCAAGTTTCCCAAGAGCAGCAAGAGAGGACAAGCCCCATGCACAAGAACTTGTCAAGTCTCTGCTTGTGTCACATCTGTTATTGGGCCACTGGCCAAATCAAATCACATGGCTGGTCCCAGATTCAAGGGGTTGAGAAACAGACTGCACCTCTTGATGAGAAGGGAAGAGTGGCCATTTTTCACACTCTATACAAATTACAAAATCCAGAATGATCTAGCTTTAGGATTTAGGCAAAATCTATCATTTAGACAAGGGTGGGAGTAGGAAGTGCTCCTTCCTGAGAAAGTAATACCTCTCATCTCCCAAGAGCATCTAGAGTGGCAGCCTGGTGAGGCCCAGGGATGCCTGTCCCACACTCAGGTGTCCTGGAATGATGAAGCTGGGATGGCAGGAACAATTCATGGTAAATGAAGTATAAAACACACAGAAGATCCAGTGGAGTCTGCGGGGGAAATGGCCCATATTCAAATTATAATGAGACAATATATTCTTTTCTTCTTAGATTCCTTCTCATTCTTCTCTATTTTGCATTACTGTCTTCTCCTCTTTTGCTCCCTCTTCTCTTTCATGTGTATATTTTAATCATTTATCAAAAGGCACCTGATGACAACCTAATCAGAGTGCAGACGGAGGCAGGGCTCTGCGTGTGGCACCAACCTGTGGAGAGTCCAGGAGAAGGGAGGACAGGGAGAGCCCTTGATGTCCAAGACTCAGACGTCGCTGTGCCAAAAGAGAAAAAGCAGTTTATGTTCTCAGGATGGAAGAAGAAATACCACTTCGACAGCTCTTGCTTTGTTCCAGCCACTCAAGAACTGTCATTCAGAACAGTACACTGAAGTCATTTCTGTGACTGTCCCACAGGTCACTGTCACTGAGCTCACCACAGGCCTGATTTCAGTGTAACAACAGTCATTGACTAGTGACTGGGAGGTAATGGGGCTACAAGGTATATTTTGTCTGAAGCTATCTTCCGCTGTCAGTGAATCCCTTCTAATAGTAGTAATCAATTCTGTCTCTAAGCACAGCACAGGAGGTATAGAAAAGCAGACTGTCGGCATAGGCATTATCTGGAAGTTAGCAGTCCACAGCTAATTCCCTTTCAGAATTGGAAAAGGAATCCTGGTTTGGCTAAGGAAGGAGATTGGGCAGGATGAACTCTGTGGGTGAGAAACTCCATGTGTGGGAATGTGCTCACACGTAGTTGTTTTCTTGATGAGCTTCTCAAACTAGTTAGATGGGCACTGAGGTTTGGAATCAGCCTCCCTTAAAGGCTGCCCCCCATCCCTTGCCAAAGCAAAGATCAGCAAATCTTCCAAGGTGGTGGCCAGAGAAGGTCCCGGGCCTGCTGCTTCTTGGATTTGTGTCTTGTTCCCGTTTTCTGCTTCTGATTTCTAGTCATCCAGAGAGTTGTCTTGAAAACAAACATCAGACCACAAGGGACATCCTGGTTGGAAAGTCACTCTGGGGGAAGAGCAGGAAGAGCCTGATTAAAGAAACCCAACACAACACAACAGATGGTTCCCTGGGCAGAGTCCACACCTGTTC
This sequence comes from Balaenoptera ricei, assembly GCF_028023285.1. Taxonomy (NCBI): domain Eukaryota; kingdom Metazoa; phylum Chordata; class Mammalia; order Artiodactyla; family Balaenopteridae; genus Balaenoptera; species Balaenoptera ricei. The sequence goes on from NC_082639.1 coordinate 129,258,734, forward strand.
AGAGCCTGGCACACCCTGACTTTTAGGGCATTTCATTAGGCTTGTGACTACTGTCCCTAAGCCTTAACTGGTGCTGAAGCCAACATACATCTCATGAAACTTAGTCCCATGGCCACAGAATAACTTCTCACTCCTTTAAGGATAACTACAATGTATACAGTTCCACAACAGTTAGTGCAGATGGTGTACCATAAACCTGGTATCACCTGAAAGTTCCTTCCCTACTCACAGTACTTTGGTCATCACAGTTTTTGTTTTGGAGGGGTTAATAATCATGCCAGAACCTTTTTCTGTTCCTGTTCTCTCCCCATACTACACACTAAAGAAAATGTCTAGCTTGGAATCATGAAAAACAAAATGGCGGGAGAGGCAGGGTAACTGAGGAGGGGGCAGAAGCATCTGGGCTTGGAGAGTGGCCTCTGGAGTACAAAGGCACCTTGGAAACCCACATCTGTGATTGTCCCCCAACAACCTCTGAGGTCACATTTGGGGGCTGAGGGATGGAACGGGCTGCTCTTGGCATTTAGAAAGAAAACAAAATCTAAATAAGGCCACTTACACAAGAGACAATTAGCTGGGCAGGGACTGAAAGACTTCCTTCACATATACAGGGCATAGGATAGTTTACACTCAATAAAACGTCAAAGGAAAAAAGAAGTGAGCTGTCCTTCATGAACACCGATGGCTACTAACCTCGGGAATGTGGACTCTTTGGGGCATTTGATGCAAGTTAGAAACCCTCACCCTAAAGGGGGTAAGGGATGGGGAGGAAGACACATATAAGCATGCATAGAGCATAGATCGTCTGCACGCAGACCTCAGAAGCCCACCTAAAGGCCTGTGGTAGTAATGACCCCTAGAATCCCTGATGCTAAATGCTTCTTAAAGCTCGTCATTAATGCTCTCGAATACTCTACACCTATGCACCTGCTACTTCTGCCTTTTTTCAGTGCTCCAGGGGCCCACACTCACTTACTTCACCTGGTCCTGGATAGAGGGAAGCGGGGGACAAAGCAGCCTGGCACCTGCGTTCCCCAAGCAGGAGGACCCGCTGCCTCCACCTGGGCCCCACTCAGCGTCTGGGGCAGGGCCCTCCTTCTCAGCTCTCCCTCCTCCCCAGCCCCGCGGCTCCTGGACAGCGATCGTGCCCGCTGGCTCCCCGCCCGACCCGTGGAGGCTGCCTGGGCCTCACCGTCTTCTTGGCGGGTTCCTTCTTCCTCCTCTTCTCCGAGTTGCTGTGGTAGGGCAGGTCACGGCCGCGGTAGGACGGGCCCCGGCTGAGCTCGAGCTCGCTGTAGGGAGGCAGCGCGTCGTCGGGCGCGTCCTCCTCTTCGCCCTGCGGCGTTCCCTCCTTGTAGGTGGACTGCGGCGACCAGGCGTAGTAGGAGGCGCTGCGCGGGCCGAGCTGCGCGCTCAGCTTGGACGGCGTCTCGAGGCTGCCGCCGCGGCTGGCGCCCTCGGGCAGCGCCTGCCGCTCCACCCCAGCGCCCCGGAACGAGTGGTCGTACTTGGGCGCGGCGCCCGGCGTGCGGCTCACCAGGCGGGGCAGGTGTGCGTCGTCGGGCGGCCGCCGGCGCGGGGGGCTGTAGGACCAGCCGCGGTCCGCGTCGGTCAGGGGCTCCCGGCTGCGGCTCCGCTGCCCGTAGTACTCCTCCAGCGAGCCGTCCTGGTAGAAGCCCCCGTGCGCCCGCGCCTCTGAGCGCTCGAAGCGGCTCCCGCCCCGGGCCTCGTGGTTGTTGCCGTCCGCCCTGCGGGACCGCGGGCCGTAGGAGTCAGCGAAGGCCGCCAGCTCGTCCATGGAGACGGCCGGTACCCCGGTGGCGAAGTTCTTCCGCGACAGCATCTCGGATTTGGAGCGCTGCTGGCTGCGGGCAGAGGAGGCGCTGGTCAGTCCAGGTAAGCCGTGCGCGAGGCAGGGAGCTTGAGCGGGGATCTAAGGGCCCCTGTCGTATCTGGGGCCTCTGTCAGGAGACCGAGGTCCGAACCACGGCTCCGCTCCTGGCTGGATGAATCACCTCGGGCATCTCTCACGCCTCAGAATCAACAAACAACAAGCTCAAGGCGGCCATGCCCATCTCGAGTGTTAGTGTTAAGGATCAAGATGGGGTTGTGTGGGTAAAAATACTTTGTGATCTACACGGTGCTGAAACACACGTTGGGCCTTCTTTTGGCCATTATGACGTGACCTCTGGTTGACAGCCTCCTGACTCACTCCTCACACCCTCAAAGCCAGCGTGGGTGATGTGGGCCTGCAGTACACACAGCGGTGGCCCACAGAGTCCCTGTAATATTTGGTGACAAACAGAGGACTTTTCCTTCCTCAGAGGCGAGGGCAAGTTACCTCTTGGGGTGGCAGGCAAGAGGGAGCCTGCAGTTGGTACTTTGAGAGAAAAGCAATATCTACTGCCCTTCAAGATACAGGATAGGTGAGTGGGGAAGGTGCTATCCGGAGGGCACTGGCTACACAAAACTGGACAGACAACTTGTCCGCCCCACATTCATTGGCCATGTCACCCAGGGTAAGTTCCTTAGCGTTTGTAAGTTTCAGTTTCCCCAACCTAAAATGGGGACATTAATAGTACCTCCCTTTTAGAATTATGAGACTCAAATGCAACAGTATAACATGTTTGGCATTTGACCTTTCACAAAACAAATGATCAAAAATGATGGAGGGGGTGCTTCCCTGGCGGCGCAGTGGTTGAAAATCTGCCTGCCAATGCAGGGGACACGGGTTGGAGCCCTGGTCTGGGAAGATCCCACATGCCGCGGAGCAACTAGACCCGTGAGCCACAGCTACTGAGCCTGCGCGTCTGGAGCCTGTGCTCCGCAACAAGCGAGGCCGCGACAGTGAGAGGCCCGCGCCCGGCGATGAAGAGTGGCCCCTGCTTGCCGCAACTAGAGAAAGCCCTCGGACAGAAACGAAGGCCCAACACAGCCAAAAAGAAGGAAAGAAAGAAGCTTTCATTAAAAAAAAAAAAAAAAAATGGTGGAGGTGATGGGTGGGGTTTTTTAGAGGTTATAGGATAAAACATGAGAAGAGCAGAGAAATGTTAACAAGGTTCATTAAGGGGTCTAGAGTACCCTCTTCAAAGAGCCTTGAGTGATTACTTCTGCACATGGTGTCCCAAGTGTTCCCTTGCTTAATACATGTGGGAAAGGGATGTTCAACAGCCCACAGAGAGATGTGGCAGGATAACCTAGAAGGGCAGACAGAGATGCTGTTGGATCACAGCAGCCTCCGATGCACCCTGCCTCCCGGCTCCTGTCCCCGCACGCCCAGCACCAGCGTCGCCCTGCCACGGCCGTCTTCACCTGTGCCTGAAGCTCTCCAGATCCTCTTTGTTATACTCCATGGCCGAGGGCCCCCGGCTTGCCCCGCTGCTGCCTCGAATGACGCCTGACCAGTAGTCAGGATTGCTCTCCAAGTCCCCGGACACAGGGAACTGTTTGCTTCGCATCTGATGGTAAGACTGGCGGAAACTGCTGTCTTCCTCATGCAGGGAGCTGAGTTCCGAGATGGTGTTGTTATCTGCAGGGACAAAAAACCAGGCATGACACAGCTTCCTACCCATAGAACAGAATGGGAACCCGGTTAACGGCTGAGACTAGTGGCTTTGGGAAACTCCCACCCGAGGGCCTCAATCCTGTCCAGGGTGGGTTGTAGACCTGAACTAGTGGTATTTGTGTTCTTAGCTCAGCAGGAACTGGCTCCAGCTAGAAGCCCACTTGCCTACAGAGAGGCAGGCTTCCTACATGCTGTGTTCTTGGAATAGGAAAACAATTGTTATTGTTCCAACTAAGGCAGGCTTCCCGGAACTTGGGCTCTCTACAGCTGGTGTCCTCCTAGTACATCAGCATCCTTGCTCAAATGTTTTTCTTCTTGTTGTTTAATTCGGTGATGAGCCATGATGATCCCCGGCACGAGGCAAAAGGGGCAAAAAGAGAGAGAAGCCACAGACCACAGGACCTTCCCTACTGTTGGCTGAGTCCCAAGATGGGGCCTTCAGTGTCAGTACTACACCCCCGCTTTAGAGGCACCCCATTCCAGCCTCCTGCAGTTGTGCCCTCCCCACAGAGCGAGTCCACAGGGCCAAGGGGATGTACACACCTAGTGGCCATCCACCCCCCTTCTGGATGTTCATCCAGGAACCTGGACTATCTTCCCCAAACAATACCAAGTCCATTTCCAGGGCCTGAGTAGACCTCTTCCACTCCCCAAAGAGTATGGGGGCCATGGGTGGCCAGGACAGCTGTTTGGAGGTGCGGGAAGAAAAGGGGGAGGTTGGGCTGCACTTAGGGCTTCTGGGCCTCCGCTTATACTCTGGTCCTAGCCCAGAAATCTAAAGAGGGAAGGGATGGTCACAGCCTTCTCATTTCCTAGGGTGGCCTAAGTAGCTTTTCACAAAAGCACTTGTGAATAAGGACCAGAGTCACGGTCTGGAAAGAAAAAAAAAGAAAAAAGAAACTATTTATTTATAAAACTTTGAAATGGGTTGAATTTCACATTACTTAAAAACTAAATCTAGCGAATCTATTTGTAATGTAACTGAATCCATTTGTTTTCTAAAAATCCTTTGAACTTCAAACTGTTATCAAAATCAACATTTATGAGGTGTAGGGCCTGGCTGCCGAGCCAGAGGTAAACCGAGATCAGGTGTGGGAAGCACAGATGTGTGTCTCAGTGTCCCCTCTGCCTCGTCTCCTCCCCATCCCCAACGGTCCTTAGAGGAGCAGAGAATTTTTGCTGGTTCCCACCCATGAAGGGAAGGGAGGGTCTCCCCCCCACAGCATAAACACAGCCTCCTTGTCCTGTTTTACCAGGACACAAGGCTGACCAGGAATGCCGTTCAGTTTGGTCATGTGATCAGCTGGTTTTGAATTATAATCTAATTATAAGCCTTTTCTGCCCCGTAAGGAGAATGGACTAGTTCGTGCCTATTTTAAAGGAAAACAACTCAGATCCTATTGATTAATCAAATCTAGAACCTTTCTTTTCTCATGATCCCAGCGAACTCCAATCTCCCGGGAACCATACAGAAGAGAACTTGAAAATGCACCAAGTGTGCTTATTGAAAAATGACATTATTTATTCAGACCTTTCCTTAAACTTCGGGGAATAATGGACAGTTTTCATTTCTCCAGATAGTAAGGGCTAGCTCTGTTTCACCATTCGTACGATGGATAGCCCAGGCTGTCTGCTGCTCTAAAATTTCTGCCACAGTGAACATGAACATGAACATTCCCCACTTCACAGACACCTAATAATGGAACTCTAGAGCAGGATAGGCAAACTTTTTCTGTAAAGGGCCGGATAGTAAATATCGTAGGCTTTGCAAGCCATACTGTCACAACTATTCAACTCTGCCGTTGCAACATGAAAGGAGTCATAAGTAATACAGAAGTGGATTGGCACGGCTGTGTTCCAAGAAAATTTACTTGCAAAAACAGGAGGTGGAACATATGTGCCCTGGGAGCTGTAGTTTGCCGATTCCAGACTGAAATATCCTAAGAGCAACCCCCTATTTACAAGGGGCAGGCAATTGAGGATCACACTGGCTGGGAAAGTCATGGGCCTGACCCTGAAACTCCCATTTCTTACAGAATCTGTTACTGCCTTGCCGCACCTGAAACGATGAGACTCATTTTATGATGAGATCTTCAAGAGTGTCCTATGTCCATGATCCACCCCAGGGTTTCCTTTGCTCTTCAGGAATAGAACCTCTCAAACTAAAGAGAACTAGATTCCTACTTCATGTCTCTGCAGTTACGGTAATGTCAACCTGCAGGTTCAGGAGCTCTGGGCTCCAGTTCTGGCCCCGACACTGAGCACGGGCACTGGTTACTTTCCCTCTCTGCCTCCCTTGCCTCTTCCGTAAAATGAGGGAGGTAGATTCAACAGCCTCAGTCTCTTCCAGCTCCAACATCCTAAAGTCCTATGAGTTAGAAGGCTGTGGTCTTCGACTAGAAACTGCCGCTGCAGCTATGGCACCGTCCACAGTTGGCTCCAAAGTTTCTAGTTTAACAAAAGGGCACAGGACGGGAATCCGAAGAGCTGGGTTCTAGTCCTGATGCTATCACTTCAACCCTCTCGGCTTCTGTTTCCTCATCTGTCGACCCAGACCACCCCTTGGACTCTAAGATTCCTTGGTCATTACGTTATGGCCAGCCAGCCCTTGGAGACCACTTTAATCCAGGCAGACAGGAGACATCACCTAAACTGGGATCCACCCTTTATTTTCAACCTCCGTTTTTCACTTTTTCTCTGAGCTGTGTGTGTGAGATTCACAGATTTCCTCCGTGGGCTCTTTCTCCTTGATCTCTGACTATCTCTGTCTCTGTCCCCGTACAGGGATCCATGACAACACTGTTACAACTAGCTTGTCAAGTGCAGTGACATCTGCATTCCTGACATTCCAATCTGGAGATGGTCTTTTTATAACCAGTGTGGTGGGCGGAGGCAGCAATGGATGCAACTCAGACAGGATGAAATTAGAATTGCAAACTGGGAGGGATATGTTGTCTTAAATCTGAATAAAGCTCCTCTAGTCTGGGACTGTTTCCCCAACAATGCCATCAAGTCTCTCGTTGATTCCAAGGCGAGGAGGGTTCAAAGAGAGAAACGTAATGACCTCACTCCCAGGCCTGCCAGCACCCTCTGATAATTAGCCTGTCCGTGTCAGACCTGCCCTGTGCTGCCTCTCATGATAGATGGTAATTTGGAATCCAAATCAAGAATCAGCTGTGTCAGCTGCAAAGTCTCCAAGGGCTGTGGGTGAGTTAAGGGTTGGGGCCCTGACACCTACAGACTCAGTAATTAAAACGTTCTTTTGACAAGAGGGGCAGTCTCTTTTCTTGCCCCTCAGCCTCTGCTGCTGTGCATCTAAAAGGAAAGTAGGCCTCTTTTTTACGAGATTTCTTTGGCAGACTTGCTCTTTCACTTTCACTGATACGGCAAGTCGGGCAGCTGGACTGTCGTTCAATGCTAGGGCCTTTCATGTTGGAAAAAACTGATACTCAAGCTTCCACATCCTAAGTCCTTATTTTGAATATATTTTAAAGGGAGTAGTAGGGAAAGGCTGTTTTAATAAAATATTTCCAACCCCAGGATTGCACGGCCCCAGCAGTACTGACTGCCCCATGGAGAGACACAACAGGAACCAAGATGGTACATGATTGCTCTATTCTTTTTTTTAATTCTATTATGGTTTATTACAGGATGTTGAATATAGTTCCCTGTGATTGCTCTATTCTTCATGCCAGAATCCCTTTTTTCTTTCCTCTATGTACTCAAAGCTACTTTCTTTAGGGTGGTATCACCAGCAACCCCTACTAGTTCTGACCCTGAAAGCTCAGGCCTGCCCACATATGGTCACCCCCAAATCCCCTTTAGCACGATGCACAGATCACATAAAACTAACAGATGCTCACATCTGCCTCTCATCCTTCTGGCTGGATCAAACTGAGCCAGCTCCTTCTCGACATAGTATAGGACCTTCATGGAGTCTCTCTCTTTGTCAGCTTGGATCCGGTAACCTTTGCGAACTGTTGAGAAATAGACAAGAAGGTGAGGTGAAAATAATCAGGAGAAGGCAGCTTCCATTTATTTTACTAAGTAGAAAACATGGGTCCCACTAATAACAACTCTTCTTGAAATCACCCAGAAATAGTAACCTGTAGTTCTATATATGGAACCATACGCGAGATCCCCTTTATCAGATCGTTCCATTAGAATGGAGGATCGGCAGGTCAACATCAAAATTCTATTACAGTATATTTTTAGTCATTTGTTAACCTCTGCTTCCTACCTCCTGACCTCTTATAGCTCTACTTAAAGCTCATCTTCTCAAAGTTTGGGGGAGTACACTCACACTAGAAAAAGACCACTTTCTAGACTAGGGCCGCAGATCACCCTACAGTCTGAGGATCATAACTTCACCTGGTGGAAGCACATGTAGCTTTAAAACAGATACCCAAACGTCAGGGACCTTGACACAGGTGGCCTAAAAGCCTCTAGTTGCTTGGGAGATTGTGCAAAAATTCCATAACTAGGTGATGCATGAGAGCTAATAATAGATTATAGGCTTTATACACATTAGTGCAAAATAAAATGCAAAATACATGGATTACTAATTATGGTTCCAGTATTATTTCTTTAGTATTTTCCTCTTAGGAAAGGGACTACCATGTTTTTGACATGATGAATTCAACCTGCTGCTATGTGGTTACAGGCAGGTGTTATTTTCAGGGCTTAATAAAAAACAAAACTAAAGCATGAGAGATAATACCATCTCCTACATTCCCATCACTCATATTGTCAGGGACAAAGGCTGTTGAAGCCCCATGTCACTTAAGCATCAGTCGAGTCCAATACCAGCCCCAAGGGTGATCAGACACACGGGCAGGTCCAATCTTCACAGATAAGAGAAAGAGAAAACAAGAAAGAGTGAAAGGAATGGGATGGGGACAGAACAATAAGGGTAATAGACAACACTTAATTGGGCACTGAAATGTGCTAGGTACCGTGCTAAATGCTCTACATGGACATTGATTCCTCACAACTACATAAGGAAGTTAACTGTTAGTAGCCGCATTTCATGGTTGAGGACACTTTGGTTCAGAGAGGTTTCATAACTTGCTCAGGAATAAGTGGTAGTTCTGGGACTGGAACCATGTAGTCTGACTGAAGCCCAACCACACTGGGCATCTTGCCTTTCTGGAGTCTAGGAGCAGAGACAGTATGGAGAGATAGGAGAGGAAGACAAAAAGGAAGAGCCCAGAGTAGAAAATGCTCTTCGGTGTGCCATAGGCAGTGTCATCTGAGGCACGGTCCTACCTTACAGCCTACCTTATCAGGACTGCACAGTGGGATGGAAGCAAATGACCCACCTCCAATATTCTCTGTTCCCAGAGTAGGGCAAATACCATAAAGAAACCATATGACTGCATGCACCTCTAGAGAAAATCCTGCTTTCTGCACTCTGGTCATGTTACCCTGGCTGTGGACAGAGCCCCCCACACAAGCATGTACATGGAAGATTAAAATATCATCTTCCACAGACTCTAATCACAGCCCTGGCACTGAAGTCTGGGAAGACGCCCACACATCCATTTGCAGGTGCACTGGTTTTCTATATGAGAACAGGATGGGCAGTCCACATTCAGCTCCAATTGTGGAATTACTTAAAAAAAAAAATTAATCTCAGCACACGCTTTTTAGTACACCTTCTCCTGGAGGTTAGATCCATAATCCCTACGCAGAAGCAATTATTAGCAGAAATGATTTTATTTAGCAAGCTACACACTCTTCCATCTCTGCAGAGGTGTTTACATAGTACAGACAGTTCACTTAAAATGCAATTATCCCACAGAACTGCTATGTCTGTTCTGAGGCAGTTATGTCTGATGGATGAAACACAGGGCTGGGACATGGGGAACTGGGCATCTTGTAGGCATACCGCTAGATTTACTGAGGGACCTCAAATAAGTGGTGATCTATCCAGGACTCAGTTTTCATGTCTGTAAGATACAGCTAATACTTTCAACCTTTTAAATAATCTCATAGGGAAAAGACAAATATATAAACCAAAAAGAAAAAGAAAAAAGAAAGGAGACAACAAAGACCAAATCAGTGGAGCCCTTTGAGTTCTCTGTAATTATTAGGGGCAGCTCAAATGACACCTCATCCAAAAGGCTTTCTTTTTCTCTAGCTAGAAAAAGTTCTCTCCCTTCTCTCTCTATCCGACTCCTAACTTACAAATCATTTACTTTGAACTTCCATCATGGCCCTTAATATATTCTCATTGGTTTCAAATGATTTGTATAAATGTCTAATCTTCCCAAAGATTCTTGAGGGAAAAGAATGCTTATCATTCTAGCTCAGTGTAAAGCCCAGGATGGTGCTCTATACATAGTATGCACTTAAATGTTTGCTTGAGCTGAATTGGTGCCAGCCTGGGGCTGGGGGTAGGGTTAATGCTTTCTTTAGAAAGAGTATTTTCAGTAGTTTCCCTGTCTAGATTGTAAACTTCCTGAGGTCAAGGACCAGTTCTGTTTATCTCTGCATCCTGAGCACCTAGCATAGAACCTGACACATTGCAGACACTCAAAACACATGTGTTTGTATGAATGAATGAATGAAAATCAGGAATAAAAACTATATCACAAAGAATTACAAAGTAAGGCAGAAAAGGCCATGTGATGGGTTTGTTGGAGAATTTTCACCAGGAAGGGGAAGGCTTGAATGGTAGCTTGAGGGAGCAGCAAGGTTTAGGTAAGTTTTCTTATTTTATTGATGATTATTTTTTAGTAAAGAAAATGAGCATGTTTACAGGCATTAGGGAAGGGTCTACTCTACCTGCAGCTGTGGCTTTATCTAGGTGTTCTTAATATGTGAAGCACTGTATAGCAAACATTCAGTAATACTGAGATAAAGGGGGGAAGAGTATTGCTGTAGGGAACAATGTACCAGCTGTCCCCTGGCAATGAGAGATGGCGGCCATCCTGAGCAACAGCTGGAAACTGCTCCCTTATCTGCAACTTGGACCGGCGCTTAGATTGCTTTCTGTGTCATTATAACAAATTGCACTCCTCATTATGAGACAGATTTGATCATGTATGCATAGGCTATCATGCCCCTGAAAAGTTACAGTAACTATTCACAGCCTCAAATGACAATGGCAGCTTCGCCTTTCAGTACTGGCATTATAAAGAGACACCACTGTACTACTTTCAGCTTTGATTTCTCAGTCACACCAGCTCATGACTTCAGAAATCTTAATCCCTCTACTTTGTCAAAAAGGACAGAGGCAGAGTATTGATGTCTAGACTTTAGAGGCATCATCGGTTTGGTTTCAGTAGCTAAAAAGCTAGGCACTTCTCCCTTTAAGAGGTGTTGGTTTTCCTTTTTTAATTGAAAGCTGTATATTAGATGGGTGGCACACTATAACTAATTCTCTCATCGTGGTAGCACCTGGCTCTGTGTCACGTATCTGCTCAGGAGCACAGAAAACCGTTCTTGATCCCTCCAAGCAGATGAGACTTTTCCTTCTCTGAGCTGGCATTAGAGAACAGTCTTATCATATGCTCCTTTCTATTTTTCACTCATTTTATTTCCATTCACAAGCCCCCAGAAACCACTCTGCTGGACTGTAAACTCGAGAGAAAATTGGTATGCATTCATTAAATTTTTCTTGATTTGAAAATAAATAGAATGGTGTCAGGCCGATTTTTATCTGTAATTTGTCTGAAGATCAGAGAACTCTCTGATGTGTGGCAATATTTTAATAAGAAATGTCCTACATTATTGGCCAAAGACCAGCATTTTTTGGAAAATGACTTTTTTCCTGGTGATATTTCAGTTTAGGGTCGATGGATGATTTATTTCCCTTTTGAAGTTCAGTCTGGTCCAAGTCCTTTGGTTGGTGTGGATTTTCATACTTCAGCTCCTCTAATTTATTAGCCTTGCCAACTTTGATTTTTACTGGAGAGGGACTATTGGGATATTCATTTTGATGCCAAACTATAATTTCAAAAATTCTTACTGGTAAAAGATTTGAGGTGATACTTCTAACCCAATTAAGGCTCAACTATTTTTCAGCTAATTTCCCCTTTAAAGCCAAATCCAATTTGTAAAACTTGCAAAAGAAGTCGGTAAGGCAGATATCCATGGATATAGCCTTGTTCTTCCTGTCCTATCTTAATAAGCTAAGGAAGGCTGTTTATGGATAATGGAACAGCTGCCAGATTCCACCCCCAGGGTGACAGCAGCTCAGTTGTGGGAGAAGTGATGCTTAAAATTTGCATATTCTCTGTATACATACAGTAGGCATATATATAGACACACATCCTTATTAGTTTGAAAAATGACATTTCAGAACCCTACTTGCCTATTCAATTCTTTTGCAAGAAGGATGAGTGGAGACCAGGTAGATGTGAAAATAAAATGGATTCAAGGGAAAAGATAATTGCATTAATCAAGGTGGGAGATGATGGTGGCAACGACTAGGATAGTTGAGTAGAGATGGACCAATTCAATGTTCTTTTGAGGTCCAATCTGAAGGACTTGGTGACCAGCTGGATGAGAGAAGTAAGGGAGAGGAAGAGATAAGGATCAAGTCCCTGCTTCTGGTTTGGGCTACTAAGTAGATAACGGTGCCATCCACTGAAAATAAGAAATGTAGGAGTTGGTTTGAGGTTGAGAAACAGCAGATTAATTCCATTTCCTAGATAGAGGTTGAGCTGGAAATGCCTGTAATACATTAAGGTGGATATGTCCAGAAGGCAGGTGGATATATGGGACTGAGGAACAGGAGAGAGGATGGAGATAAAGACTGGCAGCCATCAGCATATAGATGATGACTGAGGCCATGGACTAGACGAGATTTCCCAGGCACAGGACCTTGCACAAACAGGAACACCAACATCTGGGGGATGTGCACAGAAAGAACAGCCAGCATACAGTGAAAACGGTAGGAAAAACTACAAAGTACAGTGTTGAGGAGGGCAAAGAAATATGAGTGTGTTGTCAGGGGTGGCAAGTGCTTTTGAGAAGTCAAGGGGGCAAGCTTTGAGAAGCATCCATTAGAGTTAGCAATAAGGCGATCTTGGCAAGAGCTGGTCTTTGGAGTGGTGAAAGCAATAGCAAGACAGAAGTTAGTTGAGGAGAGGAAATGGAGACATTAAAGATTCAAAACTCTATCAGGGAGTTTGGCTGTGAAGAGGATAAAGTGGATAGGGAAGTAGCATCAGAGGAATGTAGGGTTTTTGCAAATTGTTGTATTTTAATGGGAGAGATACGAGTGTGTTTTGAATGCTGATAGGAAGGAGTCGCTAAAGAAGGAAAGGCTGGAGACGTGAGGTGGGAATGGGGTGGGGTATGGAGATTCAGTAGAGAGAGAACCTTGACAAAGCTGATGGGGATGGCTTCAGAGCAGGACAGGAGGAGACAGTCATCTTTTTTTGTAACAGAGGTAACAAACAAACATAGCAGGTAGCTGCTATGAAGAATGGGAGAAGGAATCAGCGTGCCTCTTATCTCTTGCCCATTCGGTAACTAACTGGCTATACTATACATAGCTCATCAAAGATGCCTTTTCAACTACACAGAGTGTTCAAAAGAGTATTGTGTACAAATGTAATCTGAAAAATTACTGTTGCTAGATGATTACCCTAAAATTGAAGTAGCATAAAAATAAAAAATAGGCTAAATTTACATCTTTATAAATCAGCATTTCTTAACACTTCTAACATTCTTTAAAGAACAATCTACATGGAACAGTGGCTTAAACCATTTTTCTTAAAGGAGAAATAGCCAAATGCCATCAGTACTTCTGGCCATGGGACCATGAGTACAGAAATGTGCCCAGTGAGGATCATGAGGAACTCACTCCTGACTCAATGAGCCAGAAAATGATCACATGAGCCAGACTAGCTTGGCCAACACTGGTTGTGCATTCTCCCCTTTTCCCCTGCTAACAGAATCCTGACTTTGTTCATTTCCAAGGTGAATAGGTGTTTTGGCCTAAGAGATGAGTCTTGGTTGGTCCAAGCCAATCTGGTTTAAGAATGGAGACAGGACACAATTCTTGCCAATAAAACTACATGGAGAAGTCTGCTGGAAGGGGAAGAGGCTTCTGGAAAAGTTTTCCTCACTCTTGAGAAAAGGAGCACAAGGAAGGAGCATAACTTTTCCATCTCTGCATGCATTTAGTATCTGGGACTGTGGCAGTCATCATGGAATCTGGAGGGGAGTCAGCCCGGGAGGACAGAGGATGCACTCAGGATGCCAGAACAAAAGATGGAAAGAACTAGGTCCTTCAGTGATGCCACCTGAACTGTTCCATTAACCAACCCCAGAACCACCTTACCTTGGAATTTCCTGCTATGTGAAATAATATTTTTTTTTTCTATTCTTTAAGCCACTTCTAATTGCAGTTGGTTAGTATGGCAGGATGGAGCCAAAATGACTGAACTGCATGCAAAAGCAGGAACTGGAAACAGGTTGAAAACAGGAGAGAAGAAGTATTTGCCATTCTATGAATAAGAGTCATTTTATTATGAGAATCCATTCAATAAAAAGTAAGAGAGAAAGGGTTCTGATGGGAAGGAAGGAGACAGAAGATTGGGGGCAAAAGGCAAGCTGCAAACAGAGCATGAGACAAGTCCTATTAATGCCTCTTTTGCCCACTCCATCCTTCGGGGAAATGGACTGTATTGTCTTTATCTCTCTAATACCCTGTGTGTCCTTGATCATTAACTTTTACTTCTCAGTCTGTGACTCATTCCCAATCTCAGACGTCAGAATTCTGCTAATAGTTCCTGAGAGAGAAAAAACACAAATACCAATTACTCACTGAGGATATCCAGTCCTTCCAGGGTGGAGCATTGACAGTTCATTAAATGGACTAGACATTCGTCCTTGCTCCCCACTGAAGGCCATCCAGATACCTCCAGGGGAGAAATGTCTGTTTCATCAACCCTAGTGGCTCATTCACACCTAGGGATTTAAAAATCACCTCCTAAACATACTACATACACAGTTCTAACCTTTACTACTCTGTAGTCCTGTTCAGATGCCTCCAGGAAAGCTACATTTTAATGCCTCTATACTCCTCTACCCCTGCCTATAACCTCGAATTCATCATGCCCTCAGTGGGGCTAATCTTCATCCAAATAAACTCTCCTTACCAGTTATCTCATTTCTGTCTAGGATATGCACCACTAGACAACTGGGCTCATTTTGAAGCCTCCTAACATCTAACTGCTTGCTGTTTCAAAGCATCTCTCAGATTCATCCACTCATTTCAATGCCCGTTGTCTCCATCATAATCCAGACACTCACATGTCCCACTTCAATCACACTTCACCTCAAGGTCTCTGATTCTACTCTCGCCTACTTACCACTCGCTTTGTCAACACATCACCTCTCCACTCAGGAACCTGCCTGCAGTGGCTCTCATCTACTATGGCATCAAGCCCCAGCTCTTCCGGGAGGGGTTTCAAGGACCTCCCTAATCTGGCTCCACCATATTCTTCCACTGTCTTCCAGTCAGACAGACAAGCTAGACACTGTCAAATACACACACTGTGTTCTCTTAGCTCTGGGCTTCCACCCTGCTGGCCTGTGTGTGTCTCTGCTTTCCTAATCCTTCTCATTCCTCTAGGCCCAGCTCTAATCTCCCCTCTTCCCTGAAGACTTTGTAACCATCCCAGCTCTTTCTCCTTTGAACTCCCAGTACCATATGCTTTAGCATCTAATTGTCCCACTAAAGGTCCATTTTCTTTCCCTGGCTGGGCCACACTGCTTGTTAGACAAACCTTGTCCTACACTTCTGAGTGTTCCTCATAGTACCTGGTAGAGTCCTGAGCGCCAGGTAGGGAAGAGATAACTATTTATTAATTGAATGCTCAACATGCAAGGGGTACACCTTGCCTCTTTTTCTTATAATTTTAGTTATTGAGGAGCCTGGGAAGAAAGCAAGGGGCAGCTATGTCCTGCAGCCCTTGGAAAGCCTGGCATGCATTCCAGGAGATATCTGATACAGCTGGCAGGCTCCCATTCCCAGAATGGAGATAATCATTGTCCAAAGAAGCGTCACCGAACTGATGGTTCTCATCAGCAAGGAACCAGAGTGGAAGCCGGACAGGAGCATGGGGCAGGGCAGTCGGGAACTAGATTTACCACTGTGGCTTCCTCCAGTGGAGTCACTTGGTGCCAGGGGAGGTGGATGCGGCTTGTCCATCAGCACGCCAGATGCGGGGGCTCCTCCCAAGGGGACAGAGGGGATGGAGTAAGGGCCGGGGACACCGGAGACAGAGGGAGGGTACCCGGCCTTTGCTGCTTTCCCTGCTTCATACACTGTGGAGGGAGATGAAGAGCAAGAGAGATTACATCATCCCACCCTCCACAACCCTCACACCAAAAATTCCTGAGGGTGTGCTTGAGGGAGCTCCTGGATGTATGCACGGGCGCAGGCGTGTGTGTGTGTGTGTGTGTGTGTGTGTGTGTGTGTGTTCGTGTTCTACTAGTCCTGAATTGATTCATTGGAACCCCTCTCCCCCACTCTCTTGGACTCCTCCAGCGATGACATAAGGAATTACAGTGTTTAGTAGTACCTGGCAACTGCGTAATTAAGCAGTGCTGGGAGCTGTCACAGCAGCCTCCCCTGTGACAGCAGCAGCCCACTCTGAGCCACGTTGCTGCAGGCTGCCTCAGCCCCTCTGGAGGAGGCCTAGCACTGGGGCTGCCCAGGGCTGCTTCCAGGAGGCTCCTAACCTCTTCTAGAGAGGCAAAGCCAGCTATGTGCTGACACACGGCCCCGCTCTGTGAGCCCAAAAGCAGAGCAAACACTCTGACTCCTCGCGCGGAAACTGCTGTGTTCCTAAGGATACGAAAGATACACATGGTGTCTCTCCTGCAAGACGTTTATGGCAGGGTGCCAAACTTACTGCCTATATGGGCTTGGCCAGGGAGGTAAAATTGTGAATCCCCAAAGGAGGACTAGTTCCTTTGTGGACCATTTTGTCATAGGAGTAAATACAACTCATCTGTGTCTGGATGGGACCCAAAGGCTGTGGTTTGCACACGCTGTTGGTAAACAAGAGGAGTTCTCTGCACGCACAAGGCATGACCAGAGAAGGTTTCCTCTAGTTTGGATGCCCGAGGAGAGGGCAAAAGCCTTACCCCGCAACCTCACCATCCTGAACCTGCCCTTCTTTTCAGCAATAGTGTCAGTGAGGATACCAAATGCAGGGGTGATAGGTGTAAATCAGAAGCATGGAGAGGTGCCTGTAGGTGAGAAGGCAAACAAGAATGGTCATCTCAGGAAGCCGGGGGCTCCCAGCAGAGGAGAGTCTGGAACGATCGCTTTTGGGGTGGAGAAGGCGCTCAGGGCACATAACTGTCTGATGGAAAGGTGACGTTTCTTTTGGTCACTCTGCGTCTCCACGCTCATCACTTTACTCACAGGCCTGCGGGCAGCAGCAGGAATCTGGGCAACAGGGGCAGCGGATGTAGCAACAGCAGCTGTGAGGGCAGCACTGGCACCAGCAGATCCCCACCAGGACGAAGAAGAGGAAGACTCCCAGGATCACCAGGCCAACAAACACCCACTCTGGAAGGACGCACAGAGAAACCCACACTCGAGGCGGCACCCTCTCATCAGTGTCTCCCTGGGAGACGAGTGAGTGGGAGGGACCTGGGGGAAGACAGTATCTCGTAACAGGGCACAGAGCCCCCAAACTACGGAGGAACTCTGAGAGTGAGAGGTGCAGACCCTCCCAGGGCTGGGGCGTGGAGAGCAAGGAAGGTTACCGGGGTCATACTGAGCACACATAACGACCAGTACCAAGTGATGGGGGAGTTTTAGGGCCCCTTCCTGGAGAAAGGGCTCACCTTACCAACTGTAGTGTCAGAACAAGTATGGGACAAGAGCAGAGATTCCTGGCTAGGTAGAGGGGAACTTTGCTTGCTGAGCTATAAAGTGGTGGGTTCTGTGAATTCGTATCTTTTGTAGCCAAGTTAATCTTGTCCCTAAAAGTGTAAGTCCTGAGAAAAAGTTCTCTATGTCTATATGGTCTAAATCAGAACATATTTAGGTGGTCCAGGTCCCTTGTGTATTCATCTGCTTTCCCTACTGACTGCCTCTTAACATCTTTCCTGTACTCAGCATCAGGGCTGAGATCAAAACCCTTTGCTAAAGAAAACTAGAGACACAGGCTCCGAAGAGAAGAAACTGTCCCCGTTCCCCAAGAATGGTTTGATCACACTCCAGCTGACCACGCTACACAGCCAGCATAGCCACGGACTAAAGTGGCTCAGGACCGTGGTGGCTGGGAAGGCTCTCACGTGTATATCTGACCGTGTTTGTTAACGTCTGCTATTTTCACAGCTCTGCCAGAGGCTGAACGTGAATTTAATTCATTTGCCCATCCAAGAGATTAAGAGAAAGGAAACAAATCCATTTGGCTTAGATAAAAATGACTGTGGCCCTGGAGTGACCTGATGTCATGCTTTTGGGACTTGGCTATAGGATCCAATGTCCCACTGGGGGCCTGGGACAGACTGGAATGAGCCATGATTTCCTTTCAAAGCAAAAGATTAAAGCAATTCATTTTGATTGAAAACCATCTCCCAAAAATCCCTTTGCAATCAGCTTCAAGTACACATTGTTTTGTTTGAATTTTAGTTATTAAATATTCCTTCGGTGAAATGGAACATTCAGTTGGAGCTTGAGAATATGATATTTTGGTTATATAAAGTGTTTTGTGATAATGATGAAGTTATTTGACCTTTGTTTAGAACATGATTTCCTCAGAGAGAAAACAAACAACTTACGTTTCCTGAATGGTCCTCCTCACTCACCCATCAGAAACACATTCAAAATAACCAGGTCACTCTCTATTCAGGAGGGAAGTGAGAAGGCCTTGTGCCCAGCTAGAATGTTGTGGAGAGCATTCTTGCTGAGGACAGTAGATAGTTGAGGGCTTTGGCCTGTGCCTTAGCACTAACATAATAACACAATGCGGCCTGAGATAGATACGGGCCCTGAGGATGAGATGAGCTGTGTGGTATGGTGGCTACAACTCGGGTCAGGCAGTCAAGGATAAAAGACTGGCAGGTTACCTTGGAGAAACAAAGAATGTTATCCATGAAAGGATTCTTGCAGTCAAAAGGGAGAGAAATTCAGGCGACCAGGACCAGATATGAAAAATACAGTAACTTTTCCTTGGGACTGCAGGATATAACATCTAGTGTGAAGCAATGCAGTGTAACATTGTTTTTTTTGTGATGAGCAAATGCGTACAAATTGATGGAACTCTGGATAAGGCGGATCACAAAGAAATATCTGTTTGCGTCCTTGGGATCAACATCAGTAAAAAGAATGTCTGTCTTTGGGTTGGCCAGCTAATGGGAAAGGATCAGGAGAATTCACGGAAGAATAATTAGTGAAGCTCAACTGTGAAGACTCTGGATGCTTCTTAAAACCTGAATCAAGTCAAAACCAATCGCCAGGATTATTTTGTTTCTCTCTTTTGCTCTCAATTATTAAGCAGCTCTTAATCCTTTGGCAGAAGCTCTCCAAAGCAAGGCTGAATCGTATCCTTTCCTATTCCCTGCCTTTGGATATGTCCCCTCCCATAGTTCATTCTTGTTTCTCTCTAATCCTCCTTCCACGATGGGCTACAGTGCAGCATCAAACTGATGTTGGCTTGTCTAGCTGGTATGTTCAACAGAAGCTACATAAAAAGACAGAGGTGTACACTTGGTGCAGGTGTCCCTGACATAGGGTCCATGGACCCCAGCGACTTAGGGGGCCAAGAAGCCCCTGACATTGTATACAAAGCAATGTAGATCTCTAAATGTGTACTTTTCAAGGGAGGAGGGGTGCATAGCTTTCATAAGGTTTGAAAAAATGTTTTGATAAAGTTATAAAAGGCAATTCAGAGTAACATGGCTGTACACTAATGAATGGGTAAACATAAAACTTAGGGAATAAGGAATGCAGATTAATAACCACTCCGTTAAGGATACTTATAGCTATCTGGGTGCAGCTGAGATACTGAGATTGCGAAAAGGCCTGCATACCTGACACTGAAGGACTGGGTCCCCATCTCAGCCTATTTTTAATTACCATTATTCTTTTAGGGCCTAGTAACAGAAGAAATACAATTTGAAGGCTCTTCCAATGGGCTTAATTCATCCTGGAAAATACCACAGACATATACAGACAAATGTACAAATAAATTAAAGGAGCAATTAGTAACTAATGCAGAGGCAAGACAGATGGAGGGATAGCAAATTAAGCAAATACAGAGTTAAATGACTGAATACCTGGCATAATCTCCACAGCAAAACTGGGCAAGAGATCAGCAAGCAGCCCTGTCCTGCCTAAAAGAAGTGGAAGGAAAAGAAGTAAAGAGGTTACTCCAAAGGAAAAACACAGCCTGAAGCCTAGCTCCAGCCAGCACCATCCCTACATGGGGCCATTGATCCATGCTGTCTGTGTCATGACACGCACATCACTGGGCTGGGCTCAGTCAAGAGAATGACCTTCTCCATCAATCTTTGGCAGCCATCTAAGAACTCTGCACCTAAACCAGGCAGAAGCAGAAACAGAAATTTCTCTCCAACTGTTATAGAAGGAGGAAATCTCTGCTTCAAATGTGAAAAACCCTGCTTGAGCAGACTGACATATACCATCTCCATTCATTTATACATCCTACTCCACGTATATTATTGGAAAGTCAAACCCGTCTGTATCCAAACGTTCAACCTACATTTTCATACATCCATACACAGTCCCATGTCCATATAAAAACAAAAGTACATATTTGGTTTTAACTCAGAATTATCTCCCTACATGATTCTATTTATAGCCTAAAGATATTTCAATGATTAAAGTTTTCAAAGGCAAGGAAATGATAAAGCTAGATCAGTTATACACTCTTCGACACTCCTTCTGGCTTCAGAAATACTCTGTACATATGTATATGGTACGGCTTTTCCATATGGCACCCACAGCTGGCGTGGTATGGACCCAAGTGCCTTCTGCGTGATATGGCACAGAAGCTTAAGGGCTGGTGTCAGAACAGGTGCCCCTCGGGGCTCTGAGAAGCAAAGAGCTATGCAGGAAACAACACACTGGAAGAGTTTGGGGAGGAGGTTAGTCCTTTTAAAAACTAGCCTGGTTTATACAGAAAGAAGTGCTGAATGCTTCCACTATGTTCTCATATCCAGGTAAATATAAAGGCTGTAATAGGACTTCTGCCCTGTACCAGGTTCTCTCTATCACAGTGCAGCCCTGCTAAGAAACAAGTTGCACTAGGAAACAACTAGCAAACTTGCCTCCTTTGAGGCTTGTGATGGCAAAAGGTCACTATGGTTCCTAAGCCTACAACTGAATCTTACTTCACTTATGGGCATGACATATGCTTCTAGAACAGCTCTGTCCAGTAGAAATGTAATGTGAGCGACCAGTAATTTTAGCTTTTCTAGTAATCACATTAAAAGTTTTTTTTTAAAAAAAGATGAAATTACCTTCATAATATTTTACTTGTACCAATGTAGCCAAAATATTAATACTTCAAAGGCTCTGTAGCCACACATCACTATTAGAAAACACACCTCTAGGGGTCTGGTCTCTTTGGTTCATTAGAAAACAACTTTTCCTGTTGAAGTTTGTTGAGGTGCATTAGAGAAAAAGTTACCCATGTGTGTGGTTTATATTTTGAGTCTAAAGGTCATAGTTGGTCACTGATCCTCTCCTCTATCAAATCACCCCATAGAAAAGCAGCTCTGCCAAAAGTCAAAGAAAAAGTTCTTCCAAGGCACTAGGAGAGGATGCTGCAGCAGGGGCAAGGTGTTAAGGAGTCAGGTAAAAGGGCTCTTTGCTCACTTTATTTTTCTTGGCTCTTCTCAACTATACAAGGCCAGTGTGGTAAAATGTGTCCCAGTCATGTTTCCTGCCTGGGTAATGGTCCCACATTTGAAAAGTTAATCAGTACCAGAGTACATCCCAAGGAAAAGAAAGCATGGAGTGGGCCACTAGGTTAACTCTGTTTTATTTTGTATTTAGTTATATTTTTGGCCACGCCATGCAGCATGTGGGATCTTAGTTTCCCAACCAGGAATCACACCCGTGCCCCCTGCAGTAGAAGGTGGTAGTCTTAACCACTGGACCGCCAGGGAAGTCCTGAAGTTAGCTCTGTTTTAGGTTTTGGCAAGAAGAGTTTCCTTCTTTCTGTCTTCTATCTTGTGCAGCTGACATGGTAAGAGTGGTTTGGTGCTTGCAAGGTCTCTTGCAAAGACAAGTGGGAGCCAAGTAGGTCATTGGAAAAGGGCATCTTGAAAGAGAGATGGGCTAGCCTTTGGCCTAAGCCAACATGAAAGGCTAGGAGGTTCCCCAAGGCTCACACGTGGTCTAGTCCAGTTCCCTAGGATAGGCGACCTGACAGGGATTTGGGGCCAAAGTCCAAGCAAGTGATTAAGAGCATGCATTGGTCTCACATGGAATGTCCTCTGTACAAATATCTCTTGGAAGCTCAACAAGGCAAGAGACAAGTGGTCAAGGATTTGGGAATTTGGGATCTTGGACATCTCTTAAAGGCATAATTAGTATTAATTACAGCCAACAGCCAATGATCAAGAAGTCAATATTAAAAAAAAAAGAAGTCAATATACTGTGCTTTTAGCAAGGCAGTTATCAGATGCTTACTTAATGGTGTTTTTTTTAATATGGACAATTAGTACTTCTAAATATATCTTATTGTATGTAGTAAAATGAGAAGCTTTTATTGTGTTTACTTTCTAGTTCTCAAGCCTACCACTGTTTTAAACATCCTTATATGTGCTGTAGCCCAAATCATTAATTACATTCATAAGAGAAATGTTATTGATGATATAAGCTATCGATTTGTATACAATTTCTCACAGGAAATTAGCTATGTGATAATAATTAACTATAAAAAAATCCATACATTCAAGGAGGATATGGTACTCACACATATTATATAGAGCATATTCTATTGGAGTAAGCAGTGCACTGGGAGTCAGGGTACTGAAGGCAGCTTTGACATTAGTTTACTTGGTGACCACTATGGACAGATTACTTCCTCTTTCTAGGACTCAATTTTCTCATTAGTCAAATGAGGCGGTTGAATGAAGAGATCCATAAATAGGGAGACCATACATCTTGGTTTGTCTGGGACAGTCCTGGTTTATGCCTGTTGTCCTGGTGTAATTATTAATAGCACCCCTTTTAATTCCAAAGTGTTCTAATTTGGACAATTATTTATATGGTCACCCTATCCATAACATTTTCAGTTCTCAAATCTGATACTCAGTGATCAGAGTTGCAAACTCAATTCCATATGTTTATACGGACCAGTAGATAATGCAAACAAGTGCAGCTGGTCAAATGTAATACAACTGGGAGCAGCTGGGCGTGTGGCAAATGGCATCTTGTGTCTGTAGGGGCTGCTTCTACGCACCTCTAGCCAATTGTTGCCTCACAGAAATGTGTCTTCAGGGTTGCAAATCTTCCTATTTTTCAAGATTAGCCAGACCCCAGATTTTTATGTGAAATATCCTGATTTTCAAATGTTGGCAACTGATTCATAGATTTTTAAAAATCGCTGGACAAGCCATATACAATATGTTTTGGGACTGTATAGAACCCAGAGGTCATGTGCTTGCAACCACTGTGGGGTATATATACACAGATATAATTATGATGGATAAAACACACAAGCTGGATTTCCACACATGCTGTTTAGAACAACACCTTGATGGTGTTCTGACACTACTTCTGCACACAGAATGTTAGTGAATATAAGCTCTAGGCAGCTATGTTCAAATTGAAATCTGAAAGCAACAGTATGACACACCAAATTGTTAGCCCCTATTTCTGGGGCACTGGAATGGGCATCATGGAAGAACAATGAAGGGGCTTTCATGTTTTAGATTTTTTTTACACGTGTAATTGAAAAAGTTAAAATAAGAAACATGGACAGGAGATTCACAAAGCTTGTCACTCCAACAGAAAGACATACATCAAGCTTCTCATTCTCCCTGAAGCAATGGCCAATAGCTGACACTTCAGAAGATGGTGAAGCCTTCCCATAATGCACCCGTGTAGTGTTAGCCCCAGGGTGGTGTGGGTGACAGACTTTGGCAGTAAAATGGGTAAAATTAAAT
Organism: Balaenoptera ricei; assembly: GCF_028023285.1. Lineage (NCBI taxonomy): Eukaryota > Metazoa > Chordata > Mammalia > Artiodactyla > Balaenopteridae > Balaenoptera > Balaenoptera ricei. Next base: position 129,282,429 of record NC_082639.1, read on the forward strand.
GTCTTCAGAATTCAGAACATAGTAGGAGTTTGGGGATAGCAGATTATACCACTATGTTATGTCAACAGTAGAGAGGGAGAGAGAGAGCAAAGCTCTCTGGCTTTTATACCATGACCTATATTTTCCTCGAGCTAAAGGCATTTTAAAAAGTGAATTTATGCTGGAATCCTATATTTCTAAAAGTCATTTTGCTTCCAGCTTCTTGCTTAACAATTCCTAAAAACTGCTGTTGCCAGTTAGAAATGCTCTAACTTTTCTTCCTATTCTACTCTATTCTATTCTGTCACATCCAATGAAGGTCTGATGTTAGAGAGTCCAAACAATTGCAGTAAATACATTCCAGATTTCAGCAGCACTTTACCAACACTTGTGAATCACTGTCATTCTTCCAGGATTCAGTTAGAGTAGCAATTACAAGTCACTTTAATGTCTAAGAAAAGGCTGGAAAACAGACCCAGCAAATAGAAAGCCACATTTACTCTTTTCAAACCCCAGCTCAAACTATGAGTAGAAAATAGTTTTCATGTAAGCACTTCAAACAGTTTTCCCCAAACCTTGCAGAATCCATTACTTTTAAGAAATTTCCACATGAATAGACCAAATGAATCAGGCATACTACTAGTTTGTACACACACACATGCAAGTGTCAGTATCATTCCATACCGTCACAAACATCATAGCCCAAAACATTCATGTATTTTGGGTTGAATGACGAGGGCAGAAACAATTACTTTGAATAAAACAACTTACAGATTTTACCTATATAATTCCCTATTTCAGCTGTTTTCTGCCACTGACACCTTGAAGTTATCCCCAACTGAACTCTTGGTACATATTCCTGAGAACAAGCTCACTTCTGGAATGTCTCCAATTCATTCATTCAACAAAGAAATGTATATTGTGCCTGGTGGAGAGGCAGAGAGGAACAAGACTCGATCCCTATGCTTGAAAGCCTCAGGCTCGCCCATGCAGCTTGTCCAGCAGCGTGAGGCTAAGAACTCAGCTTTACTTCTCTGCTTCTGGGTCACATGACTTACCAAGGTCAAAGGACTTTCTTCCTGCCAAGTCCCCTGTTTTCATTAGCTTTTTTTTTTCTTTTTGCATTTTTGACATCAGGTTCCCCCAGTCCTGAGGTCTTCCCCCAGAGACACAGTCCTTGCCTGGTTTCCCACTCCTCTCCTACCCATGGCATTATCTTCACATATTTCACAACAAACCATGTCCCGGTGACATTTCCCCAAGGTTCTGATACCCTTTTCTTGGCCAGTCAGGCCCTCAATGCAGGATGTACTTAACCTTCTTTACTAAGATAACCAGCTAACGAACTTCTCAATCTTCTGCTTCACTCAAATTCTTACCACACACAGGGTACAAGACTCTGAAATATGTTCCGACAGAGCCGTGTAAGAATACTGCCCTGAGAGGCTGCGTCCTCCTCCATGCTCCCGGCATCATGAGAGCACTTGTCTCTCAGCTGCCGTGATTCCTTTACACGTGCCTCCACTAGCAGGATGGAAACCCCTCTGCATCCCCAACAGCGTGGCATGAGGCGGCACCTCACCCGTCAGGACCTTGAACTCTTCCCAGTAGTAAATCCCCATTGTTTTCTATGCTGGGCTTCTGGCTGGACTTCTGATTTACTGCTCACGTTCGTGCCTTTTATCCAGCTCAGATGGACTCTTAACGAGCATATGAAGGAACCATTCATTCATTCAGCACTATTCTATGTACTGGAGAATGTTTAGCACCCCTGCACTCAGGGCTCAACGCCAGGAACGTCCTCTACTCACTGGAATATCCGCAAATGCCATCTTGCCATCTCAGGGGATTGAAGCACCACCTCATCCCACCCCTACAAGCTGAAAGCCACGAGCCTAGGTTATTTTCAAGGCAGCCATTACAGAGCGATACAATATGCGCCCCAAATTGGTTTTTGTCTCTAGTCTTAAAACTTAAATCCAAGCTCTGATCATTAGTCCAAGTTCTAGATGTAGGACAAACTTGTTTTCAGATCCTAGATCTGCTACTCAATTATTTGATGACAAAAGACACATTATTTAATGCATTGGACCTTATGAAAAGAAGGGAAAACAATACTTCCTTTGTCCTTGTGATGTCAACACTGCTGACAGCATAGTTAGCTCCATTCATCTCTTTGAAACGTACTAACTTGGAGTCCTTTTCAGTTTTGCCAATATATCATACAAATGAACCTTCTGTTCAGGATGATCTAGAATGTTTTTCTTCCCCAGCTTCTTGAGGTTCCCTTCTTTTCCCTTCTGCTTAATGCATATCTTGGCTTCATCCCACTTCCAAGCTTTCCTAAGATGCCCTGGATCCGTTTTCAGGGATGTACTGTATCCACCCCTGATCTCTCAGATCCTAACCCTCTAAAAGGTTTCTCTCCTAAGTCTTTGAGGAGAGCAGATGTTTTTCTCTGGTCCTTTTAAGTGTAAAGTTGTTTCTGTGGCTGTTTGGAATCCCCCCAAATAGGAAATTTCCCAAGGGCACACACATCCCTGTTTTTATTCTATATTCCCATGGCAACCATGCACTCAATAAATAAAGATTATGATTATCCATCACAAATGTGGATATAGCCTCCCTTTCTTTTATATGTAAACTATGTATTTAAGCATTTCATGTGTGTACTTTTTCTTTTTTTGTCCCTTTCGTTTTGGCTCACTTTAAATTATAGTGAATAATTCTTACAGTGAATTCTCTCCACAAAATGAGTAGTATCAGACCATCTGCAATTAACTGTTAATAAATGCTTCAGGCTTTTCGGCAGTGATTATAAGCTTGGCCTAAGGCACTGACTTCTATTCACACAGAATTCTAAAATCAGATTGTATTGCCAGAAAGGATCTCGGAGGTCATCTAATCCATAACCCACTCCATGTTTTCAGGAACCTGAGGCTCAGAGAGCTTAAGAATCTTACCCAAAGTCACACAGCTGACTAATAAACCAGGAGTAGAACCTGGGTCTACTCACCCCCATCCCTATCTTTTTTCCCCAGTATCTCACTCCCCTTCAAGCTTTGCTTATTCTTAATTTAGAAACGTTAGACATGTGCAGCATTTCTAATCTCCTAGTATCTGCAGTGAGCAACACAGAAATTTGTGTCTGTGGCATTACTGCTCTACTTACATAATTAAAGTATAATGTTTGGATATAGGAGTGTTGGAGATGGTTAACAATTTCAGCACCTTTTAAAGCTGTGACCAGAAAATGATTACTGAATACATCATAACACAGTATGAGCTAATTAAAAGGCATTCACCATGCTGCTATAAACTAATAAACAATAATAAAAATGATTGCAAAGCACTCTGCCTTTGCAAAGTGCTATAGTGATCCAACCCCCTAGCCCTCAAGAGTGAGTAGCTGCAAAGTGTTATTAGTAATATAACGTGCTTAACTTGGCCTGAGATGAAATGACTAAGACAGTTAGATTTGATTCCAAAATGATGTGGAGCAGGGTGGGATTTAATGCAAGGAGGAAATTGAGTTTCTTGGTGCCCAGTGTGATTTCCTGAGCTCCCTGTGCTCCAACCATCAGACCTGCACAGACACTTCAGATGCAAAGATATCAAGAACGGCTAGTTTCCTTAACCCAAAAAGCCCAGGCGGTCCACGGCAGACACGGAGGGGCACACAGCTTGGTAGGTCTCGGATTGTCAGAGTTCCTGCCCTTTCCTCCGTGGCCAGCCCCCTCTCGGTGTGAAGGGCTTGGGCATGGAGCATTTCCCAGAGCAAATTCTGAGGCACTGCACCGTGTGAACTCAGACCTGCACACTTGAATAGCGAGCGGCAGCTGGCTTTGGAGAAAAATGCCATGGCTGTCTCCTGACCGGCTTTCAAGGGCTGCCATTCTTTCTTTCCAGGGCTGAGCCGATTTTCGGCGACACCCGCTCTCCCGCGGGCCTCCAGGGCCACCCCTCTGCGGGGCCCGTCCCCTCCCTCCCGCGCACCGGCTTCGCATTTTTGCCGCCTCCCGGCTCTGTCGACTACAATGCGGCCGGCGGGCTGACCCAGCTGCTCCAGCTCACGCCTGGGTAACCACGGCAACCGCGGGCTTCAGGAATGCTCACTAATTGAAGGGCGAGTTTCCTCCCACAGTGATGAGCAACAAGTGAAGCAAAAATAGTGAGGCGGGATAAAGGCTTCGAGGGAGCAGGGGGAGGGAGGGGAGAGCAATCACAGAGCGAGACTGGGTGGCTGGGGGTGAGGGGAGGGCAAACAGCGCCTTCAACACCTCGTTTGTTCTCTTCACAACCCAGGGCAGTGAAGAACCTTAAAGGACATCGTTTACCCGTCAGAAACCTCAGCACACGTTTTTCAGTGAACAACTGTTACTGCAAACCACCACCTCTTTGCTGGGCCCCTTTGCTTCTAGTAAATGAATGGAGATGTGCACATCCCTAGGTCCCCATAATTAGAATGCCAGCTAACATCCAGGGTGCAGCAGGTGAAGGTGAGCTGAAACTAATTGGATCCCAGCTCCTCTGGATCTTCTGTTCTCTTCAATCAAAAAAAGAACTTTCCAGGTGATCATCTCTAAAGATGGGGTGACCATCACACCAGTATGCCTGTTGTCTTGACATAAATTATTAAAAGTCTCCCCTTTTCACTCTCAAGAGTATTCTAATTTGGACAATAAATTATAAGCTCACACTATCAAAAGTCTTTCCAGGCCCATCCAGATCCTAATCCAAGTCTCAGGTGTTCCCCAAACCCTTCCAGACTTCATCAAATGGCCTGTGTGACCTAATCCTTGTATTTAGGTTAGGTAGTAAACACCCTGTAATTAACTGAGAAACGGGGGCTTCCAACAGCTACCAAAACATAGCAACCAAAAGTCGGCATGCTGGGACAGAACACCCTGAAACCCACTAGCAGGAAGATTCCCACAGGGCTGATTAGGGTCACCACTTGCAAGGCACTGCACAGATGTCACTGAGAAAACATGAATCTATTAGTAATAGGATTGCCAATTAACAGATGGCTCATTAAAGCCTCTGCTCATGGAATGGGCTAAAAGAAAATCAGCTCTCTAGGAGGAGTCCCGGAACACAGAATTCCCTAAAGAGGGTTCCCTCAAATTAGGGATGACATCCTGGCAATGAGATGTGGGGGATAGGAAAAGGTAGGAGAAGGGAACTGACATTTACTGAGTTCGTATTATGTGTTATTTAATCCTCATACTAGGTCTTCCATGTAACTTTCATTTTCCCTCCCTCATTTTTACAGATGAGGAAACCGAGACTCGTCAACATTGACTTACTGAAGGTTATATTGCTGCACTGAGTCCACAGATATCTGACCCCAAAGCCCCGTGCTCTTCACAGTGGACCTTATCCAGTATCCAGATTGACCTTTGGTCAAGATCAGAGTTTTGCAACCTTGGTACTATTCACATTTGGGGCCAGATAATCCTCTGTTGGGGGGTAGGAGGGCTGCCCTGTGCGTTGTAGGATATTCAACAGACTCCTTGGTCTCTATCCACTAGATGCCATGGTACCCCACAAGACGTGACAACCACAATGTTTCCAGACATTGCCAAGTATCTCCTGGGGGGTCCAAAGAGGCCCCTCTTGAGAATCAGTAGCCTAGATATTTAATATCAAATATAGTTTTAATCTTTTCTTGTACTGCTCTCTCATTGCTTCAGAAATATAATACTTATCTTTACCAAAAGACAGTAATTTTCATAGGGACAAAACAGTGCCATTTTTAAATTTTGTATCCTCACTGTGCTAGGGACATAGTATGCCAAAAGGACTGGTTAAAAGTTAAATCATAATTCAAATACAAATCACGCTTGAAGCAAAACTGACTCTATTGCATGGTGCCTATCAAAGAGCAAGGTTGCGATTATGCAGTGGAGAGGTCTGAAGGCCAGAGGAGGCTTCCTGCAAAGGGTAAAAGGCCTGATCCCTAGTCTTTGGAGCAACCACAAACCCCACTCCACTGCTCAGATGGTAGAAAGCTCATTATTGGCAGCCATTAACCAGAATCAGATGCTAGTTGATGCCTGGTTGACTTTTCTGCCTCCTCCTTCTCCTCCGCCCCTTCAACAGTTTTCTGGTTCTTCTCAAAACCAAGACCAACAGAGGCATCTAGGTAAGCTCAGGGCAGAGTAGGCCAGAGCTAGGAGAGAGGGCTGGGAGAAAAGCCAGTGGGGCTGAGGCCTAAAAAGCTCCCTCCCATTGTAAGTTTTGTGTCCCCCCCCTTTCATGGGAGGCAGTGCAGTTATCTCAGCTCTTCAGGAAATCTGAAGATAGATAGGGTAGGTCCATCCTCCTAGAGGAATCAACTCCCCTTGACGTCTTTCATGTGAAGCCAAGATATCTGAAGTATAATCAAGTCTGCAAAGGAAAATGTGGGCACAGCCCAAATTGAAAGATGTTCCAAAGGCGTAACCCCCAGATTTATGGCTAGACTGTGACTCGGTAATTAATTCCTTCTCTCCCTTTTGCCAGGAGTCAACTTTTCTTTCTTCTCCTCCAATTCTTTCCCCCTCTTCCTCTGTAAATCTTTGAGAGAAACAGCAACAGTCACTCTCAGAGATCAAAGTTTGAGCAGGCAACAAAGACCTCCGAGGAGGAAGCTGTTGCCATGGGAACTCTCTGAGCTGAAGCCCTTTTAATCGGCAGATCTCCTGGTTAGCAGCACAGGCTGGGGCTGGTAAAGAGGAAGAGAGGGGGGAGGGGCACTCTTGGCAACAAGTAGCCTTTCTAAACAGCCAGGACTCCACCTGGGGGTGGAGGTAGGACAGGATTCAAATTGAGGCAGCACTGGCACGGGGGTGAGTGCCTGAGTATCTCTGCACAGCCACAGAAACAGACTTCCATCAAAAATCCCTAAAGCCCATCACAAATTCCGAGATGTCCCCTCCCAAGAATTCCCTGATTTCTTATTATGTTCTTAATGGCTTTTTAATCCTAATGGGCAGAAAGGTGGATTTTAGACCAGAATAACACTTTCAGGCACAGTATTGTGAATAATGTGATTTTTTTAAAAAAAAAATTAATGCATGCCTGTTTCTCCACCTCTTGTCTGGGTAATATATGTTTACTTCTGGATAAGTCACAGGAGGAAATGGAAGGAAAACTAGAAGCACGACAGGAAAACAAAGGTAATTCTGTGGCATTACCTTCACATTCTGTGGCATTATTCTTCACAGGGAATAATCAATCCCAACTTAGCGCCTACTCACAAGGACCTGCTGGGAGCAAGCCTATTTCTGGCCTCCTGAAATAGCATGGCATTTGGCCTAAAAAGAAGCAGAAATTGATGAATTCCACAAAATATTAACAGTGTGTGTTTTTGCCTGCCTGGCATTCTTTTCTTCTTCATTTGGAAACAAATGTCCAACTTCTCTTTAGGAAGCTAGTCCTTTACCCTTTTGCCTTCAATTTATATGGTTCGTTTGGGGCTGGTGGTACCCTACATGCCACCCCCCAACAACAGGATGTTTGCTGACACTGTGGAGAGAGGCAGTTTATCCTCCTGAGAGCAAAGGTGTTAAAGACCTGCTAGGGGCCAGGTTTGGAGACAGCCTGCCCAAGAATGCAGCTAACACAGAGGAGATAGAGATTCTTTAAAACATAATCTGAACACTGGGACTCAGCCATGCTTGAAGTTAGGAATACCCTTGGACTTATTGGTTACCTGAGCCAAAAAGGTCCCCTAAGCCAGTTTGAGAATCTATCCCTTGCAATTAAAAGAGTTCTGAAGAACACAATAGTTAGCTCTGATGGTGAGAGTTTGAAGAGAGATTTTCTTCTTCTTCCGTTTTGTTTGAAATTTTTATAATAAACGTATCATTTTTCTAGAACAGAAACAATATTAAAACAAAACAGGACAGCAGTATTTGGGGCATCACCCTATACAGAGAATTAATTCTGCAATCTGTGGATATTTTAGATAAAGTCAAAATTATAGAAAGGATGCTAAAGCCATCTTGTTTATCCTAATATTTTGGACAAGAGAACCTGTTCCATGTTGAAAGCTCATCAGAGAGGGAGTCTCTATAATCTCCTTCAACCAACCATAATTTCCAAAAATTGTTATTTACCATTAGGAAAGTCTTTCTTAGCTTTAATTCTGAACACTCTTGGCTCATGTCCTGTTATTCTTTTCTCGGTCCAGAGGCACAAGTGTTCATCCAGCCATATTTCCACTGGGGCCCTTTCCCTCCTTTATCTACTTGGCCCTTAAAAAACAAGCTACCACATGACACATCAGAAAGAAGGGGTCAGGCCCTTATATTGTGCATAGAAAGAAGTAAGAACAAGGCGAGCTGCTTTTAGATTTTAAAACAACAACTTCCCTACTTGAGCCTTCCTGAATGGTGAAGTCATTTTCCTGCCAGCTGGAGCTGACCGAGGGAACTTTATTCCTATCCAAACAGTGGCATGGTTCCAGGTTATAAACAGACTGTTCCCGCCACTGATCCTAGACCAATGTCTAATCTCAGGGTGGCAGATTTCTGGACACTTCCACCTTCTGTGACTGTCTTCTGGTATGGCCCTACGATCCCAAACATCTGTCTAAATATTTCTAAGGTACCTGTCACTGTCATCTCAAAGCACCCTAAACACCACGTGCATTTCCAGCTTCAGAATGACTCTACCTTCTGAATCGTCAAAAAGAGACTAAAGAGTGTTCAGTATAGTGTTTGCATTTAGTGTTGAATCAGCGGTTATCCTCCCATTTCTCTGAATCACATCTTTGGATATTTCTGAAACCTCTGAAAGAAGCATCTGAAGCGATTTGTAGATGGTTCAGATGTATGGGGAAAAGAAGGTGGGTCATGCTCAGTGGGGAGGTATGCAGTCTGGACAAAAACAGCTATGTCTTTGAAGTGAGGGCCCAGGTCAATGGTTATAGGCATTGGTTATAGGTTTCACTGAGAAATGAAATGAGATACTAAAGCAAATCTGGGACAAGTAAAACTCATTACCTATGGCCTAAAGCAGCAACATTTTTAAAAACATGACTTATGCAGGGGAGCATTCTATAGCTTCTTAATATAGACAGGTCGCGTGGTATCGTGGAAAGAGATGAGGCTGGGAATCAAAACACTTGGGTTTGATCAAAGACACTTTTTTTGAAGGGGATAATAATTACAAAACCTGAACATTAATTTCTTCATTTGGAAAACAAGGGAAATAATGCCTGCTCTCCTACATTACAAGGTTATAATAGAAAAATTTTGTGAAGTCAAATTATTATCAGTGTACATTAATGTTAGTAGTAGATGTAGTAATGGCATCACTTTGGTGGATATTTATTGCTTTTTGGGGCATCTCACATCCATTCTCCCTTTTTTTGGTAACAGTGCCCCAATTTACTTTGGGGAATTAATTCTTCTCCATATCTTGATGGACTAGCCACCAAGAGCCTCTAATCTCCTAATGCTAAGCAGTGGACACCTACCCAACTGGACCAGCTGGACTCTCTCTCCTGAGACTGATTCTTGAGTGAGAAAATGCAAGATCAGAAAAAAAGAGATGAGTTGATTTTTTTAATGTCCATGGAGCCCTAAATACATTGTCTATTAATTCTTGCTACATAGACCCTGGAGCATCTCTGGCGGGGGCAGGAATGGTGCTGTGTTCATCAAAACATTTTTACTTTCTTCCTGGACACAAACAAAATAACAGGAGAAGTAACCCATTTCACTGACAGACCTGACCCCTAAAAAGTCCCCCATGAATGACCTTCCTTACTTTTTCTTTCTGTGCAGCCGGGAGCAAAGTTCTCCAATACAGCAAACTAAAACAATGGAGAAGCCTAGACCCCTACACCATACTTGGAAGGGAGCTCCCCAGGTAAAAGCCTCCTAACCCACATCTGACTATGACAAGATGACGTAATGAACTTCTATGGTGGCAAGTCACTGAGATTTGGGGGTTGTTTTTACAGAAGCTAGTAAGTGTTACCCTAATATATTATCCTTTTTGGAGACTGATTTTCCAGCCTTTCTTTCAATTTTGATATCCTTCCAATGAATTCCTTTCCTGATTAGGTTAGCCAAAGTCTACTTCTGTTGCTTTCAACCATAGTCCCGGACGGTTCTGTCACTCATAAAAATTCAAATACCCAGATAAAGAATCATGACCGATGAGATTAAACCATGTTATATATCACTTGAGACTGTAGACATTTATTGTATAAATACTTCATAAGTCAACAAATATATACTCAGCACTGACTAACATTTAAGAGGCACAAAGTAAATATTAGTTACAGATTCTGCCCATTTATCATTTAAAAAAAACATTCGTTCAAGCTTCTTTATTCTAGACACTCTGCTAAGCATTGCAGATAGAAAGATGAATGAGAACTGGTTCTTGCCTCTGAAGAGCTCATGTTCCAGAGCTATTGAGAAGCGTCTGATGTCGTAGGGGAAATCAAGACAAATACACATGCAGTACCCGTGTGGCCACTCGCATGAACTCAAACTAGAATATAAGACTGATATGGTTCTGTCCTCGACCCTTTTCATTTTCTATAATCTTCTTGGGTGACTCATCTAGTCTTTCATGGTTGTGAGTATCATTCATGACTCTCAAATCTATTATCTCTAATCCTAATTTCTCCACTGAGTTCCAGACCTATATTTCTAATTGTCAGCAAGACATCTCCACCTTGGTGTCCCACAGGCCTCTCATATTCCACATGTTTTCTACATCTGTGACTCTGTTTTGTAAATAAGTTCATTTGTACCTTTTTTTTTTTTTTTAACCAAACTCATTCTCCTGCCTCTCCAACCTGCTTTCCAAACTGTGGCCTCTCTCTCGGTTGATGGAACAGTTGGCTACCCAGCTAGCTAGAAACCATGGTGTCCTTTTGACTCATCCCTCTCTCTCATTTTTTTTAATGCATTAGTCATCAAGATCCATCACTGCCATCTTAGAAATGTTTCTGTGTTGTTTGTTCTCAGTTCATTACTCTGCTTCAGAATCTCATACCCTTTCACCCGTGCTGCTGCACCAGCCCCATAACCCATCCCTCTGTTCCAGCACTCCTCTCTAATGCATTGTCCACCCTGCTGCTAATTATTGTTTTGACCCTGAGATCTAATTTCATTCCTCTGTTATGGTTTCTTTACTGGTTGCCCAAAGTCTTCAGATGACGTGCAAACTTCTTAGTCTGACATATAAGACACTTCATAATCTTGCTCCGTCAACTTTTTCATCTTTACCTTTGTGAGTATAATGAGAAAACAAAATTCTTCTTAACTTTGCCTCTGATTTATCCCTTTAACTATCTTTCCTTCCTAATTGGTCATTTGAAATTCCAACCAGTTTTCAACTCCCCATGTCGTGATCATCCTTGAAGAAGAGCTCAAGTTTCAGCTCCTTCAAGCCTCCATCAATAGGTTATTCTCATTCTTGTGGAATTAGTCCTTTTAACCCTGACCTACTGCAGAAGACCACAGTTTTTTCCTGCTGGCTTCCTTGTGAGTGAGCACCATCCTGTATGTTCTTGTAACCAACCTGTAACCCTTTTATCTCTGTCATGAGGACTGAATTACCAGGAGGTCATTTTCTCATTTATCAAGGTAGTCACATCACTCACATTCATCTACTTTTTAAACCAAGAATTTTAAAATTGAAATAAAACTCAAAAATAACTGAGTTGAACACCTTTTCCTATACGTAAATGCCTGATATAATAACTCATAAAAAATCTTGCACCTTCTTAAGGATATAGAAATTACTACTCCTAAGAACACTGATTGTATCTTTAGATGTCTCTCTGATTGTTAACAGTTCTTTCTTTATCCTGAGATGGACTCGCTCCCTTTGTAACTTCCACTCCTGGTTCTAGTTTCACCTAGCCACACAGACAGAGTAGGTTTCCAATCTCTCTTCTATACAATTTCACTTCAGATATCTGGAGACACTTCCCATGCTCCCTTTCCCAAGTCCTCTTTCACTAGACCAAATCCTCCCAATTCCTCCTACCATTCCTCGTATTAAGTTCAGTGGCTTATGGAGGTTGTAATTAGCAAACTGTGGACTCAGTTATCTTCCCACTGAGGTCTTAATCTCCTTGAGGATGACTTCAGAAATCAGGTTGCTCTCCCAGTCTCACATAAAAAGAATACCTAACAAATGGGCCTGCAGGATATAACCACCAAATAATTAGCATTTTTTTAAACTGTGACAGTACTTTGAAAAATTCCATAAAGGGGCATCAAGACCAAGAAGACTCAGAATGTTGCACTTGGAAGTAAATACAGTACTTCCTGCACCCAGAAAATTCTCATAGATTTCAAAGTAACCCCTTTAATTAACTAACAAAACTAGCATTGCTCTAAAAAGTTTACATGGCAAATTTACCATGTTTTGAACGTTTCTAATTATTTAGAATAATAAATTTCTAATTATTGTGGAATATAGCAGAATTACGTGTTACTCCTCACCAAGAACCCTAGTATGTATCTGTTTATCTCACAGATATGCTGCTTCTACTGTGGTGAGCTGATTTGCAGCATCCCCACTTTCCCTTTATGGTTCTTTTTAGGGTACACTGATTTCTGTTCTTATCGTTTCTTCCATCATTGTTGACCATTTTCATCTGAGTCTTCCTTTCACCCACCTTGTGGTCCTGAGGACAGCATCTTTGCCCAAGTAGCTTTGTATGTTTCGATCCAGAGCAATGCCCTTCATACACTTCAGCACATCCTCAGATGACAAGGCTTTCACTCTATTTATTTCCCCACATTTGCAGAACTGGGACCAAATTATTTAAAGTGGCTTTTACCTGGCCTCCTTTTCCTGCACAGGCAATTACTTTGCTGCAAATGGTTGCACTGGCCAAATAACTGTGTTCACAATTAGCTAATTGCAGGCTCAATGAGCCACTTGTTCCTTCAAACTTAGCCATTAGAGTTGTGTCATTAGGCAGAAATTTATCTTTTTATTTCCTACAGAGTCACAGCAGATCCCAAATCTGATTGCCCTGTAGTCTTTTACAATGTCAATATAAACCTTTTACATTTTTATTTCCTTTTGAATATATGTCATATTTCCCATTCTTTTACAAATCACAGCAGTTAAGCTTCATATACTGGACTCAAGAAACATGTATTTGAAATTAATTTAACTGTGTAAAAAGGGCTTATTATTATTAATTAAAGGGTTAATCATTAATAAATAATTATTACCTTAATCCATTTTGTAAACTATAAAATTAAGGCAAGCAGTACAGTTGATTTGCCAAAGTCATGATAGAGTAAAACTAAAAATCTTAAGCAAATTCCATTTTCTCCTGGGGCACTGAGTTTCCCACAGAGGGTAAAAATTAAATTTCAACCTCATTTGCCTCTAAAAGAAAGCACCTTAAATATTCCCCCAAATTGTTAAGACCTGGTTTCTTGGAAGCTACAAAAAAATGTAAAATGGCTTCAAGGATTTACCTTTTCTCCTACAATTAATGTTGTTTCTTTTCTTAATTTCTGTATGTTTTACTCTAATTTTCTTGTCCAGCCAACCTTTATAGAGCACGAAATATGTGCTCAATTTTCAGTTTCATACAAGGAGGTCATCTCCCGCTGATATTCCTCCAATCCACAAAAGAGAAAAGTAGCCAAAAGTAATGAGTTTTCATTTATGAAGAAATTAATATTAATAAGGATTAGAATATATTTGCTTTGCGAATAACTTGGACACTTTTAGGTTTCAAGAAATTTGCCTTCCAATTAAACACTATTACGTCTCCCCCATAGCTCTTTTCACTGAGCACCTTTTATTATTAAAAGTTTACAGCCATCTTTCCTTAGGATTGTCTTAAGTGGAGATAATTGAATGGGAAAAGATTCCTTTGTCTCAGGAGATCCTAGCACACCAGCGAATTCTTATCTCTCAGCTGTCTCTGCCCTGCTTCAAAGGCCTCTGGCATTTTCCTCAATCATTAGCATATGTAAAGAATAAGAGGAGAGAGAAATTGGGGTTAAAGGTGCAAGTGGAAAGGAGGGGAAAAAACTAAGAAAGCAGAAGAAACATTCAGGAAAATGCTAAAAAGTGGGCCATAGACACCAAGAAACAAAATATAATAAATAACAACTACTGCTCATAAAGAACATATTCTGAAACTGGTTTGTCTGTGCACCAAAGGTAAAGCCTGTGTGTGCAACCTGCTGATACACACAGGGAGGAGAAGCAAGAAGAGGGAACAGTGCAAGCAGTCTAAGATGAAAATGTTACTGAGGGTTGTCACTTACCCAACACCAGCAGTTCCACCGAGTCCTCGTTCTTGCCCTCCAGGTCATCAGGGGTGGTGATGATACAGTAATAGAGTCCGCTGTCTCCCCACATGAGTTTTCCAATTTGAAGATCTGCATCTGTTATCACAGAGAGAAGGACCCGGTCCTAAACTCTGTCCTCTGAAGGAAAACACTAAACAATGGGGGGCGGGGGGCAGCCCTTCTGGGTGTCTGTAGTGTTCTATTTCTTTACCTGGATGGTGTTTGAGGAGATGTTTGCTTTATTTAAGACAAACAACGAAACAATAATAAAAGCTAGCATCCCTAAGGGGAGAGAATTAGAACACCCCCAGAAACTGGTCTAGTTCCAGTCTGGTTTCTGGAATAGAAGACTGCTTTCAACCAGGCCTGCAGAGGCCCTTGAAAGCCAACTAAATTCCAAAATTAACCTGGACTCCTGGAAATGAGCTGGGTTCACAGGAGTTCTTCAAAATTTGGAACTTTTCCTTGCCCAAAGCTTTAGGGAGCAGGAAAAAGGGTGGAACTGATGTAAAACTACCTGAGGCTTGGGCCATGGCATCTACCTGGTTCTGCAACTTGTACACATACATCCCTTCTCCCAGCAGAGGAACTTCTTAGGGAAGTCTGCTTTCTGAGTTAAGGAAAGGGCAATAAAGGCTGGTGTCAAGGTGTGAGGTATTTGACTGAGAAAGCTTTCACTAGAACCCATTTCAATTCAGTTCTGATAATAAATTCCTCAGACTGGAGGTCAGGCTCATGAAAGACTATTTCCAAAGCTCATCTCTGTCTTCTCTTGATATTACAACCCTCCATCCTTCCTCTCCACGCCATCCCATTAAAGCAATTTGCTAGGTTTCTTGATACTCCCATCCCCCATAAAATCAAAGTCTTGAGGGATTGAAAGGGTGCAAGGCTGACATCCTCTTGTATCTGGGAAGGATGGAACCAATCTTCCCTAGATTCAAAACAGAGACATTATTACCATGAACAATTGTGATCTCTCTGCCCCTGTAGAAATCTCCCAGGGTCACGGTTGAGCCCTGTTTGGAAGCTACCACTCGAACAGTCCTCCTACTGTCTAAACAATCCAAGTAGGGGTCCCATTCCAGGTTTCTTTTGCTGAGAGATTGGGCCCGGGGAGAGGACATGCCCAAGGATTCCCCCATGCGATCCTGGCAGTAGGACTTGAATTTCCACTGCACGACTGCAGGCTGATGCGAAGATGTGGAGAAGTGGCAGCGAAGCACAGTGGGCTGGAAGAGCATGGCCACCTTCTTCTTGTCGGGCACTGTGACCTGAAGGCCTCCAGCTATGGCTGCAAAATAGAATGAAGATGTCCAAATGGTATCGGTATCCTGGACCTCACCTCACATATCATAGGTGTGCCTTTCCACCTTACCTCCCTAACCTGTCCCTCCCCTTGTTTTCTCCATCACAATAAATAGCATCAATATCTACCTGGTTGCCTTGTCCAGAAACCTGCCTTCACTCCCAATGTCCAGTTGGTCACAAAGTCATGTCAACTTGACCTCTTAACATCTTTAATATTTCCTTCCCCTTCTTTAACCCCACTACCATTGCTTGTGTGTATGCTCTCCTCATTTCTTGCTTATAATTTTGCAATAATCTCTTGTCTGGTCTCCCTGCTGGCAGTTGCCCACATGCAGTCCATTCTCCTTGCTATAAGTTCAGGTTATCTTTCTAAATCTGACTGTTACGGCTCTCCTTCTTAAAACCCTTCACTCATCCTCCATGGCCTTCAGGATAAAACCCAAAGTTCTTGGCAAGGCATTTAAGGTGCCCCATCATCTATTTCTTCTCAGCCTCATGTCTTGCAGCACCTCCATTTGAGCACCAACCTCCGATGATACCAAACTAACGGTTCCAAGTGGGACGTGGTATATCACACCTCTAGATCTTGGCATGTGATGTTTCTTGTTTATGGAATGCTTTTTCCTCACTTCTCTTCCTGAGAAGCTCTTTCCCATCTTTCAAAACCAATTCAAAGGCTTCTTGTCAAGCTTTCTGTGACCAGTCAATCCATTTGTCACTTCCTCCTTTGTGCCATCAGTATCCCCAGCATTCTCCTCTAGACATTTACTATAATAATTTTGTAATAATTTTGTACTTATTTTCATGCCTCCATCAGACTTGTCCGGTCAGGTAAGGAATTGTGTCTTACCTTGCTGTCCAGGGTGAAACCCATAGATTCTCAACAGCTATTTGATAAATGAGGACAGTGAAGCCAGGACATATGACTTCAGGAGGAATGACTTCCCTTCCAGCTGGTGACCAAGCAAACGAGACAGAGATTAAGGGGAAAAGAAGGCTTTGAGAGGAATGGAGAATTTTGGATCAAAAACAGTGGACTAAGTTCAAAAGCTTTGAAGGGTAATCCAAAAAAGGGTGGGGGGAGACTAGAAAGCAGATGAGAAGTTTAAGTGTTTAAAAAGATCAGTTTGAGGCTTGATGTCCAAGAAAGAGAGGGAAATTTCAGTGAATGAAAGCCCAGGGGAGTGTTTGAGAGGCAAAGGGTTTCTATGAACTCAATGGTAAGATCTAGAAATTCCAGGCAAAGAGAACATAACTTCTTCAGGTGAATGGGAGAGTTAAAGAGTTTCTAGCTTGATCTGAGGTTAGAAGCAGAAGTAGAATCATGATGAGAGGCAGAAAAAAGGAATATGAATAGAAAGACATGATAGAGAGGTTCAGAGTTGAATCCAGGCGCCTGCCCAACCAGCTTCAGGTAGCTTGAGGCAAACAGTTTCACCCTAGAATTGCAGGTGGACTTGAGACATATAAGAAAGGGCTAGTTTCCAGGGGAAGCCTACTGTTATTCATTATTGCCCACGGTCCCAATGACATCCCACAAAGCAAACTCACTCTCACAGCTCAAACATGCACTTATTCATGAACCTGTCTTTATAGAAGCTCTCTTAACAAGGGCAAGATACCATATTTGTACCTACTTCTGATTTCCGGACCAGTGCCTCTCTTCCATGAAAGCACTGTGAAAACTAGGGTCTAATTCCTATTAGGAAGAAAAGGTTTCTTCATTCTATGGAATTGGGAAGAGAATGCAACAGAGTATTTGAGATTTAGTGTTTCGAACCTAAGTGCTCGATAGCTACTATGGAATAAATGAAGGAATGGGTGAGCAAATGAATGACTATTAACATGGGAATTTCTAGGACTTTGCAGAGAAAACTGGTTAAATGACTCATAAACAGCATAGTATAGTAAGAGAGCATTGGCATCAAAAGATAGGGCTTTGAATCTCATCTGGCCATGTACTAATGGCGAGACCTTAATGAAGCCTCTTAAGCAATACTCACCTGTAAAATGAGCCTCATATTCCTTACTCAACAGAGTTGTTAACAAACCTTATCTCTCTCTCTGGGCGCCTGCAGAGAGTGAGCTCTATAACAGAGAACCCTGACCATGACCAGTAGAGGGGAGATCTCAAATGCAAATCCTACCTCACCTTTCCTGCCTTTTGCCTCGCCTCCCATTCTGAGGCTCCTGAATCTCGATGAACATCCACCACTAATAGGTTTGATTACAGCCAAATTATGTAGATCAGCCCCACTGAGGGGCAAATAATTCCTAGAAAAGAACCCCAGCTCAGAAAAGAACCCTAGTTCCCAGGCTCCACTGCTTCCCTTCACCACCCCCAAATGTTGGTGTGGCTGATTCCATTCTTTCCAACTCACACACCTGGATGAGGAAAAGGCTTTTTTTTTAATAGTTCCTCCTTAAATTCTATTGCATTAATTTTTAAACTTGTAATTCTTCTTCAAAACCTTATTCACACTCCAGTTTTCCAGGTAACAAAATGGGACAGAGAGTTGAAGTGTCTTCAGTTAGCAGTGGTTGAGACTGGATAACCAATCACAGGCGTTGTTCCCAGCACAATGCTTGGTAGTTGACCAACCACCTTTCTTCTCTGCTACCTATCCAGGCTCTGCTTGGGAAATCACGTTTCCTAGGTATTCCAAGATAAATGAAACCAGCAAAGGAGGCAGGTGCAGCACAAAAGTGTTGGGGGGGAGGGTTGTTTTTGGATTTTTTGAGAGAGTCAAGTATGGGGTTTTCTTCATTAGATGATTACTAAGAATAACCTCCTCCTCAGCTCTGTTCTCTGTTAATGGATTAGCTACTTGACCAAGCCATTCAACTCCCTTAATTATTATTTTTTAAAATTGTGCACTCCCTTAATTATTAATAGAGGTTAGTCAATTCACAGCTTCTATGACACACACATAAGTTCATGTTCCAAAGAATAAAGAATACATTTTCAGAAACATCTGCCTTTTTACAGCATGATAATTAAAGGCATGGATTTTAGAGTGAGTCCTAATTTAGAATCCAAGCCCTACCACTTCCTAGCTGCATGACATAAGGCAAATTACTCAAGTCTTAGGAGTTTCAGTTTCCTTACTGGTAAAACCAGAATAATAGTAACTATCTTATGGAGCTGTCTGAGGGTTAAATAAGATTTTATCCTAAGCACTTAGGATAACACTGGTATACAGTAAGCACTCAATAAATGTAGTTGTTGCTGCTCCTGGAAGCTGGAAACAGAAGGTACCCTGAGTGTGTGTACACATACACAGAGATGTATACATATGCAGGTATAATGGAAACCTTGGGAATCTAAGCTAAGGATAGATCTGGATAGCTGGAGAGGACAGATATAGGAATTTCGAGGAAATGTCAGTTTATTGGATCTTTGAGGACCATAAAAGTGAAGAGTTAGAGAGAAAGCTGAAGATGCCAATCCCTGCGTTAGCTCTAGAAGCATCAAAATGTAGGATGAATGCCACCCAGGTCCCAAGCCTGCCCAGGCCAAACCTATTAGGAACCCCATTCCCACTGGAGGGTAAGGTCTAGAATTGCTCTTCTGGCCCTAACCCTGGGTTCTGGGCGAGGGCAGGGGCTCCTACACCCACTGAGCCACATGTCTTTCCCTCAGCCTGTGTTTATGTGAGACTGTGTTTCCACCTGATTTGCAATCCACGGGTACCAAAGCCTTGCCCTGAGTTCCAGTCTGCTTGCCTGGGCCCTGATATAAGCCCTTCTCCTGAGGATTAGGTTTTGTTTCCTATATCCTCACACATAACTGATCCATATCTGAAACTGTAATCTTGCTATCCACCCAACTTCAAAAAATACCTCTCATGGGACCCCCACTCCTACCCCAGATCAGGCCCTTCAGAGATAGTAGCTAATTTGGATGAGGACCAAGACTGACAGTTCCCCATGGACACTGAGATTTGGCCTGGGAACACCCTCCCTCTGACTCCAATTCCCAATAGATCTTCCCTGGGGCTAGGTTAGTGTCCTGAACTTGGGTCCCACCTCTTATAGATTTTTTTTGTTTTTCTATGTTACCATCTGTCAGATGCCAAAAACCTAGTACTTCCTATGCTGGAGTCTATACAGGCTAATAAGAATACCTTTGAATGCCAGGTAAATAAATTAAAAGTTTTCAGCCTCTTTGTAATGTTCACCTGTGCATTTGATCTAAGAAATCTTATTCTCCTGTGGTTCCAACTACAAGTTATGTCTCAGACCCTCAACTTCATGAAACCTCATCTGCACGTTTAACAGATACTTCAAATTAAACATATCTAAACTTCGTTCATCATCTTCCCTTTTCCCACCTCAACTCTTGCTTATAAACCAGTCTTTCTTGCCTCCCTAGCTCTTTTGCCAGTATACTCACTGTCCTATCATCCCAGATAGAACTCATAGCTTTGATCATCTCCTCTTTGGCTCTAACCGTATTCAGTGGCCACTAATTCTAAATCTCTCTCAAATTTGACCCTTCTCTATTCCCATGGTCACTCCTAGTGTGAATAAATCAAGTTTTTATTCCTTCTACCAGGAAGTGATTATGAAACACTTACTGTATGTTAGAAATTGTATTAAGTGCCATTCATGGAGTATCTTAATAAATTCTCTCCAAAAATCCTATAAAGTGGTATTATCATTACACCCAATTTACAGATGAAGAAACTGATCCTCAGAAACTGTATGTATCTTGCCAAACACCTCAGGGTTAGCAAGTGACAGATTTGAACCCAGGCTGACTGGCCCCAAAGCTCTTACTATCACTTTACACAAGTCCTCATTACATTTTTGGTTTCATAATAGCCTCTTCAGTGGTCTCCCTACTTCCAGCCCAATGTACTCTCCACATTTTTTCTATCTAGAATATTCTTTTTTTTAAAAGACAGATCCAATCATGTCAGGCTATAAGGCCTCCAATGATTTCCCATTCCTTTTAGGATAAAACCCAAATGCCTTGACATGGCATGTAAGGTCTTCTCCATGATTTGGGCCCATGCACGTTCCAGGCATACTAAGATGTTTTCCATTCTTTGACTATAAATATGTTATTCTCCCATCCTGGGGAAACATCAGGGCATGTAACTGAGGAGTTTCTGGGAGGCAGACAGAGAGAAGCACTGAGTGTGTGTCATGCACACACATGAACAAGCACGTGCTGGCACAGTGGGGAGGCTGGGACTCTGAGTCCAGGCAGGGGTGACACCATAAGGGACTTGTGTTTTTAAGCTCTTATAAGAACATTTACAGACGTATGGAAAGAATCCATGTTTCATCCCACAAAATAAAGCAAGTATCCCGAAAAACTGGAAAGAGTGAAGTAAGTGAAGTATGTCCTATATCATACTATATAGGACACATCTGTAAAAATTAGGATTCCTGACTGAAAGAAGCACCAGAAGACATATTGAAGATTGAAGATTACAGGTGGTTTTCTACATTTGCAGAGGAGGGAGTCATCATTCTTAGACCACCAGACCATTCCTTCTGTTTTTATTGTGCCCCTGATCCTCAGGAAAACTGCCCTTGACTATCTAATTCAAATTCATTCAAAAACATGTTTTAAAATACAATGTTACATTCTGGGAACATAGATTTAAAAGACCAATCTCGAGCTTGAGAAATTCAATATAAACTTGGTTTCTAACTCTAAGGTCCCTGAGGGCAAGGACCAGGATTGGTTGATTCTGTATCTTCAGTATACAGCAAGCTCTATTATGTGGAATGAACAAATGAACAAGTGAATCTGAAGGGCCTTACTTAGCAGGTGGTCCTCAGTGCAGAGAATGGATTCTGGTCAATAACTAGGAAAGCTGCCTAAAAGTAGAGTGATGACTGACAGCTCAGAGCGTCAGCTCCCATCTCAGCTAGTCACCAGGGGTACCAAGTCACCAGGCCAGGGAGGATCAGCTCCAAGTGCACACAATGCCTCCCTGCATGTGGCAAAATAAGTTCCTGCCCCAATTCTCATGTAAAGAAAAGGATTCTATACATGACAAATTGTGTTCTTGCAAGGATAACAAAAGCAGTATCTACAGAAATGCTGTTCTTATTTTAGTACTTTCATTTTTTTCAAAGCAAGTTCCTTTTCCCCACAATAGTTGTAAGCTATTCCTGCCAGCATCTTTGAGAGGCAGATCTATAAGCACAGCCCCATTTTAGAGAAACAAAGATTGCTGCTAAAGATCATGGAAAATTATCATCACCATAGACAGGCATCTTTAGAAATTTTGTATCAAGCTCACCCATCCCTTAACTCTTGAACTCCCAGAAGTGGGATTTGACGTCAGAATTGCCCATTCACCAGCATATCTTGGCTTTCAGACTCCTAAGTTTTTTCTTCATTCAGTATGACAATACACATCTTCCTTTTCCCGCCTTTAAGCTAGATCTTTAAGAAATTCATCTTTTTGTCCTCACATTTTTAACATAATGTCCCAATTTCCTAGGACATTGTTTTAGGAACAATTAATGGGCAGGTTTTCTAAGTGTAAGAGATGAATAATGAGTGTCCGAGCATCTCCACTAGGTTTGGTCCATGGCGTGTCCATCCCTTAGTAGCAATGTCAGCATGGGAAGCAAAGAATTTTGGGAAATGATGACCCACAGGCTCAATTTTTAAAGACAAAACACAGCTTGAACCTTTTCCCCCCAGAAGTAGAAACCATTCATCTTCTTGATATAGTTGGGTTAAATAATAAAATAAAAAAGCCTTTACCAAGAAGAGTAGACATTTCCTTGCTGTTTGCCTATTTTCTAAGCCTAGTTCTCCAGCTTGCCTATTAGTCCCGTAAGTTAATCAATTTCCTTTCAATAAATTTCTTTCCTGCTTAAAGTGGACAGAATCAGTGTCTCTTGTTTGTTACCATAGTACCTAATGGCTTGATCCATTTTAGGGTTAGGGTGACCAGATGTACTATTTTGAGATTGTAAAAAATATGACAGCATTCTTGCATGTTTTCTCCCCAAGAGTCCTAAAAGGCATCAGTATGTCCCCCCTTTCCATGGGGCTAAAGTAAACACTGGTGCTGCCCTCGCCCAGGTGGGCATTGCTCGTGGCCTAGTTATCATTTGCTGCCAATAACTCTAGTGCTTGTGCACACAGAGCTTGCCATTCATTAAGCATATGTTCTGTGTGTCCCATGGAGGCATGCTTTCCCATTCTCTGCCACCACTGCGCAGATGAAAGCAAGAAGCACATCTCCTTTCTGTCTGATTGCCTCGTCTTCCAGAGATCTGAAATGAGCTCGTGGGTAATGTCTAGCTGGCCCACATGCTGTTCCAATGCGACTAAAGCAGTTCTAAGAGAGGTCAGTCTCTACCCTGCAGGGCCAAGGTACTTTGGAAGCTGTCCTGATTCATTCAGGTGGGTCAGACTTCTAGGATGGATCAGCCATTTGGACAGAGAAAGCTCCTGTATGAAAGCTCTTCTCCACTTTTATCAACTTGTTACCTGTATTTCCAGTTTAGATCTCTCACCCAAGCTCCAGACCCAAATATATAACTTCATTCTCCATCTGGATGTTATACAAGCACCGCAAACTCATCATTCTATAGATGGAGATGCTAACTGCCCCCTTCTTTTAGTAACAGAACTTCCCAGGTGTTAATCTGGCCAGCCAAGCCAGCTACATACTACATTTCCTAGCCTCCCTTGCAGCTAATTGTGGCCATGGGACTAGATTCAGGACATAGGTATGTGAGGAGAAGTGATGTGTGTAATTTCCATGTCACCTCTCTAAAAACAAACTACTTGCCCTGACCCTCTGCTTTCCTTGCTTCTACTTGCTGAAGAGTAACTATCACTGGAGCAGTCCTGGAAGCCACATGTTGGGAATGGTAGACTCAGTCCCACTGATCTCTACTGTTACAGGAGAGAGAAAAAAAGACTTTTGTATGAGTTACTATATTTTAGGGTCTTTTTGTTACAGCATCTTAGGCTATACTCTAACTTATCTAATGAAAAAAACTGAACCTGTCTCTCCCTTCCTTACACGTTTCTCCTCCTATATTAGTTCATGTCCACAAATGGCATCCCCAGCAAACCCAAGCCAGGTACCTGGAGGCATCTTTGATACTCCTGTCTTTCAGCCTCCACATCCAACCAACCCAGGACTATGGACTACTTCCTCCATGTCTGGTCACTCTGTCCACTTCTCTCATCTCCACTGCACCACAAGATTTCAGGATCTCATATCTTGCCTCTCTTTCTGCAAGGGTCTTCTAGCTGGTTTTTGCTGCAAGTCTGCCTATGTCTAATTTACCCTTCACACTGAGATGCAAATGATATTTCTAAAATGCACATCTGATCACAGCACTCCTTTACTCTCACCCTTTTAAAGAGTCCCTCTAGGCATTCAGAAGTACAAGGGCTCATTTCAGACGGGGCCACTCTCTTCCATTCCTCCTGCACCACTAAATTCTCCAGCCATACTAAAATATTTGTACTTTTTGAAAAACATCATATCCTCTTTTGATTGTTGGCTTTTGCACATGCTGTTTCCTCTGTAAATTTCCTTTCCCTCCGTCCCACTCTTTCTCTAGTAACTCCTACTTATCTTTCCGGACTTCCTCAGCTATCACTTCCTGTAGAAGCTTCTTCTTGCTCTTATTACAGTCATATTACCCTAGAGAATCACACCACCTTGCCCGAGAAGTTCCTGTTTAGTCATCTGTCTCTGCCATTAATAACAAGCTCTCTCCTTCAGGCTTTTAAAAAGTCTGCTACGTAGTAGGTACTCAGCACATTTGTTGAATGATTTAACTCAGTTGATAGATTGTATTATTTGTTCCCAGTTAGTTTTCCCTCCTCACTCTTAGATTGTTTTAGTTTTCCCTCCTCACTCTTAGATTTTCCCTGTAGGTAGAGTACACTTACTACGCCAATGACTAGAGGCTTGGCCATGTGACATGCTTTGGCCAATGGAATGTGAGTACATGTGCCATAAGACTTGTCCAAGCAGAAGCTTAAAAGGCATTTGTGTGGTTTGGCTCTGTGCCCTCCCCCTACCCACCATGAGTCCTCCACCATGAGAACAGCATGCCTAGATAGTGGCTGCTCCTTCATTCTGGGCCTTGGAATAAGAAGACATTTGGGACTGAGCCAAGTCCACCAATTGCCTACAGTTGACCTGCAACTGACTGCAGCTCTCATATTACATGAGCGACTAAATGTTTGGTGTTGTGAGCTGTTGAGATTATGGGGTTGCTTGTTGCTGCATCAAAATGCTGACTAATACTCCTATTTTGGGTTCATAATAAGTATTGAGAGCTTACTATTGGCCAAATATTGTTCTAGGAGTCGTACATAATTTCATTTTAATTATCACAACAACCCTATAAGGTAAGTTAGCTTCCCCACTTTAAAGCTAAAGAAAATAAGGTAAACTATTAAGTTAGTATTCAAATCCAGGTCAGTTTGAGCCTCATCCCTCTCCCCCAACAGCCCCCTGATGAGCCAAGGGCAAAGGAGGAGTGACGATGCAGGATCCCAGTTGAATGTGAAGGTTCTACTACTATTTTAGAGAACCACTTCCTGCAGGGCTCTAGCTGCTGTAGGAGAACAGGGAAGCAGCATGTTCTTCTGAGTTCTTCCTTGTTTCTTGGCCCATAAAGAACTCTAGTTATCCAAAATGCCTTCTTTCATTCTCAGGAAGCCAAAAGCTGTCTTGAAGATGAAGATTTTAAGCCTACATATGCCACAGTCACATCCTGTGTAGCTCCTGGGTGCACAGTACCAGCCCCTAGTCCCAGAGGGGCTCTGACATGCCAGCAGTCTCTGCTGTCACAGGGTCACATCCACTGCTCTCCTGTGCCTCACCAGAGCACTCTTCATTCACTCTTTTCCTGTAGATCTTACGATTTAATTAGAAATACTAAATGCTATTCTTTATCACTTCTCCCTGTAATATGTCTCTGAGTTCTATGAACTCTGAGCCTCACTACCCAATGCCCCATAATAGACACCATGTATGTTCCCTTAAATCAGGAGTTCCAGTTTTACCCACCTTAACCAGAAAATAATGTTTCACTTGGATTCAGGCATTTGAAACAACCAAGTCATATGTAAGTCAGTGACGCTATTTCTTATTATAATCAATAAGATACCATAGACTTAGACAAGTCATTTACTCCCCTTTTATGTATAGGTAGGTAATATCAGCCTTACTTACTTAGAAGGATCAAAAGGGATAATGTCCATGAAAGCCATTTAACACATAGAAAAGCATTATAGTATCTAAATAAGCAAGAGCAACGATCATACCTTTCTTTATATTCCTGATTGGTGGTAAGTTGATATAAGAGCTAAAATAGTTGGAAGGGGTGAAGAGGTGAGTGTGTCCTGGAACAAAAAGTTGAGACTAGAAGGGACATTCTAGGGCCATGCTGGCTAGAGTAGGATTCATCTCATCTGGCCCAAAGCACTTGCCTTGCTTCAACATTCCCCAGTATGACTACATTTAATTGTTCAGAGTGGACCCTATCCTGTCCACCAAGCACTCAGTGCTACTCCACTTGTTCCTCTGAAAATGCTAACAAGAGCTCTCCCTTCCCAGCTGCCATTTTTCATTCTAATCATTAGTGGTCAGGGAAAGGCTGAAGACAAATGGGGCTCCCTCCATGGCTCCTCACTAAGGATCTATTGCTTTGTAAGTTTGATTTCCAACTCATCAAAATTCAATGGAGAAAAGTTCAGAACCATAGAATCTTAGAGCTGAAAGTGACCTAAGACGTGACCTCATTCAAAAGATTATAATATATGCAACCCCATGTTCGCTGCAGCTTTATTTACAATAGCCAAGATATGGAAACAACCTAAGTGGTGGTCGCTTCATGAATGGATAAAGAAGATGCCATGTATATTTTTTATATGTGTGTGTGTATATATATATAAAATTTATATTTATATGCATGTACACACAATGGAATATTATTCAGCCATAAAAAAGAATAAAATCTTGCCATTTGCGACAACATGGATGGACCTTGAGGTCATTATGTTAAGTGAAATAAGTCAGAAAGACAAATACTGTATGATCTCACTTATACATGTAAACTTTAAAAACAAAAACAAAAAACCGAGCTCATAGATACAGAGAACAGATTGGTGTTTGCCAGAGGTGGTGGGTGGGTGAAGAGGGTCAAAGGGTACAAGCTTCCAGTTATAAAATAAATAAGTCCTGAGGATATAATGCACAGCATGATGACTATAGTTAATAATACTGTGTTGAATATTTGAAAGTGGCTAACAGAATAAATGTTGAAAGTTATCACAAGAAAAAAATTTGTAACTATATATGGTGATGGATGTTAACTAGACTTATTGTTGTGATCATTTCATAATATATACAAACATGGACTCATGTTGTACACCTGAAACTAATGTAATGTTACATGTCAATTATATCTCAATGAAAAAATAAAATAAAATTACATGCCAAAAAGAAAAAAACTGATCATAAGACCCAGATGCCATGGATATACAGTTAATTTGTGAAGAAGATGGGACTGGAATCCAATCCTCAAATCCAAGGTCAGGGTTCTTTCCACTAACCAAGTCCTGGTACTAATACTACTAATGCTGTACTAAGCACTAGGTACTTGAACTAAGACCACAGCATGGTACTAGCATAGTGTTGCACTAGGACTACTAGAACTAATACCCACATCTGTATAAACTAGACATTCAGCAGAATCATGAGTCTAAAATCTAAAGAGTAATGGGGATACTGAAACAACCCCCCTCTCCTAGTCCAGAGAGAAGCACCCAGGCTGAGCATGGTGGGACATGGAGAGGGCTGTGACAAGATGCTGAAAGAAGATGCTCCGGTATGAAAAAGGTCTCTTCCATGGAGGAAAGCAGAACAGAGGAGGGAGAAAAATTGAAAAGTATACAGGATCGGAAAGGCGATAATGGAAATTAAGGTGTCAGGAATCTCTAAAAGCAACTCTTCCTTCTCCAGGGCTAATTAACACTTTAACCCTCCATACCCAAGTCCATCCTCTCATGGTCACCAGGCATCTACCTGAATGCAAACCAAACCAGCCACTGTGTCTGGATTCCTCCCTGCCTGCTGCAGGCTGGGTTAGAAGCCACCGTGAGGCACCCACAACAGTTAGTGCAGATCTCTATCATGGCCTTTGTACAGGGTACTCCATAACTGGGTGATCACAGTTCCATCACTGGAGTCTCCACCGTCAAACTGTAAGCTCCTTGAAGGCAGGGCTGTCTCATTAACCCCAGCACCATGCCTGGATGTGACAGTAACTCAGCAGCTGACTGTGCATGAATAAATGTATTAACTCAGCCATCACCTCTTCTGGGAGTTTGTTTCCGAGCTGCTCCACTCCCACCCCAGGTTTCAGGCATGTATGCCTCATCCGTGCTCTCGTAGCACCTGTGCGGCTCTCATGGCTCTTATCATGGGACCTCTTACCTCCATATCAAAATTACCTGAAAACTCATTTGAGTCACTGACTAGACTGACAACTCTTTGAGGGCAAGGACTATGTCTTTCCTCTCTTTATTCTCAGCACCTATCATAATACTTAGAAACCACAGGAATTTAATACAGACTTGGAGAAAGGATGAATAAATGAATGAATACAACCAAAAGGGTACCAAAAGAAATGCTAATAGAACAAGCACTCTTTGTCACAGAGAGACCCAAAAGAGTCTCCAGGAAAACGAATTGCCTGCTCCCAGAGTGTCGCCACAGCTCTGGCGTTTCTTGCAGCCTCTGTTGCCAGGAAGGGCTGAAACGCCATCCATATTCAAGAACAAAGACAGAGTGAACCCTCCTCAAGTCGTATTGCTAGATGGCACCTGTTGCTAAAATAGCAGCTGGTAAGCATTTTGTTTTGTGCAAAACGACAAGGACAACAACAACAAAACAATTTATTACAGGAAGCAGCATCACAATGACAATGAGAAATCATGAGGCTAAATATACAGCAGAAAAAAATACAGAATTTTTGTAATGAAAGACGAGGAAGGAGCTGCTAGAGTCTGAGGAAAAAAGCCTGAAGTGTTGATTAGAAATTGCTCAGCCTGCATGAAAAGAGAGAAACTAGGGGTGGGGGAAGGGGAGGAGAGGAAGAGAAAAAGAGAGAAGACAGAGAAAGGGAGGGAGAGGGAGAAGGAATGTGGTTTTTTTCCTGGCTCTCTGACTCATTTTTAATCTGTCCTTTCCTTTCTCCCTCCCCTTCCACCACCCCCTCAAGAGAGAATTCATTGATTGGGCTGGACTAAAATGTCTTACCTTTTGTCTCCTGGTTGCTCTGTGAACGATGAGTCTGAATCCATCTCATCCTTGACTGTTCCTCTCTCTTCCCTCCCTCCCTCCCTCTCCCCAGCCGCCATTGTTAGCTGCTTCACTTTGCTGAGGCTGAGGCTTGTCCACGGTGGGATGCGGGGGGAAGGGGAAACTGGGACCAGGGGATGCCAGTGGGTGATCAGTGGGACCTCTGGAGCCAGGCTTACTTGCAGAGCCTGGAAGTCCCAGCCCTCTGACAGCTGGATGGCCCTGATAACTAACCTGTTGCCTGCTTCCAGGCAGGAGCAACCTCTCCAGGTGCGGATGGGAGAAGGCACAGACCACATGAAGCAGCACCTCCCCTCAAGACAAAAACAACCCCCCCCCCACACACACAGCCCACAAAGCTCAGAGAGGGAGCTCAGGAGAGTGCAAACAGGACTGGCCCGGGGTTTGGGAGGACTGGGTCTAGTGCCCGCTCCAACACAAACTTGCTGTGTGCACATTGCCTTTCTGGACCTCCATTTGTATAAACTGAGAGGACTCAATTAGACGGTCCCAGGGACCATTTCATGAAAAGCTCTCAGCCATCTAGCAAGGGCTATATGTTCCCCTTCTGCCCCATGCCCTGCAAATCCCTAGAGAGCTTTTTTTGGGTATACCCCAGGGTGTCTGGAAGAGCACCTCTGACTTGGGGACCCCTCCCCAGATGCCTAGCTGACTTCAGGGAGGCGGTGATAGAGGTTCAAGGCCAAAGTCCCCTCAAATATGATAATTGAGAAGTAGAGGCAAATTAAGGACATTCAGAATCAGTGAGGGTGGAAGTAGAAGGCACTGGGAGGCCAGGGGAGTGGGGAGGCATGGATCAGGCAATCCCTGAAATTAGAGATGATTCATATTTGAATAATGTGGGAGGGATGAACTCAGAGCAGCCAAGAGAAGAGGCTAACTCTGCTGAGGGACCCCTCCCCAAACCTAAACCCCGCAGGGGGCAAGAGCCAGTGTTAGGGACCCTTCATTAGGAATGGAAAAAAAAAACTGAGGCAATCTATATTCTTATTCTGAAGCTAAGGGACATAGTGGTTTTGTCTTTCTTCTTAAATGTATTTTACCCTCTTTCAATCACTTGCCTTAGATATTTTTATCTTGTTCCTCTTTTCCTACTGACTTGATTTTTCCCAGTCTTCAATGCTCCCAGAGGGGACACAACTTTGTTCTTGGTGTTATTTTCCATTTTCTCTCCTGCCCTTCACTACCCCATCTTGTCTTCACCACTTTTCTGCTCCCTTGTTCCTCTCCTCCATCACTTGGTTCCACCTTGCTTTGAATTGTTGCCTCCGACCCAGTCCAGACCACCCAAGCCTTCCTAACCCCTCCACCTCCACCCAAGGCAGGGCTGCTCTGTGAATCTCTCAGGGCTGCCCATTCAGCCTGGCCACCTATCTCTCAACCTCACAGATCATCCTGTGGGAACACGTGTTAGGAACTAGAGCCTTTCCAGACCCCAGGAGGGTGGGGAGAAAGTTCACCAAAAGGGAGGGGGAAACACGGAGGTCTCAGCTAGAGGAAGTGACTCTAATGCTAAGGCAAGGCCCTACCTTCTGAATATCTCTGCAAATTATCTTTATTAGAGGGTGTTCCCACCTGTTTATGGGGGAAGGAAGGCTCTTCTCTTCTGTGGGACCACTCCCCAAATGGTACTAAATGCGAGTGGGGCCCTCAACTCCACAACCAATCAAGCCTCCATCCCCATGTCCTTCCTCATCCCCGCTCCCCTGCACACCTGGGAGCCACTGAAGAATGCCCCTGGGGCTCCCGGCTTCTCTAGGGAAGGAATTAAGAAGACACTCCTTTACTCCCAACCCCCAGAAAACCAGTTCTCTTAATTAATCAGTTTCCTCCGAGCTTTCATTTTTTTTTCCCAACCAGGCTTTTCCCAGGACTCACAGCATTACAAACTCAAGATAAGACCAAGGAAGAACCGTTGTATGGAAGGAGAAATGCACACTGGAAAGAACAATCTCTTATCTCGAATGAGTCAAAACACCTGCATCTCGATCCAGCTCACTTGATACCGGGTTTCTCTCCGCCTCCCGCATCATTCTAACACACACACACACCCCTCCCCCCACTTACCACCAGCCTGCTAAGCAGCTTTAAGCACAATGGGGGGTAACTGGGGGTGCGGTGCGGTGGGCTAGGGTTACAACAGAACCAGTACCGGAATATATATAAAGTTATCCGTCTCGGTAGAAAACGCCTCTTACCTGTTAGCCAGAAGAGAGCAACCCACGCCAGCACGACCCTGTCCATTTTCCGCAACTTCCCATCCAGATTAAGGAGTGAGGGAAGTGGGAAGCGCCAGAGACGGGAGGATCGAGGTAACCGAGCGGCGGAGGCGACGGCGGGCGCGAACGGGCCCCCGGCGTCCCTGGGCGCCGCCGCCCGGGCCGCGCAGGCGGGGCCCCGGGCTGACCGCGCCGCCGGCGGCACGCGCGCTGCCGCGGGCTCCCGGGGTCCACGCGGCGCTCGGCGGCGCCTTCCCCGCCGGCTGGCGCACCCGCACGCCCAGGCAGCGCGGCCCACCGAGCGCCTTCCGGCCGCAGAGCGCGCCGCGCGGGGGAGCTCGGCCGCCGGCTCCGCCGCCAGCCGCCCCGGGGCTACCAAAGTTTCTCGGTCACGTGCACGCCCCTGCGGCTCGCAGGTCAGCGCTGAGTGACAAAGTACAGGGGGGAGAGGGGGCACGGGGGAGGCGGCAGGGCGGGCTGCGCGGAGCCGGGAGCGATCAGCGCGGCTGCTCCCAGCGAAGCCAGCGTTCGGGACCCGAGCCAAAAGCGGGGTTGGGGACTCGAGGAGGGGGAGTCTGGGTACGCACGTGGCCAGGGCCATTCTGAACTGGGACAGAGGGACCTGCGGGGACTTGGCATAACTTGTTGGCAAGGGTGTGCGCTTTCGCTGACCCCCCTGCCCCTCCGTTCGGTTCCCTTTTTGACAGTGCAAGGAACCGAGGGGCTCAGCAGAATTGGAAAAGGTAGGCGGGAATCCCGCGTCGAAACTTTCTCCTGTTAAAACATTATGAGGTTAAAGCATTATGAGATAAGGGCATGCAGCTCTTTAACAGAAAATATGTAAAACTAGAATGAAATGAACAATTATACGGCTCACATTTGTCCAACACTTAATCGCTTCTCGGCCTTTTGGCTAAAATCAGGCGCGTTTGCACAACACTTTACAGTTTGCAGGGCGCATTAACATGGATTACTCCATTTCTTAAAAGGATCTTGTGTGTGTAGGAAAGGATTCTAAATGTATGTGTTTCGAGACAACCGAGAAATGTGTATGTTAACGAACATATTAAGCATCTACTAGGTGCCAAGAACCAAGGCTACAAAGATGAGGAAGACAGACTTCCTGCCATTAAAGGGCCTCTTCTTGGGTCCCGGAGAGGGAGGAAGATCAGCACATTGAACACAAAACACATACTGGTAGTAAAACAGAGCAAATGCGATGATGGAGATCTGGAGAAAGGGCCCTCAGAACATGAAGGAAGGAGCAGTTTAGTGGGGACTGGGGGAGAGTGGGCAACACCACAGTAAAGAAGGGGTAACATCTCAATTGGTATTTGCAGAATGGGCAAGATTTGTGCTATTGAGGGATTGGGGGCGGAAAGGGGACAGGGCAGGGGGAATTCTGGGCAGAGGAAAGAAAGGAGACAAGGCAGAAAGGTAGAAAATTCCTCTGAAAACAGAGTGGTTCTAGGCTTGAGGAGAGTCCCTGGAGAGAGACTCTACATGCTTAGGAATGAATGAACGTATATGTGAAACGGGGATGAGATGTGAACATCAGAAATGGTGAGAATTGACTCTGGTCTTTCATGGCTGCCTGACATCGCAATTCCCTTCTTATTTTCAAGGAATCCCAACTATGGAAGCCAAAAAGTCTAGAGCAGTCTCCCCAGCCGGGGACCCTCTCACTCAGAGCTTTTTGAAACTGGAGCACATGAGGCAAGAAGCAGAGTCAGCGGAGAATCAGTTTTGCTGCTGAGGTGGGCAGCTGGCGTCCAGTGTTCACAGGCCAGCCATGGCAGAGGTCAGGCCACCAGACTACTGTGATGTGTGGTTTGGGGCTGTCCTCTTGGTTGTGTAGCCTCTCTGGGTTCCAGCTCACTTTCTACACCTGGCTCGTCAGCCTTCCTGGCAATTCTGTGAGCCACCCCATATCCTCTTGTAAATTCTCTCTTTGCTTATTTTGGCGAGAGATGATTTCTGAAGCTTGCAATTAAGAACCCTGACTAATATGCTGTGTGAGAGAAATTTGGAGGACTATTTTCTTTCATATACAAAAGAAGGAAGGAAGGAAGGAGGGAGGGAAGGAAGGAAGGAAGGAGGGAGGGAAGGAAGGAAGGAAGGGAGGAAGGAAGGAAGGGAGGGAGGAAGGAAGAAAGGAAGGAAGGAAGGAAGGGGAAAATTGAAATAAAGGAGATACCTAACATTTGTGGGTTTCCTATTAGGTTGTAGACACAGTCCTAGATGTTTCACAAGCTTTCTCGGTTAATCCTAATGAGGAAACTCAGGCCCAGAGAATTTAATTATCTTCTAAAGATCAGGTAGCTAGCAAGTGGCAAAGGTAGGATTTGAACGGAGATCTTTTGGCTCAGAGCATATTCCCTTTGCACTATAAAACTGACATCTAGACCAGAGGGTTGATATGATGATGTATTTGTATCATCTACAAATTATTTACACACATTTACTGTGTGTGTGTATATGCACATGTGCCCATGCGCACAGAGCATAAAAGAGCTTGAATAGTGTTTAGTATTTAAGCAGACATAACGATGGTATTTTATGCAAAACTTGGACATTAGAGTTGAGAAATTGGACATGGGGGATGGACTGAGCTAAGGGAACCTGGATGTGCATGGAAAGTGGAAAGTGAAAGCCCACAGAAGTGAGCTTTGAATGTGTGCTTGGAGTTTGTATGTCAGCAGGGAGTCAGGGCACTTGGGGAAAAGCTTGTGCCAGAGTGAATCATAGAATGCAGGGGCCTTGTCCACCAACCAGGGAATTTATTTTCTGTGTAGCACCCTGCATGTCTATCTTCTAGCTAGAGAGATACAGTTGATCAGCATCTTCCTGAGTGGGTGGAGCCTGGGCCGTCCCTAAGGAGGTGCTAAACTGGACTAAATCATGGTGTGTACCCCTCCCTAATGCACGTTATTACCAAGGTGATGGAGGGTTAAGAGGAACTTTAAGGGTACACCTGATGATTCAAAACATGCAGCCTAAAGGATGGAGGTAGGAGGAGGGTGGGACAATGGTATTATTTTGCTGTATTGGTGGAGGTAGCAGGATATGACCCCAGAACCCTGGTGCTCTTCCAAGTGTGGTTTTTGAACTTTGGCATCAGAATCACATAAAAGTGTTTGCTTAAATGCAGATTACCAGTCTCTACTAAAAACTATGATATCAGAAATTCTGGGTGGGACCTGGAAATCTGCATTTTAACTGCCTTCCTCACATTCTTCTGAAGCTCACTAATGTTTAAGAAGCATTACTTAATCACTTTTTTGTTTTTCTGGGAGGCTGTTGAGTTGATGTTTGCAAATGAGCCTCAGATTCAGATCTGGTTAAGCTCCAGTTGTCCTTTTATCCTGGCCAAATAGGACAGGACCCCCATAGAGATGAATTTTTCACCGCCAAGGGAAGGGTCCGGATCCCCAACACTTCAAACTTTCTGCTGCAACCAGAGACAAAATGTCAGAATATAGGCCTATGTGGGACCAGATCAGGCTTCCCAGGAAGCCACAGCTGGAATTGTATATGATGGGGAGTGGGTGTGGACTGACAGGCGGCTTTGCCAAAGTTGCACCCTTTAGAACAGAATTAGGACATGGAGAAAAGAGAAGTGAACCACCGCAAGGAGACAGGCTGGTAGCTGGTAGCAACCACATAGTTATAAATATAATGCAGCTGAATCCTCTTTAAAACATGATTTCATTGCAGGCACATAGGCATGCATGCACATGAATTCTGCTGAATGTAGATCTTTTTAAAGCACACAGATAATATCACATTTCTACTTCTCTCTGATCTGTTCTTCCAGGAGGAATCTATGAGGTGTGACTTTAAAACAGATACCACGTTTCTCACCTAAGTTTTGTTCCTCTTTCCTTCTCTTGTGCTACCTTTTCAGTTTGTTAATGTTCCCCATCCCCCATATCTTCAAAACCACCTTCAATGAATTATAATTTTTTTTAAAAAATCTAAATTAAAGTGATAAACTAAAATAAATAAACAAACAAACAAATACTGGAGACTCTAGGCACCCTGTACTGGAAACTGGAAACATTTTCAATCTGGAAGCCCTTTCATATTGCAGAATAAATTGTTTCATTAAGAAAATGCTTTAAAGAAAGGAAATGCAAATATAAAGCACATGATGCCAAAGAATTTTAAAAAGCTGTACTGCCAAGAACAGTGGTAAGTATATAATAAGTAAAAGATTGGGAGAATGTACTGAAAATTTCACATACTTGAAGCAGATTTAACCCAAGAGCCTGCTGTCTCAGGCTTCAAATCAAACTGCGGGGGTGCAGGGGGGGCAGAATTCGATGATGTCTGCTTGCCCCATCCTGAGGCCAGACCCCACCAACGGTGGGTGGCCCCCACCTGAGTTAGCTCGCTATGCTTTCCCCACAGAGGTCTCTCCAAGGATAATGTGCAGACAAAAAGAGCAGAACATCAAACTATATTTAGGGCATGGTCTCAAATATGGAAAATGTATTTAAAAGAGATAATGGAAACAACAAAAGAGTAATAATGGTTATCTCAGGTAGGATAGTCATTCATTTATATTTTCTTCTTTAGATTTTCTACATGCTCTAATAGTTCTACAATGTAGAAAGAGTTGCTTGGACAAAAGATACAGCTGTGCCACAATTTACTCAGTCTCTGCGACATCCCTGGAGGAAGGAGAGAGTCACCAAGAAGGGGTGACAGGTGTCTTGTCAGGCCTGTATCTTTAGCCAGATACAAAGCCCCCAAATGTACACCTGCACTCATTCTGTCTCAATCATGAGCTGTTAATCAAGTTAATTATGAGCAGTTGAAGCCCTGGGAGCCCTTAGTGACTGACAGTTCAACCTATAATTTCTCTGTGAGTTACAGAGCCGAAGATGAAGTAAGGCTGCTTCTCTTTTAGGAGCCCTATCTCCAGTGTCTGCTTTTGTTTTTGTTTCAGTGTTAGCCTCCTTTGGAAGCCAGCACAGCATCAACAGCCCCCCAGATTAGCAGCAGAGCAGATTCCAGTGATCAAGCAGCACCTTTTAGCCCAAAGGGGGAATGATGAAGGGGGCCTGTCTTTCTGTATTTTATCCAGGCTTTGGGTTCTAGGTCTTGACGATTAAGCCAGAAGATTGCTTCTCAGCCCTAAGCATTCTCCTAGAGGCCTTCTCCCCTGGCACGGGTCAAAGACAGAGCCCAAGAGAGGGAAGTGAGCCAGAATAAGTATGTCATCCAATGACCTCACCCCCAGAAAACAGGCAGGTAAGGCAGCTGGAACAACAGAGTCAGAACACTCAACAGCACGAAGGGAAGCAGCTCTAGCAATGGAAGGGTCATTTGCGGGCTCTCGAAAAGCTAGTGTTAAAGAACGGCAGCCTTGACCTTTGTGTTGGAGTCGTGGGGTGAGGCTCTCTCTCGAATCGTTAATTCTGTACTCCTACCCGATTCTGAGTGGGTGCCCTATACACAGAGATGATCAATATGAATTTCTGTCTAATTAATTACAACCTGTTCCAGGGCCTTCTTCCCTTTTCCTCATCTTCTCTTCTCTCTTTCTTGAATTCATTCATTTATTTATTCCATATACATTCACTGAGCACCTACTGTATTTTAGATACTATGCTGTCTAGAAATTCAAGATGAGTAGGAATTCAAAGATGGATGAGTCACAGCCTCTTCTGTCAAAGAGCTTACAGTTGGGTTGTAGCCGTGTGTGTGTGTGTGTTGGGGTGGGGGAGAGAGAGACACATGGCCTTTAAATGTGATAGTGTGACAGGGCCCATATTAGGACATGTTCTAGGTATGGTTTGGGAACAAAGGGAGAGGGGTCAGTTACCCGTCTGGAGTGCTGGTCAGAGATGTCTTCATGAAAAGGTGACCCCTGAGCTAAGTCTTAAACATGATCTGAGCAGAATTTCTAAAAGCAGAAATGGAGCAGGAGGTAGTGCAAATGCATAAGCAATGGGCCGAGATGAGCGTGGGGCCTGCTGCCAGGAATATGAGTCAGCAATGAGGCTGGAAAAGTTGGCTGAGGTCGGACCAAGGTGATCCAGGCTATCAGGTCTGGACTGAACTCTGCAGGCAATGGACCACCCATAAGGATATCTAAGCAGAAGAACAAGATTAGACCTGTATTTCAGCCAAGTTATTGTGGCCACAGGATGTAGGATGTACTGGTGGAAAGAGAGACAACAGGCAGAGGCCTCTTCCATGGGAGAGCTCATCACAAGAGCCCAAGAAGGAACAAGTACCAGAACTAAGCTATAGCATGGCAGGAATGAGAAGCAAATAGTAGGTAAGAGAGACATTACAGGGAGACACAAGAAGTAGAATCCACATGACCTGACAACAGGTTGCGTGTGTACAGACTGAGTAAGCCAAGTAATCAACCAGACTTCAGGGTGAGTTACTCAAGAATGTGGTGTGCATTCAGGCAATGTCTAGAGAAGATGGGGAACTTGGAAATTCCCCTTTTTTGCTTTGGCAAAGCACCGTGTAATAAACATCCTTGAGCACCTATAATGAACAACTTGGAATACTTATATTAAAGAAGCAGGGATCTCACAGAGGTTAGAGCCGCTCATGGGCTGTGTGGCCTGGGGAAGGCACTTTACCACTCTGAGCCTCAATTTCTCACTCTGCAAAATGGGGATGATCATTGAATCTATTTCATAGGGTTGTTATGAAGAGGAGAGATGAGATTATGCTGTGCAGTGTTTAGCAGGGAGTCTGACATGGTAGCTTTCAATGAATGTTAGCTATTATTACTATTATTATTAGCACGGGTTGGAGGATGCACCTTAACCGTACTGTCAGGGCCTTAATTTAAACTAGCATCAGGACAAAAATAGCATGAGGAAAAACATTTTACTAAAATGCTGTTTCTTTTGGGGTGGTTTCATAACACTCACTCAGCTGAAAATCACACCTCATACTTAATATTTTAAGAAAAAAAGTAGAAGCCATCCAAATTTCCAATGGCTTCTCACCCCTTTAGATTGAAATCGAAAATCCTCACAGTGACCTTATAAGCCCTGTATGATTCGGCCCAAGCTCCCTCTGCAATATCCTCTCTGCTCTCCCCCTTGCTCACTTCACTCCAGCCACAGACTTACTTTGCTATTCCTTAAACACCCCTGACGTGTGCCCACCTTGGAGTTTTTGCACTTGCTACTCCCTTGGTCTGGAACGCTCTTTGCCTGACATCTTCATGGTTTGTTTCCTCACTTCCAGTGTTTGCTTAAATTTCATTTCTTCAAATAGAGGCTCTTCTGACCACCCTAAAATTGTCCCCTCCATCAGTCCCTATTCCCTTATCGTGTATTATCTTTCTTCATTGGACTTATTGTCCAATAAGATGTTCGGACATCTTATTATACACATAGTTGTTTATTTCTTTATTGTCTGCCTTCCTCATTATTAGGTTTGTTCTGTTCAACTTATTGTGCCTGAAATAGAGCCTAGCACTCAGCAGACTCTTAATATTAAATGAATGAAGCACTTCCTCTTAGAAACTCTTCTCTTAGTTTCCGTGGTTTTCTCCCTGCTTCCTCAGACATTCCTTCTTCCTTACCTTTACTGGGTTTTCTTTTTCTAACTGACTTCTAAATGCTGGTGTTCCTCAGGACTCCATCCTGGATCCTTGTTTTCTCTCTTCACTCTCAGCCTAAGCAATCGCATCTATTTCCATGAATTTAAGTACCAGCTTTATGTGGCTTACTTCCAAATTCTATCTCTAGCCCAGAACTCCAGACTTAGCCGATTGCCTGCTTGACATCTCCACTTGACTGTATAATAGGCATTTCAAAATTAACATGTCCATAACTGGATTCTTGATCCCCCCCCCCCGGCCCCTGCCATGCATACCCCCAACAAAAACCTGCCCCCCTCTAGAATTTCTGAATAGGAAGATCAATGTGGTTGGAAAAAGGGAAAAACTGTTCTGTTTACATAGGACTTTACTTAAGTAAAACTGGAAAAAAAATCAATTGTATCAAAGAAGGAGAGGAGCAGGTAATAGAATTATGAGGAGCGTTGGACCCTCTTTGGCACTAGCACAGTCCTCGCTATTTTACAAAAAGACACCACTTGCCACTGGGTTACCCGAGTCGAAACCCTAGGATTCCTCCCTTTCTCTTACTCCTGCAGCCAATCCATCAGCTAGTTCTGTTTTTCCACAAAGTACAAGTGAAACCGTCCTCACGTCTCCATGTCTGCTCCATGTCTCTGTTCTACGTCATCATCAACTCACGTGGACTCCTGAGGAAGCCTCCTAACTCAACTCCTCGTGCCCATTCTTGCTGATTTGAACCTGTTCTCTGACTAGCATCAAGAGTGACCTTCTTAAACTGTAAACTATATAATGACACTTTAAAAAAATCCCTTAAATGACCACCCATGTCCTTAGAGTAATACTTGAACCCCTGACACTGGCCATGCCCAAATCTCTGCTGGTCACTCTATCCTCAGCATGCACCCCTCTCCACCTGACTGGATACACTTCAGCAACACCAACCGGTCTTCCATCTGTTCTGAGGATTCAAAAAATTCTTTATTGCGTGAGGCCTTTTCATGTGCTGTTCCCTCTGTCTGGAATGCTCTTCTTTCAGCTCTTCGCATGACTAGCTCCGTACCTTTGCATCCTTTCTCATTTTAAATGGCACCTCCTCAGAGAGGTTTGCCTCCGATCACCTATTTAAACATTTAACAGTTAAATCAAAATATTATTTTGAATTTTTAAAGTAAGATAAGGCGATCTTGGCCAAGATGGAGTAACAGGACATGAATTTATCCAGCAGCCTGAAACAACTAAAAAACTGGTTAAAATATATGAAACAATGTTTTCAGATACTGGACATCAGGAAGCAGAGATGAGTCATCCTTGAAAGAACAGAAACAGGGTGAGCCCTGTGATTGCCCCAGGTTGCTGCCCAGAGAGAGGATCCAGAATGCAGCATTAAGAGGGGTAACCTAGGCAGAGTCCTGTGGTCTCCCTGGGTTAAGGAGATGGTGTTGGGTGTCTGGTAGGCCAGGGTGGCTAGAGTTCACAGGGCAGAGTACCAGACAGAGAGAGCAGCACGAAGAAAAAGCTCTGGAAATCTGCTGAGGATCTCCCTTGGAGCTCCAGCTGAATGCTGATCAGTGCATGTGTGGGAGGAAACTATACAGTGCCAGGGAAAGAACAACGTGAAAGGATTAGAAGGAACAATCCTTGAAATTCACAGGGCTAGAAATAGTCTGTGTTTCCATTAGCCAAAGTGGAAAAACCTCCAAATTCATGGGTTGTCAGGAAGAGTACTCAGAAGGGTGTTATATCAGCAGAGGAGAAAATTAGTCCTAAAGGTTGCTCTGATTCTGAATAACAAGGCATAAAAGCAAACCTCAAAAGGAGGAAAAACTAGACTAAAATTGTTTCCAAATAACATAACACAAAGCACAAGAATATTTATAAGAATACAAAAATATGCAGCATTCAACAGGGTAAAATTTACAACCGTCATCCAACCAAATATTGCCAAGCTTACAGAGAAGCAGGACAAAATATAACCCATAATAAGGAGAAAAATCAAACAGTAGAAACAGACCCAGAAATGACACAGATGATGAAATGAGTAGGCAAAGACATTTAGTAGTTATTATAACTATATTCCTTATTATAACTACATTCCGTGTTAAAGGTAGAGGGCAGATAGACCATGTTAAGTAGAAATACAGAAGATATAAAGAAGATTTAAATCAAATTCTGGAGATGAAAACTAAATGATTTGATACAAAAAATACACTGGATGGGATTAGTAACGAATTAGACACTGCAGACGAAAAGATCAGTAAACCTGAAGAAAGAGCAGTAGAAAATGCAAAATGAAATGCAAAGAACAAAGACTGAAGGGAAAAAAATGAATAGAATATTAGTGAACTATGGGGCAACTTCAAGCAGCCTAAGGGGGTAGTGAGGAAACTTTTAGGGGTGGATATGTTCATTATCTTGATGGTGGTGATGGTTTCACAGCTGTACACATATGTTAAAGCTCATCAAGTCATATGCTTTAGATATATGTATTTAACTTACTGTACTTCCATCATGTCTCAACATTGGTATAAAAAAGCAGTCTGGAACTAAAATCCCAGATAATAACATGGGAGATGGCAATGGGGTGGTGGAGCAGTGGGCTGGGATACTAAGTGAGGGGAAGCAATAGCTTTCTAAGCTTCTTGTCTATTTGGGAAGAATGGGTCTATTTGTCTAATAGGTAATGGGTACCTATTAACTGTATAAGTTGTTATAAAAATATGTTTTAAAACAGGTGTCTTAAAAATATGGGTAGCTACTGAATGAAGCAAAATAGAATGCATAACTTGAAACCAATGTAAGAGAAAGTAGAGAAAAAAATAACTGATCAATCCAACTAAAACAGAAAAAGGAAAAATAAGAAAACTAGAAAGATAGTAAATAGAAATTGAAATACTTGAATGAAGCTTTTTATTCAAGAAACTAGAAAAAGAACCACAAACTAGCCTGAAGTAATAGAAAGAGGGACTCTGTAAACTTAAAGCAGATATAAAAAGGAATAGGAAAACTGTAAAGTTCATCAATAAAACCCAAAGTTGTTTTTTTTTAAAGATCAATAAAATAAACTTTGGCAAGTAGTAAGAGGAAAAAAGACAAGGTATAAATAACATTAGGAATTATGTATATTTTAAATTACAAGCAAATATTTTATGCCAATCAATTTTGTTTTTTAAATCAACTTTATTGAAGTATAATTTACACACAATAAAATGCACACCTTTTAAATGTATTATTTGAGGAGTTTTGACAACTATATGCCACCTGTAACTACTACCACTACAATCAAGGTATAGAATATTTCTGACAACCCAGGAGTTCTCTTGTCAGTTCTCAGTCAATCCCCTTTGTCTACCTCTTGGCCCTAGGTAACTGCTGATCTGATTTCTAAATGATAGTTTTGCCTTTTATTGAGTTTTGTATAAGTGGAATCATACAGTATCTATCCTTTTATGTATGCCTTTTTTCATTCAACAAAATTATCTTGAAATTCATCCATGTTGAATATCAATAGTTCATTGCGTTTCATTCCTGAATAGCAGTCTACTATGGCTATACCACAATTTTTAAATCAGTTCATCTCTTAGTGAACACTTGGGTTGTCCAGTTTGGGGCTCTTATAAATAGAGCTGCTATGAAATTCATTTCCAAGGGGATATATTTTTTCATTTCTCCTAAATGAGTGGAAGTTCTTGGTCCTATGTTAAATGTATGTGTAACTTTGTAAGAAACTGCCACTGTATGAAAATTCTAGTTATGTCACATTCTTGCCAACATTTTACAGCAATATAAATGAAAACCTAAATGAAATAAACAATTCTATAAAAAGTAATGAATTACCAAAATTGGTTGAAGGAAAGGTAGGAAACCTGAAAAGACTAATAACCATACAAAGTATTGAAATGGTAATCAAAGGTCAACCCCACCCTCCAAAGATATACTATGATCAAAGAGTTTTACTAGTGAAGTTCTACCAAACTGTCCAGGAATAGATAATTCCATCTGTTGTTCAAAGTGAACAGAGAAAAAAGATAGCAGTTCATTTTATGAGGCTATTACAACGCTGATACCAACATTTTGTAAGGATATCACGAAAAAAATCTGTAACTTAATATCACTTCAATCAAGGAAGCAAAAATCCCACATTAAGTATGCTTTAAAAAATAAGCAATGCCAAGCATGATCAAGAAGAGGTTATAGTAGTAGGAATGGTAGGCTGCTTTAACATTAGAAAAACCTAGCAATATCATTTATTGAGCTAACCAATTAAAGAATAAAACCATACGGTCATCTGAAAAGATGCACAAAAAGCATTTAATGAAATTTCAACTCCTGTTCTTGATTTTAAAACATATACATACATATACATACAACACATACTCAATAAACTGAACACAGATAGGAATTTCTGCTGGAAGCACATATTACTAGAAAATCCAATAAAATCGATTGGCACTATTTGAACCAATCTGAGAGTTCAGCAGGGTGACTAAATACACAAGATTAACAGTAAAATCAATACCTTCTCTACACATCAGCAGTAACTAATTAGAAAATATAATGGAAAAAAGAAATACATATAATAGTTCCAAATATATTCTAGGAATAAAACAACCAAAAAAATAAATAAATAAACCAGACCTTTATGAGGAAATCTATAACACTTTATTCAAAGACATTATTTAAAATCTCAGACTCTTACTGTATGTCTCCTTACAAACACTTAAGAAAAACTGCGTTTTTAAAAACCATGTTCTTTGAAACAATAATGTCATTTAAGAATGGGGAAAACCCAAATCAAATCATACTGGTGGTTTTCCTCATCTTACCCGCCTCCCTTACCTTTAGATTGTAAACTTCTTGAGGGAAAAGATCTTGTTTGTCGCGTTCCTCACTCTGTCCCCCCATCCAATACCTTTCACAATTCTCAGCACGGATTTGGCCCCTTACAGTTGTAAAACATCGAAGAACCTGAAGCACTTGCTGGTCCTCTTCCTCTCTACCTGTTTTGATGGATGTTACGCAATAATATACGGAAATTGCTCCAAGCCTTCCACGTGACAAGACCTCCGCCAACGACTCATCCCAGCCAATCACAATGCTCCTCACCTGTCACCTCTCTTCCCCCCCACCCCACCCCCCCGCCCCCATGGCCGCACGAGGGGGAATCTTACCATCTCTGGCTGTTTTTCTCCTGGCGAGGCCAATGCGCCTGCGCACCATGCCCTGATTGGCTGAGAGCTACGGACCTGCGCGCGCAGGCCTCCACCTCGGTTACTAAGAGCGTGAGCCGGACGAGGGCGGCTGAGTGTGGTACTGTCTCTGGCCCGCTTCGAGGCCTGTACCGCACTCACCATGCCTAACCGCAGGGCCAGTCGCAATTCCTACTATTTCTTCGTGCAGGAGAAGATCCCCGAACTACGGCGGAGAGGCCTGCCCGTGGCTCGCGTCACTGATGCCATCCCCTACTGTTCCAGTGACTGGGCGGTAAGGCTG
The DNA here is from genome assembly GCF_028023285.1 of Balaenoptera ricei. Lineage (NCBI taxonomy): Eukaryota > Metazoa > Chordata > Mammalia > Artiodactyla > Balaenopteridae > Balaenoptera > Balaenoptera ricei. The sequence continues at coordinate 129,326,635 of NC_082639.1, forward strand.
GAGGCCGGTGAGCCCGGGGTCGGGCAGTTGAGCAAACGGGAGGGAAAGAAGACTCGAGGAAGCCAGTGACCCCTGGGCCCCTGCTGGAGGGGGAGGAACACCCCCCCCCCCCCGCCCGCCCTCCCGTCCGCGGCTCAGGGCAACCGACGCCGCTTCCGCCTCCCTGTAATGTGCAGGCATCTACAGGCGGGGCCCTGGGCAGTAGGTCCTCACTGCTGCGGCTTGTCTCCCTCTTGTATCTCCTCAAGCTCCTGAGGGAGGAGGAAAAGAAGAAATATGCAGAAATGGCTCGAGAGTGGAGGGCTGCCCAGGGGAAGGACTCTGGGCCTTCGGAGAAGCAGGTAAAGTTAGCCAGAGAAGAGCAGTCACCTTCCTGGCACATAGGCATGCTCAGTAAATGCTGGATGAGTGAATGGGTGAATGTCAATGGTACACGACTGGGTGATTTGGGTGAGTGCAAAGAAGAGTTTTTCATTTTTTTCCTCATGTCAGAGAATGCCTGCTAAAAAATAGCAGGCTCCGGTACTAGGGCACACCTTGGTATCATTTGATGGTGAAGGCCAGGGAAAATCCCATTAGGAAACCTGCACCCAGTAGACCGTGATCAGCAAAGGGAGCGTTGATATTTAGGGTTTGTACTAGATGACCTCTAAGGGTCTCTTTCAACTCCTTTATGATTTAAGAACCCTTTTTCAAATGTTTAAAAGTAGTTTGGTCCACTCTCTCTTTTTGAATGACACCTGGAACGAGGCCAGTTCCTGTGTTTAAAGTATGGAAATAACAAGATTTGTGGATGTTGGTGAATGTTTGTGTCTTACAGGTAAGAGTTGTATAAAGTTTATTTGGGTTAAGTTCTGTGTAGCAGAATGTTAAAGCACTAAATAAAATTTGTGGGCTTCCCTGGTGGCGCAGTGGTTGAGAATCTGCCTGCCAATGCAGGGGACACGGGTTCGAGCCCTGGTCTGGGAGGATCCCACATGCCGCGGAGCGGCTGGGCCCGTGAGCCACAATTACTAAGCCTGCGCGTCTGGAGCCTGTGCTCCGCAACAAGAGAGGCCGCAATGGTGGGAGGCTCGCGCACCGCGATGAAGAGTGGACCCCGCTTGCCGCAGCTAGAGAAAGCCCTCGCACAGAAACGAGGACTCAACACAGCCATAAATAAATAAATAAATAAATAAAAATTAAAAAGCAAACAAACAAAAAAAACTAGTTCCATTTAAAAAAAAAATAAAATAAAATTTGTTGCTGATTCATATCAAGAAAAGGCAAGGTAATTGTGGAATTTCCCCCCTCCCTCTGTGTTCTTCCCATTCTTACATAGCAAAAATTCTGTTCTTATTATAAACTGTTAATATTGGATTGAAATTCGAGAGAGTTTTGCTTGTTTTAAGTTTGAGAGATTTTTATTTTATGGCTTTATGTTTGAGTAGAAGCTCTAATCAGTTGAATTTGTACTTGTGAGCCATAATTTTTTTTTTTTCTTCTAACTACAGTGTCTTAAGACATCTCCCCTCAAAATGAAAGCCGTGTTGTATGTATACGTCATTGAGACTTGGAGCCAGCACAATCTGGTTTTTATTTTGAGTGAAGAACAAATAATATTAGAGTACTTTGGGAAATGATTTTTTTTTAAAATAAATTTATTTATTTATTTATTTATTTTTGGCTGCATTGGGTCTTCATTGCTGTGCACGGGCTTCCTCTAGTTGTGGTGAGCAGGACCTACTCTTTGTTGTGGTGCACGGGCTTCCCATTGCGGTGGCTTCTCTTGTTGCAGAGCACAGGCTCTAGGCACGTGGGCTGCAGTAGTTGTGGCTTGCGGGCTCTAGAGCGCAGGCTCTAGTTGTGGCACACGGGCTTAGTTGCTCCGCGGCATGTGGGATCTTCCCGGCCCAGGACTCGAACCCGTGTCCCCTGCATTGGCAGGCGGATTCTTAACCGCTGCGCCACCAGGGAAGTCCTGGGAAATGATATTTTTTTAGCTACTGGACAGGCATGTATTGTGTGACCCAATAGGATTAGTTTAGATTATCAGTAGGTGGCAAATGGCTTTCAGCAGTAATTGGAGTGGTTATTTACCACTCAGCCTTTTGATACAAAATATTTATAGATTTTTGCCATTGTTTGCCTTTGAGTGTTGGTTTTATTGACGATTATTTATTTATATACTCATTGGGTTTATTGGCCTGGAGAGGTTACCAAAGTAATCTGTGGGTTGTTTTGCAGTTATTTTGCTAAATTTAAATATATGGTATAAAGTGCCCAGCGAGAGTTCAAGTATGTGGTCAATGATTACCTTTTTCTTTAGAAACCTGTTTCCACCCCACTGAGGAGGCCAGGCATGCTTGTACCAAAGCAGAATGTTTCACCCCTGGATATGTCAAGCTTGTCTCTAAAAAGTGATCAAGGTAGAGTAATCCTAAACTGTTTGCTTAGATAAATTTGGGTGCTTAAAAATACTATGATATATTGATCAGTAAACATGTGTTCTGTTCATTTTGATTCTGCATTTCAAAGTAATTGACTACAGGTGTTTGAACATGATGGCACTAAAGTTGTGAAAGATCGGGTAATGTGCATTCGTTGAAGTAACACTGGAGAATTTTTTTTTTTTTTTGGCAAAAATCTGGTCTCTTGTTTTCTACCACTTCATATGTTATTAAACGTACTTTTTGGATTTAAGTGTTTATAGCTAGACACTAACATACACTTGTTATAAAGGTAAAGATAAATTGAGCTAGCCTAGATAAAAACATAGCTAATCAGAGTCCTTGCTATTCCTTCTGGCTGTTTTTTATTAAATGTGTTCTTTGTTAAAAATTTAATCTTTAGCAGTCATAAGTGTGGCCAATCCTGGTAAATAAGACCTCCTTACATTCTCACATTTCTTTCTTCCTTTAGAGAATTTATAAGTGGTCTTGTGTATATTGGTAAAAAGTAAAGAGTGAACTAAATTGTCCATAGTTTATATCAGAGTTTTTCTACACTGATTGTACTTGGTTTTATTTCCCTAGCCCTTATATTTTTTGAGTATGGGTCACAGCTTTTCTTAAGTCATTCCTGAGATACAGCTAAATTATGTAGAGCTGGCTGCAAGTTTGAATAATTTTGTTCCTTCATGCACAGAGTGGTTACTACTTTAATCCTTGATAAGTGTAATTATAAAAATTGATTAATTTACCTGGTATAGCTGATTTATTTTCTCTTTTCCAGCTCATTTAGGGATATAGGAACACAAGGAGAAAGGTTCTAAATCTTTTGGTTTTGTCAAAGGGGTAAATGCGAAATGCTCATCTGTTCGTGTTGTCTTTTTATTATTTTTTTTTAAAGCTCTCCTTGGAGGCATTTTTTATTTTTTGAACATTTTTAGCCATGGCGAGCTACCTCCTCACTGTGAACAGCGCTTCCTCCCTTGTGAAATAGGCTGTGTTAAATATTCTCTCCAAGAAGGTATTATGGCAGATTTCCACAGCTTTATAAATCCTGGTAAGTGGCCAGTTAGAGTAGATGCTATATCTTTAAAAGTTATGTTTTTTATATTGACCTTATTTGATAATAGTGTTTTTATTAAAAGCTGTTGTGTAGGTAAGTTCTTAAAATGTAACACAGGACTTCATAATAATTGGATGAAAAACTATTAAGAACTAAGTGTTGACACAGAGTTTTTGGTTTAGTCTTTTAACCTCAAGTAAGCATTAGAGTTGGGTGGATAGAATGCTTGAAAAATGTGTAGCCTGCTATTTGCTTATTTGCGGTCTTACATCTTAGAAATTTCTGAAGGCTTCTTATACCTTTGCTCTTTTCTTTCTTTACCCCATCCTTCACCTCCACAGTCACTAGTTTTTAACTTGCTATTGCCTTATAACCTTGAGCAAAGTACTTATCCTTTCTGAACCTATTAGCTCATCTATAAATTGGGGATAATGCCTATTGGAGGCCTGTTCTAAGGAATACATGAGAAGGTATGGAAATAGCCTAGTATTTAATAGGCTCTCGGGTATTCTCACTATTTTTTCTTCCTACTACTCCACCCCATCAAAAGCAATTAGTAATGAAGACATAGGATTTAATTCAATTCCTAAGTTGGTAGATAGTAGTTAAGGGAGCACTATACCTTTAAAGGTAAGTGGGAGGAATGTGTAGGGAGAAGAGTAAAGGAGAAGAGGTTGGGAAAAGAAGAATTTCATCTTCAGTTTTATCAATTGCTTTAAAATTCATTAGGACAGTCCAGTACTTTTCCTTGTTTTCAGATAACAAGAAAAATTTTCCTACTTACACTTAGGAGAGTTGCTGCTTAGGACATGTCAAAAAACTACTTTTTTCTGTACGGGTGTAAAACATTAAAAAATAGAATTTGGAGACTTTTTCCCTCCGAGAAATACGTAAATACCTTGCTATATCAAGGGCCTCATGAATCCCTGTGGCCTGTTCGTGGACCCCTGGCTAACATTCCTTTAGCACAAGTTTTCTTTACCTAGTATTTCTTTCTCTGTGAGGAATAACTTGCTTTTTAAAGTAGCTTAGACAATATACCAAGATTCTTTGATAGTCATAATACCTTTGGTTAGGAAAAAACTCCTCTATGAGGGTTTAATCTTCTGTAATTTTACATAGCAGTAACAAGTACCTATGTTATGATTTGGTTATCCTGTGGAATATTACTGTAGCACAACCAGAGAGTTTCCAGATTTCTGCTTCTCTCAGTAAAATATTTTGTATTACAGGTGAAATTCCACGAGGATTTCGGTTTCATTGTCAGGCTGCAAGTAAGTATAAAGTAATGGGGTAGAATATAGGCATTGAATACGTGCGTACCTGGTTAAGATGTTGCTTTAAACAGATACATAAAACATTGATTGGGGGGAAGAATAACCTAAATTATTGTCGGAGAATCTTCATAGAAGTGGTAGATGGTGTATGTAATCCTTAAAAACTTTAAAATTATATAGAATGAAAGGATAATATCTTTTTCCCTTTATGGAGATTGTGTTTTTATTTTCTTCTTTTTTCTGCTTATATCCTTTGGCTTGAAGATCAGCGGCTTTTACTGGCCAGGTGCATAGGTAGGTCTTTTAACAGGTGTCAGGTTACCTAGATTTAGGGCCATTCGCAGGAATATCCATTCAAAATTAAGGGATAAAAAGTTGATACTTCAAAACATAACAGAATGTTAAACAGCAAAACAGCTATGAATTAATTTTTCAAATGAGGAAAACGGGTTTCTATTTTAAGTATTTTGCAACCAAAGGATGTGACGGTGTATATCTAAGCTCTTGTACTCTTTTCTAGAAACTAGATTTTAACCAGTTTCTTGTTTGATTAAAATGAAAATCGTGATAATAGGTTTGCTTTTTAAGTTTTATTCAAAATGTCAGGTTTTTTTCTTTAAAATGTAGACAATTAGCTGGTAGAAGGGTTTGAAATTAGAAATAAGTTTTTCAAATCTGCCATAACAAGCAGCTGTTTTGTAATACTTATAATATTGTTCTTTATAAATGAAGAGAATATTTTAGACTCATTTTTGGTTATGTCCTTTGAGTTTTTTCCAGTCTTAGTGAAAAATATGTACTAGTCCTTTTTTGTTTGCCTGGGATCAGGGCTGTAGGCCTTGGAACAAGGAGTTTAAGGCAATTTTTTTTAGTAAGTTTGTTGCTTTGAATGAAAAAAATTATAGAATAAAAATTCTGTTGTAACTTTGAGGTGTGAACCTAGCTAATCTCAAGTGTTACATTGTCTGAGGTTATTTGACGAAATAGGTAGTGGTAAAAACCAAAAATAGAAACTTAGCTGGTGAATTAATTTCACATTTTTACTTAAGTTCTTTTTCTGGTTTGTTCATCTCATGAGTGCATTGGAATCCCTATGTACCAGAACACTCATTTGTGAGAATGTCCCTTTACTGTTTATTTTGTTTCTGATTAAATTTTTAAAAAAATCATTTTTAAAGGCTTATTTTTACAGTCTTTCCAAATTAACTGATTAACAGAAAGTGTGGTTCTTTTTTTTCTAACATCTTTATTGGAGTATAATTGCTTTGCAATGGTGTGTTAGTTTCTGATTTATAGCAAAGTGAATCAGCTATACATATACATATATCCCCATATCTCCTTCCTCTTGCGTCTCCCTCCCACCCTCCCTATCCCACCCCTCTAGGTGGTCACAAAGCACCGAACTGATCTCCCTGTGCTATGTGGCTGCTTCCACTAGCTATCTGTTTTACATTTGGTAGCATATATAAGTACATGCCACTCTCTCACTTCGTCCCAGCTTACCCTTCCCCCTCCCCATGTCCTCAAGTCCATTCTCTACATCTGTGTCTTTATTCCTGTCCTGCTAGGTTCTTCATGACCTTTTTTTTTTTTTTTTTTTTAGATTCCATATATATGTGTGTTAGCATACGGTATTTGTTTTTCTCTTTCTGACTTCGCTCTGTATGACAGACTCTAGGTCCATCCACCTCACTACAAATAATTTCATTTCTTTTTATGGCTGAGTAATATTCCATTGTATATATGTGCCACATCTTCTTTATCCGTTCATCTGTCGATGGATACTTAGGTTGCTTCCATGTCCTGGCTATTGTAAATAGAGCTGCAATGAACATTGTGGTACATGACTCTCTTTGAATTATGGTTTTCTCAGGGTATATGCCCAGTAGTGGGATTGCTGGGTCGTATGGTAGTTCTATTTTTAGTTTTATAAGGAACCTCCATACTGTTCTCCATAGTGGCTGTATCAATTTACATTCCCCCCAACAGTGCAAGGGGGTTCCCTTTTCTCCACACCCTCTCCAGCATTTACTGTTTGTAGATTTTTTGATGATGGTCATCTGATCGGTGTGAGGTGATACCTCATTGTAGTTTTGATTTGCATTTCTCTAATGGTTAGCGATGTTGAGCATCCTCCCATTTACCATTGGAACAAAAAGAATAAAATGCCTAGGAATAAACCTACCTAAGGAGACAAAAGACCTGTATGCAGAAAACTATAAGACACTGACGAAAGAAATTAAGGATGATACAAACAGATGGAGAGACATACCATGTTCTTGGATTGGAAGAATCAACACTGTGAAAATGACTATACTACCCAAAGCAATCTACAGATTCAGTGCAATCCCTATCAAACTACCAATGGCATTTTTCACAGAACTAGAACAAAAAATTTCACAATTTGTATAGAAAGTGTGCTTCTTAGAAACAAACCTATTAAGGAGTCTAGGAGTGTTTTCTTGAGTTTTTTTTCAGACTAATTAAAACTGAGCACAATGTTTTTCATTCAGGAAACCTAAGATCCTTGGAGCTCACCAATATAAGCGTGTCTTAAATTGCCAATTTGATAACCCTGAGAAATGTGCCAATTAAATAAGACAAATGAGTGTATTAGAGTGACAGTTATGTCGACATAATAACTAAAAATGCCCGGGCTAGTGTAATCAAACTGATATTTAGGAAAAGACCGTGTTTCATACAGTAACACACTGAAGCAAGTTTACATGTGGTTACAATTTGATTAGAAGTTAAGGAATGTGCATGTAGATATTTCAAATGCTCCTGTGCTATCTGGCCTTTTAAGAAGTATGTACAAGTGAAATCAAGCGAAGGCGTCATGGGCATTATGGTTTAGCACATAATATCGCAGAATTTCAAGATTGGAAGAGATTTTGATACAGACTTCCCCCCCAACCAGTATGTTCCTCTGAAGGGGAGTGCAGGTTCTGTATGTGTGTGTTGGAGTGGGGAGCGGGTAGGAGGTTTGGGCCCATCTCATGCTCCTACACTTCCCCAGAGGAACTCTGCTTCTATCTATTTCACTAATTAATGATTTTTGAGAGAGAAGCTCTGCTTTAAAAGGAGCAAAGCCTTAGAAACTGCTTTCAGCTTCCTGTACAAAAGGTCTATCAGCTTTTAAAATGAAGCTTCATACACACACAAAAAAATCATAACATTCACTTAAGGTGGAAAGAATATTAATGATCAGCAGTGCACCTGCTGGTCAGTCAGCTGAAGAAATAGCACATTGCTGTTATCATTGAAGACCCCTGTATTTTTCCCTGATTTCATCCTCCCTCTTAAGAGAACCACTGTTCTGAATTTTGTGTTATTTCCTTTGTTTTATAAATAATTTTATGATAAATACATATTTAAATGATGTATTTAATTCTGCTTGAACTTTTATATAACATATTGTATATATTTCTTTACTTGTATTTTTTTTAACTCAACATTGTCTTTTCCCCATTTCTCCATTGGATTGTTTATCATCTTTATTGGTTTATGGAAGTTTATAATATATGTTTTTATTGATTGTTTTAATTGTGTGCAGATACCTATTTGCAGTTTGTGCCTTGCATTTTTTTACTCTTTATGGTGTATTTTAATGAACAAGTTTTTATTTTTAGTTCAGTAAATGTATCTTTTCTGTCATGGTTGTGGGGTTTTTTGGTCTTATTTAAGATTTCCCTTCTACTTGAAGGCCATGAAGATATATTTATTTTCTTCTATAGTTCCAAGTTCTTATTCCACCTGGAATTGACTTATGTATGATGTGTGAGGTAGAGATTCAGTTCTGTTTTTTTCACATGTGGATAATCAGTTGTCTCAGCATAATTTATTGAATAATCAACTTTTTCCCCATATGTAGTACCACCTGTATCACATCACGTTTCATTTTATGCATGAGTCTTTCTGATATCTTCTGTTCTATCGACCTGCTTGTTTTTTGGTGCCCATGTCATATGTTAAACACGATATTTTGATCATATTTACTTGACTTTGTTCTTTTGGAATATTATGGTTATTCTTTTTGCTTTTCCACATACAATTCAGAATCAGTTTATCATGCTTCACAAAAAGCTTGTTGAGATTTAGAATCTCAGGATTTGGAATCACAGGATTCTAATCTCAGGATTTGGGTTTTTTTTAAGGGGGTGTTTATATATTTTTATATTTTTAAATTTTTAGTTTTTATGCAATTTTAAAGATTACTTTCCACTTACAGATACTACAGAATATTGGCTATATTCTCCATGTTGTACAATACATTCTTGATCCTGTCTTACACCCAATACTTTGTACCTCCCACTCCCCCACCCCTATATTGCACCTCTCCCACTGGTAGCCACTGGTTTGTTCTTTATATGTGTGAGTTTGCTTCTTTTATGCTGTATTCGCTAGTTTGTTTTTTTAGATCCACATATAAGCGATGTCATGCAGTATTGGTCTCTCTCTGTCTGGCTTCTTCACTTAGCATAGTGCCCTCCAATTCCATCCACGTTGCTGCACATGGCAGAATTGTGTTCTTTTCTGTGGCTGAGTAGTAGTCCTATGCATACATATATACCACAGCTGCTTCTTTAATTTTTATTTTATAGTGGAACATAGTTGATTTACAACATTGTGTTAGTTTCAGGTACACAGAAAACTCATTTAGTTATATGTATGTCTATTCTTTTACAGATTCTTTTCCCATATAGGTTATTACAGAGTACTGAGTAGAGTTCCCTGTGCTATACAGTAGGTCCTTGTTAATTACCAATTTTATGTATAGTAGCGTGTATATGTTAATCCCAAACTCCTAATTTATCCCTCCCCCCACCGTTCCCCTTTGGTAACCATAAATTTGTTTTCTAAGGCTATGAATCTTTTTGTAAGTAAGTTCATGTGTATCATTTTTCTATTTTAGATTCAACATATAAGCAATATCATATGATATTTGTCTTTGGCTTACTTCACTAAATATAATAATCTCTAGGTCCATCCATGTTGCTGCAAATGGCATTATATTATTCTTTTTTATGGCTGAGTAATATTCCATTGTATATGTGTACCACATCTTTATCCATTGCTCTTTCGATGGATATTTAGGTTGCTTCCATGTCTTGGCTATTCGAAATAGTGCTGCAATGAATATTGGGGTGCATGTATCTTTTTGAATTATGGTTTTCTCTGGTTATATGCCTGGGAGTGCGATTGCTGGATCATATGGCAGCTCTATTTTTAGTTTTTTAAGGAACCTTCATACTCTTCTCCATAATGGTTGTACCAATTTACATTCCCACCAACAGTGTAGGAGGGTTCCCTTTTCTCCACACCCTCTCCGGCATTTATTGTTTGTAAACTTTCTGATGATGGCCATTCTGACCAGTGTGAAGTGATAACTCACTGTAGTTTTGATTTACATTTCTCTAATAATTAGTGATGTTGAGCATCTTTTCACGTGCTTTTTGGCCATCTGTATGTCTTCTCTGGAGAAATACATCTTTAGGCCTTCTACCCATTTTTTTTTAACATGTTTATTGGAGTATAATTGCTTTACAATGGTGTGTTAGTTTCTGCTTTATAACAAAGTGAATCAGTTATACATATACATATGTTCCCATACCTCTTCCCTCTTGTGTCTCCCTCCCTCCCACCCTCCCTATCCCACCCCTCTAGGTGGTCACAAACCACCGAGCTGATCTCCCTGTGCTATGCGGCTGCTTCCCGCTAGCTACCTATTTTACGTTTGGTAGTGTATATATGTCCATGCTACTCTCTCACTTTGTCACAGCTTACCCTTCCCCCTCCCCATATCCTCAAGTCCATTCTCTAGTAGGTATGTGTCTTTATTCCCGTCTTACCCCTAGGTTCTTCATGACCTTTTTTTTTTTTTCTTAGATTCCGTGTATATGTGTTAGCATATGGTATTTGTTTTTCTCTTTCTGACTTACTTCACGCTGTATGACAGACTCTGGGTCCATCCACCTCACTACAAATAACTCAATTTCGTTTCTTTTTATGGCTGAGTAATATTCCATTGTATATATGTGCCACATCTTCTTTATCCATTCATCTGTCGATGCACACTTAGGTTGCTTCCATGTCCTGGCTATTGTAAATAGAGCTGCAATGAACATTTTGGTACATGACTCTTTTTGAATTATGGTTTTCTCAGGATATATGCCCAGTAGTGGGATTGCTGGGTCATATGGTAATTCTATTTTTAGTTTTTTAAGGAACCTCCATACTGTTCTCCATAGTGGCTGTATCAATTTACATTCCCACCAGCAGTGCAAGAGTGTTCCCTTTTCTCCACACCCTCTCCAGCATTTATTGTTTCTAGATTTTTTGATGATGGCCATTCTGACCGGTGTGAGATGATATCTCATTGTAGTTTTGATTTGCATTTCTCTAATTAATGATGTTGCGCATTCTTTCATGTGTTTGTTGGCAATCTGTATATCTTCTTTGGAGAAATGTCTATTCAGGTCTTCTGCCCATTTTTGGATTGGGTTGTTTGTTTTTTTGTTATTGAGCTGCATGAGCTGCTTGTAAATTTTGGAGATTAATCCTTTGTCAGTTGCTTCATTTGCAAATATTTTCTCCCATTCTGAGGGTTGTCTTTTGGTCTTGTTTATGGTTTCCTTTGCTGTGCAAAAGCTTTTAAGTTTCATTAGGTCCCATTTGTTTATTTTTGTTTTTATTTCCATTTCTCTAGGAGGTGGGTCAAAAAGGATCTTGCTGTGATTTATGTCATAGAGTGTTCTGCCTACGTTTTCCTCTAAGAGTTTGATAGTGTCTGGCCTTACATTTAGGTCTTTAATCCATTTTGAGTTTATTTTTGTGTATGGTGTTAGGGAGTGTTCTAATTTCATACTTTTACATATACCTGTCCAGTTTTCCCAGCACCACTTATTGAAGAGGCTGTCTTTTCTCCACTGTATATTCTTGCCTCCTTTATCAAAGATAAGGTGTCCATATGTGCGTGGGTTTATCTCTGGGCTTTCTATCCTGTTCCATTGGTCTATATTTCTGTTTTTGTGCCAGTACCATACTGTCTTGATTACTGTAGCTTTGTAGTATAGTCTCAAGTCAGGGAGCCTGATTCCTCCAGCTCTATTTCTCGTTCTCAAGATTGCTTTGGCTATTCAGGGTTCTACCCATTTTTTGATTGGGTTGTTTATTTTTTTGATATTGAGCTGCATGAGCAGTTTGTAGATTTGGGAGATTAATGCCTTGTTGGTCGCCTCATTTGGAAATGTTTTTCCCATGCTGTGGGTTGTCTGTTTGTTTTGTTTTTGGTTTCCTTTGCTGTGCAAAAGCTTTTAAGTTTAATTTGGTCTCATTTATTTATTATTTTTATTTTCATTACTCTAGGAGGTGGATCCAAAAAGATATTGCTGCAACTTATGTCAAAGAGTGTTCTGCCTATGTTTTCCTCTAAGATTTTTATAGTATCCAGTCTTACATTGAGGTTTTTAATCCATTTTAAGTTTATTTTTGTGTATGGTATTAGAGAATGTTCTAATTTCATTCCTTTACATGTAGCTGTCCAGTTTTCCCAGCACCACTTATTGAAGAGACTGTCTTTTCTCCATGATATATTCTTGCCTTCTTTGTCGTAGATTAATTGATCATAGGTGCGTGGGTTTATTTCTGGGCTTTCTATCCTGTTCCATTGATCTATAAGTCTGTCTTTTTGCCAGCATCATAGGGTTTTGATGACTATAGCTTTGTAGTATAGTCTGAAGTCAGGGAGCCTGATTCCTCCAGCTCTGTTTTTCTTTTTCAAGATTGCTTTGGCTATTCAGGGTCTTTTGTGTTTCTGTACAAACTTTAAATCTTTTGTTCTAGATCTGCTGTTGGTAATTTGATAGGGATTGCACTGAATCTGTAGACTACCTTTGGTAGTATAGTCACTTTGACAATATTGATTCTTCCAGTCCAAGAACACAGTATATCTTTCCATCTGTTTGTTTTTCATCTTCGATTTCTTTCATCAGTGTCTTATAGTTTTCAGAGTACAGGTCTTTTGCCTCCTTAGGTAGATTTATTCCTAGGTATTTTATTCTTTTTGATGTAATGGTAAATGGGGTTGTTTCCTTAATTTCACTTTCTGATCTTTTGTTCTTAGTGTATAGAAATGCAAAAGATTTTGTGTATTAATTTTGTATCCTGCAACTTTATCGAATTGATGAGCACTAGTAGTTTTCTCATAGCATCTTTAGGATTTCCTATGTATAGTATCATGTCATCTGTGAACAGTGACAGTTGTACTACTTCTTTTCCAATTTGGATTCCTTTCTTCTCTGATTGCTGTGACTAGGACTTCCAAATTATGTTGAATAAAAGTGGGGAGAGTCGACCTCCTTGTCTTGTACCTGATCTTAGAGGAAATGCTTTCATGTTTTCACCGTTGAGTATGATGTTGGGTTTGTTATGTTCCCTCTATGCCCACTTGCTGGAGAGTTTTTATCATAAATGGTGTTGGATTTTGTTAGAAGTTTTTTCTGCATCTATTGAGATGATCATGTGGTTTTTCTTCTTCAATTTGTTAACGTGGTGTATCACACTGATTGATTTGTGGATATTGAAAAATCCTTGCATCCCTGGGATAAATCCCACTTGATCATGGTGTATTATCTTTTTAATGTATTGTTGGATTTGGTTTGCTGGTATTTTGTTGAGGATTTTTGCGTCTATGTTCATCCGTGATATTGGCCTGTAATTTCCTTTTTTTGTGGTATCTTTGTCTGGTTTTGGTATCAGGGTGATGGTGGCCTCATAGAATGTGTTTGGAAGTATGCCTTCCCCTGCCATTTTTTAGAAGCGTTTCAGAAGGATAGGTGTTAACTCTTCCCTAAATGTTTGATAGAATTCACCTGTGAAGCCATCAGGTCCTGGACTTTTGTTTGTTGTGAGTTTTTAAATCACAGTTTCAATTTCAATACTTGTGATTGGTCTGTTCATATTTTCTATTTTTCCTAGTTCAGTTTTGGGAGATTGTACCTTTCTAAGAATTTGTCCCTTTCTTCTAGGTTGTCCATTTTATTGGCATACACTTGGTTGTAGTAGTCTCTTACGATCTTTTGTATTTCTTTGGTGTCTGTTGTAACTTCTTTTTCCTTTCTAATTTTATTGATTTGAGCCCTCTCCCTTTTTTTCTTTTTGAGTCTGGCTAAAGGCTTATCAATTTTGTTTACCTTTTCAAAGAACCAGCTTTTAGTTTCATTGATCTTTTCTGTTGTTTGCTTTGTCTCTCTTTCATTTATTTCTGCTCTCATCTTTATGATTTCATTCCTTCTGCTAACTTTGGGTTTTGTTTGTTCTTTTTCCTTTAGTTGCTTTAGGTATAAGTTTGGGTGGTTTATTTGAGATTTTTCTTGTTTCCTGATGTAAGATTGTATTACTGTCAACTTACCTCTTAGAACTGATTTTGCTGAGTCCCATAGGTTTTGGATAGTCATGCTTTCATTTTCATTTGCCTCTAGGTATACTTTGATTTCCTCTTTGATTTCTTCAGTGATCCATTGGTTGTTTAGTAGCATATTGCTTAGCCTCTGATTGTTTTTGGTTTTTACAGGTTTTTTTCTTGTAGTTGATTTTTTTAAATATCCTAGTGTTATGGTTGGAAAAGATGCTTGATATGATTTCAGTTTTCTTAACTTTACCCAAGCTTGCTTTGTGGCCCAGCACGTGATCTATCCTGGAGAATGTTCCATGTGCACTTGAGAAGAATGAGTATTGTGCTGCTTTTGGATGGAATGCTCTACAAACATCAATTAAGTCTATCTGGTCTAATGTGTCGTTTAAGACCTGTGTTTCCTTACTGATTTTCAGTCTGGATAATCTATTCATGGATTTAAGTGGGGAGTTAAAGTTCCTCACTCTTAATTGTGTTACTGTCGATTTCTTCTTTTATGGCTGTTAGCATTTGCCTTATGTATCAAAGCACTCCTGTGTTGGCTGCATATATATTTATAATTGTTAAATCTTCTTGGATTGATCCTTTGATCATTATGTAGTGTCCTTCTTTGTCTCTTGTAACAGTCTTTATTTTGAAGTCTATTTTGTCTGATACGAGTATTGTTACTCCAGCTTTCCTTTGATTTCCTTTTGCATGGAATACCTTTTTCCATCCTCTCACCACTTTCAGTCTGTATGTGTCCCTAGATCCTAATTGGGTCTCTTGTAGACAATATATATATAGGTCTTGTTTTTGTATCCATTCAGCCAGGGTGTGTCTTTTGGTTGGAACATTTGATCCATTTACATTTAAGGTAATTACCCATATGTATGGTCTTATTGCCATTTTGTTAGTTGTTTTGGATTTGTTTCTGTAGGTCTTTTTTCTAACCTTTCTCTTTTGTTCTCTTGTGATTTGATGACTCTTTAGTGTTGTGTTTGATTTTTTCTTTTTTGTGTAAATATCTATTGTAGATTTTTGGTTTGAGGTTACCATGAGGTTTTGATATAGCAGTCTATATACATACAAGATTGTTTTAAGCTGCTGGTCTCTCAGTTTCAAATGCAGTTCCAGTGTCCTGTGTTTGTACTCTCCTCATGTCAGGATTGCTAGTTTTGATACCATATTTGTAGGTGGATGATTTCCTACCTTTATTGTATATTTACCTTTACTGGTGAGATTACCCATTTGTAATTTTCTTGTTTCTGGAAGTGGTCTTTTCCGCCTAGAGAAGTTCCTTTAGCATTTGTTGTACAGCAGGTTTGGTGGTGCTGAATTCTGTCAACTTTTGCTTGTCTGTAAAGCTTTTGATTTCTATGTCAAATCTGAATGAGAACCTTGCTGGGTAGAGTATTTTTGGTTGTAGGTTTTTCCCCTTTCATCACTTTAAGTATATTATGTCACTCCCTTCTGGCTTGCAGAGTTTCAGCTGAACAATCAGATGATAACCTTATGGGGATTTTCTTGTATGTTATTTGTTGCTTTTCCCTTGTTGCTTTTAATATTTTCTTTTTGTCTTTAATTTTTGTCAAATTGGTTAATATGTCTCGGCACATTCCTCCTTGGATTTATTCTCTGCACTTCCTGGACTAGGGTGACTGTTCCCTTTCCCATGTTAGGGAATTCTTCAGCTACTGTCTCTTCAAATGTTTTCTCAGGTCCTTTCTCTCTCTCTTCTCCTTCTGGGACCCCAATCACGTGAATGTTTGTGCATTTGATGTTGTCCCAGAGGTCTCTTAAACTGTTTTCATTTCTTTTCATTCTTTTTTTCTTTATTCTGTTCCGTGGCATTGATTTCTACCATTCTGTCTTCCAGCTCACTTATCTATTATTCTGCCTCATTTATTCTGCTGTTGATTCTTCCCAGTGTATTTTTCATTTCAGTTATTGTATTGTTCCACTCTGTTTGTTCTTTATATTTTCTAGCTCTTTGTTGAACATTTCTTCTGTCTTCTTGGTCTGTGTCTCCATTCTTTTTCTGAGATCTTGGATCATTTTTACTATCATTACACTCAATTCTTTTTCAGGTAGATTGCCTATCTCCACTTCACTTAGTAGTTCTTCTGGAGTTTTTATCTTGTTCCTTCGTCTAGAACATATTCTTCTACCATCTCATTTTGTCTAACTTTCTGTGTTTACGGCCCCATAGGCTTCAGGTTTGTGGTTCCTCTTCTGGTGTCTTCCCCGTGGTAGTGAGGCTAGTCTAAGAGTCTTGTGCAGGCTTCCTGGTGGGAGGGATTGGTGCCTGCCCACTGGTGTGTGGAGCTGGGTCTTGTCCCTCTGGTGGGCAGGACTGTGTCAAGGGGTGTGTTTAGAGGCAGCTCTGGGCTCAGGAAGACTTTAAGCAGCTTGTCTGCTGATGGGTGGGGTTGTGTTCCTGCCCTGTTAGTTCTTTTGGCCTGAGGCATCCCAGCACTGGAGCCTTTGGACTGTTGGGTGGGGCCAGGTCTTGGTGTCAGAATGGCGGCCTCCAGGACAGCTCACACCAATGAGCACTCCCCAGCACCTCTGCCACCAGCGCCCTTGTCCCTGCAGTGAGCCACAGCTGCCCCCACCTCCCAGGAGATCCTCCAAGACCAGCAGGTATGTCAGGCCCAGGCTCCTATGAAGTCGCTGCTTTTTGCCCTGGGTCCTGGTGCACATGATACCTTGTGTGCGCCCTCCAAGAGTGGAGTTTCTGCTTCCCCCAGCTCTGTGGAGCTCCTGTGATCAAGCCCCGCTAGCCTTCAAAGCCAAGTGCTCTGGAGCTCCTTCTCCCAATATCAGACCCCCAGACTGAGGAGCCTGACGTGAGGCTCAGAACTCTCATTCCTGTGGGAGAACCTCTGCAATATCATTATTTTCCAGTTTGTGCTTCACCCACCTGGCAGGTATGGGATTTGATTATATCGTGAATACATCCCTCCTACCACCTAGTTGTGGCTTCCTCTTTGTCTTTGGAAGTAGAATATTTTTTTCTGATCGGTTCCAGTCCTTTGTTGCTGGTTGTTCAGCATTTAGTTATGATTTTTGGTGTTTTTGTGGGAGGAGGTGAGCTCAGGTCCCTCTACTTTGCCATCTTGTCCTCTGTCCAGAGAAACTAATCTCAGTATTTTGAATCATCTTTAAATCTTTTGATCATTTTGCGGAGAACTGACAGCTTCATGATATTGATTCTTTATGTTAATATGGGGCTACTCTTTTATTTTTCAGATGTGTAGTCATTTGTAATAAAGTCTTATAATTTTCTCCAGAATCTTAATGTTATTAGTTACAGCTTATCATTTTTCTTGCTATTATACAGGATAGCTCAAAATTATATTTTCTAATTGTTTACTTTTGTGTTTTGGTTTTATCCCACCTTTGCCAAACTCTTGTTTTTTTAACAGATTTCCTTACATCTGTGAAATGACTCTTCTAATCTGTATCTTTTACTTAAAAAATTTAAAACTTGTTCTGTCTTAGTGTGCTGGTTATGAGCTCTAGTTTTTAATCTTTCACCAATGAGTGTTCTGTTTGCTGTAGTGTTCTTTTCTCTTTTTCTTAGTTTTGGTATGTATTCTTTATTAGGATAAAGAAATTCCCTTCCGTTTCTGGTTTCACTAGAGATATCAGTTGCACATTTTAATGAATACTCTTTCTGGATCTCAGATGATTTGTGTCTCTTGTCTGTATAGTGATTTGCTAATCATAAACCAACCTTACATTTCAGGAACAAATCCAACATCATCACTCTATGACTCTTAAATAAATTGCTGGATTTGGTTTGCTAATATTTTGTTTTAGGATTTGTGCGTTCGTGTTAAAGCCTGAGGTTAATCTTAACCAGTTTTATTATCAGGGCTATTTTGCCATCCTAAAATGGGTTGAGGAATGTGTTTTCAATTTTTGAGTGTACATTTGGTTCTTTTTTATGGTTCTGTTGAAGTTATCAGTATTTTTTTCATTTCCTTGAACATAATAAGCCTCATTATTTTAAAGTTTTTTGTCTGATAACCCTATTACAGGGATCTTTTTTTGGATGTATTTTTATAGTCTGTTGGTTATCTTGATGTTCAATCAAGTTTTCAGTTGTCTTATTATATCTGGTCATTTTTGAGTGCTGAACAGCACATATGAAAACTTGTTACTCCTCTCCAAAGATTTACGATTGTTTCTGGCAGAAATCTGGAGTAACTATCCATCTCAGGTTGCTTTAATCTAATTTCAGATATTGAGATAATTTAAAATTGGGTTCAGACTTATGAGAGTCAGTCTCTTTCTAGTTGGTCTTTACTTAAAAAAAAGAGGAGGAAGGTGGACATATTACCACCAAAGAATCATCAGTAAAATTTATAATTGACTTCACAGCATAAATAGTGGAGGCCAGAAGACAGTTGAATATTTTTTAATTTATAAATTTTTATATATACACAGGTAATATTGGAGTAATATTTTTAATTCTTTATAGCTCTAGATGTGTTGAAAATTTCTGAGTTTCTCAGCCTTTATATCTCCTCTTCTAGAGTTGATAAATGCCCAAATTACCAACAAACTCAAGTGCCAGATTCAGCTCTCCAGGATTTCATCCTTTCTAAGATTTTGGGCCCATAATTCCTCACTACATTTATATCTCTGCAGTGCTTTCAAGCAGGCGTTTCATATGTTCAGCTTTCCCTAGTCAGTCATTATCAGAAATTGAACTCTTGTTGCATTTTTTTTGGCTGCACATTGCAGCTTGTGGGATCTTAGTTCCCTGACTAGGGATCGAACCCAGGGTGCCAGCAGTGAAAATGCCAAGTCCTAACCACTGGACCACCAGGGAGTTCTGAGCATTCTTTTTTATAGTTTCCAGTTTTATGCTGAAATTCATAATTTGATTATGAATTTTTAAAATTGATTATGATTAGTTAAAATCTGTGTCCAGTAACTTCAGCATCTGGACTACCTTTAGATCTCTATTAACTTTGTTTTGGTTCTCATTTTTTTTCTTTGTTTACCTGGTTATTCACATAGACTATTTGGGAAAAAATGATTTAATGAGGTTTATAGTGATGTTTTCTTCCTCCAGAGAGGATTTTTGTTTCCTTTTTCTAGACACCTGGGGTCTCACAAACCAGGCCCCCAATCTGTCAGAAGCACACTCTCAGCCATTAAACTTCCTCTTCTGGAATTAGCAAATGACTCCAGGGGGAACACTGCCCCCAGAGCTAGACTCACCTCTCTGGATTTTATAATATTTTGCATCTTGATCTAATAATTCCTTGCTACTGAAGGTGCTCTTGACATCCTAAATTTTTGTGGGAAGTTTGGTCTGAATTACTTGGTCCATATTTTACCTGAAGTAGAAGTATTCATCGTACAGTCTTTTAAAAAGCAGTCATTACTATCAAGGTCTCCAGCCTTATTAATAAACCAGATTCATGAAAGGCCACATAGGAATAGTGAAAACACTATATAGGCTCTTTCACTTAACAAACCTCGGTTTGAGTCCTGACTCCACTGTTCACCAGCTATTAACTTACTGCTAACTTCTGTGTTTCTCAGTTATCTCTTCTCTAATATGTGTATATTATCTACCTCATGAGATTATGGGATAAAATATGTAAAGTACCTAACCATAAGCAGGCTTGGTACAAGTGCTTAAATATGAGTTATCCACTACTCCCTTCCTGTACCCTTCTATACCTACTCCATAATATTTGTCTTAGTCAGATTTTTAACTCCTACCTACTTTTTATTTCCTTCAGGTGATTCTAGTCACAAGATTCCTATTTCAAACTTTGAATCTGGGCATGACCAAGCAATTGTGTTACAAAACCTTTATAGATTCATTCATCCACATCCAGGGAACTGGCCACCTGTCTACTGCAAGGTAATTTCAACATAAGAATTTCTTTTAAGTCATTACTTAGAAACCAAAAGATCCAGGAAAGATACCCAAAGAAATAACTTTTGCCTCTGTATTAGCTGTGTGTTAAAATATATGTGTTCGTTCTTATTTTGAATATAATTAGGTATAATGCTTTTTCTTCTAAATCTCTCTGGTATTGGAGGGATTTTGAAGACTGCAAAAACTGAATGTATTTCAGCTTCGGTCGATCTCATGTTTTTAGTCCCTCCTTCTGAAATATCTTCAATTGTTTTTACTCTGAAGGATGGATTTCTAGTCTGTACACCTATCCTCGCCTCCTAGGCAAGAGAATTGTTTGTTCAAAATTGTTTTTGTAGCAGTCCCTTGATCTTCTTTTTGTAATCTTTATTATTTGTTTTGTCTAAGTTCTTCTAGGCTAGGTGTCATAGAATTGGGTTTTAACCTTACTGTTTATTAGTGTCACCATGAACACAAATCACCTTATTTATCTTTTTCTGAACATTGGTTTCTTCATTTGCTTACCCTAAGTCTCACTTGCTGTTCAGAAAGTATATTAACATTGCTTTATGAACATAACTGGTTATTATTAGCAGTATTTTCTAGAATATGTTGCTCTGTTTTACAGTTCTTGTTTAGTTGTCACAGACTCTTCAGCCTCTCCCTTCTCACCATCCTTACCCCTCCACCCTCCCCTACCCCCAGTTTGAAAGGACCACATTAATTAAAAGTAACAGAAGATAGGAGAAAATAAGTAAATTTTTTTTCCCTTCTCCAGTCTGATGATAGAGCCAGAGTCAACTGGTGTTTGAAGCATATGGAGAAGTCATCAGGTAAGTTAAACTGGGTCACTGCTCAAATGCATTTTAATATCTGTGTTTCCATTTTGATGTGCATGTTCTGTGTACCAAAACTTACTAATTGTATGTGTGTTTCTGTTTACCAATGGAAGGAATCAGGCAAGATCTAGAACTTCTCACTGTAGAGGATCTTGTAGTAGGGATCTACCAGCAAAAATTTCTCAAGGAGCCCTCTAAGACCTGGGTTCGGAGCCTCCTAGATGTGGCCATGTGGGATTATTCTAGCAACACAAGGTATTTATAGTGATTTTGTGATAGTGATGCTGACTTTTTTCTGAACTGAAAAAATATGGTATGATTAGTTTTTGCCTTTTTAAACAATATTTTCCTATGAAACTTTGGAATCATTGTATTTCCTTGAATATAAGATTTAATTGATTGTAAGGTACATTGTTACTTCGTCTATCAATAAAAACAAAAAACTACCAAATAAACTGACAGTGCTTTATCACTTAGAATTTCTGTACTGATGAAAGAATATTTTGTATTTATTTGTATAGACATTTTATTACATAGAATTCTTGTAGTTATAAGAAATATAGATGTGAAATAAATTGAAAGTTTTTTTTATTTTGAAATAATTTTAGGCTTACAGAAAAGTTGCAAGACTCTAGTACAGGGAAGTTGTATATACCATTCTCAGATTCTCTAATTGTTAATATTTTTATATATTTATAACTTTTTCTCTAAATATATATACACTGTTTCTTTTTCTCAGCCTCTTGAGAGCAAGTTGCTATCATGATGCCTTTTCACCCCTGAGTATCAATGTGTTGTTCCTAAGAACAAGATCATGTATATTGCCACAATACAGTTATCAAAACAGGATATTGCCATTGATACAGTACTACTGTCTAATCTAAAAGCTATATTCATATTTTGCTAGTTGTTCTAATAATGTCTTCTATAGCCAAAAAAAAAAAATACTTTAGGATCCAAGCCAGGACGACATGTTGCATTTAGTTATTATGTCTGTTTAGGCTCCTTTAATCTGGAATAGTTCCTTAGTCTTTGACTTTCATGATCTTGACCTTTTTGAAGAGTACAGGCCAGTTACTTTGCAAAATGTTTCTCAGTTTGAGTTTGCCTATATTTCCACATGGTTAGATTAAGGTTATATATTTTTAGCAGGAGTACCACAAAAGTGATCTGTCTTCTCAGTGTGTCATATCTGGAGGCATCTGATGTCAGTCTCATTACTGACAACTTTGATCATTTGCTTAAGATAGTGTCTGCCAAATTTCTCTATTGAAAAGTTACTGTTTTTTACCTTATAATTAATATTCTGTTGGGAGATTCTTTGAGATTTGGTAGATAACCTATTCCTCAGACTTTAATCTGCTAGTTTTAGCATCCATTGATGATTTTTGCCTGGGTCGATTATTACTGTATTTGTGAAATGATGGTTTTCTAATCTGATTTTTGCTTCTACATTTATTAGTTAGCATTCTACTGTAAGGAGCTTTTCCTCTTTGCTGACTTTTTTTTCATTTATTTATGAGTATGGACTCATGTATTCCTATATCTTATTCAGTGGGCCATAATCTCTTACTAACTTATTTTTATGCTCAGATTGTTTCCTTTGTGGCCAGTGGAAGTCCCTTCAAAGCAGTGGTCTCTTTGTTTGGGTTTTGTTGTTGTTGTTGTTTTTTACATTGCTGCCTCATTCTTTGAGTGCTTCTTTGCTTTCCAGCTCCATATATTTCAGGTTCATCTTGTACTTTTCCCTGCTTCAGCTTTGAATTAGCCATTTCTCCAAGGAGCCTTGATTCCTTTTAGAGGAAGAGTGTGCATTTAGGAGATAGAATCTGGGTGCTGGGTGTTCATTCCTATTAGACTGTCATTGATTCTAGTTCCCCTTAGTGGAAAGAGCTAGTAAATATATGTGTATACATACCTTTCATAAACATTTTTATGCAGCTAGGCTCACCTGCCTGCTCCTTCCTCTCTCTCTCCCTCTGTCTTTATCTCACCATGAGTTCGTGCTGAACCTACAATTCCAATTTAAAACCATAGAGTTTTCCAGTTTTCCATTTTTGTATTGCCCTTCTGAGTGGAAAAACCTGGTGCTCAACATTTTTGTTTGTCCAGTCCTAGAATGCATTAAGTTGTTTTAGAATTAAGTGATACCACTATTTAAAAAAAGGCATATTAACAGTTTAGAATCTTCTTTCAGTTGTTTTAGTCTGAAAGTAGTCAAAATACTTTGTTCAGAAGTTATTGGAGTTGGTTCTTTTTTTCTCCTTCAGTGTGGTTAAATTATTCATTTGAAATATAGTTAAGTCTGTTTGCTTGTTTTATTCCATTTTTGGTTTTGCCCATCTTTGTTGATTATATTTTGAATGTGGAATGTATTAGCATAGTTCAAACAAAGTATATTCCGAAGTATCACTCTTCAGTCTAGCTCCATAAAGTTCCTTGGATTGCATTAACTTTATAAATTAACTTGGAAAACTGAAATCTTTATATAATGTTGAATTCTGTCCAAAGGCAAGAGGTGTCTTCCCATTGTTCAGATCTACTTTTGGGTCTTTCAAGTCTGTTTTAAAATTTTTCTCACACAGATTGTGCCTATCTGGGACTGGTGAATTTTTGGGGGGCAGTTCCCACAAAAATTTCTCTGTTTCTTCTATGAAAATTGAATTGATTAGGCTTTCTAACTTTAATGGGATCAATTTTGGTAATCTGTAATTCCTTAGGAAATTATGCATTTTATATACGTTTCCAAATTTGTTTAAAATTAAGTCTGCAAACTAAGTAGTCTTTTATAATTTTTAAAATTCCATGTTTCACTGGTTATTTATCTCATTGTTTCTTATATACTTGTGCTTCTACTTTTTTCCCCTAAGTCATGCTGGCGTAGTGCACTGTCTATTTTTTTCAAAATATCTCATTGTTTCTTATATACTTGTGCTTCTACTTTTTTCCCCTAAGTCATGCTGGCGTAGTGCACTGTCTATTTTTTTCAAAACAACAGTTTATTAGATCTGCTAATTTTCTATTCTCCTCCTCATTCATTTCTGCTTTTATATTCTTGGTACTTTGTGGTTCTTTTTTTTAGATTTTTGGGCTCGGTATTTAGTTAATTTGGGGTTTTTTTTTTATTGGTAAGTGTTTATAGTGCAGTGAATTTTCTCTTAAACATGTCTTGCAGTGCATCCCATAAGTTGTTGACATAGTATTTTGTCATTTTTTAAAAAAATTCTGTAGTTTCAGCTCTCTTTAACCCAGGAGTTAATATGAGGCTTTTAAATGTCCATATGGAAAGCTTTTTTGGTTTTTGTTAGTAAATTCTAGTGTCTTTGCATTGTGATCAAAGTATTGTTTATAATATTTCTATCTTATGGAAGTTACTAGTGTTTTGCAGTTTTTTGCTAACTAAATATATAATCAATTTTTGTGAATGTTTTGTGGGTATGTGAGAAGAATATGTGTTTATCAGGGTGCAACATTTGACAAGTATCCGTAAGCTCTACACTATTATGTTTAAATTGCTTTATCTCTTTATTTATATTTTGTCTACTTGATCTGTGTTATATTGAGAGTGCTGTGAAGTCTCATTACTACTGTTTCCATGTATGTCTCATTATATCTCCTATAGCTATAAGTGGCTGTTGTGTTATTTGATGCCTTTACAGAAAAAGTTTGCTGAATCTTGATCTAGTAGATTGATCAAGGGCTCTTGGGAATGGCAGTAACTCTGTTCTTGCATGTTGAAAATTTTTTCTGTTGGTTTACATTTTATTTCCTTGAGTTTCTAGAAAGTACAGCTGCATTGTTGTATTGCTTTATGTTGCTTTTTAGAAGTTTGTTCATTTAATTCTCTTGATCTTTTAAGTTATTTTGATCTTTTTGCCTGGAGACCTTAAGAATGGTTTTTCATCTTTAAAGTCTAATAGTTTTCCTGGAATGTTTCTCTGAGTATATTACTGCAGGTCAGTCTTCCCAGGTGTTTGGCAGGCCCTTTTAGTATGCAGAATCAGGTCTAATTTCTGGAGATTTTTCTTAGATTGTAGTTTAATATTCTATTCCATTTAATTTTTCTTAAAGGTGTCCAATATATGTATGATTGGTCTTCTTTACCTTTCATTATGGTGACTTTTTCTGACCCTTGTTTCTTCTTTCTTTAGTCTCTTATTCTCATGGTAGTTTTCTGTTTTCTTCAGTTTCCCTTATTAACTTCTCATTTGAATCTGTTCTTCCTTAGGCAGTTTGTAATTCAGTTCTTTTCCTATATGATTTTTATTTCTTTCCTGAGTTTTGTCAACTCTTTTCTTCTTTCTGTTCTTAGTTTTGAAGTTTCTTATTCAGGCCATGTTTTCGTATCTTCAAAATTTTTGTTTAAGGATATTTAATTCATATATTAATAACAATATAGAGTGTTATGTTATAGTGTTGTTTTATAGTTTTCGTCTTCATGGTTTTTTTCGGGGGTTGGGGATGGGGAGAGTTACCAGCTATAGTGATTCTCATTTTCTGTTTACCTCTTGCAGTGGCTTTCTGTTGTTCCTTTGCATTTCTTGGACAGGGCTGTTTATTTGGGGTGGTTTGAGATTTGTAGTTCAAGTGCTTCCTCTTCTGTCAGTGTAGCAAAGTATGGTTTCTTTGAATGCTTTCAGGGTGGTGGCAGTGTGGTTGTGGGTCTTCCCATTTTTTTCCTGCTTTCTTTGTCCTGGAGTCCTAAGTTTCCCCCCCTGTGCTTTTTTTTCCCCTTCACACAGTCTCTAAAGGACTCCTTCCGTTCCTCTTGCCCTCTGCTGCCCAGAAACAGTGCCTTCCAGGCTGCCTTCTAGAGTCTTCAGGCACTTTTAAGTCAGTTTCCTGTAGCCAGTGCTCTCATCTACCAGGATTCTGAATATTTATCAACCGTCTCATTGTGGGAATGGTTGTAATTTAATGTTGGCCTCTCAGTTTCCTTCCTCTCTCTTCCTCCATGTTTTCTGGGCTCCACCCTCTCTATAAAGCTATATAGAGGCTTGGGTGTGAACTTGAGAAATGACTTCATTGGAAAGTAAGGATTTTCTTTTGGTAATTGAGTCTTGTAGTCTTGTGGTTATGCTTCTCTTAGTTATGCTGCAGGTATATACTTTGTTTAATCTTGTTAGGCTTAAAGTTTATGGATGATGTGTTAGGATATTTGGATTTATGTACCATTGCCTCAGCTACTGGCTAAAGCATTCCTAAAATTTCACATTCAGAATCATTCATTGTCCGTGTTTTCATACACTGTTGTCTCTGTGCCATCCAGGGTGGTGATGTAGCATTTCTTAAAAGAGAATTGTACTATTGTCTCTGGATTTTCTCCTGAGCCACTGACAGACACCTTTTCTGCAAGTTTTGATGCTGGTTCTTTCTTGATCTTATCAGATGATACCAGTAGAAGGTTTCAGAGACAAACCAGTACTTTCTCAGTGGTTTATTGACTAAAATGTTGAAGGATTACAGTTGTTTGGTTATCCAGAATAATACTCAAAGATATATGCAGAACAGAAACAGATTCACAGATACAGAAAACAAACTAATGGTTACCAAAAGGACGAGGGTGGAGGGAGGGACAAATTTAGGGATATGGGATTAACAGATACAAACTAATATATATGTAATAGATGAACAACAAGGATATACTGTATAGCACAGGGAATTATACCATTATCTAGTAATAACCTGTAATGGAATATAATCTGCAAAAATACTGAATCACTAAGCTGTATACCTGAAACTAACATAATATTGTAAATCAACTATACTGCAATAAAAACAAAAATAAAATACTACATACCACTGCTTTAAAAAATAATACACTTGTACATGTTTAGGCAATGGCAGCTATTTCTAGACTGGCCAATAGCAGTTGTAGAATACCTTAAATTGTATGATGCAGTCCAACAAATGCATTCAGTTAAAATGTGAAAAAATCATGTTTTAGAATAGAAGAAATGGTGTTGAGTCTCAGAGTACATATAGACTGCAACAAGAGTAGAGTAGCTTTGGTGTAAGACATTTTTGGAGGTCTGTGCCATGGGATTTTATTAAAGATAGAACCTGTTACATAGTACTTTAAGAACTTTAATAATAACTGCTTTGGAAAGGATGGGTCTACCTTTTCCTGAGCTTCATAATATTGTAAGATTCCAATATATAGTATTTTACAAGGGAGTTTTGGTTGTAGCGGACAATAGGAACTATTGTTAGAATCTGTTAGTTAATATAAGCAGATAGGACTCGTTTCAAACACTGCTCTTAAACTTCTACTTAAAGGACATTAAAGTTTGTAATAAATTTTTGATAAATGTTGTCTCTAGCTCTAGGAGAAATGGGTGGGTTTTATATTGGTGAAATAGAATACAGTTACACAAAAAGTATCAGAATCTTAAATAAGCAGGCTGTTAATGACTATCATGTTACTTTGAAGGCTAGAGTATAACCTTTATAGTTACCCCATTCTCCTTGTTGCTTCCTGTCATAATTGTCCTTGGATTAATTCACTGTGACCTGGTGACTGAAACAAAGCAGCTTTTATTTAATCAATGAATATTTATTGAGCATCTCCTCTGTCCCTGTGAGCAGAGATTTGGGTTGAAGGAAGGACCTTTCTAAGAGAAGAAAATGGCCAAAACACTGACTCGGGAATGAAAGCATAGAGACCGTTTAAGAAAAAAACAGTGAGTCAGTTTGACTAGAGCAAAGAGCATCTGTAACTGTCAGATGACAGTGGTTCCTGAGAAAGGGAAAGGCAGGGTTATCCTTGAAAAGGAGAAGAAACTTAACCCTAAATAAGAGGAAAAGAGATCACTGAGACCTTTGGAAATCAAGAGGAAAAGCGTGTAAAAGGCCTTTATGCTGCACATTATTTTAGTGAATGAAGTGGTGGTGAAACTTTGGGAGTAAGTTGCGAACTTAGCAGACATATTCACTTACAACCTTATGCTACTACTTTGGAGTGCAATTTCATAAAAGACACGTTGGAAATGCATTAAAGTTGAAGCTATATTTCAGGCTGCATAATGAATATTAATAGCGTAACAGAGTGTACAGAGCTGTTCTGATAATCGTTAGATTTTTAGAATATGAATCTTCCTTTGCTAGAAAATACACTCATATTTTGGGATGATTTGGAGGAAGAGGGCCAATAAGTATAAATAAAAACACATCCAAATAATGTCATTTTTAATAGTATAACTAGATTTAGAGACGTTTTCCCCTGGAGTCAGACTTTAATGGGTTTTTTGTTGTTGTAGTTTGTTTTAATACTGTGATACATTGTTAGTTTTTTAACTGCTTTCATTTAAAATATGATCTCCAATGGAAAATGTGTATATGAAGTAGGTACTCTTGGGGATTAAGTTCTGAACAAGGAGCAAAACTAAGTGGAAATTTAAAATTACTTGATTCCACATGGGCATGTAAGGACTTAGATTTAGTTTTTTTGTTTTTTTATTGGAGTACATACAGTTTACTTAAAATGTTGAGTTAGTTTCAGATGTATAGCAAAATGATTCAGTTATACATATACATATATCTATTCTTTTTCAGATTCTATTTCCCATATAGGTTATTACAGAGTACTGAATAGAGTTCCCTGTGCTATACAGTATGTCCTCGTCGATTATATATTTTACATATAGTAGTGTATATTTGTTAATCCCAGCCTCCTAATTTATACCCCCCTGCCACCTTTGCCCTTTGGTAACCATAAGTTTGTTTTCTAAGTCTGTGAGTCTGTTTCTGTTTTGTAAGTAAGTTCATTTGTATCAATTTTTTTAGATTCCACATATAAGCAATATCATACGATATTTGTTTTTCTGCCGGGCTTATTTACTTAGTATGATAATCTCTAGGTCCATCCATGTGGCTGCAAATGGCATTGATTCATTCTTTATGGCTAATATTCCATTCTGTATATGTATCACATCCTCTTTATCCACTCCTCTGTCAGTGGACATTTAGGACATGTCGGTGGACATGTCTTGGGTATTGGAAATAGTGCTGCAGTGAACATTGGGGTGCATGTATCTTTTCGAAATATGGTTTTCTCTGGATATATGCCCAGGAGTGGGATTGCTGGATCATATGAGAGCTCTAATTTTAGTTTTTTAAGGAACCTCCATATTCTTCTCCATAGTGGTTGTACCAATTTACATTCCCACCAACAGTGTAGGAGGGTTCCCGCTTCTCCACACCCTCTCCAGCATTTATTGTTCATAAACTTTCTGACGATGGCCATTCTGACCAGGGTGAGGTGATACCTCATAGTTTTGATTTGCATTTCTCTAATAATTAGTGGTGTTGAGCATCTTTTCATGTGCTTTTTGGCCATCTGTATGTCTTCTTTAGAGAAATGTCTCTTTAGATCTTCTGTCCATTTTTTGATTGGGTTGTTTGCTTTTTTGACAGAGCTGCATGAGTTGTTTGTATATTTTGGAGATTAATCCCTTGTTGATTACTTCATTTTCAAATATTTTCTCCCATGCTGTGGGTTGTCTTTTTGTTTTGTTTATGGTTTCCTTTGCTATGCAAAAGCTTTTAAGTTTAATTAGGTCCCATTTGTTTATTTTGTTTCTATTTTCATTACTCTAGGAGATGGATCCAAAAAAATATTGCTGCAACTTACGTCAAAGAGTGTTCTGCCTATGTTTTCCTCTAAGACTTTTATAGTATCCAGTCTTAACACTGAGGTCTTTAATCCATTTTAAATTTATTTTTGTGTATGGTGTTAGAGAATGTTCTAATTTCATTCCTTTACATGTAGCTGTCCAGTTTTCCCAGCACCACTTATTGAAGAGACTGTCTTTTCTCCATTATATGTTCTTGCCTTCTTTGTCATAGGTTAATAGATCATAGGTGTGTGGGTTTATTTCTGAGCTTTCTATCCTGTTCCATTGATCCATAAGTCTGTCTTTTTGCCAGCAGTGTTTTGATGACTATAGCTTTGTAGTATAGTCTGAGGTCAGGGAGCCTGATTCCTCCAGCTCAGTTTTCTTTCTCAAGATTGCTTTGGCTATTCAGGGTCTTTTGTGTTTCTGTACAAATTTTAAATCTTTTGTTCTAGATCTGCCATTAGTAATTTGATAGGGATTGCATTGAATCTGTAGACTACCTTGGATAGTGTAGTCATTTTGACAGTATTGATTCTTCCAGTCCAGGAACATGGTATATCTTTCCATCTGTTCGTGTCATCTTCAATTTCTTTCATCAGTGTCTTACAGTTTTCAGTTTTTTTGCCTCCCTAGGTAGATTTATTCCTAGATATTTTATTCTTTTTTGATGTGATGGAAAATGGGATTGTTTCCTTAATTTCTCTTTCTGATTTTTCACTGTTATTATATAGAAGTGCAACATATTTCTGTGTATTAATTTTATAATTAATCCATTTTTTGGATTCCTTTTATTTCTTCTCTGATTGCTGTGGTTAGGACTTCCAAATCTGTTGAATAAAAGCGGAGACAGTGGACAGCCTTATCTTGTTGCTGATCTTAGAGGGAATGCTTTCAGCTTGTCACAGTTGAGAATGATGTTAGCTGTGAGTTTGTCATATATGGCCTTTATTATGTTAAGGTATGTTCCCTCTATGCCCACTTTCTAGAGAGTTTTTATCATAAATGGGTGTTGAATTTTGTCAAAAGCTTTTTCTGCATCTATTGAGATGATCGTATGGTTTTTCTTCAGTTTGTTAATGTGGTGTATCACACTTATTGATTTGTGGATATTGAAGAATCTTTGTGTCCCTGGGATAAACCCCACTTGATCATGGTGTATGATCCCTTTAATGTATTGTTGGATTCAGTTTGCTAGTATTTTGTTGAGGATTTTTGCATCTATGTTCATCAGTGATATTGGCCTCTAATTTTCTTTTCTGTGGTATCTTTGTCTAGTTTTGGTATAAGGGTGATGGTGGCCTCATAGAATGAGCTTAGGAGTGTTTCCTTCCTCTGCCATTTTTTGGAACAGTTTCAGAAGGGTAGGAGTTAACTCTTTTCTAAATGTTAGATAGAATTCACCTGTGAAGCCATCTGGTCCTGGTCTTTTGTTTGTTGGCAGTTTTTAAATCACAGTTTCAATTTCAGTGCTTGTGATTGGTCTGTTCATATTTTCTATTTCTTCTAGTTCAGTCTTGGAAGGTTATATCTTTCTTAAGAATTTGTCCATTTCTTCTCGGTTGTCCATTTTATTGGCATACTGTTGCTTGTAGTAGTCTCTTATGATCCTTTGTATTTCTGTGGTGTCCATTGTAACTTTTCCTTTTTCATTTCTAATTTTATTGATTTGAGCCCTCTCCCTTTTTTTTTGAGTCTAGCTAAAGACTTATCAATTCTGTTTATCTTTTCAAAGAACCAACTTTCAGTTTCATTGATCTTTTCTGGGTTTTTTTTTTTTTTTTGGTCTCTATTTCATTTATTTCTGCTCTGATCTTTATGATTTCTTTCCTTCTACTAACTTTGGCTTTTGTTTGTTCTTTCTCTAGTTGCTTTAGGTGTAAGTTAAGGTTGTTTATTTGAGATTTCTCTTGTTTCCTGAGGTAAGATTGTATTGCTATAAACTTCCCTCTTAGAACTGCTTTTGCAGTGTCCCATAGGTTTTTGATCATCCTGTTTTTGTTTTCATTTGTCTCTAGGTATTTTTTGATTTCCTCTTTGATTTCTTCAGTGATCCATTGGTTGTTTAGTAGCATATTGTTTAGCCTCTGTGTGTTTTTGTTGTTTTACAGGTTTTTTTCTTGTAGTTGATTTCTAATCTCCTAGTATTGTGGTTGGAAAAGATGCTTGATATGATTTCAAATTTCTTAACTTTACCCAAGCTTGCTTTGTGGCCCAGCATGTGATCTGTTCTGGAGAATGTTCCATGTGCACTTGAGAAGAATGTGTGTTCTGCTGCTTTTGGATGGAATGCTCTATAAATATCAGTTTAATCCATTTGACCTAATGTGACATTTAAGGCCTGTCTTTTGTTATTGATTTTTCTGTCTGGATGATCTGTCCATTGATGTAAGTGAGGTGTTAAAATCCCCCACTGTTAATTGTGCTGTCAATTTCATCTTTTATGGCTGCTACA
This sequence comes from Balaenoptera ricei, assembly GCF_028023285.1. Taxonomy (NCBI): domain Eukaryota; kingdom Metazoa; phylum Chordata; class Mammalia; order Artiodactyla; family Balaenopteridae; genus Balaenoptera; species Balaenoptera ricei. The sequence continues at coordinate 129,358,600 of NC_082639.1, forward strand.
TCAAGGTTCTCCTATGTTGGCTGCATATATTTTTACAGTTGTTAAATCCTCTTCTTGGATTGATCCTTTGATCATTATGTAGTGTCCTCCTTTGTCTCTTGTAACAGTCTTTAAAGTCTATTTTGTCTAATACGAGTATTGCTACTCCAGATTTCTTTTGATTTCCATTTGCATGGGACACCTTTTCCCATCCTCTCACTTTCAGTCTGTATGTGTCCCTAGATCTGAAGTGGGTCTCTTGTAGACAGCATATATATAGGTCTTGTTTTCGTATCCATTCATCAGGTCTGTCTTTTGGTTGGAGCATTTAATCCATTTATATTTAACGTAATAACTGATATGTATGTTTTTGTTGCCATTTTGTTAGTTGTTTTGGATTTGTGTTTGTAGGTCTTTTTTCTTCCCTTCCTCTTTTTGTTCTCTTGTGATTTGATGACTATCTTTAGTGTTATGTTTGGATTCCTTTTTCTTTTTTGTGTGTATACCTATTGTAGACTTTTGGTTTGTGTTTACTGTGAGGTTTTGAAATAGCAGTATATATATATATATATATATATATATATATATATATATATATATATATATATATATATATATATATATATATATATATACACGATTGTTTTAAGTTGCTCGTCCCTTATTTCAAATGCATTTCCAATATCCTGCATTTGTACTCTTCTCTTCTCACAGTTGCTGGTTTTGATATCATATTTGTGTGTGAATGATTTCCTACCTTTACTGTATGTTTGTTTACCTTTACTGGTGAGCTTTCCCATTTGTAATTTTCTTGTTTCCAGTTGTGGTCTCTTCTTTTCCGCCTAGAGAAGTTCCTTTAGCATTTATTTGTAAAGCTAGTTTGGTAGTGCTGAATTCTCTTATTAGCTTTTGCTTGTCTGTAAAGCTTTTTATTTTGCCATTGAATCTGAATGAGAGCCTTGCTGGGTAGAGTATTCTTGGTTGCAGGCTTTTCCCTTTCATCACTTTAAATATATCTTGCCACTCCCTTCTGGCCTGCAGAGTTCTGCTGAAAAATCAGTTGATAACCTTATGGGGATTCTCTTGTATGTTATTTGTTGCTTTGCCCTTGTTGCCTTTTTTTTTTTTAAGCATTGTAATTTATTTTTCATTGAAGTAAAGTTGAATTACAATGTTGTGTCAATTACTGCTGTGCAGCAGTGACTCAGTTTTATACACACACACACACACACACATTCTTTTTCGCATTCTTTTCCATTATGGTTTATCACAGGATGTGGAATATAGTTCCCTGTGCTATCCAGTAGGACCTTGTTGTTTATCCATTCTATGTATACACCAGTTTGCATCTGCTGATCCAAAACTCCCACTCCTACCTTCTCCAACCCTCCTCCCCCTTGGCAACCACCAGTCTATTCTCTATGTCCCTGATGTTTTTTCTGTTTCATAGATAGGTTCATTTGTGTCATATTTTAGATTCCATCTATAAGGGATATCATATGGTATTTGTCTTTATCTTTCTGACTTACTTCACTTAGTATGATAATCTCTAGGTCCATCCATGTTGCTGCAAATGACATTATTTCGTTCTTTTTTATAGCTGAGTAGTATTCCATTGTATTTATGTACCATATCTTCTTTATCCATTCATCTGTTGATGGACATTTAGGTTGTTTCCATGTCTTGGCTGTTGTGAATAGTGCTGCTATGAACATAGGGGTACATGTATCTTTTTGAATTGTAATTTTGTCTGGATATATGCCCAGGAGTCAGATTGCTGGATCATATGGTTATTCTATTTTTAGTTTTGTGAGGAACATCCTATACTGTTTTCCACCGTGGCTACACCAGCTTACATGACCACCAACTGTAGGAAGGTTCCCTTTTCTCCACACCCTCTCCAGCATTTAACTGTTTGTAGACTTTTTAATGGTGGCCGTTCTGACTGGCATGAGGTGGTACCTCATTGTAGTTTTTATTTGCATTTCTCTGATTTGCGACGTTGAGCATCTTTTCATGTACCTATTGGCCATCTGTATTTCTTCTTTGGAGAAATGTCTCTTTAGGTCTTCTGCCCATTTTTTGATTGGGTTGTTTGTTTTTTTGTCTCCTTGTTTCTTTTAATATTTTCTTTTTGTCTTTAATTTTTGTCAGTTCTATTACTATGTGTCTCAGCATGCTCCTCGGGTTTATCCTGCCTGGGACTCTGCACTTCCTGGACTAGGTGACTGTTTCCTTTCCCATGTTAGGGAAGTTTTCAGTTATTATCTCTTCAAATTTTTTCATTCTGGACTCCTATAATGTAAACGTTGGTGCATTTAATATTGTCCCAGAGGTCTCTTAAATTGCCCTCATTTCTTTTTATTCTTTATCCTGTTCCACAGCAGTGATTTCCACTGTTCTGTCTTCCCGCTCACTTATCCGTTCTACTTCATTTATTCTGCTATTTATTTCATCTAGTGTATTTTTCATTTCAGTTATTGTTCAGCTCTGTTTGTTTATCTTCTAGCTCTTTGTTAAAACATTTCTTGTATCTTCTTGGTCTGTGCCTCCAGTTTTTTTCCTGAGATCTTGGACTGTCTTTACTATCATTACTCTGAATTCTTTTTCAGGTAGACTGCCTATTTCCACTTCACTTAGTTGTTGTTCTGGGGTTTTATCTTGTTCCCTCCTCTGGAACATATTTCTTTGCCATCTCATTTTGTGTAACTTTCTGTGTTTGTAGTCCCACAGGCTGCAGGATTGTAGTTCCTCTTGCTTCTGGTGTCTGCCCCCTGGTGGGTGAGGCTGGTCTAAGAGGCTTGTGCAGGCCTCCCAGTGGGAGGGACTGGTGCCTTGATTTAGATTTAGTTTTAACTTAAGCCTTCATTTTAGAGTTAGTTTTATGAATCATATTTATTGAATCACTTTTTGTAAAAGCAGTGGGAAATTCTTAATCTTATTTTTAGATAGCCTTCCATTCAGTTAAATAACAAGTGCAGATAATGGACTTTTTACACTTACTGTTTAGCGTGTTTATAATTTCTAAGTGAAGATTTTTGCTAAGTTCAGGGAAGGTTTCTATTATGCAGGTAGTGCTGTTCTGAGTCTCAAATGACTTATGCAGTCAGGGGAAAGATATACAGGTTTATAGTGGCTCTCATCGTGAAAGTATGTTGTTGGTCATTTCCTCTCCAACATCCCCTCCTGAGGTCTTCACTCCAACATCCACTTCTCAGTGACACCTTTCCTGCCTACCTTATCTAAAATGTCACCCTTCTCTTGCATTTCATGTCTTTTTCTTGTTTTTTTCCTTCTTAGAACTCATCTAACTTATTATGGTATTATGCCTACATATCTTTTGATCTGACTTCCCCATTAAAAAGTAAGTTTTGTGTGCATAAGAGTTTGTGTTTCATTCTGTACTGTATCCCTAGTGCCTAGGACAATGCCTGGTAAGTAGTATGTCCTCAGTAAATGTGTGTTTAATGAGTATATGTTAACTATAGTCTATATACAGATTTTCTATATATATATATAAATCTATATATAGATTGTCAAGGTAAAATCTGTCTGTTATAGCTGCGTGTTTGCAATGCATCATGAATTTGCATCAGAGGAGGTAACATTAAAAACTTGTTTGTAAAAAAATCTACTTTTTGTATGTTAAATTAGAAACCTTGATCTTTGAGTAATAGTTGAAATCATTTAAGAAACTGACACTAAGGTAGAAATCTGGCACATAAAAACCCATAAGCAGTGCTGCTTCAGTTAGATGAGGATATTAAAGTCTTTTTTTTTTGTACAGGTGCAAGTGGCATGAAGAAAATGATATTCTCCTCTGTGCTTTAGCTGTTTGCAAGAAAATTGCGTAAGTTGGAGAAAGGAGTTTCTTCCTAATGCTCTATTCTGCACTGAATTCTTTGCAACTTTGCTTGTTGTTGCTTTGGCATTCAGGGTGCATCACTGTTTACCTCTATTTCCACAAGTGTCTTTTAAAGCAAAGGTTTTTTAAATCGTGTTACTTGTATTCTTCTGCCCATGTCACTACTTGTCTGGTGTAGTTACCACCTGAGCAATTTGAGCCTTCAGAAGCACTTATTGAAAATTTTTTCTTCTAGGATCCCTGTAGGAAAGTGAAGTTCCCTACTGTCATTAAGAACAGCACTTCCTTGTGAAGGTGCTCAAAAAATATAGACCCTTTTCTCCTCATTTTGTAGGGAAAGTACCTGCAGCCTCAGATCTGTGGAAGCTCTGGTAATCCCTTTACACAGCTGATGATAGTTGGTTCTGAGGATGCATAAGTGTTTCTAAGTTTTAGCCCTATTGCTGGTGTTGCCTCTCCTTGCCTTAAATATTTGAGAGTTCTGGTGCTCTTTACCCTCATTCCCATTCACTTATAATGAATCTGAAATTTTATTTGGTAATCAAAGGATTGCTTACCAGTAATGACCAGTTTTATGATATGTACTGCTACCTATTCCCATTTTTTCTCCAAATCTCTAAATTTCTTTTTTCCCAATTTACAACAATATCTCACATGCTTTGTCAGAAATTTTTAAAATGTGAATGCTTTTAGAATGAATTAGATAAGATTCTGATAATAAGCATTTTAAATTCCTTTTTAAAGATACTGCATCAGTAATTCTCTGGCCACTCTCTTTGGAATCCAGCTCACGGAGGCTCATGTACCACTTCAGGATTATGAGGCCAGCAATAGTGTGACACCCAAAATGGTTGTATTGGATGCAGGGCGTTACCAGGTAAGGAGCTGACTTTTGGGGGCCGCTAGTCTCTCAAGATCAGGCCTTTGTCTGGTTCTCTCTTCTGTTAAAAATTTTTTTTGATCCTTCATGGAATGTCAGTTTTTAATCCAGTTGGATCTTACAAAAAATCCTTTTCCTTCCTTGTATATTTTCCTACTGTACTTAACAAAGAAAATTAAAATTAGCATTAGTGTTTATACAAAACACATCCAAACATTTATTCCAAAAATTAGGTGATACACATTTTTGAAGTAGATATTTTAGATGTAAGACCTGATTCAGGATTTGATTAGAGGCTATCTAATTTCCCTACCACCCCTCTTCCCTCCTTGGTATTTACTTACTAGTAGGCCTCTCTACACTACCGAGAGCATAGCAATTAAGAGTATGGGCCCTCAAGTTAGAATTCCTAAATTTCACTTCAGGCTGTGCTACACATAGGCTGTGTGACTCTCTGCAAGTTATTTGAACTTTCTGTGCTGATTCCTTATCTGTAGAACAAGAATAATAATAAGGGCTAGTAGTCGTCGTAGGATTAAATGCAGCAGTATATGAAAGTACTAAGATCTCTGACTTAGTAACATTTATTATCTACTATGTTCTATTTTTAAATAGTTAATAAAATAGTGAAAAGGGAACCCCAAAATGGAATGAACTATTGATAAAACAACTATTAGGATCAATCTCAAAGGCATTACTTACGCTTAGCAAAAGCAGCAGTCTCAAAAGGTTATGTAGTGTATGATTCCGTTTATATGACATTGTTAAATACAAATGATAATGATGAAGAACATATCAGTGGTTCCCAGGGGTTAGGGGAGGAGGGTATGACTGTAAAGGGAAAGGAGGTTTTTGAGGTGATAGGATGGCTCTGTATCCTGATTGCAATGGTGGTTTCACGAATCTCTTCATTTGTTAAAACTCGTAGAAATGTACACACCAAAGAAGTCTGTCTTACTCCATGATAATTTTAAAAATAAAAAAGAGAGCTCTCCATATAATCTCTGGGCAAGACTCTTCTCTCTCTCCTGTCTACTGTTAACCCTTAACCCAATGGTTCTCCACTAGGACCTATTTTGTGTCCTTCAGGGGACATTTGGCAACACTTGGATACATTTTTGGTTGTCACAGCTGGCGAGGGGGTGCTACTGGCATACAGTGGGTAGATAGATACCAGTAAGCCTGCTAAACACCTGACTATGTATGGACGGCCTCCTGGACAAAGTATTATTTAGCCTAAAATGTCAATAGTACCCAGGATGAGAAACACTGCCTTAGCCCCATCATCACCATCTGTGTTGAGACTACCAGATTTAGTCTCATTACCCCTCTTTTCATTGTTCACATCAGTCACTATGGAAGCTCAGGATACCTAGATCCTTGCTTATCTCCCACACTCATCTTGTTAGGCTGATTCTGTTTTTCAGCCTTCCCCAACTCCTGAAAAACTTTGTGGGTCTTCTCAATCTCAGTTATCAGCAAAATCTCATGTCTTCAACCTCCTCTTGGGAAGGTCTGTTTTCCTCCTTGGTTGTAACTAAAACTTGGCTGTCCTCTAAAGATACTGCTTCCCTGTTAGCGACACTTTTTTTTTTCTCATTTATCACGGGCTTAGATTTGAAGTAGTTGTCCTTGTTTAACTTTGTGGCCTCTAGACTTCTTTCTGCCTTCTCCCTAAAATCCCTAGGCTTTGAATCACATGCCATTCAGACTGTAGTACCTGATAACCCCTTCTTGGAGTCAATAGGCCCCTGAGTTGGTCATCCTCATTCTTAGAGCAACACTGAGCCAGGAGATCAAACAATATTCCTGGCAGAATTCTTGATTTCAGTTTCCCCATAGATGATCCTTCCAGCTGCCTGACATTTCAGTTCCTTGATTTGCCCTTCTCCAGTGATCCTGTCCCCTGCCATACATCAAGTAGCCACTCCCATGATCATATTCTAGGCCCCAGTGGCATCTCCCCATAATCTCAATTTCAAGCATCCTACTCTCTGACTACCACTGTCTTTCTCTGGTACATCAGTGCCAACAATTCTTTGATCTCTCCTGGGACCTTCAATTCATTGTATGCCTCCACTGTTCTGCCCTCCTTCGCAGGGTCACTGCATGGCACAACTCCAGGGGTACCAGTCACACATAGACAGATGCTGCAGCCTTGTGTCTCCTCTCCCCACCTTGCCCTTCACCTCCTTCCTTCCCAGCTTAGATTCCTTGCTCCATTATTTTCACTCACTTGCACTATGAACTCCACTGTCCCTTCATTCTTCATCATAGTTGGTTGACAAACACTAACCCTGATTAAATCAACTCCTCACCTCCTCTGTTATACATTTGAAGCTAACCGAGGCTGAAAAGAAACTACCATACTGACTGGTGTTATTAAATATTCATCACCACCAACCTCAAGTGAGCCCTTAACCTTGCCTGGCAGTTGTCCATTTCTCTAGTTTGATTAATCTCCCACTCTCCTAGACAGTTATTTCTCACCTTCTCTCACTTCAAACTTCCATCACCTCTTCCTTCATCCTTGTTCTAGCTGATGCTCGTATCCCCTCCTTCTCGGAGAAAATAGAAGCAATCAAGAGGTTTTCCATATATTCCTACCATTGCATCTACCATATACTCTACTTAAATGCATGAATTGTCTGTGTTTCTATCTAAGACCAATCCTTTTATTTCTCTATTAGATCTCATTCTCTTACCTACCTAAGGACATGGCTCTCATAATTTCATCAGGGTTTCTCTCTGTTCTGAGTCATTCTTATCAAGAAACCTGCTATAATCTCATTTAAAAAAAAAAAAAAACCTTTCTTGACCCTGTAATTTCCCCCTCAAAGATTGCCCTTGCTCCCCTTCACAGCAGTACTCTTCAGAAGTTGATCAGACATTGGAAAAGTGGGTGTTAGTTTGTATTTAAAGAGTAATTTGAAGTAGATAATCCAATAATAAGAAATAAACATGTTTTCCCCTGGTTTTTTTTTTTGTTGTTGTTGTTGTTACTTATAGAAGCTAAGGATTCACCGTCCAGGATTCTCTCATTTCAGCTCTTCTAATCAGGAACAGAGATCAAACACACCCACTGGTAAGCATCTTATATTTAATAAGAAGGCACCTCAAAGAGTTTAGGGTCTTTTTATGATTCCGGGGTATGGTACTTAAACAGATGATCTAAGTTGGCTTTAGGGTATAAGAATCTTGTTGAATTGGGAGTTTTACTTGGCATAAGCACTTAATTTGGATATGTAGATTTTTGTATCACTTTGATAAAATTTAATTTATTCTTCAGAATTTTGTTCAGGGCATTTAAAATAAAACCTGTTACTTTTGTAGCAGCTGTAGTTTTATAGTTTTGATATGAAGGTGTCTTTGGGGGAAATGGGAAAGTTTAAAAAAGCGAGTGACATGAAATTTCAAGTGGTCCCTGAGGAACTTCAATTAAGGTTTCCAGGACTTAAAAAGAATATTCTTGTTCAGCCTTTTTGCCTTGACTCTAAGAACTATCTCCCCTATTGACGATCCGTTTAATCATGGCTTAGTGAAAAGGCCTGCAGTAGGATGAGTCAATTGAGGGATCTCTAAGACTATAAAATTGCTATATTTCTTTCCTTGTATTTTTAATATCCTAGGTGACTACCCATCTGGGGTGAAAATTTCTGGCCAAAACAGCAGTGTTCGGGGAAGAGGGATTATCCGCTTACTAGAGAGCATCTCCAGTTCCTCCAGCAATATCCACAAATTCTCCAACTGTGAGACCTCACTCTCACCTTAAATGTCCCAAAAAGATGGATACAAATCTTTCTCTTCCTTATCTTAATGATGATACTTTTTTCAAGTTCTGGAAGAACAACGGACCCAACTTCCCTTCTGACTACAGTCATATTAAACAGATCATATCAACAATAAATGTCACTACTATAAAAACTACTTAATTTGTAAGGAAATTCTGTTTCATAGATTAAAAATAATTGTGGTTGGGGAAGATCTTGGCATTTTTGCTTTTTTCTTGAGGGCTTGTTCTACTTTCTGACTGTATTATGGGAATGCCATTAAAGTTTTGAGTCCTGTAAGAATAAAACTAGCTTTTTCAGAGTTGTGCTTTTGGGAATGTTATATTTTGGTACCTTTTCTTCACAATAAAGTATTAAGTATCTGTTATGAAAGGTTTTAAAATAGTTTTAATCTATTTCTTTCCATTATGGAAATGTGGAACTGTACCCTTGAGACCTGCAGCTATTTTCATTGCAAATATCTAAGAAAATCAGCCTTTAACAAAAATAAAGTTTTGCTACTTAGTCTTTGAAATATGCTGACTTTGGCAAAAGTCATTTGCAGGATGAGAAGCCAAAAAGAGATTATGTAATTTTCCCCAAATAACATGGCTAGATAGTGACCAGATTCCAGGTCCACTTGACCACAAAGCTCTAAGCAGATGTATATTGAGTCAAGTATGTGCCCTGTTTGTGACTGACTTAAACTGGCTCATGTTCGCTACTCAGGCTGTTATATAGCCCTGGAGTAGGAGAAGAGATGTAGTAACCCTTTTTACTTGGAACCACAGTAAGACCATACATGGCAGTGGCAGAGACAGCATTCTAATTTAGGTCTGTTTGGCTCAAAACCTTAGAGAATCACTTGGTGTCTGTCGTAGGACTCTGGTTTATCTTAATAACCATATTCTCCTTTACTGAGTACATACTTTGTGGATATATATACACACATATATACACACACACACATATCATCTTGTAAAATCCTTAATAATCACTCTGAGGAAGGAGGTACCTCCATTTTACAGACACACACAGAACTCAGATTTAGGTCGTATAGTTACTTTATGGAGGAATTGTTTTAACCAGGTCTGACTCCAAAGACCATGTTACCCATATCCACACTTTCACCTCCTTTTCATCTATTTCTGATAATCAGATCTTTAAACAAAGAATAGGTCATTGAATGTAAGTTTATATACTGCATTTTCTACTAGCAGATTGGTTTTTAAATCTTATATATAAGCTTTGAGACCATTTTATCTTTCTTCAAAATCACCATGACAGTAATTGGGTTGGCTTCAAAAGTGGTGGGAAAGGGCTTCCCTGGTGGCGCAGTGGTTAAGAATCCGCCTGCCAATGCAGGGGACACGGGTTCGAGCCCTGGTCCACGAAGATCCCACATGCTGGGGAGCAGCTAAGCCCGTGAGCCACAACTACTGAGCCTGCGTGCTACAACTACTGAAGCCCGTGCACCTAGAGCCCGTGCTCAGCAGCAAGAGAAGCCACTGCAATGAGAAGCCTGTGCACTGCAATGAAGAGTAGCCCCTGCTTGCCGCAACCAGAGAAAGCCCATGTGCAGCAGCAAAGACCCAATGCAGCCAAAAATAAATGAATAAAATAAATCTATTTTTAAAAGAAGTGGAGGGAAAGCCTAAAATTATAATTCAGAGCTATGGCCTCAGGTACCTAAGACTTGTTCTGTGCCATATGACTTTAATCCCGTGTTAATCATTCAACTTTTGTATTTTAAAAATTTTGCTGGTTGTGCTGTACTTTTGAGGTATGTGTCAAACCAAAACAATTCAGTAGGCCCCACGTCTTTATTTTAGGAGAATAACTGGTCTTTCCCTTCAGAGATAATTAAAACTCTAAACTATATTAGTAGTAAAATTCAAATGGCTGTCTTCTCAAACTCGTCTCCTCTATTTTCAAAATTCTTTTGGCAGTAAATTCAAAAGTATTAACTACCCTTCAAGAAGACCTGATGAATGATAACATATCCTGGTTGAAGGTGATTTCTGCTGCAACTCCAGTAGCATTTTCTTTGTGGTATCTGACAGTACTTACAGCTTTTAATTACTGTTGCGTTCATGACCTATCATCTTTTCCCCAATTACAAACTTTGCGGTGCCCATATTTCTGTATGAGGAAGGTGTTCAGTACATGTTAGAATAATTGTCATTGGAAGTAATGGAGAAGGTATGCCAGAATTTCATTTCCACATCAAATGATAAAGTATTCCATGAGTAAAGGAGCCCACCTTTCTTATGAACTTCATTCCCATCCCTTTCCTCAAAACTAAATGATTAACTTTGTTTAGTGAGCATGTTTTAAGGCTTTACTAACAGCTGGGTTAAAAATACTAAGAAGAATAAAGATGTTGCCCCTGCCTTTGAGAAACTCAGTTTCATAGGGGCAGTAAACAATGCAGTACTAAAAGTGGTAGACACAAAGATCAATGGAATAGAACTGAAAATCCAGAAATAAACGATCTGTATCAATTGATTTTTAACAATTGTGCCAAAACCATTCAATGGGGGAAATGATAGTCTTTTCAGCAAATGGTACTGGGACAACTGGATATCTACATTCAAAAGGGTGAATTTGGACCTTAACCATTCACAAAACTTAACTCAAAATGGATGAAAGACCTAAATGTAAGAGCTAAAACTATATACAACTCCTAGAAGAAAATATGAGTAAATCTTCATGACTTTGGATGAGGCGATGGTTTCTTAATAGGACACCAAAAACACAAGCAACCAAAGAAAATATATATAAATTGGACTTCATCAAAATTAAGTCCAGAAAAAGTGTCCTTGTGTGTGTTAAAGGACATTATTAAGAAAGTAAAAGGACAACCCACAGAATGGAAGAAAATATTGGGTTGGCCAAAAAGTTCGTTTGGGTTTTTCCATAAGATGTTACTGGAAAACCCAAACAAACTTTTTGGCCAACCCAAAATTTACAAATCATTTATCTAGCAAGGTCTAGTGTACAGAATATATCAAGAACTTTTACAACTCAACAATAAAGAGACAATCTAATTTTAAAGTGTGTTAGGTGTCTCTCAAGATCTTTTGAACATATTTTAGATTGGGTTGTTCATTTTTTTATTGTTGAGTTTTGAGAGTTCTTTGTACGAGTAAGGTAACAGTCCTTTAAATAAACAACCTAATCTTACACCTAAAGCAACTAGAGAAAGAAGAACAAAGTCCAAAGTGAGTAGAAGGAAATCATAAAGATGAGAGCAGAAATAGGAAGAAAACAATAGAAAAGGTCAATGAAACTAAAAGCTGGTTCTTTGAAAAGGTAAACAGAATTGATAAACCTTCAACCAGACTCATCAAGAAAAAAAGGGAGAGGGCTCATATCAATAAAATTAGAAATGAATAAGAAGTTACTGTGGACACAGAAATTCAAAGGATCATAAGAGACTACTACAAGCAACAGTATGCCAATAAAATGGACAACCGAGAAGAAATGGACAAATTCTTAAGAAAGATATAACCTTCCAAGACTGAACTAGAAGAAATAGAAAATATGAACAGACCAATCACAAGCACTGAAATTGAAACTGTGATTTAAAAACTGCCAACAAGGGCTTCCCTGGTGGCGCAGTGGTTGAGAATCTGCCTGCTAATGCAGGGGACACGGGTTCGAGCCCTGGTCTGGGAAGATCCCACATGCCACGGAGCAGCTGGGCCCGTGAGCCACAACTACTGAGCCTGCGCGTCTGGAGCCTGTGCCCCGCAATGGGAGGGGCCGCGATAGTGAGAGGCCCGCGCACCGCGATGAAGAGCGGTCCCCGCACCGCGATTAAGAGTGGCCCCCGCTTGCTGCAACTAGAGAAAGCCCTCGCACGAACCGAAGACCCAACACAGCCAAAAATAAATAAATAAATAAATAAATAAAGTAGCTATAAAAAAAAAAAAACTGCCAACAAACAAAAGTCCAGAACCAGATGGCTTCACAGGTGAATTCTATCAAACATTTAGAGAACAGTTAACAACTTTCTGAAACTTCCAAAACATGGCAGAGTAAGGAACACTTCCAAGCTCATTCTATGAGGCCACCATCACCATTATACCAAAACCTGACAAAGATACCACAAAAAAAATTACAGGCCAATATCACTGATGAACATAGATGCAAAAATCCTCAACAAAATACTAGCAAATTGAATCCAACAATACATTAAAAGGATCATACACCATGATCAAGTGAGATTTATCCCAGGAATGCAAGGATACTTCAATATCCACAAATCAATCAGTGCGATACACTACATTAACAAACTGAAGAATAAAAACCATATGATCATCTCAATCAATGCAGAAAAAGCTTATGACAAAATTCAACTCCCATTTATGATAAAAACTCTCCAGAAAGTGGGCATAGAGGGAACATACCTCAACATAATAGAGGCCACATATGACAAACTCACAACTAACATCATTCTCAATGGTGAAAAGCAGAAAGCATTCCAAGATCAGGAACAAGACAAGCCTGTCCACTGTCTCCCCTTTTATTCAACATAGATTTTGAAGTCCTAACCATGGCAGTCAGAGAAGAAAAAGAAATAAAAGGAATCCAAATTGGAAAAGAAGTAAAACTGTCACTGTTTGTAGATGACATACTATACAGAGAAAATTCTAAAGATGCTATCAGAAAACTACTAGAGCTCATCAATGAATTCGATAAAGTTGCGGGATACAAAAGTAACACACAGAAATCTGTTGCATTTCTATATACTAACAATGAAAAATCAGAAAGAGAAATTAAGGAAACAATCCCATTTACTAGCACATCAAAAAGAATAAAATACCTAGGAATAAACCTACCTAAGGAGGGAAAAGACCTGTGCTCTGAAAACTATAAGACACTGATGAAAGAAATCGAAGATGACAAACAGATGGAAAGATATACCATGTTCTTGGACTGGAAGAATCAATATTGTCAAAATGACTATGCTACCCAAGTTAATCCACAAATTCAGTGCAATCCCTATCAAATTACCAATGGCATTTCTCAACTAGAACAAAAAATTCTAAAACTTGTATGGAAACACAAAAAACCCTGAATAGCCAAAGCAATCTTGAGAAAGAAATACGGAGCTGGAGGAATCAGGCTCTCTGACTTCAGACTATACTAAAAAGCTACAGTAATCAAGACAGTATGGTACTGGCACAAAAACAGAAAAAAAGATCAATGGAACAGGATAGAAAGCCCAGAAGTAAACCCACACACCTTTGCTTAATTAATCTATGACAAAGGAGGCAAGAATATACAATGGAGAAAAGACAGTCTCTTCAATAAGTGGTGCTGGGAAAACTGGACAGCTACATGTAAAGGAATGAAATTAGAACATTCTCTAATACCATACACAGAAATAAACTCAAAATGGATCAAAGACCTAAATGTAAGGCCAGACACTATAAAACTCTTAGAGGAAAACATAGGCAGAACACTCTATGACATAAGTCACAGCAATATCTTTTTGGATCCACCTCCTAGAGTAATGAAAATAAAAACAAAAATAAACAAATAGGACCTAATTAAACTTAAAAGCTTATACACAGCAAAGGAAACCATAAACAAAACAAAAAGACAACCCACAGAATGGGAGAAAATATTTGCAAAAGAAGCAACTGACAAGGGATTAATCTCCAAAATATACAAACAGCTCATGCAGCTCTATGTAAGAAAACAAACAACCCAATCAAAAAATGGGCAGACGATCTAAATAGACATTTCTCTAAAGAAGACATGCCGATGGCCAAAAGGCACATGAAAAGATGTTCAACACTGCTAACCATTAGAGAAATGCAAATCAAAACTACAATGAGGTTATCACCTCACACTGGTGAGGTGGCCATCATCAAAAAGTTTACAAACAATAAATGCTGGAGAGAGTGTGGAGAAAAGGGAACCCTCCTATACTGTTGGTAGGAATGTAAATTGGTACAACCACTATGGAGAAGAGTATGGAGGTTCCTTAAAAAACTAAAAACAGAACTACCATATGATCCAGCAATCGCACTCCTGGGCATATATCCAGAGAAAACCATAATTCAAAAGGACACATGCACCCCAGTGTCCATTGCAGCACTATTTCCAATAGCCAAGACATGGAAGCAACCTAAATGTCCATCGACAGGAATGAATAAAGAAGATGTGGTACAGATATAGAATGGAATTTTACTCAGCCATGAAGAATGAAATAATGCCATTTGCAGCAACATGGATGGACCTTGAGACTACCATACTAAGTGAAGTAAGCCAGACAGAAAGACAAATATCATATGATATCACTCATATGTGGAATCTAATTTTTTAAAAGTGATACAAATGAACTTATTTACAAAACAGAGGCAGACTCACAGATATGGAAAACAAACTTATGGTTACCAAAGGGAAACGTGGGTGGGGGGGTGGGAATCAGTAGCTTGGGATTAACATACAGACACTACTATATATAAAATAAGTAACCAACAAGGACCTACTATATAGCACAGGGAACTCTACTCAATATTCTGTAATAACCTATATGGGAAAAGAATCTGAAAAAGAATGAATATATATGTGTATATATATAACTGAATCACTTTGCTGTACACCTTAAACCAACAACATTATAAATCAACTATACTCCAATAAAATTTTTAAAAATATATGAGTCCTTTATCAGATGTGTCTTTTGCAAATATTTTCTCAGTCTGGCTTCTTACTCTTTTCATATTGTTTTTTGCAGAGCAGAATGCTTCATTTTAAAGAAGTCTGGCTTAATGATTTCATTCATGGATTGTGCCTTTAGTATTGTATCTAAAAGGTCATCACCATACCCAAGGACATCTAGGTGAAAGGTAAAAGTGAAATCTAGTCACAACTGGATGAACAACTGGATGTCCAGTTGTTCTAGCACCATTTGCTGAAAAAAAACATCTTTTCTGCATTGTGTTGCCTTTGCTCCTTTGTTGAAGATCAGTGCACTATATTTATCTGGGTCTATTTATGTGGTTCTGTTCTGTTCCACTGATCTAATTGTCTATTATTTCAACACTACACACTCTTGATTACTGTACCTTTATAGTGAATCTTGAAGTAGGATAGTGTGTCTTCCAACTTTGTTCTCCTTCAGTACTGGGTTGGCTGTTCTGGGTCTTTTACTTCTCCATATATACATTAAAATCAGTTTGTTGATATCTACAAAATACCTTACTGGGATTTTGATAGGGATCACTCTGAATTTATAGATCAATGTTGGTAAGAACTGACCTCTTGACAATATTGAGTCCTCCTATCCGTGAAAATGGAATATCTCTACATTAATTTAGTTCTTTGATATCTTCCATCAGAATTTTATAGTTTTCCTCATATATATCTTATACATATTTTGTTAGACTTATATCTAAGGTATTTTATTTTTAGGGGGTACTGATGGAAATAAATTTTTTAATATTTAAAGACAATTTTTAAAGTAGTTTTATTTTTTTAATTTTTTACTGTATAGTTGATTTACTGTATAGTTGATTATAGTTTTAATTTTTACTGTATAGTTTCTATAGTTAGAAACTAACTGTTGTGTTAGTTTCTGCTGTACAGCAAAGTGAATCAGTTATACATATATGAATATCAACTCTTTTTAAATTCTTTTCTCATATAGGTTATTGCAGAGTATTTAGTAGAGTTTCCTGTGCTATACGGTAGATCCTTATTAGTTATCTATTTTATATATAATGGTGTGTATATATCAATTCCAGTCTCCCAATTTATCCCTCCCCCCTTACCCCCTGGTAACCATAAGTTTGTTTTCTACATCTTTACAGGAGTTTTAGATTCACAGCAAAATTTAGAGGAAGCTACAGAGATTTCCCATATACCCTGTGCCTCCACACATGCATAGCTTCTCCCCTGTTAGCAACATCCCCCATCAGAGTGGTACATTGGTTACAATTAATGAACCTACATTGACACATCATAATCATTCAAAGTCCATAGTTTACCTGAGGGTTCACTCTTAGTGGTGCACAATCTATGTGTTTGGACATATGTAAAATGACATGATACATTATATATCCATCATTATAATACAGAGTATTTTCACTACCCTAAAAATTCTCTGTGCTCTGCTGGTAATGTGTTTTTAATTTCAAATTCTGCTTGTTCATTACTGGTATATAGGAAAATGATTGACTTTTGTATATTAGTCTTGTATCCGGCAACTTTGTTATAATTGTGAATTTATAATTAAACTCACAGGGGTTTTTTTGGTCAATTCTTTTGGATTTTCTACATAGATTATTATGTCATCTGTGAACAAAATCAATTTTATTTCTTCATTCCTGGTCTTTCAACCTTTAATTTCCTTTTCATATCTTATTGACATCAAAATATGAGGTAATAAGTAATCTTTCTGATGACATGAGTGTCAAAGCTAGAGGTTTTTGGGAGAAAGAAGATAGGTCTGAAGGAAGCAGTGAGGAACAAGGAGACACTACCCCAATCTCTAGGCCCAGTGGCAACAGGGGTGTGAGAGAGAAAAACAGCCAGCATTTGAGAAGACTGCAGGGGAAACTGTGCTTTCAGGGGCGATCCACATTTCAGTTATAGTAAGAAGATGAAGGGAGTCTTCAGAAAAAGACATTGAAATTCAAGCAGTTTTGCTGAACCATGAATTTTAGGGGGCATGATGGAAAGGTTCAGGAATTGCAGAAGAGTGGTACAAGGGGCAGAATAAGGGATGTTGGGAACCTAGGAGAGATCTGAGTGTGGGATTTGACCTAGGAATCTGGTGGTTCTTGTGATAACTGACATAAACAGGGCTATAAAGGGCCTTGGTGGATTCAAAGCAGATAGTGATGCTAAGACTATCATTGTTAGCAGATCAGGATGAGTGAGTTTCTGTGACTTTTCACTCATGATGATAAGAGTAAAGGGCTATGGGACGTATGCTCCTAGACCCAGTACGCTAGACCTCTGTTGAAGGAAGGGTGGTCACTCTAAACATGTCTGCCTCATTCCTGCATGGTGGGAATTCTGAGGAAGTTGTGGAAGGCCTGGGGGTAGGAGATGGGCACAAAGCTTAATGCAGGTAGCAGGACTGCTATCATTTGTCTGAGTCTGAGACCAGGAGCAAGGTGGAGAGTCTGAGCCTGGGCCTTTCACGTCTCAGGGGTCTGAAATAGTACCAGGTTGGTGAAACCCCCTGGACACTATCAGAAACAAATGGCAATCCTTTCTTAAGAAACGTTTGTCCAATTTAGTCCTCCAAGATTCCCTCAGATTAAGGTCAAGCAGTAAGCTCATTAAGCACATGAAGCCTAGGAAAAGGTGAAACATTATGACAGCAGAAACAGCAAATAATGGAATTACTCATCCAGGTACTGCAGATACTGGAATTGTTGGATATGGAATATAGAACAGCTATGCATGAAATGTTTAAAGATTCATTCACAAAGAGAAAGCAATAATTATTTGAATGAACAGGCATATTTGAAGAACAAAAAACAAAGAGAAGTTATATAAGTGGAAAAATATAAATTGTTGAAGTGAAAAAAAACTCAGTGGAAGACTACAGCTGAAAAGAAAATTAGAAATCTGGAAGATAGGTCTAAGAAATTACCTAGAATGCAGCAGAAAGAGAAAATACAATGGAAAATGAGAGAAAGATAGGAGATTTGGAGGAAAAAGAGAGTCTAATATTTGTCTAATTAGAATTTCCATGGAAGAAAGAATAGAGATAATAAAGGAGAGGTGGTTTTTAGAGAGATAATGGCTGAAAATTTTCAGAAATGATGAAAAACATGAATCCTCAGGATAAATTAAAAAAAAACTATCCTAGAGATATTAAAGGGAAATTCATGAACACCAAAATAAACTTCAAAAGCAGCCAGAGAAAAATATTGCCTTCAAAAGGACAATGACAGCAAACTTCTAAAGCAGTAATGGCAATCAGGTGTGAAATAATATCTTCAAAACGTTGAGAGCAAAGAAACTACAATTGTTAACCCAGTAAAACTATCTTTGAAGAAAGAGGATAAGATAAACACATTTATAGATTAAAAAGAAAAGAAAAGAAAAGATCAAGAGAACTGCAATAAAGGACTTCTGAAAGAAAATGATCCTAGACAGTCTTAAGATACAAGAAGAAATGGCGAGGATATAAAATAGCAGACATGTATGTAAACCCAAGCAAATATTGTTCATATAAAAAACTATAAGTATTATATTGTTTAATTCAGGGGGTTTATAAATGGACAGCACTAAAATACTGGGTCTGTAATAACATATAAGTTAGACAGGGAGTATGTTGAAATTAAAGTGTTCTAAGTTCCTAGAATTGTTCACTAAAAGGTTAATATATTATTTGACACTAGATCTTATCAAATACGTTTGGCAAAATGTCCAGGGTAACCACTGAAAGAATAGAAATAGAGTGAATAATTTCTAAATTTATAAAGAGAAAACAATTGGAATAAGGAAAAATATGATCAATAAAAAAATAAACTCACCCCTGGGGGAAGCAGGAGAGAGGAAAAGAAAGAAAAAGCATGGAGTTGGGGGAAAGGAAAAATAGTAAAAAGTAAAATGGTAGAATCAAGTGCAATATGTCAATAATTACCATAAATGTAAAAGAACTAAACTCACCAGTCAAAAGTTTGCCAAACCGGATTTTTAAAAACCCAGTTATATGCTGTTTACAAGCTATACAGTAGAAGCAAATTGGCAGAAAAAATGAAAAAAGATAAAAAAGTACATATGTAGCAGAGAAATACCAACCCCCACAAAATCTGTTATTAATATCAAACAAAGGAGTGTTTAGCAAAAATCATTCAGTTAGATTTTTTTAGATTTCCTGATTAATTCAGTAATTTTTCCTTCATTAATAGTTTCCAAAAATGCAAAATTAAAAGTAATAGAACAAAAGGAGAAATTGACAAATCTACCATCATGCTGTAAGATTTAAACATGTCTTTGGTAAGTCAAGCATACTAAAAATCAGTAAATATATAGAATATTTGAAAATTTTAGGTAAACTTGAACTAATAGACAATTTGTTAACTACATTCATTTCAAACACACATGGAATTTTTTTCAATGGTAATGGACCAAACTGTTAAACAAGTCTCAATAAATTTCAAGGAATTGACAAGTCATGTTCTTTCTCAATTATCAGTATATATTAAAAAAAATTTTTTAATCTCATAATTTGGAAGTCATAATGAAATCCAAAAACTTCTTATGACTAAGTTGATAGTAAAAAATCTGCATAACAATTCTATTAAATACTACATATTACATTAAAAGAGAGGAAAACAAATGGCTTTAAATATATTGGAAGAAAAGAAGGGCTGAAAATTAAGCAACTATGTAACCAACTTAAGAAGTTAGAAAAAGAACAATATACCCATGAAAAGTAGAAGGAAGGAGAAAATAAAGAGTAAACATCAATGAAATAGAAAACAAAGATACAACAGTGAGGTTCAACAAAGCCCAAGCTGGCTCTTTGAAAAGGTTATTAAAATAGATGAAAAACTGATGAGATGAATCAGGCAAAAAAGAAGGCACAAACAATAATTAGGAATATAAAAGGAGGCATAAATCCAGACCAGCAGAGGTTAAGACGTGAAATAATACTGGAACATTTCATAGCAATAAATTTGAAAACCTAGATGAATGGGAAACAAATTCCTAGAAAAATGTAATTCACTAAAAGGGCTTTAAGAAGACATAGAAAGCCTACACTTCCTGTAATGGGGAAATTGAAACATTAATTTAAAACATTCTTAAGAATAAAATGCCAGGGCCACATAGTTTAACAGGTGAATCCTACTAAATTTTCGAGGAATATATCATTCCAAATATATACAAGAATATATAGTCTGTGTCCAAGTTAGGTTTATTCAGGAGAGCAAAAGTGATTTAGCATTAGAAAAATCTATAAATGTCATTCATCACATTAATAGGTTCAAGGGAGAAAGGCATATTATCATTAGAATAGATGGACAAAAGTATTTGACAAAATTCAACACCCACTCATGATAAAAACTCTAAGCAAACTAGAAATAGAATTAGAACTTCCTTAGCCTGATGAAAAGCATCTACAAAAATTCTACAGCAAGTATTATTCTCAATGGGGAAACTTTAAAAGCTTTTCCTTTAAACTCAGGAACAAGACCAAAAAAATGTACTAGGTTACTTCTATTCAACATTGTACTGGAGTTTCTAGCAAGCACAATATAAGAAAGAAAATAAAAGCACGAAGTTTGGAAAGGAATAAATAAAATTGTCATTAGTCACAGATATGATTGTCTACCTAGCTCAAAGGAATCTGCAGATAAAAAGTAGAAAAAATAGGGAATTCCCTGGCGGTCCAGTGGTCAGGACTCCATGCTTTCACTGCAGTGGGCCTGGGTTCAATCCCTGGTCAGGGAACTAAGATCCCACAAGCCATGTGGTGCGGTCAAAAAAAAAAAAGTAGAAAAAATAGAAGAGTTTACCTGGCTATAAGGTCAATATTAAAAAAAAAACACATTTCTATATATCAGCAACAAATAGTTTGAAAAACATTTTTAAAAAGACGGGAGGGGGTGGAGTCAAGATGGCGGACTAGGAGGACACGGAATTCGCATCTCTGCACAACTAGGGCACCTACCAGGCAATGGTGGAGGATCACAGACATCTAAAGGGACGGGATGAACCCCCAGTGACTGGGTAGGACGTGGGGCATTGGGGGGAGTGAGGGGGGAGGAGAAATGGAGGTGGGACAGGACTGGCACCCCTGAGGGGTGGCTAGGGGAGGGGAAGGGATCCCACGCCCAAAAGGGGAAATTGGGGGACCATTGGGAGGGCAGAGGATCAAAAGGGAGCATGGCCAGATTTCCCCTGTCAGGGCCCCTGGGAGCCTGCTGAGATCCCTGGCCTGATGCTCTGCCCACTGAGGCCCCCTCAGCCGTGCAGGTCCTGAGGAAGTGGGAGCAAAAGTAAAGGCCGGACCTCCGGGTCAGCACCCCTGAGGGCTGGTTAGGGGAGGGGAGGAGTTCCTACACCCAGCGGGACCCACCGATGGTTAGGGGTCCAGCCGGGATGGGGGAGACCCTGGGGAGATGGTGGGGGGGGGTGTGTGGAGGGACAGAAGGGAAGGTGGCCAGAGCTTTCCCTGTCCACTTAGGCACCAGGGAGCCTGTTGGGCTCTCAGGCCTAATCCTCTGCCCTCAGAACCTCCCTCCTGTGGCGCAGAGCCCAAGCCCTGCCCCTACACCCCCACCTAGGGCCCTACCTCTACACTCGGAGACCCCCTCCAACGTGCTGGGCCTAAACCCTACCCACACACCCTCACTGAGGGCCTTACCTCCAAACTCCCAACTCCACACTCCAGAGGCCCTCCTTTGGAGGTGCTGCCTCTCCCCTTCCGCAGAAGGTCCTAAGCAGAGGTCCTGCCCCACACTTGAACGTTGCCCCGCTTAGGCCCCACCCCACACTCAAATGTCACCACCCACCTGCCTAGGTCCCATCCCACCCTAAACCCCGCCCCTGCCTAAGTTCCACCTCCGCCTAAACTCTGACCCCCATAGCCAAGGCTTTTTGTTCCCTCCTCTTTTAGATTGGGGTTCTGTTTTACCTTGTTGATTAATTTATATTTTTATTTTTTCTAATAAATCTTTGATTTTTCTAATTTTATTTTATGCTTTATACTTTGTTATTGTTCTGCTCCTTTTGGCTTGTTCCCCCCTCCCCCACTTTGTTTTTTTTCTTTTTTCTGTTGTGATTTTATTTTACCTTGTTGCAGGTGTTTCAATTATATTTTTATTTTTCCTAATATATTTTTATCTTTCTAATTTTATTTTGTTTTTTATCCTTTGTTATTGTATTGTTCCTTTTTTTTTTTTCTTTTTGGTTTTTTTTTTTTTTTTTGCTGCACCACAGCTTGCAGGATCTTGGTTCCGAGACTGGAGGTCAGACCCAAGCTCCTTTGGTGGGAGCTCCAAGTCCAAACCGCTGGCCTAACAGAGAACCTCAGACCCCAGGGAATATTAATCAGAGTGAGGCCTCCTGGAGGTCCTTATCTCAGCACCAAGACCCGGCTCTATCCAACTGCCTGCAAACTCCTGTGCTGGACGCCTCAGGCCAAACAAGCAGTAAGACAGGAATACAGTACCACATATCAAAAAAAAAAAAGATGAAATGACAAAAAAATATGTTACAATGAAGGAGCAAGATAAAAACTTACAAGACCAAATAAATGAAGATGAAATAGGCAACCTACTTGAGAAAGAATTCAGAGTAATGATAGTAAAGATGATCCAAAATCTCAGAAACAGAATGGAGAAAATACAAGAAACATTTAACAAGGATCTAGAAGAACTAAAGAGCAAGCAAACACTGATGAACAACACAATAACTGAAATTAAAAATACTCCAGAAGGAATCAATAGCAGAATAACTGAGGCAGAAGAATGGATAAGTGAGCTGGAAGATTAAATGGTGGAAATAACTACCAGGGAGCAGGATAAAGAAAACAGAATGAAAAGAATTGAGCACAGTCTCAGGGACCTCTGGGACAACATTAAACGTACCAACATTTGAATTGTAAGGGTCCCAGAAGAAGAAGACAAAAAGAAAGGATTGGAGAAAATATTTGAAGAGATTACACTCAAAAACTTCCCTAACATGGGAAAGGAAATAGTCAATCAGGTCCAGGAAGTGCAGAGAGTCCCATACAGGATAAACCCAAAGAGAAACACGCTGAGACACATATTAATCAAACTATCAAAAATTAAATACAAAGAAAAAATATTAAAAACAGCAATGGAAAAGCAACAAATAACATACAAGGGAATCCCAATAAGGTTAACAGCTGATCTTTCAGCAGAAACTCGGCAAGTCAGAAGGGAATGGCAGGACATATTTAAAGTGATGGAAGGGAAAAGCCTACAACCAAGATTACTCTACCCAGCAAGGATCCCATTCAGATTTGATGGAGAAATCAAAAGCTTTACACACAAGCAAAAGCTATGAGAATTCAGCACCACCAAACCAGATTTACAACAAACGCTAAAGGAACTTCTCTAAGTGGGAAACACAAGAGAGGAAAAAGACCCACAAAAACAAACCCAAATCAATTAAGAAAATGGTAATAGGAACATACATATCGATAATCACCTTGAATATAAATGGATTAAATGCTCACCAAAAGACACAGACTGGCTAATGGATACAAAAACAACACCCTTATATATGCTATCTACAAGAGACCCACTTCAGACCTAGGGACACATACAGACTGAAAGTGAGGGGGTGGAAAAATATTCCATGCAAATGGAAATCACAAGAAAGCTGGAGTAGCAATACTCATATCAGATAAAATTAGACTTTAAAATAAATACTGTTACAAGAGATAAGGAAGGACACTACATAATGATCAAAGAATCAATCCAAGAAGAAAACATAACAATTGTAAATATTTATGCACCCAACATAGGAGCACCTCAATACATAAGGCAAATGCTAACAGCCATAAAAGGAGGAATCAACAGTAAGACAATAATACTGAGGGACTTTAACAGCCCACTTACACCAATAGACAGATCATCCAGACAGAAAATAAATAAGGATACACAAGCTTTAAATGACACAACAGACCAGATAGACTTAATTGATATTTTTAGGACATTCCACCCGGAAGTGGAAGAATACACTTTCTTCTCAAGTGCACATGGAACGTTCTCCAGAATAGATCACATTTTGGGTCACAAATCAAATCTTGGAAAATTTAAGAAAATTGCAATCATATCAAACATCTTTTCCAACCACAACGCTATGAAATTAGAAATCAATTACAGGAAAAAACAGTAAAAAACACAAATACATGGACGCTAAACAGTGTGCTGCTAAATAACCAAGAGATCAGTGAAGAAATCAAAGAGGAAATCAAAAAATACCTAGAAACAAATGACAATGAAAACACAACAATCCAAAACCTATCGGATGCAGCAAAAGCAGTTCTAAGAAGGAAGTTCATAGCAATTCAAGCTCGCCTCAAGAAAAAAGAAAAATCTCAAATATACAATCTAACCTTACACCTAAAGCAACTAGAAAACGAAGAACAAAGAAAACCCAAAATTAGTAGAAGGAAAGAAATCATAAACATCAGAGCAGAAATAAATGAAATAGAAACAAAGAAAATAATAGCAAAGATCAATAAAACTAAAAGCTGGTTCTTTGAGAAGGTAAACAAAATTGATAAACCTGTAGCCAGACTCAACAAGAAAAAAAGGGAGAGGATGCAAATCAATAAAATTAGAAATGAAAAAGGAGAGATTACAACTGACACCGCAGAAATACAAAAGATCATAAGAGACTAAAACAAGCAACCATATGCCAATAAAATGGACAACCTGAAAGAAATGGACAAATTCTTGGAAAAGTACAATCTTCCAAGATTGAACCAGGAAGCATTAGAAAATATAAACAGATCAATCACAGGTAATGAAGTTGAAACTGTAATTTAAAATCTTCCAACAAATAAAAGTCCAGGACCAGATGGCTTCACAGGTGAATTCTATTAATAATTTAGAGAAGAGTTAACACTTATCCTTCTCAAACTCCTCCAAAAAATTATGAGAGAGGAACACTCCCAAACTCTTTTTACAAGGCCAAGGCCACCATCACCCTGATACCAAAACCAGACAAAGATATCACAAAAAAAGAAAATTATAGACCAATATCACTGATGAACATAGACGCAAAAATCCTCAACAAAATACTAACAAACAGAATCCAAAAACACATTAAAAGGATCATACACAATTATCAAGTGGGATTTATCCCAGGGATGCAAGGATTCTTCAATATACACAAAACAATCAATGTGATATACCATATTAACAAATTAAAGAATAAAAACCATATGATCATCTCAATAGATGCAGGAAAAGCTTTTGACAAAATTCAACACAGATTTGTGATAAAAACTCTCCAGAAAGTGGGCACAGAGGGAACTTACCTCAACATAATAAAGGCCATTTACAACAAACCCACAGCAAACATCATTCTCAATGGTGAAAAACTGAAAGCATTTCCTCTAAGATGAGGAAAAAGACAAGGATGTCCACTCTCACCAATGTTATTCAACAAAGTATTGGAAGTCCTAGCCACAGCAATCAGAGAAGAAAAAGAAATAAAAGGAATACAAATTGGAAAAGATGTAAAACTGTCACTGTTTGCCAATGACATGATACTATAGATAGAAAATCCTAAAGATGCCACCAGAAAACTACTAGTACTAATCAATAAATTTGGTAAGGTTGCAGGATACAAAATTAATGCACAGAAATCTCTTGCATTCCTATACACTAACAATGAAAGATCAGAAAGAGAAATTAAGGAAACAATCCCATTTACCATCACAACAAAAAGAATAAAATACCTAGGAATAAACCTACCTAAGGAGACAAAAAACCTGTATGCAGAAAACTATAAAACACTGATGAAAGAAATCAAAGATAACATAAACAGATGGAGAGAAATACCATGTTCTTGGATTGGAGGAATCAATATTGTGAAACGACTATACTACCCAAAGCAATTTACAAGTTCAATGCAATCCCTATCAAACTACCAATGGCATTTTTCACAGAACTAGAACAAAAAATTTCACAATTTGTATGGAAACACAACAGACCCCAAATAGCCAAAGCAATCTTGAGAAAAAGAAATAGAGATGGAGAAATCAGGCTCCCAGACTTCAGACTATACTACAAAGCTACAGTAATCAAGACAGTATGGTACTGGCACAAAAACAGAAAAAAAGATCAATAGTACAAGGTAGAAAGGCCAGAGATAAACCCACGCACATATGGTCACCTTGTCTTTGGCAAAGGAGTCAAGAATATACAATGGAGAAAAGACAGCCTCTTCAATAAGTGGTGCTGGGAAAAAAGGACAGCTACATGTAAAAGAATGAAATTAGAACATTCTCTAATACCATACACAGAAATAAACTCAAAATGGATCAAAGACCTAAATGTAAGGCCAGACACTATAAAACTCTTAGAGGAAAACATAGGCAGAATACTCTATGACATAAATCACAGTAAGATCCTTTTTGACCCACCTCCTAGAGTAAGGGAAATAAAAACAAAAATAAACAAATGGGACCTAATGAAACTTAAAAGCTTTTGCACAGCAAAGGAAACCATAAACAGGACAAAAAGACAATACTCACAATGGAAGAAAATATTTGCTAACGAAGCTATTGACAAAGGATTGATCTCCAAAATATACAAGCAGCTCAATATCAAAAAAACAAACAACCCAGTCCAAAAATGGGTGGAAGACCTAAATAGACATTTCTCCAAAGAAGACATACAGATGGCCAACAAAGGCATGAAAAGATGCTCAACATCACTAATCATTAGAGAAGTACAAATCAAAACCACAATGAGGTATCAACTTACACTGGTCAGAATGGCCATCATCAAAAAATCTACAAACAATAAATGCTAGAGAGGGTGTGGAGAAAAGGGAACCCTCCTGCACTGTTGGTGGGAATGTAAATTGATACAGCCACTATGGAGAACAGTATGGAGCTTCCTTAAAAAACTAAAAACAGAACTACCATACGACCCAGCAATCCCACTACTGGGCATATACCCTGAGAAAACCATAATTCAAAAAGAGACACGTACCACATGTTCATTGCAGCACTATTTACAATTGCCAGGACATGGAAGCAACCTAAACGTCCATCAACAGATGATTGGATAAAGAAGATGTGGCACATATATACAATGGAATATTACTCAGCCATGAAAAGAAATGAAATTGAGTTATTTGTAGTGAGGTGGATGGACCTAGAATCTGTCATACAGAGTGAAGTAAGTCAGAAAGAGAAAAACAAATACCGTA
The DNA here is from genome assembly GCF_028023285.1 of Balaenoptera ricei. Lineage (NCBI taxonomy): Eukaryota > Metazoa > Chordata > Mammalia > Artiodactyla > Balaenopteridae > Balaenoptera > Balaenoptera ricei. The sequence continues at coordinate 129,386,009 of NC_082639.1, forward strand.
TGCTAACGCACACATATGGAATTTTAAAAAGCGGTACTGATGAACATAGTGGCAGGGCAGGAATAAAAACGCAGACGTAGAGAACAGACTTGAGGGCACAGGGGTGGGGAAGCAGAAGCTGGGATGAAGTGAGAGAGTAGCACTGACGTATATACACTACCAAATGTAAAACAGATAGCTAGTGGGAAGCTGCTGCATAGCACGGGGAGATCAGCTCGGTGCTTTGTGATGACCTAGAGGGGTGGGATAGGGAGGGTGGGAGGAAGGCTCAAGAGGGAAGGCATATGAGGATATATGTATACATATAGCTGATTCACTTTGTTGTACAGCAGAAACTAACACAACATTGTAAAGCATTTATACTCCAATAAAGATGTGAAAAAAAAATAAAAAGAAGGGAAAAAAGACAGCATTTACAGCAGCAAAAAAAAAACAAAAACAAAACTGTGAGGTACCTAAGAATAAATCTGACCAAAAAACTGACCAAGACCTAGTTTTTCTATCTATAGAAAGACTCAATATTGTAAAGATTTTCATTCCTCCTGGACTGATCTGTAGATTAATGCAATTTAATTAAAGTCCCAACCTTGTTTTCATGGGACTTCACAAGTTAATTCTAGGACGATAGAGACAAAGAAAACCCTGGACACACCTCTGGAAGAATAATATGGTAAGCGGGATGGGACTTGCTCTGCCAGATCTTTGATTATAAAATTTATTATAATGATAATTAAGGTTGTGAGATACTGAAGTAAGTTTAGCCAAATTAACGAATGGTACAGAATCACAAGACCCATGCATTTACGAAACTGATATATGACAAAGGTAACATTTCTGACCAATGGGACTATTTAGAAAATTGTCCAGGAACAATTGACTGATAAATGCATAAAGGGAAAAAGTTGAAATTAAAACCCTTCCCCACCTTATTCATAAAAAGCAATCCCACTTGGTCTAAGAATTTAAATATGAAAAGGAAATCTTTTAAATTTTAGAAGAAAATGTATAATAGTATCTTTGAGGTTATAAGGATTTTTTGAACACACAATACAGAAAGAGTGGACTATAAAAGAAACTATTGCTAAATATGACTTCATTAATTTAAGAAATTGTGTTCATTATAAAAAAAATACAGAGAATGTGAAAAGACAAGCCACAACTGGAAATTATAAGCACAGAATCAAGATAGCAATTGCCTCTGGGGAATGGGAGTGAGACAGCAGAGGAATGCATGTGTCAAATATTACATTTAAAGGACAAAAAAGAGCCAATTTTAATAGAGGCTTTTTGGTGACTAAAGCAATAAATAGTGAAATAGCAAGTTACTTTCTCTCAAGTTATGATATCTTAATGTTTAAGACAGTTTATACTAGTTGTTATGGAAAGGGCTAGAGCTAATGAGTTACCTGAGACTTTTCTTCTATTTTGGAAAATAAAGGCACGAGAGCTGTGTGTGCTATCTCAGTAAATCAGATGTCTTTATCAACTGCTGAGCTGAAACTTTGTGTCCTTACTTAGCTTTAGTGGGGAAAAAAATCCCAAAACTGTCAGTCCAGCTGCAGTTGGATGCCACCTTGGGAATTTATTCACACAGCACATCACAGTTTGAGGACTCTAAAAAGTCCATTTCTCCACTTGCGATGATGGACAAGGATGGCAATTTAAATAAATTTGGCTTCCCAGGAGCTGAGAGGCAAGTCTGCCAGCAGAGTCCTAAGAGCATCTACCACTGGAATTTGCTAAAAATAACATACATTTTCTGTCTCCTGATGCCACACAATAGTGTTAAGCACAGCTACTTTAACACCGGAACAGATCACAATGGAGGGGGATGAGCGCTTAAAAAGGCTTTAACTAGTAACATTAGACCCTTGACTTTTACCAGATGCTATCAGGGCTCTTTGGGAACTCTTCAAATTTTCAGGCACCTGCTTTTAACCAGAAAAAAAACTCGTTGGAGACCAAAATGATGCTGAACATGACTTGAACTTGGAGATTAGGGCACTCGTTCCAATTCCATTTAAGTATACTTAAATAAAATACAAGCTACTCCTGCCTAAATTTCCACGAGCCCTGTCTTTCCAGCCCAGCCAGAACATAATCTCATCCTTGCCTCTCTTAGGACACCAAACACTTTCCATCTTGTAGTAAAGCAGTGAATGTATATTTTGTCTCCTCAACTTGAGGACAAAAAGACATCCTTCTTAGTTACCATCACTACTATTATTTGGAATAGGTACTATATTTGCGTACAAATTCAGAAGATACAAAGGGTACACGGTAATCCCCACGCATGAAGTGAGTGACACCACTTGTGCCCAGTGTAATCATGTACCCAATTCTGTTCCCCAGGGGCACCCAATATGGCCAGTTTCTTGGGTGTCCTTCCGAAATACTTTACACCTACAGAAACATACTAAACATGCATGCATTCATATATTCTTTATCCTCGCTTTCGAAAAATAGAAATGATAGTATACTGTCCTGCATCTTGGTTTTTTCCACCTGGTGCATCTGTGAACTCATTCCATATCATTCTACAGAGTTTCTTCATGCTTTTTAACAGGTCCCTGTATTTGCACGTGTATGTAGCAACACACTGCTATATGGCGTGGCTTATCCCTACTCAGGTACAGTTAAGTCACTTCTTATCTTTTGCTGTCACAAAAGCTGCATTGAATATCCTTGTATGTACATATGTAATTTTGCACATGTGCAAGTATGTAAGTGTCCCTGTTTCCCCACACTCACCACATAGTATGTTCCCAAACTTTGATTTTCTCCAGTGTGATAGTGTTTAACTGTGTTTAACTATGGTACTGCAGCATAATTTAAATTTCATTTGTCTTAATGTGAGTGAGGCCGAGGATATTTTATATGCTTAAGAGCAATTTATATTTCCTTTTCTGTTAACTAAGCATTCCTGTCTTTTGTCCACTATGCTATTGAGTTATTTTGATTTTGATTTTTAGAAGCCCTTTATATCTATGACATAAGTTGCAAATATTTTATCACAGCTTATATTTTTTAATCTTTTTTGTTGTTTTGCCATGCTGAAATTCTTATTTTTATGTTGGTCAGATTTATCAATCTTTTATGTTTGGAGCTTTATATTAAGTTTAGAAATGCCTTCGCCATATTGAGGTGAAAAATAAATGTATATACACCATACTTACTTCTCAGATTTCCAGAATTTCATTGTTTTATATTTTTATTTTTGGTCCATCTAAACTGTATCCTGGTGACAGTGTGAGATATGGATTCAGATTGTATTTCTTCCAGATGGTTAGCTGATTTCCCTGCCTCATTTATTAAATAATCCATATTTCCACACTAATTTCAAAATACAGATTTTTCATAAATTCCTATGTATATTTAGGTCTAATTCCTGACTTTCTGTTCTACTCTCTTCATGTGTTCTTATGCTCCGTTTTATTTATTATAGCTTTACAACAAGTTTTTATATCTGGTATGGCAAAGGAAGAGTTTTATTCATTTTTAATCCAACCTCTACCCTTCATTTCATTTTTCTACTTATTAATTCATTTATTTACTATTCAAACATCTTCTAAGTACCTGGCATTATGCCAGGTGCAGGAGAGAAAAAGATTAACAGCAGTCCTTACTCTTAGGGAATTCACAGAGAAGTGGGCATATAGATGGTACCCAATCAATGCTCAATGAATGTCAAATATCTGTAGTATTAGTGGTTAAGAGTATGGGCCCTGGGCAGATAGTCTCCATTCACATCTGGGCTCCACCACTTACTGGCTGTATGGCCTTGGGCAAATTATTTGACTCTCTGTACTTCTCATCTAAAAGTGGTGATAATAACACCTACCTTATGGAGTTGTTATGAGGATTAAAAGATTTAATGTACTTAGAAAATCCTTGGCACCACGTAAATTCTAGGTAAGACAACCTCACCCTGACCCCCCAGGGCCTTCAGGGGTCTCTGAATGCTCTGATAAGATGTCTTCCCCCCAGCCTCCTCCGTCCTGGTTGGCAGAAATGTCACCATGGCCCAAGACCCCACCACCCCCTCACGCACATGGTGGCTTTACCACCATCTGCCTTGAGACTATTGGGCTAATCTCACTGTGCTGTTTATTCCTGCTTGCATCATCCACTTTCCCCCCAAACCCTGACCCCAAACACCAGACTCAGGTCATCCCTCTTCCCGCACAACGGAAGTCCCCTGCAGCTCTGTACGTTTCTTCCCTGACCCTATCTCCCAGCCCTCCCCATCTCATAAAACCCTTCCACTGGGCCCTCTGGAGCTGAAGGGCAGTTGTGGGCACACCCTCCTCTATATACCAGCTCTTGTCAGAACACTCCGTCCCCGTCATGCTCTGTAGTCCCCTCCACTGCCAGCTGCTTCTCTCCCACCCTCCTCACACCCCGAGACCTAGAGGTGAGGTGGACATTCCCTGGCTCCTCATTGTTCTTTAAACACCATTTTCCCACTCTCTCCTTCCTCCTCCCTAAAACCTAAACCCTAAGGATCTCTGGGCTTGAATGTCCTGTTGATAGATTGTCACCCACTATCCCTCCTTGCTGCTGTCATCTACCCCACCAGAGCACTCCCACTCACTCCTTGCCAATTTCAGCTCTGGGCTCACTGTCACACTCTCCAATGCCACTTCTGCCATGGGTCTAGGTGATTTCAGTCACCATGGAAATGATCTTTTCAAATCCTGATGTCTCAGTTCTTTGACATCCTCTGCCCAGTGAACTTGTCCTTTATCTCTCTTCAACTATCCCCCCTCCTAGTCATATCCTAGTCCTTATCACTACGAATAACACAACCCCACCATACATTCCATTTCAAGTGTTCTGTGCTCTACTCACCACCTCACATTTTTAGCTCATACCTTCTGGCACCCCAAGTTCAGCAATTCTTCTATTGCACATGGGACCTACAACCTGTTGATTCAGTCACCATTTCCCCCGTCTCTTACCATGTTTTGTCTTCACTTTGCTTTTTACCAAAGTCCACAATCAAGTGTTATAATCACTCCCTTGCATACATGCTCACCTCCTTCACTCATCTTTTCCTCCTTTTTTTGGCACAATTCAAATCTTTGCTAAACCCAATTCTGTGCCTACTCTATGTCAACACCCACACATCTGAATACGGCAGGAGAAAGACACACAGCCAAGCTGCCCAGTCTCACTCTAAATTCATGACCCCCACCTCCAGGGGGCCCTTAGTGTTGCTGTATGTCCCTAGTCCCTCACTCTCCCACTGTTCTAGATGACTATACATTTTCTTCTTTCCTTAAAACTCCAATAACCCCTTCCCCATCCTCACTCCTAGCTTTATACTCCTAGAACTTCAACAAGCTCCCTCCGCCACAACTACCCAGTTACTGGCATCTGTCCCATACTTGTGTCCTCCCCACCCCAGCCTGTTTGAGCGGACGACTTGCTCATGCTCCTCCTTAAGGCCAGCACCACTCCTCCAGGCTACAGCTCGTCCCTTTCACTCAGGGCACTGCACCTGTAATTCTCCTTTTTCCTTTGGTACCCTTAATGCTTCTCACCCTATTCAATCATACCCATTACTGTACAAACTTGATATTATTTCTCCCATTAAAAATAAAAACAATCCTTGTACTCCTCTACTGCTCCATTAGTGGCTCCCTTTTAGGGCAAAGGTTTTCTTCCTTGCCTCAATTCCTCTCCTCCCATTGTTTCTTGAACCCAGTCAGGCATTTGTCCCTCTCAGTCAACAGTGACTTTTCCTATCAAGGTCACCAGTGACTTTCACACTGCTAAACTGAATGGTCAAAGTCTCAGCCCTCCTCCTCTTAATTAACCAGCAACATGTCTTAGACACAACTGAAACAGGTTCTTCACTTGGCTTACAGGACACCACATTTTTTTGGTTCTCTCCTGTCTTACTGATTGCTCTTCAGTCTTAGCTGCATTACCCACCTTCCTCAAAATTTTACAGTTCCTTGAGGCTCAGCCTCCAGAAAGTATCAACCCAACTGACACCCTGATTTCAAACTTCTGGACTCCAGAACTGCGAGAAGATAATTTATATTGTTTTAAGCCACCCAGTTTGAGGTATTTTGGATGGCAGCCCTAGGAAATTAATACATATTTCAATAAAGCTACTTAAAAACAAGCAAACAAACCTTTGACGGCTTTCCATCTCAAGTCACGAACAAGTCAAAATTCTTTCTCTAGCTACCCAGACCCTGCACTACTTCTTTGACCTTGCTTTCTACCCTCACCTTTGCTCTAGCCTCACTCTTTTCCTTGCTGTTTCATAAGCACTGCAGGAACACTCCTGCATGGGGCCTGCACCCTTGCTGGTCCATCTGCCTGCGATGCTCTTCCGTAGATATCTATGTAGCTCTCTCTTCACCTCCTTTGAGTGTTTGCTCAGATGTCATCTTCCCAGCGACCTCTTCTTCAAAATAACTGTCCCCCCACATTCCCTAGCCCCCATCCAGATTTATTACCATTCACTACTGCATTTAGAAGCATTTGGCATACTTTGGGAATTCCCTGGTGGTCCAGTGGTCAGGACTCTGCCGTGCATTCACTGTCAAGGGCACATATTTGATCCCTGATGGGGGAACTAAGATCCTGCAAGCTGCACAAGGCCAAAAATAAAGAAAAAAAAAAAAAAAAAAAGGCGTCTGGCATACTTTGTTTCACTAACTCAATTTTTTCGTGATTGCCTTTTCCCATCACTAGAATGTAAGCTCCAAGGGAGCAGGGAATTTTTCTTCATCTTTGTTCACTGCTGTTTTCATGTTGCCTGACACAGAGTAGGTGATCAATAAATATTTGTTGAATGAACAAATGAATGAATGAGTTTACCTATTATTCCCTTTTTTCAGTCAAAATAATGGGGCCATCTTACTATTTGATACAGGGCTATTGTTTTTGTGGTCTTTTGTTGTTTTTACTCTTAGTTATAGAAATTTTCAAACATATAAAAGTAGAGAGAATATATAATGTAACTCCCACCCTGATTGAACAATTATTAATAAAATGTGAACAGTTTCATTTTATCTATATCCCCACCCATTCCCCATACCTCCCAAGAGATGATTTTGAAGCAAATCCCAAACATCGAATCATTTTAATGTGTAAATATTTTGATATGTATTTCTGAAAGATACAGTCTTTAAAAAATACACAATATCATCACACCTAAAATTAATAATTTCATAATATCATCATATTATCAGTGTTCATACTTCCCCAGTTGTCTTATAAATATTTTCTCTTTTGCATTTTGTTTTTCACTTCGATAGTTTGAATTGGGATACAAATAAGTATCATACATTCTGATTTGTTGATATGGCTCTTTTATTCTATAAGTTCCCTCTTTATTTTTTTTGTAAATTTTTGGTTGAAAAAGCCAGCTCTGTATTTTCCCATAGTTCACTTCCCATAATTGTACTGTAGTTTCTCATAGTCTGGATTTTGCTGATTGCATGGCTGCTTTCCTAAGTGTCATTTAACATGTTCCTCTGTCCCCTGTATCACCTATGAACTGGTAATTAGATTTAGATACTTGGCACATTTTGATTCTTTTTTCTCAAGTCTGCTTTACTGGTGGTGTTTGTACTTCAAATAGGAGGAACAATCTCTTGTTTTCTCTCTTTTTAAGGGGTGATGATCATTGCCCAAATCTACCAGGTTAGTAGTGTTTGAAAAATAACAGTATTCTATCATTCCCTCCCCCATTTTTTAGCCGAAATACTTCTACAAAGAGAAGCCCCTCCACATTCACCCCACATCAACTATCTGGTTTCCCTGAACTATCTGATCATTTAGGAAAGAGAGGGCAAATGTTTCATTTACCTATTTTCAAATTAATGATGTGAGCTGTTCCTAGCATCTTCCAGAGGTGACTGATGAGTTATTGTGGTTATTTTAGCATCATTATGAACGATAGATATAAGTATTTTTATGTGTTTCAATCTATTATAGTAATTATCTTTATTGTTTCTCAAATTGTGCTATCTTTGGCCAGTGGGAACTTGTTTAGATTGACTTCTGAATCCTATTAACACAATTCCAGTGGTCTATGATAACTTCCTTACTCTCTGGTATGACAAAATGTCCTAAACTTAACCTTGTACCTTTTGTGCCCTAGACCTGGATTCAGCCCTTTCTCCAAAGAGCCCTATTTTCTTTTGTGGGCAACAGTATTTATTTAAAGATGCAATCTGACCACTAGTGGTGTCTCACTGGTACTAGGTCAGTGTGCAGTAAAGAACTAACTAAGCAGGACTAGGTTATCCAAACCCTGCATATTCCAAAGAAAGGTTTGGCTCTTGACTGACTCCTAGGAGATAACCTCTAACTAATCCCTTGGAATATCCTGCCTGATAAGAATGTCTGTTTATTGAGGACTTTGGGACACACCAGGTAGCCTGTGCTAACAATGTGACTTATGGTGGGGGCCTTGGGCCACACAATATCTATCAGTTGACCTCTGGAGGACATGCCTACGTAACTGACCTCTAAAGTAAAAATCCTGATGTCAATGCTTGAGTAAGCTTCTGTGGTTGGCAATACTTTGTGCAAGTTGCTATACATCATTGCTGGTAAAATTAAGTTTTGTCTGTATGACTCCCTGGAAGGGGAAAACTGGAAGCTTGTCTCTGGTCTGCCCTATGTGCCTTTTTCCATTGCTGATTTTAGTCTGTATCCTTTCATTGTAATAAACTGTAATCGTGAGTATAACAACTTTGCTGAGTTCTGTGAGTTCTTTTAGAGAATCGTTGAACCTGATGTTGGTTTTGGGGACCCCTGCCTATAGTCAGGAACTGTGTTTGGGCCTCTTAAGTAGATAGAACTAGAAAATTATATATTTTTAAAATCTAAATACATCATGATTTCATGCTAATGAAGTACAGGTCTACAGGCTCTTACTTAAACTCACTAATCTTGCATTTATATCTCCTTTCAACCACACCAAAAATATCTGGTTCTTAATGATACCAAATAATCACATTTCTTTAATCCTACAATACAACAATCTTAGAATAGCAATACCAAATCTACCACCAACAATATGATTATTGAGAACAATGTAAGGCTTTGTTTTTGTTTTTGCTGTTGTTTTTGTCCTTAGGGTTAATTCCAGTGGAAATATATGATCAAATTACTGTTTTTACAGTCATTTTAAATAGTTCCTTTCTGTGCAATTATGCTGTCAACTGGATACACAGATATAATCACTTATTTTTGCTTTTTTAGGGATTACATTTTTATTTAATTTTTAAAAAATATGTATGTTTCTAAAGACAAATCTTTGGGATATTCCAAAAAAGCTCCTCCCCTTTCCCCTTTGTATATAATGATTTAAAATTTTTTATTAATCTTTTATTGGTTTTTATAACTTAAGCAAATACATACATGTATATCTATATATTATCTATCTGTAGATATATAGATATAGATATATAAATATATTCACATCTTCCCTTTCTTATAGAAATGATAGCATACTGTATGTGTTTTTCTTTACCTTGTTTTTTTCCACTTAACAATATACCCTAAAGAACCCTCCTACACTGTTTGTGGGAATGAAAGTTGGTGCAACCACTATGGAAAACAATATGGAGGTTCCTCAAAAACTAAAAATAGAGGTATCATATGATCCAGTAATCCTACTCCTGGGCATATATCTGGACAAAACTATAATTCAAAAAGATACATGAACCCTTGTGTTCATAGCAGCACTATTCACAATAGTCAAGACAAGGAAACAACCTAAATGTCCATTGACAGAGGAGTGGATAAAGAAGATGTGGTACATATATACAATGGACTACTACACAGCAATAAAAAAGAATGAAATAATGTCATTTGCAGCAATGTGGATGGACTTAGAGATTATCATACTAAGTGAAGTAAATCAGAAAAAGAAAGACAAATATCATATGATATCACTTATATGTGGAATCTAAAACATGACACAAATGAACCTATCTACAAAAGAGAAACAGATTCGCAGACATAGAAAGAATAGACTTGTGGTTGCCAAGGGGGAGAGAAGTGGGGGAGGGATAGACTTGGAGTTTGGGGTTAGCAGATGCAAGCTATTACATATAGAATGGATGAACAACAAGGTCTGACTATACAGCACAGGGAACTATATTCAATCCCTATGATAAACCATAATGGAAAAGAATATAAAAAAAGAATGTACCCATATGTATAACTGAATCACCTTGCTGTACAGCAGAAACTAACACAACATTGTAAATCAACTATATGTCAATAAAGAAAAACGTATGTTCAACAGAAAACAAAACAAAACAAAAAAACAATATACCTTAGAGATCACTGCATTGTAGCATTCCCTTTTTCACTGTATTGTATTTCATTGTGCAGCTGAAGCTGTTTATTTAACTGCTTTCTTGTTGATTCAGGTTGTTGCCAATCTTTTGTTATCACAAATAGTGTTGTAATAGTACCTTGTTTGTACATCTCATCATATATTCATAGTATGTTTTCAGGATAGTATTCTAAAATCTAGATTCTTAAAATATAAATTTCCAGTGTGATTGCCGGGTCAAATGATAAATACATATATAATTTTGCTAAATATTACCAATTTCTCCTCCATCAGGGTTATTCTGCCATTGTGCATTCCTACCAGTTGTGTATTCAAGTGCTTGTTTCACCATCGCCTTGCCAAAAGAGTATGTGGTCCATATTTTGGATTTTTGTTGAATTTACAGGTGGGAAATGGTATCTCAGTGTAATTTTAATTTACATTTATCTTTTGAGTGATGTTGAGCATCTTTTCACAGGTTAAGGGTAATTTTCACGCTTTTTCAGTGTATTGTCTGTTTATCTCTGATGATGTTCTTGTCAGGATTTTCCTTATATTTCAGATTATTATCTTATCTTTCTGCTAACAGCCTCAAATTCTAGCAAGAACAGTATACACCAAAGAACCCTCAGGTCCTGGTGTAACTACAGTTGAAGAGTGGTATAGGGACCATGGAGAATCACAGATGACGTACAAGCACGTGGACAAAAGTACACATATTTTCAAATATTGGTTAAGGTTTTATATTATGAGATAAGAAATCCAATATTTCTTAGGTAATTAAGTTAATTTCCTTTACTCATTAATTCAGCTGGCATTTCTTGAGCACATGCTATGTCCAAACACTGTTTCAGGCACTGGAGATATAATGATGAATTGATTCTCCTACCTCAGGGAGCTAACGGAGAGGGAATGACATTATTCTCCTGATTCAGGCTGAAAAATCACCCCTGAAGAATATATTCTTCTTTCATGTGATTTTCCCCATGTTTCCATTTGTGGTATCAAGAAATTGGGAATCAGCCCCACTAGTGGATCAAAATCAGTGATAAAAACCCTAGTTTCTGCCATAAAGATGACTTTCAGTGCTGGTAGAGGAACTTCGGCCTCATCTTGTCTCATTTGCTTCTATTGATGAAGGAAAAAATATCTAGGGATCTTAACACTACTCACAGTCACACAGAGCCAGGGCCCCCGGTTTTTATGTCTTACTAGGTTATTTTCACAGCATCAACCTTGTAGAGAAGTTAAAGGAGCAAAAATAATGCAAACACAACCTACCCTTTGGTCTGCATCTAGTCTAGAGAATAATTCCTATTAATGGTGCCCTGGGCAATATTTGGTGGTGGCATTGTTTCTGCCAGGCTGTTCCCTAGCATGTCCCACCCTATGTGCCAAACCATAGAGCTCTCCTGTGTCATGGAACTGGTTCAAAGGGACAGCAGGATGTTTTTAATTTCATGAGGGAGACAATAAAAGGCAGTTAGAGAAAAGTGGGAGCAGGAAGATAAAAGTAACATGCTGAGAGAGGAGGAAGGCTGCTCTGAACTGATAAACCATATAGATTTTTCCCAAAGGGAAGGAGTAAAGCTCATGACATGTATACTTGTACTTAAGTACTTATTTAGGGGTTCTTGATGTCTCTGAAAGAGAAAGTTCTACAATAAAGCCCAGGACTTAAATATTTAGACTGTTTGGACTCTAGCTCTGTCACTAACCAGCTGCCTGAATCCTCCTTAAGTCACATCAATCTTCTGAGCCTCAGTTTCTTTATCTATAAACAGAGTGTGGCTGTCTGACTGAGAGTGTGGATTTGAGGATGAAAATGGGTCATGTCTTTGAATATGCTTTCTAAAATTCAATGTTTCTTCCATTCCTGAACTGGTTATTCAAGAACTTCTGATAAATCAGCTCCCTTCCCCCATACCCTCAAGCACATGTATATACACTGCAAGATATTTGGATAGGGCGACTGAGTAGCTGTGATTCACTGAGGTTGATTTTTCTAGAAAGTGGCTCAATTAGCATTTCAGCATGGTCTTTGAAGCCTGCTTCTGGGTCCTGGGTGAGATGAGACACTTTGAATCCACCTTACAAAGCTCCTGCTCCAAGGCAGCTGCAGTGTGTGCTCTTTTCAGAGCCATATGAAATAACTGCCCTTTGGCAGAGTGAGCCCATCTTCTCTCTAGGCAGCACAAAGGAAAGCTCAAAAGCATCTCCTGTTTTGATTGCCAAGTGGGGGAGGGAGTGAAAGTAGCCTAAATTATGAGTCCAGGTGTCTCTCTACAAAAATACACTTCTGCCTCTCTGAGATGCTGACATCACTTTCTGCTGCATGTGCTTCCTGAGCTCCATGTTCTGGCTCCCTGGGAGGTCTGCATGTAGTCGGGGCATGCTGCCAGCCTGAAAGTGTGAAAGGTTCCTTAACCTGGCAGTAGACCAGGCTGACAGGTGTCTGTCAAGGTCTCTAGGAACCTGGGAAGTGAACTTTAGGTGGAAACAGAATGGCTTATCTTTCCATGGGTAGCCTTGTTTTGATTGAGGGGAAAAAAAATCATAGAAGATTGTCACACTGGGTAAACAATGCTCAGTTAAGACTTTCAACTGTGCAATACTTTGTGTAGATTTAACGAGGAAAATGTGAAATAGAAACATGATGGGTTTGTTTAAAATACTTGAAAGAAGCATCTATAAGGGGTTGGAGACAAGCTGGCAGAGTAGAAGAAACTGAGCTCACCTCCTCTCATGAAAACACCAAAATCACAAGTAACGGCTGAATAACCATCAACAAAAATGACTGGAAACTACCAAAAAATATAGTCTACATCCAAAACAAAGAGGAAGCCACAACAAGAGGGTAGGAGGGGTGCATTCATGATATAATCAAATCCCATACCTGCTGGGTGGGCGACCCACAAACTGGAAAATAATTTTATCACAGAAATTCTCTCACAGGAGTGAGAGTTCTGAGCCCCACATCAGGCTACCCAGCCTGGGGGTATGGCATCAGGAGGAGGAGTGCCCAGAGCATTTGGCTTTGAAAGTCAGTGAGGGGTGATCACAGGAACTCCATAGGACTGGAGGAAACAGAAATGCCACACTTGGAGGGCACACACAAAGTCTCATGTACACCAGTGCCCAGGGAAAAAGCAGTGACTTCATAGGGGTCTGGGCCAGACATAACTGCTGGTCTTGGAAGGTCTCCTGGGGAGGTGGGGCGTGGCTATCGGTCACTTGTGGGGACAAGGACACTGGTGGCAGTGGTACAAGGGAGAACTCATTGGTGTGAGCTCTCCTGGAGGTCACCATTTTGTCACCAAGACCCAGCCCCACCCAACAGCATGTAGGCTCCAGTGCTGGGACACCTCAGACCAAACAACCAACAGGGCAGGAACACGGCCCCAGCCACCAGCAGACAAGCTGCCTAAAGTGTTCCTGAACCCACAGCCACCTCTAAACACACCCTGTGACACAGCCTTGTTCACCAGAGGGACAAGACACAGTTCCACTCACCAGTGGGCAGGAACCAGTCCCTCCCACCAGGAAGCCTGCACAAGCCTCTAGAACATCCTCACCCACTGGGGATAGACACCAGAAGCAAAAGGAACTACAACCCTGCAGCCTAGAGAATGGAAACCGCAATCACAGAAAGTTAGACAAAATGAGATGGCAAAGGAATATGTTTCAGATGAAGGAACAAGACAAAACCCCAGAAAAACAACAAAGTGAAGTGCAGATAGGCAATCTACCCAAAAAAAGAATTCAGAGCAATGAGAGTAAGGATGCTCCAAAATCTCGGAAAAAGAATGGAGGCACAGACCGAGAAGATACAAGAAATGATTAACAAAGAGCTAGAAGATATAAAGAACAGAGGAGAGATGAGCAATAGAATAACTGAAATGAAAAATACACCAGAAGGAAATAATAACAGAATAAATGAGGCAGAAAAATGGAAAAGACAGAATAGTGGAAATCATTGTCATGGAACAGAATAAAGAAAAAAGAATGAAAAAAAATGAGGACAGTTTAAGAGCTTCTGGGACAACATTTAATGCACCAACATGTACATTATAGGAGTCCCAGAAGGAGAAGAGAAAGAGAAAGGGCCAGAGAAAATATTTGAAGAGATAATAGCCGAAAACTTTCCTAAAATGGGAAAGGAAACAGTCAACCAAGTCCAGGAAGTGCAGAGAATCCCAGGCAGGATAAACCCAAGGAGGAACATGCCGAGACACATAGTAATCAAACTGACAAAAATTAAACACAAAGAAAGTATTGAAATCGACAAGGGAAACACAACAAATAACATACAAGGGAATCCCCATAAGGTTTTCAGCGGATTTTTCAGCAGAAACTCTTCAGGCCAGCAGGGAGTGGCACAATATATTTAAAGTGATGAAAGGGAAAAACCTATAACCAAGAATACTCTACCCAGCAAGGCTCTCATTCAGATTTGATGGAGAAATCAAAAGCGTTACAGACAAGCAAAAGCTAAAAGAATTCAGCACCACCAAACCAGTTTTACAATGAATTCTAGAAGGAACTTCTCTAGGCAGAAAAAAAAAAGCCACAACTAGAAACAAGAAAATTACAAATGGGAAAGCTCACTGGTAAAGGTAAACATACAGTAAAGGTAGGAGAACATCCACACACAAATATGATATCAAAACTACCAATTGTGAGAAGAGGAGAGCATAAATGCAGGATATTGGAAATGCATTTGAAATTAAAAGACCAGCAACTTAAAACAATCTTGTTTATATATAAACTACTATATCAAAACCTCAAGGTAACCAGAAACCGAAGTTCTACAGTAGATACAAACAAAAAAAAAAAAAAAAGAAAGAAGAATCCAAACACAACACTAAAGTTAGTGGTCAATTCACAAGAGAAGAGAACAAAAGAGGAAGGGAAGAAAAAGACCTACAAAAACAAATCCAAAACAGCTAACAAAATATCAACAAGAACATATAGATGGAAAATTACCTTAAGTATAGATGGATCAAATGATCCAACCAAAAGACATAGACTGGCTGAATGGATACAAAAATAAGACCCATATATATGCTGTCTACAAGAGACCCACTTCAGATCTAGGGACACATACAGACTAAAAGTGAGGGAATGGAAAAAAAGTATTCCATGCAAATGGAAATCAAAATAGAGCTGGAGTAGCATTACTCATATCAGACAACATAGACTTTAAAATAAAGACTGTTACAAGAGACAAAGAAGGACACTACATAATGATCAAGGGATCAATCCAAGAAGAAGCTATAACAATTGTAAATATATATGCACCCAACATAGGAGCACCTCAATATATAAGGCAAATACTAACAGCCGTAAAAGGAGATATCAACAGTAACACAATAAGAGTGAGGGACTTTAACGCCCCACTTACATCAATGGACAGATAATCCAGACAGAAAAATCAATAAGGAAACACAGGCTTTAAATGAAACATTAGACCAGATGGATTTAACTAATATTTAAAGAGCATTCCATCTGAAAGCAGCAGAATACACATTCTTCTCGTACACATGGAACATTCTCCAGGATAGATCACATGCTGGGCCACAAAGCAAACCTCAGTAAATTTAAGAAAACTGAAATCATATCAAGCATCTTTTCCAACCACAACACTAGGAGATTAGAAATCAACTATAAGAAAAAAAACTGTAAAAAACAAGAACACGCAGAGGCTAAACAATATGCTACTAAACAACGATCACTGAAGAAATCAAAGAAGAAATAAAAAAATACGTAGAGGCAAATGAAAACAAAAACAGGATGATCTAAAACCTATGGGACACAGCAAAAGCTGTTCGAAGAGGGAAGTTTATAGCAATACAATCTCACCTCAGGAAACAAGAAAAATCTCAAATAAACAACCTAACCTTACACCTAAAGAAAAGAAGAACAAACAAAAACCAAAGTTAGTAGAAGGAAAGGAATCATAAAGATCAGAGCAGAAATAAATGAACTAGAGATGAAGAACACAATAGGTATGATCAATGAAACCAAAAGCTTGTTCTTTGCAAAGATAAGCAAAATTGATGAACCTTTAGCCAGACTTACCAAGAAAAAAAGGGAGAGGGTTCAAATCAATAAAATTAGAAATGAAAAAGCAGAATTTACCACAGACACCACAGAAATATAAAGGATAATAAATGACTACTACAACCAGTTATATGTCAATAAGATGGACAACTGAGAAGAAATGGACAAATTCTTAGAAAGATACAATCTCCCAAGACTGAACCAGGAAGAAATAGAAAATATGAACAGACCAATCACAAGTACTGAAATTGAAACTGTGATTAAAAAACTCGCACCAAACAAAAATTCAGGACCAGAGGGCTTCACAGGCGAATTCTATCACACATTTAAAGAAAAGTTAACACCTATCCTTCTGAAATTCTTCCAAAAACTGGCAGAGGAAGAAACACTCCCAAGCTCATTCTATGAGGCCACCATCACCCTGATACCAAAACCAGAAGAAGATACCACAAAAAAAGAAAATAACAGGCCAATATCACTGATGATCATAGATGCAAAAACCCTCAACAAAATAGTAGCAAACTGAATCCAACAAAATATTAAAAGGATCATACACCATGTTCAAGTGGGATTTATCCCAGGGATGCAAGGATTCTTCAATATCCAGAAGTCAATCAGTGTGATACACCACATTAACACCTTGAAGAATAAAAACCATATGATTATCTCAATAGATGAAGAAAAAGCTTTTGACAAAATTCAACACCCATTTATGATGATAACTCTCCAGAAAGTGAGCAATTCAAGCTTTCCTTGAATTTGCTATGGGAAATTGTCTCCAAACTTCTCTCACATCTGGAAAGAGAAAAATCCCTCACCCATGAGTTTCCACACTCCCATCAGGAGCTTCTATACTGGGGTACCCCAAGTGCCAAGAGATTTCACATGCTTTTTTATGAGCTACAACAGCTGCCTTTTCAGTCAAATGTTCTCCAGGCTCTTAGTGTGAGAGTAATATATCAGACCCCATTTTCCTAAGAGAAAAACTAAAGTGTAACTAATAATTTGTTGAGTGCATACTATATGCTGTGGGCACTTTTATATGCATTATCTCTAATCTAACAGAGGAATTTAAATGAAATATTTAAAAATATTCCATTAACCCAAACGAAGACAGGAAAAAAGAATTGTAAGAAAAACCTAAACAAAACAGAACAAATAGGAAACAAACAGCAAAAGGATAGACATGAAACAAATCATATCAATAATTACCTTAAATGTAAATGAAACAACTTACCAATTAAGAGGGAAATATTGTCACACTGGATTTTTTTTTAAAAATCCACTTTAAATACAATGGCACAGATAAGTTGAACAAAAAGTACTGAAAAAAGATATACCATGAAGACAGTAAGTATGAAAGTTTTGTGATATGAATATCAGTCAACATAAACTTCAAGGCAAGGAGTATCACCAGAGATAAATAGGGACATTTCTCCCTGTTGACCAAAAGTCAATTCAATAAGAAGACAATTATTTTAAAAGTATGTGCCTAGTAACTGAGCTTCAAAATAAATTAAGCAAAACTGACAGAAATTAAAAAACCAACTACTTTTATAGTAGCATAAAACCATAAAATACTTTTAAATTTAACAAAATACTTGCAAAATCTCTACATTGAAAACTACAAGTTGCAGGATACACAATTAATGCACAGAAATCTCTTGCATTCCTATACACTAATGATGAAAAATCTGAGAGAGAAATTAAGGAAACACTCCCATTTACCATTGCAACAAAAAGAATGAAATACCTAGGAATAAACCTACCTAGGGAGACAAAAGACCTGTATGCAGAAAACTATAAGACACTGATGAAAGAAGTTAAAGATGATACCAACAGATGGAGAGATATACCATGTTCTTGGATTGGAAGAATCAATATTGTGAAAATGACTATACTACCCAAAGCAATCTACAGATTCAATGCAATCCCTATCAAATTACCAATGGCATTTTTTTATAGAACTAGAACAAAAAATCTTAAAATTTGTATGGAGACACAAAAGACCCCGAATAGCCAAAGCAGTCTTGAGGGAAAAAGACGGAACTGGAGGAATCAGACTCCCTGACTTCAGACTATACTACAAAGCTACAGTAATTAAGACAATATGGTACTGGCACCAAAACAGAAACATAGATCAATGGAACAAGATAGAAAGCCCAGAGATAAACCCATGCACCTATGGTCAACTAATCTATGACAAAGGAGGCAAGGATATACAATGGAGAAAAGACAGTCTCTTCAATAAGTGGTGCTGGGAAAACTGGACAGCTACATGTAAAAGAATGAAATTAGAACAGTCCTTAACACCATACACAAAAATAAACTCAAAATGGATTCGAGACCTAAATGTAAGACTGGAGACTATAAAACTCTTAGAGGAAAACATGGGAAGAGCACTCTTTGACATAAATCACAGCAAGATCTTTTTTGATCCACCTCCTAGAGTAATGGAAATTTAAAAAAATAAAATAAACAAATGGGACCTAATGAAACTTCAAAGCTTTTGCACAGCAAAGGAAACCATAGACAAGACGAAAAGACAACCCTCAGAGTGGGAGAAAATATTTGCAAATGAATCAACGGACAAAGGATTAATCTCCAAAATATATAAACAGCTCATGCAGCTCAATATTAAAAAAACAAACAACCCAATCCAAAAATGGGCAGAAGACCTAAATAGACGTTTCTCCAAAGAAGACATACAGATGGCCAAGAAGCACATGAAAAGCTGCTCAACATCACTAATTATTAGAGAAATGCAAATCAAAACTACAATGAGGTATCACCTCACACCAGTTAGAATAGGCTTCATCAGAAAATCTACAAACAACAAATGCTGGAGAGGGTGTGGAGAAAAGGAACCCCTCTTGCACTGCTGGTGGGAATGTAAATTGATACAGCCACTATGGAGAACAGTATGGAGGTTCCTTAAAAAAATAAAAATAGAATTACCATATGATCCAGCAATCACACTACTGGACATGTACCCAGAGAAAACCATAATTCAAAAAGACACATGTACCCCAATGTTCATTGCAGCACTATTTACAATAGCCAAGTCATGGAAGCAACCTAAATGCGCATTGACAGATGAATGGGTAAAGAAGTTGTGGTACATATATACAATGGAATATTACTCAGCCATAAAAAGGAAAGAAATTGGGTCATTTGTTGAGACGTGGATGGATCTAGAGACTGTCCTACAGAGTGAAGTAAGTCAGAAAGAGAAAAACAAATATCGTATATTAACGCATATATGTGAAACCTAGAAAAATGGTACAGATGAACTGGTTTGCAGGGCAGAAATTGAGACACAGATGTAGAGAACAAACGTATGGACACCAAGGGGGGAAAGCTACAGGGGGTGGGGGTGGGGGTGTGATGAATTGGGCGATTGGGATTGACATGTATACACTGATGTGTATAAAATTGATGACTAATAAGAACCTGCTGTATTAAAAAGTAAATAAAATTAAATTAAAAAATTTTAAAAAAAGAATGTAGAGACAGGATTAAATAGAAAGCTAGGTGTTATTATTTCTCATTTAAGGTATCATATTAAAAGAATTTTCTTGAAAAAAAAAAAAAAGGAAACTACAAAACAATGCTGAGAGGAATTAAAGAGACCTAAATATTAGGACAGATATACTATGCTCATACACTGGAAGACTCAATATTGTTAATATGTCAGTTCTCCCCAACTTATTGATTCAGTGCAATCCTAATCAGAGTTACAGCCATTTATTTCATAAATGTAAAAGTTGACTCTCAAGTTTATTAAAGGCAAAGGATCCAGGATAGCCAGAACAATCTTGAAGAAGAACTAAGTTAGAGGACTCTGATGTCAAGGCTTACTATAAACCTATACTAATCAAGACAGTCGTATTGGCATAAAGACAGACAAATAGACCGATAGGAAAGAACAGAGTCCAGAAATAGACCCAGACATATATGGTCAATTATTTTTTTGCAAAGGTACCAAGGCAAGGGGGAAAGTCTTTTCAATAAATTTATTGAAAAAGTCTTTTCAATAAATGGATAAACATTTCAACAAACTTAAACTTCAACCCCTACCTCATAATACACTCAAATATTAATATGAGATAAGTCAAATATCTAAATGTGTATGCTGAGAGCATAGGTGGAGTAAAGGGAGATTGGCCACAGCCAGGGAAATTGATCAAATAAGGAAATAAATGAAAGAAAATTGGAGTCTGAATTTTCACTGCTGGAGGAGGAATATACCAATATGGAAAGGGAGAAAACTCGAATGAACCATATGGTGTGTTGGATTAGAATTGGTGACATTGGTGTGAACTAATGGTCTTCAGTATAGAGAGATGAATATAGAAATTAATACAGAGGTAAAGTAGAGGATAATGTGTGTGTGGAATAAATATATTTCATTCACTAGATCTTTTCACTGCTGAGAGGGGCTCCCACTGCCAAATATGGGACCATTAAATGTCAAAATAAATAATGATAGCAATGGGTCCTAGCCCAGTGGGTAAAATAGAAATGCAAGAGTCTATAGACACTGAATAAGTTGATGAATAAACTAAAAGTTTAATGAGAAATGGGATGTTTCCATAGTGTCTAAAAACCTCTCAAGGAAACACTTTTTAATTGCAATGGGAAAACAAGTAACTTTAGAGTGGAGAAACTTTGCAGACACCACCTTCATCCTGTGATCAAAGTTAACATCATCAATAACAGGAAAACTGAAATCCTGTACCACATAATAAGATGCAAAGAGAAGAACACAGCTTCATTTCTGTGATATTCTTGTCAAAGACGCAATAATTTAATCATGAAGAAACAACAGACAAACCCAAATTGAGAGACATTCTACAAAATAACTGGCTTGTAGTCATCAGAAGTGTCAAAATCATGAAAATCAAGGAAAGATTGAGGAATTGTTCCAGATTGAAGGAGACTAAATATACATATCTAAATGCAATGAGTAATTCTGAACTAGAGTCTTGTCCTCAAATGGATATTCCTAGGGAAACTGGTGAAACTTGAATGAGGTCTGAGGATATTGATGCTGACTTCCTGATTTTGATGGCTATACTGTAGTTAGGCAGGAGAATATCCTTACGGGAAGAAAACATATATTAAACATACATATATAGGGTAATGGGACATTGTGCAGGCAACTTATTCCCAAATGATTCAGGAAAAGTCTTTTATATAATACTTATTTTTTTGTAAGTTTGAGATTATTTCAAGGAAAATATTGTAAGGGGAAAAAGTCTAGTGGAGAGGTGCTATAGAATCACACCACCTTCCTGTGTATGTTCGGCATGTACATATGTGCCACCCTACAGCCTCCCCCAGCCAGCTACGACATGGTTGCAGGACCAGCCATATGAGGAATCAATCCCCCATTTTCTGGAACTGGAAAGACATCGAATGGTGCTTGTTCTTTAGGCCTTCAGAATACGTATGAGTATTTCTGAAATTCCTTTTTTTGGAACGTAGACTGGGTCACCTCTGAATGAGCTATAACTCTTTTAGAAGGCAGAATGAGTCTCTCTCCACCCCCTTAAGGAGGTGCAGGGGTGAGGCTGAGGAGGATGAAGAGATCTAGTTCCTGGTAAAAATAGAATACTCCCAGCTGGTTATAGGCGAAGGCAGCTGTGTTGATTATTCTTCATTTGCACCTTCCTCCTTTCCCCCAAATCCATTCTCGTTCCCTTTCTTTACTTTGCACTCCAGGAGGGCACAGCCTGATCTCTTGCCATCTAGTTTCTACTTGGGTTCTGCCAACGAGAGGTGGGCAGGATGGGAGAGTGGGAGGAGAAATGGGCCATGGTGTTTCCTCCTCTGCCCACTCTCTGCATTGGCGCTGCTGCTGTGGTGGTGGCGGCATCTCTCCATGATTCCACCAACTGCTGGAAACCCTCCTCTGTGCTTCTAGCTCTTGCCGGGTTCTGGAAGGGTTCACCCCCTTCTCTCCCCTTGTCCTTTCAGGCCTTGGGGAGGTGACGGCTTTCCCAGCAATAAAGAACTAGTTTCCTGCAATGAAAGACAAAACCTAAGCAATATATGATGGACTTAATAAAGAAGCTAAATATTCTGCACAAGTGGCTACCTTTCCTTCCAAAAGTAGCTTCAAGTTAAGTAATTTTAAGAACTGATTCACTTTCCTTTATATTAAGCTGTATGGGGAAACTGCGTACAGGGAAGGGACCGTGGAGTAGATGGTATGATTGTTCAGTATCTTCACTGCCTCTCCCTGAGGAGGACGAGCCCCTGCCCTATGACATGTGACTGTCTCTGGACAATGAAATGGGAGCAGAAGGGATAGTGCCTCTAACTTATCTTGTGAGTCTCTCATTTTTCTTCTTCCTTTGCCGTGAGACCAGAATTGTCCTGAGAGCTGAGTTTGTTACCGAGTCCAAGCTCATACTACTTATCGTATGATAGGCCAATAAATTAAGAGACAAGTTGTTGGGGCAAGGAATAGTGACTTTATTCAGAAAGCCAGTGGACCAAGATGGTGGACTTGTGTGCCCAAGAACCATCTTGCCCGAATTAGCGGAGGGAGTGAAGTCAAGCATTTCCTGGTTCCGGGCCGCCTCCAGAGGGGACGTATTAATTTCTTCCTCCCTGCAGTCATTCACAGGTGGGACTGTTCAGGATGTTTCCTGTGAGCTAAACAAAAGTATTTTAGCTTAACGCTCATTACCTGGGAGGCAAGGTTCCCAGAGATGGGCCGTTATGTATCGTTTAAGCTTATAGGCAATATCCCTTTAGTGATCAACTTGTAATAGAATACAAAGATTCTTCCCTATTACAATTCCCCACTGTCAATATCCATTCCACAATCTTGTGGGAAAAGGGACAACGACTGTTCTGGCTACTTCTGGAGGTGATGAATAGTCCCTAGAATCTTTGGTCAGTCCTTTTATATCTACCACTATTTGAACCTGATGAAACCCCTTAACACTTTGTTGTTTAATTTGTACTTGAACTTGGGATTTTGGTTCCAGTTCCCAAGACATATACTCAATTCCTGTGCTAGTTATTTGAACAAAAGTAAACAAATTGGTTGACCCTTCTCCAGCTACAATGAAACTACCATCTACTTCAGTTGGATGGGCAGACCTGCTGGAGGCAAACACATGAACAGAGGTTGGTATAGTGTCCAAAGTTTTAACATAATTGGCAACTGCTAGGTCTTTTAAAGTATTTATAGATTCTCTCGCCTGGGCAGACACCTGGAGTGGCCTACCATACAATACTTCAAAGGGGTTTAATTTAAGCCTGCTTCTGGGAGCCACTGATCTGTAGCAGGGCAACTGGCAAGGCCTTATCCCAAGTTAAATTAGTATTCATTTTCTTGGTTTTTCCTGTTGATTGCAGTCTCCAGGATGAATGTAGTTCCAATGCCTTAATCCAAATCAGGGGATAATTTCCTGGAGGGTTTTAACTAATTAGAAGCTACTGATTTTAAAAACTAATAACGTAGAACTGCCACATACAAAACAAATGGTTCACAAAACATTCTCCTTTCCTTCTGAAGGTTTTACGATGCATTGTTATCATTAACCAGTCTTACTATAACTTAAATGGCCAATTGAGACAAACGGTTCTGACACCATTCTTCCACTGATTAAGACTGGGGTGGCAGGTATTGGGGATAACATTCATTTAGCCTTCTGAGCTTTCTGGGAAGACTTGGTGACCTTGCCAACTCCAGCTGCCTTCTGGTCCACTGCTTTGATGACACCCACAGCAACCATCTGTCATGTCATGAACAGCAAAATGGCCCAGAGGAGGATGGTCAGAGAAGCTCAGCACCCATGGGCTTACCAGGAACCATATCAAAGATGGCAGCGTCACCAGATTTCGGGAATACGGAACCATCTTCCAGCTTTTTCCCAGAATGATGATCAATCTTCCCCTTCATCCCAGCAGACTTGCAAGCGATGTGAGCTGTGTGACAATCCAGCACAGGTGCATATCCAGTACTGACTTGGCCTGGATGGTTCAAGGTAATCCCTTGAGCTGCGAAGCCAGCTGCTTCCATTGGCGGGTCATTTTTGCTGTCACCAGCTGCATTGCCACGATGAACATTTTTGACAGACACGTTCTTGACATTGAAGCCCACATTGTTCCCAGGAAGGGCTTTACTCAAAGCTTCATAGTGCATTTCAACAGACTTTACTTCAGTTGTAATGTTGACTGGAGCAAAGGTGACCACCATGCCAGATTTGAGAACAGTCTCCACTGGACCCTCATGGACAGTACCAATACCACCAATTTTGTATATGTCCTGGAGGGACAGATGCAAGGAATACACTGGCTGGTATCTTGACAAGTCAGTCTATGGGAGAAGTGATCCTCTTGCCTCAAAGGATATTGCTTTAGATTAGGTGTCCTGACACCCCTTCTTAATGGGATTAGTATTGGCCATGTGTTATTGGCCTTCGCTGGGGTGCTGTGAGCACACACTTCTGGCCTTAACTTTTTGTAGATTTCAAGGGGTGGGGTGTGGGGGAAAGCTCTGTCTCGTTTCCTGGGGTTTTTATTTTTTGCCAAATTTCTTGAGTCCTGTTCAAACTTTTGCTTTGGTTCCCCTTTTCAAAGGCCTGCCAAGATGCACTAATAAGTATTGCTCTAATTCCAGCATTCCTCCCTCACTGGGATCTCAGTTTGGTTTGTCTGTGTGTACTGCCAAGTGGGCTTCAGGTGTAGAGGATTATCCCTATAAAGGAGGGTGGTGATCTTTCCAATTAAAATATAAACCCAGCTGGCTTGTTATTTGCATTTAGCCCCCTATGTGAGATAACAGCGATTGAAATTGTCCTGCCCTGGGAGTGGCTCCTGGCCCAAACTGAGTGCCCTTTTGGTTCTTAGATGGTGATACCAGACCAAGTCCCTGTGGCCCAGAAACTAACAGGATTTTCTAACTGATCCCTAGAAGGAGGAAAATTTCTGAGCCCCAGGGTCAGGAATTGGGGCTGGAAAATAATGGAAGGTGGAAAAGAATGGAAGGTGGAGGAAGGGGTGGATATATTGGCATAATAGCTAGAGCAGCTGGGACACCTAGCTCAGCAGGAAGGAGTTAAGGTTTGAAGCAACATATCTTCACTCTCCTACCTTTCCTTGTTTTCCCTGATGTAAGAGCACAAGTGCTTGCACATAAAGGATTTCATCATTCTTCTCTGCTTCTTCACAAAATAGCTATAGAGTAATTCAAAAGCCACTATAAAGCTATAAACAGCAATTGATCATCCCTAACCGTTTTGCTTCGGCATCAACCAACTGGGATTACAATGCAATTGAAAAGAAACTTGGTTACTGCTGTGACAAACAACTTAAGATAATTACTAAAATTATGACTGATATCATCTACCAGGATACACCAGAATTTTAGGAGTTACACCAGAATTTTAGGAGTTCCATATAATGTCCAGAATATGTACATTAATAATGTTTACCCATATGATACAGTCCAAAAAGTTTTATCACAACTTATTTGACAATGCTTCCCAAGTAATTCAACATACTGAATAAGCCCAATTAGTTGAATATTCCTCTCTCTGAGATGGAGAGAAAACAAATAGTTTGAGTGTTCCAGGGATCCTTTGGAAAACTTCAAAGTTAGCTAGAGGTCAAATGAACCTCACCCAGAATTTGATTTGGGGGAAGCTTATCAAAATATCAAAAAGTTTTAACCAGTGATAATAAGATCTCAATGGCAAATACAGATCGCTTAAACAAAGAAACTCACAATTACTAAAAGCAGTTCAATATTTTAAGAAAACTTTGTCCTCTTAGAAAACCGATTCAGGTTTTGTACCACTTTACATTTAACATTCATTTTCTAAATTAAGTTCAATTCTTATCTTAGCCAATACTTACCATGTCACCTTTTTCCCTTTAACAAAAGGGATTTTCATTCCTCATACCTTCTGTGCTGAAAACACACGTCCTACATCTTTGCATACTGAAATGTTTCCCTTATGATTCTTAACATTAAAACCTTAATCTCTAGTGAAAACCAAGAAGCAAGTAATTGTAAACTGTCATACCAGCATTTCCTGATTGACAAACTTATGCTTTAGTCTTCCTCTCCTAAGAAGGCAAAGGTAGGTAAACTTAGACCTGGCCAGCAATTAATATTCTATCCTATTTGAAATGACCCAGATAGTCAACAAATTCTCTTCATTTAACTTAGTTTAGTTTCAAGTTACGAAAACCTGGAAACACTGTGTTATATAGACATTCTCAAAGCATAATTATTCCTACAGAGTTTACCTAAAACTCTTACCTCATTTACCTCTGTTTTATTTACTTAAAAGCTTTGTCGTATTGTTATTTTTCTTGCTGACAAGAAGAAAACATTATTCCTGTGTAACAGGAATAAGGTCTTATTTGATTTCCAGTAAACCAAGGGACAATAAAAGTACTACAATTAATGCTGATGATTGTAAAGACATGTCTGTATTAATCAAAGCAACAAGATTAAGTTAACTTTATTACCAGATATTAATTCAATACTGAATACTTCCTAGATCACATGAACCTGAAATTCATTCTGGCCAGTTTCTTTTATATTTGAGTATTTATATAAGCACTTAATTTCCTTTAAGCCAATTAAATAGTTCTTTTACAAGTTAGTTTCAGCAATGCCACACATCTATAACAAGTACAAACACACAAACAAACAGAGACCTCATAGTTCTCATTCCAAAATTTCAGTCATGAATCAGGTACAGCAATATAAAACCCAACAGTTACAAAAGAGGTTGGATTTGAGTTGCATTTCTGGCAGATGGGACAAATCAAGGTCACCTGTCTAGATGACTAAACCCTTTTTACTAATATTTATGGAAAAGACACTTCTATTTGTAGCTTTTGGTGATTTTAGGAACCAAGTGGAAACTTTCTCTCCTTCCTGGGAATATCCCACTCTTGGAGAAGAACAGACAGCTTTTTTTTTTCCAGTTCCTTTCCTCCATTTGACATCAGTAAAAGTTTTAAATACCACAGAACTGATTTGGCTGTAAATGGAGAAACAGTACCAAACAAAATGAAACAAAAAACCCAAAGGACAAACAGAAAATTCTAAATAAACCCTCAAGTTGGGTGTTGGGGGTTTTACATATACCAATGACACAGGAGACCATAAATAATGTAATTAACACAGCAAGGGTAGCAGTACATGGTGCACGGGGTTCTGAGATAACCCTGCTAAACCCCTTGTAGAGATATCTTAACAGGTACTGTGACCACACGTTGTTACAATAAAATATCATCTTCCTCTCACCCATGGGCTCATAGCTGTAATCAGATCACTTATCCAAAATGCGCCTCAGAGGGCTTTAGGGATAGCTGAAATAGTCCCCATTTTTAGAGACAAATTCAAGACAAAACACAAACTTCACACACAAATGCTAGCATCCAAAGAAACAAATGAACCAGTACACACGTCGGGTAAAAGTCCAACAACTCTTTCCTCTCTGCAACAGGGTACCCCACTCAAATGCAAAACAAACTGGCTTATTCCAGAGAAAAAGCCCCAGATGGAGAGGAATAAAGTTTCCAGCTGTACACACCAGAGCGACTTACCCTACTGTATAGAGCTCATCAGCTCCCAAATGCTGATTCCTTGCCCCTACTGCCAAGCGCCGGGGCAGCCGGTGCTGCTTTGGGGAATTTTGAAGGGAAGATCCTTAAGACAAGTGGTCCTGGCAGCTGCTAGGCCCTCATCTGAATATTTCCCAACCGGCGTGGCCAGCCACGAGCAGCAAGGCTCCTGGCTGGCTGTGCCTAAACTTGTTATCAAGTCCAAGCTCAAACTGCTCCCTGCACGACAGGCCAATAAATCAAGAGAGGAGTCGTTGGGCCAAGAAATAATGACTTTATTCAGAAAGCCAGCAAGCTGAGAAGCTGGTAGACTCGTCCCCCAAAGAACCGTCTTGCCTGAGTTAGAACTCAGGCTTCATTTATCCTAAAAGTGGAGGGAGTGAAGTCAAGCATTTCCTGGTTCCGGTCCGCCTCCAGAGGGGAGGTGTTAATTCCTTCCTCCCTGCACTCATTCACAGGTGGGACTGGTCAGGATGTTTCCTGTGAACTAAACAAAGGTATTTTGTTTTTGTTTGTAGCTTAATGCTCGTTACCTGGGAGGCAGGGTTCCCAGAGGTGAGCTCTTATGTATCATTTAAGCTTACAGGCAATATCCCTTTAGTGATTAACTTGTAATAGAATAAAAAGTTTCTTCCCTATTACAGGTTGATCTTCAGCTTGGGTCCCAGAAGGAGGAAGATGTGGAGCAAGGCTGAGCTGACCTGAGACGGCATGTTATATGAGCAAGAAATAACCCTTTGTTATTGTGAACCACTGAGATTTTATGTTGTTACCGTAGCATAGCTTGGCTTAAGCTGGTTGATACAAAAGACACTTCCCTTGTGTAATTTTAAAAAAGAGGATCTTTTTAAAGATCCTGCAATATATTCTGGCCCTTTCCCACAAGTGGCAAAGGCAGGTATATCTATATAAAGTTGACCCTTGAATAACATGGGGATAGGGGTCCAATCCCTGTGCAGTCAAATATCTGCACATAACTTTTAACTTCCTAAAAACTTAACTACTATTAGCCTACTGTTGACTAGAAGCCTTACCGATAACATAAACAGTCAACTAACACATATTTTGTATGTTGTATGTATTATATACTTTATTCTTACAACTACAATTCTTACAATACAGTAAACTAGAGAAAAGAAAATATAATCAAGAAAATCATAAGGAAGAGAAAATACATTTACAGTATTGTACTGTATATATTAATACCATAACTTTACATTGTATGTTTGCAAGATAAATCATCTGTCAGTACCTACACCAATATCATCTTATATGATACAAAACGCTGTAGATGTTATGTGTACATGTTACTAACACCAAACATCAAAAATGAAAAGACAATATGAAAAAGAAATTCATATTTATTTACAAGTATAATGAATCATGCTTTGATAATGAAGAAGCAGCAATATGATTGCTTTACTGTAGCTAGTGTAATGTTTACAAGTGCTTCATGGTAGCCTAACCTATACACTAGTGAATGGATCATTAAAATGACATGTACACACTGCTATATTTAAAACGGATAACCAACAAGGATCTACTGTATAGCACAGGGAACTCTGCTCAGTGTTATGTGGCAGCCTGCATGGGAGGGGAGTTTGGGGGAGAATGGATACACGGATATGTATGACTGAGTCACTTTGCTGTGCACCTGAAATTATCACAACATTGTTAATCTGCTATACTCCAATATAAAATAAAAAGTTAAAAAGATTAAAAGGAAAATATAAATTTAATGAGAAAACAAAAAAGAAATCACAATAGAGAAATGGTAAGTAAAAAAAATGTTTATGGTATCCAATATTACAGTCAAATTCATAGTACAGTATTGGAAACATTGTTACATTTTTTAAAAACCCACACTTACCTGTGATGATAGGCTAGTAGGCAGTTTCTCCAATTATGAGAGAGGGAGAGGTATACTACATGGTAATGTAATTCTTTGAAAACAAAGAAAACTGAAACATTATTGATTTTATATTACTGTAAATATCACTCACCTTATGCCTATGTAAGGATGGGCTATCCACTTCAGTACAAGTCTTACACATGATGTTCTACACGATGAATACTTAAGCAATGATGATGATGATGACACAAAAACTTCTCATACAGTTCTTGCCGTGCAGTTTTTAGATTTTCACACGAAGACACACACACACAACAGATAAATCTATTGATGGTAGGTCATGATGATAATTTGCTATTCATTAAGGGAAAGTGGATCATCATGAAGGTCTTCTCTTCATCGTCTTCACATTGAGTGGGCTGAGGAGGTGGAGGAAGAGGAGGGGGCAGAGGCAGAAGAGGTGGAGGAGGTGGAAGCGGAGGCTGGAGTGACAGGCACATTTGGTGTAACTTTATGGAAATACACTGTAATTTCTGTCTGACTTTTTTGTTTTTTCATTTCTCTAAAAATGTTTCTATATGGTATGCCAATCCTTTTAATTCTTCTGGTGTGAAGTCTGTTAGCTTTTGAATTTCTCCAAGATCTTAATCTTGAAAACCTTCACTCCCCAACTTTTTTTTTTTTTTCGATATCCACAGTTTTTTCATGACATCCTTGATAGGTTCTGTCGTAAATCCTGTGAAGTCACGCACAACATCTGGACACAGTCTTCTCCAGCAGGGATTTATTGTTTCAGGCTCCATGGCTTTCATGGCTTTTTCTATAACAACAATGGCATTTTGAATGGTGTAAACCTCCCAGACTTTCATGATGTTCTCCCTACTGGGGTTCTCTTCCATAGCATTGGCAATCATTTCCATAGAGCACTTCGATGCCTTGTGTTGAAATCATGAGGTTCTGGGTGACCAGGGGCATTGTCCAATATCCAAAGAACTTTCAAAGGCAGTCCCTTACTGGCAAGGTACTTCATGATTTCAGGGACAAAGCATCGAAGGAACCAATCCAGAAAAAGTGTTCTTATTGTCCAGCTCTTCTTCTTGTACAGCCAAAAGACTGGCAGCTGGTGTTTATATTTTCCTGTCAAGGTTGGGGGGTTAGCAGCTTTATAGGTAAGGGCAGTCCTGATCGTAAATCCCACTACACTTGCACAAAATAGTAGAGTTAGCCTATCCCTTTCTGCTTTAAATCCTGATACTTGTTTTTCTTCTAATAAATGTCCTTTGTGGAATTTTTTTTGCAGAACAGGGCAGTTCCATCTGCATTAAAAACCTGTTCAGGTAGATTTCTTTTCTCCTCAGTGATTTTCTTAATGGCATCTGGGAACTCGTCTGCTTCCTCTTGGTCAGCAGAAGCTGCTTCTCCTCTTATCTTGATATTTTTTAAGCCACACCTCTTTCTAAAGTTATAAACCATCCTTTGTTGGTTTTAAATTCTCCAGCTTTAGACCCTTCACCTTCCTTTTGCTTTAAGTTATCACATAATGACTTCACTTTTTGTCGAATCACATTAGAGTCTACAGGTATTGCCTTTCTGATAGCAATCCTGCACACACACAAACGCTGCACTTTCAATACTAGATTAAAAGGTGTTTTGCAAAAAGTGCAAGGTTTTCGAGACTGCTGGAGTAGCTGCAGCAATGACTTCATGAATTTCCTTTTCTTTTTTTACAATGGTCCTTATGCTGGATTTATTATCTTGAAATGGTGGGCAACCGCAGCTGCAGACCTCAAGCTATGGTACCTATCAAGCCATTTAACATTTTCTTGTAATGTCATGACTTTTCTCTGCTTCTTGGGAGCACTTCCAGCATCACTAGTGACACTTTGTATGGGTCCCGTGGTGTTATTCAAGGTCTATGGTATTGCACTAAACACGATGGAAAATACACAAGAACCTTGAGATCACTTTTTACTGTGACACGCAATTTCCTGGAGAGATAAACTGCTCACATGCTGATTAGCTGATCAGCATCACACAGCGTGGTGGACACTCGCTCATCACAATAGCAACAGGAGGTGGCTATGAGATTATATACGTTAGTACAGTATGTACCATAGTTAATTTTATGCCATTATGATTTAATACTGTATCTTTACACTTGTTTAAATTTCCCTCTACTGGGTATGGCACCATGTATGGTTTGTGTTTGTGAGCATAAGTTTTGCATATACTTTATGCATTCATGATATACCTATCTTTTTCTTAATTTTTACATATACTTTATGCATTCATGATATACCTATCTTTTTCTTAATTTTTTTTCATATTTCTAGGCTATGCGGTTTGTCTGCGAGTTTTTCAAATTGTTGCAGATCTCCAAAAAATTTTCCAATACACTTATTGAAAAAAAACTGCATACAAGTGGACCTGTGCAATTCAAACCCATGTTGTTCAAGGTTCAACTGTACTAACAAGAAAACTCAGGTATAAAGATATGCACATAGCTTAAAACCAACACATGTGATAAAAATCAAATTTTTAAAAGAGAAACCCCCCCAGCAACTCTATGGTGAGGCTGCCTGGATCATTTTTAAATTTTGATGAGCAGGTCTCTACAGAAATGAATACCCACAGGGCTTGAGGGTTTGAGGTTGATAACTATGAAACTTGGTACTAACAGCGTGGACTTAACACCACTTGTATTTTCACTAGGATTGTTAATGTTTAAAAGTGATCAGGGGACTTCCTGGGTGGTCCAGTTGCTAAGATTCTGCGTTGGCAATGCAGCGGGCCCAGGTTTGATCCCTGGTCAGGGAACTAGATCCCACATGCCACAACTAAGAGTTTGCATGCTGCATCTAAAGATCCCGCAAGCCGCTACTAAAGATCCCGCATGCAGCAACGAAGATCGCTCATGCCGCAACTAAGACCCAGCATAGCCAAATAAATTAAATTAATTAATTAAATAATTAATTTTTAAAAATAAACAAAATAAAAGTGATCAGGTTACAAAGCTTTATTGGTCTGCTTCTAATACTAATTTTCTTTTAAGCCCTATTATTTTTAGCTTGTGATTTTGCAGAATGCAAGGTTTTTTTAGAAATGCACATATAACGTTATATCTGAAATACCTGTATTATAGTAGGTAACTGCCAAATTTAAAACAAACTAACAAAACCCCCTAACTCTGTCTCCACTCCCACTTTTTCCCCATTCCGTCATCCTGTACATACACGTGGGGTCAAGAGGAAATATGGTCAATGGGAAGAGTGTGGTCTTCAGAATCAGACAGAACTGAATCTAATCCTTACCCTGATACTGACTTGCTATGTTAACTCGGATGACATTATCTCCCTGAGCCTCAGTTTCCTCATCCATAAAATAGAGACAGTAGACAAGCTTTTCTGGAAACTGGCCACAGGAGAGGTAATCTCGGTGAGCAAACTCAATAACCAATAGCCAAGTGCCCATGAAGAGGCCTTTCCTGGGAACTGCACTTCCCAGTAAGGACCAGGCATCACCTCTGCAGATGCCCAGGGCCCTAAACCAGAACCTCCAGGAATAGGGTCAAGGCCAGAGAAGGTTTCAGAGTCCCCACAGATGACATGATTGTTTGTACACACTGCTACAGAGGATGAGGGCTCCTTGAAGACAACCAACTTCCCTTGTTATGATTCCATGCCCAGTAAGCAGCTGAGGACATGGTGCCCGCAGGGTGAGAATGCCTGGGTCAGGTGGACAGAAGTCCATTCTACCTGACAACTGTAAATAGCAAACTGACACTCTGTGTTTATCCCAAATGCTAAAATTCACTGTACCTCAGCTTCCTCATCTGTAATATGGGCACAATAATAGGACTTATAGAGTTGTGGTGAGGATTATGAGATGTTATATGGAAAATGCTTGAAACAGTGGCTGGCTCAGAGCACCTGCTATCTAAGTGCTTGCTATTAGTATTGTACATCAGGCTCTGTGAGGTTGGTTAATGTGACTCTGCCTTTGAAAGCCAATGCCCTGTCAGCGTGCACAAAAGCAACTTAAGAACAAGACCCTGAACTGCGGCTAATTTACCAAGGTACATATTGCCTGGCAGGGACCTCTGTGGGAAGCCAGAGTCCTTCTTTTGGTAATGATATGCATGCCTGACCTTGCCATATGCCTTGATATTTGAAAGTACAAGTGAGGATTGCATGAAAAACTGTCTCAAGTGCTTAACAAGTGTCTAGCAAACAATCTTCCCTCAGCCAATGGTAGCCTTGGACTCTCTTCTCAAACACCATTAAGTCTTTGAACTGTCAGCTGGAAACCCTGAATTGGGAAGGAGGCTGTACTGTTGGGCTAATGTTGACTGTAAGAGAACCTGTAATAATCTGATTCTCATTGAGCTTCTGGATTGAAATAAATTCAGCAGGAGAGTGTAGTGTCACCAACTGATAACGTGATTTGAGACCCAAGTAAGAGAGACCTGAAACAGAGGGCAGAAGGGTCAGTACCACCCCCATTCCACTTGTGAAACTCCTCGTTTTCCTTCAAGAGGCAGCCCACACATCACCTCCTCCTTGAAGCTTTCCTGAACCCCTCCGGCTGAGTTACTCCAGCCCCCTGCCACTGCATTCTTGTGGCATCTTCTCCATTTCACATGATCATGTTCCTATCTGTCACCTCCATTGGAATGTAGCTCCTCCTGAGTAGTGATGTCATAGTGAACTTTATATCCCCAGCAGCCAGCACTGTGCTTGGCACATAGTAGGTGCTCACAAAATATTTGTAGCTGAGTGAATGCAGCTGGTCCCGATTTCCCTCGTTTTCTTGCCTAAGCCTGGAGCTAAGGTGGGTGAACCTTCAGAGCCCTTCCAGAGGCACAGAGGTGAGCCAGGCCAGGACGGGGGGAGGTGGGTGCCTCCCTTCCACAGCTACCTCAAGAATATGTGTGTAGAATCTTGCACCAGGAGGGCTGGAAGGCACCCAAAGTATCTAGAGGACTAGGAGATGGCCTTGGGCAGGATACAGTGACACAAAACTTTATTCACTCAAAAAACAGGTATCAAGTTTTGTGTCAACACGTGCCAGGCCATGAGTAAGATTCAGTTCCTATTCTCATGAATCTCACAGGCTTAGGCAGACACAGACTGTGGTTATGACAGTACCGTGGGACAGATGCTGGGATGGGGGGAGCATAGGGCACCACGGGAAGAACATGGAGGAGAGGACCTTGAACATATGGCAGGAGAGGGTGGCAGAGCTGAGAGCCGACTGTGGGCCAAGCTGCTTGGGGGAGAGTCACCAGGTCCCTGACAGCTGGAGCGGGGTGGAGGTGGCGCTGCTTCCTCCCCTCGCTCAGGAGGGGCGCTATTTGGGGTATAACTGGCAGGGGCCTCCCCCACCATCTTCCTTGAAGCATATGCACTGACTCCCAGGCCCGCATGCTCTTCCTGACACTGCAGGCACTCGGCATGTTCTTCCACAAACAGACAGGCTTTGTCCCGTCCCCAGCAACCACTAGCGACACTGCCTGACCCTACAGTGGCCACAGTCGATGGGACCCACAGGATCTGACCCTCTATTCCTCTCGCTCGACTCCGTCACCTCACCTCACCTCTCCTAGGAAGCCCAAGAGGCCCACGGTTGGTCGACATAAGCCCACGAGACATAAGCTCTACCTTGGTATGAATAAAACCCACCTTAAAAAAGAAATAAGAATCTCCACTGACAATTTTATTATTACTGACGGCATTCTTTATGAAGCAAAGAATTTAACAAAATATATAAAAAATATATTTTTAAAAATCACAGATGGACAACAGATTTACAGAATTGCTTTTCTAATCATCCAGGAAAAAATGACAGTGTTTACTTACTAGTAAATTGCATTTGGGTGAGACCGGCCACTGGGTCACAAGACCCAAGCAGCCAGGACACTGCCTGAGCTCTTAGGAGCAGAAGAAATAATCGACCAACAGAGGAGAGGCTGTGGAAGGGGCAGCAGGACAGCCCAGCCAGCAAAGCAGAGCCGGCAGCCCAGCCAAGTCGGGTACGGGCAAGGTCAGGGCAGGGGTTAGGTATCAGGAAACAGAGGCGGACACGTCAGTTACTCTGGTCTTGAGAGGAATCACTATGATCTGAGAATCCAGGACCAGCTGCAAAGTAGCTCCTGTGTGTGTGCTCACATGGGTGTGTGTTCATTTAAATTATCTCCCACTTAAATCATGAAACTAGCAAGTCGGTTTGGGTGGGAGTCATCTTTTGTGTCCACAATCCCATCAGGGAGACCAGAGAGCGGAAGGCCCAACCTGCCAAAGTAGTTTCCTCAGTTAAGCTGGATTGAGAACCCGCTAGGAGGGCTGCCGGCTGCGAGGGCTCTGGGGAAAGCAGAGGGAGTGAGGCCCATGTCCTGCCCCCTGGAGCTCACACTGTAACACAGGGGGAGAGACATGCTCAGACAACTGTGCCATGTGGCCCGTGATGGGCGTGGGACAGAGTAACAAGACTGTCCCCATCTGTGTGGGAGATTAGAATTCGCTGGGATCTGAGATGGGCCTGGAGGCACAGGTAGGATTTGACAGGCAGAGATGGGAGCTGCGTAGGCATTCCCAGCCAAACAGAGAAAGCAAAGCCCCATGAGGGAGTGTGCAGTGGGAGCTGGGGTGGCCCTTGCAGGGAGCATCTGGAAAGTTCAGGAAAGCTGTGGGAGATGCGGCTGGAAAGGGAGCTTGAGGCCAGGCCAACGTGGGTCCAAAGCACCAAAGTTGCATGAATGAAGGGACTCCTTTACATACTCATTTATTCTTTCATTCATTCAACAAAAATGTATTGTGCACAAAACCTCTGCCAGGAGTCGTTGCCCTGGGTGCTAGGCACACAGGTGGAGAGGACCACTCCGGCTCTCCCGAGGCTGGTGTCGCCCCCATGCAGCAGGAGCACCTTGGGGAGGTGGAGGCTGCCGCCTGGTCCAGGGTGAGGGTGGGGCCCTGGGCCGGGCGTAGCAGTGCGAGGGCAGCTTCGAAGGTGAGGGCCCTTGACAAGCTCAGTCACAAGTGAGATCTTGTCCAGGCCAAGCCAAGTCCTCCAGCAGCCGACATGGGGGAAGAAGCATCCCATCAATGACTGGGACGGAGGGTCAGGAAAGTGGGGCTTGGAAAGGAGAGGGGAGGCATGGAGGCAGGGGCATGACCCCCTAATGCTCCCCCTGACCCCATCCTGCAGCAGGCCCTGGTCATCGGCCAGCCTGGTCAAGGGGCTCTCGGCTGGGGCCCCTCTGGTCTTCATTCCTGTAGTCATCCTCGCCCTCCTCTTCCTGTCTTCTGGAAAGCTCTGTCAGCTGCTCTGGCGGCTCCTGGTAGCCCGCCCGATTCCTGCAGGCGGTGAGGACAGAGGGGAAGGGTTTGCCCTCACTCACTCAGACCTGAGGGAGCTGGGCCTAGTGCGCCCCATGCGACAGCCATCAGATGCCCCATCGCCGCCCGTCCAGCGGCAAAGGGACACTGGGCTCAGAGCGGAAGCAGGGAGGCACGGACTTGAGCTGAGGGCCTTATGGGAACAGGCTGGCTCTGCGAGGGGAGCAGGGAGCGGCCCGTTACGAAGCCTCCGCACCCCCCTACCCCGGCCCTGGGCACCCACCGGAAGCCCCACCCTGAGATCAGAGACTGGAGAACTACGGGCCTTGCAGTCAAGTTCCGGACTGCAGTGCCACTTCAGGATTTGGGTGAATCACTTACTCTTTCCTCAGCTATAATACGGGGCTGATAAAAGTTATTTTTTCTTGTTCCCAGCTGCCCCCTGGGGTGTTATGAGTGGAAGAGGCTGTGAGGAGCTGGGGTGCATCTTCCCAATGTGCCGAGACCCTTGCCAACAGGCTGCCCACCCCCGACACTCACGGCCGCGTGACCTCCGCATCCTCAGCCTTGCCGGTCTCCCGGCGGCAGCAGCAGTAGACGACGATGCCGATGATGATGAGCGCCGCGGCCACGCCCCCCGCGATGCCCGCGTACAGGGCCACATTCATGGAGGCTGCGAGAAACAGAGCCGCACGTCCTGAGCCCCAACCCCGGTCCCCAGCGCGAGCCCCCAACACGAGCCGAGGCTCCGGGTGGCGAGCACGCCGGGGATGACGAAGCACAGCAGCAGGCGTCTGGGAGGCGGGAGGCGGTCCCTCCCGGGCTCTGAGCGGCCCCAGTCCTCCTCCCAGCCCAGGTGGCCGCGCTGCCTGCTGCTGGTAGCTTCCATGAAAGTCACAGCCTCGTGGGAATGTGACCAGACAAGGGGGATACTCTTCAGGATGGAAGCGTTGACAAGGACAGATGGCCAACAGATTTGGAGCCAACAGGCTCCAAAAAAGTCCTCGGGTGTCAGTCATGCCAGCTCCTACTCTAGTTCATCCCCAAGATCAT
The DNA here is from genome assembly GCF_028023285.1 of Balaenoptera ricei. Lineage (NCBI taxonomy): Eukaryota > Metazoa > Chordata > Mammalia > Artiodactyla > Balaenopteridae > Balaenoptera > Balaenoptera ricei. The sequence goes on from NC_082639.1 coordinate 129,424,242, forward strand.
CAGGGTATCCCACCCAAAAGGATGGGGTCCTGACTCTGTGGCAGCCCAGTCTGGGCACTTCCCCCTTGCCCCCTGAGCGATACTAAGGGCAGGCAGGACTAAGCAGGTCTCCAGAAGCCAGTCTTAGGCACTATTTCCAAAGAACCTAGGGAACTGGACTGGCCTCCAGATGAGGGGAGCCTGGGGCAGGATCATCTGGCCGTCACCTCAGCCACCCTGCCAATGGGAGACCCCAAAGAGGCTGCCCAGTTCACCTCCATGTTGGTCCCTGTCAGCTGACTCTGGACCACCAGCCAGTCATCTCTGGCATTCGTCCTCCCTTCCTCCCCAGACTGCTCTTACGAGGTCTGACAGCCACAGTGATGTTGCAGGACTCCGTCCCTACATCATTGCTGGAGGTGCAGATGTAGTAACCCGACATTTCTGTGGAGATGTTCTTCAGAGAGAAGATCTTTCCTGTGACTGGGAAAGAAGAAGAGTCAGGCTGAGGAGACGGGCCACCAGAGTAGAGCGAAACGGCTAGGGAAATCCTAGGCAGATACAAGCACCGCCACTGAATGTGTCCAAGCCTCATCTGTAATATGGAGAAAATATCTTCCTCTAGGGCTGCAGGAAGATTAAACCAGGCAGGCTGCACAATTCTGAAGTGCTTAGAATTCAGGCAGGCATCCTGGGTTTGAAGCCTGGTTCTGCCACTTATTAACTTTGTGACTTTGGGCAAGGAACTTAGCTTCATTGAACCTGTTTCTTTATTTATAAATAAAATAATAATAGTGCCTGGCTCACAGAGTAGTTGTGAACATAAAATGAAGTACTAACAAATACAAACCCACAACCAAATGCCTGATGTATAGTAAGTCTTCAGGAAACATAATATACATTATACATTGTGTGGAAATGCCTTCTAATTAGACCATATAATTATAACCACTTTTATAATCTTCAGAAACAGAATTCCTTAGCTTGGACTCATGTGAAAGAAGGCTTTAGAACTTCAAGAACTCTGACCTCTGGATTTCTCTGCCATGAGTGGTGTGTGTGAGTGTATGTGGTATTTGTATGGGTGTCTGTGTGTGTGTGTGTGTGTGTGTGGTGAGGCAGGGAGGAGGCAGGCTGTCAGTCTAGACTCTTCTTCTTCCTCTTCCACCACTTAAGTAAGCCATTTAACTTCTGTGACCCATAGCTGCCTCATCTGGAAGTGGGAGGGAAAGCACCTGATTCTCCTGAATTCAGGGCAATGGTCCAGATGTCCTCATGAGAAACCTTCCTGCTAAATCTATGATCCTATGGATTTCTTCACCTTGAAATGGAGAGCTTTATGCTTAGACAAATTTTTATGTCCTGTCCTCAAAGATACTCTGTCATAACTGCTGTTTGGAGAGAAGAGTTAGAGACCTTTGTCCTCTCATTTGCTGCAGCGCCTGCCTACCCCACTATCACCAGGTGGTTACACTTCATCCAGAGGAGATGTTCTAAACTGAAAATAGGATCCAGCCACTGTCCTGTTCAGACATTTCAGAGGCAGCCCATCATCTTCAATAACAAGTCCAGGCTTCTTAATATGGATGTGACATTACAGATCTGGCCCTGGAAATCACTCCAGCTTAACCTCTTGCCAGTTCGCCTGGTGTCCAATCCTTTCCCTGCCCAATTCCACTCTGTTGCAAGATTGTATCTCGGTGTGGATTTTTCTTGTCTGGATGTGCTTCTTCAAATACAATGTCCTCTGATTCTTCCAACAATCTTGTATGGTAGATGGAACAAATATTTCTATCTCCAATATCATAGCGGTAACTGGAGGCTTAGAGAAGTCAAGTGACTTGCCCAAGGTCACAAAATTAAGAAATGACAAAACAGTAACAAAAATTCCATTTTAGGTCTAGAACTCCCTGGAGAAGTTGACAACTTACTTTAAAAAAATTATAGAAAACAGAACAGAGAGGGTGATAAGGAGAAGAGCCTTCCAGAACCTTCCAGATCATAGATGAAGAAGAAACACAGTTTATGAGTAAGTGCCCTGTTGTGGTCGCCAAAAGCACACCACAGAGGAGGACGTGGATCCAGGTGTCCTGCAGCACCACCTGCAGGAACAAGCTGTGTGATTTTAAAGGCTAGCATCGTACAGAAACACACCATTTATTTTCAGGATGAGGGCTCCCTAACCAAGAAACTTCGTGAACAAAGTTCCATATTTGATGGGGCGACCAACAAACCTATCTTACACTGCTGAGCCTGTGGAACTGCCAAGTACAGACTCACATTTTATGGGAACTGGTCTGAGAAGACACACCCAAAGGTGTGCTTATCCACATATCCACAGCTATGGTATGAAAGAAATTGGGCTTCTGGTTGGAGACAAGATGGGAGAGTAGAAGGACTTGAGCTCAACTTCTCTCACAAAAACACCGAAATCACAACTAACTGCTGAATAACCATCAACAAAAAAGACTGGAACTTACCAAAAAAGATATTCTACAACCATAGACAAAGAAGAAGCCACAACAAGATGAGGTTCTCCCACAGGAGTGAGTTCTGAGCCCCACATCATGCTTTCCAGCCTGGGGGTCTGGCATCAGGAGGAGGAGGCCCCAGAGCACTTGGCTTTGAAGGCCAGTGGGGTTTGATTGCAGGAACTCCATAGGACTGGGGAAAATAGAAATGCCACTTTTGGAGAGTGTGCACAGGTCTCGTGTGAACTGGGACCCAGGGAAAAAGCAGTGATTTCATAGGGGCCTTGACCAGACATACCTGCTGGTCTTGATGGGGGGTGGGGGGATGTCTCCTGGGAAAGTGGGGGGTGGAAATGGCTCACTGTGGGGACAAGCACTGGTGGCAGAGGTACTGGGGAGTACTCATTGGTATGAGCTCTCCTGGAGGTCGCCATTTTGTCACCAAGACCCAGCCCCACCCAACAGCATGTAGGCTCCAGTGCTGGGACGCCTCAGACCAAACAACCAACAGGGCAGGCACACAGCCCCACCCATCAGCACACAGGCTTCCTAAAATCTTCCTGAGCCCACAGCAACCTCTAAACACACCCTTTGACACAGCCTTGTTCACCAGAGGGACAAGACACAGTTCCACTCACCAGTGGGCAGGAACCAGTCCCTCCCACCAGGAAGCCTGCACAAACCTCTAGAACATCCTCATCCACCAGGGGGCAGACACTGGAAGCAAAAGGAACTACAACCACGCAGCCTAGGGAATGGAAATGGCAAAGGAATATGTTTCAGATGAAGTAGCAAGATAAAACCCCAGAAGAACAACTAAGTAAAGTAGAAATAGGAGGTCTACCTGAAGAAGAATTTAGAGTAATGAGAGTAAAGACAATCCAAGATTTCAGAAAAAGAATGGAGGTACAGACCAAGAAGATACAAGAAATGATTAACAAAGAGCTAGAAGATATACAGAACAAACAAACAGACATGAATAATGCAATAACTGAAATGAAAAATACACTAGAAGGAATTAATAACAGAATAATTGAGGCAGAAGAATGGATAAGTGAGCTGGAAGACAGAATGGTGGAAATCTCTGCCATGGAACAGAATAAAGAAAAAAGAATGAAAAGAAATGAGGACAGTTTAAGAGACCTCTGGGACAACATTAGAAACACCAACATTTGCATTAGAGGGGTCCCAGAAGGAGAAGAGAGAGAGAAAGGGCCATAAAAACTATTTGAAGAGATAATAGCTGAAAACTACCCTAAAATGGGAAAGGAAACATTCAACCAAGTCCAGGAAGTGCAGAGAGCCCCATACAGGATAAACCCTGTCGGGAACCAGCTGCAAGCTGACACAGTCCTTGCAGCTTAAAGCATGGCAAAGTCCTGCTTAATTCCTGACAGGACCCGAAAGAGTTATTAGAGAAGATATGAGTCTTGGACCGTGAGGTTGCTTGCGGTTTCTCTAACTATAGTTTGTCCTTGGCATATTTTGGTAATCACAGTCTGTTCTCACGCATGTTTATATTCTGGTTCGCAGAATGTTTTGTACTATAACTTCAACATTAAGGAAATACTGTCTGATGATTCTGTCTTGTGATTTTAACAAAAACATGTATTGCCTACTGCAATCTATAAAAAGAGTTCTGATGGGAAATAAAGTGTGTATGTGCTTGTACACCACCCTCCTGACCCCGTCTCTTCTTAATCCCCTCACCCGCTCTCAGGACTTGTTCCTCAGTCTAACAGTGACTGACAAAACCCAAGAAGGAACATGTCAAGACACATATTAATCAAACTGACAAAAATTAAAGACAAAGAGAAAATATTAAAAGCAACAAGGGAAGAGCAACAGGTAACATACAAGGGAATCTCCATAAGGTTTCAGCTGATTTTTCAGCCAAAACTCCGCAGGCCAGAAGGGAGTGGCATAATATATTTAAAGTGATGAAAGGGGAAAACCTACAAACAAGAATACTCTACCCAGCAAGGCTCTTGTTCAGATTCGATGGAGAAATCAAAAGCCTTACAGACAAGCAAAAGCTAAGAGAATTCAGCATCACCAAACCAGGTTTACAACAAAGCTAAAGGAACTTCTCTGGGCAGAAAAGAAAAGACCATAACTAGAAACAAGAAAATTACAAATGGAAAAACTCACCAGTAAAGGTAAACATACATTAAAGGTAGGAAATCATCCATACACAAATATGATATCAAAACCACTAATCATGAGAAGAGAAGAGTACAAATGCAGGATATTGGAAATGCATTTGAAATCAAAAGACCAGCAACTTAAAACAATCTTGTATATGTATAGTCTGCTATATCAAAACCTCATGATAGGGACTTCCCTGGTGGTCCAGTGGTTGGGACTTTGCCTTCCAATGTGGGGGGTGTGAGTTCAGTCCCTGGTGGGAGGACTGGGATCCGACATGCCTCACGGCCAAAGGGCCAAGGCATAGAATAGATGCAGTGTTGTGACATATTCAATGAAGGCTTTAGAAATGGTCCACATCAAAAAAAAAAAAAAAATCATTTAAAAAAAAAACCTCCTGATAACTGCAAACTGAAAATCTACAATAGATACACACACAAAAAAAAGAAATAGGAATCCAAACAGAACACTAAAGTGAGTTATCAAATCACAAGAGAAGTGAACAAAAGACTAAGGGGGAAAAAAAGACCTACAAAAACAAATACAAAACAATTAACAAAATGGCAATGAGAACATACATATTGATAAATATCTTAAACATAAATGGATTAAATGCTCCAAGCAAAAGACATAGACTGGCTGAATGGATACAAAAACAAGACCCGTATATATGCTGTCTACAAGAGACATACTTCATATCTAGAGACACATACAGACTGAAAGTGAGGGGATGGAAAAAGATATTCCATGCAAATGGAAATCAAAAGACAGCTGGAGTAGCAATACTCATATCAGACAACATAGACTTTAAAATAAAGACTGTTACAAGAGACAAAGAAGGACACTACATAATGATCAAGGGATCAATCCAAGAAGAAGCTATAATAATTGTAAATATATATCCACCCAACATAGGAGCACCTCAATACATAAGGCAAATGTTAACAGCCGTAAAAGGAGAAATCAACAGTAACACAATAATAGTAGGTGACTTTAACATCACACTTACATCAATGGACAGATCATCCAGACAGAAAATCAATAACGAAACACAGGCCTCAAATGTCACATTAGACCAGATAGGCTTAATTGATATTTATAGAGCATTGATCCAAAAGCAACAGAATACACATTCTTCTCAAGTGCACATGGAACATTCTCCAGGATAGATCACATGCTGGGCCACAAAGACAGCCTCGGTAAATTTAAGAAAATTGAAATCATATCAAGCATCTTTTCTGACCACAACAGTACGAGATTAGAAATCAACTACAAGAAAAAAACTGTAAAAAACAGAAACACATGGAGGCTAAACAATATGCTACTAAACAGCCAATGGATCACTGAGGAAATCAAAAATACTTAGAGATAAGTGAAAATGAAAACATGATGATTCAAAACCTATGGGACCCAGCAAAAGCAGTTCTAAGAGAGAAGTTTATAGCAACACAATCTTACCTCAGGAAACAAGAAAAATCTCAAATAAACCACCTAACCTTACACCTAAAACAACTAGAGAAAGAAGAATGAAAAAAACCTAAACTTAGTAGAAGGAAAGAAATCATAAAGATCAGAGCAGAAATAAATGAAATACAGATGAAGAAAACAATAGAAAAGTGAAACTAAAAGCTGGTTCTTTGAAAAGATAAACAAAATTGATAAACCTTTAGTCAGACTCATCAAGAAAAAAAAGGGAGAGGGCTCAAATCAATAAAATTAGAAATGAAAAAGGAGAAGTAACAACTGACACTGCAGAAATACAAAGGATCATGAGAGATTACTACAAGCAGCTATATGCCAATAAAATGGACAACCTGGAAGAAATGGACAAATTCTTAGAAAAGCACAACCTCCCGAGACTGAACCAGGAAGAAATAGAAAATATAAACAGACCAATCACAAGACTGTAATTGAAACTATGATTAAAACACTCTCAACAAACAAAATTCCAGTACCAGAGGGCTTCACAGGTGAATTCTATCAAACATTTAGAGAAGAGTTAACACCTATCCTTCTGAAACTCTTCCAAAAAATGGCAGAGGAAGGAATATTCCCAAACTCATTCTATGAGGCCACCATCACCCTGATACCAAAACCAGTCAAAGATACCACAGAAAAAGAAAATTACAGGCCAATATCACTGATGAACATAGATGCAAAAATCCTCAAGAAAATACTAGCAAGCCAAATCCAATAATACATTAAAAGGATCATACACCATGATCAAGTGGGATTTATCCCAGGGATGCAAGGATTTTTCAGTATCCACAAATCAGTCAGTGTGATACTCCACGTTGACAAATTGAAAAATAAAAACTATACGATCATCCCAATAGATGCAGAAAAAGCTTTTGACAAAATTCAACACCGATTTATGATAAAAACTCTCCAGAAAGTGGGCATAGAGGAAACATACCTCAACATAATAAAGACCGTATATAATAAACCCACAGCTAACATCATACTCAACAGTGAAAAGCTGAAATCATTTCCTCTAAGATCAAGAACAAGACAAGGATGTCTGCTCTTGCCACTTTTATTCAACATAGTTTTGGAAGCCATGGTAATCAGAGAAGAAAAGGAATCCAAATTGGAAAAGAAGAAGTAAAACTGTCACTGTTTGCAGATGACATGATACTATACATGGAAAATCCTAAAGATGCTACCAGAAAATTACTAGAGCTCATCAATGAATTTGGTAAAGTTGTAGGGTACAAAATTAACACAGAGAAATCTCTTGCATTCCTATACACTAACAATGAAAGATCCAAAAGAGAAATTAAGGAACAGTCCCATTTACCATTACATCAAAAAGAACAAAATACCTAGGAATAAACCTACCTAAGGAGGCAAAAGACCTGTATTATGAAAACTATAAGACACTGATGAAAAAATTGAAGATGACACAAACAGATGGAAAGATATACCATGTTCCTGGATTGGAAGAATCAATATTGTCAAAATAACTATACTCCCCAAGGCAATCTAGAGATTCAATGCAAAGCCTATCAAATTACCAATAGCATTTTTTGCAGATCTAGAACAAAAAATCTTAAAGTTTGTATGAAAACACAAAAGATCCCAAATAGCCAAAGCAATCCTCAGAATGAAAAACAGAGCTGGAGGAATCAGGCTCCCTGACTTTAGACTACAAAGCTACAGTAATCAAAACAGTATGGTACTGGCACAAAGACAGACTTTTAGATCGATGGAAGAGGACACAAAGCCCAGAAATAAACTCACTCATCTATGGTCAATTAATCTATGACAAAGGAGGCAAGAATATACAATGGAGAAAAGACAATCTCTTCAATAAGTGGTTCTGGGAAAACTGGACAGCCACATGTAAAAGAATGAAATCGTAACATTCTCTAACACCATACACAAAAATAAACTCAGAATGGATTAAAGACCTCAATGTAAGACTGGACACTATAAAACTCTTAGAGGAAAATATAGGCAGAACTGTGTTTGACATAAATCACAGAAATATCTTTTTGGATCCACCTCCTACAGTAATGAAAATAAAACCAAAAATAAATAAATGGGACCTAATTAAACTTAAAAGATTTTGCACAGCAAAGGGAACCATAAACAAAATGAAGAGACAACCCACAGAGTGGGAGAAAATATTTGCAAAAGAAGCAACTGACATGGGATTAATCTCCAAAATATACAAACAGCTCATGCAGCTCTATGTAAAAAAACAAACAACCCAATCAAAAAAATTGGCAGAAGATCTAAATAGACATTTCTCCAAAGAAGACATACAGATGTCCAAAAAGCACATGAAAAGATGCTCCATGTCACTAATTATCAAAGAAATGCAAATCATAGCTACAATGAGGTATCACCTCACTCCAGTCAGAATGGCTGGCATCAAAAAGTCAACAAACAATAAATACTGGAGAGGGTGTGGAGAAAAGGGAACCCTCCTACACTGTTTGTGGGAATGTAAATTGGTACAGCTACTAGGGAGAACAGTATGGAGGTTCCTTAAAAAACTGAAAATAGAGCTACCATATGATCCAGCAATCCCACTCCTGGGCATGTATCTGAAGAAAACCATACTTTGAAAAGATACATGCACCCCAGTGTCCATTGCAGCACTATTTACAACAACCAAGACATGGAAGCAACCTAAATGTCCATCAACAGATGAATGAATAAAGAAGATGTAGTACATATATACAATGGAATATTACTCAGCCATAAAAAAGAATGAAATAATGCCATTCGTAGTAACATGGATGAACCTAGAGATTATCATACTAGGTGAAGTAAGTCAGGTAAAGACAAATAGTATGTGATATCACTTATAAGTGGAATCTAAAAAAATGATACAAATGAACTTATTTACAAAACAGAAACAGACTCACAGACTTAGAAACACTTATGGTTACCAAAGGGGAAAGGTGGCAGGGGGAGGGATAAATTGGGAGTTTGGGATTGACATATACACACTACTGTATATAAAATAGATAATCAACAAGGACATACTGTATAGCACAGGGAACTCTACTCAATATTCTATAATAACCTAAATGGGAAAAGAATCTGAAAAAAGAATAGCTATATATACATGTAAAACTGAATCACTTTGCTGTACACCTGAAACTAACACAACATTGTAAATCAACTATACTCTAATATAAAATAAAAATTTTTAAAAAGGAAAGAAAAAAATTATAAAAGTACTGGATGCTCATTACAAGAATTTATACATGTATTACATTACACTCATTACAAAAATATATACATATTATACAAGAATTTATGACATAAAACTATTACTTCAATTCAGTCCAATGTTTATATGCTCATCACATCAGCTCAAAACAAGATGATGAGGGTCCCTGTCCTCTTGGCGTTTCCAGTATATAAGAGAAGACAGACATGAAACAATGGTGATTACAGGGTGTTTTACAGAGTTCAAAATGGAAGTGCAATTTGATCTTAATCTCACTTGAAGGGTCAGGGAAAGCCTCTATGAAGAGCAGAGAATAAAATAAAAATCATCTGTAATATCACCAGCTGTAAATAACAGCACTTTGATTTGAGGTTATTTCCTTCCAATCTTTTTCACATACACTTTCTTCAGATTCTTCCCTTGAAACCCAGCATGCTATTCTCTGGCTACTCATTTTCTATAAAATGCTACCTCTTCTATCCTGCAATTCCATACCTCGGTGCATTTTCTGGAATACTGCTTACATGTGATGTTAATATATGTTACTGAGAAAGGGGTCTACGACCAAAGCAAGTTTAGAAATCATTGAATTAGAGCTTCTGATGTGCTAATGAGCACTGGGCATCTCCAACAGGGGGTTTCGATATTAATGGTCTCATTTTCTAAACCAATTGGATTTTTATATTTTTAAGAGGCAACTTAAAGGAACACAAGAGCATGCTGGGAAATGATCTATGACCCTGGCATGTTTCAGGGGTGTATAGCTCTTATCAGAGTCCCACTATTTTAGCACGTGAAACTCAGTCTATGTGCTAAATGTACACAGCACATTGCAGACAGATAGAAGGCAGAAGACCTCAGACTCCTCCAGGACCTTCCCAATTATCAGAGCCCAGCTTGGAGCTCCTGGCCTTGTTTAGGGTGTGGGAACATGTGGCATCCTAGGCCAGAGTCAGCACTATCCTGCCCCAGTTTCTCAAAACAAACAATGGACATTAGAAGCTACTTTTGGATTAACCAGTGCACACACATCGCCACAAGACCTGCTTTGATTCTGATCGGAAGCTCTCAAGCCCCTTTTCTTTTTTGGAAAGGACCCAATAGTTCCTGAAATCTGGCTACAATGAATGTTTCCGCTGCAGTGGCGACACCTTGTGGTCAAGATGGGAAATGCACAGGACAATAGGGCTCCCACATTCCTTCTGCTCCAGCTGGGGAGAGGTTTACCTCCAGAGAAGCCCTGGTCTGCCAGAGACACTGATGTCAAATTGACAAGATTTAACTTTCCTGCCCCCCACCCCACCCCCTGATCCCATGTTTTGTCAACAAGCTCGGGCTGCCTTCAAGATCTTCCCTGGCTGCTGGGAGCAGGGCCCATGCCCACCCTTGACAACATCCTCCCCTAAAGTGCTCCAGCCCCCCTCCCTCCTTCCTTGATATCCAGATTACTACTCCTTCAGTACATGAATCTCAGCTGACGAGGACAGTTCAGAGCTATCACATATGTGATCTCCTCTTACTCTTTTCGTAGCCTTTCGGGAAGGCAGTATAATGATAGTCCCAGCTTTTCACATGAAGATATTAAGGGTCAGAGAGGTTGTGAGTGACTTAAGCTACGAAGTGGAGAATTCAGGACTCAAATCCTTGTTTGCTGATTCCAGATTCCCTGTTCTTTTTCCTGCTGGCTTGCCTCCACTGATCCAAGTCAAAGGAAGCAATCTCTAATGTTGAGAATTCTGTCTTTAGATGTAGGAGGGTTGAGGAACTCTGCTCCCCAAATTGCCCACTGTGGACTTTTAAAATGTTTTAAAGGTCAGAAAGGCGTTTGGACTGACCCACAGAAGAAGAAGACACAATAGACTCTCTAGGGCCCCGTGAGGCAGGGCGGAGCCAAAGGCTTTGAGAACCACTCCCACCTCACAGCACCATCCAGATGCAAGCTTGTGTTGTCATTACCATTAACCATGCTTTTCTGGGTCACTCCCAGGTCCCAATTCTGACTCTGAGTAAATCTTATCTAGAGGCAAGATAAATCTTTTCCAAAGTAACTGAGTGAATCTCCCTTTAACCTCCTTTCATGCCCTCAGGTTTCTCCTCTTCTGGATCACTGAAAAACTAAGCTTTGGTTTCTAACAAGCAGAGGAGTCTTTCCTGATGGAGGCAGGAGAGCTGTGGGTGGGGTGCCCGTTTCCTACAGGGCAGAGGCCAGCCTCCCTAGCCTGATGCACAAGCCCTGCGCGATCTCTCATCGCCGCTTTTCTTATGGCGGTACCTCCCATCCTTCCTGCATGTGTGGTTCCTGTGCTGTTCTCCAAGCTTGGCCTACTCATCCTTGAGGACCCAGCCCAGATAACAGCTAATAATTCTACCAGGCCCTGGTCTCAGTACTTTATATGTACTTTTATTTAATCTTCACAACATCCCTATGAAGTAAATACTAGTTTCATGCCCTTTTTATAGATGTACAAATGAAGGCACAGAGAGGCTAAGTAACTTGCCAAGGTCACACAGCTAACAAGTGGCAGAGCCAGGATTCAAGCCCACGCCGTGCTCCTAACCAACATGATCTCCTGCCAGCTCAAGTGCCCCCACCTTGAAGAAACCTTCTTTGACCCCTTTATTCATACTCTGGGTTCCAGCACCACTGGATACAAACTATTGCAGCATTTACCACCTTGTAATCCTCAGCTTTGGGCCCACCTGTACCCACTTTGCTGGAAGGTCAGACCGACCAGTGTCCATGGCTGACCTTCTGCGACCATTGCTGGAGTCCCTGGGCTGTTCACAGGCCAGAGGAGAGCTGCCACGTGGTTTTGACACATTCAATAAAACTTGCCAACCAGAAATAGGTAAACAAAACCAGAAGCTTGTTGAAATCCACAATACATCTTCTACTTTACATTGAATAGAGTGGGTTCTACTAATGCCTTTTTTACTTTTAAGAAGTTCTTGTTTTGCCCCCAAACAAATGAACAGTAGAGTGGTGAAGTTCACCCTGGTTTGCCCAGAGCCCCTGTCTGTGCATTCACCCGGCAAGGCTCGCTCTCCTGTCCCATCTCCTCAGAACCGTTGTCTACATCCACAGCTCCACCTCCCACTTCCTTTCCACCCACACTGGACAGAAAGTCCTCCCAGAAGTTAACCCAATGCGACCTTCCAGGCCTTGTCTTCCTTGATCTTCAGGAGTGGTGAGCGCAGCTGGCCAAGCAGCCAGTGGGCACGGGGGCCCAGGGATTCCACCGGGGTTTTCCCACATCAGTTGGCTCCAAGGTAATGACAGTGGGATGTTTATACAGCTCTTTTTTTTTCCCTTTCTTTTTTTTTTTTTCAGTTTGTTTCCTGACCAAAAGGTCAAATACCAAGCTGCCCTGTACAAAACCGGTCTCCTGACAACCATAGCAGAACCTACCATTTCCTTCCCTAATAATGTGGGACCCTTACAGCAGACCTGGTCCTGTAGTTGGGTGGGACCATAAAATGGGGGTGAGTTTGGGGGATGGGGATCCCCAGGGGAGTCTGAGATGGACCTGCCTGGGTAGGGGATGGGAATAGGAAATTCCCCACCCTTAAGTGGAGCCATAGAATTAGACTTGAGGCCTTAAATGTATACTTTAGGACATAATCATAGTCAAAACTAAAATCCCACCCAATGCTTTTGCACCGACTGGTTATTGATACTTGCTTACTCAAGAGAATTCAGTTATGGGGAATAAAGAAAACAAGTTAACATTTACTACGTTATTATTTCTCAAAACAACCTATGAGGTAGGTGCTATTAAGAGAAAATGCTGCTTAGAGAGATGGTCCAAGATATTGCAGTGCCAAATGCAGGGTGGAGGGAAAGGGGCAGCCTTGGGGGTGGGGGGGCGGGGGGCTGGCCTTCCTCGCTGACCCTGTTACCTGGTGCGACTTGACGCTCCTGGTGCAGGACATCATAACTTCTCCAGCTGTACTGAGGGGCTGGGGAGCCCTCCTTTGATTGGCAGGTCAGCTGGATGTTGTTCCCAATCACAGTGTCTCCCTCGATGCTGCAGTCTGGCTTGGAGGGTGGCACTGTGTAGGGGAGGAGCCAAAGAGAAGCCATGAATTAGTTGGGGCTTGGTGATACCCACCCCCCACCCCAAACACACACACAAACACACATACTGCCTTGTTTGTTTACAGGCAGAGAAATGTAGAGACCATTCTTAGCTCACAGGCCATATAAAACAGTCTGAAGCCTGGATTTGGCTGTAGTTTGCCTACCCTTGGTTTCAATGAAAGCCTCTCTCTCTGAAGCCCTTCAATGCTAACTTCTTAGGAATGTTCCCTTCACTTAAGCATTACCGTCTTCCTGTGCTTTGCTGGTAAAATGCAATTGCCACAAGTGACTGGGTGATAGGAGAGACCCCTGGTGGTAGCAGGGTTATGTGCGGGGTGGAGAATGAGGGCTGAGGGGATGGAGGGGCCAGAAGGAGCAGACACAAGAAAAGGAAAGGCCAGAGAAAGGAGGTTACCAAAACCAGCTGGCCACCCTCAACTCACAAGCCTAACCTGATCTCCCAGAATTCCTGAAGACCTTAAGCCAGGGTCTTTCCCTCAGCACTGTTAGTTAACATACCGCTGTATAGAGTGGTTTGTCCTACAAAACCTGTTGGGCACCTACTGTATGCCTGTCATTGCTGGGCATGGGGATGACATAGTGAGTGAGTTTTCATGTTCAAGGAGTCCAGTGGGGGCAATAGACAAGTAATCAAACAAGGACCAGGCAGGAGGCAAGGATGCTGAGACAGGACAGGCACGACAAGGGACACTGACCCAATCACAAAGCCATTAGTAGACGTGACTGGGGGAGGGGGGCGGTCAGAGAAAGAGAGGGGAGGGCACTCCAGGCAGAAGGAGCAGCCTGTGCAAAGGCCCTGAGGCAAGAAGCATCGAGTATGCCTGGGACTTCAGGTCGTGTCCTTGAGGGTGGGAAGAGGAGGACACCCGGTAGAGAGGACTATTACTGGAATTCCCCAGTGGCAGGCTTGTCCCTCCTGCTTCTTTCTTTATGTGCCCCCTTGGATGGCTTTCTTGCCCCAGTAGATAGCGCTGCCCTTTCTACAATCTAGACTGCACAGGTGCATGGTCACTGGGCATGGCGGGTGAATTCCAATCTCTGTTTGGCCCAGAGTTGCCAGGAGAAGCTACCCAGGATGCATCTCTCCCCTCTAGCGCCACAGCCCATGATATTTCCTCTCTGACACTGGCGGTGGTGGCTGGGTGTGCCCCACGTCTCCTGCTATCTTAGTGAGGGCCAGCCAGGCATGGGGTGAGCGTGGGGCAAATCAGAGGCATTTCCTACTGCCACCCCCAATCGGACAGTCCCTAAACCTAAAAGGCCCCAGGTTCAAGGACAGGACTCAGGTATCCAGGCCCAGACCCATAGGACTGAAGCAGCCTGGGAAGGGAGAGGCTGCTACCCGCGGGCCACTCTCACAAGCTGCCCTCCCGTCCTCCCTGCTGACCCAGCAAGCAGGCACCTGGGGGACAGAGAAAGTGAGCATCACTTCCGAGGAGACCCGAACCAGGTCAGGGTTGCTAAGCCAAGCTTTATCTCTTGAGCTCTCCAGAGGGACAGGAATATCCCTCCCCACCGATCAAAACTGTCACCTTTGTTTTCCAGGTACGCCTTTACCAGGAAGCTAAGCCTTTATTCCACAAAAAGAGAGCTGGCCACAAATATAATACCACCTTCGAAGTCTCACGTTGACTCAGAGTCATGCTAAATGTGTATGACTGGTAGCCAAGCCTTTCCACAACCGGGTTTCTTTGTAATACAAGCCAAAAAGGAGAGAGAAGGGACTGGGGCAAGCGAGCACCTAGAGAAACACAGAAAACCATGCTGAACATATCCGAAGACTAGCTTTTTTTTTTTTTTTTTAATACCAATAGCTGCCATTTGCCAGTAGGTAGTGGGTTTTTTTGTTTTGTTTTTAATATTTATTTATTTATTTGGCTGTACGGGGTCTCAGTTGTGGCATGCTAGTTGCCGGCATGCAAACTTGGTTGTGGCCTGTGGGATCTAGTTCCCCGACCAGGGATCAAACCCCGGCCCTCTCCATCGGGAGCGTGGAGTCTTAGCCACTGGACCACCAGGGAAGTCCCAAGACTAGCTTTCTTATACCACCATTTACTGAGGGAAAATTATTAAAAGCAAACCCTTAATCCACTCCGAGGCAGCAGTAGAGATAATGGCAAACAAGGGACCAACCATCTCCTAAGAGACCCACCTAACGGAGGAATGTATCAGGGTCCTTTCCCAGGGCCCTTAACCTCGGCCCCCAAACTGCCTTCCCGGGTCACCTCATCCTAGGCACCCCCAGCCCTCGCTCAGTTCAGACCCCTCCCTGAAGCTCCCCTCCTCAGTCCCCACCATCAAGAACAGCTAGGACCTTGAATCAGACAGATCTAGTTCAGACTGCCCTTCCACCCGCTGCGGGGGGGTGTGAGACCCGCGGGGACTCCTGTGGATCTCGGATTCTCAGTTGGCGCGTCCCACCTCGCAAAACAGAATGCAGATACTACCTGAATATTTATAGAGGGCGGAGTGACGGGAGGGAGCCGGGGACCCTGTGGGTTCCCAGGCCTCTCCAAAGCCTGCGACTCCCGCCGCAGACGTCAGGGGGCGCCAGAGGCCGGGAAGACGACCCATCCTGCCCGGCGGCGCCAGGTTCCAGGTACCCGGGCCAGGTGGTTTCCCCGCGGTGACCAAGAGGGCGCGCGCTCCCCCTCGGTCCGGAAGCTCCGTGTTCGCGTCAGTTTACTGTGAGGTCACGCAGCCCGAGTGGGTGGACCCACATAATTAAAGCCCTTCTGCCTAAAATTAGCCCAGCAGCAAAGCCATTCGGAAAGAAAACTTTAAAAAAAAAAGGATTTTTACTGGGTTTCTTAACATATAGTACCAAATTATCTTTTTTTAAAGCAAAACATTCTTTTCACCGAGTTGCATAATCTCGGATTAAATTTGTAGCCTTTGCCCTTCGAGTTAACTAATTCCTCTCTTAAAATGCAGCTGGCCCTGAGAGGGGAGGGGAAATGGGGATATTCACACCTGTTTGGGTTCCCGCTGCCTTCCCCGCAACCAGCTTGCTGTCAGAAGAAAATGGGAGCTATTTAAGGGAAGCCAGAAGGAGACAGAATTAGCCCGAGAAGGACCAGGTGGGTCAAAGTGAGGGACTCAGCTGCGGGTGAATCAGGGCAAGGGGAGGGATGGGAGTGGGGTGGGTGACGGAGCAGTGCAGAATACAGACGAGAAACAGGAGAAAATTACTCATTTTCCTGGCTGGGTAGTATCTCCCCCAGGAGCTAATGCAAATAAAATTAACCGCTATGCACACAAAACGGTTTGATGCAACATTAATTATAATAGCTTAAATTGGAAACAGCCTGAGTGTCCAGTCCAGGGACAGAGGGACTCTGCGTCCGCTTGCTGGAGTGGCATGAAGCTTAAAGAACAGTTAAGTGCTAAGACAGCAGGAAGTGTTAGGTGATGTGGAATGAAAAGAGAAAAATGCCAGTCGTGAAGCTACAAATTCAGTTACGTACATAAATAAGCATGTGGATAGGATCTGGAAGAAAACATGGAGAAATATAAAACCCAGTGATATAGGTGAATGTTTTTCTTTTTTTGTTTCTTCTTCTTTTTTTAAATTAGTATTTTTTTAAAGAGGCAAGGGATCACCAAACACAGCTATTTGTTTATTTGTGTTTGGACTAAGGTTGTTGTAGCCGGGGAATAAGAACAGGACAGCAGAGCAGAAATAGGCTTCTTTCTAACAACCTTCTGTGCATTAGATATTTTGACATAAGGAGCCCTCCACAAATAGGTAGTTCCCCTGATTCAATGGAGCCGGTAGAAAAACACATCATGGCACTCCACCTAGTCTGGGGCAACTAAAACACAGCTGTAAAAATGCTATAAGGGCTTCCCTGGTGGCGCAGTGGTTGAGAATCTGCCTGCCAATGCAGGGGACACGGGTTCGAGCCCTGGTCTGGGAAGATCCCACATGCCGCGGAGCAACTAGGCCCATGAGCCACAATTACTGAGCCTGCGCGTCTGGAGCCTGTGCTCCGCAACAAGAGGGGCCGCGATAGTGAGAGGCCCGCGCACCGCGATGAAGAGTGGCCCCCGCTTGCCGCAACTAGAGAAAGCCCTCGCACAGAAACGAAGACCCAACACAGCCATAAATAAATAAATAAATAAACCCAAAAAGTTAAAAAAAAAAAAAAAAGCTATAAGATGATAAAATGTGGTGGTGTCAGCCTTGTGCATGAGGTTAGGGGAGGATGTTCCTAAAGCTCTAAGACCATCAGAGCTCCCCATGAAAACCCTGAAATAAACATACATGCCCTCACAGGGTGGCAGAGCTTCAGTGTCCCAGACCCTAAGCTGAGACCCTCAGTGTGGAAGAGCAATTACAGAATCTCAGTTTTCAATGAGTGATGTTTCCAAGATGGGCATGCCCTGTGGACAAATGAAGGCAATGGGCACATCCAGGGCTAGCATTGCTCTGCCCCTTCAACCTTCTTTCGCTGGCATGGGCTCAGGAAGGGAAAAACACAAGTTAATGCTGTGACATGATTAAACATACTGGCAAGTCTACATCTGCCATAGAGTGAAAGAGAGAGTACACCGATAGGTAAACCTAGAAGAGTTTGGGAATCATCCAGAATTGGAAGGATTGCTGGTTGGGAATGGCAGACTTACAGGGTGGAACGGTGAAGAGCTTTGGATTTGATTTCCATCAAAGCTTGGACACTTTCTAGTGGTCATTTAACCTCTCAAGTCTCAGTGTTCCCTTCTATTAAATATGAGTGTTAATACCCACTTTCACAGATGTATTGCAAAGGTTAAATGAGATCATATCCATAAAGCACTTAGTGAGATGCCTGGCACATAGCAGGCCCTCAATAAATGATAGCTGTTATGATTGTGAATTTGTGTTATCTATAACAACTCTATACAGGCAAAGGTCATTGGAAGTTGATGGTAGTTTTCCCTCCATTTAAGAGGGATCCCTTTGGTTTTCAGAGCAGGAAGACCCAGAGAGATTGGCTATTTGGTTACATGGAATGGGTGCAGTTTCCTGCCCTCCTCCTATACAACTAAGTAAACACCTTAATCCTCATTTGGCCACAGAAAGTCTGGAATTCTATCATTAGAGATTCACCAATTTTGAAGGTCAGAAAATCTGATATACCATCTTCCTTAATATCATTAAAATGTCATTCCTTTGCAAATTAAAATGTAAACTGAATATAATTCCAACCAACTTTTTTTAACTAAGCAAAGTGATTTTAAAATTAATATGAAAGAATAAATGTGTAAAAACTGACAACAATTTTTGGAAAAGTTTAGTAAGAGAAGATAGTACACAGTGCCAGACCTTAAAAGCCAACTACACAAATACTGATAACTCTAAATATATATGTGTGTGTGTGTGTGTATGTGTCTGTGTGTCCGTGCGTCTGTATGTCTGTGTATCTCAACACTGACTACAGACAACAGACATACTGCAATCAAAAGCAAATGATATTGGCATAGGAATAATCAAAAGGAAAATAAATAAAATAAGGAGTAAAAAACAGCCATGTATATGTAAGAACTTAATATGTGACAAAGCTGGGATTCCAGTGGGAAAATAGTTGTTTCTTTGATATAACAAACGATGCTGATGTAATTGGCTATCCATTCGGAAGAAAACAAAGACCCTTAGAATCCTATGTTTAAAAATAAATTCCAGATAAAACAAAATCTAAGGATAAAAAATAAGACTTACAGACATAAGAAAAAAAATTAAGTTCATTTTTATAACCTCAAAGGTGGTAGTGGGAGACCTGTGCAAGACAAGAGACCCTAAATCCATAACAGAAAACATCAACTGGATACAGAGGGGGCTTCTCCTGTGTCTCAGAATTTCCACTAAAACCTTCAGGTTGAGGCTCTGAATGGTAAGTACTGAGGAGAGGCATGAGAAACATCCCAGTGACCTTCCCAAGAGCAAATCCTCTGATTAACAGTTACCCTCACCCAGAAGGCTAGAGATTCATCTGGGAGGAGATTTCTTTAAAGAGGATTCTCAGGAATAGGGATCCATGAGCATCTCCCCCCTTCTCTTAGGGGAAGGGAAGGAGGTATTTCCCCGCAACTCAGGCCCAGCCAGGGAGGAACCAAGAGAATCCCACATGGAGAATGGGGTTGTCTGCTGTTGAGAGCTGGCATCTCTCACTCCTGGCTGAGGTTCACTGAGGGACAGAAATCGGTAAGTCCCTGCAGCGCTACTCCTGGAGCGTGATGATGGAAGGGCTTTATAGATGTCCCTGGGTAGCTGAGGACAGACTATGGTGCGTGCCCCTTGCCCAGAGAAGCTGGCTGGAGCAGACTGCAATGGTCGGGTGAGGAGAGTGCAGCAGTGAGAGGGATCTGCCCTCCCTGATGCAAGCTTTAGGAGGGTAATGATGGAGGCTGATTCTTGTCATACTGAAGGGACTCGGTCCCAGAGAGCTGCTCGCTGGATCAAGGGGAGCCCAGAGTGTACAGCGGAGAGCAGGAGGGAGTTGCCATAAGCAGGGGAGGGTGGAAAAGGGTGGCGGATGTGAGAGTCTGGCCGGTGGGTGCGCACACTGCCTGTGTCAGGTGGATCCCTGGGGGGTGCTGAAGGACCCACTAATGCACCCCACAAAAGAAGCAGTAGTGGGATGTCTGCTATGATTGGGGTTAGCCAAGAGAAAATGGTAAGTGGCCTGGCTAGGTGAACATGGCCTTGCCTTTTTCCCTTTAACACTCCCTCCCTTGGCCATGACCTCAGAGGAGCCAGAAGTGGGGGTGGGAGGAGGTGGACTAAGGAGAGTAAGAAGACAGACCCAGCCCTTATTCCACTGCTGGGCCCCAAGATTTAGGGGGTCAACACAAAGTTAAGGAGAGGTGTGAAGCTTATTGGATGTTAAATTAAAATACTGACTTGGACTGAACTGATTTTTTTTTCACCTAGCAAATTAACAAAATTTACAAAACTTAAAAAGATTGATAATATTCAGTACTGGTAAGAATATAGGAAAACAGACATGATCACATAATGCTCATGACAGTAGTAGTTGCTTTGGGGAAAAGTAATTTGCCGGTATGGAGTAACGTTTAATGAAGGCATAGTCCTTGACCTAGAAATTCTACTTTTTTAAATTCGTATTTCCTTGATGCCTAATGATGTTAAGCAATAGAAATCCTTCTTTTAAGAATCTATCCAATAGAAACAAAGATAACACAGTGAAAGAATACATACATATATATATATATATATATATATATATATATATATATATATATATATATAGTCAGTATTGTTGGTACAAAAAAAAAAAAATGGAAACAGCCTGAGAATGCTCATCAGTATGGGACACTGGAATAATCATAGTACATCCATGCACGGCAATGTATTCTATTAATAGGTAGATTTGTATGCATTGATCTGGAGAAATGTGCATGAAATATTAAGAAAAAGTTACAGAATAATCTTTAAAATATGATGTCATTTTTTTAAAGAAAAGTAAAGAAACAAAAAGGAAGTGTGTGTGTGTTGAAAAGAGAAGAGAAGAGTGTGGAAGAATACACACAAGTACTAGCCTTGGCCACCTTGTTAGTAGTAGGGTGCAAGGAGGAGGTTATTCTTTATTCAGGGCTTTATTGTTTGACTCACTACAATGATTCAAAAACCCAGGCAGCCACCTTATGTAATTAAAAATACAATCCCACTATGTAGTGTAAAGGGGAAAAAATGAAGGAAACATGATCCATTGCTTTGCTTTAAAGTATTGCTACCTCCCACAGTGGGGGCCATTTCTTAGAGCAGACACAGGCTGGGTGCTCACTAAAGTTTTTCCAGTAACTGTTTGACGTTGAGTCAGGTGTCTACTTTCTCTTGGCCTCATCTGCAAAATGAAGATACTAAGAGTAGGTGATTGTTCAATTATTCCAAAACTATAAACTCCAATAATAAGCTAGTTGTGTAGAAAGAATGTTATCACGGGACATATTTCAGAAGCAGTAGAACCTGATCAATGGTGTGTTGGAGCGGAGGGGTGGGGAGATGGTGGTGTGAAGGGCTTCTACTGCTGAGCTGAATTTAGGGCTGGGAAAGATGCCTGACCTGTAAGAGAGTCATTATTTGGCCCCCAGCATCAAAGCAAGGCAGTGAGAGTCTTTACAGTAGGATCTAGGATTTCCCCTTTTCTTCTGTTTAGTAAGTTTGGCATGAAAGAGGCGGGAGCTGGTGTGAAGGAAAGAGCACTGGACAGAGCAGGGACAGACTCTCCAAGGCTGAGCCCCAGGGACCACTCCAAATCAGCCCTGACCTTGGCCCTGGGGAGCTGTCTGCCCAGACAGAAGAGTATTTGGTTCCAGGGGGAGGAGCAGCACTCCACCCCCCCAGACGGATGGGGCGAGGGGAGGAGTCTTAGCTCCTGGTCAGGCATTGCTCCCTGGCTTTACCTTACCACCAGGGTGCCCTGCTCCTCGCACTGCCCCTCTTCCTACCACCCCAGGAAGGAGAAGGAGACACTCACCCAGGACCAAGAGGCGGACGCGTGACTTGGAGACGCCATCCAGGTCCAAGAGCAGCGAGACGGAGCACTCGTACGTGCCGTTGTCATCCATGGTCAACCGGTCAATGGTGATGGAGGCGTCTGACTGCTCGACGTTGCTCGATACATTGACACGGTTCTCATAAAGTTCACCGTAGATGTAGGTTTTGGTCGAAAATGTCCAGATGAGCACCCTTTCCTGTGAGGAAGAAGAAATACCACTTGGTCTTCAGCCTAAGGCCGTGGCGTGATGCTTCAGGCTGTCCTGACTACCCTCATCCACCATTCCCAGGCCCAGGTGCACTGACACACCAACCCTGCAGAACAAAGAGCTCTATGCATGGTGTCCATTTGTGGATTCCTCTTATGATGTATATATATGTTTTTAGTGAAAATATTGAAAGCCTGGGGCAGGTAGGCAGTTCATACCAGAGGAGCACGTGTGAGTGAGGCTTTCACCTCTTGTAACCTCTGGCACCTCTTACCCGTTCCATTTTAGTTCATTGTCTGTTCTCAGACATTCAGTCAACCAATATTTATTGAACACCTACTGTGTGCAGGCATTGTGCTAGGTAGCCATCATTGGCTTCCAAGCCCCCTTTATTCATTTGACTCTCGCCTTTGGAATTTGTTTATTCATTGATATACTTATCATTTATCAAACAGAACATGGTACTAGCTAAGATCACTACTTTTGAACCAGACTGCCTCAATTCAAATCCCAGTTCTGCCACTTACTAGTTCTATGACCTTGAGCAAAATGCTGACCTCTCTATGACTCCATTTCTTCATCTACAAAGTGGAGATAATGATAATAACACTTGTATCATAGGATTTTTGTGAGAGTTAAAGTAGATAATATATGCAAAGCAGATGGCATCGAGCCATGGGTAAATGAGTAGAGAAGTGGCAAGTCCCCAAGTTACTTCATTTGGAAAGGTCAGAGAGAGGTCAGAGAGATACGAGCAAAAGCCAAGACGAGGCTACCAGAGAGCCAAGGGAGGGAGATTCCAAGATAGGAAAGTGGTTGATAGTTGGAAAAGCTAGGGAGAAATGACATAAGATGAGGACTGAATCAGCGCACTGAATTTAACAAAAGAGAAGCTGCTGGTGATTTCGGTGGAGCATTAGGGGGGCAAGGCAGACCATGCCGGGCAGGGAAGAGAGTGTGGAGACATAGTGTCAGGTCTGATGCCTGGGCATGCTCTTTATGCAAATCAGGAAAAGGTGCTCTAGTTGTTGGACAGACACACCTTTGCCAAGCTAATGGCGGTCAGGCGCCCTGGGCTGGGTACCCAAGTGCATAATCTGCCCAACCACATGCAACAACCCTGGTAGGGGCAGATAACTCAGGAAGCTTGGCTGAGATGGGGAGGAGCAACAAGGTCGGCAATGAAGACCTGTCTTGGGCTGTGGACCCATCTGTGGATGCTGGTCTGTCCCAGCTCAGTTCTTTTCTGACCTACTGGCTCTGCCAAGGACTCTTCATGCCCCAACCCTCCTCCCAATCACAGCTATCCTAAGGCTTCCCCCTTCTGGGATCTCCCCCAGGTCACCCCCCAACCCTTGCTAGGACCTGTCACAATAATCTCCTTGAGGGCATAGGTTAAATCCCTTTCTCTGCACCCTTGCTTGCTCTCAACAGGATTGCCTCAAATCCTTTAGGAAGTGAGGGATCCATCAGTCAACAAAAGATCTTTAGTATTTATCTCAGCACTCAGAAGCGTGCCTGCCAGAGACCTAATGTCTTGTTTGCTGAATACATGTGACGGTGAAAGAACGTGTCTTCAGTTTCTACAAGCTAAAGGCAGCAGCTGACCTCTCTAGGTTTTTTCCTGGGGTTCTGGAAACAGATAGGACATGTGCTCTGTCCCATCAGGGTGCCTTGGGCAACAGACAAGAAGGTGCCTTAGGCCAAGATTTGCTCTCCTTTCTCATCGGCCCTGCTGCTCTAGGACTTGGGTGTCCTGGGTTCCCCTTTCTTTTCTGTCAGGGAAAAAGCTAAATGCTTTCACTCTGAGTAGTTGGGGATCTAATGCCAGGCATGTGTGCATTTTAAAAGTAGAACCCACTTTAAAACTTATGAATAGGGACCTCCCTGGCAGTCCAGTGGCTAAGACTCCATGCTTCCACTGCATGGGGCATGGGTTCCATCCCACTGGAGGGAACTAAGATCCCACATGCTGCACACGTGGCCAAAAAAAAAAAAAAACTATGAATAGATGTTCCTCTTCTTACAGTTAAAGAAATGTGAATTTGATCAATAATGAGATACTTTTTCACTCATCAAATTGACGAATATCAAATAGTTTGAGACTACTCTGTGTTACAGAAATAGGTGCCTACACTGTTGTTGGTGAACATGAAGATTGGTCTGACATCCAAGGAAAGTAATTTGACATTATTTATCTAAATTTTAAATTCACATAGCCTTTGAACCAGAAGTTCATTTTTAATAATTTATCTTATATATAAATATATATTTATAAATAATTACAATAATATTTAAAATATACCTAGAGACATATATATAAGGATATTTATTGCAGCATTATTTGTAGCAGCAAAATATAGGGAACAAACCTAATGTCCATCATTGGTACATATAGAGCATTCATAAAATGTGATAATGCAAATATTTAAAAAAGAATGAGATAGATATAAATGTACTGACATATGGAAAGAGTTCCAAGGTATATTAAGAGGAAGAAAAGCCAAGTGGAGGACAGTATGCATGTAGTTTATATAAACATATATATTCATATACATATATGTAAATATATGTCTATGTTTGTGTGTGATTGGTATACATGTGGAGCATCTATGGAAGTCCACCCCCAAATCTGGTAATAGTGGTTGCCTTTGGTGAGGGGAATAGGGAACTGGGATTCTAGGGTCAAAAGTAGATGGATTTTCATGTGTGTGAATATATACATTCACATTTTCTTGAATTGGCATAAAGAATCATTGGAAGGATACACAAGAAGCTAAATCTTAGCCAAAAGTGATATTCACAATACTGAATGATTGTAGCAGAGATACCAATCAATCAGAATAAATGCTGGCCCCAAAGAACCAGTACCAGTGAAAATTAGCCTTGCTGGGGAGGACGGGGAGATAGAAGGATTAGGGGATGGAAACTGGGTAGATGGGACAAGAGGGGCAGGCGTAGGAATGAGACTTCTCAATGTGCACTTTCATGATGTTTTAATTTTTGAACCATGGGATTACTATCTATTCCAAAACAGAAAATAAAATCTTCCCATAGTCCCCAAAAGAACCCAAACAGGAAAAAACTATAACAAAATTTGGCCTCAAGGGAGAGCGCTATGCTAATCAAAAGGAATGATATAGTTTACGTCATCTGAGACTGACCAACAGAAAGATGTTTTGGGGAAGGTGACTCTTTCACACTAGAGGTGGCATAATACGGCCCTCCCCGGGTCCAACATTCACTGCTCCCTCCCCACCCATCCCAGCCTGGGCGCTAACTAGGTTTATTCTGCCTAACATTTATTGAATGGCTTTGTAGTGTTTATCCTCCAAGGGGTCATGGTCAGGTGGTACTCATGATGCTCCCAACTTTTTAAAGATCCTTACCGTATGACTCCTTAGAAGCTTGTCCCATTGGATAAATCCTTCTCGGTCGAGGGAGGAAGATTGGTAGGTGCATGGAAGGGTAACGCTCTTTCCCCGAGCAGCCCGAAGAACATCCTTTGGGGTTTCCACAGAGATGGCGTGGACAGTCACCCAGACTGGAAAGAAAGTGGGAAGTAACTGACATGGGCATTCATACTCATTGCCCACTCGACCTCAGAGGGAATGGCCAGTGACGCTCTTCCAGCCACAGCTAGACACACTACAACTGAGATCTCGGCCACGGCACGCCAGCTGTTCTCCTCCAGGCCCGGGGTGAAGACAAACACGTGTACCTTGGTTCACCCTGTCCCCATCCCACAGCATCTCAACAAAGTTAACTGCGTTGTGTGATGGGTAAAAGCCTGGCTTTGCACCTCAGCCCCACCTCTTACACACTGTGTAAACTTTTGTCAGCCTCAGTTCTCATCTATAAAAAGGGACACTAATATTCTCAGAGCTGTTGGGAGAATTAAGCGAGATAATATGTATAAATGCTTTGCTTAATGCCTGGCACATAGAGCGCTCTCAATAAATATTTCCCACTGTCTTTTTTGTTGTGATGATGATGATTTATTCATTTATTTAGCAAATATTTATGGAGTGCTTAAATATGGTAAGAAAGTTGATGAATAAGATTAAGTCAAGGTAAAGAGAGAGAGGGTTCTCCCAGGGGAATTTATTCTATATAAGTTTATCAGAAAAAAGATGAGAAAAAGAGTGTGGCCACATCAGTATCTCTCATCACATACATTCTTCTTACCATGTGACTTTGACTCTCCTCCGTCAAGAGGTAGGGTCTATGTCCCCACCCCTTGAATCTGGGTGGACCTATGACTACAGTGTGAGTGACGCCCATTTGGCAGAAGCTCTAGTAAATGGATTTCCTTCCTATATAGTCTGGATACCCTTTAAACTGCTGATTTTTATGCTGTTTCCCAGGGTGGGCAATTTCGTACTCAGGCCCATCAGCAATATCCCTCCTTACTGCAGGTTGCTGTGTTGGGGATTGGGTTCCCATGGATACAACATCTCTGTCTTTCCTACCCATTTCTATGTTGTCCTTCTATGTGCAGTAGCTGTTTAATCAGCCCTCAGATCTTCCTCAGGAGGAATTGCTCTATATGTAGGTGTAGATTCGGTGTGTCTGTGGGAGGAGGTGAGCTCAGGGTCTTTCTATGCAGCTATCTTGGGCCACTCCTGTGCCAGTCCATATTTAGTACACAACTTCTCTATGGCCATTGCAGGAAGTAGCATAGCATTGAGTTTAAATGCACAGGCTCCAGAGCTAGAATGCGTCCATTGGAATTCCAGTTCCTTTATATACTAAATGCATAACCTTGAGCAGTTTACGTAAGCTCTCTGTGCCAGGGTCCTCACTTGAAAAATGGGTTGTTTGAAGATTAAATAACATGAAATGTGTACTTTGTTTACAATGATTCCTGACCCATAATCGGTGCTCAACATATGACAGTTACATTATATATATGTGTGTTCAATATATTCTCTTTATATATGTTCATATCAAATAACTTCCACTTTCTCATCCCATAGTCTTTTGTTGAGGCACATCCTTAGTTAGAAGTTAATCACAAGAGATAACCTCCTACCACCACCATGGGTGAACTATCATAAAGGAATAATAATTACTAATGATTATAACTAAAGAATAGATCAATTTTAGAGACCACTACAAAAGGGAGTAAAAGTCATTTTATGTTAATTTGTGAGGGAAGAGATTGAAATGAATGGATGAGAAAGAACTCATAAAGAAAAGGAAAAAATCTCGAACAAGTATAGAGCACTATTTAAATGCTATTTGTAAACCTGAGAAGGATCTTTAAAGGCTGATCTGGTGCCCTGAGACACACTTACATTTTCCATAATCCTAGATGAGAATTTATCCTATGTTTAAGACCTTCACGCCAACAGCCATCACTGTAAATCCTCCACAGCTAATCAAATCCTTCTCACTGATTCAGTCAGTATCCTCTTTTTTTGACATCACTGGCAGCAAAGACATCTGGCTTAACTTCTCAATAATTTCCCATCATAAGCTCAGAGGATTCTGATGTTTGCAATCACCAACTTTCTCACCCGCAGTTCTGTAATAAACTGTAATAAACCCAGTTCCTTTCACCTCTTTCTATAGGCTTACTGTTTATTAGCTCTGTGGCCCTTGTTTTTCTGTTCTGTGGAATCTTTGCATCCTACTCAGTGGATGAGACAAAAGTACCAGGTGGGACATCTAATCCATCATCAGAAAACTAGGAAGTGGAGAAGTTTGCTTCTAGAGCCTTCCAACAACCTCCCTTTCTACTTGTTTGTACAGATCTACACTGGGTATCTTCTTTCCAGTTGCCAGAACCCACCCTCTCCCCAGTAGTTGCAGTTCTCCCATCCTGTTGCTGCCAACAGCTGTGTCCCTCATGCTCCAGAGGTATTCTTTCTTTCCTGCTCCCTCCCCACTCTCCTTTTTTTCTCAAGGCTGAGTTCTTCTGATATTCATGAAGACCATCCATCTGATAAGCTAATTCACTATAAGGTGTTAAAAACAAATAGTTCAGTGATGTGTTAACCTTCCCAACGGTATACAGATTGGAAGAGCAGGTGCTTTCACCTGCAAGGAAGGAATCAAAATCTCACAGCACAATAGGAGTTTGCTGAGGAAGAAATTTTAAGCACATACATTGTCCTAGAGAAAACGCCCAAAGGCTCTCAAGCAGAGTAGATGACTCTGTCCTTTGTGCCATGGGTACCACCCACGAGTACCTTCATCCTAGTACTCTCTCATGAGAGTTTACTACATATGGCAGAGTGGCCAAGAGCGCAAACGCTGGAGCCAAACTGCCCAGGCTGGCATCCTCATTCTTAGTTTTCCTAGCTGTGTAACCTTGCACAACTTAATTAACTTCTCTGTGCCTCAGTTTCCTCGACTATAAAATGAGGATAATAATATTATCTAACTCAAGGTTGTTGTGAGGGTTGGATGACAACATATTTAGCATGCACAACCTTCATCCTGGCACATAAGCAAGAACTATGCCAGCATTCTATATTGTCATATCCTTCTGCTCTGCTACACTGTTTTTCCTTCCTTTTCATATCCTCAGGGCTCAAAAAACTGCCTAACACATAGGAGATGCTCAAATAAGTGCTCTTGGACAGCACACTGAATGAGTTCTAGAGAACTTAAGTTTAAAAGATGGGTAGGATTTGCAACCAGAGAAACTTGGTTGAAGAACTTACCTTACACAGTGTTAGAAAATGTAAAAAAAAACAAAAAAAAAATTAAATAAAGAACAAAAGGAGCCCAGAGAGGGGATGCCAAGTCTGCAAGTGGCCCCAGATGGAAATGGGAAAGGTCATTTAACCTCCCTAAGTGGGTGGGGTGTGAAAATACAGCTTGAAGCCTCCAGCATTGCTTGTAAATAATTAAGGTTTGTTAAGAAGATAATAAAGTGTCTCTTGAGAGCTAACCAGAAAGCAATACATCCAAGGAGAATAATGAAGTGCTCGAAGGACTGGCGGCTTTAGGCGTACACAGCACATTATGGGAACCCTTGGGAAACTGGCAGGAATGCCTCCACTTAGCAAAATCCATTCGCTCAGAGAAACCACATTCTTAGTTAGGGAGGAGGTGCCCGAGGCCAGAAGGGACCCATCGCACCCCAGGACTAGGTACATGCTCTGACATTGAGAAAGCGCTGGTCTCTAGGGAAAGGGGTGCAGCTCACACACGCACGTGCATGTTGGTTTGTCCTGCCCCCCACAAGGTGGGAATGACTCCTGTAGGCTCTCAGACTGGCAGATGGGGGAGGAGGGATGGCGAGGTGGGGACGGGGGTTAGGACTCCATGGATGTTTGAGGAACTCTTTGTTCAACGTGGATCTTTAGGAATCTATGAATTCCAGTCAATTTAATGAATTTTTCCTAAAGCCCTAGTTTAGCGCAAGGCCCTGGGAAAATGATCCGAGGCATCTTCATGCCCTGCCTCCTCCAGGAATCCACCTGGACCATCCCAGCCCTTACTGGCTTCGCTGAAGCGCTTCAGGGAGCATGTACCCCCCACACACGTCATTCTCATGTCAGTGTGGGCCTATGTGTGTGGGCCGTGTCTCCTCATCATATGGCAGCTCCTTCCAGCAGGGTCTGTGTCTCAGACTTCTCTTGTACCCATCGCTTGCTAGTTCCCACCCCAAGGTATGTACACAGAGCTGGGTGCTAATAAGACTTTATTTATTGAGTGGTTCATGACACAGTCCCTGCCTAGGAAGCAGTTAGCCAGCATCACTGTCAGCCAGCATCCTAATAGAGCCTAATTAAGTGTTAAGTGCAAATGATAAGGAGTGAAGTGTAGGGGTTGGGTATGGGTGGGTGGAGAGGGGAGGGACCTGGAAGAAGGATTTTAATGGAAAGGCTTATTGAGGAGGTGGGACTTGAAATAGCCCCCAAGGGATTCAATTCATTATGTTGAACTTGTGCATAGAAGAGAGTAAAGCAGGATGCAAAACTGTACATGCAACAGTATCCCACTTCCACATAGTCACAGAGAGGAAGCAAATTTTTAGAAGAAAAAATACCAAATACAGAATTAATACCAGTTATCTCTGGATTCTGGGATGATGGGTTTCTTCTTTGTGTATTTTTATTTTCCAAATGTTCTGCAGCAGACATGCGGTACTCTTGTAACCATAAAGCCATGTTACAGTTTTATATGTCAAGCAGGAAGTGAGGAAGTAGAGAGGTGAGGGCAGCTTATTTTGTCAAGGAGCTCACGTAACATGGGGAGATGGGAAAGCTGGAGCCAGAGGGCTATGAAAGATCTTGAGAAGGTTTCTTTCGTCCCCTCTGGGATGGAAGATGGAGAGACTTAAGCAGGCTCCTAGGTTATAGGGATGGAACTCCCAGAAAGGAAGAGACTGAAAATAGAGGAGAAGCCAGGTGGAGCCAGACCCCCGGCTGGGTGGGGAAGGGCATAGGTGGAGGACTCGCCTTGCCCACAGCAAGAGTCACCTGTTCCCTTGTGTACAGAGGTAGAGAGGAGTCGGTGGGCAGGTGTGGAGCACTGAGCTCTGACTGGGGGCCCTGCCCTCCACATTTTATGCCTCCCTCCCAGTGAACTTTGTGACAGTCCTAAGTGGGAGCGTCTGTCTGTCACCATGTTCTGCCCATGCCAGGTGTTTATGGCATCCCTGACTCACCAGGGCAGAGAACGAGGAAGCAGCCCAAAGGTCCCTTGGTGGCAGGGGAGGAAGGTACCTCAGGAAGGAGGTGGGTGCCAAGTGGGACAGTTGGTGCCCTGGGCAGAGAGGGCTGCTCCAGGGACAGAGCGATCTGGGAACAGAGACAAGCCCAGCAGGCAGGGAGGACATGGAGACAAAACCTGAGTGCTGCCAAGGTGGGGTAGTTTGAGAAGCCACTAAACTTTACCTCCAAGTCAAATATGTCCTCCACTGGCTGTCTCAATACTGAAATGCCCGCTGCTGAGTGAAGGTGCTGAAGTCCCTGCTAAAACACAGGTGCCATCGGGGAGGGAGGGAAGACACGGTGAGTGACTCTCTTCCTTTAACACGCAGGGCAAATCCATTTCCTTAATTAGCCCCTCTCATCCATCCACCCCTAGAAACGATGGGTAATGTTGATAGAAACAAATGCAATTAGGAAATTGAGGCTTGGAGAGAAGCAGGACAGAGTAAGAAGGAAGGAAAGAGAGACAGGATAGGAGACACTGAGAGTAAACCAGCTTGCTGCCTGGTGAGGATCAAAAGGGTAGGTACTCATTCATTAACACCCACCCAGCAAATGGCTGCTGGATGCCCCTGTTCCAGGGACTCTGACAGGCTCTGGGGACAAAAGGGCAAGCAGAGACAGACACAGTTCCTGCGTTCGTGGTGTCTGATCCTCTGCGTGAGTCAAATGATAATAAATCCATAATCACAGAGGCAAATGTAAAACCACCATGGTAACAAGTGGTACACATTCAATGACAGGATATAACAGAGGATTTGGGGAGGAGGAGAGGTCGTCCTTAGGAAGGGCCTTTTGAGTTGACATTGGAGGATGAGCAGGAGGGAACCACAAGAAAACAGGGGAAGAGGTGAGTGGGGGAGAGAAGTGCACTGTGCAGAGGTCAGGGCACAGGAGAAGGTGGGCCACGTTCCAGAAACTAAAACAAGCCAGTGTGTAGAGATGGAACCAAAGGGGTGGTTTGGGGGGGGGGGTTGTGATTCCCCCTGTGTGATATCCTTTAGCCTCCCATGATGACTCCAAATAAACACAGAGGCCAAGTACAAACATCACACTTGTGCCATCAGGGAAGTTTAGGACAAATTTCACTATCTGCCAAACTTCACCCCTCAAGGTTCTCCTACAAAGCAATTCCGAAATTATACCACTCCCAGTGCAGCCAGAAATATGGGGTGGGCCCAAGTCTAAGAGGCCATGACAGCAATTTAAGTCTTTTTTTTTTTTTTTTTTTTTTGCTATCTACAATCTATGATTTATTTCAAGCAGTTCTTTTGAGTATGAGTGTTCTTTTTTTTGGACTTTCTATAAGGGATACACTTTATTTATTTATTTTTTAACATCTTTATTGGAGTATAATTGCTTTACAATGGTGTTTTAGTTCCTGCTTTATAACACAGTGAATCAGCTATACATACACAGAGAATTCTTTCTTGCATCAAATGAGTGAGCACTCAAAGGAGGGAGAGAGAAAAGGTACTCGTCAGTTAGAAAATCACTGATGTCTATCTTTCTATAATTAAATTAGGAGAAAAATGAAGAACCCACTGGTAGCAGGAAGAAGCAAGAGTCCTCTAGAGTCTGGCATTTGGTGAGCTAGATATTCAGTTACTGTGGATTTCCACTGTTTTTCCCCAGGCAGAACATAGGCAGAGACTTGGGAACGCAGGTGCATGAAGCCAGATTAGGCTTACATTCCATAACTATGTTGCTTGCAGGGCTATTGTTACTATACTAGATGGCTGTGCCCCAGAGAAATGGGGTGCTGGTCTGTTTCCACAAATCTTTATCCCAGTCTTCATCGCAAGGAGGGCACTGCCAAGTGCTCTCAGCCAGTCTCTTGTCTAAGTTTCCTGGTTTGGTTGACAACATCCTGCTCAATACAACTTTTGTTATCACAATTTGAGTATGATGATTGATTTCAGCCCAAGGAATATGGTGAGGAGCATAAAGGGACAAGTAGCCAATTTGCAACATCAGCACAATTTGTAAGTTTCTTCCAATTTGGAAATGAAGGAGGCGAATCCAAGGGCACACTCCAAACACAGAGCCCTCCCCAGTGGCCTTCGCCCCAAGGCCGTGTCCCAGCAACGCTCACTTCCGGTCCCGGATGTTGGGGGCAGGGTACCCACTTCCTGTGCCCGGCAGTCTCTGTTCTGGTCAGACCGTGGGGCTAGGGGCTCGGCTGTGGGCGTCGTGGTCGCCACCCTCTACGGGCCCCCTTCTCCAGCCCTTCCCACTCCTCAGTGCCCCCCTCCACGGGCCCATCCTCATTTAGTCTCTCCTCCTCTGGCCCCCAGAATGCTAGTGGTCTTGCGGGAGTGGGACTTGGGCTGCCTTCCCTGGGCTTTTAGGAGGCCGTCTTAGAAAAGAGAACCAGGGCTTAGAAATGGAAACTGGGGGAGGCAGTGGGGCTGGTTAGAGGTCAGATGTTGGTTGGAAAGAAGCCTTATTTGGAGAAGTTGTCCAGGTAGAAAGTTAAGTTAGATTTGGAGGGGAGAGAAAGGAAAATTATAAAGGAGATAATTGAGCAGAACAGCCCCCCGAAAACCAATCACCAAGGACAAGAATCTAGTTGTTTATGTTTAGCACACGTTGTAGAGTCTCACAATTTAAAGGTCAGTAGTAGTATCTGAGAATGCTTGGTAAGATGGATGCCCTAGTTGGATTAAAGGGAGTTTTAGATTTGAGGAGAGAACTCAATGAAAAGAGTTGGAGAGGAAAAGAGGACCGGAAAGTTATAACTTGATAGTAGAAAACCAAACATATATTGTGAGCCCTTGTTCTGGAAACTATGATACCAAGGGGGAAAAAAAAAAAAAAAGCATAAGCAGTAGTTCTTATCCCCAAGCTGCTTAGGAAAACAAGTCCAAAAGTGGGTGAAAGGTTAAATAGCAGTATAACAGAGGGTCAAAAAAGTGGTTGAGACCTCAAATTCAAATCAGGAAGAAATCATTGGGGCCCAAAGTTACCTAGGAAGGCTTTATGGAGAGAAAGGACTCGTGATTTTTTAAGGTTAGACAGAAAGGAAGGTGTTGACACGACAGGTAGGTCTGATGATAATATTTTTCCAGACCAAGAAGTTCAGGATGTGATATGACAAACATTTTTGTAATGTTCAAGGTGTAAAGGTATAGGAGGCAGTCTAGGTGCTGAAATATTGGGATTTGGGGGAACATTTCAGTGGTTTATAGAGCCTAAACGTGACTTAGGAGAATCTATCCTCGCGATATGAGTCTTATCCTAACAGTAATGGGAAATCACTGAAGAGCTTTGAGTAAGGGTAGCGACATGGTCATAATTTCATTTGAAAAGATCAGTTTGGCTTCAGGGTGGACAGCAGATAGGAGAAGGGATAAAACAGGCTCCCAAAGCCAGTCGGAGGCTATGGAAGTAGCTTAGGAGAGGCAGCTTACATCGGTGAGGTGGCAGAGGAAACAGAGAAAGATGAACAGACTCAAGAGATGTTGGAGGGCTAAAATCATCAGGACATAGTGATGACTTGAATTTGTAGCTGAAGGAGAAGGAGCTGTTAAGGGTGATATGGTGGCATCAAAATATGGTCCCAAAATACTTTGAAATTCCTCTGGTTACCAGGGGGTAAGGGTGGGGGGAGGCATAAATTGGAAGATTGGGATTGACATATACACACTACTATGTATAAAATGGATAATAAGGACCTACTGTATAGCACAGGGAACTCTACTCAATACTCCGTAATGGCCTATATGGGAAAAGAATCTAAAAAAGAGTGGATAAATGTATATGTATAACAGATTCACTTTGCTGTACACCTGAAACTAACACAACATTGTAAATCAACTATACCCCAATAAAAATTTTAAAATAAATAAATACATTAATAAATAAATAGGACTCATATCCCCTCCCTTGAGTCTGGGTTCTGTGGTTGCTTGATCAATAGAATATGGTGGAAGTATGGTAATAGATGCCGGATCAGTATCTGGGCCCAGACTTTAAGATACTGGCAGCTTCCACCTGCTGTCTCTCTAGATGTTTGCTCTTATAATCTAGCCACCATGCTGCGAGGAAGCCCAAACTTCCCTGTGGAGAAGTCCACAAAGAGAGGAACTGGAGTTAGCACCAACTTGCCAGCCAGTGAGCCAGCATTTTGGAAGTGGGTCTTCCAACCCCAGTCAACTCACTCCAGTTGATACTGCAGGGAACAGGGACTAGCTGTCCCTGCCAAGCCCCATCCAAGTTGCAGATTTGTGAGCAAAATAAATGTTTTTTATTATTGTCTTCAGTTACTAAGTTACCACTAAGTTAAGGGGTAGTTTATTACATAGGAATA
Organism: Balaenoptera ricei; assembly: GCF_028023285.1. Classification (NCBI taxonomy): domain Eukaryota; kingdom Metazoa; phylum Chordata; class Mammalia; order Artiodactyla; family Balaenopteridae; genus Balaenoptera; species Balaenoptera ricei. The sequence goes on from NC_082639.1 coordinate 129,459,328, forward strand.
GAAAACTGTAATGGATGACTGTTAGGTTTGTGGCTTTCATTCCTGGATGGATGGGGTGTCATTTACTGATGCAGAGATCACTGACGAAGGCCCAGATATGGGGACAAAGACCATGAGTTTTGTTTTCAGCTTGTGAGTTTGAACTGATTCTGAGATGTCTAAGTTGAGAAGTCATGCGGACTGTTGGATTTATGGGTCTATGGCTCAAGAGAGAGGTTGGGTTTGAAGACAGAAATTTGTGAGTCAATTGAAATGGGTGTCAGCTAAAGCTGTGGATGTGGATGTAGAAGGGGGTCTGAGTGGAGGGAGCTCTGACATTTCATGGTGGGCTGAGGAGCATGAAGTTGCAGAGAAGACATGAAAGGGTTGGGCCAGGAATGTCGGAGGATAACCAGGAGAGGGTGAGTCATGGGAACTGACGGAATAGAGTGTTTCAGGAAAGAAGGAGGAGGGGTTAGCAGGGTGAGGAACTGCCAGGAGTACAAGCACCTGCTGAGCCAGGCGCACTTTCCCCCAGGCTTCCTTCCTGCTGGCCAGCATCACAGTAAGCAGCGTTGCTGGGTCACCAAGAAGCCCTGGGATGGGACTCCGGAGGGCAAAAAGGCAAGATGAGGATCACAGCCATGCCCACGAACCAGTTCTTTCCTGGAGGCTTGTTTCTCAAACTGTAGTCCCTGCTGCAGCAGCAGCCTCACTTGGGAGCTTGTTAGAAATGCATCATCTCAGGACCTACTGAATCAGTCTGTACTTTGACAAGATCCCCAGATGACTTCTATGCACACGAAAATGTGAGAAGTTAGTACACCAATTTAGAGGCTGGGCATTAACTCAGGGAAGCAGTGAGATGGTGCAAAACTGAGCTGCAGGTCGCATGCAGAGTATCAGCCCTAGTCACAGAGATGGCTGTTCATTAAACCTATTTTTCCTCAAGGTCCAAAAGGCAACTCTGAACCTAGACTTTCACATCAGAGTCACCTGGGTAACTTTTCACAATCAGAGGGATGCCCAGATTCTGCCCCTCAGTATTCTGATTCAGAAGGTCTGGGGGAGGCTGGGCATTTGCACTTTTACTCCCCAGGTGATTGTGATGGGCAGTCTGGGTTGCCAGCCGTGCCCTAAACCATCACTCCTCCCCCTTTGCACACATACCCCTCCTAAGCTGACCATTCATTATGTCCTTCCCACTTCAAGGCTGGAGCTGTAACTGGAGCATTTTAATCCTGATTTCAGCTCTGACAGGAAGCCAGTGTGATTCCACAGGCACATGAGCCCTCCTGTGAGCACTGGCTTCTGACTTGTGCTCAGGCACCAGCAGGTCATGCCCAGGCTCCAGGTGGGAGCCAGGTCCTGGGGACTGGTGTGGCAACGGGGCTCACAACCGTGGAGCAGATGAAAGGCCAGGCTGCCCATCTTGTAGTGCACTTAACGGCTGATACCACTCTGGCTCTGGCCTGAATACCACCCTCTCGGGGTCAAGATGAACTGGGAACAAGGCCACTCTCTATCTGATTCTCATCAGATGTACATGTCTGAGGCTGAGCCCTGTAAACCTCACAGCCTGGGCCAGGTCACTGCGTGCACTTAGAAGTGCAAGTGGCACTGGGTCACACTCTGACAGGGAAGATACCAGGGAGCTCCCCGAACCTGTGTGACAAACAGGATCATGGCACATCAGAGTGGACAAGTCTAAGGCATGTAGGGAAAATTATCCTGCTGGGGACTGTGGCTCTAACAAAGGTCCCAAGGGGAAGGATTCTAAATGGCATGATCAACCTCAAAAGGACAAGAACTTGGAAACTTAGTTCCCATCAAAAACCTACCATGGATGAAGCATCCATGAGCTTATTGATATTTTTTTAGATGGGGGAGAAAAAAAATTTTTTTCTCATCTGGAATATTTTAGGATGATGGATTCCTTTATTTCTCAGTGAAAAGCAGTACTTTCCTACGTTTTTCAAATTTAAGCTTCGAGGTTTTCTCTAGCTGTAGGAAGATGGGGCTTTTTTGTTGTTGTTGTTGTTTTGTGCTTTTTATCAAGTCTTCAAAGATTTTAGGGACTCTGGGCAGAGCTTCTCAGAGACTTTTTCCCCCTGGTGGGCTCCTCTTTATGTATCTCTTTTCCTGCAGCTGTACCTTCCATCACATCAAATCTTTCATGGAGTCTGGTGGCTGAAAAATTTCCCAGAGTGGAAGAGCCTTGGTCCTGTACACAAGCTGGGGTGTTTTCTCTAGCAGCCTTTGCGAGGGGTGACAAAAATCCCTCATCCTCAGTGACTCTCATTCTCTTGGCAGATGTCTGCCAGAGCAGAGTGATCAGACAATTGATCACCAAAGTCTAGTTACTTTCCTATAATTTACACTTGCCCACACTAATAACAACAACAATAATAATAAATAACTGGCATTTATTGAATGCTTATTATGTGGCCGGCACTGTTCCAGGGTCTTTACGTTGACAAACTCATTTATTATCCCTAATAACCGAATGAGGTACAGTGTGCATTTTTACACATTATAGGTTACCTTCTCCATTTCACAAATTAGGAAATTGAGATTTTTTTTTAACATCTTTATTGGAGTATAATTGCTTTACAATGGTGTGTTAGTTTCTGCTTTATAACAAAGTGAATCAGTTATACAAATACATATGTTCCCATATCTCTTCCCTCTTGCATCTCCCTCCCTCCCACCCTCCCTATCCCACCCCTCTAGGTGGTCACAAACCACCCAGCTGATCTCCCTGTGCTATGCGGCTGCTTCCCACTAGCTATCTATTTTACGTTTGGTAGTGTATATATGTCCATGCCACTCTCTCGCTTTGTCACAGCTTACCCTTCCCTGGAAATTGAGATTTATCGAGGTCAACTAATTTGCCCCACGCTAAAGTCAGTTAAGGAAGAGGGCCTGCCCTTCTCAAGTGCCGTCAGAGGGGGAGGGGGTGGGAGCATCTGCCAGGGAGGGAGAGGTATTGTGTCACTGACATTGTTTGGAATTGTCAGGCTGACTTTTATTCGGTTTAAGTACTGTTTTTAAATTCTCAAATGCACCACCTTCTGTTTGTGTCCCCATATGACCTTATGTGATTTTATTCTGACTCCCCAAAATCCGATGAGTCCTGGGGTCTATTTTCATCAACTTTGTTATGTTACTCTGCTCGGGACATCAGCAAAATTTAAGTTGTTACTGGGCAAGTTCAGATGAAGAACGGAAGTAGGGGGAAAGCCGGTACGACTTCTGGAACCCAACTTAAACTCCACCTCCTCCAGGAAGCCCTCCCTAATTTCCCTGCTCTTCCTCTGGCATCCTCTCCCGAGCCATGGTGGGGAGGGCCACCCAGCTGCTTTTACATCTGAACTTTGAAGGCCTTCATTGCTCACTTGTACATAGCAATGGCTATGTCACCCCAAACATTTCCACTTGGCAAACGCATGCCCGGAGCTAGCCACCAAGCCCAGCTGCCCCGGCCCCACTACTCCGGCCCCTTCCCCTTAGTGTAAAGTATGGAGGCAAAGGTGATGAGCCCGTGATGCCAGGCAGGGCACTCTGGGAGGGTGGAGGGAAGGGGGTGGGGGCAAAAGACACACTTTATCAGTGTGTCTGAACACAAACCCAAGAACTGGTTGAGCTGGATGAGTTCACCCAGGGGTCACATGCCTTCTCACAGGAAGAGGTGAAATGTACTGCTCCAGGCAGTTCACAGTTAAGTCCACATTTCAGTCTAAGCTGGGTGCACGTTTTGTTTTGTTTTGTTTTTTTCCCAAGCCCAAATCCCTTCTTTTGATTCATGCATGGGTTTTGGGTTGCAGCCAGACTACAAATGCAAGGGTGTGTACTGGGGTAGGGGAGGAGGTGGGGCAGGGGGGGAGGCTTCTAGACTCTATAGAAGAGGATCAGAGGTCACTGGCCCAGCCCAGAAAGGGTGGTCATTTCCTTTCAGCCTCCTACCCTCTGGGCTTGAAGCACATCCTTCCGGTCTGAATCTGATGGCTGAGACAGGTCCCTCATGACTGCAATCATTCCAGACCCCTCACTCCTGTGGTGCCTGCACAAACTATGTGCTCAGTAAAGAGCTGTTTGGATGAAGGAATGAACCAAGTATGCCCTCTAACCTGATGATGAGGGCCCCTCTGCCCCAGTTAGATGGGCCTCCTGGCAGGGCCTTTGAGTTTGACCCAACCCTTCCCCAGCATTGGGCTATTCTCCAGCCAAGGGCTCCAAGGTCATGTTTTGAGAGATGGGGGAGGAGGGGGAGCCTGGGGGCCTAGGAGAACCACCCTGGGCTGGCAGGCCTGCTGGCCTGGGGCTTGCCTGTAGAAGCTGAAAAGTGAGCTCTAACTCAGACCCTCCTCCATTCTGCTTCCCAGGCCTTGGGGCTCCCAAGTTTCCTGGTATAACTCTTCACCTCTTCCTGTAACCAAGCAGGATTCCATGGGGACTTCGCAGGACAGACTCCTCTCCCCATGTCCTCTGCCTGTCTCTTGTTTGTAGAAAAGCTTTCATCTCCCACACCTCCCCTGAGTCACAAAAGTCTGGATCAAGAATTAATGCAAAAATAGCAGTTGGGCCAGGAGAACTGGTAAGAATTTAAATAGTAAATCAGCCATACTGCAGTCACAGAATGTTTAGTTCCTCCCTGAAGTACCTAGATAGCGGTATCTGATGCACATTTCCTGAGTTGTTTTACAGTTGCTAAAACCCCCAGCAAATGCAAGAAGTTAAGTACTGGATGACCATGAGTATGCAGCCCCCAGACCTATTGGAGCCTGAGGATTGGTGATGTTAACCCCTGTGACACCATCCTGTTACCTCACCATCAACCAATCAGAGAAATGTGCACCAGCTGTTCACATACCCTGTGACTCCTCTCCCTCACCTTGCCTTTAAAAATGCTTCCCTGAAACCTATTGGGGAGTTCGGTTCTTTTGAGCATAAGCCACCTGTTCTCTTTGCATTGCCCTTGCAATAAAACTTTCTCTGCTCCAAACCCCGACATTTCGGTTTGTTTGGCCTCACTGTGCATGGGGCACACGAACTTGGATTCGACAACACGCCCCAGTTTTGCCAGATCCCTGAAGCCCACAAGAATTTCTAATTGCAAGCTGACAGAGGAAGACAAGTACTGTATAATATCACTTATATGTGGAATCTAAAAAATACAACAAACTAGTGAATAAAACAAAAAAGAAGCAGACGCACAGACATAGAGGACAAACTAGTGGTTACCAGTGGGGAGAAGGAAGAGGGGAGGAGCAAGATTGGAGTAGGAGGAAAAAAAAGGGTTGTTATGGGATTGTATGAAATCATGTGTGTGAAATTTTGCCAGTTGTAAAGCACTACAGAATTTAAAGAATCTTTCATTCAATGAGAAATAATATGTTTAGTTTTAAAATGTGGCTGAATTTTAAAATAAATAAATAAATTGCAAGCTGATGAGATTCTCAGCATGTTCAAATACACTGAATTAAAGATACTCCTAAAATCCCCCCAACCCCCATCTATCAACTTCCTTGCTCATTCTACTTCCTGTCGGTGCCCAGGACTCTTAACGCCAAGACCTCCATCCTAACCCTTAGCATCCTGTGGGTCCTCACACAACGACTTTGCTATTTAGCACTTGATTTGGAGTCTACCATTATATCAGCGAATGTCTGGTTTTTATTTTGTGGGGTTCCCCCATGTTCTGAGTTTTCAATGACCAGAGTATCAAGGGAGCTAAAGGGCTTTGGCCTTTGGAAAGGGTCGTTCTATTTCCAACTGGCTGTTTTTCGAAGGGTTTGAGTCTTCTCTTGGTCTGTAAATGATATTGGGTAAGTTGCAACCTTTCTCTGCCTCAGTTTCCCTATATGTGATAACAGATGTTATCACTCTTATCATTGCCTCTTTCTCTGGTTTTAAGGCAATGATTAAAAAACCTCAGGTAGTGAACACAAATCCTGGATCCACACATCCTGGCTTTTCTGGGACAACCCTGATTTTAAATATTTTTGTCCCAATTGTCAGATCTTATGTCTGATCTGATGATCTGATTTGGGATCAGAAAATATAGTTTTGAGAGTACTATGAATTCTAGAAATGGGCTGGAATTTTATTTACTAATATGAGAATAAAAAACATTCTGATTCTGGGTGCTGGCCTGGAACCTGCTTTTTGAACGACAGACGTGTCATTCTGCCCAGCACGAATACAGCTGTGTCATTGGAGGCCCTCCCTGGGGGGGCTCTGGGAGACCCTCAGCATTCAGCCCCTGTCTCGCCCACCCCTGGGCACTACTCACCTGCACAGAGCATCCACAGCACGGGCTGCGTCTTCCCCTCCATGGTCTTGCGTCCTCTCTGCCCCGAGTCCAGCCTGGGGTGGGCCCCTGAATTTAACCAGTCTGGGCTGACTGGTTAAAGCTACGACAGCCTCTGGCCCAGTCCAGACTTCGATCTCTGTGGTTTCTCCCTTCTTGTCTACCTTTGCCCAGCCTGGCCCCCATGGCCCACCCCTCGGCTGGACTGACAGGTGAGCTCACCTGTGGGACTGGACTCCTGCTCCACCCACTTCACCAAAGGCCCCGCCTTCTCAGTTACCGCCCCTGCCTTCCGTCCACCCAGCAGGTGGGCAAAGTCCTGAGCTTCTCACTATCACGTGGGCTTCGCCTATAAGGGACAGGAAGTTGCCGCCTCGTAATATGAAGGGAAATGATCTCAGAGGAAGGGTTTCAAAGCCAATAAAAGAAGGGTGTTAGTCACAATTGCTGAAATACTTCGAGGCATAATACGATCTGTTAATCTACTTCCCTTCCTGGTCTACCTCACCACCACCCCACAACCACGCTAGAGACACAGTCATGAGGAAGACTGGAAATCTCTACCCCCAGAGAACTACTAATCTGGTCAGGGAGGAAGATAGTATACAAGCAACCAAGATAGAAATACAGTGACCAGTTTGTCTCAGTTTGCTTGGAACTCTCGCAGTTTTAAAACAGAAGGTCCTATGTCCCAGGAATGTCTCCATCCCAGGCAAACTGGGATGGCAAGTCACCCTACTTAAAGAGTGCCAGGGAGAATGACCTGGGAAATGACATAGATAATGAAATTGGGGCAGTGGAGCGGTTCCACCTTAGACCTGGGTGATCAGAACAAAATGAGTATTATGATTCTCTATTTTACAAACAGGCTTCTAAGTCTCAAAGAAGTTAAATGGGTTCTCCAAGGTCACATAGCTAAGAAGTGGTTTTCTGATTTCTAATCCACCAGGTTAGGGACCCAGATGTCACCCTCTGTGAGTTCCGGGGTAGTGAGTAAGGGTTTAAAGGGTATAAAGAAGACAGAAGCCCTCTGTCCTCTCTCCTCCTATGTGGTCCCCTCTTTATCTGCTGCCTCTCTTAGGTGTGTTGGCCCTCCATCTTTCCTCCACCTCCCACCCACCTTCTTCCCTATGCTGGGAGTCTGTCATCTTAAGCCTCGCCCTGACTGATGCCACCCTTCAGTCCTCTGCCCCATTCCCATCCACTCTCCATCCCTCCCTCCTTCATCTCACCTCTTTCTCATACCACCTTTCATCTTCATGGAACCTTGAAGTCTGGAGGTGAATTGAACTCCCATGTTTACTCAGTTGTGGTCATTCTTCCATTCTTCAACAGACACTCACTGAGGCCCTATTTGACGCCCAGGACAGGGGTTTGGCCATTAGTGATGCCATGTGCCTCCTCAGAGATGCCTTCCTGGACCACTCTATCCAAAGGAGCCCCCATCCCAGCTTTGCCAAGTTTCTGCACACAACCCTGTTTTCTTTCTTCAAAGCTCTAACCACTATATGAAACTAATTTTTGCTACCCCAAAACTTTTTCCATGCCAACCCCTCTGGAATTCCTTCCCCCCACCATATCTGCTGTTGTAATCCAACATGTGCTTTAAAGGGCAGCTCATATATTATCTGTTCTTTCATGAAGCCTTTCCTGACTTCTTCAGCCAGAAGGGCTCTCTCCCGCCTTTGAACTCACACAGCACTCTGGATCTCTCTTGGGATACTAACTAACTACATTCTGCCTTCTGCTTGAGTTATTTTTGGTCTGTGTCTCATCCCTCCTAATAACTGTGAGCTCACTCATTTATTCAGCCAATTGTTATTGCACCAAGCATTGTTCCACCTAGCTGGGAAGAAGCACCATTTTAAGTCTGTAATTGTGTGTCTTACTAACTTTGATCAAGTATAGAGCCTGATGCATAATAGATATCAGTGGGTATTTGTGAATGGGCAGACAAATGGATGAATGGATGGATGGAGGAATAGGGTCATTATAGAATGTGCAGGGTGAGGGAGTGAACTATTGGGTTATTGGACTTTGCTTTGATCGTAATGATGGTGGGAATTGGTGTAGTGGAGTAGGGTGGGTTATGAGCACATTTGAAGTTTACGAAGCTCATGGAAAGTTTATATCACCCAGGGTTGCCAGTTGACCATCACCATGGGAGGTGAATGTGGGGCAGGGGTTATGGAAGGGGTGCACAACTGTCCAGTTCAGTATCCAGAGTCATCTCTGTCCAAAGAAATGGAGCCCTGGTCCCAAGAAATGACTACCCTATAGTCTCACCACGATGCTCTCCCAACATCTATCAGAAGACCCTCTCCATTCCATATATCTGGTATTTTTTTCCCAACCCCTTCTGTGCTGACATGGGGTTAAAGTACAATTTATTTTATTCTTCTAGATCTTTGGCTTTAGATTATCTTCAGGAAGCACTTTGAATAGCAGCCCCAGGCTGGAAGGTATGGAGAGAGAGCCCAAATCAAACTTTTTCTTTAGGCCTCTCTGTCTACGAAGAATGAACCTCTCCCAACTCTGCTGTTCAGTGTCAGTGTCCAGAAAATCAGCCAGGAGGGAAAGAGTTAAGTGGGGCCTGCTTTCGGGTCTGGGTCCTGAGCCTGCATTCCTTCCTCCCAGAGATCTGCCAGGCTGTGGGACCAGAGGCTAAATTTAGAAGCTAGCTAGGGTTTCCTGTGAACAGCTGTCCTGCCCCTCAGAGAAGGAACACTGGAGAGGGGAGGTCGGTCCCTGTCACTGGTCGGAGCTTCTGGCCATTTCGTCTGGGTCCCTCAGCCCCTGAGTGGCTGTCCCGTGGTGTGGAGACACAGGCAGATCAGCGGTGAGTGTGCCTCTCCCTTCATTTTGTCCTGCGAGCCCAGGACTTACAAACAAAGGGGCAGCAGCTCTGCCCTGAGTGTCAGGGCCCAGCCATGTCTGGGACCAGCTCCTGGGGGATCTCATATTCCTTAATAGGCTGTGGGATGGCGCGTGAGCTAAAGGTAGTGGGTCCTGTGACCTTGGTTAGAGACGCTGAAGAAGGCATCTTCCCGGTAAAGACAAAAGATTGTGTGTGTGTGTGTGTGTGTGTGTGTGTGTGTATGAGAGAGAGAGAGAGAGAGAGGGAGAGAGAGAGGCAAATTTCTGGTTCCCCTCACTGCTTTCTTGCTGGCATCTGTGGAAGGAGCCAAGTTGTCACTTCTTAAATCTTGCAACTCCAAGGTGGGCTGTTTACACGGCCGGCCGGGGTGTGCATCTTGGTGTCCTGATAACAGTAGCTGGATCAAGTCTGACTGGGTTTTCCTCATGAGTGATTTCCCCACCAGGCTATTAACACGTGGTGACTTTCCCATTCCTAGTTCCACTGAGGTGACATCACTGACACACCCTTTCCCCCAACAAAACCTCCAGAATCAGGTTTTCTAACTGCCCTTTTCATGCCAAACCTACAGAGGCTGACAGGCTGTCATGGCAACAAGTGGGGACCCAGAAGAGGAGCAGGTAGTCCCAGGTGAAGAGGATGAAGCCAATGTGAGAGCCGTGCAGGCTCGGTACCTCCGGAGCCCCTCCCCCAGCCAGTAAGTGCACTTGCTGAGTTCTGCACCCCTCCAACCACGGCGGGAGTGGGCTAGGGAGCATGATGACAAGTGGGCCCCAGGGAGCCTGCAGCCACCACCTTAAATTCACTCATTCAGCAAACATTGTTGAGTATTTTTTATGTGTCATACTCTCTGGAGGAAGCAAACATGCACACAACCACACTGCAACATGGCATGGTAAGTGCTAGCATTAGCATGCCTAGGGTCTAGTGGTGGGGTGGGGGTGAGTGGGGGGGCGGGCAGGAAAAGGAACACCTGGGCTTGGAATTGTCATAGGAGGCTGCCTGGAGGAGATGATGCTGGACTTGAACCTCAAAGGATGAGTAGGAGTCTGGCAGTTCTCCCTGGATGATAGTGCTTGAGTTCCTAGAACTGAGGTTGGAAACGGGGATGGTAGACCACAGATCACAGTTGCTTTATTTTTTCTGTTTTTTGTTTGTTTGTTTGTTTGCGGCATGTGGGTTCTTAGTTCCCCAACCAGGGATCGAACCCATGCATGGAGTCTTAACCACTGGACCACCAGGGAAGGGTAGACCATAGATCATAGATAAGAGAACGCATCAGGACAGGAAGAGGACCCTAAGACATCAGATCCTAGTACTAAGATGATTTTGTATCTATGATCAAGCTGTGTCTTTCAAACCGGGATTTGTGCATGCCTGGGGGTAAGTGGCAGTGTGCCCAGGGGTAGATGACCACATGCATCTTCCTGGAGGGTCTTTTTTATTTTGTGACAAGTAAGTTTAAAGTTTCTTTTACATAAAATCATTGAGGATATATGATGACGTAGAATGAAAAATTTGTGTAAAATTTTAAGAAAAATCATAAGGCATCAAAGAAATGCTTAATTGCCTGCTAAAGCAGTAGTGTATATGCCTATCCTTTTTCTTCTGCCATAAATAATAGTAGGGGATCTGACTTCTAATCTTAGCTCTGTCACCAAATTTATGTGAAGAACCACTTTAATTCTTGAGTCTATGCCTCCTTACCTAGAAAAAGGGAAGGAAAGACTCAGAATATGTCAAGGTAACTTTACATCAGAGTACCTCTGATTCTGCTTGACTTTCCTTTTCCTCATGTCTCCTGGGGTCTTGCTGGCTCCTGCTTCTCAGGGCTCAAACAGGCTTCCCCTTTGGAGTGAAATGGGAGCAAAGGCAGCTGCTCATCATCCAGGGGCCAAGGCACTTTGTCCAAATGGAGCTTGGGGACTTTTACTTTAAAATTGAGCCTTATGTTCTACTTAGAAAACCTGTTAGGATTGAGAGATTTAAAATCTAACCCTTCTCTGTCTACACTCCCAGACAAGGCAGAGGTAGCGTGCGGTGAGTCAGGGTAGGCGATGGCTTCGTGTAGTAGTTAGGGTAATGCCAGCTGTAATAGCAAATGGACATTTCTTTCTCACTCAAATACATTTCAGAACAGGTACCTGAGCAGTGATTCAGGAACTGAGGCTCCTTCTAGCTTGTAGATCCTCCATTTTAAGGCCCGACTTCTAAAGTCGCTGTGTTCGTCAGCAACAAGACCAAATGGGAAAGGGCACGAAGAATCTCTCAGGAGGTTTTTATGGGCCAGGCCTGAAAACGGCCATTCTGCTTCCGCTCGTATTCCATTGGCTGGACCTCAGCAAGGCCATGCTTTCTTGTAAGGGAGGATGGGAAATGAGGTCCATGAGCCCAGGGAAAAGAAGTGGGTTTGTGAACACACAGCAGTTGCAGCCCCAGTAACCCCTCTAGGCAGTTAATATTCGTGTTTCCTTTAATCCCACTCATAGAGCACACTTATTGTCTCCCCAGGGAGACAGCCCCAAATCCCATTTACCAACTGCTGCAAAGTTCAAAGGCTAGGTTCTCTGGAGGGCACGCCTCCTCCCCCTCAGGGCTGAATGCAGCTCCTCATGGTCTGACCAGGATAACTGCAAAGAAACAAAAACAGAAACAAAAACAGAACTCCCATAGGATAAAAGGAGGCGTGGGAGATAACAGCAGCCATCAGTCCATATAATTAATGAGCCTGTTGAGCGTCTTTGCCCCAGAAGTGGGGAGACCTCCTAGCGGTGACTTTGATGTGACCCTTGGGGTGGATTTCCTTTGTCTGCTGTTCTCTGGAGCTTCCAGCTTCACCCCCTGAGGCTTTTGCCTTGTCTGTTATTCTCCACAGCCACATCTGAAGCGAGGTTGGAGAGGGTGTCTTCCTTGAAGGCTGTATAGCTTTTACAGGCTTGTCCTGCTTATGGAAACTTGGGGGTCCAAGGGCTGTTTTAAGGTTTATACCACCCAAAGGCCTTTTTTTTTTTTTTTTTTTTCCAAAGGCTTTTTAAGTCTCATGGTTTCTTGGAAAATGTGATCTCTTCAAAAACTTAATTGGTTTCTGATCTACAGAGACCAGACAACTCCATGTGCCAGAAACCACATCCATAGTTCTTTCCCATAGATGTAATCTTCAGTCCTAATTTATTTCTTTGCTTTCTTGTCTACATGTTTCACTCTCAGCTTAATGACAGGTATCTTGAGAGATTATCTGAAACTTTACATTTGAGAGGGAAGTTCAGGATGCATTTGTAATTTCTAGTATAATTGTTAAAAGTTATTTAGAATGTATAGCCAACCAGCTAATGAGGGGTGGATGCAATCATAAAATATAATCAATCCAAAAGAAGTCAAGAGAAGAGAGAAAAAATAATATAGAAAAAGAATAACAAATAATAAGAAAATAGAAGGATGGAAGATTTAACCCCAAATATATAAGTAATTACATTAAGCATAAATAGACTTACTATTGCAATTAAAAGAAAAAAAATTGTCAGACAATTTTTTTACAAACCTACACACTTTTTACAAGAGTTACACCTTAAAAAATAAAGATGTACAAAGGTTAACAAAGGATAGAAAACTTATACTACACTGTTCTGGTTACTATTTCTCATAACCTCGAAACTTAGTGGCATAAAACAACCATTTTATTATGTTCACAATCTGGAACCTGGACAAGGCACAGCAGTGTGGCTTGTTTGCTTCAAGATGTCTGGGGCCTCAGCTGGAAAGACTTGGAGACTGGGGGTGACTTTAAGGCTGGGGGTGACTCAGCAGCTGGGGACTGGTGTCATAGAGGTATCCTCATATACTTGGCACTTCATGTCAGGACCTCAGCTAGGCAATTGGCCTGAACACCTAACATGGTCTTTCCATATGATCTCTCCGTGTGGGCCAGTGTGGGCTTTCTCAGAGCCTGGGAGCTAAATTCCAAGAAAACAGGACAGAAGTGCATTGATTTTCATGATCCAGCCTCAGAAGTCACATGAAGGACCACAAAAGTTCAAAAGGAGGCAACATAGGCTCCACCATTCCACTGAAGAAGTATCAGGGTCACAGAGTAAAGAGAGCATGTGGGATGGGATACATTGTGGCCAACTTTGGAAAGTATCGGCTGCCATAATCACAAACACTAACGGAAAGCAAGCCAGTAAAGTGATTTATTGATATAAGACAAAGAAAACTTTAGGGTAAGCATTACTGGGGACAAAGAGGGATGTTTCCTAATAACTTAAGGTTCAATTCACCATATAATAGATATATTCATTTTAAATTTCTATGATCTGATAAAGTAGCCTCAAAATACATAAAACAAAAAATTGACAGAACTGAAGAAAAAATTAGAATTCACAGTCTTAGTCAAATGTACATTTTTAAAAACACAACCTCAGCAACTGATAAAATGAGGCAAAAAAAATCATCAAGAATATAAGATATGTAAACAAAACAATAAACAAAGTTAACCTAATTGGCATTTATAGAACATGTACCCAGCAACTGTAGGATATAGATTCTTATCATGTGCACATGGAATTTTTACCAAAAAGATCATGCCCTGTGCCATACATACATCAACAAATTTTTAATGCTTGAAATCATACAAAACGTGTTTTCTGACCTTTGCAGAATTAAGCTAGAAATCACTAAAAACAAAAATACACAATAGAAATTCCAAGAGTTTGCATCCAAGAGAGCAGGACGGAAGTGCATTGATTTTCATGACCTAGCTTTAGAAGTCACGTGAAGGACCACAAAAGTTCAAAAGGAGGCAGCATAGGCTCCACCACTCTATTAGAGAAATATCGAGGTGACACTCTAAAGAGAGCAAGTTGGATGGGATATATTGAGATATATGGATAACAGAAATTCAAATTAAAACCACAATTCAATAGTACTCCATACTCGTCAGACTGCCTAAACTTTGAAGACCAACAAGAGCAGACATTAATGAGGATGTGAAACAATCAGGACTCTCCTGTTCATTGATGGTAGGGGTGTAAATTAGTATAACCATTTGGAAAACTATTTCATAGCATCTAAACACATGCTTGTCCTATGACCCAGCAGGCTCGCTCCTGATACATACTTAACAGAAGTAAGTACATATGTGCACCGGAAGAGAAGTACTAACACTAGAATGTTTTAGCAGCTAACAGTCATTAAGAATACAGAATGTTTAGAGAGAGTGAACGGGAGGTGGAGCCGGGGGAGCTGCTCTTGTACCTCCTCCTGGCCCTTGGCCCAGCTGCTCGAGGGGGGAAGAGTTACCGCCACTCTTCGGCATCAGAACTTACCATGATGGCTGTGACCTACAATCCTCAGGAAGCCCTGGGGTCATGGCCCAGATGCACCCAGGAGAAGGAGCGATGTGTGGAGCCCACCACGGTGGTGGTGCCTCCCTCAGGACTTTAAGACCCTCTGTGGACCCTGAAATACTTTCATTCTCAGGACTCAGGGACTCGGCTCGGCCTGCTCCTAATGGTACCCGCTGCCTCACAGAGCACTCTAGTCCTACGTACACACAGCCCCCAAATCCAGCCCACTGGTCAGATCCAAGCCATGGCCCTCCAAGGGGCCCAGGACCCCCTAGGGATGGAGAGGACCCTGATCAGCGTGAGGCATCTTCAGAAGAGTCAGGAGTGGACCAGGAACTCTCCAGAGAGAATGAGGCTGGGTACCAGGAGGATGGGAACCCTTCTTTTCTTTCCATTCCACCTGCTTGTAACTGCCAGGGAACCCCTGGAATCCCTGAAGGGCCTCATTCTGAGGGAGGAGACAGCTCTTCTAGCAACTTTTGCCACCATTGTACCTCTCCTGCTTTGGGGGAAGACAAAGAGTTGGAAGAGGAATACGATGAGGAGGAAACTCTTAAGTTTCCCAGTGGTTTTTCACGTGTGCCCAGTGGAGAGAAACCTGCACCCCGGAGACAATGGCACCGCGTTCCAGCCAAGGAGGATACTCGGGAGGGTGGACGCAGCGATCCCAGATCCCCTGGTCGACATCGGCTGGGTCGGAAACGGAGTCAGGCAGATAAGCGCAGAGGACTGGGAGTGTGGGGGGCAGAGGAACTGCGTCAGCTTGGACAGGCAGGCTTCTGGTGGCTGATCGACCTGCTGGTATTAGTGGGGGACTATATGGAAACTTATGGCCATCTCATCTATGCTGCAGGCAGCTGAAAGGCAGTGATCTGGACCTTTTTTGGGTCTGGGTGGGAGTATGGGCAGGGCGGCTGGGGGTCAGGGCCCAGGTGATGTTCCAGTTTCTGAGTCAAGGGTTTTGCTATGGGGCAGGGCTGTTCACCCGTTTTCTTAGGCTACTGGGTGCTTTGCTGCTCCTGGCTCTGGCCCTTTTGTTGGGCTGTCTGCAGTTGGGCTGGCGGTTTCTGGTAGGACTGAGTGACCAGTTAGGCTGGAGGGGTAAAGCCACCTGGCTCTTCTCTTGGCTGGCTTCTCCCACCTGGCAGCGGTGCCTGATTCTGCTGCGAGAGAGCAGGCCATGGCAGCAGCTGGTAAGAATAGTTCAGCTGGGGTTGGCTGGAGTTGCCTTGGGTCAAGCAGAGGACCAATAGGCAGGGGAATGCACCTGTAGCTAGTGATCGCTACTGCCAGCCTGAAGAGGAAGTGGCTCACCTGTTGACCATGGCTGGGGTTCCTGAGGATGAGCTAAACCCTTTTCATGTGTTGGGGGTTGAAGTCACAGCATCAGATGTTGAGCTGAAGAAGGCCTATGGACAGCCGGCAGTGATGGTTCATCCTGACAAAAATAATCATCCCCGGGCTGAGGAGGCCTTCAAGGTTTTGCGGGCAGCTTGGGACATTGTCAGCAACCCTGAAAGACCGAAGGAATATGAGATGAAGCGAATGGCAGAGAATGAGCTGAGCCGGTCAGTGAGTGAGTTTCTGTTCAAGCTGCAGGATGACCTCAAAGAAGCAATGAATACTATGATGTGCAGCCAATGCCAGGGAAAGCATAGGAGGTTTGAAATGGACCGGGAACCTGAGAGTGCCAGATACTGTGCTGAGTAGTAATAGGCTGCATCCTGCTGAGGAAGGAGACATTTGGGCAGAGTCAAGCATGTTGGACCTCAAGATCACCTACTTTGCGCTGATGGATGGAAAGGTGTATGACATCACAGAGTGGGCGGGATGCCAGCGTGTGGGAATCTCCCCAGATACCCACAGAGTCCCCTACCACATCTCACTTGGTTCACGGATGCCAGGCACCAGTGGGAGGCAGGGAGCTACCCCAGATACCCCTCCTGCTGACCTTCAGGATTTCTTGAGCCGGATCTTTCAAGTACCCCCAGGCCAGATGTCCAATGGGGACTTCTTTGCAGCTCCTCAGCCGGGCCCTGGTGCCACTGCAGCCTCCAAGCCCAACAGCACAGTACCCAAGGGAGAAGCCAAACCGAAGTGGCGGGAGAAAGTGAGGAGGCCCTTCCAGCGCTGACACCCCCCTCTTTCTGCAAATCAATGTCAGGGAGTCAAAAGGGCTGTGTACAGCACAGGATGGAGTTTGATTTATTTTTAAATATTTAAAAAAGGGAAAATTTTAAGCTCAAATTGTTCACTCAGTATTTATAGGAAGCTCTGGAACCACTCTCCCTCTTCTACCAGCACCCGGGAACTGAATCTTGTCTTCTGACAATACGAAAGAAATAGGGGGTGGCTAGAACAAAGAATCTAGGGCCTGGACCCGGGCTGGTTGATCTCTGCCATAGTAGTGTGGAAACTGGGCATTTCCCTGGAGTCTGTATGCCTTTGTCTTGTCTTTTGCTACTACAGCAGATGACACTTTCCCCCCCTCTTTAAAAAAAAAAAAAAAAAGAATACAGAATGTTTAAACAACATGATAAACTGTCCAATTAACAGTAGGCTAGATAAATAAAGTCTGGTATATATATTTGAATACTGCCCTAGGGAATAGGCATTTTATTAAGTGTCTATCACTTCGATGTGATTGAGCTGCTCAGATTATTGGTTGGGGAGGGCAATCAGTGAGTGAGAGCTGGCTGCGAAGGTGGAAGGCGGGTCACTGCAGGGAAGACCAATTCTGCTGGTGTCAGAGTTGCATGTAAAGTGAGCCTGCCAAAGAACCAAAGCATTTATTAATAGAGACTTTCTAACAGCATTCAGTCCTTAGCCTTTCCAGCTGCCAGTTCCCTTCCTAGACAAAGACAGGCTCAACCTGAAAGCCCCACTTACATGCTGAGCTCCCTAAAAGCATGGTCCCACATACAGATCAAATTTTCTCTGGGTTCCCAGTGACTCTTCCTGAATCCTATCGGTTTTGATGTCCTTCACGGTGTGTGTACAGTATACTCCTTAGCAACTGGTTTTTAGAAGCTGATCCCAAATTGGCTAGCCCTTTTCAGAAATTTTTAAGGAAGGCAAACACACAGTAACACTTCATGGACTATCCCTTCCTGCAATTATCATCATAAAATCTGAGGCATAAACAGCTGCATTGACTTTTGACTCATCATCCAATCAATCCCACTGCGTTACACAGCACCAGGCTTAAGCCAGCCCAGATGATTGAGTCTACAGTACCTTTAAAAATGAAAAGATAACCCACAGGCTGGGAGAAAAAAATTGCAAATCACATATCTGATCAAGAACTCGTATCCAAAATATACATTTTAAAAAAAAGTCTCAAAACCCAATAAAAAAGAAACAATTTAAAAATGGACAGAAGATTTGAACAGATACTTCACCAAAGAAGATACATGGAAGGCAAATAAACACATGAAAAGATGCTCAAAAGTCTTTGTCATTAGGGAAATGCAAATGAAAACCACCATGAGGTACCCTTACATACATACTTATTAGAATATGTAAAATTAAAAAGACTGACCATATCAAACATTGGTGAGAATGTGGAGGACTTGGAACAATCCCACTGCTGGTGGGAATGTAAAATGGTGCAACCATTTTATAAACTGTTAGTTTCTTTAATAGTTAAACATACAGCTCCCTAAACACACACCTATATCTATATGATTCAGTCATTCTACTCCTAGGTATTTACCCAAGAGAAATTAAAGCCTATGTCCATACAAAGACTTGTACATGAATGTTCATAGCAGCTTCATTTGTAATAGCCTGAAACAACCCAAATGTCCATGAACAAGTGAATGGATAAATATACTGTGGTGTATTTACTCACTGGAATACTATTCAGCAGTAAAAAGGAATGAATTATTGATTCATACAACAACATGGATGAATCTCAAAATAATCACGCTCAATGAAAGCAGTCAGACAAAAAAGAGTACATATGATTCAATTTACAGAAAATTCTAGAAAATGCAAATGAATCTCTGTAGTGACAGAAAGCAGATCAGCGGTTGCCTAAGGAGTACAAGGCAGGGAGGGGGTAGAGGGAGGGCTCACAAAGGGACATGAGGAAACTCTGGGGGGATGATGGCTATCACAATCTTGATTGTGGTGATGGTTTCACAGGTGGATACTTAAGTCAAACCTTACCAATCTGCATATTTTAAATATGTGCTGCATGTATAACAATTATACCTCAAATAAAGCTGTACGGTTTTTTAAAGGTATGAAAAGAGAAATAAAACTCTCTTCTAGGAGGCAGTATGGTGATGTGACGTGGGAAGAAGGTAAATGGTGTAATTGAGGCCAAAATTAAGGTCAGCTCTGCTCTCCCACTTACTAGCCATGAGAGCTTACATAAGTTAGTCATAAAATTGGAATACCAGTTTTACCCAGTAGTAGAAATAAAACAATATAAGATAACATATATTATTTATAATATATATTACATAAAATATATAACATACATTATTACAATATAACATATATATAGGCATATTAGGTATTTGATAAATGGTGACTCTCTTCCCTTTTCCTTCCAGAGAAAGATATTTGACAACGATTTTTTTTCGGTAACTCATCAAGAAATTTTTATTTCACCAGAGTCCCACACACTGTAGTTAAAACATCATGTTTCTCTAATTCTGCCACAAGCAAATACTGTATTCTGAGCAACCGATCATTACCCAAGTCTGAACAGTCCTCCCTGTACTTAATAAGTGCCTGAAATTCCATCCTTCTTGTTTTATCTCTTTAGCTAAAGGCTTGAGCCTTTTTAAAATTAAATTATGCACTGAGTCAGCAAATATCCCACCAGCAGACTCTCAGTGCTAGTTTCTTAGGGCTACGGTAGCAAATTAGCACAAATTGAGTGGCTTAAAAACAATAGAAATATATTCTCTCGCAGTTTTGGAGGCCAGAAGTCTGAGATCCAGGTGTTGGCAGGGACGCCCTCCCTCCAAAGGCTCCAGGGAAGACTCTGTCCTTGTGTCTCAGCTTCTATTGGCTCTGGGAGTTTCTTGGCTTGTGACGGCGTAACACCAACCTCTGCCTCTGTCTTCATGTGGCCATCTCTTCTCTGTTTCCTCTTGTGTCTTTTTGAAGTGACATTTGGCACTGGATTTATGGTCTATCCACGATTATCTCTTCTCAAGGTCCTTGACTTAATTACATCTGCAAATATCCTTTTTCCAAGTAAGCTTGCATTCACAGGTTCTGGGAGACATACCTTTGGCAGGGCCACCATTCAACTCACTATAACTTTAGACCCAGCCCTGGGGCAATATAACTGTACTCTTTTCTGTGGAACCAGGACAGGGCCTTGCAAAAGTCCACCCAGTGCTACAAACAGCCACTGCCAATCAACCAGAGTTAGTCAGGGGATGAAGTGTGTTTGCTGTCCTGGCAGGGAGTTGTAACATTTCCAGCGTCATCTGTAAATCTCATCCTAGGGTGAATTAAGAACCTGAGAAAGGGGTGTAGCCAGTGGATAGCGGTGTCAAGTCTTCATTTTTGCCTGACTTAGGCACTGCCCTCAAACACCTTAAATTCAAACCTAGCTGCTGTGAGTCACTCTCTCTGGAGGAAAACCTGCAGCTAGAGATTCATCCATCTCCCAAGTAGGCAAATTTCCCGAGGTAATTCATGAGTTAACATTAAAATGTAAAACCCCCTATCCAGTGGGGCAACTTAACCTCCATCAGACCTCCCCAGTAACCCAGATGAGCACAGTTTAAAGTGTCAGTGTGCTTGTGATGCAAACCAGCCTCAAGACAGGCCCCCCTCCCTTATAGGAAGCCTCTGCCCCCCAAGCCCTCCCACGCAGCTGGTCTAAAACCTACCTCTGCCTCTTCTTTTCCTCCTCAGCTATGACCAGTTTTCTCTTCCTCTCCAAATAAAGGATCAGACTTCTTCATCCTTCTCTTTTTCTGATTTGAAGAATATTTTTCTGTTTTCCTTTATTTTTTTCCAAGTCAAAAATCCATTTCTTGCTCTGGCTTCAGATCTGAACTTTTCAAGCCTCTGCAGTGTTTTAGAACGCCTTGGTGATCTGGGCAGGCCACCTCTCTTGACAGCATTTTCCCTTCCACCTTCAGCAAAGATCCTTAGCTGTGCTCTGCTTGCCTTTCTTCTCACGAGGTCTGCGTGCCTGGTGGTGGCAGTGGGGCAGGAGATGGGGGCATGTAGTGCCAGGTCTGTGTGTCCTCATTGCGTGTCCTTGGAAAATGGCTCCTCCCACACACCCTTTCTCTTTTATATTTCTTTTTCCGTGAAAATTTTTCTGCCTTGGCTCTTTCACGGAGCCTGCTGGAAGCAGCCTGCTAAAAATCGATTTGCTTTACTGACTTCTCTCCTTCCTTGGAGCCTGAACTTTGCCTGTGTGGTCACTTTTACTGAAGCTCAGAAACCTGTTCCTTTTTTGCAAAAGCCAAATCAAGAAAGACACCCCCATCCTGGGCCTCTGCCTCCATTTCATTTCCAAGGGACTCATTGAAAGGAAGTGACTGGCTGTCAGGGGGGGCTGGGTTGAAGGACCCCAATTCCACTCTATTCTGGGTCTTGACAACCTGGCAACTGGTTTAAAGAACTGGCTTTCAAACTTTGCCAACTGTAGTCCACAGTGGGACATACCGTTTACTCAGAGCATACGCATATAGGTATGTGTAAATTTTTAAAAGGTTTCACAAAATTATACCTATCTTTACAATGGATGGTGCTATTCTCTATTCTATTTTTTTTTTCTTTTTTTTTTTTTTTGCCAGATGCTAGGCACGACCCATTGATTTTATGATACACTAATGGGTCACAGTCTGCAATTTTGAAAAACACAGGTTTAAAGAAAGCTGCCCCCGTCTCTGCTCTTGGTTAGGAAGTCCATCAAACTCTGCTTTATTGTTTCTCTTCAATTCACCCTCAAGGCTTTTTAGCTGCTGCTTCCTGATCCTATGATGAGGTATATATCGATCCTAGAGCCTTTCTTTCCCTGCCGGTCTTTTTGAACAGCCAGTCCTTTCTGCTTTCCAATCACAGTGTGTCATCACACTCCATCGCAGGCATGCGGGTGGAAGCACAGACACGCTCATAAATCAAGACCTCTAGGGCCACTGTCTCACTGACCTTGCAAATATAAACAGGCCCACTTGCCCAGGTCTTACCCTCCTGCCTCCTCTCTTTCTCTGCAATCCTGCTTCTCGGTGGAAAACAAGAGCAGCTTCTCAACGCCGCTGAGACATGGCTGTCCACTCGGGTCCTTTCAGGTCCTATCCCCACACCTTCTATATTAGACTCAGTAAACCATGTCTCTGGCAAAACAGTCTTAGGACTATCAGGTTTACATCTCCTCCTCTCATAACAGGTTAACTCATAAAAGCACTCAGAATTTACATCCTACCTTCAACACTGGAGGATGCCGAGCTGAGTTTACTGTTGTTCGCATTTTTGCATCAGCAGCCAAAACAGATGCAATGTGGGATGGGGGAGGGCATCTGATCTTAACCCCCCCCTCTTTTCTCAATCTTAAAACCTCCAACTTCTCAAAAGTGTACTGGGTGGTCTTCAAATGTGATTTCTCAGATTCACTGACCCATGAGCTGGAGTTCAGTCTTTACCACCAACAAGGAGGAAGGATGTTTCCCCACCATTTTTATTTTGAGATTTTAATTTCATATTCTCTCCCCTAGCAAACTTACAGCCTCAGAGTTTAGGTATATTCAGAACAGGTTATCAGTTCCCGGTATTTGTCATGTGAAACCAAATCCACACAATCTGAAGTCGATGTTGTTTGGGGAAAATGGCAGGATCAAAGGCTCGCAGAAAGACAGAACCAGGTGGGGATCCCAGGGGACACCACCTGCTGACTTCTGGCTCGGGTCTTTCTGCACACCTGACAGGTGAGGACTTCTGTAACTCTTTTCAGTCTGTGCCTGTAACTTCCTCCAACGGAGAGCCCTGGAGGCCTGCAGAGGAATAAAGAAAACTGACCTCTGCGAGAAGCGAGGGGCCACGCCAGGAGGAAGCCCTTATCATCCCCATAGTTACACGAGAGTTCTTGGTTAATTATCCCTTCAGGGTTTTGTTTTGATTCCCCCCGCCAAACCTCATTTTTAAATGATCCTTAAGAAACAAAATAATTATTTTTATTAATAATAGTATAAATAATATTAATTATTAATAAATAAAAGAATAAAACTCCCTTAATATTGTTGAAATGGAAATGTGGCTCACATTTACATAAAATTTAAGGCTCTGGCTCTAGTTTTATGAAATGTTGATATTTTAAAGCCGAGACCGCCCTGAATCCTGGGCCCAGAATATCCCCAGGGTCTGACACTATCCCGACGCTATTGTCTGGGCTTACTTTCATACTGGTATTATTTTGTTGTTACCTCCCAACTGCAACAAAGTGGGGTCTGTCACTGATTATTTCCTAGGTTCTGTATTACTATCAGGGAGAAGAGTGCCTTAGCATTTGCTCAGAATTCACTTGGTATAGTGTTACTGCTGTCATCTACTGCTGCCTAACAAATTACCCCAAAATGTAATGACTTAAGACAATAATTTTATTTTGCTCCCCTTTTTATAGGTAGGAATTTGGACAGGATGGGGCAGCTTGTCTGTGTTTCACGTAGTGTCAGCTAGAGTGGCCCAAGGGGTGAAGGATGACGCTCTAAGAGGCTCACCCACATGGCTGACTGTTGGCTGGGAGCTTGGCAGGGAGTGCTGGCCAACAGCCTTTCCAGCTTGGTGGCCTTGGGGTTGTTGGTGTCGTCTGACTTCTAATATGGCAGCTTAGGGCTTCCGAAGAGAGAGCACTGAGAGCCAGAAGCAGGGAGCTGCCCTTAAGGCTCAGGTTCAGACACTGGCTGTGTCACTCCCACCATATTCTATTGTGAGAGCAGTCACAGAGACCACTCAGATTCAAGGCAAGTGGACATAGACCACTATTCGAGGAGTGTCAAAGATCTGGGGTTACCATAAGAAAAAATTCCTAATTGCCAATATAGGCTTCTGAGATTGTATACATCTTTGCCTCAGAAGGGCAGAGAGTGAGCATGGACAGAACATAGCCAGGACCCTGGATTTGCCCCTGGGTTTGCTACTGGCAGCCCAGTAAAATGATGAGCCAGTAGCAAATACCTGATAAATACCGTTGTGTTGTAATTAGTGTACCTGCCACATTCCCTTAAATGTGGTACTGTACTGAGGACAAATTCAGTCAGTCAGTGAATCAGAAAATATCTATTAAGCAGACATTGAGCTAGGTTCTGGGAACCCAACAGCTCACAAAATACCCTAAAAGTCCGAAGACTATTTTGCCACAGATGTGGTTTAATGAGTCTAATAAAGAAGGTGTGGTCTCTGCCTCATAGAGGGTATAGTCTTGCATAGGAAACAGAATTTATCAAATTATTTCATAAATAAATGTAAAGTTACATCAAATAGAAGTGCCATAAAGGAAAGGTTTATGGTGCAATGAGAGGTGGAGATCAGGGAAGACTTCCCTAAAGAAATGATGATTGAACTAAGATCTGAACAATCGGTGAGGAGGAGGAAGACTGACCGTCCAGGCAGCGGAAATGGGCTTCTGCAAAGTGCCTGGGCAAAAGGAAACTTGGTGGGGATGGGAAGCCAAAGAAGACCAGTGTACTGGAAAGGAGTGAGCCCGAGGGAAGCCAGTGCAAGCTGAGGCTGGAGAGTAGAAAGGGGCCAGAGACCGCAGGGCCTTGGAGACCATCAAGTTTGATCCCCAAGGTGATATGTGGACACCTTGCCTGGTACCTAGAATTCTGTCCATTCATCCAGCCATCTATCTATTCATCCATATACCCATCTGTCCACTCACATTCCACTCAGTCATCAAAACCTGCCTGGTTACTCACCTTCCATATGCTGGAGGTACAGGGATAAATAAGACTACCTAAGCTGTACCTTTATAGAACTTGTGTACACCCCAACCAGGTGTTCTATTCTTTATTACCTTTACCAAGTCACCAGACCTCTAAAAACCTCTCTAGTTCTAGCATCCAAGGATAATATCTCACAAACCTCACCCTTAATTCACCCTCACTCCCCGGTCATGCTTTTGAAAATGCATCTTCTGGTCACAAGGAGTACTTGGGCTAGATTGGGAATGATCTGACACAGCTGCTCTTGGAAATCCCTCAGGAACTACCAATGATGATACAACATTGTGCTGACCTGCATGGGCAGGTCTAGCTACGTCCTGGTTAGAGTCATAGGCTACTCCTTTTTTCTGTCAAAGACATTTCTTTTTTCATAGCCTTGCTGGCTCTGATCACATCATTTTCCCAAGGGGGAAATCTGATGTGGATGCCTACTACAAGGGAACTATTCTGCTGATCAATCAACTAAACTTATCTAATTCCAAGTTAGCTCCATTCAGTTCAGCTGGACTCAGCTCAACTCAACCCAATCCATCCATCCATCCATCTATGCTTTCAACAAGTATTCTTTAAGTACTTTTCTGTCAAAGTCTATGTTGGGCCTGGGGATCCAGCTGGGGTTTCTTCCACCAACCAACTCACCTCCCCTTTCCAATCAGAATGGTATCAGTGTATTGTGTGGAGAGAAGACAGGACTCAGAGCAGGACTGCGCTATTTTTGCAACTTAGCCCCGCCACTTATTTACTGCCTTGGGCAATTTTGTTAACCTCTCTGAGCCACAGTTTCCTCACCTTAAAGCAGGAATAATAATACCTACTTTGTGGGAGTTTTGTCAGGATTAAATTTATAAAAGGCACTCAGAAATGGTATCCAGGGTCTTCCCTGGTGGTCCAGTGGTTAAGACTTTGCCTTCCAATGCAGGGGGTGTGGGTTCGATCCCGCAGTCAGGGAGCTAAGACCCCACATGCCTAGTGGCCAAAAAACCAGAACATAAAACAGAAGCAATATTGTAACAAATTCAATAAAGACTTTAAAAATGGTCCACATAAAAAAAAAACTTTTTAAAAAAATGGTATCCTGGACTTCCCTGGTGGCACAGTGGTTAAGAATCCTCCTGCCAGTGCAGGGGACACGGGTTCGAGCCCTGGTCCGGGAAGATCCCACATGCCGCAGAGCAGCTAAGCCCGTGCGCCACAACTACTGAGCCTGTGCTCTAGAGCCCGCGAGCCACAACTACTGAAGCCCACGTGCCGCAACTACTGAGCCCGAGCACCTAGAGCCCGTGCTCTGCAACAAGAGAAGCCACCGCGATGAGAAGCCCGCGCACCACAGCGAAGAGCAGCCCCTGCTCGCCGCAACTGGAGAAAGCCCGCGCGCAGCAACGAAGACCCAACGCAGCCAAAAATAAATAAAATAAATAAATTTATAAGAAAAAAAAATGGTATCCATACCCAACACAGTGGATGAACACAGACCAAGGAACATCACTGGGAAATTTCTTAACACTGCAAACCAAAGAAGATTCTACAGGTTTCCACAGAGATAAAATAGGTCAATTACAAGGGTCAGGAAACACATTGGCTTCCGACTTTTAAAAGCAAAACGATAATGGACAAGTTTCTAGTTCTGGGTATGGCAAACACACCCTCCACCTAGACTCTCCCATGGATTGCCCTTATAAAACCTGGGCAGAAGGATACAGCTGCTGTTTGAGGACTCTGAAAAGTAAACAGTTTCAGGCAGATCGAGGAAGAAAACCAGAATCCAACCTAGTACCAAATCAGCAGTGTGTGTATCATGTTTTCCTCTGGAATTTACAACCTTGACTCAGGGCAATGTGACAGTGATGGCAGCAATAGCCTGAGGCGCCTAAGAAATGAAATACCCAGCAATAAGAAGGAACAAATTATTGACTCAGGCAATAGAATAGATGACTCTTAGATGCATTTTGCTAAGTGAAATAAGCCAGATCCAAAAGACTACTGTATTATTTCATTTATTTAACCTTCTGGAAAAGGCCATACTATAGGGGAAAAAAACAGATCAGTGATTGCTAGGGGATGAGGTGCAGGGAAGTTTTGACTATAAAACGAATGGGGCATGATGGAATTTTTTGGAAAAAAGAAAATAGTATCCATTAAGTCTTCTTGCCATTTTTTAATCCTCTCTGGACATAAAGGAAAGACTAAGTAAAAAAGACCCAAAGCTCACCACAACACCTGGAAAAGAGGAGAACCCACTGGGGAGGAGGGCACCCACCACTGTAGTATGGTCCTAACCCTTGTTTTTGCCCTTGATTTACCGTGTTCCTCAAAGATCCCTTTGGACACCTCTGCTGAATTCTTTCCGGGAAATTGACATTTACCTAAATTACTCTATTGCATCCCTGGGCTTAGGCTGATCCTGGATTTCTTGTGTTCAAAATCAGGACTGTGCAGTTGAGCACATCTTCATGTTTCCCTCGGTGTTGTGTCAGCCCTTCATCATCATCAGTGCATGCCCTTTAAGCAGGGAGAAGATACGGGGCATGGAAGGAATGGTGGCAGCCTACCCAGTCCACCGATCCAGCAGAACCCTGGTGGAAGCCCAGTTAGGGACATCCTACAGTACTGGTAACAGAGGAGCAGGGACAAGAAAAGAAAAAGGAGCAGCACTACATCCAAGGGTAGGAACACACAAAGAAAGTGAAGCCACATCAGCGTGAGTGCTCTCCAGTCTCTTCCCGCCACAACCCAGGCTACCATGTCATTAAACATCAAGGTGCCAACTCTGGTCTAAAAATAAGTAGGCGACTAAACCATAGCATACCCAGAATTCTGCATTCTTAGGTTCCCTAAACTTAGGAAGGCATTCCCTTTACCTCATTGTTTTCCACTCGTGGCTATAATCAGATCTAGGTTTCTTATCTAAAAAGATTGCCTCCCATTCAGATGCTGCCCAGAGTCATCTCATGTGAATATCTTCCTCTTTTAGGTACTCAGTGGTCTCAGATGCAGAAACAGAAAGCATTTTCATGGAGCCCATTCACCTCTCCTCAGCTGTTGCAGCTAAACAGATCATCAATGAAGGTGATGCCATCAGACGCAGGGTGGGAGGAGGGAGAGTCCAAGGGTCATCTGGAGACTCTCGGAAGGGGGCCATTGGAAGGTGTCAATGTGCTTCTCACGTGCTTCCCATCACATTAAGAGGAGCGGATCCAAAGAAGGCAGTTCCTCCAACCCCTCCTCATCAACATTCATGGGACAGAGGTGGAAATTATTATGCCTCAGTGTGAACAGTTCTCTAGGCAACAGACAGGGAGGCAGCTCCAATCTGCCCCTAGGGCCCCTCATTCAGTTTTTCAGTTAACCTCAGGGGCCCTGCGATGGCTTATGCTAGAGGTGCAGACCTGAGAGCCTGAGAAATGGCTAGGAGCATCCAGAGAGTTCTGTTCAAAGGGATGTCTAGATTTAAATCTGCATTTCCACTAGTGCTTAAAGATGGTTTTTAAACTGAAATATGAATGGGGAGGAGGTAAGGAAAGGTGGGGTGGCAAGAGATGTTAATATTTACACAAAAAAATTTAGAGCAGAAAACGTACTATATTTCATTCAAGGATACTCATTCCAATAGGATGGATTTTTTTTCCTAATCAATTTGGGGCAAATAATCTTTCACAGTTTTGTTCCTCTCTCATCCCTTTTCCCTTGGTGTCTCTCTCACTCCTGATGGGTGGGGTGAGATAAGGCAGTCCTGTTAATTACACAGGGCCCACCTGGCCTTTGGGCTTAATCTGGCATCCACAGCTGGTGGCCATGATCACTACCCTAGTGATGAGAACCAAACATGCTACTCCTTCTCCATGTAACCCCAGGTCTTGCTTAGTCCCTAGGCCCTTTGTGTCCCCACCAGGGTCCCTGAGGACATCTGGATCTCCTGAGCAATGAGATATTTTAAAATACCTCATGAGCAGTGAGATATTTTACCTGATGTTGCTTGTTGATCTGGGAACCCTAGGAGGCCCCATCTTCTCAAGTAACTACTTTTTTCTGTTTTCTTTTATCACCCTACCTGGGGTCACTGTTACCTTGCTCCAAGTCAGGCCAAGGTGTCTTGATCCCAGTCTAGTTCTTTCTAAATTGCTCCCAGCACCACCCTAACTCTGGAAGTTCTTTTTCCCTCCTGTGTGGTTGGGAATTTCCCTAACCTTCCATCTTGCATCACCCTCGCATTGTGCTTCACTCTCTGGACATCTCTCCAGGCTTTGGCTCTTGATAAGTAAAAGTCCAGGTTTAGGGGTTGTGAGAAAACCGTGTCCTCTCTTTGAAAGCTTCGCTTTCAGGTCTATGGGATGTTAGGGACTTTCAGCATTTATACTGTGACCTGAAGCTGAGCAATGCCTTTTTTTTATCCTAAGCCTTTCTAGGCATTAAGCCTAAGTTTCATTAGTCTGAGTGGCTGAAGGATGGTGGGGGAAGAAAAAAAAGAATAAATTACAGAAAAAAGGAAAATGTACCAAATGATACTTCAAAACATTGCCCTACTCAGTAGTGATTAGAGGGGTAAAAATGGATGTCGAAGAACCCTCCAATTTCAGGAAAGTCTGCATATGCCACACATCTGACAGAGTGCAAAGGAGAAATGTCTGGGCTTTACTCTCTTCTGATGAAGCCTCAGCGAGTAGAAATAAATGGGAGGAATTGATGCGGCTGAAGTGTGGAGCAGAGAGCTAGGGAAAGTAGGAGCTCCCAGTGAGGATAAGGGGCTGAGACATTTGTTTTTAAATTGGAAGGGGAAGAAATCAAAACAATAACCTGCTATATAAATAGCCGAGGAAGACATTGCTGTATATTTTAATGAGGCACTGGGGAGTTTTGTGGGGTTTTTTTCCATGTAGTAGAGGAAAGATATCTAAGTAGGGGAGGGAAAGAGAGGGGCTTTTACATTTGCCGTGTAAGACCCCAGGAGAGCCAAGAGTGGTGGAGAAAATAGGAACGCTTCATCTATTTTTAAGCAAAATAGAGCACTGGGATTGCAGAGGTTTTCTTCTTCCTGCTTTTGAAACGGATATCAAAGAACATTTAGAGTTGAGACCTGTGCAGGGATGTGGGTGCACATCAGGTGGTTTAGACGAGGGTGGAGAGGAGAGGGAAGCTTTAGGGAAATGACGTCGTCAGCCCTGGGCAGAACCCAGGACTCCTGGATCCGCAGACTTGAGCAGCCCGGCACCTGCCCGTTCTGTGAAGGGCGGGGCCACGTCTATTGCCAAATGTGGCTGCGCTCTTCACCCACGTGGGAAAGAGGTGGTGCCAGCAAGAGGTTATGGCCAACACAGAGGACACTCCTTTCCTGCTTACCTTCTTTTTTCCTCTCTCTACTCAGTATTTTTGGGCTACAAAGTGAAAGGAAAGGTTTTGCTCTCTTGTATACCTTCTTAGAGAAAGGAAAGATCTTACCTTCCTCCAAATTTGATAATTTGGGAGCAAATACATTAGGAGGAGAAGTTTCACTCGAGAGGCAGGTGAATAGAATGTGAATTCATTCGAAACTTGAGCTTCTCTGGGCTGTTGTCAGAAAGGCCCCGAGTGCTGTTTTGTGACTGGCGTCAGAGCTCATAGGAAACTTTTGCCACCTGTCAGAGAGCCGGGAGGCTGAGGATCACAGGCGCCCACACTCTAGTGGGGGAAACAGACAATACACGAAATAAGTAAATTAAAGGTGTATTACAAGGTGACCTAGCATAAGTGACTGCTGAAAGTTTCACTTTTCCCAGAGTTATTTGCCTTCCATGTGTAAAGGAGTCAAACTAA
Source organism: Balaenoptera ricei (assembly GCF_028023285.1). Lineage (NCBI taxonomy): Eukaryota > Metazoa > Chordata > Mammalia > Artiodactyla > Balaenopteridae > Balaenoptera > Balaenoptera ricei. The sequence continues at coordinate 129,489,556 of NC_082639.1, forward strand.
TAGAATGAATTATGTTACTAAAGAATGCCATGTATTCATCTGGTAAATGCTTCTAAGCGTCTAATTTGTGTGGGTCACTGTGGGATTTACAAGTATAAATTGGACATACACCAGCTACTCAAGGACCTCAGTCTAAGAAATTATCAGCCAGCTTTAGAGAAATACGGGAGGAGATGAGGGAAACCGATGTCCCTTCTCCCACCGCAGTACACCTACGCTGCTGACCCTGACAAGTGTCCAGGCCAGTGCAGGCTCCTCCTGGGTCCCCATTAAGTCCTTCCTGGCAGATCAGATCCTGCTGGATCTGAAGGAATTCAGCCCATACGCAGAGTCCTGGCAGCAAATGGGCCAAGAGTGGGTTCTCCCAAGGAGCAGGGAAGGCCCTGGTGTTCCTCCTCTTTGATGAGAATGCTTCCCGTCCCACTAGAACTCAAGCCGCAGGGGGTCAAGGCCGAGGCAGAGTGCCCAGGCATGCTGGAGTCTGCCGAGCAGCTGCTGGTGGAGGACCTGTACAACCGCGTCAGGGAAAAGACGGATGACACCAGCCTGTACAACACGCCCTGCGTCCTGGACCTACAGCGGGCCTTGGCCCAGGACCGCCAAGAGGCTCCCTGGAATGAGGTGGATGAGGTCTGGCCCAACGTCTTTATAGCAGAGAAGTGAGTCTGACATCTGGGGGGGATCATGATCCTTTGTCCTACCACTCGGGGTAGTGCCTGAGGTGAAACTCCTCCAACTTTGACCAAAGGCTCAGTAGCTCCCTCCATCAAATTGATGCTGCCTGACTACTTTCCCAGCCCTGAACTTGGAGAATGGCCCCACCTACCCACCTGCACACAGAGATGCCCGGGCAAAAAATGCTGGCATGATTGTTTATCCTCCAACCTTCTGCCAGGGCCCTCTATCATAGCCTGGCCCCTCCAGGTGCCTTTTCTGGGCCTCCCTTCCTGCCCAGAGCCTTGCCAATACACACCTCACTATCACCATCATCCCATGACATCCATAACAACCATATAATGGGACATTTGGAGCCATTGACTATATTGATTTTATATATATTTACCAACTTATGAAAATGCTCACAATATATTAAGAGGATAAATAGGTTATAAAACAAATATATATAATATGATGCTAATTGAGTAATATATATAGTATGTGTGTATGTCTGTGTTTGTATGTGCTTTTACTTAGACAACAAATTGGAAACAAATGTGATAAAAAGTTTATAGTACTTCTCTCTAGGAGGTGGTTCTGTAAGTGATTTTCATTTTCTTCTTTAGGTTTCTTTTCAACTGTACAGATTTCCTACAGTAAACACATGTTATTTTTATAATAAGAAAAAAATGTTATTTTTCAAAAGTTTATCAGTGGTTTCCAGAACAAAACCCAAAACAACTCACTCACATCCTAGTGCTTTTGTTGTGGTCTTGCCAGTGCATAATTGGTAACAATAGGCTGGTTTGTGAAATTCATTTTGCTGATCTATTGGCTACTTAATGAGATCTTTTCCCAATGTAATTACCCATATATCTAGATGCAAGGGAGGGAATCTGGGGTCCCCAGGGCAGGCAGTAGGGAAAATAGCTTTGGACATTGGGTCTTGTACTCCACTGTGGTGTAATTGGTTGCCCGGGACCTGATTCCCAGAGCTGGGCACCAAGTCCTGAGTGATCCCTAATTAGCTCTGTAGACCCAGAAACATTCACATTGTGATCAACAGGGACCCTGGGCATCTCCAGATATCACCAGCTAAAAGCTTCTGCTCCTTCTTGGGCAACCCTGTCCTCAGGGCCTCTTTAAACTAAGGTCTATTTATTCCGCTGCAGTAAAAAAGCTCTGAACTAGAAACCCCGAACCCCAGTTCTTATGAGTCTTTTTCTTTGAACAAGTCATAAAAGCTATCTGATTCATTTTTACAGTCTCCAAATGGGAAGGGGATATATGTATACATATAGCTGATTCACTTCATTGTACAGCAGAAACTAACACAACATTGTAAAGCAACTATACCCCAATTTTAAAAAAATGGGGGGGAATAATAATAATAATACCTAAAAAACAAAAAGAATAGTTGTCCTGTCTACCTCTTAAGTTTATTATTAGGATAAAATAAACTAACGCATACGAAAGCACTTTGAAAAGTATAGCATGCCATATCAATGTGAAGCACACATTTTATTATTATTTTTGCCTGCCACTTCTGTGTCTTGATAACTGTGCATCCCAAAGGCATGGAATTTTAGCCTAGAGGTCTCTGGGCCAATCAAAGCTTTCCTTACACATCGATCTTGTTCTCTTCTTTCTCCTGCCCTCCCTTGCCCAGCTCCCCGTCCCTTCTCTCTTTCGCCAGAGCTAAGTCACCAGTCCCTTTTTATAACAATATTTCCCGTGAGCCCCAGACACATGGGTGAGCAGACAAGGAGGTATTCACCCAGCTGTGGCCCTCCTGACCTGGCTGAAGCAGGCTCCCAATCTCAGTGGTAAGGCACCTTTCTAGTTCTGACTCTGGCAAAAAATGCCCCTGCCTCTTTCCCTACAGGAGCGTGGCTGTGAACAAGGGGAGGCTGAAGAGGCTGGGAATTACCCACATCCTGAATGCTGCTCATGGCACCGGCGTCTACACTGGGCCTGAATTCTACACTGGCCTGGAGATCCAGTACCTGGGTGTGGAGGTCGATGACTTCCCTGAGGTGAACATCTCCCAGCATTTCCGGAAGGCAGCTGAGTTCCTGGATGAAGCCCTGCTGACCTATAGAGGTGAGGGGGGTCTGTCTGCTCCAGGCTGCTGGAATTCCACAGGGCGAGGAAGGACAAAAGGAATGTTATGAAAACCTCCAGGTTATCTGCTGTCTGGAGGTCATCTGTCTTAAGACGGTTGTTGTCTCATTCTAGAACAAGGGGAAAGGAATGGACCATCATTCATCCCATAAGTAATTATTGAGGGCCCAACATGTGCCAGGTGCTATTCTAGGCATTGTGGTGAAAGATACAGATAAAGCTTCTGGCCTTTGATACTTACATTGTAGTGAAGGCAGAAAAAATTAGAAAGAAAAAGAAAAATGTCAGATACTGATCAGTGTGAGGCAGAGATGAGAACTGGGATGATGTGTTGGAGTGTCTGGCTAGCTCCCTCAAGAGTGGTTGAGAAGGCCTCTCGGAGGAGGGGGCGTTTAAGCTGAGCGATAAGAAGGAACTAGCCACGGAAAAATTGGAAGAAGAACATTCCTGGCCAAGGGACGTGCCAGTGCAAAATTCCTAAGGTGGAATAAGCTTGGTGTATTCAGGAATCACAAGGCGAGTGTGGGTTAGCCTGGTAGATGAGGGTGGCAGGGGCCCATTGTGCAGGAAGTTGAGGACCAAGGTAAGGGAGTTGAAAGGCACCTTGATCTGATCTGCATTATGGAAAACTCACTCCCTGTGCTCTGAGGGCAAGACCGGGTGGGAGGGGAGGGGAGAGTGGGAGCGAGGAGAGCAGGGCTGAGGCTGTCACGGTAGTCTAAGTGGGATGATAGGAGACTATCTATAGAGTTGATGGGACATCCATCTCAACGAGGATCTCAATGAGGAGAGGCTGAAGCCCATGCAGTGAGAGCGGGTGGGAGTTCAGCATCTGGGGCCCAAAGACCCATGCTTCAGTCCAGGATTTGCTATGTTCTCTCTATACAAGGAACCGCCGTTTCCTCATCTATAGAACAAATAGATCTAATTTTCCTAAAATTGCTGTGAGGATTAAAATTGTAAAAATGCATACAAGGGCTTACTTCGCACAGAACTGGGTAAATAACAAATGTTTAAAAAGTTATAGCCATTATTATAATGAATATTATTAACTATTCCTGGGAAGGACATTTCCTCTCATCACCAATGGCCAGGAAGGGTAATTTTTAATGGATACATATATATATATAGAGAGAGAGAGAGAGATACAGAGACAGAGAGAGTTACAGAGAGACAAAGAGGGGAAATATTTTTATATATGTATACATTTTTATTAAATTATAATTTATAAATGTATAAATGTTATATATATATATAATAAGTATATATCTATATAAAATGATTTTCTCCCCTTTTCAATGCTTAAAAAAACCTACTTTTAAGAACGTATTTCTTCTGACAAAAGTGGACTTGGGCGTGTCTGTGGGAGAGGGGATTTCTTCCGCTGCTTTGCCGGGTGCTGACGGCCACTTCTCGGCCGAACGAGGGAAGCCATAGACGCGGCAACCGGCCGGCGGGGCTCGCGCAGCATCCCGGGCGAGTGAGGCTGCTCGCAGAGCCGAAACGCATCCCCAGAAGCGGGAGAAGCCGCCCGGAGGGTGGCGGCGTGGCAGGGAGGCGGCGGGCTGGGCGTCCCAGAGCTGCGAGGCCGAAGCAGGCAAGTGTCCTGCCGCGGGGAGAGGGAGACGGCGGCGCTCCCTCCAGGGCAGGTTCTCCCCGCGACCCAGAGCGGTGCCGCAGGGCCTGCGGGCGAGCGCAACAGCTCTGCCAGGTCCACCGGGTGGTCCCCAACACCTGCCCGGCCGGAGCGTGCTGCAGACCATCTCCTCTCCCCTGGCTGCTATCAAGTGCCTTCAGGCTCACCCTCCCTAGTCTCCGCACCCCTGCGAGGCAGGGAAAGGACGGTATCCTTACAGAGGTTGTTGCCTTCGTGGGCACTTCCTACCCCGGGGCAGACAGTTGTCACCATCCCTGGAATTAACCTCCTGAGCCTTAGTTTCTGTGGTTTTCTCCGTTCTAGGATACTTCCGAGTCAGTTCTTAACAAGGAGGAAGGCAAAACATACCCCTGGCTCTGGGCATTTTACATAATAATCGCAATGACCCCTTGAGAAGGTATTTACATTTTGCAGATTGGGAAATCCCACTCATGGAAGGCTAAGTGATGGCCACCATGAAATAATTAAGATTCCTTTGGTTGCCAGTAAGTAGAAAGCATCTCAAACTACTTAACAAGCAACAAAGGCATTAATTACAGCAATACAAGGAGAAATCCAAAGACAGGAAGGTGGCCCCAGGATGGTCTGGAACAAGGACTGGACAACCTCAGGACTGTTGGTTCCATCATCTCTTTCTACCTCAGAGAGCATGGCCCACCACAGGCCTGACAATAACGGCTAACTTCCTGCCTCAGTCCATTTCCACGTTCCCTGGAGAGAAAATTTGTTTGTCAGACTCTGGTCCTTTGTCTACCCTAAATTCTGTCCACAGTGGCAAGGGGGGTGGCTTCTGGGCAAGTACTTCTCATTGTCCTGGGGTGCAGACAGGGGGAAAGTTCTGAGGAAAAGGAGAATTATGAATTGGGAGGATACAAAACAAATGCCTGCCATATAAAGGCATACTGAGAGTGTGAGAGAACTGGAACCCAGCCTTACTCAAGTCCAGGGCTCTCTCCACTAGCTGTACTCTTCAAATCTTTAAGCACATCTAGACAGACCATGACCCCCACGTCCCCCTGCCATCAGCCCTGCTGCTAATCAAAATGGCAACTGCAAATTAGAAAAAGACCACCTTCCTCAAGCCATTTTACTGCTGGAGAGTTTTCATCATAACCAAACAAATCAACTTTGACTTCAAAGTTAAAGGCGTCCCCTCGAGTTGTGTCAAGCATAAGCTATACATTAGTGTGGCCTTGTGCCTAACAGAGAAAATAAAAAAATCCTTTCGTTGCTCTGGGTGAATTGGGTGGGGCCCCAAGTCTGACCCATCCAGCTCTCCCCTGTCCCTCAGGCTGCCCGTGACACTCTTCAGAGGAATCCCAGGTGTAAGGAACATAGCACGGAAAAGCATGGCACCCCAACCTGGCCTCCACCAGACTGAGTCTAACTGTATTTGATGCCCTTATGAGGAAGCCTAGCTGCTTGTGTCCTGAAGTGTGCTGAAGTGAGCTGGCCTAGTAACCACCTCCAGAAGAAGTGAATGAGACCTTGGTACTAACTGTAGTAAATTGTGACCTGGTCGGCCAGTTAAAAGGGTGTCCTTGCTGAGGGACAGCTGAGCCCTGAGCTGGAGGAGGGAGGGGATAAGACACTGAATCTGTAGATGCTCTTTTAGTGGCTTTGATTCTGCTTGCTTACCGCCCCCTAGTGGCTGCTGGCCCTTGGCAATAAGGCCTTTCAGCATTATTGGACCTCAGGGCCCTCAAGTCTTGCCTTGGTCTCTGGCCTTCTATGGTCTTAACTGGTACTAAGATATAATAATAGAAGTCACCCCCATCCCATATTGTAAGATAGGACTCTTAACTGATTTAACAAATATCCCCGAAGACTGTTGGCAAATAGATTGATGACAGCCTGGAGGGAGATCTCTAGCGGTCCCAGTGTGCATTTTAAACAGTCATAGAATGAAGGCATGTCTGTCATGTTTATGAAGGACGCAAAGCAGAGGGGGAGGCTGGGGAATAACTGATCTATTGAATGGTAGAGTTGAGACTTGCAAAAGCTTCTGTTAGCCTATAAGAACAGGCTATATCTACCAAAAACATCAATAGGAATTTGTAGAGTTATCTTTATGTTTTAAGAATGCTGCAAGATAAGAGAGACATGGCTTGATAGCAGTTTTTTTTTAGAAGGCTTTATAGGTTTCAATTGATAAAAAAGATAATTTGAGTTCATTGTGTGATATATCCACCCACATTGCAAGCTCAGATGGCATCAGTGAAGGCCCAGTGCCCAGAAAAAGAGTGGTGAGGGGCCCACTCTACTCTGTATGGGTCAGTCCAAACCTGAAATATCTTGCTCCATACTGACACAACTTCCTTAGGAATAAAACTGATAAATTCAAGTTTGACCTGAAGAGAGTGGCAAGTATAGTAATGGAACATGAAAAAATGTTTGACTAATGATTGAAAGACCCAGAATAGCCAGGAAAAGAAAAAAGAAAAAGAAAAAGAAAAAAAAAAACTCTAGTGAAGAATATGATAGTGATTTTCTTAAAGATTTTTGTATTAAAGACCTGATTCATACAGATATATTTATTATTTACCCTTGTATGTCAGAGCAGGAACACTGGGTGCCTGTTACAGAAAGTTATCCTTTGCCCTAACATGTGAAAGAATTTTCAAAAAATTAGAATGACATAAATATGGAATGAGAGGGGTGTGTGTGTGTCTGTCTGTCTGTCTGTCTATATCTGTCTAAAATACTGAGCTCTCTGTCACTGGAAGCATCTGGCAGAGTCTGGATGATGGATTATCCAGCATCAAGGATGTGGTAAAAGGAATTCTCATGGGACTTGTGGTCCTTTCCAACACTGAGATTCTACTTCTCTGTGATTCACTCAACTTAGCCTCATTCCTTTTCTTCTCTATTCTTTTATTTTTCCTCCTTCTGATGCTCAGTCCGGTGGAGAGAAAGTGCACTCCAGTGTTTCAAAACTGGGGACAGTGGTTAGTTCCTTTTTCCCCCACCCACTCCTCACTCCCTGCTGTGTTCAGAAAATGCGGAACATGTTTCCTCAAGCACAGGGCAGTGTCACTGCTCTGTGTGACATCTGTAATATGGGGACAATGATGCTTGTGCCTCATGGGACTTGAGCACGGATGAATATGAGAAGCAAAGGAAACATATTAAATCCAGCACATCAAAACAGCTCTTAAAAAAAAATACAAGTGCCATTATATCACTGTCTCTTGTGTTTTCTTCTCAGGGAAAGTCCTGGTCAGCAGTGAAATGGGCATCAGCCGCTCGGCAGTGCTGGTGGTCGCCTACCTGATGATCTTCCACAACATGGCCATCCTGGAGGCCTTGATGACCTTGCGCAAGAAGCGGGCCATCTACCCCAACGACGGCTTCCTGAAGCAGCTCCGGGAGCTCAACGAGAAGCTGATGGAGGAGAGAGAAGAGGACTTCGGCAGGGAGGGGGGAGAAGAGGAGGCGGAGGAGGGCGAGGACGCAGGGAGCACGGTTGGGGCCAGAGTGCATGCCCTCACCGTGGAAGAGGAGGATGACGCCACCAGTCACCTGAGTAGCTCCTCCCTGGGGAAGGCCAGCCGAGCCTCCAAGCCCCTCACCCTCATCGATGAAGAAGAGGAGGAGAAACTCTATGAGGCGTGGAAGAAGGGGCAGGGTCTCCCCACAGGCAAGGTCCCCCAGGGCGGGGACGACAGGGGCTCAGCCTCCTCCGGCCAGGGTGAGGAGGAGCCCGAGGATGAGGATGTGGAGCGAATCATCCGGGAGTGGCAGAGCCGAAATGAGAGGTACCAGGCAGAGGGGCACCGGAAGTGGGATAGGGAGGAGGAAGAGGAGGAGGAGGGTGACGACGGCTCCTTTGTGAGGAGGAGACGGAGGCACACGATGAGTGAGAGCAGCACCTCCGAGAGTGTGAGCAGCCAGGACATCCGGGTCCTGAAGCAGCAGCTGGAGATGAGCAGCCAGAACCGAGGTGGGAGACGCCGCTCTGACTCGGTGTCCACGGAGAGCACCTGGGACATGTGGAACCAGAGGCTACTGGAGATTGAGAAGGAGGCTTCGCGGAAGTACCACTCCAGGAGCAAGAGAGAGGAAGTAGATGGCAGCTCGGAGGTGGGGAACGGGGTGCGGGAGGATGACGAGGAGAGTGTGTACTCTGAGGCCAGCTCCTTCTATAACTTCTGCAACAGGAACAAGGACAAACTCACTGCCCTGGAAAGGTGGAAGATCAAGAGAATCCAATTTGGATTTCACAAGAAAGACTCGGAGGCAGGAGACGGCAGCAGTGAGCAACGTGCAGAGGAGGCCAAGGGGGAGAAGAAGAACCTCTCTGACGTCAACCTATCTGCCTACCAGGCCTGGAAGCTGAAGCACCAGAAGGTGGGCAGTGAGAACAAGGAGGAGGTGGTGGAGCTCAGCAAGGGAGAAGACTCGGCCTTGGCCAAGAAGAGGCAACGGAGGCTGGAGCTGCTGGAGAGGAGCAGGCAGACGCTGGAGGAGAGCCAGTCCATGGGAAGCTGGGAGGCAGATAGCTCGGCTGCCAGCGGGAGCATCCCCCTGTGTGCATTCTGGTCCGCAGCCCCCTCAGTCAGTGCTGGTGGGGACACAGTGTCGGTGCTCAGTGCCCAAAGCCACAGCTCCCATCCCTCTCAGGCCCTAAGCAATGTAGGGGGGTGCTTGGCCTCCGCCCCCACCACACCTCTACCTAACCTGCCAGTGGGGCCCGGAGACACCATTTCCATTGCCAGCATTCAGAACTGGATTGTCAACGTAGTCAGCGAAACTCTCACCCAGAAGCAAAATGAAGGGCTGCTGTTGTCCCGCTCACCCTCTGTTGCAAGCATGAAGGTGGCACCAGCAGCCAGCTGCCTGGGGGATGACCAAGTCTCCATGCTTAGTGGCCAGAGCGACTCCTCCCTGGGCGGCTGCCTGCTCCCTCAAAGCCAGGCAAGACCCAGCTCCGACACGCAGTCCATGCTGTCCACCCACGTCACACGGGGCTCAAGAGCTGAAGGTACTGGGAGCAAAGTGAGGGGGACCAGCAAGCCTATCTGTAGCCTCTTTGCTGACAGTGTTGACCTAAAGGAGCTTGGCCGGAAGGAGAAGGAGATGCGAACAGAGCTGAGGGAGAAGATGTCTGAGTACAAAATGGAGAAGCTGGCCTCTGACAACAAACGCAGCTCCCTCTTCAAGAAGAAGAAGGTCAGGGAAGATGAGGATGATGACGTGGGTGATAGGGATGAGGACGCTGACAGTGCCATAGGGAGCTTCCGGTATTCTTCCCGCAGTAATTCCCAGAAACCCGAAACAGACACCTCCTCCTCCCTGGCTGTCTCTGATAGTTATGGAAGTGGCAGCAGAGCTGGCAAAGAGATGGATAGCAGTATTAATAAGTGGCTCAGTGGCCTCAGGACAGAGGAAAAGTCTCCTCCCCAAAGTGATTGGTCTGGAAGCTCCAGGGGGAAGTACACCAGATCTTCCCTGCTCTGGGAGACGGAGTCTAAGTCCTCCAGTTACAAGTTCTCCAAATCCCGGTCAGAGGAGCAGGACACTTCCTCCTACCATGAGGCCAATGGCAACTCCGTAAGAAGCACTTCACGGTTCTCTGCTTCCTCCACCAGGGAGGGCAGAGAGATGCACACGTTCTCCAGGTCCATGTTCAGTGAGACCTCAAGCTCCCGAGAGGAAAGCCCGGAGCCCTACTTTTTCCACCGGACCCCTGAGCCCTCTGAAGGGGAAGAGTCCCCAGAACCACAGCGTCCGAATTGGGCCAGACCCAGGGACTCGGAAGATGTGGAAGAGTCATCCAAGTCAGATTTTTCTGAATTTGGAGCCAAGAGGAAATTCACCCAGAGCTTCCTGAGGTCTGAAGAGGAGAGAGAGAAGGAGAGGACGGAAAAGAGAGAGGAAGGGAGGTTTGCTTCAGGGCGGCGGTCCCAGTATCGGAGAAGCACTGACAGGGAGGAGGAGGAAGAAATGGACGATGAAGCCATCATTGCTGCCTGGAGACGCCGGCAAGAAGAAACCAGGACTAAGCTGCAGAGAAGGAGGGAGGATTAAGCTGGGCAAAGTGGATCTGGGAGAGGCTGAGAACACAGGGAGAGGCCATACGGCTTAGCACAGGGCTCAGGGCATACATTGCCACAGCCCATCAAGGGACAAGGTTGTGGAGAGGATCATATGGAGGGGCAGAAGTGAAATGAGAGGTACCAGGCAGAAGGGCACTGGATGTGGTGTAGGGAAGAAGCAGAGAAGGAGGAGAAGAGCCATAAATGTAAGGTCCAAATGAGGGACAAGCTGACACCATTTCTGTTGCCCAATGTCCTCTAAGCTTTGGTGCTTCACTTATGTATTTGATTTTGTTCATCACAGACTAGAAAGATGAGCTTGCAAAGGCACTATAGTTTGTTGGAGACTCCAGCTTACATCCAGGAAGGCTGTGAATACACGACATGGTTCTATATGTAGAGGTTTTATTATGAGGCCCAGGAAATCTATCCTGTGGCAAGTCTCACCTCTCCCAGCAATGCTGAGTTCTGGTTGTTTCTTTTGAATGTTTTGGATCTCCATTAAATTGATATGTTGTCAAATATTTCTTCTTCATTCTGGTCACTTTTAGCTCCTTGGATATTAGCAGAAACCCACTTTAAGAGACAGATGTGTTACCATGAGCCAGCCTCACCTTGTGCTACAAAAGCTGTGTCTCCAGAAAATACCGTTATCACCTTATTATAAAAAATAATAAACCAGGTATTTAGTTTAGGATACAGTGCAGTGGGAAGACACTAGGGGGACCCTTGAGAGTAACAGAGGGAACTCGAGAAAGAGAGAACAGGTTTTGTCGTGGTGAGAGTGGCAAGCTAAAGGTAGGGAGTCCCTCTGGAGTGGCAGGAAAAAAAAGCAAATCATGAGGGAGACAAGAAAAGAAGCCCGGTACAGGGAGATGGAGATGTATCTTTATGAAATCTTGCGGTCATCCTTGCTCTTCATTCCTTGGAGGATCAGTGGACAAGGCAGTGGGCGTTTGCATAGTGGGCATAGGATCCCTACTTGATCCTTCCCTGCACTCTGGATGGGCTAAGTTGGTGAGATTTCCTTACCTTTTGTTCTCAAGGGTTTCCACCCCTCCAAACACAGGTTGAATTGCTGAAGCAAGAGGCATATTTTGGGCACCTACCTCAAACACTGATGGACTCATTTCTATAGTTCCTTTCAAGCTGCAGCATCTTGCAGGATTCGAAAACAGGCACATGCCATGCAGGGGTCCAAGATGTCTTGATCAGTCAAAAAATCTAATTCATGAGACAAAGTTGGAAGGGGAGGAGATTAAGGAGGAATCCACCAAGGGGGTGAATTGTATGTGATCACTAAAACCTGAGTTTCATGGGACATGGAGATGATGCATCCTTTCTATGTGGATTAGTTAACATTACACATTGCAATGAGCACAAAGACACCAAGACAAAAGGAGCAGACTTGAGCTCAAGCCCAGACCTGAACATTAGCTGCTGTCAAAGTAACTGAATTAATTTGCTCACCTTCCCTCTAACACTTCAGCCTGAAGTTCAGTTGCTGATGGAACTCATCTCCCCTGCACTGGCTGAGGGAGAATGAGGCCTTAAAAAAAACACTGCTCGGGCTTCCCTGGTGGCGCAGTGGTTGAGAGTCTGCCTGCCAATGCAGGGGACACGGGTTCGAGCCCTGGTCTGGGAAGATCCCACGTGCCGCGGAGCGGCTGGGCCCATGAGCCACAATTGCTGAGCCTGCGCGTCTGGAGCCTGTGCTCTGCAACAGGAGAGGCCGTGATGGTGGGAGGCCCGCGCACCGCGATGAAGAGTGGCCCGCCAACTTGCCGCAACTGGAGAAAGCCCTCGCACAGAAACGAAGACCAAACACAGCCATAAATAAATAAATAAGTTTAAAAAAAAAAAAAAAAAAAAAAACACTGCTCAGCCTTTGTCCCATTTGCCCCTTTCCTTCTTCCTTTGCTCATTTTACTTTAGTCAGCCTTAGTCCCTAGTTTCCATGCTCAGCAAGTCATTCTCATCATTCAAGATGGCGCTATCCTCATAGGCCCACTGCAAGAAGGCTGGTTGTGGCCCGTTTTATCTTCTGGGTGAGCTCAAGTCTTCCTCTCTCATTTCACCCCTACAGGGAAGTTTCTGATACAGGCACAGACAATCACTTGAGCATCCATTCTAGAAGGTTTATCTTCTGGAGAGAGGATTGAGAATATCCCTGGGACAACAGCTCTCTTTTTCTTTTCCTGATTTTCTTACCTTGAATTATCTTGCAATTTGACCATCAATATTTATAGAGCCAAGTTCAGGGACAGAATTAACTGACAGGCCAGCTGAGCAGCTGCCCCCAGTGCCCATACATAAGGATCCAATTAACACAGCTCCCTACACATGTCTTTTTTTCTAACCTAACTGGAAAATAAATAAATTGATCTCAATCATGTCAAGAAATTAAACAAAAAATGCCTAGTCAATCCTAACTAATAGCCCACTGAATGGAAGTTGAACAAACATGAGAAGCATCTTGGTTTGAAGAGTCACCCAGTCGTTCTCCAGACCTGAATTTGAGCCTGGTGGAAACAGACCAAGGAGACCACCTAGTCTGCTTTTACTTGAGCTCATAGGCTAGAAGGGCAACACTGGCCCTCATGGTCCGTATGTGGACTAGCTCAAAGAAGGAAACCCAAGAGGGGTCAGGGTCAAGGCCTAGAGAAAGGCTTTTGCTTGCTATGTCTCCAAGGATAACTCCTTCAGGATCCTGTGCTCAGGGAGGTGTCTGCCTGAGGGTTCAGGATTCTGAATTCAGCTTATTCCTGGAGTCCAGACTATATCTTGGTAAACCACATCAGTGGAAATTTTATATGAGTTATAATGAGCTTGAAGGAATAGCTGGGATTTGAAGTATTAAGATCCCAACTATGACTTCTGAATTAGACCTAACCTAGGATGATAGGTTGCACTTCAGCCTTCTAGTCTCTGAATGACATTAAAAGGTAGGCATTGTGTCAGTTAAGATCTCAGTAGATGGTACCCAAAGTGGTAACTGACAAGAGTTCAATGGAGGAACTATTTACAGAGGCATGGGCAGGGTTAAGGGATCAAAAAGGAATAGCAAAGCACCCAGGTACTAGAATAGTGAGATACTGATACCACTCTAGGACTGAGGGGCAAAGTGAGGGAGCTGTTTGCAGAGCCCAGCAAGAGCCATAACCATGGGAGGAGGGCCACCTGGCAACCTGGCAGGGGAGTGAGGAGAATGAATACCACGACCTCTCTCTCCTCCTAAATATTGATCACACGCTAGTAACTTTCACTGGCCAAACCTAACTGGAATCCAGCGGGTGGGAGAGCCCAGTAGTCTGGAGAACAAAAAGTGGATTGGGAGGGGCAAAGAGAGAATTACCAGCACAGAGGTTAATACATTTAAATGGAAAGGCCATCTCAGTAGAGCCTTTCCAATGATGTTGTTTTAAATGACTGGGAACAATGTGCACTGAACACAAGATCTATGCACTCTTAAGAATTAATTAACGACTGGAATATGGTTTTAGCTATGCAAAACCAACTAATAGAGTCAGTGCTTTTGTTTTACAGGAAAGAAAAAGAGGAGACAGATCTGAATCAATGGCCTTCATCTACCTCTGAGTTATATAAAAAGCTCAGGAAGAGACTTCCATGATAAGGGCAGAATAGTGTACAGAAAGGGGCCCCACAAGAGTGGAAATCCTGCACAGGATGCGGAGGTAGGTAGTAAGAGAGAGAGGACACATTTTTTTTAACCTCCAAGGTGAGGCCCTAGAGGGGAAATGAAGTCATGGAGTCTGCGGAAAAACTAAGGTAGATCTGAAGCACCCCAGCAGGAAGCAGGAGACACACCCAAATTAGGTAATTCAAAAAGGAATCTCGTAAAGGAGCCATTTACAGAGGTGTGGGCAGGATGGAGAGGTATAGTGTGCACCCCAGGGTTAAGGGTTAGATCACTGGGCCTAAAGAGACAAGAGCTGTTACTAGACCCCTAGAGACAGAGGGGCCTGTGCAGAGGGTCTGCCTCACAACAGCTGAGACCTTTGGGCTAGGGAACCAGGCTGACAGGACCCCACAGGAAAGGAGCCAGAGAACTTCAGCCTCCAGCCTCCTGCCGCCACCCAGCCCTCCCCAAAAACAGCCCAGAGGGAAGGGAGCTGGTGCCTGCAATCCATGTAGGTCAGCCTCCTGGGGCACAGAGGAGGGTGGGGAAGGATGGACCATGGATCTGGCATGGCAGACAGAAGATACCCAATAACAGGGGCAAAATTTCAGACCAATGCACCAGTTATCCTGTGGTATATTGTTGACACTGGGTTACGAAGACTCTGCTTTTAGTGATTGGAATATTACCAGAAGAGGGCATGTGAATTTCTCTGGACTCCCTGAAACCTTTATCCCTGGTGTTATTAACCAATGACAGTGAGATAACTTCTTGCCACAACCTGCCTAAAACATGCCAAACAGAGTTGCCTTTGTGAGAAGAATCTTGAATACACATTTATACCTGCTCTTAGGATCATCTGCTCCTATGAGCTTTGGTTCAGGGCTCATGTTTTAAAGCACTGTCTATTTTCTGTGTCAGCTCCTGCCGCTATGCAGGATGCCTGCCATCTCTTTCAGGTGCCAATCAGAAACCAACTCCCCATCCCCTCCACACACACACTCACAAGGAAATTTCATGTAAAATCTATATTTTAAGTAATACCATCCCGCCCAAATATCTGCCAAATTAGTATAAATACATCTGTGTGCATGGGAAGGTAATCAGTTTTATTTTTATAGCTTCCAAACACCACCACTGTCATTTCTGGACATCGTGGCCCCAGCTAGCATCTGTGAGCATCTGTGCACGCAGATCAGCTGCTGCACTGCTGCAACAGCTGAGCCTCCCCACCGCCAGCCATTCAGTCACCTGGATCCTGGGTGGATGTGGCGTCTCAGAGCGGGTGGCAGATCCACTTGGTTTAGCTTCACTTGTCTCTAAGTTCCAGGAGGCAGAAGCTGGATTCAGCTTTGGTGGCAACTCTGACAAGTGACCACAACCAATAATTCAATTCAATTTAGCTCAGTTTGGTAAACATTTCTTGAACGCCAGTCTTGTACCAACACTGCCCCAGGGCACTATGCTATTGAGAGCATGCTACCTGAAGTAATGGAAGACAGAGACAATCTCAAGTAAGAGAAAGTCCTAAGTCCCTCATGAGAAAGGATTTTTGAAAAATTGCCCAGATTAGAGAACTATCAAGGCACCTAGGTCCAAGCTTAGTAGCCTGCCAGGTATATCAGAAGGGCACCAACCACTGAATCTTGAAAGCTCACAGCCAGCTTTGACACCTCCTTTCCCTCGTCCCTCACCTGAGCCAGGTGATTCTGCTTTTTGCATTTGCTTTCTTCATTCCATTATCACCACCACCTTTCCAAACCGGGACTCTTATTCAGCACCTGGAGATTGCAGCCTCATTTCCTCTCCATCTAGTCTAGAACCCAATTAATCTTCAGGTTCACAATTCTCGTTCTTTATATTCTTCTGCTTAAAAATTTTAATGGCTCCCTATTGCCTATGAAATGAAGCTTAAATTTCTTCCGTTGGTATTCAAGGGCCACCTTCCCCTCCACTTCCAGCCCTATCCATCATTCCCTTCATGTACCACACCTTCCGCCTCTGTGGGAACAGCACTCCATTTCGTACATTCCTCTGTGCCCTTTCTCAGGCTTTCCCCTCTGCCTCGGGCTCCCCCACTGCCCTCTCCATGCTTAGACAACCCACCCTCCGAGGTTCTCCTCTATCAAAACCTCTTTTAGCCACCCTGGCCGCATGAGTTTCTTCCTCCTCTGAACTGACACAGCATTTTGTTTGCAACTGTCTTTGGCGCTTACCACAGTCTGCCTTTTATTATAGGAATTTGGTACATAAGGTTAAGAATGTCTACCTTTTAGGATTATTGTGGAGTTATAATTACATAATATATTATTTTAATATGCCTAGGCAGTTCACGGCATCCAGTAGAATTTAATAAGTAAATTGTAGTTTGATATATGTAAGTCTACAATAACAGTAACACATTATTATTGTTATAGTTATTATTATAATAGACTCAGTGTGGTAAAGTGCTTAAGAACACAGCTTTGGAATCTAACTGAAAATAACCAACTTATTAAATTTTTACCATATTCCAGGCACTATGCTAAGAACTTCAGACATAGATGATCTACTTTATTCTCTTCAAATTTTTAACCTTATTTACTTCATTATTTTAAACGTATGATGTGCTAAACACTATGCTAGCCACTGGGAATTCAGCAGAAGTCAAGACGATGAGAATTTGCCCTCAAGGAGCTAATAATTTTATTGCGGGAGATAGATGGTAAAAAAAGGAATTTAGAATATTTAGACTATTACTTATATATTTATTTTGCTTATATGTCAGTCTCTCCCTACTAGAGGGTAAGCTCCATGGGGTAGTTGTTCCCTGTTGTATCCCCAGCACTAGAAGCCAAGCCTAGGAAAAAGGGGACTCTCAACAAACATTTATTGTGGCTAAAAACAATAGTGCTCTGAAAGGTGGAGGTGGGGAGCGGGGTGTTACTTTAGATGGGGTGATTAGGGAACCATCTCTCTGATGTTTCAAAGAAACTGGTAGGGACACTGAGGCTTAGAGAGGTGAAATAATAAATTAGCCAAGGCCACATGGTTACTCTATGCCAAAGACAAAATTCAAATTAAGACAGTCTGATTTCAGAGCCCACACACCTTGCAAGGTGGGTGACATCTGTAAAGTACTCAGGACAGTGCCTGGTGCACAATAATTGCTCAATAAACATCTTTTACATCTTCTACTGGATTGTTAGTCTTGAAATCAATTTTGTTTTAAAAGCATGGAATTATTGATTGGCTAGTGAATTAATGGTTCAGCATGGATCATTTTTAGGACCCAAAGAGTCAGTTTGTTTCTGTTTACTGATACTTTTCCTTTTTCTTTCCTCTTTTTTTCCGCTCTAATGAGTGGGCAAGATGCTTAGCGGGTGATGGGAGAGAGAATGTCACAGGATACTGAGGGTTGGAGGGAATTCCGGGTGTCTGTGGGAGGCACAGCAGTTCAGCCAGCTGCTTGGGAGAGCAACCCCATCTTCACCAACATTGATTGCTGGACCGGAGTTGCTGCAAGCATTTCTCTCCAAGCCGCAGTAACTCTGCAAGTGCTTCAGCAGAGCCCAGTCTTGACAAATGTCCATGCTTTCCAAGGCAGAGCCGGGACTGCTGGGGAGGAGGGGCTGGGAGGGGAAAGGAAAGCCATCAGAGTAATAACTGCTCCTGGCCCCCGCTCTGTGCCAGCTGCCACCAGCCTGCTCTGTCCCCGTTCACATGGGGCTGCTAAGAGTTGTTTGGGGAGAAGCAGGCATTCCTCAAAGGAACACAGAACAAGGAAGGCCCCTGTAACAGGCAAAAGGGCAGACAGCAGGCATGACTCACTGCCATTTGCTGGACGTTGAGACCCTGTGGCTTAAATGGATCATTGCCTTATTAGCATTTCTCAAACTAGAAGACGGTGCAAACAAGCGCTCCAACAGGAAGCGACGCAATGGCTTCCTGCTCCCACTCCAGTGGTCCCGGAGAGCACAGACCAAGAGAGGCCCCAGAGCTCTGTCGCTCTTCCTTACGGAATCCCATTTGGAAAGCCTGCTGACCACCTCTCAGCCACACTCCATTTAGCCTGCTGGCAGACGTAACGATTCTGCAAAGCCAGTGTTAATATCCCCATTTTACAGATAGGAAAGAAAAGTCAGACTGAGAGGGATTAAGTGATGTGCTCAGAATCACCATGTAAGTAGGGAAGCAGGGATATGAACCTAGGTATGTCTGATCTTAAAGCCACTTTTTTCTACCACACCATTTTGCTTTTAAAAAGATCTGTGCCCAGGGAGGGATTAAACCCGCAATTGCAGAGAAATCTGAAATCTGACTGCAGGCTGCTGACTGATTGGCCATCCAGAAGATGCAGTCCCTGAACAAAGCCCATGCTCGGGCTGGCCTTCCTCCATCCCGCGTGTTAGCTGTCTCACTAATAATCAGTCCAGTGCGAAAGAGTGCCAGGAAGATGACAAGCCCGGAGCCCCCAGGGACCGCTCTTAAATAGGAGCTTTACTTAAAGGATGGGATGTTCAAAGAGGCTGAGATTTCCCCACGCACTCTCTTCTGACTCCTGGGAGAGAAGCTTTCATTCCAGGGAGTCACAATATCTGTGCGTCTTTCAGACAGCTTTCTCTTTTTAAAGCTGCACAGCACAGGCAGTTGTGGAGCTCTCGATTTATTACAAAGGCTGCTGGGGGAGATGGCAGAGAGCTGGAGTGTGTGTGTGTGAGAGGGAGGCAGAGACAGAGGGAAAGAGAGACAGAGGCAGAGAAACAGAGACAGAGATATTAGGCAAATCACTCATCCTCACAGCCCCTCAAACAGAAGAAACATGCTCCCTCTTTGATAGCAGTGGAGTCAAGATGAATGAGGATTTCAGTTATTCAAACTGAGTTCCCCTAAAACCAAGTTCCTCTGCGGAGTTTACGATTCCAACACCTGTTCCCCTCCAGATTGAAGATTACCAAGAAAAGGGGGGATTGAAACTGAGCAGGACCCTGAGGGTACAAAAGCCTTTCCGTGTCCCCGGTTTCTTGATTGCAGGAAAAAGTCTTCAGCCTCCTAGACCTTCTCTGAGCTCCAAAGGGCAGATTCAGACAGTTACTAATTAGGAAAGGGAGGGAATGCAGAAACACAGGAGCATTCAGGAAACAACAGTGCAGCACAGAGCAGGGTCCTGGTTCCTCCTGAAGGGGTATATGTAACAATATATCTCTGAGTTCTTCTACTGGAACTAAGGCTGCCCACCCAGGTGGAGGATGGTAACTTCAGGCTGGGCACAAGTACTTGGACCCCCAGACTGGTTGGGGTCAGATGGCTGATGATTGAGATTTGACCCCGTTTCCTCACCACCGACCAATCAGAGGAAGGTCACACACCCTGCAGTCTTTCTCCCCCAAATGTTGCCTATAAAAACTCTTCCCTGAAAACCATCAGGGATTTTGGGCTTTTTGAGCAAGAGCTGCCCATTCTTGCTTGACCCTTGCAATAAATCTTTCTCTGCTCCAAACTCCAATGTTTCAGTTTGTTTGGCCTCACTGTGCGTGAGGCACCCAAACTTGGGGTCAACAATATGGCCAAAATTCAGCCAAATAGGTTTAATACTAGACCTATTCAGTAGACAAACATTATATTTATTAATCAACAATAATTGGGACCTGCTATAAAAGATCCCCCTTTTGGTTTCATTCATTCATTCCTTCTTTCATTCAACAAGCATATATGGAGTTCTTACTAGGGGACAAGAATTGTTCTGGGTGCTGGAAATGCAAAGATGCATGAAACACGATGTCTTTCTCTGAAGAGTTTGAATACAGTCTAGCAGATTCTTTAACAAAAGGCACTTAGAGCCCAGAGGCTACTTTGGCTTGAAATCCCAGCGTTAGACTCTTTCCTTTGAGTTAAAGCACCAGCTACAGTTAAAATGTCTGTGAATTAGGGGTAACTCAGTGGCATGGACTAGCTAGTGTCCCTTTGAAATGAGACAGACACTAAGAAAGTTTTGATGGAGGAATATCAAAAGGTCCAGGAGCCTATAAATTGTGTCAGTGGAAAAACAAGAGCAACATGAGGCCTTTTGCAAATCAAGAAGAGGACCTCCTTTCTGCCTTTCTTCTCTGTTGTTTTATGCCTCTTAAGATACACACATCTCCGCACACGCTGCAGTGAATTACACGATGGAGCACAGCTCACTTTCCACCTACTGGCACTCCACTACAAAAACATTTTCCTTTTTTTAAAAGTCTGTGTGTGTCAGCAGTTCAGCCAAGCCGATCAAGGCTTTTTATTTGATCATGAAAATTGTGGAATTTTAGGTCATAATGTTTCCTGGACACAAAAATATTTTTTCCGATATGATTGCAAACTGGATGATTTTTTAAATTGGGTTTACTATTATAAAATATTTTCACCGCCCCATAATAGTAAACAATATAAACCAGGCACTGTAAACCTGGCCTTGCAGGCCTGACCCTCAATGAAATCTCAGCTTTTTTTTTTTTTTTTAAGAGTCTACAGTCCTTTTTTTATTGGGGTATATTTGATTTACAATGTTGTGTTAGTTTCAGGTGTACAGCAAAGTGAATCAGTTATACATATACATATATCCACTCTTTATTTTTTTTTTAGATTCTTTTCCCATTTAGGCCATTATAGAGTATTGAGTAAAGTTCCCTGTGCTATACAGCAGGTTCTTATTAATTATCTATTTTATTTATAGTAGTGTGTATATGTCAATCCCAATCTCCCAATTTATCCCTCCCTGGCCCTTATCCCTTGGTAACCATAGTTTGTTTTCTACATCTGTGACTCCACTTCTGTTTTGTAAATAAGTTCATTTGTACCCTTTTTCTTTTTTGATTCCACATATAAGCGATATCATATGATATTTGTCTTTCTGTGTCTGACTTACTTCACTCAGTATGATAATCTCTAGGCCCATCCATGTTGCTGCAAATGGCATTATTTTGTTCTTTTTTATGGCTGACTAATATTCCATAGTATATATGTACCATGTCTTCTTTATCCATTCCTCTGTCGATGGACATTTAGAGTGCTTCCATGTCCTGGCTATTGTAAACAGAGCTGCAATGAGCATTGTGGTACATGACTCTTTTTGAATTATGGTTTTCTCTGGGTATATGCCCAGGAGTGGGATTGCTGGGTCACATGGTAGTTCTATTTTTAGTTTTTTAAGGAACCTCCATACTGTTCTCCATAGTGGCTGTATCAATTTACATTCCCACCAATAGTGTAGGAGGGTTTGAAATCTCAGCTTTAAGACTGAGTTCTGTCCAACTTTGCTGTACACTTGAAACCAACACAACATTGTAAATTAACTATACAAAAAAAGCTGAGTTCTGTCCAGATGAATGCCATATGACTGTGACTGGGTTGGCCACCAGATTCCCACAATACCCCCAAGTGTGTCCAACGTGCCTGGCAAAGCCAGCAGTTCTTACCATGGAAACAGGTGAACAGATCAATTTAATTCCATGGAAACATTCAAAATATCCTTCCCTTCAGCCCAGAAAATGCCATTTCATTAACTTGTGCATCTATCTATATAAGATGACTGTCGTGCTATGTTTATTTCATTATGATGAAGTTAGGAAATGATCAAGAAAATTTTAGAATAAAAATGGCATCAGACATTACACTTTTATCTTTTTTGTTGTTAAATAAAATTATGTTTCCCCAAGTCTGAAGTTTTAAGTCAGTTTTCAGAAATTTCCTCCTAGACTTCCCCAAGGACTTAGCTGTATCGGTTGTACCCCAAACTCTCCCCCCATATTACCACAAAATCTCCCAATTCATCTTTGAGATGACTCCATCCAGGTTTTCAGGACTCACTGAGAACTTTATGTAAACTACAGCCAGTATATCTCAGCTTTTGTGACTCCACAGAAGCTCAGTGATCAAGCAACAGCCAAAGATAGGCATTTTAATCACCATTTTACAGATGGAAAAACAGCTGTAGGAGTTAAATAAATCTCTCAAGGTCAGTCAACTAGGAAAGACAGAGTAGGGGACCCATCTTATAACCCTAACCCTGGATCCCATGATTTCTATCCTGTGCCACCTTGATAGATTTTTGTTCTAGACCCAAAGCAAGATGTGAAGGCATTTCAAATTTTTGATAAAAAGTAATAATAAAATGTGTCTATTACAACATCATAGACTTTTTTTAACGTTAGGTGTCAGCAATATGACCTTCCACATTTTTTCACTTCCATACCAACTCTCTAGCCACTAGGAACTTTCTAGAAAATTATCAATTTCCTTGGGGTGATTTTTCTAATTTCCTCATTAGATGAAATTCTGGTTTTCCTCAAGAGTATCTTTAAAATTTCTAGACAATACTTTTTTTTCCCAAGCCTTTTTCTGGGGTGGCGATATCTTTTGGCCACATTCTGAGTGTGTACTTTAATATGGAAGAGTTTAACTCAAGATTCCCATAAACATGTAAATGTCCATTTGATTAGATATTGCTACAACACATGGTCACTCAGTGGGCTAGCTCCATGATTAGTCTTAAACTAAAGTGTTCTGTTATTTTCTCCAATAAAGAACTGGATGCCTCTTTAAAGCACTTGATCATTTCTGTTTATCGAAGTCTGTTTTGCTTCTCTATATGGTGTTGTGCATTGGTCTCGGAATGTTACCAGTAATGTTCAGTGCCACCATTGGTGGAGTGTCTACAGGACCTATACCAGACATTTTTTATAAATTCTTTTACCCATATTCACATCAATCCTATGAGGTAGATAGTCTACACCCATTTTACAGATGAAGTAGATATAGAGAAATTCAGTTACTTGCCTAAGCTCACACATCTAGATTGGCAAAACTGGCCTTAAAACACATTTCTGCTTGACTCTTGAGCCAACACTGTCTCCCACACTTTACTTGACCTCCCAATTACAAAATGCTCTAACAGGTATGGCATAGGATTTTGGAAGTCCACAGGCTGTTCTGATTCTCCTAATTTATTTTATCTATCATTCCCAGACCTCCAAATCAAAGACGGATATCATAACAAACCCTGGGCAGATAATTTTTAATTGAATGGCCTATATATTGATGTTTCCTCAGTTGGATGTCCTGATCATGTCTGGAGTTATTTTCTATGTTTGTTCCTTTTTCCTCTGGGGAGATATATTTGATCTGAGAGCATCTGTTATTTTCTGGAACAATTTTCTCATTTGGCTTTGAGCTTGCTGTAGGTATCCGATGTGCTTCCTCAGATTTGTTGGTTCACACCACAAACATTATTAATACCTACTGCTTGAGAATATTCGGGTAAAGTGAGAATGGCCTTTGTTAGTAATGCCACTATCAGCTTTCTTAATTAAGTTGCTGATACGTTATGTTCTAGATACTCTGAAAAAGACAGAAGAGAAATGGAGCCCCTGTTAATGCCGTTCTGAAGCAGAAATACCCTCTTCACAGTGCCAATAAAAGAGATCTGCATCTATTACAGACAATCAGTATTTCCACTATGGAATTATGGGGGGCTGCAGGACATTGGTGAGTTTAGTGACTTCGGCAGACTTCTGCTGTCACTAGAGTAGAGGCACCGTTTAAAGGGGGGTTAATTGCTCTGGTCTGAAAGAAACATTGAGAATAATAGGAAACTCCTCCATTTCAAAAGTGTTTTCTGTAAGACATACAGTTTCCAGATTGGAAAAGACAAAACTACACTCATTGATTGATTAGAGAATAAATTAAAGAATTAAAAGAGTAGATAATGAAGTGTAAACTTGAGTGACACAGACCTTTATACTTTTTTCAACAACATTATTGAGGTTTTTTTCCTCCATAACCAAAAAAGAAAAAAATAGAAAAGAAAATTTCAGTGAAGCAAATCTGTAACATACAGAAAAACATACATAAAAAATCATACCACCTGGAGATAATCACTGTTTTGATATTTTTCTATACATGTATGAATATGTACTTAATATATTTGAGATCACATTATACAGACTACTTTTAAACTTAATTTTCACTTAATAGTTTTCCCATATAAGACATTTCTAATAACTTTATAGTATTTCTATCTTTGGTCTGGGACTCATTTTACCAATTTCTATCATTAATTAGTTATGTTTTCTGACTTTTCCTATTATAAACAACATTGAAATGAATCACCTTATACACACCTGGTTGTGTATCCATCTAGTTGTTTCTTTAGAATAAATTCCTATGAAGTTACTACCTCAATGCATACATACCTAAAAAGCAAAACCCAAAACCTCTTTGTAATGTATTACCAAGTTGCCTTCTAGAAAATCTGTATTAATTCAGTATCAGCAACAGTACCTAGCTCTCACATTCCCACCTATGCTTGGTATTATCAAATACACGCACTTTTGCCAATAAAATAATTTGAACGCTAATTATAGCTAACATTATTAAATGCTTCCTGCTGTCATGTGCTGGGCTAATGCCTTACTAAGAGCTCGTGTGAGTCTGCCATGTTTAGGTCCTCCATCAGCCCAACCAAGTGAAACCAACCTTCTAGTCCCAGGCTATGCTTTATCCACTTTACCCAAGAGACTGGAAACTAAAACCCCAACACCTTTGATTCCCTCTTTCATCTGATAATGTTCACGAGTCAGCCACTCTGGCCACCGGTTCTCTACGCATTATCCCCAGGATGCTCTGTACTTCCTCGCTACACCTGCACACCCATTGCTCCTCACCTCCAAACCCTCCTTTTGCAGGTACAGCTTACAGCTTACACTGCCTTACAGATCCACCCTCTTCTCTGGTGCTCCCATCCTTGCCTAGCCTTAAAAGAAACCTTCATTCAGGACACGGCTTCAGTGGCAGCCCTCTCAAGCAGTGACTATTTATTCCTTTACTCATCACATACCTCAGGGCCGTGTGTCCTATTTGCTAGAAGAAACAGCTGAGGGTGGTTGCCCAGAGAAGGCAGAAATCCACAGCGAGGAGAGCAGAGGCAGGTGGCTGCTGATTTTTGTTATTATCTTTACAGTTTTATTTAACTTTAAAAATGACATACATGTAAAACAACACACATGCATTAGTTTGATAAAAAATAAAATAAAATTTCAAAGAATAAAGTATAGAAAGTATCAGTAACTTACCCAAAAATCACATAATAAAATGTTATCTCATTGTTTTGCTTTTTTTTTATTATTACTGCTGAATTTGACTTTCTTTCTGTATGTTTACTGACTGTTGGTATTTTCATAGTTTATAAATTGCATCACTCATCTTTTTATTTTGGGATGTTTATCTTTTGACTAATTTATATACACTCTTTAGTTATTATGCACTTCGACTCGTATGTCTTGTAAATCATTTCCTTTGTTATGGTTTTATTAATGCTATTTTCCATATATATAGAAGTTTTATGTTTCATACAAATTTTTCAGTCTTTTTCTTTATCGTTTCTGCTTTGAAAAGTCTTTCTTATTCAACAGTTCATACATACCCATTTATATTTATACATATAGTTGTTCATAGTATTCCCTCACAACCCTCTGTATTTTTGGAAGGTTGGTAATGATGTCCCCTTTTTCATTCTTGACTTCAGTAATTTCTGTCTTTTTTCTTTTTTCTTTTTTTTCTTGCTCAGTCTAGCTAAAGATTTGTGACTTGTGTTGATTTTTTTTCAAAGAACCAACTTTTTATTGATTTTCTCTATTGTTTTTCTATTTCATTTATTTCTTTTTTAAAATTTTTTCTTTAAATAGTCAAGAATATTTTTGAAAAGGTCTTTTTTGTTTTGTTTTGTTTTTAATTTTATAGCTATTTTATTTATTTATTTATTTATTTATTTTTGGCTGTGCTGGGTCTTCGGTTTGTGCGAGGGCCCTCTCTAGTTGCGGCAAGCGGGGGCCGCTCTTTCATCGCGGTGCGGGGACCGCTCTTCATCGCGGTGTGCGGGCCTCTCACCATCGCGGCCCCTCCCGCTGCGGGGCACAGGCTCCAGACGCGCAGGCTCAGCAGTTGTGGCCCACGGGCCCAGCCGCTCCGCGGCATGTGGGATCTTCCCAGACCAGGGCTCGAACCCGTGTCCCCTGCATCAGCAGGCAGATTCCCAGCCACTGCGCCACCAGGGAAGCCCTAAAATTTTTTAATTTTATATTGGAGTATAGTTGAGTCACAATATTGTGTTAGTTTCAGGTGTACAGCAAAGTGATTTAGTTAAACATATTCATATATCTCTTCTTTTTTAGATTCTTTTCCCACATAGGCTATTACAGAGCATTGAGTATAGTTCCCTGTGCTGTACAGTAGGCCCTTGTTGATTATCTGTTTTACATATACATCAATCCCAACCTCCCAATTCATCCCTCCCTGCCACCTTTCCCCCTTGGCATCTACAAGTCTGCCCTCTAAGCCTGCGAGTCGATTTCTGTTCTGTAAATAAGTTCACTTGCAGCATTTTTTTAGATTCCACATATAAGTGATATCACATGATATTTGTCTTTCTCTGACTTACTTCACTTAGTATGATAACCTCTATGTCCATCCATGTTGCTGCAAATGGTATTATTTCATTCTTTTTTATTGCTGAGTAATATTCCATTGTATATATGTACCACATCTTCTTTATCCATTCTTCTGTCGATGGACGTTTAGGTTGCTTCCATGTCTTGGCTACTGGAAATAGTGCTGCAATGAACATTGAGGTGCAAGTATCTTTTCAAAGTTTGGTTTTCTTCAAATATATGCCCAGGAGTGGGATTGCTGGATCGAATGGTAGCTCTGTTTTTAGTTTTTTAAGGAACCTCCATACTATTCTCCATTATGGCTGTACCAATTTACGTTCCCACCAAGAGTGTAGGAGGGTTCCCTTTTCTCCACACCCTCTCCAGCATTTATTGTTTGTAGACTTTTTGATGATGGTCATCTGATCGGTGTAAGGTGATACCTCATTGTAGTTTTGATTTACATTTCTCTAATGGTTAGCAATGTTGAGAATCTTTTCATGTGCTTTTTGGCCAT
Organism: Balaenoptera ricei; assembly: GCF_028023285.1. Classification (NCBI taxonomy): domain Eukaryota; kingdom Metazoa; phylum Chordata; class Mammalia; order Artiodactyla; family Balaenopteridae; genus Balaenoptera; species Balaenoptera ricei. Next base: position 129,516,626 of record NC_082639.1, read on the forward strand.
CTGTATGTCTCCTTTGGAGAAATGTCTGTTTAGATCTTCTGCCCAGTTTTTTTTTTTTTAATTTATTTATTTTTTGGCTGTTTTGGGTCTTCGCTGCTGCACGCAGGCTTTCTCTAGTTGCAGCGAGTGGGGGCTACACTTCGTTGCAGTGCATGGGCTTCTCATTGCGGTGGCTTCTCATTGCAGAGCAGGGGCTCTAGGCACACGGGCTTCAGTAGTTGTGGCACGCAGGCTCAGTAGTTGTGGCTCATGGGCTCTAGAGCACAGGCTCAGTAGTTGTGGCCCACGGGCTTAGTTACTCCGTGGCATGTGGGATCTTCCCGGACCAGGGATCAAACCCATGTCCCCTGCATTGGCAGGCGAATTCTCAATCACTGCACCACCAGGGAAGCCCCTTCTGCACAGCTTTTGTTTTGTTTTTTTTATATTGAGCTGCATGAGCTGTTTGTATATTTTGGAGATTAATCCCTTGTCGGTCACATCATTTGCAAGTATTTTCTCCCATTCTGTGGGTTGTCTTTTGGTTTTGTTTATGGTTTCCTTAGTTGTGCAAAAGCTTTTAAGTTTAATTACGTCTCATTTGTTTATGTATTTCATTTATTTCTACTCTGATATTTATTTTTTACTTTCTTCAACTTTTTTTATTTTTAGTTTCTTCAAGTGGAAGGTTAGGTTATTGATTTGAAGTTATTCTTTTTTAATATAGGTGCTTACAGTTTTAAATTTCCCTGTAAGTACTTCTTTAGCTGCATCCTATGTTTTGGCATGTTGTGTTTTCATTTTCATCCATCTTAAAGTGTTTTCTAATTTCCCTTGTGATTTCTTCTTTGACCTGTGGATTATTTTCTTAAGAATGTGTCATTTAATTTCTTCCTCTGTCCATCTGTTATTGATTTCCAATTCAATTCCACTTTGGTCAGAGAGCATATTTTGTATGACTTTGATCTTTTTGAATTTACTAAGTCTTGTTTTATGACTTAGCATGTGGTCTATCCAGGAGATGTCCTATGTGCCCTTGAAAAGAATGTGTATTCTGCTTTTGTTCGGTGAAGTGCTCTATAGCTGTCCATCAGGTCTAATGGGCTTATAGTGTTGTTCAAGTTTTCTGTTTCCTTGGTGATCTTCTGCCTATAGATAGTCTGTGTAGTATTGAAACTTTCATGAGTTTTGGCTTGTTGCTTTTTATCTTTTTCTGAGGTAATTTTAATTGTTTATATTTTCTTAGAAAATTATGTAATACAAATTTCCAAATTTATTGTATGAAGCATATTTTTGTAAATCTTAACATTTCTTCTGTATTTGTGGCTAGACTTTCTTTCTCATTCCTAATGTTTTATATTTGTTTATTCATTTTTGTTTTCAATTGGATAGTAGATTATCTACTCTCTTGCATTTTGTCAAAAGTAACAACTGTATTTTTACCATTTGTTTTCTAATTAATAAATGTCTGCTTTTATCTTTATTAATTCCTTCTTCCTACTTTCTTTGGGTTTGTTCTATTGTTCATTTGCTAACATCTTCAGAACACTTAGTACATTTAGTTTATATTTCTATTTATTTCAGGATAAACTTCAAGTCCACAAACTTTACTCTGAGTATGGCTTTGGCTACCTCTCATAGGTTTTGCCATTTACTCTTCTTAGTACCATGATTTTCTAAATATTTTGCATTGTAATTTTGATTTCCTCTTTCACCCAGGAATTATTTAAGAGAGTATTTTAAAATTCCCAATTGTTTGGGTGTTCATTATTTTTGTTAATTTTTTGTGGCTGAATATGTGGGCCAGTTTTTGTGAACAGTCAATGTCTATAGGTTAGAAAGTAGGGATCAGCAAACTAGAGCCAAATCCTACGCACTACCTGTTTTGTAAGTAAAATGTTATTGAAACATCCATACCCAGCCCATTTATTCATTGCTTAGAGCTGCTTTCATGCTACAACTGCAGAGTTGACTAGTTTTGATACAGACTGAATGTCCTGTGAAGCCAAAAATGTTTTCTATTTGGCCCTTCACAGAAAAAGCTTGCCAATCTCTACAGAGGAACTGAGTATGTATAGTATAAACACTAACAAGATAGCTTTTAACTAAAACATTTTTGTTTCTAAGTGAATATAAATTACAGCTATACGAAATAATTTAATAAATAAATAAAACACAATGAAAGCATCGACTAGCACAGAAGTGAGTATGTTGCTGCAAGAAATCTTGGGAAGTGTCTCAATCCAATTCAGGCAACCGTTACTCCATACTAAAACGTAACCAAAGAAAGCTCAGATTAGATCATGCATACCCTGGAAGTACACAAATAATATGAAAAGTCACACTTGCCAACTTTCTGGAATATCAATATTACGTGATGATTATTAAGTTAAAAATATTAAATGTAAATACATAGTAAATGTAATATTAAATGTAAATGTAATAAAATGTAATAAAATGTAAATGTAATAAAATATTAAATGTAAATGTAAATACAGCGATGCCAAGGAGTACAATGTAGAATTTGTATGCATTTCTAAGATAAAACAAATTTCGAGACAACTTTATCCTTGATTGTAGTAGGTTAATTAAGCTTCACCCTAGACCCCTAGGAGGATTCCTTTACTCACACTGCCTTGGCAAGTCGCTGCAGAATCGTGGTACAAGAGCAGGATGTTCTTTGTAATAATTATCAGTGTGTGTTTATGTGGATGTGTGAAGTACTCAATTCCTCTCCGTTCAATACCTAAGAGGTTGGCCCAGAAAGCATGAAACTTAAAACATTCTGCAGTTGAAGCAGAAATTGTCAATCTGGATAGAAGCCAAAGAAAATTCGATCTAATACTAAGTAAAAACTTCATGTCAAGGCAGAGTTCAGAGTACTGAAAGGGCAGGTAGAGCACCTCCACAGGACAGGCAGGAATGATAGGACTCCATCCTGGGTGCAGGGTCAAACTGCTGGGACCTATAGCTGTCAATTATATCACACCCACCTCAAGTGAAGGGACAAAAGCTCTGAGCATCTTCCCAATTTCCATCTCGAAGGACCACAGAGAGTGTTCCTTCTGTTAGCTGATCCCAGGAAGCCAGAATTCTCCAGCACCTTCCCTTCTTCTTGGTCTCTTTTTCTTCCATTTTCTTCTTGTCTCTGAGTTAAATGGTGTAGGGAGAAGAGAAGAGAGAATAAAACTTCCTCAGAGAGTCACAAGCCTCTGATTTTTTTTCTCCCCTTTCCTAGAATGAAATGATTAGCTAGAGAGGAAAAAATTCAACATTCTACTCATAATCATCATGAGTATATCAGTGGAAATGTTTGAGCAGCAATGCCAGTGTAAGCTGAACAGTCCTACTGAGACAGGAAGGGGACAGGGCACAACCTTTAAAAGAATGACAGCCATTGAGAACATGACATAAACTGGTTAGAACCAACTAGGTCCAAGATGGTGGACCATTGACTTCCACTAGATCTTGAGCCTCAGTATATGCTCATTGTAATATATTAGCAAGCTAAATGACACACCCATAGGAGCCATGACAGTTCTGAGGCTGACCACAAAAGACAAAAAATGGGCAGTGACCCAATTCTGGAAATCCCACCCCCTCCCTAAAATAGTTGGAATAATCCTTGTACTCATTAGCCTATGAAATTACACACCCTTATAAAAACTGACAACCCCGTACCCTGGTGCCTCTCACCTTCTGAGATGGCCCACACTCTGTCTGTGGAGTGTGTATCTCCCTGAATAAACCTTCTTTCACTTTACTATGGCTTGCTCTTGAATTCTTTCCTGCACAAAGCCAAGAACCCACACTTGGCGGCCATCCCAGGGACTCACCAAGGCTCAGGCGAGTCCCTGGGACGTGACCATCCTCTTTCGCCCCACTTTCTTTCCTGCCATGCTACTGCGGTGTGGTCTGCATGGACAGTATGAGGAGAAGAATGTTATTAAGACTCTGTGTTTATTCAATCCCACAAAAGGGAAATGGACAGTGCATTCCAGGAACAAATAACCCTGGTTGGGGCTGGGATGCTCATGCATCTTTTCCATAGCCGAGATGAAATATCACTCGAAATTAACTAATTGGCTAACCTTTGATTCTGTAGTTGCTGTGATATAGTCCAATCTTGTTTCCTCAATAATGGCAGAGATTGCTAGCTGTCTGCCCAATATTCATTCTCTCCTTTTTTTCTTTATAACATAATTCTGATTTGGGGAGGAGGGGGAGTGATGAAACGCCCAACCAAAAAACTGAATTTCCCAGCTTCTCTTACAGAGATTAAGTAACTCTATGACTAAGCTCTAGCTTCTAATACATTGGGCCTTTGGGAAAAGCCCCTTAAGAAGGACTGTTGAATCAGACGGGAGTCCCCGTTGGCCTTCCCCTTCCTTTTCTTCCTGCCTGAACTGTGGATTCAATGGCTAGATATGCAATGTCCAACTTGTGACCCTAAAGTGACCTGTGAATGGTAACCACACAACAAGTTTGGCTTCTAGGAGTCAGGAGCATTGATGACTAGACAGAGTCAGCAGATCATCCCTGAATTACCCACCTCCAAACTTCATTTACATGAGAGAAAAATAAACTTCTATCTTTTTTAAGTCACTGCTATTCCAGAGCTCTGTTGCTAACAGTGGAACAATTCCTAACACCCTATGTGATAGGTGGGATGTCCCTGGTTAGGTGTATTTCCGTTTGCAAAGGAAAATTGGTGATACAGATTTATACACCAATCTCCTGTAAGTTTGGTTAGTAGGAAACAAGCTCCCAAAGACCTCTGTATTTCCAGTGAACTACAAAGTTGAATTTCTGGATCCTGTGGTGCATGGAATAAATATGAAACAATGCTACCTGAAAACCAGGTTCTCCTCTCCGTGGGTGTTGAGCCAAAAGATACAACCAAGCCAAAGAGTGGGAGGAGGAAGGATTTATTACTTGCAATAAGTAAGGAGAACATCGGGGATCTTTCCCAAAGCAGAGACTCTGCGAATAGCAAAATTGGGGAACTTTTAAGCTAAGTGTACCTGCATATTCATGACGGGGCTTGGGAGGTCGACAGAGTTCAAGCTTTAGTTGATTGAAGTCATGAGGGTCAGATAAGGTCAACATCATCATCCCTTAGGTTCCATGAATTCATTCATGGTCCCTAGTTTCAGGAGTTGGTAATGCAGCTGTAAGCAGATAAGGTAAGTGGTCCCTGGAGAAAGAGAAACAGGAATGGCTTGCTTGATAGAAGAGAAGCCATTTTGGCCTAAGCCATTTTGTGATCTAAGCCTGGCCACAATGCTTGCCCTTGAATGGGTCTCAGTAATTAATGATCTTAGGGGAAATGAGGGAATGCTGGAACAAAGGAAAAGCAGTCAAGAAATAATAGTTCAGCAATATAACGGAGCCCTAGTTCCTCCTCAAGGAATGTACATAACAATCTGATACTTTGAGTTCTGCAGGAACTAAGGACCCCCACCCAGGTGGAAGAGGGAATGATGATGTTGACCCTCCAGACTTCAGTCAACTAACGCTTGGACTCTGTCGACCTTTGCCCTGATTCTATGCTGAATTCTCCTCTGCTCACTCCCCTTCATGAATATGCATGTACCCTTAGCTTAGAACTTCCCCAATTTTGCTGTTCAGGGGGACACTGCTTTGGGAAAGATTTCCAGTGTTCTCCTTACTTGCTGCAAGTAGTAATAAATCCTTCCTTCTCCTTTTCTTTGATTTGGTTGTGTCTTTTGACTTGACACCCACCCACCAAGAGGCAAACCCCGTTTTGGAGTAACACAGCCACCAATGACTTTCTCAATGGGAAGCAAGTTTCCTTTCCTGCCACCCAAAACGAGCCTTTGTTGTGCCTAAAGTAACCTTGAGAGCCCATACTGGTCAGTTCTAGGACTTGACTGTTGTCTAGTATGCATAACCCATGCTTGGTAAATATTGGTTAATTAACAGAGGACAAAAAAAGAATCACCAAAGTGAAAGTGGCTGGAATTTCCAAGGGTGGTTGAAAAGGTTGAGGAAATGTATTTTAAAATAAATGTAGGCAATTTATAGTTGGAATTTGTGTTGGTAGTTGATGGAAGGTAAGGGAAAATCCCATGTAAGGATATTCTGTGGCTCTGGCCCCATGATATCATCACTTTGAAAGAAACAAGTTGGGAGGTGGGGTTGAAAGGGAAGTGAGAGCACACTGATGACCAATTTCCCTGAGCCACAAGTTTGTCCAAGCCATGGTTTGACCACAGTTGTCATTTCTCTCCTGGATGACCCCTCTCCAGGCCAGCTTTCATTCTGTCCTGCTTTGCTTCTGCCCCCACCTCCTGGGCTCTCTTAGCGTGGGTCTGGTCCCTCTTAATATGTTTATTCAGAGCAGGAGGGACTTGACCAGGATGTCCATGGCACCAAATGCCTGTGGCTCCCTCACGTGGGAGAATCAGACCCAAGGTGACCCAGGCAGTGACCATCTCAGAGGCTCTACTCATGGCTGGTCCAGACCAACCCCAGAGAAACCCATTCTTCCAAAGCTATGGTCACTATGTTATTTTAGCTACTGAGTACCATAGCTCTCTGTGTGTGTTAGCTAATTAATACCCTGACCTACTCTATGAAGTCAGTTCTACCATTGTGCCCATTTTGCATTTGTGGAAACAAACTTATACAGGTTAATTCATTTGCCCAGATCACAGTTCCTAAGAGGTAGCTCTGGGATTCACACGCAGTGTGACTGAGGAGCCAGACTCCAGCCAGGGTATTATTATTCACTGTTTTCTATGAAATATAGAAAAGGAAAAGGAAGAGAATCAAAATCGCCTGTGACTTTAGCCACAGAGATAACTATTTGTTTTACTTCCTACCTGCTACCCTTATTGTAAACCTCACCTTTATGTAGCAGTAATGTTGGCTTTCCAGGCACATTCCTGGGAAACGGTCTCTCTTCCTCCCTGTCAGTGGCATATCTTGAAACTAGCCTTTGACAATCCCTTGGTAGAATCTGTGCCCTTGCCCTCTCCAGGGAACCCCTGTGAAACAGGAGGGAAGGGGGCAGGACACCACCTCTAAAAGAATGACATAGCTCTTGAGGTTACGACAAAGACTGGTTAGAACTAGTTAGGTCCAAGATGGCGGAAGATTCAACTTCCAGGGGACCTTGGGCCTCATTATACGCTCATTGTAATATATTAGCATATGCTAAATGACACCCACAGGTGCCATGACAGGCTGACCATAAAAGGCCAAAAAATGGGTTGTGGCCCAAATCCTGGAAATCCCTGCCTCTTCTCCAAAATAGTTGGAATAATCCTCCACTCGTTAGCCTATGAAATTACCCAGCCTGTAAAAACTAACCACGCATATTTCAGGGCCTCTCGCCTTCTGGGACGGCCCAGCTCTGTCTATGGAATGTGTACCTCTCTCAATAAATCTACTTCTTACCTATCACTTTGTCTCTCACTGAATTCTTTCTGTGACAAGACATAAAGAACCTGAGCTTCATTAAGTCCTGAGACCTGGTGTGTGATTTCAAATAAAAGACAGTGGGTTCAAGCCCCAATCTGAGTTTTGGCTGGGTTCGAGTCCCGGCCCATGGGTTCAAGTCCCATTTGAGGTGTGCAGTTTCACCTGCAGGGCCCATGCCAGCTGCTAACCGGACCCGAGACCTGACCCTCTCTCCCTTCCCACACCAGGGCCCTGTTTCTGCAGAGACCTGCCCTCTCTTGCATAATATCTGGCTAACCTAATCTCAGGTAATATGCAATGAAGCTATAGTAGGCTACTCCTGGCAGGTGACATGTTTCTAAGTGGACAGGAATTTCTGAGAGATACTGTAGATTTTAGCCAAAAGTCCAATGTAGAGTTACCTTAGCCTCGTGCAGGCTTTTGGTGTTCTCTTAAAGCGTACCATTCCTACTTTGCTGTCTTATCAGTGAGAGAGAAGTGTTTTCACAGTGGAACCTCTGGCTGCCAGGTTGTGATGGGGAGGTTTGGCGGGGTGGGGGAAGATGTTTCATGCTGCAATACAGGAAATCTCAGGAAGTTGATGACCTCGGAGCCCCTGAGGACTCTGTGAGGTCAACTCATCTTGGAGGCTGTTCTCTCCTGCCTAAAAGCCAAGGCTGACTACAGAGCGTCTTCCACTCCCAGAGCACAATTAGAGAGACAGAAGGCAGAGCGCCAGGACCTGAAAATGGAGCAGGGCAGGGAGAAAGAAAGTCTCAGACAGCCCTCTCAGACACAGTACTCCCCTTTTATAAGAAATATTTAGTAATATCACTTTACTGCCTAGAAATGAGAATTTTAGATAATATAACCAATTTACACATATAATTTTTAAAATCAATATAATGTCCTACCTATAATATAAAGAAAAAATAAAAAGAAAAGAATACATAATAAGGTAAAATAATTTAAATATGTAAATACTAACACACAACTACACTAGAAGACATAGCAAAGAGCCAGATGCTTGCACCTTTACTTAAAATCATTGTGAATGCAACAGCTACAAATACAGATTAATATAGTTGTGGTTAAATTGGTGATTCAATATGATGTGAAGTATTGCTGTCACAAACATGCGTTTCCGAAATTGTGAACAACTCTTGGTAAAAACAAAATACTATCTTCCCTTGATTCACACAGTTACACTCTAGGCTCAGATAATTATCTGTAGGATTTTCAACTACACAAATGATGAGTGTAATTTTCCAAAGTCATATGAGACCCCCAAACAGCTACTGTTATGGGGAATTACTTTGTGCATTTCAGGAAGTATAGCGTCCCTAGTCAGCTGTACCCTCCAATCATTGTGACAAACAAAAATGCCCCTATAAATTTCCAAAATACTTCCAATGGTATTACCCTCATTGAGAATCAATGTCTGGGGATACCCCCAGAAAATGATTTGCAGGACGATCACACACCCTAACTCTGTGTATGGCATGAATATTTCAGTAGCATAATAGAAAGTGAGAGCTAAATACTGATCAAAAACATGGACATAGGTTACTGACATGTTTTCCAAGAAGTTAAAAATATGTTTGCCTTCAGAGTAAACTATAAAATCAACACCTTAGTGTTCAACTGGGGATTTACTAAATCATCTTAGCGAGCTGGGAATGCCTACAACTGGAGATTTAATGCTAACCTAACTGATGGTGGTAATAGATCCAAAGAACTTTAGGTAAATTTGATAAAAATCAGTTGGTCAAAGATGAATTTGCCAAAAGTCAAGTCCCTAACTGACCATTTCACCAAAAGCCAGTGTGTTGAAAATTAATTTGCTGAATGATTAATTCACCCAAAACTGCCAAGTCTGGTACCTTAAACCAGGTCTAGAACAGTCTACTGTATGGATCCCACTACAAGCTGGTTTGCTATAGTCGTGTTACTGAGGCTGGCTAGTTTCTAGGGTATTTGGCACTTTGGGTCTCTGTGATTAAGTAATGAGAGGATCTTGTGTATTTCAAGTTTCACACATTGTGCACGAATCCAGTGTCGAGGATTTTATAAATAATAAGGTAGGTTTTTCTCTGCAAATACATTTAGCCCACTTCCTTTCCTATTACTCTTAATCACAGCCTCATGAATAAGTTCAATCAAATAAATATTTTGTGCATGTTTCAGACTTCAGACTCCTTTCACTTTAATGTCATATACATGAAAGAATCGTTTGCCCTTTAAACACAATTTTATACCAATTTGCCCTTCCCTATTTTTGCTGACTTTATCAGTCTTTTGAACAAAGATTTTTGCCTGCTTGTTAATTTTACATAGCCACAACAAATGTGGAATCTGGCAAAATTATTTGCATGAAATGAGGTCTATGTATAAATTTAGGCATGTGGCCTATAAAATCCAAGTTAGGCATAAGGCCTCAAAACTAGAGAAGGCAATAATCTGTTTGAAGGGTGGGCTCACCCATTAACGTATAAAATGTTGTACGTTAGAGAAGTACAGGATCTAAAAGGTGAAAAACATAAAACAGGCATTCAACCGAGCTAGCCTGACAAATTCTCAGTGAAAGAGCTGTGGTGAAGCAGTTCCCATGAGTCGCACCAGACAAAACCAAAAATAAATCTTCAAAGAGTATTGAAGTTTCCACATATAAGCAATATCATATGAATATGTGGAATCTAAAAAAAATGGTGCAGATGAACTTATTTACAAAGCAGAAATAGAGTCACAGATGTAGAAAACAAACTTACGGTTACCAGGGGGGAAAGGAGGGAGGAATAAATTGGGAGATTGGGATTGACATATACACACTACGGTATATAAAATAGATAACTAACAAGGACCTACTGTATAGCACAGGGAACTCTACTCAATACTCTGTAATGACCTAAATGGGAAAAGAATCTAAAAAAGAGTGGATAAATGTATATTTATAACTGATTCACTTTGCTGTACACCTGAAACTAACACAACATTGTAAATCAACTGTACTCCAATAAAAAATTTTTTAAAGAATATTGAAGCAGTATCATACAATAAATCTGTTATAAGCTCCATAAGTAGTTAATAAAAGCAGGGCTTTGATGAAACAAGAATTTGGTCAGTTGGTCATTCGACATATTGATGACCTAGAACGTTTCTTTTGAGCAAACAGAAATACTGTCTTTCGGAAAGTGGTTTGCTTCCCTCAAAACCTGATGTGATAGGCAGAAGGGGTGTTGGAAATAAAAGAGTGACAAAAGCAAGTGTGGGGACGACCCACTAATGATCATGTCGCATTCTCCATTCTGGCCTGCACATATATCCCCACTGTGGTGACAGACGCCTCGGGCTAGTTCAGCCTGCTGCCAGGATCAGCTGAATCACATAACCAATTCTTCCTGATTCCACACTCACCTGGAATGTTTCTGATTATAAATGAGCATCCACAGTAGTTTTTCTTCAGAGAGAGAATCTGTAGGCCAAGGGTCGGGAACACCTAGTCACCTTGGTGGATATAAATCTAAATGTGCATTAATAAATGGGCATCTTTGTTTTTACATTTGTATTTTATGAGCTTTGTAAGTGGGGGTCAACCCCACAGAGTCTGATCACTCCCAGGACCCTGGCAAGATTAATTTTTCACAATGTCTGTGAGTAATGGCCAGGTCTATTCTGAATTCATCCAGTTGGCTCTGCAGGTTTATTTTATGTTTCTGTAATCTTTAAAACGTAGTTCAGGAAGACTCTACATTTTAAGAGTAGACTTAAAATCATTGTAGACAGAGAGGATAAAATATTTTTATTATATGTTTTATATAAAAACCCTGAAGTGATAGCCTGTGTATCCAAAGTCCCATCAGCCTAGAGTCAAAGACAGGGTCAGGTTAACAGAAATAAACAGAGTTTCTCTGGATCTAGCTTCAACCTACTACTGTGGGCCTTGCATCTTTCCATGCTTCACCCCCCGCACCTCCCACAGCCCCACCAGTTATTTAGGGGGTCTCCCAAGGGGTCCTTGTGTGCTGATGAAGAGGCTGTCTGAGCTATCTCTGCCATTGCCCCGCTCTGCTCTGCTCCCGTCAATTACATCTGCGGCCCTGGTACTTTCCTGTGATGCCCAGGGCCAGGGCCAGCCCTGAAAGGCAGCCTTCTGTTGCTGGGCCTCTTCTTTCTGCTTCCCCATCTGGAGCCAAGGCTGTGGGAATACTCCGGGTCCTCCAGGTGCTGAAGCTGGCCTTGACTTGCTGCTATCCTCACCTTGACACCTTCTGCACTAAAGGGTGGGCGACGAGTATCTTTCTCTTCTCCTCCGTGTCACAGTGGACACAGGACCCTGCAGTCCTGCCTCATGTTTCCAAATAGTTGTCACAACAGTCCACAGAGATAAGGCCCAGATAAGTCCCATCCTAGGCCCACCTAGAAAAGGGAGTGACCATTGCTATGCAGAACTGGAATGTAAACAAACTCAGGTGCAGCAGAGAATCAGGAAGCGATGCAGAATCACCCAACCAAAGAAGTGGGGGTGGGGGGGGAATGTTGGCAACAGGGTAGAGATGGGGCTTGTCCTGCCCAATCTGGAGGGAGATGAAAGTAAGAATTACCATCAAAACCACATTGAAAAACATAGGTCACTTTTGTAATCTTTTTTTTTTTTTTTCTTGGTCGCACTGCACGGCTTGCGGGATCTTAGTTCCCAGACCAGGGATTGAGCCCAGGCCACAGCAGTCAAAGTGCAGAGTCCTAACCACTGGACCGCCAGGGAATTCCCTATAATCATCTTTTTAAAAGATAACATTTCAAACCATAATTGCAATAAAATAATCCATTCGTTTCCTTAGTTTGATGATGACAGTCATGGATACAAACTGCCATCAGAGGTCCCAATAATGTGGGTACTGTCACTCTCAATGAATCGTTTTGCTGTCTCCGTAAAGTCACAGGGGAACAAAACCCTTCAGGTGGTGTAGAAAGACACCATATCTAACTGGACCCACCTAATTGTTGCATCCATTCCATCCAGGCCAGGTAAATAGCTTCCTACACTCCTGTCCCTTTTCCCGCACCTTCAGAATGGGACCTCAGTGGGATTAGTCCTGCCCAGGACTGCCCAGGTTGTATTTCTGGGATCAATGATTTTTCAACTCTTCCCTCCCTCATTATGTATCTACAAATGATCAGGTGCACATACACACATGCATACACACGTACACACATTTTGCTCTCCATCCAGGTGATTTCCAAGGCTGCTGGTCAACCCTGGTGCTGATTTCCTGATTAAGAGTTGCTCACTCCAGGCTTCACCTTGTAAATTAAAGAATTTTCCCTGGTTCTGCTCTGCTGCAGCCTGGAATCTCAGCTTTCCACCATCATTTCCAGACAGGATTCACAGAGGACATCTGTGTCCTGTGGGAAGTCTGAATTCTCATTCTGCAGGTACCTCTAATCTATTTCAGCATTCTGTTTTCCCTTTCTTGTGAAATCTGTCTTTTATTCCATATGTCTTTCTCTCAGTCTCACCCTTCCTTCAAACCAAGTTAAGAGAGGGACTCTGCTATTTATGGTTGACCTTATCCTGTGTTTTGTAAGGTAATGCTAAGGGATTTTCTCCGCATCCTTGCCACTGGGTTTTAATATTAATTTTAAAAGGGAGCACAATTTCTGAGGCTGTCCTTCCTTGAAGGACATTTTTTTATTCCCTCTGCAAAATGTGCACTGGGGATTGTTTGGTCTACAGAAAAAAATTCTTTCAGGGCCTTTGTTTTGTTTTATTCCCTGGGTTGTTTGGGGGATGGGTGACCTGGCAACACAACTAAGCAAAGGGAGTCCTCACTCTGAGCTTAATTTACCACATAATCAGGGTGCACAGTGGATATTCTGAAATGCTAAGAACCATGGCTACAAAAAAAATCCTTCTCCCTCAGGCCAGGCCTATTTACCTGGCTGGTTCTTCTAGCATCTTGCTCTCAACTGCAGTACTTGGTCCCCCAGTGATTAAAAAGAACACACACACACACACACACACACACACACACACACACACACTGGGAGAAGTGTGCCTTCCAGAAGTGTTCCTTTTATGGCTGCCCAAACCTGAACCTCTCCCTTGAGAAGAGAAAGACAAAAGTAGGGAGGGTATATAGTGATGTGCGAACACATCTCTGAGTGGTACCGGTGTTTTCTCCACCTCTCTGGAGGGGGTCTGGAGTTGGATGAGAGAAGGAAGCATCCAGAGGAGAGGAGACAGCTATGGAAACACCTGCTGTGGGAGAAGCACTTCACTCTCTCTCTACTCTGTAGAGAGCAGATGCTAAAATTCCTGAGAGAGGTAGGAAGAGGAAACAGAGAGTTCTGCTATTCCCAGGTTTCTGTTGGGGGCGTTTCCATGCTGAAACCAAGACATAGAATATAAGACCCTATGCTCTGGGCTCATTCTAAAGAAATGGTAGGACCATTTACTCATGTTAATCTGACAGGGTTAAATGTGAATCATGTTGATGCTGGCTTGAGGTGCACACACTGGAGGTGGGTGTGTGCCTGCTCGCTTGCTCTGTTTCCCTCACATCTGTCTCCCATTGTTTTCTTCTTAATTTCACATTTGTCAGTCATGGTGGAGGTGGGGAGAGAGGTGGGAGAGCAGTCGTTTCCAATTACTACCAACCATAAGCACACAAAAGTGAATGCAGACCACATCAGTCACAGAGCACTGGTTCTACCCAACAATTTAGGGCCATTTCAGAATGGGGGTCAAGATACCCATCATTCAAAGTAACTCCCAGAAAGTCGCCAGTGTAAATATATGTGAGTATATATGTGAGTGTCAACTATATTCTTTCATAGTTTTTTTTTTTTTTATTGAAGTATAGTTGATTTACAATGTTGTGTTAGTTTCTGGTGTACAGCAAAGTGATTCAGTTATATATATATATATATATATATATATATTCCAAGATACTGAATATAGTTCCCTGTGCTATAAGTAGGACCTTGTTGTTTAACTATTTTATATATAGTAATTTATATCTGCTAATCTCAAACTCCTAATTTATCCTTCCCCCTTGACTATATTTTTTAAAAAACAAATGATCTTAAAAGAAAACACTTCAGTTAGTTGGAATCCAACTAACTAGAACTGTTACTTAGTTAGGATTGTCAACTATAAAGAAAAGAAAGAAACAAAATGATTTTTTTAAAAGAGTAAAATAATAGCTATTTATTGTGTCACTTGCATGTGCCAGGAAGTTATTTTCTATAATATGTACACCAACCCTAGGGAAACCCTAAGTGTTAAAGAGGTTAAGTAGCCTAGCCAAGATCACACCACTGTTTTCAAGTGGCAGAATCAAAATTCAACCCCAGGTTCTACGATCTAATCTGCTATGCTGTATTTGTCTTGTTTTCTGTTGTTTTTTTCATCTTCGGGTTTTTTTTAAGTCCCAAATCATGTTGTAGGTAAGAATTTTACACCTGCTGAGGGAGTCATTAGTGCTGTTCACCAAATACTTTCAGATCCCCACCTTTGGGACACAGAAAAGGAAAATACCTCCTGGGTGCTCCTGGTTGGGTGGGGCGCTGTGACTGACTCAGGCCAGTGAGTTGTGAGAGGGACTAATAGAAGCCATGTGTGTCACCTGTGGACGAGGGCATTTGAATCATTGACGGGAGACCCCACGGCTCTCTTCCCTTCCGTGAACGGCCACGCTCCAGCTCCATTAGCACAGGTCCTGAAGTGAGGACCCAGCTGACCCAAGGTAGACATATTGTGTGCCTGAAATTTGGAGGTTATTTGATGCTACAGCATAATCTAGCCTACCCTGACTGATACAGTCACAACCTAGAGAGTACAAAATATAGTTTTATTTCTCTTTAACTGAACTTATCAAGCCCGCACTTCTACCAGTGTAAAAAAAGTCGTCTTAAAAAAAAAAAGTCTAGTCTTGCTCATTCAATCCACTTTTCAATTTAATGCTCAGCCATTTTTTTTAAAAAAAGATTAATTTTTTGATGTGGACCATTTTAAAAGTCTTTATTGAATTTGTTACAATATTGCTTTTGTTTTATGTTTTTTTTTTTTTTTTGGCCGCAAGGCATGTGGGATCTTAGCTTCCCAACCAGGGATCGAACCCGCACCCCCTGCGTTGGAAGGCGAAGTCTTAACTACTGGACCACCAGGGAAGTCCTTCAGCCACGTTTTAAGGAAGGAATACTTGGTCAGCTCTAGGTCTGCCCCTTGTCTTCCTTGTCCAGTGGGGGCTGGGATGCGTACATCTAAGTTTTGCTTAACGGAGAGAGTAAGAGGCGTAGTTAAGGGCCCTACAGCAAGAGGTACAGGATGGGACGTTTGCCCTATGGCTGTCTTCTCCTCTGCAGGCAATCACGGATATGTGACTTTCCTCTTGGCCTTTGCAGTAGATGTCCAGCACTGCCATGACCTCTGAGCACCAGATAGATCACTTTGCCCCCTCCTCATCCCAACCAAAGGCCTCTGGGGTCTACTAGCCATCTCACAACATTTCTTCTCCCTCCACACAGATATTTGGACCTCAACACCTTTAAGATGCTGTGAAGTAGTCCCCAGGTAATTCATTCATCTACAGTGACCATTGCTGGCATTATGCCACATTTTGGGGGTGGGAGGGTTCTCTCTTTAAGAGTCATGCCATTCCTCTAGGCTACACCTTGGGGAGCAAGGCACAAGGGCCTGCTTATCTCCGGCCCCTTTCCCCCCTCAACTATTTGAGGTTTCTGTCAATCTTGTCCTACA
Source organism: Balaenoptera ricei (assembly GCF_028023285.1). Classification (NCBI taxonomy): domain Eukaryota; kingdom Metazoa; phylum Chordata; class Mammalia; order Artiodactyla; family Balaenopteridae; genus Balaenoptera; species Balaenoptera ricei. Next base: position 129,532,794 of record NC_082639.1, read on the forward strand.
CTCAGCTGCTGGAATTAAACCCAAGGAGAGGGGAGTAGGAGTAGTGGTCAGGGTTCTAAACCTTCTCAACAGTGAAGGAAGCTCAACAGTGTTGCCCTCTCTTGCTCTCCTTTCCCAATTCTCTCTTCCCTCCTCCTCCGGGATAGAAAACTATCTGTTCTGTCAGGGCTATTCAGAGGGCTGGTTTGCAACAAGAGAAGGACATTGTGCCAGCACATAAATCAACATGTTGCTTCCTTCATCATGAAAGGCTGGCTACCAAAAACAAAAGTGCCAACTGAACTAAACAGTGTTCACAGTAATAAAGTTGATTTACATTCTGTTATGAACTCCTTATCTCAGTAATAAACGGTTCTCAGGAGGCAGTTTATTTGGGTGCATTCTTCCCTATTCTGTGGTTTGTGGATAAATGTTATGCCCAGCTTCCTTCCGGAGTTGGCTTTTGATGTTCAAAGTCAGCTTCTGGAATTTAAAAAACCTTTCCACTTTCTGGTACCTAGTCTTTCAAGACGATTGTTTCAGCTATGAGTTTAAAACAACCCCATTCAACCATCCAATTGACTTCTTAGCTCCGTCCTGTATCTGCCCTCATCCTGAGAATAGTTTTTAAAAAATCATTGCTAAGAGACTACTGGGGAAAAGCTAATCTTTCTAACTTGGGCTGTTGAGCTTTTCAACTGTATTTCCTGTTTTCCCCATTAGAACATTGCATGGTTTTTAAGGTAAAGACTTATTCTATAAATGAGAATTCATTCTCTAAGTATTCTGATTAATCAAAATTTGCCTAGCTTTTTGTGTAGGTGATTTTTTATTGTTAGTCATTTTTTAAAATTTTTATTGAAATATAGTGATTTATTCAATACAACATTGTGTTAGTTTCAGGTGTATAGTAAAGTGATTCCATTATACACACACACACACACACACACACACACACACACATATATATTCTTTTTTAGGTTCTTTTCCATTAGGTTATTACAAGATACTGAGTATAGTTCCCTGTGCTGTAGGTCATTGTTGGTTATCTGTTTTATATATAGTGGTATGTATATTTTGATCCCAAAAACTCCTAAGGTATCCTTCCCCCCGCCCACTTACCCTTTGGATTGTTAGTCATTTTGAATCTGTTCTCTTCTAACAACATACATAGGCAGAAAGTTGTCTGACCTACATGATGTTTATTAAGAATTTGTAATGATATGAATAAATACTTCTGATGACAAGAACTGAAAAAAGTGGGTTACAATATTGGGTTACGGTGTGAGAATAACTTCAGTTATAACCCCAAAAAGGCTAGCTAAAATCAATAGAAATAAATACATCTATTCATATTTTTGATTTATATAATATTCTTTAATGAAGAAGATAATTTTGTTTTATTTTTAAAAGGGAATGAATTTCCCAATTGACTTATAACTTGAGCAACACATTACTCTTTGTTATGTTTTTGCCTTACATTGTTCTTTAGGTGATGTATCTCCCCAGCTTCTTCTATAAGTATCTTTTCTGCAATATTTGAGTAACTGTAGAAAGTCATCAAACCCTTCACTTTTGGTACATTATTATCATCATCAACCCATTTAAGACCCATTTAAGACCCATCTCCTTATACCTGATCATCATTCCAGCCCAGCTTCCAGGTACCCATATTTGCCACATGTCTGGGAATATGTATGTATGCCCACACGCTGCATACACAGTGCTGATGCGTGTGTAATGTGCTTCCAATTTGCAAAGTGCTGTTCTGTGCCATGCAGTCTCTTACTTTGCTCATCCAATGCAGTGTTTATTTATTTTTTTTATAAAGTATTTTAAAATTTTTATTTATTATTATTTTTGGCTGCATCAGGTCTTAGTTGTGGCTCACGGGCTTCTCTCTAGCTGTGGTGTGCAGGTTTTTTCTCTCTCTAGTTGTGGCGCACGGGCTTAGTTGCCCCGTGGCATGTGGGATCTTAGTTCCCCAACGAGGGATTGAACCCACGTCCCTTGCATTGGAAGGCAGATTCTTTACCACTGTACCACCAGGGAAGTCCTCCCAATGCAGTGTTTTAAAGATTTACCCCATTATTTATCCCATTATTAAACACTTTTTAAAAAAATTTATTTTATTGAAGTATAGTTGATTTACAATGTTGAGTTAGTTTCTGCTGTACAGCAAAGTGATTCAGTTATACATGTATACATTCTTTTTTCATATTCTTTTCCATTGTGGTTTATCACAGAATATTGAATATAATTCCCTGTGCTATACTGTAGGACCTTGTTGTTTATCCATTCTGTACATAATAGTTTGTATCTGCTAATCCCAAACTCCCAATCCTTCCCTCCCCTACCCCCTCTATTAAACACTTCTTGTTTCTTATCTCAGAGGACAGTTAGGCATCTCAAATCACTTACATAGGCTGTGAAAGGTCAGGAATTTAATTGTGAGGTGACCCAGACCCTGAGATCACACTCAGTTACCAGGGCTGTAAAAAAGATTTTATAGTTTTATTGAGATATATTTCCCATAGTACAAAATTCACCTCTTTAAAATGCACAATTAAGTGGTTTTAGAATATTCACAAGGTTGTGCAACTATCACCTCTAATTCCAGAACACCTTCATCACTCCAAAAAGAAACCCCAGACCTACTGTATAGCACAGGGAACTCAGTACTCTGTAATGGCCTATATGGGAAAAGAATCTAAAAAAGAGTAGATATATGTATATGCATAACTGATTCACTTTTCTGTACACCTGAAACTAACGCAACATTGTAAATCAACTATACTCCAATAAAATTTTCAAAAAAAAGAAACCCCATATCCATTAGCAGTTATTCTCTATTCCCCTCTCCCCCCAGACCTTGGCAACCACTAATCTACTCTCTGTCTCTATGAATTTGCTTATTTTGGACATTTTATGTAAGTGAAATCATATAATGTGTTGTCATTTGTGACTGGCTTCTTTCACTTAGCATAATGCTTTCAAGGTTCACCCATAATAAAGCATGTATCAATATTTTATTCCTTTCACTGGCTGAATAATATTCCATTACATGGATATTCAGTATTTTATTTCTCCATTTGACCTCTAGAATTTAAAATGCATCACTTCTAGTGCCTAAAATACAGTCAATTTGGACCTTGTTTTATTGTATACTTTCTGTCGAGTAATTAGAATAAATTGCCTGTTTTTTAAACAATTTAAGCATCTCAGCAAGAGGAAGGGGAAAAAGGAGGGAACAGATTTGGGGAAAAATAGGAAATTTCTGTATTTTTCTACTTTTTCAGAAAAATGGAATTCTCTGTCCACCAGATATGCTTTCCCCCTTTTTTCCTGTTGCTTACACTTCTCTATATACTTTCCTAAACCCTGAAAACTCAGAGCACATGGTGCTAAGCCAACTGGGTGCTGAGTCCCCAGCCGGTGTCGAACAAAAGACGATGAATGAATGAATGCTACCCCCTTGCTCTTTCCCTCTGCTCGCTCGCCCCCCTCCTACCTCAGCCATGCTGGTGTTCCTCTCTGCAGTGCAGGTGGCCGAGTAGGCAGCAGTGGGGAGGGCTGCAGAAGAGGCCAGCAGTGAAGCTTAATTACAAGTCAACACCATTTCTCTGGAACTGCTGTGGAAAGGGAGAGCAGATAAGATCAGTGAAAGTGCTTAGAGGGCAGCCCCTCGACAAATATACGATTGGCTTTTCATTGTCGCTGCTGATAGTAAAACAGATGTTCTCAAAGCATTCCTCCAACCAGTGACAGAACTTGGAAAATTGCTGTCACATTATTGGTGGCTGAAACCAAATAAAAATCAAATTAAAGTTTAATTCACCTCATAATTTTCCTCATGGCAGCTTTGCTTGGCCAGCCTTGAGACAGAGCCAAATTCCTCCTCCTCCATGGCATATAACACCTGTAGCCTGAAGCCACCAGAGGTCAGCTGCTCCTTTTCCCTCTCCCCCAGGCCCAGTGTAGGTGGTGTTTGCAGCTGGAGAAAGGGCCATGGCTCAGGCCAAGATGAAAGAACGTTGGAAGCTGCTGGATGATACTCGAGGGGACCTCCTTCCTCTTCTTCTCTCTGGGGTCTCCATGGCAACTGGGGGAAGCTGCTAGGTATTCCAGCTATGACCTGGGCCACGCGTTTCCCCAGGCTCCCGAGGGGTGCTAGACCATAAACACAATGAGGCCTACAACCACATATACCATGTTCACTCTCATATTTTTTATACCCAGGACTGTGCCTGGAATAATAGGGGCTAAATTAACAGTTCACACATTTATTCAATAAATTTTCTCATTCAATACATGAATGAGTGAATGAACAAATGAAGTCATTTTCCAGCTGTTTCCTTTTTAAACAGTCTCCATTCTTCTTTCATTTCTTCCTTCGTCCCTGCCTACCTTCCTCTCCGCGCCCCTCCCTCCCTTTTTTCTATGATATACAAATAATCTAAGACTCTCAGGGCATCGTTGCAACTTGGGCAGATGATTCTGGCACATGCTGGGAGTTAACAGCTTGCCACTGACTACATGCACTCAGAGTTGGGTTTTGCCATTTGAAATGCATCAAGTGCTCTACAAGAGCAAACCAGTGACCTCTTAATCTAAATCAGACAAAACACAAAGATGAGGAGAGGATCACGATGTAGCCAGGAGGTGAATGAACATGAGCACCAAGTGTAGTCTTCAAGGCTCAGAAGAGTCTCAAGAAAAGCCGTTGCAGTGGCTGCAATATCAATGTCAGAGTAAAACCCAGGCAGGGCTACAAATCCTCTTCAGAAATTAGCCCCTGCTCACTCACTTGCTCAGCCGTTCATACAATATTCCTGTGCCTGCAAAGTGGCCTGGGCCATGCAGACGTGAATGAGACCAGAAGGCTGCCTGAGAGGGGTCTGCAGGCTCATAGGGGAGGCCATGTGGAAATGAATTGTCACCCTACAATGTGGCGAGAACTACAGCAGAGACATAAAGTGCAGATGGTACAGAGGAGGTAGTAGAGAGATTGTAAGCAAGAATGGCATGTGGGGCTTTTTACAATTTATTTTATTGGAGTATAGTTGATTTACAATGTTGTGTTAATTTCTGCTGTACAGCAAAGTGATTCAGTTATACACACACACACATACATATATACATCCTTTTTCATATTCTTTTCCATTATGGTTTATCACAGGATATTGAATACAGTTCCCTGTGCTATACAGTAGGACCTTGTTGTTTATCCATTCTATATATAATAGTTTGCATCTGTTAATCCCAAACTCCCAATCCATCCTTCCCCTGCCCCCACCCTTGGCAACCACAAGTCTGTTCTCTATGTCTGTGAGTCTGTTTCTGTTTTGTAGATAAGTTCACTTGTGTCATATTTTGGATTCCACATATAAGTGATATCATATGGTATTTGTTTTTCTCTGTCTCACTTACTTCACTTAGTATATGATAATCTCTAGGTCCATCCATGTTGCTGCAAATGACATTATTTCATTCTTTTTTATGGCTGAGTAGTATTCCATTGTATATATGTACCACATCTTCTTTAATCTATTCATTTGTTGATGGCCATTTAGGTTGCTTCCATGTCTTGGTTATTGTAAATAGTGCTGCAGTGAACGTTGGGGTGCACGCGTCTTTTTGAATTACCATTTTCTCTGGATATAAGCCCAGGAGTGGGATTGCAGGATCATATGGCAATGCTATTTTTAGTTTTTTGAGGCACTTCCATACTGTTTTCCATAGTGGCTGCACCAATTTACATTCCTCAGTGTAGGTTTTGTACAGTGGAGACAACAGAGAGGAGAGGAACTTAGGAATATGAGAACAGAAAAGAGGTCACAAATTAGAGAGAGATTGTTTCTCAATCCATCTTGAGTCTCTGTCTGAGGCAGACACTACCTGCACCAGGCAGTTCTCTTCTTAAGAGTCTTGAAAGACATCCTAAACTTCATATGTGTGGCAATGTTGATCTTGGCACATATGAATGGGTATTTTCTTCAAAGGTCAAGAGATTTAGTCATTGCCTATCTTTTGGTATAAGGTTAAAGAGAAGAGTTTGTGGAAATCATGCCATTGTTAAGAGAGATTTTTCACTTTGTTTTAAAAAACGTAATGCATGTTCTGAAAATTTATACAAGCTGAACAGCTTCTATTTCCTCTATTGCAGAAGTAGCTGGGCAGAGTTAAGCATTCTGATTTTAATTCATGAAACAGGACATCTTTCCTGCCAGACCCTGGTGAGTTTTCAGCTTGGCTGCTGACAAATAGAGAAATGTGTTTCCTACAGTCCCTTCCTCTCCATCCCCTGTCCTGCTGCCCATATTCCTCAGAGCTGGCAGTAGATGCTGACAGAACGTCTTCACCGCAGGGTTTGGAGAGCTGAGGTTTGCTCCACAGGTTGGCCCAGAACCAGTGAGGGCCTTTCTCAGCAGTGTGCCCTGGTCGCATGGCAGCTACATGTAGACTGAGTGTCACTCACTGAGACAGACTTTCTCTTTCTACCCTTCTCCCCCACTTTAAAAAAATAATTTAGCATTCTCTGGACAAGGTTGGGCTTACTCCAAGGTAGTGCTAGATAAGGCTGTCAAGAGGGAGAAACTCAGGGACGGAAAGGAAGGAGGAAAAGTCAGAGGAGAGATTGGAGAAAGGGGAGGAGTAAGAGGAAATTGGAAAAGCAAAGAGTTAAAAAAAAAGGGATAACAATAGTACTAACTTTTAGGGTTGTTGTGAGAATTAAAGACTGTTCCTAAAGGTCTTTGTACTTGTTGCCTCTACCGAAAACTCTCTCCTCAGTGTTCTCACTTTCTCATTTCACTTCCAAGGTCACCTCACCGTGTGGCTGTCCTTGACGTCCTTACGTAAAATCCCCTCCCTTACATCACTCTCTACTTGCTTAACCAGTTCTATTTTTCTTCACAGCAATTATTACCATCTGCCATATTATATATTTATTGGTTTGTTTTCCTTCCCTCAAAAGAACTGTAAACTTCACCAGCACAAGGACTTTTTCTTTTCTTCTTCTTTTTGTAAAAATTGCTATCAATTTTTATTTCGACTTCAAAAAAAGGAAGCTTAAGCATTTCCAAAACTAATTACTGCAAAGTAAGAGCAACATCTTATGAGAAACAACATTTTTCATAAGATTATTTCACTTAACTAATAGAAACATCTGAAACTCTTTGTCCTATTTTTTGTTAACCTGTCAGTGATTATCTCTGCTCTGTCTAGGGCATTCGTATAATGTCTTGGAAATTATTAAAGTATATTGCCTGCTTTTATTTTTTTCTTGTGGTATAATTGACATATAACATTATATTAGTTTCACGTGTACAACATAATGATTCAATATTATATACATTGCGAAATGATCACCACAAGTCTAGTTCACATCCCTTAACACACATAGTTTCAAAAAATGTTTTTCTTGTGGTGAAACTTTTACTCTCTTAGCGACTTTCAAATATACTTTCTATAGTATTATTAACTACAGTCACCATGCTGTACGTTACAGTCTCATGACTTATTTATTTTATAACTGGAAGTTTGTACCTTTGACCCCCTTCATCCATTTTGCCCACCCCATTACACCCTGCCTCTGGCCACCACCAATCTATTCTCTGCAGCTCTGATGAGTTCAGTTTTTTTGTTTTTGTTTTTTTTAAGATTCCACATGTAAGTGAGATCATACAGTATCTGTCTTTCTCTGTCTGACTGATTTCACTTAGCACAATACCCTCAAGGTCCATCCATGTTGTTGCAAATGGCAAGGTTCTCTTCTTTTCACGGGCTGCGTAACATTCTATTGTATATATATTCCACATCTTCTTTATCCATTCATCCACCTATGGACACAGGTTTTTTCCATATGTTGGCTATTGTAAATAATGCTATAATAAACATGGGGATGCAGATTTTTTTTTGAGTTAGTGTTTTTATTTTCTTTGGATAAATATCCAGAAGTAGAATTACTGGATTGTATGGTAGTTCTATTTTTAATTTTTTGAAGAACCTCCATACTGTTTTCCATAGTGGCTACACCAATTTACATTCCCACCAAGAGTGCACAAAGGTTCCCTTTTCTCCACGTCCTTGCCAACAGTTGTTATTTTTTGTCTTTTTGATAATAGCCATTCTAACAGATGTGAGGTGATATCTCACTGTGGTTTTGATTTGCATTTCCCTGATAATTAGTGATGCTGAGCACTTTTCATGTACCTGTTGACCATCTGTATGTCTTCTTTGGAAAAATGTCCATTCAGATCTTCTGCCCATTTTTTAATTGGAGTGTTTGGGTTTTTTGCTATTGACTTGTCTAAGTTCTTCCTATATTTTGGATATTAACCCCTTATCTGATTTGCAAATGTTTTCTCCCATTCAGTTGGCTGTCTTTTCATTTTGTTGAGATTTTCTTTGCTGTGCAGAAGCCTTTTAGTTTGACGTAGTCCCACTTATTTCTTTTCGCTTGTGGTGTCAGATTCAAAAAATCATTGCCAAGATTGATGACATAGAGCTTAATGCCTATGTTTTCTTCTAGGTGTTTTATGGTTTCAGGTCTTACATTCAAGTTTTAATCCATTTTGAGTTAATTTTCATGTATAGTGTAAGACAGTGGTCCAGTTGCATTCTTTTGCATGTGGCTGTCCAGTTTTCTTAACACCATTTATTGAAGACACTATTTGCATAGGGACTTTTTTCAGTTTCACTCCTTGCTATTGATATATTTCAAGAATCTAGAACAGTGCCTGACACATAGTTGATGTTCAATAAATATTTGTTGAATGAATGAATGGGGTGGGGGCTGTCTAGGGACTCCTTAAGAAAATTTTAAAATCTTTGTCCTTCTTCACCCAATCTCAGTGTCTCTGAGAAGAATGAGAATTCTGATTTTAAATCTTTATCTCCTGGAGAGAAGTTGTTTTATTTGCTTATAGTTTTAATCCTTACCGTCCTTTTCATAATTTTTTCCTACCAGCACCCCAACCCCTATAAAGAGAGAGAGAGAGTGTGCCATCAAGGAATCCTTCTTTCTTTCATGGCCATCCTTTTGGGACAAACCTTAAGTCTGCAAAGCAAGGACAATGATTATTTCCTTCCTACCTCCCAGAAGAGGATGAGGATGAATCCAGTGACAAAGGGAAGAGCATGATGTGAGGCAGAGCTCACATCACAGAGATCCTAAGGGATGTTATTTCCTCTCTTCTTCCTCTGTAAAAACTCCAGATTTTTGTTTCAGAGTTGTGGACACTTTAAAGAATATAAAATCTGAGATAATATGACTTCCACAGGATTTCACCTCTGGCTACTGGTATGAGACACAGCAGTGGGGCTCCCTGGGTTTACATTTGACTCACAGCCTTGGGGAGTGGGGCAGTCAGAAAGGAGGACTATCGGAGGTAATGGTGGTTCCAGTGGGCTTTGGGGCTTTGTACCACAACTTTAAGCAATTCACACAGGAAAGGTTGGAGAAACTGATGAAAAGAAACTGCAGGAAAAAGAAGTGGAGAGAGATGCAAAACTGCGGAAGAGGGAGAAGAGAAACGAAGATAACTCATACTATCCTCAATACATGCTGAGCTCACCTGCTACCCCACCTACAGGTGCTAAGGGATATCTTCAGCTTAGTTTTTGGTCAGTTTAGGCCAATGATCTTCAAGTCTACACTTGCAGCAACCTTTAATCACTTGATGGAATTTCTCCCCAGCATACCATATGTTGGTATAAAGAATTCATTTTATAAAGGATTTGTCTGACTTTTTTCCCCAGGTTCCTGGCATGCAGCTTCTAACACACTTGGTATTTCCAGAGTGATAGAAGAGTCTTTGTTATTCATGAGCCCCTTGGATCACTGTGCTATCATTATGCTAATGAGGTGACTCATTGTGGCCCTTAGATAGCTTCTGAATGGGAGCTGGTCACTGGGAAGACCAACTGTGTGATTATAGGGTTAAGTCTTTGAGCCAACTCAACCTCCAGGGAGGGAAGGGGACACGAGATTGAGTTTAATCATGGAACCAGTGATTTAACCAACTATGCCTATATAATAGAACTCTGGACACCAAAGCTGAGGGGAGCTTCCTGGTCGGTGAACACTTTGATGTGCAGAAAGTGTGTTGTGCCCTCTTTCCACGAGGAGAGGACACGGGATCTTCCCAGACCTCAGCCTGTGCATCTCTTCATTAGCTGTTCCTGATCTGTATCCTTTACCATAAAACTGTACTTGTAATACAGCACTTTCCTGAGTTCTGTCAGTTGTTCTAGCAAATTATGGAACCTGAAGGAGTCAGGAGAACCACTGTGTTTACAGCCAATCAGGTAGAGGTGCACATGGCCTGGGGACCCCTTAAATTTGTGACTGGTGTCTGAAGTGCGGGCAGTCTTGTAAGTGACTGTGCCCCTAATTTGTGGGGTCTGTGCTAACTGCGGTGTAACTGAACTGCAGTACACCACTGGGTGTCAGAATACACTACATATTCAACTTAGCAGAAATGTCAACTTTTTGGTGAAACCTTCCTTGACTTCCCCCAAGTTAGGTGCTCTGTCTCTGTCCTTTCAGGGCAATCTGCTGAGGCCTCTATCATGGCACACACCCTCCTTTTGCACGCACATAATTTTTCTGTTAAGAAGTCTGCTTCCCCCTCCCATCCAGGCGCCCGAGAGCAGGCCTGTGTGCTGCCCCTCTCTGTATCCCCAGCACCTAGCATCATGCCTGGCACACAGAAGGCACTCAGTGAATGCTAGCACAGCAAATGGGTCATGAAAATTAACTTTTGAGAGCCCTCAGCCCGGAATGGATAACTAATGACAGAGAGTGAATTTCCTGTAACTTCACTTTGAAACCAAAGTTACCCATACCAAGTAAATTTCTCGTTTCTGACCACTAGCCTCACAGCAAAAACACCCCTTCTCAAAAAAGGGATTGTGCTTGGTGGAGCACCCATCGGTGCATGGCATGAATGTACAGTGGAGGTGTCAGTGCATTTGTTGAAAGAGACAGAAACTCCCCAGGGGCAGGTAGTGGCTATTTCAAATACCTCATTGTGTATTTGGGTGCCGAGCCAGGTAAGGAGATACAGTGAACAATCCAAGGAAGATTACCCATGCCCTGTCCACAGGACAGTCAGAGCTACTCTGAGAAAATGGCAAATTTGTAGGGAAAATTGACACACCTTTTTGTTAGTTTTTAATCACCAGCGCTGCAGCTCAGTGTGGTTGTACACAGTTTCACATCCAGCCCAAGCTTTCATAAATCCCTTTGCACATTCCATCCCATCTTAGCCCAGGGCCCTGCCCCATTCTCAGCAGGGCCTCCCACCAGCCGTCTTCCAATTCATCTTCTTCCGAACAGCAGGAGCCGATGCCAGCTTTCTGTGTCATTAATTGGCTGCAAGGTGGAAGGTGTGACAAGGAGAAAGGTTATATTCTGGAAGCTTTTGCATCTTCAGGTTAAACTAGGATGACTGGTCTCTGGGAAGGGACAAGGTTCCAGAGAGGGTACAGATTGGAAATTTAGAGGCAGAGGCTTTTTACAGATTGTGTAATCCAGCCCCATGAAAGAGTAAGGGGGAGAGTGCTCAGGGGGCCGACCCCCCAGGGAGGGCTGGATTTGGGGATGACTAATGCAATTACCCACTTGGAATTTAGCTTAGGAACTGAAAAGAAATAGACCAGAGGTGACAAGCTTAGACATTCTTTTGTTTGTTTCCAATCCCCCACCGTCCCCCAGCCCGCCCCGTCAAGAGCTGGGAAAGCAGCTGTGCGAGGGGAGTGCAGCGAGAGAAGAAGGAAGGAGATACAGAAAGAGATTCTTTTAAAAAGGGAGTATGGGAGGCGCTGAGTGTGGCTAATGTGGTTAACGCTGACCCAGGGGCAAGATGGGGTATTAATTTTGATCTCCCTAGATTTATGACCGCCATGAAAATACCTGATTGTGAGGCAAGGGAGCACTGGAAGTCAGCTGTTTCTCTCCACTGGGAGTCGCCCAGGTAAGAGCAGGGTAGACCTCACCTGAGAGAATAAGGTCCCTGGCACAGGGAGGCCTCATGTAAGGACTGGGAGAAGAAACCACCAGAAAACTGGCCTAATTAGACCACCAGCTAACAAGCAACTGCTGTGTGGGGCCTCTGCGCTGTGCTGTGTCCCCCTCCTCGCTCACCCTGGCCCCCCCTAACTCTCCCCAAGTGGTTGGACGTCAGGCTCTTCCACCAACAAATTCTGTGGCTCTCCCTTAGTCCCCCAAGACTTCATCTGAAAATCCCTTCCAGGGGAAGTGCACCCAACAAGAGCCATGCTGGGGAGGGTGACCTGACCTACACTGTCGGCTAGGTATTTTCCGGATCTAAAGAGACTGAGGAATGGCCAGAGCCAAGAGGAGCCTGAGGACACGTGAGGGCTAAACGCAGGGCAGAATCCTGGAACACAAAAAGGACGTTTGAGCAAATCTGAATCAAGCGTGGACTTCAGTTAATAACAATGTATCGATATTGGTTCGTTAACTGAGACAAATGTACCATACAACAAGGTAAGATGTCAGTAACAGGGGAAACTGGGTGTGCGGTATGTGGGAACTCTCTGGACTATCTTTGCAATTTTTCTGTAAATCTAAAACTATTCTAAAATTAAACAGTTAAAACATGTGTGAATCACTGACAGTATTGACTCAAAGATGAGGACATTACCTTTGGAAGGATCACATTAAAGATACACGTTATTCTCTTTCTCTGTGTGTAAACATGAGTTTTCTATAATAAACATATGATGCTTTTGTAATTAAAAAGTAATTTAATACAAATTGCTTTGGAAGAAGAAAGAATGCAGAGTAACTACTTCTATGAACATGTTCATGAGTTCATTTACTTAGCGTTAAGCACATGTATATTTGAACCAGGCATTCTACGGGGGAAACAAGATAAAGCTCGGTCTTCACAGGCAAGAAGAAGCTGGTGGCCTAGTGGAGAGCTGATGCCCAAGCCCACAGCTATGAGACAGTGAGTGGGGTGAGCTGAGCCTGGTGTGAGTACGGTGACAACACAGAGGAGGGAACGCCCAGCTCTGCCAGGGGTTGGTCAAGGCTAACAGTGCGGTATGTCTTGACTTAAGGTTTAAGCTCTGGAATTGCATAAGTCCCTCAAAACCTCATAGAGCTGCTCTGAGAATTAAATTAACAAAGTGACAAGCACAGAATAAGCTGGTTCCTGATATACTGAAGGCTTATTACGTGGCACAGGCTCTTGTAGGTACTTTAGATCTGTTAAGCTCATCTAATCCTCAGATCAACCCATGAGGCAGGTACAATCATGAGCCTCTATGTTTGAGATGAGGAAGCTAAGGCACTGAGGAGTTAACAATTTATCCCTGGATACCAGCTAGTCAGTGGTGGACCTGAGCAGTCAACTCCAGAGTCTGCACTGAATTGTCCGGCCAGGTGCCTCCTGCTATGACTAATGGTATGACTAATGTAGTGGTTAAGACCAGTAGGCAGGCGAGGTGAGGAAAGCTATTATAGGTCTTACCACTTGACAGCCTAGACCTCAGGAGAGGTTTCACTGTGATGTTAGTTTGAGGTCTTCAGCACATGGTGGAAGGTGACGCCTTAGAGCTGATGAAATGGCCCAGGAAGAGCATCCCCGAGTCGGCACAGGACATCACGGAGTTCTGATGGAGCGCAGTAGGAACTGTTCATACTGCTATAGCACATTACCAGAGACTTGGTGGTGTAAACAACAGACAGTTATTTCTCATAGTCTGGAGGCTGGTAAGTCCAGGAGCAAGGTGCTGGCAGACTCCATGTCTGGTTTGCAGATGGCTGTCTTCTCTTGTATCCTCAGGTAGCAGAGAGCAGAGAACAAGATCAAGATTTCGCATAGCTCTTCTTATAGGGGCACTGATCCCATTCATGAGGGCTCCACCCTCCTAACCTAATCGCTTCCCAGAGGTCCCGCCTCCTAACACCACATTGGTGAGCAGCAGTCAATCACTGGTCTCCTACTGCTCCACAGCTCACTGCTCAGGACTTCTCTTTCCCCACGGCTTGTGCTTCCTCTTAGCTTTCACAGCCTTGTGACACATATGCCTTCATGTTAGCTCCTATGATCGTTCCTTTGTGTCTTGTAACTTCTCCTCCCTACTGAATAATGACTTGCTCTCTGAATCTTTAGTTCAAACTTTGAGAGGGAGGTCTCAGCAATTCAGCTTATATCCATGTCTCTGAGAGGCGGTGTCCTCTGTGGCTTGGCTGCCGGGGGCCTCTGCTCTAATCAGCTGTGGCCAAGGAGGCCAGGTCACATGGTACCAGCTGGGCACCCAGTTTAGAAGAACTGTTTTGGAGAAGGGCTGTGGGCATGGGAGGTTTTTCGAGGCTTAGCTTACACAGAAATTCTCAGTGAGGACTACAAAGTTTCTAGCCTGGGTCACTACACTACAAGAGTGATGTGAGTGAAGAGAAATGAAGAACAAAAGATTAGGAGCAAGTTGGTTTTGTGGATGGAGAAGTTTGAGGTGTGTGTAAGAGAGACATTCACACAGAGGCGGAGATCCAGAGGAAGTTAGAAATTCAGGCCTGGAATTCAGGACAGGTCAGCCGTGGGGAAGAGGATTTAGGGGTGAGCACCAAATGGTCACGGAAGTCTCCAGAATGGGGTGCCCTGGATGGGGGAAGATAAAATGAGTCACCTCTGGGGATAGGAAGGCTAGGGAGGCACTGGTTGATTCTACATCCTTCTTTGTAGGAGGCCAGAGAGCTCCTCCCACAATTTCCCAAGAATTTATTATATCAGTGGGTGAATGGCTTCCCACTTCTCTCTCTCTGACCCTCAGAGCAATATTTTCTGGCCCTTTCTCAAGGTACCAGAACTTTGGGAGCCTGAACCTGGCAATGCCCGTTGCACCTCACAAATCAGCTTGAGGCAAATACTGCAGTAATGCTCACATATTACAGGTTCCTCTCTCCATGTCTGGTATCTCTTAATTAGGAAAGGGACACACATATGGTGTTCTAGGCTAGCATCTCAGGAGAATTCATAAGTAGTAAATCCTAAATTGGGAAAACTCATACAACTTTGCAAATGAGTTTGAACTCTTTTCTCCCCCCTTCCTCTAGCTGGTTCCTTTCCTAAGAGGATATAATTATCAGTGAAGTCAATAAAATCTGGATTTTTTGCAAACTCATCCATAAACTGTTACCCAACGATGTTGAATGGCTACTAGCACTTATTGAGCAATGCACACTCACGGTTAGGCAAGCACCTTCGTTTTCTCATCTCAGCAGCCCAGGAAGGATGACTGTTGGTAGCCAGTTATGGCCCTAGTTTAAAGGCAGAACCACTGGGCACAAGCCACCTACTCTCATGAGACCACTCAGGCAGCCATTCTCAGATGCAGGGGCTTGCTGAAAGGGGGACAGGGCTGGGATGCTCAGTGCTTCTCAATCAGAGAGTCTGGAGAGGCTGGGACAGGTGTAGAGAGAGAGAGGACAGGACTGTAGAATCTCTCTTTCTCTCTTCCCTGCACTTACTATCCCAGATATACAGCAGATCTCGCTTCTACCTCTAGGAAGCTTCCATTAATCTATATCTTTTAAAAAAAAACAGTTTGAATTTAACTTGGAATATGGACAATCTGTAGCTGTATCTGCCAGGTTAGGCTGGATTATGCTGTGATAATAAACAACGCTAAAACCTCAAGGGCTTATAACCACAAAGATTTATTTCTGGCTCAAGCATTATCACATCTATCTTGGATCAGCTGTGATTGAGCTCTATGCTGCCTTTACTCTAGGATCCAAATTGATGAAGTACCCCTTATCTGGAACACAGCTGGTGTCATGACAGAGAGAAGAGAGAACTTGGCAACCACTAGCTGGTTCTTTATGTTTCCACATTGTGGGAGATAACCCACATTACTTACATTCATTGTATTAGCTACTTATTGCTGCATAACAAATCACTTCAAAACATAGTGGCTTAACACAATAATCATTTATTTTCTCACAGTTTCTGTGGGTCAGGAATTCAGGCTGTATGGTTTTCTCAAGGTTTCTCATGAGACTGTAGCTGACACGGCATCATCTGAAGGCTTGTCTGGGGCTGGAGGATCCACTTCCAAGGTGACTCACTCACAAAGATGGCAAGTTGGTGCTGGCTATTGTCTGGGCTTCAGTCTTCTCCACATGCATCTCTTCATGGACTGCTTTAGTGTCCTCACAGTATAGTGGATGACCTTTCACAGACCTAGTGATCCCATAGAGGAAGGCAGAAGCAACCATGCCTCGTATAACCTAGCCTTTGAAATCATACATCATCACTTCTGCTTATTCTATTGATCACAAAGGCTGGCCCTGACTCAGTGTAGAAGGGGATTACACAAGGGCATGGATACCAGGAGCGAGCATCACTAGGGGTCATTTGGCTACCTCACTCACATTTCTTTGGCCAAAGTAAGTCTTGTGGCCAAGCCTGATGATGCATAGCCCTCCTATGGGGAGGGAACTGAAATATTTAACAAGCTGAAATACCATCTACCATGGTGACTTATAGACTAAGTCTCTCTCTCCCTCTCTCTCTCTCTCTCTCTCTCTCTCTCTCTCTAACACATCACTAACCCAAGGAGCTTTTTCCTGCTGCTGATTCTCAAAGTTCTTGCCTCTACCAACAACACAGCCAAATCCTGCTCACTTTTCCTCAGTGGGCTTAGGGACCACTTCCAGGAGAGCCATGGATATGTAAAACAAAAAACTCCTCAGTGGAATGAAGAAGCCTAGAGATCACTGGCATGATGATTCTTAGGTCTCTTCCCGTAAGCCAAAGCTTTGGGAAGGTGTGCTAATGCTAGCTAGCTCTGTGTAGAACCATTGGAAAATGATAGTAGAGCCTCGAGTTAGAGCTTGGGGAGCTAGAAGTAGACCAAGTCAGACTCCCATACAATGTCTAGGAGCAGCAAGGCAGGGCACTCAGGGTTCAGAGAAGGAAAAAGCAACAAATCAAACACAAGATAAACAGAAGAGTGGAACCAGGACTCATGGCCTTGAAGGCCATGGTAAGTGCAATTATCATGTGTCACATCAGGAAGTCAGGAGTCAAGGGGGCCAAGGACCAGATTCACAGCACCGAAGAGACCTTGGTTTAAGGTAAATTCCTGTCTCAGATCTTTGGATAGTATTGTCCTTGACCTTATCTTCTAGACATTCACATTCAGTATGGCCTAATCATATTTAACAAAACCAAGGCTGTGATTTCTACAGTTGTGATTACAATATTGATTTATGTAACTGTTGTTTCAATACAAAGCTCTGTCTATCATGGATGCTCAATAAATGCTTATTGACTGTTAACTATTGCCATCAATTTTCAAACAAAATATATTGGAAAATGTAACTGTTCAGCATTATCAGGGGTCTAGGTCCTGAGTTTTGAGTTTCCCTCAGCAACCAATTTTAATGACCTCACCAATGAAAGGAAATTTGGGAGGCAGATCAGAGATGGCTGCAAATTTTTTACACTCTTTCTGTTGAGAAATGGGGTTTATTTACTCTGCCATTTGAATCAGGGAAGGCTTAGCTGCTTTGATCAACAGGTATGGTGGAAGTGACACTATGTCAGTTTGGGTCTGGCACAGGACTGACAGCTTCTGCAGTGGTCTTCGAGTGCCCTGAGCTGCCATGTCTGATTACCCTACTGGAGAGACCATGTGGAGAGGCCTGAGAGGACATGGAGAGGAAGAGAGGCCTATCCGAACCCCTCTTCCAACAGTCCCCACCAAGCTGCCAGGGAAGTGACAAAGCTGTCCTGGATCCTATAGAACAGCCTAGCTGATACCTGAATCCTACCAAGTGACCTCTTTTAATCACATGGAACAGAAACCCACCTGAGCCCTCCTAGAATTCTTGGCCTACAAAATCATGAGATATAATTAAATGGTGTTACTTATTTTTTAAAAATGAAGTGAAATTCACATAACATGAAATTAACCACTTTAAAGTGTATTATTCAGTGACATTTATTACACTCACAATATTGTGCAACCATCATTTTAATCCAGTTCCAAAATGTTTTCATCACCCCAAAAGGAAACCCTATGTGTATTAAGCACATAGGCCCCATTCCTCCCTGCTCCCAGCCCCTGTTTATCACTCATCTGCTTTCTCTCTCTATGGATTTACCTATTCTGGATATTTCATATAAATGGAATCATACAATATATGACCTTTTGTGTCTGGCTTCTTTCACTTAACATGTTTTTGAGGTTCCCCCCATGTTGTAGCATGTATCAGTACTTCAATAGATGTGTTTTTAGCTTTAACTTTGGGGGTTATTTTTTACACAGCAGTAGATTCCCAGAACACTTGGTTTGAGACTGAAAGCTACAGATCTTTTACCAAAAGTTTCCTGATTTGAAGCCCCAGAGCTGAGGCTCCTTATGAAACCTCCTATACATGAGTGCACTTAGCTTATATTTCCATTTCACTCTCTCCTTTCAAAAGTAATATAGAGCAGCAAGGAGAAATATGGAGGTGGGAGGTGGTCTTCCCTGCCTACATAATAATAGCTTCAAAGAAATAAACAGATCTGAAGAAGGAACTCTGCCTTGACTGAACTCATAGACTCCAAGTATGCGTATGAGAAAACACATGCTTATTTAGGTACTGGAAATCTTATTAGCATATCAAGCTTTTACCATTTATGAAGCACTTTGAGTGCTTTAAATGAGAGGCCTGCAATTACTAAGTATCCCTACTATTATTAGCCCCAAGATCTGAGGGTCCACCCACAGATCTGGCCACTTAGGTCCCCTTATGAAGAAGCTGCAGAGAAGGCTGTTTCAGCGGTAATGTTCAACTACTTAGTCCCGTGTAATTGAAGGAAATTAGAGGAGCCAGTTACAGGCTGGGTGAGTGTAATTCCCACATGGGATTTAACCAAGAGGTTCCAGGATCTCCTCCTCTCAACCTACCCCCCAACTCAAGAGAGGATGAGAGAGCAAGATGGAAAACTTTTGCACTATTACGTAAGATAGCTTGGAAGCTGGCATCTCCTTGAGATCCTTTTTAAATAGCTAAGCAACTGCTGTCCACCCTGGCACTCTTTATCACTGATGAATTTAACAGAAGCTTAAGAAAAACTGTAGTATATTATAAGGAAACAAGGGTGTCTTACAGAACCCAAGCTTCAGAAGCAATGGACTGGAATAAAAAACTAGAAGACTGTCAGGAACCAGGGTATCTTTCTACCACATTAAAAAAAAAAACAACTCTGTTTTTGTCATTACCACCCTATTTTCCCTGCCGCTTGGCTATCTCCGCTTCTCTGGACACGTGGACTGAACATAGCAGCCTTGACCCCTGCTCTACCACACTTCTCTGTCCTCCTTTCCAACAGTCTGCTAGAACAGGCAGAGGTTGCCAGCTGGTGTTCTATAGCAGATATATCCTGCAAATGGGTGTGCTTTGGACAACACAATTTTTTTAATGCAAAATAATTTCAACATTCTTAAATTGTGAGATTTCATATAAAAAGCTGAATGTTGGACTCCTTCTGTAAGCATCAGAAAACCTAGCAAACTGGGCTTACATGTGGCAACAGTTGGCTGGAGTCGAATAATAGCCATCCTTTTGTATGGAGCATGTGCTCTCCAACCTGTCTCGGTTCTCACCTCTCCCTATTGTATTTGTCTCCAGTAGTGGGAGCTGCTCTAACAAGAACACCATAGACTGTGTGGCTTCAACCACAAACACATTTCTCACAGTTGTAGAGGCTCGAAAGTCCAAGATCAGGGTGCCAGCATGGGTGAGTTCTGGTTAGTCCTCTTCCTGGTTTCCTCACATAACGAAGAGAGAGAGAGAGAGAAAGAGAAAGATTTCTCTTGTCTCTTCTTATAAGGGCACTAATCCCATTTATAGGAGCTCCACTCCCATGATCTAATTACCTCCCAAAGTTCCATCTCCAAATGCCATCACATTAGGGATTAGGGTTTCAACATATAAAGTTTAGGGGGACACAAACATTCAATCCATAGCAAGATACCTGACCCCAACATCATGGGACATGTGCTATCTACCATAGAAATTGTGCTGTTGGTTTCTTTACACCTGACCAGCATCACTCATTATGTTACCTGCTTGGCCCTTACAGGCCTTTGCATTAGCAACCCCACTGAATTTTCTAAGTGCACATTCTAAGCTCCCAGAGGAAGAATTAGATTGACCCAGCTGTGATCACATATCTGCCCCTGGTCCAAGCAGTTTGGCTACAGCAGGAGTCACGTGGCTCCAGAATCACTCAGCAGGACCTGTGGGAGCAGAAATTCTGAGAAGGGGTTAAGGGCAAGTTCTCCAAGACAGTATGAGGTGGGAGGAAATGATTGACGGCTCTTGTATACAGGATTCATGCTCTTATCCTTCCATGTTTTATCTGGCTTCGCTTATGACCAGGGCACAGACACTTGCAAGAGTGTTGACAGAATTTATGTGTGCAGTCGGAGTTGGTAGACAGTGCAGAGGTCTGGGTGGGTTTGTTTTGTTTTAGTAAATGTTACAGTATGAGCTCCACAAGAGCAGGGATTTTGTCTGCTTGGTTTTCTGATTTATTCCAAGCACCTATTACAGTGCCTGACCCACACATGTTATCTATACACATGTGTGCACACAGGGCCCAATGAGCTGAACCCTGTCACAGGCTGGAGAGCTACGATTCTTTGCTGGGAGTGCCCTTGGAATTACTTGGATAGCCTTTAAAAGTATAGACTTCACATCTTAGACCTCCTGAAATAAACTTTCCAGAGATAGGCAGGGCCAAGGAATCTACGTTTTTGAAAAAGTATCCCAGTGGATTCTGATGAGCAGGGGGTTATTTAAGAAACCAACCAAAAAAAAAAAACAAACAACCCTGTAAGATCTTTTCCAAGGTCTCAAATTCTTTTCTAAATTTCTCTAAGATAACTAAAGAAGCATAGGAAGGGAGATAAGTGGAGGAAATAGGGATAAACAGAAAAATTGGAAAAAAAGGAAATAGAGAAAAATTTTGAGGCTTTTCAAGCAAGCATCTCTATCTAACTCTGTTTAGTTAGCACAAGCTAAATTAGCACAAGTTGGATATTAAATATCTCTGAGAACAATTTCTACTATTTATGTTGTGAAAAATCAAGCAGCCACTCTATAATTTGTAGAAACTTGACTTTCAAGTGAATGTTTTCTTCTAATAGTTGTCTAAGAATGTCTAATTGGTCAACATTATGTGTTGAGTTTTCCCTTGAACAAAATTTGTATAGAGGTTATAAAACTTTAAATAAGTATGAATAGATATTAAGCTTAAAAATAAATCTGCCCTAAGTCAATCTTCTGAGGTTTGTACAGAAGCCTAGAAGGTTTGCCCAGTGTCAGCGGCAGGGTGTTTTCAAATGATGCTTCCGAATCCACAGTGAAGCACACGCTGATCATATGAGCCTCAGAGCGTGACCACAAAAAGTTCACTGGCATTTTCAGGCTGTGATTCAAAAGGGAGTTCTACGTTCTCAGCACAGCCCTGAAAGGTGGTCAGGTTTCACTTCATTACAACAAATACACCAGGGCAATGGGTGCTGAAAGTTTGGAGGACTTCGCCTCACTTGGGGTAAACTTCCACATCCCAGAAGGTTGGTGAGCTGGGGCGTGGACAAGACGCTCAGGAGATACTGAGAACTGGAGTGTGGGTGGCAGGGCCTCCAAGCCAAACCTAGAGGTTCTGAGCAGGAACCTGCCAGCAGAAACAAGCTGGGGAGACGGCAGGGGAGACAGGACTTTCTAAGGGTCAAAAACAGTGACCCAGGACTTCAGGAATTTAACTGACTATCTTCCTCTTTTCTCACATTGTCTGTAAGTATGAGCTGGCTGGAACCTTATACCCAGAATTTGCATAAAAAAGCATCAGCATGTGTATATGTACGTGTTTGCTTCCTATGCACAGAGAATCTCCAGAAACACATACAAGCAGATAATAACAGTAGCTTCTGGACAAGAAAACTGGGCAGCTGGGAGATTTACTTTCCACTATACCCTAGTGTGACTCTGCCTGTTATATCACATGATTAGTTTATCTATTCGACACATTTTGTGATAGTTTTGCACTGTATCCATGGGGAGAAGGTCCAGGATGTTGACTGGAACTTAAGGTTGGTGCCAAGCACTGAGGACCCTACGTTCTAAAGAAAGCTCCCAATACTGGGGGGCACACACCTTCCTCAAGCTCCCCAGACTGGCCCTAACCTAATGCCAGCATCCCTCTCCCCCAGGTATGGCAGTGGGGGAGAAGGAATGAGAGTCATTGGGAAGACAGGGCAGAGGTTGTCCCGTCCCTTTGGTGGTTGTAACCTGGCTGGCTGGCCAACCTCCTGGGGCCAGCTCTGCAACAGGTAGTCTCATCCCCACCTCGACTCCGTTCCTCTCCTCTGGCTCCGCCCACAGGCCCAACACCACGCAGCCTGTGCCACCCCCTCCCCAGAAGGCAGAGACTCTGCCCTGTTCATCATCTGATCCCCAGGCCCCAGCACACTGCTTAGCTCAAAGTGGGCCTAGGCCTAGGCACGATGTTTGTTGAATGAATGAACAAGTGAATAAATGAATGGATAAATGACATTAAGCTCGTTACTGTCCAAAGTTCCCAAAAAAGAGAGGGATGTTTTACTCCAAGCTGACAAGTCTCCCGACACTATCCAGCGTTTGTAGACAGGGCCTCACAGCCTACCTAGCACCTTTGTGCAAATTAGGAAAACGTACTTTTCTGGGCAGATGCAACCCCACAGGGAACAGCTTGGTGGAGGGGGAGCCTCTGTAGGAAGACAGAGGTGCATCCTCTGGGGAAACACCTGGATTGCTGAGCTCGGATTTGATTTCAAGCCCCACTCACCCCTGGGCTGGCACCTCTGTGCAGCACCCAAATCACATAACCTGTGTGGCTACGGAATTCCTTCCTTCCCCCTACTTCTCTGTCATGTCACCCCAGGCCTCCATTCTCCTTCTCCCTGCTAGCTGTTTACCTCCCCCGTCTCCTCCCATCTGCTTTACCCAAGGGGTCCCTGCCCGGCTCCCTCCACTTCATCTCTCTTACTCTATTCACTTCTCAGTCTCTCTCCAAGACGTCTTCTTCCATATCTCTTGGCTGCTCAGCCTCTCTTTTCTCAACACATACGGTGTGCTAGACACACTTTTCTCATTCTGTCCTTGTGGCAGCAAATGGAGGAAGTTTGTTAACCCCCATTTAACAGAAAACACACTGAGGCTCAAGCAGTGACTTGACTGAAGTCACATGAGTCTTAAGGAATGAAGTCAGCAATTTAACCCAGATTTAGGGGACTTCAAACAAGAAGTTCTGTCTCAGCCTCTGGCTGAGATGGAGTAACAGAGACTGGAGCTCATCCTCCTGTCTGAAACAACAACAAAAAAGAGACCAAATATACGAAACAAGAGTTTTAAGACACTGGAGATGAGGTAGCAAAGGACAGTGATTCTGCAACAGAACTGAGAGTCTGGGGAGACTGAAGCAGCAAGAGTGCAGAGGACAGAATATGAGAGAGGAGAGAGCTACCCAGAAAGAGCATCCCAGGGCTCTGCAGGGAGGGAGGATGCAGCTCAGGACGCTGGTTACAGGGAAGGAGCCACAGGAAAGGCTCAGAGGGAGCAGTGCCTGCTGCTAACCCAAGACCAGGAATGGTGCCTGAATTGTGTTTCTTCAGCCAGACTGAAAACATTTATAATTCATGGCACATTGGGTAGAGTCCTCCGGAAGGTCTCGTCCCAGGAGTGGGCACTATTTAGCACTAGACTGAGCACTGCTCTGGATCCACCTCACAAATCATAAAAGCAAGACCCAAAAGGATCAAGCTAGTATTTGTAAGTAACTGCAGCCCAGAACAAAGCTCAAGAAGATGTATAGTCATACACAGATATCTCACACCCCGCAATATATAATTCATAACGCCTGGCATCCAGAGACTACTAGGCAGGGAAAGAGGCAGGAAAACGCGATCCAGACTGAGGAGAAGAATTAGTCCATTGAAGCTGACTGGCCCAATCCAGGACGGATACAGATGTTAGAATTAGAGAAGGACACAAAAAACATGCAGTAATAAGTGCTCAAGTGATGTCAGCTATCATTACTATTAATTTCATCCTCAAAAAGATTTACCTCAAGGAGGATATTGCATTTGCATTGACGGAAAGTAAAACTGAGGTTCAGAGAGGTGGAGTGGCATAACTAAGATCCCAGAGGGAACTACCTGAAAAGCAAGGGCTAGAATGAATTCCTTCATTTACATATTGCCTAGGACCAGCCTCACAAGATGCAGCGCTGCACCCTACCTCACCCCAGCCTCACAAGATGCAGTCCTGCACCCTATTTCGCCCCAGCCTCCCCGTCTGATAGTCAGAGTCTCTCCTTTCAACTTGGGCTGAACAGGGCAGGGTAAGTGGTACACCAGCTGCTCCAGTCCCCAGGAAGTCATCAGAGCTACCAGGGCACTTCTGGCTACTTGAGGTCAGGCTGTGCTGTGCTAAGATGGCTTCTGTTACCAGCGGTCTGCATCCACCCAGCCTCTGTAAGGGCTAGACACTGATTTTCCCCAGGGTAGAATGAATTTGACATTTAATTGAAGCTCTTACCCTAAAACTAGGCAGGCTGGGGGACTTCCCCGGTGATCCACTGCTTAAGACTCCGCCTTCCAATGCAGGGGCTACGGAGAACTGAGATCCCACATTTTGGGTGTGGCCAAAAATTAAAAAAAAAAAAAAAAATGGCAGGCTGATAGAGGCCTGCTAGTTTGGGTACCCATTGGCTTAACATAAATTTGTGGTAAAATCTGTAGGCTGGGGCAGTTTGGCAACTCAGTGCTGTTTTTGCCTCGCTCACCTATGTGCTTTGGTTAAAGGATCTTCACATACGTTGGCACTGCCAGCCTCCAGGGAGTTAGGGAGAAGCAACATCCAGACCTAGTTGCTATCTTAGGCTGGAGGAGACAAGCCAACCAACCAACCACACAAATAAGCAAAAGAGAGAGAATATTTAGATGAAAATACAGATTTGTATGATTTGTAGGGGGGGGTGGTGAGACTCAGTTGATATAACCTGTTACAATCAAACACATCACTGAAGGAATTGTACATATAGAAATACATACAGTAGTTTTAATTTATTTTGACTCTGTGTTTGTTAGGGAGAGTCAGGTATATGGGTAAAAATTCATGCCACTAACTCTTGTTGGGCCACTGGAAATATACTGGATGGATTACACCTTGGCCTTGAAGGTATTACTCCTGTTACTATATCTTGTTACCATGATTACCTAAAAAAGAATATCCCTTTTCCAGCTTATGGCCCACTAAAACCATGAGGCCTTTTTCTTGGGCCATGTCTGTTTTTTTAAGGGGGAGCTTGCTTCTTTGATAAATAGACTTTTCCCTCCTTATTTTTAGAAGATAATATTGCCTTATATTGAAACCTTCACAAACAACCCTATTCAACTTATCCTCTGAAAAAGTAATGAGCATACCAAAAATCCATCATCTAAATTGTTGATGAAGATCTTAGACGCCTAGAATTAAGTTCTGTGGGACAGTCCTTAATGTTATACGCTTTCGTTGACAGCTTAAAACCAAATGGATACCGTCTAACACAGTCTCCCCAGTAATTCCAAACTAGTGTGCCATGAATTTTGTGTGTGTGGGGAGAGAACCTGGGCAAGGAGTTATACCTAGGTTTCTGTATATCTCATTATTTGTAGATTTTTGTATATAATGTTTCATGCATATGTGTATATCTATTTTTAAAATGTGTCTTAAAGCTATTAGGAGTCATAAATCACAAATTCATCTAAAATTGTTATTAAATTCTTATGGATTTTGGTCATTATGTATTTTCTCAATCAATAAATAACAAAGTACATTTGCTATTTTGTAGAAATCCTTGAGCAGTAGTGTATATAGCAAAGGTATTCATTATAATTTTGTTCATAATATCCCCAAACTTGGAAATAACCTGGCTATAAGTCAGTTAAGTAAATTATAGTATATAATACAATGGTATAACCTTCAGCTATTAAAATAATTATACTTATTTACATGAAAAATGTCTAAAACATTTTTGGGTAGTGAAATATTGCTTTTTGTTTTACTTCTTTAATGTTTGTAGACTTTTTAAATATTTATTTTATGTATTTATTTATTTATTTTGGCTGTGCCGGGTCTTAGTTGTGGCACGCAGGATCTTCGTTGTGGCATACAGGATCTTTTAGTTGCGGCATGCAACCTTCTTAGTTGCCGCATGTGGACTCTTAGTTGCAGCACACAAGCGGGATCTAGTTCCCCCGACCAGGGATTGGACCCAGGCCCCCTGCATTGGGAACATGGAGTCTTACCCACTGGACCACCAGGGAAGTCCCTGTAGATGTTTTTTAAATATAAGAATATAATTTTTCAAAAGTAAGAAAACTTTTTACGGGTTTGTACATATTAAAATATTGAGTATGATTTGCATAGACCACATCTTCCTAGTCTGACTATAAGAAAAAAATAAATTTCCCATTGTTATTGTCCTTTGTCTCTATGACCCATCACTCAGTCATGGAAATAACTCAAATTCTTTGGCATAATTTGCTCATTATGACCCTATGTCGGGTGGCTTTCACACAGCTTATACACTATACATTCAGCCTTTCATATGTGGAATTCAAACTCTGTACTCTACTAACAGAAGGATATTTTGAATTCTCACACGGTTGTGGTGACTGTCAATTTGTTCAGTTTCAACAGCAGCATTTTCGGTTCTACAATTGTTTGGGTTGTGCAGTTATTTAATTTTTTGTTATTAAAAAATAGAATATTAGAGACTTCTTCTTAAACATGAGTGTTTGAACATACCTTTTCATCTCTGTTTCCTCCTACAACCCAACTAAAATAACAGTAAAGAAATTAAAAGTTATAAACAAAGAGAAAGAAAATGGAAGAGAAGATAGTTTAGCAATATCAACAAACTTTAGGAAGAGGGACAATGAATGAATGAGTGGTTTCTGATTTAGCAGAGGAGAGAATCTATTAAAAGAGTATACTTATTCGGTGATAGAATTAAGGAATTCAAGACAATGGGTCATTCTAAAGGCTTACATGTGGGATAGAACTCTCGGCTAGAGTATTGGTTAAAAGTTTGTATTAAGAGCACTTAGATCCCCAGGTCTCTTCCTTCAGCCTAAGTAGCTGTGAGGCATCCCTCCCCAACTCCAACAGCAGAGAAGTGCCTACAGGTAGAAGCAGAGAGGCTCTGACCTTAGGGACACCTGGCACTGCTAAAGGTGGGAGGAAGGCACCAAATTGAAAACAGAGGGATTAATTGAAGGTCAGACTACTGAATGGTAAGAACCCCCATATTCTTTGCTTGAATTCCAGAGTGTTGTCAGCTAAATATACATCTTGGACCTACCCACCACTCCCAGAAGTTTAGAGGAATCTCCTCGGGGGAAACTGACCATCCCAAGAAAACAGACCTACAGATACTAACAATTGGGTCTCCTGATGAATAGTAGTTTCTTATGGTTAACTCACTAATTAACAATCTCTGCCCAGGCACATAGAACTTTCAATCAGATTTTTAGTGCCTCATTTTAAATACCAATTGACTAACAGACAGTCAAGGAAATCCCATAACTTGAAAGACAAAAAAAAAAAAAAAGGCAGAAAAAAACTAAGAAGAAAGACAATGCAGAGAGCAGAAGTAAATTTCAAAAAAGGTGTAAGTAATATGTTCCAACAAAGAAAAAGATATTGTACCTATTAAGGAAGAATATGATGTTATGGAAAAAGAACATTTAGAAAATGGGAAAGATCTCTTAATAATAAAACAGCTGATATATCAAAAATCAAAAGTCCAGTAGAAAGGTTGGAAGATCAAGTTGGGAAAATATTCAGGAAATGGAACAAAAGAGAGAAACAAATAGAAAATAGAAGAAAAAAAGACAAGAATTTAGATTAATCTGCAATGTACAAAAAAATTCAGAAAGAGAAAGAAGAAGGAACAAAGGAGAGGAAATTATCAATAAAATAATAAAATAAAATTTCCTCTACTATAGGGAGAAAGAAAAGATTGAAAGGTTTCCAGGGCAAAAAGAAAATTCAAAGAATTAGGAATTGGACTTCTCAAAAGCAATGATGAAAGCTAGAAGACATTGGAATATGCCTTTAAAATTCTGAGAGAACATTATTTCCAACCTGGCTTTCTATTCCCAGCCAAATATTTAATTAAGTTAGAGGGTGGAATTAAGACTGGTTGAAATCTCAAAAACATAAAATAAAAGTATTTCAAATGTACTCTTTCTCAGGAAGCTACTTTTTTGTTCCAAAAGATTGAGGGGATAAGCCAAAGAAGAAGAAAATGTGGTCTTAAGGAAGGAGGGGATACAACACAGGGGTGGAGTGAAGGGGATTCTTGGGCTGCAGGCAAAGACAAATTCAAGGATAAGTGGGTTTCAAGAGCATCCAGTGCAGGTCAGACAGGATGGTGAAAGCCCCGGAAGGATAGCTTCACAATATTGATAAATTTACTGATGTTGATCATACTGAGAAGAATACCATATTCCTCTTAGAAAGTTTAGGGATGAATTAGAAATAATTACATGGACAACTAAGTACTATAAACAAAAAACAAGACAATTATTTACTTTAGGGGGAAAAAAAGTAGTGCCTGGTAATAAATATAATCAAAGTCGACCGAGTGGTTCAACTGTGACCTAAGTCTACCTAGCAACAAAAATATCAATTCCGATTTTTACATTTTTTAGTATAATTTTGAATGTTGATTTAATAAAAATAATAATGACATAGTTCTATTTGTAGACAGAAATTGAGGAAGTATGTGTATGGTGATGGTGGGGTGGTATAAGGAAATTAAATCCTCATCTTCTACCATTGGAAGTAAATAAACAATATCCAAAATAGAAAATTTTGAAAAAATTAGCAGTATAACCATATTTAGAAAGAAAAAAAAAAACAGAAGAAACAACTAAAAGGTTTTTTATATGGTTGTCAATAGGAACAGGCATTGGAATGGGAAGAGATGGGGCTAATGGTTATTCTTTTAAATTCTAAAAGTTACAATACTATTGAGTATATATGCATGCATATTTTACTTTAATATACATAAAAAAGTTTTTTAATTATTGGAGAACAGAATCAAAGTGCTATTATTGGTGATAGGAAGCAAAGTTCTCATTAATTTAATAGACTTGAGACAAGGATGAAAATCATTATGCTGAAGTGGTCAGTCTTCAGCCTAAAACAGACGTCAGTTAGATTTATTTAATGTAGTCAAGGTAAACAAAAACCAATTCAATGTATTGAATTATAAAGGAAAAGAAAAAAACAGCAAAATAAAATGCTTGAAATAGATCACTAAAGATTCCGTCTAAAAGGGAGGGTGAAATTATAGTCTTTAGGATGTTTTTAACACTCTGAAAATGTGTATATAACTCTCATTATACACATAACTCCATTTATTCTCTAATAGATGTCTCTTTTCCAGTCAGATTTTTAGGAATACACTGTGTGGGAGTGGGAGAAAACATAAAGTCTAAGAAGTCTGTTTAAAATAACAAGATCATCCTAATTTTCCTCTTCAGTGAGAGACACTTCATTTTTTCTTTTCCAGTTCTCAAAGACTTATTCCATGAAGGCACTATTTTGGTGCATTTTTACTGCATAGAAGTCCTTATAATTATTAGTGACTTTGGGTTTGTACAGCAGAAGACTCTCCTTTTGGTCAGGAGGACTTGTTGCATGCTTCCAGCCTGGAAGAAACTGTCTTTCTCCTTTGCATCTGAGAGCATGGCCAGGTAGTGGACTATTGGGCTACTGCAAACTCCAAATTGTGTTCTAATGACTCCCCGTCCCCCTGCCCCCAACACCACCACCATTAACGCTGTGGGCAGATTATTCTTTCCTTTTGAGAAAAAGTTTAAGAGCAAAGAGCAGGTGCGTCAAGTGTCTTCTAAGAGAAAACATGCTGTGTGATTTTACAAACTAGTGATTTCCAACCAACCAAGCTCTCCCTTTTAGGTTTGTCTTGACCCCACCAGCAGGTAGTTTTCAGCTCAGCTCGGAGGCCACTCATGGCATCCATTGTGTGGCATGAAAATGGACTATGTTTGGCTTGTGTTCAGGCTCTAAAAATATCCCAGCTAAGAGGTGCAGTGGAGAGAAGGGCAGCAGGGGGTGAAATGGGCTGAGAGGAGACTTGGGCCTCCAGAAGATGGAAGGGGAGGAAAAGGAAATGCGGCCAATCATTTGGCTATTCTTTCTTGAGTTCCTTGCAGCCAGCATTGCATTAGGGCAGCTTTTTAGGAGGCTTTCACAGCAAGGCAGGGATTCATCGTCCTCCTTACAGTGTAAATGAGCACCTGCCAGTGCTGGGTCTGCCTTTCCCTCTCAATCATGTCAGGGGGAGCAGATCTGAGAGGCTTTTCAGGATCTTCCATGATCTCAAAAAAGCTGCCTACAAATGTTTCTTTATTCATCTCGTGAACTCTGAAAAGTCTTCATCCCAAGTGCAGAGATCCAGATCATCTCCCCCAGGGGATCCCCACTACTTTCTCCTAGATGAGAAGTTCCTCAAGGACAGAAAAAGTCACATACAATGGAGCATTTGACCCAATGCCCAACAAGTGTCTTGTCCACGGTGGGCGCCCAGTGTACGCATGCTGAATAACTGAAGATGCCTGAGAGATGTCTTCTCCTTTGAATGGTTAAAAGTGATTATTGTCCAGGATATATGGTTTCTTTTGAGAATAAGAAAATAATGATCCTTCTTGTTCATTGCCAGCAAACAAACATCCAAGAAGTGGTTTTTACATAGTTTTAAAACAAACATAATATACCCAATAATAAATTTTCTTCCCAACCGATGCTAGCTAGAGAACATTTTAAGCCAAAATTAAAATTCCAGAGATATTTCTGAAGTATGGTAAATATCACTAGACTAATAGCTTCTTTTTAGGCTCTTGGTTCTGTTATCACTACAGGATGATCCTAATTTCCTAAACAAGGATACATACAGGCTATTCTTCTGCTTGGAATGCCAAGGCTTATCCCCTGATACACAAGTGAACTCTTATTTATCCTTCAAAACCCAGCCAAAGAATCGCCTCTTCTGGGAAGACTCCCCTGCCACTGTCCCACCTCCAGACTAAATAAAGTTATTTGTTTCCTTGTGATTAGAATATTTTTTGATTGTTATACACAAATCACCAAATTGTAATTCACTGTTTTCTTTGTAAGATCCTTGAGGGCAAAGATTATGTCTTATTTACCTCTAGTTCTCCTTGACCTAACTTAGGGACTGGCATAGCATAGAGTAGTCTGTAAACAATGGTTGAATTGAATTGAATGGTAATAGAGCATCTTTTCTTACTTGTGAATTTACTGTATGAAGTCTTACAATTATATAAAACGTCTTTATATTTAGTTACATATTTAACAAATTGTCTTTATTAAAAAGATTAAAATTACATGAAATCAGTGTGTCCTGGAACATCCTAGACATATGGCCATATGGCTTCAAAGTCACATAATACCAGCAGCTTGGATTTATCTAATTTGACAAAGTGAGGTGTTCACTAGCGTTTGAAAGAAATGTCAGGCAAAACCACGGTGGGGGGATGGGGGGTGAATGGGGGTGGAGGAAGTTGTTTAAATTAATTTCAGTTGCCAAAGGGAAGTGATTCACTTCCGAGTGATTAGTTTTGATTCTGGTATTAATTTCCTAGCACAAATCTGGTAGTTTATCTCCTAATAATTGGTTTAATACCTTTGGGTGTTATTTGGCCCTTTTTCAATGCAACGAACGACTCAGTTTTAAAATATAAGAAAACACTTGTTACAAGTACTTGCTAATTAAAGAACTAGATTCTTCTAGTCTTTAAATTAGGTTCTCAGGGAAATTAGGAGGATGATTCGTACAGAATTACCTCAAAAGCAGTGAAAATTATAGGGGTTAAACCAATTTGGATTATGAAAGAATAGGGGATAATAGTGGGAACTTAATCTTTCTATGCTGGAGATATAGCACCTGCAGTATTAAAGCATTTCATTAATTCATTTGTTCATTCAACAAATTCATATTAAGGCTTACCAAAAACATTGCAGTGGCTATGGTGGCATGCAGTAGGACCCCCAAAAAGTAGTTGATACGATGTCCCAGCAGGTTGAAAAATTAATGTCCTTCTTTAAGAACTCAACTGAATGCCATAACTTATTTTGGTTGTTGGCATAAGACAAGTTTTAAGAGAGGTCTTAGAAGAATGGTCAACATAAAACATAACTCGATCTCAGGTGAATCAGATTAACGCTGAAATTCTATCCCTAATTACATATATATCACAGCAGAGAGAACTTAATCTACAAAGAAGCCTAGGTATTAACAAGATTTGTGTGTGCAGCATTCAAACCTGACTTACTGTTTATCTGTTTGTTTGTTAATGAGCTATAACCTTTAGTATGAGAAAAGTAGGAATGTAAGTGTCTAGAATCTGGCTCTTTCCAGGCTTCATCCTTTGTGTTCAAGAACCTCAGAAAGAGATAATTGACAGAGGGAGTTGATCTGAACCAACAGGCTATCAGTATAAAACCATTAATTTTGCACTTATTAAGTCTTTAAGGCACTAAGGATACCAAAAAGTATAAGCTGTGGGGTCTCTGTCTTCACTGGGCTTACAGACTCTCAAAGGATGGAATGTGTATAAGAAGATAAATAACACTGGAGAAACATGCAAAATGCTAACTATGATATAGACTGTAAGTTCAGGGATGGATTGTCTGGTTGGGGAAATGGAGGAAGAACTTGACAAAGGCCTTGAAAGAGGAGAATGTAGGAGAGGGGTGAGAGAGGGGTGGGAGAATCGGAGGACACAGCTGGGATAACAGCAGGGAGGAGGGAATATGGGTGGCGTTGAAGAGCAGTGAATAGACCAGTTGTGCCATGGTGCACGGTTAGCTTGGAACAGAATTTACAAACTGGAACCGGATGCCCAATTTTGCACTATAGTATGTGCATTATTTGGCCTGAATTTAGTTTAAATATTGAAAAACTGGTAGAATCACATAAAAATCTAGATTTCTGATATACTCTTTTTTTTAAATTTTATTGAAGTATAGTTGATTTACAATGTTGTGTTTAATTTCTGCTGTACAGCAAAGTGACTCAGTTATACAGATGTATATTCTTTTTCATATTCTTTTCCATTATGGTTTATCACGGGATACTGAATATAGTTCCTTGTGCTATACAGTAGGACCTTGTCGTTTATCCATCCTATATATAATAGTCTGCATCTGCTAATCCCAAACTCCCAATCCTTCCCTCCCCCACCCCCGATTCCTGATATACTCTTAAAAATTGGAAAATCTGATAGGCCTGTGTTCCTGACAAGGCAATAATCACTTGAAGCTGAATCACTGCTATGCCCTTCAGACCCGAGTGAGCATTCCACTTTGATGCCATCCCTATGTGGCCCATTTGCTCGTTTACTTCTTCTGTTTCAGGCTTACCACTGTGTAATTAGTCAGCTTGTGTTAGGTTATGCTGTAGTAACAAGCACTCCCCAAAATCTCAGTGGCTCACAAATACAAAATTTTATTTCCCATCCTTATTACACGTCGGCTGTGGTTGGTTGTGGCAGTACTCTGTGTATCTCCTTCAGTCTGGGGTCTAGGCTGAAGTAGCAGCCCCTACCTGGGTACCTAATTACCATTCTCACAGCAGAGGGAAAAAAGAGCAGTGGCAGAGCTATGAGATGGCTCTTAAAACTTTACTCAGACACAGCATATGTCACTTCCTCTGAGAGTACATTTGGCCAAAGAATGTCACTGGCCAAGCCTGTGTGAATGGTTTGGGAAAATGTCATCTCACAGGGAGGTTCAGTGACTAATTGAGAACATGTAATACCAATCTTCAACAGTATTTGGATGTATTCCTCCCCTGCTGAGAAATTTGGGAATGAAGTAGGAGTGAGAAACAGAGGGCCTTGGATGCAAGCTGCAAGGCTTCATGTCTGACAGCAAAGTTCCACAGGCACATAAAACAAACAAACACAACAACAACACCTGGGAAGGCCTGATTCTGGGAAACAGGGCTTTCACATCCCCCTCATAAGAAGCATGCTGCTGAACTTGACAGAAGTTAATAGAGGAGGAAGAATGGGTTGGATCCCTTTGCCCCTGTCTATTTACAGCAAAGGACAGAACACTTTGTCACCTTGGAAACAGCCAACAAAGGCAGTGTGTAAAGCTGTAAGAAATCCCTGTCTGCTCTCTCAGAGCTGGCTGGGGCTAAATAGTGGGGTGGGGTATTCTGCCACTCGACTGCCCTGGGTCTTGGGTATTGGGTAGTCAGTCAGGCAGGTTACTCCAGCTGGAAGGAAAAGCTGTTTGGCCTTTGATGGCCACAGCTGACTACATAATATGTACCTCCTTGTCTTCTGTATTCAGAGATAACACTGCTGACAGAGGAGAGTGCGGCCACAGTGTCCGAACCTGTGACCTACGCTAGGGACAGTACAGTCTCTCTGTTGTACAGCTATTCTTTACAAGTCTCATTGCAGTCAATGGTTTCACAGCCTGTGCCACTTTTACTCTGAAAAAGCCACAACAACCTGGGAGATTTTGCTCTCATTCCCAAGGGTCACCTATGTGT
The DNA here is from genome assembly GCF_028023285.1 of Balaenoptera ricei. NCBI lineage: Eukaryota > Metazoa > Chordata > Mammalia > Artiodactyla > Balaenopteridae > Balaenoptera > Balaenoptera ricei. The sequence continues at coordinate 129,567,458 of NC_082639.1, forward strand.
TCCTGCTTGCATATGTATAATTACTAATCTTCTCTTCCTTTTTTATGCTAAATTGTGTTTAACACTGCATTAGTAAAATTCTTCAAGAAGCTGGATGTGCTTTTGCCATAGGCCAGAGGGAGATGTTAAATTAACTAAAAGATTGGTCACACTTATTGCTGTGTCAGCTTGGAGACTTGGCGTGACGTCCAAGGTCATATTGATGCCACGCTGGCACTATCAAAAGGTCCTTGGCCTTTGAAATAGGGTTTTGAGTTTCTCGGACTTTCCAGGTATTATCAGTTAGGTAACAGCACACAGCTGACAATAGCCCAGCACGTCTTTAGCCTCACCTGTGCAGTATGTACTCGCACGCCTGAGGCCACTCCTACATGACTATTCATAAGTGGCATCAAATTTCTTGTTGTATTCTACTAGAGAAATCATCTGATTTTGTTTTATTTATTTATTTTTTTTTTCTGATTTTGTTTTAGATTGAACATTACTGAGCTCAAAACTTTATAATAAATTCCAGTCCATTTGAATACTAAACTCCAGACTATTTACACGTCTTCACATACAATGTGGTATAATTGTAACAACAACAGATTGAAGGAAACCTGAGCTTTGGCTTCAGCTCAGCCACTTATTATGGGACCATAAAGAAGTCATTTATTCCTTTGTAAAAAGAGTGGACTGGGGCTTCCCTGGTGATGCAGTGGTTGAGAGTCTGCCTGCCAATGCAGGGGACACAGCTTCGACCCCTGGTCTGGGAAGATCCCACATGCCGCGGAGCAACTAAGCCCGTGCACCACAACTACTGAGCCTCTGCTCTAGAGCCCACGAGCCACAACTACTGAGCCTGCACGTCTGGAGCCTGTGCTCCGCAACAAGAGAGGCCGCGATAGTGAGAGGCCCGCGCACCGCGATGAAGACTGGCCCCCGCTTGCCGCAACTAGAGAAAGCCCTCGCACAGAAACGAAGACCCAACACAACTAAAATTAAATAAATACATAAATAATTTAAAAAAAATAAAGGAATTCCTTAAAAAAAAAAAAGAGTGGACTAGATCAGACAAGAGACAGCAAACATATGACTAATATGCCATTAATCTAACAGCTTAGACATGGCAGACATGGCTAATCAATCGTGGCCCTGATTCCTACTGACCCTGGAATGGTCCTCAGGATCTTTTTCAGCACAAAATTCGAGGCAGCTGCTACCAGTCATTGGAATTGACACCCAAGTTGAAATCTATGTGAAAGTCTAGGTCTAGACAATCTACAATATATGGAGGTAACGTGTGAAAGTGCTTTGCAAACTCTTTTATGTTGTACAATTTAAGGTGCTATTATTTTTATTACTATGCATTACTACTGTTACAGAAAATCTGTGCAGATTTTGTTCAGGATATATGAGGTGCTGACGGTGGTTTGTATCTTGCCAACACTGCCTACAGCTGTTATTCTAATAGCATACACTAAATGCTCCTGGAATTTTTAAAGTGAGCATAGACAATGAAAGCAGTTTTAAGATGCAGAGCAAGGACCACCTTGGACTGCCGGGGAAACAAACTGACTTGGGTTTGAAGCTTGGCTTCACCATTTGAGCTGTAAATACTGGATTGCCACTGAAACTCTCTGAGCCTCAGTTTCCCCATCTACAAAGTGGGCTCTATCATTTCCTCTCAGGGTTGTTGGAAAATTTAAATGAGTTAACATGTGTAAAATAAAAAGCAAAAACCATGATTCATAAGCTGTGCTCTACAAATGTTAGTTTCTGAGGCTGGAAAACTGGTTTATAATGAGCACTCTAGGACTTTTGACTCACTTTCTATTTTAAAAAGAGTTTGGTAAGCTTTAAGAGTCAGAAAACACTTTCAGTCAGAAACAGTATTATTTTAGGGCAAGAGATAAACACCTGCATTTCCTTAGGTCACCATCTTCCTTCAAAATGAAGGTAAGAGCTGGAGTATAAGCCCTCCCTCTTCAAGATTTGCCTCCTTTACCAATGAGATGTTGCAATTTCTTTTTATATAAAACAATTAGAAAATTTCAAGGGAATGATAACTCAAAAGCTGCTAATGCTGTGTGGATGACATTCAATAAGAGAAAAAAGCTATGACTCAAAATAATATACTGCTAACTCTGTGCTAAGATTTGAAACTGTCATATTATGCATGCACAATGCTTGAGAGTGTAGATGAGAATAATGCAAATCCCTCTGGGAATGTATATGTGACACTTTTCAGAGTGATCTGTGTCGGAGTTCCAAGCACCTCAAAAAGAAGGCTTCTAATGCTCAAAATCTAGGAACTTCTGCTATTTCCACCCCAAAGATTAGAATTTCTTTTGAAACTGTAACCTCAGCAGCTTTCTTCTGCCTCCACCACTATTCCTCTTCCTTCCACCTCTGCTCTGCCAAGTTCATTGTCAGTACGTATTTTTCCTCACATTTGGAATGCAAAGCCATTTAATTATCCTAGAAGGAAATCTTGAGGGTACAGGCTGTATACAGCAGGTTAAAATTAATAATATATAACTTAGTTAAAAATCTGTTTGGAGTAGCTTGATTCACAAATCTTGCTTTTGTAATAGCCCATTTTGGGAGCAAAACTTTTTATCTTCTCCAAAAGAAACGGTCTTCTGTGGATCAACATTGATGAAGAGTCTTAGGGTCCAGAAGTATCTGTTCAATCTGTGGGGTTTCCTAAGGATTAAGGGAAAATATTCTTGAGCATTTTCTTGAGTAAATGCATTTTTTAAAATCCAAATAGATATAATTAATCCCTGAGTTCTAAGTCTGTGGTAAGCAATCTTTTTATGGAAGAATCAATATAAAAACATAAAAAGTTCAGCCCCCACTTTCTTATTTTTTTCTACCTGAAAATGTCTTTTTTTTCTCTCTCCTCATAAAAATGGCATAAATTCAGAAAAAAATTAGGGCTGTTTTTAGTCAATAAATATGAATATCTAGACCCATAAAAGAAGCAGCAAGCCAAGTGGGGACCTTTTTCAGTCTTTCTATGAAATTAAATAAAAATTCAAGTCATGTAGCCATAAGCCACAAAGTACTCATCACTTTTCTAAGAGCATATAGTTTTTTCTTCTAATTGTCGTCTCTTCTAAATTATTGTTATGGGCAAATAACATGATTGTATACCTGAAAAACATAGGAGAATCACTTTTTAAATGACCATAACTGAATTCAATATGGAGAATAGTTTAAAAATATATTTAAATGTGTGTGTATATACACATATACACACCAATATAAACACATTGATCTATACGTATGTGTTGTGTAAATATGTATATAAGAAGCCATGTACCTCTGAGAGTTGGGATAATTCTAAAATAATTTTTATATATGGGGAAATAATTAGCTCCAATTAGTCCTTTCTACTCAGAGAGACTTATGGAAACAGGAGTGGTAAAAGAAAGACAGAAATTTTAAATCCTCACTACTCTTTGTTGCTAAAATGTGAGACAGAATGGATGGCTTTTGTTTTATCAGAGTATCTAAATGTATCTTTGGATATGTAAAGGTGGGCCAGAGATATGCAGAGGGTACAGAGTGAAGTTACTCAAAATATATGATAAAGAAAGTGAATAAGCAAAGGGGTTAACTTCTACCATGGGGCCCATGGATTGTTTAGATTGTTGTGAAGAAGAGAAAAAGAGACCCTGGCAGTGGGGTAAAAGTGAGATCCAGAGGTCAAAGAGGGAAGGGCTCTGTGTCATAAGTGACCATGAGACCATAAGCTTCCAGGAATTTGCAATACTATACTGAGGGAAGTAGAATGACAGGCATTGCAGTTAGCACCAAATGTGAGTTAGGAGTCTTACAGTAATTATATTTATATCTCAAAGGAATAGATACCCATTTACATTTGTTTAAACATTGAGTCAAGTCTGGAGAATACGTGCCAAACTATTCATGGTCATAACCACAACTCATTCCTAGAGATGCTAATTCATTAGGTTTGGAATGGGGGCCCCAAATGTGTTTATTTAAAAACTTATTTAGGGGCTTCCCTGGTGGCGCAGTGGTTGGGAGTCTGCCTGCCAATGCAGGGGACACGGGTTCGAGCCCTGGTCTGGGAGGATCCCGTGTGCCGCGGAGCGACTGGGCCCGTGGGCCACAGTTGCTGAGCCTGCGCGTCTGGAGCCTGTGCTCCGCAGCAAGAGAGGCCGCGATAGTGAGAGGCCCGCGCACCGTGATGAAGAGTGGCCCCCGCTCGCCGCAAGTGGAGAAAGCCCTTGCACGGAGGCAAAGACCCAACACAGCCATACATAAATAAATAAATAAAAATAAAAAATAAAAAATAAAAACTTATAAAAACTTATTTAGGAAAGATACCAAGCATTGATGAGAGAAATAAAGGACCTAAATATATACAGGTATATAATATTTTCACTAACTGAAATACTGAGTTTTGTGAAGATGTCAAATCTCCTAAAAGTAATCTAGAGATTTAATGTAACGTCAGTCAAAATCCCAACACATTTTTTTTCCAGGAAATCAACAGTCTGGTGCTCAATGTATATGAAAATGCAAAGGACCAAGAACAGCCAAACCAATCTTAATGAAAAAGAAGACAGTCAGAGGACCTTTATGCTATCATATACCATGACTTATTACAAAGCTAAATAAATTACTATAATAATGGCACAGAGAGAGAAAATAGATGAATGGAATACAATAAAGGGTCCAGAAACAAAGCCACACAACTGGTTTATGACATGTGACTTACGACAAAGGTATCACTGCACAACAATGGAGAAAGGTGGGTCTTTTCCATAAATAGTGCTGGGTCGGTTGGTATGCATCCATAGGGGAAAAAAATGAATGTTGATCTCTACCTCACACCACACACAAAAAGTCAATTCTAGATTGACATTGGGTTTAAATGTGAAAGATAAAACAATAAGGCTTCTGGAAGATAACATTAGAAAATATATTTGTGACCTGACAGGATCCCTCCCTCACCCCCCACCCTCCGCCAAACAACACGAACCACCTAGCCTAGGGTGACCAACCATTCTGGTTTATCCTGGACTGTTCTTGTTTTAACGTTGACATCCCATGTCCCGGCAAACCCTTTAGTTCCAGCCAAACTGGGATGGTTCGTCACCCATAAGGGAAAAGATTGACAAAGTAAACTACATCAAAACTTAGAACATCCCTTCATCAAAGACATCACTGAGAGAGTGAAAATGCAAACACCAGGATGGGAGGAGATATTTACAACACATCTAGCCAACAAAAGGTTCATATACAATGCCTTCCTACAGATCAATAAGACAATACAGCAGTAAAATGAGCAAAAGCCTTGAAAAGGCATTTCACAAAATAGCCAACAAAGATATTAAAAGTTACTCGAATTTGTATGTCATGGGTTACGTGGTTACTTTTGATACATGTTTTCCAGGAGATCAAACATGGGTCTGTCAGACTATAAGGAGGATCTAGATAGAATCAGGATAAAGATTCTCCTTTCAGTCACACCATGAGGAGGTCCCAAAGAGTTAACAATAGAGTCATTTTATACTAATTCAACATTATTTTTAATCAGTATAAATAATTATGCAGACGTTATTTAGAAAACTATCTAGAGTTTATGCCATGATGGGAGTTTTGTTACTCTCAATTAGTCCATCTGGCTGTCTGCTTCAAGTCCTGATAACGAAAGAACTCAATGTAGGGGTTTTTAGAGAGACATCCCTGCATAGGATGAATTCTCTAAATATAGAGACAGGATTTCCATGCCCAGTGAGCACATGGAGTGCGCAGCTCCCCTCACCAAATGATGTCCAGGCTCTGCATTCCTGAGTTGCATGCACTCCTGAAGTAGCACGGAGTCCTGTTGGGTGGAGACAAAATTGGGATTGCCAATGATGGTGGGAAAGGTTGGAGGCCAAAGGCGTGCTCTTTTAAAGAATGTAACACTATTTCTAAATAGTGATTTAAGATATTTCTGTGAAATGATGAATAACGAAATAGTGAAGAATGAATTGAGAATCCACTTGGTGAAGGAAATAATAATGAGGGAGGAGGCATGGTCAGATTTTACCAAAGCTCGGCCCTCAGCCTGAGTAGGCTACTGTGCAGCTTGAAGAAATATGGCAGCTCCCAGGAAAGGGGGAATGGGGAGAAGGGAGCTGAGTTTCTGAGTAAGATGTGGTTTCAGGGAAAGTTTCAATGATTCAAAAAAATCTTACTGTTTCATTTAATGCCTTTTTAAAAAAAGAATTAAAACATTTCAAACACATTATGGGGCATGAATCCCAAGGCCAGCTTCCAGAGTGTGTCTGTTGAACCCACCAGCTGGCAGCCCCAGGAATCTGTGTTCATTACTATGTGTGTTAGGGAGAAGCATTTGAGGAGGTTTGGGGTAGATACTAGAGAAGAGAGGGGAAAGTGAATTAAGAATGGTGCCTGTTCCCCAGCCAGACCTCAGGAGAGAGAAGGGATGATTCAAAGCCCAAGGAGCAGTTTTCTTAAGTCACTTGGTGTGACCTGGGGCACAAACAGGGATGCTTCTGGGCTGGTTGACAGATTTCAATACAGCAGTGCAGTGAGATGCCCTATCTCCACATCAGCTGAACACCCAGCATTCAAGGTCACAGGGGGGTCCAGAAGCTGTTCGGTGTGCCCATGGCCTTGGGGTTGTGACAGCCCTGGGAGACTGCCTGCTCCTGCATGAATGGCAGGGGGACTCTGCACGGAGAGGAACGTGAAAGGCCAACTTCGAATGGCGTGTGCTGACGTTTTACAGTGATGGGGATTGGTGCTGTGAATAGGAATTTGGGGATTATTGTGGATAATTTGACCTCCTTTATACCCATAGGCCAGTAGGGTCTTGAGACATCTAGGTATATGATATCAACGTGGTCTATGTGGTTTATTTTTCTAAAACAAATGAAAGGGGATTCAATTATAATACATAATAAGACGCTCACTTAGTTCACATTGTTAGGAAACATGATATTCCAAGTAAGTCAACTTTCCAAATGATTGAAACAGCCCTTTAAGATTTATAACCTTTTACTCTTTCTGATGGAAAGCCTGCCAAGATATACTGTATACTTTGCTACTTTCTTAAGCAGAAGCAAAGATGAGTCTAACCATTCCTTGGTGTCTCCGAGTCATGATGAGCACTGATTACTTTTTGTATATAGTATGGTAAGAACCTGACGTAGGTAGGGCTATACTCTCCTAAAATAAATTGTGCCTAGACTGCCATGTTTTCTGAATTCTTGTATCACTTTTGGTAGTTTGTCTCTCTTCCACTGTTATTAGGCTGTCAATAGAGACTTCTTGCTTCTCTCAGGGAGACAGTTTCTAGGAATCTTCTTTACGCCCATCATCATTTTAATTTGATATTTAATCTGCTTTGGATCTAGAAGTTACCTGACTCTTGTGAAAATTCTGCCTAAAAAAGCAAAATAAAAATTGGGTTCTAACTTCTGACAGAGGGTCAGAAAGGTTTGCCTAGAAACGAAGCGCAAGTCTTTAAGAAGTTAGTTTATTTGGAGGCATTTCAAATGAACTTTGGGTCTTGGCTGTGTTCTCCCAAATTGAAGTTACTGGATGAAGAACTTCCAGAGAAGTGGTTTTTAGTGTACGTGTAATTGAGATCCTGAGGAGAGGGGAAGAGATGATTGTAGCCCTCCATCTCACCCTGATCACCATTATTCTATTTATTTTATGGAAATTGTAGTTAATATTCTGAATTAATTAGATTGTACAATCAGTTTCAAAAGCATAATGCAGTGGTGTATAAAATTTAATAATGCATAAAACCTGTTATGAAAATTTAAAATTTTAGGGCCTAGATGAAATTCAAACATGAATTTTGTATGAAGAAATGAAACAAAATAGTTTTGTTCGAATAATTTGCTTTATTACAAGGGAGAACATCCACATCCTCATTTAAATACTATACCATTCATCACATGCAATGCTTCCCAGCAAACTAATTTTAGATAGACTCCAGATGCGATAAATATCAAAGGGGTATATCATTGTCCCGCCTCTGCTTGTTTTCCTTTTGAAGATCAGCAGGCTTAGTAAAAACAGATTTCCTAAAATAAGCATTATCATATGCAGAGAAGACTGGAAATCATAAATGATGTGAGCAACTTCCCTTGATTATGACAGGAAGCCTACATATGTAATCTTTGTAGCAAATAAACATCTTCAATTTCTAGTATTATATCATCCAATTCCAGGAAAACATTATCATAATATGAAATACATGAGAAAGTAAATAGCAATCAGAACTATCTGGCAATGAGAAACGCTAGGTTTTCTTTCTCCTGAGTTGGGGCAGCCTGGCTTAGTGAGAAAAGCAGATGTAAGGTGGTCATGGGTTCAACTCTTACTGCTTATGTGACTTTGGGCAAGTTACTAAATTTCTCTGAACCTCAGTTCCTCTAAACATGAAATGAAAATGTTGCTTCATTCTCAAGGGTGGCATACTATTTAAATGAGATCATGTATATTTAGCACTTTCCTCCATCCTACATGCCCTCTATTTGGAAACTGTAGTCCTCACCTCCAGCCCCGGCTCCCCTCTTGTGTGTCTTATCTTTATAGGGCCCTTCCAACCTCCCAGCCAGGAAACTAGTGGTTGTCCAAGACTCTTCCCTTTCCTTCCTCCCACTGGTTCCCACTTTGAGATCACCTGATCTATGTGGACTTCATACTGTGCACTTAACCCACACTGGTGAATGCTCAATAACCTAAAATTTTCTTGAGGAAAGGAATTGTACCTTTTATCTCTGGCAATGATATCTATGGACCTGAAGTAAAACAAAAGAGAAGAGCAGTAGCTCAATAAATCCCAGTTTGCTCTCTCCCTATTCCTGCCTGTGCTCAAGATGCTGACTTGTGCTGCTGGCTCTTGCCCTGTCAACCCATGTAGGACTAGTCCCTGTGGGTATTTCTGGTGGGACTTTGTGGGTGTGTCCCATGATCCTCCCACCACCTGAAACAACAGGGAGCATGGAGAGAGCGCTGTGATCCCCATTTTACAGAGGAGACCCTGAAGACAAGGCATTTAAGTCTCCTATCTGAGGTTAAACAGTGAGTGACAGGCAGAATGGGATTGACCTCAGATCTAGCTGATGCCAGAAGTCACCTAAGCATCATATTCTATTCCCTCCTCAAACACATCTGATCAGTTACCCAAGGCATCCCCTATTTTATATCCTTTTGTTTACTTAAGCTTCCCTCTCCCAGCACTGCTATTGCTTTCGGTTGATGCTGCTGGTCCCTTTCCCAAAGCACTGCACTCCTTGATTTGCTGAGTGGGGCAGAGTTCTCTCTCTGTTTTGTGCATTAAACTCTGTCAGAGGAGTATCAAAGCTCCTCATGTCTCAATGTCCTAGAGAAAGTGCCATGAGATGGTCTTTATAGACAGGGCTGAAATTCATCAGGTAAGGCATGGGGCATAGCTGGCATCTACTCTGATGAGTTGGTCGTCTGTTCTAGTTGGTCAATGCTTGTACCATACTAGGTGTTAAATATTTTGAGTATCACCTCTGCTTCCAGAGCTTCCTCTCCACAAGAATCCATAGATGAGTGCTCATGGGAATCTGAGCCAGACATTTAACCTGAGTAATGGATACCATGTTCAAATCATAGTTGCTTATCCCCTTGAAAGACCAAGATGGATTTGGATAGATGGTCAAGCTGAGAAGTGCCAGGATCATTTAGGATAGTTTGTCTCCCAGAAGTTTCTTTAGACCTTCAAGCAAACAGACATCTGCTGATCTATGTCACTCTACTAGGTATGTCCAGACACAGTTGAGCGTTAATGGTATACACAGTTTGGGCTCAGTCTGAGACGTCTGACTTACTTGATTGTAATGAGAGGGGAATGAATGGGCATCATGGTTAGTGTACATTTCTGGATAAGTAATAATAGGGACAGACTTCTTTTGTATTAAAATTTTATGTGCTTATGATTTTGCTAATCTTTCTTATAATTAAGTCAGTTTCCATTTTATACATGTCAAGGTATGTTGCTCGTTGCATACAAATTCATAGTTGTTACAGCTTCTTGATGGATTAGCCTTTTGTTCTCATGTATTTTTATTCCTTTTGCCTTAAATTCCAATTTTTCTGATAATAATATTGCTAAATATCTTTCTTGTAAAGGAATTCATTTATGTTTTCTTCTAGAACTTTTCTTTCTGTTTTTTACATTTAAATCTTCGAACCATTGAGAATTTTTTTTTTTTTTTTCTCAGCTCTCCTATCTAGGTCTCAATGGAAAGCACTCCTGCTGTCTTTCTTTTGGACCTTACTATTCAAAAACCTCCCATCCCCATAACCACGGAGTTATATATATTAATATACATGGTGTTTATTTTCCTGTGACTTCTTTTTTTTTTTCATTCTAGGGCCATGGAATGAGTCCCTGAAGAGGAAAAATAGTGTTTGTGCCCATTCAGCCATTTATTTACCCATGGCCCAGAGAGGGGACCTGGATGGAGAGGTGGAGGCTGTCCTTAAAGGGTGAACCATTGAGAATTGATCCTGGTCTAGGTTTGAGGTATAGACCCAATTTTAAAAATTGGATAAACTGCTTTAATATAAGTTAAATATAATCTTTAAATAAATTAATATAAATTTAATTTCAATTAATATTAATTTTAAAATTTAAAAATATATGTGATATATATTAATACACACATAGGTTTTGTTTTTGAAATATATTCAATATATATTTATATGCATACATATGTACATATTTGTTTTGAAGTCTCTCTCTCTCTCTCTCTGTCTCTTTCTTTGGCTATTTAATAGTTTTGTAGTTACCTCCACACCACCTCCCAAACTTCTAGGCCATAACTAGGTCTTCTGATGGTGCTAGAACAATACTAGAACAATCCAGGGAGCAATTCTACTCACTTCCTGGTAGCAAGGCTGTGTCTTGGTCTTCCTACTTGGCTAACTCCTCAACTTCCTATAAAGCCTTAGTCCCAGGCAGCAGTCAAGCAGCAATTTTACTCGGCCTTCATCTATAAAGGTGTGTGGGAGTGTGAAATGCCACAGGTAGAAGGTTGCTTGTGAGTAACAGGAAATGTTTGTAAATAGCCTGCGTTCAGCAAGAGAGAATTGGTTGAGTAAATCACGGTTTGTGCATGGTTTAAAAATCACGGTTTTTAAAGTGTCTTTTAATTCACTGTTGTCTGTGAACTTTTAAAGTACTGAGTGTGTAACAGTGTCTCAAATTTTGACTATTTCAGTCTTTAATGGGTGCCATTTAAAAAACATAAAATGCTGTATTTTTTTTTTTTTTTACCGTTTTGTTTACTATCATCAGTATATCTTTATAAATCACCCCTGTGGTGACTAAATTGCAAAAAAAAAAAAAAAAAATGAAGTGGCTGTGTGTACAATGAAGTACACACAGCCACAAAAAAGATGAGTAAAATCTCCAAATCCTGATTTTCTGATTATACAGTTAAGTGAAAAAAGCAAGGTACAGAACAGTATATATGGTATCTATATTTTGTGTAAGAAAGGGAGAGAAATAAGAATTTATGTGGTTGCAAGAAGAGATGTTGGAAGGATAAGCAACAAATAAATAAAAATGGCTTCCTAAAGAGGAGGGGAAGTGGGGAATGGAGTAAACATGAGAGTTCCTTGTACCATAAAATGCTGTAGCTTTGATTTTTGATTTATGTAAGATCTATCTATGTAAGATGACTTATGGAAGATGAAATTATAACAAAAACCCACCAACTACAAAAGGGATGTGTGTGTGTGTGTGTGTGTGTGTGTGTGTGTGTGCGTGTGCGCTGGGGGGCAGGGCAAAGATGCTTCAAGTCATGAGCCTAGTTCTGGTTCTTTCTCTTTGTGGCACTAAAATCCCAGGCACCACTGCCTTCTACCTGGCCTGCAGCCCACGAGGCCCCCAGCAGCAGACCCACTTATGTACTCTTCCAGATTCACGGAAATGATAACTGATTTTGGGCCCATTTCTTTTTGTTTTTTTCTCCTTGTAGTTTATCTATCACTGCTGTATATTTAGAGTAGAGGAAATGCTGGGATGTGTGAAACTTCTGTGACCTGGGAAGTCCCTTTCCTTTTGTTTTAACCCTTATTATTGAAAATTCCTTTAAAATACTTCTTTTCCTGCCTTAGAAAGTCTAGTATACTCAGAATAATTAAATATTTCTTGGATGATTAAACATTAGAATGAAGTTTCTAAACCTTAATTTTCTATATGAAGTATCATATTTCATAGATTTAATATGCCATTGATTGTAAGATGTACCATTATTTTATATACCATTAAAAATGCTGCCAATTAAACTATGATATAGCGCTTTCTTACCATATCCTTTGTAAGATGCATCTTGATTTCAAAGATATTAAAATGTGAAAAAAAATGTGCATCTTAGAGTAGATAAAACATAGAGTTACAGAGGTAGACTTGGAAGATAAAAAAGTTGAATTAAATGTGTACTCACCCCAAGGTTTCCAAAAATCAAAAGGAAATGTTTTGCCTAGAGTAATGCCAAGTGCATGGTAGGTACTCGATGAATGCTTGTGAGAGAATAAAGGCTTCTTACATGTATTGGATGGCCACTAAAATATAGGGGGAAGTATGCAAAAAAACTGTTTTTTAAAAAATTGCTAAGCATATACTATATCTAGGCCTGTGCTGGAACATTAAGCATAAAGAGAGAACAAAAAATAATGAGGACGATATAGCACAGCCCTTGCATAGTTTATAGTCTAGTGAAAGAGACAAATGTAACAAACATAGTCTGACATTGGGGGTAAGGTCAGGACTGAAAGTGTAGATTTGGGGGTTGGCTTCAGAGAGATAACAGAAATTGAAATTGTGGGGATAGATAATGACATCAAACAGGCTTGTAGCAGGGAGGGAGGGACAAGGGCAGATCCTTGGAGAGTACTTATACTAAAAGGGAGGAAGAAGGGGATCCAGTGAAGAAAACCAAGACATGTTTAGAGAGATAAGAGGAAACACTGGAGAGCAATTTGTCATTGAAACCAGAGTTAGAGAGATGGTTTTAAGAAGGAAGGAACCATCACTGTTGTCTAATTGCTGAGAGACGGGACAAGATGAGGACTGAACGTGTTATCAGATTTGGCAGTTGGGTGGTCATCAGTGACTTCTAATAAAGTAATTTCAGGAAAATGGTTGGAGCAGATGTCAGACTATAAGAAGTTGATGAGTAAATGCAGGAAGAGTTTATTTAGAAAAGGCTTATGAGGAAGGATAGGAAGAGGCAGGAAAAAAACAGGAAGGGCAGAAATGGAATCAATGAATGCAGGGGTAAAAATAGACAACAACACATGGAAACAAAGCAAAGGGCTGAATGTCTAGATACAGCAGGAGGCAGGTTGTGGAGGCAGATGGCAGCCAAGGCACAGAACAGATCTGTGGTCCAGGAGAGGGTATGGGATCAGGCAGTCTTTGGTTCAACTCCTAGTTCTGTTCCTTGCTGTATGAACTTGGACAAGTTACTTCACCTCTGCCCTTCAGATACTAAGAAAGTATCCTCAGAAAGGAGACAGACCCTCCAAAAACATTCCTACAGTAAACGTGATACATTTCTCCGTTTTTTTCCTCCTTATAAGTTTAATGTAGCCTGATGACATAAGTCCAAAGCATAATTCGAGGAAAGAATCTTACAAGGGGACAAAATGATGTATTTCAAGTGCACAGCTCTCTGACAGTTTGGCTTTGAAGAGTATCTAGAGCTGGAATTAGAAGTGGATTTCATCCTGCACACCAACACTGATGAGATGGCAATGACTGCCTGAAGCACTGGTTGGAAAGAATCATGTTTGAGCAACAGTCAAGGGTCAGCATAGCAAAGGGTTATGGATTAAAGAAGTTGGCCAGGGGCTTGGAAGGGACGGCTGTAAGAGTAGTGCCATGAATTTGCTAACCCTGAGCCAGAGGGAACAGTGGGCTATATATCCATCAGATAGTTCTCCATCAATGATACTGAGCTTTTTGATAAGCATTGAAGTGTAATGATTTCAGTGTACATTCTCTGAGAAGTACACATATGCTACATTATACATTAACAGTAGAAACATAAATTACAGCAGACAGCTACAGTAAGTAGGTTTGACATCCTTTTATGAAAGTTAAGATGTGATTGGGATATTTTCACTAATTTAATAGAGGTCGTCTCCACATGCTCATGGATGAGGACCATGGAAATATCTGAGGCAAGATCAAAATCTTCCTCGGACAGGGTACCTTCTGGGTACGTTGTAAGAAATGGAGAAAAAGGAGATCAAGGTCCTAATGCTTCCTATACAATGGTCATGATCATTTTATCTTGAAAGCTTTTTAGAGTCACTGCTGCCAAGCTTGCTCCACTTCAATGAAGTATTCATAGCATATGTACCTTTAAGCAATGAAACATCTTGGTTGAATCTTCTAGGACAGTACATTTCATATATATATATGTATATCTATATACATATATATATAATTTTTTTAAAACAGTGATACCATGTTTTCAAATGAAATCTTATCTTGAATTTCAATATAGATAAAGCAGAGACACCCCTGCTAAAGAGGAGGTAGAGGGGTTGGTCTTCAGCCTACCTTAAGGCCAGCCCTAAGGGCTTCATGAAACATGGCTTGAAAGCCCTGCTATAAGATTAATTAGCTACGAAATACACCCCTAGGTCACTAAAGAAATTAATTTGCTATATTAGAATGATAATCTTTACGAAAAGCTAAAATGTTGGAGATGTTTATAAAATATGATAATTTTTCATTTATTCACCCAAGGTAATTACAATCATTAAAATACATTTCCCAGAGTCTGGATTCCTCAGTCTTTAACAAAACTGTGTAGCAGCACCAACAGTTAACTTCAGTACAAGGAAGTCTGTACCAGGCCCAGTCCCAGTCCCAGGCTTCCCTTCAGCTGTGGAGAAGATCTGATTTGCTTGTTTCTCCTAACACGGTCTGCTCTCTTGAGAACAATGGTACTCCATGGCCCAAGAAAGCTGCAGGAATTTCAGTCTTCACATCTGCATTCCAGGCAGCAGGAAGGGAAAAAGGAAGAACAAAGGAACTGCTTCTTTTAGGAGCTCTCCCAGTAAAGCCCACCCAACAATTCCTTAAAACTCAAAAGCCAAAATTTAGTCGCATGGCCACACCTAGCTGCAAAGGCTTCTGCGTTGCCCTTCAGCAGGACAGATTGATATATTCACACCCACACATTACCACAGTTACCTAAGGAACATCCAGTAACAGTAACCTCTAGGCAGGCTAGGCAGACTCATCATAACCTTGTATTACTTCTATACCTTGTGTATGTGTGATTTCATATATATATACATATGAAACCATATGTATACATTTGTGTTACCACCAGCACAGTTAGGGTACAGAACAACTCCACTACCCAAAAAAAGCCTCCCATATACCCTTATAGTTATACCTTCTCCCACCATTACCTCCTGGCAAATACTGATCTATCACTACAGTTTTGTTATTTCAAGGATGTCATATGAATGGAATCATGCAAGATGATTCCTTTTGAGACTTTTCTGCTTTCCCTCAGTGTAATGCCTTTGAGATTCATTGAAGTTGTTGCACCTGTCAATAATTCGATTTTTTTTTTTTTACAGCTGAATAGTATTACATGTTATGAGTGTACCACAGTTTGTTTATCCATTCACTTGCTGAAGGACCTTTGAATTGTTTCTAGTTTTTGGCAATTATAATAGAGTTGTTATTTGTGTATATGTTTTTGTGTGAACATAAGTTTGCATCCATGTCTATATTTTTATTATAATGAGATTACATACAAGGACATTATGTGTTAATATGTTCTCTTCCCACATGAGCTATATGCACCTCCAGGATTTTGCCTGATCCAAAGCAAGCAGCATAGTGTTATGAGAGTACAGCCCCTGACCTGTGTTTTTTTTTTTTCTTAATCATGGAATTTTATTTTATTTATTTATTTGTTTTAATTAATTAATTAATTTACTTATTTAATTTTGGCTGTGTTGGGTCTCTGTTGCTGCGCACGGGCTTTCTCTAGTTGCGGCGAGCGGGGGGCTACACTTCGTTGCGGTGTGCAGGCTTCTCATTGCGGTGGCTTCTCTTGTTGCGTAGCACGGGCTCTAGGCGTGCAGGCTTCAGTAGTTGTGGTGCGTGGGCTCAGTAGTTGTGGCTCGTGGGCTTAGTTGCTCCGTGGCATGTGGGATCTTCCTGGACCAGGGATCGAACCCATGTCCCCTGCATTGGCAGGCGGATTCTTAACCACTGCACCACCAGGGAAGTCCCCCTGACCTGTGTTTGATTCTCAGCTCTACTGTTTAATAGTGGTGTGACATTGGGCAAGTTACTTACCACCTCTGTGCCTCACTTTCCCTCATCCTGGAAAATGGAAGCAGCTGCATAATCTGCACATTGGTTCCTTGACCTGTAGAGTGAGGCCTATTACATGGGAGAGGCCAAGTGGAGGCCACTAGACCCACCTCTATGTAGGAAAATAGTAAACCAAAAGGAACACTGCATTACTGGAGAGATTGCAAAGATTAGTGCCACCATCAAGGATTTGGAAGATGTAGGGGTGGTTATTACCACCACATCCCCATTTAACTCTCCCATTTGGCCTATACAGAAGACAGATGGATCTTGGAGAATGACAGTGGATTACTGTAAACTTAACTGGGTGGTGACTCCACTTATACCTGCTGTACCAGATGTGGTTTCAGTGCTTGAGCAAATTAACACATCCCCTGGAAACTGAGATATAGCTATTAATCTGGCAAGTGCCTTTTTCTCCATCCCTGTTAATAAGACCCACAAGAAGCAGTTTGCTTTCAGCAAATAAACCTTCACTGTCCCACCTCAGAAGTATGTCAACTCTCCAGCTGTGCATTATAATTTAGTTCCCTGGATCTTGCTCTCCTTTCCCTTCCACAAGCTATTGCACTAGTACATTACATTGATGACATCATGCTGATTGGACCTAGCGAGCAAGAAGTAGCAACTACTTCAGACTTACTGGTAAGACATTTGCGTGTCAGAGGGTGGGAAACAAGTCTGACACAAATTCAGGGGGCTTCTACCTCAGTGAAATTTCTAGGGGTCCACTGGTGTGGGGCATGTCAAGATATCCTACAAATAAAAAAGAGGCACAATGCCTAGTGAGCTTCTTTGGATTTTGGGTGCAACAAAGCCCTCCTTGGGGTGTGTTACTCCAACCTACTTACCTAGTGACTCAAAAAGCTGGTCGTTTTGAATGCGACCCAGAATAAGAGAAAGCTCTGCAACAGGTCCAGACAGCTGTGCAAGCTGCTCTGCCACTTGGGCCATAGCATCCAGCAGATCCAAAGGTGCTTGAAGTGTCAGTGGTAGGTAGGGATGCTGCTAGGCCCCAACAACTGAACTGCACCTCAGGCCATTAGGATTTTAGATCAAAGCCCTGCCATCTTCTATAGATAACTACTCTCATTTTGGGAAATAGTTCTTGGCCTGCTACTGGACTTCAGTAGAGACTGAATGCTTAACCATAGGCTACCAAATTACCACGAGACCTGAGCTGCCCATCATGAACTGGGTATTATTTGATTTATGAGGGAGTGCACAGCACTTCAAAAGAACTCCTTGAGTCTTCTAATTTATACAGAAACAAATCTAGGGAACATGTGTGGAAATGGATATTAGGGGATTAGGATCATAGTAGAAAGAACATAAAGTTGAATCAGGCCTTTGGACTTAGACTAGAACTTACACCACTGGTTCTCAGGCCTTCAGACTGCAGATCCGGGGACTTCTCAGCCTCTGTAATTGTATGAGCCAATTCTTTATTAGAGATCTCTTTCATATATATAAAGTCATATATATCTCCTATTGGTTTTGTTTCTCTGGAGAACCCTAATACAAGCAAGTTATATAACATCTATATGTCTTAATTTCCCCATCCTGGAAAATTGGGATAAACAGAGTTCTTACCTCCCAGAGTTGTGAGGATTAAAAATAGTTGATACACTGAGTTTGCTGAGGTCACAGCAGTATCTCACATGTTTTCATATCCTTAGCACCTAGTAAAGTTTATGGCAGAATGCTGATGTTCCTAAATATTTGTTCAATAAATGACTTGATCAATTTTTAAAATAATCCTAACATATAAAACTGTATTATTCATTATTTTTTATTCAACAAATATTTATGAGTACCTACTATGCTCAGGTATTATGCTAGGCCCTGGGCACACATTTGGAAACATAAATATTATCATCAAGAGGAAAATGAATCATTGATACAGACTATTTAAGCTTTTTTTTTTCTCACAGAGCTATTATTCTTTACATAACAATTCATTCCATAAAAATTTCCTTTTATGGAAGTAAAATAATAAAGAATGAATAGCACACGCACTGGCTTCAATTACTTTCTGAAAGTCATATTAATTTACTTTTTGAAGCAAAGAGCAAAACAAAGATTAAACAGAAGATAAGAATTTAAATACGGGTATTTGACTTCTTTTTTTTAGTCAAGATGATTTCAAATTTGTTGCCCTCAGACCAGGGCCATGTACTTAACTCTTGTTTCAAATAGGTTGATGATTCTGAGACTTTCCGTAGAGTAATGCTGGTGAATATAACTCAGGCCATATTTACAGATTAATTGTAACATGATTAAATTTTGCATTTCCTTAACCGTGTGTTGGTTGGTGTAGTTTGAAATAATTAGATTATAGGGTAGCCCAATTATTTGGCTTAAACAGTCATGCATACACCCTAGGGCTTAATTGCCATGAATAAATCAATACCACCCGAAATTCATTGGCTGTCACTGACAATAGCTTTAACTGTACTTGCACAGTGTAAGAAATTCAATTAGCAGGCTAAGACCCATGATTAAAACTTTAGCCATTAAAATAACTGCTGGCTATCTCCTAGAGATCAGTTTTTTTCTCAATGTAGAATCTGTAATCCTACCCAATTTAAACTTTACAGTCATTTTTCTCAAGACAGACTATCTAGTTTTTTTTTTTTTTTTTTTACTTTTCTTTGGTAACCATGAAATACAGTACACTTCTCTTTTAAAAAAACTGGGAAAGTCATAGGGCTTAAAAATTTCTAAAATAATTAGACCTGGGTCTTGTCCAGGAAAATCTACCATTAAAGATAAAGAAATCTTAGAACATTGTGACTAGTTACAAAGAAAGATATTTACAACGGAAAACGCCTACTTATCATATTTACTCTGAGAAGCAGCGAAGTAAAATTCATGATGAAGCTACCGCTGATTTCGACATTTTTATTTACTAGGTCGTCGGCTTCCAGTTTACTGCTAGGTTTTAAAAGATGTTCCTAAGCGAAAGGAAGGGGAGAATGCCTATCCACAGACCGGGGGGTCAGCTATTTCTTTCGATCCGGTGAGCGGCGATCGAGGCGCGTGAAACAAGGGTAGGGGCGGGAATTAGCGACTTAATAAAACTCCCAGCTAGCGAGGAAGCCAGCCCGGTGTTAGACACAAGTAGAGCAGAACAGATTTGGGGCTAATTAAAACAACCACAGGACACTCCCCCTTGCGTTAGCGGGGTCGGCTCTCCAGCATTCGCAGGGTTGGAGGCGGGGACTAGTTCGGATTCAAATTTAAAGCGGGATGCCCGCGCGTGGCCCAGCAGGTGCCTCCAGCCCGGCTGCCCGCGGAGGGCGTTTCCGCCCCTACCTGCCCATAGGGCCGGAAATTACCGAGAGGGGAACGGCCCCTCCTTTGTTGTCAGTGTTTCAACAGCGCGGAAAGCCTTAAAAAGTGCGCAGCGTAGAGGACGCGGGCTGGTCCGCCCACCGACACTCCACGCTTCTCCACCCTCTTGGCCGCTGTGTCCCCTGCGCTTCTTTTAGAATGCCACTGGGGGAAGCTGGAGTAAAACTGGGAGGGGAGTGAGGCGGGAGGAGTAGGGATGATAGTAACAAGGCACAAGTGCTCCCTGTACTACCCTTCACAGATTACGCAACGGGAGGCAGCCAAGGGGAAGTAGCGCATGCGCGGACTGCCTTACAGGCGCGCGGAGAAAGTCGCGCATGTGCAGAGCCCAGAAGGAAAAAAGAAGCGAAGGGGTGACTGGCAGGTTGAGGGCGCTTTAGCTACTGAAGAGGCACAGCGGCCAGGGGGCGCGTGCGCAGAGCGCCCGAAGGGGTGGGGCTCTTCCAAGGGGACGGCCTCGCGCGCCCCCTGGCGCGCGCCCGGGGAGAGGAGAGAGCGGGAGGGGGCGGAGAGGAGGGAAGAGGCATGGAGGGCGGGAGGGGGGAGGGGAGCCGGAGCGAGGGAGGGTTTATCGACCGGGCGATTTTGGTTAAAATATTCAAAATGGCGGACGGAGGAGCAGCGAGTCAAGATGAGAGTTCAGCCGCGGCGGCAGCAGCAGCAGGTAATCATTACAGCATTTTACATATTCATATTCATACTCAACCCCGGCTCCCGCTGCCCCCCCCGCGACTTAGCATAATTTATTAGTACTCAGGATTATTATAATTAACGGCGGGGAGATGGGGGGCCGGGGAGCACGGAGCCCCCGCCGGGCGCCGAACGGAGGGGGAAAGAGGCTCGGAGAGGCCAGGCGGAGGGGGAAGACAAGGGGCAAAGGGGGCTGCGATCCACTGCGCTCCTCCTGCCCCAGCCCACCCCGCTGCCGGCTCGCCCGCCCGCCGGCACCGGCCCTCCTCCTCAGCCGGCCGCCGCCGCCGCCGCCGCCGCCTCCTCGCAGCCGAGCCCGAACCCGAGCGGGTCCGCGGCGGGGCCGCGGGGCCGGGGCAGAGGGAGAGGACAATAAAGACATTTTACATATTCATAGCTGCTGGGCCGGCGGGGCGCGGCGGGGCGCGGCGGGGCGCGGGCGGGCGACCCGGGCCGGGCGGGCGCGGGTTGGGGGGGGCGTGGAGGGGGAATGGAGGTGGCGGCGAGCACAATGCCGGGGAGGCGGCGGGGCCGGAGCGGACCCCGGCGGCCGGACAGCCGCACGCGTCCTCCCTCCGGGAGCGGGCCGGGGCGGGGGAACGCTGCCCACCGCGGGGGGCGGCCCGGAGGGCGGCCGGGGGTGCGCCGGTGGAGAGCGCCCTGCCGGCGCCCGAGCCCCGCCGCCGCACAGGGGTCCGAGCGGGGCTGAGCCCGGGGGTCACGGACTCGGGCACCTCGGCCGCGCCCCACTTATCTCCAGTGTAGCGGCCTGACCCGAGCCAGGCCTGCGCTGTAGGTGGGTAGGGGTGAGCGGTCGCGGGCGCTGCGAGGTGGCCTCGGGGCGGAGGGGGTGGGGAGCCCGCGCAGGGGTCCGCTTCTCCCCCTTGGGGTCGGACTGGGTTGAAAGCGGCCCTTGGGGAAAGTTGCCCTCCGAGGGGCAGGTCCTGCCGGGCCGCCCCATGTGCTCCGGGCCAGCGGTCAGGGGTCTCAGTGGGTCCTGGGAAAGCCCCCTGTCCCCGGGCGGCCGTGGATTCCCGAGGGAGTTGGGCTGAAGGTGCCTGGCGTGGTCTGATCTCTGTCTCCCCCTGCCCCTTCCCATCCCCCCTCCGCCTCTGCTCTTGACCCGGACCGACGGGGCCCGGGGCCCTCGAGGGCCTCTCACTCCCAGGCCCCAGAAGCGCCCGCAGGCCTCCCAGGAACTCGGATGTAAAGCGCTGCCCTCCTGCCCCTGCCCCAGAACCGGCTGGGCTGACAAGTTGATAATATTCTTGGTTTCCCCTCTCTGGTTGGGAGTTGGGTAGGGGCGGGGTTCCCCCTCCCTGGTTCTGCACTCCTGTTTTCTTGCTGGGTGCTGGGTCCTCTTGATTCTCTGGTTAGCTGAACCTCTCTCATTTGAATAATGTCTAATTCGGGGAGGTTTATATTATTGAAATGGCCGCCTGGCTTTCCCCGCCTCTCATGTTTAGTAATTCAGACCTTTAATAACAGCCACTCACAGCCCAACGCCGTGTTTATATTTTACATTCGCCCCATGTGCTTTTGTGGTTCGATATGATTCTTTTTTTTTTTTTTTCCTTGGCAATCCACAGGGCTCTGAGATCAAACCCAGGCTGTGCTGGGAAGAGAAGGGGGAGAGCTAGGCCTTGGCTCCTCTAGCAGTGGCCTAGGCCTCATGTTCTCTGCCGCTTGATTTATTTACTAATAACCAAAATGACTCTCTCCCCCCCACCAACTTCCACACACTTACCCCTACTCCGCGGGCAAAACAAACCCTCTTGGGGCCTTAGCAGCGTTCAGACAGCTCCGAGCTAAGCATCAGCTCTGTCGTGTTTTGTTTTCTCTTAAAAAGACTTTCTTACAGTTTGCCGTAATATTGGGCCTAAGAAAAAAAAAATTTATGACTTCTCATTTTCAGAGGCGAATGAAACCTATTTTTGTTTAATACAAATAAATCATTTTGTTTTGGGGCTAGTTCACCCCTGCCCCTTGGCTCCTACCCTCAAGTTAAACACTTTCAGGCTTTGTAAAGGTCTGCAGGATTTGTAGAATCCAGTAGTTTTTTTCTAGGAGTTGTAGAATAGGTAGGTATTTTAGAAATTCCAATTAACAGCACTTTCAAAATTCCTCAGTGCTGCCTTCCCTTTTCAGCCTCTTCATTCTAATTTAAAATGGGCTGATATTAATTTTGTGCTATCACTGTCATAGACTTGCTTATTTTAATTGTAGCACTCCTGAAAACAGAAATGGGTTTATGTTTTTTTTTTTGAGTGTTTGTGTCATGGTTAAATGAGTGAAAATAGAGATAAACACAGGCACTGTGTCTACCCTGATCTTGGAACTTACTCCCCTCCCAGCACACCGACCCCTCTTTCTTTAAGTTGTCAGGATTGATTTTATGTTTTATGTAGACTTAGGACATTTGGTCTGTGAAAGGCAGATAAACTTTTGCGATTTAAAGAAATAGTGATTTTGATTTGGGGGCTTTCCCTCGGTAAAGTTTTCTTTCTTTTTTATTTTGTATAGTTCTGATGTGTTTTTTTAAAAACATGGTGTTGCTTCTCATTGGTAGTTTTTTAACCTCGGCTAGTAAAGTATCCGAGAAGTGTTGTTTAACATCAATGTGTTTAATCTTTGAAATTATGTTAAGGCACTTGATGGTCAGCTGCGAGATACATATTTTGTGAGACATTAGTCTTCTGTTTAATTGGCAACAAAATTCTAGATTTGATGGGCTAAAAGCAAGCCAATTTCAAATAACCAGTTCTTACTATTCTTTTACCTCCAGTAGGCTGGCCTGAATGCAGCAGGAAAAAAAAATCTGTAGCTTTCATGAGAATGTTCAGGTGAATAACTGCTTCAGAGACCTGAAGCATGAGGTTGGATAGACAAAAAAACAGTAATATGATTTCATGCCTTCAATAGCATATGTTTTTGCACCCGATTCCCAAGATGTGGTCAAACTGATGATGTCATTGGACAGAGGACAAGGTGCAGCTAATTTGATTTATTGTCCCGAGGTGAAGTGTAGCAGTGAAACCTTCTCATAGGGAAACCATTTATCTCGGGACAATTTCCTTTATAGCTGAAATTTAACCACTACCAAGGCTGTAGATATTTTATCCAAGATGATAAAATGTACGTTGCCTTTTACAAACAAAATTTCTTTCTTACAGTTTTTGTGATACAGGAAAGGATGACTGTTGTTAACTGGCCTTATATTTTGGTTGGCTTTCCATGCTATTGTAAAAATTCATTTCCTCAAATTCTCAGTTGGAGACTATGGTTTTAAATAAGTATAATCATAGAAGTGATCCATGAGCATGCTTTAGATAGGTTCTTTGTAATCCCCCAAACTCCAGTTAGAAGCTGTGTTTCTTGATTTAATCAGAGCATAGCCTGGGATAAAGGAGAGATCATATTGGCCTTAGAAGTTATTTCAATGAGTAAAGTGAACTTGACGAGGATGAGGGCTATATATTCTGTTACGTTGAAATTATAGTGTTTAAATTAAGGTAGAATACTTACAGTAAAGCATGTTCTTTGCAAACAGTTTTTAAAAAAAATAATTCAGAATTCTTTTTGGATTGTCTTAATTTAGTCTGGACAAGTTGTGCATTTTATTTTGATTGATTAGTGATTTTTAAAATTGTTCCACTGTGAGTGATTCCACATATGATTTTTGACCTATTAGATTTTCCTGTCAGACATTTTCCGTCATATTTTTAACTAGTTTATCTTAAAGTGATGATTAAAATGTCCTGGGAATGTGGTAGAATAGCTGTGACTTATTCCTAACTAACTTGTGAGCCAAGCTTGATAGAGTATTTTAGGTTACTTTTGAGCCTTCATAAGTTTATAACCTGCCTGTTTCCTTTTGTATCTGTCAGGTGGCTTCCCACAAGTTTTCAGAAAACCCATTGTTACTTCCTTCTTAACTTGCTCCATCTAGTAGTTATAATGGTACTTATGAATTTAGGTCTTGAAAATTTATGTGACAGCTGACCAAATATTTTTAATTTCTAAAAGGACCGTTCTTCTTCCAAGCCATTACTGTTCAAGTAATTTTCAACCTCGGCCCCAAACTAATTTCGAATTCCTTTCATTTTGTCATTGTCGAAAATCCCAGTAGTCAAGGAAAAAACAAATAGCGACTATTATTCAGGTTTAAATGGTGTAATATTCTGCCATATTTTAAATTCACTGTTCTCTGCTTCGATAGGCAGTATAAAGAAGAAGGAATAAAATGTGTTTCATTGCTGCGTAGGTTGAAGTAATTGTTAATCTTATTCATCTGGTCAGTGGATTTTGGAATAAGTTTAGGACTCAATGTTAAATTGCTCTTATAAAGCCACCAAAGATGTTTAAAGGAGCCTTGAATATCTTAAGCAGGTGGTTCTAAAATGACAGAACTGGAAATTTGAATGTTGCCTTTCATAAGTATTTTCCATTAAAAATGAAACATTTAAAATTTCTTGAATCTGTATTGCTTGATCTTGAGTTTAGGTGTGTGGGTCTGTGTGTTTAAGTTGTGTTTTTAAAATTGGTCTCTCACTTTCATGAATGTCTGTTCCTTTGTACTAGGAGGACTATAATATAATGTAGTAGTGATTGCCTTAATGTTATCAGTTATTTTTGTTTTGTTTTTAATGTTGACAGCCCACAGCTTTAGTCTTCTTTCAAGCACTATTAAAATCAATTTTCTTTTAAAATACCGAAATACCGGTGTATGACTGTCATTAATTTGCTTTTATACAGGTGTTGGTTCAGTTACAGTTTTTGTGATTAGTAAAGACTTACTATGAAGCCTAATTGTAAGCAGGAATGTGTTTTCCTAATGGAAATGATTGTATTTAGAACTATTCAAATAATTATTGTTTGCAGAACAAGTCACAGACAAAACATGTCCCTTTTTGGCCACCCATGTTCTTGTTTCTGTTGCCTCCTTTAATGTTAAATGCCTGAGCAAACATGTTTATTACTTATTTCTCAAGGAAATCTAATATTAGGTATTAGAGTGTGGATTTGATTGTTATACATCTGCCTTATTTGAGTTTCTGTATCCCTCCTAAATGAATCCTTTCGTCCTTTTCCTCTTTATAGGGAACTCTTTGGGCCAGAATTTTGCTTAATTCTTATCCTGATTGTGTTGCTTAAAAATATCTTTTTGAGTGGAATCAAGGTTGAAAGAGGTAATAATTATGGTTCACAGATTACTTATCCATCTTCTTTTGCTGAATGTTTTTGCACATTGTTGACATTTTGTAAATAAAGATAGTTGGATAACTTAGTAGATTTATATTTCTTCTTAGGAATAAATTGGTTTTATTTTGTACTCAAATATTTCTGACTATGTTCTAAACTGGCAGTGAGCCCTTATAAACTCTTTTGGCGGTAATAGCAATGGAAATAAAAATAGCATGAGTGGAGCCAGTGCTTAACTTACCGATCCATGTACAGTATATTTAGAATTTGGAATATGAGAATTGTCTTGAGTTTCAGAACCTCTGATGTGAAGAAGCTCTTTACATATAATGCATGTTGTTTATAGAGTTCTGTGTTTTTACCGCAGGATATTAATTTATTGAGCATTGATAAGATGTCTTATTTGTACTCGGTGACTGATAAAACGCCTTTGTTTTTTGTTTTTTCCCAGTTAAGCAAATACTCAAGTTTTCAGTGTTGCCTAGATTTTGCAGACAGGCCTAGCAATGAGCAAAAGAAAAATCAGCAAGCCTCTAGATTTATCAGCTTCTTTTTTAAAGTACTATCCAGGAAACTAGATATTCATCCAGAAGGGGATACATAATATTAATTTTTAAAATGACAATGTGAAGCACCAAACTTAGCTCAGTGTGAATGTTGGTAGTAGATTTACTCAGCCTGTGATATTGAAAGACCTTGCAAGCACAGTTTAATTTGTCACATGATTTATTTCATAATTCTCTGTGTAACTTTATTGGTTTTTTATGTTGGAGTCATAGCTCTAGTGTATAAAGTTAAATCATTAAGTTGGTAAAATAATAAAAATTATGGGTAGGCCTTTTTTTCTTTGGACTGGTGAGCTTTCTCATTGCAATAGAAGGTATAAACAGGAATGGCTAGGAAGTGAACATTTTGTTGTGTATGTTAAACAGCTCAATTGTTTTTGGGACTTCCCTGGCTATCCAGTGGTTGAGACTCCGAGCTTCCAAGGCAGGGGGCGAGGGTTTGATCCCTGGTTAGGGAACTAAGATGCCACATGCCAAAAAAAAAGCAAAAAACAGCTCAATTGTTTTTAACATGTGGTCATCTCCTCAAGAAATGGAGTTGTACTGACTAGCTTTCTGATCTGCAGAGTGAATATATTTTTTAGAGAAAAGTGACTTAGCTATTTTCTTGTTTTAGTATACTTATTTTAATAGTCTGCTTAGTGAAAAAAATGTGCTTTTTTTTGCTGATTCATACTGCAGTAGGCAAGTATATTTTAATCAATCTTTTAAAAATAATTATTTAAACATTTCTTAGCTTGCAAAAAAGTATCTGCTGCTTTGTACCTGGTCCCTATGCCAGTTGTCTTTGGGGCTAACAAGGGAATATAAGACTTTGCTGTGGAAGACTGCTGTGGCATTTACTTAGCAGGGAAAAATTTTAAAGCAATGTATATACAGTTGGCCCTCCATATTGGTGAGTTTGGTATCTGTGAATTCAACCAACTGCAGATCGAAAATATTGGAAAGAAATATTCCAGAAAGCTCCAAAAAGCAAAGATTGAATTTGTTGTACCTGGCAACTATTTACTTAGCATTTACATTGTATTCAGGATTATAACTAATCTAGAGGTGATTTAAAGTATATAAGAGGATGGGCATAAGTTATATGCAAATATAACACCCTCTTATATAAGGAACTTGAGCATCCCTGGGTTTTGGTATCCTTGAAGATTCTGGAACCAATCACCTGTGGTTACCAAGGGATAATTGTAATTACATATTAAAATATATAATGGATAATAATGATCAGAGTAGAAATCAAAGTGTGTCCAAGTTTGTAGGAACCAAAGCATCCTAGAACTGTTGTAGCTGGAAGGTAATTTAGATACAGTCTATCCTAAAACCTTTACAGATGAGGAGGCATTATTCTCAGGTGCTTTAGTGACTTGCCCACAGTCTCTTCACTATTGAGTAATGGATGAGAACGCAAGACTTCAGACTTTCTAGTCTCCTCCTCCCCATGCCTCCATCTCTCCCTCTACCACATTGCTGCTAGTCAGAGCAGACTTTTAGTAGAAGGTGAGATTTTTTAAGCTGAATTTAAAAGGGTGATAAGAATTTAGAGGAATGGGAAGACATTGCCGGGGAGGTTGTGTTCAAGATTGTGCTGTATACGTAAAAAATGAGGTATTCTATGTGCAGGGAGGCCATTGGAGGTGTTTGAAGTCAGGAATCCTATGATAAAAGCAGTCAGTATTCTAGGATTAACATGGTGGTGTGCAAGCTGATTTGAAATAGGAAGGGAGAGATTGACTCCATGGAAACCAGTATATAAAAATAAAGGTATGTGGTTTGTTGACTAATTGCTTTAAGCTATAGAGATACAAACATAATAAGACAATTACCAGACCTCAAAAGGCTTTCACTCTAACAATGATGTAATGAAAATAGATAATCCATAGTAAGGATGTTGAGAATGTTGTCCAGTTACATCACACAGAATAAGGACCTTTGGGAGAAATTCTTGCCTAGTCTTTACAGTAAGAACTCACTTATTTCTGACCAATGGTTTTGTTTTTAGTCTTCTGGACACTGAACTAATTGACTTTATTTCCTTTTCAAATCAAACTACAGTGTTTAGACCAAATTATTAATCTGAAAGTTTAGATAGGCAATTATGGTATCCATAATTTTTCTTAGCCTCATTCCCAGTCCATTTTAGGTGCTTAACATTTTGTTTTGCATTTGTTTTATTGCTTCCATCTTTAAACTCCTGTTATTTTGTGTTTTATGTGGGCTACGTTATATCCTTTCTGGAGCAAGGCGGGTATAAAACAATAAAATTACTGTAACCATGACATAATGATACTGTCTGTATTTTTATAGTACCTTGAAATTTATAGCAGCACTCTCATTTTCATTAACTCATTTGCTCCTTTCAGGAAATATTATTATGCCCATTTTATTTTTGAGTAAAATGAAGCCCAGATTAAGTGACTTTCCCAAGGTCATGTGCTTAATGAGCACAGAACGTGTTTGGGGAATAGCAAGACTTCCAGGTTAGCTATTACTGAGGCTGCATATTGGAGAGTGGTGGAAGGCAGGTTGGGACTCTGTTCTGGAGAGCTCTGAATGCTGTGCGTTGGTGGTGCAGGAGTTTGGATTTCATTTGCTTGGCAGTAAGGAATCATTGAAGTTTTTTGTTCTGGACCGAGGAGCCATAATCAAAGTCCTTAAAGTGTTTTAGCAGTTAATCAGAGTCAAAGGGGATAGCAGGGTTTCGAGCTTAGATTATCAAAAGCAGTGCCATGAACAGAAGTAGGGGAGTTGGAAGAGGGAGCTATTTGGGGGAATAGGCAATGAATTCAATTTTAGACCTGTCGTTTGAGACATGATTGGGTGGCTCTTATGAGGTTGCAAGTTTATTGTGAAAATCAAGAAAGTTTTACTGAATTAAATGTGTGATAAACATACAAATAATAGGATTGCGATATATGCACATGCCACTTTGTGTGTGGACTGAGCATTGAGTCTGAACACTGTAAATTCTAGGCATCTCATTTTGGCTTTGACACTGGCTTCTATAGTTGTTTCAACAATAAGATGGTGATAATACCATTGTTACAGGGATGCTGTGGGGAATAACAAATTGATAGCAGAAGCATTTTTAAACTAATAGTTTTTAAAGTAATAGTTTTTCTTACATGAGCACGAGTGTAAAATCAGCAATTTTATTACTTGTGCTGCTGTAGAGAGGGAGAAGCTTTAGCTTTTAGATTGATTCTATGGGACACCATACTGCAGGTTGTACATTTCCATGTGCAGCCAGCACCTGGGGAGAGGGAGGTACACCCCAATACTCTTGAAAACTACACAATGGAGGTATTGCATTGTGGCAAACATAAACTTGTCCTTGATTTCAGGGCATTCTGTTATCTCACCCCCATCCCTGCCTATGCATTCTTATCTTTTACTACTTCCTTAAATAGCATGACTCAACAATTCCACCAGGAAGTCCCCTTATAGGCCCACCACAAACAGTTTCTTTTATCAAGTTTTAAGTTTTTTAAAAATCGCCATAAAACTTTGTGTGGAAGAGCTGTTCTGGGAGGGTGGCTATATTTATTCTGAAGCGTGGGCTCTCCTCTCCTCTCCCCCTTCACAGCTCTATCACATGACCTGAAAGTAAGCCCACTGTTTTGGTCAGTCTGGTGTTTGGGATGCTCTCTGAGAACCTTTGCTCACAAGCTCACACTGTCCCCTCCCTTAGAATGTCGTGGTATGTGGTGTGGTATAGTGAAAATGGCACTGGGAGTTGGGAGACCTGGGTTCCCCCAGGTGACTGGGACAAATTTCTTCACCACTGAATTTTTTCTTCTTCTTCTTCTTCTTTTGCATTTGTAAATACGAGAGCTTTCAAACAAAAGGCCATTGGAGTTCTTTTCAAAATGAATTTTAGGCAGAAGCTTAATGTTAAAAGGTAAGAGTGGAGCTGTTCTGATTGAGATGGGCACAGGGGCAGTGAAAGCATCCTCCCTCTACTCTCCACAGTGACCCTTAGGGCCCTTCCACAGGATCCTTAGGACTCCTGCTGGGTGCACTGTTTGAACACAGTTATCCTTATTTATCATACGGGACCTATCTGTCCTTTAGTCTATCTCCACAAATAGCTGATCTCTCAAGCCTGTGCTTCTGTCCTACTTTGTCTGAATTTAGCACTTAATTTGTGTTCATTTAGCTAATTCAGCACTTCATTATACACAGTCTTATTTTTTTCTCTGATTGAGTTATATAAGTAAATCTTGTCTCCTTAGAGCCTTGAGAGCAGGAACACACTGCTAGGGACAGAGTAGACATTTAGCAAATGATGCTTGATTGATTAAATTAGGGGTTCTCAATCTTTGCTGGGATAAGACTTGTCCATGGAACTTCTGCAGCATGCAGAGGCCCAGACCTTACCACCTGAGTTTCTAATAAAAGTAGAGGTCTGGCCATCCATAGTTTTAAAAAGTTTGTAAAAAATGATTCAGTAGCATTGAATGATTGCTTGTTGCATTTCAAGATTATTGCTTACAGTATCTTGAACTGGGTTCTCAATGTACCGTAAAGGCTTCATAGTAGAAAGACAGACAGAGAACTAGGAAACTTGGATCCTTATTCTGTTTGTAGCATTATCTAGCTTTATGATGTTGAACAAATCACTTAACTTTTCTGGCCCATAGGTTTCTAAATTGACAAATTATGTTTTATTTTCATACTTTGTTTTTCTTTTTAAGCTGTGGTGTTCTTCAAAACATGTTTTTGGGTGAAAACCAGTAAACACAACAGATACTTTGAGTAGCTTGGCTTCCATCTGAATACCATTTTAATAGACATATTAAGAATACAGAACATGATAGGCTTGATCCTAACTCAGCAGCAGAGCTAAAACATATGGGGAGTCTGAAAAGGTAGTATTTAGATTTTAAACTTGAAACATCTTACTAGAATGTGAATGAACAAGGACAGTAAGCTAATCAGGAACTGTAATATGCGAGCATGAACTGGATTATAATTAACCAACCTGACTGGTCCTTCTGCATTCATTTAATTCAGTAAATATAGAGCTTTCTTCTATTCCTTGCCATGCACCCAGCACTGGAGAAAGAGTAGTGAATAAGACAGATACTGTCTCTGTCCTCTCAGAGCTTACAGCATGTTGGGCAAGTCATACATTAAATAACACTGTTCATAGTTAATTGAGTAAAATATGGGAGATTCACAATACTCTGAATAAGATAGGGACATAAGCGTAAGATAGGGACACCTAATCTGGACAAAAGGATTTAGGAAGGGCGTCTGAGGAAGCAGTGTTTACACTGAGACATGAAGGGTGACTGAAAGTTAACAATTCAAGTCTGGGTGTAGGAAGTGGGGTTGAAAATGTTGCAAAGGGAGCAACATATACATAATTCTTGAAACAGTGAAAATGCAGCACTTTCAAGGAACTGAAGTTCGGCCTGGCTGGTCCAGGAAGAGTAAGATTTAGCTGAAGAGCTGAAGATGATTTCCAAATTATGAGGCTATTTTCATGATCTTTGTCCTTTTTTAGTGGCCAAATACCCAGGCAAAATTTGTGGAAGAGATTCCATAACTTCTAACAAATGTATTAATTTCTAGTGATAACAATAATAAATAATGTTTACCAAGTCTTTCTGCCAGTTACTAAGCTTTACACGCATTTTCATATTAATCTTCACAGTGACCCCATGAAGTGTGTACAGGTGTCACCCTCTTCATCTTTCAGGTGAGAAAACTAGCGTAAAGAGGCTAAGTGGTACACCTAGGTCTCTGACCTATTAGCTATAGCTGTATGCAATTAAGAGCATTACTATGCTCTTAACCTTTAACTTCTGCTTCCAGTCAAGTTGAATGATGAACTATTTAGCAGCTGTTTCTGAGTTTATCCTTAGTGCTCTTATGCAGTTCCCAGTTCCAGATTGTGTG
Source organism: Balaenoptera ricei (assembly GCF_028023285.1). Classification (NCBI taxonomy): domain Eukaryota; kingdom Metazoa; phylum Chordata; class Mammalia; order Artiodactyla; family Balaenopteridae; genus Balaenoptera; species Balaenoptera ricei. The sequence goes on from NC_082639.1 coordinate 129,599,564, forward strand.
GTCTAGAATCAGTGGTGCACTCATCTCTATCTTGCAGTTTGGGGAGATGGACAATTGATTAGCAGATCTAATGTTAACCTAGCTTTCAGACATATCGAGTTGTTGATTATAAAAATATTTTGAAGCTGTTTGTATATAGATTGCTGATTCTGGTAATCCATAAATCCTGAACATTTTGGAATTATATTTTAAACTGAAGCTACTTGCCGATGTTAACATCCAGATAATTTTCATTTGGGGCATCATTTATTTTTTTTGTTGTTGGCTAGATAGGAAATTAGGACGTGTGTAAAATATTTTAATGTTTCTCAAACGAGTTGTGACTTAAAATTGATATACTGGCAAGTACTGGGGATTTACTACTCCCCTTCCCCCCACCAAGCTGTAATTAAGCCAGCTTTCAGTTGAAGAAACATGACAGTTGATTATTGTTTCTGATAAGTTAGTCATTTAATGGTATTGGTATTCCCTATCATATATACCCTGTTTAATCCTTCCCCATATCACCCTGTTTATTGTTACAGTGTTTGTGTCTGAAACACACGGTTGTTGTGTGTTGTGTGTTACGGTGCAGAGGTACTCCCCTCTGAGTGCTTCTTCATGCAGTCAGCCAAGAAGGCTTTTTTGGCAGACTGTAATATATATTAACTCATATGCCAATCACTGTTAGTTAGGAAGGAATTGGTGAAAATCCTCTGATGTTATGAGAGACATTGTAAACATCACAAAAGCCTGAGAAGACAAATTAACAATTTTATGGGTATTCCTGGAAGAAATGGTGTGATTTCAGAGGATTAGACTGTAGTGTCAGAGCCATTGCCAGTTCCATGATGCTGGAATCACATCTTAATAGTTCCGTCCTGATATAAGACCCAGTATGGTGCTGGTTCAGTGATTGAACGCCTTTCCTGGATGTGCTCCTGTGCGTGTGCAGACCCACGTACCCTAATTAGATGCACAGTGCATCCACATCCATGCTCATACCCCAGGTGTGCCTGCGCCTCTCATGTATGTGTACATAATTTAAAAAGGAGGGACTTCCCTGGTGGTGCAGTGGTTTAGAATCCCCCTGCCAATGCAGGGGACAGGGGTTTGAGCCCTGGCCCAGGAAGATCCCACCTGCCGCGGGGCAACTAAGCCCGTGCACCAGAACTCTGTGCTCCAGAGCCCACGAGCCATAACTACTGAGCCCATGCACCACAACTACTGAAGCCCGCACGCCTAGAGCCCATGCTCTGCAACAAGAGAAGCCACTGCAATGAGAAGCCTGCACACCGCAACGAAGAGTAGCCCCCGCTCACCGCAACTGGAGAAAGCCCGCGTGCAGCAACAAAGACCCAACACAGCCATAAATAAATAAATAAATAAATAGATTAAAAAAAAAAAAAAAGGAGTCACTGTACATCCTACTTTTTTTTTAAACATGGTTTCCTATTCTTTAATGTTTACCCAGGTAAATAAACAATCCTTTTTATTTGCTAGGTACCTCCTCTGCGTAATTTCAAGGCTAACCTTTTTTTTTTTTAAGATCTTTGAACTTTATTTAGTTGAGTGACTTCTAGTGGCATAAATAACAAACGATAACCTGATCGTTGAATTATTACTCACAGTGGCCGTAGCTGATCAAGGTTGAGTCGTCTTAGGTTAGTCAAAGAGGCCCAGTGAATTCAGTGGAGGGGCAATTTTCACCTTGTCTTATAAAACTGGAAAATATTGACATGTCTGCAGGTTTCAGTTCTTCAAAAACTAACCTAACCTGCCTTTTTACCTAATAATTTTTCACAAATATCCTTCCACATCTTACCTTATCCTTTTTAATGGTTACACATTATTTTATTGTATTGGTAGACCAACCTATTTACTTATTCTTTTTTGGTGTATGTTAGATTTTTTCCATAGTTGTAGATACAGTGTTTTTTTTTTTTTTTTAAGATAAATCCTTAGGAATAGAATTGTAGCATAAAAAAATTACACACTTAAAAATTTTGTACATGTTGTCAGACTGCCCTTGAGAGAGGTACCATTCTATATTTTTATCTATCCTACATATTTTATGTACAGTATTTAATAGTATCAATTTCCCTGCAGTGTCTCTTTTAAATTTTTGATATGTTGATAGATGAAACACTGTTGTAATTTTCATATTTTTGCTATAAGTCGAACATGTTATTACATTTTTCTTTTTCTGTATATTTTTCAAATGTAATGTAAAACTGATTTACTTATTTTTTATATTATAGGAAATTTTATTATGCATTATCACTTTTTTTTTAAACATCTTTATTGGAGTATAATTGCTTTACAATGGTGTGTTAGTTTCTGCTTTATAAAAAAGTAAATCAGCTATACATACACATATATCCCCATATCTCTTCCTTCTTGCGTCTCCCTCCCTCCCACCCCTCTAGGTGGTCACAAAGCACCGAGCTGATCTCCCTGTGCTATGCGGCTGCTTCCCACTAGCTATCTATTTTACATTTGGTAATATATATATGTCCATTCCACTCTCTCCGCCCCAGCTTATCCTTCCCCCTCCCCGTGTCCTCAAGTCCATTCTCTACATCTGCGTCTTTATTCCTGTCCTGCCCCTAGGTTCTCCATAACCTTTTTTTTTTTTTTTTTAAGATTCCATATATATGTATTAGCATACGGTATTTGTTTTTCTCTTTCTGACTTACTTCACTCTGTATGACAGTCTCTTAAGTCCATCCACCTCACTATAAATAACTCAGTTTCGTTTCTTTTTATGGCTAATATTCCATTGTATATGTGTGCCACATCTTCTTTATCATTCATCTGTCGATGGACACTTAGGTTGCTTCCATGTCCTGGCTATTGTAATTAGAGCTGCAATGAACATTGTGGTACATTACTCTTTTCGAATCATGGTTTTCTCAGGGTATATGCCCAGTAGTGGGATTGCTGGGTTGTATGGTAGTTTGATTTTTAGTTTTTTAAGGAACCTCCATACGGTTCTCCATAGTGGCTGTATCAATATACATTCCCACCAACAGTGCAGGAGGGTTCCCTTTTCTACACACCCTCTCCAGCATCTATTGTTTCTAGATTTTTTGATGATGGCCATTCTGACTGGTGTGAGGTGATACCTCGTAGTTTTGATTTGCATTTCTCTAATGATTAATGATAAAACAGTGATTTCTCTCTCTTGTTGTATTACACTAGTTCTGGCCCTTTCATGAAAATGTGTAACTTCTTAAATATTCTCTTTCCATGAGTACGCCCCCCCCCCCCAATTAATTCCCATACTTCTTTTGAATAGCAGTTTAGGGATGAGAATAGAGCTGGGGTCTACCCTGGGAACACTTAAACATTCCCTCAGCCTCCCCCATGTCCTCCAAACATGCACAGTCTGAGTTAGATACCTCTCCTTTGTTTCTGTAGATCCTATTCTGGCATCTAAGTTACTACTTTTAATTATGGGTTAACTTGTTTCTCTTTTTTGTAATAGCTTAAACTCTGTGCCTCAGGGACTACATTTCATCCCTGACACTTAACACATGCTTGCTATGTATTTGATACTCAACAAATATTTACTGAATGATTTTTTTGATTCTCAGATTTTTTTTCTAGCAATATACCTTTAATAGCAGAGGAGAATGAACTTGTATCCTGAGAGCCTGGGAAAAACTGTGGTGGCCCATATACTTTAAAATTATTAACTATGAGTTCTTTATTCTCTTTCGTTATGTATTGGTGATTGTTTTATATATCAAATATTTTAAATTATTCAGCTTTTCAGTAAAATTTACTTTCCAGGAAGACAAGCATGTTTAGCCTATGGCTTTAAGTACTCTACCAGAGATCCTTGGCAAATCAGTCTCCTGATAGAGGAAGCACATATGAAGTGAAAAGAGCATCAGCTCTGGAACCAGACAGACTTGGGTTTGAATCCTGGCTTTGCCGCCTACTGGCTGTGGGCCACGGGGCTAGTTATTTAGCCTCTTTGTAGTACTTTACAGAATAATCTATTTCATTTAACAAGTTTATTCATAGTAGATATTTATGGAATGCCTACAGTTTGCAAGGCATTGTACTGTTTGTCAAGTTTGTGCTTGTAACAATCATACTGCTTGCCTTCATGCAGCATCCAGCGTGCCAGAGTTCTCTTGCATGTGACAGTTAGCGTTTACCCTCCTTCCCCTGGAGCTGTTGCTGATTCCCCATCCACTTATCAGTGCTTCAGCAACAACCAAATCTTACTTATCTGGAACCAACTGGTTTGCAGACTAACCATAGTTTATAAGAAATAGTGCATTTTTGAAAGAATGAGAAATGATCAGCAAAAACATGTACATATATTCTATGTGATCTCTCATTGACCCCTGCCAGGTAACCGTAAGTGCTAGATGTATGTACCCCCTTGGTAGTCAGATGCTTTACTGGCAGCTGTCTATTAGCTGTTCATTCATAGAGGGGATAGTTGCAGGTCATCTGTGGCGCTGTGGTCCTGGAGAGCAGAGCCATGCCTTGCCTTTGCACAAAAATGTTTCTTTTAACAGAAGGGAATTAGAGTGAGCCTAATTTTTTACTCTGCCTGCTCTTAAGACATTTTAATTTTTAATCAGATATTTGGGAGGACAGGGGTGAAGAAGGAATGGAAAGATAATGCGGATTGGGAAGTCTAGGAATTTATTCACTACCTACGAACTTGGAACTGACAGGACTTAAAATCATTTCAGTGCTGGATTGAACTGGTGTCTAACCTCCCAGCAAGCTTGGAGTTTTCTGGGGTGTGAGGAACAGGGTATTTCAGGAAGCTGACAATGAGGAGGAAGGTAATTTAACTTCCGAGTGGAGATGGCTCAACAATGTTATGTGTGAACCCCAGTTGACATACAGCAGTGACATCATTGTAGAGTCCCTTGGTTGCTAGGAAAGATGACAGTGACCTTGAAGGAAAGAGGCTATCTAGCAAAAACATGATCTTGGCATGTTGTGGAGTTTAAACACCTGCCTAGATTATGCCAGGTAATTGGAAAGCTGAGAGGTCAGTAGACTCAGATTGTTGCCATGCATAGGGTTTTTCCTAATATTTGGGGGTGGGGAGGAAGAGCTCAGATAAGAAACGGGTTATAATAACAGTCTGTTTGTTTTTCCAGGTGTACCCTTTTGGCCATTATCAAGTAATTTTTATGTTTTCTTTATCAATTGTGACTGTTTTATTTTTACTGTTTTGAGTGATACCTGTGGAATAATAAATATTTCTAAATATTGTATGTAACTTTAACCATACAATAAGTTCAAGTTTACACAAAGTCATTTTTAACTACATTGATCTAATTTCTATAAATAAAAAAATTATTTGGGATGTTCTCTGATCTTTCTTCTGTTTCCCTTCTTAATTTCCCTTTCCGGTTTCCCCATGTTAATTGAGAGTTGACTGGTTTTTATTTTTTAAATCTGTGTATCATACTCTCAGAATCCTTCATCTCCCTTGACTTCTCGTGTGATTTTGTTTTCTGATCCATTAAATTTAAAAAGAACATTTTCCTTATGATGCATTAATGCAAACTTTATCCATTTGTTACATTTTGTCCACCCCGAAATTTAAGGTGGTTTGTAGAGATTCATAAACTATAGCAAGAAATGCAAAATAAAAATATAAAATAAAATCAAAATTCTAATATAAAAATCTAATGTTTGCTTTCAGTGGGGCACAAATATTTCTCTAAGCTTCATTGTAGATGGTACAAAAAAACAAACCCAGGCAATTTATGTTCATAACATTTGAAAGCAAACAAACCTTTGTTTTAAAAAAGCAGAACTCCTGACACTAAGATCAGAAGGAAGTGGCTCCTCAGAGACCTTATAAACAGGACCCCATGTAATGGAATGAACAGAGGCCTTACAGTAGTCCTACTATGCATGCACCGACAAACTTCATAAGGCCCCTCTGTAGGCCAGATGCATCATCGTTAATAAAGACACTTAACGTGGTGGGGAGGTGAGGAGGATTCAAAACAGAGTGTGGCTTAAAAGGGGAAGAGATTTTGGAATAATTAGAAGCATGGAGATGTTGCATATCCTTTAGGCAGTCTTCCATAAATATTCTTTCTCTCAACTTTGTATAGATTATAAGCTCTGTGAGGACAGGAAGTTTATCTGTTTTGTTCACATTAGTACAGAGTTAAGGGCACAGTGTAGGTTATTAAGTCTTTTCAGAATACATATGCACTGGGTTTGAAATTATATTTGTTGGTGCTTATCATTGAAGTTAGATGATCTTGTTCAGGGAGATGGCTACTCAGGCAGCACCTCAAAGGGTAATACCACATGGGCACGCTCATTGGCGGCCTGGTTGTCAGTAACTTGATTTCATTACCATACTTACAGGTAATTGAGTTCAATAGAACTGACTCTTGCTAACCAAATACAGAATAGAGAGAAATAGAAACAGTGCCTGTTTGTGTTAACCTATAAATCTATTATGAGAAATATAATTGCGAAGTGGACCAGAATTCTTGGCCATTCAGCAGTACCTTGTCTCACTTTAAGAGAAGCCAAATTGTAATCAGAAGAGTTGCTTTTAATGACTCTTTTTTGGTCAAGGCCAAAGAAATTAATTAAATATGCTAATGGTTAGGACGTACCTTCTCTGCTGGTTAGGATGTATTTTGCCCTGAACAGTGCTGGGCACGTCCTGAAAAATTTTTGTTTTCTAGGCTTCCCATTTCTATTTTTAATTGTTTGCCATTGACAGAAAGAGAACACTAGGTTAAACAGACTACTTAAAAGCTGTTTTTAAATAAGGGGGAAAGGTTGAAATTTGATATTTGTATTGTTTGTGGATCTAAACTCCCTGCGGTGTTCTTGTTTGCCATGCTGTTAAGGCATAGTTAACTGCCAGTTATAATAAATGTTGCTTATCTTGTATAGTTTTCACTACTTTGCCCGAGTAAAAGAGCCTATCTAAAAGTGCTGTCCATAGGAAACAATTCAGGTGGTAATTTTAGTGCATACTACAGGTGTACATACACAAAGTAAGCTGTGATGACTTAACGGTTATATTTTGGCATTGTAGTCACAGTTGAGACTCTCATCCCCTGCCCCCTTTTTTATTTTAATTCTGGCAGGTGCTGGGAATGCTCAAAGCAGAATACATAGCTCCTTGAACAACAACAGGCTTTGAAAAGTGATCACTTTAATGCAGACATGGAAGTTTCCTGTCAGCATTAAACCGGAGTTTAGGAGCCTGGAGTGATGGAAATTGACATTAGGTAGAGTGACCAGGTGGTATTAGGACAGTTGGTTGTCCATTTGAAAAAAAAAAAATGTGTGTCAGGGTCATACCTTATACCATACACAAAAATGAATTCTGGAGAGATTAAAGATTTGAATGTTCAAAGAAAAACTCAGAAAAGTACTAAGACAAAAGTAGGAATTTTTATTTAGTTTTAGGCATGGAAAAGCTTTTTGACACGGCGTACAACTCAGATGCCATACAAGGGAAAGATTGATAGGTTTAACTATGTAAAGTATTTAAGGTTCTTCCTGCCAAAAGCCTCTACAAATATAATTAAGTTATATGGGAGAAATATTAGTAGCCTATAAGAATGATAGAGTTAATTTTTCTTAGTTTATTAAGTATCATTAGACATCAATAACAAATGACAGGCACCCCAATAGGAAAATGGTCAAAGTATATGAATAGGCAATTCACTGAGAATAAGAATATAAATATATGAACCCTGATTAAGAGCCTCAGCTATAAAGACAGAACCTTCTTCAAGGCGGAAATATAAAAAACTAAAGGATGAATTGGAAAATGTGTGCTTTGGTAGGGTAGTGAGGAAATTAACGTTAGGGAAAAGGATAGAGTTGAATACTGGCCATGATTTAGAGGTAATTTAGGAGTGTTTATATACATATACCTGTACACACACACACATATATATGTAATATTTGGTAATTTTATTGCTTTAAAGGAGGAAAATATATTTAAAATCATGAAATAGTTAAGTAGAGAAGGGATTCCTGCCATTCCTGATTTAATATGTAGGACAGCAGATAAATGATTTGTTTATGCCTTGGGTAAGCTTGTGTAGTAATTGTTAATTTGTTCCAAGATAAGTGTCTCAAGGATAACTGAAAGTCAGTTATTAACTCACTTTTTCTCGTGCTTTTGCACAAACATCTTTAACAAATGTTCCCAGAGTCCTGATGAAGGTTCTTTTTTGCAGTGGTTTAAAGTCCTTCCCCAGAGTTCTTCAACATTATGTTTTTTTTTTTTTTTTTTTAAAGAAATTCACGTTCTTTTATTTATTTATTTATTTATTTATGACTGTGTTGAGTCTTCATTTCTGTGCAAGGGCTTTCTCTAGTTGCGGCAAGTGGGGACCACTCTTCATCGCGGTGCGCGGGCCTCTGACCATCGCGGCCTCTCTTGATGCGGAGCACAGGTTCCAGACGCGCAGGCTCAGTAATTGTGGCTCACGGGCCCAGTTGCTCCGTGGCATGTGGGATCTTCCCAGACCAGGGCTCGAACCCGTGTCCCCTGCATTGGCAGGCAGATTCTCAACCACTGCGCCACCAGGGAAGCCCCAACATTATGTTTATGGGACTATCCATTCTGATTCAGAACTCAACTTCTGGAACTCTTGCATTAGGGACTCCTTGTTTTGTAATGAAATTGTCACCCAGGAGATAGCAGTTAACCTCTCCTCCTTCTTTCCTGTTTTACTTATCTGCCTCATTGGCCAGTGTAAAGCAATAACCTGAGCAGAAGGATATCTTCCATTATAACTCATTTGCCTTCTTACAGGCATGTCTCCAAATGGTCTACAGAATCCTTCTAGTGGCAGGTGAAATAACTAAATATTGTATTTAAAAAGAAGGAATCAGAAATCTCCTTGCTTCTAGCTACTGCTGGGCAGTAAACACAGTGAGGTCAGCAAAAAGTTACTTGAGCACATGAAGTGATGCTGTTAAAAGAATTTGAAAGCAAAATTTGCTATGGATAAATAAGTTGACAGCAAGGTTTGTTGTGTGAGCTGAAAAATTAACAGACAACCTCAGTTGGCAGTATTAGCTTAAGATAGAATGATTCTGGGTAGTATAAAATAACAAGTTACCAAATTTGGTTTTGTCCCATGTGCCAGGCACTGTGCTAAGTGTTTTACATGAATTATCTAATTTAATCCTCACCTCAACTATGATACTATGATATAGGTATTGTTGAATCTCTGTTTTGTAGATGTGGAAACTAAGGTACAAGAAAGTTACGTAATTTTCCGAAGTTAACATCATTAGAAAGTGGTGGACTTTGTTTAAAATAATTTAAGGGTATTGATTCCAGTTTTTAGCTAACATTAATTGACTTCTCTGGTTGGTTAAGGAAGGTATTTTTAGCAGAAATTCTTTGTTATTGTCAATCGCTTTTCTTCAAGTTTCTGGAAACAAAGTTATATGTTGGGTGGCAAAATAATTTTAGAGATAGTTATGTGTTTGAGTGCTTCTTGCTCCTTTCCACTTTTATAAAGCATTGTGGACATTAATTTTGTATGAATTAAGAAGCATAGTTTTAATGCTTTTTGGTTTTGGAGTTGAGGTATCAATTGAGTTTTCAGCCTACCTAGTGACAGTCAAAATAAATGCCATGAATGAAACTTTCAGCACTCTGAACAGTGATATAAAAGTAAAATAGGACGTGGATACCTTTGGAAAGTGTGTGTGTGTGTGTGTGTGTGTACCAGTTTTCTGTTCTGGACCTCATGGAAGAGCTGCTTGCCCTTGTGATGATGCTGAAAGACTGTTAAAGCTGGTATTTGAAAAATAGATGAAAAGCTGCTGGTGTAAGAACCCAAATCACAGAAGATTCCAAGACCAGCTTTCTCATAGTAAAGGGTAACTTTACTTAGTTACCCTTTGTGTAAAATCAACCCAAATCAGGAGGCACAACTTAATTTATATGGACCCAAGTTTTCATATTTGGAATTGTTACTTGTTTTTACTAGCAAAGTAACAGAAGGTACAAAACCTTTAGGAGTTTGTGCTAATTGTAATTGTTTTGTTGTGAAACGATACTTCAGACATAGTAATATATTTATGATGGCTGCTTTTGCATAGGGTAAATATTATATCTGTACATTATAGACAAAATTCAGAAAACTATATCATACATATTAATATGCAAACATATGGGCACATTCTCTTTCTCTCTTAGTCCTTAGTCTCTCAAAATGAATTCTATCTTTATTTGACTCAGTCGAATTTTGAGGCGGTGTCACTTAGTTGAGACCGGATCTCTGTTCTTTAGTGCCACTGTGTAACAGATGTTCACCTGCGTCTATTTCCAGCTCTGTTTTACATTTTAACTGGGGCTCTATCGCATGGTAATTAAGAATAGTAGCCCAGGAATCTGACAAATTGGTTTGAATACATGACCAATAACTTTCTTCCTTCAGCAAATTTCATTGCTTACTATATACTAGGCATTATTTTAGGCACTGAAGAAAACCTGGACTCTGAGAAATGATCTGTAAATATTCTTCCTCACATAGCTGTGTTTAGAATTAAATGAGATAATGTACATAGATTGCTGAGCACTTTGCCTGGAAAATGGAATCCACAATTTTTTTTCCCTACCCTGGGAAATGTAAAAATTTTATATGTTATTTCTTACTATTTTTAAATCTTTTGATGACTTGGAACCCTCATAGTAGAAAAGCAAGTATGAACAAGTGCTAACATTTTTAATGTGTCATACAAATTTACAAACATAGAAAGCAAATGATTATCCACATTTGAATAGGCTCCTTTGATTTTAAAATATTGTCAGTAGATAAGCAGTAAATTGTGGAAGCCTAAATAATTTATTCATATCAAACAAAACAGCAAAATGAACACGATGTTTAATGTTACCTGTAATTTTTATTCTTTGCAAAGTAGATTTTGCTTAATTTTTCTCTTAAGTTCTCCATCTCAGGTAATCATTAGACTTTGGGGTCCTTGAGGGTTTTGAAGAAGCCAAGTTTTGTTAATTTTAGCACCTCATTTTAGCACAGTATTTAGCTCATAGAAGATATTGAGTAAATATTTATTAAACCATTTTCTTGAATTAAATTCATTTCAGGATTGGCGGTCTTCAGTTTAACATGTCCCGTGTGTTAGCATCCTGCTCACTACCACAAGCATACTGGTAGGCCTAGTAAAAGATACGGATGTTAGCAGCTCTTACACAGAACTGTTTCTTCTTTTGCTCTCTTACCTGTATCTGCCCTTCATAACTGACGCAGAGTAGAGTCTTCCTGTGTCTTCCCATGTTCTTCTACTCATCCTGGCTCTGAGAATCCTGAGCACTGGACATCTGAGATAGCAAAAGGTCCTCCCTGTATAAGGCTTGCTGAATTGAAGGCTGGAACAACATGAGAATATGAGCTCTGGAGCTTTGGGATTGGGAATACATCTTAGGCTAGAGGATACCATGAAAAGGAAAAGGAAGAGTTTTTGTGGGTCAGGAATTTGGGCATGTCTTAGCTGGGTCCTCTGCTTCATTCTCTCAAAAGGCCATAGTCAAGGTGTTGGCCAGAACCATAATCTCATCTGAAGATTCAGCGGGGGAATGACCAGCTTCCCAGGTCACTCACATGGCTGTTGGCTAGGTTCAATTCCTTACTGGCAGTCGGACTGAGGGCCTTGGCTCCTTCCAGGCAATTGGCTGGAGGCTGCCCTCAGTTACTTACCATGTGGGTTTCTCCAGCTTGCTTCATCAGAGCAAGCACACAAGAAGAGCTAGAGAGTGCTGGCAGGAAAAGAGTGTTAGAAATCACAGCCTTTGTAACCTAATCACAGTAGGAATCGCATCCTTTTTGTAATATTCTATTTCTTACAAGCAGATCTCTTGGTTCAGCCCACACTCAAGGGGAGAGAACTACACAGGGCACGAATACCAAGAGTTGGGGATTGTTTGGGGTCATCCTAAAAATTTGCCTACCACAGGGCCTTCAATAATTTTTAAGAGTGTAAAGGGGCCCTGAGATTAAAAAAAAAAAGAAAATTAGAGAACTGCTAATCTAGATATACATTAAATTGGTGGAATATGTGTGGGAAGTAATACTGTCCTTAAAAAAGGTATTCTTAAGAGTAATATCTTGGGCCTGGGAAGTGAAAATGAAATGAGGAGAAACCTCTCCTTTTCGTGGACCTCACTTTCTGAAGAGAGGGATCTTAGTATTATTTATTACCTAGCTATTTTTTAGCAACATCTTTTAGAAAGTAACACAAACATGATAGGAAGAAATATCAAATGTTAGAAAAACTAGAAAGTCTCTGAAGCATATCATAGCTGTCATGAGAACACAAAGCACAGTTTTGTTCATAGTCATTGAAACTCCATGACATTAGTAGGAAGAAAGAATGCACTGACATCAGATACTTAGGGTATTTGATTGAGAGATGGAAGAGTAGCATCTAACTAATATTTGCATTATTCTATACGATATAAGAAGCCAGAATGCTTGATTTCTTGTCCAAATTTTGAAGTTTCCACTACCGTTTTTGCCACTGTCTACTTCTGTGACATTAATCTCTTTGGGCTAAAATTTCTACGTCTGTAAAATGGAGCCATGGATTAGATGCAGAAGGTTCTATCTGTTTTCACAATTTTTTAAGATGGCCTGGGTTGGGGTGGGAAGAAAATGAATGACCAAATCTGTGATAAGTGATGACTTCAGGCAGAATTTCAGAAGTAAGTATATGAAGTTTCTTAATGTCATTTCTGCCATCCTTTACCTTTTCCTATTACGTCTCTTTCCTCTCATATAGAACCCACTCATATAAAGATACTGACGTTATTAATTTTGCTACAATATTTATTTAAGCATTTTATAACATAGGATTATCCGATGTTGATCACAGGTCTTTGTGTCCAATATGCTTTAGCTTTAATGTCTATAGTTAAGAGAAATCTGGGAGAGAAGAATAGGAACATATTCTTTTTTTTTTTAATTGGGGTATAGTTGTTTTACAATGTTGTGTTAATTTCTACTGTACAGCAAAGTGAAGTAGAGTTCCCTGTGCTATACAGCAGGTTCTTATTAGTTACCTATTTTATACATGTTAATGTATATATGTCAATCTCAATCTCCCAATTCACCCCCCCCCCAACTCCCCACCCCCTGCTTTCCCCCCTTGGTGTCCAAACATATTCTTGCAAAGCAAAAACAAAACAAAACTTATTTTTGGAGGATCTTTGTATATGTGTTACCCTTTAGGAAGCTCTAGAACTCGACTCTAAAAGTGATGGAGGGCTTCCCTGGTGGCGCAGTGGTTAAGAATCTGCCTGCCAATGCAGGGGACACAGGTTCGAGCCCTGGTCTGGGAAGATCCCACATGCCGCGGAGCAACTAAGCCCGTGCGCCACAGCTACTGAGCTTGAGCTCTAGATACCGCGAGCCACAATTACTGAGCCCGTGTGCCACAACTACTGAAGCCCATGTGCCTAGAGCCCGTGCTCCGCAACAGGAGAAGCCACTGCACGAGAAGCCCGCACGCTGCAACAAAGAGTAGTCTCCGCTCGCCGCAACCAGAGAAAAGCCTGCGCGCAGCAACGAAGACCCAGTGCAGCCAAAAATAAAATAAATTAATTAAAAAAATAAAAGTGAAGGAATTTGGGGTAACAATTTTTTTAAATGGTTGTTAAAATGTTTCAGATAAATTCCAGTATGGCTAAAGGCCATTCAGTGACCCAAATATTTTCTAAAAAATGGGATAAGATTTTATTGTAAAATTGTTTATATCAACTCATTCAGTCTGAACTATATTTTTCATACCCATTTATGGCAAGATAAAATATTTTTTGAGAGTCTAAGTTTATTTCTTCTTGCAAGTATAAAAGCAAGCAAGGTGATTGAGAAGAATGTTGATGTCGGCTAAACCATATTGTTAATATCCAAGATTCACATATAAAAATAAAGGAATTTGAGAAATTGTAAATAAGCTTGTCTCAATTTGATCAAGCCTTCAATGCTAGAGATTTGTCAAGATAAAAATGGAAGATTAGAAGAAACAGTAATTGCAGATAGCAGTATAGTAGTAATTTGGGAAATGACTGTAATACTAAGTTTCATGTGCCAAAATTATGTTTAGTGAATTATTTTCTTGTATTTTTGAAATGTAAGGTAGAAATGCAATTGCAACAAATGAGCCCTTCTGTCATTTATTGCTGTTGAGATTGTTGTCCTTAAGTCACTTTGTATCTTTTTATGAAGATCCAGCTAAGAAATATCTTTTAGATCCTAAATACCTGAAAAAAGTTTTGCTTTTCTTGTGGAATTGAATGCTGCTGTCCCCTGACCTTGACCCTCCCAAAGCAGAGTTCAGAACATTTTCTTCTTTGCTTTTAGCTGCTAGGAATTTTAGTGCCAAATTATACTTCAGTTTAATAACTTTACATATTTACATTCTAAATGTACACTTGCCTTATTCTTCTGCCCCTTCTTAATTTCCTTATTTCTATGTGTTTTATAATTATTTCTTCTTTACTTATAAAAAAATCTTTTATTGAATGAGATTGTTCTTATAACATTTTTAATAATAAAAAATTCTCAGCCTTACAGTTAATCAAAGAAATGCAAATTACAGCAACATTGAGAAACATTTTAAATCAAATTATAAGAAACGAAAATATGATTTTCGGTGCTGATTGACATGAATGCAGTGAATTGGGCACTATCATATCTATTGGTGGAAGTGTACATCTATACAACCTTTCTGTAAAGCCCTAAAACATCCATATCTTTTGATCTAGCGATGTAAGTTCTTGAGTACATCCTAAGGAAATTCCCTACATTTGGAAAAAGCTTAATGCACAAAGATGTTTATATCCCCTTTACTTAAAAAAGGTAAAATTTAGAAACAACCTAAATGGGATTAAGTAAACTATTAGGTATCTATCCACTTAATGGAAGGAGTAATAGCATTTTTTTTAAGTGTCTTTTTGGCTGCGGCATGCAGAACTTCCCTGACCAGGGATCAAACCTGCGCCCCCTTGCAGTGGAAGCGCAGAGCCTTAACCACTGGACCACCAGGGAAGTCCAGGAGTAAAACCATTTTTAAAAGCCTTCAAAATAAAACAATAATGTAGCTGGCTTTAATTGGCTATCTTACTGTGTGCCAGGACTGTTGTAAGCACTTTCTTTTTAATCTTCACAGCAACCTTATGAGGGTAGATATTTGTATTACCCCTGTTTTATAGACGAGGAAACAGGCTTGGGGAACTGAAATAACTTGTTGGAGATCATCCAGCTCCTAACTAAGTGGGATTTGTACAAACCCTAGAGTGTTACTTCTGTAACCAGCACTTAGAGCCACTTCCTGTGCTATCTCCCTAAGGAGAAGAGGTGTGGGGGGAGTGAAAATGTAAAATGTATTTGATGAAGAATGAAAGAATACATAGAAGGTAATTTCTGTGATTGTGATACCTGGAAGGCATTTAAAATCCTAAGACTCTCCTTCATTTAGAGAGGAGTTAAGTTACTTGACCCAAGGTCTTATAGTTGAAAGGAGATTCCAGATTTTAGATTTCCAAGTAAAATGTGTTTGCTTTTGTATAGTGGCTTTTTAAAAATTGTGATTTAGTGATTTCTGTTATCTCCTAGCACTATTTGGAAGACAGGAAGACCGTGTCTTTAATTTTTCCTTTGCTTTTATGTTGATAATTTTTTCTGCCAAAGTTTTGTCTGTTTCTCATAGGCTAATAAAAGTGAGGTGTTGTAGATTTAAATTGATTAGTTTATAACTTTAGTTGCCATAAAAATATAAGGAAGTTGATGACTGTATGATCAGTCATCAGTTTAATGCTAAATGTAATTTAGCATTAAATGTAATGCTAAATGTAATTTTGTAAGTAAATCAGGTTATAGACATTATTCAATTTTTATTTCCCCAAATTTTAAAATGAGTTTGGGTTAGTAAAGGACCCTTAAAAAAACAGTGCATATATTTTAATCTTTACCCAGATTTCCTTTTCTCTCCCCCAACTTTTCTTTCTTCCAGATCTCCTCTTCCTCTTTCTTTTTTGTTTCAAAATTTCTGAAAATTTTACATCCCCAATTGAATTTCATTTTGAGCTATATAGTACTTATTAGGCTTCTATCTTCTTAGCAGTTGGAACATTGAATTATTTATAAGTTCTTTTTTTCTGTCCATAATATAATGATCCATTATCCATGCTGTATCACACTGTTAACATTTGGGTAGGATTTCTGTTGTTGGTCAATAATGTAAGTAAAACATATCTTTATGACTTAGAAGAGAAAAAAAATAGCTTGGAATGATACATGTTTTACATACATATAATTGAAAAAATGTGCTTCAAAAAGTTAGCTTAAACTAAAAGTACATGTAGAATAATCACCAGTGAGGGGGAAGTATCAATTTCTGGTAATCCAATGACCTGTGGTTTGTGAAAAGACATGTGTAGTTGGAAGTTATATATTTTGCTTTACAGAATATATAGCAAACAGTTTTACTTCTTTTAACCCATTATCAGGTTTATTTTGGAGAGTTGTGTGAGTAATGTGCATATATACTGAATTTAGAAAACATTGCAAGAAATTTGTGTGTGGTAATTTCTTTGGTGTGGTAATTCCTTTGTGTGCAGTGCTTTTTAAGAACTCAGGGTAGTTAGGTGTTTTAACTTAAGTGTTTAACTGCAGCACGTTTATAAATGATAGGCATTAAGTTAGTAGATGAACTTGTATAAAACAATCATCTAAGGCTAAAGTGACTGATTTATTCATTTATTTAACATTTATTGTCTAATACCCATCAGGCACCATGTTATACTGATTTACATATATCACTTATTCTTAACCCCTGGACTTTAATCAGAAAGGATAGCCCCCATCCTGGAAGAACTCACAAATCAGTGGCAGGTTGTGGGGGAGGGGTGGGATGGGAACAGATGAGTCAACTGAAAGCTAATACTCTGTGATAAATGCTGTGAAGGTTGTAAAGCTGGTATGCTATGGAAGAATAGAAGAGATTCACTTAACCCAGTTATTTAGGGAGAGGGAAAGAGGAAGAGACTTTTCAAAGAAGACCAGAGCTGAAAGATAGTAGGTATTAGGTTGAGGGATATGGGGGCAAGGTCGGGGTGGGCAGGGGGAGTCCAGGACATTCTTTCTAGTACTAAGTGAACACAAGAGCATCTAAGTAGCGTTTTAAGTTTTTAGCCAGAATAATAGCTAACATCTAATATGGTGCTTGTTATATGCCAGTCACTATTCAAAGCACTTTGTATGTTCTGTGTATTCCTTTAATTCTCACAACAACCCTATCGTGTAGGTATTATGATTATCCCCATTTTACAGATGAGGCACAGAAAGATGAAATAACTTACTTAGGAAATAACATAACTAGGAAGTAGAAGAGCTGGGATTCAAATCCAGGCTATCTAACTTCAGAGTTTGGGATTTTACTAATGCAAGAAGTTAAACTCTGGGTTGCTTTGGAGATAAACCCTTTTCAGTTGTTATTTGTATTACTGAAGCAAATATATTATTTTCATAAAATTTGAATCAATGGATCCTATCCATTTCTCTGACTCTGTAGGAATGTTCAACATCCTTCATCTTCTCAACCCCTCCAAACTTTCCCTCCTTACCAGCCCTCTTAAACCTCAGCATGCTCTGACTTCTCCTTTGTTTCTGCTCCCTCTACATACCAGCCTTTTCTTTCCTCTTATCCCCAAGCTGCTTTGAACATAATGTAAAATGCTGAACTCCCTTCCTTTGCTACACACCTTTAATTCCCTCCTCAACCCATTGAAATCTGGGTTCTAAAGAGATATTTATGAGGAAATATTTATGAGGAAATTATGGGTTGTGGAGGATCAGCCTGTAGGGCTGTGCCTCCTATTGTTTTTATTTTTCCAGTAGTGCTTAGCTGCCCAAGGTATGAGTGGAGAAGCTAGTCAGATGTATTTCTCCAGGCCTGGGGGCTTTGTTGGGATGTACAGTGGAAGGACAAGGAAACAAGGGAGTGGAACGTATTGACAAGAAAGTCATTAATGGACCCTGTGGTCTCAGTGGAATTAAGAAAGAAGTGAAGACAGGAGCGAATTGATGGCCTAGGGGAAAATGGATGGACAGGACAGGAGGTCTGGATGAATCGGAGAATAGGTCTTTAATGAGAGTAAGGGAATGAGCGATCCGGGAGGAGTGGGGTTGTGTTGAGAGAATTTGAAGTATTAGAGGAGGAACAGTTCTGGGTGATGGTGGGGTTCCAGATCTGACCATTGGTGTGAGTGATGGAAGTAACAGTCATAAGTGTTGAGGAAGCTGATTCACGCAGGGTGAGGATGGACCTGTGTGTGCAGTGGAGCACTGTGATGAGCTGTGAAAGAATGAAGGCATAATTTGCAAGGTGCTCTTTGTTATCATCTTTGCCCCTCACTTGCTGCTGAATACTCATTAACAGGGGGTATGTTTACCTTTGTAGTTGACATGTTATTATTGTTTGCATAGAATAATGCAAAGGCTTCAATGAAAAGGAGCACTGTATGATCAGGTTCTTGCATATGTCCTGTTTTTGGTATAATTCCGAGCATAACTACTTATGTTAGCAGTATTTTGACCTTATCTATCATTCTGGGCAATCTGTTCTGGCATTTTCTTTTGAGAAAATAAAAAAGAGAAAAGGATATCAGATGAAGAACAAATGGACAGACACTTAATTTTAGTTAAGGGTGTTTGAATTGTGCTGATAGTTTTGGGAATTGTCCACCATGGGTCGGATAGAAAGAAAGCAATAATCATGGCTTGGGAAATATTGTCTTCTTTTTGTTGTTCCTGTTTGTTTTAATTGTGTATGGTAAGAATGTGTGTAGGTGCTTCTCAGAATTTAAATTATTGTTTAAATGTTAGGTGAGAAGGGAAAAGGATGCTTAATAGTATTTTTATTCTTGAGGATGTCACCATAGGAACATGAGGGAAAAAATGTAATGTAATATTATTTGAGAGAATTAGTTTTTTGTTAGCATTCCCCCAAGAGGATACTACTTTGGGGCTGAACATTGATGCATATAAGTAACAAGGGTACAGTCTGTTGGTTTTCTATGAATTTAGGCATAGCTCTTCATTTAGTGGACTCTGGAAGCCTTCTTTGTATCAACAGAGTGGATCAAACTGACTCTAAAAAATGGTTTCCAGTAATCTCATCAACAGGGGAAATCTAAGGGCCTAGAATATATTAGAATACATACTTCAATATTCTGGTGTACTAGGGCATTATTTTAAAAATATATCATAATATCACCTTGTCTTCTTTATTGTAAGTTATTTTATTTCTTCAAATTTTCCTGATTATGTTCAGTTTAGGCTAGATTGAAAATGAATACACATATACAAACTTTATTTTGCTAGGGTTCTAAAAGCAAATTAATACATTATTTTAGTAATTTCAGAATTGTGTTCCTCAATAAATCAGTAAAGATTTAAGTAACAGCATTTCAGATAATAATAGTGAGATCTGTGTGTGTGCATGTGTTAGAGGTATTACAAGAAAATCTCATGAGCAGACTATGAAGTTTTTAGCTTTAAAACTAATCATGAGTTCATTTGTACCTAAATAAATTAGGGCCAGTATTTATCACTGTTTTGCTAAGTATGGAGAGAAGAGTTTGGAGACATAGTTTTCAATATATTAGTGGGGAGTTTTCATTTTGATTTTCTTTCATGTTTTCTCTATATTGGGTATTAGGAAAATGGCATTTTCCCACTAAAAGGTCATACCTCTTGGAAATTCTCCTGATTTGACGGCCAGGGTTTGTTGATCTGATCATAGGGTATGTTTCAGTAGGTTTTTTGCAAGGTGGGTGAAAACACTACATCATTTTTGTCATCAGCAAGTATATCAGTATTGTAGGCTTCACAGTGGATAATGTAAACTAATTAAATTATCTGTATTTTATTAAGAATTATGAGAAAATAGATATGGTATAAGATAATATTAAATTTTTTTCTATTTCTTCTTTATATATTGGTTATTTGAATCAAATGTATTTCTTTTCTAAACGTTGGCAGTTTTCTCCGTGTTTTTGAATGTTTTCTTATCTTTTATCTCATAACATGATGCTTCTACAAATGAAGGCCATGCTATTAGGATTATCTGAACAGACCTCTGTAGAGAGTATATTTAGAACCAACAGTCCAGGTTTCATGTCCTGTGTCTTTGCAAATGAAGAGAAGCACAGATGTTTGCAATTTCTTTGTAGAATATACCTACAAAACAGCAGTCCCCACTAATTCCTCCTTGAGAGACTTGTTTGGGGGATTCAATTGTGCTTTTCCAAAGTGCTGTCCAAACTTACTCCTGCATAGTTTTACATGTTGAAGAAGCCCATGCAAGAATCGCTAATATGAAGTGTTTAGGGGGACCTAAGATTCCCAAGTCTGTTTTCATTGTTAATTTTTTCTTGCTCTGAAGGGGAACCAGCACCATAACAAAATCCATTGTTGATAGTTTGAGAACACAAACCAGATTATTATCTATATTCTGTATAATTGTGTAATTAAGTTACAGCTTTTATTAGATGTGGATTTTTACTTTTTTGCAAACTCCAAACCAAAGGATGTTCATAACTGAGCCACAAGAGGGAAAATGAATTAAGGTTTTTCTGGCTAATAGAAAAGCTTTAAAAAATTCTTTTAAAATGTAACTAATTTGATAGTTTTTTTGCTCATAGCAAAGTCAAGTTAACATGGATGACTAGTTTATAGCTTTTAATGGGATGTATAATGGCACTAGAGAAAAAGTGTGTATCCGTCTAGGATGTCATTTCTAATATTTCTTATGCCAAAGACTGTGCTGGCTGGCATTTTACCAGGATCTTTGGGTATTGACTGATTTATGTATACATTTAATTCACATTTACATAATCTAATTGGGCTTTTGGGTTTTTAAAAAATGGCCTTGTTTAATTGCAGTACAGTGTTCTTTGCGATGCATATTTTAAAATGGGATGGCGCAAGGTGCACGTTATGATGAATTTACTCACGAAATACTTCTGAAACTTGGACAGACTTGATTATCAAGAGACAAGTTCAGTTAATGAGGCCAAAAGAGTTTCACTTCAAAGAAAAGCCTACAGTATTTTAAACAGTTTGAATTATTATTTTTCTATCTCTCGTCAGCCCAAGAGTTTGTACTTGAAGGTCAGAAGCAAAACTTCTAGCCTCTGTGAATTCTGTAATAACTTACTCTCTTGTACAACAAGATGTCATTTTTTTTCCATTATCATGTTTCATCCTTTTTTTTTCTAGTTTTTTTTGGGGAGGGGTGAAACTTGGAACTGTATTTAGTTAAGGATTTTTTTTTTTTTTCTCATTTGTAAAGGATTTTTTTACTTTAAAGAAATAAAGTTCTTCCTCTTAGATTTTTTTTTTCCTTTTTAACTTCGTGCTAGGTTTGCCTGTCTCACTGAGGAAAAGAATAGAAAATGTTCGCTGAGGGAAAGTTTTTTATGTCTTTGCTGTATTATTATTTTTTTTTTTCTGTTTGCTCCTTGCTTTTATAATACAACTAGAAAAAAGAAGGCAACTTCAGTAACACTCAGCCTCTAGCTGCATCTAGGAAGTTTTATCAGTTTGAATTTTGACGAGAATGTAGAACAGACTCTCTTGCTTGGTCGGGTCCCTGTGGCAAAATAGTTCAGGCTCCTGTGTAATATGGTGAATTAAATTGCTTCAGTGGGACTTTCAGGTTGTTTTAAAGCCTGTTCACACATTATTCAGGTTTTGAAGAGGAAATCTTTTTGATGATGCTGCTACAAACCAGGAAAACGCCTTAGTGTTCTTTTTTAAAAGTTTTATAAGAGTATTAATCTGACTTAAAGGTTATGATGGCATACAAATAAAACATTTGGCAGTCTCAATTTTATTTAATGTGAATTTGAGCAACATTGATAATGTGCTTTAGGTGAGGGCAGCCACTGTGCATCTTGCTCACCTTACTAGTACAAATAAACTAGCATGTGGCCTTGAAGGGAGGCAGAAAATATTTATTAAGTGGGATTTAATGTAGGGGTAATTTTTTTTTTTTTAAATTTTTTTATTTATTTATTTAATTTATTTTTTTTTGGTTGTGTTGGGTCTTCGTTTCTGTGTGAGGGCTTTCTCTAGTTGCGGCGAGCGGGGGCGCGGGCCTCTCACTATCGCGGCCTCTCTTATTGCGGAGCACAGGCTCCAGACACTCAGGCTCAGTAGTTGTGGCTCACGGGCCCAGTTGCTCCGCGGCATGTGGGATCCTCCCAGACCAGGGCTCGAACCCGTGTCCCCTGCATTGGCAGGCGGACTCTCAACCACTGCACCACCAGGGAAGCCCCTGTAGGGGTAATTCTGTTTCTTTGTACTGCCTAACTTTAATTCTTACCAGAGCTATGTACCACATACATCTTGATTCTTGCTGCATAGAGAGCTATGCAGAAGGCAGTATTAGTTTTATTCATTGTTAAAAAGCAGCAAGTACTGTTTAGAGTCTGACTCATAACCATAGAGTACCTTGAAGTTAAAATCAGAAACATTTATCCTTGGCTTCAGCAATTGAATGTATGGGATAATGTTCCATTCTTGATTATCAGAGAAGATGGTGGTTTTGGGTAATTTCTTCCTCTGTCCCTTTCCCCATCCCCCCACCCAATGTATAAAAAAATTATTTAATTGGAATGCCCCAAAATGATATATTATGATTCGTTTTCTTCCATTGGGTGATTTTTGGTGACTGATGCACAGCAAAGTGTAAGACTTACTTTCATTCCATAACATTTATTGTTTCCCTACTGCCAAGAACAATTTGAAGAACTGGATATATTAATAAGAATTGTTTTCCTTAAGCAGATTGTCATCTGTCAGTGGTTTTTTAACTAGAGAGATAGGGGCAGGTAACATTAATCACCTTGAAGCTTTTTCACAGTATACATGGCTGGGCCCTAATTTTGGTTTGGTAGGTTCAGGCATCTGTAGGTTTACAGAGCTTTTCAAATGATCCTAAGCCATGTTTGCTTTTAAAAACTATAGGAACGAGACAAGTCTGTAAATAGGTAAGTGCAATGAAGTGTTATAGGTGCTGTGAGAGAGAACTATATTGGGTATATTGAGGGCACAAACAAAGAAGTCCTAGTGGGTACCTTAGGACAGGTTTCATACAAGTAGAAACATCTTAGCTGTATCTTGTTTACCCAGGTGTTTTAGAGTAGCGGAAACCCCTTGAATCCATAAACTAGCACAGGAAAATTCCAGTCTAGAGAGCAATGTGAACAATAGAACAGATGAAAAACAGCTTACTAAATTTTGGAAATTGCAAGTAGTTGGCATGATTATGTGGTGAAGATGGTCAGAAATAAGATGGTCTTTATGCTGCAGGAAACAAGGGGACATTAAAAAGTATGAAGAAAGGAAAATACGATTAGACTTGAACTTTAGAAAGATCACAGGTGATAGTATGGAATATGGATTGGAGTGGTATGAGACTGGAGGCAGGAAGACCAGTTGCACGCAGCTGGGGAGGAAGAGGACTAGAAAAAAGAAACTAAGGAGGTGGAATCTGAGAATTGGTGACTGATTGGGTTTAGGAGATAAAGAAGAGAAAGTGATACCTCACTTGTATTAACAGTTTGAATGATGTACCAACATCAAGGTGAAGGTTTCAAGGAGATGATTTGCTTTTGGAAGAAGATAATGGGGGTGGAGGACATAGCTAATGGGGGAGGGAAATGGGAATGGGCCTCAGTGGGGGCATTTGGCTTGGGTGAGGAGTAAAGAACATCTGTGTTTTTGCTTGGAGGGACTTACTCCTTACCCACTTACAGTCCATGCCTAATGGGTGGTACTGACTGCTCTGGCATTCCCCCAGTCAAGTGCTTGGTTCAAGGTGGGCACTTTCTTGGGTGAAGCCAATCACAGCTTTTGCCTTTGCGTGAGCTATGGGAGGAAGCCTCCTGCCACTTTAGCCTAGGCCGATGAAAGGCAAGAGTGGCTGCACTTCTCTGGCTACCCTGCGAAGCCCAAGAATGAAGTCAGAATAATAACAGAGACAGAGAGAGAGAGAGAGAAATCAGGTCTTGAAGATTTTGGTTCAGTGTCCGTAATGTGTTCTGCTTCTGGCTATTCCAGTTACTCGAGTCGATTAAACACCCCCCCCCCCCCCCACTTCTTTTAACTTATCTCAATTTGTGTTAGGTTTCTGTCCCTTGGAATTGATAGGGTCCTAACTGACAGAGAAATATTAATGATTTTTTTTTTTTTTTTTGCTGAGGCAGGAGAATAGATGGTGGAGGTAACATGAATTTTTAGATGAAGAATTGGTGAGGATATTCACACCAAATAACCTTGAGTTCCTAAGTAAGTTGAAAACAACAGAAGTTAAGTGACTTGTTGAAGGTCAAGCATATGATAAGAGATAGCTGAGATTAAAATTCAGATCGTGGACTTCCAGCTCAGTGCTGTTAATACCATATTATCTCACTTATGCAAACAGAAAAGGTAAGAAATGATGGTCTTTGGTTGAGCTGCCTGTGGATAAAAAGAAAGATGATTTTTTTCTATCTTTCTATATCTATCTATCTACCTTTTGGTTGTTGTATATGAAGAACTCTTTGGGATCGAGCAGTACAATGACTTTCCTGCTCTGAAGAGCCTCAGTGAATATCTACTGATATATTAGGGTCTGGGTACACTGGTTATAGCTACACAAATCTTTATTTTGAGTCAGTCATAATTTTGAGTTGCTTCAGGGAGAGAGATGCTTATAAAGCAGTAAAATCCTGTTTGAATGTGGCAGTCCTTTTCACTGGCTGGAAGTGCTTGTGGAAAATGTCTCCCTAGGACCTTTAATTTTGTTCCTAAATTTATAACAGAACTACTTCTCCATGCTGTCTTTTGCTCAAGGTACTTTTGGTGATAAGATTGTTATTAAGTTGGGTAGGTGAGCTGTAGACTGTGTCCTGCAGGGAACCATTTATTGTTTTGTACAAGAATAGGTGGTGCTGAGGAATCATGTCTCATTTTGGCCGTCAAATGGTCTCTTACTTTGAAATCTGACATTGGCACTACTTTTTCTTTGATTTAAACAGAAAACCAGCAAATGCTCATATGAGCATGAGGAAGATAGCTTTAAAACAACTTCTTTTGAGGCCTTGGCTCTATTTTACTCTTTGGAAAATAAAAACGAGGAAGAACACTATAGTAACATTACATACCTATGTCCAAATGATGAGAAGTAGATGGCGTTTTGGCCTAATGTCAGTTAGTGTAATTCTTTCCTCTAGAAAAATATCTTTCTTTTGAGCCCCAGTATTGATTTTCAGTTGAAAATGATGGAAATATACAGGGCTGAAGATATATAGTAGCTTCAAATCTAAAGAAATTTGCTGAGAAGTGAAATAGAAGGTTTATTAAAACACTATTTGAGGCAGAAAAGGCAGAGAAAATGGAAAACATAGACTGTAAATGATTGGCTTTGTAGGAAACATTAAGGGATCTATTTAGACAAGACTTTGGCAACTCGTGTAATAATAATGGCCAACATTTATTGAGCACTGATGACGTGCCAGGCACTGTGATTAACTGTTATTAATACTCAGGAGTCTTAGGAGGCAGATGGTGTTTTTAACCCCTGTTTTACAAAAGAGGAATCTTGAGACTTAGGTTCTTAACTTGTCCAGTGTTTCATAGCTAAGCTGTGAGTGTCAGAGCTGTGATTTGAACATAGGCAAGCTGATTCTCATGCCCTACTTTTAACCAATATGCTCTGCTGCCTCTAGTTGTACTGTGACTCCAGAAGTGACCACAGATACAATTTAACCTCATTTTCTGCCGTTTCTCATAGCCGAGTTCATCTCCATCTTTTCTGAAGGTGACTTAAGGGGACAAGAATCAGCAACTTCCCCCTTCATATTTCCTTCATATTTTGCTTCCTTTTCTGAATGTCCACGCTGTGTGGGATTCTTGGGCACTTTTTGACAACCTGGTTACTATCTATCTCAATCTTTTATTTCCTTCACAGAACTTAGTATAAATTGTAAAGACTTGTATAATTGTATTAATTTCTTTGTTTACTTATTTTTATGGCATAGTATTTTTAATGTAACCTATGCACATCTTCCTGTATACTTTATTTTTTTATTTTTATTTCTTTTATTTTTGGCCATGCCGCGCGGCACGTGGGATCTTAGTTCCCCCAATCAGGGATCAAACCCGCGCCCCCTGCAGTGGAAGCACAGTCTTAACCACTGGACTGCCAGGGAAGTCCCTCTTTGCTTACTTTTTTGTTTGTTTCTTTTCTTCCTCACTAATAATACTATCCAGTATTTATTGAGCTCTTCTTAATGACCAGGCACATGTGTATATATTACTTCTGTTATTTCTAACCCCAGCTCTTTCAGGTAGATGAGGAAACTAAAGCACAGAAAGTTTAAGAACTTGCCTAAATTTACACAGGATTTAACATCTAGAGCTGTTGCTCTTAATTAGAGGCTGGCAAACCTTTTCTGTAAAGGACTGGATGGTAAATATTTTAAGCTTCATAGGCCAAGAGGCAAAATCAAGGATATGATGTACTTATGTAACAAGAGAGAAAACAAATTTCCATACATAAAATTGATGAAATTCAAAATATAATAATAAATGGGCACATTTTTTTTGTAATACAGGTCTACTAATGAGAAGAACAGAATTATTTTTTTTGGGGTGGGATAGCATTTCGCTTAATTGGGATTCAAAGTTAAGTGTTCCTATCAAATCGATTGCACACGTTCTTCGGTAAAAATCATTCTTAGCTTGTGGACCATACAAAGACAGACAGCCGGCCAGATTTTGCCCTCAGCTTGTAGTTTGCCAGCTCCTGTTCTTAACTGCTACTATGCTACTTTCACTAAAGCAGTGATTATCAATCCAGGGTGTACATTACACTTACCTGGGGAGCTTTAAATCAGAATTTCTGCCAATCACTGTTCTAGAAGCTGGGCAGGCAATGACAAACACAATACAAATTCCTGCTTTTATGGAATTAGCTGATGTTAAGTGCTAAGTAGAAGAATAAAGCAGGCAAGGTAATATAGGCAGGGTATGCTGGGAGGGTGCAATTTTAGATAGGGTGGCTAGGGAAAGTCTCACATAGGAAGCCCCTGTGTACCTCTTCCCAGTGGCATTTTCCTCTCTCCAAACCATGAGGTAACCACCATTCTCATATGTATGTAGTATATCTTAAACAATGCCTTTTTTTTTTTTAAACATCTTTATTGGATTATTATTGCTTTATACCTGTGTGTTAGTTTCCGCTTTATAACAAAGTGAATCAGCTATATATATACATATATCCCCATATCTCCTCCCTCTTGCATCTCCCTCCCTCCCACCCTCCCTATCCCACCCCTCTAGGTGGTCACAAAGCACTGAGCTGATCTCCCTGTGCTATGCAGCTGCTTCCCACTAGCTATCTGTTTTACATTTGGTAGTATATATTAGTCCATGCCACTCTCTCACTTCATCCCAGTTTACCCTTCCCTCTCCCTCTGTCCTCAAGTCCATTCTCTATGTCTGTGTCTTTATTCCTGTCCTGCCCCTAGGTTCTTCATAACCTTTTTTTTTTTTTTAGATTCCATATATATGTGTTAGCATATGGTATTTGTCTTTCTCATTCTGACTTACTTCACTCTGTATGACAGACTCTAAGTCCATCCACCTCACTACAAATAACTCAATTTCATTTCTTTTTATGGCTGAGTAATATTCCATTGTATATATGTGCCACATCTTTATCCATTCATCTGTCGATGGACACTTAGGTTGCTTCTGTGTCCTGGCGATTGTAAGTAGAGCTGCAATGACCATTGTGGTACATGACTCTTTGAATTATGTAAACAATGCTTTTTAAACGTTATATATACAGTATGATAACATTTATATAATTTTGTGCAGCTTACTTTTTACACTCAAAATTATTTGTCAAATTTATTCATATTAATATGTACAGCTTCAATCCATACATGTATCAGTTATCTATTGCTTTGTAGCAAACCCCAAAACTTACTGACTTAAAATAACCATCTTTTATTATCGCTCATGAGACTGTGGGTCGGCTAGATGATTCCGCTGATCTTGGCTAGACTTGCTCATGTATCTGTGACCTGCTGCTGGGTTGGCTGAAGTTTGGGTAAGTTCAGATGATTGAGGGGAGAAGCTTGTTTCTGCTTCACATATTTCATCCTGCAGGAGGCTAGCCCAGTCTTGTTCACCAGGCTGCAGAGCAGGGTTATAAGAGAGCAAGAGGAAGCGTGCGAGGCCTCAACACTTAGACTAAGAACTGGCACAACATTAATTTTCACTGCATTCTATTGTCAAGGCCATCCCAGATTTGAGGGTTGCAGCTCTTGATGAGAGGAGCAGCAGAGTCACATTGTAAAGTGTCACGGATACAGGGCAAGGAGTGATTGTGGACAGTGTAGCAGATAATCTACCACAATTCATTTTCACTACTGTATAGTATTTTATTGAATGACTGTGCCACAGTTGATTTATTCATTCTTCTATTGATGGACATTTCTGCTGTTTCCCATTCTATCCATTTACATTCTTCCTGGTACTGTAGTTCTCACTGTTCCACATCTTTGCCAGGATATTTTGATTTTTGCCACTCCCAGTAGGTGTGAAATGGTATCTCATAAGGGTTTTAATTTGTATTTTCTTTACTGTTAATGAGACAAGCACCTTTTCACATGCTTATTGGCCGTTGTGTTTCTTCTGTGAATTACCAGTTAATATATCTTGCCTATTTAAAAAATTGGATTGTTTTGTCTTTTACTGATTTATTGGAATCTTTTGGATTCTAATCCTTTGTTAGTTATGTGTGTTCTAATATCCTTTCTCAATCTGTGCTTCGTCTTTGCATTTTTTACATGGACTCTTGATGGACAAACATTTTTAATTTCAATGCTGTTGGATTTATCAGGCTTTTCCTTTATGGTTTGTACTTTTTATGTCTTACTAAAGAAATCTTTCTCTTTTCCATGTTCACATTCTCTTATATTTTCTCAAAGTTTTAAAGTTTATCTTTTCATATTTGTCCATTAAACTACCTGGAATCAATTTTTGTATATGCTGTTAGGACTTTGTTTTTTTTTTTTTTTGGTGTGTGGATTTCTCTCTCTCCCAGCACAATTTGTTGAATTTTTCCCTTTCTTCTGTTTTCTTGCCATGCCAGCTCCATTGTACATTGAGTTTCCATGTGTATATAGGTTCTGCATTTCATTTAATGTTAATTTCATATATAGAAATGTCCAGTTTTCACTTTTGAAGCTGGCACGTTTTGTTTACTACTGTATTATTACCTAAGTAGTGCCCTTAGTTCCTTTGGATAATAATAATAGGTAGCAGTATTTTGGTTGCTTACTGTATACTAGATTAGAATATTTAGTAATGCATTAATTTAGTTGGTCCTCATGACAATACTATGAGTTAGCTATTTTTGTTCTCATTTTAAAGATGAATAAACTGGGGCACAGAGGAAGACTACTCCCATTGGGTTATGAACCCAGGCCAGCTGGCTTCAGGGTCTAAACTTTATTTTAAACCACTATGATATACTGTTTCTCATTTAAATGAGTTTATAAGTGACTTTCTTTTTTTTTTTAATTGGGGTATAGTTGCTTTACAATGTTGTGTTAGTTTCTGCTCTACAACAAAGTGAATCAGCTATATGTATACATATATCCCCTCCCTCTTGGACCTCCCTCCCACCCTCCCCCCCCATCCCATCCATCTAAGTCACCACAGAGCACTGAGCTGAGCTCCCTGCATTATACAATAGGTTCCCACTAGCTATCTGTTTTACACATGGCAGTGCACATATGTCAATCCCAATCTCCCAATTCATCTCCCCCTGCCCTCTGTGTCCACGCGTCCGTTCCCTGTGTCTACGTCTCTTCTGTTCCTGCCCTGCAAATAGGTTCATCTGTACCATTTTTCTAGATTCCACATACATGCATTAATATATGATATGTGTTTTTCTGACTTACTTCACTCTGTATGACAGACTCTAGGTCCATCCACGTCTCTACAAATGACCCAATTTCGTTCCATTTTATGGCTGAGTAATATTCCATTGTATATATGTACCACATCTTCTTTATCCATTCATCTGTTGATGGGCATTTAGGTTGCTTCCATGTCCTGGCGACTTTTCTAACTTGAAACATTTGAACAGGAGCAAGAGCAACTTCCAGTCTGCTATTCTAAAATGTATCCAATTGATAGAATAAGTTAGGAAGCGGCCGTAAAGATTTATTGCAGTTTGTTTTTAGAATTTAATTTGGCTTTTTAAAACGGTCATCTTTGAGATTCTGCCCAACTTACCCCCAACATTGCATGTGAGGAAAATGTAGAAAATGAGTTTGTGTTTTGGAAAGCGATGGTTTTGTTTTTGAATTTCTGGATGTTTCATATGGGCACTTGTGCAGAGAATGGAGCCATTGAGCTCATGCTCACATTTATATGTCAGAGATATGTTTTTTTTTTTAAAGCCAAGATATAGGGATGGATATGGTTCTTGGAGCAACCTGGGGGAACACATTGTTTTGGATAATCTTGTCTTTTCATGCCCTCTAGCCAAGCCTCTCAGAAGCATTTTTCATCAAGGCTAGCCAACTTTGATCTCTCCATTCTAGACTTCCCATGGTACTTATTATCCATACCAGCTTTTTTGAAATTCATAGTTTAGAATTTGATGGTGTCTTATAGCACTTTTATTATTTTTCTAATTTCTTTGGAAATATGTCTTATGTTCCTAACAATACCATAAGCTTCTTAGGATAGGCATAGCATTTTATACTTATTTTTAATCATTCTCATGGTCTCTTAGCACAGTAGCTAACTACAGTACAGTTGCTTAATAAATGCTTCTGTCTTGTAATGTGGCCTCAATGAATAAGACCTGAGCAATAAGGACAAATTTTTTATTCAACCTAAAATTTATGAGTATTTTATTCAGCAAAATTGTTTAAGCACATACTTTGCTCAAAGAATTACAGGAAACAAAAGATGAATCAGAAACAGTTCCTGCCCTCAAAAGGAATAGGCTCTTAGAACAGTTTACAAATTATAAATATAGTTGTCTGTTTTTATGTGCAAGTATACCTATCTTAGCTCCACAGAAGGAGGGGGCTGGAAGTTGTTTATAATTTGATTGGGGGAATCAAACATATAAGGGAAAAGTCACTGAAGATAGAACACAGTGAGTTACAAAGCACTGGGGGTACGGGTAGCTGTAGAAGTGGAGGAAATCATTTTGTACTTGAGGTGGGCTGGCGAAAGAGACTGAGTGGCAGTTACATGTGAGCTGGATCCTGAATAAGGAAGGTAGGGTGTGACAGGCGGATTAGGAGTGGAGGGTGGGATTGTATTTCAGAAAGACGGAACAATGTGAACCAAAATCTGGTGGAGGCAGAAAAAGCTAACAGTGTTTGGAGCAAAAGTAGTTCAATTTGCCTAGAATACAGAGGAGTAAAAGTAAGTTGGGGCCAGTTTGTGTAGGGTCTTAAATATCAGGCTAAGGTGTTTGGACTTAATTCAGTAGACAGTGGGGAGCCACTAAAGTTTTTTGAGTAATATGATCTGGGCCATGCTTTTGGAAGATTAATCTGGTTGCATTGTGAGTAATGAATGAATGGGAAAATGAAAGTGTTTTCCATTGTTGGATCACTTTTTTTTTTTTTTTGCTTTCTGTATAAACATAACTAAAACAAGCATAAGCTTAATTTAGTTATTAAATAATAATGCTAAGAATCTTCATTAATACATGTATTTGTGTTCTCATATTCAACTACCTTTTAAAACTAGTTGAGGCCCTATTCACCTGTTGGAGTCTAATTAAATTTTTGCATTTAGACTCTTCTTCAGGTAGTTATATACCACAGATAGATTAAACTTCCAAATACATGGTTCTGATTGTA
Organism: Balaenoptera ricei; assembly: GCF_028023285.1. NCBI lineage: Eukaryota > Metazoa > Chordata > Mammalia > Artiodactyla > Balaenopteridae > Balaenoptera > Balaenoptera ricei. The sequence continues at coordinate 129,631,527 of NC_082639.1, forward strand.
GCACTCTCCACTTGCCTGCTGAAGAAAGTCTGAAATTCATAACCCAATAATCAAGGCCCTCCCTTATTTATCTGTCCCACTCCCACCACTCCCCGACTGCTTCAGAAAAACTGTTCTTAAGACTCCGTGTGATTTCCTATTTCTTTGTCTCATTTACTCTAGTTTCTATGATCTTCTTAGAGTCATAAGATTAAAAAGCGGGAAAGGACGTTGAGGTCCTGAGAGCTTAAGTGACTAGATCATACCTAGCAGAGCTGGGATGAAAGCTCTATCATTTGTTCAAAAAGTATTCTTTGTACTTGCCAGGTACCAGGTATTGTGCCATATCCTGAGGATATGATGGTAAGTGGAACAGAAATGGGTCCCTGCTCTTTATAGCCTGCAGTCTCAAGAGACAAACATTAACCATTAGGTGTAGTTAAACCAATGTTATAATTACTAATTGGGGTGGTCCTATCAAGGAAAAGTACTTTGGGGTACTTTGAGAGAATATAATGAGGGAAGGCGGTGAAGCTAATTCAATGCGGCATGTCAGGGAAGGTCTCTTTGAGGAAGTGAATTTTAAGCTGAGAACTGAAATGTGAGAGTGAGAGCGTAGAGTCAAGGCAAAGGGTGAGAAGGGCATTCATTCCAAGCAGAGAGAACAGTGTGCACTAAGCCGGCCGCTGGGCCCCTGTCCCCCTGCCCTCCCGAGTGGAGAAGAGTTTGGGGTCGTAGAGGACCTGAAAGATCAGTGTGCCCAGGACATTTTGGTTACTGAGTAGTAAAATGAGGCTGGAGAGTCAGGCAGAGACCAGATTATATAGTGCCCTTTGGGCCATTTTTAGGATTTTTCATTTTATTTACAGTACAATGGGAAGAAAGTGGTAATTGAAGGGCGTTTGAATTGAGGAATGGCACAATCCAACTTACGTTTTTACAAATAACTGTAATTAATAATATATCCTAAATCCAACTTCTTCTTTTCTCCACTTACCTGCTCTGGTCTAAATCTCATATGAATTAGCTGGTCTCTGCTTCCACCCTTGCAGTCCTACAGCCTATTCTTGACATAGTTGCCAGTCTTTTCCTTTAAAATGTTACAGCATGGCTCTCCTCTGCTCCAGATCTTCTAGTGGTTTCCTGTTTCATACAGAGTAAAACACAGAGGCATGCTCCTACCTCAGGACCTTTATACTTGTTGTTCTCTTTGCTTGGGCTACTTTTCCAGATATATTCGTGTGGTTCACTTCCTAACCTTCAGGTCTTTATACAACTGACGAATCCATCCCTGGCCACTGTATTTAATGCTAGACCCCACCCTGCTTATCCTTCACTGCTTTCTTTTCCTCCAAAGCACTTGACCATCTTTTGATGTGTTTTATACTAGAATTTAAGTTTCTCTAGGTAAAGGATTTTGTAAGAGAGTTTTGTGCATGGTACTCAATACTCAGTGCATAGACTGCCTGGCAGATAGCAGATGTTCAGTAAATATTAGTTGAAGGATGAATGAATGGATGGAGAATGTATTGGAGGAGCCTAGAAGAGAAGCTGAGAGAGCAGTTGAAGCCTCTTTGGATGAGAGATGATGTTGGCTAAGATGAAGGTTGTGGAAGATGCAAAGAATGATGTATTCAAGATGTATTTTGGAGATAGAATCAACAGAATAGTACACATGATTAAAATAAGTCGTTACCTTACAAATTTAGTGTTCTTTCCATTAAGTCACCATGAAATATCATTGTTAGCTAGTAATGTGTTAGTAGTTAGATGAGTGTTTTTTTGTTTTTTTTTTTTAAAGTCTCTGTCTCCTGGTGCTGCCATATTCACTGATAGTTGCAGAGTGTCATGAAGAGTAATAAGAATTTGATAAGTATTTTAAGTATTTAAAATATTAGTATTTAATAATATTAGTATTTAATAATCAGTATTTTAAATATTTTTATACTTTAAGATCAGACTGGTGGGACAGTGCATGCAGAAGTGACATATGTCATAGTTCTTTTAGTTAGCCTAGGGTGGTGGCTCTCGACTGGAGATGACTGTGCTCCCCAGGGAACATTTGGCAGTGTCTGGAGACATTTTTGGTTGTCACAGCTTGTAGGATGGTACTAATGGCACTAGTTATTAGAGGCCAGGTTTTGCTGCTAAACACCCTACAACGCACAGGTCAGCCCTCCTCACCTAGCGGAATGTGGTTCAGAATGTCAGTTGTGCTGAGGTTGAGAAACCCTGCCTCAGGGATTAAAATTCAGATTTCACCTTATTTTAGTGCTAAACCTACAGTTATTCTATTCTGTAACATCCACAGACTTGTACAACTTCTTGTCTATACAAGGTGTGACTAGAATGGTTGTGCTTACTTTTAAACAGATATACTATAAGCGACACATACACACGCTCATGTACATAAATCCAGTTGAAAGCTCTATTTTCCAAGTAGTTCCCTTGAAAAGGTCATTCGTTTGTTTATGTGACCCTACCTTTTTTACAGTTGCCTTTGAGACCTGCAGCAAATTCTTTAAATCTTATTGGTACCACATTTTCTTCTGAGAGTGGATTAGGAAATATCCAGTGTTTTCTGAATGTACTGTGATGAGTAATGAGGTTGGGTAGTAATTCTGCTGTAAGATGAAATTGACATATGACTTATAAAGTAATAATTGGCTCTGAAGATAGTTTAAAAGTAATGCTTCTTCTGCATATATTTTCATCAGTAAATATTGGGAATAAATGTACTGTTTTCTCAATTTGAAGGAGCCTATTTATGTGTGAAAGTTCTAAAATGACTTAAAGCAAAAGCAGTGTTTATCAGAGTGTCGAATATTAAAAAGATGGTTGTTGTCTAGGATCGGGCTCAGGCAGTCTCACATAATTTTGGGAAGATAACTTGGCACAACTTTTGGAGAGCAATTTGGTAATATTAAAATTTTAAATGTTTGAAATTCTGCCTCTAGCCATTAATTTGCAGAAACATTTATACCAGTAAGCAAAGACACATATAAATTGTCTATTTCATAGTCTGTACACATACAAGCTGTTTCTTGAAGCTTTGTTTGTAAAGTGGAAAAAACAGAAATAATCCAAATACCTATCAACAGCACTTTAGTACATCTGTATGGTGGATTATTATACACCACCAAAAAAAATTTGATATGTGGACTGACATAAAAGGAGGTATAAAGTATATTAAATGAGTGAGGAAGTTGTACAAAAAAAGAAAACCCAAGCAAGCACGTATGGCCATACTGTGGAAAATTATACATGTAAGAGCTGGAAGAAAAAAAAACGAAATCTAAGGGGGAGTAGGATAGTTTCCTAAATTTCAGACATGTTTGATTGTTTTATAATGAATGTATGTTTTTCAGTCAGGAAAAAAAATAATAAATATTTTAAAGCCATGGGACAGTCATCCTACTTTATAGCCAGGTCTTTTATTGTTTTGAAGCAGCCTTTTGTTTTAATACATAACTTTTAGCAGTTCTGTATTTATATTCATGAATACCTAAAATTGGCCAAAGGTTCCTAAGGTTTTGCTCTTCATCTGAAGTTATTCACTGCTTTTTAAAATTTTTTAAATTCTTGACTTTAAAGTGAAAGTGTCAAAGGTTAGTTGTGGAATGTTTTGTTTTAAAAAATCTTAGGCTTTGAAATATGTTGTAGAATTCTCATCTGTATTTATCCTGCAGGTGGCGCTGGTGGTTTTGTGTTCTTTTGCACTGTTATCACTCAAGTATAATTCCCCTAAACTTCAAAATCATTTAGTTACCGGTCCTGCTTGAGGAATGCTGTGTTTCATGTAATCGTTGAAAATCAGATGTTTTTTAAACTATTGTTTCAAGAAATACAGTGTAGCAGAAGAAATTTGTGACGAGTTCTTTGGACATAATTCATTTTGTTCTTTATCTACTTTACCACTCATTACAATCTCTGGGAAAATTAAATTTATTTCAACACTGAATGATACTCTCTAACTCCTATAAAGTTCCAAAACTTCATCAAAACTGGCAGTAGAACTAATTTTTTCAAATGAATTCTCTTTGAAGTCCTCCCTTTCCCCCTCTCTTTGTGTGTCTGACTCCCCCTCTCTTCTCCCTTTCTTTCTCTCAGTCTGTCAAGTTCAAGAGCAGCTCAGATGCCGTGAATTAAGTGAAGCACAAAAGGGGGAAAGGAGACCCTTTTGAAGAACAAAGGCCTCCCATTAGGCTGCCATGTTCTTTTTTGACAAAACGTGCACCCTACATGGTTTCTATTGTTGTCCACATGCCCTGCACATAGGGTAAATACAGTAGATCCTCATTACCTCACGTTTTCCTCCTCTTCCTCCTATGCCACACGCAACCAGTGAAGCTTTAGGTCTTTGATGTCTTTAAGCATTCTTATACAGTTGCTTTATCTCCTTTTAAAAAACTACGTGGGTAGAAAAGGAAGTGGAGAGCAATGCACACCAAGTAAAACCCCACAAGGAGAGAAAATTAGCTGTTAGAGAAGCTGCAACTCAAGAATCCAGGGCAGGTGGAAGGAACCAAAGTCTTTACTGTTATTCTTCTTCTACTCTGTGCCTTTTAACATCCTGCATTTTTAAAATAACTTTGATTTACATTCACTATAGATTGGTGAGGTAGTGTCTCCTCTCTTTGTCAAACATAATAAAACAGGCAAATGGGAATAAATTTAATTGCTGAGAACAGTTCTTGTAATAATGAGAAACTCTTACTAATCTGCTGCTACTTCTCCTTGGTTGTTTGCTTTTTGGTGTTGTGTACACGGCTTACCTATAGGTTTGTTGTCTTATATTACTTTTCACTGGGATGGAACTGAGAAATGACAACAACGACAGACAGCTTAAAGTGGCAAATAAAAAAGGGAATTACCTATGTAGAAACAAACTTAAATTTCAGAGAAAAGTTATTGAAATTTCAAATTTTACACACTTGAAATTTAGCTTGCTTATGGTAAAGTTGCTTTACCATTGCTGACAGGTCAGTTGCTTTTGCAGAGGAGTGTGTGATTGATTCAACATATTTGCCTACTGTTAATCATTGAGAAAAACATTATCAGGTTAGCAAGTCTACTGAAATAGCCAGAGACCTCCTTAGTTCACTGCAAAGATGAAATATCTGATGATTGGAGGTTTGGACTATGGTTTTATTTATTTTTATTTTTTCAAAGAAATTGGAAAGTCAGTAAGTGATTTGTGGTAGGTTTTGGGGAGGTGTCGAGAGTGATGAAGGGGGGGAGAAGGCACATTATTTCTTTTTCTAGTATTTTTAAATTAAAACTTTTAATATAGTGAAGAGTAAGATTTGCACTTCCGACAATATGTTTTCTTTTTATCTGATGTTGAACTAATGGTGGGCAGTTTGTGACTTAACATATAGAGAGTGGATCTGCCTTTTTAGGATTACAGAAGTGATTCAGTGGGGTTAAAAACATTTGTAAGAATCAAAGAAATAATTCCTTTGTAGGAGCAGTAGTAACATTTTATTTTGAAAATTCCATGCGAGATTTCAGGTATTTCTCTTTTTCTCCCATACAACATTCAAATAAAAATACATTGTATATTCAACTCCCTTTTTTGGTCCTAAGGGATTCTTTTAATATTAAAACCTGGCTAGTGCACTTGAAGTTAAAAAAAAAAAAAATTAAATGCTTAACTACTTGGAGAAATGTTTTGACCTTTAATGCACCCTGGTTGTTGCTTTTTAGGAACCATATTGCTTGGTTTCTTGTTTTTTGGGGGTTCCAGTAGTTTGCAAGAAATCCTTTGGTTTATATACTTGGTAGCTTAATAAAAGGCAAAGAGCTTCTTGCTTTGTATTGTGTGGGAAATTACCATTTCTGTTGTCTGTGCAGGATGTTCTAAGGAGGTAGCCAGGGAGTTTCAGCGGGGGGGTAGGGGTGAGACTTGCAGTTCTAATCTTTTCTTGCTTTTGCCTCTGGTCATACGTTGGATTGTTTTTCTGCTTTTGTTCCTTGGGGTGGCATCTGTCTTCAGGAGAAATCACTTCACAGTCAAACACAAATTGCTGAACTGTGGCGTTTTTGCTCTTACTGTTATGCTGAATTCACTGGGAAGAGTTTTAATATAGGTGCATTTAAACACTTGTTATTTATGGATGGGGAGAGATGGAGAGTGAAATCTCATTGTTTACTGAATGCTCCATCTCCTGCCCATCACCTTTCAAGAACACAATTCTGTCGCCACCACATGGCTTTTCACTAACTCCCGAATGTTTCTCAATGCTAATCTGAAAGATCCCCGTACCAGAGATTACAGTTTTACACAGTTCCCACATATAGGGTCATTTTCATGAAATTAATGACTTCTTGACACTTTCCAGGCTTATGATTGTACCTTTCCATGTTAGTATTGATTTTAACATACTTCAGATATTACACTGTTAAGAGTTGAATGTATGGTTATATTGTTTTCATTATGTAAATAATTTAGCATTTTAGGACTTAGTGGTTTTAAATATAAAGAGATTTAAGTTTTTAAAACATTTGTAACATTGTTCTTATGATATTATAACAATAATAATAGTAATTAGAAAAATAATAAAGTAAATGATAAAGCATTAAAAAAAAAAAATACCTAACTGGGAAAGTGGAGAGAGAAACAATTTAAAGTAATAGACCAGCTCTTTTCCTGAGTTTCCTTAGAAGCCATTTGAACAGTTACTGGCAAAATTTTAAACATTAAATGTATTTGTGACTAAAACCTGCCTTCTCAATAAGACAGCCTAACAGCTGTGTGTGACCTCACAGGGATCTCATTGTATAGAATTAGACTTAAATGATGGCTGAAAGAGGAAAGGGTATAATAAGATTGGCCAAACCTATATTTATTGAACGATTGAGCATGAAAAGATTTGGAGCTTTACAGTAGTTCAAGGAAGTAGGATTTATAAAAAATTGAGATGGGTGGCTTTTTTTTTTTTCTCACATGGATAGATTTTGATTTAAAAACATCCAAGGGACTGGCAGGCTGTACCCTGGGGAGAGAGATGTGCAAGTAGGGAAGGAATCTGATGAAACAGTGACTTCAGAAAGTTTCTGTGGAAGGTTTGGAACTGGGGATGGAGAAAATGAATGAAATATCAGGAAAGTATTTTATGTACATTTGTCAATTTTTATTTCCACATTGATGTGATGGAAATAATTCAGGGATAGGCATACAGTTGTCCTCTGGCCAAATCCAGCATGCCCTTGGTTTTTTTTTTTGTTGTTTTTTTTAAATCATTCACTTTATTTATTTATTTATTTTTAATTTATTTTTGGCTGTATTGGGTCTTCGTTTCTGTGCGAGGGCTTTCTCTAGTTGTGGCGAGCGGGGGCCACTCTTCATCACGGTGCGCGGGCCTCTCACTGTTGCGGCCTCTCCCATTGCGGAGCACAGGCTCCAGACGCGCAGGCTCAGCAGTTGTGGCTCACGGGCCCAGTCGCTCCGCGGCATGTGGGATCCTCCCAGGCCAGGGCTCGAACCCGTGTCCCCTGCATTGGCAGGCGGATTCTCAACCACTGCGCCACCAGGGAAGCCCTGCCCTCGGTTTTTGTATGGCCCATGAACTAAGAAGAAATTTTATATTTTTTAATGGAAAAAAATGAAGAGCATAATATTTCATGACACATGAAAGTTAAATGAAGTGGGAATTTCTGTATCCATAAATAAAGTTTTATTGGGAAACCACCACACCCATTTGTTTATATATTATCTGTGTAGAATCTGTGGCTACACTTGCGCTACAACAGTCAGTTGAATAGTTGTGATAGGACTGAATGGCTCATAAAGACGAAAATGTTTACCTTCTGGTCCTTTACAGAACAGTTTGTTAGAATGAACACTGTAAAGTTTTTCTAAGACTAGGAATGTTTGCCATTAATAAGTTTGTTTTCTGTGTTCTTGTATTTGTTCATCAGGAATAAATGCTTTCTCCAGTTAACTGTTTCCTTTTTTCTTTTCTTTTTTCTTTCCTTCTCCCTTTTCTTTCCTTCCTTCCTTTTCTTTTTGTCTTTCTTCCTCTCCTTCTTCTTCTTTTTTTTTTTTTTTTTTTTTGCTTGATAATGCTCCTTTTTTGGGTGGGGGGGATGCTCATACTCTGGCTCCTTAAGTATATTTCCTACTCATTAAGATTTCAAAAAAATCCAGCTATATTCAGAACTCAGTCTAACTTTCAAGTCTGCAGAGAGCTTTGTTGCTTTCTCTTCTTTAGATCATGGGAGATTACATTGCTTGAACATCAGGAGAGCTGTATACTCTTGTTTGGGAAAATTTGAGAACTTAGATTTACACACGCAAATTTTGCCCCATTTTAACCAAGCATATTGAAATGGGCAGTTAATCTTTCTTAAAAGCATTAGGCCTTCCAAAATTTGTAAATCAGGCATTTTAAGATGCATTAAGAGGATTGCATTTTAGACTTGTTCTTTAAAACATTGATTTTTCTTTCTCTTGGCCTCAGTCCTGGTAGCTTCTGTCCTTCCCCTATTACCTAGTAGAAGTGTGGCAGTTGTTGGGAAAGTAATTGGGAGCCCTCATAGGCTTCTGTAGGAAAAGCTAGGATGACCCATGTTATGATTTACTCATTTGCCTGGGTGGAGGGAGTAGTGTATAGATAAGAATTTGAACTTGTAGTCCATTTTCTCTGATTCTTCCTGCTTTCCTCTCTCCTATCAGTCACATGCTTAGGACAATAAAATTAGGGGTTTAGAAATGTCATCATGAAATAGATTATTGGGTTTGACAAAGGTATAAAAGTCATAGTTAAAAATAATTATTTAATTTGCTTGTCCTACTAAATTCTCTTAAATAACTGAGCCTGGACCAGAAGCACACTGTTCATGACTTATCTCTATATAAAATAACAAAAGTAGTAATCATAAATCAAACTCCTGATTTATTCTGAATGACCACCAGCTGCAAACTAAGAAAGATTTTTTTCCCCACCTAGGTTTTCTTGTTCCTAATCATAGCCAAGCAATGATAAAGTTGATATTTTCCTTTATTTCATTGTGTTCATTGTGGTTCACATGTTACTTTATGCAGGATTTTTTATTTTTTGGAGGGGAGCCACCCTGTGCGGCTTGTGGGATCTTAGTTCCCCAACTAGACCAAGGATAGAACCTGGACCCCAGCAGTGAAAGCGCCAAGTCCTAACCACTAGACCACCAAGGAATTCCCTATGCAGGATTTTTAAAATGTGCCTAGGTAGAGAATGAAGCTATCGAAAATCCATGTGGCTGTAGAAATAATAGTAATACTCAGTTTGTTTATTTTAGGTAATTTCTTTCCCTAGTTTCTTTCCTTTCCTTCTAGATCTTTGAGTATTGCCTGAAATTTACCTTTTTTGGTAAATTTCTATAGGAGATGTGGGAATATTGAAGAAGCAGTTTTGATTTTAAATAAGAAGTTACCTATTCCTATTATTTATTGGCCTTGCTTTTAGATGAGTTGCTATTTGGTGCTATATACTCTGCCTTAGAAGCCAGATGTCTACCCACTACTTGGAATTTTAACGTAATTTAGTATGTTTGCTAATTAGTAGGCTTATTTCTCTGTAGACTCAACTGTGTTACCAAAATGGTTGGGGAATTAAAGTAGTTTGGTTCTTATTTATTTGTTCATAAGTTCAGTTGTCTGTCTAAACCATGAATTTGGTAAAATTACGCTTTCTTATAAATCCTTTTCTTTCAAGAATGCTTGTCACTTTCCATTAATGCGAACATCTTCATCTAAGAATATTGACAGTCCTCACTTTCCTTTACAATCCTTTCTTGTTTTCCATCTTTTTCCTTGTCTTTTAAAAGATACTGTTTTTCTGGAACATGCTGTTTTTAGTCCTGAGATTCGCAACTGATGAATTCCAGGGCTAACTTTAGTCAAATGAATATAATAGCTATTGATGGTGGAAGAATTATATGATGAGATCAATAGTGTTTTCTTCCCTCCCGTCTTCTTTTTTCTTTTCTTTTGAAAGTACTTGCACATATTCTAAAAGGAAAGTAATGTAGGTGGAGGGAAGGAGCATTATCAGTCTACCTAACAGAGAGGTGAAAGTATTTTTGTAGAGAGCATAGAGGAGTGGTTTAATTTTTTTTTTTTTTTTTTTTTTTAAATTATTTATTTATTTATTTATTTTTGGCTGTGTTGGGTCTTCGTTTCTGTGCAAGGGCTTTCTCTAGTTGCGGTGAGCGGGGGCCACTCTTCATCGCGGTGCGCGGGCCTCTCACCATCGTGGCCTCTCCTGTTGCGGAGCACAGGCTCCAGACGCGCAGGCTCAGTACTTGTGGCTCACGGGCCCAGTCGCTCCACGGCATGTGGGATCCTCCCAGACCAGGGCTCGAACCCGTGTCCCCTGCATTGGCAGGCAGACTCTCAACCACTGCGCCACCAGGGAAGCCCGAGGAGTGGTTTAATTTTAATTGCATTTTATTTTGTCATTCTCTCAATGATTGTCTTCCCCCCCCCCCCACAAATTAGGGATTACATTTTACTGTTTAGTAACTTTCCTTGATATGTCTGTAATAATTGGACAGATTAAATTACACAAGAAATCCAGTCTCATTGTTTAATAGCTTCATTTCCTCTAGTCTAAGTAATTCTCCTCCTTAGCATTTATTTTTATGTGTATTTAAAAACCATTACGGTTTTCCCCACTGGAATGTATGCTCCACAAGGGCACAGGTGTTGGCTTGTTCTCTTTTCTATCCCCAGCACCTGAACAGTGAACAGAGCATATAGCAGGTGCTCAGAAAACTTGATGAATACATGTAGCTGTGTATACACATCAGAAGCCATTGGGGTTAGTTGTGCCTTTGCCTGGGACCTCATTTCAGATAATCACAAAAATCTTCATCCAAAAATAAGTAGAATAGACCCATAAACTCGTTACTCTACTAAAGAATGGGTGTTTTCCGTTGACACAATCCTAACAACAGATAGACATTATGAAAGAAGCAAAGGGATAGGATAGGATATCAGATAAATTGATTGGGATGAGGAATTATGGTAGAAAACATCATTAAATATTAGCCAGTAAAATCTGAATCTGTAAATCGTGATGCAGAGGGAACTGGCACATAAGGTGCATTAAGCTCAGGAAGGCTGGGATGGGACCCCTGAATGGTGTTCAGGTAGTAAGGAGAGGTCCCTGAAGAAGCTAGCATCACAGAGGGACAGACAGTGGCCTCAGAGTCAGGCCTGTGGGGGAGTTCTGGTTTTGGTACTTCCAGCCACATGACCTTAGTGTCCTAAACCCTCCGTTTGCCCCTGTGAGGACTGAATGAAATACTGGGGGGGTGGGGGTATTATTATTGTTTTTACCAGCAACCTCAGCAGAGGCTGTTCTCCCTGGCAAGCAGGGAGCAGCTTGATGAGGAGAGAGCATGCTCCCAACAATAGTGTTTTCTTACACCAGACACTTATTCTGCAGCTTATTTTACAACTCTATTATAGCAGTAAATGTACATCATTCTGCAGTAATATTACAGTAGGCCACAGTGGCCATGAAATCTCTCTACTCATCCTTTCTAAAATTGGAAGACGGGGCTAGATACTGTTCTGATTCAGCCGTTCAGGTTTTCCATTCCATTTTTTAAAAGTGTTAGTATTTGCTTGAGCCTAACCATGCAGGCAGAGTTACAGATCTTTACATTTGAAGACTGCCTGGAAGAGTCTAGGTTAAGAAACATAGACATTTTAAAATACCAACTTAGGGACTTCCCTGGTGGCGCAGTGGTTAAGAATCTGCCTGCCAATGCAGGGGACACGGGTTCGATCCCTGGTCCAGGAAGATCCCACATGCAGCGGAGCAACTAAGCCCTCGTGCACCACGGCTACTGAGCCTGTACTCCAGAGCCCACACGCCACAACTACTGAAGCCTGCACGCCTAGAGCCCGTGCTTGTGCTCCACAACAAGAGAAGCCACTGCAATGAGAAGCCCACGCACCACAATGAAGAGTAGCCCCCGCTTGCCCAACGTAGAGAAAGGCCGCGCAGCAATGAAAACCCAACGCAGCCAAAAATAAATAAATAAATTTAAAAAATAAAATAAAATACCAGCTTATTAGCACTCTGTCCTAGTAAGGTGAATTTTAAATTCCATTTTTCTTCACCCCTACACCCCTACCCCCCAAAAAAGGGTGGGGTAAGTAATGAGGATTGATTAAACAACAAATGAAAAATGTGAAACCCTAATAATGACTGATTGATGGTTCTGTGAAACAGCACTTATGCCTTAACTACTTTCCATTCAGGGTTTCTGTATAAGAATACCTTTGTGCCCTGGAAATGTTCAGGAGAAACCACTTTAGATGAATCCTATTTAATAATTTACTTATCTTAAAATTTTTAACAGAGATGGTGGTTTGACTACATTACACCCCAAAATAAGTGATATAGGAGCAAAATATTTAACTTACACTAGAAGACTATTGTTATATAGGAAGAGTTCCGTTTTTTCAGAAATCCTTTCCTATTGAAACCATTGATGTACCTTGTGAGAGAAATTGTTCTAAAGTTTATAGATAAAAGTAGCTAAGTTTTACCATCAGCCTCCTCGCCCCCATGAGTCTGAATTGTGAAATGTTTTTAAAAAAAGACGGAAAGACTAGAAAGTTTTCAATTAAAAAATGAAATATTTTCAGTTCCATATGGTAATCAAATGAAGGAGGGAACACAGTAAAGTATAGAGAAAAAAGAAATGAGTAGGTGGAAGAAAAGATGAGAAGGAAAGTTATATTGATGGCAAGGGAGAGAGTGCAAAGCAAGAAAGGATGGTCAGAAATAAGGAAGGGAAAACGAGAGAGGTTTTATTAAAGGGGTGAGCAGAATGTCTGCTTGTTATGTTCTTCTGATATGAGCCAGGGAATAATTCACCATTCTTTGAAATATTCTTGTTTGATCACCAGTGATCTTTAGGTCATGAAATCCAGTGGGCATTTTTCCAGACCTTTTCTTAATCGAGCTCTCAACAGCATTTGACTTTCTTGTCCATTATCTCTCTCTTGAAACCTTACCCCTCCGGAAGCTGTGAAATCATGCTCTTTTGGTTTCCTCTCATTTCTCTAGTAGCTTCTGCTTTGTTACCTTTGTTGTCCTTAGACATTGGAGTTCATGAAGGCTCAGTCCTGGATGCCTATATTCTTTTCATTCTACAGCCTACCAAATGTATCCATCCCTATGTTTTCGTAGTGTCCTGCATTTCAGTGAATAGCATCACATTACTCATCTAGATGCCCAAGCCAGAGACTTAGGAGTCATTTCCAACATCCACCTCGGACTCACATCCCAAATCCTTACTACCAAGGCCTGTTTTATGTCCTTTAATAACTCCCAAGTCTGCCCATTTCTCAGTCCATATTCTTGGCTACCCTAGTCTTAATAGTCATCATCTCTGTCTTGCAGCATAATAGTAGTCTCCCATAACCTTCCTTTAATTTATTCTCTACACTGAAGCTAGGATGATCTTTTGAAAATAGAAATCCAATCATGTCATTCTGCTTAAAATTGTTTCCCACTGCTCTTAGAATAAAGACTAACATCCCACATGCCTACTTCTCCAGCCTCCCCTCTTTCCTCCCTCTCCTCACTTGAACCACCCAGGCCCTTTGTTCAGATTCTCACAGGTGCCACGCTCTGACCTTCCACCACTCCCTTTGCCTGGTCAATTCCCACTTCATTCTTCGGATCTCAACACGAAGACAGTTTCCATAGAAAAACTGCTTCCTGATATATGGTCTTATTGTAGTTTGTTCTTTTCCTTTATAGCGTTTATCATAATTTGTCATTATATATCTCTGTGATGAGACGGAAAACTCCCAAGAGGGATGGAACCTTGTCTGTTTTACTCACTGCTGAACCCCCAGAATCCCCAGCACCTGGCACATGGCAGGCAATTAATAAATAGTGATTAAATGACTGGAGTCTGTCTTTCCTATAGACTCAAGGTATATACATCACTGGTCCATAAATATTACTTTCAAGAAATCTTAGGACACTACGTAATCTGTTTAGGACTCAAAGATGAGGCTAATATTATGTTTATCATTCAACACAGTATTGAAACTAAAGATAAAAATCAGCCATTTTCTAATCTGGAATTGAGTCTCTTCAGATTGTCTGGGAACTCCATTTGTACCTGTCCCCGACATGTTTCCCAAAAGGAGACATGCTGACTTAGGGATTTTGCTTTAATTCAGCAAACATTGGAGGGCATATAATATGCCAGACACTTTGTAGACTTTAATTGGCTACTCCCCCCCCCCTTCATTTGTCTTTCTGTGATAATGGAATTTAAAATAATTTTAAACCTAGATTTAGTTATCGAGACCTCTATTTCACATGGGTACATATTTTTGTCTTCGAGTCTTACTTTAAACAAAGCACTTTATAAATGAAGTGTTCACTTGAAAGATATTTTTTCACTTGACTGTGGTTAGATAAACTCTTTAATTTTTACATAATTATGCATGTTAAGGGTATTCAAATGCCATTGGAACAAGATTTGTGTCCCTAAGTTCTTCTGTTTCTTCCTGACAATAATGGTAGAATACTTCCCAGATATTTGGTGGAGGGTTGTGGTATGTAACAAATGTCATTCATGGATGAGACTTAGCAAATATGATTTTTAAAAAGAAATTCAGTCCTTTGTTGTACAAATATAATACAATTAATCTCTGCCCTAGGATGCAGACCAAGAGCTGTTATAGTTTTCAAATGTAGGTTTATGCTGAACCATTTTTTTTTTCCTTAGAGACGTCCTTCCCACCATGATAGAATATATAACAGAGTTAAGGGAGTAACTTGTGACCTACCCTTGCAAACCAGATAAATATAGAAATATTGGATTATTTAGTTATAAGAGCTTGAGGAATACTTAAAAGATGAGAAGAGATATGATTTCGAATAGGGGAGAAATGCAGTTCTTGGTAGAGGTAACTACAGCATAAATGTTCCTAAGGAAACAAATGTTGATGGGAGCTGGGGGATGATGAATGGGACTAAGTGGAAGACTTAGCAAGCAGGTTTATTTGTCTAGAGTGAGGGAAAGGTAGTGATTAGTGGAAACTATATGTTTGGAAACAGGCTACGAATTCTGACTTGATAAAATGATTTGTATTTTAAAATATAGTATAAAAGTTTATAATCTGAGAAAAAAATAAAACTTTGCTGGTCTTATGAAAATAAAAGTGGATGCTATAGGTAGCAAAGATGATTGGCGTTTGAGCTTGATTTTTTTTAAGTGACTTTATTCTGTTACTTGGGGCTGTTTTTAAGTTTTTATAACTAGTCTCTTCATTCAGAGAATGTGGAACAATAACTGAACACTTCCCATTTAGCAAACGTGTTGTTAGGCTCTCAGCAGAACAGTTTCTACTGTCAGTTGTTTTTGTGCCAGTGTCAGCCCAAATTACCTAAAGGTATGGATAGTACTATAACAGTAACCTTTAAAAAGATAGTTGACATTAGGTTTTTACATGACCCTTACTGTTTTTTAAAGGTGAGGGTCAAGGTGGGTTAACAATTTTGCTTTTCTTTTCTTTGAAATTAATTTAGGCTTTTGTGAATGTTTTGACCTCCCTTCCCTTTTCATTGAAATACTTTCCGTTGCCTGTTCTTTCCAGTCTTAGGCTTTTATTTTTCCCAGTCCTAGCTAAGCATAAAAAGGAAGATCATCCTTCTTTCTAACCTGTTCCCAGAAATTAATTGTGCTAAATTATCAGCTTCTTAGATTTCAAGCAGTCCTCATGCCAGAGGCATTTATTAAGTGTCCATATGCACTTGCTACTAGGCTAAGTGTTATAGCAATAAAGTAGGAGCACTTGGGACTGCTGTCTATTAAGTGCTTTTAAAGTGCCAGGTAACACTAATGCAAATCATGTTATCAAGAGTATTCATATAAATAGTGTCCCCCCCGCCATCCCACCATCCTAAATGCTTTAAGATTACATCCCCAGAGGAGGAGGGTGGAGTGTTTAGTCTTCATTTGGGTCTGGTTTAGATGGAGAAATATAAGTTCTCTAGCGGTCCATTTATAGACTGGTCTTACTCAAAATGTACGTAAAGTATTTGGGAGTGTTGTTCCAGTAGCGAAATGCCTAAGACTGTGATTGTCTGAATAAGGAAAAATAGCAAAAGAGCTATAGTGTACAAGTTTAAAATAATGTATTGATATGTGGGGGAAAATATTCCAGTTTACACTTGTAGGATGGTGGTTTTCAAGCTATTACTAGGAGAGAGAATTTTAAAATTATTGTTGTTTATTGTTTGAAGATAGCAGGTTGATGTACTGCAGCCAAAAGACTAGTTCTGAATTTTAAGAGAAGGTTGTTAGAAACATAGAAAATATATTGTGCCAAAATATCTCTATATATTGTATGTAGATTTGGACGCAGTGCTTCAGGAAAGAAGGAAGTTCCAGAAGAGGCATGATTAAAGACCAAAAAGACAAGATAATCTAAGCACTTCAATCTGGATTATTATACAAATTTAGGATGTTTTAGGCATCCATTCAACCAGGTAGTTACTGAAGAACCACTGTGTTCTAGGCCATGTGCTGGGCTCACAGAATGCTCTTTGATGCTTCTGTCAGACAGGATACTACTGGTCAGTGCAAACTGTATGTCCCTCTAGTTTGTTTTTCTTAACACTCTAATAGGAAAAACAAGAGAACAAGAAATAAAAAAATAAAACTTTGAGATTGTATATGATCTAAGATCATAAAATCTTGAATAGGTAGAGTAGATGCAGAGTTCTTGAGGAACATTTGGGAGGCAGGGTCGCTTAGGGGTTGACGATGGGGTTGTAGAGCCAGACTGCCTATGTCTGAGTCCTGGGCTGTTTTGAGGATAATGTAGCAAAGTGCTTAGAACAGTTATTGAGCCACAGTAAGGGCTCAATAAATGGTGGCTATTAAGTTGAAGAATACTAGAACTTTGTAAAGACTTAGAGAACTAGATATTGGACAAATGAAAAATATTAAAACACCTCCACAATTAACCAGCATGTTGTTAGACAAATTCCTGGCAAACTGAAGATCAGATCCAGTGGAGAATGCCTTCTAGTAGCATGTAAATATTCATGCTTTTTAGAATTCTGGGACATAATTGTGGTGCTTGAGGCTTATAAAAAGGGGGTTTTAAGAGTTGTTTGAATAACAAAAGATTGGCCTGCTGAATGTGGAAGAGCATTCCAGGAATCAGGATTAGTTCCAGAGGAGAGTTCAGAACTGGAGAGGGAAGCACACAAAAAAGGGTGTTAAGTAAATTTGTGTGGGTCTAAAACGGTGTTCTGAAATGAGGGCGATTTTGCCTCTCAGGAGATATTTGACCATGTCTGGGAGAAGGGTGCTACTGGCATCTTGTCGTTAGAGGCCTGGGACACTGCCTCTAACATCCTTTACTGTGCAGGACAGTCTCCACAACAAAGAATTACCCAACCCAAAATGTCAATAGTGCTGAGGTTAAGACACAATGGTCTAGTACAAGGTGTAATAAAGGCCACTGGGTAATAGAAGGCTGCGATTATAATATCTCCACCCCACCCCCCAGGAAACAAATATGAATACAAATTTAGCTCAAGTTAATTAGCTCACCATGATGCATACAAACATCTCCTTAAACTGACCACACTGCTTGTGCAGCGTTAACCTTTCACCATGCAATCAGGAACCTAAAATGACACAATCCTTGCTGTAACCTCCACACTGCATGTCTTCCCTCCCCTATCCTGGAGGGAACAAAGTGTAATGCACATTTGCTTAGATTAGAAATTGCAGAGAAAACTATTATCAAGAATCTTCTTTTCTAGGTGTCTTTTTTTTGTTGTACTCCTGTCCCTGCGCGTGCTCTTTTGTACACCAGGCAAGGTGATAGGTTAACAAAGCAGCGAATAAGGAAGATTTAGCTTGCTGATTGAATAAAGAAAAGTTGAAGCTTGAAGATCTAGAGATCCTTGGCATTTGTCTGTAGGACAGACAGTTTTTGACATCACTATGGAGGTTTATAGAATTGTGATATGGTTAGAATGAGGGATAGAGGTAACAGTTTATAAGTGACATGGAGGATTGCCTGGTGTGTGGAATCATTCTGGAGTGAGGCAGTGTGTTGAGGAATAGTTTGATCAGGAAGAAGTTAGGAGGGACTTCCCTGGTGGTAGTGGTTAAGAATCCGCCTTCCAATGCAGGGGACGCGAGTTTGATCCCTGGTCAGGGAACTAGGATCCCACATGCGGCGGGGCAACTAAGCCCGTGCACCACAACTACTGAGCTCGTGCACCTCAACAAGGGAGCCCGTGTGCCGCAAACTACAGAACCCACGTGCTCTGTGGGATCCTGTGCACCACAACTAGAGAGAGAAAACCCGTACGCCACAACTAGAGAGGAACCCGTGTGCAGCAACAGAAGAGCCCACACGCCTCAAAGAAGACCCCGTGTGCTGCAACTAAGACCCAACACAGCCAAAAATAAAATAAATAAATAATAAAATAAATCTTTTTTTTTTTAAAAAGGAAGAAGATAGGGACCTTTCCTCTTCATTTCAGATCTATAAATTCAGCTACTTGCTGAACCTCTGAGAACCCATAGGCATATCAAATTAAGCATATCCAAACTCATTCTTTTCCCCCTTCACTCCCACATTTTCCCTTCTTGTACTCATGTTTTCCTCCTACTCAGCACCACCACCTACTCAGTCACTCGAGCCAGAGCTGACAGTCATTCTGCTCATCTCCTTCACCCAACTGAGCATTTAAATTGGTAGCAAGGCTGCCTCCTTAATGCTGTTCATGCTTGTTTCTTCTCCATTCCCGGACTACTGCCTTAGTTCTAGCCCCCACTCTTGCCTTGGGTTCACGTGATGGTTCAGTTTTCAGACTTACGCCCTGTTAACTTATAGTCATATAGCTACTAAGTAGACTACCAAAAAAAGTTTAAAAAACAATTATGTTACTTTTGCTTAAACCCTTAAAGACTTAAGGTCAAAATTTAAACTTTTAAGTATTTAAAGTTAAGTCGAAACTTAAATATGAGGGACTTGATGACATTGTCCTTGCTCACCTCTCTAACCTCACCTCCCAACACTTCCTCACCTCCTCACATATACCATTTGCTGCTTCCTGGACTTGTGAATACGTATCACACCTCTTTCCCTTCCCATGTTTTACTTTTTCTATACTTTTCCATCCCAGTACTCTTTGTTTCACTTGTTTCTGCTTCTCAACGAACCGTCCTCTGAATTTCTTGTCTGATTTAGATGTTATAGCTCTTCTCAGCCCCTTTAGCATCTTAGCTAAGAGTTTAAATGCAGGACTTGCTCCAGAGACAGACTAGACAGGTTAAAACTTCAGCTCCACTCTTTGCTGGTTAGGTCTCCTTGGGTAGTTTACTAAATATCTCTGTATCGCTCAGTTTTCTCATACGTAAAATGGGAGTAATAGTAGAACTTACCTTATAGGCTTGTTCCTATGAGAGTAGATTAGTTAGTATGGTCAAATACTTAGAATAGTGCTTGGTACATGTTAACATGTATTGAGCATTAACCTGTTACTATCTTATGCGTACCTCATTCATAGCACATGTTATCTGGTACTGAATCACTACTTTACTTGTTCCCTCTTCCACGGCATCGTGAGCTTTTTGAGGAAAGGAACTAAATCTTATTCAACTTAAATTTTATTCAGAAATATGTATTGGGCATCCACTGAATCATAAATATTTGGCCAAATCTAAACCGCCGTGTTTTTGTGAGACCTCTGAGCTATATGAATAGTTTTTATCTTCTCAAAGCGTTGTTTAAAAAAACAGAAGGAAAAAGAAGAGTTTGTGCTGGAAATCATGGGCCCACAGAGCCTAAAATGTTTACTACCTCTAATATTTACTTCACAGAAAACATTTGCTGATCCCTCAGCTAGATGTCAGAGATACACAGGATGGCTGGCATTCAGTGTTTGTTAGGATGAATGGATGATTGGATAGATAGATAAATGAGTAAGGTATGAAGATCAGAATTGTGGGTATTGGTGATTATTTGTAAGAAGAAATGGCAGCAGTATTGTGAAAATGTGAAAGTGGAGAGTCCAGAATAGTTACTTTTTCTCATTTGGCAGTCCGGGGCTAGACTGTTGTTTGTGTGAAGGGACATTTTAAGGTCTTTCATCTTTCCAATGTGTTTGAAAAGTTGGACACAAGAATGCCGTTTAAATGCCCAGGGATCAACATGTGGTAGAAGACAAGAATTTGCCAGCTTCTGTAGTTTGTTAGGATGAAAAGTTTCAAGTAGTCTTCTGTTTTCCATGAGGAAACATCCTTGGCATCCATGCTAGTTAACAAATAGTATATACTAACTTTTGAGTTTAACTAGCTAGCTTCATATTTTGCTTGCGTAAATTTGTGAAAAGTGAGAGGTAGAAGCCCAGTGCTCTGGCTTCCACAGTTTTTGCTTTCTGTTAGACCACATTGCATCTCTGGCTTTCTGTTGTTATTTGACAGAATGATAATGATCAGGACTTAAAATCCATTTCTTGTTTATTTTTCAGTTATTTGAAAATACCATACTATACTTACTTTGCCATTCCCACTGTAAATAGTCCAAGAAACTTTAAAAAAAAAAAAAACTTTTTGGTGAAACTAAGATTTTATACATTTTAATGTAGGTGATCCTTACCTCTCCGTAGTCTGATCTGGAGGCAAAAGTGGGAAACCCTGCTCCTATAGATCACTGCTTGTGAAGAGGAGCTTATGAAATCTTAGGTTATATTTCTCTCTTAAAAGAGGCTTTTTAATGAAAAATGGGGCATAACTTGATGTTTCATCTTTAGTGTTAAGCTATAGAATCTTCTTCCATGCCACCATGAACTCTAATACATACAATGATAGACTCTCTACTTTAATGTTATTCTTAGCCTGTTTCTTTCAGAATTTTGTTAACACCTTTCACAATAAATAAATAATGCTTGTCGAATTGAATTGAACCTGCTGAGTAGGTGAGTTGTTTTGCTTTGCTGAAAAATTTTTTTGTTGTTGCAAGTATCAAAGAATAACTTGTTTTATTTGTTGTCTACACTGGATTCATTCATGTCTATGATATTTTCAATGTATTTTTCTTTATTTAAATGTGGAAATTAAATTCTAAATTGGTTGGCAGCCGTGATGTTGGTTTAAGAGCAGTAGGCTTAAAGTTAAAGTTTGTACCTTTATTCTGCCACTCTTATAGCTTCTGTATTAGGACAATCTGCCTGAATCTGCTTTTTCTTATCTGTAAAATAAAGAATAGGGGACTTCCCTGGTGGCGCAGTGGTTAAGAATCCGCCTGCCAATGCAGGGGACACGGGTTCAAGCCCTGGTCTAGGAGGATCCCACATGCCACGGAGCAGCTAAGCCCGTGCACCACAGCTACTGAGCCTGAGCTCTAGAGCCCACGTGCTGCAACTACTGAAGCCTGTGCACGTAGAGCCCCTGCTCCACAACAAGAGAAGCCACCACAGTGAGAAGCCTGCGCACCGCAAGGAAGAGTAGCCCTCACTTAACAAAGACCCAACGCAGCCAAAATTAAATAAAATTAAAAAAAAAAAAAAACACTGCTTAAAAAAAATTTTTTTTTAAGTTACAAAGAATAACTGCTTCAGAGAACTTTGTTAGGATTAAATGGGATCTCATTGAAGCCTACCTAACACAGTATCTGGTACAAGAAGACTGTTCAATAAATGTTTAACATATTAAAAGCAAATAGTTCTTTAGGTACATCTTAAGACTGTTTGAATAGAGGTGTTATAGAATCGCAAAATCTCAAAAATTAGAGGGGAAATCAGAGTTCAAGCTCAGCCTCCCTTCAAGGAATTTAATTTTTTCTCTAGCATCCCCATCAAGTATTCATTTCTCAGTGCCTTCAGAAAAGGCATTGTGGTAATTTTCAGAAAGCTCCAGAGTTGAATAAGGCACAGAAACTCTTTTCAAGAAGGCTGTTTATGTCAGGCTTCATTGAAGAAGTGGCAGTGGAACTAGATCTTGAAGGATGGGTAGAATCTGAATACTTAGAGGGGTTTCTGACCGCAGGAGCAAGTGGAACAAAGGAGAGAAAATACAGGACGGTCGCAGAAAATTGTGAGCGTGAGTAACTCCATTTAACTGAAGTTTAGGGAAGGTAAAGGAATAGTGAAAGGTCAGGTTGGAAGAGAAGGTTATGGCCAGATAGTAGAAGTCCTGGATGCATTGCTGCAGTTGGCTTCCTGGTGCCCATCAAATGAAATACAATGAAAAAGTTTTAACTGTGAGTGCTATAATCAGAATCATTCCATATTTTTTTTTTTAGTAAATATGCTAATTTTAAATAGTTCTCTCTTAATATTAATTTGAAATATGTCCCCTTGTTGTAACTTTCATCTCTTTGTTCTAGTTCATTTTCTGTAGGCTGGGTCAATCCCTTTCTCATCCCTCACATCAAATCAGACACCTGTCAGTTTTACCTCTAAAAAATGTGTAGAATATGTCCCTGTAGCTTCTATCTCTGAGTTTAAGCTACCACCGTCTAGATTACTGTGACACATGGCCCAGAATCAGCTGATAATTGTCCATTCCTGCTGTCCTCTTAAGAGCATTTTTCAAAACCTTTGGTAGATCTCCATTCTTAAAAAATTTAGAGAGCATCTTGTAAACATGTCACTGTGCTTGACCCTTATCACCGAAGTTATAGTAAAGCTGAAGAAACAGTCTGCTGATTCTTATTTTCTTATTGTAGCCAAGGCAGGAATCACTGAGGTAACGTCATTTTTGACACATTACCTTGGATTACTGAGCACTAGAAATGTCTTTTAAAATCTGGGCAGGGGAGGAGACCTTAAACCACAGTGACAAGAGTGGAGTAAAGGAAGAGCTGTGATAGAGGATACACCGTGCTATGGCAACACAGAGGAGCAAACAACACTTAGAGCTTGCTTTTGAAGATTGAAACTGTTTATTTTACACCTTATTCTCAGAGACCTCTGGCACTGTAATGGATTATTCAGAGAAATTCTACAAGACTCCTACAAATGCCTATAACATCCCTTTACATGTTTTTCGTGCAAGCTCAAGGATATGAAGGATTTCCACAGGGTCCATGAAGAGGAAAATGTATGGTCACCAAATTAACACTGGGGCTGCCCTAAGGGCCTTTGTCCAAACCACCCTCCAGAGCCTTGTGTTTTAATGTCTGTTCTAGACAGAAGACTAGACTTTTCAGGGTGGGGAAATGGAGCTGAGATCCTTGCATAAAGCTTGGAATTCTTAAAGACCTACACCCTTAGCTAAAGGGTAGGCCAGAAAAAAAACATCCATCTACCATCAGAGTGCTGCAATGAAGGCTTGTCTCTTAACCTTACATCTATGTACAAGTCTTCCCTGAGAATTTGTAACCTTAGCTCTTTTTAAATACAGATTTGAAGTTTAAATTTATACTATCTGTGTGGTCTGGGAAACCCAAAGCCAAGAAATAAAAGTGATCCCAGGCTAGAAGTGCCTCAGGTTGGGCAGAGGCAAATGTATGGCCTTTCTGAAGGAATGTACTTTGAACCTATGCTTCTCAGACTCCTCCAGATTAGTTTTCTAAATATGAGTCTATAACCCAAAATTACAGAACCTAGGAAGGAACAAGCCAACATCAGACTTGCAGCAAAACAACCAACAATAGAAGTAGACTCCCCGCTGCCTCCCACAGACTTTAGATTATTGGAATCAATCAGGTTTACTATTTAATTTTTAAATGTTGTAGTAATAAAAGGGGATTGAAAACATGAGCAAGAAACAAACTGTGAAAATGACTAAGTAGATTTGGCAAAGAGATGATCTCTAGAAAGGAAAAAAATAGTTACTGAAATTTAGAAACTCAGTGAACAAGTTAAAGAGTAGATTAGGTATACTTTTTGAAGAGCGAGTTAATGACAGATGTCAGGAAAATAAGCAGATGAATAGCAATAGTTATAGATGAAAGATATGAAAGAGAAGTTAAGAGATACGGAGAATAGAATGAGCAAGTTTAAACTGAATCTAATTGTAGCAGTAGTTCCAGAGATAATAGAGATGGTTCTCAGCTATTATCAATTCAAATACACACTGGCTAAGAATTTTCTAGAACTGATGAAAGGCATGAATTCTCAGTTTTAGGCAGCAGGATAAAAGCCCAGGCAGGGTAGATAAAAATTCTATACCTAGATATATTATAGTGAAACTGCAGAAAATCAACTTTAAAGAGACTATCTAATAGAGGACAGGAAGAATAGATAATTGCCCATAAAAGTGCCACATTTTCACAGTACTCAATAGCAACAAATGGAAGCCTGAAGACAATGAAATTGTAAAATGCTGAGGGAAAGTGACTACCAACCTTAAAATTTTTACCCAGCTAAACTTTTATTCAAGAATGAAGATGAAATAACTTTTTTTGGACGAATAAAAACTGAGTTGGCTACTATCATACCTTCACTAAAGGGACTTTTAAAGGATGTACTTAAGAAGGAGGGACATTGAACTCAGATGCAAGAGAGAATGGTGAGCAAAGAAATCAGTAACATAGGTAAATCTAAGTAAACTACACACCTCTTTTAACACTTTGGTGCATAGTAAGTGCTTGACTAACAGATAAATGATTCATCCGTTTTCCTGTAATAGTGTGCTTTCTTGTTCAGCCATAGCAAATAGAGGGATTGACTTCTTCAGAATTTTTCAAAGAGAAGCTGGAATCTCAACAGGACTCCCAACATGATTAGTCTTATTTTGCAAAGTTAAAAGGCACAGTCTGTCTCCAAGATGTGATTTGGAATGGCTGAGTTTCTTGCAAGATTTGTGTCTGTTTATAGGCTGCTGAGCAAATTTTAATTTAGGTATTAACTAGCCTTACCCCTGTTTACCAAGATTCTGAATGTCAGTCTTGATTTATAGTTTGAATCTAGAATTTCTACTCAGAATGTTCTCAGATTTCACGTCCATTAATTAGAAGACAGTTCTAAATTTATTGTTTCTGAGAACCCCTGCTAATCTAGGGGAAACATAGTAAATAAAATAAAACTTGTTGCTTTTTAAATGGCCAAGAACACAAACCAGAAGCTAGTCTTTTTCCCCTATGGCCCTGACTTTTAAAAAGAAGTATTTGCTGGACAGAATTTTTTTTAACTTTTGAATTTCAGATTTGCTATCAGGAGTATACTTATAGTAAGGTTTTGTTAGGAGGGCTGCTCTTATTAAAGATCAGTAGATGAGTTCTCTGAGCACATAGTCCTGTCTTTTTTGGAAATAGTTTCTTTCAAGGAGTTTGTTTTATTGTGGACTTAAGCTGATATCCCTGATCTAATTCTTACTGACTTTCTAGGCACCATTCATTCAACAGATACTTTTGAGCACCTCTTGTGCTCTATCATGCACTCAGGTTGCCGCTGTGAATAAGACTGACTAAAAAGATGCCTGCGCCCAGGAAGCCTGCCTTTTAGTGGAGCGAGTAAATAAGTTTTAAAATTATGAGAACACAGAATAAAATGGGGTGACGTGATAGTGACAGGGCAGCAGGGGTGGGGGGATGTTCTTTAGATTGCATGGTGGAAGGCTTCGCTGAGGAGATGACTTTCAGTCAGAGACTGGAATAGCAAATAAAAAGCCACCTGGGCAAAAGCATCCTAGACTGAAGGAACAGAAATTGCAAAGGCTGTAACGCCCATGAACTTGGTGTACATCCCTGTGGTGGTGTATGCATTTTATGCATTTTCTTTCTTTCTTTTTTTTGGCCACACCGCCTTGTAGGATCTCAGTTCCCCGACTAGGGATCGAACCTGTGCCCTCGGCAGTGAAAGCGAGGAGTCCTAATCATTCGACCACCAGGGAATTCCCGGTGTATTTATGTTGGTGGCCTAACATGGCCTAACGTTTTGTGGTAATTAATTTTAATTTTATGATGGCGTAAAAATCACACCAGATTGTCATAACTTAAATTCCTATCTTTTACTGACTCAGTTGTTGTAAATTACCCTAATTTTTACCTTATTCTGTATTCAGCCAGTGGAACTAAACTTAGTTGAATTATAAATCTAGGTTTTTACATAGGAGACAAGAGATAATGATAAAGGGTCATAGTGTCTTAGATATGAAACTTGAAAGGCAATATCCCAAACCCCAAATTATGTTACAGAATTCAAGTATTTAATCTACTTTTTTAAAAATAAACTTTATTCCATAAATATCTAGTTACTTATAGGTTTTCAACATAAGTAAGGAATCCTTAAAATTTCATGAAAACTACATTTTCTCTTTTGTGTTAAAATATGCATATGTTTGTTCCCTTTTAACAAAAAGTAAAAACATTTCTCAGCTTTTACTTACATTATCTATTTCTAATGTCATGTTCTAGCTTTTCAGTCTGATTGCTTTCAGTCTGAGAGCTTTTCATGTCTGATTGATCTTTCTGGCCCTGTGGAGCAGAGTACAGAGCCCTATACATAATAATTTCTTAAAAGTTATTTGTTGAGTGAATGAATTAATGAATGAATATATAAACACTTATTATAAAGTGACTGTTAGAGAATAATGATCAGTAGTCAGTATACTTAAAAAGATTGACATGACATTGATCACTTTTTAAAAAGTGACTTTATAAAATTGTTGGAAAATATTTTTGCATTTCTAAAAGGGAGGTGGTCAATGTGAAGAGCACTTATATGGACTAAAAATCAGAAAATGGATCTGAATTTCAGCTGTGCCGTCACTCACAGGGTGTTCCAAAATAAATCATGCAACCTTGCACACAGTTTCTTAGTTTGTACAATGAAGGGATTGGGTCGATTGTTGTTAACATTTCTCTCTGCTCTAAAACTCTAAGATTTTTATCCTTTGCTGTTTGTAAGAACCAGGAGAGATAAAGGTTACCTTTTATGTTAGATTTGATTCTAAATCTAGTGACAGAGGACAATGGTGCTTAAACTATTCTTGTTATATGATAAGGAAAAACCTTGGAAAATGTCCATTGGTAGTATGCACAAGCTGATTATGTTATGATTAGTTGTGCCACTTTTATTTTCTTTGATGGCCTGTACTCTGCATCTTCCTGTCTAATTTTTCTCTAAGTATTGAGATTATCGTAGTACAAAGGAATGGTATATTTGTAAGAAGGGGCTCAGCCAGAATGGTGAGTTGTCTGGAGATGATGGTCTCTCTAAGTATAAGGAGATTGTTAGGGGTGGTCTACAATACAATACTTTTTTTTTTTTTAAGGTTTTATTGATATTTTTTCAGGGTGGGAGGAGGTGCTAGGTGCTTCCCTCTTTCACACTAAGCATAACATTCTTCTGTAACACGTTAGCTTATTGTTGGGGAATTTTTCTAAAGTGAAAATAAAATCTGTTTAATAGCAAATTCAAGCTTAGAATAGATAATTTTAATAGCCTCATTTTGTCTCCCAAATGGTCTGGGGTAGTAGAAGATTATCTGAGTGACATTACTATAGGGGCTCTCATCCCTTCGTAGTAGGCAGAATGAAGTCCGGCTACCCTGTAGAAATGCTGCTGGCTTGGAGCTCCTGAGATCTGCCATGCCTGTTTCACTGTCCTACTTGCTTTCTCTCAAATTCACATTAGAAAATTATATGTGTATATACACACATGTGCACACACGCACTCCCAAATATTTGGTTTGACTTGGCTCACAAGATTAAGAGATCAGAAGCTTCAAGGATGGTAGAACTGGGCTCTTTGTGTTGCTGTGCCCTCAGGTTCTTTCCCTTATGGTTGCAAAACAACTTCCAGCAGCAGCCAGGAAAATATGCTTCCTTGTTCGCGTCCAAAGAAAGGAGAGTCCCCACTTACTGTCTGTATTCAAAGTGAGAGTAACTATCCCATAAAAGTTCATGAGCTCTTTCCTTGATTTCATCAGCCAGAATTGAGTAAACTTCTGGGATACAGTTCATTCCTGAACGAGTCACTAACTAGGGGGACTCAAGCATTCAGGTCTTTCCCTTGAGCTGATTATCATCGCCCTTATCCACGTGGGAGAGTTGGAATGGCAACCAGCATGCACCACTAGTATGTAGCCCACAGTCAAACATCAAAGTCAATGAAATTGGCATTATTGGATCAGTTCTGGCCCACTAGTGGCACAAAGACAATACTTTGGCAGCCACTGGTATAGTGAGAAGTGGACCAAGGATGGGCCTGAAGGAACACCAATATTTAGCAAAGAGAAAGAGGAGCCTGTGAATCAGTTTCCTACTTAAATTTATTCTGTATTGCTGCTTTGATGTAGAATTTTTTAAAAATTATATGACAATAGTGATGACCTTAGGATTTGTTTTCTTTATATTTCTTTTTCCAAAAGAATAGAGACTGCTGGAAATACGTTAAGCTTAGAAATTGAGATTTGAATTTTTCCCTTAAGTAAAAATGTTCCTTGAATATTTGAGTAAAAATGTTCTTATAATTCAAGTGTTTTCTAATTTAAGAAAAGAAAATAACAAGCAGGAGAAAACAAGTCAAATGTATATTCATTTCTGCTTCCTGCCTTGTTCGTAAAGTCAAGAATCTGATCTTTGAGTAAGTTTCATCATATTTCTTATCACAAAACAGATTACAGAATAATCCTGGGAATAAGTAAATAAACACTCTCCTTTGAATTTCCTGCTTTTTTATTTTTTTTTGTAAATTGTGACCAGTCTTCAATTTACTTAAAATATGATTTTTAAAGTACATTCTGCAGGTATAATACTGAAGGTATTTAACAATTTAGTTTAAATTATGACCTTCAGAAAACTATTCAGTTGGCTTGAATTCATTGATTCTAATGACATATGGAATATTTGATTTACCCAGTGGTTTTTCTCCATTATATATCTCTCTGATCACTTTAATGTCACTACCTGGGCTGGGTTTTTTTTTTGAAGTGCTGCCCATTGTCTTAAAGGAAATAGGGAAGGAATTATAAATGGTTATACAGAAGTTAATAGAAAAATGAAAAGAGTATTTTGTAGTACATGAACTGTCTAATATGTTAGATACTAAGGAAGAACTGCATCCATGTATGTTTCTTAAAAAATTTTTTTACAAGTACAGTCATCCCTTGGCACTGGGGGGATTGGTTTCAGGACCCTTGTGGATACCAAAACCCAAGGGTGCTCAAGTCCCTTGTATAAGATGACATAGTATTTGCATATAGCCTACACACATCCTCTGATATAGTATTTTAAATCATCTTTTGATTAATTATAATACCTAATACAATGTAAATGCTGCATAAATAGTTGTAAATATAATACAAATGCCCTGTCAGTAGTTGCCAGGTTTTGCTTTTTGGAGCTTTCTGAATTTTTTTTTTAATATTTTCGATCTACATTGGTTGGTTGAATCCGTGGATGCAGAACCCACAGACATGGAGGGCCAACTGTAGTGAGGAAGGTTAAAATTTATGACTCAAACTTCAGGCTCATCCCTACATACATGTTTGATGTCTTGAAAAAAAGATATCTCTCTTTTATTATAATGTAATAAATGGTTAGGTTTGCTGCCCTGTGTCTGAAGACCTCAGTGACTGGAAATGGGTTGTGATTGGTAATGGGCTGGGAATGGCAGTGGATTGAGTCTTACATGCAAGGCTCCTCCTCTCCTTGAGTAATGAGGAACAGACACTTCTGATTTTCCTTTTGTGCTTGGCATGTGTAGGAAAGACAGACATGATGTACCACTGTTAATTTCTGCATATCTTTTAGACAGTGAGATACTAGCAAAGAGACTTAATTCAGGAGGCCAGTGAGTTTTCCTTTACATTTGTTACTATGCCTTACTTAGTTCCAAGGGGTCAGATAAAGCATTGCATTTTCTATTTCATATTTCAGCCTCCTCTGAAATTTGGCACTGTAAATCAGTGGTTCTCAAACTTTAGCATGTATCAGAATCTTCTAGAGGGTTTGTGAAAACACAGATTGCTAGACCTTCCACGCCCAGAGTTTCTGATTCAGTAGGTCTGGGGTAGGGGACCAAGAATTTACATTTCCAATAATTTTCCTGATGATGCTGATCTAGGTATTGCCCTTTGAGAATCACTGCTGTAAAAACATTTATTTTTAGTAAAACCAGTGAAGAGTCATACTGAATTTATTTAAGGAAAAGATACATGGTATTTACTACTGTTTAGATTAGACTTTATATTGTTTCTCTCTGGATGTTAGTTATTACATTAAGTGACCTACAGGGAATACTCTCATAAAATATATTTATTTGGTAAAAGAATGGTTGCCATTGGTAATTGTAACTTTTCACAGACAGATTAATAGCTGCTGCTAGGCTGATAGCCACTTTTGGACTAGAAGAAAATACTTTCCATTATTTTGCTTAATGTTTCAAGCAAAGATGGGATTTTTGTTGTTGTTGTTGTTTTTGTATTTGTTCTTTACTAAGATACCATAATTGTTATTTCATTCAATGAGTATTGAAACTTTTTAAGCTAGTCTTGAGGCCGGTACACAACCTCTTTGCCATTGCCAGCTGTGCATGTTTCTATGGAAACTCAGTAGGGACTAGCAGGATTACTTTTGTAGGGACCACACCTGGCTTATTTGCATCCAATTTAAGTTGGGGAAATTTCAAAAGAATAAGAGGTCTGTAGATGTGCCAGTGGACAGCCAGAAAGAGCTTGTCAGTTTGTAACCATCACATTGGTCTAAAGGAGGAAGGGTAGGTGGGTTTTCCTTATTCATTATAGTTCCTGCTCTGGAGGAGTTTGGTGGGTGTGCTGAAGTTTATATTTGTTTTGTGTATTTAGTTGTCCATGTGTTTCTGTTCTGTTTTGCTTTTTGTTTTAGGTATATCCTCTTACAACTTAACAATTTTAAAATTCTTTTAAAGAAGTTAAAGTACATATAGATTCGACTTTTTTTTCAAGAGAGAGAAAAAATTCAGTTTCTTTTCAGTTGTATAACATAATAAAATGTCATAGTAAATTTTTGACCACTGTTGGAGAATGGTGGCAGAATTTTAATGTTGATCTCTATTTTCAAGTATTATGAGCTACTATAAGCCCCTTCTCTCACAAAAATAACTCCTTTTTAAGAAGGTAGTTTCAACTATTTACATATTTGATTTTGTTTGCACCATTGAACTTAACTAAGCTTTGGTTCAAAGTTTCATGAAGTAGTTAGGAACATCACAGAATGTATAGAAAAAAAATTATATGATCTAGTTAACATGAGTACTGAGTACAGTTATATAAAACTTAGATGGTTTTCATTAATGTTATACTACTCGATCAGTTATACTAATTTATACCAACTACTGATTAGTTGTACTAATTCAAACAAAGCTATGTAGTAGAGGTAGTTGGCAAATAAGAGTCAGTGCATGTACCATCTCCTCTTCATCTGTTAAGGCTGGCTGCTTGAACCTACTTATTAGGGTTCTGAGGCCTCATGGCAAAGAATGTCATGGTCAACCAGTGATGGTAAATTTACATACCTGTGTGTGCCAAGTATTGATCTTCCTCATTTTTCAAAGACAAAATGTAATCTTGCACCTTTTTCCAGAATACAGTGATAGCAATCTATATTCATTTATGTCTGTCATCTATGTGTGTGGGTATAGCCAGTTGAAATAGATACTTGTAAATTTGGAGGGAGGTTAGTGTTGGATTTTGGGGTCTTTTGTTAAGTTAATGAAATATACCCTTTAAAGAAAATACTAAGTAGGCTTTTTTATCTAGCTTCATGAAAGACCACCCCCTTATAATACATGTTCCAAGAACTTTCTGATTTACCTCCACATTTCTGAAGTAAGGGCAGGTGCTAGTAACTCCATTTTGTAGATGAGGAAGTAGACACAAGAGAGCTGCCTGCCTCTAATCACTTTATGTTTAGGCAGCTAACCATACCTTGATGGGTAATCCAGCGTTCTCCACCGTTTGTAATTGTTCCCACTTAAAGTGTTAGGTTATTTTATACAACTTACTCAGTCTTGCCTTTTTCTCTTTTTGTATTCATAGACTGGAAAAGTAAGAAGAGCTTTCCTGCCTTTTTAATTACCAAACTACTCTCAGTTTTCAATGAATCAATTCAAAGAAAGAATGCAGTCTTTCTATACCTGGTAAATATTTTCTGCTAATAAAAGCTATTAATTTAGTGGCCTCTGATAAATCCAGGTGTTATGATGATTGCCTTTAATTTTGTGGAATGACTATAAAAATGACTTAAATATATATATTTCATTTTTAACTCTGAAATTTGTTTGATATTTATTGATATAATTGAGTTATGCTTAGAATGCCTGTGCCCTAGCCCTCAATGGAAAATAGTTTAGGATTGCCCTAATACTTAGATTAGGCTCTGGTTTCTTTTGAAAAAGTTGTGAAATTAATGCAAATAGGGTACATGTTAAGTATCATCTTTATCGTGATAATATAACATTAGCAATAATTCCTATGTGGTAGTTTAATAGAAGTTCTTTGTAAATAATAGTTTTATAAAATTAATCTATAATCAAAATATTATAACCTACCTTTTACCAATGATGAAGGAACTTGTTTAAGGAAGTTCAGTGCTTCCTTAGCCAGTGTAGAGCTGAGATCAGAATCTAGACTCCTAGTCTCATGCCTTTTTAAAATTCTCATTTTTTTAAGTACCTTAAATATAAATTAACATGCCTAAGGGAATAAACAAACCATAGTGACATTTCATATGGATTTTCCTTTTGTGTAACTGAATATGTTCCTGTAGCAACAGCAAAGAAGAAGTGGTTTTATTTATTCTACGTAAAATATTTTATCTATTAACAATAACATTAACAACCATTAATTAACTACTAGGGGCCATTGAAGCTTTTAGATACATTTTGTTCAAATCTGAGGAGAACCCTTGGGAGTATGGTTGTACCTGTTTTACAGATGAGGAAACTGAGGCTTAGGAAGGGTCATATAGTTTAGAATTTTAGAATTCTAGAACTGGAGTTTAAACACAGTTTTCTCTGATGTCAAAGCCTATTACTAAACTATGCAGTCTGTTTATTTTTGAAATTAAAATTTAATCGTAAATCCAACCTATCCCTTGTTAACTGATACTGATTATGGAATTATTTCCTCTCTTAATTCACCCATTCAAAAATCTGAGCACTTTAGAGACATACTGAGGTAGTGAAGAGAAACCATAAAACCGTGTCTTCCTCTGTAATGATTTTAGCTATAGAAATCATATTAGCTATTTTATAATGTAATTTCAAGGTGTAAGTTTTATACCCCCTCAAAAAGTATATAATATTTGTATATTATAAATACATGTTTAAACTAAACTACTTTGAGCAAGTCTAGAGGTATATTTAGTGAGACTGAACATTTGTCTCTCCAGTGTTTTTATTTATTATAGTTGATCATCAAACAATGATTATTTTCCTAAAATATTTTAAAAACAGACCTTTCAGAATTAGTTGACACCCTTAATGAAAAAATGTTGATGTTACAGCAAAGAGTATTAGTCAGAAATTAAGACATTTCAAGTGTCTGGTTGGCTTTGGGATAAACAAAAGCTGATTATCTTAAATGAAGATGTAATGATGAAAGTATAAAGAAAATTCCTCTTCTTTAGTAAAATACCTTGAGTACCTGAGTTTTCCCAAACCAGGAGAATCTTTGCCTTAAAACCTGACTTATCCCTTGAAATTCACCTTTCCCCAGGGATCTTTCATTAAATTACCACCACGACCTGCCTGGCCTAAAGAGGGTGGGGATGCACAGAATGTAGACAGTGAGATATAAAAAAGTACATTTTTTAGTAGCGCATGTCACATAACTGTTTTATTCCTGGTAATGTGGAGATCTTATACCAAAGAATTGTAATTTATATGCATTTTAATCTCTACTATTCAAAATGAGAAATAATGTAAAGTAGATTTTCTGGTACCTTTCTGTTCTAGATGGTCATGTGTTAGAGCTTTATAAAAGGTGAGATACATTGACAAATTTTATTTTTTTAGTTAAATTCTTTCTAACTAACTGGAGCTTGTGAAGGTGGTATGAAATTTATTGATACAGTGACATTATGATGAGATTACAAAGTTATTAACTACCCTAAGTATTACTTGAAACTACTCATCATCCTCTGAGTAGAAGGGAAGGAGGTGAAGTAGGGCTGGGGCAGCAAACATTTATTGAATTCCTACTCTGTTGGGCATATGCTATACACATCTACATGCATGCTTTCATTTTTAATATATGGAAAAGTACAGCGGTACAGGAAGTAGAGCAAAGAGAAGAAAGCATTATGCACAAATTTATGTCTTGCTTTTTGTTTGGATGGTCAACTTGTTAAACCCTTCATATTCTTTTGTCCTCCACTTTTGGCCAATCATGCTGTTGATTGTTTCCAGTGCTCTGAATCACAACTGCCTGGGATTGCTGTATAGTGCTTATGTGGCCAGAGGGGCATTAGTGGGTTTTTTTTCTTGGGGCGGGGGGCGGGTAGTTAGATTTTAAGTTTTCAGAAGACTATAGTTAACAGAACTGTATTATATATTTTAAAATTTGCTAAGAGGGTAGATCTTAGTTACGTGCTCTTGCCCCACACAAAAAAATTTTTAATTAAAAAACGGGGCGGGGGACACAAAGGAAACTTTTAAAGGTGATGAATAAGTTTATGGCTTTAGTTGTAGTCTCACAGATGTATATTTATCTCCAAACTTATCTAGTTTGTATACATTAAAGTTGTATACATTAAATATGTATGGCTTTTTGTATGTCAATCATATCTCAAAAAAAAAGTTTTAAAAAAAGTTTTAAAAAAGTTTTCAAAAGAGAAAACTCATACTTCTTAAGAAATGTTATTTAAAGATTAAAACATGAGAAAAAAGAAGAAAAAGGAAACCAAATTCTACTTCAGCCATGTTCAGCTAATTCAAACATTAATAAAACTGTTCTTACCATGTACAGTAAAGATAATTTTCTGGCCTATGGATTAAAACTCAGTTAAAAAACATGGAAATGTTCAAAAGCATCACTTAAAATTTCTTGTTATAACAGGAGAAAAATCTTGAGTAGTATTTATTGAATATTTATCAAGATATTAGAATAATACAGTTATTTTTATAATTCCTGATTATTTTCAAAATAACTAATATTCTCATTTTAATTTTAAGAACAGCCTTGGGAGATAGCATAATCATTCCCATTTTTCAAATGAGAAAATTAAGGTTCAAATGTTGTGTTAAGTTTCCTAGGGATGCTGTAACAAAGTACCACAAACCAGGTGGCTTAAACAACGGCAATTTATTGTTTCATAGTTCTGGAGGCTAAAAATTCAAGATGATTAAGGTGTTGGCAATGTTGGTTCCTTCTAAAGGTTGTGAAGGAGAATCTGTTCCATGCCTCTCTTCTTGTCTGCCCTCTGTATGTATCTGTCTTTGTGTTCAAATTTTCCTTTTTTGTAAGGACAGCAATAGTATTGGACTGGGGCTCATCCTAATGACCTCATCTTAACTTGATCATCTCTGAAGACCCTATTTCCAAATAAGGTCACATTCACAGATCCTGGGTATTCGCCTTTAACATCTTGGGCGAGACACAGTTCAACCCATAACAGATGTGACATCCTTTGCTCAGGGTCTCCTAAGTAGGAAGTTTAGACATAACACATTGTAGTGCCCCTAAAATAGTAGTTTTAAAAGAACATGACAATATATCTATGATACCACATTTAAAATGCATTTTCTAATATTTTCTTATGCCTGGGTAGATTTTATTTAAAATTAACTGAGTTTCTAAAATATTTAATAGAGTTTTTGGTTGTAATGGATTTCAAGCTCTTTCTTTCTTTGGATAATAAATAAGTGATACGACACCAACTGTGGAAAGTTGTTCAGTACTCAGTGCTTAGATCTGAGTATAAATTTTACTGAACTTCCATTAATTCAATGTAGAGCTTTAGAATGTAGACTCCTTCATATTTTGAGATGTCCATCAGAATACTATTTAATTGGTTTCAAGTGCACCCTGATGCTAGGTTATCTATGCATTTCACAATTCTGTAAGAATTATAGTGTTGCCAGTGTTAATATGCATCTTTTGATCAGAGATTTCTGAGGAGTGGGGAGAGCAAGACTCCACTAGGATAATAAAACAGTGTATGGTAGTTTGTTGACCTCTTTTCTTTTTCCCTTTTTTCTTTGCTAAATCTTTCTTTTAAAATTATTTTAGACTTTTAGAAAAGTTACACAATAGTACAAGTAACTTTTTCCCTGAACCTTTTGAGAGTAGGTCTCAGACTTGATGATCCATCACTTCCAAATACTTCAGTGTATAATTCCTACAAATAAGGACATTCTTCTACATAGTCATGATACAAACATAAACTCAAGAAATTTACAATAATACATTACTATCAACTAATCCATAACCATATTCAAATTTTTCTTGTTATCTCAGAAATGCCCTTCATAGCAAAAGAATCCAATCCAGGATCATGCATTGCATTTAGTTGTCATGTTGTCTCTTTAGTATTCTTTTATCTGGAATAGTTTCTTAGTCTTTCCTTGATTTTCAGCACTGTGACACTTTGGAAGAATACATTTTGTGGAATGTGTTTGAATTGGGGCTATGTGATACTTCCTCAGGTTATGTGTCTGTGGCAGGAATATCACAGAAGTGAAGTTGTGTTCTCGTTTTGGGGGGGGGGGAGGGTTGCACAATTTTGATTTATCCCCTGACTAGTGATATTAACTTTGATCACTCGATTAAGGTGATGTTTACCAAGCTTCTTTACTGCAAGTTACACTTCTTCCCTTTGTAATTAATATATATTTCGTGGGCAAACTGTAAATTTTTGTCATCAAATTTTTGCCCACTAGATTTAGTATCAGTTGTTTCTTGACTGGACTTACTGCTATGATGGTTTCCAAATGTTAATTTTCTTGACATTCTACTGTAAGGAAGAACGTTCTCTTCTCCCTGTTTATTTATTTATATCAGCATGGACTCATGAATTCCTATGAGTAATGGTTATAATTCATTATTATTTTTATTTACTTTGTTCAAATTGTCCAAAAGTCTGTCCATGGGAGACATTTCAGGCTGGTTTCTGTTTCTTTTTCACATATTCCCATAATTTTTTAAAAGCACTTCCACTACTAATTTCTTCACCAAAGCAGTAAAAGGAGAGAAAAAATAAAATATAAAGTCTCAGTGAAAAAGCAGAAAGCCTCATTAAAGAAACAGAAAATATAAAGAACTAAACGGAGGAACTTCCTTGGTGGCGCAGTGGTTAAGAATCTGCCTGCCAATGCAGGGGGACACAGGTTTGATCCCTGGTCCGGGAAGATCCCACATGCCACAGAGCAGCTAAGCCCGCGCACCACAACTACTGAGCCTGCGCTCTAGAGCCCGTGAGCCACAACTACTGAAGCCCACGCATCCTAGAGCCCGTGCCCCGCAACAAGAGAAGCTGCCCAATGAGAAGCCCGTGCACCACAAGGAAGAGTAGCCACTGCTCGCCGCAACCAGAGAAAGCCTGCACACAGCAATGAAAACCCAACACAGCCAAAAAATAAATAAATAAATTTATATTAAAAAAAAAAGAACTAAATGGAAATTTTAGAATTGAAAACCATAGTAACTGAAATAAAAAACTCACTGGGTAGGCTTACAGCAGAATGGAGGGGACAGAGTGATCTGTAAGATAGAACAGTAGAAATTACCCAATCTGAACAAGAAGGAGAAATTGAACAAATAAATGAACAGAGCCTCAGGTACCTACAGGATTATGACCAAAAAAAGACTACAACAAGAGTAAGAGAAGGCGAGGGGAAAGCAGGCAGGGCCAAGAAGTACTTGAAATAATGGATGAAAACTTGCCAAACTTGGCAGAAGACATCAACCTACACGTCCAAGAAGCTGAGCAAATTCCAAACAAGATAAACCTGAAGAAATCTGTAAGACACATCATAAAACTTACGTAAACTTAAAGACAAAGGAACAATCTTGAAAATAGTGAGAGAGAAATGACACCTTACGTATGGGGAAAAAACATTCCAATGATAATGGATTTCTTATCAGAAACCATGGAGGCTGGGAGACAGCGGGGTAACATTTTCAAGTACAGAAAGAGCTCCAAACCTCAAATTCTATATCTGGGAAAAATATTCTTCAGGAATGAAGGAGAAATCAAGACATTCTTAGATGGAGGAAAACAAAGAGAATTTGTTTCTAGCAGCGTTACCCTAAAAGAATGACTAAAAAAAAAAAAAAATACTTAATTTTAGATCCAACAGAACATGTTCAGGACTTTTATGCTGAAAACTACAAAATGCTGATGGGAGAAATCAAGGAAGATATACGGAAATGGAGAGATGTACTGTGTTCATGGATTAGGAGATTCAACATAGGAAAGATAAATTCTTCCCCAACTGATATACAGGTTTAATGCAGTTCCTCTCAAAATGCCCCTAAGATTCTTTTGTTTTTTTGATTGAAATACTGTGTACAATGTTGTTAGTTTTGGGTGTACAGCAAAGTGATATATATATATGTATTCTTTTTTAGATTCTTTTCCATTATAGTTTATTACAAGGTATTGTCCTTGTTCCTTATCTATTTTATATATAGTAGCATCTATCTGTTAATTCTGTTAAGATTTTAATAGATAAGATTATTCTCAAATTAATACAGGAATGCAGGCTAATTAGAATAGCTAACAAAATTTTGAAAAAGAAAAATAAAGGGGGAAGAATCAGTCTTTAATTTCAAGACTTTTTATATAGCTGTAGGAATTAAACCTCAGGGCTTTATCAGTAGAGGCATTGACACATTGATCAATGGAATAGAATAGAAAACCCAGAAATATCGACACAAGTACAGCCAATGGATTTGTGACTAAAGTACAAAAGCAATTCAGTGGAGGAAGAATAGTCTTTTTGACAAATGATTTGGGGAGGGGTGGGGGAAGAACCTTTAACCTAAACCTCACACTAGGATAAAAACAGAAGAAAATTTTCGGGATGTAGGGCTTGGTGAAAAGTGCTTAATCATGACACCAGGAGCACAGTCCATAAAAGAAAAAAATTGATAAACTGGACTTTATCAAAATTAAAAAGTTTTTCTGTGTGCAAAACTCTGCTAAAAGGATGAAGAGTCAAGCTCCACAATGAGGAAAAACATTTGCAAAGCACATATCTGATAAAAGATTATTATCTACAGTGTATGAAGAACTCTCAAAACTGAACCCGAAAAAAACCAAGGGCCTGGGTTCAATTCCTGGTCAGGGAACTAAAATCCCACAAGCCACGTGGTGCAGCCAAAAAAAAAAAAGAGAGAGATTTTTGCATTTCTAAAAAAATTCAAGAAAGAATAGACATGTCACTGAAGAGGATATATGAATGGTAAATAAGCATATAAAAAGATGGTCCATAAGCCATTGAGGAAATGCAGATTAAGACCACCATGAGATATCACTGCATACCTATTAAAACAGCTAAAATAAAAGGTTATGACACTACCAAATGCTGGTGTAGATTTAGAAAAACTGGATTTCTCATACATTGTTTTGAGAATGTCAAATGGTACAGCCATTCTGGAAAATATTTGGAATTTTCTTTAAAACTAAATATATACTTGTCATATGACCAAGCAATCTCACTTCTGTGCATTTATCCCAGAGAAAAAAAAATTTATGTCCACATAAAAATATGTACGTGAATGTGCTTTGTATATTATAGATGAGAGTCAGATACGTCTTTTGCAAATACTTTCTCCCAGGGTGGAGCTTGTGATCCTATGTACATGCCATTTATGAATGTTTATAGCAGCTTTATTTGTAATGACCCCAAACTGGAAGCAACCAAAAAGTCCCTTAATTGGTGAATGGTTAGACAAACTATGGTACATCCATACCATGCACTACTCGTTCAGCAATGAAAAGGAATAAACTGTTGATACACAGAATAACTTGGAGGGGTCTTAAGGGCATTATGGTGAGTAAAAAATGCCAACCTCAAATGGTCATATACTGTATGATTCCATTTGTATAATCCCCAAATGACAAAATTATAAAAATGGATGGCAGATGAGTGATTGTCAAGGATTAGGAATAGCCAGAGGGAGAGGAGTGGATATGCCTATAGTGGGGTAGCAGCAGGGAATTCTTTGTGACAAAATAGTTCTGTATTTTGATTGCAGTGGTGGTTACATGAATCTACACACGTGACAGTAAAATAACATAGAACTTTACATATGCTCTATACCAGTTTCCTGGATTTGTACTGTTAGTTGTACTGTACTGTTAGTTATATAAGATGTAACCAGTGGGGGAAACTGGATGAAGAGTGTGTGAGACCTGTCTATAAATTCCTATGAATTTCTAACTATTTCAAAGTAGAAAGTTAAAAACAAAAGAGAGGAATATTATCATTGCTATAGGATTTCAGGGAAACAAATAGTTACTTAACAGTGAGGGGAATGAAGATCTGTGGTCATAACTTTTTAGCCTGTCTTTATAGGCTAGATAGACTTTTCACTAGTTGATATAGGGAGGGAACGGTATTTCAGACAGATTGAGAGTTAGTAAATGTTTATGGAATGACTGCCACTGTACTGTTAATAGTAAGAGATATTAATAACATCTGATTAGTCTGAAGAACATTTTAATTAGTTTAGTGAAGGAGTATATCTTTAGATTTCGTATCTCATGTAGAACTTTGGGATACTTGTTACCTGTATTTTCACACAAATTTATGAAACCTGGGAGTAAGAGAGAGATAAAAAGAGAGAAGACACAAATTACCAATATCAGAAGTGAAACAAAATAGTTCAAAGGATGAATGACAATAAACAAAGCAGCATGTGGTTTTAAATAAAACAAAGCCTGTTTTTCATGGTTTTAGTAAATGGAATCAGAGAAAAAGTCACATTCCATTTCTTAAAGTTAGAGAACTCTAATAGTAGCCAAGGATGTCAAGCCAAATTATAGGCCTGTGTTAAAGCTGTGTTGTCACCTGATCTTTTCTTCCATGGAATTTTCACACTTTGTAATTCTGTATTTAGATGATTGCTTAATATTTCTGTCTACTATTGAATTGTAAGCATTCTGTGGCTCAGCGTTGTAGGCCCAATTCCTATCCTGGTGTCTGGCAGCACTTAGTAAATACTTGTTGAATGTGTTCATACATGAAATAAATGACTTTGCAAAACTCTTTACATTAGAACAAATAAAAGACAGTTATAGAAGTAAAGAAACAGGATGATAAGATAGACTAGACAGAAAAGTTTAGTGTAATGGCAAAACTTTAGTAGAGCTACACAAGATTTAAGCTTTTACAGCTAAGCAATTCAGGATTGGATTTTGTAATGTTGCTATGTTTACTGAAAAGATGCCAGAGTGTTGGACTGAGCAGGAAATGAGCTATGGCATGGCTGTAGAAAAATAAGATAGCACAGGTTAAGGAAGACACCAGAGCATGAGCCACTTAATACTAGCTGCTTTCTAGTGTGGTAGCTTTCTTAACAAACCACCTCTTAAATGACTGATCCAATTAACTGATGCCATGAGAATTTTTGCTTGAAACATACTGATGATTCCACTACAGCATGCTGAATGCTTACTCATTAGTATGTCTGTGCATATCTGCTGCTGCTGCTGGAGTTGTATGGGTATCAGGAGTCATTTACATGTTTGTGCTCTCAAGCCTTTTCATGCTGGTTTATACTTATTTTAATCACACAATTTAAATAATTATTATATAAATCAAGGGAAAGAGAAGTGATGTTTCTGTGAAAACTTAAGTTGAATGCTTTGAAAAGATT
The DNA here is from genome assembly GCF_028023285.1 of Balaenoptera ricei. NCBI lineage: Eukaryota > Metazoa > Chordata > Mammalia > Artiodactyla > Balaenopteridae > Balaenoptera > Balaenoptera ricei. Next base: position 129,673,269 of record NC_082639.1, read on the forward strand.
TGATAAAGGGTAATAAGTAAAAAAAAATACTGCTGAATTGAATTAGATGTGACCAAGGGAGCTGTAAAATATCAGGGATAAATTATTCTTTAAAAAACGAAAAAGTAAGTAAGAAGGAAAAAGATTCTGTACTCAGATTGCTTCACGTGTCTTTTAAGCAGTTTTTCAGTCCATGGGTCATGGAATCACTTTAGTAGGTTTAAATCAATTAAAAAAGAAAAAAGAAATACATTAGAACATATCAGAGTGCATTACACCTAGGAAGGAGCATTGTTTCATGAAATTTTTCTTGAGTTTTTAATATTTATTTTATACACATACGTAAAATGTGAAAATGTGATAAGCTTGAAAAACAAAGCTAAAGAAATTGAAACTGGAAATATTAGAGTGTGTATTAAGGGCATGATTTATCCTAGAAAGAAGAGGAAATTCAAATTAGTGGATCCAAACTTAAAGCAAAGGCTTTAGTCCAACATCAAAAGGTTGGTGAATGAATGTATATTTTTGTGCTTTGTGTTAAAATGAAATGTTTAAGGTATGTATAAATGGTTTTATATTTAAGTTGACCTTTTTAATTGACCAACAACTACAGATCTCTGTGTCATGTGGTAAGAGTTTCAGCACATTTTATTATACTTATTTTCCTCTCATACTTTCTTATTATATACCCCCCACCCCCACTTTCTCTGCTACTTAATAGCTGTGTCACCTAAGAGTCATTCTCTAGGCCTCAGTTTACTTTTTATGAAATAAGATTATCCTTCAGATCTCTTGTTATTTGGCAGTGCTTAATAGCCAAATTGATAAAGTAAATTCTTTCTTTGTATTTGCCCATCTAAATTTTTAGTAAATGATAGACATTCCATTTTGGTTTTTTTTTTTTTTTTTAAAGCACTGAAATCCCTGTATTGCAGCCTTAGGGGGCATCATTCACATATGCCAGTCAAAATGGCCATCAGAAATAAGTCTACAAATAATAAATGCTGGAGAGGGTGTGGAGAAAAAGGAACCCTCCTACACTGTTGGTGGGAGTGTAAATTGGTACAGCCATTATGGGGAAAAGTATGGAGATTCCTTTCAGAACTAAAAATAGGGTTACCATATGATCCTGCAATCCCATTCCTGGGCATATATCCGGAGAAAACTCTTAACTCAAAAAGGTACGTGCACCTCAACGTTCATAGCAGCACTGTTTACAGTAGCCAAGACCTGGAAGCAACCTAAGTGTCCATCAGCAGATGAATAGATAAAGAAGATGTGATATATATACACAGTGGTATATTACTCAGCCATTAAAAAGAATGAAATAATGCCATCTGTAGCAACATGGATGGACCTAGAGATTATCACATTAATTGAAGTAAATCAGACAGAGAAAGACAAATATCATATATCATTTATATGTGGAAACTTAAAAAATTCTATAGATGAACTTATTTACGAAACAGAAATAGACTCACAGACATAGAAAACAAACTTATGGTTACCAAGGGAGATGGGGGAGGGAGATAAATTGGAAATTTGGGATTGGCATATACACACTACTATGTATAAAATAGGTAAACAACAAGGATATACTGTATAGCACAGGGAACTATAATCAATGTCTTGTAATAACCTTTAATGGAAAAGAATCTGAAAAAGATATATATATATCTGAATCATTTTGCTGTACATCTGAAACACTGTAAATCAACCATACTTCAAAAAAAAGTAAATTTTTTTTTAAAAAAAGAGTTTCTTGGCCTCTTTTCCAATGGAAACAACCATTACCTCACTAATCAACTCCTAAACTAGGTCTTAAAGGAAAGCAATTTAATTGGATTAATTCATGCTGAAGTGTGAATAACAATCCTACAAACTTCCCAGAAATGGTTTTCCTTTTTAAAAAAGGTATTCTTTTTAGGTTAAGTTTTAATCTGGTATTTCAGACAGAGGACCAAATGAGGTGAACATTTGAGACTTTGTGGGAAAAGCTCTTTCCCTCTTTCAGATCAGCTGTTCCACAGTTAAGGGACTGTAGGTGAGAAATGGTGGCCATCCCTCTCCCAGTCCAACTGTAGAAGGCCTGGACAAACTTCTAGTATTTAAGCCTGCCTTCTAGAATGCACAAAGTATCTAGATCAAGAGTGGCAGGAGGGGAGTTTTCTCACCCCCACCATTGTGACCGAGTCAGCTTCCTGTCCCTCTGGATAGCTGCATCTCAGTGCTGCCTCCTTCTTTTGCCCCTCTCCCTCTTCCTGCAGTGAAGATAGTGAGTTGTGCAGCAGAGGGGAAGGAGGTCACACTTTGCATAGTTAGTAACCTATGTGAGTTGGTGAGCTATATAGGCCTGCCGTGCAGAGACCCTGTGGGACTCTCTTGGCTTGAGGGGGAGGAGGATTATTATACTACTGAAGTCCTGCCCTGCAAGGTACCTTCCAGCAAATACTCCTTAGTTGGCAGTGATTGTCTGGCTGTCTCTATAAGTCATCCTTAACTAATGTATGAAAGACCTAATTGGCATAAGAAAGGTAGTTTAGAGGTATTACTGCATGCAGTACGAAAAGGTAGATGGTAAGATGCAGAGAGATTCTATGATAAATGCAGGCAATAAATGTAAAATTTTATGAAGGCAGAAGAGGAAGGAAAGAAACATTTATTCACATTCATCATTTCTTCTCATATTTTCCCACCAAGTAGAAGCTGTATAATCCAATACATTCTACCTTAAAAACTCATTTGAATTTTGTATTCTGTTCCATAATATATTTTTGATTGTTTTACTAAAAAGTATTATGATTCATTATTGAATAAAATCAATGTTCTTAAAGGATGCACCATGTTTATCATGTGTCTTGATGTCTTCCCTGGCACAACTACCTCATGCTGCAGTCCAGGGTCTAGTCTGAGAAGCACAAGCACATTGATCCTCACAGCAACCTCATGAAAAAGATAGTATCATTTTACAGATGAGAAAAGAAAGGTTCAAAGAGGGAAAGTCTCATGGGTAATACACGTCATTGTTAAATTTCTCCCCCAAACCCTCTCCTTATATGGATTTTGTGGTTCTGTAAAACATAGAAAAACTAACAGTATAAATAGAGTGCTGATCTAAAAGTTAAGAAAGGTTTTTGGTTCTGTTCCTAGCAAAGTTATTGACTTGCAGGGAAATCTTTTGAAGGTCCCTTATAGAAATGTTGTCTTTCATTTCCTCATATGCATGTTGAATTTAATTTCATCCTTAATGTTGGGAAAAGGTACATACATATTTTAAAAAATCAGACACTTGGCATGCTTGAAGATCAGTTTTAAATAAAAGCAATTGTTAATGGAATAATACCCTTGAGAACTCTCAAGTCTAGTGCACTCTTCTTTGTATCCATACACACTTGACTTTTAAACACAAAATTGTTGTCACCAATTATTGGCTTCCTTACTACACTGAAAGTAAGCTATTTTAGTCTGCTGCTTGATTCAAGCCCCCCATGCCTACCAGTTCCTTAACTGTATAACTTGTCCATAGGTATAATAGTAGCCAAGAGCTCAAATTTTAATGTCAGCAAAATCTGGTTTTAAATTCTGACTCCAGATTATTAGTGTGACATTAGATAAAGTACTTCAGCTCTCTGTGCCTCAGTTTCCTTATTTTAAAAGGGGGGTAATAATGCCTATTTCATGGGTTTTTATAAATCTTCTGAATTGTCTATGATGATAACATTGGAATGTTGTCATATGGTAATGCCTAAAAAATTTGGGGTTGATGTTTTATTTTTACCTTGTAAATTCACTGTAAATAAATATATTCTTTTGTAAGTATTCTAAGTCTATAGATTCATATACATTAAGTGAAATTTACTTGAAAATACTAATTCTACAATTTACATGACCCATTTTTTGATGATTGATATTGTAAATAACAGACTGTAATACACTTTAGATTGATTTTGATGGGGGAAGGATATTATATGATATGTGGCATTCAACTAATCTATTTGGTTAATTTGGTAGTATAAAAGGATTTGTAGATAATGAATTTTCATACTCTGGAAGATAATTTTATAGATCCTACACTGCTTCTGGATTTATACTGGTGCCTCGTTTTAAAGTAGGACTTTCACCTGACAGTGTATGTTAATATTTGGAAAATTCTCTATCAGTAGGCTAGCACCATCTTGACAGCCCTATGTTCTGCTTCTACCTTGCTAATTGTTTCCTTGGGATTATTTGGATTGTGTAGAAAGCTTTTGGCAAATCCCCTTATTACTGAAGTCATTGTTGCCAGCAGGAATAAGATTAAAGGTGCTTAAGTCTGTAGAGTTGTTTCTAATTTGTACGTGTCATTTCAGTGGCATTTTAACAGAACTGTCTCCTGTCCCTCCCTTCTCCCCCGGTACTATCTCAAGTTAGGTCCAAGAAGCCAGGCCATTGGAAGAAATCTCATTTTATCCTCCTAATTATTATGCTGGCACTCAGGAGATAATTTTTCCCTTCATGCACTGCCAATTAATATGCAAATGGACTGATAAATATTTATGCAATGATTTAAATTATGCAGGGGGTGCTTTCAGTGTATTCTGTAAATGAATTGTTCGTGGACTTCAAAGTACTGGCTGCTGTGCTAACGAGGAGAGATTTGCATAAGGCCCTAATCACGCGCATACTGATTAAGCTTCATTATGGAAACTGCCAGCTGCAATCTTTGTTTCTATTTTATTACAAAAAGAGGAACTTTTCATGCTTCAGTTGCCTTGACAATGTCAGTCCTAGCTGGTAGGAGAGACTAAAACTCCTCTGAGCAACTGAAGTTTCCTTATTCAGTTGAAGATTGCTATGGTGTAACTGAAGTTGTATTTCGCTTCTCCCCCAATCCACTTTCCACCTCCCACCCTTGTTCTTTTAAGAGTATAGTGTAGATTTGTTAGAAATAATAGTACCTTCTTTCCCCTACCCCATACCGCTACCTGTTTTCTTCCTTGCTTTGGACTGTCTGAACCGCTAGAAGATTTCACAGCAATGCTGGACTGCAGTGACTATGTTCTAGGTGGGTACCAGCACGGTTCTTTCTTATAAGCTTTAATATGGAAATAGCGTGTGTGGAGTTGACTATGCATAAATGCTTAATCGCATATGCAACCAACTCGGGGGAGGGGGGAGAAGTGGATTGAGCTGGGAAGGAGGAAAGCATTTGCAAAGCACAAGCCTGCTTGAATTTGCAGTAGGTCCCTCCCTACCACTAGCTCTTCTGGTTCAGAGGATATTTTCAGTAAATAGTGTGGATTTAGAGTTCAACTTGAATGGAGGACATTTTTGCTTTTTGGAAATTTCTATTGAGAGCATTTCATGTAGTTCTAAAAACAGTCTAAATCTGAAAGACGGTATAAAGTGTACCTAAATAATATGTACATATTAATAAAAAAAGTTTTGCATACCGAATGTGAATGTCTTGTATAAAAAATGCCTAGTGAAAAATAAGATGGAGCCATAGTGCATAGTTGTTCCCATAAATGCTAATGCAGAAGGTAATTGGAATGGTTACTGCAATAGGACTGTTGATCAATTTCCAGATTTTAGAAACTGTTAACTGTTTTCAAATTTTGGCTAATACTAGCCTTTTTTATTTTTAAAAAATCAACTTCTGTTCTTCAGGAAACAATTTTTAAGTGCTGGAAAGCCTGTTTTTAGAGTTTTTCCTATAGAACAACAAGATTTGGGGAGGGGGATGTGTGGCTTGAATATATAAACTCTCTTTGGCGATTAAGATTTAAAATAGATTGAGGCATTTTGGTTTTTAGACTTACTGTGACCATGGTGGCCATATTTTGTGTTGAGTTTTTTCTGTTTGTATGCAAAATTGTTGAAACCTCTTTGGGTTACTCTGGTCACCTCTCCAGGTGATGATAAGAACTCCAGGTCTCTGATATCTTAGTTTTAAAACCGCTACAAATGATTTCTTTTTCCTGTAGGTAATTTTTCCTGCTTGAAAAATTGAGGCTGCCCCCCATCACCATCACAGTAGCTCAGGATAAAATAAAATGATAGTTCTGAAAATGTTTGAATTTTTAGCTGGAAGGCATGGCCTAAACCCAGGGTAGTACTAATACTTGTACAGCATGATAAAAATCACTATTAAAAGGGTTAATGACTAAAATAACAAACTGATGTCAAGAATTCAATCCAAAAGCAACCTGTAGACTGTGTATTAGACTCATACAGTCAGTTCAGTGTGCCCAGAGAGAAAAAACAAACTTCACATATCAAAAAAAGAACTTACTTGTATTTATTCTTTTACATCTACTAAGTTGGGAACTCAAGAAAGGAAAGGAAAGTACCTTTCTGAAATATTTTTAGCATTATATTTTAGAATTAGACATTATATCTGTAATTTTCAGTTCACAGTAAATATCATTTAAACATTCTTCCATTCCATTCCAATGTACAACATTCATAGTTGTACGGTTAATCAGGATTTGGTTTTATTTATTTTTGTGTATGTGTATTAAACTCTTGACAGTTTAATAGAAAATGCATAGAAGATTCACATAGAATACCTGTGACATAATTTTTAATTTTTAGATGTGGAAATCAGGATATGAGTTGTACAGGTCATGACTTGTTGAGAATTATGCCTACAGCTTTGTTTTTATGGTATGTGGAAAACATTGTTACCCTTCTGATGAATGTTAACTACTTCATCATTTTTTCCCATTTTCTTTTAAAATACATTCTAAAGGAAGCATTGAGCAGCATGTATGCTTAATGGTGTATTCTATTACATTTGTTGTGGTTTTTGTTGACTTTCATAAGATTTTGGTTAAGTCATTCAGAAAGCTGATGTTTACTAAGCTGTACACCTGTTCCTTTCAAACCTTAGTATGCTTTCAGATGATATTTAAATTTTTCTGTAGGGGGAAGGAAGTTATAGAACTACCCTCATTTATGACCACAGACATACAAATTTGAACCCTTTGAACATGTGAAGAACAAAACAAATATATGATAGAGCTGCTTAAGCCCATAAGGCAAGCATTTGTTTCAAAAACTGTATTTAAAAAGCTATTACACAGCTTCCAGGTTAGAAATGAAATTTATGAGAGAAGGATTCTTGATTCTTTCTCATCAGTTATGCATGTGGATAAAGTAACCATGGACAACATGGTTGGGACTACTAATGATTGTTTCGATTTTCTAGTTAAACATTTAAGCAGATGACAAAATGGGCTCTTCAGTCAAGAAATTGAATATAATATATAGTTTAAGTATTATTCTCTGCTAATAATTACAGTTAAATGGTTCTTAACCCATTGGGGGAAAAGGTAGAACTTGCTTGATAGTAAACTTCTTTGATTATAAATATGCTAAGTTTGAGTTCACAGGAGAAGTAGAATAAGATACATATTAAATGTATAGTTTTTACCCTTTAGAAGAGGTAGAAGAAAAGCAGACTTGTTCTTGTCTTTGCTCTTGCATATCTTCTAGGATACTTAGTATTGCTTGATGAAAACATATTACTATGAAAGCATTCATTTAGGATATCAAGGCAGTATAATTTTTAGCTGGGTGTGGTTATGATTTAATTTTGCAGTTATTAGATGTATCTGTTATGCCTTGTAGTCCAGCTTCTTGTACTGGTTTATGATTGAGGTATGAATTTGATATATTCTCACTTTGACACGTGTTTAGTTTGTTTTGGGGGAGGGGGTGGGGAGTAAATATGGAGATATTTTTCTTAGACATGTTTTCATTTTATTCTGTTAGGTTGAGGTATTGTCCAGTCTGTAATCAAGATTACCAGTAGATTATTTAGGTTACAATTAATGAATATCTTTACTTACGAAAAAAGAAACTTTATTTGGGAATAACATATTTTACTTTGTGAGGTACTTCTGTCCTCCTCCCCGCCCCAACTTTGTTTATTTAATATACTTTATGCTTTATATTATAAAACATTTTTCGTCTTTTTTATCTTATACTCTCTATTGTAATTTTTTTTGCAGGTTAGATTTCTGTTATTTCTCTTGGAAGAATCTTAAGGTTCTTTAGAAAGACAATTTATTTGTGGATCACTTCAGAATTAAGGGAATCCTGAATTTCTTTCAGATAAAATTTTATTATAGTTTGCAATGTTTTAATGTTGATACCATCTCTCCTTGAACTGTAGGACTGTAACAATAGTCAATATTCCTGACCTTTTCCTTTGCCACAATTTTGCCTCCCTAACCACATCCCCAGTGTTTTCAAAACCTATTCTCTTCTGATTTATTGCAGACTCAAGAATGAACAATCCGTCAGAAACCAGTAAACCATCTATGGAGAGTGGAGATGGCAACACAGGTACAAGATCATTCTCAGATCCAGCTTTTTAATTAGATGTAATAGAGCTAAAAGAAGAAACTTCGCATTTAACTGTGACTTGTATTTGGTGAATGAAGACTAATTTGAGTATTGAGTTGTCAAATATTAGTATTTGCAGGAACTGGGATTGTATTGATTTAAGATTATCTAACTTCTTCTGCAGATTGTTTCATCTTTTGCTGCCATATATCAGAGAAACTACAGAGTGGTTGAGAGACTAGTCCTTTGGGTCAGTTAGTTCTGGGAATGACTTACTAGCCACTTACTAAGCTGTGTGACTTCAGGCAGTTTCCCCAGTCTTTTTGAAAAAGACTTAATTTGTTCACCTATAAAATGGGGATAATAAATTTCATAAGTCATTGTGAGTATTAAAGGAAATGTGTTAAGCATGGTGCCAGCTACACAGTAGCCATTCAAAAAAGTTGAATGGCTGTAACAAAAAAGTTGCTCTTGTTATAGGTGTTAATCAAAATGGGAAATCTTACCCACATTCAGTATAAATTGTATTGAAGTTATCGTACTGTGAGTAGATAAAAACACACACCTGTTTCTAATACATCCTTTTATTTGGTAATTTTTTTAAAAAAATTTACACTTGATTAAACCCTGTATCAAGAGAAAATTAATACCATAAAAATGAGGAAACTGAGGCCCTCGTGGGAGGAAGGTGAGTCCGTAAAGGATAGATTGTCTCCACAGCCCATACTCGACATTTGACTATGTGTCTTTATCCACCATTTAAGAAGGGAATTATGGGCAGGGATACCCAGAAAGTAATAGTTTCACTAGGTTTTTACTAGCAGAGAGCGTTGCCTCTTTGACTTGTGATTTTTAAAATGCCTAACTATGAGAGATAGTAAAAATGAGAGTCACTCTTGGAGACTGTCTTTGTTTTCCACCCCTACTGGCCACAACACCTTTTAATTTGAAGTAGATGAGTTGAACCAATACAGCAGCTTCCTGCCTACATATCTTTCGTTAAAACTTTTTTGGTACCTGGAGATACTTGTTAATCTTTTAATCTCTAAAGCATACCTGCCTCTTTATGTGAAACGGAGCAGTGGGGCTTCCTGCTGTATTTAACATGTCTTAAGTTACTCCAACTGAGGCTAGCCAGGTAGACTGCTGTAAATACATCCCGTGAAGGGGAAGCGCAGCATTCTATTCTGTCTGAAGTGTCAGCTAGTCTCCTTTCTGTCCCGTTTGGGCTCCGCCTTGCATTTTTTTGTAGCAGCAGTCCCTCTGCCAGTATTTTGGCCACCTAGCTTAGGTGTGGGACTTGTTTGCAGAGAGAAATAGGGCAGTTGATCCCATTAAGACACTAGAAGAGAGTGAGCAGGACACCCATGCCTAAAGAATTCAGATTCAAAGAAGAGGCATGTATTTCTTAGGGAAGAGAAACAGACTCAGAATGATTGGAGAACACTGAAAAAAACACTATATCGGATTCCTTGGGAATCCATTACTATAATAGAAGTTTCAGTAGCTACCATTTATTGAGCACCACATTTAATAAAACCCTGATGACATGTTTTTAAAAATCTTAAGCACTGTATGCATTATCTGATTTTTGAGGTCTTATGGCAGCCCTGCAAGTTAGGTATTATTTCAAGGAATAGGAAATTGAGGCACAAAACCAGCCAGGAAATAAAGGCAGGATTAGGATTTACACCCTGCATATGGTTTACACCCTGCATATGGTTTCTCCCATGAACTGTAATAAAATAAAACTGAAAATTTAAGCAAAGCTTTATATATATATATTTGGGTCTAAAACCATTTATAGAGCTATGTAAGATAAATTCTAGCTGGAACACTTGCTGAAACAGTCCCATGAATTTCTTGCCCTGTTATAATATGGAGTGCATGGCAGACTCATTCACATAGAGCTAAGCAGTATGAATTTAGATATTTTACTTTTTAATGTCTCTAAGACTCTGATTTTGTGGCTGAAAACTAGTGCTTTCTTAGACGTTTTTATTTCCACCACCAGCAATGGTAGTTGATTTTACAAATAGGGAAAATTTTTATTCCTTTTTCACAAGAATTACTGCTAATGAAATAATAAGAGAAATTGGATCAAACATGAGATGATCAGCCATCCTAACTCTGGAGCGTGGTGACTCACTTTCTCTATGTTGACTGAAGCATTTGTTGCCTTTATAAAATTACACACTACTTCCATATTATGGACTTTTACATTCACTTGAGGATAACCTTGAATGTCTAGTTTCTCAAATGTTAAGGGTCTGTCACTGTGTTCTTAGCATTTCCCACTGATGTCAGTTGGTTAGCTTAGGAACATAAAAATACATTTGAGTTCCAGTTTGCATACTAAATACCATGTCTGATACATTAGATGTAAAATTACAGTCTACTGGGATTTCCCTGGTGGTCCAGTGGTTAAGACTACGTGCTTCCACTGCAGGGGGCGAAGGTTCAATTCCTGGTTGGGGAACTAAGATCCCGCATGCTGTTCAGCGCAGCCAAAAAATAAAAAATAATAAAACAAAATAAAATTACAGTTTACTCAGATAATTACTTGCTTATAAATTGATCTTTATTTAAAAATATAACTAACAAACCTGCAGATCGTTTAACTGTAAAGAATATATGGGTTCTTAGTTTTTGTTGGTTTATGAATAACAAGAAAATTTTTCAATGGAAAGAACCCTTAGCATTATAATAAAACCGAAGTTTCACATTTTCTGGATTCAGAATACTTTTGTGTAGACTACAACAATTTTAAACATTTCAGGAAAAAATAATTTTTGATTTTGTGACATTTTAAGAGAATGGTATTATAAAATTAAGATTGTATTTGATACGTTACTTCTTTGCCTTTCTCAGACCAGAGTGATTTATTTAGGTTGAGCAGCTAAATCTGACAATGTGCTTTTGTCAAACAGCCCTTATATGTTCACAGAAAATCTGTTGCTTAGGTTTATTAGTTTATTTAAGTCTGTGCCTGTCCTATATGTAAAATACTATACTTGGTGTTATTAAAAGATGTTAATGCAAATAAATGAGATACCCTCAGTCTTTGAAGAGTTAGCAATCCATTAGAGATGAGACAGATACGCAGGTGACGGATTCAGGATAGATTTTGGTAATTCAAGAGGAGGTATAGGAAAGTACCATAGTGGTATTTCTTTGAGGAAATTTGAGTATGTTCATAGGCCAGGTGGAAGGAACCACCAGAGAGAAAGGAATAAAAGAAAAACAACTGACGGAACTGAGGTAGGGGAAAGAGTTAGGATCAAAGGTACAGAATGGAGGGTTAACTTTGAAAATGGAAAAAGATATACCCTTTTTTTATATTGGGGAGAAGAAGCTAAGATCAAACAATGACAGAAAATTGAGGTGGAAAGGAGAAGGAAAATGAGGAATAATTCATGTTAGATTGTTCCATTTTTCTTATTTCTCTTTTAAGTAGTTGAGGCGGTCATCGGAGGGGAAGGCAAAGATAATAGTAATAATAATAGCAGCAGTTACCATTTGTTGAATTCTTACTATATGTGCACGGCTAGCTGCTTTATTATATATACTTTATAATTGTTAAAATACTCTTATAAGGTAAATAGTATTATGCCTATTTTACAGATAAGGGAAATAAATTCAGAACTGTTTAGTAATTTGTGATTGCAAAGACTGTGAGCCTTTCATTACCTTTCTTTCTTTTTTCTTTTTTTTAATTGGAGTATAGTTGCTTTACAATATTGTCTTAGTTTCTGCTGTACAACGAAGCGAATCAGCTATATGTATACATATATCCCCTCCCTCTCATTATCTCATACTGCCTCAAAGATTTTGAATGAAATGGATTTGCGGGTATTAGTAGAGTGAATGAGTTTTGACATAGTTACCTTTAAGGAATTGATTAAAATAAATAAAAAGTAGTAATATGCTTCTTGTGGGTCAGCTCAAGTTAAAGAAAACAGACGTGTATCTTATGTCTCTGGATTTGCCTATTCTAGATACTTTATATTAAGTGGAATCATACAATATTTGTTCTTTTGTGTCTTAGTTCGCTTAGCATATTTTCAAGTTTATCTATGTTATACAATCTATAGCTGAATAATACTCCATTGTATGTTTGTACCACATTTTATTTATCCATTCATCTGTTTATGGACACTTGGGTTGTTTCCACCTTTTAGCCATTGTGAATTAATGATGCATTGAACATTGGTGCACAGTTCTTTGGGGTATATAACTAATAGTGAAATCGCTAGGTAAAACAACACAAATTTATTATCTTACAGCTCTGGAGGTCAGAAGTCCTAAAATTAGGGTTTGGAAGGGCTGCATTCCTTCTGGAAGCTCTGTGGAGAGAAATCATTTCCTTCCCTTTTCTAGCTTCTATAGGCTACCTACACTCCTTGGTTTATGGCTGCTTCCTCCATCTTCAAAGTCAGAAGTAAAGTGTCTTTAAGTCTGTCTGTCTGTCTTCCCCTCTCTGTCTCTGCCTCTCTCTTTTCTCCCTCTCTCTCTCTCTCTCTCTCTCTCTCTGACCCCTGCTTCCATCATCACATCTTCTCTGACTCTCCTGCCTCCCTCTTTCTCTTATAAAGACCATTTTGTGATTACACTGGGTCCACCCAGATAATCGAGGATAATTCCCCCCCATCTCAGGACCCTTGACTTGATCCAATCTGCAGAATCTTTTTTACCGTGTAAGGTAACTATTCACAGCATCTGAGGTTAAGATGTGGACATCTTTGAGTGGCTGTTCTGCCTGCCACAGTACTTTATCCTAAATTAAATCTGACCAACTGTATTATAGATGACAATTGGAAAAGTAAAGCAGTTGTATAAAGTTTTATAAACATCGGTAGGAAAAACCAAAACATTTTCTTTAATGTAAAAAATATTAGACAAATTTTAAAGCCTTGCTCACTTTTTAATCAAAGGGCAGACTTCTTTCATCAGTATTCCTGACAGATGGTCATCTACCCTGTGCTTGGACTCATCCATTGTCAGGGAACAGTTAATTTTTAATGTACCCTATTCTGTTGTAGTACAACTCTGTTATCTATACTTTTTTGAATTCTGCCCTTACCAGTAACACAGATTAAAATGATTTTCCTCATCTTTTAAAAATGAAAGCTCTTCTGGAAGTCATTGCCCTATTCTAAGTCTTCTTCATTTATTTGACATTTATTATAAAGTGACTTATTATAAAGTAATATATTATAAAATATTACAATTCATTATAAAGTAATAATATAATAGTGGCTGTCATTCATTAAGTATTTACTAGATGTGTTAAACACTTACATAGATTGTCTCATTTAATCCTTACAACAACCATATGAGGCATTATTTTTTTCTCTTTATAGATCAGGGATTGAGGCTTAGATGTTTTTAGTCCCTTGACAAAAGTCACACATATCTATAAACACGTATCTATAAAAGTGAGCAGAGCCATCCTCTTATTCTTTGAGCTATGTTGTTCCTTTTGTTTCGTCTCCACTGTGCAAGACACTGTACTATACTCAGTAGGATCACTAAAGTTGAATAAAATATTAATTTGTTCTCAGGAAATTTATCTTACAGAGAAAACATGTATGCAAATGTAATAGAATATTCATAAGAAGTATTACATGAGTCTATGAGAATTCAGTGTAGGGAGAAATCATTTCTAGCTGGGAGGATGAGGGAAGGCTTTGAAGAAGGTGAGACTTAAACTGGACCTTGAAGCTGGGTAGGATCTAAATGTGATGGTAGTAGACAGCGTATGTTTAGGATGAAGAAACAGTAAAAGCTAACATGGGAAGAAGAAATCTGTACTGAAGGTTTCTAATTCCTTCAGATATTTCCCATCGTGTCGTGTGATTTCTAAATCCTCTATCATTTAGTCATCCTCAGAATTAGTATTACAGACCTTAGTGCAGCCACAGCTGTTACCATTGGCTTATTATTGTTATTTTTTAAAACTTACTGCTGGCTTATTATAATTATTTTTTTTATAATTAATAAAGGTAAAAATGACATCAGATTAAATTTTTAAAATCTAAAATGTTATTTTTTCTGATAATATTTAACTGTTTTGAAATATTAAAAGTTGTTTTATTTTAAAGCAACTGACTCACCTTGTAACCAGACAAGGACTCAATTTTAGGAGGACTCAGTTTTAACCTGTTGATTCATTGAGTTTATGGTCAATTAACTGTAAGAATTTTTTATAACCTGAATTATGGTAGAGCTAAGGCTTCCTATCCTGACCTGGTTCACTTGATTTTTCATTCAAATGATTTTTTTTCCCAGGATAATATCAAGATCTTTTTGGCAACTGAAAAAGTCAAAGAAATTTGTTAATGCAACCTAATATACATTTATGAAGTGGCATTCCAAAAGTACTATCAGAAGTTCTTAGCAACCAATGATGCATCTGTTCTGTGGGACTTATTAGTGCCATGGCTAATATTAGGGAGTTATATTCTTAAGAGAGCATGATCAGACATCATTTTCTCCAAGATGAGGACAAAGGATATTGAAAAGACCAGGGCACCAGTGAATATATCTGCTATTTTTCATAATAATTGAAGAATCTTGATGTCTTGAAACAGCGCTAGTTTTGGAAAGTATTTCCAGATGAAATACCAGCATTTTCAGGTCGAAGCCTCTGAAATTCACTGAGGAACAGGCCTCACATAAAGTTCTCCTCAAAACGGGGTATAGCAATTGTACATTTCAGACTCCACAGGGCCATTTTCTTTTGAACTTACATTTATCCAAGGGTTATTACTAATATTCTTATTACTATTATTATTATTATTTTAAATGTATTACGTATTTTACTGTGTGGGCTTCATTCTGTACTGGCCAAAGTACTCTTATAAGCCTCAGGGTGGAAATACCAATACCGATACTGATTTTTCTTGGTCTTCCTTCATAGTGATGTTTTAAATAGCGGGTAGTTCCACAGGTCATTGAAATTGGCTGGAGCACTTCTAGAGCCTCAGGAGCATGGTGGAGGATGTATTACTCTGTTCTTGGTGGTCTAGAAGCAAAAAGTCAAACACTTATGGGAAAGATGGCTCTCCTCTAGTGTTTGGTTTGATAGATGTCAGTTAAAGTACATGGCTTCTAAGAGATTCTGACCACTACATAATGAGAAACTTGCCCTGGCCCTGCCCTTTGCTGCATGTGGGGAATTTTTTGTTGTTGTTTTGGAGTATACTGCAGAGCTTACGAGAATACTAAGTGACATTTGAATTAAGATTATACTTTTGTTAAATGAGTGAAAGAGCAATTGATCTTTTCACCACGTGATAACCCAGTAACAAAAATTAAGATTTTAAAGGTGGTATCCATTTCATTTTTATTCATTACCAATAGAATTTGGAATATTAATAAGAGGATTTGTTTCTAAAAGGATGCTTTAGGCACAGATTGTGAGATTGTAATATTCTCCCTTCTTCCTTACAAAGCAGTTTAGTTTCCTATCATGCCACTTTTTTGTGTTCTTTTTTTCTAAGTATAAAAGATTTTTCCAGCCATGTTATACTTTAATCTTGCTTGAAGCAAAAAACTAGACTCCATTACTCTTTCAGTTAGATCCATTATATAGCATTCTGGCTTAGAGCAGTGGCAGTGGAAGCCAGGGGTCAGATTTAATAAGCATTTGCGAGAGGAGGAGAGGAGATTGAGAGGGAGTAAAAAAAGCAAGAAGGAAAGGAAGTAATCTAAAATGAATACCTGTATTTGGCTTGGGACTGGGATAGACGTAGCATCATTACCTGAGTAGGGACTGCCTGAGCTAGGAGTAGACTTGACAATGAGGTGATACATTCAGTTTTGAAGATGTTGCATTTGGGTGCCATATGGTACTTGCAGGTGAAGAAGTGAGTAATTGAAGATAGAGATATGTTCCTGAGGAAAGAAATCGGGCTGTATATGGTGTGAAAGTACTTAGCAGGGAGATACTGCCGGGAAGAGAGTGGAATAGCTGAGAAGAGAACCAAGGGCAAAACTCTTCTACAAGATAGAAGGGGCAGACAGAGGAAGAGAAGCTCATGAAGTAGGATGTTCAGTAGGATGGCCACAGGCTGCACGTGGCTGTTTAAATTAAATTAAAAATTCAGGGGCTTCCCTGGTGGTGCAGTGGTTGAGAATCTGCCTGCCAATGCAGGGGACACGGATTCGAGCCCTGGTCTGGGAAGATCCCACATGCCGCAGAGCAACTGGGCCTGTGAGCCACAATTACTGAGCCTGCGCGTCTGGAGCCTGTGCTCCACAACAAGAGAGGCCGCGACAGAGAGAGGCCCGCGCACCGCAATGAAGAGTGGCCCCCGCTTGCCGCAACTAGAGAAAGCCCTCGCACAGAAATGAAGACCCAACACAGCCAAAAATAAATAATAAATAAATTAATTTAAAAAAAAATTCAGTCAAGTTAGCCACCCTTCTAGTGCTCAGTAGCCACATGTGGTTAGTGTCTACCGTATTAGATAGCATATATATAAAACATTTCCATCATCACATAAATTTCCTTTGGACAATGCTTAAGTGGTCTAAGAAAGAGCAACCATGGAGATCAGAAGTGAACCCAGCATGGAATTCCCTGGTGCCACAGTGGTTAAGATTCCACATTCCCAATGCAGGGGGCCCGAGTTCCATCCCTGGCCCGGGAACTAGATCCCACATGCATGCCACAGCTAAGAGTTCACATGTCACAACTAAGGAGCCTGCATGCGACAACTAAGGAGCTAGCAGCCTCAACTAAGAAGCCTGCCTGCCGCAACTAAGACCCGGCATAACCAAATAAATAAATAAATAAATATTTTTTTAAAAAAGAAGTGAACCAGACAGCAAAGTTCATGGAGTTAGTATTCAGTGTAATCAAGTCTTGCAAAGAGGTGGAGACATAGAAAGCTTAAAATGTGACCTTTGGATTTGACAGTAGTTACTAGGGACTTTTTAAAAAATTTATCTTACTGAAGTATAGTTGATTTACAATGTTGTGTTAATTTCTGCTGTACAACAAAGTGATTTAGTTATGTATATATTTCTTTTTCATATTCTTTTTCATTATGGTTTATTACAGGATATTGAATATAGTTCCCTGTTCTATACAGTAGTACCATGTTGTTTATCTGTTCTATATACTAGGGACTTTTTTAAAGGTTTTAGGTAAGTGGCAGGGAAAAAAATTGCTGTTGATAGAGAAATGAATAGTTGAGGCAAGGGAAAGATAAATGTAGGCAACTCTTTTAATAGAAGCTCTATGAGAAGCTGTGTAGCACAGTGATTAAGAGTTTGGCCCTGGAACCAAACCATCTGGATTCAGATCCTGGTTCTTTCACTTACTAGTTATGTTACCTTGGGCACATTGTTTCCTTACGTGCCACAGTTTTCTTAGATATAATATGGAAATAAATAATAAAAATACATTGCATACAATTGATGTTGAAAGCAAGTAGATGTGTAACTCAGAAAGTGCTCAATAATTAGTATTTACTATGAGTATGAGTATGGTGATGATGATACTATATTGAATAAAAGGAAGGAAAGAATGGGACAGGAGGTCAAGTCTGTTTATAAGCTAGGAGAGAACTAGTAGGAAGAGAGTGGTAAAGAAAGGATGGATGATTCAGGAATCAAAGTTCCTGAGGAGAAGGGAGGTGTTGGGTTTCAGAGCACTGGTAAATGAAGTAGCTTAGAGTAGAAGAAATCCTCTCCCCCACCACCACTCTTTTTTTTTTTTTTAATTTTTAACATCTTTATTGGAGTATAATTGCTTTACAATGTTGTGTTAGTTTCTGCTGTACAACAAAGTGAATCAGCTATACGTATACATATATCCCCATATCCCCTCCCTCTTGCGTCTCCCTCCCACCCTCCCTATCCCACCCCTCTAGGTAGTTACAAAGCACCCAGCTGATCTCCCTGTGCTATGCGGCTGCTTCCACTAGCTATCTGTTTTACATTTGGTAGTGTATATATGTCCATGCCACTCTCTCACTTTGTCCCAGCTTACCCTTCCCCCTGCCCGTGTCCTCAAGTCCATTCTCTACGTCTGCGTCTTTATTCCTGTCCTGCCCCTAGGTTTGCAGAACCATTTTTTTGTTTGTTTAGATTCCATATATATGTGTTAACATACAGTATTTGTTTTTCTCTTTCTGAGTTACTTCACTCTGTATGACAGACTCTAGGTCCATCCACCTCAATACAAATAACTCAATTTCATTTCTTTTTATGGCTGAGTAATATTTCACTGCATATATGTGCCACATCTTTATCCATTCATCTGTCGATGGACACTTATTTTGCTTCCATGTCCTGGCTGTTGTAAATAGAGCTGCAGTGAACATTGTGGTACATGACTCTTTGAATTTCCCAGGGTATATGCCCAGTACTGGAATTGCTGGGTCGTATGGTAGTTCTATTTTTAGTTTTCTAAGGAACCTCCATACTGTTCTCCATAGTGGCTGTATCAATTTACATTCCTAACAACAGTGCAAAAGGGTTCTGTTTACTCCACACCCTCTCCAGCATTTACTGTCTGTAGATTCTTTGATGATGGCCATTCTCACCAGTGTGAGGTGATACCTCATTGTCGTTTTGATTTGCATTTCTCTAATGATTAGTGATGTTGAGCATCCTTTCATGTGTTTGTTGGCAATCTGTATATCTTCTTTGGAGAAATGTCTATTTAGATCTTCTGCCCATTTTTGAATTGGGTTGTTTGTTTTTTTGATATTGACCTGCATGAACTGCTTGTATATTTTGGAGATTAATCCTTTGTCAGTTGCTTCGTTTGCAAATATTTTCTCCCATTCTGAGGGTTGTCTTTTCGTCTTGTTTATGGTTTCCTTTGCTGTGCAAAACCTTTGAAGTTTCATTAGGTCCCATTTGTTTATTTTTGTTTTTATTTCCATTTCTCTAGGAGGTGGGTCAAAAAGGATCTTGCTGTGATTTATGTCAAAGAGTGTTCTTCCTATGTTTTCCTCTAAGAGTTTGATAGTGTCTGGCCTTACATTTAGGTCTTTAATCCATTTTGAGTTTATTTTTGTGTATGGTATTAGGAAGTGTTCTAATTTCATTCTTTTCCATGTAGCTGTCCAGTTTTCCCAGCACCACTTATTGAAGAGGCTGTCTTTTCTCCATTGTATATTCTTGCCTCCTTTATCAAAGATAAGGTGACTATATGTACGTTGGTTTATCTCTGGGCTTTCTTTCCTGTTCCATTGATCTATATTTTCTGTTTTTGTGCCAGTACCATACTGTCTTGATTACTGTAGCTTTGTAATATAGTCTGAAGTCAGGGAGCCTGATTCCTCCAGCTCCATTTTTCTTTCTCAAGATTGCTTTGGCTATTCGGGGTCTTTTGTGTTTCCATACAAATTGTGAAATTTTTTGTTCTAGTTCTGTGAAAAATGCCATTGGTAGTTTGATAGGGATTGCACTGAATCTGTCGATTGCTTTGGGTAGTATAGTCATTTTCACGATATTGATTCTTCCAATCCAAGAGCATAGTATATCTCTCCATCTGTTGGTATCATCTTTAATTTCTTTCATCAGTGTCTTAAGTTTTCTGCATACAGGTCTTTTGTCTCCCTAGGTAGGTTTATTCCTAGGTATTTTATTCTTTTTGTTGCAGTGGTAAATGGGAGTGTTTCCTTAATTTCTCTTTCAGATTTTTCATCATTAGTGTATAAGAATGCAAGAGATTTCTGTGCATTAATTCTGTATCCAGCTACTTTACCAAATTCTTCGATTAGCTCTAGTAGTTTTCTGGTGGTATCTTTAGAATTCTCTATGTGTAGTATCATGTCATCTGCAAACAGTGACAGCTTTACTTCTTTTCCAATTTGGACTCATTTTATTTCTTTTTCTTCTCTGATTGCTGTGGCTAAAACTTTCAAAACTATGTTGAATAATAGTGGCAAGAGTGGGCATCCTTGTCTTGTTCCTGATTTTAGAGGAAATGGTCTCAGTTTTTCACCATTGAGAATGATGTTGGCTGTGGGTTTGTCATATATGGCCTTTATTATGTTGAGGTAAGTTCCCTCTATGCCTACTTTCTGGAGAGTTTTTATCATAAATGGGTGTTGAATTTTGTCAAAATCTTTTTCTGCATCTATTGAGATGATCATATGGTTTTTATCCTTCAGTTTGTTAATATGGTGTATCACATTGATTGATTTGCATATATTGAAGAATCCTTGCATTCCTGGGATAAACCCCACTTGATCATGGTGTATGATCCTTTTAATGTGCTGTTGGATTCTGTTTCCTAGTTATTTTGTTGCAGATTTTTGCATCTATATTCATCAGTGATATTGGTCTGTAATTTTCTTTTTTTGTAGTGTCTTTGTCTGGTTTTGGTATCAGGGTGATGGTGGCCTCGTAGAATGAGTTTGGGAGTGCTCCTCCCTCTGCTATATTTTGGAAGAGTTTGAGAAGCATAGGTGTTAGCTCTTCTCTAAATGTTTGATAGAATTCACCTGTGAAGCCATCTGGTCCTGGGCTTTTGTTTGTTGGATGATTTTTTATCACAGTTTCAATTTCAGTGCTTCTTATTGGCCTGTTTATATTTTCTATTTCTCCCTGGTTCAGTCTTGGAAGATTGTGCTTTTCTAAGAATTTGTCCATTTCTTCCAGGTTGTCCATTTTGTTGGCATATAGTTGCTTGTAGTAATCTCTCATGATCCTTTGTATTTCTGCAGTGTCAGTTGTTACTTCTCCTTTTTCACTTCTAACTCTACTGATTTGAGTCTTCTCCCTTTTTTTGTTGAGTGTGGCTAATGGTTTATCAATTTTGTTTATCTTCTTAAAGAACCAGCTTTTAGTTTTATTGATCTTTGCTACTGTTTCCTTCATTTCTTTTTCATTTATTTCTGATCTGATCATTATGATTTCTTTCCCTCTGCTACCTTTGGGGGTTTTTTGTTCTTTCTCTGATTGCTTTAGGTGTAAGGTTAGGTTGTTTATTTGAGTTGTTTCCTGTTTCTTGAGGTAGGATTGTGTTGCTATAAACTTCCCTCTTAGAACTGCTTTTGCTGTATCCCATAGGCTTTGGGTCGTTGTGATTTCATTGTCATTGGTTTCCAGGTATTTTTGATTTCCTCTTTGATTTCTTCAGTGGCCTCTTGGTTATTTAGTAGGGTATTGTTTAGCCTCCATGTGTTTGTATTTTTTACAGATTTTTTCCTGTAATTGATATCTACTCTCATAGCGTTATGGATGGAAAAGATATTTGATACGATTTCAATTTTCTTACATCTACCAAGGCTTGATTTGTGACCCAAGATATGATCTATCCTGGAGAATGTTCCATGAACACTTGAGAAGAAAGTGTATTCTGTTGTTTTTGGATGGAATGTCCTATAAATATTAATTAAGTCCATCTTGTTTAATGTATCATTTAAAGCTTATGTTTCCTTATTTATTTTCATTTTGAATGATCTGTCCATTGGTGAAAGTGGGGTGTTGAAGTCCCCTACTATGATTGTGTTACTGTCAACTTCCCCTTTTATGGCTGTTAGCATTTGCCTTATGTATTGAGGTGCTCCCATGTTGATTGCATAAATATTAACAATTGTTATATCTTCTTCTTGGATTGATCCCTTGATCATTATGTAGTGTCCTTCTTTGTCTCTTGTATAGTCTTTATTTTAAAGTCTATTTTGTCTGATATGAGAATTGCTACTCCAGCTTTCTTTTGATTTCCATTTGCATGGAATATCTTTTTCCATCCCTTCACTTTCAGTGTGTATATGTCCCTAGGTCTGAAGTGGGTCTCTTGTGGACAGCATATATATGGGTCTCGTTTTCGTATCCATTCAGCCAGTCTGTGTCTTTTGGTGGGAGCATTTAATCCATTTACATTTAAGGTAATTATCGATATGTATATTCCTATTACCATTTTCTTAATTGTTTTGGGTTTGTTTTTGTAGCTCTTTTCCTTTTCTTGTGTTTCCTGCCTAGAGAAGTTCCTTTAGCATTTGTTGTTAAGCTGGTTTGGTGGTGCTGAATCCTCTTAGCTTTTGCTTGTCTGTAAAGGTTTTAACTTCTCTGTTGAATCTGAATGAGATCTTGCTGGGTAGAGTAATCTTGGTTGTAGGTTTTTCCCTTTCATCACTTTAAATATGTCCTGCCACTCCCTTCTGGCTTGCAGATTTTCTGCTGAAAGATCAGCTGTTAACCTTATGGTGATTCCCTTGTATGTTATTTGTTGCTTTTCCCTTGCTGCCTTTAATATTTTTTCTTTGTATTTAATTTTTGATAGTTTGATTAATATGTGTCTTGGCGTGTTTCTCCTTGGATTTATCCTGTATGGGACTCTCTGCAGTTCCTGGACTTGATTGACTATTTCCTTTCCCATCTTAGGGAAGTTTTCAACTATAATCTCTTCAAATATTTTCTCAGTCCCTTTCTTTTTCTCTTCTTCTCCTGGGACCCCTATAATTCGAAAGTTGGTGCATTTAATGTTGTCCCAGAGGTCTCTAAGACTGTCCTCAATTCTTTTCATTTTTTTTTTCTTTATTCTGCTCTGCAGTAGTTATTTCCACTATTTTATCTTCCAGGTCACTTATCCGTTCTTCTGCCTCAGTTATTCTGCTATTGATTCCTTCTAGAGAATTTTAAATTTCATTTATTGTGTTGTTCATCATTGTTTGCTCTTTAGTTCTTTTAGGTCCTTGTTAAACGTGTCTTGTATTTTCTCCATTCTATTTCCAAGATTTTGGATCATCTTTACTATCATTACTCTGAATTCTTTTCCAGGTAGACTGCCTATTTCCTCTTCATTTGTTTGGTCTGGTGGGTTTTTACTTTGCTCCTTCATCTGCATATGTCTCTTTCTTCTCATTTTGCTAACTTACTGTTTTGGGGATCTCCTTTTCACAGGCTGCAGGTTCGTAGTTCCAGTTATTTTTGGTGTCTTCCCCCAGTGGGTAAGGTTGATTCAGTGGCTTGTGTAGGCTTCCTGGTGGAGGGGACTGGTGCCTGTGTTCTGGTGGGTGGAGCTGGATCTTGTCTTTCTGGTGGGCAAGGCCACGTTTGGTGGTGTGTTTTGGGGTGTCTGTGAACTTAGTATGATTTTAGGCCACCTCTCTGCTAATGGGTGGGGTTGTGTTCCTGTCTTACTAGTTGTTTAGTATGAGACATCCAGCACTGGAGCTTGCTGGCCGTTGGGTGGAACTGGGTTTTAGCGTTGAGACAGAGATCTCTGTAAGAGCTCTTGCTTATTGATATTACGTGGGGCTGGGAGGTCTCTGGTGGTCCAGTGTCCTGAACTCGGCTCTCCCACCTCAGAGGCTCAGGCCTAACACCAGGCTGGCACACCAAGACCCTGTCAGCCACATGGCTCAGAAGAAAAGGGAGAAAAAAAGAAAGAAAAAATAATAATTAAAAAATAATTCAAATTAAAAAGTAATTAATAAAAAAGAAGAGAGCAAGCAAACCAATAAACAAATCCACCAGTGATAACAAGCACTAAAACTATGCTAAGATAAACATAAAAATCAGAAACAAGTCAGTCGCAGACAGGAATCCCGAAGTCTACAGTTGCTCCCAAAGAACACCACCTCAATTTTGGGATGATTCGTTTTGTATTCAGGTATTCCACAGACGCAGGGTACATCAAGTTGGTTGTGGGAATTTAACCCGCTGCTCCTGAGGCTGCATGGAGAAATTTCCCTTTCTCTTCTTTGTTTGCACAGCTCCTGGGGTTCAGCTTTGGTTTTTGCCCCCCCTCTGTGTGTAGGTTGCCCTCAGGCTACTTTCCCCACCCAGACAGACAGGGTTAAAGCAGCAGCTGATTAGGGAGCTCTGGCTCACTCAGGCCCTCTGGGGAGAGAGGGGTATGGTAGTTATAATTGGAGTGCGGGGCGAGCCTGAGGCGGCAGAGGCCAACGTGACTTTGCAACAGCCTGAGGCACTCTGTGTGTTCTCCCGGGGAAGTTGTCCCTGGATCACGGGACCCTGGCAGTGGCGGGCTGCACAGGCTCCCGGGAGGGGAGGTGTGGAGAGTGACCTGTGCTCACACACAGGATTCTTGGTGGCTGCAGCAGCAGCATTAGCATTTCATGCCCATCTCTGGTGTCCGAGCTGATAGCCGCTGCTTGTGCCCATCTCTGGAGCTCGTTTAGGTGGTGTTCTGCCTTCTGTGGGCGGATAGGGAAGGAATGCCCTCTCCTCAGGCACCCCAAAACAATGGTCTCTTGCCTCTTAGGCAGGTCCAGAGTTTTTCCCAGACTCCCTCCCCGGCTAGCTGTGGCTCACTAGCCCCCTTCAGGCTGTGTTCACACAGCCAACCCCCGTCCTCTCCCTGGGATCTGCCCTCCGAAGCCGGAGCCTCAGCTCCCAGCCCCCACCCGCCCCAGCGGGTGAGCAGACAAGCCTCTCAGGCTGGTGAGTACTGGACGGCACCAATCCTCTGTCCGGGAATCTCTCTACTTTGTCCTCTGCACCCCTGTTGCTGCGCTCTACTCCGTGGCTCCGAAGCTTCCCCCCGCATCCCCCCATCTCCGCCAGTGAACGGGCTTCCTAGTGTGTGGAAACTTTTCCTCCTTCACTGCTCCCTCCCAGAGGTGCAGGTCCTGTCCCTATTCTTTTGTCTCTGTTTTTTATTTTTTCTTTTGCCCTACCTAGGTACAGAAGATTTCCTTGCCTTTTGGGAAGTCTGAGGTCTTCTGCCAGTGTTCAGTAGGTGTTCTGTAGGAGTTGTTCCACACGTAGATGTATTTTTGATGTATTTGTGGGGAGGAGGGTGATCTCCACATCTTACTCCTCCGCCATCTTGAAGGTCCCCCCACCCTTTTTTTAAGGTAGAGAAATGGGAGAGTGAAGGAGTTAAAGATAAGTTATAGATAATGGATATAGATAATAAGTTTTTAGGTAGAAGGGAAGGTAAGAAAGCACTCTAGATAGGGTTAAGAACAGAGGCAATTAAGGATGTCCTTGTGATATTGGGAAAATGAAACCAGGGAATAGAATGCAATAAAGAAGTCTGGGAGTAGATAGTTCATCCAGATAAATAAACAATATAAGAAGGATTGGTAGCAAAGGGTCATAATTCAAACCAGGAACCCTGACATCGGTTAAAATCAGGATAATGAGTTTTACTTCAGCTTTTCAGGGAATTTTTGTGTTTCCAAAGAAGGCAGGAAACTGCCACCATTTACCTGGCTCACATCTTAAAGATGAGTAAGGAACATTTGACTAGATTATGAGGCAGGTGAAAGATGGAACAGAGCAAATGTTTGCTCGATTTTTGTAAACAACATTGTTACTGTGATATTAGAATTTTAGAATAAGGACTTTCCTTCTGGTTTTCTTGGTCCTCAGAGTATTCCTGTTAGGTGACATGTTTAAGTTATTTGAAAAAGACTTGATCTCAATAGTTGGTAGATCACAAATCATTTTTCTACAATTAAGAATAAAGCTAATAAAAATCTGTTTAAATAGAACCTTTCATCCTGATTAACTTAATTTCAACAAACATCAACCATTTAGAGAAATCTTATCATGCATCACTGATGTGCAGTCATCTACATAAAAACAACAGAAAAGTAAAACATATACCATTTCTTTTTTTTTTTTTTTTAATTTGGCTGCATTGGGTGTTAGTTGTGGCACATGGGGTCTTTGTTGAGGCATGCGGGATCTTTCGTTGCGACGCGCAAGCTTCTCTCTAGTTGTGGGCTGTGGGTTTTCTCTCTCTAGTTGAGGAGTGCAGGCTCTCTAGTTGAGGCACGTGAGCTCAGTAGTTGCGGCACACGGGCTTGCCCGCGTACTACTAGAGTAGTTGCCCTGCGGCCTGGGGGATTTTTGTTCCCCAACCAAGAATCAAACCCGCGTCGCCTGCATTGGAAGGTGGATTCTTTACCACTGGACCACCAGGGAAGTCCCAAAACATATACCATTTCTTAGGAGATGAAGAATATACAATAGCAGTGGAAGTTTTTAGCAGATATGTAATCATCATTCATCCCATGGATGATCTGTAGCATCAGTTCTGATTATGTGTCTTGTTTTGTAGTAACATAGAATTTTTCTATAGTCATAAGTGATGCTCATTCTGGATTTCCATTATCCAAGGTTCCTCCCATTTTATGGTGGCTCACTTTGAAGAAACCACCTACACACACACACACACACACACACACACACACACACACATAGAAGCTAAGTTTTCCTTGAAGATCTTTTAGCTCTGATTTGTGTTAGTTATGCCCAATGGTTGCCCGACTTTTTGTGAACTTCATTTGGAATTTGTGCTACTTATCATGGTAATGTAGTGACAGGAACATATATTGTCCTTATTTCCTATAGGACATCTGTAATTTAACTGTTGTTAAGTTTCACTTTGACTGCCTTAAATTTACTGACAAATAAAAATCTGAAAAATATACTTTTTTCTTTATTGTATAGGTTTAATTGAAGTGGTAGTATATAATATGATTTTCATTACAGATTAAAATATAGTAGATATTATACAAAATACAGCTGCTTAGTGATGAAAAATAGCTTTCATAAACCCCATGTTCCAGAATCTCTCATTCAAGAAATTGTTATTCTTATTTTCATAAACAATTCCATTAGAGGTGGTAACTCTCTTGTTACTTGGCCTGTAGCGGAGTGTAAGTGACCAATTAGTTAGATGAGACTGGCTGCTATAGGCAAGGGAACTGATACAGCAGTAGGATTTGTACTGTCAGATTTGTCCTACTGCTGCAGATTCATTTTTGGTTTGTTTAATTGAGATGAAATGCATATAACATAAAATTAACCATTAAAAGTGAACAATTCTGTGACATTCACAACATTCACAATGTTGCAACCACCACTTGTATCTAGTTCTAAAATGTTTTCATTACCCCAAAAGGAAACCATTAAGCAGTTGCTCTCCATTTTCCCCTCCCCCCAGCCCCTGGCAACCATCAATCTGTGTTCTGTCTCTGTGGATTTACCTCTTCTGGAGATTTCATATAAATGGAGTCATACAGTATGTGACTTTCTGTGCCTGGCTTCCGTCACTTAGCAAAGTGTTTTCGAGGTTCATCCATGTTGTAGCGTGTATCAGTACTTCATTCCATTTTGTGGCTGAATAATATTCCATTGTATGGATATACCATGATTTGTTTATCCAGTCATCTATTGATGGACATTTGGGTTGTTTCCACTTTTTGGTTATTGTGAATAGTGCCGCTGTGAACATTCATGTTCAAGGATTTGTTTGAGTACCTGTTTTCAATTCTTTTGGGTATATACCTACAGTGGAATTGATGGATCATATAGTAATTCTATGTTTATCTTTTTGAAGACCCACCAGACTCTTCCACAGCAGCTGAACCATTTTACGTTTCCACAATCAATGTACAAGGATTCCAGTTTCTCCACGTTCTTGTTACACTTGTTATTTTCCTTTTTTTTTTTTTCTATTAGAGCCTACTAATGAGTTGAATAATATAACTTTAAAGTAGCAACTCTGCATTCATTTTTCCTCAGGAAATAATGTTAGAAACCGAATCCTTCCTTTCCCCCACCCCGCCCAACAGTGTCTTTTTGCATCTCCTTCTGTATTATGGTCAGAATGTCTTGTAATAATGAGATGAGTAGTGGGTAGTAATAAGGTATGTTTACATCTGAACCCTTCGATTTTTACTTTCCTCACTTTGGTGGTTCAGGCCTCACTCTGTAACGTTAGACCCCCTTTAAAACCTCCTCTCTCCCTCTTAGCCACAATAGAACTCTCAAAGCACGTTGTACCTTTCTTAGAGCAAATACCATATTCTGCCTTACTTTGCTTGAGGGCAGTGACAGTACTTTATTCTTATGTGTTCTACCTCTCAAACCCATGCATTTAGCAAAAAAAAATCTGAGGTCACTGACATTAGAAAAAAGAGATTTTTATTTCCTTTTTAAAGTATCATGGTTTCCTTCAGATATAACTAGGTACTGAAGAGATAATTAAAGTGTAAATTACTGTAAGTTTTAATTTTGAGGCCTCAAAGGGTTGATCTGTTTAGAAAATATTAAATGTTATCTCTTAAATAAGGATTAAATGTCCTTACTTAAAAACTAGGTTGTACTCTGTAATGACCTATATGGGAATAGGATCTAAAAAAGAGTGGATATATGTATATGTATAACTGATTCAGTTTGCTGTACAACAGAAACTAACACAACATTGTAAATCAACTATACTCCAATAAAAATTAATTTTAAAAATAAAGAAAAGAAAGGTACATATATTTTTTAATTGCTTTAAGCATTAAGGACTCAATATATATGGGATTCATTTATACAAACTACTATACATAAAATAGATACGCAAAAAGGATTTACTATATAGCACAAGGAAGGAATCATATCTAATACCTTGTAATAACCTATAATGGAATATAATCTGCAAACGTCAAATCATTATGCTGTATACCTGAAACTAACACAATATTGTAAATCAACTATACTTCAATTTAAAAAAAAAGGACTCAATTTTATAGTTTGTGATAGTTTAATATTATCTTTAGATAACCAGCCCTTAGTAAACCAGACCTGGTTTACTAAGCAAATTAAAGCTGTAAACAGTTTAAAAAAAAAAAAAACTAGGTTGTATAGGAGTTACAATATGGGAAGGATTATAGTTAGGTTGACCCTTAAAGTCCTCTTAAAGAAAGTAGATTCTGATAAAGGAAATGTACTTAAAAAAAAAAAAAGTAGATTCTGGGCTGGATGTTGAATGATAACTTAGACTTTCAGAGATAAAGAGGATGGTGGAGGGAGTCTGCATTTTGATCCTATTGTGAGGGTATAACCTTAGTTTTCTCTCTGACACCTCCTCTCTTCCTGTCTTTGTCCTTCCTTCCCTAGTATGTTGTATTTCATCCCTCATTTATACATTTTAAAATAAATGTTCATAAGGCATAGATATCCATTCTCATTGGTGGAGAAATGACAACAGGATTAAGATAATGAGAAGACTGTCCTCCCTCTACCAAAAAAATAAAGGCACTCCTGGATAGAATTTTGAAAAGCAAAGTCAGTCTTTTTTTTTTTTTTTTTAAGTGTTTATTTTTATTTGTTCATTTATTTATTTTGTTTGTTTGGTGTTTACATTCCACATACAAATGAAATCATACAGTATTTGTCTTTCTCTGTCTGACTTATTTCACTTAGCATAGTACCTTCAAGGTCCATCCATGTCACAAATGGCAAGATTTCCTCTTTTTAATGGCTGAGTCATATTCCATTTTGTGTGTGTGTGTGTGTGTGTGTGTATACATACACACACACCACATCTTCTTTACCCATTCATCCATTTTTTTTTCACAACACACACACTGTATTTTATTTTTACAAGTGATAAATAAACTGACACCAAGCATTGTAAATGGATGACCACAACAAAAGCAACAATGATTGCAATTACCAAATACAAAACACACTCATACTATGTCATAATATTGACATTCAGTCCAGTAATCCTCCACTGTAACAGCTCCTTTACTTTGCAGTGAAAATTGATTTGTATATTTTTTGCCTCTGAGTCCTTGTGGGATTTTTTTTTTATTATTATTCAAACAGAAATTCACAAAAATTATACTCATCCTCATCAGTTCACTCAGTCCCATGTAATTTTTTTTTTTATATTTATTTATTCATTTGGCTGCACCAGGTCTTAGTTGTGGGATCTTTCAGTTGCGGCATGTGGGATCTTGTTCCCTGACCAGGGATCAAACCCAGGCCCCCTGCATTGGGAGCGTGGAGTCTTAACCACTGGACCACCAGGGAAGTCCCTATTTTTTTTTTTCATCTTGATGTTTTGTTAGCACTTTTATGAATTCATCAGTTTTCCATTAGAGTTCTGAAAATGCTTATTCATTCAGTTCAGCAGTATAGTCAGTTACCAGAAACCTGTACTTGTCAGAGTCTTTTCCATGAATTCCTTGAAGATGAAACCCTTTTATAGGAACATTTTTGCAAAAGCATCAGAGCACACCCAGAACTGTCTGTAAATGACAAAAGACTTAAAAATGACCACGGTTAAAGATTTGATGAAAGTTCATAATAATGCAATTGACAAGGAAATTTAGTTATTTCTGAGATACACATCTTAAACTAATAACTAGAATTATGACTTATAACATTATACCAGAACATACAAGATTTTTAGAAATTTCATGTAATGTCTGAAACATTTATATTAACATATTTCCATACAAATAACCCAAAGAAAGTTTAGTATTAGTTGTTTTTTTGTTTCTTTGTTTGTTTTTTTATACTGCAGGTTCTTATTAGTCATCACTTTTATACACATCAGTGTATACATATCAATCCCATTCGCCCAGTTCAGCGCACCACCATCCCCACCCCACCCCACCGTGGTTTTCCCCCCTTGGTGTCCATATGTTTGTTCTCTACATCTGTGTCTCAACTTCTGCCCTGCAAACCGGTTCATCTATACCATTTTTCTAGGTTCCACATACATGCGTTAATATACGATATTTGTTTTTCTCTTTCTAACTTACTTCACTCTGTATGACAGTCTCTAGATCCATCCACGTCTCAACAAATGACTCAATTTCATTCCTTTTTATGGCTGCGTAATATTCCGTTGTATATATGTACCACATCTTCTTTATCCATTTGTCTGTCATTGGGCATTTAGGTTGCTTCCATGACTTGGCTATTGTAAATAGTGCTGCAGTGAACATTGGGGTGCATATGTCTTTTTGAATTATGGTTTTCTCTGGGTATATGCCCAGGAGTGGGATTGCAGGATCATATGGCAACGCTATTTTTAGTTTTTTAAGGAACCTCCATACTGTTCTCCATAGTGGCTGTATCAATTTACATTCCCACCAACAGTGCAAGAGGGTTCCCTTTTCTCCACACCCTCTCCAGCATTTGTTGTTTGTAGATTTTCTGATGATGCCCATTCTAACAGGAGTGAGGTGATACCTCATTGTAGTTTTGATTTGCATTTCTCTAATAATTAGTGATGTTGAGCATCTTTTCATGTGCTTCGTGGCCGTCTGTATGTCTTCTTTGGAGAAATGTCTATTTAGGTCTTCTGCCCATTTTTGGATTGGGGTGTTTGTTTCTTTAATATTGAGCTGAATGAGCTGTTTATATATTTTGGAGATTAATCCTTTGTCCATTGATTCATTTGCAAATATTTTCTCCCATTCTGAGGGTTGTCTTTTCGTCTTGTTTATGGTTTCCTTTGCTGTGCAAAAGCTTTGAAGTTTCATTAGGTCCCATTTGTTTATTTTTGTTTTTATTTCCATTACTCTAGGAGGTGGATCAAAAAAGATCTTGCTGTGATTTATGTCAAAGAGTGTTCTTCCTATGTTTTCCTGTAAGAGTTTTATAGTGTCCGGTCTTACATTTAGGTCTCGAATCCATTTTTTTTTTTTTATAGCCAATAAGGCCCTAGTAATTTCTTTTTTTTCTTTTTAAATTTATTTATTTATTTATTTATTTTTTGGCTGTGTTGGGTCTTCGTTTCTGTGCGAGGGCTTTCTCTAGTTGTGGCAAGTGGGGGCCACTCTTCATCATGGTGCGCAGGCCTCTCACTATCGCGGCCTCTCTTGTTGCGGAACACAGGCTCCAGTCGTGCAGGCTCAGTAGTTGTGGCTCACGGGCCTAGTTGCTCCGCGGCATGTGGGATCTTCCCAGACCAGGGCTTGAACCCGTGTCCCCTGCATTGGCAGGCAGATTCTCAACCACTGCACCACCAGGGAAGCCCTCGAATCCATTTTGAGTTTATTTTTGTGTACGGTGTTAGGGTGTGTTCTAATTTCATTCTTTTACATGTCGCTGTCCAGTTTTCCCAGCACCACTTATTGAAGAGACTGTCTTTTCTCCATTGTGTATCTTCGCCTCCTTTGTCATAGATTAGTTGACCATAGGTGCGTGGGTTTATCTCTGGGCTTTCTATCCTGTTCCATTGATCTATATTTCTGTTTTTGTGCCAGTACCATATTGTCTTGATTACTGTAGCTTTGTAATATAGTCTGAAGTCAGGGAGTCTGATTCCTCCAGCTCTGTTTTTTTCCCTCAAGACTGCTTTGGCTATTCGGGGTCTTTTGTGTCTCCTTACAAATTTTAAGATGATCTAGTTCCGTAAAAAATGCCATTGGTAATTTGATAGGGATTGCATTGAATCTGTAGATTGCTTTGGGTAGTATAGTCATTTTCACAATATTGATTCTTCCAATCCAAGAGCATGGTATATCTCTCCATCTGTTGGTATCATCTTTAATTTCTTTCATCAGTGTCTTATAGTTTTCCGCAGACAGGTCTTTTGTCTACCTAGGTAGGTTTATTCCTAGGTATTTTATTCTTTTTATTGCAATGGTAAATGGGAGTGTTTCCATAATTTCTCTTTCAGATTTTTCATCATTAGTGTATAAGAATGCAAGAGATTTCTGTGCATTAATTTTGTATCCTGCAACTTTACTGAATTCATTGATTAGCTCTAGTAGTTTTCTGGTGGCATTTTTAGGATTCTCTATGATAGTATCATGTCATCTGCAAACAGTGACAGTTTTAAGAAGTCAGTCTTTTTTAAGAGACAGATCACATTAGAGACTGATTGCTTTGGGGACAACATTGAAGGATAAATTGAAAGGAAGCTTATTTTAGGAAAAGTGAAATTGAACAAAATTTGTTACCACTAATTGTAATACTCATGATAGCGAATTTGAAAAATACAGATTCATGTATCTGTTAACATTTGATGTGTTTGATGTGTTTTGGAGACATATTTTGCCAATAGTTGTCTTTATTCAATATGGTATTATTTCTCATGAACTGTAAAGTTTGATTTGGTACATTTAAAAAAAATTTTATTGTAGAGTTAAATAGGTGGAGTAACAAGCTATGAGGTAGAAACCAAAGGTTCAAAATTCTTACACCTCATCATCTCCTATCTCTTTATGAGCCTGACCTTGGTGCAATTACTGGTTAGTCACTTAGTTAATATTCTTCACCAGTCAGTGTTGAGTTGGACTCCTTGGTCATACAATGGTATAGTAGAAAGAGCAATGGGAAGAGAGGCAAGGAGGTCTATATTTCAGTCTGGGCTCAATTACTGTCCAGCTCAGTTATTTCAGTGGAAGTGATTCTGTATATTTTCTATTTTTCTCATTTGTAAATCAGGGAGGTTTATTCATTCCTTTTGATGGTCCCTTTCAGTTTTGCCTTTTCTAAAATGTTGTATAAATGAAATCATACAGATGTACCCTTTGAGTCTGGTTTCTTTCCCTTAGCATGGTATGTTTGTGTGTATTGTAGCTCAGTTTTATCTCTTTCCTCCTTCCTACAAAATGTTGAAGAAGTATCAAATGTGTTGCAGTAGTAAATAGAAGTTATAGATTATTGCTTTTGTGTTTGAGAGGTGGGAAACATAAAGAAAGGTAGCATATGATCTGGGCACTGAAAGGAGTTGAAAAGCCTGAAACCTCTGCAAATCTGGGAAGTATGAACTATTTGTCAAGAGAGGAAACCTTTGCATATTTCATCCTTGACTGCTGACTGTGAAGAAAGAAACAGAACTTCCTGGGAGATGAGGATTTGCCAATTCTTAAACTCCATGTAAATTTCACCTCTCTCTCAGCTGGGCCTTCACTGTAACTGGTGTCCTTGGATTCACTTCTATTGATTCTCTGTCACATTCCTCATTACATATTTCCAAATCTTTTCTCTTGGCCAGAACTTTCCTATCTTATTTCTGTTTTGCTGTTTTGTTTTCTGAAAATGACTACCTTTTGATTACTTAGAAAGTTGTAGCTATCTGATTTAGCCCCACCACCTTCCTCCTCATCACTTTACATTTTTTCTGTTTTCACCACCTCCTCCTTTTCTTTTGCATCTAAGAAAGAAATATCAGGAATTCCCTGGCTTTACAGTGGTTAGGACCCCACGCTTCCACTGCCGGGGGCCCAGGTTCAATCCCTGGTTGAGGAACTAAGATCCCATAAGCCACATGGTGCGGCCGAAAAAAAAAAGGAAGAAAGAAATATCCTTCTTCTCCATTATTATAATCCTCTACATTTCACTCTTAATTCTGTCTCTTCTCATATCCTTCAGGTTCCTGCCCCTTTTTGTTCTTAACATCTTCAGTGTATCGCTTCCTATAGAATCTTTCCTCTCAATTTTTCAGTAGACTCAGGTTTCATCAGCCTATAAACCTTTCCTTCCACCCTGTCTACCCCTTTGAACTACCATCCTCTCTTGCTCCCACCACTGCCAGACTTACTGGAATAAATGAGCCCCACTTACCACCTTGACTTCATTACCACCTGCTTTTTTCTTTCCTTCTTGCTCTCTGGATGTGTCCCCAAAACTTTTTGCAACTCTTTGGTCATTGTTGATGTTTTTCTTTTATTGTTTTAATATAAAAGCAGTAATTGTAAAAGCCTGTATGTAAACATGTATGTATGGTTTAAGCACTCATGTGTCTACCAGTCTGGCCACAAAACAGTTACCATGTCCCAGAAGGCCACTGTAGGTCCACTCTGATCATATGCTTCTACCACAGAGGTAACCATCATCCTGAATTTAGTGTTAATGATCACATTGCTTTTCTTTCCATTTTTTTCATCTATGTATTTATTATCCTCAAATAATATATTACTTAGATTTACCTGTTTCCATTTTGTAAGTTGAATCATACTATATATATTCTATGACTGGTTTCTTTTGTTCAACATTATGTTTTGGGGATTCATCCAAGTTGGTACATATATCTGTAATTCATTATCATTGGATATATAATCCCATTATATGAATGTATCACAATTTTTCTATCCATTCTGTTACTGATGGACATTTTCATTGTTTTTAGGCTTTTGCTATTATAAACATTACTGCTGTAAATAATTTTGTACTTATCTCTTGATGCATATGTGTAAAAAAGTCTCTAGAGTATTTACTTAATAGTGTAATTGCCGAACTTTTTCCAGTGTTACTCAGTACTGCCAGCCACAACCAATTTTCCAAAGCGTTAGTACTGATTTATACTGGTACCAACAACAGATGAGAATTTCGCAGTCTCGCCAAAACTTGCTATTAACCAACTTTGTAGTTTTAGCCAATCTAGTGGGTGTAAAATGCTATCTCATTGGGATTCTATTGTATTTCCCTAGTTTCCAAGGATGTTGATTATCCTTTCTTGCGATTGTGGGCCATTTATGTTTCTTCTTTCATGAAATTCTTATTCATTTATTTTTCCTGTTTTATTTTTCTATTCGGTTTTTTTTAAATTGATTCATAGGAGTTCTTTGTGTGTTCTGGATACTACTCCTTTGTTGTTTGTATGTATTGCAAATATTTTCTCTTTTTCATTAATTTTACATAGTCCTTTAATGAACAAAGCTTGTAATTTTTTTTTTTTTTTTTGCTGCCCCGTGCAGCATGTGGGATCCTAGTTCCCCGACCAGGGATCGAACCCATGCCCCCTGCATTGGAAGCGCGGAGTGCTAACCACTGGACCGCCAGGGAAGTCCCCCGCTTGTAATTTTTAAAGTAGTTAAATTTATGTCTTTTCAAGTTTGGGGTCATGATAAAGAAATTCTTCCCTTTAACAAGGTTATAATGATATTCTCTTACATTGTCTTCTAAAAATGTAATAGTTTTGCACTTCACACTTAGGTCTTTAATCCTCCTGAAATGTTCTTTTTCTTTTATTTTTTATTTATTTATTTTTTTTGGTATGGTGTGAATTGATCTACAATAATTTCATTTTTTCCCCAAATTGATGCCTAGTTATCCATTTATTGAAAACTGTATCCTTTCCTCACTGAGTTGCAGTACCACCTCTGTCACGTTTCAAGTGTCCAAAGATATGTGTGGCTTTGTTTCCAGACTATCTTTTCTGGTCTGTTTGTTTATCCCTGCACTAATATCACACTGTCCTAATTATTATAGCCTTGTGATGAGTCTTGATATCTTGATAGTGCAAGTCCCTCTACTTTTTGTTTTAAAGAACATGTTGGCTCTTTGCCTTTCTATTTAAATTTTAGATTCAGCCTGTCAGTTATACACACGCCGCCCCGAGAAAGAGAATGAAAGAAAAGAAGAAAGAAAATAACTTGTTGAGATTTTGATATGAAATTGCTTTGAATCCATAGATGAATCTGGGAAGAACTGATTTCTTTACAATTTTGTCTTTCAATAAGTGAGCCTTTATTTATCTCTTCTTTATTATTTTAAAATAAAGTTTTATAATTTTCTGCTTATAGGACTTGCTGTAGTTTGAGAGATTTATTCCCAGGACTTTATATTTTCGAAGTGCTATAGATAAATTGTTTACATTTTTTTTCATTTGGTGTATAACAAAGGCAATTTTTAAATAGATTTTGTGTGTTGCAACCTTATTAAACTGTCTTATTCTGATAATTGTTATATTCCTTAGGATATTCTATATTCATAATCAAATTATCTAAGAAGAAAGTTCTATTTCTTTTTCCCAACTTATCTGTTTTCTTGCCTTATTTTGCTGGCTAAGCCTTACAATAGCTAACACCCTTATCTTGTTCTTAATCTTAAAGGGAGTGCATTTAATGTTACTCTTTGTCAAGTTAGAGAAGCTTCTTTCTATTCCTACACCTAGAATTTTTATCATAAGTGGATATTGAATTTTATCTAAGCATTTTTCTGCATCCTTTGAGATGATTGTATGATTTTCCCCCTTCAATGAATGTAGGTAATCATATTATGTGAGTTTCTTTTAGCCCCAAACCAATCTTGCATTCTTGGAATAAATGCATCTTAGTCACAATATTTTATCTTACTAGATTTTTTTCGTTATTATTATTTAGGATATTTC
Organism: Balaenoptera ricei; assembly: GCF_028023285.1. Classification (NCBI taxonomy): domain Eukaryota; kingdom Metazoa; phylum Chordata; class Mammalia; order Artiodactyla; family Balaenopteridae; genus Balaenoptera; species Balaenoptera ricei. The sequence goes on from NC_082639.1 coordinate 129,710,395, forward strand.
CATATATTTAATGAGTAAAGCTGGCTTGTTTTTTGCTTTTTCTTTTTTCTTTTTCATACTTGTCTTTGTCAGGTTTTGGTATCAAGGTTATGCTGGCCTCATAAAATGTTAGGAAGTGTTTCCTTTTTTTTAACTCCATTCTGGAAAAGGTGTATAGGATTGGAATTAATTTTTCCTTGAATTTTTGGAAGCAAGCAGAGTAAAATTGTCTAGGCTTTTCATTTTCTTTTTGGGGCGATTTTTATCTACTAATTCAGTTTCTTCAAATGCTGTGGGACTCTTTGGCTTTTTTTTTTTCCTTCTTGAGTCAATCTTGATAAGTTATAGTTTCTAGAGAGTTATCTGTTTCTAAGTTTTAATTTTATTGGTTCACAATATCTTCTTTTTGGTTTCTGTGACATTTTTTGATTGTGCCCTTTCTGTTATCCTTAAATTATTTGCTCCTTCTCTTTGATTTTATTTTAACTTAGCAGATGTTTGTAAGTTATATGATTCTTTTGAAAGAACCGAGGTGATGTTTCTGTTATGTGTTTTTCCCCGTATTTCATTAATTTTTAGTCTTACCTTTCTTCTGTTCTCTTTAGATTAATTTCTTTCTTCTTTCTCAGTACTTAATCCTTATCTTTTCTGTACCATTTGATCATAGTACTAAACTACCCTGTCCTTGCAGCTCTCTCTTCTCTGGCTCCTGAGGCACACTGGTCTTGAGGGGGTTGTTTCCTACTTTTCTAACTGCTTCTTCTGACTCTTTGTCTTTACATCTCCTAATGTAGGTGCCCTCTTATCTTCAACCTTCTTTTCTCTATAGGTGGTCTCCAGCCTACCATGATTCGAACTTAGGATTTTTCAACTTTATGATGGTGCAAAAACCATATGCACTCAGTAGAAACCATACTTCGAATCTTGAATTTTGATCTTTTCCTGGGCTAGATGCTGGGCGGCAGCAGCAGCCACAGCTCCCAGTCAGCCACATGATCAGGAGGGGAAACAACCAATATACTTAGAACCATTCTGCACCTATGCAGCCATTGGTTTTCACTTTCAGTACATTATTCAGTAAGTTACATGAGATAGTCAACATTAAGTGTTCTGAGCACATTTAAGGTGGGTCAGGCTAAGCTATGATGTTCTGTAGATTAGGTGTGTTAAATGCATTTTTGACTCACGATATTTTCAATTTAGAAAGGGTTTATCAGAATGTAACCCCATCGTTAGTTAAGATCTATACATATATCCATTCTTAATTAATAGCCATTTTTACTCTCCTAATATCAACTACCACTTCTCTGTGAGTGAATTTAGGTAGAATCAGGGACCCATTCCTTGTCTTAGCTCTTCCACTAACCAGCTATGACATCTTGAGCAATTGATTTAATATCCCTTAATCTCTGTTTCTTCACCAAGGAGGTGTTGTATACAAGATCTCTGAAGTTTACCTCAGTAATACTGTTCTAGTGACAACCTTATAAACTCTTCAGCTCTGGCCTCTGTCATTTCTAAATTCCTCTGGATCAGCTTTCTTAGATGTTTTATTAGGGTTTCTCAAACTCTATACTATATCTTATGTTAAACTTCTTATGTAATTCACCCTCTCCCCCAACCTTTTAATTTCCCTGGTTGCTCCTTTGGATGTTGCTGTTTTCTCAGGCACGCATTTGGTTTTGGCTCCCAGCATCCCTGTCTCTCCATACTGTCTTCATACTCAAGTCTGATTAGGGTGCATGTGTGTGTGTATCTGTTCCCCTCTCCTTCTTTAGTCCAGATTATGTCGTTATGTTCTACAAGAATGATTTCTATATAATGTCTACTTTCTTCTACCTCTCACCTCCCAATGGAACCTCAGCACCTTCATTTTAAGAAAAATACCTGCCTTAGACCTCTGCTTATCTGAGTTGTTGTCTAAGTATTTTTTTCACCAAACCATGCTTTGGATACCATACCTTTATGCCACCCCTCCCCACCCGCAAGAGGCTGAGCCAGGGCACATTACCTGTAGGATACTGGAGTAGGCTTTGTAGTAGGGATACCAGAAATCAGTCAGTCTTGCATTATATAGTTCTTTGTGATTTACAAGAAGCTTGTTATCATTTTTATGAGAACTTGAAAATGGAACCAGTGTGTGGAATTTTTATGGTCTCCATGAGAGTGAAATATTTGGTTCTGGAAGGCATCTTCATTTGGTGATATGTTAATCTCTAAGTGCTTGTCTCTGTTTTTCAAAATCTTATCTTCTTTTAGCGTTGTTGATTTATTTAATATATCTTGAGCATGTTTCTCTGATGGTGCACAATCTTAAAATCTTGATGTTTAAGTAATGATTTCCTGAATCAAGATAGAGACAGCAGCTAATGACAAAATGTGCAACTTTAAAATAGTGAAACTTCTCTATGTGGCTTATGGAAGTGACCCTAGTTACCTTAAATTTTATTTCATACTAGTTTCTCACTGCTTGAACAAGCATGTACTCTTTTAATTTCATTAGCTGTATATGTCTAAGTAGTTCTATATTTCCTATCTATGAGAAATTTTAGGAAAAACCATAAGAGAACAATCACTATGGGATTTTTCAAGGAGGTGAAATATATGTACACTTTTTTAGTAATTATCTCAAAGAAACCTTAAATAGCTCTTGTGAGTCATGTGATCTACCTAATTATTCTATTAAAGTGATACATTTGCTAGCAGTTAGCTAGGATATATAATGGCAGAAGTTAGCACCCTTTTAGAAATACTGCCTGAGGTTTCTAACTTGCACTGGTTTAACTGGTCTGCTCTGTGTGCACACACACAGGGGTGAGGATGAGAAGACGAGGTGTTCCAGTGGCAGGAAATGGAAGCGCAGTACCATATTCACATGACTCAGTGATTCTTGCAGGTTCCCATAGTCTGTTATATTTTATTCAGTACAAAGTATTCTGGTTATTTCTAAGGAAGAGCTGGATAGAGTCATTTAAAAACAATGTATTATATCACTTAGAAAATATTTCTGGGTATTAGGGTGGTATGTCTTTCCATAGATTAGTCCTATTCTAACATTAGATTGCAGCATACGTGGTTAAAGGCACTGGCATAACATTTAGAAAATTATAATGATAGCACAGCTCTTGCTAATTAGATGTATGCCGCAATCTATACTTTGGGATTGAAGAAATTAGTAAAACCATTTTGTTTATCTTGTAAATGATTGCTTTTACTGTCAGATTGTCATTTATTAAGGCATTTTAAGTTAAGTGTAAATTCATCTTGGTCTTGGCAAAGTCACCTGTGAATTTCTTCTGTCCAAGCCAAGTACTGAGACGGGAGAGACTAGAAGAGAGCCTTGGTACCCCCTTAGAACTCTGTCTCTACCAGTCTTCACGACAGTATAATGATGATAATCTCTTCTTCAAGCCACCTCTTCAAGCTTGTTCTGACCCCACTTGCTCCAATCACTGCTTTCCCTTCTGAATTAACACAATCTTATGATTGTAATTCATTATTTATAGTTTTGTTTCTGTTTCTTAAGCTTTATCTGTGTTCATGTACTTGTCCTACAGTACTACCTTTTGAAGAAAAATCATTTTACTCTATTTCCTTGTTCTTTTGAATCTCTTCTCCTCCTTGGAGGTACTTAGAAAAATGCTTATACAAAATAGGTGCTTGATAAATGCACCTGTTTAAGAAAAGTCTGGTGCTTATTTCAGTTTTTGAGTTTTTAATAGTTATATTATTTTGCTTGCTTTCTAGGCACACAAACTAATGGTCTGGACTTTCAGAAGCAGCCTGTGCCTGTTGGAGGAGCAATCTCAACAGCCCAGGCCCAGGCTTTCCTTGGACATCTCCATCAGGTAGAATGTTCTGCTCAACCATATGTGAGAGTAAAAAATGGAGGCATGGAATGCTAGGGCCTGGGGAATTGATTTCAGAATGTGGGACTGTTTAAGTTGATTAAAACCTGGTGCTATCAGCATCTAATCATGTCATTCTGAATGGTTAGTATGGAATCCTATAGCTTAGTTGACTGTATAGCTATTGACCCCACAGCTGTGTGAACAAAAGAGTTCCCTGTTACAAGCAGAATATACGTATAACAACCGGGTTACTGTTCTTGTGAGTGTGGTCTGTGGTGGCTGACTGAAGGTAGTAAATGACGAAGTCATCCACGCAGCCCCCATTGCCTGAGGCCTGCTGTGTACGGCTCTGAGCTCACAGCTCATAGCCCTTCTTTACAACAGTTTCAAACCATTTTGATTTGGGCTACTCAGAGCCTTTGCTTGACTGTGAGCCCCCTGATTTGGGGTTCAACTTTATTACCCTTATGTTACATGAATTACTCCTAAGTCTAAAACAGGCTGTGGATTCTATTCATTCACATTTTCGCTTTAAGGTATAGGGAAAGGGAATATAAAAACAAACATTGACGCCCCAAGAGTTTTGGGATGTGAGAACTGGTTGAAAATGGAAAGTAAATAAAACAATGAAAACATTTGGGAGACAGATTATCAGAGTGTCTCAACCCCTTGATTTATGTTAACATAAATCAAGATTTATTTATGATAAATTTATTTATGACTTATTAGAGCAATACTTTGCGTAACTTGGTGATCTTTACCTCAGATAAACCCTAGAACCAATTTAGTGTTCAAATTGTGTTGGTCAGCAGTGTTGGTGGTAGTGACTTTAGTGATGGTAGTGCCTGATGGTATTAGTGGTGGAGGTTCAATGAAAAGCACATATGGACATAAAATAATAGATATTCAATAATTATTTGTTGAACAAATGAATGAATGAATGGTAAAATATATGGGAATACAGACGAAGAAATGATTAACTCATCCTGTATAGTCTAAGACATTTATCGTAGAGAGGATGATTTTTGAGCCAAGTTTTAAAGGTTGTTGGGAGCTAACTAAATGGAGTTGTAAAGGGATGCTCTCACTTTTTATTTTCAACTTTCTATTTTGAAAACTTTCAAATCTACAGAAAAGTTATAACCGTAGAACAATTTTCAACCAAAAGCTCTTCATCTGGCATCACTAATTGTTACTTTATTACCATATATGCTTAATCTGTGTTTGTGTTTGTGTTTGTACACATAGATTTTGTGTGTATATATATATGTCAACTTGTCCCATTATTGTGATACTGAATTTGACCATTTGATTAAGGTAGAGTCTCAGATTTGTCTACTGTAAAGGTAACTTTCTTCCTCATAATTAGTAAATAATGAGGAGATACTTTAAGACTTGTAAATATCTTGTTCCTCAACAAACTTTTACCCAGAAACATCATGATTTAAATAAAATCACAAAGAAACTTTATCTCCTTTAAATCTTTGTACCTGAAACTCTTTCCTCTGGCTCTTTGACTGACTTCTTAGCCTTTGGTCTTAAACATACTATCTTTTCATATAGTTCTCCCTTGGTTACACTACGTCTAAAATGTGTTCTCCAGAAATCTCTGGATTTTGTTCTGTTTTAGCTGCTTTTCTTCTCTTTTCTCTCTCTTTTTTGTTTTTTTTGGGGGGAGGGTTCTTATTTCAACTCACAGGACTTTCAGTTTAAATAAAGGAAACAGCACTCAGTTAATTTTAGTTATCTCTGAACTCTATACTGATCTCCATACCAACACTTATATTTAAGTTCAGGGAATCTTGATGCTATGTGGTAAATCCAAAATGGAACTCTTATCTTCACGTTAATGACACTACCATTTTCCGAGTCTTCCAAATTTGAACCTGGAATAATACATGACTTTTTTTTTCTTCACCTATATCCAGTCAGTTGCCACGATCCTATGTAGCACCTTGAAATACTTTTCATGTTTCCTACTTCTAATTCCCACTGCTGCCATTCTAGAGTTGGTTTCCATTTATTCTATCCTAGTTTATATAACAATCCAGTTATTTTGTACAGTGTTGCTCAATTTGAATTTGTCTGATGTTTCATCACAATTAGATCAGGTTATATACTTTGGGAAGGAATACACTATAAATAACACTTGGTTCTAACTCAGTAAAACATACATTTGTAGAGGCTTGTTGATGACAACCTCTAATGATGGATGCCAACAGTATTAGACTAGAACTTCCCCGATTTCTTTACTTAATAGGTCCAGCTCGCTGGAACAAGTTTACAGGCTGCTGCTCAGTCTTTAAATGTACAGGTAAGCTGGGACATGGGATTATGGATCAATTTTTCTATTCATTTTTACCATATTTTTCTGTAATGAGTATGCAATAATTTTATAATGAAAATACTTAGAATTATTACTTTTTTTCTTACTGAATCTCATAAAGATTTAAATAATGATAATCGTTGCCATTAATGAAAAGCCATTTTATATTATGCCACTGTGAATGTCCAAAGGTGAACAAGAAAAGTCTACTTTCAAAGTTTTATATGTAAGTTTGGTAAAAATGTTTCTCAGTTGTACAGCCATAACACATGCCTAAACACAAAGCCAAAGAATACCTTAAATGTCCTTTTGTTTCCAAATTTCTTTTTATTTATCATTTTTCATATCTTAGGAAAACACTATAGTATAGGAAAGAGCACTGGAATGAAAGACAGAGGTCCTAGGTTTGAATTCTCATCCTGCCGCTAACTAGCTGTTTGAACTTTGGCAAGTCACTTAACCTCCTGGGGCGCATTTTTTTCTTATACAGTTGGCCCTCCCTATCCCAAGGTTCCACATCTGCTGGTACAGAGGGCTGGCTGACTGTGAGGGACTTGAGCATCCACAGATTTTGGTGTCCATGGGGGGTCCTGGGACTAATCCTCTGTGGATACCAAGGGGCAACTGCATGTATTTAAGTGGGGAAGTTTAGAAGATCGCCAGGGGTCCTCTCTGCTCTAAAATGTTGTGAGTTTGAGGATTGCAATTAAACATATTTATAAACATTAATGAGCTTCATACAGTCAAAATTTTGAAGACAACACTTAAATCTGGGTGCTTTGTTTCTATGAACCATATGGTAAAACGTGCAAAGTTCAAGTATTATGCATGACTCCATGATATTTCAATCAACCTGCTACTTCCTTTCATTATAGTGTTTACGTAACTAACAGTCAAGAGGAAACAACAGTATTCTGGAAGGTTGATTTCAGTGTTGCTAATGACTAAAGACCTTGGGTTGAGCATTCCATGAAACCGAGTAGAGTATGGACCTACTAACACATGGAGACAAGAAGAGAAAAGAAAAGGAGATAATGTGACCTTCCTTTCTGAGAGAGAGGAGGCGGAAAATTGCCTTGGTTGCCATGGTAAACTTTCATCCCTTAGAGAGATGTTGGCAAACAGGCTGTATCTCCAGTACGGAATGTTTACAGTCTTGCACTGTAATTATCTCTCAGTGACTGGCAGAATTAATCAGAGCCTTTATGTTAATTAGCCTTGCTGCAGTCCCCAAAACAGGTGGTGGGAAATATGCAAATCTTTGCAGAATTTTCATTCTCTGCATAACCAGTTTTAATTACCATAAAATTTTCTCTCAGTGCCCCTTTCCAAGAGTATGTTCTCTTTCCCTCTTGACTGCAGCATTTTCCCTCTAAGTTAGTGTGTTACTTGATGGGGGATGCTAAATTTATAGTTTTTCAAAATATTAGACGAGAAGTTCTGTGGGTCAAGTAATCAATTTATAAGATGGTATATAAGGAAGTTTTAGACTGACCACCAAAGACATGTCAAAATATTGGAATGGAGGGTCTGTCTAATGTAAACATAGGTTGAAATTGTATTCTTCACTTACTCTTTATTTCCAGAGTTGAGGATTTGGGTTTGTGAAAAATTCTGTTGACTTGTGGAGGACCAAATTATTTTTTCTTCTTAAAAATTATAATTGCACCTTTGCTGATATTGGAACAAAAAGTCTGAAAACTTAATACGTAAAATTAGGAAAATACAAAGGTTTAGAAGAAAGGAAAAGAGTGAAATCAGAAAACTCATGATTAGATAAGTCTGTATTGTAAATAATTCTTAAAACATGGAATTGTGAGTACATTTTTTTAAAATCAACTATTTTAAATCTTTTATCCCCCCCCCCAAACCTCAGTCTAAATCTAGTGAAGAATCGGGGGATTCACAGCAGCCAAGCCAGCCTTCCCAGCAGCCTTCAGTGCAGGCAGCCATTCCCCAGACCCAGCTCATGCTGGCTGGAGGACAGATAACTGGGGTAAGTTTTCACTGAGAGATTTGTAACGAACTTTCTCTGTGTCAGAACTGCCATTGGGGGACTTCCCTGGCGGTCCAGTGGTTGAGACTTTGCCTTCCAATGCAGGGGGTGTGGATTTGATCCCTGGTCAGGGAGCTAAGGTCCCACATGCCTCACTGCCAAAAATCCAAAACATAAAACAGAAGCAATATTGTAACAAATTCAATAAAGACTTTAAAAAAATGGTCCACATCCAAAAAAATCTTTAAAAAAAAAAAAACACTGCCATTGGCCAATATCTGATTAGAACTGTTGGCTGTAGCAGACAGTAACACGGCTGTGCCTGGCACTATTATGTCTTTAAAGGAACTTCCTGCACCGTGAGCAGCTCTGAGAAAGGAACTATCTTTGTCACGAGTTTTCAGGGTATTTTTTCTTACTATTGCAGATATGCTCTGGGTAAACTAAGGACTTTTTAAAATTCACGTTTCAACCGTTGCTTCATCATGCAGTGGCGTCACGATCCCGTGGTTGAGACAGTTACAGTGATGAAATTGTAGTTGTCAGTTTGGAGTTATAACATCACTGCAGAGTAATGGATTAGTACCTACAAAAGAAAAACATTTTAAGTTACCGTATAGCGTTCTAAAATGAAACCTCTGATCTCGTATCCTGGCTCTGTAGTTTACTGTATTGGCTAATTACTTCATCTCTCTGGGCCTCAGTTTTCCTTCAGTTAAATGAAGATGTTAATAATACTTATCTAACAATATTGTTTTAAAGATTAAGAGTAATAACATACATAAAACTCATAGAACAGTGCTTGGCGTATAGTAGCATTCAATAAATGTCATCTGTTTTTATCGGTAGTAAATTGGCCTGTGCAAATATATTAAGCCTTTAACTTTTCAGCTGTCTTCGCTCTGAGACATCATTAAAAATATTTTTCCAATGTTGAAAATTTGTCTATTAAGTTATCTTTTTGGGGGGTGGATCGAGAGGAGTGGTAAGGAAGTTATTTGTTATTCAATTCACATCGTGTCAACCCACAAAATTGTTTATTTCCTTCATTTCAGTTAAGTTTGTTTTGGCAGTGGTGGAAGGCTCTTTTAAGAACTGTTGCAAACTTGTTTACAAAATCCCATCAGTAGAGATTAATATATGTTTACATATTATATAAAATATTTATAAACATGTATCTCGAAGCGTATTGGGTTTTTGAATGATTTGATTTTGATTCTTATATCTCTAATGCACAAACTGTATCGGACCCTTTTTGAAAGAGGATTGTGCCATTAAGTGACTGTACATGTGCTTCAGAATATTCCTTCTTGGTTTGATCAGAACATGTCACCAAAAAGAAGGTAGAACATACTTATCACTTTAAGTGTGTTTGAAATAAGTTGCATTATGAAAGCAAGTTTAAATCTTCAAATACATTTCCTGTTTTCTTTAGGTTTTGTTTTGAGTGACTAGTGTTTACAATAGTTGGAGACACTTGGGATTCCAGGTTCAGAGTGGCTGGAGCTTCTATTAAACTTACTTGGGCATTAGGACTCATTTGCATGTAAAGAGAGCGGCTGTCACCACCTGTTTCACAGAGATAATGTGTTGGAAAGAGGATGTAAAGTTGCAGAGACCCATGCTTTCAATAACAGAAAAGGCTGTTGGGGAGGAGGCTGTAGGGACTTGGAAAAGAAACAAATGGACCTCATATTCTTTAGTCATATCTTAGGACATAATGAAAATGATGGAATATGGCAGGGATTCATGCTAATGGGAAGCAGCTGGGCCTTATCAGTTCTTTCCTGGTCAGATCCAGCATCCTTGTTCCTCATTCATCTGACTAATCACTTGCTGTTCTGTTGGGTGTAAATTTCTTTTCATATCCTGTCAGCATTGATTCTTTTTTTTCTTGCTTACTAGTTAATTACTTTTTTGCCTGAACCCTAGGGCCTTGGACAAGCTTGAATGATTAAGTCCAGAGTGAGGACCACCATTTTAATTTAAATGGTCTGATGGTACTGGTAGCTTGATGGCTGATGAACATTTTTAGCCTCATGCTAGCCATGTGAAGTTGGGTAGCTAAGGTTTAATACCACGTGAGTTGCTTACTTCAAAGCAGTGGCCTTGCATTAGAGGCCAGTCTCCTTCAACCCTTTCCGACTGTTTGTCCTGATTTTGTTTAGCTGACTTTGACGCCAGCCCAGCAACAGTTATTACTACAGCAGGCACAGGCACAGGCACAGCTGCTGGCTGCTGCAGTGCAACAGCATTCCGCCAGCCAACAGCACAGTGCTGCTGGGGCCACCATCTCAGCCTCCGCCGCCACGCCCATGACTCAGATCCCCCTGTCTCAGCCCATCCAGATCGCACAGGTGAGTGAGTAACTCTCATAGCCGAGGCAGGAAGGGAGGAATAAAATGGCAGGTTTTCTTTGGTATTAAGCTTACTTTCTGATTGTTAGTGTGAGGTAAGTGGTGTAGCCTTCTTACCACTGAACTAGAAATAATACATTTGTTTGCTTATTTGAGTTGATATTATAAACACATAACTGATTATTTGAATAACTGTTTATATTAAGTGACAATTCTTGAATAATTGGCTGGCATATTTCTGAAGCAGGGGATTACTGTATTTATTTTAATTAGCTAATTACAGCAGGCATGGGTTCTTTCATGTGCTCTGCAGTGAATGCTGCCACCCATGTGTGAGAGAAACTGCACATCGTCTTTCTGCTAGAGTGATTAGCTCTGTGCAGAATTGCATTAGAGTGTTGTTTGGCTTTAATTTTCGCATTTTAGGGCAAAGTATCCAGAGATAATAAAAATTTATTTAAGAGGCATAGACAGTTCTACCAAGGAGGAAAAAAGGTAAATGAAATCCTTTATCTCAAGGAGAGGAAAAAAGTATAAGTAGTCATATCAGTGAAATGTATGAAGAGTCATTATGAGTCTAGTGCAGATAATTATCTTTATCCCCCCAGAGAAGGCTCAGAAATAGACTTAAATTGTAGCTAGAGTTTGACTAAACATTAAAAAAGAACCAATTAACTAAAAGTGTACAGAATAGTTGTCAGGCTAATCTTTATGACTATTATATACAATCTTTATCAAGATCATGTTTTTATTTTGGCCATTTTTTTCATCACCAAATAAATGTTTTTAGTGCCTAAGCTGTGAGACTCTATGTTGACATTATTCTAATAAGATAATATACATGAAAGCATGTTAAGAATTATAAAATACTAGGCCAATATAAGCAAGTTTAATATGTTGTAGATCAGATTTTTATATGAATAGCTATTTTTTTTTAATTTTTACACTGATTTCTCAGTTGAGTTAGATAGGCTGGTGCCACATTTCATGAATCATTATAAATCTGTTAATTTATCGATGCAAGTTCAGATGTAGCACTCTCAATTTTTGCTTAACAAGAGAAAACTCTAATCAAACACTTAAAAACTCAACATATTCTTTTCTCACTTGAGAGAAAAACCCATATTGGTCTCTACATGTTAAAAACACAACCATAAGCATTTGTTCTGAGGGAATTTTAAATAACTATTGAAAATTAGATATAGCATAAGTCACGACACAACATATGCCCACAGAAATAACAAGTCCTTGTAGCAGCTCCAGGTTTCTTCACATGCTTTGTGAATGCACCCAGAGCACATCCTTGTTGGGAGTTTATAAGAATGTCAAATATTGACTCTTAATCTTTATTTGGATGGCAGAATTCATCATCTGGGAACGTTAAGATTAAGCAAGCTTTTATTTCAGAGTCTCCAATCCATGTTTTAATCCTAATTTTTTAGGATCTGCAACAACTGCAACAACTTCAGCAGCAGAATCTCAACCTGCAGCAGTTTGTGTTGGTACATCCAACCACCAACCTGCAACCAGCGCAGTTTATCATCTCACAGACGCCCCAGGGCCAGCAGGGTGAGCGCCTCCTTAGAGCTTATTAGTGGTACGGTACACCAAGGCTGTCCACTTGGGTGACATACATGCTGACTACTGTCATTTTGGCCCAGAAGCTGTCCATTAGAACAGTGTTTTTATTAAATTTTATTTAACTTTAAGCTCAGTATTAATGTTGAGAAAAATATTTTTTTTGTCATGCATACCTAATTATTGAAGGTCATCCTTCACTGCCTTTCATCTGTTTAATCAGTAAGGAGAACCATGAGTTTGGCCAAAATTCTAAATTAAATTCTTCAACATGCTGAACATACATTGGATAAATTGCTTCTATGTTTTGATAGTTTTTCGTGGGAATGTGTTCAAAGAATGGGCTGAGCATTGTAAGTATACGCTTCTAACAATCATTTGTTTTCTTTTAAAGTTTAAGAAGGAGAGAGTGTCACGTTAGAAATTGTGCAAATTTTGTGAATTATAAAAAATATCTTCAAAGCCTTTTAGTGCTGAATATTGTTGTGTTACTGCTGTATAAAATTCAATCATGTTTGTAATGCAATCAGTATAGACAGTGTCAGAGTATCAAGGCTTCAAGGAACATTAGTGCATCTCTATTGATTCCTCATTATTTCTGTTTTTTAGCCTTTTTTCTTCTTGATCATTCATTCCAAAATCTTTTGTTGTATAAATAACCTATGCCACTTTTAATGGATAGGATAGCCTGCCCCTTTAATGAACTAGATAGTTCTCTGTCCCAGCATATACTGGCTGTTTCTAATGGCTTCTGGGTTAAGAAGTTGAGCTTTTTTTTTTTTTTTTTTTTTTTGGAGTTTCAAGCTGCTTCCATTTAGAATACTTCTTCACTTTCATCCATTCCTTGGTAAAATAAAGAATTGGCCAATCAGAGAGGTTATTCAGGTTACGCTAAAGACATCTACCAGTTTTAGTTTGTTCCATATCTTCATGCCCAAATTGTATTTAACAAGACTGAATTTTAGGCAAATAAGACATTAAGAGTTTTAAGACCAGTAAGACTATCAGGCGATCAGTTGGAAATTTTCACTTCACTTTCTCATTTTTTCTTTTGCCATTTGTTCAAGGTAATCTTTAATGTTTGACATAATATGTTTGTGTTTTACAGGTCTCCTGCAAGCGCAAAATCTTTTAACGCAACTACCTCAGCAAAGCCAAGCCAACCTCCTACAGTCGCAGCCAAGCATCACCCTCACCTCCCAGGTCGGTTTTCTTCCATGAGGGTTGCTTTCTTTTATCCTGTTGTCTTGAGACTCTTTGGGGATGTGTTTAACTTAAAACCACAACCCCTTAATAAAAATACTTCAAATAGTTTTCAAAAACTCACCAAAGTTTCAAAGCTAGGCTTATCAGCTTGATAAAGCAGTGCTACCAAATTGATGTAGTCTTTGAAAATCTTCAAGGAGTCCCTATTTTCTTACATTTTCATAAAGAATAACTGTGTTAGCACCAAATGAGTAATGAGTTCTGGCTGTTTGACCACCTTCCCCACCCTGATATTTGGCAGTAGAGATTACCACTTGAGCTAGACCTAGAGCCTGAGTTAAAACCCATCATTGCCCTTTGGTCTTTCTCAGAAACTGCAAAGAAGCTCTTATCTCTGTGTTTTATTCCATCTCAACTTTCAGATGTTGCTTTAGCTAATTTTTACCAGAGTTTAAGGCATCTAGAGGGTCTAGGCAGGTCTAGGCATCTAGAGGTTTAAGCTTTAGATCTAGTTCTGTTTCTTTCCTAGCTGTGATTTTGAGCATGTCATTTCACCTCTCTGCACCTCTGTTTCCTCATAGGTAAATTAGGTGATTGAGCTAGCTGATCCTGAATTCCCCTTCCATCTCTGATTCTCTTTGTCCATAATCGTGGAAGTTATCAGTTAATACTAACAAATTACTAGATTTGACAAAATTCAACAACTGTTTATGATAAAAACTCTTCTAGGAATTAGGAGGTAACTTTCCCAACCTGCTAAAAGGCATCTACAGGAAAAACCATCATAAAGACTGAATACTTTCTCCCTAAGATCAGGAACAAGGCAAGGATGTCCACTGTTACCACTTTTATTCAGCATTGCACTGAAGGGCCTAGCAAGGCAATAAGACAAGAAAAATAAATAAAGGACATATAGACTAGAAAGGAAGAAGTAAAGTGTCTTAATTGGTAGATGACATGATTGTCTATGTAGAAAATCCAAATCCAAGGAATCCAAATCCAAGGAATCTACAAAAAAGTTGCTGGAATTAATAATTGAGTTTAGCAAGTATGTAGGATACAAAGTCAATATACAAAAATCTATATACTAACAATCAATATTTAACAATCATTTGGAAATTGAAATTAAGAAGAAAAATATTTACAGTAATTAGGGATAAATTTAACAGAACATTTGTAAAACCTATATGTTGAAAACTACAAAATCTTGCTGAGTGAAATTGAAGAAGACCTAAATAAATGGAGAGATATAATGTGTTCATGAAGACTTTGGTTGTTAAAATGTGAGTTCTCTCCAAACTGATCTATAAATTCAACACAGTCCCAATTAATATCTACAGACTTTCTTTGTAGAAATTTGCATGGTGTTTCCAACATTTGTACAGGCTTGTAGAGGACATAGAATAGCCAAACAATTTTGAAAAGTAAGAAAGTTGCTGTCAAGAATTATTATAAAATACAGTAATAAAGACTGTGTGGTAATGGCATATGAATAGAAATGGAACAGAAGTCCAGTACACTCACACATATAGAGCCAACTGATTTCCCACAAAGGTGCCTAAGGATTTCAGTGGGAAAAGGAAAGTCTTGTTTCAGGTGCTGAAACAATTTGCTAGCCATAGGCAAAAAAAAAAAAAATGAACCTTACTCTTTATTTCACAATGATACACAAAGATTAATTTGAAAAGGGTTGCAGACCTAAACTTCTAGAAGAAAACTTAGGGGAAAATCTTTGTATCCTTGTGTAAGATAGTGATTTCTTAAGTGAGACACAAAAAGCACTAACTGTAAAAGAAAACAAATGATAAATTTAATTTCATAAAAATTAAAAGCTTCTGTTGAAAAAATAAAAAGAAAAGCCACAGACTGGAAGAAAATATTCTTAAAACTTGTATCTAATAAAAGACTTGTATCCAGAATATATAAAGAACTCATACAACTCAATAAGACAACGTGGTTTTTTTTAAAAGGGAGTGTATGCAAAATACTTGAAGATACTTCACCAAAGAAGGCACGTAAATACCCAATAAGCATATGAAAAGATGCTCAAAATTATTAGTCATCAGGAAAATGCAAAAGAAATATCACTACACACCCATTAGAATGGGCAAAATTAAAAAGACTATAATAATACCAAGTGTTGATGAGAATATAAAGCAACTACAGCTCTTTTATATTGCCTGTGGGGTTGCAAATTGGTACAGAGACTTTGGAAAACATCTTGGCAGTTTCTTATAAAGTTAAATATACATGTACCTTATGACTCAGCAGTTCTACTCTTAGAAATGAATGCATTTGTCCACACAAAGACCTGTGTATGACTGACTGTTCATAGCAGTTTTATTCGTAATCACCCCAAAGTGGAAACAGCCTAAACATTCATCAGCTGGTGAATAGATAACATGAATTTGGGCATATCTATATGATGGAATGCTACTCAGCCATAGAAAGAAATGTACTTCTGATACATTCAACATCATGTATGAATTTCAGAAGCATTATGCTAAGTGAAAGAAGCCAAACATAAAAGACTGTATACTCTATGATTCAATTTATATGGCATTTTACAGTAGACAAAACTATAGGGACAGAAATTGTATCAGTGGTTGCCAGGGGATGGGGGCTGGGGGTGGGGATTGACAGCAAAGGACACAAGGAAACTTTTGGGGGTGATGGAAGTATTCTGCATCTTAATTGTGGTAGCAGTTATATGACTATATAGTTGTCAAAACACATCAAACTGTACACTTTTAAATGGTGCACTTAACTGTGAATAAGCTGAATTATAAAAATGAGGTTGGAAAAAAGCCTATACCAGCAATTCCTTCCTGGCCTACAAGCTTTGTAAACAGTGGCAGGGCTGTTGTAGCTTCATCCTGACTCCTGCTCACTGAATTTTACTCTACTATTTCTAGATATGGCCCAGTCCAGCCTGAGGTTTCTGGAGTTGGGGTAACTTATGTGTAACCACCCCACCAAAAGGTACCCAAGCTATTTTTAGTGCTATATTATTTGAGAACGGGGCTACTTCAAGCCTAGAAATGAAGCAACCATCTGATAGTTGAGACTCACCTCTACTTATCAATCAGTTTCAGTGGGAAGTTACAACCACTTAGGACTCTAATATGGTTGGTACAGTTTTGGGCTCCTCCAGATGGTCATATAAAAATTTTCTCAGTGTCAACGGCCAGAGAGATGAATTTTGTTGTCTTCATTGAAGCAGGATGATAGAGAGGAACTTACCCCAGGTGTAGGCCTGTGTAATTGCTCTTGTGCAGTTTTCAGGGCCAGTTAGTTCAGTTGGAGAAAGCATATTACTAATGAGGTCAAAGTTAGGGGTATATGACCCATTTAAATTACAAGAAAAAAGCACATAACCATAGACGTCATCTGTAATCTTGTCCTATAATCTCTCACCTGGGCTTCTGTTCACAGGAGGGGTTAACTGAGCAGTTATGATGCAGAGTCAGGGCAGCACATCCCAGTAGTGAATGCTCAGAAGGGTGGGTTCTACTCAGAGGTTGTGAGTAAAACAGTGTAGCCTTGTGTTTGTGTAATAAGGAGATTTAATATTTTCTTTTAAAAAAAAAAATAGATTATACCCTCATGTCCCCAAATAAACTTTAGATGAATTTCAGTAATTAAATATTTTAAAAGACATAGAAGGAGCTAGCAGAATATTAAAAGGAATTTTATCCAAGTTAGAAATAAGTCAAAGCTTTCTCAGATTTGAAGCAACAGAAGATATTAGAAAGGAAAAAAACAAAAGTTCACCCTAATGATAATTTAAGACTTATGTACACTGAAAAATAAAAGGAAAAAAGCAGATTGGGAAAATTACTTGTATTAATACAACAGACAAAGACTTTATCTATAACATTTGATTGAGCTCTTTAAGGATAAGGATGAGAATGAGGATATCATTAATATACACATGGGTTACGGATGTAAGTTCAATTCACATGAAACGAAATACAGATAATAATTAACATGTGGGGAAAATTTGGCTTTAAGTAATAAGAGAAATATGAATTAAGGAAACAGCAAAGTACAATTTACTCCCTGAGTTAGCAAAACATTTTTAAAAACTGCTAATACAAATCATGTGGAGAACATGGTATAGTGAGAACCAGCATTATGTATGATGTGTACCAAAAGCCATGAAATTGTTTATGGTGTACTCTTTATCCAGTTATAGAAAATCCTTTGTGAATTTATCTCAAAGAACTAATTACAAAGGTGGAAAAAAGAACTGTATGCACAAAGTTTTTCATTGTGGTGTTACCTGTTAGTGAAAACAAATGAAAAAGTGCCTAGCAATGACGAAATTGTTAAATAAATTATGATAATATTGCCTTTCAGTCAGCCTTTGAAAATGATAATTACGATGATTGAAACAACATAGGGAAAAAAATTAAAACATAATGTTAAGTGAGAAAAGCAGAGTATAAAATTATGTTACCATAATTACAGTTAAGGTTAAGAATGTAGATCTGAGGGAGGATGAAAACTTCTAGGGGTAATGGATAAATTTAGGGCATTGTATATGGTGATGGTATATATTCATGGGTGTTTACTTATCTTCAAACTCATCAAGATGTGTACATTATATGTGTACAACTTTTTTGTATGTCAGTCATACCTCAATTAAATAAAAAAAGTTTACTCTTCGATTTTATGCCCTATGGTCCATTCCAATGTATTAATCATATTTTATAAAATTACTCTGGGGCTTCCCTGGTGGCGCAGTGGTTGAGAATCTGCCTGCCAATGCAGGGGACACAGGTTCGAGCCCTGGTCTGGGAGGATCCCACGTGCCGCGGAACAGCTGGGCCCGTGAGCCACGATTACTGAGCCTGTGCGCCACGATTACTGAGCCTGTGCGTCTGGAGCCTGTGCTCCGCAACAAGAGAGGCCGCGATAGTGAGAGGCCCGTGCACCGCGATGAAGAGTGGCCCCCACTTGCCACAACTAGAGAAAGCCCTCGCACAGAAACGAAGACCCAACACAGCCATAAATAAATAAATAAACAAATACTAAAAAAAAAAAAAAATTACTCTGATGTGTGGGATGTATGCCTTGTTAGTAAAGATTTGAAAATTGTAATTTGTGAGAAACATTTACAGATTAAATTTAGTGCAACAAATTAAAAACAGCATAAAAAATGTAGCTCTATGTACGAAAACTTGAACAAGTAGGCAGAAGTGAAGCTATTAAGTTGTTTAAACTGTAGGTGATTTACTTTTCCCCCTTAAAATAGTTTTAATAATCTTATGTATTTTTTATAATATTGTGTTACAAGTTGGAGATATGATAGTGATAAGACAGGTATGGTCTCTGCTGTTTTGAAACTTATAGTTTAAGTGGCATGTTTATGATACAGATTCTTAAAAATAAAGACTGATTTATTAAATGGCATGAGATGCATGTATTCAAACCATTTGAAAACCCAAAGACAATGGATTTCAGTTTTGTGTATTCAGGTCTTTTCCATAGACTTACATGTTTAACCTTAACTGTAATTATAGTGTATATAGCATCACACTCTGCTTTTCTCACTGGGTATTATGTTGTACCTTCTACAGTGACACATGGTCTTCTTAGTTCTTGAATACAGCCGTTTCCTTAAATTGTTTACTTGCAGCCATTCCAGATGTAATCTTAAATATTGTGGTGTATGTTTGTTCTTATTCTTCTGTTCCTTCTCTAACAGCCAGCCACCCCAACACGCACAATAGCAGCAACCCCAATTCAGACACTTCCACAGAGCCAGTCAACGCCAAAGCGAATTGATACTCCCAGCTTGGAGGAGCCCAGTGACCTTGAGGAGCTTGAGCAATTTGCCAAGACCTTCAAACAAAGACGAATCAAACTTGGATTCACTCAGGTAAGATGAACCCACCTTTAACTTAGGTTTCCCTCCTTGGCTGGGTCCAGATATTTGCTTTCCATGTCCAAAGAGACTTCAAAGGAACAATATATTTCTCAGCCTTCTTTTTCAGTTTTACACTGTAACTTTTTGTTAGCCATTTTCTGCATTTGTAAGTTTAGACTTTCATCGTATGTATTCATTTATAAATTTATAATTTACTGTTAGGTTAAAATCGTTAAGATTTCTCTCAGAACATAGGCCTCTGAAATTAGAATTATACCAGTACATGGTGAGAATTTAAAAGATTATGTTGGAGGATGATATAACTATACTGAGGGCTTTGTTATTTGAAAAACATGTGGTTCTAGACCTTCGTGCTACATATGTGTAAGATTGAGAGGAGTAAAGATTACAAGGTCTTTTATAGTAGCTGAAAGGGGAAATGTTTGAAAGACTTTTTTAAAACCATTTTTTGGAAGAGAGAAAGGGGTGGTGGACACACACACACACACACACACACACACACACACACACACAATAAGCCCGAACTGACACTGATTAATCAAATGGGAATCTGTTGAAGATGAAAATTCCAAGTTAATTTTTTAAAATGTCACCTAGCAGAGGGCTTTTAAAGTATAATAAGCTTAATGGTTTAAACAGGTGTTGGGGTATATGGGTTTTTTCCCAAGCACTCCTACTGACTCACTCTTTAATTAACCTGTCACAAGTAATACTTTTTAAAGCAGGAAAAGAATTAAACTGAATGACATTTATGTAAAATGATACAGGATCATTAGGTGAAATAAAATTACTGAAGTATAGATTGGATTGGGCATTTTAATGGAATCAGGAGAAACATGATGGTTTTTTCCCAGAGAATATAATTACTGTTTGAAATTTAAGCCACCACTTAAATACTATACAAATTATTTTATGTTGAACGTACAGTAGTGCGCCGCCTCCTCACTAGTGAGCCTAGTGCGGTCACTGGGCTCCTCCAAAATGACATCCCTGTGTTTTTAAGAACAGGCTTTTATTCCTTGTATTTCTTTGGTAATTTATTTTTGCTCAAAGAAACTATTTATTGAGAACATAAAATTTTTTTTTTAATAGATGTAATTTTAGAGAAAATGCACTTATGTTTGTGAGGAGTCTCAGTTGTGAAGAAACAAATTACAATTCAGAAAGATTTTAGTACTTTTGAAACATCTAAACCATGTGGCTTGTTTTCAAAAAGAAAGCTAAAAGATACAACTAGATTGATAGGGGTAAATTAATAAGCTTAAATAAGTATAAGGTTGGCATGTTTAGCAATGCTTCAGCTCTTAGGCTATTAGCACAGCATACTCTTACGTTTCCTAGGAGATTGTTGCCTGAGTGATATGCCAGGGATGTTAAGACCTTTAAAAATCTTTAACTTTTACCCAGATAGTGGTTTGCCTTTTTGTGGCATTTGACCCAACATACTGCCAGGGTTGTTGCTCTTTCTCTCTCTCTCTCTCCTTTTTCTATAAAAGAGCTTCCCTATGGTCTGGTGTTCTGCTGTATGGTTTTATTCTATTACTTGGCACAGCTCTTCCTTAGTTTTCAAAATGACTTTGACTTTAGCAGTGGCAACATTTCACAAACCTTGACTGTGTGGATTAAGGCACAAAATTACTGGTGCAGAATGGGAAGATCAACCTTTGTTTTTAAGTCAGATACCTCAACTATAGTTTTTTAAACATTGCTTTGTATCTAATTTATTTACACACACACACAGAGGGTAAGTTAGACATTCCAGTTATTAGTTGAAACAAACAAACAAACAAATCCCTATTCTCTGAGTAAATATACATGTTATTAGGTGTTTTAAACAGTAGTTGTTTTCTAACTTTATAATTGGTTATTAAGGATTACTGTAGATGTCATTACATAATTAGAAGGCATGCCATAGTCTAACACCATCCATCATATGTGATACATTATTTCCTAATCCCAGTCTTTGTTCCTTTTTTCCTTTGCTTTTTAAAATATGTATATGTAATATAGTTCAGATATAGTATAGTTCAGATTAGGGATATAATATAGTTCAGATTAGGTATGAGTCAACTGCTTCAAACATTTACTTTTGTGAGGGGGAGAACCTAAGGTGGTTGTGAGTTACAAAAGCACTAAACCAAGCTTATATCAAATTAGTGAAAATTAGTATATTAACTGAGGTACCTGTTGCTTTTTAGTCAATGAAATCCTTTAAATGTGAAGTACAATTGTATTATAAATCTCAGTCAAGTGGATTTGTCATTTATTGCCATAGTTTTAGTTAGCTGATGGCATAGCTTTATTTCCAACCAACAACTGAAGGCATTGTTTCTTATTATGATGTGATTTTTGAATAGGTATTTCATTTTTTTAAATTGTCATTATTGTTACTTTTCATAGAAAGGTATTACAGAAGTTTGTGAAAAATTTTTAGTGAATTATGCAATTATAATGTCAGAAAACATTTATTACCGTCTGACTTCTACAGCAGGTCTTACATTCAAAGAGTTACAGGGTTTAGTTGGCCTTAGTTTTCTAGGAAGCTATAATCTAAACAAATAAAGTGACCAAGACATGAATATATGTGACACACAAAGCATAGTTTAGTGCCTGACATGTAGTAGGCACCTAGTGAATATTTGTTGACTAAATGAAGTAAGCTTTAATAAATGTATAGAGATAACGCTATAGATAAAATCTATAAATATGTTTATAGATACATTTGTATATAGAGATAATGGATAACACTTATGCTCTACTCACACCGTCCTGGTTCTTTGGGTTTTACTACAGTTGGAAGGAAGTCAATAAGCAGTCTACTTTTGCTCTACTTCTGTGAGATAGTGTATTTAGAACTGTCAGTAAAACTTCCTGTGATGATGGAAATGTTCTGTGTTTGTGCCATCCAGTACAATAGCCACTATCCACATGTGGCTGTTGAGTACTTGAAAGGTGGCTAGTAGTGCTGAGGAGCTAAATTTTTAATTTATCTGATTTTGAATTAATTTAAATTTAAATAACCACATGTGGCTGGTGGTTATTTAAATTCCCATCTATCCTATGGGAAAGATTAGAATATAGATCAGTTGGAGTTCAGGTATTCTCAATGTCTCATTTTATCTTATAGTTCTAACATTTCTCCTCTGTTAAACTTTTTATCAGAAGTTGCTCACCACTAAGAAATTGGAGTTTAAAAAGAAATGTTTTCTTTTCCCTGACTAACCCCTAACGCAGGTGCTAATAAACAATGTACTATCCAAAATATGGATTGTAGGGGAGAGAAATCAAAGGACTGGAATAATCCTAATTCAAAATGAGTTTTGTCAGGATAGTTGGGAGTTGGCTGTCTCTAGTGGAATTAGCTATGTAGTATTTTGGACCAGAAACGTTGCTTTTCTGCCCTGTCACTGAACTAACTGAAATGAGAGCGTGAATTATTTCCACCCCATGAGCTTCTATTATCTATATATACAATAACTATTCAGATATGCCTTTTTCAGCTTTAACAAGAGAGATTCAGCTGGAGGAAAAGCACTCTATACGTTTCAAAGGTTATAGGCTTATAGAGAAAGATATTTTTTGTAATATATTCAGGGGATCATTGTTCTATTGCTGTAAGGTTACCAAGTTTCCAGTGCCCATAAAGGTCTGACTAAATGGGTCAAACCTCTCTACTGTGAATTTCTAGCTCTATAATGGTTACAAAAGTAGTCTTTTTAGAATACCTGGTTTTTGTAACAAACTTTGAAATCCAAACTAAGGGTGGAAAGGAGATTTTTTTCACTGCTTCCAGAAATACTTTACAGGAAAAAAATAAAAGAATGAGGCATTATTTCTAAATTTTAAAGTGATTTATGGGAAGTTTGGTTAGTTCAGAAATACCTAAGGTTATCCAGACAGTTACATCTATTAACCCTGTAGGTGATACAGGTTAACTGATTTTTAAAGATTACTTAGATCACTTTGGTTGCATCAATTAAGGGACTTGGTAGAATATCAGCACCACCTTTTGAGAGTTAGTAGAAACACTTGATATCTCAATTATTACATAGGTAGCAAGAAGAGATTCAAGATGGAGAGAATATGGAACAGTTTTGAATGTTGTCACAGTCAAGACCTAACAGAGCCCTCACTGGAATACTGTGCTCAGCTTAGGAATGGATGTTTTTGTAGGACCCAGTAAATGGAATGATTGCTGATTCTTTGTCTAGAACAGTTATTGGAGCAGCACCCTCGAGTGAAGACCATAACATTAGATGAATCTTTTCTCTCTCTCTTTCTCTCCCCTCTCCTGTTCTGTATTATTCTGCAGGGCGATGTTGGGCTCGCTATGGGTAAACTGTATGGAAATGACTTCAGCCAAACTACCATCTCTCGTTTTGAAGCCTTGAACCTCAGCTTTAAGAACATGTGCAAGTTAAAGCCACTTTTGGAGAAGTGGCTAAATGATGCAGGTGGGTGAATGTATAAAACATTTCCTCATTGTTCATTGAAATTGTATAGGAGGGATTGTCGTATTAATTGGGGTTTATATTTCTTATTACATTATTGGTACTACAGAACCTTGAAGCTCACAATCTTTGGAGGATCAATATAAATTATGACTACATAAATCAGAGACCTAATTCATTTAAGTAGGCTAGTAATTACAAGGTACATAATCAGCAATAATTTTTAGCTTTGGAATATTTCTTGTATTTGAGCCCAGGGTGAGAGACAGTTGAAGGAAGTTGAAGAGGGGACCTAGAGAATATTAAATTTAGTGAATAAGTCAAAGACAAATACTATATGATATCACTTATGTGTGGAATCTAACAGATAATACAAATGAGTCTATATTCATTTAGAAACAGACTCAGACATAGAAAACAAACTTAACGGTTACCAAAATGGGAGAGGGAGGGAGGGACGTATTAGGAGTATGAGTTTAATAAATGCAAACGACTACTATACATAAAATAGATAAGCAACAAGGATCTGCTGTATTGCACAGGGAATTATATTCAGTATCTTATAATAGCCTATAATGGAATATAATCTGAAAAAATATATGTAACCGAATCACTTTGCTGTATACCTGAAACTAACACAATATTGTAAATCAACTATACTTCAATTTTTAAAAAATGACCACCAATTTCATACATAAATTGAGCTGTTAGTTTTAACTTATGTGTTTTGTGCTGAAGTTTCCCTTTGGAAATTTTGAATTTTGAGTCACGGAATCATAGACCATGAGAGCTGTAAGAAACCATAGAGATCCCCTAGACTATGGTTCTCATTGTAGATGTGAACAAAATTCAGGTCTTTGGAAAAGACAAACCTGTAACTCCCAACCTTGGACAGTCTGATTTCGTAGTTCTGGGTATGGCCTCAGCATCTGGAATCTTTCTGAGTTCCACAGGTGAGAACCGCTGGTCTGCCCCCTCTATCTCATTTTATATAGAGAGTGGAAAGAAACTCAGAGATGTCTGTGACATGCTCAGGGTCATTAAACTGTTAAATGACAGAACCTTGTTTAAACTTTAAATAGTTTAGAAATGTTTCATTATTTGTTTGCTTTGGGGGGAAGGGGAGGAATACCAGTGAAATAAAATGAGAGGTCATTTGCAAGATAAATGTTAAACATTTGATAATTTCCAAAAAGCTTTCTTCCTTTTATCCCTAGAGCTAATAAACAAATAAGCAAACAAAACCAAAACATAAGAGCAGAGCTCAGAAGAGGTAGAGCTGAGAGTAAGGATAGGAATAGTAAACTTCTGCTTTTTCAGAAACAGATCAAAGAATAGCAATGACAGTACAGTCAACCATCCTGAGACAAAGAATGCCAATAAGAACAGCAGAAAGGGGCTTCCCTGGTGGCGCGGTGGTTGAGAATCTGCCTGCCAGTGCAGGGGACACAGGTTCGAGCCCTGGTCTGGGAAGATCCCACATGCTGCGGAGCAACTAGGCCCGTGAGCCACAACTACTGAGCCTGCGCGTCTGGAGCCTGTGCTCCACAACGGGAGAGGCTGCGATGGTGGGAAGCCCGCGCACCGCGATGAAGAGTGGCCCCTGCTTGCCACAACTAGAGAAAAGCCCTCGCACAGAAACGAAGACCCAACACAGCCAAAAATAAATAAATAAAAATTTTAAAAAAAAATACAAAAAAAAAAGAACAGCAGAAAGATCCATGGTAGTGAACAGTATTTTAATGTAGGTTATGAAAACCTTTCATACTTGCTTTTAGCCTAAAATACTTTGGTCAGTTTTGTTGTTGTTAATACATGTATCGTGTGCATGAATCATGCTCAGCTGATTTGATTTATGTGTTTTCTTTCTTACAGAGAACCTCTCATCTGATTCGGCTCTCTCCAGCCCAAGTGCCCTGAATTCTCCAGGGATGGGAATTGAGGGCTTGAACCGTAGGAGGAAGAAACGCACCAGCATAGAGACCAACATCCGTGTGGCCTTAGAGAAGAGTTTCTTGGAGGTTAGTGAGGTTTTTACTTTTCATATACATGGAGTTGTCTGTATAATACTATTGTTAAGTGCCCTAGACCAGGCGTCCCCAGAGGTCCCTGGTTCCCTGTTAGGAGCCGGGCCGCACAGCAGGAGGTGAGTGGCGGGCGAGTGAGCAAAGCTTCACCTGCGGCTCCCCATAGTTTGCATTACCACCTGAGCCATCCACATACACACACCCACCCCCTCCACTCCCATCCGTGGAGAGATTGTCTTCCATGAAACTGGTCCCTGGTGCCATAAGGTTGGGGACCGCTGCCATAGACCATAAAATATGGACTTAAAAGCTTCAGCCCTAGTGGATGCTTATAAACATATTGGAGACAATGAGACCAAGTAAGTTACTGAACATAAGGAAACAAAACCAGAGTGCTTCAGGGTTCAGGAGAGACGAGGCTTAGAGCTCCATGTGAGCACTCAAAGTGAGAGAGGCAGGGAGCAGCTGCTGTAGGATACACAGGGATTCCACAGGTAGGGAGAGGTGGGAGGAAAGTGCTTCAAGCAGAGGCATCCAGAGAGAAAAGCCATGACATGTATCAGGGGAAACACAAGTAGTTTGGTTTGGCTAAACTGTAGTGTTTGGAACCAGAACACTGAAGGCCTTGATGAGATACAGAGTTCAAGTTATTTCAACAGGTATTTGGCATGTTTTTTTTGGTTTGTTTTTTTTTTCTGGTACCAGGGAATATCACAATCAAAGCTTCCAACAAAATTTTGACTTCTCTAATTCAGAAAAGCCTTGAGCACCATGGAAGGAGCACTGAAACAGGAGTCTTTATCTGCTCTGCCACTTATTAACTGTGTGATTGGTCAAGTTACGTGGTTTCCTAAGCGGAAGTCCCTTTATCTGTAAAATAACTGCCTTTCCTGCCCCACAGGCTTATGGCCTGCCTCACATTGTCCAAGTGAGATTATATGCATGAAGCACTGGGGAAGTTCTTAAATTCCCACTAATAAATAAGGTATTGGTTTCATTCACGATTAATTGCCCTTAAAATAAAAAATATATAAATATTCAAGAATAACTTATTCTAAGTTAATATGACTACATTTAATAAATACATGTTCATTAGAATGTCTGTCTATAGAAGTTCTTTGTTAAAAGTGGAATAATATGGCCTTGTATATCCCAATTTCATTCTCTTATTGTTCCTCCTCCCCGTTTGTTTATTCATTTAATGACATGGTTATGTCAGTAGTTCAAAAAGTTTTTCCAAAAGGTGATTTTTTTTCTTCCTCTTCAGAATCAAAAGCCTACCTCGGAAGAGATCACCATGATTGCTGATCAACTTAATATGGAAAAGGAGGTGATACGTGTTTGGTTTTGTAACCGCCGCCAGAAAGAAAAAAGAATCAACCCACCGAGCAGTGGTGGGACCAGCAGCTCACCTATCAAAGCAATTTTCCCCAGCCCGACCTCACTGGTAAGGATGAAAAATAGGGAGGCGTGCTCAAGGGTTAATTTTTACAATTTTACAAATACCCTATCAAATGAATTTATTTCATTATAGGAATTTATTGTATATATTCATGTTGAATAAAGATATATAAATTTATATTTTAAATGTTACAAAAGTAATTAAATGTCTTGTTATTAACCCAAGAACTTACTGATCTTTCTTTTTTAAAGCAAACAGTTTTAATCCTTTCCTGTTTCTCTGCAGTTCCATTATTCTCTTCTCTGATGTAGTTTATTAGGTTACTCTGTAACTGGGAGTAAATTTGTGGCTAATTCCAGTTATATAAAAAAATCTTTAGTTGCACTTATTCATGTTGGGTTCTAAAGCTCAATTTATTAAACTTACACATATATGATTAAGTGACAACAAATTCCCAGATAACCTTTAGCTCTGAACTTGTATTAAAACAATTGTCTCAGATTTTCACAAACATGTGGGCCTTTTATTTATAACCTCACTGAGTAACCTCTGCTGTTAACATTAGAATAGTATTCCTAGACAGAAGGGACATATAGTGGTCATGTGACTGCCTTGATCTTTAGGACAACTGTAAATGTGGTGCCACATTTCCAACCAGGATTCCAAAGATAGGAATATTGTTGAGTTTGCATTTCTGATACTTTCTTGTTAATTTATTTTTAATTTATTTGAATATTATTCTATACCGGCAGGCTTTTCAAACTAAGGTCATCATTAATAGCACTTACTAGTTTGTTAAATGAAGGCTATGGTTGTTAAATGGTGAGGCTTTAATCATAAAGTTCATGAGATAGTAGTTACAAAAAAGATAGTCATTACATACACTTTTATGTAGGTGACTATTTTGTATTTTGGATTTATTTGTTCTAGAAGAAGGAGGGAAGGATAGAAGGAAGGCAATGTTTCTTACAAAAATGTAGAAATATTTATCTTATTTCAAAAAGAAACTGTCAGTTTTAAAAAATTTGTTTTACATTCTTTCCTTAATATCATTTCATTAAAAACAAAACCAAGACAGTCTTGTCCCCACATAGTTGAAAATAGAAGCAATACAAGAACCCCAGATCCCATGATCCCCGTGAATAGTTTTCTTGTTTAGATTAAGTTTATAACTGGTATAATATTTCTGTCTTGCTCAACACTATTGAAATATGGAAATTTGTTTTTATTAGTTTCTTTTTAAAACTTGGGCAAAGCCATTAATAACATCAGTGAAAAACCATCTATTCAAAAGGAACCTTTCAACATAAGCCAGTTTTCTCAATTCCAGGATCAAAGAGTAATTAATAAAATCACTTCCTTTTAGGCCCTTTTATTTTATTCTATTGTATCTGGAATTTTAAAAATTTTATAGGAAAAATAAATCTACAATATGGACTTAAATTTTTAAATTTTGATTTTTAAATGCTTCTGCATATTTTCACTTCTGACCTCTAGGTGGCAACCACGCCAAGCCTTGTGACAAGCAGCGCAGCAACTACCCTCACAGTCAATCCAGTCCTTCCTTTAACCAGTGCTGCGGTAACTAATCTCTCTGTTACAGGTAAGCAGCAGCCAGGCCGTGCAGCTGTTAGGCAAATGATAGGCCCATGCTAAGTTTCTGTGAGAATCTGCCATTAAATTGTAAATTAAGGTTTTAACTAAAAATATGTATTGCTTTTTTAAAAAAAGTTATATATGAAAACCTGAACTCTAAAAAAAAATCAGGCATAATACATTTTTCCAGAAAGAATACTTTCACATAAAGATTTCCTTATCTTTTTTCTTTCCCACATTAGTCTGTCTTCTGCGTTGCTTCCTGAGTTACTGTTTTCCTTTTTGGCCTCACTGCACGGCATGCAGGATCTTAGTTCCCCATCCAGGGACTGAACTCACGCCCCCTGCACTAGAAGCATGGAGTCTTAACCACTGGACCACTAGGGAAGTCCCAGAGTTACTTTTTTTCAATTAACTCCTCCTCTCCTTAAAAACATTTAATAGCTGCAGCTTTTTGCACTCAGGAAGACGTCCAAATTTATCATGAATTCATAGTCTTTTCTCCATCCCATCCTCAACACACAAGAGGATTCCTCCTACCTTTGTAAACATGCCCATAGCGTAAAATGTTGTCCATCCCAGCCTCCACTTCTTTCTGTTAGTGATGAAACTACTCCAGCTTAGATATCAATTCTTCTTGGATATACTCTTTAGTTTCTTCAGGAAACTATTTATTTCCACCTGCCTATTATTATAAACAGTTATATTTTATACTTCTCTCTTTTCCAATAGACCTTGTACTTCTCAAAAGATCTGAATATTCCTTTTGAAATATCAGTGCTTGGCACATTCACAATAAAATGAATAAATAAATGTTTTCCCTTTACGTGACACATTTTCCAAATACATCTAAAATAAATTAGTGTTGTCATCAGAAGTTTTCTAGTGATACATAAAGCAGAAGACATTCTGTAGTTATTCACCAGGTTGATATATGCTAGTAAATCATTGGATAGATTTGTGATCTTTCATAATCAAGCTTAAATTTAACCTAGAGTTGGGGAATTTGGTTTTTTTCACTCATATTTTAAGTGACCTAACCATGATGTAAAAATTGAATAAATGGCTTTATATAGTTATTAAATTTCTAAGTTATTAGAAAATTTCATAATATAGTTTGTTTATTCAGAACAGTACTTTTGACCTCTTTTGGGTCTTTGACCTCTTTGAAACTTTGGTGAAAGCTATAAACTTTTCCCCTCACAAAGTAGACATACCCACAATTTTTAGTAAGATTACAAGGAGGTTTAGAAATCACAAACCTCATCAGTCCCCACCTTACCAAGCCTTGCCATTTCTGGATGCCTTAGAGGCAAGTTAAAAACCTCTGTTCAAGAGTGTATAGTATTCAGCACCTCAGCTTAAAAAGCAAACTGTTGGTGATTGGTTGCCGCTGTGTTGGGCACCAGGAACATGAAATTCCTGTCTTTGAGGAACTTACTGTGTACCCTGACTGCCACTGGCTGGTAAATTGTGTACTTTACCTTCTAAACAAATTATAAGTCATATTACATTAGGTTTAAAGATACCCATCTTTTGCCAAAAAAAAAATTCCTAATGGTTCAGGCATTAAGAACAATAGCTTTGCAGATTTCTTAAAAAATGGCACAAATCTGAGGCAGAAGGTAATTTTAAGAAGATATACATACTCAAAACAAGCTAAAATGTTTTTTTATTTTTTGGTGATCTTAACTGACTAATCAAATTTTCTTAAACTCAATTACTTGGCCCATTTATTTAGATTTAATTATGACAGTTTTCTGAAATGTTAGTAACTTTTGGAATGAAATTTTTCTTTAATCATTAAAATATTTAACATAGGAAATTCAAATAGGAAAGACACAGTCACCACGAGTACTATTTTTATTTTGTCTTTATATCTGTTTTTATATGTATATAGATGTACAATTCTAATAGTATTTATAGTGTATCCTTTTTTTTTTAGCTTAACATCTAATAATAAATATCTTCCTCTGTTGTTATAGTTTTTACTTTTCTACTCTTGCCCTTGTATCAAATGGTTGTACTGTAATTTCATAACCATTTCCATATGCTACCATCATGGTTAAGTTCAACCGAGGGTGACCAACTTTTCCAGTTTGAGCCCTGCAAATATTACATCCCAGGAAACCTCTCAGTCTCTAAGCCACGTAACTGGTCTTGCTTGTTCGCTATTGTATTCCTCATGTCCAGCACACTACCTAGAGTGTAAGATACCCAGTAATTATTAAATGAATGAAGTTTTCACTGTTATAAATAATGCTATAATGAACACCTTCGTACATACAGCTTTTTCTTAAATTTTTTATTTCAACATAATTTCAGACTTACAGAAAAGTTATAAGAATAGTTCAGAGAAATCCGAAATCTCTTCCTCACATTCTCCAAATATTAAAATCTTACTATGTTTGCTTTCTCCTTTTCCTCTTTGTGTTTCTGTATGTGATTTTTTTCTGAACTGTTATAAGAGCAAGTTACAGATATGCCCTTTTCCCCTGAATACTTTACTCTATTTTTTAATAAACAAGAAATATAGGGGAAAAGGAAAAGTTCATCCTTACAGTTGAAAGCCAACTAATAAATGTGGAAGAAATGATGGAATTATATGAGAATCAGAATAATAACAGATCCAGGCTATCTGTATCAATATGGACTCAGAAATCATTCTGTATTCAGTAGGTTAGAATCCTACTATCACTTTTTATTGTAATATTCAGATTGTCCCAGATTTAGCCAATGGGAACTACTTCAGGGTGGCTCCTGTGCCCTTTTGACATGTCCCTAGCATTCTTTGAGTGCTTCCTTATTTTTTAGCACACAGGATGTTCAGCTTCATCTTAAAGTTTCTCTGCCTCTGGCCTAGAATCAGCCTCCTTAAAATCCATGAGTTCATACTGATATCTCCAATTCCAATCCAATATCCTATAGTTCGTTCTTTTCTATCCTAACCTCTTTCCATATTTTAACTCCCTTCTCGTGACAGTGGGTAACTTGGCTCCCATTATCAACAATAACAAGTTACTTAATTGCTCAATCCTATAGTGAAAAGAAAGTGGTTTCAAAATTGCTAACCCATGCCTCTGAAAAGAAAAGACCTACTAATTCAGTTCAGTTTAGAGTTCTCGTCTTAAGCCTAAAGGCGTAAAGCCCAAATACTGTGTTCAAAAGTTATTTTGGTTAGTTCTTTTTATATTCTCTTCAGTGTAGTAACATTATTCATTTGAAATTCAGGTCAGTTTATTTGTTTTGTTTGTATTCAATGTTAGTGTTTTTCCTCCCATCCTTATGATTTTTTTAAGAACATGAGATATTAACATGGTTTTAAAAGGTAAGACTATACAAAAAGTTCTCCTCAGAAAAATGTCGTTCCCTTCTATCATAATTCTCTGTATCCTTTCCATCCCATTCCCATCTATGCCCTTCCAGTGTTTCTTTTGAACTATTGAGTAGAGATTTTTTTCTTTTTTAATTTACCCTTGTTTGTTACTTTAAAGGTATCATACTTAGGTGATCTTCTGCACTTCAGTTTTTTCACTTAACAAAATATCCTGACAATCACTCCACATTAGTTCATAGAAATCTTAATTATTCTGTTTCATTGTTGTAGACTACTCTATTATGTGGATGTACTACAGTTTATTTAACCCCATTCCTGTTGTATGGACATTGAGTTTATTTCCACTATTTTGTAATTATAGACTATGCTTCAGGAATAACCTTGTGGATATGTATTTTTGTACTGTTGGAAATGTGTCTTGAGGGTAAATTTCAAGAAGTAGAATTGCTGGGTCAAAAGGTACACACCTATGTGTTGTTGGATACTGTTGTTGTTTTGTTGGATACTATCAAATTGCCTTCCAAAAGGATTGTACTTATTTTTATTCCCACTAACAATACGTGAGAGGACCAGTTTCCCCATAGCCTCTGCAACAGAATGTTACACTTTTTAATTTTTACCAACCTGATATGTTAGAAATTGTATCTCAGTGTACTTTAAATTTCAGTTTTCTAATCGTGTGAAGTTGAACATCATTTCATATACTTAAGAGCTATTTTTCATCTTTTATAACAGTGAAATAGTTTTAGTTTCACCTTGATTGATAAATATTGCATAGACTAGAAACTCCAGCTGAGGGAAGTGGTAAGAGCAGACATTGTTGTCTTCTTTCGAAGCATATTAGTTTTCTGTTGGTGCGTAACAAATTACCACAAACTTAGTGGCCTAAACCAATACTCATTTACTATCCCACAGTTCTGTAGGTTGGAAGTTTAGGCATGGGTTAGAACTGGGTCCTCTGCTCAGGGACTTACCAGGCTGAAATCAAGATGTTGGCTGGGACTGTGACCTCATGTGACACCCAAGATCTTCCAAGTTCATTCGTTGGCAGAATTCTGTTCCTTGTGGTTATAGGACTGAAGTCCCCATTTTTTTGGCTGGCTGTCAGCTAGATCACTCTCAGCTCCTACAGGCTAACCCCAAGTCCTAGCCTCATGACCTTCTCACGACATGGCAGCTTCTTCAAAGGCAACATGAGACTCTTTCTCCAGTCAGCTGCTATGGAGGGTCTTATGCAATATAAGGTAGTCAGTCCTCTCACCTTTGTCATATGATATAACCCAATTAAAGGAGTGGCTACCACATCTCCCATCATATTCACAGATCTGCCTGTACTCAAGAGAAGGGGATTATACATCTGGATTTTGATGTCTTCCTTTAAAGAGTTTTTGAGTTTGCTTTGGCAGGCAGATAGGTTACTACAGATCAGCTTGATCCTTTCAAGGCTTATTTTTTAAGCTTTATTAGATTGGCCCTAGAGTAGCCTTCACTAGTTTAAGGTGTGACCCTTCTGGGGTCTCTAATGAATGTCCAGATATTCAATAGTCTCTACTCTCTGTGTAGTTGGAACTGGACTATCTCCCTGTCCTGCATGAATTCCAAGGATCATTCAGTTTATAGCCTCCCTGCCTGGACTCATGGGGTTTCCCTGTGCATGTGCAATGTAGTATTCAACCAAAGATTCTAGGAAACCGCTATGCACATCTCTAGAGTTCTTTCTCTATTAGTTTTTTCCTTTCCAGTACTCTCTCCTGCAAATTCCAGCCATTTCAGCATCCAGCGACAGTCTTTGTCTCCTCAAATCATTGAAATTGCTGTGTTCTACTTAGTTTCCTCTTCTGGTGCAGCAGTTTACAAAGTGCTTCCAAATAAAGTCCAGGTGATTATAGGGCTCACATCATTTGTTTCCCTTTCTTCAGGGATCACAGCCCTGTGCTGCCTATTTTCTCATATCTAAAACATTTTCTCATATATTTCTCTATTCTTGTTATAGTGTAAGGGTAAGTTTGCTATCATTTACTCTTATGGTCAAAGGCAGAAGTCTCTAAAAATGTTAAATTAATAATCAGCACTTATAGGTATAGATGATCTTATTTGCAAAGCAGAACTAGAGACACAGACGTAGAGAACAAATGTATGGATACAAGGGAGAAGGAAGGGGGCGGTATGAATTGGGAGAGTGGGATTGACATATATACGCTATTGATACTATGTATAAAATAGGTAACTAATGAGAACCTACTGTATAGCACAGAGAACTCTACTCGATGCTCTATGGTGACCTAAATGAGAAGGAAATCCAAAAAGGAGGGGATATGTGTATACGTATAGCTGATTCACTTTGTTGTACAGTGGAAACTAACACAACATTGTAAAGCAACTATACTCCAATAAAAATTTTTTAAATAAATTTAAAAAATAAATAAAATTATATACACACAAAAAGTAAGTTGCAAAATGAAAAATGTTTAGATCAGAAGCAAATAAGTTTCAACACTTGATAAATCTAAATTAAGAGAAAAAAATAATCAGCATTTATAATTGTAACAGACAAAGTCTAAGGTGACCCTCCCCCTCCATGGTGTCTACCTCCTAGTGTTCATGCCTTTGTGTAATCCTTTCCCCTTGAGTGTGGGCTGAGCCTTTGGTTTGCTTCTCATCAATAAAATGTGGCAAAGGTGATAGGATGTCACTCCATGATTATATTACATTTTGTAAGACTCCGTCTTGTTCCCAGACTTACTCTAGAGACCCTCCTCACCGGTTTGATGAAGTAGGAAATAAACAACCATGTTAGGAAGCTCACAAATCAGGGTACTGAGGATGACCTCTAGGCGCTGAGGGTGGCCTTCAGCCAACAGCCAAAAAGAAGCTGGGCACTTAGTCTAGAGCAGCAAGCAAATTCTGCCAAATGATTTCTGCCAGCAACCCAAGTGAGCCTGGCAACGTATTCTTTCCCATTCATGCTTCCAGAATGGAACAGTCTGGCTGACCCCTTGATTGTGGCCTTGCAGAGGACCAGCTAGACTGTGCCTGCACACCTGACCCACAGAAACTGTGAGATAATAAATGTGTGGGGGTTTTTTTTTCCTTTTTATTTATTTATTTATTTTATTTATTTTTTTATTTTTTTTTTATTTTTTATTTTTTAAATAGATCTTTATTGGAGTGTAATTGCTTCACAATACTGTGTTAGTTTCTGTTGTACAACAAAGTTGAATCAGTTGTTTTATGCTGCTAAGTTTGTAGTACTTTGTTAAATAGCGATAGAAAATGAATACAATAATATTACATTTGTATAAATATCGTTCAGGGACAGCTCATATGATTAGGGTGAAAAATGTAATCTTATGACACTTAAACCTTGCTCCTTGAAAGAGAAGGTTACAAGAGTCAGTGTCAAATGGATTTTCTTTTCTTCCTCTTGTCAGCAGTTGCTGAAAATCATGCCTCATTTTAATGTTTTTTCCTATTTGGACCATAACTTTCTTATTATAGCCTCTTTTCCTCTGACATTTCTATATTGCTTTTTCTTTTTCAGTTGACAGAAGTAGCATATTCTTTCACTCATATTATTTATGAAAGACATCCAGTATCTTAATCATACAGCTTATCTAATGCAATCTACTTTCTTCCTGAAGACTTTCTCCTTGGAATCCCTATGATTGCTTATTAACTTCTTTTCACTGTGTTCCTGAGTTAGATCCAATATTTCTGAGAGCCCATGTCTCCCTCTACCTTTTATTCCTTTTTGTTTTGCCTGGTGCACACTCTCAAGTAATTTTTTTCTTTATTTGGAAAGATTATATGGGAGGGAAAATTTCCAAGTACATGCATAACTGAGAAGTATTTTGCCCTCACAGTATTTGTAGTTTGTACAGTAATAGAATTTTAGGTACAAAATTACTTTTCCTTTGAACTTAGAAGGTATTGCTCTGTTGTATTTTAGCATCCAGTGTTGCCAATGAAAAGTCTGATTTCAGTCTAACTCCGATTTGTTGATCATTTGTTTTTCCCTCTGTAAACTTTAAGGATCTTTTTATCCTTTGAGTTCTGAAATTTCACTAGAAGGTATCAAGGCATGGGCCTTTTACATATGTCCTCTTTGGCCTTCAGTGGGCATTTTCACTTTGAATTAATGTCTTTCTTTAACTCTGGTAATTTGTCTTTCTTATTTCTGGAACATATTTTAAACAGACTTTAAACTCTCTAAATTGATCCCATATATCTCTAACTTTTCTCTTGTGTTTTTCATTTTTTTAACTTTTTATACTTCATTCTTGGAAATATATCCTGAATTTTATCTAACTGTTCCTGTGTTCCCATTTTTTATTGTTGTCATTTGTATGTTTTTCCAAAATCATATTTTTAATTTCTAAGAATGTTTCTTTGTTCTGATTCCGCCTTTTTATAGCAATCTATTTTTAATTTGTAGATACAGTACAAATGAGAATTGTATTTAAGTTGCTTCTTCTGGCCTCAATTCTGCTTATTTATTTTGTCCCATTTCTTTTGTGCTGTGGATTTTTTCATTGTCTGGTAATTTTTGGTTATTTAGTCATACCGATGAATGCAAGGCCTTAGTACTTAATATCAGTAGCTTGTAAGGTTTTTTCTGCCCTTGTGTAGCCTCTGTTACTCAGCATCCTTTCCCTTGATTGGAAGGGAGCTGTGAGCTGTGACTGTGGGGAGAGAACTGCCAGACTTTGCTCAGGGCCTATGGGTGGAAAGCAGACAGGCAGACCAGGCTGTACCCTCACACCTTCCTCAAATGAGAGGGATGCCAGTGCTGACACTAACGTCCTTAACCTTCCATACTCAGATTTTTATTTTCTTTGAAGAGTAGTAGGTGACATTAGTTAATGCTTAGGTGATAAGTCTGGTGGGGGGAGGAAAAAGTCCCACTGACAGAGCTGGTGTGTGAATAGTCTGGTCACCCTGTTCTCTGCCCTTGTTTCCTACTCCTGCCTCAGTATTGACAACGGGGGAGCTTGAAATCCCCTCAGGGCTCCATTGGGGTAAATAATTCCCACCTCTATCGTAGTCTTCTACTGTGCCCTTCTGGACTGTGGTTGGTTTCTCTACCACCCAGTTTTAACCTCTTTCTCATTTCTGCAAATGTATCAAATTCTCAAGTTCTCTGAAATCTCACTCCCAGAGCTCTCACTCCCTTTTTTATTACTTTACCACCTTTTGGGATAGCATTTTAGAAATGAAGGAATAAACATACCCTTAGTCTGCCCTCGTCTAAGAGAAATGTTGTGTGATTGCCATGGTCATTTTTATTTTCCCAGTATCTATCATAGTGCTTGGTACATAATAGGTCCTTGGTAAACTTTTCCCTTTTTTAATTTTTTAAAATCTTTTTTTATTATAGTATAGTTGATTTACAATGTTGTGCCAATCTGCTGTACAGCAAAGTGACTCAGTTATACACATAGAGACATGCTTTTTTAATATTCTTTTCCATTATGGTTTATCACAGGATATTCAATATAGTTCCCTGTGCTCTACATTAGGACCTTGTTGTTTATCCATCCTAAATGTAATAGTTTGCATCTACCAACCCCAAACTCCCAGTCCATCCCTCTGCCTCCCCCCCTCCCCCTCAGCAACCACAAGTCTGTTCTCTGTGTCTATGAGTCAGTTTCTGTTTTGTAGATAGGTTCATTTGTGCCATGTTTTAGATTCCACATGTAAGTGATATCATATGGTATTTGTCTTTCTCTTTCTGACTTACTTCACTTAGTATGGTAGTTTCTAGTTGCATCCATGTTGCTGCAAATGGCATTATTTCGTTCTTTTTTTATGGCTGAGTAGTATTCTATTGTATATATGTACCACATCTTCTTCATCCAGTCATCTGTCAGTGGACATTTAGGTTGTTTCCATGTTTTAGCTATTGTGAACAGTGCTGCTATCTATGAACATAGGGGTGCATGTATCTTTTTTTTTTTGGCTGCATTGGGTCCTTGTTGCTGCACGTGGGCTCTCTAGTTGCAGTGAGCAGGGGCCACTCCTCATTGCGGTGCGCACGCTTCTCATCGCGGTGGCCTCTCTTGTTGTGGAGCATGGGCTCTAGGTGTGCGGGCTTCAGTAGTTGTGGAACGCGGGCTCAGTAGTTGTGGCTCATGGGCTCTAGAGCGCAGGCTCAGCAGCCGTGGTGCACGGGCTTAGTTGCTTCACGGCATGCGGGAATCCTCCCCGACCTGGGCTCGAACCCGTGTCCCCGCATTGGCAGGTGGACTCCCAACCACTGCGCCACCAGGGAAGCCTGTGTATCTTTTTGAATTATAGTTTTCTCTAGGTATATTCCCAGGAGTGGATTGCTGGATCATATGGTATTTTAGTTTTCTGAGGAACCTCCACACTGTTTTCCATAGTGGCTGTACCTGGTAAACTTTTCTACAATAGAAAATGAATGATAATGACTGTACTGCTCCAGAAAGATATGTATTCTTCTGTGTCTTAAGAACTTGTAAAAATTCCACAGCCCTTAATAATCTCAACTGAACAAGCTCTGCCTCCAATTCTTTTTCCAAAGTAGTGTTTCATAATGAACTGTATGCAATCCCATAACCATTATCAGTCTCTCCCCATTCACTTCTCCCTCTATCCATAACAATTATCAGTCTCTCCCCATTCACTTCTCCCCCTACTCTGTCTCAATGAATTTACCTGTCTCAGACATTTCATATAAATGGAATCATGTAATATATGACCCTCTGTGTCTGGCTTCTTCCATTTAGCATATTTCCAAGGTTTATCCATGTTGCAGAATATATTGGAACTTCATTCCTTTTAATAGTTGAGTGATATTTCATTCCATGGATATACCATACTTTGTTTATTATTCCGGAGTTGATGGACATTTGAGTTGCTTCCAGTTTGGGGCCATTTTGAATACTGTTGCTATGAGTATGCATGTATCAATACAAGTTTTTTTTCTTTTGTATCTTTATTGGAGTATAATTGCTTTACAATATTGTGTTAGTTTCTGCTGTACAACAAAGTGAATCAGCTATACATATACATGTATCCCCATATCCCCTCCCTCTGGAGCCTCCCTCCCACCCTCCCTATCCCACCCCTGTAGGTCATCACAAAGCTCAATACAAGTTTTTATGTGGTTATATGTTTTCAGTTCTCTTGGGTATATATTTAAGAATGGAATTGCTACCTCATGCAGCATTCTGGAATATTATGAACAAGTTTTTGCCCCCCAAAATTAGGCAACTTAGGTGAAATGGACAAATTCTGAGACTCAAATTACCAAAACTGACTCAAAAAGAAATAGAAAACCTTTAAAAGACCTAAAACAAGTAAAGTAAAGTAAGTGAATCAAAAAGAAATGCCTGGACTCAGAGGGCTTTAGCAGTGAACTCTTTATCAGATATTTCACAAAGAAATAAGAATTAACCTTTAGCAGTCTCTTCCAGAAGATAGAGGAGGAGGAACAACTCATTGTATGAAGTCAATATTACCTTGATTCTAAAGCCAGACAAAGTTATCGCAAGAAAAAGATTATAAACCCATATCCCTCATGAAAATGTACACAAAAATCCTCAACAAAATCTTAGCAAATCAAATCCAGCAACATATAAAAAAGATTATACATTAAGACCAAGGGGTTATCCCAGGAATGTAAAATTGATTTAATAACTGAACATAAATTAATGTAGTACACCATAGTAATAGAAGAAAGGACCAAAACCTCATGATCATCTAACTAGATATAGAAAAAGCATTTGACAAAATCCAACACCCATTCATGATAAAAACCTGGAATAGAAGGGGACTTCCTAACCTGATAAAGAGCATCTACTAAAAAGCCTACAGGTAACAGCATACTAAATGGAGAAAGACTGAATGCTTTCCCCCCTAAGATTGAGAATAAAGCAAGAATGTTTGCTCTAGCAGACTTCTAATTAGCATTGTAGTAGAGGTTATAGTCAGCTTAATAATGGAAAAAAATTTTAAACATCCAGTTTGGAAGGGGAGAAGTTAAAACTGTCTTTGTTTTCATTATCCTATATGTATAAAATTCTCGAGGAATTCACACACCAAAAAGCCTACTAGAACTAGTAATGAATTTCAGTGTTGTTGCAAGATACAAAATAAATATACTCTCTCAATGAACTGTCCAGAAAAATTAATTCCATTTGTAAATCATATATCTGATAAAGGAATTATATCTAGAACATATAAAGAATTCTTAAAACTCAATAGTAAGAATACAGGCAACTTAGTATTGTAAAGGAGCAAAAGATTTTAATATACATTATACCGAAGAAGATATAGGAATGACTAATAAGCACATGAAAAGATGTTCAACATTATTGCTCAGCAGAGTGCTGTTACTGTATAGCTAGAGATGACTACTGCAGAATCTTATTTTAATCCTAAAGAACAATCATTACATTGTTCAAACAGACAGAAGCTTATACTATAAAATGTTGTACATTCATAGTAATTTTAAATTAGCTTTACGTTCTAAGAAGCCATTCTACATAGGAATTTTGTAGGTTTTTCATGTGTAACATATTATAAATTTATCTTTTAAATATAATAAATGTTTTCATATTAAAAAATAAAAATAAAATCATAATGAGATACTACTTCATACTCACTAGAATGGCTATAATCAAGAAGACCAAAAATAATAAGTCTTGTCAAGGATGTGGAGAAACTGAAACCTTCATGCATCGCTGGTGGGAATGTAAAATGATACAGCCACTTTGGAAGACACTTCGGCATTGTCTTTAAACTTTAAACATAAAATTACCATCCTACCCAACATTTCCCCCAAGAGAAATGAAAACATTTCCACAAAAACTTTTACACAAATGATCATAACAGCATTATTCATAATAATCAAAAACTGGAGAGACTTCCCTGGTGGTGCAGTGGTTAAGAATCCGCCTGCCAATGCAGGGGACACGGGTTTGAGCCCTGGTCCAGGAAGATCCCACATGCCGCGGAGCAACTAAGCCCGTGCACCACAACTACTGAGCCTGTGCTGTAGAGCCCGCGAGCCACAACTGCTGAGCCCGTGTACCGCAACTACTGAAGCCCGCACACCTAGAGCCTGTGCTCCACAACAAGAGAAGCTACCGCAATGAGAA
This sequence comes from Balaenoptera ricei, assembly GCF_028023285.1. Lineage (NCBI taxonomy): Eukaryota > Metazoa > Chordata > Mammalia > Artiodactyla > Balaenopteridae > Balaenoptera > Balaenoptera ricei. The sequence goes on from NC_082639.1 coordinate 129,751,522, forward strand.
GCCCGTGCACCGCAACAAAGAGTAGCCCCCGCTCGCCGCAACTAGAGAAAGCCTGAGCAATGAAGACCCAATACAGGCAAAAATAAATTAATTAATTAATTAACTAATTTTCTTAAAAAAACAAAAAACTGGAAACAAGCCATTGCCCATCAATTGATGAATGAATTAAACACCATGTGGTCTATCCATGTAGTGTAACACTTTTCAGCCGGAAGGAAGTATTGGTTCATGCTACAACATGGATAAACCTTGAAAGCAGTATGCTAACTGAAGAAAGCTAGATGCAAAAGACTACAAGTTGTATGATTCCATTTATGTGACAGGTCTGGGAAAGGTAAATCTACAGATACAAAAAGCAGGTGACTGGAGGCTGTAGGTGGGAACAGGTGTGACTGCAAATAGGCACAAGGAATCTTTTTTAGTCATAAACTAGATTGGGGTGGTGGCTGTACCACTCTGTCAATATATTAAAAATCATTGAATTTTACACTTAAATTGGGTGAATTTTATGGCATATAGATTGTACCTCACTAAATCTATTTTTTAAAAAAGATGAGGTGGGTGCTCACTTTGGCAGCACATATACTAAAATTGGAACGATACAGAGAAAGGGATTAGCAGATACAAGCTACTATATATAAGATAGATAAACAACAAGGATTTACTGTCTAGCCCAGGGAACTATGTTCAATATCTTGTAATAAACTATAATGGAAAAGAATCTGGAAAAGAATATATGTATATACACACACATACAACTAAATCACTTTGCTGTACACCTGAAACTAACACAATACTGTAAATCAACTATACTTCAATAATTAAAAAAAATTTTTTTTTCAATTAAAAAGGATGAGGTGGGAAACAAGAGGTTGTGCCGCACACTATGTATTCTTGCACATAACTTCCTACTAACCTTGTGAGGTGGTGATGGCGTCTAATTTTGTTGTTGAGGACGCTGAAGCTCAGCAGGCATCATCACTTCCCTGATCAAAGTTGCCCAAGTAATTAAGTTGCCAAGAATATAGATAAAAGATATATATTGATTAAGAGGTGATTCACTGGGAGAATTAATTTGAAGATCCCATTATTATACTCTAGTGCTCATAGGACATTCATATTGAAGACACCTAGAATGTGGTTGGAGGATAAAAACCAGAAAGAGCTACTTTGAATGGTTTCTGGAGTCATCATCTCTTAGCCCAGGTTAAATTCACTGATGAAATTATTGGGATTTTCTTTGTATATATGCGGGATTTTAAGAAAGTGATACCAAATGGTCTGAAAACAGCAGTGGAGAGTGAAGAAAAGGCTACTTTAAGCCTTTGACCTCAAGTTCATTTCAGAAGTTTGAAAAGAAAGTAGTGCCCGTAAGTGAAATCAGGTTAGATAAGCTGAAAAGTTGGTCAAGAAAAGATTGAAATTTACTAGCAGTAGAAGAGAAATGAGAGAAGATATATACCTTTCTATAGAACGGGGGGCAGGTCTTAGGAAAAGAGTGTCAAAGTGAAAAAGTATGTATGAATCTGCCAAACATAGGACCCAACACAGCATCAATAGCTCAGTGATATAAATTGGTCTGATAGATTTAGAACTGAATAATGAAACTGTGATTAATAATATCCACAAAGATGTACTTTGGAACAGCAGCAGTAAAGAGGGAATCATCTTATTTATATTTTTGAGAGGGACAGAAAAAGGAGTAAATCCTTCCTTTTCACTTAACAGTAAGAAAGATATGTTTACCTGATTAATTCAGAGACCACATAACCCTCTTGTGTAACATGATAGGAGGTGGGAAAAGTAGAGTCAGTACTGAAATAGATGGTGTCTAATTTTCTCCCAGCTCTGCAATATGTGAAAGAAACATTTCCTTAACAGTTAAAATGAGAGTTGAATTCTAGGTGTTCTTAGTATAGACCAGAAGAAGGCTTCAAAATAGATTTTAAAAGAACAAAACTGCCTGAATTTTTAATACGGTTATTATGAGAGGAGAATCTTCTACAACTTGGCGTTAGATTTTATCACAAAGAAAGTTCTTTTACATAGATCCTTTTTCCAATATGTTTATAGGTTTGAAATACTTATTTTGATTGGTCTAGTTCTTTCATCTCTGAAGTCTTTTATACCTCATAGAAGTATTATATTGAAAATTTATAGACGTTTTTGGTCTTTTTCAGTTCTCTATCCTGAGAAAATACCACTTAGGTTCTGCTATACACATATATGTGGTTGATTATATCCTAGAACATAGTGACTTTCGCTAAATGAAGTTCCAGCTGGTTTAGGCAGCCAGTTTTTTTGTATGTAGCATTTACTGATTACTGAAGTAAGAGGGCCTGTTCTATACTTTGATGATGTTAGATAGCATCAAAATTACAGCTCAGTGGGAATAGTTGGCATCTTCTTTATCTATCCTATGCCTTATCACTTATTTCTGCTTTAGGCAAAGGGACTTGATATTCTTTAAGTAACACTAGGCCTAACTTCTAGAGATATTTTAGACCTGCGCTATACAATATGGTAAGCACTAGCCTCATGGCTTTTATGCATGTAAGATGTGGCTAGTTCAATTTGAGATTTGCTTTTCAAAGCTTAGTATGAAAAAACTCATTAAATTTTTAAAATATTGATTTTATGTTGAAATATATTTGGGATATACTGGGTTAAATAGAGCATAATATTAAAACTAATTTCACCTGTTTCTTTTTACTATTTTCAATGGGACTACTAGAAAATTTAATTACATATGTACTGTATTTCTGTTGGACAGTATTGATCTATAATAGTAAACCATTTCAGTGAATGTGTTTTAGCTGTCAGTGATATTTTTAATGTCAGTTAGTTATTTGTATTCAAATGTTTGTTCTCCTTACAACAAAAAGAAATTTTGGCATTTTGATTTTTTTTTAAGCCTCTCAAAGAACTATTTTCTAGATCTTCATTTTTCATACTAATTTTTATGAGATTCATAATATCATTGTATGTTGTTGCTTCTTCGAATAAGAAAATGTTGGGAATTCTCTGGTGGTCCAGTGGTTAGGACTTGGTGCTTTCACTGCTGGGGCCCCGGGTTCGATCCCTGATTGGGGAACTAAGATCCCGCAAGGTGCGTGGCATGAACCAAAAAAAAAAAAAAAGAAGAAGAAAACGTTTACCACAATAGACTTTTTGAGAGCTGATTTTCATTACCCAATAGCCACTTAAATTTTTTAATGCAAAGAAGGCATCTGACCCTCAGAATGGGAGAAAATATTTGCAAACAAATCAACGGACAAAGGATTAATCTCCAAAATATATAAACAGCTCATGCAGCTCAATATTAGAAAAACAAACAACCCAATCCAGAAATGGGCAGAAGACCTAAATAGACATTTCTCCAAAGAAGACATGCAGATGGCCAAGAAGCACATGAAAAGCTGCTCGACATCACTAATTATTAGAGAAATGCAAATCAGAACTACAATGAGGTATCACCTCACACCAGTTAGAATGGGCTTCATCAGAACATCTACAAACAATAAATGCTGGAGAGGGTGTGGAGAAAAGGGACCCCTCTTGCACTGTTGGTGGGAATGTAAACTGATACAGCCACTATGGAGAACAGTATGGAGGTTCCTTAAAAAACTAAAAATAGAATTACCACATGATCCAGCAATCCCACTACTGGGCATATACCCAGAGAAAACCACAATTCAAAAAGACACATGCACCCCAATGTTCACTGTAGCACTATTTACAATAGCCAGGTCATGGAAGCAACCTAAATGCCCATTGACAGACAAATGGATAAAGAATATGTGGTACATATATATACAGTGGAATATTACTCAGCCATAAAATGGAACGAAATTGGGTCATTTGTTGAGACGTGGATGGATCTAGAGACTGTCATACAGAGAGAAGTAAGTCAGAAAGAGGAAAACAAATATCGTATATTAACACATATACGTGGAACCTAGAAAAATGGTACAGATGAACCGGTTTGCAGGGCAGAAATTGAGACACAGATGTAGAGAACAAACGTATGGACACCAAAGGGGGAAAGCGGCAGGGGGCTGGGGGTGGTGGTGTGATGAATTGGGCGATTGGGATTGACATGTACACACTGATGTGTATAAAATTGATGACTAATAAGAACCTGCTGTATAAAAAAAATAGAGAAAACCTATTTATTAGGTTTATAGACATGTGTGCAATTTAAAAAAAAAACAACACTACTGTTACCTTGAAAAAAAAAAAAAAGACTATACATTTTCCTGTAAGCACAGGTTTAGTCACATCCAAGTTTTGGTATGTAATATTTTTATTATCATTCAATTCAAATTATTTTCTAACTCCAATTGTGATTTGTTTTTTGGGGGATTACTTAGAAGTAGTGTATTTCATAACTTCTAGTTACTTTTTTGTTACTGATTTGTAGCTTAACTACAAGTCAAGAAACACACTTTGTATAATTTTAATACTTTGAAATTTGTTAAAATTTGCCTTATAGCACAATATGGTCACTTTTAAAAATGTTCCAAGTGTGCTTGAAAATAATTTGTAATTTAAAGTTTTGGAGTATAGTGACTATATATCTGCGTGTTGAATCAAATTTGCTGCTCACGTTATTTAAGTTTTCTTTATATCCTTACTAATTTTTGGGGGGGGGGGTCTACTGGTTCTGAAAGAGGTATCCTCTATCAGTGAACGACAGCAGTATGTTAAATATCCTATTATGATAGTGAACTTGTCTGTTTTTTCCTTGTAGCTCAGTTGCTCTATATAATTTGAAGTTAAGTGCATACAAATTTAAAACTTCCTGGTAAATTGGTCTTGTTGATATGAAGTGCCCTTGTTTATTTCTCGTAATGCTTTTGCTTTCAAGTATACTGTATCTGTTATTATATAATTTCCTTTTGGTTTATATTTGCACAGTATATCTTTTCCAATTCTTTTACTTTCAACCTTTTGTACCATTATGTTTTGTTTTTTTAATAAATTTAAAAAAAAATTTTTTTTAAAGGCATCTGGACATATTCCTTTAGTTATTTTCGTACTGTTTCTGTGCATGTTATTGATACTTATTTGAGAAAAATGTGTAACTTTTAGTTTTTCTTGATTTCATTGCTTTGTTTTGATTTTTCTATAGAGACTACTAAGGAGATTTCTGAATGAAAATGCTTTTCAGAAGCTTGGATTTTTTTGCTTGTACATTTCTTCCCCAGAGCAGTTGTGTTCTGTAGTTAGAGCTTCTGTGATTTTTTGTTTCTTTAATTTTTAATAGGAAATTGGAAATGGAAAGCTGTGTTCCCTGTTTGTTTTATGGTTACTTTATTGCTCTTGTCTCTTAAAGTAGGGTTCATGGCTTTGGTTCTTAAAATGTTTGTTTTTGTGGTTAATTTCCCTAGAAACACTAAACTCGGTTAATAAAATAGGACATGTTTAGAGGTTACTGGATGGTAAATTAATTATTCAGTTGATTCTAGAGTATGGTTGAATAAAGCAGCCATTCTTCCAAAAACATTTACAGAAGGTCAATTTCTAATATGATTCCCTTTTCAGGCACTACAGACACCACCTCCAACAACACCGCAGCCGTGATTTCCACAGCGCCTCCGGCTTCCTCAGCAGTCACTTCCCCTTCTCTGAGTCCCTCCCCCTCTGCCTCAGCCTCCACCTCCGAGGCATCCAGTGCCAGTGAGACCAGCACAACACACACCACCTCCACTCCTTTGTCCTCTCCTCTTGGGACCAGCCAGGTGATGGTGACAGCATCAGGGCTGCAGACAGCAGCAGCTGCTGCCCTCCAAGGAGCTGCACAGTTGCCAGCAAATGCCAGTCTTGCTGCCATGGCTGCGGCTGCAGGACTAAACCCAGGCCTGATGGCACCCTCACAGTTTGCAGCTGGGTAAGGTGCTTTCTCATCTTGTTTACATCTGAGAAACAGCTAGGAGGTCATCCCTGGAGTTATTGTAGGGAATACTTTTTCATCACTATCTTAAATGCAAAAAAAGACAAGAAACAAAAACAAAAAATCCTTTAAAGCCATAATCTCTTTGAAATGGGTTGCTCTATAGTAGTAGCACAAGGATTTTGATTATGGTTGGAATTAAGTTTCTTAACACTCTGGAAGCACAGTAGTCATACCTTTATTTCTAGATGAAGATACAGAACACCAGGCCACTGATTATACCTGAGTGATGGGACCAGGAAGAAAGCCCAGGATTCCTGACTCTTATTCTTATGCTTTCTCCATTAAGCTCTGAACTGTCTGCTTTCTAATTCTCAAACATAAATAAGAGATACAGTAATATGATTCCCAATTTTATATTACCATCAAACAAATAAGAATTACTTTGTAAATATATTCCTTTCTCTGGCATTTTTTTCCTTTTGTTTTGGAAAAAAGGAGAATGAAGTAATTCAAAGAGTTACAATGACTGCAAGTTTTACATTTTGTGTGGACCATAACCTTGTTTTGCTTTGTACAAGTGAGCATCAAGGAAGGCAGTAACTTGGAAGCACTAACCAACCCATGTAAGAGTATAAAGAGAACAACATATTTCCATATACTTCCCCAGTTGTATTTTCCTTTTCCTTATCCATTTGGGTATGTTGTCAAACTGACACAGGCATCTACGTTGTAATAAAGTGACTGCTCTTTTGGACTTTCAGAGGTGCCTTACTCAGTCTCAATCCAGGGACCCTGGGTGGTGCTCTCAGCCCAGCTCTGATGAGCAACAGTACACTGGCAACTATTCAAGGTCAGTAGAATTTTTTTCCTTACTTAGCCTCTTTTTTTTTTTTTTAAATGGAGGAAGTCTGCTTTGCTAGAGGTGAAAGTGATGGGAAGAGATAGTTGAATTGATAATGCTGACTAACGTGAGGACCAAGAATGTGTCCTTGTAAACAGCTTTGTAAGAGAAATATAGGTGTCGGTCTGTAAGAACAGGAAATACACTTACTTTGGTGTATTAAGAAACCAGGACTGAGACTTCCCTGGCAGGCCAGCGGTTAAGACTCCGAGCTTCCACTATACGGGGTGCGGGGGGTCCTACCCCTGGTCGGGGAACTAAGATCCCACATGCTGCATGGTGTGGCCAAAAAAAAAGAAAGAAAGAAACCAGGACTTTAATGCTGATATTTATCTTCTTATGTAAATAGACTTGGAGGCAGAATTTCCTCCTACATTTATCTAAATAGTCATCCGAGACCCATCCCCAGACAAACTTGACCAAGAAAAACTCTCCAGTCCCCACCCCCGCCCCTAAGAGAGCCGTATACAAGAAGGCCCTATAACGAATTAACATTGGAGCACATCATGCAGACGTCAAGAGTACTTTTAATTCTTGTTAGGTTCTGCCCTTTGTATATCCCCATCATTATAGAGCATATATTCTCTTGGATTTTAATGTCTCTTTTACAAGCCCAGATGGGTCCCTTTTGGCCTTAGCATGCTATCCAGTCTAAAATGAGTCTAAATCCACTCATTCTGTGTATTGAAGGGTTTGATTTGTTTAACGTCTGAGCTTTGTGTTTGAAGATGCTTGCTGTTACGTGATTCAAGGAAACACTTTGAGACATCACTATATTAATCTGAGAAATTTTTCTTAAAATAATTTGGGCTTAAATGAGAGTTATTGGGGCCAAAAATAAGCTGTTAACGAACTTCAATTAAGATTAGTGTTTCATGGATGATATCTCTACAGTATACTGTAGACAATATTAGTTCCAGACAAATCTAAAACATGACCTAGATTACCTTACATTATATTGACTTTCTCATTGACTAAATCATATGTGAAATTGATGGTTAGATCTGTAAAGCTTTTATTATAAAAAGATTTCTTTTTGGAGTAAGATTTGTGATAAATCACTTTTTCTCTTGCATTTCGGTGTACCTCTGGGCTGTAGTGATACTAAAAAGGCAAGATGCCTTCCACAGTGCATAACTGAGCACAGAACAGGTACTCCCGGGGAAGGTCTAGAACTGGACTATGACCCTGAACCTGGAATCTCAGAAAACGTCAGGCTGCACCAAGACTCACTGTGCTGTACTCTGTGTGTGATCACGTCCAAAGTCAAGGACATCCCCTCAGTTCCTCTCTCGTTCTTTATATATTATGTAAGAAATCAATCAAATTTTTAATCCACTAAGAAATACATGTGCCTCAAATATACATGTGAGGATGTGGTTATTTGGGTGAGGGGATTGTGGGGGGTTGTCAGATACAGGAAAAGATATTAGAGTGCCCAATTATTTTAATGAAAATTTTGATGATGAAGGAGAAGCAACAGCATTACAGAAAAATTCTTATGCATTAAAGCAAGTCCTAACCTTAGAACCCACCTACATCAGTATAGCTCTGCTTTCCTCCTACAGAGACTCATTATTCTCCTTTGTACAGGTCATAGAAATTAAATGTTTTGAAGTGAGAAATGAATCACACCTTATACTTTATTTGGTAATATATAGCTTATTTTAGAACTAAAGTCTTTTCGAAAGACAGTTTTTATCCTGTATATCACACTATAAAGTGCTCAAATTTATCAGTAATGCCAGTTGGTTTGATAAAAGCGAACTATATTTTAACGCCTTAATCACTGTAGCTAGTTTGTTTTTTGAATGGAGGTAATCTAAAGTCAGTAATCTTCATTAAAAACAAAATTATTGGATTTAACAAATATTTCTAGGTAGATGGAATAAAGGTGAGATTTCAAGATAGAAACATGACTCTTTGATTCTCCTCACCTATGCTGATCATGCTTATTAAATTAGAGTTTTCAGCCCTTTAGGCTCTTTCAAAATTATAAATAAACTTTAGTTGGTGACAGTATAGTGCTGTAATTAAGGGTAAAAAATTCAGTTAAGGGATACGCTTTTTCCATCTGGGTTGTAGGAAAACTCAGTACATTTGATGTGTTGCTTGGCTTCTCCGGGATGATGCTAACATTCTCCTTCCTGCCTGTTTTGCGGGGGGTTTGTCTGTAGCTCTTGCTTCTGGTGGCTCTCTTCCAATAACGTCCCTGGATGCAACTGGGAACCTGGTATTTGCCAATGCGGGAGGAGCCCCCAACATCGTGACTGCCCCTCTGTTCCTGAACCCTCAGAACCTCTCTCTGCTCACCAGCAACCCAGTTAGCTTGGTCTCTGCCGCTGCAGCCTCTGCAGGGAACCCTGGACCTGTAGCCAGCCTCCACGCCACCTCCACCTCAGCTGAGCCCATCCAGACCTCGCTCTTCACGGCGGCCTCTGCCAGCGGGGCTGCCGCCACCACCACCGCCTCCAAGGCCCAGTGAGCTGGGCTGAGCGACGCTGCCAGCCCCCTTCTTCACTCCGAGTGCGACTGGCTGCCAGCCTGGCTGAGACCGAAACACGTGATGGGCTTCCTCTTGCCATGTTGCAAGGGCAAGGGAGAGGAGGGAGAGAAGAAAAACACATGCCGGAAAAAAAGGATGGAAACGGGACAACATTTGCCTAATTTTGTAATAAAACACTGTCTTTTCAGGATTGCTTCATGGATTGGAGAACTTTCTAACCAAAAATTTAAAAAAAAACAAAAAAAAGGCAGAAACAAAAAATCAAAAACAAACAAACAAAAAAATAAGTGAAAGGACTACTTATCATTTCCAGCAGTCATGATGACGAGTTAAGGTGGGTTACCAATTCCAATATAGGAAGGGGATTTCTTGTTTGTCTAAATTTCTTTTTTTCTTAAAAAAAAAAATCATTTTTATGGGTCTGTTGTACAGGCCATTAAGTCATAACAAGGTGTTTATAATCGTATCAATTGTGTTGGGGGTTCCTTTCTTAACTGGTACAATTTAGGCAGGCCTGTATTACTGTATCTCTATTGTTATTGTTGTTGGTGTTGTTATTGTTTTTTATATATATATATAGTTTGGACATGTTTATCTCTTGCTCCTGGATCCTATTTCAGTGAGCTCCCACACTGTGGGGCGGGAGGGTTTTAGGGTAAGGGGGACTTAACGTTCTTAACTGCGGGGAATGTTCTTGCTGGTTTCCTTATCCTTGATGACTCTTACAGAGGTGCTAGAAAATTATTTTCTTTTGCCACTTATGCAAGAGGCTTGGTGCAGAAGCTGAAGGCAGTGTGTGCAAACACTCCCACTCCACACACGCCCCCTCCCCCCCATCAGGTGGTGCCTTTGGAGCACTTTTGCGTAGGAAGGAATTCCTGCTGAACTGTAGCTCTCACTCACCCCAAATCATTGAATGACCTGAGGCCCAGATCCTGTGGTGCAACAGTGCTGCTTTCTGCTACTTTCGACAGGAATGGCTGTACATGTTGCAGGGCAGGATTTGGTCCCGAAGAGCAAAGACTACTGCACACACCTAACTTGGTGGGTCTCCTGATTTCGTATCTCCTGAAATGCTCTACTGTTGGTGTGTTTGTTTGTTTTTTCCATTTTGTGGAAGTTTTTCATCCGAACTTCCTTTAACTTACTTGGCAAGGAACAAAATGACTTACTGAAATTGGGAAACTTTTCCCTTCTTTTGTTTTCTGAAGGAACTCTACCAAACTGTTTTCCATTGGTTATAGATCACCGAAAGAGGTGTGATGAGAAGAGTCTGAGGTTAGCGACAGACTTTCACCAGATGGCTTATCAATTCCTCTCACCCTGACACTCTCCTTGGTTCTCTGACTAGAGAAGGCACTCATTAGCCGGGCATGGGATCTGTAGAACCTTTGAAGGACTTTGAGCAGGAACTTTGCACACACCTCAAGTGTCTCCTTGGTTTGTTAGTGGTGCTCCTGCTAGGTAGGTCTAAATGGCAATACACATCGCTCTGTTCATTGTAGAAGGCGATTAGCTTCCGTAATTGTTTCCAGGGTATTTCTAGACGATGTAAATGAGCCCATGAAAAGGAAGTGTTTATGGAAGTAGATGAAGAGGAACGAGGGTAACTTGGAAATTAGATTCCCCTTTTTGTCAGTGTTCTATTATTATAGTATCTGTATCCAAAAAGTTCCCAAAAGACTGGATCACTGCAGTGCAGCTCATCTGAGCTCCCTTCTTATTGGAGTGAAAGGTTCCCATCTGGTGTTTGTGGGTGCTTGCTTACATCTCCGGTGGTCCTATGACTGCACTTTTTCCCCATTTCGAGCTGGGGGCTGAGAGAGAGCTTACAGGTAGTTTTTCTTCTGCATGCTCTGCTTATATCCACAAGGGAGCTTGGATTCTGTGTATTTGTCTCTTCACAGTGTTGGGAAAGGCAGTGATACAGACACAATGTGCATTTTTGTTTGTGATCATCCAAGTGGGAGACAGGCATATTAATATTAAAAGACCAGAAATGTTTTAGTTCCCTTGTTAATTTTTCTTCTATTCCTTCTGTCTTCCCATTTTATTTCACAAAGTATTTAATTAACTACCCTTCACCTTCCTAAGATCCCTCCAAAATCAATGAACTGCAAGCAGGGAAACTAACAAATGTCCATCCACCGTTTTTGTGTGTGGTATGTTTTTTTTATGTTGTTTTTTTGACTAAGCTTGAACCAAAGTCAATTTTTAGCAAGCTGCTGTACTAATGGACTAGTTTATATCGTGCAGTTCAGACACATTGAGGAGATAGATGCTACTGACAATTTCTTTTTTCATTTGTCTTTATTAATTTTATATAAAAGTTGCTGCTTGTTTTAACCTTTTATGTTGGTAAGTTGTAATATCCTCTGGGCAGACATTAACTTGATTTTTTAAGTAGTTTATTTAGTTTGGTGTGTAAATAGAATGGCAGTGTCAGTTACTAAATTTTCTCCTCTTCATCCCACTATTTCTCTGATGTAGTTGAATTTAATCTTTTATCTATCCTGATTTGACATCTCCAGTTTTAGTCTGTGCAAATGATTTTAGGGCTGTCAGTGATACTGTAGCTGCCCGTGGTGATGAGTCCCTCCCTTGGGAGTGGTAAGTTAGGAGGAAGGACTCAGGGAGGGAAGTGCTGATACCCACCATGCTGGATCAGAGGTTGTAGCATTAATTTCCCAAAATTGCTACCAAAGGAAGCGTTGAATCCCAAGGGACTCAAGCCCAGTGGATTAAGAGGAAGAGCAAGGAAAGGCTGTGTTTGTTTGTTTTCCTATGTGGTTCAAAAATGCTCCCTCTCCCAAATAAGATTCACCAACAGACTTCAATATTAAAAAAAAAAAAGATACTAAGCTTTAAATGTCAGTACGATGGTCTTCTCTTCCCTGCCCTGTCTATATTCTCTAGTTAATTCGGGATAGGGGGATTCTGCCTTTGTGTATGTGGGGTTGTGGATCACTTTATGAAGATTAAATTTAAACCAGCGTAAAAACCTGTGTTTAAAAGAAGAAATAAATCCTTAGACAAAGGTAACTTTTAGAATTTTTCTCTTTTTTTCTCTTATTTAAAAACAAGTTGTGAAATGAAAGGTACATTTACACATGTACACATGAAACACTAAAACAGCTTGTTGATGGGTGTTTAACTTAAAACTGACGCCCCATCATCATCATCCCTAGATAGTCTACTGATCATATTGTGTCGTGACTCAACCTTTAGTCCTTTTTTACTTTATATCATCTTTTTTATCATCTCAAGAAATGCTTTTCGAATTGAATGAATCTCCTAAGCTAAGGTACTCAGACTTAACTTTTAGCCACCTTATATGGGAGAGTCTGGAAATTAAGAGGGACCATTTGACCAAAAAGAGATGTTTGGTAGCGTTTCTGCATTTCTAAGAGGAAGGGCCAGATAGGTCATCACAGTTCATTGTGTCATTCTTCTTTTTTTCCCCCTTAATGTTTATGCAAGTTTTATTTTATCCCTGAATTTGGTTAACACATATTAAGCCAAAGACTAATTCTAAATGCATTTATAGCGATACTGTATTTGCCCATGGTAATGGGCCCTCCCTAGGGAGTGGTGAATGTAATTGTTTGAATCCTGCTTATCACAAGCAGGGCAATTTGGTTGTGAACTTTATTTGTACCCTGTATAAATCTAAAGGACAGCAGAAAGACCTGGAAAAGGGCTTCTCAGAAGAACAATATTATTGTTCCTGATTTAAGAAATATGTTGAGTGCTATGTTAGTTTAAATGTTTCTGAAGTTACATAGGCAGCTTTTTAGAATTAAAAAAGTTGTTCCTATCCATTCATTACCTGATATAAAACACACTTGCTTTTATTTATTTGGTAAGAAAGATCAATACCATCCCAATTTACTCAACTTATTATTGAGGAATGGAACCAAAGGAATCCAACTTTCGTTTTGTGTAGGACCGTACTGATTTGTACTTCATGGTAGCATTATTAGAAATTAACGTTTTTTTAAAAGGGAAAATAATATTAATTAAAAGATTTTTAGTGAGATTATCTTGCCAATTTGTTCTACACAGTTCATTCATTGTTGGGGAGAAAAGCACAATTGTACCTCTTTTTTTACATTATTTTGTTCTATTATCCCTCATTTATTTGGGAAGTTGGGAAAAAACCTTGTCTATATTCAGAAGCACAGATGCTTGACACAATATTTAAATTCAGCCCAATCTTTATCATTAAATTTTCTATTTAAATTGCTGGGAAAGCTGGATACATTTGAAAATGTAGGAAATTAATGTAGATTTTTAAAGTTGTAAATCCTGATAGTAAACATTGCAGTTAGTGTATAATAAACACTTGGCTTACAAAAGAAACTCTTTGTTGTTCATAGTCTAAAGTTGTTCCCAAACCATGTCATCCTCACAAAACTTTCTTTACCAAGAAAAAAGTAAAATCGTTACACACTAGGAAGAAGAGAGAGAGAGCAGACAGGGAGCAGTCAGCAAGCCCTGAGCGTCAGGGCCGGCCGAGAGCAGGCGAGCGGTGGGCAGCACCTGGTTCAGACCTCCTGCTGGCAGTCTGCTGTGGCCTTGGACCCCTCAGGGCCCCCCCCCCAGAAATCAGTCTGCGATCTGAGAGCCCTCCGTTAAAGAGCCTCAACAATTGATTATGAGAGTTGGTCAAATACAGTCTCCTTAATCGGCATCTGAAATTGATGAATTTAAAGTTTATTCGTTCAGACCGTGTTTATTGGAGCTGAAAATGTTAAAAAGACCATCAGTACTAATGGAGAAAAAGACTAAAAACTTGAAATTTAAAATTACTCAAATGGGCAAGAACTGATGGATTCATCTGATCATAACCATTGTGAGTTCATTTTTGTATGTGTGTGTGAAAAGCATTTAGTGAAAAGCATTTAGTTTCATCACAGCCCTGGCCATCTTTTTGCATAGATGGTGCACACAGTACAAATGTGAACTTGGACAGAAATAGGATAAGTAAACTGCTTTCATCATTAAAGGCTGATACTAATCCTGTTCTGCCTCATTCTTTTCTTAATCTAAAGAGATTCAATGGGACACGCCTGAAATTTTCAGTAAGATATTTGGAAGGATTCCATCCAAAGGGCAGGGAATATGTCTTTTCTCAGAGTTGTCAGGTTTACACCCAGATTTCCATATGATTTGTGAAGTTGCTTTCTTCTGACCATCCTTATTCATGAAGCAGTTCCATGTGTGGGCTCTTCTACTCTCAGCCTTTGCTCAAAGCAGTAAACCTTAGCAGATCTTACATTGATTCTGTAATCTGGATCTCCTTTCCTCTCTTCCTTCTCTTCCTTTTCTCTTTGAATGGTGATACCTTTATCTGGGAGGGTAATGCTCGTGGGTAACAGCTAGCTTCTGGCCCCTTCATAAAATACCTCAGCATAGTTTAGCATTGTTACAGAACTGGTTTTAAACTAAAAACCAAATAAATAAGTAAAAAGAAAGAACTTTATAAATAGTGGAAATAATTCTAGCTGTAGCATTTAGTTGAACTGATGTTTATTATGATTGATAAACATGATCGATGCGGTATGTATTTGGGATCCTGTTTATAGGTTACAGTTTATAGGGTTAGGGAGGGTGGGTGGGGAGAGAAGAAGGTGATTATGTTAGAAGGAAAATGTTGCATTGCTCGTGTGTGTGTTTGCTTTTCCTTATCTCTGTCTTGCCAAAGGAAACTTGATCATCCCTGTGTTTGGGTTTGGGATTCGTTAGCCTCTCTGCGGTCTGGCCTGCAGTGCAGCGTGTGGTGGCATGCAGGTTACACGTGGCTTGTCCAGTTCAGGGTCCTCGAAGGCATTTACATCCCTTCCTGTGGCTGCCCAGCCCCCCCCCCCATACCCCGCCAGCCTCTCCTGACGATTCATTACCTCTGTACGTAGCAAGAGCTTAGGAGAAGGATGAATGTGTGAATGTCGGGGTGTGTGGTTGAGAAATAGAGGCAGAAGTAGAGAAGCACCATTTAATTTGGAGAGGAAAGGAGAAATGAATGATTGATGCATCTTAATCTAAGAAAATTAAGCAGGTTTTTTGTTTTTCGTTTTTTTTGTCGCCCTCTGTCATGTTAATGTTGTGCTAGTAGCACAACAGTTTAAAACCTCACTTCCTTTTCTCATACCAAGGCTAATTTTGTCTCGACCAAAAATGCGAACAGAAGAAAACCAGATCAAGAAGTTGAAAGCCAACCTGCTCGCCTCTTACCTGTGATACGGCGTGACCTTTAGGGATGGGTTAGTTAGTGAGATTGAGAAGAGTATTGTTCTTAGTGGGGGTGTGAATGAGAAATGATGCTGGTTTAGGAACAGTTAAGAGTCCTTTCTGGCCATACTCTGGGACAAACTTTCTTGGCTCCCTGAGTTCAGATATAGACTCTATGTCCAGAAAGGCTATTTTTTAATAAGTGATCCATCTCACAGAACCTAAGTGGGGTTCGGTTTGGATACCAAAGACACTGCATTGTTTATCCTTACGTTTTCAACACAGGCAGAGGGAATAGGAACAAAAAGCTGAAATTTGGAAAAGCTTTACCTTTGTCTCTTTCCTTTTCCTCTCCCCTCCCCATCCCCACTTTTTGAAGGAAGTCTTATTGGTCATCCTGGCTTTGGAAAAGAGATTTATTTAGTTTCACTCTGCTGGCTCTGTAAAAGATGGATAGAGTTGCTAAGTGTGGCAGTGATATTCTTGGAACTGCTGGGAAATTTAGGGGGGGTGGCAAAAGATGGGGGTAGAATTCTTTTCTTATTTCCCTTTATCTAACACTTATAAAGAGGACCAGTACAGCCTGTTTGAGTTCAGACGATATTTAGTTGTTCTGTCACTTGTGAAGGATAAGCATTTTCAAGAGCAAGATAACATGGAAATCCAAAAGGCCTTCCTTTATTCTTCCGTAGAGCTGTATTGTTCCAGAATGTTTTTACATATGGGCTCTGGGGAATTGAGTAGTTCACTGTTTTGGTGTACTATTGACGAGACACAGAAAAGAGGGGAGGGATAAGAAATGTATTGCTCTCGACAGAAAATGATCAGGTTGCAGAACTTCGTGACAGCTTTACTAATAATCTCATTGTTCTGACGTTATCTAAAAGTGGTATTAACATTGTGTGACTTTTCAAAGCGCTAGATAGGTCAGGAAGCAGGTATCAAGGCTATTGAAGATGAGAGCACTTGAAACAACAGTTGAGGGAAGACAAGGCATACATGACGGACCGCCACCGCATCCGGAAGTGACGCTCCCAGGGTGGGCAGGGCGGGGCCGGTGCCCGTTACGATCCTTCCTGCGTCCCTGAGTCAGCCCACTCCTCACAGGGCCCGCCACCCAGTGCCCCCTTCTGGTTCAAACCCAGGACACTGTCAGAAAGTTCAGACCCCAAAACTAATTTACTGTAAAAAAAAAAAATTGAGGTCTGCTGCAAAGTTCCCCCGAATTTTCTTTGTTTACTTGTTCATCATTGTTTTCATGGAGTCAGCCACAACCTCACAAAAGCAGCTTAAGGCTTCTTTCGTAACTTGGCAGTGGCATTGAGCTCTCTCACATGATATCCCAAAGTCTGCAGGCAGACCGTTGGGTACAGTGCTGTTTCCAAAGTGAGACGTCCAAACACTTCTTTAAAATTGGGATCTCCTTCGAATGAAAAAGGACAGAGCCAAGGAGAGAGAAGACTCTGTCCTCCTACCTAGTCCCGCAGCGTCTCTGAGTCTGAACAATAGAGCAGGAAAGGGAAAGCACTTTCGGAAGCTGGAACGACAGTCCTGTTAGGAAAGGCTGTAGTTGTAGGTGGGTGGGGTGCCACGTCTTTGGTTCTGATCCTACGTGGGTCTGCGGAAGGCACGTACTTTATGAGAGTAGAGTGGACTAGCCTGGTTGTGTGTAAGACTGCAAACAGCTGGGAGGGGGGAAAGGAGAGAACCAAAGACTTTGCAACTGTATTATAACATTGGCTTTTGACAGCGTAAATGGTGTGTCTCCCCTGAGTGCAGGCGGAGTGGAGACGCAGACTTCTTCCGGCTTCTTACCTCTGCTCGCGGGGCCTGTGTGCATTACTCAGTCCACAGGAGGTGTCACTCCGAGGAAATGCCCTCCCCCACGTTAGACCGTAGTTCAGTCCCCGCAGCTGTGGTGGTGGTGGCAGAGGCGAGGTGAATAAGCGTGGGGTTCTCCGCCCACCACGAGTCCAGGAGCTGTTGTATACCTCATTTCTAACTTGTGACTGAGTAACTTGCTTTAAAACTTTCTCTAAACCCTACAGAGTTGCCAAGTCTGCCCTCCCTCCTCTAAGTAATGTTGAACTCTGGCCTATAGCATCACGGGACCTGTAGCCTAGGGTGGGACCTCCCAAAGCCTCTGAATGTCGCTGCTTTAAAAGCTACTGCAAACTGAGGGCAAATTGCAATCTTCTCCTTCTTTTTGTTGCAGGGGGTCTTCCCAGGTCTCTTAACATCTGTTCCCCCGCCACCCTGCCCTTAGGGGCTGGCCAGCCGGCCACACCCCGACCCCACCCCCCATCTCTGACTGCTGGCCACACCTCCCCTCCAGTACTTGCCTTCTCCCTGGTGCGGGGAGGCCATCCCCTTCCCCTGTGAGGCCTCAGGGTTCTGCTTATTTTCAGGACTTTGGGTGGAAGGGAAGACACCAAAGGCTCCTTTAAGCTGACTGCTGCATACACATTTCACTTTTTTTCCTTTGACATGACCAAAAAAAAATCCAAATATTTAAGTTTTTATTGTTGTTAATATTATTATTATTTGACAATCTTATATCCAATGGGCTGTCTAGAAGCTGCATCCCCAGCCCTTCACCTTTTCTTTGAATGTAGTTCCCAACCTTCAATTCCCACCCCCAGTGTTGGAAAAAAAGAGCTTTGCCAGGTCTTACTACTGCTGCTATAAGCCAGGGGAGGGTGGTTTCTTTGTTTTGTTTTGTTTTGTTTTTTAAATTTCCAGCCAAAACCAAAGATTTTTTAATGATTGTATAAACTCAAAACAAACAAAAAAACCAAAGAAAAGGGAAGTCTTCAGCGTCAATCCAGTCTGTGGCGTCCTGGTGTTTAGAGCAGCGAGGCCCGGGGCAGGGAAGGGGGGTGCCCCTGACTGCACTGAAAGGGCAGGGAGTCTGTTTCCCGCGCTCCAGGGTTTGCAGAGGCGCATGCTTGGTAGCTTTGGCTCCTGCCAACCTGTGAACATGCCATGGAACGAACTGGCATTTCAGATTTTCCAAAACGGTAGGCAGAAGCCCATCACCACGACAGTCCTCCCTACAACAGCCATGGTCACTGCAGGGGCTTAGCGCAGGGACTGGGAGCCCGGGGCGTGCTGCTGGGCGCCTTGGACTCCACAGAGTGGGGGAAGTTGAAGACACTGGTGCAGGATTGGCTGCTCTGCCGGGTGCTTTAACCTCTGGGGCCGTGCCTGTGAATACTCGCCAAGGTGCCCTTCTGAGCCTTTTCTCTCTTTTCCTTTACTGGAACTGCTTGGAAGTGGCTGTCCTGTTTGTGAGAAAACACGCAGAACGATTATCAAGCTTTTTCATTTCTCCTTACTGCAGTTTGTTTCCTTTTTGCAGCACCACTGTGCAACTATGCATTGTATTTCACAACCTTTTGTGCTAGGTAGATGCCTGTGACTTTTTAACTTGGGGGGTGGTGGGTGC
Organism: Balaenoptera ricei; assembly: GCF_028023285.1. Taxonomy (NCBI): domain Eukaryota; kingdom Metazoa; phylum Chordata; class Mammalia; order Artiodactyla; family Balaenopteridae; genus Balaenoptera; species Balaenoptera ricei. Next base: position 129,770,507 of record NC_082639.1, read on the forward strand.
AAATGAAGGAACTTTTTACACGGATCTTTTTAATCTCAGTTGATTAGGGGAGGGGGGGATTTGGTTCTAGGGTCATACAAGCTCTATCCCAAAGCAAAATCCAAATGTTAATAATATTAGCCTGATGCAGATACCAAAGATAATTTCTTTCCTGCAGAACCTTAGACTCGTGTATTAAGTACGATTACCCAGCACTTGCATTAGTCTAACCTCAGTAATTCCAAAGCTTAGATGTATATTTTGGTATATTTCTGGGATATTAAAAAAAAAATGTCGTTTAACTTCTTGTTTGTTTCAGTGTAATGCTCTTAAAGTCATAGCATGAAGATAACTGAACTGTCCTATTCTTAGTAGTTTGAAATAGTATTTTTGTATGTTTTGGGTGTGTCTATGTATGTAGTAACATAACAGTTTTCACTGCCTAGGTGTTCATAATAAAAAAGAAAACAAAAAAGTTCTGAGTGTACATAATATTCAGTAATAAACTTCCACCGGGGTCAATTTGGATTGAATATTCGCTGATTATCGGTCCCAACTGGGATTTTGTTTTGTTTTAAAGAGACAGTGGTTTTGTTTTGTTTTTTCTAAAGCTGTTTTCTTTCTCTCTGTCTTTAAATATCTTAACTCCCCCCACCTTTTTCTTTTCTTCCTTTTTTTTTTTTTTTTTTTAAAAATATTGATTCAGGGGTGTTTTTCCACTGTTGTCAAGGGAGGGACACAAGGGGAAACTGACCCCTTGGCCTCCCAAAACTTTTTGTTTTATGTACTTAACTTTAAAATGTGAGTTTGAGTTCTCTTTTGTGGAAACTTAAGATGTGGTGTAGATGATTCTTTCCAAAATTGTCCAGCAGCTTTAATGAGGCAGTGACAATTCCTAAGTAGTTTATTGGGAGTCCTTTTGCATTTCTCCTTAGATAACTCTGCAATCTGGGTGGCTATTGTATAGCCTCACTGTCCCAGACGCCTGGTTAGCCATTTCCCCTCAGATAGGAATATGCTACAAGAATCAACCCATAACTTGGGAGTCTGGGGCCTCGTTATCTGGGCCCCCGGGAGACACGTTTTCTTGGTTTTGAAAACCCGAAACACAAGCAATTTACATTTGGGGGAATTAGCTGATACCTCCTGAGGCCTGAGGAGGCGGTGGGGAATATGAGCGGTGCTGTCTCTTTAAAAGTGCCCTTTATATGATTCCCCCTCCTGGGGCTGCCTGCAGGGGGCTGTAGGCTTGGGAGAGGTTGTGTAGGTGACAGTGGATCAGAATGAAATGGTAGATTTTGTGTAGATGCATTTGTCTGCTGTAATTTTTTATATATATTAAAACTTACTGTAACTGTACAGTTCATTTCTGTTGTAAAACATCATTAAACCATTTTCCAAGTGTTTTCACATTGTTTGAGTTTCTCTGAAGTTGTTGCGTTGGTATTCTGGATGCTTCACACATTCCCATACAGACCTCTCAACTAAGCCTTCCAACTTACTTTTTCCAGCAGGTGCTCTCAGGTATCCCAGGATCACTGTGAGCGCACCGGTTCCGCCGCCACCCGTACCCTGGCTTCGGCACGCTTCCCCCTGTGCTCCGTGGGGCGCTGGGGCCACCACATTGCTCTCTCCCCAGGCCCTAGTGGCTTCCTGGGACCCCGAGCCTGGGAGCAGTGGTCTCCTTCAGACGCCGAGGGCTTTGTGTGATCGATTGATTCATCTGTGAGAGAACTCTTCAAAGGTCCCCTCTCACTGCGGAACTGGCATTGAAATTGACTTTTCCAAATTTATCGTTTAAACCACCGTGCCCCTCTAGCATTTCCTGCCAGGTCCCTAACAGTCATTCTCTGGGGTCCTCTGAAGGAAGCTACCCCTGAACTTGGCCCTCTGGTTCTCCTGTCTGAGGGCACACAACTTAGCTCCCTCTATCCAGCTTCTTGTAGCCAACATTTAGTGTCTTAATGCAATTAGTTGACTGCATAAAAAGGAAAATTTGAATCTTAAAATGAATTTCCCACAGAGAGAAAACTTCAGCTTGTTGAAGAGCTTTGGGAGGCATCCTGTTTAACTAGTGTATGTGAACTGAGTCTGTGCGTCCCCCTTGAATTAGGAGACAGACTGAAAGAGAAAGCTTGCACTATGGTCTCAAGGTATGGCTGCTGTCTTGAAAGGGGCTCAAAATGGGAAGACAAATGCTGGGTCCTTTTCTCCTCTGCTCCTACGTCAAAGAACGCCTCGCTCTTTTCCTTTCCACCCTGTCTTGTATTTATAACTTGCTTTTCAGTTTGTAAAGTTACTCTTAAAACAATTTCAAGTTTTAACAGGAATTGGCTGTTTGGTAGAGACAACAGCGGGCTCACAAGCATGAGGACTTCAGAAGGCAAAACCCATTTGTCATGGGCTAAGGCATGAGGATAAAAGCACTGATTCCATTCTGTTACCCTGTAGTCCTTTGTAAAAAGGTTGTTACATTCTAACCCACTCCAGTGGTATCTACCAAGAGGAACTACCCATGAGAGAGTGTGACTTCTCCAACTGCAGCCTCTTCTCTCTCCGAAGACTAGGGCCACTCTCAGCTTGATTGGGACTTCACTGTGCCGGTGAGCCCTCTCCCACCGGCCTTCTCTGTGCAGTTGTCTTGCACAGAGTCCAGTAAGTCCTCTGCCCCACCCACCCCGGGCAAGCTCCCAGACCCATAGCTTACAGCCAGCTTTCCTCCTACCTCTTGAGTCAAAATCTTGATAGAATTGGGTCAAATTCTTATCTTCAGGCCAGCCATATGGGTCACACAGCCTGGGTGAAACTCAGCTGACCTTAAAACTAGGTATGAGGTTGAGGCTTAACGTTGACTAATAGAGGAAGCCAACTTCATGTTTTATAAAATGCCCAGTTGAGTAGAAGAGAAAGCAGCAGCAGCCAAAATGAGGCTCTCACTTGTCATGATGAACTTCAGTCAGTGGAAAGGCAGCTAAAACAACGTAGTGTGATTTTCCCATTCCTTTGCCCCATGACCAGGTTACATAATTAGGGCTGATTGATAGTTTTCAGCCATTCTCTCCCTCCTCAGAGTCTGTTCCTTCCACGAAACCTTCCACAGCTTCTCCCATACCTTGCCGAGCTCTGTCTGCACCCCTTCATTGGCAGCTACTCACCCCTGCCTCACTCTGCTTCCACCTGCCTGTCCTGTGTGCATCACGACAGTACACCGTGATGCCGAGTTCTTTACACGGTGTGGATGAAATACAATGACAAAAAGTCCCTAACTCTGTGATGATACTTCTCTAGCTTCCCTGGTAGCTTGCCAAGCGCTGGGCACAGAATAGGAAGGTGCTAGGTCAATACTTGGTGAATGGAACTGAATTCCCCTCTGAGGCCAGGAAATGAATCGAATGCCTTCTCTCCTGGCAGAGATGCACATCACTCCTGTTGGAATCCCAAATGCTCAGGGGCTTTTAATAGCCATGGCCTTCGATTTCAAAGTCTTTTCTGATTTCAAAGTCTTTACCCAATATTAATAGGTGGCTTGATGAGTTAGGGCCTTATAAAACAGCCACTGCAGTTAGAGGAAATACTGCTGGGGACAGGGTCACTTTTTGTGGGAGAACCTGACCTAAAAGACCTCTGTTGTCCCCTCTCCTTCCCCAAACCCTACGGACTGAGGTTTCTGTTTTTGTTTTCTTGGCCACGTTCGTGTCTTGCAGCTTGCGGGGTCTTTCTTACTTCCCTGACCAGGGATTGAACCCAGGCCCCCTGCAGGGAAAGCGCAGAGCCCTAACCACTAGACCGCCAGGGAATTCCCCAGACTGAGGTTTTTTTTTTTGTTTGTTTGTTTGTTTGTTTTTGTTTTTTGTGCTGTGGCATCAGCAGCTGTTCGTAACACCCAGACACCCTCTGACAACGATGCTCCCTCGTCCTGATGCCCTAATGCTCAGGTGGTCTCTCTCCTGCTCTTTCCTACACGCTACAAGCTGGCTCAATGCTGTGAGCCCCGCACCCGGGGAGCTCCCCATCACCTTCTCCTGGTTCCTGCATAAGGACTCCTGGCGTATCCAGACACCATGTTGCCCCAAGCCCAGCCCCCGTTTGGGCCACTGTATGCACCCGGCTCTCCTGCATTTTCCAAGGAGCCATCCTGTTCTCTCCTAGCAGCAGGCTGATCTCCTGATGACTAAATGACCATTACAGGCTTGACTGCCGAAATAAAGCTTACGGTAAAGCAGCATTTTCACTGAAGCATTTATTATGCAAAAAAGTAAGGCTCTAGCAAACCAGTATAAATTAAGACCGAGCAGAGCAAAGAGGGTTTTCCATCCATAGCCGCGTGCCCTTTTATCACACAGCCCTGTTCCAGTTAAGTCAGCTGAGGCTTTTCCCACCGTGCCATTGTCCTTTGGGATCTTTCTAGGTCTGAGTGGTGCGGAGTCTTCTTTTGAGGCCTTTCCCAATACGGGTGTGTCTTTCACTCAGTGTGAGGTGCCCAAGTGCCTGCAAGGAAGGTGGTCTCGCTGCCCCCTCACCTCGTTCACAGTCAGCGATGACACTGCTGTGTTTTTTCACACCGGACTCTTCACAGCTCGCTTCCCTGTGAGAGTGTGGGCTCCGGGAGGGCGAGGCTGGGCTTCTTCAGTTCCTGGTCCCCACAGGGCCTGGCACTCAAGTTCTATCACGGGGAACGTATGCTTGATTGCAGGAGGGCCCCTTCCTGCGCCCCCAGGCCTCTGGCTCCCCTTCTCCCGTCCCTGATCCACCACTGCTTCCCTTCTTCAGCCACCACCAGCTGCCACCTACCCACCCCCCCTTCCCCTGTGCCCTCACCCTTCACAGGGAGGCAGCACAGCCTCCCTGGCCCATCACCAGTTACCGTGGAATGACGGGCTACGCTGACAACAGAAGCCAAGTTTACAGCAGGAGCGAAGCCACTCAAGTACTGACAGGACAATACAGGCCATCAGGACACGCGCTAACATCTGTGGTTTCTCTGGGAACTTTACAGAACACGGCCTGAACTCCTCGGCTGTGTTTGAGAAGGAGGGTGCCCGTCTCCCAGGTAAGAGCCCAGAGCCCCTGGGAGCGGGGCCTGCCCACAGCCTCCAGCAACCAGAAAACCCCGGACCATGCTGCACCCCCAGCAGGCTCCTCAAGGACAGGGCCCAGGGGACGCGCTCCCTCCCGGCGTCCAGGGAAGAAATTGTGTGTGACAGTTTGGAATTGGATATGACTGCACGTTACAACTTGAAGCATCCCGGTCATAAAGAAGAATACTTGGGTGGTGGAGAAATATGAGTGAACTGGGTTGTAAATACTTTATCCTGTGTCTTTAACCATCTGGGCATCTGCAGGTCTGGCCTGTGAGTGGTGAAATTCCAGGTGCTGTTAGCGAGGGGGCAGGTCCTGCATGCGGAGGGCAGCATAGGTGTCCTTGGTGGCCGTGCTGAGCCCCTGGGGAAAGCAAATCAGAAAAGAAGAGGGGGTCAGGAGCCCTGTGTGGGCATGAGCCTACCTGGAGGCCAACAGGTGTCTGCTGCAGCCTGGCCTGTGATCTCCCGCCCAGCTCAGAGGCCCAGGAACTGTCCCCTCATGCCACAGGTGGGGCCTTGGCCCATGCAGCTGCAGCAGAGATGGTCCTGTGTCCCACTGGGAATGGCCTTGGTGCAATTCCTTCCCAGCTAAATTCTCACCTTCTCCCGGCTTCCCAAGTACTGTGCCCTAAAAAGTTGCCTGTCAGACCACAGAGGAAGGAGAGTCACCCAGCTGGAACACTGAGCTGGAAATCAGCGGGGAGACCCCAGACCTGCTCCAGACAACCTACCGTCCCTGATACCGGGGCCTCCAGGAAGCCGGGACTTGTCACGGGGGAGAGAGTGCCTCCTTCCCAGGCCATGCTACTACAGTTATGTTCTTTGCCAGGGAACAGGCAGGCTGGTCCCAATCTCACTGGAACGTCTCCCTCTCTGGTCCAGGAGACAGATCAACAGCAGTCACACGCAGTAAAATTTGGGGGCCCTTTTGACATCACTCTGAACTCAGGGAAGCCAGGTAGCCTGAAACTTTGGAGTCAATCAAGCAAGCTGTGAACAGCCCCAGTGAGGCAGAAAGAACCAAGTAAGAACCCACTGGGGATTGTATTTTAGAGAAGTAGGTTGGCTGTGCTTAGTTTGCATAATTATTCACCCTGATTTGCAAAAACTAGGCACCTGACTACAATAACATTTTCTTTTTAAAGTTACTGTTCTTAATTTGTCTACTTCAATCTTCTCACCCATCTTCCCATCCTATTAGGTGTGAGGATATGAGGCAGAGCAAGGTTTCTGCAAGGGCCCAGAGCAGCGGCGAAAGAGGCAGGAAGTGGCTTGTGTGGTGTCCTTTGCCTGCATCTGCCCTTTGCTCAAGACCACACAGCCTCTTGGCAGCTGCCGCTTGTCTGCTGTGCCCAGTTCCCCCCGGGGCTCCCACGGCCTCCTGACTAGAACCAAGTCATGTGCTTGAATGGCTGAATTCCAGCCCTGCCCCAGGGGCTGACTAGCAGAAGAGTCGCCACAGACCCGAATGGGTGCCCTGGGCTTGCCCAGCCCAGCTGCTGACAAGAGCTGGCACTGCCAACAAGCAAAACAAGGGAGCCTGACCTTGGCTCTGGTTAGATGGTGCCACCCTGGGAAGAAGGGCCAGCAGCACTCACCTGGTAAAGGCCATCATGTCCCTTGCCTCTTCGCCGCTGGTTCTGTGGGAGCGAGACAAGAAAAGGCTAGAAAGTCAGAGAGTCAGCAGCAGGCTTCCTGCTCAAGAGTCCTACTCAAAGGGCCCCCAGAGAGTCAGAGGTGACTGTCTCCCAGTCAGCACCCCTGCCCCGGGAGAGTAGGGTCCTCAGGTCACTGGTCAGACCTCGGCCTCCGCAGAGTAAGCTGAGGCCTGGCTTTGATGGGGCCCAGGTTTGCTGTGCCTGACTCAGACCCTCACAGGCATCAGGTTCTTGGATCTGGGCCGCACTGGAGCTGGCCACGCTGCCACTGCTTGGAATAAACAGGGCTCCCTGCAGCTCTCAAAATTCTTGGCTAACTAGGAAAAACAGTATGGAGGTTCCTCAAAAAACTAAAAACAGGGTTACCGTATGATCCTGCAATCCCACTCCTGGGCATATATCTGGAGAAAACTATAATTCAAAAAGATACATGCACCCCGATGTTCACTGCAGCACTATTTACAATAGCCAAGACATGGAAACAAGCCAGGCAAAGAAAGACAAATACCATATGATATTACTTATATATGGAATCTAAAAAAAACTATACAAATCAACTTATTTACAAAACAGAAACAGACTCACAGACGTGGAGAACAACAGGCTTGTGGTTGCCAAGGGGGAGGGGGTGGGGGAGGAAAGGACTGGGAGTTTGGGATTAGCAGATGTAAACTATTATATGTAGGATGGATAAACAGCAAGGCCCTACTGCATAGCACAGGGAACTGTATTCAATCTCCTGTGATAAACCATAATGGAAAAGAAGATGAAAAAGAGTATAGACATATATGTATAAATGAATCACTCTGCTATAGAGTAAAAAATTAACACACTGTAAATCAGCTATACTTCAATAAAACAAATCTTTAAGAAAATTCTTGGCTAATCATCAATGCTCACTGGGAAAGGCAACCAGGTCATGGGTACAAGCTTGGGCTGTAGAGTCCATTCAAATTCTGGCTCCCTGATCACCAGCTACGTGACCTTGGGTAAGTTATTGGACCTCCTGTGCCTGGTGGGTACACATTTCCCATTGGGTTATTGTGAGAATTAAATGAGACTATCTAGCTGGTAAAGCACTGGCCAGGCCAGCTTTGTGGGCATGCCACCTATGCAGTCACCCGGAGATCAAACTTAGAAGGATTCAATGCTCTGCTCTTACTTTTGGAAATTCTGAATCATTTGTGAACAAGGGGCCCCACCATCCTAAGTGCTGAACATACACTGGCACACATTATTGACTTGATAATTATTATTAACGTTGATAGACTTGGCCTGTTTTTGCAAAGCATGGACCGTCTTAGTATTTAACTTGGTTTTTAATCCTAAAAGGGTATCAGCACTTTCTGAGTACCTAATATACTATCAAATGGATGACAGCTGGATTAACCTTTGCCTCTGGCAGCCACCACGTGGGCTTTTGCAGGTGACGGGAGGAAGGGATGGGACTCTTTGGAGCATGCCCCATACCACCCAATCCTGGGGAGTGAAGAAAGAGCAACGCTCACCTCGCCCTTCATCCCGAGCTCACTGTAGGCCTCCGCCAACTTGTCTTTTCGCAGCTCCTGGAGAAGAAGAGGGCGTGAGACCCTGGTCTTACCAACTGATGTAGAAAACAGTGGGCTCCCCTACAAAAGGAAACCTCTGGATTCCCCAGTTGGTGGGGGGGGGGGGTTCCACATTCAAGGCTCCAGAGATTCAAACATTTCTGCCAATAACCAGCTCCAACCCCACCCTCCTCCTCCTCAGCCCTCTGGAATCTTCTCTGAGCTGCCAGCCCTTTGCACTGAGCTCAGAAGCTCAGGTGAGGTTCAAACAGATAAGATGTGGAGTCCTAGCCAAAGGACACGCGTGCTGGACAATGCAAGGGCTCACCCCAGAGCTCCCGCAAGCATGCATCTGAGCAAGTTGTCTCTTCACACAGCCAGCACCGTGGGCTGTGCGTGAGCCAACTGCAGGAGGGAGGAAGAGTAACCCTCTTTGCAGTAGCTCACCCTCTGCAAGGGTCCCCTGTGTGGCAGACCCAGAGCAACACCCAGGATGGTGAAGTTTTCAACAAGAGGCCACACTCAGGACACTCCTCCGGCCCCTAGGAACAGCAGCCCTCAGAGGGGCTTGCCCAGCTTGACCTCGCTGTCCCCCCAGGTCCCCACCAGGCTGATCCGGGAACTCCCGCAGCAGGCTTAGGGGCCGAAGGAAGGAAGGCAAGCCAAGGGGCCTTCCTACGAGCAGCCACGGCACGCAGCAAGCAGGTGAGGCACCATTTGGCCAGGGCAGCGAAGGTCAAGTCAGGCAAAGGCCACGGAGTAGGGAGCAAAGCCTTCATCCGAAGCCCTCCTCCAGCCCTACCCTCCAACTTTCCAATGAAAACTGTGCCACGTCCTCTACTCACATTGTACACGACTTCATGGGGGTTCTTCTTCCTCTGCCGGGAGAGACGAGGGGAAGAAGTTAGAGATGGAGAAACAGGGATCCAGGCCAGGAGAGTTTCAGCGCCCTCCCCAGGCCCCTTCCCCACACCCTCTGTGGGCTCTGCCATCCGCCTGTGCCCTCCCCGTGCTCCTGCAGCTGTGCTCCGCCACTCACAGGCCCTCACGGCGATTACCACGCCTCAGATTCCCTCATGCACACGGACACACTCTCTCACACCCAGGCTGAGCTCTGCTCTTAAGAAGACCCCACTCGGGCCTCCTCCAGCCGCTCCCCTCCCCACAGGGTGTGGAGTCTACAGCCGAAAAGGACAGAGTTGCTGGGAGCCCGGCATAAGGGCCTGGTTGCCGCATTAATGTGTGTGAGGCCCCTTGTGATGCAGGAGGGAGCCAAGGGCGAAGGAGGAGAGGGGCAGCGGCAAACGGGACCCCCATCTGTCTGCACGGCCAGGCCTCTCGCACGTCAGGGTCCAGCGTAGTGGCAGAGTGTGCTGGCATTGAGGACCCCTCTCCTCACTGCCCAGCTGAGCCCTCACACACACTCACACACACACTCACACACACACACGCAGAAACAGCAAGGCCCTACCGGTTTCCCCCCCATCTCAGGGTCCAGGCCCCCTCTCCTATCCAAGACGTCATACTCCTCTCTTCGTCCCAGATTAAGCTCCTGAAACAGAGAGAAAAGCGTCAGAGACCGGAAAGAGAAGCTCAGGAGGATGGGGCCAGTAGGACTGGGAGTTCCTTCTGGGTGGGGGCTCACAAAGGAGCACGGACTGGGAGCTCCATCGGCTACCGTCATCTCGGAGAACATCTCAAAGAACTTATTACCATGGCGGCGGGGGTGGATCATCGATTCAAAGTCCCATTGCACGGAGAGCGTGAAGTCGCTTCTCCACCAAAGGGAAGATTCTATACTCTCCTCCTCCACCCCACCCCTCCAGCCTGTGAAACCGCCGCCAGGCGGGGGCCCGCTAGGAGCAGACACTACACGAAGCAGGCGCCTGCCGTGCATCACACCGCTAGCGCGCCGCGTCCTCAGAGTACCCCCCCGAGGCAGGCAGGCACCATGACTACCCCCGTTTCCGGGGTGAGGAAACTGAGCCCCAGGGAGGTTAAAACAACTTGCAGGGCTGACAGCCGCGGACGAGACCTGCAACCGAGCCCCGGCCGCTGTTTTCCCCACGTCCCAGCAGAGGACCGCACTTTCTCCAGACCGGGCTCTACGGGAGAGGCGGACTTACATTATAGACCTGGTTCTGGCCCTGCTGGTAGGCGGGGACGTCGGCACTCCTGCTGAACTGGACGGAGAAGAGGAGAGAAAGCGCGTTACTCTCTGCGCAGGCAGCCTCGCTCCGCTCCGCGACGGCCAACGGCGCGCGCCCTGCCTGCGGGGGGGCTGGGCCCTTGCGGGAGCCGGTGGCGCTGCAGCTTCTTTTCTGAGCTCAACTGTCCTTACACCTCCCAGAGGTCAAGAGCAGCCACCGCAGGGGCCCGCGGCACTGGCCGCAGCTTCCGGTCCCTGGCCCGCGCCCTCGCGCGTGCGCAGAAGCGCCGGGCTCGCGGGCCGCGCCCCCTGGGTTCCGGGAGGTTCTCCAGGCCCCTTCCTCCCAGGGGCTCGGAGCACACCTCGAGGAGGATGGTAGCTGCGCAAGGTCCCACCTCCTATCTTGACCTCTGCAGCAGGGTGCTTTCCGTGTGGCACTGTGTCCTGAGGACCTGCCCCGGGCGCATGGCCTCGATCTGTTTTCAGTTCATGCCCCTCAGCTGAAACTGCACGGTTTCGCAGATTCAGAGCATTGGGAACCACCTGAGAGATCATTTAGGGCAGCGTTGCTCAAACTTAAGAAAATCTATAAGACACTGTTTCTTATAATAAAATCTTTTGCCAAAGTCCAAAATCCAAAAGAGAAATGGGTTGAGGCACGGAGGTCATAACGACTGAGGCCTCCTATCCGGAAGTCCTTCCACCCTCTGCCCAGCCATGGTCACCCCCAGTCCCAGCCCCTCCAAGAAATGCAGGGTCTGCAGGGCATTAGGTGAAAACCCACGCTCTGGGCCAACCCTCCCTCGTACTGATAAGCAAACAGGTTTGAAGAGAAAAGGCTGGCCGAGCCTGGGTCAGAAGTTGGACAGCAGAATCTGGAAAGAGACCCCCACCCCACTGCTCTTCACTGCCTGAAGCATAACCCCCTTTCCTGCCAGCAGAAACCCTGCCCTGGGACGCTTTGATGTTCACACATCTGTATGTCTCCTCACTAAGGGGCCAGCACTAGGCTCACTGTCCCACTCAGCCAGACATCCCCCCCTTCCCCACCCCCCCGCAGTGGGCACACTTGTCTGGTCCCTGCTTTGCCCATGTACACCAAGACTCAGGTACCACCCACGCTTGAGACTTTCCAACACCAAGGCCCTCTGCACATCCACCGAGCTGGGGAGCCCATGCCCTCCCCCCAGAGCCCAGTGGTACCCACCTTCGCTCTCAGGAACAGGGCAGTGACAATGACACCGTAGATGAAGAGGATCCCATCCAACAGGTAGCATAGTTTAGGATCGAGCAGGCCGAAGCTCTGTGCCGCTGTATCGAGAGATGAGATTGGTCAGCCAGGCTCAGGTGACGGAACACGCCCTCACAACCCCCGGTAGAGGGGGGGGAGCGTCCCCTGAAGGGTCAAGGAAATCACAACAGGGTGCTGGGTCCATTCTCCATACCCCACCTGCACAACCTCTCTCCCCACCTTGGACCAGCCCCTGGGAAAACCTAACCTGCCCCAACAGTGGACATGGCACCCGGTAGGGCCACAAAGCCTGGAAGGCAGGAAGGTGAATGGAAGGTGAAATTGTCCACTGTGCACAGGGCGGCTGCCTCACGGCACGGGAGCCCAGCTGGGTGTGAGCCCCATCTGAACCACGCATTCCGGAAGCCACCCCAAATTACCAAGGGGCCCCTAATCCCTACTGCCATAACAACCTCGGTCAAACTGTCCTATGCAAACTGGAGTACAATGGAGTTGGGGAAAGAGATACAGTAAATATTCTGGTTAAATAAAAGTTAGCATTTCTACTTGAAAGCTCACTGCACTATGAGTGAGGAGACACGGATTTTACTCTAGACTGTTCTTCCTACCAGGTATGTGTGCACAACTCAGGTGTGAAACGGGGCGTAGTAGGCGTCTCACTCCACCCCTGCCTGGTATCAGAGAAGCAGCGGTCCCGCGGCCACAGTCTCTCCCGGGCCCGGGGCGCCCTCCCATGGCCGCCTGCAGGACTACGTCGTGGCTACAGGAATGGATAACGTGCACTGGAACAAGGTCACATCCTTACTAGTTTTGTGACTTGGGGCAGGTTATTTACCCTATTTCAGCTGCCTCTTCTGTTGACCAGGGTGAAAACTGTAACATTTCTTTAGTGTTTACTCGGTGCCGGACACCGCTTTGATGTAATAACTTGTCAGATTCTCCCAACAGCACCACACAGACACGGAGGCACAGAGAAGCTCAGGTTTTGCCAGGAGCACGTACTCAGCAAATGAGAAGCAGCCCAGGACAGCCCAGGCAGCATGTCTCCCCTCCTTTCCCCCACCGGCTTCTGCCACAAGCCCTGGGAGCAGGTGATTCAAGGCTGCTCCAGAGTCCCCACCTCCACCTTGTGACTCCCTCTGTCCTCAAACCTTTGACTCCTTCCCTAACTCAGGGGCCCTCCTGGTGCCAGGCAGCTGATCTCTTTGTAAACTTCCCATAGCCCCTTCTCAGAAACCATCCACGAGCCAGTCTTTCTGAGCAAAATCCAGCCCTGACTTAGCAGCCCAGGTCCAGGCCCCAGCACACCTTCTCCCCACAGTGCCCCTCCTGCTCTACCCGCCTGCCTTTGCTGGGGCTGGTTCCTCTTCCCTGCCTACCATTGCTAGCACCACCCGCTCCACTCAGCTGCTGGAATGGGACTCAGGTTCCGCCATCACAGCCCCTAGTGAGAATTCAGTGTGCTGATGGATTGCAGGGGCCTGCATCCCACAGAGCCCTCTACAGACATAGTGTGTTGGGTTATGAAATTCCCCTCCATCTAGGCTGGAGTAAGTGCTGGAGAACAATGGCTGCATCTTCTTCATGTTTGCCTCTTCCTTCACCCCCAGCATCAGAGCACAGAGCACAGGGTAGACATTCATTAGATATATGGAATTTTCAGGGAAGATGCCAGGCCCCCTACACGAGGTTGGCCTGCCTTCTGGCCCTGAGGCAGTGCCGGAAGCCCCTGCTGACCAAAGGTGGGTGTCTGAAGTCCTCGAGGAGACAAGCCAGCCCCCAGCAAAGGCCACCAAAGCTGGGGTGAATTTTTTTCCTTTTAGGACTGGAGAGGAGGTGACAGAGGCAATTTATGGGGGTGGTTGAGATTCAGAAAAAGGGTTGGGGGAGACAATCGCTCAGTTGCCCGTCACATGAAATGAGAACAGAAAAATTACCGGACAGTAAATTTATAACAAATAAGAAGAAATATTTCTTGGTGTTGTGCAGAGCCAGTGCAGTGGGGGAGGGGATTGGGCACCTTCCCAGAGATAAGTAATAGAAAAAGGTTTTCTTTCTTTCTTCCTTTTTAAAGAGCAGCATGATTTTATGACCAAAGACAAGTGTGCTGTGTGTGGTTTGGTCGAGGAAAGGGTATTAATAGCCACACGCTTCCCAGGGTAGGAAGCTTCCCTCTGCCTAGTCCAGCTGTGCCCGTGCAGGGAGGAATGGGACTGAGGAAGGCAGTGATCATCCAGAAAGCTCCCTGAAGGGGCCCAGAACCTAATTCAATTACGTGACTAATTAAATGTTTATTGGCCCTTTGCTTGATGTCAGGGGATATTGAAATAGAAAGAGCCCTGGATTGGGTATCAGATGTGTTCTAGCCCTTCCCCTGCCACTAAGTAGCTGTGTGGTCTTGGGCAAGTCCCCTTACCTCTCTGGGCCTCAGTTTCACCATCTGTAAAATGGTGGATAATCATGTCTATCTTAAGGGTGTGGTGAGAATCAAATGAGAGAATGTATTGGTAGGTGTTTTTGTAAATTTCCTCCATAAGGCTAATGATGTCTAGCATTTGGGTAGGGTCTTCTGAGTCCCTGCTCTCATGGAGCTTATGGTTTAGCTCATGAGGCCACACCCAGGGTGGAGGGGCTTCCCTTGAACAGCAGACAGCTTTCCAAGATGACAACTCAAAGGCAGGAGCCACAGACACTCCCGGTTCCAGCTTCTTCCCAGCCCCCCACCATCCCCAAGGCAGAGACCTGTTCGCCTACTTCTGTGAGCCATTTGTCATGCTGTTTCTATCCCCACCACATTCGGTCCCAAAGAGAGGTATTTAAAGGGGTTATATGGTGGCTGTTTTCCTAGACAAGTGGAGAAGCTGTTTTATTTCACACTTCCCATCCTCTGTCCCAAGTCCACAGCACCCCAGAGAACCCCAGCATTTGAACAAGTACCCAGATACTGATTGAGCGTTCTTGCTCTCAGTCCTGGCTGCATATTAGAATTAGCCCACTCCCTTATGCCCCCAGGTTCTCATTTAATTGGTCTGCGGTAGGGCCTGGGCATGAGCACGGGCCAGTGCACAGCAGGGTTGAGATTCAGAGCTGCAGCATCACTCGGGTGCAGCCTTCCATAGTGATACAGCCATACCCTATAACAAGTATAAATTCCACGCTAAACTGAGACAAAGAACAAAATTAAAGACTCAGTCTTTCACATGCACTGTAATTTTTGTGTACTTCTGAACTGTGTATTATTGAACTTCTCTAAGTCTTGGTTTCCTCATCTGTAAAATGGGGATAGTAATATTACCTGTCTCATTAGGTGATGGTGAGGCTTAATTAAGATAATTATCACGGGGTGCAGGACCTGGCATGTAATAAGTGCTCCATACATCAGCCGTTGTTATCACCATGATTTTTTTTCCAAATCACCACCAATACATTTATTTGAGGAAGAAAGGGTCAAATCATACCAAGAACTTTTAAACTAGGTAGGACTAGGGACACGAGTGGTCTTACAGGTGCTCCAGGATCAGGCCTCACGCCAGGTGGCCAGGCTGAGACAGAGGCGATTTAGAGGTGATTCCAGTTACTCCAGGGCAAAGCACGACCCTAATGTCACCTGGAGGAAAAGCAGGCTGGAGCTTCAGAAGAGCTGGCCCTGCATACTCAGGTACTTCCCGCAGTGGATCTGAGATTAGAACACTGGGGACAAAAGGGGACCCAGCCTGCAGCTTGTGTTTTCTCATAGCCAGGAGATTGCCTGCCAGCGTGCTCACTGCAATCCCCACCACAAACTTGGTGCCTCTCCGGCTGGCCAGGGTCTGGCTGAACCGGGAACCCGGATTCCAGGTGTTTCCCAGCCCCCCTGTCATCACATTGTCATCCACCAAGTAGGCACTGGTGAAGTGGGCCGACAGCATGATAAGCTGGAGCCTTCCTGCCAGGTAGCAGGTGTGAAAGGAAAATCAAAATTGTGTCAGCATTGCTAAGAGAGCTCTCTAAAATGGAGCCAGGAGACCATTAAGAAAGTGTGACTTATGCACGTCTCAGCCTGGATGGAATCTGACCTTTTGACCTGATGATGTCATCCAGAACACCTGCCAGAAACTCAAGATACTTTTTGGACCCTCACCCTAAAATAACACATGACAGTCTATCTACTTATGGGACCCGCACTCTAGAACAACTTGAGATTCCTTAAGGACAAATAGTTTCCAACTCATGTCAGAATCAATCACAGTTCTCTCCAGGCAACTCTTAACAGCCTGGTGGCTTTTCGTCTTTATAAGTCCCTGATGCTTTCTCTTCCTCTGAACACTCTTTCAGGGTTACCCGAATCTGTGTCTCCTGAATTACAGTGCATAAGACCCCAAATAAACTCTTTCCTTATTTGCAGCCTCCTGCATTATTTTTTGGTTGACACAGGATGCCTGGAACACGCCCTGTGAGACTCCAGGGGAAACTGGAGTCAGATCACAGCGTATCTGTCCATACCTTCATTGCATCTAAAAATGTTACGAGTCTTATTAGTGAGAGTGAGCCCAGCCATCTCTATATACCCTTTTGTCATCTTCATAAAAGCCCTGAGTTCAGAAAGTTTCATGGCACTGACCATTAACAGGAAGATTCTGGGGCCCCAGAAGGCAGCCCTGGAGGAGACACCTGCCCTTACAGGGTCTGCTTTCTCTGGGTGAGATGTATTAGAATTGTGTTGTTTTTCTGTCTCTCAGGCAGACTGTAAGCTCTGTGAACAGAGAGAACAGGACTTAATCAACCTGGCCCTGCTGTAGCCCGAAGCTGCAGACACACACTGGTACCCATCTCCCCCTCCAGCAAGTCCTTTATAGGAGCAGGGCATCTGCTGAACTCCCTCACATCCAACTAATAAGGATACCTCTCATTTGAACCCCAATCTGTACTTTTAAAACGACTTCCTGTGCCTGATCAAGTTTGATTCTCATGAGAGCCCAGAAGGTAGGCAGGGTGCTATTACTGAGTCCAATTCACAGGTTGATAAACTGAGACCAGAGGAACAAAGTACCTCTCCTGAGAACACCTGCAGATTAGCAGCAGAGCTGGATGGGATTACTGAGTCTCCCAGTTCCTGGTACTTGTCTAAACTTTCTGCCTTAGGTGCACCTCACCTTTAAGTGTAGGACACAGAGTTTTCCCCTAGCTCTGAATTCACAGCCCTTACTGTTTGCTGGCTTTTGACACTGTCACAGCAGTTTGTGAACTTTTCACATCGTGTCTCCCTCCCCGACAAGCCCTGGAAAGCACAGATGATGCATTTTGGTTTCACTTGCTTATTTCCCCTTCTCACCTAGCACATATGAGGCCACTTGAGAAGAGGAAAGAACACAAGCCTTAGAGCCAGAAAGGCTAAGATTTAAATTCTGAATCTGCTTCTTACTGGCTTTGTGGTTTGGGACAGCTTTCTTAACCACTCTGAGCTTCAATTCCTCCATCTGCAAAAGGGGTTTTAATAAGACTGACTTCACAGGATAGTTATGCAGATGAAATGAGTGACAGTGTGTGGAGAAGCACCCTGCCTGGTGGCACGTGCTGAGCCCAGGGGTCTCAGGTGACCTTCTTTGCCACGATAGAGGCTCTGAAGATACAAGCAGCAGCAGGAGTGGACCAGGACTTCCCACCCCATCATGCCCCATCAGGCCCAGGCTGGGGACGGAACCTGGTCAGCTTCCCCAGCTCAAGATGGAACGACCCACCTTTCAGGGTATATGAGGATAAAACCAGACAATGCATATGTGTAAAGTACTTGGTATAAAACAGGAGCTCAATAGTGTGTGGATATCCTGAGAACTCCTGGCTTCACCAAATGATAACGAGGTAACTTACATTTGCACTGTGTCCAGTTTAGAGAACTCTTTGTCCTTACGTTATCTGGTTTAATCCCCAGAACAACTCTGTATGATACGGGCAGAATGACTGCCAGTTCTATTCAGAGGAGGAAATTGAGTCTCAGAAAGATCACTCAGCTAGAAAGTTCCCAAATTTCGTCTGATGCAAAGTCTCTCCACTTTACCCTGGTGCATCTGGGGTTTCTCTCATTCAGAGAGCTTCCTACCTTTAGTAGGAGTTTCTTCTCTAATACCTCCAGCCTCTGCTTGAATAGCTCAGGTGACCAGGAGCTCACCACCCATCAATTACTGGTGAAGAGCTCAAATTTTCGGAGCTTTTAAAAAACAACTTTGGTCTTAGTTCTGCCTCCAGAAGCACAAAGAACAGATTCTCCCACGTCTGTAGGGCCTTTAAAATCCCACCCATGACCAGCTTGTCTCTGCCTTCATACGAAGCACTTTAGCATCACAGCAAGAGTTAATCCTTTGAAGGTAGACAACTTGAGACCTGGCTCTGCTGCTTAACTAGCTGTGTGAACACGGGATAATCATAGCTACCTCCCAGGGTGGGTGAGGTAAATGGGACGGGCTGGTAAGCTCTCACTACATGGGAGCTAATGGCATCAATACAAATAGCCTATGATTCCGGTAGGAGCAGCTTCCAAGACTCCTGATCTCCTTTTGCATCTCCAACCTTGAGCCCAGGGTCCAGCTGCTGCCCAGCCCCACCTCCAGACTCACACACAATCGGTGATGACATTGCAGGCTAAGAATTTAGAAAACAGGAAGTCATGTGTTTTCAGGAAGGCAGCGGCAGAGCAAAGGGGGTACCTCTGCTGGGTGTGATGCTCAGCCAGCCGACCGCAGCCTCACAGGCACCCAGGGGAGGGCCTGGCGAGTTGCTCTCTTTCACTGAGCAAATAACTTTCACTGCAGCAGGAAAAATACAGGCTAGACACACAGGGTAATAGTTACAACCACTAGCTGAAGATTTCTTTTGTGCCAGGAAGCATGTGTGAGTTTTCTGATTTGATCCTTACAGCAACTATGATTTTACAGCTGGGACGTCTGAGACTTGGAGAGGTTTAATAACATGCCTCAGGTCTAGAGCCAGGGTTGAACCCAGGCCTGTCTGAATCCATAATCCCGACACTATGTGGTCCAGGGTCCTAACCACCGTTTGGTAATACCCTTGGACCACTTTCTGGTCTTCAGGGATGGGGAGAAGGGATCCTCACCAGGCTGTGGAGACCTTCCTTCTCAGAGGATCCGTATGAGTAGTTGACATCCTGACTTTACAAATGACCTTCCTTCTTGGAGGAGGCAAGGGGCTGAAAGGTCTAGGGGGTTAACAGGTACAGCCGACCTCCTGTCAAATGTGAGGCCAGGACCTACACTGGCCAATGCCCAGAGAGGCTGACCCACTTGGAGACATCCTAATCACCTTGACCTGCAGAACAAGTCTAGGTCGTTTATCAGTACCATGTAATTTATTGCTAATCACTTTAATTTGCCAGTCTCCTCAACTCCCTCCTCAGTGTTGGATTTCAAATATTCATGTTTCATTGGAAAGCTAATCATCTGGTCACAATCATCTACAAATTATTTCCCCATAGACAAGGATTCTAAGGGAATGGGGGAAAAAGGGAGCTGTTTGATTTCATAGAGATAATAGGACTATGAGTAAATATCTCCCTTTCTCTATTTTTATTTCCATTAAATTTGTTATGTTTGTGCAATAATTTAAAAATGTTTTCTGTGATCACTTTTTATTTTCAAGTAAATCGACTCATTATAAAAGTGCAGGAAAGTAGAAAAAATCAAAATCACCCGTAATACCATGTTCAAACACAGCTACAATTAATATGACGGCAGATTGCCTTCCAAAGTGTTTGTTATTTATAAACTATAATCATTCTACATAAAAAATTTTCCCTGAAAAAAACATTTTTTCAGTTAGCGCTATAATTTAAAATTATATTTCCATGTTATTTCACATATTCATATTTATATTTCATGTTACTTTACAGTTTTACTAAATATTCTTTTTAAAGGTTGCATCATAATCCTTCCACTATTTATTTAACCATTCCCCAATGGATGGCCATTTGTTTCCAATTTTTCACCATTGTAAAAAATTCTGTGATGAACCACTTCATTCCTAAAGCTTTTCATAGGTTTAGAATTTAGTCAGTAATACTTTGAAAAATGAAAGGTAAGACAACTGGTCCAAGAGAAAAATCAGCTAAAGATATAGAAGTAGGCAATTCTCAGAGGAGGAAAAATAAATTGCTTATAAGCATATAAAAAGACACTCAATCTCACTACTGGTCAGGTAAATAAAAGTACAGAACGACAAAGAGATGGATCCCATTTTTCATAGCTGGTTAGAAGACCACAGCTGTGAGGGTATGGGGAGGAAGGGCACTCCTGGCAGAGGGACAGCAGGTGCAAAGGTCCTGTGGTGACCCCAAGCCTGGTGTGTCTGAACAGAAAGGAAGTGGGTGTGGCCAGTGTGGCATGGAAGAGGGATAGTGCTAGAAGATGAGGTTAGAAGGTGACAAGAGGGTGGGGGCATTAGTTAGAACCTCTTTGGTCAGTGGATTTTACTCTTCATGAGATGAGGAGTAATTGCAGGGTTTTCTCTTTTTACAACAAATACACATTATTTTTGTAATTTCAAAAACATGAATACAATTTAAAAGAAAAAAATTGAAGCCAATTGGATAAATTGGGTTCACAGTTGCCTTGGGCCCTTGGGTTGGCTGGAGATGCAAGACAGGTGAGCTGCAGGATGGGCCTAAGATCCAGGCTGCACTCCCAAGGGGGCCAGCCTGCTCTGTGAGGTCCTCCGTGATTTGCCTTCATCCACCCGAATGTAGTTACTTTATCTTTTTCTGCCCTCGTCCCATAAACGAAGCTATGGTTTCCACGCAGAGAGTGGTTCATTTCTGCTGAAGGGATGGATGCAAATCCATTCATTCTTTTGCTCGCTCATTGTTCATTACACTTATGACCACCAAGCCTTTGTTTCTGTTATGGCTGAATTGTGTCCCCTCAAAATTCGTATGCTGAAGCCCTAACCCCCAGTACCTCAGAATGTGATTGTATTTGAAGATAGGGTCTTTAAAGAGGAAAGTAAGTTAAAATGAGGTCTTAGGGTGGGCCCTAATCCATTATGACTGGTGTCCTTATAAGAAGAGGCGATTAGGACACAGGCATGTACAGAGGGAAGACCACGTGAAGATACGGAGAGAAGATGGCCACCTACTAGCTGAGGAGAGAGGCCCTTAGAAGAAACCAACCCTGCTGACACCTTAAGCTCAGACTTTCCAGCCTCCAGAACTGTGAGAAAATTAATGTCTGCTGTTTAAGCCACTAAGTCTGTGGTACTTTGTTATGGCAGCCCTAGCAGACTAATAGGGTTTCCTTCTCTGAAAACAGCCACCATAATTCCTAACTTCTGAGTCATTGTAAGGAGGGGGCATATTGCATGTAAGCAAGAACCTAGCACAGTGCCTGATACATAGTGAGTACTCAAAACACCGTGATAGGCCATCGTTATTAGCAGAAGGTGCAGGCACTGTGCTAGGCAGTGAGGAGAGAGTAAAGACACAGATCCAGCCTCACAGCTGAGCAGGGCGGTGAGCAAGTAAACGGATCTTCCCATTAGGAGAGATGCACGGGGCGCTGAGGAGGCCCCAGGGAGACGACGCCCTCATCAGTGCTCTGGGAGTAACACAATGACAGGCACTGGTCTCCCTTGGTGAGCAGAATTCACGTTTCAGTTCTTTCCACTCATTCCACCTTCCCAGCAGCCCCTCAAGGCCCGTGGACAAGTCTCTCATTTTAGTGGACAGCACTTGCTCTGTACCAGGCACAGTTATAAGCAAGATACACACACACACACACACACACAGAGAAATATATACATATATGTGTATATATACATATATGCATGTATGTATACATATACATCTATATCTATATCTATCGAGAGAGAGAGGGAGAAAGAGGGACTCATTCTTCCCTCTTGCTGCCAGCTTGGACCCGTGGCTTTTCCCGGTTGACTCCAGGGATTGACACCATAACCATTGTGGTCATACCAAACATTTGCTCTACACTTTCCAGTTACAGAACTCTTTTACGTTCTTGATTTCATTTGATCCTAACAAGAGTGAAGTGAAGTTAAGCCGGGAAGATCTTATTGCTCCACTTTGCAGATAGAGAGTCTGAAGGTCAGGGAGGTGAAGTGACTCTCCTGAGGTCCCGAGGTGCACGCGGAGCAGAGCCTAGAGGAGAGGCCATGTCTCTCCAGGCCTCTGTTCTTTCACACAGCACACAGCCCACAGCCCTCTCATTGTGCTCTTGAACGTTAGCACCATTTAAAAGAATTCCACTCTAGGGCAAAACCCTCATGTAAAAATTCCAAGCAGGATTTTGCCATTTCTCTGAGACTTTAATTTATTCTGCAGATAAGCCCTCGCAGTATGCAGAGATATATGCACAAAGATATTTACTGCAACATTATCTGCAGGAGCAGAAAAAAGAAAAAAAAAAAAGAAGAAAAACAAGGTAAACGTCCACCAGCCAGAAACCACATAAATAAATATTGGTGTATTCATGTATAGTAGTTCAAAAAAACAAACACAACAGATAGTTCTGTGTGTGCTGCTGTGGAAAGATCTTCAGGATAATTAGGTGAAAGGCAAGCTCTGGAATGGTGTGTTTAATATTTGTGTATAAAAAAGAAGAGTTATATTATGTAGGCTGCATATGTATACTTATACAGACATAAAAACGTATCTGGATGGAGTTTCTGTTTGGGATGATGAAAAAGTTCTGGAAACATTCGTGATTATGATAAATCTCTCCATTTAGAACTCTAGTTTCTGTAAACATGGTTTGTGCTTTTCAGTGTACAAGTTTTTGCACATAATTTGTTAAGTATATGCACTTTGTCTGAGGAGAAGCCACTGGCCGGGAGAAAATATTTTTGAATCACACACATAAAAGAGGATTGAATCCTGAATATATAAAATTCTAAAATACATAAGGAAGTTGGGGAGGGAAATTGCTCTGTATCCTGTTTGTGACCATGGTTACATGAATCTACCCAAATTTTAAAACTCAAAGAACTACACACCAAAACTAGTGTATTATTAATTATTATTACTATTAAGTGTGTAATTTCTTTAAAAAATAAAAAGTCTATAAGACAGTAAAAAAAGAAAAGAAAAAGTTCTGGAAACAGATAGTGATGATGGTTGCACAACATTGTGAATGTACTTCATGCCACTGAATCATACACTTATAAATGGTTAAATGGCAATTTTGTATCATTTATAACTTACCACAATAAAAAAGTATCTATATCTATCTACCTATCTATATATCTGGATAGCTACACACACAAAATATATTTTCCATGGTTAACTCTGGAGAGGAATGAGTGGAGGAGGAGGTCAGGAAAATTTTACTTATTTTCTACTTTGCACCTTTTTGTGCTCTTTGAAATTCTATGATAGTTTTTACATTTATAATATTAAGCGACCCAAACAAAAACAAATATCGTGAACGCTTAAGTCAAACCAGGTGTGTGTGGCACAGTTCTAAACAAGCAGAAAGTGGAGGGACAGGGACTCGTCCATCTAGCAAAGCACCTCGAGCTTGGCTGTGGCTCCGTACATTTCTAGTGATGACTTGCTGGCATTTGGAAGTATTTCAAATATACAGAAATTTTCACTCTAGTGGCATTTTGGGAAATTTTAATACATTTACGCATGAACATCAAAACGATTACTGCTGATGAATAGCACCATCGTTATTGTTGCTATTATTATCCAGTGCTGCAGAAAAGAGATGCTTTCATACGCAAGTCCCTCCTTGCCCCATCCCTGACGTGAGCACCAGCCCAGCCAGGTGAAAGCAGCTCTGACCCACCCACGGCCTCGCTCCAGCCATACCACTGCTCGCTGGGAGTCGGGTACCCAAGAAGCCAAGCAGGTTTCTGGGCATCAGGAGCTGAGCTGCCTGAGCAATCCAAGGAAGACCATAGGACAGAAGGGAGGCAGAGGGGCCATCTCTGCAGCCCTCATCTGCCCTCTGGAAACCATCCTGCTGGCCCCAGGCGACTGAGGGTACCCCTTCGGGGCTCCGGCAGCACCCACAGTAGAAACCCGTGTATCTATCTGCTTGACTGATGCCGCCTCCAGCTGAGGGCTCCCTGAACCCGGGGCCGTGCCTCCTCCACCTTTGTAGACCCTGTGATGGGCTTCTCTTGCTCTACTGTGGCAGGCTGGGGGCGAAGCCCAGGATGAGGCCCCGCTGAGCAGCTTCCCACTGCATCAAGTTTCAGCTTCTCCGAGATTTGCGGAGGACATGCTATTTCGATTTGAAATCAGACACAAGTACTTTATGGGATAGAGTAAACAGCTCCCCGGGATTTTAAGGAGGCAAGCTTGAGCTTTCTGAGGCCAAGCTCACTGTTCCACGTGTGCGGGTCCCCCCTGAAAGGCGACGGGAGAAGCAGGGGCTGGCTTCCGGGGCTTCTCTAGAGGTAGTCGTGCTCACACCCCTGGGCCCTGGCCACCCACGTCCGACAGAGGTGGGTCCTGCCCAGGCTGTCACAGCCCGCCCGGTGCACTCCGACCACAGCCAAAGCCCAGGTACGCCGGACCGCACCCCAAGGCACCAAACGAATTCCCCAGAGGGAGAGGAACCCTGGGCGCAGTGCAGGGCCCTGGGACCCTTCCTCCCCGCGCGGCCAGGGCGGGCTCCCGGCTCCCGCCGCCTCGCAGTGCGGTTACGGGGAGAGCAGCTCCTCCCCTCGGCCCACAGCTGTCTCCTCGCTCGAGGTTTCCTGTCGAGCGGCGCCATCCAGGGCCTGGGTTATCGCCCGAGATCTCCCGTCTGAACTTGAACTGTTCACACACGCTCAGGCGCCCGCCCCCGCTTGCGGTCCCTTCCCCAGCCCCACCGCCTCTGCGGGGAAGTCGGCGTGGGGCTGGGAGCGCTCGGGGGAGGCTGGATCCGTGCCGGCTCGGGGGCTGGGGCCTGAGGGGCTACCTCCCAGACGCCAGGGGGAACTGTCCAAGGGTCCCCCGGAGAGGCAGGGACCGGCCAGGCCCTGGGGCCTGCGTGGGGAGCGGGGAGGGACAGACAGTGGCCGGGAGAAGGCCTGGCTCTGTGCGTCCCGGCACACGCGCGCACGTGTCCACCGCACGGCCCCGAGGGACACGCCGCTGCCTTCCCATCTGAAGGCCCGGGGGACAGAAGGCCCTTCTGGAGACATAACCGCCCGCCCCCCCCCGCGCGCGGAGGGCCTCAGTCCCACCAGCGCTGCTCCCCCTTCTCAGAGAGCCAGGAGGAGGCACAGGGGTCTCTCTGTTCTCACACAGGGGGGCTCCAAATGTCAAAGCCGCCGCTCTCAGAATCGACGGCTGCTTTCGTTTTGGAGCCCTGAACACTCAGTGTCAGGGCCTTCCCGGTGCTCACGCCAGCAGAAAGCGAGCCCTGGAGTTCATCTGCCCCTCTGATGGGGCAGCTCTCTGCGGAGCTCCTGGGCACACGGGGACTGCCCGTGTCTGGGCTGTGTTCTCTCTCACCCACCCCAGGAGTGAGGGGCCGCGGGGGGGAGGGGAGTGGCCCAGAAGAGAACCCCTGTCGGCTTCTCCTGGTTTCCTCTGGTCGCATAACAGGGTATTATGAAAAATACCGATGCAGAGAATTTTGACTGCAAAGGACCGAAAAAGTCAGTTGAGCTAGTTCCTGGGTGAAGAGGGGCTGCTTTACCCCTCTTGGCTGGCAGCAGAGCCAAAGCCCTCAGCAGTGCTTGCCAGGTTGGTCTGGGGCCAGTGTCAGAACCGCCCCAGAGCGGCTGAATTAAGAGTCTCTAGAGGAGGGTCCAGGGATGTGCATTTTAACATGCTGCTCCATGTTCTCTTGTACGCTTCACTGCCGGCACCACTGCCTTCTGGGTTGGTTGGGTCTGGAAGATTCTATGAATGCATCCACCCCGACCTGAGCATTTGCAGACAGGCTGCTCCTTGAAGGAAGGCAGCCCCAAGGCTCCCTGTCGTAGACACAGAGCAACCCAACAGGGACCAGTACCTCCACACTCGGTCACTTTTGTCAGAGGAACCCAAGGGATTACAGCCCCGACATGGCAGGTCCGTCTTGTGTTCATTCCCCACATTTCATCGTGTTGATGTGTGATCTCATGTGGACATCATGCCGTCCCTAATATGGCTGCCTGGAGTTCTGCTTTGTTTACGATATACTAACGAGGACAGTCCCATAATTTCTTTTTCTCCTTCTGGCTCCGGTTTTTTCGCATCCAGTCATTTGCTGAGGACCAGCTTGCTGAGTGCTGGGGCCTGCCCTGGGAAGCCTTTGCATCCATCCACCTGTGTCCTGGGAGGTTCTGAACAGCTGCAGTGAGACATCGGCCTGGGTGGCGCCAGGAGCTGGGGTGGGCATCTCACACTGCATCAGCACTGTCTTAGCATTGGCCTTTGCTCCTGGTACCAGAGCCACAGCTGCTCTGAGCAATTTGGGGACTCTGAGTGGTTTGCTCAGGGCTGTGTGGAAATAGGATGGGGGGCCTGGGCACCCTGAAGCGTGCTTTACTTCCTGTTGCAGGGTTAGCTGGCCAGAGAACAAGTCCAATTTCCCAAACATACCAGAATGACCAGCGAAGGAGAAATAATGTTGCAGCCGAAACGGAGCTGGCATCTCACCCCTCTATTTCTCCACTGATTTATCCTGGATGGAGAAGGGGCAAAACCACCTACCAATCCTGGGAGATGAGAAGCACTGTGAGGTGAAGTAGGGAGCCTGGGAGAGTGTAGGAGGGAGCGTAGGCTTGTATATAAACAGGTACACGCAAGTTTTTCCAAATGCTTCCCACAGCTCTCCACCCAGATCCTGCCTTTCTCCTTCCCTCTAGTAATCCTTTCCAAGCCTTTCTCAGCTCTGCCCTTCCCCTAAGGCTTCCTTCCCCTAGAGCTCCAGCCCACACCAACTTCCATTGCTTTCATTATTTTTTAGCACCAAGAGCACTTTGTTACTCTCATTGTGTCTAAGGGGTTCTTTCCTACTCAGCTAGATTGCACGATGCTCAAGGGCAAAGAAAGAGCCTGGCTTCTAGTTCTTTAGATTCTACCACTGTAGGAAGCCTAGTGGTGGGTATCACTGGCACTCAGTCATTACCTAATTGTTTGGATGATTAAGAGGCTGATTGATTGGTTGATGGCCATTAATGTATAAAACGAATGAATTTTGCCCCCTACATTTCAAAGAACCTATGAGTTGGAAGAGGCCTGAGAGACAGTTTTTATGGGAGCCTGGGCTAATGCTATTACCCAAAGTATGCAACCTTAGGGAAGTGACTTCACCCCCGGTTTCTTCGCCTCCAGAATAAGGGTGTTCATATAACAATCTCTGTGGTTCCTTCCAGCTGTGATCCAGTGTTCAAGCTAGTCATCAGGAAGAAAACTGCTTAAGATTTCTTAATGAGCAGGCGTCACAAAGTGTCAGATTCCCAAAGTGCCCTCCACCTTCCCTGGTGTCCCTGCGTGCGTGGCCTTGGCATAAGCATAAGTGAGTAGGATGGGATGTTGTAGCCCCAGAGCCTCCGAGGGAGGAAGACTGCCAGGGCCTTTTCTCACAGGTGGGTTCCAGGCTGTGAACAGGCCCAGGCCCTGCCAGGCAGGACTGCCACCCAGGGCAGCATCCTACTGCCACCTGAACAAAGAACAGGCCGAGGTTCACCCGGAAAGGATAAGCCTTCTGGGAGGGCAGCCAATGGCTTCCAGCAAGACTGCTCAGCTCATCCTTCCATTAAATTCTTCAGCTTAACAAAACTTTTACTCATCTTTCAAGGCTCAGGTCAAATGTTACCTCCTCTGGGAAAACTTCTGTGCTTCCTTTAGGCAGAACTAATCTCCCTTCCACGGCCACCTGTTTCTAATCTACAGGTGCCCGAAAAATCAGGAATCATGAGTTAAATTTATTGTCAAACAGAATATCAGTTACATTTTCAAAAAATACATTCAATATGTTCTCCTTCAACCTTCAGATACCTGTTCAGGTGAAATACTTCTAAATTAAAGAAATAGATCCAATTGTTAATCTTGTTTTTAAAAGGTACAAGAAATACAGTACTTTGTCAGGGTTTCCAAGCTTTTTGGACACTCTGTAGTGTATTTCTTGTGTTTTTTTCACATTGACAATTGCACTCATTGCTTTAAACTTAGAAGAATTCCCTGATAAGTTGTCTGGAGGTTGAAGTAAATCCTATCGAGTGTATTGTTTCAAAATGTGGCTAACATTCTGTTTAAAAATAAGTTTATGGTAATATTTCTGACTTATAAGGCTCTAGCTTTTGACACATTTTCACTAATTATTCGATGACAGGTCTGTCCCTGTTAAAAATTCAACTCCACAAGATCTGGAATGTATTTTATTCTTCTTTATATTTCTTTCTCTGCAATCCTTAGCGAGTGCCAGCACAAAGTAGGTGATCCTAAGTGTTCGACGAATGAATAAATGATAAATTCAGCTGGGATTCACCCCAACCCCTGCTCTGCAGCTGAGCCCAGAGTGAGCTCCCTCCCTCATTCCTGTGTTTTCAACTGTCTCTCTCTAATCCCCGAAAGCTTTGACAAGAAAAATAAGATAAAGACTAAGAGCTTTATGTCTCAGCTGTCCAAAAGAAACGTGAGTGGGTGTCAGAAAAATCCGCCCCTGTATGCAGCAAGGTACAGGAAAGGCCCAGCTTCTCACCTCAAGGGGCTGCCGACTAGTCCCGCGGAGACCTCGGGCGAGTTATTTCTGAGCTCCTGTATGTTGGAGCTGGGTCAGAGCTGGGAGCACCAGGGGGAAGGAAGGGCCGCGTGCATTCCCAAGCTTCCTGTGCGGGTCGTATGTGAGACAGAGGGGGCTGCTGCCTGGATTGAAGCACAGCCAGAGCTGGAAGGCTTTCCTGGAGGTGTGTTTGTCACTTTGGCAACCCTTGTGTGCCCTGCCCACGCCCCGCGAGCACTCGCCTGTGACGTACTTCGTTCTCATGGATCAAAGGCCCCACAAAGCCTGCCGCCCCTGCAGCTGCTGCGCTGGGGACGCGCTGGGGACGCGGGCGAACGTGGGCTGTCATCTCTGATGGTGGCTCTCTCCCATGAGAGGGAGTTCACCCTGCAGCTTCCAAGCCAGCCTCTGCCCTCCCTCTTCTCCGATGGAGGTACCGCTGTGGGTACGCGGGGTGGGACGGGGGGAGCCTGGGTATGTCACCTCCTCTCTTGCTCTCTCAATTACTCCATAGTTTGGGTCCTCAGGACGTCTCACCAGGACCGCCAGGAATCAATGAGATCTACTACCAGAGCCCATGGGGCTCCTGCAGCACGCTATGGCCCTTCCTACTTGATTCTAAATCTAGAGTCATAAGTATATAGACAGAGATGCAGATATCACTATAGAAAAGCAAACGGAAGGAAATACAGCAAACTGTCAACAGTGGCTTCATCTCTGTTTTGTGAAATTATGGGTGATTTAAATCTTTTTTATGCCTTTCCCTATTTTCCAAGTTCTACAGTATATTATATAAGAATATACAATTTTGAAATAAGAGAAAATAGTAAAATACATTTTTGATGCCTTTAATTTGCCTCCTCCCCATCGTGACGCTCCCCCCCTTAGATGCACTTTAGGTCAATGAATATCTAAATTATTCTGCATTCTTCATACACACACCAACAGGAGGTAGGTAGCTGATGGGATCCTGGAGTTCAAGGCTAGTCCCAGCCACTTCAGAGAGTAGTAGAAGCCCACAGGAGGAAAGGGGGACATTTAGCATGGTATAAATCACACGGAACTTGTCGCCGTCACAGGCTGGTCAGAGCCGAGCCCAGGTCCTCTCCCCGCCTGGGTCTCTTCAAGCCCAGAAGGCAGATGGGAGCACATCTGTCTGCTCATCCCACTCAGGGATTGGCATTCCCCTCTCACATCCCAGGACGAGGACAGGCTGGGGTTTGGGTTGCTCTGGGGTCACAGGCCAGCATTCCTGGAACCCGTCCCAAAACACAGCTCACAGGAGAGGCCTGTGTGTGCCAGGCACTGAGTCTGACTGTGCGGCTGGACCAGTGTGGTTTAGGGAACAAAACCTTAGCAACGGGTGGCAGTGCTGGAAAAAATGGTGTCCCTTGGGTATCCAAACACACAGATGGTGAGCCCTGGATCAGGACCTGGGAGTGTCTGCATGTGTAATGAGCGGGTCTACACGCACGCACAAGAGCCCATGGGAGAGGGCGCGCCCTGCCTCTCAGAAGTGTCTAAACCAGGAAAGGAGGTGAAATATTCCTTTGGGCCGGGGCCAAGCCCCTGCTGGGAGAGGTTGCCGGGGCCCTCCGGACCCATTTACAGAGAAGAGACACCTGGACCATTTCCCAGCCTAGGTTCTCTCTGTCAGAAGAATGTGACCAGCAAGTAGAAGGCAGCCAGACCGAGCCTCTTACCCGTGGGAAGGTCTGACCACCCTGCTTGCCGGGCTGAAGCCCTTCCAGCCCTCCTCCTGCTTCCCCTCTCCTGTGTCATCCTATCTTCAGGCTGATACACCTCTTCCCTCTGGTTTTTCTCTCAGTGGTCTCCTCCCTGCATTCCCCTTGATTCTCCCCACCAGGCTTTGATTTCTCTGTCACCTCTCCACCTCTCATCTTTCATCAAATGGTCCCTTCCCAAGGTGGCATCATTCCCTTGTCACCTCACACAGACTTGCGTGACATGTTGCCAGCAGCCCTGGCCCTAAGGACTTGGGGACTGCTCCATTGGCTTGATCCAGCTTTCCGGAGGACGAGCAGTCACCCGGCCATCCTGGCAATCCTTCCTGGTGTCTGTGTGCGGCTTTCCTGTGTGACCACTGAGCATGAGCTGCTCTGGGCTGGTTAGCATGGAGGCCACACTGTCCACTCTGGTACAGGAATCATCCAGGGAACTGCAGTCAAGTCTGCAGGGTAACCTATGACCTGAGGCCAGCAAGCCTTTCTTAATCCCCAGAAAGGCCAGGTACAGACAGCAAACTCAGAAACCCGCAGTCACATTGCCTGTCCTTTGTATTAGCACACCAGGATGCACCCAATTAGTATCGCGCATTCCTGCCTCTCATCTGACTTCAAATGGCCAAAGCCCTTCATACCTGGAAGCAGAGACCTGAAAATGTCATCATTTATTTTTTTTAAAGGAGAACGGGAAAGGGAGGGTAACACACATACACTTATTCACACACACAAAAAAGTCAGTTTCACGGAGATAGTCTGCTGGGATATTTAGAATCTAGGTTTGTAACTTGCATCTCTTTTCTCTTGAGCCTGCATTTTAGCCTCCAATGTAGTGGGAACTTGAAATTGCACTAAGTTATTAGTTGAACATCAAGTTCAAAGAGCCACTATGTTTTGGAACAACATCAAACTTTTAAACTTAAAAAAATAGACCCCATTGAAATGAGTGGTTGAAATTTGATCTGAATCTACATCAATTTATTTCCTAAAATTATTAAATTAAGGAGACTGCCAGGGACTTCGCTGGTGGTCCAGTGGTTAAGAGTCTGCCTTCCAATGCAGAGGACGAGGGTTCAATCCCTGGTCGGCGAACTAAGATTCCACATGCCGTGGGGCAACTAAGCCCACACACCACAACTACTGAGCCCACGGGCCTCAATTAGAGAGGCCGCGTGCCGCAAACTACAGAGTCCACGCGCTCTGGAGCCCCTGTGCTGCAACTAGAGAGAAGCCCGCATGCCACAGCGAAAGATGCTGCATGCCACAATGAAGATCCCGCAACAAAGACCTGAAGCAGCCAAAAATAAAATAAAATAAAATTAATTAAAAAAAAAAAAAAAGGAGAATGTCACCCTATTGCCTGAATTAAAACCAGTGGTTCATTTCAGCTAAAGAAGTTTCTTTTTCCAGGAGTACTATGCCCTACAAACTTAAAGGGGGATGGTCAGAGTAATGGTGAAAAAGAAAAGGTTTGTTTGTTTGCTTGTTTGTTTGTTTGTTTGTAATGTTTTGGTTTCTGACTTAAGAAGGACACCACCCTGGAGATGGCCTTCTCATTCCGTGGGACAGCAAGACACCCCCAGAAATCCTGACACTGCTAATAAGACACAGGCCTTTTATAACTGCCTCAAAAATAAACCCCTGTAGTTGACTATGTCGTATGTTTGGTTGTGCATTGTTTTTCTCCAGAATGTGCCAATTGTGGCCGATAGCAATTGTCTTTTCACTGGGCAATAATAAAGCTATTTTTACATTCCCTTCCCTTGAGAAGCTTAATTTATAAACGGAAATAGTAAGTTTATAATTATTTCCCCCTGGCAGATGCCAGTCTCCTTGAACGAAATCACTCCAGGATTGCAACCACACAAGGATGAGGTCACAGTTTTTCTGCATTCCCAATTTGTGCTGTGCCTGGCAGGCAGCTGATTTATTTCCGCAGCCTGTGTTTGGGACTGGCTTTTCACAAACAGCGCCAAATTCAGAGGCTGCCTCCCTGCTGCGTGGGGTGTGAGGGTTCCTAAACACCCCTGTTTTTCTTCAGGGGAGGAGGAATTTAGCTCTAGTTCTGAACGTCTCTTGGTGTGGCTTCCCTCAAGAATGGCTTGGAAATAGTCCTGTTAGCAAACTCCCTGGGAGAAGTGGCTCTCAGGCTCGGGACTGGCGGTCTCTCCTTTGGGCAAGGGTGCCGGCTCCTGAAGCAGTTAAGAACCCAAATACCTTGAACTCCCCAAAGCTAATTTTCTCATCCCTTTTCGGAAAGCAGAAAGAAAGTCGGGCAAGCAGGAAGCTGGGTAAGTGAAGGAAATTGGAGAAGAAAGGGAAGAATTTCGCCTGTAGTTGTTCTACCTTCAAACCACTGGAAACGGAGGGTGACAGCACTAACCCAAAACTTCAGTTGTCTGTGTTTTAAAAGCAAATATTTTTAAATTAATGTAAGAACAAAGCAAAGGGGAAGAATAAGAGAAATACAATTACTGAAAAAGTTCGAAGATTGCAGTATTTATCTGCAGTGTGAGTTCTGTAAAAAAAAAAAAAAGGTGCCTATTACTTTAGAGCTACATAGTATTCATTCCTTTCTCTTTTCTCTCTCTCCCTCTATCCTCTCCCTCTTGCTCTCTCTCTTCTGATCTTTTATTTCCTTTTTTAATTGATATCACTGTCTCTTACCTTTCTCTTTTCTCTCCTTCTACCTCCCATCTCCAATCTCCCTTTCCATATATCCCCTTCCTTCCTTCCTTCCTCCGTCCCTCCCTCTGTCCCTCTCTCCTGTCCCTCCTTCCTTCCTTCTTACCTTCCTCCCTCCCTTCCTTCCTTTCTTCCTTCTTTCCTTCCTTCTCTCCCAGCCTCCTTCCTTCCCTTCCGAAGACCTGTCCAGAGGCGGAATATGTTTACAAGCCTCATATTCAGAGTTCTTGGAAGACCTCCCACTCCCCCCACCACGCCGGCCTCGCTGGGCTCACCAGCCCCTCATAAACCAGCAGGCAGTGAGACAGAAATCTACCAGCGGGTAGATCCCCTCCCCCCTTCCCTCTACTCTTCCTACAGTGTTTCTCTAGCTCCTTGTAGCTGAGCAACTGGGAAGTGATGGCATTGGTTTCCCTGAAATATTTCAGGGAATTTATTTATTTCACAGCAGGAATTATTTATTTAGCCCAGGCTGCCAGAAAATTCTGAGCATCTAGTCATTTGGAGGTCACTGATGACTGGTTGCGCTCTCTCCATATTTCTCTGGCTACAGTTAAAGCAGTTCTTTGAGCAGTCAGCTGCATGATATTAACTCCCCATCCTTCTTCTCTGCTAATCTGAGTGTTCAGATGATACGTAGCCAGGCACAAACACACTCCTGACAGCAGTTGCCAGGGAATATTGCTTTCTTGGACTTTGACACCAGCTCCAACTTTGAGTGGAATTTAAGTGATATTTACTGCATAGAAATTCCTCGTTGGAGCTCTGCTCTTCTGGCTTAGCCTGCTGACAACACATTAGATTTATTCTGGCATCAACCAGCCCAAGGCTCAAACTTAATTAACTTCACTGGGGGCTCAGGTTGCAGCTTTGGGGTTTGCAGCTCAGCACAGATCTCACGACTGGTACCAATCATTGCACTTAGAGAACCTCAAATCAAACAAATTAACAAAGAAAATTCTTCATATTTCCTTCTTCATATTTTTCTGACCATTTGCCAGGTTAACTTTGACCTCCTTTAGGGGAAAAAAAAAAATCAGTTTGCCTTTGGACTAACCCAAGGAGCTACATGGTTTTGTGTATTAAATTTAAGTCCATCTTTATATGTTGTACTACTTTAGACTTTCTTTAATATTAGAATTTGGAAATAATGTTTTGGGGGAAATTTTCATTTAGAGTTGAGCTACAAAATAATCATTTTCCTGCCCTGCCTTTCCAATCCCCTTTTCCCCTCAGTTTTAAGGGTCACCTAGATACTGAAAATAAGGTGTAATTCAGTTTCATTTATGAGGGAAAACATATGCGTGTGTATGTATATGTATACATACACATACATATATATACACACATAGGTACCCATGTATACACATATACACATGCATACACATATATACGCCGAGCAGCAATTTCAATGTTCAAGGGTGGGGGCTGTTAAACCAACTGAGTAATAACTGGATAGCAAGAGCCAGACAGGCTGGAGCACCTTGATTAGCTAGTTAACATACAAAGGCATCAGAAGGCCTGGCTCTTGTTCCAAAAGTACTTCATCCTTTTTAGCATCCAGGCCAGAACCCAGAGGCAACCGAAGATTTATGATGAATGCTTATTGTGGTGCATGCTCGCTTTTTAAAATTTACTGTGGACTCCAAGCCTGTTAAGAAAGTTTTGCCCTTTGCTCCTGGCTAATTCTGAGGTGAACATAATCTGATTTTCAGCATCCCTTCATGCAAACACAAAGTCATAAAGTCCCCAGTGGAGGGCCTCCGTGTATGAATCACCTATTTGCCACCTCTGTTTACCACCGGAAAACTCCCACCTCCCATCTGGAATGTTCAAAGGACGTGAATTCCTTAGGGGGATTTTCCATTCGACAAATAATTCTGTTGCATTGGGTTATTACTGCCTTCCATCCTGCTTCTCTGCCTTAGTGACTCAGAAGACGGCACTTTGCAGATAAATAGGAAATGCAGTAAATGTTTACATTCCCTTCCCGGGGACCCTAAAGCTGGTTGGCGCTTGCTCTAATTGTCGCTAGGGGTGTAGGGTACAGACCTAAGTGATGAGAGCTAGCTTGTTGTGACCAGCGTCTTTGTGGGCTTGCCTGGTTTTCAGTCATTGTTTTGGCCAGTCCTGGGGTTCTGCTTTATTCCTAGATTTATGGGTCTGCCTGTGTACGCCCCAGCACCCTCTGGCCCCGCCTCCTAACCCAGCCAGAAGAAACCCAGCAGAGTTGCTACATCCCAGTGACCTAAGGCCTCTGGCTGGTTGGTTTAATACCCATACGGTACGTCTGTGGACTATTTCCCACCCCAGACACTTCCTCATTCCAGACATTTGGTAGCAAATCGAAATTGCTGAGGCCACATTACATGGCATAGTTCTCCAATCCCCTTAGCCAATTCATAATTGACTTTTAAATCATTTAGGTGCAAAAGCAAATAATAATAGCCCCCTGTTCAGTAACTAATAAATTCTAGCTCATGAAAACTGAGGGAGAAGGCTTAGACCATAAACATTAAATATTTATATAGATACTACAACCACATAGACATATAAATGCACATACACACACATTTTAGGCATCACTATTCATTTTTAACTTCTTATGTGATATCCAATAAGAAAAGATTTCCAGCAAAAAAAAAAAAAAAAAAGGAAGACTTGTTGCCTCCACATTAATACAGGAAAACATCCCTGTAATAGCTACCTCTTCCCCCAGTAAAAGAAAAAAAAAAAAAAAAAGAATACAAAAATACTGAATTGACAAAATTATCTTTTCTCTATTGTGTGAAAGGTGAGTTAATATCCATAAAGAACTTAGAGCTCCCTCAGCTGAAGGATGTGCTATAAATACAAAGCATCATTATAATTTATTATTGAAGAGCCAATTTTTTCATCCGAACCATTTTTCAAACCTCTCACAGCGCAGGCCCATCTGATGAGAGCTCTGACACGAAGCCAAAACACCTCTCCCAGACACGGAGAGACTATCAATCACTTTAATGCAAAGGCTCCTCCAAGTCAGCCTCCTAGTAACCCAGCAGGGCTGTCTTAGAGCTGCCTTCCTTCAATTAAGTCCAGTGACTTACACAGTGAGCCCACATCGCTGGGAAAGGGTTAATCTTTCCACCCTCACTACCTTGCTCCCAAGCAGGTAAAACCAAGACTAGGGAACCCTCCCTTTTCTCTTCCCACCTCCACTGCCAGCCCTTCCTTCTGCTAATTCTAACCAACAAATCTATAGCAGCTAGTACCTCCGTTCGTGGTCAACCGGTCTCTCCTAGACAGAGATCCTCCACCTAGCTAATCCGTTGTGAATGAAGGGGATTAAAAAATAAAATATTCTCTCTCCTTCCAAGCAGTGGAAGGAAGCCACTCTCTCAAGCACAGAAAAAAAGCAAACTGCTTTATCAGCTATAAATTACATAATAATTTAACATAAAGCAGTTTTCTAAATTTAATATCATATGTAAAAGTGCTTTAAACTTAAGGCAATAAATAAAATGCTATACATTTACTTTCTTTACTTTTTTACTTTTTAAAAACTTCTCTTGTATCACCTGCCCCCATACATGCACAGCCTCTCTCCTTATGGACGTCTCCCAACAGAGTGGTGCATTTGTTGCAGTTGATGAACCTACATTGACACATTATAATCATCTGAAGTCCATAGTTTGCATTAGGGTTCACTCTTGGTGTTATACATTCTGTGGGTTTGAGCAAATATAATATTATGTACCCATCATTATAGTATCATAGAGTGTTTTCACTGCCATAAAAATGCTCTGTGCTACACCTATTCATCCCTTATCCCTTCCCCCACGAAAACCCTGACAACTGCTGATCTTTTTATTATCTCCATGTTTTTACCTTTTCCAGAATGTTATATACTTGGAATCATACAGTACATAGCCTTGGCAGATTGGCTTCTTTCACTTGGTAATATGCATTTACGTTTCCTCTATGTCTTTTCATGGCTTGATAATGCATTTCTTTTTTAGCACTGAGTAATATTCCATTGTCCAGATGTGCCACAGTTTATTTATCCATTCACCTACTGAGGGATATTGGGTTGCTTCGATGTTTTGGCACTTATAAATAAAGCTGCCATAAACATAAAAAAAAAAAACAAAAAAACAAAAAAAGGAGTTCCTAAAACTAAAAAGATGTGATCTGGTTTGGAAATAAATCTTTTTAAAAAAGTTTGGCAAGCAAGATTTATCCATTTGCAGGGCTGAGTCCATTTAAATAGTCCAAACGTGTTGGCTCTAAACCAAAGGCCCACAGGACTAATCAGTTTAACTGGAAGATGGAGACTCTTGATTTTTGGTTGTAAGATTCAGTTGCACATTTACTCAAGGGGACTCACTGGAGAAAGGAATCAAGTCTCGGCCTGGCCTCCAGTACTGGATTACTTCCCAGTACGCTGAAGTGGCTACTGTTGGTGGTGATAAGCGTTGTATCAGCGTTTTTTAATCTGGCATTTTTTGTTAGCCAAACATGGTTTTATTCAAGAACGATGCATGCCCCCCACCCAACCATTATTCAAGAATTGGGCCTGAAAGGAGAGGGAGAGATAAAGGAAAGGGTGCAGGCAAATGATCTGAGGTTTTAGAATAAATCAATCCCTGGAGTTCATTTGTTTGTTCCTTTAGTCATTGCAGAAATGTTTCTAAGTGCCTGCTCTGGGCACCGTGGTGGTAGCAGGGGTACCGTCTCTTTTGCTGATGCCTCTGTGTCTCCCAGATGTCTTAGAGAGTCTTGAGGGTCAGGCCTTGGACCTCTTCTCTAAGCTTCTTAAACTCATTCCTTTTGTGATCTCATCATTCATTCTCAGGGCTTTAAAATCCCATCCATATGCTGTTGACCCCAAAATATTTGTATCTGCAGCCCCGACTCTCCCCCAAAATCTAGACTTGAACATCCACTTGGAGATCTAATGAACACCTCAGTTCTAGCCTGTCCTAAGCAGGACTCCTTACTTCTCTTGCCCCAAACCTGCTCTTTCTCAGGTCATTGGGTAACATCAGGATGAATTTGATTTCTCAATTCAAAAGTGAGAGAAATAATTTTTATATTCTATATAACTTTTCTGATAACAGGAATAGAAATGTTAATGATAGAAAAATTGGAAAATATAGAAAAGCATGAAAAAGAAAAAGAAAAGAAAACTTACCCACAACCCTAGCACTCAAACATAATCACTGTTAACATATTGCTATTTTTTTAAATGTTTATTCTAATGCATTTTTTTCAAAACCTTAGGGGTTTTGTTTGTTTGATTTTACTTAGGACTACCTTTTTTTTTTTTTGGCTATTTTTGTTATATACAGTTATTTAGCCATTCTACCTATTATTAGAAATTAGGTTATTGTTGATCTGTATTATAAATAGTGTTGCAATACACATCCTTAAACATAGATATTTTCATCCCTCTGATTATTTCTTAAGAAATAAATTAAGACACAGGAAAATGCAGCCACCGGGAATAAATATCTTTGAAACTCTTTAAGTTTAGGGCTGAATTACTTTCCAGAAAGATGATGCCAATTTACCCTGAGCAGTTTTTGAAAGGCTCTAATTCATTGCAGTCTCACCAACACTGGGTATGATCATTAAACAAACAAAAACCAAAACAGCCTACCTGTAAGCAAAAAACAGATTCTAATTTTACATTTTGCATTTCTTTGATTATTAAATGTTGAACATTTTTTTCATGTGTGTTTCTTGTTTTAGGACTGGTGTGGTGATGACTTTTGCTTTCTTTCTTTCTTCCTTTTTTTTTTTTTTGATGTGCTTTCTTAAGTGATTTCTAAAAACATGTTACATACTGGAGATATTCACCCTTTTCCCATTGTATATGTTGCGAATATTTTTCCACTTTGTCATCTACTTTTCATTTGGTGTCTTTGACACATAGAAATTGAAATTTACAACATGAATTTTTTTGCTTTTAGTCATATGCTTAGAAAATGTTTCCTCATTTTGAGATCAAATATATACTCACTTATATTTTCCTGGAAGTACTATTTTCAATGATATTCTGAGCAACTTTCACAATAAAAAACTTAGGAAGTGTTTTAGGCAGCAGCCCAGGTTGGCAGAACCATACCTATTGCTAAGTGTGACTGTACACACCTATACACGCAGTGTGTGCACACACGGAAAAGCAAGCCTAACAAAACTGACTTTATCTATTGAAATGCAGCAAAATTAAGAAGGAAAAATTTAGGACTTATGTCAAGGGGGCAGTAACAACATAACCAAGATCGCTGTTTTATAGCCACGTTAGAAAAGATGTAATTACACTTCTACTAGGATTTTGCCATCATTAAAATCGGGTCCTCCTGCAACTTTTATATTTAATTTGTCATGGTTTTTTTTAAAGAAATAAAAATCAAAGGGGACAGAGGCATGTATAGGAAGTGCTTTAAATGCGTACATATTCGTGAGTGAGACCGCTGCCCATCTTGTGTCTGGTCATGCCCCTCCCGCATAGCATAACTGCTAGACAGGCTTGGATGGCCCCATGGCTTAGAACTTCCCTGTCCTGTTGGCCTGGTTCATGCCCTGTGCAGCCTGGCACTCAGGGTTGTGGGACACGTGCCGGTGCTTGGAAACCCTCCACTCTGGCCCCTGCCTTCTGGCCTCCCCGCAGGTCTGCTCCTCGGGCCTTTACCCTCCAGCTCAAGTAAATGTTCTATAGGTCAGGCCTGGAAGGATGCCAGGTGTGGACTCCTCAGGTGTCTGCCACCATTCGTTTCCTTTAAGTTTTACACACACACACAAACACACACAGCTATCGTCTTACAGAGAAATCTATTCTGAGACCTCTATTTGAAAAGCAATATTTCCATATTCAGACTCACTATTCGGGCCTCTGGGTGATTCTATCTTCTGAAATGACCAGCTTCCCCCCAGAGCCTCCATCCACTGGCCCGGGGGGCAAGTTTGGCTTCTTCCTCCCTTTGCTAGCCAACTCCCCCACGCTGGGTCTTTCTATCATGCAACTTCATCTGGGAGCAGTTTCAACCTGCACACTGTTTTGAAAACAAATGCAGTTGCTTCTTGCCTATCTGCAGGTTCCCCAGCACAGACGTGAGGATCATTCAGTCATACCTCCAGGATCCCCAGAGTTTCTCAGCC
Organism: Balaenoptera ricei; assembly: GCF_028023285.1. NCBI lineage: Eukaryota > Metazoa > Chordata > Mammalia > Artiodactyla > Balaenopteridae > Balaenoptera > Balaenoptera ricei. The sequence continues at coordinate 129,810,404 of NC_082639.1, forward strand.
CGCCTCTTCTTTAACGTAGCCTTGAGGGTGAGGCGTGATTATTACCCCCACTGTGTAAAAAAGTGGGAAGGAACTGACCAAGCTCACACAGCTGGTGTGTCCAACCGCGAGCCCTGGGTCTTTTCTCCTCTGCCACAAAAACTCCATGTTCTCTCTTTGAGTATGTGTCTAGTCGTCATACGGGAACCCCCTTCCCAAACATTCCTGACGGGAGCTCTTACAGACCTTTCGGAACTCTCATTGGGAAGGGAACTCCCTGCTTCATGGGGCAGCTCCCCACTCCATCACTGGGTGGTTCTACTTGTCACCAGCCTCCCTGTCACACTGACCCACAGGGTCTAGTTCTGCCCTTGGACGTTAACCAGTATGGGCTGTCTTCTACTTGGTGGCACCTCACGTATCTGAAGGCCGCTCTTGGCCGATTCTCCTTTAGTCCTCTGTGCCCTTCCGTCTCACATTGTCTCCGGAGGGCTCAGCCTGCTCTGCACACCTCCCAACTGCCCCAGCAGATTGGATGAAGCTAGGTAAACCGGAGTACCCCACTGCTTCCTCTCTAAACGTTTCTCTCTGATTTACTGTGTGAGATAAACCTGCCTAAATTAGGTAGATAGATAGATAGATAGAGATACCGAACACTCACTGCCCTCCTTTCCTTCTCTCTGGTTCTGAGTCTGGGGGTGGGGCTGAGGCCGGAGAGGGGGAGCCAGCCTCAAGCAAGTTACTGCCTGAGCCTTAAAAGTCAGATTTTAATCTCCCTTCCCCTCCACCCACCCACCGGCACAGTCAACGCATCGCCGAGACACCTGCTCGGGTGGGGTGGGAGCGGAGCAGCAGTGGGGAGGTGAAGGGTGGCAAAGGCACGCTTGTTTGGTGTGTAGAGAGGAAAATTCTGCTACTGGCAACAGAGTCTAACTGGAGCCTCTAAGAGATCTTTTTTCATAACAGTGGCCAGGCACAAAAAAGACTCTTAGGGAAAGACAGAGCCCTACCGTGGAAATATATCCCAGGTCTGGGTAGGAGACACACAGTGCAAATAGGACTCTTGTCATACTGAAAGCAAGGATGCTATCAAAGACCACTGGACTTGGGTCCGAAAGAACTTAGGCACCAACATGAAGAGGCTCCCACTGGCCAATGATAGAACCACTTAAGCATCCATAAGAAAATGGCTGCAATGGATTAAAACACTTAAATGTGTTTAAGTCCGTGCAGTCATCATGACACTAGAACCAACCAACACAGTCATTGCTTTCCTTTGTAGGATGCTTGGGAACCAAGTCCTTTCTTAATATTTTTTTACTGAAAAAAAACAAAACAAAACCCTGCGTTTGGTTATAAAGTATACCAAACACACACGAAAGTAGAAGAGTGGAATGAACCTCCGTGCACTTATCACTCGAGCTCAGCAATGATCAACTCCTGGCTCTTCTTTTTCTATATGCCTACCCACTCCCCCCTTCCCGGGATTATTTTGAATTCAATCACAAGCATCGTATCCATCATTTTATCTAAAGATAACAAATCAGTATAAATAAGCGTTTATCCTGGTTATTTATCAGGGTAACCAAATAGTTAATGAGGACTTTATAGAAATATTCCACCAAATAAATGAATAAAGAGCTAACCCCTAATGAAATAGCAGCTCTAAGCCATGATCATCAATTGCTTCTCATGTCATGTCACCAAAAGAAAGACCTCGGGACATCATGAACCTCCTGATGAAATACACCAAACCACCTTGAAGTATTTTTGCTACAATGTCAAACCTGAATCCCATCAAGCCTCCAGATCCAGCTGCCAGTTTATACAATACAGGAGGCAGAGGAACATGTCTCACAACACCACAGGGGTGCAGTCAGCAAAATCCAGGCTGTGGGAGACTCTATGGGATAAACAACCTGGCTTCCTCAACAATTCAGTTCAAGGAAATAAAGAGGGTTGCGGGGAGGACGGGGTATGGGGAAGGAAACTATAGATACAGAAGATGAAGCAGCATATAAGCCAGTTGGCTCTTTATTCAAACAAACACACTGTAATGCTGAAAAAGGAAAAAAAAGATTGGAGAAAATTAAACCCTGACCATATATTTGATGATATTAAGGGATTATAATTCGTGCAGGTAGGATAATGGTATTGTGGTTATGTTTTTTTAGAAAGTCCCTAACTTTTAGAGATACATACTGAAATATGTACATACAGCTCATTATATTATTTTCTCTGTTTTATATGTGTTTGGAACAGAAAGAGCCACCCTGGTTTCCCCCTTCGGAAGACAGGGAGCTGGTTAGAAGTGAAGCTTCACTGATAGGTACAATATTATGGGTTGAAATGGCACCTCTCCCAGGCTGCTGGCACTTTCTCTGCGATTCTGGTGAGCTCCCCAAGGTGGGCTCTGATTCTGGGGCTTCTCTGTGCCTCCAGGGTGCCAGGCCCAGGGCTGTGCCCCTGGGCTCTCCCTAAACCCTGCCGAGCAGGGGAAATGAACAACCCTTTCAGAGAGCATTCAGCTCTGCTCCACTCTTACTTAGCTGCATACATAATTTCCTTTCTTTACCTATCAAATCAGAGCAATAAAACTAAATTCAGAGGGTTGTCATAAGGATAAAATGGCATAAGAAACGCGAAGCTGCTTTATAATCAAATTAATAACTCACAGTAATAATAAGAGCTAACATATATTGAAGGCTAACTAAGTTCCAGCTTTAATTCTAAGAGCTTTACGTGCATCTTCTCATTTAATTCTCAGAAAACCCTATGAGGGATGCATTATTATTATCCTTATCTCACAAATGGGGAAATCAAGGCCCAAGGATATAAAGGATCACTACCGGGTATGTATATGTATTCTTAATGCACAGAGATGAAGAGGCTGCCGGCCACCCTGTTGTAATCTGAGGGACAGCAGGAAGTCCCCTCTCAGAAAATACCTTCAGATGGAGGCACCTGGGTCTCTAAGAGGTCTCTGTTAGAATGGAAATGACCCTGAGAGGGGTAACACATTAAGCTTCTGTGCACTGTGAATGCCTTACTATGAAACTGTTTATCACATTGCTGTCCCTCCTCTATCAGGACCCTGAGAGAAAGGAGGACTGACCAGGCCAGGAGACCCCAAAGGGAAAAAGGTATTAAGGACAAAGTCCATGATCTTGGCAATTTTACCTGCAGCCAGTCCTGACGCCAACCTCAAGTCAGTGCCAGGTGACAGGCAAGCAAAGCTGCATTTCTTGTTCTCACACAGACCCAGGGAAGGGGGAGAGCCCTACTGGATGTGCCATCTGTGCTGTGCCAGCACCCACCCAGAAGACCCCTTCCTCACTGCCCTCTCCCACCCACTCAGACTCTCGCAGACTGGCTCTTGTGACGGCTGATGCTTTCCTGGGAAGCCGTCTGGAGAACCACAGGTGCTACTGGGGCAGCTGCCAGCCCTGCAGCCAGATCTGGGTCTCCCCTCCCGCCCCACTGACCCAGGCCGGCCAGACACTGTCATTTTGATCCCCGCCAGGTTGTCCTGGAAGTTCTCAGCCCAGCCACACTAAGGCCCTTGTAAATCCCTAAATGCCTTTCTTCTGGGATGTGCTCTGCAGGACCAGGCAAAGAATCAAAAGGCTGGACAAGCTAGGCCATGGAGCTGTGAGGGGCCAAGGGATTTGGAGAAAGCACTCTGCTATGGTAGTTCAGGTGTTATATGTAAAAGCCAATGCACTTCTGGCTACACTGGCAGGTGTCCAGTGTCCAGCACACACAGGTTGAGAGGCTGGCTGCAGCCAGCCTTGAGCAGATTACCCCATGGCCCTGCTTTTGTTTCTAGTTGCCCAGTTAAAGGGACACAGAAGAACTTGGACCTGCCTGAGTGAAGGGGAATATGGCGAAGGGCTTTCAAGCCATGAAGAACGGCTGAGGATGTTAAGGCTGGCAAAGGCAAGACTTGGGGACCTCAGAGATGCTTTCAATATTTGAAAGTCTGTCTCATGGAAAAGAGTTTCCATGAGACACACATACTGTGTATGTGTGTGTGAGTGTGTGTGTGTGTGTGTGTGTGTGTGTGTGTGTGTGTACTTGAGATCAGTAGAAGAAGCTTCGCTGAGAACCAGTTGGAGAAGCCATATGGTGGGCAGGAGTGCTGGCTGTAGAGTCAGAATATCCAGCTTCAAATCCCACCTTCTGTGCCTCAGTTATCTTGTCTGTGAAATGGGAATGAAAAATAGTACTAATCTTCAAGGGCTGTTGTGAAGATTAAAATGAGTGAATATATATAAAATGCTTTGAATGGCCTTGTTTCTTCTAAGTACTCAATAAATGTTAGGTTAATATAATGTTCACAACTGTCAGAAAATGGAAACTTGTATGCTACGGTAAATGAAGATAGCAAATCCAACTTGTATGATGTGATTCCAATTTTGTTTTTAAAATGCACATTATTTTGGAATAATACTAGGAGGAAATACTGCAAAATATCAACAATAGGTTAGGTGATTTCTGGACAATAGGATTATAGATGATTTAAATTTTTACACTTTTAAGTTCTGCATATTTTCTAGGTAAGCATATATTACTTCATAAATGGAAAAACATTTTTAAAGCTATCTCTCTTTTCAAAAGGTGTAGTATGCTTAAAGATGTAATGAGATCCTGGTCACTAAAAGCGTTTAAAACACCCTGTCACTAAAAATATTCAAACCCATATGGCTAATGGACAGTTGCGTCATACTGTTTAATCCCAACCATGTAAAGAAGCTGGTGCATAAAAATAAAGACTGGAAAGAAATCGATGACCCTGGTAACAATGATTATCCTACAAAGATGGATAATGACTGGGGTTTGTTTGTTTCTTTCTTCTTCTCTGTACTTTAAACATTTTCTAAATGAAATATGCATGACTTTGAAAATGGTAGGGGAGGGGCATTAACTGGAATGAAAACTAAACCAGAAAGAAATCAAAAGAAAAGGAGGTCAGTCTCGATTAGCTCGAAGGCCCCCCTAGATCTGCCGATCTAGTTTCCACAACCATGATTCTGTGACCACAAGATGGTGGCAATTACATGATGTGACACATCCGCCTCGATCCGCCACAAACTGCAGCCCAATGGTGGTCATGCCCCCCTTCCCTCCCCTTCCCCTTCAAAACTCGCCTAGAAGTTCCACTTTGCTTTTGCATCACATTGCAAACCTCCCACCCTTAACCCAACTCCCCCCGCCGCCATGTGGTTTCAGCGCCTCATACCCTGGTCACCCAACCTTCCACCTATGTCCCCTGTCCACATCTCTCCCCCCCAGCCAGGTCTGCCTCTGTGCGGCCTCACTAACACCTGCCCCCTCCATGCCCGGACCACAGCTGATCCCTCACCCGGGACCCCTCCTCCCTCCTGTCAGTACACGGATCCAGGTTCTACCAATCAGTCAAGGTTGCCTGAGTTCCTCCTGCAAACGCCCAGAATTCTTCTTCTGCACCAAGCAATTTATCACGACTACATTCTTTATTGCTCTTGACCCTGGGTCTTGCCTTGCCCATTTGGGAGTGAGCTTCTTGACTGTGGAGCCACATTTTCTACTTCTCCGTTGTCTCCCATGCCTCAAACCAAAACACCTAGCTCCATGCTGAGAGGTGCTGGCTGGACCATGTTACTCCATGGCCACTGTCCTGTGGTCTGTCACCCCAGTCCCAGCCCAGGCCAAGACCCAATTAGGCAGACATCCAATGGATCTGAAAAGATAGTAGAGCTGGACCAGGTAAGGGTAATTTGTCAGGGTAGCCCTACGGTTAAGACACAATCCTGCCCTGAAGTCAAAGAAACACAGTTTTCACTTTTCCCTGAACATTCAGTGTTTGGTTTAGAACTTCTCAACGTGTGCCAAATGGAGAAGAACTGGAGAAGTTTTGGTAGGGGCATGACAAAGGGAAACAGCTTGGAGAGTGGAATAAAGAGGAAAGAAAATAGGGTTAATTTAGCTGGAAAAAGAGTTGACACGAACCCACACTAGTCTTTAACATACAAAGAAAACCGTAGCAGCTGTGCCCACTATAGTGCTACTTCACCTTTCAGAGACCGCCCCCTCTCCCCAGTCAAGGCCCCCATCACCGCTGGAGGTCTCTTCCTGTTCAGCCAGCCAATGAGCCATCTCGAGATCTCTCCCAGCTCTAAAAGTTTAGTCTGGAACCTCTTAAACCTAAGACAGTAGGCTCTGGAGCATGTAGACAAGGGTGACTGTGGAATATTCTTCTCAGGTAACTTTAGAGAAAGTAGAGACATTTTAGAGAATGGTTTAAGCAGGACCTTTTGAAACCTTTTCACTCTTCCATCCACTCTGCTTCAAATCAAACGTGAAGATGCATCTGTGTTCCCCATAAAATATATACTTATTTTGTTTTAAAAGGTTCGACTTTTATCAGGCACTCTTGGGAATTTTTATAATGTGAAAAAACTCCAACCTACAGCTTGTTTTCACATGTAAGATTTATGTGAATATTTAAGTAAACAATAAGGCTGGTATAAAGCACAATTATAGTATTGCCTGAGACTCTGCCTAGTGCATTGGTTCTCGACCATTATCCATTAAGAGATGTGATAAGAACATTGTTATTTATAATAGATAGAATACAAAAACTTGGAAATAACTTACTTACACCTATTACAAAATTTAAAGTGCAGTCAAATTATGCCTGTGTTAAAATCATTTTCATTTATTTGCTTTCCAAAAGTTTTCTTGACCAGGGGAGAAAGTTGGAGGTAGGGTGAGAGTGGGATTTCTGTGAGCCCACGGGGAGCACAGATTCCAGTGTCATCCAACTTGGGTTGAGATTGAAAGAAAAATTCAGAATTACTGCTCTGATTATTTTGTGTGAAATGTCTTATTTCTTTCTGAAACCCTAAGTTTCTTGAGGATAGATTCTGTAAGGTCATGATGCAATCCAGGACTGAGCATGAGGGGCTTAAGAAATAGCTTATTGAGGGACTTCTCTGGTGGCCCAGTGGTTAAAAACCCGCCTTCCAATGCAGGGGACGAGAGTTCGATCCCTGGTCGGGAAACTAAGATCCCACATGCCACGGGGCAACTAAGCCCGTGCGCCACAACTACTGAGCACACACACTCTAGAGCCCATGTGCCACAACTAGAGAGAAGCCCTCGCGCCGCATAGAAGAGCCCGCGCAACTAAGACCTGATGCAGCCAAATAAATAAATAAATACATTTAAAATAAAGAAAAAGAAAAAATAGCTTATTGAATTGACTGATACTTAGTACTCCAGATGGAGACACATCACAAATGACACCACTGTCCCAACTTTCTCCCAGAAAAGCAGAGGGAATCACAAGATCATCACTTCATTTAGCCCCACGAGGCTCGTCAGGAAATCCTGTTTGCCCATTTTACAGGGGATACTAAGGCACAGGGCAGGTGGGGAAAAGCCCTATACTGGGTGCTGAGAAGGACCCCAGGTCTCCATTGAAGTTGGTTTCCGGCCTTTGGCAGCAGGCTTCTCTGTACCTTTCATTGGGTGTGAGCCCTGTCTAAGCAACCTACCCACCCCCCTTCCCTGGGGACCTGCTCCAGTCACCCTGCGGACCACTCTTAGAAGGAGCCTCAGCGCTCTGAACTGTCTCAGCAGGACTTAGAGGCCTTCCCCTGAAAGGTCCCCTGACTTGAGGATGATCTTAAACCCACAGCAGCTTCAGGCCCCATCCCCCACTGCTCTGGGATGAAGGGGTCAAAATGACATCTCCTCTCTCTCGTGATCTTTCAGAACTGTGCTCACGAAATGTTGAGCTCCTGCAGGTACTGGTGATAAAGAAAGAAGGCATGTGGGTCCTCCCCACCGACAGCCAAGAGGCTACTTGGCTGTCAAGACACTGACTTTCGGGTCGTACCTAGGTCGAGTGAGCCTCTCTCCTCTGTCAGTGTCTCCCAAACACGTTTCTGCACAGTGGGTTGGCACTCCCTTCCTTCCGCTCCTCTGCCCACATCCCTCTCCCGTCTCTTGCCCTCACCAGAAGCAAAGCCCCTGCAGGCTGGGGCCGGGTGCTGACCTTTAAGAGAGCGGAAACCCAGCTGCTATGGAAGCAGCAGCCCAGGGAGGCCCAGGCCTCAGGCCTCCCACCATCGTGGAGGACCAGAGTGACTTTAAGGAATCCTTCTGGACTCAAGTCCCAAAGGCCTTGTGTCTCTTCTACTGGGAGAGAGCCTGGGAAGGGGAGGTGCGGTGGCGGGCAGTGGGAAGTGGCTTATCCTACACATGCTGTCACAGTCCTTTAGGGCAGAGCCCAAATTTGCCTCAAGGTGGATGAGTAGCTAAAATTGGGGGAGGGAGAGGCCTGGGGTGAGCCCTGGTTTGGGCCCTTTCTGAGCTGCCCAATCTGATCTAATACTCCCCACAGCTGTACCCATTGAGCAGCTAGCCAACATTCGAATACCTTTAACTTATCAATTACAGCGCCCAGTGGAGAAGACCAAGCCCCTCTCGGGGATTTGTCACCTAGACCCTAAGAATAGCCACCCTCTCCTTCCTACTCTGCTTTCCCACCAACCTCAGATGCCCTTTAAAACATTCATGCTAGTTTTTCCCCACAAGGGAGCTGGTATCTATTACTATCTCCTATGTTCCCAGGACTGGTTATAAAAGTGTACTTAATTCTCAGAACCCTACCAGGGAGATGGGTCATATTCTCCCCATCTTACAGAGAGGAGGCAAGGATCAGGAAGGTTAAGTTATTTGCCCAAAGTCACACAGCTGGTAGGCAGAGGTGCTGTTCTGTGAGGTGGCAAGGCCCACGTCACCCGCCACAGAGCACCTGCTTCTGGAGGCCAGCTGGAGGGCTGGTGCACGATGTGCCCAGTCATGACAATGACAATGACACCGAAAGTATTTTACATTTGCACGGCACTTTCCAGCAGCGCTTCTCGGCTCTGAATTCGGGGCATGAACTGAGTCCGAGAAGAGGTGTTGGTCCCCTTCCCTCCTCCAGCCCAGAGTCACCTCAGCCACTTCCCGAGGGACATGAGAGATCGTTTGCCCACTGGATTGGCCGCAGCAGGAGGTTTGCTAAACAGCAGCTGCCCGGGCTGCCCACAGCAAGGGTCCCTCTGCCCTGCACTGCCGGCACCCAGTGTACGGGGCTGGGGGCAAAGGACCTCAGTCCCAGCTCTGCCCGAGGGGCGGGCGGGCCAGGGCTGGGTGGAGAAGTGGGATGGGAGGCGGGGACCACGCTGGTCAGTGCGCAGGCTGCAGGCACAGCTCTCCCGTCCTCATTCCTTGTGCTCTGGCACAGCGGCCAGTGACCCGCTTCTGTTTTCTTCCTGTTTCTCTGAGAGCAGCTTGCTCTTCGGGAGTCTGATTCCTTTACCCTCAGTCATCGTTCAGATACCACCTGCCCACCCTGCCCCCTCTCCTCCCTCTGTTTTCTCCCTTCCGCATGCTGCCTGTGGGCATGGGGGCCCCTTAAGCTTCCACCACAGTCTCAGGGGCAGCCAGGGCTCCTGGCTCTCAGCAGCCCCCCTTCTTGTCCCTCCCCCTCAGGGGCCCCAGAGGCCAGGGTGGCGGTCCTGGAGGATGAGGTGCCACCTGGAGCCCTCTGGCCAGAGCATCCTGAAGGCACGTCCTACATTTAACTCCCACCGTTGCTCCTTCAGGAAAACAGAGGCAAGCGAGGGTCTGAGTGTTGGAGGGAAGACGTCCCTGCCTGAGCAGGTCTGCAGATGGCCCGGGGCGCGGCAGAGTGGGGGTCAGGGGTGGTGTGAGTGGGCCTGCCCCTCCCCGCCGGCCGCTCCTCACTGGACATGACGGGGTGGAAGCCCTACAGCTAGTAGAACGATTTACAGTTCAGCAGCTGCACTTGCAGAAACTCAGTCCTGGCCTTGGATTGCTGGAGACTCAAGAGAACGATCTGTTTAGACATCTGCCTCTGCTGGGAGCTCCCCGCAATCAGGGCCCACGTCTTATTCCTCCTGCAGTGCTGGCTGGCACACGGAGTGCCAGGCTCCTGTGGGGAGGATTCCCACCTGGCATGGCTTGCCTGGCGGTTAAAGCCTGGGCAGGGGTCTGGAACACGAGGAGCGGAGCTCAGGAAGCCTTCCTTTCTGGCCTGCTTCCAGCCCCAAAGCCCCACAGACACTTTGGGTGGGATTTAACGATTTCCCACCAAGAACGATATGAATTTCGCTCTCTGCTTCCCTCTGGCTGAGCCCCAGAGGAGACCAGTATGGCCATAGGGTGGGTATGGGGGAAAGAAGACAAGAAGGTTGAACAACCAGGACATTAACCAAAAAGGAAATGACAGGAGGGCTGGCATGGGGGGGAGGGGCAGGATTTGTGGTCCGCCACCTTCCAGAGCCTCCTTCCCCTTGCCTCCCTGTCCACACTGCCCCTCGGACCCCTTCAAGGACACACCGCCATGCTCCGAGGGGCAGGTAGCCCCAGCTCTGCTGCTCCCAAGAGATAACGAGAGAAGAGGCACCGTCCGCCAAAGAAATGAGCAACGTGGAAAAGTCAGTGGAAAGAAAACATGTTTTGATCACAGCAAGATCAAGAAACTGGTTTGGTTCTGGCCTCAACTCCCTCATTTTTCATATGAGAAATCAAATTCAGAAGGGACACAGGACCTGCCTGAATCACTGCAGCTCTTGAGACACAACGAAGGGAGGTGGCAAGTGCCCTGGCCTTGGGGGCCAAAGCGCTGTGGACCATGGGCAAGTCACTGAACCTCTCTGAGTATCACGGGCCAACTCCACAGGGTTGTGGTGGGACTCGACAGAGATTGCTTCTGTGAACATACTGTGTCAACGGAAATATAGAAATAAAACAGAAGGGGGTCAGTGGCAGAACTGGGACCAGAGCCCCGACCTCCTCAGGCCCAGGCCCCCATCCAGCGCCCCACTTGAGCTCAGGGCAGAGCGTACACTCTGGCAGGCACCCCTCCAATGGCAGGCAGATCTGTTTCCCACGCTGCAGAGGCCAGTCTCTGCTACCACATCCTCTCTCTCTGGCTTGTGGGACCTGCCGCCTACTGAGAGGGTCAGCACAGGAAAGCCCCCTCCCACCTTGTGAAAGAGCTCTGACCACTAACACCGGGCCACGGCCAGCTGTTCGTGCACCTCTGCATGAGTTAGAAAGAGGCCTCTGTGCGGAGGCCGGCCCTAGGCTATCAACACCCCTCCTTCAGGTGGGTGCTCCTGGGCGCCCACTGTGAGGGGGCACAGGAAGCTTCCAGGACCCACCGGCAGCCTCAGCCTGGTGCCTTTGTCCAGTGCTCAAACTGATAACCACACTCGGCCGTTCTGACCAAAGGGGTCACTAATCTCACACAGCCGGACCCACCATCCTTCCAACAGTGCTTTATCCAGTGTTTTTTGTGACAAGGCAGCAGGGCCAAAGGGAACGAGCACTGGACCGGGCATTGGAAGATGCAGGTCCTTGTCCCACAATATTGCTCGCTAGCTGTGTTCCCTTAAGGAACTCAGTCAGCCACCCAGAACCTCAGTTTCCCCATCTGTCAAGTGGGAATGACAATCCCTCTCTCAAAGGGTTTGTGAGGAGGCGCTGACGAGATAATACTATGAGAGTGCCTTGTAAAGTGGAAATCAGAACACGGCTCTAAGATATTATTAGCATATGTACTAACAAAAATTTTTAAACAATTTCATTGCTAAGATGACATAATGGTAATCTTGAGACTTTTTTTACAAAATAGAAAAAGACCCTCTCTGATGGAGCAAAACCAATATATCCCTTTCTATATGTGCAGGCATTTTTTTTTTTTTTTTTTTAAGTTATGGCTGTGTTGGGTCTTCGTTTCTGTGCGAGGGCTTTCTCTAGTTGCGGCAAGCGGGGGCCAGTCTTCATCACGTTGCGCGGGCCTCTCACTGTCGCGTCTTCTCTTGTTGCGGAGCACAGGCTCCAGACGCGCAGGCTCAGTAATTGTGGCTCACGGGCCCAGTCGCTCCACGGCACGTGGGATCTTCCCAGACCAGGGCTCAAACCCGTGTCTCCTGCATTGGCAGGCAGATTCTCAACCACTGCGCCACCAGGGAAGCCCTGCAGACATATTTTTATGCCACATATGGGAGCATATTCTGGTAATTCAAATAGTTCTAAATTAAAACTTGGGGCAGGAAGAATATGGTGAGTACAGGGAGGAAGCCTGCCCTGAGGGTCTCTGAAGGCTGGTCTGTCTTTGGGCGCAGCCTCTTCTAAGAGGGAGAAAACAGCTGCTTCCCCCTCCATTTCATTAGTCCACACCTCGTGGAGAGGCAACTTGAAAAGCAGGGCTGAGAAGCACGTAATGGATTTGTGAGGTTTTAATACCTGACTGCCTACAAAAGACTAATAAAAATCCAGGGCAGGATTTTCTCAAGAGGAATGTGCCACTGTGGAATAAAAATGGAAGAGAGAAGGGAGAGTTCCAGGAAGGATTTTCCCCCATCCTCTGTGTTTTATAGGTACAGGTTTTGTGTTCTTGTACGACAGTTTAAAATATACATGGTGTTAAATTAGCAGTCCAATAACAAAAATAAAAGGGCTCCCACATCGCCTTCTTTGAAGATATGTATTCAAATAGGATAAAATGTTATCACGGGCTTTTGCGTCTGGAAACAGGGTTAATTAAAGATTTCCTGTCTGCTTTGTTGAATAGGTGACACAACCATTGAGACACCAGCAATGCCCTGTCTACTTAGTCGGCTCTGCTCATTTTCTTTCTATTCATCTGGTTTGGTCGTGGAATTCCATGGAAGCATGACCCCATTCAGGGACCAGAGAAGCAAAATGCTGCTGTTCACCTAGAGCCTGTGTTTGCCTAGAAAACTGATACGTTGGGGATGCCAGGACACAAACCCAGAGGACAGGGACTTGGGTCTTCTTTCCTGAGATCTGTAAAATGTGATGTGACTGGCCCGAGGGAAAGAGGCTGAGGGGTTCCTGGCCGATCGGTTTTCAAAGGGCAAGAGCCCAGCTGCTGGGCAGCGGCGGCTTTGTTGGACCAAAGCCCAGGGCGGCTCCTCCCAGCTCTGAGTTTTCCCCACCTCCTGCTCTCTCACAGGCGCTTTCCCTGAAACGAAAGAACCGTGATGCATTCGTTCCTTCAAAAGCGGCTTTAAAAGTGCATGAAACACGAGATTGAATGCCACCCAGCCCTGCCTCTGATCTGTGACCACGCTGGGGTGTTGGGACAGGCAGACCCAGCGAGGAAGCCGGCCTCCCCGCCTGGGACACAGAGCCGGGGTAGCCGCCAGATGCCCCCCATCTCCACCCCCTTTTTCTGACCTTCTGGCCCAAGTAAGGAACAGCAGCTTGTTCATCTTTGTGTCCCTCCCAGCACAGAGAATCACTGCAGAAAGCAACCCATGTCCCTCAGAAAAATATGTACACACAGGCGGGAGGGCTGGGGCGCATCTGGAGGGCCAATGGCCTCCTAATGCCAAAAAGATTATTCTAGGTGCTGCCCTCAAAGCCCTTTCACCTTTTCTCCTCATCTTGCCCCCATTTTACTTAATTTTTCTTCTCCCATTCTTTCTGTTTTCCCCTCTCTTTCTCTCTTTTCTCCTTTGACATCTCAGAAGGAACTTACATAAGCAGTTATTATATTTTTATGTGTTAAACTCATTAGTTTGTTAAATTAACTTGTCATTTTTTTTTGTCATTTTTAAATAGTATATTTTATTCTATATTTATAAATTCTGAAATCCTAGCTTTGGCTTCTCTTCCTTTTAAAAAAATTTAGACCACCTCACATCTATTAAAATGGCTATTATCGGGCTTCCCTGGAGGTCCAGTGGTTAAGACTCGGTGCTTCCACTGCAGGGAGTACGGGTTCGATCCCTGGTCAGGGAACTAAGATCCTACATGCTGTGCGGCACAGCCAAAAAATAAATAAATAAATTAATTAATTAAATAAAATGGCTATTGTCAAAAAATAGAAAACAACAAGTATTGATGAGGATGTGGAGAAATTGGAACACTTGTGCATTATTGGTGGGAATGCAAAATGGTGCAGCCACTGTGGAAAACAGTTTGGCGGTTCCTCAGAAAATTAAAAATAGAACTACCACACAATCCAGCAATTCCACTTCTGGGTATGTACCCAAAAGAACTGAAAGCAGAGTCTAGAAGAGATATTTGTACACCCATGATCATAACAGCATTATTCACACTAGCCAAAAAGTGGAAGCAACCCAAGTATTTACCAACAGATGAATGGATAAACAAAATGTGATATATACATACAATGGAACAGTACTCAGTCTCTAAAAGGAAGGAAATTCTGACACATGTTACAACATGGGTGACTCTTGAGGACATTATTCTAAGTAAAATATGCCAGATACACTAGGAGCAATACGGTATGATTCCACTTATATGAGGTACCTAGAGCAGTCAAATTCATACAGACACAGAGTAGAATGGTGGTGGCCTGGAGCTGGGGGGAGGGGAGCAGGGAGAGTTATTGTTTAATGTGTATAGAGTTTCAGTTTTGCAAGATGAAAAGACTTCTGTGGATAGATGGATGGTGGTAGCTGCACAGTGATACAAATATACTCAATACCACTAAGTGTCTACATAAAATGGTTAAGGGGGTAAGTTTTATGAGTATTTTACCACAATAAGAAATGGCAGGGGGGTGCGGAATTTAGAAGCACATACTGTTAAAATTGTCTTAGGTGTTAAGACTGTCACATTCCACGTCTGTGAGGGAGGAGGAGAGAAAGAAGAGGTGAGCAGCCTGCTTGTCCACAGAAAGGCTTAACCCTCATAGCGCTGAGGAAAGCAGGAGACCTTGCCTCTATCACCCCATCCATTATTCTCCCGTGCACTGTCACTTACTTTTCTGAGTCCAACATGTTCCACTGCTTTCAGAGATAAAGGTAGGCAACAGCTTGTAAAATTTAGAAGCTGATATGTATGAAGAAAAAAAAAAAAACAAAAGAAAAAACCACCAAGAAAACAACAGGCTGGTGAGCTCTGTGAAGCCTCTTACTAGCACAGAGGGGAATTTCCCTCTCCCTTCACGTAGGCTGTCGTCTCCAGCTTCAAATCATCGGCAACATCCCTGGCCAGGGTTAGCCCCAGGTGGGGGACACCACATCCCCCCAAAACCTCTTCTTGAACTGACAGTTCATCTTGCCCCAAGTGGGATGTGAGAAACCACTCAAATCCATCTCAAAGGGACCCCGCGGTGGGTGGGTGTGAGGGAAGGAGGCTGAGCCAGCTGTCTTGTCCAGGGACATCCAGCGTGGTGTCAGCTTGGAGGAGCAGGTCCCACAGTGACAGAAGGCTTCGTTCCCCGGATGCCATGAGGTCTACTGGGGGCAGAGAGGAAGGCGATGGGGAATGGCAGGTGGGGGGAAGGGGTTGGGTATTTTTTTGGATTCCATACATATTCCACTTCTGGGCAGGTGAAAATGATTCCACTGCCACCCTCAAACCTTTCCTGCCTCCCCTCCCCCCATTTTCTTAATTTTTCTTCTCTTTTCTTTCCATCTTCCCCTTTCCTTCTCCAGCTTTCCCCTTTCTGCTTCACAGAGTAAGCATCAAGAGACAGCTGTTACGACATAGAGATCAGACTTGTGGTTGCCAAGGGGGAGGGGGGAGGGAGAGGGATGGACTGGGAATTTGGGGTTGGTAGATACAAACTACGTATTACATTTAGAATAGATAAGCAACAAAGTCCTACTGTCTAGCACAGGGAACAACATCCAATCTCCTGGGATAAACCATAATGGAAAAGAATATTTAAAAAAGAATGTCTGGGGCTTCCCCGGTGGCGCAGTGGTTGAGAATCTGCCTGCCAATGCAGGGGACACGGGTTCGAGCCCTAGTCTGGGAAGATCCCACATGCCGCGGAGCAACTAGGCCCGTGAGCCACAACTACTGAGCCTGCGCGTCTGGAGCCTGTGCTCCGCAACAAGAGAGGCCGCAATAGTGAGAGGCCCGCGCACCGCGATGAAGAGTGGCCCCCACTTGCTGCAACTAGAGAAAGCCCTCGCACAGAAACGAAGACCCAACACAGCCAAAAATAAATATAAATAAATAAATAAATAAATTTAAAAAAAAAGAATGTCTATATGTGTAACACTGAGTCCCTTTGCTGTACAGCAGAGATTGGCACAGCATTGTAAATCAACTATACTTCAATAAAAAACAAAAAAGCTGCAAAAAAAAAAAAGAGAGACAGATGTTACTTAGTTGAGCTCTTTCTCACTGTCGCCCCTGGGTCAAGGGCTAACACGCATTACGTCTTTGGATCCTCACAACAGCCATGTGAGATAGGTGTTATTGCACCCATTTTACAGATAGAGGTGCTGAGGCTTTGAGAAGTTAAGTTAAATGCCCAAGGTCACACAGTTAGAATATGGCAGAGCAGGATTCGAACGCTGATGGTCTGCCTTCAGAGCCAAGACTCGTCACTCTGTTGCTGTATTTTTTGCAAATTCTCTTCCATTCTCTCATTCCTCTTCCACATCTTCCGCCTTCCCTTCCTTTTCCTAACGAAGTATGTCTGATGATAATGGTGTCAGTGGGGAATGGAGAAGTCTGACTGATAAGGAGAGGAAGAGAAACCCTTCTTGGTCTTGACCACCATAGTTACAAATGGCCATCAGCTCTGCCCTTTGGAGAGCAGGCCAGGAGGGGTGTGATGTGTACCCTGTCACACGTGAGATCTCCAACAGATGGAGATAGGCCTGGAGTTTAGGAAGCTTCACGAGGAAGGTGGGTGATGCAAAGTTTGGGCCCATGAATGCACCAGAGGCAGGCTCCAGGAAGCAGGGACACTGAGGGGAGGGGAGACATAGCAAGTCTACCGCCGGGAATTTATTCCAAGGAACTAACCCCAAATATGGATATAGATATATGCACAGGAATGCCCACAGCAGCACTGTTCATAATGCATCAAAATGTGAAGCCATTTAAATGTCCAACAATAGGCAGTGGTGGCATAAATTATGGCACTCTATGGGCACTAAAATTGATATAGAGAAATACTTAACAAGAAGGAAAGATGGCTATGATTTATTGTTCAGTGAAAAAAAGTTACAAAACTAAATGCACATATTCAAACCTCGAAGGATAGTCACCAACATACTAATGAGTCTTGGTAGCAAAATTTTTTAAAATGATTTTTGTCTTCTCCTTGTTCTTTTCTATATTTACTAAGTTTTCCACAATAAGTATGCTTTGACCTTGTAATCATTAAAATATTAAAAATGTTGTGTTTTAAAGTGTGTGTGTTGGGCTTCTCTGTTGGCCCGGTGGTTAAGAATCTGCCTGCCAATGCAGGGGACACAGGTTCGATCCCTGGTCTGGGAAGATCCCATATACCAGGGAGCAAAGCCCATACACCACAGCTACTGAGCCTGCACTCTAGAGCCCGCGAGCCACAACTATTGAGCCCGTGTGCCGCAACAAGAGAAGCCACTGCAACGTGCACTGCAACGAAGAGTAGCCCACGCTCACCACAACTAGAGAAAGCCCGTGTGCAGCAACGAAGACCCAACGCAGCCAAAAATAAAATAAATAAAAGTGTGTGTGTTGTAGGTTCTAAAAGCAGGTAATAAAATCCACCCAGTTTTAAATAGGATGCAGTAGAATTGCTGACTTCCAAGTCATCTTTTGCTTATTTCTCATTTTCTTTAGTATTCTAGGACAGGAGAACGTTTCTTGGTGGTGAATTACTACTTTTAGGGGCAGCATCAAGTAAATAAGGACACAAAGATTGTAAATATTGCTGGTATTTGATTTGGAAACAGTACTGATCTCCTTGGATACCTATTATCCTAGAATTTAGAGTTAAAATAAGACACAGGGATGGGGGAAGGAGCACTGGGCTGGGAGTCCATCCTGGGCTGAAGATCTAGAACCACAAACTGTCAATTGGAACAAACCTGGAACTCCCTATAGAAGGGGCACCGAACCCCATCCATGACCTGAATTGCACCTCCAGCACCTTTCTGGCTCAACCACCAGCTTCATGATTCTGCTACCTCCTTTCTTGGGGCCAGTGAACTAAAGGGATTAGGACAAAGGAGATCTCCTAGCTTCTTTACCAAGCATAAATTCCATGATGCAGAGGGGAAGAGAGATGGTACTAAAAAAGTCTCCTTTATCGTTTTACCCAGGGCTGTCCTGACCAAATAGTCTATTGAGGGTCTGGTCCTTTCTCCTTGGTGCCTAGTATAGACCCTGTTGCAGATGTGTGATGGGTGCTAGCAGCTTGGCCTTGGGATCCTGCCCGTGGCAGCTCTCTGCCACCCTTCCTGTCCCTCAGCCTCTCCTCCAGCCCTGGCCAGGGCAGCGACTTCTGTGCTGCTCAGGTCAAGAGCTGCCTTCCCATCTGCCCATCTGTTCACATTTCTATCCCTCTGTGGCTTAGTGACTTTGGTTGTTTTTCACACCCCAGAACAGATCAGCTGCTAAAACCAACAATGCTTTGACATATTTCTACATGAATCCACACCTTTCCGACCATTTGTTCTGGAACACTCAGGTCCCTTAAGAGTCAGAGGAACAGGGACATTGGAGAGAGAACAGGTGGAGAGGGCCTTGAGGGAGCTAGAGATGGGCACATGCTTCAGAGATCATCAGAAAACACTTGAGATTAGCCCAGACAGACCTGGCCACTGGCAGACACTCCATTTGACGTTTCTAACTTTATCTGTTCAGGCATTCATTCTTTTTTTATTTATAGTAATAGAAAACATTTATTACAGTGCTACTATGTGCCTAGCTCCATCTGAGCCCTTTATACACATTATCTTTAATTCCCAAATTCTTTAAGGTAGGTAGAGTTATTTTGATTTTATAAAGGAGCAGACAGTTTCAGAGAGGTACAGTCACTTGCCCAGGGTCCCCTAGCTAGGTAGTGATAAAGCCAGAATTTCGATTTAGGTCTGGTTGCCTCATAAATCTATGCACTTTCCACTTCCTGCTGAAACTGACCTCCCTCAGTCCCACAATCTGGATGGAAATGCAAATGGAAGACGGAAGGAGGCACTTGCCAACTGTGGATACCCAATGTCAAGTGGCTGCTTTCCACGATTTATAGCTGTTGCCCTTGGGAAGAGCTGTCAAAAAGCCGTTCTCACAGGGCAGCCCTGTGGGGGAAAGTGAATAGCAATGGATCTATTGCTAGCCTCCTGTGCTGGTCAACTTAATGACCAAAATGAAGTCAGACTAGATTGTCCATCAGGGCCTAACCCATCAATGAGTGTTTAACCCACAAAAATGATGACTTTAATCCACCGGTTCTCAACCAGGGGCAGATTTTGCCCCCTAGGATTTTGGCAACATCTGAAGACATTTTGGGTTATCACAACTTGGAGGTGCTATGGGCATCTAGTGGCTGGAGGGCAGGGATTCTGCTAAATGTACTACAATGCACAGGACTGCCTCCCACAGCAAAGAATTACCCAGCCCCATATGCCACAGTGCAGAGGTTGAAAAGCCCTGCTCCGAGCACTCAATCAAAAGGTATTTGACACACCTGGAGACCAAATATCAAAAACAGTAGCTATTTTGTTCCTGCAAAATTGTCGCTAGGGTTAAACTGTACAAGAATTAGTGGTGACCAAGGTGTCCACACCCTGTTAGGCTAGTCATTTGGCATTGTACATTTTTTCCAGTTTGCCTTCTTCGAGAGTGGGCCATGGAATTTACTTAGCCCTTCTTTGGGTTAAAATCAGGAATGGAAAATTTGACCTCTAAGAGGAAAATAAATAGAAAATGAAAATAAGTGTAATAATGGAAGCTCATGTGCAAATTTTAGTTGAGTGTATTCTTTTCTATAAGAAAAGAATTGCCTTGTCTATGTGCAGATTTTCTGTAGCCTTAAAGGAAAAATAAATAAATAAAAGAGTGTCGCAGGCAGTTTCCACTCAAAAAAAAAAAAAAAAAAAAAAAGTGCCACCGCTCCAGGCCACAGATATACCTACAACCTGTCCACACGTAACTTTCTGGGAGAAGAGCTTGGATTTGGACCCAGAAGAATGGAATTCAATTTCCAGCTCTACCAATAACTAATCTTGAGCAAATCACTTATATTTTTTAAGCTTTAGCTTCTCCACCAATAAAAGGGGGCTAACCTATACATTTCAAAGGGATGTGAATTTTTCATGAAGTAATTTACATTAAAGCACTTGGCAAAACTATAAAGTGTGATCGAACCACTCACAAGATGACGATCACACACAGAGGGCTTCTCCTCCATGGGGCATGTGGGTTTTCTTTATTAGATTTTTCCACATTATCACCGCCTATGTAAGTTTCTCCTGGGTGATATTCTATTTCTTATGCTGCACTGGAGAAATACTCATTATATCATGAAAGGGAAACAGAATTCAACTTATTTTACTCATGTCCCAAAGGAGATTACTGCCTCTGAGAAGACAATACATTCGTTACAATGAGAAGGCTTGGGATGATTAGGCAGATGATGTTTATGATGTAGCTTTCCATTTCCCGGATGATGAGATCTTGACAATACCCAATTCTTTTTTTTCTTTTTTTTTTTTTTTCCTCCATAGAAAGCAGAAAAATAATTTATTCCAAAAGAGGGCAGAAATAAGAAATTCATCCTGGAAATATACTTTGGTATAGTTCTGGTGGGACAGATTTTCCCTCTGAACATGTTCTCCTACTGACTGCCCCACTGGAGTCTTATTGTCATGTAACAGTTTTTAAACACGTCGCTGATTCTCATATTGTAAGCAGGCAGGAGCCATCTTCAGATCCACAGTTCCCAAGGAGAGAGTAATGTCATTTCTCAGAAGAACAGCATTTTCTATCTCGGAAGAGTACATAAACATTTTATAGAGGCAGCACAGTTTAGATTCAATAGGCACATCATTCATCAAAGTGTAAAAAAGGTGACAGGAAAAAATACTGCTTTGTAGAATAAATATTCAAATGTTGTGTGAATGTTTAAGGCAGCTGACGGCCAAAGCGGGCGACTCAAGGAAGGTGGTCTGGGTATGGAGGTGATTTTGCATCTAGAGGAGTTTTCTTTGTGACCTCAATGACTGAGCACTGGAGAGCAGGTCTTCTTCCTCAAGGCCAGTGATGCTTGATGTACCAGATGATTTCATTTTTCAACTGTGGTCCAAAGAGAGGGTTGAGTTGGGCCAGAACTGCAATCAGCCAAAAGAGATAGCAGCGGGCTTCCCTGGTGGAGCAGTGGTTAAGAATCTGCCTGCCAGTGCAGGGGACACGGGTTCGATCCCTGGTCCTGGAAGATCCCACGTGCCGCAGAGCAACTAAGTCCATGCACCACGACTACTGAGCCTGCGCTCTAGAGTCTGTGAGCCACGACTACTGAAGCTCGTGTGCCAGAACTACTGAAGCCCGTGCGCCTAGAGCCTGTGCTCCGCAACAAGAGAAGCCACAGCAATGAGAAGCCCGTGCACCGCAACAAAGAGTAGCCCCTGCTCGCCGCAACTAGAGAAAGCCCACGCGCAGCAACGAAGACCCAACACAGCCATAAATAAATTAATTAATTAGTTAAAAAAGATAGCAGCAAACTGAACAGGTCATCAACATGGTGATGATAACTTCCCGGTTGGGACCCTTAGGGATGAACCAGGGCACCAGGAAGCCGACGAAGCCCCAGAAAACACTCATCACGACGAGAGGCACGGTGAGGCCGGTATATGCCATGGTTGCGGCGGGAGGTGCCAGCCCCTGCCCCGCCGCCTCACTTTGGTCCCACCGGAAGTCCCAGTGCTTTCTTGTCCTGCAATAATTCTTACCACATTGAGCCAGACTCTTACTGCTCTATAATTCTCATCTGTTTTTGTCTTTATTTAACTTAACAGGATGCTGGATTTTTACTTTCAAAATCAACACAATTTCAAGGGTTAAAAAAGGTTGAAAATAGAATATGCCATCCTTTTATTATAACCTGAACTTAAGATTAGAGAGGTGGCCTGTACACGTACGTATGTTATTAATTAACTTTTATCTGATGATCTCGAAGCATGGGTAGCAATTCTAACACACATGATTTCTCATAATTGCCCCCCACCCCTTGCCTGTAAAGGCTTGTTATGCAGGGCAGAATTATTATGAGGACAATTAAGCTGTGTGTTGTGATGTGCTGTGAGTTCCTGAGAATAGAAACTCCTGTGACTAAACTCTCCATGAACAGAGCGAATCAGAGAATAATAACAAGTGCATTTATCACTCAGGCCAGCCGAATCACATTGGGGTTTCCATTTCACTTTAGTGAGAGAGCTATCGACCTTGAAGATACTCCCCCAGCAAATGTAGGCCATTTTTTGTTTTAAGCTCACACCTGTGCTATCTGCTCACCGAAGCCAACCACCCACTCCAGCTGTGCAGCTGCCTAGGGAGGGCACCTCAGGTGTCTCCCTGGTACTATGGGCTGGGATCAGGCAGAGATGGGCAGACACTTACTGACAGGGCCTCCTTTCAGACGCAGAGCTGGAAAACTAGGCATACGAAGTAGTGGAGGTGGATTTGGACCCAAGCTTCTGACTTCTGATCCCATTGTTCTTAACCAGGGGTGGCAAAATATGGCCTACGACCCAAATCTGGGCAGCTGCCTGCTTGTAAACAAAGCTTTTTGGAACATCGCCATGCTTACAGGTTTGCATATCATCCATGGCTGCTTTGTGTTACTCCAGCAGAGTTGAGTAGTTGTGAAAGAGACCTGTGGCCCATAAGCCTAAAATGTTTACCATATGGTCCTTTGGAGAAAAAGTTTGCTGAGCTCTGCTTAACCACTGGGTTTCATTCGAGAGAGTCCAATGGTAAATACTTGAGGCATAAAAAGAACACAAACAATGTCAGGGCCCTTGCCTCCAGAATCTTTCACTTGGAAGAGCAATGTGTAACTACATACATAAAAAGTTAATTAATAATACAAGAGTTGAATGATGATGTGAATCAGCAATCAACGACAGCCCAGGGCGCTAACCTTACGAGCTGGTGTATATCAGCTGTTCATGTGCTGCACACCAAGCCCAACACTTTTCATGCATTAAAGACTTTGTTCCTCACTAAACCCCTCTGAGGTAGGTATCATTACCCACATAAAACAGATGAAGAGTCCCAGATCCAGAAAGCCTTTATTTTCCTCAAGGACACACAACTGGAAAGTACCGAAAGAAGACTCTGAACCCAGTAAGTGTGACTCCAGAACCCATGCTCTTCACCATTGATTGAGAGGGGCAGACGGTGAAAGCCTGAGGAGTTCAGTGAAGGGAGGGATTATTGCGAGCTGGGTGGGCTGCAAAGGCTTCAAAGCAGAGATGGGGTCTGAGCAACGCCAAGAAGGATAGAGGAGAGTCTGAGAAACCATCCTCCGCATCTGAGGGAAGACCACGCCGCACATTAGTCATGACCAGCTAGCCCTGGGGAAGGGACTTGGCCAGAGGACAGGTCTTTCCTAGGATTAACCACTCCTGGACCCATTCAGAACATCCAGTAAGTGTTTACCAGCAGCCCTCGATCAATTGCATCCAACCCGTTACCACACGTCAGTGGGTGGGCCCTGAGCAACTGCAAATGGTCCTGGCAGGAGGTACGGGCTGCAGGTGGCTTGGTGGTTGTCCCTGTGCCCCAAGGAGACAGCCTGGGGCAGGTCGGTCTTAAAGCCTATGGGGAGACATATAGTCAGAAGCACCCTAATCGCCCAGAGAGAGATTCAGACCTGGTCTCAGCATCCCACACCAGAGCCCCCTCCTCTGATGGCACCTCTTCCTGCAGTCGTATTCATGGTGGAGCTCAGCACAGAGAACCCTGGGAATGGCAGGCATCAAACCTAGGCAGCACCACTTACTAACGACAAGTCCTGAGACTAGTCTCTTAGAGCTTCTGTTTTCTCACCCATAAAATGCAGTACTGATGCCGAGTACCTCATGGGGTTGTCATAAGACTGAATGGGCCATGTGATGGGACCCTATGTGGAAACACCGGGTGCACGCAGGCAAGCGATAAACATCGTTAGAGATGGAAGTTAAAGGTAAATGGAAAGTTGGCAAGAAGGGAAAGAATCTGAAATAAATGAAGACGGTTCTGCTTCAGGATGTGGTTCCTTTCTCCTGAATCAGCTGAGCAAGAAGGACTCCTTGTTGACGATGTGAACCTCACAGAGTGGCCTTCTCTCACAAAGGAGGGGGCCGTTTTCCAGCAGTAGAATAAAAGCTGTGCTGCTTCTAGTCAACACTGTCCTCTCACAACCTCCCACACCCACAGCCCAGAGCTCCCTGAGGCGCTGGGCGCTAGCAAGAAGAGAAAAGGAATCCTAGAAATTACTTTCTTTGCCATGAATATCCTTTTAATACATCTTCTTGTCCCTTTCCTGCCTCCTAATTCTCTCTCTCTCTCACACACACACACACAATCTTCTTGCAACAGCAGAGAAAATCAAGGTCATCCCTAGTCCTGGTCTACATACCTGTGTTTGTAAACAAGCATGTCTCACTAGAATCAAAATTTATTCTTAACTAAAACACACTCACAAGGCCTTTCCTTGCAGTCAGGGCCCTCATCCAGTTTCTCAAATGCTCATGGACTGCAGAAAGCTACAGAGCAATGGCCAATTCCTGGTGACTCTTGCCAAGAAGAACATGTTTGAAGCATTTCTTGACTCAGAACTGAACTGGAACCACCCTGCCTCACAGCCGGGGCCCCCGGCAGCTGTGACCTGGAAACACAAATTCGTCTGTTCTTCCTTCACCAGCCAAGGAGACCACACAGAAGGCAGGAGGTGCCAGCCACAGCTGCCACCCTAGCCCTTCCTCCTGTCAGGATCCCTCTGCCATCCAGACCACTGCTATGTGGAGTCGAGATGGAGCTTGGGAAAGGAGGGTCTGGAGCAGGTAGAAGAACTGTCTCAAAATCCAGAACAAGCCCTGCCTCTTGAATTACCATTCAGATTCATTTCGAGATTGCAGAATGTGCTGGCGATGTTTTTCTAAAGGGCAACCCCGGTGCTCCTGAGATGGGAAGCACCCTCCCCTCTGACATGTTTATTCCATCTTCCGGAGGGAGGGAGGGGACCAAGTTGGCCCAGCAACCCCACAGTCTGCATCTACACCGGTCAGTTCCGCAGGAGCTTGACAGTCAACCGGGCTGGAAACGAACACCTATGCCTTGAGCTAGAAGTGTCCTTCCCTTAGAGATACCTAATGGCAAAGACCCCGGTGCATTTAACATGTCTCTTTCCCTTCCTCATTGAGCCACATTATGGTGAATGACAATCGGTGTTCAAAACAAATAAATCGAGCCATCATAGAAACAACTCTTCCAGATAGTCTTAGGAGAGGTTGAGAAGTATCTTCTTGTATTTAGGTAAGAAATTAAAATGATGACTCAAATCATAATTTCAGCAAGGGACTTGTTACATGGTACTTGGGAAGTTTCACAATCTCTCTGTACCCCTGAGGTACTGTTTTCAAAAGGGTGTCTTAGTTTGGGTTCTTCCAGAAGCAGACCCTGAGACAAAGATTGGAATACAGGTACTTTATTTGGGAGATGTTCCCAGGAAGCATTGGTAGGTGTTATGGATTGAATTGTGCGCTGCAAAAGATTGTTGAAGTCCTAACCCCCCTCCCACTACCCAGTACCTGTGAATGTGATCTTATTTGGAAATAACGTGTTGGCAGATGCTCAAGTTAAGATGAGGTCACTGGAGTGGGCTCTAATCCAATAGGACTGTGTCCTTATAAAAAGGGGATGTTTGGACACAAAGACAGACTGGGCCATGTGGAGATGGAGACAGAGATCAGGGTGATGCATCTACAAGCCAAAGAGTGCCAAAAATTGCCAGGAAACAGCCAGAAGCTAGGGGAGAGGCATGGAACAGATTCTCTCTCAGAAGGAACCAACCCCGCTAACACACTGATTTTGGACTTCTACCCTCCAGAACTGTGAGAGAATCAATATCTGCTTTTTAAGCCAACCAGTTTGCAGTACTTGGTTACAGCAGCCCTAGGAAATGGATATTGTAAATACGTGCGGGAGTCTGGCAGGAACAGGAAGGAACTCAATAAAGGGAGCCTTATTGGCTAGTTACCCCTGTTAACAACGGGGCTTCATCATGCTGGCAAATTCAAGGAAACAGCACGGAACAGGGAGTGCAGAGTTACCACACGTGACGGCACAGCCTTTTGGGTTAGAATTCAGTCACTGGCTGAGGGCTGCCCCAGCAGGGCATTAATTCTCCTGTACTGGCAGCCTGTAGGTGCCCAGAGTGGAGCGGACTCCAGGGCCAGAGCTAGGCCTCGGGCCACGAGGTGCAGATGGTGACAGCTGGAAGGCAGGCCAGGTGCTGAGGGGGAGGCCAACGTGGTATGAACAGGCACCGCCCGCTACAAAGGACGTGCTAAACTTTCCTCTGCTTTTGGGAGTTTCTGTTGCAGAATTTAATACATAGGTTATGTAAGAAGAGTAAAGTATCATTGGCCCCTCTTTTCATTGGAACAATCCTGCCAATCAGTGCCCCCAAATGTCCCCCCAATCCTTTGCCTGTCCTGATTGCCATGGAGGTGTGAGTAGGACACGAGAGCTGCTCAAAAGGGACGGAGCTTCTAAGCCCTTACCTGGGCATTTGCACTCATGCTGCTGCCATGCCTTTGATATATACTTCCCTTTCCTGGGGTGTCTTCCTCTCCTCTGCTTTGCATTAAGTCCTATACATTCAAATCCTTTGACCCCAAAGTGCATCCCTTTACTCCTCCAGCCTAGCTTTCTGATAGCCCTCACATTTTGAACCACTCAGTACAGTCCTCCATTGAGCTTTTCTCGATCTGTATTCTGTAGGCCATTTAATAGGGGTTCCCTGAAAAAATAAATGCCAAATGGGGTCAAATCAATTAGCACAGCACTGCATGCTATATCTCCCTCTCCTCCTCCTGGAGATGTGTAAGGCACGTTTGCAGAGAGAAGGTTCTGACAAGTCCTGCAGTGAAACAACAACAAACAAAACCTTCCTTAAGTTTGCTCAGACTAGCGTTTCCAATACTTCTGTCCCCTCTTTCTCTGGTACAGCATTCCTATCTTGCAGAACACAGTTTGGGAAACAATCCCTTTGTTATAAACTTCAGTACAAGGCCTTTAGGAGTCAGCTCCTTTAGATGAGGAAGGTTGGCTCATGTGAGCAGCTGGTCCCAGGGAGGCAAGTCAATACTGGGCCTGGAGTGGGTGTGGGCTACGTGTCTCAGTCCCAAGGGCCATGAGTGGAAGGTGCCCCCAGGCTCTCATCCCAGAACCATCCTGAGGGTGGGGAATGAGTTTCCAGGGATGGGCAGGGGACTACTAAGAGCCCTAGCTGGTGTTTCCTGATTTCCTGAGGTAAGACATCCTGTTCCTAACACCAGATCCAACTTTTCCAACTTTTTTGTGGCAAACAAACCTCAACTCCTCCCTCTAAGTCTATGACAAATGTAGGCTCTTATCCCGCACCCAGAGGGTATATGGTTCACAGTGGGGGCCAAGTTGACGGGGGTCAAAGTCCACCTCTGCTAGCTTTGTACCCCTGGGCCTCAGCTCCCCACCTGCATAATGAGGACACCAATAAAAGTCCCACAGGATTAGCTGACCTAATGCATGTAAACAACACAGAAAACAAGATCCTCTCAACGAGTGTTAACTGTTACTGCAGCTCATATCACTTTACCAGACTATCTGGATACATCTATCAGCCCTCGAAACTGTGAGTTCTCCAAGCGCAGCAACTGGGATTTATCACGGTGCAGCACCTGACGTGTAATAGTGCTTCCTCAGAAAATACATTTAGGAGGAATTAAGGCACGGCTATGCTCTGCATTTTATTTCTACCTCTGATAATATTTCCGACAAGGAAATGTATCGTTAAAACATA
Source organism: Balaenoptera ricei (assembly GCF_028023285.1). NCBI lineage: Eukaryota > Metazoa > Chordata > Mammalia > Artiodactyla > Balaenopteridae > Balaenoptera > Balaenoptera ricei. Next base: position 129,838,227 of record NC_082639.1, read on the forward strand.
CCCTCTTCACTCATAGAAAGATTACCTGATTTTTCTCTCATTGGTTTTAGTCTTCTCTCTCCAGCTAGATTAACCTAAGAGATGCCCTGTCATGACTACAGGTGAGTTTGGCTGCCAGGGCATTGGATCAGTGGGTCACTGTCTTTGTGGTCACCATGGTCCCGGGGCAGTCACAGCAGAGATGTTTAAGATGCCGTTGAGTTATCTGCACAAAGAGGTAATTTATCTGTCTCTCTTAGTCATGAATGGGGTGCCAGGCAGAGAGGTGAGACACCCAGGTAGAGCCGCATCACAGAAAGCTCTTAAAAGGAAATTCTTCCAAGTCCAAGGGGTCAATCCTGCTCACCCCAGGGAGGTTGTCCCTTGGTGAACAACTGACAGGAAAATCTGGGCACATCCCTCCTTAAGAAAATTAAATGTGTCTGTCTATGCTATGATAATCCAACAAGTGAAAATTCACACTCATGAAAATAGCTAAATTAGAAAACGAACCCTTGCATTACTAAACGATTCAATAACACTCTCCTAAGTATATTTTAAGTGTTGTTATAATATTCTCTTCCACAAAACTTTCCAAGGGCCTCATCTAGCAGGGGAAGGTCCCCTTGTATGTGGCTGATATTTTCTTTTTTAAAAAGCAGCTTTGTTGAGGTATAATTTACATACATAAGGCATTTTCTGAACCTATATGTACTAATAATATATGGAATTTGGGTCACTTGTTCATTCATTAAACTTTTATTTTATACCAATAAAAAAGCACTCTGGCTCTATGTGTGTGTGTGTATGTGTGTGTGTATTTAGCTTTCTTTTTGCCTGTCCACTGTCTGCCTGTCTCCTGACAGGATTCTGGGAGGAGTGCTGACTTTATCTTCTCCCAGAGGCTGCAGGAGAGTAGGTCTTGCGAAGCAAGGCCCTCAGACAGCCTGCTGTCTTGTAGGTGGGCAGGTCAGGGCCTGTGACATTAATGGGCAAAGAACTTAAAAACAATGGGAACTTGATCAAATGAGGCTCCGCAGCAGTATCAACTGTCCCCATCCGGGGTTTCCTCACGGTAGGGATGACCCAGTGCTTTTTTGCGCCTCCTGAAATAGTTGAAGGCTGTCCCCCTGCTCAGGGAAGTGGCCAGTCTGCCACCGTCAGGGCCTCATGGCTAGGATGAACTAACGTGGTCCAGCCAGCCGCAGCCCTCTTGCAGTTGCCATTCCAATGTGAGGCCTCGTTGCACACACCTGAGACCCAAGTGCCCAGCTCAGGAAACACCACTCCTTTACAACAGGGCAGCCTGGTGGCCCAGAGGAACGATAGCTGGGGCGAGAATCAAAAATCCTGGGTTCAAGAGCTGACTCTGCTACATGACATTTGGCTGATTTATTGATCTCTTGGACCACCATTTCTTCCCTGGTAAAATCCAGAAGTAGAACTTGAAGGTATCTATCCTCTCCAGCTCATATATTCCGTGATTCTGTCATACCAGAGCAAGGTCACAGAAAACCTTTGGGTCACAGAAAATCTTTCCCGAGAGGCTCCGTCTACTGTTCTTGTCACTGAAAGTACAACTCACTGACAGCATCCCCCATGCCCACCTCAGCTAATCACGATATTATCACAGGCCCCTTCTGATCACGAAGTAGTTACACTACATGAGAGGTGCATTCCTGATGATTCTGCAAAATTCAAGTTAATTTCTCACAGGAATAAATACAAAATCGGAGTCACAGTATTGTAAATAGTGCACATAAATTGAGACCTTATTAAGTTTTTGTATTGCATTATTTTGAATTTGCATAATTCAAAATCCCATTAAATGTGATTTGTGTATTCCCTTGGAAAGGATTTTTTAAAAACCTTCGGGAAAAAGGAATGAAGGTGATGGGAGAGAAAGATAACGTCATAGGGTCAAACTTGGAGGAAGACCATGGGTTTGAAGGAACTCTACGCGGAAAGCATCCAGGACGATAGAGAGGACTCCCTAGAGAGGACCCAGTGGCACAACACCTGCTTCCCTGGGTGATCACTCTGCACTGAATCTGAGATGATTAGCCAATTTTGAGGTTAGATTTCTTTCTTTTTTAAGTTGCAATTACTCCAGGCTTGAATGCTGCTGCAAAATATTCACCCCCCAAATTTTAAAATCCCGTAGCAGCCAAATCCTCTGTTAATCCCTTGGCACGGAGGAGCCATTCTGTGCTCTTCAAAATGGCTGACGGGAATTTTCTGAGGAAGCTATGGCCTGAAACCAAACCAGCAATTAGATCGGCTCTGAGTCTGAGGCTTTATGTTTAGAGCCACAGCTAGAAACAAACAGATGTGTTTTTTTTCCAAACTAAAGAAATCAAGAAATTGTCATGAAGATCAAAAACTGCTCTCCAAACCTTCCCTTTCACATCCTCCCCACTGGCCATTTTGGGTTGCAAGAGTTTGTGATCATAACTTTATTCACAATCCGTTTTTGGTTTCCAAGTACCTCCCTCTCCAAGATGAAATTACAAAGCTTTGAAAATTAGAGGCACCCTTCCCCTCACCCCGGAGCGCTATTCCTGACGAGATACTCTGTTGAAATGGAAGGAATTTGCTTTATAGCAGCCTCCCTTGTGGAATTATGGATGGGAACATTTAACAATACAGCATTTGCAATGGGCAGGTGAGAGCTGGCCAAGTTTTTAAAGGGGATTTCACAGGCCAGGTCAGCAGGGAGATGGATGGGTGAGCTGCGGTGGATACAATTATTTGACTTTCTGAGCTGTTCTTTTGAAGCCTCTACACTTAATAGAAAGAAAAAGAATAAGCCTCTTTGCCAACCTTTTGTAGCTCAATCTTTATTGTTCCCACCGAAATCCAAAGAAAACAGACAAGATTCATTTTGTCCAGAAAGCATTTGTGTATTTTATATAGGTCTGGGTTTTGAAGCATTGATAGTGAAGTGGGAGAAAAGACAAAGATTTCTCTCTAATCTGAAGAAATCAAAGGGGGAAATTTCTGAAGCTCTCTAGCCTAGCTCAAAATAGTCTTGGTTGTATCTCCTGATATACGCCTCCTTTGCTACTAAACTCAGCATGGAAATTAGCATAGGCTCACAAAATGATGAAAATTAGACCACACCATAAAGAAGCAAGCCTGTAGGGAAATTAAGACTTTTTCATAAAACCTGAGAACATGACCTACAGAACTAGGGAAGCTTTCTTTTACCTGTGGGCTCTCAATCACTCAACATCCATCTCCAAGACACGGGCCTCGTCAATGGACTGGTTGGGCCAAGCATCTACAGAATTGTTTGTTTTCCTTGGGGCACAAGAGAAGTGCTTGGTAAATATTTGCTCATTGATAAGTCAAGTGGTTTACCAGATGATTTGTTTTATTTTGTTTTTAAGTTAAAAATTCCTTAATTTTTATTCCTGGTTACCAATATCACAATTTATAAGACAAGATACTGATGTAAGGAAATGAAAAAGACAAATCTACAAGACGTAAAAGACCTCAGGAATGTACATCTAATTGACACAACATTGCAGTAACCAATAGCTACACTTTTTTGCAAACTGTGGCTATGACAGCCCTGAACAAGAAGTTTTCCTGTTCAAGCTGCAATAACTTTTCTGACTACGGATCCTTGTTCCTTCTGTAGCACATTTTTACAGTTCCTCTAATGCATTTGGGACGACTGCCTCACAGCAACCTGCAGCTTTCCTGACGACTCCTCACTCTCTCCTGCTAAGAACTTCAACCCTTTTCTGCTGAGTTTTTAGAAACTTCTGATACCATATCCACCCCTCCACTACCAGATTCATAACCACCAACACAGGGACTGCTCAAGCTTCTTCCACCAAAACTGCCCCCCTTCATGGGCCCATAATTTGATTACTGTTGTTCACTATAATTTCCAAAATCATTGTAGTATCCTCCACTACCATAGTTACCACCGCCAAAATGTCCTCCTTCATTATAATCGTCATATCCTCTGCCACTGCTAGCATTTCTACCACCTTGGTTTGCATATCCTGGTCCACCACCACGTTAGCTTCCTCTAAGGCTATAACCAGGACCATCACAATAGTTGCCACCATCACCTCCAGATCCACTATAACCACCGTCATCCCGCTGCCACCACATCCACAACCACAGGCTCCCCTTCAACCAACGTGTCCTGCATGACCCATAAAGTTGCCATATCTACCTCCACCTCTCTGCAATCCCACAGACTGCATTTCTTGCTTAGAAAAGGTCTTTTTCACTTCACAGTTATGCCCATTGAAAGTATGGTGTTTCTGAACAACAGTTTTATCAACTGTATCATGATCACCAAAAATCACAAAAGCAGATTTTTATCTTTTTTCCACTCTGCCTGTCTTCCATAACGTCTATGATTTCAGTCTTGCTATACTTTTCAAAGTAGTCTTTCAAATTATATTCTTCTGTGTCTTCTTTAATGCCACCAAGAACAATTTTCTTCACTGTTAGATGGACTCTACAGAAGCCTCTCTAGAAAGAGCTCTCTTTGGCTTCACCACATACACATCAGCCTTGTGTGGTCAGGCACACATTGCCGCATCCACCTCGTGTGACTACAAGAGTAAGTCACAAAACCAAAGGCCCTGGGATGTTTGGTTTGGGGGTCTCTCATCACCACACAGTCTGTGAGTGTGCCCCACTTCTCAAAATGTTCAACACTCAGACCACCAATGAACAGTTTTCTCAGTTGCTCTGGTTCCTTTGGATCATGGCCATGGTGCAAAGATATGTATAATTCTAAGTACTTTAGCAAGAATGGCAGATCAAGAAGTATTTTAAAGCAGCAAACTTTTTTTTTTAAATTCATATTTTCAACTGGCTGTTGCAAAGAAAAGACAGGACACAGAATTAAATTCTCGTCGCCTTAGAAAGGTCTGTAAGGCCTAAAAATGCACCATTTGCACCATTTTCTGCCAGGCACCTCCTCCCTTTTCCTTCCAATTCCACGCTCTCTTTCCCAATGGAGGAGCAAGGCGGCCCTTGCGGGCAAATGTGCCATTCAGATGGTTTGAATAACCAGATATTAAAAATAGCTATCAGTCTGGCGATACCAACTCTCGACAGCCAAAATAGGGCACCACAAGCCACCTTATTGAATTGTTTATCTATTCTGAGGGCAGGAAGAAAGAAAAGCATCAAATGTATTTTGACTCTTTTAGTCAAAACTCAGAGGATGGCCACTGTGGGAGGAACTGGTGAGAATTTGGGGAGCTGGTGACATTTTCTGCTGACGGGTACGTGTTCCTGAAACTCTGTGTGCTGGGCCTCCACTCTGAGAAGGGCTCACCGTAGGGAACTATTTGTGTTGGGTTTTTAACCTTGAGTTATGAGAACAACAATTTTCCACCTTCCTTTGTCACCTCAACGCTGGTAACAATGCCAACAGTGGGTCTGGGAGATCCCCAGGTATCTGGACTTCGTTATAAGGGGAAGACAGGGTTTCCACAGTTCGGGGTGGGAGTAGGGTAGGCATTCTAAGTAGAGGGAACTGGGAGGAAGACGGAAAGAAAGAAAGACAGCAGGCTTACTTGGGAGATGGCAGAGTTCTGAGGGCAGTTGGGAGACCTGAGACGTCTCTGCATCTATGAAGAAGCTGCTCCCACCTCTCCATGATCCTAGAGATTCTAGCTTGGACAGAAGTTTTCTTGACTCCCTTCTGCACAGAATGCCTGGAATGGGCTCAGTGACATCTCAGCCCTGCCATTCTCCTGCCTAGCTCGCCAGTTCTAAGCTCAAGCAATGTTTGCCCTTCCTTCTACAGAGCTGTCCTGCTGCCACCAATCTCCTCTTACATGCACACATTATACACAGAAAGCCACTCACTGGTGCACACAGAAAGACTTACCTGCAGACGCAAGACACGTCCATCTGCATACAGACAGGCGCACACACAATGCCCCCACACGCTGGGACACACTGGAACACGTGCACAAACACGCAGCCTCACACACACCTTCACATGCACACTGGGGCACAGACATCTGTACCCCCAGCAGAGCACACAGGTAAACACACACCAGCACATGTGCGTGCCACACCCGCGCCGAGCTATAACCCGCAGGACGGGGCCTGGACACAGGCTGGTCCCACGCTGCAGCCCCCGTTCAGCGGCCTTCTCCCGGGAGCAAGCTGCTCTGGCCAGTCTGCCTCCCACAGCCGCAAATTGAAAGCCACCCGCCCCACCCCCAGGCTGTCTCTTCTACTCTGCCTGTAATACCTGATCACTCCAAGTCTCCACTGCCACTCCCAGCCTGCATGAGGAAAAGGCAGTCCTAACTCAGGGCCGACATTCACATGATGGCTTCGAGCCAGTACAACATCTCATGCTGGGGACCTGGTGAAATGAAGGAACACACAGCTGACTTTCTAGTATCTACAGCGACAGAGAGAAGTGGTGACTTGTTTAATCCTAAATAGTGGTGTTGGTTTGTGTTCTGAGCCATCTTCCCCAACTCCAGGGTTTGGCAAAGGCAATGCACCTATAACCCAGCAGCCCTGAAAATAGCTGGAGAACCTCTCAGAGACTTCTCCTTTCCCAGCCCTCCTCCCAGTCAGCTTGGGGAGTGGCCCCACTAAGAGCCACCGATATTCACAATCTGGCAATTTAATGCTTCTGCTCTGAGCATCAGATTTCTTATCTTGGTTTGCTTTGCTCCAGTCAACAGCAAAAGGGTTTGCACTCCCTGAGCTCAGCCCAGGCAGATGCAAGTGGACTCAAGGCTAAAATCTGACATAAGAAGTTAAGAACTGAGGGCTTCCCTGGTGGCGCAGTGGTTAAGAATCCGCCTGCCAATGCAGGGGACACGGGTTCGAGCCCTGGTCCGGGAAGATCCCACACGCCGTGAAGCAACTAAGCCCGTATGTCACAACTACTGAGCCTGTGCTCTAGAGCCCGTGAGCCACAACTACTGAGCCCGTGTGCCACAACTACTGAAGCCCGCACACCTAGAGCCTGTGCTCCACAACAAGAGAACACAACGAAGAGTAGCCCCTGCTCACCACAACTAGAGAAAGCCCGCGTGCAGCAACGAAGACCCAACACAGCCAAAAATAAATAAATAAATAAATAAAATTTAGAAAAAGAAATTAAGAATTGATTATAGATATTTGTCATTTAAAGGTAATTCTCCCAGTCCTTGAGGATTTATATAAAAAAACAAATCTCAACCCAGCATCTGTGTGTAATAGTGTGCTATTCTTTTAGAAAACCTCACCCCACAAAACCTTACACACTGCATGAAGATACATTCTTACCAAACAGATTTGTTAATGGCTACTGTTTAAGATCAAGTCTTCTCAAATACGATTTAATTTACACTTTGATTTACACATTTGAGTTCCACCTATGCATAACGTGGTCGGCGGGAGAGAGGACAGGGGGGCGGTACCTGCACACACAGAAAGGGGTGTGTGCAAAGTGAGGCCGGTCCCTCTCAAGAAAAGCTCCAAAATAGGTATATTTATTAACAGCAAAACAGAAAATATGGATTTTACCAGTTGGGGAGAACATGATATCAGAACTATAATAATAGGCCAGAGAAAAATGCAATTCTATATTAACAACCAAATTAACTTCACACTCAGCAGAAAAACGTATATTTAAATGAGAATATTCAGCATCAAAACAATTATTTCTTCAGAAATTGAGAGGAAAATCATAATACGTGCTTACTAAGGGGAATACCTTCAAAAATCTGCTTCAGAATTCAGTCATCTGATGTATAATACTGCAAATTGACAGCAGGTCTGGTAGACAGGCTGCATGGAACATTCGAGAGCACAGACCTCGAACAAGGGATCAGAGAAACCGTGTTTGGAGCCTGGTTCTACTCTTAGGCGAGTCACCAAACCTCTGAACCCCATTTTCTTTGTTTATAAAAAGAGAATCTTAAAATCAATACTTTTTCTGCTACTTGCCATTGGATGGTTATGAATGAAGGCGCTGGAAAGCATTTTGTAAGTATAAAGGGACGACTGCACTAACGGAACAGTGGTCTGGACCAGCGAGGATCCTGCCTGTCCTTGTTTGAATGCTTTCTATTTATTTTTTTCCCCTTGGGCCTGCAGATTAGTTGCTGAGTAGCACAAATCATAACAGGCAAGCAAAGCGGACGGTGGAAGCTCCTAACATTTCCACCACTGCAGTTTGGCTGCTTCAGACCTCACTTTGCTTTCTCTTCAAGTCATTGCTCACCAACAAAGTCCTTGTGTGGCCATAAATCTGCATCCGACGCACAAGCATAAGGCACAAGGCAGAAAATGCTGGAATCTGTCCTTGGATTTTTCACAGCAGAGGCTCCCACTGGAGAGTTAAAATTATTGTGATAAGGGGGAAGTCCGGAATTTTTTTTTAAAGTTTTAAGTTTATTGTTTATTTGGAGCTTCAGGGAAGAATGAAGTTTAGGTTCCTAATTCTAGGAGCCAATACCAGTGGGGTGGGAGGCTAGGTGACTTAAACGTTCTTAAAAACTTGGTAATTACAAGACCATACGCAATTCATTTCACAGATGCGAAAACTAAAGAGATTCCTGCCCAAGTTTACTGCAATTTAGTGACAAGGGAAGACAAAGAAAGCATGTTAGTACCAGGGTTTCCACTTTCTTCCACTGGGAAAATGATATCCTTTATTTTGTAGGTTGGGAAACTGAGGAACACATGATAATGACTACTGCTTTTCGAGCACCTCTTGTGTGTAGGCACTTCCGAGCAGTATCTCCACTCCACGGTGCTCTGCGTGAGGTAGACATGGTTACCGCCATCTCACAGAGGAAGAACGGGGCTCCGAAGGTAGGCAATTGGCCACAGATCAGGACTTGGATCCAGATCTTTCTGGTTCCACGGTCTCCTCTCTCCCTCCACCCTATCGCCTGCTCCAGAAAAGGCAAGAAACACTTGCAGATGGTCAGAGAGCTAGGGAAAAAACTCTCTTTCCTTGACAGAAAAACTGTTTAGACTTCAACAGAAGTCTAAAGTACCCTGTGAAACGTTCCTTTACTTTAACCTATTCCTTTAATTGTCAGCCCTGGAGAAATTAGCCCAAGGAAGTAATTCAAAAGAAAATTTAAAAGCTACAGATGTAAAGATTTTCTTGCAGCATTAGCTATAATAACAAAAATTAGAGACAGCCCAAATGTCCAACAATAATAAAATAGTAAAGAAAATAGGATGCATAAACTATGGACATTTACATAGCGATTAAAAACAATCATGAAGGCTAAGTATCAAAAAAGATGCTCAGAATAAAATATTAAGGAAAAAAAGCACTTGAAATTGTTTTTGTAATAACAACTATATAAAGATATTTAAACACTTATAAAAATACTGGAATGGAATATTTTTTAAATGTATAACTTCCTCTGATTTTATGATATTTTTGGTAAAATACCTCAAATTAAGAGAGAGAAAAAAAAATGATAGCTAGTTGGGATATTTACTCAGTAACTTAGACCAATTTGGACTATAATGATTAGATATCCTGCTTTTTTTTTTTTCTTTCTATATTTTGAAGCAGTTGGGCAATTGAATAATGCGATTTATGCTATAATCCACAAACTCTTATTTTTCTCCTTGGTGCCTTTCATTAGTTTATTAATTCATTAGTTAATCTCCAACGGTCGTAGCCTTCTTTATTTTCTGCTTTTCCCTAGTGTTAAAGCCAAGTCAGAAAAATGAGCATCTTTCTTTGTCTAGTTTGCAAGATATAGTGTTAGTTGAATCATATGAAATTATCATTTTTGTAGGTCCCAAATAAATGAATATAGGAAATTTCATACGGTCCAACCAGAAAATTTTAACAACGGTAGGATTTTGTCTGAAACTGTCCTTGTAAATCATTTTGAATCTGTCTGTTTACTCAAACTGCCCTGCCCCCTCCACCAGCTTAGTTTCTGTGTTTTTTAAAAGTAGTTTGTTTAATGCTAAGTTCTCTAGAAGAAAGGTCCCAATAATGCCACTCCAATATACGACCCCCCTCCATAAACCATTAAAGTGAATTTAATCACATGGAAAGGTCTAGATTTCCTTCATTCACCCACCTTTCAATTCACTCAACAAATATTTACTGCGCGTGATCTCTGCTCCAGGCACCATGCTAAGTGCTGGGACACATCCCTGAGCAAGACTGAAGCGTCTTTTCCCTCAGAAAACATAGACTGTGTTTGAGGCTGGAAGGAATGGCTATGTATGTGCAGTGACTAAACTGACTGTTTTGTTTCAATTAACAGATCAAATGACTAGTTTGATTATTTTTTAACCAAATGGACTTTATGTTTGCTCAGACTGATTAAATCTACCGTCACTTTAATGTTGATAAGAACTAGCCCTGGCCCAAGCAGAGAAGAAATTTATTTTGAACTATCGTTGCTATTTATTTAATCAGTTAGCTGACCCATAGGTAAATAAGGTTCAGGAGAAAAAGGATTACAGAGTGTGTGTTTGGACAACTCTAAAGCAAGACAGTTCCCTAACGGTGCCTGAATCCTTCAAAATAAAACAAGACACAGTGCCCAGGGATTCTTGAAAGTAAAAGCGTATATCCAGTAAAAAATTAAATCTAATTTTTTAAAGACAAAGGCAAAAATAAAAAGAATTTTAAAATAAATTCAGCAGTGGTCATTCACCTAAACAAGAGTTTCCCAGCACCGTTTCTGGGGGATGTTTTGCAGCAGCAGATGTGTAAACAGGCCAGCAAATCTGAGAACCACCAAGGTAGAAAATGAAGTAGATCATCTGGATGAGCAGAGCCAGATGACCAGAGGTCAAAATAAACCATTGGTGAAAATGCCATCGATGAAAAACTTTTCCTGGCATCACGCAAAAGCTTCCCTCAAGCCCAGCTCCAAGCAGTTTAAGCGAAGGTCTGGTTTCGAGGAGTGTTCATTTAAATACCCTGGTCACTGTGCATCCACACCAGACATTTGGCTGCAAATTCTGGATGGCCACCTTGACCAGTGATGACCAGGGCGACTGTGTTCTCATTTGCTCCCCCTAACTACTTATATGCATTGTGAGTCATGTTTTCACTTTGGGGGAATATCGCTTACAGAATAAGTGTCTCAGAAAAATAGACATGGTAGCTGTAATGCTCATCCTGTGGCCCAGCAAGGTTTTGATGCTTGTTCACAATTGGGCCCACCACTGGGAGGGACCACCGCTATGTTCCTGAGCTGTTACAGGTATGCTCAGAAACCAAAAGAAGGACGAGCTGCATTTCAACAGATGGAGAAAATGCCCAGTGCTGCTTTACAACACAATCAAGAGCAAATTAAGACTCCTAACCATGGGTTTCCATTTCCTGTCCCTGGATAATGAGAACAAGAAAACAGGCCAGGATGTAATAATAGTAAGAATTAATACAACTTTCACGTATTGACTGTTTAGGACATATCGGGCACGTAACATTTACTTCTCATTTTCACAGCTCTGCAATGAAGGTTATTCTTACTTTAGAGGTGAGAAAACGGAGGCCCAGAGAGGTTAAGTAACTTGCCTAAGGTTGCACAGCTGGGAAATTGGCAGCACTGTGACTGGCCTGACTCTTCCCACCACACCTAGGAGCATGCATTTCCTGAGACTTTGTGTCAAAGCTGCATTTCCTTACAAATGACCTCTGTGAGGCAGGGAGTTAGAGGCACTGAGCAGTTGAGGGCTCTGCAGGCAGAAGTCTGCCCATGCCATTAGACACGCCATCTTAATCTCTTCCAGCCTCGGCTGACCGTCTTGGCAGACTCACCCAGGGAGACCTCCTCAGGTAGACAGACTGGGTCGTTATTTGCCGTGATCTTAATGATCTGGGCATTTGCAAGAAAATGCAAATGGAAACGTCTTAGCAACAAGAAGATGCTTTAAAAGGGTTCAGGGATGAGTAGCTTAACTGAGCAAGAAAAGAGGGAAGACCTCAACTCGAATTCCGTCAGTCAGCGGCCTTTCCTCCAAAGGAAATCATAGAGTGTGTCTTCTCAGCCAACACGGGTGCCATTTGTGGCCCTCGGTGTTAAAGGCCTCTCTAAGCCTCCCCAGCCTTCCCTCAACAGGGCTAGGACACTTTGGAAAACTTTTATCCAGGAACCTTACCTAAAAATAGCTGAAATTTCAATCTCCACACCAGCAAAGCAAGTGCCATTGAAAGATGAATCTAAGGCTTTTCTTTCTGTCCACACCTTGTGGAAATGCGGCATGGCCCCCATCTTGTCTTCTGGGTGGGGTTTTGTTTACCACTCCTGGCAGCCACCAGCACCCAAGCAGCTTTTATTTTCTCTTCTAATTCCATTGCCCCAGCCTTGGCCCCAAGACCCAACACCAATAGACCCTTGAGGAAACTTCACATGGTAGAATTATCTACCAAGTGCCGTCCCCCAAAACTGAAGCCCAGGGTCTGAATCTACCGCTGTCAGCGGTTCCCTCTGAAGTCATGGAATTCACAGGCCATTTTGGCGTCTTGGGTCCTCTTGTGCCCTGCACACGAGGATGGGCTGCTCTGGGCTTGCCCTGGTGTTCTTACCTATGGCACCGCGTGACTCATACCCAAGACGGCTTTTCTGAGAAGAGAGCTGTGATCTTACAGAAAACCCCGCGATTACTTAGTCCTCGAAACCCCCGAGGTGCTAGGCGGCAGCTGTGCCATGTTCCCTGGCAGGAACAAAAGCGCCAATGGCCTTTCCTGCCCTCCCACCCTTGTCGCCAAACTCCCTCCCACACCGAGGTGGGCTGTAAAGTGGAGGAAGGACATTGGTTTGTGACCACTCTCCTGGCTTCTTTAGATTCAAATACAGCTTGTCCCATGTTTTGTAAAAAATGCCAGGACGCCAATGCCCAGAGGCAGCCCATTTTGTCTTCTTTTCACTTCTTCTTATTATCTGAGCTAGAAAACACGGTAAGGGTAAAAGGATTCAGGCAAAGCCGGATTCTAAGGACTGGAATGAAGTGAGGTGTAGGCTCTGTTGCTGGTTGGTTGTTCCCCGTGGTGACCGCTTAACAAGTCACATCCTCTCATCTGTCCCCTACGTTCCGTCAGCATCTCTGGCTTTTTGGCCTCAGACAGAGAGCTGCCTGAAGCAAGAGGCGGTGGGTTAGTCACTGAGCCTGGATGGGTGTGTCATCAGGCAGCCCTTGGCTGTGGGGTACAGAGGCAGCCAAGTCAGAGCTAAGCCTAGACACAGACCCTGAAGAAGGCCACTTCCCTCCTTCATTAACCCAGTCAGCCCCTGGCCCATCAGGGTGTTTCAGGTCAGCCAGGGCCACAGCCATGACCCTCTCTAACCAACAACAAATGCAATGTTCTTTGTTGGAGAAGGAAGAAGGAAAGGGGCTGAGTGACGGAGCCAGCAAGGGTGTGAAAGAAGAATACATAAAGACTAGAAAAGTGTCTCGGCACGAAACATGGCCTGGCTGACATTTTCTGGTCCCTCCCGGCTTCTGTTAAATACCCCCTCTCCTCTTGTCCACACGGGGCCTGCCTCAGTTTCTCCTCATCCTTTCCCCACCACAGACTTTTCTCTCTCCTTTTATCACTGGAAAAATCCATACTTTGCACAGGTGTGTTTTCAAGCAGCTGGCTCTGAGCTGATGCCCAGCTTGGCCTTAATGAGGCAGATGCCTGCATCAAGCTGGACCCCTCCCCACTCAGCTGCTCATTGATTTGGGGAGGGCAGGATTTAAAGGAGACACTGGCGCCTCACCAGCCCTCTGCTATCTCCCTCCACCCCCGACACACGTGCACAAAGGGTTCCGAAAAGTTCCTTGCCATCGATACATCCGATACATCCGACCTTACCTGTAATTGGGAAGTGTGCCTGCAGGGTGGCCACTGTAACAAGCGCCATCCGCTTCATCTTGTCCTTCCCCAGGATGGTGCCTGGGGGCAGAGGCCGAGGCAGCCGTGACTGGACGAAGAAGAGAAAAGCAGTCTCTTCGGCTGCAGCCTCCTCAGGAAGTGGAGGACGATGGGGCCTTTGAGAAGGCACCTGCCAGCAGGGCCAGGAAACTCACACTCCTCCTTTCGGTTCACAGGCAGGAAGCTCTGGAGGTTTGAGGGTTTGGGGGGGGGGGCGTGTATGTGCACACACGTAGGTGTGTGTGTGTCTGTCTGAATTTTTGCTTTTTTTCTCATTTAACCGTTGTTTTGCTTTCCTTTTTTCCTAATTTTTGTCTAATTTTCATCTAACTCCTATCTTGATTGGTGAAGTCAGTCCTTAGGCAACTACAAGTTCCCAGTGCATGTAAGAATATCCGCCACTTTCCTAGATTCGTGTATTTTATGGAGGTTGGTAAGATGACAGAGCTCTGGATTCAGAGTCAGGCGAAATGTAGAGACAGAATACTTGGGCCATAGTGCCATCTCTGCTACCTACCTGCTGTGCAGCCTTGAGTAAGTCACTCAACATCTCTAGACCTCAGCGTCCTTACCTATAAAGCAAATTGCTGGAGTAGATTTGAGGTTGCAGATCTGAACTTGGCCTGAATTTGGACCATAGAAAATAGTATAGCTCACATAATACTTCAAACACTTTTGTTAGTTGTCAGCACCTAAACGTTAGACTTACAATAATAGAAAAAGATTAATACCAAGAAATAAACTTGATACAAGTGTAAGATCTATGTGAAACAAACTTTAAAGTGTTACTGAAGAATACAGACAGGACTTGGGTAAATGGAAAGGTGTATCCTGGTCTTTGATAAAATCTCCCTTTTAAGAAGACCACGATTCTCTCTAAATTTTTTTTAAATTTTTATTTTATTTATTTATTTATTTGGTTATGTTGAGTCTTAGTTGTGGCATGCGGGATATTTTTTGCAGCATGCGGGAACTTTCGTTGTGGCACGTGGGTTCAGTAGTTGCGGCGTGTGGGCTTAGTTGCCCCATGGCATACGGTATCTTAGTTTCCTGACCGGGGATTGAACCCATGTCCCCTGCATCAGAAGGTGGATTCTTAACCACTGGACCACCAGGAAAGTCCCTCTCTCTAAATTAATCAACCCATCCCTCTACAAATGCCAACAAAAGTTTTAGAACAAGATAACCTGGGTTTATATGAAAAAATTAATGTACAAAATCAGCCAGGACACCAAAAAAGCACAAGCAATCTAAGAAAAAATAGGTAAATTGGACTTCCTCAAAATTTAAAACTTTTGTGCATAAAGGACACTATCAAGAAAGTGAAAAGACAATCTATAGAAAAAATATTTCCATATCATATATTGATAAGGGTATAGTATTCAGAATATATAAATAACTCCTACAACTAAACTAGAAAAAGAAAAAAAAAAGCAAAAATCTGCCAAAGATCTGAACAGATATTTCTCCAAAGAGATATACAAATGGCCAATAAGCACATGAAAAGTTGGTCAATATCTTTGGTCATTAGGGAAATGCAAATCAAAACTACAGTGAACTATTACTTCATACACACTAAGAGGGCTAAAATTTAAAAACACAGGGTGTTGGTAAGGATGTGAAGAAACTGGAACTCTTGTACATTGCTGGTGGGAATGTGGGATGGCGAAGCCCCTGTGGAAAATGTGTGTGGCATTTCCTCAAAAAGGAGAAGTTACAACAGACACTGCAGAAATACAAAGCATCCTAAGAGATTACTACAAGCAAATCTATACCAATAAAATGGACAACCTGGAAGAAATGGACAAATTCTTAGAAAGGTATAACCTTCCAAGACTGAACCAGGAAGAAACAGAAAATATGAACAGACCAATCATAAGTAATGAAATTGAAACTGTGATTAAAAATCTTCCAACAAACAAAAGTCCAGGACCAGATGGCTTCACAGGTGAATTCTACCAAACATTTAGAGAAGAGCTAACACCCATCCTTCTCAAACTCTTCCAAAAAATTGCAGAGGAAGGAACACTCCCAAACTCATTCTATGAGGCCACCATCACCCTGATACCAAAACCAGACAAAGACACTACAAAAAAAGAAAATTACAGACCAATATCACTGATGAATATAGATGCAAAAATCCTCAACAAAATACTAGCAAACAGAATCCAACAACACATTAAAAGGATCATACACCATGATCAAGTAGGATTTATCCCAGGGATGCAAGGATTCTCCAATATACACAAATCAATCAATGTGATACACCATATTAACAAATTGAAGAATAAAAACCATATGATCATCTCAATAGATGCAGAAAAAGCTTTTGACAAAATTCAACACCCATTTATGATAAAAACTCTCCAGAAAGTGGGCATAGAGGGAACCTACCTCAACATAATAAAGGCCATGTACGACATACCCACAGCAAACATCATTCTCAATGGTGAAAAACTGAAAGCATTTCCTCTAAGATCAGGAACAAGACAAGGATGTCCACTCTCGCCACTATTATTCAACATAGTTTTGGAAGTCCTAGCCACGGCAATCAGAAAAGAAAAAGAAATAAAAGGAATACAAATTGGAAAAGAAGAAGTAAAACTGTCACTATTTGCAGATGACATGATACTATACATAGAGAATCCTAAAGATGCCACCAGAAAACTACTAGAGCTAATCCATGAATTTGATAAAGTTGCAGGATACAAAATTAATGCACAGAAATCTCTTGCATTCCTATACACTAATGATGAAAAATTTGAAAAGGAAATTAAGGAAACACTCCCATTTACTATTGCAACAAAAAGAATAAAATACCTAGGAATAAACCTACCTAGGGAGACAAAAGACCTGTATGCAGAAAACTATAAGACACTGTTGAAAGAAATTAAAGATGATACCAACAGATGGAGAGATATACCATGTTCTTGGATTGGAAGACTCAATATTGTGAAAATGACTATATTACCCAAAGCAATCTACAGATTCAATGCAATCCCTATCAAATTACCAATGGCATTTTTTACGGAACTAGAACAAATCATCTTAAAATTTGTATGGAGACACAAAAGACCCCGAATAGCCAAAGCAGTCTTGAAGGAAAAAAATGGAGCTGGAGGAATCAGACTCCCTGACTTCAGACTATACTACAAAGCTACAGTAATCAAGACAATATGGTACTGGCACAAAAACAGAAATATAGATCAATGGAACAGGATAGAAAGCCCAGAGATAAACCCATGCACCTATGGTCAACTAATCTATGACAAAGGAGTCAAGGATATACAATGGAGCAAAAACAGTCTTTTCAATAAATGGTGCTGGGAAAACTGGACAGCTACATGTAAAAGAATGAAATTAGAATACTCCCTAACACCGTACACAAAAATAAACTCAATATGGATTAGAGACCTAAATGTAAGACCGGACACTATAAAACTCATAGAGGAAAATGTAAGAACACTCTTTGACATAAATCACAGCAAGATCTTTTTTGATCCACCTCCTAGAGTAATGCAAGTAAAAACAAAAATAAACAAATGGGACCTAATGAAACTTAAACGCCTTTGCAAAGCAAAGGAAATTACAAACAAGACGAAAAGACAACCCTCAGAATGGGAAAAAATATTTGCAAACGAATCAACGGACAAAGGATTAATCTCCAAAATATATAAACAGCTCATGCGGCTCAGTATTAGAAAAACAAACAACCCAATCCAAAAATGGGCAGAAGGCCTAAATAGACATTTCTCCAAAGAGGACATACAGATGGCCACGAAGCACATGAAAAGCTGCTCAACGTCACTAATTATTAGAGAAATGCAAATCAAAACTACAATGAGGTATCACCTCACACCAGTTAGAATGGGCATCATCAGAAAATCTACAAACAACAAATGCTAGAGAGGGTGTGGAGAAAAGGGAACCCTCTTATACTGTTGGTGGGAATGTAAATTGATACAGCCACTATGGAGAACAGTATGGAGGTTCCTTAAAAAACTAAAAATAGAATTACCATATGACCCAGTAATCCCACTACTGGGCATATACTCAGAGAAAACCATAATTCAAAAAGACACATGTACCCCAATGTTCATTGCAGCACTATTTACAATAGCCAGGTCATGGAAGCAACCTAAATGCCCATCGACAGAGGAATGGATAAAGAAGATGTGGTACATATATACAATGGAATATTACTCAGCCATAAAAAGGAACAAAATTAGGTCATTTGTAGAGACGTGGATGGACCTAGAGACTGTCCTACAGAGTTAAGTAAGTCAGAAAGAGAAAAACAAATATTGCATATTATCGCATATATGCGGAACCTAGAAAAATGATAGAGATGAACCAGTTTGCAGGCCAGAAATTGAGACATAGATGTAGAGAACAAACGTATGGACACCAAGGGGGGAAAGCGGTGGGTGGTGGTGGTGGTGGTGGTGTGATAAATTGGGAGATTGGGATTGACATGTATACACTGATGTGTATAAAATGGATGACTAATAAGAACCTGCTGTATAAAAAAATAAATAAAAGAAAATTCAAAAATAAAATAAATAAATTTTTTTAAAAATCTCAGGGAATGATCTAATTGGCCCAGCTTGGGTCTTATGCTCACCTCTTGGATCAACCATTGTTTCCAGGGAGACAAGATTGGAGATAGGACACTGTGATTAACAGCCCTACCAGAATCATTTGTCATAGAAGAAAGAAAGGGAAAGGATTCTGGGCATGTGTAAAACAATAGCTGTCCACTACTGCCAGCCTTGCTCTGGTGAGTGCAGTGGGTTGGGGCTGGGACCTAGAGGAGGACACAGACACGGTCAGGAGCTGAGAGAAAGTCCAGGTAGAACATAATGACCAGCAGCTGTGATTTGCTTGTGAGAAAGATCTGGCTATTCCTCATGATTGAATCTTTAGTTTTCAGTACATTTTCGATGGGTGGGTGAATGGGTGAATGGGAACATCCAGGATGGCAGGAAGGCCAATACTGAGTAGGAGGCTGCCTCAACTATAGAGAAGAACACAGCAAGAGGAATCCAGAAACTGGTGAATGGAGCTGTTCCCAGGTTCCTGATCACCAGAGAAAGAAGCACAAAAGGAGGATTGGCTTCTGTCCTTGGGGTTTCCAGAGGCAGTCACTCCCAAGGTTTCTCTGGAGGAGCACTTCCCCATGCTTTGAGGACTCAGTGCACTGACCCAAGCCCTGCCCACCCCCTCTTCAGCTGACTGGTCTTGGACTGACAAGAAGCTGGAGGCCAGCACTTGTTGTTTCCTGAGGGGTCTCCGTTGGAGCAGAAATGGCTGCCAATTCCTGCAGGACCCCACCCAAACACCTACATGGGACCTCATCTTTGCCGCTTCACCGTGCTGTATCCAGAATTTATTTACCTCATAACTGTAAGTTTGTAACATTTGACCAAAATCTCCCTATTTCTCCCACCCCCAAGCCCCTGGTAACCACCGTTCTGCTCTCTGTTTCTGTAAGTTCAGCTTTTTTAGATACCATACGTAAGTGATATCAAATAACATTTGTCTTTCTCTGCGTGACTTATTTCACTTAGCCTAATGCCCTCAAGTTCCATCCATGTTTTAACAAATGGCAGAATGTCCTTGTTTCTCATGGTTGAATAATATTCCATTGTGTATATATACCACATCTTCTTTATCCATTGACCTGTTGGCAGACACTTAAGTTTTTTCTGTCTTGGCTATTGTGAATAATGCTGAAATGAACATGGGACTGTAGATATTTCTTCAAGATCCTGATTTCATTTCTTTCAGATATATAACAGAAGTGTGATTGCTGGATCAGATGGTAGTTCTATTTTTAATTCTTTGAGGGACCTCCATACTGTTTTCCATAGTGGCTGCACCAGTTTACATTCCCAGCAACAGTGCACAAGGGTTCCTTTCTCTCCACATCTTTGCCAACACTTGTTATCTCTTGTCCTTTTGATAATAGCCATTCTAACGTGTGAGGTGATATCTATTGTGGTTTTGATTTGCATTTCCCTGATGATTAGTGATATTGAGCATCTTTTCCTGTACCTGTTGGTCATTTGTATGTCTTCTTTGGAAAACATTTATTTAGTTCCTTTGCCCATTTTAAAATCAGGTTCTTTGGTTTTTTTACTGTTGAATTTCATGAGTTCCTTATAGATTTTGGATATTAACGCCTTTTCAGACATATGATTTGCAAATATTTTCTCTCATTCCATAGGTTGCTTTTTCATTTTCTTGATTGTTTCTTTTGCTGTGTAGAAGCTTTTTAGATTGATGTGGTCCAATTTGTTAATTTTGCTTTTGTTGCTTGGGCTTTTGGTGTCATATCCAAAAAATTGTTGCCAATACCAATGTCAAGGAGATTTTTTCCCTATGTTTTTCTTCTAGAAGTATTATGGTTTCAGGTCTTCTACTTAAGTCTTTCATCCATTTCAAGTTAATTTTAGTGAGTGGTGTTAAGAGGGGTTCAATTTCATTCCTTTGCATCTGGTTATCCAGTTTTCCCAACACTGTTTGTTGAAGAAACTATTCTTTCCCATTGAGTATTCTTGGCACTCTTAAATATTAGTTGACTGTATATATATATAGAGAGAGAGAGAGAGAGAGAGTTTATTTCCGGGCTCTTGATTTTGTTCCAATTTTTTTTAAAAAACAGCTCTTAGTTTCATTGATCTTTTCTATTGTTTTTCTGTCTCTATTTCATTTATTTCTGCTCTGCTTTTTGTGGTTTTCTTCCTTCTGATAACTTTGGCTTCTTTTTTCTGGTTCCTTGAGATGTAAAGCTTTGTTGTTTATTTGAAATTTTTCTTATTTTTTAATGTAGGTATTTGTCACTATAAACTTCCCTTCTTTTTTTTTTTCTTTTTTTTTCTGTGCCACATGGCTTGCAGGATCTTAGTTCCCCAACCAGGGATTGAACCTGGGCCATGGCAGTGAAAGCTCTGAGTCCTAACCACTGGACTGCCAAGGAATTCCTAAACTTCCCTCTTAGAACTGCTTTTGCTGCAACCCATAACTTTTGTTATATTGTGTTTCCATTTTTGTTTGCTTCAAGATATATTTTTAAAATTTCTTCTTTGACCCATTGTGTGACCAGAAGTGTGTTGTTTAGTTTACACATTTTGTGAATTTTCCAGTTTTCCTCCTGTTGTTAATTTCTACTTTCATACCGTTGTCATCAGAAAAGATACTTGGTATAATTTTGACCTTCTTACAGTTGCTGAGACCTGTTTTGTGACCTATCATGTGATCTATCCTGAAGAATGTATCATCCCACTCTCCCCCTGCCTGTAAAATTTCTGCTGAGAAATCTACTGACAGCCTCATGGGGTTCCCTTGTAAGTTACAAGCTTCTTTTATCTTGCTGCTTTTGAGATTCTCTTTCTGTCTTTGATTTTTTACAGTTTTATTTTAATGTGTTTTGGAGAATATCTCTTTGAGTTTGATGACCTATGAGCTTCATAAACTTGGATTTTTCAATTCTCTCTCCAGATCTGGAAAGCTTTCAGCCATTATTTCTTTAAATAATCTTTCTGCCCCTTTCTCCCTCTCTTCTCCTTCTGCGACTCCAATAATTTGCAAATTGTTTCTTTTAATGATATCCCATAGATCACATAGACTTTCTTCACTATTTTTTCATTCTTTTTCCTTTCTCCTTCTCCTACTGGATAATTTCAAAGTTCCTCTCTTCTAATACACAGATTCTTTTTTCTGCTTGACTCATTCTGCTGTTGATGTTTTCTATTACATTTTTCATTCATTGTATTTTTCAGCTCCAGAATTTTATTAAATTTATAAATAATAAATAATATAATAAAAGTTATAAATAATTTATAAAAATTATTTCTATCTCTTTGTTATACTTCTCATTTTGTTCATGTACAATAGAAAAGATCAATGAAACTAAGAGCTGTTTTGTTTTTCCTGATTTTGTTGAATTGCCTTTCTGTGTTTTCTTATAGCTCAATGAGAGCTATAAGAAAAACTTAAAATAGCTATTTTGAATTCTTTATCCAGTAACTCACTATCTCCATGTCTTTAGGAGCCACACTGGAAGATTACTGTAATCCTTTGGTGATGTCATGTTTTTCCTTGATTTTTCATGTTCCTTGAAGTTTTGTGTTGCTCTCTTCACATTTGAAGTAGCAGTTACCTCCTCCAGTCTTTACTACCTTTGGGAGAGAAATATCTTCCATCAGCACTGCTAGGTATGCTGAGGCTTTCTCAGACCTTCCATGGATATGCCTGTTCCTTGCTCCTTGCTTCCTCTCATGGCAGAATTCATAAACTTGTATGCTTTTTCTTAATCTTACAACACACCAGGCCAAGTGCCAACAGCTTCCCTTTTGCTTTCCCAAGGGTGGCACTAAAGATTAAATTTCTGGTCTTTCCCTGGCCTGCAGATTCAAGTCGACTTTCTGTGCATGCTCTCTAGCTTGCTTGCTCTTACCACCACCATCAGGAGTGCACAGAGGGAGCCAGGTGTGTGGGTGAGGTGCACAGAGCACTGGGATGTTCATGGGCCAGTTGGGAGGATCTGCAGGCAAGACATCCCCAGTGGTTCATGGACTGGCTTCTTGATGGAGCCCACAATGCACTTAGTAGGATCCACAGCCCTTTAATGCCCCCCAAGAGTCCTATCTGCCACTCTCCCAGTTTCTTCCTGCTCCCTAGTCATGTAGATCATGATTCAGTCCTCTGAGCCAGCTGCTAATTCACATGCTCTCTCTTTGCCCTGTAGGAGAAATCACAGGACTGAGAAGATATCACTTACCCCTTAGCTATGCCACCTCAGGAGAGGGATGATGCAAGTAAATTAAAGCTATTCCTCTTACCTACTCCAATGCATCTAAACTCGTATTTTTGTTGTTGTTGTTCAACAGAGTGCTGGAACTTCTCCTCTGGAACCTGGACTTCCACAAAGGGTCTCTTGTCTATGGTGATTGTCTGAGAGAGTGTTCTCCAGGGTCTCCCAGACCATGGCTGAGAGGAGCTGGAGCCAGTTCATGGGCCACTGTAGGGTCCACAGCCAGGACCAGGGTCTGTATGCCTATTACCCAACACACGTGTGGGCAAGACGGCTCCTGGATCCTTTGGTGTATGGTGCTGGGTCCCACAGCTGCCACAAAGGCACTTCGGTCTATGAATGGATGTCAAATTGTTGCTGTTGAGAGTGGAACATAAACGAGGGATGTCTTACTCAGCCATATTGTTGATTTCACCCCACCAGTTTTGCTTTAAAGAACCAACTATTCACCCTTGGTTACAATCTTCATGAGGCTGTCATGTAAAGCCAGTCAGCTTCTTTCTCCCTGGAATTTGAACCTCGAGAGAGTGAAAAAAGACCTGGAAACATCCCCTGTTCAGTTCTCCTGCTTGGACCCATCCCAAGAGCTGTTCATGATCTGTGGCTTTATGAACGCTGTTCAGGTAAAATTTTTTGCTTGGGTCACCCAGAGTTGCTTTGTGTTGCTTGCAACCAAAAGATCCTAACTCATACATTAGAATTTTCAGAAGCTGTGTTAGCTTTCTACTGCTGCATGACAGAGTATCAAAAACGTAGTGACTTAAAACAACACAAATTTATCTCACAGTAATGTAGGTCAGAAGTCCAGGCACAGCATGAGTGGGTTCTCTTCTCAGGTGCTTACAAGGATGAAATTAAGGTGTTGGCTGAGGCTACAGTTCTCATCTGAGGCTCAGGGTCTTCTTCCAAGGTCACTGGTTGTTGCCAAAATCTACTTCTTTACAAATATAGGACTAGGTCTCTATTTTCCTGCTAACAATCGGCCAGGGACTATCTCTGATCCTAGAGAGCACCTGCATTTCCTTACTACGTGGCCCCCATAGGCAGTTCACAGCATGGATGTTTGCCTTCTCCTAGGCCAACCAGAGCACATCTCTCTGACTTCCTCTGCAATCAGCTTGACAAAACTCTGCTTTTAAAGGGCTCACCTGTACACCAATATGTATAAAACAGATAACTAATGAGAACCTGCTGTATAGCACAGGGAACTCTACTCAGTGCTCTGTGGTGACCTAAATGGGAAGGAAATCCAAAAAAGAGGGATATATATATACATATAGCTGATTCACTTCGCTGTACAGTAGAAACTAACACAACATGGTAAAACAACTAAACCCCAATTTAAAAATATACAAAAAATAAATAAAAAATAAAGGGCTCACCTGATTGGGTCAGGGCCACCCAGGATAAAATAATATAATCACAGGAGTGATATCTCATCATATTCACACGTCTTTCCCATAATCAAGGAGATATACAAGGCATATACATCAAAGTGTGGAATCTTGGAGGCTGTCATGATTTTGTCTCCCACAGAAGTGCTATTAGAAAAGATGTTTCTTCCTTCTTTCTCTGTGAGGATCAGGGACGTCTGGTATCCATCTTTCTCACCAGATGGAGGAAGCTTGCCCAGTAATGAATCCAACCCAGAGGAGAGCAGAGCAAGAAATGTGTAAAGACAGGTTGACAACTCACTGCATCCATTGAGAACCTGGATGATGCCATACCTAAAGGCCTGCCCACGGGCTCTTCCGTTTCATAAGCCGATAACTTTTTTCTTAAGCTATTTGACTTTGGTTCTGTACCTTGCAATTGAAGTGGCCTTGAATATTACAGATACTGAAGATGCAGAGCCACTGAAGACATACTTGTAAATTTCACAATCTTGCCTGGGTCTACTTCGTGGGAGTTTTACCTAAGGGGCCCTTCCCTTCAAAAGGTTATTTGTCCTTAAGAAAATAAAGTCACAAAATTTTCTTTAAGGAGACATTAAGGAGGAAAAGCATGCCTAATGTCCAAACACAAGAAAAACATAAATGAAAAGACTGCACAAGGATATAAAAGATTTTTTAAATGACAAGAGATGGTAAAAATAAGCTGGGGTGTGGGTAAAATTAAAGAGATACTATCAAGGGTTGAGATGAATTATAACCTACTAAATATCACTGTTGATGGTCAAAGACCTTCCACTGAAAAAGAACCTTTTCTGCTTTGGGGATGCCTTATATCTGTGTGTCACTTTCACATAAATTGTCATATTTCATCTTCACAGTGACTCAATAAGGTAGTCAATACTGGTATACAGTTTCCACCTTATAGTTAAGGAAACTGAGATTCAGAAAAATTAAGTAATTTGCCCAAGGTCACAAAGCTGGTAGTGGCCAAATAAGCTTTGTGAATCAGCTAAAAAACCAGAACTCAGCTTTTCTGGGTGTTGGTCCGTGGCAGTGGAAGAACATGAGCTTTAAAACAGCCAGACCCAGGTTCAAATTCAAGCCCTACCATTTACTAACTCCCTGGCTGTTGACTACATTAATCATGTTTGAAACTCCTTGTTCCAAATTGGCTAACAGTACCCTCCTCATTGGACTGTTGGAGGAATGAATACAATGATACTTGTTATGTCCCTGGTATAGAAGGTTTTGGGGAAGAGTTATTACCTTTTTACCTTTTACGTCATTCAGAGGAGGTGAGAGTCTCCATCATTGCCTGGGGAAAGGACCCCAGAGGGCTGTTAAATGTTTGGGGCAGATGCTGGGGGCAAAATCTTTCTAGGAATAGGGGGTGGGTCCCAGCCTCTGTGGAGAGGGTGGGAGACGGAGAGGAGCAGATGAGGGGTGAGTTAGGCAAGCCCTCCGGCTGGGAGGGGAGGCCCCACCTCCCAGAGCAAGGCCCTGTGTGCTCCCTCTTTTGGATCCTGCAGCTCTTGAGCACCAGGTCAGAACTTAGGGCACCTGCCTCATGTTTGTTATGAACATGTGATTCCAGTTCCTGGGCTGGTGGAGGTGATGAGTTTAGCTTCAGAAGTCTTATAAAATCCACTCCTGGAAGCAACCTAAATGTCCATCAACAGATGAATGGATAAAGAAGATGTGGTACATATATACAATGGAATATTATTCAGCCATAAAAAGAATGAAATAATGCCATTTGCAACAACGAGGATGGACCTAGAGATTATCATACTAAGTGAAGTAAGTCAGACAAAGACAAATATATGACATCACTTATATGTGGAATCGAAAAAGATGATACAAATGAACTTATTTACAAAACAGAAACAGACTCACAGACTTCGAAAACAAACTTATGTTTACCAAAGGGGAAAGGTGGGGAGGAGGGATAAATTAAGTTTGGGATTAACATATACACACTACTATATATAAAATAGATAATCAACAAGGACCTACTGCATAGCACAGGGAATGCTACTCAATATTCTGTAATAACCTGTACGGGAAAACTATCTGAAAAAGAATGGCTATATGTATATGTATAACTGAACCACTTTGCTGTACACCTGAAACTAATACAACATTGTAAATCAACTATACCCCAATATGAAATAAAAATTAAATTAAAAAAGAAGTCCACTCCTGGGCATCTGAGAAAACACAAAATCATCTTCTGAAATGAGCAAGCTTCAAACTATGGGGCACCAGGACATCCAAGAGTCCGGTTTATAACTACATTAGAAGCAGTGGATTTTCTCAACTTCTTTGCCTCTGACGTGGATTAGACTCACTTCTGAGTCTACTAAACGGTCTTCCCTCAGTGTGGTGCCACAGAGAGCTGCTGCTATTGGAATCCACAGACCCGGGATCTGCTCCCAGCTTTGTCCTTAACTTGCTGTGTGACCTTGACCAAATCACTTTCCCTCTCTGGGTCTTGGTGTCTTCAGCCATAAGCGAAGGGGCTAAATTTTTAGGTGGATTTTCCATTACTTGAGACTGAAAAACATCCTGAGAAATAGAGATATTTGGGTTCCTTTGTCAGAAAAGCAGCTCTTGGAGGGCTACCTAATCCCACGAGACCTGGTACAGTGCCTTGCACATTCTTAAGGCTCAGTAAATATTTGTTACATAAAAAGTGGCCTTGATTTGTATTTGTAATTGAAACATGAAAAAAATAAAACACCTTTCTCCTCCTAAAAAAGATATATATAAAATAGATAACTAATAAGAACCTCCTGTATACCACAGGGAACTCTACTCAATATTCTGTAAAGGTCTGTATGGGAAAAGAAACTAAAAGAAGAGTGGATATATGTATATGTATAACCGATTCACTTCGCTGTGCACCTGAAACTAACACAACGTTGTAAATCAACTATACTCCAATAAAAATTTTAAAAATAAAATAAAATATAGATGACAGAAACCTGAAAGAAAATTAAAAAATAAATAAAATAAAATTCAAAAATTCAAAAAAAAAAAAAAAG
Source organism: Balaenoptera ricei (assembly GCF_028023285.1). Lineage (NCBI taxonomy): Eukaryota > Metazoa > Chordata > Mammalia > Artiodactyla > Balaenopteridae > Balaenoptera > Balaenoptera ricei. Next base: position 129,865,326 of record NC_082639.1, read on the forward strand.
GGGGGGGGATGAAAGAGCTGGACTACATGCCCCTCCCAAGTTGTCTTCCATCCAGAACTTACATTTAGGTTTCACTCTTCCTGCCTCTCCAGTGCCCCCTTCCCTTTCAGCCCTGCCAGCTGTTATCTCCCCACCCACCCCAGCCCCGACCAGGGTGAGGCACAGGGTGTGTCCTGGAAGCTGTGATCCTGCCGCTCTCGGCTGGTCGCCCACACTGACCCAGGAGCAGGCCCGGTGACCAGGCTTCCATACGAGGTTCTGGCTGTTGGTTTGCAGGGCTCTGCCCTGTCTGATTATGCCTGAGATGCTCTGACTTCATGCAGATCGCGTTTCTTTCACTTGCAAAGGGGAAGGACTGACTGAGTTTGCAGGGGACAGAGGCAGCTGGCTGGCTGGGAAATCCTCTCTAAGCCCAGCCTGGCCCTTGGGGACCCCCCCCTCTCCAAAAATAGGCCTGTGTCTTCTTGCCCCAGAAACTAGCCTGAAGGGGGCCCACCTCTAGGGACTGCTGGAGGGGGACAGGTGGGTCCCCACATTAGACCTTTACAGTCCCTTAGGACAGTCACCAGCTTAAGGGGAACGCAGGATAGTTAAAAGACAAAGGGGGTCCGGAATTCCAGCGGTGCAGCTGGTCTGGCTCCACGACGGGAGGATTTGGGAGGATTTTTCTGCTCTGGGCCGACCCTCCCTGGGCAGTTCAGTGCAGTTCCACAGGGACCTCTAGCGACTGTCATGTCAAACTACAGTTTCCCCGGCTCTTGCACAGCTGGCTGCTGACCTCTGACCAGGTTTCATCACAGGACCCCAGAGCTCCCCACCCCTGCTCTGCTCCTGCATGGCACGCACCCAGCACATGATGGGGGAGGGTGTCCCCCAAGGCCCAGTGGAGACCAGTGACTGACACATGACAGGGGAGACCTTCCTGCAGTGTTATGACTGAGAAAATGGCTGGTCCTTTGCTCCTCTACAGCCTGACCAGTGCATCCATGTGATGAGTGGCCTTGGACTATCCCACATCGTGATGGAGGCTAAATAACGCTAATAACCAGCCCCCCATCCTAGATATCATCCCCGACTTACCTACCCAGGGGACCCTCTTGCAGAGCATTTGCCTAAGGCCAGCCGGCTAAGTGTTTGAGCTGGGATTTGAAGGCAGCCACCTGACTTCAGAGCTCACACTCTCTCCTGTATGCCCCACCGCTGGCCCTGAAAGATGTCAGCACACTACCTGTGAAAACCTAGGGTTTTCTTACACATGGCCCTTGCCATGTTTTTTTAAAACTACACACCTCTAATACAAATGGCAAGACATTTCTTCAAAGGACCCAGATGTCACCAGCAGGTGAGGGGTCACTGGATTCTTGGAGACAGAGCTAGATTTAAGGACAGGGTCTGACAGGCAACTGTGTGTACTCCCCCAAGTTGACCATCTGGAGACTCCAATCTCCTCCCCAAAGTAAGGGAAATAACATGTCCCACTTACTTCTTGGGCTTATTGCAAGGATTTGATAAAATGCTGTGAAACAACCTATTTTATAAAATTAAGTCCTATGACAATCATAACTTTTATTTTTTTAGAAAACTCAACCTATAGTTACCAACTGATATTTGAAGCAAAGGAAAGAAAAGCAACTAGTGTTTATTGAGGTTTTTTGGTAGTGGTAACACTACCTAAGAGTTGCCAATTAAAATCACACAGTACTATTCTTACCTATAAGTTCAGTGCAGAGTGAGCACTTTCATACACTGTTTGCAGGACTGTTCATTGATATAAAGCCTTAAGGGCAATGTGTAATAGGTCTCACCAACTTTTTTTTTTTTTTTTTTACGGTTGTGTTGGGTCTTTGTTGCTGCGCGCGGGCTTTCTCTAGTTGCAGTGAGCAGGGGCTACTCTTCGTTGCGGTGCGCGGGCTTCTCATTATCGTGGCTTCTCTTGTTGAGAAGCATGGACTCTAGGCCCGCAGGCTTCAGTAGTTGTGGCTCGCGGGCTCTAGAGCGCAGGCTCAGTAGTTGTGGCTCAACGGGCTTAGTTGCTCTGCGGCATGTGGGATCTTCCCGGACCAGGGCTCGAACCCGTGTCCCTTGCATTGGCAGGCGGATTCTTAACCACTGCGCCACCAGAGAAGCCCCCCCCCCCACCAACTTTTTGCTTGGGAATTCCACTGCTGGGAATCTCTCCAAGGAAACAAACAGAGATGTAGAAAATACTTCATGCATAAAGATTTCTGTCTTATAACAGGGAAAAATTGGAAGTAACTTAAATGTTCAAATACTGGAGACATCGGTAACAGCCCTTAGCTTTTGCCTGTGCAGTCTCCCTTCAGTTAACATAACTTCTTCTTTCCTTTCAGGAGCTCCACTTCAAAATTCTCCCAGTCCCCATGGTTCTGACGAGTGCTGAGCTGAATCCCCAACTGCAGGGGAAGACATAGGATGGAATCTCGGCCAATGAGGGAATCCCATTCCCAGACACAGGGATTATTCAGGAATGGCTCCCTTGGCTGGGAAAGATGCATCCTCTTTGCTCTAAGATTGCTGACTGTAGTTAAAACCAGCACAGTGGAAAGAGGAGCCAGGAGATGAAGAGAAAGTTCTGAAGGAATATTTTAAGATCAATGAACTCTTCTTTTTGTTTAAACTACTTTGACTAGGGTTTCTGTCACTAGCAACAGAGTGCTAACATAGACCATTATTTGGTAGCCAAAGTAGATCAACATGATGAAATATTTGCAGCCATTCTAAGCCATCCTCATGAATGGTTTCTAGTAACATAAGCTTATGATTAAGTGAAGGAAGCGTGATACACAATCAACTTTAGCATGAACTTAATTATATTTAAACATTTCATGGAAGCAAAGATGTGTCTTCTAAGAAAACACATCAAAATATTAGCAGTCATGCTGGCTGGTGAAATTATTAATTTTTAAACTTTTATTTTGTGTATCTTCCACACAAAAATATATATCTTACAATAAATAGTAAGGGAAAAAAAACTAAGGAAAAGATACAGTTTTACTGGTTACTCCCTTAATTCCAAAAAGGTTATCATTGTCGTCTCAGATGAAAATACATAGAGCACTTTGTTTTGAAGTGACAGTTTGGAATTTCCCTAAAAATATTGACCTACCAGTTTTACACAAAGTAGAACGTTATTTTTTTCAGTACTAAAACTGAAAACATGCCCCACCACAGGAAAGTAGGGTCTGCTCTTCAACGACTTTGTGATCTTCAGTCTGAATATTACTGAGAAGGGAAACGTGACATGAACAACCTCCAATCAGAATATGTATGCATTGGCTCATGGAGCCCTGCCTCATGTCATAAAGGACTTTTCCCCACTCCACCTCATACTTGAAAGGAATTTGAACCTGGACTAAAAGACAGAATGAACCATGACTATTGGCCACAGCCTGGTAAAGATAAATGGCCTTTAAGACTTCCCTGGTGGCGCAGTGGTTAACAATCCGCCTGCCATTGCAGGGGACACGGGTTCGAGCCCTGGTCCGGGAAGATCCCACATGCCGCGGAGCAACTAAGCCCGTGCACCACAACTACTGAGCCTGTGCTCTAGAGCCCACGAGCCACAACTACTGAAGCCCACGTGCCACAACTACTGAAGCCCACGTGCCACAACTACTGAAGCCCGCGTGCCGCAACTACCGAAGCCCGTGCGCCTACAGCCCATGCTCTGCAACAAGAGAAGCCACTGCAACGAGAAGGCTGCGAACAGTAACGAAGAGTAGCTGCCACTCGCCGCAGCTAGGGAAAGCCCGCGTGCAGCAACGAAGACCCAACGCAGCCAAAAAATAAATAAGATAAATTTTTAAATAAATAAATAGATAAATTGCCTTGACCAGCGGAGCACAGATCCAAGGCCAAGACGACATCCGCCAAGCGCAGCCCCCTGGACTCAGCGGCTCGGGGTTCCTTGGCTACTCCCTCTTCCTACTTCTGATTTTCTCTTTTCTTGATCAGGGCCTGCCTTGCTCTCTGGGCCAAAGCTAGTCGCCGACCAAGACACTCATCCCCTATCTGGTTCGGGTCAGGACCCTGCCCCAGTCCTGCAGCAGGTCATGAAGTGCTTGACAGGGAGGGATAGATCCATGAAAGCCAATCAGCAGCAGTATGAGACCAGGCCTCGGCTTCTCCTCTTGCCCTGCTGGGCTGGCTTTACTCCAGGGTCATCTCATCGAGGCCATTGCCCCCATCCCAACCCATGGTGGGCTTGATTAGCTCTGTTATACCGTAGTCCCCTCTTATCCACAGTTTTGCTTTCTGCGGTTTAAGTTACCAGTGGTCAACCTCAGTCCTAAAATATTAAATGAAAAATCCCAGAAATAAACAATTCATAAGTTTTAAATTGTGTGTGCTGTTTTGAGTAGCGTGATGAAATCTTACACCACGAATCAGCCCTTTGTCCAGCGAATCCACACTGTATGTATCAATACTACCCATCACTGGGGTTATCAGATGGGGTTATCAGATCAACTGTCTTGGTATCACAGCGCTTGTGTTCAAGTTACCTTTATTTTACTTAATAATGGTCCCAAAGCACAAGAGTAGTGACGCTGGCAATTCGGATAGTCTCTTACTGTGCCTAATTTATAAATTAAACTTTATCGTATGTATGTATAAGAAAAAACATAGTATATATAGGTTTGGTACCATCCTGGGTTGCAGGCATCCACGGTGGGGGTGGGCGGGGGGAGGGGTGGTCTTGGAACGTATCCCTGCATATAAGTTCTCGATCTTACTGTACAAGAACCAGCATCTGCACAAAAAGTGGTCCACAGTGCCCTCTGGTGGTCAATCATAACATAACGGCAACAATCTGCACATTCAATTATAAAGGAATCTGCAGTGCCTTCCGTGAAAAAGTGGTTCACTCTAATGTGATAATTGGATCTTACCTGAATACAAATGTTTTTACATGGTACCAAATGATGAAGAGAAAACTCACAGTGACTGGGTAAAGGGAGAAATACAGATAGACACTCTCAACCTAATTCTATCACAAGGTACCTTGGCAGCCAAGGCCCTGAGGGAAGATCCTTGACAAAGGCTGCATTCTGGCCAATCCCCAAATTTTAAGACACAATGAGCTGTTTACCAATAGGAAAGAGTCAAATTGTTCATTTTCAGCTTTGAAGCAGCCACAAGTTGATTATAAAATAAAAACACAAAAGGGTTTCAACAGTGGAGAGTGAAAAAACATGTAATAAATATTAACATCTCTGTGTAAGAAAATAAATCCAACATATTTCATGAAAATAATGCTTTTAATTATTAATGCCTTGGATAAGAAACCTACTCTACCAAGTTTAAGATACATCATTTTTCTTAAAGAGAAGCTGTTTGCTCGACTTCAGATAAATTCATTTTGTAGTCTTCAAACTCATATTCAATTTCCTCTCTCTTAGCCATTTAAGGATTCAGTTGCTTGACTCCTGACACACCTCTTTATGATGGATCTCATACAGTCTTCTGAAATCATGTATATAGGTAATAAAAGCAAACAGTTTTTTCCCTTCTGAAGAAATGTGATTTCTTTTCTAAAAGTCATGTTGTTTTCCCTCTGATGACATGATTTAGGTAGTAACAGCATTAGAAGCCATTCAGAGATTTGAAGCAGCTGAGGAAGGCTTAGTTCATTGTTGAGAGTAGCATTAGAAAAGAAGCTAGAGAGAGTGGTTGGGAGATGGATTTGGGCCCTGGTTTAAACTGGTCCATATCTGCATTCACTTAACTTAGAAAAGAACACGAGAAACAAATTACACACAAAATCCCCTCCTTTCTTTTCTTTCTTCGCAATCCCATTTTGGGGCAAAAAAAAAAAAAATGTATGCTTGTTTCTATGTATTTTGAGTGGAGGAAACTGATTATACAGTGTCCACCTAGCTGGGGAAATCAAATTCAGAAAATTTTATGAACTTCCTTGATTAAATCAAATTCAGGAAGTTTTATGAACTTCCTTTGTTCTAGATAATTATCACTTTAGACTTCAAAAGCTTTTTTTAAAGTTCTTTATAAGAAACAGTCTTGCCCTGTGTTGGATCAACAACACCCAGGACTGTCAGACATAAATGGACCATGAGTGAGATGCTCCGTTTGTGTTTCGTCACTGTTCGTTTGCCTCGGCAAGATTTATTCAGGTGCACTGTAACAGGAGCCAAGCCCTCAATACAGGCTCAGGCAGCAGCCCGTGGAGGCATGACACCTCTCCCCAGCACAGTGGTTTTCAGTAATTAGAAACACGTACTTGAGTACTTTCAAATGCCAATGGGCAATCTGAAACTGGTACCCACTCCTCTTTAAGGAGCACCATTGGCAAACTATTTGGAATTGATGGAACAAAACTTCTTTGATCATAATGAATGACATGTCTCTATGAAAATGGCTTCAAAATACGGAAATATATATAAATCTATCCAGCAATCTCATCTTCCAAGAAATGCGGTACCAATCCATCTCAATTCTGTAAACATGCAAGCAAGGGAAGAAAACTGTCTAATAACCTGGGAAACTTTCCATAAAGAAACATGAAGCGCTTTAAGTCTGCATGAAACTTCCTAAGAAACTTCGCACATGAGGTTAAATTCGCCATATGCTGCTTCACCTAGAGAGAGGAAGAGAGGGGAAGAAAAATTATTTCATTAAACTGAGTTGACAAATCATAAAAGTTAATTCATTCTAGGGAAGGACTAGAGAAACTTCTGAAAGTTTAAGATCTCGAGTTAATTTCAGCCACTTTAGTGTACTAAAGAATCATCTGGGAGAGGAACCAAGATGGTGGAGTAGAAGGACGTGCTCTCACTCCCTCTTGTGAAAACACCAGAATCACAACTAGCTGCTGGACAATCATCAACAGGAAGACACTGGAACTCACCAAAAAAGATACCCCATATCCAAAGACAAAGGAGAAGCCACAATGAGATGGTAGGAGGGGCGCAATCACAGTAAAATCAAATCCCATAACTGGTGGGTGGGTGACGCACAGACTGGAGAACACTTATACCACAGAAGTCCACCCACTGGAGTGAAGGTTCCAAGCCCCACGTCAGGCTTCCCAACCTGGGGGTCCGGCAACGGGAGGAGGAATTCCTAGAGAATCAGACTGTGAAGTCTAGTGGGAATTGATTGCAGGACTTCGACAGGACTGGGGGAAACAGAGACTCCACTCTTGGAGGGCACACACAAAGTAGTGTGCGCATCGGGACCCAGGGGAAGGAGCAGTGACCCCAGGGGAGACTGAACCAGACCTACCTGCTACTGTTGGAGGGTCTCCTGCCAAGGTTGGGGGGTGGGGTGGGGGCTGTGGCTCACTGTGGGGACAGGGACACTGGCGGCAGAAGTTCTGGGAAGTACTCCTTGGCGTGAGCCCTCCCAGAGTCTGTCATTAGCTCCACCAAAGAGCCCAGGTAGGCTCCCCGTGTTGGGTTGCCTCAGGCCAAACAACTAACAGGGAGGGAACCCAGCCCCACCCATCAGCAGTCAAGTGGATTAAAGTTTTACTGAGCTCTGCCCACCAGAGCAACAGTCAGCTCTACCCACTACCAGTCCCTCCCATCAGGAAACTTACACAAGCCTCTTAGATAGCCTCACCCACCAGACTGCAGAGAGCAGAAGCAAGAAGAACTACAACCCCGCAGCCTGTGGAACAAAAACCATATTCACAGAAAGATAGAAAAGATGAAAAGGCAGAGGGCTATGTACCAGATGAAGGAACAAGGTAAAACCCCAGAAAAACAACTAAATGAAGTGGAGATAGGCAACCTTCCAGAAAAAGAATTCAGAATAATGATAGTGAAGATGATCCAGGTCCTTGGAAAAAGAATGGAGGCAAAGATCGAGAAGATGCAAGAAATGTTTAACAAAGACCTAGAAGAATTAAAGAACAAACAGAGATGAACAATATAACTGAAATGAAAACGACACTAGAAGGAATCAACAGCAGAATAACTGAGGCAGAAGAACTGATAAGTGACCTGGAAGACGGAATGGTGGAATTCACTGCTGCGGAACAGAATAAAGAAAAAAGAATGAAAGAAATGAGGACAGCCTAAGAGACCTCTGGGACAACATTAAACGCAACAACATTCGCATTATAGGGGTCCCAGAAGGAGAAGAGAGAGAGAAAGGACCAGAGAAAATATTTGAAGAGATTATAGCTGAAAACTTCCCTAATATGGGAAAGGAAATAGCCACCTAAGTCCAGGAAGCACAGCGAGTCCCATATAGGATAAACCCAAGGAGAAACACACCAAGACACATAGTAATCAAATTGGCAAAAATTAAAGACAAAGAAAAATTATTGAAAGCAGCAAGGGAAAAAGGACAAATAATGTACAAGGGAACTCCCATAAGGTTAACAGCTGATTTCTCAGCAGAAACTCTACAGGCCAGAAGGGAGTGGCATGATATACTTAAAGTGATGAAAGAGAAGAAGTTACAACCAAGATTACTCTACCCAGCAAGGATCTCATTCAGATTCGATGGAGAAATCAAAAGCTTTACAAAAAAGCAAAAGCTAAGAGAATTCAGCACCACCAAACCAGCTCTACAACAAATGCTAAAGGAACTTCTCTAAGTGGGAAACACAAGAGAAGAAAAGGACCTACAAAAACAAACCCAAAACAATTAAGAAAATGGTCACAGGAACATACACATTGATAATTACCTTAAACGTGAATGGATTAAATGCTCCAAACAAAAGACACAGGCTTGCTGAATGGATACAAAAACAAGACCCATATATATGCTGTCTACAAGAGACCCACTTCAGACCTAGGGACACATACAGACTGAAAGTGAGGGGATGGAAAAAGATATTCCATGCAAATGGAAATCAAAAGAAAGCTGGAGAAGCTATACTCATATCAGATAAAGTAGACGTTAAAATAAAGAATGTTACAAGAGACAAGGAAGGACACTACATAATGATCAAGGTATCAATCCAACAAGAAGATATAACAATTATAAATATATATGCACCCAACATAGGAGCACCTCAATACATAAGGCAACTGCTAACAGCTGTAAAAGAGGACAAAAAAAGAGGACAGTAACACAATAATAGGGGGGACTTTAACACCTCACTTACATCAATGGACAGATCATCGAAAACGACAATAAACAAGGAAACACAAGCTTTAAATGACACAATAGACCAGATAGGTTTAATTGATATTTATAGGACATTCCATCCAAAAACAGCAGATTACACTTTCTTCTCAAGTGCGCATGGAATATTCTCCAGGATAGATCACATCCTGGGTCACAAATCAAGCCTCAGTAAATTTAAGAAAATTGAAATCATATCAAGCATCTTTTCTGACCACAATGCTATGAGATTAGAAATGAATTACAGGGGAAAAGATGTAAAAAACACAAACACATGAGGGCTAAACAATACGCTACTACATAACCAAGAGATCACTGAAGACATCAAAGAGGAAATCAAAAAATACCTAGAGACAAATGACAATGAAAACATGACGATTCAAAACCTATGGGATGCAGCAAAAGCAGTTCTAAGAGGGAAGTTTATAGCTATACAAGCCTACCTCAAGAAACAAGAAAAATCTCAAATAAACAATCTAACCTTACACCTAAAGGAACTAGAGAAAGAAGAAGAAACAAAACCCAAAGTTAGCAGAAGGAAAGAAATCATAAAGATCAGAGCAGAAATAAATGAAATAGAAACAAAGAAAACAATAGCAAAGATCAATAAAACTAAAAGCTGGTTCTTTGAGAAGATAAACTAAATTGATAAACCATTAGCCAGACTCATCAAGAAAAAGAGGGAGAGGACTCAAATCAATAAAATTAGAAATGAAAAAGGAGAAGGTACAACAGACACTGCAGAAATACAAAGCATCCTAAGAGACTACTACAAGCAACTCTATGCCAATAAAATGGACAACCTGGAAGAAATGGACAAATTCTTAGAAAGGTATAACCTTCCAAGACTGAACCAGGAAGAAACAGAAAATATGAACAGACCAATCACAAGTCATGAAATTGAAACTGTGATTAAAAATCTTCTAGCAAACAAAAGTCCAGGACCAGATGGCTTCACAGGTGAATTCTATCACACATTTAGAGAAGAGCTAACACCCATCCTTCTCAAACTCTTCCAAAAAATTGCAGAGGAGGGAACACTCCCAAACTCATTCTATGAGGCCACCATCACCCTGATACCAAAACCAGACAAAGATACTACAAAAGAAGAAAATTACAGACCAATATCACTGATGAATATAGATGCAAAAATCCTCAACAAAATACTAGCAAACAGAATCCAACAACACAATAAAAGTATCATACACCATGATCAAGTGGGATTTATCCCAGGGATGCGAGGATTCTTCAATATACACAAATCAATCAATGTGATACACCATATTAACAAACTGAAGAATAAAAATCATATGATCATCTCAATAGATGCAGAAAAAGCTTTTGACAAAATTCAACACCCATTTATGATAAAAACTCTCCAGAAAGTGGGCAAAGAGGGAACCGACCTCAACATAATAAAGGCCATGTACGACAAACCCACAGCAAACATCATTCTCAATGGTGAAAAACTGAAAGCATTTCCTCTAAGATCAGGAATGAGACAAGGATGTCCACTCTCACCACTATTATTCAACATAGTTTTGGAAGTCCTAGCCACGGCAATCAGAAAAGAAAAAGAAATAAAAGGAATTCAAATCAGAAAAGAAGAAGTAAAGCTGTCACTGTTTGCAGATGACATGATACTATGCATAGAGAATCCTAAACATGCCACCAGAAAACTACTAGAGCTAATCAATGAATTTGGTAAAGTTGCAGGATACAAAATTAATGCACAGAAATCTGTTGCATTCCTACACACTAATGATGAAAAATCTGAAAGAGAAATTATGGATACACTCCCATTTACCATTGCAACAAAAAGAATAAAATACCTAGGAATAAACCTACCTAGGGAGACAAAAGACCTGTATGCAGAAAACTATAAGACACTGTTGAAAGAAATTAAAGATGATACCAACAGATGGAGAGATATACCATGTTCTTGGATTGGAAGAATCAATATTGTGAAAATGACTATACTACCCAAAGCAATCTACAGATTCAATGCAATCCCTATCAAATTACCAATGGCATTTTTTACGGAACTAGAACAAATCATCTTAAAATTTGTATGGAGACACAAAAGACCCCAAATAGCCAAAGCAGTCTTGAGGGAAAAAAACGGAGCTGGAGGAATCAGACTCCCTGACTTCAGACTATACTACAAAGCTACAGTAATCAAGACAATATGGTACTGGCACAAAAACAGAAACATAGACCAATGGAACAAGATAGAAAGCCCAGAGATAAACCCATGCACCTATGGTCAACTAATCTATGACAAAGGAGGCAAAGATAGACAATGGAGAAAAGACAGTCTCTTCAATAAGTGATGCTGGGAAAACTGGACAGCTACATGTAAAAGAATGAAATTAGGACACTCCCTAACACCATACACAAAAATAAACTCAAAATGGATTCGAGACCTAAATGTAAGACCGGACACTATAAAACTCTTAGAGGAAAACATAGGAAGAACACTCTTTGACATAAATCGCAGCAAGATCTACCTCCTAGAGTAATGGAAATAAAAACAAAAATAAACAAATGGGACCTAATGAAACTTCAAAGCTTTTGCACAGCAAAGGAAACCATAAACAAGACGAAAAGACGAAAAGACAACCCTCAGAATGGGAGAAAATATTTGCAAATGAATCCACGGACAAAGGATTAATCTCCAAAATATATAAACAGCTCATGCAGCTCAATATTAAAGAAGCAGGCAACGCAATCCAGAAACGGGCAGAGGACCTGGGTGGACATTTCTCCAAAGAAGACATACAGATGGCCAAGAAGCACATGAAGGGCTGCTCAACATCACTGATTATTAGAGAAATGCAGATCAAGGCTACAATGAGGTATGACCTCACACCAGTTGGAATGGGCATCATCAGAAAATCCACAAACAATGGGTGCTGGAGAGGGTGTGGAGAGAAGGGAGCCCTCTCGCACTGTTGGTGGGAATGTGGATTGGTGCGGCCACTGTGGTGAACAGTGTGGAGGTTCCTTAAAAGACTAGAAATAGAATTACCATATGATCCAGCAATCCCACTACTGGGCATATACCCAGAGAAGGCCATAATTCGAGAAGACACATGCACCCTAATGTTCACTGCAGCACTATTTGCAATGGCCAGATCATGGAAGCAACCTAAATGCCCATCGACAGAGGAATGGATAAAGAAGACATGGTACATATATATAATGGAATATTACTCAGCCACAAAAAGGAACAAGATTGAGTCATTTGTTGAGATGTGGATGGATCTAAAGACTGTCATACAGAGTGAAGTAAGTCAGAAAGGGAAAAACAAATATCGTAGATTAACGCATGTATGTGGAACCTAGAAAAATGGTACAGATGAACCGGTTTGCAGGGCAGAAGTTGAGACACAGACGTAGAGAACAAACGTATGGACACCAAGGGGGGAAAACCGCTGTGGGGTGGGGATGGTGGTGTGCTGAACTGGGCGAATGGGATTGATATGTATACACTGATGTGTATAAAATTGATGACTAATAAGAACCTGCAGTATAAAAAACAAACAAAGAAGCAAACAAAAAAACAACTAATACTAAACTTTCTTTGGGTTATTTGTATGGAAATATGTTAATATAATTGTTTCAGACATTACATGAAATTTCTAAAAATCTTATATGTTCTGGTATAATGTTATAAGTCATAACTCTAGTTATTACTTTAAAATGTACATCTCAGAAATAACTAAATTTCCCTGTCAATTGCATTATTATGAACTTTCATCAAATCTTTAACCGTGGTCATTTTTAAGTCTTTTGTCATTTACAGACAGTTCTGGGTGTACTCTGATGCTTTTGCAAAAATGTTCCTATAAAAGGGTTTCATCTTCAAGGAATTCATGGAAAAGACTCTGACAAGTACAGGTTTCTGGTAACTTACTATACTGCTGAACTGAATGAATACGCATTTTCAGAACTCTAATGGAAAACTGATAAATTCATAAAAGTGCTAACAAAAGATCAAGATAAAAAAAAATTAATTACATGGGACTGAGTGAACTGATGAGGATGATTATAATTTTTGTGACTTTGTTTGAATAAAAAAAAAAAAATATCCCACAAGGACTCAGAGGCAAAAAATATACAAATCAATTTTCACTGCAAAGTAAAGGAGCTGTTACAGTGGAGGATTACTAGACTGAATGTCAATATTATGACATAGTGGGAGTGTGTTTCGTGTTTGGTAATTGCAATCATTGTTGCTTTTGTTGTGGTCATCCATTTATAATGCTTGGTGTCAGTTTATTTATCTCTTGTAAAAATAAAATACAGTGTGTGTGTGTGCGTGTGTGTGAAAAAAAAAAAAGATGAGAAACTGAGGCTCGAAGTCACAGAGCAATTAGTTCATAAAGTTAGGATTGTAGCTTATTGATCTCTGACTCCAAAGCTCAGGCACTTTTGACTAAGCCATACTAGCTCTACATTCCATTCTCAAAATATCTTCCATTTACGTAGATCGTGTAACATGTTCACACCACATACAGGCGACTGTGTGTACACACATTACATCAGTGTTATTCTTTCCTTAAGCATGGCTTTCTCTCTCATCACATTCTGATGAGGAGGCGTCCTTTGGAAGATGTGGTCTATAATGGCTAGACTGCAGCTTGCAGCTGAAGCCAAGTGAGGTGTCAGCTGTGTGTCGGCAGAGCTTATGCCCCATACAACATACACCAATTTATGCTGCCCTAGAGATGATAACAGGCAGACTACAGAAATAAGTAGCTATCTTCCTCTCATTATGTGTTGTGGGTGGATAAACCGTAAACAATATTTCCTTCATTTGAAAGTTGTAAATGCAACAGATGGGGAAATTTCTGTTAATAGAGTTGAGAAACCTTACGTATCTCTATTTCGTTTGTAAATACAATCTTGTTCTGAATCACAGTGATTTTGTGCAAGTCTGGGTGTGGTGGACATTACTAGGCCTCCTCAGTATCCATGCCCTCCCCATTTCCAGACACACAGAGACCATACTTCCCAGGCCCCGCTTGCATTAGGAAGGGCCACGGTACTCGTCTGGCCAATGAGCTGTAAGCAGAAGCAGTGTGTGTGTGTGGCTTCTAGAACAAAGTAACTTAGTTCCAGATGGGTAACCTTTCAGAACTTTTTTCTTGCAACAGCCATTGTGGAAGCATGTGTTAACATGGAGGTGCCACAGGGTCCACAGAGACCAGACTGCGGAGCCAACCAACATACAGAGGATAATTGTTCTGGAGAATTGCCCAAATCCACGGCAGAATTTGCATAAATAAAAATAAACTTTTGACTTTTGTTTTCTTAAGCCACTAAAATTTAAATGTCGTCTCTTAACAACGTAAGAGACATGACTTGGACCCTCCTGACTAACGCTGTGGGTGAGGTCATTTCACTCATACTATAAAACAGCATACACATCCTTCTGTCCTAATCCAAAGTAATATATGCGTTTTAATCTCATACTCAACGTCTTCTACAAACTGGCCCAAACCTACCTTCTGAAATTACCTTCTACCATCCTCCAAGTGAAACTAAACACCATTCTTTGACCACATCTCACAATTCCTTGCTCTTTTTTTAAATCTATGTTGTTCCCTTGCCTAGCATACTCTCTTCCTTTCACACATATCAAATTGCTATCTTTAAAAGGCCCAACTCATATGCTAACTCTTCCAATGAAACCTTCCCTAATCCCACTATTCCGAAGTAATTTCTCCTTCCTTCAGATTTTCATATTTCTTGCTGCTCCTTCTAACTGTATATTTTGTATTATGCTTATTTTACACATAACATTATATTAGTTTCAGGTGCACAGCATAAAGATTTGAAATATGTACGTATAGTAAAATGATTACCCCAGGCTACTTAATTTCTATCACTGCACATAGTTACGTTTATTTCTTGTGATGAGAACTTTTAAGATCTACTCTCTTAGCAACTTTCAAACATACAACACAGTATTAATAACTATAGTCACCATTCTGTACGTTATATCCTCATGACTTATTTTATAACTGGAAGTTTGTACTTTTTGACCCCCTTCACCCATTTCACCCACCCCCGCCCACCTCCCACCTCTGGCAACCACCAGTCTGTTCTCTGTATCTATGAGTTCAGGGTTTGGGTTTATTTTTAATTTTTTATTTCTATTTTTAGATTCCACAAATAAGTGAGATCATACAGGACTTGTCTTTCTTCGTCTGATTTTTTTCACTTAACGTAATGCCCTCAAGGTCCAGCCATGTTGTAGCAAATGGCAAGATTCCCTTCTTTTTTATGACTGAGTAATATTCATAGATATGTCAAATCCTTTGCCTGTTTTTTAATTGAATTAATTATATTTTTATTGTTGAATTATATACTGTAAGGTTTTAATGTGTCTTGCCAGAACTTTTTTTCTATTACTAGAGTATGTTATTTTTACTATATGTTTTTAAATGGCATTTATGACACATACAATTTTGTAACTTGCTTTTTAAATTTAATATATTGTGATCATCTTTACATGTCTATGTCTAATTACATCACTTCCAATGACTGCTTTGTGGTTCATTATATGAATGTTCCATAATCTAAAATCTAATGCTTTTTTTTTTTAACATCTTTATTGGAGTATAAAATCTAATACTTTAAATTAGATTTAAAGTCCATGGGACTTTCCTGGTGGTCCAGTGGCTAAGATTCTGCACTCCCAATGCAGGGGGCCCGGATTCTATCCCTAGTCAGGGAACTAGATCCCACATGCCACAACTAAAGATCCCGCATGCCACAACTAAAGTTCCCACATGCCACAACGAAGATTGCGCACATAGCAATGAAGATCTCACATGCCACAACTAAGACGCGGTGCAGCCAAATAAATAAATAAATAAATATTTTTAAAAAAATGTTTAGGGCTTCCTTGGTGGCACAGTGGTTAAGAATCCGCCTGCCAATGCAGGGGACAGGGGTTTGAGCCCTGGTCTGGGAAGATTCCACATGCCGCAGAGCAACAAAGCCCATGTGCCACAACTACTGAGCCTGTGCTCTAGAGCCCGCAAGCCACAACTACTGAGACCACGAGCCACAACTACAGAGCCCAGGCGCCACAACTACTGAAGCCCACATGCCTAGAGCCCGTGCTCTGCAACAAGAGAAGCCACCGCAATGAGAAGCCCACGCACTGCAACGAAGAGTAGCCCCGCTCACCGCAACTAGAGAAAGCCCGCGCCCAGCAACAGACCCAGCACAGTCAGAAAAAAAAAAAAAAAAAGATTTAGATTTAAATACAGGATTTATTTAAAAGGAAAAGAAAAAAATGCCACACTGCATCTATATCTTTGAACACTTATACAATCACTTCTTTTTTTAATTGAGGTATAATTGACATATAACATATTAGTTTCAGGTGTACAACATCATGATTCCATGTTTGTATACATTGAGAAATGATCATCAGGAGTCTAGTTAACGTCCATCACCACACAGAGTTACAAAATTTTTTTCTTGGGATGAGAACTTTTAAGATCTACTTACTCAGTAACTGTCAAATCTGCAGTATGGTATTATAACCTATAGTCACCATGCTGTATATTATATTCCCATGACTTGTTTATTTTATAACAGGAAGTTTGTACCTTTTGACCCCCTTAACCTGTTTCACCCATCCCGCCCCACCCTGCCTCTGGTAGCCACCAATCTATTCTCTGTACCTATGAGTTTGCTTTGCTTTGGTTTTTTGTTTGTTTGCTTATTTGTTGTTTAGATTCCACATATAATGCAGTATTTTTCTTTGTCTGACTTTTTTCACTTAGCATAATGCCCTCAAAGTACATCCATTTTGTTACAAATGACAGGATTTCCTTCTTTTATATGGCTGAATAATATTCCTATATCTATATAGAGAGATACAGCAATCACATTTTCTTTTTCTATCCATCCATCAATGGACACAGGTTGTTTCCCCGTCTTGGCTATTGCGAATGATGTTACAATGAACATGGGGTGCATACATCTTTTCAAATTAGAAAAGATGGACTTGCTGGAGGTTTTCATTTTCTTCAGATAAATATCCAGAAATGGAAGCGCTGGAAACATATGTTAGTTCTGTTTTTAAGTTTTTGAGGAATCTCCATGCTGTTTTCCATGGTGGCTGCGCCAATTTGCATTCCCATTAACAGTGCATAGGGGTTCCCTTTTCTCCACATCCTCACCAATACTTGTTATTTCTTGTCTTTTTGATAACAGCCATTCTAACACATGTGAGGTGATATCTCATTGAGGTTCTGACTTGCATTTTCCTGATGATCGGTGATGCTGAGCATCTTTTCAGGTACCTGGCCATGTATGTCTTCTTGGAGAAATGTCTAATCGGATCCTCTGCCCGTTTATAATTGGATTGTTTGTTTTATTTGCTATTGAGTTGTATGAATTCTTTATATATTTTGGATATTAACCCCTTATCAAATATATGATTTGCAAATAAAAAAAATTTTATAAATAAATAAATAAGTAAAAAAGAATCATCTGAGTTTGCTAAAATGAAGATTCCTGAGTTCTGGTTTAGGGTCAGGCCTAGCTAGGAATCTTCGTCTCGGCCATCATTCCTCCTCTCCAAGTATGATGCTGACACACTTAGCAAACGCTGCCGGGATGAAATATTCATCAGCAGCTGTGGCTGCTGTGATCATTTCATTCAAGAATATCTGAAGATTTAAAAGACAAAAACAGGGGATTCCCTGGTGGCGCAGTGGTTAAGAATCCGCCTGCCAATGCAGGGGACACGGGTTCGAGCCCTGGTCCGGGAAGATCCCCACATGCTGCGGAGCAACTAAGCCCGTGTGCCACAACTACTTAGCCTGCGCTCTAGAGCCCACGAGCCACAACTACTGAGCCCACGTGCCACAACTATTGAAGCCCACGCGCCTAGAGCCCGTGCTCCACAACAAGAGAGGCCACCGCAATGAGAAGCCCGCGCACCGCAATGAAGAGCAGACCCTGCTCGCTGCAACTAGAAAAAGCCTGCGGGCAACAACGAAGACCCAACGCAGCCATAAATAAATAAATAAATAAATAAATCTATTAAAAAAATAAAATAAAAGACAAGAACAGTCAAGAACAGAAGGGGTCCTGAACATTAGGGCAAAAGAGCAGCAATCAGCCAGCGTCCAGCCGGGGACATGACCTTGACCCATTTTCCTGTTGCGGCCCCGACCACTGCCATCAGGAAATCTAGCTCCAGGTAAGGGAGAGCGGGCAGGTTTGTAATCTGTGACCTCTCATTACCTCTGTCTTTGCCAGGGAACACGTGGGCAGCCTAGAGGCCTACTACTCAGACTTAACAGTGAGACTAAGCAATTGCTGATACTTATGAGAACTGCTTACTCAAGCATGAGTGCAAATACTTTGGGTAAACATCAACCTTCCATTCAATATGAGTCCAGCAAGGCAAGAACTATTGTATACTCTCTTGGGCTATTGAACAGTTCTGATGGCAAACCTGGTGGGTGGGATGGTGGGGCACCCACTCCTGGACTCTGAAATGGAGTCAGAGGCACCTGTTCGGGAAGGTCACCTTCAAGTCACTGCCCATTCCTAGGATTCTGGAGTCCTGTCTCAGGAGGGGTCACTCCCTGGGCTAGTCTTCTGTCCTCCTCTCAGAAGGACAGGAGCGAGTGCTCCCTTTTATCTCTGAGCTGCAGAAAAGGCCCACTCGTCTGTGTTAAGTGGGAACCTCAAATTTATCTATTTTACTCACTTATTCAGTGTGGAAACTTATGGGAAAACCCAGTTTTATTTTGTTATTAAAGCAAGCATTGCCCTCGGGCATATTATTTATACAAAGATAACTGTACTTCAGAGATTGTTATGTCCTGTAAAAGTGAACTTTAACCTCAAAGAGCAGGCCTATTATCTTACTGGCCGTCCTCCTTGATAATTTGTTGCCCTGCCATAATGTTGTAATTGCTACCTCTGTCTTCCTATAAAGTAAGATGGCTTTTCGTGTCCAGGAGACAATCGCTGGCCCAGGCCTCTTCTCCTGCATGCACGGCAGTGGAATAAACACCATGACTCTTAGATTCTTTATTCAAACAAGGAAGTCGAGAATCTTTGTCTCAAAGGATCAGCCTAACAAGTAGCCAGTATTTATTAAACACCTGTTCTGTGCCATGTACTGTCCTAGGTCCAGTTTGGAATGAAAAACCAAAACTAAAACCTGAGCTTTGCTGTGAAGAGGCTCACAATCATGGTGGAAAGTCAATAGTTCACCACAGAACTGTTGTACAATAGAATAAGACAGAATAAACGAATGCTGAGAATTTAAACCCAAACCTGAGCTGCAACCTACAGGTCTAGCTTAGCATCGTCACCTGATCTCCACAAACAGCAGTCAGTCTGCTACAAGTAGAAAGTGCTTAAATTACACTGGAATTGAAGCCTGGTCAGCTGCCAGGAAGGTAACCAGAGAGGCAGCAGAACATCTTGGTTAGAAGCAAGTTGAGGGCTGTGGAGCTAGAATGCCGGGGTTTGCATCCCAGCACCATTGCTTACTGGCTGTAAGGCTTTAGGCCAGTTTCTTTCTTTTCTGTGCATCAGCTCTCTATCTCATAAATGAAGAAAAACACTACCTAACTCATAGGATTGCAGTGAGAGTTCAGTGAGTTCAGACACGTAAAGCTGCCAGTATAGCACCAGCCAGCAATGCTCAACAAACGCTACTGCTACTGTTATTGTCGTCACCGTCCGCTAGACCTTGAGGCTGCCAGACATGCCAGAGTGACCTGTGTCGCCTGGGAAAAGTACCAGTCCCTTGTATGCCTTCATTTGTTTTGGGAGGGGGTTTTGTTTTGTTTTGTTTGTTTGTTTTTGGCCATGCCTCGCAGCTTGCAGGATCTTAGTTCCCCAGCTGGGGATCAAACCCAGGCCCCCTGAAGAAAGTGCGAAGTCCTAACCTCTGGACCACCAGGGAAGTCCCTGTATTCCTTCATTTGAACCCTGACCTAATTTCAAAGGATCTGATCAGACCCTTCTTTCCTGTCCCTTTCCCATCTTCAGGTTATGTTCTTCTCGTTCATTCTCTCCCATGACTCCTTCCCTCTAAGTATCCGCTTCCTGGCGGGATATACCACACACCTCCACCTCCAACCCTCACAGGACTGGGGGTTGAGGAGACAGGGGTCACGTGCTCAGACTCCATGTGGATCCTTCATGGTCTGGAAGCACCCGGGTCTGATTCTCATGAGAAAATGCCATCACGGGTCAGAACTGGGCTCTACCCAGGGCCCCACAAGCATAGCCTTAAAATGGGGTCTCAGGAATTCCCTGGCAGTCCAGTGGTTAGGACTCCACACTTTCAATGCCACGGCCCAGGTTCAATCCCTGGTCAGGTAACTAAGATCCTTCAAGCCGTGGGGTGCAGACAAATAAAAGAAAAAATAACAGAATCTCCACCTGGTGTCCTAGTTTGTAGATAGAGTTCAGGGGGTTTGCGACGGGAAAAAACTGGGATGGAAAAAAGTTTTCATTTTCATTAAGCTCTAACTGAAATGTATCATTCTCTTCAGTGATGAATGTAGGCAATAAACCACAGTGGTGACAGTGTATCTGTGACGGCCAGCAACAGAAATATAGAAATCGCAGATACTCTCACATCATGGTAGAGTTGCTGCAGATGTCTTAATATATTCAGTTCTCACTACTCTGAAAGTGCAGAGAAGTTGTGGACGCACTACTAGACCTTATTATTTAACGTATTCATTAAAAAGCCAACATATTACTACACTACGCATTTTATAAAATATTTTTATAAAGGTATTTCAATATAGTTGATTTCTTTTGTAATCCTGTGTACTTTATGCATTTAAAAAATATTTTTCCTAGGGGAGTTGTAGGCCTTACCAGCTTGCCAAAGGGATCCATGGTACATGAAATGGTTAAGACCCCCTTGCTTTAGAAGGTTGAGGACCACTGAAAAGGGCTGTAATATTAGAAAGATGAAAGACATGCAAATACTTACTGAAATGTGGCATTATAATATTCTTCAGGCGTCACTATTTTTGGTCCACCAAAGTAGTCCAGGACCCAGATATTGGTTATATTCAACTTAGCGAAGAACCAATTATGGCTGGATGGCCAGGTTTTCATCTCAGGGTGTCGAATGAATAATGAATTCTTTGCAACGTCCATTTCTGCTTCACTCACCTAAAAGACATATGTAAAATAAACCTACTCATAGCAGTGACATTTTGTTTTCTTGGCTGTTAAGAATGTGTGATTCTAGCATTCCACAATTCCTAAAGAGTTTATTTAGTTATAAATCCTGATTATTTTAATTTTTATTTTTAAAATTAATTATTGACCTATAATTGACATATAACATTGTATTAGTTTTAGGTGTACAACATAATGTTTGATATGTGCATACATTGCAAAATAATCACAAGTTTAGTTAACATCCATCACCACACATAGCCACCATTTTTTTCTCATCTTTTTTCTTTTTCTTTTTTTTTCCCTTGTGCTGAGAACTTTTAAAATCTACTATAAATTCTGATCTTATGGAATCAAGAGGAAGTAAAGGAAGTTCGAAGAAATGCAGAGAACAATGGAGATTTCAAATGTTGGTGATAACACATACTATAATAAAGTGGGAAACCATCATGAGTACCAATTTTCACTGCTAAATAGCAATTTTGAGCTATCAGAGTAATTGGCACAAAGTGCTATAATAAAATGCTACTGGTGGTCATGCTATGTAGCATTAGCACTTTTATCCCATTACATGCACATGTTAAACACGTAGATGAGTGTACACAAAGGATAAAAGTCTTTAGAAGAAGCACAGTGGAACTCAAGAGTATCTGCTGCCCCTCTTTCTCTTGCCAGTGAAGGACACTCAACTCTAGAGATGCATCCACATAGAATTTTGAGACCACAGATAAAACTTATCTGAGGTATTCATGATTGACAAGGTCAAGAAGCTGGTCTGCTGCTTAGCAATCAGATCAGTTCCCATGACACCTCGTCCTTTGCCCTTCCCACGATTTTATTTAACTTCTTCCCTCTAGCACTCACCCCAAACTGTCTAAATTCATTTCTAGTATTTAATAATGGATACTCCCCTTTTAACCTACTAAACCCACTCTCTGCTCTAAGCCACTGTTAAAATATGGAGACAAGGGGGGCTTCCCTGGTGGCACAGTGGTTGAGACTCTGCCTGCCAATGCAGGAGACACGTGTTCGAGCCCTGGTCTGGGAAGATCACACATGCCGCGGAGCAACTGAGCCCGTGAGCCACAATTACTGAGCCTGCACATCTGGAGCCTGTGCCCCTCAACAAGAGAGGCCGCGATAGTGAGAGGCCCGCGCACCGCGATGAAGAGTGGCCCCCGCTTGCCACAACTAGAGAAAGCCCTCGCACAGAAACGAAGACCCAACACAACCATAAATAAAAAATAAATAAATAAAATTAAAAAAAAAATATATATGGAGACAAGGAACCCAAACATGGGAACTATTGTACAACGTACAACATGGTCAGGAGTATAAACTTTGGCTGGGCAGATGTTCCTCATATACGCGCTTAATAGCTGTTATATCTGTTCGGCTTCAAAAAATAGTTCGTTTTCCTCATAAATATCTTATTGAACACCTATATGAAAGCAACTGATTAAAACCGTTAGCTTTCATGAAATTACATACCAGGACATATTCTAACTCTGTATCTCAACCACAAATCAATTTTATTTTATTCTAAGATATCTCTTCCTGCATTGTTAATAACATGATGCTCTTCTAAAACAAGTATCTGTTCTTGTAGGATAACTATTTACCTTGATAACAGTTCCTGATAGTATTATGTGAGCACAGAGGGGACTTTGGGGATCAAATCCATATTTCCTGCAGAAACTAGTCTCTGCCAAAGACATGGTCAGTGTAGCATATGGATTCTCCTGTAGAGAGAAAATGAAGACCTCTCATGTGAAATACTGTCTCTGGAAAGGTAATAAATTTCACAAGTTACATACCGTCCCCAGAGCTTGACCGTTCTTCCATGAAACAATGAACTGGAAAATACCACCTTCCACTTGGGAAAATTACTACTTGGATAGAGACTGATCTTTACCCTCTCTCCAAAAAAGGTGTGTTGGAGGTTGTTTCATATTTAAAATTAATTGACTTGGTAAGAATTATTTTAACGCTTTTTTTCTCTTAAACTCTTAATTTGTCCCATATTCACCAGAGGAATTATAATTACAGTACCACCCAAATACAAGGCTGATCTCTAGTCTTCACTGAAAGACTAAAGGATTAGACTAATGTGAAACTAGTGCATAAAAATACCACAGTGGCTCAACTAGCTAACTGTACAATTTAAGCAAGAAAGTAGCTGAATCATGCTTCTTGGTTATCTTATGCTAGCAGAAACTGTCATGTGATTTCAAAACTGGAGAAGTTGCTCATTCCTGTTCTAGCAATAAGAGAATTCTTAGATTAAAAATGTGATGCAAGCAAAATTCCTCTTTCTTATTCAGAAATCAGCTTCATAAAAGGCACTGTTGACAGATTACAGTAAAATTCACATGTTGTATTTAGTGTTTTAAACCCCAAGTGTCTTGTGTGGGGAACTGTGCCATCTCACAGTGACCCATCAAAACAGTGAGTCATAAAGAGATCTCTTTGGAATCATTAGGCCAAATATTTGCTGTCAACAAACTATTAGGTAAGGCACTATAGGAGACCAAAAATAAGGGAGGGGGAGACTCAGATAAGGTCTTTCCCTTCTCTGTAAGTTTATAATCTGGTTGAAAAGTCAGACATAAATAAAATTTTTAAAATGCAACACAAAGACACAGAATAGGTCAAAAAGCAGCACATAACTAATTGCCAAGGGAATGGTACAGTTAAGTGTATTTGAAGTTCAGAGTAAGAAGATGTCAGCACAGCCTAGAGTGATATGGAAACCCTAGAAAGCCTTATAAGATAGGCAAATCAGCACAAAAGTGGGAAGACGTATTAAAGGTAAAGGGAATGGTAACTGCAAAAACACAGAACTGGGAAAGTGTAAGACACAACTGTGAGTAGTGAAAACCCAATTTGCTTGAAAGAAAGGCTTTCTGAGGGAAGGGGGTTGGGGACAAGGTTGGGGGGAGGTCAGGGGCTGGGGCTAGTAAGGGTGGTTCACCTCCAAGCTAAGGAGTCAAGATTGTATTTTATAGGCTGGCATCTGTCAGTGCTTTCCAAGAACCACTTGCCTGGAGAGCTTGTTAAAATGCTGATTTCTGGGCTCCATTCCCAGCCCAGGTATCTGCATTTTTAACAAACACCCAGGTGAATCCTATGCAGCTCTACGCAGCCAGATGTTGTTAAAGGTTTCTGGGCAGACGGCAATGCTGAGTGGTATTTTGTTCATGTAAATCTGGTGGGTAGGGTATACAAGAGCAGACAGGAAGAAGACAGAGGTCAGAAGGAGGAGGAAAAGTAGAAAGCAGAAACCAGCTTTGACTGGTTAATTGCCCGCATCAGAGTCAGACTAATTCTGATGTGGCCATGCCTTTTCACTGCAATCACGGACCTGAAATCCTGGGTAAGTGCCTCACCACTGTCTTTTTCTAGAGATGTCAAAGACCTGAGCTCAAGTTCCACCTGACAGCCATTAGCTGACTAGTCACAAGTGAGTCTCTGCACCTCTGAGTTTGAGTTTCCACATTTCCTAAAATGAGGAAGATATATCAGCAGAAGTTTAAATATATTCATGTGTAGCAGTGGTTCTCACTGCCCTCCCCCAATATTAGAAGCATCAGGGAGGGATTTGGGGTGTTTTTTGTTTTTTTTTTTTTATAAAATGTGTTTTTAGTAAAATGTCTTGGAATTGCCTTTTTAAAAGTCTTCCCAGGTGACTGTATTTGCAGCCAAGTTTGAACAGCACAACGTGGGAGTGGAATGAGCTTGCTCTGAGCAAATGTCTAAGGGAGTGGAGCGGAGTGGGCTGGGAATAAGAAAATGGTGAAGGGGGTGTATGTGTCTTGGCTAAAGGAGGCAGCTGCTTCTGGTTCTGCTCAAAGAATGCAGGCCCCCAGTGCCACAGAGCTTCCAATTTTTCAAGAAGTTAGAAATTTAGACGTTTACTCGCAATCTCCATTTTTGAATGTTGAGAATTAATTCAGATTTATTAAAAACAAAACAGAACTCTGCGTGGGCCAAAGAAAACCAGTCTGTGGGCCTGATCAGCTCATGGGCCACCACTCTATGACCTGTGTTTTGAAGGCAGATGGATCTGGGGTGAAATTCAAGTGTGGCCAAAGTCTTTGGGCAAGTTACATAACCTATCTAAGCCTCAAGTTCTTCATCTGCAGAATGAGGATGGTAATACCCCCCTCAAAGGGTTATTAAAAGAGACAATGAGTGAAAGATGAATGGAAAGGTCAGCCTGGCACACGGTGAGTGCTTCAGCAAATATCAGGTTTCTTTCATCTTATTTCTATCAACAGTGTTAACCTCAAACCTGGGATCTTTTGTCAAAAGAACCTTCCCCAAATCAGGCTCCATTCCTGGACTCAGTATGGCTCTAGTCTCCCAAGCTGTGACACCGCTCTTGACACAGCAGGGGTCCACCAGAGAGGTGTTAATCTGGCCTTGCCCCAGATGGTGGGCAAAGGGTAAGGACATGGCCCTCCAAAAGGTCTGATCCCTAACGGGGAAGCTCATGCACACGAGGCCTAAAGACTGCAATAATCATTCACGAAGTTGTCTGTTCGCTTCATGCTGCTGAAGGGAAAATCCTTAGTTCAAAAGAAGCGGTGACAAAGAGAAATCCCGAAGCCACTTATACAAAGTGCTAAACTACCCAACAGCCTCTACACCCGGTAAAACTTTTAATAATTAGAGCCCAGTTAATGAGACACCGTGCCCCAAGACGACTCAGGGCTGAGAAGTCTTCCAGGTGCTGGTAAAGAATTCGCCCCAAGTGCGTGGCGCGGTGGCGAGTGCGTGTGTGAAATTCCTGGTATTTAGTTGCCCAACAACTGGAAAGCTGCAATGTCAGCCCGGCCAGCGCGGGAGAGAAGAGGCAGGGGTTTGGGCTGGGTTCACATTCTTATCTCTACGAGGCTGGCTCTCCTTCGCAGGCAGAATTCAAGCTATAGTCGAAAAGCTCGCGCTCCGACCCGCGGAGCCACACGGCCCCGCCCGCTCACCTTCAGGTTGCCCACCGACTGCTGCAAAGGGCTCAGGTAGAAGTAGGGCACGCCGCTGCCCTTGGACGGGGGCCCGTCGCTGAGCGATAAGACGTCGGCGAAGGGCCGGCCGCGCACCCCCTCCTGAGTGGAGATGGTGGCCAGCGCGCCCCAGTCGCAGACGTTCGTCACGAAGCGAGCCACCAGCGCCGCGTTCTCGCGGGGCGGCAGCAGCTCGGCGGCGCCCCAGTCCCCGTGGCCCCGGCCACCCCGGCCCCGCGCCGGCGCCACCAGCAGGGCCACCAGCGCGGGCGCCAGCAGGAAGGCGAGCACGGCACGCGCGGACCCGCGGGCACACCCGGCCATGGCGATGACCCCAGCGAGAGTCCGGAGCCCTGCGACCTAGGAGGTCCAAAGCTAGCCCAGCGCTACCGGCCCCGCCCTGCGCTACCGGCCCCGCCCTGCGCTACCGGCCCCGCCCACCGCGGGCAATCCGACCCCGTCCCTCCGAAGAGGACCAATCGGAGTACGGGAGTGGTGGGCGGGAGGGCGTGTCCCTAGGCCGGCTCCTCAGCCTGCTGGGACCCGGCTGTTTATCCACCTTCCTACCGCTCCGCCCCGCCGCTGTCAGGACTGGGAAATCGTCCTAAATGGGATTTGTTTTGTTTGACGGATGGAAAAACGGAGGCTTAGAGAAATTAAGCAGTTGCCTAAGTCATACTACTAGGAAAGGACCAGTCTCTTCACCCGTACGCCTTCCTTTAATACCTTTGGATATGACTACCTGGCATCTGAGAGGAAATGCTGCGTTTTCCACGTATGCTCCTCCTTTCCGTTTACTTCACTATCCGCACCGAAGAGCAGGAAGGGTCCCAGTGGGACAGATAGAAGCCCCCAAATTTAACACCTTATAAACTGCTCCTGGCCCAGGAGTCTCTCAGACAGAGACACTCAGGGATTATCAGGATTCCATGCACGAATTTGTTTGTTTTTTAACATCTTTATTGGAGTATAATTGCTTTACAATGTTGTATTAGTTTCTGCTGTATAACAAAGTGAATCAGCTATATGTGTATATATATATCCCCATATCTCCTCCCTCTTGTGTCTCCCTCCCACCCTCCCTATCCCACCCCTCTAGGTGGTCACAAAGCACCGAGCTGATCTCCCTGTGCCATGTGGCTGCTTCCCACTAGCTATCTATTGTACATTTGGTAGTGTATATATGTCCATGCCACTCACTCACTTCGTCCCAGCTTACCCTTCCCCCTCCCCGTGTCCTCAAGTCCGTTCTCTATGTCTGTGTCTTTATTCCTGTCCTGCCCCTAGGTTCTTCAGAACCTTTTTTTTTTTTTTTTTTTTAGATTCGGCATATATGTGTTAGCACCATGCACGAATTTGAACTCATGGAAGCCAGTTATGGGCCTAAGTCATCAGGCTTGGAGGCAGTGGTTTCACAAATGTCTTGCCCTTGCTGACCCCTCACCCCATGTAAGTGGCATTTCCCTTTGTTCCTCCTAAAAAGGTCTCTTCAGTCTCTTCAGGGGTGCTTCCTCTTTCTGATACTCTGGGAATTGGTAAGTAAGCTCATACCACCTAACCTGCCGTCTTTATAATTATAAGCTTCGGTCACATCTCCTCAGGGTGAGTCCTCATCTTTTTGGCCTGGCCTCCAACCCCCATTTTCATCGTTGTTATAAATGCCGCGTGGTGGTGCTGGTGCAGGAGTTTGTCAGCTCTGGCTCGGGCGGACCTGGCTCTCTTAGGTGTTCAGCAAAGGTGAGGTAACTTCCCTCAGCTGCCCTGGGCCAGTCACCTGAGCAGGTGGGGGCTACAGGTGTGTGAGCCGAAGCCCCGCCTCCATTTCCTGCCTCCAACTCCGCCTCCCCATATTCTCAGGAAGATTCTCAGGCTACCGCATCAGAACTTGGGTACAGAAATGAGAACTTTTACTCTGAGTAGCAGCCTTCAGTTCCCTCTGGTGGCCAAAGTGTGTTACACACACTGCTTGCACATTCGGGTAAGGGGGTGAGCACCTTAGTCAAAGTTGGTTTCCTTTTTAACAACTGAATTTGGGAGAGCTTCGAGCTAGATGGAAAACTAAGTGGGAGAAATCTGAGAGGAGGAAAATCAGGTTTATCATTTTCAAAACAAATATTTAATACAAATTATTTGAGTGCCTACCAATTACAAATATTTCATCCCTAACCACCTGTTAAGGAAAAAAGCATATGGAGTTTCAAATTTGGAGTTCTAATCTCAGCTCTGCCACTATCAAGTCATGTGAACGTGGGACTTCCATCTCACCTTTTTGGACCACTGTTTTCAACTCTAAAATGACGATTTGGATTAGATGATATCTGATACCTCTTTTGGTCCTACACTCTGTTTTTCTGTTAACATGCAAAACAGGGGCCTTTTGTAAGTTTTAGAACATGAATACTTTTTTTGCAAGAGGACTACCAAATCTTTCTTGTTTATTGCTATACCACTATTGCTAGTCTATGAAATAACAGTAAGCCCTATTACAGCCCCATTACAACACAGGTGCCTAGAACTTGGCCTTATGCATCTGAGCATGAGAATAAGGTCTAAAAACCTCCAGTTTTAAGCACCTCCCCTCAGTGTCTGTCTTTGCACTGGCTGTTAAGTCTGCACAAAATGCTCCTCCCTCAGCGGCGGGCATGGCTACCTCATTCACATCCAGATCTCCACTCAGATGTCACTTCTTAAAGGTGCCTCCCTGACCACTCTTTCTAAGAGGTCTTCCTTGGTTATTCTCCACTGGACAACCCTGTTTATTTCTTTCATAGTGCAGTAGTTCAGAATAAGTCGCCCCAAGATGTACCACTTTGGCATGTGAAATTGTTTTTTTGGAGATTTCTGTTTATTCATGAGGCATTTTCTTCCTAGTAAACAATGTTGGTGCTTCTTTGGTCCCTTCAAGAAGCTCTGGTATGATTGCATCATCCAATCTAAGATTTTTTAAATGCCTTTTAACTGCATATCTATAGAACAACATGAGATAATTCAAAGGAGTTACAATGCCAAGATTCATTCATTTGATTCATTACTATTTAGAGCTTTTGTTGAGAAGATGAAGCTATCATCCTTTTTTGAGAGAAAATTGGCTAAGTTTAAGAGCCCTCTGAATATTCTGTAGGACATCCTGTTTCGGTCCTATTTCTTTACTCTATTCTCTGCAGTGATGACAGCTGTATTGAAATTCAGTGCCCAGGATTTCAAGTGCTAGAAGCATGTGGATTATTTGGAGCTGAAAACAACCAAGGCCCAAAGACTTGGGAAGAATCTTTGACCTTCCCCCTAACTGCCTAAAAGTAGTAGAGGACCTGTTCCAGGAAGGGAGCTATCACCATAGATAACTATAGTATAACATGAACTAGTTGTTGTAGACAGGGAAGAGCTGTCAACCAAAAAGTAATGCAGGAGGCTGCAGAGAAGGAAAGAGTTTATTTGGGGCCTTAAGAATTGCAATTCAGGAGACACAGATTTGGGTAACCCTGAAAGAGTGTTCTGAGAAAAAGAAAGAGTCAGGGGTTGTTAAAGCCAAAAAACCCCAAAAAGCCACAAGGTTGTTAAAAGTAGCCTGGCGAGAACTGTGATGACTTTGACTGCAGTCAGAAAATATTTGTCCATAAGGAATCACAAGTTGTTTTAGGGTAGGGGTCCAACAAATAGACAGACTGTCACAAGTTATTTTAGGGTAAGGATCCAATTAATATTTTGAGTATTTGGCAGGTGTTGTGGATGTCTGGATGACTTCATCACGTCAAAACGTCAGATTCCATCCCGGCTGAGATGTGCATAAGTCATACTTCTTTAGTAGCCTCCTGGCTCCATTTTAGAGAGCTCTCTTAGCAATACCTACTCCATTTTTATTTTCCTTTCACAGAACCCAGCAAAGTCTGTTTGTTAAAATTCCTCTCTGCAACCTATTGCTTCTGTATGGTGCAGAAAACATTTGTTTACCAAACGTTTGCTCTTTTTCATCTCCCTCTGAATTGCTTTCTTTCCCTTTGAAGTCCCAGATTTCTACCCCTTTCTCTTTAGTCTGGAATGACATATAGATCTCATTTAGCCTGACTGTCTTTGGAATCTTTCATGGTATGTGGATTCCCCACAGTACTTAATTAAATTTGTTTTTCTCCGGTTAATCTGTCTTATGTCATTTTAGTTATTTGACCAGCTAAAAAAACCAAGAGAGGAAGGGGGAAATTTTCCCCTCCCAACAACAGCAATCATCACACTCTGCAACAACCATATTTATTTAGTTAGGTATTTGTTCATTGTCTCCCTTGCCAGAACGTAAGCTCCAGGAAAGGAGGAATGTCGTCTGTCTTGTCCCCTTCCATATCCTCAGTGCAGAGTAGGCACTCAATAAATATTTATCAAATGACTGAGTTAATGAGTAATATCTGATGGAATTCTTTGCACATAGAGCCTTATAAAATCAGCATTTAGCCAATGAGGACAACTGAATGGAGACATTCAAGAATAGCAACAGGTGCTTCACCTCTTAGCAAACCCTCCACATTGGAGTATTGGGAAAAGCCCTTAGCCAGGAGTGGCTGGATCAACCATCCAAATCCCACTGCTTCTCATCTGGACTTTCTGTCCATATTTGAACAGCCTGAACTGATCCCCAACTCCCACAGACCCATCGGGAAATAGTGATCTTCTCCTTACATCTGGGTTCGATCCTGGTGAAGGACGCACCCTTATACATGGTGTTACCCTTGTTTATTTGTCTGGGTCACTGCCAGCCCAAGTTTCATCTAGTTCAGGAGCTGTGGCTACATTATCTCCATATCCCAGCACTGAATGCAATGCCAGACATCCAGCAGGCATCCATTACATGCTACTGACAAAATGAATTGTATCAGAACAGTTATACCAACCATAGAATGTTCTCAGGCTGTCTGCAATAGCTCAGGAACTTTCTGCTTTGCAGTATACATGTTTCAAATAGTAGGTTGCTTAGTGACGTGGTGAAGAGAGCTAGCTTTGGAGTTAGCCACTTAAGCATGACTGTGATAGGATGAGTTCCTCCTCATTAAAAAGAGGAAAATAATACCTCCTACCTCATTGGGTTTTGTGTCAATTAAATGAGATAATGTAAAATACCCAACATAGCTCCTGGGACATAGTAAATGCTCAGTAATTTCTAGTTGTTATCTTAGTGATTGTTAGCTTTTGTTCCACTCTTTCTGTTCCTACTTTCTATGCTGCAAATCTGTAGATTGCTCATTTAATCTCTTTTTGAAATTGAATGCTTTCCACTGTGGCCTCTGTTTAAAAAAAAAAAAAATGCCTTCTGAAAAAATAACTTTACAAAATGTCTGGGAATTCCTCAAGCAGCTACTGAGAAGTTTCACAGCCTACACCTACTTTCAGGGAGAAAATGCCCATGCATATTATTTTTCATTAATCAGATGTCCTTTCCTTCACACTTTTTATCATCCACCCTCACTTTAATCGAATGTTCCCAGACTTTAAAACATAGTAATACAGGGCTTCCCTGGTGGTGCAGTGGTTAAGAATCTGCCTGCCAATGCAGGGGACACGGGTTCAAGCCCTATCCTGGGAAGATCCCACATGCCGCGGAGCAGCTAAGACCGCGAGCCACAACTCCTGAAGCCCAGGTACCTAGAGCCCGTGCTCTGCAACAAGAGAAGCCACCACAATGAGAAGCCCACACACCGCAACAAAGAGTAGCCCCCGCTCACCGTAACTAGAGAAAGCCCGTGCACAGCAACAAAGACCCAACGCAGCCAAAAATAAATAAATAAAATAAATAAGTTTTTTTTAAATACCTTAAAAAAAATAGTATTACAAAGCTACCCTTTTGTTGACTACCTTAAGTTTTGTATTTCATGTATACTTACATTTGACTAACAGTGGTTTTCCAGATATTTTGGAAATAATTCTTGATTCCTGTCAGTCTACAGGACATGTTTTCCACCTGCCTGGATAGTGCTTGGTACATAAAAAGACATATTATCAAATATCTTTTGAATTAAGTGTTTTAGATCAAAAGCACATCAACTAAGCTTTAGAAGAGTAATCTTCCTAGTATTTCAATGATTTACTAACATTAAATAGGAAAAGAAAGTTATCTGTGAGTCTGAAGAAAATTATTAAACTAGAATTTACACTAAAAGCCAGTCTTTCACATCATTATCATAATAATTTAAGGAGTACAAATAAAAGAGTACCTATAACAAGATATATGTCCACTTTGCCTGCCAGATGCCAAAATTTTCACTATGTATGCATTTGTGTATTAAATTTATGCCTTTCACAAGTATACATTGAGTGCTAGCCAAGCCCTGGGGGCACAGTGATAGGTGCTGAGAAACCAAATATTAATAGACATTGTCCCTGCCCTTAAGGAAAATTTCTGCCTAGGTAATTAGCAGGTAAGCAAATAGAAAAATTATAATTCAATGTCATTAGTGCTATATGGAGGACTATACAAAGGGCAAAGGAAACACAGAAGAAGGAACCTAGGCATACCCTCAAGGAAAGGCTTCATATCAGAGACAATTCTTGAGTTGAAACTTGAAGGATAGGTAGATTGCAATGCAAAGGTGGGAGAGAGAGAAGGAAGGGAAGAGTTTTACACAGAGGACCTAGAATGTACATGGGCATGGAGACATGATGTGTTGGGAAGGCAGCTGTTGATGAAGGGAGTGTGAAGACCCATTGGTGGGAGACAGGCATGTTCAGCTGTGTAGGGGAAATGGATCACGCCAAGGGCTGTTGTCATCCCAGGGATCTACTGGGAACGGATCCACTTCTAAGCTCACTCACATGGTTGTTGGTAGGATTCAGTCCTTTGTGTGTTGTTGGATTGAGGGCCTCAGTTTCTTGCTGGCTGCGGGCTGGAAGCCTCCCTCCATTCCTTGCCACATGGGCCCCTCCGTAGGGCAGCTCACACCATGGCAGTTGGCTTCCCTTGAAGCAACTAAATGAGGGAGAAAGAAGGCCAGCAAGATAGAAGCCAGAGTCTTTTTATAACTTTTTTTTTATAATCTTGGAGTGGCATCCCATCACTCAAAGAGAGGTGATTAACATAGAACACAAATACTAAGAGGTGAGAAAGACGGGTATTTGGGATTGGTGCAGTTACATAACTTTAGTGTTCAGTTATGAATTCAGAAAAGCATCTACAATTTATATTTGTTCTCCAGACCAGCTCTGTGCTTTCCCCTGGTCTCATGCCTTAGTCTAGAAATGGAACATGATGGAAAGGGGAAGAAGTGACTAAAAAAAAAAAAACTCAACCACATGAAGTGCTTATGGTGGCAATAATGTTTGGCAACAGTGGAGCAGCTGTGGGCTGGTGCAGATCTGCAGTGCCTAACACAGTGGTGCCCCCTGAAAGTGGCTGGACTAATGGTTCTGACAACAGAAGAAGGGCCCTCATGCAGCAGTGCAGGCAGAGGTGGCTTCAGCAGGCACTGGAGGTTGAGCTCATTTGTTTTGAGCCTGTGAGAGACATCTCGGTGACAGTAGAAGCTTGGAGAGGAATAGAGGTCCCACTGTGTTGAGTGGAGATGAGGGCCATAGAGCTAGAGTTCAATGTTAACGTGACCTGTTTTATCTCCCAGGCAAACAGAAGCTACCTATATAGGTAAAGCTTTCACTGGAAAGAAGGAAAAATCACTGGCTAGCTAGTTTGCGGTGAATGAGAAGTTGACTGTGGTCCGAGGTCTTAAAGTGTCAGGCAATGCACTGAATTCAGAACAGCTATTCTTATGTTCCTCTTGTTTCTTCTCCACAACCTGAGAGGCTTAGGCTCGGAGTCAAAGTCTTCACTTATCAAAAAAATGCAGGAGTTGGGACTTCCCTGGCAGTCCAGTGGTTAAGACTCAGTGCTTCTACTGCAGAAGGCACGGGTTCGATCCCTGGTTGGGGAACTAGATCCCACATACCTAAGATCCCACATGCCGTGCGCCCAAAAAAAAGTGCAGGAGTGACATGGCGAGGTGTGGGGTGATAGGGATGGCTTTTTTTTTTTTAATATCTACTTATTTATTTGTTTATTTTGGCTGTGCCAGGTCTTAGCTGCGGCACGCCAGATCTTCGTTGCGGCATGTGGGAACCTTTTTTTTTTAAATTGCAACACGGGGACTTCTTAGTTTCAGCTTGCATGCCAGATCTAGTTCCTCCACCAGGATCGAACTCGGGCCCCCTGCATTGGGAGCGCAGAGTCTTACCCACTGGACCACCAGCGAAGTCCCTGGCCTAGCTTTTTGTTAATAGTTTTTCCTAAAAGCAAGAAGGGAAATGAAAGCTAAGTTGTGACAGATAGAGGTGAATTGTCAAGCTATTATGTGGCTTGCATATAGAGCCTTATGTCATTTAGATCTCGCTCCATACACACCATTACTTAAACCAGTGTTTGATGAATATTTATATGTTTAATATAAGGATATTTTGCAGAGTAGAAAAGCCACATTTACTAGATCATGTGCCTTATTTCCAATAATCACAGGCTTTCATAACATGGGAGGTGATTTAGTTTTGGAGGTTAAATTGTGACTGAAGGCAGTGTTAGTAACCTGGGTGACTGCTAGAATACCAGATAGAGTAACTAGAATTAATTAAAAGACCTTTAAAAATTTGCCTTATGGGGGCTTCCCTGGTGGCGCAGTGGTTAAGAATCTGCCAGCCAGTGTAGGGGACATGGGTTCGAGCCCTGGTCCGGGAAGATCCCACATGCCGCAGAGCAACTAAGCCCGTGCGCCACAACTACTGAGCCTGTGCTCTAGAGCCCGTGAGACACAACTACTGAGCCTGTGTGCCACAACTGCTGGAACCCGCATGCCTAGAGCCCATGCTCCGCGACAAGAGAAGCCACTGCAAGGAGAAGCTCACACACCACAAAGAAGAGTAGCCCCCACTCGCCACAACTAGAGAAAGCCTGCGTGCAGCAATGAAGACCCGATGCAGCCAAAAATAAATAAATAAATAAATTTATAAAAACAAAATAGTATATACCTCCAATATTGATGAGTTTCCTTGAGTATGCCATTGGTTAATATTTTTAAAATCATAATTGAAGTTGATTTCTTCAAGAAATGTCAGCATCTTAATTAAGAAAGATCTGGCACATGAAGCATTGAAATGAGTTCCCTGCAGTTCTGTCTATTATGTTTTAAGAAGTCAGGTGTGTTTCTCTTGGGCTGAGGCTGGGAGCCAGCTCTGCATGTGTTCTTTGTCCCTGAGCATCCCTTTGCTTTCCTAGCAGTTATTTCCATAACCCACAGCCCCTCCGGGGCATTGGAGCCAGCATCATGAAAGGGGGTTAATTTACCTCCATATGCCATGTATCTGCCTCCAGTCAAACAAAATTACATTTCCTGAAATCCAAGTGGAATGTAGGGTCATAATAAGCTTAGGTGTGATGAATGTGAGAGGACTAGATTGTCTGTAGTATGAAAGGAAAATCAAAATGGAGTCGGTGGGCTTCCCTGGTGGCGCAGTGGTTGAGAATCTGACTGCCAATGTAGGGGACACGGGTTCGAGCCCTGGTCTGGGAAGATCCCACATGCCGCGAAGCAACTAGGCCCGTGAGCCACAACTACTGAGCCTGCGCGTGTGGAGCCTGTGCTCTGCAACAAGAGAGGCTGCGATAGTGAGAGGCCCGCGCACCGCGATGAAGAGTGGCCCCCGCTTGCCCCAACTAGAGAAAGCCCTCGCACAGCAACGAAGACCCAACACAGCCAAAAATTAAAAAATATAAATAAATTAATTAATTAAATTTTTTTAAAAAATTATAAAATGGAGTCAGTGATGCTAAGAGAGCTCTCTAAAATGGAGCAAGAAAGTGTGACTTATGCATGTCTCAGCCTGGATGGAATCTGACCTTTTGACCTGATGATGTCATCCAGAACACCTGTCAGAAACGCAAGATACTTATTGGACCCTTACCCTAAAATAACTTGTGATAGTCTATCTGCTTATGGGAACCCCTGCACTAAAACAACTTGTGATTCCTTAAGGACAAATATTCTCTGACTGCAGTCAGAGTCAATCACAGTTCTCTCCAGGCAACTCTTTTTTTTTTTTTTTTTTTTAATTTATTTATTTATTTTTAACATCTTTATTGAAGTATAATTGCTTTACAATGCTGTGTTAGTTTCTGCTTTAAAACAAAGTGAATCAGTTATACATATACATATGTTCCCATATCTCTTCCCTCTTGCATCTCCCTCCCTCCCACCCTCCCTATCCCACCCCTCTAGGTGGTCACAAAGCACCGAGCTGATCTCCCTGTGCCATGTGGCTGCTTCCCTCTCCAGGCAACTCTTAACGGCCTGGTGGCTTTTCTTCTTGGTAAGTCCCTGATGCTTTCTCTTCCTCAGAACACTCTTGCAGAGTTACCTGAATCTATGCCTCCCAAATTACAATTCTTAAGACTCCAAATAAACTCTTTTCTCATTTGTAGCCTCCTGCGTTATTTTTTGTTTTTGTTGAAGTAGAACAGAACTGGGTTCTGTGAAGAGGGCGCAGTAAAAATAAAGATTTATGGAACTCTTCCTGAGGGTTTTTTTTCCCTTTTGAGAAGGGATCCACTTAAATTTTTTGTGACATTCCAGCTTTTAAAAATATTTACCCATGTTTACCCATGAAGTCCTGAGAGGATTTGTTGAGAGTTAAAGCAGGTTTGTCAGTGGGAGCCCTTCCCCATAGGTGCGTAGCCAGGGGGGCCCTGCAGTGGGAAAAGGCTGCCGTGGCCTCCCTGTCAGACCTTGAGGACCTGGCCAGAGCCTTTAGCCTCCTTAAGCACTTCTTTCTCTCTCTCTCTTTTTTAAAAATTTTTATTGGAGTATACTTGATTTACAATGTTGTGTTAGTTTCAGGTGTACAGCAAAGTGAATCAGTTTTATTTATATATATATATATATACACATATATCCACTCTTTTATTTAGATTCTTTTCCCGTATAGGCCACTACAGAATACTGAGTAGAGTTCCCTCTGCTATAGAGCAGGTTCTTTTTAGTTATCGATTTTATATATAGTGGTGTGTATATGTCAATCCCAAACTCCCAATTTATCCCTCCCCCACCTTATCCCCTGGTAACCATAAGTTTGTTTTCTATATCTGTGACTCTACTTCTGTTTCATAAGTAAGTTCATTTGTACCCTTTTTTTTTAGATTCCACATATAATCGATATCACATGATATTTGTCTTTCTGTGTCTGACTTACTTCACTCAGTATGACAATCTCTAGGTCCATCTATGTTGCTGCAAATGGCATTATTTTGTTCTTTTTAATGGCTGAGTAATATTCCATTGTGTATATGTACCACATATTCTTTATCCATTCCTCTGTTGATGGACGTTTAGGTTGCTTCCATGTCCTGGCTATTGTAAATAGTGCTGCAATGAACATCGGGGTGCATGTATCTTTTCAAATTATGGTTTTCTCCAGGTATATGCCCAGGAGTGGGATTGCTGGGTTATATGGTAATTCTATTTTTAGTTTTTTTAAGGAAACTCCATACTGTTCTCCATAGCAGCTGTACCAATTTACATTCCCACCAATGGTGTAGGAGGGTTCTCTTTTCTCCACACCCTCTCCAGCATTTATTGTTTGTAGATTTTTTGATGTTGGCCATTCTGACCGGTGTGAGGTGATACCTCATTGTAGTTTTGATTTGCATTTCTCTAATAATTAGTGATGTTGAGCATCTTTTCACGTGCTTTTTGGCCATCTGTATGTCTTCTTCAAAGAAATGTCTCTTTAGCTCTTCCACTCATTTTTTGATTGGGTTGTTTGTTTTTTTGATATTGAGCTGCATGAGCTCTTTGTATATTTTGGATATTAATCTCTTGTCAGTTGCTGCATTTGCAAATATTTTCACCCTTTCTGAGGGTTGTCTTTTTGTTTTGTTTATGGTTTCCTTTGCTGTAAGCACTTCTCTTTTTATTTTCAATAAAAAGTCATTCCAGCTTT
Organism: Balaenoptera ricei; assembly: GCF_028023285.1. Taxonomy (NCBI): domain Eukaryota; kingdom Metazoa; phylum Chordata; class Mammalia; order Artiodactyla; family Balaenopteridae; genus Balaenoptera; species Balaenoptera ricei. The sequence goes on from NC_082639.1 coordinate 129,903,611, forward strand.
TTATTTATTCTAAATAATCCTCAAAAAAAAAAAGTCCTTAAATTATTGTCAATGGCTAAAAAAAAACCTTTCTTCTATTCACAACACTTCTGACATCAAATGTGTCTGTTTAGGTTTCCCACATCAACCACCTCAACTCTCTGGCACCAAATGGGTGTCCTACAATTCAATTCTGACACCAACTACCCAGAGCTTGTTCAGACCATTCAGGTTAGGCACTCAGTCCCATAAGACTACACCCCCCCCCCCCTTTAGAACTTTAGATGCCAATCACAAGTAGTAGGTCCCCAGGTTACCCACACTTCTTTCCAACTTGGCTACAAATTGGGGGTTTCCATGACCCCCTCCTCAAGTTTGATAATTTGCTACAGCAGCTCACAGGCCTCAGGAGAACACTTACTTATGTTTACTAGTTTATTATAAGTAATATAATAAAAGATAGAGATGAACAGCCAGGTGAAGAGGTACATAAGGCAAGGACTAGGGCTGGAGCATAGGAGCTTCTGTCCCTGTGGAGTTTGGGAACTCTGAATGAACCTTGTTGTTTAGGATTCTTGTGGAGATTTCATTCCATAGGCATGATTGATTAAACCATTGACCATTGGTGATTAGCTCAGTCTCCAGTCTCTCTCCCCTCCTGGAGGTCAAAGTAGAAAAGTCAGGGACTAAATCAAATATTATAACAAAAGATGCTCCTGTCACTCAGGAAGGGTTTGGAACCACGAAGTCTTCCTTCCACAACATCTGGAATTCTATGTGACACACAGGGACACTTGCAGTAAAGAAGGTGGATAAAAACCATGAAGGACCTCCCAGAGGTAAGGTTTGCTGACAAGTGACTTACAAAATCTTCCTGTTTTCAGAGGTTTTGGATTTTCAAAATGAGGATATGAGATTGAGGGCCTGTGGTACATATGAAAGTGCTTAGACTAGTGCTGGGCACATGGCGCTTAATAAATATTTGCCATGTTGATTACACTGAGAGGGTTCTGTAACTAAGGAACTGTTACTTTGGGAGCTCAGTTTCACAGGTGCACAGAGTGATCACAGCTTAGGGCAACACCATGGGAGAGGGCATCCTCTCAAATCTGTACCCTGAGAAACTGCACTCCAGCACCAGGCTGCCTGTTTGCAATGTGTCCTCAACAGTTCAATATAAAGTCTCTGAATGCAGTCTGTCTGTAGAGGGCTTTGGTTTCTCACTTGTTAAATTATTTGTTTTTGCATAAGACAATAAGAAAAGAATCGGCTTCATAGCTTGAAGAGTGGCCCAGAATTCTTGGGCTTCCTATTGGGGGTGGGAAGGCACAAAGATGGAAGGAATAAATTCTTTTGATAGAGGCATGGGAATGTACAGTAGCATGATCTTTAATTGTCCTCCAAGTTAAATACATGATAGAAGTAAACTCAGCCAAAAATATTTAAAGTATTTCCCATGATTTAATCATCCATTTACTGATTCATTTAATAGTCAGTGCTTTAGTGCTTGCTGTGGACCAGGCACTGTTCTGTGCCCTGGGGATTCAGGACTGAACCAGACAGACAAGGTCCTGGCTATGTTCTGAATGGTTACATCCTCCCCAAGTTTATATGTTGGAATCCTAACACCCTGTGTTAGAAGGTGGCGGGGGGTTGGGGGTGATGGTTCTTTGGGAGGTGATTAGATCATGAGGGTGGCGCCTTCGTGGATAGGATTAGTGCTCTTGTAAAAGAGATCTCACAGAGCTCCTTTGCCCCTTCTACCATGTGAGGACACAGAAGTCTGACCCAGAAGAGGGCTCTTACCTGACCATGCTGGTACCCTGATCTTGGACTTCCAGCCTCCAGAACTGTGAGCAATAAATGTCTATTGTTTTTAAGCCACCCAGTCTTAAAAACTGGTATTTTGTTGTAACAGCCAAACGGACCAAGATAGTCCTCCTCTCTTGGGAGTTTCCGTTCCAGCAAAGGGAATGGACTAAGGTAATTATTTATTGTTGCAAGTGCTAGGAAGACAATAAAGCAGAGTGATGGTGCTAGAAGTGGCTGGAAATGGTTATGTTGGATGGGGTGGTCAGGAAGAGTCTCTGTGAAGCTATCTTTACCAGTTGTGAAGGCTGAGAAGAAGCTGGCTCATGAAGAGCTCACAGAAGTAAGCTCTTGGAGGAAGGAGGAGCAAGTGTAAAGCCCCTGAGGTAGAAAAGACTTGAGATGTTTGGGGAATGGCAAGGAGACATGTGGCTGGAGCAGGATGAATGAGGGCAGGAGCTGTGGTTTGAGAGGCAGGCAGGGAACCGCTCAGGTGGCACCAGCAAGCCACGCGAAGCAGTGTGTACATTAAGTGCAATGAGTAGCCACGGAGGGTGTGAGGAAAGAAAGAATATGCTCTGATTTATAATTACTTAAGGAGCGTGGGAATTGTTTTGTATAGTGTGTTCCGGTCTATGATTTTTCTCATATCCATAATGGAATTTATAAGGCAAATTTTTTAAAATTAATTTATTTATTTATTTTTGGCTGCGTCGGGTCTTTGTTGCTGCGCGCGGGCTTTCTCCAGTTGTAGCGAGTGGGGACTACTCTTCGTTGTGGTGCGCAGGCTTCTCAATGTGGTGGCTTCTCCTGTTGCGGAGCATGGGCTCTAGGCGCGCGGGCTTCAGTAGTTGTGGCTCGCAGGGTCTAGAGCACAGGCTCAGTAGCTGTGGCGCACGGGCTTAGTTGCTCTGCGGCATGTGGGATCTTCCTGGACCAGGGCTCGAACCCGTGTCCCCTGCATTGGCAGGCAGATTCTCAACCACTGAGCCACCAGGGAAGTCCCTATACTATTTTTTTTTTTTTTTTTAATCTGATAGCAGCAGCCTGGAGAGCTCCATCTCCTTCATCTTAGTGGGACTACTTTCCCCTTTAATATTTAAATTAAAATATCTATTTACTGGGCTGGGAAACTCAGCATTTCCTCACAGAATAATTGAGAATCCTCAGGGGGTTGTGTTTCTTGTAATAGTTATCTGATAAATTATTGATGTAGCTTGAAGCTTTCTCTTCTTTTTGTCCTAAATTAACCCAACAAACACTTTCTCTTAATCCTCCACCTCATAACAAACACTACCCAAAGTGTAGCAGGTTTTTGTTGAAGATTTGGGGGTGGATTTACTTTGCTATGTACCACAGCAGATTATTTTAAATTGAATATTCGAGTCTCTTTTCTAGAAAGTTTCCCAAGCTGCTTCAAGAAACTTTAAATTCTTTTTTTTTTTTAATATGGACAGTAATTTAGCTTGAGGTCTTTTCCTAGCCCAGCCACCCTGCTGTATTTTAAATAATACACCCTGTGTATTTTAAATAAAAGCATTGTGTTAAATAAAATACACTTCTTTTTCTAAAGAAATTCTGGGGCCTATTTTTAAACTAGCAGGGTTTTTGGTTTTTTTTCTCCCTCCTTCACATTCATAAAACTGCAAAGGGAAACTCTTAAGTAGTTACACAATGTATGCTGATCGAATAAATTTCAAGCTTTTTGGTTGAAATCATTTTATTCCTTCATACCTAGAAAGGGGGAGGGTGGGGAGGAACATTTAAGTGGGCCAAGGGTTATCATGTAATCCATCTGTGGTATACCTTTTGCTGTCCACTCGATATTTCAGGCTGTCTGCAGTATCTCAGGGAGGACTGTAGTTCCTGACCGACTTGGGGTTAGTGGGGGTATGTGACTAGTTCTGGCCAAGGAGATACATGTGGAAATGACGTGTATCATTTCCATACTGGTGCAAGACCCTCTTTCCCTCTACCTAGGCAGTTAATAATGTTCCAGCTTGTGGCTGCTCTGTCCACCTGGACCCTGAAGCATTGTAGAGCATATCCCCACGACCCCAAGGTCATCTGCAGTGAACACAGTGAACATGTATTATGATTGGGACATAACAATGACCTTTTATTGTTTGAATTCATAGCATAACTTAGTCTATTTTGACTCATATACCGTCTAATTATAATTCTTGCCAAAACCCTGTGGAGTAGGTATTAATTATCTCCATTTTATTGATGTGATTTCCTCAGGTCACAGAGCAAATAAGTGGTAGAATCTGTTTTCAAACCCACATCTGTCTGACCCAATGCCTGTGCTCACTACCCTGTATTTATAGTTCCATTTATTAAACGTTGCTTTCTGGTGAGTGTCCTTACGAACTGATTCATAGCTTTTATAAATTTCAGATTCTGCTGTGCAGTGATGCCAATAAAATAGCACCATAGAATTTTTGCTATATATTATTGTATTTGATCCTTACAACAACTTTATGTAGCAGGTTCTTCTTAGCCTCATTTTACAGATGATCCAAATGAAGCCCAGAGCCATTAAGGGACTTGCCCTAAGGGAGACAGATATTACAGGACAGAGCCAGATCTTGAACCTAGATTTTCTGACTTCAAGTGCAGTGCCCTTCCTAATTCAGGGTGCCTTTCAAACCAACTACTTTTCCTTCACTGTAGACATGAGGTCAGTGAAGCAACCAACAATGATTCCATTTATTCTTTCATTCATTCCACAAATACTTATTGAGCAGCTCCTATGTGCCAAGCGCACTTCTTAAACAAAAGCTGTTGATAAATTCTGGAAGGAATAAATTAGGAGAAAGAAGATGACCAGTTTCCAGGAAGAAGTTTAAAGTTAGGAAGGGGTGCATTGGTGTTTGAGTCAGTTTTTTTTTGTTGTTTTTTTTTTTTTGTTTTTGTTTTTGTTTTTTTTTTACTTATTTATTTATTTTTGGCTGTGTTGGGTCTTCGTTTCTGTGCGAGGGCTTTCTCTAGCTGCGGCAATTGGGGGCCACTCTTCATCGCGGTGCGCAGGCCTCCCACTATTGCGGCCTCTCCTGTTGCGGAGCACAGGCTCCAGACGCGCAGGCTCAGTAATTGTGGCTCACGGATCTAGTTGCTCCGCGGCATGTGGGATCCTCCCAGACCAGGGCTCGAACCCGTGTCCCCTGCATTGGCAGGCGGACTCTCAACCACTGCGCCACCAGGGAAGCCCTTGAGTCAGTTTTATACCAACCTGTAAGAGCTGATTCTGCACATCTCTTATCTCTGAGTTCAATGACCTTGCAGCAGCTTGAAATTGCCCGTGTTGGAAGTATTTACACCATGGAAATTGGCATATGCTATAAATCAGGGATATTTTTTTCCCCCTGGCGAGCTGATTGTAAATCATCTCTCTACTGATGGGGACTTTGTGTGAGTGGTGGCCTTTGCCCTAGCACCAGGGAGTGGAAAATAAAGTTGAATGTGTTCCCTGGTCAACCAAACCCTTGGACCACAGACAAAATTGTCCATAGCTTCCATGTCCAATCTGGGAAGAGTGTCTGTTATCTTTTAAGAAAAAGGAGGGACATTAAGTCATCCAGGGAAGAAATGAGGAATGAATAGTGGAAAATCTTCCTAGCAATTCAATCCTACTGTCCCCAAATCTGCTTTCTCCAGACATGAAAACTTGAGCATAAGGGGAAGCAAGAAGCAACATCAGTAGCTGAGGTGGCGGAAAGGAAGTATGTATTTTGTTGTCACTGGCAAAATCTTCAGCAGCGGTGTTGCATAGGGGCTGCATTGGGCAGCACTGGTGGCACTGGGTACCACCACGTAAGTCAGGAAAACAGAATCTAGGACAACCCTGCAGTGAAGTGGAAGTCAAGAGGGTGAAGAAATCAAATTCCCACTGTCCAAATTAGTGACTCTGATTTCATCCCCACCCTTCAGTGGAAAGGTTGACAACTATTCCCATGCTACTAAATCCAATGGACACGTCACTTCTCAGAAGTATTCAATACACCTGACCACTTCATTCTTCTCAAAACAGTCTCTCCCTTTGACCTCCCGATTTTGCTCTCCTTGGCTTTCCACTATCTTTGGCACATCTTAGTCGCCTCTGCCTGCTCCTCCTTTTCTATTTAACTTTATATTTGAAGTTCCTTCGGGCTCTGTTGTAAGCTTTCTTTCCTTCTCTTCTAGACTCTTTCCCTCCGCAATCTCATCGCCTCCTATGGCTTCATCAGCCAACAAAAGGACGACAACTCTCAAATCTGTATTTCCAGCTTCCTAATGAGAAACTGCACTTGGATGTCTCACAGACCTCTCAAGTCTAAAACTAAACTTACCACCAAATCTTAGTCTTCTCTCCTAGTTCGCAACTCAATAAAATGGTGCACTAGTAGTGTGTCATCCTGAAAACCTGAGTCATCTTTGACTCCTCTTTCATCTGTCACTTTATCATGTTGATTCATCCTTCCAAGTTTTCTCTCCATCCCACTCTTCTCACCAAAGTTAGGGTGGTGCCAGCCATCGTCTGGATGTAGCAGCTACCTCAATATCTCCTCTACCCTTGTCAGCCTCCACTACCGACAGCCTACTTCCTACAAAGGAGCAGTGATCTTTGTAAATACAAGAAATTGGAGCATTTGCCTGCTTTTAAACCCTTTTGTTAGTTACCATTGCCTATAAAGTGTTTTTCTTAACTGAGGTAAAATCCATGATGTAAAATTAACCATTTAAACTGAACAATTCGATGGCATTTAGTAAATTCATAATGTTGTCAACCACTATATCTATCCAGTTCTTAGACCTTTTAATTGCCCCAAAATAGAATCCTGTACTCATTAAGCTTTTACTCCCCATTCCCCCTTATCGCTAGCAACCATCAATCTGCCTTCTGTTTCTATAGGGATTCTGGATAGCTCATATAAATGGAATGAGCTATAACCTTTTGTGACTGGCTTATTTCACTTAGCATAAGTGTTTTCAGGTTTCTTCCATATGGTAACATGCATCAGTACTTCATTCCTTTTTATGACTGAATAATATTCCATTGTGTATATATATATACATATATATATAATTATAATTTATTTATCCATTCATCTGTTAATGAACATTTGGGTTGTTTCCGTATTTAAGCTATTATGAATAGTGCTGCTATGAAGATTCTTGCACAAGGATTTGAGTATCTGTTTTCAATCCTTTGGGTGTTTACCTAGAAGTGGAATTGCTGGGTCATATGGAAATTCCATGTTTAACTTTTTGAGGTATCACCAAACAGTTTTGCACAGCGGCTTCACCATTTTACATTCCCAACAATGTAGGTGAGTTTCAACTTCTCCACATCCTTACCAACACTTGTTGTTTTCCATATTTTGGATTATTGCCATCCTGGTGTGTGTGAAGCACTATCTCACTGAAGTTTTAATTTGCATTTCCCTGATGACTAATTATGTTGAGCAATTTTTCATGTGATTTTTGGATATCTTCTTTGGAGAAATATCTGTCCAAGTCCTTTGCCCATTTAAAAAATTGTGTTGTTTTTCTTTTTGGTGTTGGGATGTAAGAGTTCTTTATATATTCTGGATACTAGACCCTTATCAGACATATGATTTGCAAATATTTTTTCCCATTCTATATATTGTCTTTTCGCCTTCTTGATAATGTCCTTTGATATACAAAAGTTTTTAATTTTGAGGAAGTCCAATTTATCTGTTTTTTCTTTTGTTGTTCATGCTGCCACTTCCTAACTGCATAACCTCTCTGTACCTTCAATTTCTTCATCTGCCACTTCCTAACTGCATAACCTCTCTGTACCTTCAATTTCTTCATCTATAAAACGGCAATAGTAGAGTTGTTGTGAGAATGAAATACACAGATAAATTTCTTAGAAAAGTGCCTGGTGCAAAATCAGCACTTGATAAACGTTAGTTGTTATTATACTACATTTACTCTCTAGGCCGATGTGGTGTGGGGACATTTCTGTGACATAAGTGTATACCAAAGGCAGAGCATAGACAAAAATTCTAATGAGCACATTCCCTTACTGTGTAGGTTATAGCCCCCTGGACTTGATCAAACAAATATTTTGCTTCCATAAGCTCAGGTATGGTGCTAGCTGCCAGTACTTACTTAGAGGATAATGTCTTCTGAAGATATGACTTTTTATCAGGTTTTGTGATCATACAACAAGTCTGCTGCTTAATTTGTATTTAATAACACATTTGAGCTCTTCTTTTTTACTTACTGCCAATAAGCTATCATCCAGATGTGTCTGAAACAGCTTTAGATTTCCTGCCATCCTGACCCCTCATTTCATCCCAAGCATACTTCTGTTCTTTTTACCAGGGGTTCAGGAAAAGGACAATCCTCACTGAATATTGTGTCCCTCCCCCTGCAAAAAAAAAAAATTCATATCTTGGAGTTCTAACCCCCCAGTACTTCACAATGTGACTTGATTTGGAAATAGGGTCATTGCAGAGGCAATTAGTTAATAAGGTCATACTGGAATAGATAAGAATGTCTCACCAGTAATTTTCTTCCCCTGAGTCCTTGGGTTCCTGCTTGATCTGTGAACCCTTGGAAATAGTATTAATTCTTCTATATCTGGGCACAACCAGAGCAAAAATATGTTTTTCAGTATTCTGAAGGTTCAAAATAGGCTCGACAGCCTCCCAGTCAGATCATGCCAGTTCTGTAGCTAAGAATCTTCTCAACTTAGCTTCCGTCTAAGTTTGAGGGGTGGAGGAGGAGAAAGTCATCAAGGCTTGAGTCTGTCATAAAAAGAGGAACAAGGTGGAGGGTATGAGGTTAAGCTGTCACCCTGGGGCTGGACACAAAACCCTAATTGTCAGTTCAGAGAACAGGGAAGGCGAGGGACAGGAGTGGTGGCTCAGGGCTTCAAGGCTGGCTGCCCCACAGTCCCCCCCTGCACGGCCTGAGAGGCAGCAGTGGCACCAAGCTGCTAGGATATTCTCTACACAGGAACCAATAGCCCGTTTAGCGGCCCTTGCACCACTTGCTTTAGACCCTCCCATGCCTTGACTTTGGGAGTTGATGAAGTTGACTTGCCTCTTTTTATTCCTTGCAACCCCTCTCTCTCAGGCAGCTGATTCAGGCCCCAAACTTGATGGAAACTTTGAATTTATATCCATCTCCCTTTTCTGGTGTACTTCCTTCCTCCCAGGTCCTTCCTCACAAGAACTTCAGTGACTCCTTCCTCGGCAGTGTTTCAGTGAAACCTCTGAGCCTCCAGATATCGTCTTGTGACTGGCGGTACTCCCCAGGTCCAGAGAACAGCCTGTGGGCAAGCCAGTTCACAGGCAGGGCAGCCTCTGTTCGTGTGTGTTGTGGAGGTGTCTCAGGTCTGGTTTCCCAGGAAGCAGATTCCGAAACAAACATTTGCGTGCAATAAAGTTATTGGGAGCGACGCGGGAATCAACACGTATGGGGAGTAAAGAAAGCAAGGTTGGGCAGAATGAGAAGTTGGGTGTAATACAGTCCCAACAAAACACTCAGGCGATCCCATGGAGAGCTCCGGACCTGGGATGGCCTCCCAGATTGTCCTGACTGTCCAGGCCTTTACGGCCCCCCATATCAGCTTGTCATTAGATGTGGGAACAGGGTGGTGGATGATGCAGTTCTCTGCTGAAGGCAGTCTTGGAAGCAGTACTCAGACGCAGGTTGTCAGCTGTCAACCCTCTCCGCAGCTGGGGAAATGAGGGCTTCATCCGGGGTCGGGGAGGAGGGATCTGGGCAGCACACAGTGCATCCACCATGGTCCACCCCTTTGCCACTTGAATCTACCTACTTTGTATAAACTTTGGAAGCAGTTCTTTGAGGATTTTTTTTAAATAAATTTATTTATTTTATTTATTTATTTTTGGCTGCGTTGGGTCTTTGTTGCTGCGCGCAGGCTTTTCTCTAGTTGCTGCGAGCAGGGGCTACTCTTTGTTGCGGTGTGTGGGCTTCTCATTGCAGTGGCTTCTCTTGTTGCGGAGCAGGGGCTCTAGGCGCTTGGGCTTCAGTAGTTGTGGCACATGGGCTCAGTAGTTGTGGCTTGCGGGCTCAGAAGTTGTGGCTCGTGGGCTCAGTAGTTGTGGCTCGCGGGCTCTAGAGCTCTGGCTCAGTAGTTGTGGTGCACGGGCTTAGTTGCTCTGCGGCATGTGGGATCTTCCCGGACCAGGGCTCAAACCCGTGTCCCCTGCATTGGCAGGCGGATTCTTAACCACTGTGCCACCAGGAAGTCCCTCTCTGAGGATTTTTCTAGTGAGCCTTTTTCCCTGGGGAAAATTTAGAAGAGGATGATTAGTGGGAACAAATGATAGAACTCACTGCTACAACTGGTCTCAACTGCTACTTATAATTTCCTTCTTGTACTGTCTGTTCTAGATTCCTCTGACCCTTCGTGAGCATCTTTGCTGGTCCAGGTGGCTTACATGGTGGAGTGACCTAGACACTTATCCCTGAGGGGTCTGAGTCCCTGATTATAATGTCCTTCTTAGGCCACGCCTGCTGCATTTGCCCATTTATCAGCAAAACTGGACAAGGGAGGACCAAGTGACGTCCAAGTGGATCACCTGCATGCCATCCACGATCTTTTCTGCCATCGTTGCATAACAGCAGACTCATCTTCTCCTAAAGATCAGGGTCTTTTCCTGCTGGTTTCTCAGCATGAAAAAATTCAAGAAGATGGGTGGAAACATTCACCCTCTGGGAGAGCCAGAACCTCTAAATCTGCAGAGTCCAGACCTGTGGAGCAGGAAGCACAAGTTTCCAAAGTGGACCACTTGGGATAATGGTAAGTGAGACCTCTCTTATTCTTACTCCATGATCTCCAGACCCAAGTGGTCTACCTGCTGGGGACACTGCAGTGGGTAATGATTGGTGACTGGGAGTATATACTCCATCCAGGAGGATAGCACCCCATCTTCACATGGTATCAACTCCAGCATAGCACCTTAGCTGTGCCTTCTTCAGGAGGCCATTCCTTTGTTCTATCAGGATGGCATTTTCTGAGTGTTCTTGTATGTGAAGGATCAGTGGATCCTATGGTCATGGGCTCACTTCTGCATCTCCTGTGCTGTAAAGTGACCCTCATGGTCCAATGCTATGTTATAGGAGATCTCATTTCTGTGGATGAAATGTGGACTTCCACTTTCCAGAAGATGGAATATTAATTTTCCCTATTCCTGCCTATGTACAACTATGTACAACTATGTACACTATGTACAACTAAAAACTCAGACATAAGAAGACTCTGATGAGTGGAGTAAAGGTGTATGACCAGTTGGAGACCATGGGACCTGAGGAACAACACAGTGGTGGGTTCCCTGAGTTTTCTTTTTTTAATTATTATTTAACCAAGTTTTCTTTTCTGTCTCATATATCTCAGACTTGGAGCTCAAGAAACTGGCAACCTGGAAACACAAATGGGCATTGACCCAAAAAAGCCCCAACAAATGTCTGTTCTCTTTAGTTAAAGACCATGAAAGGAACATTCTAGCAAGGCAGAAAACATTTAGATAATAATCACTCTACCTCAGCCAAATACCACAGAAAAACTAAGGCTCTACCCATGCCAGCAAAAGCAAGTGGGGAGCCTTCCCATCCTTACCAGGCCATAACAACTCCACACCTCACACTCACCAGGGTAGCGTCAGAAAGTAGGGCTCATGTGTGTTAAGAATTCTTCCAACGTATTCGCTATTTCTTGCTCATAGTCTGAATAACACGATGTCATTAATAAGGTAGACCGATGTGATGACCATGCAGCATGGCCAGAAAGTCTAGGTCCCTCTGTACTCTATTACAACAGAAGGAGGGAAAGTTTTATAGCAGCAAGAGTATATACTGTTGACTATTCCACATGAATGAGAACTGTTTCAGATTCTCCATTCTGATAGGGCTAGAAAGGAATGCACATCCAATGGCCACATACCATCTACAAATTAGTGTTAATTCACTCTAGCAAAGATAGCTCATATGTCACAGCAGCTACAGTTGAGGGTATGACTTGGTAAAGGATGCCTCACTCCACTGTTATCCTCCAAGGTCTATCTCAAGCCAGAGTGATAAATTAAACAGACATGCGTTAGTGACCGCCAACCCACATACTTTAGGTTTTTAAAGATGGCATGAATCACTGCTGTCTTCCTCCAGGATGTGATATTGTTTTTGATTTACTATTTGGATGGGGTGGGGGGACAGTTTCAGGGGTTTGATTTGGGCCATCTCCACTATGACACCTCTCCATGAACAGGCCAGTGTGGGGTTTCTGCCAACCCTCAGTGTCCATTTCAAATTATATTACTGAGGATGGGGAAATGACCACTGGGACAGTCTGTGGACCTCAGGAGACCAGCTGTGAGCTGGACTGAGGCCAGGACCACTGATTACCCAGTCCTCACTCACCCCTGCTCTAACAGAAGGCCACAATAATGCTTTAGGTTTCCAGGTATCAATATCAGCTTGGACCCTGTGTCCTCAGAATATTTGGATACTACCCTTTTCTCAGTCCATAGTTGCCTGACTAAGTAGCTCTTACTTTTGTCCGGGGAAAGACTACAGGGATCATTCCCATTTAACCTTGTAATTTGCCATGGTTATTAGGCCTTCCCCCTAGGGATTCAACCTCTCCTCAATTAATGGTTTCTAGATCTGAAAACTGGCTCAGGTCTGAAAACTGAAAAGGAGATTTCTAACTTTTTATTGTTGTGACTGCTCTCAGTCTCCTAATGATCCACTTAAAAAAAATTATAGAGGGCTTCCCTGGTGGCGCAGTGGTTAAGAATCCGCCTGCCAATGCAGGGGACATGGGGTTGAGCCCTAGTCTGGGAAAATCCCACATGCTGCGGAGCAACTAAGCCCGTGCACCACAACTACTGAGCCTGTGCTCTAGGGCCTGCATGCCCCAACTACTGAGCCCGCGTGCCACAACTACTGAAGCCCACACACCTAGAGCCTGTGCTCCGCAACAAGAGAAGCCACCGCAATGAGAAACCCACACACCACAACAAAGAGTAACCCCCGCTCGCCGCAACTAGAGAAAAGCCAGTGCGCAGCAACAAAGACCCAACGCAGCCAAAAAAAAAAATTATCGTGTCAACTCTATAATGGGGGTAAACCCTTTTTTATTGTTATTAAAACTTTATGTTTTTAGAGGAGCTTTAAGTTCACAGCAAAACTGAGTGGAAGGTACAGAGATTCCCCTATATTTGTCACCACCACACATGCATAGCCTCCCGTATCATCAACATCCCTCACAAGAGTGAGACCTTTGTTACAGTCGATGAACCTACACTGGCACATCATAATCACCCAAAGACCAGAGTCTTCTTATGTCTGTTGGTGTTGCACATTCTTTGGGTTTGGACAAATATATAATAACATGTAACCGTCATTACGGTATCCTACAGAGTTCTTTCACTGCCCTCAAAATCCTGGGCTCCACCTGTTAATCCCTCCCTCGCCCCTGCCCCCCAACCCCTGGCAACCACTGATCTTTTTACTGTCTCAATAGTTTTGCCTTTCCCAGAATGTCATATAGTTTGAATCATACAGTATGTAGCCTTTTTGGATTGGCTTCTTTCACTTAGTAGTATGCATTTAAGGTTCCTCCATGTCTTTTCGTGGCTTGATAGCTCATTTCTTTTTTTTTTTTTAATTGAAGTATAGTTGATTTACAATGTCATGTTAATTTCTGCTGTACAGGTATTGACCTTGTTCTCCACCTTTCTGTTTTTCTGTTTGCAGATGCCACCGTGCTCTCATCAGCCTCTGGCCCGCCGTCCCCTTGAGGTGCTTTACGGTAGGAGCTTGTTGTCCATCGATTCTATAGATAGCTCATTTCTTTCCTAGCCCTGAATAATATTCTACTGTCTGGATGTGCCATAATTTATTTATCCATTTACCTACTGAAGAAAATCTTGGTTGCTTCCAAGTTTTGGCAGTTGTCAATATAGCTGCTATAAATAGCTGTGTGCAGGTTTTTGTATGGATAAAAGTTTTCAACTTTGGGGGGAAATACCAAGGAGTGTGATTATGGGTTGAACGGTAAGACTATGTAAATAATCCTCGTTCCTCCCTCCCATCCCTTGTAGCATTGCTGTCATTCATTTCACTTATATATAAGTATACATAAGCATATATATAATATATATTAGTATGCATAATCAAATGCATTGTTATTATTATTATTTTGAACTTATCTGTTAGATCAATGAAGAATAAGAAAAATAAGTTTCTATTTTACCTTCACTTATTCCTTCTTCAGTGTTCTTGCTTACTTTATGTAAATCCAGGATTCTGACCTATATTACTTTCCTGCTCTGTAAAGAACTTCTTTAACATTTCTTGCAAGACAGCTCTACTGGCAACAAATTCCCTCAATTTTTGTTTGTTTGAGAAAGTCTTTATTTCTCCTTCACTTTTGAAGGATATTTTCACAGAATTTACAGAACTCTGGGTTGGTGGGGTTTTTTCTCTCAATACTTTAGCTATTTCACTCCACTCTTTTCTTGCTTGCCTGGTTTCTGAAGAGAAGTCAGATGTAATTCTTATTTTTGCTCCTATATAAGTAAGTTGCTTATATAAGTAAGTTGCTTTTTGGTCTGGCTTCTTTCAGGATTTTTCCTTATCTTTGATTTTCTGTAGTTTAAAAATGATATACCTAGGTATAGGTTTTTTTGGAGTTTATCCTGCTGGGTGTTCTCTGAGCTTCCTGGATCTGTGGTTTGGTGTCTGACATTAATTTGGGGGAAATTCTCAGTCATTATTGTTCCAGATATTTCTTCTGTTCCTTTCTCTCTTTCTTTTCCCACTGTATATATATTATGCCTTTGTACTTGTCCCACAGTCCTTGGATATTCTGTTCTATATTTTTTCCAGTCTTTGTTCTCTTTGCTTTTCAGTTTTTGAGGATTTATTGATATATCCTCTGGCTCAGAGATTCTTTTCTTTTTTTATCTCTAGCATTTCTTTTTAGTTCTTTCTTAGGATTTCCATCTCTCTGTTTACATTGCCCATCTGTTCTTGCATGCTCTCTACTTTATCCATTACAGTCCTTAGCCTATTAATCATATTTGTTTTACATTTCCGGTCTGATAATTCCAACATCCCTGTCATGTCTGGTTCTGAAGCTTGTTCTGTCTCTTCAGATTATGGTGGGTTTTCTTTGTTTTTTGGGGGGTTTTTTTTGCCTTTTAGTATTCCTTGTAATTTTTCTTGTCAGCTGGACGTGATTACTGGGTAAAAGGAACTGCTGTAAATAGGCCTGTAGTAATGTGGTTATGAGGTGTGGGGGGAGGGGAAGCATCCTATAGTCCTATGATCAGTTCTCAGGCTTTTAATGAGCCTGTGTCTCTGGACTATGAACTTTACAAGAGTTTCTTAGTTTTTCCCTCCCCCCTTAGGTGGGCCAGGATGGCTAGAGTGGACTAGAGTTAGGCTCTGATAATACCCCAGCAGGTTAGGCTCTGGTTAACTAGTTTCCCCTGAAGGCAGACCTTTTTAAGAAGAGAATGCTCTGGCATATTTCAAAATGGTTCCTTTTTCCCTCCCCCTGCAGGGAGCCAGAGGGGATTTTTCTCTGGTATTTACTGTGGGAAGCCAGTGGAGTTCCTGGAGGATAATCTCACAGTACTGTGGGAGCCCCTATGACTGGGTCCCCTTGGAGTTTTTAACTCTCAGAGTTGTCCTCACTGAGTCTCCAGCACCTATCACTCACGGTTCAGGTTTTCCTACCCGGACCCTGGCTCCAGAGGCCGTCTCAGCTCCTGAGTCTCTGCTCTGGGAAGCTGCGACTCCCTGTATTCACCTGCCTGCCTCTCCAGTCTTGGGCGCAGCTGTCTTCCCTGTTCTCCCCTCTTGTACAGATCCAAGAAGAGTTAATTTTTCAGTCTGTTTCACTTGTTGTCAAGACAGAGTGGCAACTTTTAAGCTCATCACATGCGGAACCAGGAAACAGAAGTCTCTCGTCCACTCTTGATTTCTTTTGGTTGTATAGACTGAGCAAAACCCTTGCTGACTGCCTGTTCATCGTACCCCTAGGGACATCACATTCTAGTCACTGTCTCAATAGCTCTCTCGGGTCAGGCCCCCGTGGCCACCACTTCAACCTTGTTACTCATCACCATAATTGCACCCAATTTATAAACGGTCTTCTTTCTTGGACCAGTCTTGTCACGAATTGCCAAAGGTCAGGTTCCCTGGACATCAGACTCTGAGATAGAGACTTAGCACAAGAAGTTCACTGGGGAGTACTCTTAGAGTCAACCCTGAAGGGAGCAGGATAGGGTAGCAAGAGAAGATGAGCTGTGATTCAGTCACATCAGAGGCCTCAACTGATGCCACAGGTCCTTTGGAGCTGGGGTGGTCCAGCTCCACCAACTTCGGAGCTGAAGTTGTCCCAGATCGGGGCAGAGGGGCTAGACATTTATACCCCTGCCTTGACCAGCAGTGCTCACAGCTGAGGGCAATCTCCAGGAGGGACTCAGCTACCAGCTGTGAGTTGCCAGCACTCTGAGCAATTGAGGAAATGAGTGTCTCAGTCCTGAAAGGGGGTGAGGGGTGGGTATGTGGGCGACACACCACAGCACCCACTACAGGAGGGTCTAAGGAGAGGAGAGCTAGAGCAGGATCCAAGTGCAGACTGAAAGCAGAACTGGTACCTTGAGTGCATGGGCCAGATGTCATTTGCCTAACAAACATTCAGGATTGTTTTAATAACCCTGTCATGGGACTTGCCTGGTGGCACAGTGGTTAGGACTCCGCCTGCCAATGCAGGGGACACGGGTTCAAGCCCTGGTCCAGGAAGATCCCACATGCTGCGGAGCAACTAAGCCCGTGCGCCACAACTACTGAGCTTGCGCTATAGAGCCCGTGATCCACAACAAGAGAAGCCACCGCAATGAGAAGTCCACGCACCGCAACGAAGACCCAACGCAGCCAAAAAAGTATATCGGTTTTTATTTTTATGATTTTTACTTCATGGTCACAGGATGGCTGCTCTACCTCCAAGCATCACATTTGCATTCTAGTCCAGAAGAAGGGGAAGAACAAAGGACAAAAATGACTACACCTGTGTCAATTTTCCTCTCTTTAAACTTGGAAAACAAATACTTTCCCAGAACTATCACCTCCAAGCCCCTCCAGAAGACTTTTGCTGAAATCTCATTGGCTAGCACTGAGTTGCCACCTCTAGATACCAGGAAGACTAGAAAATTAATATTTAGATTCCCAGCCTCTGTAACAAGAGAAAGACACGGGAGAAGGGAATTTGAAAGACTGAGTGAACTGACCTGTAATGCCTGACTCATCTTTCTTCCTAAATTCACCCCAGTGGGGCTTACAACTTAGAGGAAGAAACAAATAGAGAAGAGTGAACAAAATAGGAAGAAAAAGATAAGAGGACACACACTGAATGTTTACGTGTAGGTGGATGACTTTCTAATTTATGTGTGCAGCCTTGACCATTCCTCTCTCCCCACTGTCAAGAACAGTGAAGGACCTGGCATTTTACTCTCCCTGCAAACCAGCAAGTGAGCCTGCCACAGTTTCATGGATGCTGGCAGAGCATCCACAAGATTCTTAAATCAGAGGCAAAGGATTTTATTCCTCAGAGCAATAGCAGTGGGCAGAGTAGCAGTATTTGGATGGTTCTCCAAGCCCCAGTTCCCACCAGATAATGTGAAGAGGGCCAGGTCACCTGCATATGCAAGGGGTTGCATACAGGAAAGGAACCCTGAGTTTAGGGAACCAAATGTTTTCTAATGGGCAGTAAGTCTGCCTAAGGGACACATTATCCTTGATAACTGGACAGGAGGCAGCCCTGCGCTTTGGAGGGAGATGCCCTCTCTATCTTTCAAGGCTGTTTGCTAAACAAACTTCCTTAAAAATATTGTCTAGAACAAAGGCAGTCAATACCTCTGTTCACAAGATGTGCAGGGAGATACCCGTGGAGAATTATCTCCCCACACCCACTCCCAGCCTTACCCACAGGATCAGTATGATGCAGCACGGTACCCAGGGGCACCAGTCTCACTGTATACAGTGTGAATGGTGCCCTCTGCAGTTGTACAGTGGGACTGTCCATCCCAGCCCAAATCCAGATGTCCACCCATTCCTTGGATCTCTCTGCTGCAATGCCTGCAGACCCTCTCAAACTCAATGGGGACAAAACTGAACTCGTGGTTCTCTTCCCCCAAATCTGTTCTTCTCATTGGCGTTGATGATGCTGGTTATCTAAGCAGAAATGCTTTGCTGGAATGCACGGCCGATTCCTTCCTCTTCCTTACCACTCCCCATGCCATCTAGTTATTCACCATGACTTTTAAATTTAATCTCCCCAGAGGTTCTCAAAACCATCAACTTCCTTCCATCCCAGCCACCACGGGTTGGGTCCAAGCCCTTGTTCTCTCCAGTGTCAGTGACTGAACAGCCTCTTAACTGGCCTTTTCTTGCCTTCATTCCATTTTGCCCCTCAGCCAATTTTTCTTCAGAATTTCATCATTCAGAGTTTTCGTCAGAATGATCTATTTTTTTTAAGTGACCACACCACTCCTCTAACAATGTAAAAACCTAAGTTTCTTCATTGTGACACAGCTCTATCTCCCATTGCACCCCTTCTTCACATTTTACATTCTTGCTATGTTGTTTCATTCTTTGTACAGCTTTGTAGAGTTTTGCCTACACTGTTCCCTTACCTCAAACCCTGCAAAGCCTCTTTCCCTAGAATTTCTCAGCGTATTCAGATAGGGTTCCCAGATAAAATATAGGATGCAGATTTAAATTTGAATTTCAGATAAACAGCAAATAATTCTTTTAGTATAAGTAAGTCCTATGCAATCTTTAGGACATACTTAAACTAAAAAAATATTTCGCTGTTTACCTGGAATTCAGTATTTTTGAAATCAGTGCTGTATTTTTATCTGCCAAATCTCATAACCCTCCCTCCAGGGAACAGTTCACATATGCTCATGACAAATATCATCAGTTACTCTCCTAGCCCATGTTCCCTAGAAAAAAAGCCAGAAGCAAACCTCACATGCTGCAGCTTTATTGAAAATCCCAGGGCAGAAGGCAAAAGCAGGGAAGGAATGAAAGCAAATACAAGGTGGCACATTGATTAGCTGCCCTCAGCTGCACGAGAAAAGACAGCTGGTTGCTTGGTCATGCAGACTGTCATTCAGACAAGCCAGGTGGAAACACCGTGCCTCAGAACGGTGCCTCTGGGGAAGAAAGGAGAGGGATATATCAACCAGGTCTTTCATCTCCTCTGTCATTGTTGAAGTTCACCGCATGGAGCATTAATTCCCCTGCACTTCTGGGCTGAGTTACACAGACCTTCTGGGAAATTGTTGAGAAAGTCAGATCCCCTGCCTTCCAGTGTGACCTTCTCCTGGTCCCAGAAGTGTGAGAGGAGCCACAGCACTGGGGGTGCATTTGGGAAGAATCGGGGCTCTGGTACTGCTCTAACAAACATGATGGAAGCCATGCCGAAGCCAAGCCGTCTCCTGGGGGGAGGCTGAGGCAGCTCGCGCTGTTAGGACAGTGGTAGCGGTGGAGGATCTCCGTTGGGCACGTAGCCAAGGTCCTGGGGTGAGGAGGGGGCTAGAGAATTGGGCGGGGGAGATGCAGGTAGAGCAGAGAAAATAAGGGTGGAGGCACATCAACTAAGCCTGGGACAATTACTATACTAGACCACATTGGCCACTGTCCTCCCCACTTCCTGCTAGAGCCCTCTCTGCTGGGGAATCTCCCCCAGACACCACTGCCCTTGGGAGGGGTATCACTGCTTCTGCTGACCCCTTCAGGTGTATCCGCAGGGGGCCACCATGGCAGACCCCATGATTCCTGGCTGAGGGCTTCTGCCATCTTCTGTGCCGCTGGAGCCCCTCCAGGCTGTGATAGAAAAGGAGGATGGGGAATTCCCTGCGGGTCCAGTGGTTAAGATTCTGGGCTTTCACTGTTGGGGGCCTGGGTTCAATCCCTGGTCAGGGAACTAAGATCCTGCAAGCCACACAGCATGGCCAAAAAATAAATAAATAAAAAATTTAAAAGAAGAAAAGAAAAGGAGGATGGTTCACGTTCCCTCTATTTGTTTCATATTCTCTTAGATGTTACCTACGAGGACACTGTCCGGATAACTGTCAGCAAAATCACACTCAAACTGACTAGAGAAAAAAAAGAGAATATTCTGGTTTATATTACTGAAGACCCCAAGAGAAGTTACATATTTACTTTCACATGAATCAAGCGTTTTTAAAAAATAAATAAAATTCCATAAGTCAAGTGGGAAAAAAAAATAGCAAGCCTAGCCCCATTTACATTTCAACATAAACCAAGGAATAACTTGTGAGAATTACACTCTGATTTCTCCATCCCCTTTAACTTCTAACATTTGTCATGTTTGACCCCCCACCACTGCATTACTGCAATGGATAGCGGTAAACTCTACAATGATACAAAACAAAGCTAGATACAAAGTCAGGATAAGCATGGGGTCCTGATCAATCAGGTAACGATTTTGAGGGGGAGATACAAATCTTGTTCAGAAAGAAATACCCCAAAATGATAACCAAGACTACCCTTGAGGTAGGATTAGGGGTAGGGGCTGCAGCAGGAGGGAACTTGCGCTTTTTACTCTTCCATGCTGCTTGGGTTTGTCACGAGCACATATTACATGTGTACAACTTTCAAAAGAGGAAGGATGGAAAAAAGCAGAGAGATTCTGACTCATCTTCTTTTCAGTGTGTATCTTACGAATTGCTCACGCTTTCAGGAAGCGTGAGCATCTGTGTTGAGATCAGAAAGGCTCTTTTTTTTTAACTTCTGGAGCTTGTTCTTTTTTTTTTTTTTAATTAATTTATTTTATTTTTGGCTGCGTTGGGTCTCCGTTGATGTGCACAGGCTTTCTCTAGTTGTGGTGAGCAGGGGCTGCTCTTTGTTGCGGTGCACAGGCTTCTCACTGCGGTGACTTCTTTTTGTTGCAGAGCACAGGCTCTAGGTGCCTGGGCTTCACTAGTTGCAGCACACAGGCTCAGTAGTTGTGGCACACGGGCTTAGTTGCTCCATGGCATGTGGGATCTTCCCGGACCAGGGCTCGAACCCATGTCCCCTGCATTGGCAGGCGGATTCTTCACCACTACGCCACCAGGGAAGACCCAGAAAGGCTCTTTTCTGAGGGAGGTGACACGGCTTTGGTGTTACTGGTTAGGAATTTCTTCAACTGACAATTGACCTTGTCACCTAATCTGTGTCCACAAATGGCTATGGCAGAGACTGGTAGATGTCCCCCAATACCCAATTATTTTTCTTCCTTTTTTAATCAACCCCTAAATTTAGCTGGGCACGTGGCCATGCAAAATGAAGATTACATTTCCCAGAGCCCCAACTCCTTTCAGCTAGATATGGCTGTGAGACCAAGTTCTGATCAATGAAATGTAAGCAGATGTGCCCAGTGTAAACGTGGAAAATCCTTAAAGGGAGGGAGCACATCCATCTTAGCCCTTCTTCTTTCCTGCTATCTGTCGTGTAGAACCATGGTGGGAGCTGCAGCAACCATCTTGGGCATGAAGTAGAGGCCACCTGCTGAAGATCAGAGCAACGGAAGGAAACTGGGTCCCTGACGTTGTAGAGCAGGATACCTGCTCAGCACTGCCAACCTCTGAAACTCATCTGTGAGAGACAGATATAAGCTTCCATGTTGTTTAAGCCACTGTGATTTTTCCATTCTGTGCAGCCAAACCTAATCCTAACTGATCTGATTACTTGAGTTTACCCTAAAATAAAATCAATTTTGGCAGACGTCGTCCTGCATAAAATTGGCTTGTAGCAGCCATTCTGTACAGCAGGTTAGAGCGTTTAGTTACTTGGTGGGGGAGGGGAAGGGGGGGCACAATTATGAACTAAGTTGTACTACAGATTTTACCAGGAAGCTATAGTTTTAAATTAGTGTAAGTCAAGATGTTTTACCCAGAGATTTTTGTCCAAGTGAGCAATCACTAGCATCTGCTTTGAGTTGTTTTTTCTTTTTCCCCAGTTAGAATTATCATAGCTCCGCTTTAAGGTGGTATCTCTGTCCCGATTGTTTCTTGAGTTTAAAATGTAGATTCAGTGGCCCACTCTAGAACAACGGAATCAAAATCTTTGGAGCTGGGCCCCAGGACTCTGCTTTCTAAACAAATATCTTAGTATGTGCTGGGCACACTAAAATCTGTGAATTTTTTTTATGCTTCTCTGTTTCTTTCATAAGCTGGAGTAGATCCCAAACTGTTTACTAAAGAGATTTTGGCTTCAGCTTCTAGGTACTCCCTAAATTCACCCTCTGCTGAGATGAAGTGGACACCAGTCAGTCACATGTCTGCATAGACTCCTAAATGCTCTTTAAAAGACTTTATTCTTTTCCCTTTCAGTTATTAAAATCACAAGGTCTTCCTTTTATCAACAACACAGATTCTTTCGGGAGGTTACAACCAGACACTCTAATCTGACACTCTGCTCAGTTTTATCAAAAGCCCAGTCAGGAGGAGTCGTATCTGCGATGGAGTTCCTAAGAACATGCAGTCCACTCCTTTTTTTAGCTCTTCTAAATGTTTCACTTGAAATGTATCAGAGTAGCAGAGAATTGCCTACTTGGATTATATTGTTTTCCTCCCTTGTTTGGATTTGTTTGTACTGAACTGTACCCTGGAGTTACACTATCAGCCTTCCTTTGAACATTGTTATAAGAAACAACTGTAGGAAATGTGTTACTGTAGCTCTTGTAGGGCTACTGCTGGGAGTGTTTCCCACTGTAATACAGTCCCTTCCTCATGAGTACCCATGGGAGAATTTGTCAGGCCTCACTACCAGATAGCACAATACTTCCAAAGAACAATTCATCTGTTTTCATCTAATGAATATGATACATACAATCACTAATTATTTTTTCCTCTTTTCCTTGGTTTCTGAGAGATTCCACAATGAAATACCTTGTGACCTACTTTCAGCAAACATACAGGACTCTGTGGTGCACATTACTTTGTACAGGTCTTCCTCCTGACCTTTTATTATTGTATATGTTTTCCTTCATCATATCCCCTCAAACTCTACATTGTGTCATTTTTACTGCATGTGTTTTAATAAGTGACTGCTAATCCTTTATGGAAAGAGCAGGAAGGGATGCATGGATGGAGACAAATCCAGATCTTCTAAATCCTGGGTTATATCAGTGCTTCCCTCTTTGCATACCCTCCCCCTACCCCCAGCACACACTCAGAAAAGAAGAGGTAAATTTTTTAAATCCCATAAAAAAGAGAAATAAAGATGGTATTGTTTATAAGCAAATATAACTATTTCTAAGAACAGGTAGGGAGAATGGCGTGGGGAGAAGCAAATGAAGGTATAATAAAGTAAGAAAAAGAGAAAAGAAATGGGGGCAGGGGGAAACAGAAAGGAAGAAAAGAAATATGTCAAGAAGCTAGGATGAGGGCTTCCCTGGTGGCGCAGTGGTTAGGAATCTGCTTGCCAATGCAGGGGACACGGGTTCGAGCCCTGGTCCAGGAAGATCCCACATGCTGTGGAGCAACTAAGCCCGTGAGCCGCAACTACTGAGCGTGCATGCCACAACTACTGAAGCCTGGACGCCTAGAGCCTGTGCTCCGCAACAAGAGAAGCCACCGCAATGAGAAGCCCATGCACCACAACGAAGAGTAGCCCCCCCTCGCCGCAACTAGAGAAAGCCCGCGTGCAGCAACGAAGACCCAATGCAGCCAAAAATAAAAATAATAAATAAATAAAATTTAAAAAAAAAAAGAAGAAGCTAGGATCATATTCATATTGAAACAGAAGTTCTGGATTTTCCAGGCTAGTGTAGGACATCAGATCCCCCAGCAGGGGAGTATTTCAAGATCATGCCCCTTCTTTCTTTCCTGCGGGTCCTTGTACTTAGTAATTTGCCTCTGGGTCGAGTTCTGCAGGTTTAGCGATTTTTCATCATTTCTCCCCAGCATGTTTCAAAGTCATAGAAAGCAAAAATAAAAACACAAAAACAAAAACAAGTGTTTCATAGATTAAGATTTTTTAAAATGTACCTTTCTCCTGAGTGCAGATATGTGCTGTCCTCCTAACACATGAGGGCGCTATTTCTTCAGTTTATAATATTCGTGGTACAGAAATTCCTGTAGAAAACTAGGTCTGTGGAACTCATGGCTGGAGGCATGAAGAGAAAAAGGGTTTGCTGTGTGGTCCAGGCTCACCAGGTTTTCTGAAATGGATGGAACATCTTCTAATGTACCAAATGAACAGTGTCAAGGGTTTCAGATCCTGCAAGCTGGCCTTCTGGCCACAGTGCTGTTGGTTGGAACCTCATTGAAATCAGGACCCACTGCATCTCATTTATCTATGCAGTGACAGAATTAGTGCATCAAAACACCAGCTTTGGAGTCTGACCTAGAATCAAAGATGTATGAACTGGAGCAAGTTGCTTAAACTCTTCTTAGCCTAATAATGAAAGTAGTAGCTCATAGAGCTGTGGGGAGGATTAAATGCAATGATCAATCTAAAGCATCTAATGGTATGTGACACATAGTAGGGACTCAATAAGCAGAAGTTATCACTATTTGTTGCTTAGCATGGCTGACATATAATGGTGCTTAATACATGTTTAAGTGAATGAATGAATGAATGAAATGTGTAGAATCACAAAGATTTTACAGCACTGAGGAATACGAATGCTTTCAACCTTTTTAAATGTGGAGTCAGTTAGTTGAATCACCTTCAGGGCAAAGTAACCAGTCTGTCTGTAGTAAGCACTATAATTCTGTCAGTCTTCTCTGCTCCTCATTTGAAAGAGCAGAGGTCAGAAGGGAAAAGTGTTGTTCCCCGGGCTTCAGAGATGATTAGGGAAGCAGGATGAGACTCACTCCAGGTCTCCTGAGTACTAGCCCAAGGCTTAATTAACCCTTAGGGACCTGCCTGACCAGCTGGGAGCTGAAGGGTGGGAGGACCGGGGAGTGGGGAGGCGGGCCTTAATAGACTGATCCTGGAAAACAAATAGGCTTTGGGCTTGGTTTCAACATGCTTATGAGGGGCACCTTTACACAAGTGACCCCATCCGGGTGTGGAAAGAGCTAGAGCCACAAAAGAGCCTGTTGCTTGCCCTGGGCCACCCATAATTGGCCTCTGATCTGACGGGATTTGTAGAGAGAGACTCTCACTTCCCCAAATATGCTTCTTCCTGTGTCACAAGGAGCCTTGGGTCACCTCCTTCCTTTGTGCAACAAAAAAGCAGTTTCTGCCTCTGCTTCTTTTCTTTCCTGTTACCACTTTCTTTGCCTTTTCTGGGACCCAATTCTCAGGACACAGCCCTGCTCCAGCCCTGGTTGGCTTTCTCTATCAGTAGCCTCCCCCTGGCTTCCTGACCTGCACAGAATAACAAAAGACTCCTGAGCCCTGAGGCCCCTCCCTTTCCCTGGGTAAAACAGGCTCTCCTGGGGTGGTCCAACCCCTCTGCTTTTGATCTGCCAGCAGGAAGCAATAAAAGGCACTTTCCACGTGCCTGCTGTAACCATATTTTCCATATTCAAAAGCAGGATTCATTACCCAGCCAGGACACGTGCCATTCTAAGGACTTTCGGACAAAAGACAAGAAATTGGAGCATGCCAGGAAACCCAGGATGGATAGTTGCCATGCACATACCTCATGGGAAATTCTCTCCTCTGGGAGATGCCTACTGGAAGTGCCATCTGCTTTTGCCACAGACTCAAGGCTATGAGTGTGGCTCAGATACCAGCCACAGTAGACCCTTGGTTAACTACTGCTCAGGTTCTGCTAGGAAGCTGGGGATGAACAGTTGTGTCCAGGAAAGCCCTTTCCTTGACTTCACTTGCTTGTTTTATCTGTGTAAAGACCCTAGTCCCATGGGGGCTTTGAAAGGTGTTTTTAAACTTCAACTCAGTTAAGCTTCTTTTAAAAATATCAATCCAATGACTTAAGTATACCCCCGAACACTGTAATGACCCATTTCACATGTCAGGTACTTGGCTGTGTACTGCCAGAGATAAAATGGTGAAAATGCCATTCATTCCAACTGTTTTGAGTCCCTACTATGGGCATGAAATCATGCTCATACTCAGGGGAGGATCCAGTGACTGAATGTGTGGCTTCTACCCTTTCACACTCAAATATAATAAAAATAATCATGCTATGGTAGAATGAGAGCCAGACTTGGTGTCAAAGGTCTTGGGTTCAAATCCTACCTCTTCTGCTTGACAGCTGTGTAGTACTGAGCAAGGTAGATTTTCAACCTCCGACTCCTCATCTATCAGTAAGGAAGTCATAATATCTGCTGGCAGTGAGGTTGGGTGAGAAATAAATACAGGCAAGTTGTCTATGTGCCTGCAACATAATAGATGCTGAGGAAAGATTTCCTTCCTTCCTTCCTTAAGGAGTTTAGAGGCTGATAGATAAGAACAGGTTCTGCTATAACTGACACACACTGTAGACTGACATACAAGCTCAACTAGGGATGCAAATTATGCCAAGACTGCATGCTGTGGTTTGTTGCACACAGGGTGGGGAGAAACCGTTCAGATTGGCATCACTGGGGACTGTTGGCTGGTTTCCTTCCTGCCAGTTCTGTTCCAGGGTCTCCACCCAAATCCACTTTGTGAGGAGTAAGTTTCAGGGCTTTCATCAGCCACACACGATTAGAGCACAGAAAGAGCCGGTGGGGCGGGTTACCAGTGACTCTCACCCCAGAGAAGGATGAGAGCCCAGGTGTCTGGGGAGAGGTACTTGGTCACAGCAGGGCAGGCTAACCAGGAGAAGCAGATAAGACACACCAAAGTATTCCCCTTTGAGTGGAAATACAAAATAGACATTTCAGATACGTGGTTTTCATCCTAAACCAAGCTGGGGAGCCAGCACCAAGTGCTCACAATTTAAAAAAAAAAAAAAAAATATGGAAAACCACATCTGGGTGTCCTAATGCAGTAGCATTTCACTTTTCATGTGACCTCACAGCCTAGGCTCTCAAAGACGTGAGTTTGTTTGTACCTGCCAGCACACCAGTGAGTTAAGCCGACTATCGTTACCTAATTGTACAGAGGGAAAAACTGATATTCAGAGAAGTTACACAACTAACCAAGATCACACCTAAGTGGCAAAATTGTGGCTCTAAGCTAAGTGATCTGACTCTAAATCCCGACTTCTTACAGAGAACATAATGACTTATCAATTCATGCAAGAGTTTCCCAAAGTTACTGTGGTGGTGGCTATCTGATCTCTCCAATATCTATTCTCTTTTTCATAGCAATAGAAGTTTTTACTGCACAGGTGACAACTCAGCTGAAAACTACATTTCCCAACTTCCCTTGTAGCCATAATCATCCATGTAACTATGTTTGGATCAATGTGAGATATAAGTAGAAGTGATATGTGCACTCTTCCAGGCCATTCCCTTAAAATGAAGGTATGTGTTCTCCTCTTTCCTGATGGCAGGGATGCAGAATGTGATGGTAGGAGCTGAGACAGCCATTTTGGGGTGTTTCACCTCTGGACTACTCATCTGGAATTTTATATAAGAGAGAAATAAACTTAAGTTTAAGTGATGTATTTTGGGTCTCTTTGTTACGCAGCCTAACTAACTCTTAACTAATGTGGGTATGTGTATCTAATAACAGTAGTAATGAGGAAAGTAGTCTGTGGGATGATTTAAAAAAAAAAAAAAAAGGATGGGAGTTAAAGCAGAACATTCTGAAGTATTTGATACCAGTAGGTTTTGCCTGAGGCAAATCACCTGAATTATAGCCACCCACTCTTAGGCACACAGATGGTACCTCCAAATTCTTATTGTATTGAAATTGAGCCAGTGATTACCTGTCTTCTCAAAATGATTTCAAGTGGCATAATTCAAAGAGCACCAAACTTAAGGTCAGAAAGCCTGAGATCTAATTCTAGCTCTGCTTTTTCTGCCTTATAAAAGTTATTTAATCTCTCTGAGTTTCCTTATTTGTAAAATGAAGATGACGGTACCTGCCTCCTGGATCACTGTAAAGTTTGGCTTAGCATAACAGACATCACTACTGTCTCCTGCCCTGCCCCTCTGCCTTGCCCCCCACAGAACAGCCTTGTGACACATGAGTGTTGGATAGAGTGGTATCCCTACCCCTACTGTCTCGTGTCTCATCAGCCCACTGTGGACAAGCACACAGGGATGCATCAACCCTTACCAAGGAGCCTGAACTTTGATGAACACAGAGAAAGTCCCAGAGTAATGCTGGCATAGTCCAGGAGTCTTTTTACAAGCAGAGTGGATCAGCAAAACCTGGAGGGAAGAGAGCATTGTGGCATTTGGGAAACATGACAGTGGGGGCCATTATGTGGCTGAAGTGCTGAAATCATGATCAGAGCCACTGGGCTCTCAACATGACTCTTGGGGTCAGAGGTGCCTGAGCAAGAATGGCTGGTTGGTTTGAGTTCAGGGTGCCCCAATTCTGGTGGCTCCAGTCTCCACCGAGAAACCTGGGAAAACCTCTCTGTTGGACAGCCCCGGGACTGACATCAACCTGAACTGCTACCAAGTATCAGGAGAAGCTTTCTTAACAAATCCAGAACAATTGGACATTGTGCGAGCAGGTAGATCAACAGTCTGTATCCAAATCCCAAAACAAGCATTCTTGGATATCAGCTTACAGCCCCTGGGGAGAGAGGTTGTTCCCCTGGGGATGTAACTCCTCAACCCAACCTCCAGCTAAGTTCTCAGCCCTGACTGGTCCTCATGCAGTTCTTCTCAGGCAGTGGGGCTCCACCACATATGTGCCTCTGCCCCTCTGGGACCTGCTGGACTCCTGGAGGCTGAGCTCCAGTCCCCACTGGCCCGATCCTTATCAGGGGCCTGTCCATCTCCTCCTAATCTAGTAGAGTCAAGTGCAGGTTTATAAGCACACCAGGCCATCCTCCTCCTCATCTGGACAGGGATCAGGGCTCAAGACTGGTTGGGTGGGAGTCAGACAAGCCCAGGCATGGCCCTCCCGACTTTACTGGAATTTCCCAAAGTGTGTATGCAAATCTTAGTTTGTAAGGGAATAAAAAATTTACTTCACAGTCATACATTTATTTTAACTGGTATAGAAAAAAATAACTAGCCCACTAAACTGGTGATTTCATGGATATCATTACTTAGGACAATGCTAAATTTAAAATTGAGTAAATTTAGTATAGATCTAAAAACCATATTGAATAAATGATGCTACGGAGCTTCCCTGGTGGCACAGTGGTTAAGAATCTGCCTGCCAATGCAGGGGACATGGGTTTGAGCCCTGGTCCAGGAAGATCCCACATGCCGCAGAGCAACTAAGCCTGTGCGCCACAACTACTGAGCCTGCGCTCTAGAGCCTGCGAGCCACAACTACTGAGCCCACATGCCACAACTACAGGAGTCCGCATGCCTAGAGCCTGTGCTCTGCGACAAGAGAAGCCACCGCAATGAGAAGCCCGCACCCTGCAATGAAGAGTAGCCGCCGCTAACCACAACTGGAGAAAGCCCGTGCGCAGCGACGAAGACCCAATGCAGCCAAAAATAAATAAATAAAAATTTAAAAAAATTTTTTTTAATTAAAAAAAAAAAGAAAGCCTAAGAAGCTTTTAAAAAAAATGATGCTAAAATAAAAATGATGCTCTTCACTAGGCTGATTGTCCAGTTGAAAGTGAGAAATATGATTGCTCAGTTGACACAAATACTCTTTCCCACTAACAAGTGCAATCTCTTTCCAGGAGGATTATTTACCTGGGGAGTCGAATTAAGATAGCAACGTTTACTCTTGCACTGTTGGTGGGAATGTAAATTGATACAACCACTATGGAGAACAGTATGGAGGTTCCCTAAAAAACTAAAAATAGAACTAATATATGACCCAGCAATCCCACTACTGGGCATATACCCAGAGAAAACCATAATTCAAAAAGACACATGCACCCCAATGTTCACTGCAGCATTATTTACAATAGCCAGGACATGGAAGCAACCTAAATGTCCATCAGCAGAGGAATGGATAAAGAAGATGTGATACATATATACAATGAAATATTACTCAGCCATAAAAAGGAATGAAATTGGGTCATTTGTAGAGACGTGGATGGACCTAGAGACTGTCACACAGAGTGAAGTAAATCAGAAAGATAAAAACAAATATCATATATTAAAGCATATATGTGGAATCTAAAAATTGATATAGATGGTCTTATTTGCAAAGCAGAAATAGAGACACAGATGCAGAGAACAAACGTATGGATACCAAGTGGGAAGAGGGGGTGGGATGATATATAGCTGATTCACTTTGCTGTACAGTAGAAACTAACACAACAATGGAAAACAAGTATACTCCAATAAAAATTTAAAAAATATATATAGCAATGGTTTAAGCAGATCAGATTTGCATTTTAGGGAGATGATTCTGAAGTAAAGTTGCCAGATAAAATACAGGACACCCAATTCAGTTTGAATATTAGATTAGTCATTGCATGGGACATACGTATACTAAAAATTATTCACTGATGGTCTGAAATTCAAATTTAAATGGATGCCAGTCCTGTATTTTTGTTTGATAAATCTGGCAAGCCTACCCTGAGAGTTTAAGTTATTCTCAGCTCCTCCTACTTATCCTGCACGCCAGTCCTGGCAAATGAACCTTGTAATATCTTTCAACCCCTTTCCTCCTCTCCAGTTTAGGTCTTTATTGTGTCTCAGCTGACGTCTGCAAACATATTGCCTCTGATTCCTTCTGCTGCCGGAGTCATCTTCCTAAAATGCCATTCTGGCCCCTGCAAAAACAGCCTGTGCCATGTTGCCCCCTTTTCTACTAGAGTCCAAACTCCTTAGCATATCCAAATCCAGTCCCCGTTTTTCTCTACCATCCCAGCCACAGTGGACTCTGCGTTTCCCTCCCTACTGTGTACCCTTTCACGTATCCTCTGATTAGCTTCTGCTGACCTCACAGCCTGGAAAAATCTGCTTTTGGTCTTCATCCGTAATGCCAGTGTGGACTCCTCAGTGAAGCCTCCCCAGGGCCTAGCTCTCCCTGCACCTGGCAGAGGGCGTCTGGAGGCCACTGGTCACATCTGTGACTCCCCACCCCAGGTCTGCAGTGGAACACCTGAGAGGAGGTGGCTGAGTGGGGTCCTGACCACAGCAGGAGGGGTCTGGGGGCCCTCGAGGCGCTAGGAGGTTAGGAGCAGAAGAAAAGGGATGAGCAGAAGGATGTAAAGAAGAAACTTGTGGGGCTTCCCTGGTGGCGCAGTGGTTGAGAATCTGCCTGCCAATGCAGGGGACACGGGTTCGAGCCCTGGTCTGGGAAGATCCCACATGCCGCGGAGCTGCTAGACCCGTGAGCCACAGTTACTGAGCCTGCGGATCTGGAGCCTGTGCTCCGCAACAAGAGAGACCACGATGGTGAGAGGCCCGCGCACCGCGATGAAGAGTGGCCCCCGCTTGCTGCAACTAGAGAAAGCCCTCGCACAGAAACGAAGACCCAACACAACCATAAATTAATTAATTAATTAATTAATTAATTAATTAAAAAAAGAAGAAGAAGAAACTTGGACATGTGGGCACTTCCTCCTCCTCTTCTATTTTAATCACCCTTTATTGAGCAACAGGAGCTCACTAGTCGCTCTGTGCAGACGACCTCATTAATCCTCATGTCAGCCCTGCAGACATCGCACCCAATTCTGAAACGGGGGATTGATGATAACAGAGGTTGCATGATTTGCCCCCAAAGGCATAACTCGTCAGAACAATAGCTAGACTCAGAGCCCAAGTCTTCTTACTCTAGGTCCAGCACTGTTTATGGAACTCTGCATCCCCCTCCCCCATGTCCCCTCCTCCTCGACGCCCCTGCTATCCCAGAACGAGTTCCTGGAAAACAAACCATTTCTTCTTCGCAGCCTGTATGTTCATTTTCTGAACATGACAGCTTCATTTGGCTTAATATATTGACTTGGCGATGATTAGGATTTTGCCATGAATGTTTTCAGAAAAAAAATAAATAGGAAAAAAGAATGGACTCTTTAATTGCTCCTGGGGAAAACAGCTGGCTAAACAGGGGGCTGATGCATTTTGCAAAAGAGAAAAGCAGGATGGAAGTCTGGGGTAGAACAGGAACCCTTTCTCTGACCCCTGGGCTATAGAACATTCCAGGCAGCACTTCCCTAGGAAGAGATTTTTGCTTTCTGAGTCACAAGATCAGAATGGTTTTTTAGACCCAAAAAATATTGTCTTACATTTCACCATCACTTAGGTCTCTCTTGAAAATTCAAAACACTTCTAGGGATTTTTTCTTTTCCTATTTTTAAAAATTATTATTTTAAAAATTGAGTTATGACATATACTATAGCGTAGACTGCACAAAGCACACTGTTAAATGTCCAGGTCAATGGGTCCTTGCATATGTACACACCAGCGCTCAGATCAAGATGTAAGACATTTCCATCACCTCAAAAGGGTTCCTCAATGCTCTTCCTGGTCAATACCACTGCCCAGGAATAGTTATTCTGGCACCCATCACCCTCAATTAGTTGTACCTCTTCTTGAACATCACAATATGTATTCTTCTGTGTCTGGCTTCTGCTCTGCACCATGTTTTTTGTTTGTTTGTTGTTGTTTTGGCCACACCGTGTGGCATGCGGATCTTAGTTCCCCGACCAGGGATCGAAGCCAGGGCCCTAGCAGTGAGAGCATGGGGTCCTCATCTCTCCACCGCCAGGGAATTCCCTGCACTATGTTTCTGAAGTTCACCTATGTCATGTGTGTCCGTAGTTTGTTTCCTTTAATCGCTAAGTAACATTTTATTGTGTGAATGATCCGCAGTTTATTGACTAGGTATGGGGTTGCTGGGTTATGGAGCTGACTCTCAAAGTTTTAAGGGAATGAATAAATTAACTCCTCCAACAACCATATGAAGGAAACTGCCTTTAAGCAAAGCTGTAATGTAAATAAAGATGTGTTTGTTGATCTTGAAGTTTTTAGTGCCCCTTCCCTCTCCTACACCAAGACCTGTCCTGGGTACCCAATCAACCTGAGTCTGTTCACTGTTTTCCCATGACTACGGAAATGTATAAGGATACAGAAACCCAGAGAGAATAGTGCTATGAATTCCCACATGCCCACATCCAGTTTCAACAATGATCAATACCTTCCCAGTCAGTCCTACCTCATCTATTCCCCTGACCATTCTTTTTTTCTAGAATATTTTAAAGCAAATCCTGGACCTCACATAATTTTAGCATGAATACTTCAGTATGTATGTCCAACACCTAAGAACTTTTGTATTTAACATCACTCTCACACCTAAAAAAGATAACATGGATTTCTTAACATCATCTGTGTTCAAATTTTCCCATTTGTCTCAAAAACATGAGTGTGTTTGAATCAGGATCCAATGAATTTCTGCACATTGCATTTTGTTGATTATTCTCTTATGTCTTTAAATTTATAAAAGTTCCTTCTTTCTCTGTCTTTACTTTTTAAGTGTCATTTATTCATTGAAGAAACCAGTTCATTTGATCTACAGAAATCCCCCATCCAGGCTTTGTTGATTAAATCCTCATGGGTCATACATGGGCCATATGCCATATTTCCTGTAAACTGGGAGTTAGAACTAGAGGCATGATTGGACTCTAGTTTAGTATTTAGGTTTTTTACTTTTGCAAATATCACATCATAGGTGGCCCCATGTACTCCTTATTGCATCATATCAGGAGGAACATAATGTCTTCTTTCCCACTTTGACAAATGCTAAGATTGATAGTGCTGTCCACTTTTAAGCGTCCCTTCCCCTCTCACTCCTCCCAAGGCTTTGCTGGCTTCCTGATCTACTCCTTGCCCCTCCCTCAGTGCCTGAATACTGCCCCCTCCCCAACCCACCAGACACACCTTGAAATAGCTCTCTTATACCTATCCACTGAAATGGGGCTTCAGTCTGTGGCTGCAGCAATTAATCTTATGGCCTAATCAGAGAGAATGCGATAGTGTGCAAAGCCAAAGGGCCTTCTGCCTCTCCTATTGCCACTTCTCAGCCCAATTTTGTGGTTTATAATCCAAGAATCTCCACTTTCTTAGTTGGGGACTAAGAAAGTCAAGCAGTTTGAACCTATCGGAACCTGGATGCTTTATAACATCCCCCTAAGTGATTGCCTGAGATTGGCTTGTGATCTCTGCTACTGGAGAGCACACTTCTTCAGAGAGACCACAGCTGGAAGGCTAGTTGTCATAGAGGTTGATGCCTCTTTGTTGATGACAAATCTGCCTTTTAAGAAATTTTTACTCAGTCACAGGCCTGGCCTTTGAAGTAAACCCAGACGAGTGGTACCAACGGAGGCGATTTATGGTTAGGCACATTCAAAAGTTTATACTAATACTTCTTGTTTTCTCTTTTTTAGTTTTAATTGTGGTAAAGCACACACACATACACTATAAAATTCCTCCTCTTAACTATTTTTGGTTTTGTTTTTTTGTATTTTTTGTTATTTTTCTCTTAACCATTTTTAAGTGTACAGTTCAGTAGTATTAACCATACTCACGTTGTGTAACAGATCTCTAGAAATTTTTCATCTTGCAAAACAGAAGCTCTATACCCATCGAATAACAACTCCCCTGTTCCCCTTCCCCCAGCTGTGGCAACCACAATTCTACTTTCTGTTTCCATGAATCTGACCACTCTACATACCTCATAAAAGTGGAATCACACATTGCTTGTCCTTTTGTGACTGGCTTATTTCACTCAGCAAAATGTCCTTAAGATTCATACATTTTGTAGCATGTGACAAGACTTCCTTCCTTTTTAAGCCTGAATATTATTCCATTGTGTGTGTGTGTGTGTGTGTGTGTGTGTGTGTGTGTGTGTGTGTGTCTGCGTGTGTGTCTGTGTGTGTGTCTATGTGTGTGTGTATCACATTTTCTTTACCCATTCATTTGTCAATGGACATCTGGGTTGCTTCTACCTCTTGGCTATTGTGAATAATGCTACAATGAACATGGGTGTGAAAATAACTCTTTGAGATCTTGTTTTAAATTCTTTTGGATATATATACTCAGAAGTGGGATTGCTGGATAATACGGTAATTCTATTTTTCGTTTTTTGAGGAAACTCCATACTGTTTTGCATAGTGGACGCACCATTTTACATTCCTACCAGCAGTGCGTAAGGGTTCCAATTTCTCCACATCCTTGCCAACACTTGTTATTTTCTGTTTTTGTTTTGTTTTTCTTATAGTGGCCATCCTAATAGATGTGAGGTGATGTCTCCTTGTGGTTTTAACTTGCATTTCTCTAATGATTAGTGATGTTAAGCATCTTTTCATATGCTTGTTGGCCATTTGCATATCTTCTTTGAGAAATGTCTAGTTATGTTCTTTGCCTATTTTTAAATTGGGATACTTGGTTTTTTGTTGTTGAGTTGTACGAGTTCTTTATGTATTCTGTATGTTAACTCCTTATCAGATATATGATTTGCTATTTTTCCCCCCATTCCATAGATTGCCTTTTCACTCTGTTGATTGTTTCCTTTAATGTGCGGAAGTTTTAAAGTTTGATGTAGTCCCATTAGTCTATTTTTGCTTTTGTTGCCTGTGCTTTTGATTTCATAGCCAAGAAATCATTGCCAAATTCAATGCCACGAAGTGTTTCTCCTATGTTTTCTTCTAGGAGTTTTATAGTTTTAAGTCTTAAGTTTAGGTTTTTAATCCATTTTGAGTTAATTTTTGTATATAGTAAAAGGTAAGGGTCTAATGTCATTCTTTGCATGTGAATATCCAAACACGGTTTGTTAAAGAGACTCTCCTTTCCCCATTGTGTAGTCTTGGCATCCTATTTAAGAGCATTTGACCATAAACACAAAGGTTTATTTCTGGGTTCTCTTTTCTGTTCCACTGGTCTTTGTGTCTGTATTTATGCCTGTACCTCACTGTAGCTTTGTAATATGTTTTGAATCCATGAAGTGTGAGGCCTCCAACTTTGTTCTTTTTCAAGATATTTTGGCAATTTGGGGTCCCTTGAAATTCCATATGAATTTTAGGATTTTTTTCCTATTTCTGAAAAAAAATGTCTTTGGGATTTTGAAAGGGATTGCATCGAATCTGTAGATAGCTTTGTTAGTATGAACATTTTAACAATATTGTCTTTCAATGCATGGACACATAATGCCTTTCCATTTATTTGTGTCTTCTTTAGTTTCTTTCAGCAATGTTTTGTAGTTTTTAGTGTATTGGTCTTTCACCTCCTTGGTTAAGCTTACTCCAAAGTATTTCACTCTTTTTGATGCTATTGTAACTGGAACTGTTGTCTTAATTTCCTTTTTGGATTGTTCATTGTTAGTTATAGAAATGCAACTGATTTTTGTGTGTCGATTTTGTATCCTGCAACTTTGCTGAATTTGTTTATTAGTTCTAATAGGTTTTTTGGGGGGTGGTGGATCTTCAGGGTTTTCTACATATAAGATCATGTTATCTGCAACAAAGATAATTTTACTTCTTCCTTTCCAACTTGGATGCCTTTTATTTCTTTTTCTTGCCTAATGGCTCTGGCTAGAACTTCTAGTACTATGTTGAATACAAGTGGCAAGAGTGGGCAAACTTGCCTTGTTCCTGATCTTAGAGGGAAAGTTTTATATTTTTCATTGTTGAGTATCATGTTAATTGCAGACTTATAGTTTACTTTTTAAAATATAGAATTCCTGGACAAATTCTGAAATATAAAATTTGGGCAAACACTAGCAGGCATTTGAAATGATAGCTCAGGATTACCAACTAGCAAAAGAAGATCTGTATATGGATTTTCTAGATGTGGTTTTATGGAGACATATGGTACCATACCTGTTTTGTGAGCTATGTTTTCTCGGACTTAGGTTTCAAGGACAGGGATTGACAAAGCATATCCAACCTGTGTGACTATAAGTCATTTGCCTCATGTGATCCTTTAAAAACCAACCTTGGCAGTTTACACATGTAAGTTCAATGGACCAGCTACTATAATGAATGAGGGATACTCTCTTCTTGGGTCTGTTGAAGAAGAACTTGGAGAGAGAATAATCACCACTTTCCTTCTAGCCACTTAGTGGCTTTAGAGGTTCATGGTCTCTAAGTTTAGAGGTCCTTCCCCTCTAGACTTGAATGAGAGGCAGTAGGAAAAAAGCAACCAGGACAGAACAAAATAATGCCCTCATGAGTCTTGGAACAATGTGCTGCGAATAAAAAATAGACTTTCAGCAAGTAAGGAACTTGCAGGTACAAGAGATTCCGAGATATTATCTTGAATAGACCAAGTTGCATTTGGGAACTGTCTTGGCTTTTTAAGTGTTAGGCTGACTTGGGATAAAAGGAAGGAGAGAAGCTTCATTTGTTTATTTCCCAACTGCTTCCTAAGAGAAAATAAGTATGAATAAGCCATCTGCTGAGTAGGCACTGTAGAATATTGAGAAGACATGCCCACGCATCACTCTGATATGAGGTGCAGATAAGCAATGAGGAGGGGTGGCTCTGGAAGTGCACATTGTTCATGATTTAGGAATTCCTCCTCAGCATTTACAGTTTCCCCTCAGTAATGATTCCTGAGCAATTGGTCACCTTCCTTAGCTCATCAACAGCTAGTATTACAGCCCCTAAAGTGCTTTCTTCCACCCCCTCCCCATTTCCTTCTTACCAACCCTACTTCTCATTCTGGTCCACCAGCCTTATGGTAACCACGACTTGGTGCATGGGTGTGAGAGAAAAAGCACCAGGCAGACAGACAGACAGTCCCAAGACACAGAGCCAGACAGAGAATTCATGAAGCCTTAAACACAGCTGCAGAATTAAAACAAAAATGTCAAGGGAACGGAGTGTTCCAGCTGACTTAACTTCCTGTTGATAAGTCTCTGGGGAGGAGGGGTGAGGTCTGGAGTTCTAGAATTGGAGTAGAGGAGTGCAGGGGGCCTGGCCAGAATGGGGTGGAACGCCTTTGCAGGCATGGTCACTAGGAGTTGGGTTCCCATCTGCAAGGCTGTTGACACTCACTTCCTGAGCTTGGTCGTGGTCAGAGGAGGCTTTCAGCTACTGATGTGCCCAACTTACAGAAAAACAGGATATTAGCTTTCAGATCTGATTAAGCCATGAGATGCAAAGTCCTTCCCCACCCCGACTCTGCTCCCCGACCACTGCCATCCACACCATTCCCCCTTCCACAGCAGAGATGCATCCATCTCCCTGTGTGACTTCCAGCAGGGGCTGTCTGCGTCCTGTGCTTCATTGCCAACTCGGCTGTGCGAGGCCAGATTGAGTGCTTAACCCATTACATTATGGCTTTAGATTTATGGTCATTTTGATTAGGAGTTCCTTGCCACATCCCTGGGTGACTAATGAGAATTATCATCAATTAGGAAATGAGAATGGTGAAGTAACTTTGCCCTTTAGGGCTTCCCTGGTGGCACAGTGGTTAAGAATCCGCCTGCCAATGCAGGGGACACGGGTTCGAGTCCTGGTCTGGGAAGATCCCACATGCCGCAGAGCAACTAAGCCCATGCGCCACAACTACTCAGCCTGTGCTCTAGAGCCCGCAAGCCACAACTACTGAGCCCGCGTGCCACATCTATTGAAGCCTGTGCGCCTAAAGCCCATGCTCTGCAACAAGAGAAGCCACCGCAATGAGAAGCCCGTGCACTGCAGGGAAGAGTAGCCCCCCGCTCGCCACAACTAGAGAAAGCCCGCGCACAGCAACGAAGACCCGACACAGCCAAAAATAAAAATAAATAAAATAACTAAATTTATTAAAAAACAACAAACAAACAAACAAAAAAACCTTTGCCCCTTAGAAAGCACATATGTGGTAGGGTCCTGGAGTCCCCAGTCCTCGGCTTGGTCCCTTTGCTTACAGAGTCTTTACAGGTAAATGGTTGTCATGTCTCTTTCCCTACTCACTCTCACCCCATCTCTTTGTCTTCATTGCTGCCTAAAATCCCCACCATGTGCAATAAAGGAAACAAGAAACAGAAAATATAAATCAGAAGCAACTCTGCTCAGGTCAGTAATCTTCAAAATGCAAATATCACCTATTTTTACAGAGACAAATACCAAGCATAAAACATTCTCACAACAAGACTCCAGGGGCAGCAGGCTCCCTGTAAGGAGGCCAGGAAGAATTCCAAACTTAATGCCCACTTAAAGGGCTAATGTGTGCCCTGTTGGAGCCGACACTGCAAACCTGAGAAGAACGGTCAAAGCTGGCCGCTGACAAACCCTCTTGCCCCTCTCCACCCCCTCCTCCAGGCTCCTGAGCCCTCTGCTCACACGACCCTTCAAGGCACCCAGAGCCCCACCATCCCCATCTCACCAAGCTCGCCTATGTCAGCTTCCTCTTCCTCCTGCCCCCGAGGCTTTCCTTGAATCCTCCATCCTCGTCCCTCTGGCCTTCCTCAGGACCCAGCAGCATTCAGTTTTATACTGCTTCAGGACATTTAGCATTTAGTTTGCATTATGATTCAAATATTCAAGGGTCTATTAATTATTGCCTTCTCAGATAAATGATAAGTTTATATGATAGGGACCCTCTGTGCACCTCACGGGCTGAATGATGCTGGAGAGACCAAGATGAGAAAAATATGAAAACATCTCAAATACTATCACAGGGCAGAAAGCAGAAAAGACGAATGAAGACGTATGAGGGTAGGAAATGTAATAATGACTTACTTCAAAACTGGAAAAACTTTGGCACCAGGAGTTATGAGGCTATACAATGGGATGAGAGCAAGTAAACTAGTCGATAGGTGGTAAGATTTAGGAAAGAAGGTCAAATCCTTGACTACGCCAGAAAAAAACCATAGTTTCGATGCATTAAATTTATGCATTATTTAAATCAGTGTAACTTAAAACTGGTTTCCAAAATGAAACACTGTTCAAGATAGTGAAATTTATTCAGAATTGAGATGTGAGGAACTCCCCTCCCACCATTTATTTTATTTTTGGCATGTACAAGCAAAAAATACAGAATTGAATCTGAACTTAGAATATTCTAGAACAGTCAGATGGGAAGAAATAAGACAAAGATGAATCTTTCCTCCAAGGTGAGGCTGCAGCCAAGCAGATAAATTTATTAAAAGTAGGTGAAAATTGGGAATTCCCTGGCGGTCCAGCAGTTAGGACTTGGCGCTTTCACTGCCGAGGGCCCAGGTTTGATCCCTGGTTGGGGAACTAAGATCCCACAAGCTGCGCAGCCTGGCCAAAAAAAAAAAAAAAGTAGGTGAAAATCATGAGTGGATAGCTTGCAATTGAGAGATGAACATGGAATCATGTGGAGGCAGCTGCATTTGGTAACTGCCCCTGATTAGAATCACTTCTTCATGATAAAATGCTACTGCTCCTATTACTTCTATGACAATAATGACCCAGCCTTTATCACACTCATTATTTGTTAGCGTTATTTTAAGCATTTCACATGTATTAACTCATTTAATCCTTACAACTCTATGTGGTAAATTCTATTATTATCCCCATTTTACAGATGGAGAAACAGAAGCAAAATTAAGTAACTTGATCAAGGTCACAGTTAAACCCAGGAAGTCTGGTTTCAGTGCTGATCTTTAAATCTCTGTACTGTCATCTGTGTTACATCTTTCCATGTTTGTACTACATTTTTAAAAAAATTAATTTATTTTATTTTTATTTATTTTTGGCTGCGTTGGGTCTTTGTTGCTGTGCGCGGGCTTTCTCTAGTTGTGATGAGCCGGGGCTACTCTTCACTGCAGTGCGTGGGCTTCTTATTGCAGTGGCTTCTCTTGTTTCAGAGTACGGGCTCTAGGCGCGGGCTTCAGTAGTTGTGGTGCGCAGGCTTAGTTGCTCCGCGGCATGTGGGATCTTCCCGGACCAGGACTCGAACTCGTGTTCCCTGCGTTGGCAGGCGGATTCTTAACCACTGCGCCACCAGGGAAGCCCTGTACTACATTTTTAGGTGGACATTCAAGAGCTGGATTACAAAATGGATTATCTACCTCTTTTGCATGGAGCCAGTGTCCATTCACTCATCCAACATGTATTTACTCACCAAATTTGAACCCAATATCAATCGTAGGAACTTAACCAAGACAGAATGGAATGTGCTCTCTTTAAGAATAAAGTTTTGTGGTAGGATAAAGAAAGTAAACAGGTAATTATAAAGTAATCCTTGCAAGGACAGGAATAGTGCAGGCATGAGGTGCACATAGGAAGCACATCTCTTCCAGGTGGTGGGAATTGGAGGGGGGTGGTCAGGACCATCTTCCTGGAGGAAGCCTAACCTGAGGATGAAGAGATGAATAAGAGTTAATTTTGTTCTTTGTGCAAAGCAAGGAATGTGTTCCAGGCAGAGAAAAGAGCTCATTCAGGGACCTGAAAGCACATCAGGATGGCTTGACCGTGCAGTACTGGGTGTTCTCTGTTGAGAAGAGGCTGGAGAGGTAAGCATTACCATGTCAGGAAAGTGTGTGAGTTACACCCTCCAAAGTAATCTTTAGAAAGATTACCGCCTGTGGAGTGGAGAATAGATGCAGGGAGATGGTGAGTCAAGGCTGGAGTCAAGGACAACAATTAGCAGATATGCAGATGAACTACGACACTGTTTTCTTAATCCAGATGAAAGATGGCAATGACTGTGATTGGTGGGAGGTTGCGGGGAGTAATGTCATTATATTTTAGAGCTAGAATTATAGCACCTGGTTGGTGAAGGTGAAGGAAGAATCACGAACGACACCCAGGTTTCTGGCATGAACAAATGGATGGATAGCAAGACCACCACAAGAAGGAAAGAGAAACAGGTGGGGACACAGGTTTTTAGTAGAATTTTGCAAATGCATACTTTGTGCAGAAAACTTTCCACATAATTCTTTGCCTGTTGCCCATGAAAAAAAACAAAGAGGATGAGTGACCAGTGGGAATTGGGTACTATTCTTTCTTATAAACTGTTTCACTTTATTAGTGTAGAATCACTGAAGATATTCATTGTAAGGCCACGTGGGTAACCTCCAGCTTTGGACAGCTCCTGCCCAATTCAAGCTACTGATTCATATTAGCAAATGCCTTTAGTGGCAAAACTGCAACATCACTTGACGTTACTAACAATATCCTAAAAGAAACTGTGATATGAAATTACTTCATGAAAACATACATTTATTTATTTATTTATTTTTGGCCAGGTTGCGCGGCACGCGGGATTTTCCCCGACCAGGGATCGAACCCGTGCCCCCTGAAGTGGAAGCACGGAGTCTTAACCACTGGACTGCCAGGGAATTCCCAGTTCTTTTCCTTTTTAATAATAAGAAAAGATAAAGGACTGTGTAGCGCAGGGAACTATACTCAATGCCCTGTAATAAACCGTAATGGAAAAGAATATGAAAAAGAATGTATATATATATATGTATAAGTGAATCACTTTGCTGTACAGTAGAAATTAACACAACATTATAAATCAACTATACTTCAATAAAATAAATTTTTGAAAAAGAAAAAAGAAAAAGGATTATCTAGACCACCTGTTGTCTGAAATTTAGGTAGGAATTAAGACATTTAGAATTCTGACAGTACTCTTATTTTTTCAATCTGAATTTTTTTCATTCCCAATGGATATTAGTTAGGTTTCCCACTCTCTTTTTCTGTTTCACATTCTCCCATCTGTGTGTGTGTGTGTGTGTGTGTGTGTGTGTGTG
The DNA here is from genome assembly GCF_028023285.1 of Balaenoptera ricei. NCBI lineage: Eukaryota > Metazoa > Chordata > Mammalia > Artiodactyla > Balaenopteridae > Balaenoptera > Balaenoptera ricei. Next base: position 129,946,070 of record NC_082639.1, read on the forward strand.
TGTGTGTATGCACTACCATGCCAGTCTTTCTCCACATCTCTGCTGGACATTTATCTGAGGGACTGCTTCTTTCTCTGTACTGGTATATGTGTCTGATTTTGTCTTCTTCTTGTCAGTTTGTGTATATCTGAATAAGTTGGATGCTTTTAGCTATAAGAAAAGATCATACTCAAATGGCTTAACTTTGAAATAAAGAAATTTATTGCTTCACATAACAAGAATTCCAGGGGATAGTCCCTCCGGAGTTGGTCAATTCAGTGTCTCGACAAAATCATTCGGTCAACAAAACCATTGGTTCCTTGTTCAATGAATATTTTTTTAAAAAATAAATTTATTTATTTTATTTATTTATTTTTGGCTGCGTTGGGTCTTTGTTGCTGTGTGCAGGCTTTCTCTAGTTGTGGCGAGCGGGGGCTACTCTTTGTTGCGGTGTGTGGGCTTCTCATTGCGGTGGCTTCTCTTGTTGCAGAGCATGGGCTCTAGGCGCGCGGGCTTCAGTAGTTGTGGCATGTGGGCTCAGTAGTTGTGGCTCGCGGGCTCTAGAGTGCAGGCTCAGTAGTTGTGGCACACAGGCTTAGTTGCTCCATGGCATGTGGGATCTTCCTGGCCCAGGGCTCGAACCCATGTCCCCTGCATTGGCAGGCAGATTCTTAACCACTGCACCACCAGGGAAGCCCAGTGAATATTTATTGAATGACTATTTGTGTCCAGCCTTGATTTAGGTACATGGGATATACACTGACAAAAAAAGAAACAAAAATCTCTGTCCTCATGGAGTTTATGTCCTGAATCTTCCCAGCTTTGTCTCATGGTAGCACAATAGTTGCTGTAGTTCCAGGCATTACATCAGGTAGGACAACACCTTATATTTACACGGCATCTCTTCGTATGTGTTTCTTTAGCAGAAAGGATAAAGATTTCCCCTTTTATCTCATTGGCCAAAATTTCCTCACATATTTCTCTCTAAACCAATTTCTGGCAAGAGGAATGTTATTTCCATAATTGGCTTAGACTATTCAAGATTTACCTCTTTACTGAAGCTTAAAAATAAACTGACACACCAGGCCCCACTCTGTGTTCATGTACAGGAAGTGGGCGGGTCAGGCATAGCTATTTTTTCAAAGCTCCCTGGGTCATTCTAATCTACATCCAGAGTTGAAGCTGGTGCTCAGATGCTCTGCATGATACACTTTAGGGTTGAGAAGGTTTGGGTTTCCTTGTAGATCTGTATAATTTCATTCCTGAACTTGGGCTATGCCTCAGAAGGAGAAGGCTGCAATCTGTTGAGGCCTCCAGACTGTCCCCTTTGGTTTTTTTGTCAACACTGTTCTTTGGCTTCCCCCAGCCTCACCCCAGGAAATCCCTAGTTGGCCCTTCTCAGCCGTAGACTCCCAACCCCTTTCTCAGTGTATGGCCAGCCTTCCTTCAGTCCAATTTGGTTTGGTTCTTGTGTTTTCTTCCCTTTTCTTTTAATGTTAAATCTCTCCTCAAAACTTTAAATATCCATGTGTTTGCTTCAACTACTGAAACATCACAAAGATATTTGTACAAAAAAGATTTGAATAATCTTCCCCTTCCTGTTTCCATGCACTATCATTCCAGAAGACTAGGCTCTCTCTCTTCTCCCAATGTCTATCTATCTATCTATCTATCTATCTATCTATCTATCTATCTATCTATCTATCCATCTATCCATCCATCTATCATCTATCACCAGTGTCAACAGGCCCCTGGCCCATCCTATGGATCTCTGGGGAGGGATGGGGGGCAGGAACAGATGATGAAGGGACTGGGTAGGGAGTAGTCTGGAAAAAAAAAGAAATGGGAAGGCTCAATTCTTATCCCCACCACCTTTTTTTCTTAATTTTTTAGTTTGAAATAATATTTTATTTTATTTATTTATTTTTGGCTGTGTTGGGTCTTCGTTGCTGCGCTGGCTTTCTCTAGTTGCGGCAAGCGGGGGCTACTCTTTGTTGTGGTGCACAGGCTTCTCATTGTGGTGGCTTCTCTTGTTGCGGAGCACAGGCTCTAGGTGCACAGGCTTCAGTAGTTCTGGCACGTGGGCTCAGTAGTTGTGGCATGTGGGCTTCAGTAGTTGTGGCTCATGGGCTCTAGAGCGCAGGCTCAGTAGTTGTGGCACACGGGCTTAGTTGCTCCGCAGCATGTGGGATCTTCCCAGACCAGGGCCCGAACCCATGTCCCCTGTATTGGCAGGTGGATTCTTAACCACTGCGCCACCAGGGAAACCCTGAAATAATTTTAAACTTTGAAAAAATTGTAAGATTAGTACAAAAGAACTCCCATACATCCTTCACCCAGAATTTCTTACAGTTTTGCCAATTCTAATAATCTTTTTTCAGCTTTATTGAGATATAATTGACAAAATTGTAAGATACTTAAAGTATACATTGTGATGATTTGATATGTGTATATAGAATAATTCCTTTAACATACTTTATAGTCAAAGGAGCCAACCTAGAAGCACATGGTCAACCCAATTGTCATGTGGTTCTAGTCTCCTTTAACCTAGAACCCTTTCCCAGCCTTCCCTTGACCTTCTTGACATCGGCACTTTTGGAAATCACAGACCAGTCACTTTGAGGAATGTCTTCCTATTAGACTTGTCCAGTGTTTCTTCATGATTACATTCAGGTTATGCACCTTGGACCAGAATACCACAGAAATGATGGTGTGTTCTTCTTATTGCATCCCATCAGGGTAGCATGTGATGTCAATTTGTCCCATCACTGGTGGTGTTTATTTTGACCACTTTCTTAATATGGTGTCTGTTAGCCTTATTCTCTGTAATATTACTTTTTCCCCTTTGTAATTAATGAGTAATTTATAGGGAGATAATTTGAAATTATGTAAAATCCTATTCCTCATTCAATTTTTACCCACTAGATTTAGCATCCAATGATGTTTCTTGCCTAAAATTATTATAACTGTAATTGTTGTCATATGGCAATTTTCTTTTCTTTTTTTTTTTTTACATTTGTTAGTCAGCATTGTGCTATGAGAAAGAGCTTTCTCTTCTTCCACTTATTTATTCACTTATTTGTTTATATCAGTGTGGACTCATGAACTCCTATTTTATTTAAAGGGTATAATACATTGCTATCATTGTTTATTTTGATCCTATTATTATCCCAATATTGCCCTAGGAGTCCCTGCAATCTGTTTTCTATGTTTTTTTTAAACATCTTCCTGTCATTTATGGAGCACTTCCATATTTTCTGGCACAACAAGATGTTCCAGGCTTATCTTGTTCTTTACCTGCCCCAGCCCTGTAATCAGCCATTTTCTCCAAGGACTCTTGGTTTCTTTAGTGGAGAATGGTATTCAGAAACCAAGATCTGGGCTCTGTGTGCACTGATTGCTACTGGCATATCATTTCTCCCAGGCACTCTCAGTGAATCAAACTAAGAAATATATGTATGTATGTGTACACATTTATATCTACATCTATGTATTTCCAGACTGAAAACGATGAGTTCACACCAATACCTCCCACTCCAGTTCAGCACCACAGGGTTCATTCCAGTCCCCACTCCCCTTGCATATTTGTATCTCCCTTCCCCATCAGAGAGAATCTTGTCTCCCATTGGCTTCTACATGTCAATTTCTTTGCTCAATTTCCATATGTAATAAATCTCCCAATCCCCAGAGGGCCAGTCAAAAGACTGCCTCATGAGGTCACCAACCCCTGCTGGCTGCCTGCTGCACACTTCAACATCCTCCCTGTGGCCCAACTGTTACCCTGCTACCTTCCTCCTCAATTTGCCTTTCACATGCTACCATCTTCCTCTGAGAAACCCTCCACTGCCATTCCTTGAACACATAAAAGCACTCAAGCCTTGGTGCTTTCACTTCAGTGTATCCAACTCTGTTCCCCACTGACAGTCACTTGTAGCGGAATGAGTTGTTTTATATTTTTGCCACATTCCCAGGACTTAGGGCTGAAGTATATATGTTTTAAAGTTAGTATTTATAGCCATGAAAGAACATCTACTTCTTGCTCTTAATTTTCAAAATGGACAATCAGCAGCACAGTGTGGCCACTTACTAAGAAATGACTGATTGGAGTTCTTTGCAAGTCTGCTTAAAAACTTAGTAACTGCTTAACTGGTACCCTTCCATGATCTTTTCTCCCACGGGGTCTTTTCTCCCACTGAAGACCCATCTATGGAAAAAGGCTCTGCCTTTGGTTTAAAAGCAAAGATCCTACTAATTTGCTTCATTCATTCATCCACTCATTCATTCACCAAATATTTATTTGGTGGTATTTGTTTGATGGTAATATGGTCTCCCCTGCTCAAGCTGCTCTGATGTTTCTTGTTCTTCATTCTGCACTGGCCTTTATTTACTGCTTGGCTGATTCAGACTACCAGGGTGTGTGAAGTGGGGAGAGTAAAGGAAGTGGGTCCTTGTGAGCCAACCAGTCACCTGCAGAGGGAGGGGGACCACCCCCTCAGAGCCACTTTCCCTTCCCCTTGGGTTGTCAGCTTCTCCCAGCACACAGAGCAGCAAGTCAGAATCCCAGGTAGCCCAGCAAAAACAGGGTGTTTACCAGATGGGTTATTTCCATTCTGGCTTCTGGGGACCTTCAGGAGGGGTGGGAGGGGAATATACGGGGAGCACAGTCCCCATACCTACTCAGGGCTGCTGAAACTGAGCTCTGGGCCTCTGCCCCTCTCCCAATTTTCCACTCCTTCCTCTCATGAAGGTCTCTGCCTAGGGCCCATATAACTAGGGAGCAGCATCCCACCCTGCATGTTCTGAGACCCAGGAGCATGGTGGAGGCCGAGCTTATTTGCGTTGTGGGTCATGGGTTCTTACATGGCTGAGGGAAGGCCTGAGCAGGGCGTGGGCTGCAGCCGCAAGTCACCTTGAGTAACTGTGATGCTATCTAAAAGTCTAACGGTTTCTTTTGGGTAGGCACTTCCGCCATCCTGTTTGTGAACCAGAAACCTGTGCTGGGACAGCCCTGTTCTGAGCAGAAAGGAGGACTAGATGGAGGCAGAAAGGAAAAGGCCCCATGAGTCAGAGTTAGAAGATATGGGAAGAGACTATGCTCCCATCACCAACTCAGTCCTGCACCTGTAAAAAGAAGAAAAGGAAAAAAAAAATCACAAGCACGAGTATGCATTGCAAGGTACCAAGAAACTTCCTTTCTTGCTGCCAACTCTGCCCTAGTGCCCTCACCTCTGTAGCTGTGTGGCTGGAATGGGAAGGGACTCATCATTAATTCCTGGGAGTGGAGGCCCCATTCACTGGGCCTTAGAATGCCTGGCAATAAAAGAAATATTGGGTCCCTATTCATTTGAGCTTGTACATGAGGCTAAGCATTATAAAAGTAGCTACTGTTTTCAGAGTGCCTACCAAACTATGTAGGTGAGGCAAATGAGAATCAGAGTGGGTAAGCGACTTGTCTCAGAAAACATAGCTAGAAAGTAGGAGAGCTGGAATTCAACCTTCAATCTGTTTCTGAAATCAAGGGTCTTATCTTTACGCTCAGCTGAGTTAAATGAACTAGAAAACACTTCGGCATTAGGGCTGTTAGTGTTTTAGAAAGACAAGCCTTAGAAGATTCTACAGGGAAGAGGTCATGTTTCTAAGGCTGGTACCCAAAGAAGCAATCTAAGTGCCCGAAAGTCTGCAGGTCGTGTTGGGATAAGGAGCAAAATCAGGGCAGTTCTTTGCAGTTTGAGCAAACTCTCAGCTGGTTTCTTTGATCAGTTTCTCCATATGTCTCTCTTCTCAGTGCTGGCAATCACCTGGCCCACTGTCCCTTTCCCAGGGTGAGTTGGGTCAGGGTTTGGGGTAGGGGTGGGGACGCAAGAACACTGCAGAAAGACACAGAGGCATCCCTGCCAGCCAATGCCCTTCACACAGGTCCCTGAAGGCATTCCCTCTCTGCCTCTCTGCGAGCAGTGGGAGGGATCCAGAAGGGGCACCTAGAGCTGATGGCCAGTGTTCGAACTGGTAGCAGAGAGAGAAGCTGCTCCAGATTCCAGTTCCCCTGTCCCTCCCATGCAGCTTTGTTTTCTTCAGCCTCTTTGCTGCCCAGAGAGCTGGGATGGCCCTGGGGGAGGATTGCTATGTTGGGCCTATGGGAATCGGAAGTTCAGGATCTTGTCCTTTGCGCTATTTCTTAGAGTACACTTAGGAACAGCAAAAGGGCCCTAAGGCAACAAGAAGCTTATGGGGGCTGAAATTCCACAAAATCGAACGCATCAATCGTTCGGGGTGAGAGAAAGATAGACTGCTACAGGGAGCTTGGAAAACTCTGCTTGGCTTACTTTTCTCCTCCTCCTCCTCTTCCTGATACATAGATGAGAGATGGATAGATTGAGAGTGGTTTCCTGAAAATCTGAGACTGCGAGGTGGAGAGGAAAAGAGATGACAGAGGGGAAGGTGGTCGACGCCGTCCAACACTGAGCATTGAATGCACTGTCTGAACAGCCCCTCTTGCGGGGGCGGGGGGTGCGGGGGGCAGTGGGAGAACAACGTATCAATCAGGGAGGGTTCTCACTCTCCGGCCAGGAACGCCAGGAAAACCAGGTATGCTGTGAGTGCAATTTTTCTTTAAATGAGGAAAGACAGGGGGTAGGAATGTACATAAAAGAAGTAAATAGAAAAGAGGGGAGATAAAAAGAATGAAAGAACGACTCTAACCTTTAGGGCAAGAAAAATGAAAGGAGCATGTTAAAGGAGGAAGAGGTTAAGAAGGACTGACACCGAGGCAACGACCAGGGTCTTGGAGAAACTAAGAGAGAAAGAGGGGCCAGGCGGCTGTCCCATCCCCATGTTTGGGCAGATTAATGGAGTCGTGGCTCCCTCGCTTGCGTCCTGCCCCGGGAGGGGACAGTATCTGTTTAGATTTGTGTCTAAATTTAAACCCTGATTGCCGGCCTCCTTGCCCCTCCCTCCCCCTCCTCCCCCTCCCTCCTCCTCCTCCCGCTCCTCCACCTCCTACCCCTCCTCCTCCTCCTTCCTCGTTCTCTAGCGCAAGGCGCGGGCGGCCGGGGCAGTCCCGCAGCCAGCGAGCCGGGCGCGCAGCCGCCCACTTGCGCTGTGCCCGCCCCAGCCGAACCCGGCCCCGGCGGGAGCCGAACGGAGAGCGGGGATCGCGAGCCCCGGCCAGAGCGAGCGCGCGCGGCTGCCGCCGAGTCGGCACCTGGAGGACATGGAGGTAAAGGAGCCGGTGGCGCGCGGGCGGGGCGGCGAGGGGGGCCGGGATCCGAGCGGGGAGCCGGGAGCGCCGGGCTCATTGCTGCCGCCCCGGGAGCCCAGCGAATGCCCGCCGCTCCCACGCCTCCTGGCCAACTCCGGAGGCTCGCCTCTGGTCCTACCTAGGGGACCCCTCTAAGCAGGCAGGGGGTTGGCGGGGGAAGACCTCAGGGAGAGGGGAGGGGCCTTTCTAGAGATCCAGGTATTTTGCTTAGGGACTTAAATGCTTCAGGAAAAAAAAAAAGTGCCGTAAACTTTGTAAATGGGCAAACGTGTGAGCAGAAACTCTCAAGAAAGCAGAAGCTGCTGGATCTGAAGATATGGGTATTGAAAGAGAAACAGAACTGTTAACGTGAGGCACTTTTTTTGGCCAGTCCGTTGGCTTCCCTTTTCGATGAAAATTGGATTTGGAGTCCGGTCGCCCTCTTGCTTCTCAAGTCCCGCTTCTGTCTGTAACATCTTCTTTCAGAACTTTCTGAAAAGCTCCCCTCGTGGGCAAATGGCGCTCCTTCTGATCAGCCTTCAGACTCCCCTGTACGTCCCTGCGTGCACAGGACTGCGCTGGCCACATATCTGTGGGGGGCTCCAGGGTGAAGCCCACCACTGCCCGGCCTGGGATTTTCCTGGGACCGCTCCAGTGGGATCCAGGAACCACCCTCCAGTGGAGGAGTGGCTGGGTGTATTCCCCTCCGCCCTGCCTTCTCCACATCCTGAGACTTCCCCAGATTTTCCCCTTGAAACTGAGGCCTGACATTTAGCCCTAAGCCAGTCTTAGCCAGACATGGGCTTGCTTTTAAAAAGAAGAAAAGAGAAGGTGTGAATGTTACCTAGCTTTCAAGGTGATTCCCACCCTTTTCAAAAGCTGAACTGCTGCTCCCAAGGCTGTGGTCAGCGCTCTCAAGATTCACAGTCGGTTCTGCTAGCTCTTCCCCGCTCCTGGCTCTACACCAGAGCCCAGGTTGGCTCTTCTAAGTGAACCTCACTGCTTGGCCTACAAAGCGCTGTGACTTCTCTGTGAGGGCAATAGGTCTGTCCTGGGCAGTTGCATTTAGGCATCCGGCTCTACCAGTTGTCTTCAGATATCACCCTCAGGGAGGCCTTATAAAGTGCAGGGGACCGTGGGATCCACCAGAGGCTGAGATGGACCCTCTGGAAACATCTGTAAACTGGCGAAACTCCACTCCACGCAGATTAGGGCTGGGAAAGGGTGGGAGGGAAACCCAGCAGTGGGTGTTCACAAGTCTACTCAAAGATAGCCCAGAGCGATAAGATCCTCTCTGGCTGACTACAGCTTCAGGGCAGAGGAGGGAGATGGCCCCGGGGATGCCCACGGGCTGAGTGAAGGTTCCTGAAGATGTTGCTTTAGGAGTGGGTTTCCTCCTCTGAAAGTACAGGGTGCCTCAGGCCCCCAGGTAGAGGTACAGTGCGATTTAGGACCTGTCTAACCTCTTGCAGAAATGGATGGAAGATGAGAGCAAAGATTTAGGCTTAAAAGCAGGTTGCTTGCTGCTTGGGGGCCAAATGCAAGTTTGAACTTTGTTCTCAGAAGGCACAAGGGACTCCTTCCTAAGGTACTTTTTTCTCCCTCAGTTGAGGAAGGAACAGTGTGTGGCAGAGGCCCTGAAACTGTCGCTTAAGCAACTTCCTGTGTTTGGGGGGTGGTGAAAAGAGAAGGTCCTCCAGTGTACAAACCAAGACGTGTAGTCATTGATGGGGGATTCTACCAAGATGGGGGCATTGCTTGGCCAGCCAGGAAGCCTGTCAGTTCGCACTGAGTCTGTACAGGGCATGGATTTGCTGGTTGGCAGTGACTGCTTTTGAAGTTCTTTTGTCAAAATGCCTGGAAAAAGAACTGCAACTGCTAGCACTGGTAAAGGAAGTAAAGAGGAAACCAAGAGGCTGGAGAAGTGACGTTTCTCAGCCAGGACGTAAACTTTTCACGGTGGGACATGATATGCAGGAGTAGGGTTTGGGAATTCCTGAAAAATCTCAGAGTAAAACCCTCTTTTGAGAGGTGAAACCCACTTTTGAGACATGCAGGGACCACTATATTTGGTGAGAAACTGAGTTATATTACTTCCTAGTACTAGGAATTTAAACCAGGCCAACAAGAGTTACTCAGCATTCATTCTCTAGAGCCCACTTGCCTGCTGGAAGTCTTTGGGAAATCTTTTCTTTTTTTAAGTTACTTTACTGCTATCAACATCAATCATTATTTCAGCCCTCTTTAAGCCCTCTGCAATAAACAAGATAAAGATGCCTTTTAAAAGCTCATGATCCAATAGGGAAAATGAGACTTACTATTATATCTTGTCATGTATATAATTTTCAAATGCTTAAGTGCCAAAGGTATGGCAGTTGCAGACCAAAAGTTCCACAGTATTTCAGTGTTTCTATTAAGTCTCAAAAGAAGTCATAAAAGAAAGGTAGGTGGTGAGGAGGAGAAGACATAAGGAATGGGTACCCGGAGAACATGCCAGCTTTGTGTAGGAAAGCAGGCCAGTTGGCTGGAGAGGAAAGTGGGGAAGCAGAGAGAGAAAAAAATGAAAGTAATAAGATAAAAACCACAGGGCCTCTGGGTATAGCGGATGCTGGCCAAGTGGGTGAGTGGGAGCTGGAATTCAAGCCATCTGGAAGAAAGGGTTACTTTTTCTTTGTAAAAAGTCTCCTTGCCTAGCTGTGCCCCAAAGGGGGCCTTTTTCTAATTTAGACAGAGGCCAGCTGCAGCCCTCAAAGGCCAGATAGTGAATGGCCCTGGATTCTGCTCCATGGACAGTAGGAAGCTGAGTGGTGTTGAGTAAGATGGCGAACACCATGTTGCAGGGATGATGTGGCAGAAACACCAATGTGTAGAGTGAGCAAGGAAACCAGACTCAGGAGCTTCTCTGAGAGTCCAGGCACATTCTGACTTTGAGAGAGAGCAAGAATGGAAAAGATGGAAGAGTAAAGGCCACATGTTATAAGAGGAACCAGAAATGACTTCTGTGTTTGAGCTTGCCAGGGTGCCCAGATGAGTAGAGTTCTCTAAGATGCCAAGGAGAATGGCAGTATTGTTTTTATGCCTCTATAAGTCTTTTGTAGGCAGGGACTGTCTTATTGGTCTTTAGGTCTCCAGAGATTTGCACAGTGCCTAGATAATCATATAATTTTTCGAGAAGAGCTTGCTTGATAAATGAATTGACAGAAACAGGGAACTCTTCCCCTCTCAGCCTGCAGCTCGAATATCGCTACCTTGGGAACCTTCACAGATGCCCTCAGACTCTACAGCACTCTCGGCACTTTTTTCAAACTGGATTAGAGTACCAGGCAGAACTGTAACTGTCTGCTTACCTGGCTCTCTCCCTGGAAAATTCCTTGAGGACAGGGGCCATATCTTATATATCTAGGGCCTGATGGCACTCAAATGCTTGTTGAATGAGTAAATAAACGGTTGAAGATGGGAGAAAGGTCAGATTTTTTTTTTTTTAAAACAAGGTTTAGATATGTTAGTTTTGATTGTTCTAAGCAGGAATGTCCAACACTCCATGAGAAGTACAGACCTCTTATGATGAAAATATGATTCTTCTCTAGAAGAAATAATAGGTGAAGTTACTCTGGATAGGAACCCAGAAGGGAGAAATGTATAATAAAGAAAGAGCTGGAGACTTCGGACATCAAAATTAAACTAATATTCTTAGTTGCTTAAATATAAATTGTAGGCAGTACCAAATAGCCTGAGAGTGCTTGAAAAAGTTTAATTTTCCACTGAACAAGTAATGAATTTCTAATTTAGATGAAGACAGTTAAGGAGCCCTTTTCCTTAAGGTAACTCCAAGTCCCTTCCAGATATTAGTTGTCATTCATCCATTTGTTCAGTGTTTATTGAGCATTTATTATGTACTAGATCTTGTGCAGTAAATGTTAATTAAATATTGGGCTATCATGTCTTTTCATCCTCACAGACTATCAGTATTACTGATGATGGGTCTGTGTGTATGTGTACATACTGGTACGTATAATGTGTTCATTTGGTAACCTACTTTTTCAATGATATCTTTTTACTTCTTTACTTTTTTTTTTTTTTTGGCTGCGCCAGGAAGCTCAGAGTCCTAACCACTGGACCGCCAGGGAATTCCCATACTTCATTAAATATTTTCTACCACAATTTCACCCAACAGCCTTTGCTGGTTCTGGACCCAGCCTCTCAATGAGCCATATGTTGGCTGCTGGCTGGAGCCTATGGGTCATAATTAGGGATTGCTTGGCCTCTGGGAGCTGGAGCTTGGCTGGTGGACTTGCAGGCCTGGCCAAATACCCCGCACATTCCTGTCTGGCTCCCACTCTTTGGGACCCTCAAAGTACCACCGGCTTCCAGTTAACAGGCACTTGCATTCACTGGACCACAATGATGGGGAAGTTCGGGTAGGCAGACTGGAAGGGCCCAGGCGCTATCGCAGGAGGGGGTGAGCGTGCATTCCTGGAGCGGAGTCGGGTTTCAGAGCCCAATCCGCAGCTCGGCTGCTCACAGTCAGGCGAGCCAGAGTCTGGCGAGCGCGGCGGTTCCGTGGGAAATCTGAACATTGGAGGCTCAGCAGCCCGGTAATCTTATCAGGGCCTCAAGAGAACGTTTCAGTTCCAGAGAAATCTGAAGGCAGATCTGCCTTCCTAAAGTAATAGTTTTGGGTTTGCAGAGTCAGCTTGACCACCTCTACTCAACTCATTAGAATCTGAACATCTCAGAGCTCTGGGTGGAATGAAACGATCTCTAACTGCCATACTGTAAAGGAGAAAACAAGACGCAGAGACTGAGGCTGCCTGGGGATTTAGGCACCACTGGACCTTTGGAAAGCCAACAGCTTGCAATTTTTCTCTCACCTGGGGAGTAGTTCAGCCTAAACCTTAAGAGGGAGAATGGTCAGTTTCATCACAAAATCAATATCCACCTCATGTTTGGCCTTCAGAGAGTTATGTAGAAGTTTTTAATCTCTCTCTGCAGAAGAAGATACAATGAAACTGCTAATACAGTACTAAGGCTTGGTCACCAGCATCAGTATTATTGCTCTAGGGTCCTACAGGAGCTCATCTCCCCAGTGGATCTGCCTGAGTCAGACCAGGGGGGACACTGCCCTCACACCGTGGTCTTTTGGGGAGTGAGCTCCCCATCTATTTCCCTTTGGGTTTCCTGAATATCTATCTCCTGGGCATTGTGGGAAATGACTGCTGAGCCTCTGAGGCTCACCTGTAAAGTCTCACTTGCATGGGTCAAATCTTATCTTGAGGGAAGGGGCTCCAGCCTCTGCAATTGCAAGCTCTGGCGCCTCCATAGGAGGAGTGAGATGGGCATTCAGGGCCTTTACATCTCCAAGAGACCCTCCTGAGATGCCATCAGAGCCCCTCCTTAATGGAGAGTGTTGTGGACCCCAGGCTGGAAGCACTGAGAAGTTCCAGACCTTGGAACTGGACATTCTTTCCAGGCAAGATGTCCCCAGCCCTTCATTTTGAACCTGCTTTTAACCATATCAGGGCCACCTTCTTGGCCTTGGGGTAGCAATCACAACTCTCTCCTAAGCTGGATCTTCCATAATCGATTGATAGCAAGTCATAGGACACCACACACTAGCTCTTTAATTAGGTCCAACAGACATGCATTGAGGCCGTACTGCCTGGCAGGCAGTGGAGATTCGTGGCAGGCAGTGGAGATACGTGACAGGCAGTGGAGATTCGTGGCAGGCAGTGGAGATACGTGGCAGGCAGTGGAGATACGTGGCAGGCAGTGGAGATACGAAGATGAATGTTTCACACTGCTGGTCTCTGAAGAGCTCGGGTCGAAGAAGGGGGTCAACCACCTACAGGCGTGTGGAGAACAGGAGTTTGAGTTCATGTGGACAGAGGAGAGGTGTCATACCCAGCCTGGTCTTCAGGGGGCTTCCTGTGAGAGATGTTTCTAAGTGGAGTCTGGAGGGATGCGTAGGAGTTGATCAAGTGCAGAAATTTGGGAAGAGCCTTCCAGTCAGAGGGAATGACGAGCAAAGCACAGATGCTAGCAACAATATGGTATGAGTTACGAGTGGTTTGTTTCTGGAGGATAAAGCAAGATAAAGGTACTTGAAGTTGGGGGACTAGATGAGGGATAAGAGAAATATAAGTTACAGCTCCTGCCATAAAAGGAGCTCTCTTCTGTTTGGGGAAACAAGATATACACATATGACACAACAGAAAAAAATACAACATTGTATCTTGATAAGCTCTCAGGTGTGTGGGAGTTCAAAGTCAGCTTCTGTAATGGAAGCTAGAGGAAACTTGCTTCCTGTGCTGGGGATTCCCCCTACAAGTGTGGCTCTTCCCAGGCCCCCTGGCAGCCCTGGTGATGCACAGCTAACAGGGGATCGCAACCCAGTGATTAGCACACTCGGCCTGGAACCTGCACCTAAAAGCTTTTGCTGAGGATATGTAATTTGAAATAGGCTCCAGGCCCCAAGGGAATGCCTTTGGTCACCCCCGCAAGGCCCTCTTGCCTTCTCTGACAGAAAGCGGCCTCTGGGAATAAACCACATTCACACAAAAAATCTCCTCTTTCAGTTCACACCTCCACCTGCAGCCCCACTCATTCCTCCCGCTGTGATCACACATCCTGTGCATGCTCCAAGGAGCCAGCATTTCTCCTTTTTGTCCAAAGGCAGCACAGGGACAAGCTGAGGTGGGCCCAGCAGCAGCAGCTAACCACGTGCATCAGCCTGGGCTGGGCCCAGCGAAACAGTGCAACAGAAACGAGAAGCTGAGCCTTGTGGCTGCTATTACACAACCCAAGCACCCACACCAGAGGTCACAGAGAATTTGTATCTCTCAACATGCCATAGAGGTCTTCCAGCTTCCTTGGGGCCTCCCTGCTAGACCCTTACCCTCCATAGTTCATTCCAAGCACATGAGCCAGATGGACAGTTCTCCCACCTTGATGGGGCCACGCCACCCCCCCTCCCCGCTTCCCGCCTCCATCTCTGAAATACACTTCCAGGCTTCAGGCTCCTGGCTTGTCTTGCTTTCGAGATATGTTTTGATGGATAATGGGAAATCCATTTCTGAGCATCCATACTGATGTCAGTGTGGGAGAAACCTAAAGCTTGCTGCATGGTAATCACTACCACTTGTTGAATGCTTACTTATATACAGAAGTTTTGCATAAGTTTATCTTTTTAATCCTCATAAAGTCCTATTCCATCTGTTTTCTCTTTTTTTTTTAAGGGTTTTTTTTGAAAAATTTATTTGATTTATTTGATTTTTGGCTGCGTTGGGTCTTCGTTGCTGCGCGCGGGCTTTCTCTAGTTGTGGCGAGCGGGTGCTGCTCTTCATTGCAGTGCGCAGGCTTCTCATTGCGGTGGCTTCTCTTGTTGCGGAGCAGGGGCTCTAGGTGCACAGGCTTCAGTAGTTGTAGCACGTGGGCTCAGTAGTTGTGGCACATGAGCTTAGTTGCTCTGCGGCATGTGGGATCTTCTTGGACGAGGGCTTGAACCCGTGTCCCCTGCATTGGCAGGCGGATTCTTAACCACTGCGTCACCAGGGAAGCCCCTTTATCATTGTTTTAAGCAACAAGTGCCAAGAGATCCGGAGCTAAGTCTGGGAGGGCCCCACCCCACCAGGGGCAGTACTACACCCTGTCCTACTAGCCTTCCTTTCTGTGATGCCCTCAAGGGGTCTCTCTGGAGGAGTCCTTGGCCCCTGCTGCCTAGTCATGCCTGAATCCCCTCACAAAAGCCTGAATTGAAGTACTTGGGAGGAGAGGAACAAGGATGATTCCAAGCCCTTGTGGAAATGCATGGGAGACTCAGAGGGATGCCAGTGCTCCAGGCTACTATAGACTGAATGCCAAAGTGCTGCCCAGATGGGCATCTAAAACCAGTGGAGTTGGCAGATGCGTGAGTTTTCTAGGACTGCCATAACACATGACCACAAATGAGGTCACAGAAATCTATTCTCTCACAGTTCTGGAGGCCAGATATCTGAAATCAAGGTGTCACAGGAGACCCTAGGGGAGAATCCATTCCATACCTCCTATAGCTCCTGGTGGTTGCGGCTTTCTTGGCTTGTGGCCACTCTAGTCTTTGCCTCTTGTTCACTTCACCTGCTCTGTGAGTCTCTCATAGGGACATGTGTCATTGGATTTAGGACCCACACTGATAAGCCAGGATGATTTCCTCATCTCAAAATCCTTAGCTACATCTACAAAGATCCTTTTATTAAATAAGGTAACATTTACAGATTCTAGAGACTGGGAAGTGATCATATCTTTTTGGGGGCCACCATTTAGCTCATGACAGCAGACAACGTGCTGTCCATTATAGGCACAGGGCACTTGGGGCTTGGTAGGGTCAATCCTTGGTTATTGCTAGGTTATATTGTGACACTCCTCCCCCTACTGCCCTGGGGGTGAATAACCCATGAATATTCATTGATTACTGTTGTGTGAATAATTTCCTGTCTCTAAGGTAGCCCACATACACCCTTATTGGCATGGGTCACAGCCACAGTCCTTTCTGTTCAGAACCACAGTTGGGAGAGGAGGCCTGCGGGGCACTGTGGAGTCTTTCCATGTGGCTATGAGGATCATCTCCCCCTGTTCTGATCCCTTTCCCATGAGATAACTACTACGGCGGCGTCAGCAGGCTGGGAAGAACTACTTAAGATTATCTGGGATCAGGACTTCCCTGGTGGTCCAGTGGTTAAGACTCCGCCTTCCAATGCAGGGTGTGTGGGTTCAATCCCTGGCCAGCGAACTAAGATCCCACATGCCTTGGGGTGTGACCAAAAATTTAAAAAAAAAAAAAAAAAAAGATTATCTGGGATCATCTCCACCCTCAGAGAAGATTGTGCCTAGCAAGATTATAGAATTACATTTTATGTGATCTCATTTGATATTCTGTGATCAAGTACCTTATTCATGCATTCTTCATTCATTTAAGGACGTGTACTGAGCAGCTACCAAATGAGAATTTATAAGACACAGTACCTGTTCTCAAGATCCATACAGTCTGGAGGAAGAGAGCAGGGCAGAAATGGAAGCAATGATTGCAGAACAATGTGATTGGCTCTGTAAAGGCAGTGTGTAAGCAGTCCAACTGGACAAGTGAGGACAGGTGATTGCAGCGGTCCAGGCAGGCTAGTGTCACTGTAAAACAATTCCATAGTCTTACTTGTTGAAAACAATGAAGGCTTATTTCTCACTCTGCGGAGGGTTGGCTGGGGGCTCTGCTGCATGTCACTGTCGTCCTCCCTGTGGGACCCAGGTTGACAGAGCAGCGACCATATGGAACATTGTCAGTTATCATAGCAGAGGGAGGGAGGGTTCCAAAGGACTTGCCCCAGCCGTGGCTCTGGCCTGGAAGTGTTGGAACTAGCCATATCAACTCGACCACAGGGATGAGGAAGTGCAATCCTCCCACATGCCCCACATGATGAGAGCTAGATACGTTTCGTGAACATCCTTTGGGTCCTGGTGGAATCTTAGAAGACTTCACAGAGCAGATGATCTTTGAGTTGGTCTGGAAGTAAGACTTGTGTCTTTCAGGCTGACAAAGGTGTGAAGGCTGAGGAAGAAAGCATTTATCTGTGCCACTCCGGGCTCACTCACTTGAGACTTAACACAATTCTCATGGTAGGAGATGTTCTTCCTGATTAAAACGAAAGCTGCTTTGCAAGCACAAAAAAATGTTTTTAGTGATTTCAGTTATTCTTCATGCTTTGAGATGTGACAAGGAGGGGCATGTCGGTTTGAAAGGGAAGTCAGAGGGTGAATAGAATATATACCCCATTTCTATAGGTAAAAATATCAATGAAATAGACGTAAGCCATTAGGTGCAGCTGTTTAAAATGTTTCTCAAATATCTTAGCCCCAGAACAGCCAATACCATAGACCATGCCATCAAGAGAGACAGCTTACGGGCATCCTTTTTGATTTGGAAGTGCTCCCCCATAGTGAATAGGGAATCTATACCTTTTTCTACATATAGTTATATAACACTCAGAATTGCCTTTTTTTCCCCTATAAGCCTGTAAATAAGCCCTGCCCTTGGTGCCTGAGGAAGGCGTTAGTGAAAGTCAACCTGTGAATAACATGGACATTAGGCAATGGAATTTGAAGGAAATGGAAACACCAGGCTGCCTTCTGCCCTCTGTTCTTTTTAGGTTTCCTTTGTTGGTTGATTGCATCTGGGATAGGCCAAGGGGGTTGCTGTGTAGAGAGATAAACCATGAGACCTGAGTTTCAGGTCCAGAGTCAGTGACTAGCCTTAGGGTTCTGGTTGGTCCCTCCATCTGTAAAACTGGTACCTGCTTTCCCTACCTTATAGGGCTATTTTGAAAAGGAAGTAAAATCATGCATCATAAATAAGATACTTTTTAAAAAATTTATTTATTTTATTTATTATTTATTATTTTTGGTTGCATTGGGTCTTTGTTGCTGTGCACGGGCTTTCTCTAGTTGCTGCAAGCGGGGGCTACTCTTCATTGCGGTGCGCAGACTTCTCATTGCCGTAGCTTCTCTTGTTGTGGAGCATGGGCTCTAGGTGCGTGGGCTTCAGTAGTTGTGGCACGTGGGCTCAGTAGTTGTGGCTCACGGGCTCTAGAGTGCACGCTCAGTAGCTGTGGCGCACGGGCTTAGTTGCTCCATGGCATGTGGGATGTTCCCGGACCAGGGCTCAAACTGTGTCCCCTGCATTGTCAGGTGGGTTCTTAACCACTGTGCCACCAGGGAAGCCCAAGATACTTTTATAAAGTACTTTAAGGTACTTTATGAAAGTACCTTAGAAAGGTAAAATATCCCATAAAGTCATGGTGGTATGATTATTAATATGTATTAAATGGATATTGTGCAAAATTGTGACAACCCTGAGGGTGTCTTCTGTAAGAAAGCTCTGGTGTTCTCTTTGCCTAACAGAAGGTGGCAGAGGGAGTGCAAAGAAGGTGATGTTGGAGAATATGAGCAAAGCTAAGGCTTCCATTATGGACCAAAAAGGACACACAAAAGAGGCTTTGATTTGTGCAGTGGTGATAAGGAAAATACTTTACAATTCTGCCGTGCTTTTTTGTCAAAGCACTTTCCCATATCTCTTAATTTAAAGCTCTAAAAACTCCCATCGTTGGCTCTAGTATGCTACAATGAACATAGTACAGTTGAACCTTGAACAACATGGGTTTGAACTGCATGGGTCCACTTATACTTGGATTTCTTTCACTAAGTGCATCGTATTATAGTCCTACATGATCCACGGTTGGTTGAACCCGTGAGTTCAGAACTTTGGATACAGAGGGTTGACTATAAAGTTATACATGGATTTTCACAGATTATTGACTTTGGGGGAAGAAGGGGGTTTCTAACGCTCTCGTTGTTCAAGGGTCAACACACCCGTTTGAATGAACACAGGAATGCTTCATATTGCTTCGTATTGCTTCAAGGCAGCACAATGTAGGGGTTAAGAGCACAGATCCAGGAGCCAGACAGCTGGATTGGAATCCTGACTTTGCCAGCTACTAGCTTGTGGCCTCTCTGTGCCTTGGTTTTCCCATCTGTAAAAATGGAAATAATAATAGTACCTACATGATTGAATTGTTGTGAGGCTTAAATGAATTAATACCAATGTACCTCAGTATCTACAGGGGATTGGTTCCAGGACCCCACCCCCCTCAGATTCTGTGGATGCTCAAGTCCTTATATAAAATGGCATGGTGTTTACATATAACCTACACACATTCTCCCATATACTTTAAATCATCTCTAGATTACTTATAATACCCAATACAATGTAAATGCTGTGTAAATAGTTGCTGACACATGGCAAATTCGAGTTTTGCTTTTTGGAACTTTCTGAAAATTTTTTTCTGAGTATTTTTGACTCACAGTGGTTGAATCTAAGGATACAGAACCTGTGGATACAAAGGGCCAACTGTATTTGTGTAAAGTGTTTAGAACAGTGCCTGGCGCATATTTGAGGTGATATGATTGTTGAATAAATAAAGTTTTTATAGTCATTTAAAAGAGAATGGCCTCTTTTGCTTCTGGTGCAGCTTTGACTGGGACCCAGGATGGGCTGAAGTTCTCCTCCAGCCTGGGAGTGCTGGGTGGAGGGGTGGTTAGTGCCCGCTGCGTGCTGACCTCTGCTGGTGGAGCTCTCTGGACTTCTGTATGCGGTTGGTCCTCGGAGGCAGTGCTGGAACAGTACCCACATAAGTCCAGACTAGAACCAAGGAAACAGCCCTGGGGGAGCCTTAGGCGTGGAATAGCAAATCCAAGCTGCAGGCTCACAGGGCATCCAGGGCCTGCAAGAAGAAGGGAGTATTATTGGCTCAATAAATGCATTTCAAAGAAAGGGAGACAGCAAGTCTATTCTGTGGTTCACCCTGGTAGAGCGGGTGAAATGAGGAGGTAGGAAAAGGGAAGACAGTCCAACTGAAGTGTGGCATCCCTTCCTCTTCCTCCTTCTTGCTTACATTGGTCACCCCTTCCCTGACCTGTCCTCACCTTTCACACCTGCATGGGAGTCCCCTGCTGGGGTGCTGAACAGGGTGGGATTCTGTGATTGCAAAGACAGCTGCAGGGATTGGAGACTGAGAAGCTAACCATTCAGAGCCCTTCTCAGCTGACATCAGTCTCAGCTTGACATCAATCCCGAGCTTCCTGCTGTGCTGAAGGAATTAAGTGCCTTCATATGCCAGCAAGGGTTTTCTGGTTTCTCAAATAGTCAGGGTAGCTCAACCTGCTCTGAATTCATCCTGCCAAAATAATTACTTGCAGTAAGTAATGCAAGTAAGGGGTTTTGGTAAGATGGACTCAGAGGAGGTTGAGCTACCTAACTCCTAGCGTAGCTTCACTGCACTTTTTTTTTTTTTTAATAAATTTATTTACTTATTTATTTTATTTTTGGCTGCATTGAGTCTTCGTTGCTGCACACGGGCTTTCTCTAGTTGCAGAGAGCGGGGGCTCTTTGTTGCGGTGCGCAGGCTTCTCATTAGGGTGGCTTCTCTTGTTGCAGAGCACGGGCTCTAGGCTCATGGGCTTCAGTAGTTGTGGCGCACGGGCTTAGTTGCTCCGCAGCATGTGGGATCTTCCCAGACCAGGGCTCGAACCCGTGTCCCCCGCATTGGCAGGCAGATTCTCAACCACTGAGCCACTAGGGAAGCCCAGCTTCACTACACTTTGCATCCCAGGTCCTTCCCAAGGGAAGTCTCCAAGGGCAGGACGCTGGGCTCTGTTGTTGGCCCTGGCTTGTTAAACATTTTTGTTAATGGCTTGGATGAAAAATAGAAAGAAACCAGATGACCCACAGCTGGGATAGTTAATATGATAGATGACATATTCAAGTTCAAAATGATTTATATAGGATGGTATGCCGGGGCCAAAACCAACATAACGAAATTAAACAGGGATGAACGTCAAGTCCTCTGCTTAGCTTTGGAATGTCAGGCACCAGCGTAGGACAGACCTGGCTTGGAAGTACACACTCATTTGTTCAGTCAATTCCACATACATTTATCGGGCCCACTGTGTGAAAGATGCTGTCTGGATCCTCAGAGGGAGTCAGATATAAAAACAGGATCTCAATAAGCTGAAGGTTTAGTAGCGGTGCAGGGATGTGATACGATGCATCTCCAAATAAATACAGGGTGCCGGGTATGAAGCGTCATGTAAGTGACAAGACCACAGGGCTGGGGGGCTTCCTCAGAGACAGAGCATGCTCAGCTGGTGCAACTGGAGAAGGCTTCATGGGAGAGGGTGAGTTCACAGTGGGCACTGAAAACCAGGAGTTTTTTTCTAAGCAGGTAGCTATAGTGAAGCGCAAAGAAGTAACAGTAGTGGGCAGCTAAGTGATAAGTTGGGGGAGTGGGGAGCTATGAGTACCCTCAGTGACCGAGTGGGCATGTGTGCACACATGTGTGCGTGAGTGAAACTGCCGAAGAGAGAGGATAAAACCACACTGTGCACAGACCAGAAAGACAGTGTTGATAACTTGTTCTTTCTTCAGTAGGTACTGAGGGTCTTTGAAAAGGGGGGCTTCCGGGATCAAAGGAGCACTGGAGGCCCGTTCACCTGGCCCCAGTGTGCAGGATGAGTAGGTGGGAGACTCTAGAGGCTGGAATACCAGTTGAGAGGCTAAAGCACCAATGAGAGAGGGCCTTGAGATTGGAAAGGCAATGAAACTGTGGAATAAACCGAGGCAAGGACTCGCAGTATTTGGCATTTGGTGGGAGGCTGCCGTGGGTGTTAGGGTTAGAGAGAAAGTGATCAGAGTGACTGCATTTTCAGTCCGGGAGCAAGGAGAAGAATTGGGCTGGTTTGGGTGGCGGAGGGGCTGCATTTCGGTTGAGGCCTTGACAGGACATTCAGAATTGGAAATTCAGAACTGGAGCGTGGAAGGGCACTGGGCTGAGATGGGTTCAGCAGTCATCTGCACAGAAGTGGTCTCTGCAGCCCGAGCAGTGAGAGGCCACCGTAAAGCAAGGAGCAGGCCAAGGACAATGCTGTGGGCATCCCTCGCATTTGAGGAACACCAGGACGACTAAAGTTAGTGAAGGAGCAGTTTATGTGCAGAGGGCTGGGAGTTTTAGCTGACCACAAGCTTCCCGTAACCTAACCCTTTTCTTTAAAAAAAAAAAAAAAAGGTTCAGTCTCAGGCTTTATCTCTGTATCCCACAAATGTAGGACTTAAAGTTTTTTATCCTGCCCAGATGACCTCTCCAGGACTCTCTGTGTGATCACATCTCCTTTCCCCTAACCCTCTCTCAGCTCCAGGAATGGAGGCCTCAAGGGAATGGGCCTCAGTACTTCTAGACTGTCACCTGAGGCTGGGATGTGGTATAGCCGAGGTGCAGAGAAGGGAGGGAGAGGGGACAGAATTATTTGTCCATTAGGCAAAGGTCTTTTAAGTGCTTTCAGTGGCAATCAGGTCGTGGGTCCCACATCAGATTAATTTATAGAGGCACAGCCACACACTGGGAAGGTCTGAATGAGGCATGTTCTTGTTATTATTTTAAAAACAATGATAAAACCACAACCAACAAAAAAATCCTTTTTTGAAAATCCTAGGACTTGGTGTTCAGGGGTTTCCCTTTAGTTTTAAAATATTACTTTATTATTAAGCTAATGTTAAACATTTTAAGGTAAAATTCTTAGAATTATCATCCTAACACAGCTATTTTTTTTCTCTTTTTCTTGCTCCCTTCTGATCCTCCATTTTACCCCCTTTATCATTAAAAAAAAAAAAAAACTGGGAGAAAAAGACAATACTACTTAATATAATGACTATGTCTTTATTATTTTTAGCCATATATGTAATTCTTACCAAATTATAATAAGTATCTATGCAACTCTGTACTGTATCTTTTCACCTAATGCTATTTTCAAGACAATATCATTGTTCTACAGAGTCACATTTTCACTTAAAATGTCTGCATGATATTCTATTACACAAATATAACATCATTTAATCATTTTTCTATTTTGGGACATGGCATTTGCTTCCCTTTTCTCCTTATTGTAAATAACATAGCTATAAACAGTACATGTATCTTTTTTTCTTCTCTTGAATTATTTCTTTGGAGGCAATTCCCAGGAGTGGAATTTTTAGGCCAAAGGATATGGCTCTTGGTAAATGTTGCCAAATTAGCCTTGGGCTGCCTTCCTTCTGCAAAGGCTCACTGTACCTGGTACACAAATTGCAGACTTAGCGAGGTGTGCCAGGAAGGGAACGTGAGGTGAGAGCGCCCTGTGGAGGCTGGTTCAGCACAGAGCCCCATCTTCCCACTGTACTCCTGTGGGTTCCCCATCCTGCCAACAGGGAGGGGGAGGGGAGGGCAGGAAAGGGGTGTGGACACCCTGGGAAATGAAGCAACCATCTGGACTTCCTGCTGGAGCAGCTGCAGATAGGGGAAAATTATGTACCAGTGAGATGGGGGCAGGGCAAAGTGAGCCTGGGGTCACCCAGAACCTCACCCACCGTCAAGGATGGAAACAGAATAGCCTGCTTGGGCTGGCCTCTAGGAAGCAACGACTCGCTCCTAGGAAATCCCTTGCTGTGGTGGGCAGGAGTGGTCTGGGTTAGGAAGGAGAAGCAATCACCCACTCACTCCCTCACTTCATAAAGATTTCAGGAGTGCCCACTGTGTAAGGTTCTCTGCTGAGAATTCTGGACACAAAAGGGAATACAACTGGGATCCTGCCCTTAGAGAGCCTGCGGTCTAGTTAAGGGAATCAGAAGGATAACAGGTGATTATAATAGTTTGGTCAAGTATGCTGATAAATCTGTGCTCAGGACACAGATTTGGGTATGACCTGGGGGCAGGAAAGACTTCCCAAAGGAGGAAGGATGAGGAGGAGCTGGAGAGCTGAAGAGGGAAGAGAAGGATGTTGCAGCTGGAGGGAGTGGCAGGAGGGAGGAGAGCATTTGAAGTACAGTTGGATTTCCTGGGTAGGCCATGCTTGACTCCCTAGAACTTGACCTCGGAAGCTCCAGGATTTCCACACGGAGGCCTCTGGAGACACAGTCCTGTTGCACAGGGAGTGCTTACGGGGCTAGCCTTGAAGCTGAACCTGTAGGGCAGGCACACTTCTTAACTTAAACTGGATATGTATTTGGCGTGGCTGCTGAGATTACAGGGAATGTTCGAGCTCTCAAAAGCCACCTCTTTGTGTTGCCACTTGTTTTATTCCCCAAGCTATGGGGGACGGGGCTTAGGTGATCAGATTTACATTTTAGAAAGTTCACTGTGGCTGTGGTCCCCAGAGAATGGATTTGGAGAGAGACCTTTAGGGGGCTGTTCAGTCACCTGGACTAACGACCAGGCAAGGTGGGCTTTGGAAAGGACTGGAGGCGGAGGTGGAGAGAGGAGATTGAGTGGGGACCCTTCCTCACAGGCCGAGAACTTTCTACCTAAGCCCTAGCTGAGGACTAAAAGAAGCAGCAGCATGGTTCCCAGGGGCCTGTGCGCTGATGGAGGTGCCCAGGTGTGGCCATAGCATTTAAAGGGCATCAGACGTGGGCCTGGGTTTCTCGTGTCTGTAATGAAGAGCAGCTCACCTGTGCCTCCTGGGCACCTGTGCAGGTGCATTGTGTATGCGTGTGGTGGAGGAGAACCAGGTGAGTGTTCCAGTCTAGCTGGAAGAAGCCAGGCATGGTGGTGCAAGAGTTCAGGGCTGTGGACCAAATTCCATTGCTGTGGAAATTGCTGTGCGGTCCTGAATCAATGGCACAAGATTTGGGGCTCTCACCAGGATGATAATTCTGTCCCTGCCTGGCTTACTGGGGGGATTAAATGAGTGAATGTGTTCATCTCCAAGGACTTGGAAGAGGTATAAAGGACTGGACAGATGCAAGGTGTTGTCACCTCTGTGTTTTGGAAAACACAGGGCAATATCTGGAAATAACTTGGTGCCTCAAAGAGAAGCAGGCGCTCTGGAGCGTGTGGGGCAGGGTAGGGGTAAAGGATCTGTGGGGCATGCACTCCCCTTGGGGCTCTGCTTCCTGCTCTTCTTGTGGCGATTCTTTGAAGCTCAGAGCAGCTGTTACAGATGAGAGGCCAGGTTGGGCCCTGCCCAGATTACTGCTCAGAGGCAGAGGCCGTGTTTGAAGCTACAAAGAGGCAACCAGTGGAGTGGGCAGGACTTCCTGACTCTAGCACGTGGGTCTGTCCCTGGCCTGACACCCCAGGGGCCCACCAGGAGGCCTGGGTCCTGAGGAAAGACCTGCCGTCCACACCAGGGAGACCACTGCCCCGTCCCTCCATGCAAGAGCTCTGTTCCAGCCACAGTCAAGGGCAAAGTTCAGGAGCTATAGGGATTCCCCCTCTGTCCAGTGAACTGTTTTGAGTTTTAGAAGCAAAAGCACCAACTAACAGAGCACGGAGGGGAGAGGGCCAGAATTGCAGCCCAGCCAATGGCTCTGCTTGTGTGAAGTTAGGCAGTTTTTTTTTTGGCCGTGCCTTGCAGCATGCGGGATCTTAGGTCCTGGACCAGGGATGGAACCCGTGCCCCCTGCATTGGAAGGGTGGAGTCTTCACCACTGGTCCACCAGGGAAGTCCCTGGGCAGTTTCTGTAGAGTAGGGAAGAAGGATTCAAGGCGCTTTTACCCTGACAGCATGCTGTGAGTGTGAGTACACATAGCATGATGGGGCGAGGAGGGCTTGGGGGCTCAGCCCCAGAGGCAGCCTCCACAGGCCAGGTGCAACGCCCGTGTTAGTCTGCTAGGGCTGCCAGCACAAAGTACCATGGGCTGGGAGGCTTCAACCCAGAAAGTTATTTTCTCACACTTCTAGAGGCTAGAAGTCCAAGATTAAGGTGTCAGTAGGATTGTTTTCTTGGGACTTCTCCTCTTGATTTAAGATGGGCATCTTCTCCCTGTGTCTTCACAGAGTCTTCCCTCCTTGAGTCCTAATCTCCTCATTTTACAGGGACACCAGTCACACTGGATTAGGGCCCACCCTAATGCCTCATTTAACTTATTGACCTCTTTAAACACCCTATCTGCAAATACAGTCTCCTTCTGAGGTACTGGGGGTTAGGACATCAACATATGCATTTGAGGGACACAATTCAGTATATAACAGCACCCCCAGACCCAGAGCCTCACTTCCAGCTGTGAGTGAGAATGGAAAAGTTGCACTGGAGATCACCGAGCCACAGGGGCAGAAATGGAACTCAGAGGGCTCTGAACACCCCGTCTGTGGCCTTTCCCTCCTCGCCTGGCTACTTCCGCCACTCCTATCCCTCAGCCACATGCTAGAAAGAGAGCCCCAGGGCACCCTGCATTCTGCACTGGTGGCGTTGCTGCGCGGCTCTCCTACTCTCCTGCTCTCCCCTGACCCCAGGCACAGCTTCCGTTACCCGCTTCTGGGTAGATAAACTCATGTCACCTCTCCTGCCAGCACAGAGTGCAACGCGATGGACTCCGACCGAGCTCTCGGCATTCTCTGTCTTGTGGAGCTTTGCTCCCGCTGGTCTCGCTGCCCCGAACTTCCCCATCCTCCTGTGAGTAGTTTCGTTATTCTGGGGCTTTTACTTCCCAGTCACTAGTCCATTTATGGGGCCAGGTCTGCCCAGCCAAGACGAAGGGGTGAGGCAAGGCAAGGGGCAGGCATGGCAGGGCCCATGGTCAGCCCTGACCCACCAGCTCCCTGTCTCCCCCTCTGTTCTGAGATCACTGGGCCGGCAAGAGGAGGCTGAGCCTCTGACCGGGCGTTCTCCCGGTTGTCCTGAGAGGGACCGCACTCCGCCCCCATCTCCACCCTTATCTGGAGGGTGGGCCTCAGATGCTTCCTCTCCCCCAGTCACCAGCGCCTTTTCCCACAGGAGGGTGGTGCCCTGTTACCAGGTCCTGGGAGGAGATTTCCCCACCCCTGACTCCCATCCCTCCTCACTCTCCATTCCTCGTGGAGCCAGTGATGCCCCCCTTATCATCTGGTCTGGAGAGGATATGAGTTTAAAAGGAACCGGGCCCCTTTAAAGTTGAAACCTCACCATGGCCAGATACTAGAGTGTATTTTCAGCCAAGAGGCCTAGGTAAAGATACAAGCAGTTGTCAGACTGGAACCAGGCCTGCCCCTCGGTAGAGAGGGACCGACCAGTTGCTGCCCCAGCTGGGGGCACACGTTTTCTAATGACAAAACCTGTGAACAACTTCAAAGCTGATGGACATGACGTTTTTTTCCCCCCATCTTTCCAAATTCACTTCCAGTTTTTGTCAAAGGGTATTTGTTTGTTTTTGTGTAACTCTCATCACTGTGTACAAAACGCTGTGAATTTCTCAGCCCTTTTTTCCCCTTTTTGTTCCATACATATCTCCATGTGTTAGAAAGGTTGAGTGTCATTTTTAATAGGAACATGGTGTTTTATTGCCTTTATGGTCTATAATTTACTTCAACTGTTCTCTGAAATGTAATGTTCAGATGGTTTTTAAGTTTTCACCTCATGTGAATAGCAATGCTATAGATGATTTTGTATAAGCTGCATTTTTCTTTATTTCCTTAGCATATATTCTAAAAATAGAACAAAGCATTGTCAAGCTCTTGTTACATTGTCCCAGATTATTGTCTTGAGAGGGCAGAATTAATCAGTGTGTAATGCTAACAGCAGTTTTTAAGGGAACAGTTTTCCCCATAATCCTGGCAGCTCTGGCTTTTTATTATTATTAACATTTTGCCAATCTGATAGTTGTGTACTGCTACCTTAAAGCTAATTTGCATTTTAGTATTGACTATCAATGTCCTGTGTCTTCCCAAATGACAACTTTGGGTCAGTATTTTCTCCCCATGCTTTGGAAGTTTATCTTCTTTGATGCTTTCTGGTGTTCATTTTACACAGATTTCACATGCATAAATACGTTGTGTGATTTCACTTAGCAAGCCTCTCCCTGGCAGGCTTTGTCTCCACTAAGTCTTCTTTAGATCAAGGCCGTGGTTCTCAACCCTGGATGCATGTTAGAGTCCCGTGGAGGGAGTTTCTAAAATACAGGACCTGGGGTCCCTTTGGAAATAAAGGAGAGGAGCTGAGCAGACTGTTGGTCTCATCTAACAGATGGAGATCCCAAGGCCCAGAGACTTGATCCAGAAGCCAGAGCCTCAATCTTTTACAATGGCTGGTGTCTTTAAACCAATAAATATTTATTGCACACGTACTATATGCCAGCCACTCTGCTAGGAATAGGGGAAAGTCGAGATAAAGGCTGTGGCACGTGCCTTCAAGGGGCTCATACTCTGCTGAGGGGGACAGACAGCTCAGTGTAGCAAGGGAAGTGCTACGAGAGAAGTTTGCATGGCTGGCTGTGATGACACAACCCAGGGGAGAGGTCCATGAAGGTTTTTGGGAGGACGTAGCAAGAAGATGGGTCTTGGATGAAGAAGAAGAGCTATCCAGGTGGCAGGAATAAGGATGAAGGCATCTGAGGTAGAGCAACAGCATATGTAAAGACATAGAGGCATGGAAATGCATAGTGTGTTTAGAGGGCTGCAGAGGGGTTCACGGCGGGAAGAGTGGGATGTGGAGTTGGACTGCCAGGGTTGGAATCCCAGGTCCACCGCAGCTTTGTCAGCTTGGGCCACTCATTTAGCCTCTCTAAGCTCTGATTCCTCCATCTGCATTGTGACAATCATAATACCTGGCTGGTTGGTGGTAGATCCAATCAGCATCTTTTTTAAGCACTGAACATAGTATTTGGCACATGGTAAATGTTCAGTAAGTGTTGGCTGTTCTTATTGAGAAAAATTATTATCTTCTAGGGAGGAAAGATGGACAGGAGCCTTACATTCTATATACTAAGAGGTACTCTATAGTAGGTAAGCCAAGCAAAGACGGTCAGACAGATTTTAGACAGATTGTTTGGGCAGCAGAGGGGAGAATGGACAAGAGGAAGGAGAGCAGAGGCAAAGAGACCAGTTGGGTGACCACAATCTCTCCCCACAGTCAAGAGAGAGAGGATAGGGACCCTTAAGTGCAGTGACCACAGCGAAGATGAAGATGCCAGGCTGGAAATAGAGCTAGAAGACAGATGACTAGGCTTGGTGACCTACTGTTTGTGAGAAAGCAGGGGAGAGAGTAGGATCTGAGATTTCCTAATTCTACCACCTTTAAATCTGCTCCTGTGCTCAGCCAGGTCCTGCAGGCTCAGCAATCATGTCCTTTCCGAATGGGCCTGCCATCCCTGATCTTCAGGGCTCCAAGGAACTGACTGCCTGGGATTGGGAAGGCTGTGGAGGAAAAGCACAAGGGCCTTTTATGTCCTAAACTAGATGGAGGCTACCCCTCTCCCCAAGGAAATGAGCTCAGCTTCCTCAAACCCTCCCTCCTACAAAGGAAATCTGAAGCCTGGGGACTTGGACCCTACTCAGGACCCTCACTGACAACCATCTCAGGCATCCGGATGCCCTGGGCTGTCAAAGCGTGTGGTCCAGGCCTATGTCTGCCTGGGGAGGGTGGCCCACAGGAGGGATGTGCTTTGCAGAGCGGAAATGGCTCAAACCAGATATTACCTTGTTTGTTTTCCCTGTGAAGAAAAGAGACCATTTTACTTTCCTCTTTTATTTATTTTTTAGGGATCAGGCAGATATTTTTAATTCCTCTAGTTTCCTGCTCTCTACAGGTGTTTCCTATGGTGTTGCTCTCAGAAAGGACAGAGCCGTGACATAATCAGTTTTGTTCCTGAGATTTCCAGAAATTCTCCCCACTCTGTGTGTGCCGCCTCAGGTCCCCTGTGGGCAAGGTGAGGTGAATACAGACCCCCTGCATAACGGGCTCTGTGTTCTCCACCGTTCACCTGTGGTGCAAGGCAGGGCTTGCTCTGAAGACAAACCTAAGCAGCACTGTTGGGGAGAGAGGATGAGAGGAAGTCTTTGGTTTCCAGCATTACTCTGGTTGTTGAGTCCCTAGCAACTGTGGCCTTACAGAGATGCCAGGTAGCTCCAGTAAAATTACTCTTTTTTTTTTTTGGCCGAACCACACGGCATGCGGGATCTTGCCCAACCAGGGATCGAACCTGTGCCCCCTGCATTGGGAGCGCGGAGTCTTAACCAGTGGACCGCCAGGGAAGTCCAGAATTACTCTTTACTTCTCATACGTAGGACAATTCTCCCATCTCCAACCAATTACGACAGCCTCGTAGAACAGGCGAGAATGTCTTTGCTATTGAAAGGGCAGAATGCTTGTTCATTTTTACCCTCAAAAAAGTTATGCATAAACTAAAATTTTAGGGAAATCATCATGTTTTTCATGCACAACAGAAGCCCACAATGGGAAACCCTTTTATCAAGTGAAGAAACCATTGGTAAAGCAACATAATCTCTCTCAATTGATCTATTTTACAATATTTATGGCGCCTCACACCTGTCTTTTAGAAGGAATGGAACAAATATTTATTGAATACCTTTACTACACAGCTTGTCTTTTAAAACCTTCACAGCTGTTCTGTGAGTTGGGTATTACTGATCCATTTTATTGATTAGGAGACCAAGGCTAAGAATGGTTAAGGGGTCTAGTAGCCCTGGCGGGCAGGAACAGAACTTGAACTCTTCTCCTTCCATCTGGAGTTCTATATTCTAACCCCCCTTAGAATTCAGTGAGGAGGTAATAATACCTTTGATATTATTTAATATTAAGAACAGTGATATAATGATGTGCATGTAATAATTAAAAACAGATTCATATATTAAACCAAAAGATACCTCCTGGGATTATCCAGGAAAACTGGTCGAATGGGGTAAAAACATTCTTCCCGTGAATCAGCAGTAGCAAACTGGTAGCCTTCTGGGCCAAATGCTGCAGGCAGACATTTTCTACCCGCACTGAGGTTTTCCTTTTTTTTTTTTTTTGGTAACTGAGATGATGTTAAAAACGGAATCAATACATGGCACTTAAAAATCTGGGTTTTTTTTTTTAAATTTTTTTTTTTTAATGCTATTCTTGTCTGCTTACATTCTTTTTATTTATGTATGTATGTATGTATGTATGGCCGTGTTGGGTCTTCGTTTCTGTGCGAGGGCTTTCTCTAGTTGCGGCAAGCGGGGGCCACTCTTCATCGCGGTGCGCGGACCTCTCACTATCGCGGCCTCTCTTGTTGCGGAGCACAGGCTCCAGACGCGCAGGCTCAGTAGTTGTGGCTCACGGGCCTAGTTGCTCCGCGGCATGTGGGATCTTCCCAGACCAGGGCTCGAACCCGCGTCCCCTGCATTGGCAGGCAGATTCTCAACCACTGCGCCACCAGGGAAGCCCAAAAATCTGGATTTTAATCTCTTGAGAATCCAGATCATCTGGTGATGCTGGGCCTTGAATGATCTTTTGAAAAGTGGCTCAGGGTTGCCCCAGGCAGGCAGTGGGCTGGAGCTGTGCAGCAGGATCACCCACCCCCGCTTTCCATTTCCTGCCTGGCCTCTGAAAGCACTGGAGTTTGCAAGGCCCACCCCAGATGATGCGGGAAAGGGGTGTGGAAACAGGCTGCAAAGTACACCCAGGATCTGCATGGGTCTTACACATTGGGAAAGTCTCCGTTTCCCATCTGCTCCCAAAGAGGTCATTGCTCCCAGCTGTCAGGCTGCATTCTCAGAATGGCAGCTCCTGCTCAGAAGTTACGTCGTTGACATCTAGAGTAGAAGTAGATTTCATAGAAGGGAGGATGGCTGGGTCGTATTAAGAGTCAGAGTGGCCTGGTTTTGAACCCAGCCCCACTACATCAGCATGTGACTCTGAGGAAGTGACTTTATCTCTATGCTTACTTGTAAAATAGGACTAATAATCTAACAATATCTACTTCTCAGGGCTGTTGAGAGAATTCAGTGAGCTCCATCTGTGATGTGCCCTGCACATAGTAAGCACTCAGTCAATATTGATTCCTGATCTCTTTTTCCTTTCCAAAAGTGATGAATACATAACCCCCCTGAGGGCATTGTTTATCACCAGGGATGTAAATGAGTCCACGCTGAGCTGTACAAGATCTTTAGAAAATCAGGGTGTGGGGTCGAAAGGAAATCACCCTATTTCTTTCACTTTTCTCTGGTCTCGTAATTCAGTTTTTCTACGTATCTGCTGAGATGGAAGGGGACATTTTGGCTTCGCATTGATCATTTCCTTGAGCAGAGAGCAGTTTGTAATAGTGAAGAGAAAACATTTTAAAATATTTTGGGAGCTACTACAAATGGGGTAAGTGGCCCTAGATCTTAGTAAACCTGAAAACAGCTTTAGGGTGCATGTATATAAACTTAGTGGCACAATAGCTTTATGGAATTATGAAATTCACCTCCTCCTTCCCTCTGGGCATGTGTGTCCTGTCCCCAGACGCTCAAGCCCTTGTTTTGATATTTTGAGAAGACTGACAACTCACTACAAAGTTGTTTTCAGGTATTTGTTCACACCAGACTTTCCCCAAAGATTTGGGGAGTAGAGCTTGAAACTCTCATTTCAGTATTTAAAAATTTTTTCTACTTTGATGTTTTT
This sequence comes from Balaenoptera ricei, assembly GCF_028023285.1. Classification (NCBI taxonomy): domain Eukaryota; kingdom Metazoa; phylum Chordata; class Mammalia; order Artiodactyla; family Balaenopteridae; genus Balaenoptera; species Balaenoptera ricei. The sequence goes on from NC_082639.1 coordinate 129,978,238, forward strand.
CATATTATGTCTTGGTAACTTGCTTTCTTTTCCTTGAAAATATATCATGGACGGCCCTGTGAATTAGTTCCAATTTACTCATTCAAATACACGTACACAATTTTACATGACTGAGATCATAGCAGGCATGCTGGTTTTTTACAGGCAGTGTTTTTCTTTTGGTTTGCCCCTCCCAAATCATCTCTCCTCCCTATCACCTCAGCTTCCAGAAACCTCATATATATACCTTTCTGTAGGATATTTCATATTCTTTAACTATATAAATTATTACATATACATTATACACACATATGATGGATAGGTATGTGTACACATAGACACATATGGGGGTAGACTGTGTTGCTTTATAAAACTGGGATCATATTATACACATTTCTCTGCATCTAACTGTTCTCACTTTACAGTTTTTCATGGAAGTTTGGAGTGCTCTAAGTCATCCTTTTTAGTGGTTTCATGATAGCTTGTTATGTGAATGGACCATAAAACATTTCCCTTTTCATGGGTATTCACTTTGTTTCCAGAGTTTTGCTGCTGTAAACAGTGCTGCAATCAGCCTCCACGTCCTTATATACCGGGGCTTGTGTGTCTGTGGAGTAGATTCTCAGGAGTGTGGGGTTGAGTCGAAAGATTTGTGTAATCTAATATAATAAATGTTCCCAGATAACTTTCCTAAAAGACTGTACAACTCATATTTCCTCCAGCAATCTGTGGTGGTTCCTTTTTCCTGTTTCTGAAACGGCAATGGCTGTTTTTTTCTCTCTCCCCTCTCCTTGCCTGCCTGATAAGCATAAAGAGAAATCTCAGTGTTAATCGAATTTGCATTTGCCTGACAACTAGTAAGTTTGAACATCTTTTTATGTTTATTGGCTTTTTGAATTTGCCTTTCTATGAATTGCTTATTTATATCCTTTCTTATATATTGTTCTTGTCATTTTGTGAGAGCACTTTGTATAACAGATATCTCCTTTTCATCTGTGTTACAAATAATTTTTCAGATCTATTGTGTTCTGTTTACTTCATTTATAGTGTTTTTGCCATTAAAAAGTTTTGCTTTTTTTTTTATAGTAGAGGGGCAAAAAATATATATATATATGTGTGTGTGTGTGTGTGTGTGTGTGTGTGTGTATATATAAAATTAGCCTCTGGGATTTCTTTCTTAGTGAAAAAGGGAAATGTTTCATTTTAACACTCTTTTATCCTATATTCTGCTATTACATCCTATGTTTCAGCTAACTAATCTCAGTTTGCCTTCAAAATGACCTGAATCCCGGAGGCAGGCATGGGAAATCAGCAAAGCATGCTGGGAACTGTTATCACAGGCTCCCCTTAGACCACGTGTCCATTCTCTGGCCAGATCGTATAGCCGATACCAGTCTGGAATTTTTCTATCCCCAGCTCTTAGCCTCTGTCTTCTCCTCCCTCCCTTGCCAGTCCCCTCCCCCATTTGCTCCTTAAATAGAAGTTTTCCTTCCATCTTCTCAGCTCTCTTCTATATTTTGTCCTTCTTTCTGGTGGGATAGATGGGGACTGTCCCTGAACTCTCCATGTGCCTGCCCCAGGGCCTCCTAGGGTCACAGGGTCCTTTCCAGCCATCTGAGCCGGGTCGCCCACCCTTCCCTTAATGTCCAACCCTCTCTCCAAAAGGATGTCTGCATCACCGTGGGGGCTGTCTGACCGCCCCTTTGCGGTTCTGGTTTGCATAGTGGGAATTCAGGACAAATGTTTTCCTTTAAACTCCTTGCCGGATTTACTTCTTCGGGATAAATTCCAAATACCTTGGCTTCGTGTATAATAATGGCCTGCATTTAGCGAGCATTAATTGTATGCCAGACTCCGCTGAGTACCGTACATCTCTTTTGATTCTTACACAAGCCTATGACGCAAATGTTGCTGTCCTCACTTTGCAGACAAGGCCCCTGAAATCTACAGAGGTTGGTTACCTGCCCTCGGCCACATAAGGAGCAGAGCGGGGATGTGAATCAAACATCCTATCTCCAGAGCACTGTATGTAAACACCTTCTGACCCAGTCTTACCCCCGATCCTTACTCCAGCACTTCTCCTTCCTGGGTCTTCAGACGCAGCCACATTTACAGCCTGTGCGGCTCCTTGGGCCATTAATCATGCCTACACGGATACAACTTCTTGCACCACTGTCTGCTTAACTTGCTCTTGTATTGAATCGACCTTTGCTTCATATTTCCCCAAGTGGGCTGTCAGCTTCAACAGAACACGGACCATGACTTAATTTCTCTGTAACTGTCCCCTCCCCGACATGTGTTGGTTGATTGTTTCAGGAACCTTCTCCAGCCTTCACTAAAATGTTTAACCAAGACTCTGTAGGAATATTGAATCTTCTTCTATCTCATTTGGCTTTAAAATACCTGCAACTATGGACCCCCCAAAATCTCTGCTTAGCTTAGGGTCTTGACTACTAAAAAGGTTCTAATGCCAGCATAAGCCAGTTCTTGGCCTTATTAAGTGAAATCAGTGGAAAGTAGGAACAATCAATCAATCAATATTGGCTTGTAAGACACTTCCCATGCACGTTTCACTTCATCATGATAATGAGCCTGTGTAGTAGTTCTCGTTCCCATTTTACGGAGGAGAAAATGAAGTCCAGAGGAGATAGATCTGGGACTATGAGTCCTCTTCAAACTGCATCACAACAACCTGTGCTTGGATGGCAGGATGATTGCAGAAGGGCCGGCATGGGCCAGTCTGATCTCATCACCAGTACCATGCTGACCTTAGGGCGGAAATGAGCACCATTTCTACTCTCTGCTTTCTGTGGGGTTGGAGGAGGGGTGGGGGAGGTCCTTCTGCAATCCCAGATGCTCTCTGTGTGAAGTGGCCTGGAAGCCACTAAGCGTGGAACCACCTCTCCTGGAAGAGCCACAGCAGCTGCCATCCTGGGCTCCCTGGAGGTGGCCTGGAGGTGTAAGTATGGGTGTGCTGGAGTGATGGGATAAAGTACTGCTGGACTGTCCATAAGAAAACCAAAGCGTCTTGTGAATCATCCGCTCAGATATCTACATGAGCAGCACGTTGGCCATTGTCCAAAGAGATTTCTCACGCATGTGGTGGAGGGCGGTACAATTGCTGATAAGAGGGGAGCAAGAGGAGGTTGGTTTACTTGTATCTTAGACCTTCTGCTCATGTTTCTTCTTGCGCTGGGGGCCTGTATATTTCTGTGTTTGCTACTGGGAGGATCTTTCTTGTGAGGAACTTCTGCTCAGAGCCTGGGAGCCCCCCTGCAAGAAGGGCAATCCCTCCCCTCTCTCTTGGGGCCCCAGAGAGTCACTCACTCTAGAGGGTCCATGAAAAGCTCTGTCCGTATCTACTCCAAATGCTTTCCTGCAGGCCTGTTCTATTCTTAGAGCCGCCCCTGGTTCCTGCTTCAGAACCGTGAGGCTCTCAAGCTGGCCAAGGCACTGAGCCCTTGGTGTAGTAGATAGTGAAAAAAAGCAACAGGCCGAAGGGTGTGAATGAAAGAAAACAAAACCTGCAGTCATTCCATCTTTGTATGACTTCCCGAGGAAACCAAAATGAGGGTTATTTTTTTCCCCAGCTGGGCAGCAACACGCCTGGGGAAAAACCTGAACTCTCTACTCAGTTACTTTTCCCCTTTACAGTTTATACTTCTTTCGGCCTTTGTATCCCTTCATTGGTCATTGTTCCTTGTTACTCATTTCTCACCCACTTTCCTCTTTAATGGCTTTTAAACGCCTGAGCTATTTGAGCCCTGTCCTCTCCCTCTCCTGAAACTCTTCTTTTTAAGAGAATTACGAACCCCGGTTTGCTAATTTGGAATGAAGGGATTATACTGCATTGCCATTTGATTCCTGGTTTGAGATAGGAGAGCATCCCATTCTTAGAATCTTCTTTGGAAGAGGCAGATGCAAGAGGGATGATGGGGTGCTTTACTTTGCAGAGCTGTGTGTCAAGGTGGTGGGGGCCAGGGGGTAATATCGATGCATTTCCGTGGGAATTCCTGAGCTTCCTTGCAGAGTTTGCCCTGATTCTGCCTACATTTAGTCAGGTATCCATCCACCTGTTCATCTACATGAGAAAGGTAACTTAAGCGTTCCCGGTTTTCCTCACAGTGATGTTAAAGTAAAAAAAAAAAGTTAAGCAGCCGAAAGGGCCTTGGAAAGCATCCTTGGCAAGCCCTTCATTTTACGGGTGAGGAGCCAGAAGGGCAGAGAGGGGTGGAGAGTTCACACAGCGCTCCTGACTGCTGGGCCAGTGGCCTCCCCCGCCCCCAAGGTGCTCAGCTCTAGAAGTAACTCACCGGCATCTTCCCTTCTGACTGTGCAGGACAAAGCATGTCTGCCCAGAGACATAACCTCTTATTCCCACTCCCTGCATCATTTGGACGCAAGCATGTTCCCTGGAGAGCTACTCTAGCCATTCACCCACCGTAGCCCCTGAGGGCCCCTGCTCCCACTTGATAAACTAGCCTGATTAGGCTTGGCCCTACAGGGGCAGGCACCACCCTCAAACTCTGGCCATAGGGCTCTCCTTTTATGGCCTTTCATGGTGCAGGGCCCTGGCTGAAAGGCAGGACTCTCCCCTCCTACAGAAGAAGCCAGAGCCAGGCTTTCCCTTTGATGGCTCGTCGTGCCCCCATTACTCCACCCACATCCCCAAAACATCCAACTGAAACCCAGCACATGAACGGCCCTGCTATGAGTGAGGCTACTCATGGCTGGAGTCCAGAATCTCACTCCAATTAGCCAGTCTGCCCTTTTGTGTGATTCAGAAAATTCCCATTTGTAAATTCCTCTGACATGAAGATGCAATGCCAACCCTCCTGGTCTGCAGACTTGCTCTACAGGATGGGAATGGAAATGACTTGGCGGCAGCAGATCCCTACTGTCCCCCTGCAACTCTCAGGGCCAACGGGCAACAGCCTGCTATCCCTATAAGGCATGCAAAGGAGCCCACGTTCCAACTAATAACTACTGAGTGGTGACCAGTGTCTTAGGTGACAACGATAGCTAAAATGGGAGGGAAAGCTTATTATGTACCAGGCATTAATTATCTCATTTGGGCTTTATAACAATCATATGAGACAATTGCTATTATAAGCCTTATTTTACAAGTGGGGAAACTGAGGCTCAGGGAAGTTAAGTCTTGCCTAAGATCACGCATCGAGTAAGAGGCAGGATTTGGATTTGGACCCAAACTGTCCTATCAAACACTATCTCTTGGCATCTTCACGACCCCCGTAGAGGGTGTATTAGCCGCATTTTACAAATGAGACTCTGAGTAGTTAAGTCAATTGCCTGTGACGCCACAACCCATAAATTAGAGAATGAGATTCAAACCTGAGCTTGTCAAGCGCCAAATTCTGTGCTCTTATCACCGTTCTTGCTTCCTGAGTGCTGGTGGCTGCCCTGGGTTGGACAGGAATGGCTGGGTGTGGCCTGTTCCTAGCAGCTGCCAGAGGCTGCCAGCCTCCTGCGGCCACAGCACCTTCTTGCCAACAGCCAACACCGTGGGGCCCATGGGGCTGGCATCCTGGGACTAAGCCGACTCCCCTACCCCCAGGGCAAATGAACGAAGACCTCATGCAGAGGGAGTGTGCCTCAACCTTTTTTTTTTAAACTATGGTGAGCACGTTTTTTTAATTAAAAAAAATGTATATCACATTTGCGAGATAAAATTTACACACAATAAAATTCACCTATTTTTAAAGTACAATTTGATGAGTATTGACAGCTGTGTATAGTTATGTAACCACCACCATCACAAGATATAGATCACAATCAAGATATAGAACATTTCTTTCACCTCAAAAGTTCCCTTATACCTTTTGTAGTCAGTCCTCTGCCCCTACCCCTGGTCCCAGGCAATCAGTTAGTTGCTTTCCATCATCATAGCTTTGCCTTTTTAAGAATGTTATGTATATGGAATCATACTGGTAGTCTTTCATGTCCGACTTCTTTCACTTGGCATAATGCGTTTGAGATTCCTCCGTGCCATGTGCATATCACTAGTTTGTTCCTCTTCATTGCTGAGTGGTATTCTGTGATTTGCATATAACATAGTATGTCTGTTTATCCACTCACCAGTTGATGGACGTTTGGGTTTCTAGATCTGGGCTATTAATAATAAAGCTGCTCTAAAATTTGCATACAAGTCTTTACGTAGACACGTTTTCATTTCTTTTGGGCAAATACCTGAGTGGGATTGTCTGGTCATCATTTGGTTGGTGTTTATGTTTAACTTGATGAGAAGCTAGCTACCAAAGTATTTTTCCAAGCGCCTATACCATTTAGCAGTTCCTCTAACCATGTATGAGCATTCCAGTTGCTCTGCAGGCTCACCAACGTTTGGTATTGTCAGTTTATTTTATTTTAGCCATTCTTGTGGGTGTGTAGTGATGTCTCTTTGAAGTCTTAATTTGTGTTTATTGATTAATGTGCTGATTAGCCATTCATATATCTTCTTTGGTGAAGTCTCTGTTCAGATCCTTTGCCCTTTTTTTATTGGGTTGTTTGTTTTATTATTATGGAATTTGATGAACACTTTTTAACCCCAAAATGTGAACTCTCAAATGCTTTGGCTCCTGGAGGCATGTAGCATTGTGGTTTGGAACACAGGCCTTCATAGACCATCTGAGAGTGGATTCTAGACCCACCATTAGGAGCTGTGCAATCCTGGACCACTTACTTGAGCTCTCTGAGTATCAGTTTTCTCATGAGTAAAATGGAAGTGATTATGAAACCCATGTCACAGAGATGTGGTGAGGACTGGAAGAGAGAATCTTAACATAGTACCCAGCACAATAAACTTACAGTAAATTAGCTGCTTTATTATTGTTGAGAAAATACGTGACAAAAGGCTACCATTACTAATTCAAAACCAGTTTCTAAAGAGAGCCATTTGAGCAATGGTAGTAGGTGTAGATAGAATCACCCAGTAGGGGGATGATCCTGGGCACAGAGGGAACTTAAGCAGCTCAGCAGGTCAGGACTCCTGTGGGACTCTTGACCCTAGAGTGCTCTCAGTCAGTGCCTGGAGGAGACACTCCCACTGTGAATCAGCCCCAGGCCCAAAGGGAGCAGCCAGAGGGAAGGACAGGTGGAAAAGAGAGATCAGGCCATCTACAAGCCTCTGCAGGCTAACCGTCAACCCTCCGCCCCACCCTTCCCAGTCAGCTGTTTTGTTCTATAAAGCCCAGTAGACCTTTCAGGTGAAGCAACTTAACTCAGCTTGGTGGTTTTCTTTTCTTCTCTCTCCTTTGGAGGGTGTGGCAAGAGGAGATGGGAAAGATAAGTAGAATAACTGCTTCAGGAACCTTTTGGCCCCATCCCAGTGAGTCAGCTTCTAAGGCAGGTAGAGCCTGTCCTGTGCGTTGCATGGGGCCTCTTTGATGTACTGGAGATTATGGACTCCTGCCTGGAGCATCCCGGGGAAGCAAGGTAGGGAAGGACAGCCTTGGTGTCTGAGGACAGCTGCAGAAACAGACCAGAGATGTGGATTTCAGATCCTGGGCAGACACCATTCCACACCATTCTACCCTGATAGGGAACCCATGTCTCCCTGTGCCTCAGTGCCTCCTTGATGAAATGTGTCTGAAAGTCAGCAGCCAACAGAGAGATTCAACCATTCTAGATAAAGAAATAGACACGTTTAAAGTATTTTTTAGATAGGTCATGTTTTAAGATAGATTGGGTTATTAAAACTAGAGAAGACAGGTATACCCAGGGATGGGAATATGAAATTATAATGCATTTCTTAGCTCCAAGTAGAGTCTGGAGGCTCAGACTGTTAGGTATTGGATTCATCAGAGAAGGTCTCATTCTTTGCCCTCTAGTTATATTCCAGTGACCTTGGACTAACTATTCAAGCCTGGTATGCCTAGAGCCAACCCTGGCTGACACTTTGTTTCCATTTTTACTTCAAGGCCCTGATCTATGTTTATCAAGCCCTCACAATGTCAGCCCATTGGTGTTGGTTTACTGAGGCATCATTCATTTATTCATTCATTCATTTACTGGCATTTGAGCATTTAATATGGGAATGGGTTAGGGGATGGTGCTTACAGTGGAAAGAAAGAAGCTTGTAAAACCCTGGGTATTTGATAAGCTCCCTGAGTTCCCCGCCACATTCACTGGCCTTCTTTTATTTCCTCAAACCCCTCCTGCTCTTCTCACTTCCAGGCCTTTGTGTAAACTCTACTTGGAATGCCCTTGGCTACCCCCGCTCCCTTCCTTACCACACACACTTTGCTTGGATCACTTCTACTTATCTTTCACATCTCAGTTTAAACGGCACATCTTTGGGTCGGGTCCCCCTGTCACTTGCTTTCCTAGTCCTTTCCCTCTGCAACATTTATCGCCCTAATAAACAATAAACTGGGATAAAAAATAATGATGGTTGTTGAACAGTTACCCTCACTAGACTGTAACTTACATCATGAAAAGGGTCTGTATCATCTTGTTCGTAGCTATATCCTCGTGCAGGGCCTGGAGTACCGGAAGAATGAGTGAATGAATGAATGAATCCAAGATGTGGTAAAAGAAAAAGGAGCAGGGGACCCAGCACCGCACCCTGCCCAGGGCAAACCAACCCACAGAGCATCCCAAGGGGCTTCCTGCTAAGAGTCCAGCTCCAGACTGCAAGGGAGGAGGGGAGGGAGTGAAGAGGAGCCGCTGTAACAGGAGAGGCTGCAGCTGACTGGGAGGCAGGCCCTGGTCCTTGGGCGACTTGTTCTAATCTTAGAAGGTATGCCTGGGCTTTCTGCTGTGGCACGAAGGACAAATGTCCCAGACCTCAGGACACACTCACTGTCACTCCTGCTTGGGAAGCAGAAATGGCCCCCAGGGAAGGATATTCTTGGGGGGCCTCTGGCTGCAGCAAACCCCAGGAGTCAGAGGGGCTCACGGTGAAATCAGGTTTATTACAGGACTAACCAGCACAAGAGAGTATGTGACAGGAGTCTCTGGACTCTCTTTGAAGAGCCAGCGGATTGTAGATTCACTTGTTGGCCTAGGTGAGTGAATCCCTCTGCATCACCTGTGCTAACTATGCAGAAGCACTTCTTCCACAGTCTTCCCCGTTCCTCTAAAAAGAACAAAAAGAAAACAAAAAACAAAAAACAGCTAGCTGCTCTGAGGCTGCCAGACTGACAGGGTTGAATTTGATCCTCCCCCCACCCACACCTCCACTGGTGGGAGGAGGAAGGAGAAGAGGAAGATGATTATGCGTGCGCCGCCTGGACCACGAGGTCGCTGCTTCTGCCCCCTCGTCCCAGCACTGTCTCCATCTCCTTCCCAGCCTCCACTCACCCTGCCTGTCTTCAGACTCGGCCATCACCTTGTAACAGGAGCCAAGTTTCAAACTCAGGTTCATCTGACTCCAGAAATCCCAAGCAGGTCTTTCAAGGGTCTGTCCTGGACCCTCTGCTCTGTTCACTCACCCCTTCTGGGCATCTTTCCCTTCTCTCGCCACCTCTTGCCTCTCTCTTCCCAGCCATGCTCTCCCCGGGGCTCGCCACCTCTGTGGATGGCACCCCTGTCCACCCAGCAGACAGAGGCAGAAACCTGGGCAGCGTCTTGGCTCCCCCCTGCACCTAGCTGGTCAGTCACCACTTCCAGTCAATCCTTCTCCTAAGTTGCTTTTTTTTTTTTTTTTAATTTTTTTAATTTATTTATTTATTTTTGGCTGCGTTGGGTCTTCGTTGCTACACGCGGGCTTTCTCTAGTTGCAGCGAGCAGGGGCTGCTCTTCGTCGCGGTGCGCGGGCTTCTCACTTGCGGTGGCGTCTCTTGTTACGGAGCACAGGCTCTAAGCACATGGGCTTCAGTAGTTGTGGCCCGTGGGCTCAGTAGTTGTGGCTCGCGGGCTCTAGAGCGCAGGCTCAGTAGTTGTGGCGCACGGGCTTAGTTGCTCCGCGGCATGTGGGATCTTCCCGGACCAGGGCTCCAACCCGTGTCCCCGGCATTGGCAGGTGGATTGTTAACCACTGCGCCACCAGGGAAGCCCCTAAGTTGCTTTTGAGTCCTAGTAATGTTCTTCATCCCCATGGACCCTACCGCAGTTCAGGCCACCATTCTGTCTAGTCTCACAGACTCCAGAGATCTACAGAGTGTTGGCTCCAACCCTATGTCTAAGCCATCCTTAAGATAGTTCCTAATTCCCAGATGGACTTATCTGCTCATGGTCACCCTTGGTCCCAGTTTTCTGCCTCTACTGGATCCTTGTTCTCCATTCTCCTATAAGCCTAGTAGACCTAAACACCCTGGGAACCCCTGGCATGTGTAGGGCTCATTAATATCTACTGAATGGTCGAATCAATAACCTCTTCGTGCTGAAGGCATTCCTTTACCAATGGTGAGCCATAGACACTTTTGATTCTCACAGTACCCCTTTCAAAAGCACCCACAAATAAAAAGCTTCTGCTTTCAGTAGAACTTCCACTGAAGATTTGCAGATTGCAGGAGGTGATCATAATGATACGACACAGCTAACGATTGTAAATCAGTGACCAGAGGTTCCTGTTCATCAAAACCCTTTTGGCCACCCCATCATCAGAGGTTTCTTTCATAGTGGCCATTTCCCCCACAAGTGGCTGACCCTGTCCACTCCTCAGGGTCTCAGCTGCCCCGTCCCCTCCTGTTGTCCTCTACACTCTTCTTCCCAGCTCCCTTGGCAGATCCGGACCCAACAGGAGGCTCCGCTCAGTGAAAGGACTTTTGGGGGCCAGGATCCACCCTCCGTACGAGGCAGTAGAAGGGACTCCCCTGGCGGTTCAGTGATTAAGACTCCATAGGCGGCAGTGGGTTGTCAATTTGCTCATTTTTTTACCTTTCATGACAACAGCAGTGGCCTCTGAACTGGTCTCCCCACCCCCACTGCAGCCAAAGGGACCATCAAAATAAATCCAGTGGTTTTACTCTTTTGCTAAAATCCCTCCAATGACTTTGCATGGCCCTAAGAACAGGGTCCCAGCTTAGAGGGCCCTGCCTGCTCTGGCCTCTGTTTCCTCTGCAGCCTCATCTTGCCCCTCATGCCGCACGCCCTGTACCAGGCTTAGGGACTTCTAGTAGTTCCCTGAGATGCCCCTGGCCTTGCAACCTTCACGTGCAGCTCCCTCAGCGGGAGAGTGACCAACTCTGCCCACCCTTCAAGCTTGGCCAGGTTGGTGGTTCCTCCTGGAAGCCCTCCTGGATGCCTCTGGCCAGGTTGGGTGCCCCTGCTGTGCTTTTCACCCTGTCCTTCTCCAGTCACAGCATCCTGAACTCAATGTCACCTCTCTCTGCTTCTCCTCGGGGAGGCCTCCTTTGACATGGCACCTAGCAGTAATCACGTACTACACATGCACTTGCTTATTTGTTCACAGCCTGTCTGTCCCCTGGAACTTGAGCTCCAGTGAGAGTGGGGACTCTCTCTCCTTTAGCACTACCTCCCCAGAGCTCAGAGCCCTTAGTGGGTGCTCAGCAGTACTTGCTGACTGCTTTAGTTTCCTATGGCCAGTGCAACAAATGACCACAAACTTTGCAGCTGAAATAACATAAGTTTATTATCTTACAGTTCCGGAGGTCAGAAGTTCAAAACAGATCTCACTGGGACTAAAATCAAGGTGTTAGCAGGGCTGCCTTTCTTCTAGAGGCTCAGGGGGAGAGACTGCTTCCTTGCCTTTTCCAGCTTCTAGAGGCTGCCTGCATTCTGGTTCATGGCCTCTTTCTCCATCTTCAAAGCCAGCGATAGCGGGTCAAGTCTTTCTCACATCCCACCACTCTGACGCTGACTCCTTTGCCATCCTCTCCCACTTTTAAGAAACCTTTGGATTGCATGGGGCCCACTTGGATAATCCAGCATAATCTCCCTATTTTAAGGTCAGCTGATTAGCAAACTTAATTCCACCTGTACCCTTACTTCCCCTTTGCCATGTAACCTAACATATCCACAGGTTCCAGGATTCAGATGTGGACATCTTTGGGGGCTATTATTCTGCCTTCCACACTGGCTGACCCATCATACTTTAAATACTTTCTTAATTGCCCCTGTTCCCCAGTAGGCCGTAGACTCAGGGGTGCAGACAGTATCCATTCCTGCCCATCTCTGGGTACCTCTCCTCCAGTGTGCTATCATTCACTGTGTCCTTAGAGCCTCACAACTATCCCAGGAGGAAGGCAAGGCAGGTGCTGTTCCCATTGTACCGATGAGGAAGCTGAGGTTTCAGTAGCTCATGTGACTTGACCAAGGTGGCACGAGAAAGGGCTCCAAGTCCATGCTCAGGACTTAGCCAGCGTCCTTACCGGCAATTTAGTTCCCTGAATTAGGTGGCAGGAGAGCATAAAAAATAATAGCAATAACCATAATCAGACGAAGAAGGAGGAAGAGAGATGGAAGCGTAGAGGAGAAGGAAGAGGGGACATGACCTAGGTCATGAATGACCCTAAAAGCCATAAAATTAAACTTAGCTTTATTATTTTTTTAATTGCTAGTTAGTACACACATCAGTTTCTCTGGGCTGGTCTGAGAGCTCAGGAATGGAGTGTCTGTTAAGTGCCTGTTAAGTGTAGCCCACCAGTGGCTGACTCGTGACGGCCGACTCCTGAGCTAAGAGTGGCAGGAAGCAGCAGGGAGCACAACCTAGCCAGCTGGGGCTCCCTCTGGGAGACCTGTGCCCCAGAGAGAATGGAAGGGCAAGGGTAGACTAGATGAGACCCTGGGCATCCCTTGGTGTATTCTCCCCATTTTACAAATAGAAACTGAGGCACAAACAAGTTAGGCAACTTGTCCAAGGCCACAGAACGAGTATATGCAGAGGCTGGCTTTGAACCCAGGCAGTCTGGCTCGAAGCCTGAGCTCTGTGCTCTCCTGCCCCAAATACAGCACCATAACCCCATCATCTGTGCACTACGCCTGGCACAGACAGGGCTGATTCTGAATCTTGTGGGGACTCTGGGGATATTGGCTACCTCCTGCTGTCCATGGGAGAAGGGTGGTGCAGCCTCCAGACTCCAGGGGACATGTTGCGATTTGGGTTGGGGCAAAGGCTGATGGATGTTAATAATCTCATGTACCAACAAGAATCCTGAGGCTCAGAAAGGTCCACCCCAGTATACGTCAGAGCCAAGACTGAAACCCAGATCTGATTCTGAATTAGCTGTTCTTTCCACTCCTGTCATATCGTCCCCGTGCATCCACAACCCCATCAGACTCAAAATAAATTTTTATCCTTACGCTTATACAACAGTTAACAGGTTTCACAGAGAAATTTCACATACGTTATCGCTGAGATTTCATTGATAAGGTCCTACACTACCATGACATTCAGAGTGAACATCTCCCTCCCATTTCTCTGTTGTCCCTGCTGTTACCTGGGGATGTACCTGGACGCTAACTCCGCCTGTGCCACCACTACCAAACCCGCTGATGCCACCTGGCTGGCCGGCCAGGCATCTGAGGCTGCGGGCTACCCTGCTTCTAAAACCACCAAAGCGGTCAGGCCGGTGTCCAGTGACTGAGGGCTGCTGAACCCTGTCCAGGCCACTGGGCTGCAGCACCACGTCCGGGGAGGGAGTGGGAAGCACTGGAGGTCCCACGGAGGGACACTCTACCTGGGGCATGGCCCTGGATCCGTTGTGTGAGCAGAGCATCCTACCTGGGTTTTTCCCTGGGAGAGAATCGCAGAGGCGAAGGACCTGCCATTTTCAGATTCTTAAAGCCGACAAGTGGGTAGGTAGGGGATATTTGGGACTTTTTTGGTCTTATGTGAAATAGTCGATCGGCGTTCACGTGTACCTGTTTCTCTTCTTCCTTGTCTAGTTGTTGTTCTTCTTTTTCACCTCCTCTCCACGCCACCATCCCCGCTCCCCCAATCACTGTTATCCCAGTGCCTCCTGCAGTGTCTGCAGATGCTCAGGAAGTGATGAATACATGACCCAACAGCACAGATGGAGGACACGAGGTTTATTCCTTCCCGTGGCATTCCAGGGTTTTATCCTCTATCATCTAAGCCAAAGAACTCTTCTGGCCTTGACCCATCCTGGCGGCAATCTGCACCAAAATGTCTGTAAGGCTCCCACTGGGATAACAGGAGCGGTCCTCTCACCTTTGTGAATGAAAGGCAGCTCAGTGCTAATAAGGAGACACAGCTAATAAGGAGTTCAGTCTTTGGACCTCTCCCCTTCCCTGTTCTATATTTCCTGGTTTTATACCGTCCTGTGACTTCCAAATACTATCTCTATCTAGTGACTCTCAAAGTATTGTTTCCAGGCTGGACACCTCCCCTGAACTCAAGACTTGGGTATATATTCAACTCCCTCCACTGCATCTCAACGTGGATGTCTAATTTTAAACGTTCATGACCAAGAAAGAAAGAGCTGTTCACTCCCCATATACCCTCACCCATATCTCTCTCTCCAACAAGCCTTCCCCGACGCAGGAAAAAATACCCCCATGCATCCTGTTGTCCACATCAAACATCTGGGAGTCATCCTTGATTGCCCTATTTCCCTTACTTCCCACGCCCAGTGCATCAGTAATTCCTAGCTGTCCTACCTCCACATCCACCCCCTCTCACCATCTGCTGCTACAAGCCTGGTCCACTCCACCATCGCTGTTCAGCTGGAGCACCGCCAGAACCGTCCTCCTGGTCTCTCTGCTTCCACTCTCATCCATCCTCCACAGACAGCCTTTTGATGTGTAGCTCAGGCCACATCCCTCCTCGAAACCCTCCAGATGAATAAAATACAAACTGCTGATTTCCCCCTTCCGGAACGAGTGTTGTTCATTTCACTTCCTAAAATAAAATAAAAAACCTAAAGGAAAAAGAAAAAAACCAAACTGCTTGCCATGGTCCTCGGGGCCTCACGCAGTGGGCCCCAGACTGCCTCTCGTCCTTTGTCTCTCCTCTTCTCTCCTGGATGCAACAGGTCCCCGCCACACCTCTCTTTTTCTCTGTCCCTTAGCCTTTGTTCCTCTCTGTGCTTTCTGCTCAGAACAGTTTTCTTCCCATCTTTTCCCCAGCTAGAATTCAACTCACATGACCCCTTCTCAGAGATGTCTGCCCGTACCCCCATAGATAAAGTGCCCTATTTCCTCTTTTTCATGGCGTTTAACACATCATCTTACTTGTTTATCTGCCTCTGTGTTTACTGTTTGCTACCCTTGCTGGAGTAGCAACTCCTTAAGGGCAAGAACTCTGTCTTGTTCACTGCTTTACCGCAGGGCCTAGGACAACAATGTTCACTGATGAGAGACTGAATAAGATGACTCTTGCAGTGAAAGTCAAGAGTTAATACAGCATGTCCGTGTGGAAAGAGATCTTCGGAATCCAGATAACGCTGGTGCTGCACTTACTAACTTGAAGAGTGAGTTAGCAACTCTGGGCCATTTTCTGTTCTAGAAGAGGTGTTGTGAGAGTGGTAGAAAATGTATCAGGTGCTGTAAGGACAGTGCCTCCCCGATAGCAGCTGCTCTAAGTAGGTAGGTAAGTCAAACGGGCCAACCTGGTTCCTAGTCCATTGTCCTTTCCATCGTCCCCGGGTGGTGATGGTTAAACACTGGGGGGAATTGAAGAGTTAAAGGTAAGGTAAGTGTAAAGGAAGACCCTGGAATCATTGTGGCATCCCAAAGAGGCTGTCTGTTGTTCCTTTTCAAATGATGGTTTAAGTATGGTTATACTGGAAGGGGGTCAGTGGTCTTAAAATCCACTACAGTTCTAGAAGAGCAAAGAAGCAAGCATACCTTATGCTTTGAGGCTCTGGCTTGTCTTGCCTGTCTCTGGTGAGCAAGACAGTCTTCCTTTCAGCTAAGAGCAGGGGTTCCTCGGCCCCCAGGCAGAGCCCTCTCACTGCTTCTCCCCCAAGCTATAGATGAGGAGGCCTCCCCTGGTGCCTTGTTTCCCTGACCCGTGGCCCTGAGACTGGTAGATACTTAGACCTTGGACCAAGGAGGAGGATGGAGAAACAGGGGCGGAGCCGGGGAGGCACGTAGAGCCCGGTTTAGGCCTGTGCACAAAGGTTCCACCATGTGGATGGTCAGCAGCATCCAAATGGTATTTACTCAGCATGGCAACAGTGAGGGCGAAGTTCTCTGCTGTCCAGACACAGGGGCTCCTCAGTTCTCAGAAGAAAGTCCCATAGAGACAGAAAATAAACACCAGAGGTGATTTTCTTCTGGCCTCGGCAAAGTCACAGGAACCACAGGAGTGGTTTCCAAGCTTGCTGGCAGAGCCAGGCTGGAACGGTGGCAGTGAGGGCTTGGTAAGCGAGATCTGGGCCCAGGAAGATGGAATGGGGTCAGGGGGACTGCAATCTGTAAAGACGAGGGTCAACTAAAGCAGGACGCAAAGGGGGATGAGTTCAGAAAACAGATTTAAGATGTGGAAACTGGCCCCAAGAAGAAAGGACCAGCTGAGGTCAAAACAGTGACCAAGACCCGGAATGTGGATGCAGGCGAGAGAGGGGTGAGTTTAGGGTATCGGTGACTCTGGGAGCAGGTGCCCAGGCCCTGACATCACAACCGGGTTGGATGGGGGGAGGGGAAGAAAGCACCCTTCGAGGAGGGCTTTCTGTGTTCCCGGCTCTATGTTCAACACTTAATGGACATCTTTGGAACAGAGAAAGAACTCTAAGTCCCAGAGAGGTTGGGGTGGGGGCCGGGTTCCCAGGAAAGTTGGGTACTAGGCAGGGACATTGAAGTCATTCTCAGATCTAAGAGCAATCAAGGTGGGAGCAAGACCTTACCAAACCGGCCTTAGGGCTGAGACAGAGATACAGAGAAAGAGAGAGAACACATGCAAGCGAGCTACGGGAGGAGACTCTCACCTGCCTGGGGCCAAGGTGGTGTGATGTTGAACCACTGGAGGAGGTCAGTAGTGGTACCTGCTAGAACTGCAAGGCAGAAATCCAGGCAAAGCCTCAAACAGGCTGAGCCACGGTGCCTGTCCATGCCCAAAGCCATGCTTCTTCTGCTGTACCTGCGTAACCCAGTGGCTTATAATAGTTTCACTATTTATATATCGCTTTACAGTTTTCAAAGCACCTTCACAATTTAGGCTACTTAACTGATGTCCATTGCTGGATTATCAGGCGGTGGGAGTCAAGTGTTTCACAGATTATTCTGTCTGGCTGCTCCTCTGTGACTCTGGCTAAGCTACTTGCCCTCTCTGGGCTTCGATGTGCCCAACTAAGAGGAGGCAACAATCAGTCATTCTTCTGCAACATAGGATGAGAAGCATCTGGAGAGGTGCTGGTAGTGAGCGGATTTGCCAGGCTTCAGCAAGCTCTGGAGTCCCCAGACATTCTAGAGAATACCCATTCACTGGGCTCCAGGAAGACAAATTCGGACGTATTATAATCTTTCCTTCAACCCAGCTTTTAAGCCCTAAATGCTTCCAGAAGCCTTGTCGTTCTCTCGCCCCTTGCCAAGCCTGGTTTTGAGACAGGGAAGTTAGGGAGGAGTTTCTGATTCCTGTACGGCTCTATTTTTATCTGGAATGTATCTTCCTGCACCGCCAGTGATTGGCGCCTTCGGGGCCGAGGGTAAAGTACACTGTCAGCAGGACCCGAGCAGTATATAGCAACGGACAGAGAGACTGAGCTGTTATGGGGGCGGGAAGTTAGACAGATGGACAAACTGATGGGCCCAGCATCTTTGCCAAGAGCAGCTCAATTAATTAATCACGAGGACAAGATGTTCGCCTGTGACCACGCCCAGCGTGACACATGTAGGGCACTAATCAGAGCGGGCACTGGGCTCCCCGCGCACCCCAGCGCTGTCGGGAGCTCTGGCATCTTGAAGAGAGGTGAATCCTTTTGCATCTTTATGGGAAATCAGCATCTGATGTTTAGGCCGGAATGAGAATAAACTTGACTTACAGCAGGAAACAGTAAAGAGGGACCTGTCTTTTCCTCCAGAGCAGCCTGTTCGCAGATCTGAAGGTCCGTGGCCGCAGCAGTTCTTTCCTGTCTCTAAGCAAAGGCCCCTTCACAAAGCTTGGCCCCCACGTAACTTCACGCGAGGCGGTGGGGGGCGGCCGTGTGCGCCTCCCCTGCTCCAGGGGCAGCGTCACGGTGTGACCAGCGACGTTTCCTTTGGAGGGAGCACCCAAGTAAGAAAGCTTGGAGACACTTTTAGCGCAAAAAGGAGGGCCTAGGAAGTGTGTGTGTGTGTGTGTGTGTGTGTGTGTGTGTGTGTGTGGTGTACAGGGATACAAGCTTGCAGCTGGAGTGGAGCATGCTTGGTCTTTGTAGGCCATGAGCCCCGTGGAAAGACAGAAATGGACTTTCTCGGGCAAACTGCTACCCAGATCCTCCCAGTTTCAGGCTAGAGGTGAGCAGAGGGAGTGGAGATGGAGTTTGCGGTCTGTGTACGAAACGCCATCATCATGGTCACCAAAAACCAAAGCCGAATGTCTCTGAGACTGGACATTTAAAAAACATTATTAAAACCGTGTGGTTCCATAGGCCGCATGTAACAAGGCAGAAGTGAGGGGGCCATTTCCAGTGCTTACTGACTCACCGTATGAGTCTTGGTGACAAATGGCACATGGGAGTGAACAGTGGCCAGGGTACATCTTGGCCTCTTCAGGGGGCCTAGAGGCACCTTGGGGGAGGGAAGGCCACAGGAAACCAATGGTTGCATTGGTGGTAGAGCAGGGGCATGGTAACCAGCTGGTAACCAGTTTGCAGAAAGCTCACAGCAAAAAGGAACAGAACGTAAAAGGGGTGAACGAGCCTCTCAGTGAGGACACTGTAGAGAACAGTAATGCAATATGCAAATCCCTATAACTGAAGTCATCGCAGGGTTCTTGGAAGGAAGGACCCCGTTGCCTGTAGTAATAGTAACCCTTCTAAAGCTCTTATTATGTCCTAGGCCTTGTCCCCACACTTTAGATGTATAGTCAATCATTTAGTCCACAGAACAACCTTGTGAGTGATGTGCTACTGTTATCCCTGTCAAGGTACAGAAAGATAAAATCATTTACCCAAGGTCACTGAGCTAGGGAGATGGAGCGACTCAGCGGTCGAATCCAGATAGTCTGGTTCTCATCGCCATGCTACTTGACTCTCGTATTATTTGAATATTTTCTGAACATTTCTATGCCCAAGGCACTCAATTAAGTAGGGGAAACAAGACACAAAAATACTTGTCAAAAGTTCAATCAAGGGGCTTCCCTGGTGGCACAGAGGTTAAGAATCCACCTGCCAATGCAGGGGACACGGGTTCGAGCCCTGGTCCGGGAAGATCCCACATGCCGCGGAGCAACTAAGCCTGTGCGCCACAACTACTGAGCCTGCGCTCTAGAGCGACAACTACGGAGCCCGCGTGCCCTAGAGCCCATGCTCTGCAACAAGAGAAGCCACCGCAATGAGAAGCCCGCGCACCACAACGAAGAGTAGCCTCCGCTCGCCGCAACTAGAGGAAGCCCGTGCGCAGCAACGAAGACCCGTCGCAGCCAAAATAAATAAATAAATAAAAGTTCAATCAAAGACGTTTGCTCATCCCATTAGATACACTTACAGGCCTCTCTCTCCAGTGCATTTTGCCAGCCTACAGTTTTCGAAGCCTCATGTGACAACGGGAAGACGCTGTCACCGATAGAGCCCTCTCCGGGCTGGGTCTCCATGGGATGCGGAACCCGGCCTTGTCCTGCCTCCCAGATCCCTGGGTGCTCCAACCTCCACCCCCAGGGCAGCACCAAGCTTTATTCCTTTCCAGATCCCCAGAGCCACACCCAGGGCCAAGGACACTATAAACATTCACTAAATGCAGTTGACTGAACGGGGTTTTTTAAGTCTTTGAATGCAGGAGTCAATTGCAAAACGCTGAGAAAAGACCTCACTGTCGCCGTGTCCCTGCTTGCGGCCGCATAGCCAGCACCTCGTGTGGCACCCGGTGCCGATGCTCAGCAGTGCCGAGTGCATATTTGCTGGTTAACTTCGGCTTCCCCTTGGTTTGCCAGGAGAGGCCGGCAGAGACCAACGCCAATGTGGACGACTCGGCGCCCCCCTCGGTGGCCCAGCTGGCCGGGCGATTCAGGGAGCAGGCAGCCGCCGCAAAGGAGGTGAGTCAGGAGGCTTCAGAGCCCCTCTCCTGGGAGGGGGCTGGAGGAAGGGGAAGTCTGGGTCAGGCCCAGAGTAGAGGGAGGGAGGAGGCCTGGTAATTACCAAATTAGGAAGAGAAGCCAGAGAGGGGTCTCTCTGAATGTGAGGAATGTCGCCATGTTGCTGGGCCTGGGCAGGACCGTTCCCCACCAGAGTGAGGCTTACGCTCTGGCCAGGAGGGCTGAGAGCTGAAAGCCCTGCTGTTAGAGACGGGGGTCTGGAACCTGGGGCTTGTCCACCTCAGTCCTCCACTGATAGAGACTTAGATCTTGCCCAGCTGTGCCAGGCCTGGACTGCTTCAGAATAAAGAAGTCCCCACACCAGGCTCCTCCCCGGAGCATAGAAAGCTTAGGAATCCGGAGCAAGGGTGGATTACAAAAGGAGAAATGGGAAGAAAGAGAGGACGGAAAGGGAAGCACATTCAGATAGGAAGCCAGGGATCAGGGAGGAAAGGGATCCGGTGACCAGTGGATTCTAGAATCCTGCTGGAGAGGACAGTGTCAAATGGGGCATTGCAGCATTGGAGAGATTTGGGCTAGATTTTCTTGAGTCCTACAGTCTGAGGAGCTCCTTAGAAGTGAAATGACGGAAGGGAACCCCAGTGTGGGGGGAGGTTTATCGTGGCCCCTTGGGACAAACGAGAGTGTAATTGTCATGCTTTTTTAGGTGCGTTGTTTTGCATTTTTATTTTCCCATCTGAATAATCGGTCCATAATTTCAGACACGATAGGAATGTCATAAAGGGTGAAGGAGATAGTATTGATCTAAGGTGCTGGCAGTGCTTAGAAGCTGGGTGTGGGTGTCATTGTGAGATGTTGCTTCAGGCAGGCCAGTGAATCACGAGTAAAGGAGGATGCTCCAGCAGGAAGGGACTGGGAGAGTCTGAAAAGGACTAGAGAGCGTGAAAGTCAGAATGGGTAGACAGTTCACTAGAATGAATTTATAAAGTTAATGGGCAGTCTCAAAGACATGCAATCCCTCCCTTCATTCTTTTCTCCACCAGACATCCCTAAACATTCCTAAAACCGGTTTCTACTTCCTTCCTCTTCCTCCCTGTTGCCTGATTAGCTCTCTCTCTTTTTCTCTCTGTGTGTCTGTCTGTCGCCCTCCCTCTAGACACCAGCCAGTAAACCAACGAGAAGGAAACCGCCCTGCTCCCTCTCTCTGTTCCCTCCCAGGGTAGAGCTGGGCCAGAACGGTGAAGAGGTAAGTGCTGCTGTTGCTGGGGGCTCAGAGGATGCTGCTTATGGATTTTCTTTCTCCTTTCTGTAGGAAGAGGCATGCAATTCACACTTTCAGACTTGAAACCTGTGCAGGGAATTTCTCCATTTCAGATTCAGGGGTGACTCTCCTTAACGCTTCCTGAATCCTTGACTTTGAAAACAAGGTCCCTTCCTACTCCCTCTTACTGAGCCTCCTTTATGGTTTTCAAGGATAGGAGCACTGTTTTTTGTTGTTTTTTGTTTTTTGTTTTTAAACATCTTTATTGAAGTATAATTGCCTTACAATGGTGTGTTAGCTTCTGCTTTATAACAAAGTGAATCAGTTATACATATACAATATGTTCCCATTTCTCTTCCCTCTTGCATCTCCCTCCCTCCCACCCTCCCCATCCCACCCCTCTAGGTGGTCACAAAGCACCGAGCTGATCTCCCTGTGCTATGCGGCTGCTTCCCACTAGCTATCTATTTTACATTTGGTAGTGTATATATGTCCATGACACTCTCTTACCCTGTCACATCTCACCCCACCCCCTCCCCATATCCTCAAGTCCATTCTCTAGTAGGTCTGTGTCTTTATTCCCGTCTTGCCACTAGGTTCTTCATTGCCTTTTTTTTTTTTTTCCTTAGATTCCGTATATATGTGTTAACATACTGTATTTGTTTTTCTCTTTCTGACTTACTTCACTCTGTATGACAGACTCTAACTCCATCCACCTCATTACAAATACCTCCATTTCATTTCTTTTTATGGCTGAGTAATATTCCATTGTATATATGTGCCACATCTTCTTTATCCATTCATCTGTCGATGGACATTTAGGTTGCTTCCATGTCCTGGCTATTGTAAATAGAGCTGCAATGAACATTGTGGTACATGACTCTTTTTGACCTATGGTTTTCTCAGGGTATATGCCCAGTAGTGGGATTGCTGGGTCGTATGGTAGTTCTATTTGTAGTTTTTTAAGGAACCTCCATACTGTTCTCCATAGTGGCTGTATCAATTTACATTCCCACCAACAGTGCAAGAGTGTTCCCTTTCCTCCACACCCTCTCCAGCATTTATTGTTTCTAGATTTTTTGATGATGGCCATTCTGACCGGTGTGAGATGATATCTCATTGTAGTTTTGATTTGCATTTCTCTAATGATTAATGATGTTGAGCATTCTTTCATGTGTCTGTAGGCCATCTGTATATCTTCTTTGGAGAAATGTCTACTTAGGTCTTCTGCCCATTTTTGGATTGGGTTGTTTGTTTTTTTGTTATTGAGCTGCATGAGCTGCTTGTAAATCTTGGAGATTAATCCTTTGTCAGTTGCTTCATTTGCAAATATTTTCTCCCATTCTGATGGTTGTCTTTTGGTCTTGTTTATGGTTTCCTTTGCTGTGCAAAACCTTTTAAGTTTCATTAGGTCCCATTTGTTTATTTGTGTTCTTATTTCCATTTCTCTGGGAGCTGGGTCAAAAAGAATCTTGCTGTGATGTATGTCATAGAGTGTTCTGCCTATGTTTTCCTCTAAGAGTTTGATAGTGTCTGCCCTTACACTTAGGTCTTTAATCCATTTTGAGTTTATTTTTGTGCATGGTGTCAGGGAGTGTTCTAATTTCATACTTTTACATGTACCTGTCCAATTTTCCCAGCACCACTTATTGAAGAGGCTGTCTTTTCTCCACTGTATATGCTTGCCTCCTTTATCAAAGATAAGGTGACCATATGTGTGTGGGTTTATCTCTGGGCTTTCTATCCTGTTCCATTGATCTGTATTTCTGTTTTTGAGGAGCACTGTTTTTCAAGCCTGAGCATTTCAGCCAAGAGAATGGGTCCATAGAGTATTACCACACCAGATTCAGGAGTCATGAAAGTCATGTTTGACTCCCAGGTCTGACTGATACGATCTTCCATGTATGCAAGGCATCTGGAAAGAGGGCTGCACTCACATAAAGCAGAACTGCAGTGTGAGAGAGTCGCGGGTTTCTGTGGTATCTTGAAAAGGCTGCCTATTGTTCTGGATCACTGAAAGAGAACCAGAGCACACAGGAGGCCTCATTGCCCTCAGATATAAATAGCCAATGTTACCAACATAATAAAGGCTCTGGTATCATAGATCATAGCCAACAATGGATTCCCGGCCTGCGTGTTCACCTACCCTTATTTATCTAATTGTAGCTGTAAGAGCAACTTGTCCACACCCTCCCAGGAAACCATGAACCTTCACTGTGGTCGTGGTCCCCGCCAGAAATGGATTAGCATGTTCTCTTGTCCGGCCTGGGAGGCCAACCCCAAAATAGAGCAGCAAGCCAAAGACAGTCCAATTCCCACATCCCAACTGTGATACCTCTTTCCCCCGCTTCCTTTTTGGGGGGCCAACATCCTGACGACAGACACTGGATAGCCATGTGGACTTGGGCAAGGCCCTTGGTGTCTACATTTTCTCGTTTATAAAGTGAAACATTTGGAGTCGATCAACGGTTTTCAAACCTTTTTGTCAACCCAAGGCATATAAGCAGAAGCCCATCAGATAAAGCAGAAACTCAGAGCTGCTCTCAACCAAGTGGGAAGGGGGTGGAGCCCCCCATATGCTCTGAGAATACTCCCCCCCAGAACTGGACAGGGGTCTTCTGGGATGAGAACGCCCCAAGAAGCCCAGTTTAAAAAACACTACATTTTTGTTGGGGTCTCCTCAGGTGCTGACATCATGATTCTGACCCCATCTTCTTGGGTCATCAGCCAGCATTCCAACCAAAGCCATACCAACAACTTCTCTTTACTGAGGGTGAACTTCTCCTGTGACCTTCACCCTGAGGGCTTGGAGCCTGTGTTAGGCAATAGGCTGAGGCCGTGGCCACTAGGTGCCTACCGTGAGGCTGCCCCCTGATGACCTGGACTCAGCCCCAGAGAAGTCACTGCACTGCGCCTGCTTCCTTTTTTGTAAAATGGGACAAGAACACTAACCCGACATGATGGGGGCCAGATGGGGACTTTTATCCCCTGGATAAAAGTCCTGGAGAGTCTGAAAAGGACTAGAGAGCCTGAAAGTCAGAATGGGTAGACAGTTATCCCCTGGATAAAAGTGGAGGGAGGGCTTCCCTGGTGACGCAGTGGTTGAGAATCTGCCTGCCAATTCAGGGGACACGGGTTCGAGCCCTGGTCCGGGAAGATCCCATATGCCGCGGAGCAGCTGGGCCCGTGAGCCACAACTACTGAGCCTGCGTGTCTGGAGCCTGTGCTCCGCAACAAGAGAGGGCGCGACAGTGAGAGGCCCGCGCACCGCGATGAAGAGTGGCCCCCACTTGCCGCAACTAGAGAAAGCCCTCGTACAGAAACGAAGACCCAACACAGCCATAAATAAATAAAATAAATAAATAATTTTAAAAAAAAAGTGGAGGGAGTTCAGCAGCTCTGGGAGAAATACGTTTACATGTTCCATCCCATGGGGCACCACCAGCAGCTAAATGGCATGTAATAGCCAAGGGCTGGATGAATGGGAGGGTGGATTTAAGAGGGAAGGTCCTGCGTGGAGTGACAGGCTGCTTGCACGTAGGCAGGACGTTGCTTCCAGAGACCAGTGACTTTTTGTCACAAGCTTGAAATTCACATAAAAATAAAATGAGCAGCCGGCTCTGTCTGGCTGGGTTAGAAAATTGTGGAGGCTGCTGCCCACAGTTCTCCTTCTGGACTCCCATGGCACAGCCTGCAGGAGCCCTAGAGCCGGGAGCCTTGGGGGCCTGGGAAGGCCCCAGTCAGGCTACCCCTCGGTTCCCAATGCACAGTGCCGGAGAGGGTCTTCCCATCCCTTCTTCATCCCTGCCCCCTCCCTTTGCCTGCACAGGCCTGAGACGGTGGAGCCAGGAGTTGCCCCTCTCTGGAGAACCCACCCAAAAGAGTGTTTAATGTGGCCACTGAGCCTGCCTTGCCTGCCCACAACAGGGCTGGAAAACAGTTCCGTCTGAAAAATCTGGTCATTATTCTAGACATTATAGGAATGTCATATATGGACATATATACATACATATAGAGAGATGTCAGGCTGACTTTTCTCCACCAGCAGTATGAGCGGCGGCCGCTTGTTAAACAGTAAAGAGCTGCTTGTTAAACAGTAAAGGAAATACTGCCACCTGCAGCCGTTCCCAGGAATGGCATTGGCGGCTCTTTCGGATTCTTCCTGCTTTGCAGTTCAGTTCAAATCAACAAGGATTTCGTAGGGCATGAGCTGGGTTCCCAGCACTGTCCTATGATGAAGGGGCTGTGTTTATTGAATTTTCACTGTCTTCAGAAGATACTAGTCAGTTGCGGAAGAGAATAAAGTATTACGTAAAGTGAGCTTTGTCAGCACAATTGTTGCTGCAGTTCCTAAACAGTATCTTCAGAAACCCGGCCTCATCTGAACGTTCACCGTAAAGCCCAGAAATTAAGGACAACTGAGTTTGGGCTGGAAGCTCTTTGTTCTCACGGTGGACGCAAGGCTCCTTGAAAGACTGATGGCTCTGGAAATACGTCTGATGGTGTAAACTCATGGAGCCAGAGGCACCTGAGAGCTGGAGGAGGCCTTAGAATCGTTTATGCCAACCCACCCACCTGCCTGGGTCTTGGCTGGGCAGGCCGAGGCCAGGGCAGCCATCTAGCTCCTGTCAAAGCCGGAGTTAGCAGGGGCTGGGGAAGGGAGCTCCTGAGTCCCAGCCAGTGGCTGCCCCACGCTCCAGCACCTCCCCCCGCAATGCTGGGCCTTAAAAAGGTCACAGGGAGTTCAGTTGAGTGAGTCTGTCTCCTTCCATCACTAAAATACAATCATCTCACTCAATAACTATCTCAGAATATTTATAAGAAATTGTGTCATTCTCCTTATGATTCAAGTAAATTAGCACATGGGTGCAAGGAGCAGGGTCCCCAAACTATAGGAAAATCTGCTCTGGTCTCTGTCCGACATCGTGGAAGTCATCTTTTTCTTCATCATCGTCATCATCATCACTGTCAACATTCCTACCTGTTGAGGATCAATATAGCTGTGGAACTAGAATCAAGTTGTAGGGATTTTACACAAAACAGGAAGGAGTCAATCTTTTTAGATAATATAAAATCCAAAGCCAGGCAAGATTCCTGACATACATTCATCACAAAAATATCCCAACTAACAGAACATATATATGTGTGTGTGTGTGTATACACACATATATTCACATACATATATCTCAGACATCGACCACTTTCAGAGGGCAGGCGCTCAATCATATTCATTTTTATGTAACCAACACAATGCCTGGAATGTAGGAGATACTCAATAAATGTCTGTTTAATCAAAATGAATAGTCAGTGTTTTGGAATATGATAATTTATAAACAACACTATTGGTGGGGTTTTCCAAAATATTATTAGTTTAAGGGAAGAATTTCAAGTATACCTCCGTCAGGTTTCACTCCAGCTCTGTGGTTTCTTATGTTGATGACAAACAGAATGGATGATCACTGTGCCCTTTCTCTTTGAAATCCCCTCCAATTGTTGGCTCACGTTGCTGAAGGTCATGAGGTGAAGATCTTGCCCCCCTCAGACACAGTCTGTTCCCTCATAACGACCATGAAGGCATACTTCCTGGAACAGGAGGCCTCCTGTGTTTCAGACGTCCTGCCTGCTCTGATTGATAGATTCAAGTGGTCTTGTTAGTGGTAGGGTGAGGGAGCGGGGAAGGGGAGTCTGCCACGCCCAGGACCTGAGGAGGTAAGTGAGCTCCTGAAGCTAAGTGATGAAGTGGTAAAACCAACTTTTTCTTCTCCTCTTATTCCAACTGTGGCTTCTGGGCTCCAGCCAGAACCCCACCTCCCTTCACCTCACTCATTTGCTTGTTCTGGTCCATTTGCTTTTATAGAAGTCACCGCCCAATGCAAACCACCCTCCTAAAGTCAAGGTGAAGAGCTCGCCTCTGATTGAGAAGCTCCAGGTAAGTTCAGAATCATTACCTAATGCTACCTCCTATCCAACCCCCTCTCTTATCCAACATTTGCATGTCTTTGGGGCTCCTAAGGTAGTCCCAGATGTCACCTGGACAGTTGACCTCTGATAACCAGCTAGTGATCAAATTGCCCTGAAGGATGAGGAGCTCTACCTGGGGGCAAAATGCTAAAATAAGGACCCTATCAAACATGAGCTCGTATCATTAGCACCTAATGGAGATTGAGGATAATCAGATGCCTCAAGAGTCTTATGGGAAAGGATGTTATACACAAGAAACACTCCAAGAATAACCAAGTCCTTTCCAAGGCCTGAATGCAGCCACAAACCATTTCAGCTTTACACAGGGCTGAAATTCAACTGCTAGTCATTACACCACTACAGCCAAGTTCATTGTTTGCAAAGTATTCCATCCTACCTCACCACCTTGTACATCCAGAGCCCTCACCACTGTGCCCACAGTGGGGCTGGCTTTCCTGGAGTGTAAACGAAGTATATGACACTGCACTTGATCTCACAATCTTGTTGGGGAGACAAGATTTTCACACATGATACAATAAAAGACATATAGGAGAGTAAATACCAGAGATCTAAATTGTGGGTTAACTATCCGACTCCTACTGCTCTAGACCAGGACTTTTAAACCTTGGCATTATTTGAGCTGGTAAATTTTGTTGCAGGGGCTGCCTTGTACACTGCAAGATGCTTTAGCAGCATCCTTGGTCCCTAGCCACTAGATGCCAGCAGCACTCTTCAGTAAACTGTGACAAAGAAAAATGCCCCTAGACATTGCCTAATGTCTCCTGGAGACAAAATCATCCCCCTGCCCCCTACCCCAGCTGAGAACCACTGCGGTAAAATTTTAGAGCGAGAAGACAGTCAAGTGGGCAGGAGTAATTAACAAATGCTTTAGGAAATACCTATTTCCTGAGTCCGTCCTTAAGAATAGTGGCTGGAAAGGAGGGAGGAAGGTACTCCTGGTGTGGGGACAGCATGCGCTAAAGCACAGAGGAGGGACAGGCATGATGTATCTGGGTGGGGCCTGTAGAAGATGCTCCAGCTTTCACCACTGTCTCTGTGCAGTCACCCAGGAGAACAGCAAGGCTCTCCTGCACTGGCTCCTCCCCTCTGGGTCCAACTAATAAAACTGGCTCGTCTACCTTGTTCTGAAGCCATTGTTAGGGGTGTGTCAAGACAAGTAGCCACAGCCTCTGCAGTTCCCAGCTATGTGAGAGACCAGGGATTTGGCCCCCAGCCTGATTTGGGGTTAAGGGAAGCATCTCTGGTTTGGGTTATGAGCCTACCTCATGGCTGGGGGGGGAGTCTCCCCTGAAGTTTAATTCATACTGAGAAGCCCTGATCCCACCCCAGCTGCAGGGAGGGAGTGGGCTGCCCATCGCTGTAGGAGGCTGCAGGGCTCCCATATACCTAACAGGGATCTCTCAGAAGGGACCCCAGAACTCAGACATTCCCTCCTAGCAGCCATCCAAAGGGTGTAGCCGAGGACCCCTACCTCTGTCTCCCGGCAGCCTACCACAGACCTCATCCAAGTGCCAGAAGTTAGTTTGCAAATGCTGTGTACCCTGCAGTCTTGGTCTTATTCCCCTTTCTAGTCATTAATAAGCCTCTTTGGGAAACATCGCAACCTGAGAATGAGGTTTTAATCTCTAATGGTTTAATCTCATGAAGAATGTCAGCGACAGTATATAATTTGGCCAAATCCCATAGGAACCTTACTTTGTTGGAAATACGTGGGGAAAGAACTAAGAAATGCATCATCAGCTTCATTTTTCTTCTAAGTATTCTATTGGATGAGTTAGGAACTATGATTTTTCTTCACTAGAATAGTCCATAATTCAAAGTTCAAGTTTTCCGCTGGCTAGCAAGACCCATTTTCTTTGCAAGCAGTCTTACAGAGGGAATGTCCCAGCTTGACCCTGAGAGGGCAGGAAGACCTCCTTTAATGCCCAGTTAATATCCCCTCTGCCATGAAGCCCTCTGGGCCATGCCAGCACACCAACTCCCACAGCCTCTGTGGTCCAAACCTGTCCCTTTGTACCTGCAACATGCTGCTTTTAGACATGGCGTGGGCTCACACTGTTGCTATTTAACTTTTATATTTTTAATTGGGCAATGACACAATCTTGTCTATATTATAAATTCTTTCTTAAAATCACAATTGAAAAACTAACATCGTCCTAAACATGTGTAATGTTCTATACTGTGCAAGTCCTAAAGTACATGTCGGAGTTCTCCAAGATGACAGAGCCTCGGCTGGCAGGAGGGTGGCACCGAGGGGAGTCTGGAGGGAAAGGGTGTGAGTCGGGTAGTGGCAGGAGAGAGTAATGGGACCAGATCATAAAAGACTCTAAAGGTCAGGCTCAGTCGATGGGACAAATAAAGACTCCGAGACACAGAAAGCCTACTGGACTCGCTGTAGGTCACACAGCTATTAAGTGAAAGAGGCAATACCTGGAGTTGGGTGTGTCTCCGTGGAGAGCATCCTCTGCCCCTCAAGCCTGGTCCCTTCCCTTGGAGGCCTTGCTGCTGGCCCTCCTGCTCTGGAGGATGCAACTGCGCAATGATTTGGAAACGCAGAGGTCAGGGCAGGAGGAGCGAGAGCCCCTAGGTGGCGCTAGAGGACCCAAGGCGCTCACGTTCAGTCCCTCCGTAGACCTCTGCACCACCACCTTCTCTGAGGCAGTCGGATAGATCTGGGACCACCGCCTCCTCCCCCACCAAACTCATGACTCCCTCAGGCCTCCCTCAGGGTTACCTTTGGGTAACCCCTCCCGTTTGCTTGTCCTCAGGGTTCATTTTGGTCTGGTAGCACCTGCACTGCGATGCTGCAAGTAGGGTCACACACTGGCATCTGCTCTGCTGGCTCCCCCCTGGAAAGGCGTGGTGGCCTGCTGTGTCCACCACTGTGGTCTACCGAGAGAGACCCTGTACTTGGAGACTGAGGGACAAACAGACCTGGCTCGAATCCCAGGGCAGATTCCTTAAACACTTCGCTAATTTGTGCCATGAGAACAAAACTGAACATGTAGGGTGGTTGTAGAGAGGAAAACTGCATATGCCCAGCAAGGAGTAGGCATCCAGTATGCGGTAACTGCTCTTGACTCTGATGAGAAAGATGGTAAAGGGCGCTGACAGCATGAGATCCTGGTGCCTGCAGGTGCTGGCAGTGGCTATTCTGGCCTCTTTGTCTATAAATCGGGACTGTTCCAATGCATTTTTGCTGGATCAAATCAGTGCTTCCTGGGCATTATGGAATGCAGCCTGGGTTTGAAATTCCTCATCTTTTCCCTACAGGCCAATTTAGTCTTTGATCCAGCGGCCCTGCTGCCTGGGGCCTCACCCAAGAGTCCTGGACTCAAGGCCATGGTGTCACCGTTTCACAGCCCGCCTTCTACCCCCAGCAGCCCTGGCGTGCGGTCTCGGGCCAGCGAGCCAGAGGAGGTGCCCGTCAGCTTTGACCAGCCTCCTGAAGGCAGTCATCTGCCCTCTTACAATAAGGTAATATCTTGATCCTAAGTACTGTGGTGTGTCTGTGGAAATGCGGGCACTGGGCAATCCTGAATCACCTCTACCCTGTTGTCCTGGAGAAAGGAAGACACTGCTGAGCTGTGGTTTATAACAAAGGAAATTTCTCCTCTTCCTGGCAAGTGATCCCTGAGCTAAGATCACCCTCTACCTAGCCTGCCTCTCATCCGCTGTCCCTGTAACTGTGCCACTCACCTGAAAGACAGGTGCAGGGGATGGAGTGCTCCACCCTTTGTGGAGAGAAGGGCAGGGATTCAGTACTGATCCCAGCTGCACAGAGAGTTATGTCAAAAGCTGAAAACAAAAACTAAAGCCCTGATCAGCGACTCAGCAGAAGGGAGGGCAGGGTCACTAGGTTGTCCTGTCCTGCCTTGATATGAATACCCCTAAGTGTCCCAGAATGGGCTCAAATCATTCTTACTGCATCTTGCCCCAGTTGAAGAATATCCAAATCGTTCCCTTTGCAAAAAGATGTATGGCAGCACTTGTTTCTGTAGATGCTACCCTAATACTTTGTGTGTGATTTCATCAGATCCCTGCCCTACTAGAAGGAGGTAAGAATCAGGAGAATCAGAGGTACATACAGTCCAATACACTCCAAGCAGGTACCCAGCAAACTTGGACCAGAGCCAGGCAGTGGCTAAGAGTTAAAGGGCTCTTATTCTTTTTTTTGGTTGCACCGCGGGCATGTGGGATTTTACTTTCCCGACCAGGGGTCGAACCCGCACCCCCTGCAGTGGAAGCACAGAGTCTTAACCACTTGACCACCAGGGAAGTCCCTGAGTTAAAGGGCTCTGATGCCAGGAAAAGTTAAATGAATGTGACCTTAGAATTAAGGATGGAGAGAGCAGGATCTTCCGGGCCCTTCCAGAGGATCCATCTAGGAAAGAGGTCAAATGTGTCGAAACAGGTAGGGCCCAAGGAAACAAAGTGGTGGTGAGGAGGTGATGGGGTAGGCTTGAGCCTGCTGGCTGGGACAGAGTGGAGATCCTTCAGCCCAGGGCAATGGAGAGACCCCCGACGGCAGAGAGGAACCCAGGAGAGAGCCCTGTCTTCTCACAGGATGTCAGTGGGATGTAGAGGCAGGGAGGGAGGCTCTGCCACCTGGTCATAGTACTGGGGGCTTTAGTCTGTGACAGCAGTAAGGGAGCAGGCAGGATTATTTCTGAACCCTGCTGGCCATGAGGGCTGGGGCCTTGATAGCCTGCAGGGCTAGCCTCACCGTGGTCTCAGGAAAGTTCCTGGGAAGCCCTTTTAAAACCAAGTATTCAGGGCTTCCCTGATGGTGCAGTGGTTGAGAATCTACCTGCCAGTGCAGGGGACACAGGTTCGATCCCTGGTCGGGGAAGATCCCACATGCCGCAGAACAACTAAGCCTGTGTGCCACAACTACTGAGCCTGCGCTCAAGATCCCACGAGCCACAACTACTGAGCCCACGAGCCACAACTACTGAGCCCACGTGCCACAACTACTGAAGCCCGTGCGCCTAGAGCCCGTGCTCCGCAACAAGAGAAGCCACCAGAATGAGAAGCCCGCGAACCGCAACGAAGAGTAGCCCCGACTAGCCGCAACCAGAGAAAAGCCCGCGTGCAGCAACGAAGACCCAATGCAGCCAGAAACAATAAATAAATAAAAATAAAATAATAACATGAATTTATTTTAAAAAAACAAGTATTCATTCCAAACTTCTGAGACAGCTAGGATTGACAAATACCAAAATGCAAATCAGTGAGAAAATAAGATTTAATTTGCACATAAATTTGTAAAGACACATCACTTGAGTAAAGTAGGACACCCACTATAAACACGCCCATTGAACTTCTGACAAAGTCCAGTGGACCCAGGTGAGGCCTGGTTCTGAGATTCACACACTTCCCAGAGAGAAAATGGTTTTCAGGCAGCTCTGCTGGGTGTTTCTAAGGTGTGGCTTCTGCTAGAGTTGGACCTCCCTGGAGAAAGCAAAGGATTCTGGCTGCTCAGCTCTCCCGGGGTTAGCCAGCTTTGCGGGGGGCGTGGGGCAGGAGGGGAAGGGAGGAAGCTGATCACCAGCTGTCCAGCTCCACACCCATGAGGTCACGGTACCAGCCACCCACAGACCCCCAACCCTCTTTTCTGTTGGGTTCACCTTTGTCAAAGTGGAATCTTCAGAATGTTAAAACATGACTCTGATACAAAATAGAGAGAGATTTTGTTCAACTAGTTAATTTAGGAGGGACCCTGTAAGATGGTAAAGCTCATTCAAAGAACTGCTTATTTATAGGCAATTAAAAAGGACAAATGTTAGAATAAAATTGCTAAGTTAGACACTGAACTGGTTGTTATTTTCCAGGCCAGTAAAATCTTAGGTTATCTTTTTTACTGGATAGACAGCATTTTCATCTTCACACACACCGAAAAAAATCTGCAGGTTACCATGGAATACCGCAACCCCACAGGGCTCTAACCTATAATAAATAGCAAGCAATGGTACATCCTCCTAGAAAATCAAATGATCCTCAGGTGGGCTTGGGAAGCTGTGCGTGTGAGACTGACAGTGAAAGAACATGCGCCCTCCCTTTGGCCTTTTTCGCAGGTGTAGATCATTTTCCTTAACACTTTCTTGCAGGTGCGGACAAGGGGCTCCATAAAAAGGCGCCCTCCCTCCAGGCGATTCCGAAGGTCCCAGTCGGAGGACTGTGCGGACCTGGGGGAGCTCAGGGCCGTGGAGTCCTCCCAGGAGAATGGTGCCAAGGAAGAGAATGGGGACGAGGTGTTCCTAGCTAAGAGCAAGACCCCAGGATCCCCTCCTCTGAGGAGGACGCCCAGCAGGACAGAGAAGCAGGAGGAGAAGGGCAGGGCCTTGAGGGTAGCCCAGCAGCACGAAAAGGCCGTGGGGAGCTCCGAGGAGGGGGCCAGCCAGCGTCCAGCCCGAGCCTCCAGCCCAGAGGCAGAGGACGGGGGTGGGAGCCCCACGGAGGAGAAACCGGCTGAGGAGCAGACGCCAGAGCCTGCGGAGGTGAAGGAGAGGGCGGCCGGTGAAGAGGCGGAGCCCGGACAAAGGAGCCGAGATACAAAGGGGCTGGAGGAGGGAGCTGTGGGGGACGAGACCCCCCAAAACCCCCCTGGAGGAAGCGAGGGCGACCACAGTCCTGAGCAGGGGGCTGGCAAGGAAAAACACGATGAGGGGACCATCCTCGAGCCAGGCTGTGACCCTGGCACTGGCCACGCCCAGCCGGACGCCAGCAGTGAGGTCCCCAAGACGGAGGTAGGTGGCCTGGCTTGTCCCCCCGACCCGGACAGGGCAGGGCCAGCGCATCCTATGTCCCATGCCCTGTTCCTTACATCCATCACCAATCAGCTGGGTGTGCAGTAACACAGGGACTGGATTGAGACGGGCTGTCACTGGTGGGGAGGGGACAACAGGACCAGAAAGGGAAGCGTGTCCCATGCTCTCTGCTTCTGGCTGCCTCGGGGTTCTGGCGCCCTTCTGGATGTGACTGAGGCCCACACACCAAGGCCTCCTGATGCAGCATCCTGGACGGGGCTCGCTGCTGTGGGGCGTTCTGAGAGGAAAAGGGGGTGCTCCTTTCCATACAAAACTCACAGTGATAGTGCCTGAGACCAGCAGCTCCTTGGGGCGCCGTAAAGAAGGCAGAACACGGCAATGGGCAGGGCTTCTCCTAGGGAAGCTTTAAAGGAGGCTTTATGTTCCATCCATCCACGCACAGGTGTTAGACACCTAGCGCGCATGAGGAGGGGTTGCCTCAGTCCCTGCCCTCCTGCTGGGCCCACACTTAGTCATGTGGCTCCTCCCACCACTCCCAGGAAGCCCACCTTGCGCTCACCTACTTGTGCCCTCAGGAGCACGACCAGCCTTGCTGGTTTCCACAAGAAAAGCTCTGTGTCCCGCCCCCTACTGCCACCCCTAACAATCTTATCAACAACGTCACCCTCCAGTGTTTCCCCCTTCCCTTTATGTTAGTTCATTCATTCATTAACACAAGCCACCGTCAGCTTCTGAGGACATTAGCCTCTTATGTCACTTCCTGCTTCCACTTTCTCTGCCTACTTAGTCCATTCTCTGTACAGCAACCAGAGGGGTGTGTGTGTGTGTGTGTGTTTACTCATTGCTAAAATTACTTACGTCCTGTGTTAGTTTCTTAGGGCTGCCATAACAAATTACCACAAATTGGCAGCTTGAAAACAATAGAAATGCATTGTCACACAGTTCTGGAGGCCAGAACTCCAAAATCAAGGTGTTGGCAGGATTGGCTCCCTCTGGAAGCTCTGAGGAAGAGTCTCTTCCAGCCTGTCCCCTAACTTCTGGTGGCTACTGGCGACCCTGGGAATCCTCTCTTGTTTCTTCCAGCTTCTGGTGGTTGTCGGCAATCCTCGGTGTTCCCTGGTTTGTAGACTCATCACTCCAACCTTTGCCTCTATCTTCACATGGTCTTTCCCTGTGTCTGTGTGTCTCAAATCTCCCTCTCCTTTCTCTTATAAGGACACCCGTCATTGGATGTGGACCCACCCTAAGTCCAGAATGATCTCATCTTAAGATCCTTAATTACATCTACAATGATGCTCTTTCCAAATAAGGTCACATCCACTGGTACTGGGAGTTAGGATTGGACATATCTTTGGAGGAGGACACAACCCATGGCACCTCTGCTCCCCCTTGTCCCAGAGCACTCAAAACACAGATTCCAAAGCCTCTGTGAGGCCCTGCCTGGGGGGCCCCTGCCCAGCTCTCCCTGACTCTCGCCCATACTGTGCCCCAACTGTGGCGACGTTTTTTGGTTTGGTTTTGTTTTTTTACAGTGGTTAATATCTAGATCCTTGAAGTGACTTGGTGAAGTAATTTATAAGCACAAAATTGGTTGAACAGACTCAGAACCTGTAGCTTTCCAAAATGCCATCTGAGAGCTGTTGTTTAGGACCGTGCCCAAATCACATAGGGCTGGCATGTGTACATCCTTCCAGCCTTTCTTCTTTGTGGTTGTATTTTTATACTCCAAATTGATAGTGTTCAGGTTCTAAATGTGTTGCTTTCGAATGTTCATTAAGCTTTCTTTCATATAGTAATACTTTAAAAAATTGGGGGAGTTCCCTGGTGGTCCAGTGGTTAGGACTCGGAGCTTTCATCGCTGTGGGCCCGGGTCCCATCCCTGGTCGGGGAACTAAGATCACACAGCCGCGCAGCATGGCCAAAAAAGTATAAAAATTAAAAAAAACTTTTAAAATTTTGGATTTTTAAATTTTCAAGACACCATTTTCATTTTTTGTTTCATTACTTAAATGCAAGGTGCTACCTCTTTTCAAGAGCTTAACAGCATATAATTTCTCATTTAATTGCACATGTCAGATCCTCACTATGTGCAGAACACTGTACTAGCTGTAGTGTGTGTGTGTGTGTTTGCAACAAACATGAACACACATCCACTCCCAAGGAGATTTTAATTAAAGAATATTATAAAATTCTTGAAAAAATTCTTGAGGATTTAATATATTAAATTCTTTAATATACAAGGATAAAGATGGGTATGTGTTTGAGGTGCCAAATAAACAGCAAAAAGACTTGGTTGAAAATATGTCTTTTCCAGAAATTGTACCTCCAAACTTTCCGTTTGTCCCTTGAATCATACTAATAATAATTTGCTACTCACTGGGGCTTTTCAGTTTATTTACTTTTCATGAGGAATTGGCAAAGTTTGATAAGGTGAACAAAAGGTCTGGTCTCTAGATTCCTGTTGTGGTTTTAAAATGGAAGCAGGCAGACATAGCATAGACTTTCTCCTATTTTACCTAGTTAACATCAATTCATAAATTAATGACTTAAGTAGTAACATGTTAGAGTCATTTTCCAACTGATCTATATCTAAAATTACTGGTAAAATTGTCTAGGATAATTTTTATTCCATAGTGCATTGAATACAATCTTTTAAAGATTCTAGCCACATAGAAGTATGGAGAATGAAAAATTTTATTGAAGTATAGTTGTTACAATGTGTTAATTTCTGCTGTACAGCAAAGTGACTCAGTTATACATATATATATTCTTTGTCATATTCTTTTCCATTTTGGTTTATCACAGGATATTGAGTATAGTTCCCTATGCTATACAATAGGACCTTGTTGTTTATCCGTCCTATATATAATAGTTTGCGTCTACTAATCCCAAACTCCCAATCCTTCCCTCCCCCAACCCCCCTTCCCCTTGGCAACCACAAGTCTGTTCTCTAGGTCTGTGAGTTTGTTTCTGTTTCATAGATATGTTCATTTGTGTCATATTTTAGATTCCGCATATAAGTGATATATGAGAATGAATTTTGAATCTCTACCCTCATCTCCCTCTTTGCGCCTCTCTCCTTAGTAGGCATAATCACCATATACAACTCAGTGTTCATATTTTCAGTCCTATTTGGGTTTGATGGACTGAGCTGCAGTTATTTTGGACGAAGATGTATTTTTTTAATTGCTAAATATATTTATCCCTTCCTCTTGACAGTCTGACATTGAGCATATTCCTCTTGTTGTAGTTTATCTGATCAATCTACTTCTACCAATCAAAGACCAAGATGGGGATTAAATCGGGGGGGCCGGAAGCCATCTCTTTAGTGGTGTGTGCTGCCTCTGTGAGATCCAGGAAAGACCTGGGACAGGCATGGTGTGCTGGGGAAGCCCGTGACGCAAGGGGCCCACTTCACAGTTGTCCTCACTGGGGAACCCTTTGGCACCACTGCCCGAGGCATTTTGGTTCTAACTTTGACCAGGCTTGAAAAAACCAAAAGAGGATTGGAAGCAGTGCCCCTCCCAGATTAAATAAATTATGCAGATGTGCAGAGGTGCTTTGTGAAGCAGTTTATTCTGATGAGTAGCGCTGGTGTCCTTCGTGTCAACATCGAGCTCTGTGACCTTGGACAACTCCTGTCCCTTCTTGGAGCCTGGGTTTCTTCCTCTGCAAAACCAGGGGGTTGGACTAAGGTTGTCAGAGTTTTGCCGCCTTCCTCCACTTGCGTTTCTACCTCAGTCCCTCCCTTAGCCTCTGAACTACCCTCCACTGAGATCCTATGTCCCTGCCCCCCAGGCTCCCTCCGTGGCCAGTCACTTATGAGCTGTCCTTCTGCACCTTAATCTCCCTCTCACCATCGACCTGCTCTATCTTTCTGTATTAATCCCCAAAGCTAAGTCACTCTCACACCCACCTTCTCTG
This sequence comes from Balaenoptera ricei, assembly GCF_028023285.1. Classification (NCBI taxonomy): domain Eukaryota; kingdom Metazoa; phylum Chordata; class Mammalia; order Artiodactyla; family Balaenopteridae; genus Balaenoptera; species Balaenoptera ricei. The sequence goes on from NC_082639.1 coordinate 130,016,210, forward strand.
CCAAGACTTGTGAGTGTCATTGGTGGAATTCATGAAACCATGCTGCCTGGATCTCTTATAAAGTCTTACCAACCCAGCTGAACCGTATCCAACCTCAGTGCCGCCTGGACACCCTCTCACTGCTTCTCTATCATCCTGTTTTCATCTGCGTTCTTCCAGCTCACTCCCTACCTCTTCCTCTCCTGCTCTGCAAATGACCTCACCTCCTTCCTGTTTACCTAAAGGGAAGACCAGGCTGTTTGCCACTTGCTCATACGCTCCAAGAGTCTCTTCTTCCTGCACATCTGAAGAGAGGCCCCTTCTCTTTGATAAGACAAACCCCCTTGTCTGCTGTGTCTACCATTTTCTGGACTTTTCTACAAGATATTTGTGGAGCATGTGTGTGCATTTTAAGTGAAGGGTTAGACTAAGATTTTCCCATTCAGTTACTCTTCTGTATTTCCAGCTCCTCACTAGTTCGCCCCTTTCTGCCTACAAACATGTTTGGATCTCTCTAATCCTAAAGAAAAATGTCTCGACTCTGCTCTCTACCCCCAACTCCACCCCCAGTTCTCTCTTTCTCCCCTTGTGATCTCGCTCTTATCAATGACTTTTGAAGCCCACACATGCCCTCCCGGCCACCAAAGACCAGTCATGTCTCCGTTCTTGTCATCCTCACCGCTCTGAAACAGCTGATGCCGGCAACCTGCCCTAAAAACCACCTCCTTCCTTTAACCGCTGTTTGGCTGGGCTGCCCTGGCCCCCCCTCTGCCTCTTAGGGGGGCGTCACCACACCTTGACCTTGGCCCCCACTCCCAGGCTTCATCTCCTTTTGTCAGTGACTCCTACACCTGGTCCTCACCATTACCTGCCGGCCCCTCCTGACTGCTTAGCACCAGCCGGGCTCTCACCACGGCCCCAACCGCACATCCACAGGCCCACCAGTCCCTCACGCTCCGTATCTCCAAAACCAAACTGCTGCTCGCTTTGTTTCTCCACTTACATTCAACCGAAACCTGAAATTCCGTTGTTAGCTGTATGCACTTCTGCTCATGAGGTACTTTTCTTCTTTCTCTTTGATTCTTGAGCAGTGTTTCAGGATGATGAAATTAATGGGAATGAGTGAGGAAGTAAGAAGCTAGGGCAAGGAGGACATGGGAAGCCATGCATCAAGGAATAGGCAGTGTCCTCGTTGAGGGCTCAAGCTCCGGTCCCGGGGTTTAAATCCTGACTCCACCACTTACTAGCTGTGTGACCTAGGGGAAGTCACTTGACCTCTCTGTGCCTTAATTACCCCACCTATAAAACAGAGCTAATAGAACTACCAAACTCATATTGCTTTCATAAGGAATAAATGAGTTGATGCACGTGAAAAACTATGTCAGGCACATAGCATTATTATCACTATTACTACTATTACCCGACCTAGCATCCCCAAGGAGACAGGCTGAGTGTCCAGATTTCCTACTTTCCTCCTAATTTCTTCCTTCCTCCTCTGCTCACAGGATAATACCCCTGTCCAGGACACTAAAATGTGAAGAAGATCTCACTGTGCCTAGTGATGAAGCTGCTGGAGCCGTGTCCTTGAAGTAGCAGAAATGATCGTAGCGGCAGCAAAGGAAGCCATCGCAGGAGCAGGATGGGCTGAGGGTCTGGAGTCAGCCTGAGGACACAGGGTGCAATTTCCCAACCTCCGCACCATCATAGACAGAGATTGGATCTGAGGGCAGCAGACTTTTATCAACTTGATCAAAGTTGTGTCACTTGATGAACTTGGTTTAAAAAAAAAACATTTAAAACAATTTACTGTGGTGACAACTCCCCAGGGATGCTGGTCAAACTATGGGGCCCATATACTGTCCACACCCACCTAACCCTATAGCTGACCTCAGAACTGGACTGGGATATACCTATTCGGCTTGTGTTTGTGTAAGGTGACAGCCTTTTTATTGTTCTTAAGTTTTCATGATTCTCAAGTGTAAGTAAAAACTCATTGCAAGTAGCTAGAAACAAAGTAGTATCACTGGAAATATAAATCCTGTAAGTTACAGAAGACCTTAAATTGTATGGAGACCCTGAGACAACCTTTCAGCTTGGTCCAAATTTGACTGGCCAACCAATTTTGAAAACATTGGACGAGAAGAGATAATTATTGAAACATTAAAAAATATGTGTCTGTTCCAGCAACAGGAGCTTTTCCATCAGGTAATTCTCTAGCTGGTGATACACTGGGAGGCGGCCAGCTCAGCTCACCTGCTTCTGCCAGGGGGAGAGCAGGCAGAGGCAGGCAGCAACTCCTTTGGAGAGGCAGGATGTCTCTGTGCTGCATTTCCTCATCCTGAAAGCAGAGCGGTGACCCCTGGACAATGCCTGCCCTCTGGTTTATCCTGGGAGGATGAAATTTGTGCTTCCAGAGGGGGAGCCTCGAGCATGGATTAGACATCTCCTGGGAAGTGGTTTGAGCATCGTGATGTGCAAGCTACATAATGAGAACATCCTTCCTGGCTTCCCTGACTTGAATGGAAACCCAGGCTCTCCTCCCCGACTCAGGAGGGGTGGGGTGGGTCTTCTGTCTGTTCCTCCTGGGTAGCTCTTGCTTTATCGGTCTGTTTGGAGAGTGCATGCGGCTTCGCCGGGGACAGGGGGCCTGACGACCCCTTCCTTGACATATCCTCTCCCCTCTTCCCACACTCCTGCTGAAAGATGCTCATCCAAATAAATGTTTAATCTTAAGGGTTGGCCCTTATTCAGATTTGAGTATTTCAGTATCTCAACATGCTGATTTGGTAGTTGGAGCAGTCGTTTTTTCTGGAGGTCTCTTAGACCACACTCTACTCTGACTTCAGAAAGTAGTTTCCGAGACTAAAAGGCCTTATCTCACTGCTGGTACCTCAGTTTATCACCCCATTTACAGTTGTTCTAACTCCAGGATAGTGTTAATATTGGGGATATATATTTTTTCAAAAACTATTTTTAAATCAAATGCAGCTTCTAAGCCTTATAATCTAGTGAAGACTGATACCATAATAAGCTTTGTATTTTAGCAGAGTTTGGGAGGTATGTGTGTCAGTTATTTTGAGATCTGTATAATATCTATCATCTATCTAATCTATCATCTATCTGTCTATTGACAGAGATGTATACCCCCTAAACAATACATGGATTTATTTATGTATGTCTTTGGGTTGTTTATATACTCATGCACATATCTGGGCAAGAGTTTTGAGAATGTGAGCATGACTGTGCAATGAAAGGGGGAAATCTGCCACTTCTCTTACTAGAAAAAGGAATGGGACAGATGGGATGTAGATGTAAAAATAAAACTCTATTTTTCTTCTGGAGGGTCCATACCTTACAGTAGCAGATGAAGAAGGAGCAATCAAAAATAAGAATGTGACACTGAAGGAGCATGCGTGACAGTGTCCAAAAATCTCCCCAGTTCCCTATTAGTTACATTATTTGATCTATTTTGTGAGAACACAAAGGCCCCACCACAGGCATTGTTATTAGTGATGGGGTTCTTGGTGGGGAATTCATGAAGCGAAGGCAGGACCCGTTCCCTGTGGGCGCTGCAAGCTGGCTGTTTAATGCTCTCCTTTCTCGAAGTGACCATGATTCAGCGTTGCAACGCCATGGTTGAGACTGGGATTTCACACTGGGGATTAAAGAAATCCATGTGTGTCTTAGGTGGCACAGAGTCATCACCAGGCCAGGAAGACTTTCGTCAGGATTCCTTAATAGGCTTGAAGGAAAACACTGATTCTTCACAGCTACAAGGCTGAAGAGAAGAATCAGAATCATTCTTCCACTACCTTTGTAATCTAGCTTGAATATTAAACTGTGTCCTTCCTTTCTCCAGAGAGGGAGCAAGAAGAAAACTTGAATGCTTTGAAGAAATATGCCAATATTGAAAAGGGGGCTGCATGTGAAACTGGGTAACCAGATATGGCCATGAGGAGCCCAGGGGCCTCAGAATTCCACTCTCCTCACTGAGGTCACCCTCAACAGGACCCTGTTTGCCAGACCAATTTTGGCCTGTGACCCAGCTGACTAGTCACTCCATAAAATGTCAGATAAGGGAATAAAGGAGTGGACAGACAACCAGCTCATCATCATCTTTTGATTCGGTACTCTTGGGAATGTAAAACTTTAATACAGTTGAATGAATGAGGACCTTCAGTTGCTAATGAAAGGAACCCAACTCAAACAGGCTGATGCAAAACAGCTATATCTATGAATCTCCCTCTCTCTCTCTTTCTCTGTCTGTCTGTCCCTCCCTCCTTCTATACACTGAGTAATATGTTTTGACAATCCATGGACAGACCTGAATACAATCACTTAAGCAATGTCAGAAATCTTTCTCTGTTATTGGTCTCTGCTTTCCTCTGTGTTGGCCATATTCTCAGGCACAAACCCAATGGAAAGAGCTTATTTTTTCCCAGTAACTGTGGGAAAAAATCCTGCAAAGGTTTTCTATAGGCTTGGTGGGGATCATATATCTATAGCTGAGCCAATCATTATGACCAAGGAGATGCAGAGATCAGATTGGCCGGCCCTCCGTCACTCTCCTGCAGTTAGGGGCTAGGTGAGTTAATTCTATCTCATCTGCAAGGACTGTGAATGGGGCAACAGGGCGCCTCAAGGTAAAATCAAACTGCTGTTTCTAAAAGATATGATGCTGGGTGGGAAAAACAACAACAACAATAGAGCTCTGAGCAAAATTCGAGGGCTACTCAGATAAAACGGAATTTGTTTTCATAAGCCACCAAAGAAAATCAGTCTCATTTTAAATGTAATAATGTATCACTGTGTCCAGAGCCAGCCTGGAGCTCCATGAGGGTCAAGTCTGTCTGTGTAGTTCATTGTGCCAGTGCCTCATGTATTATCGGTGCTCAATAAACATTCGGTAAGTAATGAATGATTAAACTGATTTCAGAGCTGGAATAGGATTAGTTTCAACATTTATCGCTGCCCAAAGACTCCCTCACTGATGCCAGATGCCTGAAATGTTAGCAACTGATTCCACTGGCTCTAGTCTTCTTCCCAGTCAAAACGTGTATCCTGAGAGAGGTAATATTTTAGGCCTCCTTTGTCATCACATCTTTTTTTTTTCCCCATGGTCTGTTGTCTTCTTGAGGTAAGTTAGAGGAATGATGGGCTTCTTCTTAAGGGGAGGTACTTAAAAGGAGGTCTTTATTCTTGGCTGCTTTGTGTGTTCGTTGCTGCACGTGGGCTTTCTCTAGTTGCGGTGAGCGGGGGCTACTCTGTTGCGGTGCGCAGGCTTCTCATTGCGGTGGCTTCTCTTGGTGCGGAGCACTGTCTCTAGGTGCACGGACTTCAATAGTTGTGACACGCAGGCTCGATAGTTGTGGCGCACGGGGGCTTAGTTGCTCCACAGCATGTGGGATCTTCCCGGACCAGGGCTCAAACCCGTGTCCCCTGCATTGGCAAGCGAATTCTTAATCACTGCGCCACCAGGGAAGTCCTGTCATCACATCTTGAGTTGAGTTGGTTCTAGAAAGCCTTCCCAGAAGGGGTTGAAAAAGAAGAGCAAAGTACACGAAACTCTAGGGGCAGTTGACACACTTTCCTGACTTCCCAGTCTTGCTTAGGGTAAGTCAGGCTCCCATTTAGCCCAGTGATGTCCTGACCAGAGTGGCTATGGAGGCTGAGAAAACCATTACTCCAGTTCTGCCCTCAGATTCGAGGAGAGCTGTGGGAGAGGCCCCACTGTGGTCAACTGGGGCAGGAAACTGTGGTTCTTTGATCCTTTGCAGAGGAAAAGGAGGTGAATGTGTTCAATGCCTCACAGCACAAAGGAAGCCACCCACTTCCAAAACTGGAACAAAGAGATTTCTCCTCCTCCTCCTCCTGGAAAGTTCTGGGCTCTCCACGGGACCTGCAACGCCTAGGCACAGCCAGGGAGATGCTATGAAGGAAACAGGATGTAGAAGGAAGAGGTCGAAACAGTCTAGGATTCCTCGCTGGGCACTCCTGTCAGTAATGACCCTGACCCTTGATGGTGTAGTTTTAAATGAAAATGTGAAAAAAATGACTTAGGCAAACCTGTAATGCCAGTTATTACATTTATCAACTGCTTCTGTTTTAAATCATGAGTGGACTGAATTGCACTTCAGTCAAAATTCAGAAGCAAGATTCTAGAATGATTATATGGTTGGTACTCAAAGGATGGTATTACCAAGGGGCAGATATTCCTTCTGCTCCAAGAAAATAATAGGACCTCAAACACTAGTCGCTACTGTTGGATTGTCTAAGGGACCTCTGGGTGCTGGGTGGTGCCAGGCACTCACCGTCACGGCGGAACCTGGCCCCTCAGGCGCAACAGTAGCAGCCTTCCTGACGAGCTCTGCAAGCAGCCGGGATGGGAAAGGGCAAAAGGGCCTGCTTTGCATCGCCTCTAATTCTGTGCCTCTTTTCATTCTACCAAGCAAAAGGAAACACATAGTTTTAGGAACGCTGTTTTCTCTGTGATTTAAAAATATTCATTACCTTTATTTTTTCTCATTATAAAAGCAATACACATTTATTTTTAAACATGTGTGGAGAAAAAATATTTTAAGTCAATAAAAATTATTCGTAACCCCACTACTAAGAGATAACTAGTGTTAATATTTTATGGATTTTCCTCTAGTTTTTTTAATGCATGTATTACATGTTTTGTTTTTAATTCGTTGTTGTTCCAAAACTGGGATCTCACTGTATGTAACTGTGTATTTTTCTCTTCTGTAACATACCATCGTGAGCATGTCTTCCGAAACAATCACAATTTTGATCATGAAAACTGTACACTTTTGTCTTCTTCTATTCAACCAATAACATCCAGAGTAAGACCAAATCTGTATAAAAGAGGGGTAATAATATCCCCTGGTGGAAACGAAGGTGTTGTGGAAAGCAGTTGTTTTCACAGTCTAGATCTTAGATTCCTATCACGTTCATGACCTCATGCACTCTCAAAACTTAAAACAAGTGAAAACATTTGAATGAAAAATGAAAGGGCTGAGGCAACTCCAAAATATCATTCCTAATTATTTAGGGATTGCAAAATCCAGAGGGAGGCATGAGATAAGCTTCTGAGAAAGGATCACTGGAGGAAAACCACAAAGAAATGTTTGCAGTAAAAACTAGCTGAAGCTATTATAGGCTATTGGACTGGAGTCTGGAAAAGGCACAAATGTTCAATCTGATCCCACTTTCTGTGTGGGTCAGGACATGGCTTGCAGTGAACAAAGCAAACCTACCAGCATGACAACGGCGGTGGCCTGCGGGTCATTTAGTGCTTAACTGCACGGGCAGCAAGTAAGACGCAGCACACAGTCCTGAGGCCAGTCCTGTGGGCCAAGTTAGCCAGAAGTTTCCTTTGAATGGCAGACCCACGCAATTAAATTGTATTCTCACTTCCAAGGGCTGATCATTCCAAGTCAGAGCCAAGTCTGTACCACTTAAGCCCAAACTGTGTCAGAATTCAGTGGCGAGCAAACATTAGTGACAAAATAGTCACAAATCCCTCACCATAAGTGTTTTTAAAAGCCATTCACAATTTCAAGGCATCAACCATAACATCATCCTAGAGTTATTCTAATCATCTCCTAATGGACCTCTTCTTTTTCTCATTTCATCTTCGCCCTCACATGCATCTGAACCCAAGTCAAAATTGTTATGTTCAATAGTACTTTTAACATACCACCATTCTCAAAGGCTTTAATGCCACCAAATCCCTTAAATCAAATTAAAAGATTGAATCATGGCTTTTAAAATTCTCTGGAGCCACTGGTCCTCTTCTTCCACATCAGTTTTCATCTTACTTGCTAACCAGCTAAGCCCAGCTCATTGGCATGGAATTACATGGAGAGCCACAAAAGCGGTTATCCCAGCTCTGGGAGTAAATCCTAAGGAAATCATGTAATACGTGGGGAAAGTATATACACAAATGGGCCAAACAATATTTATATCAGTGAAATGTTGGACACCAATTATTTATTATATAGTAGAAGAATTATTAAGAAAATTATGCTATGGGAATTCCCTGGCTGTCCAGTGGTTAGGACTCTGTGTTTCCACTGCAGGGGGCACTGGTTTCGATCCCTGGTCTGGGGGGAACTAAGATCCTGCAAGACATGTGGTGCAGCCAAAAAAAAAAAAGAGAAAAGAAAAGACAGAAAAAAGAAAATTATGCTATATTGTCTTGATGGAATAGTATAAAATTATTACAAACAACTAAAAGGGATGGGAAAACAGGCATGGGGAAAATGGAAAACAATAACAACAGAAACCTTGAGAGTGGACACTGGCAAAGGTAGGAAAGGTCTCCAGTCTTGCCATCTTTCATGGCACCTTGGTGAGTGAGTGAGATACAGCTCAGGCAGGGCAGAGGGAGCCCTCGAAAAGGCACAGTTTGAAAGGGGAGGGCAAAACCTAGATTGCTCAGGACTCCCCCTGAGGAGAACTCCTCCTTCCTCACCCTCCTGAGCCCATTCTCAAACTACAAAAGAGTGGATTAAAAGCAACATGGGGCTCTCAAACCTTAGCTCAGTAGGAGGAAGAAAAGTGATCTCAGACAGGAAGAGGGTGTCAATAAAATGTTTACATACTGAGACTTCCCTGGTGGTGCAGCGGTTAAGAATCCACCTGCTGATTCGGGGGACACGGGTTGGAGCCTCGGTTGCGGAGCAACTTAAGCCTGTGAGCCACAACTATTGCAGCCCACATGCCTTGAGCCTGTGCTCCGCAACAGAGAAGCCACCACAGTGAGAAGCCCACACACCACAACGCGCACAGCAACGAAGACCCAAAGCAGCCAAATAAATAAATTTAATTTTTTAAAAAATTTACATACTATCAGAGCAAATGGAAGGCTTAGAGCAGCCCACCCTACACATGTCCTTCTACTCCAGGGAGGAGCACGGCTCTGGGATCTCTCTACATGGCCAGAATGGGTTATAGAAAGGTTTTCCAGCTTTAACTCTTTGTTTTGAAGTGTTTTCACTTGTATTTCCCCTGTCACACTCCCCAAGGGTGTGAGCTCTGGTCCTGACCTTCTATATTCAGTGGCACCCCCAGAGCCCACTGGCATCAGGAGGAAGGAAGGGATCAGGGGATGAGCAGAGAAGCTGGTGCAAATGGAGAGCTTTCAGTCAAAGGGTGAGAGGGCAGAAACACCACCTGGACCCTCAGAGAACAGTCTGACCAGGGTTCGAAGGAAAGTATTCCAGTGACCCCCAAATTCAAGGTAGCTTAAGGATGGAAGAGGGCTTCAGAAATGAGAAGCCTCTGCCACCCAACCACCAACTCAAGGGTGTTGGGGAGGGAGAGGGGAGTGCAGGCCAAAAGCAGGCAAGGCTAGCTTAAGACCCTGCACTCCTGGTCCACCTGGGTTAAGGGCCTTAGGATAGGCTCAAACTATGCGGCAGAAGGGGCGGGGGTCGTGTTAAGGAATCCAAGCTGGTACTGGTCACTCCTCCACAGGGCAACAAATCAAGAGAAGAGTTGCTGGGGCAGGGAATAGCAACTTTATTTGGAAACCCAGCAGACTGAAAAGATGGTGGAATAGTGTCCCAAAGAATCATCTTGCCCAGGTTTGGATGATTGTTTCTTTTATAAAACAAAGAGGGGGAAGTGAGGAGGTAAAGTTTTGTTTGTTTTTTTTTTTAAATGGATGACCACAACAAAAACAATGATTGCAATTATGAAACACACTCATACTATGTCATAATACTGACATTCAGTCCAGTAATCCTCCACTGTAACAGCTCCTTTACTTTGCAGTGAAAATTGATTTGTATATTTTTTGCCTCTGAGTCCTTGTGGGATTTTTTTTTATTATTATTCAAACAGGAAGTCACAAAAATTATAATCATCCTCATCAGTTCACTCAGTCCCATGTAATTAATTTTTTTTATCTTGATCTTTTGTTAGCACTTTTATGAATTCATCAGTTTTCCATTAGAGTTCTGAAAATGCCTATTCATTCAGTTCAGCAGTATAGTCAGTTACCAGAAACCTGCACTTGTCAGAGTCTTTTCCATGAATTCCTTGAAGATGAAACACTTTTATAGGAACATATTTGCAAAAACTTCAGAGTACACCCAGAACTGTCTGTAAATGACAAAAGACTTAAAAATGGCCATGGTTAAAGATTTGATGAAAGTTCATAATAATGCAATTGACAAGGAAATTTAGTTATTTCTGAGATGTACATTTTAAAGTAATAACTAGAATTATGACTTATAACATTATTCCAGAACATGTAAGAGGTAAAGTTTAAAAAAAAAGAGAGAGAGAAGTTATTTCAAACATTTCCTGGTTCTGGCCAGACTCTGGAACAGATGTGTTCCTTTCTTCTTTCCTGCAGCCATTCACAGGTGGGCCTGGTCAGGATGTTTCCTGTGAGCTTAAACAAATGTGTTTTAGCTTAACTTTCAGGCATGGGAGGCAGGGTTCCCAGAGATGGGCCATCATGTGTACTACAGGCACCAGCCCTTTAGTAATTAACTTGTAACAAAAGCAATAGAATACAAAGGTTAAAGTAAAAGAAACAGACCCGGTATGGAGTCAGATTTGTTCTTCCCTATTACAGTAGGGGATGGAGGTGGGGTGGCGCCAGAGCGAAGGTCCTGCCCACTACTACAGCCTTGTCCACTCCTCCAAGCTACCAAGGCACCCAACTCTGCCCCCTCCCTCCCCAGCTCCTTTCACGGCCCTCGCTATTAACCCCACCTTCCAAGACCTCGGTAGTTCCTGTGCCTGCGCCTGCACTTCCTCGCCGCCGTGTGGCCTGAATTACCTCACTGCAAAATGAGGATAACAGTAGTAACTAAGGGAAAATTGTTACAAATATGCAGTGAGTTCAGTATGTAAAACGCCTAAAAGAGTGCAGGATCTCAAAATGAACGTTCGAAAAAAGTTAGCTGTTAATACTCTCTCCTTTGCCAGTTCTTCGCCCCATCACTCCCTCCCAGGGATAAGGTACATCCCTTGCCAAGTCTCGCCCGCTCCTCCGCGCTATTTCCCGCCCCGCGCACCCGCGAGCGTCATCCCGCTGCAGCACAGGGGACTGGGATGGGGACGGGGACGGGGCACGCGGCACACAGCCAAGTGCTCTGAGGATGGTCTGAGTGGAGAGCGGCGGGAGCTCCCCGCAAGGAGCGAAACTGGCGGCGTGGAGACACTGGGCGGCGGGCACCCGGCGGCGTCCAGTGTGTCCGAGGGGCCCTGCCCGCGCCCTCTTAGCCCGGGCTTCCAGCGCCCGGCCGCCACCGCGCTGCAGGGGCCATCCTGGCTCGGGGGAGGCGGCTTCCCGGATCGAGTGCGGACGGCCGCAGGCCGAGGCGCAGAGCCCGGGCGCTGGGTGATACCACCGGCCCCGCTGGGCAAAGTGCACGTCCCTTCCTGGTGCTCCTTCGGGTGGCGAGGAGGGTTTCGGCCGGAGACCTGGGGAGTAAGAGAAGGGTCGCCGCCGGCTGGGGTCGGTCAGGCGGTGCGGCCAGCGGCGAGGCAAGGCTGAAGAGAGGCGCTGGGAACGGTTTTGCCGAGAGCGGCTCGTTGGTCTAGGGGTATGATTCTCGCTTCGGGTGCGAGAGGTCCCGGGTTCAAATCCCGGACGAGCCCAGGCTTTTTCTGTCTAAGCCTAAAATTTAAGAAACAGCTTCTTTTTCTCACACGGCTCATTTAGAGGCTGAAATGAAACTATTCCGGTCCCATGAGCTCGAATCTTGATCGTCGTAGTTTTAGGAAGTAAAGGATTGAGATCAATTCGTTAAATATGTGGTCTTTGTACGTCTGAGGGCAAGGTATGAAAATGCTTGTACCATTTAAAACACACGTACTCGGAAAAGAGACACGCCTCGTGCGGACTCCTGGGCACCCCTCGGACACTCCAAACGTGAGCAGGGGGCGCCGTGGATTAGCGGGACCAGGGTGATGGGGCGCGCTGTCCTCCTCCAGCGGTCGCTGTGCGTGCGGACATGCGCGGGCCTGGGCAAGTTTAAACCGCACCTGTAGGCAACCGAGATCGGAACTCAGTCCCTAACACAAGCGCTCGACTCCGAAACTGGCAGGAATGGGGACAAGCGTTTTTAAAGTATTACATGGTTAGCAAACTTTCTACGTTTTCATGTTACGTCTTTTAATGGTATTTGAACGTAAAGTGTGCTCTAAGTTCAAAAAGTCTCAACTTTGTATTTTCCACCAACATGTATTTATTACATTTATGGATCTATTCTAAAATTAATTTCTTTAGAAATGATTAATTCATGAAGAAAAAAGAGGGCTCGTCCGGGATTTGAACCCGGGACCTCTCGCACCCTAAGCGAGAATCATACCCCTAGACCAACGAGCCGTCGCGTTTTTCGCGTTCCCGTCCTTATAAAAGGAGGAACTACTTAGTCCCGCGCCCCCAAGTGGTTATCTGTGTAATATGTTTATATCCTTCAGCTGTTTCGCGTTCTTGTGTTTTCGATTTTTTCTTTTCTCTCTTGATCTTTGAAAATCAATGACAGAGAAGAAAACAACGGTGTCACTACCAGTGGCATATTTATAATTCTATTTATATTTATGGCTGATAAATTGCAGTGAGTGTGTGGCAATATCCCTGTGGCAGGCGGATTCCAGATTCTCTCCCTTGCTGCGTTCAGGATGTTGCTCTTTACAATAATAGTAAAATTGTCGGTTTCTTGCCTACACCTTTCATCCTAGCGTTCAAAGCACCACCTTTCCAGCCTTGCAAATTACCATCACTGTGTTTTTACTCAAACTGTTTTCTTCAGCTGGAAAATCTGTCTCTCCCTCTCTTTTCCATAAATCCCAAACTCTGACCTCAGAAAAAGATCCTTTAACATATTAAAACCAATTCTATGTGGTATATAATTGGGTTGCAGTCTTGTCTCCTCTAATCATTATTTATTAGAGGACAAGACACCAACACTAACAGCAACACTGAATTCTACTGTATAATTGACAACCAATTGTTATATAATTGGTGCCCAATTGTCCCAATATCTTTAACGCATGGCTTCTTTACTATATTTTAAATTATTAAATACTTAGTATTGAGGCTTATGCTGGCAAAACTGGTGCTCAGTGAATAATTTCTGAATGACCGCAATTTGTTCCAAATCTCTTAAAAATACAAATTTTGGTATTTGGACAATCACTAATTGTGAATTGCAACTTTAGTAAATAACTAACCAGATAGGAAACTACAAGTAGACAAGGTGACTATCCTAAACAGGCCTATTTGTTTATTTTATGTCATATAACATTCATTCTCCAGTTTATTCATTTGATTGCTCATTCACTCAACAAACATTTAGAAGCGCTATGTGCCAGACTCTGAGTTGTCAACTTTCTTCTTATGGTTTGACACGAGTAAATTGCAGTTCTGGAGCTCTAATGTTCAGTCCCCACCCTTTGTTTTATTGGAAACTGTCCTAACTTGAGTCTTCAGTCCTCCTTAGGGCCCAAGGCAAGGAGGATAAGAATACCTTTTAAGATGTTCGTTAGTTCTAGATGCCAGCAGAGTTTATTCATCAGAACCAAACTGGAAAAAAATGTGCCCTGGACACTTAAGAAATTTCTATTTCTCCCAAGAATGAGGAAACTACAAAATATAACTCATTAGGTAAAACAATGTAACCACTTAAGTTTTCTGGAAACCTCCATCTCTACAGTTACCAAGAGGTCTGTCGCTATGCTCACCTTTCCTACTTGAACTTACTACAGTTATTATCATTTTAGGGCTTTTTTTTTTTTCTTACTCCTACTTCTCTCTAGGGATTGAAAGGGTTTGTCTTTTACTCTGCAGGTGCCACTAGAGTATCACATTTGCCCTCCCAACCATGATACAAGAAGACTGACGGTAACGAAACTCAGGATATCAACTGACCAACTCACAGTGAGAAATGTTTCTATCCTGGTGAAAGGAATGTCTGTGCTCTCTCTCCAGTGTACATCCTTCCCTCATAGGTGAAGCAGAAGTAGTACATAGGTGGCAGCAGGGCACAGGGAGACAGAGGACCTTGAAGAGCATTTTATTCCAGCCACAGTAAATGAAGAAGCCTGGTGACATATCCTTCTATACAATGAACCCTAAAGACCCCATTACCCATGTTCCCCCAATTTGGTGCCCAGGGGCACTCAAATTTTCAGATTTTCAAAAAGTTCCTAGAAAAATGCAAACCTTTTCCTGGATTGAGACATTCTCTCTGTAGAAATGTTAATGAAACTGATTTCAGGTAAATATTTCTCAGTGTGGCCTGGGATTCATCTCTGACTCTATCTGATATTCATCAAATCTCAGTGATCCTGAAATGACTTGCTATCACCACCCACAGATCACAGCATTCCATTTTCTTCTGGCAACAGATCTGAAAAAACAAGGAGGGAGAGAATGCCAGTGAGAGTACAGGAGGTGGAAGAGAATTCTACTACAATCACAGAGATGTTGGAAATTTTGGTGCCTGACACCCTCTTCCTACTTCTCCCATTAATTCCAGCTCTAGAAAATTCTGTCCATATATATTTGCCATCACTAGTTGCTCCTGGGTGCCCCTTATCTGATCTCTATTAAGAGAAGACTTAACACACCCCGAGATGTTCCCAAGGCAAACCCCTCCTTATTAGTGCATTTATTGTGCACTGCGTGAAGGAAGTCTTTGAGGCCAAGGGATCTGTACATAGGTAACTATTATCAGACAAGACTCTGCACATGATTTCCCTTCTTACTGACTCTGTGGGGAAAATTCTCCCCAAAGAGCCCATTCTTTTCAGAGGCAAGGCAGCCCATTAAAAATGACTTTTCTCACCTGATGGAAAGTCTTCAGTTGATTCTGACTGTATGCCCGGATTGACTGACCTGGAAAGAGGAGTTTCCAGGAGGAAGAAGGAAGTATCTGAAGAGGAGGTTTGTTGAGTGAGACCTTCAGGCTCACAATAGTGATTGAAATCCAAAGCTTTTGTTTGTTTGTTTGTTTTCCATTTACTATCTCTACAGAAGAATCAGAAACTACAATACAAGGCCTATGGCTAAAACAACCTCACATGATTTTGTTTTTCTTTGTAACTTCTCTAGATTGATTCAATAAACATTCATTCTTCTATTCATTCAACAAATATTTATTAAGTATCTATTGATGGTCTGATATTGTTTATCGTGGAAACACTTTGCTGCCCCAGCAGGCTGCGGTTTCACGGTAGCCCTTCTGTTGCTTCCTTGGGCTCCAGACCTAGATATCTAACTGCCTTCTGATTGACCATCTGGGTGTTCTCAGCACTTTCAGCTGTGTTCAAGGCCCAGCTCATTAGCTTTCCTCACAGACCAGGTTCTCTTCCTGGGTTTTTAGTCTTAGTTAACTGGTAGCAGCATTCACCACTCTGGCTAGAAATTGGAGGTCACATCTGTCTTTGATTAGACTTCCCATCTAATTTATACCCAGTCCTGTCATTCCTTTTGTGAAATGTTTCTCCAGTTCTCATCTTCCTCTCCACCATCACTGCCAACACCTTATCTCATGCTCTCTTCACTCTTGCCTTGTCTTTTGCAGGAGTCATCCTTTTAAAACACAGATCTGAACTTGTCACTTCCCTTTCATCACTCCCCACTGCCTATACAATAAAGACAACCCCAGGCTCTTCAAAATATTACCACAGCCTACTTTTCCAGCATTCTCTCTTTCCCCTCTTTCACTCACTCCCCCTGAAGTTCCAAACCACAGAGGATTAACCTACTATTCCTTGCACCTGATACTGCTTTCTTGTTTCTGAGTTTGCTTTTCCTGTTTCTCTCTGGTGAAAATTTATTCAGCCTTTAAAATCCACCTCAAATGCTACATCTTCTGTGCATCTTTTCCAGACACCTCACAGGCCAGTGGTTCTCAGAAGAGGGAGGTAGCTGTACTGAGGTACATCACAGTCAGTGGAGAAGCTTTTAACATAACCTGTGTCTTTGAGAACCACTGTCCCTGTTGGCCTTACGGTTTCTCCTTTGTTTGACCTTCTCTTCAAGCATTGAAAAAAATTTAGTTCAGTACTTGCTTGCTATACTGACTGGTAGACTCTGTGCTTCTTGAGAGTAAAGTCTAGGTATTCTACATCTACAGCACATAGTAATTGCTCACTTAATGCATTTGTATTCTTTCCAACCTATGACATTCCAGAAACACTTCATGAGGATCTTGCTGAGAGAGAAATAGGGTGAAATGGTTCTGTCTTTTTCTTTTTAGTTTTCCCTCACTAGTGCTAAAGTAATTATTATGAGTTTGCTGAACTATAAGGGTAGCAGGCTAAAACAGCTAAAATATCAGGAAGGGTGTTCATAAGGTTGACTTGAGACAAAACCCTGAAATGAGGGGCTGCATTTGGGTGCTCTCACCATGCTCTTCTCCCACTCTCATCCTAATTGTCTAATACTTGTTTCCTTCTCTCACACTATTGGCCTCCCATCTGGATTTTTTCCTTTTCTTCCTTCACCCTCATTTTTCTTGTGCTCCTGTCCTTCTGTTTCTCCCCTTTGTGGGCTGTTCTCATAAGGACTCTTACAAACACTTTCCAGAATTTATTGGGCAACCAGTAAGTGGCAGACACCGTTCTGGGCCAAGGTAACCAAGTGGAGCCGGCTCAGGAACGGCACTTCAGAGTCTGGGTGGGGAACTTGACAATTTTTATTGATAAATCGAGGGATATTTTGTTTACAAAAGCAAAACAAACAAAACCCCATTCATTTGTGCTCCAGGTAGTAGGAAAGAGTTCCCAGTTCCCAACCCTTCTTAAGCCAAAACGGGGGGCTCCTAAGAGGAGATTCAGACAAGATGGAGACTTCTTTTTAAGCTAGTAGATTTCTCAATATGCACACAAATTATCTGATCCAGGCAAAGGACAGGGCTTGGAGACAGGGCAAGGGGAGAGATGTGTTCTACCTGAACGACTGAATCAGAAGTCTCTCCCCATCGTAGCCCTCATTCTTTTTTTTTTCTTTTTTTCTTTTTTTTTAATTTTGTAAACGAACTGCTTCTTTTCCTTTAGGTGAGGCTCAGAGAAACCGGGAAAAGCTGAAACAGGCGAAGACAGACAATGAATAGATCTGGAGGACTGGACCCTTAGAGAGGCAGAGGAGACACTGGCGGGGGGGCGGGCGGGCCAGGACAGACCGGCGGACAGCCACGCAGGCAGGCAGGCAGGCAGAGGGCTTGGCGGCGGTCGCCTCGGACAGCCGGGGACCTCCAGCGCCAGCATAAGGAGCCTGGGTGGGACCGAAAAGGCGGGGCCCCGCCTGGAGAGAGGGAGTGATGGACAGTCGGTGCCTTCCAATCGAGTCCTTCAAAGTGCGCGGGGCAGGCCAATGAGCGGACAGCTGGGGCCGGCGCGGGGCCGAGGTCTGGGCGGAGGGCTGGCTGGCAGCGGCTGGGGCCGCGAGCGGGGATCGCGGCGTGGAGGTGCTAGCAGACGCGGGCGGCGGCGAGTCCGGAGACCCCGGGCCAGAGCCGAGCTAACCGTAGTGGGGACCGGGGCCCAGAGCCGCGGCGGCTGCGGCCGGAGGACGATGGCAGCGACCGCCGGGGCCGGGGCACTGATTGCATCCCCAGACCGCAGGCGCTGGCTGTGGTCGGTGCTTGCGGTGGCGCTCGGGCTCTGTGAGTAAAGCCGGGATGGCGGGGGCGGCGGGGCCAGGTGGCGGGCCCTGCGCGCGCGGGGCGCCGAGGTGGGGAGGGGGCGCGGCCTGCACGCCCTGGGGCCCGGGGAACGGAGCCGGCGGGCCCCGCCACGGGCTGGAGAGGCGCGGAGCCTCTTTCTTCTTCCTGGATCCGTGTGTGTGGAGGAGGCGGGGAGAACTCCCTACCTTGCTCATTCCTGGGGGGCTGTCTGGGGAGCGGGCCCGGCGGGAGGCCGCATTGCGCCCTTGCTGAGTCGCCCACCATCTCCGCCTGGCGACTCTGGGTCGCCCAGGCCCGCTTGGGATTCCGGTTCAGGAACCCGGGCTTCTGGCGTTCTCCACCTTTGGGAGGTGGCGGAAGGTTGCAGGGTTTTCATTTGTAGGGCCTTTGTTGATTGTTTCCCTTTTAAGCGACTGTTTTGTTTTACCTTGTTAGTTCCATTTCCAGTGCTCTCCAACCCATTTTTTAAGCCTCTGAGATAGAAGGGTCCCGTAGTCTCATTTGTCTCATCTCTGTAGTCTTCAGAGCACCAGGAGGAAATTTACATTACTTCTGTGTTAGGATGCAAAGAGCTGGGAATACCACTGGAGTGACCTGGCTTAAAAGAGTTTGGCCAATCCATAATAATTACAGTCATAGTTACCGTAGTTTGACAAGACATAGGACATTAAAAGGCTCATTTTTCTTTAAAAAAAAAAAAAATCACGTTTTTTTCCTTGCCAGATTTCATGAGTGAGGCATAAAGTAAACCTCAGGCTGGATTTATTGAATTGGATGAGTTGCTTTACGGACATCTGCAGTGGTGTCTTGCCACAGGACTTTTTTTGTGTGTGTTGTTCAAAGCAGAGTACTTGTTGCTGTCTCAGAATGTGGTTAAGTAATGGTTATAAAGAGAGCCAACTCCTAAAAAACCACGGAGACTTGTTCATTTCTTTTGTTTTGCAAAATGTCAGTTGCATGACAATATCTGAACATGAGTATACTCAATAATTACTTTCATGGAAAAGTTCTTAATGTAATATTTGGAGCCAGGAGAAATACCAGTTAATGAATGATTCCAGGAGCTGTAAAGTATAAAGGTAAAAGTCCCCCCGCCCTCTGGAGGTTGATAGATGAATATATACTTTGTATATAGAAGACAATCTATTCTGTATAAATGTCTCTCCTGAGGGGGGAAAAAAAGGGTTAAAAGCATGGGGGTTTTTTGGTGGTGATGGTGTTTGTGATGGTGGTAATATTCATGTTTTAAGTGAAGAAGTAGGAAATAGCTTAAAACTAAGGTGTATCAGAAATCTTGTGTGTTCAGACAGAATTATTATGCATGAGAGGCAGACACCCATCTTTATTGAGGACAAAAGCAGTCAGAGTAATCTTAATTAAACTCAAGGTATTAAAAAGTAGCAGAACTGGGCTTCCCTGGTGGCACAGTGGTTAAGAATCCGCCTGCCAGTGCAGGGGACACGGGTTCAGGCCCTGGTCTGGGAAGATCTCACATGCTGTGGAGCAACTAAGCCCGTGAGCCACAACTACTGAGCCTGTGCTCTAGGGCCCGTGAGCCACAACTACTGAGCCTGTGTGCCGCAACTATTGAAGCCCGCGTGCCTAGAGCCTGTGCTCCGCAACAAGAGAAGCCACCGCAATGAGGAGCTCACGCATCGCAACGAAGGGTAGCCCCCGCTTGCCACAACTAGAGAAAGCCCGCGCGCAGCAACAAAGACCCAACACAGCCAAAACTAAAAATAAATAAAATTAAAAAAAAAAAAAAAAGTAGCAGAACTGAAAAACTGAATAATAATGGGTACTAATACAAAAAGATCATCAGAATAACGTCTATACACACCTTGGACATGCGTAGCTCTTCTGTAATGAAAGATGAATGCTGATACGTGAAAGGCAGCAGCTGATGTTATTGGTTAATTTTAGAAAACTATCGAATGTTTCTTCTTTCAAGCTACCATTTCTTGTCATGAATAGTGTACATAGCAGTTCATGTTTGACAGAAAGTCTTCTCGAGTTTGATCTAGATACAGTTATTCAGCAAACATTTACTAAGCATTTTTTAAGTATTAAGCACCAAAAGTATTCTAGGAAGGACAGTCCCTGGCCTCACATAATTTATAGTTCAGTGAGAGAAACAAAGTGTGATAAGCAATATGAGAAGTCTTTCATTAATGGTTTGCTGTGAGAGCACTAAGGAGAGTCATCATCTCAGACCGAAGTTCAGGCTGCTAGAGAAAGGGCTGCTTAAGCTAAGTAGGTGTTGGGAGAAAACGGTATAGGCAGAGTCATGAATGAACCTGTTGGTAGGTCAGTGTCGTGAGAGGTTGGAGTGTGTATAGGAGAGATGGTGGGAATTGAGGCAGGAGAGCCAGCCAGAGGCACTAACTCCTAAAGGACCTTGTTTGCCATTCATAAGGCTGAATTTTATCCTAAGGGCTGTGGGGAGCCTGTGAAGGATTTCTGTGTCTATCGAGATGTGAAGATAGATGTGGGATAGAATGGTGTGAGGCTGAAGAAACCAGAGGGTTATTGTAACAATCCAGAGGAGGAGGATTGAAGACCCGAATTAAAGCAGTGGGATATGAAGAGAGGACATATCCATGAGCTTGTTAGAAAGTAAATTTGATGGGGCTTGGAAATCAATTTGATGTGGACTTGAAAGAGAGGAGTGTAAGATGATCCTAAGGTTTTGAGCTTGGAAAGCTGGGCATAGTTTTGGAAAGTAGGGCTTTTCACAGATGAAGATTATGGATGAGGGGAAAGGAGCGTTGGAAGAAGAGGATGGTAAAGTTACTTTTGGATATGTTGAGTTTAAGATGCTGCTGATATATCTCAGTAGAAATGGGACATTTGGGTAGATAGTTTTAGAGGTGAGGAGAAAGTTCTGGTAGGAAATAGAGAGCTGGGAGGCTTTATGCGGGTAGTAGTTAATGCTATGGATTGCTTGGATGAGGTCAGCAAGGAAGAGTGTATGGAAGGAAATAGCAGAAGGCCAAGGACAGAGTCTTGGGGTATACAGAACCTGACAAGGGGGCTCGTTGAGTAAATGAAGAACCAGGAGAGTGTGGTGTCTTGGAAACTGAGAGAGAGTGAAGTTTTAAGGAAGAAGTTTTAGCTGTGTCAGATGAAGAGAGAGTGAGTACTTCAAGGATTCACTGAATGTGACAATTGGAATGTCTTTGGTAACCCTTAGGTAGGAATGAACACACAGTATATGAAGAATAAATCTCAGTAATTTGCATCACCCATTTCAGTAAATGGCACCACCATCCATCTAACTGCTCAACCCAGAAACCTAGGATCTGCCCTTGATAATGCCCTATCCTTCACTCCCCACATCCAATCAGTTCTCCCATCTCCAAAATACATCTAGGAATCAACCACTTTTTTTTTTTTTTCTCTCACCCACTTTTTTTCTATCTGTGGTCCACTCCTAGCATTTTAGTCGAAATCACTATCATTTCTTGCCTGTGATACTGTGATAGCCTCCCAGCTGGTCTCCCCATTTTCCCCTCTTGTCTCTTTTTAGTCCATTCTTCACACAACTGCAAGAGTGACTTTATAAAAATACAAATCAGATCATGTTGCTTTCTCGTTTGAAATTCTTAATGGCTTCCCGTTGCACTCTGAATGACATCCCAACTTCTCCCCATGGCCTATAGTTGTCTATGTGATCTGGTTTCTGCCCGCCTCTCTGACTTCAGCTTGTGCCCCTTGCTCACTATATTCAAGCCATGCTGCCATCTTTCTGCTCTTAGACACTCATTCCCACCCCAGGTCCTTTGCACTTGCTTTTCCTGCTGCCTGGTGTGCTCTTTCCCCAAAACTGCCCAGAGCTGTCTCCTTTTCATCAGTGAGGCCTTAGCTTAAATGTCACTTCCTCAGAGAGGCCTTCTGCAACCACCCTATCCAGCGGGGTCCCCTGTTATCATTTCTTGGCCCTTTATGTCCTTATTGTAATTCCTCACTATTTGGTGGTTCTTCTCTTTTCTCCTCCACTAGAATCCAGGACAGAGATAGTGTTGGTCTTGTTTATAGAAGTATCCCTAGTGCTCAGCGTAGTGGATATGATAGATACTAATATTTATTAAATGGCAAGGAGGCGTAGGCGTGTCTTGATAATAGATTGTTAGTAGTTTGCCACACGTAGTTAGGATTTAGCCTGGCACATAGTAGGCATCCAAGAAATGTTTGTTGAAAGAAGGAATATTTTTTCCAAGTGTGATTTTTATACGTTATCTGATAATTTTCACTCTTTGAATACTATTTCGTATTTCTTCAGAAATGTATGGAATGAATTAACATTCTTCAACCACTTTAAGCACTATAGTTTTGGAATTACTACTTGTTATATACCAAAATTGTTTTATCATGTTTGTTGTAGTATCTAAGTGTTTTATCAATAAAACTTTTATATTTTTTGATGCTTGTTGACCAAATGTAGACTTCAAGTACTACCCCTGTAGTTGAAAGGCCACTGATCTAATTACCAGTTCCCACAGCCTTTTACTCCTTATTTACTAGTTGAGATAATAAAACAAAAACTTAGTTTTTGTTGTTTTTTTTAAAAAATATTCTACCATTCATTTTTACCCTAACTCCAGGGTATTCACTAGGCTCAGAAGCTGCCAAAAAAAGAAATAAAGACACTATTAAGTGAAAGAGAGATATATGTGAAAAGTATATAAAATGCAAATTTGTGTTTTCACAGTCTTCATTCACTTATTCAACCAAATGAACACCTACTGGGTGCCAGGCACTGTTTTAGGTACCGTGGATGCAGCAGGGAGCCTAGATTCTAGTGGGAGGTGACAGACTATTCAAATAAATAATGAACACCAAAGGACGGTTTAAATTCCTGACAGTCACCACATTTAAGATATTCACCTATTGTGAAAGGTTGCAGTAAAAAAAAAAAAAAAGAAAAGAGGGAGAGGGAATACTATTGGCATTACAAAATAGATGTTTTTTAAACTTACAAAGGATCCATTGTGGGATTTCATTAATGGTTACTCTTTCCTACTGAGTTTAAAATGTGATTTAATTGGGAAAAACATAATATACACAGTTTTTCAGAAATATTGCTGCCTCCCCTCCACCTAGTTAATGCTGGTCTACCTGCTAAATATTTCTCACATTCCTTTCTATCACCACTGAGGCTGATTTAGTGCAGCCACAATCACATTTCTCCTGGATGATTAGAATCTTTTAACTGGAGCCCAGTTGTGTTTTTATTGAATTGTATCTTTACCTGAGAATTTGGATTCTCTGTGTAGGACATGCATCTCACGTGTACCTAAACCTTGCAAAGATTTTAATCTTGCTAAGACCATTGGTGTCATTTTAAAAAAGAGAATAAATGGTCTGCTTTGACATGGAATTCATTATAGGTTAGTTTGGTCTTTAGCCTCCATCAAAGGAAATTTAATTATTAGAAGAACTAAAAGCATTGCCTGAGGTCTCAAGTATCAGATGGCTCTGCGTCTGGATCCCTAAGGCTGTTGAGATATGAAGGCTTCATATATCTTGAGTGATAGTCCTTTCTTCCTTTTCCACTCTTTGCCAAGTGCTTGACATTAGCAATGCCCTAGAGTCTAGACTAAAGTCATTGGGATTTTGGCTGCTAAGAAGGCAGAGGTCAGTTGGCTTTGTGACCATTTGTAGTGCCTGAATTGAGAAATTGCAATTGTCTCCTGGGACCTTTACATCTTTGCCCTTAAACCTCTTTATTTATTTATTATCTTTTTGAATGCATGTGGGCTGCTGTAATTTTTTATTCACTTATAATTTTCCCTTGGTCCCATTAGGCCTTTATGAAAAGGATAATTTCATTGATAAATTCTTCTTCAGTGATTTATTCTTTTTTTTTTCCCTTCCAAACTCAAAGTCTCTTTAGAAATTGTGATCCTTTGTAATACCTTTGATCTACTGTCAGGGCCTGTGGCTTGAATAGTTTTCTAACAACTGTGATGTGTTGTACCCAGTTCTTAGGTTTAACTAATTGGCATTAGAGATGCAGTATGTCTTTGTTGAGCCTGAGTTATTTATTATTATAGATAAGATTGCCCCTTAGAATGAAATCCCTGACTTGAGTTTGTTAGTACTGTGCTGTAACCAACTGAGCAAATGTCAATGAATTTGCAGTGAACATTTTCTATACTGAGACACTGATATTCTACTTTGGGATCTAGGGAGTTCGTTATGTGCAATTTAAAACCATTTTAAAAATGCTTTTATCAGAATTAAGAAACGTCTTCTTTTCTCTCCAAACATTAAAGAACCCAGTGTGCAGTTATGTAAGTTTAACATAATCCTGTGCTTCTTCCAGATAACGCTTTAAAAGATGAAGGTGCTATATTGTAGACTAAGCTTCAGTAAGAACTTATATGACCCTGTGCTAGACAGTTTCCTACAGTTACTCACATCCAGGTCATAATTGCTATTTACCTTCCTCTGAAGGGTGTTGCTAGGAAATATAAGCAAAGGACTCAGCTTCCTAAGAGAAAAATGTGTTAAAATGCAAATATTTGAAATCTCCTAAGTGGTAAGAAGGGCAGAGAGAAAGTGAGTGAGTAGTTAGGGAGAAGTTTTGAATTAATTAACTCACATTTTATCTATCTATCTGTCTAGATATAGATACAGATTATATATATATATTTATCTTTATATATATCTTTTTCTTTTCAGCCAGGTATAACTTAGAAGTTTAGATATAAAACTAGGTTCATGTTATTTCTTTCGTTCTGCCCTCATTTATTGAGTGTGTACCATGTGCCAGGCCTTTGCTAATCAATTTGTATCCAT
The DNA here is from genome assembly GCF_028023285.1 of Balaenoptera ricei. NCBI lineage: Eukaryota > Metazoa > Chordata > Mammalia > Artiodactyla > Balaenopteridae > Balaenoptera > Balaenoptera ricei. The sequence continues at coordinate 130,040,656 of NC_082639.1, forward strand.
TATCTCATCTGCTCCTTACAACTCTGTGTGATAATTATTATTTTTATTAATTTTACAGATGAGGAAACTAAGGATCAGACAGGTTGTGTAACTTGTGCAAAATCACATAGCTACTATATGGTAGAGTTGGGACTCAAAACTCCAAAGCATATATTTGCAACCACTGCATTATTATAGAATTTCTCCTTCAAAGTTTCTAACCACTTTTTCGGAGGCTTCCAGGATGTCTTAAATGTTTCCAAAGAGTCCTTTAACTGTCCCAGGGCATCCACCAGTGTCCTCGTCTCTGTGGTCATGTTTGTGCTGAGAACCCCATGCCTTGATGCCACTGGCTCCACCCTAGAGGGATGAAGCTGCGTGTTGAAGCCCTCCTCACTAACGATGCAAAATCCTGCTCTGACTGCTCTCCAGGGATTGCTAAGGGTGTGGTTCTTGTAGTTTCTCACTCTGATACTGCTCCCTCTGGCGAGGACACAGCACGAATCCATGTATCCAAGTGTCTGACACCATACGAGGCTCAGAAAGGTTCCTTGCCCTTCATCAGGAGGCACTACATGTTGACAAGCCGCTGAACCTTCCCTCTTCTCTTGGGCTGAGTTCTCCCTGGAGGCTGTGCAGATAACTTCTGCAGTTAGACTCCTGGCAGGCTTGCCCTGCAGGATGTCCAGACGGGCTCAGGGGGTTCAAACCAGAGGCTTCTCACCGGCGCCTTTCCCCGGCCCCTCCACCCCATTGGAAGAGGTTCTGTAGTCCTGCTGCCTTGCTGCCTACCTTGAGCAGAAGTTCCAGCCCTTGTCTCTTAACTAGTAGGGACTTTCAGTCTTGATCACTTTCAGCTGTTTGGAATTTAATTCCTCCCCCCCCCCCACCCCCGACCCAGTGACTGCAAGTATAGAAGAACCCCAGTAAGGCTTGCTGAACTTTATACATTAGAGAAATTAGAAAATATTTCAATAGTAAGCAGAGGTGATGCTGATTTGTATATGGATTTCAGAACAGAAAATGCTGAGGGGCAATTTCTCGTTCTATTTCAAATTATAGGTCCACAGTCTCTTACCAGCAATTCCAAAATCCCCAAAGCTCTAAAACTGAAAGTTTTTTCCGAAGTTTGATACAAACTCTTTTTTTTTTTTTAATTTATTTATTTTTGCCTGTGTTGGGTCTTCATTGCTGCGCGCAGGCTTTTTCTACTTGCGGCGAGTGGGCTTAGTTGCAGCGAGTGGGCTTAGTTGCTCCGTGGCATGTGGGATCTTCCTGGACCAGGGCTTGAACCCGTATACCCCTGCATTGGCAGGCGGATTCTTAACCACCGTGCCACCAGGGAAGTCCCAATACAAACTCTTTTGGCTGCAAAATTTGACCTGAACTAATGAGAAACTATTTTCAATCGTGATCCACTTGGTAAGACTAATTATATGTTTCAATACAGAAATACTTATGTGTTTGTTTATGGAATGCTGCCCTATACCCGGCTGGGGCTGTTATATAATACATAGTATATGCATTGTATTAATTTTCTGAAATCTGAAAAATTCTACCTTCTGAAACACATCTAATACATAAAGCTAATGGCTTGCCACTTAATCGCCTTTAATCTCCTTTCTTAATTTATGCTAGTTTGGACTCGGCCTCCTCTTTATTCAAGGGGTTCTAGATCTGTAAACTGGCACAAGTCTGGGAATTGATGGAGGAGATGTGACTTTTTGTTGTTATGATTCAAGTTAGACTTTTGTTCACATGACCTAGAACTTTTCTGCTTATATAGATCAAGTAAGAATTTAGTTGGCTGCTCATCTATATCATTTCCAGGAGCGCTATGATCAACTAACCAACGTTGCATGTCCCTGTGAGTCAGACTATTCTGGTTGCTGCTTTCCCTCTGTTGTCCGTTATGGTAACTATACTTGCCTTTGACAGCTGAGTGCTGCCACTTCCCCTGACACTCCAGGATCCAGTTCCTTCCATTGCATTTAGGGAGCATCACATCAGTGTCAACAATTCCCTCTGTAAGTTCTGGCTTACAGAGAAGAGTGGTCCCAGGGCTCTTCAAAGATGCTGGGGCTCCTGTCACAAATTTATTTCTCATAGTTATGCTGAAAGGCATGTCTTCTGGACCTTCCCAGGGTGGATGATTGTGTCTTTTTTTTTTTTTTTTTAATTTTTTTAAACAAAATTTTTATTTATTTATGGCTGTGTTGGGTCTTCGTTTCTGTGCGAGGGCTTTCTCCAGTTGTGGCAAGAGGGGGCCACTCTTCATCGTGGGGCACGGGCTTCTCACTATCACAGCCTCTCTTCCTGCGGAGCACAGGCTCCAGACGTGCAGGCTCAGTAATTGTGGCTTACGGGCCCGTTGCTCCGTGGCATGTGGGATCCTCCCAGACCAGGGCTCGAACCCGTGTCCCCTGCATTGGCAGGCAGACTCTCAACCACTGCGCCACCAGGGAAGCCCGGATGATTGTGTCCTAAATGACAAATCCACTCTAACTTTCCAATCTCCCTGAACCTTCATTAAATCCCTTCCCCTAGGAACTTCCCTGGTGGCGCAGTAGTTGGGAATTCGCCTGCCAGTTCAGGGGACACAGGTTCGAGCCCTGGTCTAGGAAGATCCCTCATGCCGCGGAGCAACTAAGCTTGTGCACCACAACTACTGAGCCTGTGCTCTAGAGCCCGTGAGCCACAACTACTGAGCTCGCATGCCACAACTACTGACACCTGCGTGCCTAGAGCCCGTGCTCCACAACAAGAGAAGCCACCGCGATGAGAAGCCCACGCACTGCAATGAAGAGTAGCCCCCGCTCGCCACAACTAGAGAAAGCCTGCACGCAGCAACAAAGACCCAATGCAGCCAAAATAAATAAATAAAGTAATTAATTAAAAAAAAATCCTTTCCTCCACATTAAGCCAAGGCGGGTCTGGCATTCCAAGTTCATTTACTGTGGGCCACTTTTGGTCCATGTTTTAGCCAAGGAACCAAAACAAACTGTTAGAGCTCTTTCTAACGCCCTGAGTTGTGGCATTAAATGCAGAATATCTGTTTAATGGGCTCTTGTCGATCTATTTGGCGTGATTCAGCTTTATGTTCCTTCCACCATTATCCCACCTGCTTAGTATCCATTCCACACATATTCCCTGATTTCTGTCTGTGTGAATTAGAAAAATCAAGTAGTTGTTTTGGAGTGTAGTGCATCTCCTCATGGGTCACACTTTGTACCTGTAGGGGCCTTCTATGACTTGAGTCTAGTGATAAGTCTAGAATCAAAGAGTGGGATGGGTGGTCGAGACAATCAGCAGTGTCTTTCAAGGCAGCTGCCTCAGGGGAGGCCATTAAGGTTTCCTCTAGGCAAAGCAGGGTTAATCTCAGGCTGGGGTCTGCTTCTACTGGCAGAGAAGACTCTTGATATTTCGGGGTTCAATGTCCCCAGCTTTATCAGGGTCTTCCCATAGGGTCCCCACTCCTTCTCAGTCAGTGCCCTCACTTTAACAGTAGACACCTGTGAAGTTGGGGATTCAAATTGCTTTGTAATTCAGCCAATCTCAGGATGAGATCTGGATTTGATTTTTAGCAGTCTCAGCCCTGTGGCTGTAGGAGGTAAGGGTCCCTTACAGGGTAGACATAGAAGTTTTCTGGTCATTTAGGAGCACTTGAGCTGGGAATTTGAATCCTTGAGCTCATCCTTTCCCCACTTTGTCTAGTGACTTTAGGAGCAATTAACCAATATCATTATCCTCATTTGTCTGACAGAAATGTTCGAAGGTGTTATTTACATGGTCATCCAGAACCTTGCCTTTTGTAAGTGTTTGATTAGGAGTATTCCCTGGTGATGCTTTGCATATCTCTGTGGCCACATTGTGCTCTCTTTACTACTGGAAATAGTCATTAGTGTCTTTAAGTCTCATCAGAGTGGAGAGCCAGTTCCAGAAACCCCAGAACCAATTCAGAAAACTCATCCTTAGGATTCTCTTCTTCTAGAACCATTCTTGGTACCAAAATCTGTATTAGTCAGAATTCTCCACAGAACCAGAACCAGCAGGATAAATGGATGGATAGATAGATAGATAGATAGATAGATAGATATTTTAAGGAAGTGACTCACACAACGGTGGAGGCTTGGTAAGACTAAAATCTGCAGGATAGGCTGGCAGGCTGGAAATTTAAGGAGGTAGTATAGTTGGAGTCTAAAGGCAGTCTGCTGGTAGAATTCTTTCTCATAGAGGTCAGTCTTTGTTTTTTTTGTTTTTTTTAAATTTATTTATTTTATTTATTTATTTTTGGCTGTGTTGGGTCTTTGCTGCTGTGCGCGGGCTTTCTCTAGTTGCAGCGAGCGGGGGCTACTCTTTGTTGCGGTGCACGGGCTTCTCATTGCGGTGGCTTCTCTGGTTGTGGAGCACAGGCTCTAGGGGCGTGGGCTTCAGTAGTTGCAGCTTGCAGGCTCAGTAGTTGTGGCTCACGGGCTCTAGAGCACAGGCTCAGTAGTTGTGGCGCACAGGCTCAGTAGTTGTGGCACACAGGCTTAGTTGCTCCGTGGCATGTGGGATCTTCCCGGACCAGGGATCGAACCCGTGTCCCCTGCATTGGCAGGCGGATTCTCAACCACTGCGCCACCAGGGAAGCCCCAGTCGTCTTCTTTCTTTTTTTTTTTTTTTTTTAAGACCTTCAGCTGATTGGATGAGGCTCACCTAACATTAGGGAGGATAATCTGCTTTACTCAGAGTCGGCCAAATTCAATGGTAATCTCATCCAAAAACACACCTTCACAGAAACATCCACAATAGTCTTTCAACAAAGATTATTGGTCCAGCTGGTGGCCCAGCCAGTTGACCCATAAAATTAACCGCCACACCAGTAATGAATTATAAAAGATAAGCCATAAGTGGAGATCTCAAATTGTTGATTTCCCTTGATTGCAAACAGTTCTCTCCCTTGCTCTATTTTAGCACTTCCTGTTCCCATCTCAGGTCAGTGTGATCTGACTTCTGCCTCCTCTCACCTAGTTAACACTTTGATAAAGGTCACCTGAGGTTGCCAAACCAACTGACCTATCAATATTTCAGGTCTTTTCTTTCTGAACTATTTTGCTTCCTCGACATTTTTGACCACGTTGATCTTATTTCCTTTGTCTTTGTGACATTACTTGTGATTCTCATCTCTCTTCCCTGTCTGCTCCAAGCATCCTCCCTCTGCCTGTGCCCCAACATTGATTTTGAGGTTCTGCTCTCAGCCATCTGCTAGTCTCGTCACGTGCTCATCTTTGGTGACCTCATCCAATTTTGTTCTTTTTACTGCAATTCATATCTGGCAGGTAAGGCATTCGATAAAGATTTGTTAAATAAATAGTGACTCCCAAATATATCTCCTGTGGTCTGAACTGCAGACTCTTACCCACTGCCCATATCCATTTGAATGTCTAGGGGCACCTCAAACTTTATATGTTCAAAACTCCACTCCATCTATCTCTCCTTTCCAAACTCTGCCTCTACTTCACTCCACTGGCCATTATTCTTGTTGTTTCCCACTGTCCCATTTGCCTTTCTCTCAGACAAAAACTTGAACATCATCTTAGAATCCTTCCTTTCCCTCACCCTACCTCCATGGGTTTAATCAGAGCCCTGCCAATGTTTACCTTCTATTTCTGAATCCACCCCTTGTTTTCCATTGCACTTGGACAAGTGCCAATCTTTTTAAGTCCAGATGATTGCAAGAGCATCCTAACTGGTCTCCCTAATGCTCGTCATGTTCCGCTCAGGTCCACCCTCCCAGTTGTTGCCAGAGGGATCTCTCATGGGCAGCCTTAATTGTGCTACCCTCTGCTAAGACCCTCCGTCCCTTCCCATAGTCTCCAGGGTAAGCTCAGGTCCTTAGCTTGATTCATGTGTTCTGCCCTATCACCTGCCATTCCCTTCCTTGCACTTTATTGATTGTTTGCAACATTTCTGCATGGTTTGCTATTTTGTCTCCTTGATTTTCTGTATGGTATGTTCACTCTCCCTCCTGATTACCCTTCTCCCTATTTATTTACTTGGCTACCCCTGTTTAGCCTTCCTATCTCAAGTGCAAGCTCATCTGGCAGATATTCTGAGGCAAGGCCAAGTTCCCTGCCTCTAAGCTTCTGCTCTGTCACTTCATCTGAAATTATCTTTTTATATGATTGTTTCTCTAAATGCAGAACTGTGCCTTATTCATCTTTAGGTCTCCAATACTTAGCACACTACCTGGAACGTAGTAAGTGTTTAGTAGATATTAGGTGAACTGTTGAATTGAACCCCATGTAGGAACTATAAACATTAGAGCAGAGAGTGAGTGAAAATAAGGAGGTAGGTCCTTCTGGAACTTGGAATCTCAAGATCCAGGGAGCAGTCAGATGTCAGTTTTGTAGTTCAGACATTGGATTTGACAGTGATATGACTCAGGGGGGGAAACTGTCTAACCAAGCTCTCAAGAGCATTGTATCTAGTAAGAACATCATGTCAGCTTATTGATTTTCAGTGAGCGTTATAAATGCTGGGGTGCTAGAATGTTTAAGTGGATTGAGCTGTTAATGTATTTTTCTCCCTGTCCAAAGACAGACTATCCTCACAAGATTGCCCAGGGATTATGGGATCAACTCAATGGATGTTTATTGAATGACCTTGATGGCTATGATCGTCAAGCCGTGATAGCCTGAAACACCCCTCTCTCCGTGGTAGGCGTATAACTGGCAGATCCATTGGATTGGTTAAGTCATCCTCTTCACTGTAGAGTGCTGTCACATACTGACAATGACACTTTAGACATGAGGAGACAGCCTAGAAACCTTCATTGGAAACCTTAATAGTTTCCTGCATCTTGAGAGTTTTCCTAGACAGAGAGCCTATCGTATAGCGTGGATTCTCTCTACAGATGACTAACATCATCTATTGAGTGTTGATACTTCTTTCAAAATTCGTAGACCTTCCTTTCTTTTTTTCTTTAAGTAATCAGTTCTATACCAGATTTCAAGGTATATAATATACTAATGTTGAATGGGAAGAACGTTGGACTTAGGAGTCAGAGTACACAAAAGTGAACACTCTTGTCAACTAACAATGCAATGGCACAAAATAAAATGAGCATACAACCACTAACCCCATTATTTGCTGGTCTCCATTGCTCTAGTTTGTATTCTCCCTACTGTTTATAGCTGAAAATACATTATTTCTTCCCTGTATGTTTATTCTTTCTCGGTTCTTCCACTAGAATATAAATCTCCACTAAGGCCCAGAAAGTGCCTGGGACATAGTGGGAACCCAGTAAGTGTTTGTTGAATATATTTGTTGGGGGTGGGCAGAGTGTTGCTATAGTACTTTATTAAAGTTTTGTTAGTTGAAAGTTTTGAAATAAAAGAGCTTTTTGAATTTTTAAATAAAACTCTCTAAAACTGTAAGGTATAATTTACCTTATACAACTGTGAAAATTGAGCTCTGGAATTCTCAGTAGGTGCTGCCTTCCCATAAGCATTGCCATGACCCCCTAAGAAGCCCCAGGGAGCCCATTAAGCAGCTGTATACCCGGGGAATGCAGCCAGAGAACTTGTTTGTCCCTTACTCTCGGAGAGTATCTGGATTTACCCTTTCATTCTTCATATCCCCGTTGACCACAGTCACCTGTGGGAGGTCCCTGGGTGCATGCCGTCTCTTGAGGAGCTGTTTCTTACTACTGTGAACATCTTCTACCGTGGCCATCTCTCTTACCCTTTTGTCTTCTCTGAGCCTCGTCGTCACCAGAAAATGCACCAACTCCAAAATCTCATCCTACTCTTCAAGTGCGACCTCCTTACAGTCTCACTGCAGCACTTTCTGGAACTCATTAAGACGTATGATTCTTTCCAACTCTCTTATTTGCATTAGTCACTTCCCTTCTGCTCCTCTCTCTGTCTCCAGCTTGGAGTCGGTGGTCCGTTGTTGTAATCACTCCCTTTCAAATACTCCTACTTCCCTTGCCCTTCTGTCCCTCCATTGTAATCAGCTGGCCAACCCCCAACCCTATCATCTCTTTTCATCTCCTCAAGGATCTGTTGCTTTAGTCATTGCCTCTCTTTGGATCATTCTTAGTACAATACAAACAAGCTCTAGAATATCTAATCTTTAAAAGTCCTTTCTTGGTCCCACAACCTCCTTAGCTACATTTCTGAAAAGTTGTCTGTACTCCTGTCTTTGTGCACATCTCTGCCCTTCCCACCCGTTCTCACAGGCTGCCCCTTCCACACCGCTGAAACTTCTCATGTCAGGGTCACCAGTGCACCCCAAGTTGCCAAACTCTCTAGATCCTTTTCTGTAGTCATCGTCTGAGACCCCCTGCCATTCCTCGTCTCTTTTCTTTCCTGACACCCCATTCTCTAGTTTTCTTCCCCTCTCACAATCTGCTCCCTTTCATCCACCTTTGGCAGGGTCTTCCTTCTCTCCACACCTGACCTTACAGGGTCTGGTGTTCCTCCAGACTTAGGCCTGACCCTCATCTTTCACTACATTATTTTCTGAGGTGATGGCATGTTCTTCTGTGGTTTTCAATGCTGTACCACCTGCATGCTGGTAACTTCAGAAATTTATGCACAGCCCAGACCTCTGAGTTTCAGACCTGCGTATCCAGTTCCCTACTTGACTCCATTTGGAGGTCTCATAGGCATCGCAAACTTCACATTTCCAAAAATGCAGGTTGATTTCTATTCCTTCTCCCCAGTTAAATCTCTAGCTCTGTAAGCACTTTACTTATTCAGCTGCTCAGGCCAGAAACTCAGGAGTTATTCTTGGTGTATTCTTTTTCTTCATTCCCATATTAAGTTATCAGCAAGAAATCCTTTTGATTGTCCATTTCTCTTTCCAACTTCTCTCCTCCGGTCCAGGTCACCACCGCTGTATCCCAGAACTATTGCGGTAACTTCGTAATGAATTTCCCTCCTGCTGCCCACACTTCCCTCCATTAGAACTATTTTAAAGTGCATGTCATTTTCCTGAAACGTTTTAAAACCTGTTGGTCTGATCAAATTATTCTTGTTTCCATAATGTCAAAAGCCTGGAATATAAGCATAAGAGTATATTGCTTAATTGTAGTATTATGGGCAGATATATTAATAGTAACTTTCAAATGAAAAAGATACTTTCCAACTTTTAAAATAAATATACATGGATTGCCTTAAGGAATTTTGGTAAGGAGTCTGTTATCAGTCTACCATAGTCAGAATAGATAGTTTCATTTTGTAATTAGAGCACAAACTCTAGATATGTCATTTTCTAGGTGGTGGTGATAGTGGTAACTTTAAACCAATGTGTACTATGTTTGATATGATAGAGAGTTGTAAATGTGATAGAGGGATGTCTTTTCTAACTCATTCAGTTGATAGGTTTGTTGATAGGGTTTATCACTCAAAATCAGACACTTTGTGAGAACGTTCTGCAGATCTTTTTATGGCCGTTGGAGCCAGCTTCATAGGCAGGCAACCAGCACAGTCGCGCAGGACCTTGCACTCAGAGGACCTTATAACCAGCTTGGGGTTTACTGCTCTGAGGCCACCGTCCTGAAAGTCTTAATAATTTTATCTTTGAACGTGTACTTTGTAAGTGAAGTCTGATGAGGCAGTGGGGTGTGCGTGGGGCTCAGAGCCTGAGCTCACATGGAAGCTTGCCTCCTGCAGCCTCCCTGCCTCCCAGGGACGGGTTTTTGGCCCACTGCTCTCCAGCCCCAGGTGCCTTGGGGTATCCTTGGGTGGAGCAGCGCGGTGACCATTCCCTTCCCCCTAGGCTGGCAGCACCCTGGTGAGTTTGGTGGGCAACTCAGCAGTGTCCTCTTACCCTCCTGATCCAAGTACCAAGCCCTCTCCGACGCCTATCTCGGGCCCTGCAAATTGTGTAGCTCCTGGCTGTGTAGGGTGACTTAGCAAGTACTGTGGGGAGTTGCTGGACTAAAATCATACTGCTTATGCTTTATGGTCTGGAGTTGGCAGTGTGAGCAGTCATTTGCACTTTATACTGGAGCAATCCCAAAGTCATTCTCTAAGAGAAGTGCTGCTTTGCTTGTCAGGGGCATTCCCATGGCTTACCTCCCACCCATGGGCGAGATGGCCACAGATCTAGGTGAGAGGTTTGATTTGGCCCCTCAGTTTTTACAGTCAACCTGCTTTGTTCTTTGATCTGTCAAGAATGTGGATCTACCTTTGATAATCAACACAGACCTGCACTGGCAAAGAATATAACAGGAAATGGTTCGCCAAACAACTTTTATCAGGAGCCCAGTTAAGGGAAGTGATATTTGTAGAGGATTGTTCAAGTGATATGCAGTCCATTTATTTCTGTAGCTGTTCCACGTCCTGTCCTTGGTTTAGCTTCGTACTTGGACAGTCATGCTTTGGATCCTTACACAGTTGCTTTCTTTGAATCCTGTTGTGGTGTAATGTCATCAGCATTTTTTTAAGGGGTGTCAGGAGAGCCTGCTTTATAAAACTCACTGTTGCACTGCTCCAAGTTGTTCTTGACGACATGCCCCCTGCATTACTCAGGGTGCCCTACAGAAGGTATATGCGAAATCTTTCCTGGAGACGGTGGTCAGGCAAAGCTTTGTTTTAGCCAGTATATAGACCATATCTCCTGCATATATGTGTTCTGTTACCCTACCCCCAATATTGATCTTTTAATGGATATTATCCTGATTCCATGTTTTATTTAATATTTATGTTCATACATATTTTTAGGAAGCCACATCAACTCCTTCATATAACTAGGCAGAGTATAAATAAATGAAAGTAACGATGCCTCTTGCTTCCAGTAGTCAAGTCATAGTGTTTTATTTTCCATTGCTCTGATTCCGGTTAACTTGGCCTCTCTCTCTGGACTCTACGTGAACAACTGTTGACCATTATTTACTTAGAGATTACTTTAGAACACCTTCCATTTCAAAAAAAAGTAGATCTCATGGAGGCGGAATGGGCAGCCTTTCTGTCCTCTACTTTCAGCACTGTTTACACCATTCTCAAAGCTAGCCAATCCACTAGCATTGCTGTGTACACCTGGGGATCCTGACCCTGTGAAAGTGCTTGGCAGGTACAGTAGAGGACTGTGGGAATGACCTCTGCCCTCAAGGTGCTTAGAGTCCATTTGGAGAGATAACTAATATGCATGAAGTAAATGGGACTGACATTTTTAGACTCCTTACTAATGCAATAGTTTTTCAGAGAAAAGAGAGGCTATTGTCTTTTTTTTTTTATAGAATGATTGATAGCCTTTTTTTTAAAATTAATTAATTAATTTTTAGCTGTGTTGGGTCTTCGTTTCTGTGCGAGGGCTTTCTCTAGCTGCGGCAAGCGGGGGCCGCTCTTCATCGCGGTGCGCGGGCCTCTCACTATCGCGGCCTCTCTTGTTGCGGAGCACAGGCTCCAGACGCGCAGGCTCAGTAGTTGTGGCTCACGGGCCTAGTTGCTCCGCGGCATGTGGGATCTTCCCAGACCAGGGCTCGAACCCATGTCCCTTGCATTGGCAGGCAGATTCTCAACCACTGCGCCACCAGGGAAGCCCTATTGTCTATTTTGATAGATACTTTTTATAGTCCAGAAGCATCACATTGCACAAATACACCTAAATGTTTTTGCAGCTGCTTATTTATTTATCAAATAGACGTATGGAGCTTATCACATAGGCCAGGTACTCTAATAAGCCCTTTATAAATATTAACTCATTTCATTTCCATAATAACCCTATGAGGTAGATACTATTATTAGAGTACATTTACAGTAGAAGCAGCTGAGGCACCAACAGGTTTTTGCCCAAGGTTGTACATTATTCCTTGTTATTTCAGGTAGCTCTCTGGCTGCTGTCGTTGCAGACCACAGAGCCACACTGGTGGTTTCCCAGGAAAAATTGTAGATATCTTGTAAAAAACTTGCCTTACTAGGGGGAGAATTTTTGAAGTGTAAGATAAATAAGATCCATTAGAGAGTATATCTGAATGAAGCCAAGAGTTTTTGTTTGTTTGTTTTTTGTTTTTTGGCCACACGGCTTGCGGGATGTTAGTTCCCCAACCAGGGATCGAAGCAGGCCCCACGGCACCGAAAGTGCCAAGTCCTAACCACTGGACCGCCAGGGAATTCCCTCCAAGAGTTCTGTAAGAACTTACACATCTACAGATGGGTTTTCCCACTTCCTCCCTCTGAAATAAGTTTACATATAGGCCTTAATAAAAGTCCTTATCATGGCTACTTTACAATAGTGGGTGAACGTTTGTATCCATTTATATCATTAAGTTTATTTACTTTAAATTGGGAGTGAAATCATAACAGAATAATATCTGCTGCCATCAATTCAAGAATAAATATTGCTGTGATCACTCCACAGAGGTGAGATGGACACCACAGCCCCACACCCCATATTTGGTTCAGATATATGAATTGATGATGCCATATGTACCAAGGAGGTATGAAGAGATTTGTTAGTCATGTAATGAGGCTTTCTGGGAAGGGCAGGGCAGGCTTCTCAAGCTGGTCCAAAAGTGGCTTGAAAGAACAGGGAAATAAGTCTGGCTTTGCTTTTATTTTGATTAGATGATGGGGCCTGGGGTCAGAGCTCCCATCTGTGCTTTGGGCCAGGGCTTGGTTTTAGCTTCCCATCTGCTCCAAAGGAGGGATCACCTGGGTTTTCTTATCAGCTTCCCCTCGGGAAAGGGGATTGTAACAGCTTGAAAGTTGTCAGCAAACATCAGATTCTCTATTACAAATATATTTTTAAGTGCTTATCGTTGTTTATATTGTGGGGCAAAAATGTTGTCTCTGTACTAAGTAAACACCATTAATGTTGCAAATGGAAGATTCAGCACATTCTGTTAAGAATGTTTTTGGAACCCGGGATACAAGGGCATATCCTGTGTATCTTTCAAAAACACTGCAAAATTTAACATCTCCAATATGTGTGGGTTAACAATGATGCTGAAATATTGGGTATTGCCTGGGTCACTGTGGGCAAAGAAGCTTTTCTTTTTAAGATTTATTTTTATGGCATTAATGATTTCTAAGTTTTATCACATTCTTTTTGTACTTCATTAGACAGATCCTTAATAAATAGGAACTCTTTTTTAACTGATTTTTAAAAAAAATTTATCTGTATACAATATTTAAAGGTTACTTTCTATTTACCGTTATTACAAAATATTGGCTGTATTCCCCATGTCGTACAGTACATCCTTGAGTTTATCTTACACCCAGAGGTTTGTACCTCCCACTCTCCCACCCCTATGTGCTCCTCCCTGCCTCCCCACTGGTAACCACTATATCTGTGAGTCTGCTTATTTTTTGTTATATTCACTAGTTTGTTATATTTTTTAGATTCCACATATAAGTGGTATCATACAGTATTGGTTTTTCTCTGTCTGACTTATTTCACTTAGCTAGTGCTCTCCAGATCCATCCATGTTAGTGCAAATGGCCAAATTTCATTCTTTTTTATAGCTGAGTAGTGTTCCAATGTGTGTGTGTGTGTGTGTGTGTATCTCACATCTTTATTATCCATTCGTCTGTTGATGGACACTTAGGTTGTTTCCATGTCTTGGCAATTGTAAATAATGTTTCTATGAACATTGGGGTGCATGCATGTTTTTGAATTAGTGTTTTTGGTTTTTCTCGGATATATACCCAGGAGTGGAATTGCTGGGTCATATGGTAGGGAGGTTGAGAAACCTCCATACTATTCTCCACAGTGGCTGCACCAACTTACATTCCCACCAACAGTGTAGGGGGGTTCCCTTTTCTCCACATCCTTGCCAACATTCGTTATTTGTAGACGTTTTGATAATAGCAATTCTGACAGGTGTGACATGATATCTCATTGTAGTTTTGATTTGCATTTCTCTAATAATTAGCGATGTTGGGCATCTTTTCATGTGCCTGTTGGCCATCTGCGTTTCTTCTTTGGCAAAATGTCAGGAACTCTTATTTTTAAATTTAAATAAGTTGGACTCTTATTTTACACTGCATATCTTGGGTTTTAGGTTCTGAGCTAATTAGTGGGAAGAAACAAATGTGAGTAAAATCCAAAATCTTAGATGCCAAAGGTCTGGGAGAGACTGGGAAACAATTTACCTATAACAATCAAGAGATGTGTTATAGGTAAACAGACAGATGGAAGACAACATCTTTACCTTTGAGCTTTGTGGTTTACTACATTTTTAAAATTTGAAGACAGTTTTGCACATTTTAATATCTCTGACATTGGGATGTACTTTACAGTCACTGGTGAGTCAGAGCCAGCATTTTAATTTCCCGGTGACACATAAAAATAATGTCTCTTGTCATCAGTGGTGTCTTCAAGTTTATGAAATATCCTAATTTTTTTATTACTTTATAAGTCTTTTTAATATAAATTCATTGAAACTTCAGAAAAAATATCCACGATTAGACCCCAAGTTAGGGGAGACTTTACAGAGGTGATTATCTTGGAGTTGCCTTGAAGGAAGCACAGGCACTGACCCAATTTGAGTGAGTGAGTTAGTGGAGATGGCATTCCAGACCAAAAGAGTAGCATGTATAAAGCATATTGTTGTTAAAGAGTGTAGTGTGTTGGGGAAAGGGCTAGAAGTTTGATGTGGCAGAAATGTAGGATCTGGGGTGAGATGGGGAGAGTGATAAACTGGCCACAATGGTAACCTGCAGCCAGGCTTTGAAGGGCTTTGTGTGCCCTGAGAGGGAGTCGAGCTGTATTGACACAGCCTTGCAGCCTGGTAAAGCAGCTCTCCCCTCTCTGCATCATCAAGGGTGTGTGTGGCATTGACATAATAATAGAAGAGCGTGGATAAAGCAATATATCAGATAAGATCGACAGTACAGAACTCTCCAAAGTACAGAACTACACTCTGATTCCAGCTGGACAGTGTGGAATTAAGTGGAAGGGAGAACTTCTTCATCAAGTGGGGCTATTTCCTTCTGCCCCTGTTGTGAGCGGAGTTGGGGTTCAGTGGCCTGTTTTGGAAACCTGTTTCTGCACTAGCTCTATGACAGTGCTGGTGAAAAATAGAGAATGGCTTTCAGAGGGCAGTTTTAATCCACTCGGTTGGAAATTTAGGGGTGGAGCATGTAGGAAGTAGTGTTTCGAAACTGTTTTTGACTTTTTCCTAAGGGTCATTTATTCTTAAATTTATTCCTAAATTAAGGGTCATTTATTAGTCTTCATTTCCTCTAAAGTATAATGTCTGGTAGAGGGAGGTTTTATAATAAATTTTTTAAAAATAGGTTTTCTGCTCCTTTTTGTTTGTTTTAAACACGTTTGGGAATTTGATCCAATATAGAAGAAATTTGTTCAGTTTGGGTTTGCAAATAAAAGAGGTACAGAACATTACTTCATCAAAGAGCCACTGAGACGTAGTTAGAAGACCAAAAGGGAAAAGTTAACGGAAGCAGAATTAAACAGTATAGAAAAGGAAACTGTACTGATTTTTCTGTTACTTCAGGCTAATTTCAGTAACTCATTACCATCTACAGCCCCCGAGTATATTGTTTTGCATAGAGCTTTGCATTGTCAAACCAGTGGAAGGAACTAGTCTATTAAAAACATTTTCTAATTTCATTTGATTTCTAACTAAAAATTTTGAATAGTACTATGTTGAAATAGTTCAAAAGTTAAAAAAGAGTACATAATGAAAAATCTTCCTCTGTCTCCAGCCCCCTTGCCGAGGAAGCGAATGTTAGTTTTCTAACATTGTGTCTTTCCAGAGATACATTATGGAGATGTGAGCAAATCTGTAAGTGGTAGTATCCCATACATTATTACTCAACAGCTTGCTTTTTTTTTTTTTTTAAACAGCAGCTTTACTGAGATACAGTTTGCATACTATGAAATTCACCCTTTTAGAGCGTAGAATTCAATGTTTTTTAGTAATTCACAGAATAGTACAGCCACCACTACTACCCAGTTTTAGAATGCTCATAACCCCATAATGAAGCCCTGTATTCATGAGTGGGGTCAGTCCCCATTTCCCTATGCCCACAGCCCCCAGAGTCTACTTCCTGTCACTATGGGTTTGCCTATTCTGGAAATTTTGTGTAAGTGGAGTCACATAGTATGAGGCCTTTTGTATCCAGCTTTCACTTACCATGTTTTCAAGGTTCATCCGTGACATAGCATGTGTCGATATTTTATTTCTTTCTATGTCTAAAAAATATTCCATTGTATGGATGTGCCGCACTTTGTTTATCCACTCATCAGTTGATGGGCATGTTTTCAGTTCTCTTGGATATATATACTTAGGAGTAGAACTGCTAAGTCATATGGTAACCCTTGGATGTATACTTAGGAGTAGAACTGCGAAGTCATATGGTAACCCTTGGATATATACGTAGGAGTAGAACTGCTAAGTCATATGGTAACCCTACGTTTAACCGTCGGAGGAACTGCCAGTCTGTTTTCCAAAGGGCTGTGCTGCTTTACATTCCCACTAGCGATGGAGAGAGTTCTAAGTTCTCCACATCCTCACCGATACTTGTTAGAGTGTTTTTAATAGCCAGCCTAGTGGGTGTGAAGTGGTATCTCACTGTGGTTTCATTAGCCTTTCCCTAATGATTAGTAATGTTTGAGCATCTTTTCATTTGCTTATTGGTCATCTGCATATCTTCTTTTGAAGAAATATCTATTCAAGTCCTTTGCTCATCTTTTAATTAGTTTGTCTTTTTATTGTTGAATTATAGGGATTACTTGTATATTTTGGATACAAGTCCCTTAATAGGTAGATGATTTGCGAATATTTTCTCCCATTCTATGGGTTGACTCTCTTGATGGTATCCTTTGAGGCACAAAGGTTTTTAAATTTTGATCAAGTCCAGTTTACTTATTGTTTCTTTTGTTGCTCATGCTTTTGACATCATACCTAAAAACTATGTTGTCTTCTAAGAACTTTATAGTTTTAGCTCTTACATAACGTCAGTGTACATTTTGAGTTAATTTTTGTATATGGTGTGTCTACCTTTTGCTTTTTTCATTTAATGATATGTCTTGGAGATCATTTCATATCAGCACTAAAGAACTTCCTCATTCTTTCTTATGATACCAGGGTCTTCCATTGTACAGATATATCAAATTTATTTAAACAGTCCCCCCATTGATGGAAATTTACATAAACATTTGGGTTTGGAAATTATTTCAAAATGTACTGTGGCTTGAGACGTTATTTCATACCAGCCTCCTCAAAATGGCAGTTTCAACCATTTGACAGACTTGTTGTTCTAAGCAATTCTTGCCATCCAGAAGCCTTTGAGTAAATGCCAGTCCTCTGGGGAGAATAACCCCAAGGAATTATTTCAAGAGCTTTCCCTCCATTAGATGTTTACAGTAAGTCAGGAGGCAGAAGATTCTTTCAGTTATCTGAAAATATCTGTAAAAATACTTTTGGAAGAACAAGGTGCTCTAACATTTTGTTGTACATTTTAAACTACAGTCGGTTACAGATGACTTAGTAGCATGTGTCCTCCTCTTACTGTTTTGTGGCATTGTTGTCTCTCATGTATGTGAATGTAAGTGGGTAAAAATCTAAACTTTGGGCGATTCTGCCAGCCACTCAGTAAGCGATAGAGTATCCAGAGATTTTGAAACATGTGTTTTTTTTTTTTAAAATAAAGAAGAAGGTTAGGGGAAAATCTTGAAATACACCAACACTTTGATAATCTGCAGAGGCTTATCTGGCCACTGGAAAGTAAGCAAAGAAGAGGCCAAGGGACAGCTAAGATTAATAAGACAAAGTCCATTCCTTCTAGTTTCTGAGTCTTACTTGTAACACAGTTCTTTTTTTTAATTAAAAAAAATTTTTTTATTGAAGTATAGTTGATTTACAGCATTGTGCCAATCTCTGCTGTACAGCAAAGTGACTCAAGTTTTACACATACATACATTATGTTTTATTTTTTTAAATATTTATTTATTTATTTGGCTGCGTCGGATCTTTCGTTGTGGCACGTGGGCTCTTTGTTGCGGTGGTGTGTGGGCTTCTCTTTGTGGTGTGCGGGCTCAAGAGCGCACAGGCTTAGTTGCCCTGCAGCCTGTGGGATCTTAGTTCCCTCACCAGGGATCAAACCTGCATCCCCTGCATTGGCAGACAGATTCTTAACCACTGGACCACCAGAGGAGTCCCTACATTCTTTTTTAATATTCTTTTCCATTATGGTTTATCCCAGGAGATTGGATATAGTTCCCTGTACTATACAGTAGGACCTTGTTGCTTATCCATTCCAAATGTAATAGTTTGCGTCTACCAACCCCAAATTCCCAGTCCATCCCTCTCCCTCCCCCCTTCCCCCTCCCCTTTGGCAGCCACAAGTCTGATCTCAGTGTAACACAGTTTTTTATTAAGAGACTGTTTCCTCTTATTTATACACTGATCAAATTAGCGTGATGTCACAAAAAGAACTTTGGAATTGTTCAAATCCTTTTTCTTTTCTTGATGACAATGGATACCTTCAATAAGTTACTTACCCTTTCTGGGTCAGAGTCTTTTCATCTGTAAAATAAACATGAACTAGATGAGTTTCCAAGCCCATAATAGATTAGAGCAATTAATTAGGAGGTGGAATAGAGGATACTGAAGGCAAACTGCCGTCAGCAGTGCTGACAACTGATTACCTGATTGGAATGGTAATTGTAAGAAAATTAAAAGCATTTACAAAAGTTCAAAAATAATCATGGCTGGAGACAGCTAGGTAGGGGCAAATAGCCCTACATATCTGAGTGGCCCCAGAGGGTATCACTAAATTATATTATGTTCTTGATGTCCACACAAGTCCTGAGTTACCAAAGAGTTAGCCAAAAATTCAACAAAGTAGTATATTATTTCTTTTCCATTTTTATTTTGATATAATTTTAGACTTACTGAAAAGTGGCAAAAGAATGCAAAGAATACCATCTACCCTTCAACCAGATTTCTCAAATGTTAACATTTTGTTACATTTTCTTAATCCTCAGGTGTGTATCTCTCAACTATGTGAGAGCAGCAGAATTGCTGGTCCTTTATCCTTAAATACCGTGTGTGTGTGTGTGTGTGTGCGCGCGCGCGCACGCACCTTCCTTTATCCTTAAATACTTTAATGTGTATTTCTTAAAGACTAAGGACAAGGGAACTCCCTCGTGGTCCAGTGGTTAGGACTCGGCACTTTCACTGCCGTGGGCCAGGGTTCAATTCCTGGTTGGGAAACTAAGATCCCGCAAGCTATGCCTTGCGGCGAAAAGAAAGAAAGAAAGACTAAGGACATCACCTTATATAACCACAGTGTAATTATCTGACTTTATTCGGGTGTTGCCAGTTGCCCCAATAATGTCCGTCCTAGTAGAAGAAAATCCAGAATGGTGTGTTTCATCCAGATGTCGTGTCTCTTTAGTCACCTTTAGTCTGCAGCACTTCCTGAGTCTTTTTTCCCTTAATTTAAATTAACATTCCTGAAGAGTACAAACCAGTTATGTAGTAGAATGTCCCTCCATCGTGTTTGTCTGATGATTCAGGTTATGCACATCTGGCAGGAGTACTGCGGAAGTAATGTTCTGTTCTTCTCGGTGCATCACATAAGGAGACGTTCGTTACCGATGGTTTCCATTATTAGTGACATTAACATTTGATCCTCAGTTAAGATGGAGTCTGCCATATTTCTCCACTGTAAAGGAACTATCTTTTCCCATTGTAATTAATAACTATCTTGTAGAGGAATGCTTCAAAACTACGTAAATATTGTTTCTCTGCAAATCGTCACTGTATTATTGTTTTATAAAGACAGAAGAAAAATAATACATTTTAGCAAGATTTTCATCAAAATGATTGTGGTATTAAAAAAATAACTTCAAGGAACTTGTGGCAACCATATGACAAATATGATCATGTAGAATTCCTTATTATTAATTATTTAAAAGAAATTAGATATATGCAGTACTTAGTTTTTAAAAACATCCCTCACATATCTAAAGTCAATTTGTAGGTTTATAAATGTAAAAATAATTTGTTTTCTTAGTCTTATTGCTTTTGAAAGATTTAGGGATGAGTCATTCCCAGAAGTTTTTCTCCTTTGTCCAGTGTTAGGGGCAGAATGAACCAAACAAAAATTGTTTGAGAAAAAAAATCTTCTAAATGCCTCTCCTTTCCCTCCTTTTTCTGTGTTTCTTCACATCTCTGCCAAGAAGCCCACTTTTACCTTATTGCCCAGCTTAAAAACATTCAGTGGTGCCCATTTCCCCACAGGATCAAGTTCCAACTTCTCAGCCTACCTTTTCAACTTTAAAGTTTTCTTCTACTCCAGCCAAAATAATCTACACAATCCATTTGGAAACAGCAGCTCATGTTTTTCTGTCTCTGCAAAATGCTCTTCCTATCTTGATTCTTCTCAACATTCCAGATAAAATTCAAGTGTATTTCCCCTAAAACACTCCCTGACCTCTTCATTTTTCAAACTTCAGCATTAATTAACTACATGTAGTCTATTTGCTACTTTATGGAGATGCTTTAGTAGGAAATTTTTTAGGGACGATAAGGTGGTATAAACAAGAAATAAAATACAGACTGGGTAGCCTGTAAGCCTCTTTTGGAAGGCTGTTCTGCCGTGTCCTCCCTTGTGCCCAGACCCTGCACACAGTAGGCACTCAGTGTTTGCTGTATACATTCTTACGTGTGTGTGTGTGTATGTTCATGCATAGTATCTAAGGAGACTGCATCCCCCATAGAATGTAGCACTTATTTGCTATTCAATAAATGAATAATTTGGACTTCCCTGGCGGTCCAGTGGTTAAGACTCCACACTTCCAACGCAGGGGGTGCAGGTTCAATCCCTGGTCGGGGAACTAAGATCCCACATGCCGTGCAGCGTGGCCAAAAAAAAAAAAAAGAGTTATCTAATTGATATTATTGTCTTTTTTTGTTTTATTCTAACAAAACCTGCGCCTCAACAGGAAAGGGGGCACACATATCCATTCTTGTCCCATATTTTACTTCTGTCCAAAGGTGAGCATTTATACTTTGAACTCTTCCGGGCATTGATAAGTTGGTGCTGATTAATCTGGACTCTTTTGCCAGAGTTTTCTAAGAGCCAGAGAGAGTTTGACTGAGTAGGATTAGGTTTCCATTTAAGGGCAACTTGGTTTCTTTATTTTTTTTTTAAAGGTGCTTATACATTTCATTAACCAAAGCTTCACGTTATAGGAATCCTAAAAATACAGCTGTTATTGGTCTGTTTACTCCTTAAATGATCCTTGAGAACTTTCTGATCACCAGGAATTGTCTTATGTGTTCGGCGCACACAGGCCAAATAAGATGAGGTTCCATCCCTCAGAGTCTTGAGTGATAGTGGAGTTCAAGACAGTTGCAGGGCTAAATACCAAAAAGCTTTGACTTCTCACTTGAAGGTGTAGCTTCAGTAGACTGCAGCATACTGAAGAGGCATACGAGAAACATTGAGTAGTGGGGTGCAAGAGGTGGTCAGATCAGGGAGGGTTTTCCTGAAGTCCTGTTTAGGTGGAGTCGAGATTCTGTAGGATTTCAGAGGTGGCCTCATTCCAAACTGTGCCCAGAGGTATGCCAACTGCGTGGCATGTTGAAGGAAGCAAGAGCAAGCTGATACCAGCTCACCAGCTGTAGCCCTCGCCAAATGTAAGGCAGGAAAGGGGGGATGTTACTTTGAAAAGCTTGGAAGCAATAAGGGAGCTTTTAAACTGGGTTTTAAATAAGAAATTAGAAATTTGCATTTAATTAAGAACCTGTCCAAAGAATTACCAGGTAGAAGATCAGCTCTGACAGTACCTATGGACCTAAAAAGGTTGAAGTATTTCCTCCCTCATTTAATTCACTTCCCCCTGTGTGGTTAAAATGTGGTTAGTCTGTTTGTCCAGTTTCAGGTTGCTATGGCAGCAGACACTGGTTTTACACACTTACAGCAAACCTGAACTTCTCAAAAACCAAGCAGAGAAGTGGTTTTCAAGCTCTCTTCAATAGACTTCTAGGGTATTTCAGGAACAGTGCTTTAGAATTTCCAAATGTTTGATGTACATTTTGTTTGTTTCAAAGTATATATATATATATTTTAAAATAAATTTATTTATTTATTTTTATTTGTTTATGGCTGTGTTGGGTTTTCGTTGCTGCGCGCGAGCTTTCTCTAGTTGAGAGGGGCGGGGGCTACTCTTCGTTGCGGTACGCAGGCTTCTCATTGCGGTGGCTTCTCTTGTTGCGGAGCACGGGCTCTAAGCACGCAGGCTTCAGTAGTTGTGGCATGTGGGCTCAGTAGTTGTGGCTCGCGGGCTCCAGAGCACAGGCTCAGTAGTTGTGGCGCACGGGCTTAGTTGCTCTGCGGCATGTGGGATCTTCCCAGACCGGGGCTCCGAACGCGTGTCCCCTGCATTGGCAGGCAGATTCTTAACCACTGAGCCACCAGGGAAGTCCTCTAAAGTATATTTTTAACCATTAAAATAATAAGGAACAATGTGCCAGACATGAAGTTATATACATGATTTGGGGACTTCGGAGAACACCACCATGTTAACTCTGGCAGCCAATGCATTCTTCAGAATAAAGCACGTTTTTGTAATTTCTATGTATACATTTAAACTTGTAAGTGTGCGTTTGATGAAGAGGGTAGTAGACCATCGCCCCAGTCTTTTGAAAAATTCAGGTCCACACGTGTGCACTAACTTATATTTTACAAGTCAACATACCTGTATCTACATTCAATCAAATGCCAGGCAAGGTTTGGCTCATCTGCTTCAGGCACGGTCTTTTTTATTATAGTATCATAAGTAGAGTCCAGCATCTCATTGGTGTGCTGGATAGTGGTTACAAGTGTAGAATCACCTGAGGGCCTTTTAAAAATCTTGATGCCTAGGCCACACCCCATACTAATTAAATCAGAATCCCTAGGAATAAGGGCAGGACCTAGACATCAGTATTTTTTTTTAATAAATTTATTTATTTATTTGTTTTTATTTTTGGCTGTGTTGGGTCTTGTGGTGCGCAGGCTTCTCATTGCGGTGGTTTCTCTTGTTGCGGAGCATGGGCTCTAGGCACGTGGGCTTCAGTAGTTGTGGCGCATGGGCTCAGTAGTTGCAGCCCACGGGCTCTAGAGCACAGGCTCGGTAGTTGTGGTGCATAGGCTTAGTTGTTCCACGGCATGTGGGATCTTCCTGGACCAGGAATCGAACCCATGTCTCCTGCATTGGCAGGTGGATTCTTAACCACTGCGCCACCAGGGAAGTCCAGTATTTTTTTTAAATAGACTTTATTTTTCACAGAAAAAATGAGAGGTCATATAGCCATACACCCATATTCCTTCTGCTCCCCACACATGCATAGCCTTCCTCATTACCAACATCCCCTACCAGAGTGGTACATTTATTACAATAGGTAAATCTACACTGACACCTCATAATCACCCAAAGTCCATCGTTTACATTCTTGGTGTTGTACGCTCTTGGTATTGTACATTTTGTGGGTTTGGACAAATGTATAATGACATATACCCATCAGTACACAGTACCATACAGAGTAGTTTCAGTAGCCATCACTAATTTTCAAAGCTCTCTAGGTGATTCCAAAATATAACCAAGGTTGAGAACCATTGTGCTGTATTCTACTTCTGGACTTTATTATTGTAAGTCTTGAGTACTTCTTGCCTGACTTGTATATGAAAACTACCTTTATCTCCATTATATATTGGGTTCCCCATAAGATTTTGTTTGAATAAAGGACTTTCTTAAAGGTTGGTAATCAGCATAGTGAAAAGAGCTAGGCTTTGGAGTCTGAGGGTCCTAGATTCAACTACTGGCTCCACAGCTGCTGAATAAGTCACTTGGGCAAGTTCCTTAACCTCTCTGAGCTTCTGTCCAATAGGTAATACCCAACAGTGAAGCTGAAAAATAAAAAATGTGCCATAGTTTAATAATGTTTAACCCATGGTAAGCACTTAATAAATGATGGTTTGTCCATTGCTTCTTTACCTTTTGTCCTATTTTGGAGACAAGAAGTACCCTTCTTGCCATCGAACATAGGCACATACTTTACCATCTTTTGTTTTGCTGTTCCTGTAATATTTTGTATTAGCCTTTTCTGGTTTGGATTACATTTTTGTTCAAATATCTCCTAACATACTGTAGGCCTTCTGATAAAATAAATTTGAGAGCTCGGAAATACAGATTTACAGTACAGTGGTCTTTTGCTTGAGTAGAAATTTTGATATGCCATTTCAGCACCTGGGAAGCATAAAGCACATGAGAGTGTTATTCTGTTATCCATGGGTACGCCCCCAGAGCTTTCAACATGTTCTTTTTTTTTAAAATGTTTTTTGTAGTAGCAACTCTTTTAAATTTATTTATTTATTTATTTTTGGCTGTGTTGGGTCTTCGTTTCTGTGCGAGGGCTTTCTCTAGTTGCGGAGAGCGGGGGCCACTCTTCATCGCGGTGCGCAGGCCTCTTACTGTCGCGGCCTCTCCCGTTCGGAGCACAGGTTCCAGACACGCAGGCTCAGTAGTTGTGGTTCACGGGCTTAGTTGCTCCACGGCATGTGGGATCTTCCCAGACCAGGGCTCAAACCCGTGTTCCCTGCATTGGCAGGCAGACTCTCAACCACTGCGCCACCAGGGAAGCCCTCAACGTGTCCTTTATGCTGAGCATTTTAGTCCACTATAATCTGTCAGAAGTAAAATGATCTCATTTCTTTCCAAAAGTGTCTTCTTTTCATCTCCTTGCTAAGAACTGAGAAATGTTTGGACAGTTTTGGGCAAACATTTGGACACAGATGATACAATTCAGGTTGACTACAACTGTGGCGTTTGTGTTGACTGCTTGATTGGAGACTTTGGTCTTTAGTGGAATCTGTGCCCTGTCTCTGCACCAGCCCGGGTGCATCCCAGGGGCCAGGCACTGCACTGTAGATGTTTGTTCATTTGTCTCCACGAGACTGTCAGTCCATTAAGGGCAGAAGCCAAGTCCCAGCATGGTTTGAAAGGATAATGGTTGATTGAAAGAAGGAAAGCCGTGGCAGAAAAGAAAGATGAACAGTACATACATAGAGGAGGGCAAAGAAGAAATACCAGGGCTTTAAGGAGTCAAGTGATCAGTTCAATGACTAGCCTGATTCAGGACCTTTTGAATATCTCTCATTTTAGAAACAGAAAGATCTTTGCTGGTACAGAAAGGTTAAGGATAAAGATGTGGCCAGCTGGCCATCGATCTGAGTAGAAGGAATCAGCTCTGAGAGGAATTTGGTAATCCTGTGTGTTAGTAAAAGTACATAACTCTTTTTTTCTTTATTTTAATTGAACATTTCAAAAGATGAGTTGCCTTTGGGATTTTCTCATCAAAATAGGAAGGTGACTCTTGGAGGAAACCTATCTAAACTTCCTCTAAGATGATGTCAGCATTCAAACTTGATCCTGAGTAATCTCTGAAATTCCTTTTGTGTTGGGCATTATGCTGAAGCCATTGGTTGTGAAGCAAGTATAATTTTTTATGGCTGAGCGTAATTGACTTGTGGTTGGTCTCTTTTATTCTTCTGTCCTTCTTTCATTCATTCATTTTTTTTCCAACTTTCAGATAAATGTTTGTCGAGCACACTGACAGGGGCAGGCATTTGCGAGGTAAAGAGGGTGGTTTGGTGAACGAGGTGGACACAGCCACTGGCCCTCCCCTGGTTCCGGGCAGCAGGTCCCTCCCGTAGAGTGTGAAGGGTGCCTTGACAGGAAAGGCAGGATGTAAAGGGGCACAGGGTGAGGGATGTGGGGCAGACACTGGGAGGAAGTCATTTTTAAACTGTGGCCTGAAGCATAACTTCAGACAAAGCGTACGGAAGAGCGTGTGTTCCTGACAAATGAAAAGCTTAATTTATTAATATTTATGGCTCGTTGAATAGAGTAGATTTTTTTAGCCTCCCCTTACTTTGTGCCACCCAACTGAAGCAGGTCCAGAATAGGCCTGATACATGGCAGAAAGCAGCCCCCTTCTGCTGCAGAGTGACCTGGTGCTGAGGGGGGCGTGAGGCCTCCGCCTAGACCCCCGGCAATTTTTCCACCGACACGCATCGTCCGTTGGCTTCTGTTTATTCAGCCTGTTTATAGGAGTCACAGCTGTGCTGGGAGGGAATCACGTGCTGGATGCTTTCACTGGAGCATTGGGGAATTAAAGAAGTAAATCTCTTAACACCTACTGATGTCTTCCTTTCTCTCTTTAAAAAAAATCAGTTTTTATTATGAAAAATAAAATGTATACAAAAGAAAGAGAGTGGGCGTGTGTGTGCGCACACACGTCGATACACTTTGCAGAGTATACATTAAAAAACAAGCTCCCATGCCCTCACTACCCAGCCTAGGAAATCAAACACGACCAACAGTGTGTGCTGCACACATCCTGCTCCATGGACACCCCGTTCCAATCAGAACCACCAGTCTGAATTTTGTGTTCATTGTTCTCTTTTGTCTCTCTCTTTTCCTATGTTTTAAAAGGTCATATTTACGCTTGCGCTAGGAGATATTACAATATCAGATTATCACTGTGTACCAACAGCAAACAAGAAATAGCCTGGAAAGCTGTTTGAGTAAATTGCTTGATTGTACTCTTTTAAAGAGGAGAATATACTGGTAACATCAAAGTACTTTAAAAAAAAAAAAGTCAAAACAAAAGCCTTTCAATTTCAAGGAAAACCTAAACAGGGTTTGTTAAAAGGGTAAGGTTTTTACAAACCAGGGTGTATCACACATGGACTCAGCAGTAACACGGCAAGGAATTGCTTTAACAATAACAATGAAAACACTTATTTTAAACTAGGCCATGAAAGTGTTTGTTCATTCGTAATAATGCCACTCCAGTGTATTTTAAATGATTTTGTGGTATCAGAGTTTGAATTTACTGGCGTAAAGGTCACCCTGACATGTACTAACTTGAGACATGATTGACATTGGAAGACATGATTGACATTGTATTACTTCAATAATTCAAAATATCGAAATAGATCATGTCAGGAAATAGCCCTTTGGGCAAACCATTCTTGAATTTGCTTTTTTTGTGCTTGTGATGGATGTTGTTTGTATTCTGTATTTGCACCCTACCCCCCCTTTTTCCCCTAAACTGTTCAGGTTTCCATCCAAAATGGAAGAATATCAAGTTTGGGGTATCATATTTGACTACTGCAGAAATGACCCTTAGTGAGTTGATTGCACAAACTTTTTGATTACTTGCCAAATGATTTTGCAGGCTTTTTTCGTTTGAATTGATCTCCTACTTTGAGGGTCATTATCACTCCACTGCTAAATGATACTTTTGGGCAACAAAAGTGGTGCATTTTAGAAATTTATTTCCCAGAGCACATCAGAAGAAGAGTTGTTTTTGTTTATATGTTTTCTTGCCCTTTGAACTGTAGTGTAACTTAGCAAGATTCCTTCCCCAGGAAGAAAGTAAGCTCAGCTACTGTTACCATTCTGAAGTTTATCTGTAAGTTAATATGTAACTCAGAATCCAAAGTTGGCCTGTTGTAAAAACATGTGTATATCATTTAATCTTTTTATTTCATTTCATTTCATTTCTATGTTTTTATTCCTGAGGCAATTGGTTTTTCCAAGATTCAACAGGAGACTTTTTCCCCCCCATCAATGAGTTTTTAAACTAAAGTTTTAGTACTTTTCACAGGGATTTTTGCCACTATACCATAATGGTAAATCTGAGGCTTAAAAAAAAAACCTATGTAATATCTTATTCAGACTGGGAGTCCAGTCTACAGTGACATGGGATGACATGGATTAGAACAATAGTTTCTCTACATCTCAGTGCTCTTTATATTTGCGTTCTTTAGCCATTTTAACTAGCCCCTTAAAACTCTCTTTTATGACTCTGAAGACAAGCCATCTGAATTTCACAATAATTTTACTATATACTTCCATAATACCCCTAGTCACTTAAAAAAAAAGAAGAGGCTGACAAAGCAAACCATTCCCAATTGTTTAAGAAACCAGTGAATTCATCCCTGGCTTGGGCTGCATGGAATGTAGTCCGAGGGGGAGATCTATGCTTTCCTTCTCTTTCCCCACATAGGAGAAACTTTGCTGGCGTTCATGCTCATGGCAGTTGATCAGAAACTGCTGTAAGCACTTTGGGCTTCTATGATGTGCGTGGTAACCACATACAGTTTTAAGTACGGGTCTCTGCTGAAACTTCTCCCCGAGATCAGCTGTGCAGAGCACCTGACTCCCAGCAGTTCTCTTGGTTGAATGCCCTTCTCTCAGCTCTCATGTCATCATGACTTCCTGTCTCCTTGTCCGTAGCACTCTCTGTCCTGGGGGCTCTCATCACAGGCAGAGGAGCAACAAGGTGACAGCGTGGCTGCTCAACATGTTTAGGGAGGAAGCGTAGGAGATGAAGTGTGAGAGGTGGCCGGGGGCTAGCTTACGTCAGGCTCTGTGGGTCACTGTGAGGACCTAGACCTGATCCTGGCTGATGTGGGGAACTTGGAGGGTTTTGAGCAGAGGAGAGATAAGATCTGACTTGCATTTTACCAAGATCTCTCTGGCCTCTCCGTGGATCGGCTGCAGTTAAGTGGATGAGGTGGAAGAGAGAACCAGCTTAGGAAGTCATGGAAATCACCTGAGTGAAAGATGATGATGGCCTGAACCAAGATGGTAGCACTGAAAGAGCATGGAGAGATCAACTTCTAGATATGTCTTTCATAGAGACGCATGTTTTGTGACGGCTTAGAGGTAAGTTGTGAGAAAGAGAGTTGTCCAGAGCTTTGGCCTCAGCCACTGGAAGTCTGGAGTTGTCCTTTACTGAAATGGAGAAGCCCATGGAAGGGCAGGTTTGGAGGTGGGAATCAGAGGTTCAATCTTGACATTGTTAAATTTAAGATGCCAGTTAGATCCAAGTGACATTGCTGGATAAACATTTGAATACATATGCACGTGTATGTGTGTGTGTGTGTGTGTGTGTGTGTGTGTGTGTGTGTACAGGGGTCATTGGCATTTAGGAGGTATTTAAAGCCCTGAAACTAGATGAGGTTACCAACTTCCTTGGCGGTCCAGTGGTTAGGACTCTGCTTTCTCACTGCAGGGGGTGCAGGTTCCATCCCTGGTTGGGGAACTAAGATCCTGCATGCCGCATGGTGCAGCCAAAATAGATAGATATATAGATGAGGTCACCAAGAGAATGACTGGATAAGAGGTCAGAGGGATGATCTGGGACTGTCCAGCATGTAGAGGTCAGGGGGACTAGAAAAGGAGCAGGTAATGAGATGAGGAGAGAATCAAAAGGGGCTGACGTTTCAGAGGCCAAACTGGAAAAAAAAGGAGGGAGTGATCAATCGTATCAAATGCAGGCAGATCAAAAAGATGAGATTTGAGAATTAACTGTTGGTTTAGCCACATGGAGGTCGTTGGATTCCTTAACAAGAACAGTTTTAGTGGAGTACTGGGGATGAAAGCCTGAACTGGGTTTCTTCAGGAGATAGTGGGAGGAGGGAGACTGTACACAGTGACTACAGACAGTTCTTTCAAGATTTACAAGTCAGAGGAGGGCAAAGGGATCTTCTCTGTGGGGCAATGCAGGGTCAAGATTTTTTCCCCCTAAAGTTGGGATATAAATGCATATAATTCTATGGCTGATGGCAGTAACTCAGTAGAGAATGAAATCTTCAGGAGAAAAAGGGAGACTTGCTGGATCAGTGTCCCTAGGTGCGTGAGAGCAGATGAGACCCAGTGCACAGTGGAGAGTAGTGCAGACATTGCCCACATAGGAAGACAGGGCACAGATGCAGAAGGTGAGGGTAGGATGTGGTTGGGGACACAGAGAAGTTCTCTTGTGATTGCTTCTGTTTTCTTAGGGAAACAGGAAGCACAGTCGTCAGCTGAGCGAGAGAAGCAGGGGGAGGCCCACAGCTGAGGTTAGAGAGGAAAGTTTAAAATAGTCATTTAGGAGAGTGGAGCCTAGATGGAGTAGGGAAATGTGGGAGGATTGCTGGGCACCGTTAAGAGTCCTCTTTGAAATTAGCGGTCATGAATTTAAGGTGAAACCAGTCAGCGGGATTGTGTGCTTTTCTCCAGCTATGGTCAGTCACCCTGGTAGAGATGCAGAATGGATAGAGAAGTGCACTTAACCAGAGTTGAGGTCTGGCCGGGCGAATGCGCTGGCGGGAGAGAGAGGCAGGGGGGCTGACGGTGCAGCCAGGGGATGAGTCTTGTGCTGCACCGTGGAAGTAATCCGAGCGGGACCAGTGGAGACATGCTGGGGATGAGACAGTAAAAGGATTGGAGGACTGATGGATTCTGGGTTCTAATGTGGCTGAAGGATTGATAAAATCAGGGTATTGGAGGAAATGTTCTGGAAAGTCAGAAGTGGTCAGTCAGAGGGTAGAGAGCCTGAAAATTAAGATTGTGGAGGGGGAGCAGGTATTAATGATAGGGTCTCGGGCAGCGGTTCTCGACCAGGAGCAATTTGCCCCCGAGGAGGGGACATCTGCAATTGTGTAAGGACACTTTTGGTTGTCACAGCTGGAATGAGAAAAGCTGCTACGGACACCTAGTAGAGGTCAGGGATGCTGCTAAACGTCCTATAACGCCCAGGCAAGCCCCACAGCAAAGACTAACCTGGCCCGATTGTCAATAGTGCCACGGTTGAGAAGCCCTGGGTTAGGGCATGATTATGGGAATTAGCAGCTGGGATCGGCCTGAGGATAAGATCGTTGGAGAAGACAAGATAAACAAAGAGATCAGGGTTTTGGAAGGTTCTTCCTATGACTAATGGAAGCTCCAAGAATTATGACAAGAGTGGGAGAAAGAGCCAGGGACAAGAGGAAGTTAACTAGCTATGTATGGAGTTATTTTATTTTTCTGCAACTGGCTGATTGGCTCGAGTTGGAATTCATTTTCCTGGCTCTAAGAGCTGCCTGTCCAAATTAGCCAAAGAGTGATGGTATGCTGTTGTTTTTAAAAGCCACTTGTTTCTTAACCAGCTTTGGCATAATTAAATTGTCTGTCTTAAATAGTTTGTCTAAAAGCCCATTTAGGCATTTGGTTGGTCTTTTTGGTCAAAATTCCATGACTGTAAACTTGGGCACTTGGCCTAGTTGCATCATTAAATAACATCTCAGGGTAACAGTTCTTGCAGCCAGGTCTTGTGGCAGGGATCTGGTTTGAGAAAATCCTTGAGAAACTATTTGTTGACTTTAAAGACTGTGGCTTTCCTTGCATTGCTCATCCTAGTGGAGAAAACTAGTCAAAATCACACAGAGTAAATAAGGGTTACAAACCAGTGCTGCTTCCTGGAATAAACTGGTCAGATTGTCCAGTTTTATGCTTTGTCCTTCATTTTGAACTCAAGTGCCCTGGGGCTGCTTTTCTGCCTACCCACAATAGCAAGGAACTGTCTTTTGTTGGCTTCTTGTTTAAAAGAAGGGCTTGTTTTGAGGTTTGGACCACGAATAATAATCCATTGTTCCATATAATAATAATCCACCCTCTTTAGCAGAAAAAAATCTGCTTGATGCAGTGTGGCTATCAGTTTATTTAGAAGAATGGCCAAAAGTGCCCATTGTGTCGTGAGGATAAACATTTGGAAGATGGTTAGGAGGAATGGGGGAGTACTCTTGTTCTCCTTGGCCTGGAGTCATAGTTAAGACCTCAGGAAGAAAAAATTCTGAATATGACCGTCAGTCCTGGGTGACAATACCCCTCCTTATTCTGCTTGTCTGTTACATTCTAAGAATAATTGGAACACTGCAGATAGGGATTCTCTCCTGACTATTTCTTTAAAAAAACCTTGTTTTGAAAATGGGTGTTTTTAATCTCTTCTATATTAGCTCTAATTGCTTCCACTTTTAGGCCAAATAAGTTTCTTTCTAACCTTCTTTAGTCCATGAAAGGGTCTCTTTTTGCATGAAGATTATTTTATTTTAGCGGGAATCCTTAATAATTCCTGCAGGTTGCCTCTGATTATAGATCTTGGAAAAAGAGCTATTTTTATATGCCAAGTGATAGACATTTTAATTACTACTTCCTGGGCTTAGGCTATCTGAAAAAAACTCAGTGAGTAAATGAATATGTGACCCAGTGTGGTCAGTTATTTCTTGAGTACACATGTGTCTAGCACACTGAAATCCAGAGGTAGGTAAGATTTCACTAATGAAAGCAAGATATGTTATGCTTCTTTTTTTTTTTTTTTGCCTTAAATACCTTATAGGAAAACGGTTAGTTAAATAATAAACATGGCTTTAAAATAAAGTGATATCTTACCTAAAACAGTTTTAATTGCTTTATATATGGAAGATGAGAAAAGATCAACTTGATACAAATTGAAATGTAGCAGGTGAACGTGAGAACTATTTAAAGAAGTAAAAATATGGCCTCCACATCATTAAAAACAGACCATCAGAGAAGCATGGTGAGATGTCCTTCAGTAGATGAATGGATAAACTGTAGTACATCCGTACAAAGGATATTATTCAGCAATAAAATGAAATGGGCTTTCATGCCACAAAATGACATGGAGGAAGCTTAAATTAATATTCCTAAGTGAGAGAAGCCAATCTGAAAAGGCTACATTTACTGAATGATTCCAAATATAGAATATTCTCGACGTTAGTGCTACACTAATGCAAGATGTTAATAATAGGGGAAACTGGGGCTTGGGGGAAGCGAGAGAGAATATATGGGAACTCCCTACTTTCTGCAAACCTCAAACTGCTCTGAAAAATAGTCTATTAATTCAAAAGAGAACATAAATATTAGGTATAACTGAACCAGTAAAAATGTCTTCTTATTAGAAAACAAAAATCCCAGACTCTCAGTGGTTTAGTTTGTAGGAAGTACCTGGCTATATAATATTCTGCCAGAAATGTATAGTACACAGTGGTGATGGATTACTGTATACATCTTGTAATGTTCTTGTATCTTTTCTTTGTCCTCTGATAAATATGCACAGTGGTATTCATGCTAAATCCTACTCTTAAGCTTCCTTGTTCCTTTCTCTCCAGTGACTGCTGGTGTATCGGCCCTGGAGGTGTATACACCAAAAGAAATCTTCGTGGCAAATGGGACACAAGGGAAGCTGACCTGCAAGTTCAAGTCTACTAACACAACCGGCACGTTGACCTCAGTCTCCTGGAGCTTCCAGCCAGAGGGGACTGACACCACTGTGTCGGTAGGAATGCTTGTTTGCTCTCCGCTGGTCGTACCTCACGGGGTTCTTTACTGCTCTAGTGTGATTAATGACCCATTCTTCTGATTGCACACTTGCAAAATGAGTGAGTTTGTTATCTATTAGAGACTTCAAGGCCCGTCTCTTGCTTGAGACTCTCCAAAAAAATAAGTTCGGCATCTCTTAAATGCAGCTTCTTATCTGTATTGATACTGATATTGATATCTCTATCTATCTATCAATATACTGGGTTGGAATGTATGCCTGATTTCCAAATGTTTGAGTGGACCTGTGTCCCTCAGGATTTATAAAAAGGAAGGCCCCCTGGGTGTTGTGTCTGAATAGGAAGGAAAGGTGAGGTAAAGTCAGAGATTACAAATTTATATGACTTCCTCACTGGGTCCAATTGGGTATGGTTCTGGGTAAAACAGTCCCAGAGTGAGTGAGAGCAGGAACCCATACAAATGTCATGGGGAAGCAGAGTCAGGCATTCTGTTGCTTCCCATAAATATGGCATCAACGTGGATCATGTATCCTATAGATGCAAAATTAAACACACAGATTTACCCAGGAGAGTCCAAAGAATTATTTAAATTTGTGAAGATTTCCCACTGACATCTTTTGCCAGACTAGAAGTGAGGGACATTGTTTTATCTATAGAAAGTAAAGCATCATCAGGAAGACACCCAGATGCTCTTTCCTTCAAAGAGCAGTTTTACTTATGCTCAAAACATTCTTGTCATGTGGGTCAAAGCAGGTTTACATACCCCAAGCCTTAATATTAAGAACATGCTGTATTTCTTTTTTTTAAATAAATTTATTTATTTATTTATTTATTTATTTATTTATTTATTTATTTTTGGCTGCGTTGGGTCTTCGTTGCTGCACGCGGGCTTTCTCTAGTTGCGGTGCGCGGGTTTCTCATTGAGGTGGCTTCTCTTGTTGCGGAGCACGGGCTCTAGGCACGCGGGCTTCAGTAGTTGTGGCACATGGGCTCAGTAGTTGTGGGTCACGGACTCTAGGGCACAGGCCCAGTAGTTGTGGTGCACGGGCTTAGTTGCTCCGCGGCATGTGGGCTCTTCCCGGACCAGGGCTCGAACCTGTGTCCCCTGCACTGGCAGGCAGATTCTTAACCACTGTACCACCAGGGAAGTCCAAACATGCTGTATTTCTGATTAATGTTTTTAGCTAATCAATTTATACTTACACACCAATCTGATTATAGTTAATTCCAGAATGTTCAGTTACTGATACAGGATCCTTTAACTCCCAAATGTCAGGGCATAGTTAATAAGACGAGCAGGATGCTCTTCATTTTTATAGATTTTCAGGAGAAGGAAAAATCAAGTCCAGCATACCAGATATGGCTTTTCTGGTCCATGGAATTAGGGTCCACATGTCTAAAACTGAGCTCGTCTTTTCTCCCCTCTGTTTCCCTTCTGTGCTAGTTCTTTTTGGGTATTTATGTTCTTCTAGGGACCTGATTTTTTTTTTAAATCTTGAGTTTTGTTGGGGGGGGACGTTTGTCCTTCCCTTCCCCATCCACTACCTCTTCCCTTCTACTCCTCACACCCACCCTGAGAAATAAGAACGTTTGCTGGCTCTTCCTACTTCGTTTCTGGCATCTAGCTTTTTGTCAGCCTTCCTGCTTCTCCGCTCTCCATTAAGTGATAAAAACTGTGTGCCGGGACTTGTGCGGCAACCCCCTTGGTTATTCCTCCACTTCAAATTATCCATCTTTCAACCCAGTCCTACAGTCTACCAGGTGCCTTGTCTTAAAACAGTTCTTTCACCTCACCACTGCCCTAGTCAGAATCCTCATAGTTTCCCATTGCAAACAGTGCTTGTCTGTTCTAGCCCCACTTCTGTTCTCTCATGTGATCTCCTTCAGTCTAGTAAAAAGTGCTTTATGCTTTGTTTTTCCACTTCTGAACTCTTGCCATTTAAGTTGTATCCCATCTTCACATTGTGATCCCTCCATAAGACCTCTTTTGACCTTTTTAGCTCTTCTTAAAACTCCCTGCCCATGTTATCTGGGCCACTCCTGTGAGAGAAGGTCCCTTGCTATGACAGTTTTTCTCTTCTTTATCTTGAATGTAAGCATTTTGAGGGTAGAGATCTATCTTACACCTTTGGCATCCCTCATGGTTTTAGCACTGTGGCTTTTACTTAATAAATGTTGGTCGATAAGGAGATCTAGTCCCTTTTTGTGTGTGAGTTTTTTTACTGTTTCATTTCTCTCTTTCTTACTGGTTTGACCAAAGCGTTATTAATCAGTGCAGTTCAGCAAACATATACAGTTCCTGTGATGTGCTAAGTGTGGAGGAGCACAGAGAGAAATACAGCTTGTGCCCTGCCTTCAGAGGGCACCCAGTCTGATGAGGGAGAGGTTTGCGGAGGCCCAAAGGTGGGAAAGAGTGTAGTGTAGGTCTATGTTGCTGCTTCAGAAGTGCTTCAGGGGATATTTGTAGATGAGGTAGGAAGGAAAGCAGAGACCAGATGACAGAAGGACTTGTTTGCTAAGCTAAGAGTTTATGGTTTATTTCCTGGTAAAGAAGAGAGGTGAAGGGTTTGGGGCAGGCGAGATATGATCAGACATGAGAGGCATTAAATAATGGAAATAGCTTAAGCTTTGAATTCTGTCTCCGAGAACAGTGACCTTGAGTAAGTCACTAAGGTTTTCTGGGCCTCTTTCCTCACTTGCCAAATATCTGGCGGGTGATTCTCACCTTGCAGCGTGGTTATGAGTGTCAGAGCGTTATTTTTCATGGTATTTCACATTTCTGCCCATCTTACAAGCGGAGGCCCTGGCTGCCTGTCTTGTTCAGTGACTAGCTTTGGAAGGCAGAGACGGTGTCTCCCTCTGGAGCAGAGGACTGGTTTGCTTACTGTCCAAGATAGTAATATGTCTCCCATTGGGGCCATTATAAAAGAGTTGGGTTTCCTAAGCTTGGGGCTCCTCATCTGTGATACCGAGCCTCTGCACGCACAACATCCACCCAGGCCCCTCCATGCCGTCCCTATGGGCCTTGGGGGGCAGGGGCCACAGATAAAAACATGCTGCTGGCTGTTTGTAAGCAATAGGGTGCTTTGTCTCCAAGTCTTCTTCATGAGAACAAAGACTTCCCAGGAGTCTTGTGTCTTCTGCCAGCATCTGTGAACCTGTGGCCGACTTGCAGGGAGGGTAAAATCTCAGAGCCTTCATAGTTCCTAACAAGCATTAGTTATATTAAACACAGGGTATATATTTGATAAATGGTTTTTAATTTTTTTTTTCCCAATAATCATTTAGGCATTGTGGAGGATGGATTAGAGGAGCTTGAGACCAGTTAAGAGGTCATAGCCCAAGATGATGAGGACATAAAAATCAGGTATTATCAGTGGGAATTAAATAGAAAAGAGAAACTTAGGAGATGGAATTGACAGGATTGGGGATTTTTTTTTCTTTAAAGATTTATTTATTATTTATTTATTTATTTAATTTATTTTTGGCTGCATCAGGTCTTAGTTGAGGCATGCAGGATTTTCGCCGAGGTATGCGGGATCTTTCGTTGTGGTGCGCAGGCTTCTCTCTAGTTGTGGCATGCAGGTTTTCTCTTCTCTAGTTGTAGCGTGCAGGCTCCAGGGCGTGTGGGCTCTGTAGTTTGCGACATGCGGGCTCTGGTTGAGGCGCATGAGCTCAGTAGTTGTGGAGCGCAGGCTTAGTTGCCCCACGGCATGCGAGATGCTAGTTCCCCGACCAGGGATCGAACCCGCATCCCCTGCATTGGAAGGTGGATTCTTCACCACTGGACCACCAGGGAAGTCCCAGGATTGGGAAATTAATTGACGGGAAGGAAGACAGAGGAGTTAACGGTAACTCCAAAATTTATGGTTTGCGAGACTGGCATGTAGCCATCAGTCAAGATGAGATACACAGGTAGAAGATGGAGTTTATAGGAGAAGGTGGCAGACTTGGAGGGTGGAGGCAGCTGAGTGAGTAGGCACTTGGATTAGAGGTCTAGAGCTGCAGGAAGCACTATGCGTGAGAGAGGTTTGCGAGTTAACAAAATTGTAGATGGCCATTAAATCATAGGAATGGATGAGATTGCACAGGGGTTTTCAGCTTCCACAAAAGGTTCTGAAAATGTTGTGTTTGGATTGCCAGTGCAGCTCAGTGGTTGACTAATGCTCATTTCCACCACCCTCCCCAACCCCACTATCGCCCCATCTGTGAATCCGAACAAAGACGTCCAGCCTCCAGCAGAGCTGCTTGGATTGAAGCCACATATCAGGATAGATCCCCACCCACCAGGCCTGACCTTACTTCCAGGGGGCTGGGTTTGACAAAGTTACTTTGAGAAATGAGTTCCTTTGCTGAAAGCAGGTCTGGGGAGAGAGTGAGAGTGGAAAGAGAAAGGGGCTAAAGGCTGAAGCTGCAAAGGCGGACGAGAACATTTTCGGTTGTCTGGTTTGTGTTCCTTTCACACATCCATGACTTTTCTGTAGGAAACCAATAAGTAAGACTGGGTAACCCATCAGATTAACTGATCTGTGATATTTAGGCTTCTTTTTCTTCTTTTTCTTTTTTTTTTTTAAATTTATTTTTATATTTATTTTTGGCTGTGTTGGGTCTTTGTTTCTGTGCGAGGGCTTTCTCTAGTTGTGGCGAGCGGGGGCCACTCTTCATCGCGGTGCGCGGGCCTCTCACTATCGCGGCCTCTCTTGTTGCGGAGCACGGGCTCCAGACGCGCAGGCTCAGTAGTTGTGGCTCACGGGCCCAGCTGCTCCGCGGCACGCGGGATCCCCCCAGACCAGGGCCCTAACCCGCGTCCCCTGCATTGGCAGGCAGACTCCCAATCACCGTGCCACCAGGGAAGCCCTAGGCTTCTTTTTCTTGATGCTTTGCGTATCTTAATGGTAAGTTTTGTGAGTTAAGGCTGAAACCTTTGGATTCACTGGGCTTAGTTGTGGTGTCCATCAGAGAATTGGCTTTGAAGAGTCAGGTGGTCCTGACTTTGACTCTGGATCCACCACCTATTGTCATTGTGACCTTGGGCAAATGGTTTCTTTGAGTCTCCATTTCCTTATTATAAAAATATGGGTGGTAATTGCTATACCACTGGGCTATTGAGAGGTTTAGAGAGAATGTACACATTTATTTCTCCAACTGAAACAGGGTTGAACTCCATGATTTCTAAATCCCTGTCTGGCTTAGGTTCTATAGCTTGAGATTTGTAATATGATGTGGCATTTCTTTCTGGATGAAGTCTTTTTTTTCATGTCCTTCTACTCCGCCATCTTGATTGGAGCTCCTCGGATGAAGTCTTTTTTTAAAAGAACCCTTCACAGCATGCCTATAATAGAGTTTAGAACTTCTACCTTTGAGAATAGCTCATGTGTTCTTTTTTTCTAATTGCAGTTTTTCCACTACTCCCAAGGGCAAGTGTATGCCGGGAATTATCCACCATTTAAGGACAGAATCAGCTGGGCTGGAGACCTCGACAAGAAAGATGCATCAATCAACATAGAAAATATGCAGTTTATACACAATGGCACCTACATCTGTGATGTCAAAAATCCTCCTGACATTGTTGTCCAGCCAGGACACATTAGGCTTTATGTTGTAGAGAAAGGTACTTCCTTGAGTATTTTTGCAGTAATGATACAGTCCCCTTTATCTCATGCTTAGTTAGAGAACAAGAGTTACATTTCAGGGTGTGTTTGGAAGGGGTATTTCTGCCATACAGTTATGCTGCCTGTTTCCATCGACCTGTGGCTCTACCGAACATGCCTGGGGGTCAGGGAACTCATTCCAACTGGAGTGGCTGATTTCTCCATTTATATACCTGCTGTCTGGAGCATATTGATCAGATTAAAGGAGTATGAATTTTTCACTGTTAATTAGAAGTAAGACCAGATTCATTATAGTTGGATGGGGTGAGTATTGGGAAAGAAGGAGATTAATATTGTTTTAATATTCTCCAGGAGAAAGCTTTAACATTGGCAGAAACAGTATAGCTATTTCTTCACCTTTTTTGGAGAATAAGCAGGAAACGCAGGTTCTGCTGTCTCATTTCGAGACAAAGTCTGCTTTGTTGGAGAATAGATTGAGGTAAATTCACATCCCCAGCTTTTCTTTGATTTTAGAGCATTGAGAGGGATTATGTATATAGAAATGTTTTTAGTTCTAAAGCTCATTCTTTATCAGCTAATGTTCCTCTGTCATCAATTAGGTACTAGGATCTCATAATTTGTATAATAAAATGGTGTATGGTAATTGCTAAAGGAAGACACTTGTTTATTAACTTAATACAATTCCATTTCTTCTCTCTGTCGCAATGTACCTTAAACCTATTTTGTTCTTTCTCTCTAGAGATTGTGCCCGCGTTTCCAGTTTGGGTGGTGGTGGGTATAGTTACTGCTGTGGTCCTAGGTCTCACTTTGCTCATCACCATGATTCTGGCTGTCCTCTATAGAAGGAAAAACTCTAAACGGGATTACACCGGGTAAGGAGCTCTGCTTTTGGGGGGAAGGGTGGAGGGAAGGAATCAGAG
This sequence comes from Balaenoptera ricei, assembly GCF_028023285.1. Taxonomy (NCBI): domain Eukaryota; kingdom Metazoa; phylum Chordata; class Mammalia; order Artiodactyla; family Balaenopteridae; genus Balaenoptera; species Balaenoptera ricei. The sequence continues at coordinate 130,080,295 of NC_082639.1, forward strand.
TTTATGAAAACTTCTGTATGTGTTATGGGAAAAGAATTGTGAAGAATTAGCTACTGTTAGCTTTCATGTCGGAATCAAGCCATCTTCTTAGAAGACGTTCTGACACGGGCAAGCAGAAATCAGTGGCCTGCTGTTAAACGTGGGCTATGACACTAATCCCTGTTTCAGTTTCTTTCTTAGGTTTGGTGAAATGGACTGCTCAGTAGTCTGTGCTCTGTGTTTCAGTATCATCCACTCTGCAATTAGCATTATTAAGCCACAGATATCACTTACCTAATATGAGTTTAATTTGATCTCTAGGTAATAATCTCATAAGGTTCTTCTTTTCAGTTAGGTAAATATAATAATAATAATAGGAGTATGCTGATAAATGACCCCCCACCTGATGTGATGATGCAGGGCTTTTCCTGTTTGTAGTTTGGTAAGGAGGTTTATTGCTTTGACCATTCTCAAATGCATGGCTGGACTTATCCAAGCTGAGTTAATAAGAGTTGAACATCAAAATATACCAGCAATAAAGAAAAGTAGACTTTCGTTCTGTTTGCGGCTTCTCAAAGAGAACACCTTTGAGCATAGGGTGTGTGTCTAATTGAAGGACCCTCTCTTTTTGCCACTCCAGCTGGAAAGCTAGCCTGTATAAGCTTGGTAGAACTCGTGTGGTAAGACTGAGAGCGAGGCTGGGTTTCAGTTGATGTAGCACGAGCTGCGTCCCAGGTGCACGGAAGGGACTGTGGTTGAGAGGGTTGCATGCCCTGGACTCCCTGGCTGGTGGATGGTGGGGACTTCTCGCTTTGGGCTCTGCTGCTCTACTTTTTAGGAGTGCTGTGTTTTAAGGAGTTTAAGTGTTCAAATTCAGATATTATTTGCTTGGAATGTTTCTATTCTGCTGACTGTACCTGCCCCCTTGCATGGTGAGTGGTTTATGATGAAATATAACCGGAGCATTGGTTTTCAACATGAAACTAATCCAGGGTGGTGACATGCCAGTCTCTGTAGTTCACGCTTTTTGGGTTAATAAAGGCACAGAAAAGTGTGCCTTAGAATTCTGCATGGCGTCGTGAATGCTGCTATTCTTCTTACTTTGGTTTTTTTTTCCCCCTCCCCTGCCTTTTCTACCTTGGTGTGCCGGGATCAGATCCTGCCTATCTTCCACTTCTTAAGAAAAGCTGACATAGACGACACATTGGGCCTATAACAGGGCTGGGTCTCCTCTTCCACTCCCACTAGACACATGGTAACTAATCACATTGGCCGTTGCTGTTAATATTCATGTGTATGTATTCAGCCCATCTCCCTTGTTGACAACTAACTAGCCAGCTCTGAGCTAACCCAACAGCTATCATGGTTTGTCCACAAATATGTCACGTGTCTGTGTTAGAAACATGTTGAGTGTACCATCCCAATGAAATTGGGTTGTCAGGTTTTATGGTCATCTGAACATATATGTTCTTCATGTAAAATGCCTTTGTGTGTGTGTGTGTGTCTGTGTGTGTGTGTGTGTGTCTGTGTGTGTGTGTGTGTGTGTGTGTGTTTTAGTTTTTTTATACTTGAATTGTATTATTACTGAGTTAGACTCTTTGTGTTACAATACTCAAACCATTTTGGTTTGTGGCATATAGCCTCCTGGTTCAGAGAAGGCACAGTTTGCAGAATGCTTTGTATGCTTTGGTCTTAGTAACGACACTTTAAATGTGATTCTCTCCACACTCCTAAGATTTTTAAAAAGTACATCATAAGGGATTGAAGCTCTGCTGAAGACACATCCCATTAGGGAATCCCTAATGAGTTACCTCCTGGCATTCACTTTCCCTGGTTCATTTATGAGACAGGGCTTGCTGTTGAAGACCCCGCTGCCCCTGAAAAAGTTCAGCCCGTGTGATGTGGCATTCCACGGTTTCTTATCATCCATGACTTCCTGGATTTTCTTTGGTTTGGTTGCGGAATTGGTGGGGAAACAAACTATGGGGACCTAGGGAATGGAAGGAATGAGATAAGCCAAGACTATGAGCCTGGATCTGTATCTGTCATTTTGGAAGCACATTGAGAAGAGGTTTGCCTTTGATGATCACAAAAGCGAATTGCTATCAAGAAGGTATAGCTTGCTCCTTTAAACCTGTATCCCAAAGGAGGATTTATGGTAGGGGAAAAAGCCAAAGCAGCAAAAGGATAAACGTACATTGTAGCCAGCATCCCATCCAGCAGATATCATTGTTGTAAACTGGGGCAAAGAGATTGTACCACATTGGATTCTGTACCTCCCCTGGAGTAGCTTCACTGACTTGGAAGAATTAGTGTCAGGGATAAAAAATAGTTTCAAGATATGTGATTGTTTTGATACTCATTGTTTTGTTGAGTTTTGTTTTTATACATCTGCTACTTCATTTTGTCATCACTTGCATTTCTATATTTTTTGTTTCCATTTATTTTAATTTTTTTTTTTTTTTTACATTCTCCAAATTGCCAACTCATCAGCTGCAATACATCAGAGAATGTGTCACCGGTTAAGCAGGCTCCGCGGAAGTCCCCCTCCGACACAGAGGGTCTAGTAAAGAGCCTGCCTTCTGGATCTCACCAGGTAATAGCTGATTGCAGTTCTGCCCACCATGCCATGCTCTGCAGTTTGGTGCTCTGTCACGTTGTGGGGTGTGGGAAAGAATACTGAGCTGTGAGAAACAGAAAGAGAGAGAGCAAGAGAAACAGAGGGGAACGTAAGGGCTGGTTTAGGAGGACCACAGGAAGGTATGTGGGGAAGAATCTGACTTGAGTAAAGGTTTCCACCAAACCACCACACACAGATTGGCCCAAGCAAAAATTAGGAAATGGCTTTGTCAGATGTAAATACTTCTTCCTTCATTGCTCAAAGAAATAAAGCTAGCGAACTAGATTCTATACTGAGGTGTTCTATAAGCCATGGAATTCACAGGAAAAAGTTGATTTTGGTGTTGGTAATAAAACAGAAAAGTTCTTTTGTATGAATTCTTTAGGAGAAATTGAAAGTAAACATTTATCTGAATAATTAGTAGGCTCGATGAACAAGGAAAGGCTTTAGTTTCTACTTCTTGTAGAAAGTACAGAGAAGAAATAACTTTCATTTGGAATTTAGCATGGAATCTGGCATTGAGGTTAATATTGTGTTTTGGCCATGCTGGTGTAACTATAAATGGCAGAAATTCCAGAGCTTAGTACCGATTCTGGTCTTCTGGGGTAGAAAGCATTAGAAGGAATGTGGCCAGTTATAACTTTGCCCTGAGGAGGCGGAATTGAGGGTGCAGTGGGGCGGGTGGATTTAAGAGGAAGTAAAGGAGAACAGTGTTTTGTGGAAGAAGTATTCCACAGTCTTAGTTCACAGTTGTCCTACGTGGTGAGGAAACTGAGGCATTGCGATGTTCAGTTACTAAAAGCACAGACCCCGTTAGCAACAGAATTGGGGCGAGAACCTAGATTTCTAGGCATTGTCTTTCACAGCATCAGGCTCCTTACTTGTTCCTAGTCTGTCTGTCCATCTCTCTCATTCTGTTTGTCTCTCCGTCTGTCTCTCTCTCGGATTATGTAGTATACCTCAGTTCACTAATTTGGATTGTGAATGGGAATAGGGTTGTGAATAAAGGCGTTAGAGTTACAGGTAGGCATAATACCTAAGGAAGCCTTGGAAACTTTTTCTTCTGTCCTTGAAGTGCCATGGGCATTGTTCTCCTGTTGAAAACAAACAGGGAGGAAAAAAAAAAAAGAAACAATGGACTTCGGACATTGGAAAACAGGTTGTGCAGCACCATGGTTCCTAAGAGAAGGGAAACAAATAAGGGGAGCCCTGTGATCGTCCCAGCTTACTCCTCAAGGCATTTTCCAGGCTGCAGTGCTGAGGGGAGAAGAGAAACAGCTTACCTGTCTCACTGAATTGAGGAGGCGGAAATCAGAGTTTGGGGAGGCCTCCTTATCTTCTTGAGAAAGGATGCACAGCAAATACAAATTTTGAGGCTTCGTATGGTAGGCAGAATAATGACCTCCAAAAGATGTCCACATCCTAACCCCTGGAACCTATGGGATATGTTACCTTACCTGTCAAAAGGGACTTTGCAGCTGTGATTACAGATCTTGAGATGGGGAGATTTTCCTGGATTATCTATGTGGGCCAAATGTAATCATAAGGGTTCTTATAAGAGGAAGGCAGGAGGGTGAGAGCCAGAGATTTGAAGATGCTATTCTACTGGCTTTGAAGATGAAGGAAGGGGTCACAAGCCAAGGAATGCAGGCAGCTTCCATAAGCTGGAAAAAGCAAGGAAGCAGATTCTCTCTAGAGCCCCTAGAAGGAATGCAGCCCTGCTGACACCTTGATTTAGCCCAGTGAATCACATTTCAGACTTTTGACCTCCAGAACTGTAAGATAATACATTTGTTTTTAGCAGGTCTAAAATTGTTTCTATTCTCCTCCCTCAAGCTTGGTTGGGTAGGATTCCAGGTTGGAAATCATTTTCCTTCAGCATTTTGAGGCCTTGCTGATTTTTGTAGCTTCCAGTGCTAAGAAGTTGATACAGTTCCGATTCCTCCTCCTTCGGGTGGGACCAGTTTTATTCCCCTTCTCTTAGAATCTTTTTTATCCCTCATGCTCTGAAATTTTATAAAATTGTGGGCCTTTTTTGTTCATTGTACTGGCTACTCAGTGGGCTCTTTCAGTCTGAAAACTCTGCCCTTCAGTCTTGGGGTATTGTCTTCCATTATTCTTTGGAAAATTTCCTCCTTCCATTTTCTATCCTCTCTTTTGGAAATTCCTGTTAGCAATTAGATCATCTAGAGCAGTCCTTTCGTCTTCTTAATTTTTTCTGTTTTGCAGTTTCTTCTAGAAAATTTCTGCAACTTTATCTTCCAAGTTTTATTAAATATTTAATTTCTGCTATCTTTTTATTTAATTTTCAAGAGCTATTGCTTATTCTCCGGTTCGAATAGCCCGTACTTTTCATGGATGCATTGTCTTATCTCTCTGAGCATATCATTTTTTCTTCTGTTTTATGATTTTTAAAAAATGTTTTCTTCTGTTACTGGATTTTGCTGTTTCTTTTGAATTCCCTTTTTTCTTTTATAATTTTTGTCTTTCATGTTAAAAGCTTTCCTTAAATGCCCAGCGATCCTTGCTTATCTGTTCGTATTGAAGGCACTCAGATCTGATCATGAGCTCTTTTTGCAGAGACAGAGCTTACTGGGTAGTAGGCTTCACTGTTTGTATAAAGTGCTGGCTGGCTTTCACTGGGGGGACCCCCTAAGTATCGGTTGCTAAGGTCTTTTCTCTTGGGTTAGTCGATTTCTCCAGAAAGAAATCCTCTGATCTCATGCTTGGGAATGGAGCAGAGGAAGGAGAGGGGGGGGGCTCCCTGTTCAGTAAGTGGATTTGCCCGCCCTGTTTTCAGCACCAAGACCCCACCCTGCTATGACTGCTGTCCCTGAGTCAGAGATGGGCTCAGCTCTCCTGTGAGTAAACCCCCAGGGTTCTGCCCAGGCCTGACTCTGCGGCGTTTTCTGGAGGTTAGTGAGAAGCAATTCAAGCACTGTGTCAATCTATATTATCATTTTTCAGCATTTGCAGTATGACACCAGGTCAGCTTTGAGAGGAAAGCTGCAGCGTGCCTCACGATCGATTCCTAGGTTATTTCCTTTGCGCTCAGGGCAGGCCCCTGAAGGCCTCTTCTCTAACATGTTGCAAATCAGGGTTTCTGTTCAGTGACATGTACCTGGAGCACCCTTTGTCTTACTTGGTTATTTTTCATCAAGTCATACTGTACCTTTTATTTTATGGTTACACAACTTGTTAAAGACATTTTCTGCCTTACCTGTTTCTGGAACTTATAAAGCCTTTGTCGGTCCACACAAGGCTTGGAAGTGGACTGTGTGATTCCCTTGGAGATTTATCTTCCAATTTTTGTTTTATTTAGGTTTGCATTCAGTGGTCAACTTGGAACAGGGGCTGCTATCCTGGGGTTAAAACATTTGCTTCAGATACTCCACAAAATTCCTAAGCGCTACAGGGCCTTAGGTGATGCTGGTGTGTGCTCTTACTTGCCATCACACGCCATCTTCAGTACGTGTATCAGAAACACCTCTGTGTCAGAGCACCAGAGGTTTTTATGGAAGTTGTTCTTACCAGGATCCTTTTGATATATCTTCAGTTGTTCAAACTGAGGCAGAAAAGGTTTCACGGTTTAGGAAAAACTGGCTTGACCTGATATGTTCCTCTTATTAGGTAATTTATGAGATTAAGTACTTTTTGTAAGTTGAGCACAACCAAAGGTAGCAATTGTTTTGAAGAGTCAGTCATTCCATTGCATGTTCTCTTTGATCACTTCCACACACACTTGAGTGCTCAGCATACTTACAGTGTAAACTGGACGTGGGAAATGCAGGCATGAGTATCACCCAGTCCCTGCCCTCCAGAACCTCAGAGTCTCCTGGGTTGTTCAGGTCATTTTCAGGCTTTTCTATGATATGGAGAATTTTTTTATGTATATATCCTGACAAAACAGCCTTGAGGAAATCTTCATATTTAGACAGACATCTTAGTGTTTTAAGGGTTAGTGATGTGTTACAAACTAGTATTGACTCTGGGGTTCAGCTCATGGTGTTAGCTTGCGGGGCATTATTTAACTTCCACATCTGTTCCCTTATCTTTGAAATGATGGGTTGGGGCAAGTTGATCTTTAAGCCCCTTCTCATTTTTCCATTGCTAATTATAAGAGTCCATGGTACACTGTGCCTTATAAGGAGAGGTTTAGGCAGTTGCTGCCCACATATTGCACTCAGATCTGTGAAATGGGTGCATGGTAGGGATATTTGCAGACTACCCCTTGGGACTTTCTTCCAAGGGTGCTATCATGACATGCTCCCTGGTCATCAAAACCTTCCATTTTCTATCTGCAGGCGTCATCTGAGAGTCTAATAGCATTAGTCATTACTATTTGGACGAATAAATAACTCAAAGTTATTTTATCAGAAGAGAAAGAATACTAGTGCTGCAGGAAGGAAATTTACAAAAGATGAAACAATAGCCAGGCAGGGCATTAAGTGCACTATATTACTCATCTGTCTTTGGCCACTATTTTTGTTATAATTGTAAGACTAGTAACAGAAGACTTGACTAAAAGTACCTTTAACAGTAAGAAGGGACTTCCCTGGTGGCGCAGTGGTTAAGAATCCGCCTGCCAATGTAGGGCACACAGGTTCGATCCCTGGTCCGGGAGGATCCCACATGCCGCGGAGCAACTAAGCCCGTGTGCCACAACTGCTGAGCCTGCGCTCTAGAGCCTGTGAGCCACAGCTACTGAGCCCGTGTGCCTAGAGCCTGTGCTCCGCAACAAGAGAAGCCACCGCAGTGAGAAGCCCGCACACTGCAACAAAGAGTAGCCCCCGCTCGCCGCAACTAGAGAAAGCCCACAGGCAGCAACAAAGACCCAATGCAGCCAAAAATAAATAAATAAAATAAATAAATTTAAAAAAAAAAACAGTAAGAAGTTTATTAACTCACAAGAGGCCCAGCAATGTCATTAAGACTCAGGTTCTTCCCATTTTATTCCTTCATCCTCTGCATATTGTTTTTGTTCTCAGGCTCCTTCCCTCAGCCTCAGAATGGCTGCCATGGTTTCAGGCAGTTCATGAAAAAATGCACCTGAGCTGAACTCCTAGAGCTGAATCTCCTCCCAGGTGGTTTTTATTATGGAGGAAAATCTTTACCTGAGGCCCCCCAGCAAACTTTTCCTAGTCGCCTTGGCAGAGTGGGTCACATGCTGATGCCCTTTCCAGTTATCTGCAGGGGGACAGCAGTTATGATCGGCTTCACCCTGGGGGCAGGGGAGAGCGGGGTCGTTTACCTGAGCGAAGGAAAGGTGCACACCAGAACCAAATTAGGGCTCTTCCCGCAAACAGAGTGGGAAGTTGAGTTGGGAAGGGTGTTAGGTAGGCGCTACCTAGAGTCTGGAGTATTCTGGCATTAGGGAAAAGATAAGTACAAATCTTTCTTTGCAACGCTTAGCTTTGAATGACATTGGTTTCAAATAATTTTTGTGAATATATCTTACAAACAGTTGGTTTTCTAGATCCTTTTCTGGAAGTGGTTAATGCTTTGTATACAAAAGGCAAGTGGGAATTCCCGGGCGGTTCAGTGGTTAGGATTCCATGCCTCCAGTGCAGGGGGTATGGGTTTGATCCCTGGTTGGGGAACTAAGATCTCTCATGCCATGTGGTGCAGTCAAAAAAAAAAAAAAAAAGGAGGGGAGGGGCAAGTATTTATGGAGGACAGTGAGTGGAACAGTTATGTATTTGTCAACTATAGTCTATAGATATGTAATGTCTCCAGAAGTACAACATGTGCATTAGTTCATTTAGTCCTCACAACAGCCCTGTGAGGTAAGTTCTTTTACTGTCCCTATTTTACACGTGAAGAAACTGAGGCTTAGTTAGGTTGAGTCACTTGCTCGAGGTCAGTAGTTAGTGGAAGAGCTGGTATTAGACCCCGATCTGTGTGTGGCTCTAAGGCATGTATTTGTTCTACCCTGCCTGTCCAGTTCTTTTCAACTTCGTTTTGATAATCAGTTTCATTTATCGCCAAGAATGTCACAAGACACATCTGTTTCACATCTATATTTGGTGATGTGAAATAAATACTGAAAATGTGCTTTGTGAACAGTCAATGAGCATGTGGTAAAAACAGATGTTCTCTCTTAGTGATACTTGTGCTAGCTTGTCAGGTGTGAGTCCTCTAATGCCTGAAGGACCAGATTCAGATTCTAAAGGGCTACAGAGACCATGGAAAGTGTACTTCAGGATATAATAGCTTCCGAGAAATTAATATCTGTTCAGAGATAGGTCTCCTTGCTCTTCCATAACCCTCTTTTCCTGGACCCTCTTTCCACACCTTCACCAGTATGTTTTTATATTGGAATAAATTTCATGCAAGTAGAGTTCAGGGGAAATTTCATCTCTAACTGAAACTAAAAGAATAGACCTAGGTCAAGCAATTAGTCTCTTGAAACATTTTCAATAGTAAAGACTATTTGTATAATAAGTAGTTAGGGAAAATATATATGTACAGAGCAATTTTTCACTTGGTTATGGTAATTCTTTGTGGCAACGCCAAAAAAAAAAAAAAAATGGAGGATGAGGGAAAGGTGAGTGTCAAGATGTACAGTAAAAACAGCTCCGTTAAGGGACTTCCCTGGTTGCGCAGTGGTTAAGAATCCGCCTGCCAATGCTGGGGAAACGGGTTCGAGCCCTGGTCCGGGAAGATCCCACATGCCATGGAGCAACTGAGCCCGTGCACCACAACTACTGAGCCTGTGCTCTAGAGCCTGTGAGCCACAACTACTGAAGCCCATGCACCTAGAGCCCGTGCTCAGCAACAAGAGAAGCCACAGCAATGAGAAGCCCGCACACTGCAATGAAGAGTAGCCCCCGCTCGCCGCAACTAGAGAAAGACCGCGCACAGCAACGGACTCAACGCAGCCAAAAAAAACCAGCTCGGTTAATGTAGGTGTTATTGTTGATATTGTTTTAACTCTCGAACACCCCAAAGTGAATATCTTAGCGATGGCAGGTACATTTCCAAGTTGATCTTGGTTCACTGGCCCCTCCTGAAGTCCTCAGTGGTCTTCTTGGCCCTCAAAGTGTCAAAGTCCTGAGGCATGTCCCACAGAGACCCAGGGTACCTACAGCTGCCAAGTCAACCTCGGAACCCGACTTCAGAGAGCTGTGTTAGATTGAGCTAGATTCATCAGCAGATTCCTGAGCTCCAGTTCTGGTGAGAATTCCTCTAGATCCATTCTTTCATCCACCCCTTCATCCAACACCTACAGTCTGCCAAAGACTATTCTAGGCATTTAACAAAGCCCCTGACCTGAGGGCCTTATTACATTCTAAGGGGGAAAGGGAGTGAGGACATTAGATAGTGGGAAGCAATTTGAAGAAACTGAATCCATCAGTAGGAAGGAGTTCCTTTTATCCCTCAGTGTTTTCCCAGTTACTTTCAGCAAATTGTTGCGTTCTCTTGCCGTGAAGGACAATACTGTCTCACATGAAAGACCTTACTGGTGTTTTAACATTTACTGACCAATTCAGAGATTATTCTGTTATTTTTCTTTGTTGCTTTCTCTGTGCTCTTTCTTTTCCACTCGCACAGTTTATCAGTTATCTATTGCTATGTAACAAACCACCTTAAAAGACAGTAGCTTAGAACAACCACCAGTTATTTGGCTCCCACTTCTGTGGGTTGGTTGGGCAGGTCTTCCGGTCTAGGGCAGTTCAGCTGACCTCTGCTGGCTCGCTCGTGCATCTGCAGTTGGCTGGACAGCCGGCAGGGGTCTCACTCATACGCTGACAATTGGCAGGCAGTTGGCGGGCCAGAGAGACACAGGACAACTGGGCTGTGTGTCTCCCATCAGCCAGCAGGTAGCTTGGGCTTCTTCACATGGTGGTGGTGGCTCTGTGGGTTCCAAGATCAAGGAGACAGTGGAAGCTGCAAGGCCTGTTGAGGTCTAGGTATGGAACTTACACATGTTACTTCTGCCACATTCTGTGGGTCAAAGCAAGTGATAAGACCAGCCCAGATTCAAGGGGTTAAGAAGCAGGTTCTTACTCTTGGTGGGAGGAGCTGCAGCATTATATTGTAAGGGTGTAGACACAACAAGGGAAAGAATTTGTAACCATCTATCACATGGTGTAAACTCCTTCCCCCATGAATACACCCTAAGCCTCCTAATGGATGAGGTCTTATTGTCTAGGAAGTTACATAATTTAATTTCAGGATCTGTTCTGTTGGAAATGGCTGTTACCGAGGATCCATTAACTTACTAGAAAACACTTTTTTCATTCTTTTCCTGGAAGTAGAAAATAGTTAAAATAGTTAACTTTAACTTTTTATTTTGTAGAATCACATTTAACTTGCAGCTTTTTGAGATGAATATAGAGGGTTTCAGTTTGATTCAGTATTAACAGCGTGATCTGTTGTGTTACCCATGACAGGCATGAGAGTATCACACACTGACTAAAGACAAACACACTGACTTTGACTGCTTGATTTACTTGACTGGTAACCTCGGTATATTTTCAAGTATATTTGTATAACAATATGTTCATGAGAATAATGATTAATATGTACTGAGTGCTGCCAGACACTGCTTAAGTTATTTGTAGATATCATCTCATTTACTTCTCACAACCATCTTAAGACGTATAATACTATTGTTAGTGCCATTTTAGAGATAAACTAATGCTTGGGGGTTTTAAAATATGCCTGAGGCCACATGGCTAGTGCTCCCCAGTGCTACTACCATGCCCAAGAAGAGCAGCTCATGAGTTCAGACTGCAGATCTGCCAATGTTCAAATGGGTCTAGCCCTTGGGTGTTATTTTAATAACTCTACTTTTAGGTGCACCATTGTATAGCCCTTACAGCTGGGTTTTTCCCTTCTGTAGAAGTTGGGGGGCCTGAACACCACAGGATCCCACGTTACACACTAAAGGATGCAGGTTGTGGGACTTCTAGATGGGAATGAGGATGTTTGTTTGTTTTTTTCCATTTTTTTCTTCTTTTTATTAGTAGACTTTATTTCTTAGAGCAGTGTTAGGTTTATAGAAAAATCTAACAGAAAGTAAAGAGAGGTCCTATGTACTCCTTCCTCTCCAAAGTTTCCCTGATTATTAACAACTTGCATTGTTGTGGTACATTTGTTACAGTTGATGAATTAATAGAGAAAACATTATTATTAACTAAAGTCCGTGGTTTATATTAAGGTTCACTCTTTGTGTTGTACATTTCTGTGGGTTTCACCAAATGCGTATGTCATGTATCCACCATTACAGATTCATACAGAACAGTTTCAAGGATGTTTATTTTAAACCACATACTTTTGGCTACTGAGCTTATGATTTCAAAGTTGAAAGCTTAAGCATAGTAGTAGACTATTCAAGGAGAGATTTCCCTGGATTGGGAGAGAAGTCGACTTTGGGTTATATTAACTTGTCTTTACCCCTAAAACAGGCCTATTTTGTTGTTGTTGTTTACAATTTTAGAATCTCTGGGTTGGAAGGGACTTTAAGGGTTGTGAAGCACAGCCACCTGTCTGATATTTGAACCCTCGGCCTCCCCTCCTTCCCCAAGAGTCAGAGGACTCGCTCTGCCCCAGGCAACTTTGCCTTGCTGTCCCAGGTGGGACCCTGACAGCTCTCTCCCTTACTGCTGAGGGTGAGAAGAGGACCTCTTCTACTTTAGTCCAGTTAGGGCTTTTCCGTATAGCTCTGTAGATTGTGGCTTTGGGGTTATTTTAAATTTTAAAACAGGAAAAATGGTTACCTGATCTTAGATACCAAAGAAGCAATATTTTTATTGGTTATGATAAGATTAGACTAACAGAATTATACTATAAGTAGGTACGTGTAAGAATATTTGAAGTTTTTTTAAGTACCTATTTGTATAAAGTGACCAGTTCTAATTGATTGTATTTTCGAGTGGCACTGAATATGTTGGTTTCTTGTATCATTCTGAAAGTCATGATTTCAGTGGGTCTCGGGTTGACAGAAGTGCCCATCTTTGTCCTTGAGACTCCCAATTACAAGAGTTGAGGAATTCTGTGACAGGTATTAAGATAAGCTTAACTCCTGAGAAGGAATACTATATTGTTATAGAAATTTTAAAACAGATACAAAAGTAGACAGAATAATGTAATAAATCTCTATGTACCAGCTTGAACAATTACCAAGTATACCCAATCTTGTTTTAAAGTCAATCCCGGAAAAAAAATAAAGTCAGTCCTGGACATACTGTTCCTAAGAAGGAACATATGTACCTGAAGACATTCAAAAGAGGGAACTCTTCGCTCTGGAACCCTAACAATATTCACTTTAATCATTGCTTCTATCCCTGCACCTAATGGGGCCACCAGTTTTTCCAAACCTCTAATTCTACTTCTCTTCTCCAGGGCCCAGTCATATATGCGCAACTAGACCACTCTGGCGGACATCACAGCGACAAGATTAACAAGTCAGAGTCTGTGGTGTACGCGGACATCCGGAAAAATTGAAAAGACCCCAGTCATATCCTAAGCAAGAAACAAATCCAAACTGGACTCTTGTGCAGAAAATGTAGCTCATAACCATGTGTGGCCTTGGAAACCTGGACATGGACAAGCACATGTTTATTCATAGAGGGAGAAAAAGAAATGTATAAAGGATATGTATAAATATTCTATTTAATCTTCCTGATGCGAGGAGCCAGTATTGCATGATGAAGAGATGGTATGATTCTAAGTATACGTAAATTGTCTGTTTTTGTACTTCCCTTCAGGGTCATTTACAGTTGAGAAAATTCAGACACATTCCTATCACCATCATTTAGACGTGGTTTGCCTTAATGGAGATGGTAGCAGATCTTTTAGTATTCTAACAGACATGGCCTTTTCATGTAAGGGCTTAACCCGCCTTCGCGTTTATTGTACATGGAGAGTGGAGCTGCTATGATGGAAGCATGTTCAGGGTGGCCTTTAGCCCAGGGTGTACCACCTATTTGGCGGTTGTTTTTAGAAAGCATCCATTCACTATGCCACTTGGAGACAGGGTGAGAGTTTTTGTTGCTATTTTGCTCTCTAAAATACAGGGCAGTTTTTAGCTTTCAGTGTTGTGTAGACTATAACATCACACCCTGTAAGCATATTGTCCCGATGTGTGGATTCATCATAGCAAGATTAGCAAAGGATCAGTGCCGGAAGTCACTTCCTTCCAGGTACTTTTAGATCATTACCATAATCAATACATAATTGAAGTAGGGAACCCAGGCCTGGCTTGAGGAGTACCTGTACCATTTGGAGAGCAAAAGGTGTGTTACATTCTTTGCTCAAGTCCTTCGTACTTGTAATAAGAGTCCCCATACACCTGAAGGAGCTGAGTTTCATTTCCTTTTAAGTAGGCAGAAATGGAATAATTAGATTGCCAGTCTCCAGTATCACAGAGCTCTCTCTAGAGAATCTTCTATATAAAGCTTCAGTCATGCTTCCAGCAGGGGCAGCATCAGTCATGGCTTCTGTAATAGATTCATGATGCGTCCAAGGCCTTTTGAGGCTAAAAAGGGTCTAGATTTTTAAAATCAGCAAACAAGGCTAGTACTTCTACGTTGGGAATCTCTTCTGTTTCTGGTTTTTTGTTCTTTGTTTCTCCCTTCCTCCCTTCCTTTTTTTTCCCCCACCCCCATTACATGGAATTGATAAACAATGAGAGGAGGAGAAATCTAGACAATTTGGGCATCCTTCTCACTTTATTTTCTCCCATTGACCACCGCCCCCAACACCCCATCTCAAACCTATGTGTTTTTTTTAACTCAGACTGAAAAGCATGGTGAAAATCATTAAACACTTATATTGTCATTCCCCCATTTTCTGGATTTTTTTTTTTTAAAGAATTTTTTTTCATTTAAAATTGAAAGCCCACAGTTAGAGGAAGAATACCGACAATAGGGTACCAGGTCGTGTTCAGGTAAGTAGGGATGACGGCTAATGTTAGTTTTTCTCTCATTTACTTTGAGGACCCCTAAGAGCTGCCTCCACCCCCACCCCACCCCCTCACCCCCCTACCTCCCCCCCCACCCCCCGTCTTGTCATCTTTGTGAGGGAGTTTGAAGGCTGAGTTTTAAGGAAACAAAGAAGGATTTAGATTTAGAGGTGTGCACGAGGTGGTTATGTAGAGAAAGGGTGCGTGAGCTATAAAACGAACTCTGCCCCGTGCGTGCGGCCTTTTACTTGCTGAGGGACTATTTGTTGTTATTCGCATGATTCTCCAACTTACATTCCGTTGATATGTACGTGAGCGGGGAGCGGGCTTTGTCATCACACATACCTGCCATCTCCGAAGCTGGTGCGTCTGGCGTGCGTTGCGGCATGGGAGGAAAACCCGCCGGCTCTGCTGCGTCTTCCTGTTCTGTGCTCACAGGCCCCGCGCAGGAGAGGGACGCGGAGCACTCAGCCCGAGACAGTTCTGCAAAGTGGTCAACTTTGCCTTGCGCCCTGAGGCTTCTCTGCCTCCACGGTGAAAACTCCAGGAGCCTTTAGGAGACATTTTTGTGTGTTGGGAAGGCGGGGGTTGGTGCTGGGAGGATGTCACCCTTCAGGCTGATGCCAGGATACTCTTGGTGAGCCCTCCCACTGTGAGAATTGTACAGCCATCCAGGACTTCAGGGGGAAAGAAAACACGTTGTGGTGAGACCAGGTGTGTGCATTGATATGTGTAACTTCCTTACAGTCGTTTTTGGCAGAGAAAGGGGGATCCTCCTTATCCTCCTTTCGCAAAGGTCCAGTGAATCTACTATACGTACATTCCTCACACCTCCTGATAGCAAGAGCCCTGATTTCCCTGCATGTTTGTGAAGCTGCCACCCAGAGCACCAGCCCTCACTTTGGCTAACCACAGCCATGGGCCTTCCCTCCCCTGCCTCCCCGTGGCCTCCTCTGCGGGGCAAGGGTGGTCATCTGCCAGCTTCTTACTCTGGGTCTGTGACTGATTTGTCTGAGGGAAGCGGCTCACACCTGGGTGGAGCACCTCAGGGTTGGGGCTTTTTCCAAAACTCTTCACACCAACTCCTGTGGATCTTTTTGACCCTTTCTCCTGTGTCCCAGCATCCTAGTCCCTGGACACAGATGACAACAGCAGGGTTGCTTCCAAATGGCAGGGCTGTCCTTTCCATGTCTGATTATTGGCAGAATGAGACCTCTTAAAACTACACATGATTTTTCTAAGGGGGCACCCAAAGGATTACTTGAGATTAAAATTTCAATCTATCTGTAGTTTTTCAATGGAAATGTATTCAGCTAGGTAAAAAAAAAAAACCCATCAAGTTCATTAATTTTTCTTTTTCAATTGTTGTATTTTTGTGAATATTTTAATACATCTTTTTCAATTATTGGACTGTGTTGTGTGCTCATTTTTAATCAAGTGAAGAAGATATCAAAGCCCTTTCTTTAATTTATCCTGCTCCAGCCACACCGGCTTCTCATTCTTCAGAAACACCACACTTGTGCCTGCCTCAGGTCCTTTGCACCTGCCGTTCCCTCGGCCTGGAACACACATTCTGCACATTTGTATGGTTTGCTCCCTCACTTCCTTTAAGTGTCTACCCACATGTCACCTTCTCAGAGAGACCTTCCGTGATATGTGAAAGAGCAACTTCACCCACCCCTGGCTCTTGCTAAACCCCTTAACCCGGCTCTTTTTTCTCCCTGTCAAACTATTTGTGTGCTTGTCTGTTTTCCCTACTAGAACATAAGCACTGAGAGGCCAGACTTTGCTGTTTTGTTCACTGATCCATCTTTAGAACAGTACCTGGCAATTAGCAGTTGTTCAATAAATGTTGACTAGATGGCCGATGGATAGGTGGATTTATCCGTCAACAAATCTATATTTGAGAACTATCCTATGCCAGGCACTGTGCTAAGCATAAGGAAGACACAGCTCCTCAAGGAGCTTGCCACAAGTGAGAGAAGGTGACATAACCGTATAATAGCTACTAAGTACTTGGTGTGTGCCAGGCACTTTGCATTTCTTATTCTATATAGCACTATGAGTTAATGCTAGTTGTACTAATCTTAAACCCACTTTTAGAAAGACAATGTCAGTAAATCACAGCAGTATTTTTTTGGATACGTCTCCTAGAGTAATTAATAGAAACAAAAGCAAAAATAAACAAATGGGACCTAATCAAACTTATAAGCTTTTGCATAAGAAAGGAAACCATAAACAAAACAAAAAGACCACCTATGGAATGGGAGAAAATAATTGCAAACAATGTGACTGACAAGGACTTAATTTCCAAAATATATAAACAGCTCATACAGCTCAATATCAAAAAACAACCCAATCAAAAAATGGGCAGAAGACATAAATAGACATTTCTCCAAAGAAGACATACAGATGTCCAACAGGCACATGAAACGATGCTCCACATCGCTAATTATTAGAGAAATGCAAATCAAAACTAGAATGAGGTATAACCTCACACCAGTCAGAATGGCCATCATTAAAAAGTCTACAAATAACAAATGCTGGAGAGGGTGTGGAGAAAAGGGAACCCTCCTACACTGTTGGTGGGAATGTAAATTGGTGCAGCCACTATGGAGAAGAGTATGGAGGTTCCTCAAAAAACTAGAGTTGCCATATTATCCAGCAGTCCCACTCCTGGGCATATATTCGGACAAAACTATAATTCAAAAAGATACATGCACCCCTATGTTCATAGCAGCACTATTCACAATAGCCAAGACATGGAAACAACCTAAATGTCCATCAAGAGATGAATGGACAAAGAAGATGTACAAATATACTAATAAGTAATAAAATAATGCCATTTGCAGCAACATGGATGGACCTAGACATTATCATACTAATTGAAGTATGTCAGAAAGAGAAAGACAAATACCATATGATATCACTTATATGTGGAATCTAAAATATGACACAAATGAACTTATCTATGAAACAGAAACAGACTCACATATATAGAGAAGAGACATTGTAGTTGCCTGTGGGAGTGTATGTCCTGTGAACCGCATCATGTGTGATGTGGCAGAAAAAGAACAGAGATACTTCCCCCAGCCCACAAGGGCAGCAGTAATGAAATCAGGTTCTCTTGGTTCCTCCCAAATTAGAATCAAGTACTGGGGAGTTTCCATCTTCTGCTGGGACTCTTACTTCCAAGCTGCACAAGAAACATACCAACCAAACACATACAGATTTCTGAGGGTGACTACAGCCCCAAGGGAGCTGGCTTAGCATTTAAAAGGGCACCTTGGGTACTCTTTTGCCCCTTACAGCCATAGGCCCCCTTCTGACTCCTCTAGGTGATTACATTGCTAACCAGATTTCAGAACAAATGTTTCAGGGCAACAGTCTTGGCTACCAGGGGAGAAGGAGGATACCAGTTACAGGGGGAATTGACATCAGGTTTGCTCATTGGCTATGAGGGAAACCAGCAGAGGGGCAAGTCCCTCCTAGCCCTCAGGTTAAGACTGTCCTGGGCAGGTGTTTCCCTTTGATAAACTAGCAGGGTGGAGCTGTTCTGGCCTAAGGATTAGAACAATCACTAGCTTGGGGCAGGGGTTGGAGGGCAAGCACACGGGCAGTTACTGTTTAGGTTCCATGATTAAGGAGTCAGGTGAGTTAGGGCATAGGTAAGGCAGGGACTGGTTGAACAGGGGATGTACAGAGAGCAAGAGAGCAGCCATCTTGAGTGGCCTGATCATACACTCCACCCCTACATACACTGCTTGACCCTCACAATCTTGGCCCTCCCCTCTTCTGCGATATCCCTGGGGTCAGGTATGTAGAGGTGCCCTGCAACTAGATGCCACAAATACAATACAGACAACAGCAGCTAAAGCAGATTAAGAGTAAGACACCTAGTATGCTAAAGATAGTAGCTCTCTAGGATGTGTGCAAAGTTTGGAGCCAAGAGATTATCTGGTGAATGAAGAGGAGGTCAAGGGCAGCAGCATCCTATCCAGGCATAAGGAAAGGTCACCTCTGGCTTCCACAAACCCAGAGTCATCCCCATGGGGTTGGGGGGAAGGCCCCGGCTTTAAAGGAAACATTCTGGTGACCTAGCCAAGTGTCAGCAGTCACAGTACAGGTCTGCCACCCCGTGCTATGTTGGGTGCCATTAGGGGTGGACCCATTAGGTCTTTCCAAACAAAAAGCAGTTAATCCCACTAGTTGGACTTGTGTGGCCAGGAGCCAGCCTATTATGCTCCATGCAACATAGCCTAGGGGGCATTCATAGGCCGTGATCCTGGCAAAGTGTAAAATGTGTTTTACAGTAACGTTTACCGATGAGAGTCCTTCTGACCTATTGGCATGCAGGACAGGAAGATGGTGAGAGTCTTTTCCCCACATTGCCAGCTGTCCCCACATGGTTGCATTAGCCAGGTCATTTTTCCATGAAAGTCCAGGGGAGGACACCAACAGCATCTCGCTGTAGACCCAGGATTTAGACTCATTTTGCAGTGAGACCATCGTTGCTGCCCAGTTCCTCTGCTCAGGCTAAGGATGAAATGTAAGACATCTAACAGGCACAACACAGGGGAGATCATGACCATCAAGCAAAATACAAGCAGTAACCACATTCTGAGATGATACCACTCCTGCCTGTGTTTTTTGTCCTGGTCTGTAATACAGTTCAAATACCTCAAGTTTTCAGGAATACAGGAATGTGTCTAAAATCACATCTATGTGGCATCCTGCTCTATTTTGGATGCCTGAGCCATAGTTAATTTTGATTTTTGATTTTGTGTGTGTGTGTGTGCAGTGGCTTTGAGATATACTTATTAAAAAGGAAGGAAAGAAAAAAAAGGAGGGAGGAAAAGTCAGGAAACTTGGATACAATCTGAACTTTAAAAATACAATTTTGGCTTTAGTTTGTGAACCTTGTCATTTTGGGGACTCAGTGCTATTGGCTACAGATGACACACAATCACCTTGACCTCAGCAGAAAAACTTCAGAATGCTCTGCAATGGCTGTATCTGAAGGAAACAGATGTTTGCCCTTCATAAGTATGGTAAGACCCAATGGATACATCCCTTGCCAAATAATTATGTATAGCTCAAGGATTTTTAAATCATAATTTTGATTTTAAATGTACTTTTCTTTAATGGTTAAAGCAAATGTACAACATGTTTAATAGGCCACAAACTGGCTGTTTTGGTTAGCCTAAAGTTCAAGTTCAATTATGTATAGATCAGAATGATTTCTCCATACGTCAATATGTGAACATTTCTTCTATCATTTTCCTCTCTGGATTGCAAATCTTTTGATGGAAAGCATTCATGATCAAAATACAATGTTTGTCCCTCAGTGCCAGGGTGGTTGCTCCCTGCCCTGGGTCCATCATGTCCCTCAGTGCTAAGCCTACTTAGTTTGTGTGTGTGTGTGCCTGGTTATCTATGTTGGGGGAAAACTAATCAGACAAGCTCAGAGGTATGTCAATGGAGAAGCATTTTAGAGGCTATACACTTTATCAATTACACTGAACTGTTACACATTGTACATGTGCTTTTAGCCATAGACTTAAAGCAGCGTCACACAGTAGTTGTACTCTGTGACAGCTTCACTAGTCAATTCTCTTTCTATCCTGAACATCGGGGCAACACTATAGTTAGAAGTAAAACACATAACTTTCAGTGTTGATAGGGAGACAAACATTTGTTAAACAGTTCAATTAAATTAGTAGAATGGGTCTTAAAAGGCCTGGTCCAGATTTTTGTGTCAGTTGCCTACCACTGTTGTCATCTTTTTCTTGGTGTGGATTTCATTTGGAGTTAGCAGTCTTTTCTATAGACCAGTCCAATGTAGAGGCCCTTCTTAAGTGGGAAGTAGGATTACAAGAGTTAATTTCCTTCAGTTCTATTGTGTACTTAAGAATATCTGATAAGCGTCCTTTTGAGAAAGACTCTGTTAATCTGTTTTATCATTTGCACTCATAGGAAATATTCCCCCACTCTAGTTTGTAAGGTGAGACCTGCTATCACATCCATCGTAAGTATCAATATATATTCTGGGATTGGAACTATGAACACTTCATATTTGGTGGGGGAGCAACTGCCCAGTTTGTAACATCAGTGATATCTTTTTCTCTAACCATTCCACCCCCATACGCAGGGCTCTCTGTCATACAGAGAGGGGGCCACAGAGCCAGTTGACATTTCCTTATATTAATGTCCATTCAGCCCTGGTGTCCACCAGGGCTAAGACAGTTCGTCTGTTCTTTAGGGACCAATAAATGGTTATTTCTACATGAGATCTCCAGTTCCCTGAAACCTGCATTACTGTGGCCCAGGATCTTTCCCTGAAACCTACATTACTGTGACCTGGGACCTTCTGGGACCTTGGCTATACCCCTAATCTAGTGGCCTTGGGGGCTGACACATTCCTTCCACCTCCAATGGTAGGGCTTCTTCCTCTGGAGGAGTGGAAGGAGTGTCTTGGGTCTCTCTTATTTGGTAAACTGTTGTTCAGGCTTTAGCTTCTGCCATAGCTCCACTAACGTAGCATTGGGCTGCTTATCTATCTTGGTTATAGGGTTCCCCACCGCCACTAGGTCCTGCCACATCTGTCTTCTAGTTACTCGGGTGAGTCCCCGGAAGGAGCAAGGAGGAGCCTTACTTCCTTCTCCTGCGTCTTTGGGATTAGTGGTTCTGATCCCCAGGTGCCGTATCCTTTCCATTTCTCCCAACTCTGCTATTGTTTGCACCACCCAAGCAAGTGGGTGCCCTACGAAGGGACTCAGGATGCAAACTAGAGCCCCATACCATTGCCCAGGAGCAGACTGGAGGATTGTGTTCTTCATGACTGCTGTAAATAACTCATTGTCTGGGCCCCGATAGTGCTGGGCATAGATGGCAGGTTTCATGCCTAGTTCTCTTAATACATCTTGTAGTTTTTCCATGGTTTGCCAACGGAGAGGAGGAGTAGGTACATTCCCTTCATTGGGCCAGGTGGCGCAGCAGGCGGCCATTACCCAAGAGAGCAAGGAAATCACTTTGCCCTCATTGATGGCCCCATATAAATGCTGCCAGAGGGCTGGGTGCCTAGTCACAGGGGCTGTCTTTGACATATCCTGGCCAGTGAACATAATGCCTTCCCCACCAACATCCCAGATATGCAGCGATCAAGCCACGACTGATTCCCTCCCCTTTTGTCTAAATTTGTCACCCAGTTCAACTAGTTCAGTCTGGGTGCAGTGTCTGAGGGTAGCCAGTTAGCCCCACTCTGGGGAAGGGAGCAGATCATTATCTACACTCTGTGGTCTAAGCTGATATTTATATTTAGTGGTCATCACAGGGCCAGCCACTGGCCTCACTGAGACAGGGACTCCTATGACCTCATCCCAATCTTCCTCATCAGTGCTCTCATAGGGTCCCATACTTTGGGGTCCCAATTTGGACAGGCCATGACCATCTGGACTCTCTGTCACGGAAGCTGCCTCCCCTTTAGCTGGGCCACGCAGCAGGCTAATGTCTCTAACGTCCCATCTTGTTCCCTCAATCTAGCCACTAATGTGTCTGTAGTTTCAGTCTGGGCCAGCCTAGTGTTTTCTCTCAAGTTTTAATTCCTCCTCTAGATGCCTAACCTCAGCCTTGGCCGATAGTTCACCACCCATGGCCTTTCTTAACACAGCAAGCAACGGCCAGCCCACAGCTGCAGCCACTGCCTTATTGTCTAACCTCTTTTCTCCCACTGTAATGGAGGCCAATAGCTCTGCAATACCCTTAGGGGCTTCTATGAGTTCTCCGTACTCTCTTGGCGGCCCCCATTTATCAAGAACAGCCGCCAGAGGGTCCCACATGCTAGCGCACAGCCATCCTGGGATTTTCCTGGCAACTTTCCATTCCCCATCCTTATTTCCCGACGTCTCAGCACTCACGGGAGTTTCCTCGGCCTCCTGGCTGTCTAGACAATTGCTGGGTGCACCTCACAGGCCTGCAAAGCTTGTAGTTGCCCAGCCACAAGACCAGAGAAAGATCCTGGAGGCACCGACAGAGACGTCAGTGATTTATGGGAGCGGGGAGCTTACACGTCCGAAGCAAGGTCCTGGAGCGATACTGCACCGAGGAAGGCTGACAGCAGGCAGGATGAGGCAGCAGTCTTCTACCAGGGGGAGGGGGAAGCTACCAGTTACAGAGGGAATTGAAATCAGGTTGGCTCATTGGTTACCAGGGGAAACAGGGAGGAGCAAGTCCCTCATAGCCTCCTGGGGCAGATGTTTCCCTTAGGTAAACTATCTGGATGGAGCCATTCTGGCCTAATTAGAACAATCACAAGCTGGGGGTGGGAGAGAGGAAGAGTAGGTGGGGGCGAAGCACATGGGCAGTTACCAATTAGGCTCTATGATTAAGAGGTAAGGTCAATTGCATATAGATGAGGCAGGGACTGGGAGTAGGGGATGTGCAGAGGGCAAGAGAACAGCAATCTTGAGTGGCCTGATCATACAGCAGGTTCCCCCATACACGCTTTTCCTGTATATTCAAGATTTTTTATTAAGAAGAATTTCAAATGTTGCAAGAAAGAAAGTGGGGCACAAGAGGATGGTCACATCCCAGGTCTCAGGCTAGTCCCTGGGACAGCCACCAAGTGTGGGTTCTTGACATTGTGCAGGAAAGAATTCAAGAGTGAGACATAATAAAGTGAAAGAAGTTTTATTCAGGGAGATACACACTCCATAGACAGTGTGTGGGCCATCTCAGAAGGTGAGAGGTCCCAGGGTACAGGGTTGTCAGTTTTTAGAGAGTTGGATAATTTCATAGGCTAATGAGTGGGAGGATTATTCCAACTATTTGGGGGAAGGGGTGGGGATTTCCAGGAATTGGACAACTGCCCACTTTTTGGCCTTTTATGGTTGGCCTTGGAACTGTCATGGCGCCTGTGGGTGGGTCATTTATCATATGCTGATGTATTACAGTGAGCGTACACTGAGGCTCAAGGTTCAGTGGAAGTCAATTATCTGCCATTTTGGACCTAGCTGGTTCTGTGGTTCTAACCAGTTTATGTCATGTCCTCAATGGCTGTCATTCTTTTAAAGGTTGTGCCCTGCTCCCTTCCCGTCTCACAAACATGCACAAAAGAAGAAAGAATAGTAAAATCAACCTCCATACCCCCACCCTCAGTAATTACTTCATCTATCCCTTTTATCTTTTTCCTTTTTCTGAATTATTTTAAAACAAATCTCCAAATCGTATCAGTTCACCTCTACATCCTTTGGCGTGCATCTTTAAAAAATATGGACATTTTCTTACATAACCATAACGTCCTGTCACATTTGATGGAAACATTTTAAAAAACACGTTTAAACGAACAGTTCCTTGATTTCATCTAATACCCCGTTCATACTCAGATTTCCCCTTGTCTCAAAAATGGCCTTTTTCCAAATGGTTTCTTCTAATCAGGATAGAGATATGGTTCCACTAAAGATGTGTTGCCTGTTTTAAAAACAAAAATGGGGCAATAGTGCTCTTCTGTTTGCTTTCTCCCCTTGACATTGTGTCTGAGAAGCATCCGTGTGAGTACGGACAGATGTAGGCCATTATTATTAACACCTGCAGGGCCTTCTCTTGTATAGATGTGTAAACAGATAGGTTAGGGGGTCCCCAGAGAAAGAGAAAGAGAACCAGGAATGGCTTTCTTGACATAAGAGAAGCCTCTTTGGCCTAAGCCATTTTGTGATCTAAGCCTGGCCACAGTGCTTGCCCTTGAACAGGTCTCAGTAATTAATGATCTTTAGGGAACAGAGGAATGCAGGAACAGAGAAAAGGCAGTGAAACACTAGTGCAGTGATAAAGCAGTGATAAAGTCCTAGTTCCTCTTAGTTCCTTCCCCTACTTAATAATATACCTTTGAGTTCTGCAGGAACTAAGGCCCCCACCCAGGTGGAGGGTGGGATGATGTTGACCTTCCTGACTTCAATCAGCTAAAGCTTGGACTCTGTCGACCTTTGCCCCAATTCTATGCTGAATTCTCCTCTGCTCAAGCCCCTTTATAAATATGCATGTATCCTTAGCTTAAAACTTCCCCAATTTTGCTGTTCGGGGAGATACTGCTTTGAGAAAAATCCCCGGTATTCTCCTTACTTGCCGCAAGTAATAATAAATCCTTTCTTCTCCTGAACTTTGGCTTGGTTGTATCTATTGGCTCTACACCCACCAAGAGGTGAACCCAGCTTCTGGGTAACAGATGTGTCATAAAGTTGTAAACCATTTCTGGATATTTAGGTTGTTTCCAGTTGTCTTGTTTTGGGACTTCCCTGGTGGTCCAGTGGTTAAGAGTCCACGCTTCCACTGCAGGGAGCATGGGTTTAATCCCTGGTTGGGGAACAAAGATCCCACATGCTGCGCAGCCAAAAAAAAAAAAAGTCCTACAACCAGGTGTTTTGTTTTGTCTATCACAAGTGGTACTGTAGTTGTTGTCTGTCCATATGAACTACTGAAGAAAAAAAAGCCAAATTCAAATCTCTTGCAGCCATGGAAAAGCAGCTCAGGATGAAAGACAAGTCCTCCTGCACCTGGAAATGGGACCTAAGTCTGAAGGCGATGATGGCGGCAATCAAGCTCCCCTCGCCTCCTCACATCCTGGCGAAAGGCTGCTCTCAAGTCGGACTGAGTCAGGTTGTAAGAAAAACAACTGGGGCGGAAGGCAGGAGGGAGCTCTAGAACCTCCAGGAGACCTGGCTGTGTTTACAAGAAGGAAGCACAAATCTTTCAAGCTCCGAGAGTCCCAGGGGAACAGCTGCTTCCAGCGTCTGTTTCCTCCCACAAACAGGATGTTAAACTATTGTCCCTTCTTGGCTCAGGGTTTGCGTTTAATTGTCCATCCGTTCCTTCACTGTGGGCTTTATGGATCTGGCCTTTCTTATTCCAGAATGTAAGGAAGGTCTGGGATTTTTTTTTTTTTAAATCTCCCAACAGATATCTGGGAAGAGGAAGTTTGACAGGTTTAGTATTCTCACATTTGCTTTCGAACCCTGCCATCGAGTGCTGTGCGGCTAACACATCTGTGGTCACTTTGTCCTTTGGGGTATTAAGTAATTTCAGGCATGTGTACCTAATCACTGCTCTGCTGTGGGCACGGGGGACATGGCAAAGCTAAGGCCGGCTTGCTTAAGGTCTGAGGTTTCTCTTCCCCCAACAAGGACACCCTGGGGACTGAGTTTTGAATCTAGATTCAATCTAGGTTCTTTCTCTTGCTTTGAATAGAATTGAGCGGGTGTGGGGGGGGGTGGCTTGTTGTTTTGTTTTGTTTTCTTAAATTACAGAGTCTCTTTCAACTAGACAAAAGAAACATAACATCTAAACTTATTTTCTAGGGCATCTCTTAGAATGTACAATAGACCCAGAGGAATAGGGATCATTTTGCAAAACCCAGCCATTGCTCTTGCTGGTCCAGCAGAACTCTAGGGGCTTTGTTTATAACCTGTCTGGGTGTTCCTACAAGCCATTCCTGAAGGAAGTGGGTCTGGCAGAGGGGGAAATGGCTCTGAAAAGCGTATTCAAGGATCTTGGTCCCAAAGAATGTAAAACTTCTGTGCAGCACAGGGGTGCTGGCAGCCAGCAAGTGCCACGCCGCTCTGTGTCCTTTAGCTGAGGCAGCTAAACTGAGCTCCCGGGTTAAAGGATAAGACCCAGCACCGTATCATCGGGAAGAAGCACACAATGCAGAGGGCACAGGGTGAATCCTCTGACACAGGACACCTCAAGACACGCCAGGCTCAGACAGGAGGCTAAGCTCATGATTCAATGTTGATTAATTGAGGTTGAGCAAGAGAGAAAAAAGCCCAAGGGAGAAAAGTGAAATAAACTGAGGAGGAGAGCTAGCACTAGGATAGAAATAACTGGCCTCCTTCCATGACCTCTCTCAAAAATACCATAAGAGAAAGTGAAAGATTTGGGTTCATTGTAAATTTTCTGTCTATTTCAATTAATTTCAAGCTTTTAGATTATGACTCTTCCAGGGCCGCCCTTCAGGCCTCCTCCTCCCTGTGAGCCGGCATGCATTAAAGTCATTGCAAAATGCAATCCCTTCCTGTGGAGGCAAAGGCCTGGTAAAGCAACCTCACCGCTGTATGACCTGGGCATTAGACTAACATCTGATCTATTATTAAGCACTAGTTTGGCATCCTGGAATCACATTAATTGGAGAAATACATATCGATAAGAGGTTTAGCCTAACTGGCCTGATACATTTTCTCCTATGTATTAATAATTCCCCTCTGATCCAAGCTGGTATTATTCTCTGACCAGCCCCTAGATAGTTAGGAAACATATCTATGGAAAAATTTCAAAGAGCCCAGATTCTTGCATCTTCCCATACATAAAAAAGCACTAAAATCATTAATTTGAGATGTCTGTTCTTTGTGACTAGCAGTCCTCTTTTTATGTTCAACTACATGTTGAACTACATGTTCAAGTACATGTTTTGGGTTTTTTTCCAGCAAAAAAAATTCATATATATCCTGGCTCCACCCCTACTTCTGTGGAACAGTTTCTCAGACATCTGAGAGGCTGTATCCTGCGATATCGTCCTCAGTAAGACACTGAATAAACTCAGCTCACAGCTCTTAGGTTGTCCGTGTTGTTTTTTAAATAGACATCTGTAACCGCTGTGCAGACCGTTTCTTACTCATCATTGTAACCCGAGTACAGAGTCTGGCTAGCAGAGTTGATGATAAGTAATTTTTATTGATCTCCCTGAAAGTCCATATAGTTTACTCATTCAATAAATACTAGGTTCCTACTTCTAAGAGTGCTTGTAAGAATTAACTTAAGATGATCAAATGAAAATGTGGTTAAATCACTAATTCACATTTCCTAAGCACTGACTATATATCCAGGCAATGAGCATAGTGCTGGAGATAGGGAATGAGGACAGAGCCTCTGCCCTCTAGGAACGCATAGACTTGGGGAAGAGAGTTTACAGGCTCATGAGAAGGAAGGAAGGAAAGAAAGGGAAAAGAAAGAAAGAAAGAAAGAAAGAAAGGGAGAGAGAAAGAGAGAGAGGAAGAGAGAGAGGAAGGGAGGAAGGAAGAGAGAGAGGAAGGGAGGAAGGAAGTAAGAAAAGATAGGGCTTCACTTCTCCGTTACTCTCTGTTCCTGAAATCTTCATAAATTATCTGCCTTCTCCTAAAAAGAATTCTAGCCAGAATCCACCTTCTCAACTGATGTTCCTGAGAACCTTATGCTGGAAGCTCCCTGTAGATAATGAGGTGAGCTACCGTGGGAGCTGACATGGTTCTAACTGTTCAGGGCTGAGGCTGTAGACCTGAAGACAAAAGCTTGGAGCTTGACCAGAAACTGTTCCTTGGGCCGTGGCCAGAGCAAAGAGCTGGTGCTGCCATCTGCTGGCCACGGAGAAGGTGGACCCACACCCAGCCTGTTGGTAGGAGGAGGGAATGGCTACCTGATGGGGAGGGATGGGAACCTGTCACAACCTGTTTAGTTTAGAGGTGAGGAAACTGACGAAAAGGTCACATAACTGGTTTGTGGTGTAGCTGGGGCCAGAAAGCAAGTTCAGGATTCCTGTAAAGCCTGATGCCTGCTCCTCTGGATTCGGACACGTGGAATGTAAAATCTCTAAATTGCAGTTTGGCCTTTTCCTACTTCTTCCTCTGTTTTCACTTTCTTTGATTAGTCCTTAGGGAATTACCTCATTGTACTTCTAGTAACAGGCTGCCCTCCCCCTGTCGACCTCCTCCAGTCTTTGCTTTGGCTTGGTCAGAGGCCAATCAAATAAAGTGAAAGAAGTTTTGAAAATCTTGGAGGATGAAGGATTGTGGGCACAACCCAGCCCCCAGCTTCTGCCTGGAGGACTTCATCTGGGAGGTGCTGGTAATGTAAATGAGAGGTTCTGCCCCAGGAGGGGGCGTGTAGGGGGGAGCTGGAAGGACGGCACTTCACTTCCAGGACAGCACAGCCTCTGCAGAACAGACCCCCAGATACTTGGCCGAGGACATCTCCTATAAGCTCCATGTCAAACACCTCTCTGCTATAAGCCAAGCGTTGCTCTCACTTTTCTCCTCATGTGCACCCGCTCTCCCTTACACACTCACCTATCTTCTCCCACACTTGCCCTCCACCCTCACCTGGAAGGCACAGGGTAATCAAATGACTTCGTGTCAGAGGCAGTTCAGCTAAGTCTTCAGAGATGTCTGGGTTTTTGTGTGTGCTACTCTCTCCACCATGCTGTTTGCTGTGTACACACCTCTAGTATAATTACCATGAAATATGGGCTAAGTGAGGTTGACTTGTGTGTCTGTTTCCTCTACGAGACCTATGAGTTTACCAAGGTCAAGGATTGTGTCTTTTATGTCTTTGTGTCTTAACCTCTGGAACTTAATCAATGCCTGATGCATGGTGATCAGTCAAAAAAAATGTTAGTTGGATGAGTAAATAAGTGAATGATTAAGATGAATGTTATATAAAATAATGAAGGCAATTAGAAAGCAAGGAATTTTTATGTAGCACATGGGACAAGTGTGCAACTTTCAGGATGACACCTTTGAAGGGGACAATATTTATGCAAAGTTCAACATTTGATGCATTTGTTTAAAATCAGTCATCTGTCTAATACTAATTTTTTGCTTGTATGGCACAGTGTAATTTTTCAATTCCTTTTTACAGCTTTATTATCTTACTTGATACCCACACCCAGCGCTGAAATAGGGAGGTTAGGTGATGAGCCCCCAGGAATATGCTTGTGGCAGAGCTCATGTTAGAACCTAATGCTCTGATCTCCTAGCCAGCTGTCCTTACCTTCATGTCAGGGCCCAGACCCCTGTGACTAACCTCCTGGTACCAACTGGGATTATCCAACCTCCTTAGTAGAACTCAGTTATATTACCAGGAGGAAAAACACAGCTTTGCCTTTTGCAGGACAATGAAATACAGGCCTATGAAAGAACGCACCCACACGGGGCACTGCCTGTGGAAATCACCAGGAGAATTTGAGGTGTACGTTAAAGTCGGACACATCGATGTCCATCAGAAGAACCTCTTTCCAGGATCAAAAGGTGACTAGAGTCAACAAAATAGAAATCCTGGGGCACTTGCTTGAGGAGGCCACCTGGGTCTGTGAAATGAGTGAACACGAGGGAGCTGCAGCAACACAGAGAGGGGCTGAATCTACACGTGTTCCACATGAACCATCAGAGGCACAAAGTGCCTATAAGAACTGTTCTGTCTGCCAACAAAGAGAGACAGTGACCACAGATGGCTCTAGGGCAGCTTCTCCAACATCTGGGAAGTTAAGTTGAATGCTATGACTTTGCTAAATATAGAAATATATCAACTCTAAGCATGTAAAAGACACATCAAAATTGCTAATCTTTCCATTTAAAAATTTATTTCCAGGAGTTCCCTGGTGGCCTAGTGGTTAGGATTCTGGGCTTTCACTGTGGTGGCCTGGGTTCAATCCCTGGCCGGGGAACTGAGATCCCACAAGCCGTGCAGCCAAAAAAAAAAAAAAATGTATTTCCACAGATATTTGGTGCATGTGGTTAGAGGGGCTTTGGAGGCTGCAGTCACACACAACAAAGAGGTGTCTTTTGAAATCTTGCCCTTACAGACCATGAGGAGAATTTGCTATTTGTAATCCTGGGCTATACACAAAAGATTAAACAACTGGACATTTAAAAATAACCATTTTCAGTTTAATAGATTAACTAGAAGTGTATCTGCTGCAACATGTACCATTTTGATATTAAAATTTTTTGATCTGCTACAATTTTGCATGGGCTGAAAATAAACAGGTCAAGCTAAAACAACATGAAAGGCAAAGGGAATTTGTGTAAAGCTGGGAGAAAGGAAAGCATGACACTACCGACCCTTTCTAACCCTCCAGACAGAGGAGAAACCAACAGGTCTGGTTCTGTGTCTGGAACAGAAGGGAATATGCAGGAACCTGGATGGTGCTGCCTATAAAGAAAGGTTAATAATGGATAATCACAAGAGAATGAGTCTTACTAAAATCTTTGTTCTCTTTCATGAAGTGTTAGAAAGGATTGTCCAGGATATTAGCTCTCATCAGGAATTTGTTTTTTTGAATATCCTGCATGTTTACCTTGCCTGATACAACTTTTTCCCATGGTGGGAGACTCAAGAGTGTCTGAAGCCACTGGTCTTCTGTTAACTCAGAGCTTGAGTACCACCATTCCTGAGAGGAGACAAAGAGAACACAGAATTCATCAGTGCTCCTCAGCTTGTGTGGTCAAGAGTGGGGTAATCCCCAAATGGTCAAATGTCCCTGAGCTTTTAAAACCAGGCGAACCCACAGGCAAACAATGAATTTTGCAGCCCAAACTAGGATACTGACACATGACTCTTTAAATAAACATGTAGAAGTGAACATTCATTCACTTATTCAACAAATACCGAGTATAAGGCACTATGCTAGGGACCCAGTGGTTTTTGCATTCTAAGAGTTCACATTCGTGAAGGGAGGCAAGACATGGAACACGAAGTGGAATGTGGTGAGACCTACGAGAAGGTGGAGAGCTTGCTAAAGGGGATTTGCAGGAGGGGAAGATCCCATGAGAACTCAAAGGGGAAGAGGAGGTGCAAATACCTGACCTATGGACGTGTCACCCCTTTCAGTAAGGGTCCAGAAAGGCCTCTGCTGGCCTTTCACACCTGGTGAAACCCAGCCAGGCAGTGGGCTTCTGGGGCCCCTTCGCATCCCCCGTGAGCATCCCCTTCCCCAGCTTGCTAGCTGATGCTACATACTTTGCTCATGTTCAGCCAGCATTTCTCCAGCACATTCCCTTGTGTTTCACAGAGCTGTAAGGCTGTGTTCAGGAAGAGGTTGCAGTTCTGCCCATCTCCCATTAGTATACAGACATAGGCCATCAGGTGGTAGAGCCTTGGGTAGAAGACAGGCCCGGTGGTATTTTGAGCCATGAGATTCTCCAAGTTCTAAAGAAAAAAGCATCATATCAGAATCAGAAACGGGTCCTTGACTGGAAAGATTTTTCCTTCTCAGATGATTTGGGATCATTTCAAGGGTATAAGCAATCAAGCGAAAAAGCATATTACAGAGACATACGTAGAAAGTAGTGGAGATTAGATGATAAATGTCAGGTGGAGCAGCCCCAGTGGCCTACCCAGACCAAGAATGTGATATGGGTGGGCTCAATAACCCTTTTTGGTAACCACTTTTAAAAAATGAAACTAGGTCCCCCTGAAACTCAGTTCCCCTGCTGAGTTTATGATTAGCCTCTCTATCTAAAACTTTATTCTCTTTCTTGTCCTGCCTCCCTGTTCCCCCCAGGATTGAGGAGTATCAAAGAAAGGGGGTGACTGAAACTAAGCAGGACCCTGCAGGGCTCTCCCACGTACAAAAGCCCTTCTGTGTCCCCTGTTTCCCGTTTGTAGAAAAGGGCTTTGGTCTTCTAGGCCTTCCCTGAGTTCCAAAGGGCAGACTCAAGCAGTTACTAATTAGGGAAGCGAGGGGATGTGGAAAAACAGTCAAGAAACAATAGTTCAGTGATAAAACAGAATCCTAGCTCCTCCCCAAGGGATATACATCACAATCGGATACATATCTTTGAGTTCTTCTGCAGGAACTAAGACTCCCACCCAGGTAGAGGATTGTGACTACATGCTGACTACAAGATACAGACCCAGACTGGTTGGAACCGAAGGTTGATGATTAAGAATCCTGAAATACCACCCTATTACATCACCACCAGCCAATCAGAATAAAGTCATGTACCCTGCAGCCCTCACCCCAAAATGTTGCCTTTAAAAACCCTTCCCTGAGGGACTTCCCTGGTGGTCCAGTGGTTAAGAATCCGCCTTCCAGTGCGGGGGACATGAGTTTGATCCCTGGTCAGGGAACTAAGATCCCATGTGCT
The DNA here is from genome assembly GCF_028023285.1 of Balaenoptera ricei. NCBI lineage: Eukaryota > Metazoa > Chordata > Mammalia > Artiodactyla > Balaenopteridae > Balaenoptera > Balaenoptera ricei. The sequence continues at coordinate 130,112,693 of NC_082639.1, forward strand.
GCAGGGCAACTAAGCCTGTGCGCTCTAGAGCCTGTGCACCACAACTAGAGAGCCGCGTGCTGCAACTAATGAGCCTGCGCACTCTAGAACTCGCGTGCCACAACGAAGATCCCACGTGCCACAACTAAGACCTGACGCAGCCAAATAAATAAATAAATATTTTTAAAAATAAAAATAAAAACCCTTCCCTGAAAATCTTTGGGGAGTTTGGGTCTTTTGAACATGAGCCATCCATTCTCCTTTCTGGGCCTGACAATAAATGCTGTACTTTCCTTCACCACTACCTGGTGTCAGTAAATTGGCTTTGCTGTGTGGTGGGCAAGCAGACCCAAGTTCAGTTCAGTAACAACAACAACAAAACCACAATATTTTCTTTTGATTACCAAAGCAATATAAGTTGATTTTCAAAATCTAGAGAATTATACCTCAATTGAAAAAAAAATATGTAGACATTGGAGAGGGGGGAATAAAAGGGAAAAACGAACAAACAACTCAGAATTTAGGGAAAAAATGAGGATAGAAAAAGAAAATCACTCTTAATTATAACACATAAAAAGAAATATTTTCACATTTGGATACATACTCTCCCGTTTTTTAATTTCTTTGCTGTGGACAGGGAATGTTGCCCACCATCACAGTTCTACAAGAATCAAGCCATTAGCTACTGCAGCCACCCACCGATGGCGGGGCCTGAGAAAAACAGGAAGCATTTTGTGTTTTGGATACTGGCCATAGATAGTTAAGCTGCATATCTAAGGAATAATTTCAATGAACCCAGATCCTTGCATCTTCCGTACATAGAAAAGTGCTAAAGTCATTAACTTGAGATATCTGTTCTTTGTGACTAGCAGTAATCTTTTCATGTTCTTCCTAGGAAAAAACTCCTATATATCCTGTCTCCTTCCTTACTTCTTCAGAGCAGTTACTCAAAAGCTATCTGAGAGGCCAACCTCCAGGCTACAACTATAGTCCTCAGTAAGATCCCCGAAGAAAATTTAACTTGCAACTTTTAGGTTGTGTGTTTTTCTTCAGTTGACACTGCCTATCACTTACACACACACACACACACACACACACACACACACACACACACTCATACCCACCACAACTGGGATCACACTGAAACAGGAGGGAAGGGAGCAGGGCACAATCTTTGAAAGAACAACATAGCCCAAGGACATGACATAAACTGATTAAAACCAAATGGGTCGGGGCTTCCCTGGTGGCGCAGTGGTTGAGAATCTGCCTGCCAATGCAGGGGACACGGGTTCGAGCCCTGGTCTGGGAAGATCCCACATGCCGCGGAGCAACTAGGCCCGTGAGCCACAACTACTGAGCCTGCGCGTCTGGAGCCTGTGCTCCGCAACAAGAGAGGCTGCGATAGTGAGAGGCCCGCGCACCGTGATGAAGAGTGGCCCCCACTTGCCACAACCAGAGAAAGCCCTCACACAGAAACGAAGACCCAACACAGCCAAAAATAAAAATTAAAAACAAAAAAACCCCCAAAAACCAAATGGGTCCAAGATGGTGGACAAGTCGACTTCCACTAGACCTTGAGCCTCAGTATACACTCACTGTAATACATCAGCAAGCTAAATGACACACCCACAGGTACCATGACAGTTCCAAGGATCCATAAGGATCAAAAGGTGGGCAGTGGCCCAATTCCTGGAAATCCCCACCCCTTCCCTGAAATAGCTGGAATACTCCTCCTACTCATTAGCCTATGAAATTACCCACCCCTATAAAAACTGACAACCCCCATACCCTGGTGCCTTTCTCACCTTCTGAAATGGCCCACACTCTGTCTGTGGAGTGTGTTTCTCTCTAAATAAATCCACTTCTTACCTATCACTTTGTCTCTCACTGAATTCTTTCTGTGACAAGACATCAAAAACCTGAGCTTCATTAAGTCCTGAGACCAGGTGTGTGATCTCAGTTGGAAGACTGTGGGTTTTGGCTGGGTTCGAGTCCTGGCACGTGGGTTCTAGTCCCAATCTGAGGTGCATAGTTTCAAAATTAATCACCAATACAGTAACATTTTTTTCTCTTTTAGCACCACGTTATGAATATTTTCCAATGATATGATTCTTTTTTTTTCTTTTTTTTTTAACATCTTTATTGAGGTAAAAGTGCTTTACATCGTTGTGTTAGTTGCTGCTGTATAACAAAGTGAATCAGCTATATGTATACATATATCCCCATATCCCCTCCCTCTTGGTTCTCCCTCCCACCCTCCCTATCCCACCCCTCTAGGTGGTCACAAAGCACCGAGCTGATCTCCCTGTGCTATGCAGCTGCTTCCCACTAGCTATCTATTTTACATTTGATAGTGTACATATGTCAGTGCTACTCTCTCACTTCATCCCAGCTTACTCTTCCCCCTCCCCGTGTCCTCAAGTCCATTCTCTATGTCTGTGTCTTTATTCCAGTCCTGCCCTTAGGTTCATCAGAATCATTTTTTTTTTTAGATTCCATATATATGTGTTAGCATACAGTATTTGTTTTTCTCTTTCTGACTTACTTCACTCTGTATGACAGACTCTAGGTCCATCCACCTCACTACAAATAACTCACTTTCGTTTCTTTCCATGGCTGAGTAATACTCCATTGTATATATGTGCCACATCTTAATCCATTCATCTGTCGATGGACACTTAGGTTGTTTCCATGTCCTGGCTATTGTAAATAGTGCTGCAATGAACATTGTGGTACATATCTCTTTTTGAATTATGGTTTTCTCAGGGTATATGCTCAGTAGTGGGATTGCTGGGTCATATGGTAGTTCTATTTTTAGTTTTTTAAGGAATCTCCATACTGTTCTCCATAGTGGCTGTATCAATTTACATTCCCACCAACAGTGCAAGAGGGTTCCCTTTTCTCCACACCCTCTCCAGCATTTATTGTTTGTAGATTTTTTTGGTGATGGCCATTCTGACCAGTGTGAGGTGATACCTCATTGTAGTTTTGATTTGCGTTTCTCTAATGATTAGTGATGCTGAGCATCCTTTCATGTGTTTGTTGATAATCTGTATATCTTCTTGGAAGAAATGTCTATTTAAGTCTTCTGCCCATTTATGGATTGGGTTGTTTGTTTTTTTGATATCGAGCTGCATGAGCTGCTTGTATATTTTGGAGATTAATCCTTTGTCAGTTGCTTTGTTTGCAAATATTTTGTCCCATTCTGAGGGTTGTCTTTTCATCTTGTTTATGGTTTCCTTTGCTGTGCAAAAGCTTTGAAGTTTCATTAGGTCTCATTTCTTTATTTTTGTTTTTATTTCCATTTCTCTAGGAGGGGGGTCAAAAACGATCTTGCTGTGATCTATGTCATAGAGTGTTCTGCCTATGTTTTCCTCTAATAGTTTTATAGTGTCTGGCCTTACATTTAGGTCTTTAAGCCATTTTGAGTTTATTTTTGTGTATGGTGTTAGAAAGTGTTCTAATCTCATTCTTTTACATGTAGCTGTCCAGTTTTCCCAGCACCACTTATTGAAGAGGTTGTCTTTTCTCCATTGTATATACTTGCCTCCTCTGTCAAAGATAAGGTGACCATATGTGCGTGCGTTTATCTCTGCGCTTTCTATCCTGTTCCATTGATCTGTATTTTTGTTTCTGTGCCAGTACCATACTGTCTTGATTACTGTAGCTTTGTAGTATAGTCTGAAGTCAGGGAGCCTGATTCCTCCAGGTCTGTTTTTCTTTCTCAAGATTGCTTTGGCAATTCAGGGACTTTGGTGTTTCCATACAAATTGTGAAATTTTTTGTTCTAGTTCTGTGAAAAATGCCATTGGTAGTTTGATGGGGATTGCATTGAATCTGTAGACTGCTTTGGGTAGTATAGTCATTTTCACAATGTTGATTCTTCCAATCCAAGAACATGGTATATCTTTCCATCTGTTTGTATCACCTTTAATTTCTTTCATCAGTGTCTTATAGTTTTCTGCATACAGGTTTTTTGTCTCCTTAGGTAGGTTTATTCCTAGATATTTTATTCTTTTTGTTGCAATGGTAAATGGGAGTGTTTCCTTAATTTCTCTTTCAGATATTTTGTCATTAGTGTATAGGAATGCAAGAGATTTCTGTGCATTAATTTTGTATCCTGCTACTTTACCACATTCATTGATTAGCTCTAGTAGTTTTCTGATAGCATCTTTAGGATTCTCTATGTATAGTATCATGTCATGTGCAAACAGTGACAGTTTTACTTCTTCTTTTCCAATTTGGATTCCTTTTATTTCTTTTTCTTCTCTGATTGCTGTGGCCAAAACTTCCAAAACTATGTTGAATAATAGTGGTGAGAGTGGGCAACCTTGTCTTGTTCCTGATCTTAGTGGAAATGGTTTCAGTTTTTCACCATTGAGAATGATGATCCCTTGATCATTATGTAGTGTCCTTCTTTGTCTCTTGTAAGTCTTTATTTTAAAGTCTATTTTGTCTGATATGAGAATTGCTACGCCAGCTTTCTTTCGATTTCCATTTGCATGGAATATCTTTTTCCATCCCCTCACTTTTAGTCTGTATGTGTCCCTAGGTCTGAAGTCAGTCTGTTGTAGACAGCATATATACGGGTCTTGTTTTTGCATCCATTCAGCCAGTCTATGTCTTTTAGTTGGAGCATTTAATCCACTTACATTTAAGGTAATTATCCATATGTATGTTCCTATTACCATTTTCTTAATTGTTTTGGGTTTGTTATTGTAGGTTTTTTCCTTCTCTTGTGTTTCCTGCCTAGAGAAGCTCCTTTAGCATTTGTTGTAAAGCTGGTTTGGTGGTGCTGAATTCTCTTAGCTGTTGCTTGTCTGTAAAGGTTTTAATTTCTCTGTCGAATCTGAATGAGATCCTTGCTGGGTAGAGTAATCTTGGTTGTAGAGTTTTCCCTTTCACACTTTAAATATGTCCTGCCACTCCCTTCTGGCTTACAGATTTTCTGCTGAAAGATCAGCTGTTACACTTATGGGGATTCCCTTGTATGTTATTTGTTGCTTTTCCCTTCCTACTTTTAATATATTTTTCTTTGTATTTAAATTTTGATGGTTTGATTAATATGTGTCTTGGTTTGTTTCTCCTTGGATTTATCCTGTTTGGGACTCTCTGCACTTCCTGGACTTGATTGACTGTTTCCTTTCCCATATTAGGTGATTTATTCTGACCAAGACATCATCCCTTGAGCACCTGCTAAGGGAGTATTCAAATATACAGTTAAAATGTGGTGGGGAAGTTTTCAACTATAATCTCTTCAAAGATTTTCTCAGTCCCTTTCTTTTTCAATTCTTCTTCTGGGACTCCTATAATTTGAATGTTGGTGTGTTTAATATTGTCCCAGAGGTCTCTGAGACTGTCCTCAATTCTTTTCATTCTTTTTTCTTTATTCTTCTCTGTGGTAGTTATTTCCACTATTTTATCTTCCAGGTCACTTATCCATTCTTCTGCCTCAGTTATTCTGATATTGATTCCTTTTAGAGAATTTTTAATTCATTTATTGTGTTGTTCATCATTGTTTGTTTGCTCTTTAGTTCTTCTAGGTCCTTGTTAAACATTTCTTGTATTTTCTCCATTCTATTTCCAAGATTTTGGATCATCTTTACTATCATTACTCTGAATTCTTTTTCAGGTAGACTGCCTATTTCCTCTTCATTTGTTTGGTCTGGTGGGTTTTTACCTTGCTCCTTCATCTGCTGTGTATTTCTCTGTCTTCTCATTTTGCTTAATTTATTGTGTTTGGGGTCTCCTTTTTGCAGGCTGCAGGTTTGTAGTTCCCATTGTTTTTGGTGTCTGCCCCCAGTGGGTAAATTTGGCTCAGTGGGTTGTGTCGGCTTCCTAGTGGAGGGGACTGGTGCTTGTGTTCTGATGGATGAGGCTGGATCTTGTCTTTCTGGTGGGCAGGACCACGTCTGGTGGTGTGTTTTGGGGTGTCTGTGAACTTAGTATCATTTTAGGCAGCCTCTCTGCTAATGGGTGGGGTTGTGTTCCTGTCTTGCTAGTTGTTTGGCATGGGGTGTCCAGCACTGGAGCTTGCTGGTCATTGAGTGGAGCTGGGTCTTAGTGTTGAGACAGAGATCACTGGGAGAGCTCTCGCCAATTGATATTACGTGGAGCCAGGAGGTCTCCAGTGGTCCAATGTCCTGAACTCGGCTCTCCCACCTCAGAGGCTCAGGCCTGACACTTGCTGGAGCACCAAGACCCTGTCAGCCACACGGCGGAGACAACTGTGGTAAAAATCTGACTGGTATCTTGTATTTTTCTTTGCTGGGCGATTTATCCTGAGCAAGACGCCATGCCTTGAGCACCAGCTAAGGGAGTATTCAAATAAGCCGTTAAAATGCAGTGCAGGCAACATGGGAACAAGGATTCTCAGGGAGAACACAAAGCAGGAACTTCTTAATTTCTCCTGGAAGATGCGGAAGGGATGTGAGATCTGAAGGAAGAAGACATGGCCAGACAAACAATGGTGAAAGAAAGCAGATTATATATATAAAGGCGCTAGACAAGGGTGGATGGCTGTTGCTAGAATTAAAAATATTTCTGAAAGTTTGAAGAGTAGATTTGGGTAAAGGGGGTTAAAGAAAATCTGGAGATTAACCTGAGGTGACATGCAGATGCTCTATCTTAAAGGGCTCTTTTCAACGACATGATTCTTTTACATCAGATCTCACAAATTCAAATGCTGACAGAGCTGGGCAAGAAACATAAATAAGAGGCTGAATGTAGCAAGATAAGAAGCAGAGGGGATTATGTCATACTGGAGAGGGTATGCCCTAAATGTCACCCCTCGTCAATTCCAGCCAGTAGCTGCCCTTTAGGATTGGGGCCTAGAGTCACCAGATACTCCAATTTTTAAAAGAAGAGTAAGAAATTCAGATTTTTTTTTTAATGTGAAAGTATCCCAGGGACTTCGCTGGTGGTCCAGTGGTAAAGAATCCAGCTTACAATGCAGGGGATACAGGTTCGATCCCTGGTCAGGGAACTAAGATCCCACATGCTGTGGGGCAAATAAGCCCATGCGCCACAACTACTGAGCTCACATGCCTCAACTAGAGAGCCTGCGTGCCACAAACTACAGAGCCCACATGCTCTGAAGCTGGAGCGCCACAACTAGAGAGAGAAAAACCCTCATGCCACAACTAGAGAGAAGCCTGTGTGCCGAAACGAAGAGCCCATGCGCCACAACGGAAAGATCCCGCATTCTGCAACTAAGACCCAATGCAGCCAAAAGTAAATAAAATAAATAAAATATATTTAAAAGAAAAAAAGAAAAAAAACCCCCAATGTTTATATATACCATTTCTGACTTAACCAATATTTTTGAAAGGCATATAATTTTTATTTTCCCCTAGTTTTTTAAATACTATAAACCTGAGATCAACATCTTTATAGATACATTTTTTTTTGCCATCTGATTATTTCCTTAGGTTAGTTCCTAGGAGGAGAATTAAATGATGTGCATATTTTAAAGATATTCATGTATTTTGCCAGAATGCTCTCTAGAAAGTTTATCAGAGTCCTTCAGAGCATGAATGTGTCTTCTCTCATGTCTTTGCTAACTTGATGGTCAACAATACAATGTCTTTTTCTTTTATTGCATTTACTTCAATTTCATAGAAATGGATTGAAACATTGAGTTTTCCTGACTAACCTGTTACATGTTTATTTTGTCTATCAATTATTTATTCAAGAAATTAAACATCTACTGTGTGTAACCAAGCAGGACCCTATGGGGCCTTCTTGGGACAGACCGCTCTCACCATGTCCTCTGCCTTCCTCTTGTTTGTAGAAAAGTTGTAGTCTCCCAGGCCTCCCCTGAGTCACAAAAGCCTGGCTCAAGAATTAATGATTGAAAGGATATGACCATGTAGTGACAAAAATGGCAGTTGGGCCAGGAGCACTAGTAACAATTTAAACAGTACATCAGCCATATGGCAGTCACAGAATCTTTAGTTCCTCCATGAAGTAACTAGATAACAGTACCTGTTGCACATTTCCTGAGTTGTTTTATAGATGTTAGAAGTTAACTACTTAATGACCATGAGATATAGCCCCCAGACCTACTGGAGCCTGAGGATTGATGACGTTAACCCCTGTGACACTGCCCTGTTACCTCACCATCAATCAGTCAGAGAGATGTGTACAAGCTGATCACATACCCTGTGAATCTTCTCCCTCACCTTACCTTTAAAAATGCTTCCCTGAAACCTTTTGGGGTGTTCGGGTTTTTTGAGCATTAGCTGCCCCAGACTCCTTGTCTGGCACCTTACAGTAAATGCTGCAGTTTCCTTCACCACACCTGGTGTCAGTAGATTAGCTTTACTGCATGTGGGAGAACAAACCCAAGTTTGGCTCAGTAACATGTGTAAAAGGCATTGCTCTGTGTACTGTGGGAGATACTAAGTTTGACTTTGTGTTCTTTTGTTCTTTCTACTCCAGGGCCCACCTCTACCACTCCCTCTCATTCCTGGGCTTCCCAGCCCCATCCCCTTCTGGAACTCAAATCACAAACTCCTTGAGTACAAAGACAACATTTTACACATCTTTGTTGTAATCCCAAGAGCACCTATTGTGTTTTTAACCTGTACTGTCTTTGGGATAGGTGAGTTTTATACTTTACTACTCATTAAATAAAGAGGTGCTTTCTTTTAACCAGCTGCTAATTTATCTACCTGGATTTCCAAATATCAGGTTGGCCAAAATTGTGGTACCCCTTTATTAGCACTGAATATTTAAAAGTGATAATGACAGTCAACTCATATGTCATACGTAATGTGCCTGGTATTTGAAAGGAAAAAGAGAATGTTGGAATAAATTAAATCATGTTTAAGATGGTAAAAATCTTTTTTTTTAAAAAACAACATGAAGTTAAGCATGTTTTAAATCCCTCCCAAGTAGTTTTCTTAAGGAAAGACATTTGCTCCATCAAATTACATGAAATAAATTACATAATACACATAATAATTATATAAGTCATATGTAATACATAATAATTACATAAAACAAAATGTTTTATATCACCAAACAATTTCCATATACTGTGTGAGAACCAGAAGAATGTTTTATGAATCAGAAATATAAATACATGTTCTATGTCAAAGAGTACATACCTCCAAGCGGTGATGACAGTGAACTTGTGTGTTTTTGGAGGCGGCGATTTAGTCAGCTGGTGTGAACAAATTGCAGGAAGACATGCTGAGGTTGAGCGTGCTATGAGAGTGGTAGGGAGTGGGCTCCCACCTGGGCAAATTCAAGACTTTTCTATCCAGCAGCAGTGAAAAAGACCCAGCCCATAACAATGCCTCCGAAGAATAAACGAGCTACTATTCTTCACTGGTCTCAAGATGCCTTGTTTTGAAACATTTTAACATCTCTGAAATAGGGAGGTGCCTTAAAATCATCAGCATCTAGATTCTGCCAACAACCTGAAGGAACCTGCAAGCAGGTTCTTCCCTAGATCATGAGAAAATACCTCAGCCAACACCTTGATTTTAGCCTTGTAAGACCCTCAGCAGAGAACCCAGCTGGACTGCTAAGCCCGGAGATGAGAAAAGAAGTGCTGTCATTTAAGCTGTTAAGGTTGTGTACTTGGAGACATAGCAATAGAAAAGGAATTCACCTGCATTCAGTTTCTAAGAGAACAAGGCAAACACTTGTTAAGACGGCCCTGGAGGTTCAGCCCTTCATTCTCTTAGGGGAGCTTGCCCATGCTGGGCTGTAGACTCTGGGAGGCAGGCACCAGGTTTAATTTGCTCACTCTTGTACCCCAACACCTAGTACCAGGCCCTTACTATGTATCAGTTGAATGTTTTAAATTGCTGTGTGCAAAGATTTATCTACCAAGATGTTTATCACAGCAACAGCAATAAAGTACTACAGAAAAATTCTATCTAAGAATAGTTTGGCAATATCATCTAATAGTATAGCTGTAAGATAAAATACTAGGCTTCCTTTTAACTAGTGGTGCAGAAAACAATTTAAAGGCAGGGAATTATTCATAAATATATCTTATTTAGTAGCAAGTTTAAAAAATGGAAATGCATGCACACACATGGAAGAAAACTTGGAAAGTGATATCTCAATATGTATAAAGTGATTATCTCTGAGTAGTAAGGTTGTGGGCAATTTATATTCTAATTATGGGGAGGGAGTGGCCTTCAAAAACTTAAACTATAAAACACGTGTAACTTCTGTAATCAGAGAAAATAATTATCACAGGAGGTAGAGAAAAATCCATTTAAGGCATGACTTACCGGGGAAACCAGAGAGGAGGCCTTACCTTGAGTAGGTCAACTCCACTGTCCTGAGCATTCTCTGATTGTTCTTCAATTTGCTTTTGAAGGTAGAGAACTTGCCCTTCCATGTACCTACTGAGACCTATGCAGTAAAGAGCTGCTGGGGTTCTTCTTGACACTAGACTTTTGGCTCTGTTGGAAAATATGTGAAAGTTGTCCCACTCCTGAAGCCTGGCATACCTGTATCACCACAGAAGAATAAGAAAAATCCCCATCACCCATGGAATGGGCTGGTTTCCTGAAATGGGTCTCTCTAGAGGTGTAGCTCCTAGTACATTGGTCTCTGGAAGCCTGCCACTGGCCTATTCAGGGAAAATTATGTGATATGGAGCAAGGACAGAATAGAATTTTTTGATGATTTCAAATGAATATAATTGGGGGAATACTTGGGCAATATTAGCTACCATTTAATTCTTTTTTTTTTTTTTTTAATTTATTTACCATTTAATTCTTTGGACTCTTTAAAGTGAGGGAATTTCCTGGAAGTCCAGTGGTTAGGACTCCTCACTTTTACTACCAGGGGCCTGGGGTTCAATCCCTAGCCAGGGAACTAAGATCCCACAGGCTGTTCGGTGTGGCCAGAAAAAAAATGAAACAGATCAGGCACTTGGAGCTATAAATTCTGGGGCTTGAAGAAATTGCTCTGATTTCAAAGAGAGATGGCCTGGGCTGATACTACTCAAGGTGTGGGCCACAGAGAGACATCATCAGTACCATCTGAGTGCTCCTTGGAAATGCAAGCTCTCTGGTCCAACCCAGATCTACTGAATCAGACAGACTCTGGGGATGGGGCCAGAAATCTGAGTTAACAAACTCTCCAGATGATTCCTATGCCCATAAAGTGGGAGCAGTATTGGCCTAAGCTACAGCTGTTGCAAGAACTCTTCAGGTGAGGTAGAGTAGAATAAGAAATTAGGGTGATTTTTGGACTTTACATTCCTTGAACTTTAACTCACAAGGGCAAATTAATTTGACTTTGAACTTTCACTTCTTTAGACTTTAGCTGGCAAGGGTAACTGATTTTTTGGATTTTAATTTCTCCCAATGAGTTTTATAATAAGAGGAGATTTCTATTCAAATTTGAAACTGCTCTAGTTTGTGGCACTTTGCATAGGAATGTCTTCGTATTATCATTTAATCTCATCACAAAATTGTTAAATACTGGACAACATGACTGCGTATATAATTTGAGATGGGAAGTGGAATAGGGAATAACTTTCAGTCTTGGGGATGGCTGTGGAAGTAATGTATTTAATGTTCTGGAGCCTTACTTTCCATCTATTTCCTTGAAGCTAAAGCCATAGCTACAGGCTTATTGAGTTTAAAAAATGCAATGGGTTAAAGAGATTAAGCCTCAGGCTTAATGGGTTAATGGGGATACAGGAAGCCTGCTTCTTCAACCCTCCTGAAGTTTCCTTCCATGTGAGGGAGCTCCACTGGTGCAAAGCTCCACATTTCTTTCCCTGCCTCATTCACTCCTCCAATGACAAGGGGTGACTTAGTAGGCTGGTGACTTTGGGACAGAAATTAGGCAGGTGTAGTTCTCTTTCATCTTGAGAGCCAGTGAGACCCACGGGGAGCATGGTACTTCCTGCCTCAGTGGGGTGGGGAGGGGGTGGAGTTTTCTAGAACTGCCTGCTGCTGATGGGTAAGTCTAATCCTGGGGTTCAATATTAGGAAGCTCACTTGCCTGCGGATACACGCCATATCCTCCAACATCGGCTCTATTAACAATGATTATGATTCCATCTTGGGGGTGGGGAGGGGGTAAGTAGTGCTATTTATTAGTCTCCCTCAAACCCCCAACACTTCTCAGAAGCAAGTATCTTTTCTTATTCATCTCTGTATTAATACTGCACACTGTGTACACAATAAATGCTTGTTGCATTGAGTACAATTGAAGTGGCATCGCTTTACTGGCCTCAGTTGAGTGGGATGAACTAGGTGATCCCCAAGGTGTTTTTCAGTATAAATCTGCTCTGTCACTTTCAATCTGTCTTAGGTATAAATTAAAAGTACTTTCCCTTTCTTTTCTTTCCTTTTTTCAAATCACATAGAACTCTTCCAGGAGTCAACATTTTCAAATTTGGGAATTTAGTGGTATGCAACACATTGTTACCAGATAGCTATACATGAGTAAAGTCCCAGGAGGATTCCACTTTGGAACTTCAGTATTCTGTTGTCTTCGTTTTGGTGTATGAATTCCAAACATTCTTCAAATGACCTATAAACAAAGCCTAAAAAAAGAGAGAAACAGGAGAGCTTGGCTGGTAGGTTGGGGGTGGAGGGGTGTCGTCTTTCTGGCCTAATAGCTCCCAGGAGAATTTCCCAGTGTGAGGACAGGTCTCGGTCTCTGATTACTTTATGAATCCAAAGGGTCCCACGGATTACAACAACCAGGTGACTGCACTGCCCTGTGTTTGCTGAGCCCCTGCTTTTGTGGAAGTTTATGTGTACAAGATACAAGTCCATAATATCAACTAGGCAGGAGTGGGGTTTAAACCAACCCTCCCTGCTTGAGCCCAAGGAATCAGCCTCAGTGCAACCTGGGACTTCTCAGTCTTCGCGTTCACACTTCCCTGGCTGGCAGCAATATCCACATCCCTCGTTGAAAATATGGCTGGGAAAAAGAATGCCCAGTTTGGCCCCTCTGGTTTAATATGTACACTGAGGCCTGCCTACCTGGTGTAACATGAAGGTTATCAGGAAAGAACTTGTTTTCCAAATCGCTAACAGCTGCCAGTGCCTGGAAACCTCACCTCACCATTAGCAGCCCTCCCCTTCATTTTCAAGCATGAAGTCTCTAAGTCTATCCTGCTAAAAATTAAATGCCCTCGTAGAAGCCACATAGGAAGATACTGTCAGTCACTATCACTTGTGTGATACAAATGATCTGACGCTTTAACTGGCAGCTTAAATTCTAAATTCTCTTCCTTGTTGGTCCCTTGCAATCCTCGCACCTGCTAGATGGCTCCTCGGCTCATAACACCAGGCTCTCCCCTCCCCTGTCCTGTATGTCTTTCTAGCCAGAAACCCAGTGGTCTCAAAGCCCTAGTCCTGTCACCTGCCACACCACACCAACGCAAGCGTTATTCCTCCAGTTTCTTATAAATTCTAAGGCCATGCTCACCAGAATAAAGCATGATGTCCAGGCAGACAAAATAGAAAAATGCCTTGCTGAAGATATGCTCTTCTGCTACAGAAAGATCCCACAGCCACCCCAGCACCTGGATCAGTTGCTTGTATCTATGGATAAGAAAAGGTGGTAGGATTAAAAAATAGTGTGTGGGGAGAGAAGGAAGTTCAGTCCTGGTCTCAGTCCTGCCCAGCAATTCAGGACCAAATACGATTCTTCAACAGACTTCAAACCCACTCCTAAATCTCAAGTTGGCTCTCTGTTCAAACTGTCCTTTCCTGGACCTCTCTATCAGGGTGGCCAGAGTCAGGCCAAGTTGGCCTGCGTCTCTGGTCCCGGCTGCTACTCTCTGGGCGTTTGCCTCACCTGTGAGACTGTTCCCTTTCTTCCACCTGGCAGTGGTGGAGGCCTGAGTCCCACAGTGGGGCTGACTGTCTGTCCCTCCTCCAGCCACTGGCCAGAGCAACCAGGTTAGAGGTGAGGCCTGTGAAAGAGTAGCGGTATCCCAAGGATGATGATTATCAGTTACATCAGCTTCTGGTAAACCTTACTTCCTGCCCCACCCTATGGCCGGGGTTAAGTAAACCCAGAACATTCCATTAATATGGCTTTCTTCCTCTAATTTTGGAAAATGGCTTGAGATAAATACCTGTTTTTCAAGAAGAGGGATTTACAAAGCCAGCAGAGGACCAGACAGTGTTTGTTGGGATTACGAAGCAATGACCACATCTTGTGGGCTCGAGAGCCTGGGAAGAAAACAATTCCAGTATATTTCTGGGCATTACTTGTATCTGCAAGTTCTTTCTTGACCAGCCAGGGCTTACCTAAGTCAATGGCCAAGTCCAAGTGACCCATTAGGAGCTTGATATAGCCAAGTGTATCGGCCACGTAGGTCATGATTTCAACGCCCTCGCGTTTCAGGGGGAGGTTGAAGATGTGCTCCATGGTCATGACCTCATATTTGAACCACACGCCCTGGTAGCCGGCTAGATGGTGGTACAGTGAATAGTCCAGGTAGGCCTTAATGATCTGAAATGGCAGCAGTGGAGGAGAGGAGGAGAGACGGGGCAAGACTGGGATGGAACCCGAAGCAGAAAGCCCAGGATATCACCAATCATCTGCCAGTAAACATGGATTTATTAAGCTTGGGAATGGAGCTGGACATTTGGCAAAACCATAGGCTTAGATACAGAAATTAAGCTGAGTTTCTGCCACCTATTTAATGCATGATCCAGGACAAGCTCAATGGCCCCTTTTGTCCACACAGGGTCCTTAAACAAAATATAAGAATTTTAATTTTTGTGAAAAATAAAAGCAATAGCTTATATGTGTGGATATATGACTGCATACCAAAAAGCCTGGAAGGATTCATTCCAAACTGTAAAAAGCAGTTACCTATTTGTTGCAGTTGGAGTAGAGATTTGAGGGACTTTTTACTTTATGCATTTCTGTGATGTTTAATTTATTGTTATAACAAGCATACATTGCTTTTGTTGTTTAACAATAAAGGAAGGTTGGTTTGGTTTTGTTTGCTTTCCAAAAAAATGTAAAGACTAGTTCTAAACTTAACTGGGGGATTGAAGAGAAGTTGGTTACTGTTTAAACAACTCTTCAATCTGGTGATGCTGTCATCGTTGATATGGTTCCTGGCAAACCCATGTGTGTTAAGAGCTCCTCTGACTATCCTCCTCTGGGCCGTTTTGCTGCTCGTGACATGAGACAGACAGTTGCTGTGGGTGTCATCAAAGCAGTGGACAAGAAGGCAGCTGGGGTTGGCAAGGTCACCAAGTCTGCCCAGAAAGTTCAGAAGGCTAAATGAATGTTATCCCCAATACCTGCCACCCCAGTCTTAATCAGTGGTGGAAGAACAGTCTTAGAACTGTTTGTCTCAACTGGCCAGTTAAGTTTAATAGCAAAAGACTGGTTAATGATAACCACGCATGGTAAAACCTTCAGAAGGAAGGGAGGATGTTTTGTGGACCATTTGTTTTGTGTGTAGCAGTTTTTCAGGAAAAATAGTGAAAGAACTTGAAATGCGCCAAAACAAAAAAAATTCAGTGGGTGTCCTGTCTAGCTCACTCATCAAGGTTATCTCTGCCTTTCACTGCCTTTGGGAAACCTAGTAATAATGTAAATGATTCTTTTTCATAGAAATAGAAATGTTCGGTGGAATACAAGTGATTGTATTCTTGCCCTGTGATTAGACTAGTTTTGTATACATTCATAAATTAAATTCTCCTGGGAAACAGTTGTAACATCTTACTAGTTCTCTCACTAACTTTAATGAGCTCAATAACATCTTTGATGCGTGTTCTTTTACTTTTAATTTTTTTGGCCATGCTGCGCAGCTTGTGGGACTTTAGTTCCCTGACCAGAGATTGAACCCGGGCCCTCGGCTGTGAGAGCACTGAGTCCTAACCTCTGGACCGCTAGGGAATGATTTTATCTTTTTAAAAGAATTATCCTTTTACATTTTCCTTTTTCACCCTCATTCTCTTACAAGTACAATGTGGAGTTTTCCGAGGGAGAGTTATGTGACATTACAAGGAAGTGAAAGTAGAAGCAGATTGAGAATCTAGCTGTCTTCTGTGAAGTCAGACATTAAGGTATTTGCAAAAATGTAATTCATGCCATTCTTCTCACAAAATTTTTTGTTTGGGGAAATAGAGTTTTTTTCAATGAAATTGTTAATTATGTTCATATGTCATGGGTTTATTTTCTCTAAAAAATATTTTTAAAGTATCTCAGTTTTTGTTTCTTATATGACAGTATCAATAGATACACTGCATAAAAATATATGATCCCATATAAAAAATATATATATAAACCCATATAAAAAGCTATTTGAGGTCCTCAATTATTAGAAGTATAAGGGGATCCTGGGACCAAAACGTCTGACAACTGCTAGCCTCAGCGGAACAATCTAGTCTGGAAGGTTTTTTTGAGTCTTCATGATTTTGAATTTTGATTGGCTTTCACTAGGCTTTTCTCTCCAAATGAGATTCAGAAACGTAAAAAGCAGCTACAGGGCTTCCCTGGTGGCGCAGTGGTTGAGAGTCTGCCTGCCAATGCAGGGGACACGGGTTCGAGCCCTGGTCTGGGAAGATCCCACATGCCGCGGAGCAAATGGGCCCGTGAGCCACAACTACTGAGCCTGCGCGTCTGGAGCCTGTGCTCAGCAACAAGAGAGGCCGCGATAGTGAGAGGCCCGCGCACCGCGATGAAGAGTGGCCCCCGCTTGCCGCAACTAGAGAAAGCCCTCGCACAGAAACGAAGACCCAACACAGCCAAAAATAAATTAAAAAAAAAAAAAAAAAAAAAAAAAGCAGCTACAAAAATACCCTACCTGGAAATCATCTTGAGTTTCCAGGGCAGTATTCACTTGCATCAGAGCTGCCAGGTGGCAATAATACTTGTAGTGAAAAAAATAATTTAAGCCATAGATCTGCCACAGCAAGGAGAAGCAAGTGGTTTGCTGGTAAAGTTGCGCCAGCCTCTTCTTCCTATTAGATAAAGTACACACATGGGACATAAGAAGAAGGTATCGCCACCAGTATGCTTGAGGGAAGCGCAGGGGCAGAGCCTCACTACTGGCTTGGGGGTCAAAACAGACTTGAGTTTGAGGCCTGTTTCCTTTACGTGGAAATTAATATGCACGTTAATTTTTGTTTTCAGTTTCAGCACATAGTATTTTTTTATTGACACATAGTTGATTTACAATGTTGTGTTAATTTCTGCTGTACAGCAAAGTGATTCCGTTATACATATGTATATTGATACATTATTTTTTTAAAACTATTCTTTTCCATTATGGTTTATCACAGGATATTGAATATAGTTCCTTGTGCTATACAGTAGGAACTTGTTGTACATGCACATGAATCTTTATGAAGCACAATTTTTCCACCAGACAGTGGGGACCATAATACCTACTTTGTGATGATTAATTAAGGTAATTGATGTAACTCACCTGTCCCTTGTCAGTTCATTGCCATTTAAATGAAATTATTTAAAAAGCACATTTATATCATTTTATCACATGAGACTGATGACAACCCCGTAAGAAAGGAAGGAATAATTAACCCCATTTTACAAGAGCGGAAGGTGAGACTCAGACAGGTTAAGTAATTAAGTCAAAGTCACATAGCTAGAATGCGATGGTGCCAGGACTCCTGCCCTGGCCACCTCCAGCCTGGCCAGTCCAGTGTGTCATTTCCTCTGTTACACATGGTTGTCAGGAACTAGGTCTCAGCTCAACAAAGGAAATGAGCCTTTTAAACAACCCCATTTTGCTGTGGTCTGAATGCATCCCCCAAAATTCATAAGTTGAATTCTAACTCCCAAAAGTGACGGTAATAGTAGGTGGGGCCTTTAGGACATGATAAGGTTATGAGGGTGGAGCCTTCATGACTGGGATTAGAGCTCTTATAAAAGAGACCCCACAGAGTTCCCGGCCCCATTCCACCATGTGAGGATACGACAAGAAGTCTGCGACCCTGAAGAGGGCCCTGGCCCAGCCACGCTGGCACTAGGACCTCAGGCTTCCAGCCTCCAGAACTGTGAGCAATAAACTTCTGCTGTTAATAAGCCGTCTGGCCTGTGGTATTTTGTCACAGCAGTCCTAACAGACTAAAACACATTCTGACAACGGAGTGGAATGTCGCGGGAGATGGTGAACTTCCTGTGCTGGAATTATTCAAGGGAAGGATGGCTGACCACCTACCGAGAATGTTGGGGGTCTCAGCCTCAGCCTCCACAAGTCATTTAACTGGTAACGTAGCCCCCAATCTCCTCTATTTGTGATAAAATCGGATCCTAAACTGGCTGCAATATTAGTAATTTAACAAAGCCAAGAAAGCAAAATATAACTAGAAATAACTATCAAAAAGCAGATTTTAAATAAAGATGAGAAGAAAGGAAGATATCCTAGAGATTCTTAAAGAAGAATTCCAGGCACTTTCAGTTTAGACATTGATGGCATTCATTCTGTTGTGGAAATTATTTTTTAAAGTTTCTAAGGAAACATGGAGAAGGTAAAATCCCTAATAACATAGGGAGTTCATGAAGCTGTAGAAATTCTGACATTAAATATTGTTTCTTAATGTCCTTATTTTTGAGATGAGAACCTTTTGACTGGACAGCATTTTAAGCCAATTGTTCTGTAGTTTCTTCCTGATCATCACTGTTTCACCTTCTCCTCTTGTGCAGGTACTTCTTATTCCTTTTACAAAATGTGCTTGTACATTAGGCTTGTCAGATTTAGGGAATGAAAATATGGGATGCCAGGTTAAATCTGAATTTCAAAACAATTCTTTTAGAATGCATATGTCCTAAATATCTTGTGTGATATAAGGTATACTAAAAAAAAATCATATATTATTGATCTGAACTTTAAATTCAACTAGGCATCCTTTATTTCATCTGGCAACCCTCTGTGTGACCCAAACTCCAATTCTCTCTTACCTCTCCAAGAGATCTCTGCGATCTTCTCCCCGCCTCTCCCCCTCCTGGTGTCTCCTGAGGCAGCAGGCTTAGATTCTCAGGAGCCTGTCCCCAGCCTGCAAAGGAGCTCAGCTGCACCTCATTTCCATCCCAGCCTCCCCCATAGTCAAGGGAACACTTTCAGGAAACTGGGGAAGGCAGTTTTTGGTGGGGTTGCCAAAGAATTGCAGCAACTTGCCCATAGAAATAAATACTTGTATCTCAGGCAGAACCTGTGGGAAAATTGCAGCTGGCATCTCCCAAGATGGAAGAGATCTTCTAACAGCTCTCCAGATCCCCAACTAGGTGGCATCTCTCTTGGTATGAATTGCTAGGTAGGTGGAATATATTCTTAAAACTTTTATTGTGGAAAATTTCAAATGTGCACACACAGTAAAACAGAAAAGTATAATGAGCCACATGTACCCAGCATCTAGCTTCAGCAACTATCAACATTCTTATTACATCTGTCCTTCTACTCACTGTTTCCTTCTCCTACCCCACCTCATTATTTTTTATAGTTCTTTTATAGATAAAATTTACATACATTGAAATGTACATATCTTAATGGTATAATCTTGACCAATGGATACCCCATGTAACCCACGTATCTATAGAGTTACAAAAATGGGTGGGCTGTTTTGTCTTTTGGCAGATGTCTTCAGGACCTGCCATTTTTCTTTGGGGCAGGGACAATACCCAGGGTTTTAGCACTGAATTGGAAGAGGAATTGTGACTGAGGTTCTAGGAACAGGTGGTGCAGATTCCCATTGGAACATGGATGGCCAGAGGGGTTAGTGGGTAAGATGAGTGGGGAGGGGCACTGGAGCTCACCTTGCAAAGGGCTCCCTTAAGGTTTTGTCACTTGAACTCCCTTTGGCAAAAGCTGCCCGTTAAGTTGTTCTGAGGCAACCCAGCCCTGGCCTGGGAGCTCCTCTCCCACTCATCCCCTCCCCCACCAGCGAGCCACCAGGACTCCTTGCTCCCGCTAGAGGCCCAGGCTTTGGGGGCTGACTGTTGGACTATGTGTAGGTCTCTCTCTTCTGGGGAGTGAGATGAGATACCCAGCTCTCCCCAGCTCCTTCCTTACCCTGGAGGTGAGCTCTCTTGGGCCTGCTGCTTCTGATTCACATAATGAAAGTGTCTGTTTTTTTCAACATGAATCTGGAGAAACAAGGAGATTAAGTTGTAAGGAAAGATTCGATTGAGGCGCTTCAAGGCCTTCCTCAGCATTTTCTTGGCAAGCACCATCTGGCCCATGTTGAAACAGACCTACAAGGAGAAGAAAGGGGAAGAAAGGAAAAGAAGAAAAGCAGTGATTCTAGACTTGGTTGGTAGGTTCCAAAAATACATAGTTAAGGAATCTTATCCAGAAAAGGTCATTTAAGGCCCAGGAACAAAATCTCCCAGTGCCTGGCACAATCTGAAATGTTTCTTGGATGTGTCTGTGGAAGGATGGTTGAATGACTAGGACTTTACATCCTCATTGTTCATCATCTACCTCTGAGAAAACGTTTACCTATTCCTGTCCATTTTGGGAGGTTGTTAGAAAAACATTTCATAAAGCTGTCAACCGAGAGGCTAAAGAAGATCTTGCTGCAGACAAGTGATGGTGAGGAGGTTTGAGTCCCGGGGCTTGGGGTTCTGGAGTCTTGGAAAAGATTTCTGGCAGAGGATGGGAGGAGGATGTAGAAAGTATAGGGATGACTTCTACTACTTCTTCTACGTAAAGCCCCAGTGATAAAGAACAGATTAATCACGTTTCTAATGGTTTCTTACCTGACCCTTGAGGGTAAAAAAGGTAGTCCACTCAAAAGTCTTACTCCAAGATTTTTCCTTCTTGAGAATTTTCAGCAACCTCTCTCCCTCATTCAAATATACGTAAGCCTGCAACCAGCACAAGGAGTAGAAGGTATTGAGTCATCAGGGATCGGGACCACAGAGGGGCCATTGCCCCAGACCCTACTGAAGGAAGAGAAGCAGGACCACTCCAGCTCCCACCTCCATCTCTTCCTTCAGGTCCTGATCAGAGTCCTTCAAACTCTAGACACAAAGGGTGGGGAAAGTTCCTGCTGAAGATATGGGTCACCTTCATGTCCCTCTTGGTCCACTGAATCTCTCATTCTAGAGGATGAATCTAGAGACCTCCTCCTTTCCTCATGTTGTCACGTAAGTCACCTTACCTGGAGTTTTCCCCAGGGCAATTTCCCTCTTTGAGTAATTCCATCCCCAACCTCCCTATTTCCAACAGAGTACTCATGGCTCCTGAGAGCTTCCCCACATCTATGAGAAGCCAGCCTCTACTTTTGGAATGAGTTATGAACCACTCCCATTTCTTTTGCCAGGACCATCGTTGGGAAGTGGAAGAGGAAGGTAAGGCCCTGAGCAACCTTCCTCCCTTCATCTTCAACGTCCTATGACATCGTGAAGAGAGTCTTGGCACTTGTAAACACCAAGGCAAGGTCAGACTTGAAGAGTAAAATAAGGTGAGGGACTGTCCCCAAGTCTCATGCAGCCTAAGGCGTATGTGTGGGATGCAGAAAGAGGGAGACAAGGTTTCTTCGCTGGGAGACGGGGAAGCAAATGGCACATTTGGGGACCCTGCACTGGGGCTCTGCTTCCAATCATTGTTTTCCTGAACATTCGTCACTCCCTGGATAATGAGATGAGGGTGAGCACAGGTTTAGCAAGTTAGCCCCCAAGGCTGCCTAAACCTTCTCTTCCTGGGACTCACTGGCCACACCACTGCCTTCTTCACATATGTGTATAAAATATGCACAGGAGCCTTTTGTTCATAAATATTTGAGAGAACCACAGCTTACTGACATTTTTAATGGTTTAATTTTAAAATTTTATATAAATCTAAGGTGTGGAGTTTAATTAGGCCACAACTGTAAAATCTGAAACAGTCCACAAGTGCAGGCATGAAGGGTGGCAGCCATGGCTACTCGGGCGTGGAAAGCTCTGCCCAGAAAGGCATTTCCTCAAGTGAGTTCGTGGAAGCTTAGTCAGGCAGCTGTTCTATGCAAAGTGATCTAAGGTCAAATAAGTTTGAGAGAAAAAATACGTCCCAGTCCTAGCCCAACCCTCTGGGAGATTTCTATGGATCTTAGCATATTAAGGCCCTGAAATATCTATAGTACAGAAATCTATTTAGCTTTATTCAGCTCAGCGCTTCCCAACTTACTTAACAATAAATTCTTTTATTTCATTATATGTATCAAATCCCCACATTTCTAAGGGCATATTGCCCTGGAAGGTTATTTACAATTATCCTAGAGAAATATTCACTAGGGCTTTGGTGGCCTAAAGGTATGTATGATAATTTAGCACGAGTTACATGAAGACCAAAGTGAGTGAGCCCCTTCAGGGATCACAAGAGTAAAACTAGATTTGTGCTTATTCAAAGACCTACAGGTATTTGCGCTGACAGATACTTGGGGAAGACAAGAGCAAATGCGGCTGGGACATTACTGAGGAAGACTCTACTGAAACTGAAGAGTTGAAACCAGGGTCCCATGTAGGTAGACAGTTCATAGCAAGTTTCTAATGATGGCAGTGTTTTAAATGATGTATAATGGTAGTTGTGGTTTGTTCTGACTTTTTCACAATCTCAGGTCATTTCCTTTCAGAGCAATTTGATTTTCAAAGAAGGGGGTGCTGCTCGGAATCAAGAACATGAAGTAATAATAAAAAAAAAAACAAACACTAGAGCTTCCTTTCTGGTCCTGTGGTCTGTAGGTCTGTCTCAAAAGTGGAGGGGGGGCTTCCCTAGTGGTGCAGTGGTTAAGAATCTGCCTGCCAATGCAGGGGACATGGGTTCGAGCCCTGGTCTGGGAAGATCCCACATGCCGCGGAGCAACTGGGCCCGTGAGCCACAATTACTGAGCCTGCGTGTCTGGAGCCTGTGCTCCGCAACAAGAGAGGCCACGATAGTGAGAGGCCCGCGCACCGCGACGAAGAGTGGCCCCCGCTTGCCACAACTAGAAGAAAGCCCTCGCACAGAAACGAAGACCCAACACAGCCATAAATAAATAAATAAATAAATAAATAAATAAAAAATAAATAAAAATAGATACATAAAAGAACCCTGACAACTTAGAAATTAAAAAGCACTCCCCTAAATAACTAATTATAAAAAAAAAAAAAAAAAAAAAAAAAAAAACTGGAGGGGATCTGGGCAGAAACAGCTTACCATATAATTATCACCCAAGATGAGATAAGCAGACGCAAGTTCTAGGAAGTAATATAAGGCTTTGTTGTTTTCTCCCAAAGCCAGAAAATGGTGAGCCAGAGGCATGATGACAATCTCTAGGATTTCCTCACACTGGCAAGATTCCAGAGGGATGATGTCATTCTCAGATGTCCTCATTTTTGATATAATGATGTCAAAGAAACTCAAGATCTTTTCTCTTATTTCTTCAGAACTGTCCAAATGCAGAAATAAATAGGAGTAATAATTTGTAGATATAGTATAGTGTTTGATATGAAGAGATCTTCAAAAACAAATAAAAGAGCAAGATAAGAAAATCTAATGTAGATTTCTTCCATTTGGTGGTGGTTTTAGCATCTGTAAAACAACTCAAGAAGTGTGCATCAGATACTATTATCTAGGTAATTCAAAGAGGAGCTACAGGGACTTCCCTGGTGGCACAGTGGTTAAGACTCTGCACTCCTAATGCAGAGGGTCTGGTTTCGATCCCTGGCCAGGAAGCTAGATCCCACATGCATGCATGCCGCAACTAAGGAGCTGGTGAGCCACAACTAAGGAGCCCGCCTGTCACAACTAAGGAGGTTATATTGCTGCAACTACTGAGCCCACGTGCTCTGGAGCCTGTGTGCCACAACTAGAGAGAAGCCCACACACCAAAATGAAGAGCCTGCTTGCCACAACGAAAGATCCCACATGCCACAACTGAGGAGCCCGCCTGCCATAACTAAGACCCAGCACAACGAAATATGTAAATAAATATTTAAAACAAAACAAAACAAAAAAAACCAAAGAGGAGCTACAGCAGAGGATATGGGGGAGGGGGGTCTGTCCTGGGAAGGGCCCATAGGTTCCCACTCCATTACATAACTACTGACCAAACTCACCACACACACCCTCTGATTTGTGCCTAAAAGACCCAGAGTACTGACCAGACAAATGATTCTAACAGTGTTCTGAATTTAATGCCAGTTGTTCATGCTCTACCTCCTAAACAATTATAGAAGCCTGTACCTGAGATTTTCAGAAAATATTTCAGATCTCTTAGAAGTCTCTATTCTGGAAAAGGTGATCTCTTCTTCAGCTGGAAAATAAACAAACAAGTGAGTTGTATGGGTCATTGAAATGTTCATGTGGCAGAGATGTCTGGTGTCCACTGAAGCTTCCTGTTCCCCTTCCACGACAAAGTTGTTGTTGCCCAGCCAGGATCTGCATTTTCCAGTCCCCACTGCATCTTAAGTGAAGACGTGTTTAGTTTGAAAATGGGATTCCATCAGAAGTAATATATGTCACCTCTGAATTGAGGTGGTTAGATATCTTCCCCATCTTCTCCTTCCACAGGAAAACAAATTAACTGTGGGGATCTAAGGGATAGCAAATCTACAACATAGTCAGGGAGGCTGGGTCCCTGACTGACTGTGTTCAAGGCTATTTGACAACATTCTCATTGGATCATTACCTGGGCAGAAAAAAAACTGTCATTCGACAGTGTTAACCCACTGAAATGTTGGGGTTTGTTTTAGATGGTAACATTATCCTAACTAATTTACCCTGCAGTAATTCAAACTATGAATTAATGATGATGAAGAAAGCGATGTCAGCTTCTAATGGAGAAATACAGACAATTAATGGAATACCCCAAAGGGCTAACTTAAGGGCTGAGAGCCTTGAATTTAAAACCTTCAGTCTATCTAGACTTCAATAGGTTAGAAAATTCCATAATGATCTTAAAACAGAAAACAAATGAGGATTGTTGAATCTAGCCACTTATCCATTCAGGGAGAAGGAAGAATCCTAAAGAGGGAAAGGGCCTTGTCTCAGATCATATATCTGTTCATGATGGAGATCTCCTGACTCCAAGGTGAATGCATTACTCCACAGATCTTTTAATTTATAAAATTCAGTTTCAGCATCTATTGATACTTATCACCTTCTTCTGAAAGCTTTCTGTACCCTTGCCCCATAGAATTAGTGCCCCAACTTGTGTGTGCCCATTGACCCATGCAGACCTCTATCATCATCCTTTATCACACTGTATGAGGATTAATTTGCCCACCTCTCCTAGTCTGCTGTCTAGTTTATCTCCAGTGACTAGAGGCTGAATAAATTGAATTATGCCTTTATCCTCCTATTCCTCTAAAACTTTCTTGTCAGGGTTACCAGTGACAACCAAGTTGCCAAATCCAAATGTTACATCTTTGTCTGCATCTTATTACCCCTCTTGGCAGCATTTACGACAATTGACCACTCCCTTTTTTCACCGGCTTTCATAATACCCATTCCCTTGTTTCCCTCCCTCATTGTCTGCTCACTTTGCTGGCTCCTACTCCTCTATCAATGTTCCAAATTTTGGTAAGCCTCAGTTTGACTGTGGGCTCCTTTCTCCAACCAAATTTCTCCCTAGATAATTTCACCTGCCCATGACTTTAAATTCTACCCATATGACAACGACTTTTGGTTTTACATCTTTAAGACCTGACATCAACCCTTACCTACCGACTCATACATCCAAGTGTCTCCTTGGCAGCTACCACGTGGATGCCTAATTTCAAAATTAAAATGATCTAAACAGAACTCTTGAATCTCTTTTCCATAAACCTATATACACCAACGTTTCGCCTGTCTTAGTAAGCATCACTGCCGTATTCATTTCTCAAGGCATCACTGCCATATTCATCTCCTCAAGGCAAAAACCTAGACAATGTCCTTGATTCTTTTCTTTCCCTCACCCCTATCCCCATTCAGTCCATCAGAAAGTCCCATTATGTCTACTCCAATACATATCTGAATCCATCTTCTTCTGTCAATCTTCTTTATAGCACCACCCTAGTCCATCACCAAATTTCATCTAGACAAGTGTGAAAAACTGATCTCCCTCCTATTCCTATCCTCTTCAATCTGTTTTCTATAAAGAAGGCAGAGTACGTTCTTAAAAACATGATTCAGGACTTCCCTGGCGGCACAGTGATTAAGAATCCACCTGCCAATGCAGGGGACACTGGTTCGAGCCCTGGTCCGGGAAGATCCCACATGCTGTAGAGCAACTAAGCCCATGTGCCACAACTACTGAGCCTGAGTTCTAGACCCCGTGCTCCACAACGAGAGAAGCCACCGCAATGAGAGAAGCCACTGCAATGGGAAGCCCATGCACCGCAGTGAAGAGTATCCCCCGCTCGCCACAACTAGAGACAAAAAAAAAAAAAAAAAAGCCCACGCACAGCAATGAAGACCCAATGCAGCCAAAAATAAATAAATGAAATAATAATTAAAAAAAAAAAGATTCAGATCTCAGTGGCAGAAATTGCTTGTTTCCTATCTCAACTTCCATTGTCCCTTTTCTCCTTAGTAATAGAACTCAGTTTTACTTGGGGAAGCTACATTTTCCAACCTCCCTTGCAACTGGATATATAGCCATGTGACGTATTGTATTGTATTGTATTGGTCCTTGAGATATAAGGGGAGTATTGGGTAGGAAAAATTCTAGAAAACTACTGAAAAAGGAAAGGGCATCCCTTTCATTTTTTGGTTTCTTTTCTCCTCCTTCTAGTGTTAAATGTGAACATGATGGCTGGAACTCCAGCTACCATTTTGAACCAAGGATCTCTGATGATCATGAAGCCTCCATACCAGTCCCAGTGATGAGACAAGCATTTTACATAGAGAGAAATACATTTAGGAACTTTAATAATAAATTTAAGCCACTCTAGCTGGGTCCTTGTTATATGCAGCCAATACTAATTCTAATCAATATTTCTCTAATGTGTTCTAATCCATTTAGAATAAAATTCAGAATATTTCTCAAGGCCTCCAAGTCCCCCTGATGCTTCTATTAATTAATTTGTTTATTGTCTATCAGTCTCCATTAAAATTCAATATATGAGAATAGACACATCTGCCATTTTCACCACTATATCCCCAATGCCTAGATCACTGCCTGACACATAACAGATACTCAATAAATGTGTGTTTTTTGGAAAAAAAAAATCAATGATTAAAAATAAAATGCTATTCCTTCTTCAACATCCTATATGTTTTGTTTTATATTTCAAATTGTAATAGTGATAGAATGAGATGTGGCGAAAAGCAATATTGGCTAAATAAAGCAAATAAAGTCAAGATATATAAGATATGATTTTTGTCATATCATTTACCCCTTGGGTGAATCATATTATTTTTAGGTCTCAATTTTCTTCATTTATGAAGGAAATATATTAAAAGTTCCCTACTTCAAAGAGGATCTGTAAAAATCAAAAGAAAAGAAATATACGGAATGCTTGTAGGTTCTCAGAAGAAAGGAGAAAAGCAAAGATAGTACTTGCTCACCTGTGGTTTCAAAGACTCAGAAATAAGACTTCAAGTTCAAGGTGAAAAACTGACCTCTTTTATTTATCTCCTGACCTCCAGGTCCAGCACATTTTATCCCATTAAAACAAGAATAAAATAATTTTTAAAAGCATAAATTCACAATATACAGAATGGAAGGGGTCAATTCCTATCTTAGGGCCATTACCCTGGCCCTCCCCTCTGCCTAGAATGCTTTTCCCCAGCCATCCATACAATAAAATCCCTCACTTCCTTTGCCTTTCCATGAATTTTACCTCTCACTGAGGGCTACCCTAATGACTCTGCACTCCTAATCTCCCTTGCCCTACACAACATTCTTTTCTCGTTTTCTCCTTGGGATCACTTATACATACTACAGAATTTACTTCTTTGTTAATGTTTTCTCTCCATTGTCTGCTTCTCCCCAATAGAATGCTGTTTTGTTCCCTGATGCATCTAAGGTGCCTAGAGCACTGTCTGGCACATATCAGAAACCCAATAAATATTTGCTGAATGAGTAAATGAAACATTAAATGAGATTTCAGCAAATGTCAAGGAGATCAAGGAATGAGAGGAGTGCTCCCTGAAGAATTAGGTGGAGCAAGTGGAACGAAAGAGCCCAGGAGGGAGCCCACGGGCTGTCGATCCTTGGAATGGATCAAGAGTCAGAAAATAAGTTTTTAGGAAGGACATGAGGATTGATAGAGAATTGAAAAGGTAATCAACTTCCTCACTATCTGATTCATAGCTAATGCTGTGTTCTTGAACCTCTTATGATATGTCCTTCTCCAGCATTTCTTAAAAGCATACCTCATGGACTTCCCTGGTTGCACAGTGGTTAAGAATCTGCCTGCCAATGCAGGGGACACAGGTTTGAGCCCTGGTCCAGGAAGCTCCCACATGCCACAGAGCAACTAAGCCCATGAACCACATCTACTGAGCCTGCACTCTAGAGCCCGTGCTCTGCAACAAGAGAAGCCACCACAATGAGAAGCCAGTGCACTACAACGAAGAGTAGACCCACTTGCTGCAACTAGAGAAGGCCTGCACACAGCAACAAAGACCCAATGCAGCCAAAATAAATAAATAAATAAAATAAAATAAAAATAATTATATAAAAAAAAGCATACCTCACACTTCGGGAGATTCACGGGTAATGGACAGAGTGTCCAGCCAAGACTGAAGCAGGATATTATAAAGAAGACATTGCAAAAAAAAAAGTTTCCTAGAAACTCTAGGAAAAATAAACTTCTGTTAAGAAATCTATTCACAAGGAGGAAACAAGATGGCGGAGTAGAAGGACATGCTCTCACTCCCTCTTGTGAGAACACCAGAATCATAACTAGCTGCTGGACAATCATCAACAGGAAGACACTGGAACTCACCACAAAAGATACCCCACATCCAAAGACAAAGGAGAAGCCACAATGAGATGGTAGGAGGGGTGCAATCACAGTAAAATCAAATCCCATAACTGCTGGGTGGGTGACTCACAGACTGGAGAACACTTATACCACAGAAGTCCACCCACTGGAGTGAAGGTTCTGAGCCCCACGTCAGGCTTCCCAACCTGGGGTTCTGGCAATGCAAGGAGGAATTCCTAGAGAATCAGACTTTGAAGACTAGTGGGAATTTATTGCAGGACTTTGACAGGACTGGGGGAAACAGAGACCCCACTCTTGGAGGGCACACACAAAGTAGTGTGCGCATCAGGACCCAGGGGAAGGAGCAGTGACCCCAGGGGAGACTGAACCAGACCTACATGCTAGTGATGGAGGGTCTCCTGCAGAGGTGGCAGGTGGCTGTGGCTCACCGTGGGGACAAGGGCACTGGCAGCAGAAGTTCTGGGAAGTACTCCTTGGTGTGAGCCCTCCCAGAGTCCGTCATTAGCCCCATCAAAGAGCCCAGGTAGGCTGCAGTGTTGGGTTGCCTCAGGCCAAACAACCAACAGGGAGGGAACCCAGCCCCACCCATCAGCAGTCAAGTGGATTAAAGTTTTCCTGAGCTCTACCCACCAGAGCAACAGTCAGCTCTACCCACCACCAGTCCCTCCCATCAGGAAACTTACACAAGCCTCTTACATAGCCTCATCCACCAGAGGGCAGACAGCAGAAGCAAGAAGAACTACAATCCTGCAGCCTGTGGAACAAAAACCACATTCACAGAAAGATAGACAAGATGAAAAGGCAGAGGGCTATGTACTGGATGAAAGAACAAGATAAAACCCCAGAAAAACAACTAAATGAAGTGGAGATAGGCAACCTTCCAGAAAAAGAATTCAGAATAATGATAGTGAAGATGATCCAGGACCTCGGAAAAAGAATGGAGGCAAAGATCGAGAAGATGCAAGAAATGTTTAACAAAGACCTAGAAGAATTAAAGAACAAACAAACAGAGATGAACAATACAATAACTGAAATGAAAACTACACTAGAAGGAATCAATAGCAGAATAACTGAGGCAGAAGAACGGATAAGTGACCTGGAAGACAGAATGGTGGAATTCACTGCTGCAGAACCGAATAAAGAAAAAAGAATGAAAAGAAATGAAGAGACCTCTGGGACAACATTAAATGCAACAACATTCGCATTATAGGGGTCCCAGAAGGAGAAGAGAGAGAAAGGACCTGAGAAAATATTTGAAGAGATTATAGTCGAAAACTTCCCTAACATGGGAAAGGAAATAGCCACCCAAGTCCAGAAAGCACAGCATGTCCCATACAGGATAAACCCAAGGAGAAACATGCCAAGACACATAGTAATCAAACTGGCAAAAATTAAAGACAAAGAGAAATTATTGAAAGCAGCAAAGTAAAAACGAAAAATAATATACAAGGGAACTTCCATAAGGTTAACAGCTGATTTCTCAGCAGAAACTCTACAAGCCAGAAGGGAGTGGCATGATATACTTAAAGTGATGAAAGGGAAGAACCTACAACCAAGATTACTCTACCTGGCAAGGATCTCATTCAGATTCGCTGGAGAAATCAAAAGCTTTACAGACAATCAAAAGCTAAGAGAATTCAGCACCACCAAACTAGTTCTACAACAAATGCTAAAGGAACTTCTCTAAGTGGGAAACACAAGAGAAGAAAAGGACCTACAAAAAAAACCCCAAAACAATTAAGAAAATGGTCATAGGAACATACATATCGATAATTATCTTAAACGTGAATGGATTAAATGCTCCAACCAAAAGACACAGGCTTGCTGAATGGATACAAAAACAAGACCCATATATATGCTGTCTACAAGAGACCCACTTCAGACCTAGGGACACATACAGACTGAAAGTGAGGGGATGGAAAAAGATATTCCATGCCAATGGAAATCAAAAGAAAGTTGGAGTAGCAATACTCCTATCAGATAAAATAGACTTTAAAATAAAGAATGTTACAAGAGACAAGGAAGGACACTACATAATGATCAAGGGATCAATCCAAGAAGAAGATATAACAACTATAAATATATATGCACCCAACATAGGAGCACCTCAATACATAAGGCAACTGCTAACAGCTATAAAAGAGGAAATCTACAGTAACACAATCATAGTGGGGGACTTTAACACCTCACTCACACCAACGGACAGATCATCCAAAATGAAAATAAATAAGGAAACAGAAGCTTTAAATGACACAATAGACCAGATAGATTTAATTGATATTTATAGGACATTCCATCCAAAAACAGCAGATTACACTTTCTTCTCAAGTGCGCACGGAACATTCTCTAGGATAGATCACATCTTGGGTCACAAATCAAGCCTCAGTAAATTTAAGAAAATTGAAATCATATCAAGCATCTTTTCTGACCACAACGCTATGAGATTAGAAATGAATTACAGGGAAAAAAACGTAAAAAACACAAACACGTGGAGGCAAAACAATACATTACTAAATAACCAAGAGATCACTGAAGAAATCAAAGAAGAAATAAAAAAGTACCTAGAGACAAATGACAATAAAAACACGATGATCCAAAACCTATGGGATGCAGCAAAAGTAGTTCTAAGAGGGAAGTTTATAGCTATACAAGCCTACCTCAAGAAACAAGAAAAATCTCAAATAAACAATCTAATCTTACACCTAAAGGAACTAGAGAAAGAAGAACAAACAAAACCCAAAGTTAGCAGAAGGAAAGAAATCATAAAGGTCAGAGCAGAAATAAATGAAATAGAAACAAAGAAAACAATAGCAAAGATCAATACAACTAAAAGCTGGTTCTTTGAGAAGATAAACTAAATTGATAAACCATTAGCCAGACTCATCAAGAAAAAGAGGGAGAGGACTCAAATCAATAAAATTAGAAATGAAAAAGGAGAAGTTACAACAGACACTGCAGAAATACAAAGCACCCTAAGAGACTACTACAACAACTCTATGCCAATAAAATGGACAACCTGGAAGAAATGGACAAATTATTAGAAAGGTATAACCTTCCAAGACTGAACCAGGAAGAAAGAGAAAATATGAACAGACCAATCACAAGTAATGAAATTGAAACTGTGATTAAAAATCTTCCAACAAACAAAAGTCCAGGACCAGATGGCTTCACAGGTGAATTCTATCAAACATTTAGAGAAGTGCTAACACCCATCCTTCTAAAACTCTTCCAAAAAATTGCAGAGGAAGGAACACTCCTAAACTCATTCTATTAGGCCGCCATCACCCTGATACCAAAACCAGACAAAGATACTACAAAAAAAGAAAATTACAGACCAATATCACTGATGAACATAGATGCAAAAATCCTCAACAAAATACTAGCAAACAGAATCCAACAACACAAAAGGATCATACACCATGATCAAGTGGGATTTATCCCAGAGATGCAAGGATTCTTCAATATACGCAAATCAATCAATGTGATACACCATATTAGCAACTTGAATACTAAAAACCATATGATCATCTCAATAGATGCAGAAAAAGCTTTTGACAAAATTCAACACCCATTTATGATAAAAACTCTCCAGAAAGTGGGCATAGAGGGAACCTACCTCAACATAATAAAGGCCATATACGACAAACCCACAGCAAACATCATTCTCAACAGTGAAAAACTGAAAGCATTCCCTCTAAGATCAGGAACAAGACAAGGATGTCCACTCTCACCACTATTATTCAACATAGTTTTGGAAGTCCTAGCCATGGCAATCAGAGAAGAAAAAGAAATAAAAGGAATACAAATTGGAAAAGAAGAAGTAAAACTGTCACTGTTTGCAGATGACATGATACTATACATAGAGAATCCTAAAAATGCCACCAGAAAACTATTAGAGCTAACCAATGAATTTGGTAAAGTTGCAGGATACAAAATTAATGCACAGAAATCTCTTGCATTCCTAGACACTAATGATGAAAAATCTGAAAGAGAAATTATGGAAACACTCCCATTTACCATTGCAACAAGAAGAATAAAATGCCTAGGAATAAACTTACCTAGGGAGACAAAAGACCTGTATGCAGAAAACTATAAGACACTGATGAAAGAAATTAAAGACGATACAAACAGATGGAGAGATATACCATGTTCTTGGATTGGAAGAATCAATATTGTGAAAATGACTATACTACCCAAAGCAATCTACAGATTCAATGCAATCCCTATCAAATTACCAATGGCATTTTTTATGGAACTAGAACAAAAACTCTTAAAATCTGTATGGAGCCACAAAAGACCCTGAATAGCCAAAGCAGTCTTTAGCAAAAAAAATGGAGTGGGAGGAATTAGACTCCTTGACTTCAGACTATACTACAAAGCTACAGTAATTAGGACAATATGGTACTGGCACAAAAACAGAAACATAGATCAATGGAACAAGATAGAAATCCCAGAGATAACCCCACACACCTATGGTCAACTAATCTATGACAAAGGAAGCAAGGATATACAATGGAGAAAAGACAGTCTCTTCAATAAGTGGTGCTGGGAAAACTGGACAGCTACATGTAAAAGAATGAAATTAGAACACCCTAACACCATACACAAAAATAAACTCAAAATGCATTCGAGACCTAAATGTAAGACCGGACACTATAAAACTCTTAGAGGAAATCATAGGAAGAACACTCTTTGACATAAATCACAGCAAGATCTTTTTTGATCCACCTTCTAGAGTAATGGAAATAAAAACAAAAATAAACAAATGGGACCTAATGAAACTTCAAAGCTTTTGCACAGCAAAGGAAACCATAAACAAGACGAAAAGACAACCCTCAGAATGGGAGAAAATATTTGCAAACGAATCAGCGGACAAAGGATTAACCTCCAAAATATATAAACAGCTCATGCAGCTCAATATTAAAGAAACAAACAACCCAATCCAAAAATGGGCAGAAGACCTAAAGAGACATTTCTCCAAAGAAGACATACAGATGGCCAAGAAGCACATGAAAAGCTGCTCAACATCACTAATTATTAGAGAAATGCAAATCAAAACTAATGAGGTATCACCTCCCACCAGTTAGAATGGGCATCATCAGAAAATTTACAAACAACAAGTGCTGGAGAGGGTGTGGAGAAAAGGGAACCCTCTTGCACTGTTGGTGGGAATGTAAATTGATACAGCCACTATGGAGAACAGTATGGAGGTTCCTTAGAAAACTAAAAATAGAATTACCATATGATCCAGCAATCCCACTACTCAGCATATACCCAGAGAAAACCATAATTCAAAAAAACGCATGCACCCCAATGTTCATTGCAGCACTATTTACAATAGCCAGGTCATGGAAGCAACCTAAATGCCCATCGACAGATGAATGGATAAAGAAGATGTGACACATATATACAATGGAATATTACTCAGCCATAAAAAGGAACAAAATTGGGTCATTTGTTGAGACGTGGATGGATCTAGAGACTGTCATACAGAGTGAAGTAAGTCAGAAAGAGAAAAACAAATATCGTATATTAACGCATATATGTGGAACCTAGAAAAATGGTACCGATGAACTGGTTTGCAGGGCAGAAGTTGAGACACAGATGTAGAGAACAAACGTATGGACACCAAGGGGGGAAAGCCGCAGGTGGGTGTGGATGGTGGTGTTATGAATTGGGCGATTGGGATTTACATGTATACACTGATGTGTATAAAATTGATGACTAATAAGAACCTGCTGTATAAAAAATAAATAAAATATAATTCAAAAATTAAAAAAAAATCTATTCACAGTATATTACTACTTAGTTCTCTAATGGACAGCATTTTCATAGTCTTAATAATGTAAATACTTGATTGATTTATCTAATGATAGTTCTATAACAATATTGGAGGAGAGGTGCCCAAGCATGGTGTAATAGAGTTAAATTCTTACCTACCATAGCAAGACTAAAACAGATGATGTCAAATTTGATTTTTAAAAAAGTAGCATTAACATACCACTTAGTATATGGAAGTAATGACTAGAGGGAACAGCTAAGTTTAAAATGTTTGCCCCTGAGAAGAAATATTGAAGATACGTATGCAGGGCAGTAGGTCATGGGACTATTGCTTTTATGGTAAAACTTTCAGGAAATCTAAAAAATATCTTTATTTAAAGATGTCTAGTTGATACTCTTTTCAATAGGTGAAAAATTCTAAGGGAAATAATCAAGCCCTGGCCTCACTCAGGTGGAGGTTCTGTTGAAAGGACATCAGTAGACATGACTCAGAGATATCTGGTAACATATGCTCCAGAGTGAAACGGTTAAGGAACATTGGAGAACCTGAAATAACTGCAGTTGTTTCCTTTGGTGGCCCTAGCCAACCTGCTTAAGACCAATGAACTACTCAGGCTAACCTGTCTGCTAGCTGCCAGCTGATTTTACCCCTCACCAAATAAATAACTAAAACATACATATATAATATATGTAGTTTATATATAATTTGTTTATTTATATATATAACACATATATAAAATAAGACTCACTGATCCCACAGAGTCTGGAATACAGTAAGTCCCCTACATACGAATGAGTTCCGTTCCGAGAACATGTTCATCAAGTCCAATTTGTTCGTAAGTCCAACAAAGTTAGCCTTGGTACCCAACTAACACAATCATCTGTATAGTACTGTACTATAATAGGTTTATAATACTTTTAACACAAATAATACATAAAAAACAAACACAAAAATAAAGTATTTTTAATCTTACTGTACAGTACCTTGAAAAGTACAGTAGTACCAGCTACAACACTGCTGCTTTTATGCTTGCTTCTGGACATCCTGGGCTTGTAATAAAGATACTGTACTACTGTACTCTATACAGTACTGTACAGTAAAGTACACAAAAGCACCACCACTTGTAGAGGATGCACACATGACAACGTACGCCAGACACGTGAACTAACTTACATGACTGGACATGCGAACGCACGTTCATATCTTTGAAAGTTCGCAACTTGAAGGTTCGTATGTAGAGGACTTAACTGTATTCTTTCCCTTTTCTCTTATCTCTGTCAGTTGACTCTCTCCTATTAATGCTTTCATTGGTGCTTTGACTATGGCCCTGTGTTGGGATCCTTCACTGAAGATCCCTTGATCCAGTCATGCATCCTCTTCAGTTCTCCATCTCCTGCCCTCTTGGTGCCTGTTTTATTCTAGCAGCCCACTACTAGGGGTCTTCTCACACTCCTAGGGGTACTCTTGGTAACAACTTAAAATGATGCCAGGCTGGCTTTTTCTCCCAGGTGAGTTATATCTGATTTATAGGAAACCCTCACACATTCTTTCCCAAACTCCGGGAGGGCAGGTTGATCCTGGTGCAGCCACAGGCCACTCTGGCCTCATTAGGTGTGAGGTCTTCTGTGTCCTCTAACTGATTCCAAGGAAGACATCTTCCTAGCATTGAGGTGATAAAGGAAGCAACCCACTTGAGGAAGGTACACAGTACCTCCTCAGTTCTTGCCAAATCTCTCCACAAATCCTGGCCCTCTCCACACTATACCTCATTTTTATGTCTTGAATGTGGATGAAGGATACAATATTGTAAATGATTCTCAGCTATTTCCTTTATAGAGTCTGTACATCCATCTATTTACCTCACTTTGGATTTCAACATCCATTGTATCTTGGTGCTTGGTACAAATTTCAATTTCAACATCATATTACACATATACCACTAATAGTATAATAATAATAACATGTTTCCAATTTTGGAAAAAACATATTGCATGAGGGGAAATGTAGCAAATACTAGTAATAAACACTAGGCTCATCTACATGTCTATCTCTCTGACATCTTCCTGCCCCAGTGGGATGAGACCACTGCTGAATCTCATTATCTTTGTGCCCATGCCCTCCGAGACTTGAAACCTTCATGTATAGACTCTCTCTATATATATAGACTCTAAGGCTCTGAACTTAAAGGCTGATTTCTTTTTTTAAAAGGGGAGATTGGCAAGTGTTAGTGCAGCGTCAATGATAGGCTTAAATCACAGGACAAAGCTGCTTTCTCCCTGATCAAGTATTGCAAAGGAATCACCTTCCTCACTCTGTGATTCATACCTAATGCTATATCTATGAACCTCTTCCAGTCTCCTTGGCCAGTATTACCTAAAATCCAGTCCTGTGCTTTGGGAAGCTCAAGTGTAATGGCAGAGCATGAACTCAGGAATTAGACTGACCTGGGATTGAATAAAGTCTATTACTTGCTGTGTGGCATCGGGAAAGTTATTTAATCTTCCAGAACATCAATTTTCTTATCTATAAAATGAAAATAACCCTCCACCTTGGAGGGTTGATAAGAGAATGAAATGAGAATGCAGGTAAAGTAGAGAATGAATGAGAATAAATATTTATTTTGTACCTACTATGTGCTGGGCACTTTACATACATTCTTTCCCAATTTTTCATATACTTATAATATAGGAGTCCTCTATGTGTAGCCTGTTTTCCTGACCAGATTTAGTCATAATCATGGAGGCCCTGTGACTAGGGCAGGAAGTCCATTGGGTGTTCCCTGGCCACCCCCGAATGAGGGCTGGAGTTGGTGTTGCTGCCCTAAGTCTGACATCCATCGTTCCTGCAGTAACTGAGTCCCTGGGCCCTTATGCCCCTTGAATCCTTACTACGTTTTCCCAGATCATGTGGCCAGTTTGTGCTATCAGTCTGTAACTTTCTTACTTGCACATCAGATGGTCTTGAATCCCTGTTCTAAACCCAAGCCCTCTTTTCTGGGGGTCCTGACATGCTTAGTCCTGGCTAATTCTCTCCCACTCATACATTTTTTCCACTGGAACCTTGTTTCAAACTAGACAGAGCAACAACATTTTATCTGCCAAGAAACACCACTGCCTCTTGGATCTTGCTCTTCCCCCCACTTCATGTCAGACCCCGCTCCCTACCCACTACCCTCCTTGGATTCCATCCCTTGGTGCGAATGAAGCTGGGTCTGTTTTATTCCTTTGGACATTTTAATTTGAGCTCTGCTCACACCCCATTTTGCCAGAGTCCTTACCCCCAAATCCTCCCTGACAGTCTCACAGTGAGATTGGTTCTGCCAACTCAGCTACATGTGTACTCCCCAACTTCCTGCCCCGCTGACCTACGCTGCTCACGTCTCATCATCCGTGGTGCCCGAGCCTGCAGAGGACTTGAAATCCTCATGGTCCAGACCCACTTCTTCTAGGTCTTGTCTCCATGTTCCCCAGTTATAGTTAGAACTAATTAGGAACGAAGAAAGTTTACTTTGAAATCCATGGGACTTAGCCATCTTCCTAATGGTATCCAAGTCCAAAGTGTTGAGCCGGATGTCCACTGCAAAGTGGTGAAAGGGGACGAAGTCTCCACTTCGGCAGTGGTCACACCTGTGGGAGTTTTCTTCCAGAAAGCGGGCACATTTCAAGTGCATGGCTTTCTTCTGGTCTTTTAGCCACAGCTCATAGGCTGTTTTCTGCATCATCGGGCTGCAGAATCGAATGATGTGGCACTCAATCACCTCGCTTTCCAGCTCACGGAGCTCTTCCTCCTCGCCATGGGCTAGAGAGGACAGAAAGGCAGTGGGCAACAAGTCAGCCCCTGCTACAAAATACAGATCAGTTCTTTTATCAAGATGTGCCTTAAACTAAAGGAAATATGGGTCACTTCCAGGCTCTACTTACCCATTCCTTCAGAGGGTGGTTGCAGAGAGAGGGAGCGATAGTTCACCTCAAACGAGGCCGCGTTCTGTTTTAGGGCTATTCGGAGCTCCTTGCCATTCCGGAAACAATCAAAGACATTGGATTCCACGAGGGTTGCCAGGGCATTGATCATCATCTTCATGTTCCAACAAGGGAGAATCTCAAACAACAGTTCCGTAGTGAAGGTCAGGCCAGTGATGGCTGCACATCTCACCAACATCTGGTGGGACAGGCTCATGCTATCCAGCTGGACCAGAGAGACTTCTGTAGGTGGAATGCCACACAACAGGGAACTAGTCATCTGTCTTTATCAAATACATTCTAGAGATGGACAACTGTCCTGTTCTATAGTTCTTGTTCAATAGAACTACACCCAGCTGAGCTAAGCCAAAAGAAGTATTTGCTTAGTACCTATTTCACAGATAGCACTTGTGTCGGGAGTACAAAAGATGGAGATGCTATAACCTAAAAATATGCATGTCCCATTGGCCATGACAATAAGATTGATTTCAAGGTGTTCTGATTTTGTGTTAAAGTGTGACAAGGGTGTGTGAGGAGAGCAGAGGTCATGGTGAGAAGTGGTCAGAAGGAGCAGGGCCTGCCATCCGTGTTCTGTGTTGACTTCTCCAGCTGCTCATTCTCTGTCTTCTTCACTGGCTGCCCTTTCTCATGGAACTTCCCAGCAATAAGCTTTCTCTCTATCTGCCCCAGGGATTCAGTTATTCTTGTGACAACCCATTACCATCTCTATGCTCATGACCAAGTGTCAGAGAGCTCCTAGCTCCAATTCCATCTTCTCATCTAAGCTCGAGTATCATAGCTCACATGGTTTCTTGGACATCTTGACCAGGATATCCTTCTATTACATCACCCTCCTCAGGGACAAAATATGAACTTCTCAATATGTCCACAGAACACTGTAGAAACCAAGCTAGTCCAGATATAAGTAGGGTTAGCAGATGTAAGCTTTTATATGTAGAACAGATAAACAAAGCCTACTGTATAGCACAGAGAACTATATTCAGTATCCTATAATAAACCATAATAGAAAAAAATATTAAAAAAAAGAAAAGAATGTGGGAATTCCCTGGTCGCCTAGTGGTTAGGATTCCAGGCTTTCACTGCTGTGGCCTGGGTTCAATCCCGGGTAGGGGAACTGAGATCCCGCAAGCTGCACGGTGTGGCCAAAAAAAAAAAAAAAAAAAGAATATATATATATATATATATATATATATATATATATATATATATATGTATGTATGTATGTATAACTGAATCACTTGGCTGTACAGCAGAAATTAACACAACATTGTAAATCAAATATACTTCAATAAAAAAAATATTGATTAAAAGAAACCAAGTTAATCCACCTTGCTATTTTAGTAGACATAGTGAATGAAAAACAAATGATGCTCTTTTGGAGATAGAGAACTTGAGGTCTCATCCTTGTACTAAACATTTGAAGTTGAACATTTTATAGATGGCATGGATTGGAGCTGAATGCATGCTAGAACATTGCTTGAATTTCATTTTTCTTGAAATGAATAACAGTACATCCCTGATATAAATTCCCTTGTTTGTCATTTCTTATGGAAGTAGGTAGCAGGAAAAGTATCACTGTTAGATTTTCTCTCTCATTATTTGATTTCTGTTTAATTGAAAATGTACTATACCTCATTCTTTTATGCAGTTGAATAAAACTTTGTTCAAATCAGACTCCAGCGTATGCACAGGGGGAAGTTGGCTCCTATTTAGAAGCAGAAAAGCCAAGCTTGTAATGGAACCTTCCCATTGCCTGGGCAACACAAAACAAAAAACAAAGCCAGTCTTCTATCTTCCTTTCTCCTTTGTTGGAAGCATCCTAGAGAAAGCAAGAGGGGACTCTAGGTCCTGGAAAATGAACACCAGGTCAAATTTTCTTTACCTTTTAATGATGCTGGCAGTGACAAGTTTTTCAATCTGACACCACTAGCGAGGTTACAGACTTCTTCATTTCCCTCCTCAAGACCAAAAGTAAATATTTTTAAGTCCTCTGTTGGCTTCGCAAAATTCTCTATAGAGAGGTAAAAGGGAAGAAAAGTTGAGAGTCATTGTCCTATTATTATCTGGATTTTCCAATAAACTTCGAGATGGGTCTCACATGAGAAAGAGCAGGCAGAGATGTGTGTTGGCTTGTAAAGTATTCTGGAATACTGTGTTTTAAGTAAAACTGATATATGAAAATCAAAATTTACTCAAAACATGTTTTTCCTCCCCTCCCTCCAAGAAAAAAAGGATTGGTAATAACTACAGGATGTCTTCCGTAAGACATGCAGTTTTACAAATATAGCTTATATTATATACTTATATATATACTTGTATGCACATTGAAATACCCACATTCGGAGGCAAACACATTCTGTGGAAGACTGTACTCTACTTAAGATGTGGTTATTGTCAGAAAGAGATATTAAAAATGGTGAGGATTTCAAGATGGTGGAGGAGTAAGACGTGGAGATCACCTTCCTCCCCACAAATACATCAAAAATACATCTACATGTGGAACAACCCCTACAGAACACCTACTGAACGCTGGCAGAAGACCTCAGACTTCCCAAAAGGGTGTGCGAGGAGAGGGGATTCAGAACACCACCTAAACAAGCTCTAGAGACAGGTGCGAGCCGCGACTATCAGCGCAGACACCAGAGATGGGCATGAAACGCTAAGGCTGCTCCTGCAGCCACCAAGAAGGCTGTGTGCAAGCACAGGTCACTATCCACACCTCCCCTCCCGGGAGCCTGTGCAGCCCGCCACTGCCAGGGTCCCGTGATCCAGGGACAACTTCCCTGGGAGAACACACAGCGCGCCTCAGGCTGTTGAAACGTCATGCTGGTCTCTGCGCTGCAGGCTCGCCCCGCATTCCGTACCCCTCCCTCCCCCTGGCCTGAGTGAGCCAGTGCCCCCGAACCAGCCGCTGCTTTAACCCCGTCCTGTCTGAGCGGGGAAGAGATGCCCTCAGGCGACCTATATGCAGAGGCAGGGCCAAATCCAAAGCTGAACCCCAGGAGCTGTGCGAACAAAGAAAAGAGAGGGAAATCTCTCCCAGCAGCCTCAGGAGCAGCAGATTAAATCTCCACAATCACCTTGAAGTACCCTGCATCTGTGGAATACCTGAATAGACAATGAATCATCCCAAAATTGATGCGGTGGACGTTGGTAGCAACTGTAGACTTGGGGTTTGCTTTCTGCATCTAATTTGTTTCTGGCTTTATGTTTATTTTAGTTTAGTATTTAGAGCTTATTATCACTGGTAGATTTGTTTATTGATTTGGTTGCTTTCTTCCTTTTCTTTTATATGTATATATTTTCCTTTTTCTCTTTTTTTTTAAATAAATAAATAAATTTATTTATTTATTTATTTAGGCTGCGTTGGGTCTTTGTTGCTGCGTGTGGGCTTTCTCTACTTGTGGCGAGCGGGGGCTACTCTTCATTGCAGTGTGCAGGCTTCTCATCGTGGTGGCTTCTCTTGTTGCGGAGCACGGGCCCTAGGCACGTGGACTTCAGTAGTTGTGGCACACGGGCTTCAGTAGTTGTGGCTCGCAGGCTCTAGAGCTCAGGCTCAGCAGTTGTGGCATATGGGCTTAGCTGCTCCGTGGCATGTGGAATCTTCCTGGACCAGGGCTTGAACCTGTTTCCCCAGCATTGGTAGGTGGATTCTTAACCACTGCACCACCAGGGAAGCCCCTCCTTTTTCTCTTTTTGTGAGTGTGTATGTGTATGCTTCTTTGTGTGATTTTGTCTGTATAGCTTTGCTTTTACCATTTGGCCTAGGGTTCTGTCTGTCCGTTTTGTTTTTTGGGGTTTTTTTGGTATAGTTTTTAGTGCTTGTTATCATTGGTGGATTTGTTTTTTGGTTTGGTTGTTCTTTCTTTCCTTTGTTTTTATTACTTTTTTTTTTAAATAATATTTTTTTAATTTTTATTTTAATTATTTTATTTTATTTTTTCTTTCTTTCTTTCTTTTTCTTTCTCCCTTTTCTTCTGAGCCAAGTGGGTGACAGGGTCTTGGTGCTCTGGCCAAGTGTCACGCCTGAACCTCTGAGGTGGGAGAGCTGAGTTCAGGACATTGGACCACCTGAGGCCTCCCAGTCCCACATAATATCAAACA
Organism: Balaenoptera ricei; assembly: GCF_028023285.1. NCBI lineage: Eukaryota > Metazoa > Chordata > Mammalia > Artiodactyla > Balaenopteridae > Balaenoptera > Balaenoptera ricei. The sequence continues at coordinate 130,155,371 of NC_082639.1, forward strand.
GCGAAACCTCTCACAGAGATCTCCATCTCAACGCTAAGATCCAGCTCCACTCAACAACAAACAAGCTACAGTGCTAGATATCCTGTGCCAAACAACTAGCAAGACAGGAACACAACCCTACCCATTAGCAGAAAGGCTGCCTGAAAATATAATAAGTTCACAGACACCCCAAAACACACCACTGGATGTGGTCCTGCCCACCAGAAAGACAAGATCCAGCCTCATCCACTAGAACACAGGCAGCAGTCCCCTTCACCAGAAAGCCTACACAACTCACTGAACCAAATTTACCCACTGGGGACAGACACTAAAAACAACAGGAACTACAAACCTGAAGCCAGAGAAAAGGAGACCCCAAACACAGTAAGTTAAGCAAAATGAGAAGACAGAGAAATACACAGCAGATGAAGGAGCAAGGTAAAAACCCAACAGACCAAACAAATGAAGAGGAAATAGGCAGCCTACCTGAAAAAGAATTCAGTAGTGTTAGTAAAGATGATCCAAAATCTTTGAAAAAGAATGGAGAAAATACAAGAAACGTTTAACAAGGACCTAGAAGAACTAAAGAGCAAACAATGATGAACAACACAATAAATGAAATTAAAAATTCTCTAGAAGGAATCAATAGCAGAATAAGTGAGGCAGAAGAATGGATAAGTGACCTGGAATATAAAATATTGGAAATAACTATCACTGAGCAGAATAAAGAAAAAAGACTGAAAAGAATTGAGACAGTCTCAGAGACCTCTGGGACAACATTAAATGCACCGACATTCTAATTATAGGGGTCCCAGAAGAAGAAGAGAAAAAAAAGGGACTGAGAAAATATCTGAAGAGATTATAGCTGAAAACTTCCCTAATATGGGAAAGGAAATAGTCAATCAAGCTCAAGCAGCACAGAGAGTCCCATATAGGAAAAATCCAAGGAGAAACATGCCAAGACACATATTAATCGAACTATCAAAAATTAAATAAAAAGGAAAAATATTAAAAGCAGCAAGGGAAAAGCAACAAATGACATACACAGGAACCCCCATAAGGTTAACAGCTGATCTGTCAGCAGAAACTTTGCAAGCCAGAAGGGAGTGGCAGGACATATTTAAAGTGATGAAAGGGAAAAACCAACAACCAAGATTACTCTACCTAGCAAGGATCTCATTCCAACTTGACGGAGAAATTAAAAGCTTTACAGACAAGCAAAACCTAAGAGAATTCAGCACCACCAAACAAGCTTTACAACAAATGCTAAAGGAACTTCTCTAGGCAGGAAACACAAGAGAAGGAAAAGACCTACAATAAAAAACACAAAACAAGAAAATAGTAATAGGAATGTACATATGGATAATTACCTTAAATGTAAATGGATCATATGCTCCAATGAAAAGACATACACTGGCTGAATGGACACAAAAACAGGACCCGTATATATGCTGTCTACAAGAGACCCACTTCAGACCTAGGGACACATACAGACTGAAAGTGAGGGGATGGAAAAAGATATTCCATGCAAATGGAAATCAAAAGAAAGCTGATGTAGCAATTCTCATATCAGACAAAGTAGACTTTAAAATAAAGACTATTACAAGAGACAAAGAAGGACACTACATAATGATCAAAGGATCAATCCAAGAAGAAGATATAACAATTGTAAATATTTATGCACCCAACATAGAAGCACCTCAATACATAAGGCAAATGCTAACCGCCATAAAAGGGGAAATCAACAGTAACACAATCATAGTAGGGGACTTTAACCCCCCACTTTCACCAACGGACAGATCATCCAAAATGAAAATAAATAAGGAAACACAATGGAGAAAAGACAGCCTCTTCAATAAGTGGTGCTGGGAAAACTGGACAGCTACATGTAAAAGAATGAAATTAGAACACTCCCTAACACCATACACAAAAATAAACTCAAAATGGATTAAAGACCTAAATGTAAGGTCAGACATTATAAAACTCTTAGAGGAAAACATAGGCAGAACACTCTATGACATAAATCACAGCAAGATCATTTTTGACCCACCTCCTAGAGAAATGGAAATAAAAGCAAAAATAAACAAATGGGACCTAGTGAAACTTAAAAACTTTTGCACAGCAAAGGAAACTAGAAACAAGATGAAAAGACAACCCTCAGAATGGGAGAAAATATTTGCGAATGAAGCAACTAACAAAGGATTAATCTCCCAAATATACAAGCAGCTCATGCAGCTCAATATCAAAAAAGCAAACAACCCAATCCAAAAATGGGCAGAAGACCTAAATAGACATTTCTCCAAAGAAGATACACAGATTGCCAACAAACACATGAAAGGATGCTCAACATCACTAATCATTAGAGAAATGCAAATCAAAACTACAATGAGATATCATCTCACACCGGTCAGAATGGCCATCATCAAAAAATCTACAAACAATAAGTGCTGGACGGGGTGTGGAGAAAAGGGAACCCTCTTGCACTGTAGGTGGGAATGTGAATTGATACAGCCACTATGGAGAACAGTATGGAGGTTCCTTAAAAAACTAAAAATACAACTACCATATGACCCAGCAATCCCAGTACTGGCCATATACCCTGAGAAAACCATAATTCAGAAAGAGTCATGTACCACAATGTTCATTGCAGCACTATTTACAATAGCCAGGACATGGAAGCAACCTAAGTGCCTGTCGAATGATGAATGGATAAAGAAGATGTGCCACATATATACAATGGAGTATTACTCAGCCATAAAAAGAAATGAAATTGAGTTATTTGCGGTGAGGTGATGGACCTAGAGACTGTCATACAGAGTGAAGAAAGTCAGAAAGAGAAAAACAAATACTGTATGCTAACACATATATATGGAATCTAAAAAAAAAAATGGTTCTGAAAAACTTAGGGGCAGGACAAGAATAAAGACGCAGATGTAGAGAATGGACTTGAGGACACGGGGAGGGGGAAGGGTAAGCTGGGACGAAGTGAGGAGTGGCATGGAGATATACACACTAGCAAATGTAAAATAGCTAGTGGGAAGCAGCCGCATAGCAGAGGGAGATCAGCTCGGTGCTTTGTATCCACCTAGTGGGTGGGATAGGGAGGGTGGGAGGGAGACGCAAGAGAGAGGAGAAATGGGGATAAATGTACATGCATAGATGATTCACTTTGTTATACAGCGGAAACTAACACACCATTGTAAAGCAATTATACTCGAATAAAGATGTTAAAAAAAACACAACAATTTGACCAAAATCCTTGAGATTATAACTTTCAGCAAGGTAATTTTTCATATTAGAAACTCATATGATTATAGTGATCCAGAAAAAATATGTTGAAAAAAGATACTCATAGTCTCCTTAAACATTAAAATATTGTAAATAGCCTAAATATCCAGCCATAACACAGTGATTACCTTAAATATTACATAGCCATTATGGTACAATTGTTGAGGAATACTGAGTTTGGAAAATCTTCAGCTGAGTGAAATAGGATAGTAAATATACCATATGGTACCAAAAAAAAATAAAAAAGAAAAGGTGAAGTTTGAATAGTGAGCTTGCCTAGTCATTTTTCTCCTGGTACTCCAAAATGCATTACTTATTTGTCCCTCCAGTCATTCATTAACAGTTGAGTTGCAAGACACTGAAATAGGTGATGTGGAAATATGAGGGTGAACATACTAAGTTCTCGACCTCCTGGAAAGATAAGGTATATACACAGAGACCCAGACGACCAGGCAGTAAACAAGTGCCACGTGAGTAGGCACAGACAGTAAGGGCTGGAGAGTTCATATCAACACAGTACAGACTTTTTATGCACCATAACCTGGGAAGGCTATAAATGTGGCTAATGCATACTTCCAGCCCTCAAGGATCTTAACATTTATGGAGACAGATATTTAGGCAACTAATCATAATACAGGAAAAGTGACTTAATAAGATAATCTCCTAATGTGAGTCAGTTTTGTGAAAGAAATAAACCTGGTGATAGAGACTAACAGGAAAGTGCAGAGAGAGGAAGGCCTTCCTTAAGCAGGGCATGGTCAGAGAAAGTGGCTGTGAGGAGGTAACACCTGAGCTAAGGGAGAGAGGGAGCAGGTATGTGAAATGCCAGAGGAGAGGGAGCAGAAATGTGGCTGGAGCACATTTCAGAGTATTGGTGAGGCCACAGAGGGGGTGGAAGGAAGCTCCCTCAGGGATCTCCAGACCAAGGTAAGGAGTTTGGATTTCATTGTAAACTCAATGGGAAACCACTAAAAGTTGTTTGGTTTTTAAAAAATTCTTTTATTTGGTAAGTTTCAAATTTATGAAAAGTTGTAAGAATAACACTATACAGTCTTTATTCCAATTCATCTACTGTTAACATCTTGCTCCATTTTTTATAGCCTTTGTTCTCTCTATATGTACTTATTTTTTCTGAAGCATTTCATTTGAGTGTTAAGTTGCATAATTCATGCCCTTTAACCCCCAAATACTTTACTCTGAATTCCCCAAGAATAACAACATTCTCTTACATAAGTAGAATATACTTATCATCTTCAGAAAATTTAACATCGATACAATAATTTACTGTTCATAATCCAGTTTTGTCAACTGCCTCAGTAATGTTCTTTAACATTCTTTTTCTTTTTTTTTGTAAACAGCCCAGATGTCCTCCAACAGGTGAATGGAGGTATGTCCATACCATGGAACACTACTCAGCAACTAAAAAGACCAAACTATTGATACACACAACAACCTAGATAACCTCCAGAGAGTTACACTGAGTGAAAAAAAAAAATCTCAAAAGATTACATATACAATATTATTCCACTTATAAAAATTCTTAAAATGGCAAAATTATAGAAATGGAGAACTGATTAGCGATTACCAGGGGTTAAGAAGGAAGTAGGGGTAGGAGAGAAGTGGGGGGTGGCTATCATAGGTCAACATAAGGGATCCTCATGGTGATGGGAATGTTCTGTATCTTGACTGTATCAATATTAATATCCTGGTTGTGATATATATTTTTTTAACATCTTTACTGGACCTGGTTGTGATATTATACTGTAGTTTTGCTGATGTTACTACTGGGGAAAACTAGGTAAAGAGTATACAGAATCTCTCTATATTATTTTTTACAATGGCCTGTAAATATATAATCACCTCAAAAAATTTAATTAAAAAAAAATCAATGAGACAGCAAAGTATTATTGTATTCAGTCACTTCATTTATACTCCAAGAGGTCCCCAGAATGCTTCCTGTGGTGTCAGACAGAGAGAAGGTGCTCAGTAGAGGTTTGTTGAATGAATAAATAAGAAAGGATTTGAGTTTCCTTTACCCGACCCCCCATTTTATAGCAGGTACCTGGCCATAAAGATTGTGACTAATCCCAAAATACTAGCTATTAAATGGCATATGTGGAACTGGAACTCTGGACTCCTAACTTCAAGGCCAAAATTTTCTTTTGATCACATCTTTTTTTTTAACATCTTTATTGGAGTATAATTGCTTTACAGTGGTGTATTAGTTTCTGCTTTATAACAAAGTGAATCCGTTATACATATACATATGTCCCCATATCTCTTCCCTCTTGCATCTCCCTCCCTCCCACCCTCCCTATCCCACCCCTCTAGGTGGTCATAAAGCACCGAGCTGATCTCCCTGTGCTATGCGGCTGCTTCCCACTAGCTATCTATTTTACGTTTGGTAGTGTATAAATGTCCATGCCACTCTCTCACTTTGTCCCAGCTTACCCTTCCCCCTCCCTGTATCCTCAAGTCCATTCTCTAGTAGGTCTTTGTCTTTATTCCCATCTTGCCCCTAGGTTCTTCATGACCATTTTTTTTAGATTCCATATATATGTGTTAGCATACGGTATTTATTTTTCTCTTTCTGACTTACTTCACTCTGTATGACAGTCTCTAGGTCCATTCACCTCACTACAAATAACTCAATTTCGTTTCTTTTTATGGCTGAGTAATATTACATTGTATATATGTATCACATCTTCTTTATCCATTCATCTGTTGATGGACACTTAGGTTGCTTCCATGTCCTGGCTATTGTAAATAGAGCTGCAATGAACATTTTAGTACATGACACTTTTTGAATTATGATTTTCTCAGGGTATATGCCCAGTAGTGGGATTGCTGGGTCATATGGTAGTTCTATTTTTAGTTTTTTAAGGAACCTCCATACTGTTATCCATAGTGGCTGTATCAATTTACATTCCCACCAACAGTGCAAGAGGGTTCCCTTTTCTCCACACCCTCTCCAGCATTTATTGTTTGTGGATTTTTTGATGATGGCCATTCTGACCAGTGTGAGATGATAGAAAGCCCAGAGATGATTATATCTTTATACTCTCTCTTTTCATGGAAGAGATGCTATCTCTTAAACCTTCATGGTCTCCTTTGTGTCAAAACATAGTTTCTTTCTTTCTTTCTTTTTATTTTTGCTAGAATATGATTTTTTTCTTCTCATCACTGCCGTCTCCCTAAACAACTAGTATATCCACCACAGACATTTTATCATTCACGTTAACCTTAATCCTCTACATCCCAGCTTGCATCCTTACCCCATTCCCCAACCTCTACCCTTCTCCCTTCACTAAAACTATTTTCTTAAAAATTCCAACTGCCCTCTTTGTGACATCATCTCAAAGTTCATCCTTCTGTATGTCTCTGTAGCATGAGAACCTTGTTGACAATTCACTTTGAGCTAATAATTTTACCTCTGGAAAACAAGTTATCCTTTTTCCCAGATAACATCTACATCCCCCGTCAGTTCTGATTCTGGGCTTTAAGATTCTCCAGTGTTCTTTCATTTCTATTACAGGTCTACATTCTTTCTCCCAGCTCAGTGAGTCCCGGGCAATGTTAAGTTCTCTCACAGTCTGGGATATCAAGTCCAACATTCTTTGCCTCCCCAAAGCCTCTGACCCGTATAGGAAGCAGTCTATGGATAAGCCCACCCTTGCCACCCTCTCTGCAGAAGGAGACAGGGAGAAAGAACCATCATTATGGGACTTACTGAACAGGTTATTCCAGGTCACATTTGTCTTTTCCTCAGACTCTATTGTTTGGAAAACGAGTACCCTGTGATGGTCCAGGTTTTTAAGCAATTCTTCACAGTAAAATGGAATCCCACAGCTTCCCTCTGCCATGTACCTGTAGTGAAAACAACGCAATCTATTTATATCAAAGAACCATCTTTAGGGAAGTAAAAATATTTGAGTTTTCTCAATCACCTGAAAATAATCACTTCTCTTTCTCCTTTTGTTTTGGTTTGTTTTTCATTTTTAGGGATTGCTTTTTCTTTTTTCTCTCATTTTTAAAATTACATAATAAATCATTTAAATCTTTCCAACGTCAAAACTATGTAATAAGGTACATCCTCAGTCTTGCTTCCCTTCCTCACCTTATAAGTAACCATTTAAATTAGTTTCTGGTTTATCTTTTCAACGTTTCTTTTTAAAACTATAGAAAATGCACACACGTATTTCACTCTCTTCCTTAGATAAAAGACAGCAAGTTATACACACTGCACACAAGGCAACCCCTTGTTTTTTCACTCAACAATGTATCCTGGTCATCCCTCCATATCAGTAGATCTTCCTTATTTCTCTTTATAGCTACGTAGGGCTCAATCGTGTGGATGAATCCTAGTTTATTCTAACTATCCTCTTAGAGATGGACATTTGGATTGCTTTCAGTCTTTTACTAGTACAAATAATGCCTCAATAAAAACTGTGCCCATATGTCACTTCATATTTTTGTCAATATATGTATTTTTAAATTTTTAAAGTTTTTATTGAAGTATAGTTGATTTACAATGTTGTGTTAGTTTCAGGTGTACAGCAAAGTGATTCAGATATATATATATATTCTTTTTCAGATTCTTTTCCCTTATAGGTTATTACAAAATATTGAGCATAGTTCCCTGTCAGTATATCTTTGAGGTAGGTTCCTAGAATTGGGAAGGCTAGATCAAAAAGTAAATGCATATATAATAAATATATACATATATAACAAATACATACATAATGAATAAATACATACATACATACAGAGAGAAAGAGGGAGAGACAGAGAGACAAAGGGAAAGAACACACAAAATTCATGCCTGGAGTTATTTTAAATGAGACTTTGTCCAAGACGTTTCTCTTCCAGAAGCAAAGCAACCTCATTAGAAAGAACAGATGCAGATAGCAAGGTGGCTTGTGAACAGCCAGCTAAGGAAGAGGCGTTGTCCATGTTGTTAAGGGGACTGCTGTCAAGACCCCAGGAGAGGAGTCACTGAGAAGCTCAGAGAGCACTGACATCACCATCTACCATGACAGGGAACACCAGCACCAGACCACGTTATCGCCAGCGACTAAGACCTTGCTCAGCTGTGGGCTGTGGTTCTTAAGGCTTACCAGTTTGCCTTTTGTGTTACTTGCCCATGACAGTGCCCTTAGTCACTGTGGGTTAGAGTGAGTGTACCCATAGCCAGCATGATGAAAGGGAAACAAAACTGATGTCCTAAGCAACGTTTGAGACGGTGTAACAGGGACCATAACAAGGAAAAGTGAGCAGCACCCATCCTATCAAGCATGTTCAGTGGCCCCTTTGAAAGGCGGGACCAGCAAGAATCCTGAAATGGCCGCTTTCAGACACATCTTAAGGAATCTGATGAAGTCTGGACCTGGAGAATGAGTGCAGCTGTCAAGGCCTCAGGACAGACATAGGTTACTCACGTGTCTAGTTCTTTGGGGATACCCCTGACGTTGAGGTCCAGGCAGACCTTGTTGAGGATGTCCTTAGGCTGCACGGCTCCAAGGGTGACATAGGTGGTGTTCCTGTTCTTCATTATGGCACTGGCAGCTGCACAGGGTATGTCGATGAAGGGAGACAGGGACATGATGATGAAGATGGGAACAGACCGGATAAGCTTCTCCATAAAGGTCCAGGAGGCTGAATCGATAAACTGGCCTTCATCGATGATGAAAATAATCCTTTCCTCTTTCACCGTCTGGACAAGGTGGAGAAACAGAAAGAAAAATGCTGTAGGACTTCAGGGGTTTTTTTTGTTTTTGTTTGTTTTTTTGGCTGCACCGAGCAGCTTGCGGGATCTCAGTTCCCCGACCAGGGATTGAACCCAGGCCATGGCAGTGAAAGCGCCAAATCCTAACTAGACCACCAGGGAACGCCCGTGACTTCAGTTTTTTATACACGTGTATGGGTATGCATGTGTATCCACCGAGTTTTGTGAAGCTAAGTTAAATCTGTTCTTTCCAATAACTTTGCGTTAATTTAGATTCTGCTAATTGGAATCTGTGGCAATTGGGACAGAACTGGCTGGAATAGACTGTTACTTGGTCAAATCTTTGTGTAAAGGTAATGTAAATATATAGGATATATGGGGTTGTAGTCAAGTTAAACAGCCATTACATAAAAATTACTGAGGTTTACTTCAAGTCATTCTAATCTATTGAAAAATGAAGGTCTCCTGGAAATACATTGACATTTATTCAACCAACATCGATTCAACACATACTTACCAAGCACCCACTGGGCTAGGTGCTGGAGGCAGAGTGCTGAGAGAAACTCACCTGGTCCTTGCCCTGCTGGCAGTTTATGCTGTTCTAGCTTGAGCTATGGCACATGTTACACTTAAAAACAGATCGTGTGTCCCTTTTCTTGTGTAGACTACCTTTCCCTAACTAGTCTGAATTATTTATTTACTCATTAAGCATTTATTGTGCATCTGTTAGGGTCAGGTACTGTTTTAAGCACTGGGGATAGAGTATTCAACAAAATATAGAGCTTACATTTAGTGTGAGCCCCTGCACAGCGGGCCCTGCATTTCCATAGTGTAACATGTCTAAATGGAGAAAACCTTCCCCACTCTTACTGCTCCAGACTGCTCTTGGCTTCTTTTGTTTCCCTCTGGGAAGAGATTGGGTTAAGCCATTCTTTCCCTCTGCATGTTTTTATAAACTAGAGCAGCAAAGGCTACATTCAAATTTCAAATTTCAGAAGATGATCATTATAAAGTAGTATAGCCTGCCTTATCACATATACGTTAAGTCCCCTCTTACACCCCCATTCTGTCACCAGATCGTTAGTTCTTCACTGACCCTGAGAACATTTTAATGAATAGGGGTTAGCATCCCATTGTTTTGTTTTGTTTTGTATTTGACTAATATCTTTAAAACTACAGGGCAGGGAGTTCCCTGGTGGCGCAGTGGTTGAGAGTCTGTCTGCCAAGGCAGGGGACATGGGTTCGAGCCCTGGTCCAGGGAGATCCCACATGCCACAGAGCAACTAAGCCCGTGAGCCACAACTACTGAGCCTGTGCTCTAGAGCCCACAAGCCAAAACTACTGAGCCTGCAAGCCACAACTACTAAAGCCTGCGCACCTAGAGCCCATGCTCCACAGCAAGAGAAGTCACCGCAATGAGAAGACCACGAATTGCAACAAAGAGTAGTTCCTGCTCACCGCAACTAGAGAAAGCCCCCGCACAGCAACAAAGACCCAACGCAGCCAAATAAATAAACAAACAAATAAATAAATAAAAACTACGGGGCAGTTAGAAATGTGAGTTTTAGTCATAGAATAGCCTTGTCAGTGAATTATTTGTGAATTGGGGAGAGTAAAGCAGGAACCAAAAAACCTACATGAATTCAATAGTACACCAACTGAGAAGTTTCAAAACAAAAACAAACAACTAAACAGATTCCTAGGCCCAAACCAAGCCCTTTTCAATTTGGGGTAGAATTCACAAATCCATTTATTTTATGAAGCTTCCTGGATACTTGTGGTGCAAACAGTCCAAAGCCTGACATTTAGAAACTACTGATATAGCCTTATTTGCCTGCAATGGAGAAGAAGGAAGTTGTGTTATAAACTTACACAATGCCACAAACTTGAATTGTTTATTTATGATGTGCCAGACACTCTGCTGGTCAATAGTGATACAAAAATGAGAAAGAGGCTCCCTTTCCTTAAGAAGCTCACAACCTCCCGAGGGGGAGAGACACATATATAAGTAGCAAATTGCAATACAGTATGGAAAATACAATAAGAAATATGTTCAAAGTGCTACAGAAACACAGCAGAAGAGGAATTAGTCATGCCTTGTGATTTGGGGGAGTTCTCACTGAAGAGGTGACATTGAATGATGAGTAGCATTTCTCCAGGTTAAAAAAAAAAAGTCTTTTGGCTTTTATCTTATTAGTATTGAGAATTAATTGGATAGTATAAAGCACAGGTTGGAGCGATTTGCATACACTTTGGCAGTTGTATGGAGGATGAATTGGAGTGGAGAGGTATGAGGCACAGAGATTAGTTGGAAAGCTTTGGAAATAGCCCAGGAAGAGAAAGAGGCTGAACTACAGTAGGGAACAGAGGACGGGGAGATTCCAGTGTCAGTCTGAGGTAGACATGGTAGGACTTGTCAACTGAGTAAATGTAGAAGATGTGGCAACTGGTGAGGAAGGGAGCAAAGATAACTTTAAATGACGTGTGAATGAATTCGCTATTAACTAAATCACGGGTCAGGATCAGGATGAGGAAGATAGGGCACTAAAGTAGGAAAAAAAATGAATTTAGTATTAGACACTAAACTGAGTGTGAGTCCCCATATCCAAGTGGAATACACAGTTCTTGGAAATATGATTTTGGTGCTTATACGAGAGCTGAGGAATGGGATATAAAGTTGGTGATCATCAACATATAATGGACAGTCATGATATAACTCAGAGAGAAAAAGTTAACATTGGTTGAGTGTTTCCAATGAAAGAGGCACTATTCTAAGTTTTACACATAATCTAGTCATTTAAACCTTACAACCCTGTGAGTTAGGTACTATTATTTCCTCATTTTATAGAAGGTAAAGTAAAAGCATGGACAGGTTGAGTCACTTAATCAAGGTTACCCAGGTAGCAAGTGACAGGCCTAAGGGCTCAAACCTTGGTAGACTGATTACAGAGCCTATATACATAACCAGTTTGATAGACTGCATCTCATACAGAGGGAGAGAAAAAGAGGACTGGTTTTAAGGTGAGGCCAAACTCCCAGGAGTAATGTTAAAGGACTCCTTTCAAGCACAGCTAAATTCTGAACAGACTCTTAGCTTGAGGTTTGGAAGGAAGGAGGAAAATGAAACACTTTGGGTTAAATCTTTCACATACTTCAAAGCTTCTTGCCATTGGAGTCTAAACCCTTGAGGCCACCTGGCTTTGTGGTGAGATGCCCCATTTCCCCCTCCCCATTATTTGACCCATAGACGCTCTTACTTGCTCCAAGATCTTCATAAACAACGCTTCCAACTGCTTCTGCTTTCTCATGGTGCTCATCCTGGAAACCTCTCGTGAAATAGGGAACTGTATAAAGAATTATGAGAATATTGAGTATGGGCAAATAGCAGAGGGAACTACTAGTTGTATGACTCTGGCAATTCACTTTACTGTTCTGTGCCTTAAAATCCTCATGTGTTAGATAATCCATAACATCCCTTCCAGCTCTAATACTCTATGCCATTGAATCTAATAGATACAGGAAAGAACAAGGCACATTCTTGTCTTTGCATTGGCAGTCACCTGTGGGAGCAGAGTGATTTCGTGCCCTGGACTAGCTAGTACAGTATAGCTATGATGGGAAGGTGAGAAAAGAAATGAATCAGCAGGTGGCTATTTGGGTTTTCTTGAGTCTGGTACCAATATATCTCAGGAAGGTGGCTCATTCAAGGATTGGGAGCCATTTCCTTACCACCTGGATGCTCCAGATGAGAAAAGAAGAGGATAATAAAGGCCAAGGAGATGAAAAGTCATAAAGCATCAGGGAAGAGTGGTCACATCAACCCCTTCACTATTTCTCACAGGAGTCTAACATTAGCTAGTTACCTGCACATGGAAAATGTCATTAAGAAGACAATGGAACTTTTCATCCAGCAGTGACTTGACTTTATTTTGAAGGTTGGTCTGTCGTTCTTTATAATGTTTGCAAGTATCCAGACCTAGTACATTGGCCATGAGTATCTGGATGGTATAAAAATTTTGATGGAAGCTGATCTTAGTCAACGCAATAGCAATAGTCCTGTTTATAAGAAAGTCAAGAATCAGAGTTTTAAAATATATTTTCTGAAAACAGTAAAGGTTGAAGGAAAGCCCTGACTCTTCATATTCAGTTGTAATGACAGATTTCCCAAGCTATCTGGAAGCTGTTCTTTATTTGTGCTTCAGATACCCTCCCTTATTCCACTATGTTTCTAAGCTCTGTAAATGTATCCTAGCTATCCCCTCTTCTCTAGTCCTACCACCAATGCCTGGCTTCAGGCCCTCACATTCTCACCTATACTCCCTAACAGCATACTACTACCCCTGTCTAGCACCAAGACTCTCTGAATGCATCACCTTTATGGAAGCCTGAAGCACCTAGATAGATGCAAGTCTAGGCTAAGTCTAGACTCCTTCATGTGACATATAAGCCTTTCCAAGGCCTCATTGTCATTTCTTGCCACTCTCTGCCCAGCAGTCTACCCTCCACCAGCAACAAACCGGTGAGTGTTCCCTGCACATCCAACTGTTCCTTCTGTTTATGCCTTTGCTTCCCTCGGCCTGGAGTGTTATCACTTCTCACAGTCCCTCCTAATCCCTCATTTCCTGTTCATTTATAAATCTCAGCTCAGGAGTAACCTCCTGGAAATCTTCCCTGATGCCCTCAGGTTGGATGACATACCGCTCTTTCTCGTAGCTTTTACAGTACTCTATTGCGTGCTTCTATCAGTGTCCTCACCACATTCTATTTTTACTGTCATCTCTCTTTCCTTCTCTTTTGCGAGAACTCCTTGAGGGTAGGGATCAGATATTATTCGTCTTCAAGGCTTTGCAACTTGTTATGGATTGATTTATGCACCCCTCCCGCCCCACCAATTCATATGCTGAAGTCTTAGCCCTCACAATGTGACCTTATTTGGGAATAGGGTCATTGCAGATGTTAAGTAGGTAAGTTAAGATGAGGCCATACTGGAATAGGGTGGGCCCCTAATCCAATATGACTGTCTCTTTATAGGAAGGGGAAATTTCGGGGATTCCCTGGCGGTCCAGTGTTTAGGACTCCGTGCTTTCACTGGTGTGGCCCAGGTTCAATCCCTGGTCAGGGAACTAAGATCCCGCAAGCCACGCAGTGGGAAAAAAAAAAGAAGAGGGACATTTTTGGGCACAGACAGCACACATGGAGAACATCATGTGAAGATGGAGGCAGAGACTGGGGTGATGCTTCTACAAGCCAATGAACACCAATGACTGCCAGCAAGCCACCAGAAGCTAGGAAAGAGGCACAGAACAGATTGTCCCTCACAGCTGATGGAAGGAACCAACTTTACGACACCTGGATCTTGGACTTCTACCCTCTTGTACACTGAGACAATATACTTTTGTTGCTTAAGCCACCTAGCTTGTGGTGCTTTGTCATGGTAGCTCTAGCAAACTAACACAGCACTTAGTTCCTGGAACATAGCAGGTACTCAGTAAGTGATGGAATAAATGAGTGTCTTCTGGTTATTTTGAATTATCCCCTCAGCAATGTTAAAGGTATTTTAAAACTAGTCTTTCTCAGGCCTGACATTAAAAAAGAGTAGAAACACAGTTAAAAATAAGATTAATCAGAATGTTCCCCTTAAAGCCTTTAGGTTAGATGGTGAAAGGATGTGAGACACCATTACCATTGTCTTGGTCATCATCACTGTTATTGAATACCATACCATCCACCTCCATGAGATGGGTTGTCCCAAAGAGAGCCCTCATGACATTCCTTATACGAAAAGAGACCAACAGCATGAGGTAAGTACATCAGCTCTGCCTTCCGAAGGAAAATCCAGAGGCCTTTCATTCTCTAACCATACTCTCAGGGCTCAGTGGTTTGAACTAGTGATTCCCTGTCGGCCACATGGATAAACTTACATATTTGTTCTGCAAACCCAATCTATCCTCAACATTTATACCAGTTGTTCTCAAACTGTGCATTAGGAAACTTAAAAATATCAATGTCCAAGCCTGTCCTGGCATTAAATCAGGATCTCCAGGGGTCAACCCATCTTCCATTTTCTCAGTTAGATATGTTTATCATTAATTATTTATCTAGCACAAGGGGCATGACACCCAATAATAACTGATAGATTGTGGATAGTTTACATAAGGCAACTTATATAAAGGAGAGGAACATTGAAACAAAGGAAACTCTTAAGGATGTCAGGATTCTCTGGATTCACAAAAAAATGGTCATTGCAAGACACTCACCTGTGGTTCTCACCTTGGGCCAGGTACTCAATTTCCACTAGTATCTGGCTTTTTCCATATCCCGATAATCCTTCGTACATCAGGACTCGGCTGCAGTTAGATATCAAAAATTCCTTCATAGTACACATGAAGTATTTGATCTCCTTATCGCGTCCTGTTATTTTCATTTTTTAAAAAGGGAGCAAACCCAATCAACATAAAATAGTCTAGAAACATAAAAAAGCACATAGTGATACAGCTTCTAAGAATACCCTTGGAATTTCCATGGCATTGTTCATGGAGTTTCTTGAGGTCCTGTGCACTTTAAAATTTTTAAAAATCTTTCTCTAGAACTTTCCAGTTAACAGTGTGGTTTTACAGTTTCGTTTTGTTTTGTTTTGGTTTGGTTTTTTTTGATTCCCACAAGCTGTGAGGGAAAGGATTCTTATAATGCTCATTATGATGTCCATTTAATTTTAGTGTAGAAAACTGAGATTTGCTTAAATTATACAACCAGGAATTAAACCAGAGCTATCTGACCCTAATGCTTGTTTTCTTTTCCTTTTTCTGTAACACACTAGAAGTAACTATAGATTATTACATTAGGAAATCAACTTATTAAAGTTAAGGTTCCCATGTTGAAAAATATGGATAAAATTTTTTTATTTCTGATTCTGTGAAGGAAACTTGCTCTTTGTAAATGAGAAATTATACTTATCTCAGGGCTACTAAAAGTATTAACAGTGATTAAAAAATTCAATTTGCTTTAAAAAACTCATATGTAGATTAATTCTATCATAAGAACAACCTAAATTCCTAGTAAAAGTAAATTATAGGTTTTTTTCCTTATTATAAAACTAATGCATGCTCACTGTAGAAAATATAGAAAACTTAAAAAAGGAAAAGAAGAAAATAAAAGTCCTCTTGGGTTACAACACTATCACTCTTATTTTTCTTATGTGTTTTTAAATATGTGTAACAGGATGCCCTGACTGAAATCTGAAACTCAGCCTACAGTCTTTGAAACCTGGGTGGATAGGAAGGAGTTGGCAGAACGGTAATTTCTGTCAAAAGAGCTGGAGACCAAATCAGGGTTGACTCTTCCTTCTTTGCTGGACAGATCACTGTGGAGGGCCCATTCTGTTTTCCATTGATAGAGTAAATACATACCTAGATGTTAGCTAAAGTCTATTGAAAACCAAGACCACTACTCTAAGTTTAGATGTTTTATACGAAGAAGCTAAGTGTTTATTTGGTAATGTAAATTTCTGGGTAAGATTTCGTGAGAATTACTCTGCAGACCATATTGCTTCTTTTAGGTGAAACATGTCCTTTCTGAAAACACATTTGAATTTCAATTTTGTGAGATGTGTAGTATTGTTCTTTGGCCTAAAGCTTACACAGGAACTTAGAAGATAAGGCCCAGAAGGCTGCAGAGCAGAATCTTCTAGCTGTTTTATGTTCTATTTGTATAGAACACATACAGGTAAGAACTTACTGATTGTCTTTTTAGTTGGATTCTAAAATGAGGTTAACTCAACTTGCCTTGAAGTATGCATACCTTGTTTCTATTTGAACAAGGCCCTAATATCTGAGACTGTTGTATGCATTTTTGACCCTAAAAGAACACTTTTTGTTCATCTTAGTTTTGTTATCAGTTAGCATATACAATTTCATTTACAGGCGCTCTTGTAAAAGAAGGGTATTTCCCATACGCCTAACCTCTGACAGTCTGTTTTTGGTTATAGCTTTAAGGAAAGATATGTGAGCCTGATCTTTACCTTATACTGGTGAAATCAGGGCAAAAAGGCAAGTAGAGAGAATTCCCTGGCAGTCCAGTGGTTAGGACTCTGCGCTTTCAATGCTGAGGGCCTGGGTTTGATCCCTGTTCAGGGAACTAAGGTCTCACAAGCCGCTCAGCAGCAGCCGAAAAAGAAAACAAAACAAAACACACACACAGGGCTTCCCTGGTGGGGCAGTGGTTGAGAATCTGCCTGCCAATGCAGGGGACACGGGTTCGAGCCCTGGTCTGGGAAGGTCCCACATGCCGTGGAGCAACTAGGCCCGTGAGCCACAATGAATGAGCCTGCGCGTCTGGAGCCTGTGCTCCGCAACAAGAGAGGCCGCGATAGTGAGAGGCCCGCGCACCAAGATGAAGAGTGGCCCCCACTTGCTGCAACTAGAGAAAGCCCTTGCACAGAAACGAAGACCCAACACAGCCATAAATAAATTAATTAATTAATTTTAAAAAAATTAAAAAAAAAAAACCACACACACAGAAAACAAACAAACAAAGGCAACTAGACCAGACTGAGAAATATATGCATATTGTAGCAATGTATTCTAATATGTCTGTCATACTGAGTCCTCAATTTTGTAGAAAGGGTGTTAGGACTTCCATTTACTGTCAGTCATTATCACAACAAGCATATCCTAGGATGAAAAGTTAGGCCTCGAAGGAGGGTGAGAGTGGGCATTCCTTCTCCTTTCTAGCCTTCAAGAGTTTGGGGATCTGGACTTATAAGAAGTGATGTGCTTGCAGACTCTGAAAACTACCTGAATGCACTGAAAGTTAGGCATTGCTGCTGGCTCAAGTGCTCTTTGAAGTTCTGGAACTGTTGCCTTCTTTTATGCTCTGCTGACATCAAGATTCTGTCCTAATATTCCCCCAACGTGTGGGACAGAACCTCTTCTCAATTGCCCTAACACAGTTATGACCGAGATTTAATTTATAATGATACTTTTAGGGATGTTCACGTCTAACAGAAGGAAATTACAAGTGTTACTTGAAATGGCTGCCTTCAGAATCCACAGGCCAATCTTCATGTGGGTCTCTTCTCTACCTCATTTTATGTCTACTTCCCTGTATAGTCTTGAGTTAGCTTTCTTATGATAGGGTTCCTCTCACCAAGAATCACAAAAACATCACTGCCAGAGGGATCATAGCTCTAAATGTAAAAGGTAAAACAAAATTTCTGGAAGAGAATCTAGAAAAATATCTTCATGACTTTTGGGTGAGGAAAGATTTCTCAAGCAGTATACAAAAGCACTAATTATAAAGACAAAGATTGATAAATTGGATTTCATTAAAATAAAAAATTGTGTTCATTAAATACATAATAAATACATATAAATAGAGTAAATAGAGTAAATAAATAATAGAGTAAATACATATAAATAGAGTAAATACATAATAGAGTAAAAAGGCAAGCACAGAATGGGAAAAGTTACATACAGTAAAAACAAATAGACCCATTTTCAGAATATATAAATAATTCCAACAGATCTATAAAAAAATACAATCCAATTGAAAAATAGACAAAAGATTTGTACAGACACTTTATAAAAGATGATTTCCAAATGGCCAATAAATATTTGGAAAAGGTGCTCAACCACATCAGGGAAATACAGATGGAAACCATGGTGAGATACCACTATAAACCCAACAGAATTATTTAAATTATAAAGACTGAGAAAACTATCTACCAAAATTGTACCCTTTGCCCCAACAGTATCACTCCTATATATATACTCAACAGCAGAAATGCATACATATGTTCACCATAAGACTTGTACAGAAATCTTTATGGCAGTATTATTCATAAGAACCCAAAATGGAAACAACTCAAATGTTGTACAAAAGCAGAATGAATACATTGTTATATATTTATAAAAGGGAATATAGTCATCCCTCTGTATCCACAGGAGATTGGTTCCAGGACCCCCGGGGATATCAAAATCTGAGGATGCTCAAGTCCCTTATATAAAATGGTGTTGTATTTGCATATAACCTAAACACATCCTCCTGTATACTTTAACTCATCTCTAGATTAATTATAATAGCAAATACAATGTAAATGCTATGTAAATAGTTGCCGGTGTGCAGCAAATTCAAGTTTTGCTTTTGGGAATTTTCTGGAATTAAAAAAAATTTTCTTTGGGCTTCCCTGGTGGCGCAGTGGTTAAGAATCCACCTGCTAATGCAGGGGACACAGATTTGAGCCCTGGTCCGGGAAGATCCCACATGCCGCAGAGCAACTAAGCCCGTGCACCACAACTACTGAGCCTGTGTGACACAACTACTGAAGCCCACGTGCCTAGAGCCTGTGCTCCGCAACAACAGAAGCCACCGCAATGAGAAGCCCGTCCACCACAAGGAAGAGTAGCCCTCGCTCACCGCAACTAGAGAAAGCCCGTGCGCAACAACAAAGAGCCGACGCAGCCAAAAATAAATAAATTTAAAAAAAAAATTTTTTTTTTTGATTTGTGGTTGTTTGAATCCATGGATGCACACCCTGCAGATACAGAGGGCCAACTGTACTACACAGCAATGAAAATGGATGAATTATAGCTACATCCAACAATATGGATGAATTTCATAACGTAATGTTGATTTAAAGAAGGCTTACGTAATTACACAATATATGATTTCATTCATATAAATTTTAAGAACAGGCCTAAGTAATTTAGGGTGTTAGAAATCTTTGGGTAAAGGGAGAGGGATAAAGCATGTGAGGGTTTCCAGAGTACTGTTATTTTTCTATTTCTTGGCCTGGATGGTGATTATACATTCATTTTGTGATAATTCATTAAGCTGAAGACTTATCATTGGTGTACATTTCTGTATGTTTTGTTATAGTTCAATAAAGAGGTTTAAGAATCAAGGCTCACTACCTACCTAGCAAAGGGTAACCCTCATTTCTGTTGCAGATGAGGTATGCCATCCCAAACATGCTGAAGAGAAGGAAAGAAAAGATGTTAGCATCAAAACAGGGAAATACTGAGAGCCAGAGGGACTAGTTCTTAGTTCCCAGAAAGCCTCCTTTTCAGTCTCTAACAGGAATCTATCCCCTGTTATCAAGGGGTCTATCAAGGGGTGCAGATGCCAAAAGGAAGGGAAAGGAGAAGTTCTTACCTGGTAATAGAGTCTCCAAACAATTTAGGTAGCTGCCTTTACCACAGCACCTGGTACGTTGTTCAAAAAATGCTTGTTGAGTCTGCATTGGTAGAACTGACCCTTTTCTAGGGAAACCAGACACTCAGTATGGGACCCAATAAAGTTAGATGTGTTATATTGTCTCACAGCATGGAAAGATTCTACCAGTTGCTCAAACAATGATCGTTCACCTTTGTGGAACACATGCTATGTGCCTGGCAGTTTCAAGTGCTGTACATGTATCATTTTCTTTACTCCTGACAAAAACCTTATTAAGAAGGTATTATTATTATTATGTCCATTTTACAAATGAGAAAATTGAGGTACAGAGAATTTAACTTGAACAAGATCCCATGGCTAGTGGTGACAGAGGATAGTGACAGAGTCAGTATCTAAAACTAGGCCAGGGGTATATGCTTGCCCACTGCATAATATCATCTCTTGAAGGGGCCTTTTTAGACAAATGGCTCATTCCCTTGTTTATACTATCATACTACCTTGTTATGCCTCTGTTGTAGCACATACCAAAGTTTCCTATGTAATATACAGCTCATTTTGTGTATGTTGTCTTCCCCATTAGATTTCAGGACAGGAACCAGGCCCTGTTCATATTTGTATGTGTATTTCTATAGTCTCTTATTTGCAGAAATGGTATAGAGAAACCATAAAGAGGGCAGGCTTTGGGATCAGATAGTCCTGGTAGTTTCAGAAGCAGTAGGTAGTTTCTGTGGTAGACTGACTGCATTAAAGGCGCCACGTCTTCATCCCTACTTGTACCTATGCCCTTTGCTATGTACTGTACCTTTGCAGTGTCCTCCCACTCTGGGCTCAGACTTGTGAATGTTTTGGCCAGTGGGATGTTAGCAAACATGACATAGAGGCTTGAAAAATGCTTGCTCTCTCTTGATCTTCTGATATTGCCATGACTACATGCCTGGGTTAGCCCAATATAAGATGAGACATGTAGAGTCAAACTGTCCCAGTTATGTCAGCCAAAATTCCCAGTTATCCCACCTGAGGTCATCCTGGATCAGCCAACAACCTGTTGAACCCCAGGCATGTGAACAAGCCTAGGCAAGATCATCCAAATCCGCCAAGATCAGCTGAACCCCACATATTCATGAGATAAGTAAAAATTTACTGTTGTATACAACTGAGGTTTTGTGGTTGGCTATAATGCAGCATTATTGTGGCATTTTGAACCTTGGCTCAATTGTTTACTAGATTTATGGCTATGGACAAGTCATTTAACATCTCAGAGTCTCAGTTTTTAAATTTATAAAATAGAGTTAATAATAGTTTGTTTCTACCTAATATAGTTGATATTGAGGTAAAGTGCCTAATATTTAATAAGGGCTCACAAAAATTATTATTCATTCATTTATTCGAACAGCATTTTATTGATGATCTACACATGCCAAGAACAGTGCTGAGCCTTGGGAATACAAAGATGAATAATAAAAACTCCTTGAACCAATTATAGCCCCGATTCTGTTATCTGACCCTTTAAGACCCAGATTCTAGCTTGCTAGTATAAAGAATAATACCTTTTCACTTTCCATCCACCAAGCACTACTATATAAAGCTTTCCATGCTGTTCATTCATTTATTCGTCATTACTGATGCCTACCATGCATTGGGGATATAAGAATGAACAAGAAATAATCACTATCTTCAAAAAGTTCCCAGTGTAGGAGGTGAAAAGGCACATCGAGTCTGTGATTGTGATGAGCGTAATGAATATTCTAATGTGCTATAGAGTTACACAGAGGAGGAAACAGCTAAACTGTCTGAGCTGGGGTTGGGTAGCTTCCAAAGGCAGCTTCAGAGAGGGGGAGATCCTTGAGCTGGATTTCAAAAACTGACTGTGTTAGCATACGGTATTTGTTTTTCTCTTTCTGACTTACTTCACTCTGTATGACAGACTCTAGGTCCATCCACCTCACTACAAATTTCATATGGAATCTAAAAAAAAAAGAAAATGGTTCTGATGAACCTAGGGGCAGGACAGGAATAAAGACGCAGATGCAGAGAATGGACTTGAGGACATGGGGAGTGGGGAGGGTAAGCTGGGACGAAGTGAGAGAGTGGCATGGACATATATACACTACCAAATGTAAAATAGATAGCTAGTGGGAAGCAGCTGCATAGCACAGGGAGATCAGCTCCAGCTTTGTGACCACCTAGAGGGGTGGGATAGGGAGGGTGGGAGGGAGACGCAAGAGGGAGGGGGATATGGGGATATAGGTATGCATATAGCTGATTCACTACGTTATACAGCAGAAACTAACACAACATTGTAAAGCAATTATACTCCAATAAAGATGTTAAAAAAAAAATGACTGTGGTTTTCCTAGGAGACTGGGGATGGAATGAGTGAAAGGGAGGATAATCCGCTTAGAAGCACCCCCCCCCCGGCCCCCCACCCAGAGGAAATGGCACAGGAGGAGATGAGGTAGGAAAGGCAGATGGTTACTTTGTATGTCATTGCAAGGAATTTGAAAATTATCATGAAAATGATTGGAAGATACTGAGGGGTTTTAAGCCCCAATGTGAGAGCAAGTTGGGCTTTGAGGGAAAGTATTTCTCTAAACACCTAGAGGAGGAGCAATCCCTGTCAATGCCTGGACACACAGTTGACGTGATCAGTAGTTAATGGTTTGGTGATTGGGTCCATCTGGGTCCAAATAGATACTCGAATGAGGGGATTCTCTGTTCTCTTTACACAACCTTTGAAGAATTACCCTCATAGTCTCAGAACTGAGGGAAGAGCGGGATCTTCCACCGTGCTATACTATCAGCAGGATAGAGGAAGATGAAGGAATTTGAAATCTGGGCCTTGGTCTGGGAAGGAATAGATTTTAATTTCATGAGCTGGCTTTGAATCTGAACTGGGTGACCTTTCGTTTTGCTATCATAATTGTCCCACTTCTTTACTAAAAAGTACTGCAAGATTAATGCCCCACACTCACACTTTCTCATTAAGGCCCAAACACTGATACACTGGTCCAGAATCTGCAACACCTTTCATGACTTTCTTTGGAAGCTCTTTAAAAAAGTAGGCTGGTAGGTTGCTGCCATTGTAGGTGACGGAGTCACAGGTCACGATTCCTGGGTAGTACATCATCATCCTGGCAGCTATGTTGACTTTCTGACCAATGACTATAATGGGAAGGAGAGAGAAAGGCAAAGAGCCGGGAGAAAACAGCCATTGAACTGAGTGTAATCTGAGGCATACTGTCCCCAAACGGCATTGTTACCCTCTACTCCCTTTGCCTCTCATGGATGACACAGCAATCTCACCTTCAACTACCCAGATTCAGCCAATGGCTATTTTAGAATATATAGGGAGTTAACTCATTTAGCCACCTGGGAGGCCAAGGGGACGATCTGCTCAGGGATAGCAGGACCCTGAATATGGAGAGGATTCTGTTAATTGGGATGGTGGACAGGGCCTGAGGGCCCTCAGATGAGGTATACTTGGTCTTCTGCTACAAGAGAGATAAGCACAAGCTTGGGCCTGGAACAGTGATCTTCAATTGGGTCTGCATGTTCCTGTGTATGAGCCTTCATTTAATTTTTTAAGAGTGAGTAAATGGGGCTGGAAGGAGTGTGTGTGTAGGATTAGTTTAGGGGATATTGTAAGAGGTAATACACTTTAGTGCACAGAGTCTGAAACCAGGTTATGCAGGTTTGGATCTCAGCTCTACCTCTAACTACTATGTGTAAATTACTTGGGCAAAATACTTGAACTCTTCCATGCCTCAGTTTTCTAATCTGTAAAATGGGGTTGATAATAGTACCTCTCTCAGAGGGTAGTTTATGAAGATTAATGAGTTAATACACATAAAGAACTTTGAGAAGTGCTGGGCTGCTAGTAAGCCCTCAGTTAATAATACTACTAATTAGGTATTAAATGTTGCACTTTGACATAAACTTGAATATTCCTGATTAAGATATTCATTTTTTAAAAACAGTTTATTATGGGGAAATTTGACCATACAATAAAGCATGGTATCATGAATCTATATACCCATCACCCAGTCCCCAAAACCATTAACCCATGGCCAATCTCGCTCCATCCCCATTCCCATCCACTCTCCACCCTGTATTATTTTGAAGAAAATCTCAGATGTCGTATCATTTCAGACATAACTATTTCAGTTTTACATGTATTCAGTATTTTAGATGTATTATTTCTGAACATTTAAAACCGTAATAGGATTGAAGAGGAAAGAGCAGTGAAATCTTGAGATAACACCTACTTACTATTTCCTTTTGAGATTAGTACTATTTATCAGTAATGCCAATATTCGTAATTTTTAAGAAGCAGTCCTGGGGCTCCCCTGGTGGCGCAGTGGTTAAGAATCTGCCTGCCAATTCAGGGGACAGGGGTTCGAGACCTGGTGCAGGAAGATCCCACATGCCACGGAGCAACTAAGCCCGTGCGCCACAACTACTGAGCCTGTGCTCTAGAGCCCGCAAGCCAGAGCTACTGAGTCCACGCGCCTAGAGCCTGTGCTCCGCAACAAGAGAAGCCACCGCAATGAGAAGCCCGTGCACCACAACGAAGATCCAAAGCAGCCAAAAATAAATAAATTAATTTAAAAAAAAAAAAAGAAGCAGTCCTAACCTATCCCAAGAATTAAGAGGAGTAACTGTTTAATGTGAACAGAAAATTAACATAAAGGCCCATCGTCCCACGAGCTTATGGTCCCCCATGGCTCCCCTCCAATGGCTGCATATTTCTTATACTCAATCACAGCCCCAGAAATGCATATTTGCAATCATTGAGTTGTCAAGAGGCAAAGCTATATGGCTTGGTTCCATCTGGAAGACTGTAAACTTTCTGAAGGCAGGGCCCACGTCTCACTTATTTTTGTCCTTCCTCCCACCAAGCCCAGTGGCAAGGCACAGTGTTTGCTGAAAGGAAGATGGAGATAAGTTAGCCCAGCACACCTGTGTACTCGTGCCTCACAGAGTGTCCAACGATTCCGCAGAAGACAATCCCGCTGGCCACGCCGATGGAAACAGTGCTGGCTCCGGGCAGAAAGAGAGTTGTGAGGAAAGAGGCAAAGACAATGAGCACAGAGAAGGCAGGGAGGGTGGGGACAAGGTGATGAATGGGATGGGGGAGGGGTGGGAAAGGATTTTCAAGAAATAACTCTCTTCCCTTTGTAGTTAGGTTAGGGCAATTGTACATGGCCTGGCGATGTAAAGGAGGGGCAGTTTTGGACAGAGAACTAAGTTCTTAGAAGTGATCACTCAGTTCACTTTTCTGCTATTTTTAAGTATTCATCTGAGCTATTTTTCTGGAAAATAAGCTCATCACCCCAAATGGACTTTCAATATAGAATGACTTTGAGTAAACAATTTTAACTATCTTTTGTGATTGCTAGAAAGAACAAGGTCATTGTTTTGAAAGGAAGTAACTCCGTGTGTGGCATCAAAAGCTAACTTTGCTAATGCATCCATATGACTAGAGGCTGAGAAGGTGGGATATTTAGGGCAAGGGGTGGTACCTGTTAGAGTAGACCAGAGTGGGCCGCAAGTAGGGTCACTGGGGTGCTCAGTCTGGGGGAGCCTGAGGGCACTGGGCTCTTGGACAGCCGGGGTTGAGGATGGTAAACATTATCTTGACAGTTTTACTCACTGGATCATCTTGAGGCCAGATCAATATATAAATTTCCAACCCAAGGACTTACTTTATCTCCTAGTTATTAAAAATCAACTCAGGTCTCCAACATAGTTGGGAGTGAGACCTCTACCAGAAAGTAAGCCAGAGTAGAGAGAGACAACTCAGTTAGACTCTCTCTGGTACATCTGGACTTTTTAGGAGTATCTTTTCTCCACCTGGCCTTGACCATCTCCCGTCTGACTGCGTCAGGGCTGGGTTTGCTCACCCTACCTGTACATTAGGTGAGTAATGAATGCAGACATAAGGGCACCCAGGCAAGGACAGCCTTCTCCTGCCTTCCTCTTCCCTGACACTTGTCCTATCTCCCCATATCCTACAACAGGGTCAGGGACCAGACGAAATCAGGGTCTGGAAACACTCACTGGATCTTGTGGACCTGAGAGCAGAAGTCAAATATATCCACAGCACTTTCCAAGGCATGAGTGACCTCATCAGGTGCCTTTTCCCCGGGAAAACCAAAGACACAGAGAAAGGAGCAGCCCTGTGAGGGAGAGAATCAGCAAACACAGCTGGTGGACAGTCAGCTTTAAACTGGACCAGCTAGATGGCCCAGTGGAGGGTGGGCAGCAATTTTCACTCTCTGAAACAAATTTCATCATGATTTCTCTCACACCCATTTTATTTTTAGCAAACTTCATGTAACTTCTAGTGCATCATCAACAGTAGGGCTTGAGTCTGAGAGGGGCTTGATTTTGCTCCAGAGATAGTGGGTTGTACTGAGCTATTTGTGTGCACCCTCCTCTACTCTCTCCTGTGGCCAAGGTCTTGGGCTGCAAGGTACTAAGTTGAAGGCCAAGAAGCAGCACAGAGCAAAAGGTACCAGCTCTGGAATCAGAAAATCTGTGTTCTCAGGCCACTTCTCAAGTGTAGAAACTTGGACAAGTCAATTACACTCTATGAACTTCAGTTTATGAATCTGAAAATGGGTATGACCTAGACTTGCTGAGGTTGGTTTGGCTACTGAAAATATTAATATATTATGTATACATATTCACACATATATACACATATACCTTATAAACTCTACAGTTGTTTTCAGATATTGTTATTATTCATTTTTCTTAAGGATAAAGGCTTAAGCTGTGAGTGGTTTTTCTCGCAAAAAGTTAACTCTTTCAAGCAGAGAGTAAACTCTAAAACTTGGCATTTTTACTACCAGTCCCTTAAAAAATGATCTCAGACGCTGTTTTCTGTAAGAAAAGGGCCTAATGAATAAAGCCCAATGAGTTAAAAATTTGAGTCTATGTACGTCATATCCTGATAAAATGCAAAAGAACAGTAAAATGCCTCCATTTCTTCAACTCTCTCCAAAAAGAAGCTGACCAAGAATCAAATCCTAATTGGCGCTGGGTTCTGTTGGGATGTGCGAGGGGATCCCTGAATCCAGGTCTGTGAAGAGACTAGAGGGCAGCCCCTTTGGGGCCACTGGTGGGTCTGCTTTGCCTGGAAATTCTGCCTAGTGGCTTGGGAAGGTCTCACGCTGGCAGTGAGACTAGCATCTCTCATCTGCTTAGTGCTGACGTGAACTAGGCATTGCAACAAGCGCTTCACATATATATTTTTTAAAACTTCCAACAATCATTTGAGGCAAATACTATCCCCATTTAAATAATATCCCTATTTTTATTCAGGAACAAACTAAGTCTCAGAGAAGTTCAATGACTTGCTAAGGTCACACAGCTGGGAATCGTTGGAGCCAGGAACTGTCTCTCCAGGAACTGTCTGGAGTGTCTGTTAGACACTGAAGACTGTTCTCTTAGGTTCTATGCTCTTTTCTGATGATACTCATGAATGAATATGGAAGAAAGTACCAGAGCACACTGTGCTGGAGGGCCCCACTCCCTCAGAAGCACAGAGTTTATTTTTCCTACAAAGAATTTGTTCTTTCTGCCTGGTTCTGGGACAACGTGTGTGAGTTACCCATCTCTGCAGCCCTAGCTTGCAGTGGCTATGAAATGCTCAATAAGTGCTTACTGAATGAGTGAATGAATGAGTGTGGGGCAGTAATTGAGTGCCCTGCTCTTAAGATACAGAAACACCTGAGATGGGGAGTCAATTCTCAGGAGCACTTCTGTGATAATTTTTATCACATCATTTTTCTCTGAATTGAGTAAGAGCAGATTGAAAACACTGAGAGCTAGATGTGACACCCACCACCACACCCACCCCAACTGATTAAGAAACTGAAAGGGGAACGGGAAGTGTACATATGGCAGGTGGAGGTTATTGGAAGTTACAGCTTCTGGGGTATGACAGTTACTAGAAACCTGACCTAAAATCTCTGGGAGATGCGTTATACCCTGGGTTGCAGATATACGTATGTATCGTAAAAGCTAGTTGAACACAGTGGTTAAGAGCACAGACGAAGAAGGTACATTACCTGGGTTTGAATCCCAGTCCCCCATTTAATCTCATCTTGTCTCAGTATCCTCATCTCTCCCTAAACCTCCTCATCTGTAAATTGGAGACAATAAGAACAGTACCTACCTCTTAGAGTAGTCATGAGGAGAAATGAGTAAAATATGTAAAGTGTGGAGAACAATGCCTGGCACATAGTGAGTGCCATATCCACCATGTAAGCTGTAATTATAACTATGAATAAAGACTGATAGTTCTAGGTTAAAGGTGTCTATTCCCTCCCTCTCCCCCATGTCCATAGACACGAATGCTAACCTTAAATTATTGGTAGGTACCCACACCTTTAGTGGGAAATTTACCTTGTCAAACATGAAGACTTTGTTGATTTGGCCTCGGAAGACCCTCAGGACAGAATTAATGTGCACGCAGGCATCCTGGATGGCTGAGCCTATGACTTCTGCTTTGTCTTGTTCCTTAAACATCAGGTTCACAAACACGATCGTCACTGGGCGAAGCTCAGACAAATAGCCCCGAAGCTGTTTGTCATCAATCTGCAGTTTAGAGGGAAGCTTTCCTTAACATGTGTCCTTGGCAGTGGATCTTTCCTCCCAATATCACCCCTACACCCAAAATTATCACTGGGATAGAACTAGCCTTTTGAGATTCTCTAGGGAAGCTGAAGTTATCAAAGTTGGGAGGTACAACACAGAAGAGGCAACCCAAAGTAAAAAAGATGGAAATGGAATGGCCTTTCAAAATCTCTTCCAATGGGAACCTACACACCTGCTCATTTTTGGCCAGACACCACTCCCTTGCCCCATCTGCTATCTCCCTCATGCCAATATGAGCCATCACAATAAAAAAAGGACTGCTGTTCTTTTGGCTCCCTTACAATGTAGGAATAAGAATAGCATGCTATGTAATTCAACCTTATATTTTCATAGTAAGGTACCTTCCAGAATATTTTCATATTCTATGCTATTTTATCCTCAAATGAAATAAAATCAGCATTATTATCCCCATTTTACTAATTAGATAACTGAGAGATGGAGAAATAACATAATTTTCCCAAGTCACATGGGGAAACAGTAGCAAACAAAAATGCAAATCTACAGACTTCTAGTCCAACATTCCATTTATAACATTCCCCTGCCTCTTGGGGTGGTATATTTCATTCAGCTCCCATCTTTTCTCTAAGTCTATCCACAACAGGCACAGGGAAAGGAAAGGAGGGTGTTCCCAGATTCTCCCTGCCTATATCATCAGCCCTGAATTTTGTTAGATTAACTGCATAGCAAACCAATGGGGGAGAATCACTGCATTTTTTTCTCCCCCAAAGAGCACAAAAGTGTCAAATTCTCCATTGGCTATATGAAACACATCTTCTGGATGAAAGAGAAAATTGTGTATAGGGAATCTTGCAGCCAGTTGTGTATAGGGAATCTTTGCAGGCTGAGACAATCCTGGTTTCATGTAATTTGAGACTTTTCATAAAAGATAATTTAATAATTTCTAACTCACCAATATGATAATTTTCTCTGATTTTTCAAATGAATTTCTTCAATAAGTGTCAATAATTAATATTAAATACATAATTTTAAATATGTTAAATAAATAAATTAATTAAATAATTAAAGTTTTATTCTATCAGGCCATGTGTTCTGAGTTTTGGTTTGGAAAATGCAACCACATCTCTGTTCTTTTTTTTTTTTTAAACTTATCTTTCTATTATATGCCTACAACTCTCTGTTTTGTTTTACTTTGAATTTTTAGGGGTGCTTTTTATTTTTTTAATTATTATTATTTTTTACATTTATTTTATTTATTTATTTTTGGCTGCGTTGGGTTTTCATTGCTGCGCTTGGGCTTTCTCTAGTTGCGGCAAGGGCTACTCTTTGCTGCAGTGCATGGGTTTCTCATTGTGGTGGCTTCTCTTTGCTGCAGAGCACAGGCTCTAGGCGTCCGGGCTTCAGTAGTTGTAGCACGCACGCTCAGTAGTTGTGGCTTGTGGGCTCTAGAGCTCAGGTTCAGTAGTTATGGCACACAGGCTAAGTTGCTCCGCGGCATGTGGGATCTTCCCGGACCAGGGATCGAACCCGTGTCCCCTGCATTGGCAGGTGGATTCTTAACCACTGCGCCACCAGGGAAGTCCCCACATCTCTGTTCTTGAAGTGCAGGGACAGGCCTTGGTAAAGCTGTAAAAGGTTTCTCATTTGCCTCCTTTCAGCCCCCTTAGCTGTTATATCTTCAGCTGGTGTTCGTCATTCCTACCCACAATTTTCACAGTGACTCACGGAGTCTTACATATCCCATTCCTGTAGACCTTGCTCTCAGCTGGTAGCAGCTGAAGAAGCATAATGTGTTATATCTCCTAGAGGGAGGCAGGGGAAGAGGGGGTGGCTCTCTTGAGCTTCAAAAACCTTGAAGAGTCAAACAATTGCAGGCACTAAAGGCAACGTTTCTAAATTGAGCAGAATGTGGAGGGGTGCATTCTGGTAGCTCTTCAACCCACACTGTGAAGGCAGCTGCCCACTGATCAGGCTTGTCCTACAAAGATTTCCTCTAGGGCACAACTGCATTTTGATGGGATTAAGAATTAAAACAGCCATATATTAGAGGCAGTGTATAGCCTGTGCAAAAAATGTAGGGTTCAGAGAGAACAGGGTTCAAATCCTAGCCACATTTCCTACTTTACAACCTCAGGAATGTTCATGGTATCCTTCTGGGTCTCAGTTTTCTCACATATAAGGGATAAAGATATCTGCCAAGGATTGTGAAGAATAAATATATGAAAGGGTAGAGGGACTTCCCTGGTGGTGCAGTGGATAGGACTCCGAGCTCCCAGCTCAGGGGGCCTGGGTTCAATCCCTGGTCAGGGAATTAGATCCCATGTGCATGCTGCAACTAAGAGTTCACATGCCACAACTAAGCAGCCCGCCTGCCACAACTAAGACCCGGTGCAACCAAAAAAATAAATATTAAAAAAAAAAAGGTGAACCAGTTGGCTATAAATGTAGTTCAAATATATGTAGGCTATAAAAAAAAAAAAGAAAGAAAGAAAGAGTAGAGTATCTGGCATATGATGAGTGCTCAGAAACAGTTATAACTTGCACAGATTAATGCATTTGAGAGAACCTAAATCTAAGCAAATGCAAAGGGAAAACTTTGGGGGTTGGAGGTAGTTCTGAGAGTTCTAATTATCTGTATTAACTTTCAAAGCTTAAGATCCAATTCAAGTGACTTAAGAGAAACAGTATCATTCACTTGATGTCTTTCTGCTATGTGGCCTATAGAAAGGGTAACCATATGTTCTTATATACTTGGGACAGTTTCAGTTTGCCCAGTTGTGTAAGGCAACACAGTCCTAGTTTACGCCTGTTGTCACAGTGTAATTATGAATAATGCCCCTTTAACTCTTAAAAGCATCCTGATGTGAACAATAAACTTTTCAGTCACCTAGACATGGAGAATGTCAGCCCCACCTCTTTTTACTTCAATGAAACATTTTACAAGCTACTGATTTTCTTGATCTTAACAGGTGTCCAAGATCCCTGACACCCCAAAAGCCAATAAATTAAAACATGAAAATACCTGTTTCAATATGCTTTCCATCACATACTTTTGTAGGGACAACTCCAGTTCAGGATCGGACTCCAGCATGCAAGCAAGCCTCAGGAGGTCTAAGAGGGCAGAAGGAGGGGCAGGCTCAGAAAGGGAAGCTTGGCTCTGCAGTGCTAGAGAGAGGCACCTCCCAGTCCCCATTCCCTTGGGCAGTGGTCTTCACTGTTCATTCAGGACACTCTGGGCTACCTAGTGGCCAAATAGGGCCAAGGGAAATCCAATGAGAAGTTCTCAGAAGTTGCGGGTTTCCCAAAATTCAGTGGCGTGTAGCTCAAAACCCTGTTCTAATTGTCATCACTCTTCAGAACTTAAGGAGACTTTCACCTCCATACTTGAGCTAAAAGTCTTGCCACAGGTGATGGGAATGGAGAGATGAGGGAATGCCAATGGAGGACAATGGTGACAGAATGTAGGGGATGACAGAGTTGAAAGAGCAGCACAAATAAGATTCAGGACACTGGCTTCTGATCTCAGGTTTGATACCAACTCACTGTGTGACTCTGGACAAGTCACTTCACTGCCTTGGTTGACTCCTACTTCCTTGTCCAGGGAAAAAAAGCACTGGGGTTTCATTATCTCTATGGTTCTCGTTACTATAATGGTTGATAGTTCCATACTCTAAAATAGACTGATAGTAGGTGGTAAGAATGAGCTTGAAGAAATCAAAAAATGAGGGAGAAAGAAAGGATGATAGGCTTTTAGCAGGGAATAAAATAATGATAATGTGAAAAAAAATAGTTGAAAAACAACAATGGAGTCTGAAAGGGATACAAATTAAGAAGAAAATTTAATTTTAAAGTCTTTATGGAATATATTCAAAACCTAGTATATTTAAAACACCATGCTAGGCACTGTGTGGGGAAAAAAAGTCATTAGGAAACTTGGACTTTTTCCTGGAGGCACTGACTTATGGACATTCACGTATAATATTTTTAGAAAATTTAAATAGAAAAAAGGCCAAATGGGCTAAAAGATTATAAAGACCAGAGAGATTCAGAGGAGGCAGGGACCTAGACAAACTGGTTTAATCTGAAAAGGGTTCAAAGGAGAACTAGGAATTTTACTCAATCTTAAATGACTTATAGCTTTTTACTAGAAGGATTGAGGAGGGCATTCCTAGCAGAGGGAACCAAGTTGGTTGAAGTCAAGAATGAGCACAGTATGTTACTCTAGCCTGGCTGGAGCCCCATGTGAATATTGGAGATTAACAAGAAGTGACACTAAATAGACTGTGGAAAAAGGCAAAGAGCTCAGGAAGAGAGTTGGAGTTGTAAAGGTCTAGACCATTACGGTGGCAATGGTTATGGAGACAAAACCTATAAAGAATTTGGCTGGTTTTTGTTTCTGGTACCTGAGAGTAACTTCTAAATCTTTGGGATTTCCCAGTTAATAGGATTGTCTCTGTTATTCACTGTGGGCCCTTTGGACCATACCTAAATTTATGCTAATGAGATGATTCAGGATAGGGGTCTATCTGGAAAGACCAAGCATGTGATAAGAGGGTTGGGGCTTTGAGCCAGGTGATTAGAGCCTGACCTCCAGGACTTCTGAGGAGGGAATGGGGACTGGAGATTTAGTTCAATTGCAAGGCCAATGATTCAATCAACATGCCTACTTAATTAAACACCAATAAAATCTCTGAACCCCCAAAAGCTTGGGTGAGCTTCCCTGGTTGGTAATCATACCTTGATGTGCAGGGAGAGTGATGTGTCCTGAGGATACAGAAGCTTCATGTTTGGGACTCTCCCAGACCTCACCCTATGTGTCTAGAGATAAATACAACACTGGTCTTCATTTGTATCCTTTACAATAAAGCCATAATTATAAGCATAGCACTTTCCTGAGTTCTGTGAGTTATAGTGAATATTGAACTATAGTGAATTATTTATTGAACCTGCGAGCATTTTGGGAACCCTTGGATCTGTAGCCAATTGGTCAGAAATGCAGGTGGCCTGGTGATCTCAGAGCTTGCAGCTGGTGTCTGAAATAAGGAGAGTCTTATGGAGGACTCCACCTATCTATGCTAACTCCAGGTACTTAGCACCAGAATTGCATTGCAGTATTGCAGTGACCAAAATAAGGCCAGAAGAAGCTCTTTATTGAAGGCATCATTAAGATCTAGGAGTTGGGATGGGATACAACTCAAGGAGTGTCACCAGACTTTCTCCATCTTTGGAGCTTTTGGGTTCTTGGCCTTTCCTGGTCAATTTTCCTACAGTTCCCCTCAGTGTCCCTCCCACCCCATTACCTACTGCAGTTTTGTAAAATTACAGTCTACTATTTGTGATGTTCAAAATATTCAAGACCTACACATAAATGATGAGAAAGAAAATTGATTCAAAGATGTTTCTGAAGTTTCTAGTTTGGATGAAGAAATGGTTTTTAGGGAAAGATAAGTAGCATAGAATTTAGACAATGTTGAAATAAATTTCTAGGCCCAAGATGGAGCTGTTCCCTGCCCAGGGTGCCATGTCAGCAAACCAAGACTTAGATAACACTTGTTTCCCTGTAAATGCTCCCCTTAACCAGAAATGCAATAATCTAGTCAGCCAATCCCCAAATGCCAAGCCAACTCTGGGTCTTCTCACCCCAAACAAGACTAACTATATGACCCCAGCCAATCAGATATTTTTCATTTGTCTCTTCCTTTATTCTTTATCCTATAAAATCTTCTTGCCCTCTGCACCATTTTGCAGAAGACTGTCTACTTCATGAAGTGTTAAAGTTTGTTTTGTATCACCTAAATTGTCCTGCTTTCTTCACTCTAGTCCCAACCCTGTGGAGTCATGGGGAAATCCAGCATAGATGAATGGTTCCACAAAAGGTGGGTAGAGAAGACCAGACAGTCAAGGACAGATCCCTGAAATCATCAACATTTAAGGAATAGAAAGGGCACTGAAAATGGGTAGTTTGAGGGGTAAAAGCAAAACTAGGAAAGAATATTCTTGAAAGCAAAGAAAGAGGAGAAGGTAGTATCCAGAAAAAGAGAGTAATCTAAAGCCAAGCACCCAGTATGAGGCCTGAAGAGAGGTCAGCTGGTTTGGTAAGTTGATGGTTATTAGTGGCCTTGACATAAACAGTCTCAGTAGACAGGAGAAATGGACAGAAGCTAGATGGCAGGGGCTCAAGACTGACAAGTAGGTGAACACATGCCCCCTCACCTCTGAGGTGCATGTAATCAATGCTTCTTAGGTGAATAAATAAATGAGAGGATAGAAGAAGAGGCAGAGACATATAGATTACTATTCTGAGAAGTTTGGTGGTGAAGGTTAGAAGGGAAAAGTAGGGTTCATAGAAGTTTTATTTTTTTCTTTTATCATGGAAAAGACTTGCAAATGTTTGGACAATGAGAGAAGGAGTCATTGCCAAGGGAGAGGTAGAGGACCTGAGGAAGGTTGTGGGGAATGGGAAGGAGGTCCCTTTTGTGTGCTGCTGGGACTGGGAGCTGTAATGAGGAGGCCAATTACTTGTAATGGAGCCCCTGGCATTGGTATAAGACCCTACTGACCAATTGTAGAGGCAAGGGCTTTTGTCTATAGAGGGTACTTACTTTTGTGGTCACTAGAAGGATAATAATCCATGAAAGCCATACACTTTGTGAAAAATTCGTCAAAGTTAAAAGAAGCTGGTGGTTTTAAGAAATTAACCTAAATTGAAAAAAAAAAGAGAGAGAGAGAAGTTTTTGGTTATTCTGAGGGCTGTCTGGTCCTTTGAATGTAATTTCTCAACAGAAAGGGCAGGGTGTATGCTTTTGAATATCCAGGACATGATAAACAGAGACAGGCATACTTAAACAATGAAGAGATTTATCTGCATGTGACTACATTAAAAATATCTCCGATTGGCCATTAAAATCTCAATCTTTGGTATATACACAGAAGGCCATTCCAAGGGGCTGACCTGTATACTTTTCCAGTCTTAGAACTTTATTCTTCTTTTTCTTATTCTTTTATAATATTTTAATTCAAATAAAGCCTGGTTAAACTGTACATCATTTCTTTCTTACAAGCGTAAAAAGACAAAGGGTGCTAATGCCCCAAAAAGGTATCAGGAAGAGCACCAGTAATAAGATTCATATCAAGATCATGAACCCCAAGATATGATACATGGAGAATGACACAGCCTCATTTCTGTGACATTCTTGCCCCCCCAAATGGATAACCTTAGTCCAATAATGAGACATTATCAGGCAAAACCAGACAGAGGGACATACACTAAAATAACTGATTAATGCTCTTCTTACATGTCAAGGTCATAAAAGACAAGGAAAAACTAAAAAACTGTTTTAGAGATTGCAGGAGGCTAAGTAAAAATAACAAAATGTGGTGTGAGATCACGGATAGAATCCTGGAACACTCCACCAAGGACTTCAGTGGGAAAACAGGTGAAATCCAAATAAGGCCTTTAATTAGTGAGTAGTATTGCACCGATGTTAATTTTCAGGTTTTGACTATTGCACTCTGGTTATGAAGAATGCTAACATTGGGAAAGCTGGGTAAGGGATATAGGGAAACACTCGTATTATTTTTGAACTTTCTTGTGAGTCTAAAATTAATTTAAAAATTAAAAACAATTTTTAAAGGTATAAGGAATGATTTAAGAAGATGGGGAATGGGGGGCATTGCTATCAGCCAGCTAGGTCATGCAGCTGGGATGTGTATTACTGGGAGAGTGAGTGGGGGAGGGCTGTGAGGGTTGTAGACTGAAGAATACCTAGTACATTGTGTGTTGGGGGGGTGAGGGGGCTCTCATCTTTGCCTGCAATTCCATGTGTTCACTATCTTTTCTTTCCGTCTGCCAAACAGTCTCATTCCTGGGTCATCTAGCATCACAGCTCTGCCCCCTTTCTCTAATTGGCTATATCCCAAGGACAGTTCTGCTTATAGTTGGTCTTCAACTTAACTACAGTGCTTTCTACTAGGCAGGGCCACAGGAAAAGTCTCTTCCTTCACTAATCTTTGCTGCCCTGGCTCATTTCCAATCCTCAACCTCGGTGATTCCTCACCCTGAGTTAGGAGAGTGTTGAGTAGAGAACCTGAAGGCCAATGACAGCCATCAAAACTACAACCCTCTGCTCCTAGGGAATAGCCAGGAGACTCTTCCTTTCATTAAGCAAGGGCACTAGTCCCCCCAAAGGCCTCCATACCCAAATTTCACATCCTTAGTTACCACGGAGAAGCCTGATCATTTCCTCTTGAACTCACCAGCCTTGGTTCCTCCCAGAGGAGGTGTTCTGGACAATACTTTATTTATTTATTTGGCTGTGTTGGGTCCTCGTTGCTACGCACAGGCTTTCCTCTAGTTGCAGGGAGCGGGGGCTACTCTTCATTGTGGTGCACGGGCTTCTCATTGAGGTGGCTTCTCTTGTTGCAGAGCACGGGCTCTAGGCGCCTGGGCTTCAGTAGTTGTGGCATGCAGGCTCAGTAGTTGTGGCTCACGGGCTTAGTTGCTCTGTGGCATGTGGGATCTTCCCGGATAAGGGCTCGAACCCGTGTCCCCTGCATTGGCAGGCGGATTCTTAACCACTGTGCCACCAGGGAAGTCCCTGGACCAATACTTTTTAATCTAACCCAGATTGACCCCATCCGAGTCTCCAGCCCGGAAGCTTCATGGAACCAGTGGTTTCCCAGTGGCTTTTCTGACAGGAGGCCCCTGGCACAGACTGGCAGAACTTTCTGCAAGTGACAGGATCACACCTACCTTAACTGCTCTCTGATCTGGAATCCTCTCAATTTCTATCATGCTCCGGTCACAGAGCTGCCAGCAGTTTGGCGATAGAATGACATCATTCATCTGCGCCATGTTCTGCGCCAGGCGCACGTCATCCACCGCCTGACCAATCACCAGAAAGTAGTTTCGAGTTTCATCTCCAAAGACCAACATGGTGATGTGGCCGGCAGCCAGGCCTGGCAAGAAGGCAAGCAATGGATTTGCATGAGAAGTGGCTTAGTCCCCAGCAGCATGGGTTCTTGGACAAATCAGAATCTTGAGCATCCCAGAGCAAAATCTAGTTTCTAAAATTTTACATGGAAATCAGAGCAGTCTATTCTGGGTCTGGCCCTTCCCAAACTCCTTTTCTCCCAAAGCTAGCAAGTTACCTACTTGTTTTCACCTTTCTATGACATTTAGCTCCCTAGATGGCCCTATCAGTCCCCAAAGTTATTTTATCTTTTCTTCAATTTATTTATACTTTGACTTATTTACACTTCTTATTTATACAGAGTACAGTTTTAATGATTTCTGTTTGGGAACAACTTGCATTTTATCAGAGATTGAGGCTCTAGCTGAAAAGAAGCACTTAGGGTGAAATTTCAGGCAACAGCCAGAGAAGAAAAGGTAGGGGAAAGGAACAGGCATTTTGACCATCAGGTTCTATCCCAAGAATGTGTCCTCCAGTTGTTTTCAAGTTGGGAGCTGAAGGTTTTGGTACCAAAGCAACAGAAGAGAGACTGTTGTAAAATATGACATGTATACGAAATGTATGTATACATGAACTATAAGTGATACACAGTTCTTTGAAATGACTATAATTAACATAATCATAACTTGTTTTTTTATCTTTGCTCTCTGCCATGCTGATTTGTCAAAGCTGATTTCCCCTGATATATACATATGGTTTGTTTTCCCTCTGAAACATACTGACGCTTAGGCTCATTAAAAGAAAAGTTACTGCAATAGAAATAAAAACAAAAATAAACAAATGGGACCTAATCAAACTTACAAGCTTTTGCGAAGCAAAGGAAACCATAAAAACAAACAAACAAACAAAAAACAGAAAAGACAACCTACGGAATGGGAGAAAATATTTGCAGATGATGTGACAGACTAGGGCTTAATCTCCAAAATATACAAACGGCTCATACAGCTCAGCAACAAAAAAACAAACAACCCAATCAAAAAATGGGGTGAAGACCTTAAGAGACATTTCTCCAAAGAAGACATACAGATGCCAGTAGGCACATGAAAAGAAACTCAACATCACTAATTATTAGAAAAATGCAAATCAAAACTACAATGAGGTACTACCTCACACCAGTCAGAATGGCCATCATTAATAAATCTACAAATAACAAATGCTGGAGAGGGTGTGGAGAAAAGGGAACTCCTACACTGTTGGTAGGAATGTAAGTTGGTTCAGCCGCTATGGAAAACACTGTGGAAGTTCCTCAGAAAACTAACAATAGAATTACCATATGACCCAGCAATCCCACTCCTGGGCATATACCTGGACAAAACTATAATTCAAAAAGATAGGGCTTCCCTGGTGGCGCAGTGGTTGAGAATCTGCCTGCCAATGCAGGGGACATGGGTTCGAGCCCTGGTCTGGGAAGATCCCACATGCTGCGGAGCAACTAGGCCCGTGAGCCACAACTACTGAGCCTGCGCGTCTGGAGCCTGTGCTCCGCAACAAGAGCGGCTGCGACAGTGAGAGGCCTGTGCACCGCAATGAAGAGTGGCTCTCGCTCGCCAAAGACCCAACACAGCCAAAAATAAATTAAAAAAAAAAAAAAAAGATACATGCACCCCTATATTCATAGCAGCACAATTCACAATAGCCCAAACACGGAAACAACCTAAATGCCCATCAACAGATGAATGGATAAAGAAGATGTGGTACATATATACAATGGAATACTACTCAGCCATAAAAAATGAAATAATGCCATTTGCAGCAACACGGATGCAACTAGAGATTATCATACTAGTGAAGTAAGTCAGAAAGAGAAAGACAAATACCATATGATATCACTTATATGTGGAATCTAAAATATGGCACAAATGAACCTATCTACAAAACAGAAACAGACTCATAGACACAGAGAACAGACTTGTGGTTGCCAAGGGGGAGGGGGGTGGGGGAGAAATGGATCAGGAGTTTGGGATTAGCGGATGTAAACTATTATATATAGGATGGATAAACAACAAGGTCCTACTGTATAGCATAGGGAACTATATTGAATATCCTGTGATAAACCATAATGGAAAAGCATATAAAAAAAAGAATGTCTGTATGTGTATAAGTGAGTCACTTTGCTGTACAACAGAGATTGGCACAGCATTGTAAATTAGCTACACTTCAATTTAAAAAATTTAAAAATAAATTAAATTAAATTAAAAAAAAAAAAGAAAAGGTACTGGAACCACTTCACTTCTCTAACAGCCAATCAGCATACACCTGAAGGGTCCCCATCATTTGCAAGAAGGATAATGTGTCAAAATTCTCTAGGTGTTAACTTGGAAAAATAAGATTCAGTATTATAACAACTTTGATTATTTTTTCAACAGAAGATTTAACTAATTTGGAAATTCTGAATAACCTAAAGAAAACTGAGAAACAGTTAATTGGATAACCTCTGATCTTCTCATCATCTCTGATACTCGAGAATTACAAAGTTTACAAAGCTTAGTTAGGCAGAAGCTAACACCCACAGCAGCAGCTGTAACTCATCCTTTACACCTCTCAGAATCTCATTCCCCACCTGTGAAATAGATCCTTTGATGCCTGTACCTCAGGACTGTGGTGAAGCGGAAATGACATAGTGTAATGTCTGCAACACAACTGGAAATATGTGTGATTGTTATTGTACATGTGAATTTAAGAAGCCCTCTATTAAGTGGAGCTGTGTCGCAGGTTGAACTTTTAAGCTTTTCTTGCACATGATTCTCATGAAGTGGGGGAGGACCAGTCTTACGACATTGCTGAATCTATGTGATCACAAGCTGCTCCCTGTTGAGCTTAATGATACATATTGTTGACAGAAGCAAGACCTAATCACAATAACAGCAATAGTAATGATAAAGACTATTTTGTGGAGTGGTGACTATGTGCCGGGTACTATACTAACCACGTAAATTTACTTTTTTGTAAGAGTCTATGAGGTAGATATTAGTTCTTTTAACTGGTAAGTGAGGGAACAAAAATTCACATTCTGGTTAACCTAATCCAAAGTTCAAGACAAGATGGTGGACCTGAGTCACAATGTTCTACTGTTTTCTCTTTAGAGGGGAGATACCTCAGGAGTCAGGACCTATATCCAAATTGCTATAGCATCTCTTCTTTCTCAAGAGCTTACCTATCTTGACTCGGACATCCAGGTCTTCTTCAGACTCCTGGGTCTCAAACAATCCATGGATCTCCAGGCTACATTTAATTACCACCGTGATGATGTTTTTCAGTTGCCTCCGCTCCACCTTCCACAGGGCTAGCAGCGCATCACCTTGAAAAGGAAGACACACCAGAGGTCCTGACCTGCCCTGGGGGTCAGTCTATTTTGTATGAAATCTGTACAGAATTACGCTTCAAACATCTCTCCACCCGGTCTGCTGGCCACTGCTTTCTCTGAGATGCCTCGTTTGTCAGAGCACAGGCCCCTCGGCATTCCTTTCTTACCCCTGCTATGTCGGTAAGCCCCCATACCTGCAAATTTTAAGATGTCTCCTCCAAAAATCAACACTTCTGAGAAAAAAAAAAAAAGAAGGTAAAATCAAACTCTGGTTTCTTTCTTTCTTTTAAATTACATAAGTTTCAGGTATACAGCATAACTTTGATTTCTTAAAGCTAATAAAAAGAATCTACTCTTCAACAGTGGGATAGAAATTAGGTCAAGAGAAGAGCAATTCAGAGAATAGGTTTATACTAAAGGTGTCATCTCAGACAAGGCATTTAAACCCATTTGAGTCTGTTTCCTCAACTGCAGAATGAGAACAGTGAACTAGATTATGTACCTGCTCTGTTTTTGTGAATGGGAAAAGATAGGAACGAAGACGGTGGGATTGCTGAGGAGGCTTAAGGACAGCTACCCTACTCGCATGATAATGGGACGTTCTTCACTGATCTATGTATGTTATGAGCAGGGGCTTGAGTGAGCGTGGGTGAGTACATGAGTGACAGAACTCCATAAGAACTGAAAATCAGAAAAAAACCACAACTATGGTCAACTTGGGTTTTGTTTATTACCAATTTGCATTTTGTTTATTTGGGCTTTCTGACATAAATGGACATTTTTCCTCTTATTTCTGCATCATCGCAAATTTGTTGAGCACCG
Source organism: Balaenoptera ricei (assembly GCF_028023285.1). Lineage (NCBI taxonomy): Eukaryota > Metazoa > Chordata > Mammalia > Artiodactyla > Balaenopteridae > Balaenoptera > Balaenoptera ricei. Next base: position 130,197,258 of record NC_082639.1, read on the forward strand.
TTGTGCTGAGTGTAATGCAAAAAGGAATTAGATACACTTTCTGCTTTTAATGACAATCAAATTTTATCTAGTGGGTGATATTAAGATATTACTAGGGAACTCAGAGCCTGATAATAGACTAGACCTAAGGTTTACCTTAATAGAATAAATCCTTTTCCTCATGAATAGTTCGAATTAATAATGCAAATAAGTTGGTAGGCAGAGGTTGAAAAGGAGACCAAAGTTTCAGTCAGCTGGGAGTATTTCAGAATCTATTATTAGGACACAAATTACTGACAAGTTGATTATAAATCACTCATCTATTCATACCCTATTCTCTTAATGACTGTGTTTGAGTTATACTGATGCTAGCTTTTTAGAGTTATTGAATATAACTAAAAGAATTACTACTACAGTTCTTTTAAAAGTAGTCTCTAATTTAGTTTTGTAACTAATGCAAAACTAATCCCTCAAATAGTCTGTGTTAGTGAGGTTTGACGGCATTCCTTCATTTGTACTGTATTATATTTCAAAAAGACTGGTTTCATACACATTTCATGGGGACAGTGAAGAATGCTAAGCAACAGTACTTTATCAGGTTATAACCACCAAATACAGAAAAACAATGAATTGAAATATGCTTAAGCCAGAAACCTCTGGGGACACTTACTCTCCACTATTGCACTTATATAGTGGTTGAGGATCTCCACCAATTGCTCAGCCCCTCTGTCCATGTACATGGCTGTGCTGAACTTCTCAGTCATTGCAGTAAAACCTGTAACAAATGTGCAGCTAGTTTCCTTGGGTGCTGGGAGGAACCAAACAGAGTCAAGAGAAGAGGACCACACTGGTGAGCAGTGGGTCCCAGCTTTTAAGAACTGGCAGGGTTTCTCTTAAATGATCTATATGGCTGGTCAAGTGTCAGATATTGGGCCTTCTCTATTTATTATTTTAGGGGTCAGGGAAAGGCACCAGATAACTCTTCCCTCCTAATTTCTCAACTTGTACAGGGATGACTGCAATTTCTTTAACTGGATATAGAACTTCCATTTCATGGTAATGAAAACTCATAAAATTCAAAGACTTCTAAAGAGGTGGCAAGTTTCCTGTTAAGCTGTAAACAACATCTGGAGAGGCCATTTCCTGAGGTCAATTTTGCCTGGGATGCTGTGGGGTGTGGGGGGTTGAGTCAGTTGAGACAGGGCCATTGGAGCCTGAAGTTCCAGGCCTGGGACGTGGACATCTAAAAGATTTGCCCATTACTGGACATGCTGGGTAAAGGAAGAAGAAAGGGCGCCAGGTCCACAGGTTATCCCTCCTCCCTCCAGTTTTCTCAGTAGGAATATTTGCAGTAACAGCACAAAAAACTCGAAAATGCTCCCTCCGCTCTGCAGTCAAGCTCTGCATGTGATTCCGATTTAAGCCTGTTGTTCCCCCACATTAAACATCCCTTTTGCGCTTGCCTGAAATATCAACAAACATCAAGACTCCGTCAAAATAATCCACAGAAGGTCGCTCTGGAGAGAAATCTCCATAGACAATGAGGTCCGGTAAATGAGCTGCTATTTTGACGATGGCCCGATCCTGTGATTCATGTTCTCTTCGAGTGTTCATGTTAAGGCAGATGTTCAGGACTGTATGGTCACCGCAGACAGTCCCCAGATAGACCTTCTGGAAAGCAAAGCTGAGAATGGAGGCAATCTGACTTACATTCATTCACTCACTTTCCTATTTCTTTCTTCCCTTTTGCTTTGTCTAACCTGTGGACTGCTTATTTAAGTGGTTGAGGTGATAATGGCTGAGTTGTTGACCATGCATTTGCGTGAAGGGGTGAGCCCTCAGGGTGCAAGTGCTATGGTAGAGGGGCCAGTAGCACTAATCCCTCCGTCCAGGCCCCTTTTCCTTCTGTCCACATGTCCCCCCTTTCCCTCCCCCTCCCTTTTGGTCTCTCATTTTTTCTCTCTCCTTTTTGAAAATTAAAAGAGAAAGTGTAGGGGCTTCCCTGGTGGCGCAGTGGTTGAGAGTCTGCCTGCCAATGCAGGGGACACGGGTTCGAGCCCTGGTCTGGGAAGATCCCACATGCCGCGGAGCGGCTGAGCCCGTGGGCCACAATTACTGAGCTTGTGCGTCTGGAGCCTGTGCTCCGCAACAAGAGAGGCCGCGATAGTGAGAGGCCCATGCACCGCGATGAAGAGTGGCTCCCGCTCGCCACAACTAGAGAAAGCCCTCGCACAGAAACGAAGACCCAACACAGCCATAAATAAATAAATAAATAAATAAATAAATATTAAAAAAAAAAAAAGAGAAAGTGTAGACATGAGTTTATGTTTGTGAATATTTATATAAAGGTGAGTAGCAAAGTGGAGTATTATATATAAGAAAGAGATTAAGTGTTTTAAGGTATAGGCGTAAAGAAATAGAGGGAAAGAATTAAAAGGTGTGTGTGTAAGACTTTAAACTGTAAGTGGGAGGAAATACTGAAATTTTAATGTGTTACCCAGTTAGCTTTGAGAAAACTAGGATTTCCTAAGGCATTCATTTAGCTGCTGGGGCTGATGAAATGATCATGCCTGAATGTTGTAAAAATCATGCTCTACCACACTGAACAGGAATAGCATACCCAGTATTTTCAGAGCAATTCAAGTTCTTGGAATAAGTGATACAGATACTAAGTGAATTAAAAAAAAAAACAAAAACAGGAGGAACAGATACTCACCAACATGGAGGACGTGGCTAGTAATTTCAACCAAACATAGGTCATGTTGGGGTACATAAGAGTATTAGAAGGAAAAAGTGAGTTAACATATATCTTAGACTTCAGGAAAGCATTTTTTTTTTTTTTTTAATCAGGGAAAACATTAGTATATTAGTATATTTAACAAACAAACAAAAAAACCTTAAAATTGATAGAAACCTCTAAAAATGGGTACTAAATATTAAGTATTAGATAATCTTTAAAAGGAAAAACCTTGGTAAATGCAAATGTTAAGAAGTGAACAAAAGGTAGAAGGAGAAGCATATAAGTAAGGTTAAAAAAAAAAAAGAGTATCATTAAAACACAGCATATGCTAGGAACAGTCAATAGATGACAAATACATCAAATAAAAAATTTCAGAGAGTGAATTTGATAAATGCTATATGAATTTATCAAAGAAGGGTGTGAGAATTCCCAGAATGAACTGAGACTTAGTAAAAATGATGAAGTTAAGAAAACCCGGAGGGACTTTTAGGTTTTATTGAAAGCAAGGTAATTAATAAAAGAGGAATAAGGACAAAGCTTAACTATGATGTACTACACAGCTCTTCTTTTTTTTTTTTTTTTTTTTTTTTTTTTATAAATTTATTTATTTATTTTTGGCTGTGTTGGGTCTTCGTTTCTGTGCGAGGGCTTTCTCTAGTTGCGGCGAGCGGGGGCCAGTCTTCATCGCGGTGCGCGGGCCTCTTACTATCGTGGCCTTTCTTGTTGCGGAGCACAGGCTCCAGACGCGCAGGCTCAGTAGTTGCGGCACACGGGCTTAGTTGCTCCGCGGCATGTGGGATCTTCCCAGACCAGGGCTCGAACCCATGTCCCCTGCATTGGCAGGCAGATTCTCAACCACTGCACCACCAGGGAAGCCCACAGCTCTTCTTTTGTTTCTGTCTTCTCCACTATGCAGAATTGAAAATATAACAAATATTGACAAGAAAGAGTTGAAGTCCAAGATAAGAAAGCAGTGATAAAACACCAGTCATTTAAATTCAAGTAGCCATTCCCAGATAACCTATATCCACTGAAATATATGGAAAGAACTGACAGATGTAATGTCAGTAATCTCAAAGAATAATGGAGAATGAGAGAGAGGCTGGAAAACTAGAGACGGGTACATTCTCTTCTGAATTTCAAAAGATGAGCCTACATGTGGATTCCAGAAAACACTGTCTGGTAAACGTGATGTATCAGTCAGTATAAGCTAGGTTTTGCTTCATTAACAAAAAAATCCAAAATCTCAATGGCTTGAAATAGCCAATGCTTATTTCTTATTCATTTCCTGCTGGTGCTACATGTCCATTGTAGGTTGTCTGAGGTCCTACTCTATTGTTGCCTTCACTTTGGTACACAGGCTGGGATATTTTGGCTGTGGAGACAGTGGGAAAAGAGGATTTGATTGCAGACTCTTTCTTAAAGTGTTTTCCTAGAAGCAATATATTTCACTTCCACTCAAATGACATTGGCCAAAGCAAGTTATGCAACATATCTAATTTCACCTAAGTGGGAAAGTGCAATCCTACCATGTGCTCAGTGAGAGTGAGAGCTGGGATATTTGTGAGTTATCATACTTGATAATATGTGAGCACTTAATCAGTAACAGGTGATTAAAAGGAGTCAAAAGGGATTCAGAGCTGAGAACAAACTAGCCTTATTTCCTTTTTTGATTTATTAAACTTTAAAATCAAGAGAATGCTGTCGACAAAGTATATCTTGACTTTAACAAGGCATTTGGCCAAATTTCTCACATCTTTGTGGGTAACATACAAAATTATAGGAGTGATGAAAATATAGTTAGCTGGTTAACAATTAGACCTAAAGGATATTGATTTGTGTTCTAGTGTCCATTCAGAGGGAGCCTCCATGAGTGAGGTAGAGGACTCAGATAAAGATGTAATTGGAAGGAGAGCTAATGTACTGAATGATAGGATCAGGATCTTAAAATATTTTAATTGACTGACATAACAATGAAGTTTTGGAAGAATAAATGCAAATAAGTTGTATGCTTAGAATTTTAACAAAATCAAATGCATAAGCATGTGGTGTAAAAGACTAGATTTACTGCAAATCCAATGTTATCTTTTAAAAAACTTACTTATTGAAGCATAACATATGCACAGAAAAATGCAAAATTCCTAAGTGGATAGCTTGATGAATTATTATAAAGTGAACAAATCCATGTTCTCTACTCATATCAAGAAAGAACAGTACTTCCCCGGTGGCGGGTTGAGAGTCCACCTGCCAATGCAGGGGACATGGGTTGGAGTCCTGGTCTGGGAGGATCCCACATGCCATGGAGCAACTGGGCCCATGCGCCACAGCTGCTGAGCCTGCGCTCTGGAGCCCGTGGGCCACAACTGCTGAGCCCGTGTGCCAAGACTGCTGAGGCCCACGCGGCTGGAGCCTGTGCTCCACAACGGCGGAGGCCACTGCGGTGAGAGGCCTGCACACTGTGGCGAAGAGTGACCCCTGCTCGCTGCAGCTGGAGAGGGCCTGCACACAGCAGCGAAGACCCAACGCAGCCAAAATTAATTAATTAATTAATTCATTCATTCATTCAAAAAACAAATAAGGAACCTGACCAGCACTACAGAAGCCTGTTTCATGCCATCTCCTGCTCATTCCCCCCACATCTCCCCAAAGGTGAACTATCTCCTGATTTCTAGCACCATAGATCATTTTTACCTTATTTTTTAACTTTATATATATGGAATCATATATACTTTCTTATTTTTTCTCAATTGTTTGTGATGTTTATCCATGTTGTTGTGTGTATACCAGTACACATTTATTTTCAGTGCTGTATGGTATTGCTTGATTATACACAAATTATTTATCCCTTCTACTACTGACCTATGGGTTGTTTCCAGTTTTACGCTATTAGAAATAATGCTGCTAAGAACATCCTTGTACATGTGTTTTGGTAAACGCATGTATGCATTTCACTTGGGCATATACCTAGGAGTGGAATTGCTGGGTCAATTTACACCCCACAAGCAAGATGTGAGAGGTCAGAAGCTCCATATCCCAGCTAACATTTGCTATTGTCAGTCTTTTAAAATTTTGGTCATCTTGGTAGGTGAGTGGTGATATCTGTGGTTTTGTTTCCCTGGTGGTACTAATGAAATTAAGCACCTTTTCATATGTTTATTGGCCATTTGGATGTAATGCAAATCTCAAGGTAGTAAGCAGTGTTCATATCTGATTCAGAGTATTGGGTTTAGTTCTGCCCACTTTATTTGAAGTTCATGGACTATGGAATGTGAGGAATGATGGGAGAGATTGGAAACGTTGTCGGATGATGACATTTGGGTGAAAATGGTCATTGTCTTCCGGTATTTAAACTGAACTGTGAAAGTTGTGGAGTAACCAGGAGTTACACGTGCAAAGTCTAATGCAGACCCCTGAATTTAACAAAAGAATTACCCTACTTTCTCCCTCAGGTAGGGGTTGGATTTGACTAAGCAAGAATAAACTTCATGGGAGGGCTGAAGAGGGAATGGAAAGCTGGTGTTCTTTTTCCTCAGCGGAGGGAGCTACTCTTTCAAAGAATAGGTGATCTTAAATAGTATAAGTTCTGTAGGAATGGATGCTCTGAACAGCCTTCCACAGATGGGCTGAGCGGCCAAGAACAGTTAGGACTGAGCAGAACTGAGCAGGGTGTAGCTCTATTCCTCCCTCTCCTGCCTCTCTTCATTGACTATCTCAACTTTGCTCTTTTTTGCTATCACTTGAAAGAGTGTCAGATTTAGCAAATAACAATATAGGACATCCAGTTAAATTTGAATTTTAAATAAACAGTGAATAATTTTTTAATATAAATATATCTCAAATATTGCATTTTATTTAGCAACCCTACTACCAGCCCCTTCGATCTTGGCAATACCCCATACTCCTCACATGCACAGTATGGAATGTTTTGCTTTAGTCTTAAAACTCACACTAAAACGGGTTAGATTTATTGATTGATTGATTGATTCAAAAGGATCAAGTGGGATCAATGGCTGGCAATCCCTGAGAGGCAAATTTAAACAATGTAAGGATGAACATTGGACCTGGGTAGTCTTAGGAAATACTGGATTTCCTTGTGAGAGACTGCATGTCCATCTGCCTTCAAGGTTGTAGAGGTGATTCTCCTCTTTAGTGGAAAGATGAATTAGATGATTGCTAAGATTCCATTTTTATTGAAGTATAGTTGATTTACGATGTTTCAGGTGATTAAATAAGGTGATATGAAGATTTAGACAGATTTTTCTAAGTTTACGATTACTAGGTAAGGAAAGTAGATGCATTTGGAGATTAAGATGACAAATACAGAAGAGAAACTAGAATAACAAAATTATTTGTTCATGGGCTGAAGAGGCAAAGACATCTAAGATGAACACCTGAGCTTTTCTCATGAACACCCATAGGAACACAATTGAAATTCTCTCTTTTAGAAGACAGTTTTCTGCTTTAAGTTCTGCAACATCAGAAAATGATTAGTGATATGGCACATACCACATTGTAATAATAATTTATTAAGACCTTTTTTTAAATAATCTTTTAAAAATTAATTAATTATCTATTTATTTTTGGCTGCGTTGGGTCTTCGTTGCTGCGCACGGGCTTTTTCTAGTTGCGGCGAGCAGGGGCTACTCTTTGTTGCGGTGCATGGGCTTCTCATTGCGGTGGTTTCTCTTGTTGCAGAGCATGGGCTCTAAGCGCACGGGCTTCAGTAGTTGTGACACGCAGGCTCAGTAGTTGTGGCGCACAGGCTTAGTTGGTCTGTGGCATGTGGGATCTTCCTGGACCAGGGCTTGAACCCATGTCCCCTGCTTTGGCAAGTGGATTCTTAACCACTGCACCACCAGGGAAGCCCTATTAAGACCTTTTTAATGTAAAGCATTTTACAGAGGTTGCCTCATTTAATCCTCAAAACAGCACTGTGAAGTAGGCCTCATCCCCATTTTATAGATACAGAAAATGAAGCTCAGATGAATTTGCCTTAGGTCACATAGCTGGAAAGCAAGCCCAGGTCTGTGGAATTTCAAAGTCCATATTCTTTCTACTATACCACAGTATACCCCATTTGTATATGTTTTATGACACTTTGGGGATGTTTATGACCTAGAGAAAATATGTATTTAATTTTAGGGCACTTTCAAAGCATGTTGATGGTACTCTCATCAAATATTTGGCCAATTCAATCACAATCAAGAACAGAGCTTGAACAGAGAGCGGACACTCAGAAAGCATGAAAGCATCTAGGAATGAAGGTATCTGACAGAGTGAAAGAGCAAGGTCCCAAAGATATACCAACACAGATATTCCTGAATGAAGGAGAGTGTGTGTCCAGTTTTATTCTGCTTAAAGGGAACTCAGCAGTACCCCCAAAGGCAAATGAAACTAAAGATCAATCAATTATATCCATTATTGTTTCTCTAAATATCTTTTCTAGAAACTTCTAATAGATTTCAGTTTTCATCCCATTTTTCATCAATATATAAAGTCAGGTTTTACAAGAATCCAAAGGAGATACTCTCAACACAAAGGGATAATGTTATCTGTCACGAAATCTTGCCAGACCACTCTAGCCAAGGCAATTTTTCCTCTGAGCTATTAGGGCACATAGTGTTTGTAAACTTAAGTGCTTTATTATCTATTTAAAAATCCTTGATTATCTATTGATCTGTTTATGGCTTCTCTGAATTGAAGCTTCTCTGTGTTAGAGATCACGTTCTACATATATGTTCATTTCCTCCATAGTATCTTTCTAGACCCCCTTCACATGGTAGGCATTTGCTATTTGATGACTGATAAGAAGGATATTATGTGAGAAGATGCAGAAGATAGGTAAGTAGACAGTAAGCTAAAAAAATAGAGCATCTAGGATAAATAGGATGAGGTAACATTGAAACCTTCAAGCTTCTAACTTCACTTAAATGACTGACACAGATATATACAAGGTGGACCTCCATTCCTAGCCCAAGGCCTTCCCACTTTCCTTAAGCTCCCAAATGTGTCTTCTTCCCCAAGGGTTGCCCTCATCTTTAGCTCTGCAACCATTCTTTCTACTCAGACTCCTACTGCCACATACCTCTTCTTTCTTCAAGGCTGAGGAAAAGTCAGAGCCTAGATTAGGGCCTAGATCTTTCAGGAGTGCAGAAAACAGGAAAGGGGCCTGGATGACATTATTCAGAAGACAGCAGAAGTGCCATGTCTGTCGTCTAAAAACCGTTTTCCTGGCCACAACCTCATCAGAAGCTCATTGTTTCATGGGCACTGACTATGCTTCTGATTGGCTGGCACTGCCCTCCCCTCCCCCACCAGCCCCAGTGGCCTGTTGCTCACGCAAGGACTGTTTCAGGTTCTCTAGACTGGATATCTGGGGCAAGGGTCAGGGAGACTGATATGACCCCAGAGTAGTTTTCACAACTCTTTCCCTATGTGGCGGGTGGTTGAAATTAGGCAATAGTTGGTAGGTGATTATCGTAAAGACAAGTATCTCCTGAGTAAACACCCAATTTTGGTCACTAATGACTGTGACTTTTACCAGGACTATGACATTTACGTTACAATACTTCTCTTCAGAGGTTTTTGTGAGGTAAAATTTTGACCTGTCCTTTCTGACTGGGCAAGCCCATCTTCTACTCAAATTCACCCCACAGATAACTTGCAATACAATGTGGCACTGGATTTGAGTTTCTTCATCCCATGGACACTGGCAAAATGTGTTTTAAGAGGGCGGCATATTTTCTAACAGCTTAAATCAATTTTGTATGTATGTCATATGTATATCACAATGACAATTAATATTTAGTGACACACTTGTAAAACCTGAATTTTAAAAAGTTGAGCTGAAAAACAAGCAAACATTTTCAAACAAAGCCCAGCCCTATAATTAAGTTTACTGTGTATTTCAAAAATGTTGAAAAACACAGTTTTCTTAAGGGAGGAGAAAAAGAAGCTCATTTAATTATGTTTGCTGAGTGAATTTTCTGGCATTGTGGAAACCGGTCTTAACATAGTTACAGTCATACCTCATATAATTAAACAGACTCCTTAGGGAGAAAGCCAGTCTTAATAAATACAAGTACTTTCTATCTCTGTTTCATTATATAAACAAGCTCCAGTAGAAACTGTTTTGTTTTACAGAGAGGAATCTAGGCTTTGAGGTCAATCCTTGTTTCGATTCAACCTTTCACCATCATTATAACAACTTAAAAAAACAATCTGTTTACTATGGAGAAAAAACAGTATTGATGTACTTTGGATCAATGTTTTTTTTTGAAATGAATGCCAAACCACAAAACAGATTAGGTTAAGAATTTATCTCTTACTGAGCCTCTCCACCCCACCTCTGGCCCACCACCCCAAAGCAGCTTGTTTTCTGCTTTAACCTGTGAAAGCCTCAAGAATTCCAACAGTTAGGACCTCAGAAGGTGTGCAAATAGGTTAACACATTATATGCTTTGGGCAGCTAAATTAAAACTCCTTTGTCTAAGAAAGTATTTTTGGGTCTGTCTTCAATTAATAAGCTTCCCGAGGAGACTGGTTCAAGATGGCGGAGTAGAAGGATGTGCACTCACTCCCTCTTGCGAGAGCAATGGAATCACAACTAACTGCTGAACAAACATCGACAGAAAGACAGTGGAACTCACCAAAAAAGATACCCCACATCCAAAGACAAAGGAGAAGCTGCAGTGAGACAGTAGGAGGGGCGCAATCACAATAAAATCAAACAAGACAAGGATATCCACTCTTGCCACTATTATTCAACACAGTTTTGGAAGCCCTAGCCACGGCAATCAGAGAAGAAAAAGAAATAAAAGGAATACAAGTTGGAAAAGAAGTAAAACTGTCACTGTTGGCAGATGACATGTTACTATACATAGATAATCCTAAAGATGACACCAGAAAACTACTAGAGCTAATCAATGAATTTGGCAAAGTTGCAGGATACAAAATTAATGCACAGAAATCTCTTGCATTCCTATACACAAACAATGAAAGATCAGAAAGAGAAATTAAGGAAACAATCCCATTCACCACTGCAACAAAAAGAATAAAATACCTAAGAGGTAAAAAAACCGTGTACTCAGAAAACTATAAGACATTGATGAAAGAAATCAAAGATGACACAAACAGATGGAGAGATATACCATGTTCTTGGATTGGAAGAATCAATATTGTGAAAATGACTATATTACCCAAAGCAATCTACAGATTCAATGCAATCCCTATCAAATTACCAATGGCATTTTTTACAGACCTAGAACAAAAAAAATCTTAAAATTTGTATGGAGACACAAAAGACCCCGAATAGCCAAAGCAATCTTGAAGGAAAAAAATGGAGCTGGAGGAATCAGACTCCCTCACCTCAGATTATACTATAAAGCTACAGTAATCAAGACAATATGGTACTGGTACAAAAACAGAAATATAGATCAAAGGAACAGGATAGAAAGCCCAGAGATAAGCCCACGCACCTATGGTCAACTAAACTATGACAAAGGAGGCAAGGATATACAATGGAGAAAAGACAGTCTCTTCAATAAGTGGTGCTGGGAAAACTGGACAGCTATATGGAAAAGAATGAAATTAGAACACTACCTCACACCATACACAAAAATAAATTCCAAATCAATTAAAGACCTAAATGTAAGACTGGACACTATAAAGCTCTTAGAGGAAAATATAGGAAGAACACTCTTTGACATAAATCACAGCAAGATCTTTTTTGATCCACCTCCTAGAGTAATGGAAATAAAAACAAAATTAAACAAATGGGACCTAATGAAACTTCAAAGCTTTTGCACAGCAAAGGAAACCATAAACAAGATGAAAAGACAACCCTCAGAATGGGAGAAAATATTTGCAAACGAATCAATGGACAAAGGATTAACCTCCAAAATATATAAACAGTTCATGCAGCTGAATATTTAAAAAAAACAAACAACCCAATCAAAAAATGGGCAGGGGGTTTCCCTGGTGGCGCAGTGGTTGAGAATCTGCCTGCCAATGCAGGGGACATAGGTTCGAGCCCTGGTCTGGGAAGATCCCACATGCCGCGGAGCAACTAGGCCCGTGAGCCACAACTACTGAGCCTGCGCATCTGGAGCCTGTGCTCCGCAACAAGAGAGGCCGCGATAGTGAGAGGCCCGCGCACCGCGATGAAGAGTGGCCCCCGCTTACCACAACTAGAGAAAGCCCTCGCACAGAAACGAAGACCCAACACAGCCATAAATAAATAAATAAATAAAATTAAAAAAAAAAAATGGGCAGAAGACCTAAATAGACATTTCTCCAAAGGAGACATACAGATGGTGAAGAGGCACATGAAAAGCTGCTCAACATCACTAATCATTAGAGAAATGCAAATCAAAACTACAATGAGGTATCACCTCACACCAGTTAGAATGGGCATCATCAGAAAATCTACAAGCAACAAATGCTGGAGAGGGTGTGGAGAAAAGGGAACTCTCTTGCACTGTTGGTGGGAATGTAAATTGATACAGCCACTATGGAGAACAGTATGGAGGTTCCTTAAAAAACTAAAAATAGAATTACCATGTGACCCAGCAATCCCACTACTGGGCATATACCCAGAGAAAACCATAATTCAAAAAGACACATGCACCCCAATGGCCATTGCAGCACTATTTACACTACCCAGTCATGAAGCAACCTAAATGCCCATCGACAGATAAATGGATAAAGAAGATGTGGTACATATACATAATGGAATATTACTCAGCCATAAAAAGGAACGAAATTGGGTCATTTGTAGAGACATGGATGGACCTAGAGACTGTCATACAGAGTGAAATAAGTCAGAAAGAGAAATACAAATATCATATATTAATGCATACACGTGGAATCTAGAAAAATGGTACAGATGAACTGGTTTCCAAGGCAGAAATAGAGACACAGATGTAGAGGACAAATGTATGGACACCAAGGGGGGAAAGCGGGGGGAGGGATGAATTGGGAGATTGGGATTGACATATATGCACTAATATGTATAAAATAGATAACTAATAAGAACTTGCTGTATAAAGAAAAATAAAATTCAAAAAAAAACTTTCCATTTTCTGAAATTTTCTACGTTTTATTTAACACCCATCATGCACCAGGCACTGTGTTAAAACATTACCTCGATTATCTTGACGACAATCCTATGAAGTAAGTACTATTATTGTCCCCATTTTACTCTTGAAAATACTAAAGCTCAGAAACAAACATTAACAAGGCCTCACAGTTAATATGTGGCAGAGTTGGGTTGAAACACAGGCCTATCAGACCTGGCCTTGAGAAAATGTACCTAATGAAGTGATCAATAAGGGTTTGTTAGAAAATTTTGATATAGAATTAAACTCAACTAGACCGACTGAGTGATTTTTACCACTGTGAAAGCTTCTTTTATGAAGTTTAGTAGCTACATTGATAGTAAGGACTTCTGGTATACAGTTGATTCTTTCTAACTTTTTGAGAGTAGTTATGAAACTGATCACTGGCAGTGAGAGTTTTCAATTGGATACATATTAGAATCTTTAATTTTTAAGATTTAATAGTGGGATGGATGAAAGTTTTTGGGCAGAAAGGAAGCATGAGACAGTCTGTCGACGGAGCTTCTGAGAATCAAAAGGATTGTCTGTGATTGCATCTAAATGCTACAATTAATTTGACTGACAAGTGGGGCTTAGGAGAACCCATATAGGAAAGAGCAGGTTTTAATGAAAAGGAAGTGAAATACCAATTCAACACATTTTCATAAACTTTTTTGTATCTGTGCCCTATTTCATAGTACGTTTTTCTTAAATGCTTAACCCTAGAAAATACGTATGCATATGTGCATTCACATGCCAAACAAATTTAACAGTGTGGCTTGAAAAGAAAAAGCAGTAATAATTTGACGCTTCAGGACCTCTTCACTTTTGCCTGTGTCAAATTTTCTAATCCTTCCTCTTCTAAGATGGACAGTGCTTTAATCAACTATACTCCAATATAAAATAAAAAGTTTAAAAAAACCCCAAAAAACTAGACCATGGCAGAAGTGATGGGATATAACTTATGAGATTAGGTTATAAAAAGACTGCAGCTTCTGTCTTAAGAACTCCCTCTCATCCTCTCTCCCTCTCGGATATTTTCACTCTGGGGAAAGCGGCCCTTTTGCTGAAGAACTGATGTCTCTGGCCAAGAGCCAGAGAGGATGTGAGACTGGGCAATATCCATGTGAGAGAGCTCGGAGGCAGATCTCCCCCGAGGTGAGCCTGAGGTGACTGCAGCCCTGGCTGGCCACGTGACTGCATCCTGTGATACCCTGAGCCAGAGACATTCATCTGAGCTGCTCCAGGATTCTTGACCCACAGAAACTATGAGATAATAAACATTTGTGGTTTTCAGTTAAAATCACTATAATTTTATTGGTCAAAAAAAAACCAAAATAAAGATGGACAATGCTGAAGGGTTAAAAGATGAAGTGCAAGGTTTTCAATTGCTAATGGCCAAATTTTGATTATAGTATATTATTACTCAAAAAGTTCTTTTTGTCACTTGCTTCTTCAAATTTAGAAATAACTAGCTTTGCTGATTCCTCTGACTACAGTTCTAACCAGGATTGGTTTTACTAGGATTTTCAGAAGAAAGGTCAGTACTCCAAATGGGAATTCAAATCAAATATGAATCCTCATAACGGGGACAAAGGTCACACACATTTACAGAAAGCTGACTTATGTCCCAGGCACTCTGCTGGACACTTTCTTTTCTTTTTCTTTTTTCTTTTTTCCACACACACACACTGTATTTTATTGGACACTTTCTTAACTTGCCCAAAGTCAGAGACTATAAGTCACACAGCTGGGATTCAAATTCAGGTCTGCCTGACTCTAGAGCTTTTCTGCCACATCACATCAGTTACTGAATATATTTCAAAAATTTACAAATCCTTTGTTACTCTGTAGCTGTAAAAGACTTTCATACAATATACAAAAAAATCATATTCTTCACAAGATTCTTCATTTCAAGTTAAAATGTTGTAAAACGGTTTGAGGTGTCATGTTGCTGGCCATTCCACAACCCATTTCCAACTCTCTTTAGCTCTATTTCCTTTCACTTTTAGCTACTTCATCATCCTTCACTGTACACAGATTACTGAACCTTCCGACTGTCTTTTGACTCACTGGAATATGTGTGCTCTTATATGCACACACTTTGGTTGACTAGAACAGAAGGAGGCCAGTGGTATGTATGAGCAGTATGATTTATTACGGACAAATAGTAAAAAAAAATGTTACTAATATCCATAGATAAATTCCTTAAGTAATATGTAAAGAGACAATATTATTAAAAGTTTGCTTTATTTTTCTGTTGAATCAAGTACTACCTCCCAGTTACAGTTAGATTTTATGCCTTACAAACGTTAGCACAGCTAGCGTCACCTCGTTGACAACTGAAAAATAAATCAAACTAGGTCCCGGTGGTTATGTCCACATCTGGGTTGTTAGGGTGATCAAGAACTCTTACTTGTTTGCTTTAGCTTTTAGTCCTTGGTTATATCTATAAAGAAAACAGAAAGAAAAAAAATCATGGATCACAATAGATGAGACATTTATAATAAGACGGGAATGGGAAGCATATTCCACCTCTTCTTTCTCACTAGTCAAGAGGCTATACAGTTGTAAATACAATCTTCCCAGAGGCTTATAGGAAGAAACAGGCAGATGGGAGAGTAATCCAAGGACTTTATTTGAATCTGGTTTCCAACTGTCAAAACGTCTTAACTGACATATAGTTCCCTATACAAAAATATTATTTTAATGTAAGAATATTTTCATTCTGGAACTATACAAGAGTATGACAAACATGTGAATATATGTATAAAGTTTACCAAAACGTGGTCATCTAGAACTTTTAATTTTATTTATTTATGGCTGTGTTGGGTCTTCGTTTCTGTGCGAGGGTTTTCTCTAGTTGCGGCAAGCGGGGGCCACTCTTCATCGCGGTGCGTGGGCCTCTCACTATCGCAGCCTCTCTCGTTGCGGAGCACAGGCTCCAGACGCGCAGGCTCAGTAGTTGTGGCTCACGGGCCCAGTTGCTCCGCGGCATGTGGGATCTTCCCAGACCAGGGCTCGAACCCGTGTCCTCTGCATTGGCAGGCAGATTCTCAACCACTGCGCCACCAGGGAAGCCCCTAGAACTTTTAATTTTATACTCACAAAGCATCTTTCCTGAGAATAAAATCAATTGAGAATGGGCCTGTCTAATCACTAAAAATAAAATATAATTCTGTGATGCAGGCAGGCTACTGGGTTAGGAGGTTTTAATACTTAAAGTTTATTGAAACTAAGGACAATTTCTTCAATTCTCATTAATTCAAAGAAGAATTAACCACAAAGCTACAGAGTCTTTCCCTTTTACCTCACCCTGGGTTTCATTTCCTATTCTTCTCAGCTGAAAATAAAGTGGAAAATTGAATAAGCACAAGAAGGAACTTATTCCATGAAGCCTACCATACCTCCTAGATTTCTCAAAAGGTCCTGATTTCAAATATTCAACAGTATTTTCCTAAGTCCTCCATAGAGTCCAACATTTATATTTCTAACTAAATCTAATCTGCTATTGTAACCGAAAGGCCAAAAATCCTTTTGTCAAACTAAACCTAAATTTTTTTTTTTAAAATTATTTGCTTTATTTATTTATTTATTTATTTATGACTGTGTTGGGTCTTCGTTTCTGTGCGAGGGCTTTCTCTAGTTGCGGCAAGTGGGGGCCACTCTTCATTGCGGTGCGTGGGCCTCTCACTATCATGACCTCTCTTGTTGCGGAGCACAGGCTCCAGACGCGCAGGCTCAGCAACTGTGGCTCACGGGCCCAGTCGCTCCGCAGCATGTGGGATCTTCCCAGACCAGGGCTCGAACCCGTGTCCCCCGCATTGGCAGGCAGACTCTCAACCACTGTGCCACCAGGGAAGACCTAAACCTGAATTTCTTATATTAGAAATAATATTTCTGAATGTGGCACTTAGTGTTCTCATAGTTCTACTACCATGAGTTAATATAAGGTCAAGATGAGATGGTGCATGAGAAAAGTACTCTGTGAATAAAATCTCTGTACTAATTGAAGTTTATATCGATATAAGTAAGCCCTAAAAATGGCTGTCAGGCATTGTGTAGAATGAGTGAGTTTATTTATTCATCTATGCGTTATGTGCTAGAATATTATAAAAAGGTTACAGAATTAAGCTACTAGTAAAGCTAGGGATAGTACAGATGAATGAAATTAAAATGTACTATACTCTGCAGAACAGAATGCCTTCTGAAAGGAAGGTAAATTATATAGCTCAATGTTTTCTATTTCTTTACTGAAATCATTCAATTTTTTTAGTTAAAGAAAGCTGTTATTCATAACATTGTTTTGTAATTTAGGAAGGTTCTATGGTTCAAATAAAGCCAGAGCCTTCATCTAAGCTCACTGCAGAGTGGTAACCAGTCCCTGACAAATAATATTAATCACTGAATTTTAAAAATTTCCAGTGCTCACAGAATACATACTTTCCAATGAAACTAGCAGCCTCACTTTAAACATCATTTCCAATACTATATAACTATACATTTAAGTCTCACTTTATTATATATAATTGAAAGTAAGTGATAAAAAATTCATGCAGAAAATTACCTAATATATCCTAAATTACATATGTTATCTTAATAAAAGAGACTCTATCAAAGGGCTGTACATCTAGGTAACACACAGATTTGAAACCTAGGTAACATACTGCCTAACACTTTTAACTCAAACCCCCAGGCTTTCTAGAAATGTTTAATGTCTGCTTCAGGCACATCCTGTCTGAGCATTATATATGAATCTTAAAAAAAAAAGTATTGCTAGCCAGATGGCTTCTGAGGCAGATTTTTTTTTACACCTGTGGTAAGCTTACCTCCAAATACGAAAGAGCTGAGAGGCTCCTGCTGTCCCGACAAAGAAATTAACAGCAAACAGACTCCAGTTTTTGGGAATAATTACAAGTGAGTATCTTGACCAAATAAACCCTGTTGAAATAAAAATTTTTTTTAAAAAAGCATAGGTACTGCTGCAATCTTATCTGAACATTTAATATTAGAGTAAAATAATTATAAATAAGACTATGACAACACAAAGTAGGACAAAGAAATGCTATAATTTGAGACATTAATGAAGTTGCTATAATTCATCATTACACAAAACACTCAGTTCTTACATCAAAGGGAAATTTTTATAACCCTCCTCTGCCTTCTTTGGCTATAGTCTAACAACTTCCTAGAGATAACACTGTTAATTTCTTTCTGTGTGAGTGTGTGTATATGTATTTCAAACATGAAACAGTTAAGCACATTGATATACAACAAAATTATTGAACGCCCTGTATGGAAGATATTCATTTAATTTACCTGTAGCCATCAAAACAGCAGATTGGGCTGTGCTGAGTTTTTCTGCAGGTCTGGCCATGTCAGCCAATCCAGCACACACCAACCCCTAGAAATACACATTAACACATAAGAAAGAAGAAAAGCATCATGAGTATGTAGTAATGGTTCTCAATTTTAACTAAAACACAAACTATTTCCGAGATTTTCAGACTGTAGCTATGATTTTAGTATCCATGCATTAAGAAAAAATGTATCATGACAAAAAGTTACAATGAATTCAGAAATGCTTTTTGAATTAAGTTGTATTTTGTTAATCACATTAAACAGCTTCATATATTTGAAAATCAGTAGTGTGTATATATATTTTTCTATAAGTATATTTATATTTTTGTTCTACAAATGATACTTCTTTCACATAAGAATTTATATATTCTTTATGAATGCTGGGAACCACTGGTGTGGAAGATGCCTAAAAGCTATTTGTATAAATTCCTCCTTTCATATTTTTTGCAATGTTATTCTTTTTTAAAAGTGGCAGTATCAGAAAAACTCTGCTATAATTTTAGTTTCTTGGTTAGATAATTTTTCTTTAATGTCAAATTATACCTGGTCATTTCTTCTCTGGTATGTTTTTAACACTGTTTTTTATAGAATCATACCCTACCATCAGCAACACTCAGAAAGTTTAATAATGAGTCTTCACTAGAATATTAGTTATGCTACTCTATTGCAGAGATTAGAATACATAACAGAATGATTTTTATTGATGAAAAATTCACACCAATGTAAAATGAGAGACTAGTACAAAGAACCCCTACATACCCATCACACAGTCAACAATTATTGACATTCTGCCATACTTACATCACCTCTCCTCCTCCCTTTCTCCAATTTTAAAATCAAATCCTAAATATGTCATTAGAAAATATGGTTTTAAGAAATTCATTTTCAGGTTTTTTTGAGTTTCTAAAAGATGCTCTTACATGAAAAATATAATTCAGCCCAGGGTTTTTTTCTCCTAAATAGAACATATGCATACTTGTGAATTTTTACAAATTTAAACCAAATCCAAATGGTTTTGATTTAATAAAGTCAGTAGATCAAGGAAGCAATGATTCTGGCTTAAAAAAGGGGCAAATAGTTAAATACTGAAGTATAAGTAGAGGTAAATCATGACCAATACTACTTTTCTTGTTGATTTTCACCCATAGTCCTGTGATTTTTTTCCCAAATGGTTCCTAATCATCACTCTTACATTCTTCTTCCAGGTCCCAATGTACATTTTCTCCGTTGCATATCTGTTCCACTTTGGCAGGGTGGAATACTGCCGTTGTAGAGGGGAAGAAAGGGACTGATTTCTAGCATTATTCTACTCAGTCCACATATTACTACACTGTAATAGATCTATGATGACTATAGGCTATATTCTAGCATTGTCTTTTGGAGGAAGGTAGCAGCCATGATTTTGTTTATGCTCAGAGTATACATTTTATTTTTCTGGGACATGTTAGTAATTGTGCTCTCCCACAGAGGTCTTGAGGCCCCTCTCCCACATTTCTTTTTCTCTCTCTTTTTTTTTTTGAAATATTTGCTTTATTATCCTCTCTCTTTATATGTATATATATTTTTTCTGACCCATTTACAAAGAAGTTGTAGACATCATGCCCTTTGACTCCCTAGTATTTTAGTGTACATTTGCTTAGAACAAGACTACCTTCCCATTCTCTTATATACCCACAATCTAATCACAAAATTTAACATGGATAAGACACTGTTGTCTAATACACAGTGCATAGTTAAATTTTGACAACTGCCCCCAGATGTCTTTTAAAACATTATTTTTCTTGTCCAGAGTAGTTAGGTCAGGATAATACATTGCATTTGGATGTTATGCCTCTTTAGCCTTCTTCTTTTTAAATTAAAGTATAGTTGATTTATAATACTATATTAGTTTCCTTTCCTGCATTTCTAAAAAAAAAAAAAAAAAAAAAAAATCCCTTTCTAGGGGATTTCCCTGGTGGTCCAGTGGTAAAGAATCCACCTTCCAATGCAGGGGACCCGGCTTCGATCCCTGGTTGGAGAACTAAGATCCCACATGCCACGGGGCAACTAAGCCCGCGCACCATAACTACTGAGCCTGCGCGCCTCAACTAGAGAGCCTGCGTGCCACAACTACTGAGCCCATGCACCCTGGAGCCTGCACACCACAACTAGAGAGAAGCCCCCATGCCGCGAAGGCGCAGTGAAGAGCCTGTGCCGCAATGAAAGATCCCGCGTGCCTCAACGAAGATCCCGAGTGCCACAACTAAGACCGATGCAGCCAAAAAAAAAAAAAAAAAAAAACCCTCTCTACTTCTATACCACTCTAACCTCATGTAAATTACCTTATAAAATCTTACTGTGAATCTAATCTCTGCCATTTACTAGCTGGGTGACTTTGGTCAAGTTACATAACACATTGTCTTAAATTCCTCATGTATAAAATGAGAATATGAATAGCTACCCTTGCAAAAGAGATATATGATTAAATGAGATAATATGCTTCAAAAATATTTACCATAGTGCCTGGAAAATATTATTATTATCAACAACAAATAGTAGCTTACATCTTTAGAGAAGCAGAGATAAGGGAATATTAGTCTCTGTACCTTTTCCTGTATTTCTAGCCTCAGGGGCAGAAGGTCTGTGTTTCTATTCTTCTCTGTTATGAACTTTATTCAAATAATAGAACTGTAGAGTAGGAGAGTGTGTGGAGTATATCACAAGATTATGTAAAATACTCCCTAACATGGGGAGAAAGTACCAATTATAGAAAGATCCACAGTGACTTTTAAAGGGGGTCCTGTAAGTGTTTAAGAGCCTAGGCTTTGAAGTCAAATCAGAACTGAGGGTTCAAATCCTGACTCTGTCACTCACAACAGTTCTAGTTCTTTGAACCTCAGTACCTTTACACCTTTTTTCTGGTGAAGATTAAATATTAGATAATGTATTAAATAACCCAATACAGAGAGTTTGGCATCTAGTAGAATCAAGTTAGTTCTCTGTTTCCATCAATTAAAAACTGGTTTTCAAATGTGTGTGATTCTTTCTGGCACCTGGTTATCTCCACTGGGTGGAGTAAATACTCATCAGATAGTGTAAAACATTTTTTCCTTCCTTTCTTCCTCCTTTCCTTCCTTCCTTCCAATATTTTCTCCTTTAGTAAAAAAAAAGTCATATGACACTTCTAGAGGAGGGCTAAAAATGAAATACCACTATAGAATATTCCAATTCCAAAATGCTTAGGGATAACAAAGTTCTCAAGATTTTAAAATGCGAATTAGTCTATATAAGTAGTTCCAGCTGGAAAAGCAAGTAGCTAGACATTAAAAATCTGCAGAGGTAATCTTGAAATATAGTTTGACTTATTCCTAAGGAGAACAGAAAAGAGAAAAATTAGCCACACAAAATGGCATACTGTTCAAGAGTTAAATATAACCTAGTTGGGAATTCCCTGGTGGTTAGGACACTGCACTTCCACTGGAGGGGGCCTGGGTTTGATCTCTGGTTGGAGAACTAAGATCCCACATGCTGTGCAGAGCGGCCAAAAAAAAATATATATATATATATATATATATATATATATAAACCCAGTCTGCACAAAAAGACTATGAACAAAAAGGAAAAAAGCTCCCTCAACTGACCTCCACATAATAGTTTTCCCAGATTAGCCAATGATATCCATTCCTTCTGTAAACAAGCTAATGATGCCCATGGCTGAATACTCATGGCTAGGGGCTACTTATTCTGTATTGCACTCATGCATTTCTGCTCTCACCAGTTGAGTTATATATTTATCAAGTCACTGTGTTTGTCTTCAAACCTGTTTATACCAGTTTTAGTTGTTACTGTAATTTACCTAGTTTAATGAACTAGGTAAACAGGTGAAACACAGAAAGAGGGTTGTTATTTCTATGAAAACTAAAGTGACTGTTTTGGAAAGATTGAATAAAGGCAAGTTAAACTTGTTGTCAAATTTGGTGTGAACAAGACAGATATAAAAAGATGGGGGTGAGGGGCTTCCCTGGTGGTGCAGTGGTTAAGAATCTGCCTGCCAATGCAGGGGACATGGGTTCGAGCCCTGGTCCGGGAAGATCCCACATGCCACAGAGCAACTAAGCCCGCGAGCCACAACTACTGAAGCCCATGCGCCTAGAGCCTGTGCTCCGCAACAAGAGAAGCCACTGCAATGAGAAGCCCGCGCATGGTAAGGAAGAGCAGCCCCTCCTCGTGGCAACTAGAGAAAGCCTGCGCAAAGCAACAAAGACCAAATGCAGCCAAAAATAAATAAAATAAAATAAATTTTAAAAGATGGTGGGGAGACAAAAATCTAGCAGGTTTCTGTTATCATGAAAGTGTGTATAAACTTGCTCTGCTTTAAAGAAAACTAAACTGAAATCATGTAGGATGCACTATGGTATAATTCATCTAAGACAGATGATGTGGAACTCAAAACCAGTGGATCCATATACAAATCAAAGCTTTGGCCTTACAGTAAATGATTGATAAATGAATATGTATTTATAGTTGTTAAGTTAAAATAAAATATTTAAGGGTATGTAGTATTGCTTTTTAGAATTATCCACTTTGACCTTTATAATTAATTATTTGGCTTCAACTAAAGTGGCTAAGAAGGATTCGACCACAGTTAAATTTCTAAAGAAGTATAGTCTAAAATTTTAATGTAGAACTTAGGTGGCTTGCAGCAGCAACTGCTACATGTCATGTATAGGTTACCATAGATTAATTATTATCAAATGCTCTGGGAAAGGAAAGCATAAACTAAATATCAAAAAAAGTTTCCCCACCCGAGAACAAAACACAGAAATTTCCATTGCTATGCTGTCATCAGGAGACTATGTATGATGTCAACATGAACTTAAAATAGATATTTTTAAAGGAGACAGTCGAGAAAGCACTTATGAGTATATAATACTGTCAATGTTTCAAAACACTGATGGACCAGATCAAAGAAACATCAAAGCTTTTGGTAAAAATCAATGAACTTCTAAACTATGGTAAATTTGGGGTCAGGGGTGCCCCCAATTTATTGTAAATACATTAAGTCATTCTTATTTTTTATTAATTTATTTTTTAAAATTAATTTTTATTGGACTATAGTTGATTTACAATGCTGTATTAGTTTCTGCTGTACAGCAAAGTTAATCAGTTATACATATACATATATCCACTCTTTTTTAGATTATTTTCCCATATAGGTCATTACAGGGTATTAAGTAGAGTTCCTTTTGCTATACAGTAGGTCCTTATGAGTTATCTATTTTATTGTTCTTACTTTTTAAAAAAATTTTTAATTAATTAATTACTTTATTTATTTATTTATGGCCGTGTTGGGTCTTCCTGTGCGACGGCTTTCTCTAGTTGCAGCAAGTGGGGGCCACTCTTCATCGCGGTGCGCGGGCCTCTCACTATCGCGGCCTCTCTTGTTGCGGAGCACAGGCTCCAGACGCGCAGGCTCAGTAGTTGTGGCTCACGGGCCCAGCTGTTCCGCGGCATGTGGGATCCTCCCAGACCAGGGCTCGAACCCGTGTCCCCTGCATTGGCAGGCAGATTCTCAACCACTGCGCCGCCAGGGAAGCCCTCGTTATTACTTTTTAAATTTTGGTGCTAGAAACAATATTTCAGCAATTAATGCCACTTTGCAGGTATAATTTTAAGCGTTGGTAGGGAGCGAAGAGAAAGGAAATAGTAATATACATTTCTTAGTATTTTTTTTAATATCACTCTTTTAAATGCTTAGAGTATGAGAAGAATCATTAAAGATGATATATTGAAACTTCTTTTTTAAACTGATGGAAGCTTTTCTCAACTTATAAATCTAAAAAGAGAACTGCTCCCTAGTTCTCTGTAAAATATAGCTCCCAACCACTAATTTACTCTAATCTTGTTTTATAGATGAGACAAAAGGGCGGAGACTGAACTTGCCTAAGGCCATACAATTGAGGGACAGGTAATTCCAGTTCTAACATTCTCAACTACTTAGATTTACAGCTGAGTTTCCAAATTGTTCTAACAATTTAAAACAGTACATTTAAGAGAATTAAAATAGCCTACAACCCAAACAAAAAACAACTTTATTAAAACTTGGGCAAAGGGTTTAAATAGATACTTTTCCAAAGAAAATGTAAAAATGGTCAATAAGCACATGAAAAGATGCTCAGCATAACTAATCATATTAGGTAAATGCACATGAAAACCACAATGAGACACCACTTCACACCCATTAGAATGGCTATTATAAAACAACAGCAACAACAAAAGTAAAAAGTGTTGGCAGGGATATGGAGAAATTGATTGGAACCCCCGTGAATTGCTGGTGGAAGTGTAAAATAGTGCACCCGCTATGGAAAATGGTACAGCAGTTCTGAATATACTGAATTACCATATGATTCAGCAGTTCCACATGTAGGTATATACTCAAAAGAACTGAAAGCAGGTCTGGAACAGATATTGTACACCATTGTTCATAACGGCATTATTCACACTAGCCAAAAGGTGAAGCAACCCAAGTGTCCATTAACAGATGACTGAATAAACAAAATGTGACATATACATACAATGAAATATTCAGACTTAAAAAGGAAGGAAATTCTGACACATACTACAACATAGGTGAACCTTCAGGACATTATGCTGAGTGAAATATGCCAGGCACAAAAAGACAAATACTGTAGAATTTCACTTATACAAGGTACCTAGAGTAGACAAATTCACAGATAGAAAGTAGAATGGTGGTTTCCAGGGGCTAGGGAAGAGGGAAATGAGCTATTGTTTAATGGGTTCAGAGTTTTAGTTCTGCAAGATAAAAAGAGTCCTAGAGATTGGTTGCACACTGATGTGAATGTACTCAACACGAAAAAAATGGTTAAAATGATAATTTTATGTGTATTTTATTACAGTTAAAAAAAAAGCCTGCAGACCAGTAGTTTTCAAACTTTAGAAGTCATCAGAATCACCTGGAGGGCTTTTAAGACACAAATTACTGGGCTCTATCCCTATAATTTTAGATTTAGTAAATCTGTGATGTGGCCTGAAAATGTGCATGTCTAACGTATTCCTGGGTGATGCCAATGCTGCAGGTCCAGGGATGACACTTCGAGAAGCACTGCATTAAGCCAAAATTGGCCCTTCCAACATAAAGTCAATGATTTGTTATTAACAGCCATCGCAATTATTTCTTTAGAGCTAAATGAGAGCTTTAGGAATGGAAACTCTGGCATAGTGTAAGAGCATTGGTCTTGGAGTCAGAAGTCCCATATTCTATCATTTCCCAAATGTTAATATATATACCCTTGGATAAATTCTTCTACTTTTCAAGAATAACTTTCCTTGCCTCTATTTTAGTGTTAGTATCTGAAGTTCTCATACTAAATTAATAACAAAAGTTAATTTGGGGCTGTTCTAACTAATTTAATGTTTTACATAGTCACAAAATTTTAGAATGAAGTTTCATGTTCCTAGGGCCCATAGTTATAAGCTTTTTGATAACAATACGTTCCCCAAAGGGCTCTTACCTATCTAAGGAGTTCAGAAAAACTAAAGTAGGTAGTATGCTTTATGCAGTAAAAATGATACATCTGAGAGTATTTGTATAAAATTACTTCAAGACATACCATGAACATTTAAAAGTACATCCTTCAGAAAAGTTACTTCAATTAATAAGCTCCTTTAAAGAATATCTTTTTCAGTAGCTTCTGCAAAAATTCAAGACTTACCCATTTCATAATTGGAGCCCAGAAAAATACTGTTTTGGGACCTGAAAAAAAAAATGAAAAATTTAGCAATAAACCAACTATTTTCAATATGTCTTTTAATAGCCATCACCACATTTCAAAAACTCAAAGGTTTATCAATCTATTTCTAATAATTTTTACTATGCTTTCTGCATACTTTGTATTTAAGTTAAAATTTAGAGAGTCACCACACTATCAATCTTTCATACAAGTTGTTTTGATCTCCTTGTCAATTATTTGTATTTTTGTGAACTATTAAAATTAGCTAAAGTATAATGGAGATGGTTTCGGAAACCATTCCTAACGTTTCGCCTTGAGCATGGAACTTAATGTTATTTCACTTAAGGATAATCTTCAAGTTGAGGAAATGACAAATTATGGAATTTTTGTGATACGAGCCACAGTAGATATTTTTTAGTTTTTGGCTGCAGTGGGTCTTCGTTGCTGCGCGCAAGCTTTCTCTAGTTGCAGCGAGCCGGGGGGGGCTACTCTTCGTTGCGGTGCGTGGGCTTCTCATTGCGGTGCGTGGGCTTCTCACTGCAGTGGCTTCTCTTGTTGCGGAGCACTGGCTCTAGGCGCACGGGCTTTAGTAGTTGCAGCACGCGGGCTCGGTAGTTGTGGCACGTGGGCCCTAGAGCACGTGGGCTTCAGTAGTTGCGGCTTGTGGGCTCAGTAGTTGAGGTGCGCGGGCTCTAGAGCGCAGGCTCAGTAGTTGTGGCGCAGGGGCTTAGTTGCTCTGCGGCATGTGAGAGCTTCCTTGACCAGGGATCGAACCCAGGTCCCCTGCATGGCAGGCAGATTCTCAACCACTGTGCCACCAGGGAAGTCCCAGATATTTATATATTCACTAATTCTATTAATATTTATTATTATAAATGACATGTCACCACATGTATTCTAGTAAAAGTTCTTATAAAAATTCTATATATTCTAGTAAAAAATTAATGAACCTAACTTTAAAGGGCACATGAGAAAGCGGAAAGCCTAGATTTGTAAGCTCCTTAATAGCAGGGACCTTGTTTTAGTTATCCTGGTACTCATCTGCCTCGTGCAAAATGTTCAATAAATGTTGACAGTATTGAAAATGACTATGGTTTCTTAGATAACCTAGAATTTGAGAAGCATGATGTTTCAGAGCTGGAAGGAAACTCAGAGATCATCTAATCTAAATCCTTCATTTTACCAATAAGGCTCAGAGAAGTTCCATAACCTACTCAAGTCATGTGGCTAGTAAGCCCAGAATTGTAACTAGAACCTAAGTCTTCTAACTCTTAAACTTGTGCTCTTTAACCACATAACATAACTGTGCCCACTTGTAACTCTTCCAAATTATATGTCTCTTTTAACCTTCCAGGGGATACAGTGACAGGAGAGAAACAGACTTTGTCCATGGTAATTTAAAAGCTAAATCCAATACAAATTAATATGGTATGTATGCTCTCAACACACTGGATCAACAAAAGACATTTTTTTCTTAACACAAAAATTAATCAATTTCACATAAGACAACAGTGATTTTAAGCAAATTCGAAATTTAAAAAATCTAATTGGGGTTTCCCTGGTGGCGCAGTGGTTGAGAATCTGCCTGCCAATGCGGAGGACACGGGTTCGAGCCCTGGTCTGGGAAGATCCCACATGCCGCGGAGCAACTGGGCCCGTGAGCCACAACTACTGAGCCTGCGCGTCTGGAGCCTGTGCTCCGCAACGAGAGAGGCCGCGATAGTGAGAGGCCTGCGCACCGCGATGAAGAGTGGCCCCCGCTTGCCACAGCTGGAGAAAGCCCTGGCACAGAAACGAAGACCCAACACAGCCATAAATAAAATAAATAAATAAAATTAAAAAAAAATCTAATTATAATTTATATTCTAATTATATAATTATAAATCTAATTGTATTATTTCTGCCTTAATATTCCACTTTACTTTGTAAGAATAAATAATTTGTTTTTACGGATCACAAAAATCACATCTAAAATGGCATCATCACCCAAATGTAACACATTTATTTCTCTTCATCTACTCCCAGTAATATTTCTCAAATAGCACCAGCAGGTAAAGATGGATTTATCCAGTTTCCCCCCAGTGGGTGAGCATTCATGTCATTAATAATCAAGGAATGTTTCTGTTCACATACACATAAATAACATTTAAAAGATAAAATTGACTTAAACCTATTATTTAGGAACAAAACAAAAGATAGTGAAATTGAAAAAGCACGGAGGTAAAAAAAAAGAAAAAGCACATAGCTAAGTTAAGATCCAGTCATAGCTGTAGGTTTAATTTGTTGCAGAGAAGACCACTCATTCATTCACCCATAATAATTACTGCATGCTTTACAGTGTCGTAGGCACTGCGGATGCACTGGTAAATAAAACACAGTGCTGGCTTTAAAGGGCCTAAGCACAAGCTACTAGTCCCCTTATTTGGCCTTGTCTTCATCTGGCTAACTCCTAATATCCTTCAAAAACTCATTGAAGGTTTCATCTCCTCAAGGAAGCCTTCTTTAACATCTCCAGGTTAGATTAAATGCTCCTTCTCTGAACTCCCAGAGCAGCCTGTCTATTCTTCTAGTTTACTGCACTTAACAATTAAACTGATCTATTTACGCATCTGTCACTTTAATTAGGCAAGGTCTAGAAGTCAAAGCCTGTTTCTTAGTTTTTCTTGACAAATAATATTTTTGAACAGAATTGAACTGGATTAACCATATCCAGGAGAGATGCTAATCAAAGATACTCAAATTTTAGGTTTGACCCAGATTTGCCTTGACACCGCTTCATCCTCAAGGCCGGGATTTCAGGGACATCAGGTTCCCTTTACATCAGGGAACTGGTACTAGACTTTCACTCATTAGTTACTCTACTCTTAGACCATGATACTTCCCTTTTTGGCTCCTGAAAATTCTTCCCATGAGCCTGATGCCATAATGCACTAATCCTATAAGTCAGTCTTTTCAAACTCTGGTTATTTTATTTAGTTTGAGTTTCTGAGATTCCTATCATCACACCTGGTTTATTTTTCTTTGTCATATACAAAGTCTCAGGGTCATATGCAGTATCAATTACCAAGTTTATTTCTTATCCCTGCATGAAGCTTGGCTTCATCACTCAAGGGTAAGCCAATACATTGTTTTCGTCTCTGGCTTTGGATTCCCCAACAGAACCCTCTCTTCCTATTTCAAAACTGATGCTTCCTCTTCTGCCACCCCAAAAACTGTTTCCTGAGCAATGCCTCTAAGGTTCTGGTTTCTTTACGAGCTGAAATGGTTGACCCTTCAGGGTTAAAGAACAGTCAAGCTTTTCAGTAGGTTTGCCTGGTAACTAATTTACTCAACTGCCCTGAGCTAGGTGATAATTTTAAAATAAAAACTGCCCTTCTCCCACACAACTGAACCAAACAAAAACTTCGAACATGAAATTATGGTTGCTAGAATGTGGGCCAAAGAGAAGTTTAAATATTTTATTTAGTGCATGATTTTAAACTATAAAACAAAGCCTAAATTAGTTTAACAACTGGTAAGCACTGAATTTAAAAACATCAGTGGCAAATATATATTAATAAGACATTCTAAATTTCTAATTTTTCTGAAATATCAGAGGATGATGACACCTGACACAAATAATTAGGGTTGGAGATCTGTAAGTGCAAACAAGCAGTGTTTTCTTCATTGTTAAAAAAAGGAAAAAATAGCTAGCAATACCCATGACCATATAATAGGTTAACAAAAAATTTTAAAGAAAACTTATTTTAGTTCACCCTTCCATTTTATCTTAGCTAATCATTTTCTATCTTAAAAGTAAAGAAGTCAAATAAATATAGATGTGTATGAATTCAGGAACAGAGGCTATCTTCTTGAAAACAGCAATCAGTCAATAATGGAAAGGGTAATGAGGAAACATCCCAACTGATTTTGACATTTAAAATGTAAAGTTTAAAAAAACTTGTTTATTTAAGTATAGTTGATTTATAATGTGTTAGTTTCAGGTGTACAGAAAAGTGATTCAGTTATACATATATAACTATATTCTTTTTCAGATTCTTTTCCATTTTCAGGTTATTACAAGGTATTGAACATAGTTCCCTGTGCTGTATAGTAGGTCCTTGTTATTTACCTAAAACAAAAAGTTTTGACAAAAACATATTTGGAAACAGGTATCACATAAACAGTGAGAATATAATGTCACATTGTCTTTCTAGACCTGGGAAAAATAGGTTTATGTTCTACAATGACATAGCTATTCTCACTGGAGAGCATTAAAAAAATGAAGTCATTAAATAATCATGATACCTGAAGTGATTATAACACCTTAAAATCAAGATAAGCATAAGTATAAATAGAGTATCTAGCTAACATTCATTATGATGAATGAAAAAACTTGATTAGGCAGAAATTTTGAATTGCTGAAAATATATTGAATATTTGAAAATATATTTGAATATTGAAAAAGCAGCTCTTAAGAAATTTAATTTGAAGTCCAAGATGAGGGAAGTGTGTCCCCATCAGATATAAATATACATTCCTTTAGACAAAGAATTAACTAACAATTAACACATTTTCATCTTGTTTCTTATAAGTCCACTCTTGGAAGTTGGAAAAGGCCTCAAATGCTGACTATTTAAAACTATGAACTATACAGCAAAACAAACATATGGTTACAAAAGGGGAGAGCAAGGCGGGGAGGGACAAATTAGGACTATGGGATTAACAGATACAAATTACTATACATAAAATAGATGAGCAACAAGGATTGACTGTAAAACTATGAACTATTTTCAAGCATAACAAAAAATACGAAGAATAATATAATGGTCATTTTCTTTTGTGTTGTTATATGTTTTTCTGATTTTTAAAGTGAAACTGATGTTTTCTAAAGTTCAAACTTTCACGGAAGAATTTGAAAAATTCTGCAAGGGAATATCACAACCAAATATGTAAGAGACATAAGAGACCTACATTTTCAAACAAATTAACAAATCTAGTTGCCTTGATGAACTTTGATGAACCTATTAATAAAACAATGACATAATTTTACTTCCTAATTTCCTTACCTGAGAGGAATGACTGCTAATGAAATACTTTATAAATTCTACCCAGAAAGTATGTCATTTATTGTATGTATGATTCTCTTCCTAGGGAAAGACTTCCTTCTTGGAACAGAATAAGTAACTTTTACACACATGCAAACGTACACATATACAAATATTGAATTGAGGTGCTCCCAATGTTGAGAATAAAGTTCTTACTGAATGCCGTCCACTACTCCACCGAATCCCTTTCATACCATTTCTCTATGGTTTACTGCTTTCAACAGCCCTCAACTTTCCTCTAACGTTCCTTGTATTAAGCAAGTCCATCTGTTTGCTATCATGTACCCAGCTACTTACAAATTCACACAGATATTGACAGTCAAAGATTACTCATTTTTATTTGTACTAAAACTAGTTCTGATTTCATACCGAGAACATGACGGGGCTACCATTTTAGAGCCAAACAATCTTTATATCTCGTGGAAGGCCTTGGAAAGAGCTCACTCAAATAGCACCCAGAACGTCATAGGTGTATAATGATTTTTAAAATGTTGATTGAAAACAGGCTTTGGTGAAAATGCCAAAGAAAAATAACAGGTGAAGTGACTAGCTATGATAGCCAATATGCATTTTAGGGTTGATACATTTTAAATTTATACATTTCTTCAGTAACAAAGAATCAATGACTTCTAGATTTAGAAAGACTGTTGAAATCATCTAGTTCAGGCATTCATTTTATAAACCAGGTAATTGAGGATCAGAGAGGTAAAATTACTTATATAAAATACATAGCACAACAAGGATAAAACCTTAGATCCCTAAAACCTAATCTAACAATAATTATATAGTCTTCCCTGATGAAATCTGAGTTTCTTGAAGCCTCTGAAACTAAGAAAAGCCCTAGCAGAAATGCCAAATTGTAGACTATTACAGCTGGAAAGAAACTTAAAGAAAATCCAAATTCTTCTACTTTTATACATGAAAAAGAAAAGGCACTTAAAAGTTAAGTAATTTGTCTCATATTCAGATAGCTCCAGATAGAGCAAGGACCAGAATACAGGCCTCTTTGATCCTAGTACTCTTTCTGCTATGCCATACCACACTTTAAATGTACTTCACACTCTCTCATAGACAAAATTAATATTATTACATGACTTGGAAATGACAGACTATTTTTTTTAAACTGAAGTACAGTTGATTTACAATGTTGTGTCAGTTTCAGGTGTACAGCAAAATGATTCAGTTTTATATATATATATATAAAACTGAATATATATATATATATATATTCTTTTTCAGATTCTTTTTGCTTACAGATTATTACAAAATATTGAGTACAGTTCCCTGTGCTATACAGTAGGTCCTTGTTGGTTATCTATTTTATATATAGCAGAGTGTATATAACAAACTATTTATAGCTTCTCTTAGGGCTTGCTTCTCCTTTAGTACATCTAATGAGTCAAATTAGATGAGGCATGAACAGTCTTAATTTCTTAAAATTAGTTTAAAATCAGGTTAGTGGGCAAAAGTTATGTTAAGTGTCAAACTAACAACTACAACAAGGATTGTATTACTTTTATGATCTCTTCTGAGAATACAAAATCTCTGTGGCCAGGGATTTTAATTTTATTCACTAAAATATCTCAAATGCCAAAACAGTATCTAATATACAGCAGGCCCTCAAAAAATATTAAATAATTCAACTTTCTTGGAGCTAACTAGTTTAAAGATATTCTATTTTTCATCAATAACTTACAATTGTATTTGAAATCCCAACTTTCCATTTTGGTTCTCATTCCTTAATTTTAAGGTAACAGAGGTTATTACTGTAAAAAATAATATATGTATATTTACATATTTAGTGTATATATTTAAACATAATATATATTAACAATATGTTTAAGAATATATTTATATAGAGAGATGTATTATACATGGTATATAATACAGATATATTTAATATGATATAGATATCTAGATGTCTATCCTAGACTGGCATTAAAATTCTTCAGATAATCTCTGTAGGAAGAAAATAAATTGTTCTAACAGAGACGCTAAATAACCATGTTAATACATAACTGTGTGGGTTTCTACACTGGTTATTTATTTGATCCCTATTTGGCTTTATTTACATAAAATAAAACAATATATTCTCTGAACTAAGTTGTATTAAACTATCTAGTATAACATCAATTCCCTTAGCATTTAATTTTGAATTTTTTTGATAAAGATATTCCCTTATGAACACTGCTAATAATGGTTCATTTAGTATGTTTTTATTTTAAAAAATATTCTCTAGGTCTGTAAGATAAAAAGGAAAAACCAATTCTCTTACCTAGGAAAAATGAAAATATTCCTGTTAGGAAGACCTTAAAGTAACTTTTCCCATGAGCCTTCCCAGAGAGAACGCCATGCAATGTACAGAATATTCTCAGCAACAGCAAATTAAACACTGCAACACGTTTCATAGAAGTATTTTTTCAACAGTTCTTCCACTTAAGCCAAAATGTAATTCAATATAAGCAAAGCTATGGTAAGCAAAAATTATATGGCTCAGATAGCTGTTTTCTGGGCTGACTTAATTGAAGGATAGTTTTTATTTATTTATTTTTATTATTTATTTCTTATTTAATTCTATTTTTTCCCCCAGTTCTATTGAGATATAACTCTTTTTTTTTTTTTTTTGCTGCACCACACAGCTTGTGGGATCTTAGTTCCCCAACCAGGGATTGAACCCGGGCCATGGCAGTGAAAGCACCAAGTCTTAACCACTGGACCTCCAGGGAATTCCCGAGATATAACTCTTTAGAGACTCTTATAACTCTTTAGAGACTCTTTGGACTCTTTAGAGCTGAGGTCTCCTAACTTCTTTTGAACACATTGCCTCATCAGTTAAAAAAAAAAAATTTTGAGCATACACCCCCTATATACAGTCCATATATATACATATATATAAATTAATACATATAGACTCCATAGAATTTAGTTGTGTACAGATTTTCCTTGATTTATGATAGGGTTACATCCCAATAAATCCATTGAAGGTTGAAAATATCATAAATTGAAAATTTATTTAATACACCTAACTTACTGAAGTATCATAGCTTAGCCTAGCCTACCTTTAACATGCTCAGGACACTTACGTTAGCTTACAGTTGGGCAAAATCATCTAACACAAAGCCTATTTTATAATAAATTGTTGAATATCTCCTGTAATTTATTGACTACTGTACTGAAAAACAGAATGGCTACATGGGTGCAGAATGGACGTACTGATTGTTTACCGCATGACTGACTGTGAGTTGTGGCTCGTTGCTGCCGCCCAGCATCATGAGAGCATCGTACCACATATCACTAGCCCAGGAAAAGATCAAAATTCAAAATTCAAAGTACAGTTTCTACTGAATTTGTATTGCTTTTGAACCATCTTGTAAAGTTGAAAAATCTTAAGTCTAACCATCGTAATAAAGGGACTATTTACACATACATATATATGTGTACTAATTTATTTTTATATTGTAAAACATATACAAAATGGAAACTTTAAAAAGATAAGGTAATAGTAAGTATTAATAGAAGTCCTATTGTTTTCTTCCTACATTCCAATGTTTCATTTTGTTCATGCTTTGGGATGATTCACCCCATTTTGGAGTTCATAAGTACAAAGGAATGACACTCCACTAATAAATTTTTTTTTCCCAACTAAGCTTTTAAGTAAACACTGGGCAGCATGACTTCAAGGTTATTTCTTTGAACAAATATCTAGAGCGTAGCTATGCAGCTGGTTAGTGTGGAGTCACATACTTTTATAGTCAGGAGATGGTGGGGGGAGTGACATATCTTATGAGAATTGAACTTGCTAGGACACACATTTGGTTAGAACTCTATTCTTTTTTTTTTTTCTGTTTTTTTTTTTTAACATCTTTATTGGAGTATAATTGCTTTACAATGTTGTGTTAGTTTCTGCTGTATAACATAGTGAATCAGCTATACGTATACGTATATCCCCATATCCCCTCCCTCTTGCGTCTCCCTCCCACCCTCCCTGTCCCACCCCTCTAGGTGGTCACAAAGCACCGAGCTGATCTCCCTGTGCTATGCTGCTGCTTCCCACTAGCTATCTATTTTACATTTGGTAGTGTATATATGTCAATGCTACTCTCTCACTTCATCCCAGCTTACCCTTCCCCCTCCCCGTGTCCTCACATCTGCATCTTTATTCCTGTCCTGCCCCTAGGTTCATCAGGACCAATTTTTTTTTGTTTTAGCTTCCATATATATGTGTTAGCATACGGTATTTGTTTTTCTCTTTCTGACTTACTTCACTCTATATGACGGACTCTAGGTCCATCCACCTCACTACAAATAACTCAATTTCGTTTCTTTTTATGGCTGAGTAATATTCCATTGTATATAGGTGCCACATCTTCTTTATCCATTCATCTGTCGATGGACATTTACGTTGCTTCCATGTCCTGGCTGTTGTAAATAGTGCTGCAATGAACATTGTGGTACATGTCTCTTTTTGAATTATGGTTTTCTCAGGGTATATGCCCAGTAGTGGGATTGCTGGGTCATATGGTAGTTCTATTTTTAGTTTTTTAAGGAACCTCCATACTGTTCTCCATAGTGGCTGTATCAATTTACATTCCCACCAACAGTGCAAGAGGGTTCCCTTTTCTCCATATGCTCTCCACCATTTACTGTTTGTACATATTTTGATGATGGCCATTCTGACCCGTGTGGGGTGATATCTCATTGTAGTTTTGATTTGCATTTCTCTAATGATTAGTGATGTTGAGCATCCTTTCATGTGTTTGTTGGCAATCTGTATATCTTCTTTGGAGAAATGTCTATTTAGGTCTTCTGCCCATTTTTTGATTGGGTTGTTTGTTTTTTTGAGCTGCATGAGCTGCTTGTATATTTTAGAGATTAATCCTTGGTTAGTTGCTTCATTTGCAAATATTTTCTCCCATTCTGAGGGCTGCCTTTTCGTCTTGTTTATGGCTTCCTTTGCCATGCAAAAGCTTTTAAGTTTCATTAGGTCCCATTTGTTTATTTTTGTTTTTATTTCCATTTCTCTAGGAGGTGGGTCAAAAAGGATCTTGCTGTGATTTATTTATTTATTATTATTTTTATAAACATCTTTATTGGAGTATAATTGCTTTAAAAATATGGAACGCTTCACGAATTTGCATGTCATCCTTGCACAGGGGCCATGCTCATCTTCTCTGTATTGTTCCAATATTAGTATATGTGCTGCCGAAGCGAGCACTGTTGTGATTTATATCATAGAGTGTTCTGCCTATGTTTTCCTCTAAGAGTTTTGTAGTGTCTGGCCTTACATTTAGGTCTTTAATCCATTTTGAGTTTATTTTTGTATATGGTGTTAGGGAGTGTTCTAATTTCATTCTTTTACATGTAGCTGTCCAGTTTTCCCAGCACCACTTATTGAAGAGGCTGTCGTTTCTCCACTGTATATTCTTGCCTCCTTTATCAAAGATAAGGTGACCATATGTGCATCGGTTTATCTCTGGGCTTTCTATCCTGTTCCATTGATCTATATTTCTGTTTTTGTGCCAGTACCATACTGTCTTGATTACTGTAGCTTTGTAGTACAGTCTGAAGTCAGGGAGCCTGATTCCTCCAGCTCCATTTTTCTTTCTCAAGATTGCTTTGGCTATTCGGGGTCTTTTGTGTTTCCATACAAACTGGGAAATATTTTTTCTAGTTTTGTGGAAAATGCCATTGGTAGTTTGATAAGGATTGCATTGAATCTGTAGACTGCTTTGGGTAGTATAGTCATTTTCACAATGTTGATTCTTCCAATCCAAGAACATGGTATATCTCCATCTGTTTGTATCGTCTTTAATTTCTGTCATCAGTGTCTTACAGTTTTCTGCATACAGGTTTTTTGTCTCCTTCTGTAGGTTTATTCCTAGGTATTTTATTCTTTTTGTTGCAATGGTAAATGGGAGTGTTTCCTTAATTTCTCTTTCAGATTTTTCATCATTAGTGTACAGGAATGCAAGAGATTTCTGTGCATTAATTTTGTATACTGTTACTTTACCGAATTCATTGATTAGCTCTAGTAGTTTTCTGGTAGCTTCTTTAGGATTCTCTATGTATACAGAACACTATTCTTGCTCTACAGAAGTAGATTACTCTGTGCCAGAGACAATATGTAGAAAAATGGATGATGAAGGCCACAGGTCTAACTCTATATATAATGCAATATTCTACTCTAATATATATTTATATAAAGATATATTCTTGTAAACTGTCTCGACGTACTTGTCAATGATACAATGAAATCTCAAAATTTTAGCCTTGCATATTACTGTAAAAACCTGCAGTATGTGAATCTACTCTAATGTTTAATATAATGATTCCATAACATACTATTACGCAAAATAGTACGCAAAAACCTTGAATATTCACTCTGATAACTCTTGGAACAATAATCAGTGTTTCCTCAGATTTTATTGAGTACTTATGAATCAATCAACAGTTATATTTTTCATGTTTCTTCATTTCTACAATGGTGTGCCTACCCTACAACATTTTAATCACAAATAATTTTGCAGTGATAGGTATTCTTACTCTGCATATTGGTGAAAAGCTTAATAAGAGGGAACCAACACTAACATTTGTTGAGAGTCTACGTGCAAACACTGCTACATGTTTTACAGAGAATACATCACTTAACTTCCACAACAATCCTTAAATGGTGATAATTATTATCCCCATTTCATAGATTAGAACTAAAGGTTGGGGTCAAGGTCACACAGCCAAGATTCAAATCCAGGTCAGTCTGGCTTCAAAGCCTATGCTCCTTCCATTACACTGAAAAAAAAGGGTTACAATAACTGAACTAGTCCAAGAGAACCCAGATAAAATGCACAATCTACTAACCAATCTCAAATGAAAGATAATTCCTTTTCAATATAAAAGTCGAATAAAGTATTATAAAGAATCATTATAGGTGGTTAAGGCCAAGGCCTTGGAAAGGATCACTATAAAACTACCCTCCAATTCTGTTTTAAAGTAGTTTAAAATTGCTCCTCCTCTATCCTGTCTTTATCCTACAACCCAAACACAGAGCTTAAGAGGGTCAGGGTTGACTACACAGAATTCAGTTGAGTCTGAAGCCCAATTATTACAGAAGCATTGCCCAATTCTCCCTCCTGAACATCTCTGCCACAAAACACAGCATAATTCCAAAAATTGTGTGTTAAAAGAACCAAAAGGCAAATAAACTAAATAAGCTTCTTCATCAGTAAAAACCTCTCCTTAAAGATCAATTTGATAAGGGGTAAACTACTGCAATAAGTAATATTATACTAAAGTATAATTCCAAGACACAGTTCACTCCATTATCAAACTGGAAATTAGATTTAGTAACCATCTCAGACTCCCAAGAGCTGCTTCATAGTCAGATATGTGGGGAGATAGAGAGTTGGAGGAATTGGGATCTTCCAGTTTCTTATAGAATTATTTTTTTCAACCACAAGAACATTGTTTTCCAATAGGTTAAAGAGAGAGCTAACATTTACCGAGCATTTGTGAAGAATCAAACACATACATTATCTTTAACTCTCACATCGATCACATTTTACAGAAACTAAGATCTAGGATTTCGCCCAAGGTCATATCGATAGTAAGCAGCAGAGCAAAATTTAAAACCAGGTCTGTCCACACAAAAAGGTCCAGGGAGAGCTTGTTCAGTAGTAATTTCATAAATAAGGAGAGACTTAAACAAACTAGACCTATGCGGCAAGGAATGACACTGACTCAGAAACCGGCTAACACATCTGCAGGCCTGTCAGCTGGAGCTGAAGGAAGTATGACCTTTACTCCAAACCCTCCGGGGCGGAAAGACAGCTCTTCTCCGCGTGGGTCAATATACCACTACTCATGGAGGGAAAGAGGAGAGAATGAGGTTTCCTGGTGGCCCAGACCCTTTCTTGGCCGCAGAAATGGAGAAGGATCAAACCCAGAGGCTCGGTCCGGGTCTGAGTTGTGCCTAAGGGAAGGGGTGCGACAAAGGTCGCAAAGGGCGCAGACTTGAAAATAACGAGTTTATGAGAGATGCTGGAAAAGAAAACATGAAAAGCAGGGAGCATAGGAAAGTACACGGATTCACTTGAGGGAAGGGGGTTGGGGCTGTGGGTGACGCCTCCAGCGGCAGAGTTGTCAGTGGGCCTCTAAAGGGAGGGAAGGGACAGGGAGGGAAGGTCTCGGTGGGAGCCACTCTGGGTTCATTACCTGCTGGGTGGTTGTACAACGGCCTCAGTTTCTCAGGCAGCAGAAGCTCCACTTTATCAAGGACCCGGTGGTAGGAGGCCCGCAGGCCCCGGGCGCCGGCGGCTGACATTTCTGCGGACGAGTGATCGTGGGCAGCTGGGTAGGGCAGCGGCCGCGTGCTCCTCCCTGGCTGGCAATGAAGGGCAGCTCGTCACTTTCCCCTGTCTCAACGCCTCGCGACCTCCTCTCTCCCAAGGCAGCTCAGCCTGCTCCCCTATGAACCGCCCGGCGGCCCGCGCCTAGAGAAGATTGTGGGGGCGGAGACTCTGCGACGGCCCGCCCCGAGCCCGCCTCCTGGCCTCCGACTGCCTAGAGAGAGGAGGAGTCATGGAAACAGGTGGCAAAAGGACAACCTCACCGAGACAACCCGGCGCCCTACCGGCAGCGCGCTTGCGCAAGCAGAGCTGCCCGCGGTGATTGGCCCGCCCCGGGGCGTGGGCGGGGTTCAGACCAAACCTACAATTTCTTCTTCCTGGCCCGGAGGCCATGTTGGAGAAGGGAAAGTGAAGTTGCACCGGCGCTAATCCCCTTTCACTTTGGTTAAGGAGGCCCCTAGATAAAATGGGCTTTTCGGGCCTTCCTGACCCGATTAAAGATGACGCCGCACAACTCTGTTGCTTCCTTTGGAATGAGACTCGTGAGCGCGAGACTTCCGATTTCAGCTTCTTCCGTTTCTATTCCTCATTTATCCAGAGTATTAAGGATTTGACTAGAGTGGTCTGAACCCACTTTTCTAGGGTAAGGGCAGCCCTGGCACACACCGGCCTCAGTCTCCAGGGTGGTCGTCATCTCGCGAGAAAGGCTTGAAAGGGAGGGTGTCCAGAACGAGGAGAGGGAGGAGTCGAGGCCGCCTCCGCCTCCTCCACCTCCCCCTGTAGGAGGGGGTGCCGAGGGAGGGGACTGTTGCTGATCTCTGGATGTTCTGGGTAGTCTTGAGAAGGAGAGTATGAGGGGAGCTCAGGCCCGGGTGCGGCCGGGCTTCGGGGGCGAAGGCGCTGCCGCTGACACCGCCATCTAACTCGCTGCTACCGCGAGGCCCGGCGCGCGTGTTGATCCGCGTGTCCCCTCCCCCTCTTCCCCTCCCCCACGCGGTGGTCTCCTCTCCTCCCCCGGCCCGGCGGAGCCATGTCTCGGGGTGGCTGCTGCCCACACCTGTTGTGGGACGTGAGGAAAAGATCCCTCGGGCTGGAGGACCCGTCCCGGCTGCGGAGCCGCTACCTGGGTGAGCGGGGGCCCTGGGGCGGTGGCGCTGAGGTCGCCGCCCAGAGGTGGGGGAGGGGGCCACGCCGCTGGGGCTCTTGGAGGTGGGACAGCGCCTGGGCAGGGAAGCCCCAGAGACGCCGAGGTGCTGGGTGGACCTCGGCGGACGGACCCCGTGCCCGTTTCCTCCCATGGCTAAGTCCCTCTTTCATGGTGCCAGCCGCCGCCCTTACTGGGTTTTCCTTCGTGGGGCCGGACAGGGGGCAGACGGTACTGGCCGGGAAAGGTACTGGGGTCGCTTCTGGAGTGGGACTCGGGAGAAGACTTGTCGAACCTCCCCGAGCTGCCGCGTTTAGAGCAGAAGTTGGCGCTTTTGCTCTTCTCCACCGCTCTCCTCGCTCAGCCGAAGGACCTAAGTTTGTGTTGACCGCCCCTCCCCTAAAGTCTCGGGAGGGCTTAGGTGTCCGTGGCGACGCGTTGACCTCCCTCGGGGACTCCACGCTCCAAACAGACTCGGTGTAAACTCTTGTGCGGCTCGGAGCCAAAACCTGAAAGTGATAGCTGAGCTCTCCCCACCCCCGCGCGCTTTCCCAGCTGGACTCTGCTGTTCGGTCGTTTCGACCGCTTTAAGGAGGTGTAGGGTTTCACGTTCCCATTCCCACCCCTGTGAAACACACTTGGCATTTACTGTTACTTAGTTAAGCTTTCTAAAAACAACCTTCGATACTTGGGGGAACGGTAGTCCAGTTTTTTTCGTTTTGCGTAAAGCGGATTTGTGAGGATTCTGGGTCACGCCTGAGCTAAAAGTGGACGGATTTAGTAGGGGTCTTTTTTCTTCCTTCCTCTACAATCTTTCATTACTCTTTCTTCTTTTTTTTTTTTTTTTTAATTTGAAGATAAGACAACATCACTAAAAATTTTTTCTTTGCAATTTTGTTACTTTTTGCTAGGTATTTGTTGATGTCATTTGGTTTTGACTTAAAATCAATAAAAGAAAATGAAATTTCGCTACACCTAACAGTTCCGGTTTGTGAGTTATTTGAGAGAAGTTAGCAGGCATTTTTTTCCGTTGCTCATGTTTTTTAGTGTCTCAAGTGACATGAATACATTCTCCTTGTAAAAACTTAATAAGAATGAAGCACAAATCTTTGTGATTTCTCCCATTCCAGTTTCACACACACACTCTTTGAGAGGTAACAATGTTCTCTGTTTCTTGAATATTCTTCCAGACCTTTTTCTTTGAATTCTTACAAGCACATGTGTATATGTAGAAATGCTGTAGGAGTGTGTGTGACCTGAATATATGGTGTCATACTGTAAACACTGTTTTGCAACTTGCTTTTTTTTTTTACATTACATCTTGGAGATCTTTGCATGGCAGTAAAAATAGATCTATACAGTCTTTTAAACTGTTGCAGAGTATTTAAAGGTATGAAGGTGTCATCGTCGACTCAACCTTTCTTTATTTTTTTGGACGTTTGCTGTTACTAACAGCACTACAGTGAACCTCCTTGCACATGCTTTTTGTGCATTTGTTCTAGGATAAGTACCTGGGGTGGTGATTAATCATTTTAAAATTTAATATCAGTAGAGAGCTTTTTTAAACCATTAACCTAAAAGAT
The DNA here is from genome assembly GCF_028023285.1 of Balaenoptera ricei. Classification (NCBI taxonomy): domain Eukaryota; kingdom Metazoa; phylum Chordata; class Mammalia; order Artiodactyla; family Balaenopteridae; genus Balaenoptera; species Balaenoptera ricei. Next base: position 130,239,321 of record NC_082639.1, read on the forward strand.
GTGCAGTATTTCTTTTAATACTTACTTGCTGAGAAAGAACTTAATTTTAGCTTAAAAAAAACTTGTGTTCTACACCAATGAATTTATATATGGTCCTTTATCTCTATTAGTTGGAGCATTTAAATAAGTAGTACTTATATGTAGGTTTATGTATTAATGTTTTCTACTGGTTCAGTTACTTCAGCTGTATGTATGATAGAGTCAATTAAAATATAAAACCATACATTATCTTTTTCCCTTCCTCTTCTAGCTCCATAATGGGAGTGGAGCTCGTGTGTTGGGTGGAGGAGAATTGAAGAGTAGGAGTCCACTGTCTTTAGTAGAAAGTCGAAATTATAGATTTTCAAATATATGTATATTCATGCAGGAAATTCCATATCTTACATAATATTTTAAATGTGGTAGTAATATATACTTTATAATTAGCACATCCTTTAAAAGTGGTTTTTTTAAATATTCAAAAATAGCTTGAAGAGTAATTTCTTAGCCTTAGGAGACTTTCTTTACACCTTTAGTTTATCCATCTCTTCCACACTCCAGTGCTAATCTTGGCTTAGCAGGAAACAGCAAAATCCACATTGGTATTGCCTGAATTAATGAGATTTTTAAAAAATGATATTTTGAAGTACTCTTATAAAGTCTTCTTTTTAAAAAGTCCAAGTGTTTTAAAAAGTAAATAGATTTTTTTTGGTGGGGGACTTCAATATTTAAACATTTTGATTGTTTATAGTATTGTAGGTTAGATATTTTTCTAATTTATCTTCATTATTTGTATTTCTAATAATGAATTACTTCTAAATAACAGTAAAATTGGGATAGAAGCAATTGACAGATTTTTCTTGTAACATGTGCATTTCAAATTAACTATAGCATGTGCCTTTTCAATAGTAGTATTCATGTTTTACAGGTGATTTTATTTAAATTTGGTTAATTTTCTCTTTTCCTCCCATCAAAAAAAATTGCAGTTCACAAAACATCCTTTTATATTGTGAGAATAAAGGTAATTTGTCATGTGTTATTTAGAAGAAGATGCATATGTTTACTTATAGCACACAAATTCACAAGATTCACCTGAACCAATGAAGTGTTTTGTTTAGCATGGATTCAGAGGCTAGGCCAGGGATTGTAATCTTTGTGAGCCCGATCTAAATTTCAATGGAGGATTTATTTTTTTAAAGAGCAATTGTCAAAGTCCAGAGTCAGAGACACCTTTAGGTCTAAATGTTTCTTAAGATAACCGTATACTAGTTATAGAGTAGTGCTTTTGGAACTCAATGATTGTTATAATAATTTATTAGCCATACATATTTCATTACAGTTTTATAGAGATAAACATTACTTATAAAAGAAACTATCATCTGTACATTTCTTCTTTCTCTTCCTATTTCTCTCATTTTAGACAGGCTTGCCTACAATTTGAATTTACACTTTCTAACCCTTCTGAATTAAAAGACAGTAATTGACTAACAGAAAGCAATTTAAGGGAAATTTTCAAGGGAGCTGTTTGCCCTAATGTATTATATGTTTACAAAGTGTTTAAATTATGATGAGGCAGTGTTTTGGTCAACTTGGGATGCTGTAACAAAATACCATAAACTGGGTGGCTTTTGAACAACATAAATTTATTTTTCAAAGTTTTGGAGGCTGGAAGCTTGAGATAAGGGTGCTCACATGGTCAGGTTCTGAGTCTGGTGAGGGCCTGCTCCCTGGTTCATAGCCATCTTTTCACCATAACCTCACAAGGCAGAAGTGAGCTAATTCTCTGGGATCTTTTTTATAAGGGCACTAATCCAAGCCTAATCACCTCCCAAAGATTCCCACCTCCTAATTAGTATTTCAGCAGAGGAATTGGTCCGGGTGGGGTGATGGGGGGGACACGAACATTCAGACTATAGCACTAAGCCAGTGACAGCCTTATAGTGGAGATTGAAATCTTCTTTCGTTCAGGCAATTAGGAAGTCTATGTCCTTTGAATATCATTAGGGTCAGTATGTATTGAAATGGATAATTTTGCATTTAGATTAGTCTTTAGCGTATCTTGAATACATCTATATTCAGACTTACCAAGTTCTTCATAAAGTGTTGCCGGGTTAAAACATATTTTATGAGGGTCAGAAAATTCTGAGTTTTGCCTCCTTGTTAACTACTGGGGAAAAGTTAGTGAAGTATTTGTATTTTGTTTCTTTAGTCTTAAAATGTCAATGAAAGCTAAAAAAGGTCTGATTTTAATAGTTAATAATGACTATTAATTATTAAAATATTAGTTGTGTCGCACGGGCTTAGTTGCTCCGGGGCATGTGGGATCTTCCCGGACTAGGGCTTGAACCTGTGACCCCTGCACTGGCAGGTGGATTCTTAACCACTGTGCCACCAGGGAAGCCCTACTCATTAGTTCTTATAAAATTTTTTTTTTGCAGGCTTTTTTGGATTTTATGTAGATGATTATGTCACTGCATATTAAGATTCTTCCTGGGATTTCCCTGGCGGTACAGTGATTAGGACTTGGTGCTCTCACTGCCCAGAGGGACCAGGTTCAATCCCTGGTTGGGGAACTAAGATCCCACAAGGAGCGTGGTGTGACCAAAAAAAAAAAAACCAAAAAAACAAAATTTCTTCCTTTTTTACCTATGTTATTTTTTTCTTCCGTTTTCTATTTTCTTGCTTAATTGCATTGACCAGGACTCCAGTAGAATCTTGAAAGGAAGTAGTAAGAGTGGACATTGTTGCCTTATTCCTCATCCTGGAAAGCATTCAGTCTTTAACTATTAAATACATTGTTGACTGTAGGTTTTTGTAGATACCCATTGAAGAAATCCCCTTCTACTCTTAAATTGCTGAGAGTGGTTATCATGACTAGCTGTTGAATTTTGTCAGGGTTTGTTCTGCGTCTGTTGAGTTGATTATATGATTTCTGTTTCATAGATTATGTTAACATATTGATTGATTTTTGAATGTTGAACCAACATTCAATTCCTGGGCCAAATCCTACTTGGTTATGATAAATTGTCCTTTATATATTGCTGGCTTCACTTTTGGTAAGAATTTTGTGTTTTTGTTCTTTAAGGATATTAGCTCACAGTTGTTATATTTTTGCCTGTTTTTGGTATCAGGATAATGCTGGCCTCATAAATGTGTTGGAAGTGTTCTTCTCTTTTTCTGAAGAGTTTGTGTAGACTTGAAATTACCTTTTCCTTAAATGTTTGATAGATTTCATCATTGAAGCCATCTGAGCTTGGAGTTTTCTTTGTGGGAAGGTTTTGTTTTGTTTGGCACTTTAACTTTTAATTTAGAGATAACTGTAGATGCATGTGCAGTTGTTAGAAATAATACAAAGAGATCTCATATACTCTCAATTTCCCAATGGTAATATCTTGTACAACTATATTAATATATCACAATCAGGAAATTGACATAGATAGATCTATGAATCTTATTCAGATTTCCCCAGTTTTACATGGACTTTTGCATGTGTGTGTATTTAGTTCCATGCAATTTTAGCACTGATTTTAATTAATTTAATTTTTAAAAAAATTTTTATTTTATTATTATTTTTTTAATACATCTTTATGGGAGTATAATTGCTTCACAATGCTGTGTTAATTTCTGTTGTACAACAGAGTGAATTAGCCATATGCATGCATATATCCCCATATCCCCTCCCTCTTGAGCCTCCCTCCCACCCTCCCAATCCCACCCCTCTAGGTCGTCGCAAAGCACGGAGCTAATCTCCCTTTGCTATCCTGCTGCTTCCCACTAGCTATCTGTTTTACATTTGGTAGTGTATATGCGTCGATGCTACTCTCACTTCACCCCAGTTTCCCCCTCCCCCGCCATGTCCTCAAGTCCATTCTCTATGTCTGTGTCTTTATTTCTGCCCTGCCACTAGGTTCATCAGTACCATTTTTTTTTTTTTTAGATTCCATATATATGTTTCAGCATATGGTATTTGTTTTTCTCTTTCTGACTTCACTCTGTATGACAGACTCTAGGTCTATCCACCTCACTACAAATAACTCAATTTTGTTCCTTTTATGGCTGAGTAATATTCCATTGTAAATATGTGCCACATCTTCTTTATTCATTCATCTGTCAATGGACATTTAGGTTGCTTCCATGTCCTGACTGTTGTAAATAGTGCTGCAGTGAACATTGTGGTACATGACTCTTTTGGAATTATGGTTTTCTCAGGGTATATGCCAAGTAGTGGGATTGCTTTTTATTTTTAGTGTTTTAAGGAACCTCCATACTGTTCTCCATAGTGGTGTATCAATTTACATTCCCACCAACAGTGGAGGAGGGTGCCCTTTTCACCACATCCTTTAAAGCATTTATTGTTTCTAGATTTTTTGATAATGGCCATTCTGACCGGTGTGATGTGATACCTCATTGTAGTTTTGATTTGCATTTCTCTAATAATTTTAATAAATTAATGTTAATTAATGTTAATAGACTAAAGTGGTTACCACCATATTTAAGGTACAGAACAGTTTCATCGCAATAGTCCTTTGTGATCCCATTTTTAGCCACAGCTACATCCTTCCCTCCCAACGGCTAACCCCTGGTAACTACTAATCTGTTCTCCCTTTCTATAATTTTGTCATTTCAAGAATGTTACATAAATAACATATATGTAATGTTATAAATAACAGCATGTAAACTTTTGAGATTGGCTTTTTTCACTCTGCGTAATTCCCTTAAGATTCATCCAGGTTGTGTGTACAATAGTTTATTTCTTTCTATTGTTGATTAGTATTTCATGATATGAATATATAACTAATCGTTCATTTGTTGAAGATATTTGTATTGTTTCCAGTTTTTGTTTTAAACTGTATTTAATTTTTTTTTTTAAAGTTGCTTTCTTAATTAATTAATTAATTATTTATTTATTTTTGGTTGTGTTGGGTCTTCGTTTCTGTGCGAGGGCTTTCTCCAGTTGTGGCAAGCGGGGGCCACTCTTCATCGCGGTGCGTGGGCCTCTCACTATCGCGGCCTCTCTTGTTGCGGAGCACAGGCTCCAGACACGCAAGCTCAGTAGTTGTGGCTCACGGGCCTAGTTGCTCCGCGGCATGTGGGATCTTCCCAGACCAGGGCTTGAACCCGTGTCCCCTGCATTGGCAGGCAGATTCTCAACCACTGCGCCACCAGGGAAGCCCTGTTTCCAGTTTTTGACTATTAAATAGAGAGCTGTTACGAACATCCATATACAGGTTTTTGTATGAACATAAATTTTCATCTCTGGGATAAATGTCCAAGAATTGTAGTTACTGCACTATATGATAAGCACATTGTTTACTTTTGTAAGAAACTGCCATACCTTTTTCCAGTATGGCTGAACCGTTTTATGTTCCCATCAGCCACGTATGAGCAATCCAGTTTCTCTGCATCATCAGCAGCATTTAGTGTTGCCACTGGTTTTTGTTTTTTTTTTTTTTTTTAATTTTTAAAAATTTTTTTAGTGTTGCCACTGTTTTTTATTTTAGTAATTCTAATAAGTGTGTAATGGTAACTCGTGGTTTAAATTTATAATTTCCCTAATGGTTAATTTTGAGCATCTTTTTATGTGCTTTTGGTTTTTTTAAACTATCTTTATATTTTCTTATTCTTTTTTTTAATTGAAGTGTTGTATTTAATTGAAGTATTTTAAATTGAAGTATCAATTTTTAATTGAAGTACTTAATTTAGTTCCAGGTGCTCAACATAGTGATTCGATATTTATGTACACTACAAAATAATCACCACGATCAGTATAGTTACTATCTGTCACCATACAAAGTTATTACAATATTATTGACTGTATTTCCTAAGCTGTACATTTCATTGATGTGATTCATTTATTTTGTAATTGGAAGTTTGTACCTCTTAATCTCCTTCAACTATTCCCCCCAACCACCTCCCTTTAGGCAACCACCTGTTTGTTCTCTGTATCTATGAGTCTGTTTCTGTTCTGTTACGTTTGTTCATTTATTTTGTTTTTAAGATTTCACATGTAAGTGAAATCATGTGATATTTTTGTTTCTCTCTCTGACTTACTTCACTTAACATAATATCCTCCGGGTCCATCCACGTTGTTGTAAATGGCAAAATTTCATCCTTTTCATGGCTGAGTAGTATTCCATTGCATATATATGCACCACATCTTTTTTATCCATTCATCTGTTGATGGACAGTTAGGTTGCTTCCACATCTTGGCTACTGTAAATAATGCTACAATGAACATAGGGGTGCATATATTGTTTCGAATTAATGCTTTTGTTTTCTTCTGGAAATTACCTAGAAGTGGAATCACTGGATAGTATGGTAGTTCTCTTTTTAGTTTTTTGAGGAACCTCCATACTGTTTTCCATAGTGACTGTACCAATTTGCATTCCCACCAACAGTGCATGAGGGTTTCCTTTCCTTCACATCCTCTCCCACACTTGTTATTTGTTGTTTTTTGATAATAGCCTTTCTGACAGGTGTGAGGTGATATCTTATTGTGGTTTTGATTTACATTTCCATGATGTTTACTGATGTTGAGCATTTTTTCATGTGCGCATTGGCCATCTGTATGTCTTCCTTGTAAAAATGTCTGTTCAGGTCTTCTGCCCATTTTATAATTGGGTTTTTAATTAATTAATTAATTAATTAATTGGCTGCATCGGGCCTTCGTTGCTCTGCGCGGACTTTCTCTAGTTGCGGCGAGCGGGGACTACTCTTCATTGCGGCGTGTGGGCTTCTCATTACAGTGGCTTCTCGTTGCGGATCATGGGCTCCAGGCACGTGGGCTTCAGCAGTTGTGGCACGCAGGCTCAGTAGTTGTGGCTTGTGGGCTCTAGAGCAAAGGCTCAGTAGTTGTGGCACACGGACCTAGCTGCTCCGCAGCATGTGGGATCTTCCCAGACCAGGGATCAAACCCATGTCCCCTGCACTGGCAGGTGGATTCTTAACCACTGCGCCACAAGGGAAGTCCCTCGGGTTTTGTTTTGATATTGCATCATATGAGTTTTTGGTGTAGTTTGGATATTAACCCCTTATGAAATATATTGTTTGCAAAAATCTTTTAACATTCAATTGGTGGTCTATTAGTCTTGTAGATAGTTTCCTTTACTGTGCAGAAAGCTTTTTAGATTGATGTACTCCCATTTGTTTATTTTTGCTTTTGTTTCCCTTGCTGAGGAGACAAATAAAAAAAAATATTACTTAGACTGAGGTCAAAGAGCATACTGCCTATATTTTCTTCTAGAAGTTTTATGGTTTCAGGTCTCACATTTAAGTCTTTAATTCATTTTGAATTTTTGTGTATGATGTGAGAAAGTTTGTTCAGTTTCATACTTTTGCATGTAGCTGTCCAGTTTTCCCAACACCATTTACTGAAGAGGCTATCTTTCCCTTCATTCTGTATTCTTGCCTCCTTTGTCGTAGATTGATTGACTATGTACGTGTGGGTTCATTTCTATGTTTTCTATTTTGTTCCGTTGATCTGTGTGTCTGTTTTTGTGCCAGTACCATACTGTTTATTTGCTTTAGCTTGTAGTATAGTTTGAAATCAAGGAGTGTGATACCTCCAGCTTTGTTCTTACTAAAGATTGTTTTGGTTATTTGGGGTATTTTGTGTTTCCATAGAAATTTTAGAATTATCTATTCTAGTTCTATGAAAAATGCCATTGGTATTTTGATAGGAATTGCATTGAATCTATAGCTTGCCTTGGGTAGTGTAAACATTTTAACAATATTAATTCTTCCAATCCACAAACTCAGTATATCTTTCCAATTGTGTCATCTTCAATTTCTTTTATCAGTGTTTTATAGTTTTCTGAGTCTTATACCTCCTTGGTTAGATTTATTCCTAAGTGTTTTATTCGTTTTGATGCAATTGTTAATGGGATTTTTTGCTTAATTTCTCCTTCTGGTAGTTTATTGTTACTGCATAGAAACAAATATTTCTATATATTAATTTTGTATCTGTAACTGTATTGAATTCATTCATTCTAATACTTTTTTGGTAGTATCTTTAGGACTTTCCATATGTAGTATCAGGTCATCTGCAAACAGTGACAGTTTTACTTCTTCCTTTCCAGTTTGGATTCCTTTTATTTCTTTTTCTTGTCTGATTGCTGTGTCTGGGACGTCCAGTACTATGTTGAATAAAAGTGCCAAGAGTGGGCATCCTTGTCTCATTCAAAAAAAGGCACATAGTTTGGAAAGGAAGAAATAAAACAGTCCCTATTGAAAGATGACATGATTTTCCACATAGAAAATCTCCTGGAATATACCCATAGCATGTGGGCTCAGTAGTTGTGGCATGTGGGCTCTCTAGTTGTGGTGCACGGGTCTAGAGAGTGCAGGCTTAGTTGCCTCATGGTGTGTGGGATATTAGTCCTCCAACCAGGGATTGAACCTGTGTCCCCTGTATTGGGAGGCGGATTCTTAACCACTGGACCACTAGGGAAGTCCCTGATAGGTTGTTTAAGGTTAGTGTTTCCTTATTGATTTTCTGTCTGGATGATCTATCCATTGATGTAAGTGGAGTGTTAAAGTCCCCTAGTAGTATTATGTTACTGTCAATTTCTTTATGTTTGTTAATATTTGGTTTATATGTCCTATGTGCTCCTATGTTAGGTGCAAATATATTTACAATTGTTATGTCTTCTTTTTTTTGGCCGTGCCGTGCAGCTTGTGGAATAAGTACACTCCCCTCAGGTCACCAGAGTTGTATGACCTAGGGGTGCCCCCTGTGTGGGCTGTGTGGGCCCTTTTGTTGTGGTGGGTCTGATTGCTGTGGCACTCTGCTACATGGGGCTGGCTCCCAGCCCACTTGGCTGTGGGGTCCTGCATAGTGCAGAGGCTTCCAGCTGCTTGTGGCTGGGGCCAGGTCCTGGTATGGCTGGCTGTGCAGTGCAGGAGTCCTGGGCTGATGCTGGCCAGCTGGCAGGTAAGGCCAGGTCCCAACGCAGCTGGTTGTTGGTGCTCGGAGGGGTCCTGCCATCTTTATATTTTCAGTGGCGTGTATTTTCATGTCTCTCACTGTTGTTTTTTCACTGTTGTTTTTTGAGACTTATTTATATAGTTTAGGTATTAGTCCTTTGTCAGATATGCAGTTTGCAAATATTTTCTCCCAGTGTGTAGTTTGTCTTTTTCTTCTTTTCATAGAGTCTTTTGCAGAGTAAAGGTTTTTAACTTTGGAGAGGTCCAATTTATCAGTTTTTTTCTTTTATGGATTATGCTTTTGGTCTGATGTCTAAACACTCTTAACTTAACCCTAGGTCCTGGAGATTACCTCCTGTGTTTTTTCCCTGAAGTTTTATAGTCTTATATTTTTACGTTTAAGTCCAGGGTCCATTTTGTGTTAATTTTTTTTTTATTTTAAACTTTTGGATTTAATTTAATTAATTTATTTATTTATGGCTGTGTTGGGTCTTCGTTTCTGTGCGAGGGCTTTCTCTAGTTGCGGCAAGCAGGGGCCACTCTTCATCGCGATGCGCAGGCCTCTCACTATCGCGGCCTCTCTTGTTGCAGAGCACAGGCTCCAGATGCGCAGGCTCAGTAGTTGTGGCTCACGGGCCTAGTTGCTCCGTGGCATGTGGGATCTTCCCAGACCAGGGCTCGAACCTGTGTCCCCTGCATTGGCAGGCAGATTCTCAACCACTGCGCCACTAGGGAAGCCCCATTTTGTGTTAATTTTTGTATGAGGTATGTGATTTACCTTGAAGTTCATTTTTGTGCTTATGAATGTCCACTTGCCCTAGCACCATTTGTTTAAAAGTCTGTATTTTCTCCATTGAATTGCTTTTGCACCTTTATTAAAAATCAGTTGGGCACATTTTATGTGTATCTATCTAATCAGTGTTCTCTATTCTCTTGCATTGATCTGTGTGTCTGTCCCTTTGTAAATACCATACTGTTTTGTTTACTGTAGCTATATAGTAAGTTTTTACATCAAGTTGAGTGACGTTTTCTCCCCCAATAATTCTTTTTCAAAATTGTTTTAGCTCTTCTATGTCTTTTACCTTTTTGTATGAATTTTAGAGTAAGGTTGTCCTTATCTCCAAAATACCTTGCTGGGATTTTGATAGGAATTGCATTGGACTCACATATCAGTTTGGGAAGGACTGGCATCTTTACTATGTTGAGTCTTCTGATCCATAAACACAGTACCTCACTCCAGTTATTTAGTTCTTTGGTTTCTTTCATCAGCATTTTATAATTATCAGGATGCATATCTTCAGCATATTTTGTTATATTTATGTCTAAATATTTAATTTTCTTCTGAGCAATTATTAATGTATTGTTTTTTTTTTAAATAAACCTATTTATTTATTTATTTATTTTTGGCTGAGTTGGGTCTTTGTTGCTGTGTGCGGGCTTTCTCCAGTTGCAGTGAGCGGGGGGTACTCTTCGTTGTGGTGCGCGGGCTTCTCATTGCGGTGGCTTCTCTTGTTGCAGAGCATGGTCTCTAGGCATGTGGGCTTCAGTAATGTGGCTCGCGGGCTCTAGAGCGCAGGCTCAGTAGTTGTGGCGCGTGGGCTTAGTTGCTCCATGGCATGTGGGATCTTCCCAGACCAGGGCTCAAACCCATGTCCCCTGCATTGGCAGGCGGATTCTTAACCACTGTGCCACCAGGGAAGCCCAAATGTATTGTGTTTAAGTTCAACTTCTACCCATTCATTGTTAGTATGTAACAGTGTGATTTTTTGTGTGTGTCGATCTTATATCCTGTGATCTTGCAAAACTTACGTATTAATTCTCAGAGGTTTCTGGGTATATTCCAGGAGATTTTCTGTGTGGAAAATCATGTCATCTTTCAATAGGGACTGTTTTATTTCTTCCTTTCCAAACTATGTGCCTTTTTTTTTTTTTCTTAACGTTATTCCGATGTCTAAAACTTCCAGGACTGTGTTTAATAATACTGGTGAGAGTGGACTTCCTTGTATTGTCCTGATTTTAAGTGGGAAGCATTCAGTCTTTCACCATGAAATGTGATATATTTTAGGTCTTTTATTGGTGCTTATTACCAGATTGAGGAAGTTTCCCTCTGTTGCTAGTTTGCTGAAAATGTTAATCATGAATGAGTTCAATCAAAGAAGCAGAATTACTAGGAGATATACAGACATACACACAAAGATGTGTTACTGGTATTTGACTTTGTATAGTTGTGGGAACTCATTAAACTGTCTCTGTAAAGTTGTTTTCTTCATGTCTTTTGCTGGGGCTTGACATCCTCAGGACAGACAGTTGGGAAGGGATGATGGTAAATTGGGGATAGGAAGGACAAACCTGAACCCATGAAAACAAGATCTATGCCAGTTCTCACTGTCTTCAGTCTTATAGATGTAGGTGTTTTTTTAGGAGAAACTGGTACCCTTTGTCATGGACCTAAACACAAATTGGCCTAGTATTCCAAGAACCTAAAAGAGGATCTATGGGTAGGCAGGATGGTTATAGGCCTAGTTGCTCCCCATTCTAACGAGGTGAGCCAGACAAGTTACAATGTATATAAACAATATAAGCATCAATAAAAATCAGTATTGCTGTTGCTTTACTTCCACCCACCAATCTTGTGCAAATATGACTGGTAATTCAAGTAACATGAAACATACAGGGAAAAAATTCTGGGAAACATGGTTCGTTGTGAGTTGACACATTTCAAAGCCACCACACTTAACTGCTGCTTGTTGTTCATTGTAAGGCTCTTGGTAGGGATGGGAGGGGGATTCCTGTCCCTCCCTTAAGGATAGGCAGTTTATACTTCTTTCCTTTCCTGAAGGCAGTTGCCTTTGCCTGAAATGGACATGAGGGTTTCCTGCCTCTCTTAAAGCTAGTGGACCTTTGCTGAGGCTCTTTTTAACTAGGGCTTCCCCAGTGGCTTAAGACTTTTGCTTCCCATGAGAGAAGGGCCTGAAAAGTGACTGGAGTTTCCTTTTTAAGTCTTACCCAGACAGGGACTCTCTCAGGCTTCCTGTTGTTTTCAGTGTTTCTTATGAGTACTTGGGGGCAGCTCATGGAAAAGAGCTGGTGACTGAATGTAGATTCTCTCTGTGCCTAGGATCCTAGAGATTCTAAACTGTGTCTCTAGCCCACATTTGGCCTTTAAACATTCATTTGAGTTTTTACTGTTTTCTTCTTACACATTTTGATTGCAGTCACTTCTTTGTCCTGTTCTTTGTCAAAGGTAAAACAGTTCTGTGTTCTTTCTCTCCTCAGAGTTTGTTACACTTTAATTTTCAGTTCTTCTGGTTATCTGGCAAGATATCTTGGGAGCCAAAGAAGAAGATTATGTCAAGGAGACAGCATTTACCTATGACAGCTAATGCTATGAGGTTATGAAAAATGTGCCTTGGAAGAGACCATTGAATTTACTGATACTCCACGGTTTCTGAGAATAAAACCAATGAATAGGAGGGGGCAAAACAGACAGTTCAGGAAAAGGAAGACCTGACAATGAGCTAGAGATGGCAGCGTTTGTAGTTGACTAGGAAGTTTGGCCTTAAAGAGAAGTTGCTCAAAGGGGCAGTAGAGTCAAGTAAAGTGAAAAGTTTTGTTAAAGTGCTGTTCCGTCTCTGTTTCTCAGTATCAATAGCCTTATTCTTGTCTCTTAACCAGTTGAAGTTACGCCAACTCCTTAATGAAGTCATTTTTTAAAAATCATTTTCTCTCGGGACTTCCCTGGTGGTCCAGTGGTTAGACTCCACACTCCCAGTGCAGGGGGCACGGATTTGATCCCTGGTCGGAGAACTAAGATCCCACGTGCTGCACGGTGCGGCCTAAAAACAAAAACAAACAAAAAAATCATTTTCTCTCTTTTCAGACAATATTAACTCAGAACAATCCCATGTGTACATAGGGAGAGAACGAATCTTAAGTGTCTCTAGTAGATCAGTCACATCTATGAGTTTTGCATATGCTACTTAATTTATTCCAGACAGTAAGCCTGTAAAGTTGATGGTATTATTCCCATCAAATATAAAATTTTTGCAAATGTAAAACTAAGGCCCTGAGATGTTAAGTTTTGCCCAGTGTATGTGTAGTATGTTCCAAGTTAGATTTAAGCCTAACATTTCTTGTCCCAAGCATCTCAGTCTAATAACAGAGATAGGTACTTGAATAAATAAGTTATGAAGCTGTTTCATAAGTTACAGAGCCATTAAAAATGAGCAGTATGTCTATATTTATTGCCAGTGAAAGATGTTCACCTTGTATTATTGAGTGAAAACACATTGAAGAACAGAATCAGTATTATGAGCCTGTTCATTTATTCACTGATTCAGGAATGTATATTGAGTGCCTGCTTTGTCTTAGGCACTGTTCTAGGCACTTAGGATACTTGAGTGAACAAAAGAGGGTTTTTTTTATGGAGCTTACAATCTATTAATATAGAACAGAATGTAAAAGAGACGGAATTAAATGAGGCAGCTTGGGCTGCAAGAAAGACTTGGAGAGAAAGCCTCAGTGATGGGTAAATTCATCCATAACAAATGTGTAATTATTGAGAGACAGTTCTCCATGTCTCTTTTGTATTTCTGCACATCTTGTGAGCAGAGGCACTGGCTGCTTTGTTCTGGACTCTCTTTTCAGGGAACAGTCTTGGGAGACACAATATCTCCCTGTGGAGCAGAGGGCAGATTTATTTATTGTCCAGAATAATAAAGATAATGTTTTCCTTTGGGACAGAGGTTAGGCAGATTTGCTTGATATAAGATTTGTGTTCCTTCAGTTCAGGGTTCCCCAGCTGTGATTCAAACCCATTGCATGTGCAGTATCCCCCCAGACCCCTCTGCATTGCCCTGTGGGAACTGGGGGACACGGGGAACCAATGTGAATCTGAAGCTCATTCTCCTTGGGGAGTAGAATCCTTTGCCTGTGACTCAGAAGTCCTGTGTCTTCTGCTAGCATCCATGAAATGGTGGCAGGTAACTTGTTAGCTTGCAAGTAGGCCAGACTCATCACAGTTCTTGATAATAGGCATGAGTTTATTTTTATTTTAATTTGAGAGGACTCAGTTTTTTTTTTCTTTAAACTTATAGTTCTTATTTTTATCCTAGCTTTCAGCTCCTATTTCTTGGTGTAGTGCATATAATTACCAAAAGGGTAGAGGAGGTTTATACTAGGTTGTTCTAGAAGCCCATTTTATGGAATGTGTGGGCAATACACTTTTTAAAAAAAATTAATTTATGTATTTATTTATTTTTGGCTGTGTTGGGTCTTCGTCACTGCATGCAGGCTTTTCTCTAGTTGTGGTGAGCGGGGGCTGCTCTTCGTTGTGGTGAGCGGGCTTCTCGTTGCGGTGGTTTCTCTTGTTGCGGAGCATGGGCTCTAGGCACGCGGGTTTCAGTAGTTGTGGCACGCGGGCTTCAGTAGTTGTGGCTCACGGGCTCTAGAGCTCAGACTCAGTAGTTGTGGCACACGGGCTTAGTTGCTCTGCGGCATGTGGGATCTTCCCGGACCAGGGCTCGAACCCGTGTCCCCTGCATTGGCAGGCGGATTCTTAACCACTGCGCCACCAGGGAAGCCCAATACAATCATTTTGATCTCCTAAGTCACATATAAAAATATCATTTAGGAGCTGTCTTGTCTCTGTTGTGTCTCAGTGCATGTTTTTATGTACAGGTTCACATGTAAGAATTCTTGCTCAAATTACTCACTTTGTCTTCTATTCCCATGTTGCACTACCATTTTCTCTAGTTGGAAATGGCTAGAGCCATGTTTTCAAGCCCAGATTTTAAAAATTTGGAAAAAAATTTTTTAATACTTTTTTCTTAGCATTTTAATGAATTTTAATTATTGTCATGTTGTTAATTTGAATACTTTTTTCCTTAACTCTTAATTTATAACTCAGTAGGATTACCACACCTGCTGATGGCCAAAAAGAAAAGATTTAAAAAAATGTTTTCTGTTTACTAGTTAGCATCTTTTTAAAACTGAAAATCAGATTCGAAAAGTTAATTATATAAAGTATAACCTAATTCATGAAAATACTTTGCTGAATTTCTGCAGGTTGTTTTATTCCAATAAGTTTAGGAACCATACCCCACCCCAACACACGCAAAATCTTTAACCCACATGTTCATCAATTATCTAGCCATCTTACCAGTTACAGGCGAGAACAGAGAAAACAGTCTGGCTTCAAGAAGATCTTGCTCTTTACGCTGAATGCAAGAAAACATAATAGAGTCCCTTGTGACTGTATATAGAGAGCATAGTCAAATTTAATTTTGAAATCTCATCAGCCTGATTACTTAGCTAATTACTGTTCTTTGTCATATATTCGGCTTCCTTTCATTACAGCTTCTGAATAAACATGAAGCTTTTTGGTCCATTTTTGGTAAAGATGATTCATTTCTTAAAGAAACATAATTTCTCCTTTTCAAAGGAGGAATTTATTGTATTTTTGAAGTATTATAACTTTTCTGCTATTGATGGATATTTAGGCTGATTTAATTTTTTTGCTGTCACATTTCATCACTGTGAAATGAACTTTTAAGTATTTTAGCATTTCTGAAATTGAGATGTGTTTAAAAATAGGTGGCATCTTCTAAAACACTGTTTACCACCCTTTAAAATTGAAAACCTTATTCCCCACCTCCAGTCTTCTCTTATCCCTTTCTCTGCTTTATTTTTCCATATAGCGTTTTTACCAAGTCACATATTGTTTATTGTCTTTCATTAAGCTAACTAGAGTCAGGGATCTTTTTCTCTTTTATTTTACCATTGTATCCCTGGCTCCTAGAACACGACCTGGAATGGAGTAAGTACACAGTATATTTGTTGAATGAATGGATGAATGAAGGGAACATTTGAGTGTTTATTGTGGTTCCAGATACTGTGCTAAGCCCTTTCTCTCCTTGAATCACTTAATAACCACATGAGGTAGGTAGGTACTCTAATGAGGAAACTAGGGCTAAGGAGGAGTTAATTTGCCCAGTGTCACTCAGCCTATAAATGGAGGAGTTAAAAGTAGAGCTTGACTCTACCTCATGACAGTTCCTAGGCTCTTAACAGTGTTACACTTCTCTAAGCAATAAATTGTATGATTTATTTAGTTCTTTCTTTTTAAACAGGAAGAAGAGAATTTATCCAAAGATTAAAACTTGAAGCAACCCTGAATGTGCATGATGGCTGTGTAAGTAATAGTTAATTCTCAACTATGAAGGACTTTAATACTAAGTGTTCAGATGTTTGAGGAACTGCCCCAGTCCTCCCAAAAGAGATTGGACTAAGTATAAGAAAATGGGAGAATTAAGTTTTACATTAAAACGTAAAAGTATACTTTGAATTTAGGAAAGTGTATGGGAGATATTTTAAAGAATGATGAGCTTTCTAACATTATCAAAAGGTTTTCATCTCTTTCACTCTATTGGTACTGCTTTTGTGACAGTCACTGGTGATCTTCATGTCTCCAAATCTAGTGGTCACTTCTCAGAAACTTTAGACATTGGTTGAATACATTTTCTTTTTTGAAATATTTATTCTCTTGGATTCTGCTAACACCACACTCTCTTAGTTTTCTTTCTGTCTCATTGACTTGTTGCATCTTCTCCGTCTTCTTCCCTGACTCCTCCACTTCTCCACCTTCAAATGTTGGATGTACCAACATTCTATCTTGGTTCCTCCCACCCTGTTTTCTCTTCACTTTTCTAAGTGATTTTGTTTAGTCCCATGGCTGAAAAACATGACTTCCAACTTTCCACTTCTTCCCAGAACTCCAGATTTATATATATAACTCTCTAGTTAACATTCCCAGTTGCATGTCTAATAGCACCCCAAATTTAACAGAGTCAAAACAAAATCCTTGGAAGGTTTTGTTAGGAAAACTTCAGACATTGGACTTCCCTGGTGGCGCAGTGATTAAGAATCCGCCTGCCAATGCAAGGGACATGGGATCAAGCCGTGGTCTGGGAAGATCCCACATGCCACGGAGCAACTAAGCCCGTGTGCCACAACTACTGAGCCTGTGCTCTAGACCCCGCGAGCCACAACTACTGAAGCCCATGTACCTAAAGCCCGTGCTCCGCAACAAGAGAAGGCACCACAATGAGAAGCCCACGTGCAGCAACGAAGACCAAATGCAGCCAAAAATAAATGAGTGAATGAATAAATAAATAAATAAATTTACTTATTTATTTATTTATTAATTAAAAAAAAACTTCAATCATGCTTTTCATATACTCAGGACCTGGATTTAGCAGTTAATCAAGATTTTGGCACATTTTCTTTTTCCATTTCATTTTTTTTCTCCTCTTTGCTGAAGTATTTTAAAGCAAATCTCAGATGTGAAATCATTTCACCTCTGTATGTAAGCTAAAAGTAATGGACATTTTTTTATGTAATCAAAATGGCATTATATAATTTAACAAGATAGTATATTTTTGGTATCATCTAATACACAGTCCATAATCAAATTTCCCCCATTGTTTAAAAATCTCTCTCTTTTTTTTTTAAACATTCTTATTGGAGTGTAATTGTTTTACAATGTTGTGTTAGTTTCTGCTGTACAAAACAGTGAATCAGCTATATGCATACATATATCCCCATATCCCCTCCCTCGTGAACCTCCCTCCCACCCTCCCTATCCCACCGCTCTAGGTCATTGCAAAGCACCGAGCTGATTTCCCTGTGCTATGCAGCAGCTTCCCACTAGCCATCCATTTCACATTTGGTAGTGTATATATGTCACTGCTACTCTCTCACTTTGTCCCAGCTTTCCCTTCCCCCTCTTCGTCCTCAAGTCTGTTCTCTATGTTTGCGTCTTTATTCCTGTCCTCCCACTAGGTTTTAGATTGCTTATATGTGTGTTAGCATATGGTATTTGTTTTTCTCTTTCTGACTTACTTCACTCTGTATGACAGGCTCTAGGTCTGTCCACCTCATTACAAATAACTCAATTTTGTTCCTTTTTATGGCTGAGTAATATTCCATTGTATATAGGTCCATGTCTTCTTTATCCATTCATCTGTCAGTGGACATTTAGGTTGCTTCCATGTCTTGGCTATTGTAAATAGTGCTGCAGTGAACTTTGTGGTACATGACTCTTTTTGAATTATGGTTTTCTCAGGGTATATGCCCAGTAGTGGGATTGCTGGGTCATATGGTAATTCTATTTTCAGTGTTTTAAGGAACCTCCATACTGTTCTCCATAGTGGCTATATCAATTTACATTCCCACCAACAGTGCAGGAGGGTTCCCTTTTCTCCACACCCTCTCCAGCATTTATTGTTTGTATATTTCTTGATGATGGCCATTCTGACTGGTGTGAGGTGATACCTCATTGTGGTTTTGATTTGCATTTCTCTAATAATTAGTGATGTTGAGCAGCTTTTCATGTGCTTCTTGGCCATCTGTATGTCTTCTTTGGAGAAATGTCTATTTAGGTCTTCTGCCCATTTTTGGATCGGGTTGTTTGTTTCTTTAATATTGAGCTGCATGAGCTGTTGGAGATTAATCCTTTGTCTGTTGATTCGTTTGCAAATATTTTCTCCCATTCTGAGGTCTGTCTTTTCGTCTTGTTTATGGTTTCCTTTGCTGTGCAAAAGCTTTGAAGGTTCATTAGGTCCCATTTGCTTATTTTTGATTTTGTTTCCGTTAATCTAGGAGGTGGGTCAAAAAGGATCTTGCTGTGATTCATGTCATAGAGTGTTCTGCCTATGTTTTCCTCTAAGAGTTTTATAGTGTCTGGTCTTACATTTAGGTCTTTAATCCATTTTGAGTTTATTTTTGTGTATGGTGTTAGGAAGTGTTCTAATTTCATTCTTTTACCTGTAGCTGTCCGGTTTTCCCAGCACCACTTATTGAAGAAGCTGTCTTTTCTCCGTTGTATATTCTTGCCTCCTTTGTGAAAGGTAAGGTGACCATATGTGTGTGGGTTTATCTCTGGGCTTTCTATCCTATTCCATTGATTGATATACTGTTTTTGTGCCAGTACCATACTGTCTTGATTACTGTAGCTTTGTAGTATAGTCTGAGGCCAGGGAGCCTGATTCCTCCAGCTCTGTTTTCTTTCTCAAGATTGCTTTGGCTATTTGGGGTCTTTTGTATTTCCATACAAATTGTAAAATTTTTTGTTCTAGTTCAGTGAAGAATGCCATTGGTAGTTTGATAGGGGTTGCACTGAATCTATAGATTGCTTTGAGTAATATAGTCATTTTCACAATATTGATTCTTCTAATCCAAGAACATGGTATATCTTTCCATCTGTTTGTATCGTCTTTAATGTCTTTCATCAGTGTCTTATAGATTTCAGCATACAGGTCTTTTGCCTCCTTAGGTAGATTATTCCTAGGTATTTTATTCTTTTTGTTGCAGTGGTAAATGGGATTGTTTCCATAATTTCTGTTTCTGATTTTTCGTTTTTAGTGTGTAGGAATGGAACAGATTTCTGTGCATTTGTTTTCTATCCTGCTACTTTACCAAATTCATTGATCAGCTCTAGTAGTTTTCTGGTGTCATCTTTAGGATTTTCTATGTGTAGATCATGTCATCTGCAAATAGTGACACTTTTTCTACTTTTCCAATTTAGATTCCTTTTATTTCTTTTTCTTCTCTGACTGCCATGGCTAATACTTCCAAAACTATGTTGAATAATAGTGGTGAAAGTGGGCAACCTTGTCTTACTCCTGATCTTAGAGGAAACTCTTTCAGTTTTTCACCATTGAGAATGATGTTGGCTGTGAGTTTGTCATATATGGCTTTTATTATGTTGAGGTATGTTCCCTCTATGCCCACTTTCTGGAGAGTTTTTATCATAAATGGGTGTTGAATTTTGTCGAAAGCTTTGTCTGCATCGATTGAGATGATCATATGGTTTTTCTCCTTCAATTTGTTAATATGGTGTACCACGTTGATTGTTTTGCATACAGTGAAGAATCCTTGCATTCCTGGGATAAACCCCACTTGATCATGGTGTATGATCCTTTTAATGTGCTGTTGGATTCTGTTTGCTAGTATTTTGTTGAGGATTTTTGCATCTATGTTCGTCAGTGATATTGGCCTGTAATTTTCTTTTTCTGTGATATCTTTGTCTGGTTTTGGTATCAGGGTGATGGTGGCCTCATAGAATGAGTTTGAGAGTGTTCCTCCCTCTGCTGTATTTTGGAAGAGTTTTAGAAAGGTAGGTGTTTGCTCTTCTCTAAATGTTTGTTAGAATTTGCCTGTGAAGCCGTGTGGTCCTGGGCTTTTTGTTTGTTGGAAGATTTTAAATCACAGTTTCAATTTCAGTGCTTGTGAATGGTCTGTTCATATTTTCTAGTCCTTCCTGGTTTAGTCTTGGAAGATTGTACTTTTCTAAGAATTTGTCCATTTCTTCGATGTTGTCCATTTTATTGGCATATAGTTGCTTTTAGTAATCTCTCATGCTCCTTTGTATTTCTGCAGTGTCAGTTGTTACTTCTCCTTTTTCATTTCTAATTCTGTTGATTTGAGTCTTCTCCCTTTTTTCCTGATGAGTCTAATGGTTTATCAATTTTGTTTATCTTCTCAAAGAACCAGCTTTTAGTTTTATTGATCTTTGCTATTGTTTCCTTCATTTCTTTTTCATTTATTTCTGATCTGATCTTTATGATTTCTTTCCTTTTGCTAACTTTGGGGTTTTTTTTGTTCTTGTTTCTCTGATTGCTTTAGGTGTAAGGTTAGGTTTTTTATTTGAGATTTTTCCTGTTTTTTGAGGTAGGATTGTATTCCTATAAACTTCCCTCTTAGAACTGCTTTTGCTGCATCCCATAGGTTGTTTTTTTTTTTTAATTATTTATTTATTTATTTATTTATTTATGGCTGTGTTGGGTCTTCGTTTCTGTGCGAGGGCTTTCTCTAGTTGTGGCAAGTGGGGGCCACTCTTCATCGCGGTGCGCGGGCCTCTCACTATCGCAGGCTCTCCTGTTGCGGAGCACAGGCTGCAGACGCGCAGGCTCAGTAGCTGTGGCTCACGGGCCTAGTTGCTCCGTGGCATGTGGGATCTTCCCAGACCAGGGCTCGAACCCGTGTCCCCTGCATTGGCAGGCAGATTCTCAACCACTGCGCCACCAGGGAAGCCCATTCCATAGGTTTTAGGTCGTTGTGTTTTCATTGTCATTTGTTTCTAGGTATTTATTTGATTTCTTCTTTGATTTCTTCTGTGATCTCTTAGTTGTTTAGTAGCATATTGTTTAGCCTCCATATGTTTTTATTTTTTACAGTGTTTTTCCTGTAATTGATATCTAGTCTCATAGTGTTGTGGTCCAAAAAGGTACTTGATTGGCAGGCGGATTCTTAACCACTGCACCACCAGGGAAGTCCCCAGAATCTGCATTCTAATCAACACTTTAGGTGATTTTAATCTAGGTGATCTGTGGATCATACTTTGGAAAACAGTGCTATAGCTACTAATTGAAAACATGAGACTAGAAAGAGCACATGGAAAGAAATTGCAAACTGAGAAGAGGGTCTAGGCCTTAACTCTGAGGATTCAAACATTTAAAACTTAAGCAAAGGGCTTCCCTGGTGGCGCAGTGGTTGAGAATCTGCCTGCCAATGCAGGGGACACGGGTTCGAGCCCTGGTCTGGGAAGATCCCACATGCCGCGGAGCAACTAGGCCCATGAGCCACAATTACTGAGCCTGCGCATCTGGAGCCTGTGCCCCACAACAAGAGAAGGCGCGATAATGAGAGGCCCGCGCACCACGATGAAGAGTGGCCCCCACTTGCTGCAAGTAGAGAAAGCCCTTGCACAGAAACGAAGACCCAACACAGCCATAAATAAATAAATAAATAAATAAAACCCAAAAGTTAAAAAATAAATAAATAAATAAAGAGTGGTCTTTTAAAAAAAAAAAAAAAACTTAAGCAAAGAAGGGAAAAGTGTCTATAGTCCTATCCTCCAAAATGTTATCTTTTTCCTGTTCACAGTTGTGGTATTATAATTATGCTGTAAATACACTTTAGGTATCAATATATGTTATTTATTTTAAACCTTAGCACCACTCTTGAGGTTCCCCTGATGCTCATGGTTAAAAATGGATCATAACAAAAAGAAATAGACATGTACTGCACTCCCTTATTCTGTTCTTATCCTCCTTAAGCAGCCTCTTTTAATCGTGTTTTATTTCAGATCTTCTGGTAATTTCTTTCATTTCTGTGTGATAGTGTTATGTTGGTCTTCCTTGAGGTGTCAACTTTGGCTGTTGTCCATTGATTTCCTGCTATGATAGAAGAGGAATTAACTAATTTATACAATTTTCTAAGATGTAGGCTTCTCAAAAATTTTGTTACTGTTCTCAGTCTCTCCAGCTGTCACTTTAATTTTAAACAACATACTTAAGCGTCTTTTTGTTTTTCTGTCATTCATAAACAGTATTTCTTGAATCCCCATTCTGTAAAATATATTTAAGGCTTTCACCCTTCTTCCACCTTCCTATCTCTATTTCACACCTTTTTCAGCTATATATGCTTTTGTATTGTCAGTGTTGATTTCATTTGCCTCCTATTCTATAGCCATTGTTATTTTCTGAAATTTGTCAATGTATTTACTCTAAAAGTCAAAATTCAGTAAACAGTGTTAATGTCTTATACGTATGTATATGTCTTAGTTTTCGTTAAGCTCTTCACAATAAGGAGAGAATAGGAAGAAAATTATATAATATATCATCTGTTTTATAGATGAGCACACTCAGCTGCTCAAAACTCTCTAATGGGTTTCTGGCTTACGTATAGTAAGTCCAAAGGCCTTATTGCTTCAGAGACCCTACATGATTTGGCACTTGCCTTCTTTTCCATTTCATCCCTTGCTGTATTCTGCGTTATACATATTTTTTTTAGTCATACTCATCTTTTTGCTGTTTCTTTAAATGCACCTAGTACACCTCTGTCTTACGTATTTTGTTTTTTGCCTAGCACTTTCTTCCTCACATATCTTTGAAGCTTACCTCCTCTTTCATTTAGCTCTAACTGTTAACCTATCAGAGACGCTTTTCCTGACCACCCTAATAGCTCCCCACTCCTCATCAGTATCTTTCTCTTTCTTCTGTTTCTTTTCATCATAGTACTGACATTATAATTATACATTTATTTATTTGTTCATAGTCTGCACACCTGCCTCCCTCTACTCTAGCACTCTGGACACCAAATATATCTTCATAAATTTATTTTCTTCATCTAGTGTCGAGAGGAGTGCCTACCACATATTTGGCACTTATGAAGTGTTTATTGAAGAGACAAGGCATGTGTTATGTGTTGGATTTTATGTCTTTCTTTAAGGACCTAAGGTCAAGTCTTTCTCCTTACTCAAAGGAGAATTTTCTAGTGTTAATTTCAGATGGATTCTTGCATAATGTATAACTGCCTTTGTGGTATTCTGAAGTTTTTACAAGCTGTGGATTCTGTATCTTTCCAGTTTTGAATTTACTTTCAGGTTTTACTGAGTATTTTCTCACATATTTTTCTAAGGATGAGTGGAACATAAATTTTTCTTACAAGCTTAAAGATATCCTTTCTGCTTGCATACTAAAAAAATTTTTGTCCTTATTTTTATTTTGTATTTTTTAAAACAGGTGATGCCTTCTCATGGTACAAAAATAAACTATATAAAAAAATACACATTGAGGGACTTCCCTGGTGGTCCAGGGGTTAAGAATCCACCTTCCGATGCACAGGACACGGGTTCGATCCCTGTTCGGGGGACTAAGATCCCATATGCCATGGGGCAACTAAGCCCATGTGCCACAACTACTGAGCCCACGTGCTCTAGAGCCCGTGTGCTACAACTAGAGAGCCTGCGTGCTGCAACTACTGATCCCACGTGCCACAACTAGAGAGTCTGTGCACCGCAACTACTGAGCCTGCGTGCTCTACAGCCTGCACGCCACAACTAGAGAGAAGCCTGTGCACCGCAATGAAAGATCCTGCATGCTACAATGAAGATCTCGCGTTCCGCAACTAAGACCCAACACAGCCAAAATAAATACAATAAATTAACAAAAAAAAAGTATACATTGAGAAGTGTGGCTCTCACTCCTGTTCCTGTCTTCCCCATTTTTTTCTGTTCCCTAAAACACATAATCACTTGTTTTAGTTTTATGGGTATCCTTCTACTCTATTTTTTTCTCATCTTTATTGAGATATAATTTACATATATAAATGTATAAGTTTAATGTGTAAAATGTAATGATTTGATACACATGTATTGCAAAATGATTACCACAATAAGCTTAGTTAACACATTTATCACTTCACATAATTTCCATTTTGTTGTTGTGGTGGTGGTGGTGGTGGTGAGAACATTTAATATTTACTTTCTTAGCATCTTTCAAGTATACAGCACAGTATTGTTACCTGTAAACACCAAGCTGTACATTAGATCCCAGAACTTACTCACCTTATAACTGGTAGTTTATACTTTTTGAACATCTCATTTCCTCCACCTTCCAGCCTCTGGCAACCACCAGTCTACTCTCTGTTTCTATCAGTTGAGCGTGTTTAGATTCCACATATAAGTGATATCATTACAGTATTTGTCATTCTTTATCTCACCCTCAGCATTCATCCACATTGTTGCAAACGTCAGGATTTCCTTCAATTTTATGGCTGAATAATATTCCATTGTGTGCATGGGTGTGTGTGTTTATCATATTTATCCATTCATCCATTGACAAACACCTAGGTTCTTTTCGTGTCTTGGGTGTTGTAAATAATGACACAATGAATATGGGGTGCTGCAGATATCTCTTCAAGATAGTATTTTAATTTCCTTCAAATATATACCCAAAATTGGTATTGCTGGATTATATGGTAGTTCTAGTTTAAATTTTTTGAGGAACCTCCATAGTGTTTCCCGTAGTTGCTGTATCAATTTCCCTTCCCACCAGTGGTGCACAAGGGTTCCCTTTTCTCCATGTCCTTACCAGCACTTCTTATCTCTTGTATTTTTGATAATAACCATTCTAATAGGTGTGAGATGATATCTCATTGTGTTTTGTTTTTGTTGTTGTTGTCCATGCTGTGCAGCTTGTGGGATTGAACCTGGGCCACAGCAGTGAAAGCACCAAGTCCTAACTACTGGACTTCCAGGGTCCTCCCTCATTTGTGGCTTTGATTTGCATTTTCCTGATGATTAGTGATGTTGAGCACTGTTTCATGTACTTTTTGGCCATTTGTATGTCTTCTTTGGAAAAATGTTTTTCAGGTCTTTGCCCATTTTTAAATTAGATTATTCGGAGTTTTTTTGCGATTGAGTTGTATGAGTTCCTTGTATATTTTGGTTGTTAATCCCTTATTAAATATAAGGTTTGCATATATTTTTCTCCTCTTCTGTAGGTTGCCTCTTAATTTTGTTGGTTGTTTCTGTTGCTGTACAGAGCTCTTAAGTTTGATGTAGTATCACTTGTTGATTTTTGCTTTTGTTATTTGTGTTTTTGGTGTCATGTCCAAAAAATCATGGCCAAGATCAAGGTCAGGGAGCTTTTCACTGTGATTTTTTCTAGGAATTTTATCGCCTTCAAATCTCATCTTTAAGTCTTTAATCCACTTCAAGTTAATTTTATTTATTCTGCATGTGAACATCCAGTTTTCCCAACACCATTTAGTGAAGAAACTGTTCTTTCCCCATTGGGTAGTCTTTGCTCCTTTGTTGTAAATTGATTGACCATATATGCATGGGTTATTTTCTGGGCTCTCTATTCTGTTTCATTGATCTGTGTGTCTATTCTTAAGCCAATACCATATTGTTTTGATTAACATAACTTTGTAGTATAGTTTGAAGTCAAGAAGTTTGATGCCTTCAGCTTTGTTTTTCTTTTTCAATATTGCTTAGGCTATTTGGGGTCTTTTGTTGTTCCATACAAATTTTTTTTTAAAAGATTTCTTTACTGAAAACTTTTACTGTGCTAACATGTGTTGTGAATCATCATAAGATACATTTAACATACAGCGTTTCCCATACTTAGTTTTCCCCAGGGCTCTTCCTTTGGTAAGCATCTCCTGGAAGTATGGTTGCTCACAACACACTTTTGGAAAAGCGAAATTAATCTCGCTGTCAGGGCAGGTGTTTCAGTTGATTGTTTTTACCCAAATGAAGGCTGTAGATTTTCTCCTGATGAGGTTCTCTGGTTAGGCTTTACCAGCTTGCCATAATGATTTCTATTTTATATGTATATATGTCAATCCCAATCTACCAGTTCATCCCACCACACCCCCCTGAACTTTCCCCCCTTGGTGTCCATATGTTTGTTCTCTACATCTGTGTCTCTATTTCTGCCTTGCAAGCAGGTTCATCTGTACTGTTTTTCTAGATTCCACATATATGCATTAATATATATTTGTTTTTCTCTTTCTGACTTACTTCACTCTGTATGACAGTCTCTGGGTCCATCCATGCCTCTACAAATGACCCAATTTCGTTCTTTTTTATGGCTGAGTAATATTCCATTGTATATATGTATCACATCTTCTTTATCCATTCGTCTGTCGATGGGCATTTAGGTTGCCTCCATGACCTGGCTGTTGCAAATAGTGCTTCAGTGAACATTGGGGTGCATGTGACTTTTTGAAATATGATTTCCTCTGGGTACATGCCCAGTAGTGAGATTGCTAGGTCATATGGTAATTCTATTTTTAGTTTTTTAAGGAACCTCCATACTGTTCTCCATAGTGGCTATATCAATTTACGTTCCCACCAACAGTGCCGGAGGGCTCTCTTTTCTCCACACCCTCTCCAGCATTTGTTGTTTGTAGATTTTCTGATGATGCCCATTCTAACTGGTGTGAGGTGATATCTCATTGTAGTTTTGATTTGCATTTCTCTAATAATTAGTGATACTGAGCAGCTTTTCATGTGCTTCTTGGCCATCTGTATGTCTTCTTTGGAGAAATGTCTATTTAGGTCTTCTGCCCATATTTTAATTGGGTTGTTTGTTTTTTTAATATTGAGCTGCATGAGCTTTTTATATATTTCGGAGATTAATCCTTTGTCCGTTGATTCTTTTGCAAATATTTTCTCCCATTCTGAGGGTGGTGTTTTTGTCTTGTTTATAGTTTTCCTTTGCTGTGCAAGAGTTTTTAAGTTTCATTAGGTCCCATTTATTTTTATTTTTATTTCCATTACTCTAGGAGGTGGGTCGAAAAAGATCTTGCTGTGATTTATGTCAAAGAGTGTTCTTCCAATGTTTTCCTCTAAGAGTTTTATAGTGTCTGGTCTTACATTTAGGTCTTTAATCCATTTTGAGTTTTTTTGTGTGTATGGTGTTAGGGAGTGTTCTGATTTCATTCTTTTACATATAGCTGTCCAGTTTTCCCAGCACCACTTATTGAAGAGACTGTCTTTTCTCCACTGTATATCCTTGCCTCCTTTTTCACAGATTAGTTGACCAGAGGTGTGTGGGTTTATCTCTGGGCTTTCTGTCCTGTTCCATTGATCTATATTTCTGTTTTTGTGTCAGTGCCATATTGTCTTGATTACTGTAGCTTTGTAGTATAGTATGAGGTGAGGGAGTATGATTCCTCCAGTTTTTTCCCCTCAAGATTGCTTTGGCTATTCAGGGTCTTTTGTGTCTCCATACAAATTTTAAGATTTTTTGTTCTAGTTCTGTAAAAAAATGTCATTGGCAATTTGATAGGGATTGCATTGAATCTGTAGCTTGCTTTGAGTAATATAGTCATTTTCACAATATTGATTCTTCCAATCCAAGAACATGGTATATCTCTCCATCTGTTTGTGTCATCTTTGATTTCTTTCATCAGTGTCTGATAGTTTTCTGAGTACAGGTCTTGTACCTCCTTAGGTAGGTTTATTCCTAGGTATTTTATTCTTTTTGTGGCAGTGGTGAATGGGAGTGTTTCATTAATTTCTGTTTCAGATATTTTGTTGTTAACGTATAGGAATGCAAGAGATTTCTGTGCATTAGTTTTGTATCCTGAAACTTTACCAAATTCATTGATTAGCTCTAGTAGTTTTCTGGTGGCATCTTTAGGATTATCTATATATAGTATCATCTCATCTGCAAACAGTGACAGTCTTACTACTTCTTTTCCAATTTGCATTCCTTTTATTTCCTTTTCTTTTACTGCCGTGGCTAGGACTTTCAAAACTATGTTGAATAATACTGGCGAGAGTGAACATCCTTGTCTTCTTCCTGATCTTAGAGGAAGTGCTTTCAGTTTTTCACCGTTGAGAATGATGTTGGCTGTGGGTTTGTCATATATGGCCTTTATTATGTTGAGGTAGGTTCCCTCTATGCCCACTTTCTGGAGAGTTTTTATCATAAATGGGTGTTGAATTTTGTCAAAAGCTTTTTCTGCATCTATTGAGATGATCATATGGTTTTTATTCTTCATTTTGTTAATATGGTGTATCACATTGATTGATTTGCATATATCAAAGAATCCTTGCATCCCTGGGATAAATCCCACTTGATCGTGGTGTATGATCCTTTTAATGTGTTTTTGGATTCTGTTTGCTAGTATTTTGTTGAGGATTCTTGCATCTGTTCATCAGTGATATTGGTCTGTAATTTTTTTTGTAGTATCTTTGTCTTGTTTTGGTATCAGGGTGATGGTGGCCTCATAGAATGAGTTTGGGAGTGTTCCTTCCTCTGCAGTTGTTTTGGAAGAGTTGAGAAGGATGAGTGTTAGCTCTTCTCTGAATGTTTGAGAGAATTCACCTGTTAAATCATCTGGTCCTGGACTTTTGTGTGTTTGAAGATTTTTCATCAGAGTTTCAGTTTCAGTGCTTGTGATTGATCAGTTCATATTTTCAATTTCTTCCTCGTTCAGTCTTGGAAGGTTATACCTTTCTAAGAATTCGTCTGTTTCTTCCAGGTTGTCCATTTTATTGGCATAGATTGCTTATAGTAGTCTCTTATGATGCTTTGTATTTCTGTGCTGTCTGTTGTAATTTCTCCTTTTTCATTTCTAATTTTATTGATTTGAGTCCAGTTAAAAGTTTATCAATTTTGTTTATCTTCTCAAAGAACCAGCTTTTAGGTTTATTGATCTTTGCTATTGTTTTCTTTGTTTCTGTTTCATTTATTTCTGCTCTAATCTTTATGATTTCCTTCCTTCTACTAACTTTGGGTTTTGTTTGTTCTTCTTTCTCTGGTTCCTTTAAGTGTAAGGTTAGATTGTATATTTGAGATTTTTCTTGTTTCTCGAGGTAGGATTATATTGCTATAAAGTTCCCTCTTAGAACTGGTTTTGCTGCATCCCATAGGTTTTGGATCATTGTGTTTTCATTGTCATTTGTCTCTAGGTATTTTTTGATTTCCTCAGTGATCTCTTGGTTATTTAGTAACGTATTGTTTAGCCTCCATGAGTTTGTGTTTTTTACGTTTTTTTCCCTGTAATTTATTTCTAATCTCATGGTGTTGTGGTTTGAAAAGATGCTTGATATGATTTCAGTGTTCTTAATTTACCGAGACTTGATTTGTAACCCAAGATGTGATCTATCCTGGAGAATGTTCCACGTGCACTTGCGAAGGAAGTGTAATCTGCTTTTTTTGGATGGAATGTCCTATAAATATCAATTAAGTCCATCTGGCCTAATGTGTCATTTAAAGCTTGTGTTTCCTTATTTATTGTCATTTTGGATGACTTGTCCATTGGGAAAGTGGAGTGTTGAAGTCCCCTACTATTATTGTGTTACTGTCAGTTTCCCCTTTTATAGCTGTTAGTGTTTGACTTACATATTTAGGTGCTCCTATGTTGGGTCCATAAATATTTACAATTGTTATATCTTCTTCTTGGATTGATCCCTTGATCATTATGCAGTGTCCTTCCTTGTCTCTTTTAGTAGTCTTTATTTTAAAGTCTATTTTTTCTTTTATGAGTATTGCTTTCTTTTGATTTCCATTTGGATGGAATATCTTTTTCCATCCCCTTACTTTCAGTCTGTGTGTATCCCTAGGTATGAAGTGGGTCTCTTGTACACAGCATATATATGGGTCTTGTGTTTGTATCCATTCAGGGAGCCTGTGTCTTTTGGTTGGAGCATTTAATCCATTCACATTTAAGGTAATTATCCATATGTATGTTCCTGTTACCATTTTCTTAATTGTTTTGGGTTTGTTTTTGTAGTTCCTTTTCTTCTCTTGTGTTTCCCACTTAGAGAAGTTCCTTTAGCATTTGTTGTAGAGCTGCTTTGGTGGTGCTGAATTCTCTTAGGTTTTGCTTGTTTGTAAAGCTTTTGATTTCTCTTTTGAATCTGAATGAGATCCTTGCTGGGTAGAGTAATCTTGGTCTTAGGTTCTTCCCTTTCATCACTTTAAATATATCTTGCCAGTCCCTTCTGGCTTGTGGAGTTTCTGCTGAGAAATCAGCTGTTAATCTTATGGGAGTTGTATGTTATTTGTCATTTTTCCCTTGTTGCTTTTAATAATTTTTTTTGTCTTTAATTTTTGTCAGTTTGATTACTGTGTGTCTTGGTGTGTTTCTGCTTGGGTTTATCCTGCCTGGGACTGTCTGCACTTCCTGGACTTGGGTGGCTCTTTCCTTTCGAATGTTAGGGAAGTTTTCGACTATAACCTCTTGAAATATTTTCTCGGATCCTTTCTCTCTCTCTTCTCTTTCTGGGACCCCTATGTTGCGAATGTTGGTGTGTTTAATGTTGTCCCAGGGGTCTCTTAGACTATCTTCATTTCTTTTCATTCTTTTTTCTTTATTCTCTTCTGTGGCAGTAAATTCTCCCATTCTGTCTTCCAGGTCACTTATCCATTCTTCTGCTTCAGTTATTCTACTATTGATTCCTTCTAGTGTATTTTTCATTTCAGTTATTGTAGTGTTCATCTCTGTTTGTTTGTTCTTTAATTCTTCTAGGTGTTTGTTCTTTAATTCTTCTGGGTCTTTGTTAAACATTTCTTGCATCTTCTCGATATTTGCCTCCATTATTTTTCTGAGGTCCTGGATCATTTTTACTATCATTATTCTGAATTCTTTTTCTGGAAGGTTGCCTATATCTACTTCATCTAGTTGTTTTTCTGGGGTTTTATCTTGTTCCTTTATGTGGTACATAGTCTTGTCACTTTTCATTTTGTGTATCTTACTGTGAATGTGGTTTTCATTCTACAGGCTGCAGGATTGTAGTTCTTCTTGCTCCTGCTCTCTGCCCTCTGGTGGATCAGGATATCCAAGAGGCTTGTGCAAGCTTCCTGCTGGGAGGGCCTGGTGGTGGGAAGAGCTTGGTGTTGCTCTGGTGGGCAGAGCTCAGTAAAACTTTAATCCACTTTTCTGCTGATGGGTGGTGCTCTGTTCCCTCCCTGTCAGTTGTTTGGCCTGAGGTGACCCAGCTCTTGAGCCTACCCAGCTCTTTGGTGGGGCTAATTGGGGATTCCGGGAGGGCTCATGCCAGGGAGTGCTTCCCAGAACTTCTGCTGCCAGTGTCCTTGTTCCTGTGGTAAGCCACAGCCACCCTGCTCCTATGCATATGTCCTCCAACACTAGCAGGTAGGTCTGGTTGTCTCCCGTGGGGTCACTTCTCCTTCCCCCTGGGTAATGATGCGCACACTGTTTTGTCTATGCCCTCCAAGAGTGGGGTCTCTGTTTTACCCAGTTCTGTCGAAGTCCTGCAATCAAATCCCACTAGCTTTTAAAGTCTGATTCTCTGGGAATTCCTCCTACCATTGCCAGACCTCCAGGTTGGGGAGCCTGATGTGGGACTGAGAACCTTCACTCCAGTGGGTGGACTTCTGAGGTATACTTGTTCTTCTGTTTGTGAATCACCCACCCAGCATTTATGGGATTTGACTTTATTGTGATTGCACCCCTCCTACTGTCTCATTGGGTGTTCTCCTTTTTCTTTGGATGTTGGGTATCTTTTTATGATTTTCAGTGTCTTTCAGTGAATGATTGCCCAGCAGTCAGTTGTGATTCCGGTACTCTCTCAAGAGGGAGTTGTTCCATACAAACTTCCGGATTCCTATTTCTGTGAAAAATGTTATTGGAATTTTGATAGGGATTGCTGTAAATCTGTAGATGGCTTTTGGGTAGTGTAGTATAATATTAACTTTTTTCATACATGAACGTGTCTTCTATTTGTTTTTTTCTTCAGTGTTTCTCATCTTTGTCATATAGATTTCAGTGTATAGATCTTTCACCTCCCTGGTTAACTTTATTCCTGAGTATTTTATTGTTTTTGATACTGTTGTAAATGGGCTTGTTTTCTTTATTTCTTTTTCAGATGGTTCATTGTTAGTATACAGAAATGCAACTGGTTTTTGTTTTTTGATGATATATCTTGAAACTACTGAAATCATTTGTTAGTGCTAATAAATTTTTGGTGAAGTCTTCAGGATTTTCTATCAATATATATAAGATGAGGTCATCTGCAAACGAAGATAGTTTTATGTCTTCATTTCCAATTTAGATGCCTTTTATTTCTTTTTCCTGTCTAATTGTTCTGGCTGGGACTTCCAGTAGTATGTTGAATAAAAGTGATGAGAGTGGACATCCTTGTCTTGCTCCTGATCTTAGAGGAAAAGCTTTTTTCAACCTTTCACCCTTGAGTATGTTGTTAGCTGTGGACTTGTTACATATGGCCTTTTTTATGTTGAGGTGTAATCCTTCTATTCCTAGTTTGTTGAGAATTTTTATCATGAAAGATGTTGAATTTAGGTAAATGCTTTTTGTGCATCTATTGAGACAATCATGATTTTTTTTAATAGTTTTTATTTATTTATTTTTAATTTTTGGTTGCGTTGAGTCTTCGTTTCTGTGCGAGGGCTTTCTCTAGTTGCTGCAAGTGGGGGCCACTCTTCATCGCGGTGCACGGGCCTCTTGCTATTGTGGACTCTCTTGTTGCGGAGCACAGGCTCCAGACGCACAGGCTCAGTAATTGTGGCTCACGGGCCTAGTTGCTCTGCGGCATGTGGGATCTTCCCAAACTAGGGCTTGAACCTGTGTCCCCTGCATTGGCAGGCAGATTCTCAACCACTGCGCCACCAGGGAAGCCCCCGAGACAATCATGATTTTTATCTTTCATTCCATTAATGAGGTGTATTACAATTTTTGATTTCTTTATATTGAGCCATGCTTGCATTTCAGTGATAAATCCCAGTTGATTATGGTGTATGGGTCAATGATACTTTAAAAAAAATTTTTTTTTTAAATTTTTTGTCTGCGCTGCGCAGCATGTGGGATCTTAGTTCCCTAACTAGGGATCGAAGCTGCACTGCCTGCATTGGAAGGGCAGAGTCTTAACCTCTAGACCACCAGGGAAGTCCTGATGTATGATACTTTTAATGTGATTTTGAATTTGATTTGCTAGTATTTTCTTGATAATTTTTGCCTCTATATTCATCAGAAATGTTGGCTTGTAGTTTTCTTTTCCTGTAGTATCCTTACCTGGCCTTGGTGTGAGGGTAATGCTTACCGCAGAAAATGAGTTTAATTCTTCTTGAAATATTTGGTAAACATTTAAAGCCTGAGAAGCTATCTGGTCCTAGGCTTTTTTGTTGTTGTTACTGTTGGGAGGTGTTTTATTTAATAATCTCCTTGCTCATTATTGTTCTATTCAGATTTTCTTTTTTCATGATTCAGTCTTAGTCAGTTATATGTTCCTAGGAGTTTATTCTAGGTTGTCTAATTTGTGGGTGTATAATTGTTCATAGTAGTCTCTTATGACTCTTTATGTTTCTGTGGTATCATTTGTAATGTCTTCTCTTTTATTTATAATTTTATAATCTTGGTAAGTCTAGCGAAAGGTTTGTCAATTTTGTTAATCTTTTCAAAAAACCAGCTTTTTATTTTTTTTGATCTTTCCTGTTATTTTCCTGTTCTCTATTTTATTCATTTCTGCTCTGATCTTTATCATCTTCTTTTTGCCAACTTTGGGCTTTGTTTCTCTTTTCTAGTTCCTCAATGTGTAAATTTAGGTGGTTTATTTGAGATCTTTCTTTTTTTCTTAATGTAGGCATTGATTGCTATGAACTTCCCACTGAGAACTGCTTTTGCTGCATCCCATGTGTCTTGTTTCCATTTTCACTTGTCTGAAGTTATTTTTTGATTTTTTTTCTTTGATGCTCTGGTTGTCCAGGAGTGTGTTATTTAATTTCCACATGTTTGTGAAATTTTCAGTTTTTCTCCTGTCAATTTCTGTTTTCATACCACTGTGGGCAGGAAAGATACTTGGTATGATTTCATTCTTTTAATGTTTGCTAACACTTGTTTTGTGATCTAACATGATTTATCCTGGAGAATGTTCTGTGTTCACTTGAGAAGAATGTTCTGCTGTTGTTGGATGGAATGTTCTGTATGTAGATTCATTTGATCTCAAGTTTAATACAAGTCTAATGTTTCCTTATTGATTTTCTGTTGGTATGATTTATCCATTGTTTAAAGTGGGGTGTTGAAGTTTGCTACTATTATACTGTTCTCTCTTTTTTCCTTCAGACCTGATATAGTCATTCTTTTTAATTTTAGACATTCTAATAAATATTTAGCAATAGCGATATGTGGTTTTAATTCCTTGTGCTATCTATTTTTACATACAGTCATCCCTCCATATCCACAGGTTCCACATCTGTGGATATCGAGGGTCGACTGTATTTCTCTATTTTATATAAGGTACTTGAGCATCTACAGACTTTGGCATTCGTCAGGGAGTCCTGAAACCCATCCTAATGGATACCAAGGGAATATGGTATTCATCTGTATCCCTCAAACTTCCTAAGCTTAATAGTTCCAGTCCCTTTTTTTAAGATTCTGTAGGATATTCTATATAAATAATCATGTCATCTGAGAATAAAGATAGGTTTACTTCTTTTCCTGTCCGGTTTCCTTTTATTTCTTTTTCTTGTCTTATTGTGCTGTCTAGTACCCTAGACAGTGTTGAACAGAAGTGGTGAGAGCAGACATCCGTCTTGTTCTGATCTTAGAGGGAAGGCATCCAGTCTTTCATTATGAAGTATGATGGTTTTTTAACAGATGTTCATTGT
Organism: Balaenoptera ricei; assembly: GCF_028023285.1. Classification (NCBI taxonomy): domain Eukaryota; kingdom Metazoa; phylum Chordata; class Mammalia; order Artiodactyla; family Balaenopteridae; genus Balaenoptera; species Balaenoptera ricei. The sequence goes on from NC_082639.1 coordinate 130,274,177, forward strand.
CTGGTTGAAAAAGTTCCATTCTGCTTTGCTGAGAGCTCTTTTTATGAATTGTTGTTGGATTTTTTTCAAATGTCTATTCTGCATTTATTGCAGTGATCATATGATTTTCTTTTTTAGTTTGTTAATATCATGGGTTACATTGATTAATATTTGAGTGTCAAACCATTCTTGCATTTTCCTTGAGTCATGATGTATTATCTATTCTCATATATTGTTTTATTCAATTTGCTAAAATTCTGTTTTAGAGTTTTTGTGTGTACATTAAGGATATTGGTCCATAGTTTTCTTGTATCAGTGATTTGGTAAGTATACTGTTCTTTTTAATTTTCTAAAAGACTTGGTAGAGAATTTTCATCTTTTATTTTTTAAAAATACTTGGCAAAATTCACCAGCAAAGCAGTCTGGGCCTGGAGTTTTCTTTGTTGAAAATTCTAACTACAGTTTGTTAATAAAAATGGACAATGTGTTGAATAAATTTTGTTTAGTATGTGTGTTTCAGGGATTTTGTTAACTCCCCAAGTTGTTGAATTTATTTGATAAAGTTGTCCACAGTGTTCTTTTATATGTTTAAATATTTGTAGAATGTGTAATGATGTCACTGCTTTCATTCCTGATGTTGGTAATAAGTTCCCCCATCCCTTCTTTTTCTTGATTAGTCTGAGTAGAGGTTCATTAACTTTGTCTTTTCAACGCACTAGTTTCTGGTTTTATCAGTTTTCTGTGTTTTCCTGTTTTCTTTTTCATTGATTTCTGCTCTTATATTCATTATTTCCAGTCTTCTTTTGACTTTTGATTTCATTGGCCTTCTTGTTATACCTTTTTGAGTGGAAGTGGAAGTCATTGTTATGGGACCTTTATCCTTCTAATATAGGTTTTTATGCTATAAATTTTTGTGCTATAAATTTTTTTTTTGTGCTATAAATTTCCTTCTAAGCACTATGTTAGCTGCAACCCCAAAATTGAGATATGTTGTGCTTTTATTGTCATTCAGTTAAAAATACTTTGTAATTTATTTTGTGATTTCTTTTTTGACCATCTGCTATTTTATAGTTTTCAAATATTTCTTTGTGTTAATGATTTCTAATTTAATTCCATTTTGGACAGAGAACATATTTTATGGGACTTGAAGTCTTTTAAATATATTGAGATTTGTTTTATGACTCATAGTAAATATCTTCTGTATTGGTAAAATATTTCATGTGTACTTAAAAAGAATGTATATTCTGCTGTTTTTGGTTGTTTCAGATGTGATAGTAAATCTGGTCCTAGTTACTCCGCCTTGATTGAAAGTGGAAGTCAGTAATTCCTTCTTTTTTTAAAAATTTAGATATAGTTCACATTCCATAAAATTCATCTGTTTTAAGTGTTCAGTGCAGTGCCTTTTTACTATATTCATAAAATTGTATAGCTGTCACTGCTATCTAATTCCAGTATATTTTCACCATCCAAGAGAAAGTCCATACCAATTATCAGTCACTCCCATTCCCCCTCCACCAAGCTCTTGGCAGTCGCTAATCTGCTTTCTGTCTCTGTTGATAAGCTTATTCTGTACTTTTTATGTAAATGAACCATATAATGTGTGGCCTTTCAGACTGGCTTTCACTTAGCGTACTTTTTTAAGGTTCATACATGTTGCAGCATGTATCATTATTTCTTTTTATGGCTGAATAATACTTCATTGTATGGATATTTTGTTATGAGCAAATGGGTTAGTCACATTTTGTTTATTCATTATTTGGTGAATATTTGAAATGCTTCCCTTTTTGGCTGTTATGAATAATGCAGCTATGAACTTGAGTGTAGAAGTTTTTCTGTGACATGTTTTCAGTTCCCTTGGGTATACATTTTGTTGTGGAATTGCTGGCTCTTAGGGTAACTCTGTTTCAGTTTTTGACCATACTGCCAAACTGCTTTCCAAATAGCTGTACTATGTTGCATTCCTACCAGAAATGTATCAAGGTTCTAATTTCTTGACATTCTCTCTAATCCTTCTTATATTCTATGTTTTCTTTTTCTTAAATTATTATAGCCATCTTAACGACTTGAAGTGGTAATTCATTGTGGCTTTAGTTTTCATGAAGATTGAGACCTGTGTTTCCTTCTAAGAGCTTTAAAGTTTTGGCTCTTACATTTAAATCTTTGATCATTTTCAGTTAATTTTTGTGTATGATGTGAAGTAGGGATCCAAATTCCTTCTTTTGCTTGTGTATATCCAGGTGTCCTAGCACCATTTGTTGAAACGATTATTCTTTCTCCATTGAATGGTCTTGGACCCCTTGTCAAGAATTACCTGACCATAAATTTATGGGTTATTTCTGGACTCAATTCCATTCCATTGATTGATATGTCTATGATCATGACAGTACCACACAGCCTTGGTTACTGCAGCTCTGTAGTAAGTTTTTCTAATTCCTTTTTAGGTGACTTGGTTTTATGTCTCTGGATATAAAATGGACTAATTAAAATAAATTTAAATAAAACTTAAGAAAGACTCATATTTCATTGTGAAGTTATAGAACATAGTGCTTGCCAAATGGCACTCAGTATGTATTTTCACTAAGTAAACTGGTAAATACTATTTACCATAGACATAACGTTATTAGTGATATAAATTTTGAACCATCAGCTAAGTGAAGATGGCATACTTATTTTACTTTCAGTCTGCTTAAATTTCTTTTTTGCTTTCTTTTTAGGTTAATACGATCTGTTGGAATGAGACTGGAGAATATATTTTATCTGGCTCAGATGACACCAAGTTAGTAATTAGTAATCCTTACAGCAGAAAGGTAAAGTGGTTTTAAAAATCTATAACTTAATGAGAGAAAAAAAAAATCAAGAAGCTAGAAATCAAGAAATAGTGAATAATCATGGAGTGGGTATTTGTAAAGAATATCCTTATTTTTCTAAAGTTATATAATTTGGAAGTTATCACATGCAAGTTCCTTAGTTTCTTTAGGAAAACATTAGATTTCATTCAGCCTTTTGACTCTAGAAAATTTAAATATGCTTCATTTTATGAATGTGGATAAAATTGCCAAAAGTGACATTATCTCAATAAGCCATTCTTTGGGGGAAAAATGTGATTTTTGTTCTTTTATGCTCACAGAATCTAATCTTCAGCCAAGCAGTTTAAGAAACTGAATTTTATCAGTTTACAAACAGTGGGTAGGTTCTAATGAAATGCTTCATAACATCCAATTCAGTAAACTGGGATATCATATTGAGTTTTAATTTGGATTATGTTCTGATTTTTATTGGCCCTTCTGACTTTATATGTATAAGAGTAAGTATACAAATATTTTTATATGAGTGAGAATACTGTAGATTGGCAAACTGAAGTCATATTTAATATTAGCAATTTACAGAATAAATTGTTCATGTATTTTTTGTTTTTCTACATTTAAATAGATAAGATATTTAAATAAATGTTTGTGGTTCTTCAGCCTAAAAAAAGGTTTGTATGGAGGCTATCCTTGATTAAAGGACAGGTCATAGTTTTATTTCAGAGATAGCTTTACTTAATCGTCCTAACTTAGCAGAGGGAAACTTGATGTTTCAGAATCCTGCTTGTCTTAGCTCTGCAATTACTCAGAGAACCTTCCTGGAATAATGTATATGTGGAATGCTTTTTGATCATCACTATTAGAATTTTATTTTATTTTATTTTTTTTTTAATTTATTTATTTTTGGCTGTGTTGGGTCTTCGTTTCTGTGCGAGGGCTTTCTCTAGTTGCGGCAAGCGGGGGCCACTCTTCATCGCAGTGCGCGGGCCTCTCACTATCGTGGCCTCTCTTGTTGCAGAGCACAGGTTCCCGACGCGCAGGCTCAGTAGTTGTGGCTCACGGGCCCAGTTGCTCCGCGGCACGTGGGATCTTCCCAGACCAGGGCTCGAACCCGTGTCCCCTGCATTGGCAGGCAGACTCTCAACCACTGCGCCACCAGGGAAGCCCACTATTAGAATTTTAATGTTTACAGTATTTAAATCACTCATCTAGATACCAATGGAATAATTTTTTTGTTTTGAAAAGATGCAGATCTTTACTCTTTTTAAAAAAAAAAAAATTTATTTATTTATTTATTTATTTATTTGGCTGCATCAGGTCTTAGTTGCGGCACGCGGGATCTTTCGTTGTGGCGTGTGGCTCTTCATTGTGGTGCATGGGCTTCTCTAATTGCGGTGTGCAGGCTTCTCTTCAGTTGTGTACGGGCTCCAGAGCACGTGGGCTCAGTAGTTGTGGCGCATGGGCTCTCTAGTTGTGGCGCACAGGCTCTAGAGTGCATGGGCTCAGTAGTTGCGGCATGCAGGCTTAGTTATCCTGCAGCATGTGGGATCTTAGTTCCCCAACCAGGGATCGAACCCATGTTCTCTGCATTGGAAGGCAGATTCCTAACCACTGGACCACCAGGGAAGTCCCAGTGCTTTACTCTTTCTTATAAAAACTGTTGTTAAAATACACATTACGTAAAATTAAGCATATTAACCGTTTTTAAGAGTTCAGTTCACCGACATTAAGTACGTTCATATTGTTGTGATACCATCACCATCATCTAGCTGCAAAACTCTTCTCATCTTGCAAAACGAAACTCTATACTCAGTAAGCAGTAACCCTTCATTCTTCCCTCCCCCAGCCCCTGACAACCACTGTTCTACTTCCTATCTCTATGAATTTGTCTACTCCAGGTACCTCATATAAGTGTTTATTTATATACAGTATTTGTCCTTTTGTGACTGGCTTATTTTACTTAGAATAAGGTCCTTAAGGTTCATCGATGTGCAGCATGTGTCAGTATTTCCTTTCTTTTTAAGGCTGACAAATATTCCATTGTATGTATAGATCACGTTTTGTTCAGCCTTTCATCTGTCAGTGAACACTTGGGTTATTTCCACCTTTTGGCTATTGTGAATAAAGCTGCTTTGAGCATAGCTGTACAAATATCTCTCCAAGTCCTTGCCTTCAGTTATTTTGTGAACATCCCCATTGGAATAATTTTTAAAAGATCTTGTTTTTCCTTTATTTGCTTATTTTAAAAAAATGATAATCACTTTGATGTATGGTTCCCAGTAGAATATGTATATTTGAAAAGTGATTACTCTTCTTTTTCAGTTTGAGAAATGATTAATCAGATAATACTTTAAAAGATTTTGAGTATAACAAGACTTTATAGTTTTCACATAGTGGTTTTAATAGATCCAAATTTGCTGTCATATAGGAATATTTTTTGTTTTAAAACACTGATGATTCACTACATAGGAAAATAAAGTTTTTTGATGTTGAGTCAGATATTATCTGTTCCTATAGTTTTACTCTTTTTTTAAATCCTGTGAGTTCATGGAAAGATTAATTTATTGCATATAAAAGTTTTTTTTTTAAATTTTTATTTATTTATTTATTTATGGCTGAGTTGGGTCTTCATTTCTGTGCGAGGGCTTTCTCTAGTTGTGGCAAGCGGGGGCCGCTCTTCATCACGGTGCACGGGCCTCTCACTGTCGCGGCCTCTCTTGTTGTGGAGCACAGGCTCCAGACGCTCAGGCTCAGTAATTGTGGCTCACGGGCCCAGTTGCTCCGCGGCATGTGAGATCTTCCCAGACCAGGGCTCGAACCCGTGTCCCCTGCATTGGCAGGCAGATTCTCAACCACTGCGCCACCAGGGAAGCCCCCATATAAAAGTTTTGATACTTTTTAAAAATAGATTTAATTGTTCCTCATTAATGGCATCATGTCTTAGTTATATATATCGTAGATCTCAAATACATAAAAAAGAGAAGCTTCTTTTTTCAAAAATTACAGGCTAGTTTATTTGGACCAATCCTCCCACTGAAATCAACTCAAAAATGCTTGATTAAAAACTTTAAAAATTATCCTAAAAGTAAATAACTGTCTTGATAGTAAGGAATTATCAGTCCAAAATGGAAGGGAAAAAGTGAATCCAGAGAAGTGAGCGTGGTAGCCACTTTTGCCCTGAAGATATTTGTCAGTCTTAGCGTATCTAAACTTTAGCTTTGGTGGCCTTGAAGGTCAAGGTAAATAGAAACAAAGCTCAGGATCCCAGTCAAGTTTGGATTCCTATAAGAGACTTTGCACAATATTCTGGGACCCCCAAAGGGCCTCCTCCTCAAGGTATAGATGAAACAGAAGGAAGTTAGCCCTCAGGTAGCCTTGGAGCATCTTCTGTAAAAGAAATCCTGAGTATATGCAAAATTTTTCTTGATTTGGCTTCGTTCAGCTACCTTTAGTTCTCAGAGCATAAAATGTTGTTTGTTTCTTCTATGCTTTGCTTCTGCTTTTCTCTCTTTGTGGGATGTTCTGCTGTCCCATGCACCTCCTACCTACTTGGCAAGTTTAATTTCATCCTTCAAGCTTCAGCTCTTATCTGTGATATATCTCTAGTTTACCAAGGCAGATGCAGGCATTCCGTCCTCTATGTTCTCGTATTTTATGGATAACTCAATTATTATGTTTGTTTGCATGTTGCTCACCATTAGACTATAACTTCTTTGGGCCAATGACCATTTCTTTTTCCTTTTTGTTTCCTCAACACTTAGTAAATTTCCTGTCATGTAGTAGGTGCCCAATAAATATTAGTAAAAGAAAGGCAAGAAGTTTCTGTATTCAATGCCTTAGACAAGGGTAGGCATGGGTTGGGGGAGGGGTGATTTTTACTAAGAGATTGAAGAGCTAGTATCGTCTATCTAGATACTCCTGGACCAAGCATGAAGTTTTGAAAGTGTTGTTTATAACATGATGCAGGAGGGAAGAGATACCTGCTTGGCCAGCTAGATTAGTCAGAGTAACCTGATGATCAGCAAAGTGATAGACATTACAGCTAGTTCACTTTCACATTTATTACTAATTGAAGTTAACAATATGTTTTGTTCATTTTAGATTAAGTTACTCTGCCAACTTACACCTCTGTAGGCCATTATTCTTAGATGTTTTCTGAAAAAGTATTATAATGCATTAATCCAAGGAAAGCACAAATAAGAAAATAAATCTAGCTTTCAAAAATTGTAACTGTTTGCAGCTGCACATCTATTTTTTTTAAATCGACTTTACTGCTATTTATCTCCAGTAGCGTTCATATCTGTATTGGTTGTATGGATTCCATTTCAACAATTAAAAACAAATTCCGACCTTTGGTGAAATTACTAACTGTATATAGACGAGTACTAGTTCTTCCAACAATTATCTATTAATAAATTAGGGAAAGAAGCAGTACAAAATGAAGTTAACATGATTATGCAGGGGTCAGGTAGTAGGTTTGATAGGCTAGATTAAGGAGTTTACTTTTTAGTGTAATTGAAATAGCTGATCACCAGAGTATTTTAAACATGGAAGTGATATGATTTGTCTTTTTAAAAGTTAGCTGTGGTTGCTTTTTGGAGAGTAGAGTTTGAGTAAGATCAGAAGCTAGGAGATAGGAGGCCATTGATGTAATCCAGAGACTGAGATGAAAATCTCTGAGATTGTAGTTGAGAACAGATGATGGTTGAGGCAGAGATAATGGCGTTAAAGGTGGTGAGAAGTAATTTGAAATGTATCTTGGACATGGATTTGCTGGTGGATTTTATATAGTGGATGAGGGAAAGAGAAATGAAGGATGATTCCTTAGTTTTTGACTTGATCAACTGTGTGGGTGGATATTGATGTTATTAAGATGGGGAATACAAGAGAAAAAGGAGTAAGTTTGGAGAGAGACATCTGAAATCAAGAGATTTGTTCAGAGGGAAAGGACTTCAGTTTTTTGCTAATTACTTTAATGGTTACTCTGATTACTTTAATAAAGAAATTTCTTTCAATTTTTGAGTGATATGTGATATGCCAATACACATGTTAATGTATTGAATGAGGTTCCTCCTTTTGTTTCTGGAGCTATACATAAACCTGTTGAATGGAGATAAATCAAATTGTTAAGAATAATGTCTGCTGAATGTGACTAAAGCAAAGTTAAAGGCCTATCAGACTAAGAAACTACGTACATTGTATGTAGTGACTTATATATACTTAGATACTTGGTAAACCATGCTGAAATATTTGGCAGCATTAAAGGCTATGATTCTATCTTGTTTAAAGGCTTTACATTAATTATTCTCTGTGTTATTTCTTGTACCTTAATTGACCAGATCTCAGTGTCTTATACTTGGAGAGAGGAATGAAAAATTTTAAAACATTTAACAGTTTTTATTCTCCATTGGCTTTGGTTGATGTAGGTGCAAATTCTCTCCCCTTTTTTCATTTGACCCTAATTAAATGTGCATTAATAAGACTTACAGTAGAGTACTGTATGGTACTCAGCAAATCCTTATTTTGTTCATGACCCTAGGTCTTAGATAAAATGAGGTGACTTAAATACTTAGTGTGGTCAAGGTAAGTAGCTGCTAATATTTATACCAGATCTGTGTTCTGATTTGCTGTTGTACTCTCAGTTATGAATTTGTCAGTGTTATACAGTAAATACTCACTTAAAACCAAACCAAAAATAAAGTTGAAATATCTTTTCCTGAATTTGTTTTAAGATTTTAAAACTGATGAAAAAGTTGAAAGAACAGTACAATGAACATCCACAAATAGATTGTTTAAAAAAGTATTTTAGAGTAAGTTGGAAGCATTATGCACTTCATTCATGAATACTTTGACATCTGTCTACTAAGAACAAGAACATTATCCTGTATAGCTATAATGCAGTTACCATGGTCAAGATATGTAATATTGAGTATAGAGTTGATCCTCATTACTTACAGATTCCATATTTGCAAATTCACCTACTCATTAAATTTATTTTTAACCCCAAAATCAATACTTCCAGTGTTTTCCTAGTCATTTATGGCCATGTACATGTACAGAGTGGCAAAAAATTTGAGTTGCCCAGCACATACATCAATACTCACATTCCCAGGTGAGATCAAACAAAGTGACACTCAGACTTCATGTTTCAAATTGAATACTGTAAGCATACTGTATTGTATCCTTTTTGTGATATGTTTAGTGTCACAGGTTTTGCATTTTTGTGCTTTTTGTTAGTGATTTCAGTGTTTAAGTGGTCCCCAGGTATCGTGCTGAAGTACTATCTGGTATTCCTAAGTACAGGAAGCCTGGGATGTGCTTTATGGAGAAAATATGTTAGATAAGCTTCATTTAGGCATGAGTTATAGTGCTGTTGGCCATAAGTTCAGTGTTAATGAATCAACAATATATATCAAATAAAGTGTCTTTAAACAGAAACACATGAAACAAAGTTACTTATTGATTAGTTGATGAAAATATTGTGACCAGAGCCTCACAGGAACCTAACCCTGTATTTCCGTAGGGGAAGTGATTCAGCACTTGCTGATTCAGTGTTTGTGGTGACTTTACAGAGCACAACTACCAGTAGTAATGAGAATTGACTATATGCTGTTATCATATTTGTATAATATATAGTTTTGTACTGTCGACTGAAAAAAATGCACAACCTGAAAGTTGAGAAATATGTTTTATTTGGTGGATATACTGAGGGCTTAAGCCAGGGAGACAGCCTCTCAGATAGCTCTGAGGGACTGTTCTGGAGAGGTAAAGGAGGAGCCAGGATATATAAGAGTTTTTGCAAAAAAACCCTAGGTAGTCAGAACATCAAAAGATTACTGCTAATTAAAAATACCCAGACATCTCAAGTTAAAGAATTTAGCTCTTTGGTAAGATGCAGGAATCTGGGCTTATTGAAATTGTTCCTTTGCTATGTACCTTAACTATCTATGGTCAGTATCCTCTTTTTCTCTGTCTTGAATCCCCTCAGGGTGCACCGTTGGGGGTGGCTGCAGAGACTGATGGCTTGATGGCTGGCAGCCTGCTTATCGCTGTTCTGAGTTCCCCTCAGGGTGCACCATCCGGGGTGGCTGCAGTGACTGTTGGATGCAACATCCTTTGTTTACTGATACGGCAGGCGACATTCTTCGTCCATAATATATTACATATATACACACATAATACATGCACATGTATAGTCCATGTTCAGATTTTCCCATTTCAGTAATTTTGTCACTGCCATGCCTCCTTCAGTCCAGCCCCCAATCCAGCACCACATATTTCATTTATTTGTCATATTTCCTTTGTCTCCTTTAGAACAGTTCCTTCAACTTTTTGGTCTTTCATGACATTGATATGTTGTTTTATTGTTATATTGACATATCAGTCAAGTTATTTTATAGAATGTCCCTCCATTTGGATTTGTCGGATTGTTTCTTCATGAGTAGATTAACATTAAACATTTTTGCTAGTAATTCTCCATGGGTGATGTTGTAGTACATGATATTAATTTTTCCCCTAATTGGTGATGTTAAGTTTGATCTTTCCATTGTGTAGGTACATTTACCCTTTGTGATTATAAGCTACTGGGGAGTAGTGTGTTGGGACTGTGTGAATATTCTCTTTCATAGCAATCTTTCACACGGTGGTTTCAGTATTCATTGATTCTTGCCTTAATCAGTTGTTATAATGTGGTTATAAATAGTGATTTTTAATTCTGTCATTCCTTCTACATTTATTAATTGACATTATTCTGTGAATAAAGAGCATTTCCTTTGTCTTTGCCACCTTTTTGAAAAAATTACTGTGGGATTGTAGATTTTTATTTTTATTCAATAAATTATAGTCTATCACTGATATTCTTATTGATGCTCGAATTGCCCGTTTGTTCAGTAAGACATTTTTTGTTGTTCTTTTATTTATTTATTTATTTAAAAAATTTTATTGGAGTATAGTTGCTTTACAGTGTTGTGTTAGTTTTGTTCAGTAAGACATTTAAAGTGAACTAAAGCAACTTTGTGTCTGTGTTTTGATATATTCCCTTATTTTGAGCACATTTTTTAAAAAAAAGCACACCAGATATTCCCATTGCATTAAATTCCCATTGTATATAATACATTGTGGGGATGTACCATAATTTATTCAGCCAGTCTCCTGTGTTTTGCTATTATAAATAACTCAGTAAATAACTTGGTACTTTTTTTTTTGTATTATTGGAGGTGTATCTTCAGCATAAATTCTTAGAAATAGACTTGTCTGTTCAAAGGGTTAATGCATATGTGGTTTTGTGAGGTGCTGCTAAATTCCTCTCCATTGGTCTTGTACCATTTAGCAGTCCCACCAGAATTTTTTAAAGAGCCTGGTGTCCCCCTCCCCCCCCCATACTCACTTATACAGTATGTTGTCAAGCTTTTGAATTTTTGCCAATCTGAAAAGTGGGAATTAGTAATCTCAATGTAGTTTCAATTTGCATTTCCTTTATGAATAAACTTAGATGCTTTTTCACATTTTTAAGGGCCATTTGTATATCTTTGGACTATCTCTTAAGATCTTTTGCCCATTTTTTAAAAAATCAGGTTTTGTTGGGGTTTTTTTCCCCCTCTCAATTTTTAAACACTGTTGGGGGATTTGGTCTTTTACCTGCAGTGTATGTTACAAATATTAAAATGTTTATTTTAAACTGTATTTCTGTCACAGCAATTCTGGTCTTTTAAATTATTAAGGAGTTAGATGTAGGAAGTTCTGCTGTATCCTCATCTGTACCATTTCATTACTTTATGATTCATTTAAATTCAGTTTATTTTTATTTCTTCATCCTGAAAGGGAATAACTTAATAATCATCTAGTAAACAGTTTCAAAAGTCAATCAAGATAGTCTTTTTATATTTACTGAGGGTTTATGAATGAGTCAGATACACCAAGTAGGTAGAAATATGTATATTTAATTTTCAAGGCACTGTTGTTGAACCCAAGTTTGTGTGTCTGATGCACAATGAGGCCAAACAAACCTAAATGTCAGAGTTTGGAGCAGAGAAAGGTTTATTGCAGGGGCCATGCAAGGAGAACAGGTGACTCCTGCTCAAAAGACCCAAACTGCCCATGGGTTTCAGGGAAGAAATTTTTATAGGCAGAATTTCAGGGGGAGGGCTGCTGGGTGTGTAACCCTCCTCTGGTTGGCTGGTGGTGAGGTAACAGGGTGGTGTTCTAGGAATCTCCAGTCAGTCTGGGGTCCACATGCTTGTGCCCAGCCTGAAGTTACCATCCTCTACCTGGGCTGGGGGGGGACTTAGTTCCTATAGAAGAACTCAAAGATATGTATCAAACTGTTATGCACAATCCCTTCTCCTTCCTGCAGAGAACCAGGACCAGTTCCCTTTGCTGTTTCTACATTTTCTCAGTCTCCTAATTAGTAACTGTTTAATCTGCCCTTTGGAACTCAGGGAAGGTCTAGGATGCTAAAAGCCTTCTTCCTACAAACAAGAAACAGGGGACATTGAAAGGCTTTTATGCCTGGGACGGCCCCACAGGGTCCTGCTTGGTTTCAGTGCCCCGTTTTCTTTGATTCTCCTCAGTCATGAGAGGAACAGGTGTTGGACGAGACAGGGAATAAAATTTGGATAGACAGGTTAATCATAAACTCTGCAGAGGAACTCAGTTTTAGGGGGACTCAGTTTCAGCACTATTCCTGTTGATACTTAATCTTCTTTACATCTCAGAGGGAAATAAAATATGTGAGATTCTGATTTCTTTTTTTTCTAATTATAATAGTTTGGAATCAAATGATATTTTTTCATTTGAGATGAGAATGTTAATGGGAATTTATTCCTGGCTGTGATTATATTGAATTTGAATGTTTCTTTTTAGGAACTAATAAATTACTAAGAACTACTTCCTCTCTGTGTTTTAGGTTTTGACAACAATTCGTTCAGGGCACCGAGCAAATATATTTAGTGCAAAGTTCTTACCATGCACAAATGATAAGCAGATTGTATCCTGCTCTGGAGATGGAGTAATATTTTATACCAATGTTGAGCAAGATGCAGAAACCAACAGACAATGCCAATTTACGTGCCATTATGGAACTACCTATGAGGTACAGTATTACTGTGATTTATCTATATGACATATGTGTGTTTGTTTTGTATAAGTGTGTGTGTATGTGTAGATAGATATGTGTATGTACATATGTGTAGATTTGTGTGTATGTACACATTCATGCATAAATAGGTAAAGATATTATTGACAATATCTAGATTTCAGTATTTGAGAAAATGTATCTTGATAGGCTTGTGAATAAAGTTAAAGAATAAGATGTGAGTAATAGTAATGGGGTTTGTAATTCCTTGAGCAACTATACTCTAAGCAAACAGGTATCAGCCTTTATAGATGCGTCTTTATTGTGCTATAGGGCTCTATACTAGGCTTTAACTTCGTAACCACTTTCTCACTGTTTTGCATAAAGTCATTACCGGCATGCTTATCAAATGTTCACGTCAGAAGGGACGCTAGTACACTAGACAAAAGAATCCGATTCCTAAAGGATATTAATAAGCTCAAGCCCTAAACTGAATTAAATGAGGTGAAATGAATCTGAGACTCAATTATACTGCTTTGGTTCAGAAAAATTGCTTACTCTTCAGAATGCTCTTTTGTAATTTTGTCATTTCATTTCTTTGTATCAGGTGGTTCATTGTTTTCCCATATTGTTTTAACCTGGTATATCTTTTTCCATTACTTGAATTTCAGTTCTTCTGTACCCTTATTTTATGATGTGTACTTATAAAAATAGTATTCTGTAGCTGGATTTTTTTTTCTTATCCATTTCTCACAAATTTGGCTTTTAACTGGAGATTTCAGTCAATTTATGTTTATTGTGAGTGCTGATGTATTTGGATCTATTTATATATCTTATTATAAGTTTTCTATTTGAAAAAATTTTCCCCTATTAATTTCCCCCTCCTCTTTTTCCTTCATTTTGAATTGCTTGAAGGTTTTGCATTTGGCCCATTTTGTTTCCGCTATTTGCAAGGAAGATAGACATTCATGTTTTACAAGAGTAATTAACAAAGTATAAAGTCAGTAAATAACTTTGCCCTTCTCCTGAATGTGCACCTTAGCACATTATAATCTCTTCATCCCTTGTCTAATTTTATATAGATATGTTTTATATTGTTCAGAATGTAGTTATATTCTGTTTCTCTCCTCATGAATTAAAATATTATCATTGTTTTATTAGTTAGTGTTTGTTTAGGTTGACCGACATAGTTACCAATACCTTTGGATCTTCTGTTACAGATTTTCTATGTGGGGTCATTTTGTACCTGGTAAAGTACAGTCTTTACCAGTTCGTTTAGGTGAGAGTTTGTTGATCTAAAACAATTTTAGTTTCCTGTTTTCCTTTTCTTTCTTTCATTCACTACTTCCCTTTTCATCTTTTCCAGAAAATATCTTTTTTATGTCAGTTCTTCACAGGTAGTTTTAATAGATACACACTTCTAGTTTGACAGTTATTTTGTTTCAGGTGATATTCCACTGTATTCTGCCCTTACTTTTGAAATTGAGAAGTCAGTCTAATTGTGGTTCCTTTGTAGTTAACTTATCTCTCTTCCTTGACTGCAGGTAATTCTGTTTTTCTTCACTGTTTTTTTTTCTTCTTAATTAATGTCACAACAGTGTATCAAGGTATGGATTTCTTTTTTATTTTTCATACTTGGAATTTATTTATGTTCTTGATCTTAGAAACTGGAATCTTGAAAAATGAGGGAAATTTGTAGTTAGTAAGTCTTTGGTTATTCTCTACCATTCTCTGTGTTTTTTTTTTTTTTTTTGTCCTTTACCTTTTATTTTTTTATTTTTTAATTAATTAATTAATTAATTAATTATTTTCACACACACACTGTATTTTATTTTTACAAGAGATAAATAAAATGACACCAAGCATTGTAAATGGATGACCACAACAAAAGCAACAATGATTGCAATTACCAAACACGAAACACACTCATACTATGTCATAATATTGACATTGAGTCCAGTAATCCTCTACTGTAACAGCTCCTTTACTTTGCAGTGAAAATTGATTTGTATATTTTTTGCCTCTGAGTCCTTGTGGGATTTTTTTTTTTTTCAAATAGAAAGTCACAAAAATTATAATCATCCTCATTAGTTCACTCAGTCCCTTGTAATTAATTTTTTTAACCTTGATCTTTTGTTAGTACTTTTATGAATTCATCAGTTTCCCATTAGAGTTCCGAAAATGCTTATTCATTCAGTTCAGCACTATAGTCAGTTACCAGAAACCTGTACTTGTAAGAGCCTTTTCCACGAATTCCTTGAAGATAAAAACCCTTTTATAGGAACATTTTTGCAAAAGCATCAGAGTACACCCAGAACTGTCTGTAAATGACAAAAGACTTAAAAATGACCATGGTTAAAGATTTGATGAAAGTTCATAATAATGCAATTGACAAGGAAATTTAGTTATTTCTGAGATATACATTTTAAAGTAATAACTAGAATTATGACTTACAACATTATATCAGAACATATAAAATTTTTAGAAATTTCATGTAATGTCTGAAACATTTATATTAACATATTTCCATACAAATAACCCAAAGAAAGTTTAGTATTAGTTGTTTTTTGTTTGTTTGTTTGTTTATACTGCAGGTTCTCATTAGTCATCAATTTTATACACATCAGTGTATACATGTCAATCCCAATCGCCCAGTTCAGCAAACCACCATCCCCACCCCACTGCGGTTTTCCCCCCTTGGTGTCCATATGTTTGTTCTCTACATCTGTATCTCAACTTCTGCCCTGCTAACCGGGTCATCTGTACCATTTTTCTAGGTTCTACATACATGCGTTAATATACGATATTTGTTTTTCTCTTTCTGACTTACTTCACTGTGTATGACAGTCTCTAGATCCATCCACGTCTGAACAAATGACTCAATTTCGTTCCTTTTTATGGCTGAGTAATATTCCATTGTATATATGTACCACATCTTCTTTATCCATTCGTCTGTCGATGGGCATTTAGGTTGCTTCCATGACCTGGCTATTGTAAATAGTGCTGCAATGAATATTGGGGTGCATGTGTCTTTTTTTTTGTTTATAAATTTATTAATTTATTTATTTTTGGCTGTGTTGGGTCTTCGTTTCTGTGCGCAGGCTTTCTCTAGTTGCGGTGAGCGGGGGCTACTCTTCATCGCGGTGCATGAGCTTCTCATTGTTGTGGCTTCTCTTGTTATGGAGCACAGGCTCTACATGTGCAGGCTCAGTAGTTGTGGCTCATGGGCTTAGTTGCTCCACTGCATGTGGGATCTTCCCAGACCAGGGATCGAACCCATGTCCTCTGCATTGGCAGGCAGATTCCTAACCACTGTGCCACCAGGGAAGCCCCCCATGTGTCTTTCTGAATTATGGTTTTCTCTGGATATATACCCAGTAGTGGGATTGCTGGATCATATGGTAATTCTATTTTTAGTTTTTTAAGGAACCTCCATACTGTTCTCCGTAATGGCTGTATCAATTTACATTCCCACCAACAGTGCAAGAGGGTTCCCTTTTCTCCACACCCTCTCCAGTATTTGTTGTTTGTAGATTTTCTGATGATGCCCATTCTAACTGGTGGGAGGTGATATCTCATTGTAGTTTTGATTTGCATTTCTCTAATAATTAGTGATGTTGAGCAGCTTTTCATGTGCTTCTTGGCCATCTGTATGTCTTCTTTGGAGAAATGTCTATTTAGGTCTTCTGCCCATTTTCGGATTGGGTTGTTTGTTTCTTTAATATTAAGGTGCATGAGCTGTTTATATATTTTGGAGGTTAATCCTTTGTCCGCTGATTCGTTTGCAAATATTTTCTCCCATTCTGAGGGTAGTCTTTTCATCTTGTTTATGGTTTCCTTTGCTGTGCAAAAGCTTTGAAGTTTCATTAGGTCCCATTTGTTTATTTTTGTTTTTATTTCCATTACTCTAGGAGGTGGATCAAAAAAGATCTTACTGTGATTTATATCAAAGAGTGTTCTTCCGATGTTTTCCTCTAAGTTTTATAGTGTCCGGTCTTAATTTAGGTCTCAAATCCATTTTGAGTTTATTTTTGTGTTTGGTGTTAGGGAGTGTTCTAATTTCATTCTTTTACATGTAGCTGTCCAGTTTTCCCAGCACCACTTATTGAAGAGACTGTCTTTTCTCCACTGTATATCCTTGCCTCCTTTGTCATAGATTAGTTGACCATAGGTGCGTGGGTTTATCTCTGGCCTTTCTATCTTGTTCCATTGATCTATGTTTCTGTTTTTTGTGCCAGTACCATATTGTCTTGATTACTGTAGCTTTGTAGTATAGTCTGAAGTCAGGGAGTCTGATTCCTCCAGCTCCGTTTTTTTCCCTCAAGACTGCTTTGGCTATTCGGGGTCTTTTGTGTCTCCATACAAATTTTAAGATGATTTGTTCTAGTTCCGTAAAAAATGCCATTGGTAATAAGATAGGGATTGCATTGAATCTGTAGATTGCTTTGGGTAGTATAGTCATTTTCACAATATTGATTCTTCCAATCCAAGAACATGGTATATCTCTCCATCTGTTGGTATCATCTTTAATTTCTTCCATCAGTGTCTTATAGTTTTCTGCATACAGGTCTTTTGTCTCCCTAGGTATGTTTATTCCTAGGTATTTTATTCTTTTTGTTGCAATGGTAAATGGGAGTGTTTCCATAATTTCTCTTTCAGATTTTTCATCATTATTGTATAGGAATGCAAGAGATTACTGTGCATTAATTTTGTATCCTGAATTTTACCAGATTCATTGATTAGCTCTAGTAGTTTTCTGGTGGCATGTTTAGGATTCTCTATGTATAGTATCATGTCATCTGCAAACAATGACAGTTTTACTTCTTCTTTTCCAATTTGTATTCCTTTTATTTCTTTTTGTTCTCTGATTGCCGTGGCTAGGACTTCCAAAACTATGTTGAATAATAGTGGTGAGAGTGGACATCCTTGTCTCGTTCCTGATCTTAGAGTAAATGCTTTCAGTTTTTCACCATTGAGAATGATGTTTGCTGTGGATTCGTCATATATGGCCTTTATTACGTTGAGGTAGGTTCCCTCTATGCCCACTTTCTGGAGAGTTTTTATCATAAATGGGTGTTGAATTTTGTCAAAAGCTTTTTCTGCATCTATTGAGATGATCATATGGTTTTTAGTATTCAAGTTGCTAATATGGTGTATCACATTGATTGATTTACGTATATTGAAGAATCCTTGCATCTCTGGGATAAATCCCACTTGATCATGGTGTATGATCCTTTTGTGTTGTTGGATTCTGTTTGCTAGTATTTTGTTGAGGATTTTTGCATCTATGTTCATCAGTGATATTGGCCTGTAGTTTTCTTTCTTTGTGACATCTTTGTCTGGTTTTGGTATCAGGGTGATGGTGGCCTCATAGAATAAGTTTGTGAGTGTTCCTTCCTCCGCAATTTTTGGAAGAGTTTGAGAAGGATGGGTGTTAGCTCTTCTCTAAATGTTTGATAGAATTCACCTGTGAAACCATCTGGTCCTGGACTTTTCTCTGTTGGAAGATTTTTAATCACAGTTTCAATTTCATTACTTGTGATTGGTCTGTTCATATTTTCTGTTTCTTCCTGGTTCAGTCTTGGAAGGTTATACCTTTCTACGAATTTGTCCATTTCTTCCAGGTTGTCCATTTTATTGGCATAGAGTTGTTGTAGTAGTCTCTTAGGATGCTTTGTATTTCTGTGGTGTCTGTTGTACCTTCTCCTTTTTCATTTCTAATTTTATTGATTTGAGTCCTCTCCCTCTTTTTCTTGATGAGTCTGGCTAATGGTTTATCAATTTTGTTTATCTTCTCAAAGAACCAGGTTTTAGTTGTATTGATCTTTGCTATTGTTTTCTTTGTTTCTATTTCATTTATTTCTGCTCTGATCTTTATGATTTCTTTCCTTCTGCTAACTTTGGGTTTTGTTTCTTCTTCTTTCTCTAGTTCCTTTAGGTGTAAGGTTAGATTGTTTACTTGAGATTTTTCTTATTTCTTCAGGTAGGCTTGTATAGCTATAAACTTCCCTCTTAGAACTGCTTTTGCTGCATCCCGTAGGTTTTGGATCGTTGTGTTTTCATTGTCATTTGTCTCTAGGTATTTTTTGATTTCCTCTTTGATTTCTTCAGTGATCTCTTGGTTATTTAGTAATGTATTGTTTAGCCTCCATGAGTTTGTGTTTTTTACGTGTTTTTCCCTGTATTTCATTTCTAATCTCATAGCGTTGTGGTCAGAAGAGATTCTTGATATGATTTCAATTTTCTTAAATTTACTGAGGCTTGATTTGTGACCCAAGATGTGATCTATCCTGGAGAATGTTCCATGCGCACTTGAGAAGAAAGTGTAATCTGCTGTTTTTGGATGGAATGTCCTATAAATATCAGTTAAATCTATCTGGTCTGTTGTGTCATTTAAAGCTTCTGTTTCCTTATTTATTTTCATTTTGGATGATCTGTCCAGTGGTGTGATTGAGGTGTTAACGTCCCCTACTCTTACTGTGTTACTGTCGATTTCTTCTTTTATAGCTGTTAGCAGTTGCCTTATGTATTGAGATGCTCCTATGTTGGGTGTATATATATTTATAATTGTTATATCTTCTTCTTGGATTGATCCCTTGATCATTATGTAGTGTCCTTCCTTGTCTCTTGTAACATTCTTTATTTTAAAGTCTATTTTATCTGATAGGAGTATAGCTACTCCAGGTTTTTTTGATTTCCATTGGCATGGAATATCTTTTTCCATCCCCTCACTTTCACTCTGTATGTGTCCTTAGGTCTGAACTGGGTCTCTTGTAGACAGCATATTTATGGGTCTTGTTTTTGTATCCATTCAGCAAGCCTGTGTCTTTTTGTTGGAGCATTTAATCCATTCACGTTTAAATGTAATTATCAATATGTATGTTCCTTTGTCCATTTTCTTAATTGTTTTGGGTTTGTTTTTGTAGGTCCTTTTCTTCTCTTGTGTTTCCCACTTAGGGAAGTTCATTTAGCATTTGTTGTAGAGCTGGTTTGGTGGTGCTGAATTCTCTTAGCTTTTGCTTGTCTGTAAAGCTTTTGATTTCTCCATCGACTCTGAATGAGAACCTTGCCGGGCAGAGTAATCTTGGTTGTAGGTCCTTCCCTTTCAACGCTTTAAGTATGTCATGCCACTGCCCTCTGGCTTGTAGAGTTTCTGCTGAGAAATCAGCTGTTAACCTTATGGGAGTTCCCTTGTATGTTTTTTGTCGTTTTTCCCTTGCTGCTTTCAGTAATTATTCTTTGTCTTTAATTTTTGCCAGTTTGATTACTATGTGTCTCCGCGTGTTTCTCCTTGGGTTTATCCTGCCTGGGACTGTCTGCGCTTCCTGGACTTGGGTGGCTATTTCCTTCCCATGTTAGGGAAGTTTTCGACTATAATCTCTTCAAATATTTTCTCGGGTCCTTTCTCTCTGTCTTCTCCTTCTGGGACCCCTATAATGCGAATGTTGTTGTGTTTAATGTTGTCCCAGAGGTCTCTTAGGCTGTCTTTGTTTCTTTTCATTGTTTTTTCTTTATTCTGTTCCGCAGCAGTGAATTCCACCATTCTGTCTTCCAGGTCACTTATCCGTTCTTCTGCCTCAGTTATTCTGCTATTGATTCCTTCTAGTGTAGTTTTCATTTCAGTTATTGTATTGTTCATCTCTGTTTGTTTGTTCTTTAATTCTTCTAGGTCTTTGTTAAACATTTCTTGCATCTTCTCAATCTTTGCCTCCATTCTTATTCCAAGGTCCTGAATCATCTTCACTATCATTATTCTGAATTCTTTTTCTGGAAGGTTGCCTATCTCCACTTCATTTAGTTGTTTTTCTGGGGTTTTATCTTGTTCCTTCTTCTTGTACATAGTCCTCTGCCGTTTCATCTTGTCTATCTTTCTGTGAATGTGGTTTTTTTCCCCACAGGCTGCAGGATTGTAGTTCTTCTTTCTTCTGCTGTCTCCCCTCTGGTGGATTAGGTTATCTAAGAGGCTTGTGTAAATTTCCTGATGGGAGGGACTGGTGGTGGGTAGAGCTGACTGTTTCTCTTGTGGGCAGAGCTCAGTTAAACTTTAAACCACTTGACTGCTGATGGGTGGGGCTGGGTTCCCTCCCTGTTGGTTGTTTGGCCTGAGGCAACCCAACACTGCAGCCTACCTGGGGCTCTTTGGTGGGGCTAATGGCAGACTCTGGGAGGGCTCATGGCAAGGAGTACTTCCCAGAACTTCTACTGCCAGTGTCGTTGTCCCCATGGTGAGCCACAGCGCCCCCCCCCCCCCCCCCGCCTCTGCAGGAGACCCTCCAACAGTAGCAGGTAGGTCTGGTTCAGTCTCCCCTGGGGTCACTGCTCCTTCCCCTGGGTCCCGGATGCGCACACTACTTCGTGTGTGCCCTCCAAGAGTGGAGTCTCTGTTTCCCCCAGTCCTGTTGAAGTCCTGCAATCAATTCACACTAGGCTTCAAAGTCTGATTCTCTAGGAATTCCTCCTCCCGTTGCCAGACCCACAGGTTGGGAAACGTGGCGTGGGGCTCAGAACCTTCACCCAGTGGGTGAACTTCTGTGGTATAAGTGTTCTCCTGTCTGTGAGTCACCCACCCACCAGTTATGGGATTTGATTTTACTGTGATTGCACCCCTCCTACCGTCTCATTATGGCTTCTCCTTTGTCTTTGGATGTGGGGTATCTTTTTTGGTGAGTTCCAGTGTCTTCCTGTCGATTATTGTCCAGCAGGTAGCTGTGATTCTGGTGTTCTCGCAAGAGGGAGTGAGAGCACGTCCTTCTACTCCGCCATCGTGGTTCCTCCACCTGAAGTTGTACTTCCTTTACCTTTTAATTCAGCTAGATTGAGGTTCTTCCCCTTGCGTTAGCGTTGTCTGAGGAACTCTATCTGAAAGCCGATTTCTTAGGAAGCAAATATTTTAATATTTGTTTTGTGCCAGGTATCTCAGGCAGATCTCCTAGCCTTCTCTCTATATTTTTTTATTCTGGAATTCTGATGAGATACATGTTAAGACCTTCTTATTCTATCTACCATTAAACTTGTTTTTTTCCATTGATGTATAAAACATGTAGGTAAAGTACATAAACACTAAGCATATAGCTCAGTAAATTATCACAAAGTGAATATGTACATGTAACAACCACAATGATCAAGAAATATAAGGCATTGGGACTTCCCTGGTGGTGCAGTGGATAAGACTCTGCGCTCCCAATGCAGGGGGCCTGGATTCAGTCCCTGGTCCGGGAAGTAGATCTCATATGCATGCTGCAACTAAGAGTTCACATGCCACAACTAAGGAGCCCACATGCCGCAACTAAAGAGGCTACCTACTGCAACTAAGGAGCCCTGGAGCCGCAACCAAGGAGCCCACCTACTGCAACTAAGATCCGGTGCAACCAATAAGTAAATAAATAAATATTTAAAAAAAGAAAAAGAAATATAAGGCATTAAGTTTCCCAGAAGCCCCTTTATCCTGACTTCCAACACCGGATTTTTCTAACCACCTTAGTTTTTCTGTTTTTGAACATTATATCAATGAAGGCACATTAAATGGTCTTCTGTTTGTTTTTGTTTTTGAATCTGATGTCTTTTGCTGAACAGAATCTTATCTTACATTTGTGAAATTCATCCATGTTGGGTACAAGTCTAATGTGTTCATTTTCATTGCTTTTTAGTATTCCATCGTGTGAGTAAACCACAGCTGATTGATCTGTTCTGCTGTTGATGAAAATTTTAAATTTGATTTCCAGTTTGGAGAACATTCCTTTACATGACTTTCAGTATATTTATGTTTAGAAGTAAACTTGTTCGGTGACAGGATAAGTATTTGTTTATTTTAGAGATAGTGCCAGTTTTCCAAAGTGTAACAGCTTTCGTGCCCACCAATGGCATATAGGAATTCCTATTGCCCCTCATCTTTGCCAACAATTGGTATTGTTAATCTCTAATTTTGACAGGTTCTCGTGGTTTAAAATGCCTTTTTCTGTTGATACTTCTGAGGTTTAGCATCTCTTCATATGTTTATTGGTTATTTGGATATACTGTCTTGTCAAGTGCCTATTCAGATTTCTTTCCTAATCTTTCTATTGGGTTGTCCATTTTATTTCATTATTATTGTTGATTTATAGGAATTTCTTGTATCTTCTGCATATGAAGCTATCTCTTCCACTCTGTGGTTGTATTTTCACCCTCCTGATGGTGTCTTTGGATGAACAGAAGTTCTCAGTGTTGTCTAATGTATTGGTCTTTTCCTTTATTGTTAGTGCTTTCTGCATCCTGCTCAAAAAATCTTTTCTTCATCCGCATAGCACAGGGAGATCAGCTCGGTTCTTTGTGACCACCTAGAGGGGTGGGATAGGGAGGGTGGGAGGGAGGGAGATGCAAGGGAGGAAATATGGGGAGATATGTATATGTATAACTGATTCACTTTGTTATAAAGCAGAAACTAACACACCATAAAGCAATTATACTCTAATAAAGATGTAAAAAAAAATCTTATATGAAGGTTATGGAGGCATTCTTCTGTTTTCTCTTTTAGAAAGTTTATTGTTTTGTCTTTTCCATTTAGATCTTATAATTCACCTGGATTTGATTTTTCTGATAATATGAAGTAGGAGTCTATTTTTTTCTCCCCTATGGATTTTTTTTGTATAAACATAATTTACTTCTTAGAAAATTAAATCAGAATCGCAAACAGCATACAAGCAAAAGAGGCAGCCTATATAAGGACATTTTAACAGTATATAACCTTTTGCCAAAGATGTTTTTTTGCTGAATACATATACACTGTGATTGGAATATAGTTTTTTGTTTAAAACTAAAACTCTGCGTCCATTGAACAGTTTTCCTCTTCCCCCTTATCCCAGCATCTGGCAACTACCATTCTACTTTCTGTTTCTAAGAGTTTGATTAGTTTAGATACCTCACAGAAGTAGAATCCTGCAGAAATTGTCATTTTGTGACTGGCTTATTTTAGTTAGCACAGTGTCCTCAAGGTTCATCTGCATTGTAGCATATGACAGGATTTCCTTCTTTGTTAAGGCTTAATAGTATCCCATTGTATGTATATACCATATTTTCTTTACCTGTTTACCCATCAATGATCATTTGGGATGCTTCCACCTCTTAGCTGTTGTGAATAATGCTGTTATTAACACAGGAGTGTACAAATATGTCTTCAAGGTTCTGTTTTCAATTCTTTTAGATACATATACACAGAAGTGGGATTGCTGGATCATATGATTATTCTATTTTTAGTTTTCGAGGAACTTCCATACTTTTTTCCATAGCAGCTGTACCATTTTCCATTCCCAATAAAAGTGCACAGAGGTTGCAATTTCTCCACATCCTTGTCAACACTTGTTATTTTCTGTTTTTTAAAAAATAGTGGCCATTCTAACGCGTGAGGAGATAGCTAAATGAGGTTTTTATTTGCTTCCTTAATAATTAGTGATGTTGAGTTAGCTCTTTTTGTGTATGTTGGTCATTTGTATATCTTTGGAAAAATGTCTATTCAAGTACTTTGCCCATTTTTTAATTGGATTGCTTTGTTGTTGAAGGGGTTCTATATATATATATATATATATATATATATATATATACACACACACACACACACACACACACATATATATATATGTTATTTATGTAGCCGTGTCTGGGTCTGGTCTTAGCTGCAGCATGTGGGATCTTTCGTTGGGCATGAAGGTTCCTCATTGTGGTGCATGGACTTTTCTCTGATTGTGGTGCGTGGGCTCCAGAGAGCACAGGTTCATTAGTTGCAGCACACGGGCTCTCTAGTTGTGGCGTGCGGGCTCCAGAGTGCGTGGGCTCTGTAGTTGCAGCGCGCGGGCTCTTTAGCTGTAGCACGCGGGCTCCAGAGTGTGTGGGCTTATTAGTTTCGGCGTGTGGGCTTAGTTACCCCGTGGCATGTGGGATCTTAGTTCCCTGACCAGAGATCGAACCCGCGTCCCCTGCATTGCAAGATGGATTCTTAACCACTGGACCACCAGGGAAGTCCCTCTTTATATATTTTGGCTATTAATCCCTTATAAGCTGCAGTGTGCATTTTCTCCCAATCTGTTGATTCTCTTTTCACTCTGATGATTGTTTCCTTTGCTGTGTAGAAGTTTTTAAGTTTGATATTATCTATTTTCACTTTTGTTGCCTGAGCTTTTGGTGTCATATCCAAGAAATCATTGCCAAATCTAAAGTCATGAAGTGTTTCCCCAGGGTTGTTTTTCTAGAAGTTTTATACTTTTAAGTATTATATTAAAATGTCTTTATTACATTTTAATTTTTGTATGTGGCATAAATAAGGGTCCAACTTCCTTCTTTTACATGTGAATATGCAGTTTTCCCAACACCATTTGTTGAAGGGACTATTCTTTCCCTATTGTGTAGCCTTGGCACCTTTCTCAAAGATCATTTGACCACATATGTGAGGGTTTATTTATTCCTGGGTTCTCTACTCTGTTCCATTGGTCTGTAGGTCTGTCATAATGTTTTAAATGTAGTAGCTTTGTAGTACACTTTGAAATCAGCAAGTGTGAGGCCTCCAGCTTTGTTTTGCTTTCTGAAGATTGTTTTGGCTGTTTGGTGTCCTTTGAGATTCCATATGAATTTTAGGGGGTTTTTTTTGATTCTGTAAAAATGTCCTTGGAATTTTGATAGAAATTGCATTAAACATAGGTCACATTGGATTATATGGACATTTTAACAATATTCAGTCTTCCAGTCCATGAACACAGAACGTCTTTCCATTTATTTGTGTCTTCTATAATTTCTTTCAGCAGTGTTTTGTAGTTTTCAGTGTACAGATCTTTCACCTCCTTGAATAAGTTTATTCCCAAGTATTTTATTTTTTTGATGCTATTGTAAATGGGTTGTTTTCTTAATTTCATTTTCAGATTGTTCATTGTTACTGTATATAAACACAGCTGATTTTTAAGTGTTGATTTTGTAACTGCAACTTTGCTATATTCATTTATTCTAATAGTTTTGTTGCAGAAACTTTAGAGTTTTCTATGTATAAGATCAGGTTTTTTTTACTTCTTCCTTTCCAATTTTGATGCCTTTTATTTCTTTTTTCTTGCCTTGATGCTTGAACTTCTAATACTATATTGAATAGAAGTGACGAGAGTGGGTATCTTTGCCTTGTTCTTGATCTTAGAGGGAAAGCTTTTGGTTTTTCACCATTGAATATATTAGCTATGAGCTTCTCATATATGGCCTTTATTATGTTGAGGTAATTTCCTTCCATTCCTAGTTTGTTGAGTGTTTTTTATCATGAAAGTGTGTTGTATTTTGTCAAATGCTTTTTCTGTATTAGTTGAGATGATCATATGGTTTTTGTCCTTCATTTTGATAATGAGATGAATTACTTTGATTGATTTGTGTATGTTGAACCATCCTTGCATTTCAGAAGTAAATCTGACTTGGGCTATTTGTGTGTTATTGTTTTGGATTTTTTTTTTCTTTTTAGCATTTTGCTGAGGATTTTTATATCAGTATTCATCAGGAATACAGGTTTGTAGTCTTACTTTCTTTTAGTATCTTTGTCTGATTTTCGTATCATGGTAAAGCTGTTTTCATAGAATAAGTTTGCAAGTGTTCCCTCCTCTTCAGTATTTTGGAAGAATTTGAGAGGATTGATGTAAATTTTTTAATGTAGCTGGTGTTGTCAAGCCATCTGGTTCTGGGCTTTCCTTTCTTTGGATGTTTTTGGTTACTGATTCAGTCTCCTTACTGTAGTGTAGCTTTGTTCGGTTTATCTCTATCTATCTATCTATCTATCTAATCTATTATTTAATCTTGGTAAGTTATATATTTCTAAAAATTTATTCATTTCTTCTAGGTCACTCCATCTGTTGTTGTATTCATAGTAGTCTCTTAGGATCCTTTTTATTTCTGTGGTATAAGTTGTAATGTCTCCTCTTTCATTTCTGATTTTTGCTGAGTCATTTTGCTTTTTTTTCTTGTTAGTCCAGGTGAGGGTTTGTTGATTTTGTTACTCTTTTGAGAAGAACTTAATTTCATTGATACTTTTTTCTATTTTTCATATCCTTTATATCTGCTCTAATCTTTATTATTTCCTTTGTCTATTAACTTTAGCTTTAATTTGTTGTTCTTTTTTTAGTTCTTTGAGGTGTAAAGTTAGGTTGTTGATTTGAGATGTTTCTTCTTTTTTAATGTAGGTATTTATTACTATAAACTTCCCACTTAGTACTGTACCATTTACATTTAAAGTAGTTACTTATAGGGAACTACTCACTATTGCCATTAAAAAATTTTTTTCTGTGTGTCCTGCAAATATTTGGTCACTCTTTTCCTCTCTTGCTGCTTTCCGTTGTGTTTTATTGATTTTCTTTTTTCTTTCATAATGGCATGCTTTAATTCCTTTCTTGTTTTCTTTTGGCATCTTTTATAGGTTTTTTTCATTGTGTTTACCATGAGGATTACATAAAACATAGTTATAACAATCTATCTTGAACTGATAACAACTTAACTTAATCACATACAAAAATTCTATTCCTTTACATCCTTGCCCCACTTTGTTCAGTGTCACAAACTATGTCTTTTTATATTTTGTAGTCATTAACGTAGTGTTATAATAATTTTTAATCCTTTTATTTCTTAAATTCTATACTCAAAAGTGATTTATGCACCACCATTACAGTATTACAGATTTTTGTATTTGTCTGTATATTTACCTTTACCACAATCTTTATATTTTTATATGCTGTGTGTTGCTGTCTAGCTTCTTTTGTTTCAACTTGAAGGACTTCCTTTAGCAGTTCTTGTAAGGCAGGTCTTTGTGGTGATAACCTTTCTTAGTTTTTCTTTATCTGGGAAGGTCTTTATTTCTCCTTCAGTTTTAAAGGACAGTTTTGGTGGATATATAGTATTGGTTTGCAGGTTTTTTCTTTCAGCACTTTGAATGTATTATCCCACTTCCCTCTGGCTGGTAATGTTTCTGTTGAGAAATCCACTGATCTAATGGGAGCTTCCTTGTATGTAATGATTCACGTTTCTCTTGCAGCTTTCAAGATTAACTCACTTTTGACTAGTTGTTTATAGTATGTCTTGATTTGAGCCTCTTTGGGCCCATCCTAGTCGGAGTCCTCTGAGTCTCGAATCTGGACGTTCATTTTCTTTCTCAGATTTGGGAAATTTTGGCCATTATTTTTTTCAGATAAGCTCTCTACCCACTCCCCTTTCTCCATCTGGAACATCTGTAATGGGAATATTGGTCATCTTGGTGATATCCTATAAGTCCCTTAGGCTTTTTTCACTTCATTCCTTTTCTTTGTTCCTCTGACTAGATGATTTCAAATGGCTTATCTTTGACTTTGCTGATTCTTTTTTCTGCTTGATTGAGCCTACTGTTGATCCTTCTCTAGTGAATTTTTAAATTTAGTTACTATATTTTTCAGCTGCATAATTTCTGTTACGCTCATTTTTCTGGTTTCTTTCTCATTGGTAATATTCTCGTTTTGTTTATGCATTGTTTTCCTGATTTTGCTTAGCTATTTGTAGTCTCTTGTAGTGCATTGAATTTCTTTAT
This sequence comes from Balaenoptera ricei, assembly GCF_028023285.1. Classification (NCBI taxonomy): domain Eukaryota; kingdom Metazoa; phylum Chordata; class Mammalia; order Artiodactyla; family Balaenopteridae; genus Balaenoptera; species Balaenoptera ricei. The sequence goes on from NC_082639.1 coordinate 130,302,570, forward strand.
GACCATTGCTTTCAATTCTTTTTTAGGTAATTCATATATCTCCCTTTTATTAGGGTCAGTTTCTGGAGATTTACTTTGTTCCTTTGTTTGAGCCATGTTTTCCTGTTTCTTCATGTGCCTTCTTCGGTGAATTGTCTGTTTAATCTTTTGCCCATTGTTTCATTTTTTATTGTTGAATTTTGAGGGTTTTAAAAAGTATGTTCTGTGTATTTTTCAGGTATGTGACTCAATTTTTTTCTCTGAGTTGATGGCTAGTCTTTTCATTTTCTTTACAGTGTCTTTCAAAAAGAAGTTCTTTAATTTTAAAGAAGCCCATTTTATCAAATTTATTATTTTGGGAGGGGAACCAATGTTGTGTCTAAAAATCTTTGTTTAACCAAATGTCACAATGATTTTCTCCTAAAAGTTTTATACTTTTATGTTTTGCATTTGGATCGATGATCCATTTTGTGTTAATTTTTTCATGAAGTATGAGATACTGCTTTATGTTCATTATTTTGCATATGGATATCTGGTTTTCCAACATTGTTTTTCTCCACTGAACTTTTTTTGCATCATGATCATAAGTCATTTGACCACATCTGTTTTCACCTATTTCTGGTCAGTATCTTTTCTCTTCCAGTGATTTATGATTATGCTTGTACCACACTGTCTTTATTACTATAGCTTAACATGAACTCTTAAAACCAGGTAGTATAAGTCCTTTCTTCTTCTTTTTCAAAATGTTTAAGGTATTTTAGGTCTTTTGTATTTCCACATGGATTTGATAATTGTCAATTTTTACCAAAATTCCTCCTGGGATTTATTTGAATCTATATATCAATTTAGGGAGAATTGACAACAATTATTAAATCTTCCAATCCATGATTGCAGTATATCTCCCTTATCTAGGACTTTAATTTTACTTGGCAATGTTTTATAATTTTCAGTTTGTGTGTCTTAAGACACCCTTAAATATTTCATATTTTTTAATGTTATTGTAAATGGTATTATCTTTAAAATTTCAATTTCTGATGGTTTTGTTGCTAGTATTTTCACATGCAGTTGATTTTTATATATTGATCTTGTATTCTGCAGTTTTGCTACACTCACTTATTAGCTCTAGTAACTTTTTACCAAAAGATTACATAGAATTTTCTCCTTAGATGATTATGTCATTTGTGAATATAGAGACACTTTTTCTTCTTTTCCCATCTGGACTCCTTTTATTTCTTTTTCTTATCTTATCACCCTTATTAGAACTTTCAGTCTAATATTGAATAAAAGTGGTAAGACTAAACATCCTTCCCTTGTTTTGATCTTTGATCTTCACTATTAACTATGACAGTAGGTATATTTCAATAATGCTTTTTTAGCAGGTTGAGTTAATTCCTTTCTGTTCATATTCTTACACTTACCAGGACTGGATATTGGATTTTGTCACGTGTTTTCTCTGCATTTTTCATTTTTTGAAAGGATTGTATTGCTTTTCTTTTAGTTTCCTTTTTTAATTTTTTAATTTTTAATTTTTAATTTTTAATTTTTAAAATTTATTTATTTATTAAACTAATTAACTTATTTATTTTTGTCTGTGTTGGGTCTTCGTTTCTGTGCGAGGGCTTTCTCTAGTCGCTGCGAGCGGGGGCCACTCTTCATTGCGGTGCGCAGGCCTCTCACTGTCGCGGCCTCTCTTGTTGCGGAGCACAGGCTCCCGACACGCAGGCTCAGTAGTTGTGGCTCACGGGCCCAGTTGCTCTGCGGCATGTGGGATCTTCCCAGACCAGGGCTCAAACCCGTGTCCCCTGCATTGGCAGGCAGATTCTCAACCACTGCGCCACCAGGGAAGCCCTAGTTTCTTTTTTTTATAGTAGAAAAGATATTTTTATGATTTTAAACATTTAATATTTATTGAGAATTGTTTTGCTCTGTGTAACTACAGTCCATCTTGAAAAACATTTCACATGGACTTGAGATCAATGTGCATTCCACTCTTTTTTTGTCTTAAACATCTTTAATTGGATCTTTTAGTTTCTTAACATGGTGAATTACATTTATTTTTCAAATGTTAAAACCAATTTAACATTCCAGACATAAACCTCACCTGGTCATATATTGATATATTATCCTCTTTCTGTGTTGTTGTATTCATTTTGTTAAGGACTTTTTCTTTTTTTTTTTGCAGACATGTTCATGAGAGATGATCTTTAGCTTTGTTTTCTTGCACTGTCTTTGGGTTTGTTGTTAGCATAATGCTGCCCTATTGCAATAACTTGGAAAGTTTGTCCTCTTCAATTTTCTGAAGGAGTTTGTGTAGAAGTGGTAATATTTGTTTCTTATATGTTTGGGAGCATTCACCAATAAAGCCATCTGGTCCTAGAGTTTTCTTTGTAGGATGTTTATAACTGCATATTTATTTCTTAAAATGAATATTTGGTGATTCAGGTTATATCTTTCTGCTTTAATGAGCTTTGGTATTTTATCCTTTTCAAGGAACCTGTTTCATCTATATTGCTGAATTTGTTGGTGTAAGTTGTTCACAGTACTTCCTTACTATCCTTTTAACATCTGTAGAATCTATAGTGATGTCACCTCTGTCACTCTTGATATTGGTAGTTTGTATTCTCTCTCTCTCTCTTTATTATTCTTAGCAGTCTGAGTAGAGATTTCATCAATTTTAATGATCATCTCTAAGAACAAACTTTGGTTTCCATGATTTTCTCTATTTTCTTGTTTTCTTTTTCTATTTTTGATCTCCATTTTTTCCTTTCTTCTGTTTACTATGGTGAGTCTCATTGCTCTCTTTCTTCTAGTTTCTTAAAGTAGAGGCTGAAGTTACTGATTTGAGACCTTTATCCTTTCTAATACAGGCAGTCAGTAAAATAAAATTTCCACTGAGTATTCCTTTAGGTAAATTTCACTAATTTTGATATGCTGAACTTCCATTTCTCTTCTATTAGTAAATTAGTAAATATATTTTCTAGTTTCCATTGTGATTTCTTCTTTGATTCATCATTTATTGAGAAACATGTCATTTAGTTTCCAAATATTTGGATATATTTGAATATTTGAGTTGTTTTCCAGCTTGGGCGTAATTGCAGTTGAAGCTATTTTAATCATTTGTGTAACTGTCTTTGTATGGACTGATTTACAATGATTATTTTCTAGTTAAATCCATCTCAGTCAGAATATGTACTTTGTATGACTTGAATCCTGTTAATTTTAATGAGACTGGTTTTGTGTCCCAGAACATAGTCTATTGGTAAATTTATCTTATGCACTTTAAAAACTGCTTATTCTTTTGTTTGTGGAGTGTTCCATAAATATCAGTTATGTCAAGGTGGCTGATAACCATGTTCAATTCTTCTATATTCTTACTGATTTTCTGATTACTTGTTCTATCAATTATTGAAACAGATGTGTTGAAATCTAATATTTTTGGACTGTCTGTTTCTCCACTCAGTTCTGTCAATTACTGCTTCATATATTTCAAAGATCTGTTTTTAGGTACATAAACATTCAGGATTTTGATGTTTCTATTCATGGATTGACCCATTTATCATTGTAAAATGACTCTTTTTATCCCCATTAATACTCTTTGCTTTGAAATTTGCTATTTATATAGCAAATCTAGCTTTCTCATTGTTAGAGTTATTGTGGTATCTCTTTCTTCTGTCCTTTTACTTTTAGTCTAGCTATCTGTGTCTTTATATTTAAAGTTAGATTCTTATAGGCAATTTATAGTTGGGTTTTGCTTTTTTATCCAATCTAGCAACATCTGCTTTTTATTTAATTGGGCTGTTTATATCATTTACAATTAATGTGATTATTGATATGTAGGTAGCTGAATTTAAATTTTGTGTCTTGCTCTTTGTTTTCCCTCTGTTCCTGTTGCATCAGTTTTTCCCCCTTCTTCTGTTTTTTGTAAGAACTGAGTATTTTTGTGATTCCACTTTACCTCCTTTGTTGATTTATTAGCTATAACTTTTTTTTGTTGTGGTTGTTTTAGTGTATGCTTTAGGGTTTATAGTATACATCATAAACTTTATCACAGTGTACCATCAAGTAATATGGTACCACTTCAAATATAGTATAAGAATCTTATAACACTGTAGTTTCATTTTTCTTCTCCTGGAATTTTGGGTATTTTTTTCCTACATTTTATTCTTATATGTTTTATAGTTTCCTTAATACATTGTTAATATTCTTCCTTTAATAGTCAATTATCTTTAAAAGATTTTAAAACAAAGTAAAAATTATATTATGTTTACTTACATATTTATTATTTCCAATCTTAAATTCCTTTTCATAGATCCAGATTATGACAGGTATTATTTTCCTTTTACATGAAGGATTTTAAAAGATGTATTTATATTGTGCTGGTCTGTTAATGTAGAGGTTTGGAAAATTATCCTGTAAAATGCCAAATAGTAAATATTTTAGGCTTTGTGTGCCATATAATCTTTGTCACAACTACTCAAATATGCCATTGTGTCAGGAAAGCAGACTTGGATAATATGTAAATGATTGGATGTGGCTGAGTTTCATTCAAACTCTTATTTACAAAAATAATGGGTCATAGTTATGTAAGAGGCATCCTTTGATGACTTCTGTGCTACTGAATAATCTTTCAGCTTTCTTATTTCTGAAAAAGTCTAGTTTATTTTTGTTTTAGAAAGATATTTCTGTGGGTATAGAATTCTAGTTTGACAGTTGTTTTTTTTTTCTCTTTTACTACTTTAAAGATGTTACTCCACTAATTTCTGGCAAGAAATCTTATTTTTAATCACTGGTTTTACATAATTTGAGAACAATGTATTTCTTTATTTTTATTGCTTTAGTATTTTAAGAGTAAATCACAATTTCTGTTCTTATTCTCTTACTGGCCATTTGGGTTGTTTCAAGTATTTAGCTAATATGAATCATGCTGCTATGAACTTTCTGGTACACATCTTTAGGTGCCTTTATGCATACATTTATTTGTAGTGGAATTGCTGGGTCATGGAAGAGGCATATGACCAGCTTTAGTAGATACTGACACATGGTTTTTCAAAGTGATGGTACCATTTTACAGCCCCATCAACGATGTGTGAAAGCCCTAGTTGCTCCATGTCCTCATTGACGTGATATTAATCTAGTCCCTTTCATTTTGGTCATTCTGGTGATGTGTAGTGATATTTACTTAGGATTATAATTTGTGTTTAGTTGATCACTAATGAATCTGAGCACCTTTTCATGTATACAGAGTTTTAAAACATAGGAATATACCTTCCATTGTTTATGGGTACATAAAAACCTATGTGAGAATGCTAAATACCCAATTTTGGCAGTTTCTACTTCTAAGGACAGAGAAGGGGAGGAATATGTTGGACAGGAGGGTTCACAGAGGGCCTCAACTTACAGTATTATTGCTAAACCAGAAGTGGATACAGGAATATCTAAAATGTTTCATTTCTTTAAAAAATTTAATTTTTGTAAAATACACCTAATATAACATTTGCCATTCAAACCATTTTTAACTGTACTGTTTGTGACATTTAGTACTTTTACATTGTTATAGAACCATTACCATTGCTCAAAAAATTTTTGAGAGGTCAGTTTAAATGCTTAATTCAGCATCACATAGTTTTTATAAACATTATCAGAGAGTAAAATTTTACAGTGTGTTTCTAATACAAGTGTAAATTCACATCCAGAAAACAAAAATTTGGCTATTCAAAGTTTGAACAAGCTTCCAAGGGTAGGATTTTTCTTGTCAAGTTGTTAGGAGTTTATAATTTAAAGAGCTTTCTGTCTGAAGGTACATTAATGTCAAACTTCAAAGTAATGAGTCACATTAATTCAACAGTTACCTCTTGTATATTTCTACATACATAGCACTGTTTTGCATTATGATACGGGTAAGTCATAAATAATTAAAATAAATGGTTCTTAGTTGCTTTTGCCATAATCATTTTATGGTATAGCAGTAATGTTTTTCAAAGTCATCTGTTTAAATGTTCACTAACATTACCTGTACTTTTGTTTTCATCTTCAGATTATGACTGTACCTAATGACCCGTATACTTTTCTCTCTTGTGGTGAAGATGGAACTGTTAGGTGGTTTGATACACGCATCAAAACTAGTTGCACAAAAGAAGATTGCAAAGATGTAAGAATCAAGTTTTTGTACAAATGATGAAAAAAATTAAGATTATACTTAAAATTGGGTAGTAAGTTATCTCTGAGTTATGAGCTTATGGATAAATTAAGAATTTTTTATTTTATAAAATTTTCAATAAGTATATTTTTATAATCAAAAAAGTTTCTTAATTAAAATGTTAATAGTGAAGTTAAGGAATGTATACTTAAATTGTACAGTTCAAATATATTTGTAAAAATTTATGTAATTGTTCAGTATATACCATAGCATTATAAAAACTTGAAGTATTTATCAGTATATTCCATTTATTTATGGAGGCAATTTTGGCTTACCAATAGCAGTGATAAAAGCATGTAGAAGTTTAGTGCCTTCCTTTTATTTTTACCTTGTCCTTTAAACCAAGATTTATTTATATGCTATCTTTTGTTTTCGACAGTTAGATACCATTTTATCAATATGTTCATTCATATTTAGCTCACTTCTCTAAAGATAGAGCTTCGCTATCAATTTTGTATTTTTTAAAATAGTATTTTAAACTTGAAAAAGACCTGAGAAATCAGTCAGTGTAAGGCCCCAGGCAACTAACCCTAAATGTTATTTAGAGACAGTAGCTTTTGTCTCAGATCAGTTTAGAGTAGTAAATGAAGTAAGAAAGTATTGCTAAATACATTTTTACTGATAGTTACAAAAAAAAAGTTACTAGTAATCAGGTTGAGTGTTTGCTAATTAAACCAGTTACTGTTGTTAACATGCTTTAGGTGGAGAAAAGATTATTTTATACATTGAAACAGAGAAGAAAAAAAATAGAAATAAAAAAATTTTGTCAGTTTTTATATTGTATACATGTATACACATACAGAATTAGGAAGTTGAACTGAAGGCAGAAATAAGTTTAAAATAGCAGGTTGTTTATTAGGGGCATTTGGTTTACCTGTTTCTTAGTAAATAATAGGTCCTAAAATTTGTTATGTCAAAATCTTTTAAGCAGTATTTTCGTATACAATGTAGTTGGATTTAATTTTGCTTTTATAATCAAAAACTCTGTAAAACCAAAGAATAAAGCAAAGCTAATAAGTGAAATATTGTTAAATTGTTTCTCAATAAAACTTTTGATTTCTTTATATGTAAAAAGGAATAGAGAGAGTATAAAGAAAAATTGGCAACTAGGGTAATTCTTAAATCCTAAAAATTTAGAATTATGAACAGTATTTGGTGAATAAATTCTATGTAATAGGAATAATGTTCTGAGGCCCATAATTAAATACATAAAACTTAGCATAAATGTAACTTAAAAACTTAGCTATTCTGAGAAGAGTGAGGAGTTAGAGTTGTAGACAAAATAGTATAGAATTAACAGAATACCTTAAAGCTGTATCTTTGGGGTGATAGCTCTTATATTTTCTAATGCTTGTATAGAGATAAGTAGTGACATTATAGTGAAGCCTGTCTTTGACATGGTTTGTATATATGTATGTATGTACTTTGTTTTTGAACTGGTGAGGAGGAAGATTTTATAAGTTAACAAAAATATAAAATTTTAATATCAGGTTATGATATTTTTGTTACATTTTAATAGCAATAATTAAAATTAAAATATCATGAGTACCGTATAAAATAATGATTATACTTATGATAGACAAAGGTTGATTATACCTCCATCTTTACTGTCCAGTGGACCAATGATAGCAGGCATTTCTAATGACATTAATGACTTAATGACATATTACATAGGTAATGTATGAGTTTTTTAATATTTCTAAAGATGATCATTCTATTCCTGAGTATGAGAATATTTAGGAGGCATGTTGTTGTTTTTTTTCCCCCCTCATTGTCATACTGACTGAATTAGGATTTCTGAAAAAGATTTTCTTGTTCTAATTGAAGGGAAAATGTTTTAAATAGACTATTATCTGTTGTAAAGCTTATGTAACTGGTATTTTTTTTATCTTTTGTAGGATATTTTAATTAACTGCCGACGTGCTGCCACATCTGTAGCTATTTGTCCACCAATACCATATTATCTTGCTGTTGGTTGTTCTGATAGCTCAGTACGAATATATGATCGGCGAATGCTGGGTACAAGAGCTACAGGTAAAAAGACATATGTTAGAGAAAATATAAGATCCTATCAGTTCAAAGGATAAATCTTTTTTTTTATATAAATTTATTTATTTTTGGCTGCATTGGGTCTTCATTGCTGCGTGCAGGCTTTCTCTAGTTGTGGTGAGCGGGGGCTACTCTTCATTGTGGTGCCTGGGCTTCTCATTGCGGTGGCTCCTCTTGTTGCGGAGCACGGGCTCTAGGTGTGCGGGCTTCAGTCGTTGGGGCTTGTGGGCTCCAGAGCACAGGCTCAGTAGTTGTGGCGCACAGACTTAGTTGCTCCGCCGCACGTGGGATCTTCCCAGACTAGGACTCGAACCCATGTCCCCTGCATTGCCAGGTGGATTCCTAACCACTGCACCACCAGGGAAGTCCCCAAAGGATAAATCTTTTTTTTTTTTTTTTTTTAAGGGATGAAACCTGTGTTGGTATAAAAGGAATGTGACATATAAGACAATCAACTTGGTTCTTCTTCCTCAGAGTAAATCTTCCTGAATCACCCAAAGGATAAATCTTTATGATGTATTGCAATTTTAAAATTTCATTAGTTTGACATAAAATTTAGTAAATAGAATGTATTTAAATACTATGGGTTATTATAAAAAATAGCATTTCACCAAGTTTTTATGATCCATCAGTGTGATACTTTTGCAGTTTATCACTTTAAAAAGTTGTAACACTTGATGTATTAATTTCCTGGGTCTGTCATAACAAATTACTATAAACTGGGTGGCTTAAAATAACAGAAATTTATTCTCTCCCATTTCTGGAGGCTAAATGTCTAAAATCAAGATGTTGCAGGGTGGTTTTCTGCTGGAGGCTCCCAGGGAGAATCTATTGCCTGCTTCTCTCCTAGATTCTGGAGGTTGCTGACAATCCTTAGCATCCCTTGGCTTTTAAATGTATCAGTCCAGTCTCTGCTTCCGTATTTACATGCTGTTCTCTCGTGTGTATCTGTGCCTACATTTCCCTCTTCTTATAAGGACACTAGTTACATTGTATTTAAGGGCCACCGTAATCCAGTATGACCTCATCTTGATAATTACATGTACAAAGACCCTATTTCTAAATGAGGTCACGTTCTGTGTTTCTTGGTGGACATGAATTTTTAGGGGACACTCTTCAGCTCACAACACTTGGCTTTCCTAATTTCTCTTTGCTATCTTTTCAATCAAGGGGATAATAGTAAGCGTGGTGGAGAGAAAAGTTAGCAAAGAAGAGTGACTTGGGTGTGTATTAATGTATAACATATTTATGCCTACTTAGTAGCCTAGCTAAAGTACTGTAAATGATGCTGCAGTACTGAATTTGAATTTGCCTTAAACTCCTATTTGTTCCTCATCTGCTTTGGGATCAAACCACTTCTGAAATATTCACCTCAAAGCTAACTTCCATTAGCATTTTCTGTCAAGGAAGGTCAAGATTGCACACTCTTTCTCTCTCTCTCTCTCTCTCTCTCTCACACACACACACACACACACACACACACCCCAAATATACATACATATGTACACATTTATATATATATTCACATATTTTATGGCATTAAAAATAAACGTTGACTTGGGCCAGAAATTAACAATGTTGATCTCAATGTCAGTTTATGTCCAGTGAAAATGGACATAGATTACTGAAATGGGAAAACCAGATGGGATCTTCTTTCTTTTCTTGAACTGTGATTGAGGAGTCTTGTCTATTTGGACATGCATGTTTAGGGGGAACAGTAGTAATATATGGAACTGTAGGCTCAGTTATCATTTCTCAACAGATGGGACATGATTGAAATTTTGGGCAGGGCAGGATAATACAGCTTTGTGGGATTCTTAGAATTTAGCATTCCTGGGCCTGCAGAGCACAAAGTGCCAGTTGTACCTCTCCCTATCGTATTGCATTATGTTGATGACCACCAAATTTAATTAGAATTAGAGTGGTATTCCCACTCTGTTATCTTATAAGAGGAGAATTTCATGGCAATCAAAAATCTTTTAATGACATGAAGTAAAACGTAAATCGTATTAAAAAGATACTGTACTGTTTTATCTAGTATGCTAGTAAATATCAGCTTTCCGATTTATATTATAAAAATTTTATTATCTTAATTTGGGGAATTTTTAAGAGATGTTTTAGTGTGACTGTAATCACAATATAAAATTGATTAAATAACTCATATTCCAATAAAACATTGATGTAATCTGGAATTCTAGAAAAATCATGAATTCTTTTTGGAAGATATGTAACCTTTATACTATATTCATTTTTATTTTGTTACAAAATTTGACTGTTGATTAAAGAGTCTTTTCTAGAAATAGACTATGACAGACAGCTTGGATTTATATTGCTATGTTAAATCACATATCTCATAATTCAGATTAAGAGTTTTTCAGGTGTTTTTCTTGAAAAATATTCTGAATTTTAAACAATTCCTTTTTTCTTATTTAGGGAATTATGCAGGTCGAGGAACTACTGGAATGGTTGCCCGTTTTATCCCTTCCCATCTTAATAACAAGTCCTGCAGGGTGACATCTCTGTGTTACAGTGAAGATGGTCAAGAGATTCTTGTTAGTTACTCTTCAGATTACATATATCTTTTTGACCCAAAAGATGATACAGCACGAGAACTTAAAACTCCTTCTGCAGAAGAGAGAAGAGAAGAGGTAAGTTTACTCAAAACCATGTTCTTTATTGACTTCAGAAAACATTAATTCACTAACTCCTGGAGCATTAATTCAGTAACTCCTAGGGCCTGAAGGGCTTCAAAAAATAGAGTTAATTTTCACGGCATTTACAGTCTAAGGAGCAAAGACATGAAAACATGCATGAAAGAATGGGAGTAATAAATAAGGATGAGGCCCTAGGCGAAAGTATTGTAAAGTATTTTTAAAGGGAAAATATTTAATAGCAAAATGTTTTTCCAAGTTTATGGATGCACAGAAGCAGGCAAGAAAGATGAACAGTTCTGACAGTTGCAGAAGAGGCAATTAAAATAATAAATACATGTGACGTATAAACTTCCATGAGACTAAGTGTTTATATTCATGCAACAGTGTTTACTATTCATATGTTGATAGCAGTCCTTCCTGTCTTCTCCTGATTCTGCCTCTTTCACAGTTATGAATTAGTGACATGTAATATTATCTCTAGGAACATTTTGTAAAACACTGACCCATATGAATGAGTGAGAAAAAGGTAAGTTAAAGTGTCTGTACATACACACAAAACACAACACATACACAGAATCGGGAGAGGAGGGGATTGCTGTCCTCATATAAATAGTGAATGGTAATAGGTGAAACTCCTATTGGTGCATGAATATAAACATTTAGTCTTTTAGAAGTTTATACATTACATTATATATCTCTCTATATATCTATATCTGTAGATACCCTCTTCTTTATCAATTTCTAGATGTAAATATATATTATGTATTGGAAACTAGGTGAAAGAACTACTTTTCCTAAAATGACTCTAAAATACTAAATCATTTTTCTTATTTATGAAAAACAAAAACCAGAAATAATATATCCTTGACAGTACACAGCAGTAGAAAAATGTTTGCTTTAACCTTGTTAAGCTTCTTTCACCACGTTTTTCACTTTGGCTTTTTTATTTTACAATGTCCTATGGTGTTTTTTTTTTGTTTTTTTTTTTTTAATTTGGTTGCACCGGGTCTTAGTTGCGCCTCCAGGGCTCCTTAATTGCGGCACGTGGGCTCCGTAGTTGTGGCTCACAGGCTCCTTAGTTGAGGCAGACAGGCTCCTTAGTTGTGGCATGCGAACTCTTAGTTGCAGCATGCATGTGGGATCTAGTTGACCAGGGATCAAACCCAGGCCCCCTGCATTGGGAGTGCAGTCTTATCCACTGTGCCACCAGGGAGGTCCCTACAGTGTCCTGTGTTTAATCACTCTATTCTTTGGATTATAAATGTCTTTTGAAATTAACCATTGCTTTTTTTTTTTTTTTTTTTTTTTTTTAATTTATTTATTTATTTATTTTTGGCTGTGTTGGGTCTTCGTTTCTGTGCGAGGGCTCTCTCTAGTTGCGGCAAGCGGGGGCCACTCCTCATCGCGGTGCGCGGGCCTCTCACCGCCACGGCCTCTCCTGTTGCGGAGCACATGCTCCAGGCGCGCAGGCTCAGCAATTGTGGCTCACGGGCCCAGCCGCTCCGCGGCATGTGGGATCCTCCCAGACCAGGGCTCGAACCCATGTCCCCTGCACTGGCAGGCAGATTCTCAACCACTGCGCCACCAGGGAAGCCCTAACCATTGCTTTTTATTAATTATCAGTGACTTTTAGGAATTGGTCCAACTCTTCTTAATGAATACATTTTAAAGACACTAAAGAACAATAACAATTTTGTAATTCTTATGAGATGCAAAACTAAATCCACTTCTTATAGTTGCAGGTTGAGAGGGCTATAAAATTAGAAAAAAATCAAGATTACTTTATAAATGTGTTTTTGGGATTTTAAATTTGGCACTGTGTTTAAGTGAATTAGGAAATTGGTGAAGAAGAGGGTATGATAGCTAATGAAACAATTTTTGAGTTTATTGGTCTGATTGAAAATGTGAAATCTGCTGTGTCATTTTGTGTTGCTATGTAATTTCCTCTTGAGATAATGCGCTTCAGTAAAGTTAGTCATACTTTGTGACTGTTACAGAACGAAAGAGTTGGAAATGCAGAAACATTTTAAGTGAGCCAACTAGCTTTTATCCCATAGAATACTTAGCCTAAAGATATTTATATAATCAGAGTGAAAGAGGCTTAATTATGAACAGTTGGTTTTTTTGAACATGTTTTTCTCAGTGTTCTTTGTTGAATTAACTAAATTAAGAAAAATAATTCTGAAAATGAATTAAAATTAAAAAAATAAATTATGCTTATTGTAATAAATGAAATAATTCACAGGTCTGTATAGAAAAAGAAATTAATAACCTGTCCTCCTCTTAATCTTGCCATCTTTTCTTTCAGTGTTTTATGCTAAATCCTTGACAGTAATGTTCAAACTCATTTCAGCTCACCAAATATTTACTGGGTGGCTACTATACTACATACTGTAATAAACTTTAGAAAATCAAGGATGACTGTAACAAAGACATGATCTCTCATTCAGGAGATTACAAATAAATAAATTTATAAAGGAATAAAGTTTATAAATAAATGTGTGAAACTTAAAATAATAGAATTGTATGTAAGAATTATGTTCTATATAAATAGACCAAAAGAAGGAATAATTGTTTTTGATTGGGAACATAAGAAACACTTGAGCAGGGTTTTAAAGTATGAATAAAAGTTTAATAAATGATTTTTTTCTTATGTTTTCATATTTTTATATTTTCTTAACTTGTAGGAGTCTCTTTTTATTTCCTATATTATTTCCTTTGTCCTCTAATAATTTGTCCTTCACCCCCCCGCCCCTTTTTGTTTTGTCCACGCCTCTCGGCTTGCTGGCTCTTAGTTCTCCGACCAGGGATTGAACCCAGGCCCCTGGCAGTGAAAGCTCAGAGTTCTAACCACTGGACTGCCAGGGAATTTCTGTTCCCCGTCTTTATTTAGCATATTCTTTTGTCTTATTCAAATTTTTTCCACTTCTCATTTTCCTTTATTTTGGTATTCCTTTTTCCTTTTTATTGTCTTTTCTTTCTTTTCGTTTTTCTCTCATATCTTTTTGACATTTTCCCCACCTACCTAGCACATTATTGGACTGCTTTGTTGAATCCAATCTCTCATTTTCTCCTGGTCCCCATAATTTATCCCTAAAAGTATTGCATGTATCCTCTGCTTTTTGAATGTTTGCTTCTATATCACTTTGCTTTTACTAAAGACCTGCTTAGTACCTGCTTTCACTAACTAAAAAATCCAAAGAGGATTTTCGCTTTTACAAAAAAAAAGGTGAAAAGCGAAAATGGCATTTGGCGTTTGTTTGCAGTGTGCACCCTGAGCAGCAAGTGGCACCACCAAGCTCCTTCCCAGTGAACTATACTCGGCATCTCAGCATCAAACTGCCACAGCATTGAATTGTGTCTTATCTCAGCATCAAGCTGTTGTAGCATTGAATTGTGTCTGTGAGCATCTGTGCTTTATCTCAGTTTATTTTGTGCATCCATTAGCAAGATGTGTCCTAAGGTAATTGCTTCTTCATTTTACTCCATTTCGACTTATGAAAGTTTCCATAGGAACATTCTGCTTTCAGATAGTAGGGGAAACCTGTATCCAAAATCTGTAATACTGCTTCCCACTCTACTATTAATACTCTGTTCCAAGTTATCAGCATCTCTCCTCCTAGATTATTATGGTAGCTTTCTTACCAGGTCTCTGCTTTCATACCCACCCCCTCCAATCCTTTAGTTAGCTACACGGTAGTCAAAGTAATCCTTTAAAACATAAGTCAAATCATGCCACTGTTCTGATCCACACTCCAAATGGCTCCCCACCTCATTCAGAACAAAACTGAGGTCCTTACAGTGGCTTCAAGATCTTATATCATCTGATTCTTGTTACTTCTACTGCTCTCTCCTTTGTTTACTCTGCTCTAGCTACATCTGCTTACTTGTTTACTCAGACAGGCTAAGCTACCTTATGGCTTTTGCATTTATTTTGCCTGAAATGATCTCCTCTAGATAGCTGGATTTCTTCTTCCTTTACTTCTTATAGGGCTTTTCCTATGTTCCCTTCTCCGTTAGATCCTACCTTACCACATTATTTAAAATTGTAACCCTTAATTATCTGGTACTACCTATCACCCTTTTCTATTGATACTTTATTTTTTTCTGTAACACTTACCACTTTCTCTGTATATTTTACTTCTTAATTTCATGTATTCTATAAACTCTGTGACATTGGGAATTTTTGTATGTTTTGTACATTGATCTTTCCCCAATACCTAGAGTAGTACCTGACACATGAAAGGTGCTAAAAAAATTTTTATTAAATGACTGATTGAATGAATGCTATATCATTTTCAGGATTCTTGAGTAGGTTATTTCGCATATCTCAAAAAATCAAACTTAGGACTGTTTTTAACTTGAAGATCTTGTTCCAGAAATAGTTGCTGAGGTTATAACATCAGTTCTTTGCCTGTATAATATAAAAATTTCTCTCTCGTAACCATGGAACAGAGCTCTTAATTCTAAGTACAATTTATATATACAGGGTGAGGCTCTCTCTTTCTGGAAATGATTATTTGTCTGAGATTTTAGACAACTACCACACTAGGCATCCTCTAATCTTCTGATTATTCTTTGTCACACTTGTGACTTCCTCTGCAGATTTTGTTATTCTCAGTTGCTTTTAACCATACTTACACATAACATGGAATTTGTGGGGTCTTTTTTTTTTTTTCTGTTTCCTTTGCTGAGGATGGAGACTTTTTTTTTCCCCATTCTCCTTGTTGCTTGGTATGGTTTCCAGGAGAAAATAGAAAATTTACAGCTAAGCTGTCACCAGATTGCTATTAAAACCTGCTTAATTGTGAAAGAAAAAAGAAAAATCAATGAATGTTATGTTAGAAAAGAATAAAAGAGAGTGACCCACAGGATGGGAGAAAATGTTTGCAAATCATATATCTGGTTTATGATTTAGAATCCAGTATCCAGAATATGTTATATAAAGAACACTTAGTACTCAACAATAAAAAGACAAGTATCCTAATTGAAAAATTGGTAAAGGATTTGAATAGACATTTCTCCAAAGAAGGTATACAAATGACCATTAAGCACATAAAGAGATGTTCAACATCACTAATCAAAACCACAGTGAGGCACCACTTCACACTTACTAGGTTGGCTAAAATAAAAAAGTCAATGACAATTGTTGATGAAAATGTGGAGAAATTGGAGCCCTCATACATTGCTGGTAGGAGTATAAAATGGTGCAGGTGCGTTGGAAAACAGTTTGTCAGTTCCTCAAAAGTTAAATATAGAAGTTATCATATGATTCGGCAATTCCACTCCTAGATATATACCCAAGAAAATTGAAAACATGTCCCCGTAAAAACTTGCCCATATGTTCATAGCAGCATTAGTCACAGTAGCCAAAAAGTGGAAAGAACTCAATGTTCATCAACTGGTGAATGAATATACAAAATGTGGTATATTCAAAAAGTGGAATATTATTGAGCCATAAGAAGCAATGAAATACTGGTATATGCTGCAACGTGGATGAACCTTGAAAAATATTATGCTAAGTGAAAGAAGTCATACACAAAAGGCCACATATTATGTTATTACATTTACATGAAGTGTCCAGAATAAGCATATCCATAGAGACAGAAAGTAGATTAGTAGTTGCCAGGAGGTGAGTAGAGGGAGAAGTGGGAAATGATTGCTGATAGGTATAGGGTTTCTCTTTAAGGTGATGAAAATGTTCTGGATTAGTGTGATACAAGTAGTTGCATAGCTTTGTGAATATACACCACTGATTTGTCTACTTTAAAAGGGTAAATATTATGGTATGTGAATTATATTTCAATAAAAAGATGTTAAAATGTAACTGTTAAAGGGAGTGATTAAGAGTGTCAGATGCCATAGACATCAAATAAAATAATCTCTGAAAGGTGCCATTTGAATTGCAAATTGAGTTTTAATCATTTTATCATTGATCAGTGAACTTAGTCGTTGATCATTCACTGGTGATATTGGTGAGGATGAATTCAGTGGAAAAATGGGAACGTAAGATTGACTTCAGTGAATTGAGAGAGGAGTGGTAGATAAAAATAGAATGAATGTAGACTTATTTTTTAAAATTGGGGTATAGTTGTTTTACAATGTTGTGTTGGTTTCTACTGTACAGTGAGGTAGAGTTCCGTGTGCTATAGAGCAGGTTCTCATTAGTTATCTATTTTATACGTATTAGTGTATATATGTGAATCCCAGTCTCCCAGGTGATCCCACCCCCCCGAATATAGACTTTTTAAAAGAGGCTTGACAGTAAAGCTTCAGAAAGCATGAGAAAAGAGTGTAGCTGGATAGGAATATGAAATTGAAGTGTTTTGTTTATTAAAAATGATAAGAACCTTTAGCATATTGTGAGGAAGAACCAAGAGAGAAGAGAGGAATATAGGTATAGAGAGAATAATTGTTCAAGGAATGAAATAAAAAGCACAGATAGAGATTAAGCTTAAACAAAACAAGTGATCCATCTCCTGAGAAAGATTGGAAGGAATTAAGAAGTAGATATAGGTAAATTGTAGAATGCAGCTGAGGAAATTGATGTCATTTCTATAGAACTGACTTTATTTTCTCTGAAGTAGGAGGAAAAGTTAATAGTTGAGAATGAGAGCAACAAGGTAGAGTAGAGACACTGAGGTGAGTAATGCAGGGTTGGAATAGGTGCTGGGGGAGAACCAGAGAGCAAATTGTCAGTAATAATAATAAAATAATGATTACTTCTATTGCCAGTTAGGTATTTAGGTACTTTACCTAGACTATATTTATCATCATAATAGAAAACTTAGGCTCAATGTAGTTAGGTAACTTTCCTCTTGTCAGTTGGAAAGTGATACAGGTAGGATTAGATATCACATTTACATGATTTTAAAGTTGCATTCAAACTTTAGGTTGAAGATAATAAGTATAGGCTGTCAACATCAATGGATATTTATGGCTATCTTTCATAGTTTGATTAGCATCTCAATAAAGAAAGTAAGAAGATGGAAAGAACCTATTAGACTTACAGTGTGCTTTAAGAATTGAGCAAATGAGTTTTCTCCTCATCTTTTAGTTACGGCAGCCTCCAGTTAAGCGTTTGAGACTTCGTGGTGATTGGTCAGATACTGGACCCCGAGCAAGGCCTGAGAGTGAACGAGAAAGAGATGGTAACTATACTTTGGTCAGCTTTTTAAAAATATGGTATTTAAAAATTAATATTTTAACTTGTTTCCATTTTTTTCACTATTATAAGTGATGCTGTAACAAACCTCTTCATACATATCTTACCATACTTGTGCAAGTAAGTGTATCTTAGGATAAATTCCTAAAAGTACAATGTGTGGGTCACTGGATAATTACATTTTAATTTTGATAGTTATCAAATTACCCTCTGAAAAGTATGCACTATTTTGTATTCCCACTGAAAGTGTAGGAATGTCTTTTGCCACAAAAAACATTGGGTATTATCAAACATAGTAATTTTTGCCTTTGTATTTGATATAAAGAGCAATGAAAACTCACAGTTTCCAATCTGAGAGTTTTATAAGAGCACATAAAAAAATTGTTTTTCCTCCTGTTTTTTCCTGGGTCTTAGTTGCACCAGGCAGGCTCTTTAGTTGTGGCATGCGAACTCTTAATTGTGGAATGTGAACTCTTAATTGTGGCATGTGTGTGGGATCTAGTTCCCTGACCAGGGATTGAACCCGGGCCCCCTACATTGGGAGTGCAGAGTCTTATCCACTGTGCCACCAGGGAAGTCTCTTACGATGGCACATTTAAAATAGAAGTAATGTGTGTGATTTTAATAAACGGATCTATAGCAAAAATCTTATTCCAATGATTTCTGAAATCTTTTAAGATCAAAAGCATATTTCCCAATATATTATTGTTGATATTATTTAATATATTTTAAAATATGAAGCTACATTATATAAAGGTAATGAAGCATAAAATAAATTGTTTTCACAGAAAATTCAAAAACAAATGATTTCCATTTTAAATTATATGATTGTAAAATAGAATTGTCACAGTTTCAATTTGATGTGATACTTAATTTGAAAATGTCCTTAAGAAAATACTCATATATTTGAGGGGAGAAAAGCGGGGAGGAAAGAGATAAATAAAAAATTTTCTGGTTTCCGTTAATTTCAATTATGTGGAATTTGCAGTAAATGATGATAAAAATAAATTAAGTTTAGGGAAATTTAAGTGAGAGGGCAAACCTTCAGTTTAAGGAAATTTAAGTGAGAGGTCAAACTTTTCTTTCAATCTGTTCAACTGAGAATTCATGAGCCCTTCCTAGCTGTCTACTCTTAGAACTAAAGATGTGGGTTGAGGTAGGGGTGGTAGTGTGGAAGTACCTAAGAATTGGCAAACATGTAGGAGATGTAAGTCCTGTTCTTGAGGAACTCAAAATAGAGATGGAGAGTCATTCATATAAACATTTACTATAAAATGTGAAGATAGCCCTAATAGGTTTATATATACATTCATATAATTTATTTAGGCAATTTGATTTTTTAAAATTGCTTTCATTTTAAAGCCTTCAAATCAAGGTTTTTGCATTAATGAAAGATCCTGACCTATTCCTAAATTCACTGATAAGACCTGTGTTGTCATAGGAGAGCAAAGTCCCAATGTGTCATTGATGCAGAGAATGTCTGACATGTTATCAAGGTGGTTTGAAGAAGCAAGCGAAGTCGCACAAAGCAATAGAGGACGAGGAAGATCTCGACCCAGAGGTAATTTTTGTTATTAATTAAAGTTACCAGAAAACCTGCAAAAACTATTTATTGAAGTCAGTTTTATTTATATCATCTAATGTATACCATGTTTTATATCTTTAGTAATCATAAGGTTCTTATTGTATTGTGTGGAGCAGTAGAGAACAAAGGGTATTTGGTAAAATTTGCTCCTCTAGACTTAGCCTTCATTTTTTGCTTTTCTCAAAAAAAGTAAGAGACTCTGATATCCCCTATTGTAAGTACTTTTGTATGTGCTCTGAGAAGGGATATAGATAAAACTCTTTAGATAAGTTTTATATAATTAAATAGTTTCTTCTTTTGGTTACTTATATACAATGGCTGTCAATTGCTGTTTCTGGTGTTAGCCGACCTGTTTTCATATTTTGGTTCACTACTTTCCAGCTTTGTGGTCTTTGGCAAGTTACTTATCTCTGTCAAAAATCAGGAGTATGAAAGTTAACTCCTAAATGTTTTAAGTCCCAAAATGAAAAATTCTGTTGAATTTCATCCATAAATGGTTCTTGTTAAATTCTGCATACAAACTTAAAAAGATTTCTTAGACTATGGATTTGCTTAAGAGTTAATTATATTTGTGCTTAAATTTAAAGTAAGAAATATTTAAATCAAGATGATTAAAAGAAAAATTTTTATATTCTGTAGTAGTTGGATCTTGCAAGACATGAACTTGATTAGTTCATTCTGTCTTTCTTTTAATAATATAGATTTGAAGCAAAATCAAGGAAATTTTTAATATTTATTGAGTATTCTTAATTATTCCTTTGCAGATAGCACAAGGCCTAGCACAACACATAGTAGACATTCAAGCCTTTTAAAATCATGACTGCATCATGTTATTTTAGTGGTTAAAACATTACTGCTAATGAAATGGGAATCAGGAACTTAATCCTGTTATGACCTATTTGTAGCTTTACTCTTGTTAATAAAATTTTTTTATTAAATATTTTACCAAGGACATTATGTTATAGAGTAGAAATATATTAATATAAGTCCATATCCTATTATCCAGCTATTAAATCAGAATTATCATCTTCAAACTTAAGGAACTAGACATTATTTATAGGAATCTTTCAAGCTGTTACTTAGCTTTGTGTAAGTCAAGCTACCATACTGAGCATTTTGCTTGAAAGGTTGATTATTATAAGGAGAATGTGCCATAGGTAAATTTTTTACCCCTATTAATTAGCCTGGTGGGTGCTTTTGATATCCTGAAATTATCTGTTTCTGTGTGTGTGTGTGTGTGTGTGTGTGTGTCTGTCTGTGCACACGTATTTCTTGAGCATATCTCTAGAGTAGTTGGTTTTGGAAAGCATTTAGTATTTGAATTTGTATTATGATGTGTTTTTTGAAGGTGGAACTAGTCAGTCAGATGTTTCAACTCTTCCTACGGTCCCATCAAGTACTGATTTGGAAGTGGGTGAAACTGCTATGGAAGTAGACACTCCAGCTGAACAGTTTCTTCAACCTTCTACATCCTCTATGATGTCAGCTCAGGCTCATTCAGCATCATCTTCTACAGAAAGCCCTCATTCTACTTCTTTGCTGTCTTCTCCAGTCAGTGAACAAAGGCAGTCTGTTGAGGCATCTGGACACCACACACATCATCAGTCTGGTGAGGATGTTACTCTTTAAATAGGCTATGGTTCATCTGATGATTTCTGATAATGAAAACTTCTTTTTGGGCTATTTTGAAAGATACTAAATCACATCAACTTATTCTTGCTGGAATAAATGATCAAAATGACATGTAATATGTGAATGTGTAACTTAAAAACAAAATTCAAGTATGCCTCACTTGCATGAATTTTAACAAATAGCAGGAATCTTCAGTTTACACAAGACAGTTCTTTAAAAAATGTAAGTACCAGCAGATAGTGTTTTGACATAGTTTAATGCACTTGACTTAACAATTACTTTTATAGACCATTATAGACCAAAATATCTTTCTTAAGCTTTTTTGGTTGTCTGTGTTAAAGTGATAGTGAAAATATAGCCCTGATTATTATTAGATCCATTGTATTTATGTTTTTAAAATTATTTTTCCTCAAATCATGACATACTTTTAATACATTCTTTATGATGAATTTTATGTGGTCTCTTGTCAACAATGTATACAATTTACCAAAAGAATTATTTCTCCTATATTTACGTGAAAAAAATTATTTTAACAAATCCTTGTCTTCTTGGTATTTGATGTTAGTGAAAAAAATCAACTCCTAAATTCTGTTAAAATTGTGTTTTCCTCTCAATATTACAACTCCTCATGTTCAAACACCCCACCCCACCCCCAGCTATGGAATGTGCTAGTGTTTACATCAGTAATCTTTAGCAGATATGTCTGTAGTTTACTTGACATTTTAAATATATACATGTAATTATAATAACCAACAAGATGTTCATTCATATTTTTCTTTGAGTTTTTATAAGGAAGTATATTCCTCAATATATAATCAAAAATATTAGCAACTAAAGATACATCTGGCATGCCTCAGCTAAAGCCTATAAAAAAAATTCCTAACAGCTTAACTGCCAAGCTGTCACTTTATTCTTGCTTCTCTGAAATCTGATGCCAGATCACCAAATATGGGGTGTTTTAAATTAAGCACTCTTTTATCAGTATATCCCATTTTTTTTTTTTTTTTTTTAGTATATCCCATTTTTGGTAATTCATTTTCAGTTTCTATGGGAATAGAAGCCAGACTCAATTATGTGGCTGTTAAATAACACTTGTGTACAATTTACCTATAATAATAACCTAAAGATGAGCTATAAAATTAGATTTTCCACATTCTGATTGATACAGCATTTCAAGTTATGGGAAAATAAAATACTTTGGAGGGTTAGGGAAGTCTGGACAGAATCATTTAAAAGTTTGCTTTTCAAAACAGGTAAAATTGGTAAAAACAAGACTTTTTAAAGTGATAGCATGCTTGGGAATAGTCTTAAAGATTCTGATCAATTATAAGTTTGGTCAAAACTTAGCAAGAAGATTCCCTATCTCATGTTCACGTTCCACTGAATCTTAACTGATTCCAATTGTTTCTTAAATACATTTCTGAGTAAACTACTTAGTATGGAATTTCATTTTTCCTTTTTGTCATAGATACTTAACACATTCTAATACTACATTTGAAATTACTAAATCCTTTTTAATATTTGAGGTAAGTATTAAATACTTGAATACTATTTCTATTTCATTGAATCATTGAAATAGAAAAAACCATTTTTGTGATGATCAAGCAACATTGAACATTACTTGGCACTTTTGTCTATATATTTTTCAAAGAAACATAGGAAATACTTTTAACTGGTAGGTTATGGAAAGAATTTTGGCTGACTAAACTATGGAAAAGAGGAATATTTCCATGTTACCAAGACAGTATTGCTGTTGAGGAAGATGATTTGATATTAGATGTAACATCTAAAGATTATGTCTGTGATTGTTTTGACAATAGGCCTTTCATAATCCCAGAGTTTAGCATTTTAACAATACGAACTTAATGCTCTTTATGTTTTGTTTTGTTTTTTTTCTCAATCTTTTATTCACTTCTAAGTCCAGATGGGTTTGTGGATAGTAGGAATTGTCCATGTAGGTGGGAGTATCATCCTAGAGCCATGATTTCTATTATTGCCTTGCATAGAGATAGAGAAAACAAAAAGTATGTTTCTTGCCTTGCTGTGGATACCTCTTTATGTAAATGTTTGTATCTTTCATTCAGGTCCCTTGCATTTCCTCTGTCACTTTTACTGGATTGAGGGAGAGGGACAGTGGGAATGTGAAGACTTGCCTGGCAAAACTCCATCTCTGACTGAACCTAATTATTTGCCTTCTCTTAGTCTGCAACTGAGTCACTGATAGTGAAGAAATTCATGACTACAGATTTCATTGGCACTCCGCGTTAAAGCAGTCTTCCAACACTGTTGCTCAGCACCTAGACAGAATGTCTGTTTCACACCTTCATGTCTCTCAAACTGTTAGCACCGCCCTTTACCCTCATCCCACCCCCTAGCTGATAACCTTCTTTCATTCACAGTGGGGAAAAAAAGCGTTCACTTTCCTACTTTTGAATCTCCCAACTTTCCAGCATCTATACTCACATTGTCTGTGACAGAAGCAGTCACATTTTGGGAAGAAGTGTATCTGCTCCTAACAAAAGCTAGCCAGTGCATCTCTTTCCAGCTTCTCAAGGACTTTGCTCCTTCTCCTGCATCTTTATTATTACCTTTTCTACTGAATTTTTCCTTTCCACGTCAAACATGCTCTATAATTATCTTCTGTCTTAAAAATATCTCTTAACTGTCCCATATTCCCCTCCAGACTCAAGTCTTTGCTCCTTTTATAATCAGAGTCTTCAAAAGAATAGCTTACATATACTGTCTCCATTTTCTTACCATCTTCCACTTATTTATCAACCAGCTCCACTCTGCCTTTTAACCTCCTTTTCCACTGAAACTTTTTGTCAAAGTCACCAGTGACTTCCATTTTGCCTATTTTAAAGTATACTTCTTTGTTCGTAGTTAGTAGATTTTTTAACCCAGTTGCGTTTAACGTAGTCTGTCACTTCTTTTTTGAAACACTTACCTTTTTTGGCATCTATGACACCACTTTTGCCTACTTACTCTTATTAGCAACTCTGGCTGGTTTTCAGTAGCCATTTTTGATATTTCTTATTCTATATTTCTCAATATTTTAGTAAAACCCCTAGTCTGTGCTCTCTTCTCTACATGCACTCTATCCCTGGTTAATTGCATCATTTCCCATAGCATTTAATATCTCCTCTAAGTTGATGATTCCCAAATGTATATTGACAATCTGATTTTCTACCCTAAGTTATAGACTCCTGTGTCCAACTGCTTATTTGACTTCTTTTTGGTTATCTTTGGACATCTTAGGTTTAATGTGTCCAAACTGAAATTTAATTTATCCTCCTATCCTTCCCGTCTCACTAATCTCTTTCATCTTGGTCATTTCATATCTCAGTAAATTGTAACTACTGCTCATGTGCTTATTTTAATAGCCTGTGAGTTACTGATTCCTTGCTTTCCTTCATGTCCCACACCCAATCCATCAGCAAGTTCTGTTGGTTCTGTATCTAAAATATGTTCTACTTCTTTCCATCTTACATCATTTGTTGTCCACTAATTGATCTCTCTTCATTTACTCTTGTTCCCTTATAGTTTATTCTCCATGCAGCAGCCAGGATGAGTATCTTAAAATGTTAAATCAGGTTATATAGTTTTGTTGTCTAAAACCCCTCAAAGACT
Source organism: Balaenoptera ricei (assembly GCF_028023285.1). Taxonomy (NCBI): domain Eukaryota; kingdom Metazoa; phylum Chordata; class Mammalia; order Artiodactyla; family Balaenopteridae; genus Balaenoptera; species Balaenoptera ricei. The sequence continues at coordinate 130,327,460 of NC_082639.1, forward strand.
TCTAAATGCGTTTATAAATATAAATACAAGAGAAAAAACTCAAACTCCTTACTGTGGACCTAAAAGAACCTATATGGCTGGGCCCTTGCCTATCTCTAGCCTCATTTCATACCACATTCTCACTTCCTAATGATCATTATGCTCCAGCTGTACTGGTTTTCTTTCAGTTCCTTGAATGTGCCAAGTTTTCTTCTGCCTCTTTCTTTTGGATTCTGAGTCTTTGTACTTACTGATCTCTGTACCTGAGAAGCAGCTCTTCCTTTTTTATTGGTTCTCAGCTCCAATGTCACCCAAGGGAGGTCTTTGATAACTACTCTAGCTAGATTCATCTTCCTTTCCTATCCTCCCTAAAATTTTATTTTCTTTTATATAGCCCTATTTATTTCCTGAAAAGTACTTATTAAAATTTGTAATTATTTTAGTTTTTATTCATTTGTTTATGACTTATTTTCTCTTGTTAGAAAATGCTCTCATAAAGACAGAGATTTTATTTATCTTGTTCTATGTAAGCCTCTTTTTCTTCCCAACAATAGTTACTCTTTAATGATACTGTTAAGACTGTTATCTTTAAGCTAGTATAACCTATATAGAATATTTAGCTATATTATAGTCTTTATAGTTTCAGTCCCATTTCATTCATTCTGGATGTTTCCAGTAGGCTCTGCAAATTTGATGATACCTAGGGAAGATGCTGTGAATGGACATCCAGTCATTTATTGCTTTTGGATCCATTATTTGCCCTTGGCTGTCCAGACCACATAAGACTGAATAGATATTTTTTCTTACTTTGTTCCAGAAATATTTTATGGAAATACTTGTAAAAAATCATTTTGATAAATGATAAAATCAAGACAGAAATATGGGTAGGAAGAAAAAATGGAGCCACAGTGAGGTGAATATATAAAATGCATACCTGAAGAATAGTGTATCTAGAGGGGGCCACAGAGTTGGCTTTGGGTATAGTAGCTGAATTAGGAAGATAAAATATACTAAAGTGGAATTTGAAGTCAGTTGGTAGATCTTTTTTTTAAAATTTGGACATCTTCACCCTTCATATTCTTGAATTTTATTTTCATTCACATAGACCATTTGAAACTACATTCTATATACATAACCCAGAATCTAACATTTTGATTCTTATGTTATACATGGTCTTTTCTTGAATATTTAACAAAAGACTGTGCCTTTGAAAATATGGTTATAAGATTATCTATTTAAAAACCAGATAGGGGGCTTCCCTGGTGGCGCAGTGGTTGAGAATCCGCCTGCCAATGCAGGGGACACGGGTTCGAGCCCTGGTCTGGGAAGATCCCACATGCCGCGGAGCAACTGGGCCCGTGAGCCACAACTACTGAGCCTGCGCGTCTGGAGCCTGTGCTCCACAACAAGAGAGGCCGCGATAGTGAGAGGCCTGCGCACCACGATGAAGAGTGGCCCCCGCTTGCCGCAACTAGAGAATGCCCTCGCACAGAAACGAAGACCCAACACAGCCAAAAATAAATAAATAAATAAATAAATAATGCAAATGAAAAAGAAAAAAAAGAATTCAACAAGTATTTAAAAAAAAAAAAACAGGTATGACTGTGAGCTGATAGGTTAAAACAAAATCTTCATAGTTTTATTTATAAAAAGTATTTCAAAGTAACTATAAAATATGTTTTTCTTTCTTAGTAATGCCTATCAGACATCACTTTTAGTTGTTTCTTAAACTAAGTCTAGAAATGTCTTCATTTTGTGTGTTATCTGTAATTTTTTTCCATGGTAAGGAGCTTCCTATAATGAGAGAATGTTAAATGAGGCATTCATTCCAGTGTGTTATAGTTTAATTGCCTCCTTTGGTCTTACTTTAGTCTAAGAAAGAGAAGGTGGTTTCTTTGGATTGGATGGGGATATCAGTACATACAAAACTCAGTTTTGGGGGCTCACCTTGAGAAGTGAGTCACCTAAAGGATCCATGTGTTTCTAATTAATGGACCACTCAGACCATGAGAATTGAATTTTTTTAAGATAGTGTTTCATGGCTTATGCGTGGATTCCTGCTTATTTACAAATTACTGTGTCTGCTCAGGTTTATACATTTATTTAGGTCCTTTCATAATCTTTATAGCTGAATTGAGCTCTGTAGAAAAATTCCTGGGGAAGTAAGAACTCTGTTGTATGGCATAGCAAAGCAAACCTTTCAAAGCCCAGATACTCAGTTTATAGTTTCCTTAAAGGGGATCAGGATCTAGTCAGATGAGATACAGGCAATTTAGAGATTAGAAACAAGTGGAAATATTAGGTTAGTGACTTCCACTTTGGGGAAACTAAAGAAGAGATCAGAGGAACTTGGAAGTTAGTAAAGGAGTGACCAGTTCTAGGAGAAAAAAAAACACAAGGATCACCTGGACAAAGGAGCAAGTTGGGAGTGGGGGACAGTTGATAGCAAGCAGATAAAGTACCACCAAATTAGATATAAAAATAATCCAGTGTCCAGGACAAAAGACCTTATGTATTGGAAGAGAGGCAGGACTTGAGGTTAGAACCAAATAGACCTTTGTTGGGTCAACTATAGTTTATTGTTCTTTTCCATCAGTGGGAATTGTCATTAGGGAGACTAGCCTAGAGTCTTTCAGAAAAAAACAAGAAGAGCAAGGTTAGTAGTTTCAGGAGATGAAAGTACAAATTTCCCATTAGCAATTCCTGACTCTTTGTTGAGGATTTTTTTGTTATCGCTTTTAAAGTTCAACCCAAAGGTATTCAGTGTATTCACTTTCAATTTTGGCTAATGGTAACAAAAATTTGTTCTCCAAGCATTTATTCATATTACAAATTATATATGTTTGTTTATACATTCTTAAAAAGATGTAATGTGTATGTGTCTTATGTGCCTTTAATACTTCAAACTGCTAGCAGAACTATTTGTTTAGATTGGTATTTCTGCTTGGAATTTTTAATTCAATATTTGCCTCTCCTAGTTAGCTGCATGATGACTTCTTTCCCTAGCCTCATTTTTTTTTTTTTTTTTTTAACTTGGTTGGGGAGACATACAACCAGCCTTCAAGTAAGCAAACAAATTCTTCTTTGAAAAGCACTGGGAGCATTGAATTAATGGTTCATGACATTATCATAACTAAATCTTTTTTTTTTTTTGTAACTAAATCTTAATTTTCCAAGTTATAGAGCACCACTGCTTATATTTAGAGCCTGCTATTGATTTGCTACATCACCTAGTGGGTCTAGGATGGAGACTCATATCCCCATAAAACATTTGGCAGTGCAAGAGAGAGGGTTTGAAACAACCATGAAGTTGGGTGAATTTTTTGTGATTTTTTTTTTTTTTCAGTTTTCTTAGCAAAACTTGACATATCTGTAATCTCTCTCTTTATGGTAATTTCTTTTGAAGTATAAAATGACAGACTTTATGGCTGCATAATAATGCTTTATTTTATGTTGCTAAAAGTGTTACTACTATGCTGACAGTAACTATGGGATATGTATATACCTAAAAAGAAGGCACTAGGGCTTCCCTGGTGGCGCAGTGGTTGAGAATCTGCCTGCCAATGCAGGGGACACGGGTTCGAGCCCTGGTCTGGGAAGATCCCACATGCCGCGGAGCAACTGGGCCCGTGAGCCACAGCTACTGAGCCTGCGCGTCTGGAGCCTGTGCTCCGCAACAAGAGAAGCCGCGATAGTGAGAGGCCCGCGCACCGCGATGAAGAGTGGCCCCCGCTTGCCGCAACTAGAGAAAGCCCTCGCACAGAAACGAAGACCCAACACAGCCATAAATAAATAAATAAATAAATATAAAATGCATTAAAAAAAATTTTTTTTTTTTAAAAAGAAGGCACTATACTATTGAGCGTCACAATTTATTTGTTAATGAATACTACCCTACTTGGTACTGGAGAATTTTCTAGGAGGAACTAGCAATGAAAGACTATGATGACACTTGAATTGTTAAACCTTAACTGCCAATTGCATAAAATTCTTTATAAACAGGGGACATGGTAACAAGAGGTTAGTGTCTCTGGCATGATTGATTCTGAAACAACAAACCAAATTTTACACTCTTATAATCTATATAAAAGAGGCTGAAAGTTATTTGGTAGTTTGTATAATTTGCTGTCAGTGTCAGTGAGAGAAATTCCATGTGCTCCCTCCATCAAATCTACAACTAATCTCTACTCATATACTCTGCCTCCTCTTTGGTTAGAGTGGATGACATTTTTATGCACCTATCTAAAGCCAATTCCTCCTCTTATCCACTGTAATTCACCTCCTTTGGTCTACTCAAGGACATCATTCCCGCATGTGCCCACTTCTCATTCATTATCTTTGTTCCTTCTCCCAATTAAACATTGTCCATCAGCATACAAACATATGTATTATCTCCCAAACTAAAACAAACAAACCTCCCTTGATTCTGTTCTCCCACCAACAATCAGCCGATTTCTCTGTTCCTCATTGGCAGCAGAACTTCTAGAAAAAATATATATGCTGTGTCCCTCTACTTCTTTACTTCCCCTTTCTCTTGAACCTGTTCCAGCCAGGTTTTGGCCCCTGTAACTTCACTGAAACGGCTCTTGTCAAGGTCTTCTTTGTGGTTAGTTCTCGGTCAGTATCTTTTTCATTGTATCAGCAGACACAACTGCTTACTTTATCCTTCTTGACACACTTTCATCACTGAGCTTACAAAACTTGGCTCACTCAGTTCTCCAGCCTCCTCACTGGATTCTCCTTACTCTTCCTGTTCTTTTTTCTCTTAAACACTGAAGTGTCCCAGAATTTAGTTCTTAGACTACTTATTCTCTTAATGTGGCTTAAAGTAACATCATCAGTGACATCCAGATTTACTGGTGAATTCTAGACTATTACAGTGAGTCCCTACGCAGTGTCTCCACTCGGATATCTGTTAGTTCTTTTCTTCCCTCTAATACTACTTGCTCCTTCTCGATTCTTCCCGTCGCAATAAATGGCAACTCCATTTTTCCTGTTATCTACACCAAAAACTTTGGGATCACTCTGCATCCAAACTATCAGCAAATTTTTCTCCCATTACCTGTAGTATATATCCCGCATCCAGATATACTTCCCCCTCTGAACATTAGTGTTTGCTCTTTCCTTTGCCTGGAACACTCTTCCTCCAGATATCCATGTGGTTTACTCCTTCACATCCTTGAGGTCTTTGTTCAAAAATCATCTTAGGAGGAGAAGCCTTCCCTTATGACCATACATAAAACAACCACCACTCCTCCACAATCTTCATCACCCTGACCTTACCCTGCCCCATTCACTTCATAGCAGTTATCCCTACTTGACACAGATAAATGCATACATGTATATTATATATGTGTGTGTATGTGTGCAGTGATGTCTGTTTTCCTCTCAAAACAAATGAGTAGGGACTATTTTTTTGTTCAATGTTTCATTTATCCCCAGAGCCTAAAACAATGCCTCATACCTAGTAGGTACTCAGTATTCTCTGCAGAATTTCATGTTATACTATTTTTATTTTTTATCTGTGACCACTGCCTCAGATAAAGTTTAAGAAAATGTTAAAGATTATGTATTTTTCAGCTCAAAAGAAAAAGTAAATGATAATTCCAACATAAAAAGAAACATTTTAGCTGAAAAATGTAAAACTTTTACTTTTTAAAGGGCTCTCTACTAATAAATTTCAAGAGTTATTTCCAAATGCATAACTTTTTCATAATCTTAATTATTATTTGATTGAAATTAGTAGTTTTTGTATATAGAGTAAATGAGATAACTGATATTTTTCAATTTTTCTTAGTATTGTAAAAAGAGATGCGATTAGGAAAGGAATGTTCACTTTTAAATGTTTTGCTTATGGAAGATTTTACTTTCATTCCGTTTAATTACTTAAATACCCTTAGAGAACTCTATGTGTCTAATTCATCATAGTTAAATAGAAGCATTCGGGTGTGTAAGTATGTATAGTTGATCATAATTTAATGATCAGTAATTTTTTGAGTCATTTGTTTTTAGTATTCCTCTATGAGACATGTGTTTTATTTATACCCTTCTGTCTTTAATGTATAATCAGATTCTTGCTGTGTTCTGTTGTATTACTGTCTTTTCACCTTTCTTTTCCTATCTGTGTCAGAATTTCTAAGGGGGCCTGAGATAGCTTTGCTGCGTAAGCGCCTGCAACAACTGAGGCTTAAGAAGGCTGAGCAGCAGAGGCAGCAGGAGCTAGCTGTGCGCGCCCAGCAGCAGCCTTCCACTTCTGATCAGGCTTCTCGGGAGGGCCCTGCACAGGACCCTCAGGCTTCAGGTTGTTCATGTCAAGTGTCCTTAAGCAGCTGGTAGCGTTGGTTTCTTAACTCTGCTGCTGTGTAATAAGATGCTTCCCTTTTCCCCTTCCAAAGAAAGCGGATGCGCTTGCAGCTTTTCCCTCCGTTTCTTGCATATGGTGAAATTTATCATCACACGGCTAGAGGGACAGATTGGCAGCAGCACTTGCTAGAGAGGCAAATATAAAATAGTCCATTATTTTATTTGTAGTTGTGGAGAAGGGCAAATATTTATTACTTTTATGGCTAATGAGATACTATGTAATAATCTAGTGAACTTAGAGCCTACATTGATAGTTCTATTGAAATTTCCTATATGCTGAAATGCTATCTGTGCTTATGGCTCCTAGCTCCTCTTCTTTTTTTTTTTTTTTTGCTTTGAAAGTTAACCAGTATTTCTATTCCCATATAAACCTAGTAATGCTAGATTTTAGAATTATAATGTTGTTTGGCCGTTCTAGCATGCTGACTCAATCATCCCCTTCTGTAATTATTTGAAATTTTTCAATATTTGCTTACTTATTCCTCCAACACATAATCAACTTTCTGGTATACAGGGCAGCAAAAATATTCCAGTTTTATGTTCCTGTTTTTTTGCGATAAAACTCTGATAAGACAGTAATAATCTGTGCCACTCTCTTTTTCATTGAGTATTTTAGTGGCTCAAGTTATTTTTATGGCCAAAAAGCTCATGATGCTCAATAAACATTTGTTGAAAGAATTAGTGAAAGATATCGCATAAAATAATCTGTCAACTTAATTCTTTCAAGATGGATAGTAGATACTATGTATCCTGTACTATAGGTACTATAGTAGGTGCTGTCATACTAACGAGATTATACTACTTTGATACACTTTGTTTTGGCACCCTAAGGAGTGATGAGTTGGGAATTAATCACTTTGAGAACTCTGATTAAATTACTTGGAATTAATCTGTATATTGGTAGAACTGGACAACCTCCACTTTATAAATATCTGTTCCACTAAGTGCTGTGGTGATAAAAGCATATTATGTAATACCATGGTGAAATAAAATAGATTTAAATAACTGCAATATAGGTATGATGTTTGGAACAAATTATGGACCTGATTTTTAACTTATTATTATATTAATGGAGAGAATATCAGTCAAGCAAAGAAGATGTCTCTCTCTCTGTCTTTTTTTGTTTTTTTCTATAGAGAAATCTTTTCCTACACTTAAAACTAACAAAGTTTGATTAGATTACAGCTGTGACATTTAATAATAATACATTTTGCTATGCTTTTGTGCTGTGTATAAAACTCTAGCTCGGGTTTTAAAAGTAAAAATATATAACATATAAAACAATAAGAAGGAAGATAAAGTATCCCTACATGTATAAATATTTTTTAAATACTGAAGTTTAGCAGATAACAAACCAAGTATTAAAGTGAATTTGAGTATAAAGCAAAACTGTCTACATTATCAGTAGGGAAATGTACATTGTGGACATTAGGAAAATATTGACACTCAGTCTTTATATCTAGTTTATCAATTTGAATCAAAGCAAGTTCTTTTTAGAATCAGAAAGCTTTAGGGTGATTATATGGTCTTTGTAAAATAAGATGCTGTTTTCCCAACTCTAAGCATCATTCTTATTAAATAGTACCTAGTTTGATAACCAGTATATTTTAAAAAGCCAAAGCTGAGTTAGATGCCTTGCCAGTTTTGAAGTTGAGAAACATGTTATCTTAATTTTGTTATTAAACAACTTACTTGGGCTGCTGAGGCTGCCCACGTGGACCAATCTTAGAGGCCCTTAGTGCTGTCACTCAGCGTATGTTGCTCCCTTCACCTACAAGGTGAAACACGTCATCTATATCATACGCTTTTAACATAGCATTCATATGAGACCCCTAGTAAGTCTAACCTGTAACATGGCCTGGGTTCATTTGTTAGTGTTAACTTTTATCTTATTCTGTCCTCACATGTTAGGAACACTATTTGGTAATTAAAAACTTTAAGAACAGTTAAATAATGTATTGTTAGTTTGTTACAAAGGATAACTAATAAAGTATATATATATTTTGTCCATTTAGTAAATTTTGGATGTGAGGAAAGATGAGTTGACTTAATGCAAAATTCTTCATTTCAGAACATTCAAATTATAAAAATACAGAATAGGAATTAAATTTATGAAATTCAACAGGGAGATAGGTTTTCTTTGAATAACAATTAGCAAAACATTTTCTTATACTTCATGATGTATGAATACAATTTTGTGTATGTGTATTATGGACATTAATTGATCCATTCACTCATGCTAGATGTTACTACTAAAATCATCAATATAGAATAGCACAGAATTAACATTCTAGATTTTAACTTTTTAACAGTAGAAGACTGTGCAATTCTCATAAAACATTTTCCCATTATATGTTGTTGTCTTCACAGTGTCAGCAAGTGATGATACTGTCAATAAATGATACTTCTATCATTTTCTCACCTATTTAAGCCTTTTAGGTATAAGATATTCAAAGGAGACATTAATGTGATTTGGAAACCAAGAAATTTTTAACAAGTGTAGAATTTCTGAATGATTACATTGTCTGATAAATATTTTATTCTCTTTTCAAAATATAGGACTCGTGAGAATATTTTGTGAAAGGCTAAGTGTAAGATGAATCTACCTAATACCTAATTTCTGTAGGAAAATGGGATCAAGCCATCAAGCCATTTTATAGAAATAATCTACATTTGAATGAGATCAAATGGGAAGGCACCTGATGCCAATATTTCTTGGCGGTTGAAAACTAAAACATCATTCCAAGGCACCAAGTGCTATTTAAAATGAGCTAAGTAAGATAGATGTTAAGATACGTTTAAACAATGGTTTCCCCCCCTTTTTTTCAGCTGTGAAATCAGAATTTCATGGAGAAGTTCTAATATAAAATACATAAAAGTGACAGTGTTGTGATTGAACATAAAGAGAGTTAAGAAATGACAGCCCAACTCCTTGTCCTTCTTGCCACCCCCAAGCCACCTCTGCTCTCTGAAGCACACTTTGAACACCACTCCTCTAAAAGAATTTTTGACACCTGTAAATGATAATTATTCATAGCTAATTTCCAAAATTTTTATTTTTCAAAGTCAGTATATATACTTTTAAAATATTTTCACTTTAGTTTTTAAAAAAAGTGCATTTTTTTCTAGGCTTTTAGGAAATACATCACAACTCATTTCTAGTCTTTCAGTTTTTTTTTTTTTAAATCATAAAGAGATGAATTTACCTTCATCAGATCACTGCCTGGGTGTTAGACTGGCTGAGTTCTTGTCCCTGGCCCTATGACAAATGACCTTGGGCAGGTCATTTGGCTGCTTTATGCCTCAGTTTCCCAATTATTGATTTATTTAAGTAGCGTGGCCTGCCATAATTTATAGAGATGGCATAAGGATGGGATGGAGAATACTGTATAAAGTTTTTATACTCCTAAGTAGAGCAGTACACATAGTAATGGACTATCTTAATTATAGTGACTTTAACTAACTACCTCAAGATGTCCTCATTTTACAGCCATGTAAGGTTGATAGCATTCAGGGTTTTGAATGAGCTGTATGTATGTTTATCAGATGAATGCCGTACATAGCTATGGCAGAGGCATTCAGCATATGGCTGATTTTAAACCCAACTCTTTTTTTCCATTTCAGGTCCCCTGAAGTCATGGGTTGCTGGCTCCTGCTCAGAGTGACGACACCCTGTGGAGTCTGCTGGTACTGGCCCAACCACCACAGAGCCCCACTGGAGCATGGAGCCAGCCTAGAGAGGGTGTCAGGTAGGAACTGTTTTTTCACTTTATGGCACGGTTTTGCCGATTGGAAAAGAAAAAAGTAAATTTTATACCCCTTAAAGGGTATAAAACATTGGTGAATATTTTAAAGGGCTTTTCAAAACTGAGCCATATTGGAAAAAATCAGCACTTACCCGGTCCTGTGCAAGCAGGCTCTATACAACATCCAGTTCCCCACAATGTCCATGATGTCAGTTACACGTAGCACTTCTCAAATGGATGCGTTTGACCCAGGTGTTTAGTGATTATAATAACATAAGCAGTTAGTAAATCAGATGTAATGTTGACATAGTTCTGCAAGTATTTCTTAACTACTTTGAATGATAGGGTCCTGAGCAAAACAGTGATGGGTCTCTTGGCACTTTAAATGCAGGACCATGCTCCATGTTTTTCAGAACAGCCTCCTATCATCATTTTTCATTCAACACCATGTTTCTGAAAAACAAGCAAGTAATAACATATATGCTGTCTAAGTAGTTTACATGGATTATCTCATTACATCTTCACAAGAACAGTATGTGGTAGATATTGTAATTATCCCCATTCTACAGATGGAGAAACTGAGACTTAGAGACGTTAAATAACTTGCCCACGGTTACAGTATTACTGAGTAGGAAAGCCAGATTTGAACCCAGGGGAGTCTGACTAAAGAGTCCTTGTTACTTAGATTATAATTCCTTATTTTTTTCTACAGTTGAAAAAGTTCACATGTCCAGGGGCTAAAGAAGTTTCTCAAAACTAAAACACGAAATTTTTGGAGATACACAGTAATTAACCATGAGACACCTTGAGCTTAGACTGAAGGAGCTTTTGCTTAAAGTTTATCTCTACTTTAAAAATAATAATAATCTAAGACATTTCCAATAGGCTGACCAACTGTATTGCATTTTGTAATAAATTATCATTGGACCATATGGTCAGATTTTTATTTTGTGATAGTGCTTTCTAGAAGACATTTCACAGAAAGAAGGAATAGAGTATGCAAACACTGAAGCAATCAGCATTGAACTAATACTTGTTTGTTTTTTTAATATTAGATATTCTGATGATTATTGTGTTAACATTTGGAAATACTTCTGTAAGTTGGAAATTATGGGTATTGTATTTCTGAATATCTAGTGATATAGAAACATTTTACTTCAAATGTTTTATGTGACAGGAAAGTAATCCTTCCAAAAACAGTTGCATGGTACCCAAAATTAAAAATAGAATGGAAGCAATGATGAAGAAGGATTTCTTCTTAAAGATTGGTCTTCAACATGGAAAGAACGACAGCTCCCCAGATATACACAATATCTGTGACAGACTGTAAAACCAAAACGGAAGCCCTTTTAGCTTAATATCTTTCTGTCTTAACCTAAACTTTGTTAACATTTTAAATACTTCAAGAGTTTGAAAACACACAATTTTGTGGAGATGATAGCATTCTAGATCCTTTCTCAATGTGTTTTATTTAAAAGCTTACATAAGATGCACTTTAATAAGATTTGTACATTCCATAATATTCATGAAAATATTAAATATTTGAAAAAAGATTGCTTGGAGAGTTGTTAGTTTTCTGAGGCTTCTTAATGAGAGTATAATGAAATGTATAACAAATCCAAAGGGATAAAAAATATTTCATAAGAGGCTTTCTAGGAAGATTTTCCAATATTTATTTCACTGTGACTCACATTTTTATTGTTTTTCTTAAAGAATATCATTTTGTTTGTCTCTAAAGACTGACTCATCTGCTCTTCAGAAAGAGCATAGATAGGAATGTTGTATCTAACTCTGAGATGGATATTTGAGAAGTCTTAGAAAAGCAAAGCAAAGCATGGCTAGATTAGGGAACCGATTAAAATACTATCATTCCTACTTTCTTTTTTGTGTAATACAGATTTGTTGAGCTGAATATTCTGATGAAGAGGTGATAAGTAAGGATACTTTAAGTAAAAGCTATTATTTAAATAATGATCATGCTTTATCAAAATCTAGTAATACAAAAATTTATGAGCACACTGGTTATCTCAGAAGGTAGACAATTTAAAATTGATACCAGTAGTCCCAGTAGCAGGATTCAGACTTTTTAACGTGTACAAATTGAAGCAGTCAAGTGGTATAAAATTGCTAAGAATCAAGGATATTTTGGAAAACTTTTAGCTATTGAGTTAAGGACACTCTTAAATCAAAATACTTACCTTTGGGGGAATAATGTGCCATTATGAATAGAAACCGATCAGTCAAAAGTGCAGAGTTTTTGTTTTATTAACAACATTTGCTACGAACAGAGCGTAGGCTGTTAGAAACTAGGAATTATTCTTACAGTTAGTGGACAGCTATGCTTGCTATCCGCATTTTCCCTCTTCCTGTAGCTTCACTAGCGCACTAGAACCCAAGCCCGGAATAGTAGCCACCTCCTTCTGTTCCCCAGTGCCTTTCTTAGTTACCAGGTCCCTGGGATGACCAGGAAGGAAGGAGAGCGTTGGATCTAAAAATGTGACTTGTCCTCTGTCACATAGCTAATTATTGTCAAACCAGGGTTGGAATCAACACTGACTAACTCTAGACCGGTGCTTTTGCCATTTTATCATGCTGCCTTTCGTTATACCAGTGTTTTTCAAGCAATAGAACCCATTTATTTACAAAACAAATTATTTTACATAGAAACTCAGTATATCCAAAGGATAAAAATAAAATGTTCTGTTTGAAGCCAAGGTGGAAAGCATGAAGCCCAGACCATAAGCCTTCTCGTTGCCTCTCTTTTCCTTTTCTCACCAGGCACCTAAAGAAACCTAAGCCTTCACAGTACAGTTTTAATATGCACAACATACCATAGAGTTTTAAAAGTTATCTATGTTTCTGTAATGGCAATTACTTCATTGAATATTTCTCTTATAAACTATTTTCTTTGTCTTAAATCTTCACTGGAGCTCTTTTTTCAGCTCAAGATAACATCTAGCTAAGTGTAGTGAACATCTTATTTCAGGCTCTGAATCCTCCAATCCTAAATGAAAGCCATCTTGAGGAGCTGGAGAGAGGGTTTGAGAAGGACAAGGAGTCTTCCTTTTAGTGAGGGAGATACACTGTTTCTATTTTATCTACCTTGCACCTTGTGCCTGTGCTAAATGAATTTGATAAATGGTATATGCATGGAAGTAGAAGAATATTTTCTCAACTCATTCTCAAAGTTGCTAAATGCTTGCCTGGAATAACATATCTTAAGCACATGGCCCTGCTTACTCACTGCTTGGGAAACACACCACAGTACTTACTTCTATTCCCCAACCTTATACATTTGTTTCTTAAGCTTAGAGATGATCATAACATTGCTGTGCAGTTTTCTGCTGCTTACTTTTAAGTTGAAATCTCATTTTTGTTTCAGATTCTCCTTCTTCTGTGGTTAACAAACAGCTCGGATCCATGTCACTTGACGAGCAACAGGGTGCGTGCAACAGGAGATGCGCTATGCCCATCCATCCATAGTTTTATTGCAATGCATAAACCAAGCTCTCTCTCACTTTTTCAAAGCATTTCATTTTGATTATGGTCTGATAGTCAGTATTTTGTGGGCTGAATTACCTTAGGTGGCATTATGCACAAAGGGCCTCCTTGGCCTATACAAATTATTTTCTGTATAAGCTAATTTCTACCTTTGGCCCTTTATGCCAACTTTGGAATCTCTTCCTGTAATAGTATTATAATGGATATAATATCGATCCTTTTTTTAATTCTATCTATCGTAAAATTGTGTAGAACTGTGGATGTGAGGTTAGCATATTACCTAGTGGCTAATTTAGAAAAAGTTATTTGAATATAGTAATGTTCTGTATTACTGCATTGCTATAATAATGATACTTGATTTTATGTCTCACTTATCTGGTAGTTAAACTCCTGATAGCTTTAACCTTAAGGAATACAATTATGAATGCAGAGATAAGCTCCAAAGCCACCAATCAGAAGGGAAAATAGCTTCCACTTCCCCTTGCACTCTTGAAGTAGGAGAGGTATAGAATCCACCTTGAAGCCTTGAGCGGAGGCTGATGAAGCAGATTTTACAAATATTTTTAAAAAATTAAAAAAGAATAACTTAGCACTGTAGCTGTAAGCTTTAGTTGGCTAAAAGTTTACATATGTAGGATGACTCATTGGTCAACAGTATTGGGGAAATGAAATATTGATGAAGTACCTATTTAGTGTGAAATAGATCTAATTTTAACTGTCTTCTTAGAGAATTATTCAGAAACTAATTTTGAAACAAATTAGAAAACTTATGTACATCTGATCTTACTATTCTTTATAGACCTGAGTTGACAGATATTTGCTATAGATTTTTCTGTTCTTGAGAATGAATGAATGAATTAGTAAATGAATTTGAGAACTAAGAAATTATGTGTGCTTTATCTTTATACATTTATTGTAGAGGTATTATCAGTTAAGAATAATTAAGGTATAAAACAATTATAGCGTTATATTATAATATATTTTACTACTGTTTAAAACTGCTCTCTAATGAAATAATCTGTTTTTGGTAAGGCTATATGCATGTAAATACTACCAGAGGGTTTGTAGCCAAATTCATATTTTATTTAATCTTACAGAATAATTTCCATAGAATTATATTGAATATTTAAGTTGGTAATTAATGTACATATGTTATGGCATATGACAGAAAGAGATGAGAATAAAGGATAACTCCCATATTTTTGCCATCAATGCCTGGGTAAATGATGGTGCCATTTACTAGGGTAAACTAGTTCGGAGGCAGAAATCAAAAGGTTCTTTATTTTTTTGGCCATGTAAAGTATGATATGCCTTTTAGTCATATGAGTAGAGATGTTATATAAAAGGTCAGATATTGCATAGGTTTGGCAGAAGCTGCATGACGATAGACCGTCATCAATGTAGCTTTGCAATAAGTTCTCTGAGCAGAAATGTTCTAATGACAGTATATCCAAATGAATTAAATCCTGAGCTTTTACATGCCTTTTTGTTCAGCAGGATGACATCTTTTAAAGTACTGGGGACTTCTACATTATAGGCTTATATTACCTAAAGATAACCTCTACTATACAAGTTAACAGAAACTTCCCACAACTGTCTTTCTCACCTGGACTAATGCAGTAACCTCTTAACTGGTTTCGTCACATCCACTCAGGCTGTATCTCTTCTCTACCAACAGCCAGAGTGAACTTCTAAAAATGTAAATCTAATCATGTCTTTCATCTGCCTAAAACATTTAAACTGTGTCCATTTGCCCTTAGGCAGTCTAAATCCATACCACTTGGCTTGCAGAACTGTATGTGACCTGGCCCCTTCCCTCACTCACTAAGCTCTTGCCAATTAAGCCTTCTTTCAATTTTTCTAACACTCTAAGCTCGTTTCCCTCTCAAATCTCTTGTATATGGTATTCCCTCTACCAAAAATGCTTTTCCCTTTAGCAACTTCTACTCATCAAAACTCACTTAGATATTACTTTCCCAAAAGTAATATGACATTCTAATCTGAAATAGTTCTCCCCTCTTTTTCTCTTTGTGACCTGCTATATTCCTTCGTTGCATTTGTCAAAATTTGTAATCATACGTTTATTTAAGGGATTGTTTGTTTAACTGCCTATCTTTCTCCATATTCTCTAAATGTTTTCATTCACTATAATATATTCAGTGCCTAACATCATATCTGTTTTCATTAAACAGTAAATACTTGTTGAATGAATGAGTAAATCAGTTCTTTAAGCAGTGGGATGCTATAGAAATTATTCCAGTTTGGGAGAAACATGACCAGATTTATGTCTTAGATCATTTTGGCAGCTTTATAGATGCCTGATTGGAAGGGAATAAAATTGAAAACAGCAAGACTACATGAGAGGCTATTGCAATAGGCCAGGTGAGAGATGATGAGGGGTCCAATCTAAGGTGATAGCAGTGGGAAATGAGGAGAATAGACAGATTTTTTAAAATATTTAAGAGCTGGAATTGATGGGACTTTGATTAGTTATTAAAAATGAGAGAATGATATCCAGGTGTCTTGATAACGGTGATAGATAGTAATACTGAACCAAGATAGGGATTTCAGGAGAAACAGCCGGTTATAGGGGGGAAAAGGTACATGCGATTTTCTTGATATGTTGAGTTTGAAGTACCTTTGGACATCCAAATGGAGAAATATCATAGACAGTTGGATGGAGATATGATATGTTTCTGGAAGTCACCAGAGAAGCCTGAGATGGAGATAAAAATTAGGAATCGTCAATTTACAGATAACAGTTGAAACCACAAGAGTGGATAAAATTGTCTAGGAATAGAGGTTAAAGTGAAAAGAGGAAAGTCTATGCTACAGGGAGCAAGCAGAGAAAAGTATCTGGCTAAGGAGACAGGAAAGGAACGGTCAGAGAAATAGGGCAGAAGAGTGCCATAACCAAAGTCAGGAGAAAAGAAAAGTTCAAGGAGGAACTGGTCAGTAGTGCATTGTGAAGCAGTGAAAGGACAGAGAAATGTTTTTGAATTTGGCACCGTGTGGGTTACTGACTGCTTCGGCACTGCAGTTACATGTGGAGGCAGAAGCCAGATAGCAGTGGTTTGAGGAGGAAGATTTTTTTTAAAAAAGTGGACACATTGGTATGTAGATGACTTTCAATAAGCTCAATTAAGAATGAAAAGGTAGAGAAAAGGTAACGTCTGGGAGGGAGTTATAATTTCAGAACTGAGCATGTTTATAAAATAAGAAAGAATCTTTGTAGAAGAGGTTAAAGGTATAGGGAATAGTTGATGTCCCCAGATAGGCTATTATTTCAAGTTTTAATCTTTGTCAAGACCCTTGTTCTCTATTTTACCCTGTAGAATGGAAAAAGTGGTACATTTAATAAGTTTTTTCCTGAATATATCTCTAATGATTATTTTAAGCATATTTTAAATGTCTTTTTCATACTTTTAAAAGACACTAATATATTTTTTAATTGATAATTCTGTTTTATACTTACCTGACATTATTCATCTTCCAGGTGTCCAGGTGCTTTTACATGTTGCTTAATTTAATTTCCCATAGTAGTTCATAGGTTTTCTTTCTTTTTTTTTTTTTTTTTAATTTATTTTTTGGCTGTGTTGGGTCTTCGTTGCTGCGTACGGGATTTTCTCTAGTTGCGGTGAGCGGGATCTGCTTTTCGTTGCGGTGCGACGTCTTCTCATTGCGGTGGCCTCTCTTTTGAGGAGCACGGGCTCTAGGCGAGCGGGCTTCAGTAGTTGTGGCTCGCAGACTCAGTAGTTGTGGCTCGTGGGCTCTAGAGCACAGGCTCAGTAGTTGTGGCACACGGGCTTAGTTGCTCCGCAGCATGTGGGATCTTCCTGGACCAGGGATAGAACCTGTCCCCTGCATTGGCAGGTGGATTCTTAACCACTGCGCCACCAGGGAAGTCCTAGATTTTCTTTATTTTGAGGGATTACTAGGCTAAAAATGTTACTAATAAAATTTTTTAAATTGTAATGGACTTGTTTCATTGAAAAGATTTCTTTAAATAATTATATATACATTATTGAACTGGTTGATTGCAAACAGTGTTTTTGCTTATTTATCTTGAATTTTTTAAAAAAGCACCACACTTTGTCTAATTTATTTATTGTAAACCTTAAAGACCATAAATGCAGCTGCCTAGTTGCCTCAATAGATTTTATTTTCTTTTATCAAAATATTTTTTAAAGAAATAAATGATAGGGAAATAAGTGTACAGCATGCACATTGTTTTTATCCCGTGCTAAAATACTTTGCACTACTCTCCAAATTTAGGGCTGTGGGTGCACACATTGACAACCCTTCTGTGCTAATTAGAAAGTATTTGAATAAGCACAGTTATATCTGTCATGCATTTTGTTTAGTGTGAATAATATATTTTAATGAGTAGTTTTGATTTTCCTTTTATTTATATCTCTGTTATAACTACTATATTTTAAGGGGGAAAATCCTCTTCTGACATATTTCTCTTGCCTCTTACTAAAACTAACAAATTTTTCCTGTTAAAAATATTTAGGCCAGAAATTCCCCCTTCTTTTATTAACAATAACAACAATAACAAAAGAAACCTATAATCTTAACATTTAATTTTTGAGGGGGTATGAGGAATTAATTTTGCCTGAGTTTTAAATTTTTGCCATGACTCCAGCAAGTTGCTTTATATTCATTTTACAGTGATAATCATTAAGTGGAAGTTGATAATGCCATTAAGTTTGAAACTTACACCTATAGGCAATTGTGCATCTGTCAGACACTCATTTTCTACTCTAGATTTAAAGAAATAAAAATGCTAATTTGTAAGCATTAGAAACATAAATGCTAATTATCCATTATTTTATATAAGCAGACTTCTTTTGACATTAATAAAATGTTTACTTACAGAAGGAGACTTGTGGATGATCAGAAAGCAGTGAAACAGATTTTACTAATTCTACTAGGGTAGATTGGGAATGGAAAAACTGGACCTGTCTTGCATTAAGTATTATTTCCTTAAGATTATATACTGTCACCAAGTTGAAATTTTATTTTAATAATATCATCTTGATGATAGTACATCAAGCAATATTGTAAATTGCCATTAAATGTACTTTGACAACTCTAATTTTTATTAAATAAATACCTAATGATTGAAGACTGCTGTATTAATGGGAAATATAAGTTCTGTATTCATCACACTGGGCTACCTCTGTATATGTCGTATTTTAAATTCTAGAAAATAAAGTTAGTGAAATCAGACTTCATTTAGACTTTTTTTTTTATATTCCTTAGAACTAGTTATCACTTAGTTGCTTAGAATGAAGTAGCTAATCCCCTTTTCCCCAACTACTAGTCTAGATTCTTAAAATTAGTGGTATATTTCATCTTTTGGAAGTTAAGCACTGTTTAATTTTTATTGCATATGCTTACTTGTTCCACTCTCCTGCTAACCAAATCAATATCTATATTTCTAGTTAAATTGTTTTCTAACTCAGAATTGTCTATGATAAAAATAAGTGACATTTATTGAGTTTTTAATATGTAACTGGCACTGTGTTAAGAATTTTGTATGTATTATCTCATTTGTTGTAATTTAATGAGGTGAATACTAATGTGATCCTCATTTTACTGATGAAGAAACTAAGACTTCAAGAAATCTGTAAAGACAAGTGAAATAAGTGGTGGAGCCATATTTGTATATCTGTTTCATTAATTCAACTCATGTTAAATGCCTGTTACCTTGTGGCAAATACTGGGCTTGGCACCAGTTTGCATGAATGAATAAAGCTAATGCTCCCTTTGCTTGGAACAGAGTTGATTAATAATAATAATGATAATAATAATAATAGAGTTGATTAACCATAATAATAACAACATAGACACTTACATTTTCTTTGTGCCAAACATTACTTGGAGCAATTTTTATATGTTTATTTACTTAATCCTCACCAAAGCCGTATACAGCAGGTACCATTATTATCTCCATTTTCAGATGAGGAAACTGAGGTAAAGAGAGGTTAAGAAACTTGTCCAAGGTCACACACTGTGTGTCTGTGTTAAGAGATGTGATTCAAATCCAAGCAGCCTGGTTTCAGTGTCTGCGATCATAACCACTATCCTTTGCTTCATCTAACAGTAAAGACAGATGATGAAAAAAATAAATACGAGTGTCCTAAGTGTTATAAAAGAGGAAGTAAGGTTCAATCGGGAGCATATGAATGAGTCTTTGTCTCTTCTGGTAGGGGGCCAAATAAGGCATTCCTGAGGATGAGACATTTTAGCTGCAATCTGAAAGATGAGTATGAGTAAGTTAGGTCAAGGAGAGGGAGGAAAAGGGGATCATGAATAGCATGTGCAGAGGCTCTGAGATAATCACATTAGAATGACTAGAAGAGTCCCAGTATGGCTGGCGTTTGCTCTGGCTTCAAGAGATAGGTAGAGTCCAGATTGAGAAGGACCTTTTAGACTTTTTTAAGGTTTTAGATTTTAATTCAGGAACAGTAGGAAGCTAATGAAGGATTTAAAATAGGGAACATGGCCAGATCTGGTTTGTTCTGAATAGAGTATGAAAAATTGATTAGAGACTAATAAATCACTTAGGAGGTTCTTCTGGTAATAAGGATTTTGACCTGGTGATAGAAGTAAGGTAGCGATGTGAAGAGATTCATGAAATATTTCAAATGTAGAGTATATGGGATTTGATGAACGAGGCAAAGGATTGAGGAGGAGTCCAGAGTATAAATTGCAGTAACAACTCCAGAATTTCTACATGGGGGTGGTTTAGCAATGGCAGTCTGGTTGGAGGGAGCAGGGTCAGGGTGTGTCTTAAATCTGTTTTTATACAGTAAATGCAATGTTTTGACTTAGATTATACATTTATTTGTGGTGGTTTGGGAACGGTAATAATAGAGACTAGCAGGTGACATTTCTAGGGCTGCAAGGGTAACTCCCAGGTTTTGACTGAGTACAATTGATTGGCTACTTCCTGAAATAGATAACCCTGGAAAAGGAAGAATATATGGGAGAGGATGTATAGAAGGAGGTGGAGATCACAAGCTTAGTTTGAATATGTTGAATTTGAGTTATCTGTGTGAGGCATCCAAGTAGGAAAGTCTGTTGGGCAGTTGATTGTATCGTTGTGGCGTTTAGCAAAGATGGCAGAGCTAGAGAAGTAAATTGGAGAATTTTCTGCATGTAGATGATAATTGAAGGTAAGAAAGTAGATGAAATCATCTAGGATGAAAGTAAAAAGTGAGACATCTAAAACATCTCAAAAAAAATCAGAAAAAATTCCAGAATTAAATATTTTGCTAGAGGAGAGGTGATAAAGGAGATGGAGAAGTAACAACCACATTGAAAGGTAATAGGTAAAGTAGAACAGTGTGATGTCATGAGATCAAAAGAAGAGAAATTTTCAAGTACAAGAGAGTTGTCTATTTGCTACTGAGAGGTCAAGTATAAATGGGTTCTAAAAATTCTCCACTAGATTAATCAACACGGAGGTGATCAATCTCATTAGTGAGAGCAGTTTCACCGGGCTGATAGAGGCCAGAGTAGAGTAGGAGAAGATGAAAAGTACTTCTCAATGGCGATGAGAATTAAGAAAAGTAATTCAAAACGATAAGCAAGAAGGACAGTAGCTGGAGGGGAAAGTGGTTAAAGAGAGTGTTCTCCTAAGCTGTCTACCTCATTTGTTCATTTTCATCTGGAAGTCACATTTTATCATGTTAAGTAATCTGTTCAATCAGAGTATGACAGACGGGTTTGATTTTTTAATAGAGAATATAGGTGAGGAAACAGTCATAAAAAGAAAAATCTTGGATGAGAATTTTGGCAGGGTTTATGTGCCGCATGAGGTACGCATTTTTACTTATTTTCTTTCTATCTGTTCTCCCTCCAAACTGAAAGTGAACTAGGAATAGAAGACTTTTATGAACAGAGGGGTATAAGACTAACAGTTCTGAAGTACAGGGAAAGAAAGCCTAGGTAGCATAGGTAAAATGACTACTACATTTCAATCCATAAATTTTAAATATTAGAGGGAAAATGGAACCAGGCACAGTCTGATTCTGTATGTATCCCAACCCCATGTTTAAGTTCAATTCACATTTCTGTGTTATGTCATGAAAAAAGGTATTGGATTAAAGTTATTGTCATTGATTTACAGGTTGAGTTTTGATTGTCAGGAAGAAAATTTGACTAGGATATTATTTCCAAAAGATTACAGAGGAGAGTTTTCCTAGTAAATATCAGTATTAAAGTTGCACTTTGTTTTTGGCTTTCATAAAATAGTTAATTTCTGTATAAAGTCAGATTGCACTAGTGAGAACACTCAATTTTAGAATAAAAACCTTGCCTCACAGTCACCTATGTGGTGGATAGGAGTTCTCTGTTTAGAATCTACTCCTAGAAACAGTTTCTGCACTTTGAATCAGAATATGCTTCCTTATACAAATGATTGGAAGACCTGGATATCCAGTAGTCTGAGGTATGCAGAAAAGTTACAGGTTCCTGACCTATAAAATTGGAAATTTTGCATTGGCCTAGAAATGATACTTGAGAAATTTGCCTTTTCTTCTATGTATGCCAAGCAAGTTGGGGTGCAAAATTTGGGGAGATAGTTGAGCTTTATCATTGCTATGTCAGTATTTTTTCAGAGGATTTCATCATATATTTTGTTTCCTTTTAGATTGATTTTTATTTTAAACATTTGGCAAAATAGAAGGAAAAATATTGACAAGTTCATTGTGCAGTAGAAAATCCCTGAGGCAAAGAATATATTATTTCTGTATGATCCACAGGATATCTAAGCTACTGTAGGTGATTAATGGATGATTGTACAGTTAGAATAGTGACCCAGCAGCAGAGGAAATGTTGGGCATAGTGGTTCTAAACAAATTATTGTGGCCATATGCTACTTAATTATCATTTTGATAACTTTGTTTAAATTTACACATAGGATGGGTCTCCAGGGATATCCTAGCTAAAAGACCAAACATCCATATCAATATTTAGATGATATACAAACCTAGTTACCAAAATAGCATATTTTATACTACTTTTAGCATGTTTTTTTAGAACCACAAATGATTAATTTCATAGTTGAAATGCACAGATTGAATGGTTTGAAAACATGTGTATTAACCAAAAAAAAAAGAAGTTTATTTGTGGTTCTTAGTGTGAATCAAAGCTTGAAAGATACCTAATTAAAGTTCAAAGAAGTTGCTTTCAAATTGTATTCCAGCCCATTCTGAGAGTTTTTTCTGAGCCAATGCATTCATCTGAAAGGGCTCTTTCGGGAAAGGATCTCTTAAATTTACTTCCCAGAATCTCATGTTACTGTCTATTCACTTCTAACTCCAAAAAATGAAGTCTTACAGTATATTGTCTTGATTATTATGTGGTTATGACTGTGCTTGCTAAAGCATGTATTTTAATGGATGGTCGTTTGCCTGGATAGAGACCGCTCTAAGCTACTAACGTCATCAGTTGTTTTTAATAATTAAACTACAAAGCAATATATATGGCCATCTTAGCAGTGTTGAACAAGTTAAAAGTGATTTTTCCCCCCCCACTACACTGTCCTTGTGCTGAGTGCACCACAATTAATTTTATTCTCCTATAATGTTTTTAGAGTGAGAAGAAATAGTTCAGTCTCTCAGTGCCCTGGAAAAGATACAGTGTAGTTTTCCAATACTCTGATACCAAAGTGACAGTTTGGACTACCAGAACTTTTATCAGTTAAAGTTGCTGATATGAATTATACATCACTTCTGAGAAATAACAATACCAGCAGGTGATATTTCTTAATTAAAATATTTATTTAAGGAATCTTATTTTCTACTTAGTATTCAGATTATTTCCAAGACAGTATAGTAAGTAGGAACTTCATATAGAAAGAAACTTAGGTTACTAGAGAAAAAGAATCTAGCTCATTATCATCAGTTTCATCATCTATAAAATGGAGATTAAAATAATGTGCTACAGAGATTTAACAAAGGATACATATATATCCTGGGACATAGTAATGTTCAAGAAATTTTAGTTACTGATATGATGGTGCGTTCTACATAAAGTTATTGGGTTTGGTGAAGTTCTAAACCCTAAGGCTGTTAAATTAAAATCTCTACTTGTTAAGCAAAATATTTCAGTAATATTAATATATTTCTGTGCATTATATAAGTAAGGCTTTGAATAATACAGTTTTTAGAATGTGTTTGCTAATCCAACTTTTAACACACAGAGCAAGTTATGGAAAATTAAAATGGTTACAAATATTTCTTCAAATAAAGTAATAATAACATTTATTTTTTAGTTCGTTAAAGTAGATTTTTTATAGACCTTTTTAGCTTAAAATATGCACTTTATCAGAAACAATTTGTTAATTAATTTACTAGTAAACCAGTGATCTACATTTCCGAGAAAATTCAATTCGATAGGTTGTATATGGTCAAGAAGAGGAGTATTAAACTAGCAAGAGTAGAATGGAACAAGGCTAGGAAATGGATTTTTAAACCTCAGATATATACTTCCATTAATGCCTCAGTTGAAGAAACCATGTTGTGCACTGCGTAGTGTTTCTGCCAGAGACATTATTTATATGCAGTCTACAAGGAGATAACTAGACTAGGGGTCTGAAGTATTTGTAGCTAACAGAAATAATGTGATGGGCCAATTTTACTCCGGGCTGATGACTTCATTGACAACTTAAATGAACAAATTCTGTCAACTATAGTCATAAATTAAATGAGTACTACTGTGTTTTACATGATTTTTACTATATTCCAGAGAGATTAAATAATAACTTGGTAGTAGATAACCTAGGAAGAAGGTTTGAATTAACATTGATCATCTCAGGAAGCTTCTTGCTTTTGGAGGTTGGGGGTGCTCTTGGAGGCTGGTAGATATTTTCTACACCATTTTGACCTCTTAACAGCTAGCTATTTGTCTACTATATTCCTTTAGTCATAGCATGCAAATATCTATAGCTGCCTCTAATTTTACTCAAAAAGGAAGTTTTGATACAGCATTTATATGGCTTCTTTTTTTAAATTTTTATTGGAGTATAGTTGATTTACAGTGTTGTGTTTGTTAGTTTCAGGTGTTAAATGGCTTCTTAAAACTTATGCTCCCATAACCAAGGTAGATCTATGAAATTTAACCCTACAATTTTCTCACACCTGCTTTTTTTTTCCCCTATTTCTTCTCTACTTTAAAAGAAAAATAATAACAAAGCACTTTACAAAATGTTGTGAGAGATAATGAAAGAAGTAGCCCCAGTTCTACCTCTTAGTTTCCTTGATCATTCATTCAGTCTTTCAGCTATCTTCACCAATTCCAGATCCCTAAGGATGACTGTGGTTTTGGCAGCAGTGGGACAGAAATTTTAGCAACATAACTAAAGAATAAGGGAAAACTATATGTGGACAAATGACTAACAGCAAATTTTTCAAAGATTGTCAAGGATAGGACAGATATTTTAAAAGTCCTGTTCAGGAATTCCCTGGTGGTCCAGTGGTTAGGACTCTGGCATTCATTGCCGAGGGATCAGGTTCAATCCCCGGTTGGGGAACTAAGATCCCACAAATCATGCGGCACAGCCAAAAAAAAAAAAAATCCCGTTCTTGATAATTTTATGTAAGTTAAAGGTATGTTAATTCAGTTATTTTATCAGAATGCCATTTGGTAAAATACCTCCTCTAAAACATTGAATGTAATATCGAATCTCTGAAAGTCGTAATGGATTGTTAACTTTTTTTCCAGCAGCTGTTTATATCAAGGACATAATCATAACAAAAGTAGTACAGAAACAAAGTGAATTTATCATTTGGTAGGCCAGCTTTATAATTGATTCATACTTTTATTTTCAAATAGCAATTAATGTTATAGGAGAGGATTTCTCAGGAGTTAGAAGTGAAGAAGACACAAGAATTGATAATCCTGAGTTTTATCAGCTTGGCTTCTCATCTCTTGGGGAGAATCCTTTTTCCTTTCTGCTACAGTTCTGTATTTTTAAGTCTTGTTAATTGTCCTCTCACAGGATAAAAGCTAGAGCAGAGTTTCTATCAGATTCTCTTTTAGGAAGTGCTCCACCGTCTTCAAGAGGAATGCAAAAAGATATGTCCTTCATTGCAGTATAAACCAGAAATCCTAAGT
The DNA here is from genome assembly GCF_028023285.1 of Balaenoptera ricei. Taxonomy (NCBI): domain Eukaryota; kingdom Metazoa; phylum Chordata; class Mammalia; order Artiodactyla; family Balaenopteridae; genus Balaenoptera; species Balaenoptera ricei. The sequence goes on from NC_082639.1 coordinate 130,353,181, forward strand.
AATTTTGATTTCATTAAGTTTTTAATGCTTTTGTTAATACTGTTTTCAAGACAGAAAGCTTATTTTTAGTACTGTTATATCAAGTCCTTGAACTTGTATCGAGAAAACAATTATGACACAGAAGAGTTTCCTTTCTGCAAGCGACTGGCAGAAATGTTACATGTTTGATTATATAGCAGTTTTTATTCCTTATACATTTTAGTGTTCCCCCAAGCTGTTATTCATCATAAAAAGAAAAAAATCTAAAGCCCTATTCAAATTTGTCTTCGAATATCCATGTACTCCTTTTGGGGGGGAGGGGAGAGGTGACTTCAAAGTGGTTTGTATCCATTTCTGTAGCGTTTCTTGATTCTTATTTACCATTTTACAAAGGTTTTATATGTTGAGATGGATGTATATTATGATTATCACCTATAGACTCTTCAGGTGGAATTGCCTTTCCATAATTTAGAAAACAAATTTCTTGCAAGATTAGTCAGGAGAAGAGGATGGAATTATACCAAAACGTACGATCTTATAACATAGAGTTTTAGAAAATAACAGAGCACAATAAATTTTCTTCTCCCGCCTCCTTCCCAATAGTGTACAGGCTGTAATCCCTCCCTAGATTATAAGTCTATGAATTTGAAAGAACAGAAAGAATTTGATAGCATTTAATTGCAGCAAAGTTTTTACTAAACAACTTCTTTTGGAGCCCTTGCATCTTACTTCTCAGTGTTTCTGAAGGAGCCAATGATAGTTATTCTTGATGCTCTAGCAACTGAAGAAAAAGATCCTGAGCGTTCCATTAAATAAAAGTACCAAGTTTATAAAGTATGTCATTGCATGTTAATATTCTTTGATTCCCTAAAAACTAAATATGGTTCTCAAATGTGTGTGATTTTCATCTGACTCAAAGGGAGTCAGGTACACAAAGCTAGAAAATGATGCAATGCCACTTTTGAAATATAGAGTGTTTCTATAACACTTGCTTTGAACTTTAAGTGAGAACCATAACAGATGTGAGAAAGAGTTATGACAAGGACAACCTAATTTAAGTTTTATAAATTTTAGGAAATGTCATCTTTTTATTGGTTTCAGAGAATTTTTTCAAATGTTTTAAACACAATTTTCAGATAACAATAATGAAAAGCTGAGCCCCAAACCAGGGACAGGTGAACCAGTTTTAAGTTTGCACTACAGCACAGAAGGAACAACTACAAGCACAATAAAACTGAACTTTACAGATGAATGGTAAGTTAATATTTTTGTGAAGATGTTCTTAGCCATTTTGTAGGATTGTATTAGATATTATTTTTAGCACTTCATCATCTTTGTTTTGCAATAATACATTGGTTCTCAAACTTTAGTGTGCTTCAGGATCACTTGGAGAGCTTGTTAAAACAATTACTAGACCCCACTCTCAGAGTTTGAGATGGAGTCAGAGAATTTGCATTTCTAAAAACTTCCCAGGTGATACTAATATTGCTGGTCCTGGGATATTTCTTCTGATAGAAAATGCAAAAGATAAAAATAATCAATCACCAATAGACCACTAGTGCAAAAATTAATAAACCTAACGTTTTGGAGCTTTTTGCAGTCTTGGTCCTATGTAAAAGGTATGTGTATGTGTATATATACATATATATTTTTGGTTTGAGTTTTAAAACATGATTTTAATCATACCTAATATATTCAGTTCTCCCCTACATTTATTTGAGTTAACTTTATAGTAAATATTCCCACAATACTACTTAGTTTTCATAAGTATTATTTTATCAGCTGTATAATAGATTCCATCAAGTGGATGTACCATAGTTTTACTTAACCATTTCCCTTTAATTAGGCAGTGAATTTATTTGTTTATTTTTACCAAATAAAACTATAATGACTATCTTTGTTTACAAGCTTTTTCCTACCTTTAAGGTTATTGATTTGGGATATTTTTCCAGAAATAAACTATATCTAGATTGAAACATATTACAAAATTATTTTCAAAAGGATAATCTGTTATTACATTTCTCCCAGCAGCATATGAAAGTACATGTTTTGCTGTCTCCAGGCCAATGTTCAATATCAATATATTCATTTATTTGTAACATATATTTGATTTTTAAATAATTTTTATTTTTATTTAATTTATTACTGGTGAGTTTGAACTTTATTTAATAGTTGTATAGATTCTTTTAAATGACATTTCTGATTATATTTATTGCTCATTTAATCTAGTTAAATCTTACATTAAAAAAAAAATCTAGTTATGTGAGCTTCTTAAATTCTTTGCCACTGTCTCATTGCATTTTGTGTGAGAGAGACAGCACCCAAAATTTTGTATTTGAATTTATTACTATTATTATATAAACTAATATATAGATAATACAATCTTTCTTAATATATAATTAATTATATATTAATATAATTATATGTGATTAATGCAGGGTGATTATATTAATCATTTAATACCCAATATATTAATTATCCTATATAATTAATATATTATTATATTAACATATTTAATTGTATATTATTATATATTATGTTAGTATAATATATAATATTGCTTATAAATAATATATAATATAGTTATATATTGTTTATTAATATATAATTAATTATATGTTGATATTTATTCCAATTCACTGGTTTCCATTTGTGTTTCTGTGTGTTTTTAAATATTAAACTCTTTGATTAAATAAGATTTTCACATATTATTGAATACCTTTCTACATCCCAAAGACTGTTCTAGACACTGGGAATGCATCAGTGAAAAAAATAGACAAAAAAACCTCTGCCCTATTGGAGCTTACCTTCTAGGTATGGGAGGCAGACAATAAACATAATAAGTGAATTGTATAGTATGTTAGATGGTATTAAGTGCTGTGAAAGAAAATAAGACAGGTAAAGATGTTTGGGAGACCTAGGGAAAGGGTTAGGCATCATTGAGAAGATGACATTTGGACAATTTGAAGGGTAAGAAGGAGTGAGCCATGCATATATCTGGGGAAAGCATTCTAGGCAGAGAGAAAGCCAGTACAATGCCTCTGAAGCAGGAGCAGTCTTAGTATGTTCAAGGATCTTTTAAAAAAACCCAATGTAGCTGGAGTAGAGTGACCAGAGGAGAGAGTAGTAACAGATAAGGTCAGCCAGGTAAGTGAGAAGGGTCTTTAAAAGGATAAAGGATATCTCTGGTTGCTGTGTAGAGAACAGGCCTTAGGTAGAAGCTGGGAGACCAGTTAAAAGGCTTTGGCAGTAAGCAAGGTGAGAGGTAGTGGTGTCTTGGACCAGGATAGGAGCAGTGGAGGTAGTAAGAAGAGATTGGATTCTAGATATGTATTTGAAGGTACAGTTAATAGAATTTCTTTATGAACTCTAGTGTTTGACCTCAACTTTTAAAAATAATGATATCTATGGCCCTTTTTCTTAGTACATGATTTAAGATCACAGAAGATTGTCATAGTTATTCTTAAGTCTTTTCTATTCTCATGTTTCTGTACAGAAGGGACTGATATCTTACAAACAATCTCATCTGAACATTTTTGAACCAAACATCTTTAGTCCCACTCTTCTTTTGAATGCTCCTTTTCCTTCTTTAAAAACTGACCATGAATTATATTCTCTTATTTCTTTATCAAAAAGGTAGTTAGCTTTTTTCTGATTATGAAAGTATTCTGTATTCATTGTAAAAAAAAAATTTCAAAAGAGTATGCAGTCTTTTTCATCTATGCCAGCACGGTGTCTTGCTTTTATTTTAGTTTCTTTGATCCAGATAAGGCAATAGAGCACACTGACCAAGAGCTTGGGCTCTGAACCTGACTAGCTGTTGAACCTCTCTAAATATCAGTTTTCTCATCTGAAAAAGGGCATATTTAATAGAACCTGCTTCAGACTTTGTTGGGAAGATTTAATGAGAACATGCAGAAAAAGTACATAGCACTTAGCACGTTGACTAGCACGTGATAGGCTTTAAATAATTGTTAGCTACAATTGTCATCTTTAATAAATTGCCTTTCAGATCCTTTGCCCAGTTTTTTACTGTGGTGTTTATCTTTTTCTTATTGATTTATGAGAGCTATATATTATAGAATTAAGTGAGGATAATATCATTTGTCTTTCATTTGTTGCAGATATTTTTCCCAGTTTGTTGTTTGTCTTTCAGTTTACTTATGGTAGTTTCGCTTTATGGTTTCAGCCTGTGAGCTAATACTCCTTGTCCTTCCCAGGATTAGGGGAAAAGTTTCTTCTTGTTTTCCTCTTAAAGTTCTGTGATTTTATATCAAAAATATGTTTAATCCTTTTACAATTTATTTTACCATAAAGTATGATGTAGAGCTTATAGCTCAATTTTTCTACATGGCTTTTCCTTTGTCCCAGTACCATTTACTGAGCAATCTAGTCATTTATCTGTGATTTAAAATGCCATATTAACACATGCTAAATGTATTTACTTGATTACTTTGTCTTTTCCACTAATGGCTCTGTATTCCTACATCAATGCCATAATGTTTTAATTATCATAACTATTCTACACTGAGCATTTTATTTAAGCCTGTATCATAGCTTTCTCGATGGAAAAAAAAAAAAAAGATTTGTATATCACATTGGCTTCTCTATACCAAAATTGCTATGCATTTCTTTCTGGCTAAAAAGAAATACATGTTCATTGCAAAAAAATCAGAATCTAGAGAGAAACTGAAAAAAAAATCACAGTAACCCTACTGAGATGACATTTAACATTGGTGAATATCCTTTCTGACATTTTTCTCTGCTCATATACCCATGTAGATATACATTTTTCTTAAAACTATATTATATATGGATGCCCTTTTAAAAAAATCAAATTGACTTCTGCAATTAGCCTAAAAAGGTTTTTATAAAATTTTGACAAAAGTTCCATGATAATTTGCATTGTTTATTGAGTCACTGCTGTTTGTCTATAATTAACGTTTTTTAAGTTACTGTAGCTGTTCAGTTTCTTTTTCTTGTTCACATCTATACTAAATTTAAGAAATTGTTGCTTTTCTGTGAATTTAATTTTAATCTTAGTCAGATTGTTATACATTTTCCTCTATTTTCCTTCCCACTCAATCCCCTTCTTACACATATGTCATGATTTGTCACAGAATGTTCATTGAAAATTATTTATTTAAATTGGTCTGGTATTCTGCTCTAGCTAAAAATTCTAACAGAATTAGGATCATCATCAGGTAGGTATTAAAACTAAAACAGAAAACATTATCCTTTTACAAAACCGTGGTGCTCAATCACTTGCCATATTTGAACAACAATCTAGAACTGGCAGGGGTCCAGTGGTCCAGAGGGCAGTTCAAAGACCAAAGAAATTTCCAGGCCTCTTTTCAAGTATTAATTTAAAAGTAGCCTAGAACAACAAAGTCTAAAAGGGCCTATGATCACAGTCTGTAAAATCATTAAGAATTTGAATGTGGTGAACCATCTGTAGTGAGAACAAGAAGAGAGATTATATAATTAAGTTAAAATTCAATAGAGAGACTTGTAAAAATATATATCAGGTCGTAGAAGCATCAAACCAGTGAAGAAGCGGTCCTTTCATATTTTTAAATCTCTTTTTAAATATTAAAGTGGATTAGAATAATCACCTAGACTTTTTAAAGTGATGTTTTTCAAGTACTATTAAAATAGTAAATCCTGTATTTTATTTGTAGTCAAGTTTTTTGATCAACTTCTCTAGTTGTAAAATATAGAAATTATCCTAAAAGTTCATGTTTATTAACTTCTTGGTGGGATCACTTATCTTGTCTTGATGGTAGGAGCAGTACTGCCTCAAGTTCTAGAGGAAATGGGAGCCACTGCAAATCTGAGGATCAGGAGGAATCCTTGGTCCCACAGAGCTCCACGCAACCATTAGAAGGAGAGAATGAAGCAAGTAAGGTGTTAATTTTGTTTTTGGCATGACAAAACCCAGTGTTGGATGTTTACCTATTTTTCTGATACCTCAGTGCTACAGTTTTGTTTCTTGTTTTTAATCAATTACTTTTGCCGTAATAGTCCAGTTACTGCTGTTGAGAAACAAATAACAAATGCAAAAGGTAAGGACCTTAAGCATTTAAGATGGGGCATCACAGTAAAGCACAGTTCCCCTCTGTGGACACAGTGGCCAAGATAGATGGTCATCGTACTGACAGTATGTTAGATATAAATGTTGGTTTGAATTATCTTTACCATTTTTATACCTAGCAGTGAAATACAGAGTACCTATCTTGATTCTTTCAAAGAGTATAGGTGGTTTATGGAGGGAAAAAAGGGATAAAATTTAAACAGGTTATAAGTAAATCCTGTTTCATGCAAGAAGTGCCATTTAGAGTATGTTTTTAGAACCCTTCCCTAGAATATTTTTATGTGATCATCAAATGAAATTTAGAGGTTAGTATAGCCTAGAACAGAGTAGATTTTCAGTACATACTTGATAAATGAAGGAATAAATGAATTGTTTTTCATTAAATGAATACATACCTCAGTATAACAGAGTTAACAAGAATAAAATACGTATAAAATGACTGTCTGGTAAGCAAATGTCCAATTAGGAACAAAAAAGACTGATCCTTCATGGGTCTTGGAATTAAATCCAGAAACAAGTATTTTCAATGGCCAAACAGAATTTATGGTGGGGCTAACTTTACTGTTTGTTCATGATAGTTCAAATTAGACCAAATGCATGACAAAAGGGCAGAAAAATACTCAGTTTTAAGTTTAGATTCTCTGTAGTTTAGAGGAAAAAAAAGCAAGATTGAGGAATGTCAGTTGTGAGGGATAATCTAAAGCAGAGATTCTTCACATAGAGTTCATAAAGGTCCACACATAGGCTTTAGGAAGAGGCAGTGGGCAGAATTGCACATCTCTTCCTGATAGCGTTTTACAGTTTTGTGGGTACATAAACATAGTGTTTGCATTACACTGGCAGGGCGAGGTTTTATCTGAGTGTCAAAAGTTTCTACGACCCAAAAAGGGTTAAGAACTACTTATATATAGGAAAGCTGGAGTATTAAATTGGTGTTTATTTTTCTAAAAAAAAAATTAGGATTTAATGATAATTTGGTTTAATTCCCAGAAGCTCCTGAAGAATCATCAGAGGATGTGACAACACTTCAGGAAGGTACGTCTGCAGAAAGCACAGTTCAGAACAGTATAGATATAGGTGAGTTGTCTTGTTCTTTTTAGATAATTCCTTCATATAGGAAAATAAGAAGCCTTAATCTGTATTAGTCTCTCCAGAGTTAGAGACCATTTCCAAATAGATGTGTTGTGGAATTTTGTCCTTCATATAGAGAGATTAGACTTTATTATATTAGAAATTGTCTGTGTCAGCTCCGAAGTTAGATTAAATAATTAGTGTTGCCAACATGACCAATTGTTACTACTTATTTTCTGACAGCACAATCAGATAAGTTTACTTTTGAGCCATTGGATTCCGGTTCAGGAGAAAGGAATGACTTCAATCTTGATAGCCCTTGTGGGGTTCCAGAAGACTCCACTTTGTCTGAAAAAGGCAAGGAACCAGGAACTTCAGATCAAACTAGCACTGAAAGTGCCACCAGTCAGAGTACCAGCAATCCCGAACCTCCATCACAACCAGAAGCCATTGGGCCTTTGGCTCACGAGGAAACATTGGCCAGGGACTCTGCTCTCCAGGACACAGATGACAGTGATGACGACCCAGTGCTGATCCCAGGTGCGAGGTATCGAGCAGGACCTGGTGATAGGTTGGTAAAGTTTTAATTAACATGAACTATAAAGAGTATAATTCACAAGCCTTTGTTTGAAGTCACATAAAGGAGTTTCTCCATTTTTGACAGTTACTTCCTCTAAGGGTGTCTCAGTCATATAAACTCACAGAATTTTCTAAATTATAAATGATTTCATATATTACATTCTTTGAGCAAACTGTGCACTAAGAGGAGAATAAAATGTCTCATTGCTCTGTATCTTCAGCACTAAGGCTTGGTCCTCAATTTACAGATCAAGAGAAAGGAGTGTTGAGAATGACCAACAGGTTATTTATGAAGTTAGGGTTATATTTAGTTGTCAGATTGCCCTGTAGACACCCTGGCCTTTATCAGTTTTGGGGTTTTTTTAATGTTCAGTTTTTCTGCTTTTCTCTTGACCCTGGATTAAGGTAGTGTGATAAAGTTCTCTTTTTGAGAACAGTATGTTTTCTCTGACTTCTACTAAACTTAGTAACTCAATTTCAAAAATGAAAAATCACACCAAATAACAAATATTATAACTACAGTAAAGAATTAAATTGCTAATATGTTCATATACTTTTTCCATTTTTCATATTATGAGTTCATAAGGATATATTTTATTTTTTTAGTAGATAAAGTAAATCTTTTAAAGTATATTGCATTCCATACTTTTCTAAAACTATTTCTATAATCAGTGCCATCATATCTCATTGTAAGTTCTGTCTTCTTCCAGAGAATAAAATTTTATCTTTAAAATCCTAGCTTACACAAGCATGAAGAACCCATATCACATATTTTTATGCTCAGTGTTCTGCTATTTATAAAATATTCTGACATTTCTGTCAAGTGAAAAGATTAATTTCCCATTAAAGAATGGCAATGTTATATAATGATTAAGAGCATAATGACTTATATTCTGGTTTTACCATTTACTAGCTGCTTCATCATTCAAATTACTTAATGTCTCTTTAAGGTTCAGTTTCCTTATCTATAAAATGGGGTTATGATTGTCTAGAATTGTTGTCAAAATTTAGAAAAAAATCAATCAGTCCAAGGACTTGTCTCAAATTGAAAGCACTGAATAAATGACAGGTGTATTAAACAACCAAGATATTCTGTGTAGCTACTTAGACTTTAAAAAGCAATTACAATAAGAATGGCTACAGGGATAAAGACTAACAGAGGACAAGCAAAATTCCTGAACGTTGTAGCTTGCAGTTCAGTGAAACTGCCTTTTCTTAACTATGAAGATAGATATGTATCTTCCTTTAGTCATATTTGGTCAACGTGTTTACTTTGCAATGACCCTGTTTTTAAATGTAGAGGAAGTAATCTTAGCTTATATTTGTATTTAGAGACTAATCAAACATCTTCTGTTTACCTGCCACACATTAGTCTTCAAATTCTTAGTATATATTTTAGACAAGTAAAACTTAGTTTCATTTCTTTCCATACCCAGAGGGAGTTCCTTACAATATTATTACCGCTTGATGTATGCAGATAAGGTTGGCAAGCATAGCACAATTTGAAAATCAAGTTGATGGTTTCTGAAACCCCGGGTAGAGAGCTAGAGCCTATAATTATTTTAAGTTCGTAAATTTATGGCTTTCTAATTATGTAAGCAAACATATGTCCTTGGTTTTTTTCTGTACTTACATAGCTTAAAGTGATACCACGGTCATAATGGAAAATAAAATTTAAGTATCAACTTCTAGTAAAATGCACCATGTCACTTACCAGGTCTGTTTGTTTAAATAAGAAATCATATATTTTTGGTAAATATTAAACACTTTCAAAAAATCATAATTATTTAGCATCTTCTTTTTAGGCTAATTATTTAACACTTTTACCTAGCCTGCTTTATAGCTGAGGAAACTGAGGTGCTAAGCAGGGATTTTGTATGTTCTAGACCTAAGAAGGTTTTTTTTGTTTTTTTTTTTACACAGTAGTGTAACATGAATGAGAAAGGAGGATTTGTGGGGAGAGTGGGTCCTAGAGAATGCAAAATGTCTTGCAGCATACTGTCCTTATTTTGGTTATCTGACTAGAAATGATAGTATCTTTCTATAGAGTGTTGTCACTTACTTATCATTTTCATAATACTTAGATGATTTATATGTTTTAGGGATTCTCCTGAGGTTTGGATCTGCCAAAAAATTGGCATCTGGTAGCTTCACTGACCCAAGAAACCCAGGTGCTGAACTAGACTAGCAGACTCTTTTAGAGGAGAGATGATCAGGGACAGCAACCTGGAAGTGCCCCCGCTTCACGCACGTACTCTTGAATTCACGCTCTCGTGGTTAGGTCCAGATTTGAAACCACCTCTGGGTCTACATTTGCTTCCCTGCTTTTTTTGTTTTTTAAACTAAATATTATTTAATATTCTGTACACTCAGTTTAGGTATTTAACCTTAGTTTGTCCTATATATTATTTTGTTTTATTCTATAGGACATAGTAGTAGTAACAGAGGAATAATAAAATTCTTCCCATTGAGAAAGTTAATTTACTGAAAAGAGAAGACAGATACACAAGCCATTTATAAAAACATGGAAAACAGTTTTAATATATGAAATAAATACAATATTATATATGTATATATGTGTGTATATACACACACAAAGTTGTGCGTACTGAGGTAATGCTAAAGTGATTATAGTGACTGTTTCGCAGTTACATCAGTTTTCCTTTGAAATTTGCATTATTCTTTCCTAGCTATTTACCAAAAATTTGTAAATGGTGGAAAATCTTCCTTCTGACTTTTCTCTAAATAATTTTGATAGTTCCTAACTTCCTGAGCACCATCTTGATTAAATCTTGAACTACCTATATAAAATGTACTTTTCATTTCTGTACCTTTCTAAGGGCTGTTCATCCTTCAGAAAACTGCCCATTTATCTTACTTCTAAATTTGGAGGAATGGGTATGTTGACTTTTATTCTAAAGAGAGAAAGTTTAAGAAATTTTGCTTCTTCAGAACATGAAAAGAATAATTTACCAGCTTATAAATAGGCATATGAATTTTGAGAATTTCTATTTCCAAAGGGACAAAGAATTTCAAAGCTCTACTGTAAAAATACCACTTGGTTCTTAGAATCTAAGGAAACATTTCACACTTGGATGAAATGCCCAACTAAAAGGATGCATGTCTTAAAGGTCATTAAGAAACCCAGTCAAGATTAGTTTGGTTAGGCTAGAGATGTTTCCAAAATTGAAAATGGTAAAAGAGTATATACTTAGATCTGTACTTTAATTTGTATGAAGAATTACATAGTGGATCTCATAATTTTTTTGCCACACATTTAATTTTTTAAATGAAACCTAAAAAGTTTATAGCTAAGCCATTTTCAACACATTTAATAAAAATATCAAAACAGTTCTTTGCAACACAAAGTTATGATTTTTTAATAAAGATTTGCATTCTTATAATTTGGTTAAATAAATATGACCCAGGTTTTCATTTTTGAGCCGAGAACAAGCATGAGAAGGAAATGTCTTAGAAAATAAAGGCCTTAACAACTAACGTAGGTATTTTAAAATGGAATGCTCTGCTCATTAACTATAGCTAGTCTCGGTATAAATATAACTGGGACTCTCTATAGCAGAGGTCAACAGACTTTTTCCTAAAAAGCCAGATAATAAATATTTTAGGTTTTGTTGGCCAAGAGGCAAAATGGAGGCAGTTATGTAGGCACTTCTATAATCATTTAAAAAATGTAACCATTTACAAATGTAAAAACTGTTATTCTCCTATGGGCCATTACAATAACAGGCAGCTGGCCAGATTTGCCCCAAGAGCCATAGTTGGCTGATCCCTGCTTTATAGCAAAAATAAGTCTTATAGAGAGAAACCAAGCTATAGTGTATGGTAGAATGCCTCTGTTGACAGGTAACCAAACTTTAAAACAGTGAAATCTATGAATCACCACGTTTGGTCCCCTTTAACTTTGTCTACAGCAGGAACACAGAACATTAAATGGAAACTAAATTGAAGAAAGAAATAATTAATCAAACATATACTTTCTAATATGGTATAAAAAAAGCAATAAATGAAAGTAGTATGTGTTTCTCTTAGTGATTTTATATATTGGATTTAGAAACATAAACAGGTGCCCTTGGAATGAAAGGAAAGTGGTCAGGTTTATTATTTAGATGGTCTTCATGTAAACAGTTTTCACAGCGCCAAATCCATCTTCTAGTAAACGGAATGATGGCCTGGCTGATAGCTCTTCCTCTTGCCAAACCCAAGAGGTTTTTTGCTCTCTAAAAAAAGACAAGTATCTAAGTAAGCTTCCTGAAGAAGTTCTCACATAGTCTTGAATAGTTTTTAGTTAATAGACTCAATTAAGATGCTGTAAAGATTTTTTATGTAAAGATTAAAGATATTAACCCTATATTGCCTGTTACTTTTTTAAAAAATATTTATTTGCATAGAAATTTGGTTCCATTTACCTATTCTGGACTCTATGGAACATGGCCTTCATTTTTAAAGCCAAAATTCTTTACATACTGTAAATTTGCTATCATCTATTTAGTCATCATTATAATCACTCTTTCAGTATTTCTAGTGATTCAAGTTTATTCTTTATTAAAATTGCAGAGGAAAAGTAATCACAGAGAAAGAACTGAACTCCTAGGGAGTTAAAAGCTCTGTTATTCTTTGCTTGCTGGTTATACAGTCTTATGGTTAGGACAAATGAGTCAGCTCAGGGCTTAATTATTTAGTTCCCAAAGGGCAACTCAGCCCTGGGGAGCTAGTGTGTTCCAGTGGAGGGTATTGATAATATGAATCTGAACCTAACAGGGTTAGGTTCTAACTTTTTTAAAAGATAAAAGGGATTAAGTGCAATGTCTTCCTTCTAATCTATCTTCAATGAGTGTTTCTGTTTCCTTAATTTCCTCATACACATTTAGTTGAATGACGTATTCTCACATAATACCCTAAGTTACAAAGGGAAACAAAAGTATTTTAGATTTAGATGATTAATGATGAAAGTGGTGGCCTTAATGCTTTAAATATTTGGTTCTTTGAAGTCTTTGTGAGTGACTTTAGTTATTGTGTTCCCTTCACTAGATTTAATATCAGAGGAACAACAATAGGTGATAGAATAATGAGGTAATTCAGTATGTTCCTTCATTATTTTACTTTTTCTTTATGATGAATTTGCCAGGTCCTCTTTTTCCACAGCTAACCACCTTTCCTATTAACAGTTAATACTTCTTTGAACTTAACTGAACTCTATGTGCTAAGTATTATAAAGCGGGTTGCTTTTCACAAACTATATTTAGCTGCATGCACTGCATGGGAATAGAATGAAAAGAAATTTCCTGTGTGCAGATATAATTGATGTTCACTTCAAGTGTGTCATATGATAAAGTAACTATAATCTGAAAGGATGTATTTTAACTATTAGTTACTTGCTTTGGCTATTTTGTTGAAGAATGCAACTTATGTTTTTCTAGAACTTGATTGGAGGTAACAATTAGCAACTTTTTGGTATTATTCAAAAATACTCCTTTTCCTTGAGATCAGTAACAAAAAATGGACTTGAGTCTAATTCTGTGCATAGGTTTAAGATTCTGATTTTTTTAAAGAAAGCAGTTTTCTCATAAATTGGTTAGTAACTTAGTATCACACGTCAAGTGATACATAACTCTCAAACACTTCTGTAATTTGAAGACTAACAAAGGGGTACATTTTTAAATGTAACTTTAAAGTGAACCTCAGTTCCATTATTCATTTACCCAAAACCTGGGTTACTGACAAAATCGACCTTGTACCTAATTCTAGTGGCACATGTCTGTTATTTATCATATGTTTCTAAAACGAAGTGGAATATAAAACGTAATATATAGCAACAATCAGAAATGTAAAATTAGTAGAGTTCCTCATGGGGAATACAGAAATGATGAAATAAGCCAAAAATATTGTAGCTACATAGAAATCCCTGGTTACGTCCCATTCTCACAAGGATTCTCATATAAACATCTCAAAATTGCTTTTGCTTTTGTGCTGGTGTTTATAGACTTTTTTAACATTAAGGTATATTTGGAGTGACTTTTTGTAAATTAGTCTGTTGGTAAGTATCACTTTCTAATTAAATAATACTAGAATGGAATTTGTTTCAGGGCTTTTTGATTTTCTGATTTATACCCTGCATCCTAAGCACTCAAAGCCAATTTCTACTTTTACAGTGAAGATTGCAACCTAAAAGTACCATGTCGCTCTAAATGAGTTATAGAAAAGCTAAAACGTTGAAGTGGAAGGCATTCTGTGTTATGGCTGTTGCCAAGAATTGCTCATATTCTCTACATCAGCCATATTCGGAGTGTCTCTGAATACACCTTATGCCTCCATATCTTACTCTGTGCCCTCTAACTGAAATGACCTCCTATTACCATCACCATCATCATCATTTTGGCCACCTCAACTTTCAACATGCATCTTTTTCTTTTTTTTAATATTTATTGATTGATTGATTTTTGGCTGCGTCGGGTCTTAGTTGCGGCACATGGGCTTCTCTCTAGTTGTGGCGTGTGGGCTCCAGAGCATGCGGGCTCAGTAGTTGTGGCGTGCAAGCTCTCTAGTTGCGGCATGCAGGCTTAGTTGCCCCGTGGCATGTGGGATCTTGGTTCCCCGACCAGGGATCCAACCCGTGTCCCCTGCTTTGGAAGGCGGATTCTTAACCACTGGACCACCAGGGAAGTCCCCTCAACATGCACCTTAAGCTGCTCTTTTTTGAAATTTTTCCTGGCTATACATTGCATAATCCCAAGTAGGACTGAACATACCTTCTGTGTGCCTTTATATGTATCTGTTATGCTACCTGTAACACTTTATTGTATGTATGTGTGTATATGTTTCCTTATGTAAGATGCAAGCACCTTTAAGGCCAGCATGCTACATACATGAATACATAAATAAAAGTTGACAAAGAAGACACCTTTTTATCTAAAACTATAGCTAACTAAATTTTTATTCATATTTCCTTAGATAATCTGGCTTATTGTCTTCTTCCTCTGCTTCCTAAAATTTGAAATAAATGAAAAGCTATGAATTACTTTTTTAGGAGTCTGACAACATTCCCACACATTTGATGACTTGCTAGAAAGACTCACAGAACTAAGAGTCACTTGTAATCATGGCTATAGTTTATTATGACAAGGGAAAAACACATCAGATGGAATCTGGAAGAATCCAATCATAAACTTCCAACATTCTCCCACCCATTGTGGTCCATACAATGTGCTCATTCTTCCAGTGATAAAATGCAGTTAACACTTGTGTAGTGTTTCTGCCCAGAGAAGCCTGCTTAATTAAGACTCGAAATCCAGCAGTTTTATTGGGGCTGATCATATAGGCACCCTCTGCACCCAGCCACAACCCCCTACATTCCAGACTCTGAAGGAAAGTAGGTGTTCACCATGAATCACATTATTTGTACAGACCGTCTAGGCAAGCAGGTACATCAGGGTTCAGTGTCTCAGACAGGCAGAACAATGGAGGAAACATTACAAAGGTCAAGTTCTCTTTAGAGGTAGCAGCATCAGGCCTGCTATCCTTTATTTTTATTTACTAACACATTTTGAGGCAAAGAATACGATCTGCACCCCCACCACCACCCAGACACAAAAGGACTAGAAACAGCAAGATTCTGTAGCAACTCATCCACCTCTCTTATTTCAGAGACTTGTAAGAGGTATGTGTTGAAATGACTGAAATTCCAATCCAGAGACCTTGTTGGTGACAGTAGATGACTTAGTAACACTAACATGGCTTTTACTATAAACAAGTGCTTTAAAGAACTTAAAAGTTTTAGTTTTAGAAACACAAATGACATATCTTTTCTAAATTTCTATTCATAGATTCATTTGGCCAACAAACTTTTTTTTTATTGATAATTTAAAGGTAAATTTGAGCTTAACTCGGAATAATCACAAACTCTAAATTTGGAGACTCAAGTCAATGAGGTTTTCTTTCTAAAAACCACTAAGTTAATATGAGAAAAATGTATGTATAGTATAAATTAAGAGAATTGAACTTCGTATACTGGTATCTAGAGTTAAAATGAGCATATTCAGTGAGGCATAAGTAAGTAGAATTTAACTTATTCTTTTGTTTTAATATCTTTTGCCTAGGGAATGTTTCTTTGACACATACAATAGCAACTTGGTTCTCGTCCGAAAGTCTTATAGCTGTTCTGAAAATAGAGAAATATTTATTACAGAAACTCTCCTGTTACAGGGGGCAGGGGAAGAGGTAGGGATTGGGAATAGCATCCGTATGCTTATAAAAACCTAATATTTTGATCTTTGACTGGAAAAAGTCAATCTCAAGTTTTGTAAATAAATGCAAACTCAACTTATTTTTTTTTATTTATTTATTTTTTTGCTGCGTTGGGTCTTTGTTGCTGCGCGTGGGCTTTTCTCTAGTTGCGGGGAGCGGGGGCCGCTCTTCTTTGCGGTGTGCGGGCTTCTCGCTGCGGTGGCTTCTCTTTGTTGCGGAGCACGGACTCTAGGCATGTGGGCTTCAGTAGCTGTGGCACGCAGGCTCAGTAGTTGTGGCTCCTGGGCTCTAGAGCACAGGCTCAGTCAGTAGCTGTGGTGCATGAGATTAGTTGCTCCACGACATGTGGGATCTTCCCGGACCAGGGCTTGAACCCGTGTCCATTGCAGTGGCAGGCAGATTCTTAACCACTGTGCCACCAGGGAAGTCTGCAAACTCAACTTACTTAAAGATGGAAGGATTTAATCTTTGATTAAGCCATCTTTTTCTACCCTAATATTTTGTTCTTTTACAAGCTATTTTAATAATATCAATAGTATTGATTAATTTTACCACTGTAGCTATATGTTTTGTTGTCGTTGTTTTTTGGCCACACCACCTGGCATGGGGGATCTTAGTTCCTTGACCAGGGACGGAACACATGCCCCCTGCACTGGAGGCACAGAGTCCTAAGCACTGGACTGCCAGGGAATTTCCAACTCTAGCTATATGTAAATATGTTTTATAAAAGGATTTTTTTACCGTGTTGAAAACAATAGGCAAAGTAATTCACTTTATATTTTTAGTGCTATTTAAGAATGTCTTTTTGTAGTTTGGCCTAGTTGTTTTTTTAACTACTAAATGTGCCAGTTTAATATCTTTTTTAAAAAATAAGGCTTATAGACTCTTTCTGATTGATGTAACTTTCTAATTTGAGCTTGGAGACATCTAAAGAAATTTTGCTGACCATTTTAGAAACAGAATTTTCTAGAATATGAAGTATTAAAAATAAAATATAAAGACTCAGGGAAGAGAAAAGGATCAAAATGTAAAGTCAGGAATCTAGGTTTTATTTTCTTAGGTCAAATGTACTTCCTTCAGATTCACTGTCTTTTTTTCCCATCTATTAAATGCTATTTTCAAAATAAAATAATAGCTAATACGTTGAGATGTTTTTACTTTGAAATTCCTGGATAATCAGTTTTGTATTGATTAGTTAATTCAATAAACTATATGAATCAGACACTGTGGTGGATGCTGGTGATATAAGGATAATGAAGACACATCCTCTCTGAGCTGTCGGTTCAGTGAGGTACACAGACACGCATAAATAATTACAACACAGTAATTGCAGTGATAGAACCTTGCATAGTCAATGGGATTATTAAGGGCCTAATCTGAGGAAAGGGAGAATTGTATTTTTATAATTCTTGGTTTGTGACACACTGTCATTGTTGATTCATGGTTAGCTCATTTTCTTTATTATTTATTAATGTAATAAATACCCATGAACCCGCCACCCAACCCAAGAACTAGAAAACTGCTAGTACCTTAGATCTACCTGTACTCCTCCCCATTCTGTCCCCCTGCCCACTATACCAGTGGTAATCATTCTCCTGAATGTTATGTGTATCGTGCCTTGCTTTAAAAAACAAAGAATTACCAGATAATTACCAGACATAAATGCCAAAACAATGTATTATTTAATTTATTTTACCCACTTCTGAACTTTATAAAAAAGGATATCTCACTATAAATGGGACTTGCTATCTTTTTTTCCAGTCAACAATATGTTACTAAGATTGATCCATACTGTTATGTACAGCTGTTGCTCAATCAGCTTTACTGCTGTATTGTAAGTTATTGTACGACTATACCATAATTTATCCTTTTTCCTGTTAATAGGCATTTAGGTTGTTTCCAGTGTTGACCTGAAACAAATAGACTGCTAGATATTTCTCTAGCAAAGATGTGTTTATTTGGGATCAGTCAGAGAATTGCAGTTTGGAGTCTGCAACCATGATGAGCTACACACAGGTGTCTCCCCCTCCCCCACCCCACTCCCGCAAGGGAAGGATAATGCTTTCATAGAGAGGAAAAGGAAGGTGAGAGGGCTATGGTAAATAAAGAGTATGGCTTTTCATTGGCTGAGTCTTTTTCAGGAAAGAAGAGATGTCTTCCTTCTTCCTATTGGGCTCTGCTGTGGTCGCAGGACATGAGATCTCCCCCTTCCAAACTCCCAACTGTATTTAATTCAAATTTCTGTGTTTTAATTTTTAACATTTCCCCCTTTTGATCAAGACCTTTCTCTGAAAGCATTGCTGATCAAGAGTCAGGTTTTCTAGTTTTAGCTTTTTGTCCTTCAGTATCATGAAGGACTTTTGCTGGGTGTAGCGTCTCACATTGGAGGGAAAGTGCACAGATTAGAAACCTATTAAGGTCACATTTGAGTAACAAGGTAGGAGGGAAAACTCTAAGGTACTTTTTGTCTAAAGTCCATATGTTATCAAGATCATAGACATTGGAGATCACCTGAAGCATTATGTCATCATCAAAGGTTTAGCAACAAACTTCCAACAAGCCTGTTCTGGATATCTTGGGAAAACTGTTTCATCAGATGTCATCTGCTTCAGTTCCAGGAAATGTTTTCTTTTAGGTCACCAGATTATGTGCAGGTCCAGTCAGGGTTTGGTGCTTTCTTTAGGTGTCTCATGTGAATCTTAAGAGTCTATTCCTTGGGAGTTTGGCAGCACAGGGGTTGGTTAGCAGTACTCGATAGGGGCCTTTCCAGCAAGGTTGAAGAGAGTTCATCTGGAAGTGTCTTTTTTAAAGGACAACGTTTCCAGATTGCAAGGTGTGATGCTTCAAGTTTTCATCTCCCAAGGGCACACTGTGAAAAGATTGCTCTGTCAAAACTTTTTTTTTTTTTTTTTTTGGCCGCACCGCACAGCTTGCAGGATCTTAGTTCTATGACCAGGGATCAAACTTGGTCCTCCTCCAGTGGAAGCATGGAGTCCTAACCACTGGACCACCAGGGAATTCCCAAAACATTTTTTTTAATAGAAGCAATTAGGCTTTTGAAATATTAGAGTATCTCTCCTTTTATCAGTTTTATCAGGTCAAAAGAAGCAGAAGCCAAGTGCATTGGGCATCTTGTGACTGTCTCAAAGGCTAAGCGTTTATGAGTTCCAAAAGGGGCGGACCTGAAATTTAGAAGGACCAGCCGTAATGCTTTTGGCCAAGGTATTTGGAGGGCCTTTACAAATTTTGCCAATTGAATCTTAATACCAGTAGTGCGTTCGACTAAACCAGAGGATTGAGGGTGGTAAGAACAGTAATAGTGTTGTAAAACTAGCCAAACAGCATAGACATTTTGAAGCACCTGGGCAATCACTGTGAAGTTAAGGAGGATTTCCCCAGGTAGGGATAATCTTTTCCAAAAGAAATTTATCCGCAGAAGAGGCAGTAGCCTGTCTGCAAGGGAAGGCTTTGGTCCAGTGTGAAAACATACAGACCATAATTAAAACATATTTATATCCATTAGATGGAGTAAATTGTGTGAAATTCATTTGCTGGATCTCTAATGGTCCATTAGGCGGTTTAAAATGTCTGGGAACAGTATGAACAGGCTTCCCTGGGTTGTACTTTGGAAAAGTAGGACAAGTGAGATAGGCACTTTTTGCAGCCTTATTAATGTTTCCCCATCAATACTGATTCATGAAGACTAACATTTTTTTAGTAGATTAATGGTTTAGTGCATGTACAGTGGTGAGAAGTGGGAATTTTAGACTCCAGGGTAAAACTGGGTTCTTACTTGGTCCAAACCAGAGCTTTCTCTTTTTTATCACACCAACAATTGTTGAATTTCCAATCTTGTTTTCCCTTTTCTGAGGCCAATTGTTGGGATTCTCTAGCCGGTTTTTCTAAATTATCATTTGGGGAAATATCCCTTTGGACTATGACAGTGGTTTGGCTACTGTTGGTTCCTTTAAGGGCAGCCTTCCTTTCAGAAGTATTGGCAAGGTGATTTCCCTTAGCTTCCAGAGAGTCAAGTTTAGAATGCCCCAGAATCTTAATAATAGCTGAAAGTGGGAGGTAAGAGTATTGCATTCATCATTTCTGAACATAGGGGCCATTTTAAAATTTTATGTCCACCGGAAGTAAGGAAGCCACATTGCTTCCATAACATTCCAAAATCATGAGCTACTCCAAAAGCATATCTACTAATTAGTATTGAGTTGGCTAAAAAGTTTCTTTCAGTTTTAAGTAAAAATAAAAGACATTTTTCATTTTCACCAAGAATTTTACTGAACAACGTATTCACTAACCGAATGAACTTTTTTGGCCAACCCAATATAATATTGGCAGTTTTATCCTTGGCTAAAGTACAAGCCTGTGTAAGGGTGTATAATTCAGCCTGTTGGGTCAAAGTAGCCGTAGAAAAAGATGCTGCCTCAACAGCACTAAAAGGAGTTGGAATAACATACCCAGCCCAGTATTCGCCATTGTCACCTTTTAAAGAACCATCAGTGAACCATGAGAAGTCGGCATTATTACCTGATGGAATTTCCTGTAGATCATCACGAGGAGTCAGGAGTTAGTTCATCAGCATTAAGCAGTCATGAGGGACTTCGAAAATGATGGAGGGGAGAAGAGTAGCCAGGATAAGGTATTACAACGTAGAAGAATGGTGTGAGGGGCAGCTAACAAAAGGATTTAACAGGAGGTGAGGTAGCTGGCAGAGAAATGTTGAGTGTGATGAGAATTCAGGAGAGCTTCTACTGCATGAGGTACAAAAATGGTTAAAGCGGATCCCATAATGATTTTCTCAGTGGCCTTAACCAAAAGGGCAGTGGCCTTAATAGCTCTAAGGCAAGGGGGGTACCCTTGTACCACAGGGTCCAGTTGCTGGCTGTAATACCCTATGGGGTGATGTTTTTGGGTCAGCACCCCAAGGGCATTCCCTTTCTTTTCATATACAAAAAGAAAAAGGGAGATGTGGTCATTGGGATGCCCAAAGACAGGTGGGTTCATCAAACTCCCCTTTAAGGCCTTTAAAGGCTATGTTGTCTCCTTCTTCCCATAAAATTGGGCTGGGGTTGTTCTTGTTAAGGAAAACATAGAAATTTGGCCATAAGAGAGAAATTTGGAATCCAGTTTCGTCAATAAGCAACCAAACCAGGAAAACCTCACAGTTGGCACTTAAGTTTTGAGTTTTGGGAAACTTAGGACATCATGAAGTCTGTCAAGATCTAGGTTTAGCCCTCGTTCTGATATCAGATGCCCTAAATATTGAATCTGGGTTTGGGCAAACGGCAATTTTTCTTTGGCAACTTTAAGCCTTTAAGGCTAAAAGCTTTAGCAAGTGAATACTGTCTTCCTTTGAGGAGGCTTGAGAAGGAGAGCAAAGAAGCAAATCATCCACATATTGCAAAGTAGAACCTCTAGGGAACTTTTCTGTTTTGTTTTGTTTTTTAAATTTTTATTGGAGTATAGTTGATTTACAATGTTGTGTTAGTTTCAGGTGTACAGTAGAGTGAATCAGTTATACATATATCTACTCTTTTTTTTTTTTTAGATTCTTTTCCCAGATAGGCCATTCAGAGTACTGAGTAGAGTTCCCTGTACTATACAGCAGGTTCTTATTAGTTATCTATTTTATATATAGTAGTGTGTATATGTCAGTTGCAGTCTCCCAATTTATCCCTCCCCGCCCTTGTCCTCTGTTAACCATAAGTTTGTTTTCTACATCCGTGACTCTACTTCTATTTTGTAAATAAGTTTCTAGGGAACTGTATATCATCCAGATCAGCCTTCAGAATCTGTGATAAATAAGAACTCTTAGTAAAACGCTGAGGCATTACTGTCCAGGTGAAAATTTTTTGTTCCTAAGTGAAGGCAAAAAGGTATTAGCTAGCTTCATCACCTGGAATACTAAAGAATGCACTGCATAAATCAATTACAATAAAAAAAGAAAAATTGCTTCCGGCAGGAATGGCTGTTAGTAAACTATGAGTGTTAGGAACAACAGTGTCAAGGGGTGACAGTGTTATTTACTGCTCAGAGGTCCCGGACAAACCTTCACTCTTGGCCCTTACATTTTCTCACCAGAAAAATGGGAGAGCTATAGGGGCTAGTATAAAGGATAATGAGACCTTGAGCCTTGTAATCTTCTATTATGGGTTTTATGCCTTGAAGGGCTTCTGTACTCATAGGATATTGATTAATTCTGGGAAGAGTTTTGAGGGGCTTATTTGAATTTTGATGGGAGGTACACTGTGAATTTTGCCAACATCAGTTTGCCCATCAGGAAGGTGGTAGTTGATTCAATAGGGACAAATGGTCAGTGTTTCCAAGAATCTGCTCTAGTTCTATTAGAAACTAAACAAATAAAAGATGTCGAAGGATCATTTAATTCACCTGGTGGGTTACTTTGATGACTACTATCAATTTCTAGAATTATTTCTCCCTTTTGGGAGAAATAAATTCCAGCATGATACTTCTCTAAGAAGTCTTAGTTTAATAAATGGGTAGGGGTAGAGGGATAGAGGAACTAAGGAGAATAGGGTATGTATCTCTCAAACACCTAAACAAGTAGGAATAGATTCAGAGACAGGAACCCCCTTGAGGTTCATTAGAGATCCCCACTATTTGAATTGTTTATTACTCCAAGGCAGGGGCTGTTTTATAGTAGTGGGTTGAGCACTGAGTGTGGCTTTGGTGTCAGGCCTGGAAGAGATTCCCCAATCTGGAGAAATGTTTATCCAAGCCAATTAAGAGGGAGGATTGGGAAAAGCCAATATTCCTCGGAGCTCCCATCTTCGAGAATTGGGAGGACATTGGAAAGGCTGATTAGAGGGCTGAAGGTGCTTAAAGCACTTAGTTTGTAACAATCTCTTTTCCAGTGTCAGGATGCAACATTAGAAACGCAAGGTAGAATGGTAGTTGCCAGAGGTTGGGATAAGGGAGAATAGGAGAATTGTTGAATGGACACAGAGATCCAGTTTTGAACAAAAAATTACATTCCAATCACAGTGTATACGTATTCAGCAAAAAAACATCTTTGGCAAAAGGTTATACACTGTTAAAATGTCCTTATATAAGCTGCCTCTTTTGTTTGTATGCTGTTTGGGATTCTAATTTAATTTTCTAAGAAATAAATTAACAGCATATCTGTTTTCATTAAACAGTAAATATTTGTTGAATGAGTGAGTAAATCAATTCTTTAAGCAGTGGGATGCTATAGAAATTATTCCACCTTGGGAGAAACATGACCAGACTTATGTCTTAGATCATTTTGGCAGCTTCATAGATGGCTGATTGGAAGGGAGTAAAGTTGAAAACAGCAAGACGACGTAAGAGGCTATTGCAATAGGCCCGGTGAGAGATGATGAGGGGTCCAATCTAAGGTGATAGCAGTGGGAAATGAGAAGAGTGGACAGATGGATGTATGTATGTAATCATACATTTATTTAAGGGATGGTTTGTTTAATGCCTGTCTTTCTCCGTATTCTCTAAATGTTTTCATTCACTATAATATATTCAATGCCTGATTGTCTCCAATTATAATAGTGAATTCATCTATTTCTCCTTATAGTTCTACCAGTTTTTGTCTCACGTATTTTGACCCTCTGTAGTTAGACATGCACATTAAGGATTGTTATGTCTTCATGAAGAGTTGATTCCTTTATCATTATGTAATGCTCTTTTTTACCCCTGATAATTTTGCTTACTTTGAGGTCTACTCCCTCTGAAAAAATTATAGTTAACCCCTTCTTTGTTTTGATTAATGTTAGAATGGTATATATATTTTTTTATTCATTTACTTTTACTCTATGGGAGTCTATATTTAAAGTGAGTTTTTTTGTAGACAGCAGATAGTTGGGTTGTATTTTTTGATCCACTCTGACAATCTCTGTCTTTTGATTAGTATATTTAGAACATTGACATTCAGAGTGATTATTGATATAATTGGATTAATGTCTACCATATTCATTGGTGTTTTCTATCTTGCCCTTGTTCTTTGTTCCTGTTTTGGTCTTCCACTCTTTTTTTGCCTTTTGTGTTTTTTTTTTTTTTTTTCAACATCTTTATTGGAGTATAATTGCTTTACAGTGG
Source organism: Balaenoptera ricei (assembly GCF_028023285.1). Taxonomy (NCBI): domain Eukaryota; kingdom Metazoa; phylum Chordata; class Mammalia; order Artiodactyla; family Balaenopteridae; genus Balaenoptera; species Balaenoptera ricei. The sequence goes on from NC_082639.1 coordinate 130,377,263, forward strand.
TGTGTTACTTTCTGCTTTATAACAAAGTGAATCAGCTATACATATGTCCCCATATCTCCTCCCTCTTGTATCTCCCTCCCACCCTCCCTATCCCACCCCTCTAGGTGGTCACAAAGCACCAAGCTGATACCCCTGTGCTATGCGGCTGCTTCCCACTAGCTGTCTATTTTACATTTTGTAGTGTATATATGACAATACCACTCTCTCATTTCGTCCCAGCTTACCCTTCCCCCTCCCCGTGTCCTCACGTCCATTCTCTACGTCTGTGTCTTTATTCCTGTCCTGCGCCTAGGTTTTTCATAACGATTTTTTTTTTTTTTTTTTTTTAGCTACCATATATATGTGTTAGCATACGGTATTTGTTTTTCTCTTTCTGACTTACTTCACTCTGTGTGACAGACTCTAGGTCCACCCACCACACTACAAATAACTCAATTTCGTTTCTTTTTATGGCTGAGTAATATTCCATTGTATATATGTGCCACACCTTACTTATCCATTCATCTGTCAATGGGCACTTAGGTTGCTTCCATGTCCTGGCTATTGTAAATAGAGCTGCAATGAACACTGTGGTACATGAGTCTTTTTGAATAAGGCAAAAGGTTATACAGTGTTAACCTTGGTTTTCTCATGGTATATGCCCAGTAGTGGGATTGCTGGGTCGTATGGTAGTTCTATTTTTAGTTTTTTAAGGAACCTCCATACTGTTCTCCATAGTGACTGTATCGATTTACATTCCCACCAACAGTGCAAGAGGGTTCCCTTTTCTCCACACCCTCTCCAGCATTTATTGTTTCTAGATTTTTTGATGACGGCCATTCTGACTGGTGTGAGGTAATACCTCAATGTAGTTTTGATTTGCATTTCTCTAATGATTAGTGACGTTGAGCATCCTTTCATGTGTTTGTTGTCAATCTGTATATCTTCTTTGGAGAAATGTCTGTTTAGGTCTTCTGCCCATTTTTGGATTGGGTTGTTTGTTTTTTTGATATTGAGCTGCATGAGCTGTTTATAAATTTTGGAGATTAATCCTTTGTCAGTTGCTTCCTTTGCAAATATTTTCTCCCATTCTGAGGGTTGTCTTTTCATCTTGTTTATGGTTTCCTTTGCTGTGCAAAAGCTTTGACGTTTCATTAGGTCCCATTTCTTTATTTTTGTTTTTATTTCCATTTCTCTAGGAGGTGGGTCAAAAGGGATCTTGCTGTGATTTATGTCATAGAGTGTTCTGCCTATGTTTTCCTCTAAGAGTTTGATAGTGTCTGCCCTTACATTTAGGTCTTTAATCCATTTTGAGTTTATTTTTGTGTATGGTGTTAGGGAGTGTTCTAATTCATTCTTTTACATGTAGCTGTCCAGTTTTCGCAGCACCACTTATTGAAGAGGCTGTCTTTTCTCCACTGTATATGCTTGCCTCCTTTATCAAACATAAGGTGACCATATGTGTGTGGGTTTATCTCTGGGCTTTCTATCCTGTTCCATTGATCTATATTTCTGATCTATATTTCTGTGCCAGTACCATACTGTCTTTGATTACTGTAGCTTTGTAGTATAGTCTGAAGTCAGGAAGCCTGATTCCTCCAGCTCCATTTTTCTTTCTCAAGATTGCTTTGGCTATTTGGGGTCTTTTGTGTTTCCATACAAATTGTGAAATTTTTTGTTCTAGTTCTGTGAAAAATGCCACTGGTAGTTTGATAGGGATTGTATTGAGTCTGTAGATTGCTTTGGGTAGTAGAGTCATTTTCACAATGTTGATTCTTCCAGTCCAAGAACATGGTATATCTCTCCATCTCGTTGTATCATCTTTAATTTCTTTCATCAGTGTCTTATAGTTTTCTGCATACACGTCTTTTGTCTCTTTAGGTAGGTTTACTCCAAGGTAGTTTATTCTTTTTGTTGCAGTAGTAAATGGGAATGTTTCCTTAATTTCTCTTTCAGATTTTTCATCACTAGTGTCTAGGAATGCAAGAGATTTCTGTGCATTAATTGTGTATCCTGCTACTTTACCAAATTCATTGATTAGCTCTAGTAGTTTTCTGGTAGCATCTTTAGGATTCTCTATGTATAATATCATGTCGTCTGCAAACAGTGACAGCTTAACTTCTTTTCTGATTTGGATTCCTTTTATTTCTTTTTCTTCTCTGATTGCTGTGGCTAAAACTTCCAAAACTATCTTGAATAATAGTGGTGAGAGTGGGCAACCTTGTCTTGTTCCTGATCTTAGTGGAAATGGTTTCAGTTTTTCACCATTGAGAACAATGTTGGCTGTGGGTTTGTCATATATGGCCTTTATTATGTTGAGATAAGTTCCCTCTATGCCTACTTTCTGGAGGGTTTTTATCATAAATGCGTGTTGAATTTTGTCGAAAGCTTTGTCTGCATCGATTGAGATGATCATATGGGTTTTCTCCTTCAATTTGTTAATATGGTGTATCACATTGATTGATTTGCATATATTGAAGAATCCTTGCATTCCTGGGATAAACCCCCCTTGATTATGGTGTATGATCCTTTTAATGTGCTGCTGGATTCTGTTTGCTAGTATTTTGTTGACGATTTTTGCATCTATGTTCATCAGTGATATTGGCCTGTAGTTTTCTTTCTTTGTGACATCATTGTCTTGTTTTGGTATCAGGGTGATGGTGGCCTTGTAGAATTGAGTTTGGGAATGTTCCTCCCTCTGCTATATTTTGGAAGAGTTTGAGAAGGATAGGTGTTAGCTCTTCTCTAAATGTTTGATAGAATTTGCCTGTGAAGCCATCTGGTCCTGGGCTTTTGTTTGTTGGAAGATTTTTAATCACAGTCTCAATTTCAGTGCTTGTGATTGGTCTGTTTATATTTTCTATTTCTTCCTGGTTCAGTCTCGGAAGGTTGTGCTTTTCTAAGAATTTGTCCATTTCTTCCAGGTTGTCCATTTATTGGCACATAGTTGCTTGTAGTAGGCTCTCGTGATCCTTTGTATTTCTGCAGTGTCAGTTGTTACTTCTCCTTTTTCATTTCTAATTCTATTGATTTGAGTCTTCTCCCTTTTTTTTTTGATGAGTCTGGCTAATGGTTTATCAATTTCGTTTATCTTCTTAAAGAACCAGCTTTTAGTTTTATTGATCTTTGCTGTTGTTTCCTTCATTTCTTTTTCATTTATTTCTGATCTGATCTTTATGATTTCTTTCCTTCTTCTGACTTTGGGGTTTTTTTGTTCTTCTTTCTCTAATTGCTTTAGGTGTAAGGTTAGGTTGTTTATTTGAGATGTTTCTTGTTTCTTAAAGTAAGATTATATTGCTATAAACTTCCCTCTTAGAACTGCTTTTGCTGCATCCCATAGGTTTTGGGTCGTCGTGTTTTCATTGTCATCTGTTTCTAGGTATTTTTTGGTTTCCTCTTTGATTTCTTCAGTGATCTGTTGGTTATTAAGTAGTGTATTGTTTAGCCTCCATCTGTTTGTATTTTTTACAGATTTTTTCCTGTAATTGATATCTAGTCTCATAGCATTGTGGTCGGAAAAGATACTTCATACGATTGCGGTTTTCTTAAATTTATCAAGACTTGATTTGTGACCCAAGATATGATCTATCCTGAAGAATGTTCCATGGCTATCTGAGAATAAAGTTTATTCTGTTGTTTTTGGATGGAATGTCCTATAAGTATCAATTAAGTCCATCTTGTTTAATGTATCATTTAAAGCTTGTGTTTCCTTGTTTATTTTCATTTCGGATGATCTGTCCATTGGTGCAAGTGGGGTGTTAAAGTCCCCTACTATCATTTTGTTACTTTCGATTTCCCCTTTTATGGCTGTTAGCATTTGCCTTATATACTGAGGTGCTCCTATGTTGGGTGCATAAATATTTACAATTGTTATATCTTCTTCTTGGATCGATCCCTTGATCATTATGTAGTGTCCTTCTTTGTCTCTTGTACTAGTCTTTATTTTAAAGTCTATTTTGTCTGACATGAGAATTGCTACTCCAGCTTTCTTTTGATTTCCATTTGCGTGGAATATCTTTTTCCATCCCCTTACTTTCAGTCTGTATGTATCCCTAGGTCTGAGGTCTCTTGTAGACAACATATATAATGGGTCTTGATTTTGTATTCATTCAGCCAGTTTGTGTCTTTTGGTTGGAGCATTTAGTCCATTTATATTTAAGGTAATTATCGATATGTATGTTCCTATTACCATTTTCTTAATTGTTTTGGGTTTGTTATTGTAGGTCTTTTCCTTCTCTTGTGTTTCCTGCCTAGAGGAGTTCCTTCAGCATTTGTTGTAAAGCTGGTTTGGTGGTGCTGAATTTTCTTAGCTTTTGCTTGTCTGTAAAGGTTTTAATTCCTCTATCGAATCTGAATGAGATCCTTGCTGGGTAGAGTAATCTTGGTTGTAGGTTTTTCCCTTTCATCACTTTAAATATGTCCTGCCACTCCCTTCTGGCTTGCAGAGTTTCTGCTGAAAGATCAGCTGTTAACCTTATGGGGGATTCCCTTATATGTTATTTGTTGTTTTTCCCTTGCTGCTTTTAATATTTTTTCTTTGTATTTAATTTTTGATAGTTTGATTAATATGTGTGTTGTCATGTCTCTCCTTGGATTTATCCTGTATGGGACTCTCTGCACTTCCTGGACTTGATTAACTATTTCCTTTCCCATGTTAGGGAAGTTTTCAACTATAATCTCTTCACGTATTTTCTCAGTCCCTTTCTTTTTCTCTTCTTCTTCTGGGACCCCTGTAATTCGAATGTTGGTGCATTTAATGTTGTTCCATAGGTCTCTGAGACTGTCCTCAATTCTTTTCATTCTTTTTTCTTTATTCTGCTCTGCAGTAGTTATTTCCACTATTTTAGCTTCCAGGTCACTTATCCGTTCTTCTGCCTCAGTTATTCTCTTATTGATTCCTTCTAGAGAATTTTTAATTTCATTTATTGTGTTGTTCATCATTGTTTGTTTGCCCTTTAGTTCATCTAGGTCCTTGTTAAACGTTTCTTTTATTTTCTCCATTCTGTTTCCAAGATTTTGGATCATCTTTACTGTCATTACTCTGAATTCTTTTTTAGATAGACTGCCTATTTCCTCTTCATTTGTTTGGTCTGGTGGGTTTTTACCTTGCTCCTTCATCTGCTGTGTGTTTCTCTGTCTTCTCATTTTGCTTAACTTACTGTGTTTGGTGTCTCCTTTTCGCAGGCTACAGGTTCGTTGTTCCTGTTGTTTTTGGTGTCTGCCTCCAGTGGCTAAGGTTGCTTCAGTGAGTTGTGTAGGCTTCCTGGTGGAGGGGACTATTGCCTGTGTTCTGGTGGATGAGGCTGGATCTTGTCTTTCTGGTGGGCAGGTCTGCGTCCAGTGGTGTGTTTTGTGGTGTCTGTGACCTTATGATTTTAGGCAGCCTCTCTGCTAATGTGTGGGTTTGTCTTCCTGTCTTGCTAGTTGTTTGGCATGGGGTGTCCAGCACTGTAGGTTGCTGGTCGTTGAGTGGAACTGGGTCTTAGCATTGAGATGGGGATCTCTGGGAGAGCTTTCACCGTTTGATATTACATGGAGCTGGGAGGCCTCAGGTGGACCAATGTCCTGAACTCAGTTCTCCCACCTCAGAGGCACAGGCCTGACACCCGGCCGGAGCAGCAAGACCCTGTCAGCCACATGGCTCAGAAGAAAAGGGAGAAAAAAAGAAAGAAATAAAGAAAAATAAAATAAAATAAAGTTATTAAAATAAAATATAATTATTAAAAATAAAAACATTAAAAAGTAATAAAAAAAGAAAAAAAAGAAAGAAGAGAGCAACCAAACCAAAAAACAAATCCACCAATGATAAGAAGCTCTAAAAACTATGCTAAAAAAAAAACCCCAAACGGACAGACCCCCCGTCCCAGGACAAATGGTAAAAGCAAAGCTACGCAGACAAAATCACACACAGAAGCATATACATACACACTCACAAAAAGAGACAAAGGAAAAAAATATATTTATCGTTGCTCCCAAAATCCACCGCTTCAATTTTGGGATGATTCGTTGCCTATTCAGGTATTCCAGAGATGCAGGGTACTTCAAGTTGATGGTGGAGATTTAATCCGCTGCTCCTGAGGCTGCTGGGAGCGGTTTCCCTTTCTCTTCTTTGTTTGCACAGCTCCTGGAGTTCAGCTTTGGATTGGCCCCACCTCTGTTTATAGGTTGCCTGAGGTTGTCTGTTCTTCCGCTCAGACAGGACAGAGTTAAAGTAGCAGCTGATTAGGGGGCTCTGGCTCACTCAGGCCCGGGTGAGGGAGGGGTATGGAATGCAGGGTGAGCCCAGGGCTGCAGAGGGTGGTGTGACGTCGCAACAGCCTGAGGTGTGCCGTGTGTTTTCCTGGGGAAGAAGTTGGCCCTGGATCACGGGACCGTGGCACTGGGGGGCTGCACAGGCTCCCGGGAGTGGAGGTGTGGATAGTGACCTGTGCTTGCACACAGGCTTTAGCGTCTCATGCCCATCTCTAGTGTCCACGCTGATAGCTGCGGCTCATGCCCGTCTCTGGAGCTCGTTTAGGCGGTGCTCTGAATCCCCTCTCCTCACACATCCCGAAACAATGGTCTCTTGCCTCTGAGGCAGTTCCAGACTTTTTCCCGGACTTCCTCCCAGCTAGCTGTGGCTCACTAGCCCCCTTCAGGCTGTGTTCACGCAGCCAACCCCAGTCCTCTCCCTGGGGTCTGACCTCCGAAGCCGGAGCCTCAGCTCCCAGCCCCCGCCCGCCCTGGTGGGTGAGCAGACAAGCCTCTCAGGCTGGTGAGTGCTGGTTGGCACCAGTCCTCTGTGCGGGAATCTCTCCACTTTGTCCTCTGCACCCCTGTTGCTGCGCTCTCCTCCATGGCTCCAAAGCTTCCCCCCGCCACCCCCAGTCTCCACCAGTGAAGGGGCTTCCTAGTGTGTGGAAACTTTTCCTCCTTCACAGCTCCCTCCTACTGGTGCAGGTCCCGTCCCTATTCTTTTGTCTCTTTTTTCTTTTTTCTTTTGCCCTACCCAGGTATGTGGGGAGTTTCTTGCCTTTTGGGAGGTCTGAGGTCTTCTGCCAGCATTCAGTGGGTGTTCTGTAGGGGTTGTTCCACATGTAGATGTATTTCTGATGTATTTGTGGGGAGGAAGGTGATCTCCATGTCTTAATCTTCCGCCATCTTGAAGGTCACCTTTTGTGGTTTTAATTCAGCATTTTATATGATTCCATTTTCTCTCCTTTCTTAGCATAGCATTTTTACTTCTTTTTTTACTTCTTTTAGCGGTTGCCCTAGAGTTTGCAATATAAATTTACAGCTAATTCAAATAACACTATACTGCTTCATAGGTAGAGTGAGTACCTTATAATAACAAAATCCTAATTCCTTCTTTCTGTGCCTTGTATCATTGCTGTAATTCATTTCACTTTAATGTAAGCATACATAAGCATATATATATATGTGTGTGTGTGTGTGTGTGTGTGCATAGATAATGGAATGCTTGTTGCTATTATTTTGAACAAAGTGTTATTTGTTAGAATAAGAAAAGTAAAAGTTTGTATTTTACCTTCACTCATTCCTTCTTTGATGCCCTTCTGTTGTTAATGTCAGTTCATGTTTCTGACCTTTATTATTTTATTATTTTCCTTCTCTCTAAAGAACTTCTCTTGCAAGGCAAGTCTACTGGCAAAAAATTTCTTCAGTTTTTGTTTGAGAAAGACTTTATTCTCATTCACTTTAGAAGGATAATTTTGCAGTGTACAGAATTCTAGGTTGGTGGTTTTGTTTTGTTTTTTTCTCTCAACGCTTTAATTATTTCACTCTATTCTCTTTTTGTTTCATGGTTTCTGAGGAGAAGTTGGATGTGATTCTTATCTTTATTCCTTTATAGGTATGATTCTTTTTTTCCTCAGACTTCTTTTAGGATTTTTTTCTTTGATTTTCATATTTTGAAAGTGATATGCCAAAGTATAGTTCTTTTTTGGCATTTATCCTGCAAGGTGTTCTCTGAGCTTCCTGGATCTGTGGTTCGGTGTCTCACATTAATTTGGGGAAATTCTCAGTCATTATTGTTTCAAATATTTCTTCTGTTCCTTTCTTCTCACTCTGATATTCCCATTATGCCTATGTTACACTTTTTGTATTGATAGTTATCCTACAGTCCTTGGATATTCTGTTTGTTTTTTTCAATCTTTGCTCTCTTTGCTTTTTTGGTTTTAAAGGATTCTGTTGATATAGCCTTTAGCTCAAAGATTCTTTTCTCAGCCATGTCCAGTCTACTAATAAGCCCGTCAAAGGTAGTCTTTGTTTCTGTTCCAGTGTTTTTGATCTCTTGCATTTCTTTTTGTTTCTTTCTTAGGGTTTTCATCTCTCTGCTTATTGCCCATCTATTCTTGCATGCTGTCTACTTTATCAGTTAGAGAGCCTTTAGCGTATTAATCATAGTTGTTTTATATATTTTTTAATTCTTTTAAAGGGGAATGAGAGCCCTGAAGACAAATTCCCCAGGTGCTGGGGGAGGAGGCTTTATAGGTTGGCTGGTGTTGGGAGAGGTCAGGAAGCTTTCAGAGCTGTTGCAGTAGTCTGGGGGACAGGGGAGGTCTGAGGATGCTGATGGCAGGAAGGATCTTTTTTTTTTTTTTTTTTTTGGCCATGTGGTGCAGCATGTGGGATCTCAGTTCCCTGACCAGGGATCAAACCCGTGCCCCCTGAATGGGAAGTGCAGAGTCTTAACCACTGGACCGCCAGGGAAGTCCGAATCATAGTTGTTTTAAATTCCTGGTCTGTCGCAAGAGGGAGGAAATACGGGGATATATGTATATGTATAGCTGATTCACTTTGTTATAAAGCAGAAACTAACACACCATTGTAAAGCAATTATACTCCAATAAAGATGTTAAAAAAAAATAAAAATAAAAAAAATAAATTCCTGGTCTGAGAATTCCAACATCCCTGCCATCTCTGGTTCTCATGCTGTCTCTTCAGATTGTGTTTTTTGCCTTTTGGTGTGCCTTGTAATTTTTTTTTCATAGCTGTATATGATGTACTAGGTAATAGGAACTGCGGTAAATAGGCCTTTAGTAATGTGATGTGTGGGGGGAGGGGACACATTCTAGAGTTCTGTGATGCCTGGTGTCCTCCCCTCTCTTAGGATCCAAGAAGAGTTGATTTTTCAGTCCATCCAGCTTTTACTTATTAGCTGCGAAGTGAGAACCTTCAAGCTCCTTGCATGTGGAAGCAGGTTAAACAATCTTTATACTCCTGAGATAAATCTAACTTGGTCATGATAGATTATCTTTTGGACATGTTGTTGGATTTGGTTTGCTAATATTTTGTGAGGACTTTTGCATCTATATTCTGACTGAATTTCCTATCTTATAGTCTCATGACCCTTTTTTTGGTAAAAAGTTACATTAGCCTCAGAGAATGAGTAGAAGAATATTTCCTCTTTTTCTTTTCTCTGGCAGAGTTTGTATAAGATTGGAATGATCTTTTATTTGAATATTTAGTAGACCCTACTTATAAAACCATCTGGAACTGGTATTTTCTTTGGGGTATGGTTTCTAAGTATTATTTCGATTCTTTAATAATTACGGGACTATTTCAACTCTCTCTTCTTTAGTCAGTTTTAGGTAATATTTTTCAATTTGTCGATTCATCTAACTTTTCAAATTTATTATAGTATTTTTATTGTCTTTTTAATTCCTGCTGTGTCTTTAGTTATAGCCACCTTTTTATTCATAACATTATTTCTTTGAACCCCCTTAATTTTTTCTCCATTATCCTGGTCAGGGAACTAAGATCCGGCAAGCCGTGTGACACAACCAAAAAAAAAAAAGAAAGAAAGAGAAACAACTTTTGGCTTCGTTGATTTCTCTCATATTTGTTAACCCCTTTGTTTTATATTTCTACTTTTTTTTCTCTCTTTATTATTTCCTTCTTTGTATATTATTTGAGATTCCTTTGTGGTTCTTTTTCTAACTTCTTTAGTTGTATACATTCAGCTTTTTTTCATTAATATCTAATTTGTGGTCAGAGAACATGATTGGTTTAGGCCCATACTTTGAAATTTGTAGAAAGTGGCTTTGTGGCCTTGTACATGACAAATTTGTAAATGTTCCATGTGTGCTTGAAAAGCATATGACTTTAATTTTTAATGTAGAATTTTATATGTGACCATTCGATTAAGACTGTTAATTGTGCTGTTCATATTATCTATATTTTTTGCTAGCTTGACTTATAGTGAGATGTATTGAAATCATTAAAATGTTGTATGTATCTAATTCTCCTTGTAGTTCTGTCATTTCCTTTTTTAATGCAGTTTGAGGCTTTTTATTGTGTGCATATATGTTAAATTGTTATATCTTCCTGGTAAACTGAACTTATTATATATGTAGTAATCCTCTCTACCTTTAATGCTACTTTTTATCTTAGTCTGTTTTGTCTGATATTACTGTAGCTATACCACCTTTCATTTGATTAGTATTTGCACAATATCCTTTTCCCTGAAATCTTTCCTTGTCCTAATACTTGAGGTGTGTCTGAGACAATCTCATTTTTCTCCATTGGTGAATTTAGTCTCTTTATTATTATCATGGCTACTTTTGGACTTGTTTCCAACTTTTTACTTCTAATTATCCTGTTTTACCTAATTTTTTTTAACTTTCTTGTCTTTTTTAGGATTAAGATTTTTATCTTTTTGCTGTTGTTGTTTTGCTTTTTTCATTTTTTTTCCTCCATTGGGTTGGAATGTATACTCTTTATTTATTGTTTACTTTTGAGATTTTCCATGCTTACTGAACTTTATAATGTCTTTTATGAATTTTAAATTGCGTGCCAAGTTAACATAAGCTATCATATGTATATAAAAGAATTAATAACTAATATTCTCAAAAACAACTTTGCAAATAGTAGGCTTTTAATAAATATTTGTTTGCTGATTGGTGTTCTTCATATGTATTTATCATTTTAATTTTAATTTGATTAAATTTGCAAAGTAATAAATTACAAATTTATTATTTTCAACATCTTATATTCTTTTGGTGTTTCTTATGAAATATCCTCTAGGAAAGTGGTTTCAGTGTGTTAATTTTTTTTTTTTTTTTTTTTTTGGCCACACAGCCAGAGGGATATTAGTTCCCCGACCAGGGATTGAACCCAGGCCCTCGGCAGTGAAAGTGCGGAGTCCTAACCAGTGGACTGCCAGGGAATTCCCCTCAATGTATTCATTCTAAGTTTATTCATTTCTTTTAGAACTGTTTGCTGTGTTGGACATTACCTGACTATATATACAAGTATAGCATCTACTGTCACTTTTTATCATCTAATTTGAAATTTGTGTACTTGAAGTTTTTTTTCTGTTTTAGATCATTTTCCTACAGCAAGATAGTGGTAGGTGCCCTAATCTTTTATCTAAACTGTACAATACAAACTGCATAGCTTGAGATCTATTTTTCACAATTATTCTTTATCAGGATTGTTAAGCCAAACAAACATTGAGCAGTAAATTAGACCATATTCTAGAGCAAACTTTTAAGTGAAATGAACACTTATGATTTGGTACCATCCTCACTAATTCTTAATTACTATCATCTCATTACTCATTCAACTTTAATTTTGCCCACACACCTTGTTTTAAATGATTTGAGCTTTTGTCTAATTCTTAATTTGTCATATAGTTTCTTTTTCCATTTATAGCTCCCAAGGCCTTCAGTTTATCAGCAGGATTATTTCTATTTCCTCTACTACCTGATACTCTATTTTTTTTTTAATTTATTTTATAGAGGTATAGTTGATTTACAATGTTATGTTAGTTTCTAGATACTCTTTCTTAGCATGAGTTTTTTCTTTATTGGTTTCTTGTTAATCACATATTTTTAACTGATTGAGTGTCCTTTTCTCTTCCACTTTAGAAAAAAGAGAGTTTCAATCATATTAATTATGTTTCTTTTAAGAACATTTGAACTCTCAGCCCTTCCCATTTATCACTTCCCAATCAGAAAAGAGATAATCAGAGTAAACTAAACATGTCAGCTTTCTGTGTGGTAGTTTCTAATGATATCTAACTTAAAATTTTAGACCCTTTTTTTTTTAACATATATATAGCATAGGATAAAGTTTTTTAAACACTTTTTAAATAAGCCTATAGAATTTATACCATTTTATGAAAAAGAAAATACCTTTTTATTATAAGACTACATAATTGTTATGTAATTGTTTTAGAAAGTGTTGTTAACAATTTAGTGTCTGGTTTTCTAGACTCTTTCTATGTATATATATATATAAATTTTTCCCCTATGAATTATTTTTTAACCTATGTTGTAGATTCAGTAGGATAATGCTGACATTTTTCTTGTTCTTGTTTATGGATCTTATTGTTTTTAATGGTGGCATAAGTATTCCAATGTATGGATGTACCATAATTTATTTAACCTATCCTTTCTATGTATAAGACATTTAGATTATTTCCAGTGTTTCTCAAAGTACTGCAGTGAATATATGTGTGTGTGTGTGTGTCTGTATATATTGCGTGTATATATATATTTGCATATTCGTTTTTCTACAGCATACATTTTTAAAAGATGAAATTGCTACATCAAAGCAAATACATGTTTTAAATTTTAATGGATATTATATAATTTCTCCTCAAAAATATGTTGTACTGGAACACTAATATATTGCCAGTGGAATTATAAATTGCTGTAACCACTTTGGAAAATTGTTTGGGAGTATCTGTTAAAACTGACCATATGCACATACTGTGGTCCAGCAATTCCACTCCTGGATATATGCTCAACAGAAATATGGACATATGTTCGCCAAAGCACTATTTCAGTAATCAAAACCTGTAAACAACCCAATGTTCACCAACAGTTGAATGGAAAAAGTAAATTATAATGTATTTATACAAAGTAGTACTCTACAGCAAAGAGGATGAATGAACTATAGCTAACTTCAACAACATGGATGAATCTTACAAATGTAATATTGAGGTAAAGAAGCTAGACACAAAATATATTTCGTATGATTCCATTTAGTTAATGTTCACAAAAAGGCAAAATTAATCCATCATGTTAGAAGTCAGAATAGTGGTTTCCTGTAAGGGGAGTGTAATAATGGGAATGGAGCATAGAGAGACTTCTGGAATTCTGTTTATTTTCTATCTCTCATACTGGTGCTGGTTACATGAGGCTATTTTGCAAAAATGCATTGAGCTACACATTTATGATTTTATACCTTCCTGAATATGTGTTCTACTTCAGTCAAAAGTTTACAACAAAAGAGTGTACTTTTTTATATATAAAACTTTCAAACTCCTACCAGTAGTGCCTATTTTCCTGTATTCTTGCCACTCTGATAGATGTAAAAATTTTTTTAATCTGATAGACATACAAAAAGATCAATTTGTTTTTATTTTTATCTTAATATTAGTGAGGCTGGGCATCCTTTTGTATATTTATTAAGTTTCTTTCTTCTATAATTTCCCTATTCATGTTCTTTACTTTTTTTCTATTACAGTGTTCATTTTTCATACTGATTTGTAGATACTTTATATATTTTGGATTTTTGGTCTGTTATATGGCAAAATATAATGTTTTAAATAAGAAGTTCAAACTAACAAAAGTTATTCAGTAACATGTGTTAGGAAAAGTTTCTTCTAATAATTAAATCAGTCTTAAAAAGAGTCCATTGTTCTTTATTCTCTAGTTTTGTGACCAACTCAGTTCTTAGGAGAGTAAAATCAGCCTCATTAGCTCCAAATCTGTACTCTAATATGGAGTTCATATAGAATAGATTCTATTTGAAGATCCTTGTTTTATTCATGTATATTAATATTGTTTTTCTTGACTAGTCTGTTCTTTGCTGAGAACAAACATCTTTAAACAAAATCTCAAAACATAAGTTTATCCACTGAAATTATATGTTAACCTTAGTTTCTTCTTTTGGTTTCTCTTTATGCCTTTACATTTCCTAATATGGAGAGGACAAATAATATTGAATAGGTTTTGTTTTATTTGTAGTAAATTGCATATTAATTTTGTCTGTATTATGTTTTTATAAAACAGCCCTTTAAAAAGTGTGCTGCATGCTATTTCCTTTACTCTCTCAACCAGTACCAAATTTCTAAGTGATCTCTTAACTAAAACATTTTGTTTTAGTAACTCAACTAGTCTGATGTAGTCTCACTGTTGTGTCTGCCTCTTTATGCTTTTGGTTGGGGATGCCTTATTGACATAATGTTTAGTTTAAATGTTTTCTAGACTTTACCGTATTTTAATGTTGCTCATTTTCATTCTGTAGTGGCCTGTGAATGTTTTTTACTTATTTCTGTTTTTTCTTATAATATGTAATTCATAGACGCTCTGCTGTTGCCCGAATTCAGGAGTTCTTCAGGCGGAGAAAAGAAAGAAAAGAAATGGAGGAATTGGATACCTTGAACATTAGAAGGCCACTAGTAAAGATGGTTTATAAGGGCCATCGCAACTCCAGGACAATGGTACCATATACTCATGACATTCTTTGGAAGAACTGCAATTTTATAATATGAATTTTTTTCCATAATGATTATTTTCATATATGCCAGTGTGATTCTAATATATTATTGCACCTTCACAGTTATCTCTTTACCCAAACATAGTTCTTTTCGTCCTATAATATATTGTGAAAGACCATCATTTTTTATAGGAAAACTCTACCCTACTGAGGAACTATCGTAGAATTTAAAAAATTCTAGCTTGTACAAGTAACCATTGCTTCTTTTTTGCTCTCTCACACTTGTTGTCTACTTTCCTAGTAGATTTTTTTAGTTCATATTAGTGCCCTTTGTCGGTTTTGGAGAGAAAGATTTGGATACATGAAATCCAGGTTCATTGCAAAATATAGTCAGATTAATGATAACTCTTTTAAAGATTGACAAGTAAAGATTTGTTTTAGTCACCTTGTCTTTCTAGACTTTAATTTCCTCATCTATGAAATAAGAATAGACCAGATGATCTCTAAGATCTTTTCAAGTTTTTATAACCCAGAAGTCTATATACCCAATGCAATATTAACTGTTTACTAAGAGAATCTTCAGATGATTAACATAACTGTTACTCCGAACCATTCATATCTAGAAAGTGTTCTCATATATTCATTGAGTTATCAAAAAGTATCTACAGAATCGGTTTTAATCTGCTTTCTTTAGAGTCAAGGCAAAAAGTAACTTTGGGATGGGGAAATAATTAGCTGTCTCTATAGATATCATTGGTAGTAATAACTTAATCATTCTGGAAAGAATACTCTTTATTAATAGAAGTAACCAATTTATATTTCTTGCATTTTGCTGGTTAAAATTTTGGATGAAAATAATTAGGGATAGGAATGGAAAAAAAAAAAGAAGACAAGTAAATATAAAAGTGTTGTAGTTCCAAGTAACAAAATTGGCTCCCCTCCTTTGCTTTGCCAAAAATAGCAAAGTAGCAGCTGCACATAAAATGATTTCAAAAATTCTGATATGAAGTACAAAGATTTTTGATGGTTCATTCATGTGCATCTGCTGAAAAATTCCATCATAACCATTCTAACATACCCTTTGTCTCATTGCTTCATAAAAGTAAATATGTATTTATATCTTTCCTTCTTGATTGTGAGAGCTTCTAATAGCTGATAAAAAGATTGGTACTTTTTGTTCTTTTGGCATAAAGCAAGATACAGGAGGGAGCAATTCATTTTTTTCTATGAATTGTTTTTATTATCTTGTAAAAGCTAAAATGGAACCGTTTTTGGAAAGTTCAGTAACATATATATATGTTTCCATTATACTGTTCAAAATGCAGAAATCCCATTCATTCATTTAGCAGTTATTATCTCAGCACCTACTGTGTGCCAAGTACTGTTTCAGGCACTATAAATACAGCATTGAACAAAGCAAATCCCTATCTTCATGGGGGACTTTTCATTACTTACTGCCACTTTATCCCTGCTGAAAAATCTCTATCATGATTCCAATATACTAGAAGACAAAGGCTCTCTTCAATTTTTTATTTTTTAAGCCAATTAATTGTTGTAACTTGAGAATAGAATAAATCTTTTTTAATAACTTTGATTTGAATTCTCTTATCATTTCCTTTTTTTTAACCCTTAGATAAAAGAAGCCAATTTCTGGGGTGCTAACTTTGTAATGAGTGGTTCTGACTGTGGCCATATCTTCATCTGGGATCGTCACACTGCCGAGCATTTAATGCTTCTGGAAGCTGATAATCACGTGGTAAACTGCCTGCAGCCACACCCGTTTGACCCAAGTAAGATGACCTTTTATAAGGCAAGGGCTAGAAATCGTTAGTATGATTAATCAGCTTCAACTCTTTTCTAGTTGTTAATATAAAAATAATCCAAATTATCCTAGTAGGCAGCCACTATAGGGTCAAGTATTGCTATTTGGGGTTTAAAACAAAAAACACTTATAACCTGCTTTTGGCAGAAAATATGGGGAAAAAGGTTAAAGAGTTTCTACTCCTAAGAGTGCTTCTAAGTTTTATCAGCTGTAAGAGGTTTGGCTGATTGAACTTTTCACTACTTAACCAAATTGAACCTCCAAGCCTTTTAGTCTTCACATGTCTGAATTAATTTACCAGAACAAAGGAGCATTGGCTTGTTCTTGCCTTCCATTTGAAATTGCCCGTGTTTCTCATAAAAGAGCAGTAAATAAGAAAAAAATTTGAGTGATTTCAAGATGGTCTTAAAATTGTGTTCTAGAGTAACTTTTAGGAAATCTTCAAAATAATATTCTCAGTTAACAATTAAATGTATCAGTACAATTTCCATTCTAACTCAATTTTGCTGAACATACACATACATGCATATATACATTATAAATTTACATGAATGGCATATTTCTAAGCTTTATATTAATGTGAACATTTTATTTCTAGTTCTAGCCTCGTCTGGCATAGATTATGACATAAAGATCTGGTCACCACTAGAAGAGTCAAGGATTTTTAACCGAAAACTTGCTGATGAAGTAAGATTTTTATTATACTTATTATAGAACATATTTCACTTTGTTCCTGAACTGCTGTTTTAAGAAGAATCAAAGCAGCTCATTTTTTTATTAGTTGGTAACATAAAACAAGTTAATTCATTTAATGAGGTCAAATTTTAAGAAAAAGAAAAGTGAAAAATAAAACATGCCCACAATACTAGAGAGGTAAAAATTGGAATATTATTTGGATAAGTAGAATATTGATTATTGGTAGTAACAGATATAGTATATTGTAGTTTAAGAAAAATAGGTTGACTCTTTGTGCTTATTGCAATGAAGAATCATTAAAAAAAAACCACTATGTCCTTTTAAGAAAATAGTTTTACTATAGCTGTTCTCCATAATCATAGCCAAATAGGTAGCAGAACAAACAATTGGAGACTCTTTTCCTTTATGATTATATTTTAAGATTTCCTCAGCTTCTGAAGCTACTGTTACATCACTAGTTTTCAAACTGAGTTCTCTGAAGCTCTAGGTTTTTTACAGGATTGGAAGCAGGAAGATGGATGTTACGAAAGCTAAACTCTGGGCATTTCTTTCCCAACTGCAACCAGGGTTTTCATTTTTGGGTTTCCATATAAGATTTCTTATGAAAATAAGGATCCATTGCATTAATCAGCTACTAACTAATTGTTGAACTTCTGTGAGGAGGGGAGTGCAACTAAGGTTGATACTATCCCCTCTTAAAACAATAAAATAAGAGTTCATTGCTAAAAATATTAATGAGTTGGAAAACTAGTTCTCTAGACCAAGGCTGACAGTTCACAGTGAAATTCCCACGTATACTTTTACTCATTTAATAGACATATATAAAACACTTGGTGTATGTCAGGCACAGTGCTGAATTTAAAAAGATAAACCCTTCCTTCAGAACTTAAAGACTAGTGGAAAAAAGAGACATATCAACAGCTAGAATATAGTGTGCTCAGTGTCAGAGATGTACACATAGTGCTTTGGAAGCCCGTAGAAAGGAACAGCTGTGCTCGCAAATGGAATAGATGGGATGGGAAGGTCTTCACAGAGGAAATAAGAATTGGACTGAGTTTACTAGGCATACAAGGATCAAAGGAACATTTAAGACAGAAGGATCAGCGTGTTTCAAGTTACTGTAAGGTAAATGAACCACCATTGTGCTGAAACCTAGAGGACACATATGAAAGCAGCTCAGTTGGACTAAAAAGCTAGGTTGGGGTGTGGTTGTAAAGGGCCCTGTCGGGCACCCTGATGAGTTGAAAAAATATTGTAATATCACTGGGGGACTGCTGATCAGGTTAGCATCTTTTCCTTCCTCTCATGCTTTCCTTTCTTTCTTCCTGTTTTTCCTTTGCCATGACCTTTGCTTTTCCTCTTTCTTTTTTCCTTTGCCTGTGATTATACATTAGCTCCCTAGGTGTTCATGGATGTTCATTTAGTCCAATTCTTGGTACTTAAGACACAATTCATTGGTAACTCTTATCCAAACGTTTATTTTTCAAGATTACTTTGCTTCAGTCGAGGTAACATTTTTCTTGAGGGACCCAAGTGACCCAGGGATAATAATTTAACACTACTCTGTCACTAAAAGTATCAGTTCTACTAGATGGGAAAATAATAAGCAGACACAAAGTAGACTGCTCTGGAAAACAAATTATAAGTAAAAATAAATTGAATTCTTGAATGTTTTAAGTAGCCTCAAGGTTTGACCTTTGTCTTTCTGCCAGTTGAAAGAGTAGTGTTCTCTGATCTTACTCTGTCGAATGCAAGTTAAAGTAATTATTTGGCACTGAGAAGCCTTAAGGTGGAAATACAGACATATATAGATATATATGAAGAATGAAATAATTCCTGCTAATTTTTTACTGTTCTCCTAATCTCTAAGGAAAAGGTACAGTTACCCTGTGATCTTTGACATGGTTATTGAACTTGCCTCATAGGTTATAACTCGAAATGAACTCATGCTGGAAGAGACTAGAAATACCATTACAGTTCCAGCCTCTTTCATGTTGAGGATGTTGGCTTCACTGAATCATATTCGAGCTGGTAAGAACTGTCAGTGTACTATTAAAATCATTATTATATTTGAAAAACATTATTATTTAAGATCTACTTTAAAGGGATTTATTTTTTAAAAAAAGGGACTTCCCTAGTGGTCCATTGGTTAGGACTCCGAGCTTCCACTGCAGGGGGCATGGGTTCGATTGGTTGGGGAACTAAGATCCCGCGTGCCATGCGGCACAGCCAATAAAGTGAAGTGAAGTGAAGTAAAAAGTAAAGTAAAATGTAAAGTAAAAATTTCCTTAAATTACAAAATCAAGGCAGCTTAACTTTTTTTTTTTTAACACAAGAGAAGTTTATTTCTTGCTGACATTAAGTCCTCTCAGAGGGAACAGGTGCATGGAAGGCAGCTTAACTTTTGAACGAGGAGTTCTATGAATTCTTGATCTTAGTACAGTAATTTATATCCCCATGAGCCAACTTTATTGAAAAGTGTCAAAGTGAAAAGATGAAGTCACTTGAAAACTTTTATCAGCTGTGCTTTTCTTCTCAGAGTGGAAGATCATACCATAAACCTTAAGATACGGTATAGTAAGTACCCTTTAATGGTAGGTTTGGTCAAAATCAGTCACAGCCCAGACAAAAATAAATGTAACGTGTTACTACAGAGGTTGAAACAGATAGCTCAGTATGTTTTTTTCAGTATTTTTTTGTTTTAGATGATAAACTGTGAGGTTCAGTGCCACAGATACAAAATTGTGTATATTACAACTAATATTCAAGAAGGAATGGAATAACCTGTGTTCATAACAGTAGAAAATATCCAGTATCCATTATAAACAAAGTGTTTATCACTCACTCTTCACTGATATCACAAATTTCTTCATATGTTGGGTATTATTTAATAATAACAACCACCACCATTTATGGAATACCTGTAATGTATCAGGCAATATACCAGTCATTTCACAAATTTATCCTCAGTTAGCTCCAACCCTTTACAAAGTAGATTATTTGTAATAACTCACCCCAGGTCACATAACTGATAAATGGTAAAGCCTGAATTTGAAACTAGCTTCCAAGCACTTACTCCCCTTTTACCTACAAATTTCACTTTCGGGAACACATTCAAGTCATGAATAAGACATGCAGTCCTCTGGATGACCTGATCTCAAACTGCTTTTCTAGTGCATTCTTTCCTTCTCTATCCACTCTGTCCACTCTGGCCCTCTCTGAATTTTGGGGTACATCAAACTCTTTCCCACCTCAGAGATCTTTATAATCATGATGTCCCCTCCCATCCTCACTCTTTATTAGGATAACTTCCATTTCAGACCTTCAGGTCTATATAAGCAGTAGATTATGTATCACTTTCTCAGAGAGTGGGGAAGGGAGAGCTAAGTATTCCAGGCAAAATAAACAGTATGTAGCATTTGTCTAAGTCCTGGAGGAGAGAGACTGTAGTACATCTGAAGAACTGAAAGAAGCCCCTTATGTCTGTAATTAAAAGAGCTGGAGAGAAAATAACCCTCAAATTGTAAATATTAACTATTACAAGGAAAGAGTGAAAATTTCAAATAGTCAAAACAAAAAATAAACCTAAAATGTAAACAGAAAATGTTTGTAGTCCAATAAAATATTATTGTAGTACTTCTAATCACTGTAACATCTTTTGATCTGTTTTCTTCAATAACAGTCAGTAACCTTTAAAATTCACTTGGATTTCAGATTTGAGGAGGCAGCATTTTATAGAACAAGAAAAACATTTGCTGATTATGACAACTAAAATTTGCTTGTTCTTATGAAGAGTTCATTTGGTGAATGGTTCTTCCTGAGTTTTCCTATAGGAAACTAATTCTCCTTTCATTTGTGCAAGAATCTATTTTATTTTTTCTAATAAATCTATTTATTTATTTATTTGGGGCTGCATTGGGTCTTCATTGCAGTGCGCGGGCTTCTCATTGTGGTGGCTTCTCTTTGTTGCAGAGCATGAGCTCTAGGCGTGTGGGCTTCAGTAGTTGCAGCACACGGGCTCAGTAGTTGTGGCTTGCAGACTCTATAGAGTGCAGGCTCAGTAGTTGTGGCGCACAGGCTTAGTTGCTCCTCGGCACGTGGGATCTTCCCGGACCAGGGCTCGAACCCGTGTCCCCTGCATTGGCAGGCGGATTCGTAATCACTGCACCACCAGGGAAGTCCAAGAATCTATTTTAAATAGGTGCTAATGTGTCAATGGTTTGTTAACTAATAGTTATTACCATCCTTCTTTGATTTTAGAATTAGATGTCTTATAATATAAAGGTTCCCTTTCTTGTACTTCTTTTTGTCAGCAATCAAGGTTTAGTCAACTTAACTCACCCTCTTGTTTCTCTTAGGTAAAAGACTAGATAGAAAAAGGTACCCAAGAGTTTGTATTTCTGCTGCTTTTATCCTTAAGATGTCTAGTTACTTGATGAGTCAACTACTCCTTTCCTCTCCTTCTCTTCATTGTCCTGTATTCCAAGTACAATAATGTCTGTGTATTCAAGGAGAGTTAGTAATAGACTTTGATCATGGAAGCACCATCTAGCCACAGAATACTTCAGCCTTTCCATTACTCCACAAGGCTTCCTGGGAAATCAGCTCCTTCCTGCTTAAGCTGTGATTTTTAATGAAGAGTGCACTTTAAATCCCCTTTTAAAAACTACAAATACCTGGTTCCTATCCATTAAAGATTCTCATTCATTTCATCTGAATAGGGTTTGAGCTTCTGCATTTTAAAAAAGCAACCAAAATTATTCTCATGAATGCTGTACTAAAAACTTTTAGTCTAGGCAACTTCTTGAGAGATAAAGGCAGTTCTGAGATTCCTAGAAGTTTTGAC
The DNA here is from genome assembly GCF_028023285.1 of Balaenoptera ricei. Taxonomy (NCBI): domain Eukaryota; kingdom Metazoa; phylum Chordata; class Mammalia; order Artiodactyla; family Balaenopteridae; genus Balaenoptera; species Balaenoptera ricei. Next base: position 130,399,057 of record NC_082639.1, read on the forward strand.
AGGCTTTGGAGAGATGGTGTGTGAACCATTCTAATCTTTTCTAAAATATGTTAGAATCTGATCAATTTACTCCCCTCCTTAAAATTCTCCTGTGCCTCCTCATACTCTTAGGATAGAGTCCAAATATGTTAACATGATTTATAAAACCCTGAAGCATCCCTTCATACCTCTGGACCTTGGCACGTGTACATCTAGATAGCCATAGTGTTCTCCACGATGCATCTATAGAGCATAACATCATATTGAGCTCACAGGCACTCACCCAGTCACACACAGATTCACTCCATCAATTATGGTAGCTTTACTCCAGAATATAATCCATATTCATCTACCTTGGTCTCCCTGCTTCTGCTCTCGCCTTCATACAATCTGATTTCCACAGCACAGAAGGAGCTTTTTAAAACATGGGTCAGGGACTTCCCTGGTGGCGCAGTGGTTAAGAATCTGCCTGCCAGTGCAGGGGACATGAGTTCGATCCCTGGTCCGGGAAGATCCCACATGCCGCGGAGCAACTAAGCCTGTGTGGCACAACTACTGAGCCTGCGCTCTAGAGCCTGCAAGCCACAACTACTGAAGCCCACATGCCCTGGAGCCCACACGCTGCAACTGCTGAGCCCAAGTGCTGCAGCTACCAAAGCCCGCAAGCCTAGAGCCCGTGCTCCGCAACAAGAAGCCACCGCAATGAGAAACCCGCTCACCGCAACTACAGAAAGCCCGCACACAGCAACGAAGACCCAACACAGCCAAAAATAAAAATAAAACGTGGGTCAGTAAACTTTTTCTTTAAACGGCCAGATAGTAAATAGGCTTTGTGGGCCATGTGGTTTCTGTTGCAGCTACTCATTTCTGACATTGTGGTGCAAAAGCAGCCATAGATAATATGTAGATCAAGGGCATGGCTCTGCTTTAATAAAACTTTATTTACAGAAATAGGCTGTGGGAGGATCTGCCCAGGGGTGATAGTTTGCTGACCCACTTTTTAAAAATATACATTAGGTTATGTCACCCTTGCTTAAAATTCTCAGGGACTCCCCAGCTGCTCTTAAAATAAAACCCAGACTTCATACGCTGATCTACATGACCTAGACCTGCCAGCCACTGAGTCGATACATTCCAGTTTTCTCCTCGCCCACTACATGTCAGCCATAAATGGCTACTTTCCTCCTCCTCAGATTCATCAAGCTTGTTAGCATATTTAGGACCTTTTCACTGGCTGTTTCCTCTGCCTTTTAGGCAACTTCGTCCCCCAACTTCACTAATAATTGAACATACAATTGAAGGCTCAGCTCCAGTGTTACCTCCTTAGAAAAGTCTTCCCTAGTCGCCCAGTGTGAAGTTGTTTCACGTGCCTTCTCACACCCTCCTTCTCATTCAGTCACTCTCTGGTCATTGCCCATTTCATCAAGTACTTATTCTAACTTCATTTCTTTATTTTTGTCTTGTTACACAGATTAAAGGAGAAAAATACATTTCTTATTTTCTGTTTTTCTCCTCTAGAACGTGAGCTCATTAAGACCAGAGACCTAGTTTGTCTTATTCACAGCTGGATAGCTAGCTTCTAGAACAGTGCCTAGCATGTAATAGTGTTTCGTGAATGAATGGGTGAACGAATGAATGAACTTCTAGTATCAAATCTGTAGCTAATGATGAGTCTTGTATTGACTCTGTTTTGTTGGAACACAGGTTTCCTTGGGGTATTTTTTTCATATCTCCCTTGTCCCCTCCCCACACCCCCAGCAAACTTAATCTCTCTTCATATCTTATCTTTTCCGATCAAAAATAATTTCTTGAAGAAATATTTCTAACAGAGAATTACAGGAACCTTTCCACAAATGTAAACCTTATTTACAGTAGCAATTTGTTGTTGTCAACTTTTGAAAACAGTGGATATAGAAGTGATTATTTCTAGTTTTCATTTAAAAGAACACAGTGTTCTCAGATCTCCGGGGTCTGTAATTGCCAACCAGAGATTTGTGAAAGTGTTGAAGTGCTTTGCAGTTTTACTACCTTGGTAGCACTTTGTGGACGAAAAGATTTCATTTAATTTATTCTTAGAAATTGGGTTTATATTCTGAGAGACATGACTCGGCAGCAGTTAAGTGAGAAGGATTTGAGAAACGAACAACTGTTCTGCCCTCTTCCTCATTCCACAAGCCACTGTCAGTTACTGTGTGACCTATATAAGAGACTCGGTGGGGCCTCACTCGACTTGTTATCGCTTGCTTTGGACTCTGCAGAATTCTAATGTCTGCTGTAAACGCCTTGATTTGAAGGCTGTGACATTTCCTCCTTACCCTCCATTTCCGCATCTTCATTCGTAAGTGTGGCAACCAAAAAGAATTTGGGTCACCCTGCACATTTTGAAATAGGCTGATAGAGTTTCCTCATGCTCCACTAATATGACAGAACAGGCTTGTTGAATATAGTCAGTTGTATCCTATTCATGATACTCTAGTTAAGCAGAATAGCAGCTTCATGTTTTTTTCTCTCATGAAAGTATATCACACAATAAAAATAGTGTAATCTCTTTTATACTAACATCCCTTAGGTAGCCTTTTATTGATCAGAAAGTCTTCCACTGCGTTTAGATTCCTTAGCGACCTGTGAAGGTCTATCATCATCTTATTTTGTTCATTTATTTCACAAATGTGTATTGAACACTTATTATATAATAATAACTAAAATTTGTATAATTCAGGTTACAAATCATACACACATACATTATCTCATTAGTTTGACACTGAAATGGAGTTGGCATAGAGGGGATTTAATCTAATTCACTTGGACAATTAAACATACAATCCCTTCGGTATACTGGTGTTGTTGACTTAGAATCCAATGGGAGTGTTTAAGCCTCTGTAGATAATCTCAGGATTCAGTTTTCTCTTGGTGTTGACAGTGGGACTGAACTGTTTCCCCTGTGTCTAACCCTTTTTTTCCCCAGCTTACCCTGGAGAAATCTTTCTGTGATAGAAAGGGTTCCATCCTAGTGGTGGTAGTTATTCGGTACTATTGCCTTCTTGACATACCCTAATGTAATATATTTTATCTTAGCAAAACTTATGTTCATTTATTTGATAAACCTTCATTGAACCTCTTGTACTAGACCCTTAGGACATAAAAGAAATAACTGCTACCCTCCCAGGAGCTCACAGTCTAGTCTGTAAGAAGATAGGCAAACAGACTATTACTGTAATTATTATACGATACATATAAAATATTCTGGAATGTGAAGGAAGGAGTTCATAATTCTGCAGGTTGGGTATTTGAAAAAGTCTGGGGAAAGTTTCACACAGGGAATAATAGTTGTATCGAGATGAGTAAGCAGAACCATTATAGCTGAAGAACTGGGTGAAGGTGTCCCAAGCAGAGGAACAGCAAGTGTAAATCATGGAACCTGAGAGGACGTGCCGTGCTCACTCGCCGGGTTGTAATTGTACACTCCCTTGAGTGTTCAGTCTAGATAAGCTCCTTGAGGACAGAGACTGTGCCTGTTTTGGTCACCATTGTATCCTGGAACATAGCAGATATTTAAGAAATACTTTTATAAACAAATACACAGATCCTCAAGAACGATCACCAAATTCTCCCGCACAGCTTGCCTCTCACGCCCCTTGGTGACACCTGATACTCCTCCTAGGGCTCCCAGACGCCCAGGAACACAGTCTGCAGTCACTGCAGTAGACCACAGTAGATCAAGATCCTTAGGGTTTTTTCTTTGTACTTTTTATATCTTTGGAATTACATGAATATTCCAAGTTGAGAGTGCTGTGTTTCCTTTACTCTTTGTCTCTAGAGGCAAAAATAACTTTTCTACGCACAGCTGTGAACTGCTTTTTACAGGATGATGTTCTGAATTATATACATTTTAATCAGTTTTAAATAAAAGGCATTGAAAATTATTTTAATTGTAATAATAAAGGTATTTCTTTTTGTCTCATATCTGTGTTTTCCAGACCGGCTGGAGAGCGACAGATCAGAAGGCTCTGGTCAGGAGAATGAAAACGAGGATGAGGAATAATCAACTCTTATTGGCAAGCACTTAGGTGTTCTGAAATTTGTATAAGACATTTATTATATTTTTTTCTTTACAGAGCTTTAGTGCAATTTTAAGGTTGTGGTTTTTTGGAGTTTTTCCCTTTTGGGGGGATAACCTAACATTGGTTTGGAATGATTGTGTGCATGAATTTGGGAGTGTGTGTAAAACAAAACTAGCGAAATGTTTTAAAAACTTTTTGCCATGTATGAGGAGTGCTAGAAAATGCAAAGTGCAATATTTTCCCTAACCTTCAAATGTGGGAGCTTGGATCAGTGTTGAAGAGTAATTTTCATTATAGTGAAAATGTTCAAATAAATTTCTACACTTGCCATTTGCATGTTTGTTGCTTTCTAATTAAAGAAGTTGGTTGTTTTAAGATATCCTGAATTTGACTATTTATTTAATGCCTTGCTACCTTGACCCACGTTTTCCAAATCTTTTCTTGTAACATGAGATTGTCTTTCTCTGTTCTTTTCTAGATTAAATAACCTTTTCTGTTTTGACTTGTGTGTGACAGAATCACATAGCAGAGTTTTTTTTCATTTCTCCTTCCAAAGTACTTTATCTCCACCCCAACTCAATCATCATCTCTCATGATTAGTGGTCCCTCATTACCTGAGTACAGGGGTTAGGCTATGAGCAATCCCAGAGCATCATGGATACTCACACACCATATCAGCACAAGCCAGTTCTGAGAGCTCTGGCTTCTGGCCTTCCTTTCTCCAACTTCTAGATTTCAGCTGAAAGTGCCGACCATCCAGTCTTCTAATTCCTGGTCTTCCTCCTCTCTGCTGCCCACCTTCACTCGACTTAAGCCATCTACACCCCGGTCTGTGTCTTACAGGTTACGCCTTGAAGCTGCTCCTGCAGGCGTAACCCTTCAGTCATCCTCCCTCCTGTCTCCTGAACTGTCATGCTGCTCACTCTGGTTGGGCCATGAATAGACTCACAGGTGTGGCCAGGCAAAGCATCCCTCTCCCGTGTGGGGACCAGGGACGGCTCCTCCCCGGAAGATGGCTGCAAGCCCAAGGACACCTGCTGCTGAGAGAAGACAGGTTGGCTTTCTGGATAGAGGAAAAAATAACTCTAGTTGGCTCAGTAACTTCAGTTGGACTTCAACATCTAGCTCTTAGCCTGGGCAGGACGCATATGTCTCCATATTAGGAATATGCTAAATGGTCAAAGGGGAAGAAAGGAGTGAGTTAGAAGTTTAGCCAAACAGGGCAAATGCATGATTTCCAAAAAGTGCCAGGTCTCAGTTTCTGGTACCCAAATAGTTACGTGATCTGCTCAAGCCACGTGACTTCTTTGGGCTTCTGTTTCCTCCTCCCTCAGATAGAGGTAGTCATATTTGCACCACCTATGTCCCAGGGGCTGTGTTAGGACCCCATGAGAGGTTGAAGGGTTTACAGAGTAACTGAAAAGACTACTTGCGGCGCATAATATGACACTACATTATATGATAGTAAGAGGGATTATGCTATAGAGAAGTGCTGGAAAACCAACAGCCCAGACTGGAGCACTCAGTGGGGTCAAGGGTGACTCTGGCCGGAAGAGCAGCAGGAGAAAATCAGTGGCGTTTGTTCACTCTGGCGCAGGATGTTGATAGTGGAGGAGGCTGGGCAGGTGGGAGTGGGGGGATTCTGAACTTTTTGCTCAGTTTTGCTGAGAACCTAAAACTGCTCTAAAACTGTTTTTTTTTTTTTTAAACCCAAACATTACAAAGTGGTATTTGTCCAAGGAATCAGGCCCCCTACTTTTAGCGATTTTGTAGTTTCGGTGGTGTATGTTACAAAGGAGCAGGGCAGGCCAGACAAGCAGTCAAGGAGGCAGCTAGGAGAGAAGACATTCTACAGAGGCAGAGTTCATGAGTCCTGGCTGCTTCCATGATCCAGTGTTTGTTGCAGTGGAGACACTGGACCCCGGGGCTCACTTACCCACTTAGAAAAGGAATGCGGCTTTAGTGGTGGCAGCTATAGGGTCAGATAAAGGTGGTGGGCTCTGTGCCTTGAGGCTGTTCCGAGTCTCTGATAATCTACCACCCGCCCTTTGACTTTGGTTATGGGATGGACATACCGAGAGACAGCACTGCTATTCATTAAACCTCCTTTAGAACTTTGGGTTAACAGTGTTTGTCTGCTGTCTCTTTCTTGGTCACTTCCAGGTCACTAACTGTCTTGCAGGAATTTATGAAAGACACATGGATAGATGTACCCAGGTGACTGTGGTATGGACTGTGCAACAGTTGGCCCCTTCCTGCTCAGTCTCCTTCCTCTTTTTAGCCCATGGGAAGGGAGGCTGGAGACAGAGACATGTCTGTGGAAAACAGGGGTGGGGGGTAAAGGGGGAGACACCCACCCAAAAAAGTCCACAGTCCACAAGCTCAAGCACAAGTTCACAATTTGCACAGCTATACACAGACCAAAAACCAGATACTTAATCAGGTAAACAAAACTAAGTATACTTTTACTTTTTTGATAAATACTGGTTTATAATAATCCTAAGCATTTTTTAATCTTAAAAATAAGCATCCAAAAACTTCAAGTGAACTGTATTTTAGGATCAGCTTGTCTTTATCTTGAAGGTTTGTTTTTAACCACCTTTGCATCCAGGGGTCCATTATCAGAACACAGCATAGGGCTCTGTCCCTTAAGCATGTCCACATCACGGACTGACTGACCTAGTTCCAGCCAGACAGGCTCTCTCCCCTGCACCCTCAGTGTGGCGGCGCCTGCCCGGGCCTGTGATCCTCCCTAGGACTGTCCTTTCCTTTGGGAGGGTCAGACTCACCAATGATCAGTGATACTTCAAAATGGTGGTGTCAAAAGGAAAAACAGAAGTGGCTTTTAATTCTTAAGCTGTTAATACTGCTCAGGAAAATGCTTTCTGAGGGAAATGAACACGGCTTTGCGTACTTTGTTCTCCTAAAGATAACAGCAGAACTGTGCTCCTGGTAACCTTACGCAGATGAGTTCGTGCTTTGAATTCTTTCCAGTGAATCCAGTCACCTTAGGCCTGCAGTTTTTTATAGGTCTGGCAAGCAGATATTCCAGGCTCCCAGACTCCTTGGTTTACAATAGTCCTACCTACCCAGTAAAGCCCTACTGGCCTTCTAATAATGATGACTGTTAACTATCCCTCATCCTCCTCGAGCTGCAAAGCTGGCTCTTTCCTTCTCTCAGTCACATGGCCAAGACCTGGCGTTTCAGCCCCGACCCTGGCTTAATCCCCTTTGAGACCCTGGACAATTCCCTTCACCTCCCTAGGCCTCCTTGGATTCTGTGTGTTCCCCTCCCCAACCCAGAAGGACGGTCCGGCTCTGCCCCCTCTTGTAGTCACACACGACTGTGTTCACAGCCGTTTTCCTTTGCTTCAGGGTGAAAAATGTGATTTCCCTTCACTCTCCCACGGAATTCACCTGGGGTTCTGTGTACACTGTGGGTGGCAGCATGGACTCCTGCCCCTGCACTGCCTCTTCCCTCAGGGGCTCGGAGAGTCAGAGAGTCTGAACCCAAGAGCCAAGGCCAAGCATTCACTGACACTGCAGGATGGGGCGGCCCTGAGACTCCAGGTCACATCTCAGGGAGAGCACCCCTTACTCAAAGCTGAGCTTGTGCTTTGATTCCAGATGCCACACCAGCCTGGGGCTCTACCATCTTCGATAGCCATTAACAGAAAAGCTCAGTTTCGCTCCTTCAGATCTCCTGAATCCCAAGTGCCACTTAGCCTTTACCCCCTCCTCTCTATCGTCTTCTCCTTTCTCACCACATCCCTTCATGCTGTACAGCAGATGTGACGATTCCTACGGCAGCAACCTTCAACACCTCTTATCTAGGATAACAGTTATCTTTTTAAGATTCTCACTTCTTGTCACCGAGAGCCCTGTAAAACAAGAAGAATACACCCACCTGCAGAGTGAAGAAGAAACAGCAGTGGTTCAGCATCAGCTATGCCCCAGGTACTGTGCTGGATGCTCTAATCCACATAATCAGAGGCCCCCCTGGATTCTGTGTCCCCACAGAGAAACAGAATACAAAGTTCATTTTATAGGTGAGAAAACTGCAATACAGAAAGATTGAGTAATTGGCCCAAGGACACCTTACTAACAAGCAGCAGTGTGGAATCCGAACCCTGCACTATCCCCACTCTATCATATCTGCAGTGAGATAAAGCATTTGGAAGTGCCCAACTAATGCCTAGCACATGACAGGCACTCAAATGTCTTAACAGGTCAGGCACTCATTATGTGCTAGTTCCCTGCCTCATCCTTTTGTAGCCACGTCACCTCCACAGTTCCTTCCAGACGGGAGATGGCTGGGGCTCAAGGCGGAACCCTTGTCGTGAGTATATCCTGTGGTCCATCCGTAGACCTGTCTCTAATCTGCAAGTATTTCAGGGACCAACCATCAGGATAGAAAAAATACTCATCTAGTTAAATCTGAACAGGCCAGTAAAGTCTCTCACTGTATCAAAGCACTTTTCCTCCCTCTCCTGTCCACCCCAAACTACCTTGGCCTATTGCAAACACTTAAGTCTCGCCGGTCACTCAGAGACTACACAGCAGCTCCTTAAATGAGAATCAAAGAACATTAGCACCAGATGGCCCTTGTCTTACATTCCTCGACCCCATTTCTCCAGCAGTGATTTGCTTAAGATCACACAGCTGAGCACTGGCAGTACCTTCAACCCTGAATGGGGTCACACTTGTAAGCAAGCTAGCTGGGTGGTCCTTTAAAGGCCAAGGACTGCAGTGGAGACCAGGAGCTCAGAGTAAGTGCTCTAAGCCAGAAGCAAACAAGCCTTCAGCTTTATCCCTAGCTCTTCCCGGTGGGAAACTGCCAGCGGCATCACAGCCACACTGCTGCCACCTAGTGTCGAAGGCCCTGAACTCCAGTCTTGGTGCGTCTGGCCTGGGAAAAGGCTAGGGATTGAGCTGTGTGCTCGGTGGCATGGGACTCCAGTGCCTTCTGGGTCACACTAGCCCCCAAACCTGGTATCTGGGGTATAGTACGGGGTGGGGGGGACCCAGTCAAGTGGCAATCTCTACGAAAGAAGCAGAGATGGGCAACAGTCCTAAACGTGGTCCTGTCAAAACCAGAAGATGCAGGACTGAGGTTTTTACGTGAACAAGTGGCCAAGTGTCCCACCTGCCACTGTCCACGTGGGCACCTCAGGAAGGCCTCAGGCTGCCGTAAAGCTAACGGGCCTGGGTCCAGCGGGGGCAGTTGGGGTTCTGACCTTCCACACTAAGGACAGGGGTCCTCAGAAATGCTCTCAGCAACCTCAGAGTGTGTGGGGATTATGTCCTCGCCCTCTCCCCATCCACCTCCTTTTGCTCTCCTTTCTCTCGCTCAGGCTGAATCAAGGAACATTTGAATTCATGAATATGCAAAATATGGTTCTAGCTGCCAGACACCCTCCAAGGCTTGGCTCAGACAGTCACCTCCTACATGGTGCTACCCCTGACTCCTTCTAATTGGAAATGTTCACCTCCCTCTGGAGCCCACAGTTCTTTCTATAATCATTCATTGACTTTGCAATTTATTAGCCTCAGTCTCTCCCAGGTCTCTCCCTATATTAGAGTGAAAACGCTTTAGTGCTACTACTCACAGAGCCTAGCTTGGTGCCTTGCACACGCTGGATGTGCAGTGTCTGGTAGATGAATAAATAAATGGACCTCAGTAGAAAAGAAGAAACGCACAGAATGCTTTCAGGAAGTGCAGTAATGCTAGATTGGCTTAGATTAAATCCTAGTGTATGTGAGCTAGTCTGGGATCCGCCGGTGAGGACTTGGGCGGGGGGTGGGGGCGGGTCTCAGGACTCTCTCCCTAGAGCCCAGCTAAGTACAGTCCAGGGGAAGCACTCTCCAGCCCCTGGGTTGCAAGTCACTTTGCGGCACTCAAAATGCCCTAAGGGGTGGGGGAGGTGTGGCTGGGCTATTCCAACCAAGAGGTAAAAGGTCCCTGCCCTGTTCCACCTTGGTGCATACTAGAAGCTCAGGAGTATGGTCCCTTTAGAAACTAGACAAGGACAAGTGCTAGGAAAAAAAATACATGCAGAAAACATACAATGCCCTCAGGTTTAGGAATGCCACCCAGTAGTGACAGCAGAGCCTGACTGATCTGCACATCTCATCAGCAGAACCCAAGGGTGAAACCACCCTCTGCCCCTTCCCACTCCCATCCAGAATGCAGACCAGTGGCTGGCACCCAGCTGACCTACAGGAGTTGCTGATGAGTTTGATCGCCGTGAAGGTAGCAGCCCCCAGGTCTCAGGAAGTCTTCTGTAAACTGCAGACCAGGGGACCAGCCAACCACTGGGTCTCTGCCACACAGCAGAGAGACACTGCCTCACTGAGAGCTAGCTAGACCCCAACGCAACACCACAAAAGTGATTCACTTTCTGGGATGGCTGCCTCATAGCAGACGCAGGCAGATCTCCTCAGAATCTACCCTCCGCTGACCACCAGGAATTCCGAAGGCGGGGAAAGGCCTGCACTTGGCTGACCTAATCACCCAAGCTGAAGGGCAGGCACAGCTGCTTCAAGTCACCACAGCCACCGCTCCAAGCCCACACATTCAACTGCCGTCCCAGCTCCAAGGGAGAGAGCTCTGACATACAAGTCACAATGCGTGGCCCACTTCCGCCTCTGAGGAGGTGCCCTCTGCCCCCATTTATGTGTCTTGCCGGCTGGCATCCCGTCAGAGCTGTGCTCTAGACATATCGGATCAGCCCACGTACCCGGGCTTGCAGTGCTTCACATGCCCATTAGAAGCCACACTCAAAAGCTGTGCAAATGTTGGTCCATGGGTCACTTTTTTTTTTTTTTCTAACTTACAAATTCAGAGAACATCAAAGATCAGAGTTAGAAATGATCCTGGCCACCATTCAATCCACCTCCTCACCCCCTTATCTTATTTTCCAGATGGCCTAGAGGTGACAGGGAGTCCCAATGACATGAGGAAGGTACGGCGGAAACGGGCCGGCACACAGGTTGCTGACGCCAGGTCCAGCGTTTCTTCAAGTCTGTCTCGTCTTACACTGCTCAGGGTGGGGAAACAGTAGCTGCTGCCTACGGGAGTATTCCCTGGAGGCCAGCTAATGGAAACAGTCCATCAAACATCACAAGCAGAGTCTATTCCATGAGGTTTTCCTAGGTGAAGGGGATTCCCTCCAACGATAACAGTATCTCTAGTCCCCAGCAGCGCTTGGCCCCCATGGCCCGTTCAGGCTCAGTAAGATCGTGGTTTTATCCTAACCAAATGGATTTTTTTGTTTTTTTTAATTCTAGAAATGAAACATCTGGTATCTGCTCCTTCCTCCTGTCTTTTACAGTGGTTTCTCCCTTCTTATGAAATAGCAAAGACTCAGTCACGAGGGAGGCGGCCCCGTCCTCAGCCACAGCAGCCCCAGGCCTGTTGCGTCCGTCCAGCAGCCCGCGAGCTGTCCCTACTAGCACCAGCAGGTGGCGCCACCGGAGGCGAGGTCATAACCAGGACCCCAGGGCGCAGCGCCTGGATCTGGGGAGCTCGGCTCCTGGGCTCTCCTCTGGGGACCATTTAGTGTCAAACTGACGGCCCCACAGGGTCCACATCAACCACGCAGAAGAAGCGCCATCCTCCGAAGTGCACTGGGAAGGGCTCGCCTCCTGAGGCCTCCGGGACAGTGCGTGGCTGGACCCCCAGGGCACCGGTTGTGCAGAGGAGGAAGTGACCCACGCGGTGGTCTCCTTCTAAGCCGTGGTCTCTAGTTCCCCTCTACGGCTCCTTCCCACCTCCCACAAAGTCTCAGCCACACCTCCGTCGGCTCTGCTTTGTGCTCTAGATGCCTCTGGTCCCATGGCTGGGACCTCAAGGAACCCACGTGTGGTCTCACAGAGACACGGAAGTCACTTACAGACATTGTTTTCAGTGTTTTTTTCTGATGGCTGCACACCAGATGTTGCTCCCGGGCCCTCGGCACAGATGGTAACGGGCATCCACCCTCACGTCTGCTCCGCGGCTAAAACGTTCCCCTCTTCGATGCTCTGCAGCTGCAGCCTCTGACTCGCGAGAGTTCTGCTGCCTCGGCGGCTCCCAAAGCCAACCCCGGGGACGGTCCGCGCTGCGAGCAAGACCCCAGGCAAAGCCTCCTCCCCAAATAAGTTGACTTTGGCTTCAGCCTCTATGGCTTTGGCCAAGCTGGCTGCGTAACTGTCCAAGGACTTGTGCACTTCGGCTTTCACGTGAAGAATAGGGTTCTTGGCAGCTTCTGAGAGAGAAGGCAGAAAAAAGGTTAGCGAGGGACCAGGACCATGGCTATCCCGGGATAGACCTGCTCTTGCTTCGCTGCCCCTGGGAGGGAAAGCACACCGAGGTTAAGGGTGTGGGTTCTGGAGTCACAGTCCGTAAGGTGACAATCCTTGACTCCCCTACTTACTATCGGGGAAATCTCAGAAGTAATTTAATCTAATGTCAGTTTCCTCATCTGTAAAGAAAAGATCATGGCACACCCCTTATGTCATCGGGTTCCCGTGATAATTAGACAGCTCTTCCTAAGGTGCTTTAGCCTAGGTCTGGCTCATAGAAAAGGCTTGATAAACACTTTCTATTCATGACATTCAAATTTTTACAACTTTGAAAGAGTTCTCTGGTCTTTCAGCTCCCCGGAGTGTGTAATAGCTTCCGCTCTAAACTTCCACAAACCTGAGTGTGGTCTCTGTCCTCGCCACCCTCGCTGAGAGATTCCCCAAAGCCATGGAGAACCTCAGGACTGGAAGGACGTTAAAGGTGCGGGTGCCCCTTCCCCCAGGATTAGGACCCCTGATGCCTAAAGTGCACAGGAGGGAGGGAGGGACGGAGGGAAGGAGGGAAGGAGGGAAGGAGGGAAGGAGGGAAGGAGGGAGGGAAGGAGGGAAGTAGGGAGGGAAGGAGGGAAGGAGGGAAGGAGGGAGGGAGGGAGGGAGGGAGGGAGCGAGGGGACCCTTCAATTTCACATCCAGGGCCTTATGACTATTAACCTCACTGCCTGTTTCTCTCCTGACATTTTGGGAGGAACGGCGTATCCCCTAGACCTCACGTTGTCTGGAGTAGGCAACTTCCACCCCACGCTCCAGGAGGCAAAGAGGGGAGGACCTCTGCCCTGCCACTCGCTCCCGGGGGGACTGACATGGTCTTACACACGTGCCTGCTCCCTGCCCTGCGAGAGAAGGCGCCTTTGGAACTGCCACCCCCCAACACGTAGGCCGGATGGGGCAGGCTTGGCCCTATGCGGGCTGGGTGGATTGCAGAGGGCTTCAATCCATTTTTTTAACACAGGAGTAACATATTATAAAGCCCATGAAGCTGCTAATCCCAGCTCCGTTCTCGAATCCACTTTGCCTGTAAAGCAGACGAGTTGATATCTGCCTCCTTGACATCCATGACCGCCCCTCCATTCATCTGGAATCAGGGAGGGGGTGGTAGAAGAGATAGGACAAATTATGAACCTAAAACTCTGAGCCGGCCCATATTTATTTTGGTACTCAGCATTTCTGAAGAATTTATATCTTAAAGTCCCCGGACCCTTCCACCACACCCACGTCTGGCCATGTCGGTGGCTGTCCTCACCACCGGGTGGGATTCAGAAGAAAAGAGATTCTTCCATCTGTGGGCAGCCTGGATGGCTCCTTTGTCACTCTTCTAATCAGCATATCTGGGTGGGAAACTAGACCCCAGTTTCCAGAGGCACCGAGAGTGCTGAGGGTTGAATTCAGAACAACTGGAGCAGAAAAACATAGGGACTGGATTATAGCAGAACTCATTCCTCTCACGGGATCCCCGCGCCCCCGTCAGCTTCAGAGGCAACAGGCCAATCAAGACGGCGGCCTTTGCCTCCGGTGAAGTCGGCGCACTCATTGGGCAATTACATCCATTTCCCACATGAGGAAGCTGAGGCTCAAAGAGGGCAGGTTCAGATTCATAACCACACATCATCCAGAAAGGAAAGAAACCACGGAGGGCTCAGAAACTGTTGTATCCAGTCGGGCAACTTCCTGAGGGAGGAGATGGGAATTGTGTGTGTCCGTCTACGTAGGCCACTGCTTGCCCAGCCTTAGACGCTGCTTGCTCCGAGAGCTGGAAGCCTAAGGACTCAAGTGAGACCGGCAGGGTCGGAGCAACACGGGGCTGGGCAAAGGTGGGAGCCCTGGTGTGCTGCGGATGGGAGCAGGCTGAGCCAAGGAACTTTCCTAAGATCCTCTCCTTTCCCCTGTTTCCCTGAAGCCATCAGTCACAGAAACCAACCTCTGATTTGTTCCACTTCATCTTCGAACGTCACCGAGCTCCGCCTCTTGGGTGGGCAAGTGTGGGAGGGAGGGTTGTCATCAGACGTGAAGTCTTCGAGCAGCATGACATCCGTTCCTAAAACCAAGGGCAGATTGTGCGCCTACAACAGGCAACACCAAGTCCTTCTCGCCACCTTTCTCGCCCTCGCTCACACGCCTTGCGTCCCTCTCTCCCCTTTCATTTATTCAAACCCACAATCGGGTGCAACCAAGTGCCCTGCAGCATTTGCCCAGGACACACACTGTCTCTCATCCCATTTCAGGGAGTTTGCAGCCAGCCACTGGGGCTGCTTCAGACACACCAGAAATACAGCAGCGCTATCCAGGTGGACGGGGTACCTGCCACGGCGAGTGGACTCAGAAGTGATGAGTCCACCGGACCTGGAATGGGGAAGGGCAGTCGGGCTGAGCGGAGGACGGGGCCCTATTAAAGGGGCTTTGTGTTCAGAGTGATTCTTCTTACAGTTTGAATTTCTATCATTCTAGTTAAGGTATGCTGTGCTAAATAAACATTTCAAACCCGAACATGTAAAGTTCTTTGGGGGCCAAAAAGGGATTGAGAAATATGCCCCCCAAAAAGTGGGGAAAAGGCAGAAAGGAAGGAAGTCCTACGAGAGAGAGCAGGGCAGGCGGGGCGGGGCTGGGGGGGGACCAGGGTGGGGAAGGGCAGGAGGGCTGAGCAGGACCCGGGCCCCACACCGGGGCAGGCGTTGGGACCAGTCTTGTTCTGTCTTAGCCTCCAGCTATCAGTCCTTCAAGGCCTTGGTGCTCAGGAAACTAGGAAGAAAGGGAAGCTGGGAGCTCCTCATTTGTTTTTGCAGAACAACCTGAAAAGGCGTGTTCCTCTAGCGGACTTCACAACATGGTGGTTAAGCACACAGCTTCCCAAATCGGACAGATCTAGGATCACAGGCAGGATATTTGGTCCCTCAGCATCCTTCCATGTCTACGAAATGGGGATCGTAATTCTCTCTACCTCACCGAGTTGTTGGGAGGATTCTGAGTTGAGACGTGTGAAGATGTGACACATTGTCTGGCACACAGCACGTGCCTCATCAGTGGAAGTCATCACTCGTGAGGACACAGCTAATAAACAGCGGGGCTGAAGCTCACACCCCGGTCTGTGTGACCCCAAAGCCCATGCTCTTTCTTCTGCCTACCACAGGGGTCCCCAACCCCCGGGCCGCAGATCGGTGCCGGGCTGCAGCCTGTCAGGAACCGGGCCGCACAGCAGGAGGGGAGCGGCGGGCGGGCGAGCGAAGCTTCACCTGCGGCCCCCCCGTCGCTGGCATCACTGCCTGAGCCATCCCCCCCTCCCCCGTCCGTGGAACAACTGTCTTCCACGAAACCGGTCCCTGGTGCCCAAAAGGTTGGGGACCGCTGGCCTACGACACTGTCCCCTTACTCCTTTTTGCCTGGTCACCTCCTATTCACTCTTCAGGTTTTAACATCACTTCCTCAGAGAAGCTTTTCTAACACCGCCCTCCCCCCGCCTCGACAAGTTCTCCCCCAACAGGGGGCACATACAACTCCGTTCCGTGTCCTCACGGCACTCGGCTTCCCCTTCCATAGCTCTCATCACCCTTATAACCCTTATTAAAAGCAGAATTATTGAGGTATAATTCGCATCCCACACAACTCACCCATTTAAAGCACACGGGATGGCCGTCTTTCCCACTAGACGGAAAGCCCCGTGAGGGCAGTTTACCACTACATCTCCAGAACCTAGCGCAGTGTCTGCTCAAAGCAAGGGTTTGGCAAGTAAATATCTTTTAAACGAATGAATGTCACTGTGCCTCTGGATTCCTGCTGGTTGTCTGAGAAGAGGGAGAGAGCCTGAGGAGCGACAGAGACCCTCCCGTCCTTCAAGTCACAGGAGGGACTCGGGCCTACAAGGGAGGGTGTTACCAGTGGTTCAACCCTCCGGGCTGCCAGTGGGAGAGCATCCTCAGGGAATGTTCTGCCCCTGGGGAAATGCTCCACGACAGGAGGCCTGGTCTGGGTCCCTGCCCACGGCCGGTCTCCCCAGAATTCCGTGACACAGGCTCAGGCCAAGAAACACAGGTCAAGGCAGAGAGGAGTTTTCCAAAGGTCCCGGCAGGGGAGATGGAGGAGCAGGGAGGGAAATGCCCACAGACAGCCTGCTGTCGAGGTCCAGGAATCAGCACCCTCCCTTCACGCCCAGGACGTGGACAGACGGCAGCCCCGGGACGGGGTGCTTCGTCAGCTCCATGAATGACGTAGGGACACCGACGGCCTCTGTCCACGAGCCTCTCATCCAGTCATGAGCTGGCAAGCACGGGGTGTGGCACTTGGGTCCCCAGAGCGGCCGGCAGCAGACTGTGACATCACAGAGCTTGCCGCTGGGGGGAGGAGTCCTGGGCCTGCGCCATCCCCTGGGCAGCAGCTACAGGGAGGGTCTGGAGAATGCTGGGGGAGATGTGTTTCTTTGGGGAGACCGAGTTCCCCATAGGCAGGTCGCAGGGCATCTAATGATGGTGACAAGGTATCCGACCTGGTCGGAACTGCCCTCGATAGAGGGACGGCTGCCCCAGCTCACAAATGGACAAACTCAAAGGTTTAGAAAGAGACTGAGCAGCTTGTCTGAGATAACACAGCTCTTAAAAAGTCAATTCGAACTGAGTGAACTGATGAGGATGATTATAATTTTTGTGACTTTCTGTTTGAATTAAAAAAAAAAAAAAATCCCACAAGGACTCAGAGGCAAAGAATACAGAAATCAATTTTCACTGCAAAGTAAAGGAGCTGTTACAGTGGAGGATTACTGGACTGAATGTCAATATTATGACATAGTATGAGTGTGTTTCGTGTTTGGTAATTGCAATCATTGTTGCTTTTGTTGTGGTCATCCATGTACAATGCTTCGTGTCAGTCTATTTATCTCTTGTAAAAATAAAATAGTGTGTGTGTGTGTGTGTGTGTGTGTGTGTGTGTGAAAAAATTAAAAAAAAAAAAAAAAAGTCAGTTCGAGACTGAAAACCAAGCAGGTTGACTCCGGAGCCTGCACTGGACGATGGTTATTATAATTCAAGTAACAACTGACAATCATTTAGCACTTTAACTTTTCAAAGGCTTTCACTCAATTCGAATCTCACAACAACCCTGCATGGCAGAGAGAACAGGAGCCGAGACCCCCACTGCAGAGAGGAGGAAACTGGGGCACAGAGATGCTGAAGAGCCGGGACTGGACACCCAGACCCTTGACTCTCGCCCCTCCACACCCTGGGAGACGTCCCTCTCCCCACCAGCTCCCAGCCGGCAGGCACTGGGGCAACGCGACAGGTGAGGGGCTTACCTGAGTCCTGAGAGCAGCTGAAGCCGGTGTCCCCCGTGCTGCTGCTGTTCCCCAGGGGCTGCCCGCCGGCCATGAGCGCCGTGAGGTGTGGGGACAGGCCCAGGTCTGCAAGGCAAGGTCGGCACTGACCGCACCATCCACGGCCCGCCCCGTCCCCAGGGGCCTCGCCTCCGCCCCCGTCCGCTCCATCCTCCACGCGCTGAGGACGCGAAGCTCTTGGCTGCCCTTCCTTCACTTCACCCCTTGTTCCTACCCCGGGGACTCTGTGACAGGATTCCCTGGGTGCCCCCAGAGGGGACGCGCTCGTGACAAACGTCAAACCCCGACAAGGCAGGTGGGAGAGAAAACGAGGTGAACAGTCCTCGGAGAAGATCTTCCAGTTAAACACGGGTGTGTGTTTAACTCCCGAGATCCTACCTGAATACCAAACGGGATGTTTTTTGAAGAGGCCGAAACCCCCAAATGGAGAAGATGTTTGTAAGTTGGAAGGCGGTGGGGTGGGCAGTGAAACTAGCCCAGGAAAGAGCCGAGGCTGGCAGAGGGGGAGGCCTGGAAGGAGGCCCCCAGAAGCTCAGGAACTGGAGGCCCGGAGTCTCTGCAGGCAGGTGGGGCTTGATGGAAAGTCTCTATGGAAAGCAGTGGGTCCCCTCCACTGCTGTTCCCAGTTCGGGGTCCAGGCTCCTGCCCCCTATGTTGGCAGGAGAGTGGGCAGAGTGAACTGGGGGACTCTGGCCTTAGCGACACCAGGCACATGGCAACGTGGCAAAAACCGAGGGAACAATGAGAGGCTACACAGTTACCAGTGGGAGCCCCGCCCCACTGCCTCACCTAACCTGGGCAGGAGACCAGAGACCCCGTCCCCAGGGAAATCCAGCCAGCCAGAGAGAAAAGCCCCGCAGACACCAAGAGCTGGGCGCCCCGTGAGACGGCCCAGTCCCAGCACCGCCCAGGGCTTCCCGACGGCTTTCCTGGGCCGACTTACTAACCGTAAGGGGGCAGCGGAGAGCACCAGATACTTAAGGAAAGGCACTAGCAGAGATGGGGAAATAAAAAAGGAAGGGAGGAAGGAAAGAAGGGAGAAAAAAGGATGTCTCCGGAGACAATGCAGGGAGCTTAAGAAAACAAACAGAATTCTAATTGGGTGCCCTTAGAAAACTGAGAAAATAATGAATCCATGAACAAAAGAGCTGGAGGCCATAAAGACCATGGAGTTAACAAAAAAGGCACTCCTAGCAATTAAAAAAAAGCACAGAAAAGTCAAACTCCTCCCATCTCATGAGGAAGACCTACCTACCTGCCACGAAGGACCTGCCATAAAGGACCACCAGCGTCCCCCCGCCCCAGCAAACCTACAGACAGGGGACGCCTCCACCCTGTACCTTCATCCTAATTCTTCTGAGGGGACAAAGCGACATGACACACATGCTCTCCTTTCTCCTTCAGAGCCACGGAGGAAATGACGGGGGCTGGACCTGTGCAGTCAGAGCACGCCACTCTCAGAAGCTCCCTGTCATGACCTGTGGGGAGAGCACTTGTGCAAGGAGCCTCCCCCTCTCCTGGGGGTTGGTGTGGAGGTCTGGGGCCAGAGAAGAGCCCGAACATGATCACCCACCTCCAGGGTCTTGGCCTCAGAATATGACTATGTCTCAGCTGGAAGCCCGGCTTCCGCTGGGGGAACATCCACTGCCAACCGGGACGGCTGAGGCCACAGTGGGTTCTGGACACCGTCTCTGAGGCTGCAGTGAGAGCCAGGCGCAAGTCCTGGTCTCTACCAGTGGGAGAAATCACTGGAGCCAGACCAGTGCGGCTCGGCGAAGAGGTGTGGCAACAGGGCAGCCAGGAGGCAACTCTCTATTCTGTGTTTATCCAGCGTTTTACCACTGGAGAGTGGACTCAGTTACCCTGAGTTTTTTCACATGCAACAACAACACATCTACTGGGCTGGGCCCAATCCAACCCCTTTCACAACACTCTTTTTTAAAAAGAAAGAAAGAGAAAGGCACAAAACGACAGGCACAGGGATCAGATCAGAAGCCTGGAGTGGCCAGAAGAGTCCTGAGTGCCTTTGAGAGGCTAAAAGAACAGAGTGCGATTCTGGGGTGACATTGGCACTTTGAAGCAACCAGAAGATCTCTAGGTGGCACCAGGAAGGGAACTTGGTAAAGCAAGGCAGGAAAATTCAAAGGCCCCAGCGCGTCTCCTTCCTTCCCTCCAGCCCAGACCTCACAAGGGCCCTGAGGTGGGGCATTTCCCCTGAGCAAATGGGAGTCAGCGTCCTTCTCTGCAGAAGATAGCTGGGAAGGCTCTATGCCCCGTTCCAGGAGCTTCAAGCATCACACGAGTGCAGCATTAGGAGAGGCTGCCCCCCCACCATGCCCAGGCCTCCCTCGAAGCCTGGGTGGGGCTGCTATCTGGGCTGCCCACCCCAACTGGGCTGGCAAGTGGCAGAGTTGCTGGAGAAGCCTGTGGCCCTTTCTCCTGAAGGCCCCTTCTTTGCTCCGATCACCTGTAGCCACCTGTCAGCTTTGGATTTGTAGTCTGGCCTCCCAAGACCAAACGTAAGCACTTAGCGCACCTTTCAGCACTAGAGTCAATGCCCACTCCAGGGTTGACCTACCCACCATGAAGTGGTCCTGCCTGGCAAACCCCAGGGAGGCCAGAGATCTCAATTCCTAGGGGAGCCCCACGGGAATCTGCTGATGAGACGTCACCAGCAGAACGTATTGTGATGGCCCGGTGACAGCTGGCACCCAGGGAAAACCTAAGCTGCTGCACTTCTTCAGTTTGGGGCTAATAGAATGAGAAAACCAAAATCCATGGATTATGGCTGAAATCTACGTATGAAATCAACATGACCGCACGTGTAAAACTCCCGGCATCCCAGAGTCAGTAGGAAAGCTCCAGGTGTGTGTGTGGAATGCCACTGCACCTGTGCTCACAAGCACTGTTAGGAAAGTTTATAATTCCATGTACTGAATCCTTTGGTGAAAACTTTGCAGATGCCTATGCAAACGGAGAGGAACAAGAGCGAGAGAGGGCCTCCGAGCCTTTTCTTGCTGGCTTTGGAACCAATCTTAACCATCCTTCTTTCGCTGTGCTCACAGGAGAGCACGTGCATTCTCTGAGTGGGAGGGAGGTGGCCTGAAGCAGGCTGGGGCAGGGAAAGCCCACTGGGGTTTAGGCGTCTGCTGCAGATGCAAGTCATGCCCACAGAGGGCGCCAGACCAGGGTCCGGTCGCAGCCCCCAGTCCCTCAGCCAGAGGGACCAGGGATGCGAGGTGGAGGGCAGAGTTCTCCCTCCTGACCAGAAAGGCCGTGGGCATTCCTGGCATGGCTGGAGCAGGGCGCGGAGCTGGGGTGGGCACTCTCTTTCCAACACTCCTGCTGCTGCTGCTGCCCACCTCCTGAAGTCAGGGCACCCCGGGAAGAGGCAGCAGGGGTGCCCCCAGCTCCCATTCAGGGGCAAGGCCAGCAACTCAGAACCCATCATCCCACACGCTCTTCAGCCCAGACACATCCCACAAGACTGCTTTTCCCTCAGTGAGGAGACTTCTCACTGCCTTGGACTTGCCAACCCAACCACAGCTGGTGTTTTCCGCCTGTTCTCACAGCCTCAAAAACTCTTCCAGGATCATCTCAAGTGGCCTGCATGGACAATCTTGGCCCCCCAAAGCAGATGTTTCTTTCTGTTCTATCTACCCTCTCCTCCTCCATTCTCCTTCCTCATTTTTTTCCCCTCCTCATTCTTAACTTCATTGGAATTGAAAACATTTAATGTTTTTTTTTAATTTTTTTTTTTTTGCCTAGAAGGTAAGTGATTTTACAAAATCTGAACAAATAAGTTAATCAGTGAAATGAAACCAAGCCCTGAATGTACTCCTCCTGGCTCACAAGTCACACTTGGAATCATGGTCTTGCCAGTGGCAGGGGGTGGGCATTTCAGGAATTAAAATACTGGGGTCCTGAGAGATTTTTTTTCTCCTATAGTCAAAATAAAAAGTCCCATAATTCCTTCCTTTCTCAAGAAGGAACACTCCATCAGTCCCTGAGATAAATCAGTGACATTGGTTTGTTTAACTGCCACATGGAAAAGACTCCTCTCATCACTACCACTGAATATCATGATAATTAAGAGTTGTTATTTCTTTCCACTCTCTTGGGAGGGTAGGTGGAAGACCTATTTCCTGAGGAGGAAAAATCATCTCGAGCAGCGTGAACTGCCCAAAGTCATCTGGCAAGAGACTAGAACTGCCGCCTGAACTGGCGCTTTCCTTGAATATGATCTGATAAGTGCCCTCAGAGTCTCTCTTCCAACAGTCTGTCCAGACGACAGTCTCCCTCAAACAACACAGTCATAACTGCAGGGGCAAGACCCACCAGTGCATGCTACAAACAGTGGGAGCCTCAAAATATCTCCTATGTTGTACTCACTAATGACTATGGAAAAAAACGGTGAATTTACAGTGGGGAAACCTTAACTGTAGGGACTGAAAGTACTCTCCACCAAATTCATACACTGAAGCCCTAACCCCCAGTGTGATGGTATTCAGAGGTGGGTCCTTGCGAAGGTACTGAGGTTTAGAAGAGGTCATGAGGGTGGGGTGCTTATAAGAAGAGACCGGAGAGCTTGCTCTCTCCTGTCCCTCTCCCCAGCCATCCGCCATGGGAGGACACAGCAAAAGGACAGCCTGGAAGAGGGTCCTCACCAGAACCCAACCATGTTGCCACCCTGACCTCAGACTTCCAGCCTCCTGAACTGTGAAAAAATGAATGGCTGTGGTTTAAGCCATGCAGTCTATGGTAGTTTGTTGTAGCAGCCCAAGCTAAGACATCAACCGAGAGATCAGGGTAAAAACTAGCTAGTAAGAAGACCTACTGACATATGTGCCCCTGGCATGCTCATTAGGAAGAATACATCACCCGCCCAGCCTGCCTGCCAAAAAGGTATTACCTCATTGTGACCCTGAGAACACATGAGCTACATGCAAATTGAGAGGCCTTCTACAAAATCCCCAATCAGGACTCTACAAAAAGTGTCAAGTCATGGAAGACAAGGAAAAAAAAAAAAGACTTGTCAAAAACTGAAGAAGACAAGGGAGATGTGACAACTGAATACAACGTGGGATCCTGAACTGGATCCTGGAACAGAAAAAAGGACATCAATGGGAAAATGGGTGAAATCTGAGTCAAGTCTATAGTTGTTAATAGCACTGCACCCCTGGCAATGTCTTAGGTTTGATAGCTGTGCTACGGTTAGGCAAGATGTTAGCACTAGGAGAAGCTGGGTGGATGGGTATTCTCTGTACTGTTTTCCCAACTCTTCACTGAGTCTAAAATTATCTCAAAAGAAAAAGGTTTAAAAAAAAAAATCTATCCCCAACTAAAAAAAAAACAATCTATCCCCAGAGTAATTCCTCTGGGTCTCATCAAAGGGGATGGGATCATGTCCAGAAACTGTTAGCTCCGAAATCAATTATCAGACGGAGGAGCAGCTTTACACACACCAGATAGTGGCATTTCAATGAGGGAGTGGAGGTCCGCCATCGACACATCCTGAATTATTAGGGCCAATACGAGGAAACCACTGACCTGTGAGGAAAGGCCCAAGACAGAGTATGTTCAGGGGGGGCAGCTGACGAGGGGAGGAAGTGCTTTAAAGAGGACCCTGCCTTCAAGGAACACTGAAAGGTGAAGGTAGCCTGGTCCAGGGCTTGGGTTCTTTTTTCTCTAGATAGAAGTATCTATCAATATACTCTCCAGGCCAGCGGGCCATGGCTGCGGTCACAGAACACGGATTTCTGAACTCTGGTGCACCCTGCCTTGAACTGCCGAGCTCAGGAAATCTGCTTGGGAATCACAGCGGACACTCTGGGATGTTCCTTCCCCAAAGGAAACCTGTGTTTTAAGCCCTGAAGCAGCAGTCAGTCTGAGACCTCGCCCATCAACCTGCCCGAGCGCCTGCGGGACCACAGGCTACACCCGCCTGAGGGTGGGCATCCCTTCCCTGCCAAGTTCCCAAGTTACCTGTGATCCTGTTGGAAATGCTGAAGAGCCTGGAAGTCCTCTGCCGCTGCACAAACGGTTCCCGGTAATACCGATCCCCAAAGCACATGCCCAGTAGTTCCTTGCGAACCGTCTTGTTCCAGAGTCCATAGATCAGGGGGTGGCAGATGGCACTGGTAAAGGACAGCCAAGTGGCCCAGGTCTCCAGGGTTGGGGAGACATAGTTCTTCCCCCAGAGGGCCTCAGAGGTGATGACGACCATGTAGGGGCCCCAGGTGGCCATGAAGGCACCAATGACCACCAGGATGGTGATGAGTGCTTTGCACTGGTTGGCCGAATAGACCACGCCCTGAAAGGCGTTCTTCCTACTGCCCGAGGAAGAGGTGGAGGTGCTGGAGTTCTTCCTCCCGTTCCTGTGCACGTCCTCCTCCACAAGGACCACGGTGCCACAGTGCACCTTGCGTGCCTTGACCCTGGCCACGCGGAAGATGAAGCCATAGCACACCAGCATGACCAGGAAGGGGAACAGGGCACACCAGATCTGCCAGAAGGCGGTATAGCCAGGCTCCCGGTGCCACGCGGCCACACACATCCACTTGAACTCGTCAAACTCCACCGATGACCAACCAAATAGAGGTGGCAGGCAGCCGACGAGGGAGTGAAGCCAGATGTAGGCAAGCGCCACCACGGCCCGGTTGCCTGTGATCTTCATGGGGTACACCATGGGGTACAGGACGGCATAGTAGCTAGAAAAAGAATGGAGGCAGGTGAGGGAGAGGAGTCAAAACAGAGAAGACACACCAGGAGGGGCACCCACTGCTCTCCCAGGTGGCGAGCTCTGCTGGATTTCTCTCATTCAACACTGCCACGGGCTGAATGCTTCTGAAAGCAGCACCTTCTCTCAACCCTCCCCGGACAGGTCACAGACTGGCCATGTCACACAGCTCCGTGGAACTCTTCACCGGACAACGGCTGGACACCAGGGAGAGCACAGAGCTCAGGCGGCCCTGCTTCCAGAGCCCACTCGTATTTGGGGGTGTGGTGAGTCTTCAGGCATCTACAGGAGTTCTAAGGGATCATGCATCAAGCCAGATCACTCCTGTGTTTCTGACAGTAATCCTTTTAGATCCGTTTTCAGAGGGTCCTCAGAAACCAGAAGAACATCTAAGGATTATGGGGTACATTCGTTCAGGGAACGTTTACTGAAGGCCTGCCACTGTGCTGTGCACCGGAAATACAGGTAAAAAGATGCAGGGGGAGACGGACACACAAGCAGCGTATGAGGCCCTGGAGCAGAAAGGGCTGTATTTAACCCTCACAACACGTCTCCAGAGGGACTGGCATTATCATTATCCTCATCTTAGCAGCAGAGAAAGGATAAATAATCTGCTCTAGATAAGGAAGGGGAAGAGACAAGATAAAAACCCAGGCAACCTGACTCTACAGTCTCCAGCGCACATGCCAGCAATTCCCTGCAAACCGTCTCGTTCCGGAGTCCACAGACCATGGCTGGTTCCTAACCCCTCAGCTCTGTGCAGAAGGAGAGAGGCCTGGAGAGCTACTGATTCGTAGTGACGGGGCATCGGATCCAGGCTGCAGGGTCAGGGCGGGCTTCCTGGACCAGACGGCACACAAACTCAGGTCTTGAAAGGTCAGAGGCACTGGCCCAGGCACAGCTGAGGCAGGACGCCAGGCTTGGCGAGACGCGGAGATGTACCTGAGCACCGGCTCAACGAGGAAGCTGCCTGTAGCTCACCCAGGCAGGCGCGGGGGGATGGTGCGCGGGGAGAAGAGGAGCCAGGGGGCCGGCGCGAGCCCAGCCTTGCCAGCCAGCTGAGCTCTGACCCTTTAACTGGAGTGGATGGGAGGATTTAGACCATGGGGTTGAAAGCAAACCACCAGCCTCCCCATCCGGACATTTCATCCAAAGGAAATGTTCTTTAATGATGGGGCTTCTGCGTGAGGGTGACGTGTGGCGGGACAGGGATGGCCACACTGAGGACCTTCTTGAGTCACCCCTGGGCACTAGAGCTCAGGGACAGGGGCCATGGCCCGAATCACCACCTGCCGCCTGGGGCAGACTCTCAGGGAGGGGCTGTCCCCTCAGGCTATACCCTGTATGAAGGGCCTTCCAAATCAGAGGCAAGACGGGGACTGCTGCTCTCAAGCCTCGAGGCCCCACCAAGGTCTAGCCTGGAAGGAGTGTTTCTGAGCGTGGAGCCTGATGAGAGGAAACCACCGTGATTATGGTATGGATTACAGAACCCCTGCACAGAACCTGCGGTAAAGCAATTCCTGTCTTATGTTGACATCTGGGTTCGCATCTTGCAAAGGCCGTGCAGCCCCGTGAAAGCAGCATGCCTTTGGAGTTGGCAATCCCTGGGTTCAGACGGCGACTCTGCTGTCCACTAGCTGTGTGACCTTGGGTAGCGGATCTAACCTCTCAGAGCTCCAGTTCCTTTACCAGGAAGATGGGAATCACAAAACCTCTGGCATAGATCTGCTCCAAGGACAGAATGGGCTAGAGTGGGGGGCAAGGGCTGGATGGGGCCTCCCTTTAGACGGCAGGGGGGACAGAGCTGGGACATTGTGCACTGACCTTTCCCCCTTCCTTCCTGAAGACAGAATCCCTATCTTGCTCCTGCAAAACTGCTGTGACCACAGGGGACACTGGGCCC
Organism: Balaenoptera ricei; assembly: GCF_028023285.1. Classification (NCBI taxonomy): domain Eukaryota; kingdom Metazoa; phylum Chordata; class Mammalia; order Artiodactyla; family Balaenopteridae; genus Balaenoptera; species Balaenoptera ricei. Next base: position 130,425,396 of record NC_082639.1, read on the forward strand.
TTCTAAGCACCAGGGGATGAATCAGGCCATGCTGGTGGTATCCCCTCCCTTGCCAGATGACCAGCTGAGGTGCTGACCTGTGTGACATCATCTGGCAAATGAAATGTGAGGGGAGTTTGCTGGGGTGGGATTGGGGGCACTTCCAGGAAGGTTTTCTTCACTTTTAAAAAGAAACAAGGCGGATATTTCTACTTTCCTCTGCCCATTTAAAACTCATGCAGGCCCTCTGACCTCAGGCAACACTTCAGGCGCGAGTGTACAGGTAGGTGTGGGAGGCCAGGCCTGGGGAATATGAGCCGTCCCGGCTCCTCTGACCAGCCACGTTCAACCAGTCATCAAAATCATTACGACGAATCAGCTGTCCTCTGCAATATAGCCTTCTGGCTACTCTCAACACCGGTTAGTATTATTATTCAATGGCAAAACTTCTTTATTGTAACAAGTGGTATTTATATCACTCACTGTCTGAGGTTCTGGGCACCAGCAGTTCCTGTGGGACGTGACAGTGATTTCTCCCAACTGAGTCCGGAGGCCCATCGGGACGCCCGGGCACGGGGTTGGTGCTGGCTCCTGAGAGGTCAGTCTCCTACAATCAGAAGAGCCCCCCAGAGGCCAGAGTGCTGCCTGTATATATCCGCACCCTCCAGGGGTTGCTTTGGTTTTAGGGTTTTTTTGGCTAAATGTATATACATTGCAATGCTCAAATCTACACCTTTATCAAGATATAAACATGCCAACATCTGTCCACAAAAAGAATTTTTTTAATGGGTTTCATAGATTTGAAACTTCATTTTTTAAACCTAAGCCTCATTTAGGCCTAGTTGCAGGTTCAAAGGAAAATATAGAATAAAAGCAACTCCCTATTCCCTGCAGGTTAATACAGGCCAAAACGGAGGGGTTTTCCTTTGTTTTCCGTACTCTTAGCTGTCTTCTGAAGCTCTCGATCTTTTCTCCAACAACTCATTTTTAGACAGGAGCCCAAGCACCACCCTTGGTCCCCAAAGAGCTTTTTGTGATGTCACGTGTAACTTCAAAGTGGTAATGCCCATAGCGGCTCCAATGCTTAGCTCTCCTGCCACGAGATCACCCACTTAGATAACGACCCCTGTTTTTAATAAGATGACTTCACCAAAAACATGAACAAAATCTCAGCCAACTACAGCTACCTTGGAGTGAACACGTTAACTTAACGTTGAAAAATCTCCTGGCTGTACTATAACTAACCATCCCATAGTGTTAGCTACTTTCATTTAAAATACTATTTTTAGGGGCTTCCCTGGTGGCGCAGTGGTTGAGAATCCGCCTGCCAATGCAGGGAACACGGGTTCGAGCCCTGGTCTGGGAAGATCCCACATGCCGCGGAGCAACTGGGCCCGTGAGCCACAACGACTGAGCCTGCGCATCTGGAGCCTGTGCTCCACAAGAGAGGCCACGATAGTGAGAGGCCCGCGCACTGTGATGAAGCGTGGCCCCCGCTCGCCGCAACTATAGAAAGCCCTCGCACAGAAACGAAGACCCAACACAGCCAAATAAATAAATATATTAAAAAATAAAATAAAATACTATTTTTAGAGATGGAGTTTCATCCACGCTAGTGTGGAATGAAGACATTAGAAATGTCTTAACAGGACCTGAAGCTAAGCCAGAGGTGACCATGTTGGACTTATTCACAATGAAAATCTTCCCAGGTCGAATGATGTTCCCCACCTGGACCTGTTTCCACAAGGCTGCTTTAGGACACTGACATCTGGATGGTGAATTTCACTCCAGCCAGCTATTCTTTTCATGCTCTGCCTTTGCTCTCTCTTCACGGGGCTACAGGACGGACTCTTTTGGCTCATCTGCCAACCAGTTTGACAGATTTCTTTAGGTAGCGTTCTTAACTGGGGCCGTGTGGCAACGTCTGGAGACATTTGGGGTTGTCACAACCGGGAGGTGCTGCTGTCATTTAGTGAGTAGAGGCCAGGGATGCCACTCAACATCCTACACAGGGCAGCTCGTCACAACAAAGAATCATCCGGTTCAACAGGTCAGTCGTGCTGAGGTCGAGAAACCCTAAGCTAAAGGAACTGGTTGTCGGATTTGACTGACAACTGACTCTGCATATTGTGTGATGGTTAAGAGCACAGCCTTTAGCATCTCAGAAACTGGCCGAGTTACTTACCAGCCATGTGGACTTGGGCGAGTTTGCAAAATCTCGCTATAGGCTCATCTGCAAAATGAGGACTGATACGGTCGTTGTGAGGATTAGCTGGGATAAACATTTGTTCAGGACATAGTGCAGTGCCCGGCAGGTGACCAGCACGTAACACATTCTAGTAGCGATCATGCCCCCCCCGCCCTTGTTTTCTTCGACTTTCTTAACGATGTTCCCATCTCTTTCTTCCACCCCCATTCTCTTTTTCTTTTCTCCTCTCTCCTCACTTATCTTTTACTTCTGCCTCCTCTTGCCTGTTTCCCTCCCTCTCACTCTCCCTTCCTTCCTCCCCACCCCCTCCACCTCTGTCTCTTTGTTTCTCCCTCTCTTTCTCATTCTCTCTCTCTCTCTCACACACACACACACACACACACACACACACACACAGCTGCATCTTTAGGTTTCCAACATAGAAGGCAAATATGTAACCTTCAAAATCACTAACATCAAGTAAATTTAATTCCCTAAAATTAATGGAGACAGGGGAAGGAGTGTTTGAAATCCTGGTCAGATGGTGATCATTTATATGCACATGATCAATTCGCTGGTCCAGTCAATTTGTATTTTTAGCCACATGAATGACCAATAATAAAAAAAATTAATCGCACCTGCCATGAAAATATTTGAAGACACCACAAATTTTACAGCAGTCTATATATTATAGTCAAAGATCTGGGCAAAGCACTGTGATGGCCAAATCCATCTTGCTACACTTGCAGGGGGAAATGATCTATTTTCCAGAGACAACCAGGCCTTGGCGACTTGTCATCGCAGGGAGAGGCAGAGCCCTTTCTCGACTCATGGCTCTGTCACTGGGTGACCCTGGCGCAGGCTGTGGGGTCTGGGGTGCCTGGATTAAATCTCTAGTGAGATGACCTGTGACGCCAATTTGTTCACGTGCGTCACCTCTTCCGTGGCCAGCTGCTTCCCCTGGTCTCCAGCTGTGTCCCACGCGCCATGCTTTTTTACCACGTCCAGCCTTGCTCCCTCCTCTGCGTTCTCACAGCACCTTGAACACACTGGTTCTACGTACACATCACGTGGTCCTAAAATTACCTGGCCACATGTCTATCCCCCCAACACTGTGAATTCCTCAGCGTGTCTGTTCATCTCCTTCAGCGGCGCATTCCCAGCACCAATCACCTTGCCAGGCATACGTGAGGTGCTCCATAACTGTTTATCAAATGAATAAATGGAGGCGGCTTCTTCATTCGGAAGGGCCCCTGCAATCCTATTCACTGTTAGGACTTAGCTCAAATGCCACCTTTTCCCCGGAGCGCTGCAGGCCCTGCCATCAGAAGCAGCCACGGGAGCTGTTATAGCGCTTAATTCTGCTTTGTGTTCACATCAGCACCCACGGGTCAGCCTCTGCCACGAAACTGTGGACTCCTGGTGGGCAAGGGCTGCGTCTTGCTCATGCTGTATCCTACCATCCGAGGATGTAGCACAGGGCCTTTCACAGAGTAGACACCCAGCAAATATTCCCGACGTGAAAGAGTAAGGCATCGAAAGAGGCAAATGCTCTCTCGTTTGATGCATTTTGATGGCATGATTTGAGAATCGGTCATGCTTGCTGGTGAGAACTCTCACTCTCGCTTATCTAGACCTCAGATCCAAGTAAGCAGTATACAGCCTCCGAGAGCTGCCTCTCCTTACTGAGCCTCCATGTATACACAGCTCTGTGAGAGGCACCTAAAAACCGACCCCCCCGCTCTGCTCCTGAGCTGTTGGCCCCCACTCCACCTTCCACAGGACCCAAGACGGGATATTCCAAAAGCAGTGATTTCCCATCCCATCCTACTGCCAACAGACTTCCAATTATGTTTGCAGTGCTTATTATCAGTCTTGATAGGATGTTGATGAATGGCTGCTGAAGTAATAACCTGCACAAGCTTCTGAAGGGGAGCCTGCCTTTTACACATCAAGAATCTTGAAAGTGTGTTTACTGTGACTGAAAACACAATTCCACAAACATACATCTTCCTCAAAGTGCTATATAAAATAGTAAGCTAACAGGGGACTGTAAAAATAAACTACAGTCCATCCAGAGGACGGAATACCATGTAACCATTAAAAATCATGTTCTCCAGGGATATCTGCAGGTGGGAAAAATGCTCACAATCACTTGTTAAGTGAAAAAGCAGGTCACAAAACCACATGTGCCTTGAGCCTATTTTCTAAATTTACTGCATGTGGCCAAAAATCCCTGGAGGCAAGTATACTAAAAAAAAATGTAAACAGTGATTGCTTCTGATTGGTGGGATTATGGATAGTTCTTATTGTACTCTTTCTGTTTTTGGTATTATTTTTTTGTTGTTGGGGGGAAAGAAGATATTTGGAGAAGCCCCCTGATTAGTTCTGACCAATGGCTTCCTTCACTCCAACCCCCAACAGGTGCAGAGAGCCGAAAGGATTCTGGCCTTGGCCCTAGTGGAGGCCCGCACCGTGGGTGGACCATCCAGCCACCACTCATCGGCTCAAAAAATGGACGATCCCAAGGGAGCCAGGGGACTTGTGTCACCCAGTGACGACAGCCCTGGGGAACCCCTCTGTGTTTTCCCTGACTCCCTCCCCAATTCTATAAATCACAGAGAATCTGAATCTCCCCCCTCTGCCCTTGTACAGTTGAACCCTTGCCTGGGGTGAATGAAGTGACCATTGGCAAAATCCTAATAAAGAAGACGACTCCAGGGGTCGGAAACTCGCTGTCAAAGCCTGCAGGACTTTCACAACTAAATCTGACAGCCTAACGCAGGAATCTGGAAGAACCTTCTAGACAGAGCTGAGGGGCGTCAGCAGTGCTACTCCTTGCTGTTAGAGCCAGCTATGCCACAAGAAGGGACAGCCCAGATGTTTTAAAGCACACACTGTCTCTCCCAGGTGCCACCACCTTTACTCCCTGAGTTGCCTTCCCTTCCCCTGCTCTCCTTCCATCCAGGTCTGAGCTGATGTTCAGGCCCGTGCACTGTGGAGGATAGAGAGTATTTCCTCTTTGGGCTGCCCCGGTCCAGCTCTGGCCCAACCCAAAGCAACAGAGAGCAGGCAGCACTTTGGGGAAGACCTGGATCTGATACCTCCTCTGCCACGTCACCTTCCTCAGCTTCTGTTTCTCATCTTTCAACTGAGAAGCAGAAGTTTCTAGAACTTTTTTTTCTAATTTGTTTTTTCTCATTTTTTGGCCACGCTGCACAGAATGTGGCATCTTAGTTCCCCGACCAGGGATCGAACCCACGTCCCCTGCAGTGGAAGCGCAGAGTCTTAACCACTGGACCACCAGGGAAGTCCCCAACTACATGCAAGCTAGACCAGATAAAATCAGAGGTGCTCTGGTTGAGGGGATAGAAGAGGAGGCAGAACTCTGCTTTCTCACCCTCCCCAGCACAGACCCGACACCCTCCCGAGGAACTGAGGCAGCTTGGAAGGCACAGCCCACATGATCTCTCAGGTTCCCCCTTTGCCCACACTCCTAAACCCTTCGATTCTCTGAGTGCGATGCAAGCTTACCGGTCGACGGCGATGACCCCGAGGGTAAGCATGCTGGCCGAGCTGATGAGCAGGTAGAGGAGGGCCGAGAAGTTGCACCAGACCACACCGAAGATCCATTCCCTCCGAATGGAGCTGGTCGCCACGAAAGGCAGCACCAGCACCGACAGCAGGAAGTTGGACAGGGTCAGGCTGAAGACGAACTTGTTGCTGAGGGTGAGGAGGTAGGACTTCCTGTACAAGGTGACCACGATTACCAGGTTGCCCAGGCAGACGAAAACGGTGATGACGACAATGGCGATGAACTCGGTGACGACGCCGCCCCCTTGGCCACCGTCCTCGGTGAGGTTACTCAGCTCCTTCCTGTGGCTGAGGGAGGAGTTGAGGCTCATGGTCAGTGCGCCTCGGCGGGGGGTGGGCAGAGCATGCTGGACGACTGGAAAGACAAGACCCAGAGACAGGAGAGCAGTCATCAATCCATAGCGTGTGCACTTTACAGAAGCGCTGCAGAGGCCCCAGGTCACCCAGCCGGTCGTCCCCACGCAAGCTCTACACAAGTGGCCAGCTTTCTACAACCGACTTTCTATGCGACTCACTGTGTCCCTGTGAACGATGCGTTCCCCCAATCTATTTATTTAACTTTTGGCTGTGTTGGGTCTTCGTTGCTGCGTGCGGGGGCCTCTCTTGTTGCGGAGCATGGGCTCTAGGTGCACGGGCTTCAGTAGTTGTGGTACATGGGCTCAGTAGTTGTGGCCCGCGGGCTCCAGAGCGCAGGTTCAGTAGTTGTGGCGCACAGGCCTAGTTGCTCCGCGGCATGTGGGATCTTCCCAGACCAGGGCTCGAACCCGTGTCCCGTGCATTGGCAGGCGGATTCTTAACCACTGTGCCACCAGGGAAGTCCACTCCCGCCCCCCCCGAGTCTAAACCACCTTATCCATTCTCCCCAGGACCAGTGGTTCAAAACCTTTAATGTACCTAAGAATCACCTGCAGTACCGGCTCAAAGAGCTGATTCTTGGGCTCCATCCCTAGAGACGTCTGGTCCCAGAGAACAGAGGGACAGCCTAGGAGTCTGCATTTTAGACAACCACAGTGCAGGTGATTCTGATTCAGTCCACCTGGTCTAGGCGGACTGCTGCTTTTGACTCCTGCAATGCAGGGGGGACCCTGATTCGGCAGCGTCAGTATCACCCGGCGCTTACTAGAGACGCAGAATCTCATGCCCGCCTCTGAACTGCTGAATCAGAACCTGCACGCTAATGCCATCCCCAGGTGATTCATGTGCCCATTAAAGTTGGACAATAAGATTATCATAGGAATCATTCTGAGATCCCTAAGCAGGGTTTAAGCAAGTACAGTTCATACTGAGACGTCACTACTGCTCTCATCAGCCACGGTGAGGGAGGGCAAGGAGCTGACACTAATGATAAATGGGTAAGAGGAGGCACAGTTTGAGGTCTGTGCCCACAAACACCGTTCTCAACAAGGGGCAGTCCCTGCTCTTGGGACGCTGGCTCCGGATCTTGGTGAAAACTCAAGGTTGACACATTTTAACATTCAATCCTACAGACGAATGTTTCTCCAAAATTTTCATCTACTTGAATCAGCCAAAAAAATCCCACAGATCACTCTTGTTCCCAGAAAAGAGAATACACCGGAAAGGAAGGAAAGATTGCTTCCCCCGAGCCAGAAAGCAAGAACCCTGGTGTCTAGACCGCCTACACACAGCAGCAGAGCCTTCCCTACAGCGCCCGCCTGACCTGGCACCTCTGTCCAGACACCTTTGGCCACAGGGAGCTGGCAGGTGAGGAAGGCAGTTCTTCCTCTTCCCAGCAGCCCTAAAGGCCAGTTAGAAAGTCTCCCTTTACCAACAGGCGCACTCGTAGGTCACAACCACAGATGCTGCGAGCTTGAGTAACATCAAATAATTCTAATCCCTCCTCCCCTTGACAGCCTTCAAATACTTCACAGATTACTTGCTTTCTTTTCTCCAGATTCAAACCCTCAGGTTCCCAATGTGACTTCTAGACTCTTTACTAACTCAGACTCCCTGCTTTGGACTTGCTCACGGATGTCAACGACCCTTTTGATTTGTGGACCCCAAAACTGAACGTACCGTTCTGGACATGGTCTAGTAAGTACATAAAGGGGCAATTTTCTCCATGATCAGGATAATCTTCTGATACTATTCACTCTAGGAGTGCATTTTCTTTTGGCAACCATATTACCCTGCTGGACTTACATAAATGTGTGGTCAATTAAAACCCAAAGTTTATACACATTTGAGTTTCTGTGAAGGCAGGTGTCCCCAGGCTTAAATTTATGGCATTAGTGTTTTTAAGCCTAAATACAAAACGTGATATCTACTAAATTTTACTTTGTGCCTTTTCGCCTGTATTTCCAGGCTGCTAAAATATTCTGAATTTTGATTCAGTTATGCAATACGTTAGGTACTCTAGCTTTGTGCAGTAAATATACTTTAGAATTATGCCTTCTATGTCTGTGTCTTTGTAAGCTTATTTCTGGGTTTTGCTTTTACTTTTTGAGTTCTGAATTTTGTTCACTCTTATAAGTAAATTATTAACTGGTGTCTCAAAATAAAGTCCTACATAAGCATGTTATACTTAACTGCCTAAGTGATAACAGTGTGGTAAAGAAAACAAATTCTGAGTCGTTAGACAAATGACAAAATGGGAGAAAATATTTAAAACTTATATCACAGAAGGACTAATCATTCTAACTTAAAAATAAAGAGAGAGAAAAAGATAGAAAAGTGAGTAAAAGACATTTTTAAAAATTGTAACTATATGAGATGACGGATGTTAACTAAATTTATAGTGGTAATCTTTTCGCAATATACACGTAAGTCAAATCATCATGTTGTACATCTGAAATTATACAATGTTATGTGTCAATTATATCTCAATAAAACTAGAAAAAAAAGAGTACACAGAAAAAGATATACCAATTGTACTTAAACCCATGAAAAGATGCCCCATTTTTTCAAAATAAGAGGAATGCACTTTAAAACTACACTGAGGTACCATTTCTTTCCTTTCATGCCACTAAAGATTCAAAAGCTTGGCAACACTCACTGCCGGTGCGGCTGTGAGGAAGCAGGCATTCTCCAACACTCCACATGGGAACGCAAAATGTAACAGCCCTAGGGAGGGGGATGTGGCAATACCTAACCAAGCTACACAGGCACAGAGCCTTTGATCCAGCAATTCCATTTCTAGATATTTATCCTGAAGACATAAGTTCGTAATATTAAGTAACAGATGCCCACGGTTATTTTATTCATTGAGGCAGTAGTTGTTATAAAAAGAAAATATGTGAGAAAAAGGGGGAAATAAAAATACATTTGCCCATAAAATATACATAAATATATGCTTACTTATACAAAAAGAAAAATAGGAAAGATAACCAGAAACAAAGATACAGATGGAAGTGGACTTCTCTCAGTATGTTTTTACAGTTTTGCCTTTTGAACCAAGTAAATATTTTACATACTAAAAAAGTTAAATAAAAATGGATGGGGCTTCCCTGGTGGTGCAGTGGTTGAGAGTCTGCCTGCCAATGCAGGGGACACGGGTTCGAGCCCTGGTGTGGGAAGATCCCACATGCCGCGGAGCAAATGGGCCCATGAGCCACAACTACTGAGCCTGCGCGTCTGGAGCCTGTGCTCCGCAACAAGAGAGGCCGCAATAGTGAGAGGCCCGCGCACCACGATGAAGAGTGGCCCCCGCTTGCCGCAACTGGAGAAAGCCCTTGCACAGAAACGAAGACCCAACACAGCCAAAAACAAACAAACAAAAAAAAAGAATATCTTTAAAAAAAAAAAAAAGGATGCAAAAAGTAGATATAAAATTGATTGCAAACTGAAAAAAATAAGCCTAACTATATATTAGATTGATAACATAATCATACAGAGAAAAGAATTAAGTCAAGTAGCTTTTAAATATGATATTTTGACTGTAAACTCTTAATGGTACATATTGTAAAGACAAGAGAACAACTAAGTTCATTTAGTAGGTTAGATGTTGTTAATGGTGTTTTAAGTTTACAATTCTTTTGAGTGTACAGCAACTGAGTATACATGCTTATGTTGGGAAACACATTTCTAATCACGGGAGAAAGGAGATACGAATCATAGAATAGAGAAAGGTGAGGATGAACCCTGGGGTGTTAGCTTGGTTACTGCAGGTATCAGTATGAACTCACTCTTCAAATATAAATATAAAAACAGGTTCAAGGAAATTTCCCAGAATGCAGTCAGAAAAATTAAGAAATTAAAAATATAATATAGAAGGCAAATGAGAGAATGAACAGAAAGTACTTTATAAAGTATAATTACTTTTCCCAAGCAAAGCATAGTGTTCCCCTAATATGTCTTGTAATCACCAGTATGCTCCTCTTTACCCCCACTGGACTGTTTGCTCCCTGGGAGTGAGGACGAACCACGCCTTTCATAAAAACACAGTACAGTTAAATATGGTTAAAACAGTATGTTTTATATTATGTGACTTTTACCACAATAAAAAAAAGGATGTGAAAAAAAACCCTACTTTTTGCCATGTGCAACAACATAGATGGACTTGGAGTCTATTACACTAAGTGAAATAAGTCAGAGAAAGACAGATACTATATGTTATCACTTATATGTGGAATCTAAAAATTAAAACAAATTAATGAATATAATGAAAAAGAAGCCAACTCAGATATAGAGAACTAGTGGTTACCATGGGGATAGGGGAGGAGCAGGGCAATACAGGGCTAAGGAATTAACAGGCACAAACTATTAGGTATAAAATTAGCTACAAGGATATATTGTACAACACGGGGAATATAGCCAATATTTTATAATAACTATAAATGGAGTACAACCTTTAAAACCATGAATCACTATCTTGTACAACTGTAACGTATATAATATTGTACAGCAATTATACATCAATAAAATAAACACAAATAAAAGAAAAAATTTTTAAATAAAGAAAAAAAGGCAAATGAGACAGTGAACAGGAAGTACTTTATAAGGTATAATTACTTTACCCAAGCAAAGCACAGTGTTTCTCACTTATTATGGGGATCATTTCTGGGAACATGGTGAACTCAGCTGATGGGAACATCTTTCCTACTCCAAATTCATAGAAATGCTGGGTTAAATATGATCCAAAATTAAAAAAAAAAAAAAAAAGACAACCTTGAAAAAAGAAAGGGAAATCCATAGGTAACAGAAACGGAGAGAAAACTCAAAGCCAGAGTTGTAATCTCACAACTGTGGCCAAAAGGGTATTAGACCTAGTTCAAGACCCCTAGGGCTGAGGTTTTTTATGTGGGAGGATGACTTTGGGTTCCACAAGGCAGAGAACTGGAACCAATATCCTGCTTAAAGAGTGGGTTCTCGAAGGGCTGCCTCCTCCATGAAAAAGAATCAGAAAAACTCCTCTTACTGGCAAAGGGAAGTGGCAAAAACAGTCATTTACCTGAAGCTCTGGGTGGAGCACTGAAGTTTTTTTTCCATGAGAAATCAAACATTGAGACGTGCCATGCTGATGAGGGTACCAAGCTTATAAATTCTGCGTGGTGCAGAAATCCAAGCTAATAAATTCATGCAAAAATTAATGCTGGCCAAAGTAAACACAGAATGGCTCTGTAGTGAACTTCCACACTCACAAAACAAACATTTAATGAAAGTGAGTGCACAGCATTTGCCATGAGGGAGAATCCACAAAACAGAAACCAGGAGAATTAACATGCCCAGAACTTGAATTAATAGAAAAATATAAAAGAGACCATAATATAAATACAATTAAAAGCTTTAAAAGGAAAAGAGGTAGAAACCATAATGAAAGAATAAGACATCATGAAAAAAATAATAAGCAATTGTGAAAAAGAACCAAATAGAAATTCTAGAAATTAACATTTTAGCTAACAAAATGTAAAACTCAATGGGTATGCAGAACAGCAGATTTAGCTAAAGACAAAGATGGTGAACTGGAAAACAGCTCTGAGGAAGTTACACAGAATGCAGCAAAAAAGATTAAGAAAATGAAAATATGAAATAAAAGTCAAGATACATGAAGAGCAGGTTAAGAAGATTCAACGTATGTTCAAAAGAAGTGGCATCAGGAGAGATTAGAGAGAAAGGGTAGCAGATACTGTTGGGTGCCTACCCAACAACCAGTGTCAGGTTTTTTTCCCTTACTGGCAGACGTCTGACTTTGTTTTGGTGTCCAATCCTCCTCCAGTGACTCAGAGAAGGTTGATCAGATCCCTGGTTCTCAGAGTCTTGAGTGGGCTAAACAAATCATCGAGTTGTCTTTCTCCTTGCAATTCTGGCATATTAGTCAGGAGGAGAAGTCAGTGGATTTCTGGGAAAAGCTGCTTTGACCTCACAAAGGCACTAGAAGAAAACTCTTTTCCTAATGGCCAAGAGAGCACAGAGCTGTGGCAGCCCCCTTGGGATCATCAGAGGTGCTAGGCCAACATGCTGAGCATGGCAAAGAAGAAAGCCTGGATCCTTGAGCTGCTGAACCAACAAATCCGGAAGTCACCTTCATCCTGGCTTCTGGTTATGCAAAGTAATACATTTGTAAAAATTATTTTTAAAGCTATTTTCAGTTAGGTGTCTGTTACTTGAGTCAAAAGCATCCAACTTACATTAGGGTGGACCTACACTGCCTACATTAAGGTTGATGCATTATTCAGAGGTATAATTGAACATTTTCTAGAATTAAAGAAACACGTGAGTCCTTAGAACAAAAGAGCATATCAAGCTCTAAGGATAAGTCAGAAAAAGTCTATACCAAGGTGCATCACAACGAAAAATGACAAACACTAAGATAAAGAGAAAATGGTAAAAGCAAATTTTCCGATAATGAAGTAACAATTAGATAAACAGCAGACTCTTCTTTTGAAGAAAACAGAAAATAGAGGCCAGAAAACAGTGGAATAATCTCTTGGAAGTGCTAAGGAAAAGAACTCTTGCCTTAAAGTTCTATAATACCATTCAAGACAGGGCACAATATACTTTTGAGGCAAGCAGAGACTGAATGTTTACTAATCACTCCTTATCGAATGATCCCTTTAAAGATACAATTCATGAAGGAAACTGAATCCAGAAATAAGGAAAAGAAAATGGTAAATATATGGATGAATCTAAAATCAGAACTGCAAAAAATTAAATTTTAAAAGTTAAACATCGACAACAAATTTTATAAAAATAGCTAACTTGGGAGCTTTGAAAACAAGATGAAATTAAAACACTAAGCAAAATGGAACCTCTTAGAGGTATGACTAGAGTATAAATATTCCAAGTTAGTTTGTACTCAGGGCAGACTTGGTTATGGCTGTTTTCCCAGCACCTGGACAAGTGCCTGGCACATAGTAGGTAACTCAATAATTATTTGTTGATGAATGACTAGCCTTCAAAACTTGGTCATTGTTAAGCTGAATATGAGTGTTAACGTTATAAAGGTAGCCACTAAAAGAATTAAAATAGGATGCAAAACTTTCAATCCAAAAGACGCGGGGTGGGGGGGGTGGTGTTAGGAATAAAGTATTACTTGACCTGGTGGCTCTCTAGTGGCCCTATCAGAAGGGACACCAGTGAACGGCAGAATCAGAGAGCCCAGGGCTGGGTGCTATCCTTGAGGTCCTCGGCTACAACCCTCTCCAGGAGGCGGGGGGAACGTGGTCAAAGAGCTGACCACCCAGGGAAATCCAAAGCCCCAGCCTCTGCCAGGAGGCCTGGAGAGGGAAAGGCACAAGCCCCAGCAAATTCCCCAGGGGTGTACTTTAACAAGAGAGAGGATGTGGAATGTCCCAGCCAGGGAAGGCTTCCTGGTAGGCGGCCAGCTTACCCAGGGCCCATTGAATGGAAGCAAATTCAAGTGTGACTCACATTACCACTCTCCTGGCCAGTGCTGCTGCCAGACACGAAGGTGTTTCAGACTCCCACACTCTCCACGTCCTGCCATGACCAAATAAATCACTTTACACCACTGGAACATGACTGAGGTTTGAATAAATGTATCGGAAATTATTCCTGGGAAAGAGAGCCAGCCCTCTCAGTCAGGTCACCAGGGAAGGCTGGACGTGCGTGTCCTTGTCTTCACTGTCATGGCTCCAAGTATCAGTCAGTCCTCTTTGGGAACTGCCTTCAGTTCTCTTGAATATTCCCACAGACGGTGACATGTCTGCCGGATTAGACTACTGTCAACAGCTTCAAGTCATTCAAAGCCAAATCCTGTCACTCGAGGGAGTGATCAATATCATTTTGGGTTAACAAACAAGGCAACACTATAGAATATTGAGACAGGTATCTATTGTGTTTTATAAACTGGCCTGCATGCTAATTCCCAAGAAATAATTCTAGAAATGCCTTGCTTTGCAAAAACAGAATTACTACAATATAAAGGTGGATGCCCTCGCTTTCCCTTATTTAATGGTATAAATTTGGATATGTTCTAGTCCCACCTCATATTTTTACCTAGAACTCTGATTTTCATTGACCTATAGTGGACTTTTTTCCTGCTCATATTGCTGTCACCCTATACTTGTCAGAGGTTGTGTGGCATGGTGGTTAAGTGTATAGACTCTGAAGTCTGCCTGGGTTTGAAGCCCAGCTCCTGTAAAAAAGAACAGTGTGTTTATTTGTATCAAGTGCCTAGAACAGCATCTGGCACACAGTGAGCTTTCACTTCATATTATGGCTTCTATTTGAAGCGTTCACCCTGATTTTACTTTGGGAAAGGACTCTTCCCGTATTCGTAGGCCATGGTCACATGACCCAGGACTTTGGCTGGAACAGCCGGAGGACAGACTAGCCTACCATGGGGTTGGTAGGCTGATACCACGAGCTTGGGGCTGCAGCAGCTGGCCATCTTGGACACTACATGGAAAGTGCTTACAGGCAAATAAAGGTGAGAGAATGAGAGAGAGAGGGAAAGAGAGAAAGAGAGCAAGAGAGAAAAAGAAGGGGGCAGGGAGAACATGCAATGAATCCATTCACAAATGCTGATGAAATAATGTGTGATTCTGAATTTTCTTGTTCTCCTCCGTTATATGAGCCGGTGACTTTTCTCCTTCACTTATGCTAATTTGGCAGGGTTTCTGTCACTTGCAACTTAAAGAATCCTGACTGATACTCTGATACACCATGATCTGCATATAACACGTCAAGACCCCACCTCTTTGGACACTGGTACCAGGAACCTTCCCTTTCTCAGGATTAGGCCGACTCCTCAGGCACAGCTCTGCCTACCTCAGCCTCCTGCTCGAGACCTACTTATCCTTTTCTTCTTGCCACGGACCACGCCATGGAACCACGGACCCTAGTATGGTGGAGTTTCTTCACATGGAAGCATAGAGAAGCTTTTCACCCCCCCAGAGTATATGTAGTCTCTTGGGGATCAGGAGGTCCGTGACACCCAGTCAATAAGCCGCTACAAGGAAAAGGAGGCCTCACTCACCCTCACAATGCCCATTACAAATGGGGCCATCAAAGGGGCAGCCTGAGAGGCCACAGACAGCAGGCCCAGGCTTGGGTCTGTGTTGGGAGACCATGCTGGTCAGAGGACGCAGGACTCTTGGTACCTAACAAGGGCGCTGGACATGACATACCTGACCTCCTCAAAAGTCTTCTCCAGAGCAAATCATTTCTTTTTAGTGTAAGGTTCTCTTCTGGTATCCTTAAATATACCCAATCAGGGTAGTGACTCACTTCCTCCTCTGTGGCCTCCCATTTTTACAAGGAGCTGAGCAGCCTAAAAGCTGGGACCACCGGATGCCCTCTTCTAGAGAAATCACATGCCAACAGGGAGGTACGTAAGATGTTCGAATAAACAACCCTCCAGGTGAGGGAATGTTGCTAAAACACCACTTCAGATAAGTTCAGCTGAGGTCACTGTGATGCCATGTTGGCCATATTGTCAGGGGCTCTTCATCTCAGCACCTCAAAGCATTTTATACACATCAATCACCAGCAGGAGCAGTTGAGGGGGCGGAGTTGGGAGGAAGGTCCAAATAACCATTTGATTGGCACTAAGGTAACTGAGGGAGACAGTGGATCCCCCATCCCACCCACACACCAGACCACACAAGTCGTTGAGAGCCGGAAAGAGATCACAGAATCCCCGTCTCCTTCCTTGCATTCCCTCCATTCTTCTCTGGCACACACATGAAAGTTGTTCCAAAGATGGTGGGTGCAGTGACTCAGCCTCTGCAACCTCAGAGGGATGTGCCCACTCAGCCAGTCCAGGGTCTGTTACAACGTACAGTGCTTTGCTCTTGTCCCCACAAGGACAAGAGCAAACCTAGTAATTTCCTGGTTTGAAACCTTTCACTTCACCTGTAAAGCTGGCCCAAGCCCTGGTCTGTTTGGCAACATGCACCAGAAGATGGAAAAGAAGCTAGAATCAGAACCCCAGTGGCCTTATGGTCCTTGTCTGAATTCTTGGTTTGCCAGTGGGAGAGACCTGGCTTTGGTCCCCTCTGTACGTACATTATCAACATTACCAACCTCCATAACTTCCTTCAGCAGGGACGGAAAGTCTGGAGGCTGGGGCTCTTCACTGACCATGACCTTGTCCACAAGGGCGTCAGCCATGACTCTGTCAAATGTCTTTCCAAAACCAAGCTCTTGCTCCTCAGCAAAAACATTTCCCAAGGCTCAGTCCCTGATCCATTCCTTTCTCCCTATGTCCTTGAGAATCTTACCCACTTCCAAAGTATTGTTTAATTATTATTAACCAATGATAATCAGTATTGGCAAAACAGTGTGCAACATACAATGTAATTTTACATACATTGTTTCACTTCATCTTCTGAATAACTTTTAGAGGAAGGAATTACTCTTCTCCCTGTTTCAGAGAAGCAGTACAACATATGGTTAAGAGCATGAACTCTGGAACTAGAGAGCCTGGGTTCAAATCCCAGCTCCACTACTTACTGGCCTCTGTGACATTGACATGTTACCTAACCTCTCTGGGCATCAGCTCCCCACTTTGTCAAATGGAGATAATACTCCTTGCTCAGGAGTAAGTACTTCATAGGGTTGGTGGACAAAATCAATGAGTTAATATTTGTACAGTGCTTAGAATAGAGCTTGGTACCACGTAAGTGTTTGTTAAATGAATAAAATGGGGAAACTGAGGCTCAGAAAGGTTAAGTGCCCAGTTCAACAGAGCATTAGGTAGTAGCTCTCCAACTTGGTCCTATGACTGTGAGACTACCTTCAATCCATCTACTCACCACAGCAGATAAGATTCGACATGGTGTGGCCTCATCTAAATTCCAGACTTCTCACCCACCAACCCCTTCATGTACGTTCTGCTCCAGTCAGCTGTGCTTACGTGCTTCCATTTCCAATTTGCTCTGGCTTCTGCCTATTCTCTAGTTGGAATACTCTCCCTGTTTGTGGAATGAGTGAATAAAGATTTACGAAGTCTAAAATGTGTTACTGATCTATTGGTCTAATAACTTGATTGAAGAGAGAAAGAAAGAAATAAGTGTGTGCAGGCGGTGAGGCTTTAAAGCACTACAAAAAATATAACAAGTCAGAACACTGGATTTGGCAATGATTTCTTGGATATGACACCAAAGGCACAGGCACAAAAGAAAAAACTGACAAACTGGACTTCATGAAAATTTTTAAAATTTGTGCATCAAAAGATACCATGAAGAGTAGAAAAGCAACCCACAGATTGAGAGGAAATATTTGCAAATCATATATATGACTAGAAATTAGTGTTCAGAATATATTGAGAACTCCTAAAATTCAACAACAACAACAACAAAAAACAACCCACATCCAGGCTTCCCTGGTGGCGCAGTGGTTGAGAATCCGCCTGTCAATGCAGGGGACATGGGTTCGAGCCCAGGTCTGGGAAGATCCCACATGCCGCGGAGCAACCAGGCCTGTGAGCCACGACTACTGAGCCTGCGCGTCTGGAGCCCGTGCTCCGCAACAAGAGAGGCCGTGATAGTGAGAGGCCCGCGCACCGCGATGAAGAGTGGCCCCTGCTCGCCAGAACTAGAGAAAGCCCTCGCACAGAAACGAAGACCGAACACAGCCAAAAATAAATAAATACATTTATAAAAAAAAAAAAAAAAAAAACAACCCACATCCAAAAAAGATATACAAATGGCCAATAAGTGCATGAAAAGATGCCCAACATCAATGATGATTAGGAAAAGTAAATCAAAACTACAATGAGATACCACCTCAAACTCATTAGGATGGCTACTGTCCAAAACAAAAACCAAAACCCAGAAAATAATAAGTGTTGGTGAAGATGTGGAGAAACTGGTACCCTTGTACACTGTTGGTGGGAATGTAGAATAGTACAGCCATTGTGGAAAACAGTACAGCAGTTTCTCAAAAAATTAAACATAGAACTATCATATGATCCAGCAATTCCGCTTCTCGTTATATACCCAAAATAATTGACAGCAAGATCTCAAAGAGCTATTTGTACACCATATTCATAGTGGCATTATTCACAGTAGCTAAAACATGAAAGCCACCCAAGGGTGCATTGACTGATGAACTGATAAGCAAACTATGGTATATCCACATAAAAGAATATTATTCAGCCTTAAAAAGGAAGGAAATTCTGACATATGCTACAACATGGATGAACTTTGAGGATATTATGTGAAAGTGAAATAAGCCAGCCACAAAAAGACAAATATTGTATGATTCTATTTATATGAGATACTTACAAGTAGTCAAAATCATAGAGATGGAAAGTTGAATGGTGGTTGCCAGGGCCTGGTGGGAGGGGGACAGGGGGAGCTGTTTAATGGGTTTAGTTTCGCAAGGTGAAAAGAATTCTGGAGATGCATGGTGGTAATGATTGCACCATATAAGTGTGTTAATACCACTGAACTGTGTGCTTAAAAATGGCTCAGGTGGTAAATTTTATGTTAGATATATTTTACAGCAATTAAAAAAAAGTTGGAAAAATATACCAGGGTACCTTCTCTTTACCTTCTCTCCCCACAGGGTTTGGAGAGTCATGAAATGAGGGAAGTCAGCTGACTTCACGGCATCTCACCCGCTGATGAAGAAGAGAAGAACCTCAGACGGCACGTAGAGTAACCTTTTCCTGCGTCGGATGAGGAAACACAGGCTGCGTCCGCCCTGGATTATTCCTCACTAGGGACTAGTCCGGCAGTGACTTCCAAGGTAAACCCACTGAGTAAAATGATTCATCGCGCTGCACTGTCCCCAGATGACATGGTAAAGCAAAACTCAACTTTCTGCTCATCAAACTCAGCTGGTGCAGTTTTTGTCGTAGAATGTGAGGAACACTCAGTACTAAGCCAAGCTGGACTGTCTGTTGACTTTTTTTCAAAGGGCCACTGGCCTCTCTCCCAGGCCTCCCCCAGCGACACTGAAAGCGGCCATCACTGCCCTTGTGTTTCCCGGTGAACACCGATGGGGAGGGGCCACTTCGGCCTCCCAGAAAACCCACAAAATACCGGCTGAAGTCATGATGAAGACAACTCACTCAGGGGAGAGTCTTAAGCCCCAATAGAAAAGCTCTTTAGGGAAAGGGAAAGAAAGCAGTGGCGGGCTGACCACAGCTCTCTGGGGAGGCCTTAGCAGCCTGAAGGTCGGGCAGGATCTCACTACAGAAATAGCTTTCCCAGCTGCACGCGAGGCAGTTAACTTTCCTTTGCCAGCCATTGGATACCCAGCCTGGACCACGCTACTCCCCTGGGTGGGAGAAGAGCAGAAACGCCAGCTTTCCCAGGGCAGGCTCAGAAAAGCCTCCACCTCCAAAGACACTGGCCCATGGCCAGCCTGCCTGGAACTGGGATTCCAGCAAATCCCAAAGGCAAAGCTGGGTTGGACCAGGTCAGACCTGCCCTAGGCTGTTCTAAGTCTACCTGGCGCTGATGCCAGAAGTGGCTGTGGTGATTCACGGGGCAACTGGACCAAGGGTCTGGTTAGGAGGCCGTGCTCAGGCAGAGAAGCCAGTGCCATTCCCTGGAGCTCCCAACTGGCTACTCAACATCTCCACTTGGATGGCATGGGCACCACAAGCCTAACATGTCCAAAACCAGACTTCAAGTTCTTTGCCTCTCAAACCTGCTCTTCCCATATCTCTTCATCTTGTGTTACGGTACCCCCATCCTTCCAGTTGCTCAGACCCTAACTTTGGAGTCACTCCTGACTCCTCACTTGCTCTCACATCCCCTATCTGGTCCATTAGCAAATCTACTGGCTCTGCTTTTGAAATGTGTCTAGAATTCAACTATGTCTTACTATCTCTGCTACCATCACTGTGGTCCAGGCTACATTATGTCTTCTCTGGGTTATTAGAATAGCTTTCTCACTAGTCTACCTGCATCTGCCATTGCCCCCCTCCTCAACGCATCAACCAGAGTGAGCTGGTTAAAACAGAGGTCAAAACACATGAACAAGTCACTGCTTCACTCAAAACCCCAAAAGGATTCTCATGTCACTCAGAATAAGCCCTGCAGCTTCCTACACGATCTGGCTCTCCATTACTGGTCCAACTTATAATAAAAATTACCTTTTTACTGCCATTCCGATGACACTGGCCTCCTCACTATTTCTCAAACGCATCAAGCATGTGTCTACCTCAGGGCCTTTGCACTTGCTGTTTCCTATGCCTAGAACGGCTTTACCTCACATATCTTCGTAGGTTTCTCTCTCATTTCCTTTAGGCCTTAATTTATATCACCTTTTCAGCAAAGCCTTCCCAGTTCACACTACCTAACATTTTATACCCCATACTTCATGGACCCATTCCCTTTTTTATTTTTTCTCTTTAGTGCATATGTGTGTACTTATTTATCTTGTTAATGTCTTTCCCTTTCACTGGACTGTAGGCTCCCTGAAATTGAGAAATTTGGGGCCTGTAAATTTTGGGGTCAGCATTTAGAACAGTGCCTGGCAAACAGTAGGTGCCCAATATTTGTGATAAATAAGTGAATATATGTATAAAAAATGGGACACTGAACATCTTGGCACACTAGGCATTTCTTGCCTTCAGAGAATTATTTTTGCAGATGTAGCAAACTATTAAACTAATAAACTATTAAACTATTCATTATCCAGTCAATATCCATTCTCCCCTTTCCCCTATCAACAGACCCCTGACTTGATGTGGGACATCAAATGCACCTACAAAAATAAACTCACTTGCACAGAGCTTGGGTGGCCATTAGATCCAGTTCCAGTCAACGGAAGTCTACAAGGTGGCGGAAAGCTATCCATTTCCTGACAAAAAGACACAGACTCAAGCTGTGGCTTCTGCCCTTTTCCCTCTCCCCTTTCTCCTGACTAGAACTCAAACCCAGTGCTTGAAGGTGAAGCAGCCATCTTTCGACCATGTGGCTGGGTGTCCTATGCAACGCAGAGCAGAAAGACTAAAGTAGCCCAGATCACCTACTGAGTTGTAAAGCCACTGTGCCCAGCCACGGCTAGTCAACCCCTTACTGGTTAAGTCCTTGGAGTACGGTTTCCTTTACATGCTGTGAAAGCTATCCTAACTTGACACTTAGGTCAAAGGTGAGAAGAGATGCTGAGGAAGGCCAACCGTGCTGTGCATAATTATTATGGTGCAAAAAAAAATTGCTGGTACGGATTGGTGCTATAGGGTCTCCATTTATCCACCCATCCCCTTCTCCCATCTACCCCTGCTGCATTCCCCTTGACCCTAAGGTGCAAACAACCCCATAACCCTAACTTGTTCACCCTTTTCCATGATAACTCTATATACAATCAAAGATTCTAATCATTAGAAAGAGAGGGCCTCCATAAAAAAAGAATGAAACGTTGCCATTTGCAGCAGCACGGATGGACCTAGAGATGATCATACTGAGCGAAGTAAGCCAGACAGAAAAAGACAACTATTATATGATATCACTTACATGTGGAATCTAAAAAAAAATAATACAAATGAACTTATTTATAGAACAGACTCACAGATATAGAAAACAAACTTATGGTTACCAAAGGGGAAAGAGGAGGGGAGGGATAAATTAGGAGTATGGGATTAACAAATACACACCACTATATATAAAATAAACAGCAAGGATTTACTGTATAGCATAGGGAACTATATTCAATATCTTGTAATAACCTATAATGGAAAAGAATTTGAATATACATATATTGATATATGTATAACTGAATCACTTTGCTGTATATCTGAAACTAACACAATATTATAAATCAACTACACTTCAATTTAAAAAAAAAAGAAAAAGAGAGGGCCTCCAGTAACAACTTCCCCTCCAAAACTGCAGTAAAACCCAAGCTAATCCTTCGAAATGCCTCATTCTGGATAGGCGAGTTTTATGAATTGGTGGGGCTTTATCACCTTAAAACATCAAAACTTTTTGTTTCAAGCCTTTAGGCAAAATTCATGAATATCCATCATACATTTCCCTATATTTTAAAACAAAGTATACAAAACATAACGATTTTCATGACTCAAGGTCATTAAATGCCAAGATAAATGAAATTTTGACCTTACAGATCAGTGCTAATGTAATTGCTTTCATTTAAAATCTTAGAGAAGACTGTTCAGCTTCCCACTCAGCTGGTGGGTTATCACTGTGAGACTTTATTACATGATTTGAAACACAGTGATTCCCTCAAGTTGGATAAGGGTAACATTATTTCCTATTGTACCAAGTGTGCCTTGCATATTGTTTCTTTTTGAAACTTTCTCTGCAACTTGTTTCAACCTTTGGTGGCCCTTTTCCCTATACAGAGTATATTTACTCTGTTTACTCTGTAGTTTTCCTTGCCAAGCTAAGGAAAGGTCTATGTAAAGTAGGGGCTGATATCCTGAGGGGGGGCTTCAGTGCAAAGTTCTCCAGGTATGGCTTCTGTCATACAGATGTCATCTCCTCCTGCACCTTTGGGGAGGGTTGATTTTCTACTTCTCAGCACTCTGCCAGATAAGTGACACGCTAATTGTATTTATATGGCTCAAGTGAGTAACTGTGGCATTTTCCAGAAAAACAACGACCCTTGAAACAGCTCAGAGCTCTCCATTTAACTTTAATATTTTTTTAAGTGGTAAGAGGAAAACTGCGAATTTAAAAGCAAGATTGTCGACTCCTATTGGATTTTATACCACCAGAAAGATATGTAAGTGCAGACAAATATGTTATATACTGAAGGACTGACATTAGAATTTTCCAAAAGGCTAAGTCTAAAAAATATGAATTTTGAAGAGACTATAGCTATATTTGCAGAAGATATTTGCACAGGCTTGCATAACAAGGTAGAGTATTACTATTTCTCAGCTACCTTGCTTCCCTCTTATTTTTATTTCCTCTATAAACTATCCTATCACACAACCTCTAAGTCAGGCATTCCCAAACTCCAGTTGGCAGTTACTGTTTGTAGACCAAATAAATGATGTCTCACACATATGTGAACTATTATTCTTCAGATGTCTATATATGCTGTAGTGGTCAATAAAATTTGAATTCATTTTTTACATTGTTATTGATTCACAGCAGCTTTCTGTAATTAAGCACTTTCTTTTCTCCAACTGAAGTGATACTGAAAGGGCAGGTGGACCCACATAGCCTGGCAGAGCTTGGAGACCACTATCATAAGCCCAGGCCACCTACCCCCTTGTTGACACTTATATGAATAACATCTGGCTGCAGATCCTTACATCTACCTTAAGAGCAAAAGTCTCAAGAAGCCTTTCTGGAACATTCCATCCCCACAATGACCCTGACCACACCTTACATCTAGTTCTTCTTTTATATTATCTTTTCAGACACGCATGTCTTAGCACAAGTTTTTATTTTAGGTGAGGATGCTTTCCCCTGCAGATGGATTATAAATTCTTCCTCAGTTTCCCCTTTGAATTCCCAACAGCACTTTGCATGTGGGAGAAAATAAATATTTTATATTCCTCCTACTCATTAATATCTACTTTGATCTGATAGTCAATAGAAAGAACATGTTTTTCGGAATCTGGACTGAACCTAGGTTTGAATTTCATGTGACTGTGTATGTCCTAACCTCCCTGAGCCTCAATTTCTCCGAGAGGAACAAGAGAGTGGAATGAACCTATTTCATATAATTATCAAGGGGAATACATGAAGTAACATATGTGAAAGCAGCTAGTGGAGTGGCTGTCGGGAGATAAACTCAAAAACTGTTTAAGAAAGTTATTTAAGACATGGAAAGAAAACTCAATTCTCTTTTCCCCTTCAAATTTTAATTAAAACCAAAGAGGTTTCATTTGACCACTTAAGTGGATAAAACAGAGGAGAGAAAAGCTGCATTGCAAGAGACTGCAAAATGGAAGCATCTTTGACTCCACTCGGGGGCTCGGGGCCTGAGAGCTCCGTCACCGCAGAAAAGCGCTGAGCTCAGAACTGTGCTGCTCGGTAACCAATAAGGCAGGTGCTCGCTGCCTGAGAAACGTGACCAGCTGACTGAGAAACGTGCAATTTCAATTTACCTCCATCTGCGATGAGGGGAACTGACCTTCCATGCCCACAGCCCCTACCCTGAAAGAGCAAATCTCATTCTTTAAACCTAGAGAGGGAATCAGGATGGCTGGGAGGGTCTGAAAATGTCCAATCAGAAGACTCTAGATAACAATCAGACTCAGTCACTACCCCAGTATCCTCCATCAGTGGTTATTGCCCCCACTCCCACCTCAAAGGACATCTGGCAGTTTCTGGAGACATCTTTGGTTGTCACATCTCAGGGGACGCTACTGGCATCTAAGGCCAAGGATGCTGCTAAACGTCCCATAATGCACAGGGCAGCCTCCCGCTCACCCCCAGCAAAGAATTACGCAGCCCACTGTGTCAGTGGTGCTGAGGTTGAGAAATCCTGTTCTATAGGAGTAATTGGGTTCATTCCATGTTTTACTATTTATCCTTAATAAACAGATCAAGAAGAATAAAACAACTCCCTCCATAAACAAATTCACACAGATGCTCCAAGGAGACAAGAAGAGACAGAAGCTATGCTGAGACGATTACTTCTATCACAAGATAAACAATGATTACTATGCTAATTGGTTTTACCCTTAATTATCTGTTTTACTCATTATCCTCATACAGCCCAGCAAACTAATTAAGCGCATATTGCTAAAATTGAGAATAATATTTTTAAATGGTTTAAAGTGGTACTCCTCAATACATTTTTTTTCTGATGACCCTGTCTGAGACAGATGCCATCATATACAGCCCTGAAGAATAGGGGATATCCCCTCCCTCCCTTAACACATTGCCACTCGTTCCTGGACACTCTTAACTTCCCCCTTCTCATTCCTCACTCAGCTACCCCCAAAAAATGTTTAATGAATACCTATTTGGTCCCAAGCTCCACTTTGCAGCTGGGACACAGCACTGAACAAGACGCCAAAATCTCTCCTCTCCTGCAGCTTACGTTCAGGGTGCAGGGGACATAGACAACAAACAAATGAATAATAAATAGTAGAAACTTGTGGTTATAAGATTAATACTAG
Organism: Balaenoptera ricei; assembly: GCF_028023285.1. Lineage (NCBI taxonomy): Eukaryota > Metazoa > Chordata > Mammalia > Artiodactyla > Balaenopteridae > Balaenoptera > Balaenoptera ricei. The sequence continues at coordinate 130,450,583 of NC_082639.1, forward strand.
GGATGTAATGTCCAACATAATAAATGTAATTAACACAGCCATATGAAAATTGTTGAGAGTAAATCCTAAGAGTTTTCATCGCAAAGAAAAACTTTTTCTATTTCTTTATTTTGAATCATATGAGATGGTGGATGTTCACTAAACTTGTGATAATTATTTCATGACGCGTGTTAGTCAAATCATGATGCTGTACACCTTAAACTTGTACAGTGCTGTATGTCAATTGTATCTCAATCAATCTGGAAAAAATATGAAAAGAAAGAAAGAATTTGATAAAATAAATTAAAATCTAAAAAAATAGACAATAAATAGGTAAAATAATTCCAGAGAGTGGTGCTTGCTATGAAGATAAGGAAAACAGGGTAAAGAGGTGGGGGGAATGGGTGGGTGGGCTGGGAGTGAGGAGTCAGCAAAGTCTCTCCAAGGAGCTGACATTTGAGACCAAAAATGATGCAAGGGAATTTCAGGCCAGGGGAAGAGCCCTCGCAAAGGCCCTGAGCCAGAATGAGTTCGGCATGTCCAGGGAATACCAATGAAGCTGGAGAGCAGTGAGGGAAGAGGAGAATGGCAGACATGGAGACGGTGAGGGGCTGGATTATGCAGGGTGCTGTGGGCCGTGGTGAGGAGGGTGGATTAGACTCCACGTGGGATCGGAGGCCCCCGGAGTGATGCATCTGACTCATGTTTTAGAAGGGTTACTCTGCTCCTGGGTGAAGAAGGAACTGCAGGGATCAAGCATGGAGACGGAGACAGAGACACCAATCAGGAGACTGCTGCTACAGCCCAGGTGAGAGATGAAGGCTTGGACCAGGGCTGTGGTAATAGAGATGGTGAGAGGGGATCAAGTTCATTAATCCCCAACATTTGAGAGCTAAACGAGGCCTTAGAAGTAACTCATTCTAATTGTGTTATTTTACAGATGATGAAACTTGAAGGTCCAAAGAGGTGAAGTGAGTTACACAGAGTCATACACCTAATTACTGACAAACCCCAGTTTCCTGACTGCCATCACGACACCTCTGCCCTTACCTGGCCATCCCCAGGCCTGGGTGGGGAATGCAGAATACATGTAGGAATATGAACCCTCTAGAAAGTAGTCCCAGTCAAGTCTAAAATAAATGACTACCTATGCTGAGGGCAAGGTCACCAATGACCTCCTAGCCGAATCCAACGGGTCCTTCCTTGGGGTCTCTCCAGCATCTGACACCTTTGACAACTTTCCTTTTTTCCTGAGACTCCCTCTTCCCTTGGCTCCCCTGACCCGGCTCTCTCCTGCCTCTCCCCACTTTGTTCCCTACCAGCCTTACATCTACCTGGAATCATCCTGTCCTCTAAGTGTTACTGTTTCCCAAGATGCCATCTGGGGCACTACTTCTTCCTTTCTCATCTGCAGAGGAAATTAACTGTTTACTTCCCTTCCTTCTCTTCCCCTTGCTCTGCAGTTGCCCCTGAGTTTCCTCTGAGAAGTCATCCTTTTCCTCCTCTGAGTTCATGTGCCTTCATGGATGTGACACACCATCGACACCTGGCCAAGAGCACATTCCAAGTCCCTCTGACCAAATCAGTTTATGAGACGTAACAGGACCGCTGCTGGGATAACTGGGAGAAAGACAGCTTCCCCCCTCCATTGGATCTGAACCTGCAGCTTCGCCTAGCCATCACGAGAGGAGAGCATGAGACAAGGGGAGGTAAGAAAACAAGTCCTGATGAATCATTTGAACCCTGAACCCATGCCTGAAGCCCAATACACTCTTGAGCTTTTTAGTGATATGAACCAATAACTTTCCTTTTTGCTTATGCCAATTTGAACTGGATTTTCTACCACTTGCAGAAGAAGAGTCCTATTTGATACCTCATCTCTCTCTTTGTGTGCTCCCTCTCTGTACTCACCAAAACAATGATGACTCCAAAATCTCCATCTATAGCCTAGACAACTCTTGGGGGCTCCAGATTCATATCCACCCACCTAGTAGATGTTTTCCCCCATATGTCACACCCAGGCACCTCAGATATAACGTGTGCAAAATGGAATTCATCATCTCTGCTTCTATCATCTCAATATACTATTCTTCATGTTTTTCTCTACCCTAGAAAAAAAATCACCACCCACCCAAATCACTCAAGACAGAACCTAGGACATCCTAGACCACTCTTGTCAGATAATCCTGATGGGGCTAAGGCTATGAATGACACTTTCTGTGTGACCTTGGGTACAGTAATGGACATACCTGAGCTTTGGATTATCATACAGCATTGCTAGGATTCAATGAGATAATGTATGTAAAGCAATAAATGTTGGTTGGTTCCATTCCCTATCACAGACATCTAGTGCACCACTAAATCCTAACTCAAAACTTCATCCTCACTGCCATTACCCCAGCTCAGAGCCTGACCATCTTTCCCCTGAATGACAATCAGATGTTTCTATCTCATCTTCTTGTCTTTGATCTCACCCTCACTCCAATTTGTCCTCCCCACTGCTACAAGACTGATCATCCCCTACACAAACCTGGCCATGCCATATCATTCTTTGGCATCTGCAGAATCTATTCATTTACAGGACTCTCCACTTCAGCTATACTGAATAAATCACAGTTCTCCAAGTATGCACTGCTGTTCTCCAATTCCATGACTTTGTACCTGACAATGATTCCATTGTCCAGAATGCCCTCTCTCTCTCTATTCTCCCACCTGGAGAAGAGCTCATCCTTAAGACTTGGTGAAAAAAGTCACTATAAAAATGGAAGGAAATAAACATGCTACACTGGCTAAAGAGGCTCACCAGCAAATTCAAACCTTGACCTCCCCAGTGTCAGAAAGGAGGGAAACTGAAGAAAAGTAAAAGATATAATTTTAAATATTTTTAGATGAAAAAAGCAAAGTAGGAATGGAGAGGAAAGAGAAAATTTAGGAAAATTTAATTTTGAGATAGGAGAGGACTTCCTAAATAAAACAGAAAACTTGAAGCCATAGAGAAAAGTCTTATAGATTTAACCACATAAAAATTAAACACTTCTGCACAATCAAAGGTACAATAAGCAAAGCTGGGAAGACAAAAAAGGCAAGATATTTGATTTATTAACAAGAAAAGGATTAAAATCCAAAATTTAGAAAAAGCCTCAAAAATTGATGAAATCACCAACAATTCAATGGAAAAATTGTTAAAGGATTTGTTGAGCAATTTGAGGGAGTGTAAATCCATTAAGCTTTTTATGTTGTTGTTGTTTTAAGGGTAGACCTGGAAGAATCTATCAGCACTTAAAGTGCACATAACTTTGATATTGAATGGTCTCCAAGATATAGGTTAAATTTTTTTAATTCCATAAGCAGAATGGGGTATTTAGCATACTACCATATTTATTTTTTTAGAGGAAGAAAACAGAAGATACATTTAATTGGCCTATAGATTCATGGACTGTCTCTAGAAGAACACACAAAAACTGGCAAAATTAGTTGTACCCAAAAAGGGAAACAGAGGGCTAGGGTAGGAGGGAGGTGTTACCTTTTATAGCCTTTGAATGTCATTCTTTATGCATACTACCTATCTCCAAACAAGTAAACCTTGTTTACTTGTAAACAAGTAAGTAATTAAACAAATTCAATCTCTTTTTCTGCACAGTCTCCAGATCCCAATACACAAAGGGAATTCTGCTTAAATAAATGTTTAAAATATACATTCCCTTTGACCCACCAACTCCACTTCTAAGAGTAACTTTTATCCAAATATACTCTACAAGTACACAGAGACTTATGTACAAGGATGTTCACTACAGAATTGTTTATAATAGATGAAGTTGGAAACAATCTAAAAGTCCCTCAGTAGGAGAATGTTTAAATGAGTTACAGTGAATCTGTACTATGAAATACAACGTAGCCATTAAAAAGAATGACGTGTATCTATGATATTGATATTGGAAGACATCCAAGTCTTACTGTTAATTCAAAAAAGTAAGTCACAGAGCATATAATTATATATGATCCCCGTTTATGTATTTTTAAAGGTATATCCAGTATACTAAGGTTGGTCCTAAAGTTGGAAATGCAAATAATATTTTTATCATGTTTTACAATATAATATCAATAAACTATATATTATGTATTCATATTCACCTGTATTTCCAGACTTGGTGAGCATTTATTTCTGCATTGAAAAAGACATAGAAAATAATACATGTACAGTGGTTACCTTTCAGATGGAGAGAGGGAGTTGAGGTGAGGTAGAGGGAACTTTATTTTCCTATATATTTTTATATTTTAAAAATCTTTTATAATAACTATACTTTTGAAAAATTACTACATTCCTGGCATGCTTTCCATTATTTATCCAAGGTCACAGGTTTGTAAGTGGCAGGGCTGGGTGCAGGCTAGCTGACTTCAGACTGTGCTCTTAATACGGTGTGGTCTTACCTGTTACTTGAGTATAAATCAAACACAAACCCAAATCAAATGCACCTCCAGGTTTTACCTCTGGCCACACTGAAAACTCCTTCCTTTACGCTCCCATCGTTCCCTGAACATATCTGCCATGAATGCCATCCTCTGCCCTGCTGTGCACATAAACTGGCCAGCGAAACAGATAACAACCAGTGTGAGCACTCTCTTGGTGTAGGACTAGAATCACAGATGAGATTAGTACTGGCTGAACGAATGAAGTACTGAGTCATCAGGTCAATCCTTCTTCCAAACTCCAGGTAGCACAGAGCGCTATCTCCAACTTGGGTGATGTTTTTTGCTCTCCAAGAAAAACAGCAAGAAGACACCACTTCTCCCCTCCAGTCATGCGTTACTGCATCTCAGGACAGCAAGTACTTCCTAAGGTTGCAAGCTGGCAGTCTGCAGGTCACAACCAGCCCGAACACATAATTTGGTTACCTGGCACATTTCGAAAAATGTTTTGAATTAGTTGCCAACTTTACAAACATGAAGCTCTCTTCCATGAAAGTTTGCACCTTCCCCCCAAATTCAGATCAAGCAGTGTGCTGGAACCTTGTCCCACCTGCTCCTGTCTCTTTATGGGAAGGCATGCTCTACACACAGCGCCCCCCCCCCCCCCCCGCACAGCCCTCCTCCTGCACGCAGGCTTCCTGACGGGCCCCAGCAGCAGAGTTTACATCACAGAACTGTATCTCCTTTGGCTGACGTTTAGATCAGTTCCAGCTCAGCCCATTCCGTCCTCCACAGAACCCAAACAACGAACGCTGCCCCTCTGATCACGCGGCCAGGCCTCCTTTCTGACCCCCGCTGCACAGGGCTGCGACACAAAGAGCATGATTTGACTACCTGAGGCTTGGACTGAGTTTCTAAATGCCAAGCAGGCCTCCTTGGGAAAAGTTTCTATTCTTCCCGTCACGGCACTGGAGCCATAGGGCAAAAGAACATCCTGAGCTCCAGGAGCCACCTGTGTGATGGAGCCCACGTGAAAAGCACTGCCAAGTCAAAAGACCTGAGTTCAGTCTGGGCTCCTTCCTTGCTGAGCAGAGCACTTCTCTCTTGAGTCTCAGTTTCCTCACCTGTAAAACCAGCTAACGCCATTTCACAGGGCTCTTACGTGAATGAGATTTTAAAGTGTATATAAAAGTGCTTGGAAGCATCTTCGAAGTATAAAATGAGTGTAGACTAAGACATGAAAAGAGGGGCACTGTGGAAGAAGTGACTGAAATGGGTGGTTGGATCCCAGTAAAAGAGAGCTGGATGAAGAACCCCTGTCTGTACGATCTGAGGTACCTCCCACCTCCTCTCTCTGCTTTGGGGGCCTGGGAAAGGCCTTTCCTAACCTGTCTCGGTGGCCACAGTAAGAGGGATTATGAGGGAAAGCCACCTAGTATTTCCCAATGCAGTAGCTCTCGGAAGCTCATTTCCAGGTCCAGGTCACTGGGGAAGAAGAAGCTAGGCGGAATCTGCGCTGGCTGGACAGGGAGGGGGCACGGTGATGCCCATTCCACCACCACCCCCCAGCCCCCCTCCCTCGCCTGGTGTTATCATTATCCCAATTGGATACATCAAGGAGCTGAAGTCCTTTCCCTCCAAAACCACACCACCTTCACAGGCAGGAGGATCAAATGACCTGCTCTAGAAAGCACTTTGCAAAACAGACGAAAGGTACAATAAAAAACAAAAATAGTCTCAAAGATGTGAGATAAAGTGATGCCAACACACCACTGTGTGGTTACTGGAGAGCAGACCCTTCTGAAGCGCCCCAGAGCACCCCAGTTAACCAACAGACAATTCTCATCCCACAAGCCTCTGTCAAAACGTTGCACAGCAGTTAAGCTCTGGCCCAGAAGGCGGGCCAAGTGCCCCCAAAGCTAAACGAATCTCAAGACCTGAGGAATAGAGACGCCTACCCGGCGGCGCCAAGGTGGGCCGAGCGACTTCTGGGCGCATCTTCCGCCCTGCTCGAGAGACAGCGCCCTGAGCCCCGACAGAGACGATGTAGCTCACCTGGTCCTCACGGATTTCAGCTGAGGGTCGAGGCCGCTTTGCCCCACACACCTGTCCCGGAGCGGGTCACAAAGCCCCTCGGCCCGAGGGGGCACGACCCCTATCAGCCGGGTCGCGGGCCCGCACGGAGGTCTTCCCTTTCCGGGGGTCTCAGAATGGGGCTTCGGGCGGCGCCGGAAAAGGGGGGCGGGCTAGTGGGAAGGGCCTCTCAGAAGCCCCTGGCCGCAGGGGAGGGGCACGCCCCCAAGATCTTCCCACAAAGAGCCCCGGCTCCCCGAAGCAAAGCGGAGTGCGCCCGGGAGGACAGTCCCCTACCTCCAAGGGGGCGCGCAGAGAAGCAATGCGCCGTGGGGGCGGGGAGGCGTGGGGGAAGGGGGCGCAGAGACCCCGCCGGGCCTGCGCCCTCGCGCCCGGCACAATGAACTCGGCCACGCTCCAGCCCTGCCAGCGCCCCCCTCCCCGCCCGCCCCCGCCGGTGCTCACCCGGGAGCCGACGCCGCGGCAGCTCAGGGCCGCGCCTGGCCGCCTCCCCGCCTCGGCCGCCGCCGCCGCTTCCTTCCTCCCGGCCGCGCTCGGGGACCGGAGGTTTCGGGTTTCACCCCGCCGAGCCCCGCTTCGCTCCTCCCGCCGCCCCGCCACTAGCACGCGGACCCTGCCCGGGCGCAGGCCAAGTAACTTTGCGGCGCTCGCGCCCCTCCTCCGCCCGCGCCGCCCGCCCCTCCTCCGCCGTCCCGGCCCCTCCGCCCGCTGGCCACCCCAGTCCCCCCGCGCCCCGCACCGCCCCACCCGAGCCCCGCGCGCCGCCTCTCCTCCCCGCCCGGGCGCCGCCGCTTCCCATCCCTCACGCCCCTTCCTTCGCGTCTGCCCTCCCTCCCGGCCACTTTTCCATTTCTTCCCACGATCGGCCTCAGCTGCGGCTCTTTGTCTCGCCCCAACCCTCTCGGCTCGCACCACTTCTCTCCCGTAAACCTTTGTGGTCCCTCCTCGGGCCTTCCCCGATCCCGTTCCTCCGTCCCAGTTCCAGCCGTTCGGACGTCCCCTTTTCCATTTGCCTCTCCATCACACTTATACTTTCGGATTCTTCCCGTAGGCTCCGCACAGTCCCGTTCTCCTCCTCCAATCTCGCCGTGGACTCCTTCTGGCATTGCCTTTCCTGCTCACCTTTCATTCACGTAGCCAACGTGCCTGAGCGTCTGCCTGGTGCCAGGCAGTGTCCTGCGCCCTGGGAATATCACAGTGAATCAACCCGCGAAGCCAGCCTTTGAGGAACCCACAGCCCCTGGGAGTGGGAGGGTGGATGTAAACAGATCTTTACGATGCTACTCTACTCTCCCTCTGAGCCAAAAGGCTGGGGAGCCGTAATTACAATACACAAACCAGGGTGCTGCCAGTTCAGAGGACAGAACACTTCCTTCCCAGATTGGTTTTTTTTCCCCCCCTTCCTCACTACCCACGTTCTATACCATCCCTAGCCTCCTGCGTTTTCTGTGCAGCAGCCTCAATAAGGGGACAAAAAGTTGAAGCAAACAATAGAATTGCTTTAAAAACAGAGGGAGAGAAATGGGGCAGCAAAAGAATCGGGTAAGAAGTTATAAAGCCCAGTTCACCGAACTCCAGCAAAAACTGATGCTATGCCCAGAGCAGGATTCAAGTTCCTCTGAAATCCATCTGCTTTGATAAATGCATTAGTTATTCCCTTGTCTACAGATTGGCACTGTGGGAGCTGCTTCCTTATTATTATTAGGACCCTGAGGTACCATTTAGAATGATAATTTACTATCTAGCACCTGCCAAACACCCAGCTTGTCTTCAGGGACAAATGGGATAATGGGGACACAAAAAGTAAATGGATGCCTTAATATTCCTATGGGACAGATGCTCTATTTGGTCAAAAGCTGGAAACTGAAACTCCTCTCAGATTCTAGGTCACCAGCAAGCCAGATGTTTGAAGGAGCTTGAAGCAGTCTGTTCTAGAGCGTATTTTAGACTTTTATTCTGAAACCCCTGTTTATTTTTTTAATTTGCATTGACTCAGACACTGGCTAAGCTTTGTGACCCTGGGGGAGTTATTTACCCTTTCTGAATCTCAGCCTATTCATATATAAAATAGGCATACTCACACCTGCCTACTGTAGAGTTAAAAAGGTGAAATGAGAGAATGTAAGTAAGTCACCCAATGCCATAGAAAACTAAACCCTTTTGAAAGCTGGTATTCAAGAAAGGTCTGGTAACATATGCCATAGACTGGCATGAGAGAATGAGAATCAAAAACAATTATGGCTCTTTCAGCTCCATATCCACCCATGATGCAAGAGAGGTCCTTCCCAGACTTATTCTATTTCATTTTGAACTCTTCAATTGAAAACATTTTTTTTCTCCTGCTGCTCATTATCAAATATATTATTTATCACAAAGGCTTTTCTTCCCATAGCTCATAAGCTCAGAATTTACTGTGCATTCAAGGATAGAAATTGTTGCCAACAAATGCATTTTTTCAATTGCTCTCTTAAAATTTTTTTCTTCTTCTAAAGCTAGTCTTGAGCTGTGAGCAGTATTCAGTCAGACAGAGAAAACACAGAAAAAATATTAATTATTTTACTATATATCACTGTATAGATGATACTGTATAGATGTCATCTATACATCTATATTGCAGATGACAGTCGTGTGAAAACATGACATTGGTTTTGTGCAAGGATTAATTTTTTTAAACAAAAGATATATAATAATTTTCTTCCCCAAATCAGTTTCATAAGCCATTTCCTTTGGGGTCCCCCCTAAAGACTTCTGAACTAAGATAATGCGAGGCCTCATCCAAATGAATCCTAAATGCTGGTTGAAGAATCTACACATGATGAGACATTGTTGATATAAAATATCTTTTCAGTACAGCAGTTCACATAAAACTAGTCAAAGCAAAACTGGGAAGTATATTGCATGTTCCACATAGAATATTATTCCCTCACTCTTCACACGACAACTCAACTTAAATGTCCTCCCTGACCAATCTAAATGACATTTTCTAACCTCTGCTCTCTCTCAGATCCCCAATATAAAATATATCCCAATTTATTATATATATGTCTTTTTTCTATGTATTTGTTTATAGTATACCTCCACTTGTAGACATAAATTCCATGATAATAGGAACCCTATCTGTTTTATTTACCATTATAGGACCAGGGCCTAACCCAATAAAACATTTAAAATATATTAATGAAAAAATAAAAATAAAGTATGTCTTCAGAGGCCTCTGGTTCCCAAACTTTGGGATATATAAGGAGCCCTTGGAGATTTCTTAGATACAACACCAAAAGCACAAGTGATTAAAGAGAAATTTGATATGTTGGATTTCATAAAAATTTAAAACTTCAGTGCTTCCTAGAACACCATCAAGAAAATGAAAAGACAACCCACAGAATGGGATAAATTGTTTGCAAATCATATATCTGATAAAGGACATGTATCCAGAATATATAAAGAACTTCTACAACTCAATAATAAAAAGGTAAACAACTCATTTTTTAAATGGCTGAAGGATCTGAACATACATTTCTCTGAAGAAGATATATAAATGGTCAATAAGCACATGAAAAGCTACTGGACACCATTAGCCATTAGGAAAGTGCATATCAAAACAACAAGCTTCCGATTCCATTGCGCTCGGCGGTTCCCCGGATCTGTCTCTTGCTTCAACAGTGTTTGGACGGAACAGACCCAGGGTCGCCCTTTCCTCCAGCCTCCGACCACCCTCCAGCCTTCGGAGCCAGCCACTCATCTATCCACCCTCCAACCTTCGGAGTGAGGCACTCAGCTGTCCTCGGTCACCGGGACCAGCCAACACCATTTTTTGAGCCGAACTCCTTATTACCGATCAACCATGAGCTCCCAGATTCGTCAGAATTATTCCACCGAGGTGGAGGCCGCCGTCAACCGCCTGGTCAACATGCATCTGCGGGCCTCCTACACCTACCTCTCTCTGGGCTTCTATTTCAACCGCGACGATGTGGCTCTGGAGGGCGTGGGCCACTTTTTCCGCGAATTGGCCGAAGAGAAGCACGAGAGCGCCGAGCGTCTCTTGAAAATGCAAAACCAACGCGGCGGCCGCGCCCTCTTCCAGGACGTGCAGAAGCCATCTCAAGATGAGTGGGGTAAAACTCAGGACGCTATGGAAGCCGCCATTAACATGGAGAAGAACCTGAACCAGGCCCTTCTGGATCTGCATGCCCTGGGTTGTGCCCGCGCAGACCCCCACCTCTGCGACTTCTTGGAGAGCCACTTCCTAGATGAGGAGGTGAAACTCATCAAGAAGATGGGTGACCACCTGACCAACCTCCACAGGCTGGCTGGTCCCCAGGCTGGGCTGGGCGAGTATCTCTTCGAAAGGCTCACCCTCAAGCACGACTAGGAGCCTCCGGAGCCCAGTGGCCTTTGAGGAGCCCCTCTGGTGTTAGGGCTTCTACCTGAAGCCCCTCTCTGCAGCCACTAGGCAGCTTTTTAACCATCCTGGAGCCCTCTCCCAAGCCTTGGACCAAATGGAAATAATAAAGCTTTTTGCAGCGGCTAAAAAAAAAAAAAAAAAACAAAACAAAAAAAAACAACAAGCTTCCACCTTCCACCCATCAGGAGGGCTATAATGAAAAATACAATAACAAGTATTGTGGAAGATGTGGAGAAATTAGAACACTTGTACATTGCTGGTGGGAATGTCAAATGATGCAACCACTTTAGAAAACAGTTTGGCTGTTCCTCAAAATGTTAAACATAAAGTTACCGTATGACCCAGTAATTTCACTTCTAGATATCTAACCAAGAGAAATAAAAACATACACCCACACAAAAATCTGTTTATGAATGTTCATAGCAGCATTATTCATAATAGCCAAAAGGTAGAAACAACCCAAATGTCTGTCAACGGATGACTGGATAGACAAAATGTGGCCTATTCAATGGAATATTATTCAGCCATAACAAGGAACGAAGTGCTCACACATGCTACAACATGAATGAACCTTGGAAACATTATTTATGCTAAGTGAAAGAAGCTAGACACAAAAGGCCACATACTGTATGATTCCATTTATACGAAATATCTTGAATAGGTAAATCTAAAGAGAGAAAGAAAATTAGTGATTGCCTAGGGCTGGGGGTGGAGTGGTCTGCGAGTGACTGATAATGGGGTACAAGGTCTCTTTTGGAGATGATGAAAATGTTCTAACATTTGATCATGTGATAGTTACACAACTGTGAATATATTAAAAAACAGTGAATTCTACATTTTGAATGGATGAACTTTATGGTATGTAAATTATGTCTCAATAAAGCTCTTTTAAAAATCAGAAGAATCCCTTGGGAAATTTGTTAAGCTGCTGAGTTTCAGGCTGCATTCCCAGAGAGAATGACTCTTCAGGAGTTGTGGGTAGCTGCTGTTTGCTATTCAGCACGCATTCCCTCTCCTGCAGGCAGTGTACCCTTAACTTTCCTTCGGGAAACCATTGCTTCCCCCTGGGGGTCAGCCATGGCGTTTACATAGAACTGACCTCTCCTCCAGCTCCAGGGTTGGACTCTGATTCTCAGCATCTCCCATCCTTCTCGACCACATCATTGGTTCAGGGATGGAGACCAGTCAGATTGAAGCCTCAAGGACATTTTGCTGACAATGCTGGGTGGGACCAAAGCTTAGGAAACAGAGTACAGAAAGGTATGTGTTGTGGGTGAGAAATAGAATTTAGGCCCTGGCTGAAGTATTTGATCCTGGATGAAGCCTTCCCTGAAGTTGATGTACCCCTGGACCCATCAGTTACAGGACCCAACAAATAATTTTTTTAAGCTCATATGGGTTTATTTCTCTGTTACTTGGAACACAAAGCATCAAACTGAGTGGTTCGCAATACGACATTTTGGAAATCTGTGGGAGCATTTGGGGGTTGTCACGATAATTAGAGGGCACTCCTGGCATTTAGTGGGTGGGGGCCAAGGATACAAGACGTCTTGAAGTATGTGGGACTGTCCTAGGCAAAAAGAACGCTGTGACTTTTGAAGGACCCACAAAAAAAACCTGTTTATCATTTTCTGAGTCTAGAATCAAACTATCTTAATCTGATCACAAAGGTGTTGTTTGCTTTGTTTTGCATGGTTCTGTTATACACCAGTTTGTTCAGGAATGCCATTACTGTGTAAACTGAGGGAAGAGTGTACTTTGATTTGTTCAGACTTCACCAAGATTTGTTCATCAGTTTGGAAAATCACTGTCACTTAAGGTATCAGATTTACCAATACAAGTTAGGTGACCAGGTCTGCATTTTTATACGTCATGTTCACAGTGATCCTATCTATGACTGCAAGTGTCTGACCACTTTATAGTGTCATCTAGTAGGGTTAACATATTGAAATGAGTATAATTTTGTTGTTTATTCATTCATTCATTCAACAACTGTTTTCTGAGTACCCACAATATGCCAGGAAACAAGAAAGAAATCCCAGCCTTCGTGGAGCTGATATTTGGGTGGAGAAGACACAATAAAAAAGCAAAATATATTCTATTTTAGGTAGCGATAAGTACTAAGAAAAATAATAAAGCTGAGAAGGGAAGATGAAGTCTCAGAAGTAGGGATGGGGCTTGAATAGGGTAGTCACGGAGAACTTCCCTGAGAAGGTATCTTTTGAGAAAAGACTTGAAGGAAGTGAGGGAGTCAGCCAAGTAGACATCTGGGGAAGAGTGTTTCTGGCATGGAGAAGAGCCAGTGCAAAGGCCCGGAGGAGGCAACATCCTCAGGTTGTTAAAGGGACAGTGAGACGAGTGTGGCTTGAGAAGCAAGAGTAAGAGGTAGAGAAATAGAATCTGAGTTCGGAGAGGAAACAGGAGGCCAGATGTCTTACAGATCCTTTGGCTTTTCTCTGGGTGAGAAAAGTTATGGATAGAAATGTGAATTAATCGCTCATTATGATTATTAACATTAAGAGTATCATTTTAAAGTTTCGAAATTCCATATGTAAGTAGATTATGTTATTATAAATTTCATTTCAGGATACTAAAAGGTTGTTATCAAATATTTGTTCTTTGTTTAAAAGGGTATGTTAGACTTGAGAATAGTTCCACTAACGAATATGGCAGGTCTGGGATGGCACTCTAGGATTCTGCATCTTGTCACATACCCCCAGGTGATTCTGATGCACATGGCCGGGACCCATTAGTTGGAGAACAAGCCTTCAAACCTCCAGCTCAGTTCTTTCTTCTTTTGTGATATCTCCTACGTAAGCAGTTTTCTCTTCTGCCTTTGCATTGTGCATGCTTCCAGAAACATGTTGGAGGAGTCTTACAAAAGAAGACATGGACACAATATGACTGATAAAATAGCTCTAGAAAACTGAAAACCAGGAAAGGAAGAGGGAGCAAGTGTTCCCACAAGCCGGTTTCTTGGGGGTGGGTTTTATTCTGGGTTGTGTCTACCTGTGAGTGAAGCCATCCATGATTCTATGGGCTGCAGACGTCACCTGCAACAGTCTCACCTTGCAACATCTGCTCTGTGTTTGTGTGTGTGTATAGGATGGAAAAAGAGAAGGCAGAAGAATCTGTCCAAAATTACTGGAGATACGGGCATTTGAAAATTTCTATAGAAAACTTTTGCTTTTAGGATGGTGGATTTTCTGTGTAAAATTGTTGGTTAAACCCAGGCAACTTTTTCTAAAGATGGTCTGTACAGAGTACACAGATAGTCAGATCTGACAAATATATATTGGGCTCCTACTATGTTCTGATGTCCCTACTGGGCATTTTATTTGTATTATTTCATAGTCCCATTATGACTTTTGAGCTGCTAGTTGACAGAGACCTCTGTTCGTCAGATTCAAAGGTGAGAACTTCAATTCTGTAATCAGTCCTTTCTCCCACCCCCACCAGAACATTTTATGTAACTTTTCTCTGCCTCAGTATCCACGTCTGTAAACTGGGGACCATGCTTGGACTTAACTCACTAGATCCTTGTGAAGATTAAATGAAGTAACAAATGAAAATGCCACACATAGTAGGTGTTCAGTAAATGCAGGTGTGTGGGTACACTTATGTGTATTTATGTGTACCCACACATACACTTACACACACTGCAATGGACTGAATGTTTGTGTTCCCCAAAATTCACATGTTGGAGCCTAACCCCCAGTATGATGGCATTCAGAGGTGGGGCCTTTGAGAGGTGATTAGGTCATGAGGATGGAGCCCTCATAAATGAGATGAGTACCCGTATAAGAAGAGATGCAAGAGATCTTGCTTCTCTCTCTCTGCCTTCCATCTTGTGAAGATACAAAAAGAGAGCCATATGCACACCAGAAAGCAGATCCTCACCAGACCCAAGATCTTCTGGCACCTCGGTCTTGGACTTCCCAGCCACTGGATAAGTACTATATAAACTGTGTTCCACCCTGCTGCCTCTGCAGCTTTGCCATGCTTCAGTCACACCTGTATCTGCAGTGTCTATCTCTGGGTGCAGTAGAACAGAGAAGCACAGATGGGGTCATCCAAAGAGCTCTGACCTTACAGTCCCAAACTAGTTTAGTAAATGGTAAAGAATGGCCTCTGGTTAATATATATAATATATAGTTTCAAAATAAATGGGCCTCCTCTAGTATGACCTTTATTAGATGGTAATATAAAAGTACTTATTTTCTTAAATTATCTGTTCATTAGTAATAGTATTTACAAATGACTTTTCTTCTTACAATTTATTTATAGGTAAAGGTAAACTGGAACAATCTCTTTGCCAAATATCTCAATTCTCAAGTTAAAATTGATGACATTTTGCTAGAATTAAACTTTAGGTAATAATCATCTCCACAGACCAATGACTTCGTCATTTAAAAATATCTCAGCTATCCAT
This sequence comes from Balaenoptera ricei, assembly GCF_028023285.1. NCBI lineage: Eukaryota > Metazoa > Chordata > Mammalia > Artiodactyla > Balaenopteridae > Balaenoptera > Balaenoptera ricei. The sequence goes on from NC_082639.1 coordinate 130,465,897, forward strand.
GCAGTAGAATACACGAGACAAAAATAATGAAATAGATCTATCTGTGCTGACATGGGAAGCTGCCCATGATATAGGAAATTAAAAAGTTCCAGGAAATATATAAGTAGTAAGATCTCATTCTTGTAAACATATATGTGTCTGTGTGCATGTGCACTAAAAAAAGTCTGGAAGAGTATATACCTGTTGACCTGAAAAATGAAACAGTGGGTTATTTTACCAGCAAAAATGGGCTTATTCAGGAATAGCAGAGAATTGCAATTCAGGACAAGCAAGCCACAGCAAAAACCACAGGGAAGTCCAACAGACAAAGGAGAGGAACGTTATTTTATAGGAAAAAAAAAAAAAAAAAAGGGGACTTCCTTGGTGGTCCAGTGGTAAAGAATCCGACTTACAATTCAGAGGAGGCAGGTTTGATCCCCGGTCAGGGAACCCCACATGCCCCGGCAAATAAGCCCGTGTGTCTCAACTAGAGAAGAGAAAACCCACACGCCACAAGCCCGTGCACCACAACGAAGAGCCCGTGCGCCGCAGCGGAAGATCCCGCATGCCTCAGTGAAGATCCCGCGTGCCACAACTAAGACCCAACGCAGCCAAAAATAAATAAAATTAATAAATAAATAAATCTTTTTTTTTTTTTAAAGGAAGTTGGGAGGGGTTGTTTTGAATGACAGTCCATTGGAGAAAAGTGAGAATTCAGAGAGATGACCGTTTCTCGTTGGCTGAATTGCTGGGGTAGTTGATTTCTTAGGAGATACAATGTTCATCTTTCCCTGTTGGGACCTGTAGGTGATGATGATTTCCTGTTGATGATTCCTCTGTCTGTAATTGACAATTCTTCCTGTGATTGAGGTGCAGTGATTCTGCCTGAGGGCTCCTCCTTCTGGTCTCCGGAATTTATTTTAGTGAGATTTCCCTGTATCAATTTTCACACACCAAACCAGAAGCAGTGATTACATTTGAATGTGGATTAGTGGAAACAGGCACTTTTACTTTTTACTTTACACTTTCTGTATTGAATTCTTTATAGAAAGGATGTATTATTTCATTATTTTCAATATATAATTTTAAAGCAAAAATGCAGTTAAACACTTGATAAATATATCCAAATATACATATTAATATGTTTTTATCTACAGCAAGTATGTGTTGAGCACATTTCAAGTACTCTTGAGATACATCAGTGAGCAAAACAAAGATTCCTGCCCTCAAGGGACTTACATTCTAACCAAAATTAGAGCAGGATAAGGAGGATCTGCATGCAGAGGACATTAAATAGGGTGATCAGATTAGGGTTTATTGAGAATTTGATACCTGAGCAAAGACCTGAAGAAGGTGAGGGAGAGAATCATTAGGATGTCTGAGAAAGGGCATTCTACACAGATGGATCAGCTAAGGCAAAGAATCTAAGGCAGGAGTGTGCCTTGCATCTTTAAGGAACAGCAAGTAACCTGGGGAGGCTGGAGCAGAGTGAGCAAGCCAGGGGAGCAGTGGGAGACGGGGTCAGACAGGTAAGAGATAAGAGAGAAGATGGGATTCGTCTAGGGCCTCACAGCTCATGGCAAGGACTTCCAATTTTCCTAGGAGTGGAATTGGAAGAAATTTGAACAGAGGATGATGGTGTCTTGGACCAGGATGCAATCAGTGAAGGAGGTGAGAGAGACTTGGATTCTGGCTATATTTCATAAGTAGAGGTAATAAGAGTTCCTTATTTGTTGGATGTGGGGTATAAGAAAAAAAGTGTCAGGGTTGACTCCAGGGCTATTGTCCTGAGCAGGGGGAAGGATGGAGTTGCCATCAACAGAGATGGAGCAGCCTGGAGGTGGAGGTAAGTGATGGAGTTCAGAAATTCATTCTGGACACACTGAGATTGAGATGTCTGTGGGTTTTCCAAGTGGGGATGGGAAGTAAACAGTTGAAAAGAAGTGTGAGCCACAGACATAAATTTGGGAATCTTCAGCATATAGATGGGTTTTAGAGCTACAAGATTGGGTGTGTTAATTCCCTAGGGCTGCTGTAATAAAGTGCCCCTAACTGGGTGACTTAAAACCAAAAATAGTTGTTGACTTACAGTTTTAGCGGTTAGGCATCGGAACAAAATGTCAGCAGGGCCATGCTCTCTCTGACACCTGCAGAGGAGAATCCTTCCTTGCCTCTTCCTAGCTTCTGGGGGTTTGCTGGCTCTCCTTGGCATTCCTTGGCTTGCAGCTGCAGCACTTCAATCTCTACTTCTGTCATCACATGTTGCTCTCCCCCATGTATCTCTATTTCTATGTCTCTTCTTCAAAGGATGACGGTCGTATTGAATTAAGGACCCACCCTACTCCAGTAGGACCTTATCTTCATCTTAACTGGTTACATCTGCAATAACCCTATTTCCCAGTTACAAGGTCACATTCTGAGGTACTGGACTTCAACATACCTTTTGGGGGACACAATTCAACCCATAACACTGAGGATAGTATCACCAAGGGAGCGAGTGATGGTAGAGAAGAGAAAAGGACCCAGGACTGAGCCCTGGAGCACTGCAACACTGAGGGGTTGAGAAAAGGAGGACTTGTTCAGGGAGGCTGAGACGGGGGGTGTCCTGGAAGCTAAGTGGAGGAGGCATGTCTGGGAGGAGGGAGTGATTAGCTGCACACAGGTCAAGGACGAGAAGGCTTGAGTATTCATCTCTGCATTTCATAAAGGTTCCACTTGACTTTGACAAGAGCATTTTGGAGGAGTGTGTGGGCCAAAGCCTGGCTGCAGTGGGTTCAAGAGTGACTGGGAGGAGAGAAATCAGATGAGTATAGAAATTCATTTGAGGAGTTTTGAAGCAAAGACATCGAGTGTTGCCTGGCATGGGAAATGGAGTCCAGAGAAGTTTTGTGTTTTTTTTTTTAAGTGAGTTTTCATTCATTCATTCATTCATTCATTTATTTATTTATTTATTTATTTATTTATTTATTTATTTATTTATTTATTTATGGCTGTGTTGGGTCTTCGTTTCTGTGCGAGGGCTTTCTCCAGTTGCGGCAAACGGGGGCCACTCTTCATCGCGGTGCGCGGGCCTCTCACCATCACGGCCTCTCTTGTTGCAGAGCACAGGCTCCAGACGCGCAGCCTCAGTAGTTGTGGCACACGGGCCCAGTTGCTCCGCGGCATGTGGGATCTTCCCAGACCAGGGCTCGAACTCGTGTCCCCTGCATTGGCAGGCAGATTCTCAACCACTGCGCCACCAGGGAAGCCCCAGAGAAGTTTTTTTTCCTCTTTCTTTCTTAAATAGGAGCAGAAAGAGCATAGTTTTATATGGATAGGAATAATCAGGTAGAATGAAAAAAATTATATAGGCGAGAGAGGGGAGAATTGCTGGAGAAATGCCCTTGAGTGGCAGGAGGGATGGGATCCCGTGCGTAGGTGGAGGGGTTGGCTTAGGCAGCGGCAGGGGTGGGTCATCTGTGGAAGTGGTGGGAAGTCCCCAGACCTGGCTGTAGTGCATGTGGTGGTGAGAGTCCGTGGACATTTTCTTCGGAATGATTCAATTTTCTTAATGAAGAAGGAGGCAAGGTAAAAAGCCAAGATTGAGAATGAGAGTTGGGGCGGACTAAGAAAAGAAGTCGTGAAAATATCATCCAGGAGAGTATGTGAACAAATGGTCTGGTGTATGACTGTGGGTCAGCCTCAAGGGCTCATTAGTTTCATGATATGAATTTAAAGTGGGACCTATCAGTGTAGCTATTTTTATTCAGGTATGAATATAAAGTATTTCATCAAATCCAAGATACCACTGATGGTAAGATATGTTATGATTTCAGAGATGTTAAAAGGTGGAAAATGTTTAAAAACTGATGAAATATATCCATATATCCTAATATATGTGGATACGTTTGTACATCTATATGTATATACATATGCCAATATACATATACATAGATACATGGCAATACACGCACACACACACAATATACATATACATACACATACACCCAATATACATATATCCCAGCTCTATTCCAAGCCAGTTTTCTGGACCCTTTTACTAAGGATACCCTGTGTCCCCCTTGAATGCCCTGATTTAAGGCTTACTGAGGTCTCTCAGTTCATTCAAATGAATTTTCTCCATGTTGCTAAGTGAAAGTGTTTTTTTTTTGTTTTTTGGGGTTTTTTTTGCCACACAGTTTATTAGCTTTCCCAAGGAAGTTCATATTACAATGTTATCAGTCATCACTCTGGTTACACGTAGAGTGGAAACCTGGGTTCCCAGGGCAGTGAGGGGCCTTCAGGTTCTGGCCAGGGAGACTTTGGCAACTGCTCAAGACAGCCAGGATTAACTTCCTCCATCCTCTTCAGCTTGCCCCCCCCTTAAATCTGAAGGGTTCTGCTGGACCTGACTCTGATGGTCTACACAGGTATGGGAGGCAGAGGTGGGAGTCAAAAACCCGGGTCTCCCAGTCCCCAGATCCGGGTTCCAGCCAGACCCAGATCTCCCATTTACAAAATGCAAACTTTGGCTAATTCAGGTAATGCTTCTTCACTTCAGTTTCTCCAATACACTATGGGGATAGTAATAAAGTACCTCACGGATTCTTTCTGAGAGTTAAACGTGGTCATACACACAGTGGTTTAAAACCTGAAGACTCTGGAGTTAGACTGCCTAGCTTGAAACCCCACCACCAGCACTTGGTGATGGAGTATCTTTGGGCAATTACCCCCTTTTACTCTCCCTCAGCCTTATTTTCCTCCCTTGAAAAATGGGTATGATAATATCAATGGGACCTATTTCATAGAGCTGTGATGAGGATTAAATGCCATAATGCTTGTAAAATGCCTCGAACTTAGCAAACTCTAGTTATTTAAAGCCCTAGTTAAGTTTAACTCTTGTCATCTATTTTATTATCATGATTATTACTATATTAGAATCTGTCTTAAACTGTAATGTACTGAAGAGGAACATAAAATAGTATAATAATTTTCACCGTTATTATGACTCTCCCCAGAAAGTAGCATATACCAAACCAATAAAGTTTTTGCGCAGGTGGTGGCTCAAGAGTTTGTGTAAAGTGTAAAGCCCAAAAGGATCAGAGATCTAAATGTCAAAAATGAGACCCAAATAAATTCTGGAAGAAAATAAGGATTAATTCCTTTATAAGTGGGAAAAACTTTCCTATGACATCATATCCAGAAGTAATAATAATAATAAAGATAAAATTGACTACACAGTTGAAAAAACTTTTTTTTTGTGAAAAATCACCATAGCAAAGTCAAAGAAAAAATGATAAACTGGGGGAAAAAATATTTGCAACTTGTGTCACAAACAAAGCAATAGGTGACAATTAGGAGCCTGGCAGGAATGAGAATTCACTTCCAAATTGCTCAAATAAAGATTTTTTTAAAAAATACTTATTTATTTATTTATTGATTGGCTATGTCAGGTCTTAGTTGCAGCACGCAGGATCTTTCGTTGCAACACGCGGGCTTAGTTGCCCTGCAGTATGTGGGATCTTAGTTCCCTGACCAGGAATGGAACCAGCGCCCCCTGCATTGCAAGATGGATTCTTAACCACTGGACCACCAGGGAAGTCCCTCACATAAAGATATTTTAATGAAGGGATTGCACGCAGAGCTATAAGCAGGGAGCAAACCAGAGGTGTGACCTTCGCAGAGACAAGTAGCATCAGGATGTCCTCAGCTCCCCTAGGGCTGAAGAGACGAGGAGGAAATACTGTTATCAGAGTCCGCTGGGAGCTGCACTATTGAGAAGAAAGTGCTCATGAGAGCTTTATCAAGGGGCATGCAGTCATTGCTGAACCAGGAAGACGGAGGGGAAAATAACTCAGCCTCTCTCTCATCCCACCCTCCCTTCTTCTGCCAGTGTCCCCCATTACCTACACCCAACCAGAAGCCAACTATCAGGGGAGTCAGGGTGATGGAATATGTCAGGGTCAGCCTCCCAGGCATACATCCGGACAGTTGGTTGGGAGGTGGCAAGCAGATAATAACCAGCACAGGCTAGTATCTCTAATATGTGAAGAGCTGTCAAAAATTCAGAAGCAAAATACCAAACAATTAAAAATGGGCAAATGATGAAGACAGTTCACAGAAAAAGAAACGTGAAATGCCCCATAAACACAGGGAAAGATGCTCAATTTCACTCCTAATAACTGAAAAGCAAATTAAAACTTCTCTAGGACCAAGTGTAGACCAGGATGTGGAGCAACCAGTACTCAAACACACTGCCGTTGGGAGTGTAAATTGGTACAGCCAAGTTGCAAAAATGTGAAGGGAGTGTAAATTGGTACAGCCAAGTTGCAAAAATGTGAACCATTGTCTACTAAACCTAAACTTACATACCTTATGACCGGCAATTCCACTTCTAGCAGAAATGTGTACATATGTTCACAAAAGACATGTATCAGAATGTTCATAACAGCACTGTTTATAATAGCCCCAAACCAGAAACTACCTAGAGGCCCGTCAGTAACAGAATGTATAAATAAATCGTAAAATATTTCCACAATGGAATACTATGCAGTGATGAGAATGAATGACTTACAACCTCATACAACTGTTGGCTAAAATAAAAGATGCACAACATGAGAGCTGTGAGTTTCAGTTGTATTTGGAAACCTTACTGAGGACTATAGCCCAGAAAAGAGTCTCTCAGAGAGCTCTGAGGAACTGGGAAGGAGCCAGGATTTATGAATTTTTTGGCTGGGAAATACATGTAGTCAAGCATACATCTTGGTAAAAGATGACTGCCCATCACAAGAAAGAGACATCTCAAGTTAATGATTTTAGTGCTTATCTACGTATGGGAAGACGCAAGAATCTGGGGTCATTGAAATTCTTCCTTAGATATGCATGTTAACTATCTAGGGGCCCACATATCTACAACACAGAATGCTTCATCCTGTTTTTCATCCTGAACTCCTTTCAGGGTGGATAGCAGGTCAGTGACCGACTGCAGCGGTTAATGACCTGATCCTTGCGGGCAACATTCTTTGTTTTACACAACTATATGGGTGAATCTCACGAACAGAATGATACGTTTTTTAAAGAAGATCCTAAGGACCTATATTATATGATTCCACTTATAAAAAGTACAGAAAGAGGTAAAACTAATCTCTGCGTTTAGAATTTGGGTTCATGGGTGCAGCGAGGCAGGCAGTGACTGGAAGGGAATGTGTGGGTGGTAGTGGTGGGTAGTGCGGGTCACTTGCTGTTTTGTGAGCTGGGTGTTGGTTGTACAATGGTGTTCACTGTGAAAATTTAGTGAGCTGTATACTTCTGGTATGTACACTTTTTATATGTGTATTACACTTCAATAAATAGTTTTTAAAAACGACACTAACATACTGTATTTCTCCTATCAGATTGACAAGAATTCAAAAGTTTGACACCATACTTCATGGGAAGGCTGGAGCCAGACACTCTCACACACAGCTGGAGGGGGCACAGAAGCTCCGCACCGCCCACCTCCATATTTTGCCCTATCCATCTCTTCCATCTGGCTGTTCCTGAGTGTATCCTTTGTAATAATAAGAAAGCAGTATCCAGTCATAGTAAGAAAGTACTTTCCTGAGCTCTGTGAGTCATTATAACAAATTACTGAACCCATTGGGGAGCCATGGACACCCCTGAATTTGTAGTCCCCGGAGAGAACTGTGTGTAGCCTGGGCACCTCACTTATGGCTGGCAACTGAAGTGGAGGGAGTCTTGTGGGACTGAGCCCTTGACTGCCGGGATCTGAGCTAACTCCAGGAGCCTGTGTCAGCCTTGAATTGAATTGTCAGACACCCAGATTGGAGTCAGAGATTCAGAGAATTGTTGGTGTTGGAAAAGACACCATGCATTTGGAATTGGGGAGGGGGAGACTCTCAGTTACATACATGTTTACCCTTTGATCTATAACAGTAATACTTCAAGGAATCTATCCAAAATATAAAATGTTGCCTTTAAAAGGCAGAATTATTTGTAATTAAAGATGACTGAAAACATCAAAGTGTTCCAGATGTCTGTCCATAGGGGATTGATTGAATAAGTTGTGATTCAGTAGTACAAAAGAATGAAGAAAATCTCTGTAAACCATTATGGAGTGGCCACCAAGATATATTGTTAAATGAAACGTGTAGGAGTGTTTGTTATATGTTATCTTTAGTGTGAGAAAGGCAAAGAATATGAATATATGGGCATTTGCTTATATTTTTTAAATTATTAAAAAATGGAAGAACAAACCAAAAGCTAATAAAAGGGTGGTTTCCAATAAAGAAAAGGGAGAAATAGGTAAAGGCAACAGAGAAGAAAGCAAGGTTTCTGGAAATATTACAGTTGTGCAATTTTGACTTAGAAACTAACTATATCTTACAAAATTGAAAAAAGTTAACTCAAAAAGAAATTAACCCATAAAAACTGAAGAAAAACTAAAAAAAACTTCAAGTTGGTGGTAGAAGACCTTTGTTAGTTTTCTAGCACTGCATAACGGATTACCACACATTTAGCAACTTAAAACAACTATTTATTATCTCACAGTTTAGGGAGACGTCCAGGTGGGCTCAGCTGGGTTCTCTGCTCATAGGCTCACAATGTCAAGATCAAGGTGTTGGTTAGGGGACTTCCCTGGTGGTCCAGTGGTAAAGAATCTGCCTTCCAATGCAGGGGCCGGGGGTTTAATCCCTGGTTGGGGAACTAAGATAAGCCCACGCGCCACAACCACTGAGCTCGCGTGCCTCAATGAGAGAGCCCGAGTGCCGTAAACTACAGAGCCCACGCACCCTGGAGCCTGTGCGTCACAACTAGAGAGAAACCCGCGCGCTGCAACAAAAGAACCTGCACGCCTCAAAGAAGACCCCGCGTGCTGCAACTAAGACCCGACGCAGCCAAAAAAATAGTAGAAGAAAATAAGTAAATAAAATAAATATTTTTTTAAAAAAATGTTGGCTAGGTTGGTCTCTTATTAGAGGCTCTAGGAGAGAATCTGCTTCCAAGCTCATTCAAGTTGTTAGCAGAATTCAGTTCCTTATGGTTTGGGTATTGGGGTCCCCATTTCCTTGCCAGCTGTCAACCAAGGGCCACTCTCTGTTCCTAGAGGCTGCCTGCATCCTTGTCATAAGGTTTTCTCCATCTTCAAAGTCAGCCAAGGAATGTCAAGTCCGCCTCACACTCTGAATCTCTCTGGCTTCCCCTTAAGTCCCCGATCAGCTACACAGACCTCATTGCTTTTCAGGGCACATGTGATTAAGTCAGACTACCTGAATAATATCCCTATTTTAAAGTCAGCTGTGCCATATAACATAATCACAGGCGTGATATCATATTCACAGGTTCAGGGATTATGGCGGGACACCTTTGTGAAGCCATCTGCCTTCAAATTCTGCCACAACAAAGTAGAGAAAGAATTTAAAATGAGTTTAGAATATAGTATTTTGACTGTACTTCCCTAGTGGGATATGTTCTAAGGATAAAAAGAACCTTATAAAATTTTTAATCTAATTTAGTCATTTTATGTCAGTGGTAATTTGGTATTGTTTGAAATAATTATACCTGTAATGTAGGAAAAAGCAAATAAGTAATTATGCTTATGCTGTGGGACCTGAGATTTTTAGTGATTAAAAAAAGAGATCAAGTAAAAAATTGAGAAGGTTAAGCAAAAGCCTTAAAAGAGTAAGTTGAATTGGAAATGTTAGCATGAATTCATGATTTTTTCCTCTTAAAAAGTCTATTTTCTAACTCTATCCACTCAAAAAGGCAAAAAGAAATAACAACCCGGAAGCAATGAGCACTTTTGCAGCAACGAATACCCGTAGCAACCAGATGTGGTCTCAAAATACCATTTCTCATTAAGAAGTACTAAGGCTCTTTGCAGAAATGGCATATTACTGTTCTGGACTAGAAAATGTATAAAATGGGTCCGGAACATCTTCTTGAACAGAAAAAGAAAAGAGATTTCAAAGATTGATAAAGTAGTTTCACAAAGATACAAGAGTCAATCTAAAGGGACAATTTGAGCATCAGAAAGAATAATAATTGCAACGGAGTGGAACATATCCAATATATAACAGTCTTTGAGTTTGTAGTTTGTTGTTTTTTTAATCTGTCGGTCACCATTGGTGATTGCTAGGTAACCAACTTATTCCTCTGAAAAATTAATAAATAAAAGGAAGAAATCAAACATTCATTCCACCTTTCCTGTAAGAATTGCATTTCAATGTAACCCAAGGGTAGGTGAGGGAAAGTTCTTCTTGATAGTAAAATTCCAGCAAATAAATGCACAAGAAAGAATAGAATTTTATTTTTAATATTTATTTATTTATTTGTTTGTTTGTTTTGCATAGTCTGCATGTTTAATCACTTTAAAACCTCTAACATTATATCGTGTCCATCAAATAAAACCAACAATTCTGGGCCTGTTTAAATTATAAGAAACAAAAATCACTGTATACCAACCCAGTATCTTATAAAACCAGCTGGGCTGGCCACAGGGGTGGGGAGGATGGGAGGGGAGGGGCACCCTTGGGCAGATGGCTGGGTGCCAGGAGGGGCTAGGAGAGAGAAAGAAAAGGGGGCTCCCAAATGGGAAGGGACTGATTATCCTAATGGGAGGGGTGCAAAAGGCATGTCAGAAGAGGGGGACTGGGGGGCAGGACAGGTCAGTGCTTTCTCCACCAGGGCACAGTGTTGGAGGGGGTTCGGTGCCACCACCTGCCCATCCCTGGCACTTGGAGAACCAGTGACCCCTGAGCCCTTGGCATGATGAGCCCCATCTGAAATGGATGACAGCTTGCCCCTTCCACTGTAATCCTCCAGAAAGAATAGAATTTTAAAATCACCATTTTTCATCCTTTCATGAAATAATAGTTGTAGGCAACAATCATCAATGGATACTAAAATCATTAGGGGAATGGTTGATGGACTACTGATTAATCTTCGTATCACACAAAAATAATGGGATGCAATATGCAATAAAAAGTGCAGAGCACCATCTAGAAAGTATTCTTGCATAAATGTTACAATGGGGGATGGATGCTGAGCAATGGGGAAAAAAAAGACAAAAAAATGGCTATGCTAAACTTGAAGCAATAATTACTGATTTAACTGACTGTCAGTTGAGAAAAAAGGCCCAGTGGAATAGGAGGCAAAGTCAGGAACATTACCAACACTTTTCCACCTGCCTTATGATTTTTACCCTGAGTAGGTGTTCTCTCCACTGTTTATTGTCAGTTTGCTGCAGTGCTAATTTCAAGTTGCCTCTTAGCAATTGGCTTTGGCCAGCAATGGAATGTAAATCCAGAGTACATTGAAAGTATCCTGTCAGATTAAAACGTGAGTCTTTGAAAACCAGTACACTGCAGGGTGGAGAAAATCTTTTTTTTTTTTCCAATGAAAATCTGAACCAGCTGAAAAGGCATAGATGTATTTTATTTTGCACACTTAATTTGTTCAGTTTTAGAGCTCAAGATCCATTCGTGTTGCTAGTATATTAAATGCATACCTTTCTGTTCTTATTGTCACTGTCATATATATATGCGTATTTATATATATCACCTCTACATATGGCCCTTTGAAGGAGAGATTATAGTGTACATGGCAGTCCACAGGTTGGGAGTCAAAAGACCTGAATTCTGCTCCTGACTCTGCCCCCAGCTTGCTGATAGTGGTGACTCCACAGTGAGGTGGGGATTAAAAGGGTCAAGTCAGAAACTAGCAAGGGAAGAAGTTGAAGGGACCAAGACTGCCAATGCTGACAGTCATAAAGACCTCTAAGAGGGCTAAAGAAACACCTGTGAGGCTGGTGCTGGAGGACCAGAGATCTTCCCTCTGGGCCAGTGGAGGGATAGTCAGAGACCAGGATGGCTCCAGAGGAAAATCTCCCCCGAGAGGAGAGGCAGGAGCTGGGAGAATCCTCCCAAGGTCATGCCAAGAGAGAAAGATGAGTAAGAGCGAAGAGCTGGGAGGCAGTAAGTTTCCTGCTAACCTTCATATCATGGCCAGTTTAATTATCTTTGGTCTGTTTCCGCAGATAGGGAAGGAGAGGAATAAAGGCTGTGCCCAGTCAGCTGTCTCAATCAAGACAGCTAAGAGTAGGTTTTAGTCCGCTTAAACGCGGAAACCACATTTGCTGTTTGGAGCATCTTTTCTTTATTTCTTTTTATTTTCCCTTGGTTTGTTTGGGGATAGTCTTTTGAAAATACCCGTGAGACTATTTTCTATTAAGAAAGTTGTAAAAGAGAAAGGCATGTTTCTCTTCCTTCAGGGCAGGAGAGCAGAGGACCCCTAGTGGCCAATGTTGGAGCTGCAGTAACCCCAGCCTAAGACCTGGTGGGCCTGGGAGGTGGATCTGGTGCGTGTAAATGAGAGAGGGGCGTTGGGAGAGGCAGGGGGAGAGGGAAGGGACAGAAAGGGAGAGGGAGAGAGGGAAGGAGGGAGGGAGGAAAGAAGGGAGAGAGGAAAAAGCTACGAGGGAAAGATTGGGAGGGAGGGAGAGTGTAAAGAATAGAAAAAGAGAAGAAAAGAATGAAGAAATGCCAGTACAGGCTTATAAAACATATGGTATATTCAGTAGTTATTTTTAGTAAATAAATAGTTTTAATAATCTTCTCCAAAATGATGCAATAATTTGTTTCTCTACCCAGAAAAATTAGAACATTGAAGTATTTTTGATTGATATAAAGAAAAATAATACAGAAAAGTAATATTGCAGAAGAATTGTTCTAATTACTGTTTGAATGATGGCCATATGTCATACATAAGCTATAGGCTTAATTGAATTTAAAACGTTCCATCACAAGTGGCAGTGTTCTACCATATAATTGTGCTGATGACAAAAATTTATTAAAAGATAAATATTACCAGTGAGGATGATTGATAACGAGATATAAATTTAAGGTTGAATTATTAATATTTTCTTTTTTTTAGTCCTGTCAGGGTACCTTTGTTACTTATGATTTATTTGATGATAACATGTAAAGTCTAAATTTGAAGCCCTTTGTAAAAGGGAGTCCCCGTCGAATGACTTTCCTAATCCCTGCCCCTTATTCCTCCCTTGTGGCAGATCCTGCAGTGAGGCGAACCTATTAATGAACCTATTAATGTACATGGAGACACTACTAAACAAACGTTTCTGGAGGTGTGGTTGTCCTCAGACTAGCATTTGAAACTAGGGCCCTGCTGGTAAAAGTGTACATTTGTGTAACAATTTGAAAAACCATCTGGCAATATCTATTAAATTAAAATAACTATATGCCCTTTGACCCAGAAATCCAGGAATCTATCCCATAGAAATAAAAGCACCAGTACAGGAGACTATACATATGCAAGAAAGTTTATTACACCATTGTCTATTGTGGCAAAAAGGGTAATGCCCATCCAAAGAGGAAAGGCTGAATAAACTGTAGGGTAGCCCTCCTATGGATTATATTATTCAACAAGAAAGCATTAAAGTGATATCAGCTGATCTGGAAGGACTTTCACAATGCATACCGTTAAAAAAAATAAAGCAGTAAGTGAAAATAGATATTTCATAAGAGTATATAAGTGTATAAAACTATGTATTGTAGGAAGTGTATAAAATAATCAGTGGCCAATCCCCCAATGCTTGTATTATTAGGTGATTGTATGACTATGGAGAAGTGTATGGGAAATACACACCAGGCTGCAATTGTTTTTGTTTGTGGACAGGGGTGGGCATAGGAAGAGGGCAAGGGCATTTAAAAAGAAACAATAGCAAAATTATAGAAATATATTTATGTTTGCATATATGAAATAATAAAATATATAAAGTTGATATATGTACATAGAACCTATAAAGTATATAGAATATATTAAAACAATGAGGCTGTAGCAGTATAAAGGCAATTGAAAAGGTAGGCTATAAAATTCTATTTATGATATTATGGTAAATATGTAAAAATGAAGTATGTAAATGCAAAGTTCTAGAAGGTGACAAAGATATGAAATTTGATTTGATTTTTTATGAGACTGAGTAAGTTTCTTCTTGGATTTGTTATTGAATACAGCGTCTGTAATTAGGTAGCTTTTCTTTTTTTAAAGAGAAAGGAAAAACAAAAAACAAAAAACCTCTGTTCTGGATTCTAGAGGGGAAGGATTGCTTCCCTTATATGGTGCACGGAAGAGAACCTGGGCTTTCCAGCCAGATATTCTTGAACTTGAGTTTTTGTTTTTTAAAATATTTATTTATTTATTTATTTATGGCTGTGTTGGGTCCTCGTTTCTGCGCGAGGGCCTTCTCTAGTTGCGGCAAGCGGGGGCCACTCTTCATCGCAGTGCGCAGGCCTCCCACTATTGTGGCCTCTCTTGTTGCAGAGCACAGGATCCAGACGCGCAGGCTCAGTAGTTGTGGCTCACCGGCCTAGTTGCTCCGCAGCATGTGGGATCCTCCCAGACCAGGGCCCGAACCCGTGTCCCCTGCATTGGCAGGCAGATTCTCAACCACTGCGCCACCAGGGAAGCCCTGAACTTGAGTTTTGATTCTATCACTTAGGAGTCCTGTGATCTTAAGATATTTGACTTCTTTAAGCTCTGGTTTCTTCAGCTATGAAATGGGGATAATAACTATATCTATCTCCTTTGTAAAGGGCTTGGTACAGTCCCTGCCATGCAGCAAACTTTTAAAAAAATGTTAGCTATTTGTGGTAGATTAATTTATTGAGATATTAATTTGCATTTTCTTTTTACCACTGTGGAATTGTCCAAAAGAAAAAGCTATCTGTGCTGTGCTCTCAGTATTTTCCTTCCCCTCTTCCAAAAGGGCAGCCAAGGTTTCGTGCTCCTACTTTCAAGGGAGATTTGCAGTGTTTGGCGGGAGAGGGAGAGGGGAGGGTAGATGGGAGATAGGCATAAAGAGAGACACTAAGAGTTCTCCAAACTGAGAAGGATAGGGAAAGTTGGGGGAATCTTGAGGGGGAGAGACCTCCTTCTCCACATCCATTCCCCACCCCCCTTCATCCCCGCCCCTCCTGAAGCCTGGGGAGGGAACGGACTCTTAGAGGGATGGAAACACCCAGGAGGCTGAGCACAGGCAGCAGAGCTTCTGGAAGCCTGCAGACTGGGGCTGTGGGCATCTCAGGGTGAGCATGTGGACCAAAACCAGAGAAGCTGCCTCAAGCCTTTTCCCTGCCTAAGGTCTAGATCCTTGGGCCTTTGTATTATCCTAAGGATAGTGGTGAATGGTATCGGGGTGAGGAGTCCCTATTCTGTCTGGCAAAGGTCTGAGTTGGATTTAATTTGATTTAAAGAAAATACATAGGCTATATCAAATACCTATCATGTTTTTATTCTTTTTCTTATTGGTTGTGTTACTGTATGATACTGGGCAAGTAGGTTATTTAACTCTTATTCTCAGCTTCCTCATCTGTACAATGGGCAATAATAATACATAATTCACAGAGTTATGAACAGAGTCCAGAACAACCCATCCCTGGCCATTTTTATTGCCCCTTTGCTCATTCTTTTGAGCATTCCTAGCTCTTGGCCTCTGGACATGACGCTTCCGCATTTGGAGTAATTTTTCCTTCCTCTGCTGTTTGAATCGTACTTTGTCCTTCAAGTCCTAATGGAAGCATTTTTGTCTTCCCTGACCACGGGGCAGCCTTCTTTTCTCTGAACTCCCGAGGCATTTATCTTGCTCAGCCCTTCTTTCACACATCTGATATTTCCTAAGCACCCTCAGGGTGGCTGGTTTACTAAGGGGAAGTAGACAAAGTCTGCTTTCACGGAGCCCACATAAGCAGATTATCGCCATGTCTTTTTTTTTTTTTTTTTTTAATATTCTCCAGAGTTTTCGAGGTTCTATTTACCACAAATAAAAAGTGCACGTGAGCTGTCTATTTGCTTTCTTGCCTGTGCAGCCTAGCATTGGGGTTTGGTTAGTGACCCTGACAGCCAGCAGGCCTGCTCTTTCCAGGATGGCTTTGCCAGTTTTGGAGGAAATGTGAGCAATCTCAGAACAGCAAGAGCTGTTGCGCAACAGCAGCACTTCCAGTTCCTTGATGTTGTGGACCAGGATCTTCCAGAAGCCTCTGGGCAGCATGTGCTTTATTTTTCTGTTGCCCCAAGAACCACTCTTGGGCATCACCATCTGGCCCTGAGGGCAGCCATGATGCTGGGTAGGAGATGGCCAGCAGTGCTGAGGAAGGGAGCTCCACGCCTTTTTTTTATATAGATGTGTCACTTTCCCAAATACTTTCTGCTTCCTAAGGTCAAAAGTGATGTCTTTTATCTCAATGTTATCTAGAGCAGTGCCTAAAATAACAGAAGACACAGGTATTGAGTGGGTGTTCCTTTAGTCAAGCAATTCCTCCTTCCCCCCCTTTTTATACACCTAAATCCCCCCTTCTGTCAATAACTCTGAAATTCCTGGGTGCTGTGATCCACATCACTGGTCTGTATCCCCAATCCAGCACAAACCAAGCCGGTACATATTGCAATACACAGAAATACAATCTTTGCAAGACGGCTGACAGAGGATTGTGGTGTAATATGTGACATTGTTGGGCTGCACCCCACAGGCCTGCAAGACCTGTACTTGCCCATCCTCAAGACTGAAGAAAGAGCCATGAGTCAGTGACAGAGACATCAAGGGTTTAATGGATGGGGGATCATACACGTCTGAAGCAAGGTCCTGGAATAATGCCCCACTGAGTGTGGCAGATGGAAGGCAGGACATGGAGGCGGTCTTCACTCCCAGGGGGAGGGGGAAGTTACCATTTATAGGGGGAATTGGTGTCAGGTTGGCTTATTGATTACCAGGGAAACTAGCAGAGGGGCATGCCTCTCACCACCCCTTTGATAAGCTATCATGGTGGAGGTGTTCTGATCTAAAGTTTAGAACAATCACTAGCTGGGGCCAAGGGCAAGTATGTAGGAAGGTCAGTCAGGTGAGTAGGGTGTAGGTGGGGCAGGCACTGGCTGAGCAGCAAGAGAACAGCCATCTTGGGTGGCCTGATCATATAGGCATGGACCTGAACAAAGTGGACATTGAGAATTCTGGGAAGAAGCTCCTACCAGGGACCTAGTCTTTACCAGCTTTGTCACCTGAGCTGGCTTCAGACTCTTAGACTTCTAGGAGAACAAAGAACTAAAATCATTGGAAATTTCTAGACCTCTATGTTAGGGGTCAAGTAATAGTCCCCTGTAGCTTTCCACATTTGTCGCACAATCAAGAAAACAGAGCTGTATGCTTGAACAATTTAGCCATTATAATAACTGATGTTTGCGTAGCAATGAATGGTTTATGAAGGGCCGTCACATTTGTGAGTAAGCTAAGGGAAGTGATATACTATCATTCTTATTGTTATTACTCTTATTACTATTAGTTACAGAAACAAGGATTCAAAAACATTATCTAAAGCTGTTGTCAAACAGCAAGGACATAGCAGATCCAGGAAACTAACAGGTCTACTGATTCTAAATCCTGTGTTCTTTACATTACACCATACGGTTTTTTACATAACATTTGCAGAACTCCACCTCATCTAGCTCTCAAAGATTTTATTATTGTTAAGGAGCAAAAAGGCTTATATACTCAGCCATTTCTTGACAAACCTAGTTTATGACCAAGCTTAAGTAAACACCCTTGGTTTCAAACAACCTGCCATTTACTTAGGGAGCAACCACTGGAACTCCCAGAAGGTTTCACACCAGATGTGCTTTTCAGGAGAAAAAAAGAAAGACATTTCTAAGGGGGGTAATTAATAGGAAGAGATTGGGAGACTTAATGTGATATTGTAATTGAGTTGATTTGTTCATTGTGCCTTGATTAGAAAATATTTATTAAACTGAGTTATTGTTATGCAGAAATCAATTAGCTCCAGCTCTGTTAGTAAAAGATAATCATTTCCCTCTTGATGTAATAAGAAAGCCCAATACAATCTGGGTGTCTTTATTTGCTCTGCAACTTAAGTCAGCTAATATATTTCTCTGAAACCCTCTGAGTATTTGCAATGGCTGGCTTTTATTTCTCCTTTACTAATGAGTTGGTCTTATTTCTAAGTCATGCCACAGTGAAAGTAGGCAAAGTTTCTTTTTTAAAAATACATTTGGAGGGACTTCCCTCGTGGCGCAGTGGATAAGACTCCACGCTCACAATACAGGGGGCCCAGGTTTGATCCCTGGTCAGGGAACTAGATCCCACATGCATGCTGCAACTAAGAGTTCACATGCCACAACTAAGGAGCCCGCGAGCTGTAACTAAGGAGCCCACCTGCCGCAACCAGGACCCGGTGCAACCAAATAAATAAATAAATGATTAAGGGTTTAAAAAAATACATTTGGATGCAATCACCTCTGCTCTTCTCTCATCTCCTTAGATCCCTTGGGTCTTCTACATCCTCTCTTGGTGCCCCCTTATCCTGCTGAAATATTTATATTCTCATCTCTAGCATGCCCCTTCCCTCCTTTTTGAGCTCCCCAAGGTCTGGATGCTCTCATTCTACTCCTTCTTCTCTGCAGAACCTGGCCTCCCTTATATATTTTATGTGAATATTTTAGGTTGAAGAGCTGTGGATAGGGGAACTCAAGGGGATGTTAAAAGTAACTTCTTGTTTCCATTGAGCTCTTTAGTTGTAAGGAACAGAGACTCCCCCGACTTTTTTCAATCTCCAAGGAACTTGATGTAATGATACACATGAGACTAAGGAAAGAGCCCTCTCAGCTTGGGGGCTAAGTGCTTCCCTTGTTTCTCCATGACTGAGCCTCTGCCTTAAGTGGTGGAGCCCTCTTTTCTTCCTCTCTGCCTGACGCTTTGATGCAATTCCCTGTTTGGCACAATACCTTTCTGTGGATGGGGTTCTGCCTTCCTCTCTTATTGCTGGGGAACTAGAGTCCTGCTCTGAGTCCTTAGATCTGTGGCTGAATCTTCAGCCTGTATTGTCCCTTCCTTCTCTTCAAGGCGTGTTTCCCCTCTGAACAGGAGTATCTCTGCTTGCCTACTGTTGCACTTCTTCTGAGGGGGCCTACCTGTCTTCCTGGGCTTCTTCCCACCAACTCTCTCTGGAATCCATCGCAATTCCTGTCTTGACTCTGTTGGTCCGTGAAATCCCCTGTCTGGCCCTTCTTAACCATTGACCAAGCCCTGGATCATCTGTCTATTTCCTGGAGTGGTTGAATGACAATCCTAGTCAGGCTCTGAGGACATAAACATGAGTAAGACAGAGGTTCCTGCCCTTGAAGAGCTCAAAATTGAGGACTTTTTTTTTTTTTTTTTAATTTTATTTATTTAT
The DNA here is from genome assembly GCF_028023285.1 of Balaenoptera ricei. Lineage (NCBI taxonomy): Eukaryota > Metazoa > Chordata > Mammalia > Artiodactyla > Balaenopteridae > Balaenoptera > Balaenoptera ricei. Next base: position 130,485,111 of record NC_082639.1, read on the forward strand.
TATTTATGGCTGCGTTGGGTCTTCGTTTCTGTGCGAGGGCTTTCTCCAGTTGCGGCAAGCGGGGACCACTCTTCATCGCGGTGCGCGGGCCTCTCACTATCGCGGCCTCTCTTGTTGCGGAGCACAAGCTCCAGACGCGCAGGCTCAGTAGTTGTGGCTCACGGGCTTAGTTGCTCCGTGGCATGTGGGATCTTCCCAGACCAGGGCTCGAACCCGTGTCCCCTGCATCGGCAGGCAGATTCTCAACCACTGCGCCACCAGGGAAGCCCTCAAAATTGAGGACTTTTAGCAATCACTTCAACTTAATGGATAAATAAATGGGGAATTGGGAGTGATTTGGAACTGGGAAAAAGAGGACTAGGAGGGCAACAAATGGACTTAAGGAAGTAGAGAGTTTGTGACATCAAGTTGACAAAAGTTGTATAAAGACAGCCCTGTACAGCTATGGTTTGTTTCAGTGTGGTTCATTTGGAAGGTAGAATTATACCACTAAGATACAAAAGCAATTATTTTATTTCTCATCCTTCTGATTGTGAGGAAATCGGACAGAGTAGAGTATTTTCAGCTCTGGGTTATATTATCTGTATTTACGTAGACCCAGCCCAGTTCTCCCATACGTGAGTTACAGGTTCTCTTTATCTGCACATAGGTGATTTACCATGGAGATTCTGGAAGAAAGGTTGAGTCCTAAGTTGGCTTTTCCTGACACTTTGAAGTTTCCTGGGTCCCATTCCTCTTATCAGAGTTTGCTCAGAGAAAATAAAACCAATTTTAAAAGGCCTTCCAAATTATTTTATTTTATTAGAAATATGGTTTCACTGTTGAGATCTTAGAATAACTGGGTTGACAGAAATCTCTCTTTTAAAATATGTTATAAAATTATTTATCCTAACGAGATTAAACTTGCATTAACTGCCTATCTATAGCATGGCCAAAACAAACAAAAAATCCCTAATGGTTTTTGAATAAGAATAAGGTATGTTGATCACTAATTATTAGAGAAATGCAAATCAAAACTACAATGAGGTACCACCTCACACCAGTCAGAATGGCCATCATTAAAAAGTCTACAAATAACAGATGCTGGAGATGGTGTGGAGGAAAGGGAACCCTCCTACACTGTTGGTGGGAATGTAAATTGGTGCAGCCACTATGGAGAACAACATGGAGGTTCCTTGAAAAACCAAAAATAGAGTTGCCACCAATAAAGATGTTAAAAAAAAAAATAGAGTTGCCATATGATCCAGCAATTCCACTTCCGGGCATATATCTGGAGAAAACTGTAATTCAAAAAGATATATGTTCCCCAAGGCTCATTGCAGCACTATTTACAATAGCCAGGACATGGAAGCAACCTAAATGTCCATTGACAGATGAATGGTAAAGAAGATGTGGTACTTATACACAATGGAATATTACTCAGCCCTAGAAAGAATGAAATAATGCCATTTGCAGCAACACGGATGGACCTAGAGATTACTATGCTAAGTGAAGTAACTCAAAAAGAGAAAGACAAATACCATATAATATCACTTCTATGTGAAATCTAAAATATGACACAAATGAACTTATTTATGAAACAGAAACAGACTCACAGACATAGAAAACAAACTTATGGTTACCAAGGTGGAAAGAGGGGTGGGGGGAGGGATAAATTAGCTTCAGTGACGGTCCTGCAGGTGGTGGCAAAACACAGATTCAATTTGCCCATGTACAGTTTGCCTATGTGACTTTAGGACATTTATTAGACCAGAAGTGGGAAATTTAGAGTTGGACTATTCAGATTATGGAAAACTTCAAGTACACTGATCCTGCAATCCCCAGCCCCTCTTCCTCTCTTAGATGAGATAGTCCTGCCTTGCTTGAAAATTCTAGGATGACCTCATCTGAGGCAGGTAATTTGCAAAAGGGTTCCAGTTCTCTCTGTGCCCCACACCTACCACTTCTCATTCCCTCTAGATCCTTAACTATACTCATTCTCAGCATATGCAGAGAACAAGTTGCAAAGTCAAATCCAGAATTCATAAACAGCAAGAAAATTGAAATATTTTGCTAATTTATATTGGCAAAGTCCCAGGAAACAAGTATAGGAATAAAATCCGAGGATGCTGATCCAGCGAGGGAGGAATGTAATTTTAGAGTGAGCTGAATGCACTGATATGTCCATTCGGGGCTGGTGTGAACAGCTGGGACTTGTTTGCTCAGTAGGCTGACTGAAACCTGAACTCAGCCATGACCGATGATGACAGAACTAGAGATACAGATTTTCCTTGGCTTAATGTAGAAGTAAAGCAAAAACATAGGGTGTTAAGAATGTTGGAGTGCATTTCTCACATGCTACCTGCTCATCCACCTCCTAATTATGTTCCCTGGGAGGATTAGAGGACATGTTCTTTACCAAGAAATGCAATGGTGAAAGGGGGACCACCGTCCTTGGAAAGTGCTTTGATGGCTGACCTCTGTAGTGCAGGGATAGAGGTGGGAGATGTTCCATTGGAATAGACTCCTTGATTTCCATAGAGATGTTGGAATGTCCAAGATGGCAAAAGCCTAATAGTAGCATTTAATTGACCAGAGGCAATGTGAATATGGTAAGTACAATAGGCAGCAAGGACAAAGTGATCATCAGAATGAATTGACCCACAGAGATCTTGGGCAGGGGCAATTGTTGATGGGTCCCTAGCTCAGAAATAGATGGGCAGATCATTAAGGTTCTACTTGATCGATATTACAAACACAACCCTGAGTATAGTTAAAAAACAAAACCAAAAAAACCCCAACTTGGATTGTGTCACCATGGGAGCCAGAGCCCTCCCCTAACTCTCAAATCTGAGTCAGTTCACAGATCCTGAACTCCTTGAAGGAAGGAGAAGCTGGGTAGCCTTGAGGATGGGCAATTTGGCCAAATTATTAGCAATTTCAAGATCAGTCTTTCTGCACTCCATTCTATAGTGCAGAAAGGAATCATTCTGAGATAGAAGAGACAGTTAAATCAATTGATAACTGATGCAGTATACTAATTTGAACAATACTGACTCTCTTTAACAATCATGATCATTCATTCAGAAGTGACCCCACATGCAGGTATTAGCATTCACTGCCAATGTGCATCATATGAACTGTCACATGTGGGGGAACAAAGGGAGTTCAGACAGATCTGAAACTTCCTTTCCACAGGCTCTTCTTCAGAAAATCCTGTTTTCTTCTCTCTTTTCATATGGCCATGTGTTTTCTCTTGGTGGTCCCTGTTCCTCCTCATCATTACAGAATACACAGACCAGTTGAACAATACCCTGATTATGGCTTTGTGATCTCCAGACCACAGACTGGCTATTTCTCCCCTTACATTCAGTCAGTCCCCTACTCCTCTCCCACATATGTCCTTTCTAACCCCTCTACTACTCCCTTCAATTAGACCAATGGTCCACAAAGTCTTTTGATCACTTGCCATTAATATCTGTAAAAAACCGAGCATGTATCCCAATATTTGTTTATAAATAAAAGCCATGTGAATATATGATTTATTATGTACATTATGAAACATACACAGAAATAGAATTCAAAAAAGATGAGATAAAGATAAATATTTTCTTCCTCCATTCCAGTGCATTTGGTACATACCCTGGTGTATGTGTGTGTATCTGGCTTTGAAGATACAAGTTTAGGCCATCAAGATCGCTCATCTAGGCAATGACCCCTAATCATCCATTGGAAGAAATCCCAAGTTCTTTAGCACAGCATTAAGTTCCCTCCTGATTTGGCCCACGCCTACCTCATCCCCTACATCCTCCTACATACGTAAAAGTTTATGTTCCAGTTGTTCTCAACGACTTCTTACTCCTTGCTTATTCCGTGCTGCTCTATGCTTCCATGCCTATGCACCTGCTCTTCCTTGTCCCTGAAGTGGACTGTCTCCTCCTGGTGAACCCGTTTATCTTCTCTTTAAAATCTTTCTCTGGCATCATCTTCTTTGTGAATCATTCCTAGCCTACACAGAGAGAATTAATTACTCTTTCCTCCTGTACCATGTCCATGTACACACACCATTTTATTGCCCAGATGTCGTATGGTATTGTTTGTATTTACTTTGTTTCTTATACTTGAGTGCAATTGATCTCATACTTGAAATTACAGACAATGTCTTATGTATCTACATATCCTTAGCATGTGGCACAGATGAACAAAGTTGCTTGAGGCTGGGGAATGCCATAGCTTATTCATATTTTTCATTGTAATGCTTTTCTCCAAGTACTGTGCTTCAGACCTTAGAAATGTAAATATTCATTGACTAAATAAGCAGACAGGTGAATGGATGGATAGGTAGATATATAAGTAAATGGATGAATTAAAAGACAAGGGAAAGGTGTAAAGGTTGTTTTAAAATAAGAACAAGAACAGTCATGAAGAATAGGGAATATGCCTGTTCCATGATGCCCCAGAGGGCAAGACAAAGTTCAAATAATGTAAGTAACAAGGAAGCAGGTTTTACCTCAACCTAAGCTCTAATCATTAGAGCTTCACAAAGGGTGCAGGCTATTTAGAGATAGTAAGCTTCTATCTTTTTTTTTTTTAAAGAATTATACATTCATTTGATAAGGTTGCCCAGAAAGGATATGGTATGGCTTACAATATACCTACATGATAGGGCCTCTTCAGCCTCTCTGAACTCTTCCCAGTTCCTTCCACTGCAGCCACACTGGCTTTCTTGCTCTTCCTAAAACGTGACAAGCTCACTGCCTCCTCTGGGCCTGAATACCTGATGTCTGGAATGTTCTTCTTCAAGATTTTCTCATGGATCTTCCTTTTCATTAGCAGGTCTCTGCTAATTAGCAGGTCTATCCACAGATAGGCTCTTCTGATCACTCCAACTATATAGTCTGTTCCCCACCCCCTAAACACACACACACCCCTCCTTCCCCTTAATTTGCTTAATGTTCTGCACAGAATTTATCCATGTCTGAAATTATAAATTTTGGTTTACTTTCTTATTACCTGTCTTCTCCATTACAGTATAAGCTCCAAGATGAAAAGGATCTTGCCTTTTTTATTCACTGCTGTGTCCTTATACCTAAAAGTTTCTGGCACTATAATAGGTGCCAAAAAAAAAAAAGTTTGTGGAATGAGTTAACTTTCTATAATAACCAGCTGTTTATTCTCAGAACTGAATCTTGACAAACCTAGAGAATAGATGGTTTGATTTGGGGGCTCTAACATCCAATTTGATTGAAAATGAATTCCCCTCATCAAGTCCCAAGTATTACTCTGTCCTAAGAACCAGCTTTATAAAGCAGAGAATTGTTGCATGATGGTTCTTGAATGGGCACTGAAAATACTCTGTCAATGCTTAAATATCTCTCTTCCTAAAGTGTGAGTGCTTGAAATTGTACTTTTAAAGATTCATTTTTCTTGTATCCTCAAAGAATTTTAAAGTCCCCTAATAAACTGTTGAATTGGAGGCCATAGAGATAACTGGTTTAATTGTTAGATTTTAAATTTAAATAAAAGTACCCTTCTAATAGGAAGTTTTCATCATATCTTGTCTTGGAAAATTTTGGAAGGGGACAAATGTTTTGGGAAGGTAGGTGGGAAAGCACTGACTCAGCTCTGGATAGAGTGGCCTGGCACTTCTTTATCAAGGCCAGCTCATAGAAAATGATATAAAAAATCATTTACACTAAGATGTAAATGACTGACAAAGCCAATCAGTGGCCTATTGTCCTGTCTAGAAGAACTTAAATTTTAGATGCAATTGGACACATGGATAATATATATTTTGAGGGGCAGGGAGTCCTGCCTTGAATGACTGAGATCATATCTTGGAATTCCATTGTCAATCTCTGTTATGAGAAACAGTGTGAGTGCTGTTTTGTAATAAAATGAATGCTTGGCAAATAGCAGGTGCTCAAATTTCGACATTCATTTGGTTTAATGAATAAACAGTGATAACTGGAACGAGTGAAGTTGACTTAAATCAACATGTTGGCTCAGAGGAAGAAGTGATTAAATACAGCTCCAGGGTTCAGGAAAAGCCTTTTGAAGGAGGTGTATCATTCCAAGGAAGATCATTCCAGTCTAGGGAAAGGCATGGGGACTGGAGTATCTATATTTTTAAAAGGTGCCAGGTTGAGTTTGAAATGGGACAGGTTTGAGTATGACAGTTTCAAGCATATACAACAGCAAGAGTAAGGGCGCAGAGGTAGGGCTGAGTGCAGGTGGATAGGGGTGAGAGGCAGTTGCTGGAAATGAGGCCAGAAAGAAAGGTTTGGGAGATGCCCTAACAGCAAAGTACATCATTTTGAGGCAGCTGAAGCCGAATCATTAGTTAAGTGGTTTGCCAAGGATGCACAAAACAGCGCTGCAAAAGAGTATGTAGCACCAGGTCTCCAGTGTTGTTTCCACTGTAACAGGTGCTTAGGTAATAGCTAGACCAGGAAAGTCTTGCAATGTCTGAAGGATGAAATTTTTGATAAGAGTCTTAGTCCATAGTAGCTAGATGTCCACTTGTCATGCAGCACTTGATGCTGAACCTCCTAAACTCTAAGTGATTTTAAAATTTTGTCCTCAACGGAAAAATGTAGGGCATTTCCTCTCTACACCAATTCGCCAACATGAGAGGTAATGGCCTGCTTTGCAAAGTCGTCTAGCATCACGTTGTAGCCGCCTTTTCCAACACTGACCTTCCTTGAAATGCCCCAAGACGACGTCATCCAGTGAGTTCAGGGGGCGGTGCGCCCCTGACCACACCCCCTGCTGCCGGAGCCTCGCCTCTCAGCAGTTTCTCCCCTCCTTTTTTCAGGTGCGTCGTGACGTAAGACGTGGGTCACACAACCTTGGCAACTGGTCCCGGAAGCAAAAAGCCGAGGGGCGGAGAAGAAGGCGGAAAGGAGGGCTTCCGTCCGGGTAGGCCGGCAGGGGGCGGGGCGGGGCCGGGCATGGTAACAGCTCGGAAGCCGAGGGGGCTGGGTCGGGGGGAGGCAGAGGGACCGGTGTCGGCCGCGGCTGCCGCTGCCGCCGCTGCTCCAGTCTGTTCCGTGTGGCCCACGCGGGCCCCGCTGCGGCCATGATGATCCACGGCTTCCAGAGCAGCCACCAGGACTTCTCCTTCGGGCCCTGGAAGCTGACTGCGTCCAAGACCCACATCATGAAATCAGCGGATGTGGAGAAGTGAGGCTCCGGGGCTGGGATTCGGACGCGAGCCGGGGAGCTGGGCCTGGGTGGGAGGCAGGGCGAGCTCGGCGGAGCCCCAGCCCTTCTCTGGGGGGCGGAGGCTCGGGTCCCTCTGGACGGGACCTTTGAATTGACAACACCAGGAAATATTCTTTTCGCCACCTCCTGTCCTTCGGTTCGGGCCGCCAGGCGCTGCCTTCGTGAAATTGTCACTCGCCTGGGTTTGAGCAGAGCATGATTGTTACAGTGGACTTTCCCCTCCCGTAGGTCTCTACCTGCCGCAGCCTGCGCCACCTTTAGACTATTTCTTTCTGGGTGGCTATTACCTGTTTTCTTAGGGGTTAATAACGGGGATGATATATATGCTTGGTTTTTAGCATGTCAGAGGCCGTGCCAGGCACGTGAGATACAGAAGATGAAAGACAGCCTCTGCCTCGAGGAATTCACAGTCTTGTGAGAGAGACAGACAATTATAATACAGTGTGAATTGATATAGGTGTATATGCAGGGTTATTTGAGATTGTTTAAGGGAACAAGGCATCCGGGAAATTGGGATGCCTGAACTGAATCTTGATAAAGTCGGTGGGATGGGGTGGGGCTGGGGGCATGTGTAAAGCCGAAAGGCCAGGGAGAGTGACAGCTGTGATGCGTTTGTGATGCCTGAACTGAATCTTGACAAAGTCGGGGTGGGGGCGGGGTCCGGGGGCACGTGGCAAGCCGGTGGGTCAGAGAGAGTGGGAGCCATGAAGAACTGTTTCTGTGTGATTGGCGTGTGAGGTATCAGAGGGGGAGTACTGTAGTGAGAAGCCAGAGGCAGGTAGGCCCCTGGGCAGTGGAGATACCACTGAGAGAACTTTTATGCCAGCCTCAGGAGTTTTGAATTTTATCTAACTACCACCGGGTGCCATTTTACACAAAGGATCGACATTATCAGACGTATACTCTGAAAGATTTCTCTGGAGGTGATGTGGAGGATGGATTGGTGGGCTGCAGGACTGGGTAAGGAAACCAGTTAGAAGGGGAGAGAGGAGAGGTTTTAGAAGATTAAGTCCCTGAATTTGATGGCCACTTGATAGGAGGAAGGAAAAAGGAGGAATCCATACCCTTGGCAAGATTTCATTGCCATTGGACAAGGTGAGAAACCCAGGAGGAGGAGCAGATTGGGGGCAGGTTTTGGACAGAGGATGAGTTTAGTTTTGTTGAAATATGAGTTGTGTGTAGGTTATGAAGTGGAGGTGTCTTAGGCGTTTATTTTGGAGCTTAAAAAAGATGACTTGTCCATGGATTTAGGTTTGGGAATCATCAGCTTATAGTTGATACCTGGAGCCTTGGGAGTGAATTAAGATCATCTAGAAGTTATCCAGAAGAAAAGGAAAAGGTCATGAGATGGAACCCTAGGGAGCGCCGACATTTTAAGATTTAGGCAGAGGGAAGTGACCAGGGAAGAGAGGAGAGTCATGAAAGGATGTTTAGCTTCCTAATGGAAAAAAAAAAAAAAAAAAAAGTAACATTCTTGCAGAGTCACTAAGAAAAATTGAGAAAATACAGAAAAGAAAGGGAAAAAATTCCCTTCATCCCACCACAGACTGAGTTACTCTCTGAGTTTTCCTCTCCATATAACTTTCTCTGTTACATATTGCACCATATATACAATTGTGCTATATAAAGCAGTCAGCTTCAAATTGTGGTTACCCATATAATTTACTTACAGACTCCCTAAGAGGTGCTGGATGCATGGAGAGTTCTAAGGGAATCAAATTCCCGATCTTTAATCTCCTTGTTTATTATTTCTGAAACAGCTCTGCCTGAGTATACTTAGTCCTTTTTCCTTATGACGAAAGAAAGGCTTATCTGCTCCCATCCTAAATTTTTCTGTGATGCCTTGCCCTAGGGTATAGAAACCTCTTGGGTGCTATATAAATGAATTAGGGGAAATTTTGGATTAACGAAACTTCCTTTAATGAATTAAGGCATCTTAATCCCATAGAGGCTTCCTGTCTTCCTTGCCTTATAAATGGTCCTACCTATTTGTTAATGGTGAAGCTTGACATTAGAAATGGGGTTAAGATACTCTGTGTTTGGCCTGTGTTTAAGATACTCGGAATTTTGGACATTTGAAGAAGTGTAAGTTAGTGGCAGTGATTCTTTTACATATATGACTGGAATATTTCATAGGACTACCAGATTTTTCCAGATACGTTGGGAAAAATCCAAAGAATCACATCTTATATTAGTTCATATTTGGTATGCATTATCCAGTAAAGTGGTTAGAACTTTACTACTTGACTGGTTTATTTTACTTGGCATAATGTCCTCAGGTTTCATCCATGTTGTCACAAATTGCAGAATTTCTTTCTTTTTAAAGGCTGCATAGTATTCCATTGTATGTATAAAACACATTTTCTTTTCTTATTTCTTTGCTTTTTGTTTCTTTTTTTTAAACCACATTTTCTTTATCCATTCATATGTCTATGGACATTTGCATGGGAGTGTTGATCTCTCTAGTATTTAATATTTTCTACTTCCTAATAACAAAAGAATAAATTTCACTTAAATTTATGATGAAAAATTAATGTTATTAGCTATCATACTAAAGATGTGCAACTTAAAAGGTTAGATTACTGATATGTGCACATATACATAAACACAGAGATAAAATAAACATACAGTGTGCCTGTTTTTTTCTTTACTATTGTATCATAAGCATTTTTCTCCATTATTCTCCCTTTAAGTATTTTTAATGATTCCATAATATTTCATCATATGGATATACTATAGTTTACATAACCATTTATTTCTTTATAATTAGAGTATTTCTTTTTCTATTAAAAATAAGATGATTATGAGTATTAATGTGTATAATTTTTTTTCCTGCATTGGGGATTATTTCTATATTACAGATTTCCCAAAGCTGATATTTTGGGTCAAAGAATATAAATTTGATTAAGTTCTTGGTACTTTTTTCTTAATTTTTGCCCCAGGGTGGAATGTAAATTGATGCAGTTCTTCTGAAAATCAAGTGAGCAAGTGCTTGTTTCCCTCACTGGGTGCTTTTGCTTTTTTTTAAAGCTTGCAACAAGTTGAGAATTTTACTGGCGAAGGTGTTTTCCTACAAGAAACAGGATCTTTAATTGCTATCTTTTCTTCATAGCCAAAATTAATATAATTGTTGTGTAAGAACAAAAAGTTCACCAGAGATCGGAAGCTTATGGAAACATGGGACTGTGGTGCATTAAGTCCTCTCCTGGGCAGTCATGGTGGAATTAGAACCCACCTTTATTCTTGAAAGTGGTGGGGCTTTGATGATCCAGGAATGAAGTAGATGTTTATAATAAGAATCAATATTTTTTCCATTTAAGGCTTAAGTATTTTAATTTGTTTATGCAGGGTTTTTTGCTTGTTTGTTTTTAATATATATACAAGACTTGATTGGTGTGTCAGGAAATAGATTTAAAGCAATTGGAAAGAGAGTAATTGTGGTCTTGGGATATGCATAGATCCTTTGTTAGTTTTATGTAAGAATATATTCTTTAATATAGCATTATTTTACTTTACCTAACAAATATAACTATGTAGCTGTTCAAAAATCCAGAAGTCTTAAAAAAAGAAAAAAGAAAAGAAAGCCTTCTGTTCTGCTAAAGTAGCTATCATAGAACACTTGCACTAAAATTCTGTGCTTTGTTCAGGATCCCTTAGAACTTCATTCAAAGCATATTTACACTTTTGACTATTGCATACTGTATGATTGTAACCATATTGGAAATGTAAGGAAGGAAAAGAGTTCCATATAGTCACTTTGCCCTAATAAATGAATTGTTAGCATATTTCATGTTCTCTTTTTATTCATTATGCAATTTTAAGGAGTGTGATTGTTTGCTTTTCTATCCTTTGATAGATAAGAAACCAAATAAAAAGGGATGAGGGTGCTTCAGGGGCAGATACCTACATTCTAGAGCAGCTAGAGGTATACACACTCAATTGAACTTGAGGACATTATCTTACAAGATTGTTAAATATGATGATCTCTGGTCAGCAAGAAAAGGTAAAATAACATTTTATATGTTTTGTTTAAAAACAAAGAGAAGTGTACAATACATTTTGAAAATTTTCCAAAATCAATAAACAGAAAAAAATTGGTACATAAGATAACTGGAAAATCACTTCCATGGAACCTCTGTGTTAGTTGTGCTTTCAGGTTGCAAGGAACGGAGACTCCCGTCCACCCCCCCACCCCCGTGTTGCCTCAAGTGATGAGAATTTAATAATACATGAGGAAATAATTAAACACAGGAATTAGCTCAGAAAATGAACAGCAGTTCTTGTGGCCCCAACTACAGATGTATCTAATCTTCTTGTTACCCTTATTTCTCAGTCTCTACTTGGCTCTATCAGCTTCTCTTGCTATTACTTAAAAATTTCACTCTCCCCTCTTCTCTACCTCATGGTTCTGTGTCATGCCATGTCTCTTGGTCTGTGCTTCATTTAACTGTCATTCAAACTTATAAAAAGAGGGATCAGAGTAAGTTTAATTGGCCGTTATTCAATTCAGCATGAGTGTATCGGGCAGAGTTCTCAGGCTAAAATTCAGGGGTTCCTGCCAGCCCATAGATAATTGCCTTTGGTTGAGAAGCCAAACTTTCATCCCTAAGTTGAAAGTCCCGGTTGTAACTCAGGTGTTGGGGTCATAAGGCATGGTAACCTATACATTGACCCACTTTTTTCAGAAGTAACAAGTAGCCACTTAAAAGTCATTATAACAGGGGTCACAGACTCAGCTTTTAAAGGGCCAAGGAGACTGGTGAACCAGAGAGCCCATGCCCCATTTGAAGGGGGCAACCTCCACTCAGCTCCAGCCAGTTGGTGTCACGTGCAAATACAGGTCCAATGTCGCCAAGTCTTTTTTTTTTTTTTTTTAAGAGAAACTAGAAGTCCAGATTTCTCAAAAATCTCTCAATTTTTATTGGCACCTCAATAATTTTGCCAGTTATTTCAAATATTAAAAAATATATTGTGTAGGCTAATCAAAACACATCTGTGGGTTAATAATTTGTGATCCTGGTCTTATAGTATGTCTAATATAACTTTCTTATGTAATGAGGCTAGCTAGATGAGGTCCAAGTCTTTATAAAGCAGTCTAATATAATGGAAATAGGCCTGGTGTTACCACTTAACTGGCTCTGTGATTTGAGTTAGCTGCTTAAACTCTCTGAGCCTTTCTTAGCTCACAGGGTAGTTTTGAGGCTCAAATTCAACTGTCTCAGATGTGATCTGTGATCATGCTACCTAAAACAGTGCCTCCCCCATCACCTTGCTTTAATTTTTATATATCACTTGTTACTAGCTGACATTATATTGTGTATTTATTTGTATTTGTTTATTATCTGTCTTATTTAGCCCACTACCTAATACAGTGCCAAAAAGATATACACAGAGAGAATGGATGATGAAACCATTTATAGACTTTACAAATATATCATTTTATTAAATCATGTATTATTTAACTCATTTAGGAGTAGAAGGTATTCTGTGGGGATCAAAAGGAAGCAAAAGTGCCAACAGTGATATAAAATAATCCTGCTGACTTTTGGTTATACATAGGTTAGCTGATGAATTGCATATGCCATCTCTCCCTGAAATGATGTTTGGAGACAATGTTTTAAGAATCCAGCATGGCTCTGGCTTTGGGATTGAGTTCAATGCTACAGATGCATTAAGATGTGTGAACAACTACCAAGGAATGCTTAAAGTAGCCTGTGCTGAAGAGTGGCAGGAAAGCAGGTGAGAATCTGGGTAGTTATGGGTTAAACAAAAAAGAAAAGAGTTGAAAAAATATTCAGTTGTGATATGTGTATTTTATTAGAATAGCTAGCACTATTATTAAATCTGATAGTTGAATCATTCTAGAGTTCATTTTTCTCATCCATAAAATGGAGATTAATTACCCCACTCTTGAATACTTCTTGAATTAAATTGAATTACAATTGAGCTGAGCTATGTAGGGTTTACTTTTTTGAGTTTTCAGTGTTCTTTGGTGAAGAGGCATTACACTGTGTACTTTAATGTTCCTATTTTTGAAGAACAATGTTTACTTAGGATTTGCGTTGAAAATTTGAGGAGCATTGAAATTAAGAAAAATGTATTTTCTTTCATAATCAAATCAGCAGTTATTTACTTTGTGCCTATTATGTACTAGGTTCTTTGAAAAAAGTATAAGCCTTTAAACCATGTCCTCAGGCAGTGTACAGATTAATTGGAGAGACTACATTATCAGTGCATGACAAGTTAAATAACAATAAATGTGCAGAAAAACTAAGACGGATCTTGTGTTAGTGAATTATGACAAGTCTATGTATTTAGTAGGATAGTTTATATTACCTGTCGAATGTGATTTGGTGTGATATATGAATACAGATGATCTATGCTCTGCATCGCTGACTGATCCTCTCACTTTGGTATTTGAGGACGGAGGGTGAGCACTCTAAGGAGGTTGTGAAACCGTATGATTGGACCTATACAACCGATTATAAGGGGACGCTCCTTGGAGAATCACTTAAGCTAAAGGTAAATCTTAGTTTTTGCTTTTATGAGTCGTTGATTGCCTTGGACAGTTTCAGTGTTAGAACTTTCTAGTAATGGGTTATTTTATGCTGCTACTTTACTTTCTATTGTGCGAGGCTTCAGAACCTAATGTAAAGGGATTTTGCTTGTTGATTATCAGCACAAAATAAAAGAAAGCCATAGTGGAACAATTTTTGCTAAAAATGTGGTTGGTAGCAATGGCAGACTGCCTTAATGTTATCATTATCGCTATCAGGAAGCATTAAAATGTATCTGTTCTTGGTGTAATGTATTAGGTGATTTAGGCAGAACCTGCTAGCTAGTAGCTTACAGTTTTACAGATGAACAGATATGTGGGCAGATAGAAATTTTGGTCAGACAGCTTGGATTATTGTTCTGCCTACACTATGTGTGAACCTGGTGTGACTTCAGGCAAGTTATTTAATCTGTCTGGTTCTGTTTTATCAGTAAATTGGATAAACAGAAATATCTACCTCACAGCAGATATAAGATAATCTACGGGAAAGTTCTCAATGAATTCTAAGTCTCTGTATTAATGTTAAGTTGCATCTGTGTAAGCCCTGCTTAAGAAGAGATTCACTTCGTGGTAAAGACACCAGGAAGGTGGAATTGGTAGGCCTCATATTGGGAGCTTAGCTACATAGAGCCATGGATACTGCAGGGAACAGACAAAAAAATCCTTCCATTACAGTCTAATGGGGGAGGAAGGTTTTTCTAGTCCATTAATACTTCATAGATTAATTTTCTCTCTTTTCACTCCTGATTGAAAAACTTTGCAAAGTGTGTAGGCCTTTCGATATTTCATTGCAAGGAGTGAGGAAACGAGAGCTTGTTTTAACCCAACGCAATAACGATGATGACTTACTTTGTGGGCTGACTTACAGAAGCCTCCTGGAGGCTATGAAGTAGCATTAGCTGTGATCGAGGAGCAAGATCCACCGCAGTAGAGACAGGGAGTGTGAGAGTAGTAGGGGGTGAAAGGCGTGTGCTCAGTACCCTTTATTGGCACTTCAGCCTGTCATGTAATTTGTTCTAAGGTGTTGCTGACAAATGTCAATGTGATCAACCACTCACTAGTGGTAAGGAGCTCTGGGTTTGGCAAACCTGAGTTCAAATCCCAGCACCATCACTTAACAGCTTGGAAAAGCAATTTAATCTTTGCTAAGCCTTAGTTCTCACTTTGGTAAACTAGGGATAATATCAGTTGTGAGGTAGTAAATAAGATAACATGTATTAAGTGTTTATGGCACAGTGTCTGTTAACACAATAAGATCTTAATAAATGGCAGCTGCTATTATTATGATAATATCGTATCTCAAATGTCAAGACAACTAAGTTAATATTATTGAAATACCAAGAGTAAAAGTAGCTATATTGTCTAAATAGTATTTACCCTTGCTTTATGGTCTAAACAGAGTTGATGAATGTGTTCCTTTATTGCCTTAAAAAATAGAGTGACTATTTTCCAGGTAAAATTGTTAGGACTTTGTTGCTTAATTCTCAAAATAGTCTTGTAGGATAGGCATTTTTATCCTTATTTTGTAGACGAAGAAATGGGTTCAAGATCTCAAAGTATGTGTCTCATAGTAACATAACACCGATGATAGAGCTTCTTGTTAAGCACATTTGTTATATGTGGAAGATCACTTTCATAGGAACATTTTTTACTTTTAACTTTGTTTTAATACTTAAAGATTTTTTGGCCTGTAATATTATTTGAGATTTTAAATTATTTAATCCTTCAGCTCTTCCTTAAAACACTATTCAGAAGCCCTGGTATGTATAGGAAGTGTATGCCTGTGTGGGAGAAGGTATTTTATGTGTACAGTAAGAATATCAGAGAATGAGGCATTAGAATGAAGCCTTTCCTTTGCCCGTAAATTCTTGGTTTTTAGTTGCTGGGGCCTGTTGGGGTGTGTGTGTGTGTGTGTGTGTGTGTGTGTGTGTGTGTGTGTTTGATGTTTTCTCACTCTTTAGGTTAACCTATTACTCTGGGTTGTAGCATGGTGTAAGAGGAGAGGGCCAGTCACAGAGTTGTACTGACCTGGCTGGATTCATATCCAGCCTTGTCATTTGTTGTCTGGGCTACCATAGGCACTTCTCTCAGATTATGGTATGAGAATGTTATGAGAAAACAGGTCAAATGCCTAATATGTACCTGGCCTATAGTAACCTATCAACGTTTGGCTGTTTTCTTCTTTCTTATTAAATAAATAAATTGAATATGCAGGAAAATATAAGTAGAAGACTGCCTCTTCTATTGATACTGCTTTTTAGGAATAAAACATGCTTAGTGTTCATGCATTTAAAAAAGCTTTTTTTTTTTTAAAGCACATTGGAACATTTGCCCAACTTAGTGTGATTCAGTATCTTGAGCTTTCTTTTTTCCTTTTTTTTTCATTGTGGTAAAAAAATATGTAACAAAATCTACTATCTTAGTTATTTCTAAGTGTATTAAACACTGTTAAGTATATTCATGTTGTTGTGCAACTAATCTCCAGAACTTCTTCCTCTTGAAAAACTGAAACTCTATACTTATTGAACAGCAACTCCCCATTTCTTCCTTCTCCCAGCACCTGGCAGTCACCTTTCTACTTTCTGTGAACTTGACTATTCTAGATGCCTCATATAAGTGGAATCATACATTATTTGTCTTTTTGTGACTGGCTTATATCACTTAGCATAATGTCCTCAGGGTTTATCCATGTTGTGGCATGTGTCAGACTTCCCATCCTTTTTAGGGCTGAGTAATATTCCATTGTATGTATATACCACATTTTGTTTTTCCATTCATTTGTCAGTGAGCATTTGGGTTGCTTCTGCCTCTTGGCTATTGTGAATAGTGCTGCTATGAACATAGGTGTGCAAATCTCTCTTCAAAATTCTGCTTTCATTTTTTGGGGGGTATATACCCAGAAGTGGAATTGCTGGATCATATGGTAATTCTATTTTTAATTTTTGGAGGAACCCCTGTACTATATTCCATAGCAGCTGTACCATTTTACATTCCCACCAGCAGTGTATGAGAGGTTTTGATTTGCATTTCCCTAATGACTAGTGATGTTGAACATCACTATGCTTGTTGGCCATTTGTATATCATCTTTAATATCTTGAGCTTTTAAAAATAACTTTAGGGCAGGAATGTGCTGACATAAACATTGGAAATGAACGGAGTTAATAAGACAAAAGGCAAAAAGAACTACCTATGAGTACTGTATGCTTGTTGATAGTTGTTTTCCTCAGAGGTATGGGTTAACAATTCTGGTACTGTTTTAGTTTTGCAAGATGAAAAAGTTTTAGAGATCCATCTTACAACAATGTGAATATAATTTACACTACTGAACTGTACACTTAAATATGGTTAAGATGGTAGATTTCTTGTTATGCCTTTTTTTTTTTTGCCAGCAATTAGCAAAAAAGTTAAACATGATTGCCATGTAACCGAGCAATTCCACTCCTAGGTATACACTCAAGAGAATTGAAAACTATATATCCACATAAAAACCTGTGTATGAATATGCATAGCTGTATTACTCATAATAGCTAAAATGTGAAATCCACCCAGATGTTCATCGGTGGATAAACAGAACTGGTATATCTAGACAGTGGAATATTATTTAGTCCTGAAAAAGGAACGAAACACTGATACATGCTACCACCTTGGAAACATTATGCTAAGTGAAAGAAGCCAGACACAAGGGTACATGTATATGATTCCAGAATGATTTGCTGAACAAACAAATCTATAGAAACAGAAATTAGAGTATTGGCTTCCAGGGGCTGGGGGATGTGGGGAATGGAGAGTGACTGCTAATGGGTATGGCGGTTTCTTTTTGGGGTGATGATATGTTCTGGATTAGATAATAGTGGTGACTGCACAGTCTTGTGAATATACTAAAAACCACTGAATTGTACACTTTAAAAGGGTAAATTGTATAGTATGGGAGTTATAGCTCCATTTTTTTAAAAAAGAAAAATCATTGTAAAGCATAGCAATTTCACTGTATGTTCCTAATGGAATGTACACACACACACACTACTTTCAGCAGATTTTAAAAAGGGAATTTAACATAGGGTTCTTAGCATTTGCTCTTAATTAACTTTATATGATAAATTTAAAAGTATTTATGTCAAGTAATTTCCTTATTATAAGCCTCCATCTGATGTGAGGGAGGTTCCACTTGAAAGATGTGACCAGGACTTATTTTTCTTGTAATGTATCAAGAATATTTGTAGTGCTCCATATGTTTTTTAAGCTTTTTAAAAATTGTGGAATAACTTAGAAAAGTCCATAAAACATGAAGGTAGAGTTTAATGAATTGTAAAATGTAACCACCCAGGAAAAGAAATAGAACATTGTGAACACCCACAAGCAGGACCCTGCCCGATCATAGTTCTTTTAAAAAAAAAATTTCCTAGTATCTTTTGAAATTTTCAACCTTAGCTTTTATTTCCTTGAAACTAGTGTGCATTGTTGTTTTACAGCTTGGGCCTCATATTTTCAACATCTAGAGTCCCCAGTGTCTTTTATTGTCTTGTTATTTCTGTTGGTTCCGATTTATGGTGTCTAGACTCCTAGTATGCCTTCTTATTTTTCTTTGAATCCTGTTTTCCCTCCACAGAGGATTTTTGTTTATTTCTGGTGGGCAGCTGAGGGCATTCATAGTCAAGGGCATAGGTTTGCAAACTGATTCTGTAAAGGACCGGATAGTAAGTATTGCAGGCTTTGAGGACCATAGAGTTTATGTTGCAGTTACTCAGCTGTGCTGCTGTAGTCGAAAGCAGACATAGACAATATGCCAATGAATGGGTATAGCTGTTTCTCAGTAAAATTTTTTTTATTTATGGACATGGAAATTTGAATTTCATATAATTTTTATGTGACATGAAATATTCTTAAGAAAAAATTTCCCCCAGTCATTTGAAAAATGTAAAAAGGATTCTCAGCTTGCAGTTCATATAAAAATAGGTGGCAGGACACATTGGCCTGGAAGTCTTAGTTTGCTAACCTCTGGTATGGGGCCGGAGTTTGAGGTTTACTGGGCGTGTAATATAAGAAGCTGTGCAACCAGTGTAGCACTTTGAGATGTCATCCCAAAATTGGGAGCAGGGCAAGGAATTCTCCAAGGCCTCTGCCCTTAGTGAATACTGAGCAATTATGGCGCCAGCAGAGCTCAGCCTCTCCTCTGTCCAGTCATTGCTGATGCCTCAAGGCCAAAGCCGGAAAACTGTAGTCTCACTTTCACTTTTCTGGGCTCCCGTCCTCTTCCAGATATCAGCCTAGTCATTCTTTAGTGCCTTGTCCGTATAATGCTTTTAAGAACTGTTTGTTTTTTCATCCAGCTTTTTAAATTGTCTTCAGCAAGAGGGTTTGTCCAGGTTACTTATTTTGACAATACCAGAAGCCAAAAATGTTCCATATGTCTTAAGTGTAGCTGTTTTACCTTTTCTTTTCAGATGCTTGAGTTCAGAGAGGAGATAAGTGGAGTTGAGGAAGAGAAAAGGCAGATAAATACAAAGTTTTAGACATATTTGTCCTTATGAATGAAGAAGATAGTATATAGATAAGTTAAATATATTGAATTTCCCTAATCCATGTGTTATCTAATTATTTTTTGTCTTTCTCTTTCAAACATTTTATAAGAACAAGTAAATGGCAAAACTGATGGATTCATGTTCACCAGTCACTTACTGAAGGCATATATGAAATATTAGTGAAGTAGCCATTTACTAATGAGAAAATTCATGTAATGATTAATTTTTTGGAAGTCAGATGTATCTATAAGGAGGATTTTCAGATGTGTTCCTTTGAACTAAAACTAATTAAAAAGTAAGGAATTTAGAAGTTGTGTTTATTTAATAGTAACTAAAGTTTTATGCTCTTAGGGAATCCTAGAGGCACCAACGTTGGTCTTAAATAGATCACAAACATGCAAGTGATGCAAGGGACTGATTATATGCTGCCCTATCCCTATCCCTCACGTTGCTTCCCCACTCCGAATTTCACCTTCACGTGTGGTCTCATGTCTGATCTAGACACATATTGGCATAAAATTGCAGAGGGCTAAAATGTTATCTGTAGGTAAACATGGAAGAACTATGGACATTTTTTTCACCTCTTGGGAATCGCATACAAACTGCTAGTTTCTTTCATAGCAACCTTTTCCCCCTCTGCATCACTTAATACTCCCTAAGATCGTTTTCCCACAAAATCTATGTAATCTCTTGGACATCCGTATCATATTTTTCTAATTCTTGTCCAGTTTTCTGAAACTACTCTTCATTTCTTAATTCTATCCATGAGTCAAACAAATGACCTAGTCATAGCTACTAAGTAAAGTAAAATAATAGCTACCATTTACTGAATTCTTATGGTTTGACAAGCATTGTTGTGTTTATTTATGATACAACTATGTCAAAGAATTGAAAAGCTGAACATTTTGTAGTGAAACTGAATGTAAAAGAATGGTATCACAAATCATACTTTCATGTTACTATTAGGAGACACTTGGATTTAGTGAGCTACTGATGTGACCTGCCTTGAGATTGTTGGTGCTTTTGTTGGGTTATGTATGTTTGTGTCGGGGCTGCAAAATAATACTTTGAAAAAATAGCCAATATCCTCTAATGCCCTTTGGAATGCTAGGAGTTTCCCTTATAATTTCTCTGCAAGTTCTTATTTACCTCAATATTTAAAACACCTTTGTTTGTAGATTTGGGGATCTAAAATATATAACATCATTCCAATGGGAAAAAAATTTTTTAAGTTCCAAATAAATGTCATAAAAGTAGACTTTTACGGCACAAAACTGCTTTGAACTTCTGTGATAGTAGTAGTTCATCACATTGACTAATTTTCAGATGGTTAATTTTCTCGTGGTCACAATAGAGCACTTGATTTTAATGTGTTCTATTTAATGATTTTCATATGAAAGACGATGAATTTTGACTCTCTGTTGTGAAGCTATAGTATCAGACATCTTAGGTTTTTCAGGGACAAAGGCATATATCTCGTTTTTCGTGTCTACTGATAACACCCAAATTTAGAACCGGGTGCTCTGGCTATGCAGAAAATACTGGTAGGAAAGCTGTCAAATTTTTTTTTTATGTGCCCCTTCTTATATTTTTTCTTTTAGGTTGTACCTACAACAGATCATATAGATACAGAGAAATTGAAAGCCAGAGAACAGATTAAATTTTTTGAAGAAGTTCTCCTGTTTGAGGATGAACTTCATGATCATGGAGTTTCAAGCCTGAGTGTGAAAATTGTGAGTATTGTGAATGTGTTTAAAATTAACTTCTTCCATTTTTACCATTGGTCAGAAATACAAGACTAACTTGAAATCATACCATCTTAACGTGATGTCATGTAAAGTTTCACTTGGGTCTAGAATACATCTTACTAATATCCATCATAAAATTCACAAAATCTTACATATTTTATATATTGTATTCTGTGTATTTTGTATATAGTTAAGACTTCAGCAAATCATATTTTTGTAGACCTGTCTGGCTACTTTGCTGTTTGTTTATTACTTAATTTAAATGAAAACTGTGGCTCAATTTTCACATTTCTGAATTAAAAATGATAATTGAAAGGATCTGCAGACAGCACAGTGGATGTCATTTTATTTTATTTTTATTTATTTATTTTTAAAATTATTTTATTTTTTTAATCTTTGGCTGCATTGGGTCTTTGTTGCTGAACACAGGCTTTCTCTAGTTGCGGCGAGCAGGGGCTACTCTTCATTGGGGTGCGTGGGCTTCTCATTGCGGTGGCTTCTCTTGTTGCGGAGCACAGGCTCCAGGCACGCAGGCTTCAGTAGTTGTGGTGCACAGGCTTCGTTGCTCCACGGCAGGTGGGATCTTTCCGGACCAGGGCTCGAACCCGTGTCCCCTGCATTGGCAGGTGCATTCCTAACTACTGTGCCACCAGGGAAGCCGCTGGATGTCATTTAAAAAAGTCACCCATGTGTCAGAATTTCAGTGCACCATTAAAATACACTTTAGTCTCCAGCATAGAAGTGGAAAACAGAAATGACAAGTGTTAATTCCCTCTTTTTTTTTTTGTATTCTTTTCTACCAGCGGAGGACAGACTACTTCCATTAACAGTGTTATTGGTGGAACATGCTAAAAAAGAATAATAAATAGATCCCCTATTTGTTTGCTATTAGGTTATAATTGGGTTTCTAACACTTTCCAGAGAAACTTCAACTGAAACTTTTTATTAAATGCCTTATCCTTAAGATCCAGCTAAAATGTCACCTCCTCTGTAAGGCCTTCCACAGCTCCCCTAGGCAGAGTCAAATATCCCTTTACCATACTCCTATTAAGTACTTTTTTTTTTTAACCCCTCTATCATAGCACTTATCATAACGACTGCCAAAGACAAGGGCCCCAGCATCAAACATTGTTCTTGGAGCATGATTATGGATACTGTGATTTAAATAATAATAAAGAATGAAAACAATAAGTCAAAAGCAGCAATAAATGTGTTTTAAGCTGAGTTTTTCTGTAGAATCATAGGATTTTGGAATTGTAATGAATTTTTAGAGAATCATTTAGTCTAGCCTCTATAGATGAGACCCAAAAAGTTAGTTTATCTAAACTTGTGACACTAATTAGTGACAAAGTTGTCTTTGTACCATCTAACATATATCATTATTCTAGCATTAGATGATTGTTCCTTGTTCACCTATAACTTTCCCCCAGTTTATCTCTTGTCATTTAGATTTGTTCATTCTCCAGCTCAGCCAGTCATGTACCTTTCCACTTGTCTACCTACCTACGGAATTGACTGTGTCGAATGTTCATTATGAGTTTGCATATCTGGATGTGCATTTGTATCCAAGTGGGTAGATAGTCTACAGTGTATACAAGTGGGTAGGTATGTAGGGAGCATGTGTTTTCTGCAGCTGAAGGAGTTGGAGAGGGTATGGGCATAAATGTATTATGTGTGTATCAGAGTAAATAGTAAGTCTCAAACTGAAGCGTAACATCATCTTAAAATGCTTTCTTCTTACCTAGTGTAACTTTTAAAAAGTTACGTGATAGGGTTCCATTTAAGAATGCCGGGAAGGATTTCATTAGAGTAGTGAACTTCCGTTCTGGGTTGGCTTCTTTCTCAGGGTGTAACAGATATTGCTGTAAATAAAATAAATGCCATAATTTCTGGCTTAGAGGCAATAGGGTATGGACAAATGAAGTTCTTTCCTATAGAAGCACAGATTAGGCTGGTAAATGTGGATGTAGGTGAGAAACCAGGAATGTGGTGCCTGGGAAGTGAAGGGAGTAGAACTCCTCGAGGCTGGCATGGAGGTCAGTGTGCTGAAAAGAGATCTTAATAAGCTTAGAATGGGATGGTGTCCGCTAGACTAAAACATTTGTTTATTGGTTTTAGCAATTAGGATATTGTTCTTCACCATGGCAAGATCAAGGTAAGTTACATACTTAGGGGGTAAATGAAAGATGTGGAGGTGGAGACAAAGTGTAGATATAGACCAAACTTTCCTAAAGCTTACTGGTATAGGAGGGGCAACAGATGTAGCTAAGAGAGAACATGAGGTTGACAGAGGAGCATGTGTGTTTGTGTTTTTAAATATGGGGAAGACTTTAGCATGTTTAGGTACAGGAAGGACTCACTTGTAGACTTGTAGAGAAAGGGGTGAAAATGGATGGAGTGAGGTTTCTGAGGATGAGTATGGGAGGAAGAGGAAGGCTTTGAGCCTTTGCTGTATGTGAGACTGATTGGAAAAACTCCAGGCTTCTCCTGTGTTTCTCCTTTACTCTCACACTACTATCCCACTCACAACACTTCTGACACCAGATGTGTGAGTTTTTTCCCAGCACCAAGCAATTCTGTGACACCAGCTGGATGTCCTACAATTTAATCCAGTTCTGACATTATCTACCTGGAAATAACATCAGGTCCCACAGGTTAAGGACTCAGTCCCATGAGACTGCCCTCCCTCCTTCAGATGCCAATAGCAGGTAGTAGGTCCCCAGGTTACCCACAGCCTCTGTTGGACTTGGCTACAAATTGGAGGTTCCCATGACATTCTCCTTTTGGATTTGGTTATTTGCTAGAACAGATCATAGAACTCAGGGAAACACTTATGTTTACCAGTTGATTAAAGAATATGTTAAAGCAGGGGTCCCCAACCGGGCTGCACAGCAGGAGGTGAGGGGCGGGTGAGTGAGAGAAGCTTCGTCTGTATTTACAGCCGCTCCCCATTGCTCGCATTATCGCCTGAGCTCCACCTCCCGTCAGATCAGCGATGGCATTGGATTCTCATAGGAGCACGAACCCTACTGTGAACTGCGCATGCAAGGGATCTAGGTTGCGCGCTCCTTATGAGAATCTAATGCCTGATGATCTGAGATGGAGCTGAGTCAGTGATGCTAGCGCTGGGGAGTGGCTGCAAATACAGATTATCATTAGCAGAGAGGTTTGACTGCACAGAAACCATAATAAATCAACTGCTTGCAGACTCACATCAAAACCCTACCTGTGAGAGGCAAGTGAGAACAAGCTCAGGGCTCCCACTGATTCTGCATTATGGTGAGTTGTATAATTATTTCATCATATATTACAATGTCATAATAGTAGAAATAAAGTCCATTATAAATGTAATGCACTTGAATCATCCCAAAACCATCCCCCCCTGGAAAAATTGTCTTCCACGAAACCGGTCCCTGGTGCCAGAAGGTTGGGGACCGCTGTGTTAAAGAATACGGATGAAGAGATACATAGGGTGAAGTCTGGGAAGGTCCTAAGCCTAGGAGCATCTGTCCCTGTGGAGTAGAGGTGCATTGTCCTTCCAGTATGTGGGTGTGTTCACCAGCCTGGAAGCTCTTTGAATCGCATGCTATTGGGATTTTATGGAGGCTTCTTCACATAGGCAGGATCAATTAGTAATTCCATTTCCAGCCCCTCTCCCTTCTCTGGAGAATGGAGGTAGGCCTGGAAATTCCAAGTTTATAATCATGGCTTGGCCTTTCTGGGTACCAGCTCCCATCCAGGAGCCCACCCAGAGTCACCTCATTAGAACAAAAGGTGCTTGCTTCTACTGCTCTTATCGGTTAGGAATTTGTAAGGGTTTCAGAAGTCCTATTTCAGAAACCAGGGGTAGAGACCAGTGTATGATTCTCTATTATCTCACAGATACCTTGCTAGACAATTTTCTATATTATCTGATTTAATCCTCCTGAAAATTCTGTGCAGTGAATACTTATTCTTATTTTCAGAAATATTAAGTAACTTGCCCTACATCAATCATACAATGGATAAGTTTGTGTCTCTGCCTTTGTTCCTAATCTTCTAGGATCTAGATCATGAGTAGAAGGACTAGCCTTAAGAGAGAGAGATGCTTCTTCCATATTGATAGGAGGAAGGGAGAACAGGATGCAGATAAGTCAGCCTCTGTGCCAGTGATTCTTAAACCTGGAGTTTTGTCAGAATTCCTAGGCACATTAGAGATTTATTTGTTTTTTAACACTATAGGACAAAGAATACATATATTGCTTTTATTTGGTGTTTTAACCTTGGCCGGAAAACGGCTAAAAAGTTATTCTTTTAGAACTGCAAAGTAGTTGATTACGAATGTTTGTTTTTCCAGTTTCCATGATAACTATAAAACACTCTGAAAAGAAATTCTGTTGAATTGTGGAAGATGCTTATATAAACAAAATAACGTACTTTAGATTCTTGATATTGTTGGATTGAACCTTTTAGATTCTCTTAATTTATTTAACTGTTTCAGGGTTTTTTTTTTTTTTTTAATTTTTATTTATTTATTTATTTATTTATTTATGGCTGTGTTGGGTCTTTTGTTTCTGTGCGAGGACTTTCTCCAGTTGCGGCAAGTGGGGGGCCACTCTTCATCGCGGTGCGCGGGCCTCTCACTATCGCGGCCTCTCTCGTTGCGGAGCACAGGCTCCAGACGCGCAGGCTCAGTAATTGTGGCTCACGGGCCCAGTTGCTCCGCGGCATGTGGGATCTTCCCAGACCAGGGCTCGAACCCGTGCCCCCTGCATTGGCAGGCAGATTCTCAACCACTGCGCCACCAGGGAAGCCCACTGTTTCAGGTTTTAAAGTGTGTTTTCCACCTTCAAATTTCAACCCAGACAACTTTTATTAAAAAATAATCATAATTTCTTTGTGGTACAGTTCCCTAGTGGGAAAGAGTAGATTTAGAGCTCGGTGCACCATGAGGCCTGGGATGTTTTGGATTTGCTTCATTGAATTTATTATGAGTTTTGATAACTTTGTGTGAGTGGCATTACCTATATCTAATTAGGAGATACTTGTTTCAGAAATTAATTTTCTTTTGTATTTCTAAATTAGCTTCTCTCAGCAATGTTTGTTTTTAGGTTAGGATTTTGTGTCTTAACCTACTTCCTTGTTAGGCCTTACAGCTTGTAGGGCTGTGCTCTAACAGAGATTTAAAGAGAGGCTCTTTTTGTGCTAACGTTAGTTTTTAACTTTCAAAAGAAAATTAATTTCCTATCTGCCAAATACTGGCAGCACTGTGATGTTCTGTAATGGCTTTAACAGCTAATGGTTAATTCCATTCTGAGTCGAGTCAAGAGTGAACATTGTCTGCCTTCTGCTCCCATGTTCTATTTAGAGTGCAAGTATACTGGGCAGGGACATATCTTTCATCTCTGTGTACAGAGAATTCTACAATGCTTGTGCAGAGGTAGCTTTTATTGGACGCGTAGTCCCTTAGAATTGTCATATTTTACAGACACAGGGCCCAAGAGATTGTTTCTTTACATCCCCTATCTTTGTAGGTGAAAGAGAAGACTTTGGGTGGTTCAGAAACTTGCTCTAAGTTGGTTGTTCTCAACCTTACCGGACCCATTGCTCCATTTTTTTTTTTAACCAAATACTTTAAGCACCCTCTCCCTTTTACTATCCTGAAAGAAATTCATAGATAATATAAGCCACCTTCTTTATAATAAATCAACATAGTGTTCTAATTATAAGATAAAAGGGAAATTTAAAAATTGATTTAGAATAAAATGATAGGAATTTCAATATGTAAACGCATAGTATGACTGTGTAAGTAGTCAGATACTTATATTTGCATACTAAATCACTGTGAATGTGACAGCTACAAGTGTAGGCTGACAGATATGCCAGGTATCAGTCAGTGACTCAGATAACACAATCGGGACTGTCATCAGTGATGTAATTTTTCAAAGTGGTGAACAACTCTTAGTGAAGTGTCAAATAAAACAAAGGATAATCTTCCCTTGATTTACAAGGTAATTGTCTTCCTGGAAATTGAGTGAATTTTATATTTATATGTAAAATGGAATTAGGTTCCAATGTCAGATAATTATAAATCAGTTTTTTTTTTTTTCACCCACATAAATGCCAGGTGAGATATTTGACAGTTTTGTGGGATGCAGGATTGGACTTTGTTGTAAAGGATCGTCCTGGGTACTACAGAACATCTAATGTCTCTGGTCTTTAACTGCTAATTGTTAGTATGGGCTGCTTATCTTTGTGACAACGAAAAACACCCTCAGAAATTTCCAAACGTCTCCTTGGAGAGAACTACTGCCTTAAAATATACAGCTGAATTGTAGAATTGGGACTAGAACTTGGTCCCTTATTCTTAGTCTCCCCATTGTGCCATGCTGAAACGATACTTCAACTGGCTTCACGTGCTGTGCCCAGTATGACTGTTAATAATTAATTTTGAAATCTGAAGAAATGTTGCAAATAAGTCTTTTCAGTAATTACAAACAGCACTCTGTCAGTGCTAATGATGTGCTTCTCAATTTGTTGTGGTACTGAGTGATCATAAGTCAGGTTCTTCCTCTAGCTCTTCATTACCACAAGTCTTGCTCTTAAGTCTGTTGTTGTTAACCTGCAGGATACATTTTGACTCAGAGCCTTTTCTCCATCAAAGAGCTTCTAGCCTCTGTTTCATTCAGTCAATAGTTAATGAGCACCTGCTGTGTGGTAGCAACTTTTTTAGGCAATAGGGACACAGTGATGAACAAAGCAGATATTCCCACTGTTGTGGAGCCTACAGCCAAGTGGAGGAGAGAGGCCTTAAGCACGTAAACACATAAATGAATATGGTTACAGA
The DNA here is from genome assembly GCF_028023285.1 of Balaenoptera ricei. Taxonomy (NCBI): domain Eukaryota; kingdom Metazoa; phylum Chordata; class Mammalia; order Artiodactyla; family Balaenopteridae; genus Balaenoptera; species Balaenoptera ricei. The sequence goes on from NC_082639.1 coordinate 130,512,967, forward strand.
TATGTTCATTCATTTGTAATGGAGAACTATGAGAGAGAATAACAAGAAATCTCTGTGATTATGAAACAGTAGGAAAGGCTTCCTCGTAGAAGTGACATTTATTCTGACATCTGAAGGACAAGTAAGCGTTAGCCAGGAGAACAACTCCAGGTCGGGGAACAGGGTATTGAAAGGTCCTAGGGCAGGAGAGGTTGGCCTGTGGCTGGTGACTCTCCGGGCAGTAAAGCTACTTTGGTTACTAGGTTATACTTGTTATTTCTTCTTTCTTCATTAACATTGCCCTGTGCTTGTCTGGAATTACAGGCAGTTCCCTGAATGTATCTTACTATTTCATGCCTCAGTACTGTTTTTCTTTTTTTGGTACATGCTGTTTCCTCTTTCTAGAATTCTTCTTCCCACCCCAGCTTTTCTTTTCATGGTCAGCTCAAAGATTGCCTTCTCTGATTTTCTTCAGCAGGCTTAGCTACTTATTTCTTTGAGTGCTTATTGAACCTTGTGTGTACCTCTGTTATAGCAGCTACCGCATCATTTTGTCTTTCTGACTGTTTCCCTCTTTGATAAACTTCTTGAGAATTGAGATTGTATTTTCATTTGTATAAATCCAAGACCTACTATAATAAGAACTTGACACTTAGTAGACAACAGTATTTATTTAGCAAATGGTCAAACATATTCTTTTTTCTTTTTTTTTACTAATCCTTTATTATAAAACTTTCAAATATATTCAAAAGTAGACACAATTCTCTTTTTAAAAAAATTTATTTATTTATTTATGTATTTATTTATGGCTGAGTTGGGTCTTTGTTGCTGGGCGCGGGCTTTCTCTAGTTGCGGCGAGCAGGGTCTACTCTTTGTTGCAGTGCGCGGGCTTCTCATTGCGATGGCTTCTCTTGTTGAGGAGCACAGGCTCTAGGTGTGCCGGCTTCAGTCGTTGTGGCTCATGGGCTCTAGAGCGTGGGCTCAGTAGTTGTGGCACACGGGCTTCGTTGCTCCGTGGCATGTGGGTCTTCCTGGACCAGGGCTCAAACCCGTGTCCCCTGCATTGGCAGGCGGATTCTTAACCACTGCGCCACCAGGGAAGCCCCACAATTCTCTTTTATTTAAAAAAATTTTACTGAAGTATAGTTGATGTACAATATTATATAAGTTACAGGTATACAGTGTAGTGATTCACAATTTTTAAAGGTTATACTCCATTTATAGTTATTATAAAATATTGGCTATATTCACCATGTTGTACAGTATATCCTTGTAGCTTACTTTATACCTAATAGTTTGTACCTCTTAATACTCTACCCCTGTGTTTCCCCTCCCCCATCCCTTCTCCCCACTGGTAACCACTGGTTTGTTCTCTATATCTGTGAGCCAGCTTCCTTTTTGTTACATTCACTAGTTTGCTGTATTTTTTAGATTCCACATGTAAGTGATATCATATAGCAGTTGTCTTTTTCTGTCTGATTTATTTCACTTAGCATAATGCACTCCAAGTCCATCCTTGTTGCTGCAAATGGCAAAATTTCATTTTTTTTTATGGCTGAGTAGTACTCCATTGTATATATATTACCATATCGTCTTTATGCAATCATCTGTTGATGGAAACTTCGGTTGCTTCCATATCTTGGCAGTTGTAAATAATGCTGCTATGAACATTGGAGCGCATGTATTTTTTCTTTTTCTTTTTTTTTTTAAAGATTTTTTTGATGTGGACTATATTTAAAGTCTTTATTAACTTTGTTACAATATTGCTTCTGTTTTGTGTTTTGTTTTTTTGGCCGCAAGGCATGTGGGATCTTAGCTCCCCAACCAGGGATCGAACCTGCACCCCCTGCATTGGAAGGCGAAGTCTTAACCACTGGACCACAAGGGAAGTCCCTGGAGTGCATGTATTTTTTCAAATTAGTGTTTTTGGTTTTTTTGGGTATAAACCCAGGAGTGGAATTGCTGGGTCATATGGCAGTTCTGTTTTTAGTGTTTTGAGAAACCTCCATACAGTTTTCCACAGTGGCTACACCAATTTACATTCCCAGCAACAGTGTACGAGGGTTCCCTTTTCTCCTCATTCTTGGCAACATTTGTTATTTGTGTTCTTTTTGATGATAGTCATTCTGACAGGTGTGAGGTGGTATCTCACTGTGGTTTTGATTTGCATTTCCCTGATGATTAGACAGAATTCAGTAATGAATTAATATGTACTTGTCACACACCAATTTATGTCAATCTTTAAAAAAGATTTAATTTTTTATTGATTTAACAATGATTTATAACATTATATAAACTTTATGTGGACAACATTGTATTTCTACTTCTGCATACTTTACAACATGCTTATCACCAAAAATTTATTTTTCATTCATCACCATACAGTTGATTCCCATTTACCCATTTTGCCCTCCCCCCAACCCCTTCCCCTCTGGTAACCACTACTCTGTTATCTGTATCTATGTGTTTTTGTTTGTTTGTTTGGTTTATTCACTTATTTTGTTTTTGTTTGTTTATTAGTTTTTTATATTACACATATGAGTGAAATCATGCTGTATTTGTCTTTCTCCATCTGACTTATTTTACCTAGCATAATACCCTCAGTGTGCATCCATGTTATTGCAGATGGCAAGCTTTCATCTATTTTTATGGCTGAGTAGTATTCCATTCTATATATATACCATATCTTCTTTATCCATTCATCTGTTCATGGGCATTTAAGTTGTTTCCATATCTTGGCTATTGTAAATAATGCTACGATGAACACAAGGGTGCAGATATCTTTTCAGATTAGTGTTTTCATATTCTTTAGATGATACCCAGACATGGGATAGCTGGTTAATATGGTAGTTCTATTCTTAATTTTTTTAGGAGTCTCCATACTGTCTTGCATAGTTACTGCACCAATTTAAATTCCCATCAATAGTGTATGAGTGTTCCCTTTTCTCCATATCCTTGCATAAGATATTTCTTATCTTTTTGATAATACCTGTTCTGACAGGTGTGAGGTGATTTCTCATTGTATTGTGGTTTTGATTTGCTTTTCCCTAATAATTAGTGATGTTGAACATCTTTTTATGTGCCTATTGGCCATCTGTGTGTCTTTTTGGAAAAATGTCTATTCATCTCCTCTGCCCATCTTTCAACTGGGTTGTCTGGTTTTTGGGTTGTTGTTGAATTTTACGAGGTCTTTATATATTTTGAATATTATACCCTTTATCAGATATATTATTTACAAATATCTTCTTCCATTTGATGTCTTTGTTTTATTGATGGTTTCCTTTGCTATGCAGAAGCTTTTTAGTTTGATGTAATCCCGTTTGTTTATTTTTACTTTTGTTTCCCTTGCCTGAGGAGACATCTAGAAAGATATTACTAAGACCAATGTCAAAGAGCATACTGCGTATGTTTTCTTCTAGGAATTTAATGGTTTCAGGTTTTACATTCAAGTCTTTAATCCATTTTGAGTTAATTTTTGTGATGGTGTGAGATAGTAGTCTAGTCTCTTTTTTTTTTTTTTTTTTTTTGCATGTGACTGTCCAGTTTTCCCAGAACCATTTATTGGCAAGACTGTCCTTTCTCCATTGTTTATTCTTTGCTCCTTAGTCATAAATTGTCCATATATGTGTAGGTTTATTTCTGGGCTCTCAGTTCTGCTCCATTGATTCATATATCTGTTTTTCTGCCAGTACCATGCTGTTTTGATTATTATAGCTTTGAAATATAGTTTGAAAAGAGGGAGTATGATACCTCCAGCTTTATTCTTTTTTTCTCAGGATTGCTTTGGCTATTCAGGGTCTTTTGTGGATCCATATAAATTTTAGAATTTTTTTGTTCTATTTCTATGAAAAATGTCCTTGGGGTTTTGATAGGGCTTGCATTGAATCTGTAGATTGCTTATGTAATAAGGACATTTTGACAAGTTGTATTTTATTCTTTTTGTTGTGATTGTAAATGGGATTGTTTTCTTAATTTCTCTGCCAGCTCATTATTAGCACATAGAAATGCAACAAATTTTTGTATATTGATTTTGTATCCTGCAACTTTGCTGTGTTCATTTATTATTTCTAATAGTTTGTGTGTGTGTGTGTGTGTGTGTGTGTGTTTGTAGTCTTTAGAGTTTTCTGTATATAAAATCATGTCAACTGCAAATAGTGACAGTTTTACTTTTGCCTTTCCAATTTGGATGCCTTTTATTTATTTTTCTTGCCTAATTGCTCTGGCTAGGACTTCCAATACTATGTTGAATAAGATTGGTGAGAGTGGGTATCCTTGTTTTTTTCCTGATCTTAGAGGGATAGCTTTCAATTTTTCACCATTGAGTATGATGTTAACTGTGGGTTTGTCATATATGGCTTTTATTATGTTGAGGTACATTCCTTTGCTATTCACTTTTTTGAGAGTTTTTTTTTTTAACCATAAATGGGTATTGAATCTTGTCAAATACTTTTTCTGCATCTATTGAGATGATCATGTGTTTTTTTTCCTTCATTCTGTTAATGTGGTGTATCACATTGATTGATTTGCGTATATTGAACCATCCTTGCATCCCTGGAATAAATCCCACTTGATCATGGTGTATGATCCTTTTGTTGTATTGTTGATTTCATTTTGCTAATATTGTGATGAGGATTTTTTCATTTATGTTTATCAGAGGTATTGGCCTGTAATTTTCTTTCTTTGTCGTGTCTTTGTCTGGTTTTGGTATCAGCATGATGTTGGCCTTGAAAAATGAGTTAGGAAGTGTTCCCTTCTTTGCAATTTTTTGGAATCGTTTGAGAAGGACAGGTGTTAAATCTTCTTTGAATATTTGATAGAATTTACCTGTGAAGTTGTCTGGTCCTGGACTTTTTGTTTTTTGGGAGCTTTTTGATTACTGTTTCCATCTCTGTACTAGTGATTGGTCTATTCAGATTTTCTATTTCTTCATGATTCAGTCTTGGAAGTTTGTATGATTCTAAAAATTTGTCTATTTCTTTTAGGTGTCCTATTTGTTAGTGTATAGCTGTTCATAATATTCTGTTATAATCCTATGTATTTCTGTGGTATCCATTGTTATTTCTCCTCTTTCGTTCCTGATTTGATTCATCAGGACCTTCTCTTTCTTTTTCTTAGTGAGTCTAGCTAACGGTTTGTCAATTTTGTTTGTCATTTCAAAGAACCATCTCTTAGTTTCATTGATCTTTTCTATTATCTTTTTAGTTTTTATTTCATTTATTTCTGCTCTGCTCTTTATTACTTCCTTCTGTCTACGACCATACCACCCTGAATGTGTCCGATATTGTCTCTATTACTTCCTTCCTTCTACTAACTCTGGGCTTTATTTGTTTTTCTTTTTCTAGCTCCTTTAGGTGTAAGGTTAGATTGCTTAGATTTCTCTTGTTTCTTGAGGTAGGTCTGTATTGCTATAAATTTCCCTCTTAGTACTACTTTTGCTGTATCCTGTAGATTTTGGTATGTTGTATTTTCATTTCTGTTTGTCTTCAGGTAATTTTTGATTTCTCCTTTGATTTCTTCATTAATCTAATAGTAACATTTCAGTAGTATGTTGTTCAGTCTATACATATTTATGATTTTTCCAGTTTTATTCTTGTAGTTGATTTGTAGTTTCATTCTATTGTGATTGGAAAAGATGCTTGATGTGATTTGTCTTCTTAAATTTATTGAGACTTGTTTTGTGTCCCAACATATGTTCTATCCTTGAGAAAATTCCATGTGCACTTGAGATGAATGTGTATTCTGTTGCATTTGGATGGAGTGTTCTGTACAATTCTATCAAATCCATCTAGTCTAATGTTTTATTTAAGGCCGCTAATAGGAGGGGTGTTAAAGTCCCCTACTATTATAGTGTTGCTGTCAATTTCTCCCTTTAGGTCTGTTAAGAATTGTTTCATATATTTTGGTACTTATATGTTAGGTACATACACGTTAATCACTGTTATATCTTCTTGATGAATTGTCCACTTTATGGTTAGATACTGTCCATTTTTGTCTCCTGTTAACCTTTTTGGCTTGAAGTCTATTTTGTTTGATATGAGTATGGCTACCTCTGCTTTCTTTTGGCTCCATTTGCATCGACTATCTTCCATTCCTTTACTTTTAGCCTGTGTTTCTCTTTAGAGCTAAGTTGTGTCTCCTGGAGGCAGCATATAGTTGGGTCTTGTTTTTTAACCCACCTAGCTACTCTCTGTCTTTCAATGGGTGAATTCAATCCATTTACATTTAGTGTGATTATTGATAGATGAGGATTTAGTCCTGCCACTTTATCTTTTGTATTCTGGTTGCTCTATATTTCTATTGTTTTTCCCTGTGTTTCTGTTTGCCATTTTGTGTTGGTGATTTTCTATGATACCTTTCTCAATTTCCTCTTTTTTTTGTTCTGTATCTCTGCTCTATGTTTATGTTTTGTGGTTACCCTGAGGTTTTTATTAAACCTCTCCTAGAGAAGATAGTCCTTTTCCTGCTGATAGCATCTCACCTTCTTTTACCTGTATAAATTCTGTCCTTTTCCTCTTCCCTTTTTATGTTTTTGTTGTCTCAAATTATCCTTTTTCATATTGTGAGTTTGTTACCAAACTGAGATAGCGATAGTTATTTTTCTGCTTTCTTTAAAACGTATTCTGATAAACAGTTGCAATTCTCTGGTTCTGTCTGTTTATCACCTTGCTCAAAGTTTTGTGTATTTTTGCTGTTTTGCTTCTAGTAAAAGAGCTCCTTTTAACATCTCTTATAAGGCAGGTCTAGTGTTGATGAACTTCCTCATCATTTGTTTGTCTGGGAAAGTATTTCTCCTTTATATCTGAATGATAGCTTTGCTGGATAGAATATTCTTGGGTGACAGTTTTTGTCTTTCAATATTTTGAGAATGTCATTCCACTCCCTACTGGCACGTAGGGTTTCTGCTGAGAGATCTGCTGATAGCCTAATGGGAGATCCTTTGTAGTTACTATCCTTTTTTCCATGGCTATCTTTAAAATTCTTTCTTTGTCATTGACTTTCAACAGTTTTAATATTATGTCTTGGAGAAGGTCTTTTGCATTGAGGTGATTAGGTGTTCTCTGAGCTTCATGGACTTGTATTTCCAGTTCCTTCTCCAGGTTTGGGAAGTTCTCTGCTGTTCTTTCTTTAAATAATCTCTTTGCTCCCTTCTCCCTCTCTTCTTCTTTTAAGATACCCATTATCCTAATGTTGCCCTTCCTAAAAGAATCACATAGTTCTTGTAGAATTTTCTCATTTTTAAAATATCTTACTTCTCTTTCCTTTTCTACTTGTATCATCTCTAGATTTCTACCATTGAGCTCACTAATACTCTCTTCCATATGCTGTGCTCTATTTCCAGTGTCTTCTAATGCATTCTTCATATTGTTTATTGAGTTCTTCAGCTCCAGAATTTCTGTTTGGTCCTTTAGAGTTTCAGTCTTCTTGGTAAAGTATTCCTTCTGCTCATTACTTTTATTTCTGAGCTCATTAAACTGCCTTTCTGAGTTTTCTTGTGTCTCGTTCAGTTTCTTCATGATAGCTACTTTGAATTCTCTATCAGTTAAATTGAAAAATCCTGTGACTTTTAAGTTTGGTTTCTGGAGATTTGTCCTTTTCTTTTTGTCGTATAGTATTACTGTGGTTCTTCATGGTGCTTGATGAAATGTTCCTCTGCTTGTGCATTTGAAGTTAAATGACAGGTTAGAAGTGAGAGTGCTTTCTTTTGTTTTCTGGTAGGTGGTGCTGTAACACAAGTTTCTGGTTTCTCTTATCTGTGCTACCTCTGGTTATTTTTGAGAATTGGCACTTTCCAGCCTCCACTGTCTTTGTAAGAGGTGTGGCTCCATGCCTTCTTTGTCACTTCTTGTGCCTCTGGGGTAGTTGCTGCTTTGCTTCTGCCAGAGCTGCTATGTCGTGAGGATGGTAGGCTCTTCCCTTGTGTCTGGGATCCCCTGAGACACAGGCTCTGCTGTGGGAAGAGGAGGATAATTGGAGGGGAGCAGGGTTGTGCAGGCTTCTCCACCATGTTGGGTGTCATAAGGGTTCTGCTACTGTGGACGGGGGGCCAGGGCTGTGGGTGCATAAGCAGCTGGAGGGACAGGGTCCCAGGCCCCACTGCCACTGCTTCCCAGTTACCTGTGGCCATGGGCACTCCCACAGTTGGGAGACCAAAGTCATGTGTGCTGGTTCTCCTGCTGCTACTGGGTTTTCTGAAGCTGTGGGCTCATCCGTCTCAGTCATGGGGCTGGGATTGCAGGCACCGACTTCACTGTTCCCTTGGTTCCACCTCCTCCATGTGTTCCAGTTCACCAACCTTTAGATGTACAGATGTGTGGAATTCTCCAGTGTCCTGTTGAGTTGGGCAGAGGTATACCTTTGTTGAGTTGTGGATGTTTTGCTGGCTGTAGATTGAAGGGGAGAGATAAAGGTAGCCATGTGTCTGACAGCATTCCCATGAGGTATATTCTTTTGAAAGACCTGAAGACCCCACACCTCATCCATCCCCTCCCTCCCTTCCACCAGGACCCACTCTCCGCTAACTGACTTTCTTCAGTGGTAATACTTGGAAAACAGAAATACATGGATGTGACACAGATCAAAGATATTAAGAACGTGTTATAATGATCTCATAAACCAGACTTTGGCAGTATGAAATAGTACTTAATTGGTTGCACTGAATTAGAGCATACCATTAAAGCCCTCTTGTCTTTATGTAAAGTTAATAAAAGATGAGTAGCAACAAAGAACTAGGTTGTTCTTTCATTTTGATATTACTGGTATTAACATTTACTAAAAGTACAATTATTTTTTTCACATTATTTAGGTGAGTTTTAAATCTTTTTAACCTCATTATCTTTTGACCTAGAAAAAATAGTTTTCTATTGTAGGAAACTGAAACCAGTATGTTACGTATAAACAAGGTTTTGAGCCTTGGTTGGCGCTAGGGCAAAGAACTTCTAGTTCAGAGAATTTTATATAGGGCTAATTCAGCCTTCCTCCGATGCCTTAAAAATGTTTTTTCTTTCAGCAAAGTAATAAAGTATTTAATTTTCATTAAAATACTTTTTACATTTTTCTTTTCCAGAGAGTAATGCCTTCTAGCTTTTTCTTGCTGTTGCGGTTTTTCTTGAGAATTGATGGAGTGCTTATTAGGATGAATGACACAAGACTTTACCATGAGGTATCTATTCTCATTTAATGAAAGTACTAATTGACATTGGGCTTGTTCATGTTGTTACATTGTCAGTCTGACAGTTTGAAATTCAGTAATGCTTTATATTATATGGCTATTTGTCTAACCTTTAAGATTGGGTGTGTCATATTCACTGTTGACTGCACAGTTATTGAAACATTACATCTTCTTTTCCAAAAGTTCTACGAGTTGAACATGTTTTCCAAAAGACACTCCCTGATAAAGGGGAGTCTGATGCTTTTAAAAAGCCTCTTAAACTTAATCTGTTTAAGAAAACTGTCCCTTAACTCTTACTTTTTTTGTAGTATGTGTTGTTTATGTAATGTCCTGATATTAGAAATACCAATCTCATGGCCTCCAGAAATTTGTATTATACAATTATTTTGATAGTTGTTTTAATGTTTGAAAGCTCTGTGCTCCATTTCAAGGAACTGTTAACATACGAAGTTTTTTTAAAAAAAATGAAGAAAGTGGGGGGGGAGGCTTAAATTGAGTCATGAAAATTCTTCTTGTAGCTTTATAGCAGCCTATCCTTCTTGAATGAATTTTTAACATCATATTTGTGATCCTGTAGAATGACGAATGAGAGAAGAAACCACCAGTATCAGTCAGGGTAATCGTAGTAATAGTTAACTCTCCTAACAACCCTATGAAATAGATGCTATTATTATCTCTGTTTTACAGCTGAGGCAACTAAGGCAAAGAGAGATTAAGTAACTTGCGCAAGTTATACAGTTAATAGGTGGCAGAACTGGAATTTAAGCCCAGTAAGATGTGATTGGATTGGTATTTTCCTAAATCCTGCACTTTCTTTTTCCTTTGAAATAACATGGTCACTGTGATGGACCTTTTTCTTTTTAAAAGTGATAGTAAAGTACTAAAAATAAGCTATACTTTACTCCCTCAGAAAAAATGAAATCTAAATTTTTAGAAATGCTTATACTTTAACTCAACAATATTGATTTTTTTTCAGAATTTATCCTCAAAAGATTCTTACATACAGTAACCCACAAATATTAATCAGGCAGCTGTATAGAGTTGTATATATATAAATATTCATGGCAATGCTATTGTTTATAATAGCTAAAAGGAAAGAAGGAAGGTGCTATAATGCCCATTGAATGAGCATTGATTAAATGGCCATTTAAATCCTGTTGGCCTACAACAAATAGACTGCCAGATATTCCTCCAGCAAAGTTGGATTTATTCGGGATCCGCAGAAAATTGCAATTCAGGTCTGTAACCATGGTGAGCCCTGTGCAAGTCCCCACACGACAAGAGAAGGAGAATGCTTCTATAGAGAGGAAAAGGAGAATGGGAGTGCTACAGTAGGCAGAGAATCCATGACTTTCCACTGGTTGAGTCCTTGCCAGGAAGTAAGAGGAGTCTTTCTTTTTTCTGTTGGGCTGCTGGGTATGAGAGCTCCCCAGTCTAGTCTCCCAAATCTATTTAATTGAGGTTTCTGTTTATTAATTTTTTACAGTCCATATAGTAGAAAAATATGCAGCCATTAAAATTAATGGCAGAAAGTTGTTTAACTGATTTGGAAAGATGTGCATATTAATGTTGACGTTTAAGATGCAAGTATGAATCTATATAAGATTTTATGTAGAGATTTCTAAATGTTAACGATAGTGTTGTCTGTAGAGATTGTGATTGCTGATGATTTATACTCTATACGTTTATAGTATTTGATTTTTTTTTTAACAATGAGCATTAATCTGTTTTGTTGATATAAAAGATTGAAACTTTAAGGGAGCATAATCTTGTGATTTTTCTTTTATTAAATAATGTTTTACCAAAAAAACAAATTGTAATAAATTGCTTTCTAAAACCTCACTTTAAGAAGTCTTAAATGGGAAAATTGAAGTACCAAAAAAGTGGCTGTAAATAAACAATTTGATAAGACTTTTTTAGAAATGGGAAAGAACAAAACTTGTTTAAACTTTTTTTGGGGAAACATAAGAGTAGCCACAGTTATGTAGGTAGATGGTAATATAGCTTAAGGAAAAGATGTAGTTCCAAACTTGAAGTAATATTAAAATCTCTTGCATATCTCATTTACAAACATACACATTTTCTTTCAAAATAAAACCTTTGCTTGTGTTTTTCTTACATGGTAATTATTAAATCTGTTTACATATGTGTATCAGATATTAATGTGATTTATAGAGATTGGAATTAATAATTCAGAATTCTTGAATTAGTTATTTCACTGTAGAATTAGATGTTCTTATCAGACTTAATGGTACTTTCACAACCTGTTCTAAAATGTGGGCAGTTCTGTTTAATAGAAATGATTTTGTTAATCAATATAAATAAATTTATTGCAATTTTTTTGATTTTTAAACATAGGCTGACAAGACCTACATGTTACGAGAATATACCTCACGAGAGAGCAAAATTGCTAATTTAATGGTACAGTATTTAAATATCAGTTTTTAGAAGTTAAATTTTAATGTTTTATTTTAAGTATGGTATTCCCCCGTGCCCCACCCATCCACCAAATCTACATCCCTAAATCCATTCATTTACCTAATAAAGCTCTATAGGAGAAATCCTATTGGAGCGTATTTTTTCTGGAACTTATCTCAATTACAGTTAGAGTTGTTAGGTACCTTAACCATCATCCAATCCAATTTCCATATTTTATTTTGGAAAAACTGAGACCCAGAGGTGTGACTAAAAGTCTCACAGCTAGTTGGTGGTGCAGCTGCAATAGGATGTTCTTTCCATGACTTACTTTTGGGGGCATAATTTCCCCTGCTTTTTTTTTTTCCCCTGCGACTTGTAAAGGGCTTGTACAAGTCTATAGCATTCGATAATGGGTTGTTTAAAAAGTGATACCTTCCTGCTAACTTGATATTTTTTATTCACTCTTAGTGCTTATTTCTGTCTATATATAGAATATACGTAGGTTAGAAAAGTTATATAGAGTCTCTTGTAGACCACATATTGGCATCTTACTGAAGGCTAGTGCTTTCAAGGTGCAAAAATAACAGGAAAAAGGGATTGGATTAAGATGTATTAAATTCTTAGGACATTTATGGGAGCATTATAAATGATATATCCCTATGATCTTTGAGGAAACCATCTAGTAACAGAGCTGAGTCAGTAACAAGAGATACCTGATATTATTAGGAACACCTAATGATGCTCCTTATATATGTATATATATATAGCACCTCATTTTAAAATTGGCATGCTTTAGGAATGCTTGAATGAAAGCATTTTCAAAACTATCAGTGCAGTAACTTAATATATGCTAATATGACTTATGTATTTCCTAGCATGTTTCACCTTCCCTCTTCACGGAACCTAATGAAATATCACAGTATTTGCCGATAAAGGAGGCAGTTTGTGAGAAGCTAATATTTCCAGAAAGAATTGATCCTAACCCTGCAGACTCAAAAGAATGTACACCTGTGGAATAGAATTTATTACAGCATATACTGACCATGGAATCTGACTGGAGACCTTGGGGCTATTTGGAGGGGGTATTTTTATTATGAGAATTAATTGCCTTGTCTATGTGCAGATTTTCTGTAGCCTTAAAGGAAAAATAAATAAATAAAAGAGTGTCGCAGGCAGTTTCCACTCAACTGCTGTTGTACTCTCTGTCTTCAAATTCATATTCCAGAAATTTATATCTTCTGGAGTTAAATTCAGACTTCTAAATTGTCACAAAGTGGGGTCTCACCAGTAGGGGGTGATGTGTGTATCTCTCAGAAGCAGTGGCCATAACGTATATCTGTCATGAAACACTATCTTCTACCATGAGGAAGTTACTTTAAATCAGTGAATCGTAACACCTTGTGACTTTCATACGATTCCTAATTGTTCACGTTGATGTAGTGGCTCTTTACCTTGGGTTTTTTGATGTTTATTCACACTTCTGGAGAGTCATGACTTGCCTCCTAGGAAATTGATCTCGAATGATCTATACCCAGAAATTAAAAAAAAAATTACCCTCCTAAATTTTAATTGGCTTTTGAAGTTTAAAGAAAGTTTCAGACATAGAAACAAACTAGGTTTTTGGAGAACTTAAGGTGTTATGTCCATGGAAACACACAATCATGGTTTGCCACTGACAGGATGTCAGAGCTGTCTCTCCTCCATCTTTAGGTGCTTTTTCTTATGTGTGGTTCTATTTGTACTGACGTTTTTTACTTCCACCTTCCACGCACCCTCAGAGTGAATAAATCTTTTGGATATTGAATTTGATATTGGTCCTAAAAAGTTTGAAGTGTTACAGTTTAAGCAAAAATTACATCAGCCTCTAAAGCAACCAGATTAATTTTCTGCTTAAAATATTTGAAGGGTAGCTGTGGAGGAGGAAGGGGCTTATTTTAAAATCTAAAAGCCAGTTTTTCTTTTTTTAAAATTCATGTTTTGGGGAATTCCCTGGCAGTCCAATGGTTAGGACTCCACGCTTTCACTGCCAAGGGCCTGGGTTCAGTCCCTGGTCAGGGACCTAAGATCCAGCAAGCCGCGCAGCATGACCAAAAAAAAAAAAAAAAAAGATTCATGTTTTTAACATTACAGGGGATCCAGTGAAGTGTAATTAATTAGTACAAGATCTAGGTAGTACAGAAAGTTTACAAAAGTAAATTTGAAATCCATTTGGCTGTTTTGATGGTGACCCTTTAAACATTTTATATTCTTTTCTGCCTTTTAAAATGGTCTCCATAAAGTAGAAAGTGGTTATAAAGCACCAAGTAAGAAATTACTTTAAATGAATTTAAAAAAATATTTTATTTAAAGGTCAGGGGAAAAGAATTACCCCCTTTTTTTCTGGTTTGAAACAGCTGTTGTACATATTTCCACTTGATACATAAATCATTAAGGATATTTAATTGTAAGTATTAGCAAAACTCTTCAGGTATTAGCCTGAAGATAAATTTTAGTGAAACAAATACAGTTGGATATTCATCATTACTCAGACTCTGGTGTGTTGTTGTGTATATTGTTTTTTTAGCTAATTTTATTAGCTAAATTTGGTCACAAATGATTTGGGTATTTGTTTGCTTTCTGCTACATCACCTGCGAGGTATAGGAAATCAGGATTTTGTGGGCTTTAAGAAAATACATGGCATGTTCAGTGTATGTTAAATATACCGGTACTTAATGTTTTCTCTTAGGACAGAAAAGTGTATATATTGTACTCTGCTTTCTGTTTATTTTATTTGCCATGCAGATTTGAACAGAACAGACTCTTTAGTCATACAAATTATAAAAAACGAAAAACTGTAATAATATTTATTAGTTGAATTAGAGGTTTCTGGGCAGCATCATAGTACACACATATTTTTAACTTGATTCAGATGTCTTAGTCCCTGAGTCAGTCTTAAATTACTTATTTTGAGAATCCATTGTTAAAAATTGTAGAATTGACCGTTTTATAGAAGAAGGTGGGAGGTGGATAGGATGGGTGTACTTTTGAAAACTTCATTAGTTTGTTCCTGTGGAGAATGCCAGGAAAACTTATATTTGCCCATTGCTAATCAAGACATACACCATTTTATATTTATTTGTTCCAAGTGTCTTTTTGTAAGAGGAGAATAAACAATAAGTAATTACCGATCTGTGTTTTGCTATTTCATTTAATTTCGTTTTTCTTGAAGCTTAATTAAAAACTGTTTTGGTATACCTTTCTTGTTTGTGCTTTATGTTTTGAACTTGGTCAACATTATAGCCAGATTCTCCAGACAGATTATAAATGAAAATCTAACAGATAGTCCAGAATATAATCCTCCAGTTTAGCTATTGGGCTCTTGTTCTTCCTCTCCCTCTGTTCCCTAGTGTGGGTTGGCCAAAAAGTTCTTTTGGGTTTTTCCGTAACATCTTATGGACAAACCCAAATGAAATTTTTGGCCAACCCAATACTTCTGTGGATGTTTTAATTAGCCATTGTTTTCTCTATGATAGGTTAATGCTTTCTGTTTTTGAAAATAGAAATACTTGTGGTATGTATCATTCCATTTAGTTTTAAGTACTGTCCAATATGGTGCTAGGTACAGGGGTTACAGTAATGAAGAGATTATTCAGTTGGCCCTCTGTATCCTCAGGTTCTGCATCTGCAGATTCAACCAATCATGGATTGAAATATTGAAAAAAAAATTCCATGGGACTTCCCTGGTGGTCCAGTGGTTAAGACTCCGTGCTCCCAATGCAGGGGGCACAGGTTCAATCCCTGGTCGGGGGAACTAAGATCCTGCATGCACCGCAGCGTGGCAAAAAAAAAAAAAAAAAAAATTCCAAAAAGCAAAACTTGAATTTGCGGTGTACCCGGCAGCTATTTACATAGCATTTACATTGTATTTACAACTATATACATAGCCTTTACATTGTATTAGGTATTCTAAGTAATTTAGAGATGATTTAAAGTATATGGGAGGATGTGTGTAGGTTATATGCAAATACACCGTTTTATATAAGGGACTTGAGTATCCTCAGATTTTGGTGGGGGGAGGGGACTGGAGTCAATCCTCTGTGGATACTGAGGGATGACTGTACTATATGTCTTCATGGAGTTAAAGTCTAATGGAGGAGACAAAGTAAAAATAATTACAAATTTTAGTAATCGCAATGACAGAAATAATACTGACTTTAAAGAGAATAACAAAAATCACCTTTGGTAGCAGTAGTCAGAGTTCTACCTGGAAAAGCATGTAGAAAGCCTCAAGAGAATGTCACTCCTAACTTACCCAGGAGAAAAACCTGGGTAATCTATACAATTACAGTTTTTCTTGAGCATATCAGACAGCTGAGGTTGCAAAGCAAAGTAAACTAAATCCCAAAGAGTGATAAGCCCTCCAACAAGAGGTGGAAACTACCAATCATCTCATCTTAGAGCATGAGAGAAACAGGTGGCCACTGTACAAGCAGGTAAGAAAAAAATCAACTAAAATTTTAATAAATTCTGAAAGGCTTAGTATGGGCTAGTTTGTCAGTTTGGAAGAGCTGAGAGTCTCAAATAAGAGGACTTCATACACTCACAGAGGTTCTATCCCAAGGGCCTACCCCAGTGCTCACAAGAAACACTGGGGCAGGGCAGGGGACCAGAAAGTCCCTGTCAGTGTTTCAAGCATGCAGGAGGTAATTGGCTGCTGCTGAGGGATAGGTATGAAACTCTGCCCATTTTTCTTAGACCCCTCTTTTGAAGGATACAAAAGACTTAAGCTGCTGTGGGAAGAGCAACAAATCATATCACCCCCCAGGACCCCAGCAAAATCCATTATTTCTGGGGGAGGAATAAAAGCAAAACCCGTCTGCTTCTGGGAGGAGGAATGGGAAATGCTCTGCCTTCAGGCCACGAAGAACCATTACTGCTGGAGAAGGAGTATAAGCAAGTAACCTCTGACCTTGGAGGAGGAACAGAAAAGCCTGGGCCCAGGATACTACATGGATAGCAAAAAGAGAAGTCTACCACTGGGAGATGGGCATGAAATTCACACAACAGTAGAATGCACATTGTTTTCAAGTGCATCTAGAATGTTCACCAAGATAGAGAATATTCTAAGCCATAAAACCTCAACAAATAAAACACTTGAAATCTTGTGAATTATGTTCTCTGACCATAACAGAATTAAACTAGCAAAAACCAGTAACAGAAAGATATCTGGAAAATACCCAAATAACCTCTGATGAGAGAAAGAAGTAAAGAGAGACAAATACCGTGATCATAGAATGAAAGACTCAAGATGTTAATACGCCGGTTCTCCCCAGATTGGCCTACAGAATCAATGTAATCCCATTCAAAATCCTAGGTGGCTTTTTCATTAGACATTTATAAGATGATTCTAATATGTGTGGAAATCCAAAGAATCTAGAGCAGCCAAAACAATTTTGAAAAAGAATAAAGTTGGAGGACTCAAATTACCTGATTTCAACACTTAGAGCTACAGTAGTCAAGACCACATGACAATTGTTTTAGGATAGACATACAGATGAATGGAACAGAATAGTAAATCAAGAAAGAGACCTAAAGATCTACCTTGAACAAAAATGCCAAGGTAATTCAGTGGAGAAACGTTAGTCTTTTTTTTTTTTTTAACATTTAAAAATATTTTTATTGAAGTATAGTTGATTTACTATGTTGTGTTAGTTCCAGGTGTACAGCAAAGTGATTCAGTTATATGTATATATATACACATACATACATATATATATTCTTTTTCAGATTTTTTTCCCTTATAGGTTATTACAAAATATTGAGTATAGTTCCCTGTGCTATACAGTAGGTCCTTGTTTATTTTATATGAAATGATAGTCTTTTCAACAAATGTACTGGAACAATTCGATGTCCACATGCAAAAAAAATTTTTTTTGAACCTTATCTCACACCATGTACAAAAATTAAATCATAGACCTCAATGTAAAACCTAAAATTACGAAAGTTGTGGAGGTAAACAAAGATCTTAGTGACTTTAGGTAGGCAAATATTTCTTCAATAAAACACAGAAAGCATTGAACATAAAGAGAAAAAAATGATAAAATGGCCTTCATTAAAATGAAAAACTACTCTTTGAAAGATACTGTTAAGGATATCAATGGATAACCCACATACTGGAAGAAAATATTTGTAAGATAGGTATCTGATAAAGGACTTATATCCAGAATATATAAAGAACTCAACTCAATAATAAGACAAATAATCCAATTTAAAAAGTTGTGGATGGTAAATAAGCATATGAAAAGATGCTAAAAATTCATCAGTTATTAGACAAATACAAATGAAAACTTCAGTGAGATATCACTACACCTATTATAATAGCTAAAATTTTAAAATCTGACAATACCAATTGGCAGTGAAGATGTGAAACAGCTGCAATCTCACACACACATTGCCAGGGAGAATGTGAAATGGTTCAACCACTTTGGAAAACAGTTTGGCAGTTTCATAAAAACTTTCACTTACCATTCAACCCAGTAATCCTACTCCTAGAGAAATAAAACGTGTCAACACAAAGGCCTATATACAAATGTTTGTAACAACTTTATTCATAATTGCTAAAAACTGGAAACAATCCAAATGTCCAGATAAACAAATTATGGTGCATCTTTACTACTCAGCAATAAAATGGAACTAAGTACTAATACATGCAACTACATGGGTGAATCTCAAAACCATTATGCTAAGTGAAAGCAGCCAGGCATGAAAGACTATGCACTGTATGATTTCATTTATATAGCTGTATTAGGGTTCTCCAGAGAAATAGAACCAATAGGAGATATATACATGTATAAAAGAGATTTATTATATGAAATTGGCTCATGTGATAATGGAGACTGAAAACTCCCAAGATCTATAGTCAGCAAGCTAGAGACCAAGGAGACCCAATGGGGTAAATTCCAGTCTGAAAGCCAGCCCCAAGAAGAGCCCATGTTTCAGTTCAAGTCCAAAGGTAGGAAAAGACCTTTGTCCCAGCTCAAGGTAGCCAGGCAGGAGGAGCCCATTTTTATTCAGCCTTTTTGTTCTATTTAGGTCTTCAACTGATTGGATATGGCCCACCAACACTAGGGGGGACAATTGGCTTTACTCAGTCTACATATTCAAATGTCAATCTCTTCCAGAAACATCCTCACAGACACACCCAGGGTAATGTCTGAACAAATGTCTGGGCACCCTTCTGGCCCATACAAGTCGATATATAGAATTAGCCATCACAATGGCATTCTGGAAAAGGCAGACTTATTGGGCAGGAATCAGATCAGTGGTTGCAAGAGAAAGGGAGATTATTGAACACAAAGGGATATGAGGGAAGTTTGGGGGAGGTGATGGAATATGCCATATTTTTATGTGGTGGTAGTTACATGACCATATAGGTCTCTCAGACCTCATTGAATTGTATACATAAAATGGGTGAATTTCCTTATATGTAATTATACCTCAATAAACATGAATTTAAAAACAAAAAGAACTTGAGGAGCAATTTAAAAAATAAGAAGAGTTGGTCTGGGAACTATTCTGAGGACATGGCATTTAAACTAAAACCTGAAGGGTGAAAATAATTTAGCCATGTGATCTGTTTGGGAGTGGGAAGAGATTTCTAAGAGAGGAACAGTATGAGAAAAGTCTTCGAGGTAGGAAAGACTGGCAAATTCATGGAAGTGGAGAGAGCTGGGTTGCTTGAACACAAAGTGAGGTTAAAGAAACTGGTTAAGGCCAGATCATTTAGGGGTTTATAGTCCATGTTTAAGGAGGATAGATTTTGATGCAATGAGAAACAATGAGAAGTTAAGTATGGAGGCAAGTGATCGGACATATTTTCCGTTCACTTTAGCTGTGATGTGGGGATGGGTTGAAGGTGTGAAGAGGCAAAGCAGAGAATCACTTAAGGAGGCTGTAGCAGTAGGCCAGGTGAGGGGTGATGCCATTTGAACTAGGCTTGTAGCAGTGCTTATTAAGAAAACTGGACTCAAAATATACTTTTAAAGTTGAATTCATTGGGTTTTCTGATTAATTCAACATGAGGAATGGAGGAAATGGAGGAATGAAGGGGGACGTTTAAGTTTTTTTTTTGACCAAGTAGGGAGATATTGGTGCTATGCAATGTGATGGGGATAGAAAGGAGAGACAAATTTAGAGCAATGAAAGTTCTGTTTGAATACGTGAGGTCTGGAATGCCTTTGAGATGTCCAAGTGGAAATGTTTAATGTGTAGTTTAATGGGTAATGAAATCTGTAGCTCAATGGGGACTTCCCTGGTGGTCCAGTGGTTAAGAATCCACCTTCCAATGCAGGGGACACGGGTTCAATCCCTGGTCAGGGAACTAAGATCCCACATCCCCTGAGGAAGCCCATGCGCCGCAGCGAAAGACCCCGCATGCTGCAACAAAGATCCCACGCGCCGCAACTAAGACCTGACTCAGCCAAATAAATATTTTTTAAAAAGACAGAAAAGTTATCGCCAATATAGATAACATTTAAAGTCATAGCAATGAATGAGATCGCTTTGAGAATTTTTTAAGGAAATGAAGAAGGCCTTGCGGGGATCCCTGAGCAACACTTGGACATCAGAGACGGGAGAAAGAACAGCCAGGGAGTAGATAGAAACCAGGGGAGAGCAGTAGAAGCCAAGGGAAGAGCAGAATATTTAAAGGTAGGAGTTGTCATTTGTGGGGAATGCTGTCAAGGCAACTAGTAAGGGGACAGGGGTTTCTAATGGCAGCATGGAGGTATAGCTGGTTTTGATACAGTTTTGGGGGAGTAGTGACGGCAGAAGCCAGACTGGACCGTGAAAAGCAAATGTAGAAATGATAGAGCTTTCAGCAAAGCTGCCTTCACAGAAACGGGCTGGTAGTTGTCGTGTTGCTGGGACAGTCACATCTATGGGAATAGTCCAGTAATCAGACTGGTGATTCAGGAGAGGGTATAACCAGTGGAACAATCGGTATTGTAAATGAAGGGATTGAAAGCCTCATGCTTTATACTCGTTTATCAGCCATTTCTCACAATAACTTTGTAAAGAATTATTATTAAGTCTATCAGGGGCTTCCGGGGTGGCACAGTGGTTGAGAATCTGCCTGCCAATGCAGGGGACACGGGTTCGAGCCCTGGTCTGGGAAGATCCCACATGCCGCGGAGCAACTGGGCCCGTGAGCCACAACTGCTGAGCCTGCGCGTCTGGAGCTTGTGCTCCTCAACAAGAGAGGCCGCGATAGTGAGAGGCCCGCGCACCACGATGAAGAGTGGCCCCCGCTTGCCGCGACTAGAGGAAGCCCTCGCACAGAAATGAAGACCCAACACAGCCAAAATAAAAAAAAAAAAAAAAAAAAAAAAGAAC
Organism: Balaenoptera ricei; assembly: GCF_028023285.1. Taxonomy (NCBI): domain Eukaryota; kingdom Metazoa; phylum Chordata; class Mammalia; order Artiodactyla; family Balaenopteridae; genus Balaenoptera; species Balaenoptera ricei. The sequence continues at coordinate 130,533,906 of NC_082639.1, forward strand.
TAGAGAATCCATTCTCACATTTCAGCGACTCAGCTTTAAAAAAAAAAAAAAAAAAAAAAAGTCTATCAAAATAAGGTTCCAGATAACACTGGTTCCAAAAACCAGAAATCGTCTAGTTTCTTTCCTTACATGCTTAACCACATAGCCTCCCTCAGGCATTTACAGAACATCATAAGGCTTTCCCTAATCTTTCCTAGGGGCGCACGCTTAGTTGTGCCTAGGATGTAATACTGTAATACTCCTGTGAATGTGAGCCCTGCTCTTGCTTTGGGGCTTCACTGAGTTGCACTGTAATTATTAGGTCAGGCGGTGCTTATGGGAAATCTGCCTGCCCTGGTATCATCTCCAGGAAACACGTTTAGGTGTGCGGGTTTTCCTACTCAGGATGTATTTAGGGCACTGGCAGAGAAACACCCGTGTGGCTTTGAAGGCTGGACTAGTGTTAGAGTGACAGGCCTCTGTGTGAGCGTGAGACCTGATTCTGTCAGAGACAGAAATAAAAGCTCATTACAGCAAATATCACCCCTGTCTGGTTTGGGTTTTCTGCAAAGCATAGCCTGAGACCAGCACTAAGATGCAGGTAGTTGGGAGGTGATCTCAGGAAGAACACACAAGTGAGAATGTGGAGAAAGGGAGATAGGGAGGCAAGGCAAAATGGGGTGTAATGAATGAGCAGGTTACCTCTTGCTGGAGACTTCTGAGATGCTTTGTCCCAAGGAACGTGCCTTGGATTGTCCCAGCAGAGGAGGGGGGCCTGGGGCATTTATAATCCCATCCCACTGGACCTGGCTCCAGGGGGTAGCTCCCCCCTTAACTGCCACACCCCAGCACACACACACACACACACACACACACACACACACACACACACATGCAAGAAAGGGCTTGGGAAGAGATGCTATCTGCATGCCAGAATGTCTGTCACAGGTGCAGGTGGATTCAGGTGGGTGAAGGAATATTAAGGGGGGCGTCAACAGCCCTCACTAAAAACCCCAAATTCATGTATTGCAAACTTACTCCCCTGCAGTGATGACGAGAAGAGTCTTGTTTTTATTATCCCCAATTCTGTGCACTCCTGAACTGAAATGGTTTCTCTGGCCCCTGGCCCCTTAACTGCTCCTTTATCAGCCAGCTGTGTTGTAATTGATCAAGGGGCTACCAGGTGGTGAGAATCCCTGAAGAGTGATGATAGGACGTCAAACAATTTCTCTCCAGTTCTCTTTCCTCCTTTAAATGATCATGCCTCTCCCCAAAGGGACTCTGAAAAAATATATCTAAACTCTCACACCACCATTAAAATCAAGTGAGCACGCAAAACAATCTAGGGCTTGTAGCAAAAGAAAGCTGGTGTCTGTTTCCCTGCTAAACCTAGGTTCTCAACCAGGCACCCATAAGCAATGGCTGAACTTTTGCTCTACATAACTGCCCTGGAATTGGAGGCAACGTTTCTTCACATGGGCCCATGGAGAGAGGCTCTATACAATTATATTCTCAAAAAGGTCTATGACACCAGAAGAGAATAAGAACCGCTATCCTCACTGGCTCACCAAGGCTCCTTTTCTACTTCACTTATTTACTTCATGTGGAGGATTCAAGAAAAGGCAAGAATACGCATTGGATGGAGAGAGGAAGTCTGGCTGCCCAGACAAATCCCCACAGGGTGCCATAACCCTGAGGAGGTCTCCCTAGTCCACCCTTTTGGCTTCACATGTTCAAGGTCTGACTTGAGACCACTCAGAGGGCTGATGTCTTCCTGGGAGCGGCAGGTTATAATGGAGAAAGCTGCTTGGTAAGCAAGGAACCAGGGCAAAAGAATAAAGTTCAGGATTTGCACAGTCAGTGGCCCCAGGTTCTCACAAGTGTGGTGGGGATGCACCTGGTTTAGGCAGAATTCATGCACCAGAACCACATCTTACCTGCCCCGTGGTTAAATGGGCTTTGCCAACATTGCCTTAGACTCTTCTTTAGCCTCTAGGATGGATCAGTCTGAGGAATTGGCTTTCCTTCCCTCTCTCCCCCTTTTTCCTCTCCAGATATATTAAGACGTTCAATCTTGATATCTTAACATCTTTTAGGCCTTTTTCTTTAAAATCACCAGAAATGTGATTTGAAAGAAAATCCGTTGGATAAATCCAACGGCTTCTGTCTTAATTTCATGCATTAAGGATCAGAGGTCTGTCTTGTTTTCTCTTCCCTCGGGGCTACCTCCGTAAAGTGCCCTGAATACGGATTTCTTAGAGACTCTCTAAAAGCTGTTTTCCTTTTAGCTCTTGCTGAGGGTGAAATCCGACAAGGCACACATGAAACTTCAACTAAAAGCTGCCTGCTTGTCCGCCCTGGCAAGACAGACGTACAGAGAGGCTCTGCGGGAGTGCATCACACAGCCTGGAGGAGCTGGTTACCTCTGCATTGCACAGTGGGGAGTGAGAAGAATGGCTAATAGCAAGCCGAATGGGTGATGATGCAGTAGGTTACTTAACACCTACTGTGGTGCTAAACTTATTCATTCATTTAGCACTTGCTATGTGTTCCTGCGCTGTGCTGGTGCTGGAGATGCAAAGGCAAATAAGACAGGGTCCATGCCATGTAGGGACCTTTATGTGAATGGAAGAAACAGCAAACGAACAACTAGAGCATTTTGTGCTAAGTGTTAAAATAGAGGTGAGAATCAGGTGACTTGGGAGCATTGTGTGCTGGGAGAGAGAAGGGGACAAAGATGGGAAGAGAGCAGGTGTTTTCCCGGAGGACAAGGTGGGGAACGCAATGAGTTCAGGAACTACTCTCTCTTATGTCTGGGGCCCAGGCATGTCAGAGAAAGGGGAGAAATGAGTTCACAAAGGAAAGTATGTGCTGCTGAGTCGACCACAGTTTATCTGTAGGTAGTGGGGACTCATGTGCATTAGTTTCCTGGGAATGCTGTAACAAATTACTACAAATCTGATGGCTTAAAACACCAGAAATTTGTTCTCTCACACTTCTGGAGGCCAAAAAGGCACCAATCAAGGTGTTGGCAGGGCTGCGTCCCTCTGGATGCTCTAGGGAAGAATCCTTTCTTTTCCTCTTCCAGCTTCTGGTGGCCTCTGGCATTCCTTGGCTTATGGCTGTGTCCCTCCAATCTCTGGTCACGCTGCCTTCTCCACTTCCGTCTGTGTCAAATCTTCTGCCTCCTTCTTCTAGGGACACATATGATTGCATTTAGGGCCCACCTGGATAAACCGGGATAATTTATCTCAAGATTCTTAAAGTAATCACATCTGCATAATCCCCCCATGCCCTGCCACACACACTTTTCTGGCCATATAAGATAACATCCCCAGATTCCAGTGATTTGGACATGGATATCTTGTACGGGACATTTTTCAGTTTACCACGTTGCGGGAGATTTTAAGCAGGGCAACACTTAAGTTTACAAAGGTCCTACAGGGAGTGGTGTGACCCAGTAAGAAAGAACCCTCTGAAGACATTTATTAAACCTAACATGAAATAGCATGGTGGAAGAGTGGATTGAAGGAAGTTACAGCAAATTCACTGTACCTACCCTGGGTAGCAGCCTTGGTTAGAAGAGGGGCTTAGGAGTTAGACTGATTAATGTGGAACTCAGAAACCCAGAGCAAGTTAATTAACCTTTCTAAGCCTCAATTTCCTCATCTGTGAAAGCTGGATTATGATAATAGTATCTACCTTTTGGGGTTGTTGAGAGGAGTAAACTAAATATGATACATTGATTGGCACATGCGTAGGACTCAACAAAGCACGTTCTGGTGATGACTGATGTTCTGGAATCAGGTTCCTGAGCAGAGGTGGCTGGAAAACCATGAGACGGAGCACATTTCACCCAGTGGCCTCTGATCAACTTGCTGAACCAGTCCACTAAAAGATAGATATTGATTATGCGCAGCACTGAAAGAATTCCTGGTTCTTAGTGGGATGGTTTGGCTACATTTAAATGCAGAAATCACCTGCAAGTAATATTGTTCTCTTAGACTATCACAGCCTGCTCATGACTTGACACCCTACATTTGATAAATGTTTAGCAGGAATAGTGTGTTTTTAATTTTAATGTGTAGTGTTTAAAGTCAATCAGTATATATTGTGCAGAGCATGATGCTTAAATCATCATGTTTGGGGAACATAATGATTTGGGGAACAGACTGGAAAGTCAGTTTGGGGACGTTTAAAGGGGCCTTGAGTGGCAGGTAAGACCTTCAGACTTGATGGTGAAGACGGGGGGAAGCAGGTGCAGGCTTTGGAGTCAGAGGCATGACCTGATGAAAACGGTACCTGAAGGTGATAAAACGCACATTGGTGGCAGGAGGAATCTGAGGTAGAAGCAAGGAAAAGACAGGGAGGCCACTTAGGAAGCTAGTGCAGTTTCCCACATGTGAGGTGACTGGGACCCGACTGGGAGGGAAGTAGGGGGAATGGAGGGGAGAAGAAAACTTGACGGAAATCTTCCTTCAAATAAATTAGAGCTGATAAGGGTAGGTTCAAATGACAGGTGGTAGAGTAGTAACAATACAAGGGTAGGATCAAGAGAGATCGGTAGGTAGGCAGAGTGACAACAGTGCAGTGGGAGCCACTGAGATCTTTTGCTTGCCCTCGTGGGGAGGTGTCGGAGCTGCCTTGCTCACCTTGGGAAGGGTGGATCACCGCTGAGGATGACAAAATGAGGTTTGTGCAGAGGGGAAGTTCTGGGAGGCCCTGGAGAGGATCAGCCTTTACTCCTACTCTCCTGGGAGAATCAGCCTTTTGTGTTAAATTTTAAAAGCAGAAGTTGCCTGGCCATGATGGGGGCCACAGCCAATGAGGCAACAGGATGGGAGTGGCCCTAAGTGCAGAGGGGCTGGAGGAGGGTGGTCCTGAGGAGGGGTGGGAGAGGGGGTGGGAAGAAGCAGTGTGTAGTGTTCTGAGTCCTCACGAGGGTGGGTGGTGGAGGCCGCGGCAGATTCCAGCTGTTGTGCGGGTAGTTAAACGACACACCCTGAACTTCACAGCGGAGGGCCCAGCAGACGGAAGGAAGCATGCGTCGCTGTGCTCTGGCGCCCATCCCAGTGCCTGGTCCTCTCGCCGGTACCTCCCTGGTCGCTGTGTCAATTGTTTCCGCCCTCGTTTCCTTTCTTAGCAACAGGCTACTACACCATGAGAGGCTGTTTGCTCGAAACCCCTCCAAGCCAGCTGCCTCAGATGGAAATTCTGCATACTCCCCTTCCTCCCTCCTTCCTTTTTTCTCTCTCTTTCCCCTACCTCTCCATTTTTCTTTCTTTTTTTAAAAAATTATTGAGATGAAATTTGCATAACGTAAAATTAACAATTTCGAAGTGAACAATTCGGTTGCATTGAGTACATTCACAGTATCGTGCGACCACCTCCTCTGTTGAGTTTCCAAACATTTTCATCACTCTAAAGTAAAGCCCCTTACCCAGGAATCAGTTTCTCCCCATCCCGCCTCCCCCCGGTTCCTAGCAACCACCAATCTGCTTTCCGTTTCTATGGCTCTATCTATTCTGGATATTTCATATAAATGGAATCATACAATATGTGACCTTTTGTGTCTATATTTATTATTGAGTAGCAGGCACATTCACAAGTTTCATAATTGAAAAGTCAGTGAAAGATAGTGATATGTTCTCTGCCCCATGGTCGCTTAATTCCTTCCCTGGAGGTAAAGAATAACCTCAGTATTTTTTGTTTATTATTGTTTTTGTTTTTCTGCCCTTCCAGATATACTTCATGCATATAAAAGCAAATATACATACATAAATATATATCTTCTTTAATCTACCGTTCTTCATTATGCTATAAGTATGATGGAATGCCATCACTTGAGTTAAGATGAATATTTTCACCAGGTCTATACAGGAACTCTGTTATCTGACTCTAAACCCACCATTTTTTTTTTAAAAATTAAAATTTATTGTGTTTTGTCGGATTATACATTTATTGTAGAGTTAATTAAAACTAAGACAAAGAAAAAAAAGCAAATATACATGTATACACACATATGTCTATCATCTATCTATGTATTCATCATCTATCTATCTTCTCCTACACTGTTTGGACCTGATTTTTTTCACCTAACAGTATATCTTGGAAAGAGTTTCATTATCAGTATATTAAGACTCCCTCATTCTTCTTTTAATAGTCTTTTAATGACTATTTTTTATTCTTGTGACTGAGTATATCATAATTTATTTAACTATTCCCCCCCATTGATGGACTTTTAGGTTGTTTCCAATCTTTTGCTGTTATAGACAATGCCAGGATGAATTGCCTTGTACACAGGCCAATTTGCGCATGTGCACATGTATCCGCAGATAAATTAGGAGTCCAATACTCAGGGTTCAAACTTGGACACATTTAAGGTGAGATAAGGGTGGACACCTGCTACATTGTACAATAAATAACATTCATGGATTGGGAAACGTACTAGGCACTGTACTAAGCATTTTTAAAGCAGCTTTACTGCAATATAATTCATATCCCATAAAATTCACTCACTTAGAGTACACTTCAATAGCTTTTAAATTTTAGTATATTCACAGTTTGTGCAACCGTCACCACAACTGATTTTAGAACATTTTCACCCTCAAAATACCCCTGTACCTATTAGCCAGCACTCTCTATTCCCTTCTGCCCCAACTCCTGGCAACCACTAATCTACTTTTTGTCTCTTTGGATTTGCCCATTCTGTACATTTCATATGAATGAGATCATATAATATGTGATCTTTTAAAAAATTTTTTTATTTTGTTTATCCATTTTTTATACAGCAAGTTATTATTAGTTATCTATTTTACACATATTAGTGTATACATGTCAATCCTAATCTCCCAATTCATCCCATCCCCCCCTCCCACCCGCTTTCCCCCCCCTTGGTGTCCATACGTTTGTTCTATACATCTGTGTCTCTATTTCTGCCTTGCAAACTGGTTCATTTGTACCATCTTTCTAGATTCCACATATATGCTTTAATAGAGGATATTTGTTTTTCTCTTTCTGACTTACTTCACTCTGTATGACACTCTCTAGGTCCATCCACGTTTCTACAAATGATACAATTTCGTTTCTTTTTATGGCTGAGTAATATGCCATTGTATATATGGACCACATCTTTATCCATTCGTGTGTCGATGGACACTTATTTTGCTTCCATGACCTGGCTATTGTAAATAGTGCTGCAATGAACATTGGGGTGCATGTGTCTTTTTGAATTATGGTTTTCTCTGGGTATATGCCCAGTAGTGGGATTGCTGGGTCATATGGTAATTCTATTTTTAGTTTTTTAGGGAAACTGCATACTGTTCTCCATAGTGGCTGTATCAATTTACATTCCCACCAACAGTGCAAGAGGGTTCCCTTTTCTCCACACCTTCTCCAGCATTTGTTGTTTGTAGATTTTCTGATGATGCCCATTCTAACCGGTGTGAGGTGATATCTCATTGTAGTTTTGATTTGCATTTCTCTAATGATTAGTGATGTTGAGCAGTTTTTCATGTGCCTCTTGGCCATCTGTATGTCTTCTTTGGAGAAATGTTTATTTAGGTCTTCTGCCCATTTTTTGACTGGGTTTTTTGTATTTTTAATATTGAGCTGCATGAGCTGTTTATGTATTTTGGAGATTAATCCTTTGTCTGCTGATTCGTTTGCAAATATTTTCTCCCGTTCTGAGGATTGTCTTTTTGTAATATGTGATCTTATATGTCTGGCTTCTTTCACTTAGCATGTTTTCAAGGTTCATCCGTTTTGTAGCATGTATCATTATTTCATTCATTTTTTATTGCAGAATAATATTCCATTGTATGGATATATCACATTTTATTTATTTATTTATTTGGGTTGTTTCCATTTTTTGGTAACTATGAATAATGCTCCTGTGGACATTTGCGTACAAGTTTCTGTGTAAACATATGGTTTCACTTTTCTTGCGGATATGCCTGGGAGTAGAATTGCTAGGTCATGTGGTAACTCTATTTTTAAACTTTTGAGGAATTACCAAATTGTTTTCCAAGGTGGCTGCCCTATTTTATATTCCTACCAGCTGTGTATGAGGGTTCCAATTTGTCCACATCTTCAACAACACTTGTTATTATTATCCGTCTTTCTCATCATACCTGTCCTAGTGGGTGTGAAATTTTATCTCACTATGGTTTTTTTGTTTTTTTTTTTATAAATTCCTATCTTTTTTTTTTAAACTTATTTATTTATTTATTTATTTATTTTTGGCTGTGTTGGGTCTTCGTTTCTGTGCGAGGGCTTTCTCTAGCTGCAGCAAGTGGGGGCCACTCTTCATCGCGGTGCATGGGCCTGTCACCATCGCGGCCTCTCTTGTTGCGGAGCACAGGCTCCAGACGTGCAGGCTCAGTAGTTGTGGCTCACGGGCCTAGCCGCTCCATGTCATGTGGGATTCTCCCAGACCAGGGCTCGAACCCGTGTCCCCTGCATTGGCAGGCAGATTCTCGACCACTGCACCACCAGGGAAGCCCCTCATTATGGTTTTGATTTGCATTTCTCTGATGACTAATGATGTTGAACATCTTTTCATGTGCTTATTGGCCATTTGTGTATCTTTTTGGGAGAAATGTCTATACAGAGCCTCTGTCCTTTTAAAAAATTGGGTTGTCCTTTTATTATTGAGTTGTAATAGTTCTTTACACCTCTTAGATACAAGTCCCTTATTAGGTAGATGATTTGCAAATCCTTTCTCCCATTCTGTGGCTTGTTTTTTCCCACTTTCTTGGTGTCCTTTGAGCACAAAGGCTATTAATTCTGATCAAGTCCAATTTTTCTATTTTTTTCTTTTGTCATTTGTGCTTTTGATGTCAAATCTAAAAAAGGTTTTGCCTAACCCAAGGTCATGAAGATTTATTCCTATATTTTCTTCCAAGAGTTGTATACCTTTGTTGTCAAATGCAAGTTCATGTGCCCGATGCACGGTGAGGCCAAACGAACTAAAACAGAGGAGTTTGGAGCAGAGAGAGGTTTACTGTAGGATCAAGCAAGGATAATGGGTGGCTTGTGCTCAAGAAACCTGAACTCCCTGATGGGTTTCAGGGAAGAGTTTTATAGGCAAAACTGGGGTGAGGGCTTGCAGTTTTACCTCTTAAATTTAAGTTTATGATTCATTTTCACTTAATTTTTGTATATGGCTTGAGGAAAGGGTCCAAATTCATTCTTTTGGATGTCAATATCTAGTAGTCCTGGCACCTTTTGTTGAAAAGATATGGTGAGCATTTTATACTGATTATCTCATTCACATCCCATAAAACCCTGGGAGAAGGTATTATTATTATCTCTTTTTACAGATGAAGAAACCAAGTCTTAGAAAGATTAAATAACTTGACCATGTGAAACCAAGCAGGACTCTGTGGGGCTGTCCTGGGTACAGATCCTTTCTGTGTCCCCCCGTTTCTTGTTTGTAGGAAAAAGACTTCAGCCTCCTAGACCTTCCCTGAATTCCAAAGGGCAGATTCAAACAGTTGTTGATCAGAAAACTGAGGGAATGCAGAAACAAAGGAGGAGCAATCAAGAAACAATAATGCAGTGATAAAGAAGGATCCTAGTTCCTCCTCAAGGAATACACATACAATATACGTCTGAGTTCTTCTGCAGGAACTAAGGCCCCCACCCAGGTGTATGATGATAACTTCAGGCTGAGCACCAGATTCCTGGAGCACTGCCCTCTTACTTCACCACCAACCAATCAGAAGAAAGTCTGCACACAGTGGAAGATAATGAAGATGCTGACCCCCCTCCCCAAATGATTAACTGCGATTAACTTCCACTTTCTCCCTATAAAAACTTTCATGGTTGAGCAGAATCTTCGAAGTTGGTTCTTGGACATGAGTCCACCTTCTCCCCAGGTTGTCAGCCTCCTGAATAAAGCAACCTTTCCTTTCCAACCAACACTTTTCTCTTGAGTATTGGCTTTCAAGTGGCAGACAGCCAAACCTGAGTTTGGTAACACATGATCACAAAACTAATAAATGGAGGAACTAGATTTAAACCCATATCCTTCTGACACTAGGGACTACTTTATGCTGTAAAAGAACTTTATAAATTGTAAAGCACTGTAGAGATGTGTTGTTGAAACCCTGAAAGGAATAAACTTTCCAAAGGTGAATGTGTAAAGGGAGAAAACAGAGAGCAGACAACACCTATTTTATGGTTGGGAAAAAGAAATGAAGGTAGAGAAGAACTAGTTATATATGGGGATCCATGAGACCAGTGGTTCTCAGACGTACAGATTTCATAGACATGGTTTTCACAGTATGACAACTGATATCTTGACCATTTTACTATAATATCATGTATATAACTCACATAAGCATCAGGTCAAGGCACTATGAACAGAGTTGTGGAAGACCACAAATATTTAATCCTGCTAAGAATATTTTAAAAACACCTACCTTTTTCTATCATTATCATTTCAGAAAATCAACAGTAATTACAGAAAAAAGAACAATTCTTCCCAAGAAGTATGGAGATTATACCACCACATACACATGACACATTGCCATATACTGCATAGTAAATATTTCATAAGCGCTAACATATGTCCTGTGGGTACTGTTTTGTCTTTTTTCATTTCCCTGCTAAAATTTCCCTGCTAAAATGGTCAAAACCTCATTTCCCTGCTAAAATGGTCAAAAAGTCATCATTTGTAACTTTACCCTCTTTGAAAATAGGAACTGCATATTTCTTCATTGGCACATAGCACTCAATAAATATTTTTTAAGTGAATAACAGACCAATTAAAAAAATGAATCAGCAACCTTGAGAACAAGGAGAGGGGAGGAAGTTAGTTTTAAGATATTTTAAGATACCTTATATTTTAAGATAATGTTCCTCAAGCATTACATAACTACTTGCATAGTGATATAACTAGTTATATCGGGCTCCAGCGCAGATTCTAATATTCTGCCTCCTTCCCTCTTTCTTATGGGTCCTGCAATTAACTCAAAGTGCTTCCTTCCTCTTTCCAGCAGGAGAGGAGGTTGGTCTCTAAAGTTCTTTGAAGTCAGGGATAATGTCTCTTTAGTTTTGTATTTGTATATCAAGCACCTGGCCTTGTGTATGGTATGTAGTAGGTGCTCAATAAATGTGAAAGGCCTGAAGGACTCTGTGAGGCTAAGCCAATGGGGGACAGGGAGGCTGCCTTGGAGAAAGTAGAGAGACCTTGGAGGGAAAGGAGACTGACCAGGTTTTCCCTGGGGTAAGATCCCATGCTCCAGTCCTGCTGGATGCAGATACCTCACCCGTCTTCCTCAGGCTGAAATTCTGTTAAGAGTTTTGCTGTAGGTGGGGCTGTCTAGGTTATAAGGCTTATAATCTCCTGCTTCAGGTAATTTCATCACTGCTTGAATATAAAGCTTGTACACTGATACTTGGATAGCAGGCTTGTTTTTCTCCTAATTTAAAACAGAAAATCCTTGTCCTTTTACATCTGAACGCATCTAGCATTTCCCCTCAGGCAACCCAAGTCCTTTGACTGGACCACTTACAGGCAAGTGTGCCCCTAAGGTTTGCAGGGTCTGGGAAATAGTACAAATGGAAGTCCATATGTCTAAATATTTTAAAGCTATAAATCAAGCTAAACAATTGTTAAATTATGTTTGATCCTCCTACATTGACAAATACATGTAGAGCTATAGTTTTCTTTTTGTTGTTGATCTTAGTTCCCCGACCAGGGATTGAACCTGTGCCCTTGGTAGTGAAAGCTCCAAGTTCTAACCACTGGACCGCCAGGGAATTCTCTATAGTTTTCATATAACTGAAAATTGGCAAAATATCAAAGATGACTGAATCCAATTATTATTACAAAATTGGAATATATTATCATGACAACATAAATTCAATTTTCAAATAAAATTGTCACTTTTTATGTTTTCAAGAATTATTTTTCTAAAATATTCAAAATCAAAAGTTAAAGGGAAGAAATATAATTCATAATTAACAAATGTTAAAAATTAAACCAAGTATTTAAATAAAGTTGAAACTTTTTACTTGACTTTTTGAAAATGCAATAAAATCTTCTTAAATATTTTTATCAAAAGCTACTGATGATTCTAGTGTTCAGTGTCAAGTCAGTGTCACATTTCACGTACGTTATGCCTAGACCTATATTAAGAGCAATACGAAGTGTTTAATTCTGCAAAATACTCATCAGCCTCCGTGTGAACTGTTGCAAATACTGCATTAATTTGTGAGTACCTCTGGGATCTTAAATTAGAGCATGTAGAGAAGTAAGAAAATGTATACTTGGTGCTACTGGGAGGTGGTATATTCTTATACAAGAATCTATTGTATCCAAGGCATCTTAGTGGAGGGATCTGACAAGCGCACTTGTCTTTTTTCTGTTACCTAAGCTCTTCCATTGTTTTGTATCCTACTGGCTCTGAAGCAGTCTTTGTGTGCACAGGTAGTGGCACAACCCACAAGCTTCACAGCATTCAGATGTTGTCACCTTTTGTGTCAAGGACATTGGGCAGGAAACATGAAGAAGCAGATCCCTGGGGCCTGAGCAGTGTTATCCATGAGAGGGGGTGTCGCAGTGCTGAGTGTCAGATCCCAAGTAACCAAAGAGTCATGTATTCTTTAACGCATTTGTGTGTGTTTGTGATTTGCAGTATCCCCTGCAAGCATGGGCCAAGAGCAGAGTCTATCCCTACCCAGCCCTAAGAGAAATACTGACTTTAGGCATGGGGTGAGATTACAGGTATATGATCTTTCTGATCAAAATCTCATTTTCTGTGAGGAATGCAGAGAGGAGGTGGAGGTGGAGGGCGGCCCAATATTCTCACTTTGCTGACAAAAATAGGCTTTCCCAGCTGACTTGGGTAGCATAGTCATTTAAGTGTTGCCCTATCTGCCAATCTGGCTGTTACAATTCACTGAATTGCAAAAGACAGACACGAAGTTTCTCATTCATTCATTCACTCACTCAAGGCAGATTTCCTGAGCACCTGTTTTGTGGGTGGTTTTCTGGGTTCAGGGAGTAAAGAACTGAATGACACTATGAGGGTCTCACAATGTAGAGGAGACAGACTTGACCATGAATAAAGGTAACACTGTGAGGTGAGTACTTACAGGTGTGTTTAAGGTGCTTTGGGAACACAGAGGAAAGAGTAACTGCAACGTCATTGTGGGTTGGCTTAGAGAAGGCTTCAGAGGATATGGCAGAGTAATACTAGCTTCCATTAGTTGCTAACTGAATGCCTGCCATGTTCCAGGCTCTCTGCATATACTGTCATGTTTACTTCCCACAATAACTTTCAGAGGTAGTCATTTATGTCCATTTTACAGATGAGAAAATTGAGGACCAGAAAGGTTAAGTAACTCAATACCACACATCTAGTATGTGGTGGTGTCAGAGTTGTAACTCCCAGATCTTCCTAACTCCACTATGGATGGACTTTCCACTCTGTGCTGATATTTCAAGAGTCTTGAAAGATGTGTAGGAATTTACTTGAGTGAAACAAGAGGGTAAAGAGCATCCAGGCAAGAGCACCGGTATTTGTTATTCAAGATTTCAGGAGTAAACTAAAATTATAATGCATAGCATATTTGCCTTCCATAAAGATGAAATCACATAGGGGTGTAATTACAGCCATTTGACTGACTTGTATAGGGTCCTTTGCAAATCCCTTTGCTTGGTTGATTTATAATACTTTCTAACAAGTTCTTGGTAACATCTAAACTCTCCATTCAGACACAGCATTCCTACTCTTTCATAAATATTTTCCCGTGCGCGCGCGCATGTGTGTGTGTGTGTGTGTGTGTGTGTACGTGTATGGGGTGCAGGAGGGTGCAGGAAGATTCTCTAGTGGGTGCTCCTGGTAACCTCTCTTGGATTTGTTTTTTCTAAGCCTATTTAATCTCCAAGTTAGTTTTCCAGACATTCTCCAGTAAGCAGTTTGAGATGTGAGCCCACGTCCTGTCTCTGGCACCATCCTGGGGGTTACATGGATTCTCCAACATAGAATCATTAGCGCTGGGGTCCAGTTTGAGGTCAGTAAAACAAACCATCCAAGAAACACAAAACGATCTGGTATACCCTCCCCCACTCCCTCACCCAAGTTCTACTCGTTTCTCAAGTTTTTGCCCAAATCATTCCTCTCGATGCATTTTCAGTTGGAACTACAGTAGTGTTTTTCTTGTTAACGTTTCCCCAAAGCTTGTTATAGATTGAATTTGCTCCAGTTGGCCTCAAGTGATTTTTAAACAGTTGTTTCCAGTATAACTGCAATCAGAACGCGGATTCCCCACAGCATTTGTTTACAAGTCTGCAACCACACACAGAGGGAGTGTAGGGTACGGGGAGAGGGGGGTCCAGGCTTCACCGTCTTTGTTTCTGCAGTGCCTCGCATGTGCTAGGGACTCCGCGTTTGTCGACTGAACCTACGAGGGCCCCGCGAGGGAGGGCAGCTGGCTCGGGTGTGGAACGCGGCGCCGGACGCAGAATTGAGGTTTAGCCAGGCTTGGTCGACCTTAAACCCAGCGCTTCCTGCCCGCCCCTCCTTCACGGACCAAAACCAGCCCTTAAACGCGGGCTGGGCGCAGGCTAGAGGCGGGCGCGGGGATCGCCGGGCGCCTGCGCAGGCATCCGCCAGGTGGGCAGGTACCTGGGCGGGGCGCGCCGTGGTTGGCGGCGGCGGGGGCCGAGCCCCCGGAAGAGCCCGCGACTCAGCCAGAGCAACAGGCTGCCGGCGGGGGGCTGGAGCTGGGGTGGACCGGGCCCGCCATGGACAAGCTGAAGAAGGTGCTGAGTGGGCAGGACACCGAGGACCGGGGCGGCCTGTCCGAGGTGAGTGCGCCGCGGCGCCCAGCCGCCTGGCCGCGCCCTCTCCGCCCCGAGGGTGCTGCGCCCCCGCCTCGGTGGAGGGTCCGCGGGGGGCCTGGGAGGGCGCCGGGGCTCGGGGGTCCGGGTGACACCGGAACCCCACCCCCAGCTCCGCCGGCGCCGGTTGCTGGCTGGTAGGAAAGGCAAGCAGGACTTCCAGGATTTCGTGGAAAGCAGCTCTGTCACTGCTCCTTCCCCCTCCTCTCCAGGGCTCCGGACCCCCGCGCTCCCCCCCACTCCCCACCCCAGGTGCCAGGGCCCAGACACTCTGCACAGGGCAGTCGGCACCTGTTTACTTTTTTGTCCTGCACCCTTCAGCCTTCCGCGTCCCATCCCCCACAAAGGGAGGGCCGAGCTGGAGCAAAACCTAGAAACATCTGCGAAGGGGAGGGCAGACATTCCCGCTCGGCGGCCCCATCCCTGCAGGCCAGGGAAAGGGCTTTAGGGCCGAGCTAGGCTGGGGCCTCTGAGAACTTGGCGGAGGGAGTCCTCTTAGGGTAGATCGCCTGCGCCGGGGGCCTGGGTGACCGCCCCTCCTCGCTGCCCACCGCGAGGCGGGGCTAGTGGCCGCTCCCGGCTGCTCCCGGCTGCGTTCCTGCCTAGTTTAGGTTGTGGGGTGTGACACTCGCACCCGACCTTGTGCGCACTGTTGCTGTAAACTACCCCCAGGAAAACCGTGAACTCCTGGACGGCTGGGACCACATCTTGTTTCTCTGTGCACACATAGCACGTAGACTCCGTAGACGCCCAGGACCTCATGAGGCCGCCTGCACGCTTGTTTGTTTTTTTAGAAAGGTTTGGTCGAGCTGAAACTTGGGCATTAATGCCCTATGTTCTAGAGCCACACAGGATGTTTATTTCCTATTTCTAGTGCTTTGAGTTTTGTTTTGTTTTTTTTCTTCCGTGAATGATAAAATAATATTTCTCTTTATTTTTTGGCGTATTCCGTGGGCCTCAGTTTCCTCATCTGTAAAATGAAGCTGTTGCACAAGATAATATGGCGTCTTTCAAGTTGGAACCTAAGTTTTTCCTCTGATTTTCATCACTGTCTCAAGTGGCTATCTCAGTATGCTTCTTTCACTCGCTTTTGTGGTCGCTGATTTTATTGTGACTTTTGTGTGACCCTGATACCTTCACCCCCACCATGAAATCTCGGAACCCTAAAAGTTGCTCTCTGAATCTTCACCTTGAAGAAGCAACACTACAGACATTGAGTGTTATAGGAATTGGAGTTTTAACTTGTTTTGACATTTCAAAACAGCCTGTGGCTTCTTTTAAATGTTGCCTTTATTAATTGGTCAAGGCTCGGTAATAATTTCATGAGTTCCTCGTTCTTGATTTCTGGCTTCTTGTATGAACTCACAAGCCAAACCTCAGACTGGGCCTAAGAAAACTTATGTGGTTGACAGTCATGCTTATCTAAAGCTTTATGTTGCACGGACTGTCAATAAGGTTTTAGAGCAGCTGGGGTTCAAGAGGGCGATGTTTTCTCTTCCTGTGGACTCTTGTGGGGACAGTGGGAATGATGCAGATATTTTGATTTAGAAAATCATCATGAAGTGGTGGACAGACCCTCAAGAGTGAACGATGTAGTACAGATTGAAAACATAAAATGCTGAGTTAGTTTTTACCTAAAATAGTGAATGCCTGTGTTGGACACAATGAAGGGCTTTAAAGAGTTGTAAGCTCAGGCATGTAGAATCTATTTTAGAAAGACTAGGTGCTTCTGTCTTGTTCTAAAACACTGCTGTCAGTTTCCTCTCTCTGAGTGTGAGATTCCTGTTTATGTACATCATTGTGTGGCACTTCCTGAGCCCCAACTACCAGGAAGCATTTTGTGTCCAGCTGAATTCACTCTCAGGGTTGTTTTTGGCTCAGTTTTTACTTATTAGGTCAGGGCCTCCTTGAAAATGTTGGTACTGACTTGATTGGCTCACATTTCCCATGGTTTTGAGGCTGGCAAGGCTGGAGGATGCTGGTGAAATTTCTGTTTTGTGTGTGAAGTTGGACTCGGTGGCCTTAAAGTCTCTTAACATTCAATTATAAAAACAGTCAGACGGCACCAGAAGTGAAAATTGTTATTTTCACTTTAAAAAATTGTTATCCTTTTAGCTAGTGGGAAGCAGCTGCATAGCACAGGGAGATCAGCTTGGTGCTTTGCGACCACCTAGAGGGGTGGGATAGAGAGGGTGGGAGGGAGACGCAAGAGGGAGGGGATATGGGGATACACGTATGCATATAGCTGATTCACTTTGTTATACAGCAGAAACTAACACAACACTGTAAAGCAATTATACTCCAATAAAGATGTTAAAAAAAATTGTTATCCTTTTAATGCAAAAAATAAAAATATGACTAGTTCTGTTTCTCCTACATATGAAACTGGGGAATTATAAAACTTGCCTGGTGATGTCTAGTCACAGATGGCCTCTTGATGAGTTTTGTGATTGATACCTGGTCTTCATAAATCCACCTTCAATCTTCAGTTTCTAGGGGCTTCTTTCTGAAAGTACAGGCTTTATGTTTTCTCTACAGGATTGCAGGGACAAGGAGGGTCTGAATTGTACCTGGTTTGAAAGCACAGGAATGAGGCACAGTGTTCCTTTCTCACCTTCTTCCTGTTACCAACCCTGTTTCCCCGAACAGTTCTCAGCTTTTCTTCTTTTGGCAAGAGCCCCTCTTCTCTCCACATCCCAGAGTCAAAGGGACCCTTGTGCATAACTGCCGGTCAGACAGCCTGTGAGCTCTTTGCCTACAGATTCCATCCAGGTGGTATTCCAGCTACTCTAATTTCCCAAACGTGTGCTAGCACCGTTTCCAGAAACCATGAATTTAAGGAGTTATTTTACATCAACGGAGTTGATTTTCACAAATCGGCACAAAGAAGTTTTTAGCTTTCACTGGATCCAGTTGCAAGTGGAGCAACGGCTTCCTCTGGCCTGTGACTAAGCATGCTTGGGAAAGAACTTGCAACCACGTAGATGAAAAGTTCTCGCCCCCTCCCTCATTCTGGCAAATAGGGTGTCATTTGGATGGGAGTCAGCTTGAGATACATGTAGAACCCACGTGTTACTTTCCTTTTTGAAGCAGAAACCGGAACTGCTTCCTATCACGAGTGATTTTAATTTTTACAAGAGCTGACATCTCACCGTCCTGTTGAGACTATTTTGTGCTCTAAATACCAAGGCCGTGTCAAATTCATACTTAACCTTTTGGCTTACCCTGTAAAAAAAAAAACGGGTGAATCTCTTAAAATGTCTCTGTTGATGCCAAGTAATGCTCAGGCAAGGAATCCAATCCAATCCCACTACCACAATTTTCTTCCTCAACGTAGCTCTGTTCATTTTTCCACCTTGGCAAGGTTAGTTCTCTGGTGCTTGCATGAGTAGGAAGAGTGGTGGCTTTCGATTTTCTCCTGTCCTTGTGGGAGGTTGAACAGGTTAGTCAGAAGGGGTCTAACCCGAGTGTCTGGGATGCCAGTGAAGACTGGTAACAGAGCATCACAAGACTCATTTTGGGGGAGAGGTGTTCCTAACGTGGGACCAGGTGGCCCCTCTGTCAGCTCCTAACACCCTACTCCCCCGGAGTGTCACCACCCCTGAGCGTGCCATTCTGTGTAGGGTCATATGTTGCCATATGTTTCTGCGAGTGCTTTGTGTGTGTGTGTGTGTGTGTGTGTGTGTGTGTGTGTGATGAGCCCCACTTTCAATATGTGTGAACATATGGGGCAGATAACCTGCCCTAAATACCTGTCTCCTGAGTGGGGAGGAAGCCATGCTGGAGTGAAGCCTGCCACGTCTGAGGAAGCCCCTGGACCTGCTCTTCCAGCTTCTGGTTTGACAGGAAGTTTAGAGACAGGGTTGAGAATAGGCCCCTGAGCTGAGAGCAGTCAAGGCTGAGGGAGTTCTCGGTTTAGTGACCCTGGGAACCTCTGCCACCACTGCCTTCCTCCATCAGCTGGGGGGATGTGTGGTCAGTAGCTGTCGCCATATTGCCAGATGGGGACTGTGCTGGCCACTTGAGGTGAGCCCTGGGTGAATGAATACGCAGGGGGTCTGGCTGCCCTGCCTTGGCTGGGCGGGAGGAAAGGCCTTTGGTCTCCCTGGCAGCTGCCTGTGCAACTTGGAGCAGCTGTGGCCACTGCATGAGGCTGACAGACTAGGAAGGTCTCTGGTGCAGACACTTGGCTGTCATCTTTGACATGGGGAAAAAATCCTCAGGAGTTACTCACAGGCTCCCTTGTTTTAGCGGGGCTTTTCTGGAAATCTCGGCCTCCTCTCAACTTTGCTCTTGGGAAGGATTAATCATGGTGACAGAGAGGGATGAGTAGGGCAGTCATTAATTAACTAGGATGCATCTCACATGTGGGTGACTTGGCTGATGCCGGCACCTTGAAGAACAACTTCTGCACCAAGAGTGAATAGACTCGGCTGAGAGTCCTGATTAGGATGAGAGCCTGAGCCCTCCCGGGTCCCAGAAAGGCCGGCAGGAGCGGTGAGTCCTGAAGCTTGGCTGGTTGACTTAGGAGATGGTGCCCCTTGAATCCAACTGCGCGAGTGCCACCCCTGTCTTTTCCCCTTTCCCTGGGCTCTGCCTTGGGGAGCTCACACCTTTCCAGTTGTGGTCCTCATCCTGCCTGGGCTGCCGTAAGGGCTCAGGCTGCTCTAGGGTCTGCTGTCTTGCAGACATGGGGTGCTGTGTCCATGGGGACATGGGTTCGAGCCCTGCTCCAGGAAGATCCCACATGCCACGGAGCAACTAAGCCCATGCGCCACAACTACTGAGCCTGTATGCCACAACTACTGAAACCCGTGTGCTCTAGGCCCTGTGTGCTGCAACTACTGAGCCCACATGCTGCAACTACTGAAGTCCACGTGCCTAGAGCGTGAATGGCCATCATCAAAAAGTCTACAAACAGTAAACACTGGAGAGGGTATGGAGAAAAGGGAACATTCCTACACTGTTGATGGGAGAGTAAATTGGTGCAGCCACTATGAATAACAGTATGGAGGTTCCTTAAAGAGTAAAAATACAGTTATCATATGATCCAGCAATCCCACTCCTGGGCATGTATCCAGAAAAGATGAAAACTAGTTCAAAAAGGTACGGGTACCCCAATGTTCATAGCAGCACTATTTACAATAGCCAAAATATGGAAGTAACCTAAGTGTCCATTGACAGAGGAAAGGATAAAGAAGATGTGGTGTGTGTATATATATATATATATATACACACATATACACACACGTGTGTGTGTGTATATATATATATTCCATTTTATATGGAATATATATATATATTAATATACATATTAATTATATATAATGGAATATTACTTAGCCATAAAAATGAATGAAATAATGCCATTTGCAACAATGTGGATGGATGTAGAGATTGTCTGATTACTTCACTTCATATGATAAAGACAAATATATGATATCACTTATATGTGGAATCTAAAAAAGTGATACAAATATACTTATTTACAAAACAGAAACAGACTCAGACATAGAAAGCAAACTTATGGTTACCAAAGGGGAAAGGGGAGAAGAGAGGGATAAAATTAGGAGTTTGGGATTAACAGATACACACTACTATATATAAAATAGATAAACAACAAGGACTTACTGTATAGGATAGGGAACTATAGTGAATAGTGAATATCTTATAATAACCTATAATGGAAAAGAATCTGAAAAAGAATACATGCATGTATAACTGAATCACTTTGCTATACAACTGAAACTAACACAACATTGTAAATCAACTATACTTCAATTTTTAAAAAACTGAATCATATGCTATGCTCAAAGACTGAGTAATTGTATCTACCTAAAATTTGAGGAAACAAGCTCATTTACAATGTAAGACTAATTAAATTAATTAAAGGGGAGTGCTGATTATAATAAAGTACATCTTATTCTAAGGACAGTAAATGAAATAACATGGATGGGATCCACATAGCTGTACCTTGATGAAGCACCAACCTACACTTCTAAATAGCTATGACACCAGCAGAAAATTGGACGTAACAGTCTTTGACATATGCATAGCCAAAAATTTCTTAAATATGGGTCCTTTTTAGATTTCAGCATATCCAGGTTTCTGTATTTTCTTTCACATGTATGATTTCTGTCAGCTCTTTATGTTGGCCTGGATCCTTTAATTCTGCTTCTGTATTTGAATATCTACTTCATATATAACAACAAATAGAATACATAATTTAATAAATGACCAAGAGAAAATGGCCATATTTGTATTCACACACCTAATATCTTTCCACATCAAAGAGAGTGGAAATGTTATCAAAAGATATTTTCCTTTTACTATTATTAAAACCGTAATAAGTGACCATTCTCATGGAATTTGAATCATCTAAATTGAAATATGTGTCTCATGCTACATAATATCCCATACTAATATGTTTGTCCTTACTTAATGTCAAAGATATTTGAAGATGATTTTACTTATAATAAACAGGACATGGTGGAGCATTTATGCATAGGATAATATTCTGGAACAGTCTCTGAGGTCAACCTTTGACTTGTGGTTGTAACGGTATCTTATTCTAAGTACAGTGATTTCCTCATAAACATGGTCAAATCATTTTGTGGTAAAAACAAGAGAAAGTACATATAGCATACATGACAGTACAGCACTAGACAGATTTTTTATAATAAACACTCTTTAGGAAAAATGGAATGCATGTGTTTTTCAAATATAATTTTTCTTTTTCAAATATAATTTTTTTAAGATCTAACTCTGTTACAAAGGCATATATCTTTAAAGCAATGAAACTTTAAAAATTTTGTAATATAAAGAACAGTGCATTCAAAGAAAAGAACCCAGTGATCATTCCATTCACTATTTTTCCACAGTTTTCTTGAACTCCTTTTGAACTCAATAGCATCTGTTGGATAATTTTATAATTCCCTATGGAGTAAGAAGCCAGAAGTTATCTATAAATTTCCATGGACGATTTTACGGTTCATTATGGAGTAGGAAAGTAGATAATACCTATACATTGTCAAGATAAAGTTAAGGGACTTCTGTGGTGGCACAGTTTGTGCCACAGGTTTTACCAAGGATCAAAAACGCTAAATTTCTCTATATGATTTCCAGTGATGGAAACAAGGCAGAGACAGTAAGCACCCAAAGTGGTGAGTTAGCACTTTCCGGATGCCTGTCGTCCTCATGGAAGAGACCCTGGAACTATTTGTTGGCCCGTTTGTGTCTGTACATCTGCATGATCCTCTGACAGAACATGTCAAACATGTCTTCTTTGTGCTTCTGCCCGTCGGCACCCAACCGCTCCCCTTCCGAGGCAGTTCCCACGCTGATGAGCTCCCTGATGCCCTTCCCACAGGAGCCCAGGCCGTGGCCCTCCTTCCAGCCCATCTTCTGTAGCATCTGGAACCCCAGGTTCTTGTCGGTCAGTTTCTGCTGGGCGAAATCAAAGTCCTGGGGTGTCTTCTTCTTGGACACGGGACGACCCCGAGGCCTGACATAGGCAATTCGAACTGGTTCGTGAACTTTGGCCTCCTGGATGAGACATAGCACAGCTGTGGGACACAGCTCGGGTCCCACCAGCCCATCTCTTCAATCCACTTCACTGTTGGTGAAGTGCATTGTGCTTGAGGCAGAGTTTCCACCTCTGGAGATGTCCAACCAGAGGCTCGGTAGCCTCTGATCAGCTGCTGGAGAAGAGATTCATGGATGGATGAGGAGCTGGAGTCAGTGATCATGAGGGCCCCTGTAGCTATGCACAACTAGGATTCTGTGTTGCTGCCTTCCTCTCTACAAATTCTAAATTTAAGTATGTGTCCTTTGTTTTTGGTGATTAAATATGCATATACATGTATGTCATTAGTTTTTTAAATATTTCAGGTTGTTGAGGCAACTTCATTAAGCTCGGGCACCAGAATAAAAGGCTTCATTGCCTGTTTTGCTACAGGAATTCTCTGCTCACTGCTGGTAAGACTGCCCTCCCCTCCTCCATCTTTTCCCCCTGCGTTCCTTCCCTCTATCTTTCCACTTTCATCTACCTCCTTTTCTCTTCACCGAAATGCATGGATAAGAGGAGGGGGAGGTAAGGGAGGTGGTGAGGGAGCTAAGGGGGGCGGGGAGGGGAAAAGATTCCTCTGTGCGCTCCTGGTTCGGGGGCTGTGGTGGGGGGTTCCTCACGTGCAGATACTCTGTGCCTTACCTTCCAGGGAACTCTTCTGCTCTGGGTGCCCAGGAAGGGACTGTACCTCTTCGCAGTGTTTTACACCTTTGGTAACATCGCATCTCTTGGGAGGTAATAGTTTTTTAAATCTAACCTTAGCCAATTGTTAGATGGGAAAATGGATGTGCGTTGTGTTTGGAGGGAGGTGAAGGAGGATGCTTCCATAGTTTTAAGGATTTGGAGAGAAAAGAGGTAGTTAAAATACATCACTTTCATATCCTATCACTTCAACATATATATATATATATATATATTTTTTTTTTTTTTTTTTCTTTTTTAACTTCAACATATTTTTATATCTTAGTTCATCCTTGAAGTACCACTGGAGAAGGCAGGAACTGTAGTACCAGTGTGATTTTATATGGCACGGAGCAGCTGAATGATTTCTTCAAAGTTTACAACACCGCCCTCTCCATTGCTCTAGTCTTACTGCTGCTGCCCCTTGCTGATTGACTCACATGCCCACACCCTGTGCTGGGCTCTGAGGATTCAGGGACAAGCAGGGTTTGGTTCCTGCTGTGATGGAGCTCACTGGTTGGCCAGGTAGACAGACATATAAACTGATAATATAATAGGGTCTGGAGCGAGCAGTGCTCAGGGAAGGGCAGGTGGGCTGATCTGATGTGACCTGGGGAGACAGGAGGGCTTCCCGTAGAAGGTGATATCTGAGCTGCTTTTAGCTCTGGCCTCTATCACTGCTCATCTGAAGACTATAGGAGTTCCTTGTTGGGCTTCTCTGCCTCTTTTATGGACCCTCGCCAGGCCATTTTCCACAGAGCTGTGGGGCCATTCATTTATAGCCTTGCTTAACCCCCTTAGTGGCTTCCCATTCCCTCTCAACGGGTGAAGTCCAAAACCCTCAGCATGCGTACAGGACAGGCCCTTCGAGTCGTCCTCCTCAGCCAGGCTGAACTTGCATTTCTCCAAACGTCTTTGTGCTTTGCTTGGGCTGTTTTCTGTGCCTGGGGTGCTGCCCCGTCTGCACCCCCCATTTGATGGGTACTTGCTCATTTGTCAAGACCTGACTCAGAAGTCACCTCTTCCATGAAACTTCTCTTAATTCCCTTTTCCCCTCCAGAATCAATGACCTTCTCCTTTATATGGGCTCTGTCTATCCCATATATATTTATGTGACAACACAGATAGCATTTTATTACGCTGACTTGTTACAAGTCTACCACTTGACAAGGGCTGCACTTCTGTCTTACTTGTCCCTAATTGTCCCCAAACCTAGGTCTTTTTCTGCCTGGAAATGTTAACCAAATGATTAAGTGCAATGCACTGGCCACCTGCTTACACTTAATTTATTAATTCTGGTTTTTTTCAAGTTGTTTTTTTTTTTAATTTAATTTTTATTTTATATTGGAGTATAGTTGGTTTACAGTGTTATGTTAGTTTTAGGTGTACAGCTAAGTGATTCAGTTATACATATACATATATCTATTCTTTTTCAGACGCTTTTCCCATATAGGTTATTACAGAATATTGAGTAGAGTTCCCTGTGCTATACAGTGGGTCCTTGTTGATTATCTATTTTACATATAGTGGTATGTATATGTTAATCCCAAACTCCTAATTTATCCCTCCCCACCATGTTTCCCCTTTGTTAACCATAAGTTTGTTTTCAAAGTCTGTGAGTCTGTTTCTGTTTTGTAAGTTCATTTGTATCATTTTTTTCTTTTGATTCCACATATAAGTGATATCATATGTTATTTGTCTTTCTTTGTCTGACTTACTTCACTTAGTATGATAATCTCTAAATTTATTAATTCTTATGATAGTATAATGCTGGCCCTTGGAGATGTCTAATCTTGCCTCCAAAGCTCTCAAATACTAACTTTTGGGGGGTTTTGCTTTGGGCAGACAGCATAGGTTATAATGTAGAGTCTAAACTGAGCATAAATATATGGGTGTGTTGGTTAGTCCAAAAGAACTATTTAGCAAATCCTAATGGGACCAACTTTTCGAAGCATTGCCCAGGGAGATAATAAAGGGAGCGAATTGTTATTCTAGGGTGTGTCTAGGAGTTTGTGGCTCTACCTGTAATCTTTTATATTTTTGTATATATGCTGCATTTAATTTTTAAGGCCACCCTTGGCTATTGCTTCTTGTTCAACGTAGGCTCAAGAGTGCACTCAGCGCAAACACTTGACCTGGGAGTGCAGCTTTGAATTCAAATGGAAACTTAATGGCACTTCAAAGAGAGGTAGACTTATTTAACAAATTTTTGTTTTTAGAACACTCAGTAGCTAATGTCATCTGCTGGTTGGCTTGTATTAAATGCTGGCTGTAAACCAGCTACGCCTGGGGTGATGCCACACGGGGCGTTTCTGTCAGGAGTCGGGAAGCATGACCTATACCTGGCCCTGGCACTTGCCGTGTTAGGCGTGAGTGTCTGCTTCATTTGTGTTTACTCTTTCTCACTAGCCACCTGTCAAGTTCCATCCCTACAGAGGGCATGCTGGGGCTGTCTTTTGGAGCTTGGGAATCCAATAGATGTGGGTTGGAATGCCAGCTCTTTTATGGGCTTAGCTGTGTGATCTTGGATAAGTAAATTAACCTTTCTGAGCTTTATTTTCTCAGCTCTAAAATAAGTGTACTAATACCTAACTCACAGAGTTGTTGAGGGGATGAAATGAGATCATGTACGTGATATCTAGCACTTAGCAAGTGTTCCACACATCACAGATGATATTCCTATCAACCTTAGAATTATCCTCTGGAGATTACAAAAGAAAATGAAATGCTCTACCTTTTAACAGAAACTACCTAAGCCTGTAAGATGTGTTTTTTCTTGTTTAGATTACCTGAGTCTCTTTCGTTTGTTTGTTTCCATGGGTAGGTTGTTAAGGAGGTGAGGTAGCACCTGGAAGGGAGGGGTCCTCTAACCTAGTGGTTATGGACGTGGTTCCGGAGTCAGACCTACATGCATCTACAACCTCACTCTACCGTATTCTAGTTGGGTGGCCTTAGATAAGTAACAAGTCCTTTCTGGACTTAAGCTTCTTTGTCTGCAAAATAAGTATGATGACTGTTCCTATAATCAACTTCATAAATTGTTAATGGACTAAATAAGAATAAGGCACAAAAGGCCCTGAAGCACAGTGCCTAGCTCTGTCACAGCTTTTCACGTGTCAGCTACTATTACTGCTATTATTGCCACAGGTGAGCTGGGGGAGGCGATGGGGAGGCACCTTGGTTTACCTCGTGTGGTTCTGTTCTGGTCTGAATGGCTTGTGTGTGTTTGCCTCTTAGCACTGTCTTCCTCATGGGACCAATGAAACAGCTGAAGCGAATGGTAGAGCCTACGCGTTTGATTGCAACCATCATGGTGCTGGTAAGGTCTGCCTGTTACCTGGATGTCTAAAATAGGAGTGTTTGTTTCTGCTGTTTGCAAGTTTTTTCCTCTTAAACCTAAAGACTTCTCTCCTTTTCCCTTTCATCTTGACTTACTATCTGAAGCCTGTAACCACTGTGGCAGAAGGGGGCGTTCTTCATCTAATAATTTTTCCTCTCTTCCCCCTGACTTGTGTTTCAGTTGGTGTTAAGGTACTGCCAGTTCTATAAAGCCCCTCCAGAAGGTGTTGCTTCTTAAGTTTGGCAAACTCATGTGGTAATAAGAGAGCTCTGACACCCTCCTGGTGGTGGGCGATGCCACATACAAGGAGAGCTTAGAGGGAATAACTGGGGAACGCAGGGTTCATTCTCTCAAGTGGGTGTCAAGTCTCCTAGCACGGGCTCTTTTTCCCCTTGTCGTTCTCTGACTTCGGGATCCTGTTTGTTTTTGTCAGTTTTCCTGAAGCAGGTCTGCTTTCCTCATGGCCCAGCACCCCTGTTCCCTGCTCTCACCACAGTGTCTTCAGTCTTGTCTATCTTCCTGTCCCATTAACCCAGAATGCCTCTCCCTTCCTTGGGCCATTTCCTTCCATGGGACCATCCCATCATTCCAGATGACGTTCTCTGGGCCGCTGTTACAGTTATCAGTATTGCCTTGTCTAGACCTTGAGCAACATAATTTGTAGTTTCATTTGTGTACATCTCATTTGTTCAGGTGGGTAAGTTCTCTAAGGCCATGGCCACACTTGCTACTATTTTGTATCCTTTCAGAGCATTGGGCACAATGCTGGACACCAAGAAATTATTTCGTTCATATTTATTGAGTAGTTACTGATACAGCAGGATGGAGAGGACAGGCATGACTTACAGCTGGACTACTAATTGTTTTTGGCCATCCCTGGATGTAGATGGCCTGGATAAGTCTCTTGCAAAAAGAACTTACTAAGAAAGGACTCAGGGACAGTGTTAGGTGACATGTAAACAAATCGTTGACTCTCTGGCTGTGAGATTGACATCTTGTGTTAACCTTTGCCCTCACATGCCCTTTCTACTCCAGACACTAGTGTTTGGCAGGAGTTAAAGAGGTGTGTGTTTAACCTACTTTAGTATGTTGGAATGGAAGGATGGATGGATGGGTGGACCAGAAATGTGCTTGTGTTTGCTGGGCAGAGATTCTGGGAAAATTTGAAAGTAGAAGAGGATCCTTCTCTTTTTAATCTACGTGAATCCTTCTTGGCCAGTTTCATTT
Organism: Balaenoptera ricei; assembly: GCF_028023285.1. Lineage (NCBI taxonomy): Eukaryota > Metazoa > Chordata > Mammalia > Artiodactyla > Balaenopteridae > Balaenoptera > Balaenoptera ricei. Next base: position 130,561,557 of record NC_082639.1, read on the forward strand.
CACTGGGATTTGAACTCCTCTGCCAAAGATGGGTGCTCGGGTAGGTTCAGTGCTTTGAAATGAAGGATGCATTTGGTTGCTGTGATAACCACAGAATCTGATTACTGCAGTTTGATGTGTTGTTGTAAGTTTGTCAAGAATGATATCTTTACAGTTTTTTCCCCCTCCCTGTTATCATTGTCATTGTATTAATTAAATAATGTTTCCTTTCTCTCTCTAGTTGTGCATTGCGCTTACCCTGTGTTCTGCCTTTTGGGTAAGGGTGTATTTTAATTTTCCTTAACCTTTTTGGTGTGTACCTCTTGTCACACACGTACCTGTAACCATATCATTTTTCTTCCAGTGGCACAATAGAGGGCTTGCTCTCATCTTCTGCATTTTGCAATCTCTGGCCCTGACGTGGTAAGTAACCTTTTCAACAGTCCCTTCCCACATCGATCTCTGACTAATGCAGCTGAAGGAGATAAAATCCCACATGGTGTGGGTAGGAGGATTAGGAAAACAGAAGCTTTTCAACTTAAGAATCCTTAATGATGCAAGTCAAATCACACCGCAGAGCCCCAAAGCCTGTCGACTCAGCCCACCGCCAGTAGGTGGCATTAGTGGCCTTGAGTGGTCGTGGGAGGCTTTTTGCCCACTGTGGCATTTTTGCTGGGCTCAGGGTTGATTTTGAGATGTTACAAACGTTATTCAACCACTCACGTCTGGTAAGGGCAAGGACAATGAAGTAGTGTAGGGGCTGGTAAAAAGAGGCTTGTGAGTCAAACAGGCATTAAAGAAAAAGGAAACTGGTAAGAAAAATCATGAGTGTTACATTTGTGGTGGGATGAATCATTTAACAGAAGGACAAAGAGTGAATTGGAAGCAGGAGATGAGGAGCAGTGACTGACAAAATGGAAAACCGTGCGGCTGTGTGCCGTAGCAAAACCCGGGACTTGTGCCCCAGGGGCCAAGCATAGTGGAAGTACCACTGGAGACATTATCATTCAAAACCATGGATGGGGCTGTAGGTTCATGGCCATTTCAAACCTGTCCAACGTCAAAGTAAGGGGGTGGTGGCACGTATGGAATCAATAGCTTCTGAGACGTTTCTATAATATGTTCACAGTTTATCAAGGGATGATATCTGCCAGAACAGTTTCATAAAAATGTGACTTGATCTCCTTTGGGAAAAAATGTTGGCTCTAATGCAAAGAAAGGAAGACTGTGAAAGTTTTAAAGCTTCCAAGGATCAAATGTTGTCTTATTTGATAGAAATGGATCTTGAGACTGCAAGCTTAACACCCATCCTTCCTTTTAGTAATTTTGGACTTTTGAATAAATGTACTTTCAAAATGCCCTTTGGAATTTATTCCAAGTAGGTCAGCTTTGGTACGTGGTGAGTGTCAGCTACGGAGAAGAATGATGGCCTGATTTTAATGTGACACATACAGTGTGGTAGTAGGTACTGAAAGGGCCTGGTGTGATGGTTTATGTTTATATTTTGGTTTTCTTCTCAGGGCAGAAATTAGTCCCCACATACACATGCCTTTCTTTGCATATAGACTGATTCTGAAGCCAGTTTTTAAAGGTTTAGTGTTCATATGTGCACAGGCAGATGGCCCTATTCCAACCCTAATGTGTTCCAACTATATGTGCCTTCTTAGAGTTGATTGGCTTCCAGCCTGCCTCACACCCAGGCCTGGTCTTTGGGAGCGTGGCCAGCTTCCTCCCCACTGTGGTTCCGTTCTGGGCGAGGGGGCTGAGCTAACTGGGACCACCAAGATATCTGTGGGCTTGGGTTCTTAAAGAATCATAGCTTGCTTATACTTTCATCCATAGGGCAGTTGGTAGTGGGTTGTTTTTTTTTTTTCTTTTCCTGTTCTCTTTTCTCTTCTTTTAAAATTAATAGGCACAGAGCAGAAAACTTATCCCAGTCGGGTAGAAGTTGTATTCTGTTGCGAACTTGTGACATATTAGAGGACAGCTGATCTGGATTTTATTTGATGTTCCTTTAGAATAGGGCTTCTAGGTCATCTGGATATCTGGAATCCGCCTGTTGTAGGTAATGCTGCTGGCTCATTTGGTTAAAGCAGTAACCCCTGTGAGTAACCTCTGTGAGTCTGAGCTGACAGAGTTGTCTCCATACGGGTCTTCTGCCCTCCTACTTTGGCTACAGATGGCACCCCCTTCCCTGTTATACACATGGCACAGTGCGCGCACGCGTGTGTGTGTGTGTGTGTGTGTGTGTGTGTGCGCGTGTGCACACACCCTCCACACTGAGGAGGGAGGGGGTCTGGATACATCACCGCAGGTGCTCTTGCAGCTCAGAAACCCAATCCACTGTGTAATCTTCCACTCCCTTCGTTTGACTTGATCTTTTGTTTGTTTTTCATTGTAGGTATAGCCTTTCCTACATACCATTCGCAAGGTAAGACTGTCTTTAGGATTATAATGTCTGTCATTTGGGGATGATGATAGCTTGCATGGGGCCTTTTAGTTTAGGGTGCTTTCAGAGAGTTCATGCTGTTTTATCTTTATGAAAATCCTTTGAGACGAGTAGGCAGATGTTATACACCTATTTTATAGATTAATAAGCTAACGCCCAACCCCCCCACCCGTAATACAACCAATGATGGGCATTGACCCAGGTCTACCGATTCCTGGTGCTGGGAACATTCTGCTGTGATAGACAGTATGTATATGCTCATTATCACTCTTTTAACCTGTAGGTTTGAGGAGATTTTCCTAAAGGTGAATATCACCGTAATATCACTGAGCAAGGGATGGAGGGGGTCTAAGTTCATGCTTGTTTTCTTGCACTATCCCACTGATGGGAACATTTCAGAAAAGAATTCATAAAAGGAAAGTAAGCAGGGCCAGGACTCTGGAGGACCAGGGTTTCCTAATTAACAGTGTGACCTTGAGCAACTCACTTGACCGCCCCCCCCACCCCCCGCCACCCGGCCTGAAAGGACTCGTGATAACTAACTTGGGTTGGCCCCTTCTCGCTCTGAGCTTCTGACCTCCAAACCTCCTTTAATTAGCACTTTCAGTGATCTTTGCCTCTGACTCTGTTCTCATGTCACCATTTAATTTCCATTCTTCTCTTTCATGACCTGTTAACTAAAAAGAGGCTTTTCCTTAACTGTGTTGAGGCAATGAGGAATGTGCGTGAGCTGGGAAGGAGGAAGAGCAGGCTTAGGCCTTCCAAGGCTGTTGCTGACAGTGATCGGAAGATGGTGGCGAGTGACTGATGAGACGAGAAGTTAACCAGCCCATCACGTTAAAGGCAGCTGGGTGGCTTTGTGAATAGGCTTTCCAGGTCCTTTAATATGTGTATTGTGAGCTGCCACAAGGGATCTTATTTGTCCCTAAAACCCTTTCTTGTGCAGAGCATCTGCTGGGACTTCAGTGCAGAGCGTATCTTAAGCAATGCTGTCCTAGAATTACCTTGATAGTAAAACGCAGCGCCCGCTCATGCGAAGGCATTCTCTCATGCTCCCTCCCTCCCTCCCTCCCTCGTGTGACTCCAGTGTCCTTGGCACAAATGCCGCTGAGAACACAAGGAGTAGAACTGGGGTGAGAAGCCCTAGAACATGGCCAGGTATGGCGGTGGGATGGATGTGCCTGCTTGAATAGAATAGTAATTTGCTGAGGCCTCACTCTTTCCTTGCACGGTCTACACTGCATTCCAAGGAGCAAGTGCCTGGGATAGGGCTTATACCTCAGGGTAGCAAGTGCTCAGTACCTATAGAGAGCTCCCTGTGCTAGGGAACTCCTGCAGGATGTCCCTTAACAAGTTTCTGCTGCCTGCTTAGAAAGGAGAAAGGCCCTAGTGCCTATTTGACTTAATGCTTTCGGTGCATTCTGTGATTCTGGTTGATATTAAAGTGCACGGTCCTGACTAATTTCTCGGTTTCAGATAGTTTCCACTTTCTTCCTATCTTTTCCTCCGATGGTCATGGTAGCTCTTCTTTATTAAATACCTACTCTGTTCAATGCACTAATTCCCAGACTGGTCTACAGGGTAAGTGGGGACGTGCCCTTTTACAGATGAGGAATTTGATACTCAAATAAGGGAAGTCCCTTCCGCGGGATAATATCACTAGTAGATGTTGAAGCTGAGGTTTGATGCCATGTAGATCTGACCCCATGGTCTAGGTGCTTTCTGCTCTGCAGCGTGCTACTCTGGGTGCCCAGAAAATCTCAAGGAGGGTCTTTACCACTTCCAGGAGCCTTTGGAGTGATGATCTCCCATTTATCTTTGTGTTTTTTCTTCCTAGGGACGCTGTGAAGAAGTGTTTTGCTGTATGTCTTGCATAACATACGGCCGGTTTTGCAAAGCTTTGGAAGGCATGGTGGATGGAAGCTCGTGGACCGTGTTGTAAATATCTTCTAAATCTCTGTCTCACAGACATGTGCCTTTGATCTTGCGGCGACATGCTGCTTGCATTCTGAACACCTGAGGGTTGCTTTGGGAGGCAACGGTGTGTTCCCAAACCCAAATGTCTGTAGCATGATATGAGAGGTGGGTTCTGTATCTGATGGAGTGGAATCTTCCTCGTGCACCTTTGCATGATGTTCCACTGAGTTCTCGTAAATAAAAACCTTGTTAAGCAGCAGCAGATAAGCCTTGGGAGCCAGTGATTCCCAGCTGGCAACAGGCCGCCCTGTTGGAGTCACAGGGGTGCAACAGGAAGGGATAGAGTTTGGGGGTCTACAGGGACTTCATAGATTTGTTCCTCAGCGTGGCATCTGTCACCCCTGCCCCACACAGTGTGGACACGCTTCTACTCTGGTGTCTGGGAACAAGTGCTTCTGCCCTCCTGACAGCTGCACACGAGCCCGTGGAGAGTGGACTGAAGTAGAAAAGGAGCACTTTTTGGTGATGTGTGTTGTTTTTAGACCTGAGCTGTGGCTCTTTTGCTGTTCTGATTCCACACCTGCCCATGGAATGTATTTTCTAACATTCAGTGCACACTTTTTTTCTCTTGGGTTTTTCTTTCTTTCCCCCACCCCGCCCCGTATCTTTACTCTTGACCTCCTGGAACGAGATTGAGAGAGAACAAAGCAGCAGCAGCAAACACTACTGCTTCCTTTTGGACAAGACCTGGTAGGAGGTGAAAAATCTTACTGCTCTCTGCTGTATTTTTTTCCCCCCATTATTTATAAATGTTTGCTTTTAAACTGATTTTGTTTTCCATTCTCCCCTAGAACGGGGCCAGGGGAGAGTAGGTGGGAAGACAGAGCCCCGCTGTGGAGCCAGCAGGAAGTAGGCACACCTGCCCAGTGACCTTTAAACAGTCCCAGCATTTGCAGTGGAGCCCGTGCTGGAAACAGTGGGAGAAGACACCAGGGGCTGCGGGGTGGCCATATTGCAGCTTGATGTCTCGCCACAGACAAAGTGCTTTCATGTCCCTGATCTTGTCTAGTCCTTGTAAGAGCCTTGTGATGAAGCAGGGATTGTTATCCCACCAGGCAGTCAAGGAAATCAAGGCTCAGAGAAGTTACGAGATCCGCCCAAAGCCACAGTCGATGGCAGAACTGAGCCCCAAGCCTTGGGTGCCCCAGCTTCGGTCCCCTTCATGACACTGCATTTTCCCGGTGTGGCTCTGGTGTTACCTCCTGTAACTGTTTTCCCTGTTTTCATCAGCCAAGCCTGTGCCTTTTCTGGTCGCAATCTCTCTACGTCATTGTATCTTCTCCTGCTCACTCTCCCTTTGGGAAGCTTCCTCTCGGATCTGTAGGATCTCCATCAGTCCTTTTGTGCCCTTTTGCTCCATCTTGCGGCCTGACCATCAGAATGCTCTATCTTGATCGTTGGAGTTCTTGGCATTACAGGACCTCCAAAGTCACCTTCAGAGGAGAAGTCTGTTTGGGTTTGCCTTTCTGTTCTTCTCCCAGGTTGGCCGGTCCGCTCAGGCTTTTGCTCTGGGAACCTCCAAACCAAAGGCAGTGGTCCACTGCTTGTCTCCTTGCTTGTGGCTAATTGCTGAATTCATTTTCCTGCTGCAGCCAAGACCTCAGACCAGTGAGGCTTTTCTTCTGAACTGGGGAGGTATGAACAGGCCTGACGGGGCCAGAGCGAGGAGCCAACGTTACTGGGTCCTTTTCTAGGCTGTTGAGGGCATCCTGTCTTCTGCTGGGACCCCTAACCTACCTTCAGCCAGGAGTGGAAAGTAGATGCTACCGTCTGGCTTGTGTGGGGCTCCTTCACAGTCCAGGTGCTTCCAGGAGACAGCTCAGATCTCAGAAGGGCTCTGTGAAGGGGGTCAGAAGTCGTCTTCTCTTTAGAGCTGATGTGAGGCTAGACTGGTCACTATGAGCTTCAAATAGGCTGGAGTAATACACCTAAAAGGCTGACCCCTCTGGGCCCTTTTCAGAGGCTGGACTTGACTTTGTGAGACATGAGGTTAAGATGTCACCAGACCTGTATAATGTAGTGGTGGTGAACGTGGGCTGTGAAGTCAAACAGGTCTGGGTGTGAGTTGTGGTTCAATCACCTGCTAGTGTTGTGTTGAACAAGCTCCTTAACCTCTGGTCCTCACATTGCTCTAAAAATAATGGGGATAATGATTCCTGCCAGATCCTCACAGGATGTCAATGAGAAACATGTCAAGTGCTTAGCATGGGGCCCAGCGTAGGTAAATGATATCTCGGTTAAAGGTGGGTATTATTATTTAATCCCGGAAATAATGGATGACCATTGAAGATGATAGGGTGACTATCTCTAGACATTAATTTATCTAAAAAAAGCTTATTTGGTAGTACGTTCCCGGCACTGTAGACGTTGCCATGCACTATCTCATTGAATATTCACAGTCACTTTGCCAGGCTAGCAGTCTTGTCTCCATTATTAGAGAAGGAACAGCCTCAGAGCGGGTAAGGGGTCTGTACCAGATCTCACCAGCCGAGGGCGCTAGCTCTTGCATGAAAGCTCCTGCTTTGCCTTAACTCTGGAGGCCTGTGGCCAGTTTGTTCAGACAGCTCCAGTCCGGACACCTCGGCAGCTTGTGGAGGATCCCGCCTTCCAGGATCTTCCAGACTCCGAAATTTTTCCTTCTTCCGCCGTACCCTTTGGTTGCTTCCCTACCTGTTTTTGTCTGCCGGACTGTAGGAGTAAGAAATCCATTTCAGATGTGCTGAAAGCTGTTACCAAGCAACTGTGCTGGTTAAAAGCAACCTCGTGGGTGAGATGAGGAGTGGAGAGTTAGGGTTTTAGGTCCTGTGGTTGGTCGTGGTCTCTCTCTTTCCCTGCTCCCCTGCCTTCTATCCTACCCCGTTCACTGCTGGGTGAAGGAGAGATCCTTGCCTTCTGGAATGAAGGGAACCGTTGAGGTAGCTCTTCTGCAGACAAGGAGTGTGTTCGTGCAAGGCTGTGCTTCCCACAGCTGGGTGGGGGCGCTGGCCTGAGCGCTCTTCCCTGGCCGTGTCGGCCTGTGACCGCCGTGTTGGGAGCAGAACGGCTCTCCAGACTTGGAGAGCCGGCTTCCAGGGCTCTTGGCCCATCTCTGCCTTCTCCCCACCCCTTAGAGACGGGGCGGGTCTGCTGACTAACTCGCTGCTTCCCATCTCCTCCTGTCTCGCGGTCTGAGAGGTCTCCCCTTTTGCCCGATGTGCTCGGGGGAACCTCTGGCTCTCCAGCCCCTCTGCGTGGCTGTGCCTGTGGCCACTGCTGCTGAGAGCCGGCCCGAGGTTCCTGCTCTCCCTCCCTCCCACAGACGGGCCGCCTTGTCCTTGGGAAGGCCCGACCACTCTCCGCAGCTGAGCATTCTCACCGGCTTCACTGTCTCAGTGCTTGGAGCTCCTGGGCTTCACGCCTGTATGGTGACTGTGGGTTACCCACCTGAGTGCTACCTGCCCCCCTAATCAGTACACGCTCAGGGAGCAGGAAATACAATCATGAAATGCATCTAAATAAGATTACTTTTGGATACTTCTGTTAGAAAAGATAATTAAGAAGTGGGTCATACCTGAAAAAAAAACAAAAGGGGTGTGGGGATACCGGTTTGGCTGCTTCTGCTTTTGATAGCTCCACGAGAGTGACATGTGTTGGAACACGTGTGATGAGCCTTGGTGGAATGAATTAGGGAATGGAGCTGCAGCCCTGTGGCTGTGGGGTCCTTCTTCTGTGGGGCCGCCTACACCAGTCTTGCCTTCTCGTCTCTTTCCTTAGATAACTTCTGACTAGAGTCTGCTGTAGGATTACAGATACTTCAAAGTCCACAACCCATCCTTCAACTTCATTTTCAGCAAATCAACAACAACGACAGAAATCAGTGTTTAAGGTTTATAGGGCCATGTTGCTAGATTACAGGCATTGTTCTTTTGGTTTGAAAAATCCAAAACTTTTTAAGATAAGTTTGGAGATGTGCAGTAGCTTCCTTGCAGATGGCATTTTTAAAAAAGCGAACAGACCTTCACCTGAAGTTAAATACTGATTGATATCTATCTGTGTAGCTCTCGGTAAGATTAACAAAAGAATTTACATTTAGAAGTCTAAATTTTGTAGCAATTTATATTTAAAAAGTTGGGGGATTAAATCATGTGACTTTCGAGCACCTTCTAATTCATAACTTGATGCAATTCTGAGATCTGGAGGATTTTTTGTCAAGTGAAGAGTGTGCCATGCAGTATTCTTGCCTCCGGTTTACTTGAGGTAGGGCGTTTAGTCCCACTTTTCGGTTATTTCTAGTTCTACCCTGAATGCATAGGTGACACTCCTAAGCCCCTGGTACACTTAAGCTTTGCTGTTGATGGCTCAGATTTCTGTCCCTTGACCTCACAAAGGGCCCCACAAAGCACCGGCAGAGGTCTCACCACGGAGCTTGTGAACAGAGCCCACGGTCCGTCAGAGCCTTTGTTACTGCAAATTGACTGAATAAAATTATGTCCTTCTTAGCAGGAGCTGATAAGCTGACGATGGGCTTGGAAATGTACAAAACATTTCCTGTAGACGGGATGAGCTGGAAGCAGGAAAGAGTGTGTTCACTAGACAGGAGGAACATGGCTATTTGGAGTGAAAGGTCAGTCCACAACATCATAATAAACAGTTACTACTGATGTGTATATTCACAACAAAGTAATGACACTACACTTAATAAACAGCACCAAAAAATAGACATAGCATGGACAAAAGTTCCCTGATACACATGGCTGCCTAGACTTAATATCCTTGTGGATCCTTGGGAGGCATCCTTTGAGACCAGACTGAGACTTGTCAGAGAATGTTGGTCTCTGCCTGTTGAACTTCCATACTGCAAGAAGAAGCAATGAGCCTTAAGTACAGATGAACCTTGTGTAATGTCTTAAAGGAGAACCATAGTTTACATGCAATCTTGTGGTCTTTTTGCTCTGAGAAGTGCTTATTTTGCCTTTTTCAATGTTTTTGCTTGACTTCGCCATTTGGAACAAGGAAAAAAAAAAAAAATTAAAACCTCTGAACTCTGATCTTTCGCTGCTTTTGTACATTCTGATTGTGCAGTTGAGGGTAAGGATGTTCAGAAGCCCATGGGGAATTTATATGCTTTCAGAACATTGTGCCTGTTTTAGTATGATGAGCTTTTAAAACACTTTGTTAAAACATCAATTTTTGTAACTGTATAGATACTCAGCTAATTTTGAATGCTGCTGGTGGCATACCTAAATTTTCATATTGCAAAATACATTCTTGTGTGCTGCTTTTCCTACCTTGAGATGCTGTTTCATACAGTGAAGATTGTTTTCTTTTTACTAACTCATTTCAGAGAAAGAATTTTACTGTTAAGTAAGCTGTTTTTTTCCCCCAAATATCACAAAACAATTCTTTTTTTTTTTTTTTTGCTTTTTTCCTCCAATAAATGATAGCATTATGATCTTTAATAAATCTAGTGTTGTCTCTTATTCATGTTTGTTTTTCCAGGAGTCACTGAGCCAAATGAAGATTGCAGGACTATGAGAAAAGACCATGTCTTTAATATGAATCCTTAATGGTAGTGTACATCTTAGGCACTTAAAGATGTTTTTTGAGATAAATTGATATGTTTAGCCTCTCTTTCAAATGACTTCAGGATAAACACAGGTCTAAGGACAGTTTTGAAGGTTTTTGAAAGGTAAGACATTTCAAGTGTTTATTTTGGAATATTCCCACACACCTAGCTGGATAAGTCACTTTATGTAAACTAGGTTGTCAAATTAATTACTGAAAGGTTTTTAATAATATTTGCTTATTCTTTTAATGTCTGTAGCACTTGTAGTTATGCCAGTTCTTTCATTGCAGATACTGGTTATTTGTATCTTTCTTTATCTTGATCAGTTTAGCTTGAGGTTTATCAATTGTATTGATAGTTTCAAAGATAACTCACTTAAAAAAATTTGAACATTTAACTAAAGAAGATATGTGAATGGCAAGCAAACACATCTAATACACACTATGTTATCATTATATGAAGTTTAATAAAAACAGGTAAAACTCAATTCTAGACTTTAAAGACACATTCTTAGGTGGTAAAACTATAATGAAAGCAAGGAAGTTATTTGCATAAAAGTTTGCATAGTGATTAGTTTGAGAGGGATGGAGAGGTTAATGATTGGGAAGGGACAGGATGTGGAGGGAGACCCTGGGTATTGGTTGTGTTTTATTTCTTGATCAAGTGTTTATTTCTTGATCAAGTATTTATTTCTTACAAGGTGTTCACTGGTAAATCATTGCACTGTGTGTTTTCTGTGTATGTGCACTTTTGTGATGTGTTATATTTTATAATAAAAGAACCAGCTTTGGTTTCATTGATTTTCACTATTGGTTGTCTGTTTTCTATTTAATTGATCTCTTTTTGGTTTTTTTTTTTGGTCCAATAACTGTTTATTGTGCTTGCTTTTACAATAATTGATTTCTTTTATTATTTCTTTTCTTATATTTACTTTAGGTTTATCTTACTTTTCCAGCTTTTTAAAAATTTATTTACATTTTTCCTGTTTACTCTTATACATCCAACATTCAAGTTATAAAAATTTTAAGCTCAATGTATTTAGTTAAAAAAATGGAGGCTTTTGGGATAAAACCCAATGGACTAAGGCTCAGTCTCTTATTTTTTATTTTCCTTGTTGGTTATTTATTTTAAATATAGCAGTGTGTACATGTCAATCCCAAACTCCCTAACTATCCCTCCCCCCCACCCTTCCCCCCGGTAACCATAAGTTCCCTCTCTAAGTCTGCGAGTCTGTTTCTGTTTTGTAAATAAGTTCATTTGTATCGTTTTTTTTTGATTCCGCATATAAGTGATATCATATGATATTTCTCTTTGTCTGACTTACTTCACCCAATGTGACAATCCCTGGGTCCATCCATGTTGCTGCAAATGGTGTTATTTCATTCTTTTTAATGGCTGAGTAATATTCCATTGTATATATGTACCACAACTTCTTTATCCATTCCTCTGTAGATGGACATTAGGTTGCTTCCATGTCTTGGCTACTGTAAACAGTGCTGCAATGAACATTGGAGTGCATGTATCCTTTTGAACCATGTTTTTCTCTGGATATATGGCCAGGAGTGGGATTGCAGTATCATATGGTAGCTCTATTTTTAGTGGTTTAAGGAACCTCCATACTGTTCTCCACAATGGCTGTACCAATTTACATTCCCACCAACAGTGTAGGAGAGTTCCCTTCTCTCCACACCTTCTCTAGCATTTATTGTTTATGGATTTTTTGATGATAGCCATTCTGACTGGTGTGAGGTGATACCTCACTGTAGTTTTGATTTGCATTTCTCTAATAATTAGTGATGCTGAACATCTTTTCATGTGCCTCTTGGCCATTTGTATGTCTCCTTTAGAGAAATGTCGAATTAGGTCTTTTGCCCATTTTTCGATTGGGTTGTTTGTTTTTTTGATATTGAGCTGCATGAGCTGCTTGTATATTTTGGAGACTAATCCCTTGTCAGTCACATCATTTGCAAATATTTTCTCGCATTCTGTGGGTTCTGTTCGTTTTGTTTATGGTTTCCTTTGCTGTGCAAAAGCTTTTGAGTTTAATTAGGTCCCATTTGTTTAATTTTGTTTTTATTTCCATTACTTTGGGAGACGGGTCGAAAAAGATATTGCTGTGATTTATGTCAGAAAGTGTTCTGCCTATGTTTTCCTCTAAGAGTTTTATAGTGTCCAGTCTCACATTTAGGTCTTTAATCCATTTTGAGTCTATTTTTGTGTATGGTGTTAGGGAGTGTTCTAATTTCATTTTTTTACATGTAGCTGTCTAGTTTTCCCAGCACCATTTATTGAAGAGACTGTCTTTCCTCCATTGTATAGTCTTGCCTCCTTCATTGTAGATTAATTGACCATAGGTACATGGGTTTATTTCTGGGCTTTCTAACCTGTTCCATTGATCTATATTTCTGTTTTTGTGCCAGTAGCATACTGTTTTGATGACTATACCTTTGTAGTATAGTCTGAAGTCCTGATTCCTCCAGCTCCATTTTCCTTTCTCAAGACTGCTTTGGCTATTTGGGATCTTTTGTGTCTCCATACAAATTTTAAGATTTTTTGTTCTAGTTCTATGAAAAATGCCATTGGTAGTTTGATAGGGATTGCATTGAATCTGTAGATTGCTTTGGGTAGTATAGTCATTTTCACAATGTTGATTCTTCCCATCCAAGAACATGATATATCTCTCCATCTGTTTGCATTATCTTCAATTTCTTTATCAGCATCTTATAGTTTTCAGAGTACAGGTCTTTTGTCTCCTTAGGTAAGTTTATTCCTAGGTATTTTATTCTTTTTGGTTTGATGGTAAATGGGATTGTTTTTTGAATTTCTCTTTCTGAACTTTCAGTGTTAGTGTATAGATATGCAACAGATTTCTGTATATTAATTTTGAATCCTGCAACTTTACCGAATTCATTGACAAGCTCTAGTAGTTTCCTGGTAGCGTCTTTAGGATTTTCTATGTATAGTATTATGTTATTTGCAAACAGTGAAAGTTTAACTTCTTCTTTCCCAATTTGGATTCCTTTTATTTCTTTTTCTTCTCTGATTTCCATAGCTAGGACTTCCAAAACTGTTGAATAAAAGTGGCAAGAGTGGACATCCTTGTCTTTTTCCTGATCTTAGAGGAAATGCTTTCAGTTTTTCACCATTGAGTATGATGTTAGCTGTATGTTTGTCATCTATGGCCTTTATTATGTTGAGGTAGGTTCCCTCTGTGCCCCCTTTCTGGAGAGTTTTTATCATAAATTGGTGTTGAATTTTGTTAAAAGCTTTTTCTGCATCTATTGAGATGATCATATGGTTTTTATTCTTTAATTTGTTGATGTGATGTGTCACATTCATTGATTTGCAGATATTGAAAAATTCTTGTGTCCCTGATAAATCCCACTTGATCACTTGTATGATCCTTTTAATGTATTGTTGGATTTGGATTGCTAGTATTTTGTTGAGGATTTTTGTGTTCATCAGTGATATTGACCTGTAGTTTTCTTTTTTTGTGGTATCTTTGTTTGGTTTTGGTATCAGGGTGATGGTGGCCTCATAGAATGAGTTTGGGAGTTTTCCTTCCTCGGCAATTTTTTTGGAAGAGTTTGAGAAGGATAGGTGTTAGCTCTTCTCTAAATATTTGATAGAATTGTCCTGTGAAGCCACAGTTTCAATTTCAGTACTTGTGATTGGTCTGTTCATATTTTCTACTTCTTCCTGGTTCAGTCTTGGGAGAGTGTACCTTTCTAAGAATTTGTCCATTTCTTCCAGGTTGTCCATTTTATTGGCATACAGTTGCTTGTAGTAGTCTCTTATGCTCCTTTGTATTTTTGTGGTGTCAGTTGTAACTTCTCCTTTTGCATTTCTAATTTTATTGTCTTGAGTCCTCTCTCTTTTTTTCTTAATGAGGCTGGCTAAAGGTTTATCAATTTTGTTTATCTTTTTAAAGAACCAGCTTTTAGTTTCATTGACCTTTGCTATTGTTTTCTTCATCTCTATTTCATTTATTTCTGCTCTGATCTTTATGCTTTTTTTCCTTCTACTAGCTTTAGGTTTTGCTTGTTCTTCTTTCTCTAGTTGCTTTAGGTGTAAGGCTAGGTTGTTTATTTGAGATTTTTCTTGTTTCCTGAGGTAAGATTGTATTGCTATAAACTTTCCTCTTAGAACTGCTTTTGTTGCATCCCATAGGTTTTGGATCATTGTGCTTTCGTTTTCATTTGTCTCTATGTATTTTTTGATTTCCTCTTTGATTTCTTCAGTGACCCATTGGTTGTTTAGTAGCATAGTGTTTAGTCTCCACATGGTTGTGTTTTTTACAGTTTTCTTCTGGTAGTTTATTTCTAATCTTATAGTGTTATGGTCAGAAATGATGCTTCACATGATTTCAATTTTCTTAAATTTACTGAGGCTCGCTTTGTGGCCCAGCATGTGATCAGGCCTGGAGAATGTTCCATGTGCACAAGAGAAGAATGTGTATTCTGCTGCTTTTGGATGGAATGCTCTATAAATATCAATTAAGTATAAGTGTATCTGGTCTAATGTGTCATTTAAGGCCTGTGTTTCCTTATTGATTTTCCGTCTGGATGATCTGTCCATTGATGAAAGTGGGGTGTTAAAGTCCCCCACTATTATTGTGTTACTGTTGATTTCTCCCTTTATGACTTTTAGTACTTGCCTTATGTATTTGAGGTGCTCCTATGTTGGGTGCATATATGTTTACAATTGTTGTATCTTCTTCTTGGATTGATCCCTTGGTCATTATGTAGTGTCCTTCTTTGTCTCTTATAACAGTCTTTATTTAAAAGTCTATTTTGTCTAATATGAGAATTGCTACTCCAGCTTTCTTTTGATTTCCATTTGCATGGAATACCTTTTTTCTATCCCCTCACTTTCAGTCTGTATGTGTCCCTAGGGCTGAAGTGGGTCTCTTATAGACAGCGTATGTATGGGTTTTGTTTTTGTATCCATTCAGCCAGTCTATGTCTTTTGGTGGGAGCATTTAATCCATTTACATTTAAGGTGATTATTGATATGTATGTTCCTATTGCCATTTTCTTAACTGTTTTGGGTTTGTTTTTGTAGGTCTTTTTTCTTCCCTTCCTCTTTTGTTCTCTTCTCTTGTGGTTTGATGACCCTCTTCAGTGTTGTGTTTGGGTTGCTTTTTCTTTTTTGTGTGTGTATCTCTTGTAGTTTTTGGGTTTGCTGTTCCCATGAGGTTTTAATATAGTAGTGTATATATGTACAAGGTTGTTCTAAGTTGCTGGTCTCTCTCCCACCTAGAGAAGTTCCTTTAGCATTTGTTGCAAAGCTGGTCTGGTGGTGCTGAATTTTCTTAGCTTTTGCTTGTCTGTAAAGCTTTTTCTTTCTCCATCCAATCTGAATGAGAGCCTTGCTGTGTTGAGTATTCTTGGTTGTAGGTTCTTCCCTTTCATCACTTTAAATATATGATGCCACTCCCTTCTGGCCTGCGGAGTTTCTGCTGAGAAATCAGCTGATAACCTTATGGGAGTTCCCTTGTATGTTATTTGTTGTTTTTCCCTTGTTCCTTTTAATGTTTTTCTTTGTCTTTACTTTTTGTCAATTTGATTTCTATGTGTCTTGGCGTGTACCTTCTTGGTTTATCCTGCCTGGGACTCTCTGCACTTCCTGGACTTGGGTGGCTGTTTCCTTTTGCACGTTAAGGACGTTTTCAGCAATTATCTCTTCAAATATTTTCTCAGGTTCTTTCTCTCTCTCTTCTCCTCTGGGACCCCTATACTGTGAATGTTGGTGCATTTAATGTCCCAGAGGTCTCTTAGACTGTCTTCATTTCTTTTCATTCTTTTTTCTTTATTCTGTTGCATGGCAGTGATTTCCACCATTCTGTCTGCCAGGTCACTTATCCGTTCTTCTGCCTCAGTTATTCTGCTATTGATCCCTTCTTGTGTAGTTTTCATTTCAGTTATTGTGTTGTTCATCTCTGTTTCTTTGTTCTCTAATTCTTCTAGGTCTTTGTTAAACATTTCTTGCATCTTCTCGATCCTTGCCTCCATTCTTTTTCCAAGATCCTAGATCATCTTCACTATCATTCCTCTGAATTCTTTTATTGGAAGGTTGCCTATCTCCACTTGACTTAGTTGTTTTTCTGGGGTTTTATCTTGTTCCTTCATCTGGGACATATACCTCTGCCATTTCATTTTGTCTAATTTTCTGTGATTGTGGTTTCCATTCCACAGGCTACAGGATTGTAGTTCTTGCTTCTGCTGTCTGCCCTCTGGTGGATGAGGCTGTCTTCAGCTTTTTAAGTTAGAGGCTTAAATAATTGATTTTAGATATTTTTTTTCTAATATAATTTCATACTGTAAATTTCTCTCTAAGCACTGTTTTAGCTGCATCTCACAAATTTTGATACATTGTATTTTCATTTTAATTCCGTTCAGTATATTTTCTTATTTCTCCATGATTTTTTTTCTTTGACCTGTTGATTATATAGAAGTGTGTTTAATTTTCAAATGTTGGAGATTTTCTGGATGTCTATTATTGATGTATAACTTAATTCCATTGTAGTCAGAGAACATATTCTATATTATCTTCATGATTTTAAATATATTGGGACTTGTTTTATGGCCCAGCATATAGTCATCTTGATGGATGTTCCATGTATATTTGAAAAGCATGTGTATTAAGCAGTGGCTGTGTGGAGTGCTGTGTAGCTATCAGTTTAGGTCAGATTGGTTGATAGTACTGTTTACGTTCTAACCTTACTGATTTTGTCTACTTCTATAAATTACTGAGAGAGATGTGTTAATTATAATTTGAATTTAACTATCCATTCAATCAGCTTTTTTATAATTTATTTAAAACATTAAAAAATAAAATACGCATAGAGAAACAAAATAAGATACAAAACAAACAAAAATGTACAGCTCAATGAATTATTACGAAATGATTGTATAACCACCACCCAGGTCAAGAAATAGAACGTTGTTAGCATCCCAAAGTTCCCTTATGCTCCCTTCCAGTTATTGCTTCCTGTATTCCTCCTTCACAAAGGTGACCAGTATCTGATTTTATAGTGTCACTTCCTTGGTTTTCTTCAGAGTTTTTTTCTTTCAATTTTGTTGAGATACAATTGACATAACAGTACTGTATAAGTTTAAGGCATATAGCATAATGACTTGACTTATATACATCTTGAATTAATTGCCAAAATAAGTAGAGTCAACACGTATCATCTCATTTAGATCCAAAAAAAAAAAAAAGGAAGAAGAATATATTTTTTCCTTTGTGATGAGAACTTTTAGGATTTACTCTCTTAACAACTTTCAGATATACCAATACAGCAGTGTTCACCATAGTTATCATGTTGTACATTACATCCCCAACACTTATTTATCTTATAACTGGAAATTTGTAACTTTTACCCACATTCATCCAGTTTTCACACCTCCCAACACCTATCTCTGTTAACTCCAAATCTGATCTCTTTTTCTATGAGGTTTTATTTTTTGCTGTTGTTTGTTTGCTTTTTAAGATTCCACATGTAAGTGAGATCATACGGTATTTGTCTTTCTCTGTCTGATTTATTTCACTTAGCATAATGTCCTCAAGGTCCATCCATGTTGTCATAAATGGCAGGATTTCCTTCTTCTTTATGGCTGAATAGTATTCCTGTGTGTGTGTGTGTGTTTCAATATCATGCTGAGTTCAGTTTGCTGGGGTTTTTTTGGGAGGGGGTTTGCATCAATGTTCATAAGGGATATTGGCCTCTAGTTTTTTTAATGGTGTCTTTGGCCTCATAGAATGAGTTAGGAAGTCTTCCCTCCTCTTCAATTTTTTGGAAAAGTTTGTGAAGGATTAGTTTTTCTTTAAATATTTGGTAGAATTCCAGTGACTCTATCATGTCCAGGGCTTTTCTTTGTGGAGGTATTTTTGATTACTGATTCAGCCTCCTTACTAGTTATAGGTCTATTCAGATTTTCTATTTCTTTGTAATTTAGTCTTGGTAAAGGACTGCCAAGTATTGTGCGTCTAGAAATTTGTCCATTTAAAACTAGGTTGTCCGATTTTTTGGCGTATAATTGTTCATGGAACTCTCTTGTCCTTTTTATTTCTGTAGGATTGGTAGTAATGCCCCCACTTTCATATCTGATTTCAGTAATTCCTGTTGTCTCTTTTTTTCTTAGTTCATTTGGCTAAAGGTTTGTTGATCTTAGTGATCTTTTTTTGTTGTTGATCTTTTTGTTGCTCTTTTCTTTTGTAGATCTTGTTGATCTGTTTTGTTTCATTGTTTTTTTCTGTTGTTTTCTATTCCCTATTTTATTTATCTCTGCTCTAACATTTATTATTATTATTTTTCTACTACTAGCTTTGGGTTTAGTTCTTTTTTCCCTAGTTCCTTAAGTTGTAAAGTTAGGTTGTCGGTTTTAGATCTTTCTTTCTTCCTTCCTTCCTTCCTTTCATTTTTGGCTGTGTCGGGTCTTGGTTGCAACATGAGGGATCTTTCGTTGCTGTGTGTGGACTCTTCATTGTGGCACGTGGGATTCTCTCTAGTTGTGACACTCAGGCTCTGTAGTTGTGGTGAGCAGACTCTGTAGTTGCGGCATGTGGTCTCCAGAGCATGCGGGTTTAGTAGTTGCAGTGCACAGGCTCTCTCTAGTTGTGGTGTGCAGCCTCTGTAGTTGTGGCACACAGGCTCCAGAGCACATGGGCTCTGTAGTTGTGACATGTGGGCTCTGTAGTTGTGGCGTGCAGGCTCAGTAGTTGTGGTGCGCGAGCGTAGTTGCCCTGCGGCATGTGGGATCTTAGTTCCCCGACCAGGGATAGAACCCGTGTCTCTTGCATTGGAAGGCAGATTCTTAACCACTAGACCACCAGGGAAGTCCTGTTTCTTGTTTTTTAATGTAAGCATTTATAGCTGTAAATTTCCCCCAGGACTGCTTTTGCTGCATCTCATAAATTTTGGTATGTTGTGTTTTCATTTTCATTCCTCTCTAAATATTTTCTAATTTCCCTTGTGATTTCTTCTTTAATTCATTGGTTGTTTAACAGTGTGTTGTTTAATTTCCATAATTTTGTGAACTTTCCAGTCTTCTTTATGTTATTCATTTCTAACTTAATCCCTTTGTGGTCAGAGAAGATGTTCTGTATGATATATGTATCTTTTAAAGTCTATTGAGACTTAATAAATAGCCTAACATACGGGCTATCTTGGAAAATGTCTCATGTGCATTTGAGAAGAATGTTTATGCTGTTGTTGGTTGGAGTGTTCTGTATGTCTATTAAATCTCATTTGTTTATTGTGTTAAGTCCTCTATTTCCTTACTTTCTGTCTGGTTGTTCCATTCATTATTGTAAGTGGGGTATTAAAGTCTGCAACTATTACAGTAGAACTGCCTGTTCCTCCCTTCAGTTCTGTCAGTTTTTGCTTCATCTATTTAGACGTTCTGTCATTGTGTACATAAATATTTATAATTGTTATATCTCTTGCTGTATTGAAACTTTCATTAATATATAATGTACTTCTTTGTCTTTTGTAAATTTTTTTGCTTAAAGTCTGTTTTGTCTGATATAAGTATAGCCATTCCTCCTCTCTTTTTATTACCATTTGCATGAAATATCTTTTTCTATCCTTTTGCTTTCGACCTGTTTGTCCTTGGCTCTCAAGTGAGTCTCTTATAGACAGCATGTAGTTGGACCATGTTTGTTTATCCATTCTGCCAATTTTTGTCTTTTGTTTGGAGAATTTAATCTATTTACATTTAAAGTAATTACTGATAAGGAGGAACTTATTTTTGTCATTGTGCTATTTGTTTTCTATATGCCCTACAACTTTTTTGCCCCTCATTTCCTGCATTTTTGTCTTTTGTGTTTAGTTGATTTTTTAGTAGTGAATTATTTAAATACCTTCTCAGTTTCCTTTGGTGCTTTTCTGTAGCTATTTTCTTTGTGGCTACCATGGGAATTATGCTTAACATCCTAAGTTGAATGTATAGCAGCTTATCTTCAGTAACATGTAAAAACTGTGTTCCTTTACAGCTCTTGTCGTCACCTCTTTTGGTTGTTGATGCCATAAAATTACAGCTTTATACATTGTGTGCCTGAAAACGTAAACTAATAATTCTTTTAAATGCATTGGTCTCCTAAGTTCTGTAGAAAACAAAATTTGGAGTTACAAACCAAAGTTATAATAATACAAGCTCTTATACTAATAATTGCTTTTTTTCTTTAAACATGTTAGTCTCTAAAATCGTGTAGAAAACAAAAGTACAATTATAAACCATTGTTACAATAAAACTAGTTTTCATAATTGCCTAGGTATTTACCTTTATTGAGATCTTTGTTTTTCCATATGGCTTTGAGGTATTGTTTAGTATCTTTTCATGCCAGGGAGTCCTTTGCAGGACTCCCTTGAGCATTTTTTGTAGGGCAGGTCTAGTAGTCATGAACTCCCTCAGCTTTTGTTTATCTCTGGGTGTTTTGATTTATTCCTCACTTTTGAAGGGCAGTTTTGCTGAATATGATTCTTGGCTGGCAGTTTTTTTCATTTAGCACTTTGAATATATTGGCCTACTGTCTTCTGGCCTTCAAAGTTTCTGATAAGAAATCTCATTGAGGATATTATTGAGGATCCCCTGTATGTGATGATTAGCTTCTCTCTTGCTGCTTTCAATATTTGCTTTTTTTTTTTGGCTTTTGAAAGTTTGGTGTGGGTTTCTTTGAATTCACTTTACTTGGAGTTTGTTGGGCTTCTTGGATGTTTATAACCATGTACTTCATGAAATTTGGGAAGTTTTCAGCCATTATTTTTTCAAATATTTTCTCTTTCCCTTTCTCTCTTTTCCTTCTGGGATACCCACAATGCATACGTTGGTATATTTGCTGGTATCCGAAAGGTTCCTTAGACTGTGTTCACTTTTCTTCAATCTTTTTTTCTTTGTTTCCCAGCATTGATAATTTCCATTGTCTTATATTTAAATC
The DNA here is from genome assembly GCF_028023285.1 of Balaenoptera ricei. Lineage (NCBI taxonomy): Eukaryota > Metazoa > Chordata > Mammalia > Artiodactyla > Balaenopteridae > Balaenoptera > Balaenoptera ricei. The sequence continues at coordinate 130,582,448 of NC_082639.1, forward strand.
CACTGATTCTTTCTTCTACCTGCTTAAATCCACCTTTGAATCCTTTTTACCACCCTAGCTCCCATAAGCTGTGTGCAGGCTGTTTCAGGAACACTGCATAGCTGCCTTCCAGGTGGCTGGAGATGGGTGATGGGTAGCCATTACTGTGTAAGAGCTGAAATTGACTAAAATCAACCACAATTTATTGTCCAAGCCTTCTCCTCCAAGTTGCAAGCCTTCAACAGACCCCAGAGTCCCAAAATAGTTATATCAGACAGATTCTGCCAATCCAGTTATTGTCTAGGTGGGGAGACAGATTCCTGGTGCTTTCTACTCTGCCACTTTCTCAGAATTTTCATCATCTTTTACTTTCATTGTTTCCGTTAAGAAATCAGTTTTATGATAGTTGGTGCATCTTTGAAAGCAATCTATTTTTTCCCACCTGGCTCTTTGTACTCAGTATTTTACTGTGATGTAATTAAATGTCCATTTCTTTTTATTATCTTTTTAGAATTTTTAGGGCTTCATGAACCTTTACCTCAGTGTCTTCCATTAGTTTTGGAAAGGTCTTAGCTGTTATCTCTTACATTATTTTTCTCCTCTCCTTCTGGGACTCTAATTAATATGATAGACAGTCTCACTTTATACTTTATATCTCTTACCCTATTTTCTGTGTGCTTTAGTTCTTTTATTTCTTCACGTTTAATTCTAGGTGTTATCTTCTGGCTTCTTCCAGTTCATTTGCTCTTCAGCTGTGTCTTATATCATGTTGAACCTATCCACATTGAATTCTTAATTTCAGTTGTGTTTTTAGTTTTAGAGTTTTCATTTAGTACTTTAAAAAATAGTTTCCAGTTTTCTGTTGAAAAATCCCTATACTATCTTTTATCTCCCTGAAAATGGTCAGCATGTGTCTGTTAAATCCATTTTCTGAAGGCCCTGATAGTTCTGTTTATAGTGTCTTTTGGTTTTTCTGGTTTTCATTCATGGTGTCTTGTTCCCTTGTTTGCCTTTTTTTAAAAAAATAAATTTATTTAATTTACTTATTTTTGGCTGCGTTGGGTTCATTGCTGCACGTGGGCTTTCTCTAGTTGCGGTGTCCGGGGGCTACTCTTTGTTGCGGTGCATGGGCTTCTCATTGTGGTGGCTTCTCTTGTTGCCGAGCATGGGTTCCAGGCACGCGGGCTTCAGTAGTTGCGGCACACGGGCTTCAGTAGTTGCGGCACACGGGCTTCAGTAGTTGTGGCTCGCGGGCTCTAGAGCGCAGGCTCAGTAGTTGTGGCGCACGGGCTTAGTTGCTCCGCGGCATGTGGGATCTTCCCGGACCAGGGCTCGAACCCATGTCCCCTGCATTGGCAGATGGATTCTTAACCACTGCGCCACCAGGGAAACCCCTGCCTGACTATTTTTATTTTGTGCTAGGTGTTGCATTTGCAGAAAGCTCTGTTGAAATAATTTGAAGCCTAGAATCTTCCATAGATAATTTATATTTACTTCTGGCAAGTGATTGGGAGTACCAGCACTGAGGGTAATTTCAAGGTGATTGGTAACTAAGTTACTCCTGGTTTACTCTATCTCCTGGTGCACAGCTCTTCAAGGCCAAACCCAAAGATAAGGAGGATCCATCATTTGTTCCCCTCCTTATGTCCTAGTCTCCTTGCTCCTACCTAGATTCAGGAAGCCTTCAGAAGTGCTTGCTAGACCCTTAGCCTCTTCTTTTGGAATCGGCAAAACCTTCCCAGAAAAAGCACTCCAAACACCCAGATCACTTCCCCAGACTCTGTCTTCTTCCCTATCCTGACTTTATAATTCCTCGCCACTTTGTTGGATCTCTGATGCTTTCAAGTAGATAATTATATTTTGTCCAGATTTTCTGTTTGTTCTCAGGATGAGGGTTGGTTCAGATTATTTGGCTTGCTGTTAATGGAAGCAAAAATGCCCTCCTATCAACTTTTGTGATGCCTTCTATCATAGTCACAAATGGCTTTTTCATGCTCTTTATGATGTTTAAGCTTTTGGCTAATAAGAGTAATGACCTTATTTAGCCTCCTTTCCTGCCTTTTTTATTTTTTTGCATTTTTTGTTCAGCTTTCACATTTTCTTTTTTTATTTGGCATCTTTTCTCAAGTTATATCAAAGCTGAATGCAAAAGAAAAAAAATTGTGTTGTGAATATGTCTATATATGCAGGGTAAAATTTGTTTTCATTCTTCCTGTCTTCCTCATAAAAAGAGTAGTTTGTTGGGCCTTAGAAATTTTTTGTTTGGGAATTTAGTATTAGAAGATACTATAATATTTAGTAATTTAGGTAAAATGCTTGAGCTGTACATTTTTTAAAAGCTTGTTTTTTGGTTATTCATATATATATAATTTAAAAAATTCTCATTAGACATATATATTCACACTGGGTAATTAATAAAAATCTACTTTCAATTTATTTTCTTCTGAATTATTTCATGGAACTCATGATTCTGTTTTCTGGAGTTATGTTTATCCTAAAGCTAACTTAGGAAGAAGGGAAGAATGTTGGCCTCTAGGAAGAACATCAGAGAACTTGATTTAAGGTAGATAAGCCAATCAACCAATGGGCAATATCTCCAAAAATCACTAATAAGTTTCTGCATAGAAATGTCTTATTTTCTAAACAAGCAAGTAAAACTTTACTCAATTATCATGGGATTGGGGGATTAAAGTAAGAAATAAAGGAATATGTCAAATCGTGAGGTCCATTGAGCATCAAACTTGAGGTTGCTTCTATTTCAACATTTTCATAAATATTCCTCCAGAGGAATTACAGGTGAAATTGAGAAATTTGTAGATAATGCAAAATCCATCTGACAAGTAAAAATTCTGAGCTGATGGAAAAATGCAGGAAAATCCAACCAAATCTTATGTATTGTCACAAAAGTGGTAGATGACTAAGCATACAGTGAAAAGCAACCCAAATTGTGTTTATGATCATGGGCTCCAACTTGCCATTTGCCACCTAGAAACTCAGGGTCAAATTAATTTTTGAGTGAGGTTTCTGGTGAAAAATCACAGATATTTGGGGGTCTGACAAATAGATTGCCAGTGGCTTTGTAAAATCTAACCTTTCAGACATGGAAAAGGGATGAGCTGCTGGCATGGGAGGGTATCTTAAAAAGCTCTTGTGACATTGATTTGGAACTGACCCCAGACACTAATGAAAGAGTAATCCTCCCTGAATCACCCCAAAGCTAGTAATCCCTAGGGCTGCATGTTGGTGATTAAAAAAGAAAGGTAGGAGCAGCTGTCTTTTTGTTCAGTTTAATTATGACCCAGTACCTGGGTGAGTGTTAATTTCCTGGTGGCACTGGAGGTGGGTGGAGAAAGGTGTTAGGTTTCTGCACGCTGCAAGGACTGAATGTGCAGACATGAATTCTGCCTGGTATATGCCCAGGGATGTGGACACTGTTCAGGGGAGCTCAAGCTCATGAGCTCAGGTTGCGTGGCATTCAATTTCTGCCCTTTAAGTCTGAGACATGGGCTGCCGTGTGCCAGAGGACACAGCAGTGCTATCAGGTGTCAGCTAGACTGCACACCTTAATTAGTAGCCCCCACCTCCAGCAGGGCAGCTGCTGGGCCTGTGGGGTATAACTCCATTAAGTCATCAGGAAGAAGAGGAACATTTAGCCCTCTTAATCCCTTTAGCAGCATTCAGCGCCAGAGGTCACAGAACTGGGCATCTGCTTTCTCAAGTTCCCAGTTCCGAATATTCAAGTTGGTGTCTAAGGATGTGTTCACAGACAGCCTGTGAGCTACTGGCTGTTCTTGGAAATGAATGCCCCTGCTCATGGTGAATGTGGAACACCATTCCTTCCAACTCGTCTCCTCTGTGTTTTCTCTATTTGAGAATGGTCCTATTGTCTGCCCAGTCATCCAGCCAGATGCTTGATATCATTGCATATGCCTTTTACCTCCTAAATAGCTCTCGCATCTACTGCATCCTCTCCTTTTCCATTGCACCTGCCTTGTTCTCCTTCACCACCCCTCTTGAGGGTTTCTGCAGCATTCTCCCTGCCTGCCTGCAATCCCATCACTTTCCTGTCCAGCTTCCACATTGCCACCAATGCACTCTTCCTAAAGTGTCAATCTCATCAGGTTGTCTACTTGCTTAAAGTTACACAGTGGCTCCTAATCACCTATAGCTGCTTTTGCTAATCTTCAATCATCTTCTTACCATCTTTGTGATGTTCAAGTTTTACCTTCATTATTGCTTTATTATTATTTTAATTTAAACCACATCTCTCCTTTTAGTTTTACTTTTTACTTGTCCTCGGAAATACTATCCTTAAAGGCATGGGTTTCACATGCTAGTTACAGTTCTCTGCTGTAACTACTATAATAATCAGTGTTAGGCTGCGTGCCACCTAAAATTGTTTCCTTGTGGGAAATACTGAATATCCAAAGCCATTTATCATTTCCTCTCTAGTCTAATATTCCACAGGCTTGACTCCTTGATATTGTTTGAACATATACAACCTTCCAAAACTGAGTCAAGAAGAAACAGACAATTGGAACAGACTGATCACTAGTAGTAAAATTGAATTTGTAATAAAAGCTCCCAGCAAACAAAAGTCCAGGACTGGATGGTTTCACAGGGGAATAATACCAAACATATAAAGAAGAACTAATACCTGTCCTTCTCAAACTATTCCAAAAAATTGAAAAGGAGGGAACACTCCCAAATTCATTCTGTGAGACCACCAATACCATGATACCAAAACCAGACAAAGACGCTACAAAAAATGGAAATGATATCTTTGGTGGATATAGGTGCAAAAATCCTCAACAAAATATTAGCAAACCAAATCCAGCAATATATAAAAAGGATCATATGCCATGATCAAGTTGAATTTATTCCAGGGACACAAGGATGGTTCAGTATTCACAAATCAATCAATATGATACACCACATTAATAAAAGGAAGAATAAAAATCATATTTCAATAGATGCAGAAAAAGCATTTGACAAGATTCAACATCCATGATAAAATCTTTCCAGAACGTGAGTATGGAAGGAACATATCTTAACATAATAAAGGCCATTTATGACAAGCCCACAGCTAACATCATTCTCAATGGTGAAAAGCTGAAAGCCAGGCTTCCCTGGTGGTGCAGTGGGTGAGAATCTGCCTGGCAATGCAGGGGACACGGGTTCGAGTCCTGGTCTGGGAAGATCCCACATGCCACGGAGCAACTGGGCCCGTGAGCCACAATTACTGAGCCTGCGCGTCTGGAGCCTGTGCTCCGCAACAAGAGAGGCCATGATGGTGAGAGGCCCGCGCACCGCGATGAAGAGTGGTCCCCACTTGCCGCAACTAGAGAAAGCCCTAGCACAGAAACGAAGACTCAACACAGTCATAAATAAATAAATAAATAAATAAGAACGTGAATTTCTTTAAAAAAAAAAAAAAAGCTGAAAGCCTTTCCTCTAAATTCAGGAATGAGACAAGGATGCCTACTCTCACCAATTCTATTTAACATAGTATTGGAAGTCCTAGCTACAGCAGTCAGCCAAGAAAAAGAAACAAAAGGCATCCAAATTAGAAAGGAAGAAGTAAAACTGTCACTACTCACAGATGACTTGATACTTTATATAGAAAACCCTAAAGTCTCCACCCCAAAACTATTAGAATAAATGAATTCAGTGAAGTTTCAGGATACATATACAGAAATCTGTTGCTTTTCTGTACACTAGTAATGAACTATCAGAAAGAGAATGTAAAGAAAAAAATCGCATTTAAAATCACATCAAAACAAAATACCTAGGAATAAATTTAACCAAAGAGGTAAAAAACCTATATTCTAAAAACTATTAAAAAAATTGATGAAATTGAAGATGATGCAGAGAAATGAAAAGATGTCTCATGCTTTTTGATTGGAAGAATTAATATTGTTAAAATGGCTATACTACCCAAAGCAATTGCTATCAAAATACCCATGACATTTTTCACAGAAGTAGAACAAATAATCCTAAAATTCATACGAAACCACACACACACAAAAAAAAGGAGGTATAACCCTCCCACACTTCAGACTATACTACAAAGCTACAGTAATCAAAACCGCATGGTACTGGAGCCAAAGCAGACACATAGATCAATGGAACAGAATAGAGAACCCAGAAATAAACCCATGTACCTATGGTCAATTAATCTCTGACAAAGGAGGCAAGAATGGAGAAAAGGCAGTCTCTTCAATAAATGGTGCTGGGAAAATTAGATACGTACATGTAAAACAATGAGATTAGAACATTTCCTTACACCATATGCAAAAGTAAACTCAAAATGGATTAAAGACCTAAATGTAAGACCTGAAACCATAAAACTCCTAGAAGAGAACATAGAACAAACACTCTTTGACATAAATCATAGCAATATTTTTTGCAATCTGTCTCCAAGGCAAAATAAATAAAAGCAAAATGAACAAATGGGACCTAATTAAACTTAAAAGCTTTTGCATAGCAAAGGAAGCCATCAACAAAAGAAAAAGACAACCTGCGGAATGGGAGAAAATATTTGCAAATGATGTGACTGACAAGGGGTTAATATCCAAAATATATAAACAGCTCATGTAATAAAACATCAAAAAAATTAACTACCCAATCAAAAAAAAGAAAAAAATGGGCAGAAGATCTGAGTAGGCATTTTTCCAAAGAAGACATACACATGGCTAATAGGCACATGAAAAGATGCTCAAGATTGTGAATCATCAGAGAAAAGCAAATCAAAACAACAAGGGGATATCACCTCACACCTGTCAGAATGGCTATTATGAAAAAGCCTCCAAATAAATGTTGGCAAGGATGTGGAGAAAAGGGAACCCTCATACACTTTTGGTCGGAATATAAATTGATGCAGCCATTATGGAAAACAGTATGGAAGTTCCTCAAAAAACTGAAAATAGAACTACCATATGATCCAGCAATCCTATCCTGGGATATATCCAGAGAAAAAGGAAATGCTAATTCGAAAAGATATATGCACCTCAACATTCGTAGCGTCACTATTTATAATTGCCAAGATATGGAAGCAACCCAAGTGTCCATCAACAGATGAATGGATAAAGAAGATATATATATACAATGGAATATTACTCAGCCATAAAAAGAATGAAATTCTGACATTTGCAGCAATGTGGATGGACCTAGAGAATATTATACTAGTGAAATAAATCAGAGAAAGACAAATGCTGTATGATATCATTTGTATGTGGAATCTAAAAAATAATAGAAATGAATGTATATAGCAAAACAGAAACAGACTTACAGATATAAAAAACAAACTAGTGGTTACCAATGCGGAGAGGGAAGGGGAGAGGGGCATGTTATGGGTATGAGATTAAGAAATACAAACTACTATGTATAAAATAGATAAGCAACAAAGATATGTTGTATAGCATAGGGGAATATAGCCATTATCTTGTGATAACTCTTAATGGAGTATAATCTGTAAAAATACTGAATCACTATGCTGTACACCTGAAACTAATATAATATTGTAAATCAACTATACTTTAATAAAAATATGTTATGATGCCTCTAAAAGTATGTCATTAAATAAACACAATGTTTTTTTCTTAATAAATATGAATTTTTACTTCATTGCATCTGACATATTAAACAATAAATCAAGCACTAATTATAGAGGACCTACTGTGTGCTAGCTACTAGACTTTATGGTTAAAAGTAGTAAGGGCTTATGATATTGGAGGCAAAACAATTTAGTGATTTAATCCTAAGATGTAGATATGAAGCTCTATTTTAAACTATCAAAGATATGATACCGAATCACATATTGTCTAAGATTTAACTCTACAGGAAGGCATCGTGCTGTAAAGACACCTGAAGAGAGAAAAAAGGAGTGATTTGTTTTCTAAAAAGCTTGACCAGAACCCCTACTTATAAAATATGCCAGGGACCCAAATGTGAGGCTCTTAGAAAATAATTCAGAAAGTGGTAACTCACTGTCATGGAAAGCTGGAATAGCATATTATATCTGAGGAAGACAAGACTTCCAAGAGGGGTTTTGAGCTTTTTTTTTTAATATGTAAAATAATTGGCTTGCTGCAACTAGAGAAAGCCCACGTGCAGCAATGAAGACTCAATGCAGCCAAAACAAAACAAAACAAAACAAAACAAACAAAAAGGTCCCTTGCTAGTACGTAAAATAACAACAGTTATAGTAGTACCACCAATATATATCAGAGGGAATGCTAGATTGCTAGAGCTGGGAAACACCTTTGGCATCATTTAGTCCAAGGATTTTGAAATGTATATTTAAAGTTTATATATCTATTCTTAAAATATGAGAACACCTTCCCACCTTTTCTTTAAAAAAAAAAAAAAAAAAAGTTCCCTGGTAGCCCATGATCTAATATAGAAAAAAAATTTCTGTGATTGAAGGATGTTCAGTGGAACAAGGGGAAGGTGGGGTGAAGATTCCCATCTGCTAGTTTCCTGTTAACCGTCCAGCCTAGCAAGGGGATTGAGGACCACCCATGAGATCTTCCTTGATCCCTAAAAGTGCACTTATTTGTGCACTGGGATGCTCTGTACTCAGGTGGAGATTCACTGGGGGTGGGAGGGTCATTTCTTTTCTCCTTCCCTGGTTCACGTCTTATTGGACAAATCATTTTTCCTTCTTTACCTAGTTTTTTCATCTACTATAATATGGAGATGATTAGGATCTCCTGATTTCATCATTAAATTGCTGAATGAATAAATTCCTGGAGATAGATGGGTTAAAATAAAGTCTATCTTTTTGGACTATAAATTGGTACTCAGCCTTCAGAACGAGAATGACCCAGACTGAAATGGATTTACCATTTACTTGTTATGTGACATGGGCAGGCTACATAATCTCTCAGAGCTGGAGTGCCCTCCTCATTTTAAAAAAAGGGGATGGCAATGATTCTTTACAAGGTTATGAATATTATATGAGGTCACACATATAACACATAATACAGTGCCTGGTCCATAGTAAATAATCAGTATAACGTAGTGGTTAAGAGAATAAACTATCCTTAGGCTCAAAGACTGGCCTTACTACTCATTGGCTAGATGCCCATGGACGAGTTACTTCACCACTCTGAGTTTCAACTTTTCTCACCTAAAAAATGGATATAATTAAGCACTTACCTTATAGAATTGTTATAAGGATTAAATGAGATAATGCATATAACATACTTAGCATATTTTGTTCTTGTCAATTAGCACTGCTTCTAAAATTACATGTGTAATTTTAGAACGTGTAAGAAAACAATCATTATGTTTTCCCAAATATTTATTGTCCAGAATTCTTATCTAATTATTTAAAATGATAAAAAATGGAGAAGCATCATATATGTAAGTGTAAAAGATTGGTTAGATAAAACATGACCCATTCATAAGATGGAATAAGTTGCAAACATTAAAATAACAATGTAGAAAGTTATTTGATGATATGGGAAAATATTCTTTATACATTGTTAAAAATAATAAATCTTATTAGTATTTTATTTACTCATATGTTTAAAAACTTATTTTAAGGAAAAACCCAGCATTCATCTGTCCTTCTCTCCAAAAGCAGTCACTTTCCTTTCTTTTTACTATTACTTCAGCCGTTTATCTCCAGATTTTTTTTTTTTTTAAAGGAACTCTATTTATTTATTTATTTATTTATTTTTGGCTGTGTTGGTTCTTCGTTTCTGTGCGAGGGCTTTCTCTAGTTGCGGCAAGCGGGGGCCACTCTTCATCGCAGTGCGCGGGCCTCTCACTATCGCGGCCTCTCTTGTTGCGGAGCACAGGCTCCAGACGCGCAGGCTCAGTAATCGTGGCTCACGGGCCCAGTTGCTCCGCGGCATGTGGGATCTTCCCAGACCGGGGCTCGAACCTGTGTCCCCTGTATTGGCAGGCAGATTCTCAACCACTGCGCCACCAGGGAAGCCCTCTCCAGATTTTTAAACATCGTATTTGTACTGCTCTTTCTTGATTTTTCAATTTTAGACAATGTTTACTGTCTTCCTACCATAGAAGATGAGAATTTAGCAACCCCTTCCTCCCACAATACAAGCTTCCCCTTCTCATCATTCAACTGTCATCATTCAACTAAATCAACATTTAATATTTACTTTTTTACAATTTTGGTTCCAGCTGAGCCATTGTATACTGTGATTACATTTCCTTTCTTGGACAACTTGTTTTTTTCCCTTGTAGTTCATAGTTGCTTCAGTTTATTTCATTTGTTTTCTTGCTTGTTTGTTTTTAATATACTCTGGTAGGCAGAATTTGAAGATGGCTCCCTGGTGGACATGCCCTGTGTAATCCCCTCTCCTTGGACCTCTAAATATGAGGAGATATCAATCCTGTGATTATGTTAATTATATGGCAAAAAGGACTTTGCAGATGTAATTAAGATTCCTAATCAGTTTACTCTAAGTTAATATAAGGAAGATCATCTTAGGTGGGTCTGGCCTAATCAGGTGAACACTTAAAAGAAGTTACCTAGCGACTTCTGAGCAAAAGGGCATGGGAAGTATTGTAAAATTTTTGATACCTTGTAGGTCTGAAAATGTATTTATTCTAGTCTCACACTGGATAGTTTGAATGGGTATAGAATTCTGAATGAATAATAATTTTCCATCACAATTCTGTGAGCATTAATTAATTTTCTTGTAGCTTTCAGGTTGTTATTGAGAAGGCTGATGGCATTATATTTTATGATTTATTGTATATGACCTGTTTTTTTCTCTAAAAGGTTTTTATGGTTTTTTTCCTCTTTATCACCAGTGTTTAAAGTTTCATAATGATGTATGTGTTTTGGAGCAGATATATTTTTTATTCATTGTGCTGGGCCCTCCATGGACTTTTCATTCTGGAAACCTATGTTCTTCAATTCTGGGAACTTTTCCTGTATTATTTATTGGAGAATTTCTGCCCCTTTGTCTTCTCTGTTCTTTCTTTTTGGAACTCGTCATTTTGTTTTACTTTCTTAGAGATTTCATCAACTCTATCTTCTAAGCTCTTATTGAATTTTAAATTCATGTTTTGATGTCTTTAATTTTCAAGAGCTCTATTTTGTCCTCCAGTTCTTCCTTCCCTTCCTTTCTGCCCCCCTTTTCTCTTCCTTCCTTCCTTCTCTCCTCTCCTCCACAGTTCCTCCCTCCCTTCCTTCCTTCCTCCCTTCCTCCCTTCCTCCCTCCCTTCCTCCTTCCTTCCTTTGTCTTTGTCTTATTTCATGAATGCAAGATTTCCTTTTATGTTTAAGTGGAAAATAGTTATAGTTTTCTTTTGTTATATTTTGCTCCCTACATGGTCTCTGTTTACTCAGAATTCCTTTTTAAATTTATTTATTTTTTGCTTTGGTCTCTGACTTCCACATCTGATGTCTGATAGTCTCTTACTGTCATATTTAAGGATGAGGCACATGCAGGCATACCTGGTTTATTGCACTTCACAGATACTGGGTTTTTTTTTTTTATAAATCGAAGGTTTGTGGCAACCCTGTGTCGAGCAAGTCTATCAGTGCCATTTTTCCAAAAGCGTTTGCTCACTTCATGTTTCTGTTACATTTTGGTAATTCTCACAATATTTCAAGCTTTTTCATTATTATTATATTTGTTGTAATCTGTGTGATGTAACTATTGCAAAAAGATTATAACTTTCTGAAGGCTAGCATTTTCTAAATTCACCCTTTTTAAAAAAAAAAAAATTATTGATTTAGCTGCTCCAGGTCTTAGTTGCGGCATGCAGGATCTTTTAGTTGCGGCATGTGGGATCTGGTTCCCTGATGAGGGATCGAACCCGGGCCCCCTGCATTGGGAGCATGGAGTCTTAGCCACTGGACCACCAGGCAAGTCCGTGAAGGCTAACATTTTCTGATGGTTAGCATTTTTTAGCAATAAAGTATTTTTTTAGCAATAAAGCATTTTTAGCAATAAAGAATTTTTTAATTAAGGTATGTACATTGTTTTTAGACATAATGCTATTGCACACTTAATAGACTACAGTATAGTGTAAACATAACTTTTATATGCACTGGGAAACCAAAAAAATTTATGTGACTCTCTTTATTGCAATATTCGCTTCGTTGTGGTGGTTTAGAACTGAACCCACAATATCTCTGAGGTGTGCCTGTAAATGCCAATGGAATGCCTATGTGCATGGGCAGAGTTTTACAAAGTTTGGCTTTTCCCATTTGATTGGGGTTGGTGATAATTGCGGATGGGTCATTGCATTGAGGAATCACCAAGTCTATTACCTAAGGAGTGTGTCATAATATTCTGTTTTCAGTATGTTCCTCACCACTACCCCCACCAGCGACTGCTGTCTTTGAGTACAAATCCTCTCAAATTCCCTCTCTTCTGAAAGCCATTCTCTTGTTTTCTGCTGCAATGGGTAGGCACAATTGCCTGGCTGAGGGGTAAAGATCTCAAAAGTTAACTATTTCTTAAATAAAATTTCAAGAAATTTTCCTATTTGGTCCTAGCCAGAACTACCTGCCCACTCTTCCTTTCAGAGGTATATGATGCATCAAATCCCTGAGATATTTCAGAGTTTTGTGGCACAGTTGGCTTGCTTCTTATTGGCTTCTTCACCTTGAAACTTAGATTTCAACTTTCTCTGATCTGCCTCATCCGTTACCACTCAGCCATTTGTTTTGTCAGTTTCCAAAATTTTGTTGACATCTCTTATCTGCTGTTGTTTCCTCTCCTGTACTCCTCAACTTTGTGGGTTTACATTTCATTTTACCTTAGTACCATTTTAGAGCTGTTTGGAGAGCAGATATAAAAGAATGTGTTCAATCTGCCATGCCTACTCAGAAGCATTTAAAAATTCCATTTTTAAAGGAAAAAGTATGCATATATTGTAAATAAAAAATATCTACACCAAACTTGTTAGCAGAGGTCATCTCTGGGTGTTGCGATTATGGGTAGTTTTTCTTTACTTGCTTATATTTTTCAAAATTATCTATAGCAAGATACTTAGTAACTAGAAAACAATGATCGAAGTAAAATGATATTACTATATAGCTGTCTCAGTCAAAGCATTTTATATTAGTTTCAAATCTAATGATTAGTTGAACCATATGAAATTGCTATTTTTTCAAATAAAACAGAGGTTGAATAACAGTAATTTCATATGGTTCAATCTAAACTATCTAATATAGTACAGACCTTAGAGGTGACATAGCCTGGAAAGTGGAGCCATTGTCTAGACAGGTCAGATTAAAAGTCAAGAGTATGTAAACCATTTTTTATTGCTAGGTGACTCTTGGGGTTCACCCCAGAGCCATTGCCTGTGCAATCTCCAAGGGCCATTCTTTACTGGGCCCACTGGTTGAAGGTATTCATGTGCTAACCTAGTTTTCAGGAGCACACTGATTTGGATATAACTGATAAGAAAAATAGTATTATTTCCTTCTTTTCTCCCTTATTGGTACACTTCACACATATCTGTATTGGAATTCCCCGGGGCATATGCCTTTTTCTCTCTTCTAGATTGTTACACAGTCTTTGAAGGTAGGGAATCCTCATCTTACTGGTATTTATGGATTGTTTGAGGAAACACTGCTCAGTGTATCACAGAGTGTTTTCCTCTAAAGATTCATAGGAGAAATTTCTCTTGGGCAAATGGCTTGTTTTTAGTTTAGGAGCACAGTGTAATGTATGCCAGATTGTATTTCCCCCACTTTGCACGGGCTGCTAGGAAGCTCAGAGCCACACTTGTGCCATAGTTCTAAGCAGTTCCTTCTTGAAATCTCTGCTTAGATGTCTTGTGGTTTTTCTATTAGTTTCTTATTGCTGCTGTAACAATTACCATAAACTTAGTGGCTTAAAGCAACACAAAGTTATCATCTTACAGTTCTGGAGCTCAGGAATCTTAAATCAGTTGCACTGGACTAAAATCCAGGTGCTGGCAGGTGTTTCTTCTGGAGACTGTAGGGGAGAATCCATTTCCTTATCTTTTACAACTTCCTAGGCTTGTTACCCCTTCCTCCGTTTTCAAAACCAGCAGCACATTATCTTCTCTTCTCTCTGACTTCTGCTTCTGTGCCTATATCTTTTCTGACTCTGATCCTTTTTCCTCCTTCTTATAAAGACCCTTGTGATTACCTTGAGCCTACCCTGATAATCCAGGATAAAATCTCCCCATCTCAAATTTTTAACTTAGTTGTAGCTGCAAAGCCTCCTTTCCCCGCCCCTTTAATAGACTTTAGTTTTTAGAACAGTTTTAGATTCACAGGAAAATTAAGCAGAAAGTACAGAGATTTCCCGTATACTTTCTACCCCCATACATGCACAGCCTCCTCCACTATCAATATCCTGCACCAGAGTGGTACATTTGTCACATTGATGAACCTACATTGGCACGTCATCATCACCCAAAGTCCATTGTTTACATTCTTGGTGTTGTACCCTTTTGGTGTTGTACATTCTATGGGTTTGGACAAATGTATAATGACAGGTATTCATTATTATGATATCATACAGAGTATTTTCACTGCCCTAAAATTCCTCTGTGCTCTGCCTATTCATCTCTCTTTCTCCCAACCCCTGGCAACCACTGTTCTTTTCATCGTCTCCATAGTTTTGCCTTTTCCAGAGGGTCATATAGTTGGAGTTATACAGTATGTAGCCTTTTTGGATTGGCTTTTTTCACTTAGCAATATACATTTAAACTTCCTCCAAGTATTTTCATGGCTTGATAGCTCATTTCTTTTTAGCACTGAATAGTATTCCATTGTTGGGATGTGCCACAGTTTACTAATCCATTCACCTACTGAAGGGCTTCTTGGTTACTTTCAAGTTTTGGCAGTTATAAATAAAGCTGCTGTTAACATGTGTGCAGGTTTTTGTGTGGACATAAGTTTTCAACTTATTTGAGTAAATAGCATGCAGTGTGATTGTTGGATCGTGTAGTAAGAGTATGTTTAGCTTTGTAAGAAACCACCAAACTGTCTTTCGAAGTGGGTGTACCATTTCGCATTCCCACCAGTGGTGACAGAGAATTCCTATTGCACTGCGTCCTCATCAGCATTTGGTGTTGTCAGTGTCTGGGGTTTTGGTCATTCTAATAGTCATGTAGTGTTAACTCATTATTGGTTTAACCTGCATTTTCCTGATGACATATGATGTTGAGCAGCAGAGTTCCTTTTTATCACGTGAGGTAACATATTCGCAGGTTCTGGGGATTAGGGCATGGTCATCTTATTCAGACTGTCACAATCTCCTCAATATTAATTCCCTGAAAATGAAAATTTTTCTTTCCCTAACTAAAGCAGTACCTCTGTAAACCCCTCTCCCTGCTTCCTTCCCCATCTCAGTAAATGGCCCTCCCATCTACTAATCATTCACCGCAGACACTCCCTCCCTCCCCCCACATCCAGTCCCTCATGTGGTTCTGCCATATCCACTTCTAAGATGTATCTAGAGTCCAATCACGTGTCTTTGTGGCCACTGCCACCACCCTAGGCTAAGCCGCCACCATCTCTCACCTGAACCACTATAACAGCCCTCTAATTTTTCTCTTCAACTCTTGCCTTTTACTATATGCTCTATAAATCATCCAGATTAAAAAAAAAAAACCCACAAAGCAAAACATGCTATCTTCCTGCTTTAATACACACTAATACAGTAGTTTCCTTTCTCAACATGGAATAAAATCCAAACTCCTTCCTATAGCTCCTAAGGCCCCTCTTAAAGCACATCTCACTCTGCTCTCTTCACCACCATATTCTTGCCACGCCAGCCCCCTCATTGTTCTCTAAATGGCCCAAGCCATGCTTCTTGCATGTGGTTCCTCTGCCTGAACTCTTCTGCCAACTCTTCCCTGACTAAATCCTTGTCATCTTTTTGGTCTCAGCTGAAATGTCTCCTCCTCAGAGATGACTGTCCATGCAACCCCACATTGCTTTGCACCCATTTTTCTCCACCACCTCACCCCTTTCCATAGTCTTCATAGACTTATCACTATTGGTAATTACTCAGTTGTTGTTTACTTTATGTCATTCATCTTCTCTCTCAGGTTGTTAATTCCATGAAGGCAGGGCCATTTCTGTTTCATTCATCATTGGATGCTTCATCGGTATTTGGCACTTAGGAGGCACTGAATGCATTTTGTATATTATCCTTACCCTGACTTTATCTTACCTTTTTGCTTTTATTTTCCTTTTTTAAAGGAAAATAAATTTTTTAAAACATTTCCTTTGTTGGAGTATAGTTGATTTACAATGTTGTGTTAGTTTCTGCTGTACAGCAAAGTGAGTCAGTTATACTATTTTCCTTTTGTTTGGATCTTCTACAGCTTTCTGCTGTAGCAAGAGAAAAACTCACAAGTCCCAGGATCTACTCAGAGTTGAGGAGGTAGAGCTATCTCTGCCCTTCGCCCCTCCCCATTTGTACTATGTGTCATGGGTAAAAGGAATGTTTTCTACTAGTAGTATCTCCCAAGGGAAAGTGGGGATTCACCCTAGAATGCCAGATAGGCCGTGGACCATCTAAGGGGAAAGCCAGAATGCCTTTCTGGACTTGGGATTAAAATTGCTCTGCGTAATAATGTAAAAAGCTTATTTTCACTCACGGGGGGCAGAGTGCTTCCTTAGATTAATATGATGCTAAATGATTTTTTTTTCTCCCACTGGCTAGGTTTGGAGATAAGAAATACTTAGGCTGTGGATTCTAGGGAGAAGGAACAAGGTTCAGAGCTCGTCTGCTTGTAGAGGCAATGAGGACACTGGAGATGAGCAGGGTGTGAATGTGTAGGATTCCTCAGGAGAGCGATGACCAGTAGGGGATACCCTGGGAGAAAGAGGTCCTTAGCGCTTTTCTCCTGATCTCTGACCCTTGAGCAGGTGGCACACAGAGCACCTTCCTTCATTCTGCGACACAGTTGTCACAATCCTTGGCACAGTGCCCTTCGCCTTCCGTATATGCTGTTCTACTCAGAGCTAGCGAATCGCTTATGGATTTAGGTTCTCGACTGGGTCAGGAAAGCCTGTATTGGCTTCAAGTTTGTCGATCCTCCCCAGGACCTCTTTCCCTATAGGTGCCACATGCCATGATTTATACACAAACATGATTTGCCTGATTGTTGCAGTCTGGGCCCAGAACAATTTTAATTAACAGGAAAATGGTCCTCAATACACCGATTAGACCTCTTCAGGTACAGCAAGATAAAAGCCTGATAATTTGGATGGAGTACTCTTCTTAAATGTCTACTCTATACACAGCAGCCAATGGGAAAGCCAGGCTGTCTCCCACCTGATCCAGTGAGTAATTAAGAGAGGGCTTTTTCTTCCCCATCTCTCCCCTCCCTCCACCCCCCACCCCAACTAAAGCTTAACAGGTTGGTGGTATAATTTGGAGACTTTCAGGGGTGTCATGCTAGGAGCTTAGGCAAGAGACAGGGCGTCTCTTCCCCAGCTCCCCAGGCATGTCCAGCTGGATTTGAAAAGCAGGCAAGAAGAGGTGGAAGCAGGCAAAGTAGGTAACGTTTCTCAGCAAAGTTTGAGAGGGGCCTGTGGCCATGAGTGAGCTGGGCACACAGAAGACCACCGATGGCACCGTCTCTCGCCTGCTCAATGTGGTGGAAAGTGAGCTTCAGGCAGGGAGGGAAAAAGGCGACCCTACGGAGAAGCAACTTCAGATCATTCTGGAGGATGCCCCTCTCTGGCAGAGGTTCAAGGAAGTCACTAATGAAATGATCGTGACCAAGAACGGCAGGTGAGTTTATCTACGGCCCTGCTTGGGCTGGCGGGGCTTGGCAAGGGAAGCGAAGCCCCTTGAATATTGCAGAGGCTGCCGCACTTAACTCAGAGGCAGCGGGGTCTGATTAAACATGCTCCCGAGAAGGACAGTCTCCCACGGCTTTCCCGCAGCCAACTTAATTAATTTCTCTGAGATCATCAAAGAAGTGAAGGGTGAAGACACCTGTCCTGTGTGCATTTTAAATGAAGAAATTCTGGGAAATTATTATAAAGGGGGGCATGTCGCATGGGTTTGGGAAATGCACTCAAATGTCAGAAAATAATGTTAATTTTTGACTGTTTATCCTGGAGCAGATTATTATTCTTTGAGCCCCAACTCTGTTCAGATAAGGTAAAAGGCAACTTTATTTGGAAGCTGGATGGTTTCCTCTGAAGTGTAGTGAACTTGCCAGACATTACTGACTAGTTGAAGATTCAGAGGCAAAAGGCAAATTTAATCTCACTGCCTATCACTGCCTCTGCTTCTTCCTGTGTGTTTGTGGTGAGTGTTCATTTGAGATTGTGTGTGTTTATGACGATGTGAGAGCTGTTGCAGTAATAGTTAATGAAACCATAATATACTGACCTGAGAAAAGAGAAGATGCCTTCCTTTTTTTTTTCATTGCAACAAATTAGGGATTAACTGAAATGGATCTCTGTTGGCATTTCTTGGGTTCTATTAAATCTAGCCTTGCCAAGTGACGTCTAGGTAATATTAGGAGCTTCTATTTAGTAGAGGAGATAAAAATATTTAGAAAGAAGATCTCAGTGCTCCCAGCTTGGCCAAACAGGTCCCAACGTTCAGTTGACACTGATCATTCTGTTCACATGGTCACAAAAGTACAAAACGTTGGAAGGCATTTTCAATATGGTTAGTTTCAGCAGAACTTTGATTGTGACCCTTGAGAGAAATTCTGTTCTCCAATGACAGAAAAGTCCAAGCTAGTTGAACTTCTGGCAGGCTTTTGTCCTTGTGAAAAATGCTTCCATTCCTGATGTCTCACTTTTCCATTTCTGCATAAAATGCACGGTATAGAGAATGAACCATTCCCATCTATCTGGAAAATTATGAACTTGAGTGTTGTTGTGTGACATTAAAGTGCTTGGTAAGTAAAACATGTTCCAGAAATAAGGGCGTTTCAATAAATTGTGATTATTAATAGTAACAGGAATATCAACCTTGCTTGATGCTTCTATTTTCTCTCTCTAAATGGGTCCCATATTTATTTCATATATAGGATTTATTATTTTTAATATTTGTAATAATTACACCTGTTCCTACCCTTGATCTGTACTGACACATTATTTTTGGTAGAAAGAAATAGAAAACATGTTTTTAATTTCAAAGAATCATCCCCAATTCCTAATTGGATTTACTTTCTTCCCTTTCAAAGATGAGTGATGACACAATGGTAAAAATTTTATGATGTCTGATGACAGGTAGAACTTTCTGCTCATTATTCTTTGTAGTTACACTAATACTTAGCCTCATACTATCTGTTTGGCTGTCAAAGCAGTTATATATGGAAGTAAAATAAGTACAACCGTCAAGAAAAAATATAGTTCATCTATTTCAATGAGGTATAAATAAAAGTTTCTAAAACCATTATAAAATTCAATTTAATAATATGTCGTATTGGTATGTACTTTTATAATTTCAGAAGAGCTTTCTCTTGCCTTTTTGCACCTATATAATTTTTTCTCCATATTTAAAACTGAAAAGTCTTCACCTGTTTAAAGTCATTAACTATGTGAAAATTATTCTTTGTAGAGTCTAAGTATGGTCAACGTGGTTATTCTTATTTTCTGTGGAGGTCCTGCTGACATTTCACCTCCTTTGTGAACTGAATCTTTTCTTAGGGTCTCTGAACCCCTTAGCGTCAAGAGTTTGCCAGGAGATAGAAAGTTCCCTTTGTACTTCAGATAAAGAAGGGAAGACAAATCTCTAAGAAACTGATGTGGTTGATAATGGGAGAAAAACATTCCTGGTTGTTAATACCCTGTCCTATGCCCTTTTCATTTGCGTTACTCGCCTGCCCCTGCAGGCAGTTGACTCTCTGACTTTTCTGAAGCTTCAGTGAGGGTAATCAGATAGCTCTTGCACACTTGAGTGTAATTGTTCTGTGTAATAGCAAGTTTTAAAATAGCATAAGATGGGCTGATGAATTAAAAGAGTCATTTTCAAATGGAGACTTATTTATGTGTATAAATAGGAGGCTTGCTTCTGACATTGATCAGAAGTAGTAAACAGAGATTTTCCCTGAAAATCATTGAATTATCCCCAGAAACTGGGATTATGATGGTTCTTCGTTCCCCCCACTCCTGTCCCTCCCTCCCCCACTCCCCGTTTTACTATTTCTTTTCCCTTTCCTCTTTCTTTTGTCTTCCCTTCTTTTTTATTTAAAATGCTCACTTATTCATATTCAATACTCTTTCAGACCTAACAATAACAATTATAATACTCCCCTAGAGCTCATTTGAATCACCACTAGTGCATCCAGCTTGTAAGTACTTCCTTTCATCTCTATCCTTTAAGCTAGGAACTTATATTTTAGGTTGCAGAAAAAAATTTATTTCAGCTTTCAGTGGCAAGTAAGTGAAATCTCTTGCACCTTTTGTTTTCTCTACGGTAACATCTTCACCTTAGGGGAAAAAGCTATATTTCATGTGTATTTCCATGCAGTTAAATAATTTGATTTCATTTGGATTAAATTTGCCTTGAGGAGATTTTAAGAAATTGGAAGGATTTCTGATGTAATTGGTGTATCCATTTGTTATCATAAAATAAGTGTTAGGATCATTAAGTTGAACTTGCCAGTGATTAAGTGATGTTGGTGCAGTGGGCTAATGTTCATAGTTTCCAGGGATGGAGTTGCAAGAGGAGAGAAAACCAAGGTTGCACATCAGGAAATAATTTTCCATGTCCCTGTAGTCCATGGATATTTTTCTCTGAAGTTTACAATTGCAGTTTAGGAGGATCATATGTATTTGTGTGATCTGCCTCTAACCAGGCTACTTTGGTTTCTCGCTGCTCTTCCTATAAGCCTCAACATCCATGTCCCATGTGTACACAAGCATGCACACTCCAAAAGCTCTGATGAGTGTTTCAGGATTATTATAGTTCTGTGGGGAAATGGAGGGAGGAGTTTACAAGTGAAACTTCCTGAATTTTGCCTTTAGCCATCTCTGCTGTTTTTTCCCACCTAGAAAATCTGCTTTATCTCTGCCCTCTTCCTTCCTTCCCACAGACCTCACTCCTCAGAGCCTTCTCCAGCAGTGCTGGCTCTCAAGATCCTCTGTTAGAGAAATAAAAACTGAAAACTAGCCTCACAGCAAAGCAGCACAGAGTTCACTGGCCAAGCCTAAGCATGTTTGGTTCCTCAAGCCTGGTTTTGGGGAGTGCTTATATGCCCTGCCACATTTGCTTCTCTTTCTCTCTCTCTCTCTCTCTGATATGGGGTCTGATTTACATATTTCTCAGCTTCTCAAAGACTCTTGGCCATCTCTGTGGTTAGCCACACCTTGGGAAGAAAAGGGAAAGAAGATCAAATTGATAAGAAGTGCAGTTTATCCCTGAAAGCATAGCCTGGTCATGACTGCTGCCCATAAGTAAATAGATAACACATCCCGGTCCTTGTGAGGCCAGAGAAAGAGGCAGGGGGGAGGCAGGAGGAACTGAACTTGGCTTAGAGGCAGGGTGAATTCCATTGCCAGTTACAAGACTTTTGGCTGGTTGACTGACTTTTATTTACTCCTCATTGGCATAATGGAGATAAAAATACATAGCATCTCTTAGTTCATTTGCGTTGTGATAAAAAGTAAAAATAAAATCCTTGGCAAATGAAGTACTAGAGAATAAAACAACAAATGGTTCTACCACGTTTTGGATGTGTCCTTCTAAGAGCCAAGACACCATGGCTTCTTTACTTCTTTACTTTTCTTTTGTTAACAGCTTTATTGTGATAATTTACATACCATACAATTCACCGATTTAAAGTATAGCATAATGTCTTCAAGGTTCATCCATGTTATAGCATTTTTATTGACAAACTACATTTCATTGTATAAATATACCTCGTTTTATTTATTCACTCATCAATGGACACGTGTGTTGTTTCCATTTTTTGACTGTAATGAATAATGCTGCTGTGACTCTCTGTATACAGGTTTTTATGGGTGTATGTTTTCATTTCTCTTGCATATACACCTAGGAATGGAATTGCTGGGTCATATGGTAACTGTATTTTAACAGAGGAAACTGCAAGACTTTTTTCCAAAGTGGCTGGACCATTTTATATTCCCACCAGCAATGTATGAGGGTTCCAATTTCTCCACATCCTTACCTATGCTTGCTGTTGTTCATCTTTTTTATTATAGCCATCCTAGTGAGTGTGAAGAATGATTTCAAGTGTAGGCTCTGGTTCAGTTTGTTTGGTTTCAACTCCCACCCTTCCTGAATATATGGCCTTAAGCTAGTTTACTTAAACTCATCAAGCTTCAATTTCATTATCTCATTCACCCACCCTCTAGTACTCAAAGGTACTATCTATTAAATGCTTGCTAAGCGCCACACCAGGGGTATGAAACTTGGTTGGTATAAAATCCTCCAAGGTCTTTATATTCTGCCATGAGATTAGAAGTGGTCTCTAAGGTAGGACATTTAGAAAAGAGGGGGTGCTGAAAACAGATCCCCATTACGCATCCACAACTGGACTAAGTTGGAAGAGGATCCAGCAAAGGAGTCGGAAAGGAAGTATTGATGAGGTGGGCGAACCAAAGGGAAAAAAATCCTTTCTGTCCAGAGAGCTCAGGGAGCCCATGTAAGTTGAACTCAGGAGACTGAGAAGCCTGGAGGGCTCGAGTCCATCTCTAGATCCATCCCTTGTCATCTGTTGGGCAGTTTCTTCACTTAACATCTGTACCAATTCCCATTGTACCTCACCTCAAAACCAGGCACCTCTGGACACAGGAGGTGCTCTTCATGACCCTCCAGTTCCTCATCTGTGCCCATTCTGCTTTTGACACTTCCGCTTCTGGCAACCCCTTCTCTTAGCAGTGGACACATTCCAGTTTCCCCCTTTTCATTCTCCTCCCAGCCTCACCAGAAGCACAAATCCTCAGAGTGACTCCCCCTTCTTCCCTTGGATATCTCCTTAGTTATTGTCTTAAAAGCTAAAGATTCCCTAGACCAGTACATTTTAAGCTCTAATGTTCCAATGACTCACCTGGGGATTTTGTAAAAGCACAGATTCTGACTGAGTAGGTCTGGAGCGCTACCTGAGGTCCTGCATTTCTGATAAATTTCCCGCTGATACTGATGCTGCTGATTCATGGACCACTCTGAGTAGCTCATGTCTAGACCCTAGATTGTTAGCTTCTCAACTTGGGGATTCAGATTTTGAAAGATTTATTGACAAATAAGACAGCCTCTGGGGCAATTGCGCGGTGGTGAGGGTCTGTCTGGAAACTAGGTCTTTTGAGGAGATTGGAGCAACTTAGAAAGTTTGGTGAAGGGAAAGGAAACTAAAGAGAATCAGAAGCCAGGTGAGATAGCTTCTCCAAATATTTGTGAGAGTAAGCTTGCTGGTGTTGCCCTAGAGGGTGGGAGAAGGCCCAGGAAATCCAGATCAGTGTGTCTCAAAGTGTATTTCTTGAATGCAAATTCCCACAAGATGATCGGTGAGAAGAAGGTAGCACTGGTACATAAGTGCAGAGTGTGCACAACCTCTCACCTCCTTTCCAAAAGTTCACGGTGCTCACTTGTACATTAAAGCCTCTGACAAGTCCTGCAGGAAAGTGGTCTAAATTGGTATAGTCAAGCGTTCCCTTCACTCACTTTACCACAAAACAATGTTTTCCCAATAACGTTATTACTATTATTCAGAACTTCTGTTCTTTGTGAGATGGAGGAGGGCTGCTTTGTGTCATTAGCATGAGAATCTGACGTAGGCTGGGAGGAAACCTCTGAAGGAAGCTCTGTGAGAACCTGGCATCTGACTATATACCTTAAGCTTCAGGAGGTACTTCATTGTAGTCAAATGACTAGATCAGTGGTTTTCAGACTTTAAAATGGAGCACAACATTTAAAAGTAAAACCCCGATATAAAATACATTGGTAAAAAGAGGCTCAGCTGGACTTGGGGCCGCTGGCCTGGCCCCTCTTTATTTGGCCTCCCCCGGGGTATTTTCTGCACCCCTGGGGCAGAAAATGGAAGGTCTCCTCTGAGTGGAGAGAGGGCTGGACAAGCAGGACGATGTCCCTAACACTCTAACATCCTTCCTGTGGCTCAGTTTCTGCCTTTTCTTTTAGACGGATGTTCCCGGTCCTAAAGATTAGCGTCACGGGGCTGGACCCCAATGCCATGTACTCGCTCCTGCTGGACTTT
Source organism: Balaenoptera ricei (assembly GCF_028023285.1). Taxonomy (NCBI): domain Eukaryota; kingdom Metazoa; phylum Chordata; class Mammalia; order Artiodactyla; family Balaenopteridae; genus Balaenoptera; species Balaenoptera ricei. The sequence goes on from NC_082639.1 coordinate 130,606,562, forward strand.
GTCCCAACGGACAGTCACCGCTGGAAGTACGTCAATGGGGAATGGGTGCCCGCGGGCAAACCAGAGGTCTCCAGCCACAGCTGCGTCTACATCCACCCGGACTCCCCCAACTTCGGGGCCCACTGGATGAAGGCGCCCATCTCCTTCAGCAAAGTGAAGCTGACCAACAAGCTCAATGGAGGTGGGCAGGTACGACTGTCGCCCGGCCACCCTAACCCCACAACACCAATCAAGAAATATCAAGGGTGCATTTAGGCAATTAGGGGGTCCTCACCGACCTCTTCTCTCACGGAAGCCAATTATTCCCCGGAGTCCAAATGTGAACAGGAATAAACAGCTCTTAATTGGTGCTTTCAGTTTTTAATGGACTTCCTGATGTTAAGAGAGAGTGAGAGAGCGCAGTAGTTTACTTAATCATCGGGGGCCTTTCAGAGTTTTGTCTTGTGTGTGGTGCTTTTTACCCAGCTGGGGAGGAGGGAGATATTTGTGGGTACCAGGGTTTTGTTATTCCCTCTCCCCTCTTTTTGGTGTAAGTGGCATGTTGGCAATAGACAACTACCTTAATAAAAAGCTGCTCCTAAATGAAATAATTGCTCCCTCCACTTGGGCATTATGATAATTATCAATAGAATATTGAATCAGCTTTGGGTTTCAGAAAAAAATATCCAAACAAACCTTAAATAAGGAAGGTTTTATTTAAGGTCTCCAATTAGAGTAAACAAGATTTTGAGGCTTTTTACTCTTTTGTTTTCTCTGGTAGGATTGTGAACACTAGTGTACCGTGCAAGGTTGTTATTTGGTTTATAAAATGTAGACTGTTTTGGGGGATTAGAGACACAGCTGGGAGGAAGAGGTCTTGTTCCCCCAGATTTCCCTTTGGTCAGCCTCTTAGCCCTCAGACTTTTCACCCCTTCTCTGATCTCTGTGCTGACCTAGCTGGGACATAGGGGTTCTTGTTTTAAGAGCGGAAGTCATCTACCTAAGTCTTTGCAATATTCAGAAGGTTCCAGTTATTTAAAACAGGAAATTGAAAAGTAAACTCTTATTCCCTCCCAGATTTCACAACATGAGATTTTCAATAAACCTCTGGTTTGAATCACAAAGAGTGGATTTTATGTAGCCAGCAGATGTCAGCTGTCATTACACTTTAGGTAATGCAGCCCTTGTCAGGATTTTGAGATATGAGGATTCTTTATAGGAAGAAGAACAGTATGTTTTAACAGAGCAAAATCCACATCATTGTGCTGAAAATGGGAGAGAAAAAAAAGGGAAGCCAGGATTTTGGCAGAAAACTGAACACCCTTTAGACCAACCCACCCCTCACCCTCCTATAAGCAGCTCCAAAGTTAGGCTCCCTAAGAGCTTCTAAAAAATATCCCCTCAATAATTTCTCAGAGAGGTGGAGGCAGCTCAGGCGACCGGGGATTCGGTGTGTATAGCCTTAACCGAGGTAGGTAGGTGCTGAGCTTGGGACTAACCAAAGGCGCTGGGTCATCTGTCACTTGTGATGCCCCAGGCTTTGCATGTCCTCTCTCTCCTTCCACCTCAACAGATAATGTTGAATTCTCTGCATAAATATGAACCCCAGGTTCACATAGTACGTGTTGGAGGTGCCCATCGAATGGTGATGAACTGCTCCTTCCCTGAAACCCAGTTCATAGCTGTGACTGCCTATCAGAATGAGGAGGTGAGTGAGTGTGTGTGTGTGTGTGTGTGTGTGAGTGTGTGTGTGTGTGAGTGTGTGTGTGAGTGTGTGTGTGTGTGTGTGTGTGTGTGTAGATGTCACCTGGGAGGATGTGGTAGGACTGGGTGGTGGTGCTTTTATTGCCACGACCAAGCTTGGATGAAAGGTAGGTTTTCCAGGACTCAGATACACTCGGCAGAGGTGAAGTTAAACAGTGCGGCAGTCGCTTTCCACACCCTCCTCCTTGTTTGCCAAAGGCTCGCCAGTGCTTCTTCTCCTGGTGCCAGTAAGGCACGGCTGTGCATTGTAATACAATTAGCAGAAACGCGGAAGTCTTTTTCTCCAGGCCGTTGGCCTACAAAGAGCTGCGTGTCTCTCCTATTTTAAAGCAAGTCTGTGGGAATTGATCCAATTGCGCACCTTCTTTGGGTTTGTGTTATGCTATCTGTCCCACTTGTTAGCTTTTCTGGGGCACACGTAGGTCTTTTCCTGCTTAGCTTGAGCCACTTGGGTGGTTAGAGCAGAGTAGTCAGAATCTGGTCTCCGTGAACTCTGAGCAGGAATTTTTGGTCCGTCCACATACTTTTGGAGTTTCCAGGCCTGCTGGTCACCAGGACACCTGATGGGTTGGATTCTTTTTGATTAAGCTTAAAAAATTTTTTTACTGGAGTATAGTTGATTTACAATGTTGTTAATTTCTGCTGTACAGCAAAGTGATTCAGTTATACATATACATTCTTTTTTATATTCTTTTCCCTTATGGTTTATCTCAGCCTATTGAACATAGTTTCCTGTGCTATACAGTAGGACCTTGTTGTTTATCCATTCCAAATGTAATAGTTTGCATCTAACCCCAAACTCCCAGTCCATCCCCCCCCACCCCTAAAAAATTTTTTTAATGGTAAGACATGTTTATTAAAAAAAGCCCCACATGATAAACGAATAGTACAGAAGTATGTACAATGAAATAAAAAAATAAAAGGTAAAAATGTACTCTTTCCTTCCTGCTTTATCAATCCATCTCCCTCGGGGCACTACAAATAACAGCTTAGAGTGTGGTTTTTTTCCCCCACACATATTCTGTGCATTTATAAATATATATGAGTGTATAGATTTCCTCACACAAATTGGTTCATGTTCCTATTACTCTGCAATTACTTTTCTCCCCGTATTTAACAGTGTATTATGAATATCTTTCTATGTAATTAGATTTAGGCTTATCTCCTTTTCTGAAATGCCTGCAAAGGATATACCATATTTCAGGCAATCAGTTCCCCACCAATGGACATTTAGGTCTTTCCAGTTGTTTTATTTTCTATGATGAATAATACTGCAGAGAATATTAAGCACCCAGAAATGGAATTGTTCTGTTGAGGAGAGTGTGTGTTTAGAACTGTGATAGACAAAGCCCCATCACCTCCCTCCAAAGGGCATATCCATTTACAATCCCCACACCATTCTCAACATTTGTGATTACCTACCTTTTCAGCTTTGATAATTCGATAGGGCAGAAAAAAATGGTATCTTATTGTTGCTTTAATTTGCATTTCTTTATTTGGAAGCTTTAAAAGATTTTTGGGATCCCACCCAGCCAACTGAGTCAGAATCTCTAGTGATGGTGCCCAGAATCTGTAGTTTTAAGAGTCTCCTTAAAGGATTCTGATGATCATCCAGGTTTGGAAACTGCTGCCTTAGTGCCTACAGGTGAAATTAGTTGCAGATTTAACTCACACCACAGATGTGCAGGGAAATGTAATTTCTCTTCTATAGGTAATCTGGCCTCTTGGCTGAGCCCCTCTAGCAGGTCAGTGGGAGAGAAATTAACTAAATATCTGATAATTTAAATAGGCCCTCAAGTACTGCTCAGTTTTTATAGGCTGAACCACTTTGTTCGTCAGATGGTCCTCCCTCCTCTGCTACTCTCTGTAGGATGGAGTCTGGGTCTATGAGGGGAGGGTGGGCTTTTGAGATTTTGGAAAGTAGGGAGGAGTTGGGGACCACATCCTGGCCTCCTCTGGTCTCCAGGCAATGCCCCTTATCCACTTACATGCTGCCTGCTCTCTTAGTGCGTGGCTGGTGGAACCTGTCGTCTGGTTGCCCTCTGGGTAAGTGCTCAGAAGCTTTTCCTGGACATGGGCTGGACAGTTCCCTCTGAACTACAAGCAGGGCTAAGGCCACACCTCCAGCAAGCTACCAGCCTGATGCTGTAATTCTGGTCTTGAACATGCCTCAGGGGAATCAAGCTCAGGAAAATCTAACCTCAGAGCCTCCGTCTCCTGATGATGTATCCCTGCCAATTCGATGTAGATGCACCCTGAGAGGAGAGTGGCCACCAGGGTGGATAAGGGAGCCAAAATCTTCCTTTATTCAGCAAATATTTGTTGAGTATTACTACATGCTGGTAACACTGCACTGTCCTCAAGGCACTTAAATCCCAGTGGGGAGAGATGAAAACCAAATATATATATATATATTTAGTCAGATGGCTCTGAAGAAAAATGAAGCAGGCTAAGGCCAGGGGGGATAAAGAGTGACAGTGGTTGGAAGTGATAGTTTGTTTTTTGTGTTAACATGGTCCAAAGGGTAAGTGATTATTTAAGAGTTAGGGAGTTGTGCTAGTCTGTACTCAAGACTCTAGAGGCAGGTTCTCACCTGTATAACTCTCCTCTGTGTCTCAGTGACTGGAAAACTAACTGACAGATGGTAGGTGTTCAATTGTTGTTGAAAAGAATGAATGAGTAATGGAATGAATGCTGGGTTTGGCACATCAGGCTTGTGCATTTCTAATGCTTTGTCCTTTCTTTGCTCACTTTATACTGTATTTGCCATTTTTACCACGTGTGACAATAAAACGTTTCTTGTTGGACAGTGCAATAGTGATTTTGTGCAGAAGTAAGCACAGAAACATGGAGAGGGAGAAAAAAAGAGAAAGGAGAATTATTCTGATTTTACAGAAATTCACAGGTGAAGATAAAGGGTTCTGTCTGCCCATGCATGTTCTATTTTCACTAACACTTCTTGTCTTTGTAAACACAAGATAACAGCTCTCAAAATCAAGTACAACCCTTTTGCCAAAGCCTTCTTGGATGCTAAGGAAAGGTGAGTAGAGAAATTTCAGTGAAATCTTATGATTTCTGCAAATGTGAAATTTATAATCATCTTGAAAGGAACTAACTAGTAGCACTTGCATTACCTTTGATAGAAGCATGTTTTTAATATTCAATTCAATGTCCAACAAAATCAGCAAAATAGAACAAACTCATAATTACCTGTCCTTTATAATATGGGTCCAGGAGATCCCAGAACTGGCCATGTTTCATTAGCCCTGTTTTACTACAGATTCTTAAAAGTAGTACAATCCCATTAAAAAAAAATAAGTGATTTAAATTTTTAATAATTTACTCTGTCCTTCCTACAATTATCTGAATAATATAATTTCAATAAGTTTTTTTTTTTAAAAACTAGATTTCACCTAGGAAAGGTGAGTAATTCATATGAGTTATTCATAAAGGTGAGAGGCTCATGTCTTTCAGGTCTGAGAGAAGAGAAGTCAGAGACTTTTGGAGGTGTGAATGATTTCCTTTGAAGTGTTCAGATTTTATTGTCTGTTTCAAATCTTTACACTAACTCCTATAACTGTCTAATTTTTCCTTTTCATCTTAAAGGCTCTAGATTAATAGACAGATATTTACAGTGATGTGTCACAAGGGTCTGTCCTGTCAATACTTGATTTAATTTTGATGTAGAAGAAATAACTTTCTCAGATAAGAAAAGTAGTATAATAAAAAAAAATTTAAGACTTTGAGTGAGAGATCCTAGCTTTGAGTCCTGGCTTTGCCATTTCCTGGCTTGCATAAGTCAGTTTACTTTTCTGGGACCCATTTTTTAAATCTGCGAAACGGGCCTAGTAATACTCTCTCACAGGATCATTGGTGGATCTAGCATATCACAGATGTGATTGTGCCCTGAAGTCCTATGCAAATCTTAGCTATTGTTATTGTTGCTTGAATTTTGTCAGCAGGAGCACTGACCACAAATCAGTAAGATCAAGCTAAATAGGGATACGTGTAAATAAGGTAAACTGGAGTGACTATAAAGTTGCAATTCAAGTAGCAATTTTACAAGTAGATAAAGTAGGAGAAGGATATTGTGGGAAAGATAATAGCTTTGAGGGAATGAAAGGTGTTTGATTTTCTTATTCCAAGAAATGTATTGCTCTCCAAAGAGAATCTTGGGTGTACTTGATACAAGACTTGTATAATAAGCTGGACAGCCATGGTGCACTCTCATTGCTCTTTCAGGAACCACCTCAAAGATGTTCCGGAAGCTATGTCTGAGAGTCAGCATGTGGCCTATTCTCACTGTGAGTTGGGTGAACACTGGGTGGGAGGGGCCTGGGGCTACACAAGGAGCCTCTCCACCGCACTCAGACTTTTTACCTGTCATGACTGCTTCAGCCTTGTCCCAAATCTTCTATCAAGACCCAACAGGTTATTTCTTCCACTCAAGACAAGTATATTCCCTTGCAAGAATTCCCAGAGAGAACCAGTGCTCCTGGGGGGCTTACTCAAATCCTAGGCAGGAGAGAAGAATGGAAATAGTAAATTTCTTAGACTCTCATTTTTGTGTCAGTGAGGCTAAAGAGCTCATAAAAGTGCATTCTGGTGTACCTCCTATCCTTTACACCCCGCTCTCGCCTCTGTTTTGGATTTCCCTTGTTCTTAGTACTTGCTAGTTTTTGAGTTGGTCACTGTTGCAATGCCTCAGGAAGGCCATCGCTTTGCATATGAGGAAGCTTCTGCATTTGTTGACTGGAAAGCTGCAGTATTAGTGGAGTAATATACATGGGATTCTGCAGGTAGGTTGGATGTTCCTGACAGGGTGCCGCCCTCTCCATGTCTCAGATCAGAGAGAAGGTCCCATGATGGAGCAGGTCCTCTAAACCTGCCACAGTAACACAAAGTCAGTGGCATCAGTGTCTGAGATACTCTTTAATTTAGATGATAGTGGCTTGCTAGGATTCCTTCTGCAGTTTTCCAACTATGGTATTCCTTACTCCTTCCCCTAAACCTCAGTGCATTTTTCATTGCAGAAGTGGCAGTATAGCCACATAAAGAGAAGCAGCTTTCAGAAAAGCATTTAAAAAAACTTTTCTCAGTAGTCTTCTTTTTGTTTGTTTTGTCTAGTTACCATCTGTCACCATAGAGAATTATTACAATATTATTGACTATATTCCCTTTGCTGTACATTTCATCCTCATGACTCATTTGTGACTGGAAGTTTGTACCTCTTAATCTCCCTCACCTATTTATTTCCTCCCCACCCCCCTCTTCTCTGGTAACCACCTGTTTGTTCTCTGTATCTATGAGTCTGTTCTGCTTTGTTATGTTTGCTCATTTATTTTGTTTTTTAGATTCCACGTGTAAGTGAAATCATATGGTATTTAACTTTTTTTATCTGACTTATTTCACTTAGCATAATACCCTCTAGGTCCATCCATGTTGTTGCAAGATCTCATTCTTTTTTATGGCTGAGTAATATTCCATTATATCTATATCTATCTATCTATATTTAGATCTAGATAGATCTAGATATATCTATATCTATATCTGTATCTCTTCTTTATCCATTCATCTCTTGATGGTCACTTAAGTTGCTTCCATATCTTAGCTATTGTAAATAATGCTGCAATGAACATAAGGGTGCATATATCTTTACCAATTAGTGTTTTTGTTTTCCTTGGAAAAATACTGAAAAGTGGAATTGCTGGATTGTACAGTAGTTCTATTTTTAATTTTTTTGATTTAACTTTTTAAAATTTTATTTATTTGGCTGTGTCAGGTCTTAGTTGTGGCACGCAGGAACTTCGCTGCAGCATGCAGGATCTTTCATTGTGCACACGGGCTTCTCTCTAGCTGTGGTGTGAGGGCTCTAGGGTGCGCAGGCTCAGTAGTTACGGTGCATGGCCTTAGTTGCCCTGTGGCATGTGGGATCTTAGTTCCCCAACCAGGGATTGAACCCAAGTCCCCTGCATTGGAAGGTGGATTCTTAACCACTGGACCACCAGGGAAGTCCCTATTTTTAATTTTTTGAGGAAACTCTATACTGTTTTCCATAGTGGCTATACCAGTTTACATTCCTGCCAACCACTCACAAGGGTTCCATTTTTTCCACATCCTCACAAACACATTATTTTTTTGATAATAGCCATTCTGACAGGTGTGAGGTAATATCTCATTGTGGTTTTGATTTGCATTAATCTGATAATTAATGATGTTGAGCATCTTTTCATGTGTCTGTTGCCCATCTGTAGGTCTTCTTTGGAAAAATGTCTCTTCAGTTCCTCTTCCCATTTTTCAGTTGGGTTGTTTGCTTTTTTGATGATAAGTTGTATGAGTTCTTTGTATATTTTGGATGTCAACCACATATATCATTTGCAAATATCTTCTCTCATTCAGTAGGTGGCCTTTTTGTTTTTTCTCTGTGTAAAAGCTTTTTAGTTTGATGTAGTCTCATTTGTTTATTTTTGCTTTTGTTTCCCTTTCCTGAGAAGGCAGATCCAAAAAAAAATATTGCTAAGACTGATGTCAAAGAGTGTACTGCCTATGTTTTTTCCTAGGAGTTTTATGCTTTCAGGCCTTCCATTTAAGTCTTTAATCCATTTTGAGTTTATTTTCGTATATGATATGAGAAAGGAGTCCAGTTTGATTCTTTTTCATGTAGCTGTGTAGTTTTCCCAGCACCACTTTTTGAAAAGGCTATCTTTTCCCCATTGTATATTCTTGCCTCTTTTGTCATAGATTAATTGATCATGTAAGTGTAGGTTTATTTCTGGGCTCTCTATTCTGTTTCATTGATGTATGTATCTGTTTTTGTGCCAGTACCATGCTGTTTTGATTATTGTAGGTTTGCAGTTTAGTTTGAAATCAGGGAGCATGATACCTCCAGCTTTGTTCTTCTTTCTCAAGATTGCTTTCGCTATTCAAGGTCTTTTGTGTTTCCATACAAATTTTAGAATTATTTGTTTTAGTTCTGTGAAAATTATCTTTGGTAGTTTGACAGGGATTGCATTGAATCTGTAGATTGCCTTGGGTTGCATGGTCATTTTAACAATATTAATTACTTCAATCCATGAACATGGTGTGTCTTTCCATTTGTTTGTGTTATCTTCACTATCTTTCATCAGTGTCTTATAATTTTCCAAGTACAGGTCTTTTACCTCCTTGGTTAGATTTAGTCCTAGATATTTTATTCTTTTTGATATAATTATAAATGGGATTGTTTTCTTTATTTCTCTTTCTGATAGTTCATTGTTAGTGTATAGAAATAACAGATTTCAGTATATTATTTTTGTATCTGGCAACTGTACTGAATTCATTTATTAGTTCTAGTAATTTTTTGGTGGTGTCTTTAGAATTTTCATTATATAGTATCATCTGCAAACAGTGACAGTTTTACTTCTTCCTTTCAAATTTGGATTCCTTTTATTTATTTTTCTGGTCTGATTGCTGTGCCTATGGACTTCCAATAATATGGTGAATAAAAGTGGCAAGGGTGGGCATACTTGTCTTGTTCCTGATCTTAGAGAAAATGCTTTCAGCTTTTCATCATTGAGTATGATGTTAGCTGTGGGCTTGTCAATATATGGTCTTAATATGTTGAGGTATGTTCCCACTATGCCCACTTCGTTAAAAGTTTTTATCATAAATGGATGTTATATTTTGTCAAAAGCTTTTTTTTTTTTGCCTCTATGCAGATGATCATATGATTTTTATTTTTCAGTTTATTAATGTGTATCACATTGATTGATTTACAGATATCAAACCATCCTTGCATCTCTGGGATAAATCCTACTTGATCATGGTATATAATCCTTTTTATATATTGTTGAATTTAGTTTGCTAATTTTTTGGAGCATTTTTACATCTATGTTCATCAGAGATATTGGCCTGTAATTTTCTTTTTTGTTGTTTTTTCCTTTTTGCTTTGTTTTGTAATTTTCTTGTTTGTGGTGCTTTTGTCTGGTTTTGGTATTAGGGTGATGCTGGACTCATAGAATGAGCTCAGAAGCATTCCTTCCTCTTCAGCTTTTGGGATAGTTGAGAAGGATAGGTGTTAACTTTTTAAAATATTTGGTAGAATTAAACTGTAAAGTGGTCTGGTCCTGGACTTTTGTTTGTTGGGAGTTTTTTGATTACTGATTCAATTTCATTACTGGTAATCAATTTGTTCATATTTTCTATTTCTTCCTGATTCAGTCTTGGGAGATTGTACATTTCTAGGAATTTATCCATAGAAAAAGCACTTTTTAAGTGACCTGGAGTAAAAAACATTTTTGTATAGGATAGGATCACATGTGGAACTATACCTTTTCAAAGTTCATATGTTGCTTCTCAGTAAGCTTCTTAAGGTATATACCTTATATGTGGCAAACTACATGGACAAAAGTCTGGTTCTGTGGGACCACTTGCCTAGCTTTGCTCACTGGACACCTGAATCTTGATTCTGTTATTCAGGTAGGGATCCCTTGGGCCACGTGTCTATACAAAAATGAGAAAATGAAGATAACAAAAGGATTTGTTGAGAATGACTGACATACATTTTGTAATATGAATTCTGTACAATTTGCTTACTTATACTTAAAAAGTATTAAGCAAATGGTTTTAAATAAAAGTTCCATTTCCATATTACTGAAGCCCTGGTGACAATCCCTAGTCAATATTCTTAGGGAACATCTCTGGTGTGTCTGAATCCTTATCTGTGGGCCCCTCAGTTGAGAGCTAGTTTGGTGAAAGGATGTACTTCTTGTTCCAGGGCCTGTATTACTAAGTCTCAATCTTTTTCCATGAATTCACTTGAAGTAGAGCCTTCTATTCAGAATGTTCACTAAATTTTTTTTATTGTGGCAAAAAACCATGACATAAAATGCACCCTCACAACAATTTCCACATGTACAGTGTAATATTGTTAACCACAGGCACATTTTAGTGCAACAGATTCCCAGAACCACCTGCCTGCCCCCCACCCCCATTCCTGCATGACTGAAACTACATATATTCACCAAACTACATCTCTTCACATCTCCCTCCCCACAAAGCCCCTGGCTACCACTGTTCTACTTTCTATCTCTATTTGCATATCCTTTAGATACCTAGTGTAAGAGGAATCATGCAATATTTGATTTTTTGTGACTGGCTTCTTTTGCTTAGCCTAATGTCCCTCAAGGCTCATCCATGTTTTATCATATGACAGGATTTCCTTCTTTTTTAAGGCTGAAATAATATTTACTTGCATGTATATACCAAATTTGCTTATCCAATAATCTGTTGTTGGTCATTTAGATTACTTCTACCTCTTGGCTACTGTGAATAATGCTGCAGTGAACATAGGTTTGCAAATGTCTTTAATTCTCTTGTATATATACCCAGAAGTGGGATTGGTGGATCATGTAGTACTTCTGTTTTTAATTTTTTAAGGAAACTCCATAGTGTTTTCCATGACAGCTGCACCATTCTGCATTCCCACCAGCAGTTCACAAGGGTTCTAATTTCTCCACATTCTCACCAACACTTGTTGTTTCCTATTTTGTTTTTTTGGTTTTTGGATAATGGCCATCTTAATAGTATGATGTGATGTCTAGTTTTGATTTGCATTTCGCTGATGAATAGTGATGTTGAACATCTTTTCATATACTTATTGGTCATTTGTATATCTTTGGAGAAATGTCTATTCAAGCCCTTTTCTCATTTTTAATTGGGGTTTTGTTGTTGTTTTCATTGTTGAGTTGTAGGAGTTCTTTATATATGCTAGACATTAATCCCTTATCAGATATATAGTTTGCCAATATTTTCTTCCATTCTGTAGATTTCCTTTTCACTCTGTTGATTGCTTCTTTTGCTGTGCAGAAGTTTTAAAGTTTGACATAGTTTGTCTATTTTTGCTTTTGTTGTCTGTGTTTTGGTGTCATATCCAAGATATCATTGCCAAATCCAATTTCATGCAGTTTTCTCCTGTGTTTTCTTCTAGGAGTTTTATAGGTCTTAAATTTTTTTACTTATTTGTTTTAAGTTAAGTTAAATTTTTTTATATGGTGTAATATAAGAGTTAAACTTCTTTCTTTTGCATGTGGATATCTGGTTTTCCCAACACCATTTGCTGAAGAGACTATCCTTTCCCCATCATGTAATCTTGGCACCCTTGTTGAAAATTATTTGACCATATAAGCGGGGTTTATTTCTAGGCTCTCTATTCTTCCATTGGTCTATATGTCTTTATGCCAGTACCATACTATTTAGAGTACTGTAGTTTGTAATGTGTTTTGAAATCAGGAAGTGTGAGGCCTCCAGCTTTGTTCTTATTTCTCAGGATTGTTTTGGCTATTTGGGGTTCTTTGAGAGTCTATGTGAATTTTAGTATTGCTTTACACTTCTGACAAAAATGCCATTGGGATTTTGATAGAGATTGCTTTGGGTTGTATGAACATTTTAATAATATTAAGTCTTCCAATCCATGAACATAGGATGTCTTTCTATTTATTTGTATCTTCTTTAATTTCTTTCATAAGTGTTTAGTAGTTTTCAGTGTACAAGTCTTTTGCCTCCTTGCTAGAGTTTATTCCAAAGTACTTTCCTCTTTTCGATGCTATTCTAAATAGAATTGTTTTCCTAGTTTACTTTTCAGATCGTTCATGGTTAGTGTGTAGAAAAGCAACTGATTTTTGTGTGTTGATTTTGTATCCTGCAACTTTGCTGAATTTGTTTATTAGTTCCAAATTTTTTTGTGTGTGAAATATTTAGGGTTTTCTACATATAAGATTGCGTCATCTGTGAACAGAGATAATTTTATTCTTCCTTTCCAATTCGGATGCCTTTTCTTTCTTTCTTTTCCTTTTTTCCAATTTGCTTCAGCTAGGACTTCCAGTACTATATTGAATGGAAGTGGTGAGAGTGGATATTCTTGTCCTGTTCATGATCTTAGAGAAAAAGCTTTCAGTTTTTTACCATTGAGTATGATGTTAGCTGTGGGCTTGTCCTATATGGCCTTTATTATTTTGAGGCAACTTCCTTGCATTCTTTGTTTGTTGAGTGTTTTTATTACGATAGGGTGTTAACTTTTGTCATATGCTTTTTCTGCATCAATTGAGATGGTCATTCACAAACACATTTCTGTGAAATATTTTGCAGTTTTCCAAAATGTGTCACAAGATTCTTGTCAAGTTTTCTAGCCAGCTCCCTCTCTTTTTGCTTTCAGAATCCTCTTTGTGGGGTGGTGATGGGAGGGATCATGTCTCCTCATGCTTGGAGTGAGAACTAAAGATACCTTCCCACTGGGCAGAAAGAGAGAGGCCTTCACTCTTTCTGGGTAACCAAATTAAGCATTCGGTAGCTGTAGATCAGTGAGTAGGATATACATCTAACACCTCCTTCTTAGATTGACTTTTAATTTAATCCAATTAAGTCAGAAGCAACTTAACTTTTGCACTTCTATTAACTTATACATTCAAATAATATTTTATATAGCTGTGATTCCACAGTATTTCTTAAGAGGTTTTCCAAACTTTGATAGGACCCGTCATCCACTTCCAAAGAAGCCAACTTTGCTGCTAACATAGAAGGAGAGTGGCAGTGGGGGTGGTGGTATATAACTCCACATGGACAGACATTGTGTCATTCACACAGAAACATAACTATGCAAAGTAGCTGGTAACCTGATTTTGGTGTGGAAGTTCACAGAGTCATTCTCTGTGTCTTCCTCTTGTCTCTTCTAGTGGGAGGCTGGATCTTTTCCAATCCAGATGGAGTATGCACAGCAGGAAACACCAATTACCAGTATGCTACTCCTTTGCCTCTGTCTGCTCCCCACACTCACCATGGCTGTGAGCACTATCCTGGCCTCCGAGGACACCACCGGCAGGCTCCCTACCCTTCTGCGTACATGCACAGAAACCATTCTCCCTCAGGTGTGTGACTCTGCTAATTAAACCCTTGGGGGTGTGGGTGTGGGCGGTGGTGGTGAGAAATGGATAAACAGCTAGAAAGGGGGAAATATCTGAAGATAGAATCCCTTTCATCTAATATATGTAATATTGTATATTAATATTTTAATTTTTTATTTTATATACTAATAGTTGATTATATAGTTACAACATTATTAGTGTTTTGTAATTATTTAAAGTAAGTACAAAAACTGGGAGACACCCAGTTTCTAATGGTTGTGAAAGTCCTCCTCCCAGGGTGCTGGTGTACTGAGCAGTTTCAGGCTGCATCTCTAAAAGCCAAGTTAAGTCGTAGGACTCTGAGACCCTCAGCTCATTGCCCTCACATGGCTCTTTTCTACATTTGTAGTGTATGGCTCAGTCCAGGGAATACTGGGCCCAGTACTGGAGAGCTATTAGGAAGGTCTCTGGGAAGGTGAATGACTCTACATCCTTGCTTTGGTCGGATTCACTTGGAGGCATGCAAACTCAACCCTGATAACTTTTGCAGTCTGATTATTTTTTAAGCTGATGCTGTTGTTTGTGTACTTTCTTCCTCATTGACTGCTGCCTTGTCTGCCTTGGCCTTGTGTAAGCCCAGATCTTGCCTGGTTATTAGATCTGTATGAAGGAAGGGAGACATGAAACCAAGGGTTGATTTCTCATTCAGTTATTCATGCAGCAAATATTTATTGAGGGTTGACTATGAACCAGGTTTTGTCCATGAACAAAATAGATTAATACCTACCTCTCATAGAGATTCTATTCTCATATGGGGAGACTGACACTAAATGAAACAAATAGGTAAAGTTCATGGCATGGGAGATGGAAGAGAGTGTTAAGGTTCCAGCCTCAGGGACACCCTGAGCTCTGTACCTGCAGAGGACTTGCGGGACACCAGCTACCTGTCCCTGAGCCCCATCGCCTGCTACTCCCAGCAGCCTTGACAGCTGCTGCCACGAAGGGAGAAGATGTAGCTTAATGTATCAGAAACGGAGCAGGGTTCTCATCTACTTTCTGGTTCTTTCCCATGGTCAGCACACAAAACACATCTTCTGAGCAAATGCTATGCACCAGGCACTCTTCTAGGCAGTGGGGCTAGGAAAGTGATTAAGGTCTAGTTTCTTCCCTGAAGGAGCCCAGTGCTACATGAATACATAAATAATTAATCCTAATACAATGTAGTGAGAGCTCTAATGTGGTCCTCGGACCTGCAGCATCTCCTGGGAACTTGTTAGAAATGTAGGCTCTCAGGTTCTCCTTCTGAAAGAGTCTTCAGTTTAACAAGATCCCCAGGTGATTCCTATGCACACTAAAGTTTGAAAAACATCCTATAGAACACACAAGCCAAGGTGCTATGGGAATGAAGGAAAAAGAGCAGCTAGATCTACCCAGAGGGCTTAACGTTTAAGTTGAGATTTGAAGAATAAATAGAAAAGGACAGGTGTGGGAGTGGGCAGGGGTGAAAGAGGGATGACATAGGACACAGGCAGAGGTGAAGGGCATTCCAGGTGAGAGAGTGGTATGAGCAAAGACACAGGAGGAGAGAACCTAGGTTGTCTGGGGAATAGTTTGGGAAAAGAGTGTAGAGGGAGGGGGGCGAGGTGGTGGATGAAAGAGCTGAGGCTGAGGAAGTTGCAAGGGCCACATCATGAAAAGGAGTGACGTGGCCAGGGATATACATGGAATCCTCTTCCTCTCTTTCCTTTTTCCCCTCCTTCCTCCCCTCCTTCTTTTCCTTCTTCCTCTCTATTGTATAGGCACTATTTATGCAAATGGTGATTCAAAGACAGAAGGCACTATTCTTGAGATGTTTAAATCTCCTTGGGGTTGCTGAGAAAATAGGTCTTGGTCCTCAGAAATCTCATCTGGGGCACTGGTGCTCCTTAGGCTTGTCTTGAGATGATGGCATGGCCCATGTTAAAGGGGAGGTGAGTGTGGTGACATGAGTTAGATCTGTGTCATAAAGGACAAATCCTCCCACCTATCTGAGCCTCATCTATAAAAGGGAGATGAGAAGTCATTGCTGTGAAGATTAAAAGATGAACGGTATGTGACATATGGCTGACACTGAATTAACCTAAGTTCCTCACTCCTTTCTGTGGCCTTCAGAAAGGACTAACAACTGTTGGCACATGTGGCACAGGCCATGGTTATATCTTGACCTAGGATAATGTCATTGGTCACCATCTTTATGTTTTCCATGCTCCATCAATTGAACTGTTGTTATTTCCCCAAAGTGAATTTGATAGAAAGCTCCAGCAATAATCTGCAAGTTTTCTCTGGAGCTGACAGCTGGACTTCCTTATCCTCCACACCCCACGCCAGCATCCTGTCTGTACCTCACACCAGCGGACCAATCAACCCAGGGCCTAGGTAAGACCAACACCAGCAACTTGCTCATTGGTCTTGAGGGTTTATTTTAGCACTGGGGACTCGAGTTCATTCTGTTTCCTGGGGTGGCTTGGCCTAAGCTATTGTCCTGACTTCTAAGCCACTAGGAAGTGAAAGTAACGACAGGATCAACCTTTCATCCCTGGAGGAAGGGTGGTGGGAAAGCACATGCTCAGTCATGTACTCTTTTCTTTGTAGCTTTCATATTTTATTTTTAGAAGGGAAAAGATATTATGGCCTGGAATCATTTATCTCAAACCAGGAAGAAATACTGTGAACTGTGGTGGTAGCAGATAGATACTGAATATAGGGGAACTGAAGGGGAAAAGTGTAAATACACACTGAGACTTCAAGACCCTTGATTGTCCATATCCTTACAAGCTGTTTGTTCTAACATGGGGACAGATTTTGGGTGTCCGGGCCTCAACCCAGGCAATAGGGCTGAGTGTAGCTTGTAGGACCCATGGCATAACTCTCACACCAGAGACCTGCATTCAGTTCTGACTGGAAATCCGCATGGTGGAGGGGAAAGGGAAGGGGCCTGGAGTCTGACAAATGTGGACTTGAGCCCCAGTTTTACTTCTTATTGACTTTGTGACTTTGGGCAATTTTCTTAGCCTCACTGAGCTTCAGCTTTCTTATCTGTAACATGGCAATAATGTGAGTTACTCTGTAGAGTTATGGTGAGCACCAAAATTAGAAAAAGCATTACAGTGCGTTGTAAGCAGTAACATTCTATCAATATATACATGTCAGCTGTTATGTTCAATATAAGTATGCAGAATTTTGAGAAGGTCCAAAAAGGGATTCAAAATTAAAAGATGTCCCATCCTTTTTTTTGGCGGCAGAGGGGGGAGATGGTAGATGACTTATGACTTGCAGGTCTAGAAAAAGTTTGGGGAAGGTAGAACTTTGATCCACAGCAGTGCTTCTCACACTTTAATGTGCATTAGAATCACCTGGGACGTTGTTCAACTGTACAGTCTGATTAATAGGTCTGGGTTGAGGCCTGAGATTCTGCATTTTTAACCAGCTCCCAGGTGTTGCTGTAAACTGTGATCTTGATTTTGATGTTAATGTCGCTGGGGCCCCCGAGGGTCTAGTGTTGTACTGTTCAATGCAGCAGCCCCCAGCCGCCTCTGGCTCTGGACCCTTGAAATGCAGCTGTTCCGAACTGAGATGTGCTGTTAAGTGTAACACACAGAATTTTGAAGACTCAGTACAAAACAAAGAATAAAAATCTCAACAATTTTTTAATACCGAATGCATGTGGAAATGATAATATTTTGAATATTCTCAGTTACATAAAATATTATTAACAATAAGTTCATTGTTTTCTTTTCATTCTTTTTCTTTTTAAAATGTGGCTACTCAAAAATTTAGCCTATTGGACAGTGCTTGACTGGAGGACCTCAGGGAAATGCACTGACTGGGGCTGTGTAGAAAGTGAGGGAAAGAGTGTCCTTGAAGATATTGAACAACCATGTGCCAAGTTTTGTACTAGATCCTTTATGTAAGTCATTCATAGGATTCAAAGACATCCATAAGGCTGCTATTAAAATTCCTATTTTCCTGTTGGAGAAACTAAAGCTCAGAGGCATTAAAAACTGCCTGAAGGTCATACAGTAAGTAATGTAGCTCAGAGCCCATGGTTTTCCCACTGGCCCAGGAGGCATCAGAAAGGGGCTCTGATGCCTGAAATTGTAGAAGAGTCTCTTCTGGAAACTGGGGAATTGGGGTCAGAATCCCAGCAAGCTGAGCTGGCTAAAAACAAAAACGAAAACACCAAAACCACAAAGCCTGGGTTTCTGCAGGTTTCATATGGTCCAGTGAGGCCTGTGGTATCTGAACTACGGCAGAGAGTGCAGGGTGGCATTGCTACCTCTGGCTTCATCAGTGGCATGTTTAACCCATTGCTGACGCTATAAAAGTTTTGCCAAAGAAAAACAAATGTGTTCAGTACTGACATTAGGTAATGAGCCTATTATCAAGCAATACGGTATCAGGCAAAATGGGGACTCTGAAAAGTCAGAACATGGTGAGGGCTAAAGCACTGGAGGTTATTCTGCCTGTGTCAACTGTAGTCGTTTTCATCTAGGTTCTATGTTAAGGTGCAAAATTGGCTGCACATTACAGTCAACAGAAAAGCTTTAAAAACTTCTGATACCGCATGCCAGACTAATTAGATCAGAATCTTGGGGGATAGAACCCGGGCATCAGTATTTTTTCTTTTTTAATTTGCTAAGTGATTCCAGTGTGCAGTCAAGTTTGTGAACCAGTGACATAGGATGAGAGAAGTCCAAGAAAGTGGTACAGCTCCCCAGCCTTTCTACCAGGGACCAGAGCTGACAGGTAGAAATCTGGAATGGAAGAATTAATTATAAGAACCATCATTTACTGAGTCCTATGTGTTAGACATCACATACTCGTTTTCTTATTTAATCCTCATAACAACATCTGTAAGGTATGACTAATTATCACTCCAAATCTTGAAGATGAGGAAACTGAGGCTCATACATTAAATAATTTGATCAAAGTCACAGAGCTAATAAGTGGTAGTGCAAGGATTCAAACCTAGGTCTTCTGACAACAATGTGTCCTGGCTATTAGGCCACATCACCTCTCTTGGTCAGTGAGGGATCTTACTCATAGATCATACTGCCCAAATATCATCCTTTCACTCGCCTGTCCATTTACACAGGTGGCAAGTGAGGCCTAGAGAAATAAAATGCCATGTTCAGCTAGAGGTAGGGCCAGCATCAAAATGCAGGTCTCAGGACACCTAATCATATGCTTATTCTATTACATCTTGCTGCTTCTCTGCAGAAACTGGGCCAGTGTGTGTCAGAGCTAGAAATAACGCCATGGTCAGATACTCTCTTCCTAGACCTGTGCCCCTCTCAGCGCTGCGTGCGTGCTTGTCAGGTGGCAATCCTTCCTGGGTGTGTCGTCAAGCATTTTCTCTCTCTCTCTCTCTCTCTCTCTGTTTCTCTGCAGTCCCTACCCGTGCCTGTGGACCATCAGCAACGGTGGCGGGGGCCCTTCCGGGTCGGGCTCAGAGGTGCATGCCAGCTCCCCGGGAGCGTTTCTCCTGGGTAATCCAGCTGTGACTTCGCCCCTCTCCACCCAGGCACCTGCTTCGGCTGGTGTGGAGGTTCTGGGGGAGCCCTCGCTGACCAGCATCGCTGTGTCTACCTGGACAGCAGTGACCTCGCGTCCCTTCTCAGGCTGTGGTAGCCCGGGTGGGGGTGGGCGCCATTCTCCCTCCTCACTGGATAGTTAAGCGGGATCCGAGGAGAGGTGTCAGCAGAGAACCTGCTAGGTGTAGAGCTCTTAGAAGTCTCACCTACTAATCCCAGTGAGTCAGACTGCAGAGTCTCCCCACCCAGTGAACGGGGTTATACCAGAAGCCTACAGGGAGATGGTTTAGTTTGGATGATGCTGATTTTGTCACCTGCATCTCTCCACCATTTTTTTTTTTTGTGCTCCCATTTTCTCTGCAACTTATCCGCGTTATGCTTAGGCAACAAAAGTTCGTTGAGTATTTTCCTTGTGCCCTGCCCCTTACTGTCAAGTGATTCAAGAAGGCTGTCCTTCTTGTTCTGTGGAGGTAGTTGGTGCAAGGCTGTTAAGTGAGCTCAAAATTTACTTAGCCTAAGGCCACTGCTTTGTAGCTTTGTGCAGCCCTGAAAGGATGTGTGGCCACAGAGCTTCTGCTCTGAGACCAAGAAAGGGTGTAAGTCCATGGAGTGAAGTTAACAGAAATAGAGCTAATCACATATTATAGCATTGAGAATTGAGGAAATGAGATCATGTCACTCCCTGGCTTAGAAACCTTCGATGGCTCACCGTTGCCTACAGATTGGAGTCGATCTCCTCTGCCATCTGCCCTCAGCCCACTTTTCCAGCGTTAGCTACCTGTTTTCCCTTTAGCATCCTATATTTCAATCGAGGCATACATTCTGCCCCTGTCTTTTGAACATTCAGTGTACTTTACCAGCTCTAAACCTACTCCTGTACCTGAAATATCCTTCTCTGTTCAGTCCTGCCTGTACGAATCCTGCCCATCTCCCAGGGACTGGCCAGAGCACCACCCACTGCATCAAGCATCTGATCTGCTGGGCTCCCTGACCTCCCGCTGGTTTTGCCTCTCTTCTAGAGCTCACCTCATTCTGCCTTGTATTTTTAGTACCTGTGCGTGTGTCTCTCTCCCACTAGACTGTGAGCCCCTCGAGGGTGAGGCCCAGCCTTCTTGTCTCTGTTCCCCAAAGCAGTATCTGGTTCTGTGCCTTGCCTATAGTAGGTGCCCAATAAACACTGGTTGAGTTGAGTGGGTGTGAAGTGCATGTGCTAAATGGACAGTTGTGGAGCTCACTGGGGGGCAGAGCTCAGAGACACGTGTCCCGGGACAGGGCAGCAGGTCAGAGTGGGAGCCCGGGGACATGCTCGGTGTTACACATGAGATGCAGCCCATTCTCAGTGACTGATGATATAAGGAGTCGGTGTGGACTAGAGCGGTTATTCCCAAACACCGGTCCTTGGATCCCCTGTGCCGGGATCACCTGGAACACCTGTTAGAAACAGATTCCTGGGCATACTCCATACCTCCTGGATCAGAATCTTTGGGGCTGGAGTCCAGGAATCTGTGTTTCGTACAAGTGCCCCAGACAGTGACCTCAGAGCCAAATTTGGAAACAGCTTGCCTGGAATAGAGAAAGAGAATGATAAATACTCCAGGAACCTCATCAGATAAGAGTTTCAACCTCTGCCCCAGCCTAGGCCATTGCTGTAGCCAATGAGCAGAATCACGGTTTCATTGGTTTTCCTTTTCCTTTTCTGTCCACCACTGGACGTGCTGATCGCCACAGGAGTGAGGTTTCCAGACCTGGGTGATGGGCGGTTCTCCCATCATCAACATCACGCTGCACGGACTGGTGGCCTTCTTGGGTCATCCCTGAGGGAGCCTGAGGGTCCACTCGGAGCCTGGCAGTGGCTCAGCTGCTCCCACCTCTATTCCATCAGTGGAGCCCATGCAAACCCACGCAGACCAAGCCCTAGCCTGGGACGTCCTGTTGAGTCCATGGCTCTTTCTGCAGAGAAGGGTCTTTTAACATGTTGTGGTTAGCCTGATATTTTGGTGCCATTCCATTTTTGGACGTGGATCTCTAGAAACGATGCCAGTATCCTGGGAAGCCTCTTGACCACACTTAGGGTTGCCTGGCCAGAGCTCCGGGTCCCTAACTGGTGTGTGAGTGACCAAGGCACAATGTACCTACACGACTGCTCTTTGAAAAGCTCCCGGAGGCAGGACTGTTTTTGGTTCCCTGGTCCCTCTGCGATATCATTAGAGGCCATTAAGATATTAACATACTAGCATCTCTGCAAGATGGTATTTTGGTAAGTTAGAAGTTTAGGCCTCTTCACCAGTCACTGCAGTGATTGGTCACACACCTAAGTGCTTAGCAAGTACAATTAGGTCTATGAAAACCTACGTTTAGTCTCACCTTCCTGCGCCTCCCCCCAGCCTGGAGGAGCCAGAAGATGGGCCCAGAGGCACAGAGCAGAAAGAAGGCAGTAACCTCCTTCCTTTCTTCATTTATATTGCTCAGGTGAATTGGGGCCTCTGTGAAGCAATAATGTAAGTGTTAGCTGAGTGTGGGGCGATTACACCTTATCAGTCTTAACTGGATGCTCAGCTTGGAACCTGCGATGATTTTTAAACACAACGTGATAGCTGCTTCCACGTGGAGGATCTCTATTTAGCCATGCAGCTAGAGTCATATACTTTTTGGTATTTTCTCCAGATAGTCCAGGGCTAATTTCTGATTAATTGCTTAAGTCAGTTTAATAAATGACAGAGTCTCTGACATATTGGACAAACTTTGAAGCCTTTTACATCCTTTCCTTGCTCATGCATCTTCTTTATCTGACTCAGAAATGGTGCCACTTCAGAGTTTTAGGCTTCTTCACCTCTTCTATCACATGACATTTAAAAGAAATTTAAATCCCACGTGGATAGAAAGAGTTAATACAATTCCTTTAGCCAGGTGGTGGAGATTTTAACTCTCCTGAAGGCCTGGTCTATTTGAAAGTGTCTCCCCTTGTGGAACCTAATGGCGTTTCCGTGGCTCTCCCCTGTCCTGCTGAGCCACTCTTATCACCAAACACCTCTGCCCACCGGATTTAGGCCAGGAGTTTGCAGGCACTGCTCATTCCCTTTGGCACCTCCTAGACCTGGGATGAAGGGGTGTGGAGGTGTGATATGAGGAGAGTGAGAACACTAGGTTATTAAGAAAAAAACTCAATGAATATCTGAAGTCTGGTAGATGTTTGCCACGTTTCCCCAAGACTGGAATAACTTTGGGTGAATAATAGCATGTCACATTTGTGAAGACTATTAGTCCTGTTTTATGGAACTATAGGTTAATCAAAGTTGGGGAAAGGCAACTGGGACATTCCAGTGGCACTTGTTTCAACTCCCTCCCTTTTATTTTCTCCACTCATTGAGCCACTCATTGGCTCCTGGCCAGGTTGGTAAACAGAATATGGGCATCCGGGAGCAGAGGTCAGGGAAGGTGTATGCAGTGCTGGAAAAGGCATAAGGGAAGAGCCTCTGGGGTCTGAAGATTCCAAACCCTTCCCATGACCGTCGCTGTAGAGACAGCCACGATGTCTGCCACGCACCCCAACCTTCTGGGTACAAATTCCCACAGCCCCTCCCACGCACTTGGGGGAACTACCTCCCCTCCTCCTACTCTCTGCATCTGCAGTGGGGGCTGCCATGCCCATACTCCATCCTGCCGAGCTGGCTGGTTTGGAGGGACTCGCTGCCAGAGTCCCATCTGCTATGGGATGAACAAGCCACCCAACACGGGCAAACACGCACCGGCTCATTAATTCCAAGCTTCACTATGTTACAGGCTATGTTAGGCCTGTAAAGATGCTTTAAAAACGGAAAAAGGGAATTCCCTGGTGGCGCAGTGGTTAAGAATCCGCCTGCCAATGCAGGGGACACGGGTTCGAGCCCTGGTCCGAGAGGATCCCACATGCCATGGAGCAGCTGAACCCGCGCGCCACAACTACTGAGCCTGCGCTCTAGAGCCCGTGCTCCGCAGCAAAAGCCACCGCAATGAGAAGCCCACGCACTGCAACAAAGACCCAACGCAGCCAAAAATAAATAAAAATAAAATAAATTTTTAAAAAAATGGGAAAAAATGGAGCTTATATTTATCGTAAACAAAATGGAATTGGAAATACCTGTTAAGGCCAGTGGTTAAAAGTTGTGGCAAGTAGCAAGCTTCGTTAGTACATGTGACTAGTCTCGCCTAGAAAAGGGACTGAGACGCTCCTTTTAAGTGAAGTTTCTCCCCTTGGGGCATCCAACACATGGTTTCTGCAGATCTGTACTGGCTGGATTCTGCGCTAAGCACTCGTTACACAGCTACTTGGGCAAATGCAGCTCTTTCTTGTTGACTAGTGGAGATCACCTCCGTGGTGTGGCTGGGTCCTAGTGTGTGTGTTCTAATCACCTCCGTCTGCAGGTCAGCGTGTCTGCCTGGCACCACCACCGACATCTTGGTTCTCAGGCTGCGGTTAGGATCTTGGATCATGATTACAAAAGTACAGAAGGGGCTGCGAGGAAAACCACTGTTATCAAAGTGACCCCAGATCCTCCTCAGTTGGCAATGGAGGGAGAATGTTCTGTGAGAGGGGCAGTTAGATTTTGCACCTTCTAGGTTCCTGGGGAATCTCTCAAAAATCACTACAGTCTCCACTGCAATGGGCTCTATCACTGCCTCAGCTGTGGACCCATGATCACCCCACTTGGATGCACCAGCCAAGTTGTACTGTCTTTTTTCTAGAGGCTTATAGAGGGAAACTCGATAACAGAAAGGATTATATTATATACATCTACATAACTTTGTTTTCAAGTTAGTTTAATCATCTTCAATTTACTAGCATTGATTTTAACATTTTTATTTGTATTGAGATGGACATATATGATAGGAAGCCCACAAATCTTAATGTTTAAAGCTTAAAGCTTGATGAATGTTTACATAGGTACATACTTGTAAAACTCCTAATAAGATCAAAATATAGAATATTTCCAGCACCCTAGAGGGCTCCGTGTGCCCCTTCCCAGGCAATACTCGCCCCCAAGATAAATACTACTCTGACCACTATCACCGCATGTTAGTTTAACCTGTTCTTGACCTTCATATAAATGGAATCAAATAGTAGGAACTCTGTCTCTGGCACCCTGTCTACCTCCCATCTAGCCCTCCATTCAGATCATCTTTTCAGCTTTTAGTAGAAATACCCTCAGTATATTAATTCGATTCTTTGATGTTCAAACCAAGAGACTGATGCCCAGAAAAACGTAGGAGTTTCTTTTCTGAGGTTTCCCATCTTCTCTCTGGATGACTGGCAGAGGCAATGTCTACCTTCTTGTAGTAGATTCTCACTTTTTCCCCACCTCCACAAGACAATTACACCAGAATGCAGCATAGTAAATTCAGCCTCTGAACACTTCTAGCAGTTAAAGGACTGTTTTGTTACAAGGACCTTAGAAAACGTTTATTGTTGTCCATTCAGTTTAGGGATGAGAAAACACTGGTTTAACATTACCCATGAATGGAGTAGGTCACAGTGTACGTGACAGGATTTGAAAGGCACTGACTTAGGATCCCCTAAGACTTTATCTCCTGGTGCCTGACCTACCCCAACTTATTTTTCCAGTTTGTGTTTCTTTTGGGTTGAGACAAGAAAAATCATTTTACTGTATAAATATTATCTGTGAAGAATAGCTGTTTGACTTGTTTGTTGCCTACATTACCACAGGCAATATAAATTATCAAATTATTTAGCTATTAATTGAGTTCCTGAGAGAAGGACATCAGAGGTAAGTTTTATTGAGGTGAAGAGATTATTACTATTTAAAAAAAAATTTCTCTCATTGAAGTATTGTTGATTTACAATGTTGTGTTAATTTCTGATGTACAGCAAAGTGATTCAGTTATACATATACATACATTCTTTTTCATATTCTTTTCCATTTTGGTTTATCACAGGATATTGAATACAGTTCCCTATGCTAATACAGTCAGACCTTGTTTATCCATTCTATATATAATAGTTTGCATCTGCTAATCCCAAACTCCCAGTCTTTTCCTCCCCGACTCCCCCTCCCCCTTGGCAACCACAAGTCTGTTCTCTATGTCTGTGAGTCTGTTTCTGTTTCGCAGAGAAGTTCATTTGTGTCATATTTCAGATTCCACATATAAGTGATATCATATGGTATTTGTCTGTCTCTTTCTGACTTACTGAGGTGAAGAGATTAATTGATGACTGTATAAAAATTCGCTGATGTTTGTCAGCCAAGAGACAAAAAGAAAGCATAGAGTATATGTGGCAGGGCAGAGTGAGGAGAAAATCGGCAGATATGGAAGGCATTTTATAGCCATCATTTTTTTGCAAAGACCCACTGCTTCCCACTCCTCTGCAGTGGTGGCGATGGCAGAGAGGAGCAGGGACAGATGGGGTACGTGAGCAGGTAGCCAACTCCTAATTTCTAAATTACTGTGTCAAGACCCACCAAATACCAGGAATTGGATTGGGAGCAATAGGCAGCCTTTGACACTGCCGCTCAGCAGGGCTTTTGGCATTGACAGGTAGGTGTTTGGGCCTGTGCAGAAGATTTTGACGTTTAATGCTATAAAAAGTAGGGCTTCTCTGTAGTGAAGATCTTGCAGACCAATACAGTGCCACTTCTGATGGATGACAGTCTAAAATCTACAGAGGAAAGAGCATTGAGAGCAATGGGCACAGAGGAAGAAACCTGAAATTTACATGTCAGTTCTGCCACTGGCATTGAGCAAGTTACCTCACCTTGGCATTGAGCAAGTTACTACACCTTACTGGACTTCAGTTTCCACATCTATAAAACAATGTTCTGTAGTAGCAGATTTTACAAAGAGTATGAGGCATCTGCAACACTCTGGGTTCTACTGGAGACACAAAACCAGTAAATCATATATGTATATGTGTATGTGTGGATTGATTGGCTGCAAGGAATTGGCGTATGCACTTGTTGGGGGTGGTTAGGCAAACTTGAACTCTGTAGGCAAGCTCAAGCAGGTGTGGACACCACGGTCCACAGGTGGAATTTCTCCTTCCTCAAGGAAACTTCACTTTTGTTCTTAGGAACTTTCAACTGATTGGCTGAGGTTCATCCACATTACTGAGGATAATCACTTTTATTTAAAGTCAGTTGACTGTAGACGATGTTAGTCACATCTACAAAATACCTTCAACCTAGCCAAGTTACACATTAAACTAACCAATGCAGCACCCAAGCTTGTTTTTCCTTGTCCTTGCTGCAGCCTCTGAGAGCCTGGGGAACATCCCTGGGGCGCTATTTATGTGGGACAAACAAAATATTGTAGAGATGCCAGCCCTCTGTGGAAAAAACCTGCCCTCCGGTCCTCGGAGAGTCAATCTAGGAATCCTTAACAAGGGAACTGCCTGTGATCCCAAAAGAGAAGGCACAAAAGCCCCTCCCTCTTCCGTTGTTCTCACAGGCACAAGGGTGTAGGAAGAGCAGTGGTGGGGACCCCAGGCAACCGAGAGAAAACTGGAATCTGGGAGACCTGGAGGTCAGCACAACTTGTCAGGCCCATGTTAGGACTTGGAGAGAATCAGCCTGGGACTGGAGTGAGACGTTGGTCACATTCTTGTTCTCAACGTGGAAGAATCTGAAATTCACTTTTTCTGTTCATGACCGCTCTGCCTTGCAGTGCCTCGTGGGAGTAACTGGGTGTGTGTTTACACGCGTGTGGATGTACCTGTGTATCTATTTAGCGGGGAGTTTCCTGTTGCTAATGGAGAAGTTAATAACCTTTGGCGCAGACTCACTCTGTTCTAGAAGAGCACTTTTGGGGGAGCAGGGTTGTGGGGAGGAGCATACAGGGAGTTTCAGGTGAACCACGGCTGGTTCCAGAGGGGGAGCCGCAGTTTCCCTCCCACATACCCATTGGATGACGTGGAGCTTGGAGGCTGTTGAGCAGAGATTGGACAAAGGTAGTTAGGAATGTATCGATGTCTTAGAAGGAAAGGGATTCAGATCTTAACTCTCTCTCTTTGTGGTTCAAATTTAGTGAAATATATTGGGTAGCCTGGGATAGCCCAGACCAAGGTTGGGCAGCAGGAAAAGTATAATATGACCTCTAAGACAAAATTCACCAAATGGGAGGGATGGTTTGAAGGGACGATTGGTTTCTACACAAGAACCATCAAAGGTAACAGATGCTTCTGGACCCCATGTGGACTCCTGCAGCCACCTGGACACTCGTATGTACTGAGAAAAATGGCTGGTGTGTGAGTTGAAAGAGTTGATCCTCAAGAGCTTGCACATTTGGGGCCTGGGCTGAAACTGCTGAGTGGGATACTTGGGGAAGGAGCGTCCAGGGCCGTACCGCAGACAGTCATGCGAGAAGTGAGGACACCCCTACGAATTCTATTAACTTGAGCTGGCAGATGTTGACAGTCACTCTAGTTAGAGATTTAAATTAAAGAAATGATTTATTTTGCTGTTCCAGGGTGGGTGATTGTCTTGGTTATACTTGAGGACAAAGACTGTTTTCCACTGATATATCTCTAATACCCTGCACATGTGCCTGGCACATGGTTGGCACTCCATAGATATTAACCCAGAATTTATAGAAACAATCCTTAGCAGTGCTTGGAAAATTTGGATGGGGAAGCAACATGTTTGGTTTGTATATATTTTTGTTAAGTTTTTGTCTCTGTAAGATCATATCTCTTTGGCAGAACTTTTTTGTTTGTTTTTGGTCTGTATATTGTTAACCTCTGCACACCTGGAGTTTTATCATGCTTCCTTGGAGGTTACTCTGTCCATCCCTCTTTCCCTCCTACCTTGCTTCTCTCCTTTGATTCTTTCACTTTCTCTCCTTCCTTCCTCCCTCTCTTTCATTCTTTCCCTCTTTTTTTAAAGTGTTGCTTACAGATGCTGATGAAAGCATCCCATGATGGATGAGGGGAACAGCTCATAAAGCCATGACCTTCATCTTACCTGGGGGAAGAGGTGGATGGTAAAAACAAACAAAGAAATAAACCAAAAAGAAACTGGGTGGGCTTGTTGCAGCACAACCTACCCACAGCTGTCGATGATAGTTTACACTCCGTTCTATTTAAGAATGACTCGCTGAAATGTCTTGAGTTGGACTGCTGTGTGTTAATCATAACTGCTAACATTTACTGAGCACTTAATATGTGCCAGGCACTGTGCTAAGCACTTTACATGCATTATCTAATTTAACTCTTACAATAAGCTTACAAGGTAGGTTCTATTACTTTTTAAGTAGCTTTATGATGTACAAATTACATATCATACAAGTTACCTGTTTAAAGCATACAATTCATTGGTTTTCCAAGTATATTTATAGAGTTGTGTAACCATCATCATAATCTAATTTTAGAATATTTTAATTATTCCACAAAGAAATCTTGTGCCCCTGTTTACAATAACCAGGACATGGAAACAACTTAAATGCCCATCAACAGAGGAATGGATAAAGAAGATGTGATACATATATACAATGGAATATTACTCAGCCATAAAAAGGAACCAAATTGGGTCATTTGTAGAGATGTGGATGGACCTAGAGTCTGTCATACAGAGTGAAGTAAGTCAGAAAGAGAAAAACAAATATCATATACTAACACATATGTATGGAATCTGAAAAAATTGGTATAGACGATCTTATTTACAAAGCAGAAATAGAGACACAGACGTAGAGAACAAACTATGGATACCAAGGGGGGAGGGGATGAATTGGGAGATTGGGATTGACATATATACACTATTGATACTATGTATAAGATAGATAACCAATGAGAACCTACTGTATAGCACAGGGAACTCTACTCAGTGCTCTGTGGTGACCTAAATGAGAAGGAAATCCAAAAAAGAGGGGACATGTGTATACGTATAGCTGATTCATTTTGCTGTATAGTATAAACTAACACAATATCGTCAAGCAACTATACTGCAATAAAATAAAAAGAAAACTTGTGCCCATTAGTAGTTCCTTTCCATTTTCTTCCTGCTCCCTTCCATCCCTAGCCCTAGGCAGCCACTAATCTACTTTCTTTCTGTATAGATTTCTAGACATTTAATTTAAATGGAATCAGGTAAGATATGGTCCCTGGTGACTGGCTTCTTTCACTTAGCATATTGTTTCTGAGGTCCATCAATGTTGTAGCATGAATCAGTACTTCACACCTTTTTGTTCCAAGTAATATTCCACTATATACCCCCATTTGTCTACCCTTTCAGTTGTTGATGGACGTTTGGGTTGTTTCTACTTTTTGGCTATTATGAATAATGATGCTGTGAACATTCGTGTACCAGTTTTCATGTTGGATAGATGTTATCATTATCCCCCCTTTATAGATGAGGAAACAGGCTTGGAGAGCTTGGATGGGTTTCCCAATATCACACAACTACTAAAGGGTGGAATTCAGACCATGCGATGGTAGGTCTCCCTACCATGCTCCCATCCACAATGCGATATCCCCACTGTACTGAGAGTGGACCTAGTAGGAGCAGTTATTTACTCTGCTTGTGCTTTCTCTTGGTTTCTTATCAAATGTATACCAGGTCTCTAGGACTACTGTGGCAATTAAGGAAGGGATCTGTGCTCACGCTTGTGGAGAGGCTGGCTGTAGGGAGCAGAGAAGCAGGAGGTAAGAACACGGTGATATGAGCAGGGCCTCAGGGGCAAGTGAGGACCAGGGGTGCTGCTAGCCAATTGCTGTCCTCCAGGAAGGACTGAGTGACAGGGAAGCATCCCTAAGGGATTGTCAGAAGCTTTTTGGGACAGAGTCTGGCAAAAGACTGAAGTTCCTGGAGTAAGTAGACTATAGGTGTGAATCTATTATAGTTTGGATTATTAATGGAAATGTGACCTCAAAGTCTAATGAAGTCTCAAAAATATTGATTGTCATTAAAAAGAGGGGGTTGATTTTAGGATAGATTTTCTAAAGTAGGCGTATTGACATCAAAAAAAAAAAAGTGCTGTAGTCAAAGCACTGATAGAAGTAGTTCAGAAGTGTTGGACTAAGTTTGCATTTTTAAAATTCACAAATGTGATGAAATGGATGAAGAGGATTTTATAATCCTTTATAATGACTAGACTTCAAATTGGGAGCACATATGTGTAAGTTATGCCACTGTTTGGTAAGTCTGCTGCCAGGAGGGCCATGAGCAGGATGAGGCCATAAATTTCTCTCCCAGCAGGGAGGATGAGATACAGGGCACCAAGGATACCTTCTTGTCCCAGAGGGAAGTCAGTGAGTCCTTGGGAAACAGAAGTGGCAAACATGGAAGGTGACGACCCTGGCTTGCTTGGGACTGAGGACCTCCCTGGAATGCGGGATCTTCATTTTGAAACCAGACAGCATGGGTTTGCTCAGGATGGGTTGGCCAACCTGCAACGTGGAACATGTGATTGTGGGCTGGTCAGTGGGAGTAAAGAATCCTGCCGTTTTGAGCATATAAGGAGTGAATATTTTTCTCAAAAGGAATAGGGCAGAGATGAGCAGAGAAGTAGAGAAGCCAACAGATGAGCCCTCCTTTGTGGCCTTAAATTCCTACTGCTGCACTTTTCTCAGCATCCTGTAGGTGGGTCTATTACTTAGCACACTATTTACAGAAGGAAATAAAGCTGTTGCTTAGAGCAGCTGGAAGTGCTGGAGACAGTAAAAGTGGCTGCTTGTTTCATTACAGACAACTCTGTTCACCTGACCTAGCTCGAGCGAGTGTCTCCCTGCCAAGTGCTTGATATGGTCTGAGACCTAGAAACGCTGTGTACCATCTTAAGATTTTCTTCTCTCCAAGTTGCTGCAAAACTCCAGACTTCTAGCATGGCCCAGAGTTGGTGAGATTTCACTTAACGAATCAGGAAGCAGAACTGGTGAGTCCTGCAGGCTCACAGCACTCACAACCACAGGCATAGGATTTATTTACCAGTTCAAACCACAGGCAGTCCAAAAGAGGCCCTGGGCTTGTGATAATGAAACTGCCCAGGATCAATCATTAGATTGTTGTTTAAGAGGCAGGAACCCTATTAGTGAGTTTACGTAGGGAGGGAAATGGAAGTAGAGAAAGCACAACCTTCTTCCAACGCCCTGGTCTCCTGCTGTGTAAGGCTAGCGCCCTATGAGTCCTGAAGTGTTACACCACAGGTAAGATAAGGGCACTTTCTTGAATGCCCTTAATTCATTTAATGAATATACAGAAACCTGGGGTACCAGCAACTCCATAAGCAAGGGCTTTGGTGTAGGCAGAAATGTATGTATATGCTCATAGGGTAATTTTGATGGGGATGGTGTAAAAGTAAGGGATCCGTAGCTTTCATTAGATTTCCAATAGGATCCATCACTCTCCAAAGTTAAGACCTACTGCTTGTTGAGTGATATGCTCAGCCCATGGCTTCAGCTTTCAATGCATGTGCCAATGACTCATAAATTCTTGAGGCTAGACCTCTTCTTTTGGTTCCAGACCTATATGTACTATGGCCTACAGGACATCTCCACTTCTGTGTCCTTTGAGTGCCTCAATGTCAACACATGTAAACCTGAAGTTAATAACTTCTCTTTCAATATATTCCCTGTTTAGATGAATGACATCACCATTGACTCAGGTACTAGAGCCCTGTGAGTTATCAGAGAATTGCTCTTTCGTCTGCCACATCTGATTAGTCAATAAACTTGGTCTATGCCACCTCAGGAATACTTTTTGGTTCAACTGTACCACCTCCTTTTCTCGATCCCACTGCCATTACCCTCATTTAACCAGAAATGGAAACAGTAATAGACCCTCTGCCCTCTTGCCCTCACTGAGGAAAATACCTCAGTTAGCTGTTTGCTTTTCCAAGGAAGACTGAGTCAGAACTTCTTTTGAAATATAGGTAAACCTTTTGTGTATCCAAAGACCAACTGTAGTCTCCTCTCTGAGTTTTGGTGTCAAAGACAGGAAGCCAGGAATGGAGGCTCCCTTGGCCAAAGGAGAGAAGATTCTGAGAACAGCCCCATAAAGTGGCGTGTGTGAATATAGATGGGAGCAGCTAGAAAGCACCTGGCTGCAATTAATTTCATGTTTAAAAAGGAATATTTTAAATATGTTAAACATTCAGAAAATTACAGATAATAAGATAGCAGAAATATATATCCCCACCAACAATATTAAATAGATGTTCACATTTGCCATATCTACTTCAAATCATTCTTTTAATTTTTTTCTTATGTTAAATTAGAAAAGTTTTTCCCTTTTATTAAAAAAAACAATATTACAGATACTAAAGCTTCACACTCCAATATATTTCCCCACCTTTTTTTCCCTGAAATAACTTTTCAGAGACATTGCTCATGTTTCTGCACATCTTTTGAGCAGAAGCATTGACAGATTTTGTCCCAGACTATCTTTTCAAGGTTGTTTGTGGAGTGAACAATCTTAGAAGATGGAGATGCTTTCTCCCTACGAGCAGAGGGCAGCTTTGTTTATTATTTGGTACAGTAAAGAGAGTGTCTCCCTCCAGGGTTCAAGTTTTCTTACAGTTCATCATAAAAGCTTGGGGGTTCCTCAGCTATGAGAGAAACCCATTGTGTGTACAATCTCCACCTGGGCCACTCAGCATCACCCTTGTGAGACTTGCGAGGCAGGGGGAACTGATGCAAACATCAAGCGCGTGCTGCCTGCTCTGCCGTGAGTGATGACGTGCTTTGTCTCTGACCCAGGAATCTCGTGTCTTTTGCCAGCATCCATAAAACTGGCAAGCTAACTTGTTAGCTTAGAAGGAGGGCAAATTCTTAGATCCTTCACAGTACTTGACAATCTTGAAGGTGACGTATATCACTCCCATGTATGCTCTTGTAAATTTCCTAACGTATATGAATCCGTAACTAATACACAAAATTATTTTATATATCTTAAATTATAGGTAAATGATATCAACCTCTACAAGTCATTTTGACACTTTTTAAAGCAATTCAACAAATGATTTAAAAATATATCCACATTTATAAACCTAGTTACGGTTAGTTCATTTTAATTGTTCTGTCATCATTTATTAGTTTTCCATTTTATGAACAAATCTTAGTTTGTCATGCCCCTACTTAGGACAGTTAATTTTCACTTGTTTTCTGTTATCAACAGTGATGCAATGAACATCCTTGTACATGTCTCTTGTGAGAGTGTCTGTAGGATAGACACCCAAAAGTAGACTCCTGGTCTTAGGATAGGTACAGCTCAACTTTGGTGGGTATTGTTAAATTGTTCTCTAAACTGGTTATATCAGTTTACGATCTCAGTAGTAATATATAAGTTTCCAACTTTGCTAACACCCTGTTTTACTGAGCAATTAATATTTTTTGATTTGAATGGTCCAAAATTTTATCTGGTTGTTTTAATTTCCATCTTTGCTGAGGTTGAATATCTTTTCATAGTATTATGGCCATTTGAGCTTCTCTTCTATGAAAAGCCTCTTTACTTCTTGTGTCCATAATTCTTATGAGTAGTTTGTTTCTGTGTACAGGTTTTGAATGATATTTCTTTGTTAGCAGAGGTGGATCTAGTGAAAGCTAATGAAAGTTAGCTTTAGGGCCCCTTGCTTGTATAAGCCTCTTCCAATGAATGCTGTGGGAAGGGACACAGCAATATGTTCATATGATCATATATTTTTGTAAAATTTGCAAATCTAAGATATTTTTATACCATCTGGTTAAGTCCAATTTTTCTTTCCGTCTCCTTCTGTAACACTTCTCTTTGTATTGGGTGGTGTTGGGCATTTTTGGAATCTGACTAAAAGGAAATTGAATTTGGATTTAGTGAAATATATATATGGGGTTCTCAGTCATTTCCATGCTATTGTTGGTCTCCCATCAATCCTGCAAAAAATGGCATCCAGGGAGACTCCTACTGGTCATGACATGAAAACGCAGTGCCAGAGATTGCACTGTGACACAAACACGCCCTATGGCACCTGGCACTAGAGGAGTTTGGGTAATGGAAGAGAAACATGATTGAAATGTACAGACCAGGAAGCTGCTGTGTGGAAATTTTATCCCGTCATCAGAGGTATAGACCTTTAAGTGGCGAACTCAGTGATCATTGACACCGAGTCGAAATGGAAATTGTCTCCTGTCAGGCATATATTCCATAGTGGTACAAACAACAATGATTTATAATGCTTATGGCTTCTGTCGGACAGAAATTCAAAAAGGGCAGAGTAGGGATGGCTGGTCTCTGCTCCATGGTACTTGGAACCTCAGCTGAGAGGAACCAAGTGCTGAAGGTTTCTTATCTGAAGGCTTCACAAGGCTTCTCATCTGAAGGCTTCTTAAGTTCATGTCTGGTGGTTGATGCTGGCTGTTGGCTGGGACCTCAACCAGAACTGTTGGCTGGAACGCCTACATGTGGCCCCTTCAAGTGACTGCTTGAGCTCTTGGCATGGCGGCCGAGTTCTAAGAGCCA
Organism: Balaenoptera ricei; assembly: GCF_028023285.1. Classification (NCBI taxonomy): domain Eukaryota; kingdom Metazoa; phylum Chordata; class Mammalia; order Artiodactyla; family Balaenopteridae; genus Balaenoptera; species Balaenoptera ricei. The sequence goes on from NC_082639.1 coordinate 130,641,167, forward strand.
ACATCCCGAAGAGAACCAGAAAAAATCCATCTTGCAGTAAAAAGAGTAGTGGTTGCCAGGGACTCGGTGGGGAGGGAGATGCATAGGAGGAGAGCAGAGGATTTTTAGGGCAGTGAAAATACTCTGTATGATACTGTAATGTAGGATACATGTCATACGTTTGTTCAAACCCATAGAACATACAACATGAAGAGTGAGCCCTAATGTAAACTATGGACTCTGGGTGATAATGATATGTATGTAGGTTCAACAGTTGTAACAAACGTACCATTCTGGTGGGGGATGTTGATAAGGCGGGAGGCTTGCATGTGTAAAAGCAGGAGGTATATGGGAAATCTCTGTACCATCCCCTCAATTATGCTGTGAACCTAAAACTGGTTTAATAAATAAAGTCTATTAAAAAAAAGCTGTCTTGCCTTTTATGACGTAGCCTTGGAAGTCATATAATATCACTTCTGTCATAGTCTCAACCCACCCAGATTCAAGGGCGAGGGAAGGTGGACTCTACATTTTGATAGTAGGTGTGCCCCAGTCACACTGGAAGAAGAACACGTGGCCTGGGAAATGTTCTTGCCACCATCTTGGAGAAAAACCCTCTGCCATGCCAGCCCAGGCCCAATTTTAATGTTAATTTTTAAACTTGGGGTTTTCTTGTTTCCAATGTTTGAACCAATCCAGTGTCTCAGTTCAAATGTTTAAACAATCAAGGGAGAATTTTTCTCTCACCCAGAGCCCAGACAAAGATGGATGATCTTCCATGTAATTTTTCCTATGCCGGTTGGTGAACATTCCCAGTGTCACTCTTTTGTTGACAGTGTAGCCTTTTGAAGGTCATAGTTTCTATCATAGTCCCAGTTTTAGTTTTTTAGGCATCTTTCTACCTCACTGGATGAAGCTCCCCAAGAACAGCAGTTGGGTCTCCTTCATTTTTGTATTTCTAGAAACCAACGCAAATACCTGTTATACACTAGAGGCTCAGTGAGTGTTTCTGAACTGAACTCTCTTTCCTCTATTTTGACCTCATGTTTCTGTCCTTCATTAAGTATCCATTCATTCCTGCTGACTTCATTATTTTATCTTAGTATTTTTTAAAAAGTTATTTATAGTTTAAAGACTCTCTGTGATTATTGGAGACATAGGCCCGTAGATATCTGATAAATTAATAATGTTATGAGTTTAGCATTTATGATTCTGTATATTTGCAATGCAGCAAGCATAAATATTTCAGTGCAATGCACTTAAAAGGTAGCAGAGTCGAAAAGCATTTCCCTGGTTCTATGGCCCCTTGGGGTGATTCTTCCCTCTTGCTTTTATCCAAATACAAAAGAAAACACAAATTTGGTCCTCCCTCCCTCCAATTTATCCTGTATGGACATTGAAAGTCCTTTAAAAAGCCTGTGGCCTCCAGTAATGTGCTAGGTTTAGGGATCTAGAGCTGTTCCCTTCAATCCTGGCTAAGTGCTATCAGTTGTAATTTTAGAGAAGCTGCTGGTCACAGTATCTTTTATGATGCAACTTGTGGATCTAAAAAGTGAAGAGTGGAGAATCAATGAAGTTAGGAGGAGAAGGCAACATTGAAGGTGTACTTAAAGTAAAATTTTATGGTCACCAAAGATATACTCACCATTATTTATGGTAGAGTCTTCTTTTCAATAATTCCCAGTATATTTCTTTCTCTGTAGCTCTTCAACTCCTCATGAGCTGTTTCCCACTGGTTCTGATGTGGATGACTGAATTTTTCATGCTAATGGGGAGAATGGGACAGTTTTAAAAATTAATTCCCAAACCTCACTTTAGTCATTAGTTTAACCTTTTGCCCTCTCTCCGCCCATCCAACTCTCTGTGTGGGTTGTTTCTTAAGCAGCAAACATTGGCTTATTGGAATTTCATCCCATCTTCTTCATTTGATAATGCTAGTAATAAAAAGACTAATACATGGTATTTGTATTGTGCTTGGGCGTTTACAGCACATTTTCACATTATCTCAAAAACTAAGATGATGGAGACCCACGGAGAATTGTCCTGAACGCTGCTCTCAACCAGACACTGGACACCGTGTCCTTGGATTGTGGCTCTGGGTTCTCCTCTCTGCCTTCCACGCCATTCTGCAATTGCTGTCAGCACCATCTTCCTAAAGTCCTAACTGGATATGTTACCCCTCTGCTCAAAAACCTTCAATGACTCACTGTTGGCCACGTACATATAAAGGTCAAATTCCTTAGCCCGTCATTTAAAACATTCCAAAATTGAATCAACATACTATTTCAGTCTAATCTCCCACTATTCTCTTACATAAAATGTATGTTCTAACCAGTCCACTATTATTCTTTTCACATCTTAGTTTCAGCTCTTACTGTTCTTTTCATGGGGAACTATCTCCTTTCATCTTTTCCTATTAAAACTCTAATTTAAAATGTTCAATGCACAATCCATCTTCTCCATCGAGCTTTCTCTGATGACCAAACAGCTCTTTCTCTCTTTAGCCTCCTATACTACATTGTTTGTAGGACCTCTATTTCTGATTTTAAAAAACTGGTTAATTTTAAATGTAGCTAATTTTCTTTATTACATTATATAGGTATGTGTCTTTGTTAAGGATCTTAGATACTGCAACAAGTAAAACCCTGAATCTTAGTATTTTATTCAATAAGACTTTGTTTTTTCACTCCTGTGACATTCTAAGGTGGCTTCCTGGTAGGAAGACGCCATGTTGTGGCTCCACCATTTAAAAAATTTTTTTTTTAAAGTTTTGTGTTTTTAAAAAAATTTTATTTATTTATTTATTTATTTATGGCTGTGTTGGGTCTTTGTTTCTGTGCGAGGGCTTTCTCCAGCTGCGGCGAGTGGGGCCCACTCTTCATTGCGGTGCACAGGCCTCTCACTGTTGCGGCCTCTCCCGTTGTGGAGCACAGGCTCCAGACGCGCAGGCTCAGTAGTTGTGGCTCACAGGCCTAGTTGCTCCGTGGCATGTGGGATCTTCCCAGACCAGGGCTCGAACCCGTGTCCCCTGCATTGGCAGGCAGATTCTCAACCACTGCACCACCAGGGAAGCCCCCTCCACCATTTTTAACACAGACTCTCGAATGAGTTTCCTTTGGTGGTAGTGGTGGTGGCTATCTTCTTTCTTTCCCATCAGCCAGAAGGGGAAAGAACATGGACAGATGTGTACAGATGGTTCTTATCAGTGAAAGCTGGAAATAGTGCATACCACTTCCTCTCATATTCCATTAGAAATCTGTCACAGGCCACAGCAGAGGATGGGAAATGTCTAGATCTGTGACTATGAAGAAAAGGAAATGAGTTTGCGAGCAAACTCATTGGGTGGCTGGTTTCTTCACAGAATGCTACAATTTCCTTCCTTCCTTAGTGTTCCATCATCGCTCTTAAAGAAGGAAACTCAGGCAATATTTTTTTCCCCTAAGAGTTCTGGGGGAAGAAGATTCTGCCACCTCTCCACTCTTCACTTGCTTTTCCCCACGAGGGGAGAAATAGCTCATCTTATTAGAGAGATCAGTGACGATCAGACACCCCTGGGCCAGGTTACCTAGAGTACAGGTTGCAGGACAGACTCAAGTTGTGTGATACCTGAATCTGAACAATTTTGGGAATACAAAATTGTGAGTACAAAATTGATAGTGCCCTCAGGGCTTTGGAAGGGCTTTTGCAAGTGAGGGCTCTAAAACTTAAACTTCACTAGCTTCCTGATAAACCCCAGGGCAGGTCACCACGTTGGCAAAGCAGCCTGAATCCCCCGTCCAGAGCGCTCCATTCTGCCATCCACCAGGATGTGAGGTAGGCCACTCCCCTCACTGTCATTCTCTAGACCAGGGCTGCCCAGATCTGCCCCAAGGTCTGCGTTGAGACAAGTGACTTGTTTTGGCTTCAGGTCTGAGACGCATTCTCCAGCCCAATGTGGTGGCTTTGCAACGTGTGAATTTAGGTAGACTGTACCATATTTCCCAGAATTTCTTTTCCTATGTATTTCTAGTAAGGATAGGCCATGAGAGAGATTCTTCTGGGCAGAGGTAAAGAGCAGCCACTTTGCAACTCACAAATGTTTTTGCTTATCCACTGGATGACCTGGGTGAGGGAGGCAATGGTAGGACCCGCATCTGCTCTATCCTCCCTGATGCTCCTTCAACTTCTCTGGTTCCTGGGCCGGGTGCTTGGCTTAGTTCCACGATGAAGGGCCCCGGCTTCAGCAGGACACCCATGCCATCAGTGTCAAGGCAATAAGAACTGAAACTGACCCTGGTTTCCGTCCCTCTTCATGGGCTCTGGCTCGTAATTGTGATTTCCAGCTTGTCCCTGCTCTCCACTTCCCTTCCGAACTGCCTGCCCTGAGGACCTCAAGCTCCAGTATGAGATGTGAAGATGACAGACTTGTAGAGACTGCTTAACCTGTTCCCACAATTGCATCAAGTCAAATTTTTATAACAAATCCCTCTCTCTCTCTCTTTCACTCTTATCTACCTATCTTTGTCCTAGTGTACCTCCTTCTATTTTGAAACCCGCTTGCTCCACCCAACTTTACTAATCCTTCAACCTTTATCTGCTTACCTGTTCTTCGTATTTATACTCCTCTGGATTATTACCCAGAGGCATGGGTGGGGAGGGACTGGCACCCCCAAATTCTAACACTTTGTAAGTTCATTTTGGGAAAGAATCAAGTGTTAGTAGACGCTCAGTAAATAAACCAGATGGGAAAGAATAAACAAAGCAGAGAGCCAGAAACACACGTGTTGCTGGGTCTCAAGGAGAAAGCCCATGATGGAAGTAAGGAAGCCAGCCCTGCTCTAGTTTGATATGACACGTTGTTTCTCATCGGGGCAACACTGGCATTTTGGGTAGCACAGTGCTTCCTTGCGTGGGACTGTTTGCTCCTTGCAGGGCGTACAGCGTCCCTGCTCAGGAGTGGTCCCAGGCACTGAAGCAACCAAAAGCACCCTCGGATTTTACAATGGCCACGGGTGCATGGTGTTGTGCCAGTTGAGAACCATTTCACCTCACTGAGTGTCTCATGAAATCCTTCCCAGTCCCCCTGGAGAGGTCAGTCCCCTGTTACATTATCTCACAGCCACTTACCAGAATTTACATTAAACATGTGTGAGTATAAGATTAATATCTGTCTCCCCTCTAGATTTAAGCTCTATGAGGGTGGATGCACTTTTCAGGTTCTGGTTCCAGATCAGCCATCATCAGGAGAGTTCCCTGAATCTTTGCCACAAATCCTCTTTTAGCTTAATACAGCTTGCTTTGGTTTCTTTTGCAGTCAGCTGTCTGTATCTGTGGGGTCCGCATCCTCAGATTCAACCAACTGTGGATTGGAAATATTTGGGAAAAAAATTCCAGAAGTTTCCAAAAAACAAAACTTGAATTTGCCATGTTCTGGCAACTATTTACACAGCATTTACATTGTATTAGGTATTGCAAGTAATCTAGAGATGATTTAAAAGTATACGGGAGAATGTGCATAGGTTATATGCAAATACGATACCCTTTTATATAAGCGACTTGAGTATCCATGGATTTTGGTATCTGCAAGGGGCAGGGGGGTGGTCCTGGAACAAATTCCCCAGGATACTGAGGAATGACTGTATTTGTCACCAAAGATTCCTAACTAATCCAGTGGGTCAAACCACCTTATATAGTACTTACACATACTAGGTATTCTTCTAAGCACTTTACATATATTAACTCATTTATTCTCACAAAAAACCCATGAAGTAAGGACTGTTATGATACCTATTTTACAGATGAGGAAATGGAGAAACAGAAGTTAAATTATTTAAGTGGTAGAACTGGGCATGATATCCAGGGAATCTGGCTCATGAGTCTATGATCTGCCCCATTGTGTTATATTTTCCTCTCCATAGCTAATGGGGAAATTCAGATCATTAACTCTCAGAGTTGATGTAAGAGGTAACATCTGTTGAACACTTGCTAATGTACCAAGAATTAGATGCTGTACATTTGTTATCTCCTTTAGTTCTTACAACCATTCTATGACATGGGCACCATTATTATCTCATAGGAAAGGAAACAAGCTCAGAGAGGTTAAGAAGTTTTCTTAAGTTCACACAGCTGGTTAAGTAGTTGAGCCAGGAAGAGACTTGTGTGTGTGTGTGTGTGTGTGTGTGTGTGTGTGTGTGTGTGTGAGAGTGACCAAGTCCTGTCCAGGACAGGAATTATTTCTATGACATCTCTCACAGTGGTTAGACTCTGAATTATTGTGTTGGTCAAAAAGTTCATTCGGGTTTTTCTGTAAGAGGAAAAACCCAAGTGAACTTTTTGGCCAACTCAATATATGGTGGTTTTGCTGAGCCAGGTCCATTTGCCCAGTGCACAGCAAACCAGATACTGAGACAGCGAGGTTTGCAGCCAAGAAAGAGTTTATTTACAAGGCAGCCAAGTGAGGTGATAGGAGAACAAGTCTCGGATCTGCCTCCCCGAAGGTGAGGGGCTTCGGATATTTACGGATAAAGAAGCAGGGTGGTCTTAGGCCTGGAGAAAGGTGATTGGAGGTAGGGAAAAGGTGAGGTAAGTGGTGTTCTGTGCAGGCATATCTGAGTTGTATGCTTCTTCATAGGATGCACATTAAAAAATGGTGGCATTTAGCACAAGAGTTTTTGGCCCTCTGACGTCGAGGTCATTCATTAGACACTTGTGCAGGTCCAGTTTTAGGGTCAGTGGTCCTATCCAGTTTTACCTGGCTCAGCTCGAACTAGACACAGGTGACTCCAAGCTTCTGGAAAACAACTGGGGCAAACCTCTTACTGTTTAGGCTAAGTGTTGTTTGGAGGACATGCAAGTTTTTTGTAGCAACAATTAAAACGACCTTGGTCAGTGAAGGCAGGTTACAGGTGTAATGGATTTAACTGATGATTACCCGTGGTTTCAGTGGGACCCCCATTTTCTCACAATTCAGTTTACTTGATTGTTTTAAACAATTCTGTTGGAAAGCTTTTAATTCTGGTCCCCCTTCCCCAGAGCTCTTTAGTTTTCTCCTGGGTCTTCCATTCTTCCATTCCTCAGCAGTTTCAGATTTTCCCCATGTGACGTGATTTCCGGAACTTTCATTATCCTGGTCCCCTTTCCATTTTGCGTTGTGGTGGCCAGAATGGAATGCAGCACTGCAGGCATGATCCTACCATTGCAGTAATCAGTAGAACTACTATCTTCCCTGCTCCAAACACGACCTCTGACAAACATTCTCTCCTTGACCAAACTGTAGCTAGGCTCCTCTGAGCCCTTTTGCAACTAGGCCTTAACTTTGGCCTATAAAGATTTAAACGAAACACTAATATGATTTCTAACAGCTCAGGGGCATATCCCTAGGATGACTTCAGCTCCACTGAAAGTACCTGCCGAAGAAAACAAGGCTGCCAAAGAATCGACTGTTTGTTCCAGCCAACACCTGAAGATAGAGTCTCTGTTTCCCAGCCTCTGTGGGATGTTGGAGTTTAACTTCGGTAAGCACCAGTTAGCAAACCCAGATGGGTTTCACGTGGATCAACTCTCTTCCTGTTTTTTTTTCACTTTCCTGACACTACTGAGCCCCTGCGCATCCCCTCCCTCCCTATTCCCTCATTCTCCCTTTAAAACACCTGGTCACCTCTGTGCAAGTCAAAGTTGAGTCAGATTCACACTGGACTCTTTTCCCTATTGCAATAGTATATTACTGATTAAAATCTGTCGTTTAACTAGCGTCCGGTTTTGTTTATCTTTGACACCTCTCTCAGTGCTGCCTGAGGCTGTTTTGCCATTTTGGGCAGCTGTATCAGGTTACTAAAACACCTGGGTTTCCCCACATCGACTGCTATTAAGTCAAATTTGTACATCCTGTATCTGTGTGGTCAACTTAAAAAAAAAAAAACCTATTTGCAGGACTTTAGTCTTATCTCTTATAAGAGAAGTCTGTTGACTTCTAGCCCGTTGAATTATTTTTGGATGGAATTTTGCCATATAATGCATCATCAATCCTCCACACTCTATGCTGTATCAGATTTGATCAGCATGTCTCAAAGTTTTCTGTGTTAACAGAAATACTGAATAGAGCACAGACGTGTGAGAGTTGCAACTATGTACCAGCAACCATTTTCTTGGATAAGAGAGGCAATTTCTTCATTAATTCTCAGTTAACTAGAAAAATGAATTCAACCTTCTAGTACCTGACCCTTCTGATTAGTTGAAGTTCGCAGTATTTTTGTTAAAGGTGTGAAGAAGTCTTGTGTGAGTTTTCCCAAATTGGGGTATACATAAGTACACACCAGGTGCTGCAACTGGGGCTTTGAACTTGCAGATGAACCACAACCAACCATCAGACATATTAAATTAGCTTGAAGCTATTTTTCCTGTTTCTAGCTGACTCGCAGGGTCCTCTCCAGCCCTTCCTGGTGAGAAGCCACTCATATCACCGTGATAGCTTGCATCTCCTGGAGATTTCAGTGCACGGACTCAAGATCACTTTCTCTCCCTCAACAGTCTTGGTTTTAGTGCTCAGCGTTCTCTCTGTAGGGGACTGAGGAACCCAGAGAAAATCACTCTGCGTATGTTTCTCTGCTTCCTTCTCTTCCCTCTTTCCACTTATTCACCAGGGAAGGACACCGGTGGGGTGGGGGTGGGGGTGTGGGGGGGGGAAGGCTACTGGATTCAGGTGGGAGGGAGAACTCACCAGAGGGAAACTGAAAAGTTCTGTTGTTAGTGGAGGAAAGTGCTGGTCACGCCAACTTTGCCCTGGTGATGGGGTAGGAGGTCAGGTGCCAGCCTCATTTTCTGTCTGTCGGTGTGTGTGGTCAGCCTTCTTAAATCAGGGCCTAGCAGCTGAACCGTTCAGAAACAACCATGTGACCCAACACTCTGCACAACCCTCACCCCTACCGCCATGCCGCATTAGGCCCAGAGCCGGCAGGCAAATCTTCCATCTGTGGACAACTGACTGTGAACGTCTGAAGATCCCCCCACGTCCATTAGCGGTCCCTGCTTCTTTACCGCGTCAATCTCGCACGCCGACACTAGGTGGCAGCAAAGCGCCGGTTCACCAACGGCCCCCCACTGCGTCCTGGCTGTCTTCTGACGCAGAACTTAAAAAAAGAAGTGATACTGCAGATTTTCCTTTCAGAGAAAGAGCTACCCATGCAAAACTATCAGTTTTAAAGGGAGCCATGGCGAAAACCGAAATGTCATCAGGATGAAAGCTGCCTTCTGAATAGGATAGGCAAACAGAGAAACAAACGAAAACCCCCAAACTAAGTCATCACGTATGAAACACCTCTGAGAATACATTGCAATTTTGTTCTTGATGCTTAGGGCCTGACAATTCGATACTGCAAGTGTGCAAGGAGACAGAGCTTGTGGTTTTCGGAGGCCCTTTTTCTGGGTCGCTTGACAGTTAAAAAGTGAAGGTTTCCTGAAAGGTTGCTGGCTCTAGAGGAGGTAGTTCTGCATGCTTTAGGGATCTCCAGCTTCTGATGCATGCCTGCAGTATTAGTGAGTGTCTTGTAGATAATATATGCACCCCAGGCAAATATCAGGATGGGGCTTTCTAATCGACAAGGATTAGCTCAGCAGGAACAATCCGTCTGCTTTTAAGGCAGAGCCTTCAGAGAGTGGATGATTCAGCCCATCACGTGACACAACCTTGCTGCAAGCTGCATCCCAGAGGAAGGAAAGGGACAAATGGGGAGAGAGGAGACAGTGAAGACTAGAGCACTCTGCTAGGGTCCAGAACACCTGAGTCCTGTCCCCCAAAGACCAAATGGTCCTTAGAATTTAGTGAACCCACCCCATCATCCCTGCTCCCCACTCCCACCCCCACACGCTGCTACTTCAACAGGACTTTTTTAAAGAGTGCCGTCAAAGTCCTTTAAGAAGCCAGCCTGTTTCAGCTGAGGCTGTTACACCTGCAGAGGCCATGTTCTTGCTGAAGGTGAGGTTTTCAGCTTGCTTTAAAGCTATTCATGGGGCTCTAGAGATGGCATGCAGATGCCAAAAGGCCAGAGAGAGGAAGCCAGAATCAGAGCAAGGGCGAGAGCTCTCAGATACCTTTTCTTTTTCTGTTTTGCCATCATCTAAGTTGCCCTGAATTTCAGTGCAGTTGAGACCTGTAAGTTTACAGAGGGTAAGAAACTCGATCTTGCCCAAGGCCTGCTTAAGGTGCATACTGCTTCTGGAGCGCAGCAGTTCAGGGGATCCAAGAGCAGGGCACAGGGCGAGGATCTGCTGAAGCCAGGCCACAGGAAGTCATCTACTCTATTCCATCCCTAACCTATTCAAGTGCCCATAGTCCCCCTGAAGGCAGAGCTGCAGGACACTGCACTGCCTTGCCAGGGCAGGGGCTGGCAGGCTAAGGGGTTATCCATCAGTAAGAGACACTTGGGACCCCTGGTTGACACAGGAGCCCAGGGCTCCAACTGGCAGCTAGTCCTAGTGGGAACTGACACACGACCATTGGCAGCTGCCACCTCAGACTGATGTGTGTGGGGCTCCCTCCTCCCCTGGATGCTATGAAAGTGATTGGGGTGGGCCCTAGCTCTACCGACCTCGACAGCCCCAGCTGCCCAAGGCCTGCCTAAGGGGTGTGTGTTTTGCAGGTGTGCACAGTGCAGTTCGAGGGAGCCAGAGATCTGGAACAGAGCAAGGGTCGGGTGGGAGTGGCTGGGTCACAGGAGTGGCCAGGTCATAGGGGTAGGCTCTTGGGGGAACAAGGCGTCCACCTGAGTCCAAGCGCTAACCTACCCAAATGGGCGTATGCCCACTGAAGGCAGAGCAGGAGAAATCTGGATTCCCCTACCAGGGTGGGACCAGGGGCAATGGCCAGGGTATCCCTCTGTAAGAGACACCTAGAAGTCCTGGTTGCTGGAGGAGCCTGGAACCCATCAGGCAACAAGTCCAAATGGGGACTGCTACAGAAGAAACAACAGGCTCAAAATGGAGTCAATTGTGCTAAGCTCACATCACTAGACCAAGGTTTAAGACCTAACCTAATTGCAATTTCAACTTTCCCCAGTAATGTAGTCTTAACCTGTCCGTCTGGACTTTTCTGGTCAGCATTAATGAGGTTAACTGGCACATAGGCCCTTTCCATCCTGAAAGGAGGATGAGGTAATCTGCACTCTCCTCTTCCCTTCCCCCTCCCACTTATAATAGCCTTTCATTTTGTACAGCTCTTTGGAGCTCCTCCCTACGTGCTAGGTGGGATGATGCTGATTCAATAAAGCCACTTAGATCTTTTAAATTTACTCTGTTGAATTTTTGTTATTTAACAGGAGTGACAGTCACCCTTTTGCTGCTGCCTCCTTAGAGTGACTTGCGGGGGTAGGGCTCCCTTCCTCCTGGAGGCTATGCAAGAGGTTGGAGTCAGCTGTAGCTCCAAGACCCGGAGGGCCCCAGCTGCCCAATGCCTGATGAAGGGGTGGTGCTGTGCAGGCCTGAGCAAGCACAGCTCAGGGGATCCAGTGATCTGGAACAGGGCCGGGGTCTGGAGAGGACTTGTTGCAGGAGGGGCTATTGGGGGTACAAGGCATCTGCCTAATCCCAAACCCTAACCCTCTCGTGTACACGTTCCCCCTGAAGGCAGAGCTGCAGGAAACTGCACTGTCTTGCCAGGGCAGGTCTGGGCAGGCTGGCGTGAGTATCCCTCAGTAAGAGTCATTTGGAAGCCTTAGGTGCTGGAGAACCCTTGGATCTGACTGTTGCCCATTTTCAGCCATCGCTTCCATGTGATTTTGGGGGGTTGGGTTTCCTCCACAATGTAGGCTATGCAGGTTCTTGGTGCTGGGCCCTAGATCCACACACCTAAGGAACTCAGTAGGCCAAAGTCCACTGAAGGTGTTTGTACTGCGCATGTGCATGCAGCGTGGCTCACGGGAGCCAGGGGTCTGGAACAGGGCAAGGTTCCAGAGAGTCTTGGTCATGGTATCCGGTTCTTAGAGCAACCAGGTTTCTGCCTTATTCCAAGCCCTAACTTACTCTTTGGAGAATATTCCCCGTTAAGGCAGAGCTGGAGGGAAATTGGCTGCCTGGCCAGCTAGCCAGATTATCCTCCCATAATAGAAACCTGGGAGCCCTGTTGGGTTGTTGGGGAGACCTGGGTCCCTTCACGCAGCAAATCTGAATGGGGACCACCTGTGGTCCATGTCCAGCTCCCACCTCAGAGTGATTTGCAGGGTGTTTTCTTCCTCCATCTTGGAGGCTACGGAAGAATTGGGGCCGGGCGATAGCTCCGCAGGCAGACCTGAAGAGCCCTGGCTGCTGGAGGCTCGATGAAAGGGTGCAAAGTGCACATGCACATTTAGCAAAGTTCAAGGTAACCACGGATCTGGCACAGGGCAGAGGTTCGGAGATGTGAGGTCAAAGGTGTGGATTCTTGGGGGAAAGACATCTGCCTAATACCAAGCCGTAACCTACCCAATGGTGCATATTTCCCTTGAAAGTAGAGCTAAAGAAACCTGACTGCCTTGCTCAGGTGGGGCCTGTTGGGATGGCCCGGGTATCTGCCCATAAGACACTCCTGGGAGCCCTGATTGCTGAGTAGCCTCGGGTCACATCATGCGTCAACTACAAATGGGGTCAGACTATCGCCAATTTGCAGCTACCGCCTCAGAGCAATTCGCTGGTGCCGAGCTCCTTCTCCTCTGGAGGATAGGCAGGTTTTGGGGCATGGGCCTAGAGCACTGACCTGGAAGAATCAGACTGCCCAGGGCCTTCCGAAGGGACGCGTAGTGCGCATGTGCTTGCAGCCAGGGATCCGGAAGACGGTAAGGACCGGGAAAAGCCATGGCTTAGGGGTGGACTCTTGGATGAATAAGGCACCTACCAAGTTACAATTCCACGGTCACTGAAGTCCAAGTCTTGGTCGGGTGGCTTAAGCTGTTCCAAGTTTACCGTAATTAGGTCCTGGATACCCACTCATGACGATGATGGATGGAGACGTTGTGAGCTATGGTAAGATAGGTAAAATCCAAATTGAAAATTGAGCTGTCTGTTGGTTAATTTGCCGTAAGGTTTTTCCTCATTGTCTCGTCTGTTTCCTGATTTTTAAACATAGTTTTATTAATTTTTTTCCCTGAATATCAAACTTAGCATGCTTAGTGTAAAAAAAAAAAGAGAATCTTATTTATGAAAAGCCATACAAATGCTCTCCAAATTCAAAAGAGGCAGTGAAAGTGCCTGGGAAGACTGAAAAAAGAGGAGATTGAGCACAAACCAATGCAGCATGTTTTCTATTTTGGGGACTCTGGGCAAACTGCTGGGCGCTGCTAAGGACTAAACTCTTCTTCTACCCCCAGTTCTTCGTTTGCTGGATCTTGTAAAACAGTGCGGGGGGAGTGCAAAAGGCACCACCATATTGGGAGCGGAGCAGACCTAGTTTGAAACTCTGTTGCTATGGTGAGCATCTTGGTATAACTTTTAAAGCTTGCTGAACCTTTGCCTCCTCATTTATAGAGTAGGGGATAATAATACTTAATTTGCAGGGCTGTTGGGAGAGTAAAGGGAGATGATGCTTGTCAAATGCCTGGCACTTTGTAGGTAGTGGCTCTAAAGCAGAAGCAAATGGACCCAATCGCCTGTCTAATGTCGAGGCAGGCGCTAGGATATTTTACAGTTGCCTGGCCCTGAGATCCATCGGCAGAATCACTGCTCTCCTTCAATCAGAACTCCTCAGTGCTTGGGCAGGAGAGTTGTGTCTCCTCCTCTACATGAGGCTCGCATATATGCAATCACTTCATTACCTGTCCTCCCAGCAACGCTGAGGCTGAGCTGGGAAGAGTTCCCTTCTCCCTTCCATACTCTTTTCCTGGGCTCCGAGATTTGTACCTAGTTTTCCCTCTGGCCATGGCATCCTCCATGTTTAGTTAAGCCTGGTTATTGCCTGTTTAAACATGTGACTTTTGCATGTGTTTTTGGGGAGAAGAAGGCATCTGAGAGCCACAGTAGATTCTCCCAGCTCCCTAAGCCCAAGAGATACCTGATCTCAGTGCCCCCTGTCCTGCACATTGCTCTGTCTTGGTGATGTGTCAAACAGGGGCCACTCTTTTTTGTGACTTTCTGGAAGGGAAGAAGAACCCTGTTAAACACTTGCAAAACTAGCCCAGGAAGGTAAGGTGCAACGTTAGAAAAAGAAGGACCTACTGTATAGCACAGGGAACTCTACTCAGTACTCTATAATGGCCTATATGGGAAAAGAATCTAAAAAAGAGTGGATACGTGTATATGTATAACTGATTCACTTTGCTGTACACCTGAAACTAACACAACATTGTAAATCAATTATTCCCCAATAAAAATTTAAAAAATTAAAAAAAACTTTAAAACAAAACAAAAAAACAGGATGATTTATTTTCAGAAACAATATGAGAATCCAGGGGCAAAGTAGTTATTCAACCTCCATCTTTATTGAGAGATTAAGTCAAGTAACTGTAAGTTTCCAGAAGAAGGAATCTAACTTGGGCAGTTCTAAGTGATGCTTATGATGTCTCCCACTAGGGCAGCCCCACACCTGCACGGGTGGGTTAACCCTCCAAGAGTCATACAAAATGACTTTAAAAATGATTGTTGAAATTTAACCCCCAAGATCTTTGCCATCTCTTGTCTTTACAGGTGGTGTCATTTTCTTTCTATAAGAAATGCTTCTAAAGTGGCAAAGAAAATACAACAGAATTAGAGAAAATTTAGTAAAATTATAAAAATTGCTTTCAATCCTCTCACTTTGCTCAAATATTTTTACTTTTCCATCTTATCCTCCTTATGCACACACATATCTAGTTAATTGCAATCAGTGTGAATATTATTTTGAAATGTAGTATATATTAACTTAATTTTATGCTGTGCAATCTTCCCCATATTTTTATAACTTTCTATTATAATTTTAATTTCTGTGTAATATTCCATCTTGTTCATGTATCAGAATTTATTAAATCATTATCAGACTGTTGGACGTATTTAGCTTTTCAACAAATATTTTTTAGTGCATAATAGATACCTGGGATTGTGCAAGGCCGACATGTTTACATTGTAATGAACAGGTTTGTGCCTATGTGTTTTTTTCTTCTCTTTGTTTTTTTTTAGGGTATTTTCTTTGGGGTGGGATGACTGGGCTGAAAGTTGTGAATTTTTTCTGACCAATGCTTTGCATTAACAATCCAAAATGATTGAACAAGTATATCTGTGACAAGCAGTACATGAGTACACTAATTTTGCCCTATGCCCACTAGCATTAAGTATTATCATTTTTTACTGTTTTTCTAAAGGCATAATTTCCCACAAAACCCTAAAATGGTCAGGAGAAAGCAGAACTTACTGCCCTGAAGTCGTCTGTTTTCAGGTCATGCTTACATGATGTCAGTGAGGTCTTAATCAGGTAACTATGCTGTCTTTTATTTCTTTCACTCCAGTATCTTCAGTTGAGGGGAAATGTTCAGCCATTGACTCAGATTCATATCATCCTTTTGCTTTAACACCTCCAACAAGTTCCTTGAAGACAGACCATATGAAGAGAGGGGTGAGCTGGTGGTGGGTTTGGGGGTGGTGACATGAACTTGCCCAGTGACTCAAAATAGACCAGCACCAACTCAGGGAGAGGCCAGGTCCGGCACCTGGTGTTTGGGCTTCCGCCACTGGTCCTCCCACTCAGGGTGCTGCCTGCAGGAAGAGCTGCAGAAAAGGAAAGAATATTATATTCAATATCTAGAAAAAGGCATGATAGGCAGGGCCAGCTTCTAAACATTGCTGAGCTTAATAGAAAAGGCTTTTGAAATCTTGTTTGGATCCAGAAATCCTCACTCTGTAGAGCAGTTGATTCAAGATTAAAAGATCTCTTGTGATTCTCTTATTGCATTTATTCATGCATATTTATTCCCCAGTGTGTTTCAGAAAGGGTCTGATGCATGTTTCCTTTTCTCCAGAGGGAGAATGGAAAATTAAAATGGAGTCAGGCTACTCTCAACCCAGGCAAGGCAGTGGGGAGCTCTGCTGAAGAGATACAGAGATACAGCTTCAGAGCTATTGCAGATAACAATGCAAAATCACAGAGAGCTGCGGGCAGATAAGCAAGCTCTTGACAAAGGTCAGATTAAAAAACCCATTTCTTGAAGAGATTCTGAACACAGGCATACCTCATTTTATTATGCTTGACTTTATTGTGCTTTACAAATATTGCAGTTTTTGCAAATTGAAGGTTGCCGTCTCTGCGTTGCCAGATGATGGTTAGCATTTTTTTTTTTAGCAATAAACTATTTTAAAATTAAGGTATGTACATTTTTTTAGTTCTTTTTAAAATTTTACTTTTTAATTGAAGTATAGTTAATTTACAATGTTGTGTTAGTTTCAAGTGTACAGCAAAGTGATTCATATATTCTTTTTCAGATTCTTTTCCATTATAGGTTATTATAAGATATTGAGTATAGTTCCCTGTGCTATACAGTAGATAAGGTATGTACATTGTTTTTTTTTTAAGACATAGTGCTATTGCACACTTAATAGACTTCATTATAGTGTAAATAAAATTTTTTATATGCACTGGGAAACCAAAAAATATTGTGTGACTAGCTGTACTGCAATATTTGCTTTATTGCAGTGGTCTGGAACCAAACCTTCAGTATCTGTGAGGTATGTCTACATTTTGAAATGAATGCAGTGATCACTTTGTACAGGAAGAAGATATAAGAAATGAGCATCATTCTAGTTTTCAAAACAGGGCAATTAATTTGCAAGCTCAGGGAAAGCTGTGGATACAGTGTATTTGCCATTTCTGCTGGCATTTAGGAAAGTGTGTTCTGTGCTATCTAGGTGGAGAAGAGTGTATACTATTTGACTGGATGCTATTGTTGTCAGATGTACCCAGACCTGCTGGAACAAACAGTACCCTCTTTCAGCCTGTGAGACAGTCTCTGGTTGAGGCAGAAGGCTCTGTCCTTGACCTTGGCTTTGTCCTGTTCAAGAACATGACTCGATTGAGGAAAGAAACGTTTTATAATCCAGCAGATGTGACAAAGCTCAGAGGAACCTAGTAACAGTGATGGCAGGGCAGAGATTTGAAAATAATTTTAGTGGCCTGGAATTAGGCTGAAACTGAGACTAACATGATGAAGTTAAAAACTTCGAAGATTTAAAAAAAGCAGTTGTTCAAATATAGAACGAGAACTGTTCCTGGGAAAAGATCTGGGAGTAATGAGATGCAGCAGCTAAAGAGATAATGGGGATTCAGAGACAAGCAGGCTCTAGAGAAGAGTGAAGACATTTGCCTGTGGACGCCGGTCCAGTGCATTCGGGCCTGGGGTCCCCTGTGGACTTGACATCGGAGGGAGAGACTCAGAGTCAGCAGTGTGGTCAGAGCAAGCCCCCAGGAGGGTTAGGAGGCTTGAGAGCAAAAAAACCCATGATGAAACAGAACACAAAAACACAAAAATAAGAGTGTTTTAAGAAAGAGTGAAGAAGTGTAAAGGGGGACATGAGAGTCACTTTTAAATATTGAAAGAGATTTTAGAGAGAAGTGGGATTGACTAGTTTTAGGTAACATTGCGCACCAGAACTGGTTCTCTAAACCTGCTCTAACCCCTTCTTCACCTTCTCGATTCCCAGCAGCTCCATTCTAACAAGCCTTACCTGGGCACCTGGCAAAACCATCATCCCGTCATCTTTTTCTCCATACTCCACTCCCTACTGTGTTTTTCTTCACAGCACATGTTAGCAGATGAACGCCTATATTTACTTGTTTCTGGGCAGTTTTTGAGCGGCAGTATGCCTTGGTGTATGACGCTGGGCGTAGAGTCTGCCTGCCTCGTTCAGATCCCTGTCCTGTTTCTTTCTGAGCATCTAACTTTAGGCACGTTTGTTGATCTTTCTGAACTCCATCTCCTCACCTATAAAATGGGGGATAATGATTGTACCTGCTTCAAAGGGTAGTTGTAAGCATTAAAGGAACGTTTTCCTGCAAAGAGCTTACAAGCATACCTGCCTACATACTCAATAACTGTTTTCTGTTCTTGTTTTTTTTGTTATTACCACACTAGAATGCAAACCTCCATAAAAGCAGGAACTCTGTTTTGTTTCAATCCTGTGACAAAGTAGGTGCTCTCTAAAAATCTGATGAGCCAATAGGTTTAATGGGTGGAAGTTTCAAGCAGCCAGATGGTATTTTTTTGTAAGTGGGAACTTATCCCAAATCAAAGCTCTTCAAGGTCAGAAAGACTGTCCGGGAGGTAATGGATCCAGCCACCCAAGACGTTGGGAGAGGGGCTGGTTGTCCTTGATTTGGGGGGTGGGGTACAGAGCATCTCTGCTTAGGGTAGCACGGTGGATCTATAGCTTCTGGGTGGGGAAGTGATCTGGTGAAAGGGTAAAGGGCATCACTGACTTTGGTGCCAGGTAGGGATCCTTTGTGTGTAAAGAACAGAAACAGACTCTGGGGCTTGCTGCTCATTGGGAAGCTGGAAAAGCAGGCCTGGCCAACAGGCGGGGACGAGGCTGGCCCTGGTGGGTCATGAGGCAGGCGGCACAAGGTGCTTTAGTCATAATCCTGGGTGGTATGGTCCACTGACTTCTGTAGTGTGAACGGGGTGGTTTCTCTCCTCTGAAGACTCACAAAAGAGGAAATTCTCCCAAGTAGAAAGTGGGTTCGTTTCTGGGCAGTGTGGCAAATGTCTCCTGTCCCCACCTGCTGAATGTACATCTTCCCAGTGAGCTCTGGTGCTGGGAGGACAGTCTTGTCCTGCAGGCCTGGGTCATGATGTGACTTTGTGCTCAGTCCCCAGCCAGCAGCCTCTCCTTTTGCTATTTCTTCTTCCTCCAGTCATCCTGCTTCGTGATGTGTGGTGTGTGTCTCTTCATGGACCACAGTTGAGGGCTGGCATGAGGTGACTTGGTTCTCACTGTAACCTTAACGGTCTTGTAACACTAACAGTAGTCCTATAATATTAACAAAAATGATTGCTACTGTGTCTGAGAATGCGCCAGATGCCAAGCACTGAGCCAGGCTACATGCCATATTTCTCTTAATCCTCACATCCTTGAGGAAGTTATTGTTTTTCCATTTTATAAGTGGGGAAACTGAGGCTGGTAAACGTTAAGTAACTTTCCCAAGGTCGTCGAGTGAGGAAGTGTGGTGCTGGGATTTGTAAGCCTTTATCAGACTCCAGAGTCTGTATTCTCTTCTCCTATCATATAGGTGGAAAACCAAAGGTGAAGGGATGGATCTTCCACCTTTACCTTTGCAAAATGCCAATAGAAGATCTTTAGCCTGGAGCTTGGTCTTCTCTGACTTCATGAAACAAAAATGTAAAGTAAAGAAACTCCTAAACAGTGAAACCAAAAAGTAACCCTGGCCTCTGGCCCAGCCACATAGGCCCACTCAAGTCCCAGCAGGTATGGATAAGGTGCCCTGGTGAAGGTGCTGGAGGCTGGGTGTGTCGCCTCTCATATCTCTTCCTGGCCACCACCTTTCTTTCCCCATCCGGGGAGGAACATGCAGTGTGGTGACTACTCTCTGTCCCTGTCTTGTCTTGATTTTCTCTCCTCTCCCCTCTCTTCCCCTCTTCTCCCCTCCTCTTCCCTTTTCTTCTCTTCTTTTCTTTTGTTGTCTTTCTTCTTCTAGCTGAAGAATATTCCTTTTCTTTCCCCTCTTTTGGCCAGATACCTTAGGAAAATCTCCCCCATTCACTAACTTCTTTTTGTTTTGTCTCCTCCATTTTCCCTTTTAATTTGCCTAGTTGATTTGTGGACAAAAAAAGAGGAATCTTATTATAATAAATGCACGAATATTGCCACCAATGTATCTGTGTAAAGGAAAGGAAAGTTCTAGATCTGAAGTGACATTAGACAACTGGGACAGCTAGGATGTAAAGTTCTGGAAGTCAGTTTGGAAAATCCACCCAAGTCTTCAGATTCCTGCTTACCCACCTGCTTTATTCTCAAGCACAGGAATTCAGTGAGGGAAAACGTTCAGTGGTAGGCTGTGAGCTAAGATCAGGAAAGCTGAAAGATAACTAAATAAGAAAAGTTCACGCCCTCAAGGAACTCTCAGTCTAATTTTACTCATTATTTAAAATCATTTTTGGGTATCCATTTTTTTTTAACATCTTTATTGGAGTATAATTGCTTTATGTTTGTTAGTTTCTGCTGTATACCAAAGTGAATCAGCTATACATAAACAAGTATCCCCATATCCCCTCCCTCTTGCGTCTCCCTCCCACTCTCCCTATCCCACCCCTCTATGTGGTCACAATGCACTGAGCTGATCTTCTTGTGCTATGTGGCTTCTTCCCACTAGCTATCTATTTTACATTTGGTAGTGTACATGTGTCCATGCCACTCTCTCACTTCGTCCCAGCTTACCCTTCCCCCTCCCTGTGTCCTCAAGTCCATTCTCTACATCTGCGTCTTTATTCCTGTCCTGCCCCTAGGTGCTTAAGAACCTTTTTTTTTTTTAAGTTTCCAAATATATGCGTTAGCATACGGTATTTGTCTTTCTCTTTCTGACTTACTTCACTCTGTATGACAGACTCTATGTCCATCCACCTCACTACAAATAACTCAATTTCATTTCTTTTTATGGCTGAGTAATACTCCATTGTATGTATGTGTCACAACTTCTTTATCTATTGGGTATTCATTTCTTGTATCACACTCACCACCTCCCCCCAAGTGGTTTTTCTTTTTGCAAATGTGTACCATTTCAGCTACCTTGGGGGGTGGAAATAAGTTGTTGTAGGTGGTTTTGGAACCTAGACATCTTTTATGAAAATAACTCTATGGGGAAATGCCTTTTCAGTTCACCAAAACTGACTTCGACACAAATGGGGCACCATCCGTTCGTAGTTGGGGGCTGCCTACCTGCTGGGGCTTTGTTGGAGGGCTTCTCTAAGTCTCTAAGATTGACTTGTGGCTAACAGAAATCTGTATCTGGCACCATCTGGTGTCTGGGAGGAAAGGAAGTGCTGCTCTCAACGTTTATTCTAAGACTTAGTCTTATCCTGACACCAAGGAAACCCCAAGCCGGAAATGATACCCAAAGAGGTAGATACAGGTTTCTAAGTGGGTCTTGTTATCTACACCGACAATTTGCTTTGGTCTTTGGGTTTTAGCTTTCTGCCCATCCTCCTGTCACGGCCCTCTTCTGCCACATTTCCTGGCTCCTGCCACTCTTCATCTGTCTGGGACACTCTCCTTGACCACATCCATGAGCCACTCTGTCCATAGAAGTCAGGCGGTGGTCTGGGAATGGATGGCACTGTGGGGGGGATGGGGGAGCAGGGCCACTGAGAATCTTGGTTCTCCACTGACAGCCGAGGGAAGATGCAGGGTGAAATGACGTAAGGGCTGTGAAAGTGCTGTGTTACCTGTGGCCAGTGTGGTTCTGATGATGATTGTGATGGAAAGCTTGTGCAGGAGAAGGAGGGGAAGAAGGAGGTGAGTGTTCGATTCTCCTATTGCTGGAAGACTCATGGAAGGAGGAGCAACGCTACATACTTCAGAATAGACAGTCAAGAGAGCCCATTTTAGGTAAAAACGAGTCATGAGAAGTAGGCTGGGTCCACAAAGTCAGAGCTGGACTTGCATCGGGCAGAAGGCCCAAAGGGAGATGGGACAGTTTGATAGATTCTCCTCTTTTGCATTTCTTTTCAGATTTGATTTCTTTGGTAACATCAGCGATGGGGCCAAGGCTTTGTGAGCGTGAGGTAGGAGAGAGTAGAGAGAGGAGAGTTAGGAACCTGTAGCTTTCTCAGTGGAAAGGGCCTCAGACTCACAAGGGAGGTCACTGGGTGGTTACTTGTGAGCCTATCAGGAAACACTGAGGCATCCTGGTTTTTGAAAACTACCATCGTGGTTGATAATAGTATCACTAGTATCTAGCATCCTTCTCTGAGCACCCATGAACACTCAGAAGATGTATGATTCAGTCAGCAAGTTACTTGTTCAGCCAGTGTTCACTAAATGCTAGTCTTTGCCTAACAGGTATGAGGCAGAATGAGAGGAAAGTGTGAAAAGAAAGAAGATAGGGACTCTTCCTTGAGAATCTCGCATTCCTAATGAGAAGAAAATAGCAATATATAGGAATCAATGACGGCAAGATGGAAGACAATAAATAATGCTACATGATACCACGTATACGGACCATAAATGTAGGCAAACAAGGAAGGCCAAGGCCCCCATGAGTTTAGGTGGTTGGGGAAAATTGCATGAAAGAACTGAGATTTGACTTGGTTCTTGAAAAGGGGGAAGATGCTGGATTTGCAGAGAAGAGGGAAGGCACATTGGGTGAAAGAATAACCAGCTAATGTAGGAACAGAGAATGGACCTGGCTAATTGGTAAAGGGAAGAGTTTCAGCTGAATGAGAAATTGGGTGTTAGGTAGCAAGAGGCCAATGGCAGCACACAGCCATGTTAGCCAGCATAGTATTGATTCTTGATTCTAAAGGCAGTGGGGAGCCACTGAAGATGTTTGGCAAGGAGGAATGACATGGCTTGAATCACGTCATACTCAATCTTTGTATAGACTCAAATATATTTAGAGTTGGAAGAACCCTTGGAGAGCATAAACGTCAAGCCCCTCATTTTATAGGTGGGGAAACTCAGGCTTAGAGAGGCAGGAAGACTGTCCAGCAAGTGAGTGGGACAGCCAGGTCTCTGATCCCACCCAGTGGTCCAGGTGTCCTTCCCTCAATGTTGCAGGGTCCCATGCTCTTTGGAACACTGCCGTTTTGAAGATGAGGTTCAAGTCTGCTCGTTGTTGTTACATCTTGGTCAACCAGGCTCAGCCTGTGCCCCTTCCCTGCCACCACCTGCCCACCCTCCCCATCCACCTGGGGTTTGAATATCCTGGGAAGAGAAGAATCTACCTCTTGGCACTAAGAGCTGTGTCCAAACAGTGAGTGTATCTGGAATGATTGGGGGTTGGGAATATGATTGAGGGCTGACTTGTCATACAGCTTGGACATTTGTTCTTTCATCAAGTGTTCATTGAGCACCGACTAGGTAATAAGCACTGTGCAACAGGCTGAGGAGACCGCTGGGTTTTTTTAGGCTAGTGGAAAATAAGAAATTAGAATACAGCCTAGGAGGTGCCATGAGGGAGGTACAAAACAGGGAGCCACCACCTGATACGGGTTCAGCTTGCATTCTCTTCATTGTCATAATATGAGCTGGTTGCTTGTTTTGTTTTACAGGCCAGTGCATGTTTTGTTCTTTGCCAGTACAGTTGGTGTGAAGGCTCTAAGCTAGTGAACAGCTTAGGGGTGAATATGGAATCATTTTCTTCAAAAAACTCAGCATTTTAGTCTTTCATTTTGACTGAACAACTGGATTCAGTGTTCGCAAATACTTTGGCCAAATGATTCATCATTTACATATTTGGTTTAGGAAAGAGACTTCAAAAGAGGAAGGGATAATAAAATGTATAACACGTTCCCCCCCCAAAAACCAGAGAACCATATGAGCACAGGGAGAGGCCACTAAACTCAGTGTGGGCAGGGGCTGAGCAGGGTGATGGACAGTCAGGCCAAGAGCTAGTGGGGAAGAGTTTTCCAGGCAGAAGAGAAGTCCAGATAAATGTGGGGATGGGGAAGGAGATAGAGATAGAGACGGGGAGGGGGTGCAGGCAGAGGTATACTCAAGGTTTAAACTAGGCTCAGTGTCTGAAGCTCTGCCTGCTGGCTTGAGGGTGTGAGGGTGAGAAGGAAAATGTCAGTGAAGCAGATAGCGAAGACATTTTGAGACCATTTAAGGAACTTGGATTTTAAATGGGAGGTAGTGGGAAGCTCTTCTTCTATTCAATAAGAATTTATGGGAGCTTGGTCTTCCCTGGTGGCGCAGTGGTTAAGAATCCGCCTGTCAATGCAGGGGACACGGGTTCGAGCCCTGGTCCGGGAAGATCCCACATGCCACGGAGCAACTAAGCCTGTGTGCCACAACTACTGAGCCTGTGCTCTAGAGCGTGCGAGCCATAACTACTGAGCCCACGTACCACAACTACTGAAGCCTGTGCACCTAGAGCCCGTGTTCCGCAACAAGGGAAGCCATTGTAATGAGAAGCTCACGCACCGCAACGAAGAGTAGCCCCCGCTCCCCGCAACTAGGGAAAGCCTGCATGCAGCAGCGAAGACCCAGCACAGCCAAATAAATAAAGAAATAGAACCTTCATTCAAAAAAAAAAAAGAATTTATGGGAGTCTTATTCTGTGCCACATATTGTTCTAAGCCCAATATTAACTTTAATCACTCCTTCTAGCAATTCTTAATGAGACAGATACTATTATTACCCCCATTTTACAGATGAGGAAACCAAGGGCCAGAAAAGTTAAGTCAGTTGCTCAGGGTCACCCAGGTAGTAATGGGAGAGTTGGGGTTTGAAACCAGGCAGTCCAGCTTCGGGGTCCATGATCTTAGCCACTGTGCTGTGTGGCCTCATTTAAGGGTTTTAAGCAGAGAAGTGACATGGCCAGACAGGCAGAATTTTGAGAAGGACCACTGTGGCTGCAGTGAGGGAAGACCTGCCAGTGAGGAAATTGACTCGAGGAGCTGCTGGGAGAAAGGTCCAAGTGTAAGAACATCGTGGTCATCTGCAGCCTCCGGAAAGCGCTGTCCCTGAATCTGGAGGCCGCAGCTGCTTCCTACATGGTGTGGACAGGAGCATCTCATGACAGATTCCTGACTGTTACCTTTTGAGATGCTGGATTAGATGCAGATTTGTGGGTGTTTAGGAGAGAGCAACAGAGATGACTGAGGAAATGGAGGAGGGATGATGACAGAGTTAGGTATCACGGAGCCAACTGCCTCCTGAGGGCTCCCTGGAAAGTGTGGGAAGGAGTCAGGTGGACGGAAGGCAGGAGGGGGCAGGGCAGAAAGGGGACGGCCCTGGCAGCAGTCCACGAACCCTGGGTGTGCAGAGGACTCCTCAGGGGACTCCCGGGGGCGGACTTGGAGCACAGTTCCCAGTATGGGCAGGGCACAGAAGAGGGGACATCCCGCAGCCCCAGGGAGGGGAAGCTTGGGACGCTGGCCCTTGGTGGAGTGAGCCCCTCTGTCCAGTGTAAGAGTGGGCTGGAACGGGTAACGGGTGGAAACAGGCCCTGTTCTGCCCAGCTCAGCTCTGTGTTCTGTCCACACAAGGCTGTGTGATGCCGTCTGCATCACCGCTCCTGGCCTGGACCCTCACTGGCCGCTGGGCTTCTGGGGCAGAGCCTCTAGGGAGAGTAACTGAGGCAGACAGTGGGCTGGGAGAAGGCAGGCGCTCCTCCAATCCTGGCTGGCCTGCCAGTGTCCAGGCTGGCTTATTCACCCGCAGGGCATCCCTCTTTGCTACTGTGGGAAGGGGAGATAGAGAGAAATGGCCGAATGGGACTGATCCAGGAGGATGCTGTGTGTCAACCTTCACAGCCCGAATTCGCTAACACCTGGCACAGCACTTAGCGTGTGACCCTGCTCAATAAGCCTTGATGAATGGATGGCTGAATGCCTGCAGCGCATGTCAGGAAGTCTGGTGAAGTCCAGTTTATAGCTGGGGATATTGAAGACGCCAGGGACCGACAGATATGAGGGATCAAAGATGCATACAGAGTTTTGCATTTTGGAAACCCAGACTGGGGAGGACCTGGGTGGGCATCCTTCCTGCTTAGGAGGGGGACAGTTGCTTCTGAGGCAGGCCGCTGTCCTCATAATTTGGAAACCTCTGAGATACTCTTCCTTTTGAAACGCAGAGAAGTGACCTGTTATTTGGGGTTAAAAGCTCATTTTGCATGAAAACCCAGCCAAGCTGCTGAGTTACAGTGGGGAGGGTAGAGGCTGTCCTTGTCCCCTCCCTGCTGCAGGCTGACTCACTCCCCTCTGCGGCAGACAGATTGAGTGTTGCGTGGGAGCGGCTATGCAGAGCTCAAAGCTGTTCCCTGAGAGTTACAGGGATTACAACCCGCTGAAGGGAACAATTGTTCTAAATATGTTCTTTTAATGATACTTTATTTTTATGATCATTTCATTAATGGGTTCCTAAGAGGAAACAACAGGTCCCACTGTCTTCAGAAAATCATTTGCTTTTCTCCTTGGGGGCACTTGGTCTATTGGCTCTGAATTCTAAACCCTGCAGTGTCAGGTTAGGCCTGACTTTTAGTGCCTCTGTGTCTGGCATGAGTCCAAGGCTAAAATCCCTTTGAAAGGCTGCTGCCTTGGGATCAGAATCTCTGGGTGTTCTTCCTTCCAGCAGATGGCATCACCCAGGGATCTGATGACTTAGCAAGGCCCCGAAGTGGCACGATTGGCTCATTATCATCAGGATCTGTCAGAAGAGAGCTGACAGCCGTCAAGGCCGCCAGGGCAACAGGAAGAAGATATTGTGCACGTGATTTTTGAAGGTACCCAGGCTGAAAGCTCACCTCCTCAGGAAGGGACCTGGCTGGCAGGGGCCCTCACTGCTTGTGTGCTCACCCCTTAACCCTGGATGATTGCTTTTGGTTCTGTAATGTGGGACACGTGGGGAGGGTGAGATTTCTAGCCATTCCTAGTTTGCAAAGCTCTGGTAGTGTCTGGTGTTCATGTCAATTTCTGTTGTGTGAATATGAATGACAGAGGGCCCTCAGAACAGCAAGAGCTGTACTGAATATCATCAGGAGCCAGTCGGCAAGGAATGCCCAACTGGCTTGTTAATCCAGTGCAATTTAACAACCGTTTGCCAGGTGCCTGCTGGGCGCCTGGGGCAGAAAAGTGAAAGGTAGACCCAGCTTCTAGGAGCTCACAGACTAGCAAATGGTTCCCAGAGAATCTGACAAAAGTGCCAAGAGCTCAGCTTCCTCATATATAAAATGGAGGTAATAAAAACCTAATGCGTTAGCCTACCGTCCTTGTTTTTCTCTTTTTGACTTACTTCACTCTGTATGACAGACTCTAGGTCCATCCCCGCATAGCACAGGGAGATCAGCTCGGTGCTGTGTGACCACCTAGAGGGGTGGGATAGGGAGGGTGGGAGGGAGGGAGAAGCAAGAGGGAGGAGATATGGGGATGTATGTATACTTATAGCTGATTCACTTTGTTATACAGCAGAAACTAACACAACATTGTAAAGCAATTATACTCCAATAAAGATGTTAAAAGAAAAAAACAAAACCTAATGGGGATCTTGGGAGGATTTAAAGGACTAATACATATGAATGGAGCATTTTGTACATTGCCTGGCACATAGTACATGCACATTATTTGTTGAAGGAATAAATGAATAAAGAGTCAAAGAGACAAAGGCGGATCAAGCATGAATATTGTGCAGATTGCTATGAAGTGTAAGCTAGCACCTTAACCCATTTCCAGGTTGGGGGAGGTAGAGGTTAGTTTGAGAATGGACTGACCTGTTATTCAAGTCAGGCAGTGTGAAGGCTGGAGGTTGAGTGTCAGAATCAGAGGGAGTGCTAGACTGGACTGGAGACACAGAGCCAAAGGGTCATCAGAACAAGGAGGCCTTAGGTGACTATTGGCATCCAGGTGCAGTGTCAGTGAGGGTCAGAGAGGAAGGGCAGGGTAAAGGGAGTGTGGACAGAATGGGTGAATGGATTTGGAGGCATGAGGCCCCACCGGCTAGGCTATCATCTCTGTTGGAAGTGTGTTTGCATGGGCTGGCCTTGTCTTTGAAGGGGGGTGTGGAGGAAGGAAGCTCCCTCTTGGAGGCGCTTACATTCATCTCTAACTCCTTGTTCTGAGCACATAGTTAGTGTTAAATTAATACCTACTGAATTGAACGTTGTTTCCCTTTCCACTGCTCCCAGTGGTTCTTAGCATAGCATAAGAGTTCAGAGTGTGGACTGCAGGGCCAGGCCGCCTGTGTGTACATCTGCCCTGCCACTTAGTAGGTGTGTAACCTTGCTAGGCAATCTCTCTTGGCCTTAGTTTTCTCATTTGTTAAATACGAATAATACCTCATAGGGATGTTATGAGGATTGGATGAGTTAGTATAAGTAAAATGCCTAGAATAGGGCCTCACACATTCTAAATTCTCCATAACTTTTAGCCGTTATTATGATGACTTTCACCATTGAAATAAACATCTATGGGATTTTGGTGCATAATCAAGTAAGAGAGTTCCTATTTGGAAGAAGGACTTTTGGATCTAATCCTCCATTGCTGTATTCTAATGCCCAGGGCCTGGCACATCACAGGTGCTCAGTAAATATTTGTTATTTTGAACTGTGTAGAGTGGAGTTCCTGGGGCAGAGTGGGGAAGGGTGGATGGGCCCAGGGCCCTTCAGGCAATTGCCTGACTTCAGGAAAGTGAGGGTCTCTGAAATTGGGATTGGGGAACAGTCATAGTTGGGATCCTTGAGGAAAGATTTGGGGACTGACCAGAAATGAGAAGTGGGGGAGGCAATGGAGAGGGAGGAGTGAGAATGACTCTGACTGTGGCCAGCTCCATCCTTCGATGGCAGAAATCCGGGTTTGGGTCTGTGTTCAGCTTTTTACTTTGGACAGGATGGGCGTTGGGCTGGGGATAAATTTTCTCATCATCTGGTGTCTTATCTGTAAAATGGAAATGGTAATATGAAAAATATCTCCTCCTTTTCTAAGTCACGTGTTTATTAGTGAAAACCAAACGAGACTATATCTGTGACGGTGCTTAAGCAACTGTAAATACCATGGAAATATTATGACTAGTATAATTTTCTATCTCATTGAAACCTTGATTCTCTAGCATGCCCTCAACTTTTCCATCTCAGGGATATTTGCATTTTCAGAGGCAGTCTAGAAAAAAGTCAAAGGAATGAATGATGAATACTGAAATACCACCTTTATGCAAGAGAGCCTTCTGATTTTTTTTTTAAATGAAGTATGGTTGATTTACAATGTTGTGTTAGTTTCTCGTGTACGGCAAAGTGATTCCTTAGTTCACTCCTCTTATTTCTCACTAATTCGTGAAAAATAAGAATCAGATTTACCTATCACAACCATCTTGCAAAAAGAAAGAAGATGACACTCCCTCTTTCAAGAGAGAAGGGGGTTGCTTCCTTCTATATACATGCATTTGCTACATAGGATTGATCAAGATTGAAAAAACAGGTTTATGTGCACTAGAAAAGAAATGGAAGAATATTTCCCCATAGGGTTCAATGTGGGGATTTTTTGTATGTGTACAAGTGGATTAAATATTTCCACATTATAATGCTTTCAATTTATTTATGATGGTTATACAAAAGCAAGAGGCATTTTACTCTCTGGGAATAGATCATTGATTCATATTCAGGACTAATTGCTTTTTTTTTTTTTTTGAATGTCTCTTTGCTTATTCCATTTCCTTCTGTTTGTTTAAAATTATTAATGTTCTTTTGTATTATATATCATTCATCTGTGTGTGAGGCACCTAGACCCTTTGAGAAAAAATTAAAAGCTATTTGATCTATGATTGGTAGTTTACTGAACATGTATTTTTTGAGTGTCTACTGTATAGCAAGCCTCATGAAAGGCACTGGGCCTAAAAAGACGACAAGAAAAGCATCATCCTCAGATGGCTTTTCTAGGTCATGGCATTAAATTTCTCTTTCCCAGTATTATTTATTTATTTTTTACATTTTATTTTATACAGCAGGTTCTTATTAGTTATCTATTTTATACATATTAATGTATATATGTCAATCCCAATCTCCCAATTCATCCCACCACCACACCACCCCCCGCCCCCCCAGGACTGATGCTTTCTGCTCTATATCTCTCATCATAAAAAAAAACAAAGAAAATAAAAATATTTTCCAAAAAGAAAAAGAAGCGAACCTATATTGCCTCCCAAAATGTTCAATTCTCCTCTTTTGAATGAAGGCATAGCCAAGGGGTATCTTTCACTAAGTGTACTTCACCACGTTTGGACAATGGTCTATGTGGCTAAATGTCAGAGACATTTCTATCAAAGTCTATTTCTTCAGGGCCCATTATCCCCCTGGCATCTTTCCAATTGGTGGAGGGAAGAAAAGGCACAATAACCAAAGAAACCACAGAGCCCACACTTTCTTCTCCCAACCATCACCCTCAGTCCTAGTCAGAACTAGTCCTGGCCTGGCCCACGTTGCACCACACCCCCTAGGCTGACTCCTGCTCTCACCTTTACTTACCCTCACCAGAGAGAGTTCTCATTCTGACCCTCTGTGACACTTCACAACTTAAAGAGGTTAAAAAAAAGAGGAAAAGAACTGTGGAAGTTCAAAAAAGTAATGGAAATTTATAAGCATTTTATAGCCACTCTGTTTATGACACCCTCTCCCGGGGCCTCTTCCCACTCAGCTTTCAGAGTCCCCTGTTCAAGATTAGAAGGCTCTCTAAAAAACTAAAAATAGAGTTGCTATATGATCCAGCAATCCCACTCCTGGGCGTATATCCAGAGAAAACTATAATTCAAAAAGACACATGCACCCCAATGTTCACAGCAGCACTATTTACAATAGCCAAGACATGGAAACAACCTAAATGTCCATCAACAGATGAATGGATAAAGAAGATGTGGTACAGGTATACAATGGAATATTACTCAGCCATAAAAAAGAATAAGATAATGCCATTTGCAGCAACATGGATGGACCTAGAGATTGTCATACTAAGTGAAGTAAGTCAGACAGAGAAAGACAAATATCATATGATATCACTTATATGTGGAACCTAAAATATGATACAAATGAACTTATTTACAAAACAGAAACAGACTCATAAACATAGAAAACAAACTTATGGTTACCAAAGGGGAAGAGGGGGTAAATTAGGAGTTTGGAATTAGCAGATACAACTACTATGTATAAAATAGATAAACAGTGTCCTACTGTATAGCACAGGGAACTATATTCAATATCCTATAATAAGCCATAATGGAAAAGAATATGAAAAATAGATAGATAGATAGATAGATAGATATAGAACTGAATCACTTTACTGTACACAAGAAACTAGCACAATATTGTAAATCAACCATACTTCATTAAAAAAAAAAAATCAGAAGGCTCTCTTGCATAAAGGTGGTATTTCAGCATTCACCATTCATTCCTTTGACTTTTTTCTAGACTGTCTCTGAAAATGCAAATATCCCTGAGATGGAAAAGTTGAGGGCATGCTAGAGAATCAAGGTTTCAATGAGATAGAAAATTATACTAGTCATAATATTTCCATGGTATTTACAGTTGCTTAAGTACCTTCAGAGATATAGTCTCGCTTGGTTTTCACTAACAAACACATGACTCAGAAAAGGAGGAGACATTTTTCGTATTACCATTTCCATTTTACAGATAAGACACCAGATGATGAGAAAATTTATCCCCATCCCAACGCCCATCCTGTCCAAAGTAAAAAGCTGAACACAGACCCAAACCCGGATTTCTGCCATCGAAGGATGGAGCTGGCCACAGTCAGAGTCATTCTCACTCCTCCCTCTCTATTGCCTCCCCCACTTCTCATTTCTGGTCAGTCCCCAAGTCTTTTGCTCAAGGATCCCAACTATGCCTGTTCCCTAAATAGGACTTGTCTTAGGGTACAGACATGACAGAATGAGGGAATGGCCTGCTTGGGGGGCTTTCTTAGCATGAGGCAGTGCTTCTCAACCGTCTCCATTTTCTACTGGATAGTAATGGTTGTAATTATACTGCACAGAGAGAATGACAGTAATTGTACGGCACACTGGAGTTAACTGTCGGGGCTGCTGATCACCTGAGGGGCTCTGCTCTGCAACTCTTTCTCCCCAGTCCCAGCCCAGCAACCCTGGACACTTTGAGGGAATGATATCTCCTGGCCCAGCAATGACCCATTTGCAGCATGCTGGTAGAAAGCTTTGACTTGAGGAACCAACTTGTCTTGCTCAGGGGAGAGAGAACTGAGGCTTACAGTGTCATTGAAGAATAACACCCTGGAGTCAGAGATCAGGTCAATTTTGAGTACAACATTCATTCTTCAGGACTCTCTCTAGCTCAAGCACCATGAGTTAAAGGATGCTTATTGAGTGCCTATTAAATGCCATTCCCTGTGCCGTGAGTAGAAGGCCCTTGCCTGCATCCTGAGGAGGAGGAGGAGGAAAGACGTTTGTCTGAAATCTCTGAGACACCCAGCCCCAAAGTGGGGGGTCTTCTGTTGCTTCACTGGGTCAGACACTGACGTCTCTGGCTGTGAGGTGGTGGTGGCCATTGACAACACCTGCGGCTCTGGCACCAGAGTAGCTGCTCGGGGCTGGCACAGGAGACCCAGAAGAAGCAGGAACAGGAGGCAACACAGCCTTGGCTATAGCTGAAGGCCTTTTTCTGGGAGCGCTGGAAACTTAATGCCTTGGCGAAATTTTTGAGAGTTTCAGAGATCTCTGAGTAGGAGATAAGAGTTTCTCTTATCTCCTACTCAGCATTGGAGTAGGAGATAAGAAAACTGGCTGATGTCAGTTTTGTGAGCACATGGAGACATTTCTTGGGGACTACCCAAAATAGATATAGAGACTTCGGAGAGATATTGGGATCCTATAATAATAGATAAAGGCATTGTTAAATAATGTTGTTATAAACTGAGTGTGTTACCGCCTCCCCCCTGCCCCACTCCCACCCCAACTAATTGTTATGTTCAAGCCCTAACCTCCAATGTGATGGTATTTGGAGATGGGGCTTTTGGGAGGTAATTAGGTTGAGGTGAGATCATGAGGGTGGGGCATTGGTCTGATGAAATTAGTGCCCTTATAAGAAGAGGCACTGGAGAGCTTTCTCCATCTCCATGAGCATGCACTGAGGAGAGGTCCTGTGAGCACACAGTGAGAGTGTAGGGGCCTACAAGTCAGGAGAAGAGGCCTCAGAATTAAACCTACCTTGCCAGCACCTCGATCTTGGAATTAGCAGCATCTAGAATTGTGAGAAACATAAACATATTTGAAAGTAAAGCTCACCCACCAGTAATAGGTATTTGTAAATTTGCATTAGTTACAGGGGGCAGCGAGTGGGGAGGGAATGGAGCCTTTCTGTGCCTCGAGCCAGGCCCTATGCTGGGTCCTTGACAGATGGTGCCATTTAGTTCTCACAACAGTCTGCAGAGTGGGTATCATCATCTCCATTTTACAGATGAGGAAACCGAGACTCAGTAATTTCCTAATAAGTACATTATTCAAATCTGGACCCCTGTTGTTTAATTTACAAGGTCCCATTCTCTTGAGCAGAGCTTAAGCTAGGAAGTGGAAGAACGGGTCTTTTACCTATTATCTGTCTAAATTCAAATTTCATACTCTTCACACCTTGTTTTTCAATTATTTTAAGCCTCTCTTTCATTCTTGAAAATATACGTATCTGTATATTACACCCTTAAAAATATGTAGCTCGGTATTATTGGCAAGTAAGACCTACATTTTCTAGAGTGGAGATGAAGTGTCTTCCCTGCTTCTTTAATGAAACTTTGCTTTGGGCAATTTTTACAGGGAAGAAAGGTTCAGACGAGTGTTGAAATAAGTGGACTGGACCCTTCATTACTTCCATCAGTGGGTTGTAGAACATTCCATTCCTTGAGGGCTGGAGAAGGCAAATTTGGGGGAAGTTAAAGGGGAACTGCAAACCAGATGGCTAAATCAAGCGCACTTATAAGGTGTAACAGCTGAGTGAATTTGGTTGAAAGTGAATATGAGAGAGAACAATCATGATCTGGGGTTTGAATGAAGCAATTTGAGGGATGTTTTGGGGAGATCATTTTCATCATCATCATCATCAACAACACTAACATTTACTAAGAGGCAGCATGGTAAGGACTTTATATATATTATTTTACTTAATCATCACAAGAGTTCTATAAAATAGGTACTGTTAATATCCTCATTTAACAGGTGAGGAAACTGAGGCTTGGAGATATTGTTTTCCCCTACATGACTGGCTAGTTAACTGTGAACAATAAAGATTTTGATAGTAGTGAATGTTGGCTGCGTGGAGGGGTATTATGCTGTTTTGAGGCAGATTGGCCTTGATTCTGTACGCAGGATGATGTTAGTGAAGGTTTGTGGGCAAGAAGTGTTTTAGGAGAATTTTCCAACATTATATAGAATATATTCAAGCAGAAAGACTGGTGCTCTGAAGACCAGTTAGGAGGATATTGTGTGGTTCAGGGGAGAGAAGATGAACATTTGAACTGGGTCACGGTAGGAGGTCTGAGAACAAGGGAATAGATACCAACAACTTTGAGTCTGTCTAGGGTAGAAGCCATGGTCCCTGTGAGAATACTGAAGTGGGAGAGGGGTGAAGGACTCCGAAGTGATTTCAGGGTTTCAGACTTAGGCAGTGGGAGAATAATGGGGCCTTCAACGAAAGTAGGAAGTGAGAAGGTGGATCTGTTTGGTTGGGATTAAGGGTCCCAGAGAATCTCCGGGTGAACTTGTAGAACAGGTGGCAGGAAGTCAGGTTTAGAGATTTGGGCATCAACTTCAAAGTGGTAGTAGTTGTAACTTCGGAAATGTCTGCTCCCAGGCTGGGCATCTAAGCCCACGGGGTCCAGCCTTGACCCTGGCCTTTGGAACTTGGCTTGCTCACCTGATGATCCCTCTATCTCAGGCCTGCCGGCTAGTCCATGTTGAAACTCGGTGTGGATTAGAAAAAAGCATCCTTCCCTAAGACACTTTTCTGATATCTTCCAGAAAGCGTCAAAATAACTGTACAAATCTACAATGATTATGAGTGAATGGTGCCCCCTGGAGTTGGGCAATGCATCCAATAAGCATCAGCCTAGTCACCCTATGTCAGCTCTCATGGTCTTCATATTTTGGCCTCACACATTCACTCCTTCTTCTGAGCTTTCCCAGCTGGGTTTAGCACCTGGCTCTGGACTGGGTACTTCTCAGTCGACTCAATAGCACTGGGTACTCTGCTGTTACATGCCCCAGGCATCCAGCTTTGCAGCTGTTAGGGCACCTACAAAGGCCCCTTAGATTCGCACTCTGTCCAAGGTCACCAAGGGAGGAAAGGTTGAGATAGTGGAAAGATATCAGGACTTTAGTGATCACTACCTTTACAGATGGAAGAGACAAGGAGACAAGAACTCAGAACTTGAATGACACAGAGCCACAATCTTTTTTTTTTTTTTTTTAACTTTTATTGGAGTATAGTTGATTTACAATGTTGTGTTAGTTTCAGGTATACAACAAAGTGAATCAGTTATACATTTACATATATCCATTCTTTTTAAGATTCTTTTCCCATATAGGCCATTACAGAGTACTGAGTAGAGTTCCCTGTGCTATACAGTAGGTCCTTATTAGTTATCTATTTTATATATAGTAGTGTGTTTATGTCAATCCCAATCTCCCAGTTTATGCCCTCCCCCCACCCCTGGTAACAATAAGTTTGTGTTCTACATCTGTAACTCTATTTCTGTTTTGTAGATAAGATCATTTGTACCCTTTTTTCAGATTCCACATATAAGAGATATATGATATTTGTCTTTCTCTGTCTGGCTTACTTCACTCAGTATGACAATCTCTAGGTCCATCCATGTTGCTGCAATTGGCATTATTTTGTTCTTTTATATGACTGAGTAATATTCCATTGTATATATGTACCACATCTTCTTTATCCATTCCTCTGTTGATGTCCATTTAGGTTGCTGTCATGTCCCAGGTTTTGTAAATAGTGCTGCAATGAACATTTGGATGCATGTATCTTTTCAAATTATTGTTTTCTCTGGATATACACCCAGGAGTGGGATTGCTGGATCATATGGTAGCTCTATTTTTAGTTTTTTAAGGGACCTCCATACTGTTCTCCATAGTGGCTGTATCAATTTACATTCCCACCAACAGTGTGGCAGGGTTCTCTCTTCTCCCACCCTCTCCAGCATTTATTGTTTGTAGATTTTTTGATGATGGCCGTTCTGACTGATGTGAGGTGATACCTCATTCTAGTTTTAATTTGCATTTCTCTAATAATTGGTGATGTAGAGCATCTTTAGTGTGCTTTTTAGCCATCTGAATATCTTCTTTGGAGAAATGTCTATTTATATCTTCTGCCCATTTTTTGATTGGGTTGTTAGTTTTTTTATATTGAGCTGTATGAGCTGTTTATATATTCTGGAGATTAATCCCTTGTCCATTGTTTCATTTGCAAATATTTTCTCCCATTCTGAGGGCTGTCTTTTCATTTTGTTTATGGTTTCCTTTGTTGTACAAAATCTTTTTAAGTATAATTAGTTCCAATTTGTTTATTTTTGTTTTTATTTCATTAGGAGGTGGATCAAAAAAGATCTTTCTGTGATTTGTGTCAAAGAGTGTTCTGCCTATGTTTGCCTCTAAGAGTTTTATAGTATCTAGCCTTACATTTACTTATTTATTTACTTTTTTAACATCTTCATTGGAGTATAATTGCTTTACAATGGTGTGTTAGTTTCTGCTTTATAACAAAGTGAATCAGCTATACATAAACATGTATCCCCATATCTCCTCCCTCTTGTGTCTCCCTCCCACACTCCCTATCCCACCCCTCTAGGTGGACACAAAACACCGAGCTGATCTCCCTGTGCTATGAGGCTGCTTCCCACCAGCTATCTATTTTACATTTGGTAGTGTATATATGTCCATGCCACTGTCTCACTTTGTCCCTGCTTACCCTTCCCCCTCCCCGTGTCCTCAAGTCCATTCTCTACATCTGTGTCTTTATTCCTGTCCTGCCCCTAGGTTCCTCAGAACCATTATTTTTTTCTTTTTAGATTCCATATATATGTGTGAGCATACGGTATTTGTTTTTCTCTTTCTGACTTACTTCACTCTGTATAACAGTCTCTAGGTCCATCCACCTCACTACAAATAACTCAATTTCATTTCTTTTTATTGCGAGTAATATTCCATTGTATGTATGTGCCACATCTTCTTTATCCATTCATCTGTCAATGGACACTTAGTTTGCTTCCATGTCCTGGCTACTGTAAATAGAGCTGCAATGAACATTGTGGGACATGACTCTTTTTGAATTATGGTTTTCTCAGGGTATATGCCCAGTGGTGGGATTGCTGGGTCATATGGTAGTTCTATTTTTATTTTTTTAAGGAACCTCCATACTGTTCTCCATAGTGGCTGTATCAATTTACATTCCCACCAACAGTGCAAGAGGGTTCCCCTTTTCTCCACACCCTCTCCAGTATTTATTGTTTGTAGATTTTTTGATGATGGCCATTCTGACCGGTGTGAAGTGATACCACATTGTAGTTTTGATTTGCATTTCTCTAATGATTAGTGATGTTGAGCATTCTTTCATGTGTTTGTTGGCAATCTGTATATCTTCTTTGGAGAAATGTGTATTTAGGTCTTCTGCCCATTTTTGGATTGGGTTGTTTGTTTTTTTGATATTGAGCTGCATGAGTTGCTTGTATAGTTTGGAGATTAATCCTTTGTCAGTTGCTTCATTTGCAAATATTTTCTCCCATTCTGAGGGTTGTCTTTTTGTCTAGTTTATGGTATCTTTTGCTGTGCAAAAGATTTTAAGTTTCATTGGGTCCCACATGTTTATTTTTGTTTTTATTTCCCTTTCTCTAGGAGGTGGGTCAAATAGGATCTTGCAGTGATTTATGTCATAGAGTGTTCTGCCTATGTTTTCATCTATAGTTTTATAGTGTCTGGCCTTACATTTAGGTCTTTAATCCATTTTGAGTTTATTTTTGTGTATGGTGTTAGGGAGTGTTCTAATTTCATTCTTTTACTTGGAGCAGTCCAGTTTTCCTAACACTACATATTGAAGAGGCTGTCTTGTCTCCATTGTATACTCATGCCTCCTTTATCAAAGATATGGTGACCATATGTGCGTGGGTTTATCTCTGGGCTTTCTATCCTGTTCCATTGATCTGTATTTCTGTTTTTGTGCCAGTACCGTACTGTCTTGATTACTGTAGCTTTGTAGTATAGTCTGAAGTCTGGGAGACTGATTCTTCTAGCTCCGTTTTTCTTTCTGAAGATTGCTTTGGTTATTCGGGGTCTTTTGTGTTTCCATACAAATTGTGAAATTTTTTGTTCTAGTTCTGTGAAAAATGCCATTGGTAGTTTGATAGGGATTGCATGGAATCTGTAGATTTCTT
Organism: Balaenoptera ricei; assembly: GCF_028023285.1. Lineage (NCBI taxonomy): Eukaryota > Metazoa > Chordata > Mammalia > Artiodactyla > Balaenopteridae > Balaenoptera > Balaenoptera ricei. The sequence goes on from NC_082639.1 coordinate 130,679,158, forward strand.
TGCGTAGTATAGTCATTTTCACAATGTTGATTCTTCCAATCCAAGAACATGGTATATCTCTCCATCTGTTTGTATCATCTTTAATTTCTTTCATCAGTGTCTTATAGTTTTCTGCATACAGGTCTTTTGTCTCCTTATGTAGGTTTATTCCTAGATATTTTATTCTTTTTGTTGCAGTGGTAAATGGGAATGTATCCTGAATTTCTCTTTCAGATTTTTCATCATTAGTGTTTAGGAATGCAAGAGATTTCTGTGCATTAATTTTGTATCCTGCAACTTTACGAATTTCATTGATTAACTCTAGTAGTTTTCTGGTAGCATCTTTAGGATTCTCTATGTATAGTATCATGTCATCTGCAAACAGTGACAGTTTTACTTCTTCTTTTTCAATTTAGATTCCTTTCATTTCTCTTTCTTCTCTGACTGCTGTGGCTAAAACTTCCAAAACTATGTTGAATAATAATGGAGAGAGTGGGCAACCTTGTCTTGTTCCTGATCTTAGAGGAAATGCTTTCAGTTTTTCACCATTGAGAACGATGTTTGCTGTGGGTTTGTCATATATGGCCTTTATTATGTTGAGGTAAGTTCCCTCTATGCCTACATTCTGGAGGGTTTTTATCATAAATGGGTGTTGAATTTTGTCGAAAGCTTTTTCTGCATCTATTGAGATGCTCATATGGATTTTCTCCTTCAATTTGTTAATATGGTTTATCACATTGATTGATTTGCATATATTGAAGAATCCTTGCATTCCTGGGATAAACCCACCTTGATCATGGTTTTTGATCCTTTTAATGTGCTGTTCGATTCTGTTTGCTAGTATTTTATAGAGGATTTTTGCATCTATGTTCATCAGTGATATTGGCCTGTAGTTTTCTTTTTTTGCGACATCTTTGTCTGGCTTTGGTATCAGGGGGATGGTGGCCTCGTAGAATGAGTTTGGGAGTGTTCCTCCCTCTCCTATATTTTAGAAGAGTTTGAGAAGGATAGGTGTTAGCTGTTGTCTAAATGTTTGCTAGAATTCACCTGTGAAGCCATCTGGTCCTGGGCTTTGGTTTGTTGGAAGATTTTTAATCACAGTCTCAATTTCAGTGCTTGTGAATGGTCTGTTCATATTTTCTAGTCCTTCCTGGTTCAGTCTTGAAAGGTTGTACTTTTCTAAGAATTTGTCCATTTCTTCCAGGTTGTCCATTTTATTGGCATATACTTGCTTTTAGTAATCTCTCATGCTCCTTTGTATTTCTGCAGTGTCAGTTGTTACTTCTCCTTTTTCATTTCTAATTCTATTGATTTGAGTCTTCTCCCTTTTTTTCTTGATGAGTCTGGCTAATGGTTTATCAATTTTGTTTATCTTCTCAAAGAACCAGCTTTTAGTTTTATTGATCTTTGCTATCGTTTCCTTCATTTCTTTTTTATTTATTTCTGACCTGATATTTATGATTTCTTTACTTCTGCTCACTTTGGGTTTTTTTGTTCTTCTTTCTCTGATTGCTTTAGGTGTAAGGTTAGGTTGTTTATTTGAGATGTTTCTTGTTTCTTGAGGTAGGATTGTATTGCTATGAAATTCCCTCTTAGAACTGCCTTTGCTTCATCCCATAGTTTTTGGGTCATCGTGTTTTTATTGTCGTTTGTTTCTAGATAATTTTTTATTTCCTCTTTGATTTCTTCAGTGATCTCTTGGTTGTTTAGTAGTGTATTGTTTAGCCTCCATATGTTTCTATTTTTTTTTTTACAGATTTTTTCTTGTAATTGGTATCTAGTCTCATAGCATTGTGGTCAGAAAAGGTAGTTGATACGATTTCAATCTTCTTAAATTTACCAAGGATTGATTTGTTACCTAAGATATGATCTATCCTGGAGAATGTTCCATGAGCTCTTGTGAAGAAAGTGTATTCTTTTGTTTTTGGATGGAATGTCCTGTAATTATCAATTAAGTCCATCTTGTTTAATGTATCATTTAAAGGTTGTGTTTCCTTATTTATTTTCATTTTGGATGATCCGTCCATTGGTGCAAGTGGGGTGTTAAAGTCCTCTACTATGGTTCTGTTACTGTCAATTTCCCCTTTTATGGCTGTTAGCATTTGCCTTATGTACTGAGGTGCTCCTATGTCGGGTGCATAAATACTTACGATTGTTACATCTTCTTCTTGGATTGACCCCTTGATCATTATGTAGTGTCCTTCTTTGTCTCTTGTAATATTCTTTATTTTAAAGTCTATTTTGTCTGATATGAGAATTGCTACTCCAGCTTTCTTTTGATTTCCATTTGCGTGGAATATCTTTTTCCATCCCCTCACTTTAAGTCTGTATGTGTCCCTAGGTCTGAAGTGGGTCTCTTGTAGGCAGCATATATACAGGTCTTGTTTTTGTATCCATTCAGCCAGTCTATGTCTTTTGGTTGAAGCATTTAATCCATTTACATTTGAGGTAGTTATTGATATGTATATTCCTATTACCATTTTCTTAATTGTTTTGGGTTTGTTTTTGTGGGTCTTTTCTTTCTCTTGTGTTTCCTGCCTAGATAAGGTCCTTTAGCCTTTGTTGTAAAGCTGGTTTGGTGGTGCTGAATTCTCTTAGGTTTTGCGTGTCTGTAAAGGTTTTAATTTCTCTATTGAATCTGAATGAGATCCTTGCTGGGTAGAGTAATCTTGGTTGTAGGTTTTTCCCTTTCATCACTTTAAATATGTCCTTCCACTCCCTTCTGGCTTGCAGAGTTTCTGCTGAATTACCAGATGTTAACCTTATGGGGATTCCCTTGTATGTTATTTGTTGCTTTTTCTTTGCTGCTTTTAATATGTTTTCTTTGTATTTAATTTTTGATAGTTTGATTAATATGTGTCTTGGCATGTTTCTCCTTGGATTTATCCTGTATGGGACTCTCTGTGCTTCCTGGACTTGATTAACCATTTCCCTTCCCATATTAGGGAAGTTTTCAACTATAATCTCTTCAAATATTTTCTCAGTCCCTTTCTTTTTCTCTTCTTCTTCTGGGGCCCCTATAATTCAAATATGGTGCATTTAATGTTGTCCCATAGGTCTCTGAGACTGTCCTCAATTCTTTTAATTCTTCTTTCTTTATTCTGCTCTGTGGTTGTTATTTCCACTATTTTATCTTCCAGGTCACTTATCCGTTCTTCTGTCTCAGTTATTCTGCTATTGATTTCTTCTAGAGAATTTTAAATTTCATTTATTGTGTTGTTCATCACTGTTTGTTTGCTCTTTCATTCTTCTAGGTCCTTGTTAAACGTTTCTTGTGTTTCTCCATTCTATTTCCAAGATTTTGTATCATCTTCACTATCATTACTCTGAATTCTTTTTCAGGTAGACTGCCTATTTCCTCTTCATTTGTTTGGTGTGTTGGGTTTTTACCTTGCACCTGCACCTGCTGTGTATTTCTCTGTCTTCTCATTTTGCTTAACTTACTGTGTTTGGGGTCTCCTTTTTGCTGGCTGCAGGTTCGTAGTTCCCATTGTTTTTGGTGTCTTCCCCCAGTGGGTAAGGTTGTGTAAGCTTCCTGGTGGAGGGGACTTGTGCCTGTGTTCTGGTGGATGAGGCTGGATCTTGTCTTTCTGATGGGCAGGACTATGTCTGGTGGTGTGTTTTGGGGTGTCTGTGAACTTAGTATCATTTTAGGCAGCCTGTCTGCTAATGGGTGGGGTTGTGTTCCTGTCTTGATAGTTGTTTGGCATAGAGCGTCCGGCACTGTAGCTTGCTGGTCATTGAGTAGAGCTGGGTCTTAGCATTGAGATGGAGAGCTCTGGGAGAGCTTTCGCCATTTGATATTATGTGGAGCCAGGAGGTCTCTGGTGGGCCAGTGTCCTGAACTCGGCCTTCCCACCTCAGAGGCTCAGGCCTGACGCTTGACTGGAACACCACGACCCTGTCAGCCACACGACTCAGAAGAAAAGAGAGAGAAAGAAAGAAAGAAAGAACAAAGGAAAGAAAGAAAGAAAGAAAGAGAAACAAAACAAAATAAAATAAAATAAAAAATAAAAAAATTATGAAAAATATAAAAAATAGAAAGGTAATAAAAAAGAAAGAAAGAAGAGAGTAACCAAACCAAAAAACAAATCCACCAATGATAACAACCACTAAATACTATACTTAAAACAAAACAAAACAAAACAGAAAATTGGACAAACAGAACCCTAAGACAAATGGTAAAAGCAAAGCTATACAGACAAAATCACACAAAGAAGCATACACATACACACTAACAAAATGAGAAAAAAGAAAAAATACATCTATAAAAAAAAGGAAGAGAGTAACCAAAGCAATAAACAAATCCACCAGTGATAATAAGCTCTAAATACTAAACTAAAATAAACATAAAACCAGAAACAAATTAGATGCAGAAAGCAAACCCCAAGTCTACAGTTGCTCCCAAAGTCCACCGCCTCAATTTTGGGATGTTTCGTTGTCTATTCAGGTGTTCCACAGATGCAGGGTACATCAAGTTGATTTTGGAGATTTCATCCGCTGCTCCTGAGGCTGCTGGGAGAAATTTCCCTCTCTTCTCTTTGTTCGCACAGCTCCTGGGGTTCAGCTTTGGATTTAGCCCTGCCTCTGCGTGTAGGTCGCCTGAGGGCTTCTGTTCTTCTCCCACACAGGACGGGGTTAAAGCAGCACTGATTAGGGGGCTCTGGCTCACTCAGGCTGGGGGGAGGGAGGGGTACAGAATGCAGGGCGAGCCTGCAGCTGCAGAGGCTGACGTGCCATTGCAACAGCCTGAGGCGCACCATGTATTCTGGGGAAGTTGTCCCTGGATCACGGGACCCTGGCAGTGGCGGGCTGCAGAGGCTCCCAGGAGGGGAGGTGTGGAGAGTGACCTGTGCTTGCACACAGTCTTCTTGGTGGCCGCAGCAGCAGCCTTAGTGTTTCATGCCCATCTCTGGTGTCCACGCTGATAGCCGTGGCTTGTGCTTGTCTCTGGAGCTTGTTTAGGGGGTGCTCTGAATCCCCTCTCCTTGTGCACCCCGAAACAATGGTTTCTTGCCTCTTAGGCATTTCCAGGCTTTTTCCCGGACTCCCTCCCGGCTAGCTGTGGTGCACTAGCCCCCTTCAGGCTGTGTTCACACAGCCAACCCCAGTCCTCTCCCTGGCATCTCCAGTCTTACATTTAGGTCTTTAATCCATTTTGAGTTTATTTTTGTGTATGGTGTTAGGGACAGAGTCCCAATCTTTTTTTTTAAAATTAATTAATTAATTAATTTTTGGCTGTGTTGGGTCTTTGTTGCTGCGTGCGGGTGTTCTGTAGTTGTGGCGAGCGGGGGCTGCTCTTTGTTGTGATGTGTGGGGTTCTCATTGCGGTGGCTTCTATTGTTGCTCAGCCTGGGGTTTAGGCACGTGGGTCTCAGTAGTTGTGGTGTGCAGGCTCAATAGCTGTGCCTTGCAGGCTCTAGAGCACAGGCTCAGTAGTTGTGCTGCATGGGCTTAGTTGTTACGCGGCATGTGGGATCTTCCCAGACCAGGACTTGAATCCATGTCCCCTGCATTGGCAGGTGGATTCTTAACCACTGTGCCACCAGGGAAGTCCCTGAGTCCCAATCTTTTGATGCACAGTTTATTATTTGTTCTACTAGCCTAGGCATCCTCCATTTTACAAGTCCTATGCAGGAGTGCTTGATCTTAAAAGCAGTCTTCATATATTATAAAGTGCAAATATCATATGTGTGTATGTTTATTTATTTATTCTTTAATGACTCTTTTGTATCACTCACTCAACTAATGTAAAACTGAAGTGCAATTTCTCAACCAAGTCTTCTGCCCCCCCAGGTTAGTTCTCTTTTGCTCTCCCATGCTCAGATTTTTTTTTTTTTTGGTATAAGTACAGATTTTTCCCTGCTTGATTGCTAGGCATCTGGAGACCAAGTTCTGCATCTTATTATTTGCTTTTTATAGCACTTAGCATAATGAAGCAGGCCGATAAGTGCTAATAAGTGGTGTTGGTGATCCCATCGTCTCCCTGTGCATAGGGTTAAGTGGCCTCAACTACAGCTATTTGTTAACCTGTAGGTCAACGGTAGTGAACTAATTGGATGGTGGAAGGATAAGGGGTGGAGGGAGGTAGGAAGTTTTGCCTCAGGACAAGACATATTACATAAAGGAGTATGGTAGAAAATGATTGGGAACACAGTAGTGAATTTCCTGCTGTACTCAAATACACATTGTGGCAAATTTCTGAAAATTTCTTTCTGTCAAATCTAACCTTGGTGCATTACGACATATCAAGAACACCAAAGACACCTTGAAACGTAATCAAGTTGGCAAGCAGCAGAGCTTTTTAAAAGCAAATAACTTGAGGCTAAATTGATGGCTGTTTTGGTAAGAAATGGCATTTGTGTTAGATGAGGAGAAGCCAGTGTCCTGAGGATTTAGGAAATGGATTAATGGTGTTCCTCGCTTTTCTCCAGAGCTAAGTTTACTGAAATGCCTGTCACATCAAGTTAACTGCTTTTGACTGCCTGCCTGAAAGTGTTTGATTAATAATTTTACGATAAGGTGAATGGTGTCGTGAAACATCCCATGTTATATTTTGTCTTATAGGTGATGTTGTAAATACTCAGTTTGTTCTTTTCTGAGACTTTTCTTTCCATCTTAGTTTTTTAAAAGTCATAAAATACCTTTTCACACTTAATTAGGACATATAACGTTAAGGTAAGCTTATGAGCTGGACGAGTATGATAATAGTCACCTTTTAAAGTTTTATAATGCTTTGAAATATTGTATTAAGAGGTTGCAAGAGGAAAACCGGAACATCAGTGCAACAGTTTATTTTGTAGAGTCATTTGTAGGTCTATGTATGACGTTGGCCTTCTTCCCCTGGTTTTTCAACCACCTTTGGTATGTTAGTCTTTGGCATAGGTTGTCTGAACATAGCCTTTTCTGAGTCAAAATACCTTGCCTTAGTGAATCTTAATCTTTTTTTTTTTTTTTTTTTTTAGCATGTCCTAGACCTGAATTCTTTGAGAAGCTCATGAAAGCCACACACTTTCCCCAGAAAAGGGCTGCATGTAATTTCAGGAGTTTCTAGGTATGGACAGCAAGCTAAAAACCCTGACTTATTTCATCTTAAGAACTTAAACTGCCAGCCACACTCTCCTTCTTCCTTCTCCAGAATCCCTTCATTTCTCTCCTAAACCAGCAACTGCATGGAGTGGGGAATAAGGACACAGATGAGAGGAGCAGATCATCCCAGAGTGAGGCTGGTTTCCCTTGACTCTGCTCCTAGAACAGTGTGCTAACGAGGGCATGAGCCTAAATTTGACCCAGGCCCAGTTAAATCAAGAATTCATTTAACAAAGAGCACTTGTGCACACACTATACACTGGGCTTTGTGACAGGTCTGAAAGTGATAGTGGCTAAGACGTGGTCCTCGCCTTCAAGGGACTCAAATCCAGTGGTGGAGACTGGCTTAGAAACAAATGATGCTATATCAGTTCTTAGCTCCTTTACAATGTCAGATGACATCTTAAAGCCTAACGAGCCACCTCACAGGTGCATAATGTTTCTCATTAGGACATGAGTGACAAATTTCCACAGGAAAAGCAACTAAAAATGCACGTCTTATCAACAATGAATATCTCTGTACAGATTTCTCGATAAGTTTCTGAGAGTGGGAGTATTTCTGTTGAGTAAGTTCCTAGAAGTGGACTTGTGAGATCAAAGTGTTTGCCTATTCAAATATTTAATAGAGAGACCCAATTGTCTTCCAGAAAATGTTGTGTCCATTTCCTACATCAGGAAAATTCCTTTCATTTATGAAAGATGATACCTGTTCAGTGATGAATTTTGCAAGAAATATTGCGATTCCCTTACACAGACCTCTGTGTAAGTTCTTGTTTCCTTCTGTTGGAGCTTTACTTGTTGTCTTCCCTGGGAGAACCCCACTGTAAGAACGACTTCACCCACAGTTGCCTCTCCAAAGCATTGTTTTTAGAATTCCACTTGTCCTCCCAGTAGCCAGTCCCCAAAGCCTTTCTCTCATTGGCTGCTCTGGGCCTAGGTCTCCTCTGCTGCCACCTGCTTTGTCCTCCTTCTGTTTTTTCATCAACACATCAGGGTCCCTGGGGCTGAAATCTAAAGTGGCTTTTGCTCCGACCCCCTGCAACAAAGCGCATTCGTGTCTTTTCCCTTACAAGCAGGGGCGTGGATCTGGCTGAGCATGGACCAGATTCTGAGTTGGAGAGGAGAAGATGGCTAGGAAGGGAGGAGGGAGACAGCAAATTTTTCTTTTAGTGGTGGAAGCAAGCCTTCTAGTTTTATTTTGTTATCAGATTCTTGTTTCTTTGAATGTGACTTCCTGCTGAGAATGGTTTGAAGGTAAGAACTTTGCGGCCTGGTGTGAAAAAGAGCTCAGGGGTCAGAGCCACCACTAGCCCACTAGCCTTTATGCCAGGCACACGCGGTGCCACCACAGGTGCAAGGTTAGTCAAGGATGGCACCTTCGCACACGTTTAATAAGAGGTGCCAGGCGACTTTCCTCCAGGTGAACTCAGCTCTGAGCCACAGTGCCTGATGTAGGCAGAAAAGGGCTGGTTGCATTTCAGTCCCCACTCACAGCCTTGGCCGTGTGCCTTTGCGCATCACCTGCCCACAGCAGTCCTGACGGTGGTTTCCACACCTAGCTGCTGCTCTAGGGCATCTGTGTCAGCGGTATGCGGTGTGGCTCAGAGAGACACAGACGTGGCTCAAGACTGAGCTGAGGCCTTGGCTCCCACAAACTCATCTTCCTTCCCACTTCCCTGCCTCTGCCTACTCCCTACGCTTGCTTCTTGCCCCATGATCTCTCCTGTGTCCTGGACAAAAACAGCCCTACTGAGGGATTTTGCTGTAGCATGTCTTACTGCAGTTAGGGAAAGTTTTGTGTTTAGCTTTGGTTGGTGGCTTTGAATTCTGGACACAGCTGTGCTGGCCCCTCAGCACCGAGAGCCCCGGCTCAAGGCATCGTCTCATTGACCTAACCTTATTGGTGATAAGGCTGTTATGTTAAGGTGTTCATTCTAGCTGCTCTAACAGAGAAACTCTGAAAGCCCAGCCCCCTAACCCAAGAGATTTTTATTTCTGACTCACAAAGCAGTCCAATGACTGTGTTCAATGGGTGAGTTAGGGACCCACGCTCCTTCTACCTTCCTGTTCTGCCATTTTAACCTTGAGCCAGGAGAAGGGGCAAGAGAGAGTGGAGATGGTCTCATGTGACCTGTGAATGACCCGGGTCACTTCTGCTCCCCTTCTCTTGGTAGGAACTGGTCACGTGAGGCCTAGATGCAGGTTACCCTGGGAAATATATCCTTGGCTGGGTTGCCATTCCTCCAGACAGCTTTTCCCCATGGAAGAGGACCACTGAACTTTGGTGGGCAGTAAGCCATGTGTGCCCAGGGGTAGAGCTGAGAATGGCATCCTCTCCCCTGCCCAGTGGTTACCCTTTTACTCTGTGGGGAGAAGTCCTTATACTTTATTGAGCAACAGGGGAGGAGGGTTCTACTCAGAGGTGATATTAATGTTAATTGAAGCGCCAGGTGAGCACAGGTGGGGAGAAAAAGACTTTAACCTTTCTTTGATTAGATTTACCCTCTGTTCCAGCTCTGCTAAGTTCCCTAGCCTCTCTCTGCTATGCATGTCCTCTTTCTCCAAGTTCAAAGCAAAGTCACAGATAGATTTGCCAGGGAACTATTCAGGAGCACCCTCCATGATTCCCTCTCCTGTTTTTTGTTTTGTTTTGTTTTTCTGAGGCTTTTGGCCAGAGAGTGACTAGGGAGAGAAAGAACTTTTAATAAAAGCAGCTTCTTCTCTTTTTGTGTGTGCTGAGGTGGGGAGGGGTGGGAGGATAGCTCTTATAGTTCCAGAGAAGCTCGGGGGATTAATAAAATCTGACACAGGCCAGCGCAGCGCTGATCCGGAAGGCGAGGGCCCGCTTTCCTGCGGAGGTGTCTTCCCTCGGTGATGTCAGAAGCGGCTGCCGTTGCCTTGGCAAATTCACCCGAGAAGCATTGGGCACAAATGCTGATTTCAGGGCTCTCTTCTTGATGACGAGGAGCTAAAAATGAATCTCACTATTCCTCAAAATCCAGTCCTCATGCAAATCGTGGGTAAAAACAGCTCAAGGGAGCGGCTAATGTTGGAATAATCTGAAGGATACCTGGGGGACCAAAAACTCTTTCTTTTCACACAAAACCTTTATGTTTCAGAAAAAAAGGAAACTGCGGATCTGCCCTCTAACAGTACTCTTCACTTCCACCTGCTTCACATGAAAAGTCTCATTGAATCACGTGGTCCATTACCCAGGGGTCCCACCGTAGGACTGCAGGGTTCTGGAAATATGGCAGAGGTGGACAACATTACGTGCCAGTGTGGTAGAGAAGGGGGAAACGCCCACTCAAAGCCTAAAAATTCTCAGCTACCCACCTTCCACAAATATATTCTTTTTCTTTCCATTTTCTGAGTGGCTGAGAAGTTTAAATATGCCAGTCACAAGAACTAGTGAATGAAGGTGAGGCAGAATTTCGCGGTGGCCAAACAGGGACATTTGCATCACACTGACCCAGTGGCTCTGCCACTTCCTCACTGTGTGATCCGGACCCAATTAGTTGACCTCACTGAGCTTCAGTATCTTTGTCTGTAAAATGATAACAATGGCATTTCAAGGGATAAATAACATAACACATGTAAAGTGCCTAGCACAGTCTCTGGCACATAATAGGTACTCATATAAACGATGGTTATTTCTCCTATTTAGAATATTTATTAAAACGTTACCAGTCCAGAGCTGACAATAGCACATATTAAGTCTTTGTACAAATTTTTAAAAAGTGCCTCTGATGGCCGGCAGGTTGAAACAAGGTGCTTCCTCTTCCGGCCTGTGGCAGCCCTGTGCAGGCTCAGAGGTTGATGGTTCGGCCAGAGGATGTAACCTTCACATCTGCATCCAGCAGCCCTGGCTCCCACGCCCCCCCCGCCACCCCCTTCTTCCCTGTCTTAGCAAGTTTCCTGGAAGGGATTTTGGAAGGGTCAGGTCTCGTAGAAACGTTAAAAAAATTCAAAATAAATAAGAGCTAGAGGGGCTTGAAGTTCTGACTAGTATAACCACAGGAAATCAGGTGTGAGTTCAGTGATACTGGTCTGATCTCTGCTCTCACCAGGAGTCAGCTCTCTGCCCACTCACAATGACCCTTCTGTCTGTTACGAGTTGCTTGGTTTTCTTTCTTCCTCCTTGTTGTTATTTTTATTGTTATTTTAACAGATGGTCTGTTGTAAGCTGGTCCTGGAGGAGGTGTGACCTTCTTGTGGGTGCTACAGGATTTAGGAGCATTTCATGTTGGGTTTGAAGCCCCTGCTCCGTGCCAGCTGTTTTCTTTTAAGCTATGTTCTCCACTGACGTGCAGCCGTGATGAGCATTAGAGTCAGTCACTCACTACGTGTTTGCAGAGCATCTATCATACACAACAGCCTGGGATGAGGTCAGGGATACCACATATAGGACGTAGTCCCTGTTTTCAAGTTGCTTGCATTCTGATGGGGGAAGCAGAAAGAAACCAAGTGTCCATGGTCTTGTATATTGATATGTCTTGTAATCTTGAATGCTGGACATCTTATATGAGAAGTTATAAAAGCTCTGGATGATGTTAACTTTCTCTAGAGAGAATCTGTTTTTACTTTGGCAGGCTGTTACACTGGGGGCACATCACCTCAATCATGTTTGGGATTGAGATGATTCAGAGCTGTGTTTCAGTTTTGTGAGGACTGTTTATTTCGTATTCACATTTACTTCTTGGAGATAGCCCTTCAAGAGTGGGTTGGCAGAGTAATGCCCCTCCCCACAGAAGGTGACCACTTCCTAGTGCCTGGAACCGGTGAATATATGCGATTACATGACAAAGGGTAATGAAAGTTGCAGGTGGGATTAAAATTGCTAATCAGTTGACCTTAAAATAGGGTGACTATCCTCGATTTTCTGGGTGGTCCCAATGTAATCCCAAGGGTCCTTCAAAGTGAAAGAGGGAGGCAGAAGAGGAGGTCAAAGTGATGTTTGATGAGAAGTACTTGACCTGCTATTGCTGGCATTGAAGATGGAGGAAAGGGCCACAAGCCAAGGAATAAGAGCAGCTTCTAGAAGCTGGAAAAAGGAAGGATACAGATTCTCTCCTAGAGTCTCCAGAAGGAATGCAGCCCTGCTGACACCTTGATTTGAGCCTAGTAAGACCCATGTCAGACTTCTAGCTTACAGAACTTTCAGATAATAAATTTGTTGTTTTAAGCCATTATATTTGTGGTAATTTGTTGCAATAGGAAACTAATACAAAGGGTCCCAGCTAACGTCTTGAGGGTTTCCCTGAGCATCTTTTTGGTGGGTCCTGAACGCCACATTTTGACTCCATAGCACTGTGAGGCTGCTAAAATCTTTACCTTGTGTAGCAGCCCCTTGTGCAATGGTTTCTGTGTATTGCTTACAAATCAGCAGCTCCCTGGAGAGCGAGAGGTCCAGAATTCAGAATCACTTCTCTGCACTTCTTTTCTCTTAAGGATCTGCTCCCCCAGACTTGGGCTGCTTTGGTAGCACTGAACTTGAATTTATGTCTCCCTAGCCTTGTAATACAGGTCAGCTTCTTAGCATTTGGCTCCATCCTGCTTACAGATCAGCAGATATATACGGCAATAAACAAATGGTGGCTACTGTGTTGCTGTTATCATGAACTGAGTTTAGGAAACTTGGGTGCTGGTCTCAGCTCAGTCTCATGGCCTTGGGCATGTCATTGCCCTTCTCTGACTCTCTTTTCCTTCCTCTGTATAATGAGGGTTTCAGATAAGATGATCTCTAGGTTCTTTACCACCTCTTGCTGTTTCTAATTCTGGAGTCACCTCTGTGTGTGGGAGAAGCACCGTGCTGTTTGCTTTTGTAGGGGTCAAAGAGGTGGAAACTTTGCCCAGAAGGTGTTTCCAGTGTCATCATCATACTGGTCAAATAAGGTCTACTTATATAGAAAAAAAATTAGAGAACTGAGTATCGTATTATCAAACGACAAGACAATTCGGAGAGACAAAGAACAAAGATTTCAATTTGGATCAAATGAAATGACATGGCCCAATGTTATGAGCTCTTGTCTCTAGAAAAATAACCACCTTAAGCCTCAGTACTTTCTTGTCAGCATAGTTTGGTTAATTGATCCATGATTAATCACAAAGGTTAATTGAATTCATAGAACTTAACGAACTAACATCATGATGGATTTAGGGTCCCAGTGGAGTTGCAAGCTATCTGACTTGGTTATTTGCACAAACTGTGATTTAGACCTGACAACTGAGTTTTTTGTAAGCAGTGTGGCAGTTAAATGTAATGCAGTGGTGTCCAGATTAAATAGGATGGAATTAAGTGGTATTCTGCAGCCTCTGCAATTTAATTTGTTTTCTGGGAAGGGAGTCAAGAAAAAAACAATAAAACCTCTTAGTTATATAAGCATTGGACCAAAGCTGGGGCTCCCCTGGGAGTTCTTGCTTTTATTCATCTTTGCCTCCCCAGTGCCCTAGCGTAGTGCCTGGTGCATTGTCAATGATAAACTAACTACCTAGGTAACTAAATGAATAAATAAATGATTCCCTCCATCCATCTGTGTAATAGATGTTCAATAAACTACCCTGCACTAGGCCCTGTGGCAGGCACTGGGAAATTAGCCACAGTCCTTACCCTGGGAAGGCACCCAGCCTACTCAGGGTGGCTTTCCCCCAACAAGCAATTACACACAATTTGATGTAGTAACAGATTAGTGAAAAGACTGGGAAGGGATGGGAGACTCTATCCCAGGGACAGAATAAAGGATCTGAGGGAGTTTGGCAGGATTACCCAGGGGAAGTGACATTTGAGCTGGGTCTTCAAATATGAATAGACATTTTCCAGGCAGAAGATGGGGAAAGCTACATTCTGCAGAGACAGGTGGTGTGCGTGGAGGATGGAGGGGTGAAAGCAGAGAGCCTTTGATGAATGGCCTGTGGCTTCATGTGGCTGGAGCCTGTGGAAGGGAGAGGGAGATGGAACTGGAAGGGTGTGTTGAATAAGGTTGGGAAGAGTCTAGAATGCCAATTTGGGGAGCCTTGACTCTATGTGGGCCTAACAGGGAGTCCTTGAAGGACTTTCAGAATATGAGTGACATGGTCAGATTTATAATTTAGGAAGGAATTCTTGGAAGTGGATGGTGGACAGGTGGAGGAGAGAGGGACTCATGGCAGAGACTCTGGTTAGCAGTGGGTGGCGATTGGCATGGGGAGAGGGCAGCAGGGAAGGAAGCCACAGGTTGGGGATAGGAGGGCAAAAGTGCTGGTCAAGTTCATGTCTCTGGGCATCTTCATTTTCTTTTATCTGTAAAATAGGAGCAATAATTTCTATTTCATAGGGTTATTTTGACGTTTCGATGAGAAATTGCATGCAGACTCTGCAGTATATATTGCCTGGCACATAATAAGCACTTAGTCGATATTAGTTGTTTATTATTTACCTGGGGAGAGATGACAAGAGCCCTGGCTAAGGCAGCAGCTGTAGGGATGGAGAGGCGTAGGATGAAAATGAGAGACATTTAGGAGGTAGGCTAGAATTCTGAGTCCTGTTGGCTTGCCCTAGAGTGGAAAGGCAGTCTTATGCTGACTCTTGTTGCAGCAGTCTGATCTGCTGGCCTCATTATAAAACCACAGATGAGGCCCTGGAGTGTTTGACCGTGGCTATTCCGGACTCTCAGGCAGAGCCAGCAAAACTAAGAGTTAGTTGCCAGCAAGAAAAGCCCTTCTCTGGTTGAAGGCAGATGCACTTGATTATCTGCTTTATTGCTCTGATCCCTGAGGGAAACCAGGCACGTCCTGCCTCTGGCCCGTAGTGCATGATGTTCAGCTTCGTGTTCCTGAGCAGCAGAGTCTGGGAGCCCTCAGTGTAGAGCAGCAGACGCAGTCAGCATCAGGGAGGAGGCCCAGACATGGAGAGCAGCTTTGGGGAACCCCAAGTGGTTGCTACTTACAGGGAGAGATTAAGGGTACTGGGAAGGACCCCTGCCCACTATTCTTCTCTTGGTCTGAAGCCCCACCATTGGGAACTCAATTGCTTGGTTTTAAAGGCTTTTTATCTCCAACTGAACACAAATATTCCAAGGAAAATTAGTACCATTCAGGGAAGGGATAATAGTCATACCAGAAAACAATAATAATAATGGTAAC
Organism: Balaenoptera ricei; assembly: GCF_028023285.1. NCBI lineage: Eukaryota > Metazoa > Chordata > Mammalia > Artiodactyla > Balaenopteridae > Balaenoptera > Balaenoptera ricei. The sequence goes on from NC_082639.1 coordinate 130,694,347, forward strand.
AACCAATATTTATAGAGAACTGTTTAGTGCCAGGCACTGTGATAGATACCTTTTACTCATTGCCTTATTTAATTGTTCTGATAGTCCTATTAAGTGAATGTTATTACATATGAGTACATGGAAGCTCAGAGAAGTTAAGAAACTTGATTAAAAACACACAGCATACATCTTTGAAAGCACTATGACAGAGAGAGAGAGAACAAGGGCGAGAGTGAGGGGAGGTGGATGTTGGGTATGGGATTTGGTAGGTGTCTCTGGAGGGGAGAGAAGAGGAGGAATGAAAGGGTAGAGAAGAAGCTAAATTTTGGCCAGGATGGGCACTGTTTACCTCTTAATCATTGAATTCATTCATCTGCCTTTTGTCCCTGGTTCTCTCAGCTCTTATCTTTGTTTGGAGGCTCAGAGATGGTCACGGGACTCCTAAGACAGGTTGGGTTAGAGTTAAGGACTCCAGATAGGACTGCCTAAGAGGTTCAGCTTTATCCAAGTTTATTTAGCCATGGTCAGAGCGAGCAAAATAGACCCCCTTATGACCAAAACTGGGGACTAACAGCCTTTGCATTCCCCATGCAAGGTTCCAAGTATGGTACACAGTAGGCACTCAGTAGATGCTCACTGAAAGCATGTTGCCTAAAGAGTCCCCACTGGAACTCGAGCTTGCTCTCCTCAGAGCTCTGCAGATCCCTCTGGCTGCTATCCCTGTTTCTAGTGATAAAGGAATTATAAGCCTCTGCTTATGAATTCAGGAGGGACCAGATGAGGATCAAATGCAATTAAGCTTCATTGTTTGTTAATGATTGCTTACCCAGCTCATCTGGACCATTTAAAATTTTAATTCTAAATTCTAAGTTTCTAATCAGGAAGTGGACAGAGAGGATATAGATGCAAAAAGAATATGGCCTGATTTTCAGGGTCATGGTGATACAGGATTAGAATGGTTTGATGGTCTCCTAGGAGTGTATCATCCAGTGAGCAGTCAGTGCAAAACATAAGGTAACACAGGCGGTTCCAAAATGGGAGAGGAGAAAGCCCTGGAAATTAGGAGGTCTTGGTTTTGCCATTAACTGTATGACCTTGGACATCATACTCCTTCTTTGGGCCTTGATTTGCTCATCTGTAAATTGGGATGTTGGGTTAGATGAGTGGTTCCTTAGCTGCATTGAAAAGATATGAAGAGTTCTCATTCTCCAGCAAGCCTAGCTAGTTAGGGATGCTTTGAGGACTTGAGAAACTGGAGAATGTTTGGTATGAGGCATTGGGTAGAAAGAAGTGGCTTCTAATCAGTAAATTATCTGATGTGGGATGTTTGTCTGCTTCCATTCCACTTCCCAGTGACCTGAATCCACAACAACTTGCACATTTTGGGAGGAGCCCTGGGACAGAGGAACACTTGGCTGAGCTCCCAGTATAGATACTCTTGAAGAGTCAGATTGCAGACTCTTCTAGAATTAGGTTTCTAAAGGGTCTGAAAACAAGTTAAAGCTTGGAAATATTATGAACAACACATGGCCCCAGTTTTAAGTTTGAGGACTGTTACTTAGTGCCATGTTCTTGCAAAGATGCTTTGAATTAAGGGAAATATTTCAGGGAAACTATAAATAAATTTTGTGGACATGTTGGGCTTTTTGAAGGTTTTTACCTTCAGGTTTCTTAAGAGATGGTACTTGAAAGTGAGGCATATTCACATTGTTAGGGACTGGGAGAAAATTGACCGTGTACAGTGGTTTTGTCAAGATATATAAATCATGGGTGAGTTTTCAATTTTCTTTATTTGCCAAACTTTATATCATAGGGTATATTGTTTTATAATTTAAAAAATTGAGAACTGTTTGCTGGAAAATGAGTCCTAAAATACCAGTGAGTGTATTTGCGGTCTTTACCCCAGCTCTTGAACCTGCTCCATTCTGGCTTCTGCTCTCCCCACCGCACTGAAACTGAGCCACCAGTGCTCTGCAGAACAAAGGGTACTTTTTAGCCTCTGCAATCTTTAACCGTGTGGACCATTTTCTTTCTGAAATTCTCTTTCCCTTTGACTTCCGAGGTGTCGCTCTTTCCTGGGTCCTTCCTAAGCTTATCTCCTTCATTGAAGCCTCTACACTTGCCCACTTAAATGTCAATGTTTCTCTGCTTACTCCATACCTTGATGGTGTGTGACCTCATTTAGAGCCAATTTCAACTTCCACTGATGAGTATGAATCATCTCCAGCCAGACTTTCCTCTGATGTTCAAATACCGCTGAGCTCTACTGGATAGCTCTTCTAGAATGTACAGAGGAGTCAGACATTCAATATATTAAATCCCTGGCCAAACATGCACTTTCTCCTACGTTTCTTCTCCCCTTAAGTGGCATCTTAGGCCTCCCCTTAGTTGTCATCTTCAAGGATGGCTCTTTTTACTTACTTGTACTTCCGTCTATAGTCTTTCTCTCTAACCCCTCCTGTATCCGTTACCACATCTCCATCCTCACTGATGTGGCCTTAGATTAGTTTTTCATTGCTTCTTACTTGGGTCACTATAAACATTCTTCCTGCCATCAGTGTTTTCTGTTCTCCAGTACAGCATCATACTGCTGATTGAGTCATGTTTTTAACTTCAGTTTCCGAATTGATCATGTAATTTTCTGGATGAAAACCCTCTAGTGGATTTTTCTGGATGTGCTCTTTAGTAAAGCCATTCAAGGTTTGGCTTTTGCTTACCCCTGTAGTCTCATTTCTCTTCACTTGGCCACATACATCCTTTGCTCTCACAATACTACCTAGCCAAGACCACAGCTTCCAGTGATTTTTTTTCGCCTTTTTTTTTGGTCCTGTCTTTGAGCTTTCCCAGATCTGCTTGAGGTCACCATATTTAAAATCCTAATATTTTAAGGATAGCAAACTTATGCCATTTATATTTAATGAAACTTGCATTTTCTTCAGGGAAATGCCCATATAAGTTAATCACAAAATGAATGGGAACATACACACAAAAAATGGGAAAATATATTTATCTTATAACTGGAAATTTGTACCTTTTGACTTTCATCTAATTCCTCCTCCCCCTACCTCTGGTAACCACAGGTCTGATCTCTTTTTCTATGAGTTTGTTTGTTTGTTTGTTTGTTTTTGAAGTATAATTGACCTGTAACACTGTGTTAATTCCTATTATACAATATAGTGATTTGATATTTCTATATATTTCAAAATGATCACCATGATAAGTCTAGTTATGATATGCCACCAGACAAAGGTATTACATAGTTATTGATGATACTCCCCACACTGTATGTTTCATATCCATGATTCATTTATTTTGCAATTGGCAGTTTGTACCTCTTATCTCCCTCACCTTTTTTTCCCTCCTTCTACTCCCCTCCCCTCTGGCAGCCACCTGTTTGTTCTCTGTATCTACGACTCTTTTCCTGTTTTGGTATGTTTATTCATTTCTTTTGTTTTTTAAATTCCACATATAAGTGAAATCATATGGTATTTGTCTTTCTCTGTTTGACTGATTTCACTTAGCATAATACCCTCTAAGTCTGTCCATGTTGTTGCAAATGGAAAGATTTCATTTTTTTTTTTTTTTTTTTTTTTTAGAATCATGGCCCTATAACCATGACAATAGGGCCCTAACTTGCATTTTTTTTTTTAAAGATTTATCTATTTATTGATTGATTGATTGTTATGTTGGGTCTTCGTTTCTGTGCTGGGGCCCCCTCCAGTTGCGGCAAGTGGGGGCCACTCTTCATCGCGGTGCACGGGCCTCTCACCATCGCGGCCTCTCTTGTTGAGGAGCACAGGCTCCAGACGCGCAGGCTCAGTTGTTGTGGCTCACGGGCCTAGTTGCTCCGCGGCATGTGGGATCTTCCCAGACCAGGGGTCGAACCCGTGTCCCCTGCATTAGCAGGCAGATTCCCAACCACTGCGCCACCAGGGAAGCCCCAGATTTCATTTTTTATGGCTGAGTAATATTCCATCGTGTATATGTATGTGTGTGTGTGTATATATATATATATATATACACACACACACACATTCATTCATCATTCATTAATCCATTCATCTCATTTATCTATTGATGGGCACTTGGATTGCTTCCATATCTTGGTGGTTGTAAATAATGCTGCAGTGGACATGCAATCTACTTTTCAAGTAGATTGTTCAAATACTCTAATATGGCTTCATATCATCATTAGAATTAATGTAATGACTTATTTCTGGAAAAATAACAAACAGTTATCACCCTGCCCTCATAGTTGAGGAGATGGGTGGATATAAAAATCTAAAAGTTTTCTGACTTGATTTGTAAATGATTTTGACATATAACAGTGCTTTTGAAGGTTAAACAGTGAGAATAAATTTTGGCCCAAACAAAATTAGGATGAACACTTCATTGTCATTATTGATCTCATCAGTGGGGAAAGAGGTCATTAAGGATTCAACATAGTTTTATCTCCCCGGTCACTTAGTGTTAATGTTCAATTAGAATCATTGAATAAAGTAGTCTTGTGTTGAAATAAAAGTAACGAGCAAATGTGTGGTGGTGTTTTTGTTTTATTTTTGTTTTTGTTTTTAATGCTGATATCCAGTTACTATACTAGGTCAATTGCTGCGATTACTTTTATTAGTTGTTGTTGTATGTTCTTAGGCAAATTCCTTAACTTCTTTGAGCCTTAGTTTCTTCATCTGTAAAAGGAAAACAATCCTGGCAATAATACTCCAATCACAGACCCATTGGAGGTATAAATGAGTTTACATACTGAAAGTGTGTGGCACGTGGTAGGTCCTCACTCAGTCCAGCTCCCACTGACACAAACATGCAGACACATGTACAAAACACATGGGCTCAGACATGGAAGAAAAAACATGGCTTTCATTTAGACAGGAAAATTGTCCAACAAGTCCTAGAGAAATGAAGCCATACTGAAAAAAAAAGAATGGCTAAAGCAGGCAAGTAGACTTTTTCATAGAAACCAGTTAAGGCAAGACTCACCATTTTTGCGGATCATTAATGTGTTTCATTTTATGTGCTTGTAGGTTGCTGGCCAGCCTTGACATCTTATAAGAGTTTGGATTAAAATTTCTAATTGTTTCTTCCAATTACTCATTCCCTCCTAACCTGGCACTATTTTCAGGAAGAACTGGTATGGATCTTTTGTGAACTTATTTTTTGGAATCATGTCTATAAAGCTACAGTTTAAAGCATTTTTATTTCATGGTGGGTGAGGCAAGGTTATTTCTTTTTGAAGGGGAAAGGGGGTGGGTAGGGAATGGGCTGAAGCAAGGAGATCAGGACAAGGAAAGAGAGGATAAAATTAGTTACAAATATCTGACATCACTTTCTAAATTAAGCTATGACATTTGGACTCTTTCTTAGATATTCAGATTTCCTCTGAAATCTTAGATTGCTTTTCTGGGGTGAGGTCCCCGAGGTCCCCCAGCAGGCTCTGTCTAGACTAGCTGACAAGGTGGATCAATGTTTGCCAGCTTGAGGCTTTTCTGGGACAGCTCTGAGGTTTGGTGGGGGCTTAAAGCCAAATTAGGGTGTGGTCAGGGACCAGGGCCAATCACACCGGGAGGGCCCTTAGATGCTCTTTTCCAGAGCACATCTGGGCTGGAGTGGGAATACCATCTAAGTGCCAATGTGCAAGTCCCATGTCTGATTAGTAAAATGACTTCAGGAAAGTCACTTAACCTTTTTTTTTTTTTTTTTCTCATTTTCTACACCTGAAATGTGGGAATGATGCTATCTGCCCTACAGGATTGTTTTGAGGCTCGAATGATATAACTTATATGAAGATACTTGGAAAATGAGGAAGCACAGTATAAGTGCAAAACACTTCAGGCTAAAATTGACATCCTGGTCTGCTTGAAGGAGAAAAATAGGGCTGATAATGTCACCAAAAGGGCAAGAGTGACAAGTGGAGAGGTGTGGTAAGCAGAGAGGTAATATTGGGTGCCGGCTGAGAACGCAGATCTGGGCTTGAATCGTGATCATATATTGCATGTGTAACATGGGCATGTTATTTAACCTCTCTTAGTCTGTTTCATCAATTGTAAAATGGGAATTATAAAATATTTCCCATGTAGGTTGTGAGAATGAAACAAAAAGTGCATGTAATGTGCTTGTCACCTTGTAAGCCCTTAGTGATTATTATAGGCCTGACAGCTCTATCAGCTTTGTGCTATGGGATGACTACATTGTATGTGAGACTTGGATCCTTTCTTCTATAAGATCTTCCTCATGTTCTTTATGCCCTAAATGGTGGAGGTAGAATGGGGGAAACACAGAAACTGTGACAATTTCCTAATTTGTTATAATGTGGGTGTTATCTTGCCTGTAATGCAGAAGTCTCAAGCATTTTAGTACTTTCAGAAGGGGGTTTGGTCATATTGATTGGATTTTTTTTAGGGTGGCCTTATCTGTGAGGTAGTCTAAGAACAATTTCTATTCATTCATTCATTCAGCAAACTTTAACTGATCGCTTATTATGTGCAGGATGATGAGCTAGGCTAGGAGATAAGAATGCAGTGGTGAGTAGGAAAAATAAAATTCCTGCCCTAAAGCAGCATACACTCTGGTGGGGAAGGCAAAAAAACTACATATTTAGTATGTAGTATGTAGTGACAAATGCTAACAGGAAAAATAAAGTAGGGAAAGGGGACAGTGATGTCTTCGGGAGGACTTAGGGTGGAGACGGTAGCCACTCTCCCCTGCTCTGAAACCAGGGGTGCAGACCGCAGGGCATAGCTCAGAGGATGTTGCCCCTGACTGCCCTCTGTGGCTGTATTTCATTGTCCAGGGCAGTTTTTGGAGAAATGAAATGAGAATGACCACATACCCACTGGGTCTCTAAGGAGAGACAGTGAGGACGCCGTTATGATCTCCAGGCTGACTAGGATAAGGCAGTTGACAGTCTCCTATTGCCTTTGCCCCTGTCCTGACCCATCATCCTGTGCGTGTGTCTGTGTGAGCATTTGTGTGTGTGTGTGTGAGAGAGAGAGAGAGAGAGAGTGGGGATGGGGATGGGGCCTGGGGTGGGGTACAGAGGTCGATGATTAAGGACACATAAGGTCTGGCTCAGAACACTTGAAATGCAGACCTTGTGTGACAGGACTTTCTGTGACTCGGGTATATTATCTTCACAGCTCACAGTTTCATGGGACTTTTGTACAGATGAAATTGATCAGCAGCAGGAGGAAAATAGCTGTCGCCTAGGCAACCAGCTGATGACTCATCCAGGCATTGAAGCAGCAAAAGTCGTGAGACTGCGGTAATTTTCCAGACGCTTAACCTGCCCTCCTCTTTCTCTCTCTCTTTCTTTGTTTCCCACTCTCCATCCTTCATTTCTGTCTCTATACCCACTTCCCTGGGTCCTCCCAAAACTGGACACTGCACTCTGCAGGCTCTCTGCAGGGTCTACCTGGGTCCTGAGCTCTCTGGAGCAGTTATGCAGACCCCATCCCTCCAGTAACACGTGGGTGGCCTAATCTGCCGCTGCATCCCGGAGATGCCCAGGTTGCAACAGTCTGATGCCACAGAACCCCCAAGACGTGGCTTGCTGTCCTTGATCAGAAAAACCTCAAGGGAGTCTAGCACTTTTTCTTCTAATCTAAGCTAACCTGAGCTCATCCATTTATCTCAGAGATCTGCAGTGTGTTCTTTTGAGGAGGGGCAGCTACACCTTGGACCTCCCAAGCAAAATTGTGAAAATGATGTTTAAAGGTGACCAAGCTCACCTTTGGCAGCTTCTCTCTCTGATGATTTTCCTGTCCTCTTATCCTTCCTTTTTCCACTCATAATCTCGTGTCTGTTGTTTCAGGCCCTTCTAAAATGCGAAATGATGGAAGCTGAAATCATTCCCTGTCCAAAAGCATTTTCATTTTACTAAAGGTTTTCAGAGTCAAAATATTTCAAGGCCCAGAGGAAAAAAACCTGTTAGCCTTTCAGATACAGATATAGGCACTGGGGCTTGGGTAGTGGGCTATGCCTGTAAGAGGGTCTTTCTCTGCACATCATATGTGTAACACCTATGTTGCTGCTGATTCTGACTTAAAACCTTTGCTATGTTGAATACAAGTTGGTGCCTCAATTCTGTATTCCCATCCCCATCCATACAAATGCACTCCATTTACACACGTGTGCACAAAACACACACACCACCTCGAGCAATGGCAACAGCTGATGAGGAAACAACAACAAACCCTCAGTGATGAAGGTTGGTCTACTCACTTTTATGTACTGGGTGTATGTTAAGCATCTACCATGCAAAACATGGTAGTGGGCAGTGCAATTGCGGTGTCCACATTCTTGCAAAATAGCTTATAGTCAGCAGGGAATAAAGTCAAGCAGACAAATGCTTGGAGTTTACCCTCTGAGTCCCTTTACTGCTCTGTGCCTTTTATTTATTTTTATTTAAAAAATTTTTTATTGGGGTATAGTTGATTTACAGTGCTGTGTTAGTTCAGGTGTACAGCAAAGTGAATCTGTTATATGTATACATATATCCACTCTTTTTTATCAATAGATTCTTTTCCCACATAGGCCAGTACAGAGTATAGAGTAGAGTTCCCTGTGCTATACAGTGGGTCTTATTAGTTATCTATTTAATATATAGTAGTGTGTCTGTGCCTTTTAAATTAATTCAATTGACTCAGGTCTATGAGATCTTTCTCACTGGTATTTCCTCCGTCCCACCACACTGTCACCCCACCTTGCAGGTGACCAGCGTGAAAAGCCACCAGGGGCACAGACAGATGCTCATTCCCTTCATCTTGTTTTGGAGAAAGCTCTCCTCTGGTCTCGGGCACACATTGGGCCTGTGTGTCTTGGGCATTCTCATGGTCTGAGAGGAAGCTGCATAGCATGTCCTCCCAGCTCTCAGGACACTTAAATACAGAGAAACATGAGCTTTCTGAGATGGATGAGAAGGTATAGACTCCAAACATCTATCTAGTGCAGGCATCACTTCTAAAGCGTCTCTGATGGCAGCCATCCCACTGGGCTTGAATACACAAGGATGGGAGGTGCTTTTCTCACAAGGCAGCCCATCTCATATTTGAACAGATGGTACTATTCATTTATTTATTCATTTACTGAGCAGTTACTTTATTCAGTACAGATTAATTGACTGCCTGTGGTGTGTTAGACACTGGAGATGCAATGGTGAGCAAAACAGATAGTCCTGCCAGCATGGGGTTTGTAGTCTATCGGGGAGGCAGAATCAGTGGTACAATCAAACAGTACTATGATTACCATCAGGGAAGAGAGCTGTGAGACCATAGCATAAAGGACTCTGGGCCAGCAGGGGTGGCAGGCAGGGCCAGGGAAGTACAGGGATGGCTTCCTTGGGAAAATGATGGAGGGGCCAGAGTCAAGTTAGCTGGGTACAGGGTGGTGGTCGGGAGAGGGAAGAGCATTCCAGACAGAGGGAATAGACTGCATAAGAAAGCACTCTGAGGTGAGAGGGACCAGGGCAGTTTTGAGAAAAGGAAAAGAGGCCAGTGTGTTTTGAGAATTCAGTGAAGGAGAGGTGGCTGGCGGGGCTGACAGCAGATGTAGCATGGTGGCTTCCAGGACATTGTAGTGGAGGTGCAAGTTGACTTGCGGTGCATCCCAGGTGGGAGGCAGTGATGCTTTCTTCCCACATCTCCTGCTCCCTCCCCCTCCCCCTTCCCTTTTCCTCTTCCTCTGCCTCTTCTCCTCCTTACATCACCTGTCATCTTCTCTTTCTTTTTTCCCCCTCCCTTCCCCACCCCCTCCTCCTGCTCCTTCTTTTTCTTTGTGGGGGGATCATTATCTAATTTTGTCTTTCTCAGAAACTCCATCTGCTGAGGAGCAAAGATTTCAGTTCCAAAGCTTACTGTGACATAGAAATATAAATAGTCCTTTGTGAGTAAACATACTTAGACTCAGGTGCCCTTACCTGCAACTCTTCAAGATGGCTGCTAAGAGTATTGAGGTGGGTTTTGGCTTTACTTGGTACTCATATTAGTGTTACAAAAGGGACCTTGGAACCCTGTCGTGACCTGGAATATCTTCTGACTCTTTTGGTCTCTGCAGCAGCGGCCACTCTTTGCTCTGCTGATCTTTGTAGCTGCAGTCTGCTGTCTGTGCACCGTGTAGCTGGGCCATTCCCTGATTCTCTCTTTCTCTCTCTCTGTCTCTTTCTCCCTCCCTCCCTCCTCAAAGCGGTCAGAGCCCAGCAATTGTCTCCAGGATAACTCAGCCTCACCCCAACTCTTGTTGTATTTCTGTTTTGTCCTCCAAATGGCCTTTGCAAGGGGAACCTTCTCTGTACTGTGGAGAACCCTGTAGTCTGGGCAGCCAGTCTTGATTCTGGATTAAGCCAAAAGAGAGGATAAAGGAATTCAGAAAACCTTCCCTTGCATGGCTATTGGCTTGCAGCAAAACCTCATTTTGAAAGTCAAAATCTGGATACTAACCCCCTTCTCCCCCTTGGCATTCTTCCTTTATAGTCCTAATCTTTCCCTAGCAGATAGATGTTCTGGCCATCTAAGGAGAAGCTGAATTTTTTGGGAAGACAAAAGATAAAAGTGTGTAGGTGTGTGTGTGTGTGTGTGTGTTTCAAAATAGGATTTCTGTTACTACACTATTTTAAGGATTTTGGGTTCTTTTTCCTAAGATCATTAAGAAATCGCTGAACCATTTTTAGCAAGGAAGTGATAGGTTCAGATTTGCATTTTTATAAAGATCCTGCTGGATGCTGTAGAGAATGGATTGTGTGGGTAAGTTACATGCAGGCAGATCAGCCAGTGGTTATTGGCTGGTAGCAAAAGAAGATAACTAGAGGCAGACTTGAGAGATGTTTAGGAGATTGGGAGATAGGAAATGAAGATTAATTAGATGTGGGGTTGAGGAAAGGTAGGCATGAGTAAAGAGCCTCAATTTCTGCTTTAGGTGACTGGAGAGATTTTGGGATCATTTACTGAAAAGGGGAATAAATAGTAGGAGACCCAGATTTGGAGAGTTGGGAAGATAGTAATAAATCCAGTAGGGCATTTGGAGTTTAAAGTGTCTTTGAGAAATGCAAATATAAGTGACCAGTAAGTGGATATTTGAATCTGGAGCTCAGGGGAGAGTCATTCGTGTGTGTATAAGTGAGCATTGGTGCAGTGGAAGCAGGTAGCCCAGGAAGGGAGCAGAGAGGGAAAAGAGAAGTGGGCCTTGAGGAACTCAGGCAACGAAAGAAAGAACAGAGATGTGGTGGTAGATAAAGGGGATTTATAGCAAGAGGGTTTCTTCTAATTGAAGATGGCAAAGACTTGAGCACATCTAAACATTCAATCCTGAGACAGACAAAGTGACAAAGGGTCTGAAGAGGAGGGAGTGGATGGATTTAGAGCACAGCTGTAGGGTTCACCCCAGAGGGGGCAGGAGTACCTCTTCCCCTGTGGCATAAAGGAGGGCAGCCAGGGTGGGCCTAGAGCAGATACATTTGTAGGTTGGATCCAAGGAGTTGAGGGGGTTTCCATCGATGGCCTCTATTTTTGTTGTCGCAAAAGAGACAAGGTCCTCTTGAGAGTAGATAGGGTATTGGTTGGGCAGGGGGCTGTAAGGGTGGTTAAGGTGGTGCTGCTGAAGAACTGGGAGACAGACAATCTGGAACAACTTGAGTGAGCAATGGGATTTTGTTGTTTCATCTCCAGCCTCAATTTTATGTACCATTCTTCCTCTGGTCTTTTTTCTCTCTGACTCCTCCCATCCACAGGTGCCCAGGATATACTGGCTCTCTTCTTGGTTGGCTTCTTCCATTTCTCCTTGCCCACCCCCTCCCTGGCTTCTCCCCCAACCCCGGAAAAAAATTACTGTCCAGAATTTGAGAAAGTGACCCACCCCTTTGGGTTAACAAATCAATGGATCACTCCTTAGAGACATGCCATTTGTTATTTAAATAGAACATTAAAAACAAACAAATGAAAAACCCATTTCCATCCATTCTCTGTAGCAAATTGGAGCCTTCCCCTTTAATTCCCTTTTTCCTTCTCTCTAAACTAGGCATGCTAAGGTTTCCTTTGAGTTGCCCTTCTGCTAAGAGATTAAGACCCTCAGAAGGGAGAATGAGGTTATGAGCATGGCAAGGCTTCAGGAAATCTGAGAGATCCAGCTAAGACCATTATAAGCTTTAGAGAGAGGAGTTCATTGTATGAAAAGAATAAATATTTGAAAAGTACAGTAATTTCAAAGCATCTAAAGCACTTACTTTGTTTTGGTCTGGGAGGAAAACATTAAAGTGAAAAACTGCAGATTAAAAAAATGAAAATAGCTAATTCTAATAATGGCAATCTTTATAATAAGAAAACACTGAAAACAGTATGTGTGAGTACTCTCATAACCATTATATTTTTGTGTACTTTTTCAAGTCCATTGAGAATATGTCACCCCATTTCTTAGAGTGTAGCAGGATGGTGTGGGCCATAGAGTATGATTTTTCCTTTTAGAATTGTGATTAAAGTTCAAACCTGAGCACAAAAGGCATTAAGCCCATGTATTCTAAGTTCAAGGCCCATATATTTTAAGTTCAGAAGATCATGGTGAATTACTGAGGCCAGTCATGTCTTCAGAGTAACAATTTCACTTCATGTACACGTAGAAGAGGACTGAGGAGAGGGGATGAGGCCTCCTTTTAGAGGAGTGCAGTGTTTATGATAAGAAACAAGTCCCTTTCCTCTTCTTCTCCTTCTCTCCCGTGGGAAGATGTTTTCTATCTTCCCCAAATCGTGGGAGGATGTCCCAAGGGAACTACCTATAACATTGAGAAAGGCCAAGTCAGGTCCCTTTTAATGTAAGTATCAAAGCCATTGGGCTATCTGGTTTCTGGTGATTGTTGGAGTATAGAGAAAGTATCAGAAAGAAATACTGGAGAGAGAGAGAGAGAGAGAGTGAGAGAGAATATAAACAGTGAACTAGAATACCCTTTAGAATAGGAATAGTGTGCTAGAACAGTGGTGTGATAAGAATACTGCTTTTGGAATTAAGATTTGGCTGCAGGTGACAGAAAACTTAAAGTTATAGTGTAAAAGTTGAGATGCTTGTCTTTCTCTCATATAAATAAAGTTTATAAATCTGGACAACTTAAAGGACTTCCAGTTTTTGTAATCATAGACTAGGCAATATGGACCAGCCACCACTACTAAAGGCAACTAAAAAAGTTGGGAAAAAAGCTCTCCTTAAAATCATCTAAGAGCTAACAAGATAGTGAATGAACTCGGCTATGACCCAGAGAGGTGAATGAGGAATACCAGATCACTTTTACCCTGAGGTCACTTTTCAGCTCAAAGGAGAGCAGAGGGACTGAGTTGTACTTTTGGTGACTTCTAAAGGTGAGATAAAAAGAGGGGATCTATGTACACTGGTGGATCACTGCTGGTTTATGCTTGGGCCCCAAAGGCTACACCTTAGGAATAGAGATAAACTACAAATTTATTTCCTTGCACAAAAATTAGTACAGTGTTTTGGGTTGTACAATGTCTCAGAATTTCAAAAGCCTTCAACCTAGATTAGAGCAGTCTTCTAATGTCTCCGGTGATAGGCAGAGGCAAACAAAAATGCTCTAAGAAGATGACATGCTGTTAGTTCTCAAAATATTTTGGCAAATAATTTTTTTTCAAATAAAATTTCTAGTACACAAGTAAAGATAGTGTAGCACAGGAGAAAAATAAGATACCATGAACAAGAATCAACAAAAATAAAAGACACCTAGATGGACACATAAGTGATATAGATATTGAAATTATCAGACATAGAGTGTAAAACAACTATTTACTCTGGAAATATAAAGAAATTATTCCAAGGAAGTCATAATGCAGAAATTTTAGCAAAACCCCTGGAAATTCTAAAAAGGGACATAATAGAGTTGAAAAGAGTACCAAGTAAAAATCCTAGAACTAAAAAATACGCTAAGCAAAATAAAGAACTCAGATGAAATTAACAGACAATTAGATAGAGTTGAAAAGAGATTTAGTAAATTGAAGATTATTAGAGGAATCTTCCAGAATGAAATATGGAGAGATGAAAAGATGAAAGCACTGAAGAGAGGGTAAGAGACATAGAGAGTACAGTGAGAAGGTAGGACAATCATATAATTTGAGTCTTGGAAAGAGGGCAGGGAAATATTGCATTTATCATATTTTTCTAATGGAACTGAGGTGACATTTGAAGACATAATGGCTGAGAATTTTTCAAAACTGATGGAAGACATCAAACCACCCTTTAAAGAAGCCCAATACATCCCAAACAGAATATGTAAAAAGAAATCCATATGCAGACATATCATAGTAAGAAAGACCAAGGTTATACCTTGGATTACCTTGAAACAATCAAGTTAGGCCAACAGTTAACTTCCCAACTGTAACAGTGGGAGCCCCAATACAGAGCAATATCTCCAAAATGCAGAAAGTCGAAAACTACCAACATACCCAGGGAGAAGGAAGACATTTTCAGACAACATAAAACTGAGAGAATTCGTCATCAGCAGATTAGCAGTAAAGGAAATACAAAGGGGTAAACCTCAGGCAGAAGGAATGTGATGGCAGATGAAAGGTTGGAGATGAAGGAAGAATTTAAGATGAACAAAAATGTTAATATGTGGGTATATGGTAATGAATATTGATATATAGAGCAATCATCATCATTATATCTTTTGGAATTTAAAAATATCAACAAGATTAAACACCATGCAGCAGTAGTATATAAGTAGGTGTAAGATAAGGGATAGAGAACAGAATTAAAATGTTTCAAGGTCTTTGCATTGTCTAAGATGAAGGTCAGGGTATTAGTTAACACCAAACTTTGGTAAGCCATAAATACATACTATAATTTCAAGGGTAATTATTGAAAGAATCAGAAAACAGTGTATAGCTTACAAACTAGTGGTGGGGAAAAAAGTGAATGAATATAATCGCTTCATATGTGGCAAGAAAAAAAGAGAAAAAAGAATGTAGACCAGGTGGGACAAATAGCATATAATAAATACTAATATGTCAGTAATTATGTTAAGTATAAATAAGTATGCTAATTAAAGTTAGCAAACTGTATTAAAAAGAAACTGTATGCTCTGTACAAGGGAAACAAGTAAAATATAAAGGTTCAGAAAGACTAAAATCATAGAAAAAGATATACCCTACAAGCTAAAACCAAAACTAAACATTGAACTAGCTATATTAATATAAGATAAAATGGACTGAAAAAGAAAAAAAAGCGTCATTAGAAATAAACATATCTCTAGATAATGACAAAAGGACAGTTCATCAGGTATATAAAACATTTCTAAATTTATTTACTCCAAATAACATAATCTTAATATATATAAGGTAAAAATTATCAAAACTTCTGGGATAAGTAGACAAATTCACAACCATAGTGGATAATTTTACTACACATCTATGAGTAAATTGATAGAACAATCAGACAACAATCAGTAAGAATTTAAAAGAGTTGAATAACACATTGAACAAACCTTAGTCAGAGGTCACTTATAGAACAAGTTTTTTAGAAAGTCAGAATAGAGCTATTTTTAAGCACATACAGAATATTTACAAAAATTCACCCTCTAATGGATGGAAGAGGAAAGCCAACACTGTCAAGGAATTGTATTTATACAAAATCTGCCATGATACAATTTTGCTACAAATAAAAACAAGAAAGAATTTCCCTATATATTTGGAAGCTAAAAAATACACTTCTAAATAACCCACAAGACAACCGTGAGTTGGAGTTTAGAAAATAGATCGAATGATAAGAAAAACACGACATATGATTATTTGTGAGATGTAGCTAAAGTAGTATATAGAGAAAGATTTATATTCTTACATTCAAGAATGTAGAAAAAATAGCTAAGTAACTCCCCTCCCCCTACAGAAGAAAATAAATTATAATGGTAATAGAAAATATATCAATAGGAATCAGCAACAAAGCTAAAAGTTGATTCTTTGAAGACTGATAAAATTGATATAACTTTGGCAAGACTGATGAAGAAAATAAAGAACACACAAATAATCAGCAACAAGAATAAAAAAGAAGACATCACTACAGATCCTACAGATATTATAAAGACAATAAGAGAACATTATGAATAACTATGCAAATGAATTTTAAAATTTAGATGAAATAGATAAATTTCTAGAAAAAATATATAGATATAGGTAGTCAGTACAGGTGGCCCAGAATAATCAAGGATTTGGGCTCCTTCTACCATACTGATTTAAATATTTGGCATGAGGTTTCTGCCTCATGGTCTAGCATATCTCTTCAACCTCTTGCCACTACATTCATATTCTGACCATAAAAAAGGAGAAAGAAATAAAGAATAGTGTTTTCCTCTGATTTAAGAATATTTCCTGAAAATTTTATATGAGACTTCTGCTTACATCCCGTTGGCCGGAACTTAGTGATATGGCCTTTCTTAGCTGCAAGGGAGGTTAGCGAGTATAATCTTCCTCTCTGTTGGTCACTTTTTCAAATAAAACTATTATTAAGAAAGAAAATGCATCTTTGCCACTGATGCATACATTTCTTATAGATCCAACGGCTCTCATGAAAGGTGGCTGGTTTTGAGATAGATTGCCAGCATTTCACCCAAGAGAGTACCTTGCTGAGTGATGGGATTCCAGCAGCAAGTGGCTATACGGTGGTCCATGTAATGATGTCTAAGGTGTTAAAAAGAGACAATTAGCCTCAAGCAGAATTCCCACACTGGGAAGTTATTTCTTCATTTATTCATTCATTCAACAAATAATTACTGAATCTCTAAGAATGTTCCAGAAACTGTTCTAGGTGTTACAGTAGACAAAATAGAAAAATCTTGGTTCTCAATAAATTTAGCATTAAGAAAAATAAAGCAAAAAAGTGATTATGGAGTGCTGAGGTTGGAAATGGTTTGCAGTTTTTAATGGGGTGGCAAGGGAAGACCTTACTGAGCAAAGGTGGTGGGAGAGGGCATTCCAGGGAGAGTGAATAGCAAGGATATTCCTAATACCATATCTCAGCTCTCTTCAATTCCTGAGATGTCCTCAAATACAAAGAGAGAAAAGAATTAGGAGGGAGAGGGAGTGGCAAATTGGAGGGAAAAGACCTTGAAAAAGAAACCCAGAAGCAGAAATAAGATTTTGGACTTTGTCTTAGTAAAATTCTAGACTCAGTCTTGGCTCAGTGGAAGAATCAAGTCAGTAATGGTGAATTTTTATTTTACACTTATTTATCCGTTTTTGATTTTATAGTAATTTATAAATTAGAGAAAATTTCAAAACCACACACACATCTTTAATCTCATCACATAATTATTTTTATTAAATTTTTTTCTTTCCAGTCTTTATCTATATGCACACCTCTTTCTTTCAATTCATAAAAGCCTTTATTGAGCCCAGCTATGAAGGCAACATCTCCCTAAATCCCTCTGAGACAGAATCTGAAGGCAACAAGGTGATGATTTCCACAGAAGAACTGTGATGAGTGGTTCTGGAGGGCATTCTCCTGCATGAGGTGGTTGGTAGCTCATGAGGGTATGAGGGGAAGTAGAGATTCAGAGCAGTATAGTCAGAAGTTGGGGTTCTCAAAGCAGGAAGGACTGGGATAAAAGCAGCATGAATGACCCTGGTTTTCATCCTCCATACCCTGTTTGATAGCCATTGAGAACCTTGATAGGAGGGCATAAACAGTAGAATAAAAGGGAAAAACGTACAAAAGAAATCTTTACCAATAAGAAATCAATTTTTATCCAACCACTCTGAGAGAACCCTTAGCAAAATTAGAACTCTTCAGCAGAAGCTTATTCCAAAAGACTAACCAGAATTTCATACAAATTTATGTTTTCCTTGGCAGGTATGGGTAGGTTATAGAATTCAGAATCATTTTGGAAAGTGATGAAGTGCCATGACAGGAGCCTTGGGTGGATGAGAACTTCCTTCTCTTCAGAGCTGTGCTTTGCTGCTTTCTCCAGAAATCCTGGAGTCTTTTGAAATCGAGTAGATGAGTTTCCTATGGCTCTTCAGAGGAAGTAGTATTACTTTAACTGCTGATCCTCCATTGCCAGTTTTTACCCAGCTTCCTATGGCCCTGGTATATTTTTCTGTTGTAAAGCTTTCTACCAGAATGGTGTTGAATTTCATTCTTAACTTTCTTGTAGACTCCTCAATGACAGAAGCAGTGGATGAAGTGTTTCTCATTTTCTTATCCATAATATATGACAGATCATTAGGGCCCTTTGATAGGAAATCCTGTTATCAGAATGCTGGGTGTATTGTCTGTGTCTTCTATATGTAGGAGATTGAAGGAGCTCCCTGTTAGGTAAGTGAGGGACCACCACACAGGACTGGCCTGGAGAAGCAGTAAAGCTGTCTCAAAGAAAATGGAAGCCACCTCCTAACTCAGGCCATGAAATACAAGAGGGCTGTATTAGTTTTCTAGGGCTTCCATAACAAAGTACCACAGATTGGGTGACTTACAACAGAAATATATTTCTCACAGTTCTGGAAGCTAGGAGTCTGACATCAAGGGGTCAGTGAGTTGTTTTCTTCTGAGGTCTCTCTCCTTGGCTTACAGATGGCCACCTTCTCCTTGTGTCCTCACATGATTGTCCCTCTATGCATATCTGCGTCCTAATCTCCTCTTCTCACAAGGACACCAGTCATATTGATTTAAGGCTCATCCTAATGACCTCATTTTAACTTACTTACCTCGTTAGTGACCCTATCTCCAAATATATATAGTCAATTCTGAGGTACTGGGGGTTAGAATTTTGGGGGAGATACAACTCAGCCCATACAGGGGCCAAGATCTAGGGTGCTGTAGTGGTGGAATTTCTGGTGCTGTCCTGATTTGTCTTGCGTACTTCCCTGGTTAACTTGTGTTAGCCTGGGTACCTCCAAGAAGCAGATGCTAAGGTGGGATTAAATATGCCAGAGTTTTATTAGAGGACAAGCCTATGAGAAAAAATGAGGAAGAAGCCAGAAAGTGTAGGAGAACTGTCAAATCAGAATGCAAGTCTGACCCCAAGGGAAGGAGAGAGGGAGGGGAAGTTGGATGGACAGGTCTTAGACGGCCATGAGTCTAAGGAATATTCAAGAAGGTCTTTGAGAGTGCTTGAGCCTAACTCAGGCTTCAGAGGAGTTCTGTGTCTCCCAGGAGTGGGTCTATCTCAGCATCCCTGCCACACTCAGTCATGGCTGAGTGGGAGTGTGGAATGTGGAGTGGGGCCTCTCTGCACAGGTGCTGGGGTCGTTGTCAATTTTGCTCCCTGTAGCTGGAGGTTTTCAAGGTGCATACTCATGGCTGCCACATACTCTTCAAGGACTGTCTTACTAGAAAACAGAGAGGTGTGAATTTTACCCCAGTGGGTGCTAACTGTGAGTTTAACAAAAACAAGTTAAATTCATGTGGGAAAAAAATTCACACTGGGCAGACCTGACCTCAAAGGACGGAGACAAAAGTAGTTGAAGAATAAAAGGGTTCCAGGCAAGGTAGTTGAAACTTTTATTTTGACTGTGAACAGTGCCCTTAGCACAGTTATGTACTGTATTCTCCATCCTTCATTCATCCACCCCTCCCCCCCACCCAAGTTACGGCTAGCAATTCCAAATATTGTATCTTCATTCATAGGTTATAGTTCTTTATACTGCCCCCAAAGTTTAGCTTATTGATTTTCCCTTGGGGAGAGGGGGTGGGATGGAAAAAAAGAGCAAACCAAATATATGGGCTGCTACCCACAATATTTTTCTGGATCTCTGAGTCAGTCATGACCTGGGATGGCGTTTGGTGTACTGAAGAGACCACTGGACTCTGAGTCGAGAAGCCTGAGTCCTGGTCCTTGTTTTGCCCCTCAGTTGCTGAGATAGGCAGCAACTTCTCTGCACTTAATTTCCTCAGTTGCAGAATGAGAGACTAGGCAACATAATCTCCAATTTTCTCCAGAAGATTGACATTCTGTAATGTTCTGTATTTTAATGGCAGGTAAGTATGGGAGAAGCAATGGGCTGGAAATCAAACATCCTCAAGTTTTGCTAAGTCTCTTTCTCTTTTTTTTCTACTTGCAATTGCATTTTTAAAGTCTTGAATTGTAATTATTTATTTACATGTCTGCCTCCAGCACTTGACTGAATTTCTGGAGGTCAGGGTTCATCTCTCTCTCATCGGTGTTCCCCCCAGCACCTTACACAATGCCCAACACACAACTAGCATGCTGTGAATGTTGGTTGAATTGGTTAAAGAAACAGGGACTTAGTGGCTAGATGTGGTTGGTAGTGGGAAAGACAATGGGATGGTGTGGAGAAAGCATGGGCTAGACATGCCTGGGTTCGAATCCTACTTGTGCCACTTGCTGATTATGGGACCTCAGACAACTTACTTTACTCCTTGAGCCTCCATTTCCTAATATTAGAATGGATATAGAAATTCCTACCTGGCAAAGCTATTGTGAAAATTGAGTGAGTTAATTTGTGTTGTGTTCCTCTCAGGACATCTGGCACATGGTGGGTACTCCTTTCAAAGCTGTGCCCTGTGGCCACCATGCTACAGCTTAGGAGAAGTAAAGGCTGGGGATTTTAGCAGTTTGATTCTTGATTCACAGCACAATATCTCAGGATACCTTGGTCTGCATTTTGTAGAAAATATCTTAATTTAACTCCATTTTACCACTGACCTCAAATCTAAGTAGTCTTCTAAGTGGCAGTAGTGTCATCTACATCCTGCTGTGACAAATAGGCAACTTTCTAAAGAGCTTTCAGTGTCTGTGTGGAAAGGTGCAATGCAGAGTTTTACTGCAGTGTTTCTGCAGGCTTGCTGAGGAAGCTTCCCAGACACCCTGGAGCTGGCTTTATGAGGTTGCTGTTTTCATCTTAATACACTTGGCAGAGAAAGGGCATCAGGGATGTCATTGTCTTTTTTTACTTTGAACCTGATTCTGTCAATAAAATCCTGAAGAGGAAGTAAAGCACCTTTTCCTCCTTGAGCCTCTTGAGTACTTTTTAGAAAAGCACCAAGTCAGTGGAGTAGTGGAACCTGCTTCTCTCCGTGGTCTAGCTGGTCTAGATGGCCTGGGACAAGGTGTGGACTGTCTACAGGTAACTGCCACTGTGAACAGCTTGCTTCTGTCTGCGGGAGATGAAAAACAAGAAGCAGGCCACTCTGAAGGAAAATGCATTCAGATTTACTACCCTAGGACTTTCTGATTTGAGAAAGTCCATGAACATACCATTTGATGTTGGGGTTTAAATGGGTCAACAAAAAAATCTCTCTCTAATCTTCAGGAATGTCACTCTGGATGAATTTGTTTTTATTTTTTATTTATTTACTTATTTTTTGTAACTACAAGTTTTCTCAGGAAGGCATAAAATTGTAATATAGAAATAAAAATTATTACCAGTTTTCTTATTTTCTGAATGCCATAATTAAGTATTACCCTCAATAATTATAATAGTAGTTACCCTTTATTGAATACTTACTGTATGTTAAATACCATGCCAAGTGCTTAACATATATAATCTCTTTTTATTTTTAAAACAATCCTGTAGGGAAAGAATTACTTAAATGTATTTTACTGCTGAGGAAACTGAGGCTCAACAAGGAAATGACATGCCTTCAATTTCACTATAGTATCTTTCCTTTAATACTCTGCTTCCCTTACACTGACAGCTGCTTTCTGAACCCTTGTGATTATATTTTTAGGCTTTTCAGTCTCTTCTCTCATGGTTGTACCAAATACGATCTGGGTGATGAGCTCAGTGTGTGAGTTTTGATGTATGGGCTACAGTTCATCAGTATTGGGTGTTCAGGGAGGTTTTTTTTTTTGGCTTGTACTCTAGGTTGATGAGAATGTCAGGACACTGGCTCTCAGAAAGGAGCTGTGGTCCTCTGTTTGTAAAACTGGTGGTAAATATATGTGGCTTTATAATTATGGAGGTGATACAGGATCAAGCTATAAATTTTGTAAAGATAGTGTTTAGATAAATTTATCTACGAAGTTTTACTATGAACGTCAGGACTAAGGTTCACGTGAATGGCACCTCTTCTTTTATCCCTAGGTCCTGCTTCTCCTGGGTACTTTTTCTTCAGTCCCAGTAAATATCTTCCTTAATTCCACCAGACGATGTGTGGTGCTGTTCATTCTGCCATCCTGCTACCCCTTTCTCCCAAGTGTGGATGCAGTGGGTGAGGGAGAAAGAAGAGGCAGCCTGTTGTCTGTGGGCCTGGTTTCTCTCCTTGACTCTGCCACGAGCCAGCAGTGAGGCTTTGGGGAAGTCAATTAATCTCTCGAGTTTCCTTACTTGTAAAAGGATGGCACTGGACCCACAGATCTCCTGAGAGGCCATTCTGACAGAAAATTAGAATGTTTAGAATGGAGAAAACCATCAAGCTCTAGCAGGAAATAACCTACTGGTGCCAGTGACAGACTGTTGGATTAATTGGGCATAGCTGTGAAGCACTGCAGTCATTTCTGTGTTTATATCATCTGAATATTGTTGCCTTCCCCTCAGATGTTGAAAGTATATCTTCATTTTTCAGATGGCAGAGCAGAGGCAGATTTGACCATTAGCTGGCCATGGAGTATTACTTATTGCTGGTTGCTTAATTTGCTGGGCAGATACATTGCCATGAGTGACAGCTGATGTTATGGTGCCTGGGAATAGTCACCAGCAAAATGCGGAGGGCTGCCCTACTTTCCTTTAGTAACGTAGGTAGTTGGTTCCTGCAGAGGCTCGTGTCTGGATCCTAATGATTTTTGTTGAGTTGATATCAAAGTTGGACTGCAGGTTAATTTTAGCATGTTTTTTTTCCCTGACATTTCTCATTTAAAAGGTTTTAAAACTCTAAAATGAACAAAAAATTAAAATGTCTGCTTTACTCAAGGGGGAAATTACCTCTTGACAAAAATACTTTCTAAGGAATATTGACCTCTTGATCTGACTGAGAAATTTGTCTAGCATGACTTCCCTCAATGACCCTACTTCCCTTCCTTCCTTCCTTCCTTCTTTCTTCCCTCCCTCCCTCCCTTCCCTTCCCTTCCTTCTTTCCTTCTTCTGTTTCATGATAAGACAACTTTCCTCCTTTCTAAGTGCCAACACTTCTACCTATACTCTGAAATTATTTTTCTGATTTTAAAAGTGAAACATATCCTTTGTGGAAAATTTGGAAAATGTGAAGAGGTGAAAGAAGAAAATAAAATCACTCACAATAGACAGCTGCTATTAACATTTTGAGGTCTTTCTTTACAATTTTTCTTTTAGGCATACTTTCAAAAAATAACAAAGTTGAGATTCTACGGTACATTAGTTTGAATACCACTTTAAAAAAATTAATATTATATTGAACATTTTCCATGCCATTCAGTATTTTTGAGAACCTCATTTTAATGACTGCATTACATTTTATTATGTGGTTGTACTATAATATATGGTCATTCGCCTATTGTCCCGCATTTAGGCTTGTCACCTGTACTCCTGACCTGTCCTTTCTTAGCTTCCCTGAAATTTTACCCCTTACTCATGTCTCCTTTCTCCCATGATTACTGCTTCTATGTCCATTGGCTCCTTTCCCTGTGCCTTCACACATCTGCAGGTATGCAGGCACATCTTTACTCTTGTCTCTAATGGACAATGTCTAGTGTCCTTTCTGAACTTTGGTATTTTCATATTTTTGGATTTTCTCCCTTTCAGTCTCTTTCCCTTTTATATATCACAGATAATCTAAAGCAAAGCTCTGAGCATGTCATTTCCCCTGATGATCAGGCCGCAGCCTCATTTGCCCTCCACATGTGCCCATGATCTAATCTAATTGTATTGTAAACAAAGCCATTCTGCTCATGATCTCCCTTCTGGCTTTCCATCCTTGACAAGCATGATAATCATTCATCTAAGCCACTGGCGAGAATGTTAAACCTCAGCCCTGTGGCCCAACGCTAGAGACTTACTCAATAGATGACACCAATCCATTCATCAATATCCTTTAAGCAAAGATTATTTCGCCAGCTGTTTATGTGGGAAATTGCCTTACATTGTAGCCCATATTACTCCATTCTGCTTCCTGAATATTATGAAAATGGATAGTTTGGCGTAGATCAGACCTGCTGCATCTCCACATTTTCCTGATCAGAGTGTCCTCTCAAAGAAAAAAAAAAGATGTGAAATTGTCAGGTCCTGATCTCTGTGAACCGATGCTGGTTCTTGGGGATCACTGCTGCCTTTTCCAACAGCTCTTAAGGCTTCTTCAAGAGCCATTCCAAACCTGTGGATTTGTCTTTCTGTCTTTTTGAAAGATTAAAACTATGTGTATTGATTGTTTGCTGATATCCATTAGGAGACAAGTGAAAGGGCCAGGCCATGTGCCTGGGGTGGACTTGAGCTGGATATGTGGTCTTTGTAGGCATTTGCTCTGTGGAGGACCTAGTTATCTGGCTTTCTCTCTCTTCCATGGTCCCTACCCAAGGTCCACTGCCCCTTTAAATGCTGTAGTCACTCACTGACACGGTAAATGTGATAGGGGGAATAATGGCCCCCTAAAATGTGCATGTTCTGTCCCTGGAACTTTTGAATATGTTACTTTACAGGATAAAAGGACTTTACACATATGATTATGTTAAAAGTTGAGATGGGGAGATTATACTGAATTATTGAGGTGGGCACAATGGAATTACATTGGTCTTTAATAGAGTCAGAGAAAGATTTGAAGATACTCTGCTGATGGCTTTGAAGACAGAGGAAGGAATCATGGGTCAACGATGCAGGCAGCATCAAGAAACTGGAAAATATAGGGTACACATTCTCCCCTAGAGCCTCTAGAAGGAACACAACCCTGTGTTGTAAAATCAAGGTATTTTACATTCCTACCAGCAATGTATTAGAAAGCATCATTAATAGAAATTCTTGCTGACCTCTGAAAGTATAAAGAACACAGAATGCAAAGTGTGGGTGAGAAAGAGTGGCTTGGATATTTCCAGAAGTAAAACAGCATCAGAAGAAACTTGGGTGCCCAGAGAGTTTGCTTGGGAACTCTGGAGTGACATCTGAGTTTGTTTGCTGAGAAACAGTTCATACTGGCAAAATTCCATTGGCAACTGGCTGCAATAAATTCTCTTGATGGTTTTAGCCTGTTTGGTTTCCATAAATTCCATTTGATTAACTTTTGAGAAATTCTGATGAATGATGACTCAGAAAAGCTTCTTGGACCACAGCACAATGTGCCCTGTATAAATAAACTTAGGCCATTAAATAAAATTAATTCAAGGTGCAAGCATTTTGAAGTTTATTTTAGTTTGCTAGGGTTGCCATAAAAATGTACCACAGACTGGGTGGCTTAACCAACAGAAATTTATTTTCTCACAGTTCTGCTGGGTATAAGTCTGAGACCAAGGTGTCAGCAGGGTTGGTTTCTTTCTGAGGCCTGTCTCCTTGCTTTGTAGATGCCTGTCTTCGCCTTGCATCTTTTTTTTTTTTCTCCTTGAAGCTTCACACAGTATTCCCTCTGTATGTACCTGTGCCCTTATCTTCTCTTTTTATATGTGCACAAGCCATTAGAACCCACCAGAATGATCTCATTTAACCTTAATTACTTTTTCAAAGACCTTATCTCCAAATAGAGTAACATTCTGAGTTACTGGGGCTTAGGGCTTCAACATATGAATTTTGAGGTGGACACAATTCAGCCCACAACAAATTTCAATATCATAAAATTATACTTACTACACCAAAGGGGTCTGGGCTAGGGGGGAAAAATGTTTTTAAAATGTGCATAATTACTCTTGTGTGTCTTTGGGTGAAAGCATGAGCCTAAGATCCTTGTCTTATTAAGCATGGCAAGGTGTTTATTCTTGGTGCAAGAGGTCCTTGAAGGGTACCATGAGACCTGGAGTAGGATCTTGTTAAGTAGATGCATTCTGAGTTATCCTTCCTACTTTCCCTCTACCTTTCCATCCATGATAGTCATGCATCAGTAAAGTATCAGTATCTTTTTTTCTGTATTAAATGACCTGGAATATACTTTTTTAAAATTAATTTTTATTGGAGTATGGTTGCTTTACAATGTT
Organism: Balaenoptera ricei; assembly: GCF_028023285.1. Taxonomy (NCBI): domain Eukaryota; kingdom Metazoa; phylum Chordata; class Mammalia; order Artiodactyla; family Balaenopteridae; genus Balaenoptera; species Balaenoptera ricei. Next base: position 130,720,358 of record NC_082639.1, read on the forward strand.
GTGTTAGCCTCTACTGCATAAAAAAATGTATCAGCCATACACATACAGATATCCTCTTCCTTATGGACTTCCCTCCCATTTAGATTACCGCAGTGCACTAGGTGAGTGCCCTGTGCTATAGAGCATGTTCCCATAAGTTGTCCGTTTTATACATAGTTTTTTTTTTTATTATATACTTTTAATTTTGTTACATAATTGTTACTCTTTCTGAGATGGAAAGAAAGGGATTGTAAAATGTTCTAAGCCAGATTTACAGGTATTTCTCCCTAAAATATTATGGGATATATATATATATATATATATATATATATATATATATATATATATATATATATGAAATATGAGTATCTTATTGCAGTGTCTCCTTCTATAAAAACCTGTTCTCAGTACCTGAAAATCATTCACACCATACTGTAAATATCCGATAACCACTACAAAAGTTTTTCTCTGCTTTATGTTTTATTTTTCCAGAGACTAAAGTTTTAAGCCAAAAGACTCATACTTTAAGAGAATTTTAGGGATCCGTTGGAGGATGCAAAAAGTATTTTCCAAAGTCCTTTATCAGCCCTGTGGATATCACCCTACTCAGACAATTGCTAACTCACCCTTTCATAATGTCAGTCCTGATAAGAACTCTAGATGAAAGATACGCTTAATTAAAACATAAAGTCTACTTCCAGAGACAGATATCTTGCAAAAAATATTCTCTAGCCCTACTTCGACCTACCTGTGTTGCTAAAAATGGTGATATAATCCTTGATGTGAGTCAACATGGGCTGGCTCCTATTTTCGGTTTTCCTAGATTTTTATCTGCCTGCCGTATTTTCAGAAGAACTGACTAACATCTCATGAGTATTAATACAACTGGGACTGAGCAATGTTTGAGTTGGCTGGTGAGTGGGGTTAGGCTGGGCAGCTGGGTTTCATGTTGGTTTCCCACCCACAGAACTGTTATCAATCATAGTTTGCAAATTCCAATGTGAAAGATGCTCACGAGGTCATTCATTTGTCTGTAGAGCAACACACACTGTGAGTTAATACAAGTGATGATAGCAAAGGATGGAAGCCTGAATATATTTGGTCCTCATGGTTTCAATGTCGGGAGTAGTGACTGGATTTCTTTGTGCCTCTTCCCTTTCTAGTTGCTGTAAAGATGTTTGACTCAATGGAAAGGTCTTTCAAAATCCACATTAAAGGACTTGTCAGGGCTTCTTAATTATATACAAAAGGCTTCTTCAACATTGTAGTGAGAAAACAACCAGGATCTTCCTATCATATTCGAGGAACAGTCAGAAGCATAGCAATTCAGGGGAGAAAATGGACAAAAATACCTTTGGAAACTTCTCATATGACTAAAACTAAATTTAGCTCCAGAAAGTACAGTCAGGCAAAAGGCAGGTTTTGTGTAGAAATATATAATTTTACTCTCTAGCTCTCGAGATGACTTTAATAGCCAAAGGTTGAGATTAGTTTAATTAAAGGCTAAACATCCATCTTCTATTTTAAAAAAGAAACAGATCAATATTGTTTAAATGGGCTAGAGAAGGTGTCTGTCACCTTCTGATAAGACATTCTCTGGGGATCCCATTTATATTTAGCTAAAGATTTAAAAAGTGTAGTTTATGGACTGAGTACTGGGAGTTTGCAGTTTAAAGTAGATCAGTGTTTCTCATTGAGAGGCTATCTTGTCCCCCAGGGACATTTGGCAATGTCTGAAGCCTTTCTGCATGTCACAGCAGGAGGTTGTTCCTGGCATCTAGTAGATAGTGATGCTGTTAAACATCCTACAATGCGCAGGTCAGCCTCCCACAATATCCAGCCCCAAATGCCAGTAGTGCTGAGGTTGAGAAACCTTGAGTTAGACGTTTGATGGCTCAGGCTCCACTTCTGTCGTTTGGTAGGTGGGATTGACTGTTATTTAGCCTCTATGTGTTGCGTTTCCTGATGGCTTCCTTTTTAAAAAGAATGATCACTTTTTCCTTTGTACCCTATTATGTCCTGCATATATGTTGGTCGTAGCACCCTAGACACTTTATTGTATCCTTTGTCTGACCTTGGGCAATGTATGTAACCTCTCCGGATCTCAGTCTTCTCATCTATAAAATGGGAATGCTAACACTACCAACCTCAGATGGTCGTTGTGAAGATGAAGTGAGTTAAGACATATGAAGTGCTTGTCACCGTGTTTGTCACACTAGGTGCTCAATAAATGATAGCAGTAGTTGTTGTTTTTTATGACTTATTTAGCTGTTTGCCCCTGCTAAGTGATAAATAAGTCTTTTGAGAGCAGGAATTGTGTCTGGCATATCATAGATGTTTAATGGTTTCCGGAAGAATGACTAAATGAATCCCTTTAAGCTTCATAATTTTCATCTGTAAAATGGAGTTTCACTTGTTATTGTCACATTTAATAAGATAATGTAAGAGAAAGGGTCAATAAAGAGCCTAAAGGGTGGGATAGGGAGGGTGGGAGGGAGACGTAAGAAGGAGGGGATATGGGAATATATGTATACGTATAGCTGATTCACTTTGTTATACAGCAGAAACTAACATACCATTGTAAAGCAATTATACTCCAATAAAGAAAAAAAAAATATTATATAACCTTTCCTTGCCTTGGCACCACAAAAAAATCTTTATTATAAAAAAAAATTTGAATCTACAGAAAAATAGAAACAGAATAGTAAAATAAAAGCCTGTATAGCTATTTAACAACTGTTAACATTTAGTCATATTTACTTACTCTCTTTTCAGGTTTTTTTTTGGCTGAAGAATTTGAAGTAAATTACAAACACAATTTTATTTCATCCCTAAATACTTAGTATGTATCTTAAAGAACATGTTCTCCTATAACTACAATGCTATTTTAATCTAACAAAATTAATAAATATTTCCCAATATCAGTAAATACTTAGTCTGTATTCATATTTCCCAGTGGTTTCTAAATGTATTTCACAGCTGGTTTATTCAAACAAGATCCAAATAGAAGCTTCTCATTAGAGAACCCTATTTTTTCATTGTTGTTTACCTCAGGGACTGGCCTGGTTCTGCTGTTTGCCAGTCAGCAGGTTTGAAATCCTTTCAGTAAGTCAGGATAGGAATGTATTTTAAGCTAACTCAATATGCAAACAGATAAATTATTCACAACAGTTAATGACTCACGTTTTTTCTGGCATCCGCTGAAGACTATTCAGTTGTAGTCTTCCTCTTGCTGCATTCACAGATGGTACGATGATTAGTGATAATGGGTCTTAGGTAATGCAAAGAAGATGCAAACTAGAGCATCAGAAGACCTGCCAAATGAAATGTACAGAAGAGAAAAAATAGCTCTGGGAAACGCAATGTAAACCAATGAGAAAACTGGATTCAATGCACAGAGTGAAATTTGTACACAACCTCTCCAGGATATGCAGTCATTCCAACAATATTCACAATAGCCCGATGAACATCGATTGCATAAGCCAGGGTAAGCGAGCATAGTGCACTGAGCCATAATACCACAGCAGCCGTGCAGGACAGTCTCCTGTTTTCTGTTTTTCATGGGGCTGGGTCAAGAGATCTTGCTCCTAGACCAAAAGTGAAGCAAGTCAGTTAGGGATGGCCTGGAGTGTCCCCTAAAAACAGTAGTGATCTATCAGAGGTCCTTGAGCAGAGGGCTAAAGTGATGGTGAGGAAGCATTTGAGAAAAGATGAATTTTGCAAAGACAAACAAAATGGGCTTGGATAGAAGCAGATTTGCACTGGGGACTAAGATGAGTTATCAGCTAAGATGTTACTGGGTTGATTCAGGATGAAGTATATTTGGGAGTAGACACGTTATAGGGAAGCTAATGGAAATATTAATTTTACTGTTCATAATTCTTTTTACTTTCCATTTGATTTGTGCTAATTATGTCTATGTCTTACTGATATCCTCACTGGATTGTACACTATTTGAGGGCAGAGCCCATGTCTTTAACATCTTTGTATAGTACTTTGCAGATGGTAAGTGCCTAATACATAAAATGTTTACTTTTATTTAAGATACATCCAGTGCTTTTTTAAAAAGTACATGCTTATAAATGTAAATCTCATTTACAAAGTTTAATGTTCCTTTTGTGGTATGATCTGAGAGAAAACTATATGGAGTATGAAAAGATTCAGATACATGCAAGGATAAAATAGAAAAGCTAGATACATGAAGGGAAGATTAGAAATAGGGACTTAGAGAAATATTGACAGGCCTATGAATCCTCATTATCTAGAGACTAGAACGGTGGTTGCCAGAGAGAGGCTGGGGGTGTGGGGGAAATGGGGAAATTTTGGTCAAAGGGTACAAACTTCCAGTTATAAGATGAATAAGTTCTGGGGATTCAATGTACAGCAGGATGACTATAGTTAACAATAGCAACTTGAAAGTTGCTAAGAGAATAGATCTTAAATGTTCTCACCACACACACACACGAGGTATTATATGAGAGGATAGAGTCTTAAACTAACCCTATTGTGGCAATCATTTCAACAATGTATATGTGTATCAAATCATCACATTGTACACCTTAAACTTACCTAGTGTTTTACATCATTTATATCTCCATAAGGTTGGGAAAAAGAAAAGAAATAGAATTCTGGTTTGATTTGGGCAGAGCATAAAGGTAGAGAGAGATCTAAAGTGGGAGCAGGATGGTAAGCTAGAATTAGGGAGCCCATTGGAAGAGACTTTGGATGAGGATAGAATGGAATTAGTAATTAACTTGCATAAATTAATTTACCACCTAAAGTCATGAATCAGTGAAAGGGCACAGATCTGGGTTCAGACTCACACCCACTACTCTAGCTGCATGACCTTGGGCAGATTACCAAACCTTTCAGACCTCTTTTCTTTTCTGTATGGTAGTAATAATTCCATCTGTTTTCTTCATGGACGTGGATTATAGTCTGTGAAGGCAGAGTTACATATAATAACCACACCATAAAGAGTATCTATTATTATTACAATACTACATATACTTCCTGTGGTGGACGGTGCTCCCACCTCTATTGATGAGTGCATCCCAGAGACAATTGTGCTCAGAAATGTGATTACCTAAAGAGAAATAAATGTGGGAGACAGGAATTGGGTTTTCTGTACTGTTTCAAGCAAAGCCATTCTCCCCTGACCTCTGTCCATCTCCTAACCCTCTTGGTTTATATAGACATCTTCTGCTGCCCAGGGTCATGAGGTCATCCATGACTAAAGCCTCTTCCTAACTCCTGGTTGCCAAAACCTTGCAAGGCTTTGTTTCCTGCAGGCCCTGCTTTCCAAGTTCTGTTCTGGCTCTAGCCCACTGGCCAGAGGTTTTTACAAGGAAGAGTACTCTCCACTCAGCTCCCAAGCAAGAACGACTTCCCCTAACCTCCTTAGTGACCAAATTATCTTTATCTAAAGCAAACTCTTCTTAAAGAATTTAGAAAGCAAGACATCTTTGTTTTCCCAGGAGAGAGGGTTTCACTACTGCATTTGGCAGGTTCTTGTCATGGCTTGGGTGTTGTCAAGAGATAAGTAAAAGCTAGTTTGATGTCTTTGCAAATCATGGCTGTCTACTCTCTAGGACCACAGTCCTGCTCTCAGATTTTAGCTTGCATGAGGATCAGCTGAGGTATTTAAAACCTGGATTCCTGGACCCCATCATTAATAGGTCTGGGATAGCCTGTGTTTTTAATGAGCATTCCAGGTGGTGATAATGCAGGTGACAAAGGCATCATACTTGGAGAAATATGGAAGCAAGCCCATTCGCCCAAATGTTGGTCCATGGAATTGGCTCTCTGGGAATTGGTTTTTAGCAAGTTGACCAGGAGCTAGGAGACACTGCCCTAAAGCAAATAGAGTCTTTTCATCATGGTTTCAGGACTGTAAATCTCCTCAGTCATTTCTTGGCTGTGGGGCCATGGTCTTTACTAGTAAACCCTCTGTGGTCACCTCATAGCTTGTTTGGCATTTCACAAGAAGCTTTTGGATATATACATACACATATATATGTATTTTTTTTAATCTTCACTCTGTTTACTTTAGCTTCTTAATTATGGAATGATTTTGATAAAACCTCCAGATGATCAAGATGGTCTGAGGGTGACATTGTGCTGGAGAATCACTCCAAGCATACTCATATTAACTTTAAAAACTTCTTTTGTTTATTCATTCTTTAAACAAATATTTGTATGACAAGTGGTTGTGTGACAGGAGCTATGTAGTTGCTAATCAGACAGTAGTGCACAAAGGCAGACTACTTTCCAGGAGCTTACAATATTAGTAGAGGCATTTATTCATCAAATCACCACATCAACACATGTAAAATTGCAACAGTGACAAAGTCTCTGGAAGTCCAGTAGTAATAAGGGAATTTGACCTCAACAGAGATGTCAGCACAGCTTCCCTGAGGAAGTGATCGTTGACCTGAGATCCAGGTAACCAGGAGAAGGAGGAAGATTTTTCTAGACAGTGGAACAGCACGTGAGAGTCCTGAAGCAGATTGGAGAGTTGAGGGGTATGAGAGATATTTAGCAGGTGAATTGATAAGATTTGGTGATAGGGTGGCCATGGGAAATAGCAGGGGAAGATGTCAAGGATGATTTCTAGATTGATGGTTGAAGGATGGTATCATGCAGGAAGTCAGGAAACACTGGAAATAGAGTCTTGTCTTTTTTGTTTCTGTCTTTGTCTGGGAGATTGGGACATGGGAAAGATTATGAGTGGGGTTTGATCCTGGTTAATTGGAAGTGCCTTGAGATATCTAACAGAGGCTGGCGGGTATGTGGCTGAGGAGGGATCTGAACTCACCGTAGGAAACTGTGAGTCATGTGAGAATCAGTGGTAATAGAAGCAGTGGGTAAGGGTAAGATTTTCCAGAGACAGAGTAGAGAGAGAATCATGGAAGTCTTAGGACTGAACAATAACATTAAAAAAATTATTGCTTATTTTTTAATTGAAGTATAGTTGATGTACAATATTATATGTTACAAGTGTACAACGTAGTGACTCACAATTTTTAAAGGTTATACTCCATTTATAGTTATTATAAAATATTGGCTATATTACCTGTGTTGTACAATATATCCTTATAGCTTATTTAATACCTAATAGTTTGTACCTCTTACTCTCCTACCCCTGTGTTCCCCTTCCCCCTTCCCTCTCCCCACTGATAACCACTAGTGTGTTCTCTATATCTGTGAGTCTGCTTCTTTTTTGTTACATTCACTAGTTTGTTGTGTAAAGTGGTACCACATATAGGTGATATCATACAGTATTTGTCTTTCTCTGACTTATTTCACTTACCATAATACCCTTCAAGTACATCCATGTTGCTGCAAATGGCAAAATTTCATTCTTTTTTATGGCTGAGTAGTATTTCATTGTGTATATATACCACATCTTCTTTATCCATTCATCTCTTGATGGACATTTAGGTTGCTTCCATGTCTTGGCAATGTAATAATGCTGCTATGAACATTGGGGTGCATGTATCTTTTTGAATTAGTGTTTTTGTTTTTTTTGGATCCATACCCAGGAGTGGAGTTGCTGGGTCATACAGTAGTTCTATTTTTAGTTTTTTGAGAAACCTCCATACTGTTTTTCACAGTGGCTGCACCATTTTACAGGAAATCCTAACATTTAAAGGGCAGGAAGAGGAGGAGGAGCCAGCAAACAGAAGGTTGAGCAAAGTTCATTTTTCTCATGTGAAAAGTTTAGATGTTAAAAGTCAACTGGAAGAAAGCAGTTGTTTGAAGGAGGTTGAATGTATAAGAGAGAGAAGGTTCAATAATGAAAAAAGCCTAGGAAGGCAGGAAGGGATGGGATCCAGAGTGTTGTGTCTCAAAGAGATTACGGTGACATTGTCACCAAATATTTTGCTGAATTTATGGCAGGAAACAGATATTATCAGGGGTTTCACAGGGCCAGTGTGCTTTGGTTTTAGCTTCCAACTTGACATTTCTTGCCTGGGAGGAGATGCTTCAGTGAATGTGCAAGAGCTGTGCATTTTTGCAGACTCTTTCAGGATCCATGAGTTTCTATGTGAGAAAATTCATCTACGACATTCCCATCATCCAAACCGGTCTTCCAGTGTCCACAACGCTCTGTGCCCTGACTTGGCCTCAAAAGGAAAGACTTGAAGAAGGCAAAACTTGTTTTTTTTTTCCTTTTCTATTTTCCTCAACAGAATTATTCAGCCATATGGAAATCCTATTTTAAATTCCATGAATCAGCTCTCCCTAGTGAAAGATTTTAGCATTTGGGGGCAGTTTTTGTGGAAACGTTTTGCAGGATGTGAAGTGACAGCTGCCTCTTTTCAGACACCCTGATTCCAGCTGCATCAGTGATTTGGGTTCCAGAAAGTTATCAGAGTGGAAGGACTCATGCCATAGACAGAAAGCAACCAATAAATTTAATGTCACTGAAGCTGTACTTAGATCCTATAATATTGTTGGAGAAAGTGTATAATTCTGGAATGGTTGTTGGAAAAGACCGCTAATGCTGGTCCCGGAAGGAGACCAGATTTGACAATCAAATGGGAAGGAAGGTCAGGACTTGGGATGGAAGTGGGAAGATCTAGAAAGAGGCACTGGAGTGAGATTTGGGCCATGTAAGATTATTATTATTTTTAGATGGTATAATCATTAAAAAAACAGTCTGTGAGCAAGAAGCATCTCAGGATTGGATTTGGAGACTGAAAGGCCTGGAGAAAAGATGCCAAAGGGACAAGAAAGGCCCAGACTGACTGGCTGGTTGCAGTAAGGGAGGTTTCGTCTGAGGACTATCTGTGAGCCTGAGGCCTGGAAAACAAGTGCAATGTTTTGTTTATTTATTTCTGATTTTTTAAATGCTCAGAAATGTTAAACAAGAGAGCTCTGATTTAAACTAGGGAAATGGAACGAGTTTCAGAAACCTCATCGATGTGTGAACCAGTACCAAAAGGGCGCTGAGACATGTGCAATTATGTGCCTTTTGCTTAATCTGCGTGTACATCGTGTCGCAAGAGTCTCTCCCTCAGTAGGAGGTTTATTTGTGGTGGGTTGAGTAGGTAGTTGGGGAGCAGGTTCTGATTCTAAAAGCAAAGCTTTTGAAAGAGAAATGTTCACTGCCCTAGATCACAGCAATGGAAAGTTATCCAAGTGCTGGCAAACCAGTAGGGACGCTTCATCTTGTTTTGCTCGATCTGGGCATATTTTGTCACCATCTTTATTAATTCACTTATTGTCTTATATATAGCATCTATGTCTTATTGATACCACTCATATACCATCATATATCTATATATCTCTAGATATCTATATATATTTAAAATTTACCATTATATATCCCTAATGCCTATAATACTGCCTGGCACAAAGTAAAGTCAATCACTCCTTCTCTGCAATCATCTATGTCTAATTTTTGTTAGAAACATTCTTTCAGCAAATGTTTATGCTGGTGCTCTCAGGCCTGCCCTAGGCATCTCTCCCCAGGATATTAACCCCCTACCCAGAGAAGCTCATTTCCAACGATATCCTACCCAGCAAACAGAGGATTATGTTCCCAGGAAGCCTTGCAATTGCAAATAAAAAAGCTCTAGCTTGGAATTATTTTTGGAAAGCAAGAGTGACAAAATACATTGCTGTACTACATCAGGAAAATGCAAAGTAGAGAGGGAAGGACACATATGGAAAAGGCAGTGAACGTAAAAATGAATTACAAGGAACCAAATCAGCATGCGAATGGTGAGAGAGAGCCCCTCTGGCATCCTTCATCCTGACAGGTCCCGAGGCACAGCCTGCACCTTCCCGAGGAGTCATTTCAGCCTCCTGGGGAGGAGCTGGCAGCTGCAATCTGCCAAAGACAAATGTTTGTCTACAAGCAGGAGAGAGGGCATTGCAGCAAAGTGTCCCTCACCAGGGGGCTTTGACTCTTGCCTGGAAGAGGCTCTTCTGTACATCTCCCCATGGGTCTCTGGGCATCCCCCAGGGGCTCAGTGGACAGAAGTGAACTGAACTCTCTGGTTTTTTCATGCTTGATCTACAGAAGATGCTCAGAAAATGTTAGTCCTCTTCCTCTGGAGCCACGTTTCAGGTGTGGCACCTGCAGAATTTGTCTGTGTGATTTTGAAATGGCTGTCCCACGTAAGGTGGCAAGAGCAACATGCCCGAGGGTTTTTGTTAGGTGAATGTCAGTGGGACCAGGTGAGGCCTGCCCAGGGGGACCCGTCACAGCTTTTGTCAGAGTCTTGTGAGCCATCCTCACGTGGCAATCCCTGTCCAGACGATACTAGGTTTTTATAGAATGCCCAGCTTATGTCCAGCACTGTGGACAGGGGCTGTGAATTAAGTCTACAAAGGTGTTTAGAAAGTGGCCTCTGCCCTGAAGTGTTTGTAACATGGATAGGAAGAAGGTAATGCTGACAGCTGATAGATGATAAGTGCTGAGCTCAGAAACAGACATGGTCTGTATTGCAGAGCATAAGAAGGGCTCTGCCATCCTGGCATGGAAATGCTATACCTCCATCCGTGCAACAGAAGATGACAGTTTCTCTACGGCAGCAGCTTCTCAGGCTGAATTAAAGAGACTTAGAAAAACCGATAAGGACAAATAAAAGCCCTTAATTTTTCTAACATTCTTTTGTGCCAAGCACTGTACCAGACACTGTTCCTCATTAATCTTTATTATAACCTGACGAGGATGAGTATTATATTAAAAGCCACAGTTTACAGGTGAAGAGACTGATGCTCTGAGAGATAACCCAAGGTCACACAGGCAGGGTCAGGATGCAAACCTAGGTCTTTTGGACAATAAAAGCCAATGTTCCTTTTTGGCTGTGCTACGCTGCTTCTCACAGAATGCTCTAAGTATGGGACATCTCCCTTAATAACTTCTGACATAACCTTGGAATAGGGACCCAGAGCCTCGGTAGAAAGAGTAAGTGGCAAGCTACAGCATCACAGAGTAGAGGGGAGAGTTAACAAGCACCTCTGCCAGTTTGCTGCTCTCTGTTGTCAAGTGAGGCAGCTCTTCCCATGTCTAAAACAACCAACAAACAAGCACTGCCCCACCCTCCCTAGCCCAGGGTCACTATTATGTATCTGAGGGGGTGGAGGGGGCTGTGACCTCTTAGCCAGTGAGGTCCCCAGAATGATGTGCTTCCTTCAAGGAAGGACTATCGCAGCCAGATGAGACAGGGGGTGAGCTGAAAAGGGAAGGGACTCAGAATTATAGGTCCTGGGTCCAAGTTCCATTTCTTCCCTTTCCTGCCTAGTCACTGAACCATCTAGGCTGGAACACTAGGTAATTGTACCATCTATTTCCCAGGGTTTAGAAAGATTGAAATAAAGCTCCAGAGCGTGAGAGCTTTGGAAAATGCTGCACACATGCCAGGTACTATTTGATGTGCAGCACCGCTGTAGGTGATGGGTAGCTTATTTTTAAATGTGTAGTTTAAAAAATTCCCACTGAAAATAGACCCCAAATGACACTGTTGGCAGAGTATGAGAGAAAGAGCTGACTGTCGTCTTTAGAAGCCATGAAACTACACTCAGAAAGCCACTGGCTTCAAGGAGAGCCTCAGACCGAGTGGAGTAGCTGAGAGAATGGCCTCATTGGGTCCCGCAGGTGGAGGGAGGCCTCTGGTCAGAGACAGCAGTTGCTCAGAGCAGTGTGGGTGACTCAGAGAGGGCTCAGGCAGCACTTGACCGCTGGTGCTGTGATCACCATCCCCAGCATGGGGCTGCTGATGACGTCCTCCCTTCACTTGGCGGGCATCAGCAGGGTTATGTGGAAGCCCAAAGATTGAGCCAACTGGGGTAGCAGACAAGAGCAGCAAGAAAAGAAAGAAAGAAAAAACCCCAGCAAAATGCTATCCTATCATGGATTAGCAGACTCTTTCCCTGGACCCTTGGTTCTCCCTTTCACCATTCTAGAGCAAAATAATGGAATGATTGTGTAGCTGGGACAGACTCCTGGTCTGTCAATCTGGAAATGGGGTCTGCTTTCCAACCCAGCCCTGGGTAGATGGAGGGTGGGAAGGGAGCTCATGGACCATGCTGTTGGGTTGATACTGTCCTTCCTTCAGGGTGGAGTTTCCACCTTGGAGCTGGGTTGCCCTGCCTTGGTTAGCCCTGGGGACCTGTAGTTGCATTAGTCTACCTGCTAATGTCAAGAGCATATTTTGTAAAGATTAGACTCTCTTGCCTTGATCTCTTTGGGAGGGAGGATTGGTGGCCCAATGATGAAAAGATATTTCAGGTTCAGAACTTAAAATCTAGTGATCAGAGGAGCTCCAGAGAATGACAAGAGGACTTGGATGGGTTTTGAGCATCCATTCTAGCACTTAGCCAACCTGAAAAAACTGGTCAGCGTCTGGCCTATTCCAAGAAAGTCAGACTCTTTAATACAAGGGAATATAATCAGAACTCATACCACTACTCTTTCATCAGGGACCTATGGTAGTCATTGTCAATCAGTTGTAACACTCTTTGAACTAGAGCTTAGTCTTCCCGGCATTAGAAGTCTTTTCAACAGAGAGCTTTATGAAAATTTACCAATTGTCAGGAGCTGTCACTTGAAATTTATTTATTCATTCATTCATGTGACAAATATTATTGAGCTTTTCCTTTATGCCAAGCAATGCTGGGAAAAATCAGAAAATATTCCTGTTCTTCAGAGTTTAAAGCTCAGTGGGAGAGCTAGATGTTACACAATAATCATCCCAACAAATGCAACATTGCAGTGGTGACCAGTGTGTCAAAGGAGAAATATCTAGTGCTCATAAGCAAAAGATGGCACCTGGCCAGAGAAGTCAGGGAAGAAGTGATGGCTGAGCCGAGACCTGAAGGATGGCTAGAGGTTAACCAGGTTGAGGGTAGGGCGTGGAAGAAGACTTCAGGCAGAGGGAAGAGCTTGTGTGCAGCCTGCAATGTGAGGGAGCACAGTGAGAGTGAGTGTGAGGCTAGAGACGCAGGTGGGGCCCAGGTCCTGTTGGGTTTCCTCAGCCAAGTTAATGGGGTTTTGTTTTTATTCTGAGAACAATGAGAGGCAACCAAGGAATTTTCTGCTGATACAATGTGTGCTTTGAAAAGATCACTCTGGATAGAATGAGTGTGGAAAATAGATTGGAGGAACTCATTGGGAATGAGGGTAGACCAATGTCCTGGATCATGATGTTGCTGGCATTTTGTATTGAGGGTTGTAGTAAAAAAAAAAATTCTGAAAATCACTGCTCTGGAGGCTTCTAAGGAAACAGGTCTATTCTGGGGTTCTGAGCCAATGAGAAAAAACTCAGTACTGAAAGGAGAAGGGCTTTAAGAAGATGCTTAAATAATTCACTCCAATCTTGGGGCCTTGGCCAGGATGGCAGAGGGTTTTCTAGGATGGTTCCACATTTCTGGATCCAGAGGCAAAGAAGCATCTCAAGCACCTAAGTCAGCGGTAGGGCCAGGTTATAAATCCACTCCTCCCAAACCCCATGCATGATACTTGCTGAAAAGGAAGGAGACAAAAGAAAGCAAATTTGCTTTTGAGGGCTCATGACTACCTCCAGAGGTGCATCCTTACAGAACATGTGCATCTGCTAAGGCTTCATGGGTTGGCAATGACTACATCAGGTGTAAGGCCTCCTTTTGTCTCCACAAAGTCCCTCTCCCAAGTCTTCTCAAACCAGTGAACAGCTTTCCCACTTCTAAAGATTTCTAGGATTGAAAGCTCCTTAATCCTCCCTTTCCTACATTTTCTATGTTGGGTAAAGACTTTAACAGAAGCTTCCATACTGCATCCTTGTACCTGTGAATCAAGCTCAGAATCAAGGGCTTCTGAGAACATCAGAGCTCAGACGTTTGGGTTGTTGAGTATGTTGTAGGCACCCTGCATTTGGCAATCTGACATATGAGCCATGGAGAGCTGGTTCTCTTCGTTGCCACAGAAACCAAATTGAGCTGGATTTAGCATTAAATTACAGGGTACCCACAGAGATAGAGCTAAACATTTGTCTACCACTGTTTGTTTCTTTTCTTTTCAAATTGAACCTTCCCAGCAAGTGGTAGCAACACCTGCGAAGTTAAATGGGGCCAGCAGGACATGTTGTGACAAAGGAGTGAGGGTTCTGGAATCTTTGTAAGTGGCAAGGACACAGATTTCCACCAAAGGCAGGGTTACTGCCCAAACATCTCCCTCCAAGGCTTTAGGTCCTGCCAATTCAGAAGGAATATCTCAGGGAGGATGGGAAAGAGAATTGGATAGAGTCTAGAGCTGTGGCTTCTGATACAGTTACCTCATGTGGATTTTGAGCACTTGAAATGTGGCTAGTTCAGATTGAGATGTGTTATGAATGTGAAACACATGTCAGATTTCAAAGGCTTAGTATGATAAAAAGAATATAAAATGTCTCATAAATTTTTAGTACTTACTACATGTTGAAATGATAATATTTTGGAGCTCTTGGTTTAAATGCGAGATATTACTGAAATTATTTCCACCCGTATCTTTTTATAATTTTTAATGTTGCTACTAGAAAATTTAAAATCGCATATGTGGCTCACATTACATTTCTATTAGAACTGTCGTTCTAATGCTCAGTTGATTTGCCATCAACCCAGTTGTTTAATCTTGAGATACTTCAGATTATTTATCTGCAAATGGAGGTACTAACACCCTCTCTAGCTTCTTCACAGGTTTACTGTGAAGATTTAATTTGATGCTAGAGTGGATTCTGTAGTGCACTGTTCAGATTTCCCCTTTAGGTACTTATTTCACCAGCTGCCAGAATATTGGCTGCTGCTGACTCTTAGGCGAGTCCCTCTTCAGGAATTGCCTGCAGCTGTTCTTTCAGATGGGTCTATAAAATGCAAGTGGTTCATCCAGTATCAAGCACAGGCAGGGCCAGAGATCACAAGGAAGCTACATGTGCAAATGGCTCAGACCTCCCTATTACCACTACGATTGCCTCTCCTTCAGCTGACACCCATGCCTGTGGCTGCAGTGGATCCTCCATTATCTACAACTCATGGAGGAGAAAAACGTCATGTATGGGTTACAGATGGGTTGGCTTTACTTGTGGGCGAAGGCCGAAAGTGGACCGCTGGGAACCACAGACCCACTCACTAGTGGTCCCTAAAGAGAGATGAGAGAAAATCCTCTCAATAGGCAGAGCTTGGAGAGGTAGTCCTGGTCATCCATTCTGTGCAGAAAGAGAAGTGAACAGAAGTAATAATAGACATAGACTCATGAGGAATAGTGAATGGTTTGGCTGTTGGTCAGGAGCCTGGAGAGAAAAAGGCTGAAGGATTGAGGGCCTGGGGGGCTGGGGAAGAGGTGTGTGGGTGGATGTCTGGGAGTGGGCATAAAGAGTTAAGATCTATGCATAGCATGTTAATACCACCGGAGAGCAGCCATGGTGGGAGAGGCACTAAATAACTAAGTAGATGAAATGACTCAGCCAGTTGACATCAGCCAGCCTCTGTCTTCAGGCACCTCAGTATTTGAACAATGGACGGTGGTCCCATGGTGGCAGGGATCAAGGAAATCCACATGGTATACAATCTAAATAAACAACCACTATAGGACACTGTGACCCCAAAAGATAGAATATAGGGATCCAGGAACCAAAGGGTAAAGTATGAGTGGTCCTGCTTACTCTCCCTCCCGATGACTCCCCTGTGGAATTTGTGCTCTCCAGCCCCACAGTTGTAGACTCTGTGGGTCTAAGGGTGCTGGTTCACAAAGGGGGATGCTTTCATCAGGATGTACGATAAGAGCCCATTATACTTTAAGCTGTCATTGCCATCTGGTCTCTTCTGGTTCCTTGTACCAAGAGATCAGCAGGCAAGGAAAGAAGTCACCACTCTGGCAGGAGCCACTGACCCTGGTAATCAGGAGGAAGTAAGCTGTTGTTATATAAAGGGGCAGGGAAGAATATGTTTGTCATTCAGTTGCTCCACTGGGACATCTCTTGGTACTTCCCTGTCCAATATGAGGTAAATGGACAAGTGTAACAGTCATGGCAGAGCGAGGTGTGGTGACCAGGGGCTTGGTCTCTTCAGGGATGAGGGCCTGTGTCACCCTAGCAGGTAAATTACCTAGAACAGCAAAGGTGTTGGCCAAGGCTGAGAGGAATCCAGAACGGATAATAGAGGAGGAAGATGTGAGAATCAGTTGCAGCCTCAAGATCAGATGTGGTAATGGTGGTTTGTCCCACTAATCTTCCTCTGGTAGTTTCCCCTGGTGAACAGAGCAGAGAGAATAGCACAGAAGCTGCTCCCAGAAGGGGCACACTTCTATGGGAAGTGTGAAGTATGAAGTATGAAGCAAGTGATCTGGCGGGTACCAAAGATGCACCGTATGGGATGCTGTGGTGTGCTGCCCAGAATTCCTACATGGGACCGAAGTGTTGGCTACTAATGACTCACATCAGAGTCCCTCTCTAAGAATCATCCTCATCTGAAGGTAGCCAAAGGTCACACCTCCTCCCTGAGGGAAGCCTACATCCAGCGACTGGGTGGTGTGCAACATGGACTGGTTCTTTGTCTTGATTCAGAATAACTTTGTAGGGAAGCCCAGTTCCTGAGCTTCCTATAGGATTCAACTTCTGCCTCTGCCTAATTTTGCTTCTCTTACTCCCTTAAAGGGAGAGCACCCCCAGTAAATTTCCTGCATGCAAATATTTGTCTCAAGAGTGTGTTTCCCAGACCACCCAACATAGGAGTGATGCCGCCGGTCTCGGTATGGTACAAACCACACTTTGTATGGCCCCTGGAGCTCTGGGTTCTAGTCAGAGCTCTTCATGGGTTGGGTTAGTAACTTAACCTGCCTGGCTGACCCAGGTTCTTTATGTGTAAAATGGTGACAGCAAGGAAGTAGTTTGGACAGGGTGGTCAAAAGTCCCTTTAAACTGTGACTTTCCATGTGTGTGAAATGGTTAAGGAGAAGTAAGGGTTACATGAACATCTGGGAGGACCTTTGGAATACTTGAGATGTCTTTTACTTTACAGATTAGAGAGCTCAGAATCAGAGAGGTTAAGTGATTTTCCCATCCCATGGCTGCCTTGCTAGAAAGGATCAGAATGGGAATTTGGACCCAGGCTTCGGTGTGACGCCCTGTCTGGAGTTTATCCCCTTCATCGTCTCTGGATCTCTGATGTCAGTGACTATGGCAGAGATGCAGGAGTGGGTAGGAAAGAGGATGTTCAAGGTTGCTTAGGGGCTCCTGACCAGCCAGCTGCTCTACTGCACAGCTTTGCATTCTACTTGCCACTAAGAACCTTCACCTCCATTGCCAGGAGCTTATAGCCTTTGTCCTAGGGCAGTGCTTCTTAAACTCCAACGTGCAGACGAGTCGCGTGGGCTATTTTTAAAGTTTACATTCTAATTCAGCAGGTCTGAGGAAGGGCCTGAGGTTCTGCATTTCAAACATGCTTCTAGTTGTTGATACTGCTGGTCCATAGTCCACACTTTGAGGAGCAAGGTGGTCCCTTTGAGAGCAGTTCTCAAATTCTAGAGTGCATCAGAAACACCTGGGAACTTATTACAACTACTCACCCTCATAGATTCAGATTTAGTAGGTATAGGGGTTAATAGGTGGGCAGCTCTAATTTTAACAAATGCTCTTGGTAATTGAGGTAACCACCAATGTTTGAGAATCTGTAGCTGTGACCTTCACAGTTGCAATCAACATTTGTGCTCATGATTAAGCTGAACAGGCAGCACATGACTACTGCATGAAGAAGAAAGAGGCACCACCATAGCCTGGGCATCTCTGAGGACACAGCTACTGGAGAGGCACTGAGTGTTCAACGTGGACTGAGCACATATAAATACAGAAAGAACCCCTGCGACTTTAAAAATTGGCCTTAGAAGGTTATAGTTTTATTAAAACAATCAAGAAATTGAGATAAAATATCTCAATTTATTTATAAAATGTATTTTCATAGTAGTTCTAAATGTTATAATAATTAAAGAGCTTTATCTCTATCTCAAGGTGATGGAGGTTGACGGGACACTTGTGGGCTGCACATGAGGCCATTTTGTTACAACTCTGGCCAAACTGAGATTAAGATTGTAGACGCGGGCTATGGGAGCAGAGGATCCTGCTTGAGAATGCATTGTTTTGTTCTCGAGCTTCATTCCAGAGTTTGTCCAAGATGCCAGTCAAGATGGCATCAACATTCTGCTAAATGTCTTTCTTAGACTATTTAGGGTGTGCACACCCAAATGCATTCTTCAGTGATGTTGTTTGGGCAAAACGGACCTACCTCCCCTCAACTGTCTCCAGATGGTTTACCTGCCAGCCAGCCTGCTTCTCCCAAAGACACCCTCTATCTCCCCCACCGCTCACTACCTGCTGTTTGGCTAATGGACGTCCTCCCTGCCTGACAAAGGAGAAGGTTCTACTGCCTCAGTACAGGGTGGGCTGGGCATGGAGAGTGAGTAATGGCACGTCCCCGAGAAATCCACCTCCCTGCCAAATGTGCACGCCAACTTACACCTACTGAGAGTCTGGTTGCCTTTGCTTGAGCATCAGAAGAAAATCAGATTAACCCTGAAGGGGGGCGCTGTTGGCAGGACAAGCAGGATGGGCTGGCTATGGTCCTCCCACAGTGCGCCTCTCAGCACCGGGGGCTGGAGGGCCCTCACACAGCTGACCTAGGACCTGCCTCAGAAAGCCTCCACCCCTCAGCTGGCTTCACAACCCCCGGTAATAGTGCGGGTCAGAATATTGTGGGAGAGGAAGAGTCCTTCAGGATATGGAGCCTGCAAAAAGAATGGGAGGCAAGAGGATAGATTAACGGAGTGGGAATTTGGCCAAGACAGCAGTGCTGGCACCATTCTCTAGTGAGGGAAGTAGCCCAGATGCCCATGGACGAAGCTCCATGGATGGGCCCAAAGGCCTGGGTTTTGCTTATACCCACCTTAAAAAAATTTTATTTTATTTTTTCATTTGTATTTTTTCCAGCTTTATTGATATATAATTGATATATAATATTGTGTAAATTTAAAGTAGGTACATTTTCAGATCTTACATTTAAGTCTTTAATCCATTTCGAGTTAATTTTTGTGAGTGGTGTATTATAGGGGCCAATTTCACTCTTTTGCATGTGGATATTCAGTTTTCCCAACACCATGTAATGACATGACTACCCTTTCCCCACTGAGTATTCTTGACTTATGACCACCTTTTAAAGACATCTTCCCTCCTGGTATTCTCGGGTACTTCCCCCAAATGATTACTTCTTATACTTCGGTTTGGGCCCTTGTCACCTTCCTTGAAGATTTTTGTCCTTTATGTAACTGTTGCCATCAATAGGAGGTCTTATGAAATAAACTGCCTAATTAATGAAACAACTATTGACTGTGGACCTAATTTTTGCCATGTACCACATTGAGAACTAAGTGACAGCAAGATCAACCTGATGACCAAATAGAGTTTGTTGAGTGAATGAATGAATGTAGTGATAATTGCTGACCTCCTTTGAGTGCTTCCTGGGTGTGAGGTCTAAGTACCTTTTTATCTCAGTTAATTCTTACAGTTTTCCTAGCAGGAAACACTTCTATTATGCCCAGTTTACAGATAAGTGAGATACTTATCTGGTTGTGTGAGGCTGTAGAGATTCCTTTGGTGGAAAATCATGGTACTTGGCATTTTTCCATCTCTAGGCCGTGAAGCTGCAGTTTTGCTTCCAAGGTCCTTTACTGGGGGTGGGATAAGAACAAAGGTAAGTGGGGTTCACAACAGGATCTCTTTTCCTTTATTTCAAGAGATGAACGTTCAGAAAAATTGGGGGGAAACTTTGTCAAATGCAAAATCATTGTTTCTTATCTCATTGGTTTGAGTGATAGAAATAAAACCCTTAAAATGATAAGGACTTATGTGATTTTGGGGAGGCAGTGAATAGGAAAGAAGAGACTAAGAAAAGACCTGGAGAGCATGTGTTCTTTTCAGTCAGTCTTGGGGGGATGGGACCCCCAGGAGACCAGTAGGTGGTAACAGTAAAAATTTAAAAAATTGAGATAAAATTGATATATAACATTGTATAAGTTTTAAGTGTATAATGTGTTGATTTGATGTATT
Source organism: Balaenoptera ricei (assembly GCF_028023285.1). Taxonomy (NCBI): domain Eukaryota; kingdom Metazoa; phylum Chordata; class Mammalia; order Artiodactyla; family Balaenopteridae; genus Balaenoptera; species Balaenoptera ricei. The sequence continues at coordinate 130,740,397 of NC_082639.1, forward strand.
TATATATTGCAATATGATTTCTGCTGAAACTTCTAAGAGGCCAGGAGAGTGGATTTGATTTTAGAGGTCCTTGAGAAATCAAAGTGGGGAGCTAGTTCCCAGATGGTTAACTGTCAGGAAGCCCTCCTGGATGCAAAGACTCGGATATTGAATCTCCTTTCACAGGACTTGGGCTCTAATAGGGGAGACAGCATTCGAACACAAAGAGCTGCACTACAAAGTTTAATGCAGAGGGGGGAGAGGCCTACAGCAAGCAGTCGTGAAGAAAATTCTGCTGCAAAATTTCTTTCAGTCAAAGAGAAAGAAATCTGAGCTGCATCAGTTCAATCTAGCCTTTACTCGGTGTGAGAGAAGTCTGTGTTGGAATAAAATGGAGCCGCTGTGAGACCTTGGGCAGCCTATGTACCATTGGGATCCTCAGCTGAATTAGAAGTCTCTAAAGCTTCTTTCCATTCTGCATCGGAGAGGAGAAACAAACAGTAAGGAAGGAGAAAGACCTGTGCTACAAGGGCTCTGCCAAGGTTTTCTGGGGAGAGGTCACTGGCTCACAGTCTGACGTGGGGAATCGGTACCAATTTTACAGGTGGCCTGTTTTCCCTTCGCTGTAGGGGATCTGACCCCTTCAGGCACAGAGCTGCTTGGAAATTACAGCACTGCGGTTTTCAAGAAACAGCATTATTGCAGGCAGAGAGAGTTGAGTCAGCAGGTGGTGCTCTTTCTCCTGAAACAAATTGAAGTCTGCCGCTTGGCTTGTAGACAGCGCAGGGAGGTGCAAGTCGAATAAGATCTCTGCAGTCCGCAGGCATCCAAGGGGCCAGGGCAAAATGGCTTGTCAGGACTGACCCCGCCCCCTGGGCTTAACTATCCCCTCACTTGGACGTGCCCTGGAGGCTCCAGTGGGCTTGGGCTGCAGCACTGACCAAAGCGAATGTGCACAGTCCCCTCTCCTGACCTTAGCACTAGCTACTGCATTTGCAGGGGAATCTTCAGTGTCACAAATGACTGCACATGTAGATCGTGACAGGGAGGAGTCACACCATTTCTGGCTGTGATAAGCTACTTATCACTTATCATGTGGGCAGGTGAGGGGTCTGGGTCATCCTGCCATGTTGGGTGAGACAATATCCCATGGGGAACATTTAAAAACTCAGTGAAACCCTCCCCGCAAAATGAAACACTTCGGTATAATCTAAGGGAGGCAGGATTATGGGAATATCCCTTACCTGGAGGACCTGGGCTCTACCTGGGAAATGTTACAATTTTTCAGAGAAGAAAAGTCTGAAATTGGGTCTCCTTTCAAGACATATTAAGCAGAAGCAAGCAAACAAAAAGGACACACAAAAAAACAATCTCATAATAGTGTGAAAAGATCACTGGATGGGAATTCAGGAAGCTGGTAAGGACACTAGCTGTGTGACTTTAGGCAAATTCTTTTCTCTGGTCCTCAGTCTCACTTTGATCATCAGTAGTAGTTAATTGCTAAGGTCTCTTCTAGCCCCACATTTAATAGCATATATTTCCGTGTGTGTGTGTGTGTGTGTGTGTGTGTGTGTGTGTGTGTGTGTGTGAGAGAGAGAGAGAGAGAGAGAGGGAGAGAAACAGAGAGAGAGAGAAACAGAGACAGAGACAAAGATAGAGGCAGGCTCTCAAATAAGGCAGGATAGGAGCATGCATTGTTGGGGACTGAGAAAACCATTTCTTGTTGATTTCTATTTTAATCTCTAAAGTCCATAGTGACCACATCCCGTGGAAAAAGCCATGCCACTTTCACCCGTCTGGGAACTGAGGTTCTTCCTTCATAAGCATCATAACCAACATACACGTGCTTATTATACTCTTCATTTAGTTCTAGAACAGCCGTGTGCTTCCCATCAAAACCCCCATCTTCTGGCTTCTGGGGGCCAACTTTAACATACCAAGTTCCTGTGGGGAGAGAGAGTGAGCTCTTCTTTGCTCCCGAGGCGTTGGAAACATTTGGTAGACGTGAAGAGAGGGGAGACACGGCGGAGGACAGGTTGGGTGTCAGTGGGGAGTGCAACGTTACACCCCTCCTTAATAGGCTTGGCAGTTCATTAACCATCATCGGCCATCAAATATTGATTGATTACCTCCTGTGCACAGGCTAGGCTTTGGGGATGCAACTGGAGCCCTGCGCAGTCTTTGCTCTCAAGGAGCTCACTGACTTGCCAAGAGGAAATAGAGTCTATGTTTCCGCTTCAGCTCAAACACAAAAATGTAGGCCCTAAGGGGCTCACAGAGGTGCCCCTCAAAGGGCTCCCCCTTCCCCCTGCTTACGGTTTGGCTGGACACAGCCAGTAGTGAAAAGTATATTTTTCAGACTGAGGGATGCAAGCTTTGCATTTGCTTTGCCCCTGGTACCCAGATGGTCACCAGGCTCCACTGTTGAAGATTTTGTCTGGCAGAAACGTGCTCTGATTCCTTAACTCTAAGCTTTGGTGACCAGGTGGCTGAAATGAAGCAACTCTTCTGCACACTCAGCCATGTCAGGCTATGCATGCTCCAAGCCGCCAGGGGGCAGGTATCCCAGACAGAGGCAGGTCCTCAGGGGGCGTGCCGCAGAGAGTGTGTGTGTGGGGGGGCACGGCCCCAGGGGCTGCACGACACGCTGAGCACAGCTGGCCAAGGCCAAGGCTGAGCGGCCGGCTGCAGGGTGAGCTGCTGACTCATTGCTGCAGCTATGTTGCCTGGAGCAGCTCTGGGGGATTCTTTCTTATTTTAAAGGAAAATGTGATGTAACTTTAGAGACAGCAGAAGAGGGCAACAGCTGATGGTCCAAAACCTGATCCTAAACAGCAGCTGTAACAAAGCTACTTCCATCAGAATTCTTGGGCAGAAATGTTTTTATCAGCCCTGGGAGGATGTGGCCACTTTAAGGCAGCTATTCAATCAGTCAATAGGTGTGTATCAAACATCTCTCGTGGGCTCAGCACCTGTTGTGTGCTTAGATAATAAGGAGGAAAACGGGAGGTAAAAGATGGCCCTTGCCCACTTGGGGATTGTTATATGACTGACACTTAGAGAGCCTTCCTCTGTGCCAGGCACAGCATTCTAGACGCACTAACCTATGCAATCTCATGGCAATCCTGTAAAATAGCTATATTATTTTACCTATTCTACTGTAAGTTGGGGAGCCAGAATTTGAACTTCCGTCAGTTCAGGGTCAGAGTTCTTGACCACCATGCCCTCCGTTATTTGGGAGGCAGAGCCTGCAGGAACACAGGACTACTGGAGAATACTACAGGACGATCCATGGTTGAGTGATAAATTGTGTTTATAATACAAGCGTTTATGACGAGTCCAGAATAAATTCCTATCAATCTACAGTCCTGGGCCAGCTGAAGTGTGCAGATATGCTTATGTTTAAGCAAATATTGAGCCTGTGGAGGAACTTTTTTGAGAAGGCTGAGTGTCAAGATGAGAAATCGTCAGGTCAGGAAGTGGGAGCTGTCAGTTATGTAAGAGGAGTAGCATCAGGTGACGTGTGGGGTTCAGGCCAGGACGTTCCAGAATGGCCCTGGTTGCTAGGGAAAACACAGAAAGATAACTAAGCATATTTTTGCCCTTTGGGAATTTAGTCCAGGTGGATTGACATGACCAACTAATCAATTTAGGAGATATTAGCAAAATAGGAGGGAAGGGGAATAATAAGAGGGAACGAGGGCCCACAGCTGTCCCATTCGGTCCTCAGTGGGTCTACCTTTGCCTTAAGAAGGAGTCTGTGGGCCATTTTGTCAGGTGATACTGACAAAGTCTCAAAAGCTCTTTTATTTTCACTTAGAAGTGCTGGCCATACATTTGTGGTGGGGCTGATCAGAATGACTTGAGTACTTCTGGTTTCCAAGTTGGTAGATCCTCTTGGACAGCTGTCAGAGCAACTTCTCATATGAAACTCATAAAACACCTTTGTCTCTCAGCTGGTAGATAGATGCTTCCAAAGCAAAAATGTGCCAGCTCTCTGACCCAATTCCCAATGTTCCATATACTTTTTAGGCGCTCATTTGGACCCCATGGATTTAGACTCCAGTATCTCTTTTGTCCCTTCCTTTGTATTTAGTTACGTAGAGATTGATGCAGTCTACCCATTTCTACTCCTGTTTTGCTCATAGTTATTAACTGTTTGTGATCCATGTCATAACATTTCTATGGCTGGCTGAGATACAATAGGGGTTTTAGGAGCTTGAAAATTGTGAGGAAGACAAGAGATGAATAAGATCAGGTGAAGATGTCTGTCTTGGACACAATTCCTTTGGTGGAGTGCTAGAAAAGTAACAAATTAGTCCAGGAAGACTTCTGGGGTGGAGTCAAAGCAGTGTGAACTACAAACAAGTAGAAAGGAACATATTTCCTTACACTTGAAAGAAATAGTTTTGACCCTGTCCCATGGGAATAGATAATTAAAGGGGAGGGGCAGGATGTGTACAGGTAAGGAGGAAGGGATCAGAATTAATCTGAACTGAGGCGAGTATAAACAGAAATGACCAATGACTACGTAAACCATCCTAAGATAAAGGGAATGCTGGGGGTTTCATTATAATTCTCAAGTAATATTTCTTGTATTCGAAGTTCTCAATTCAGAGAAATAACGTTCTTTTTAACTTCTAAATACCTGGTTGTTCCTGTCCAGTGCTGAAAGAGACCACGTGAAGCAGGACACTGCAGGAGAATAAAGCAGAAGCCAAGGGCCCAGTGCCCTGCTATCCCAAACTGAAACCACCGTCTCTCGGCATCACATTCTCTCTGTGTGGGTAGGTTAGCTGGGCAGCTTTCTCTTTGGGGCTCTCCTTGGCCTATTTCCTGGTGCAACTGGTGACAGATGAGATCCACATTCCTTGATAACTACCACATTACTTGGTTCTGGGAATGGGCGAGAAATAGAGATACTTACAAAATTGTTAATTTCTCCAAAGCTGGATTGTGTCTCCTTTATCTCTTCATCCTTAGCATGTAAAACAGTGCCTGACACATCATAATAAGTCAGTAAATGTTTATTGAGCTCTTTTAAACAATCTGTGCTTTGGGGTTGGCCAGGTGGAAGATACAAGATTTAAGAAAAGGGTGCCCTATCTCCTTTGCCTCTGAATTATTTCTCAGATGATAAAATGTTGGCAGAATCTTGATGATCCTCAAGAAGCCCGAGGAATAGGGCTGCAAAATACAGAGGATGATAAGTTATTCCAGAAATAGAAGGAAAAAGCCCTTCAAGAGAACTTGTTGAGGTTTTGGTTTCTGCAAGGACTGAGTGGCATAAAGAGATGAGTTGTACAAATGCTTGCAGGAAATGTTTTCTCAGAGGGTGAGGTGTATGTCAGGTGGATAAGGATAGTGTGTGCAGAACAGGTGTGGCCCATCTGGGGAGCTCTGGGGGTGCAGAGGTGGGTGTGGTGTAGCTGGAGCACAGGGGAAAGGTTGAAAGAAGAGGCTGCAAGGGTTTTAACAGTGGGGTAGTAACGACTGCATTTTCATTTTAGAAAGATAACCTGGCAGTAGTGGAGCAGGAGAGGGAGAAAGAAGGAGGGAGGCAGCAGCACCAGCCAGGAATCCACGGCAATAACCTAAGTGAGCTGTGGTAAGCACCCAAGAAAGGGCAGTGTCAGTAAGCACGAAGATGAGTCAGACTGGGCAATAATGAGGAGTTCCACGTGACTGAGCTTATAAATTCAACAGGGAGAAGGAGGAGTCTAGGAAGGTGAACATCCAGGGGTTTGAGGTCCTGCTGCAAATGAGGAAGTTTTTGAAGTGTTCTTATCTTAAAACTCGTGCAAATTTGCATAAAGTTATACTGGTATTTGCATTGTTATGAAAATAATATTGAAAACCACTTAAAAGACATAACCTTCCCTTCCAAAGCTTCAGAGGAAACTGACACTTTGGAAAAATTCACCATGGTTATGTGTGGTTTCTGATGCTCCCAGCATTTCCTTTGAGAAGGATGAGCATCCTTTGTGATCTGGCTGCAGCCCTCCTTCCACCCTTCCCTTGGCCAACTGGTCTACTCACCTTCAGTCTCTCCCCACCTCATCATGAATATTCTGATTCTCTGGTTTTGCAAATGATTAAGGCTTCCTCCCCATCTCAGGCCCATCTTCAAGGCTCAATTCAGATGCTCCCTCCTCCATGTGGGCTCCACAACCCCGTCTCACCTCCCTGCATTTTCCTCCTCTAAGATTTTGTAGACTTGTTGCTACACTGCTTTTTTTTTTTTGGTAATTTAACCATAGATGAAACCATAAATTTAAAAAAAGTTGTTTTTTTTTTAAAATTTTTATTTATTTATGGCTGTGTTGGGTCCTCGTTTCTGTGCGAGGGCTTTCTCTAGTTGTGGCAAGTGGGGGCCACTCTTCATCGCGGTGCATAGGCCCCCTATTATTGTGGCCTCTCCTGTTGCGGAGCACAGGCTCCAGACGCTCAGGCTCAGCAATTGTGGCCCACGGGCCCAGTTGCTCCACGGCATGTGGGATCCTCCCAGACCAGGGCTCGAACCCGTGCCCCCCTTACCGGCAGGCAGATTCCCAACCACTGCACCACCAGGGAAGCCCCAAAAAATTTTTTCGTAAATAAAAATTACTAAAAAAAAATTATGGTGGTTATTACTATTATGGTATTCAAAGTTGTATGCTTTGTTTTTCCAAGCTGATTGCAAGTCCTATGAGGTCAGGGACCATGTCATTGATATTTTATCTTTTCTTTTTTTAACATCTTTATTGGAGTATAATTGCTTTACAATGGTGTGTTAGTTTCTGCTTTACAACAAAGTGAATCAGCTATACATATACATATATCCCCATATCTCTTCCCTCTTGCGTCTCCCTCCCTCCCACCCTCCCTATCCCACCCCTCTAGGTGGTCACAAAGCACCGAGCTGATCTCCCTGTGCTATGCAGCTGCTTCCCACTAGCTATCTATTTTACATTTGATAGTGTATATATGTCCATGCCACTCTCTCACTTTGTCCCAGCTTACCCTTCCCCCTCCCCATGTCCTCAAGTCCATTCTCTAGTAGGTCTGCGTCTTTATTCCCATCCTGCCCCTAGGTTCTTCATGACCATTTTTTTTTTTTTTTAGATTCCATGTATATGTGTTAGCATCAATCAGCTCAATAACTACTTTTTGAATAGATGTGGTCATTCTGTATATATAAACCAAACTTATATATTAAAATAGACATTAAATTTATTGTCTATTTGCATTAAATGAAAGCTTTTACTTCTTCAGCAAAACACATTTAAATATCAGAAAGCCAATAGCTTTCCCCCTCCCCTTTATGTCCTTTCTACCTCCCTTTCGTTTAATGGGACAAGTAAAAGGCATGACTAGGGTCATCTCAGGTGAATGTGATTTTGATGTTTTCAAAGTGCAAGCACTTTTTCAGTCCAGACTGCCTGAACCAGTTCATAGCTGTTTAGTCAGACATTTCTCTGCTTGCAAAATCAAAAGGTGGAAAAGCTAAGACGTGTGATGGGAAATTACTTTCTAAAGACATAAATACAGACACGTGTCTTTTCCTGAAGCCCTCATCCCTCCCCTGCTCCCTCACTCACTAGGTCAGGGGTCCCCACCGGGTCACACTTTATTGCTAGTGCTTGTTTGTGCCTGAGAATGAAGCTCCCCCAGGGAATGTCTGGGGGACATTCTACACAGCACATTATCATATTCTTAATTAGGTAAAATCTCATCAAAGAGTGTACTGGGTCCATTTCTTGAGAGAACACAGGAAAAGAGAACTGAAAAATGTTCCTAAGGAGGGATCATGATGTTTTTTCATCCACTAAATCTCTGAGTCTGGTAAACATGGAATGAAAAAATGGAGAGGGAAAAAAGTGCAGAGAATTTCTGGTGAGGCTGTTGATACAAGTAGAAAGACTGAATGAGGGAAGTCACATAAAAAATCCAGAAAGTAAACATGGAATAAATGGTTGGGGTTAGGCTTTGGAGGAATGAAAACATGGTCTATCAGTTAAGTAGCTGTAGAGTCAGAGAATAAGTGGAGCCTTTCAGAGTTTACTTCATCTTGGAACCATTCAAGTTCTATCAGGACACTAGTTATCTATTGGATCTCTAAATCCTGTGAATTTAACTCTGAATTAGTTTCCTATTGCTCCTGTAACAATTTAACACACACTTAGAAGCTTAAAACAATACAAATGCATTATCTTACAGTTCTGTAGGATAGAAGTCTGACAGATACCTCACTGGGCTAAAACCAAGGTCTTAGTTTCTTTCTGGAGGCTCTAGAAGAGAATTTGTTTCCTTGTCTTTTCCAGCTTCTAAAGGCCACCCTTGGCTCATTGCCCCCGACTTCCATCTTCAAAGTGAACAATGTTCAGCTCTCTGATGCTGCTTCCACCATCACATTTCTTCCTCTGATCTTCTTATTCTGCCTCCTTCTTCCACTTTCAAGGACTCTTGTGGTTACTGTGGGCCCCCCCTTCCCAGATAGTCCAGGATGATCTCCTTATTCTAAGGTGAATTAAAAGATTCCACCAGCAACCTTTATATCCCTTTGCCATGTAACTTAACACAGTCACAGGTTCTGGGGATTAGGATATGGGCATCATGGGGGGTGGGTGGATATTATTCTGCCTACCACAATCCCTGTTGCCATTACCCAAATCCAAGTCACCATTACTCTTACCTGGATTACTGCAAAAGAATGGATTTTGGAGTCAAACTGCCTGCATTCCAATTCTGACTCTGTCATTTACTAGCCGTGTGATGGATGTTAGGAAGATTCTCTCAGCCTCAGTCTCTTATCTGTAAACCGGGGACACTAATAGTACCTACCCCATAAGATTGTTGTGAGGATTGAACACATACTTGACATGTGGCAAACACTCAGTGTTAGCTATTATTATCGTTAACTGGTCTCACTGCCCCTACTCTCAACCTTATTTACTTATATCCTCCATACTGAAGTCATCTTTCTTAAACACAAGCTGAGGGTGTTCTTCTTTACCATGCCGTGACTGTCATTCACGTTACGGTCTTTGCTGTCTCGCCTCTCTCCACAGTTGAGTCATAGTAGATGATTTGAAGTCCCATGAATGCAACAGTTATTTCATGTCTCTGTGCCTTTGCACATGGTGCTCCTTTTGCCTGGACTTCCGTCTTTCACTTGACTATGTGTCCAACTTCACCCATCCTTCAGAGCCAATTCTCTGACATCTTGGGCAGAGCTGATCACCCATTCAACTCTTCTGTACCACGTGCATATCCCTGAGTGCACCACCCAGCCTGGCTGCTTTTCAGAGGCAGGGACCACACTTCACCTCTGCCTGGAACCTGGCACATACCAGATACTCAAGAGAAGAGTGTTGAAAGCCTGTGAGATGGGAATTTATTATTTTTAAAAATTTATTAATGTGTTTTCCCTCATGCATTTCTTTACATGTTTCCCCTCCCATGCTGTCTGAGACATCTATTTACTTCAGGGAGTATTAGGGTTTTCGTAACAGGAATGCAAGAAGAAAAATATTAAATATCCAGCTTTTGACACCCAGAGTAAAATTTGTTTTGAAGAATCTTTTAATTTTTTCCTTTTTAGTTAAAAAAAATTTTTTTTTCCATAAGTTTTGAAAACCAGGCTTCACAAATGAGAAAGGTTGTAAAAACTTCTTAGCTCTTTTAGCACATTAAAAACCAGTTTGGTTGGATCAGGTCTTAGAGATTCTTCCATAAAGGTAGAAAGGACACTGTTCTCTGCAGTTAACCTGAGCATGAAGTGTTGTGACCCTGAGAAGAAGAAGGATAAGTTGTAAAGGAGACAAAATGGAAATCTCCATTTGAATCCTGATGAATTTTTGGAAGAAAGGAAGGTATGGATTTGGTGAAAATCTTGTGTCTTGATTGCAAAGGTAGAAGCAAGAGGCATTTTCATTTTCCCAGTTTCCTTTTGGGACTTGGAAGAAATCACCTTCAAGGATGTTCCCTACATCATATGGAAGATATATTAAAGTAAATGATGAGGTATGGTAAGGCAGTGGAAAACCTTGATTCTAGCTTCCCAACATCTTCCTCCGCTCCCAGGTGGAGCAAGAAGAATCCAGAAATTGCATTGCTCCCTGCCCTGTTGACTAATGTGGAAAGCAGTTGATAGTGCTGTGGGCTAGTGACCCTGTAGTGAAAGCTATATTGTAGACCCCTGGAGTAGGGGTAAAATGGCTATTAGACCCCAGAGGGTCATGCAATGCAGGTGTGAGCTGATCTTGGGCCAGTCAGCAAGGAGGTTCACTAGGCTCAAACTGAATCAAGAGAAGGCAGACTATGAATCTGACCAGCTGCTGACTTTGGTCTTGGGCATTGGCAGGAAGAGCACTAACCAGATGGACAAGATCCACCATTGCTGCAGGAGACCCAGAAGGATGTGCAGAGAGGCACCAGGAGAGATCTGAGGTCTCTCCATCTGCCATTATAATCTCTGCCATATATACAGACACTATATCTGTACATATGAAAAAGTTGGAAGGGGAAGAGCTCAGAATTACGGCATATATGTACAGAAAACTTTTACAAAGGAAAGGAGACTTGTTTAAAACAAAATGATTGATAAATCACTAACTGGGAAGTTAAAAATTCTTCTTTTTTTGTTGACTCTTGCTGGACTAGGGGTGAGGTCAGCGTAGGATCAGCTGCACGTGAGCTTTGATACTGAGTCACTGAATTCCTTATTGTATAAATCCAGGGTATCTCATAGCCTTGCTCTTTAGTCCCTGAAGATAAGAAAGGCTTGACTCTGTGAGCACACCTGTCTCAAAGTGTCATGCTTAGCAAATTTTCTTCTGAATCTCATTCCTAATGGAACTAACAGCTTATTTGGGCCACATATATCCCTCCTTGTTGCTTTTGCTACTGGCATTTTATTTTTTCCTTTGCTGTATAGAGGAAAAATTCATGTCAAAATTAACTTGGGATTCTAAAAATTTTAAAGGCATCCTTAAGACTGTTCCCAATTTGCAGATGGGTTATAATTCAAAATATCATTTGAAAGTTTGTTGTTTGGAACTCAGAAGGGACTATTTTCACATAGATATAGTGTGCTTATTGGTGGTTAGATTCCTAGACATATATAACTCAAAATGCAACTGAAATACAGAATATTTGAAATAAATAGTTACAATCATTGTGGTACCATGCCAAGGATTAAACAAAACAGAAAAAAAAAAAAAGGAAATGAAATCAAACCATGTTCGTTTTGAATGCTAGTGTTTTAGGGAAAACACATTTAATTAAAAAGTGATAAGAGGTATAGGAAGATTCTGAAGAGGGTTTCTCAGCAATTTTCAGGGCTTTACTGGCTCTTTGAAAATATGATTTACATTTGAAAGTCTCCAAATTTCCTTTCTCTTGTTACTGCTGTCACAGGCATGACTCATGCATATTGGCTATGATAATAGATTTTTCACTATTTGGGGATAGGTAGGGAAGGGAGATTGGGGAGAATTTCTCTTATGTGCCAGGCCCTGACCCAGGTACTTGAGATACATCAGGGGACAAAACAAAGTTTCTGCCTTTGAGAAATTTTCTTTCTTAAGGGGGTATTCAGACAATAAACAAATGAAGGGCAGATATATAATATAATATAGAATAATATAATATAATAAAAATTATATATATAATAAAATATCAAGTAGTAATAAGTGCTTTGAAGAAAAAAATTGGGGTAAGAAATTAGATTTTAGAAACAGTGGTCAAGGAAAATCTCTTTAAGGGAGCTGATAACTGACAAAATTCCTCAAAGAATTAAGGGGGTGATCAATTGTAGATATGTGGGGGGAACGACATTCTAGACAGAGGGAACGTCAAGTGCAAAGGCCCTTAAATAGGGATGTCCTTGGGCATGTTCAAGGAACAGCAGAAGTCAAGTGTGAGTGGAGTGGGGTTAGCACGGGAAACAGCGTAGAACATGAGGTCAGGGAGGTAGAAGGATCATGGAAAGGACTTTGGGTCTTATTCTAAGTATGATTTTTCTGTGTGTGAAATTCTAAGTTTTTCTAAGAGAACTGAGAAAGAATTGGGCACAAGAGAAGGAGAGCCAGAGTGGTATGCATTTGTTATTTTGTGGTAGAAATCACTTACTCTTAAAGGTAAAAAAAAAAGATAAAAGAGGAAGAAAGCATTTTTGTCATATCCCTGAGTAAGTAGATAATAAAGGAGTAGTAGGGTAATTAGTGAAGATAATGGGGTTAGATAATTTCCAGCACTGGCCACCCGAGGGTGTGTGTAGCCAAGGACAGCTTCCTTGCTGTCAGAGCAAACCTAAGGTAACAGAGCAAGCACAGATTTACTTAGGTTGAGAAAGTCTATGCTTCTGTGCAGAATTTTGTTACTTGCTGAAATCATGAAAAGTAATGACCCTGAGACAGAAGATAGTGATAACTGTGAGTTATTTACATATTTCTTTGTTGTTTCAGGGACACTGCTGGTTCCTCCATGGCTCCCATATCTTACTTTCAGTGAAGAGAGAACTAAGACCCCCATATGGTCTGGATAAGACTACTGCATTCCCCAATAACCATATTATTAATGGGAGAAGTGAAAAGGGGACCCAGAACCGTGTGTGCTCCTGGCAAGACTCCACTCCTTCCCCAACACACACAGCCTCACCACAACTACCCAACTACCAGGCCTGACTTTATTTGGCCCTTGATCCCATTTGATGGGAGTTGCTACAAGAATTCAAGACTCCCAGGTCCTCCCTCAGCTTTCGACTCTAATCCCCTTAAGAATCTCTGCAGGGTGTGGCAACCACACTCCAGGCAGCTCCCTCTCTGTCCACCTAAACTGCTTTATTGGTCTCCAATAGCACTTACGACATCCACCACGTGTATAATGTATATATGCTAATGTAGGCTCCACACAGGCAAGGGTGTTTGTCCATTTTGTTCACTTCTGTATTCTCTAGGCATAGGACACTGACAAAACTGTGTTTAGTCACTATTTGTTCCATGGTTAAACACGGTTCACTGGAAAGAACAAGACCTGACTTGAGAAGGCACAGGCATGAGGAATGGGATACAGGATATTCAAGAGCTTCAGCAGGCAAGGAGGCCAGGTATTTCCTTCTGCCCTGCCAACTCTTTCCTTGGATCCCAAAGACCCCGTGGAGCTCTTATCAAAAGAATGATTTAAATGACAAGTTCCACATGGGCCTTAGTGTTCTGCAGTACTTGGCATTTGCCTACAGGCTTTTCACCAATTGAGGTTTGCTACCTAGAGGGGGTTACCAAGGGCGATTGTATAACCTAATTTTGGGAGTGCCTTAGGATGTTGCTTTTCTCTCCACTCAGATAAAGAGGGCTTTAGAGTATGGGTTTTTGTATCATCTCTTTCACACCCTAATAATTAGTAGGAGTTCCCCCGATCACATGAAAAGCGGTTCAGTTTATACAGCTTGTGTAAAGTCCATATGGCTGCTGCCCTCCCACACTTTGGCTGGGAAAATATGGTGGCAGCTACCTCCAAGGCTGAAGGGAAATTACCAGCTATGGGAATAGAGAGCCTGCCCACGAGACTTTTTAGATCTTTCTTCCCTCTTAAGTTTAGCTGATTTTTGGACTGTGAGAACCTTGGGGGCAGGGCTGGGTCTTGTCCATCTTTGTACCCACAAACCAAGTTTAATTCCAATCCTCCCTCCCCCCCCCCCCCACCCGCCCTTCCCAGGAGGTATGGTTGGTCTACACTGAGTGGTGAACTTGGCTGATATTGGCCTGGTGGTAACTTTTAGTTTTAATAGGGAGTGTCAAATTTTGACAGCAGGCTGTGCCTTACATAGCCCCCTGCCTGTGAGCAACTTCCTCTTGCCCCTTGATTTGCTCCGTTCTCTTTGTGTCTCATGTAATGCACTGCGCTTGAGGAGTGTTAAGTCAGAGCAGTTGGGCGTATCTTTATAGAATATTTTTTATTTCATGTTTATTGAGAACTGGTAGGGAGAGTACTGCTTAAAAGGGCATGTCTATTTTATTTCAGCATCTGCAGCTTACAGAAGGAGGCTAGATCACAGTTAAATGGAGACTCCCTCTTTTCCTTTTCTCATCTAAACAGGCTTTTTCATGTTACTTTCTCTTTTTTATGAACAGACAGACCTGCAAGTGACATGGATGAGTAGTGACAGAATCGACTCCTTATGTGCTGAGGGTACCAATGCCTGTACTGTCACCTTGTGATGATTTAAACACTGCTCCCCAGTTTGGGACCTCATCCTTTCTCCCTCATGTAACTTGACTATTTTGCTGCTCATTACCATTTCTGTAAAGGGATAATCCCAGGGAGGGAGGTGGAAAGCAAGTAAGTCCATTTTGCTGCAACTTCGTTGTTCCAAAAAGCATGTAATAAAAGGGAGGGGGAAGTTGAAATAATGGCTGGGATAACAATTTGAGATTATTTATGGCACAGCACTTCCCATTAAATTAGGCTAAATAATTCATTTTCTATTAGCCTAGAGAAACTTGTACATGTATCTATGAGAACAAGATTCTACTGAAGTGGGACAGAAAAGTTACTCTTACTGCAAAGATGATCATGGTCTCACACATGTGTCTCCTATCTTTTAATATCATAGCCTCCAAAGTGGGGTAAGCATCCATCCTGCATGATAATCAATAGTGATACAGGGGTAAAATATTAGAATTTATATTTCTACTTATTTGTATCTAAAATAAGAAAGAAATTGAGCTCTAATAATATTTACTGTATGGATTGACAGTGATTTATGTATACAATTTATAAATGAATATAGATGTATTTTGGAGGCACATATTCGAAATTTTTTACTCATACTGATGGATGATCAAAAAATTTTGGAGACGTTGTAAATGATGACTAGGAGCAAATTCCCTTAGCATATTGGGAGTCTCTCTGAATTGTATAGTATTCAGAACAAGAAAGATACATTCATTTAGGTAATTATTCCACCACCAACATTTAAAATCACAGCTCAGGGCTTCTAGTCTCAGAAATATTACTGCGTATTACCTTGAAGCTCATGTCAAGACAAGGTGTCAAGACAGAAATTTTAACATGTCATGAAAGGGGTAAATAAAACTGCATTAAGTTGTGATTTGAATATGGGGGGTGACAGAAGAGTTCCTGAGAAACTCTGGGGAAAGTGTAGCAGAATGGTCTATGAGGGAGAGGTCTCAGTCTGACGTGCAGGTGCTAGTAAGGTCCTGTGTGGCAGGTCCTTGAGTTGTGAGGCATCACGTGTGGCACCAACAGTGGTGCCAGAGATGGCCAGACAGAGTCGGGAGTCATCACACAAGAGCTGTGAGGACCCCCTTTCCCCTGCTCTTTCTCTTGTTAGCCTTTTCTCCTTCTTTCATTCCAACTTTTGGAAGGAACGTCCTTGTCTCCACTTCTTGGGGGTATCTCTGGAGAGGAGATGTGTGCCTAAGGAATTAGGACAAATACAGCATGGACATTCTTAGCAGACAGAGAGCTGAGTGGGAATACTAAGAAACAAGGTTGGTATGAAGGCTAGCTTTTCCCTTTTGCTTCATTCCATGACCATTCCTTTTGGTCAGACTCTGCAAGTCAGTGAAATGCACAGCTTATCCCTTCGTTGGAAAAGTGTTGCAGTTTTATCTGCTGGGCAACAGTTGGAGAAAATTGTCTCTTTGTTTCAAACTTGATTTCTCCTAAGTAAGGGAGGTGAGTCCTTGTGAATCTTGAGGCTGGAGGGCTCCTTCCCTTGGCCTGGTCTGGACTCCCTCTCATGGGGCGTAACCAGTGTTGGGTTGGCTGATTCAGATGTTCATATGCTCTCTGGCTCTAGGTCACACTCTCTTCTACCGTTTGGAGGATCCTCAAGTATAGAGAGGAATTGGAGTGGGAAACTACTGAGTAGGCTTCTGACACAGCTGCTAAGGGAATGTTCAAGCCAAGGAGGGCAGCTCAAGACAAGGAGGGCATTGGACCAGTGTGTAAGGAGGACCCAGTGGGCTCAGGGCCAGTACCAAGGCCAAGGTCAGTTATTGCACCTGGTCATGGCCTCCTCAAAAATGTCTTCCTTTGAAATGACATTATGAGAGTAAGCCAGCCAGTGTTAGGATCCAGGGAATTATGCCCACTTTTCTGTGTTCTAGTAATTTGCTTCATCTTTATTTTTGACATTTTTCTCTTTAATTACTGAAAAGACTTTTAAGCAATTCTTTTTTCAAATTCCTTCTCTTGCCCATCAACATGAGGCCTGTTTGCTTTATACAGATAGTTTGTAGGACATGTGGCATTTATTGGTAACTTCCTTGTCCCTTCAAGGTCACAGGGATGTCATTGCCTGAAAAGGTTTGGGAAACACAGCTCTGGTTTAATGCCTGCTCATTTCTTTTTTTCCCCTCCTATCTGTTTGGGGGTGTTCAATGCCTTGTCAGTGTAGAATGCAAATATACTAAGATTTATTTAAGTTGCCTTTGTCTAGTACCTGGCTGTTTCATTGCGACTTTAAATTTAGTCTCTTACTAATGACTATGTGCGTTTACGAGGAGAGGCTGGCTTTGCAGATAATAAAGCAGGTGTGTTTCTATGCTTAACTCCCTCGTCTCATCACCCTCTACAACCCAACTTCCTTCTCATTCGCTATAGGAATCTTTGAAGACCTCCTATATCCAGGGCACTATTGAATGCTACAGAGGATTCAAAGAAGTAGAAGACACAATCTCTGCCTTCAACATGCTCACAGTTGGGGAAATAAGCCATAAAAAAAAACCTATTTATTTATTTATTTACTTATTTATTTATTTATTTATTTATTGGCTGCACCCGGTCTTAGTTGCTGTACGCAGGCTCTTCATTGCGGAGTGCGGGCTTCTCTCTAGTTGCAGCTCGCGGGCTCTCTAGCTGTGGCATGTGGGTTTTTCTCTCTCTAGTTGTGGCCTGCAGGCTTCAGAGTGTGCGGGCTCAGTAGTTGCAGCACGTGGGCTCTCTAGTTGTGGCACGCAGGCTCACTAGTTGTGGAACATGGGCTTAGTTGCCCCTCGGCATGTGGGATCTTAGTTCCCTGACCAGGGATCCAACCGGCGTCCCCTGCATTGCAAGATGGATTCTTAACCACTGGACCACCAGGGAAGTCCCAAAATAAGCCATTTTGGAGCATAAGAAAGACTGTGGGCTTTGAAGTTTGACAAACTTTAGCCTCAGTTCCATAATCTGTAAAGTGGAGATAATAATCTTTACCTTGCAGAGTGGTTTTGAGATATAGAAATATTTCATATAAAGGTTTAACCTCTAGGAGACATAATTATCATTTATTTTAAAAGGTGATATTACTAGGGTGTTTGTGGAATGCAGATCCACAGCACAAAGGAAAATCAGAGGAGAGAAGGGCTGAAAAACTCCATAGATGAAGAGGATTTTTGTTGTTGCTCTTTTTGATGCTAAGAGGAAGGATACCGTGTATGTCTTCATTTATTTATCTGTCTCACACAAGGCTGACCTGCCTCCTTTCTGAAATCTTAGCTGCTGCTTCTAATGGAGAGCCTGGAGCCTGCTACCTCTGAGAAATGGATTGTGGCCAAGATTCTACACGTGACCCCCACCAGGGCTCATGAAAGCTAGTCCACTAGCTCTGTGCAAGAGTTGGAGGGGAGCCAATTGCGTCTTCACATTTATCAGTAGGGAACAGAAGGGAGTCAGAAGAGGAGGCAAAAGGTGGCAGGGGACTCAGGCCACTGAGGCAGCTGGACAACGGCAGGGAGTGAGCAAGAGGGAAAGAGAGGAAGACGAGGGGAAGAGGGGAGAGGGAGTGTGGTCCTGAGAGAGAGCTGGCCTTGGCCCAAGCAACTCCACCTTCACAGTGTTTTGGAGTCAAACATCTTGCCTCTACTTTCCTTTCTCATCCCCAGTCCAGGAGGACGGGAGAAAATTCTAGTTAAGAAAGTCCTGAGGATCATTTGCTGTGAGCACAAGGCAGCTCACCATCCCTCACAGCTCACCATTCTTTTTCTCTGTTTTCATCTCTACATCCTTTTTTTAACCTCCTTCTACTCAATTTTCTTCCTCTTCTCTCCCAAGGGTCAAGGAGAAGAGAGGGGAGAGAAGAGAAGAGAAAAATGGAGGGAAGGTGGCTTATGTGTGGTTATTTCTAGTTCCCCTCTGGGATCTGGGCTGCTGGGAACACTGCCCTCTTCCAGTGAATTTCCTCAGGGTCACAGAGACTAAACGTCACATTTTACTGAGGCTGTCTTTATAAAAAGCCTTTTTGGTGCATTCTTGTTGAGGTCTATAGTGTTTGTTTCTTTGGCGCACAAATCTGATGGGAGAAGGAAGATCAAAAGAAGTTGGAGGAGATAGAAAAGCAAAGAACAAGAGATGGAAGGTTCTTGGTGGTGAGACAATAAAATCCTGGCTGCCTCAGTTATTGATTCCACCCCTTCTCCTCCCTCCTCTGCCATCCAGCCCAGGAAAGCTCTATGCATAGCCATAGCTTAATTCTGCCTCTGCTTTCCTTCCAGAAGCCTTCTGTCAACCCTACAACTTGGAGGTAATTCCTTCCCCTGTGTTACTTTATTCCACATTGGCTTCTTCCACTGTTGCAATTATCACACTGTATTATAATTATACTTTTGTTGCCTTTGCATCTCAGTGTACTGTGGTCTCCCTGGGGAGAGGGACTGTGTCTTTTCTTGTTGTATCCTTTGGCATGTAGTGGATACTCCGTTGATGTATGTTGAGTGTTGAATGAATGAATTAATCCTGCCTTGTAGAGCCTGCCACCCATTTATCCTCTTCCCCATCTCCTGAAGCTCACCTGGCTCAGTCCCATTTCCCCAGGATACTCTTCTCTGGTGCCCAATGTGAGAATTGGTGTAGAGTTCAGCTAGCACCTGCAGAGCCTTCACCAGACACCATTCTCAGAACAAATATATGATTAAGCCATGATGAGACAGTGCGTTATCCTTGCGACCCCAAAGAAGTCTGACCTCAAGAATAGAAATGAAGGCTTTTTGAGGGAAAGGATGGACCTGAAAGCATCTAGTAGGAAATCTAATTCTCTAGCCACTGACAGTGGCTTCAAAGTCTCAGATCATAGAACAGGGCGGGGCAGAAATTTTCACAGCACCCACCGTCAGGTCACAGGTGGGTTGTCATCATTCAGACTCGACAAAATCCCTTGTAAACAAGCTGAAATAAGATGATCTTCATTTTCAATTGAGCCCAAGGTAGTAATTTCTTGGAATGTGAAAAAGGAGGCAAAACCTAATGGGATAGAGAAGGAAGAACAAGTCAACATGAATCGGAGGGAGGAAAATTGCTTTTTGCTGTGGTTTCTGAATAGGTGATGGTCAGAGCTGGCAGCAAGCCCAGGACATGTCAGCAGTGCTGGAAAGGAGATGTTTTTGTTGTAAATCTTGTGTTGATTCTCTCCCCTCTTTTCCCCTTCCCGTCCCGGCAGCATCATGTTCTCCATCAGGAAGCCTCTTACACAGGCTCACATTTCCTGGCAAGTAAACCTGAGCTGCCTCCCCAGAGCACTGTACTTCTGTTAGGGCCAGGATCACATTCTGTCTTAGAGGAGTTGTGGGTGTAGCTGTCTTCTTCTCTCAAAGCAAGCATATCGCAATTTTTCACTCATCTACATTGTTGTATCAGTGCTTGCAGACAACTTTCCTCATTGTTAAGGACTCTCTAAATATTTTTACTTCCTTGAATTAAATTTGCCTTTTGGCTAAATTGTCACATGGACAGGGACATTCACCAAGTTCAAGAGTAGTTTTGGCTTCCCAGTCAGAAAAAGTTGTCTTATACCAGGTATCCTACATGGGCCTTCCTACCACTCATTCCCAAGACAACTTCTCAGGTGCATCTTTGCCTCTCCAATTGCCCATATTTTTCTGCCATTGCCAAAGCCCTATGGTCTCAGCTGGTTTTTCTCTCTTTTGGGCCATTCCCTCTCACTTCATCCTGTGGTATTCTTTATACCTAAAAGTCCCCTAAGACTGGGCCCAGAGCAAGTAATGGTCCCTGCAGAGGCCCTTTCTTTACTACACTTCATAGAGAAGTGACAACCCCTCTTACTGCTTTTCTTTGGGGAGACAGACTGGGACAAAAATGAGTCAAGGAATCATAAAAAGCTGGCCTTAATTCCTTGTAAGTCAAAGACTGGAAACCCTAGTGGAATTATGCTCTGTTCTTATTCATAAGGGTGAGACACTCTCAACTCCCCTGTCCTATCCCCCTTCATAAGTGTAGGCTGGAGGACAAAATTGAGGTGGAGCAGTGAATAGGAGTTGACATTTTTTGAGAACTTACTGAATACCAAACATTAAACCAAGTTCTTTACATACTATTTTGTTTATTTTTTTCACTAACCCTATGAGGTAAGTATTATTGTAGTCCCACTTTAACAATGCAGAAACTGAGCCTCACAGAGGTTAAGTTGCATGTTCAAGACACTCCAGCTATAAAGCGTTGGGCTAGGGTTTATATCTTGCTCCCAAACAATAGTATTAACTAATAGTCACCTCCTAATAGATGTCTTCTAAACTCCAGTGAGGAGTTTGCATCTTTGAGGATGTCAGACTGAGTAAACATCCATTTTACTTCTTCCGAAAGGAATAAACTATTACAGTCCATTTCTTTATTGCTGGTCTAACAGGAAACATTCTGGTTCACTACTTATAAACCAGTTCTTAGAACTAGGACCTTAAACCTTGACTTGGTACAGGAAGTTATGTGTTTTGCATGCTCAGGAAGCAGTGACCGGAATAAAGTATTTGGCAAGTTTTGTACTCTGATTGAGAACTGGGGAGGTGGGGAAAATAGCTGAACATCTTTCCATTCTGCTAAATATTTCTCTGCCATGTGATTTTTAATGGCTGCATAGTATTCTATTGCATGATGTACCACAATTTAGTTGCATGAAATCTGGGCAGTGGGGGAGTTATTTAAAGCAGGAGTAATTTTAAAAAAGAGAATTTGAGGATTAGGTATACAATAACCAGATCTTTTTTTTTTTTAACATCTTTATTGGAGTATAATTGCTTTACAATGGTGTGTTAGTTTCTGCTTTATAGCAAAGTGAATCAGCTATACATATACATATATCCCCATATCTCTTCCCTCTTGCCTCTCCCTCCCTCCCACCTTCCCTATCCCACCCCTCTAGGTGGTCACAAAGCACCGAGCTGATCTCCCTGTAATAGCCAGATTTTTAAGCTTTATAGGTTTGCTTGGGACTAGCTCTGTCCAGAGAAGGTAACATACATGCTGTGTGATTTTCCAGGTAGTGAGGGGAGGGGCAATCCTTTGTAGTCTAGCTTCATCCCAGCCACCTCTATAAAGATCATCCAGTTCAAGCTTGGAACCTTAGAGAAGGTCAAAGATTCAAGTTCCAGTTCTCCTAAACCATCTACAGAAAACAATCCAGTCTTCTTAATCCAATGGATCAGACTAATTTGTAGTTCAGATCCACAGAAACCTTTATTAAGTGAAAGAAGGTAGAAACTTAAATATCTTAATTGGGTGCCAGTTGTGGGAAGAACATCCATAATGTGATCCTCTGTCTTGCCTACATTTGAAAGAATAGCATGTTCTGAAAAGAAACACAAGGGGAATTAATCTGATCTTACCTACTGGCTAAGGATCCAAATGTTAAGAGAAGCATACGAGATCATCTTTCCAAAGCAGGAGAGGTCTACAAATATCAGATACACTGAATTAAGTCATCAATCAGAGTCATGTCCTAGAATTGTACCCGTGTACCTGGACAAACCATTTCCTGCTTTGTTTCAGGTCCAAGATAATAGATTATTACAGTGGAGAGGGACATCTAGAGACATTTAATCTGGGCTCCTCTTTCACACTGGACAATAAGGGTGGAACCTTTCAAGCAAAAGAGGGTGGGATACTAAGATGGGAAAGGGGATAAAGTACCTTCTAGCTTAGTTAGGGCAGGGATCAAGTCTTCTCACCATCAACTCCTTAGCACCTAGCATAGCACCTGCCATAGAGTAGTAGATAATTAATACATATTTTGAGAATTAATAAGAGAATTAGAGGTTGAAGTGGAATTGTGGATTGTCCACTGCCATACTTGGTACTTCAACGGAATGGGTAGAATGTGTGGCAAAGGGTATGGAGTCACCCTTTTCTCTGGGACTGGGTCTAGGCCCTCCTCAGTTTCTTAGCTTTACATGTCAGGAATTTCCTGAGAGATCATTATACTTCAGTCTTCTCAGGAATAGAAGCGACTAAGAAGGGATGGTGTGTAACTAGAAATTTAAGAGAAAGGCTGGGTGGGAGGGAAGAGTGCTGACTTGACTCTGTAGTGACAGGGACCCCTACCCATCAGTAATATTCTGAGCTGTGGGGAGAAGCTGGGGGGGCTATGTTGGTGGTTATAGAGTAAGAGATGACCTGGTTGACTTTGATTATTGACCAACCTATTACAATGGAATGGTTGGGGACCACAAATTTAGATGGAAATAAGTCCATTTGCAATAAGTGAACCTAATCCTTACATATTTGTCTTCTTTCTGGGAAGATGGAAAGCTCTTTGTCAGAACAAAGATATCCTGGTGGAGACACATGCTGAATAGAAATCAGATTCATGACTTTTGATTCCTACTTTTTGTTGGACTAGCCTTTGAAAAGTCAAAAGAACTAGAGAAAAGAGGATCTCTATTTCCCTTCCATAAAGCCAGGTTGGCCCATATTTATATTCCTCCTCTATACAATTAGTGTGAGAGTTCAGGGTCGGGAGATCTCTTCTGTAATAAGCTGTCACCAGAAGGCTTTATTATGTTGAGGAAAAAGAGAAAAACCCCTGCAAATGATGGCACTTGAAATAAGAACTAACTTTCTGGGTAACTGAATGGTAGGAGACTCAGCATTTTAAGAAATTATTTCTGATCTAGTCTATCATTTAGCTATGGCACTTCCTCCTCAAGCTATTAATAACTCAAATAATGCATATTAATTCACAAGGGGACTCAGGGGTTTACAGAACGCCCAGACACACAAGCGTCAAAAGTGCCTCCAGACCCAGCAAGAAGCCATTTCTCAGATGTTACTCTTGGCTGAGAAGGGTGAGGAGGAAGTGGTGGCCTTGCCTCAATGTGATCTGCAGTGAAAAGTGGAGTGAGCATGAGTCACTCCAAACCCTATCTGCACCTCATCTGACACCTTGCTTGTGAAGATGCATGCTGTATAATGGTTCAGAGCACAGCTTTGGAGCCAGATAGCCTGGACAAGTTACTTGACTGTTCTGTCTCTCAGTTCCCTCATCTGTAAAATAAATCGGGGGCAGGAGGGATAATAGCACTTATCTCATTGGGTTGTTGTGACAATTAGATAAACTAATACCTGTTAAACACTTACCACAATGCCTGGCACATTTTATAAGTAATCAGTTAGTGTTTAATATTATTATTATTATTATTATTATATATGGGCTTATTCCTTCAGTTCAGGCTTCTGAGTTTCCAATCTGAGAAACTTGGTAAGACAACTATTTCCCAGAGTGACAGGCAATTTGTGATGATTTGTGATAATAGAAACCAAGGATAATAGTAGGTGAACACCCACAAGTAAGCATAACACCTTATTCTAGCCAGACAATCCAATATCCTTCCCTGGCATACTTTTCTTCTGAGAAGGAAATCAAAGTAAATAGAGCTTTACTTTCTTTTCCTGACCCTACATACTTCCTATGGTAGGCATCAACTTCATTTAATGAAAATTTTGTTGCAAGAGGGAAAACAGGCAGAGTAAACAACCCTAATAATCAATTATTTTTGTTAAAGATTTTTTTGATGTGGATCATTTTTAAAGTCTTTATTGAATTTGTTACAATATCGCTTCTGTTTTCTGTTTTGGTTTTTTGGCTGCGAGGCATGTGGGATCCCCCACCAGGGATCGAACCCACACTCCCTGCCCTGGAAGGCGAAGTCTTAACCACTGGACCGCCAGGGAAGTTCTAGTACATGTATTTTTGATTCACACATCTTAATAGTAACAGACAACAATAGAGTCATATTGAATTCTTATTATCTACCACTTATACTGTGATTAAAATGTTGTTTCTAACACTGATGCTCCATCATTTCCCATTTCTCCCCACTGCAAGAATTGTTATCTATATTTAAGCACATTTTGATAGACTTTTATGGAATAATTTTCCATGTGCCAGGCACTGTGCTAGACTTGAATAGGACAATGTCTTTTCCTTCAAAAAGAAGGGGAGGGAAACATATATCTCCAAAACCAATACTAGGTTATAATATTGTATATATGAAGATTTAGGGGGCCAGAGCTTTGGAATAATTGGTGATTTCCTGTAGCATTGCATGTTAATAAAATCCTCATTTGTTTTAGCCAGAGAAAGATCCCAAGATCATTCATGCTGAAATGACCCAAGAACCAAGCCTCATTTCAAGGCTTCAATCAGCTTTCACATAGAATAAATCAATAAGAAATGTGGAGCAGCACTATTTACAATAGTCAGGACATGGAAGCAACCTAAATGCCCATCGACAGACGAATGGATAAAGAAGATATGGCACATATATACAATGGATATTACTCAGCCATAAAAATGAATGAAATTGGGTCATTTGTAGAGACGTGGATGGCCCTGTAGAGTGTCAAACAGAGTGAAGTATGTCAGAAAGAGAAAAGCAAATATCGTATAATAACGCATATATGTGGAATCTAGAAAAATGGTATAGATGATTTTATTTGTAAAGCAGAAATAGAGACACAGCGTAGAGAACAAATGTATGGGTAACAGGGGGGAAAGGGGTGGGGTGGGAGGAATTGGGAGACTGGGATTGATACATATACATTATTGATACTATATATAAAATAGACAACTGATGGGAACATGCTGTATAGCACAGGGAACTCTACCTAATGCACTGTGGTAACCTAAATGGGAGGGAAGTCCAAAAGGGAGGGGATATCTGCATGTGTATGGCTGATTCATTTTGTTGTGCAGTGGAGGCTAACACAACATTGTAAAGCAACCATACTCCAATAAAAATTTAAAAAAAAAAGAAAAAGAAATGTGGGACAACCTGAGAGCCTTGGAACAATAAGGACATTATATGAATGAGAATAAACCTTAAGCTTTGCATGGCTGACTCAAGGCTTTCCAACTGATTTGCCAACAGAATTGAGTTTAGATTCCGTATTGTGCACTGCTTCATAGTAAATGATGCAACCCATTTCATCATTTAGTAATCTGCTATGAACTAGTTTCCTTCCCAACATAGGAAGGATGCCTTCTTGGTCCAGTTTAGGTTTTCTCTCTAACAGTATTGTTCTCCGTTTTTATCTGGTCTCCTGGAGTTCTAGGCTCCTGACCACTAAGACAGAGCAGAACTAGAGCTAGTTGGATAATGCTACCAGTGAGTCAGAGCCCGGTGAGTTAGTACAGTGCTGGAGGCTTTCTCTAATGATCTTTTTTGGCAGCTTCAATTGATGCTCCATTACCAAGAGAGAACTGGCAGGTCCAACTCTCAAGTCCCAAATTTTCTCCAGAACTTGACTGTATGCCTACTGGAGAGTTCCTTCTAGATAACCCACAAACCCTCAAACTCAGTTCATTATATTTATTCCCCAAATCTGTTTCTCATCCTGTGTGATCCAGGAATGACAAATAGTCATCTAGTTGCCAGGGCTAGAAATCTGAGAACCATCCTTATCTCACTCACCACCACTGCCCAATAAGTCACTAAGTCATTTGCATCTCTGAGTATCTCTTGAATCTGTCCTGGCTTCTTCATACCAAGTGACTTTCAATATCACAGGAGTAGGGGAGCATTGGCAGAAATTATGCTGGGAGTTAGGGGTGGTGGGGAGGAGAGGATAATTTCTTTTCCTGGAGCTGCCACTCCTATCCTCATCTCACATCTAAATTAATGTAATAGTCTCAATCTTGTCTTCCTCCAATCCATCTCCAAATTGCAGCCCAAGTAATGTTTTGAAAATGCATCTCTTATGTAAGAACTGTTAGGAATCTTTTGAAAAAAGTGTAATGCAGGGCAGGGAGCACTTAGTCATAGCAGATAATAAAACAGTAGTACTGTTTAACACTAGTACTTCAAATGAATTTGAAGATAAATCAATGGAACAACTAAGAAAGTCTGGAAATAAATTCAAGAATATATGGGCATGATTAATATAGATAAAGATGGCACCTCAAATCAGTGGGGGAAAATGAGGATAGTTAATAGTTGTTCTTGCTTCCTAGCTTCCACTGCCAGATTTTTCTTTGTCTATTTGCCATGGTCACACCTGAAGTGGTGTATGAGCATATGTGTTCCTTGAGGCCTACATGGTTTTCCTAGTCTGTTTCTTGGGATCAGGGTACAACTACTGCTCACAGCACGTTAGTAAGAATGTCACCACATCTAGCTGCAA
The DNA here is from genome assembly GCF_028023285.1 of Balaenoptera ricei. Taxonomy (NCBI): domain Eukaryota; kingdom Metazoa; phylum Chordata; class Mammalia; order Artiodactyla; family Balaenopteridae; genus Balaenoptera; species Balaenoptera ricei. The sequence goes on from NC_082639.1 coordinate 130,766,770, forward strand.
AGGAAGCTGGAAATGTAGCTGCTAACTGAGTGGCCGTGTGCCCAGAAAGAAGGAAAGAATGGATCTAGGGGGACAATAGCATTCTGCCTCCTTCAGTCATTCCATAAATATCATTTCACCACCTATTACTTGCCAAGCATATTCTAGGCATTAGGGATACAGTGAAGAAAGCAAGCAAAAGATCTATGCCCTCATGTTTACCTTCAGTGGCAGAGCAGGAGTGGGATGGGGTGAGGGCACACCAAAAATAGTATAAAAAAATATATATATATCTATCTCAGATGATAATAAGGTAAATAGCCGAAAATGAAGCAGAGAAGCCATATGGGGAGTTCAGGGAAACAGGGGTGGTTTGTTGCAATTTTAAGTATGCTAGTAAGGAAAGCCTCCTCTGAGCAGGTGACATTGGAGCAAAGCCCTGAAGGTGAGGGAGTGATCTGTGCAGATCTACATGGGAGAAGAGCCATCAGGGAGTTGTACGAGGATGTGCAAACACCCCAGGCAGGGTGATGCTTAGAGCATTTGAAGAAGAACAAGGAGGTCTGTGTTGCTGGAGCAGGACAAGCTAGGGGGAGAGTAGTAGGAAATGAGCTCAGAGGGATATCAGTGGGGAGGGTTGAGGAGGGGGTAGCAGTTTATGTGGAGCCTTGAAGGCCATTGTCACAACTTTGGGTTTTACTCTAAGTGGGGAAGAGGCCACTGGAGTGTCTTGAGCCAAGGACTGTCGTGCTCTGACTTACATTGAAAAGCTACTATTGTGCAACTAGCTTATGAGGGGCCAAGGATAGAAGTTAGCAGGTGATTGCAATAATATAGGAAAGAGATGATGGTGGTCAAGACCATAGTAATGGTTAGGGTGGTGGGAATGGATCAGGGTCTGTGCATTCAACCAACTATATATATATATATATATATATATATATATATATATATGTATATTTTAACATCTTTATTGGAGTATAATTGATTTACAATGGTATGTTAGTTTCTGCTGTATAACAAAGTGAATCAGCTATACATATACATATATCCCCATATCCCCTCCCTCTTGGGTCTCCCTCCCACCCTCCCTATCCCACCCCTCTAGGTGGTCACAAAGCACCGAGCTGATCTTCCTGTGCTATGTGGCTACTTCCCACTAGCTATCTATTGTACATTTGGTAGTGTATATATGTCCATGCCACTCTCTCACTTTGTCCCAGCTTACCCTTCCCCCTCCCCGTGTCCTCAAGTCCATTCTCTACATCTGCGTCTTTATTCCTGTCCTGCCCCTAGGTTCTTCAGAACCTTTTTTTTTTTTGATTCCATATATATGTGTTAGCATACAGTATTTGTTTTTCTCTTTCTGACTTACTTCACTCTGTAGGACAGACTCTAAGTCCATCCACCTCACTACAAATAGCTCAATTTCATTTCTTTTTATGGCTGAGTAATATTCCATCGTATATATGTGCCACATCTTCTTTATCCATTCATCTGTCGATGGACACTTAGGTTGCTTCCATGTCCTGGTTATTGTAAATAGAGCTGCAATGAACATTGTGGTACATGACTCTTTTTGAATTATGGTTTTCTCAGGGTATATGCCCTGTAGTGGGACTGCTGGGTCATATGGTAGTTCTATTTTTAGTTTTTTAAGGAACCTCCATACTGTTCTCCATAGTGGCTGTATCAATTTACATTCCCACCAGCAGTGCAAGAGGGTTCCCCTTTCTCCACACCCTCTCCAGCATTTATTGTTTGTAGATATTTTTGATGATGGCCATTCTGACTGGTGTGAGGTGATACCTCATTGTAGTTTTGATTTGCATTTCTCCAATGATTAGTGATGTTGAGCATCCTTTCATGTGTTTGTTGGCAATCTGTATATCTTCTTTGGGGAAATGTGTATTTCGGTCTTCTGCCCATTTTTGGATTGGGTTTTTTGTTTTTTTGATATTGAGCTGCATGAGCTGCTTGTAAATTTTGGAGATTAATCCTTTGTCAGTTGCTTCATCCACAAATATTTTCTCCCATTTTGAGTGCTGTCTTTTTGTCTTGTTTATGTTTTCCTTTCAATTATATTTTCAAGTCAATTCATATACAAGGTCCCTCCCACCCCCCACCTATGTGCAGGTATTCTAAATGAATGAATGAATGAGTGAATAAACAAGCAACACATTAAAAATTTTATATCTGAAAGTGTTGCTCCTCTCTTTATAATTCTCCATCATCTATTGGCCTTGGCATATAAGACCTCCAAGATCTAGTCTCACTTATGTTGCCAGCTTCATTTTTTTCACTCACCTCCTCCTCACTTGGATGCCAAACTGCTCCCTTTCCCTCTACTAATCTCTTCCTTTCTCCACCAGAAACCTCTCTGTGTCATTCAATTCTATCACTTTCACAGGCAGGGACCATCTTCTTATCATTATTTGCCCAGTATAAGCCTCGGTTCCTGGTGCATAGAAGGTACTGGGTGAAATTTGTTTGACTGAACTAATTTTCTAGCTCTCAGCATGCCCACTTATTTCCTCGCTCCCTTATCTCCTTCTTGTACTCTATTTTTATTCTCGTTGCTATTTTTTCCTTTTCTCAAAAATGAATGCAAGGTGGCGTAGTGGTTAAGAATCCACCTGCCAATTCAGGGGACATGGGTTTGAGCTCTGGTCCGGGAAGATCCCACATGCCACAGAGCAACTAAGCCCATGTGCCACAACTACTGAGCCTGTGCTCTAGAGGCAGCGAGCCACAACTACTGAGCCCACATGCCACAACTACTGAAGCTGACACACCTAGAGCCCGTACACCACAACAAGAGAAGCCACCGCAATGAGAAGCCCACGGACTGCAACAAAGAGTAACCCCCGCTCACTGCAAATGGAGAAAGCCCGCGTTCAGCAATGAAGACCCGGTGCAGCCAAAAATAAATAAATAAACAAATAAATAAATTTATTTAAAAAAAGTGAATGCAAATACAAATAGAAATGAGCTCAGTCAGGCCAGACACAAAAATTTTCAACTGTTGGGAAGGTAAAATATACCCACTTATATTTCTCTCCTTCTCCCCTTTAAAAAAATTTACATCCAGGAGACCTGGGTTCAAACTCTTACTTGCTAGGTTTGTGACTTTGGACAAATTACTTAACTTTTAGGTCTCCATCCTTTTATCTGCAAAATAAGGACAATGATGCTTATCTTTTAGGTTTGTTTGCAGATTGAATAAGTTATATATATATGTATATATGAAGCAGGGTGTCTTCATTTGAGTGTCAGAAAAAGCTTTATAGAAATAGGAGGTATTATTAATTTCCTTCCTTTATAGATGAGGCTCGAATTCATATGTCCATAAGTGAGAGAACCAGATTAGACTTCAGACTTTGCTTCTTAATCTGATGCTTTTCCTATTTTACCATCTCCCCCCCTTTGACTCCAGGCTTATCAAAAATCAGTGTCTAATTGAGAAATTCTCAGTATGGATGATACCCTGGACTTCTGGGGTAGGCTGTTAGGAATTTACCTAAGTAGAATTCTAAAATGACTGCAAATTAATAAACATAATTAATGAGCTCCTTGCTATTTGCCCAGCACTGCTATAGTTGCTTTAAGGACCACAGGTCAGTGTGAAATCATGTTCCATGCCCTCAGTGAGAAGATTGCACTGACAATTCCGACATCTATAAAGTGACAGTGAATGTGACAAGACTGAATACACAAGGCGATGAGAGTCATGTACATGCTCTAAGACCTGCTGTTCCAAGGAGCTGAATGAATGGGGGAAAGTGAGGCTGGGCTTCCTGAAGAGGGGGACACAAAAGCAGCATCCAGGGGAATATATAGGATCTGGCTAGGCAGGGACAAAGGAGGGGCTCGCCAGGAGAAGAGCTGAAAGGAGAAGTAGAGAAGCAGCAGCTCTGCCAAAATTCTGTTTTTCATGCCCTTGATGTAACGGCAGTTATCACGGTTTAAAAATAACTGGAAGACACGGGTGTCAGCAGCAATGGATTCTGTTAGACAGCCAGGTTAAAAGGTTAGAGCCTGCAGGCCTGCCCAGGGTTTGCCCCAAAAGACTGCCTTGTCTGGACTCCACCTCAACAGGGTTCTGCATATCCTCTGTCTGCTTTTCTGCTTGGGGGGGCCGCTGTAGGCTGAGAATAGAGAGAGGAAGGACATATGCTCTGAGAGGGAGCTCGGGAAAGCCAGGGGACAGAGAAAGAGAGACACTGGCCCAGCTGCAGAAAGAAGCAATCACTCACAGGTGGCAGTTTGTCAGGCTGGGAGCTGAGCTGGGTCAGCCACTTCCTACTGAGAGGGAGAGGGAGGAAGTGGAAGGGGGGCTTGTGTGAAGAGTGGCTAAGGCCAGCCTCCGCAGGCAGCCCTCTCCTGGTGCTGTCACCAGGGACCTGGGTTTGCTAAGCTGTTTTAAGGAAGCAGTGAGCAGGGCTTCAGTGATAGTCTGAACGTGCATTAGGGCATTCCAACAAAGACCAAGGAGAAAGAGATCATCCCTGACTGAGGAGGAGGGATGCATTCTACTCACACTCCAACACCAGTATGAAATTCAAACAGGTTTTTTTTTAAAACAAACACTTAAAATAGTAATGAACTGCTGCAGAACTCTCTTATATGTTGTTGGTAGGATTGCACGTAGGTATGATAGTTTCAGCAGGTATTCTGGAATAATGGATATATTCTTTGACCTAACTATTCCAGTTTTAGGGATTTATTCTAAGGAAGTAATCATGGATGTGGACAAAGATTGATTGAAGCATTATTCACAAGATTTACTGAAGCATTATTTTTGAAATAGTGAAAAATTGCGGACAAACTAAGTGCTTAAGAATAGGGACTTGATTAAATAAGTTACAGGAAGTTCCTATGAGGAAGTACACTGCAAACATCAAAACTGATGCTATAGAGCTGGAATCTACAAATTGCTGCCTATGGGCCAAATCTGGTAAGCTGTTTGATTTTTTATGGCCCTTGAGCTAGGATTGGTTTTACATTTTAACTGATTATATAAGCACTCATATAATAGCGTCAGTTTTGCCTCTTGGTCTGCAAAGCTTAAAATAGTATGTAAGCCCTTAAGAAAAAGTTTGCTGACCACTGCCATAGAAGAATATTTAATGAGATGCAAAATTTTCACTTTATACATAGTTATGTGAGCATATAGTGTTAGTCTAAGTTATCTATTGCTGTATAACAAGCTATTCCAGAATATAGCAGCTTAAGGCCACAGTCATTTTATCTGTGGGTCAGGAATTTGGACAGAACAGAGCAAGGATGTCTGGGGCCTCCCAGGGATTGCCTAAATGATTGGGGGCTGGCTTGGGATGATTCTTCAGGGAACATATGTCTTAGTTCGCTGTTCATGTCTGTGATTGGACTTACTGATTCTTCTCCATATGGCCTCTCACTGCATGGTGGGCTGAAGGTAGTTGGGTTTCTTACATAGCAACTAATTCCCCCAGAACAAAAGCAGAAGCTGCCAGAGCTGCTAAGCCTGGGCATATTTTCACTCTGCTGCATTCCATTGATCAAAGATTGTCACAAGAGCAGCCCAGATTTAAGGAGCTGGGAGAATGTGCTCTATCTTTTGACGGGAGGAGTAACATACGTACACAGGGTGGGAGCAATTGTGTCAGCTGTCTTTAGAGACTATCACAGTGTGTGAAAAACAGTAAATATGCATAGATACATACCTACATTCATGGGCTTCTAGTGGTGACCATGAGAACAACTTTCAGGGCATACTAACATGTAAAAAGAACAGCCTTACAATTTTAGACATCTGTAGTAGATGTCTGACATATTCATGCTTACCCGTCATCTTTTGAACAACGTTTTTAAATTTGGGTAAATGATCTAATGTATAAGACATAAATCAAATTTCCCACCTTGCAGTTAGGATGCAAGCATGTGAGTGTAACACAAAACAAAACAAAACAATATAAAACAAACAGATTTCCTAATCTTGAGGTCTAGGAAATCTTGAGCTCTGGAGTCAGACTATCTGAGTTCAATTCTCAACTCTGACACTTACAGTCTGTGACTTTAGACTGGTTATATAATCTTTATATGCCTCAGTTCCCTCATCTATAAAAAGGAATAATTATAGAGCCAGTCTTCGAGGGTTGCCATGAGGCTTAAGTGAGTTAATTCTTATAAAGAGCTTAGAACAGTGCCCAGCACATAGTGAGTGATTAATAAGTGTTAGGATAGGGCCTGGGCTCTGCCAATCAGACATGAACATAAAACTTCAGTTCAGATGTGAACAACATGAGACAGCAGCCAGCTCTGTGTGAAGCTCAGAGCTGTTGGCAAAGGTAGCTGGAAAAGTGTCTAGTTTTTCCCCTAGTCACAAGATCAAAGTGGCACTGATGTTAGTAGCAGTCATCAAGTTCCAGGGATTTATACTCAGCAGGTAGTTTCTCCATTGGATCAGTTCTGTGTGGTTTTGGGCATTATTCCTGGAAGCTTCAACTCTAATCTGTTTTTCCAGCTAGTTCAATGATTCTGTGAGATAAAATTTCTTTTAATAAATTCTTTTGTCCCCCTTAAATTATGCCAAGAGGATTCTGTTGTTTGCAATCAAGAACTGTGCCTGGTTTAACACTGACATGGTTTCAGGGATGTCAGGGAAGATCTCCTGGGCTATTTTTCATGTCTGATATTCTGGTATCAGGGGATATTCCTTAAAAGGATTTTCTTATACATTGCATGTCAATACATGCCAATCCTGGAAGAGAGCTTTCACACATAAAGTTTTTGGTTATCATTATTGTGTAACGTGCCTTGTATGGAACTAGGGGGAGCTAACCTGAATTCCTGCCTAAGCATCATGAGCCTGGAATCAGATCTGGTTCGATTTACTCCTCCCTAGTTCTCCAGGACTTGGCAACATGACATGGCTTTGTCTTATCACATTTCCAGAGTAGTCTGATAATGACCAGAATTTCTTTTTATTTTAGAATGTTTTGCATTCTTTCCCTTGGGTGACACATACAATTTATATAATTTTTTGTATTTGTCTGCTCCATTTAGACTAAACAGGTGAGTAGAGCCAAGACATACCTTTGATGTTATGATTTGGAACATACCCACACCCATCTGGAAAATTTTCAGTAGTCATTGGCAGGTCTTGTCAAAAGATGCCAAGAACCCAGAAGAAGGAAACGCAATCATTTTCAGGCTAGAGGTAAAGCTTGAGTGGCAAACTGAGTCTACCATTGATTACATGTGTAATAGTTATGAGGGGAAGGGGCTGAAAGTGGGAGAAGATGGTAAAACATTTAAATGGGAGGGGAACTTTTTTCTTGGAGAGATGGGGAAATTGTATAAATCGGATGTAACACCTTTGAGCTAAGCAGGAATGCATTACCAATGCTCATGATGCTGCAAGAATCATGACATCAGTATAATTTCTTAAGATTCCATGAGGCAAAATACTGCCATCTCTATAGCATTCCAGGAATACTCAGAGGGGCTCATGGTGTCGGTAATGATGACTAATAACTTATCTCAGAGAGATGAGTCTATCAGGCCCTCTTAAGATGTTTGCTGACTGCAAGATGGTATTGGTCCTGTGGATGGGGACAGAGAGGTATGGATGAGGCACTTAGCAGCCAGAGTATCAGAGGGAGTATTGACTGGGGTTTGAGTTAGGGACAATGAGGGGTGGGTTGAGGGAGGGCAAACACAGCACTACAGGGAATGAGAAGAGCCACTAAAAATAATATAAGAGATTGTTGGAGATAAATCTCACATATTCATACATTTTATTAAGATCACCCCTGCTCAAATATTTCACAGAGGTCTGTGTGGCTTTTCTGTCTTCTTCCAATTGAGAGTATCTCTATGGAACTTTGCTTCAAAGTGAGAAGAATAGAGACCAAGAAATCAGAAGTTCAAAACCTGAGTTCTCAGATTAATTTTTTATTATCTATGTGTCCTCGAGCCTGTTGGTTCATTCTGTTATGTGAAAAAAGTCACATCTGCAAAATGAGAAAATAATACTCATCTTACACCTGGGACTATTCTGATTACAAACTGGATATGAAATGATATTGGAGAGTTATTATTAATTTTGTTACATGTGAAAGGTTAAATCCCATGTTGCTTATAATTTGCTAAGATACTTCAGTAAGAAAAAAGATGTAGATATATACTAACATGTTCATATTGTGGAATCCAGGAGATGGATATTTGGGTTATTAACACTATTCTATCTACTTCTCTGTATGTTTTTAATTTTCATAAATTAAAAGTTAGAAAAAATATCCTTTTTACTTATCTCATAGGATTGTTGTGAGGATCAAATGAGAAAATGAATGGAAAGCATTTTATAAATGGTGAACGGCTAAATAAGTGTGGGTTGTAGTTCTTTTCACTGTTCTTAGGAATAATAAAAACTTAATCCAGCTTTGCCTATGTTTAGATGAGTGCTCTTTGTTTCTCTTTTCTACTTTCCTCACCTGCGTAATAAGACCAAAGACTTCACCTATTCCAAGGACTCAAGGGAATGTTTTCTTTCTTTCTTTCCTTTTTTTTTTTTTAACATCTTTATTGGAGTATAATTGATTTACAATGGTGTGTTAGTTTCTGCTGTATAACAAAGTGAATCAGCTATATATATACATATATCCCCATATTCCCTGCCTCGTGCATCTCCCTCCCATCCTCCCTATCCCACCCCTCTAGGTGGTCACAAAGCACCGAGCTGATCTCCCTGTGCTATGTGGCTGCTCTCACTAGCTATCTATTGTAATTTGGTAGTGTATATATGTCCAGGCCACTCTCTTACTTCATCCCAGATTACCCTTCCCCCTCCCCGTGTCCTCCAGTCCATTCTCTACGTCTGCATCTTTATTCCTGTCCTGCCCCTAGGTTCTTCAGAAGCTGTTTTTTTCTTTTAGATTCCATATATATGTGTTAGCATACGGTATTTGTTTTTCTCTTTCTGACTTGCTTCACTCTATGACAGTCTCTAGGTCCATCCACCTCACTACAAATAACTCAATTTCATTTCTTTTTATGGCTGAGTAATATTCCATTGTATATATGTGCCACATCTTTATCCATTCATCTGTTGATGGACACTTAGGTTGCTTCCATGTCCTGGCTATTGTAAATAGAGCTGCAATGAACATTGTGGTACATGACTCTTTTTTAATTATGGTTTTCTCAGGGTGTATGCCCAGTAGTGGGACTGCTGGGTCATATGGTAGTTCTATTTTTAGTTTTTTAAGGAACCTCCATACTGTTCTCCATAGTGGCTGTACCAATTTACATTCCCACCAACAGTGCAAGAGGGTTCCCTTTTCTCCACACCCTCTCCAGCATTTATTGTTTGTAGATATTTTAATGATGGCCATTCTGACCAGTGTGAGGTGATACATCATTGTAGTTTTGATTTGCATTTCTCTAATTATTAGAGACATCAAGCATCCTTTCATGCGTTTGTTGGCAATCTGTATAACTTCTTTGGAGAAATATCTGTTTAGGTCTTCTGCCCATTTTTGTATTGGGTTGTTTGTTTTTCTGATACTGAGCTTCATGAGCTGCTTGTATATTTTGGAGGTTAATCCTGTGTCTGTTTCTTTGTTTGCAAACATTTTCTCCCATTCTGAGTGTTGTCTTTTTCTCTTGTTTATGGTTTCTTGCCGTGCAAAAGCTTTTAAGTTTCATTAGGTCCCATTTGTTTATTTTTGTTTTAATTTTTATTGCTCTAGGAGGTTGGTCACAAAACATGTTGCTGTGATTTATGTCAAAGAGTGTTTGGTCTATGTTTTCCTCTAAGAGTTTTAAAGTGTCTGGCCTTACATTTAGGTCTTTAATCCATTTTGAATTTATTTTTGTGTATGGTGTTAGGGAGTGTTCTAATTTCATTCTTTTACATGTAGCTGTCCAGTTTTCCCAGCACCACTTACTGAGGGAGCTGTCTTTTCTCCATTGTATATTCTTGCGTCCTTTATCAAAGATAAGGTGAACATATGTCTGTGGGTTTATCTCTGGGCTTTCTATCTTGTTCCATTGATATATGATTCTGTTTTTGTGCCGGTACCATATTGTCTTGATTACTGTAGCTTTATAGTATAGTCTGAAGTCAGGGAGCCTGATTCCTCCAGGTCCATTTTTCTTTTTCAAGATTGCTTTGGCTATTCGAGGTCTTTTTTATTTCCATACAAATTGTGAAATTTTTTGTTCTAGTTCTGTGAGAAATGCCATTGGTAGGTTGACAGGGATTGCATTGAATCTGTAGATTCCTTTGGGTAGTATAGTCATTTTCACAATGTTGATTCTTCCAATCCAAGAACATGGTATATCTCTCCATCTGTTTGTGTTGTCTTTAATTTCTTTCATCAGTGTCTTATAGTTTTCTGCATACAGGTCTTTTGTCTCCTTAGGTAGGTTTATTCCTAGATATTTTATTCCTTTTGTTGCAATGGTAAATGGGAGTGTTTCCTTAACTTCTCTTTCAGATATTTCATCAATAGTGTATAGGAATGCAAGAGATTTCTGTGCATTACTTTTGTATCCTGCTACTTTACCACATTCATTGATTAGCTCTAGTAGTTTTCTGGTAGCATCTTTAGGATTCTGTATGTATAGTATCATGTCATCTGCAAACAGTGGCAGTTTTACTTCTTCTTTTCCAATTTGTATTCCTTTTATTTCTTTTTCTTCTCTGATTGCTGTGGCTAAAACTTCCAAAACTATGTTGAATAATAGTGGTGAGAGTGGGCAACCTTGTCTTGATCCTGATCTTAGTGGAAATGGTTTCAGTTTTTCACCATTGAGAATGTTGTTAGCTGTGGGTTTGTCATATATGGCCTTTATTATGTTGAGGTAAGCTCCCTCTATGCCCACTTTTGGAGGGTTTTTATCATAAATGGGTGTTGAATTTTGTCGAAAGCTTTTTCTGCATTTATTGAGTTGATCATATGGTTTTTCTTCTTCAATTTGTTAGTATGGTTTATCACATTGATTGATTTGTGTATATTGTAGAATCCTTGCAGTCCCGGGATAAACCCCACTTGATCATGGTGTATGATCCTTTTAATATGCTGTTGGATTCTGTTTGCTAATATTTTGTTGAGGATTTTTGCATCTATGTTCATCAGTGATATTGGCTTGCAGTTTTCTTTCTTTGTGACATATTTGTCTGATTTTGGTATCAGGGTAATGGTGGCCTCGTGGAATGAGTTTGGGAGTGCTCCTCCCTCTGCTATATTTTGGAAGAGTTTGAGAAGGATAGGCGTTAACTCTTCTCTAAATGTTTGATAGAATTCGCTTGTGAAGCCATCTGGTCCTGGGCTTTTGTTTGTTGGAAGATTTTTAATCACAGTCTCAATTTCAGTGCTTGTGATTGGTCTGTTTATATTTTCTATTTCTTCCTGGTTCATTCTCAGAAGGTTGTGCTTTTCTAAGAATGTGTCCATTTCTTCCAGGTTGTCCATTTTATTGGCATAAAGTTGCTTGTAGTAATCTCTCATGATCCTTTGTATTTCTGCAGTGTCAATTGTTACTTTTCCTTTTTCATTTCTAATTCTATTGATTTGAGTCTTCTCCCTTTTTTTCTTGATGAGTCTGGCTAATGTTTTATCAATTTTGTTTATCATCTCAAAGAACCAGCTTTTAGTTTTATTGATCTTTGCTGTTGATTCCTTCATTTCCTTTTCATTTATTTCTGATCTGATCTTTATGATTTCTTTCCTTCTGCTACCTTTGGGTTATTTTTTTGGTTCTTCTTTCTCTAATTGTTTTAGGTGTAAGTTTAGGTTGTTTATTTGAGATGTTTCTTGTTTCATGAGGTAGGATTGTATTGCTGTAAACTTCTTTCTTAGAACTACTTTTGCTGCATCCCATAGGTTTTGGGTCATTGTGTTTTCATTGTCATTTGTTTCTAGATATTTTTTGATTTCCTCTTTGATTTCTTCAGTGATCTCTTGGTTACTAAGCAGTGTATTGTTTAGCCTCCATGTGTTTGTATTATTTACAGATTTTTTTCCTGTAATTGATATCTAGTCTCATAGCGTTGTGGTCGGAAAAGATACTTGGTATGATTTCAATTTTCTTTAATTTACCATGGCTTGATTTGCGACCCAAGATATGATTTATCCTGGAGAATGTTCCATGAGCACTTGAGAAGAAAGTGTATTGTGTTGTTTTTGGATGGAATGTCCTATAAATATCAATTAAGTCCATCTTGTTTAATGTATCTTTTAAAGCTTGTGTTTCCTTATTTGCTTCCATTTTGGATGATCTGTCCATTGGTGAAAGTGGGGTGTTAAAGTCCCCTACTATTATTGTGTTACTGTTGATTTCCCCTTTTATGGCTGTTAGCATTTGCCCTATATATTGAGGTGCTCCTCTGTTGAGTGCATAAATATTTACAATTGTTATATCTTCTTCCTGGACTGATCCTTGATCATTATGTAGTGTCCTTCTTTGTCTCTTGTAATATTCTTTATTTTAAAGTCTATTTTGTCTGATATGAGAATTGCTACTTCAGCTTTCTTTTTTTTTCCATTTGCATGGAATATCTTTTTCCATGCCCTCACTTTCAGTCTGTATGTGTCCCTAGGTCTGAAGTGGGTCTCTTGTAGACAGCATATATACAGGTCTTGTTTTTGTATCCATTCAGCCAGTCTATGTCTTTTGGTTGGAGCATTTAATCCATTTACATTTAAGGTAGTTATCGATATGTATGTTCCTTTTACCATTTTCTTAATTGTTTTGGGTTTGTTATTATAGGTCTTTTCCTTCTCTTGTGTTTCCTGCCTAGACAAGTTCCCTTAGCCTTGTAAAGCTGGTTTTGTGGTCCTGAATTCTCTTAGCTCTTGCTTGTCTGTAAAGGTTTTAATTTCTCCATTGAATCTGAATGAGATCCTTGCTGGGTAGAGTAATCTTGGTTGTAGGTTTTTCTCTTTCATCATTTTAAAGATGTCCTGCCACTCCTTTCTGGCTTGCAGAGTTTCTGCTGAAAGATCAGCTGTTAACCTTATGGGGATTCCCTTGTATGTTACTTTTTGCTTTTCCTTTGCTGCTTTTAATATTTTTTCTTTGTATTTAATTTTTGATAGTTTGATTAATATGTGCCTTGGCATGTTTCTCCTTGGATTTGGACTTGATTGACTATTTCATTTCCCATATTAGGGAAGTTTTCAATGATAATCTCTTCAAATATTTTCTCAGTCTCTTTCTTTTTCTTTTCTTCTTCTGGGACCCCTATAATTCGAATGTTGGTGCGTTTAATGTTGTCCCAGAGGTCTCTGAGAATGTCCTCCATTCTTTTTTCTTTTTTCAGCTTTGTGGTAGTTATTTCCAATATTTTATCTTTCAGGTCACTTATCCGTTCTTCTGCCTCAGTTATTCTGTTATTGATTCCTTCTAGAGAATTTTTAATTTCATTTATTTTGTTGTTCATCATTGTTTGTTTGCTCTTTAGTTCTGCCATGTCCTTGTTAAATGTTTCTTGTATTTTCCTCATTCTATTTCCAAGATTTTGGATCATCTTTACTATCATTACTCTCAATTCTTTTTCAAGTAGACTGTCTATTTCATCTTCATTTGTTTGGTCTGGTGGGTTTTACCTTGCTCCTTCATCTGCTGTGTATTTCTCTGTCTTCTCATTTTGCTTAACTTACTGTGTTTGGGGTCTCCTTTTCACAGGTGGCAGCTTTGTAGTTCCCATTGTTTTTGGTGTCTGCTCCTAGTGGGTAAGTTTGGTTCAGTGGGTTGTGTAGGCTTCCTGGTGGAGGGGACTGGTGTCTGTGTTCTGGTGGATGAGGCTGGATCTTGTCTTTCTGGTGGGCAGGACCATGTCCAATGGTGTGTTTTGAGGTGTCTGTGAACTTAGTATGATTTTTGACAGCCTCTCTACTAATGGGTGGCATTGCGTTCCTGTCTTGCTAGTTGTGTGGGACAGGGTGTCCATCATTTTAGCTTGCTGGTCATTGAATGGAGCTGGGTCTTAGCATTGAGATGGAGATCTCTGGGAGCTCTTTTGCCATTTGATATTACATGGGACCAGGAGGTCTCTGGTGGAACAATGTCCTGAACTGGGCTCTCCCACCTCCGATGCTCAGGCCTAACACCCGGCAGGAGCACCAAGACCCTGTCAGCCACACAATTTGATGGGAAGAGAGAGCTTAGGCTTCGCAGGAATTTTATTTCTTTACTTCACTTGAATGTTTTGTACAGGATAACTCAGAGTTCAGCTGCCTAAATCTGTGGCTTCAGAGATCACATGGGTAATATGTGAATGGAAATTAACCCGTTCTTTTTATAGCAGTCAGGTAAGAAAGTGGGGCTTAATGTGTTCAACCTCATTCCTAAATGGCCTTCTGGTGTTGGAGAGTCTCCCAGAGAGACTTGGGTGGACAGTTGGGGACACAGACGCTGGGAGCAGCCATATTTGGGAGCTTGTTCTACATGCATGTGGAAGCCCAAGGGAACGTTTTCTGATTTAATACTTTCTTCTGTTGTGCAGAAAGGAGGCAATGAAGTCTACAGAGAGCTTTGGGGAAAAGTAGGAGCTGGATTCTACTCCTCTCTGTATGTAGGGAATAGACTCTAGATGGTCAACTAATTATAGCATATCATAGCATCCATTTCTACTCACCAGCTCATTGGCATCTGGAGGGAAACCTACATGCATGATTCTAATAATTAATGCTTTTGATCTAAGAGAGAGGAGGAAATGATGCAGGGTGAATTACTGAAGTTTTGTAGGATCACCTTTCAGCCGCTTATCTGACATTTTCCTCAGAACTTTAAACCCTTTGGAGACTGAGTATTTGGGGAAAGAGTATTGATACAATATGCCTATGGGGACATTTATTTTCTTCTTCTTTCTTCCCAAACTCTAAGGGTTATTCCTAAACGTGGAATACAGCTACATCTTCCCCTTCATATTTTAATGAATATAAATTAATGAGCAACATGCTATCCTTTGCAATTTTATTCTCTTTTCATATAGACATAAATTTTTCTGAGAAACAGGGAGCACTGTGCTTAGTAAGAAAAGATACTTTATATTCAGCTATTTGCATATTAATATTGCTGTACCATCCTTCATATGGATGATGTATTGGTGATACCTATATTAAATTGCTTGCTCTTGTACTTTGAATAAAACTAAGTACTGGGGAGAACAAACTCTCCAGGCTGGCTAGAAGCCAGACCTCTCTTTCTTTCCAAACCACTTACATGGTGAGACCTTGGGTAACCTTGAAAAATCACTTTGGTTTTAAATCTACTCTCTCTACCTTTGTGAAATTAAAACAATGGTATGTTCAACCCATTTATTTCCTTGGGGGATATGATTAACGGGAAAGTTGTGTCCAAAATACTTTGGCTGCTTTAGAAGAGATGTTCCACTAAAGGCGATAATAGACAATCTTATAAATCATTAAACCTCTGGGTAGTAGTATGTTGTCTGGATATAAAATATTCATATTATTATTTTATATTTTGCAAATTAGATCTCTCTAGCACATCTAGGATTAAATTGGATGGGCATTTTTTCATCCTCAGAAACCATGCTGTTGCTTTGATTTAAGAATAGGAAAATAAACCCTCAATCAGTTATATTATAATGATAAATAAGATTGACAAAATATATGAAGTAATTCAGTGGGTTGGAGAGAAAATTTTTATTGGAAAAAAATCAGAAAAGCTATTCAGTTGATCATTCCTAGCAGAAAATCACTGTGAATAACTAAATATTAAGCACCCTTCTCAATGAGTTCCACAGCCTGTTAGGATGGAAATGTTAAATCATTATGGGAAAACCTCTAGACTTTGTTTACTGTAACAAAATGCATTTTATAGTAAAAACTGATGGCTTAACATGAAACAAAGCATAACCCTTGGTAGCCCAGAATACTTTTACATGGCCTCTGAGAAGAAGAGGCAAAAGAACAAACTGATACCAGATAATTCTTTTGAGGAGATATTTCTGAGGCAAGTTCTTTAATTGTAGATGATTAATGCTAATTATCAACCTCTTCAATAGTCTCCTTGTAATTCTGTAGGATGATGCTATTCAGTGTGGTGGTCCTGAGCCACTGAGAAGTCACAGAATCAAGATTAGGGCTGCAAGAACCTTTAGAGATTACTAGACAAAACTCTCTCTTCTACAGAGGAGGAAACTGAGGCTCATGGAGGCTCTCATTAAAATATATTTAATGTACTGTACAAACTTTTTATTTGTTAGTTCAACAAATGTTTATTGAACACCTACTATGTGTAAAGCAAAGATTTATTGATTACTTCCTTTTGCCAAGTACTCCAAAAGGCACTGGGGATGGGTAACAGATCTCCAACAGAGTGGGCATTAATAGGAAAGACTTTGTGGAAGCAAATAATTAAAGTGCAGTAAAACACGTTTAAAGAGCTATGGAAAATAGAGCAACTCACTATTCCTGGCACAAGAAACAGCCTAGAACTACATTTCTTAAACTTCATTCCATAAAATGTAATGGTCTATACTAGTAGAGGTCTTGAGAAAAAAATATCCTTAGTTCCATAAGGTAGGAAATGTTGCTTCTCAAATTTATTTGAGTGTGAAAGTATCCCTCAACTCAACTTTCTTTCCATCTTTCTTTTCTTCCTCCTCCCCTCCGTGTTCCACCCTTCTCTTCTTCTTATCCTCCTCTACTCTCTCCTCCCTCCTCCTTCTCCTCTTCCTTCCTCCTTCTTTTTCTGGTAGAACATTTATTACATCTCACAAAACTCTCATGTTCTTTAGGACATTCTGAAAAGTGTTTGGCCATTGCTCAGTTCATCAGAAAGATCCATTAGCTAAGAGATCATATTCTCAAAAGATTCAGCTAATGGACGTTTACTGTAGTTCCAAACCGTGGTGGGAATAAGTGTCCCAAAAGTAATAAATTAACAACTTTTCCTCATCACATATGTAGAATGTTGAAGCAATAATTAATATAACTTGTGGGAATTTGGTTATTAATCAGAAATGAAGTAATTTGGAGATATGTAATGAACAATCACTTCCTGTTTTGCTCCAATTAATCTAATATGCCTGGCACAAGAAATAATCCAGAAGGTGTAAGATTTCAGAGCAAATTCATAATTGAGGAAATGCTTCTGGCTGTCAATAAATGCAGGCTGAACCTCTGAATATAAAGTCATAATTCTAGTTATTACTTTAAAATGTATATCTCAGAAATAACTAAATTTCCTTGTCAATTGCATTATTATGAACTTTCATCAAATCTTTAACCGTGGTCATTTTTAAGTCTTTTGTCATTTACAGACAGTTCTGGGTGTGCTCTGATGCTTTTGCAAAAATGTTCCTATAAAAGGGTTTCATCTGCAAGGAATTCATGGAAAAGACTCTGACAGGTACAGGTTTCTGGTAATTGACTATACTGCTGAACTGAATGAATAAGCATTTTCAGAACTCTAATGGAAAACTGATGAATTCATAAAAGTGTTAACAAAAGATCAAGATGAAAAAAAATTAATTACATGGGACTGAGTGAACTGATGAGGATGATTATAATTTTTGTGACTTTCTGTTTGAATAAATTAAAAAAAATCCCACAAGGACTCAGAGGCAAAAAATATACAAATCAATTTTCACTGCAAAGTAAAAGAGCCATTACAGTGGAGGATTATTGGACTGAAGGTCAATATTATGACATAGTATGAGTGTGTTTCGTGTTTGGTAATTGCAATCATTGTTGCTTTTGTTGTGGTCATCCATTTACAATGCTTGGTGTCAGTTTATTTATCTCTTGTAAAAATAAAATACAGTGTGTGTGTGTGGGAAAAAATAGCCTGTTTTGGCAAAAATTAGAGTAATAGACAATGTTATAGCACTTTTTTCTTGATGAGATTTCATCAAAATCAAAAATATCAATCATTCCTTGGGGCAGTCAGATTACCTATCTGTCTTTTTTCTTGAAATTTCACTTAGTTCAGAATGATTGCAATGTAACATGTCTTTGCATACTATTTTATTGAGTTTATTATCTATATTACTTGTAAGGTGCTTTGTATATTCAATATATATGTGTGACATATATCATGTAACATATGATTTGTATTTTTTTTTTTTTGTACAACCTTGCTTAAAGTTCTGTATTGTGTCAGTGAAGTAATCTGGAAGTGGAGTTTGTGGAGCAGCTTGAGTCATATGTGTCTTTATTATTTGTCAAGTCAGTGTCTATGGGAAGAGTAGACATAAAATTAGTCGGATTTTGTTTCTTACATTCCCCCACTCCACTGCATTTTATTTTCTAGTCTCTTGTAATTCCTGGAAACAACTGTAGGTAGCCAATAAAAATCAAATAACTAATAACAGGTGCTTCAACAAAGTACTCTGGAAACTCATGTTTGTTTAGATCTCAGCTTTTCTGTCACTTCCTCCAGGAAGCTTTTGTAAAAGACTGGGCTAACTGCTCCTCTTAGATGCCCCCATAGTACCCTCCCTCTATGGCTCTCTTTCTTCTGTTTCTCCATGTTTCTTTGTTGATTACAGTCTGTCTCTCATATTTTACAATAAAAGGCTTCCATATAAATTTTTACTTGTCCTGGGTTTTCCTCTTTATGAGAGTACTTACCTTGTCACACTGAAGTTGCCCGTTTGTATCCCTCTCCAGACAGGGTACAAATTAGGTGAGGGCAGGAGCCATGTCTGTCTGGTTCATTATGGGGTTCCTGGCAGCTAACAGAGCAGTCAATGAACATGTCAAATATAATTGAGTTGGATTGACCCCTGCTCAGTTCAAACCCTGCTGCACCTCTTCATGTACCTCACTGGGCTGGTGTTGACTTCTCCATCTATCAAATGAAAGTTTTCAGTTAAGTGACTTGCCCATGGAGCCACAGATAGTGCTTCTGGACTAGACCACTATACTCTATGTCTGCACAGAGCCTGAATATCTTCCAAAGACCCACAGCCTGAAATGTTTGCCCTCTCTCTAATGGGGAGGGGCATGAGCATGAACTTTTTCCAAATCCAGGGCTACATTCCACTCCTCCATGCTACCTTCCTGAAATGTCCCAAGTGAACTTTATAGCTGGAATCTTCTTAAGCTGCAGGGAGCCAGGTCCCCAGGTCCCTAGGAAACAGACCCAGCTGCGTGCTAGACCACCGTTATTATCTGGATCAGAGTTAGCCTGTTTGTGGGCCAACTATAGTGTCCTCCCTGATGACAAACCCAGAATGAGTGAATGGGTATGTGTCCAACAACCCTCTAGTTCCCTTGATTTTCTCATGTACCTGCCAGTTATGAGTTCACCTTAACCTTTCTTAATCTCTTTATATTTTTATCTTGTATCCAACTCCCTTACATCTTTTTGAGGTGATAAGTTTTGATGTAAATTTTTAAAAATAAATTTATTTTTTTATTTTTGGCTGAGTTGGGTCTTTTGTTGCTGCGCGCCAGCTTTCTCTAGTTGTGGCGAGTGGGGGCTACTCTTCGTTGCGGTGTGCGGGCTTCTCATTGTGGTGGCCTCTCTTGTTGCGGAACACGGGCTCTAGAGTGCAGGCTCAGTAGTTGTGGCCCACGGGCTTAGTTGCTCCGCGGCATGTGGAATCTTCCCTGACCAGGACTCGAACCTGTGCTCCCTGCATTGGCAGGCAGATTCTTAACCACTGTGCCACCAGGGAAGCCCTTGATGTAAATTTTTATTTGTCCTCAATTTACCCTGTTAATGCTTTAAGGACATTTTCTGGCTCTAGTCCTTTTCTTACTATAAAGTATCTTATGAGCTTAAAGAAATGTCTCAGCCTCTCTGGAGATTGGCTTACGTAGTTGTTTTATGTCTCAGCACAAAAACACTATGATTATCCTGCCAGTGTTTGATTAACGTTGGTGATTTCCTGTGTTCTCAGTTTGTGATGTGTATCTTAATCACCTCTTGCATTGAGAGCTATAGTAAATACAGTACTAAAAATGTTACTACCATTGCATCTATTAAAAAATAAAAATATTTATTATCACTGTGTGCCAAGAACTATGCAAAGAATTTTACATGCATTATCTCATCTAATCTCTCTCTCTCTTTTTTTTTTTTTTAATTTTAGCCTTTATTTCCTTATTTATTTATTTTTTGGCCATGCTGTGGGACTTGCAGGATCTTAGTTCGCCGACCAGGGATCGAACCTGAACCTGGGCCTCTGGCAGTGGAAGCTCAAAGTCCTAACCACTGGACCACCAGGAAAGTCCCTTAACTAATCTTCGTAAGGTTCCCATTTCACAGACAAGGTAACTAAGATTCAGAGAGGTTAAGAAAGTTGCATAAGGTTGCAAAGTTAGTAAGGGTCAGACCCAGGATTCATATTCAGAAATGTCAGATATTATAGTTATTATTATTTTTTAATCTCAGCAGAGGCTGGTACTGGAAATTTCATGGAACCAATCGTGGGGAGAATTTTGCTAGATTTCCCATCATCCACCCACACAGACCTATCTTTTAAGGACTATAAATCTCTTTCTGCCCAAGAGTAAGCAGCTTTCAGGGGTGGTGAAACTTGTAGATTCCACATTATGCCTGTTACCATGCTTATCAAATGATCCTCTTTGTTAATACAGAGCTCTCTCCTTCTAGTGGCAGATCAAAAAACTTTAGGGTCACCTCTTTCTCTCACACCCCACATTCAATCCATTAAGAAATCCTGTTGTTCCCATTTTCAAGATATGTCTGAATCTGACCACTTCTCATCACTTCCATCTGCTGCTAATCTGGTCCAAGCCACCATCCTCTTTAACCTGGATTATTGAGATGGCCTCTTGGTTTCTTCACTTGTCCCCATTCAACCTTTTATAAACTCAGCAGTAATCTTTAAAATCATATGCTAGAATACATTGCTCCTGTACCCTCAAATCCTTCTTTTTCTGAATAAGAGCCAAAATCTTTACAATAGCCTACAGTTCATAATCTACCCACACATCCCTTCCCTGAATTGCTCCCACTCCCACATTACTCCTCTGAACTTCTGTTGCTCTTTCCCCGCCTCACCCCAGGTTAGGCTCCTCAAGCACAAGGAGATGCAACTGCTCCCAGGCTTTTGCACTGACTCTTTACTCTGCCTGGAATTCTTTCTCTAGATGTCTCCATGGCTATACTCTCTCATCTCCTTCAAGTGTTTGCTCAAATATCACCTTATCTATTTAAAATTGCAACTTTCCTGAACTTCCAACTCTCTTACTCAGCTCTGTTCTCCCCCCATATCTTTATAAACTTACACATGCTACACAATTTTCTTACACATCATGTTTATTTCCTATTGTCTGTATCTCCTGATTGGAATGTAAGTTCTGGGAGGGCAGGGATTTTGTATCTTTGTTTACTAATAAACAAACTAATGTACCAAGAACAGTGCCCTGCTTACTGTACATGCTCAATTAAAGGCTGTTGAATAAATGAAATAATGACTACTTAATTTTTACATTTTAATCAGTCCTCTCTGCAGCACAGCACCAACAGGATTTGCAAAACAGAATTCAGGGAAGCTTGGATAATGTTTTTGTAGACTTGAGGGTATACTGTCTTCACAATTTTAAAGATTTTTGAGATAGTTTTTCTCTAGTTTTCCATTTTCTGGTCCAAAGAGTTATGACCTTGTCAAGACGTCCTCTGGTCTCAACTCTGTGCCTATTGTCATTTAGATTACAGCTTTCTGGATCTCACTTGTTTTCCAGGGGAGTGAAATTTCCAGATGCGGCTGCCTGGTCATTTATAAAGCTCATGCATATACTGTTGACTCTTGAACAACTTGGGGGTTAGGGGCGCAGACACTTCGTGCAGTGGAAAATCTGAGTATAATTTATAGTCGGCCCTCCATATACGTGGTTCCTCTGCATCTGCAGTTTCTCTGTATCTGAGATTCCGTATTCACAGATTCAACCAACTGTGGATCATTTAGTACTGTACTATTTACTATTGAAAAAAATCCACGTATAAGTGCACCCATGTAGTTCAAATGCATGTTGTTTAAGGATCAACTGTATTAATATCTCCAACAATATTCAGGACTCTGGTGGAAATTTGGCCTCAGTTATAGTGTCCAGGATCCATTTAATCAAGCCCTAGATGCCTCTCTTGGATGTAACTGATGGTTGGACCCATTAACGTGTAAATGTAGTCTGATTTATGTTTCTGCCAGCTGCTTTTTTGCTTCTTCACATGGCTAGAAAAGAACATTCTGCAGTTTCCACCAATTTGGCATTTTCCTATGAGACATACTTAGTTTCATTGGCAATTAGGAAATTGCAATGTGTACTCCATCTCCCATAGTGTTTATAAAAATGTTCAATTAGTGCTTTCCCCGGCCCTCATCCCCAAAAGATAGCACTTTACAGTTCTGCATCAACAGAGATATTTGTGTATCCTTATTGTTTGCTTCCCATTTCTAAACTAGTTCCTTACACATGGGTTTTTACCCTGCAGCAATTCATTTAAAAATACCTTTTGAGGTGCAATTTTGAGTATTTTTGAGAGTCTAAATCAAGTGGTGCTCTAGGCTCTATCTTATTCTTATAACTATCTTTTTAAATAGCTCTAGTACAATCTAAACATGAAATAATAATGATGGATAATTCATACATTTGCACAGAACTTTACAGTTTATAATGCTTAGTAGGAAGATCATGGATTTTGGAGCCAGAGAGATCCAAATCTGAAACTCAACTTCTATGTTTACTAGTTTTGTGACTCTGAGCACCTTATCTCACCTTTCTGAATCTACTTTCCCTCATTTTTACAAGGGTGGTAAAACCACCTTGCAGGTTTATTACACGTTGAAGATGGAGGGATGGTGCTTGTAGAGGGCTGAAGAGTGCCTGACGCAGAGCATGGGGGTAAGTGCTCTTAATGTGGGGTCTTTCCTTCCCTGTTCTCATGTAGATTCTCTTGTTATGATCTCCACTGCCTCTCCACACAGGACTCTGTGTGGAAAAGAAAATTCTTACCCTCATGGAGCTTACATTTTGGAGGTGGTGACAGAAAATAAGAGCAAAGAAAGAAACACACAGGCAAGTAAACATATAGTACCAGATAATACATGAATGTAACAAAAATTATCTAGGCAGTAGTAATAAATACTGTAGATGCAATAAATTAACAAAAGGGCCAAGGAATTCCAAGAGCCCAAATTCCCACCAGAGATATTCAATCATAGGTGAGCTTGTAAGCCCCATGCTAGGACTCCAAGAATAGATCAATTTCCAATTATTATACCATATTATGTATACACCAATATTACTTAAAGGTGCTGGTCTGATCCCTTGCAGTAAACATGGACCCTCCTTTTTCTGAAATCCAAAGTAGTTGGCATTTCTCATTATATTCTATCTTATTTTATAGCATTGTTTCCTCAAATTATTTGATGACAAACTTGTCTGTGTTTTTTTTTTTTTTTTTTATGTTTTGCTCTTTTCCAAGTTATCATATTAAATAAGATGTTCTTTGGCATTTTGGATGTGCTTGTTTGTAGCCACTGCTGTATTCATCTAAAGACTGCTTCAAGAACACACTAAAAAAATGTGCCATGCCTTATTCATGGGTGTGTGCGGTGCTGTACCTAACACAGTGCCATGTACACAACAGATAATACTTATTCATTGAAAAGCATACATTGGAAAATTCTGCGCGGGAGACTATTTAAGAGGACCAGAGAAGGTCATGGAGTGAGTAAGGGGCAAAAGTGAGATTTGAATCCTTGTATCTTGACTCTTGTCAACTGTTCATATTTAAGCGTTCGGTAAAGCTACCCTTCCATTTTCCCCAGCTTGCCAAGTAGGAGGGGAGACACGTGGGTCTTGAGTTTCCAGGTTCTCCTTAGAGTCTTTCTTAGTTGTGTAGGATGCCTCAGCTATCAGTTAGGTCTCAGTCACAGGGGCAGTTTGTGAGGATAACAGTTCTGGGCTTTCATGATTGAAACAGTCCTGTAGTTTTTACCTCCAAAGTCTCACTAGAACTTGTCCCTTTTTTGGTCCCTTTAGAACTTCTCTATCACCAACACTAAGGTGCCATCATCTGTCCTGTGGACCACTGTAGCCTCCTCCTACCTGGTCTGTGCATATCATTTCCTGGTCTTTCCAATGCAATTTGGGGTTTTATTCTGCTGCACTATTCCAGTGCTCATCTTCCTCGGAGAGGTTGCTGACGTGGAAGCAGCAGCAAGACTCTGCTTCCAGGGCCTGTACTCCAGCTTTGAGGGTGTGTCCCAGATTCACCCTCCAAACACATCTTTTATTACTATCCTCATTCATCTTTTAAACTCTCAGTTATCTCTATTATGTGTTTACCAATGAAGAATTTTATGAAAATGAAGGACAAAGGGACTTTTTAGAGATTAAGTTTTATTCTCCTTAATACTTCTCCGTTCCCTTGATAACCAAATTATCTTGAAAATTAACTATCTTTATGATACCCATGGAAGTGGAAAAGTCTAAAGGAACACTCAAGATGGTCATTTGGAAGAATACTCTTGGTAAGCTATGTTAAAATAGTTCTAAAATATAGGTCAAGTTGGCTACATAGATACCTGACATACTTAGGCACTAAATGCTACTCGTAAAAAATTAAGAGGAATTTAGAGTGGTTTTAAAGTTTAGTACAAGTGACAAATTGAAGAAGAGCCATGTGGTGAAATAAATTTCATTTCTATATTTAGTGTTGAAAAGTCACAGAAATCCCTTGGCCACTGATTGTGGGAAACTTAGGTTTGGGCCATAAATGTTAAAATTCCAGTTATTCAAAAGGGGTCAATCAAGTCCTTAAAAAATTATGATTAAATTATTCAAATGAGGTCGAGAATGTTCTAAAAATTGGAAAAATTATTTTTAACTGGTTTTATTGCAGTAGTAAAGTACGTGATTTCATATATTTTATATTCTAATTATTTTCTTTCCTTGACCTAATTTAATGGGTTAGAAAGTTCTCCATTTGACCACCTGTCTTGATGGAATGAAGTCAACTAAATTGGATACTCCTGTGTTTTATCTTCTCAGTGTATATGTGAGTATCAGGAAGACAAAATTTTAAAAGGTGGTGGTTATAAGTTTGAGATCTTTTGAGCAAGAATTACATATATATATTTTTTTACTTATTGCATAATGTAAGTAAATTAGTAGAGAAAACAAGATTTGGGACAATGATGATTTTAAGAGAAAAACATATTCTCAAGCTCCTTGTATGCTAATAATGATTTGCTAATTGCAGATCATCTTTATTCATTAAAGCACTTTCTCTAAGGACTATTAGCAGATTATACTTTATCAACCTCATATATTCTTTTATATGTATGTGAAAGTAATGAAACTGTATTTCTTTAAGAAGTATTTTGTTGCTCAGACTTTTTACTAACCAGGTGGATCTTCTCCTGGTTTAGGACATTTTTGAGATTAGATTCTGGTGAATATCCTTGTTCATAAAAGCCACACTTTCAAATCATTTCATTTTTCTGTGGTTTCCAAGAAAAAACTAAACATTCACGGGAAAAAGTCAACATCCTGAAGGCGCCAATGTACTTTTAATATTTCCATTGGCTTGGGGAAGAAAAACATAATTTATCTCCCTCCCTAGCATCTGCTTAATTTTACACCAAATACATTATGTTCGGTGACAACTTTCTTCACTCACTGTGTCTTTTAACTCCAAATTCTCAACTTTAATGATTTGCTTAAAAAGGATGAAAAAGAACACACAAGTTGCCTTTAAAAGTCTACATTTATTCTTTATAGCATGTCTTTTTCAAAAACAGAACCCGTATTTAGTGTGTGTCTGAGGCAAAGTTGTTTAATTCCAAACTTTCAGTTCTATAAGTTTCCGAGAAAGGTAGTTTCAAGGACATCAGGGAAACAGCAAATCCAGATGGACAATTTACTTAACATTTCCAGTAGATATATTTTCAATTATAATTTTATTGGCCATGTATTGAATATAAATACTTCTCTTTCTATTAAAATCCCTATTATAAAATAATCTGATTTCACTATGTTATATAATTTTGTATTCAATTAAGAAAATTTCTTAGCTTAACTTCCTAAACTTTCTGATTAGTAGGGTCAGTCCAACAGAGAAATTAGAATGCTGCTCTGGGAAAAAGTGAGTGCCTCATGCCTGTAGACACCAGTCCAGTTTTTGCTAGAGCAAGAGCACTCCACTGAGATGGGGGTTAGGCACCTAGATACTGCTCTCTTCATTCACTAACTAGCTACACACCTGTGAGCAAACTGCTTCATTATTATCTATCTATCTAACATCTATCTATCTATCTATCATCTATCTATTATCTATCTATCTATCTATCTATCTATCTATCTATCATCATCATCGTCTATCTGTCTATAATCTATCTAATTAATTTTAGGTAAATTTTGATGGGTTAAAATAATGATTTCTGATATGGCCCCCTCCGTCCTCACATTCACTGGTTGTCCCAGAGTCTGCTTCCATGTGGTCTTCAACTAACCTTGCTTAGGTTTGCAGACAAGTACAACTGACCCTTGAACCACATGGGTTTAAACTGTGTGGGTCCACTTATGTGGATTTTTTTCAATAGTAAATACTACAATGCTACATGATCCATAGTTTGTTGGATCCACAGATGTGGAAGAACTCTGCATACAGGGCTTATTATAAATTATATGTGGATTTTTGACTGCAGGAAGGGTGGGTACTCCTAACCCCCATGTTGTTCAAGAGTCAACTGTAATTAGACAAGAGCATCTTGGTATTTCACCTTTATCATGTTTAGCTGCTCCCTTTTCAATGTTGAATATATCTGTATTATTAAGGCTTGGTGGCGTAATATTAAGGGGTTGAATTAGCTGCTATAACATGATTTTTCAAACACAAAGTATCTATTGAGTACTTACAACGTACAGGCAACTAGAAACTCAGTACTTGTGCTAGGGTCATTATTTAAAAAAGAAAAAACAGATTTGAGTCTCATTGCAAAATGTCTACTGTGTACTTGGAGATACAAGTCATATGGAGACAAATACATCTAACCATGGGAGGGTTGCTCCCATACTTCTGCTCAAATGTTACCCCTTAAGAGGCTATCAATGACCACTCTAAATCAACTATTAACAATGCATACTCTATCCCTGTACCCTGTTTTATCTTTTTCTACATAGAATTTACCACTACCTGATGATTTATACCTGTATGTTTGTGTTTTGTTATTTGTTTATTGCTTTCCTCCTCCACTAGGTTTAATTTCTATGAGGCTAAAGACTTTGTCTGTTAATTGTCATATCCCTGATGTCTAAAACATTAGCTGGCACCATCAATATTTGTTGAACATAGAAATAGTTGGTGTATGTAGTATAGGTCCAGGAAATAACAAACTTTTTATTAACGGAAAAAAAAAAAAGAAAATTCTGACAAGAAACACTCAAGAAAATGAATTATTATGGGTACATGCCTGTCTTTTAAGGATGGATGAGAAATTCTAGGTAGTGGCCAAACGGGTAAGGGAATAGTCTTAATTTGCTCTCTAGGGTATTTAAAGCAGGGCTTGAGATAGGGCAACAAAAAATACCTGGTTCGGCGCACCAACCCAACCCCCCACTAAAACCTCAGCAATATACACAGGTTGGTCTTCATTCAGGTTTAGAGAGGCATCTAAGGAAGAAAACCTACAAAACAGGTAGTGGTTTCAAGGAAAAAGTGGGAGAGTTCACATTGTCTGAGAGCAGGAGTATGGAACCAATACCTTCACAGTGAGACTCCCCAGTCCCCCCAGGGTGAGGACTTACCACACGTGCCGGCACCACTATTCTTCCTAGAACAAGGCGTGCAACTTGGTGATCGTATTCTGGGGCCATATCATTGCACTTTAAAGTGGGTTCTAGGACTGGATCCTTTCCTTTATTTTCATGCAATTTTGAATAAACATTAAATTTACTTTTATTCTTGGAAGTAAAATCATGTAATTTGGAGAGTTAATAAAATCCAGAAACCATCATATCAGCACTTCAATGAAACCAGAGCAGTCTTTCTCCTTTTGTCTGGGATGTCTTATGTTGGTAAAGCAGGAGCTGGTGAAGCAGGAAAACTCTGGGGTCTTGATCCTCTGAATGTCCTTCACAGACGATAAACAAATCAGAGACTCTTAAGGAATTTTCCAGTGCTGTAGGACTGATGAATTTAGTTGTGTCACAGATTGAGAAAGTGTAGGAGAAAAGGCAGTACAGAGTTAGAGAATGGATATGTTCAATTGGGTTTCTCACAGCAAACTATTCAAGCTCTCCCTCTCCTTGGCCACAAAAGAATGCAGTGTTAGATTTCACCTGTCACATGGCCCAGCTGTTTCAGGAAAATATCACTTACGTTTTCCATTGAACAGTCCTGTTGCTATTTCCAGCTGATATTGTGCAGGCACTGCATCTCCTTGCAGGCATCCTTTCACTCTGCAGCTGGATGGTGTTAATGAGGCCAGTGCTGTGGACTCAGGTCTGATTAGTTGGCTTTGCATGAAGAACTTGACTTCCCCTGATGGGCAAGACCCTCAAGTCTGCTCAAGGTTTTATGCTACTGCTCCTTAAGGGAACAGTTGGAGTAAATGTCTCCAGAAGAGAAGCTAGGGATGTCCTTTTCAGTCTGAAGGGCAGACCAATAAATTATTATTGACCTGAATTTGAAATTGTTGCTTTAAGTGAGAGATAATACATTTGTGAGAAGTTCGTTAGGATAGAAGTTATCCTGACTTCTCTCTGGTTTGACCATTATTTGTTTTTGTAGACTTAGGTATATCACATAACCTCTAGATCCTTGTTTTCTCATCTCTAAAATGAGGAAGATGGTAGTGCTTATTTTATTTATTTATTTATTGGCTGCGTTGGGTCTTTGTTGCTGCATGCGAGCTTTCTCTGGTTGTGGCGAGCGGGGGCTACTCTTCGTTGCGGTGCGTGGGCTTCTCATTGCGATGGCTTCTCTTGTTGTGGAGCACGGGCTCTAGGCACGTGGGCTTCAGTAGTTGTGGCTCACGGGCTCTGGAATGCAGGCTCAGTAGTTGTGGTGCATGGGTTTAGTTGCTCCGCGGCATGTGGGATCTTCCCGGACCGGGGCTCGAACCCGTGTCCCCTTCATTGGCAGGCTGATTCTAAACCACTGCACCAACAGGGAAACCCCAGTGCTTCTTAATCTTTTAACCAAATCACCTTTAATAAAAAAGAGTAAATATATAAATACAGTGGTTATATCTGATGGTACCAAATTGTTCACAAGTTCCCTTTTGCCTACAGGATATTACAAACCCTTGCCATTTCAGGCCATCTATAACCTGGTTACAATGTATATTTCTGCCCCGCTGTGACATCACCCTCTTTCATGAATGTATCTCTCCATGCATGCCCATGGTTTTCTGCCTTGTGCCTTTGCTTCATTGTCCCCTCAGCATGGAATATCCCTTTTCTTTTCCCTACCTCTCTACATCCTAGGCATCTCTTAAGGCCTGGTTCAAATGCCACTTCCTCGCAAGCTTTCTTTGATTCCCTCAGAAAGAATCCCCCGTTTTTAGCTTAACCACACCTCTCTTGGTGCATGTACTCTTTACTTTGTTTTTGTCTTTACTTTACTTTCTTTACTTTGTTTCATTATCTTCTCTGCTGGTTTGTGTTTTTCTTGGAGATAATTATGGCTTCTTTTCCATCTTGATTTTTGTCTCATTCCCCCTGCCCAGTTCCATGTCTATCACAGAATCGTGTGCATATTATATTTCCATTAAATTTTGTTGAAGTAATAAATAATTTAGCCATAAAGAGGTTGAGCAAGAGTATATTGGTGGAACAACAGAAATCCATCTGAATTTTCAGAAAAAAATAACTTAACAAAATTACCCTGTTGATCTTTCATCAATATCATACCCTTTAAAAAAACATTGCGCAACTCATGTTTACTTAACGCTTCACAATTCATAAGGTCTCTTTTTCATATTTGATTACATTTCATTTCCAAAACAGCCTTTGTGGGTACATATACTGCAATATAATTCTGACATTAGCCATCTGGAATTAGCTCAGACTTCACAAGTGAAGATCACAGTCCCCAGAAGACCGCCTTAACTTCACTTCAGATGCCAGTCATAAGTTTGGGAGTCCCCAGGCCACCTACACTTCTTTTTTTTTTTTTTTTTAATCAGTCATCAATTTTATACACATCAGTGTATACATGTCAATCCCAATCGCCCAATTCAGCACACCACCATCCCCACCCCACCGTGGTTTTCCCCCCTTGGTGTCCATATATCTGTTCTCTACATCTGTGTCTCAACTTCTGCCCTGCAAACCGGCTCATCTGTACCATTTTCCTAGGTTCCACATACATGCATTAAGATATGATATTTGTTTTTCTCTTTCTGACTTACTTCACTCTGTATGACAGTCTCTAGATCCATCCACGTCTGAACAAATGACTCAATTTCGTTCCTTTTCATGGCTGAGTAATATTCCATTGTATATATGTACCACAACTTCTTCACCCATTCATCTGTCGATGGGCATTTAGGTTGCTTCCATGACCTGGCTATTGTAAATAGTGCTGCAATGAACATTGAGGTGCATGTGTCTTTTTGAACTACGGTTTTCCCATCTACACTTCTGACCAAGTGGCTACAAATTAGGGGTTCTTATGACCCCCTCAGGTTTGACATTCACTAGAACAATTCACAGAATTCAGGAAATTACAATTATAGCTTTATTATAAAGGATACAAATCAGGACCAGCCAAGGAAGAGACCATTTGGGTGAGGTCTGGTAGGGCTCCAAATGCAGAGCTTCTGCTGTCCTCTCCCCCTGGAGTCAAGGCATATCTCCCTCAGCATACTGATGTGTATCACCACCCAGGAGGTTCCTCTGAGCCTCTGTTCAGAGTTTTTATTGAAGTTTCATTGGGTAGACATAATTGATTAAATCACAGGCCACATGATTACAATCTCCTGCTCCCTTCCCTCTCCAGTGGCAGGGAGGCTGGGCTGATAACACGTGGCTCAAAGCCCTAACTCTCTAGTCACATGGCTGGACTTTCTGGTCTGACTAGCCCCCAGCCTGAGACATCTCCTTGGCATAAACTCAGTGGTGGTCCAGGGGCCCCCCATGAATAACAGACATTCCTGTAACTTGGCTTAGAACATTCAGTCCCAGCAACTGGGGACAACAATCGGACAGATTGGAATTAGCTATTTACTAATTATTTATTATACAACAGTGGGAAATAAAATATTACCCTCAATTTACAGGTGGTGCCGAGGAAGAAGAAATGACTTATTCAGTGTCACAATGCCGCAGAGTTCCAATCCTGGACCACTGACCTCAAGTCTTGGTCTCTTCCCATTGCACCATGATGGCTCCCCTACAGGAAGGGTAACACTGCATTGTCTTTGTCATTATATCCTTTGAACTCCTTTGAGTAGCTGGATTTGACCTAAATGTTCCCTGGGAACCATGATCTCTGTTCCCAGTGGTTATTAAGAGCGCCTTCTCCTTTGGTCTATGGCCCATTGATGCAAAGAGTGTGGGGTTGGCAGCCACTGACCAGGAGACCCATTGTGTGACAGGTGTACAAAACTTGGCAGACTTTGAAGGTGAGGCTGCCCTCTCTATTGAGCTCTGGGGAGCAGTGGAGCAAAGGAGTTAGAAACGTTCAATTTTAGTGTATTTTTCCCATAGGGAAATCTCCACTCAATATCAGAGCATTTGTTATTGGAAAGATATCTATACAGTTGGCCCTGGAACAACAGGAGGGATGGGACACTGACCTTCCTTGTGCAGTTGAAAAATCCATGTATAACTTTGACTGCCCCCCCAAATTAACTACTAATAACCTACTGTTGACTGGAAGCTTTACCGATAACATAAACAATTAACATGTATTTTGTATGTTATATGTATTATATACTGTATTCTTACAGTAATCTAGAGAAAAGAAAATGTTATTAAGAAGATCATAAGGAAGAGAAGATATATTTACAGTAATGTACTGTATTTATCGATACATGAAGTTTACATCATCTGTTTACAAGAATTGTCTGTTAGTACCTACATCAATAGTGTCTTTTAAAAAAAAATTTTTTTTATTGGAGTATAGTTGATTTACAATGTTGTGTTAGTTTCAAGTGTACAGCAAACTGAATCAGTTATACATATATATATATCCACTCTTTTTTTTAGATTCTTTTCCCATATAGGCCATTACAAAGTATTGAGTGGAGTTCCCTGTGCTATACTGTAGGTCCTTATTAGTTATCTATTTTATGTATAGTAGGGTGTATATATCAATCCCAATCTTCCAATTTATCCCTCCTCCCACCTTACCCCCTGGTAACCATAAGTTTGTCTTCTACATCTGTGGCTCTACTTCTGTTTTGTAAATAAGTTCATTTGTACCCTTTCTTTTTTTTTAGATTCCACATATAAGTGATATCATATGATATTTGTCTTTCTCTGACTTACTTCACTCAGTATGACAATCTCTAAGTCCATCCATGTTGCTGCAAATGGCATTATTTTGTTCTTTTTATGGCAGAGTGATATTCCATTGTATATATGTACCACATCTTCTTTATCCATTCCTCTGTTGATGGACATTTAGGTTGTTTCCATGTCCTAGCTATTGTAAATAGTGCTGCAATGAACATTGGGGTGCATGTATCTTTTCTAATTATGGTTTTCTCTGGGTATATGCCTAGGAATGGGATTGCAGGATCAGATGGTAGCTCATTTTTAGTTTTTTAAGGAACCTCCATACTGTTCTCCAAAGTGGCTGTACCAATTTACATTCCCACTAATAGTGTAGGAGGGTTCCCTTTTCTCCACACCCTCTCCAGCATTTATTGTTTGTAGATTTGTTGCAAAACACTTAGATGTTATATGTATTGCACTAGACATAAAAAATGAAAAAAATATGAAAAAGAAATTCACATTTATTTACAGGTATAACAATTCATGCATTAATAATGAAGAAGCAGCAATACGATTTATTTATGATAACCTAGTGTAATGAATGATGCCATGTACAGTATGCAAGTGTTTGTGTGTGTAAGTTTTGATAAATTTTAACTTTTTATAATAGGTTTGTGTATATTTCATGGTAGTAAATGATAAAATAGACTAGTATCTACATATATATATATATATTTTTTTAAGAGAAGATATTCGCCACGTATTTCTTCTTCAGGTCTTTTTTTTTTATTAATTAATTTATTTTTATATTTATTTTTGGCTGTGTTGGGTCTTCGTTTCTGTGCGAGGGCTTTGTCTAGTTGTGGCAAGCAGGGGCCACTCTTCATCACAGTGCGCGGGCCTCTCACTATCACAGCCTCTCTTGTTGGGGAGCACAGGCTCCAGATGTGCAGGCTCAGTAGTTGTGGCTCACGGGCCTAGTTGCTCTGCGGCATGTGGGATCTTCCTGGACCAGGGCTCGAACCCGTGTCCCCTGCATTGGCAGGCAGATTCTCAACCACTGCGCCACCAGGGAAGCCCTCTACATATATTTTATGCATTCAGGATATATCTAACTTTTTCCTATTTTTTGGATATTTTCAGGCTACGTGGTCTATCTACAAGTTTTTTTCAAAGTGTCACAAATCTCCAAAAATTTTTCCAATGTATTTATTATCCAATATATTGTGTATAAATGGACCGGTGCAGTTCAAACCCTTGTTGTTCAAGGGTCTATGCATCTAATCCCTCTCCTCTCTCTCCCCTTCTCTCTCTCTCATTCTTTCCTCAAATCATCTATCAACAAGTTTCCAGCAACCCTGCAGACTGACTGTGGCTCTGGCCTGTTTCTGATAACGAGGAAGGAAGTACAGGTAAAGTTAAGATCCCAGGCATGGCTGAAATACAAATAGATGAATTTTTGGATATTACTTCTTTCTCCTTCCCCCATTTCCGTAATTTCCCCCCAGTCATTCTGATTCCCTTCTTCTTTCCTAGTTTTCAGAGTGCCCTTTTACTTCTTTTCCTACATGAAGACATCACCCAAGTCATATAACATTCTCTATGTGTCAGGCACAATTCTATATGCATTATATCTAATAACACCCATAATTCTCACTATTTTTATCCCCATTTATGATGAAACAGACGCAGAGAGCTGTTTAGTGAGCCTTCCAGTGTCTTTCAACTAGTTAGTATCTGATCTGGGCTTCAAACTTTGGCATCCAGATGCCCAAGTCTCTACTCTTAACTACCTCACTAAACTACCTTGATTAAGGAAAATGAACTTCACTTTTGAAAGTCATGTAAATTTGGGCTACACTGCTGTCTTTGTTCCTTTGGGCTGTGTGACCTCGGTCAAGCTGTGTAAACCACTGGAACCTCCCTCTATCATCTTTTAAACAGGGTAAATAAGCTTTTCCTCCCTGTGACGCCACAAGGTCAGAATAAAGAAAAAGTGCCTAAAGTGTGGGTAGTATGCTCTCTGCTCATTTTCTTCTTCCAGGACAGCAAAGCAAAAGGGCTTTGAGTAGGGATTGGCGCTTCCTCTTTGAGATTCACCCTCAGCTCGGGAGTGCAGCCAGGTTGCCATCTTCCAGACCAGCAACATCCCCAAAATGACCTTCTGAAAGTTCACCCAGCGAGGACCTGGCTCTAGCTCCGTATCACACCACACAGCTGTGCCCAAGTCACTTTAGAGGAGGAGCTGGGTTGTGTCTTTGAACTATGACTTTCAAGAAAGTGAGCTGCGGTGCCTGGAAACTTGATATGTCAAGTCACAGTACAGAAGTCCGTTTTGCTCACCCCAAAGCCATTGCTCTTTCTCTCTGTTCCATGACACTTCTGGTCTCTGCAACGGAGAGATTGTGGGCAGGAGCCTGAGACATAGGGTTTTTCATCTGGAAAGTCCAGCAGAGACCAAGGCAGGCCATAGTCATTTCCATCCTGGCTTTAACTGTACTGCTCAGTGCAACGACCAGTAGTTATAGCCCTTTTACTATAAGTTTACCTCTTGGGTTTTACCACTTCTTAAGGAACTGCCCTGTACAGAGAAGTTTCTTAACTTCAAGGCCAAGCTCAAGTTCTAGCCTGTCTCTGTGGAGTTTCCCTGTCCCACCCAATAAAAACAATTACCAGTCTCTTTAATTAACTCCCCTTTGTTCTACTTGATCTTTGGTTTCACATGGCAGTCTCTGAATACTAATAGTGAGCTCCTTTGGGGCAGGGATATTACTTAATTCCTTTCCTTGTTGAGTGCCTAGATCCTTGCTTGGTACTTTCCTGATGTTTACTAGATGACTGTTGAATTGAATGGTTGTGTATGCTTGCCTGGCTTTGTACCTTTGCATATAATAGTATTGTTCCAGAACTTGCATTGTTCCAGAACTTTCTACTGTCTATCTCAGAGGTTCCTCATTAGGCACTTACATTGAGGTCATTATTTGACTTCATTTTGTTTTTCTCTGAACATTGAGGCAGGCTAGCAGAGTGGAGCAAAAGTGAGGCTGGGAGCAGACAGACCTGGTTTAGAACACTGATTCTGCCATGCTTTTGCTGTGATGCTGGGCAAAGGGTTCAAGGTCTCTGAGTCTCATTTTACAGCTATAAGATGGGGCTAGGACATCCAGAGCTGTTGAGAACCCATGTAGTATCTTTGTGTGAATTAGAAAAGGGACTCTCCTGAGGACTGTGGGCCCTTGGCTTGGCAAGCCGAGTGTGTTTGGGTTTCAGCCTCCATTTGCTCTCCTGACTGGTACACCGTGCAAACCTTTCAAGGCTGCTCTTAGAGGACCTCCCTCACAAGGCTGGTATGAGGGCTAAATGAGATTATGTATGTAAAGAGTGTACAGAGAGCAGGGAGTGAAAGTGCTTTGTTTTCAGGGACCTGAGTGAAAATAACTATGCTGTGTATCCACTTGCCCTCCCACCACCCTCAACCCTGACAACCCTGGCCTCTATCGGTCCCATACTGTGGGAAAATCCAGGGCGACCCTGAATGGTCAGCAGTTCGTCACTGGAGTTCCTTGTCTCCTCCCTAGGTATTGTGTCCCCACCCCCACTGCAGGAGCCCAGTGCCCATTCTCTCTCCTTCCTCTTCTCCCTCCCCCAAAGAAATGCTGTTTCTGAAAAGAAGCTGATCTCAGTAGTCTGAGCCTTTTCTTTTTTCTAATTGTGGACTGACAGCATTTCTCTGCTACTGGAGATAGCTCTGGCATTACTAAATATATACGGGACTTGTTTGGGAAATGTGGATACATTCCCGAGTCACAAAGTAGTTGCTTCTTCTGAGACACGAGGCAGATCTGAAGATGGACCCTAGAAGGGACAGTGTTGTCCTGGCTGCAACAGATTCCCACAGATACCCCTATAGACACATGACATTTGGATAATCATATTTTTACCAGAGCCTGTAATAAGCCAATAAACTTTAAACCAAGCAATGTACATACCAGCGTTCCCTCATTTCCCTGACCCCATCTCATCACCCATCCTTACACAGGCTTGGTTTGTCTTTCTCTCTCCTTTTTTTCTGATTCTTCCTGTTTATCCCAAGAGAACACAGCCAGGATTGCTCGCATATTTATCCTTGAAGCCCTTGTTTGCAGAACCTAGGAGAGAGCATGGGAGGAGAGCTGATGATAATTTCACCCTTGCTCCTTGATGTGCCCTGAATCCCAAACAGGAGCCAAATTGAAGCACACCGGGACAGAGGTTTCAAGGCACTAGACTCTCTCAAACCGGAATCCTGGATGGGAGGTTCAAGGGGATTGCTAATTGTGTACGAGACTGCAGAACTTCCTCCTACAGGGACTCTGACGTAGATAGAGGGCTGGCATTTATTTTAGATGTTAAGTGTCCCCTGGGACAAAGCAAATCATGAATAAAGACATATCCTTTAGCTAGCTATTTTCATGCATCTCAGTAAAATTTATGCTACATTTTTTTTTTTTGTTAGTCTACTGTCAGTATAGCAGAGCGACTGAGTCTTGAAGGTAAATAATCTGGATTTGAATCTTGTCTCCTCCAACTATGTAGCTGTGTGAATGTGGGCAAATTACTTTGCATTTTGATGTCTCGGGTGTCTTTTCAGCAAAAAGTGGGTGGTAATGGTACCTACTTCATCAGATTATTATGCGGGTTAAATGAAATAACATATGCCAAATGCCCAGCACAATACCAGGCATATTGTAAAAGTGCTTATAATTTTAGCTGCCTGTTAGTACTGGAGATATTAGTGACAACAAAAAGGATTCTCTTTTAGCCTGGGGAAGGTTCATCTGAAACACAATTTTGTGTTAAATATATGATTTGGAATTTGGGAGAAGCTTTCCCTACTTTGCTGCAACACAATATTGTGGAATGACCTTCACTGGACTTGAATCCAAAGACCAATGTTTTTGAACCAATATTTTGAACAATGGATGTTCATTCTGATTCTGTCTTTATTAGACTAGAATCTTGGGGGCTACACCTAACAGGTTTTGGCCTCAGTTCCCTAATGTGCAAAACAAAAAGACTGGATAAGATTAACTATGTGGTCCTTTCCAACTACAAAGCCATGTGATTCTTTGTTTCCACTCAGCATCTCTGGCTCAAGGAAGAGTCTGAGTCTAGATTTTGATCCAGATGGCTGCTTGGCATATTTGTCAGTAGCTGGAAGGCCTGGGTTGCTACTGTTTTTGCCTTTGATGACTCACCTCTGTTTCAGCAAATTGGGCTGGTGAAATAAGGGTTCTGTCAGCTTGGATTTCTACATCCTTGCCTGTGCAGGTGGCTTTACAACAGCAACAGACTTCCCAGGTAGATGGTTTGGTGTGGACAACTTACTCCAGACAGAGAAGGCAGAGGCCTGGCTGGGTCCCTTTACTGCTTCCCACTACCTCTTGTTCCCTAGCTCTTTGGAAGTCTAAAGTTTTTTTTTTTAGTTGGATTTTTCACTGGCATCCTTTATAACATAGTTTGAATCACTTTTTTTTTTTTTAACATCTTTATTGGAGTATAATTGCTGTACAATGGTGTGTTAGTTGCTGCTGTATAACAAAGTGAATCAGCTATACATATACATATATCCCCATATCTCCTCCCTCTTGCGTCTCCCTTCCACCCTCCCTATCCCACCCCTCTAGGTGGTCACAGAGCACCGAGCTGATCTCCCTGTGCTATGTGGCTGCTTCCCACTAGCTATCTATTTTACATTTGGTAGTATATATAAGTCCATGCCACTGTCTCACTTCTTCCCAGCTTACCCTTCCCCTTCCCTGTGTCCTCAGGTCCATTTTGTATGTCTTCATCTTTATTCCTGTCCTGCCCCTAGGTTCTTCAGAACCACTTTTTTTTTTTTTTTAAGATTCCATATATATATGTGTTAGCATACGGTATTTGTTTTTCTCTTTCTGACTTACTTCACTCTGTATGACAGACTCTAGGTCCATCCACCTCACTACAAATAACTCAATTTCGTTTCTTTTTATGGCTGAGTAATATTCCATTGTACATATGTGCCACATCTTCTTTATCCATTCTTCTGTCGATGGACACTTAGGCTGTGGAAGTCTAAAGTTTTAGAAAGTGAATTCCAGACATCTAATCTTACTCCAAAGCTGTGCTCTTGGACAATGTGCTGTTGTGTTAGTACAATAATACTGAATCACCATTATAAATGTTCTGACAATTAGTCTGTGGAGATAAATTAGTCTATAGGCAATGGTCTATGTGAAAATTAGTTTATGTGCAATAACTTCCCATAAAACAGAATTAAGACATCATGTGAATGAGTGGAGTGAAACAGACATATAGCCCGTTGGGCACGAGAGTCATTTATGGTAGAAATTCCTTCACTCTGGGGCCAAAAGTCCCCCAAAGAAGTCATGGACACACTTTGACGTGAGGTGAAGGGACCAGTGGTTTTAGGTCTTGTTTTAGGGCACAGAGAAGGTTTGCTGGTGAAGAAGGCTACACATGTGGCATTGATTTGTGTCACTCTGGATGTCCTCCCCAGGACAATTCTATGAGGCCTCATCTCAGTTTCCTCCAAGAAGCAACTGTGACAGTTAGGCCACTCTGGCACTGCCACAGATGGGTGGCCCCAGAATGGGCAGGGTGAACTGTGAGGGATATTGGGGATCATATAACTAGAATCTTTCAGGGACTCTTACAGTCTCCCCCATATAGCAGGGTCAGACTGCATTGTACACATTGGCTTTGGGGAACATGGGGCATAGGGTCTAAGCAGATGCAGTTTTCTTGTCAATCTGGCTGAGAAAACACTCCCCAGGATGATATCATAGTTCATGTTTGCTTTTTAAACCTTGAGGGATACAAAGGTGTTTTTGGGTGACTGTCCTAAAAAATACAAAGTTTGGGGGCAGTGGTTACTCTCAGGATACATGGATACCTGGCTTCTCAGTGAGCTCATCACATGTGTGTAACCCGGATGTTTGCTATGATTTCAGATATGATTCAGCTCAAACCATTTTATGTATAGGTTGTCCAACGCCTTTCCTAAGACTTCTGTAATTTCACAAAGGGCTATGTTTTATAGTTATCTCTAGCTCTGAACTTCTGTCATTACTGAGTTAATTTAGTTTTTAGATTATGGTTTGTATATAGTTGCTGTTCCACACTGGTTAGGATGGCTAAGGGAACTCAGCTCTGTCCTCTGATTTGACACACACACACACACACACACACACACACACACACACACACAATCTTTGCGGGTCTATCAGACTCTCCAGAAAGACTGAAGCCTGAGAGAAAGGGCACAGAAGTGTGATGTTTACTTTGAGCAAAATAAAACGTTCAAATTCATTATGAAATGCCTTTGTTATTAAAGATCCTTTGGACAGTCTACCCTCTTACTTGGCCATCATCTCTCTCCTCTTGCTTCCTGTTTATTTTGTTGGTTTGGTTACATTTGCTCCTCATATATGGGCATTTCACCTTCCTCCCCAGTGATTCCCCAGAGATGGCTCCATTTCTACAGGGATTCTGATGCCAGATATTCACATCATATCAGCATGCACTACGTGTATAACATTGAGAGGGGTCTTCTCCCAGAGCTGGTTTCGGATCTATTGTTTCTAATCTGGTTTATGAGCAGTGAAATAGCGGTGAGTATGGTTATAATGCTTCCATCTATTCATCGCCAGACCATTTTGTTATATGCTTTCAAGGAGCTGATTACTCTTGTACAGCCATGTACCTTCATGTCTGGAGTGGGTTACTTCTAGAATCTCACTAATTCTTAGTCAATGTCTGCTTAACCCTCTCTGATATGCTAACTGATAGCCATCCAGAATTCTGCCATCTTCTTTTATTCTAAAGGGTGGAACTCAACACTTACTTTATATTCTTCCTCTCCTCCACTTAGGGAAAGCCCACACTGACCCCTCCCTCCATCACCTCCCTCCCTTCCTCCCTTCCTTTGGGCCTTACACCCACAGAGGTATTTGAGGCAGGTTGTGTGTGTCCATGGTCTCAGGTGGATGGATGTATGTCTGAGGACTCTCAGGCCAGTCAACTGCAATTTTCCTGGGTCTCCCTTCCTCAGAGAAGTGCTCCTGCATGGGGTATTCTTTCAAGAAAACTTCCTTTTATCTTCAATTTATCAATTAGAAGAGCTTTTTGAGAATTCACTGAATTCTATTAACAGTGTAATAGTTGCTGTAAATTATTATATTCTATCTTATATTGAATTCTCCATGATATTTTTATTCCTACTTTATATCTGATTGAATCAAGGACTTAAGCTGTTTTGGGTGAGTATAATTTAAATGTTCATTTCTGCTACATGATACTTATATAGAGTTTCTAGAAACTTAGCCACAAGTTCTTATTTTGGTCCTGGAGGACAACCTTATTAGTTTTTACATGGCTCACAACCCACTGAATTAGCCAATATGAACACTTAAAATAGCCCAGTGTCCTCCCCCAAGCAGTGTAAAGTGGAGTTGAGTCACTGAAGGGGAAAGTCCACATCTCAAGTGTTATTATGGTCAAGAGGGGGTGAATACCACATCTTCATCACATCAGAGCATCTCCTCAACTTCAGAAGTCTCTGCTGAGCAGAGCTTGTGAGACAGCTGGGCTCTGCAGCAGGTTGGCTGTGTGACCTCACATAGCCTGCTGTCCTGGTTCCCAGGCTTGCCCTCCATCCTACTGATGAGTAAAGAGACAGATTTCCAAAATCTGTGATGAGATAGGTTTAGGGTGGGGATGCACAGGAAATACCCATCACCTCAAATAGCCCAGACCAAAAAACCACTGCAATGAAATAATAGTTCACTTCTCTCATCAGATGTCTGCTTAGTTGAGGACTGAAGTAGAGGCAAGTGGTGGTGATACCAGGGGTGGTGGTAGCAGGGGTAGCTGAGGGGCAAGGTTCCAAACTCACTGTCAAGGCGGGGGTGATGTGTAAATTGCTGGGGATAGTGGCTGAGGAAATATGGGCTGGAGAAATGGAAAAAGACATGTTCACTGGGGCGTTTGAGATGATTTTCAGAGAGGAAGGTGACTTTCCTCTATTTGCTGTGGACTGCTAGGTGGTGGGGAAAAAGGAGAAAGCTGGGCTGTAGGATTAGTGTGAGGCTGGGTGAGGAGTACATCAGGACTCATCATTTGCTGAAGGGATCCAGTGCACATCAAAGTCACAGAGGAACAGGCGTGTCATCCTCCAATCACACTTATGGAATTTGACTTGGGTCCCAGACTTTGGTAACAAACTGAATATATGCAACTGACCTAGAGGGCCCTGCAGGGGGAGACTCAAATGCATTGATTCAGATTTGAGTTCTGATGATCACGGCTTCACTGTCACATCTTCTAGGAGCCCTCCCCTGACCCCTCACATTAAATTAAGTTTCCTGGACATACCCACACCATTAACAGCTATAAGATTCCTTCTTAGCACTTATTGCTACAACCAATTCTACATTCATTTGGTTAATGTCTATCAGTCATGTAGACAGTTATGTTCCGTGAAAGCAGGAATTGTATCTGTCCTGCTCGCCACTGTCTCTCAAAGCCTAACACAGTTTAATAATTATTTTTTGAATGAATGAATACATTACATACATGTTCACCAAGCCCCGACTGCATGAGGAGATGGCAGGATAAGTTGGGCCCAGGCCCACCCCTCAAGTGGCTTGCAGGTTGGTGGTGGAGCAAAACAAGGAACAGCACAGCACAATGGGAATGAGCCCCAGGAAAGGAATAAAGAGGGTTCAGGAGGAGAGGGCAATTAGTAATACCATGTTTACAATGGTCAGTTACAAGACGATGAATAAACTAATTCATCAATATTTACAAAGAGACTATAAGGGATGCATGGCAAACATTATAATTTCTTTTTTTTTACAGAGGGGAAAACCAATAATCAGAGATGGTCTGAGATTTGCCCAAAGCGGTGGTATCAAATTTTCCCCCTGTACAAGGATTTATCATTCCTTTTGAGTCAGATCTTGAGGAATGAGAGAACATTGGTAGTCAGAAATTGGTGGAAGGAATGGAAAGAGAGCCATCTTTCCATTAGGAGCAGGGAACATTAGTAAAATCATGGCTGTTAACATTCCAGGATGTGGGAATCACAGCACAAAGAATATGAGGGAACATTCTAGAAGGGAACATAGACCATCTGGCCCAGACCCTTTATTTTTAAAGATAAAGAAACTGAGACCCATAGAGATGAAGTGGCCCATTCCACAGGCACAGAGCTGTTAATGTGAGAGGTATTAGCTAGAACCAGGTCTTTGGCCCTTTAGAAAATTATATCTACCCCAAATGTTGAGTCCTGTGAAGTGGGTTCCAATATTACCTTTAGTTGGGGAAACTGAACCTTGGAGGGTAAGTAACTTCTTACACTGACTGACAGAGCTGGGATTTAATCTGAGTCTCAGATGATCCAAGGTCTGTGCTCTTAAATTCTTAGGTAATACTCTTCCCAGGTCTGTTGTTGGGAAAGCATTATGGTACAAAAGCCAACAGCAGAGCTGGAACTGACATCTACAACTTATGACCTTGAGTTGAAAGGTGTGGCTTCTTATCTCTCTTACATTAGAGAGTTAGTGTAATTTTAAGGACTTCAAAAAGGGTCCCCTTCTTTTTTTTAAAATTTTTATTGGAGTATAGTTGAGTTAGCAATGTTGTGTTAGTTTCAGGTATACAGCAAAGTGAATCAGTTATACATATACATATATCCACTCTTTTTTAGATTCTTTCCCCTATAGGCCATTACAGAATATTGAATAGAGTTCCCTGTGCTATACAGTAGTCCTTATTAGTTATCTATTTTATATATGGGAAACAAGGACTGGGTCACATCTTTTAGCAGATAGCAGGAATTCTACAAACTTGAACAAAAGTTTTTTATGTCATAAGAGAATGCTTAAACATTCTTCTGAATAAAGGCAACTCACTAACTTGGGAATTTATCAGCTCTAATTGTAAACCTAAGTTGAGTTTTGAGCATGTTGAGTTTGAGTTAGAGATACTGAGTGCACGTTAGGACCTATGAGCAATAGTGACATTAGCTAACATGAATTCTGTGCTGCCTCAGGGCTAGGCCCAAGGTACACATATGTTGCCTTGTGTAATTCCCTGACCCCCTTATGGAGTATGTTCTACTTTTACTCCCATTTAAAGATGAGGCTTTCTCTGTATATATGTCCAGGACATATCCGGGATATATATATCCGGAGAAAACCATAATTTGAAAAGATAATGCACCCCAATGTTCATTGCAACACCATTTACAATAGCCAAGACATGGAAGCAACCTAAATGTCCATCAACAGAGGAATGAATAAAGAAGATGTGGTACATATATATAATAGAATATTACTCAGCCATAAAAAGAATGAAATAATGCCATTTGCAGCAACATGGATAGACCTAGAGATTGTCATACTGAATGAAGTAAGCCAGACAGAGAAAGACAAATATCATATGATATCATATAATATCATATGTGGCATCTAAAAAAATGATACAAATGAACTTATTTACAAAACAGAAATAGACCCATAGACATAGAAAACAAACTTATGGTTACCAAAGGGGAAAGGGGAGCAAGGATAAATTAGGAATTTGGGATTAACATATACACACTACTGTATATAAAATAGAAAAAAAACAAGGACCTATTGTGTAGCACAGGAACTATACTCAGTATTTTGTAATAACCTATAAGGGAAAAGACTCTGAAAAAGAATATATATATGTATGTATAACTGAGTC
Source organism: Balaenoptera ricei (assembly GCF_028023285.1). NCBI lineage: Eukaryota > Metazoa > Chordata > Mammalia > Artiodactyla > Balaenopteridae > Balaenoptera > Balaenoptera ricei. The sequence goes on from NC_082639.1 coordinate 130,810,917, forward strand.
ACTTTGCTGTATACCTGAAACTAACACAACATTGAACTATACTTCAAAAAAAAAAAAAAAAAAAAGATGAGGCAGTGGAGGCATAGAGAGCTGAGGACGTATGCCTAGAGTTACAAAGTCAGTCAATGTTGGATCTGAGACGTGAACCCGAGTAGGTTGTCCACTCTCTTAATTACGTGGTCCAGACCTCAAGATGGGCCATGGGAAGTTTTAATACGACTGATAATCAGAGACATTTCCAGAAATGGAAACAGCCTATTAGGTCAGTACATTTTTGATATTACTCTGCTTCTACTCCTGACATGGGAAATTGCGGTGTTGTTTATTTTCAGGCGGCTTTTTGAGTCTAGTTTATGAAGTCTAGAAAAGTGTGGGAAGTCCTGATCCTTTATCTTAGACACTTTCAAAACCTCATGCCACTTACCCTCAGATTCAAACTTGACCTCTAGTTGTCGTTTTTAGTTAGAAAATGCCTGCTCTCAGATTCTCCGCTGGAAGTCATGGATTTCTGGGATTCTATTTCCAAGAGTCTATCAAAGCACTTGTTTGCAGTTGGTTGATGTCACTTGATGGATTAGGGCTTTACTAAAGAGAACACAAGCCCATCAGTGTTTCAGCATTATTTAGCAGTCATTTGCTATGTCCAGAAGTTGTGAGAGATTTAATTACCTGGAAGGAAGGAAGGAAGGAAGGAAGGAAGGAAGGAAGGAAGGGAGGGAGGAAGGGAGGAAGGGAGGGAGAAAGGAAGGAAGGAATAAAAGGGAAATTTTCTTGAAAAGTTGAATGTTGAGGTAGGCACCAAAAGAGATGGCTGACCTGAGGTTAAAGCTCTTAAATAAAAGTTTGCTGCTTAGGGATTTGTAGCATCATATAAAGTCTGTGACATTTGGATGTCAACAGTGTCCAGTTAACCTGAGGCGGTATGCTGTCTTCAACAGGGTCAATTGCTGGGGTGGGTCTCGCCTCAGTCAAGAATAAATGGGTTTTGTGATAGCTGTGATAGTTATCATATTTTATGATTGCAAGCAGATGGCTCTGGGCTTATGTTACAAATAAAAATTCTGTCAAACACTAAGAGACTTCAAAGTCCCTCAAGAATGGAGTGTACTTGTGGGAAATGACAATTTCCTGTCATGCATTAGAGGGTTTAGAGAGGGACGGACTGCAGTGTGCACAGCGTGGAGGCCAATTTGAAGTTTATTATGCACAGGGAGTGGAGGGGCAATTGTAGAATTTGCCCCTTGATGCAAAGGAGTACTGTGGGTATGGACTTGGCCACCTCAGAATCCTGACCTTTGCCCAAGGCACTTCCTCTGCTTGTGAATTCCTTCTCTTAATACATCATTTAACAAAATCCTACTCATCTGCCAAAAAAAAAAAAAAAAATCAAGCAATTTACTGCTGACTTTCTTTCTCCATCTTCCTCATTAGCCTGTGGCCTCCTGTAGGCCTGGGGCTGTGACTCTCACACAGAGTTTCCAGGGTTTAGCACAGGGCACACAAGAATGTCTTGAGTAAAGAAGTCTTCCTCCAGAGCACTGCCTCCCCTCGCTCTCATGCCTAATCAAGAATATCATTTCTGTTGTTTCTTCTCTTTCTTGCACCAAATAAATGATCCCATTCCCACAAAATTTGTCCTTGTCTGTAGACACTGCACATGCTACCTGAACACCCTCCACTGCTCCCACAAAGCCCTGACTGGAGGGGGAGTCTCTTCCTCTGGCGTGATGGGCTGGAGAACCTCATTACCAGTGGTTCTGTTGGTGTTATAGGGTAATATGAACACTTGTCCTGAAGACGTCAAAGAAGACAGAGTGGAAATGAACACTTAGCTTGTCTAGTTCTCAGTCTATAATAAGGAATCTGCTTTCAATGTGGCTGGGTTTTTGACTTGGTTTCCTATAGTCGAACAACCAGAAGAGGCTTCCACCTGCTTCCACCATCACGTCTCCCAATCTACCTTTCCTTCTGTGGATGAAACATCTCTACTCCTACCTAAGCCCAGCTTCCCTCCAGGGCTCTGGACCTCACCTGTTCCTGCCCCATCAAGGGCATCACTCCAGCTTTGTTTCTGCTTTCTCTTGAATCTTTCCTTCTCTTGCAGATTTTCCAACTGACACCCAGTATGCTGTGTTGTATCCTGTCTAAAAATAAATTTCTCTTGAACACATACAAGAGAAATGAACTACCGACCCAGACATGAACTACTGACCCAATTTTCTGCTCCTCTTTATGGCTAAACTCTTCAAAAGGATTATCTCTTCTAGTTATCTCCACTTCCTTTTCTCACATCTTCTTTTGAACACATTGCAATCAAGTTTCTTTTTCTTTCATCACTCAAAGAACTGGACAAAACAAAACAAAAACTTGCTTTTGTCAAGGTCACCTATAGCCAAGGTGATGATTTGTCTTATTTTGTTCAGGTCAGTCCTGGTTTATGCCTATTGTCCTGACATATTTTAATAATTGTGAGCGTCTTCCTTCACTCTCAAAAATGTTCTGGGGGCTTCCCTGGTGGTGCAGTGGTTGAGAATCTGCCTGCCAATGCAGGGGACACGGGTTCAAGCCCTGGTCTGGGAAGATCCCACATGCTGCGGAGCAACGAGGCCCGTGAGCCACAACTACTGAGCCTGCGCGTCTGGAGCCTGTGCTCTGCAACAAGAGAGGCCGCAATAGTGAGAGTCCCGCGCACCGTGATGAAGAGTGGCCCCCGCTTGCCGCAACTAGAGAAAGCCCTCACACAGAAACGAAGGCCCAACACAGCCAAATAAATAAATAAATAAAATTTTAAAAAAATGTTCTGATTTGGGCAAAGATTATACGATCACTTTACCATCCAGTAACCTCTGTGTCCCAAATCCAAAGGTCAATTTTCACTTTTACTCCCCTTAATAAGGCATTTGACCAGTTTCTTGCACCCTCATTCCAGAAATGCTGCCTTCCCTAGCCTCAGGGCACCATTTTCTCTTCTTTCTTCTCTTACCTCACTGGAGGTTGTTTTTCAGTTTCCTTTGGGGTCCTTGAACCTCTTTTCTTTCCATTTTCAGTGTTTTGATGACCTTATCCTATTTAATGGCTTTAAATGTAATCTAAATGTTGATGATAGTCAAAATTATATTTTGTACCTGGACCTGTCCTCTGCACTCTAACTAAATCTTTACTTGGATTTCTTATAGGCATATCAACCTTAGCACATCAAGAACCGACTCCTGATTTACTCCCCAAACTTACTGTCCTTTAGTCTTCCTCATCTCAGTAGATAACAACTTCTTTCTTTCACTTTCTTGGGCCAAAATCCTGGAACCATCCTTACTTCCTCTCTTTCTATCATACCTCCATTGAATCCATCAGCAAATCTGTCAGCTTTAAATTTAAAATTTATCCAGATAAAATCTTTTTTTTTTGCCATCTTCATTACTATTTCTGTAGTCTAGGCCACCATCATATTTTACATTCTTTATTTTGGTTACCTGCTAACTGGTCTTCCTGCATCTACCTTCCCCTAATCTTTTTCAGAGTCTAGTGGCTACAGAAAAACAACCTGAGTGAGTCCTGTGATAGCCTATGAGACCCTCTATGATCTGGCCTGGTACCTCTCTGACTTTAGAGCCTCCCACTCTCCTCCTGGCCCTCTTGAAGGCAGCCAAGTCAGTCCCCTTATTGTTCTTCAAGTACACTGATCCTGTGCCCATTCCACCTCACTGTCTCTGTGTTGGCTGTTCCTTCTGGATGGAATTCTTTTCTCTTGGGTCCCCCATGGTCCTATTTCATCATGTCTTTGTTCATGTGTCATGTTTCCTGACAGCCCTCGCTATATAAAATAAAACCACCACCACTACCATTACCTCCCCCAAAACACTCTGTATTCCCTCTACCCTGCTTTATTTTTCTCTGTTATACTTAAAACCACATGACATTATCTGCCTGTTTGTTTTCTGTCTCTTCTGCTATAAGCTCGTGAAGACAGGGACTTCCTCTCTTGTTCTAGGATTTACCCCCAGCACTTAAACAGTTCATAGCATGTAATAGACATATGATAAATATTTGCTGAATGAAAGAATGTACAAACTGGTTTCTAGTCTTACAAAATGAGGTTGATGACACGTTTTTCAAAAATGTCCTGATGTCCAATAGTTGATATCCATTGGCAAGCATGAGAGATAAACATAATATAGTAAAAAAGAAAAAAAAAATGACTGTCTAGGCTCTTCTTGATATAAAAAGATGACAATACCACCAAAATTTTCCCAAAACAGAGAAAATTTTCTTTAAATTATATCACACCCATATGGGAAATATTATACAACTATAGAAATGATTTTCAAAGGATATTTAATGGCAAAGGAAAGTGCTCGCAATATAATGCTAACAGAAAAAGAAAAAAGATAACCAACGGTATGGTCTCAAATATGTAAACACATGTATATGTCCTTGGGGGGAAAAACATGCTGAAAGGAAATGATCCAAAACATGAATAGTGGTAATTTCTAGGTGGTAGAATTATGGGCAATTTAAATTGTCTCTATGTTTTATACCTTTTCTATCTAAATAAAATACCTTTTCTAAAATACCTTTTCTATCAAGATACCTTTTCTATCTAAATTTTTATCATGAATATTTATTGTTTTACCATCAGAAAAAATAACTTCTATACTTCTAAAATGATAGAATTACAAACTCACTGAAGTTAAGACATTCTCTGAGTTTTTGCAAACATGATAAAGGATTAATTTTTCTAGGTCCACAATTCTCTCTGACTCTGTTAAAGCTAACCGTATGCATTTGGAAGTCAACTGGCTGAGCTTGGAAATTCATGGCCTGAGAAATCACACTTTTAAAGTTCTTGGAAGCAATATTATCTTTGCTCATTAAAACAGGCTTGTTGGGGCTACCAGTTGTTAGCATCTGGTTTGCATCTATATAATGGGTAGGAGAAGTTAACATAATAATATTTAATATAGAAGACCTCTGGGTAATGCCACCTGTATGTTTAACTATTATGAATCTGATTCTGTAAGGCTTTATTGTTAACATATCATTAAACTGCTTCTCTTTCTCATGCTAGACCATGGCAACATTTTTGAAGAGCCTCTTTCAGTTACTAGAAATTATAGTTTAAGTCTGAATGTTGTATGTGAGAGCATTAAAAATATATTTAAGGTTGCAATTTATTGTAGAGAAAAGGTTGACCATACTTCACATGGATCAACTATTCAAAAACCTAAAAGTCAAAACCCAAATTCACTCTAGACCTGTGGAGTCAGAGTTAAAAATCTCTGTTCCTGTTCTCCTTTGCTGTCTTGGCTCTGTGATGGCAATATTGAGCTCAAACTCATGAGGATCTCAGATAAAAGACATTGTTAATATGCAGGTGCTTATTTCCCCCTTCCTTTTGGTATTTTTCTGAGCTGTGACTCAATTTTTAAAAGATCGTCTATTAAAAATTATTTTTTGGAGTCAGAAGAATTCGACACAGTAATAGTGAGAGCAGGTAGTTTTGTGCTGTCCCCAGCTCACTTGTGAGCCAGCTTGTACATTGTATGGTCTCATCTTTGTTTTCAAATCATTAAAAAAATCCTAATTGTAATACTACAATTTAAAGAATAATAACAATAATAACATTCTTATATGCAGAATCTAAAAAAAAATGATACAAATGAACTTATCTACAAAACAGAAACAGACTCACAGACTTAGAGAACGAACTTATGCTTACCAGTGGGGAAGAGTCGAGGGAGAGGGATAGATTGGGAGTTTGAGATCAACATGTACACACTGCTATATTTAAAATAGATAACCAAAAAGGACTTCCTGTATAGCAGAGGGAACTCTGCTTAGTATCCTGTAATAACCTAAATGGGAAAAGAATTTGAAAAAGAATAGAAAAAAAAAAACCCAAAATAATTGTTTGAAAAAAATAAATAAAAAATAAATTCAAACAAAAAAAATTAAGACAAATAAATAAATAAATATTGATAGATTGGGTGTAAGTAAATAATAACAAAATGAACAACTGTGCATGTCGGCTATAAATAGAAGTTTATACTAAGTTAGAGGCTCTCCTGAACTTTCCCCCAGTATTACTCTCTCTGAACCCTGAAATAACCACTCTTCTGAATTTTGTGTTAATCACTCTTTTGCTTTATTTATAGTGTTATCACTTACATACTTACTCCTACTCAATATATTGTTTAATGTATGCATATTTTTGAACTTTATATAAATGGAATTATACTGGATGTGTTTTTCTGATGTGCTTATTTCTCCCAATTTTAATTGAGATTTTTCCATGTTGATCTATGTAGCTGGAGTTCATTAATTTTCACTGCTGCATAATACTCCATCGTATGATAGTACCACTATTTATTCACCCATTCTATTGCTGATGAACATTTGGGTTATTTCCAATGTTTGCTATTACAAACATGGCTGCTATGAAGATTCTTGAATATAACTCCTAGAACACACGTCCAAAAATTTCTCTAGGTGTAAATTTGGGAGTGACTTTCTGAGTCATTGGATCTATGCATGTTTAACTTTACTAGGTTATGCCAAATTGCTCTCCAAAGTACTTATATAAATGTATACATCAGTGAATGAGAGTTCTCCCTCCCTCTATATATTTGCCAACACTTGGTATTGTTCAACTATTTTACTTTTACCTATCTGAAAGGAGAAACTTGGTCTAGTAAGTCCAAGTTGCAAACTTTCAAAGATTCGAACCTGCATTCGCATGTCAAATCACGTGTTAGTTCACGTGTCTGGCGTACATTGTCAGGTGCATGCATTCTCTACAAGTGGTTGTGCTTTTGTGTACTTTACTGTACAGTACTGTATAGAATACAGTAGTACAGTATCTTTATTTCAATCCCAGGATGTCCGGAAGCAAGCGATTTTCTTTGAGGAGACACTTAGTTTTTGAGGCACAGGACCTGAACATAGAACGGTACGTGAAGGTTGCAGCAGCTGTTCAGAATGCACTCCAGTGTGCTACCATGCCTTCTATGATGAGAAGAAAAGATCTACTACCCAGACATCACTGAATCATTTTTTCAAGGGGGTAGAAGAATTGAATCCAGCAAGGAATCAGAACCTGTGCCATCAACGTCAGGCATGAGTAAAATTGCAGTTTGCCCTCCATCTCCTACTGCTGACGATCCTTCAGCTATACCATCTCCCACCTCCTTCTCTCCTCTAGTCAGTAATTCTTCTTGCCTGTTCACTCGATGTCAGCCCCTGTATGCCAGTTGTTGTACTGTACTACTGTACTTTTCAAGGTACTGTATTGTAAGTTTAAAAGTGTTTTCTTTATTTTTTGTGTTTGTTTGTTTTTTATGTATTATTTGTGTAATAAGTATTATAAACCTATTACAGTACAGTACTATATAGCCGATTGTGTTAGTTGGGTACCAAGGCTAACTTTGCTGGACTTATGAACAAATTGGACTTACGAACATGCTCTTGGAATGGAACTCCTTTGTATGTAGGGGACTTACTGTATCTCCTTTAGCTTGAATCTGCTTCCTTCTAATCACTAATGAGATTAAGGTTAAACATATTTTCATTTAAATTATAGGCTCTTTGCATTTCTTCTTCTATGAAATACTTGTTCATAGGTTTTGCCCATTTTCTAGTTTTTATTTTTTATTTTTTTGAGGGGAGGGGAAGTTTTTTCTTACTAATTCTAGGAGGTGTAGTTTTCAGGATACTAAATTTTCTGTGTTACTTGTGTAGGAAATATTTCTGTCATATAGTGGTTTGTGTTTTTACCTTCTTTATATATATTTACATGAACAAATTTGTTAATTTTAATGTTATTAAAATTATCAGTCTTTCAGGGTTTTAACTTTTGTGTTTTTAGTCATAAAGATATTCTGTATTTTCTTCTAAAAGATTTTTTTAGTTTTTTTTCACATTTAAATCTTTAATCCATCTGGAATTTTTGTTACTGTGAGACAGGGATCTTATTTCCTTTCCCCCTGTATGGCTAAGCAATAGTTTCAGAATCATTTATTAAACTGCCCATTCTTTCCTCACTGATACGTGATGCTCTGTCAGTCATAGATTAAGTGGGTCTATTTCTAGGCTCTTTATTCTGCTCCATGGGTCACTTTGTCTATTCCTTTCCTAACATACCACTGCCTTAATTACCTACCTTTAAACAAGCTTTAGTTCATCTCCACCTTCTGGGGTATGTCTCTATGCTTCTCCTCCTCCTTAGGTTTCTTCATCTAATTCAGTAGTCTTGTTTATTCTTGACATTTTGTGTCTAATTAGAAGGCTGTTGCAGTATATCTAGTTGGCCATACATCCAGTAATGAATGTGTCACTCTTCTCCCCCTTTCCAATTACTCTTTGTCTTATAGAGTTGTTTTGAAAGTCACACAATGAATAGAAAAAGTACTAGAGGAAAGAAAACTGTCTTCAGTGATTTCTAGCACTAGAGGTCCTTCCCTTTCTTTCTGATCATTCTGCTTACTCTTCAGGCTCTGTGTTTCTCATCTATTCATAATCTCAACACATGTACCATCTGAGCTGACCTATAAAATGGACTCAGACCTCTCAGACTGAAAGTGTAGGCAAAGGAACATACCTTAAAGCTGTAACTTCCTGTGGCCACTCAGTTTCACATTCTGCTTCTTGGACAAAGCAGGTTTGGTGATTACACATGAGGCCATGAGGAATGGGAGAAATCCAAATCCTAGGGAGAGGGTGCAGGATGAGACACTGGAGATGGAGAAATCAATCTCACTTCCATGAGACCTTGCAAGTTTCCCCACTCTGCCCACCTCCACCCTTTCCTCCTGCACAGCCCCTCCCCTTCAAAGGCTTCAAATGCTTGTCTTGGGAGCAGGGGCCCCAGGTCACAGCTCCTCCTACTCTTTCCTCACTGCTGAGGTACATCCTTCAGTGGGCTGGGGAGAGTGGTGCTGCGATGAAAGACCCTGTGGCTTCCCTGGCAGCAGCTGTGGGTGTGACCAAGTGACTGGGTACTTGATGCATGAGTATATGTCATCTGGGTGGGAAAAGAGCAATAATACTCTGTGATCTTTGTGGTGGGTTTCCCTCTCACTCCCCCCAACCTCTTCTGTTTTAATCTGTGTTGCCCCAGCCCTTGGGTCCCTTGCAAATGTCACCACGTTCTCCCCTGCATCCCCCTCATTCTCTTCCGTGAACTTTTAGGGCATTCTATGGGCAGGGCTTACAGTTAAGGGGGTTGGATGAATGACGCACGATGCCTCCCCCCTTCTACTTTCAGGAGGACTGAAAACCATGTTGCTAAATTTCAGCATATTTGCCTAAAAGAAACACTTTTCTTCATAAAACATTCTACTTCCTAATTTCTCCCACAAAAAGATATGGAGTCTCTCTTTTTTGTTCTCTCTTTCATATTAATAACTGAAAAGGGGGAAGCAGATGGAAGTAAAAGCAAATTTGCAGTGAGATGTGTGTAACTGGTTGAGTTTGTCACCTTCCGTTGAGAACTCTTCCAATGTACATTCAGACTCCGTCAACATACCAATCCCAATGATGGGTGCAATGAGGTGAAGAAAATGTTTTATTCACCAAGGTTTCCTTTAGGGAAAGTATTATATTTGTTTGGAAGAAATACTTTGAGGAATTGCTTGGGTTGAAGTGTAAGACTTCAGGGCATGCTCAGGCAATAAAACTTGCTCTCCAACTGTGAGACATGAGATAATGAGTAGAATGTATTTTGTTCTTGAGAGGGAAGGGGAGCTAACAGACAAGAAGGGAACAAGAGTGACTTGATGGTGTTCTCTCACTTCGTCCCAGCTTACCCTTCCCCCTCCCCATGTCCTCAAGTCCATTCTCTACGTCTGCATCTTTATTCCTGTCCTGCTCCTAGTTTCATCAGAACCATTTTTTTTTTTTTTAGATTCCATATATATGCGTTAACATATGGTATTTGTCTTTCTCTTTCTGACTTACTTCACTCTGTATGACAGACTCTAGGTCCATCCACCTCACTACAAATTACTCAACTTCGTTTCTTTTTCAGCTGAGAGAGTAGCACTGACATATATACACTACCAAATGTAAAATAGATAGCTAGTGGGAAGTAGCCGCACGCACAGGGAGATCAGCTCGGTGCTTTGTGACCACCTAGAGGTGTGGGATAGGGAGAGTGGGAGGGAGGCTCAAGAGGGAGGGGATATGGGGATATATGTATACATATAGCTGATTCACTTTGATATACAGCAGAAACTCGCACAACATTGTAAAGCAATTATACTCCAGTAAAGAAGTTAAAAAAAAAAAAGAGTGGCTTGATGAGAGATTGTGTGCTGTGTGATGCAACACCGTCTCTTCGTCCCTCACTCCTCCCAGAAATCAGTACACTTTCTGATCTCCCAAGTGCTTGAGGTCAGTAGAATTTTTGCTGAAATCTGAGGAGCTGATTTTCTTGTCGACACTGATGTGGAGCTGACATAGAAACAGTGTATGCAGAGGCAGATGCTGGAGGCATGGTATTTTACCATGAGAAAGCAAAAGTCTCTAGGAATTTTCAGAAACTGTGGGGGGGGGGGGAATTTTGAAGTTACAAAAGTTGTGGAATTTGAGGCTTCACCTTGACCTAGATGTCAGAGGGACAGAGAGGCCCATTATGACTACAGGGTTGCATAAGGAAAGTGATTTGGTTTCTCATGAAAAACTGTAAAGCTTCTTACCTGGTAGAATACAACTTAGCTACTTCACAACAAGTAGATTAAACCTGGGTCTCTTCTATGCTATATCATTTGCTTGCTGACTGTTGCAGCTTTTAACAGTTTGTGCTGTCAGTGCTTGTGTGCACTGTGCAAACATTGGATGTTTCATCACCTTCAGACTCCAGGACTCAAGGCTCAAGGAGTCCCTTGATCTCAGAAAACCTAACAGATACTTTTGTAGTAGTGAATCTATATACAAGATGCTGTTTTGTTTCTTAAAGCCAGAGCCAGCGGCCTTCAACAAATCATGTTACACTCTACTTGTGAGAGAAACTTATGTGCAAATTTTATTTTGAATATTACATTATTAGGGATTCATATATACATTGATTTAAGAACCAATGTGTAGATTACTTCCAATCAAAATGGCAGAGGGAACTGACATATACAGATAACCTTCACTCCAATAAGTGCTGAGTAAAATATAAGATAATATGACCTGATATACCATGAGATAAATTAATTTCTGAATTCAAAAACAAGGAAGGGAAATCTGGAGGTGCTAGAACGGAGAGTGAACTTAAAGGCAAAGCAAAGAGCAGGAGCTGAAGCCGAATAGTGCACAGTGCCTACAGAAGCATGTTATAAACCTTAGTCGGGGGGAGGCTGGGATTTTCATGGGTGGAAAAAAAGATGAAGTCTCAAGCTCCCTTGACGTAGAGAGTTGAAATTGACTCCCTTGCACAAAGCCAGGTATCACAAGTGCTCCATCCATGAGACAGATCGGAAAATTTCTCTCTGATAGTCTAGGGACAAGCATATGAGTAGGTCACATTTTCTGGGTAATGGGTTGAAAAAGGATAACATAAGAGAAATCAGGATCTCAGACCTAAGTTGAGAATACCAACCTAATTTACACTACCTGCACAGTGTTGAAACTCTAAGCAAGGAAACTAACTGATGGTGAGAATGTAAAGTGGTACCGTTTGGCAATTTCTTAAAAGTTAAACATACATCTACAATGTGCTATGATCCAGCCATGCTGCCTCTAGATATTTACTCAGAGAAAAATAAATATATGTTTATATAAATACTTGTACATTAATATTCATAACAACTTTATTTATAATAGTTCCAAACTGGAAACATCAAATGCCCATCAATAGATGAGTGGTTAAATAAATTGTCATATATTCATACAGTGGAATACTACTTAGCAATAAAGAGGAATGAACTATTGATATGCACAAAAACATGGATGAGACCTAAAGTGTTCTGCTGAGTGAAAGGAGTCAGAAATAAACGAATATATAATGTATGATGACATTGATATTGACCTCTAGGAAATATAACCTAATTTATAGTTATAGAACACAAATCAGTGGTAGTTTGGGGATGTGAGGTCAGGGAAGGAAGAGAGGGGAAAGTTATGCATAAAGAAGCTTTCAGGAGTGATGGATACGTTCATTTTCTTAATTGTCACTTCATGGGAACATACATATGTCAAAACAAAAATTGTACACTTTGAATATATGCAGTTTATTGTATCTTAATTATACCCAATTAATACATTAAATAATTTTGAAACAAAAAAATGCATTATAAAATTTAAGAATGATCACTAAAATAAAAGGAATAGAATGTATAACTTTCAAACTAGTGGAGGGAAAGGAGTTAATTCTTCTATTGAATTAAGCCAGTGGAATGGAGGATGGGGGAAAATAGAAGTAGGTGAAAGTATAGCTGGAAGAAAAAAAGTCAAGATGAGAACAGCAAACTTTTTTGTAAAGGGCTAAATAGTAAATTTTTTTGACTTTTCAAGCTATATGGTCTCTGATGCAACTACTTACCTCTGCCATTGAAGCATAAAGGCAATCACAGATAATGCATAAACAACTGAGCATGAGAGTTCCAATAAACCTTTATATACAAAAGCAGGTGCTGGGTTACATTTGACCCAAGGACCATAATTTGCCAACTCCTGGTATAAATGAATCCAAATTTGTCAGTAAGTATAATATAAATGGAGTAAACCTATCTATTAAAAAGGCAAGCTAAAAAAAAAATCAGCTATTTGTCATTTACAAATGTACTTAAAACATACTGATAAAGACGGGTTAAAAGAAAAGTAATGGAAAATATATGCCAGTAATAGAGTAAATAAAAGTCTAGGAGGCAATAGCAATATAACAAGAACCAATATTTATAGATCCAGGCACTGTTGTAAGTGTCTAGGTCATATAGTTAGGAAGTGCTGAGCTGGAATCCAACCCAATTTGTGTGTTTCTAAAGCCCATATTCTTAAACACCACTGTATTTTGACTACTAGACAAAACTGAATTGAGGAAAAAGCATTTAAAGTTACACAAAGTGATTTTACTTAATTAATAAAAGGGGACGAAAGTACCTAAAAAGTAACAACTATGAACCTATATGTATCTAAGAACATTGGCACAGATACACACACATAGAAACATACACACATGTAAGACACACAGGGAGTATTATACAGAGAAATTGACAAATCCAGAATCACAGTAAGAAATCTCAACACTTCTCTTGTAGACCATGCAGATAAAACATTATGAAGAAATACATGTGAAGATATATCAGTGCAAATAACAACCTTGATCTCATATATTAAATTTTGCACCCAGCATGTAAGAAATATGCATCTTCTTCAAGTACATATAGAATATTTACAAAAATTGACCATAATTCAAGATAAATATATAATAGAAAAAAATATTAATATTCTCATATACCAACAAGAATCAGTAAAAAATATGATGAAGATAAGGATGATGATGATATTTCAATCAATTTGGCAAAAAAAAAAATGAGGTACTTGGGAACAAATCTGACAAAATGTGTGGAGAGACAGCATGGCATGGTAGATAAGCATAAGGAGGCTGGGACCAACTTGCCTGCATTTAAATCCTGGCTGCTATACCTGTGTGACTGTTGGAGGAGGTCATGGAGAGGAAGTGACTGCCGGTTGACCCCTAAGCTGGACCCAGACAATTGGAGGTTCCTCACCACCTCTCCTGTCCTTGGAATGTACATTCTGACAACTGTTCCCACAAGGGGAGCTGTTACAAGGACTCAGGCTTGAGAGAGTAATGTGGTTGTTGGGACCATCTGGACTGAACATGGCACTGAACTCAGTTAAGTCCTCTATGTAAACTTTAAGATTCTGTTGGGCAAGTGTGGAGATCTACTCATCTTTCAGCCACCCAAGATAAGCCTTGCATGTAAGTTCCATTGCTTATTAAAATTGCCACCTACCAATCTGGAGTGGTCTGCCTCTTGCTTTGCTCTCTCCCTGCCATCTATGTACTGGGGCCAGTATTGAATTTCACTGGGGGAACTCCAACCTCAGAAATAAACCCAATCACACATGAGACTATGATGCATGATACAGATAGTGTTACAAATCAGTGGGAGAAAGGATGGACATTGTTTAGTCTACCTCAAACATTTTTGGCCATAATCCACAGAAAGAAATATATTTTATTTCATAGCCCAGTGCCTACCCAATGTATACTTATGTCTGTATGTTTTATGAAACACCATTTACTCTTACTATATAAAATGTAGCCTATTTTCTATGTTATTTCATTTTCTGAAAAATGGTGGCTAGGACCCACTAAATTGTTTTCATGTATCATGAGTAGATTGGAAAGCTAGAGTCTGAAAAATGTTAGATTAGTTAATAAATGTACAGGGAAAATGAGCTTTCTGTATTGAAAAATATAAGACTACATCCCCACCTCACGTTATATTTCAAACCAAATTCCAGACAGATTAAATGACTAAATGTGAACAACCTTTCAAATTGAAACATAATTTAATATTTTGATGCTATGATGGAAATATTTTTAAGTTTCAAAAGGACAAATGACAAAGGAAAATATGGATTAGTTTGACAAACTCAATTTAAAACTTCTCTACTACTGGGAAAATTTGCAGGATTAGTAACCAGATTATTAAAGGGATTCTTAAAAATCAATAAGAAAAATCTAACAACCAGATAGGAAAATGGGTAAAATATATCAGTGGACCATTCACATAAAACGGAGTTTGGAAGGCTAACAAATATGAAAAATGCTCAAACTTCCTAGTAATCAGAGAAATGCAAGTTACAACAATAAGATTCTATTTTATAAGCATCAGACTGGCAAAAATATAGACTGATAATACCAAGTTTGGGGAGAATAGGTGGAAATAAGAATTCTCATACTCTGCTATTGAAAGCAAATCATAAAGCATTCATGATAAAATTATGTACATATCAACTGTAGGATAATGCTTGCCTCTGCTGGGGAAGGACAGGAAATAAGATGGAAGAGGATACTAAAGAGACGGTACTGTATTAGTTTTTTAAATATCTGGAGGAGATAATACACAATGTTATTTGTTAATTCTAAGTAGCAAGTACAGTGATATTTGTTGTTTTATTCTCTATACTTTTCTTTAAATAGAAAATATTTTCTATTTTTTAAAAGGAGAAAAGATATAGGAAGACATAATTATGAAATTTGCTTTTCCTTCAGCCAAAGGCATGAGCTAGTATATAGTCTTTAGCCACCTTAAAATGCCCCGGGGGCCTTATTCCTGTAAAAGCTGTCATCAGGCTCCTTAACTGGAGAGGTGGGAGCTAATTCTGACCAGCACCTTTGCCCTTCCAGGTTGAGAATCATGTCTCTGCACTCTGATTAGGTTTGTGGAAGGTGAGAGAGGACCTTCAGAATTGGTGTCTGGAAAATCTCAGTCTTTTAGGGGTTCTCAAGGTTGAGCAGGGACAGAGTGGGGAGACGTGTTAGAATCTCCAGGTGTTTAGTAATTGCACATGCAGGTTGAGAACTACTGTTCTAGGCTGACTTTTCCAATTCTACTTTAATGTCATTGCATTTCTTTTATGCCCATAATATATAGTCTTGGGGTATTTGAATCAAATCAACTTCAGATAATGAGTTCAGTCAGTAATTGTTCATTGAACAACTGTTTTGTGCCAGACACTGTAGTCAATTCTGGAGGTATAAAAATGAGCAAGAATTCCAGTTGTCCTGAGGAGCTTATAGTCTATTTGAAAAAGAAGCTTAGAGTGTAGGGTAATCTATTTCCTAAGTAGGTTAATTAATCAGATTAATGCTTCAATAATGGACCATTTCAGATTGTGTTTTGATTCCTATGACAGAGGTGCTGTATTTATCCTTCAGAGCACAAATAGCAAAATGAACATTCCAATCATGAAATCTTTCAGTCTTCAGTGTAATCTTTGCCCAGCTCAGAGAGCCCAGAGGTTGTATGCTGCTAACTATAATCTTTCAGAATTTTCCTCAGAAAGTTTGAGTTTGGCTTGAAGCAAATGCCTTCAGATTTTCAGACTCCACCAGGGCTGCTGTGTTCAGTTGAGCGTTTTGTACACTGTACAAGAATGTGCAGCTGAGGAGGCAAGAGGAAGCTGAAATTCAGCCCAAACAGCCCTCTTTTAGTCCTGTATCTATGGAGCTGCTTCTGTGTAGAAAAGCATCCCTTTCTAATTTGTCCAGAGAAGAAAACATTTTTATAATTTGCATGAAGGTATCATATAGGCTAGCAGGTGGCCCTGCTAACCATAACATTTCTTCAGTTCAGTACAACCCACAGAACTTATACTGTATGTTTACTTCAGAGGTACCACTTGAAATACTAGGGACCATATGGTAATCCTAAGAAAAAAATGACTCAGAAAATATATTTTTGAAACTAAAATGTTAGGACCAGAGAGGATTTTAGAAAACATGATGTTCAAACCATCTAATTTTCTATGTGTAGAAAATGACTTTGACTTTTAGAACATAATGGAAAGTTGGAGATTATATTTATCTCCCTCATTTCATTGATGAAGAAATCAGTTTCTAGAGAGGTGAAGCAAGTAGGGATCACAGACTTACAGGACTTCTAATCCAGAATTCTTTCAATTTTACTATATTCATTGCCACATGGTTGGTTAATGCAGATGAGTCCAGAATTCAGAGCACTGATACAAGTTAAGTGGCGTCAAAACAGGTTTCTAATTCAAACACAGGAGACCTTGGGTCTGCCACAAAAACCTGATTTCTAGTCTTATCTTCTCCATATGAAGCCCACTGATATTGGACAATTTAGGGCATATTTCAATCTGTGTGCATCATCTCTCAAGAGCTGTCTTCAAGTAATCATTCTCTCTTCTCTTAGATTTCTCCATATCCTGTCCCACTTCTGAATTTGGCACAGGAACTGTGGTTGGTGTGATTGTACTTTCACATGTAATCCAAAAGCAAATATTGAGAAAAAGCACTTTCTCTTCTGATATAATCTCTACTCCTTGATCTAGGGCAAAGGGAGGGGTAAACTAAACATCTCAGTCTTATTCTGTGTCTGTCGTATTATTTTCCCAGGTGGCCCATAATTGGTCATAGGCAGTGCCTACACGTGAAAGTGACACACCTCCAGGAGAGAGTGCTTCTGGAGGGAATTGCTTCTGGCCTTGCTATTATCACTTCTTCAGAATTTTAGAGAACTCCTGGGTGCTGCCCTTCTTCCCGGGGCAAATGGGGCACAGATAACCATTCCTCTTAGAGTTCCTTTTTCTGACATAGATAGCATCATTGCCAGGGCAACCTGACGGGATATATATTTTGGGTGAGACTGCATGAGAAGAGGGTTCTGATGGACTGCAATGAGTCCTGGCTTTGCCACGTAGCAGGATGACTTAAGCCAGTCTTTTTATCCTGTTCGTATCTGTCTCTTCATGAATAAAATGGACACAATCGTACCTGCTCTATCTTTCTGTACAAGGCTCTTGGGAGGATCAAGCAAGGTAAGGAATTTGAAAATGATTGGATTGTTTGTTGAATCAACCTGAGGCCCATCTTGGGGATTCCTTGCAATGAGCACTGGGACTGGGGTAAGGGAGGCTGTTTTGCCAGCTGGAGGAGCAGTATGTGCAGCCTCAGCTTCCCACAAGCTCTCTAGGTGCTATCAGTATGGGAATGCCACTCCTGAGCGTCTGGTATCCATGCTCAGAATTCCCCCCACCCCTGCATTTCTAAGGCTACTTTCATGAAATCGCTCTTAAAAAAACGAGAGCAGCAAGGGATGGGGTCTCGTAGACAGAACAAAACTAGAGCAAAACTTTTGATGTGTCCAGTTGTGCACGGTCAAGCCTATTCATGGGACTCGAGAGACAGAGGGCTGCATGCATTATTCTGTGCTAAGCCTTCTGTCTATGAATTTCAACCCATACCATGAGATTTTTGCCCGTTGTTTGCTTGAGCTCCTCTCTCAATGGGGTGGTCGTGGGGGTTTAAGAATGGAGAATGAGTGTGTTTCCTTGACTATATATCTTTGTATTCCAGAGGCCCAGATAAACGCCCTACAGAATGCTTGCTTTACTGTGTAACCTTCCTTTAATTTTTGGTGTCATTCATTAAATGTTGAAGATAACAATAATTTACAATGTTCATCACTGCTCTTGGCATCATGATACTTCAATGAATATTCCTGGTGGGATGAAAGGGAAAGGTCCTGTGAAGAGGAGGTGGTTATAAAAGGAACAGGTCAAAGATCTGAGGATGGAAAGAAATAATTCCTTCTTACTTTTTCTCTCTCTTGTTAAGTGGCGCTCCAGATTCTTCCCAAACATCTCCAGGGATGCACCATTTATTGCATCTCAAGGCAGCCCATTCTGTTTCTGGACGACTGCAACTGGGAGAAAATAATTTATAGTGTTAAGCTGAAATATGCTTCTCTGTATTTTCAATTCTTTCATCTTAGCTTTATCCTCAAGATAGTATCTTTTCATTTAAAAAGACTTGCCCTACATAATGCATTCAGGAGATGCTGTCATAATAGTCCCACTGTTGCCTACAGGGTTTAAATCAGAGTTTCAGGCTTGGTAGAAACCATAAAGTTCCTCTAATTAGCAGTCTTGTAGATATCCTTCAGGGCTTACATTTGGGGAAAGTACAGTAGAACTTGCATGATGGTAAGGAAAGAGAGCCTTAGACAAAGAGACAGTAGTGGGATCTACAAAATATAGGAACATTTAAGAAAAAACCCTTTAAACAGTATTCAAAGAACCCACTTATTGCGCACCTATTATAATAGGCACAGTTCTAGGTGCTGTGTCTACAGTGTAAACACAATAGGTGAAGTACCTGTTCTCATGAAGCATACCTTCAGATGAGTGTAATGGGAGTATACCTCAGGGGTAGAGCATTTGACTGCAGATGCGTGTAAGGCCAAAAATTAAATAAGTAAGGAAGACAACTTCACAAAGTGATAAACGCCATGAAGGAAATGAATAGGTCAATCAGGTAGGCAGTGACTCTAAATTTATCTGTAATTTCAAAATATATAAGTTTTTTTCTTTATGAGTTATTCTTTGGGAATCTGGTTATGGTATCTTTTCTCTACCTAGAAGTAACATTCTCCTATATTTTCTTTTGTTAAGCTTTATGTATTTGTTTTTCAAATCTGGGTATTTAATTCATCAGGAGTCTTTTTGTATGTAATCCAAGTTAGGAAACATTTTATTTTTCTCTGTAAAATAAAGAAAATATTCCAACAAAACATACTGAATAATATATCTTATCCTCTTCTGATCATTTAATATATATGTATATATATGATTTCATAATATATACATAATTTGATAGTATATATATAATTTCCATTTTTCTGTTTGCTCTTCGCTAAAGGTTTTTTATTACCAGAGCTTTGTCTTATGCCTTAACATTTGATAGGGCATATTTTTCCTCTATGTTTTTCTTTTCCCAACTTGCTTCAGCTATCTGTGAATATCTTTGTGGCACACAAATTTAAGAATAAGATTAGGAAATTTCTTCCCAAAATTATTTGGATATTTTTATTGGAATGACTTGGAATTGCATACTAGACATTGAATACTAGATGAATTTGGGGGGAAATTGACATCTTTACAATGTTTGCCATCTACTTCATAAATATTTACACATATCTTTTGTGTCCTTTAATAGAGTCAAATATTCCTTTTATATCAAAGTGATATGGATATATTATGGAGCAGAATGCAAAATTATCATGAACTTTAAATATCAGTAATGAGACTTCAGGGAACTGTTGGAGTATTGCAGCTACCTTCTCATCAAGACTTTCTCATCTCTGGGAGTGGACTCTCCCCTCTATCAAGACTCGGCTAGACAAGTTTTAGGAGCCCTGACTTTACACATATGCATCTTACACATCTGCAAAATGGCTCTCTTCTGCCTGAGTCGCTAAGTATGTGGGTACTGCGGCCAGATCACTTGTGTTCAAATCCCTGATCAATCACTTACTAGCTGTGTAACCTTGGGCAGGTGCTCTAACTACTCCAAATCTTTAGTTTTTTCAGCAATAAAATGGAGAAACAAATCAGATGATGCATGCCAAATGCTTAGCAGAGTGCCAGACCTGGAGTAAGTGCTTACCAATGGTTAGCTACCAGGATGAGCAATTTTAAGCTATACTTGCTATAATCTCATATATGAAAATGTGTGTGTATACTCATAAATGACCCTTCTAAGGAAGCTTCAGCCTATAACTCTTCTTTGTTTTGTTCAAAATGCATAACTATTAACAAATCAAGTGCAGGAGGGTAGATAGTCTCAATAAATAAAGAACTGAAATAGGCTATAAAAGAATAAAACTGAGGCAGCAAGAAGCTGATACAATATTATGTATTTAATATAAAGGAGATAAAGAGTTTTGCAGTGAGAATTAAGAATCATTTTGTTATCTAAGTAATTATAATGTAAGGGGAAAGTAGAAATCAAGAGGTTGAGAATGTCAGGAGTAATTACAACAGAGTTTTCATTACGCTTAGCTTGGGACATGGGCAGAAGCAACAGGAAGGAAATATTGAAGGGTGTTGTATTAAAAGTTAAGCTGCAGTTGGGGAGGAAACCACAACTCTGAAGACGACATTCTCTTGAATGAATTTGTTAAAGTAGCAGCATGAGCAAGTGACAATGCTGAAGTCAGAGAAAGTGACTGCCCAGGCAGGGAACTACTTCTATTGAATTACCTCAGAAGTGAATGTTCCTCTCCCATTGGGAGGAGCATGGCCCACAGACACCTGAATCTTAAGTCAACTGTACTGCCACTGGAACTTTAAATATGCAGGGTTCAAATACTAATCAGTAGTAGCTGAAGTATGGGGGAGAGGACTCAGTTTATCCTGGGTATGAGTTTCCTTTTAATTTTGGTATCAATAGTTATTTTTCTTACTGCTACAACATAAAGGTAGGTAATTTATGTTTAATGTCTATTTATAAAGCTCTTTAAATGAAATCATATTTTTATTGAAAAAGCACAATTATTATAGGTTCTAGAAAATACCAGGAAATAGTTTAATCATCAATCAAATTGCTAATATGATTAGTTCCTGGTGGAAGTAATGAGGTTGAAAGATTAAAGAGTCAGAAATGCATAAGTAGTTTCTAGGGGACAGGCATTTGTAAATTCAAATTGTTAGAAGGAATATATATGGTTGATACACTGGGTATTATACTAATTGTTAAACTTTCCACTGGATTATTCCCATCAGCATACAAACTTGATGTTATTTCTCCCATTTAAAATTAAAATAAACAAACAAAAACCCTTTCTTAACCCCACTTCCTTCTTAGGCTATAGTCCTTTTCTCTTCAAGCCTCTATAGTGACATTTTTTTTTTTTTGCAGTTTAGGCAGCTTTACTTTTTATTTATTTATTTTTTTAACACCTTTATTGGAGTATAATTGCTTTACAATGGTGTGTTAGTTTCTGCTGTATAACAAAGTGAATCAGCTATACATATACATATATCCCCATATCTCCTCCCTCTTGTGTCTCCCTCCCACCCTCCCTATCCCACCCCTCTAGGTGGTCACAAAGCACCAAGCTGATCTCCCTGTGCTATGTGGCTGCTTCCCACTAGCCATCTATTTTACATTTGGTAGTGTATATAAGTACATGCCACTCTCTCACTTCGTCCCAGCTTACCATTCCCCCTCCCCGTGTCCTCAAGTCCATTTTTTAGGTCTGCGTCTTTATTCCTGTCCTGCCCCTAGGTTCTTCATAAGCACTTTTTCTTTTTTTTTAGATTCCATATATATGTGTTAGCATACGGTATCTGTTTTTCTCTTTCTGACTTACTTCACTCTGTATGAGAGACTCTAGGTCCATCCACCTCACTACAAATAACTCAATTTCGTTTCTTTTTACGGATGAGTAATATTCCATTGTATATATATGCCACATCTTCTTTATTCAGTAGACAGGTATATAGGTCACGAGTTGAGAGGAAACATCAGGGCTGGAAATAAATTGAGAGCCATCAGCAAATATATTGCATTTCAAGCCATGATAAAGGGTGAGTGCACATAGGTAGTGAGAGCTGATAGAAAAAAGAAGAGAGGTTCAAGGACTGAGCCTTAGGACACTCCAAGGTCTTCAGGTTGGGAAGATGAGGAAGAACCAGCAAGAGAAATTGAGAAGTAGTCAGAAAGTTATGTGGTGTCCTGGAAACCAAGATAGGAGAGTGCTTGGAGGAAAAAGGGAGTGAGCGATTTTGTCAAATGCTTGGGATAGGTCAGAAAATGAGGACTTATCCAAGATAAGTTTCTGACTACTTCTCAATTTCTCTTGTGGTTCGTGAGAGATGATGTCTCTCAATTTATTTCCAGCCCTGATGTTTCCTCTCAACTTGTGACCTATCTACCTGTCTACTTGGCATTTCCATTTGGATGCCTAATAAGCATCTCAAACTTAACATGTCCAAAACTGAGCTCTCAAACCTGCAACTCTTGTGTTTTCCCCAGCTCCGTGAATAGTGGTACCATTCTTCTAGGTGCTCACATCAAATGGCTCGGGGCCATCTTTATTCTCCTCATTCTCCACTATTCCACACCCAGTTTGTCAGCAAATCGTGTCAGTCCTACCTGCAAAATAGAACCAGCATTTGAGCCTTCCTTACCAATCCGCTGCCACCACTCTGATTCAATCCACAGTCATCTCCCACTTGGATTATTGCAATAGCCTCCTAACTGGTCTGCCTGTCTTGTCTTAGCCTCCTGTGATCTATTATCAGCACAGCAGCCAGAGTGACCTGTTGAAGCCTAGGTCAGACTGTATCACACCTTCTACACATCTATCCAGTGTCTTCTTTTCTCACTCAGAGTAAAAGCCAATGTCTTAACAACAAACTATAAGACCCAGAATGGTCTTGCTCTCTGTCACCCCTATGACTTCATCATCTACCTTCTCCCCATTAATTTCCCAAACCAGCTACTTTGGACTTCTTGGCTATTTCTTGAATGTGCCAGGCACACTCCCACCTCAGGACCTCTGTGTTTGCTGTTTCCTCTGCCTGCCTGGAGTGCTCTTCCCCATCACCTTCAGCTCTTTGCTCAAAAGTCATCTTCTTAGTGTGGCTTTTAACAGTTACCCTATTTAAAATCTCAATTACCCCTTGCTCAATATTTCATTCTCCCCTTCCAGGCTTTATTTTTCCTCCTTAGCATTTACCACTTTCTGGTGTCTATTTCACTTGTTTAATCCTGTTTATTGTCTGGTTTTCCTGCCAAATGTTTGCTCCACAAAGTCAAAGATTCTGTTTTGTTTATTCTTGTAGCTCCAGTTTTTAGAAAAAATGGTTGACATGTTGTAGGCTTCAATAAATATTTGTTGCATAAATGAATAAAACTAAGTAAATTGTGGACAAGATAAATATTTCTTAGAGCTCTATTTCACTACTGGTTTTTCCAAACATACATTTAAAAAGAATACTTCCATCTTTTCAAATTGAATGATTTTGGCCATTCTTAGTCACAGAACCATTATAATCTTTAGCCACCAGAATTTTCAAAGGCTGAAAAATGACATTAATTGTAGCTACATATATATTTTAATTGGTCATTTATTGAGTACCCATTTAGTGCCAGAAATGGCTATTTGCTGAATTGTTATTAGAATAGAGATATTTGGAGACAATCAGCTTGATCATTTATCAACTGTGTGACCCTGGGCAGTCACTAAATCTCTCTAGATCAGAGAGAGATTCTCTGTAAATTGAGACAATGATATAGGACATTTCTCTGACTTGTTGAAGACTATATAAAAGTTTAATATATGCATAATTGCATGCTGCACAAGAAAACCAACTTCACTAGAGGTAACGATTCTTCTAGTATTAATATGTTTTAACATGTATGCTTTTGCAAACACTACAGATATTGCTGCCTATTGTTCCCTACTGTAGAATAGAGATGGAAGTAGTACTTGTCAGGGAAGAAGGGACAAGAAGAATATGATTTTTTTCACTTTTATTGAGATATAATGGACATATATTACTTATAAGCTTAAGGTGTACAGAATAATGGTTTGACTTACATCTATTGTGAAATGATGACCACAATAAGTTTAGTTAGCATCCATCATCTCATATAAATACAATAAAAGAAGCAAAAAAAGAAAAAAACATTTTTTTCCTTGTGCTAAGGAGAACATCATTTTAACATGGGGGAGAAGTCTTAACTGACTCCAGAGAGATGCACTAAAAACAACAACAAACTTACGTTTTGCCATATTTTACTGCATACCAAGCACTTTCTCATATCTTAGTTCATTTTTGAAATACATTTGGTAGCCAGGATTGATATTATCATCTTCATTTTTTTTAGAGGGAGAGCTGAGGCTTATTTAAGTGATTTGTCCAAGGTGACAGAGTGGGCTAGTTGTGGAGCTAAAACTGTATTTCTGATTCCTTTACTAACTCTCTTTGGTATGTCTGATGTTCCTACACTACTAATTCTGTCAGCTGGGTGAGAGCCTCACTGCTTTTCACTTAACTGGTGTCTACTCATTGCAACGTTGGTGATCTTGGCCAGAATTTAAGCTACCTCACCCTCTAACACACCTTCTCTTATTGCTTTGGAGAGGTCTTCTGAGGCCAGCAGTGAGATGTGGAAAACCACAGAGAAGCCTTTGCATCCTTTTTCACATCCTCTTAGGCACTCAGTGAGATGATAAAATGCCCGTAGTTCATGAATGGCCAAAGAAGGAACAGAACCTTGAGACAGAAAATGGCAGTCCAATCAATAAGCCTTCTTCAAGGGGCTATAGTGTGACTGACACCGAGGGGAGTACAAGCAAGATTGGATCACTACTTTTGGTTAGATGGCTGACAACCTCAACAAAATTCTCTTATTTAGTATCTGATTTCATTACCACTCTGCTTAAAGATTCCAGTGGCTCCCCCAAACACCTTGAGGTTAAAGTCCACATGCCTTGGTTTAATAGAAGTCCTTTGCTATCTAGTCTCTTCCTTCCTTTTGTTCTTATCTCTCACTCCACTCTAGCTTGCCCTATCAATATCCACATATTTTCTTCATCTACCCTCTCTATGTCATTGAACTTTTCCTTCGTCCAGAATGCTGGAACACCCTTCCTTCCTTCTTTAATTGGAACCCCCTACTCATCAATCCTCTGTGACTCCTTTCTTTTTTGCCCCACCCTTACCCACTAGAAGGGATGTCCCTTCTCTGTGCTCCCACAGAACCCTTTGCTTTTTTCAGTTACTGTTTTATTACTCTGTGTTACAGCTGTTTCCTTGATTCACCCATTGTCTCCAGTGCTATCACTGGGTTTGGAATTGCTAGATGCTTAGTAAAATGTCTATTGTGTGAATGACTAATATGAGTGAATGTTTGTCAAATATGAAGTAATGATTGGCAACATAATTTTAATTGTCTTGTGTAGCCTATGATATGAAATATGGAGCTCAACATACAATAAATATTCAGAGGCATAACCTCCACTGACATGTTGGACCTCATGACCCTCATGGCCACTGGGATTGACAGGATGTTTTCAGGTGTTCAAGGAGCATCCTTGCTAGCCTAACCCTGCAAAGGTGCCGAGGATCCTCCCTCATAGAATGGAGCTAATGTTTCCCCACTGATGTCAGGTAAAGGCCAGTGAAAGCAACAGGATCATGAGGGCATGTAGATATCAGAGGAAATGGTTTGCCTTTGTCACATGCACCGCCCCCCCCCCAGAATACAGTACACAAAAAACACATTGAATAAGAACGCTGTAGCCCATAGGCACATGGTGAAGCGTCATGAGGAGAAAAATCACAATGTGACACTTATATGGTGTGGCGAGTGGAACAAAAATCAGCTTTTCCACTGATACAGGAGTCCCCCTCAGACCACTGACTTCTCTCAAACATCTCACCTTCCTCAGACAGATCTTTCCTCAGCCTGCTGGTTAGGTGGCTACAATGGTGGTCTTTTACCAGGGGAAATCTCCAGCTCAAGGGAGAGTCCAAGAACCATAGAGTCTCCCATGGAAAGTCTAATGAGTAACATTTTAGGTTGGTGAACAGCAGAGGCTGAGAAACTTGGGGGAGGGGCAGGTCAGAGTTTTCCTCTTCTGCTTTTACTTCTCCACTCAACACTTTCAAAATAGAAACTATTTCCTCTCTGCTCCACCACCTGCCCCCAGTCTCAGCTTCAAGGTGGTCTACCACAATATTTTGTACTGACTGACAGTGGAGAAGCCGCCAACCTTCCTGTCAGACACTACATCAAGCAGAGGAAGATTCAGCCCATGCCACACCAAAGAAGAATGTCTTTGATATTGGGCTGGTCAGCATGAAAAGGGAATGGAGATGATGAGAGAGCTCTGGGAAGAACGCATTGCCTCTTGAGGTCCGAATGTAAGCAGGAGAAAGAGGTATTGATGATCTGGAAATTTTGCTTCGGAGATCCTCAAGTATAGGAACCATTTGTCCTCTGCACCTCTGAACCTGCAACCAGAATAACACCTGGCACCAGGTGGTGACTCAAAAATCTTGAATACATCATCAAATAAAGGAAAGAAGGAGTATGGGATTATTCCCCAGAGTGTAGCTGGGTGCTTGCCAGGTAGGGGCAACTGAGTAGAAATAACTTTCATTTTGTCTTTTTTCTAAGGGGCAAAAAAAATAAAAGCAGAAGTGCTCAGTTATCTTCTTTAAATAACAATAGAGAGTTTGCAGCATGACATATTGTATAACTGCTTTGTAGACATCATTTACATGATTAAGACCTAACTGGGATAGGGGACAGATTCTTCAGGGGCTACTGGCCTGGGTATTGAGTAGTAGTATCAGTTGTTACCCACTGGCAGGGCAATTGCACTCAAAGGTGGAGTAGACGATCCTAAACATGATGTAACTTGAGAAAAACAAGTGATACTAGAAGTTCTAAGTAAAGTGAGAAAAGTAATGATGAATTCTCTTCTTAGTTTGATGGAATCATGGATTAACTTTCGAGAAGAGGTGTCTGGAAATCAGAGCTTGGGTCTAAACTTACAGCTTTTGATGCCACCTTCACCTCTGCCCCTGGACCCTTCTGATTCTCCCCAACATTTAATAAAATTTCAGAAAGGTATGGTCATCTTTGATTCTTTCTGGAATAAACAAATTTCCAGATTGGCTCAACCGTGTGAAGAGAAGGAAAGGAAGAGCTGGCTTTGTGGCTCTGTCTATTACTTGCTAAATCTACGTATCTCATTTTGAGTTCCAGAATGTTGTTTATTGGCTTTCCCTTTTTTGTTTTTGTTTTAATTTCGATTTTGATTTTGGCCTTTGATAAGTTAGTTATTTTGTCTGCTTGGATTCCTTTCCCATTTTCTGAAGACAACCCCTTCCACCGTTCCATACAAATGTTTACATGAGAGAAGTGTGTTCTTATAATAGAATCCTCATCCCCCCGGTAACAGCTGACTGATCCAAGAGTGAGCATTGGACTCAGGACTCTGTCCCTTAGGGGTCTCTAAGTGATTCCAGTTTTAGTCTGGACAGGACTTTGAACAGAGAAAATAGAAACCAGGGTAGCTGTGACATACCATGTAGAGTCTCATGAGGCACTGGAAGCTCACGTGCTGTGAGAGAGGGGAATAGAACCTGGTATAGACATGCTTTCCTGTCCTGTCTAAAATGCTCCAAGCCTGCACGCAGACTGTTCTCTAGGTCTGGGCACATCTTTGCTCATGGCTTCTATGAGTCACATTTGTATCCTTACAACAATCTTCTCATCTCTACTTAAACTAGTTCTTACAACCCCAAGTGCTAATTCTCATCTCCCCAACCCCGATTTCAAGGGTGAGGCCTCTTGCCTCTATTCTTAGCCTAATTCCTTTGTCCCAGCAAAGGGGTTTTAGCTCAGTCTTCTGCTAACATTATTGAGCAATTTAAAAAGTCTCAGGCACCTTATGAATATCTACCACAATTGGAGGATCTGGGAGGATCAGGGAAAGCCTTTATGCTGTAAAGTGTACAGGTGCTCAAGAAAGATATCACATTTCTTCTGTTCTAAAATAAAACCAGTGGTAAGACACTTAATAGGAATTTTCAGAAAAAAAATGAAAATATGCTACCACATTCAAAGTAAACAATCTAAAGCTGATTCCAAATTTAGAAATGTTAAAAATGTGAAAAAAAGTAAACATCTTGGAATTGTGGCAATTTGGTAAAGCTTTAGGTTTAAGCATTACATAGCATGTCACATTTTTCCACTATGCTTTCTACATAGAGCACTATTAATCAGTGTGTGATCCTTAAGTCACTAGTCCAGAGATATTCCATGAAAAGAGCTCAAAAGTTTAATGACAACAAATCTTTTTCTTCCTCTTCATTATGTATCTTTTCTTACAAAACTTTTTGAAGATATTCTCCAGGAAAACAAAAGGAGTAAATTGAGAAAAAGGAAGACATAGGCCTATGAAATAGTGGATTTAACCCCAGATAGCAATAATGGGAAGCCCTAAAGTAACACCCGGGCAGCAGGAGGGGAGAGGGCTCTATAGGAGGGAGACCTCTAGGAATAAGGGCAACTCAATAGACTACCTGACATATACAACAATTGGGGGAAAAAGTTAGGATTTGTGGATTGCATATGGGATGAGAGATTCAAAACAAAAGTCAATTAGAAATTACAAGGAAAACTAAAACATGAGCAAGGAAAGAAATGTAATAATTGAATGTGCTTTGGCTCTGCATTTACCAATGGTCCCAAATTCATAATAATATAAACTGTAATTATTGAATCAACTTACATTCATCTATTTGGAAAGACAAAGTACAGGAGGGAAAAATAATGTGTATATAAAAAAAATCCTAACCTGTTATAATAGTAAGTCAATTGATAGCATCTAAAATTCATAAATTAAAATATACCATATAAGCAATATCTATATAGAGAGACAAATATAACTATAGAAGAAATAGCTAAAAGAGTTAAACATAGTTTAACTATGGCTGGGAGCTGTGAATGGGTGAGCAGAGATCCTTTATTTTCATGATAAATCTTCATCTTTTAGGGCTATTTGGCATTTTTAGAAAGCCATTTTCATGTGTTTCAATGAAAATCTTTAAAGTACATATAATTAGGATGATACAACATTTTTTAGTGAATCTGAGTCTACTAATCATGGTTTCCTTTTCTAAATACTAGCAAATAATTTATTTATTAATCTGTTTTAGAAATTGGGCCAAACTCAACATTGTGTCATTTGGAAATCTACCATATCTTCATATTTGAAAATAGAGACAATACGTACTTGTTTCCCATCTTCTATCCTCCTTTCATTTTCCATGATTATTTAGATTCTCACTGTTTACATGCTTTTAGTATTCCAGGCTGGCATATTTTCTTGAGGTAACACAAGGGCAGAGAGAGAGAGGAGAAACAAGATGCAGCTCAACCATGGGTGGGCTGGGTGGACCCATATTCATGTTGTGGCACAAACTCAATTATGATTCAGCCACAGTAAGACCCAAAAAGGCTGGCAAAGCAGAGTGTCATAGAATTTGTGCAGATGCACTTTTGGAAATCAGTCATTTCATATCTCTGTGGTCTGAATGTAGGGGAGGAACGGGGATCTACTCAGATCTGTTCATAGGGGGAGGTTTGGCAAGAGCTACAGAAGGTAAGAGAGCAGAAGAGCAGCTCTGTGCTGGAAATGGGGACATGTCTGGTATGGGAGGGCAATAATTTGGGGGCTCTTCTGATTAGGATTCTAGGATGCAAAAATAGAAACTAACTAAACTAACTCTAGAAACCTAAGAAAAGAAGAATATTGAGTAGCTCACTGAATTGTCCTAAATTCTGGAGAACCTGGATCAGAGAGCAAGGGGTAATCAAAATGACGTCACAGGGACAGTTTCCTTAGGATGCTGGCACCATCACCACTGAGCACTTGTCAACCCAATGCTGAATGCCAGCGCCCTTCAACAATGGCTGCCTTACTGCCCGACTCTAGATCCTGTCACAGCTACCACGAATAAGCTCTGTCCCTGAACCACTTCATCATTCTCTTTAGATTCAAAATTCTAAGGAGAAGTATCCACTTGATTTAAATTTGCCTCGTGTCCAGGTTATTGAGAGAGAAATGTGTCCTCCATTTTCCATAGTGGGTGGTAGAGATTTTATTCCCATTTATCTTGGATTTTGGCCCAGCAGGACACGTGTCTGGATGCTGGATAACCAATCTCCATGTCCAGATTTATTAGAGATCAAATGTGGGACTGTGTCTACAAAGCAGAAAATTAATGGTCTCAGCTGTGGTGAACACAGAGGGCAGAGCGCAGCCATTGAGACAGGGCTGACGTAATTCATCTTGGTCCACAGATTTGAATCTATTAAAATGTCTAGCCTCTGTCTTGCTGTTTACCACCAACCTCTAACTTCAACTCTCTTTTAACTCTTTTAACTACTTGCTCTGTCTTTGCCACTTTGAAAATCATTTCCCTTACTAGAGAAGATAGAAGATAATTGAAGCTGATTTATTCTCTTTTTGTTGACTATGTTATATTGCAAAAACTAGAAAATGCTGCCATGCTTATTAGTGGGCTTTTAAAAAGTGATACACAACATAAGATTACAACTATTTATATTATGGGAAGTTACAGAAAGTAAAACAGAGTGTATTTTGGATGTGGGACAAAATCTAACAGGAAAATGACAACCCCTTCATCACTTGCAGCTGAGAACTATGCTCAAGGGAATCACAGCTTTCATGGTCTCACAGTTGGACGTAGGGCTGCCAGATTTAGCAAATAAAAATACAGGATACCCAATTAAATTTGAATTTCAGATAAATAAATAATTTTTAGTAAATGTGTGTCTGTGCTATATTTAAAATATACTAATAATTATTTGTTGTTTATTTAAAATCCAGATGTAACTGGGAATCTTGTGTTTTATCTGGCAACCCTGGTTGAAGGAGACCTCAAAGGAATTCAGTCCAATCTTGATACAGAAGTATGTTCTGCAGAGCAGCAGATCTGGTGTCTGCCCCACACCTCACTCAATATCCCTATTCAAAAAGCAACAAATCATTTAGGAACAGAATATGCTTGGTTAGCGTTTTGTGTTCAAATGCAAAATCTGAAAAAAAAAATGAAAAGGAAGGTTTAAGTATCTAGGTAAATCAGGAAAAACTCCCATTCAGTTGTTGAGTCATTTAAGCAAAATCAAGTGTTTTCTTCTTTCATTACTGAATCAAGTAGGTAATTATCCTCACATAACATGACTCTAAAATATTCTTTTAATAACTTTTACTCTCTTGTACATAACATTTTGCATAATAGTAGCATTATATTAATAACATCCACTAATATATATTGAATGCTTTCTCTGTGCCAGGAACAATTCTAAGTAATTTGCATGTGCTAGCTCATTTAATTCTTGCAACAGCTCCATATGGTAATCAGTATTATTACTTTCATTTTATATAGATAGGGAAATTGAAGCACAGACAGATTAAGTGTATTCAGTAACTGATTAAAGGTCACACAGTTACCAAATGATCAATCTGGCTATGAATACAGCATTCTAGTTGTCCCTTAACCACTACAGTATATTACTTCTCAGAGGTAGATATTCCATAAATAAAATCATATTACATTAAATATAGTGTAAACTGGGTATTCTGGGGTCTGAAGCTACACACTTGGTTCTACAACTTCAATAGACTTCCTGGTCTGAACTGCTTGATTAAATGGCTCCACATTATAGTACCTTCTGTAAGCATTGTCAGCTTGTACTTAACACCTCTAGGGTGAGAAACTCCTCCCAAAGTAGACATACCAGTTTTCTTGATGAGTCTCCTCTGGTACTATTTTCCCATGCACTCTAGATTGATCCAGTGTAACATATGATTACAAGCAATCTCTTGCCAAAAGGTAAAGATCAGTCTGTTTTCCTGAGCATCTCTCTGCTTTGGTCCAAACACTCGCAGCTTTTTCAGCCATTTCATTTTGAGCTATGAAGAAAAATTTGCTCATGCTCAAGTTCTGTGGTTGTCCATGAATATTATTTTCTTGGGCATAAACCTGTCAATAGAAATTTTCTTATCATAAACTCTAGTATATGTTCAAATACAAATTTATAATCTTTTACAGGTTGCCCACAAGGAAATTTGCTTCTGTGGAACTTTGGAATGGAAATTCTGTCTTTGTAACTTTCCATAGTGATTCTATGTGCATTGTCTTTCTGAACCAGTTTTTGGCAGTGAAGAGTATAAATTAGGAAAATATTTTTCTTTTGTGTTTTAAGTCTGCTACATTTTTCAGAAGATCTAAATGTAGGACTTTTGTAGTGAAAAATTATTAAATCCCTACATTTACCTGCTCCCATGTCTAATGAAAGGGCATCCTCCAATTCTTTTCCCCCTTGTCATTTCAAAAAGCAAATTTTTGCACTGAACAGGTTGTTTTAACTTCTGCTTAAGTAACCTAGTGTCAGAATTCATGGAAACATATGGAGAAAGCAGATAAATTGAAAAGTAATCTGGATTGCCTGATTTTAGAGACAGCAAACAGTGACTGGAGAAAGTTTGGTGAATGTGACTAAGCTTAGCCTCTGAGGAATATCTGATGGTGGTCTGAGTCTAAGGACTAATGGTTTTGAAAGTATTCATCACCACTGGTGACGAAATTTCACTGAACTTTTGGTTACTTTCAACAAACCACATAGACCTACTGTGGATTAGACTATGTTTTAGGGGTAGTATATTCGTGCATACATACTTTGAGGGACAGAGAAAGAGAGAGAGACAGAGATAGAGAAACAGAGAGAGACAGAGAAACACACACACACACACACACACACACACAGAGAGAGAGAGAGAGAGAGAGAGAGAGAGAGAGAGAGAGAGATCTGATAAGAAAACAGCAGCTGTGGTATGATACTCTGTTAATAGCATCATTGCTATTCTCTTAGGATGAAGAAACGAATAACCAGGCTTCAGCAGCAGTGCTACTGCTGTTAGTAGGGTCACTTCTACCATTATTTTGTGCTACGTTATCAAAAAGAACCCCAGACTTACTTTTATTCCTTTTAACTGTAGTGGATTCTGGTAGTATAATGATGCTCCTCCACAGATGCGGGTGATGCCAATACCAGTGGATACCATTTATGTAACCTGGCAGCTGTGCTTCTGGTAATTTGCCTAAAGAAATGATTGGTCAAGTACACAAAGATATATGGGAAAGGATGTTTATTGCAGTTTTGGTAATAACTGCCTCTCCCTCATTAAACTTATCTAAATATCCATCAACAGGAGACTAGTTAAATAAATTTTGTTACATGCATTTAAGAGATTCTCAATGGCCATTAAAAATGACACAGTTATGTATCTGTGGAATATGCTTATGAATGTTCTTAGGTGAAAAAAAACAGGTTAAGGAACAGAATATATAGTATATTCTTATTTTTGTCATCTATCTCTCTACCTAAATACATAAGAAATATTCTGGAAAGATAGACACCTAAACACTGGGAATGGTTATCCCTGGATAGTAGAATTATAGATGATATTACCTTTATTTTTGCTTTTCTGTTTTTCAAACAATTTTCTATAATTACTATTAATTAAACTTTATATAATACAGACAAAATAAAATTGTTTTCAACAGAAATAAGTAGACCATATAACTTTATTGTTGCTTATAAAAATACCACTTCTGCAGATCCTTAACTAACTAGAACAGATAAAAGAAGTCTTCCAACAATACATAGTCTAAACATGCAACTTATATGGATTACCTTAGTCACAAGATATATTGATCTTTTCTTTTGTTTGAATGCTATACTAATAATTAATTATTATTTTAAAATTATAGAGCTGTTACTACTAAAAAATTCAGCTTACTCATTCTAAAAGTTTTTATGTTTCCTTAAAATATTCAATTATTTTCTCTATTGTTACCAGTGTTCCTAAGCTGGTACATCCAATCAAATAGAAAGCCTTACCTTATCTTTTAGGTACAATACTTTGGAGTAAGAAGATCATCTTGGCAGACAGTAAATGTAAAGAGCATTAATTGAAGGCTTTCTATTATCTGTCAAATGTTTTGATTAGTATCACTTACTTCTCAAAAATAACCTTATGACACAGAAATTATTCCCATTTTCAGAAGAATAAACAGAGATTTGGGAGAGTTAGGTGATTCCTAGCATCGTACAGTTAGCCATAGACAAAACCAAAACTTAGACTCAGGTCCGTTGATTTTAAATCCCATTTCCTTTATCTATATCATATTGCCTCAAGAACAATAATGAAGAACTAATTGTTTGGCAACTTACTATCAATAAAATACATTTTACTATCATTGGAGATCATTCATTCCATGTGAGTTCTTGGTTGCAAACAACAGAACATGCTTTTGAAGAATAATTACCAAATTACACTGTGGGACTGCCTACAGGTGGGTTCTCACAATCATGACTCGATGACTACAATAATCAAGACAGTGTTGTATTGGCAGAAGAATAGACAATTTTATCAATGGAAGAGAAAAAGAGCCCAGAAAGAGATCTACACAAATATAGTCAACTGATCTTTGACAAAGGAGCAAAGGCAAACCATTGGAGAAAGAATAATCTTTTCAACACATAGTTCTGGAACAACTGGGCATCCACATGCAAAAAAAAAAGAAAAAGAAAAAGAAAAAGAAAATAGACATAAACCTTACGCATTTCACGAAAAAATTAACTCAAAAAAATCATAGGCCTAAATGTAAAATGGAAAATTATTAAACACATAGAAGATGACATAGGAGAGAATCTAGATGACCGTGGGTTTGGAGATTTTTTTTTATTTTAGGTATGACACCAAAGTCATGCTCCTTAAAAGAAAAAATTAAGTTGGAGTTCATTAAAATGATAAACTTCTGTTCTGTGAAAGACTCTGTCAAAAGAATGAGATGATAAGCCACGGGTTAGGAGAAAATATTTTCAAAAGACATATCTGATAAAGGACTGTTATCCAAAGCACACATAGAACTCTTAAAACTCAACACTAAGAAAAAACAACTTGATTAAATAATCCAGGCAAGAGATCTTAACAAACACCTCACCAAAGGAGATATACAGATGGAAAATAAACAAAGGAAAAGATGCTCAACATCATACCTCATCAGGAAATTGCAAATTAAAATAATAATGACATACCACTACACACCTATTAGAATGGCAAAAATTCAAAACACTAACAACACCAAATGATGGCAAGGATGTGGAGCAACAGGAATTTTCATTCATTATTGGTGGGAATGAAAAGTGGTGTAGCCACATTTGAATAGTTTCGTAGTTCTTCGCAAAGCTAAACATAGTTTTACCATATGATCCATCAATTGTGATCCTGGGAATGTACCCAGATGAGTTGAAAATGTGCTCACACACAACCTGCATATGGAGTTTTAATAGCTTTTCTCAAATTTGCCAAAACTTGGAAACAACAAAGATGTCCTTCAATAGGTGACTGGATAAATAAACTGTGCTACATCCATACAATAAAATATTATTCAGTAGTAAAGAGAAATGAGCGATCAAGTCACAAAAGGCATGGAAGGAACTTAAAAATATATTATTAAGTGCAAGAAGTCAATGTGAAAAGACTACATAATATATGATTTTAATTATATGGCATTTTGGAAAAGGCAAACTATGGAGGCAGTAAAGAGTGGTGGTTTCCAGAAATTTAGGCTGAGGGAGGGATGAATAGGTGGAGCACAGGTGAGTTTTGGGGTAGTAAAACTCTTCCGTATGAAGCTATAAAGGGTGGGTACATTTGTCAAAACGCATAGAATGTACAACACAGAGATTGTGTCCTAATGGAAACTGCAGACTTCGGGTGATGATGTGTCAACGTAGGTTCATCAGTGGAACAAATGGACCCCTCTAGTGTGGGATGATGATAGTGGGGAGGCTATACATGTGTGTGGAGCAAGGGGATATATGGGGACTCTGTACCTTCTGCTCAATTTTGCTGCGAAACTAAAACTGCTTTTAAAGATAAAGTCAATAAAAAAGAGTGTATATATTTGTATGTATAACTGATTCACTTTGCCATACACCTGAAACTAACACAACATTGTAAATCAATAATACTCCAATTAAAAAATTTTTGAACAGTCAGTTAGCTAAAAACAAACTCCAAGGCTTTTGTTCACAATCATAAAACTCTCCCAAAATATGGCTATGTGGAGCCTTCTATCTGCACAGAGAACTCTTCTAAATCCAAACTTGTAGTGGTAGTTTGATTAGCTCAGTCTAAGCCATATGACAATGACAGGTTGGTAATGGACTCAGGACTCTACGCTGAGGAAAAGGACTATGATAGGGGAATGTCCATAGACATAGGAAGTCATATTGTCACCATTCCGGCAAATACCCACTACACACACCAATGTGGAAAGGGAACAAACCCACATTAATATATTTCAATGACTAACTCCATTATAGGCATAATACCTGAATAATTAATTCACTCTTTTCTCCTCATTGAATGGAAAAGAAAAGTCTTCTTCATTTTGATATTTGCTTCCTTGAACTTCCATACGTGCACTTTTTTTTTGGTGGAAATACCAAAATACCTTCCAGAAATACCTAAAGTGCGCGTGTAACTTTGTCTAATTGTTTTCAATACATTCACTTCTAGGAACTGTTTACTAAAAGGGTTAGCATTTCCTCACACTAACTTTTTAAGCACAAATAAGCAAAGTTTACACATTTATTAAACTCCTTTCATGTCAGTTATGCAAATGTAATTGCCCCTAACAAATTTATTTTGACTATGTAAGACAAATCCAGATGCTGAATATCTAAAGACATGTTTTTTAAATGTTAGGACTATCAACTGATTCTACCAGTGGGAGGATGATTCCATCCTTGATTTTGATGGCAAACTCAGTAATTAATGGACCTTGCTATTCCATAGGAGATAAAAATACAAGGATTAAGTAAATTCCTAGAGCAGGGATAATATAAACGACATGAAGAAAAGAAGAAACAAGAACTAAAAAAGGGGCAGGCTCTGGGAGTGTAGATGTTAGTGCAGGTGTGGTGACTCATTTTTGTAGACTATTGATTGTGACCCAAAGGAAAATAATCACGGGCATCAAGAGAAGGAAAAGGTAAATAAACTTAGCTAAGTAGCAAAGGGGAGTATAAAACTTTTATAAGTATTATAGGGAAATTTGCAGGAACAGGTTTACATTTATGGCTTATTATGAAAGATATTAAAATACCATAAATATGAAACTGTATAATGCAATTACGTGTACAAATCACAACTTTTAAAAAGATGATGATCAACACTTTGAAAGTTTTAAAAGTTACTTGAGTAATGTCTTTTACAGAAAGGAACTAGATGGATTAGAGTTGTGTAGATTTCCCAGGTCACAATGCAGTTCATAATTAATTTTACTTTAATGTCTGTCCTGGTTGGAGGCAGTGAACTGCGAAGAGGATCAGCAGAAAAGGAGCCCCTGCAGGTGATGGGGGGAAGACTAGTGTGCAAGCATGCATCCACCACATGAACCTATCACTGCGCACTTTTTCCACGGGGGCTCTGTCTTGTGTAGTTGGAAAAGCAAAAAAACAAATGCATTAATCTTTTTCCCCATATATATTACATTTTTTAAATTGGTGATGGTCTTTCTTCTGACTTCCACTGAGACCTGCCAAGAGCTATGACAGAATAGGCATGCTTCCTGGTGTTGCCCATAACTGCAATGTGCTTTTTAAGAGTATTCATAGCAGTTTTATTAATCAAAGCCCACAACTAGAAACAATCCAAATGTCCATCAGCAGGTGACTAGATAAATTGTTCTAAATCCATGCCATGAAATACTATTCAGCAATGAAATGAAATGAACTTCAGATGCATGGAACAATATAAATGAATCTTGAAAACACTATGCTGAGTAAAAGAAAGCAGACTCAAAAGATTACACACTGTATGCTTCCACTTATATAAAATTTAGAACAGGCAAACTAATCTACAGTGACAGAAAGCAGATCAGTATTTGCTTGGGCCCAGGGATGGAGAAGATTGAGTGGGAAAGGACGCAAAAGGTAATAGAAATGTTCTATATCTTGTGGTACTAGTTACAGAGGTGCATTAATTTCTCAAAATGCATTGAACTGTGTGCATCCATAAGTGTAATTTGTTTTCCCATTCATAAAAAGATAGTGGATTGGCTAGATCACTTTTAAGTTCTATCCTAGTCCCCATATACTTTAACCTTTTCCCTCTACATATATTTCATCATACTAGGATAATATCAGTGTAAAGTATAATAGTTTGCTCCAAGTTAAATTGAACAGGGCTTCTCTTTTTAGTTCTTAGAAGAAAGAAGAAAATTAGTTTCTATTCATTTAGTTAATCAATAAATGTTTATTGAGTTCCTACATTATAGGCACTGAGGATTCAAGACTGAAACAGTCTCAGCTCTTAGGACATTATATTCTAGTAGAGAGAGAAGAGCAATACACAGAATATAAAAAGACGTGTCAAAGGTGATGATAAGAGTTATGAGTCCAAATAAAGCAGGTGACAAGAAATTTTAGGAGTGGGATGGTAACTGCTCTTTTATATGGAATATCCAGGCTAAGACTCTGATAAGACAACATTTGATCAATTTGTTTTTACAGTCAATTTTGGGGACCCACTCAGGTTCAATCTAGTATCATATGTTCTTTAAGTGAATGCATACATTGTCAGAATCCTTCTAGGTTCTGTGTATTGGTTATTGGCCCGTGGCACTAATATTAAATGTGTTGACTGAGG
This sequence comes from Balaenoptera ricei, assembly GCF_028023285.1. Lineage (NCBI taxonomy): Eukaryota > Metazoa > Chordata > Mammalia > Artiodactyla > Balaenopteridae > Balaenoptera > Balaenoptera ricei. Next base: position 130,849,742 of record NC_082639.1, read on the forward strand.
CTCTGACATTAAGGATTCAGGTTTTTTTCCTTCTGCTCTATCAGAAAAAAAAATTGGAAAAATTTTCAGTAAAGAATAAAATTAAAAATTGTTTTGGTTAATCAGAGAGTTAGGTAATCCATAACACTCACATACAAATATTTCCACAATAAAGGTCTTATTGTATTTGTGACTGATCCTTTCACTGGGAAGATAGAAATGTCTTCCTGCTTGAGGTTAAAGGTGTCTAGTGACATACATCTTCCTCCTGGTATTTCAAATATGGGGAGGAGATCAGGTAAGGGAAACAGAGGGTCATAGGTTTGGCTGACTGCAAAAAATCAATCGTTAGTATTCATAAAAATAAAATCATAAACTCTGGTAAAAACCACATTCCGCTCTTTGTCACCAACTTCTCTGACAGGTTTGGTTCTAGTTTCAGAGTCTTTGTGATGGTTTCAGTGTCTATCTTTTGATTGTAATCACTACCATTTATTGAGTTCCTCCTATGATCCAGACAAGTTATATGTTCCGTTTCTAATTCTGATGTCTGTGAGGTGAGGATGATCTTGATTCTCCTTCATGTAACACATCTTGTATCAACTGAACCAGGATCAGGATAAGATTGAATGATCTGCTTTTACAGCTCATGATTCCCATTCCAGTATGTGGTTTCTCAAGGAAAGGCTCCTTAGGATCGCTGCTGCCCATGGATGTTGGACCTCAGGTATATTTCTTTCCAGGCAGATTGAGTCTACCTGACATCCAGTTTAGGAAATCCATAAATGTTTGAATTCTGCACCACAAAATGCCGACTTCTGAAATAAAGGAAAACAAAACCAAAAATGACTCCTGCGCTTACTAATTTTAATTCCCGACAAAGTGATTGACTTGACATCATAGAGACTAAGCACACTTCTTCTTCCTAACCTAACCTTCCCTGGAGAGTTGGTTACTTTGACTGGATTGCCTGTCCAGCTTCCTTATTGATCTGTGAACAATGAACAATGTAAACAAGACTACGTTTAAGCAACTTCTGTACAGTGATCAACATGCAACATTTCCTCTGTCACCTTGATCTTGCTTGATCCTGTGGATCCCTGGCCCTGAGTAACACATTCCCATATAGTGGAGAGCAATAGTTTTTAACCTTTTGATAACCACAAACATTTTTAGAAATTTCTTTGAGTCCTTTTTGGTGACTGTACCTTTTGTCAAGGAACAAAGGTGAATACAAACCTACCTAATGACGAAGTGCCTGCCTGTTAGTGGCATATACTTTTATTAACAGAGAATAAATAAATTAAATAGCTAATAAATGACACAGGGGATTGAAATGTCAGAAGCTAGCTCTTACTGGATGTCTTCCTCACTCTGCCAGCCTGACCATGAACTTGATAACTTCCTAAGGGAATGCGCAAAAATGTTTTGGTTTACTTATTTAGTCTTTTTTTCTCTGTCTGCATGTTTTACATCATTGATAGTATATTAAACATAGCTTGGTTTCAATAATACCTACAAATCAGGGGGGACCCAGGGGTCAGCAAACTCTATAACGGCAAATATTTTAACCTTTGAAGACCAACTCACCAACTCTGCTGTTGCAGTGTGCAAGCATCCATAAAAAATGTAAGCAAGTGGGCATTGATGTGTTCTGATGAAAATTTATTTACAAAACATGAGGTGGGTGTATGTGCTATGCTACTAGTATAGACTTATTAACAGTATCTAATCATTTAGAGATAATATCTGTCCAGCATAGCTCATTAGAATTCACTAATTTAAAAAAATCCAGTGACTTAATTTATTAAATAAAATTTTACAGATTTGACTATAATTACTCAAAGTTCATGCCAGTGAAATAAATAGATATTTTCTATATAATTCTTGTTTTCAGGAGAAAAAAATTAATTCTCTTTGCACAGTATCTCAACGTAAGTTTATTAAAAAAAAATCCTGTAAAAGTTAAGCACTCATTGTTAGCAGTTTCTGAAAAAAAAGCATCAGTTATTGGTTTAATTGGTTACTGATTAAGACCTAATATTTTTTCTAAGCTGTGAGAAAAACAAGATGTACAATTACACATTTTATTGGAAAATAAGCAGAAACAGAGTAGTAATCATGGAGAAAACTGTCACAGAGTCAAGATTTCTCCCCAGGCTGGGTAATTCAACTGAAAAATGTATAATCCAATTGGATTTCCAAATAGCATCAAGTTCTATACCTGTGTTGAATTCACCATCAAAATATTTCCAACCTCTCTTGCTCTAGGACAGGCTCTAGTTTTGGAGAGTGACTATGTTTAGCACCCACTCCAATCACACCTGTTTTATTATGACCCTCCTAAGACAGATACCAACGCTCTGCATTAGTATCTCTAAAATACGTCTCCAGTTGGTTTAAGTCTTCTTTGAAAAATTGTTCTGTAAGTTAAAAATATTTAGGAAAATCTGGGTTAGCTGAATTTTACTGCAGGTCTTCTCAGAACCCTTAACATGGTGATATACACTGTGATTTAATAAAACACAAAATTTCCCAAACTACCTGGAAATGGACCCCTGTCTTCCTTTTTCACAGAATAACTTTCAAAACTAGTGTTTGGTATCATCTCACACCGGTCAGAATGGCCATTATCAAAAAATCTACAAACAATAAATGCAGGAGAGGGTGTGGAGAAAGGGGAACCCTTTTGCACCGTTGGTGGGAATGTAAATTGATACAGCCACTATGGAGGATAGTATGGAGGTTCCTTAAAAAACTGAAAATAGAATTACCATATGACCCAGCAATCCCAGTACTGGGCATATAACCTGAGAAAACCATAATTCAAAAAGGGTCATGTACCACAATGTTCGTTGCAGCTCTATTTACAATAGCCAGGACATGGAAGCAATCTAAGTGTCCATCGACAGATGAACAGATAAAGAAGATGTGGCACATATATACAATGGAATATTACTCAACCATAAAAAGAAACGAAACTGAGTTATCTGTAGTGAGGTGGATGGACCTAGAGTCTGTCATACAGAGTGATGTAAGTCAGAAAGAGAAAAACAAATCTGTATGCTAACACATATATATGGAATCTAAAAAAAAAAAAAAAGGTTATGAAGAACCTAGGGACAGGACAGGAATAAAAACACAGATGTAGAGAATGGACTTGAGGGCACAGGGAGAGGGAAGGGTAAGCTGGGATGAAGTGAGAGAATTTCATTGTTTCATTAGGTCCCATTTGTTTATTTTTGTTTTTATTTCCATTTCTCTAGGAGGTGGGTCAAAAAGGATCTTGCTGTGCTTTATGTCATAGAGTGTTCTGCCTATGCTTTCCTCTAAGAGTTTTATAGTGTCTGGTCTTACATTTAGGTCTTTAATCCATTTTGAGTTTATTTTTGTGTATGGTGTTAGGGAGTGTTCTAATTTCATTCTTTTACATGTTCTAATTTCATTCTTTTACATATAGCTGTCCAGTTTTTCCAGGACCACTTATTGAAGAGACTGTCTTTTCTCCATTGTATATTCATGCCTCCTTTATCAAAGATAAGGTGACCATATGTGTGGGGATTTATCTCTGGGCTTTCTATCCTGTTCTCTTGATCTATATTTCTGTTTTTGTGCCAGTACCATACTGTCTTGATTACTGTAGCTTTATAGTATAGTCTGAAGTCAGGGAGCCTGATTCCTCCAGCTCCGTTTTTCTTTCTCAAGATTGCTTTGGCTATTCGGGGTCTTTTGTGTTTTCCTACATATTGAGAAATTTTTTGTTCTAGTTCTGTGAAAAATGCCATTGGTAGTTTGACAGGGATTGCATTGAATCTGTAGATTGCTTTGGGTAGTATAGTCATTTTCACAATGTTGATTCTTCCAATCCAAGAACATGGTGTATCTCTCCATCTGTTTGTATCATCTTTAATTTCTTTCATCTTATAGTTTTCTGCATACAGGTTTTTTGTCTCCTTAGGTAGGTTTATTCCTAGGTATTTTATTCTTTTTGTTGCAATGGTAAATGGGAGTGTTTCCTTAATTCCTCTTTCAGATTTTTCATCATTACTGTATAGGAATGCAAGAAATTTCTGTGCATTACTTTTGTATCCTGCTACTTTACCAAATTCATTGATTAGCTCTAGTAGTTTTCTGGTAACATCTTTAGGATTCTCTATGTATAGTATCATGTCATCTGCAAACAGTGACAGTTTTACTTCTTCTTTTTCAATTTGGATTCCTTTTATTTCTTTTTTGTCTCTGATTGCTGTGGCTAAAACTTCCAAAACTATGTTGAATAATAGTGGTGAGAGTGGGCAACCTTGTTTTGTTCCTGATCTTAGTGGAAATGGTTTCAGTTTTTCACCATTGAGAACAAGAACATGGCTATCCTTGTTGCTGTGTGGTCTGGGGTTTAGAAAGGAAATAACCTAGAGACTATCAATAGGGAATTGTAAGTGCATCAGAGAATATCTGACAGCATAGGGCACTGCTTAAAAGCTTAGGCTTTGGAATCTGGCAGATCTGAGTTTGAATCTTCACTCTGTTATCACTAAGCTTTGGGATTGTGTGTGGATTACTTAACTTCTCCTAGCCTCAATTTTCTCATCTATAAAGTATAGATAATAATTCTACTTAATTTATAATATTGTTATTCATAAATGAGTTAACGCCCTTGAGTCCTTAGCACAAAGCCTCTCACATTGCAAATGTACAGTAAACCTACAGCCATTGAACGCTGTAAAAAGACTGTGAAGTGATATATGTGTAGGCATATTTACCTGAGAGATGTTTGGAAGAAGGTACATCAATAATGGTTAAATGGTTATCTCTGGGTAGTGGGATTTGGGTGAATTTTTCTTAAAAATTTTTTTCTATAGTGTCTGACTTTTTTTGCAATAATCATACTGTTTTTATCAGAAAAAATGACAATGCTATTTTAAATTAGGGAAAAAACTAAGTACAATATAAGAAAAATATACTGCAATTATGTTTCAAAGAAAATAGTTGTAGTAATCTTTCTTTTATTTTTGCCCTTTTAAAAATGGAACCTTAGGAGAATGAAATCTTGCAATTTCCAACCACATGGATGGACCTAGAGAGAATTATCCAAAGTGAAATAAGTCAGACAGAGAAAGACAAATAGTGTATAATTTCACTTATATGTGGAATCTAAAAAAAAAGCAAATGAACAAGCATAACTAAACAGAAACAGAGATAGATGCACAGAAAATAACAGGTGGGTTTCAGAGGGAAGGGGGGTGAGAGGAGAAGAGAAATAAGTGTGGGAAACTAAGAGGTACAGACTTTCAGTGACAAAGTAAATGAGTCAGTTATGAAACATACAGTGTGGGGAATTTGGTCAATAATTTTGTACTGTCTTTGTATGGTGACAACTAGACTTATCAGGGTGACCATTTTGAAATGTATAAAAATATTGAATCGCTATGTTGTGTACAAGGAACTAATATAGTTTTTTAGGTCAATTATACTTCAAAAACAAACAAGCCAACAAACAAACAGAAAAAACAGAGGATTGGATTTGTTGTTACCAGATGCGGTGGGAGGGGAGAGGGGAGATTGGAGGAAAGTAGTTCAAAGATACAAACTTCCAGCTGTAAGGTAAATAAGTACTAGTGATTAATGCACAATGTGACAAATATAATGAACACTGCTGTTTGTTATATATGAAAGCTGTTAAGAGAGTAAATCCTAATGGTTCTCATAACAGGAAAAATAATTTTTTCTATTTCTTTAATGTTGCATCTATATGAGATGATGGATGTGTAATAATTATTTCAGGATGTAGGTAGATCAAATCATTATTCTGTACACCTTAGACTTATGCAGTACTGCATGTTAATTATATTTTAATGAAAATGTGAGAAAAAATAGAAAGGAAATGGTAGAAGAATAATAAACTTGTTTACTAGGGATAAAAATAACCAGAACCGTAGCTGCACAATTGGATTAATCACAGCTGTATGGCTGAGGCAGGGCATGCTAGACCTTAACTGCTCTTCTTTCCAAACACAGATCTAGATCACATTTCCCCGATGCACCCTATTCTTCCCCTCTGTCCTTGCTTCTAGGATGGGACCAGATAACTCATTCTTACCAGTGAAATGCGACCAAAGAAAAAGTGTCAGTTTCAGATCAAAGTAGTTAAGAGTAGGTGTGCTTTTTCGTGTTGTTTCATTTCCTTTATGAAGCTGGAAGAAAAGGACTCCCAGGCTGTAAGGGATAGTTTTGCTCAAAGGTACAAGCAGACTAGATTCCTGAGTCACATTTTGGAGAAGCGCCCTTAAGAAAGACAACCTGCTAGGAACTTCTGCATTGACTTTTGTGTGAGTGAATGGTAAACTATTTTTTCTTTTTTTGGTGTTATGCCAGTGAGAGTTTTGTTTGCTTGTTATAGCAGTTAGTCCAATCTGAGTTATGGAATTATAGGTTATCATCATTGGTCTACATATGACCTTCTTTTATACAATTAATTAAGTTGTGTAATGTTCCACTAGTAACCTACCTCCAACTTAACATTCAAATAACTTGAGCATTTCAAATAACTCCTATCTATGTGCTCCTTCCTTTTGATATTCTCTAAGTATATATCTAGGAGTGGAATTTCTGGAGCTTCAGGGTATGCAAATGTGTAGCTTTACACAATGATGCCAAACTGCTATTCAAAGTGTTGTACCAATTTCTAATGCCATGAGTAATTCGTGTTGCTCCATATCTCTACCATCACAGTAGTACTATCAGACTTAATTTGGCCATTTGAATGGGAATAAAGTGGGGTCACACTGTGGCTTGATTTACATTTTCATGATCACCAGTGAACTTAAGCCAAGACACTTCTGAAGAAAAAGATTAAGGAAAGGGGGTTTGCCCTACTAGAAATTAAGGTTAAATTATAAGTCTATAGTAATTAAATAGTAATAGAATTGTATGAGTCAAGGATAGACAGATTTACCAATGGAACAGAGAATTTGAAAGAGATGCGCATGTATGTGGAACTTTAATATGTGACAGGTAGTGTGGGAAAAGGAAGAACTATTCAAAACCAGAGCTAGAAAATTCAGTTATTTAAAGAGGAAAAAAACGCATTTGGATCTCTATGTCACACTACAGGCAGAAATAACCACTAGAAATGTTAAAAATTTAAGTGTCAAATACATGACTTTAAAACTTTCAGTGGAGTAAGTTTTGTTGACTTTGGGGAAGAAAATAATTTATTAAAGCACAAACGTACTAACCATAGAATAAAATATAGATAAATTTGATTACATTGGTATTAATATTTTTTTGCCCATTAGAGACATCATAAAGGAAGTGAAAAGGTAAGCTACCAACTGAGAGAAAATATTTGCAACACTTATAAAAGACAAAGAAGTAGTATGGAAATACATAACGAAATCATACACATCAATAAGAAAATGACAAATTATCCAATAGAAAAATGGAATATTATACAAACATGCATTCTACAGAAGAAGACATTTTTATGTGAATTACATATTACATATGATAAAATATGAATTAATTTTCTTTTCAGATGAATCAAAATATTCAAACCATACAGTAAAAAGAAAAGAGAAAATATATTGAGTGTTCTTGCTTTCACCCTTCATGCTTATACCTTCTTCTGTTAAAAAGCAATGTTTTCCTTCAAAAAAGGATTCTACAATTCCACTCTGTGGTCAATCATATATAAATGGTACTGATCTTCCAGAGTACTAGACTTTGCGGGTACAAATGTTTTATGTGTGCTTATGCCTTCTTACACACTCATACACTTATGCATTCTTATACATTTACATTTAGTATGGATATATTAATTCAGCACTTTCTTTGTGCAAGGCATTGCCCTAGACTCTGAGGAAATGAAAAAGACAAACAAACAATTCCAGGAAAATGATGGATAATAAAAAAGTAAATTATTGTTATATTAGAAGGTGCTAGGTACTATGAACGAAAGTAGAGCAGCAAAGAGAAATCAAGTGATACCAGAATTGGTATGTGTGTGCACTTTTAAATTGGGGGGTCAAGGAAAGCCACAATGAGAAAACACTATCTGAGTAAAAGATTAAAGGGAGTAAGGGACTGAGGCATGCTTATGTCTGAGGGAAGAAAATAGCAGGTGAAGTAAACAGAAGGTGAAAAGACTTGAAGGCAGGAGGATGCTGACATGCCTGAGAAACAACAGGGAGGTGATTGTGACTGCAGTGAAGAAAGAAGAGGGGGAAGAGTAGCAGGAGATGATGTCAGAGAGTAAATGGGAGATGAGAACATAGGTCATGGAGGTACTTGTAAACCCTTGTAAAGACTGTATATATTTACAGTCTTTGCATTCTAGACAAATAACATTCTTTGTCACTTTGTTATGGTTTTTGACCTAAGTCTATTTTGTCTAAATATAAGTATAGCTAGCCCTGCTCCCTTTTGGTTTCCATTTTCATGGGATATCTTCTTCCATCCCTTTACTCTGAGCTGATGTGTGTCCTTAATGATGAAGTGAGTCTCTGTAGGCAGTATGTACTTACGTCTTTTTTAAAAACCCACTTAGTCACTTTAGGCCTTTTAATTGGAGAATTTAATCCATTTACAGTTAAAGTAATTATTGATAATTAAGGACTTACTGATACCATCTCAATTGTTTTCTAGTTATTTTGTAGTCCCCTTGTTTCTTTTTTCCTCTGTTGCTGAATTTATTTGTGAATTGATGATTTTCTATAGTAATATGTTTTGATCCCTGTCTCTTTTCTTCTGTATATATACTGTTTTTGTTTTGTGGTTATCGTGAGGCTTACATAAACATCTGACAAATATAGCAGCCTACTATATCAACATAACGTTGTGTGCATGCAAAAACTCTATCCATTTTAATCCCCACTCCATTTTATGTTTTTGATGCCTTAATTTTCCTTTTTTATATTGTGTATCATTAACAAATTATGGTAGCTATATTAATTTTTAATACTTTTGCCCTTTAACCTTTACTCTAGGGTCAAGTGATTAACATAGAGCAAAGCATCTAAATATATTAAACAATACTTAGAAAAAAAAAAAGACTTTGCTGTTCACTCATGAAAATGTTCTCCATTGAAGGATTTTTGAACAGAGAAGTAACATATTACTTACATTTTGAAATGATTACCTTTGTCAGGGTGGTAAATTGACCAAAAGAAAATAAGGGAGGAATTAGGAAAATCAGTTAGGAGGCTGTTGCATGAATCTGCTAATCCAGGTGAGAAATGAGGGTGGCTTGGAGTTGGGTCTCTTGGGGTGATGAAAATGGTTTAGATTGTATTTTGAAGACAGAGAGAAAACAGTATTTTCTGACAGATTGGGTGTGGCATGTAAGAGAAAGAGAGGAGTCAAGGATGAGAAAAATTTGTTCTAATATCTTTCAACTGGTTGTCAATCAACGTCCACATTAGCAGATTATGCCCATTTTGCAATAGGTTTCTACTTTTTTGTTGGTTACTTATTTCTTCTCCATTAGAGACTGCAGTGCATGCTTTGAACAATTGAAATGAATAATTCATTCTCAGAGTTTAAGAAATTCCATTTCAATATGCTAAGTAAAAATTCAGCCATTGGTCAGTTTGTCTATTTGACTATAAACATGAGAGGAAGACATAGGCACAGTCTTCTGGTTTTATGTTTTTAGATGTTCATCCTTTACTTAATGTACAATACTATAATGTTGGTCTTTTGAAAAGAATTCATTTATTCAAAAATCATTTGGTGAGCGTCCACTATATAGCAAACATTTTGCTAGTGCCAGAGACCCAGACAGCACTGAGGCAAATACCTGCTCTCAAGGACCTTGCCATCTAGTGGGAGATGAAGAAATGTAATTGAGTAGGAGAATAAAATGAGATTAGTGATAGAACAGTGGTGGCTAGAAAGTTCCAAGAGGTCATTGAAGATGGCACAAGTTAATTGTATCTAGAGAATTCAGAAAAACTTGTAGAAAGAGGAGGAGTTTACAAATAATTATGTAGGGAGCTGGGATAAGCATTCCAGAAAACGGAAGCCATATATTGGGAGTAGAAGAGAGGATGGCCCATTTGGTTGACTGCACAGACATTTATTAAGGCTAGACGTTTTGGAGCATGTGCATGAGTGGTGGAAAATGAGTCTTAAAAGAAGCAGTGTTATATCTTGAACACCTTTATATATGACAATGAATGAATCCTGTAGGCAATGGGAAGTAGCAAAGAGGTTCTCAGCAGGAAAACAACCTGATTAGATCAAGACTTTAGAATGATTACTCTGGCAATGCTGTGGAAAATAGATTGGAAACAGAGGAGACCCAAGCCTGGGGAATCAGTTGGTATACTGCAGTAGTCCTAACAAGTGATGGGGTGATGGGGTCTTGCCTTGAGCAGTGTGGAGAGAGAGGAGAAGACATACAGAAGAGCTACTTTGAAGGTATACTTAGTCCAGCTTGGTTGAGAACAACATATGGGTGGCTAGCAATGAGTCTAAGATGACCCAAGTAATCTGTATTTGGAAATTGAATAGTAGATAACACATTATTCGATGTCAAAGAGTAATAGGAGGAGAAGCATTCTGAGTAGAAAGATGTGTTCAAAGTTTAAGAAATGACAGTGTAGCCAGGTGGAGATAACTAAAAAGCTATTTGAATTTCTGAGTAAAATCTGGGTGGAAAATTAAATGCCATTAATGAAAAGTATGTTAGAGGTTAACCTATAATTTTTATAGAAGCATAGGAATTAGTTTTCATATCCCTAAGAGTGATGGCAAAAACTTTTAGCTATACATATATTTAATCAGAATGTTATTTTCATATCCCTGAATGGTAATGACAAAACCTTTAATTAATAAATGCATTTTATAGATACTTATGTTAAATAAAACAAGACAAAACCAACAACAACAAATTGAGTGCCAGATAGGTTGTATTGTAGTCAATACATTGAAACCCTGCTGGAAGCATTGCAAATGGAAATTACATTTTGGGAAGTATAGATGTCAATATGTAGCAAGAGTTATAAAGATGATCATATGATTTTGCCTAGTAATCTTACGTCTGGTGATTGAAAGCAAAAGATTCAGTGTAATTAATAAAAATTTACCTTACAGATGTGGTCTATATAACAATAAGTTATAAGGGAATGGTTTAAGTGCCTGTGTATGTGTTTATTTAGAGTAGAAACATGAAGACTATGAAGAAACATGGCAGCATATATACATAGATGTAAAAATAGTCTTTATAATTGTCTCAACTCTGCAAACATATATATACAGATAGATACTCATTGAAAAACATTAAAAATGAAACCAGTCAGAATGGTAAGATTATAGATAATTTCCTTTTTCTTTTTCCAAAATAACGTTTTTCTCAGGACAACTTTTCAAAATCTTTTAAAAATGTATGTATTAAGTTAAAATAAGGCAAACCCATGCAGATAGACAGGCTCCAATCATCATTATTGAAATGTTTCTTGGGTGTGTGGGGAGGCTGGTGTAAAGAAAGGGGATCACCTGAATGAGGGCAGAGGAGAGAAATAAGAAGATTAAGGCAGAGGAGTGAGGAGCTCAGGGAAGCCACAGAATCCCATCACCTCCCTAAGGCGTCACTGGGCTTAGGATCCACAGTGGTGGAAGCCTCATGTCACAGCTGATGTTACATGAGGCAGGAGGGGGAGATGGACCACAGTGACCACCCACCTTGTTTCCTTTACACTGTCCCTGTGCTGGCCCATGACACTGGCATGGCCTTGGGGCATGTGTGCAGTGGAAGGTTTGAATTTAGACTGGTGGCAGGAGATGAGACAACTATGTTTCTTTTGTGCACACATTTGGTTTCACGGACACATTAACCACAGGAGGAGGAGAAAAGGCCACAAGGTGTTGGGTTAGTATGAGTGGGGACAAAGGAACTTTTTTTTTCAACCAAAGAAAGCATCAGTATTGCAAAGACTTTCCGTGATTCCACACCCATCTCGAAAGCCCCCTCTCACCACAGGAAGTGCGCTGATCACCGGAGGAATAAAAGAGACTGAAAGGATCAGTTCCTCAGCCTCTCGCTGCACAGCTCAGCAGGACTTCAGCCATGAGACTTCTCATTCTGGCTTTCCTCGGGATCTGCTGTCTCGCTGCATACACTGTGGAAGGTAAGTCAAAAGCTTATTTTTGAGATAAGCAGCATCTACATATGCAGGCAGTGGCCACACATTTTGGTTTTGACTCAGGCTTTCACTGGAGTATACTTTCTCCGAGCTAAGCCTCAGGCTTCCCATGTGCAAAATGGGAATAATTTGACTCTAGGAGACTTTGTAGATTTTGAAGATAAAACTTGGTTACAATCTGGGCTCCTATTTTTCACAACTGGGTGATTTGGGGTAAATTTCTTCACCTCTCTGTGCCTATGGTTACTTATCTATAAGAAGAATGTTATAACCGTTACGTTTACCCGGGATTAAAATGAAATAAATCTTATGATCATTTATCAGGTTTCCACACAAGTCCTAATTTCTTGATTAATGTTAGCAGTGGAATGGTGATGACGACTTTGAAGCTTTTGCCTATTTAGTATTGTTCTTGAAAATTCTCCAAATTTTGACAGTTCACAATGCAGGAATGAGCTAGAGGGTGTATGTTCTGAAGGAAATCAATGTTTTCTATTAAAACAAAAATGACTGGTAGCTCATACCTTCATACCCAGGAAATCAATATTACCTTTAAGTGTGTAGGAGAGTCTATTATTACTGCTATGAATGTTGTTCCCACTGATGATCAATTTCTTGAGTTTATAAGAGACCATAAGTGCTAACAAATATCAACGTCTTATATACAATCAAATAAACCTACAAGACATACCCAGATGAGACTTAACTACACTGAGACTTACCTGAGCATTCTACACATATTTCTTAAAGGTTCATTTTTTCCCAACTGGTTGGAGTGTATTTCTCCTTGTGGCTCTGGCAACAAAAGAGAATATCCTTTGGGTATAATTAATGTTTCAGTTAACTCTCCTTTCAACCTCCTAATCCGTAAACTTATTACTTAGACTAGAATATCTGAACCTGATAATGTATGCCAAGGGTGTCTGTAAGTAGAGATGGCAATGTCTGGAACTCCCTGAAATTGTGCCCCAAATAAAAAAATATTGCTGAAACAAAAAAGTTTAAGACAAATGTTGTCTTAACCATGGCTTGCTGGCATTTTTCTGAGACAATATTCTGCCATTTGGTAGAAACCCATGTATGGGTAGGGGAAAGAAGACTGAGGAAGACTGTAGACACTTGGGTATTTCCCTCTTTCACTGGGTTCAGAGATAGCTCAGCATTAAAAATAAATTGGCAAAAAATTAAAAATAAATAAATAAATAAATAGGCAAATGTAGAGGGTTAAGAATGTACAGGCTGGATATTGTGTGATGGAGAGAAGGAGAGATGAAGAGCAATGTTAGTGAATACCTTCTGCTCAGTTTCATGTTTATAGAAAGACTTCTGATATCAGCAACACTGTAGCTCAAACTTCGTCATCATCAGCTATTATTTTAGATGCTGTTTTGCTGAATATTTCTCTGAGAAATAATCTCTGAGAATATTTGCTTCCTTGAGAAGCAAATACCAGTCTCTTCAACTTAGGAGGAAATCAGCACTTAGAAACCCTTTTTAGATTTTAGAAAACCCTTACTATTATTAACTCTTCCAAGTTATTTTCCCTTCCCGAATGTAAGATGTTCTCTACACTTAAAAAGTTTATTCCCCTGGACCATTTCTATTGAGGATGAGTACTTTATGAACTACTTCTTTTACATATTTTACATTTTACCATTTAAAATGAGAACGCCTTTATGTATTCAGTCAAAAATGAGTTACTTCTCCCATATTTAGTGTTCCTTTCCCAAATTATTCTTTATCATGTCACTCTTTGTTGTTTTATTTATAGCATTCTAACATTTATAGTATTAGAAATTATATTTTATTTTTATTTGCATGGTTTTCTTTGCTAGGTGTGGGGAGTGAAGTTCTAGAAAAGACCATCTGTGTGAGTCTGACTACCCAGCGACTGCCAATTAAAAACATCAAGACCTACACCATCAAGGAGGGCTCCATGAAAGCAGTGATGTGAGTTTCTCTCTCCCAAATATGATCTTGATGGAACACAGTATATAGAAATGCTGCCCTCCTCAGGAAAAATGTCAACAAGGAGGAAAACCTCAATGTAGCCAATAGTCCTTTTGTTTTTCCATATTAACCATGCCTTTATGTAGTCCCAAACAATGTTTATGACAAAAAATTGGCAACCAAGTGAAGAATATCACCCTCCTTTCTGCTTTATCTTAGCAGAAGAATCTAACTGGGAACTAGATGAATAATATACTCAGTCCTGAGGGTCAGGTTTAGAGCGGGATGGTTCAGATCAGGATTTGACCATAGAGACACACTGGTGTGGGATGCCTCCCTTCCCATCCCTCCCCTTCCCTGCCTTTCTCTGCCCTTATGGTGTGCTGGAGTAGAGTGCCATATTTTATCAGTTGCCATATCTCAAGGAATAGTGTCAACAACTAGCCTACATGGTACCGTTCTCTTTCCAGGATCTCATCTTCAGAATAGCAACTCTTCCCAACACACAACTGCAACTTTACCTCCCAAAATATGATAAAGAAATCACCTTTTGTCCAGAAAATAAGATGAGTGTGTTTAAATTTGAAAAAGAAGATGATATGTAATAATTGCACTAGATGACCTCAAATGTCCAGTTTAATTACATCACCTGGTAACAATGATGAGAAAAGAAGCCTGCAGTTTATGCTGAACCAGGGATCTGGGTATTACCTGGAGCTATTTCTCCTTTATGGGAAAATAGATTGCAGAGGAAAGATTTTCATTTATATCTTCCTGAATCTGAAAGACTGTTTTGTCCAGTCATTTCTGCACAAGATCTCTTATATATGATCTGATCTTAACTTCTGGTTCCAAGGCTTTGAGGATGTGACTAACTTTGTCTATCTTTTCTTTGCATTGCAGATTTATTACCAGACGTGGCCTTAAAGTCTGTGCTGATCCACAAGTTGAATGGGTGAAAAAAGCAGTCCGAACAATAGACAAGTCCAGCAGGAGAAATGTGAGCCAGACAAAGCCTACAGGAGCCCAACAACCCAACAATACAGCTGTGACCCTGACTGCGTAGTGACCCTCTGGCATCTTGTCCCCTCACTAGCCAGCCAGCTCATTTCCCTTTAAAGCTCATGGACTAATTACATTATATTCACCTTTTATAAAAGTGCTGCATGAATCAAATGATTTTTTTAAATATTTTTTAATGTCTTTCATATTGATTTAGATGCTCTAATTAATACATATTTATTATTAAGAACGGTCCCAAAGTTTATTCATTACATATTGGGAAAAGTAATACATCATTTGTGTTCCACTTCTGTCTTAACTGTACCTCCTTTTGATGATAGCCATGATGGGAGAGATTTTGGCCAGTGTTCATTAGAGATGAAAGCTATATTCATCATTTTTAGGTTCTAGCACAAAATGGTTCTCTACACATGAGTTATAGGTGACAACTGTGACAATGACAATTTAAAATCTATTTCAACCTGTCTTCATAATGGAGTTCTATTTTTATGGAATAAAGGAGAAAATGATCCAACCGCTATTGGGACCCCATTCTGAGGGTTCACTACTCAAAAAGTGGCTTCATTCAAGTTTGATCTGGAGCAAATTCTCATACCTCTGTGTCCCATTTGATCTGTAAAAGAAAGAAAAAAAATATATAACTTGCGAGTTCTTTCATTTGCCAAAGTAGCAAAGATTAGACTTTTGATGAAAAGATACTTTATTCAAACAAAAATCAATTCTCCTCAAACTGGGCAATGATCTCACTGCGTTTCTGTGATTTCCATAATTGTCACTATTCTAGTTATCATACAAGTCATGCTTTTTTGTTTTGTCAATAGGGTTTTAACATTCCAAACACTGTCACCTGGAACATTCTTTGAATGTGTTCATGATTTGCAGTAACGTTTTAATTAACGTTACTTCACCTGGTCACTTAGCACCCCAGACTCATGTCCTCCTGTTCTTATTAAGTTGCTAATTTGATTCATGTTTATGACTCTACTATCCAAGTAGCTGATGATGTATACATCCACTTCTATCTGACTTTAAATAGTTAAGAGCTGATCAGACCTAGATAGTTTCAAGGGAAGAGAAAGGACTGTTTTACTAGTCCTAAGGGGACAATCAGCAATGTCAAGTATTTTCAGAGGGTAACTGAGGGCAGCTTGTTGGAATCAGCTTACTTCTAATCATCCAACTAGTGCACCAGAGAGGAAATGATTAACACAGTGCCTCCTAGCAAAGGGTGGTGTCATCTGTCCTTTCTCATTGATATTTGCCTACAATAATGTTCAAAGCTGGTCTTAAACGAAACACTAAGAAGAAAACACTTGTTTTATGGGGGGTGAAACCTAGCAAAGTCACAGAAGATGAAAGGAAAATTTCCTGACTGAACATGTACTTGCATTTCCCAAATGTCTTCCAAACTCTAGAGGTTTTCAAAAGAAATAATAATATATGTGGAAGAATGTAGGTGTACACATCTTGTTATCACATTATCTAAGGGAGCTAGGTAAGGCTAAGAGGTTTCAACCAAATAGTGCACGTAACTTTTAACTAACTGACTGGATGTTTTGAATCACTTAGGTAAGACCTGAGTCTACTAACAATAACCCTGTGGTTTTTTGGACTTCAATTCAATTCAATGAAATAATCTAAGAAGGAGAGATCTTACAATATTAATTTGTATTTTACAAATTTTGACTACAACCCCTCTTTTGTGCTTCTGTGGCATCTTATACTTAACTTTAACCTAAATCTTACCAATTTATATTGAAATTACTCCTTTGCCTGTCTGTGCTTCCCTCACCCCAATCCTGTATTTAGACTGGAAGCTGCTTGTGTGAATTATGACACCAGGTCCCCTTGCCTAGCATAGAATGGTGGGAGGGGGTCAATTAATATTTTTGGGATGAATGGGAGGAATAACAAATTACATTATATCCTTCATTCTATACTTTCATATCTCTAAAATTATGTATAACACAAAATAAACTTTATTCATAGGAGGTTCAATTCAGCAAATAGTTTTGAGTACTTGCTATAAGACAGGCAGCTTGTTAAGCTTAGTATATGTCAAGATAATTAAAACACCACTTCTGTTCTCCAGGAACTCACAGCCCAGCAGATGATACTATGATGTAAGAAAACCAATTGCAGTGCAGGATTTGAAATAGGTAATAATATAGACATGATCAAGAAATAGAAATAACAGAGAGAAGGGGAGAATTACACTAAGAATGTTGTCTAAAAGTTTTCTGAATTTATATATAAGTATGAGTTACCATTATTAAATAAGAAATGAAAGATGCATCCTTAGCTAGTTTGAAGAAAGATGTTGTCACATATTTCTCTCTTCACTAGGAAATTCTTCCACTGTGATTGTAATACTTGTAGAGTATTATATTTTGTTTGTAGATATTAGATGTAACAATACAGCGAGTCTAAAACTGTCACTGAAATTTAAATGGTAAGAAAACTGAGCCACAGAGAGATTGATTGTCTTGGCTAAGAGCACACAGTTATTAAGAAACTGAGCCTGATCTCAGATAGTGACTTTCTGTGATATCTCAGACTCAGGAAAGAGAGTGGTAATGTACAACTCTTCTTAGAGTGGGTATGATGGGAGAAGGGATAATCTTTTCAGCAAATAGTTCTGGAACAACTGGGTATCCACAAGCAAAAAAAAAAAAAAAAAAAAAAAAAAATCTAGACACAGACCTTACACGTTTCAAGAAAAATTAACTCAAAATGTATCATATGCCAAGTGTAAAACACAAAATTATTAAACATCTAGAACATGACATAGGAGAAAATCTAGATGCCCTTGTGTTTGGAGATGATTTTTGTTTTAGGTATGAAACCAAAGGTCTGCCCCTTAAGAGAAAAAATTAAGTTGGAGCTCATTAAAATTATAAACTTCTGTTCTGTGAAAGACTGTCAAGAGAAGGAGAAGATAAGCCACAGGTTAGGAGAAAATAGTTTCAAAAGACATATCTGATAAAGGACTGTTATCCAAAGCATGCATAGAACTCTTAGAACTCAACAATAAGAAAACAAACAACTTGACTAAATAACCCAGGCAAAAGATTTTAACAAATACCTCACCAAAGGAGATATACAAATGGAAAATAAACATAGGAAAAGATGCTCAACATCATACCTCATCAGGAAATTGCAAATTAAAATAATAATGACATACCACTACACACCTATTACAATGGTAAAAATTGAAAACACTAACAACACCAAATTAAGGCAAGGATGTGGAGCAACAGGAATTCTCATTCGTTATTGGTGGGAATGCAAAGTGGCACAGCCACTTATGAATAGTTTGGTGGCAGTTCCTTACAAAGCTAAACATAGTCTTGCCATATGATCTATCAGTTGCTATCCTTGGAATGTGCCCAAATGAGTTTGAAAACATATGCTCACACACAACCTACATATGGATGTTTTAATAGCTTTTTTTCAAAATTGCCAAAACTTGGAAGCAATCAAGATGTCCTTCGACAGGTGACTGGATAAATAAACTGTACTGCACCCATACAATGAAATATTATTCAGTAGTAAAGAGAAATGAGCGATCAAGTCACAAAAGACATGGAAGGAACTTAAAAATATACTATTAAGTGCAAGAAGTCAATGTGAAAAGACTACATAATATATGATTTTAATTATACGGCATTTTGGAAAAGGCAAACTATGGAGGCAGTAAAGAGTGGTGGTTTCCAGAAATTTAGACTGAGGGAGGGATGAATAGGTGGAGCACAAGTGAGTTTTGGGGTAGTAAAACTATTCTGTATGAAGCTGTAAATGTTGGGTACTTTTGTGGAAACCCATAGAATGTACAACACAAAGAGTGTGTCTTAATGGAAACTGTGGACTTTGGGTGATGATGTGTCAATGTAGGTTCATCAGTGGAACAAATGGACCCCTCTGGTGTGGGATGATGATAGTGGGGAGGCTATATATGTGTGTGGAGCAAGGGGATATATGGGGACTCTGTACTTTCTGCTCAATTTTGCTATGAAACTAAAACTGACCTTAAAAATAAAGTCAGTTAATTAAAAACAAACAAACTCTGTGGTTTTTGTCCACAGTCATAAAATTCTCCCAACACATGGATTCCATGTGGAGCATTCTATCTGCATATTAATCTCTTCTAAATCCAAACTTGTAGCGGTAGTTTGATTGGTTCAGTCTAAGCCATATGACAATGACAAGTTGGAGATGGACTCAGGACTCTACGTTGGGAGAAAGGACTATGATATGGGAATGTCCATAGACATAGGAAGTCATATTGCCACCATTCTGGCAAATACCCACTGCAGACACCAATGTGGAAAGGGAAAAACCCAACATTAATATATTTCAACAACTATCTCCATTATAGGCATAACACCTGAATAATTAATTCACTCTCTTCTCCCCATTGAATAGAAAAAAAAGTCTTCTTCATTTTGATATTTGCTTCCTTGAATTTCTATATGTGCATCGTTTTTTTCTTTTCTTTTTTTTTTTTTTTTTTGGTGGAGATATCCCTGCCAGAAATACCTAAAGTGCACGTGTAATTTTTCTACCTTCTTTCAATACATTCATACATTCACTTCTAGAAACTGTTTAATAAAAGTGTTAGCATTTCCTCACACTAACAGTTTAGGCACGAAATACGTGAAGCTTACACATTTATTAAACTCCTTTCATGTCAGTTATGCAAATGTAATTGCCCCCAACAAATTTATTTTGACTATGTAAGAAAAATCCAGATGCTGAATACCTAAAGATTTATTTTTTAAATGTTAGGACTATCAACTGATTCTAACAGTGGGAGGATGATTCCATCTTTGGTTTTGATGGTAAACTGAGAAATTAATGGGCTTTATTCCAATAGGAGATAATAATGCAAGGATTAAGTAAATTCCTACAGCAGGGATAATATAAGTGACATGAAGAAAGAAAGAAGAAACAAGAACTAAAAAAAAAGGGAGGCTCTGGGAGTGTAGAGATTGGTGCAAATATGGTGACTCATTTTTGTAGACTATTGATTGTGACCCAAAGAAAAATAATCATGGTCATAAAGAGAAGGAAAAGGTAAGTTGTAAACTCAGCTAAGCAGCAAAGGGGAGTATAAAACTTTTATAGGTACTTGAGGGAAATTTTCGGGAACAGCTTTACATTTATGGCTTATTATGGAACATATTAAAATACCATAAGTAAGAAAATGTATAATGAAATTAGGGGTACTAATCACAACTTTTAAAAAGAATATGATGATCAACACTTTGAATTTTTTAAAAGTTACTTGAGTAATGTCATTTACAGAAAGAAGGGAAGTAGATGAGTTAGAATTGTGTGTATTCCCCAGGTCAAAATGCAGTTCATACTTAATTTTACTTTAATATCTGTCCTGCTTGGAGGCAGTGAACTGCGAAGAGGATCAGCAGAAAAGGAGCCCCTGCAGGTGATGGGGGGAAGACTAGTGTGCAAGCATGCATCCACCACATGAACCTATCACTGCACACTTTTTCCACGGGGGCTCTCTCTTGTGTAGTTGGAAAAGCAAACAAAGAAATGCATCAATCATTCTCCCCCATATAGATCACATTTTTGAAAAAATGATTCATGTTTGTCAATCTCATCTCTTTATTCTTTTATTTTTTTAAATTTATTTATTTTATTTATTTATTTTTGGCTGCATTGGGTCTTCGTTGCTACGCGTGGGCTTTTCTCTAGTTGCGGAAAGCAGGGTCTACTCTTGGTTGCAGTGTGCAGGCTTCTCATTGCGGTGGCTTCTCTTGTTGCAGAGCATGGTCTCTAGGCATGCGGGCTTCAGTAGTTGTGGTTCGTGGGCTTCAGTAGTTGTGGCTCATGGGCTCTAGAATGCAAGCTCAGTAGTTGTGGTGCATGGGCTTAGTTGTTCCGCGGCATGTGGGATCTTCCTGGACCAGGGCTCGAACCCGTGTCCCCTGCATTGGCAGGTGGATTCTTAATCACTGTGCTACCAGGGAAGCCCTATATCACATTTTTTGTTGGTGGGGTCACTCTTCTGACTTCCACTGAGCCCTGCCTGAGGGATGTGACTGAATAGGCATTAGTTTCCTGGTGTTGCCCATAACTGTAATATTGCTTTTTAAGAGTATTTATAGCAACTTTATTAATAAAAGCCCACAACTAGTAACAACCCAAATGTCCACCAGCAGGTGACTAGATAAACAAATTGTTCCAAATCCATGCCATGAAATACTATTCAGCAATAAAATTAAACGAACTTCAGATGCATGGAACAATATAGATGGATCTTGAAAACACTGTGCTGTGTAAAAGAAAGCAGACTCAAAAGATTACACACTGTATGCTTCCATTTATATAAAATTCTAGAACAGGCAAACTAATCTACAGTGGCAGAAAGCAGATCAGTTGTTGCCTGGGCCCAGGGATGGAGAGGATTGGGTGGGAAAGGACACAAAGGGTAACAGAAATGTTCTATGTCTTGTGGTACTAGTTACAGAGGGGTATTCATTTCTCAAAATGCATTGAACTGTGTGCATCCATAAGTGTAATTTGTTTTCCCATTCATAAAAAGATAGTGGATTGGCTAGATCACTTTTAAGATCTGTTCTAGTCCCCATAAACTTTAAGCTTTTCCCTCTCCATATTTTTCATGATACTAGGATAATATCAGCGTATAGTGGTTTGCTCCAAGTTAAATTGAACAGGGCTTCTCTTTTTTGTTCTTAGAAGAAAATGAAAAGAAAATCAGTTTCTATTCCTTTATTTAATCAATAAATGTTTATTGAGTTCCTACATTATGGGCACTGAAAATTCCAGACTGAAACAGTCTCAGCTCTTAGGACATTATATTCTAGTAGAGAGAGAAGAGCAATACACAGAATATACAAAGACGTGTCAAAGGTGATGATAAGAGCTATGAGTCCAAATAAAGCAGGTGACAAGACATTTTAGGAGTGGGATGGTAACTGCTCTTTTATATGGAATATCCAGGCTAAGACTCTGGTAAGACAACATTTGATCAATTTGTTTTTAACAATCAACTTTGGGAACCCACTCAGGTTCAATCTAGTATCATAGGCTCTTTAAGGTAATGCATACACTGTCAGAATCCTTCTAGGTTTTGTGTATCGGTTATTGGTCTGTGGCACTAATATGAAATGTGTTGACTGAGGCTCAGTCATTAAGGATTCAGTTTTTTTCCTTCTGCTCTATCAGAAAAAAAATTGGAAAAAATTTCAATAAAGAATAAAATTAAAAATTGTTTTCATTAATCAGAGAATTAGGTCATCCATAACACTCACACACTAGTTATTCCACAATAAAGAGGTCTTATTGTATTTGTGACTGATCCTTCATTGGGAAGATGGAAATGTCTTCCAGCCTGAGGTCAAAGTTGTCTAGTGACATACATCTTCCTCCTGGTATTTCAAATACGGGGAGGAGATCAGGTAAGGGAAACAGAGGATCATAGGTTTGGCTGACTCCAAAAAATCAATCGTTAGTATTCATAAAAATAAAATCATAACCTCTGATAAAAACCACATTCCGCTCTTTGTCACCAACTTTTCTGGCTGTCTTGGTTCTAGTTTCAGAGTCTTTGTGTTGGTTTCAGTGACTATCTTTTGACTGTAATCACTGCCATTTATTGAGTCCCTCCTATGATCCAGACAAGTTATATGTTCTGTTTCTAATTCTGATGTTTGCGAGGTGGGGCGGATTTTGATTCTCTTCGTGTAACACATCTTGTATCAACTGAACCAGGATCAAGATAAGATTGAACGATGTGATTTTACAGCTCATGGTTTCCATTACAGTATGTGGCTTCTCAAGGAAATGCTCCTTAGGATGGCTGCTGGCATGGATGTCAGGCCTCAGCTATATTTCTTTTCAGGCAGATTGAGGTTACCTGACATCCAGTTTAGGAAATCCATAAGTGTTTGAATTCTGCATGACAGAGGATTTTAAGATTATGGTAGACTTTGTGGCCAAAATGTCAGCCTTCTGAAAAAAAGGAAAACAAAACCTAAAATGACTCCTGTGCTTACTAGTTTAGACAGTGTTATGTTTAGCACCCACCCCTATCACACCTAACTTTTAGTATGGCCCTCGCTAGACAGAATACCAATGCACTGGATTAGTATTTCTAAAATACATCTCCAGTTTGTTTAAGTCTTCTATGAAAAAGGGTTCTGTAAGTTAAAAATATTTAGGAAAAGCTGGGTTAGCTAAATTTTACTGCAGGTCTTCTCAGAACTTTTAATATGGTGATGTATACTGTGATTTAATAATACACAAACATTTCCCAAGCTTATTAGAAGTGGACTCCATCTTCCTTTTTCATAGAATAACTTTCAAAACTAGTGTTTGGTATAAAACACTTGGGGAAATGCCAATAGAACCAATCTTCCCATGTTCTTTCTTCAGAATTATCTTCTCTGTGAGCTCCCTTAGGGACCTTCTTGCTTCATAGAGTGACATTCTATTACGTAATGTATTAACCATAATTCAGTGTTAATATCTGAGAGTGAGCCTGTATGCTCTATGCACCCCAGGATTGTCTGTGGCTCCTGGAGATTCAATGTTCCTTTTCAAGTAATTAATCAAGCTATGATAGTACAGGTCATGTTGCAATGGATTATGATATATATCTATATGTATGTAGATATAGATATATATCACTCACCAGAACATGAGTCATACCTTATTCTTTTCTTTTCCCCTATTTCTAAGATGGTATCTTACACATAATAAAAACTGGTTTTCTTGAATGAAAGAATAACTTTATGAGTAAATGACTTTAATGGAGGGATTTCTGATATTATGTCAGAATCATGGGAGTATTGCTTTGGGTCAGGAGAGATTTTGGTGGCAACTTGAAAATCAAAATATGAAGGCCACTTGTTTTCACAGCACCCATTGGCAATACCTGCAAAACTCTGCTTAGAAACCCTTGGGAGTGCAAACAGGCTACTCACTCAATTCATATTAGGTACTATTTTCTCTCTCTCTCTCCCTCTCCTCTTTGCCTTTTCATTATCCTGGACTTGAACATAAAAATGTACCCTTGTGCTACCTAATTTCCTTAATTTCACTTCTTTACCTGCATTATTGTCTGACATACTATGATCTACATGGCAAAAGAGAAAGAGCATGGTTACAAATTACACTTGTACTTTGTATATTATCTGAGTATTTTGTAGACATACTACTACCAGCTTCCATCATATTTCCAAGAGGTTAATGAAAGTAAAGATAGAAGCACTGAGTCACTGAAAGTCACTGGTTGGCTGATTCCTCAAAACTAGTTTGTGGTAGAGCCTCTACTGGTATCCGTGGCATAGTTTCTTGTACTCCATTTTAAATGGTGTTTCTTTATAAGTCACCTAATTAATAAGTAAGGAACACATAGTAGAAGAGCTCTGAGTAATAAGCAGTGTTCTATTCGTTATGGATTTAATGAGAGTCCCCAAACAAAATGTCAGAGCAACAAGATACTTTCCCTTCATGGAGAAACCCCTGGTCTAGATCTTGCACAAGAAATATGCAAACTAAAATATTTTATCTGTATTTTTAAGCTGAGGTTTTCTGTTAGAAAAGGCACTCTTGAGGTTTGCAGGAAGTATGTGTAGTTCCTGTGAAAGTGAATAAACCAGTATATACCTAGTACCCTCACTTTTTATGTATTACTAACATTGCAATAATCAGGAAATTTAGTAGAAAAATAGTTGTAATAAATATGACAGCACACTCTCACAAATAAGAAGAAAGGTACAAACATTCCAAAGGAAATGGGCAAAAATTACTGAAAGGCAATTTGTAAAATATTATCAACTTTACTAGTAGTCAAAGCAATTGAAACTGAGGAAGATATAAACATTAACCTTTCACCTATATGTTTGCAATGGCTAAAATGATTGATAAAACCCAGTATTGGTTAATCTGGGAAAACTTGTGTTTTCATACCTTATTAGTGGGAGGGTAATTTAGGCCCTATTTTGACCTTACTATAAGCCACAGTTTCATATGTTATAAATAAATATCCATAGATTTTTTTTTAAGAAGGAAGGAAACAAATTTATTGATTACTTATTTTACGTTCATCTATTTCATAATCATGTATTCTCAATAGTGTTTGAAGAATGCTAACGCATCTTTCAAAATAAGGTAACTGAAGTTCAGGAATGCAAAGTGCCTCACTCACATTTACACAATTATTAAAAATGCGGACTTGGTATTTGTGGCCACTTCTATCTGATGTCCAAGACCATGCCTTTCCAATACACAACAATGAACACTTACTAAAATTAATCAAAACAACACATTCCAAACCATGTGAGAGTTTAGTAAAGGAACAAGTTAATGAACCATTAATCCACATACATGCAACATGGAGTATCTGACCAACAAACT
Source organism: Balaenoptera ricei (assembly GCF_028023285.1). NCBI lineage: Eukaryota > Metazoa > Chordata > Mammalia > Artiodactyla > Balaenopteridae > Balaenoptera > Balaenoptera ricei. Next base: position 130,875,244 of record NC_082639.1, read on the forward strand.
ACATGGATCTAGGTGTTCTGATTTAGAAAGATGTTTTCTAACTGAGGGATACAAAACATGATATCTGAGAACCATTGAGCTGGTATAAAATAAATTAAAAATTGCATGTCAATACATACCATAAATGGAAGCACTTCCAAAGTCTGAGTGGTATAAATTGACTTTCACGTAACAAATTTGGCTCTGCAGATCAGTGGAAAAGCAACGACCATTGAGAGGTATCTTATGTGGCACTTATCTGCCAGCAAGCTTCATTTTTACATATTCAACCTTTGCACAGCTTTTTAAGAAAGCAGTATGTATGAAAGTAAGAGACTGTTTTGTGAAAACTTTCTGTAGGGAACTGATGACAAAGAGATACACAGAAAAGTAGAAAAAGTTCAAAGACATGTCTATTCTTCTTGCTGTGTGGTCTGTGGTTTAGAAAGGAAATTACCTAGAGACTCTATCAATAGGGAGTAGTAAGTGCATCAGAGAATATCTGACAGCATAGGGCACTGCTTAAAAGCTTAGGCTTTGGAATCTCACAGATTTGAGTTTGAATCTTCACTCTGTTATCACTAAGTTTTGGGATTGTGAGTGGATTACTTAACTTCTCCTAGCCTCAATTTTCTCATCTATAAAATATAGATAATAATTCTACTTAATTTATAATATTGCTATTCTTAAATAGGTTAATGCCCTTGAGTGCTTAGCACAAAGCCTCACACATTACAAATGTACAATAAATCTACAGCCATTGAATGCTGCAAAAAGACTGTGAAGTGATATACGTGTAGGCATAGTTATCTGAGAGATGCTTGGAAGAAGGTCCATCAGTAGTGGTTAAATGGTTATCTTGGGTAGTGGGATTTAGGTGAATTTTCTTAAAAAAATTATTTTTTCTATAGCGTCTGACTTTTTTTTACAATAACCATACTGTTTTTATCAGAAAAAATATGACAAAGCTATTTTAAATTAGGGAAAAAAACCTAAGTACAATATAAGAAAAAGTATACTGGAAGTATGTTTCAAAGAAAACAATAAAGTAATCTTGTTTTTAATTATTTATTTTTAAATGAATGGTTAATTTTTTTAAAAAAAATTTATTTATTTATTTATTTTTGGCTGCTTTGGGTCTTCGTTGCTGCGTGCTGGCTTTCTCTAGTTGCTGTGAGCAGGGGCTACTCTTCGTTGCCATGCGCAGGCTTCTCATTGTGGTGGCTTCTCTTGTTGCGGAGCACGGCCTCTAGGCACGCGGCCTTCAGTAGTTGTGGCATGTGGGCTCAGTAGTTGTGGCTCGCTGGCTCTAGAGTGCAGGCTCAGTAGTTGTGGCAACGGGCTTAGTTGCTCCACAGCATGTGGGATCTTCCTGTGTCAAGGCTCGAACTCATGTCCCCTGCGTTGACAGGTGGATTCTTAACCACTGCGCCACCAGGGAAGTCCTTGATTTTATTTTTGTCTTTGAAAAAATAGAACCTTAGGATAACGAAATCTTGCCATTTGCAACAACATGGATGGACCTAGAGGGAATTATGTAAAGTGAAATAAGTCAGACAGAGAAAGACAAATAGTGTATTATTTCACTTATATGTGGAATCTTAAAGAAAAGAACAAATAAAAAAATAAAAAAAACATAACCAAACAGAAACAGAGTTATAGATACAGAGAAAAAACAGGTGTTTGCCAGAGGGAAGGGGGTGAGTGGAGGAGAGAAATAGGTGAGGGAACCTAAGAGGTACAAACTTTCAGTGACAAAATAAATGAGTCAGTTATGAAATATACAGTGTGGGGAATATAGTCAATAATTTTGTAATATCTTTGTATGGTGACAACTAGACTTATCATGGTGACCATTTTGAAATGTATAAAAATATTGAATCACTATGTTGGTACCAGGAACTAACATAGTTTTGTAGGTTACTTATACATCAAAAACAAATCAACAAACAAACAGAAAAAAAGGGGATTGGATTTGTGGTTACCAAAGGCGGGGAGTGGGGAGAGGGGAGATTGGATGAAAATATTTGAAAGGTACAAACTTCCAGTTATAAGATAAATAAGTACTAATGATTAATGTACAATGTGATAAAAATAATTAACACTGCTGTATGTTATATATGAAAGCTGTTAAGAAAGTAAATCCTAAGGGTTCTCATCACAAGGAAAAATATTTTTTCTATTTCTTTAATGTTGCATCTATATAAAATAATGGATGTCCATTAAACATTGTGATAATTATTTCATGATGTAGGTAGGTCAACTCATTATGCTGTACACCTTAAACTTATACAGTGCTACATGTTAATTATATCTCAATGAAACTGTGAGAAAAAAATGGAAATGAAATGACAGAAGAATAGTAAAGTTGTTTAGAGTGTATAAAAAAAACAGAACCGTAGCTGCACAGTTGGATTAATCACTGTTGCATGGTTGCAGCAGGGCATGCTAGACCTGAATTGCTCTTTTTTCCAAACACAGATCTAGATCACATTTCCCACATGCAACCCCATTCTTCCCCCCTGTCCTTGTTTCTAGATGGGACCAGATAACTGGTTCTTACCAGTTAAATGTGACCAAAGGAAAAAAGTCACTTCCAGATCAAAGTAGTTAAGAATAGGTGTGCTTTTCCATGTTCTTTTTTTTTTTTCCATGTTCTTTTGTTCCCTTCCTGCAGCTGGAAGAAAAGGACTCCCAGGCTGTAAGGGATGGTTTTACTCAGAGGTGGAAGCAGACTAGATTCCTGAATCACATTTTGCAGAAGAGCTCTGAAGAAAGACAACTTGCTAGGAACTTCTGCATTGACTTTTGTGTGAGTGAATGGTAAATTTTATTTTTTTTTGGTGTTATGCCAGTGAGAGTTTGGTTTGCTCCTTATAGCAGTTAGTCCAATCTGAGTTATGGAATTATAAGCTACCATCATTGGTCTACATATGACCTTCTTTTATACAATTAATTAAGTTGTATAATGTTCCACTAGTAACATACTTCCAACCTAACATTTTAGATAACTTGAGTATTTCAAATAACTCCTATCTATGTGCTCCTTCCTTTTGATATTCTCTAAGAAGTATATATCTAGGAGTAAAATTTCTGGAGCTTCAGGATATGCAAATGTGTAGCTTTACACAAGCATGCCAAACTGCTATTCAAAGTGTTGTACCAATTTCTAATGCCATGAGTAATTCATGTTGCTCAATATCACTGCCATCACAGTAATTATCAGACTTAATTTGGCCATCTGAATGGGAATAAATTGGGGTCACACTGTGGTCTTGATTTACATTTTCATGATCACTAGTGAGCTTAAGCCAAGTCACTTCTGAAGAAAATGATTAATGAAAGGTGATTTGCCCTACTAGAAATTAAGGTTAAATTATAAACCTATAGTAATTAAATAGTAATAGAATGGTATGAGTCAAGGATAGACAGATTTACCAATGGAACAGAGTAGAGAATTTGAAGGAGATGCACATGTAAGTGGAAATTTAATATGTGACAGGTAGCGTGGGAAGAGGAAGAACTATTCAAAACCAGAGCCAGAAAATTCAGGATCTAAAGAGGAAAAAAATGTATTTGGATCTCTATCTCACAATACATACAGAAATAACTGCTAGAAAGGTTAAAAATTTAAGTGTCAAATACAAGAGTTTAAAATTTTTATTGGAGTAAATTTTGCTGACTTTGGGGAAGAAAAGAATTTTTTAAAGTACAGAAATTACTAACTATAGAATAAAATATTGACAAATTTGATTACATTGGTATTAATATTTTTTTCCATCAGAGATATCATAAAGGAAGTGAAAAGGTAAGCTACCAACTGAGAGAAAATATTTGCAACACTTATGAAAGACAAAGAATTAGTATGGAAATACATAACGAAATCATACACATCAATAAGAAAATGACAAATTATCCAATAGAAAAATGGAATATTATACAAACATGCATTCTACAGAAGAAATTTTTATGTGAATTACATATTACATATGATAAAATATGAATTAATTTTCTTTTCAGCTGAATCAAAATATTCAAACCATACAGTAAAAAGAAAAGAGAAAATATATTGAGTTTTCTTGCTTTCACCCTTCATGCTTATACCTTCTTCTGTTAAAAAGCAAAGTTTTCCTTCAAAAAAGGATTCTACAATTCCACTCTGTGGTCAATCATATATAAATGGTACTGATCTTCCAGAGTACTAGACTTTGCGGGTGCAAATGTTTTATGTGTGCTTATGCCTTCTTACACACTCATACACTTATGCATTCTTATACATTTACATTTAGTATGGATATATTAATTCAGCACTTTCTTTGTGCAAGGCATTGTCCTAGACTCTGAGGAAATGAAAAAGACAAACAAACAATTCCAGGAAGATGATGGATAATAAAAAAGTAAATTATTGTTATATTAGAAGGTGCTAGGTACTATGAACGAAAGTAGAGCAGCAAAGAGAAATCAAGTGATACCAGAATTGGTATGTGTGTGCACTTTTAAATTGGGGGGTCAGGGAAAGCCACAATGAGAAAACACTATTTGAGTAAAAGATTAAAGGGAGTAAGAGACTGAGCCGTGCTTATGTCTGAGGGAAGAAAATAGCAGGTGAAATAAACAGAAGGTGAAAAGACTTGAAGGCAGGAGGATGCTGAAATGTCTGAGAAACAACAGGGAGGTCATTGTGACTGCAGTGGAGAAAGAAGAGGGGGAAGAGTAGCAGGAGATGATGTCAGAGAGTAAATGGGAGATGAGAGCATAGCTCATGGAGGTACTTGTAAACCCTTTACAATATAACAATTGTAAAGACTGTAAATATATACAGTCTTTACAATTGTTATATCCTTTTGATGAATTGACCCCTTTATCATTATATAATAACATTCTTTGTCACTTTGTTATGGTTTTTGACATAAAGTCTATTTTGTCCGATATAAGTATAGCTAGACCTGCTTCCTTATGGTTTCCACTTTCATGAGGTATTTTCTTCCATCCCTTTACTCTGAGATGATGTGTGTCCTTAAAGATGAAGTGAGTCTCTTGTAGGCAGTATGTATTTGGGTCATTTTTAAAAATCCATTTAGTCACTTCATGCCTTTTGATTGGAGAATTTAATCAATTTACATTTAAAGTAATTATTGATAAGTAAGGACTAACTAATGGCATCTTAATTGTTTTCTAGTTGTTTTGTAGTCCCCTTGTTTCTTTCTTCCTCTGCTGAATTTATTTGTGAATTGATTTTCTATAGTGATATGCATTGATTCCTGTCTCTTTTCTTCAATGTATATACTGTAAGTGAGGCTTATATAAATATCTTACAAATATAGCAGTCTACTGTAAGCTGATTAACAACATAACTTTTTGCATGAAAAACACTATTCCTTTAATCCCTGCTCCATTTTATGTATTTTATGCCTTAATATTCCTGTTTTTTATATTGTGTATCATTAACAAATTGTGGTAGCTATATTTACTTATTTATTTATTTTTATTGCAGTCAGTCAATTTATTAGTAATTAAAGAAATACAATATTTTTTTAACATCTTTATTGGAGTATAATTGTTTTACGATGGCGTGTTAGTTTCTGCTGAACAACAAAGTGAATCACCTATGCATATACATATATACCCATATCTCTTCCCTCTTGCGTCTCCCTCCCATCTTCCCTATCCCACCCCACTAGGTGGTCACAAAGCACTGAGCTGATCTCCCTGTGCTATATGGGTGCTTCCCACTAGCTATCTGTTTTACATTTGGTAGTGTATATATGTCCATGCCACTCTCTCACTTTGTCCCAGCTTACCCTTCCCCCTCCCCATGTCCTCAAGTCCATTCTCTATGTCTGCGTCTTTATTCCTGTCCTGGCCTTAGGTTCTTCTTAACCACTTTTTTTTTTTTTTAGATTCCATATATATGTGTTAACATATGGTATTTGTTTTTCTTTTTCTGACTTGCTTCACTCTGTATGACAGTCTCTATGTCCATTCACCTCACTACAAATAACTGAATTTTGTTTCTTTTTACTGCTGAGAAATATCATTGGATATATGTGCCACATCTTCTTTAACCATTCATCTGTTGATGGACACTTAGTTTGCTTCCACGTCCTCGTTATTGTAAATAGAGCTGCAATGAACATTGTGGTACATGACTCTTTTTTTTTTTTTCACACACACACATTGTATTTTATTTTTACAAGAGATAAATAGACTGACACCAAGCATTGTACATGGATGACCACAACAAAAGCAACAATGATTGCAATTACCAAACACGAAACACACTCATACTATGTCATAATATTGACATTCAGTCCAGTAATCCTCCACTGTAACAGCTCCTTTACTTTGCAGTGAAAATTGATTTGTATATTCTTTGCCTCTGAGTCCTTGTGGGATTTTTTTTTTTTAATTCAAACAGAAAGTCACAAAAATTATACTCATCCTCATCAGTTCACTCAGTCCCATGTAATTAATTTTTTTTTTCATCTTGATCTTTTGTTAGCACTTTTATGAGTTCATCAGTTTTTCATTAGAGTTCTGAAAATGCTTATTCATTCAGTTCAGCAGTACAGTCAGTTACCAGAAACCTGTACTTGACATGACTCTTTTTGAATTATGGTTTTCTCAGGGCATATGCCCAGTAGTGGGATTGCTGGTCGTATGGTAGTTCTATTTTTAGTTTTTTAAAGAACCTCCATACTGTTCTCCATAGTGGCTGTATCAATTTACATTCCCACCAACAGTGCAAGAGGGTTCCCTTTTCTCCACACCCTCTCCAGCACTTACTGTTCGTTGATGTTTTGATGATGGCCATTCTGACTGGTGTGCGGTGATACCTCATTGTAGTTTTGATTTGCATTTCTCTAATGATTAGTGATGTTGAGCATCTTTTCATGAGTTTGTTGGCAATCTGTATATGTTCTTTGGAAATGTCTATTTAGCTCTTCAGCCCATTTTTGGATTGGGTCGTTTGTTTTTTGATATTGAGCTGCATGAGCTGCTTGTATATTTGGAGATTAATCCTTTGTCAGTTGCTTCATTTGCAAATATTTTCTCCCATTCTGAGGGTTGTCTTTTGGTCTTGTTTATGGTTTCCTTTGCTGTGCAAAAGCTTTTAAGTTTCATTAGGTCCCATTTGTTTGTTTTTGTTTTTATTTCCATTTCTCTAGGAGGTGGGTCAAAAAGGATCTTGCTGTGTTCTAGAGTGTTCTGCCTATGTTTTCCTCTAAGAGTTTTATAGTGTCTGGTCTTACATTTAGGTCTTTAATCCATTTTGAGTTTATTTTTGTGTATGGTGTTAGGGAGTGTTCTAATTTCATTCTTTTACATGTACCTGTCCTGTTTTCCTAGCACCACTTATTGAAGAGGCTGTCTTTTCTCCATTGTATATTTTGCCTCCTATATCAAAAATAAGGTGACCATATGTGCGTGGGTTTATCTCTGGGCTTTCTATCCTGTTCCATTGATCTATATTTCTGTTTTTGTGCCAGTACCATACTGTCTTGATTACTGTAGCTTTGTAGTATAGTGTGAAGTCAGGGAGCCTGATTCCTCCAGCTTCGTTTTTCTTTCTCAAGATTACTTTGACTATTTGGGGTCTTTTGTGTTTCCATACAAACTGTGAAATTTTTTGTTCTAGTTCTGTGAAAAATGCTACTGGTAGTTTGATAGGGATTGCATTGAATCTGTAGATTGCTTTGGGTAGTATAGTCATTTTCACAATGTTGATTCTTCCAATCAAAGAACATGGTATATCTCTCCATCTGTTTGTATCATTTTAAATTTCTTTCATCAGTGTCTTATAGTTTTCTGCATACAGGTCTTTTGTCTCCTTAGGTAGGTTTATTCCTAAGTATTTTATTCTTTTTGTTGCAATGGTAAATGGGTGTGTTTCCTTAATTCCTCTTTTAGATTTTTCATCATTCGTGTATAGGAATGCAAGAGATTTCTGTGCATTACTTTTGTTTCCTGCTACTTTACCAAATTCATTGATTAGCTCTAGTAGTTTTCTGGTAGCATCTTTAGGATTCTCTATGTATAGTATCATGTCATCTGCAAACAGTGACAGTTTTACTTCTTCTTTTTCAATTTAGATTCCTTTCATTTCTCTTTCTTCTCTGACTGCTGTGGCTAAAACTTCCAAAACTATGTTGAATAATAGTGGTGAGAGTGCACAACCTTGTCTTGATCCTGATCTTAGAGGTAATGGTTTCAGTTTTTCACCATTGAGAATGATGTTGGCTGTGGGTTTGTCATATATGGCCTTTATTATGTTGAGGTAAGTTCCCTCTATGCCTACTTTCTGGAGGGTTTTTATCATAAATGGGTGTTGAATTTTGTTGAAAGCTTTTCTGCTTCTATTGAGATGATCATATGGTTTTTCGCCTTCAATTTGTTAGTATGTTGTATAACATTGATTGATTTGCGTATATGGAAGAATCCTTGCATTCCTGGGATAAACCCCACTTGATCATGGTGTATGATCCTTTTAATGTGCTGTTGGATTCTGTTTCCTAGTATTTTGTTGAGGAGTTTTGCATTTATGTTCATCAGTGATATTGGCCTGTAGTTTTCTTTCTTTGTGACATCTTTGTCTGGTTTTGGTATCAGGGTGATGGTGGCCTTGTAGAATGAGTTTGGGAGTGTTTCTCCTTCTGCTATATTTTGGAAGAGTTTGAGAAGGATAGGCATTAGCTCTTCTCTAAACGTTTGATAGAATTTGCCTGTGAAGCCTTCTGGTCCTGGGCTTTTGATTGTTGGAAGATTTTTAATCAGTTTCAATTTCAGTGCTTGTGATTTGTCCATTTATATTTTTTATTTCTCCCTGGTTCAGTCTCGGAAGGTTGTGCTTTTCTAACAGTTTGTCCATTTCTTCCAGGTTGTCCATTTTATTGGCATATAGTTTCTTGTAGTAATCTCTCATGATCGTTTGTATTTCTGCAGTGTCAGTTTTTACTTCTCCTTTTTCATTTCTAATTCTATTGATTTGAGTCTTCTCCCTTTTTTTCTTGATGAGTCTGGCTGATGGTTTATCAATTTTGTTTATCCTCTCAAAGAACCAGCTTTTAGTTTTATTGATCTTTGGTATTGATTCCTTCATTTCCTTTTCATTTATTTCTGATCTGATCTTTATGATTTCTTTCCTTCTGCTAACTTGGGTTTTTTGGTTCTTCTTTCTCTAATTGCTTTAGGTGTAACTTTAGGTTGTTTTTTTTAGATGTTTCTTGTTTCTTGAGGTAGGATTGTACTGCTATCAACTTCCCTCTTAAAACTGTTATTGCTCCATCCCAGAGGCTTTGGGTCGTCGAGTTTTCATTGTGATTTGTTTCTAGGTATTTTTTGATTTCCTCTTTGATTTCTTCAATGATCTCTTAGTTATTAAGTAGCATGTTGTTTAGCCACCATGTTTTTGTATTTTTTAAAGATTTTTTCCTGTAATTGATATCTAGTCTCATAGCGTTGTGGTTGGAAAAGATACTTGATACGATTTCAATTTTCTTAAATTTACCAAGGCTTGATTTGCTACCCAAGATATGATCTATCCTGGAGAATGTTCCATGAGCGCTTCAGAATAAAGTGTATTCTGTTGTTTTTGGATGGAATGTCCTATAAATATCAATTAAGTCTATCTTATTTAATTTATCATCTAAAGCTTGTGTTTCCTTATTTATTTTCATTTTGAATGATCTGTCCATTGGTGAAAGTGGGGTGTTAAAGTCCCCTACTACGATTGTGTTACTGTCGATTTCCCCTTTTATGGCTGTTAGCATTTGCCTTATGTATTGAGATGCTCTTAAGTTGGGTGCATAAATATTTACAATTGTTATATCTTCTTCTTGGAGTGATCCCTTGATCATTACGTAGTGTCCTTCTTTGTCTCTTGTAATAGTCTTTATTTTAAATTCTGTTTTGTCTGATATGAGAATAGCTACTCCAGCTTTCTTTTGATATACATTTGCATGGAATTTTTTCCATGCCCTCACTTTCAGTCTGTATGTGTCCCTAGGTCTGAAGTGGGTCTCTTGTAGACAGCATATATACAGGTCTTGTTTTTGTATCCATTCAGCCGGTGCACTTCTTTTGGTTGGAGAATTTAATCCTTTTACATTTTAGGTAGTTATTGATGTGTATGTTCTTATTCCCATTTTCTTAATTGTTTTGGGTTTGTTATTGTAGGTCTTTTCCTTCTCTTGTGTTTCCTGCCTAGAGAAGTTCCTTTAGCATTTGTTGTAAAGCTGGTTTGGTGGTGCTGAATTCTCTTAACTTTTGCTTGTCTGTAAAGTTTTTAATTTCTCCATCGAATCTGCATGAGATCCTTGCTGGGTAGAGTAATCTTGGTTGTAGGTTTTCCCCTTTCATAACTTTAAATATGTCCCGCCACTCCTGAAAGATCTGGCTTGCAGTGTTTCTGCTGAGAGATCAGATGTTAACCATATGGGGATTCCCTTGTATGTTATTTATTGTTTTTCCCTTGTTGCTTTTAATATTTTTTCTTTGTATTTAATTTTTGATAGTTTGATTAATATGTGTCTTGGTGTGTTTCTCCTTAGATTTCTCCTGTATGGGATTCTCTGCACTTCCTGGGCTTGATTGACTATTTCCTTCCCCATATTAGGGAAGTTTTCAACTATAATCTCTTCAAATATTTTCTCAGTCTCTTTCTTTTTTTTTTTTTTTTTTTAAATATTTATCCATTTATTTATTTTTGGCTGTGTTGGGTCCTCGCCTCTGCGCGAGGGCCCCCTCCAGCCGCGGCAAGCGGGGGCCACTCTTCATCGCGGTGTGCGGGCCTCTCACTATCATGGCCTCTCTTGTTGCGGAGCACAGGCTCCAGACGTGCAGGCCCAGCAGCTGTGGCTCACGGGCCCAGCCGCTCCACGGCATGTGGGATCCTCCCAGACCAGGGCTCGAACCCGCGTCCCCTGCACTAGCAGGCAGACTCCCAACCACTGCGCCACCAGGGAAGCCCTCTCAGTCTCTTTCTTTTTCTCTTCTTCTTCTGGGTCCTGTATAATTTGAGTTTTGGTTCATTTAATGTTGTCCCAGAAGTCTCTGAGACTGTCCCATTCTTTTCATTCTTTTTTCTTTATTCTGCTCTGTGGTAGTTATTTCCAATATTTTATCTTCCAGGTCACTTACCCATTTTCTGCCTCAGTTATTCTGCTATTGATTCCTTCTAGAGAATTTTTAATTTCATTTATTGTGTTGTTCCTCATTGTTTGCTCTTTAATTCTTGTAGGTCCTTGTTTAACATTTCTTGTATTTTCTCCATTCTATTTCCAAGATTTTTGATCATCTTTACTATCATTACTCTGAATTCTTTTTCAGGTAGACTGCCTATTTCATCTTCATTTGTTTGGTCTATTGGGTTTTTACCTTGCTCCTTCATCTGCTGTGTGTTTCTGTGTCTTCTCATTTTGCTTGACTTATTGTGTTTGGAGTCTCCTTTTCTCAGGCTGCAGTTTCATAGTTCCCTTTGTTTTTGGTGTCTGCCCCTACTGGGCAAGGTTGGTTCAGTGGGTTGTATAGGCTTACTAGTGGAGAGGACTGGTGCCTGTCTTCTGGTGGATAAGGATGGATCTTGTCTTTCTGGTGTGCAGGACCACGTCCAGTCGTGTGTTTTGGGGTGTCTGTGAACTTATTATGATTTTAGGCAGCCTCTCTGCTAATGGCTGTGGTTGTGTTCCTGTCTTGCTAATTGTTTGGCATGGGTTGTCCAGCACTGTAGCTTGCTAGTCATTGAGTGGAACTGGGTCTTAGCGTTGAGATGGAGATCTGTGGGAGAGCTTTTCCCATTTGAGATTATGTGGAGCCAGGAGGTCTCTGGTGGACCAATGTCCTGAACTCAGCTCTCCCACCTCAGAGGCACAGGCCTGACATCCAGCTGGAGCACGAAGACCCTGTCAGTCACATGGCTCAGAAGAAAAGGGAGAAAAAAAGAAAGAAAGAAATAAGATAATATAAAGTTATTAAAGTAAAAAATAAAAAGAAATTATGAAAAATAAAAAATTAAAAACTAATTTAAAAAAAAGAAATAAAGAATGAAGAGCGCAACCAAACTAAAAAACAAATCCGCCATTGATAATAGGAGCTAAAAACTATTAAAAAAAATGACCCAAAAGCAGAAAAGAAAAAACGGACACACAGAACCCTAGGACAAATGGTATAAGTAAAGCTATACAGACAAAGTCACACAAAGATATATACACATACACACTCACAAAAAGAGTAACAGAAAAAAAATATAACTGTATTTAAAAAAAAGGAAGATAGCAACCAAATCAATAAACAAATCTACCAATGATAATAAACTCTAAATACTAAACTAAGATAAACATAAAACCAGAAACAAATTAGATGCAGAAAGAAAACCCCAAGTCTACAGCTGCTCCCAAAATCTGCCACCTCAATTTTGGCATGATTCGTTGTCTATTCAGGTATTAAAGAGATGTTGGGTGCATCAAGTTGATGGTGGAGATTTAATCCGCTGTTCCTGAGGCTGCTGGGAGAAATTTCCCTTTCTTTTTTTTGTTCGCACAGCTCCTGGGGTTCAGCTTTGGATTTGGACCGACCTCTGTGTGTAGGTCACCTGAGGGCATCTGTTCCCCGCTCAGACAGGACAGGGTTAAAGTAGCAGCTGATTAGGGGGCTCTCGCTCATTCAGGCAGGGGGGAGGGTGGGGTATGGAATGCGGGGCAAGCCTGCAGCAGCAGAGGCTGGCATGACGTTGCAACAGCCTGAGGTGCACCGTGTGTTCTCCCGGGGAAGTTGTCCCTGGATCACGGGACCCTGGCAGTGGCGGGCTGCACAGGCTCCCAGGAGCGAAGGTGTGGATAGTGACCTGTGCTTGCACACAGGGTTCTTAGTGGCTGCAGCAGCAGCCTTAGCATCTCATGCTTGTGTCTGGGGTCTGCGCTGATAGCCATGGCTCGTGCCCATCTCTGGAGCTCGTTTAGGCAGTGCTCTGAATCTACTCTCCTTGTGCACCCTGAAACAATGGTCTCTTTCCTCTTAGGCGGTTCCAGACTTTTTCCTGAACTCCCTCCCAGCTAGCTGTGGTGCACTAGCCCCCTTCAGGCTGTGTTCATGCAGCCAACCCCAGTCCTCTCCCTGGGATCTCACCTCCAAAGCCCAAACCTCAGCTCCCAGCCCCCACCTGCTCCAGCGGGTGAGCAGACAAGCCTCTCAGGCTGGTGAGTGCTGGTCAGCACCAATCATCTGAGTGCGGGAATCTCTTCTCTTTGCCCTCTGCACCCCTTTTGCTGTGCTCTCCTCCGTGGCTCCGAAGCTTTCTCCCTGCCACCCATCTCTGCCAGTGAAGGGGCTTCCTAGTGTGTGGAAACCTTTCCTCCTTCACAGCTCCCTCCAAGAGGTGCAGGTCCTGTCCCTATTCTTTTGTCTCTGTGTTTTCTTTTTCCTTTGCCCTACCCAGGTACGTGAGTAGTTTCTTGACTTTTGGGAGGTCTGAGGTCTTCTGCCAGTGTTCAGTAGGAGTTGTTCTACATGTAGATGTATTTCTGATGTATTTGTGGGGAGGAAGGTGATTTCCATGTCTTACTCCTCCGCTATCTTGGAGGTCTCTCTGCTATATTTATTATTAGTACTTTTGTCCTTTAACCTTTACACTAGAGTTAAGTGGTTAACGTACAGCAGAGCATGTAAATACATTAAACAATACATGGGGAAAAAAAAGTCTCTGGTTTTCACTCATGAAAATGTGCTACACCAAAGGATTTTTGAGCAGAGAAGTAACATATTACTTACATTTTGACGTGATCAACTTTGTCAGGTTGGAAAACTGACCAAAAGAAAGTAAGGGTGCAATTAGGAAAATCACTTAGGAGGCTGTTGGACGAATCCAGGTAAGAAGTGATTGTGGCTTGAAGTTGGGTCTCTTGGGGTGGTGGGAAGGGTTTAGATTCTATTTTGAAGACAGAGAGACAACAGTATTTTCTGACAGATTGGGTGTGGCATGTAAGAGAAAGAGAGGGGTCAAGGATGAGAAATATTTGTTCTAATATCTTTCAACTTGTTGTCAATCAACGTCCACACATTAGCAGATTATGCCCATTTTGTACTAGGTTTCTATATTTTTGTTGGTTGCTTAATTCTTCTCCATCAGAGACTTTAGTGCATGCTTGGAAAAACTGAAATGAATAATTCATTCTCAGAGTTTAAGAAATTCTCTTTCAAAATGCTAAGTAAAAATTCAGCCATTGGTCAATTTGCCGATTTGACTATAAACATGAGAGGAAGACGTAGGCACAATATTCTGGCTTTATGTTTTTAGATGTTCATCCTTTACTTAATGTACAATCATCATAATGTTGGTCTTTTGAAAAGAATTCATTTATTCAAAAACCCTTTGATGAGTGACCACTATGTAGCAAACATTTTGCTAGTGCCAGAGACCCAGACAGCACTGAGGCAAATTCCCTACTCTCAAGGAGCCTGCCATCTAGTGGAAGATGCAGAAATGTAATTGAGTAGGAGAATAAAATGAGATTAGTGGTAGAACAGTGGTGGCTAGAAAGTTCCAAGAGGTCATTGAAGATGGCACAAGTTAATTGTCTCTAGAGAATTCAGAAAAACTTGTAAAAAGAGGAGGAGTTTACAAATAATTATGTAGGGAGCTGAGATGGGCATTCCAGAAAAAGGAAGCAATATGTTGGGAGTAGAAAAGAGAATGGCCCATTTGGATGATCACACAGATGTTTGTTAAGGCTAGAGGTTTTGGAGCATGTGCATGAATGGTGAAAGATGAGTCTTGAAAGAAAAGCGTGTTATATCTTGAACACCTTTATTTATGACAATGTGAGGTTTGAAATGAATCCTGTAGGCAATGGGAAGTAGCAAAGAGGTTCTCAGCATGAAAACAAGTTGATTAGATTAAGGCTTTAGAATGATTATTCTGGCAAGGCTGTGGAGGATACATTGGAAAGGGAGGAGACCCAGGCCGGGGGAATCAATTGGTCTACTGCAGTAGTCCTAACAAGGAGTGATGAGGTCCTGCCTTGAGCAGTGTGAAGAGAGAGGAGAAGACATATAGAAGAGCTACTTTGAAGGTATACTTAGTCCAGCTTGGTTGAGAACAACATATGGGTGACTAGCAATGAGTCTAAGATGATGCAAGTAATCTGTATTTGGAAACTGAATAGATGATAACACATTATTCCATGTCAAGGAGTAATAGGAAGAGAAGCATTTTGAGTGGAATTGTGTGTTCAGAGTTTAAGAACTGATGGTGTAGCTAGGTGGAGACAACGAAAAACTATTTGAATTTCTGAGTAAAATCTGGGTGGAAAATTAAATGCCATTAATGAAAAGTATCTTAGAGCTTAACCTATAATTTTCATAGAAATATAGGAATTTGTTTTCATATCCTTAATAGCAATGTCAAAAACTTTTAGCTATATGTATATTTAATCAGAATGTTATTTTCATATCCCTGAATAGTAATGACAAAACCTTTTAGCTACACACATAATTAATAAATGCATTTTACACATACCTATATTAAACAAAACAAGACAAAACCCAAAAGAGCAAATTGAGTGACAGACAGGTTGTCTTGTAACCATTACAGTGAAACACTACTGGAAGCATTGCAAATGGAAATTACATTCTGGGAAGTATATATGTCAATATATCGCAAGAGTTACAAAGATGATCATATGATTTTGCCTCGTAATCCTACTCCTGGTGATTAGAAGCAAAAGAGTCAGTGTATTTAATGAAAACTTACTTATAGATGTGGTTTACATAACAATAAGTTAAAAGGGAATGGTTTACTGTGCCTGTGTATGTGTTTAGTCAGAGTAGAAAGATGAAGATTATGAAGAAACATGGCAGCATATTTACATAGATGTAAAAACAGTATTTATATTTGTCACGACTCTGCAAAACATGTATACCCATAGAGACTCATTGAAAAACATTAAAAATGAAAACAGTCAGAATGCTAAGATTACAGATAATTTCCTTTTTCTTTTTTCCAAAATTTTATGTCAGGACAACTTTTCAAAATCTTTTAAAAATGTATGTATTAAGTTAAAATAAGGCAAACCCATGCAGATAGACAGGCTCCAATCATCATTATTGAAATGTTTCTTGGGTATATGGGGAGGCTGGTGTAAAGAAAGGGGATCACCTGAATGAGGGCAGAGGAGAGAAATAAGAAGATTAAGGCAGAGGAGTGAGGAGCTCAGGGAAGCCACAGAATCCCATCACCTCCCTAAGGCGTCACTGGGCTTAGGATCCACAGTGGTGGAAGCCTCATGTCACAGCTGATGTTACATGAGGCAGGAGGGGGAGATGGACCACAGTGACCACCCACCTTGTTTCCTTTACACTGTCCCTGTGCTGGGCCATGACACTCCCATGGCCCTGGGGTGTGTGTGCAGTGGAAGGTTTGAATTTAGACTGGTGGCAAGAGATGAGACAACTACGTTTCTTTTGTGCACACATTTGGTTTCACGGACACATTAACCACAGGAGGAGGAGAAAAGGCCACAAAGTGTTGGGTTAGTATGAGTGGGGACAAAGGAACTTTTTTTTTCAACCAAAGAAAGCATCAGTATTGCAAAGACTTTCCGTGATTCCACACCCATCTCGAAAGCCCCCTCTCACCACAGGAAGTGCGCTGATCACCGGAGGAATAAAAGAGACTGAAAGGATCAGTTCCTCAGCCTCTCGCTGCACAGCTCAGCAGGACTTCAGCCATGAGACTTCTCATTCTGGCCTTCTTCGGGATCTGCTGTCTTGCTGCATACACTGTGGAAGGTAAGTCAAAAGCTTACTTATGAGATAAGGAGCATCTACGTATGCAGGCAGTGGCCACACGTTTTGGTTTTGACTCAGGCTTTGACTGGAGTAAACTTTCTCTGAGCTAAGCCTCAGGCTCCCCATGTGCAAAATGGGAATAATTTGACTCTAGGAGACTTTGTAGATTTTGAAGATAAAACTTGGTTACAATCTGGGCTCCTATTTTTCACAACTGGGTGATTTGGGGTAAATTTCTTCACCTCTCTGTGCTTATGCTTACTTATCTATAAGAAGAATGTTATAACTGATATGCTTACCCGTGATTAAAATGAAATAAATCTTATGATCACTTATTAGGTTTCCACACAAGTCCTAACTTCTTGATTAATGTTAATTGTGGAATGCTGATGACGATTGTATATACCTTTGAAGCTTTTGCCTATTTAATATTGATCTTGATAAATTATCGAAAATTTTGAGAGTTCATAAAGTGGGAATGAGCTAGATGGTTTATGTTCTGAAGCAAAACAATGTTTTCTATGAAAACAAAAATGACTGGTAGCTCATACCTTTACACCCAGGAAATCAATTTTACATTAAGTGTGTAGGAGAGTCTGTTATTACTGCTATGAATGTTGTTCCTGCTGATGATCAATTTCTTGAGTTTATAAAAGACCATAAGTGCTAACAAATATCAACGTCTTATATACAATCAAATAAACCTACAAGACATACCCAGATGAGACTTAGTTATACTGAGACTTATATAAGCATTCTACACATATTTCTTAAAAGATCACTTTTTCCCAACTGGTTGGAGTATATTTCTCCTTGTGTCTCTGGCAACAAGAGGGAATATCCTTTGGGTATAATTAATGTTTCAGTTAACTCTCCTTTCAACCTCCTAATCAGTAGACTTATTACTTAGACTAGAATATCTGAACCTGATCATGGATCCCAAAGTTGTCCATAAATAGAGATGGCAATGTCTGCAACTCCCTGAAATTGTGCCCCAAATTAAAAAAAAATATTGATGAAGCCAAAACTTTAGGCCAAATGTTGTCTTAACCATGGCTGGCTGGCATTTGTCTGAGAAAACAGGCTGCCATTTGGTAGAAACCCATGTACGGGTAGGGGAAATAAGACTGAGGAAGACTGTAGACACTTGGGTATTTCCCTCTTTCACTGCATTCAGAGACAGTTCAGCATTAAAAGTAAGTTGGCAAATGTAGAGGTTTAAGAATGTGCAGGCTGGATATTGTGTGATGGAGAGAAGGAGAGCTGAAGAGCAATGGTAGTGAACACCTGGCCAGTTTCATGTTTATAAAAAGCCTTCTGACCCCAGCAACACTATAGCTCAAACTTCATCATCATTGGATATTATTTAAGATGCTTTTTTGCTGAATATTTCTCTGAGAAATATTCTCTGAGAATACTTGCTTCCCTGAGTAGCAAATGCCAGTCTCCGGCTTAGGAGTAAATCAGCACTTAGAAACCCTTTTTAGACTTTAGAAAACCCTTACTATTATTAACTCTCCCAAGTTATTTTCCCTTCTCCAATGTAAGATGTTCTCTACACTTAGAAAGTTTAATCCTTCTGGGACATTTCTATTGAGGATGAGTATTGAATGAACTCCTTCCCTTACATATTTCACATTTTACCATTTAAAATGAGGACACCTTTATTTATTCAGTCAAAAATGAGCTACCTCTCCCACATTTAGTGTTGCCTTCCCCAAATTATTCTTTATCAGATCACTCTTTATTTTATTTACAACACTCTAACATTGATAGTATTAACAATTATATTTTATTTTTGTTTGCTTGGTTTTCTTTACCAGGTGTGGGGACTGAAGTCCCAGACAAGACCATCTGTGTGAGTCTGACTACCCAGCGACTGCCAATTAAAAAACTCAAGACCTACACCATCACGGAGGGCTTCATGAAAGCAGTGATGTGAGTTGCTCTCCCCCAAATCTGGGCTTGATGGAACACAGTATATAGAAATGCTGCCCTCCTCAGGAAAAATGTCAACAAGGAGGAAATCCTCAACGTAGCCAATAGTCTTTCTGTTTTTCCATATGAACCATGTCTTTATGTAGCCCCAAACAATGTTTATGACAAAAAACTGGCAACCAAGTGAAGAATATCACCCTCCTTTCTGCTTTATCTTAGCAGAAGAATCTAACTGGGAACCAGATGAATAATATGCTCAGTCCTGAGGGTTAGGTTTAGAGCTGGCTGGTTCAGATCAGGATTTGACTGTAGAGACACACTGGTGTGGGATGCCTCCCTTCCCATCCCTCCCCTTCCCCGCCTTTCTCTGCCCTTATGGTGTGCTGGAGTAGAGTGCCATATTTTATCAGTTGCCATATCTCAAGGAATAGTGTCAACAACTGGCCTACATGGTACCATTCTCTTTCTAGGATCTCATTTTCAGAATAGTAACTCTTCCCAACACACAACTGCAACTTTATCCCCAAAACTATGATAAAGAAATCACCTTTTACCCAGAAAATGAGATGAGTGTGTTTAAATTTGAAAAAGAACATGATATGTAATAATTGGACTAGATGACCTCAAATGTCCTGTTTAATTACATCACCTGGTAGCAATGATGAGAAAAGGAGCCTGCAGTTTATGCTGAACCAGGGATCTGGGTTTTACCTGGAGCTATTTCTCCTTTATGGGAAAATAGATTGCAGAGGAAAGATTTTCATTTATATTCTCCTGAATCTGAAAGACTGTTTTGTCCAGTCATTTCTGCACAAGATCTCTTATATATGATCTGATCTTAACTTCTGGTTCCAAGGCTTTGAGGATGTGACTAACTTTGTCTATCTTTTCTTTGCATTGCAGATTTATTACCAGACGTGGCCTTAAAGTCTGTGCTGATCCACAAGTTGAATGGGTGAAAAAAGCAGTCCGAACAATAGACAAGTCCAGCAGGAGAAATGTGAGCCAGACCAAGCCTACAGGAGCCCAACAACCCAACAGTACAGCTGTGACCCTGACTGCGTAGTGACCCTCTGGCATCTTGTCCCCTCACTAGCCAGCCAGCTCATTTCCCTTTAAAGCTCATGGACTAATTACATTATGTTCACCTTTTATAAAAGTGCTGCATGAGTCAAATTATTTTTTATATTTTTATTTTTTGTGTCTTTCATATTAATTTAGATGGTCTTATTAATAAATATTTATTATTAAGAATAGTCCCAAAGTTTATTCATTACATATTGGGAAAGATAATACATAATTTGTGTTCTCTTTCTGTCCTAACTGTACTTCATTGGTGGTATCCATGATGGGAGAGATTTTGGTCAGTGTTTATCAGAGATGAAAGCTATATTCATCATTCTTAGGTTCCAGAGTAAAATGGTTCTCTACACATGAGTCATAGTTGACACCTGTGATAATGACAATTTAAAATCTCTTTCAACCTGTCTTCATAATGGAGTTCTTTTTTTATGGAATAAGCAAGAAAATCATCCAACAATTATTGGGTCCCCATACTGAGGGTTCACTACTCAAAAAGTGGCTTCATTCAAGTTTGATCTGGAGCAAATTCTCATACCTCTGTGCTTCATTTGATCTCCTGTAAAAGAATGAAAAAAATATATCTTGCCAGTTCTTTCATTTGCCAAAGTAGCAAGGATTAGACTTTTGATGAAAAGATACTTTATTCTAACAAAAATCAGTTCTCCTCAAATTGGGCAATGATCTCACTGTCTTTCTGTGATTTCCATAATTGTCACTACTCTAGTTATCATACAAGTCATGTTTTTTTTTTTTTTTGCCAGTAAGTTTTTTAACATCCCAAACTGTCACCTGGAACATTTTTTGAATGTGATCACAATTTGCAGTAAAGTTTTAATTAAAGTTACTTCATCTGGTCACTAGACACCCCAGACTTATGCCCTCCTGTTCTTATTAAATTGCTAATTTGATTCATGTTTAAGACTCTACTATCCAAGTAGTTGATGATGTACACGTTCACTTCTATCTGACTTTAAATAGTTAAGAGCTAATCAGACCTTGATAACTTCAAAGGAAGAGAAAGGACTAACTGTTTTCTAGTCCTAAGGGGACACTCAACAATGTCAAGTATTTTTAGAGTGTTACCTGAGGGCAGTTTGTTGGAATCAGCTTACTTCTAATCATCCAACTAGTGAACCACAGAGGAAACCATTAAAACACTGCCTTATAGTGAAAGGTGGGGTCATCTACCCTTCCTCATTGCTATTTGCCCACAATAATTTTCAAAGCTGGTTTTTAAGAAAACACGAAAAGAAAACACCTGTTTTATGAGGGGAGAAACATAACAAAGTCAAGTCACAGAAGAAGAAAGGAAAGTTTTCTGAATGAACATGTACTTGCATTTCCCAAATGTCTCCCAAACCCTAGAGGTTTTCATGAGATAATAATAATATGACATGTGGAAGGTTATGGGTAAACACATTTTACTAACTTGGCACATTATCTAAGGTGGCTATGTGATGCTAAGTGGTTTCAACCAAATAGTGCACATAAATTTTAACTAATTGACTGGATGTGTTGAATCATTTAGGTGGGACCTGTGTCTACTAACTATAATGCTGTGGTTTAATGGATTTCAATTCAATTCAAAGAAATAATCTAAGAAGAAGAGATCTCAAAATATTAATTTTTTTTAGTGGCTGGCGACCCCCCTTTTGTGCTCTTGTGGTGTCTTATACTTAACTTTAACCTAAAACTTACCAATTTATATTGAAATTGCTTATTTGCCTGTCTGTGCTTCCCCCACCCCAATCCTGCAATTAGACTGGAAGCTGCTTGTGTGTATTATTACACCAGGTCCCCAGTGCCTAGCATAGAACTGTGTGTGGGGAGTCAATTGATATTTGTTGGATGAATGGGAGGAATAACACATATTACATTATTTCCTTCATTCTATTCTTTCATATTTCTAAAATTATATATAACACAAAATAAACTTAATTAACAGAAAGTTCAATTCAGCAAACATTTTTGGGTACTTGCTATAAGACAGGCACTGTGTTAAGCTTAGTATACATCAAGATAAGTAAAACACCACTTCTGCTCTCCAGGAACTCCCAGTCCAGCGGATGACACTATGATGTAAGAAAACCAATTGTAGTCGAGCATTTGAAACAGGTATTAATATGGGCATGCTCAAGAGAGAAGGGAATAATTATCCTGAGAATGTTCTCTAAATTTTTTTCTGAATTTATACATAATTATGAATGACTATTATTAATAAGAAATGGAGGATGCATCCTAAGTTGGTTTGAAGAAAGATGTTGTCACATATTTCTCTCTTCTCTAAGAAATTCTTCCACTGTGATTGTAATATTTGTAGAGTATTCTATTCTTTCCTAGATATTTGATGTAACAATACAGTGAGTATAAAACTGTTACTGCAATTTAATTGGTGAGAAAATTGAGCCACAGAGAGCTTGATTGTCTTGGCTAAGAGCATAGTTATTGAGAAACTGAGCCTGATCTCAGAGAGCAATTTTCTGTGATATCTCAGCCTCAGGAAGGAGAGTGATAATGTACAAGTCTTCTTAGAGTGGGCATGATGTAGGCAATCTCTGAGCAGGGCCACATTATCTCACCAGTCTCAGATTTTAAAAAATAAATTAGAAGTATTTGAAGACTATAACAAGTACTTCCCATTTGACTTTTTCTATGCAATTATTTAAAAATATTTTTATTTTATCAAAGTAATACATGAACATGGTCAAAAGTTTAAGTAGTACAAAAGGAATAGTAATGAAAATGGATAATTCCCTGCCCTATTGTTCCTGTTTTCTAACCTTCCTCCTCACAGACAACTGCTTTAATTCTTTTAAGCTGATGGTTCTTCTGATAGTCACCTTCAAATCACCAATGTTTGGTCACCATTAAGTCCTGGGCTATCAATTTGCGGCATTGTTTGTGGTTGCCTTTATGATACATGAGGATTTAGTTCACTTCTTCCATTCTCTGCATATAATTATGTTGATATTTTAATTATGTTTATAGATTTTAGGTAATATACCTATCATTTATTTCTTATTTTGTCAACTGTGGACCATACTTCTTGACTTTCTATTTTGTAATATTGTTCTGTTGTCTATAGCAAATACTTAAATAGTTTTTACTATGTAACCAGCACTATTTCATTGATTTGCAAATGTTAAGACATTTAATCACATTATAGACATCAGTTAAAGACAAAACACCTAAGACATAAACTATTGGCTTGTGTTGGATAGAGTTCAGATTTGAACCCATGGAAGCCTGGCTCCAAGTTCATGCTCTTGACCACTATGTCATGCTGCCTTCCTCGCTTTAGGAGCCAGTTTCCTGAAGACCAAACCATATGTAATATACCCATGAAAAGTCTACTAAGACCTACATAATATTTTCATTTAGCCAACCTAATTAATTAATTAGCTCATTCATTCAGTAAATATTTGTTGAGGGTCTATTATATGCCAGAGGCTGTAACCATAAGCAGAACAAAGCCCCTGCTTTCACAGAGCTTACATTCTGATAAGATGTGCCTTCTATTCCTTACTCCAGGGTATTTATTTGTTTATTTATTTATATTTATTTTTTTATATTGAAGTATAGTTGATTTACAATGTTGTGTTAATTACTGCTGTACAGCAAAGTGACTCAGTTTTTTACATATATGTATATTATATATGTATATATATATTCTTTTCCATTATGGTTCATCACAGGAGATTGAATATAGTTCTCTGTGCTATACAGTAGGACTTTGTTGTTTATCCATTCTATATATAATAGTTGTTGTTTATCCATTCTATATATAATAGTTTTTGTTTATCCATTCTATATATAATAGTTGTTGTTTATCCATTCTATATATAATAGTTTTCTATATATAATAGTCTGCTAACCCCAACCTTCCACTCCACCCCAGGGTTCTTTTATCTACTCACTCAACCAACAGATTCTTATTGAGTGCCTAACGTAGTTCAGACGCTTTGCTGAGCACTGGAACGCAGTGGTGAAACCAGACACAATCCTCACCTTCAGGGAGCTTACACAACTAAGCAGACAATTTCAACAATAATGTAACCTGTGATGATAGGGGAAACAGGGAGTGTGAAGTTTGGGCAGACAGGAGCAAACCTGTCCAGGTCTTAGCAGGTGGAGAGGGTCAGGACAGGCTTCCCCTTGAAAATAGCTTTTAACCTGAGACCTAAAGAATGAGTCAGTTATCGAGGAGAGTTCAGTGCAATCCAGACAAAGGAACAAGCAACACATAAAAAGACCAGCAGGCGAGAGAAATCCAGATGCATTAAGGAAATGAAAGTAGTTTAATATGACTGAGAGACAAAGTTAAGATTTGACAACAAAGAGAGTGTGAGCAAAAGGTGAGGTTAGAGAGATGGAGGAGATCACCAATGGCTTTCTCTGCCAGATGGAGGAGTTTTACTCCATCCTAAAGGTAGTGAGAAATGACGCTGGCTGCCAGGTGGTAAACGGAGTGCAGAGAGGAAGACAGGAGCTGGGAAGACAGTTGGGAAGTGGCTCTGGGCCTGATAAATTTTGAACTTGGCCTGGCATGCTGTGACACATTTTTCCTTTTCCCCATGGTTTTTTTCTGCTTAGCCCGGGAGCACGTTAACGATGCACAATTGCCTAACTCTGGCTGTGTAGCCCCGCTGTACATGCCAAATGCCTCAGACCAGCCAATCCAATCACTGCTTCTTTGGATGTGGGGAGCCAGGTTTGGGATGGGAAAATATTGCAATTATGGGACTTGCTTTATTATTTACACTTTTTTATTGGCTGAGCTAAGATTGGATCTGTGGAGCCAAGATTGAAGCCAACCACCAAGAGGAAGGAGAAGGCAGGGTTGAGAGGCAATAAACTTGATATCAGTTGGGTTTTAGACATCCACAGACCAATCATTTTGGGATTTATTCAATTTTCTGAATATTTGTGAAGCAACTGCAGAGTACAAGGAGCACAGAATCTAGTCTGCTATCATAAAGCCCATGATCTCATGGGGAGAAAGTGCAGTCACCAAAGCCATTCCCACTTGAATGTTCCAAACAACTTAGCTAAGGGCTCACCTCCTCTTAGAGACCTTTCTGATGTCCCCAGCCTAGGTGACACCCCTCTCATGGGCCCACTTAGCCCCTGGGCTTACCTCTACTATCATTCATATCACCCTGAAATACAAATTTATTTTTCTTTACTTTCTATCTTACTTAGTAGTCAGGGTAGGGACTACGAATTTGATCTCTGTGTACCTAGTACCTGGTATAGTGCCTGGCACATCATAGGCTTCCAATAAATTTTTGTGGAATATACACTACATTATACATATCTGTACATTAGCAGTTATCATAAAGAGCTATAGGAATGCAGAAGAGAGAATATTTAAATCTGTGCTGGGAAAGTTAGGAAAAGCTCTGCAGAAAAGGTGATATAAAAACTGTACCTTTAAACCTGAGAAGAAAAATGCCAGGATGAAACAGTAGGGGTGGACACTCCTGCCAGAGGGAAGTGTGCGAATGAGAAAGCACAGAGGCAGGTAAATCAAGGCCTGTTCAGGGAAACTGCTCATTTCTGGTGGGGTGGCTGGGGTATAGAGCTCAGAAATCACAGAGGAAAGGAAGCCAAGGCTAGATTGAGATCACCCAGAGTGCCATGCCAAATGGTGTGGTTTTAAATAGAGGGTCCCAGGGAGCAGCATAATAAGATTTGACTTGGAGGAGGGCAGAAAATGGTTGAGGGTGGAGGGGAATAGTGAAGTGAACACTGAGTCAGGTTGGAAAAGATGGGTCCAGCCTGGAGGATATGGTGGCCTGAATTAGGTTGTAGCAGTGAGGGGCTTGAGACAGAATTAGAATGGCTTGGTTATCAACTGGATGTGGAGAATAAGTTAGTTTGAGGAGTTGAAACTGCACTGAGGTTTCCGGCTTGGGTGGCTGGTTAAGAAACAGCACAACTGATTGGTAAGATTTTAGTCTAATTTCTGGTGTGGTTACTAATAGACTCTGAAGAAAATAAATAGTACCAAGGAAGAGATGCAGAGAAGGAGGAGGTCTGAAAGACTAAAAAACTGATTATCAGCCTTAATACTCAAGTAATTCAGACTTAAAGCCCAAACTACATTTCTATCCCTGTTTGACAGACTATCTTTTTACAAGGATGAGGTAAAAATAAGACTGAATATCTGTGAAACTCTTTATGCCCCTTGGGGAAAAAAGGTACATATAAAAGGAATACAGTATCCACTGGGTGAGTCACCAGCGTTATTTTAAGAGGGATTTGTCACATGGCAGTGAGAGGCAGAGAGGAGCAAAGATATGAATCCATAATGAGAAAAAAAAAGAAATGAGGTGAAAGAAAAGGTTTTGAGTGGGAGTTAGGAGTGCCCAAGCATGACAGCAAGGTGGAGTCTGATGAGAGAGGTCGAGGGAGAAGGTCAAAGGGATTTTTTTCTTTCTTTGGGAGGAAGTAGTAAAAATTGGGACAGACTGCTGAGAGTGGAAGGCCAGAGCAGTGACCTGGAATTATTATTTTGGAAGCTAGGAAGGAAATTTAGAGGAATCTCTGCTGAGAGAAAGTTGCCCCCCACCCCTGCCTCCCCCATCAATCCTTCCAAAAGAAATTTCAATCAAATACAAGTGATATATGTTGATTTCCTTTCACACTGTGTTGCCTAGAGTAATTGCTGAGGCTGTATAATTTGCTTCCTCCTGAAACTTGTGATTTCTCTCATCAAGGTGGAATTGCTGAATGAGATATTTAGGAAGAAGTTTCACATTATAGAGTAAGGAAACAAAAGGCCACATGGCTAGACTGAGATGATCTTAACCAGAAGCACCAGATGCTCTATGAGGGAAGAGTGGATTCCCATTTCTCTGAAGCCTGGGTAAGGGAGATGGGTGGGTGGAGAGATGGATGGGTGAGAGGAGTATTGGCAAATTAACCTGTCATAAGCAGCGGGTGAAAGAGGAGAGAAGAATAGTCATGTGCTCTCTCTATCTTTCTCTCCCCTTCTTGCTCTCTGGGGTAGACACTGGTGTGGTAGTTAGAAGTGTAGCTCTGCTTGGTATACATTTGTATACTGGCTTTACCACTTACTATATAGGTGACCATGGGGAAATTCTTCAATTTCTCTGTGCCTTAGGTTACCTCATTTATAAAATTAGAATAATAATAGTGCTGACATCATAGGATTATTGTGAGGGTCAAAGCACTTAAAACAGAGCCTGCACATAGTGAAGACTCAATAAATGATAGATTTTATTATCCCTAGTGGATAGGTTGGGATGGGAGGTGGTAAAATTGAGGGTAGATATAAAAGGGAATAGATCAAGCATCTATAAGATTTCCTGTATGCTCACATTTACTGGTTGATACTTCTGTCTTCACCATTTAGGCAAAACTAGGTTTAATTTTCTATATTTTCTAAATAATTGCATTTAACTCATCAAGTCATAAAGTGTTCTATGGAATATTTGTACCATGAGAGAATCCATTTTAAAAAAGATACTATAGTCAAATGTATTTAGGAAATGATCATACCATCCTCCTCCTGTTGGAGAATCACGGTGACATAGCTTGTCAAAGTCTCTGAAAAGTACTATGAAAAAGACAGCCATTAAACCTCACTTAGATCTGTGTGCCAGCTAAGAATTGTCACTTGCCATGTGCCTCTACAAGAATTAAGTCACTAGCCACTGCAGTTGCTGACCTTCAACACACCCTGAAAGGAGTTCAGTGTGGAGTTCAGTGTGGAGATCAGGAATGAGGCACTCTACTCTGAGAAAAACTAGCAGAACAGGCCTTCAGATAGATATTTTCAGAAGATTTTATGAGCCCAAATTCTTGCATCTTCTCATATCCAGAAAAACACTAAAATCATTAACGGAGACATCTGCTCTTTGTGACTAGCAGCAAGCCTCTGCCAAAATGTGTGCCTGATTGCATGTATCCCCCTTCAC
This sequence comes from Balaenoptera ricei, assembly GCF_028023285.1. Taxonomy (NCBI): domain Eukaryota; kingdom Metazoa; phylum Chordata; class Mammalia; order Artiodactyla; family Balaenopteridae; genus Balaenoptera; species Balaenoptera ricei. The sequence continues at coordinate 130,902,972 of NC_082639.1, forward strand.
CAAAATCACATATATACTAACCCCCCAACCCCACCTCTTCAGAGCAGTTTCTCAGAGCTATCTGAGAGGCTGTCTCCCAGGCTATAGTCCTTATTTTGCCCCCAATAAAACTTAACTCACAATTCTCATGTTGTGCATTTTTTTCTCAGTTGACAGGTGTTTCCTCAAGTTAACCTGAGTACAAAGCTTCTTTCCACATACCATTGATAAACATCCCAAGAATATCTATTGAACATAAATTCCTCAAAAGATTGGAGACCAAAAATGTCTCAGATCCATAATCCCAAAAGAATAAAACCGTAATCCATCAATAGCATCAACACAATCAGAAAAAGGAATCTACTCCGTGTTCCCTCACTTGTATCTCTGTAACCTGCTGGAGCCTGGAGTCCCATTTTTGGAAATGTCTGATGTTCTGGAGTGTGTTGTGTGTGTGTGCATGTGTTCATGTAAGGTGCTCACAGACTCTTCGGTTCCTTTATATTGTTAATTAACCAGGTACTGCATAAAGCATCTACCTACTAGTGCTCACTGAATACCTACTATGAATGAGAGGTCATGCTAAGTATCAATACTTTGGGGCCAAAGTAGATATGTGAAGGGTTCTAAACTTTCCTCTTTTGGTGGCTTTGCTTATGCTCTTCATTGTGCCTGGAGAGTGACATTCTTTCTCCTCTTTCTCTTTCTCCAATCATCAGTGTTCATCTCAGGTACCACTTTCTCTAAGAAACCTTCCCCTCTCCTTCCAACTGGATCTGATCTGTGGCTTCTCTGAACCTTCAGGACTTTCTTATGACGTTCATTTTACTCTGCTATGAGTTGTAGATATTTATGAACTACTTATCCCTCAAAAAATCGGAACCTTTGGCAGGAGGGACTGTGTCTTATTTGTCCCTGTATTCTCTGTAGCACCAACAACAGGGCTTTCCCATCATCTGAGCTCAACATATAGCTGCTGAATTAGAACTATTAAAAGAAACATAAGACGTAGTCTCCATCACTTAAGGTATTTAGTATGTAGTTGTGGAGATAATACCTACACATGAGGATGTAATGATAACAGAAGATAGAAGTGAATGATAACTGCCTAGTTAATGGAATGGATGGAGGATGACAGTATGTTTCTTTCAAAGAATAAACTCCACTTGACTGGCAGTGGCTGCCTGACATTCTGTATTGGGTGCAATCTTGAGGCTACTTCCTGGCTCAGTGGAAAGAGTGCTGTGATCAGTCATTGATATCTGCCGTGTGTTATAAACTCACTAGTGGTGGCATGCATTTAGATGATTTGATGATGCTGGTAAGGTCAATGGTGTACGGGTTTCAGAGAAAGTGCAGGTTACTGTGGGTTGACTGGAGTAAGTCAAGGAAAGCTTGTAAAAAGACTTCAACCTGGCCATGGAAGATGAGTAGCATTTAAAAGCCAAAGGAGAGGAGTACGATGGGTGGCTGAGACCATCTGGATGGTCTGTATACGTGACTGAATCCCGTTAAAGCCTTTATATATATTTTAAGGTTCTGGCGGCCAGTGTGGAGGTCTGCTCATCTTGCGGTGCCCAAGACTAGCCTGCTGTGTGGCTGACAGGGTCTTGGTGCTCGGGCTGGGTGTCAGGCCTGAGCCTCTGAGATGGGAGAGCAGAGTTCAGGACATTGGTCCACCTGAGGCGTCCCAGCTCCATGTAATATCAAACAGCGAAAGCTCTCTCAAAGATCTCCATTTCAACGCGAAGATATCCATCTCCAGCTCCACTCAACGACCAGCAAGCTACAGTGCTGGACACCCTATGCCAAACAATTAACAAGACAGGAACACAACATCACCCATTAGCAGAGAGGTGGCCTAATATCATAATAAGTTCACAGACACACCAAAACACACTACGGGACATTGTGCTGCCCACCAGACAGACAAGATCTAGCCTCATCCACCAGAAAACAGGCACCAGTCTCCTCCACCAGTAAGCCTACACAACCCACTGAACCAACCTTAGCCCCTGGGAGCAGACACCAAAAACAACAGGAACTATGAACCTGCAGCCAGCAAAAAGGAGACCCCAAACACAGTAAATTAAGCAAAATGAGAAGACAGAGAAATACACAGCAGATGAAGGAACAAGGTAAAAACCCACCAGACCAAACAAATGAAGAGGAAATAGGCAGCCTACCTGAAAAAGAATTCAGAATAATAATAGTAAAGATGATCCAAAATCTTGGAAATAGAATGGAGAAAACAGAAGAAACATTTAACAAGGACCTGGAAGAACTAAAGAGCAAACAAACAATGATGAACAACACAATAAATGAAATTAAAAATTCTCTAGAAGGAATCAATAGCAGAATAACTGAGGCAGAAAAAAGGATAAGTGACCTGGAAGATAAAATATTGGAAATAACTACCACAGAGCAGAATAAAGAAAAAAGAATGAAAAGAATTGAGGACAGTCTCAGAGACATCTGGGACAACATTAAACACACCAACATCCGAATAGTAGGGGTTCCAGAAGAAGAAGATAAAAAGAAAGGGACTGAGAAAATATTTGAAGAGTTTATAGTTGAAAACATCCCTAATATGGGAAAGGACATAGTCATTCAAGTCCAGGAAGCACAGAGAGTCCCATACAGGATAAATCCAAGGAGAAACACACCAAGACACATATTAATCAAACTATCAAAAATTAAATACAAAGAAAAAATATTAAAAGCAACAAGGGAAAAACAACAAATAACACACAAGGGAATCCCCATATGGTTAACATCTGATAATTCAGCAGAAACTCTGCAAACTAGAAGGGAGTGGCAGGATATATTTAAAGTGATGAAAGGGAAAAACCTACAACCAAGATTATTCTATCCAGCATGGATGTCATTCAGATTCGATGGAGAAATTAGAACATTTACAGACAAGCAAAAGTTAAGAGAATTCAGCACCACCAAACCAACTCTACAACAAAGGCTAAAGGAATTTCTCTAGGCAGGAAACACAAGAGAAGGAAAACACTTACAATAACAAACCCAAAACAATTAAGAAAATGGTCGTAGGAACACACATATCAATAACTATCTTAAATGTAAATGGATTAAATGCTCCAACCAAAAGACATAGGCTGACTGAATGGAGACAAAAACAAGGCCTGTATATATGCTGTCTACAAGAGACCCACTTCAGACCTAGGGACACATACAGACTGAGAGTGAGGGAATGGAAAAAGATATTCCATGCAAATGGAAATCAAAAGAAAGCTGGAGTAGCAATTCTCATGTCAGACAAAATAGACTTTAAAGTAAAGACTATTACAAGATACAAAGAAGGACACTACATAATGATCAAGGGATCAATCCAAGAAGAAGATAAAACAATTGTAAATATTTATGCACCCAACATAGGAGCACCTCAATACATAATGCAAATGATAACAGCCATAAAAGGGGAAATTGACAGTAACACAATCACAGTAGGGGACTTTAACATCCCACTTTCACCAATGGACAGATCATCCAAAATGAAAATAAATAAGGAAACACAAGCTTTAAATAATACATAAAACAAGATGGACTTAATTGATATTTATAGGACATTCCATCCAAAAAAAAAAAGAATACACTTTCCTCTCAAGTGCTCATGGAACATTTTCTGGGATACATCATATCTTGGGTCACAAATCAAGCCTTGGTAAATTAAAAGTAAATTGAAATTTTATCAAGTATCTTTTCCAACCACAATGCTATTACACTAGATATCAATTACAGGAAAAAATTTGTGAAAAATTCAAACACATGGAGGTTAAACAATACACTACTTAATAACCAAGAGATCACTGAAGAAATCAAAGAGGAAATCAAAAAATACCTAGAAACAAATGACAATGAAAACATGATGACCCAAAACTTACGGGATGCAGCAAAAGCAGTTCTAAGAGAGAAGTTTATAGCAATACAATCCTACCTCAGTAAACAAGAAACAGCTCCAACCTAAGCTTACACCTAAAGCAGTTAGAGAAAGAAGAACAAAAAACACCAAAGTTAGCAGAAGGAAAGAAATCATAAAGATCAGATCAGAAATAAATGAAAAAGAAATGAAGGAAACAATAGCAAAACAACAAAACTAAAAGCTGGTTCTTTGAGAAGATAAACAAAATTGATAAACCACTGGCCAGACTCATCAGGAAAAAAAGGGAGAAGACTCAAATCAATAGAATTAGAAATGAAAAAGGAGAAGTAACAACTGACACTGAAGAAATACAAAGGATCATGAGCGATTACTACAAGCAACTCTATGCCAATAAAATGGACAACCTGGAAGAAATGGACAAATTCTTAGAAAAGTACAACCTCCTGAGACTGAACCAGGAAGAAATAGACAATATAAACAGACAAATCACAAGCACTGAAATTGAGACTGTGATTAAAATCTTCCAACAAACAAAAGCCCAGGACCAGAGGCTTCACAGGCGAATTCTATCAAACATTTAGAGAAGAGCTAACGCCTACCCTTCTCAAACTCTTCCAAGATATAGCAGAGGGAAGAACACTCCCAAACTCATTCTGTGATGCCACCATCACCCTGATACCAAAACCGACAAAGATGTCACAAAAAAGAAAACTACAGACCAATATCACTGGTGAACATAGATGCAAAAATCCTCAACAAAATACTTGCAAACAGAATCCAACAGCACCTTAAAAGGATCATACACCATGATCAAGTGGGGTTTATCCCAGGAATGTAAGGATTCTTCAATATACATGAATCAATCAATGTGATACACCATATTAACAAATTGAAGAATAAAAACCATATGATCATCTCAATAGATGCAGAGAAAGCTTTCGACAAAATTCAACACCCATTTATGATAAAAACCCTCCAGAAAGTAGGCATAGAGGGAACTTACCTCAACATAATAAAAGCTATATATGACAAACCCACAGCCAACATCGTTGTCAATGGTGAAAAACTGAAACCATTTCCACTAAGATCAGGAACAAGACAAGGTTGCTCACTCTCACCACTATTATTCAACATAGTTTTGGAAGTTTTAGCCACAGCAATCAGAGAAGAAAAAGAAAGGATTTTTTCCCCATATTTTTAACATCTTTGTTAAGGTATCATTTATATACCATGAATTTCATCCATTTAAAAGGTATAATTTTTATAAAAAATTTATAGATTTGTGCAAGCATCACCATAATTCAGTTTTAGAACATTTCCATCACTCCCAAAAGATCCCTCGTTGCCATTGCATTTAATTCCTGCTCCCACTCCCAGCTCCAGGCAACCACTAATATGCTTTCTGTCTTTATGGATTTGCCTTTCCTGGACATTTCATATAAATGAAATGTTACAATATGTAGTCTTTCGCATCTTGCTTTTTTCACTTAACATTGTGCTTTTGAGGTTCATCTAAGTTGTAGCATGGAACAGTAGTCTATTCCTTTTCATTGCTGAATAGTATTCCACTGAATGAATATATCACATTTTGTTTATTCAACAATTGATGGACATTAGTCATTACTTAATGACTAATATGAATAATACTCCTTTGAATATATATACATGAGTCTTTGTGTGGACGTATGCTTTCATCTTTCTTGAATAGATACCTAGGAGTGGAATTGCTGGATCTTATTGTAAGTTTATATCCAACATGTTAAGGAAGTGAAAAACAATTTTCCGAAGTGACTGTATCATTATATATTACCATTAAATGATGTGTGGGGATTCAGGTTTCTCCATATCCTCACCAAAACTTGTCATCTTTTTTATTGTAGCTATTCTAGTAGATATGATGTAGTATCTTGTCATTTTAATTTGCATGTCCCTAATGACTAATGATATTGAACATATTTTCATGCAATTATTGGCCATTTGTATATCTTCTTTAATGAATTGTCTATTCAAATCTTCTACTGAGTTTTTAAGTGGTTTACTTTCTTCCTTGTTATTGAGTTATAAGTGTGCTTCATATATTTGGGACACAAGACCTTTGTCATATTTATGCTTTACGAATATTTTCTCCTAATCTGTGGCTTGTCTTTTAATTTCTTAAAGTATCTTTTGAACCATAAAAGTTTTAAAATTTGATAAGGTCCAACTTATTATTTTTTATGGATTGTGCTTTTGATTTCACATCTAAGAACTTTGGGTTCTTTTTAAAGGTAAATCTAATAGGATTTGATGATGGATTTCATGTTGGGTATAAAAGAAAAGAAGAGTCAAAGATGACTGATCCTTTTGTTCTGGGCAATCAGAAAAAGTTTCCATTTATTGGGTGAATAAAGACTGGAGAAAGAAAAAGTTAGGGAGTGGGAATCACAAGTTGTTTTAACCAAGTTAGATTTAAGGTTTTTATTAGACATCCAAGTAAGGATGTAAAGGAGACAGATTTAGAAGCTTAGAGTTCAGCTGTTTGAGATAAAACTTCGAGTCATCCTCATAAATATGGTATTTAAAACCATGGCCCATGTGATGTTACTTAAGGAGTGAATGTGAGTAGAGAAGAAAAGACTTCCAAGGACTGACTTTTGGAGGACTTAAAATAATAGCAGTCAGGGAGAAGGGACGAAATCAGAGTGGAGATTGAGAAGGGGCATTAAGTATGTTAGATGAACCATGAGAGTGCTGCTCTGGGGGACATGTGAAGAAGCTGTTTCAAGAAGGGGTGAGTGACTAGTCAAAGTGTGCAGATACATGAGGGCAATAAAACTGAAAATTAGTTAATGGATTTGGCAACATGGAGGTGGCTGGTGTTATTGATAAGAACAATATAAATGGAGTAATGAGGACTCAATCTGACTAGAACAGTGAAAGGGAGAATGGAAGGAGAGAAAGTGGAGAGTGTGGTTAGGAACAACTCTTAGCCATAAGGAAGAGATTACCCATAATGAATAACACAAAAATGGATGGTAGCTGGAGGGAAATGTAGCACCAAGGGAGGTACTACCTTCCTTCCCTCCCTCCCTCTCTCCCTCTCTTCCTCCCTCTCTCCCTCCTTTCCTTCCTTCCTTCTTTCCTTCCTTCCTCTCTCCTTCCCTCCCTCCCTCCTTCCTTCCTCTCTTCCTCTTCTCCTCTCTTCTTTTCCTCCTTTCCTCCCTTCCTCCCTTTCTCTCTCTCTCTTTTTCTTAAGTTTGGGAGATACTACAACAGAAAGGAAAAAATTAATGCAGGAGAGAGAGGAGATAATTTCAGAAGTGAGATTCCTGAGAATGTGAGAGCTAAGTTCCAGTGAACAAGTGTCCATAAAAAGGAACATGGATGGTTGATCCATTGTAAATGAAAAAAGGTAGAGTTTATAAGGATCATTGTATATGGGTTGGTAGATGTGGTGATGGGAGTGTGGGGAAGCTTGCTTCTGATTGCTCTTATTTTTTTCATGGTCACCAGCTGAGATGAGAAAGGAAGGGAAAGATACTGTTAGTTTGGGGAGAGAAAAGAAAGCATAAAGTTGACATTTAGAAGAGTAGAAGAGTTACTGGACTAGAGAAATATGATGAAATTGAAGGAGTGAAAAAGAAGTAAAGGAGTTTTGGTGTATGTAAGGGAGTGATAGTAATGATGGACTATAGAATCTAAGCTGGAAGAGAGGTAAGTGAGTACCTTAGGAAGGGATAGCCAGTGGAGAGGTAGTTAAGTCAATATATTTGGGGTCATAGTGGAGTGGGGTGAAAGAAGTGTTGGAATCAGGATACTAGAATGAATGAGATACAAAGATAGGTTATGATGGCCAGGAAACCAGCATAATGGATGAGATGTCATAATTAGGTGATGACAGTATCTAGGGTATGGTCATGGATGTAAGAGTCTCAGGTATGGTGCAAAATATGGGAGGAGAGCAGGCCAGTATTTGAGAAAATAGTCCTCATGGGTATTGAAATCAGCAAGAACTATAGCAGAAGACAGAGAGAGACAAGCGCTGGGTGTGAACATTTTCAAGTACTGAAGGTTGGGATTCTTTAATTCTGGAGAGGACTGCAACAAAGGGAGGTATCTGATAGTATTGTCTCGTGATCTTATTTTCAGAGTCTCTGTGTAGGGAAAAATAGAGGTGAGGGAGAAATAGTGGTTTGGAAGCAGCAATAAAATGCAAGAAGGATGCTTAATCTGTCTCCAGACCAGCTGCATTTGTAGTGCAGCAGACAAAACGGCCATCGTGTGCCTGGTACAGAGCAGGTAATCCAAGAATGTCAGTTACTTTTTCATAGTCAGCAACAGAGGTTTTCAAAACCTACATGTCTTACTTTTTAAGTTCATTGTATTTGGCTTAAAGTCTGTAGTGGCTTGGAATTTGCAGTACTCTAACTTCAATTTTAAGGCATATTAATGTTTTGGTTTGTCTTAAATGGTCCTAAAAGTTTCTTGGGACACAGTGAAAGACATACACACAACCTCAAGAATACTCAAGAAACAACTGAAAATGTCACTGTCCCTCAGAGTTACACATTTTGGAGGTAAAATGGTGGCTGAAGTTAGTTCCCTTTCTGTGGTTATGAACTTGTATTTTCTCTGTGTGAAATTATATAATTGTTAGAGGGATTAAAAACCCATGAATAAGGCTCTTTTTTCTGTATCTGCTAGTACTCAGGCATCATCAGCTTTTTAGTTCTAATGTAATCCCAGTAGCATGAATCCTGACTCTTGACCTGTACCTGTTAATGCAGCACCCAAACCCCTTGCAAAGTCCCTTTGACTCCCCAAGAGGTCTCTTACAACTTCCATAAAAGTCCTGCTCCTACCTTGCTGGGGCCTCTGTTGCTGTAGGAGCTCGACTGCCCTTCTAGCCAGTAGAGTTGCTCATCCAGGGTGTTGAGGGGTGTGTTCTGACCTGAGTCCTGTCTCTTGCTTGTCTCTGTCACCCCGTGGTGTAGGTGACTTACCTGGGCCCATGATGCTCTTTGGCTGTAAGAGTGAGAATGTGCACTCCTTCTAGTTATGGGTAATTGGGAATGGGGAGGATCCCGCAAAAGGATTGCTTGGTCCCTGAAGTGTTAAAAAGAGGGTAAACTCGCAGCAGGTTCGTGAAACCCCTTTTCCACTAGACCTCATACATGCCTATCAGGGTGGCTGAGTTAAGACAGGTTCCAAGCACCAGTTCTCACAAAGAATGTGGAAGCCGTGGCTCCCCTCCCATTCAGAGAGTCTAGTCATCACAAAGATCCCCCTCTTTTTTTTCAATTTCAGACTCCGTCCCAGTTTCCTGCAATCTCACTGCAACCCAACTTCAGGGACAGCTTTCTCCCCACAACCTCCAAACGAAGGAGTTTTTTTTTTTTTTTTTTTTTTTTAACAATTTCTGCATATACCTCAGTGCCAATGGTGCAGCCACTATAAGTTTGTTCTTTTTTCTCTCAGTTCCCATCTTTACCCCTTTTCCAGGCTCCTTGGCATTTTCTTGAATCACTGGATGCAAGTACATGCTTAGAGGGAGGGGGGCTGACACGTCCAAAAGTGAGGTACACTTGTAGACATCCCATTGTGCCTCTGTTCTATCAGATCAGATGATAGATCTTGATCTAAGCACAAGCCCACGATCAGATAAAAAAAATATTATAGTACTAGTATAGGGACCTTCGCAGAGAATGGGTTGAACATAGGACCATTCCATTTTCTATCACTGTTGATTCAACTGGGCTATAGTCAATTTATTCCATCTGATATAAACCACAGCGCTTTTTTTTTCAATGTTTGCCTCATTTATCATACTCCCAGTCAGTTCTGTCTTTCCCAGTACTCACAGTTATTAGATGGTTTTAAAGTATTTTTTTCTCTCAGGCACTTACAATTTCATTCCTCCCCCCCCCAAACAAAAAAGGTAAAATGTATGATACTAATAATAAACATGGAGAACACAAAAAAGTAAAAAGGAGAAAACAAAAATCTACAATCTTACCATCCATAGATAATCATGGAGTTGTTACTATTTCTATCTTGCTTTCCACTCTGCCCCTATGATTTTTTAAAAAATTGTGATTATACATAATTTTGTGCCTTGCTCTGAGAATATAAATGCCATAACCAAAGATTTCTTTAAGATCTTATTGTTGATTAATTTGATTGAAAGCAATAAACAAGATAAAGTAAAATTACAGTACAGCTAATACAAAGTATCCACTACTACTGGTATTTTTTGAAGTAATTCTGGAAGGTTCTTTCAGAGACTGACCCCTTCCTAGTCTACATCCTCATCTACAGCCACAAGGAAAAGAAAAACAATAAAACAGAAAAGGTAAGTTGACATTTTCAATTTCTGTCCTGCCTCGGTATAATGGGATCTTTCCACCTTCACTTCCAGTGAGTAAGTGACCAGTTGCTATGATTGGGAGATTCCATTATGACCCTGAGATGTTGGGAAAAGGGACAAATCACAAATGCCACTCAATAATTCCAATTTTAGCGAGATTTTTATCACCACCCAGGAGATGTCTGAAAATGATCTATGGGTGATTTGAACTGAGCTGGCCAACTCCTATTTCAAAAGAATTGAAAAAGGGGATTTATGATGACACTGTCTGCCTATTTTCCAGACCAATGTTCACAGTATGTTACTGAGAGCAGGCTGGTCCTGCTGCTATTTCATGCCACTGGCAGGCCCTTGCCTTCCACAAGGCAGAATCACTTCATGTTGGAAATTAGCTCACCAACTTGGTTTTGGCAAGGAAGACAGACACATAAATCTGATGTAGTAAAGAATACAGTAATGGGAACTTTTCTTAAAAACAAAGAATATATATTTATTTTTGAAAAGGTATGATTATATACCCATAGCCAACTGGTTATACTAATAAAGACAATCTTCATGCTGATTTCTGGAATGCACGTTGTCCCACCACCCTTTTTCATTTTGTCTGCTCTAACACCTCCTCTTTTATGCTTACAATGGGAACAGACCTATCAAATTAAGCACCACAGGGAAAATTGTTCATCTGGTTCATGAGGATCTGAGGCAGATGGTAAGTTGACCATCTGACAGGCAATGCTGGCTGCTCTTCTGAGATTTATAGTCCAGTTTTACAGTTCAAATTGGATTGGGTAAAGTTTGCATTGAATTCACTTTGGCAATAGGAAAGTGTCCAGACCCATGTTGCTCTGTTTGTGACTTGAGGTCCTCCACGCCACAACCTCACCTTGCAAGTCGACCCCTGATAAGTCAAATGCACAACAGGACTGATGATGGACCCCAGAGACAAGTGTCTCCCCTGTTCCCTTCCCAAGCCAGCAGCATGGACAGTTGGTAAGTTTGTCATTTTCAGGATTGTCACAGAGACACAAATAACAAGTATACGTCTCAGTCTACAAACATAAGTGTGCAAGGAACCTAGCTTTCTTTATTTTCCAAGTTGTTTTCCAAATCTCTACTCAATGGTAATTTCAAGCCTCATTTCACTAGGATCAGGCAATGCATTCTCAATCAATTTGGAGTCTCTTCTTCCCACTGCCATTACCATTCTGGGGTTAAGTCTAATTTCAAGAGATGTGAATAAAGACAGTGCACTGGGGCAAGGACCCATCCAGTCCTTGGCTCACACAACATCCACTGTTCCATGCAGTTGCCATTGGGACATCCCTCAGTTGAGTCCATGTTACTCTCTCCTCTACTTCTGAGCTATGGGATTATACTGCTGCTTTTGTGCCCCACTGGGGGTCCCAGAATTTCTGCTAGGGGCCTAAGCTCTGTCTCCACAGTTTGTTCTTTCTCAGAAGAGCCATCCTCCTGCTCATCTCAGTAGTCAAGACCTAGTTCAAGCTCACTTCCTATAAGAGACCTCTCCTTGTGACTCTAAAGCTCATTTCACCTCTTTTCCCTTTGAGGATCCAATAGCACGCATCTAGCACTTGTCATGCAGAGATTGTCTTGTTTAGCTTTTCATGAGTGTTTGTAGAACTTTTTAGGGATGGACTCCATCACCTTTACCTTCCGATCTGCACTAATATGTCTTTCTCAAATAAATTAGTACTCCATCTTGCAGCTAAGAAGTCTACAAGCTCATGTAGAAGGGTGAGGATGGGAGGCACAGGTAATGGAGAGAAAATGCAGATGCCTATGGTAAGTTATGAAGATTATGCACCAAGTCAAAAACATGCCGTGTATATACTTTATCTTTTACAGTACACTATAATTCAAAGGCAACCTCTTTGTATTAATGATTTTTTTATCTCTACCAGCATACAGCCCAATTGATAGATATATCTGTTATATGCTGACTCTATTCCAAGTACAATGAAGAAATAAAAAGGGAATTAAAAATTAAATAAAAATTCCCACCAAAACAAAATTTCTTCTCAAGATGTTGATTGGGAAACAACATACACAGAAACTGAAACCAAGTGAAACCCTGCGGGGCCTTCCTGGTGACATACATCACCCCCTCTCTTCCGTGATCTCTGCCTCTTGTTTGTAGAAAAGCTTTAGCCTCTGAGGTCTTCCCTGAGTTCCAAAGAACAAATTTAATCAGAGAAGTGAGAAAAATGCAGAAACAAAGAAAAACTATCAAGCAAGACAAAATAATAATAGTTTAGCCATAAAACAAAGTCAAGAACCTTTAGCTCCTCCTCAAAGGCTATAGATAATATTCTGAGTCATATCCTTGAGTTGTTGGGTGGATTTTAAAACCTCACCAGGTGGAAGAAGTTAACTACATGCTGACCATAAGCATACAGACCCCAGACAGGTTGGAACCAGAAGATTGATGATGTTGACTCCCAATATACCACCCGGTTACTTACTAACAACCAATCAGAAGAATGTCCATGAGCCAATCATGTACCCCATGACCCTCTCCCTCATACTGTCTTTAAAAACCCTTCCCTGAAAGCCATTGGGAAGTGTGGGTAATTTGAGCATTAGCTGCCCATTCTCCTTGATTGACCCCATGTTGCAATGAACACTGTACTTTTCTTCACCGCAGCTCGGTGTCAGAAGATTGGCTTTAATGTGAGAGGGCAAGCAGACCCAAGTTTGGTTTGGTAACAAAATGACTAATAGATTAGCTCAAATAATGAATTCCTCTATCACCTGTTTATTAGTAACTCTCAGCAAATTCAGTTCAGTTCAATCACGGTTTGTTTAATTTCTACAAATTGCTGCTGTATGACATAGAGCAGGGGACATAGAGAAAAATAAGATGTGATTATAGGGTTACATTTGATATGACTGCTTGGAATTTCCTAGCAGGTGGGCTTGTTATACAGACATAGATAGAAACACAGATATACAAGAAACTATTATTTTCTTAAATACAATAATCGTTTTTCAAAGAGGTACCCTAGGACTCCAACTTACTCCTAGTTGGAAAAGGGAAAAATACAGGGTATGATGGTTTCAGGTAGAAAGAAAGTGAGCTGCAACCTTCCAAGCCAGGAAGCTCATCAAAAAAAAATCAAAACATACATTATATTAGTTTCAGGTGTGCTAATATAATGTTGTATGTCAATTATACCTCAATTAAAAAAAAAAAAAACTTCTCAAAAACCAAAAACAAAACAGATGCTATTCATCTTGGGTAGTTGACTAAGGACCAATTCTATGCAAATTTTTGTATACAGACCTTTATTGAAATCCAAGAGTTGCTGCTATTTGGATAGCTCTTGCATAGAGTACATATAAATATTATTATCTAAATGGAGACATTTTTGAAAGCAAAAGGGAGCACTACTATTATTAATTACTCTGTGACAACAAGAGGCATAAACCTGGAGTACGGCTACCCTAGTCTTGCAGACTGACAGTCAAAGTGAATAAAAAGAATTTAAGAGCAAACTAAAACATAAAGAGACAACACAGACTCCGGAAACCTCTTCTGAATAGAATATCAAGCCACATCTGACTCAGAAATAGATTCTCCTCCTCTTTGCAGTAAGAGTGAAACAGTCTCCCCAGAATAATCCCACGAACTTTTCTGCCACTTCCAGAGTTCACCTTTTGCAAATTTCCTGAACTGGGGCTTTACTGTTCTCAGATCTGGAGTTATTACAATGTTTACTTGTCTTCGGGCTTGCGGGAAAAGAACTAAACAAAGATGGTGAATCTTAAATGTCAAGAAGATCATATTATTTCAGTGTGTTTGCATGGGACATTGAATTTGTGTGCAATGCTAAGTATTGAATGTATACTTAATAAATTTCCCTATAGGCTATTTTAATAACATTCATGTTATTCCTTTTATAAAGTAGTACACATATACTTATTATAGATCATTTTAAAACTACAAGAAAAATATACAGAAGAAAATTGAATCACCTGTAAACCCAACACCTAGAGAGAAAACATTTTGGTATATTTCTATTTGTGTATTCCAGATAGTTGAGATCATTCCATATAGGTCATTTCTTCTTCCCTTTTCCACCTACTGTTCGACCACTTTAACTTAATTGTTGTGCAGTATTCAATAATGATGCCACTTAGTGTTTATTGATACTGCTATATAGCATATAATTTTACCCATGTCACAGTCTTATGAGGTAAGTGATTTTATTAACCCATTTTGAAGATGAAGAAATTGGGCAAATGTGGGTTAGGGAACTTGCTCAAGGTTTCACCAGAATTAAGTGCAGAATCAGGTTTGAACCAAGTCTGAGTGATCCCAGAGCTCAGCTGCTAACCAGTAGGCTGTGTCCATCAGGTGTTGGTTATGAAAACAGAAAAACAGAAGGTTTTTTCAGTATGAAGGGATTTAATACAGGGAATGTAAGGCTCATACAACCTTGCATACACCTCCCATTGGGAGAGAGCAACAGTCAGGAAGGCCCTAGATCTAGAAATACAGTAGTGATGCCACTATTGTTAATCTCAGCTTCCAGGAGCACTTGAGAGCTGCTGGCAAAAGCCCACATCAGTCATTTGCTGATGCCCACACATGCCTAGAGCTTCTGCCAGAAACAATGGCCCATCCTTTTCTCCTGCCTTGTAAACCTTGGAAAGTGCCATGCCTGGTGATATCCACAAACACCTGCTGCCAAGGAAATCTGTGACATATAGTTTCCAGGCTTTCAGTACCTGTGGTGAAGGGGAAAGCTTAGAATGACAGGGAAGTTACGGAGATGCATAGGTGATATCAAATCCACAGGTTACGAGACAGAGCAGACTTTACTTAATTTTCCCCATCATGGTACATTTATGTTAATGCCTTGGCCTATGACTACAAATGAGACAGTGGTAACTCAGATTTCACTGGCTTGTGTCCCCACCTGCATACATGTTAACCACGCAACCCATTTCAGTTCTCTCTGGGAGCTCAACTGAGCTCACAAATGGTCCTCCCTGCTCTTCACTCCTGGCCCCTTGCTCTGCTTACTGCCTGCACAGCCACTGGAGGGCAGCACGTCCCCACCACCGCTGTGGCTGGTGCCTCTCCCCAAGCTAGGTCTCCTCATCCTCCCACAGCTGCAGACCCTCAGGTTACCAAAGCATGCCTCCAGCCCCACTGTCTTGAACCCAACCAAGGTTGTCCCCCAAGTGATGATGGCTCTGCACTGAGTCCTCCACCTCTTTCCTGAGTACCAGACAGTGTTTTCAAGCCTCTATGTCTCGTTTATGGAAACAGCTTCTTCAGCTTGTGTTGAGTAATCCTTTCTCCCTTGTGGTTGAACTGACCCAAGGGCCTGGGTTGCAGGGAGACACCTCACTGCCTGCTCCATCACTCACCCTAATCTCTTCCCCTCAGTGTACAAGCCAAACTTCCCTCTCAGAAGCTCTTTCCTCAGTGAAAATCAACGCATGCAGAAGACACCAGTTAACTACCAACTCTGACATTTCACGACTCATGTATTTATTGTCTGAACCCTTAGGTTCAGAAACTTTCTCCATACCTAGTGCTATGATGAAAATTTTGGACATGGCTCTTTGTCCAGTGTCTTTCCTTAGAGTAGGTTCTTAAAAATGGAATCACTGCTGTGGACTTGAAACAAACAGACTGACAGATATTTCTCCAGCAAAGATGGGTTTATTTGGGATCAGCAGAGAATTTCAATTCGGGGTCTGCAATTATGAGGAGCAATGTGCAAGTCCCTAGCAAGAAAAGGCAAGGAGGATACTTTTATAGAGAGGAAAAGGAAGTTGGGAGTGCTATAGTAGTCCATAACTTTTCATTGGCTGAGTCCTTGCAGGAAAGGAAGAGGAGTCTTTCTTCTTCCTGTTGGACTGTGCTATGGTTGCAGGACATGAGAGCTCCCCCTTCTGGTCTCCCAACTTTATTTAACTGAGGTCTCTGTTTATTAATTTTTCACACTGTAGAAAAGAGAATAAACATTTTTAAGGTTGTGATACAAATTGTTAGCAAATTGCTTCCATAAAATTTTTACCAATTTATACTTCTACCAGCCAGTAACAGGGCTTCTACTTGAACCCTGGCTCACTGCACCTTCCACTGAATAGTATTTTATCTATCTATCATCTATCTATTTTTCTATCATCTATCTATCTATCTATCTATCTATCATCTATCTATCTATCTATCTATCTATCTATCTATCTATCTGTTATCTATGTAGATATTTGTCCATATACTATATATGTGAAGTATATAATATACTTATATCTATATATCTATGTCTATGTTTATATTTATATAATTTCCCTGAGGCTGCTTTGATCACCATATCAAGTGAATTATGACTCAGTCCTCTCTCTCATATACATCACTGAGACTCTCAAACACCAAACATTCCAAAAATGCAAGGAAAGTAACACCCCCAAGACATTTGTTTAGTCAATGGTAATTGTGACAATTGTAACTGTTGACTGAATGCAAGGTATTCTTCCAGAGGTTGAAGTGGTATATTGCTAAGGAGTAGGTTAAGCTGTGAATGACCAAAAATCCAAAATACAGTGAGTTAAGCTAGATAGATTTTTCCCTCTTTCTCATACCAACAAAATCAGGAGTTAAGCAGGCCATGAATGGTATGAAATCCATTGAACCAGGTTCTATCCGTTTTCCATTCCCAAGTTTGTACCCACATTCCATCCAGCAGGAGGAGAAAAGAGAAGTCATGTTTCTTCTTTCCTGAAGACATTTTGCAGAAGTTGTACATATTACTTCTTCCTACAGCTCATTGCCCAGAAGTGAGTCATAGAGCCAAGTTCAGCTCCAAGGGAGGGTGAGAAATGCAGTCTTTTTTTTTCCATGTCATCATTTTCCAGCTAAAAATCAGAGGAGTTAAGTAAAGAACAGATACCGAGGAACAAATACATTCCTGTCTCAGAGGCATATTAAGTATAATATATGATGTTTGTTATTAAATGACTCACAATTTATTTATCTCCTGGAACGTCTATGTTCCTCCTTTACATAGAAAACACAGTGCTGTGGATAATAGCCTACTGTTTTTGTTTCCTTTAATTATAGTCTGCTTTTCCTTTGACATAGATTATAGTTTTAGAGGTATACTTCAAATTTGTTTTGGACTTCAAAAAGCTGTAACTTCTCATGCTTTGCTCTCGTTCCTAGCCCAGCCTCTCTGTCTGGCCATTAACTGATCTGAGAATAAACACTCAAATGCAGCAGGTGAGTTGTGAGCCTGGAAATTTGCTTCATATCCTTTACTTGAAAAAAGAAAAACAAAAATATACTAAAACATCTGGAAGCAAAGAAAAAAGCTAAGAGAGAAGAAAGACAGCAAGTTTCTGTGATATGCATCTCAAGTTATACTGGATATAGCTTCCATTATCCAAATTAAAAAAACCTAATTTGGACAGGCCAAGGAGCTTTAATGGAAAGAAATATATCAGTAGACTCAGAGCAATTTACAGAGATGGGATTTCATCATAGTACTGTATATATCTTGTGCATCTCATCAAGTGCACAACAGCCCAAAAAAATAGTTTCTTAAATTACTGGTCAAATAAAGACAGTGACACAGATTTTATGGATTAGTGACATTAAATAAAGAACAGAATTAGCTTGAACAATGGATCCCAGAAGTCTTGAGTCTTTTCTTATCACCTATAACCACTTAGCAAATATTTTTTCTGCTGCCTAATTGGTTGGGCTAAATGTCTCTAATTTTGAGTTAATTCCATCTTTATTTCCAGCTTTCCTATCCCTCTCCTGAGCCACATATACATGCAGTGTACTCTACTCAAGAAATACTTTCTAAATGAAGCAATTTGCCTATAGTTGATACTCAGTTCACATACATATGTTGATTGATGGCTTTTGTCTGAGGATTGTATGTGTTGAAAAAAAAAATCTATATACCACTTCACATCTCCTAGGATGGCTATAAAACACACACACACACACACACACACACACACACACAACAAAACAGAAAGTAATCAGTGTTGGTGAGAATGTGGAGAAATTGGGACACTCATATATTGCTAGTAAGAATGCATAATGGAGCAACCCCTGTGGAAAACAGTCTGTTGGCTCCTCAAAGAGCTAAATATAGAATTACCACATCACCCACCAATTGCGCTCTGGAAAAGAACTGAAAACAAGGGCCCAAACAGACACTTGTATACCAGTGTTCATTGCAGCATAATTTATAATAGGTGAAAAATTAAAATAGCTCAAGTGTTCAGTAACATTTGAATGGATATACAAAATGTTATGTGTAATACAATGGAATATTATTCAGCCATATAAAGGAATAATATTCTGATACATTCTACAACATGATAAACCTTGAAAACATTAAGCCAGACACAATAGGACAAATATTATATGAGTTCACTTATACGAAATATCTAGAATAGGAAAATTCATAGAGCCAGAAGGTAAAGCAGAGGTCGACAGGGGCTGAGGGGATGCAGGAATGGGGAGTTATTGCTTTAATGGGTACAGAATTTCTGTTTGGGGTGATGAAAAGTTATGGAAAAAGATAGTGGTAATGGTTCTATGATGTTGTGAGTATAATTAATGCCACTGAATTGAACTCCTAAAATGGTTAAAATTACAAATTTTTAATATATATTTTACCACAATTAAAAAAAAAATCTGTTGCTTTGGTCTTTCACATTAAAATGGTACTACATTTTATAGTTTACAAAAGATTGTCATGATATTTAATCCTCACAGTTCCATGAAGAGGGCAGAATATTTACCATTTCCTGCACCCCTGTCCTACCCCTGCTTTAATGATGATGAACTTGAAGTTTAGAGCAATCATGTGGTAACTTGCAGAGGTAGCTCTCTTACCCAAGTCTCTTCAAGTGCTGATCTCCTAGGGATTCAAACTCTGGGAATTCTTCCATGGCTAGTTGATCTTCAGATTCTTCCAAACTGAGCTGTTGCCATAGACTTTTAGCCTCTGGTTATGACTGGCCTCCAGGCCACCCCTAACTTTGAAGATCTGACCCTCTGACTGAATGATTATTAAAGGAGTGTAAATTCGGTCAAAACCTGCCTGGAAAGGGATTTAATTTATACCTTCAGAAGATGCACAGGAAGAAGATGCACAGAAAATCAAATGGAGTGGATCTGATGTTTCCCAAAGCTGGGGCAAAAGTTGGGTTAGCCTGGAAAACTTAAGACAGCCTGGGAATTGTAGATCAGGGTCTAATTCTTTTAGGGTCATTGAGAGCCCATGTTACTTCATTCGATTCTCACGAGAATGGAGGGAGAAATGGCAGTAGGAATGTTTTCTCCTTTTCACAGTTGAGAGAAGGTTAAGTGCTTGCTCAAGGTCATACAGTCAGAGAGGACTAAGAGGAAAATAGACTCAGGTACCTTAACTTCTAGGTCAGGGCTCTTTCCATTATGCTGCAGCTGGCTGCTTCTAAGAGACCCAAAGCCAATGCCCAGAAAATGCCATGTAGAAGACTGCTGTTACTATTCTAAGTTTAAGTTGGGGGAGGGATGCAGTGGGTACAGCCAGAGGTGGAGTGTGGGGATGCCATCCTGCCATCATGGATATGGAGTCTTTTTTATGGCTTATGCCACTCCAGCTGGCATAAACAAGACATAGCTAAAGATTAAATGTCCTGAACAGTATTAAACCATTAGATTTCTTGACACCACCTCCCAGAATTCTGTCCTGTTTACGTTCTCAATCAAGTTTCTGTTTATCAAATGTCTAAAATGTTCATGAGGAGATGTCCTCTTCCTGCCAATTGGCAGGGAGCAAATACTCTCTCATATACTCTGGGAAGGAAAAAAATTCCTTTCAGTCCAGAGCTCAAGTTGCCAAGAATAAGCTGCGTTACCCCTACCCCTGCCTTGGGTGACCAATTTGTCCCAGTCTGCCTGGGACTTTTCCAGCTGAAAGTCCCGTGTCCTCCTTTTAACCCAGGACAAACTGGGGTAGTTGGTCATCCTACCACGGCCCTGATTTTCTGCATCACCTCCCCCGTGAATCCATACCTCTTCCATTCCTACATTTAGGGCTAATTTTTGCAAAGTTGATCCTTCTAGGACAGGGGGTTGTTAATAGCAAATAGAAGTCCCATGAGATAGCCTGGGGCAGAGGGAGAGGGGGCTTTCCATGGATCTCCCAACTTAGGCATGATGGTGTTGATGGGAAGGAGTTCCCTCTTCCTGCTTCTGAGGGTGATGAATCAGATCCTGCAAAATGCTCTGTCCTCACTAGAAAGACATTCTGTGGCTCTATCTACATCTAACCAAGGCAGATGGATTGGTGAACTGAGCTTGATGGCCTTTTGCTCTGTGGGACAAAGAGAGTCCCCGTGAAGCTACAGGACAGATTTTTCTGGGTCCTGGGCTTCCTGGTATGAGACTTGAGAGGCTCCTGGGAGTGGAAGAGAGTGGCTGTGGCTGGCTGGAAATGAGAGATATTGGTGCCACTCACTCCTGCCAGGAGGAAATTAGGACTATCCCATTGCCCCAGGGAAAATTTTTAATGTTTTTAGAATAGAACATTCTAGTAAAGTCAAGCAGGGAGCAATTACCTACGACATCAGTCTACCGTAGTAACTGAGAAGGTTCAGCACAAGCCAGTGTGTCCTTCATTTCTCTTGGCAAAGTAGGTCTGATGACTTTGGCTGGCTTTACCCGACTCAATGCGGCTGGCAGGTTGTCCCAGCAGATTAGATGAAGCGCTGCGCTAGCCGAGAGGTTAAAGCACTTGCTCAGGTGCCCCCTTCCCAAGTGTTCCTATTTCCTTAGGACCGAGTTCTCCTTTACAGGCTTAGATCCGGCCGCCTTTCTCTCCTGTCACAGGGTATTTGCTGCAGCTGGATTTGTTGATTTAAGGCGTGACTATTTGACAGCTCCGGGGGCGAGGGGAGGGGGAAGGACATCTAATAGCATTTCAGCTTCACTGTCCTGCCGGGACCTTCGGTAAAGCAGAAGACGGATGCACTGCATGTGTGCGCAGCGCTTATGTAAGCTGCAGGGAGCAGCGCGGAGTGGAGAACGGGAAGACAGGCGGGGGGCAGGGAGATCCGGTGAGGCAGGCCCAGCAGTGCGGGTCCCAGCTTGGAAAGCCGCGCGTGGAGGTGCGGCAGGACAGTACTGCTGCAATGCAGAGACAGCAGCAGGGGCGGAGGAGGGTTTGTGAGCTCCTAGCTGCGGTGCTGGGACGCAAAGCCCTAATTTGGCAATGCTCAGCGGGTAGGGCTGAAGATGGTGGGAAAGCTGCCTTATTGGGGCTTGTTTGTGGCAATAGGTGGGGGTGTGCAGTGAGGGTGGGAGCGAGGAGGCAGAGGGGAGAGGAAAAGGCCAGAGGCCTTTGGGCTGCTTTGCCGGGGGGAGGAATTAAAGCAGCAAGATTCTTCCTTATGATCTCAGCCAGACTCCTCCCCATCTTTGACTTTCCTAAACCATGGCCCACAGCTGCCCACCCCAGCACCTAGTAACTAGCAGAAGCTCTGCTGGAGTCATCATGTTTGGAGATACATGACAGCATCTCAGCTAAGTAGGCACCTCCATGTTGCACCAATCAGGTGGTTGCCATCCCACAATATTTCTTTTGAGTTTATTCTGCGCAAGGTACCAGGCAAGACCTTTCAGGGCATATTCCTGCCCTCTGGGTCTTTCAGGATAATTGTAAGAAATAGGTAAGGGCCCAGATAAATAAAGCATACAGCTGAACATGGTACCTCAAACCCCTGAGGAAGATGCAAAGTGCCATATGTTTTTATCCTGTAGGTTCAAATACCTAACACCTTTCCTTCCAACTGATTTTCTGCTTTGAAGGAACAAGATATGGGTTATTTTGTATGATCACAGCAATCTGGTCAGGTTGTCAACAGGACAAAAGCTGTAGGTACATTTCAGCTTCTGTTCAACTTCAATAATTTTCACTCTCTTTTTGTTCTGGTAGAGAAAGCTGGCCTTTAAAATCAGACAGACCTGGGTAGAGATCTTGGCACTGTCATTTACTTGCTTTTTGTTATTGGGCAAGGAACTTCACTGTCAGTTTTCTCATCTGTTAAGTGGGGTTAAATAAAAAGTGGTTAAGAACACAAGCTCTGAAGTTAAACTGCCTGGGTTTGACTACACAATCTACTACTTATTAACTGTGATCTTAGGTAAGTCGCTGAACCTCCTGGCATCTCAGTTTCTTCATCTGGAAAATGGGGACAATAGTACCTACCTCATGGGGTTGCTGTAATGATTAAATACGTTAATATGTGCATAGAGTTTAAAATAGTGGCTAACAAAGAATAAGTGTTTTATAATAATAATAGTGGCTAATAAAGAATAAGTGTTTTAAAATAATATAATAATTTTATAACAACAATTTCATCACAAGGTTGCTGTGAGGTATAGACAACATACATAAAAGTACATGGAAAATAAATCTGAGTACATGTAATTGCCTCCTTCCTTTGCTTATCATGAGTTAGAAAACAACAGAAGAGCCCTTCTGCACTAACACTCTGAACCACATAACTAAGTCTTTTTTTTTTTTTTTTTTTTTTTTTTTTTTAAATTTTATTTATTTATTTATTTATTTATTTATGGCTGTGTTGGGTCTTCGTTTCTGTGCGAGGTCTTTCTCCAGTTGCGGCAAGTGGGGGCCACTCTTCATCGCGGTGCGCGGGCCTCTCACTGTCGCGGCCTCTCTTGTTGCGGAGCACAGGCTCCAGACGCGCAGGCTCAGTAATTGTGGCTCACGGGCCCAGCCTCTCCGCGGCACGTGGGATCCTCCCAGACCAGGGCTCGAACCCGTGTCCCCTGCATTGGCAGGCAGATTCTCAACCACTGCGCCACCAGGGAAGCCCCATAACTAAGTCTTATATGGGTAGATAATTTTTTCTTCTTTTGCTACTGCTACTCTCCTTCTAAGAAAATGGAAGCTAAAGTTGACATAGGGAGTGATTATTAATATGATACAGTAGGTCTTAACGGTAAATACAGGAGTTATGCTAAAGTACAATTTTCAAAAAGGTAAAAATCATGACTCATATACAAATACACAATGAATAAATTTCAAACATTTTATTTAACCCATCAATTAATTAGGGAATGAGTAAGATGCTAAAATCTGTTCAGAGGAGAATTTGAAGAACACACACACACACAGCATCAGGAATGTTGAAATGAATTCTCTAATAGATACAAAACTGGTTAATAGCCTATAGTGCCATAAAGTATAATACTTGGAGTTAACTTTTTTACAGGATGGAAATCAATCAAATCTCTACCAGACAAAATTCATTTGCATTTCTATAGACAAGAATAATTTGCTTTACTATCAGTTTTCTACAAGTTAACTTCTATTCATACAGATCTGTAAAATGGCCTAGTTTATGAAAACAGATGAAGATACATACCCTATAGAAGCAATTAATCCCCAGAGAATCTGCTAGCTGATACCCAGATCTTCACTGAAAAAGCACCCAGTAAAGTCCCTAATAATTACAGATAAATCAAAAGATAAAATATCTCTTAAATTGGAAAGAAGTGATATTTATTTGTGAGAACTACTTACACTTATAAGTTGACTGTATAAATTGAGGTGAATTTATATTTGTGATGTTACCTCATCAAACACCTTGGGGTTCCTAGGACCAAGACCATCCTCCTTCAAATGTGAGAGTTTAGAGGTGATAGCTGATACTAGGATTGCTAATAGCAGAAGCTGCTTTTGGCCGACAAGCTTCTCAGAGATATTCTATGGCTTGATGACTCTTCTTCCAGAGTCAATGCAACCTTGAGAGAGAAGTTAAGCCACAGGTCTCCAAGAGAGTGGGATAGGAAACCCGAAGTCGGGGTGGGGAAGGGGAAAAGGGAGGCTCAGGCCTCTTGCGGTTTGATCAATGCTAAGCCACCGGGACACAAAGTAGAATAGCTCTTTTCTCTGACTTCTTGGCTCCTCCAACACTGTCTGCCCAAAGTCCATAAACAATATTTGTATTAACACATTCAGTCTCCATGAAGTAGGAGATTTTTTTCTAACTACTTTGGATATAATCATGGGCTAGTAGAAATGTTGAGAATTGCATGATTCAGACTCCTTGGAAAGTTTTCCCCAGGAACTCAATGCTGAGTGTGCCCTTACTTCCTAGCAGGGAATCAGCTGTATCTCTCAAAGCATGGTCTGGGAGCCCCTAAATTACAATCACTTGGGGTGTTGCCTCCAAACTGCTGGGCATGAAGTCATTTAAACAATCAGTGGGCCAGACTATTTCTCATCTCCTTTTTTTGGAGGTGAGACCAGCCAGTTTCTCAGAGACACCACTGGGAGGAAGGAAGGTGACAGAGAAATGTCATAGAGTAAATTTCACCTGGTTTGTGCTACTTGGTGATATAGTACATATACCCTAGTGGTTCTCTAACTCCTGTGTTTGGGGAACCAGGGAGAAGTGAAAGAAAACAGTGGAATCAACCAAATCTGATTTATTCATCAGGAGACAAAGAAATGGTTTCTCTTCCTCTTTTCTTTACTCAGGCCACATAATTAAGTCTAATTAATGGAAAGTGGGTGTAGGGGTTGTTCAGAATGTATTTTTAGTTGTCATTACCCAAAGACAGCAATCAACAAGCAGATGAGACTTATCTCTATCTTACCATAGGAGAGGAACATGGATTTTTGTTAATGAAGGGGAAACGGCAAATGGATATTTGTTGTGGCTTCTCCATCCACGGGTGGCCAACTGGGGTGGAGGGGGCAATGGGATGGAGAGCCAGGAGACACATTTTGTGTCCTGAACTGACGCCACCCTGTATTGAATGCCTGCTTTCTGTCAGGAGAGGCTAAGTGCTGCACTAATGTTCTCTTCTCACACTACTGGAAGAGAGGTGAGGACCAAGGGATCTTATTCCTTCCTTCCTCGCCCCAACCTGAGCAAAGATGAGCCTCTAAGTGGCTTTCCCTGAAGTATGCCAGGCCACTGGGATTTTTAACCAGAAAGGGCATTTCAGGGTATTGCAATTTGGCAGCTTTAGAGATCCACTCTCATTCTGACCTTCAATCTAAATAATTAGCGTCTTCTCATCTAACTAAACGAAGAAGATCTGGGGCAGCATAGGACAGAATTAGAAATAACCCACCAGGAGGTGAGAGCTCAGCCCGAGGAGGACAGCACCTGGCTGTAACCTAAATGAAGAAAACAAATCAGAGGCAGACAGAAGCCTCCTCAATCTGCACTTGTTGTTTTTCTAAAAAACTGAAAAATGACTCTTTTTTTAAAAAAAATCCTCATTATTTTATTGAAGTATAGTTGATTTACAACGTTATGCCAATCTCTGCTTACAGCAAAGTGACTCAGTTATACACATGTAGACATGCTTTTTTTTTTTTAACATCTTTATTGGAGTATAATTGCTTTACAATGATGTGTTAGTTTCTGCTGTATAACAAAGAGAATCAGCTATACATATACATATATCCCCATATCCCCTCCCTCTTGCGTCTCCCTCCCACCCTCCCCATCCCACCCCTCTAGGTGGTCACAAAGCACCGAGCTGATCTCCCTGTGCTATGCAGCTGCTTCCCACTAGCAATCTATTTTATGTTTGGTAGTGTATATATGTCCATGCCACTCTCTCACTTCGTCCCAGCTTACCCTTCCCCCTCCCCATGTCCTCAAGTCCATTCTCTACGTCTGTGTCTTTATTCCCGTCTTGCCCCTAGGTTCTTCAGAACCATGAAAAGTGACTCTTAGCAAACTCCTTTAACAAACAAATAAACCTAGGATGAAATTTCCAGTGCACCTCCTTCCCTGACAGGAATAATAAATTAATCCTAGGCTGCAGCAGCTGCTAGGGCATCACTCAGAGCTGTTTCCATCCAGTCCCGGGAGAGCCCCTGAAGTCCCTCCGCCCTGCTTCCATGCCAACTCCACTAAATTTAGCTCTTCCAGCATGTGCACAGTCTATATTTAGTACCTGAAAGTCAGAGTTCAGCTTTCAATTCATCAAGCCATCAGTCATCCCTCCATCCAAGCGACACATAGAGAAAAATCCTTCCAAAAGTAGCACTTGCTCTCTACCAGGGGTGGAAGCCATTCTTAGAATGGGGAATTCACTGAGCCAAAGGGGTTTTCTCCTCACCCAGATGGTGTAAGGAGCTCCTGAGAATGCTAGGCACAGAGCCAGGGTGTGGAGTGTGGCTGCAGAGAGCCAGAGGGCAGGGGGAAGAGGAGGGAAGGAAGGAGAGAATGGCCAGCAGGCCCTGCTGCACTCTTCCTGTCCCCACTGAAATTGCAGGCAACTGGGTGTGGATGTTGACACCACACCCTACCTTAGATGTCACTTCTTGGTGGAAATTTGCCCTGAGACCCCTCAAAGAGGATTAAGAGCCCCTCTTCTGCACACAATATTTCCTCTGCTATGCTCTACAGCAGCTACCCCCTCAAATTATGATGTGCAAATAAATCACCTGGGATGTTGTTAAAATGTGGGTTCCCATTTGGTATATCTGGGGCCTGAGATCTTGCATTTGTAATGAGTTTGCAGGGCAATACTCTGGTAGGGCAGCAGTGGGGCTGTTCTGGGGCAAAGGTGATACGAGGCTGGCCAGTGGGTAGCAAATCTAGATGTTGCCTCAGGGGCTGAGCTTATAAGTTCATGGGTGAAGGCATTATAGGAGGGGTGCTGGGAAGGGAGGAAAGTGTCGGGTCTTCTTTTATCCACCCCCACCGAACCACCGTTAGCACCGTGGTTGCAGGCCAGTGGCACTGCACCAAAGTAAAGGAGAGATCCTAGAACATGGAAAAGAAGGCCCGTGTCTGTGGCTCTGAGCAGCTCCTATTCTCCCACCTGGAGACCTCTCGTTAGAACAAACAATGCTGCAGGGGTACCTCAATGGGGGGCATCAAAACACAGCTGGGGCTGCTGTGCAGGGGCCTGGGTTTTCCCAGGGGCAGCCCAAAAGATAGACTGTTAACTGCTCTCATAGTATAATCCAACTGGGAGTTGGGAGGAGGTTTCAGGATGCTATAAACTAACAACAAAGAGTAGTGAAAGGCAAAATACCCCAGACAATTAAGGAGATGATTTAATTCAGGCTATTGCAATAGGAAGAACATTCATTAATAAATAACGTCTCAAAGAAAAGGAAGGAAGGAGACTTGGCATTATAGGGGTGGATAAATGAGAGCCTCGAGGAAGGGTCTTATTTCAGAATATTCAAAATATTGGAGGACAATGTGGTTAATGATTTTAGAACCCAAAAGTTTGGAGGAACAAAAGGATGGAGGAATTTATTAACCTTAGAGTTTTATAGGAACACAGGACTCAGGTAAGTTTCAACCATGTCAGAGTATAAGGTGGTGACTCTAAAGTGTGGTGTGGGGATTGCTGTGGGACAGGGACAGACATGAGTACATCAGAGCTCAGATAAGCAAGAGGTCTCTGTGGACCAGTGTTGGCTGGAAGCAGTGACATTGTGGAGCTGGCTTGAACTGCTCTCAAGAGCTAATTTAAACATACATCGATATTGCAAACTGACTGTTACACAATTGGTAGTTTGAAATTGGCCATGACGGGGTATTTACACCATGAAAATTGGCAAACACTATACATCAGTGCTTCTCCTCTGTCCACCCATCTAGAGAGCTGGTTGTTACACATTCGTCAGCATCCCATCGCCCAGAAGGCCCTGTGGAGGAGTCAGAATTTGAAATAGATGTTAAAATTTGGGAAAAGAGTATCTTATATTTCTCCTCCACAAGTCAGTGCCAGAAAATAGAGGGTTAACACTTGTACTCCTTAAACTCCTAAACTAAGTACGCAGAGTTGAAATAGAAATAAATTAAGCATTGTTTAAGTAAGGGCATATGGTCTGAAAAAGAATTTTTATTTTCATTTTACAATGGGACAGAATTGTCCCAGGAAATTTGTGACATATAGATACAGTACTTGTGTGCCATTCTATTATCCAGAGAATTCTGTTCAACAGATATTTTTTGAGCACCTATAATCTGGTGATTATATTATGAGATCTCTAGTGCCTTCTGAATTGTAAAAGCAAGATTACTTTATGTTTCTTATTGTTTAACTCTTGTATATTTTGTGTTTTTATAATTATCTTTTAAAAGTACTACAATTACATCCACCTCTTTTTAAAGGAGAGATTTGATATCCTGCATTATTCAAACATAGCCAACAACATAGCTTGGTATAGGCATGAAGAAAATTCCATGTTGTCATATCAGAGTAGGGTATTCAATGCTTCCAGTGCATTTCCTATTTGAAGGTGGATATACCACTAACCTTATTATCCTTTTACCCTAATCAATTCTTTGGATTCTAGTTCTCTCTCATAAGAAGGATTCATTTGTTCCCCAATTTTTAAAACTACAAACTGTTGAATCAAGTGCGGTCAGAGAAAAGAGCAGGGTTATATTAGGACAAACCTATTCCTGCTACAGAAAAAAAAAAAAAAAAACAAAAAAAAAAACCCTCAAAGTATATATCAAATCCAGAAGTCTGCTTTGAAGAAAAAAATAGGAGTTAGCTAGCCATAGGAGGTGGGAGGAATTCCAGTAAAAGGAATAGTATTTGGTCATGCCATTGTACTCTAAAGCATTTATTGTTGTCTTAATTGAAACATATATAGGCTTGACATAAGATGAGAGGTGGGATAAAATAAGGAGGGATCAGATCAGAATCAGGCAATAGTCACACCATTTAGGACTTTGTGGTTTAATCTTACTTGGGAGTTTGAGCTTTACCTTGAAAGCTGTAGGAAACTCTCAAAGGATTGGGATCAGAGCAGTAGAAGCAGTATGGCAATAGGTTGGAGGAAGCGGGATATTGGGGAAGGATGTTAGTCTTTTTTTTTTTTTTTCTTTAACATCTTTATTGGAGTATAATTGCTTTACAATGGTGTGTTAGTTTCTGCTGTATAACAAAGTGAATTAGCTATACATATACATACATCCCCATATCTGCTCCCTCTTGCCTCTTGTCTCCCTCCCACCCTACCTATCCCACCCCTCCCCGAGGCTGGCAGGATGGTTGGAGATTCTATTCAAGAGATGTTAAGGAGAAAGCATCTGCAGTCTTGGTGATGTAATTGATTGATTGGAAATGGGGATTGAGAGAGAGAAAAGTATAAAAAGATTCAAAGGTTTCTGTGTCTAAAGACTGAATAGATAGTGTACAATTTGCCAAGATAGGGAATGCAGGAGGATTTTGAACAAATACATTTAACATGTATTGGTGAAGAGCATCTTGGGGCAAATTTGCAAGCTTCTCATAATTCCTTATCTCTCTAGTAACCTGCTATATTTCAACAGTAACATGACTTGAGCTGCCTTCATGGTGGTTAATTATGGGTATATGTTAATTATGTGTATAAGTCAAATAATATATGATTAGGAATGAACAAATATGAATCTGTATACTAGTAAAAACCTCCACAGTAGCTAACCTTGTTTGGCTGACTTACTGAGTCAATGGCATGCTCATCTGAATTCCACTGACTGCCATACAGTGTCTTTTAATATCACTTGGGCATTCTTAAACTTCCGTTTTGTGACGAAAAACTTTAAATATTTATTTTATTGATTGATGTTTGAAAAATAACAATGGAAACATGATATTATTGTTTTTAATAAAATGAACTCACTGGAATCCATTTTTGAACCTTTGGGTTTTGCCAACCGCCATTTTGGAAACATTGATATTCCTCATTATGATAGAGACCCGACATCAATTAGAATATGTGCTCCAGAGCTCTAATATTGAAAACTATTTTTTAAAAAACAGAATTCATCCAGAATTGAATTGTTTTAATGTACTAGTATTCGTTTGCTAAGAATTTGATATTGATTTTAAAATACATTTCTTCCTCAATGAATGTGATCAATATGAGTGAAACTTTCAAATCACATGGATCACTTTGTTACCTTTGACTTCTAACCCTGCCACCAGCGAGCTTACCTGCGTTGAACCAATCCTTTCCTTGTTTTCTGCCTCATTACAATGGAAGTTCTACCTCGCGTCAGAAGCTGCCTCTTTCAACTGAACCTCCAGGTTCTCATCCCTTCTGCTTCCTCTGTGGCCATACACTATCCCTTTCTACTGGGATCTTCAACCTCTTCCTTTCTAGTAACTACCCTTAACATGAAAGTATGCTCACATCTATTCTACCTTATGGAAGAATTCCCATTCAAGCCTAAGCCACCTGCATCTACTCTTCTGTTTTATTTTCCTTCTGTTCACAGCCACATTTCTTGAAATAGTAGTTTATTCTGGCTGCCCATTTTATCACCTCTAATTAACTCTTCAACTCATAAGATTTCTGTTTCCACTACTTCCTTGAAACTACTCTTATTATGTTTATCTCTGTATCACTAAGTCTACAGGCCACTTGAACTAGTGTAAAGAGCTTGGTTTTTTTCTCTGGGGTTGGAAGCCATTGGAGAGTTATGAACAGAAAAAATGACATAATGTAACTTATATTTTATCAAGGTCACTCTGAAAGGTGCAAATGTGAAGGCAGGGACACTTATTAGAATTCTATTAAAATAGTATTTGTGAGATATAATGGTGACTTGAATACTAATATGGTAACAATGTAAATAGTGAAAAATGGTCAGATTCTGGGGATGTTTTTAAGATAGAGTTGATAGGATTTGAAGATGGAGTGGAAATTGAGTGTGAGAAAAAGATAGGAGTCAAGAGTGATTCCAAGGTTTTGACTTGAACAAATGAGAGGATACCAGTCAATTCTATTCTTTCAAGTTGTGCACCTCACAGAAAAAACTCAGACTATCCTGCTGTCCAACTGAAAATGGGAAGGACTTTGGATTTTACTCTGAGTGACATGAGAAGCATGGAGGTTTTTGAGCAGAGGAATGACACAAGCTTACTTACATTTTGGAAGATCACTCTGCTGATTAGAGAATAGATTATAGGGAACACGGATGGAAGAAAGGAGATCAGTGAGACAGTTTTGCAATAATGCAGGAAAGACACAATTTTGGATGGAACCAAGGTGGTGACAGTGGAAGTAGTGAGATGTAGTCAGATTCAGGCTACTAATTGAGAGAAGAATTGATGTTTTGTTGATATGAGGGATGAGAAGAGAAGAGGAGTCAAGGATTACTCTAAGATCTTGTCTTGAGCAACTGGAGGAATGGAGTCACTACCATTTACTGAAATGTGAAAGACTACAGGACAAGCAGGCTCAAGGATGGGATGAGAAATTAAGAGTTTATTTTTTGGCATGATAAATTTGAAAAGCCTATAAAAAAAAAACCAAGTGGAAATATTAACTGGCAGCTGTATTCACAAGGCTGGTGTTCACGTGAGAGATTAGGTCAGAGTTATAAAATAGAGAATTATCAGCATAGACATGATATTTAATTCTATGGGACTGAAGGAGATCACCAAGGGAGTGAATATAGATGCCGAAGATATCTGAAAGTTAAGCCCTGGTTCTATGTACATTTGGATGCCAGGGATATAAGTAGGAACTAACAGAGGAGATTGAGAAGGAGCAGTCAATGAAGTAGATAAAGAACCAAGAATGATGTTCAAGAAAAAATATTTCAGGAAGGAAACTGTGATCCTTAGGGTCAAATGCTGCTGTTAGGTCAAGTAGGATGAACTGTGAGAATTCACCCCTGGATTTAGCTTTGAGGGTGTTAGTGTTTGTGTGTGTGTGTGTGTGTGTGCGTGTATGTGAGGGATTGAACATATTGACAAGACCAGTTTTTAATGCATGCTGAGAAGGAAAGTCTGATTGGAGTGAGTTCAAGAGAGAATGGGAGTAGTGGAAGGGAAGACACCACATATAGACAACTCCTTATGACGGTTGCTACAAAGGGGAGCAGAGAACTAGGGCAGTAGCTGAAGGCAGAAGTGAGGTTGAGAGATGGGCTTAAAGTGAGATAAGTAACAGTGTGTTTTTACGCAGGTAAGAAAATTTATTATGTGGGAAAGAGATGAGACACTGGAGGGAGCAAAATCCTTGAGAAGGTGCCAGGGGATGGGATCCAGAGCACAATATAGGGGTTAACTTCAGCCAGCACCATGGATAGTTCATGAATTGAAACAGGAGATAAAACAGCTTATAGGTAGAGCTGCCAGTAGATTGTTAGGCAACAGCATGTGGAAGATTTTTTCTGATTGTTTCTAATTCCTATGGGAAATAAGAAACAATGCCACCACTTGAGAATGAGAGGAGTTGTTGGAGGTTTAAGGAGAGAGGAGAAGGTGTGAAATTCTTGTCTAGGAGAAATGGAGATTGAATAAACTAAGGATAATAGGATGGGGAGGATCACAAAGAGCCTCAGGTAGGTTAGTGATCATCCATTGAAAGTGACACCAGTTAGCATGGCTGTGCTTTTTTCTCCAGTTAGGCTGAAGGTTCAGGGAGGAAAGGGTGTACCCTCATCTCCCTTCCTTTTCTCATTTTTTCTTGCAGTGCAAAAAACTCCCTTCCTTTTTCATTTTTTCTTGCAGTGCAAAAACTCTTGAAGCTCTTGGCTCTTTCTTGCCAAACTCTGATTCCAGATGAGAGTTGGGGCTTAAAGAGAGACAGATCTTTCTCTGGAATGTCTGTTCTTCCTGCCAGTCATCATTCATCTGGCAGGCCAGCTTTTGACTGCACTGGTATTTTAAGCATCCAAATGTGTTCTAAGCCAGCCTGGCAGCCATTCTATGCAATCCACGTCACTGGTCACTGCCCTTTACACCAGAAGGGACCTAGGGACCTTTGGAATCCTCAGTCAGCAGAGCCTGGTCTGAATTGCAATGGAATCCATTTGGTCAGGGACACTAATAGACTGGATTCGCAGGTGAATAGATTTGGAATTTTTGTTAAAAGGAAGGGGGGTGTCAGGGAAGGAGGCTGCTGGGAAGGAGTAAAGTTTAGATATGATTTAAATAAAATAGGCTTCAAAGAAAACGTTCTTCCCCTGACCGCCACCCCTGCAAAAGCTGCACAAAATACATGAGATAAGAGGTTAGCCTATAACCTAGATTCGTAGATATGTATTGATGCCCTCATGTCTGTAGCTTGGGAGTGATTACTTCATTTATACCCATAAAGTACTCAGAACAGTATCTGGCAGATAATAAAGCTCAATACATATTAGAAAACATAATAATAATACTGTTATAATACTATTATTATTTTATTATTATGCCTTGACTAGGGCTGAGTTGCTTCTTGTTTCTGTGTCTTTTTCTAGACCATGAAGAAAATCTTATTTAAATAAGCAACAAAAATTAATAGACTGATTAACTTGGTTCTTATACAAGGATGATATCTCCATCTCTGAAACACAACGAAGATGTGACGTGAAGTAACATTTTGAGTAGTGGGAAGACATGGGGTTTTGAGACAGAGATGCCTTAGCTCACCTGCACTTAGACAAGTTACTTAGCTTCCAAGAACCTTACTCTTCTGAAGTATAAAATGAGACAGCAATAACCCATCCTGAGATTGTTATTGGAATTTAATAAATCAATAAATATAATTGTATTGTGAATAGCGTTGGGTATATAGTATATATCCAACAATGGTACCTCTGATTATTGGTAAGTTTTGTGGATTCCTTATGTGGTAAAATCCTTCCTCTTCTCCATGTACAGAATTTTTTTTTACCTTTTCAGGGCCAACTTGATGCCGGTCTCCACAAAAATTCTAGTCCAGATTCTCCCAGACAGGTTTAATCTTATTTCCTCTGGGCTCCTATTCCATTTTGCATCGTTTCCCCTCTCCTTCCCCAATTCATCTTGGAAGTCTTTTTCCTTGCATGTCTGTCTCTTAAGCTAGATTTAAATTTTTTTTATATATCTCTGAATCTCCTTACCATTTAGCAGAAAGACTGGGATGTAGTAGACGTGTAACAAATGTTTACAGAATTCATTGAGAGTTTTCTCTAATCTTCAAAGCTGAGAAACTGACCTACATTTATAAGGGGCTCATTTCTCTCTTTTCCCAAATTTCCCCTATCAGAATTTTGGGAACAATATAGAATAGTGAGTAAACGTATGGTGTCTGAAGTCAGTAGACCTCTTATGGAATCGCATTTCAGCAGTAACATAGTGTATTGCCTGATATATCATAAGCAGCTAATATTATGTTATCTATTATTATTATTGTCATTGTAGGTACTATCATCATCATCATTAACAGAGAGACACTGTCTGTCCTGCTTATAATCTAAGTAGGGAAGGAAGACACATACGAAATGCCACCAGAGCACAGTACAAGACCGATATTTACTAGCCCTCCCTTGTTCTTGGAGCACGAGGATAGCACAGCTGGATCCAATCAAGAAAAGATCACTCTCCAGGGATGACAGAAAGGAAACAAACTGTTCCTAGGTGGTTTACACTGCTTCCTGCACTAGCTGATCAAAGTAGTTAGAGCAGATAAGTGACCAGTAAAGTCAGGCAAAAAATGGATCCTACTTCTGTGCCAGGGATGAGGTAGCATGTTATAAAAACGTACACTTAAAACTATGAGGACAAGTGTTAGCCATCAGATCTTCAGTGACTGAAAGAGTCTCAGATTTGTTGTAGGAAAGTGACTGTGAAAGGGAAGGTCAGACAGAGGAGGACATCTCAGTCACTTAAGCTGCTCATGGACACTTCTCTGCCATAATTGAGGTTCATTTTATTAATATCCAAGAAGAGAGGAACTGAAGCTGTAACACATACGGCAGTATGGTGTAATAGAAGGAAAAGGAGATTCAGTCCTGGATTTATTACTTACTAGCTCAGTGGCTTTTGTAAATTACTGAATCTCAGTGATTTTCAGTTACCTGAGGATGGTTGGGAGGGTTAGAGATGATGTAACATACCCATGCTCACTAACTGGCAACGTCATCATTGAGGACTCTATCATTGAGAAACACCTGAGCTTTTTCAAATTAGAGAATAATAATCAAAACTAACCATAACCAAAAAAAATTCAGTTAAATGCTCTGACTAGTTTTGGGCATGGGCCTCCTAAGACTCTTCTTGCCCTGGATCAAAACTTCAGAAGACAGTAAATTGGCTTTTTTCTATTCTGGGTCCTCTTCTATACCACAAATCTCAGTTTAGAAAATTATTGAAATTGTTCTTAAGGGCACTGAGCTGAGGTGTGGGAAGACATCAATGCCCACTGTTCCTACTATAGAGAAATTGCTCAAGGGCACATGTCCCACTGATGGTGGGTTAGTGATGTCATCTTCCTACACAGAGGACATTATTAATATCACAGTGACTCATACTGTGTGACTCTTCAGGCACTTGCTGGAGGGAGGGGAAGGGTGGGGATAGATCTACAAAAATAAGGAGGGAGGAGAGGGACTGAGACTTTGATGAAATATTTTAAATGGGGAAGTCGCACCCTCTTTAGCTCTGAGAGATGAGAAACATGGAAGTCACATGAAAGGTAGGAAAGAGGAAAATTGGAGAGGGAGTTAGAAAAGACAAAGGGAAGAGATCAATACAAAAGGAGGGAAGCAAAAAAGAGAAAGGAAAGTGTGGCCTGAGGACAAGGTAGAAAAAGAGTGTCATTATTTTTCTAAGATTGAAGCTATAGGGATGACCAATAAAAGAAGATTAAATTTGTAAAATATATCCAGGGGTCAAAGGGATCCCAGGAAGAAAGTATTTAGGAACATCTTTGTCAGTGATTTTTGAGAATCTGATAAAATCCATGGACAAAAACAAAGCATATAAATTCCAAATGTTGTGTACAGTTTTGTGGAGTTCATAGATTCCCTAAAGCCAATCCATGGATTCTCCTCCTAGGAGATTCTGCCTTATGTATTCACATACATTAATTTGAGATAGTGGTAAGTCTGGAGTTTCCTCAGGCAAGTCTGAAAGTCAAACAAAAAGTTTATGAATATTATATTTTTAGTGTCTTTTCAACTACATGAATGTTTCTTTTTCAATCTAGCTCTGATCATATTTATTTGTTTATTCAATATACTGATTTTTGTAAATTTCAGGAAGTTTTGCTAGATTTTAAAAAAATGATAATTAGTAAATAACCCAAGGGTTTGGGGCCAAATAAAAGAGGAAAATGGCCTCAAATAATAAAATTTACCATTTGGATGTTAGGCTTTTTCAGGCTGGAAGAAAGAGGTCCACTGGGTTTCCTCGGGTAACAGGGTTTGTTTTAAACATACACAGGGAATTAAGGAAAATAGGAGTTGTACTGCATGGGCCTCATGAAGGAAAGGAAGCATTGAAATGCCAGACCACACAGAGACTGTTGTTTAGAAACTGGGTCATTTAGGGTTTGGTGTAGCCTGAGCAATCTGATTTTCTTGTCCCAACTCAACAGCAGGCATCTGTTGGTTCCTGCCCTAGTGTTTTCTCTGTGCTCGTGGCTCTGCTACCCTTTGCCATTCTTCCTGTCGTCACCTTCTTTCTCCTTAATAGACTCTGCCTTGCTGTTTCCTCTGTCCATGTTTTTTGGTTTGTTCTCTTCCTCCCACTTTTAAGTGCTGACTTTTTGGCATGTGCCCCGAACCGCCCAGGAGAGTCATTAGTGGATTCATAATCACCATCACCCCTGAGAGATCCTTTCATGGCCATGTTACAGTTGCTTCTGAGACACGTGTCCATCCAGGTCAGTCTCTGTGCCCAGATGTCACCATCATGTCAGCATCCTTCAGAGCAGAACAGTTTCTTCTCTGGTGCAATATCTATCGGGCTTTATAAGGTTTACAAAGCTATACTCTCACATCCATGACATAGTCAGATCCCCACAATAATCTTATGAGTGTTATTACTAGCCTGGCCATTTTACACATGAGGAAATGGACAGTCAAGGAAGTTAAGGGAAAAGCTCCAGGTCATTCCGCTAGCAAGTGGTAGAGCACAGTTAATTTCAGGTCTCCTGACCCCTAAGTCTTTCCAGACACCAGTCTAGAGAAGAGAAGCTGGGGGCAAGGCAGGAGAAACATGATAAGAACTGATATGGAAAAGAAATAACTATTTTAGAGGTTGAAAACATTAGTTCGGTGTAGGGGCAGTAATGACAAAGACTGAAAACTAATGATCTGATTAGACTTCATGCTTAAATATCAATATTAGACCTGAACTATTTCCATGGAGCACCAAGAGATGGCCAGGGTCCAGTTTCTGTCTATTCTCACTGCTTTTCCTGAACCTCCACCCTTCATAATTATGACTTGAAGAGGAGATTGGGGAGGAAGACCTCCTGGGAGCCCCAAATTTCCTTTCCAACCTGTATATTTCAGGGGCCAAAATGCCTTAATAGCTATTCAAGTCAAACTCTTTGAAAAGTAATGTCCTTGAGAGAAGTCAGCACATCAAATCCTTAATACCTTATGTGAAATAATTTATCAAATTACCTTTCCTCTTAGAGAAACTACAACAGCCATAAAGAGGAGCAAAAGACCCTGAAAGATAAACAGCTTAAAACAACATTTGCAGAAAGCTTCACCAGGCAATGACAAGGAGGATGGGGGAGGGGAGGAGGGGGGTAAAGTGGTGGGGAGAGGAGAAGGTACAATAAGTTCTTCAGGTAGAGTCCACAGGTGCCAGGACAGGGACTCTTTCACCTGTGGGTAAAAAAGGTGATCCTAGAGATCAGTGACGTCAAAGGAAGTGGGTAAAGGTCACAGCAACATCAAAGAGATTGGGGTATACAGCATGGGGACGTTTTGGCATGCTGTCTTTGGCAGGTGGTAAGGCAGTGATGTTAGTTTTCAGAACACCAAATTCTGCCTACACTGTTATATTTTTATGTGACCCTTTAATGTCTTTTCTCCAGAAGCAACTCAAGTCTTAATTTTTTGTACCTCCTACTATGCCTTACTTTGAGTAGGCCTTCACATATTGTAATAATAATAGTGGATGATCTCCACTCATGCCAACTTCATTCATCAACGTTCTTAGCAAGAAGTCTAATTTAGCAAGCATCCTATCTAATGAATTCTCATTCATTATGTTTTATACCAGGCCTCAGTGTCCTATGTACTGATGGGGTGAAAGGTTGTACACAGTCACGACCTGGTAAGAGCATTAGCTAAGTTCTCAGTGTGCCTCGAGCAGAGAAAATGACTGGTAGAAAAGTACACTCCAATGCCTCCTATCCCAATGGAGACAGTGGATGGTGATAGACAGTAACAGGTAGATAACCTGACCTTTGGTTAAAAAGTCAATCTAGTGTCAATGGTCAAGACTTATCTAAACACCTTAGAAAAACTAACTCTTTGACACACAAACCAGGAGTCATTGCCTCCCGAATTATACCCAGAAAAGAGAGATTGAATACTCCAGACAGCATGTTCACAGATTTCCAGAGGAAATCAGCAATTTTAGCCAAGTTTCTAAGGCAACCTCCAAGGTGTATGAGATCACAGAGCCTAGAGCAGGGATACAGTTGGGCAGATTGTATAGACCTTTTCTTCCAGAAGAAAATAGACTAAATCAAGAAAGCGTTGGCCCAAAATAAAATTTTATCTATGATAGTGTTCCATCACTTGACATCACATAAAATGTAATTAATGTGAACCCTGAGAAGCAATTAAACCAAATTAAAAAGTTAACATGAAAGTCCCTCATATTGGAAAGGGTTTGCTGAACATCTGCTGACAGGGAGTTTTGTTGAAATCCACTTCTCTTTTAATTCCCTACTTATTAAGTGCATTTGCAAAGAAGCAGGATGCTTACTGCTTTAAATGTCAGCAGCACCTGCTGCACCTCAATTTTCTCAATTAAAAAATTTAGGCTCCAACCCACTGTAGGAAGAACCATCTGGTTCAGTGATGTTTTTGTTGGTTTCCAGGTTATCCTATGAAACAATGCATGGGAAATGAGGAGCTCTTAAGGCTTCTTTAGATTTTAATGTTTCAAATAAAAATAAGTGGTTTGAAGAAGAATCAAATGATTCCTATTGTCCTAAGCTTCTTGTGCTGATGAGTTGACCTATTCATGCTTGATGAAATTGTCTATCAACTGAGCATCATTCTATCTAATAAGAGAGGGTTTTCTCTTAGACTAGATAATTAGTACTCGGGAGGGCAGAACAAATGTTTGTCTACTTAGGGTCTTGCCCTAAATAATCTATCTTGCCCTAAATAATCTATGTATCATCTGACTGGTCAAGTTTTGGTTAATGGACAAACTGTTCAAGGATCCAAACTTTTTTTCCCAAAATTGGGACCTCCCCTCTTGTCGTCTTTTCCAATTTCCCTAAGGCAAATCTTACAGCTCACTCCCCCATGAAGCTTTTTTGACATCCCCCATGCCTCAGGGTTTTGTTCTAGCGCTTGTAAATACGGGTTAAATATCTCTTCTCTTATACTTATCCAAATGTTTTTTTCCTAACTGTTGGCTTTTTGATGGGATGCCTATTAGATATCCATGTGGAGATGTGGAGTGGACAGGTGGATGATCTGAGTTCAGGGGATAGGTCTGGGCTGGCACTATACATTCCAAAGAGAGG
Source organism: Balaenoptera ricei (assembly GCF_028023285.1). Lineage (NCBI taxonomy): Eukaryota > Metazoa > Chordata > Mammalia > Artiodactyla > Balaenopteridae > Balaenoptera > Balaenoptera ricei. Next base: position 130,942,699 of record NC_082639.1, read on the forward strand.
AAGTGGGTGACTAAATAGACGAGGCACGATTACCACTCACCCCTTGAAGTGTTTTTCTTATTTGGCTTCTGTGATGCCATTCTATCTTCCAATCTCTCTTGGATTGTCCCAGTTTTCCTGACAGACTCCTGTTCCCCATCAACACCATTAATGGTATTCTGTGGGGTTTTTTATTCTGTATTTAATCACATTCTTCTCCTTCTTCCTGTCTTTAACCATCATTCTGCACCATCACACAATACTCTGACAGTCTATTTATCTGTCTCTTATCAAATGTGGGCTCCTTCTATCTCTATATGCACCTAGCAGAGCACCTGACTATAGTGGGTATTTAATGAATATCTGAGGAATGAGTGAAAGCGTTTATTCATTTATTCTCTTGTCCTACAAAAACAAGTAAAACCCAGTCATATCTGCCATTGCAGGAAAGGGTCATGGCGATTAAGAACAGGAGAGTATCTTCCCATGAGATATTATTATAAATGATGATAAGTTAATCAGGCTAGTTCCCAAGACCTCTGTTACTCAAAGTAGGACAATAATTATACTATTTCAACTATATCACATGTTGTGCATAACATGGTTACCATGAGAAAATCTACTTAGAAGTCTAAGCCACCAACTAGGAAACCTTTGCTACATAATTTTTCCCTAATTAGTAGTCTCTCCACTGTTGCTCCTGTTCTTGGTATTTTATTTTGATTTAACTACATTACTATTTCTTTGATTCAGGCTTTTATCCCTAATCCACATAAAGTCATGGATCAAATGTAGAAGACAATCAGATGAAAGACACCAGGACAGAAAGCACGAGGCTTAATGCTCAAATGCACACCCCCCCCAAAACCTGAACAGATCCAGTGAGGAGGGAGAAATGCATGGGAAGAAGGGCAGTAGATGAGGAGGCATTTGCTGAAAATAGACCCTTATCTAGGTCCTCTCTAAACCTAGAGAAAGAGCAGAGATGGCCAAAGTGGGTGTTGGAGACATGATAACAAATGATGCTGATAAATTTTGGGGGAGCCATCCGCATGTTTCTGATGGTATAGAATCAGCTATTTGATGGTGTTTTAGAACTCCTTGAAGAAAGCCACCCAACTAAAAATAGATTTACCATATGACCCAGCAATCCCACTACTGGGCATATACCCAGAGAAAACCATAATTCAAAAAGACACATGTACCCCAATGTTCATTGCAGCACTATTTACAATAGCCAGGTCATGGAAGCAACCTAAATGCCCATCGACAGATGAATGGATAAAGAAGATGTGGTACATGTATACAATGGAATATTACTCAGCCATAAAAGGGAATGAAATTGGGTCATTTGTAGAGATGTGGATGGATCTAGAGACTGTCATACAGAGTGAAGTAAGTCAGAAAGAGAAAAACAAATATCGTATTTTAACACATATATGTGGAACCTAGAACAATTATACAGATGAACTGGTTTGCAGGGCAGAAATAGAGACACAGATGTAGAGAACAAACGTATTGACACCAAGGGGGGAAAGTGGCGGGGGGTGGTGGTGGTGTGATGAATTGGGAGATTGGGATTGACATATATACACTAATATATATAAAATGGATGACTAATAAGAACCTGCTGTATAAAAAAATAAATAAAATTCTAAAATTTAAAAAAAAAAAGGGGGCTTCCCTGGTGGCGCAGTGGTTGAGAATCTGCCTGCCAATGCAGGGCACACGGGTTCGAGCCCTGGTCTGGGAAGATCCCACATGCCACGGAGCAACTGGGCCCGTGAGCCACAATTACTGAGCCTGCGCGTCTGGAGCCTGTGCTCCGCAACAAGAGAGGCCGCGATGGTGAGAGGCCCGCGCACCGCGATGAAGAGTGGTCCCCACTTGCCGCAACTAGAGAAAGCCCTCGCACAGAAAAGAAGACTCAACACAGTCATAAATAAATAAATAAATAAATAAAAGAACGTGAATTTCTTTAAAAAAAAAAAAAAGCAAACTGGGCTATTCATTTCACACACACACAAAAAAAGGAAAGCCACCCAAAGTCATTTAACATTTTTTAGCTTCTTAGCTAAATTAACAGTACACTTCTTAGCTATACTCAGAAAACTGAGTCAAGGTAGAAACCTGTTCTCTCTTGGGGAAATCCCACTTACTTTTGCTGTGAAGTGATGAGAAATTCTCAGATCAACTGTTCCTTCTGGGTGTCAGGTGTCCTCTAGAAAAATGAGCTCTTTTTCAGAGTGTTTCCTGGACCAGCTCCTGGGTGGCCTCAGATACACAGTAAGCATATTGACTCTTCTTCAGAGTATTAATACAGCACGTGTGTGTGTGTGAGTGTGTGCAGGGGGTGGTGGGTGGAGTACTCCCCCTCTCCCATTGCCAAAAATAAGAGGAACAGGAAAAATCTGCTTCTAAATTTGAAAGGTGAGTATTAAACTTTATGCCAATGTCTGTCCACAATAACCTAAGGCAGTTTCTGTCCGGATTATCTCTGTACAATACCACAGTCAATAGAGACCATCCTACACCACCAGGCTCAGAAATTGCATTGCTTGACAGAGGGCTTTCCTTTCTCCCAGCTCTCAGAAGGGAGTACAGAGCTGTTGCCTGTCAGATGCAAGAAGGAGGACAGTGGTCCCTTCCCACCTCAGGCTGATGTCCAGGGGTTGATCTGACCTGGGAAAAACAAGGCAGTTAAGATGCTGAGGGTTAAAAGGCCCATCACATGTGACTTGATTGAAAGAGGGGATACACAGACTGGCTGAGGATGCATTCAGGCTGGCTAATAGTCATATCCAAATATTTGAAGGGTCATTGTATAGAAGAGCAAGAATAGAGTTATTATTATTGCTCCAAAGGCTGAGCAGAGGGACAGTTGCCACCTCTGTGGCAGTTGCAGGAGACAGATGTTGACACAGTATGAGAAATCATTCTATCAGGATTGCTGCCAATATTCAAGTGGGCTTCCTGAGGAAGTGGCAAACTCCCGTCACCAGGTGAGTTTAAACAGAGCTGGGACGAGCGCCTGCTGGGTGGTTGGTGGGACCGTCCTGGCATAAGAGGGTCTTGAGGCTTTTAAGCTCCTTCCCTTTGTTTTGTTTTCCTTAACCTTTTCCTTCGGGTACTTTGGAGATAGTTGCTGTCTTCTACCTTGTGGGAACTAGAGTGCAGCCAGGTGAAGCATCCTACATGCTTTGAGCTCTGATGTTCAAAATTGCTTTGCAAGCTCAGAACGCTACAACTAGGGGATGCTCTTCTGAGTCTTATTATGTTCAGTTTTGAAAAGTATTATTTCTGGAGGATTGTGTACTCTCCTCCAAGGACATGGTACTTTCCATTTGTCCTGAAGGTAGCCTGTGGTGACAAGGTTTTGTTAGTTCCTTGTGCCTCTTCTTTCCTGGGTGCCCCTTTTCTGTGTGCCCAGCACACTGTTCTGTCAGAGAAAGTGAGTGGGACAAATGTTTGGCAAGTGGGAGGCAAGGAAGCAGGGCCAGTCCCTCCACGTCAGAAAAAAAACCAAAACGTTTTTCTAGTCTGTCTAGGTTTTAATGTGTGATCCACTGTGGAGGAAACTGAGACTATTCTTAGCAGTCTCCTGCATCCCCTGTGTGTTCAATGGGGAGTGAACTGTGAACCGTGCCCCTGTGGCGCTCAGTGTTCTTCCTGGAAGCCTGTGCCGGGGCAGTTTGGGCAGCTACTTGCGTGCCAACAACCAGACCCACCTCTCCCATACACTGATTGTTCTCCTCTGAGTTCAGGTTAGTTTGATCACCTGCCCCATGCTGTTTATCAGTGTTTAGCAGTGAGAGTCATGGTTCCTTTGAACAGTTCTGAAGCTTCACCATAATAGGGCATTTTGCCCACTCTCTCCTCCCTCCAGCCCTGGGAAGAGGGGAGAGTCCTATCCCCTATTTGGGCCCTTCAAATAGTGAGGGTCAAGAAAGGTTGTTCAATCTGGGAGAGATAGTCTCTGTTCCCACATCGCTTGAATGCCTTTCAGTTGGCCAGCCTACCCTGTGCTGTGTCTATACCTAACTGAGGCCAATGAATGGACACATTTAGCCAGTTGTCACGTCTACCTCATCCTGACTGAAGTATAGAGCTGTTTCCCTCCAGTCTGCTGCTTCGGGTTCCGACCCTATTCTAGCAGATGTAGGAACGTTTGAGTCCCTAGTGGAGCCCTGAAGAAAGAGGTGATTGAGGTGTCCTCTCCAGTTACAACCATTGCCAATGCAAGTGCTTTCCCCTGTTACTTCTCTCTCTCTCTCTCACACACACACACACAGACACCTGAACAAACACACTCACACGTAAAGCAGGCTGTACCCTCACTCAGCATCTTCCAGCCTTTCTTTCCCCCTTGCCCAGTCTAATCTTGTTTCTAGCGAATGATGACATTGACAAGGAAGACCACCAACTTCACACAGCCTGATTTTAAAGAACTAGGGCTTTAAACATGCCTGAATGAACTGTTGGTTTGATATATATCTTTAACATTTAGGGAGCCAGGTTCTGGGGTGATGGCATGAAGACTTGGGTTTGGGTAAAATGCAAAAGACTTTTGGGAATGAAAACATTTGTTGGTGAGGATCTGAATCCTACTTTCTGGAAAGGAGGTTTGTTGGTGAGAAATGACTTTTCTAATAAGAAGTTTCATTTCAGACCAGGAAGTGGTATAAACTTACACCCACGGCAGCCAGGCCCAGAGGTACTAATAATTCTCTAACTCCTACCTCTGGAAAAATTTCTATTATTTATTTATTATTATTTGTTTCTCTTTGTTTTTTCCCTAGCTTTCAGTCTGTCCTGAAACAACCCCAAAGAAGCTTTCAAAAGTTTTATTCATTTACACAATGACAGCAATAATATTTATTGATCACTTGTTTGCTATATGACAGGCAGTGTACCAAATACTTTACATCATTACCTCATTGAATTCTCATGATGCTCATGCGGGTAGATACAATTATTAACTCCAAATTACAGATTGAAAAAAAAAAGAGGTCTGAAGAGTTAAGTGACTTTCCTGAGGTCACACTCCTAGTTAGTCGCAGAGTAGAATTAGAAATGTTGATCTTCTAAATTTTAGGCCAATTCTCCTTCTATTACATTTTGGCTGTTCTCAGTCTTTCTAGGTAAGAGGAGATGGTGGTAGTCTTGAAAATTTTTCTAATTCAAGAACATACTATGGAAAGTTGCTCTACCCCTGAATTCTTCAATGGCAAAGGAGAGATTTCAAAACAATAGGGGTTTTCATAAGAAAAATGACTTTTGAGACTACTGAATTCATTTATTCAACAAATACTTATTGAAAACCTATTATGTGAAAGGTATTATTCAAGGAGCTGGAGATACAGTGGAGAAAAAAAGAAACAATAGATAATTCCCTCCCCTCTTAAAGCTTATATTCTACTGGGTAAACAATTTAAAAATTGTTAAGTGTTATACAGGAATTGAAATGAGTCAGTGGGGTATAAAGGGACTAGGAGACAGTAAGTTTTTTTTGTTTGTTTGTAGAAATTCATAAGTTGATTTACATGGAAATACAAAGGACCTATAAAAGTCAAAGCCATTTGGAAAAAGAACAAAGTTTAAGGGCTGAACATTACCAGATTTCAAGACTTACTATAAAGTTGCAGTAATCAAGACAGTGTGGTTTTAGAGAAGCTGCTGGATTTTGGCTTCAGCCATCACTGCATGGGGGTGAATTGACTGAGAAGGGGAACAATATTTGCCTGTAGCTTTATGATTTGCAAAAGACTTTCAGATATATTATCTCATTTGCTTTTACAACAATCCTTGAGAGGTAGTAAAAATATAATCTCCATTTTACAAATAAGGTAATAAAGCCTCTGAGAGTGTAGATTTGTTTCTATCCACACAGCTAGTAAATGGAAAGGCTGTGTGGGAAACTCGGGCTTCTAGATGCAGTCGGTCTGTTGCCTATTTCCCTACCAAATTGTCGTGCTGAAGCCAGAAGGAATCCTGCACGCAAGCACTGTCTCCATTGCTGAATACAGTCACACATGTTTGACTGTTCTCCACTGCAGCTCTATTTCAGGTTAATTTACCTCATACTTACAACTTTGACACTCACACAGCTTAACAGCTATTTCAGATGTCTATTCCTGTTAAAGGATGCACTGTCCCTATTTTTGGAAGCTGGATGACGCAGAAGAAAGGTAATGCGATAGGGAACATTTTGCCCCTCTTAAATCACTGACTCAAATCATCACCAGGTTACCAGGGATCCAAATAGGTACTGTCTAATGATGCCCATAAAGATGCCAGTACACAATTATATTCCTCTTTGATGTTTCAATAGTATTTACATAGAATCATAAACACCATTTTCCTCAAAAATAGTTTTAGATATTTTACAGACCTTATCTCCACTATTTTTTGCAATAACACTGAAAAGCTCAGGGAGGTTAATCCCCCTAAAAATCTAGAAAGTGCCTGTTTGAATATTTGAATGCAAGTCTGTAAAGCCAAAAGCCATGATCTTTCCACCATGACACTGTTTATTGGAGGGAAGAAATCCAATTCTTGTATTCTTGTCCCTTTGACATTTAGTGTGCCCTTCCCACTCCCCTGCACTAGCCAGTAGTAGTGATGGGAAGCAGGCACAATCCCCCACAATTGGTTAATTTAGTAAAGAATTTATTATGTGGAAGTATCATAAAATTTTGTTATTAGACTTTTTTCTAGATCATGCCCTCAGCAAGGATCTTTGATCTTCTGCAGCCATGACACCCATTCATTATTTTATTTATATGACCTTCTCCTCAACATTCCTCCTCACACATACTCTGTGAACAACTTCGCTGTTCAATGTAAGTGAAATAAAGTAAAATTTTACCAAGTATCCTCATTAGAGATTTTTGTAAATGTCCTCGGAATTTGCAAAATCAGTGATCTATTGACTTTAGATTTATGTCTGTAACACTGTCTGCTGACAGCCTTTCCAAAGAAGACAGGAGGTAATCAATGCAAACTCTGTGGAAATTTGGTTAACAAAACTAACCCAGGGCAACATTTAACCTATGTTCAACAAGGAAGATCTAAGTCTTTATATTTTTACTGAAAACTGGTTTGGAATGTAGACAACAAAATTTGAGTATGAGATATTATTAAACATAAACGTGCTTTGGGATTTTGCTTGCTTTCATCCTCACATAATGGGATGAAATCAGTTGAGTTACTCTGGGTAGCGACTAACCCTAAACCTCTCAGCCAGGCTGGGATTAGGATGTCAGGCTTTGGTAGTAAGAGCTAGATGGCGCTATACTGTAACTGTCAGCTGCCCAATTACTAACGGTTTGATGAAAGAAGGTTCTGGAATATGAGGTTCAGCTCTCTGTTGCTTACATTTTCTCGAAGTGCAATCTAATACAACATAAAGTGGAGAGCTTTCTTTTTCTTTATCTTTTTCTTCTTTTTCTCTTCTTTTTCTTTCTCACTCACCCTCGCTCTTGCTTTCTTTCTGATACAGCCACATGTGTGTACGTGTGTGCACACACACAAAACCTTGTTGAAATTTTTCCTAGAATAAACAGTTGGGAATCACTAGTCCTGGGTGTCTGAAGGTTTCCAGGGTGACACACACATCTTCTACCCTATCTCCCAGATTCAGCAGTTGTTTTTCTGTCTAACAACAGAGTGCTAAAGTTTTTATAGGTCATATATGAGATAAGGTCAGAGCCTGCTACATGAATGCCTTGTAATCTGGCAGGAGGGACAGTGGTATTTCGGAATTAGAAGGAGACATTAGAAGTTTTTTCAGCTCAATATCCCACCAGGGAATATTTGGAGTTCATTTAAAAAAAAATTTTTTTTTTTTACTCCCAGATATTTGAGTCTATTTGCAAAGGTTAAGGAAGACCATGAAAAAGTTTCTGGCATAGGAAGGCTGGACTTGGTGCCCATGACTGAGTGTTCTTATATGACAGTGAATGATGCGGTGAAACTGAAGGGCTAGGAGATTAACAAAATGACACCTTCCAAGTGTGTACTGTTAAGTCACATGGCATCCTATAGGGTCAGCTGAGCCATTCAACAGCTTTAGCTGTAACATTTGAGACAGTGAGACTTTTTGCTTCCCACAACCCCTCTTTATCCCTCTCTCCACATCTTTCGAGCTGTCATAAATGTCATAAATACCTTGTCCACACTGGATACAAGAAGAACAGACTATACAGAGCATAGGGAAGAGAAAGACAATGATAGAATAGATGATGTATACATGCCAGAGGGCCTCTGGGAAATTTTCCCTTCCCCCACTTTTTCCTCTTCAGCCTGCCTGAGGGTCATGCACATCATTCTCCAAGATGAGATTTATTTCTGAATTGAGATCATTTTTACTCCAGAGGAACTTGCAAAAATGCACATGTCTTTGGCCAGGTAGTATGGCCAAGATTTCTGAAAACAATTTAAAAGGAAGTGAGAAAAAAATAAACTATTAGATGGCTGAGGATAGAACCCTAAAAAACAGTTGGGGGTCTAGGTAACTTTTGGTTGAAGAAGTAGTGGCTATAGTGTGTAGGTGAAGCCTGGCTCTGGGAGTAGATGTCTGAATGAGGTACTTTGGGGGTCCTGGGCAACAGGGAGTTAGCTTAAAGGCAGACCATCTGGAGGAGGAGTGAGATGTGTGGGGAGGTGAGGGGGAAGAATGTCAAAAACTCACTTTACTTGGGTTCAACTACTCTTGAGACTTTGTCTTGTTACCTGAGATTCTAGTTTCATCATAAACTGAAATGTAAGTTTTTAATACTTAGAAAGTCCATTCCCTGTAGCATTGCTGGTGATTGCTGACTTAACATTCTTTCTTTATCCTCCAACTCTTACTTTCTAACAGACTCTATGTTTTAGTATATACAACCTCTTCTGGAGAGCTGTGTGTCTGGGGAAGGCTGGTCCCAGGGCCAGTTCGGGGGTTTGTACTGACTTTCTAAGCCAATCAATGTGGTTCTATCCTCTTAGAAGTCTTTGGTTCTGACATAGACAAATGACACATCTGGCCGCTGAAACATGAGGAAAAGTCTGCTAGGACCTACTTGGAAATGTTAACTTGCTTTTAAAAAGATTTATAGAGGAGATGGTTTCTTCTTCCTCTGTTTTTAATGTCTGGATGATGTCACATGAGAACTACCCTGAGGACAAAATGAACCACCAAAAATGGCAGAACAGAGAAAGAACTTGGGTCCTCAGTGCTCTTGTTAAGCTATTAAATCAACTGACCTTGCAGTCACCCTATCTCTAGAATTCTTGCTTTGTGGCATATGAACTTTCTTATTGTTTAATCCTTTCAGAGTTTTTTTTTTAAAGTTTATTGTGATAAATTTACATACATAAAAATACATCTTTCTTTTTATGTAGAGTTATATGATTTTTGACAAATGCATTAGAATTGTTTACTTGCTATGCATTGTTAAAGCATCCTTACCGATTAATTCACTTTATTCAGAAAATATTTATTGTGCATTAACTGTACCAACCAGGTTCTGAGAAGAATATAAAATGGGACATTACATGACCCTTTGTCTCAAGGAAATGCTCATTTATTTCATATGAAATATTCAAATGAAGGATGATTCTATGGTAGCATTACTTTGAAAAGTGAACCTGTCAGAATCTTTAGTTTCATTCATTCATTCAGTTCACTCCTTCAATAAACATTTGTGGCATGCCTATCACATCTCTGTTCTTGTAGATATATAGACAGATAAAACCTACCCTTCCCTCAAAAGGAGTCAGAAATGTAAATTAAAACTTAAAATACAATGAAATATCTCCTACTCGGTCTTCCAAAAACTTTTTATGAGCACATTAGTTATGGCATATATAGATTTCTGCTTTGAAATATAGTCAATCTGTGCAGACCTTTTCTGTTCTTCTAGTTTATAGACCCTTGATGGAGTTAATAATCCATGTCTGATGCATCCTGTATCCCCAGAATAACTAGCATGTTATCTTGTCTATAGTAATTGCTCAAAATAAGTATTTGCTCTCATTCTCATCTTCACTTAGCTAAGAGTTTTTTTTTATATATCCTCAACCTCGATCCCGTCTTTAACCCATCCAGCCTTTATATTTATATCAATTTATTTTTCCTACAGACTGAGAAAACAAATAAATTTGTAGTTAGTCCATTGGTCCTCCAAGGGAAGAGTTATAAGACAGTGGTAGAATCTGAAGTGAAATGGAAAAAGATTGAGTGTTGAGTAGAATTGGAAATTAAGGAAGTTAGTGATAAACAAGAATTTGGGATGAAAGGAAGGAGAGATATAGGAAGGTCACTTAACTAATTTAGCAGGAAGTTTTAGATCAAAATTTACTGACGTAGGGAACACTTAGGCATGTCTGTAGGGTGAGGTAAAGGATCCTGAGAAAGGAGATTCACCTCCTAACTGAAGAAGTCAGGTTGGCAGGAGGGATTAGCCTTGGAAAATGGGGACTCCTTTATCTTTGGTTTAGGTGGGAATGAAGAAAGAATGGACATAGGAACAGAGAAACATGGAAATAGACATAAGTACTGATTACCTGGTCCATTCAAGGTCACATACCTTGTCTGTTCTTCCTTTATAGTATATGTGACCAGAGCTTTTCTATACTCCTGAAGTGGGGCTAAAGCCCAAAGATGAAGAAAAAGACTCTAAGTGCCCAGCATTCTAAATTCAAGGGTCTGCCATATCCTTCCCTAGGCATCAGTTTAAATCCCAGCTCTCCTACTACCTCTGTTTCCCCTTTGCCAATATAAGAGGGCCAGAGGACTGAAAGTGGAGGAGGGTCACTTGGGGTGCACGGTGCATAGACAGAGGCTCTGTGCTTCCCACCCATGGGAGGTGCTTCTCTTCCTGAAGTAGAGGTAAATGAAGAAGATCATTCAAGAATTGTAAAGATGTGTGGTTTCATCATGAAAGGAAGTTATTGGTATTTCATTTCTCAGCTGGTTTCTGCTTAGCCAGCTGACTCTCTGACCTGCCCTGTACCACCTGAATAGGGAAAACAGAAGTGAGAAAAATAGAATGTGGGATGGTCTTTCTGAGAAGGATGCCAGGATACCCCCTTCAATGCCCAGTTCCCACGAAGTCTGGAGATGCGTCCTATAACTGCCCATAAGAGATGATTGTGGCAGATGGAAGAGACTGAGGAAACTAAACATGCTGATAGACTGGCTTTGGGGTTGAAGTTGAGGCAAAACTGGACACACATGAGAGGGCTGTGGAATAAAACTGGAGGTCAGACTGTTAAGGGGGCCAAGTCTCATAGGGGATCTCTAATGCTTAGGAGATCTGCACAGAAGCAAAACCTGCGGGGCCCATTGCAGCTCTCATGTGTCATGGTGCAGGCTGGCAACAATGAGCTGGAGCAGCTAACCCACATGTGGGCTAAGGAAAATGTTTGGCAAAACCACTGGAGCCAAAGAGAGCTCTAGCCAGCACTGAGGTGTGTGAGGGGAGGAGATGAGGTTTGAATTGAATTTGACATAAAAGATTTATAAACAGAAAGGACTAAAGCTTAAATGCTAAATTGAAGCTGTTCTGATAGGCACAAAATTTGGGAAGTTAAAAAATTAAGCCATGATGCTGTTAAGGGACCCACTACTCAGTTAGGAGAGTTCAACAAAAGTTTCATGTTTACAACCCCAGTGAATTGACACTGCAACCACTCAATTACAAAAACGAGACTTGGATTTAAAGCCCATAGACTGTAATGTCGGCTCTTAGAGAGCAAGCACCATGTTTATATTAATACTTCCTCTATAACCCCTTAGAGAATTTAGATCACTCTTGAATGCCTAATCAAGGCTAAATATCTATTGAACCATGAATTAATTAATCAAGTTGGTTTTTCCCACAGGTTGGTGGAATAAATTTTACCTCTGCAGGTTTATGTGGAATAGCAGAGACCCTGACGCCTGTTAGGAAATTAGTGGATACCATAAAAATATACACAAGGGACACCATAGAAATGTGCAGAAGTTTGGTCACATTCAAGGTCAACCCTTAACCTCTCTGTCCTCAGAGCCTCTCTGAAGACCTCCATCTGTCCCTCATCACAGAGTCCAGTCCAATTCCTGTTACCAAATAAGGCCTTTTTGGAAATTAAACTCCCATTAAACTTTGGTGATATGGTTTCATTCATTTATTCAACAATTATGTTTGAGTGCCTCCTATGCATCAGGCACTGTTCCAGTTAATCAATAGTGAGCAAAGCACTCCTGCTGTCATGGTCTAGTGGGAGGGACACTGATCTAATAAAAGAAACTCATAAACAAGTGTATAAACACAAGTGAGTGAAGCGTTGTGGAGGAAAGGAGCCTGACCCTGTGAGAGCATATGTTGGAGAAGTGATACCTGGCCTGGGCTCAGGGGAAATCTTGGGCTGAGAGCTGATGATGGATAGGAGATATCTGGTAAAGAGCAGCTTGGATGAAATTTGTGGTAGCATTGTTCCTGACACAGGGAATCCCATGTGCAAATATCCTTCAATGGGAGGGAACATGGTATCTTTGAGGAGCTTATCATCTAGTTCAGGAATAAAATCATAAGCTAATTAACTCTTGCTTGGTTTGACTCCGGGAAAATGACCTGTCCTTTAATCTCCCCCTCCCCATTTTCTCAAATACAAATTGGAAAGTGGTTTTTACTCATCTCCTTGCTGAAAGCTTCTCACTAGCATCCCATGACAAGTTAAAGGCCCTGAACAATAACAGAGAAAGCATACAATTAACCTAAGCTGGGCACAGGTTCGGGGGCAAAGGGCCCAGGAAGAACAGAGGAGGAACATCGTCCCTGGCCAGGTCATTCTGTTAATGGGCTAAACAAGCATCTGACTCCAACATTCATTGACAGTATCTTTCCCAGGAGTTTGAGGAACGTGTCCTGAAGCACATTCTTCCAGAAACTAATGCTAAGATGGCCTCTTGATCCTAGTTCCTGGGAAGAATTGAGCACTAAAGAGCTAAGAAGGCACAACCTTATAAGGAGAGGAAACAAGGGATCTAGTTCCTGAATAAAGCAAAGCCAAGTTTTCTTCATTAGATACTCAGTGAGGAGAAGGGAAATCAATAGAGGAGCTATAGTTGTTTCCTTCCTGTCAAACCATCCCAAACTGATCTATCACAGTCATGCCCTGTGGAGTCAGGCTTTTGAGTATGCTGTCTCTGGAGTGCATAGCTGATTCCTGTGCCAAGCAGAGAATGGAATTTTCCCAACAGAAATACGTTGACTAAGGGTAATAGTGGTTTTATTGTCAAACAAAAGTTCATAGAAATCTTTAAAAGCACCATTTACAAGACTGAAATTAAGGCTTGTGGGTTCAACCTTTGTAGGACCCTGCATTGCTCTCACTGCTGCAGTCCCTGTAGGTGCTGTGCTTTTAGGCTTTCCTCCCTTGAGCTCTTCTGCCTTTCCCTTGTGTTTATCTCACAGGGAGGCATTGGCTCTGGAACCAGACAGATCTGCAGGCAAATCCTGGGGAGTCTGAGAAATCAGCTGTTAACCTTATGGGAGTTCCCTTGTATATTATTTGTCATTTTTCCCTTGCTGCTTTCAATAATTTTTCTTTGTCTGTAATTTTTGCCAATTTGATTACTATGTGTCTCGGAGTGTTTCTCCTTGGATTTATCCTCTAAGGGACTTGCTGCGCTTCCTGGATTTGGGTTGCTATTTCCTTTCCCATGTTAGGGAAGTTTTCGACTATAATCTCTTCAAATATTTTCTTGGGTCCTTTCTCTCTCTCTTCTCCTTCTGGGACCCCTATAATGCGAATGTTGTTGTGTTTAATGTTGTCCCAGAGGGCTCTTTGGCTGTCTTCACTTCTTCTCATTCTTTTTTCTTTATTCTGTTCTGCAGCAGTGAATTCCACCATTCTGTCTTCCAGGTCACTTATCCGTTCTTCTGCCTCAGTTATTCTACTATTGATTCCTTCAAGTGTAGTTTTCATTTCAGTTGTTGTGTTGTTCATCTCTGTTTGTTTGTTCTTTAATTCTTCTAGGTCTTTGTTAACCATTTCTTGCATCTTCTCGATCTTTGCCTCCATTCTTTTTCTGAGGTCCTGGATCATATTCAGTATCATTATTCTGAATTCTTTTTCTGGAAGGTTGCCTATCTCCACTTCACTGAGTTGTTTTTCTGGGGTTTTATCTTTTTCCTTCATCTGGTACATAGCCCTCTGCCTTTTCATCTTGTCTACCTTTCTGTGAACATGGGTTTTGTTCCACAGGCTACAGGATTATAGTTCTTCTTGCTTCTGCTGTTTTCCCTGTGGTGGATGAGGCTATCTAAGAGGCTTGTACAAGTTTCTTGATGGGAGGGACTGGTGGTGGATAGAGCTGAATGTTGCTGTGGTGGGCAGAGCTCAGGAAAACTTTAATCTGCTTCTGCTGATGGGTGGGGCTGGGTTCCCTCCTTGTTGGTTGTTTGGCCTGAGGCAACCCAACACTCGAGCCTACCTGGGCTCTTTGTTGGCGCTAATGGCAGACTCTGGGAGGGCTCACGCTGAGGAGTACTTCCCAGAACTTCTGCTGCCAGTGTCCTTTTCTCCACGGTGAGCAACAGCCACCCCCCCGCCTCTGCTGGAGACTCTCCAACACTAGCAGGTAGGTCCGGTTCAGTCTCCCCTGGGGCCACTGCTCCTTCCCCTGGGTCCCGATGCACACCCTATTTTGTGTGTGCCCTCCAAGAGTGGAGTCTCTGTTTCCCCCAGTCCTGTCAAAGTCCTGCAATCAAATCCCGCTAGGCTTCAAAGTCTGATTCTCTAGGAATTCCTCCTCCCGTTGCCGGAACCCCAGGTTGGGAAGCCTGACGTGGGGCTTGGAACCTTCACTCCAGTGGGTGGACTTCTGTGGTATAAGTGTTCTCCAGTCTGTGAGTCACCCACCCAGCAGTTATGGGATTTCATTTTACTGTGATTGCACCTCTCCTACCATCTCATTTTGGCTTCTCCTTTGTCTTTGGATGTAGGGTATCTTTTTTGGCGAGTTCCAGTATCTTCCTGTCGATGATTGTCCAGCAGCTAGTTGTGATTCTGTTGTTCTCACAAGAGGGAGTGAGAGCACATCCTTCTACTCCACCATCTTGGTTCAGGGCCCCCAGAGTATCTCTTGACATTGGCTGTGATGACACATCACAACCCAAAGTGTATTTTTATTGATCAGCTTTTAGAAAGCACAAAAGATGAGCAAAGACTCTAAATTGGATCATAGGCACTCAATATTTAATCAGTTTTGGTTATTACTAGCAGGCTGACATTTATCTGAAGAATTCTTTTTTTAGAGACGTGTGATTCAAATAAATTTTCCCTTCATGAATGAAGGTGAGTAAATGAATCTGTTGTGGAAAGTTCTCAACATTGAGTGGCCTCTGCTGTCACCATATATGCCAGTGGTTGCTGTAGTTTTAAGGTATTAAGATTTTTAAATTTCATTTTATACGTGTGTGATTAAGGTGCTATTGCCACATCCTGTGATGACTAACACCTTACACTGATGGGAACATTTCTTTATTGGACATGTTTTTGGACTTTTTTCCCCGTTGAGCCCTTTATGATGATAGGTAAAATTTAGCCATTTTACAGATAAAGAAAACCAAGTCTCAGCAATCTTAAGTAACTTTCTTTGCTCTACGATATCTGTGGAATTTGATAGGGAGGATATGAAATAGCTTGGTGTAGCTCTGCTTCAGTGAATGGCAACTTTGTTGAAGGTCTGTATGTTTCTACAATGTTTACCATTAACTAATATAACATATATAAACAGCACAAGGAGACTGGCTCATTCCACACAATACCAATGTGACAGAAAGGTAGAAAAGTCAACCTGCAGCAGAGTTTGGTTCATAAAATGCCAAGAATATCATATTCTTTTGGCCTTTAAAATTAGTTGTATTCACCAGGTCTTTTTGACATCATATAGCAACCTGTGATGAAGGAAGAAAACGTTGAATATAACTGAAGAATAAGAAATAACCTAAGTGGTTTCCTTGGGAGAAAATATAGAAGGGAGTGTAGTGGATGTTGCAGTGTACCACCTAGGTTAACCCCTCACTGCCCTTTAGGACTGAAGCCCTTGTTTCCTCACTGCCCTTTAAGACTGAAACCCTTGTTTCCCAGGTTAGCCAACCAACCTCAGTTGGGGCTATCTTTGGGATTTTTCTTCAGCAAACAATCCCTTCCTCAGGTCAGCCAGCATCCAGTGCCTGGTAGATGTAGGGGAATAAAGCCCCAGTTTAGGGCAGCTCTGAAAGGCCATCCAGCTCTAGAACTCTTGTAGGGTTGGCTGAGACCTTTGTTGTTACTGCATCATGGTTCTCTGCCCATCTCTGCTTCCTACAACCCCTCAAAAGTGTTGAGAACACTCCCCAGTAAAGTTGTTGCCAGCAAATCTCAGAGTCCCCTTTCCAGGAAACTTGACTTGAGATGTAAGGGAAGGGAATAATGGTCGATAACATTTACTGAGCACTTAGTATGTGTCAGACCCTTTTCTGGGTGTTTTATATTTATCCTCACTAAACCAGGTTAGTAGATACTGTTATTATGCCCATTTTAGAGCTGAGGAAATTGAGGTGCAGTAAGATTAAGAAATTTGTTCAGAGTTGCAGTGAGTGGAATTGTCAGGATTCAAAACTCAGGTAACCTGAGGGGCAGCAGAGTATAATCATGCTCAGCAAAGAGGGAGGTGAAAGGAGAAAGCAGTCAGGGGAGTAAGGGTAGAATATAAACGGTGTAGCATAAAGGAGGCAGACAAAGGGGAAGTGCAATGGGGAAAGGGTGGTGAGAGAGCTAGGAGCTGCAGGAAGTCTAAGAAGGATTAAGGAAATGCCTTTATGTTTCTCCAAGTGTGACATCAACAATGTCAAGATTATTAAACTTTTTTTTTTTTCAAAAGTTATATCTTCCTTTCACTAAAATCTTGAGCTAGAATTTTTCTCTAAGACTCAAAAATAAATGCATTAAAATTCTGAAATCTGATAAAATCAAATCCTGGTGAAGGTGTGAAAGGACAAGAACACGGGACTGTCTCCTGGTACCACCACTGTGGAAACCACTTGGCTTTACCTTGTAAAGCTGAACATTCTCATTGTCTATGACCCAGCAACTCTACTCCAAGACATACACCCCAGAGAAAATTCTGCATATATTCCCTAGGAAATATGTTAACGAATGTTCAGTGTAGCACTGTTGTAAAAGCAAAGAATTGGGGACAATGACAATATCCATTAATTAGAGAATGGCCAAATAAACTGCAGTATACTTCTCTACTGGAGTGACATACATCAGTGAAACATGAATGAACTGCAGTGATACACACAGCATGTATGAATCATTACACACATAATTCTGGGTGAAGTAAGTGAATTGCAAAATAAAAATAGTAATACTTACAAAGCACTTACTCTGTTCAGGGCACTGTTCTAATTTCTTTGGATACATTAATTCATTAACTCCACCAAGACCCTAAGAGGTAGATATTACTATTATCACCCCTATTTTGTTGAAGTGGAAACCAAATCCCATAGAATTTAAGTAAATTGCCTAGGTCCCTCAGATACTAAGTGGCAGAGCTAGAATTTGTACACAAGCAGCTTAACACCCGAGACTATACCCTTATCAAAGTAATCTTCTGTTTTGCCATGCAATATGATACAAGTTTAAATAAAGTTTAAAAATAAGCAAAACCAAATATTTGTGTGTGAATGTGTATATATACACACATATTTATCACACACTTATATATAGTGTACATATAATATGTACATACATATAGATTTTGTATGTATATAATATATGTATATGCAAAGGAATGATGAACTCCCAGTTCAAGATGTTGTTACCTCTTTCTTGGGAAGACAGTGGAATGGGTCAGGGAAGGAGAGTATAGATAGATACCACGGTGTTTGTGTAACAGGGAAGAGCCAATTTTGACGCCATGTTGGATCTGTTTCTTTGAATTTAGCCTTTGCTTTTCTTTGCTTTTGCTATTATAATCATACATAATGACCTGCCTCAGGGAACCCTACCCACCTGTAAATGGCTGCAAGAAAGAAGAAATTAACACATCCCGTCCCCGATGTTTTGCAAGACTGATGGCCCTTTTTACTTTATTTCCTCTCCGCCTCTCCCTCTCTATTCTGCCTTTTTACATTACTTCTCTCTCTGATTCTGTAAAAGAAACTGGCATCCAGACCCCGATAAGATGGTGTTTTGGGGACCCTGATCTGCCGGCTTTCCGAATAAAGTCGTAATCCTTGCCTCAACACCTCATCTCCGATTTATTGGCCTTTTGTGCGGCGAACATGGTCTCAGTAACATTTGTAATATCTAGTTCTTAAGATGGTAGTGGATTTATGGTTGTTTATTTTATTATTCTGCTTCATAACCTTACATAATACATAAATGTAGAATGTGAGTTATGCCTCAACTATTACATTTAAAAAAGAACCATCTGGGGAACCTGCTATAATGTGAATTCCTAGGTCCATCCCCAGAATTTTCAGGGTTGGAAAAACCCTGTGAGAGAGATTTGGTCAAATCCTTATCACTTGAATCCATTGTCTACTGCTACTTAACAAACAATCCCAAACTCAGTGGCTTAAATATCAATCACTGTCTTGTTATGATTCTGTGGGTCAGCAGTCTGGGCTAGAATCAGCTGGTACAGCTGTAGTCATCTGGCTGCCTGACTGCCCTTGATGGTCTAAGGTGGCCTTGTTCACATCTGGGTTCTGCCATCAGCTGGTCTTCATGTGGCCTCTAGCCTTCAGGTCTCACTGGGTTTCTTTTCATGGCGTCAGGCAGCCTTTTAAGAGGGCAGGAGGAGAAGCTGCAAGCCTTCTGTAGTGTAACTGCTTGGCTTTAAGCTTTTTGGTTGTAATGTAATTGCCTGACATTAAGCTTTTTGATTGTCGAGGCATCCATTTCAAAGACATCCATCTCGAAAACAAATTGCCAGCTGTAGGACACAGCTACTAGCAAAACAACTAGATAAGGAGCTAGGCTGCACCCCCCCCCCCCCACCACCGCACCACCCACCAGGGAAGTTTCCCTTTTAGAAGCCCTGAGTAACCTAAATAATGGAAGATTTCTCCCTTCCCAAGCCCTGATTCCCATTCTTATGTTTTAAATTCTCCAATAAGGAATGAACTTGTGAAACTCCACCCCACCCTTGGACCCCAATGAAGGCAAAGCCCCAGGTCCACACTCTTCCCTCTATCTCTACCAAGACCTTGCTGTGTGGTCTCTATGCTGTGTACCCTCCAGGACCTGTGAGCAATAAATCTTCTTCAAAGTCCTCTGATGATTTTGTTGAGGGATATTCTGCAGTCATAATAAGAACCACAAGGTCCAATCCAGCCATAACACTGGCCCCCAGTGTCAGTGGGAGAATGTCTGTGGGGCTCGCTAGGAGCAGATATGGCCAAGTGAGTGCTTCAGGCATTCACTATCAGTACACTGGGGTCTTTTGTTACATTCTTTTGTAGAAAACAATCACATGGCAAGGTCAGATAGAAGCCATAAAGAAATGGACTCTCCCTCAGGATGAGATAAATGTCAAAGTCTGTTGCAAAGGAGTGTGCATGTAGGGATGGGTGGAATTATTGCAGCCATCTTTGCAAGCAATTTATTACACCAGTGATAGAGCACATGCATTTGGTCAGAGACTCTTTTGTGTTTTTCTTTTCCTTTTTAAAAAACTATTTTGTTGAGGTATGATTGACAATGTAAAAAGCTGCACATACTGAAAGATGAATTTGGAGATAAGTATACACCCATGAAACCATCACCACCAACAAGGCCATAGACATATCTGTTACCTCCCAAACTTTCCTCTCACTCCTTTATTATTATTATCATTATTATTTGTGTGTGTGTGTGTGTGTGTGTGTGTGTGTGTATAGGGGGTAAGAACACTTAATCTTTTGTGTTTCTGATGCCCTCATTGGCACACACTCTGAAGATAGGCAACTGACCAGTGATTTGAGGGCTGAGATCCTGACCAGATTCACCTTTGCTCAAAATTACACCTGTGCTAATACACAAGTGGCATAATACTATAAACAACTTAAATGTTCATCAATACGGGACTAGTTAAATAAATTATGGTACCTCCCAAAACAGACACACCTTTACCAACAAACCATCCATTAAAAATAACAAAGTAGATTTCCAGTTGATATAAAATGATCTCCAAGGTAGATTAGTAAATGAAAAAAAGCAAAATACAGAAGAGCATATATATTTTATACTACCATTTTCACTTTTAAAGGATGTTTTTATATGCATAAGCTCTCTCTTGAAGAATGCACACAAAAAAGAAACTGCTAATATTGGTTTTCTCAGAGGAAACAAAAAAGGACAACTGGGGGGCTGGGGCATGAGGGAGACTGATTTTTGCATTGTTTGAATTCTGTTAACATGAATATGAATCATTACCACATGAATAGAATAAATAAGTCCTTTGTTCCTGCTTGCCTGCGTACTTCCACCTAGGAAGCATATCTGAAGCAGACGTTTAAAGATGTAAGAGAAAATAAGACTTAGACATCTGTATGCATGGCTGAGGTCAATGCCTTGCAGATAAATAGTAGAACACCTCAGCCAACTCTGATCCTGACAGAGGAAAGGACCAGGTCAGGACATTGAAGCTTCCAGCCTAGAGTCCAGAGGTCTGTGTAGGACACAAGTTTTACTTGTTTCATAGACACTGACCAAAAAGCAGGTTCGGGGCTTCCCTGGTGGCGCAGTGGTTGAGAGTCTGCATGCCGGTGAGGGGGACACGGGTTCGAGCCCTGGTCTGGGGGGATCCCACATGTCGTGGAGCGACTGGGCCTGTGAGCCACTGCTGCCGAGCCTGCGCGTCTGGAGCCTGTGCTCTGCAGCAAAGGGGGGCCGCGGTGGTGAGGGGCCCGTGCACCGCGATGAGGAGTGGCCCCCGCTCACCGCAACTGGAGAGGACCCTCACGCGGAGACGAGGACCCAACACAGCCAGAAAAAAAATAAATAAATAAAATAAATAAATTTTTTAAAAAAGTAACATATGCTCATTAAAAAATACTTTGAAATAATAAAACAAACAAACAAACAAAAAGCAGGTCCGTACCCTCCGATTTTAGGGTCTTATTTCAGCATGAATATAGGGATTGTATATAATGAAAGAAAGACTACTCCTCCTAAGTAGTTCTTGTCTCAGTTTCTCATCAAGGTAATTTAAAAAAGCAGATGTTTCAAAAACCATCATTCAGTTCCCCCTTCCCAAGTAGATCTTAGACAGCCACTGAGATGATTGATTCAACACTTTTCTTAGCCCTACTGAAACATAACCAGAGGAGCTTACCTGTTGGTGGTATTTTGGGGAGATATCTGCTATATGAACCTCACCTGAGGGTGCTGGCCCTAAACACCCAAATGTCCTTCCAGAAGCAATTTTGCTCATGGTGTGGAACAACCTGTGATATGTCTCTGATATGGAGAACTCAAGGTGCAAAACACTTGAGTAAATTGTTCACTTAGCTCAGGCCAGACATTCCTCATCTCTCCTAGGACCAGCAATCCTCGGTCCTTGGTTCTTAATGAGAAGCTGTGCTGCTTCACCATGTTCCAGGTTTCCTGGTAAGTAAGACTAAGCAAGAATTCTACTCTCAGAGTCATGAGAGGGGCCTCATTGACCCACTACCAGGAATGACAATTCTTTATGAACCTTTGTGGCCAGTCTAGATTGTATTGCTTTCTTTACCCTATTATGGACTTAGGCGAGGTTTGCTTAGGCAACTATACTCTGTCTTTGAAAATAATGTTATTTTAGGATGTAGTTCATTCAATATCTCCATATCTCCGTATATGGCACACCAGCCTGTTTTTAATTCTACTAAGTATATATAGTTAGAAATTAATCAGAAGGAACAATTAGGCTCATTTTGGAAGAAAGAGCACACAGAAACAAGAAGAAAGATTTCTTTCAAATAGAAATGAATTCCACCACTCATCAACAGCCTCCAGATGAACTAAAACAATTCTTTGAACAAATTTGGAACACCGTATCTGGTACAACTTCTAACTTCCCATGCAATGTGTATGCCTCACTTGGCACGTTTCCTGTCCCACATATTTAGGTAGAGTTCATGCCTAAATGGAGCCTGGATTCCGAAAGCCCTCTTTCTGGCTCCAGAGATAGGTATAAGTCAGTAAATGTTAAATTTGGAGTTTGGGCTGGAGTTCTCCCAAATTGTTCTAGTTAAGGTGGAAAAGTCACTTGTAAAAACAACCTTGGGGAGACCTGAGAAACAGGACAGTTAGGGCCATTTCCTCTCTAATCTTTAGACTCCAGACCCTTATTTGGGATCCCCCTGATTGGAAGCTGGATGTTCCCAGCCCAGGCATCAACCCATGGCTCTGATCTTTCCCTCCACGTCCTCCCTTGTCCCTTTTGAACTCAAATCTTCTTGAAGGGCACTCTTTTTTGGGCTCCCTTTCCTCTGGAATAGAAAAGTCAGTTGCTATGCTGCCTGTCATAAATTATGGCAAAGAGAACACAACCTCTCTGTTCCTCCTATGAGCTGGGCATGGGGCCAGGCATTTTTACACATATTTTCTCTTTTTAACAAATCCCTAGAATAAGAATTATTATTTTCCATGTACAGGGTGATTACCCAAAACTCAGAGTTAAGGAACTTCTCCAAGGTCATTCAGCTAAAAAATGGCAGAAGCAGGATTTAGAACCAGGCCTAACTCCAGAGCCTGTGCTCCTTATAAAATCTTCCTCTCCTTCTCTCTTTTCATGGTACCCCAAAATTTCATATTTGCATTGATTCTTTTCTTTGGCTTCCTGTTAATTGAAGGCTCCTGTTAAATTTCAGATGTGTCCCCGATCAGTAACACATTAAAATCCATAAATGTCTTGTTCTGTTCAGAAGACAATATAAGTCATATCTTATATGGGATCTGCACAGCACAGACCATTTAGGCAAAGGCAACATATTTTTAACAGCAACTAAGATTTGACAGCATTTTTGAGCTTACAGAGCCCTTTTACATATACAAATGAATTAATCTTTGCAATACATCTGTGCAGTCATCTCACCCTTACCGCAGTTTATAAGTAATGAAATGGAGTGTGAGAGAGATTCAGTCATTTGTCTATGGCCCCATATCTAGTGAATGGCAGAGCAGGACTTAAACACAGGTCTTCTGGCTCTGGATACTGCTGTCTTGGCACCATAGTCTCTGTTGATTTTGAATAACCTTCAAAGGTCCACAGGACCATTAAAATCTCAATGCTCTTATTCCATTGTCCCCAGTGTTTGACCTTGTCCAAGTTAGCATCACTCCCTGAGTTAAGGTATGATAATGATGATACTGGAAAGAAAAGCATTAGACAGCTTAGTTGTTAACATGGATTATTTTTCTGATTAAAACTTCACAGTGTCCCAGACTGGAGAACACTTATACCACAGAAGTCCACCCACTGGAGTGAAGGTTCTGAGCCCCACGTCAGGCTTCCCAACCTGGGGGTCCGGCAATGGGAGGAGGAATTCCTAGAGAATCAGACTTTGAAGCCTAGTGGGATTTGATTGCAGGACTTCGACAGGACTGGGGGAAACAAAGACCCCACTCTTGGAGAGCACACACAAAGTAGTGTGTGCATCGGGACCCAGGGGAAGGAGCAGTGACCCCAGGGGAGACGGAACCAGACCTACCTGCTAGTGTTGGAGAGTCTCCAGCAGAGGCGGGGGTGGCTGTGGCTCACCATGGAGAAAAGGACACTGGCAGCAGAAGTTCTGGGAAGTACACCGTGACGTGAGCCCTCCCAGAGTCTGTCTTTAGCTCCACCAAAGAGCCCAGGTAGGCTCCAGTGTTGGGTTGCCTCAGGCCAAACAGCCAACAGGGAGGGAACCCAGCCCCACACATCAGCAGTTAAGCTGATTAAAACCTTACTGAGCTCTGCCCACCAGAGCAATAGTCAACTCTACCCACCACCAGTCCTTCCCATGAGGAACCTTACACAAGCCTCTTAGATAGACTCATCCACCAGAGGGCAGAGAGTAGAATCAAGAAGAAGTATAATCTTGCAGCCTGTGGAACAAAAACCACATTCACAGAAAGATACACAAGATGAAAAGGCAGAGGGCTATGTACCAGATGAAGGAAAAAGATAAAACCCAGGAAAAACAACTAAATGAAGTGGAGATAGGCAACCTTCCAGAAAAAGAATCCAGAATAATGATAGTGAAGATGATCCAGGACCTTGGAAAAAGAATGGAGGCAAAGATCGAGAAGATGCAAGAAATGTTTAACAAAGACTTGGAAATATTAAAGAACAAACAAACGGAGATGAACAGTACAATAACTGAAATGAAAACTACACTAGAAGGAATCAATAGCAGAATAACTGAGGCAGAAGAACGGATAAGTGACCTGGAAGGCAGAATGGTGGAATTCACTGCTGGGGAACAGAATAAAGAAAAAAGAATGAAAAGAAATGAAGACAGCCTAAGACACTTCTGGGACAACATTAAATGCAACAACATTCACATTATAGGGGTCCCAGAAGGAGAAGAGAGAGAGAAAGACCCGAGAAAATATTTGAAGAGATTATAGTCAAAACTTCCTTAACATGGGAAAGGAAATAGCCACCGAAGTCCAGGAAGCGCAGAGAGTCCCATACAGGATAAACCCAAGGAGAAACACGCCGAGACACATAGTAATCAAATTGGCAAAAATCAAAGACAAAGAACAATTATTGAAAGCAGCAAGGGAAAAACGACAAATAACATACAAGGGAACTCCCATAAGGTTAACAGCTGATTTCTCAGCAGAAAATCTACAAGCCAGAAGGGAGTGGCATGATATACTTAAAGTGATGAAAGGGAAGAACCTACAACCAAGATTACTCTACCCAGCAAGGATCTCATTCAGATTCGATGGAGAAATCAAAAGCTTTACAGACAAGCAAAAGCTACGAGAATTCAGCACCACCAAACCAGCTCTACAACAAATGCTAAAGGAACTTCTCTAAGTGGGAAAAACAAGAGAAGAAAAGGACCTAAAAAACAAACCCAAAACAATTAAGAAAATGGTCATAGGAACATACATATCGATAATTACCTTAAACGTGAATGGATTAAATGCTCCAACCAAAAGACACAGGCTGGCTGAATAGATACAAAAACAAGACCCATATATATGCTGTCTACAAGAGACCCACTTCAGACCTAGGGACACATACAGACTGAAAGTGAGGGGATGGAAAAAGATATTCCATGCAAATGGAAATCAAAAGAAAGCTGGAGTAGCTATACTCATATCAGATAAAATAGACTTTAAAATAAAGAATGTTACAAGAGACAAGGAAGGACACTACATAATGATCAAGAGATCAAACCAAGAAGAAGATATAACAACTATAAATATATATGCACCCAACATAGGAGCACCTCAATACATAAGGCAACTGTTAATAGCTATAAAAGAGGAAATCTACAGTAACACAATAAGAGTGGGGGACTTTAACACCTCACTCACACCAATGGACAGATCATCCAACGTGAAAATAACTAAGGAAACAGAAGCTTTAAATGACACAATAGACCAGATAGATTTAATTGATATTTATAGGACATTCCATCCAAAAACAGCAGATTACACTTTCTTCTCAAGTGCGCACGAAACATTCTCCAGGATAGATCACATCTTGGGTCACAAATCAAGCCTCAGTAAATTTAATAAAATTGAAATCATATCAAGCATCTTTTCTGACCACAACGCTATGAGATTAGAAATGAATTACTGGGTAAAAAACATAAAAAATACAAACACATGGAGGCTAAACAATACGTTACTAAATAACCAAGAGATCACTGAAGAAATCAATGAGGAAATCAAAAAACACCGAGAGACAAATGACAATGAAAACACGATGATCCAAAACCTATGGAATGCAGCAAAAGCAGTTCTAAGAGGGAAGTTTATAGCTATAGAAGCCTACCTCAAGAAACAAGCAAAATCTCAAATAAACAATCTGACCCTACACCTAAAGGAACTAGAGAAAGAAGAACAAACAAAACTCAAAGTTAGCAGAAGGAAAGAAATCATAAAGATCAGAGCAGAAATAAATGAAATAGAAACAAAGAAAACAATAGCAAAGATCAATAAAACTAAAAGCTGGTTCTTTGAGAAGATAAACAAAATTGATAAACCTTTAGCCAGACTCATCAAGAAAAAGAGGGAGAGGACTCAAATCAATAAAATTAGAAATGAAAAAGGAGAAGTTACAACCAACACCACAGAAATACATAGCAGCCTAGGAGACTACTACAAGCAACTCTATGCCAATAAAATGAACAACCTGGAAGAAATGGACAAATTCTTAGAAAGGTATAACCTTCCAAGACTGAACCAGGAAGAAATAGAAAATATGAAGAGACCAATCTCAAGTAATGATGCTGAAACTGTGATTAAAAATCTTCCAACAAACAAAAGTCCAGGACCAGATAGCTTAACAGGTAAATTCTATCAAACATGTAGAGAAGAGCTAACACCCATCCTTCTCAATCTCTTCCAAAAATCTTGTGGAGGAAGGAACACTCTCAAACTCATTCTATGATGCCACCATCACCCTGATACCAATACCAGAGAAAGATACTACAAAAAAAGAAAATTACAGACCAATATCACTGATGAATATAGATGCAAAAATCCTCAACAAAATACTAGCAAACAGAATTCAACAACACATTAGAAGGATCATACACCATGATCAAGTGGGATTTATCCCAGGGATGCAAGATTTCTTCAATATATGCAAATCAATCAATGTGATACACCATATTAACAAATTGAAGAATAAAAACCATATGATCATCTCAATAGATGCAGAAAAAGCTTTTGACAAAATTCAACACCCATTTATGATAAAAACTGTCCAGAAAGTGGGCATAGAGGGAACCTACCTCAACATAATAAAGGCCATATATGACAAACCCACAGCAAACGTCATTCTCAATGGTGAAAAACTGAAAGTATTTCCTCTAAGATCAGGAACAAGACAAGGATGTCCACTCTTGCCACTATTATTCAACATAGTTTTGGAAGTCCTAACCACAGCAATCAGAGAAGAAACAGAAATAAAAGGAATACAAATTGGAAAAGAAGAAGTAAAACTGTCACTGTTTGCAGATGAAATGATACTATACATAGAGAATCCTAAAAATGCCACCAGAAAACTACTAGAGCTAATCAATGAATTTGGTAAAGTTGCAGGATACAAAATTAATGCACAGAAATCTCTTGCATTCCTATACACTAATGATGAAAAATACGAAATATAAATTAAGGAAACACTCCATTTACCATTGCAACAAAAATAATAAAATGCCTAGGAATAAACCTACTTAGGGAGACAAAAGACCTATATGAAGAAAACTATAAGACATTGATGAAAGAAATTAAAGACGATACCAACGGATGGAGAGATATACCATGTTTTTGGATTGGAAGAAACAATATTCCAAAAATAGCTATACTACCCAAAGCAATCTACAGATTCAATGCAATCCCTATCAAATTACCAATGGCATTTTTTACGGAACTAGAACAAAAACTTTTAAAATTTGTATGGAGACACAAAAGATCCCGAATAGCCAAAGCAGTGTTGAGGGGAAAAAATGGAGCAGGAGGAATCAGAGTCCCTGACTTCAGACTATACTGCAAAGCTACAGTAATCAAGACAATATGGTACTGGCACAAAAACAGAAACATAGATCAATGGAACAAGATAGAAAGCCCAGAGATAAACCCACACACCTATGGTCAACTAATCTATGACAAAGTAGGCAAGGATATACAATGGAGAAAAGACAGTCTCCTCAATAAGTGCTGCCTGGGAATCTGGACAGCTACATGTAAAAGAATGAAATTAGAACACTCCCTAACACAATACACAAAAATAAACTCAAAATGGATTCGAGACCTAAATGTGAGACTGGACACTATAAAACTCTTAGAGGAAAACATAGGAAGAACACTCTTTGACATAAATCACAGCAAGATTTTTTTTTGATCCACCTCCTAGAGTAATGGAAATAAAAACAAAAATAAACAAATGGGACCCAATGAAACTTAAAAGCTTTTGCACAGCAAAAGAAACTACAAACAAGATGAAAAGACAACCCTCAGAATGGGAGAAAATATTTGCAAATGAATCAACAGACAAAGGATTAATCTCCAAAATATATAAACAGCTCATGCAGCTCAATATTAAAAAAGCAAACAACCCAATCCAAAAATGGGCAGAAGACCCAAATAGACATTTCTCCAAAGAAGATGTACAGATCGCCAAGGAGCACATGAAAAGCTGCTCAACATCACTTATTATTAGAGAAATGCAAATCAAAACTACAATGAGGTATCACCTCACACCAGTTAGAATGGGCATCATCAGAAAATGTACAAACAGCAAATGCTGGAGAGGTTGTGGAGAAAAGGGAACCCTCTTGCACTGTTGGTGGGAATGTAAACTGATACAGCCACTATGGAGAACAGTATGGAGGTTCCTTAAAAAACTAAAAATAGAATTACCATATGATCCAGCAATCCCACTTCTGGGCATATACCCAGAGAAAACTATAATTCAAAAAGACACATGCACCCCAATGTTCATTACAGCACTATTTACAATAGCCAGGTCATGGAAGCAACCTAAATGCCCATCGACAGACGAATGGATAAAGAAGATGTGGTACATATATACGATGGAATATTACTCAGCCCTAAAATAGAACAAAATTGGGTCATTTGTTGAGACGTGGATGGATCTAGAGACTGTCATACAGAGTGAAGTAAGTCAGAAAGAGAAAAACAAATATCGTATATTAACGTATGTGTGTGGAACCTAGAAAGATGGTACAGATGAGCCGGGTTGCAGGGCAGAAGTTGAGACACAGATGTAGAGAACAAATGTATGGACACCAAGGCGGGGAAAGCCGCAGAGTGGTGAGGATGGTGGTGTGCTGAATTGGGCGATTGGGATTGACATGTATACACTGATGTGAATGAAATTGATGACTAATAAGAACCTGCTGTATAAAACAATAAATAAAATTAAAAAAAAAAACAAAAAATTCACAGTATCCAAAGTAGCTCCACAAACCTTTAAAAAGGTTATCAAATATTTGTCAAAAATGAGAGAATAGAGGACTAATGAGAAGACAGAGAGGGGCCTTTGGCATTAAATTTTATCTCCAAATCATTTACTATTGATCATTCATGCATTTGTTCATTCTTCTGTTCATTCAACAATTATTTTTTGAGTGCCTGCTGTCTGCCAGGTCTATTACAGGGATTACAGATACACCAAGAAAGGAGACAAATTCCTTTCCTTCATAAAGTTTACAGGCATGGAGGAGACTTTAATATGTAAATAAATAGGTAAATGAAATGATTTCAGATTGTTGTGCAATGAAGAAACTAACCAGGAGAATGAACCATAGAGTAATTAGGAAGGGTGAGATACAAAGGAGTATTTCTGTCAGGTAGATCAGAAAAGACTTTTAAAAAAATAATAATTTTATTGAAAGAAAAGACTTTTTTGAGGAGGGGATAGTTGGTATAAATGAGAAAGAGAAAATCAGCCCAGAAAAGGCCATTTCAAGCAGAGGGAGCTGGAAGGACTTGTATTTGAGTCAAGAAAAGTCTTGGGGAGTCCAAAGAACAGAAAAATGGACAGTATAAGCAAAAGATGCTTAGCAAATGGAGAATGAGTGGAAGGCAGGGACCAGATCATGGAGCACTTTGGAGGCCAGAGGCTTGCTTAGTTCTAATTATAATGGAAAGTCACTGTAGAACTTTAAGCAACACAATTTGATTTTTGTTTCAAAAAGGTCACTCTAGCTACTATGAAAATGGGCCAAAGGGGAGTAAAATTAGAATCAGGGAGATTGCTTTAAGAGGGTATACAAATAAGAAGAATGAAAAATGATAAAAGCTTGGACTAGTGAACCCCATCCACTTCCCTGGTGGTGCAGTGGCTAGGAATCTGCCTGCCGATGCAAGGGACAAGGGTTCGAGCCCTGATCTGGGAAGATCCCACATGCCGCGGAACCCCTAGGCCCGTGTGCCACAGCTGCTGAGCCCACGTGCCACAGCTACTGGAGCCCGCATGCCTAGAACCTGTGCTCCGCAGCAAGAGAGGCCACTGCAATGAGAAGCCCACACAACGCAACTAAGAGTAGCCCCCGCTCCCCACAACTAGAGAGAGCCTGCGCGCAGCAGTGAAGACCCAATGCAGCCAAAAAAAATAAATTAAATAAATAAATTAAAAAAAAAAAAAAAAAGGATGGGGTCATCAAACTATGGCCCAGGGACCAAATCTGGCCCTTACAGAAAAAGTTTGCAACCCTTGGACTAGGAGATTGCACGAAGTGGTTGGATTCAGAAAATATTTCAAACGTGGAGGTAACAGGACTGTCTGCTGGATTGGATGTGGACGTGGGAAGGGAGAATGAAGGAAAAATATCCTGGGTGAGTATGGTTTGGCTTGAGCAAATAGGAATATGGTGGTGTAATTCACAGAGATGAAAAGACTGATGGAAGAGAAGTTTTGAGATAGGAAAATTAGAAATTCTCTTTTTAAATCTGTGTGAACAGCTCTCTAAGACAAAACCCATATGGAAGGTTTTAGTCACTTCTGTACTTTAGGGCAATGATAATGATGAACAAAAATGGTCCTATTATTGACACTATTGTTCTCATTTTATAAATACCTAAACTTGCATGTTCTGAACCCTGTCCAAACCAAACTATCCTGGCATGGTATAAACACATTACAATATTATTTGTAGTACTATCGTCATTTTACTCCAATCTCTCAACAAAACTCCATTCCTGAAGAACCCAGATGACCCAAATTCTGTATTCCTAAATTTGGTCTAAGACTTTCTTTCTTTCTCTGCTGGAGAAAAGTTTATAATATTACTGATTTGTGTCCTGCAAATTCAGGTTTCAATCTCTACTGAGCCCTCAGTCTTGCATGGCAAGTCTTTTATGTGTCCCAGGTGAACTCCTCTGGGGTAAATGAACAAACTTATTTTTTTGCTGTTGTTATGAGTTGTTCTCCTAACAAATTTTGAACATTTATGACTCTTCTCAAGCATCCAGCCATCACTTGCCACAGAGAACCTCCATCCTCACCTCCTTCAGTGCACTGTGGCCTCAGACAACGACTCTTTCCCCCTCCTATAGTCTTCTCCCAGCAAGCCCAACTTCTCTCCATCTCCTTCTGTTTCTGCCTCCCTCCTGTACATCCATGTCAGTGGAAGAGGTGTCCCTTTTCCTACTAAACTTACTGGATTCCACCCCTTCTGACCCCTGGGACCTTACTCCATCAATTACCATCACAATAAAAAAAACATAGTAACCCTGAAACAAATAGACCAAAAACAAAAAGTATCAGCCACACCATCTATCTCCAAATATCCCTTTATTCCCTTTATCTCTTCTTTCATCTTCCCTTTTTAGCCAAACTACTTAAAATAGTCATTTAAATGCCTTTTCATTTATATTCATTACCCATGCTGTCCTCAATCTTTGGCAAAATCAGCTATTGATTACTTAGATATTCCTGGCTGTACGGAAAGTCTATTACATTGATTATCTCCTTTGAATCCTGATAACACTTGAGAGAATCATTATCATTCCCATATTATAAAGAAATACATCGAGTCTGA
Source organism: Balaenoptera ricei (assembly GCF_028023285.1). NCBI lineage: Eukaryota > Metazoa > Chordata > Mammalia > Artiodactyla > Balaenopteridae > Balaenoptera > Balaenoptera ricei. The sequence goes on from NC_082639.1 coordinate 130,974,405, forward strand.
GAAAATTAATTTGCCAATTGTCACACTTAGTATTTGGAAGAACTGGGGTTCAAATCAAGAATGTCCTCCATTTCCCCTTAATAGCTATAATGCCTCCCTTCCGCAAAGTAAGGTTCATTTGTTGACTTAGTAAAGCGAAAATTTGGAATTTGAACGCAAGCTTTCATTTGCGTATTAATTGCATTGGGTTGTATGTTTTCTTGTTTATTTGTTTTTACTATACCAAGCTGCATTTTCCTGAGAATTTCCTTATACTATCTAGGGAGGGGAGTATAGAATTTAGAAATTTATCTTTTTAAGAAAACAAGACCTTCTTGATGATAATTCCTTAAATATGTATTGACCTTTAAGCTTTCACTTAATACTGACGTCTCTTCTCATTTCCAACAGAGCAGATAGATACTTCTAAAATCAATAGATTAGTGATTCACACTGCAGTCAAGCTCTGCTGGGAAGTAAGAGATAAATATGCATTTGTGAGATTCAGAATGCAACTTACAAATATCTGCAAAGCAGAGAACACTGTGTCAATATACTCCAGTCACATACTTGAGAGTCCCCAGCCCTTGTCTACCTAATGCCCATTGGACCTGAAGGATGTAGTAAGGGACGTGGGTGTATACATCTGTCCAAATGTCTTGGTCCTAATTATGTTAATTACCTGAATGTAGAGCCAGGAAGAATTTTTTTTTAATTTATATTTCTTTTTAAAAAATTCCAGCTTTACTGAGGTATAATTGACAAATAAGATTGTAAGATAATTAAAGTGTACGTCATGGTGATTTGATATATGTATACATTTTAAAAGGATTCACCCCATGTAGTTAATTAATGCATCCATCACCTTACATATGTATCTTTTCCTTTCTCTCTCTCTCTCTGTCTCTTCTGGTGAGAATATTTAGTTCTACTCCTTTAACACATTTCAATTATACAATACAGTGTTATTAACTATAGTCACCATGTTTTGCTTTAGATCCTCAGATCTTATTCATCTTATAGCTAACTCTGTACTCTTTACCAGCCTCTTCCTATTCCCCACACCCCCTGCCCCCGAGTCCCTGGCAACCACTTTTCTACTCTCCCTTTCTATGTTTGACTTTAAAAAAAAAAAAAAAAATCCACATATAAGTGATACCCTGTGGGTATTTGTCTTTCTCTGTCTGACTTATTTCACTTAGCAAAATGACTTATTTCACTTAGCAAGGTTTCTGCATACTGTCCCAAAGGTAGGATTTCCTTCTGTCTTGTGGTTAAATAATATAACATTGTGTATGTACACACACACACACACACACACACACGTGATATATATACACATATGTATATATATATCACATATTCTTTATCCATTCATCTATTGATGGACACTTAGGTTGTTTCCATATCTTGGCTATTGTGAATAATGATGCAATAAACATGAATGGGAGTACAAATATCTTTTCATTATCTTGTTTACATTTCTTTTGGGTATATACACAGAAGTAGGATTGCTGGATCATATAGTAGTTCTATTTTTAATTTTTTGAGGAAGATTCATACTGTTTTTTACAGAGGCTAAGCCAATTTACCTTCTCACCAACAGTGCACAAGGATTCCTGAGGAAGAACTTTAAAGGCCTTCATTTTACCATTTTACAGGTAAGAAAGTTGAGGTTCAAAAGTGTCACGTGAATTGCCAAACCAATTTTAGGAGAACTGGGACTTACGCAAGTTCCCCTGATGCCTAGTGCAGTGATTTTCACCTTCAGAGAGTCACTTGATGTAACTGAATCTTGTGTATAAGGACACATGGCGATTTGGGAGCTCAGAGACTCTAACAGTTTGCTTATTGATATGCACCTGGCGACTCCTGAGTCAGGTTGATGATTTCCCATTTCCTCAGACTCCCCTGGGGATATGCATCTCAGAATTCCAATCAGTGGCTCTTCTTAGATTCTGACCTTTTAATGGAATGTATCCTACCAGCCTTGTAAACTGGAAAGAGCAAGGGCAATGTGCTTTCCACTGGCTGAGGAGTCAATGACTTGTTGAAGATAATCTTGATGTGGGTATGCTCAGTGACCTCTAGAAAAGCAAACTGCAACTTTCAGCCACATTCATCATTTGAGTCAATTAATTAGGTCCCAGCCTAAAAGGGCCATTAATCTCTATAGATTTTGCTAGCCAAACTCCAGAATCTTTCTTGTGTTGAAAAATATGCTGATCCACCTACAAACTTGGAGCAGAGAAAAAGAGAAGACCGAACAGCTGGTTCATCATGCAGACTTGGCCAGGGGTGCTCACCGCCATGGACTGACTCATGTTCTTGGCTGGAGAAGTAGACGCCAATTCAATGCCCTAGGAACCCTGCTCTCCTCCTGTGAAATTGGAGTCCTGAAATGTTTATGCCAGAGAGATGGGAAAGGCTGGAATAATAATTTCTAATATACTCATCTCTTATTCCCTCTCACCCCCATTTCCACCTCTAGCCCTTGAATTTCTAATAAGATTCCCTTCAGTCTAAATGTTGTAGTGGAAAGAGCACTGCAAAGACATAGGCATTTTAATTTTCTGTCAACTTTTCTTTAGTTGTGAGTCCTTAGCCAAGCCACTTAATCTTCTTGGGATTTGTATTAGCTTCTTGGGGCTGCTGTAACAAATTACTACAAATTTAGTAGCTTAAAACAACAGAAATTTATTATTTCACAGTTCTTGAGGCCAGAAGTCTGAAATCAGTATTGCTTTGCTGAAATAAAGATGTTGGCAGGGTCATGGTCCCTTCAGATGTACTAGGGAGACTCCTTCCTTGTCTCTTCCAGCTTCTAGTGGCTGCTGGCATTCCTTGGTGCCTGACTGTGTCACTAAAATATTCATGGCCAGTATCTTCAAATCTATTTCTTCTGTCTTCACATCACCTTCTTCACTGTGTGTCCCTGTGTAAACTCTCTCTGCCTCTCTTGTAATGATACATGTGATTACATTTTGGGGCCTCCTGGATAATCCAGGATAATCTCCCCATCTCAAAATCTGTAACTCTTTTTGCCACCGTATAAGGCAACATTCATGGGTTCCAGGAATTAGGATGTAGGATCTTTTGGGGACCCATTTTTCAGCCTGCTACAGTCCTCAAATGCCTCATCCATGGAATAATAATATTAGCATTCTAGCCACTTGAAATATGCTACTTAGAGCTCCCTTCTGACTGTGAGATTTAAGATGCTATGATTGATATCAACTCCAAATTTCACTGTGATCCCAAGCAAGTTCTAAATCCAGCAGGGAAAATTTCATTAGGTTTCAAAGTCTACGAGTAACCCTTTGTTTCTCCAGGCTCCACTCTCTGGGCCCATGATGGCTCCACTAGCCTCTGTGCCACCTACTGTGCTCTGCCCTTGGAGTCATCCTTCCTTTTCTTGAAGGATAGGATGTTTGCAGCTGAGTAGCTCTATCAGTCAATTTCCTGACTGTAGAATTTTAGAAGTCCAGCAGCCTTCTTTCATTTTTTCCTGTCTCTGTTCCTTTCAGTCCAAGCTGTCAGTGACCCTTAATTACATCTTCAAAGATGGTTTCTTTCTTCCAAATAAGGTCATGTTCACAGCTTCTGGTGATTAGAATGTGGACATATGTTTTGGGGGACCACCATTCAATCCACTTCATGCTCCCATTCCCGCACCCAATATTCAATACTGGAATAGAGACAGGAGATCTGAAATAAACACTTCAGTAGAAGTGAGAAGAATGTGAGAATCCCCAGTCACTGATGTGCCCAATTCTGAACTCTTACTTGGCAGATGTTGTGATAGCCCTCTGCTTTTTGAATGCTTCTTAGAGTAGTTCTTTTGCCTGAAGTTCTTCATGGACCTTCCCCTGGGAGATTCTTCCTTTTCCATAATCCAACTTAGACATCTAAAAAGTGTTATTTCAGAGTATGCCCTTTGTGAAATCTGAACAGCTGTCTCAGCCAGTTTCCTCCCTGTAGACTGGTGGAAATTAAAGTGTCATTTTGAGTTTTGAATAGCCATAAACGGTTTTTAGCCGAGGCTCACAGTTTCTTTGACAACATAACCCTTTAAAAGTGCACTAGGATTCTTATGTATTATATTTGATCCTGATCATCTCGTTGTGCCAATAGCCACATCTATGGTTCTTTCCTAGACATATTTCTTATATTTGCTATGTTTTTATGCTTACTTTACCTCATGCCTTTATTTCAATTTTTTTGTGAGTTTCTCAGTCTGTCAGACTTCATTGGGAGAACCACATATCTAATCTCTTTTCTCTGAATTATTGTGTTCAATTGACGGTATCTACTAGGTACCATGAACTTACGTGGATCTCTGCTCTGAAACATCTTATTTCATTTAGAGGTTCTAACAAATGGGTGTTATAGCCATGGCTGTGCCCCTGATTTGATCCTTAACTTAAGGCTGAATTTTAATTGGCTCATAGGTCCTCTCAGTTTTATCTGTCACTGCTTAACGTGATAAAATGTTGCCTTTTCTAACCCTACACGTACCCTGATTCCTGAATGTTCTCTATTCCTTTTTCTCCCCCTTTTACTTCTTGTGCCTTGTCAAATTCAGCCATCTTAAAAAAACATGGTACTAATATCCTTTTTACAGCATCTTCTCTGATATGTGAAAGTTCATTAGGGACCTCATTTGCCTTCTAAGTTATCACAGGCAGGAGTTTTATCAAATGTTTTGTCCCTGTCAACATTGTTCCAGCCTCCAATAACAGTTTCAATTTCTGTACCAGTTAGATAGTATAGATTTTGTTGAAGTAATAAAGAAACTTCAAATGGCTTTTAAAGGCAAAGTTTTATTTTTTGCTCACACTATATGTCTAATGTAGATTGGCTGAGGTGGGGGAGTTTTGCTTCTCATCTTCTGCACCCACTCCCCATGCAAATATTAATGCAATAGATAATGGTTATTGTGTATCTTACACAATTTTCAACCTTAGTATCAATTGTGTTGTCTGTATGTTAGGTACTTTGGCCTCAAAACTAAAAAATTAATTAAACAATTTATTTTCACTTTTAACGTTCTCATTATTTTCACTCAAACAAATAGAAAAAAGCTCACAGCTGAAACTATCTCATTTTTTAAATTAGCAAACTCTAGTCCTGAGTGTAATGGTGCCAATATATCAGTATTATTCAGCAAAGCTTACCTAATTACTAAGGAACTGAATATTTGAGGTCCACAACAAAATGAGTAGGACAGTGATTTCTTCTGGCTTCAATACATATTATATTTGATCAATATAATATCAGCTTCAATTCTGTTAACATTGAAACGTGGGTGTGGTGGTGATTAGAGATATTTCCCCATTATTTCTAGCTCTTCATATCCTAGTTACTCGGTGGAACTGTACTTCCAGGCCTCTTTGTGGTTGGGTAGGTCTGTGGCTATTTCCGACCCATAAGTTCTAAACAAAGTGAGACCCTCAGAATTTTTTTTTTTCTTTCCACAGCAAGCAGCAATATTTGAGATGGTGGCTGTTTAATCAACTTGGATTCTATAGTAAAGAGGTGAGAACAAAAATCTAAACTTTGAAAGCCATTCAAAGTTTCTTTGTTACTTCAGTAAAATTTATACTTATTAACTGATATAGAAATGGAAACTGTTATTAGAGGCTAGAAGAACCAAGTTGCAAGTATCATAATATAAAAAGAGATTTTATTGAAAGCCATTCAAAGTTTCTTTGTTACTTCAGTAAAATTTATACTTATTAACTGATATAGAAATGGAAACTGTTATTAGAGGCTAGAAGAACCAAGTTGCAAGTATCATAATATAAAAAGAGATTTTATTGAAAGCATGCTGGATTTATCTAATAGATTAAGGGAAAGTTGAACAGCCAAAACCATTAAAGGGCTTGGATGCATCAGACTCTTAGGGGCAACTGAGTCAAAGACTGAAATGTGCTCAGGGATCTTTCTGTCTTTTAATTCTGCTTTTTTCCAAATGTCAGCTTTTTTCTCCTCTTCTACCACAGGTCATCCTTTCCACAGATGAGAAAATATGGTTGTGGTCAGTTTTTAAATTTTATACCGTATAGTTTTGGTCACCTGAAAAGGACTGGGTTAACCTTGTCCCAAGTACACAAGGAAATCTAAAGAAATTGACTAATTAATGTGGGCCACTTATCTACTCTTGAGACAATCAGCTGTGGTTGCAGTGTGGTTACGTTGTACAGATGGGGAGCGTGATGACCTTGTGTTCATGTGAGGAGGGTAATGACCTTGTGCTTGCAAGAGAATGTGATTTCTTTGTATGTAGGTGGTGACTTCCTCCATACTCATGTGAATGGGGCAAGAGATTTGAAGGAGCAATTCCTGCATAGGTATCTTCACTACTTGTTCAAATGTTTTTTGCTTGTTTGTTTGTTTTATTTCCTCACTAAATTTGCTAGTTAGTCGAGTAGGTCAAATCAACCATTTATTTTTGGACTCATTTAAGAATAGCAAACATTTCCTTTAAAATATGAAGATAACAGAACAAGCAATTCATGAGGACAAGGTCAAATGTTTTCTAGATGAGCTAACATAGCTTTAGAAGGTCTTTTATACAACTGACCTATCAGTGGAAAGAGAATTGGAGAGGCGATTTTTTATTTCCTAGGGTGCTGAGGGTCTCAAGATGCATCAGTTACCATATTGAATTTTGGTGTCTCTTAATATTTTATGTCCCAGCCAAGGAATAATTTTCTACTCTTCTCTCTGGTATCATGGCAGCCTGCAACATCAAGACTATTAATCAGAGATGAATTGAATGACTCACACTTAGTAGTGATTCTAGAAGTGCTGGCTAACTTCTCTCTTGAGAGTTTGCATTTATCTAATCCTTTTTTTCCGAAAAGTAGATGTAACACCATGAAAAGTGATTGCCATACCTAATTAATGAAGATAACCATGCTGGCTCACTCTTCATAGGACATGCATCTTGTATCACAGGGAGGACTTATGCTTACCATATTTCCTTTCTTAAAACTGAGATGACAGTACTTACCATTTGCCAAAATGACATATGCCTTGAATTTTATTATTTGTTTTTAAATGGTTTCTCTGATCAGAGCTATTTACTATTGCTTCTTTTCCTTTGAGATATATATATATATATTTAGAGACATGTACAACAAACCCTTTAGAATCTGACTTGTTCAACTATTTAGAGTTTGAAGGATAATGATTGCTTTAAAGGAACACAGTAGTCTTTGGAGGACTCTGGGCTTAAGGTTGCCCAAAGGCATGGATGAAAGTTTCAGTGTCTCTTTTTCTCTATAAATGTTCCTAACTTATTCATTGCCATCAATAAGAAGGGCTTAAATCTGAATTTTTAAAAATATCTATCTTTAACATAGCAACTTTGGTATTTGTGAGATTAAAATATAATAATGCTATTTAAAAATGTAAGTGAGAGTAGTATTTACTCGAAGTAAGACTTCAATATAGGGTTGCTTGAAGCAAGTGAAATTGTGGTTAAAATAAAATCAAATGACCAAAGAACAATAGGGAACTAACTGTCACTCTGAATCCTTTGTCAACTAACAACTTTTTACTGTCTATCTCACTTGGGTATATGCCAGTCATTGAGCTTACAGTGATGAACAAGAATTATAAGAGGTAAGGAAATGAGGTCAATGGGAAATACACAAGCATATGAATTACAAAAATCAATTATATATGTATGTTTCAGTTAGATTTCATTTTACCCATTGTTAAACTTTTGTTAAAATCTTAAGATAAAACTCCCTTTGTTAAAATCTCAAGATTTTGTGCAAATTTTATTTTCCAGTTGATTTCTCACCTAGACATTAATATGATGCGTTAGTTTTGTTTCCTCTCCCTTTTTGAAATTAGGACTTTCTCTGGCTTTTTATAAACTCTCCTGTTTCTGTGGTATTAAAGTCATCTTCTTTAAAAAAAAAAGCCTTGTTATGTCACTCTCAACTTCAAAGTCTTTAATGATTACTTGATAGAAGCAATGTAAATTAGGTTATAAGCATGAAATTTAGAAACTGCCAGAGTTGGCCTCATGTAATCTGAGATCTCAGGTAAATTATTTGGCATTCTTCTAAACCTCAAGGTCTTCATTTGTAAAATGAAAGCACTAAAATTACTTGCCTTATAGGATTTTGGTGAGGACCCATTCCCTAGTTTCTAATAACTCAATAAATGATAGTCATTATAGCTATTAACTATTGCATATAAGACTCAATTCCTTTAACACATTACTTATCAGATATACTGTGGAACAGATTTCTCACTGGCTAATAGAGTAGTCCAAATGATTTTTAGTCACTTGTTATTAAAGATTTTCCTGGATCCTTGGCCCATTCTAACCCTAAATTTGTATTATAATCATGAAAGAGTAGTGTTTAGTATATAAATCCCTGGGAATTGGTTAAAATAATTATTGACTCATCCCTTAATGGCCTCGACTTGGTAATGGGGCAAGGGATGAACTGTCTGCATGCTGCCAACATCTGCTGGATGCTGACCAGAGACACTGAGATGAAGGACTTGGTGACTCGGTGGCAACATTCCCAAGGCTTTAAGCCCAGCATTCTTCTCTTCTGCAGTGATTGTTATTTATAGCCTTAATTTCTGGAGCATTTAAGCAAGTCACCTCAAAGGAACTTATCAAAGGAAAGTAAGAAGCTACAAGGAGAAGTTAATTTCCCTTATATAATTATGACTTTGAATATAATCACATTGAAAATTACACATGGAAGATAATGTATACCTTGATTATATTTCTGACATATGAATTGTTAGTCCCCCAAAATAAGAAATAACATTTATATAGTACTCACAGGTTTTAAGTCCTTTATCCAAAAGGATACAGAATTCTCCTTCTGTATCTTCACAGAGCTAAAGTTTCCTTAAAAAAAAAGAGGGAGGTGTTTAGATAAAATGCTGATTCAATTGTAGCAAACTAGAGTCTTTGATTTGGGAAGTTCCTTTCAAAGTCTCTTCCCCATTCCCTTTTCTTCCACAAACAGACAAGAGAAAAAGATCGTGATGCTGAAGCTTCCTTCAGGGGAAGGGAAGAGATAAAGAGATTCAAGTATCCTTTCTTAGTTATCTTCATGTACACAGAGTTCTCCTTCATGGCAGGCTGAGTCTTGATATAATCAGCACTTGGAACACATTTCCTATCGTTTGGGACAATCATCAGGGTTCATGGTCAAGTCTAGTGGTTGGACAAGGACCTACTATATAGCACAGGGAGCTCTGCTCAATGTTATGTGGCAACCTGAATAGGAGTGGAGTCTGGGGGAGAATGGATACATGTATACATATGGCTGAGTCGCTTTGCTGTGCACCTGAAACTATCACAACATTGTTAATCGGCTATACTCCAATATATAAAAAAAAGTCTAGTGGTTGGAGAAGAAGGTGAACTATGTCATTTAAAAGATAGGAAGAACTAACCTAACATCTTTATAGATCTCTCTAACCAAAAATTGGACAAAAATAAAATACTAATTGGTCATAATTCCCAGTCCCTTCTTAGTTATTTTGATAGAAAAACATGGTAAATGAAGTTCTATTTGAAAATTTCAAATTATTTAGCAATCATAATTGGATGAAAATGTTTGAAATATTGGGTCTTCTGTGGCAATTCAGGGTATATATACAGAGATAGGATTTGATGGGTAAGTATCCTTTAGCTTCATAAACACTACGTATATAGAATTTATTTATTTATGACTTCATAGGTGATATGTGGACATAAACAATAGTGAAGTGTTTGCCAAAAACTTCGAAAAAAAAGGAAATAAAATTGCCATCAAAAATAACCTAATATCAAAGACAAAATATGTAATGCCATTTTTAATTATTTAGGATAGGCAAGATTTTTTTTTATAGTGAAAAACAGCCCCAAGATCTCCATGGTTAAAACATCAAGGTTTGTTTCTTGTTCATAACATGTGTCCGTCACAAGATATCTGGAGGCCTATGTTCCATATTTTCTTGCCCTTGGGACCCAGAGCAGATCTTATCTGGAGCATTGGCTGCTGTTGGGTATCTTGGCAGATAAAGAGAACTCAGGAGAGTTTTGCACTGGTATTTAAATGTTCCAGTCGGAAGTGACTTATATTCTTCCACTTGAAAAGTATTGATCAAACGTATTAGTCACATGGTCCCACCAAACTCAAGGAGACTCTGAAGCGCAGGTGCTCAGAAGGGCTCTTTATAATAACTACATCTTAAAGAAAGTGATTGTTTCACAGGCCAACGTGGCTATTGACTATAACCAGATTGAAAACGTTAACATATCTGAACAAGGTGTCAATTACATTGTACATGAAGGTCATCTGCCTTAGTAACATAGAAATAGAGTCATGGATTTAGATATTGGCAATGTGCCATTCAAGCCCTTTCTAAAGAAGAGGGATTTAGATAGAAACAAGTATTTAGTTATTCTGACAGGTAAATCCTTACTGTAGAGATGGAAGCATCAGTTAGCAAATCCTGATGTTCACTCAGTATTTGATTATTTCAGTTTCCCTTGATCTCATTTTATGATCACCAAGCAATCCCTTAAGAATGAGGCTTTCTAATGAGGCTTTTCTACAAAGAAAAAAGGGATGGTCAGGTGGATGCAAGCATCTAGTTCACTTAGTATAATTTTATTTTAAATTAATACATCGATATTATGGTTTTATAAACTGTTTTCTTGTGAACTTAGCTTGAATCAGCTTCCCAAGTTAAATAAACTCCAGGGCACTGAAGAGATGGAGTCTTTGAGCCTGTGTAGCTGAAGGTCAGACACTGAACTATAGCAAACTCAACAAATGAAGTATTTTTTCAATATTTGTGAGGACAGTGTTATCTTAACTTGTGCAACAAGTAACCTCCCCTAAATTTGCAAAAATCCCTTTCTATGTAGTCTTTGACAATGCTTATTTAAATATAACAGGAACACATATGTAGCCCATATATTTTATTTTATTTTATATTGGGGTATAGTTGATTTACAATATTGTGTTAGTTTCAGATGTACAGCAAAATGGTTCACTTATACATATACATATATCCATTCTTTTTCAGATTGTAGCCCATATATTTTAAATTGACTTGATAATCAAATTAAAATCAAAGAATTTATAGGAAAGTTTTTAGGCAAAAATCACCTAATAAAAGTATATATAAATGCCAGCCCAATCCTTTAAGCCTTCTTCCCAAAGCATCACAGGAAATGTTTGAAGACAATGCTTTAGTAAGTACAATTATTAATTATTTTAGTACTTTCAACCATAATTTGAGAAATATGGAAGAACTCCCTCTATGTGGTACATTAGAATTTAAAGGAATGCTTTACCTGTAGTGTTCTGGGCAGTAATGCAAAGGATTATAACATTTCAACTTGAGTGCCATTTCAAGGAACCAAGGGACAAGACACGAGCTTACCCCTCAACCCAAGTTCTTTTAATTTATCAGTCAGGGGAAGCAGTGAAAAGTGGCAAAAATAATGTAAGTGATACTTCTTTGCTGTTCACTATATTCTTTTATGAACAGAGTCATAAAATGTGCAGATATATTTTCTATCAAATTTGGCAGTCAAACATATTCATTTTGAAAGTCAATATTTTTACCATATAAAGGGCTGTAAAAGCCAGGAAGAATTAAATCCTTCATGCAGATTCATACTTCACTATGATATAATCTGTTTTATGGGTCAACTTGCATAGGATAGAGTAACAAGTTATTTAATTAAACACTAATCTAGGTGTTGTAGAAGTATTTGTAGATGTGGTTAACATCTACAATCAGTTGGCTTTAAAGAAGATTGTCAGGGCTTCCCTGATGGTGTAGTGGGTAAGAATCCACCTGCCAATGCAGGGGACATGGGTTTGAGCCCTGGTTAGGGAAGATCCCACATGCCATGGAGCAACAAAGCCTGTGTGCCACAACTACTGAGCCTGGGAGCCTAGAGCCTATGCTCCACAACAAGAGAAGCCACCACAATGAGAAGCCCACGCACTGCAAGGATGAGTAGCCCCCCCTCACCACAACTAGAGAAAAGCCCAAACGCAGCAACAAAGACCCAATGCAGCCAAAAATAAAATAAATTAAAAACAACAACAACAAATAAACACCATTCGCTTAAAAAAAAAATAAAGAAGATTGTCCTTGATAATCTGGTGGGCCTCATTTAATCAGCTGAAAGCCTTCATGTGCAAAACAGATTTCCCTGAAGTAGAAGAAATTCTGCCTGTACAATGCAGTGTCAGTTCCTGCCTTAGAGTTTCCATTCAGCTGGCCTGACCTACAGACAGGACTTGCCTGACCGTACTATCATAGAAAACATTTCTTGAAATAAGTCTTCCTTTCTTTCTCTCTCTCTCTCTCTCTCTCCCTCCCCATCTCTTTCTCTCTCTCTCTCTCTTCTGGTTCTGTTTTTCTGCTAGAACCGTTACTGATACAGATCTTTTGGATACTGGGAAGTGGGGTGTTGTTTTAACAAATACCTACAAATGTGGAAGTGGCTTTAGAATTGGGTAATGAGTAGAAACTGGAAGAATTTTGAGAAGCATGATAGAAAATGCTTAGACTGTCTTAAAGAGACTATTAGTAGAAATATGAAAGTCAAGACCAGAGGGCAGACAGCAGAAGCAAGAAGAACTACAATCCTGCAGCCTGTGGAACAAAAACCACATTCACAGAAAGATAGAAAAGATGAAAAGGCAGAGGGCTATGTACCAGATGAAGGAATAAGCTAAAACCCCAGAAAAACAAGTCAATGAAGTGGAGATAGGCAACCTTCCAGCAAAAGAATTCAGAATAATGACAGTGAAGATGATCCAAGACCTCGGAAAAAGAATGGAGGCAAAGATCGAGAAAATGCAAGAAATGGTTAAAAAAGACCTAGAAGAATTAAAGAACAAACAAACAGAGATGAACAATACAATAATTGAAATGAAAACTACACTAGAAGGAATAAATAGCAGAATAACTGAGGCAGAAGAACGCATAAGTGACCTGGAAGACAGAAAGGTGGAATTCACTGCTGCAGAACAGAATAAAGAAAAAAGAATGAAAAGAAATAAAGACAGCCTAAGACACTTCTGGTACAACATTAAAGACAACAACATTCGCATTATACGGGTCCCAGAAGGAGAAGAGAGAGAGAAAGGACCCAAGAACATATTTGAAGAGATTATAGTCGAAAACTTCCCTAACATGGGAAAGGAAATAGCCACCCAAGTCCAGGAAGCACAGTGAGTCCCATACAGGATGAACCCAAGGAGAAACACGCTGAGACACATAGTAATCAAATTGGCAAAAATTAAAGACAAAGAAAAAATATTGAAAGCAGCAAGGGAAAAACGACAAATAACATACAAGGGAACTCTCATAAGGTTAACAGCTGATTTCTCAGCAGAAACTCTACAAGCCAGAAGGGAGTGGCATGATATACTTAAAGTGATGAAAGGGAAGAACCTACAACCAAGATTACTCTACCCAGCAAGGCTCTCATTCAGATTCGAAGGAAAAATCAAAAGCTTTACAGACAAGCAAAAGCTACGAGAATTCAGCACCACCAAACCAGCTCTACAACAAATGCTAAAGGAACTTCTCTAAGTGGGAAACACAAAAGAAGAAAAGGACCTACAAAAACAAACCCAAAACAATTAAGAAAATGGTCACAGGAACATACATATCGATAATTACCTTAAACGTGAATGGATTAAATGCTCCAACCAAAAGACACAGGCTTGCTGAATGGACACAAACACAAGACCCATATATATGCTGTCTACTAGAGACCCACTTCAGACCTAGGGACACATACAGACTGAAAGTGAGGGGATGGAAAAAGATATTCCATGCAAATGGAAAATCAAAAGAAAGCTGGAGTAACTATACTCATATCAGATAAAATAGACTTTAAAATAAAGAATGTTACAAGAGACAAGGCAGGACACTACATAATGATCAAGGGATCAATCCAAGAAGAAGATAAAACAATTATAAATATATATGCACCCAACATAGGAGCATGTCAATTCATAAGGCAACTGCTAACAGCTCTAAAAGAGGAAATCAACAGTAACACAATAATAGTGGGGGACGTTAACACCTCACTTACACCAAAGGACAGATCATCCAAAATGAAAATAAATAAGGAAACAGAAGCATTAAATGACACAATAAACCAGATAGATTTAATTGATACCTATAGCACATTCCATCCAAAAAAAGCAGATTACACTTTCTTCTCAAGTGCGCACGGAACATTCTCCAGGATAGATCACATCTTGGGTCACCAATCAAGTCTCAGTAAATTTAAGAAAATTGAAATCATATCAAGCATCTTTTCTGACCACAACGTTATGAGATTAGAAATGAATTACAGGGAAAAAACCGTAAAAAACACAAACACATGGAGGCTAAACAATACGTTACTAAATAACCAAGAGATCACTGAAGAAATCAATGAGGAAATCAAAAAATATGTAGAGACAAATGACAATGAAAACACGACCATCCGAAACCTATGGGATGCAGCAAAAGCAGTTCTAAGAGGGAAGTTTATAGCTATACAAACCTACCTCAAGAATCAAGAAAAATCTCAAGTAAACAATTCATCCCTACACCTAAAGGAACTAGAGAAAGAAGAACAAACAGAACCAAAATTTCGCAGAAGGAAGGAAATCATACAGATCAGAGCAGAAATAAATGAAATAGAAACAAAGAAAACAATAGCAAAGATCAATAAAACTAAAAGCTGGTTCTTTGAGAAGATAAACAAAATTGATAAACCATTAGCCAGACCCAACAAGAAAAAGAGGGAGAGACCTCAAATCAATAATATTAGAAATGAAAAAGGAGAAGTTACAACAGACACTGCAGAAATACAAAGCATCCTAAGGGACTACTACAAGCAAATTTATGCCAATAAAATGGACAACCTGGAAGAAACGGACAAATTCTTAGAAAGGTATAACCTTCCAAGATTGAACCAGGAAGAGATAGAAAATATGAACAGACAAATCACAAGTAATGAAATTGAAACTGTGATTAAAAATCTTCCAACAAACAAAAGTCCAGGACCGGATGGCTTCACAGGTGAATTCTATCAAACATTTAGAGAAGAGCTAACACCCATCCTTCTCAAAATCTTCCCAAAAATTGTGGAGGACGGAACACCCCCAAACTCATTCTATGAGGCCACCATCACCCTAATACGAAAACCAGACAAAGATACTACAAAAAAAGAAAATTACAGACCAATATCACTGATGAATATAGATGCAAAAATCCTTGACAAAATACTAGCAAACAGAATCCAACAACACATTACAAGGATCATACACCATGATCAAGTGGGATTTATCCCAGGGATGCAAGGATTCTTCAATATATGCAAATCAATCAATGTGATACACCATATTAACAAATTGAAGAATAAAAACCATATGATCATCTCAATAGATGCAGAAAAAGCTTTTGACAAAATTCAACACCCATTTATGATAAAAACTCTCCAGAAAGTGGGCATAGAGGGAACCTACCTCAACATAATAAAGGCCATATATGACAAACCCACAGCAAACGTCATTCTCAATGGTGAAAAACTGAAAGCATTTCCTCTAAGATCAGGAACGAGACAAGGATGTCCACTCTCGCCACTATTATTCAACATAGTTTTGGAAGTCCTAGCCACAGCAATCAGAGAAAAAAAGAAATAAAAGGAACACAAATTGGAAAAGAAGTAAATCTGTCACTGTTTGCACATTCCATGATGTTATACATAGAAAATCCTAAAGATGCCACCAGAAAACTACTAGAGCTAATCAATGAATTTGGTAAAGTTGCAGGATACAAAATTAATGCATAGAAATCTCTTGCATTCCTATACACTAATGATGAAAATTCTGAAAGAGAAATTATGGAAACACCCCATTTAGCATTGCAACAAAAAGAATAAAATACCTAGGAATAAACCTACCTAGGGAGACAAAAGACCTGTATGCAGAAAACTATAAGACACTGATGAAAGAAATTAAAGGTGATACCAACAGATGGAGAGATATACCATGTTCTTGGATTGGAAGAATCAATATTGTGAAAATGACTATACTACCCAAAGCAATCTACACATTCAATGCAATCCCTATCAAATTACCAATTGCATTTTTTTACAGAACTAGAACAAATCATCTTAAAATTTGTATGGAGACACAAAAGACCCTGAATAGCCAAAGTAGTCTTGAAGGAAAAAAACGGAGCTGGAGGAATCAGACTCCCTGACTTCAGACTATACTACAAAGCTACAGTAATCAAGACAATATGGTACTGGCTCAAAAACAGAAACATAGATAAATGGAGCAAGATAGAAAGCCCAGAGATAAACCCACACATCTATGGTCAACTAATGTGTGACAAAGGAGGCAAGGATATACAATGGAGAAAAGGCAGTCTCTTCGATAAGTGCTGCTGGGAAAACTGGACAGCTACATGTAAAAGAATGAAATTAGAACACTCCCTAACACCATACACAAAATAGACTCAAAATGGATTCAAGACCTAAATGTAAGACCGGACACTATAAAACTTTTAGAGGAAAACATAGGAAGAACACTCTTTGACATAAATCACAGCAAGATCTTTTTTTTTTTTTTTTTTTTGCAAGATCTTTTTTGACCCACCTCCTAGAGTAATGGAAATAAAAACAAAAATAAACAAATGGGACCTAATGAAACTTCAAAGCTTTTGCACAGCAAAGGAAACCATAAGCAAGATGAAAAGACAACCCTCAGAATGGGAGAAAATATTTGCAAACGAATCAACAGACAAAGGTTTAATCTCCAAAATATATAAAGAGCTCGTGCAGCTCAATATTAAAGAAACAAACAACCTAATCCAAAAATTGGCAGAAGACCTAAATAGACATTTCTCCAAAGAAGACATACAGATGGCCAAAAAGCACATGAAAAGCTGCTCAACATCACTGATTATTAGAGAAATGCAAATCAAAACTACAATGAGTTATCACCTCACACCAGTTAGAATGGACATCATCAGAAAATCTACAAACAATAAATGCTGGAGAGGGTGTGGAGAAAAGGGAACCCTCTTGCACTGTTGGTGGGAATGTAAATTGATACAGCCACTATGGAGAACAGTATGGAGGTTCCTTAAAAAACTAAAAATAGAATTACCATACATATGACCCAGCAATCCCACTACTGGGCATATACCCAGAGAAAACCATAATTCAAAAAGGCCCATACACCCCAATGTTCATTGCGACACTATTTACAATAGCCAGGTAATGGATGCAACCTAAATGCCCATCGACAGATGAATGGATAAAGAAGATGTGGTACATATACACAATGGAATATTGCTCAGCCATAAAAAGGAATGAAATTGAGTCATTTGTTGAGATGTGGATGGATCTAAAGACTGTCATACAGAGTGAAGTAAGTCAGAAAGAGAAAAACAAATATCGTATATTAATGCATGTATGTGGAACCTAGAAAAATGGTACAGATGAACCGGTTCGCAGGGCCGATGTTGAGACACAGATGTAGAGAACAAAAGTGTGGACACCAAGGGGGAAAACCGTGGTGGGGTGGGGATGGTGGTGTGCTGAATTGGGTGATTGGGATTGACATATATACACTGATGTGAATGAAATTGATGACTAATAAGAACCTGCAGTATATTTAAAAAAAAAAAGTCAAATGTGCTTCTGGTGAGGTCTCAAGGATATGAAGAATATGTTATTTAAAATTGGAGGAAAGACAATCCTTTTTATAAAATGGCAGAAAATTTGGCTGAATTGTATTCTAGTGCTGGCTGAGAAGCAAAATGTGTAAATGATGAAATTTTATATTTAGCTGAGGTGATTTCCAAGCAAAGTATGGAAGGTGCAGAATGTTTTCTTTTTGTTGCTTATAGTAAAATGAGAAAGAGATAAATTGAAGTCAAACATATTAAGCAACCCTTTCCTGCCCCAGGATTGGACAATTTGGGAGGTTCTAAAACTATCCAGATTGCAAAGGGTGCAAAAATTAGTAAATTTACTTTTGTAAAACATACTATAGAGAGAAGGTCAAGGGTATGGCTGGATATCCTTTTGTTAAACAGATTAGGTATGAGACACATGGATTCAATCAACCATCCCAGAAGAAGCTAGTAGTAGAGAAGGGGTTATCCAGGAAGAATCTGTGTAGACCTCTCTTGTCTACTGCATGGATCCCTTTAACATACATTGGAGACCCATGCGGTTTTGGGAGATATTAGCAGAAACACTTCCACCTTGGACTGTAAAGGACAGTGAGTGGACAAAATTAAAAATGGTTGTCAGATTCCCCAAATTCGATAGGCAGGAAATGAGCCAATAGAGCTACTAGGCTGCAAGCACGTCCTACCCTTTAAGAAAAAGGAAGACTGCCTCAGTGGGTGGAGCTGTGGGTCCAGAGAATGGGGGTAATGAAGCAGCTGCTGAGGGTAGAGCAGGCAGTGGAGCTGCTGCCAAGGGTGCAGGGGGTGATGAAGCTGTGGGTCCAGAGGGTGAAGCCTTGAACCACAGAAGACTATACTCAGGCCTTGAAACTTAAAGCTGTTCCTGAGATAGAAACAAGAGGAATCCCAAGTTTGTAAAGGAAGATGATTTCAGTTTTGCCTATACTGAGTTTGAGGCAAATGTAGGACATCCAATGAAAGATGTATAATAAGCCACTGGAGTTAAGTTTCTGGAATTCAGGAATGAGATCTGAACTGAAATCTCTCAAATACAGGGGGTGTGATGTTTGTAAATGTAACTTAAAGAAATGAAGGTCATTGTTTTAGGAAGGTCAACACTTATAAAAGAGATAGACAGGATAGAGAAGTCACTTGGGGGGAAATGTCAGCTGAGGATGGGTTTATTGTGAGAAAATTTTGAGCACTGTTAAATGTTGTGATAATAGAAGCAGAGAGGGAGGTGCTAAAGATTCAGGACAGAGGCAGTAACTAATCGGTAAGGTGAGATCCCCCAAGGAAGCAGAGGGAGATGAGTTCAGAGCGTTTGTTGGTGATTTGAATTAGAAAAGTGGCAAGAGTGGAGAGGGAAAGGATGAGCTACAAAGTAGGTCAAGTGGCAGGATGACTTATAGAAAGTCCTGCACGGTATTAGTTGTTTATTGCTATGTAACAAATTACTCCAAACTTAGCAACTTAAAACAATGAATATTTATGGTTTCACAGTTTCTGTGGGTCAGGAATCCAGCACAGCTTAGATAAGCTGAGCACCTCTGGCTCAGGGTCTCTCAGAGCACTGTCAACAAGCTGTCAGTCAGGGCTGCAGTCATCTCAAGGCTCAAGTCTGGAAGAATGGTGATAAAGGAGGTCCCAGCCTCTGTCCCTCCACAAAGATCAACAATTAGACAGCTACCCAGGAACAAAAATAGCTCTGGAGGAGCTCAAGGGTAAACTTAAGCAACTTTAGCAACACAGTAGGGAAAAAAAAACCCTGAAAATTACTGCACCAAAAAAGAAGAAAGACAGCTTCATTTTGCCTCTTATCCCATCCCCCAAGCCAGCATTGCTCAGTGCCAAGAGGGAACCTCAGCTAGAAAGAGGTCCCCTCACCAGGAAAGGAAGAATGGGGTGAGTGACCAGCTTCCCCAGCCTTTCTGGATGCCACACGAAGATCCTGCTTTGGTTTTACCCACCCCATACCAGCGAATCTAGGAACAAGGGGAAAAGCAGGTACTACCAAAAGCAGCCATGCTGCAGGACCTACTGTGGTTCCCAGTGACCTGCTCTGCAGACAAACCCAGCAGATTTCACTGCTGAAGAAGCCAGTGGCCAGCACAGCCTCTGCAGAACCCTGCAGATTTCACCAGTTTTGCCCCACAGGCTTTCATGTTCACGACACCAGTTGCCTGTGTCCATTCCTGCACTTTCCTTCCTGCCCTCGACATAACATGGGCAGAGCACTGGCTGCCAACACAGGCTCTGCAGCAAGACATGAGCCAAAGAAACCTATGTTTCATCCACACCACTGTGCACACACTTGGGGGGAGACCCTCCAGCTGTGTACTTGCATGTTCCTAATCTGATGCCCTTCAC
The DNA here is from genome assembly GCF_028023285.1 of Balaenoptera ricei. Lineage (NCBI taxonomy): Eukaryota > Metazoa > Chordata > Mammalia > Artiodactyla > Balaenopteridae > Balaenoptera > Balaenoptera ricei. The sequence goes on from NC_082639.1 coordinate 130,994,475, forward strand.
TGGCCTCCACTTCAGTGTGCATGCCTGAGTGGAGACTGTGTAGCCATGAGAAAGCATGCCAAAAGCCAAGGCTCTTGTAGCTGCTTACGGGCCTGGATCAAGCCTTGTCTTTGGTCACTGGCCTGCACTACTGCACTCATCTGTAGCTAGTCTCTCTAGCTATGCACCTGCATGCCCCCAGCCTGACTCTTGTCAATGGCCTCCACTACTATGTATCCATGACAAGACCCAGCAGCCAAGGTAGTTGACATCCAGGGCCCCTGCAGCTAAGAGTGTGCCTGTAAGTGGCTTTGGTTCTTGCTGCCCACCTTAGCCCCCACCCTAAGTGTGTCTGAAACTGGCCTCTTCTACTGCACAGGCACCTGCAGCTGGCCCCCACAGCTGAGTGTGTGCAAACCACCAGCTCTAGCCACCATCATTTCCTGTCATGGTCTCTAGCCAATGGGCCTGGAGACAACACTGAAGACCACAAGAGCCCTTGCAGCCACTGCAGATCCTCTGCTGTGCTTGCCAAGGACCACATAGTTGTCAGTGCTGTGGACCCCAGGAACCTGAGCTGAAGAAACATCACATCTCTCTGAACCTGGTGCCACTGTGTTCTCTCACAGCTGGTACCCTGTACCACTAGACACAGGGTCACAGCATACCCCAGTGTGCCCTATCTGTAGGTGAAAATCTTCCCATACTGAAGTTAGTCCATAAAGTCTAGAAGAGGTGACTGCTTCTTCAAATGTGAAGACACCTACACAGGCTATAGGAATCATGAAAGATCAGGGAAATATAACTCCATCAAAATAATACAGTAAATCTCCAATAGTTTCTCCAAAGACATGGGGAGCCAAAAATTGCCTGAAAAGGAACTCAAAATAATTGTTCTAAAGAGGCTCAGAGAACACAACAATTTAATGATATCAGGAAAAGGATACAAAAACAAAATGAGAAGTTAAAAAAAAAGGAATAGAAAATATAAAAAAGAATAAAAAATTTTGGAGCTGAGGGATATATGACTAAACTGAAGAATGTTATAGAGCATTTCAAGAGCAGGCTAGATGAGGCAGAAGAAAGAGTAAGTTAGCTTGAACAGATCAATTAAAATTATCCAATTAGAGAAGCAAAATGAAAAAAAGAATGGAAAAGGGGGAAGAAAGCCTACATAATCAATAGGATACCATCAAAAGAACCATTTGCAAATTATCACACTTACAGAAGGAGAAGACAGAGAGAAAAGGGTAGAAATCTTATTTAAAGAAATAATGGCTGGTAAAATCATAATATGTTCACAGACACCCCAAAAGACACCACTGGACGTGGTCCTGCACACCAGAAAGACAAGATCCAGCCTCATCCACCAGAACACAGGCACAAGTCCCCTCCACCACGAAGCTTACACAGCCCACTGAACCAAACTTACCCACAAGGAGCAGACACCAAAAACAATGGGAACTATGAACCTGAAGCCTGAGAAAAGGAGACCCCAAACACAGTAAGTTAAACAAAATGAGAAGACAGAGAAATACACAGCAGATGAAGGAGCAAGATAAAAACCCACCAGACCAAACAAATGAAGAGGAAATAGGCAATCTAGCTGAAAAAGAATTCAGAGTAATGATAGTAAAGATGATCCAAAATCTTGGAAATAGAATGGAGAAAATACACGAAACGTTTAACAAGGACCTAGAAGAACTAAAGAGCAAACAAACAATGATGAACAACACAACAAATGGAATTAAAAATTCTCTAGAAAGAATCAAGAGCAGAATAACTGAAGCAGAAGAACAGATAAGTGACCTTCACCTGGAAGACAAAATAGTGGAAATAACTACCACAGGGCAGAATAAAGAAAAAAGAATGAAAAGAATTGAGGACAATCTCAGAGACCTCTGGGATAACATTAAATGCACCAACATTTGAATTATAAGGGTCACAGAAGAAGAAGAAAAAAAAAGAAAAGGGACTGAGAAAATATTTGAAAGGATAATAGTTGAAAATTTCCCTAATATGGGAAAGGAAATAGTCAATCAAGTCCAGGAAGCGCAGAGAGTCCCATACAGGATAAAACCAAGGAGAAACATGCCAAGAAATATTAATCAAACTATCAAAAATTAAATACAAAGAAAAAATATTAAAAGCAGCAGGGGAAAAGCAACAATTAACATACAAGGGAATCCCCATAAGGTTAACAGCTGATCTTTCAGCAGAAACTCTGCAAACCAGAAGGGTGTGGCAGGACATCTTTAAAGTGAGGAAAGGGAAAAACCTACAGCCAAGATTACTCTACCCAGCAAGGATCTCATTCAGATTTGATGGAGAAATTAAAACATTTACAGACAAACAAATGCTAAGAGAATTCAGCACCACCAAACCAGCTCTACAACAAATGCTAAAGGAACTTATCTGGGGAGGAAACACAAGAGAAGGAAAACACTTACAATAACAAATCGAAAACAATTAAGAAAGTGGTATAGGAACATACATATTGATAACTATCTTAAATGTAAATGGATTAAATGCTCCAACGAAAAGACACAGGTTTACTGAATGGATACAAAAACAAGACATGTACATATGCTGTCTACAAGAGACCCACTTCAGACCTAAGGACACATACAGACTGAAAGTGTGGGGATGGAAAAAGATATTCCATGAAAATGGGAATCAAAAGAAAGCTGGAGTAGCAATTCTCATATCAGACAAAATAGACTTTAAAATAAAGTCTATTACAAGAGACAAAGAAGGACATTACATAATGATCAAGGGATCGATCCAAGAAGAAGATATAACAATTGTAAATATTTATGCACCCAACATAGGAGCACCTCTATACATAAGGTAAATACTAACAGCTATCAAAGGGGAAATTGACAGTAACACAATCATAGTAGGGAACTTTAACACCCCACTGTCACCAATGGACAGATCATCGAAAATGAAAATAAATAAGGAATACAACCTTTAAATGGTACATTAAACAACATGGATAATTGATATTTATAAGACATTCCATCCAAAAACAGCAGATCATGCATTTCTCAAGTGCTAATGGGATATTCTCCAGGATAGATCATATCTTGGGTCGCAAATCAAGCCTTGGTAAATTTAAGAAAATTGAAATCATATCAAGTATCTTTTTTGACAACAACGCTATGAGAATAGATATATTTTTTGCAAAGTAATAACAAAGCAGAATATATGCAAAGCAGTTTGCAAAGCAGAAATAGAGACACAGACATAGAGAACGAATGTATGGACACCAAGGGGGGAAAGTGGGTGGTGGTGGTGTGATGAATTGGGAGATTAGGATTGACATATATACACTACTATGTATAAAATAGATAACTAATAAGAACCTGCTGTATAAAAAATAAATAAATAAAATAAAATTTAAAAAAATATTTTCTGTGGTTTAAAAAAAATCTTCATAGAATTCAAGAAAATAATTGGAAAATCCATTTTTCAAACTGAAATACTGAAGACATAGAGGGAATTTTTTTGTTGTTGTTGCCTTGATTCAACTTACCACCTAATAAACTGTAGAAAACATGGTTTTCAGTAAAATTTGACAGAATCAATTCTTTACTATTATCTATTATCAAAAATTTCTATATTATGCAACAATAGACATTTCAGTTGTAATCTATGAATCAGAAAACGTAGCTTTACTCAGTTTCATAGAGAAATCAAGGCAAAGATATGATAATGTATGTTCATTGGTGTGGTGTGCCTATGCTAATTTTCAGCTGAGCATTGGTGTCTTTTTAGAAGACAAAATAACAACAACAACAACAACAAAAACGCTTTAATTGAAAGAAATACTTTTGTGTCTCATTTTGGGCTTGTGAGATTCAGTCTCCAAGTCAGTGTTTTCACCATAAATGTCCCTATGCCATGCCAACTCCAAATTATTTCCTCAGATTGTGCACTGTGCTCTATTTTGATTACGTATGCCCCCACCCCCCATCCCAATGCAGTTGTACCTATCTTTCCATCAATCATTAAAACAGCACAGTTAGTTAGCCTTCTCTTTTGGCAATATCTGGGTCATGCTGCTATAGTAATTGATTATGGTATATGATTATACTATTGTAATCATTCTTTTTTAATGTATTTTTTTATTGGAGTAAAATTGCTTTAGAAGGTTGTGTTAGTTTCTGCTGCACAGTGAAGTGAATCAGCTATATGTATACATATATCCCCTCCCTCTTGAATCTCCCCCCCACCCTCCCATCCCACCCATCTAGGTCATCACAGAGCACCAAGCCGAGATCCTTGTGCTATACAGCAGGTTCCCACTAGCTATGTATTTTACACATGGTAGTGTATTTATGTCAAACCTAATCTTCTGATTCGTCCCACCCTCCCCTTCCCCCACTGTGTCCACATGTCCGTTCTCTAGATCTACATCTCTATTCCTGCCATACAAATAGGTTCATCTGTACCATTTTTCTAGATTCCACATATATACGTTAATATACGATATTTGTTTTTCTCTTTCTGGCTTACTTCACTCTGTATGACAGATTCTAGGTCCATCCAATTCTCTACAAATGACCCACTTTCATTCCTTTCTATGGCTGACTAATAGTCCATTGTATATATGTACCACATCTTCTTTATCCGCTCATCTATCTTTGGACATTTAGGTTGTTTCCATGTCCTGGCTATTGTAAATAGTGCTGCAATGAACATTGGGGTACATGTAACTAATTATTAGAGAAATGCAAATCAAAACTACAGTAAGGTATCACCTCATACAGTTCAGATAGCCATCATGAAAACATCTACAAACAACAAATGCTGGAGAGGGTGTGGGGGAAAGGGAACCCTCTTGCACTATTGGTGGGAATGTAAATTGGTGCAGCCACTATGGAGAACAGTATGGCGGTTCCTTAAAAAACTAAAAATAGAACTACCATATGATCCAGCAATCCCACTACTGGGCATATACCTTGAGAAAACCATAATTCAAAAGGTATTGTAATCATTCTTATTTTCATTATCTGAACTCAGGAAACAGGGTCACAACAGTCACAATGTGAAAAAATTTAACTAGCTCTATATTGATACAAAGCACAATTATTGATCCATAGGCAAAGTAAAAAATGGACTGTTAATTCTTATGATTACCATGCTCTTAAGTTGCACACTTAAGTGTTATTAGCTGGAGCAATGCAACAGAGGATGACCCATTATTGTGAACTCCAAATATGTAACCTAACCCCAAAGGTGAAGGTAGTGTTCAGCCATTGGGAGGTGATTAGGACACAAGGGTCCTGCCTCTTGAATGGGATTAGTGCCCTTATAAAAGATGTCCAAGAGAGCTCTTTTGCAATTTTCTGCTATGTGAGGACACAGCCAAAATGCACCGTCTATGAAGCAGAAAGTTGGATCTCACCAGACACTGAATCTGCCCATGCCTTGATCTTGGAATTCTGGCCTCCAGAACTGTGAGAAATTAATTTCTGCTGTTTATAAGCTACCCAGTCTATGGTATTTTGTTAGAGCAGCACAGACTAAGAGAGAGATCATGGCAAAAAGCAGCAATAGTCACTATAGAAGGCACATAATGTGTTGCTTTCAATTGACACAAAAAACAGAGTTACTTTCAGCTCTATTTTTTTGGTCACTCTATGGGTTTTGTACTTTTTCCTTAACTTTCCACACCCATCGCCATTTGGACTTTCTGCTTACCAGGGAGGAGTTTCTCCAGACAGGAGACCTTCAACGTTAAAACTGGATAATCCTGGGCAAACTAGGATGGTTGGTCATCCTGCAGTATAAAGAAGTCCGTATACTCCAAAAAAAAATCAAAGTCATTGCCTGGTTGATAAATACACACTGTGAGACTCTTCTTCTAATTTGGCATAACTACCTCTGCTCACCAAGATTCTGCCACAGGTTTCCCAAAGGATACCTTTCTCTCTCCACTCTGTTCCTCCTTCTCCCTCTCAGCACACTTTAAGCTGGCCATTCACTTAGAGCCAAATTAAAGATGTGATATTGAGCTTCACAACAGAAAGGAGAAATTGAGGCAGTTGTCTGGACAATCTAGGCAAAGAGGTTTGTTATTGTTGGCAACTTGAAACTAGGCAGAGGTACGCATGGGCCGTGAATAATCTGATCATTGCCGTCTTCCCTATATTTGGACACATGCAAAAGAAGGAGTTTGTCCTGAGCTAGAGCTGTCTGTGAAATGCTCCAACCGAGGCCAACAAGGAAAACAGGCTCTCCCTCAGGAGTGTTATTAAATATAAGAAGCTCTGGCTAGACCTCTTAAGAATCATCTTTGTTCTTCACTTCCCTGTACCTTTCATGGAATTCCTTATTTCTTAAGGGTCTGCCTACAAGTGGTCCTCACCACTCATCTCCAGAAATGAACTTCCCCTTATTTCATTACTGATGAGGTCCCAATCCCATCTCTCCACTCAGGGGCTTGAGTCAGGATGGAGCGTGTTATGTGACACCTGGTTGGTTATAAAAAAGTTTCTCCAAAACTTCGAACACTTCTATGAAAACAAAACAAAGCAATCTAAAACAACAACAAAAAGCAATCTATTTCCTGAATAACATTTCAGCCACACTGAATTACACCGTGACCTATGAGCATGTTTGTGGAACACAAAAGTACCTGCAGGGATGGCAAATGGAGTCTGGGTCAAATGGAAAGAGAAGATGCTGTCTAGCAAGGCTCGAAGGTCGTGACCTCCCTCATCCCCATGATACGAGGCTGCTCAGGCTAATGCAGCATGCATGCAACTTTCACAGAGAGGAAGAGCTGCTGTGTCTAGGTGGAATGGTTTTCCTTTGATATTGGGAGATTTTCAGTTTAGTAGTGGCGACAGAAGTGGAAATATCCAGAGCTGCCAGCTAGAACTCAGGGTAATGTAGAAAAAAAAATGTTGGGGTTATTAAAACCGTATTTTACCCAGATGTCAGTAATGGAGATGAAATCTCACAAAGCCCAGCAGTGATTTTCTTGGTGCCGCCTGGGATCCCAGCCCCTGGCATTGCAAAAATGCTAAAGAAGGCCAATTAATTTGCTGCCAGGAATGTTCTTGGTGCCAGGCAAGGATTCTTGCTTCTGCCTTTCTCAGCTTTTTTAATTTGCTTAGCAGTGGTTTTCAAACCAAGCTCCTACAGGGAACATACCACGTTCCATGTCTGAAATGTTTAGTGCTGAAGTGTTCTGTCACTAAAATAGAATAATGGAGGTTACATCCCAATTCACAGAGAAAACAAAATTACAGAATAGCTATCCAATTTTAGCTGTTTCTCTCATAAATGTTTGGCAACCTTTCAACATCTGAATGGACAAGTGGCTCATGAAAAAGAAAAAGGAAAAGAAATATTTGTTAAGATGATTGAAAACATCTCTTGGAATCCTCACTCATGTGGGCAAGTTAATCCACTGCTCTAAAGCTTCAGTTGGTTTTACCATCAGTAAAATGAGGATATAAAACTTATCTCACTGGGTAGTTATATTAAACTAGATAATATGTTAGATGATATCTGTAAAGACCTTAGTATAGTTATCTTGGACAAGTTACAGACTCAAAAAATGTTCATCATTTTTAAAAGAGATATGGATACTTGAAAATATGAAATGTAATCCTCTAGTAAAATAATTTTTCCTAGTTTGTGTGATAGAATTGGTACTTGGGTGAGCATTTCATTGTGTTTGGTTTCACTGAATATTCTATTCAACCTTGCAGTCAACTTCACTGAATATGTTTTCTTATACATTTGCCAATGTTTCCACCTTTTTCTAGGAAGATAGAAATCCTGTGCTAAGATCTTAATTTTGGATTCCATCTTTTTGTTTCTCTTCAATTACTTTGTCATTCCTTTCTGGTGTTAAAAACGAGAAAACCAGCCCAAAGTGGAGTTGTTCATGCTAAGTTCCATGTCACCAGACTGAGACTTAATTATAGTTTCAGCTTTTCCAGGGATGAAATCTGAAACCTGTCAATCAAAAATTGCCTGATCAGCACTAGTTAGGTAAACTGCCTGATAGACCTCTACCATCCCCTAAAGGAAAGTAACTTTGCAATAACCAATGCACTTTTTTGCCTAGTGTAACTTCCCTGTTGCATTCTGCCTATGAAAGTCATTTTGTACAACTTCTGAGAGCTCCTTTCTATCTGCTAGATTGGATACTGCCCAATTTGAATCAATTTTTGCTCAATAAACTCAAACATTTTAAATATGCCTCAGTTTATCTTTTAACACTGGTCTCAGCTCAGGAGTGGCTCAACTAAGGGGTGAGTTTTCCTTTAGTTTAATCTCTCCAGATGCCCATATCTGCACCCAGCTCGTGTGCCTCTTTCATAAATTTTTGCCTCAGCACTGTCTACCTTCCACCTCTGCTATGTATGACTCCATCCATTAGGTCTCACCTAATTGGCCCTAAATCTACATTATCCTGATTTTTTCAGTATTCTTTTGTATCCATACCTTCTCCATGACTAGATTATGAGATTTTTAGGGTTAGGATTACAATTTATTTATTTATTTATTGTTAATCCTTGTAGCTCCTAGCAAAGTGTGGGACCCACACTTGGTACTCAAAGAATACTTGCTTTCAAACTCTTTCCTATTCAAAACTGAAAGCATTTAGGGGGTCTGAGAAGAAGGATCTCCTCAGGCAATCTTGAATGGCAGATCAGAATGTAAAATTAATACTAATAACAAAATCAGCATTTGGTATTTATGGTATGTTTTATCATATCTAAGTTGACCCTCACAACAACTCATTGAGGCAGGGAGGAATTATTATAGTTATCCTCATCTTACAGAGAAAGACTTTAACTCATGAGGATTGAGTTACTTTTCCAAAGTTGTGCAGATTGAACATTGCAGAGGCAGAATGAGAACCAGGTAACCTGACTCTGTGTCCCATACTCTCCCAATGGTGCTGAGCTGTTATCTTCCCAACCCAATTGATGAAATATTTCCCTACAAAATCTCCTCTATATCTGTACATCTGAACCAAGGCATGAGGAGTCATACTTTGCCCTAGAAACAAGAGCTCTCATTGTAAAGAAATTCTTTTTCTGCTTTTCTTTTCTGAACTAAATTTACGTAAGACTCATGGTCTTGGTTAGGGGTGGATTGTTTTCATTTTAAGTTAAAATATTGCCCTTTAGAGAAAATGGTTGTCTTGGAATTTAGCACCTACACCAAGTGTCCAAGCTTGGAAGTCAGGGCAAGGTAGAATGCAGCCAACAGGTGCCCAGGGGGCATCTTAGTAGCTGTAGTCCAGCACAAAGCTGTTGAAGGCAAAGAGGTTGATACTCGTGAGGTACACTTAGGAGGTCTCTCTTGTTGTGCTATTTCAAAATCATTCCTAATAATGCTGGTTCCTTGAGGAAGCAGGGATACACCCTAGGGAAAAAGAATGCCCATACATACAGGAGTTGGATGAAAGCCGAACATTTGCCTCAAACATTTGACACTGTCTTCCCATCAAGAAAAAAAAAAAAAGTGAAACTAGAAGCCCCAAAAGATTCTCTTCATAGCAATTCAGATTAATAGTTTAAGGCACACTTATAATGTCATAGAAAAGTGGAGAATTCTGTGAACATTTAATAATTACATAATGCTCAAGTCATAGCAATAATAACACATTCAGCAGTGTATTAAAAATTAAACAAATAAATAATAGGGTATTGTGTAAGAGTATAGAGATATGAAAGAAACCAAAAGAGACTAATGTGAATATTTTTGAGTAGCCAAAGTGAATTATTTTAGAACCTCTAATAGCCAAAATTCAGTTTTAATGAGGGCATGGTGCTGTTTACAAACAGGAATCCAGCGTATTGCATGTCATAACACTGAAAGAATGAGGTAATACTAAGCTCGGCCAAAACTATGGTTTTGTTTCACTCTTAAATGGTTTAACCATTGTGCTTAAATCACCCAGTTAAATAAATCAGATATATTGTTTGTTTCTTCATTGGCCTGATTGGTTGCTTGATGGAACAGTTCAGTCATAATGGCTGAATTATGGCAGAATTGGTGCCCATAAATACGGTCTAGAGAGGATTATTACTTTTTAGATTGGAAAACACAGTATAGATTTCCTTGTCCAATGTTTGTAATCAACTATACTTTTACAAGTATCGTCTATAAAATCTCATGCCGGAAGGTATTTGGAAGGGCCAATGATACTTTTTGGCAAAATTTGACATTTGCCTCTTGCACAATGCTGGAAAGAGCTTGGGCTTTGGAGTCAGAAGTTGAGTTCAAGTCTTAGTCCTATCTCATGTAACTATGTAAACTCAGTCAAGTCACAATCTCTGGGTGTCTACTTCCTCATTTGTAAAATAGGGGCAATAATACCTACCACACACGTCTGTAGAAGAGCTATATGGTTGTTATTTTTTTTATTTGTATTATTTTTAGATTCCACATATAAATAATATCATTTAGTATTTATCTTTTTCTGTCTGACTTACTTCACTAAGTATAATATTCCCTAGGTCCATTCATGCTGCTGCAAAAGGCAATATTTCATTCTTTTTTATGGCTGAATAATATTCAATTATATATATATATATATATATATATATATATATATATATATATATATATATATATACACACACACTTATCTTCTTAAGCCAATTGTCTGTTGATGAACACTTGGGTTGTTTCCATGTCTTGGCTATGGCAAATAGTGCTGCTATGAACACTGGAGTACATGTACCTTTTCGAATTAGAGTTTTTGTTTTTTTCTGGGTATATACCCAGGAGTGGGATTGCTGGATCATATGATAGCTCTATTTTTAGTTTTTAAAGGAACTTCCCTACTGTTTTCCATAGTGGCTGCACCAATTTACATTCCTACTAGCAGTGTAGGAAGGTTCACTTTTCTCCACACCCTCCCCAGAATTTATTGTTTGTAGACTTTTTGATGATGGCCATTCTGACAGGTGTGAGGTGACACCTCATTGTGGTTTTGATTTGCATTTCTCTAATAATTAGTGATGTTGAGCATCTTTTCATGTACCTGTTGGCCGTCTGTCTGTCTTCTTTGGAAAAGTGCCTTTTTAGGTCTTCTGACCATTTTTTGATTGGGTTCTTTGTTTTTTTGATATTGAGTTATACGACGTGTTTGTATATTTTGGAGATTAACCCCTGTTGGTTGCATTGTTTGCAAATATTTTCTCCCATTCCATAGGTTGTCTTTTCGTTTTCCGTTGCTGTCCAAAAGCTTTTAAGTTTGATTATGTCCCATTTGTTTATTTTTGCTTTTATTTATTTTGCCTTGGGAGGCTGACCTAAGTAAATATTGCTATGATTTATGTCGGAGAATATTTTGCCTATGCTCTCTTCTAGGAGTTTTATGGTGTCATGTCTTATGTTTAGGTCTTTAAATCATTTTGAGTTTATTTTTGTATATGGTGTGAGAGAGTGTTCTAATTTCATTGATTTACATGTAGCTGTCCAGGTTATTTATTATGTTTGCATTCTTTGGTAATAAGCATGAATAGAACACACATGACTGGGACCAAACTAGCCCTTGGATCTGGAGATGAATTTGCACTGGACTCTTAGTTTCAATTCATACTTGATAGATGAATAAAGAGACAAACAAATGAAGCATATATTGACTCTCAAATACTATAAGAGCTTTTTTTTCTATTCCCAACTATCCAAATCCTTTCCACTTCCTCCGTTAAGCTTTCAGTGATTGCCTCCTTTCATCAGATCTGCAGTGGTCAGCTTCTGCATTTTGAATTTATATATTATCTTTTATTGCTCTTGGGTATCTTTTTTCTATCCAAATAAATTACTAGCTGCTTGAGTGAAATAATTATTTCATTATTCCCCCACTGCAACCAAAAGGGTGCTGTCCCCACAAGATATTTTTAATAAATACGTGCTGACCAATTGACTGGAACCTTGCCTGATGATGGGGGACATTGTGTGGTGGCAAACAGTGGCACAGAGCATGTAATGGAATGCAATCCGCTGCTGTGCATACTAACTGATAAATGCAATGATGTTAATGTTACATGTGGTTAGTTTTGAAAATGTATATTAAAAATTTCTTGCTTTATAAAATTCATTGCATTTTATGAAGATTATCTGCACTTTTATTTGTTACTTTTATGGTATAATCAAATTTCAATTTGTACCAGAGTATTGTCTTCAGTTGAAAACTTCGGTGAGAAATACAAGTCCCCTACCATTCTGGGATACGTTAAATTTAAAGTCTCCTGGAAGGCCTGATCTTTGTTCAAAAGTTTGCTTTCTTTTGCAACACTTTTCCTGCCATCTAACTACTCTGTCTGTTGTCAGATAATATTAATTCAACACACATTGGTGAACACCTGCTATAGGTCATAACCTGTAGTAGCTACCAAGGATTCAGAGATAAATATGACACAATCCCTGTCCTCAAGGAATCTACTGTCTGAGGGTGGGAATATCATTTTAAATAGTTAGCATAAAGCATTGTGGCAAAGGCAGTGATGGTTCCATACACAGTATTGTAGGATCCCACATGAAGGTCTCCTAACCAGCCTGGGAGAGATCAAGGAAGGCAAGGAATGGGGAGACAAGAAGCAGAGGACAATCCCAAGGAAGACAGTGCTGCTTTATTAGGAAATGGAACTTAAACCCATGCACTATAGGGAGCATAGAAAGTAAGAGTTAAAGATCACTATGTTAGGTCACTCTCTCAGCCATGTGTAAGTGGAATTTGGAGGAGGCAAGTCAGAATGGAGATAAGGAGACCAAATAGAAAAGTGTTGCAGTAGTTTGGAAAAGAGATGATGAGTTCTACTTGTAGTTATTTTTCATGGAACTGTAGACTGTCTGGTGTTCGAAGGTACTTCTTTCATACTTTATTTATATAGTTAATAGTTAATAAATACCTACTGTATGTGGGACAGTGGGTACAAAGGGACAAAGAGAACATTTAGTCTTTGTCAAAACAGGAAAAATGTAAAAGTATGACAAATGCTGTGAAGTTGGTATAGTTAGGTATTATGGCAGCACCAGTGAAGGACTACTAACTCACCCTGGGGAATCAGGGATACAGCACTGTGAGTCAGCCAGGGAAAGAAGGTGCAGGTACAGAGGCATCCGGGAAATACAGGAATGGGAAATAATATATAAAAGACACAAAGTCATAGAGGGACATGTCATGTTCTCTTCAGGGAAATGTGAATAATTCTGCATGGCTGGAGCAGAATTACACCCGAGGGGCAGAGTGTGAAAGAATATATACCACTGGAAGGAATGTATTTAGGAATCATGTGAAGATTTTAAGCGAGGACAAAACATATTAGATTTATGTTTGGAAAAATCTTCTTCCAGCAGATGGATGGATTTCAAAAGAAAACTGTAGCTAAGGAGACTGTGAGGCAATGATTAGTGTTTAAATAAATGTAGTAGCTGGAGATTAAGTAAACTAGGTCAAATTCAAGAATTGCTCAGGAGGCAAAAATTATAACTGATGATTCCATAGTACTGGGAGCAAATGTGAATGTATGATCCCCGCTCAAGAGGAATGCAGGGAAAACAAGGATTTACTAAAAACAAGGGGCAGGTGAGGTATGAGTCTATGAAAACGATGGAAAATGTATGTTTATTTATTTTCCTTTTTTTCTTATTTTGAGCCATGGGATAGAAGTTCTAAGAGCTTAGGTAGTATAAACGTTTGGGGATGTGAGAATGAAAACAATAGTGAGATAATATGATTGGAAGAATATGAATAAAGAGTATGGGAGAGAAGAGATAAATAAAGGGGCTGCCACTGAGGGCATTAGCCAAGAATAATCAACTGAGTAAGCCATTCATTCACTCAACAAACACGTTTTGATCTCCTACAATGTACTAAGTACTCTGCTAGGTGTTGGGAATACAGTAATGGGCCATGTTTACCCGGGGAAGACTGACCGGCTTTATAGTTGCAGATGTTGAGTTGATTTGGTGCTCTTGCTGGCTGAGGCCTCAAGTGGGGAGAGAAAGAATGAAATTAGCAGTCCACGGCATCGCCTATAAAAAGCAGCATAGCGCAGTCTACATTACAATACTCATGCACTGGACTCAGCCAGGTCTGAGCCAGCTCTGATGTGTAGGGTATGTGGCCTTGAAAAAGTAATTCAATTTCTCTGTTGTTTTTCTTGTTTATAGAATGAGAATAATGATAGCCACCTTGTAAGTCTAATATGAGTATTCAAATGAGGTGCATTTAAGGGCTAAGTACACGGCTCAGAGTATGTACAAAATAATTGTTATCATCATCACAATTTGGTACCTATATTTAGAGCCACATGTAAATTAAAGACCTGGTTACCTCAGGACATGGAGACCGACTCTGAATTCACTGAGGCCTGTGTGGGCTGAAGTGACACATAAGGTCAAAGGCAGCTTCTTTTTTTTTTTTTTTTTAATTTTATTTATTTATTTATTTATTTATTTATGGCTGTGTTGGGTCTTCGTTTCTGTGCGAGGGCTTTCTCTAGTTGCGGCAAATGGGGGCCTTCTTCATCGTGGTGCGCGGGCCTCTCACTACCGCGGCCTCTCTTGTTGTGGAGCACAGGCTCCAGACGCGCAGGCTTAGCAATTGTGGCTCACGGGCCTAGTTGCTCCGCGGCATGTGGGATCTTCCCAGACTAGGGCTTGAACCTGTGTCCCCTACATTGGCAGGCAGATTCTCAACTACTGCAACACCAGGGAAGCCCAAAGGCAGCTTCTTTAAGGACGACTAACTTCATGTGCAAGGACCTCAAAATTGCCAGTACTGTTAACTTGCTTATTTTCTACTTTTCTTTTAGCAAGTAAGATCTTTACAATGTCTGATGGATCCGGGACACTTTATTCTACTTCTTTAGATTAGGGGTCCAAATTCCTTCACTGGGATTAAAGCTAATAAAAAAATAATTTATATTTCTATTGAATAGGTTGTGACTACCAAATTCTAGTGATCAATTTGGTTTATGATGCAGGTAACATTCATCCTTCAAGATAATGTTGGAAAAGAGCTTCATGGTAATGTTGGAAAGAGCCTCTCTTCTCATGGAAAAGAGCCTCATGAGAAGAGCTTTGATATCAGCCCAACACAGTTATCAGTCTGCTAACACACTGGGTATCCTGAGGCTTAATCTAATGAAGAGAACAGTAGTACTTATTAAGCATGATGATTCTCTAGGCAGAAATCTTCCCAGGGCACATGTGGCAAAGAAAAAATGAGGCTGTGACTCTGTGTGGAGCTGAAATAATTGGGGAGGCTGGGGGCCAAGCAAAGATAATTATTGTCTCAGTTGTCAGAATAATCCTGCTTACTTGGGTTAGATTGAGCTTATGGAATTGAAGGTTTGTGATGTAGGAGTCATTTTAGAAGGCAGACAACAAAGAGTTATTGTAACTACAGGAGATGTTGAATCTGTTCCTGATTTTACTATGATGGGTAAAGTCTACAGTAACATGAAAAAGTAGAGTAGTAATGCTATGATTTTCAGACCACTCATCTGGCTTTTTAGACCTCCAACAATGTTCTTCCACTTACTGTACAATGTATCTCTCTCTCCAAGGGTGATATGTAAAATACTGGAATACATCTGTAAATCTTTTCTTTATATTGTACAACATTCAGCTATGGAAAAATAAAACACAGAGTCTAAAATCTTTCTGTCTCTTTACTCTCACTGGAAACCCTTGACTCCAGGTTGACACAGCAGAGAGAAACTGGGTGTTGCAAACAGCCTGACTTGGGTTCCAAGTCCACTCTCACTAGCTGTGTGACCTTGGGCAAGTTACGTTCTATTTCAGAAACCCTTGAACCCATCTAAAAAATGACAGTAAGCAAGCCTACCTAGAGTAGCTGCAAGTGTTAAATAGGAAAACCTGTTAGAGCACAGAGTTCAAGGGCCTCAATCACCCTTTCATTTAACCTCACTAAACCACTGGACAGGGACATGGGAGTGTACATAACCAAGCTAATATACCAGAGCCTTGAATTCTAGATCCAACCTTGCCACTTATTCATAGGGTGTCATTGAGCAAGTCGTTTACCTCAGTGGGCTCCAGCCTTCCATGGGTAAGAGGTAAGAATTGGACTCATGGGCCCCAGGGTTTCCCTCAGCTCCTTGAGAAGCACCACACTTCCACAGGTATGCCCAGACAATCTCCACTACTGTCATGACTCTTACTCTTTTTTCACTTGTCCCAATGTCTTCTATTTCATCAGCCCATAGTGATCCTCCTACCTCTGCAATAACATGAGATTTCCTGGGTGTATCACTCACCGTACCCTTCATTGTCACTCACTGAGCACTTGATTATAAGCAGCCTTCTTTTAATTTTTAACCTTTCTTGAATTTTAGGTCTTGGCTCCCTATCTAGAACAAAAATCTTCATGAAGAAAGGAGTCTGTGTGTGTGTGTGTGTGTGTGTGTGTGTGTGTGTGTTTTATAAAAAAGATTTACAAGATTTACTTCAAGGCCTGAAAATATTGACTAATCGAAAATGGCCCTACTGCAATTTCTTATAATATATAAATACTTAATAAAAAACTTACAAAAATGTAGACACTATTAACTAATTCCTAAACCACACACTATAGGTTTTCCAAAAGCAATAGTAATTTAACAAAATGTAAGGTGACAACACAATATCAAAGAATTTTCACACTCAATGAGGACAGAATCAGCAGCAAGGTGCTTGAACAAACACAAATCTTTTATACACTTTCCATGTTTGTTCTAACTCTGTTTCAGAGCCACTGATAATTGAGGCTTCTTTCAAGTATAGGATTTCTAACATTAAATTACATTTTCTAAGTATTTCTATAAAGAATAAATGAAAAGAACACATAATACATTGTATGCCATAAATTCATACACCAAAAATTCAAAGCAATCCATCTGAATTTATTGCTGCTTCCCCTTTCTCCAACATTAGCTTTAGATGTTTTTCTAAATATTATATAAACTGTTTTGTTAAAATCAGTTCTCTCATTTATGTGGATTAGGGGAAAATGGTTTTATAAAGAGTTATCTTTAAAATTAGCTTCTAGATAGCACTCTTTAGCCTTAAATTACATTGTGCACAGAAAACTACAACAGTTTGCATTTGCTCAGGAACATATAATCACATTAAAGACAAATAACTTTGTATTTCATAGTCTAGTTGGCTCTTCAATAGTTTTCCTAAGGGAGAAACAAGTATTTTGTGTTGTTTAAGTAACTGGTATATATAAATGCACTGCTAGGTGCTAGTTTAAACTTTGAGGAAACCTAAACATGAAGTTTTGGGAGTTTTTTCTAAAATGTAAGAGATATGCGCTTGAGTGCTGCCAGAGGTCTGCGGAGAGAAAGATGCCACTGTGCAGAGGTGAAGGTAATGACAACGACAGGCACAGAAAGATAGACAAAGTTAAAAGGCAGAGGACTATGTACCAGATGAAGGAACAAGATAAACCCCCAGAAAAACAACTAAATGAAGTGGAGATAGGCAACCTTCCAGGAAAAGATTTCAGAATAATGATAGTGAAGATGATCCAGGACCTCAGAAAAAGAATGGACGCAAAGATTGAGAAGATGCAAGAAATGTTTAACAAAGATCTAGAGGATTAAAGAACAAACACCTAGAAGAATTAAAGAACAATCAAATAGAGATGAACAATACAATAACTGAAATCAAAAATACACTAGAAGTAATCAATAGCAGAATAACTGAGGCAGAAGAACAGATAAGTGACTTGGAATACAGGATGGTGGAATTCACTGCGGCAGAACAGAACAAAGAAAAAAGAATGAAAAGAAATGAAAACAAACTAAGAGGCCTCTGGGACAATATTAAATGCAAAAACATTTGCATTATAGGGGTCCCAGAAGGAGAAGAGAGAGAGAAAGGACTTGAGAAAATATAAAAAGAGGTTACAGTCAAAAACTTCCCTAACATGGGAAACGAAATACCCACACAAGTCCAGGAAGTCCAGAGAGTCCCAGGAAGGATAAACCCAAGCAGAAACATGCTGAGACACATAGTAATCAAATTAACAAAAATTAAAGACAAAGAAAAATTATTGAAAGCAACAAAGGAAAAATGACAAATAACATACAAGGGAACTCCCATAAGGTTAATAGCTAATTTCTCAGCAGAAACTCTACAAGCCAGAAGGGAGAGGCATGGTATATTTAAAGTGATGAAAGGGAAGAACCTACAACCAAGATTACTCTTCCCGACAAGGATCTCATTCAGATTCGATGGAGAAATCAAAAGCTTTACAGACAAGCAAAAGCTAAGAGAATTCAGCACCACCAAACCAGCTCTACAACAAATGCTAAAGGAACTTCTCTAAGTGGGAAACATGAGAGAAGAAAAGAACTTAGAAAAACAAACCCATAACAATTAAAAAAATGGTAATAGGCCTATACATATCAATAATTACCTTAAACGTGAATGGATTAAATGCTCCAACCAAAAGACACAGGCTTGCTGAATGGATACAAAAACAAGACCCATATATATGCTGTCTACAAGAGACCCACTTCAGATCTAGGGACACATACAGAATGAAAGTGAGGGGATGGAAAATGATATTCTATGCAAAGGAAATCAAAAGAGAGCTGGAGTAGCAATAGTCATATCAGATAAAATTGACTTTAAAATAAAGAATGTTACAAGAGACAAGGAAGGACACTAAATAATGACCAAGGGACAAATCCAAGAAGAAAATATAACAATTATAAATATATATGCACCCAACATAGGAGCACCTCAATACATAAGGCAACTGCTAACAGCTATAAAAGAGGAAATTGAATGTAACACAATAATAGTGTGGGACTTTAACACCTCACTTATACTTATGGACAGATCATCCAGGCAGAAAATTAATAAGGAAACACAGGCTTTAAATGACACAACAGACCAGATAGATTTAATTGATATTTATAGGACATTCCATCCAAAAACAACAGATTACACCTTCTTCTCAAGGGCACACAGATCATTCTCCAGGATAGATCACATGTTGGGTCACAAATCAGGCCTTGGCAAATTTAAGAAACGTGAAATCATACCAAGCATCTTTTCTGAATGCAACGCTATGAGATTAGAAATCAATTACAGGGAAAAAAACGTAAGAAACACAAACACATGGAGGCTAAACAATACGTTACTAAATAACGAAGAGATCACTGAAGAAATCAAAGAAGAAATCAAAAAATACGTAGAGACAAATGACAATGAAAACATGATGATCCAAAATCTATGGGATGCAGCAAAAGCAGTTCTAAGAGGGAAGTTTATAGCAATACAATCCTACCACAAGAAACAAGAAAAATCTCAAATAAACAATCTAAATTTGCACCTAACAGAACTAGAGAAAGAAGAACAAACAAAACCCAGAGTTAGTAGAAGGAAAGAAATCATACAGATCAGAGCAGAAATAAAAGAAACAGAAACAAAGAAAACAATAGCAAAGATCAATAAAACTAAAAGCTGTTTCCTTGAGACGATAAACAAAATTGATAAACCTTTAGGCAGACTCAAAGAAAAAGAGGGATAGGACTCAAGTCAATAAAATTAGAAATAAAAAGGAGACACCACAGAAGTACAAAGCATCATAAAATTAGATAAAAATAAAATTAGAAATAAAAAGGAGACACCACAGAAATACAAAGCATCATAAGAGACTACTACAAGCAACTCCCTGCCAATAAAATGGACAACCTGGAAGAAATGGACAAATTCTTAGAGAGGTATAATCTTTCAAGACTGAGCCAGGAAGAAATAGAAAATATGAACAGAAGAATCACTAGTAATGAAATTGAAACTGTGATTAAAAATCTTCCAACAAACAAAAGTCAAGGACCAGATGGCTTCACAGGTGAATTCTATCAAACATTTAGAGAAGAGCTAACACCCATCCTTCTCAAAATCTTCCCAAAAATTGCAAAGGAAAGAACACTCCCAAACTCCTTCTACGAGGCCACCATCACCCTGATACCAATACCAGAGAAAGATACTACAAAAAAAGAAAGTTACAGACCAATATCACTGATGAGTATAGATGCAAAAATCATCAACAAAATACTACCAAACATAATCCAGCAACACGTTAAAAGGATCATACACCATGATCAAGTGGGGTTTATCCCAGGGCTGCAAAGATTCTTCAATATACGCAAATCAATCAATGTGATACACCATATTAACAAATTGAAGAATAAAAACCATATGATCATCTCAATAGATGCAGAAAAAGCTTTTGACAAAATTCAACATCCATTTATGAAAAAAAACTCTTCAGAAAGTGGGCATAGAGGGAACCTACCTCAACATAATAAAGGCCATATATGACAAACCCACAGCAAACATCATTCTCAATGGTGAAAAACTGAAACCATTTCCTCTAAGATCAGGAACGAGACAAGGATGTCCACTCTCACCACTATTATTCAACATAGGTTTGGAAGTCTTAGCCACTGAAAACAGAGAAGAAAAAGAAATAAAAGGAATACAAACTGGAAAAGAAGTAAAACTGTCACTGTTTGCAGATGATATGATACTATACATAGAGAATCCTAAAGATGCCCCAGAAAACTACTAGAGGTAATCAATGAATTTGGTAAAGTAGTAGGATACAAAATTAATGCACAGAAATCTCTTGCAATCCTATACACTAACAACAAAAGATCAGAAAGAGAAATTAAGGAAACAGTCCCATTCACCATTGCAACTAAAATAATAAAATACCTAGGAATAAACCTACCTAAGGAGGTAAACCAGCTGTACTCAGAAAAGTATAAGACACTGATGAAAGAAATCAAAGATGAAACAAACAGATGGAGAGATATACCATGTTCTTGGATTGGAAGAATCAATATTGTGAAAATGACTATACTACAAAAAGCAATCTACAGATTCAATGCAATCCCTATCAAATTACCAGTGGCATTTTTTACAGAACTAGAACAAGAAAAATCTTAAAATTTGTATGGAGACACAAAAGACCCTGAATAGCAAAGCTGTCTTGAGGGAAAAAGACAGAGCTGGAAGAATCAGACACCCTGACTTTAGATTATACTACAAAGCTACAGTAATCCAGTAATCAAGACAATATGGTACTGGCACAAAAACAGAAATATACATCAATGGAACAGGATAGAAAGCCCAGAGATAAACCCACACACCTCTGGTCAACTAATCTATGACAAAGGAGGCAAGGATATACAATAGGAGAAAAGACAGTCTCTTCAATAAGTGGTGGTGGGAGAACTGGACAGCTACATGTAAAAGAATGAAATTAAAACACTCCCTAACACCATACACAAAAATAAACTCCAACTTGATTAAAGACCTAAATGTAAGACTGGACACTATAAAGCTCTTACAGGAAAATATAGGAAGAACACTCTTTGACATAAATCACAGCAAGATCTTTTTTGATGCACCACCAGAGTAATGGAAAAAAACCCAAAAATAAACAAATGGGACCTATTGAAACTTAAAACCTTTTGCAAAGCAAAGGAAACTACAAACAAGATGAAAAGACAACCCTCAAAATGGGAGAAAATATTTGCAAATGAATCAATAGACAAAGGGGTAATCTCCAAAATATATAAACAGCTCATGCAGCTCAATATTAAAAATACAAACAACCCAATCCAAAAATGGGCAGAAGACCTAAATAGACATTTCTCCAAAGAAGATATACAGATTGCCAACGGACACATGAAAGAATGCTCAACATCATTAATCATTAGAGAAATGCAAATCAAAACTACAATGAGGTATCACCTCACACCAGTCAGAATGGCCATCATTAAAAAATCTGCAAACAATACATGCTGGAGAGGGTGTGGAGAAAAGGGAACCCTCTTGCACTGCTAGTGGGAATGTAAATTGATACAGCCACTATGGAGAACAGTATGGAGGTTCCTTAAAAAACTAAAAATAGAATTACCATACCTATGACCCAGCAATCCCACGACTGGGCATATACCCAGAGAAAACCATAATTCAAAAAGACACATGCACCCCAATGTTCATTGCAGCACTGTTTACAACAACCAGGTCATGGAAGCAACCTAAATGCCTATCAACAGACGAATGGGTAAAGAAGATATGGCACATATATACAATGGAATATTACTCAGCCATAAAAAGGAACGAAATTGGGTCATTTGTAGAGACATGGATGGATCTAGAGACTGTCATGCAGAGTGAAGTAAGTCAGAAAGAGAAAAACAAATATCGTATATTAACTCATATATGTGGAACTTAGAAAAATGATACAGATGAACCGGTTCGCAGGGTAGAAATAGAGACACAGATGTAGAAAACAAACGCATGGATACCAAGGGGGGAAAGTGGCGAGGGGTGGTGGTGGTGGGATGAATTGGGGGATTGGGTTAGACATATATACAGTAATATGTATAAAATAGATAACTAATAAGAACTTGCTGTATAAAAAATAAATAAAATAAAATTCACACACAAAAAAGTGAAAAGATTCTGACAATGGGACAGGACCCAATCCCTTAATGGCTAAATAAATTATGATGCTCAAAGTAATTAATTAATAAAAATGATGTGAAATCTACAAAAAAGAGAGAGATATGCATTTAATCACTGTTTATATAGTGAAGGGATGGGATGGCACATACAGACGCAGATGAAACTCTACATTTTGTAAATGTAGAGTTGTAGGATATTCTAAATGGAAAAAAACTGACACTGACAATTGTTTACAGGAAGCAAAGGTTAAGAAAAATTTTGAAGGATATCTACTCTTAAAAAGGGAGAAGTGTTATACAACACAAAAATGAGACCTAGAGATTTGAAAAACACTCATTTTACTGTTTCAAAAGAAAAACAAAAAAATAATAGGCACGGAGTCTAGACCAATTGCAACTGAGGCAGCTGTAACAAAAATGGAACACAGTACAGTGATTTGAGCCCTTTAAGGAAATGACTAATTAAAATGAAATTTCTCAAGTCTTCATGTCTATAATAATATATAAATGCACAAAATATCAAAAATACGAAGTCTGGATTTTTCCCCTTAGGTTTGTAATAAACTGTCAAACTTCTGCTTAATATAGTTACTTTTATAAGCCTTCTGATTAGCAAAGCATGCTATCCAGGTACATGCATGCTAGAATTTTACCATGAGAATTATAGTTCTCATCTAAAACTAATGACTTGCCTGTTACCCATATTTATATATATTTCATTTCCATTATAAAACACTTAAGACCTTTCTAGTGGTACATTTTAATCAACATATTATATAAAATAGAATCTTGATTTTTAAAATGAACCTTTTTAGTACTGTAACATGATGGGTTTAATTGAACAGTTGGAACATCATATGGTAACTACATTATACTGTTTAAACTAATTCACAGCTGTAGGAAAATGTTTGATTTTTTAAATATAACCAAGATGAGACTGTAGAGTTATGAGCAGTAAAATATTAGGAAATAGTGAATGAATAAATAAGATGCTTTTCCATCAGTGGCCATTCATTATTTTGCTTTTAGGAACCGGGAAGAAATTGTCTTCTTTGAGTTTCAAATGTTCTGGTAACTCTAGTCGTTTTTTGGCTTCCTCAGTATCACCTTGAATTGCTGAAATAAGTGACTCTAAAGAATCAAAGTTCTTTTCTGGTGTGAGGTAGCCAACAATGGCCACATTGAGAATTTCCCCATAGAAGTCCTCTTTGAAAGTATGCATGATATGAGTTTCCATGGACTTTTTTGTATTCTTGTAGTATGGGTTCCACCCTATGCTCACCACCGTCTTATGGACGTCTCCACTTCCAACACTGGCCCAACCATAACATATGCCAGTGGATACATCAGCTGGAAGATTATCTACTACTTGTTCAGGAAAGTTAGCTGTAGGGATGCCCAGCTGCTTGGAGCCGCGACCGAAGCCCCGCACCACCTGGCCGCGGCAGAAGTACGGCAGGTGCCTCATGACGCCGTCCGCTCGGGGTGCGGGCTGCGGTCCATTCCGCGCGTCCGGCGGCGGCGCTGTCGAGGCGGTGCCCGGACCCCCCCGGACCAGCCGGGGGATACGGGCTGGAGCTGCGCCGGCCGGCCGACCCGGCGAGCACACGGGCTCACAACGGGCCGAGCGGCGCGGACGACACGCTGCGGCGAGACCTTCACGCCGCTGACCGAACACAAGGTGCCTGGCGACGCAGAGGCTGCGTCTGGGCTCCGGAACGCCGGCGACCGCGGAAGTAAGTCAAGAGTGTTTTATGCTTTGTGGCTTCCTTCAGTTTGTTCCAGGAACGAAGTAGGTGATTAATGATACCTTGTTGAAGTCAACATTAAATGTACAACAGCACAGATGTGTGAGATTATGGATTTAGAACAAGCAATGGCGCCATTCTGGGAAGGGCTGAACCTGATACCCTGCCCCAATAATCCACTCATCCACATCTTTCCATTTTTTTCTATCCCTCTGCAAGGACTTTTATCAAGGCTTACCTACGCAGGTGGAGAACTAAGCCTGCCTTCTCTCTGAATTTCTGGGAAGTCCTTCTCCAACTTGAACTGTGCTGTTTTACACTGTGAGAGATTTTCAATTCCTTTTTCCTGGGAGCAGTGGTCAGAACTAATCTGCATGACATTCTACCGTCTCGGTAGGGGACAGGCAGGTATGACTCAGAGCCTGTTTGATTTCCAAAACGTCTTTCCAAGGAGTAATGGCTAATGAGCTCACCTTTGAGTCTGCCAACAAAAGAGGCCCAAGGAGACACCCAGGTCAGCTGAAATCCACCAGTCCACAGAGAGGGAAAATGTGGCACACCAGCATGGCTTATGAATGCCTGCCAGGCAACCTTATAGACAGGAAACCCTGACTCTGAGAAACTGGCTTCACTGCTTCACTGTGGGATTAGCTGGTGATTAGTCCAGCTAATCACCAGCTAATCCCACAAGTAACTTTTAGTGGGAATAACCAGGAAAAACAAGGGTCATAAAGTCTGTATTCATGAAATTTTAATCTGTGTTAGCGTTTGTCTTAGGGCTCTACTTTTATTTATTCATCAAATATTTGTTGTATCGGGGATGCATCAAACAAAAATCACTGCCCTCCCACCCCTCTGGAACTCATATGCTGTTATAAGACTCAAAAAGCATCCAAATTCATACAGAGTTACACCAGCTTACCAACCTGAGCCCCTTTGCCCCTCAGCCCCCAGTCTCTTCAGGGCTTAGTTAACTAGGCTCTATCTCATGTGCAACAAATACCTAGCCCTGTCCTTGCTGCTCAGATATTGATTTCAATATAGTTGAAAAGGTCATAAAAACACCAAAATTCACATTCTGGTCATTAGTGTGGTAACACACTTTCTGAACATGTGACAATTGTGACTGGTGTCTTTTCCAACTCCCTCATCATTAGTGAGTAGCTCCGCAAAGGGTGAAATTAATGATTACCTAATGATGCTGGGGAAGGAGCAGGAGATGGCCTTAACCCCCCTCAAAACCACAGCACCATCATCATACCACGCCTCTTAATAGAACTACACAATTTTCAAAGTGCCTTTACTCATGTTTTCAATTATTGATTGCTTAGAGCTTTGATCGGTTTTCCCAATAAAAACTGAAAACCAACTAGAAATCCAGATTAGTTTTAAAACATATGTCTTGGATGTCCACTATGTGTAAAACATCTTGCCAGGCACTAAAAACCTACAAATGAACAAGAGAGGCAGGACCCCTGCCTTCATGAGAGTGAAAACAAAGACGTGGAGTACTGAGGGAGCCAGGGAGGGACCCTGAACCAGTCTTAGAAAGCACTGGAAGTTTTCTGGGGAAGCTGAGCCCATGCTTGGCCCTGAAGGGCAAGTAAGACTTTGGTGAGTGGAGGAGTTTTAAATAGTAGTTTCTCATTGGCCATATGACAGAATGAACATCTGTTCCATTGTCTTTGGGGATGGTGAGAGACGTTGGAAAGAGCAGGTAATTCTGCATATTAAATTATAACTCACTAGGCAGCCGGTGAGATGAAAGAGTCTGCTTTTATAATCTTTCTTTCCATGAAGTCACCATATGCTCACCTTTCAGCTGGAACACGGTCCTAGGGCTGAAATGCTTGGCAGCTGGTGATTGTTTTTGTTCCATAAGATTAAAATTACTTTTTTTAAAAAATTATAAACACAATCAATGGTAATTGTTTTTTAAAGTTGGGAAAGGCAGAAAAGTATAAAAAAGAACAAAGAAATAAACAGTAATGCTACAATTCAGAGAATTCAGAGAATACAGGAATTTACATTTTTTAAAAGATATTTCTATTCAGCATTTTTCACTGATACAGATACTCATTCATTCACACAGACAACTGGGCTCCTTCTGGGTGCATTGGGAAGAGGAGGAGAAGGAGGTCACAATTGGTACATTTCCAGTACTTAGCAAGGCACAGCGGAATCTAATAAATAGGTTTTAAAATACATAGATAGTGTTGGTTGGCTTTTAGTTTTTAGGAGATTGTGGTTATTTCATCCTGTGAAAAGTTTAAGTTCCATGAAAATCTGAGCTATGCGTGAATATATTATTATTTAAAATGACTTTTTGAGGTAGGTGTGTTTTCTTATCCTTGCTTTACAAAGGAATAAGTTGCTAAAATATATTCAACGCGTTAATGGGTAACAGATAACACACCCAGTTAGATCCAGACACCATTTTGCAAAGGATTTCACTTACCTAAATGACTCTGGCTTCCAGAATGGTAACCAGGCTCTGATACTACTTCTTTACACAATGGTTTAACTTCAGAGTGCTAAACAGAAGCGCTAAACAGGTTTAATTAAAATTGATTGAAACTTTGTAAGATTTTCTTTTCTTTGATTTTCTTTGTAAGAGTGGACTCTATTGACTATATGGCCTTTGCTTGTGTTGGCCACCTTGATATGCATACGTTTTTGGATGTGGTCTGTACTGAGCATTAATAGGGGGAGAAGAATCTGGAAGGGTAAGAAGAGAATCAAGTAGGTTAGAAGCTAGATGGAGGACCAGCTAGAGAGAGGGAAAACCCCTGACTACATGATGGACAATAAAAAAAATCATGGAAGAAGGAAATGTCTAAATTTTAAAGTGTTTTTGTTTTGTTTGAGTTTGTACATTCATTAATGCTGTTATGAGAATACATTCCTCTGAAGGAACTAAAAAAAAATGTTGAGTTTCTAGTCTGGGTCAAAGCAGTTGATCATAAAGATAATATATGTGGATGAATACCCAGGATGGAGAGAAAACTTCCCAGGCCATGGTATTGTGCATATGAGAGGAATGGAGGAGCAGAGGCAAGAGTTGATAAATTCCCTCTCCCTAGATTTCTAGGAGACCCCAGCTGCAATCTGAGTTCTAGATAGATACAAAAATTGCAATTAATATGCATAAATAGTTTATGGTGTTGATGTGAGCTACCAGTACGTCCTTAGGGCATTATGACTGCATTTTGTGCCTCCGAGACACCTTGGTGACATCAGTGTTTCCTAGGGAACCTTTCCTAAGCCTATACATCTTTTTATACCTTCCATGATGTTGCTTCTATTGCCTGAAATGCCACTTTCCCTTTTCCCACCCTAACCTCTCACCACTCTCAATTGAAATGATACCTATTCTTGACTTATCAGTCTGGACTGTAATGATTTGTTTGCTTGTCTGACTCCCTTAGTTTATAATCCTCTGGAATGCAGGAACTGTGCCTAGTACAGTGGTTAATATATAATAAGAACTTAATAATTTATTGATTCAGTGACTGAATATGAATAAACAAATAAATAAATGAATGAGAGCAAAACTTAAGTCCCACCTCTTTTATGAATTTTCCTATTCTGTATCTCTACTAATATCCAGCTTACCTGAAGAACATTTTTTCTAATATATACTAATAATATTCCATTCCTCTTACTACATTTATTGGGTACTTATTATGTATAAGACACTATGAGATCACATTTAATCCTTACAACAACCCCATGAGGTGGGTACTATTATTGTCTTTACTGGTAAGGAAATAGAGTCTCAGGGAAGGTAGGTGACTGAGTCAAGGTCATGCAGTTGATAAGGGATGGAACCAGGATTTGTGCCCAGACAGTTGGACTCCAGAGCCCACAATTTTCCCACTCACCTCACAAGTTCTCCTGGTCCTTCAGGGCTAACCATAGGCTTGGCTTCCTCAGGAAACTTTCCTGCACTTGTGTCTCCATTGTCTGTTTTCTCATCTCTCCCTACCAGACTGTAGGCCCTGTGAGGCCAGAATCATGTCTCTTTTCTTCCCATTTTATGTGATCACCGTCTTGTGAAGTTATTGGAAAAGGGATTCCTGTTCGTACCAGGCAGATGAAGAAAGGGTGGGCCTGGGGGTTTGTCTAGCATTACACAGCCGCTTTCTGTCAGAGCCAGGGGTAGGACCTAGGTTTTCAACTCTCATCCCAGGCTTCTTCTCTGGAAGAAAATGCCTTAGCAAAGCCCTTTGTAAACACTTTGGGGCAGATGATAGCATTCATGGAATTCTAGGATTGCAAGAAAACACAATGATTACCTAGATAAATGTCCTCCTAGAGTGGAGAGGTAGCTCATCCAAGGTTGTGGACAAGTAAGTAGAAAGATTGGAGTAATGAGAGCACAGAGAGAGAACTTGCAGTCAAAAGATCTGGGATTTAGCCCCAGTCTGGCACCCAGTTCTTACTGACTGACACAATAGAAAGTATAAATTATTCAGGTTTGAACCAAGTTGATAATGTCTTTAGTGTTACTGTCCTTGGCCTATATGCTAAAACAGCTTCTCTCATAGTTTTTCTCTCCATTTATTCTACTTGGCACAGACACTTATTGGATTGCTTTATTATTTTTTTTTCCTCGACTTGTGCTGTCTGGCAGTCTCCTGGACTGCTTCTCCCAGCTGCATCTCTCCAACCTCAGCCCTGGTGAGGTGCAACCCCCCCTACACACCTTTGGTTTTCATCATAGCTGCTAAGTCAGCCAGTCTGTGTCGCTTGCCTCCCTTCCAGCTGTGTTCCACACACCCAACTAAGTCCATTTCTTGGCTGCCGTCCTGACCCAGAGCTGCAACTGCTAAAATATTAATGATGCCCATTGTGAAACAACACTGTGAAGCTTGCTGTAAAGTTGCCACAGAGGTGGAAACAATGAAATGGAAGAAATAAAGCAAAACCATAATATGAAAAAGGGCCTCAGCATTAAGACAAAGGAGGACATCCTTAGCTCTGCCTTCCTCTTCCTAATACCAGGATCTCACTGTGGGAAATGCAGCATCACTGGCTGAGATTCACTATCTTGGCCACCTAGATGGCTTGCATAACAAGGTGGATGACCTCTGTGCTTTTGCTTGGCTGCCTGCTCTCCTGGGTCCCCTGAGAGAGAAGAGAAGGGAAGGGCAGCATAGATCTGAAAAGAAAAGGCCAACTGTATGGATAAAGGAAATAGGGGCTCCCTGTGGTTAAAAATCATTGGCGTGAGGAGGTTTGGAGGACGTTGAGGACAAATCAGGCTGGATTTGAAGGCAAAGAAATGTGATTCCACCCTTTGTCCAATCCTTAATGGAAGCACTTAGCACTTTATGTTTTATTTATTGGATTTCTTAACCATATTCTGTCATTATCATTACTGTATTCCTGGTGCCATGCATGGTACTTGGCACAAGTCACAATGCTAAGCTATATTTTCTGAATGGATAGATGAATAATCAGAAAGGGGAGGTGAAGAGAGAGAAAACTGACCCTTAACATTTGCAGCATTGTAAATGTTAATATTTTTATTCCTTTTATGATGAAGAGAGTGCAAAGGGCTGGGGACGGAGACATCACAGGAGGAGGAAAGATAATGCCACCTCTGCAAAAGACACTCCTAAACGACACATAGAAGAGAAGTAGACGCCCCAGGACAGCCTTTCCCATCCAGAATATTGAGACCAATCCAAGTGAGTTTTCCAGTAGCTCTCACAGCTACAGGGCATATGCCAGCCTTTCCAGGTGCCAGTGAGTTAAGCCCTTTTTTCAGTTTTCCAAAGCAACCTGACCACACTCCCCTTCCCTCCAGGTTCCTAAGCTGAGTCCCATTCTCTGACCTCTCTCTTCTTTCTTGTTTCTATCTTACTTGAGACTGATTCCCACAGGTTCCTCTGGTTCCTATGCTCATTTTCATTTCTGGGTATGCTAGTAGTCTTCTTCCAATTTAGGAAATTCTTCTAATCCTCAGTCTTTCAGCCCCCAAACTTTTCCACCTCCTCATTTCACCTCCCAGTCTCCTCCCTCCTGGAGCACAGAGCTCTGCAGCTGAACTTCTAGGCAAGCATGGCTCATGTGGTGGGGGAGAGTGGAAGCACGTCCCCTGAAGGCAGAAGGTCTGTTCTAGGTGACGACCCTAGGTTTCCTTCAAACAGTCATAGCTGCAGACCTTCCTTCCCCTTCCTCAGTTTCTGCCCCTTCACTCCACTACTGAACCTGCTCACAGACACTGCTCAGCAACAGGCAGCTTATTGGGTAGTAAAAGCAGCAGCAAGGCTGTGACAGGTGCTCCAGCAGCCAGGCTTTTTTTCAGGCTGTGAGCATGCACACAGAATATATGGTGTGCAACAGAGCCATTGTCACTCATATAAAATAGTTGCTATGGAACATGTCGAAAGTGAGAAACTGTGGATTTTATTATAAGTGTGATACTAGTCAGAAGGGCCCAGAAAGCTGGCATAGCAACTACCAACCAGCTCAGGGAGAAGAAAAGAGAGCAGTAGAAACCACTTAGGAGTCCCAACTGATGTTAACATAAGTGGACATCCTCAGGTCTCCTGGCCCCCTTCCCTTCACCCAGATTGGTAGGTTGCAAATCTAAACATTTGCGAATTCACAGTTGTAGTCAGTCATCCGGCACATTATGAACTTCCACTGGCGATCCCTGTGGGGAGAGAGTCAGAGAGTTAACGTCAGTGAGAAAAGGCACCTTAGGAAAAATCACTGCTAAGAGAAAAGCGATGAAAAACCTTTGGAGAATTTAAGGCCAACTAATTTCACTTTCCTCTCAGAAGACACATCTATGAAGTCTCTAGAAAACATACAAGTAATCTTCTATGAGGTCAGGAGTCCTGGACACCTCCTCACCTAGTTCAAGTTGCACCTAGGAGGGGACTAACTAGGTCACTGGCATGTTGAGGTCCTGTTTATCACCAGTGATCAGTTCACCACTGCTCTGTCTCCAAGGGACCTCTTGGACATATAGGTTAACAACTTGTAATAAAAGCACTCATTCAACATTGTCTCCACTTCATGGTAAAGAATCTTCTCTTACCTAGGCCATCCATTGGCTCATTCTTTCTTTTCCTAAATACCTATCATGTGTTAGGCTCCATGCTATACCCTGTGTGTTCCCCTTCAGAAGACACTATCATAGGGAAATGAAGGGAGGGGAAACAACTCTAAAAACCATAAAGTGAAAAAGAAAATGCCTGCCATTCTTGTATAACAGAAATTGAATTGAGTATTTGTTTAAATGGTCAGGCATGGGTATGAGAGGGCATAGAATTGCTCAATTTTGAAAAAACATGGTGTGGATACATTTCAAGGAATGTCCTTTGCTAAGGGCTAGCCTAAGTTCTTTGTTTACCCACTTAACAAAACTTTATTGAGATCCTACTCTGCACAGCACTTTTCTGGTCTGATACTGTTTAACAATGATAACGGTGATGGTAATGACAATTGTAACTACTATTTGCTGAGTCCTCCAATATATCCAGCATTGCACTAGATGCTTTACATATTTTTTCATTCAATCCTCATGATAAGTCATTGTTAAGGTGGAGAAGCAGACTCAGAGAAATAAGTGACCTTCATTAACATAATTAGGTGACAATTTCAGGTTCCAAGTTTGTTGAACTCAAATCTTCCTCTTTATCTTATATCAGAATGCCTCCATAACTTGATACCCATAACCCCATCGAGGACATGGGCTGTCACATCCTTTGCAAAGTCTTGATGAAAGGCAAAAAGAAAGAGTCATTCCGTATACGATCACACAAATGCTTCCCAAGCACAGTGAGGTCATTCAACCTTAGAATATACTTCTTCCTTTTCAATCTGAAAGGCCTCTTCCCAGATCAATTTCTCTTAAACACCAACAGTGATAAGATCTTCATCCATCTGGAAGGTGGGACTGAACACTCTCAGTTCTGGGAGGTAACAGCAGCTATGGTACATGCTGCTCAAACAGCCTAAGGCAGCCTTTATAATTTGAGTCTGCTGCTCCAGGTTGTTTGTTTAGAGTTATTGGGCATAGGGTCCTCCAGTACAAATCTTTAAGAGCCTGGATAACTAACTATTTATTAGTATTTATTCCTGCAGTTGTCAACAGAGGACATGGCTTGTTTTAGATGGAGGTTAGAAAATTGGTGGCATGCGTATTTATCAAATGAATTTTATTACTGTAGACAAGTCTTATTTATCTCTGTGCCGACAGACACAGGTAAATAAGATCTTCAGCCAGGCATTCACACTACCCTTTTACGAGGCTTTTAATTGATGCTAAGCAAAATGTAGACTACGTGGTTGTAAAAGAATCAAGGTACTCAAATCAGGCTTAGTCGCTGATTTCTTTCCTGGACAGTGGTGCTCAAGCAGGGGCAGTTTTGCTCTCCAGGGTTCGTTGTTGTCACAACTATGGGCGGGGGTTGCTACTGCCAGCTAGTGTGTAGGGGCCAGGATGCTGCTGAACATCTAGACTGCACAGGAAAGGCTCCTGCAACAAAGAAGTATCTGGCCCCAGTTGTCAGTAGTGCCCCAGATGAGCAACTCCATTCCAGGAGGA
This sequence comes from Balaenoptera ricei, assembly GCF_028023285.1. Taxonomy (NCBI): domain Eukaryota; kingdom Metazoa; phylum Chordata; class Mammalia; order Artiodactyla; family Balaenopteridae; genus Balaenoptera; species Balaenoptera ricei. The sequence goes on from NC_082639.1 coordinate 131,027,273, forward strand.
AACCACTATGATTTGCATGTAGAGGAAAAGCTCCTGCTCAGTGAGTCCTGTGCACTGACAATATCTCTCCAAGGTAGTGGCCTCAGCGTCTTTTAGCAGAGTGGAAGAAATCCAAGTTGTGGACCTTTAAGCCACTGATTGTTAGTGACAGCAGCAGAATTGCATGGGTATATTCATTTTAAACAAATGCATGACATAGTATCTCAGTTTTCCAAGATTTTGAGTTAAACCACATAACTGAAAATTTCCAAGCCAAGCAGTTGGGCATTTTAACTGCCAAAATGTATTTATTTGGTGGAAATTTTGGATGGCATGCTTTCTTTACTGTATTCCTTGCTGCCTTCTTAAGCAGGAGATGCAGAATTAATTTTCATGATGACTTGGAGACATCATTAGGAATATTGAGCACTCTGATATAATGTTATCCAGTGTTGACCGCTGGGGATACACACTCCTGCTAAATGTCACCGGGTTTCCATAGTCTTTGAGTTCTTAGGTCTTTTCTTTTTCTTAAGTATGTTTTTGTGTGTGTCACATCATTCAGCTATTTCTTCTCACTGGTGAAGTGAGTCTCATTCTAAGTAGTATCTTCCCTCTTTATTTTTTAATTTGCCCCTTCTAGAAAATAGTAACTAAGCTAGATAAAAACGTATCTAAAATACAAATAATTAATGTGTGAGAACTAAGAATTTCTCCTATGAGTAAATGTAAGGGTTTTTGTTCATGGAACCGGCAACACGTATTGTGTCATTTCAGAGCTACTTCATGGTTTTTTTTCTGTTTTATTCTTGTTTTTTAAATTAAGGGTCATATTAAGTAACTTAACTTCAGTTAGGTGTGATATCATTGCACTCAAAAGCATAAATATACACAAAAGATAAGTCACACTCAAATTTGTCAATCTATTATTTAATGAGTTAATGAGTTAGGTTTTGTCCTATTTGAAAAATATTTATTGCTAACTTTTCAGGAATTCATTTGCTGTGTAAAGTGATGATCACCTGACTAAAAGTAGACAGATCAACCTTTTAACACCTGAATTTATTCATATCTCTTTATCAGTAGGGAGAAGAATTTTTATTTTCTTCTTATTGTTTTGTTTTGATGTAGTCAATATTTGTGATAAGATTGGGAGCTGATTATGAGAGCAAACAGATTTAAAAAATTAGTGCCGTTTTCTTTTCCGTTATTTAAATTCTCCTTTTTTATTTCTAAACATGGTTGGTAAGTTTTGTGTGTTTCTCCCCTCCAGCCCCCTCTTCTTCTCTTCTCTCTCCCTTCCCACAACCCAAAGTGGGGACCATAGGGAGAAATGGCATTGGAGAGGGTTCATCTTGACAGTGGGTACTCTTTCAATCATTTTTGTGCTCTCTTCCTAATGTTTGGTAAGGAAAAGTGCTCTTTGAAATTGAGTAAAGGGAAGAGCTTAGAACATCATGGAATACCAAGTTGGGAATTTCCTGCTCTGAGCAAGCTGGAACACAACCTCATCTGCAAGGGCGAGCTGCTGCATGAAATGGGTTCAATTCCCATTTCTTTCCACTGTCCCATCAATCTCTCAGTTAATCTTAGACCAAGTAGGAAACTAAAATAGGGAAAACCCCAGATCAAGGTTCCTGCAGGCGTGATCCTTGTGTGGAGCTAATCCCTGACCTCGCTAACCCTAGCCCATGGTGAAGGCTCACCTTTCCACTGAAGAGAAAGTGGTTGTTGCTCCTCGCATATAGTGATCATAATTGTAGGAAATCATGTCCATTTCCTCACCATAGTGGCCTGGATATTCTGTTGTCAGCCTATGTGGGAAGAACAAAAGGTTAGAGGAAAAAGATAAAACTATTATTGCTGGGGGCAAACAGGAGCAAACAAGAGACATACTATAAAGGAGAGATGGAGTTTGAACATTATGGGAGACCCAAATCAGAGCTGGATGGCCTCCACCAAGCCATTCCAGGCTGCAAAATGATGGACAGCTTCCTTGCACTTCTCATATTCCTTCTTGCCATTAAACTATACACTTAGTTTAAAAAAGATGTAGATAACTCCTCAGGCCTTGAGGAAATATTGATTAATATCAATAATAGTCCATTCCATTCAAGTCCACTAGAACCATGTTTTCAAACTGTGGATTGTGACTTAGTAGCAGATCGTGAAATCAATTTAATTGGTTAGTACCAAATGAACTTTAGAAAAAGAAGAAATAGAATAGAAAATATCAGAGACTGCATTGTACACACTAAACATAAGTTCTTGGGTGTGTGTGTAAAAACTTTGTTTCAAGTATGTACGCATGTTTGTATTTATATGACGTTTGCATTGTGTAATAGTTTAATATGCATTTTTTTTACTGTGAGTCATGATCAAAAAGGTATTTGATTAATGCACAGAAATCTCTTGCATTCCTATACACTAATGATGAAAAATCTGAAAGAGAAATTATGGAAACACTCCCATTTACCATTGCAACAAAAAGAATAAAATACCTAGGAATAAACCTACCTAGGGAGACAAAAGACCTGTATGCAGAAAACTATAAGACACTGATGAAAGAAATTAAAGATGATACCAACAGATGGAGAGATATACCATGTTCTTGGATTGGAAGAATCAACATTGTGAAAATGAGTATACTACCCAAAGCAATCTACAGATTCAATGCAATCCCTATCAAATTACCAATGGCATTTTTTACGGAGCTAGAACAAATCATCTTAAAATTTGTATGGAGACACAAAAGACCCCGAATAGCCAAAGCAGTCTTGAGGCAAAAAAATGGAGCTGGAGGAATCAGACTCCCTGACTTCAGACTATACCACAAAGCTACAGTAATCAAGACAATATGGTACTGGCACAAAAACAGAAACATAGATCAATGGAACAAGATAGAAAGCCCAGAGATTAACCCACGCACCTATGGTCAACTAATCTATGACAAAGGAGGCAAAGATATACAATGGAGAAAAGACAGTCTCTTCAATAAGTGATGTTGGGAAAACTGGACAGCTACATGTAAAAGAATGAAATTAGAATACTCCCTAACACCATACACAAAAATAAACTCAAAATGGATTAGAGACCTAAATATAAGACTGGACACTATAAAACTCTTAGAGGAAAACATAGGAAGAACACTCTTTGACATAAATCACAGCAAGATCTTTTTTGATCCACCTCCTAGAGTAATGGAAATAAAAAAAATAAATAAACAAATGGGACCTAATGAAACTTCAAAGCTTTTGCACAGCAAAGGAAACCATAAACAAGACGAAAAGACAACCCTCAGAATGGGAGAAGATATTTGCAAACGAATCAACGGACAAAGGATTAATCTCCAAAATATATAAACAGCTCATTCAGCTCAATATTAAAGAAACAAACACCCCAATCCAAAAATGGGCAGAAGACTTAAATAGACATTTCTCCAAAGAAGACATACAGACGGCCACGAAGCACATGAAAAGATGTTCAACATCACTAATTATTAGAGAAATGCAAATCAAAACTACAATGAGGTATCACCTCACTCCTGTTAGAATGCGCATCATCAGAAAATCTACAAACAACAAATGCTGGAGAGGGTGTGGAGAAAAGGGAACCCTCTTGCACTGTTGGTGGGAATGTAAATTGATACAGCCACTATGGAGAACAATATGGAGGTTCCTTAAAAAACTAAAAATAGAATTACCATATGACCCAGCAATCCCACTACTGGGCATGTACCCAGAGAAAACCGTAATTCAAAAAGACACATGCACCCGAATGTTCATTGCAGCACTATTTACAATAGCCAGATCATGGAAGCAACCTAAATGCCCATCAACAGACGAATGGATAAAGAAGTAGTGGTACATATATACAATGGAATATTACTCAGCCATAAAAAGGAACGAAATTGAGTCATTTGTTGAGAAGTGGATGGATCTAGAGACTGTCATACAGAGTAAAGTAAGTCAGAAAGAGAAAAACAAATATCGTATATTAATGCATGTATGTGGAACCTAGAAAAACGGTACAGATGAGCTGGTTTGCAGGGCAGAAGTTGAGACACAGATGTAGAGAATGGACATATGGACACCAAGGGGGGAAAACTGCGGTGGGGTGGGGATGGTGGTGTGCTGAACTGGGCGATTGGGATTGACATGTATACACTGATGTGTATAAAATTGATGCCTAATAAGAACCTGCAGTATAAAAAAACAGACAAACAAAACAACTAATACTAAACTTTCATTGGGTTATTTGTATGGAAATATGTTAATATAAATGTTTCAGACATTACATGAAATTTCTAAAAATCTTATATGTTCTGCTATAATGTTATAAGTAATAATCCTAGTTATTACTTTAAAATGTGTATCTCAAAAATAACTAATTTTCTTGTCAACTGCATTATTATGAACTTTCATCAAATCTTTAACAGTGGTCATTTTTAAGTCTTTTGTCATTTACAGACAGTTCTGGGTGTACTCTGATGCTTTTGCAAATATGTTCCTATAAAAGGCTTTCATCTTCAAGAAATTCATGGAAAAGACTCTGACAAGTACAGGTTTCTGGTAACTGACTGTACTGCTGAACTGAATGAATAAGCATTTTCAGAACTCTAATGAAAAACTGATGAACTCATAAAAGTGCTAACAAAAGATCAAGATGAAAAAAAAAATTAATTACATGGGACTGAGTGAACTGATGAGGATGAGTATAATTTTTGTGACTTTCTGTCTGAATTAAAAAAAAAAAAATCCCACAAGGACTCAGACGCAAAGAATATAGAAATCAATTTTCACTGCAAAGTAAAGGAGCTGTTACAGTGGAGGATTACTGGACTGAATGTCAATATTATGACATAGTATGAGTGTGTTTCATGTTTGGTAATTGCAATCATTGTTGCTTTTGTTGTGGTCATCCATGTACAATGCTTGGTGTCAGTCTATTTATCTCTTGTAAAAATAAAATACAGTGTGTGTGTGTGAAAAAAAAAAGTATTTGAAAAATATTAAAGTAAAAGGTAAGCTGTACAAGGGTAGTCTTTACCTAGTCTGCCATTGTTTGGCACCTAAAACAGTTCCTGGTACCTAGTAAGTATTTGCTGAATAAATAAATAGCCTTGGGAGAGTCATTTAATCTCAGTTTCCTGGTCTATAGAAGAATGAAAGCTACCTTATAGGTTTGTCATTGGCACCAATACAAATATGTGTGACACGTGGTAGGAGCTGAATTATTAGGAGAAATTTTGTTTCTTCTTCCTCCTTCTCCTTTCCTTATTTCTCCAAGATTAAGTCAATCCTGGGCCTCTCTCTGAATAGGTTCGTTGTGGTCCACCCTGGAATAAATCTAGAATTTCCTGGTTCTTATAAGGCTTCACCACTGGGGCTCTTCAGGACCAAAATAGTCCTTTCATTATGATACGTTCCCCAAAGTCTTCATCTGCACCCCCAAGGCTGCTTGGGAAACAAATAGTGAGTGTTAGTAGTTTAATGTGATTTGGGGTCACAGGTCATTGTCTGTTGATGATAGAAAGATCTCTCTCTGTGTAGTCATAATACCGCAAGATTGTCATGAAATCTTAAAAAGATTGATTTATAAACTGGAAGGTCTCCCAAGAGAATATCAATGCTTAGATGCAGCAAGATCAATGGTTAGCTCAAGGTAACCTGGGTTAGCCAGAGCCCTAAAAATTCACTGTCTTTGTTCATAACCATTCCTTTTCCCACATTATGCAGTTGTCCTTGTTCTCTGATTTTTCTCTTCTCAAGACATAATTATGCTCTATCAGGATGCCAGACCCAACCTGGAGTGGGTTACATGTATTTCTGCTTAATGTTCATGAAAGGAAATAAGGCTAATGCAGAAGTCTATTTTGTGCTTCTAAAGAGACCCAGAACAAGGGCTTTCTCTTTCTAATGAAAATGTTAAATGACTCATAAGTGGACCTAATAGGTTGTCATTTGGATTCCATTGGTTTATGATCCCTGAGGATTCTAACAAGTGCTAGATTCAAGTTTACCCAAAGAAAGAGGGATTTGTTGAGAATGTTGATAATGCAAATTAGGATTAAAAGAGATGGAGTAGGAGGCGTTTTTCTTGCATCAGGAAGCACAAAGTATTTTCCAGAACTTTTAGAGCATTCTTTAGATACAATGTATAAAAGTTAATTGCCAAACATTTTAATACCTGCTGAGGCAAAATCTACATAAGGTAGTACTGCATTAGGCTAAATCCAATTGCCAAAACTATTGGAAATAATTAGGCTAGACTTTTATTTTTTAAGTCTTTACTGATCTACCTTCAGATGATTTGGATAGTTAAATACATTTGGAATAATTGGGAAAGAGGCTTGCATTTAAAAAAAATCATGACGTTTTAAGCTTCAAAGGGGGACAAAAGTCATCCAACGCTTTCTTCAACAAGCATTCCCTATTGCTTCATTTTTGGAGGTGACCAGACCAAAGGTCCTGCTGTTCAACTGGGAGGTTTCTCTGTGGGGGACTGCTGTTCAGTGAATTTCTAGAATGCCCTGGAGAAGGTATTATGCATGCTTATTTGTGTATTTCCATCTTGATCCCAGGCAAGTTTTTGTTTTTGCTTGATTTCTGGGGTTTGTTGTTGTTTTGTTTTGTTTTTCTTACAAAATCATGAGATAAAGTTTAGACTATCTTACAGAATCCTGGATTAAAGGGGCTGGGAAGGAGTTTGGATATTGATAGAAATTATCCCTACTTTATGAAACTGAAAATACAGAGGGAGAAAGGCCCCTTTCCTCCCCTTTGGGAGGAAAGTGAACCTCCCAAACACCATTCATAGAGGGGGCTGCTGTTTCAATACATTCCAGGATTCTGAATTTTAGAACCAGATAGACGTGTCTCCATTTAGTTCATGATGACATCATGCACACACAAAATATTCTAATAAATGAAAGCCCTAGTAATGGCTCCTCAGAGGAAAAAAAGAATTTAAACTTTCAGAACTAGGTATTGGGACAAGGGCATAGGGACTTGTCAGGAAATTAAGAGACTACAAGGAAGCAGAAGATCAGGGTTTCATAAGCTATGGCCATGAGCTTCCAGAGGGAGAGAGGGGGAGAGTTCAGTGTGGTTCCAGATTCCTTGTGAATTACCAGGTCACTTCAGGAAGCTTTTTGGCAAAGCACACTTCATACTGAGCATTACCATACATTCCTAGACCAATTACAACAATCAAACAAGCCTTTAGCTTGGCAAGATGAAGGGAAAGGTCAGTCAGAAAGGTGTCTTTATTCAATTTACTGAAGTGAGTCTATTATTGAAGCTCTTCTATCAGGAGCCTTACATACCCCTTTACAAAGAAGTACGTATGTGTGTGTATGTGTTCCTCCTATCACTTTTGGATGAGTGACTATTGGGGTACAATTCCTCGCTTTACACTACTTTGTATGCCCTATGCAGGCAAGACGAGAGAGACAGAAAGTTGTTCCAAAGCTAAGTGAGAACTTGATAACATAGGACCACTTGCACAACTTCTTGTATGAGATAAGGTTGAAGGAGATGGAAAGAAATTAATTATGAACTGAAGAGAGCCCATGCAAATGGAAGGGATTTTTAAGACTGATATAGGATTTTCTCGTCTAAGGTTATTAAAGCTCTGAAATTATCAGTAGATCCAACTAGAATCAATAAATGATTGCTCTCCAATACATTACCACAAACTGAACTGCAGCTGATAGATGGCATTCTCCTTCGCTGTGAGAATAGGACATATCACAGAGCTTACTCAGATATATGTTATCTCATTCATTTTAAAAAGGGGAGTAGAGATAGAATTTAGTTAGATAAAGAGGACAATTTTACTTTTTGTCAGAGGTTTGCTTAAGAAATTATGCAGTTTTTAATAGTTAAAGGGTTTTGACTCTATTCTTTAACAGAAAGTGACTCAGTATAAGATTTTAACAAACTTCACCTTTATTATTGATTACTGAGACTTGAACATAAAATCAGACTTCATAGCACCAGCATCTATTTGTTACATTTCTGACCTGCTGGTAGGTAGGACAGCTGGATTATTTGGGATCATCCTAGAGGCTCCACTTTCAGGCCATGCACCCCACTGGAGTGCACATGAACAAATGGGGCCATGTCTCATGGCCCAAAGTCAGCTAGTGTCACATCCTCAACCTTATCCCACTTTGTGGGATGCCAGAGAGGCACACACTACAGACTTCTACCATAAAAACTGGAAGAAAACTCAGCATTTACAAGTTAACAAACCAGAAAGGGGTACCTGAGGAAGCCATACTTGAGCATTTTTAAAGACAAGAGTAAACAATGTTTTCCATCCCATTTTTTAGAGCTCAGCCCATGCTCAAACAACATTTCAGAGAAGCTTCTTCTGGTCAGTCCAATCTCTAATTCTGTTTTGCTCCTATTTTCTCCACTTCCCAATTAGCACCTTATTTAAAATATCATATTCTAATGTTCTATTACTTGTTAGCACCACATATTTAGCATTTGATTAAAAACAAAATACTGTATAGCATCTTGTTTCATGATGATGATCAAAAGAGTGAACTCTTTGAGGGGTCATTGGTACATGGAAGTCATATACACCTTTATGATCTAGTTCAGCAGTGGGCATGGAGGAGAAATTCAACATTTATAGACTTGATGTGTTGAAGCTGGCCTACATTCTGCATCCAGCCAAAAAGAGGATACCCCTTTCTGACAGGCAAATCATTGAGAAATGTCTTAAATAAACAGAATCTGTTTGTGATCAATCCTCTTGCATAATAAATGCTTTCCTAGGTAAGCTACAAGAAATGAGAAAACTTTAGGTTAGGCTAATTTGCCAGTGGCCTGGCATCCCCAATAGGTGCTGTATCAGAACCTGCTTGAATTATTTTTGCAAAAATGCAAAAAGTAAAACCCAATTGCACTTATGCATAAAGGAAAGCAACCTCAAGGGAACAGTCACCCTGGCTTCTCCTGCAAAGAGCTGGGGAAAGTGGTCAAGTGAGACTAAACGACTCTGTAGTCACCAAAGTGCCCTTCTCTGCAGAGAGACCCTGAACTCTGGGGGTATGAGAAAGAATGCAGTATGTTCATGTCTGTCCTCTTGTGGGGGATTTTGGAGATCTATATATCAAACAGTTCAAGTATGTATCACAACATGGGGAACACAGTTCCAGAGATATCTGTGACTTAAATTAGAAGAGGAAAGTCCCTAAGTATTTTCCAAATTATTCTCTTAGAACTGAGTTTCCAGCTCACTGTCCAAGCTCAGGGCTGGTCAGCAAACACATTTGTTTTGATTCATGCTGGCTTTCACTGGCCACCTTATATCATGGTTGCCATGGTCCTGCAATCAGTGGGGGCAATTTCACCTGCAACATCTCCCCTTCAGCAAAAATAACCACTTTCTTCTCTGTTTTCACTACTAGATGCCTACTGTATTGTTTCCTAATAATTCATCTGTCCAGGGCTTATTTCCTTATCAACACTCAGAGAGCTCAGTTCTCTGCAAAGAACATGGGATTGAGAAGCAGATAGACCTGTTGGAATTGAGTTCAGTACTTTGAACAAGTCACAATTTCTGCACCTCAATTCTCTGATCTGTGTCATAGTATCATGAGTCACATGCATAAGAAGTAAATGAGGCACAAGCCTCTTAGATAGCCTCATCCACCAGAGGGCAGCCAGCAGAAGCAAGGAGAATTACATTCCTGCAGACTGTGGACGGAAAACCACATTCACAGAAAGATAAACAAAATGAAAAGGCAGAGGACTATGTACCAGATGAAGGAACAAGATAAAACCCCAGAAAAACAACTAAATGAAGTGGAGACAAGCAACCTTCCAGAAAAAAAAATCAGAATAATGATAGTGAAGATGATCCAGGACCTTGGAAAAAGAATGGAGGAAAAGATCGAGAAGACGCAAGAAATATTTTAAAAAGATCTAGAAGGATTAAAGAAAAAACACCTAGAAAGAATTAAAGAACAAACAAACAGAGATGAACAATACAATAACTGAAATGAAAAATACACTATAATGAATCAATAGCAGAATAACTGAGGCAGAAGAACTTATAAGTGACCTGGAAGACAGAATGGTGGAATTCACTGCCATAGAACAGAATAAAGAAAAAAGAATGAAAAGAAATGAAGACAGACTAAGAGACCTCTGGGACAACATTAAACACACCAACATTTGCATTATAGGGGTCCCAGAAAGAGAAGAAAGAGAGAAAGGACCTGAGAAAATATTTGAAGATATTATAGTCAAAAACTTCCCTAACAGGAGAAAGGAAATAGCCACCCAAGTCCAGGTAGCTCAGAGAGTCCCAAGCAGGATAAACCCAAGCAGAAACATGCAAAGATACATAGTAATCAAATTGACAAAAACTAAAGACAAAGAAAAATTATTAAAAGCAACAAGGGAAAAATGACAAGTAACATAGAAGGGAACTCCCATAAGGTTAATAGCTGATTTTTCAGCAGAAACTCTACAAGCCAGAAGGGAGTGGCACAATACATTTAAAGTGATGAAAGGGAAGAACCTACAACCAAGATAACTCTACTCAGCAAGGATCACATTCAGATTCAATGGAGAAGTCAAAAGCTTTAAAGGCAACAAAACCTAAGAGAATTCAGCACCACCAAACCAGCTCTACAACAAATGCTAAAGGAACTTCTCTAAGTGGGAAACAAGGAGAAGAAAAGGACCTACAAAAACAAACCCATAACAATTAAGAAAATGGTAATAGGCATACACATATCAATAATTACCTTAAACATGAATGGATTAAATGCTCCAACCAAAAGACACAGGATCACTGAATGGATACAAAAACAAGACCCACATATATGCTGTCTACAAGAGACCCACTTCAGACCTAGGGACACATACAGACTGAAAGTGAGGGGATAGAAAAAGATATTCCATGCCAATGGAAATCAAAAGAAAGCTGGAGTAGCAATACTCATATCAGATAAAATAGACTTTAAAATAAAGAATGTTACAAGTGACAAAGAAGGACACTACAGAATGACCAAGGGATCAATCCAAGAAGATATAACAATTATAAATATATATGCACCCAACATAGGAGCACCTCAATACATAAGGCAACTGCTAACAGCTATAAAAGAGGAAATCGACAGTAACACAATAATAGTGGGGAACTTTAACACCTCACTTACACCAATGGACAGATCATCCAGACAGAAAATTAATAAGGAAACACAGACTTTAAATGACACAATAGACCAGATAGATTTAATTGATATTTATAGGACATTCCATCCAAAAACAGCAGATTACACTTTCTTCTCAAGTGAAAACGGAACATTCTCCAGGATAGATCACATCTTGGGTCATAAATCAAGCTTCAGTAAATTTAAGAAAATTGAAATCATATCAAGCATCTTTTCTGACCAGAACACTATGAGATTAGAAACAAATTACAGGGAAAAAACCGTAAAAAACCCACAAACACATGGATGCTAAACAATACGTTACTAAATAACCAAGAGATCACTGAATAAATCAAAACGGAAATTAAAAAATACCTAGAGACAAATGACAACAAAAACACGACAATCCAAAACCTGTGGGATGCAGCAAAAGCAGTTCTAAGAGGGAAGTTTATAGCAATACACTCCTACCTCAAGAAACAAGAAAAATCTCAAATAAAAAATCTAACCTTATACCTAATAGAACTAGAGATAGAGAACAAACAAAACCCAAAGATAGTAGAAGGAAAGAAATCATAAAGATCAGAGCAGAAATAAATGAAACAGAAACAAAGAAAACAATAGCAAAGATCAATACAACTAAAAACTAGTTCTTTGAAAAGATAAACACAATTGATAAACCTTTAGCCAGACTCATCAAGAAAAAGAGGGAGAGGACTCAAATCAATAAAATTAGAAATGAAAAAGGAGAAGTTACAATGGACACCGCACAAATAGAAAGCATCATAAGAGACTACTACAAGCAGCGCTATGCCAAAAAAATGGACAACCTGGAAGAAATAGACAAATTCTTAGAAAGGTGTAACCTTCCAAGTCTGAACCAGGAAGAAACAGAAAATATGAACAGACCAATCACAAGTAATGAAATTGAAACTGCGATTAAAAATCTTCCAACAAACAAGAGTCAAGGAACAGATGGCTTCACAGATGTATTCCATTAAATATTTAGAGAAGAGCTAACACCCATCCTTCTCAAACTCTTCCAAAAAATTACAGAGGAAGGAACACTCCCAAACTCCGTCTACAAGGCCACCATCACACTGATACCAAAACCAGACAAAGATACTACAAAAAAAGAAAATTACATCCCAATGTCACTGATGAATATAGATGCAAAAATCCTCAACAAAATACTAGCAAACAGAATCCAACAACACATTAAAAGGATCATACTCCATGATCAAGTGGGATTTATCCCAAGGATACAAGGATTCTTCAATATATGCAAATAAGTCAGTGTGATACACCATATTAACAACCTGAAGAATAAAACCATATGATCATCTCAATACATGCAGAAAAAGCTTTTGACAAAATTGAACATCCATTTATGATAAAATCTCTTCAGCAAGTGGGCATAGAGGGAACCTCCCTCAAGAGAATAAAGGCCGTATATGACAAACCCACAGCAAACATCATTCTCAATGGTGAAAAACTGAAACCATTTCCTCTAAGATCAGGAATGAGACAAGGAAGTCCACTCTCACCACTATTATTCAACATAGTTTTGGAAGTCCTAGCCACGTCAATGAGAGAAGAAAAAGAAATAAAAGGAATACAAATTGGAAAAGAAGAAGTAAAACTGTCACTGTTTGCAGATGACATGATACTATACATAGAAAATCCTAAAGGTGCCACCAGAAAACTACTAGAGCTAATCAATGAATTTGGTAAAGTTGCAGGATACAAAATTAATGCACAGAAATCTCTTGCATTCCTATATACTAACAACAAAAGATCAGAAAGAGAAATTAAGGAAACAATCCCGTTCACCACTGCAACAAAAAGAATAAAATGCCTAGGAATAAACCTACCTAAGGAGGTAAAACACCTGTACTCAGAAAACTATAAGACACAGATGAAAAAATCAAAGATGACACAAACAGTTGGAGAGATATACCATGTTCTTGGATTGGAAGAATCAATATTGTGAAAATGACTATAGTACCCAAATCAATCTACAGATTCAATGCAATCCCTACAAATTACTAATGGCATTTTTACAGAACTAGAACAAAAAATCTTAAAATTTATATGGAGACACAAAAGACCCCAAATAGCCAAAGCAATCTTAAGGGAAAAAAACAGAGCTGGAGGAATCACACTCCCTGACTTCAGACTAAACTACAAAGCTACAGTAATCAAGATAATATGGTACTGGCACAAAAACTGAAATATAGATGAATGGAACAGGATAGAAAGCCCACAGATAAACCCACACACCTCTGGTCAACTAATCTATGACAAAGGAGGCAAGGATATACAATGGAGAAATGACAGTCTCTTCAATAAGTGGTGCTGGGAAAGCTAGACAGCTATATGGAAAAGAATGAAATTAGAACACTACCTAACTCCAAACACAAAGATAAACTCCAAATTGATTAAAGACCTAAATGTAAGACTTGACACTCTAAAGCTCTTAGAGGAAAACATAGGAAGAACACTCTTTGACATAAATCACAGCAAGATCTTTTTTAATGCACTGCCAGAGTAATGGAAAAAAAACCCAAAATAAACAAATGAGACCTATTGAAACTTAAAACCTTTTGCAAAGCAAAGGAAGTACAAACAAGATGAAAAGACAACCCTCAAAATGGTAGAAAATATTTGCAAATGAATCAACAAACAAAGGATTAATCTCCAAAATATATAAACAGCTCATGCAGCTCAATATTAAAAATACAAACAACCTAATCAAAAAATGGCGAGAAGACCTAAATAGACATTTGTCCAAAGAAGACATACAGATGGCCAAGAGGCACATGAAAAGCTGCTCAACATCACTAATTATTAGAGAAATGCAAATCAAAACTACAATGAGGTATCACCTCACACCAGTTTGAATGGGCATCATCAGAAAATCTACAAACGACAAATGCTGGAGAGGGTGTGGAGAAAAGGGAACCCTCTTGCACTGTTGGTGGGAATGTAAATTGATACAGCACTATGGAGAACAGTATGGAGGTTCCTTAAAAAACTAATAATAGAATTACCATATGATCCAGCAGTCCCACTCCTGGGCATATACCCAGAGGAAACCGTAATTCAAAAAGGCACATACACCCTACTGTTCATTGCAGCTCTATTTACAATAGCTAGGTCATGAAAGCAACCTAAATGCCCATCGACAGATGAATGGATAAGGAAGATGTGGTACATATATACAATGGAATATTACTCAGATATAAAAAGGAACGAAATTGGGTCATTTGCAGATACGTGGATGGACCTATAGACTGTCATACAGAGTGAAGTAAGTCAGAAAGAGAAAAACAAATATCGTATATTAACGCATGTATGTGGAACCTAGAAAAATGATACAGATGAACCGGTTTGCAGGGTATAAATAGAGACACAGATGTAGAGAACAAACTTATGGACACCAAGGCAGAAAGCGGGGGTGGTGGTGGTGGTGGGATGAATTGAGAGGTTGGGATTGACATATATACACTAATATTTATAAAATAACTAATAAAAGCCTGCTGTATTAAAAAAATAAAATATAATTCAAAAAAAAGTAAACGTGTTAACATGGTAGGTGCTCAATAAATAAAAATCATCATTATCATCATCATCGTGATCATCAGGAACTGAATCAAAGTCTATGAGTTGTACTTATTTTATATTCATTTGTATTCAGTCTGATTAAATGAATTCATGAATAGAAGAATGAATGATTATTTCTAGAAAACAGTAAAGGGGAGCAGACTAGAGAGAACAAAATGACAACTTTGGTCTCAAATTGTGAGGTTTACTTTGTTCTAAAGTAGCAAGTAGGGCCTGGCCTTCGTTACCCAATACTTACTAGACAACCAGCGACATCTCTGAAATTTCTGCTCTTGAAGTTTGAGCATAAGAAGGGAGGCAGCACTGATATGCATGCAGCAAACACATTTCTGTATTATAAATATGGCACAGTAATTACGATGGCCACCCCAACTGATGAAAGGTATGACTGATTTTGCTCAAGCTCAGAGGGGCCATTGTCTCCCGAAATGAGTGCTTTGTGCATCATGCAATGCCAGGCAATGGTTGGTCCAGGGCACCGAAGCATCTAAACTCAATGCAAGCTGCTTTAAATGTTAACATTCAGTCCTATTTCTCAAAGTGTGGGTGTCTCCATCTCTATAATAGCAGCTTCCCACCTGCTCAGAAGAACCAGTGTAGAAGCTGCCCTTCCCACCAGACCTCTGGGAACAGTGCTGCAGCAGGCATCTGAGCTGGGGTGGGGGTGACAGACGCCACAGAGGAGGTGCCTATGAGGTCATTCTTGTCCCTGCCACGATTTCATGGGAACAGTCATGCAGACACTATCCATCTTGTATTAAAATCTGAACAACGAGAGTAGGAGTTAAAGATTAGCTTTGATGGAGCGCTTTGGGGTAGACAGAGGAGAATATTCTGATGAACCGATTTTGTTGTTGTTGTTGTTAGCTAGAGCTATCTAGGAATTAAGAAAAAAATTCTGTGGCTATGACTTGAGCAGAAGGGAGAGGGGGACCAGGCAGTGGAAAATAGAATGCAACATCTGAGAGTCATAGAAACTCAAGGCTGAAGGAAAACTAATGGGTTAATTCTATGTTAATTCTGAGGAAGGACATTATTTTTTTTGTCAAAACATATTATCCAGTGAACCTGATGAAAGGTCATGAATCTGGAGAAGAACCATTTAGGAAAGGAAACACATGCTCAATTCAAAACTGTCGGTTCCTGGGACATATTCTACACCTGGACAGCCTTAGCGTGCTGATGGGGGACAGCCTGGTGCATGGCATGCAGCTGCTGGAGCTGTTTGGAGACTGAGGAATTATTTCCAACAGTCTCTGAAAGGTTGTGGCTTCCTCAGTGACGTGTTTGTGGTTTGCAGATGAATGGACAAAGAATTAATTCTCACATATAAATAAATATGTGTAACATTTACATATGTATCCAATCCCAGTGGGGACCGGTGAGTGACGCCATGTCTGCATCTATCAGGAATTCGCTTTCTTGCCAGAGTTCAGTGATGCTGTATTATCTCATGAGAAACTGCAGAGATTGAAATGGGAGCAGCACCTTGGTTCCCACCAAACAAATAAATCCCGCACTTACGTGGGAGTTGGTTGGTTGGATGATTTTTTTTTTTTTTCCTGTGCAGAGTGGTGCTATTCCTGAATCCCTAAAAGCTTGTAAGCACAGAGAGGATAGATGCTCACTTCTCAGTGTCAGGCTCAGTGCTGCAGAATGGCCTTCAAAGTGGGAAGAGAAAAACGTCCCCACCTACACACGTCCAGTTCCCTGGGAGGTGATTCAAGCTAGTTAAAGTGATGTAAGGGAAGGTTTCAAGTAAGAGAGTTATCAGGAGTTTTCACTGTGGGAAGGTGTGGGAAAACAGTTCTCACTCCAAAGGGCTGTTAAAAGGATCAAATAAAATGATGCACGTGAATGAAGTCCTTTTCCACTATAAAACATCATCATATCAATGTCAGGTTTCACCACTGTTACAGTTCCTATGCACCTGTGATGTTTTGTTATTCATTCGAGAAATTTATTAAGGGCCTACTTTGTGCCAGGCAATATGCTGAGATGCTGAAGAAATATGACCTAATTCATGCCCTAGAGGTTTCATTCAATTTGGAAAAACATATACCGTCATGACTCAGGAAATTTAAGGATGCCACTAAAATGTCTAGACACACCAGTGGGGTAGTGAGTCATGCGCTGCTTACCATGGTGACACGGCAATCTCATTCTGCTGCTGCTCCAAGTGTCCCTTTGAAAAAGTACCATTTCCTTGACAACCGTGGTAGCTCTCAGCTCTAACACCACGCAACCAGAAAGAGGTGCAGCCAAGTGAAGCCTTCCTTAGAGGGACCGCTTCTAAGTTGACTTGCTGTGTCTTTCTGAGTAATTCTCTCCTCTCTCCCCCCACCCTTTGGTTCTCCCAACCATCAGTGACATGTCTGGGTGATGTAGTGTGATGAGGAAGGGAGAGAGTGGGGTGGTGAAGGAGGATGGGCAGACCATTGCAGACCAAAGCCAAGGATAAATGTTGCTACCAGAGATTTGAATGTCTTGGGCAACTTAAGAAAAGTTGCACATCTCTATTTGTCAGTCTTTGATATCAAGACCTTGTACCTACCTACATAGCTCCATGTTCATTAATTTCCTAGTGTCTTAATGATTGGTGGGCTCCTTCTACTCTACCCCAGCACGTGAAACCCCTTTGGCCTTGGAGTCAGGACCTTTCACAGTTATATCCTACACCCTAGCCATCCATGCCTGTTTGCCTGCTGTGGTGGAGTAAGAAAAGCTTTATGGAGGCATTTTGGAAAGCTGGACGAGGTCCCTGCCCCATCAGATAGCTACTGATATCAGCTGACCTTGATCTCTGAATTTACCATTTATCATTGCTTCAAACAGAAAAATGTTAAGAGTTTGGAGATGCATATCCCTAGAGACATTGTGCCCCACTTGGGCACCTGTGGAGTAATGCTCTCTGGTTGCAGAGAATAAGCATAACCCACAAGGCTGTTCTTCCAAGCATCACACTGTGGAGAGATACATCCTGTGAGTCACCAACCTTCAAAAGTTGACACTTTTGGATTCCTTTGTCCAAAGCAGAAATGTCTGACTTGTTTGCAGACTGAAGAACTTGGGACAAGTTATGTTGTCAACATCCAGTGTAAGTTATCAGGGTAAATAAATATACACACATTCTCCTAGTCAACTCAAAGGCTAGGTCAGGGGATATTTGGTATCAGCCCAGGGAGTGGGAAAGGAACAAAATTTCACAGACTGGAATTACATAGTTATCTAGAAAGCACTAGCCTCCTTTTTCAGTCTGTAATTATATACTATGTTTGCCACTCTGACTTGGAACAGGGTTGGCGTCTTCCAAAGAAGTCCCGCGGGAAAACATAGGTTCCCAAATGGGTTCAGCAGCCTTGGATGTGATGAGTAGTTATTTTGATAGAGGGAAAAGAGCACTGAAACAGGAGTCAGTACACTTCAGCTTAGAAGTGAACCCCCATGAAATAGCTGGGTGGTTTCGGGCAAGTCACATCCTTGCTCTAGTCTGTTTGTTTCCTTTTCTGCCAAAAGAGGGGTATAGGAGCATTGGGTTGATGACCTGTAAGGTCTCTCCCAGTGTGAATATTATTCTGGTGTTTTCTTCCACTCATCCATCCATCCATCCATCCATCCCCTTCTATAGGCTAGATGCTATATTTAAAACTTGTTTGTGACAGCCCAGGTTTATTTGAAGCCAGAAACCTGGACCAGAGCACCGCCACCCCCAACCCCCCGCAAGCTTCCCTCCAGCCCCAGAAGCAGTGAGGAGTTGCGTTTGGCTGCTAAACTCACCAGCAGGAATATGGGCATCTCTTGCTGTAGCGACAGCAGTAAAATTGCCACTCCCGATCCAGCACTGACTCAAAGTAGCGGCTCTGGAACCCTGCCACCAGTCCATTGTTGGAGCACGTCTGGTACCTGAAGAGAAGAGAACAAATCCAAGTAAACCAATGATGCACAAGTAGACCCCCCCCCCTTTCCAAGATCCCAGCTCCCTCAGTTATTGAGTCATGCCACTCTTTCAATGACCTAGATTCCTTACAGTTTATTCCATTTTTATGCAAATCATAAAAAAACTTTGTTTTACTGGTAGGAATGATGTATACTCACCATTAATATTCAAATGGTTCACAGTCTTTCAACCGAAGGAAAATTGGGAAACTCTGCTCTTGTTAGACCTCTATGAATATATTGTTAGATGGAAGAATGCATAAATGAATGGACATAGAGGCATCTAGAATTTTTACAAATGCAATATTGTATTGTTCATGCCATTTAAAATAAAAGATAATATAATTCACATTACTTGAATTAAAATAAAAAGAATACAAAGAGAAGCTTTCACAAGACCTTCTTAGAAGCATAAGCCTGGAGACTGAGCACAAAGATACTCAACAGGCAAAGCCCAGATGGGCACAGCGATTTGTACAGGGTGACCCAGTACAGGCTGTGGGGAGCTGGGACCACAGCCCCAAGTTCTCACAACTTATCCAGGAATTTTTCTATTGCCCACTAGACAGCAAGCTCTACGTGGTCAGGGAGTGTTTTGGTCAAAATTCTATTCCCAGTGCCCACTGTGGGTCCTGGCATATGGAGGCAGTCCTTACAGAGTGGTGACGGGCCACCTGAACTCCTCAAACATCCTCTAAGGGTCCCTTTCCTGTCCAAGCTGCTCAGTTCTAATTCTTCTAGTCCACAGACCCTTCCTGCAGTCACATGAATTTTCACTCTTTCATTCTGTCCGGGCTGCTGTTGATCTAGGAATCAGCCTGTTTCATCTTCACAGCACCTTTCTAGCTAAGCGTTGGCTTAGAACAGTGTAATCATTTCTCCCTTTATTCCATCTCCTGTCCCACTTTCTCCCACTCCTTTCCCACATCCCACCAGTGCCTTAAGGCTTGCTCCTTTTGCTGTGTTGATGAGATTGCTGTACTCCACCTGGCCACAGTGGGCTCCCACCTTGGGCAGAGTGAGAGCTTTCATAAAACCTTCCAAATGAGGTCTTTAGCTACCTCTGCTTCTTTGTATTTTTACCGACCTGGCCATTGATCATGTTCCCTCTTATGAGTAAGCAGAGAAGGCAGTTGTCTGTGTCACGACCTGAAAGCTGCTGGAATATAACCCTGCTTTTCAAGGAAAGGTAAGTTTCCAGAAAATATAATAGATAAAGTAAGAATAAGTACCCAATGCTGATAGGTGAGAGGGACCTTGCTGACACACAAACTATAAAACCGTCAGTGACTGGATTTCATTTCATTGTTTTTAATTATTGGAAATGATCTTCTGGATCTGACAAAACTAGGTATTAAATATATTTCATGTCTGGTCAGAAAGCATCTGTACTTTTCATCATTTATTATTCATTTATTCATTTATGCTTATATATATTCAAACGTGTTTATTTATCCATTCATTCATTCATTCAACAAACTTGTACTCCCTCACTATTCTGTATCAATCACTGTGCTTCTGTGTTGAAAGAAGAATTGAGAGATGGGCTTGGTACTCGGTCACCATACAAACTGGCTTGAATTCCCTGTTCCCAGGACCTGTAAGAAGTTCTGACAGACCTTAGAAAGCTCAGCTGTAGGAGATCAATAGTGCAATTTATGACAAAAATTGTGACCTATGCCCTTTGATGATCTAGTCTTCTTTGCTCTACCAGTGCTCACATCTCATCAGGAGTATTACCACCTTGGAAAACACCTGGTACGTATCAGGAAGCCACACACTTGGAATGGACAACCAAGGTCTGAAGGGTAGACTTGGGGGCTGATCTTCCAGCATGGTCTTATTCTATCCTAATTCTAGCAATGCAAGTGAAAGCCAACTTCAACAGAAAGCTCTAAGAGTTGTAAACAAAGCTCATATGTGTCCAGAGAGAGACGGTGCAGCAAACTGGTGCTCTCTGTGATCTTCCTCCTTACCATCACTAAAATTATGCCTTCCTCTAAAACAGCCTTTTCAGAACTGAGCCAGGCTGTGGTTTCCCTGGAGCTGTTGTTCCATTGTCTTGGTTTGTCCTGTGCACTCAGACTATCACGGGGATAGCATTCCCGGGGTGGTGAGTTCCCATAAGCAAAAATAAATGTAGCAAGATAAGCTGAATGGTTTCACGGGATACCAGTTCTGAAGGCCATCCAAGTTCCATGAATTCTCCGCCGGCTGCCAGCCAGGCAGCTGACCCCGTAGTCCTATATGGGAAGTGTGTGTGTCACTCTCTCACACACCACCTCAGATAACACTGCCCTGTGAAGATTATTTGGACACTACAAGCCCAGGGCCTAAGAACATATGACGAAAGTTAGACAACCAAACAGAGCTCACCTCCCCCAGCTTCTGTCCCATTGCACTCACATTTTAGTAGAGTGAGCCTGCACTGGAGTTTGGCAGTACATGAGGCCAACACAATGAAATTATTCCTTCTAGAATTGGATTTTTGTAAGGGTACATTTTCACACTCATGTGAGAGCAGTATAGCAGGGCGGTTAAGAGCATAGGCTATGTTGCTGGACTGATGCTCCAACCACTTCTGACTGTGTCACCTTTGATAGGCTTCAGACCCTCTAATGGTCTCAGTTTCCTCATCTGTAAAATGGGCATAATAACAGTACGTACTTATTAAAGTTATTGTGAAGACCAACTAAGGCGATGTATATACAACTCTGGGGATAGTGTCTATTAATGGCTAATAAATTACTTACTATTGTCATCATACTTTCATTTAGTCCACACGGCACTTGTGAGTATACTCTGTGAAATCTGCCTTTGGCTTCCCAGTCTCCATCAGTGGAAAGCTCGTGGACTCATATGTGTTCCTTGAGCTGCTGTTTCTCTAAAACAAAGCTCACAGCAGTTGACTGTCTTAGTTGCTGACACACCCACTTTGCAGCATAGATATTTGAGTATGACTTATTGCCCCCAATAGATGGTAAAGTCCTTGAAGGAGAAAGATCACTTAATCTTCAATTTGAATTCCCCACAGTGCCTGACAATGGGGTCCAGCAAATGTTTGATGGAAGAATGAATGAACAAATGAATGATCAGGGCATCTTCCATTATCAGAGGCAGAATGGACTTTTAAAAGCCTGTCATTCAAATACAGGAAGGGCCCTGAAACTCCCTCCAAGTAGTTTTCAGGAACTCACATGAGCAATCCATCTTCCCACTTCCACCTTCTCTTTCAGGAACAAAGCCTACTCCAGGACGAGGGTGCAAAATGAATATAGCTTTAGGCATTCCTCTCCCTTTCAATCACCTTTTTAAAAAGTACCTTATTTAATAAGACTCACCTAAACATTTGGCCACAAACTGCAGGATTGCAAACACAGGAGCCAGGCAGGTGAGAAAGGGAATGAGGGCAGCCTGTCAGTGGGAGCGGCGGGGGAAGTTGGAGAAAACTTGAATCATTAAAGTGATTCAGATTCAATTTTTAAAAAAGGTTGATGGTGAAAGGACATTCCTGAGTATCTGCTTTACTTCCCAGCACTTGGTTGTTGCTCCTGAATGGTCCACAGAAAAGAGTTTGAGCCCAAGACTGCAGCTTTCCTGGTGAACAGTGACAGGACCCCAGCTGAGCCCTAGGCACAGACTCCCTGAGAACATTCCCTCAGAGTCTGAGGACCCTGGGGTGCCCTCATTCAGGACTCTCTCCTCTCCATTTGAAAAGACATATTTTCTTTCTTATCATCCCTTTGAAGCCTGGAGGCTCAGTTTCACAAACTGGAGCACTGTTAGCTATGATCCACCTGACACTAGAAACTTTCTAGAAGGAAAATCAGCAGACAGTTACTCCTCCTTTGACAATAGTCATGGATCTTTTCTGAGAAAGTAGTCTTTCTGAAAGTGGTTTCTCTCAGGGCCTTCACCCTGAAAACAAAGACAAAACCTCCTGTGTCCACAATAGCAAAACATGGAAGCAATAGGATGCAGGGGAAAGAGCCCTTGTTGAGGAATCAGCAGACATGAGTTCTGGTCCTAGCCCTGACCTTCACATGCTGTGTGGAGCCTCATCTAAGTCACTGTGAGGATGAAATAAAATGATGCCTGCAAAAATCTTGGTGAAGATAGAAACAGGAAGATCCAGGATCCAAACTCAGATATTTCTGAGGCCAAAGCTCCTGTTCATGAACTTTCAGGGAGCACAAAATGCTGCTCCAGTATTGTCATTCTGCTTCTGGTCCAATCTCCAGCCAGGCTTTCTCACTGTTTTTTGTGTTCTTCATTGGGTCCAGGGCTGTTGGTCAGGCCCAATGATGGAGGCCAGGACTGGAAGGTGTGCACATATCTGGTTTTGCTGGTGAACTCCTCTGTGAAGTTTTAGTCTCTCCTTCCAATCTCTGCTGGTCTCAGTCCCAACTCAAAGAAAGTCCAAACTCTTAGCAAGTTGGGGGTGGCATTGGGTTAAGCGGAGAACAGGGTAAAGGAAAACAGCACTATCTTGGTTAAGAGCTTTTACAATCCCATCAAATGGATGGGCTGGTTGTGCTGGTATCTTTCTTCCAGCTCTATAAACATACAGATGTGTTTCCAGGACTGCTAGCCAGTCTTCAGCTCCATGGCAAATATGGAATAAGAGCAGCTTTGATCATCATCCAGGCTGGTGGCCACTCCATGTGACGGGAGACCATGTGGCAAAGCTCTTACTCCCCAGTGTTTCTCTCCCAACCCAGCTTGATGAGGGTTTAAATTCCACCAAGGGAGACTCATTCTTTTAGAGTAAAGTTTGACTCCTGTAAATTCTATGTTCCCCAGAATAATCCTTAGAGTTGCTATCAGACATTTATAACATGGGTCACAGAGTTTCAGAATGTTTGTTAAGTCTTTCAACAAATAGTCATTAGAACCTACTCTATGTCTGGTGCTGTACTTGGTCTGCAATCCTTTCCAGACAACTGTGCTAGTAAGAGACACCACAACAATACAGATATTGGAGAGAAGAAGTAGCTTGGTACTAAAGACAGAGAAGAGGAGAAACAAGAGACAGGCTTGGGATGGTGGGGCAGTGAAATGGCAAGGGGCAGAGGCAAACAGTTTTGGAGCAAGTTTGCCTGTGTAAAGGAGGTTTAAAAGTTCTGGATTTCTCTCTTAAGCCCCAACAGAATGACTCCATTCCCCATCTTGTCCTTTCTGCTGACATTTATACCTACTTCCGCAAAATGGAGATAACAATTTCTACCCTGATAGTATTACATGAAGATTAAAGAGATGCTATATGTCAAGTGTCTACCCCAGAGCATAGCACAAAGTTTATTATGAAAGGGCAGGAAAGGAGCTCTCCCAGAGATCTCCGTCTGAACACTAAGACTGAGCTCCACCCAAGAGCAAGCAAACTCCAGTGCTGGAAGCCCAATGCCAAACAACTAGCAAGACGGAAGCACAACACCACCCATTAGCAGAGAGGCTGCCTAAAATCACAATAAGGTCACAGACTCCCCAAAACCCACCGCCAGACACAGTCCTGCCCACCAGAAAGACAAGATCCAGCCTCATCCACAAGAACACAGGCACCAGTCCCATCCACCAGCAAGCCTACACAACCTACTGAACCAACCTTGCCCACTAGGGGAAGATACCAAAAACAACAGGAACTATGAACCTACAGCCTGTGAAAAGGAGACCCAAAAGACATTAGGTTAAACAAAATGAGAAGAAAGAGAAATATGCAGCAGATGAAGGAGCAAGATAAAAACCCACCAGACCAAACAAATGATGAGGAAATAGGCAGTCTACTTGAAAAAGAATTCAGAGTAATGATAGTAAAGATGCTCCAAAATCTTGGAAATAGAATGTAGAAAATACAAGACATGTTTAACAAGGACCTAGAAGAACTAAAGAGCAAACAAACAATGATGAACAACACAATAAATGAAATTAAAAATTCTCTAGAAGGAATCAATAGCAGAATAACTGAGGCAGAAGAATGGATAAGGGACCCAGAAGATAAAATAGTGGAAATAACTACCACAGAGCAGAATAAAGAAAAAAGAATGAAAAGAATTGAGGACAGTCTCCGAGACCGCGGGGACAACACTAAACACACCAACATTCAAATTATAGAGGTCCCAGAAGAAGAAGAGAAAAAGAAAGGGACAGAGAAAATATTTGAAGAGATTACAGTAGAAAACTTCCCTAACATGGGAAAGGAAATAGGCATCCAAGTCCAGGAGGCACAGAGAGTCCCATACAGGATAAATCCAAGAAGAAACATGCCAAGACACATAAAATCAAACTATCAAAAATTAAGTACAAAGAAAAAATAGTAAAGGCAGCAAGGGAAAAGAAACAAATAACATACAGGGGAATCCCCATAAGGTTAACAGCTGAACTTTCAGCAGAAACTCTGCAAGCCAGAAGGAATGGCAAGACATATTTAAAGTGATGAAAGGGAAATACCTACAACCAAGATTACTCTACCCAGTAAGGATCTCATTCAGATTCAACAGAGAAATTAAAACCTTTAGAGACAAGCAAAAGCTAAGAGAATTCAGCACCATCATCCAGCTTTACAACAAATGCTAAAGGAACTTCTCTAGGCAGGAAACACAAGAGAAGGAAAAGACCTACAATAACAAACCCAAAACAATTAAGAAAATGGTAATAGGAACATACATATTGATAATTACCTTAAATGTAAATGGATTAAATGCTCCAAGCAAAAGACATAGACTGGCTGAATGGATACAAAAATAAGACCTGTATATATGCTGTCTACAAGAGACCCACTTCAGACCTAAGGATACATACAGACTGAAAGTGGGGGGATGGAAAAAGATATTCCATGCAAATGGAAATCAAAAGAAAGCTGGTGTAGCAATTCTCATATCAGACAAAATAGACTTTAAAATAAAGACTATTACAAGAGACAAAGAAGGACACTACATAATGATCAAGGGATCAATCCAAGAAGAAGATATAACAATTGTAAATATTTATGCACCCAATATAGGAGCAAATCAATGCATAAGGCAAATGCTAACAGCCATAAAAGGGGAAATCGACAGTAACACAATCATAGTAGGGGACTTTAACACCCCACTTTCACCAATGGACAGATCATCCAAAATGAAAATAAATAAGGAAACACAAGTTTAAATGACACATTAAACAAGATGGACTTAATTAATATTTATAGGACATTCCATCCAAAAACAACAGAATACACTTTCTTCTCAAGTGCTCGTGGAACATTCTCCAGGATAGATCATATATTGGGTCACAAATCAAGCCTCAGTAAATGTAAGAAAACTGCAATCTTATCAAGCATTTTTTCCGACCACAGTGCTATGAGACTAGATATCAATTACAGGAAAAAAATGTAAAAAAGTACAAACAGATGGAGGCTAAACAATACATTACTAAATAACCAAGAGATCACTGAAGAAAGCAAAGAGGAAATAAAAAAATACCTAGAAATAAATTACAATGAAAGCACAGCAACCCAAAACCTATGGGATGCAGAAAAAGCAGTTCTAAGAGGGAAATTTGTAGCAATACAATCCTACCTCAAGAAACAATAAAAATCTCAAATAAACAACATAACCTTTCACCTAAAGCAATTAGAGAAAGAAGAACAAAAAAACCCCCAAAGTTAGCAGAAGAAATCATAAAGATCAGATCAGAAATAAATGAAAACAAAATGAAGGAAGCAATAGCAAAGATCAATAAAACCAAAAGCTGATTCTTTGAGAAGATAAACAAAATTGATAAACCATTAGCCAGACTCATCACAAAAAAGAGGGAGAAGACTCAAATCAACAGAATTAGAAAGGAAAAAGGAGAAATAACCACTGACACTGCAGAAATAGAAAGGATCATGAGAGATTAGTACATGCAACCATATGCTAAGAAAATGGACAACCTGGAAGAAATGGACAAATTCTTAGAAAAGCATCTTCCAAGACTGAACCAGGAAGAGCTAAAAAATATAAACAGACCAATCACAAGCACTGAAATTGAAATTGTGATTAAAAATCTTCCAACAAACAAAAGCCTGGGACCAGCTGTCTTCACAGGTGATTCTATCAGACATTTAGAGAAGAGCTAACACCTATCCTTCTCAAACTCTTCCAAAATATAGCGGAGGGAAGAACACTCCCAAACTCAGTCTATGAGGCCACCATCACCCTGATACCAAAACCAGACAAAGTTGTCACAATAAAAGAGAACTACAGGCCAATATCACTGATGAACATAGATGCAATAATCCTCAACAAAATACTAGCAAACAGAATCCAATAGCGCATTAACAGGATCATACACCATGATCAAGTGGGATTTATCCCAGGAATGCAAGGATCCTTCAATATATGCAAATCAAGCAATGCGATAAACCATATTAACAAACTGAAAGGTAAAACCCATATGATAATCTCAATAGATGCAGAAAAAACTTTCAACAAAATTCAACACCCATTTATGATAAAAACTCTCTAGATAGTAGGCATAGAGGGAACATACCTCAACATAATAAAGGCCATATATGACAAACCCACAGCCAACATCATTCTCAATGGTGAAAAACTGAAACCATTTCCTCTAAGATCAGGAACAAGACAAAGTTACCCAATCTCCCCACTATTATTCAACATGGTTTTGGAAGTTTTAGCCACAGCAATCAGAGAAGAAAAAGAAATAAAAGGAATCCAAATTAGAAAAGAAGAAGTAAAGTTGTCACTGTTTGCAGATGACATGATACTAGACATAGATAATCCTAAAGATGCTACCAGAAAACTACTAGAGCTAATCAATGAATTTGGTAAAGTAGCAGGATACAAAATTAATGCACAGAAATCCCTTGCATTCCTATACACTAATGATGAAAAATGTGCAAGAGAAATTAGGAAACAGTCCCATTTACCATTGCAACAAAAAGAATAAAATACCTAGGAATAAACCTACCTAAGGAGACAAAAGACCTGTATGCAGAAAACTCTAAGACACTGATGAAAGAAATTAAAGATGATACAAACAGATGGAGTGATATACCATGTTCTTGGATTGGAAGAATCAACATTGTGAAAATGACTCTAGTACCCAAAGCAATCTACAGATTCAATGCAACCCCTATCAAATTACCAATGGCATTTTTTACAGAACTAGAACAAAATCTTAAAATTTGTATGGAGACAAAAAGACCCTGAATGGCCAAAGCAATCTTGAGAAAGAAAAAAGGAGCTGGAGGAATCAGGTTTCCTGACTTCAGACTATACTACAAAGCTACAGTAATCAAGACAGTTTGGTACTGGCACAAAAACAGAAATATAGATCAATGGAACAGGATAGAAAGCCCAGAGATAAACCCACACACATATGGTCACCTTATCTTTGATAAAGGAGGCAAGAATA
Organism: Balaenoptera ricei; assembly: GCF_028023285.1. Lineage (NCBI taxonomy): Eukaryota > Metazoa > Chordata > Mammalia > Artiodactyla > Balaenopteridae > Balaenoptera > Balaenoptera ricei. The sequence continues at coordinate 131,055,393 of NC_082639.1, forward strand.
TACAATGGCGAAACGACAGTCTCTTCAATAAGTGGTGCTGGGAAAACTGGACAGCTACATGTAAAAGAATGAAATTAGAACACTTCCTAACACCATACACAAAAGTAAACTCAAAATGCATTAAAGTCCTAAATATAAGGCCAGACACTATAAAACTCTTAGAGGAAAACATAGGCAGAACACTCTATGACATAAAGCACAGCAAGATCCTTTTTGACCCACCTCCTAGAGAAATGGAAATAAGAACACAAATAAACAAATGGGACCTAATGAAACTTAAAAGCTTGTGCACAGCAAAGGAAACCATAAACAAGACGAAAAGACAACCCTCAGAATGGGAGAAAATGTTTGCAAATGAAGCAACCGACAAAGGATTTATCTCCAAAATTTACAAGCAGCTCATGCAGCTCAATATCAAAAAAACAAACAACCCAATCCAAAAATGGGCAGAAGACCTAAATAGACATTTCTCTATAGAAGATATACAGGTAGCCAACAAACACATGAAAGTGTTCAACATCACTAATCATTAGAGAAATGCAAATCAGAACTACAATGAGGTATCACCTCACAGTGGTCAGAATGGCCATGATCAAAAAACCTACAAGCAATAAATGCTGGAGAGGGTGTGGAGAAAAGGCAACCCTCTTGCACTGTTGGTGGAAATGTAAATTGGTACAGCCACTATGGAGAACAATATGGAGTTTCCTTAAAAAACTAAAAATAGAACTACTCTTTGGCCCAGCATTTCCACTAGTGGGCATATACCCTGAGAAAACCATAATTCAAAAAGTCATGTAGCACAATGTTCATTTTAGCACTATTTACAATAGCCAGGACATGGACGCAACCTTAGTGTCCATTGACAGATGAATGGATAAAGATGACGTGGCACATATATACAAAGGAATATTACTCAGCCATAAAAAGAACCGAAATTGAGTTATTTGTAGTGAGGTCAATGGACCTAGAGTCTGTCATACAGAGTGAAGTAAGTCAGAAAGAGAAAAGAAATACTGTATGCTCACACATATATACGGAATCTTAAAAAAATTGGTTCCGATGAACCTAGGGGCAGGACAGGAATAAAGATTCAGATGTAGAGAATGGACTTGAGGACCCGGGGAGGGGGAAGGGTAAGCTGGGACAAAGTGAGAGAGTTGCATGGACATATATACACTACCAAATGTAAAATAGATAGCTAGTGGGAAGCAGCTGCCTAGCACAGGGAGATCAGCTCGGTGCTTTGTGACTACCTAGAGGGGTGGGATAGGAAAGGTGGGAGGGAGATACAAGAGGGAGGGAAGGGATATAGGGTATATGTATACATATAGCTGATTCACTTTGTTATACAGCAGAAACTAACACAACAGTGGAAAGCAATTATACTCCAATAAAGATGTTTTTTTTAAAAAAAAGAAAGGCAGTAAGGCAGGAAAGGTAGTAGTTGTTCTTATTACTATTATCATAAATATTTTCAGTTAAATGGAAAGAGAAGCTACAGCCTAGTCTCCACAAAACACTTCCTGTTGGAGCCTACATTAGGAATTTTCAAGGTTGAACTCTTCCAGTGGGGCAGTGAGATTAGCCTTAGAAAGTAGATAATAAAACATAATTTCAAGCTCACCTGCTCCAAGAAATCTTCCTTTCTTGACAATTCTAACTCTTACTGATTTTTCTTCCTCATGACACGTTGATGTCACCATCACACATTTCACCTAACATGTACTATCTCTGAACCATCTCATGGTGGGATAGTGCAGGGGTTTTGAAGGTAAACACTGTACCACCGATTACTGGTCCCCCTGCCACAATGATGGGGGTATGAACAGTCTCTTTAAATAATGCTGAGTTATATTCAGTCTGCTCTCTTCCTGCCTACATCTGGGTAAGAGTTCTGCTATCTTCTCCTTGTCGGGTTTTAATTCTGCTAGTATCTAGCAGGTTTCAAGATGGTGAATCAGAAATGAACTGCTGAACAGCTTCTCTGGATAGAAAGCCATAGGACAGGAAAAGGGAGAAATAGAAATTCTTCCCAAAACACAAACTCCTGCCCTGTTTTAGAAAAATACAAGCAGTAGAGGCTAACCCAAAGGCCTCTGTGAAGATCCAGGTTATATTATGAGATGCATTTATGTCCTGAGATCACTTTTGGCCTGAGAACAATTCCAGGTCATGCAGGGATTTCAGGCTTAATTAACCACAGGAGCTCCTGAAGTCAATTATTTACAATATTTGTTAACCAAGAGATCTAATCTACCACTGTGTTATCTGAAATGTGAAAAATATTTGACACTCATATTGTACACTTAATATGTATACTGAATTATATGTTCCCAAAACAAAATGGTACCTATCAATGGTCTTTGTAATCTAGCAATTTGTATATTTCAACTCCAGCTTTATAATTTACCAACTGTGTGATATTTATCTCTTTGAGTTTCAGTTTCTAGAGAGTAGTCATAATAGTAAGGATAAATAACTCTTATAAAGGACTTACCATGTGCCAGGCATTGTGTTAAGCACTATACCTGCATTAATTATTTTAATCACCAAAACAATCCCGTGAAATGGGCTTGGATAATCAGTTCCCTACCACCACCACCATTTGATGGATAAGGAAACTCAGGTTTAGAGAGGTTAAGTAATTCCCCAAAGGACACACAGCCACTAATACATATATATTATCTCGTTTTATTCTCACAACAATTCTGGGGCATTGTCTTTGTAGAAGTAGAAGCTGAGGCTTAGAAAGTTGACATGACTTTCCTAAAGTTAGTAGTGGGGCTGCATTTTGAGAACTGTTCTGTTTGTCTCCAAAGTCCATATTCTTTCCATTACTTCAAGATACCTCGAAGAAACACACACATACACACACAGAGAGAGAGAGAGAGAGAGAGAGAGAGAGAGAAAGAGAGAGAGAGAAAAGTATCCTAACTCTGTGGAAATCTCTTATTCATTAGGAATATTATATCTGACAAGTATGCAGACAGAAGCAAATCCCCTACTGGGAGGAGTGAACGTTTACCATCCTTAAGAGCACAGCCAAGAGCCATTTTGCAAAGCCCAAGTTCCCTCAGACAATTGATTCCTAGATCTCAGGACAGTGACCAAGATGGAAAGTTGTCAAGAATCCTAGATCTGCTATAACTCTATTCTCCCACACTCAACCTTGTTTCCCTCAGAAGACAATCTTACATAGATGTGATATCTTCTTTAGCCCAGAACTCACTACAACTTTATCCAAGACCAAAAATACCACCAACATTTAATATTCACCGGCAGCACTGTGGCATCAGCACTGTGGCTTGGGTTCCACCTCTGCACTAGCTATGAGCAGGCAAGTCTCCTAATGCTTCTGAACCATGGTCCTTCATGTATAAAATGGGGAAAACAGTAATGCTGCCTTGCAGTATTATTGTGAAGATCAAATAAGATTAGACCATGAGTAGTACAAGGGCATAGACTGTATGTTATTTATCTTCATAATCTTGGAGTCTGGCAAAGTTTGTGATAATAAACATTTGGTAGTGAATGAATAAGCAAATGAATGTATGAATGAGGAATACTTTATAAGCTATAAAGCACCATATCAATTAGGATTAAGATAATAGCACTTATACTTAATGTACCTGTTTCATTGCTTTTTCAATTGCTTCACTCTTGGCTTTAATCCCTAATCTATCATGTAGGGAGGTTGTTCTAGATTTTACATGAGATCCCTCCCAGTGCTGAGATTTTGTGATTCTGTTACACTCTGCCTTTTAAACTCCCAATATGTACTCTACCAGCCTGCATCCTTATTTTTTAATCTTTTAATTCTGAAATAATTTTTGAGATACAGAAGATTTGTAAAGATAATACATAGGATTCATGTATGCCCTTCACCTAGCTTACCCTAAAGTTATCTTTCATCACTCTTGTGCCTTTATGAACACTAAGAAATTAACATTGTACACCACTAAACTCCAGACTTCATTTAGGTTTTACCGGGTTTTCCATTAATGCACTTTTTCTGTTACAGGATCCAAACCAGGATACCATGTAGCATTTAACCCGTATGGCTTTTGCAATAAAGAGTTTTACTATTGTATTTTTAAAAGCATATTGGGACATTAAGATTTGGGGGATAATGGAAACCTAATAAAGAATTTATCCTGAGGTAACAAGTGTGTCAGCCATCCTCTGCGCATGGTTTAGAGAACTTCAGGAAGTCAAAAAAGATGATCCTGCATGGCGGTGAATGCAAGAAGCCAAAATGAAATGTGTACAATAAAGTTGAGCCCCATATTATAGACACTGGAACATTGAGAATCAAAAATGTAAGCATAAGTTTGTTTTTGAAGTCTGTGAGTCTGTCTGTTTGTAAATAAATTCATTTGTATCATATTTTTAGATTCCACATATCAGTGATATCATATGATATTTGTCTTTCTCTGTCTGACTTATTTCACTTAGTATGATAATCTCTAGGTCCATCCATGTTGCTGCAAATGGCATTATTTCATTCTTTTTTATGACTCAGTAGTATTCCACTGTATATATGTACTGGGGGGGGAGGGATAAATTAGGAGTTTGGGATTAACATATACACACTACTATATAGAAAATAATCAACAAGGACCTACTATACAGCACAAGGAACTCTACTCAACATTCTGTAATAACCTATATAGGAAAAGAATTTGAAAAAGAATGGATATATGCATATGTATAATTGAATCACTTTGCTGTACACCTGAGACTAACACAACATTGTAAATCAACTATACTCCAATATAAAATAAAAAATTAAATCAAAAAATGTAAGCAAAATGGTTTCCCTTGCAGGAAGATCTCAGGCTTCTTTGTTGAGGGCACTGTGGGCTTCTCAATGCACTAACTAGTCTTATTTGGTCTTTTGCTACATATTTAGTGGGGCCTACTATGTGCCAACATTATTCTAGTGCTGGGCAATATTCTATACAGTGGTGAATGGGATGAAGTCCCTACATTCATGAAGCTTATAATCTGAAGGGGACAAACTATAAATACAAATCATGTAATGACAAGAGCACTGCAGGAAACATAACGCAGTTTGGGGAGTAGAGTGTGAGAGACGTTGGTTTAGAGGAGGTGGTCTGGGAAAACTTCTCTGAAGAGGTGAGCACTGTGTGTACTGAATGATCAGAATAATGAATCAGGACGGATTGCTCCATACTAGACAGAACCTTGGTCTCAGTTAGAATCAGATTATGGAAAACTGAGTTCCTACTATAAAAAATTAATAAGCAGAAACCTCAATTAGAGTCAGGAGACCAGAAAAGAGTGCTCTCATACCCTTCAAAGATAGCAGACCCAACAGAAGAAGAAAGATTTCCTCTTCTTGCCTGGCAAGAGCTCAGCCAATGAGAGATTGTCATAATGCAACCAATGAAAAGCCATGAACTCTGTTTACTATAGGCCCCCCAACTTCCTTTTCCCCTCTATAAAAGAGTTTTCTCCTCTCCATTTTGCAGGGGACTTGTGCATGCCTCACTATAGTTGTAGACCTCAAATTGCAATTCTTTGCTCATCCAAATAAACCCATTTTTTTCTGGAGTTATAACTGGACGTCTATTTGTTTTAGGTCAACATTTTGTTGTTCCATATGGGGGTCCAGTGAAGACCCCCGATTACTCTGAGGCTTGTAAGCAAACAGGTGTGGTACCACATTGAGCTCATTGTTGCTCACTGCTTTTCTAACTGACCCTGGGGTTTGAGGGCAAGTCTTTCTCCTGGATCGGAGCTTCACCCTCTTTGCGTTTTGAAGCTCTCCAGGTTTTATTTGGGATCTGTTTTAAGGTTTCATCTTTTTTGGTTAAGACCTTGTTCTGTATGCGACTACTCATTTGGCACTTCGGCCTGATTTTTGAAATCAGACTGATCCAGCTTGAACTGGCTAGCCATCAGCCCATTCGTTCAGGAATAGGGGCTGTTCTATTGGAACTGTGCTGAGCAGCTTCCTGCCTGGCTCTTCCAGGACTAGACTGTTCCCTTAGAACTGGCTGGTATTAGGCCTGCAGGCTGTTTGAGCTATTTGAGCTGCTTAAGTTGTTTGAAAAGAATTATTTTACTCTAGAGAAAAAGCTCTGAGACATAGGATCCCAGTTATCTAAATATTTTGAGGGTACCCCTTTCCTACAGGGATCCTGGCCCATTTTATGTTTGAAAACCAAGGTCCTTCTTCATGTGCATGTCTAACCAAACTGGATTGACCTAACCGAAAGCAATTTAGCATATCAATGACCATTATGAGGAACTTTTGAAATCCCTAAACGTACTTTTCTTAAAACAATATTGGACAACCATAGCTCTAAAATTTCCAAAACTAAATGGAATGCCTATTTTGATTGGTATTTTTAGGCTTCCAAACATCATCAGCAGCTTAAAATTGCATCTTTGCAAAATACGATTTTAAGATGAACTAAGGTAAACAATTAAAGAAAGATAACATGGCTCCCGAAGCCTCAGGCTCTTCTTCCTTGGCTTCTCTGTCTCAGGCTCCATCTCCAGCACTGTCTTGTCTCACTTCTTCAGCTCCTCCTGCTCGGGCCCCACCTCCAGTGCCAGCTTCCCCCTTCCCTTCTTTTTGCCTGCCTACACCTCCCTTACGTCCCCAGTTCCCCAATACTAATTCTCTTGCCAGACTTCCCCTTTTCTCTGAAACTCTCCCCACTCCCTTTTCCTCTGAACCTATCAGAACCTATCCCTTTAAAATTAAGCCTTTTGGGGATCCAGAGGCTAAACCCTTAATTTCTTATATTTCCTGGACTAACGCTGAACTGCGAGTCATGGTCAGAGATTCTCCCAAAGTAAGTGGAGATCCTCACAGATTTGCTGAATTAATATAGTCATTCAAATTTATCAACCTGGTTTCTAAGACTTACATCAGCTTGTTCATATGCTTGTAGGTGAAGACCAGGAGCAGCATTGAATGAAAACTGTTAGTAGAGGAAAGCCCGAAAGGTCTCTAGAAGTACAACCATGAGACCAGCCCACTAACTTATTATATGATCAGGCTCAGACAATCAATAAGTGACTTCATTGAGCAATTCCTAGGGCTTTTCCAAAGCCTGTTGATTGGAACAAAACTCAGGCTTGCACACAAAAATCTGATGAACATGTTTATGACTATTACAATCGATTTCATATTATTTTTAAAGCAAATTCTGGTCTTTCTTCAGATGTTGATTCCACCCATGTAGCTTGTAACTCTATGTTTAGTAATAGGCTGACCCAGAACATCTCCCTTCTGGTAAAAAGGACCAGGACGGAACAGGAAAATCTGTCCACTCCAGATTCAGTTAATCTGATAAACCAGCTCTCTCATACTTTAAATGAGTCACCTAAAAGGAAGACTGACAAAATTCTTAACCTTCAACTCCAGCAAGTGAAGGCCCCTAAATGACCCCCACCCCCACCCCAAGTTTCTGCTATTATTGCAAAAAGCCAGGATATTGGAAAAGTATTTGCTACAAATTTAAGTGCTTTAGGTGCCTTCAGCCCTCTAATCAGCCTTTCCAACATCTTCCCAGTTCTCAGTGACTAAGCTCCTGGGAACTATAGGAGCTCTTCCTAATCCTCCCTCTTAACTGACTTGAAGAACGTTTCTCCAGATGGGGGATAAATCTCTTCCAGACCTCACTGACACTGGAGCCACACTCCTGGTACTCAACTCCTCTACTATCAATCACCCCTTGTCGTGTAGTACTAAAAAAATTCAAATAGTAGGGATCTCTAACAAACCTCAAGAGGTTTCTGTCCTTGAACGTATTCCCTTTTGTTTAGGCCCTTTGAAAGACACATACCCCTTTCTCCTTAGTTTCTCTGCCCATCCATTTATTAGGTCAAGACTTCTTAGAGAAGTATATAGAACTTTCTTTCTCCCAAAAGGAGAAAGCAATTCTAGAATTGACAGTAGTTATCAAAGCAGCCAACCAGGTGAATTAAATGACTCTTTGACATCTTTTATTTGCTTTGTTTTTGATGGTACTAGAGTTTATTCTGGAAACACTGATCATCTGCCCCTATTGAATCAATTACCACCCTCCTTATTGGCAAAATTCACAGCCCACCTCCCATCAAGATTCAAATAGATCTCTTAAAACCTCTTCCCAGAATTAATCAACATCCTGTAAGTAAAGAAGCCCTTCAAGGCATAAAAACCATATTAGAAGATTACAAGGCTCAAGGCCTCACTGTCCCTTAACTAGTCCCTGTAATGCTCTTATTTTACTTTTGAGAAAACCTAAGGACTGAGAGTGGAGGTTTGTCCAGGACCATTTAACCATTTCAGTAGAAGCTCTCCTGAAAATTCTCATCACACTCAACATTTCTCAGCTTCCTCACTTCATAAGAAGTCCTTTTGTTAGCTGTTCCTCACATCACTCTTTTATGTTGTAATAATCTTAATTCTACTACTCTTCTCCCCTCTGTCACTGATGAAGTTCCTCTTGACTGCTTAACACTGATGGATCACCTACTGACTCCTTGTAAATGATCTGTAGGAAATTCTTTGGGTAATGTTCACTATTCATTGTTCACTAGTAGTTCTTATTTAAAAGATGACAATGGCAAATATTGTGCTGAATATGCTATTGCAACTTCTTTTGATATTGTTGAGGCAGTACCTTTATCTATGGCTACTTCAGCCTAACAGGCTGAATTATATGCTCTTATGTGGGCTTGTACCTTAGCCAAGGATAAAACTGCCAAAATTTGGAGTAGCTCATGATTTTGGAATGTTGTGGAAGAAACATGGTTTCCTCTTCTCTATCATGTGATGTATCTTTGGTAAATTCATAAATTCAAATAATTAGCTCTAAAACAAGCTGCCATTTTGAAATATCTTCTTGGGAATTCTTTGAAGCCCTGGGGAAAAAGCAGATGCCAATATACTGAATGCTCTTCTTCTGAATTCAGACTCCATGTAAAGCTGGTTTGCCTCAAATTAGCCTCATCAAATTTCAGATTCACAAAATCTTTATTGACTGTCCATGATGTGCCAGGAATTTGTTTTAGATTTAGATTTGTTCTAGAGTTCTCCTACACTTTCTCCTGTAAGCATCACGGTAACACCCTCTGACAGCTTGTGAGGTGGGTGTCACACTCTTTTCTTTTTTTCCAGAATGAGAAACTGAATGCCCAAGACCACAGAGCTCCGAGATGATAGAAACAGGAGCTGCAAATCAAAGTTTCCTGATTCTAAGACCAGAGCCCCTTCCACCACACTCCAGCTCAGCCTCACTAAAAAATTCCAGTTTCATCTTGTTCCACACAGGACCCACATGTTCTACAGCCTGGGTCAACCCAGGCTTGAGAAGACTCCCCAAGAACAACTGAGGCATGCTCTGAGATGGCAAAATGCCACTCATGGAACCCAGGTAAAGCTTCCAAGCAGTTGTTAGTGAGGGACCAGCATGCACACTTCAGAATCTGCCAACTGAAGAAGTGATTTTCAACAGAGAAACCCTAACAAAACAGCAGTGTTACAAGTCACTCAGCCATGACAGAAGCACTTTTTAAAGACTGCGCTCCAATTAGCAAGTGTCTTTAGCAGACCCTATGTACTGTTGTCACATCTGTGTTCAAGATTCCTCGTCCCCTTTTAAAATAAGCCTGCAAGCTAGTGTAGTTATACAAGGCAGCCAAATTGCACGAAACTGTCAACTCTTCCTCCGGAACAGATTAAGACCCTGCAGCCAACGGGAAGATATAACTGCTCCCCATTTTATGAGCAATTTCTTTCCTTCCAGATTTTTCAGAGACTGGAGTCTAAACTCAAAGCAATAATCATCCAACAAAAATGCCTCTGGGATAACTGGGATCAGTTCTGGGGCAGCTGAGTCCTACTGTTTTTCATGTTTGTACATTTTTTACTCTGTGATTAATGGAGGAACAGATGAGAAAACAGAGGGTGGAAAGGGAGAAAGAAAACAGATATCATTTGACTCTGCATACTCAAAAATGTAGAAGAAGGGAAGGTGGAAGAGAGATCGTGCCGGTCAGCTTCTCATTCGACCCGCATTGGTCAAACAAAATCATATAATTTCTACTCCCTCTCATGCTTTTCTTCAAATAGTTTGGGAGTTAATGACAAACCAGTCACACGCTGGCAAGTTTGAAACTAAACATAACTTGCCTTCTCTCCCTAGCAGGGGTAAACACAAGAATCAACAGAATGAAAGAAAAATCCAACTGTCTTTTCAGAGCCAAGCAGAGGAAAGAGAATTGGAGCCATGGAGCCTTGCGAGATCATGCAGTCTGACCGCTCACTTTCCAAATGCGGTGGGAGCCTAGAGAGCTGAACCCGTGGTTCAAGGTCACCCGGCAAGTTGTCTTTAGAACCAGGATCTAAATCCAGGCCTCCTGATTCAGAGCCCAGGGTTCTTCCTTTGGGATTTAAGAAATCATCTGAGTGTGTTTTGCTGTGGCTCTACAAGGGGAACATTAGAGAGGGGCCCCACCCATATAATAGCCCCCTAAGTTGGAGGATTAGACAGACAGTTGTAATTTGGTCATCCCCATGCTCTGTGCCAGGCAACTGGCCTGGCTACTGGGAACCACTGGAGACTGTCAGTCATTGAGGTGAGGCTGGATTCTGAGCCAGCCATCTGTCAGAAGGGGTTTTGGATAATTAAATCAGCTCACTAGAGGCAGTGGGGGGGATGGGAAAGACCCAATAATGGGGCCCCCGACCTGAAGCTGCCTGTGTGACCCTCTCCCCATCCCTTCCACAGGCTGGCTGAGCCCCTCCTCAGTCATGGTAGTAATCAAGCTGGTCCAATCCCTCCAGGGCTGGCTACTGCTGTGATTTGCAGAGCCCTCCCTCCCCAGGATGAAGAACTGCCCTGAGTCCAGTCCTGTGGCCCCGGCTGTGCTGACTGAGCCCACACTGGGCAGAGGGAGCAGACTCTCAAGTCTGTCTCACCCATCACCATGGCTAAGCACATACACTTTGGAGCTGAGACTCACTGGATCCAAATCCTTGCTCTACCACTTCCCAGCTGAGGAAACCCCTGATCTCTAGACTGCGTTCTGTCTACCTATAAAATGACTTCGAGATTTGTTTTGAGCATTAAATGAGATAATCCATATAAATCACCCAGCATGGTGCTTGCTCAGGGTAAGCACTCAATCAATGGCCGCTGTTTTTGTTACTGAGGGGTCCCCTCCATCCATCAGTCTTTTCCTCTTGATCTCCCATCATTGTTCTGTGTGCTGCTGGAGTGACCCTCAGAGTCTTGTGCTTGACCACCCCTAACCCCCATTATACCACATGCGTGCTGGGAGTCCTCATAGAATCTTCTCTCTACAGTTACCATAACAGCAACCTGCCAGTTGGGCTTCCTCTTCCCCAGGCTGACCTTCCACAGGGTCTGTTTCCACCCATTTCCCCGACCCACCCAGTGGTCCTGCTTTCATCCTGGCTGCTGTGATTAACTGGCCTCACAGACCATAGCTCCTAGGATGGGCTCTGACCAAGTACTAGGGTAAGACAGTCACACGGCACAGTGAAGACACAGGCTCAGACCATTTCCATGTCCTTAACCACGGCAGAGCCCAGTCAGAAGAGAACAGTCCTTCTCCCCAAAAGACTTTATAGTAAACTATTTCCCAGCAATGAAACCCATTTTAAATTCAGACAGAGAGAAGGACCTTGGTACTCAAAACTGAGAGAGCACATTTAATCGGGGCAGGAGAGAGCTACTTAATTTCACTTCTCTTTGCCTAAGCTTCTTTGACCCCTCTCCCCATTCGTTTGCTCTCAATCAATATTTCTCAAACTGTCTGTGGTGAACGTCCCATTGTTTCTTTTCCCCAAACTATTGGGTACCAATACTTTTGTAAAACAGTCAAAATAAATTACTACCAAACTAAGATGTCACTTGGATGTCACAGCAATGTTAAATTGCTATAAAGTTCCAGAAATACTTTCAATTTCTGTACTTAACTTTCGGCGAACTGGTAAACGTTTCGCAGACCCATACTAGTCCTGGACCAAACTGAGAGTAGGGCTGCTTCTGGAAGGAACAGAACCACAGAGGAGTCCATCTGCCACGGACACCCCCCATTCTGGGTTTTTGCCCTGTAATGCAGTCTGCCCAGCAGTGGCCCTGCCCCACCCAGAGCATGCAATGGAAAGGTTCCTTGTAGAACTTGCCCAGTCTCCAGTAAGTGCTGTTCCCTGAGCGTCAAGCATCCCCCAGTGAGAGGGATATGCTGCGATAATACCGGCCGTGTGCAGCCTGCTGGCTCTTACCATTCCATTCCAGCCCTGTTGATCTCCTCCCACCAGCATTCTGTAGGCTCCCCGAGGCTCTGAGGCGTGGGCATGCAGGCGTAGTTCCACTGTCTGTCAGAACCTTCCTTCTTGTTGAAGATGCTCTTCACGGCCACCACCACCTCCCCATGGGGACACTGGTAGCTGAAGCCCTGCCGGTTCAGATTCACCCACCCATCATCACTATAGTCATGGTACTGCTGGTATGAGTACGCGTAGTCGTCATACTGTCCCCAGGCCACGGTGACCAGTGGCAGAAGCACCCACAGAAGAGCAAGGTCCATGCTGTCTGGGTTTCTGGCAAAAAATGTCACCCTGTGTCTGCTGGGCTGCTGGTTTTATAGAGCTGCTGCTGACATGTGGCTTCCAGATGTGGGTGAGCAGGCTCCAACTGCAGTGTGTCATCGTTTAAGCAAAACTTTTCAGCGTGGAGATATTGGCCGTAAGTACATTCAGTTTGTTTTAAGGTGGAATTCTAAGAAAACGTACGGAACACGCAAATGGAAGAAACTCCCTAGAGAAGGAACAACTTAGCAGATAGATTATAGAAGCAAATGGCTTCACACTCCTCAGAAACATTCACTTGAAAAAAGGAGCAAATTTATCCCACATCTCTTAGCACTTCACTTCTCTCTTCCCTACCCCACCCACCACTAGCAAACCCCTGTATTTGTTCTCCAAACCAGCCTTCCAGGACCACACAAATATGCAGAAAGTGATTTCAAAACACCAAAATAATAGGTTGAAGGGTCAGAGTTATTTAGATTTCTGCAAGGCTAGATGCCTGCTCTAAGTTCTCAGCCCAACATCTTTTAACCCCGAGTATAAGCACGGAATGCCAGTTTGCAGGCTACTCTGAGAATTTTTAAGTCACATATGGAAGTACTATGGGCCCCTGGAGAGATAAGTTGGGCATTATCACTACATTTAAGCATCCTTCTGAGCTGCTGAAATTGGACCCATCTACACCTAGAAACTGTGCTCGGCTGTCAAATACATCATGAGTTTAATTTAAATAAAACCACTTTTTATTCTTTGGTGGTTTTCCCCTCTGTGTTGAGTTTTCTTTTTAATGAGGTATAATTTACGTATAATAAAATTCATCTCTTCCAATGTTCAGCATACAGTCATTCAACCAGTACCATAATCAAGACACAAAACAGTTCCCTCAACCCTCTAGGCCCCTTATGCCCCTTGGTAGTCAAGTCCTTCCCAATACCCAGCCCCTGGTAACCACTGATCTACTTTCTGTCACTGTAGTTTTGCCTTTTCCAGGATGTCAAATAGATGGAATCATACAATATGTTGTCTTTTGTCTGACTCCTTTCACTAGGAAAAATGCTTTCTGGATCCATCCATATTGTTGTGTGTTAGTGTCAATAGTTCATTCCTTTACACTGTTGAGTGGTATTCTATGGTATGGCGGTACTACAGACTGCTTATACATTTACCAGTTGAAAGACATTTGTTTTTTTCCCTAGCTTTTAGTAATTATGAATAAAACTACTATAAACATCCATGAACAGGTTTTTGTGTGATGAAATTTTTATTTCATTTGGGCAAATATCTAGGAGTGAGAATACTGGATTAAGTGTATATTTAACTTTGTAAGAAACTACCTGATTTCTAAAGTGCTGAACTATCATGCATCCCTCCCAGAAAAATTGCAGTTTCTTTTATTTTAACCATTTTAACAAGTTAGTAGGTTTCCAGTGGTATTTCAGTGAGGTTTTGATTTGCATTTCCATAATGACTAATGATTTTGAGCATCTTTTCATGTGTGTATTGGTCATCTGTCTGTTTTCTTTGGTGATTTAGCTGTTCAAATTTCTTGAGCCCTTTGGGCATCTCCTAAGTGGGTAGTATTTCCCATTTTTCATCAAGGCTGTCCCTAAGGAAGTTTCTTAAAATTGTGATTGTAGACCAATGATTTCTCAAGCTCCTGTGAAGATTGTTAAAATGCAGATTCCTGGGCTCCACTCCAGACCTAGTAAATCATAACCTCACAGGTGATGCCCAGGTATCTACATTAAAAAATTCTTCCACGTGATTCTTACTCACACCAAAGTTTAATAACCACTTTCCTAAAGAAATGTGGATCCAGGGGAAAAAAAAATCACCCTATGAATTCCACCCCTTGTCAACTTATAGCACATTTACCAGATGGCATTCAGGCTAGATTAAGGTAACCTTGAAGGAGAAAGTCACACATGGGAGGAAAGCAAACGTGTGTATATTTGTGTGTGTGTGTTGAGCATGTAATTTGCTCTGGTGATGTAGTTATCAAAGGGAGGGGAAGAGGCTCTGGGCTGAATAGGCATGAGTCCCAGTTTTGTTTTAGTACCACCTTCTCCAATAACAGGGGTACCCAACCCCTGGGCTGCAGCCTGTTAGGAACCTGGCCATGCAGCAGGAGGTGAATGGCGGGTGAGTGAGTGAAGATTCATCTGTGTTTAGAGCTGCTTCTCATTGCTCTCATTACCACCTGAACTCTACCTTCTGTCAGCATTATGGTGAGTTGTATAATTATTTCATTATATATTACAATGTAATAATAATAGAAATAAAGTGCACAATAAATGTAAAGCAGTTGAATCATCCCAAAACCCTTCCCAGCTCCCCCGCTCCCCTGCCCCCCTCCCCCGCCCGTCCGTGGAAAGACTGTCTTCCTTGAAACCGGTCCCTGCTGCCAGAAAGATTAGGGACCACTGTCCTATCACTCCTATCCCTAAGTAACTCCCCAGTGCTGGCAACTGGAGTCCTTCAAGCTTAGGGCAACCACTTTGGTTTATGATATGCTGGAGCAATTATTCTCAACCCTGTCAGCACTTAAGAATTACCTGGGGAACTTTTGAAAGACACCAGTGTCTAAGCCTCACCCCAGATCTATCAGATCAGAAACTTTTGAACCAGGTCCAGACAAGAGTATCCTTTAAAACCTTCCTGTATGATTTGCATGTACAGCCAAGGTTGAGAACCACTACTGTAGAGGTTTTAAAACGGACCATCCTGATGCTCATGAGTTATATCCTGCGTTCTGGATATGACTTATGAGCAATCTTAAGACTTAAAGAGCTCCAAGAGACAATGCAAATCATTGCAAGCACTCATCTTTATCATACATTCATTTCCCAACAATTTCCAGGCCCTGCCTGTTCCCCATTGTCTGCAGACCTCTTTTATCTTACGGTTTACAGCTTCCATGGCTAGACTCCCTGTAATGTGCACAAGTAAACATCTTTAGAGTTTAGGCTAGTTTGGGTATAGATTCTTGTTACTTAGAGTTGATAGTATCCTAGCTCATGCAGTGTCTCAGGGGATTCTAGAAACTGAGGACTTGCAGCCCATTGCTGGAAGTTTCACAGAGACTGGTTGTCCTGAGCAGACATTAAGAATGTAAGTTTAACGCATATGCAATGTACCATGCATTTTCAACTAGGTTATCATATCATCTTTCTCACAGCCTTGTATATATTAGTGAGGCATTATTGGGATTTGTTTTCCACAGATGAGAAAACCGTGGTCAGGAACTTTTTTGGTTCAAATTCCTAGGGCTGGAAGGGCATGACCCCCAGGTCTTCTGATTCCTAGACTGTGATTCCATTCATCATTTCATCAAAACTGCAGTCCACTAATTATATATCAACATTTAGAAATAATTGCCACGCAAAATATTGATAAGGTGATTAATATTAAATCACACATACTAATTTGCACTATGAATTTCTGCTGTTGTTGGCAAAGTATGCTCAGTAGGCCCTGGGGAACTTCAAGAACTCACTGTTAGATCAGTAGTTTTCAAAGTGTGGTTCTAGGACCCGCAGCGTCAGTGTCACCTGAGAACTTGTTAGAAACTCAAATTCTCTGGCCCTACTCCAGACCTACTGAATCAGGCATTCTGGGGTGGGGCCCAACAATATTCATTTTTACAAGCCCTCCAGGTGATCTGATGCATGCTGTAGAACCACTACACACAAGTTATCTCAGAAAACTCTACCTAAATTTCAGGAGTCACTTGGTAAGGAGTAATACAGTCATGCTAACGCCTATCTGATCCCAGCTCAATCATATTTATTCCAGAGCCCACAGCGTAATCACTGGACTGTCTCACTTCCTAGCAGTAATGAACTTGAGAAGTTTTGGAGAGACTCTGCCAATGAGCATTCCAATGCCTGGATGATTCTTCTTCCTTTTCCTTTTTGTCTCCTTTTCTTTCTTCTCCTTCTCCTCCTTCTTCTAATAGCTTTATTGAGATATATTCCTTCCACCATACAATTCACCATTTAAGGTATATAATTCAATGACTTTTGGTATATTCACAGAGTTCCAACACCATCACCACAATCAATTTTAAAACATTTTTATCATCCAACAAGAAATTCTGTACCCATTAGCAATCACTCTCCATTTTTCCTCAACCCTTTAGCCCTAGGTAACCACAAAATTACTTTCTGTCTCTACGGATTTGTCTAATCTGGATATTTCATATAAAAGGAATCATTCAGTATGTGGTCTTTTGTGATTGTTTTTTAGTTAGCATTTTTTCAAGGTTCTTCCATGTTATAGCATGTGTCAGTACTTCATTTATTTTTATTGCCAAACAATATTCCACCGTATGGACATACTGCATGATATTTATCCATCACAAATTGATGGACATTTGGGTTGTTTCCACCTTTTGGCTATGAACAATGTTGCTATGAACATTTACATGCAAGTTTTTGTGTGGCCGTATGTTTTCATTTCCCTTGGCTGTGTACCTAAGAGTGGAGTTTTGGAGCTATATGGTAACTCTGTTTTTAACTTTTTGAGGAACTGCCAGACTGCTTTCCAAAGCAGCTGCACCATTTTACATTCCTACCAGCTGGGTATGAGTGTTTCAATTTCTCTACATCCTCACCCATACTTGTTATTAGGCCTACGTTCTTCAGAAAGCTATGGAAAGCCACTGCTGCTCTGGTGAGAGTTTTTAGAGCCTGGATCCACTCCTACCTGGAAGCCTCCTCAGGCATATAATCCCTTCTTGAGAAATTCTGAATATGCTGTTTGGCCTGATCTCAACGGGGAGCCTCCACAAAGGCCTTTGAATCAACACATCCCTCTGAGTGAGTTACTTTTAGGATTGGGGCAGATCCTGTTGTACATCGCTAGTTAAAACAGTATATACTCACGATGTCACTCCAGAGCAGATCTACATCTACTAGAGCAATCTGGATAAGACCTGTTGGCTCCATGGACAAGCTATTGGAAAGGCAGAAGGCATGGCTCATCCTAGTGCCTGGGAGAAGGTGGTAACCCCAGATGAACAGATTACTTAACCTAAAATATTGACTGGAAATTATTGGAGGATTCCATTTTGGGGCACTTTCTTTTTTCCCTTTTAACGTCTGTGTATAATTAGGATTTGGCTGCAGCACTATGTGACCAAAATACAGGGTCTTTATATATGTACTCTCAGGAAAGATGGCAAGTGTCTGCTGAACCATTCATATTTTCCTCCAAACAAGAATATTTGCCAGCTTCACAGTTTAGCTGAGGAAGGTCTTGAATAGCCCTGGTATACCCAGGCTGTCCTCCTCTTCCTGAAGCTTGCCTCTCTTTGTGTGATCCTTTGCTTTCCTATGATGGAACCCACATTTTTGCCATTTGAAGCTAGGCTTGAGAGCTAAAATGTTTAAAATGCTCATACTGCAGGCAGCAGAGAAAGTTAAGGAAGTTCAGGAAGAGCTGAAGTTAAGAAGAGAGAGGAGAGAAGATTGGGACGGGTAGAATAAAGTGCACCTACTGTGTGCTGGATACTCAATCATGTGCTTTACATGTGACAGACCAGTTAATCTTCCAATAGTTCTAGGATAACCATTTTATGGTTGAGGAAAATTAGGTTCAGAGAGAATTAATAACTGACCCTAATTTTCATAGCTAGTACAAAGCACCAAGGGAACTTCATTGAATTCATCAGTCTTCTTCTCTTAATGAGGAGATGATATTAACCAAGGTAGTGGCAGGACCTGAAAGCAGTGGCACACGATTCTAAAAAGAGCAGGGGCTCCTGGACGCCAAATATCTGGGTTAGAATCCTGGTTCAACAAGTAAATGAAACGACATTAGACCAGCTTATCTTGCTTGGCACTATTGATACTTTGAGCCAGATAATTCCTTGTCGTGGGGACTGTCCTGTACATTATAGGATGTAGAGCAGCATCCCTGGCCTCTATCCACTAGATGCCAGTAGGTCTCCCCTCTCCAAAATGTGATAACCAAAAATACCTCCAGACATTGCCGCACATTCCCTGGGGAATAAAATCATCTCTGGTTGAGAACCACTGGGTTAGACAAACCTGTTTTATTATCTGTAAAATGAGAGATAATAACCACCATGAGATTATTGTGAGAATCATATCAAACTGTGGTCTGGCAAGGCCTTTGTAAATTGTAATGCTTGACACAAACGTAGGTTGT
This sequence comes from Balaenoptera ricei, assembly GCF_028023285.1. NCBI lineage: Eukaryota > Metazoa > Chordata > Mammalia > Artiodactyla > Balaenopteridae > Balaenoptera > Balaenoptera ricei. The sequence continues at coordinate 131,074,156 of NC_082639.1, forward strand.
CATTATCACCTCAGAAAAACACTAGACACTGGAGCGGAGGGGATCGTTATGCAAATCGGTGTGATTGAGCAGCCCAGGGTTCTGCAGGCAGCTGAGTATCCTTGTGCAGATATGTGACTGGCAGAATTAGTGTGGAAATGAGCAAGACTGGGAGGGTGTTGTTTCACCACCGTCAGGGGCTCCATTAGTCCATGTGATGAGCGTGGATGACAGAGGTCACTGAGAGTGAGTGGCAGGGCTGAGCAATGAAGGCAGAGAGCGAGGGAGGAGAATTTAGGAGGTTCGGAAGCAGTAGGCAGAAGGAGGAGCCTTCATGGTGGAGAAGGAGGCCTTCACGTGCACTGGAACCAAGATTGTGAAGGGAGAGCCAAGCCAGGTTGGTTCTGAGACGCTCATGGAAGGAAGCTGGTAGGTCTAAGTGCCGAATTAGTATTTGGGGATCTGTGAGGATGAATGAAGCCCAGAGACATGGAGGCTGCTGGAAATATCACTGTAGTAAATATATTATGTGCTTGTAAGTGAAACAACATGTTGAAATCAGAATACATGTAATCAAGAGCTTATGATCTGCTAGAGAACACTGCTGAAAGGAATGTCCCGTTGGGAAGATATGGATACAGATGAGGAAAAAAAGAAAATAATTCATTCAGAAAGCACTTAAGTGGTGTCATTCCAAGTCAAATTTCCTAATTTGACATAAGCCTTTTAAATGCTTAAAGCTATGTATATAATCCACATGATCTAGCAGGTAGTAGGCACTCAGTAAATATTTAGTCTCTTCCATTGGCAGGGCTATAGCATGAATCAGTTCATCCTTGCATTGATTGGAGGCGGTAAAGCTGGCCTTATTATTTCCAATTTACCTGTTTGGAAATGGAGGCTTTGAGAAGTAATGGCCCAAGTTACAGACATTGGGTGACAGGGTCTGGATATCAACCCATGTCTCCCAGTTCCAGATTGAGGGTCCTGAAGCACCCCACATTGCTCTGACCGTCAGTCCCAGCACCCCTGCCAGGTCTCTCAGGGGTGTGGAGGGCTTGGCATCGTGAGACTCGACGAACGTGTCCTGTAGTTCATGCACATTTAACACGTCCTTCCCTCTGACCATCCTGAAGCACGCAGGGGCAGGGTGTTAACAGGGAAAGGAGCTTCCCTGAAGGTGACTTTCCTCTCCAGGGAGACAGTATTTCCATTGTCTCTGCCAGTTGCTTCCCCAGCACTGTCTGTCTGCCGCTTCCTCTGATCTTGCCTGACTACCTTAACTAAGAGTCACTCTCTTGCTCCCATTCCCACAGGGATGCACTTGTACTTCTTTGGGGTTGTACACTCACTTAACCTTTCTGGCCTTCAGATGATGGACTTGGTCACCTAAGAAGCCTATTGTCTCTCCCAACTCTAAAAACACATGACCACTCCAGATCAGCATTTCTCAAAGTGAGGTCCACAGACCACCTGCATCATAGTCACAGAAAAATGTGCTAAAGGCAGATTCCTGCGGCCCCATCAACCCTACTGAAGTGCAATCCCTGGGGACAGGGCCCTGGAATCTGTGTTTTTAATGAGCTCCCCCACCCCCACTCCCACCGTGACTTTCATGCATAACAAAGTCTAGAACCACAGGGTTAGGTGCCTATTCATTCCCTGAGAATGAGTCTGATTTCATATTGTTCCCCGAGTGAGTGAGTGAGGCAGAACCACGCAAGGCTCCTCTGCCAACTACCCAGCTGCCGGTCCGGGTCCAGGTGTGTCCGTGGCTCCATGGCACGCGGGCTGCGGTCAGGGCTTTGCACTATAGTCCTGTTTGCACGGGGCCCACCCTGGCCTCCTGCTCACACACCGCCCATGCAGACAGTGACAGAGAGGAACTGAGAACCACAGCAAAGGCTGCAGCCCAGCCTTCCTCCCCTCCCTGTCAACAGCCTGGAGCCAAGCACGCTGGACGCTAATGACTGCTATTTTCTAACCCAGCTTTTTAAAATGCTGCAATATTAACGTCTACCAAAATAATTCAACCCTCTTGGACAGTGGAGTTGCTTCACCTAAGCAGAAGCACTGATTGAGTTGCCAAAGCCATGCAGGGTGTATGTGTGTGTCTGTATCTGTGTGTCTGTGTGTGTATCTGTGTGCATGCACGGGTGTGCCCACGTTCATGCACTCATACATATATGCACATACTTTACTTTAATCTACACAAAATTAAATAAGACAGTATGTAGAAAGTGCTTGAAGAGAGGCTGGTATTAAAAAAAAAAATGAGTTATGGTTTTGCAAGGTAACGTGATGGATATTCTCCATTCCTCTTTCCAGATTACTTCTCTTTCCTGCCCTGGGCCCTGAGAAGCGTAATGCACTGTGTGAAAGTGCCCTCCGGCCCTCGGGTCCTTAGGCTTGACCAGTGGGAGGCACTAAGAAAACTGACATCTCACAGACCTGCACACTTACATCAGTATGTCTAACTGTGGCACACACTTTTATACTCATGATTTTGAATGTCATCTTTGCGTTCTTTGAAGGACAACTTTTCCCAGTTTTTCAAAGGAGGTGACTGATGCTGAGAAAGAAACTTGCCCAAGTTATCAGCTGGTGCAGATAATGTTTTAAAGTCTGGTGGAACACAAAGCTTTGCTCTCTCCCCGAATGGAACAAGTTGCAAAAGTGGGCATTTGGATGGAGTGGTATGAGCCATGAGGGTAGAAGATTGGTGGGTGGAAGTGGGACTGGCTTCACATTGAAGAAGGAACCACAGTGATGCTTCCCAACATCACACAACTGAAAAGAACATTCTTCTCCCACTGCGTAGCTAAGGGCCACAAGCAACTGGAGACAGATGTCCAGTGCTGAGGACCATCACCATGCTTCAGAATTGCCCTTGTATTGAATCCAGGCACTTATCATTTATATCAGCCAGGTCCAGGCAAGAAACAGGTACATATTCAAGAGGGATGACTGGAGAGAATAAATGAAAGAACCATGTGCAAAGGTGTGAGCAGGATTAAAGGTGAACCCCCAGGTCAGCTACACTAGAAAGAGCTGAAATACTGCTCCCAGGCCTGAAGGGGCAGGGAAAGGGTGATGTTACTGGAACCTAGTCTTAGAAGAGGGGACAGCCAACAGAAACTGAGGCTTCATGGAGAGAAACCCCGTCACTGCCTACCAGGGCTTGGCAGGGAAATTACTATTTTGCCCCTTTCTTCTCATCCTTTAATATTCCCCTGGTGCCTCCCACTGGCCAAGCCTAATGAGGACCCGAGGGCCGGAGGGCACTTTCACGCAGTGCATTACGCTTCTCAGGGCCCAGGGCAGGAAAGAGAAGTAATCTGGAAGGAGAAATGGAGACTATCCATCACGTCACCTTGCAAAACCATAACTCATTTTTTTTTTTAATACCAGCCTCTCTTCAAGCACTTTCTACATACTGTCTTATTTAATTTTGTGTAGATTAAAAGTAAAGTATGTGCATATATGTATGAGTGCATGAACGTGGGCACACCCGTGCATGCACACAGATACACACACAGACACACAGATACAGACACACACATACACCCTGCATGGCTTTGGCAACTCAATCAGTGCTTCTGCTTAGGTGAAGCAACTCCACTGTCCAAGAGGGTTGAATTATTTTGGTAGACGTTAATATTGCAGCATTTAAAAAGCTGGGTTAGAAAATAGCAGTCATTAGCGTCCAGCGTGCTTGGCTCCAGGCTGTTGACAGGGAGGGGAGGAAGGCTGGGCTGCAGCCTTTGCTGTGGTTCTCAGTTCCTCTCTGTCACTGTCTGCATGGGCGGTGTGTGAGCAGGAGGCCAGGGTGGGCCCCGTGCAAACAGGATTATAGTGCAAAGCCCTGACCGCAGCCTGCGTGCCATGGAGCCACGGACACACCTGGACCCGGACCGGCAGCTGGGTAGCTGGCAGAGGAGCCTTGCGTGGTTCTGCCTCACTCACTCGGGAAACAATATGAAATCAGACTCATTCTCAGGGAATGAACATGCACCTAACCCTGTGGTTCTAGACTTTGTTATGCATGAAAGTCACGGTGGGAGTTGGGGTGGGGGAGCTCATTAAAAACACAGATTCCAGCGCCCCAGACCCAGGGATTGCACTTCAGTAGGGTTGATGGGGCTCCAGGAACCTGCCTTTAGCACATTTTTCCGTGACTATGATGCAGGTGGTCTGTGGACCTCACTTTGAGAAATGCTGATCTGGAGCGGTCATGTGTTTTTAGAGTTGGGAGAGACAATAGGCTTCCTAGGTGACCAAGTCCATCATCTGAAGGCCAGAAAGGTTAAGTGAGTGTACAACCCCAAAGGAAGTACAAGGGCGACCCTGCGGGAATGGGAGCAAGAGAGTGACTCTTAGTTAAGGTAGTCAGGCAAGATCAGAGGAAGCGGCAGACAGACAGCGCTGGGGAAGCAACTGGCAGAGACAATGGAAATACTGTCTCCCTGGAGAGGAAAGTCACCTTCAGGGAGGGTCCTTTCCCTGTTAACACCCTGCCCCTGCGTGCTTCAGGATGGTCAGAGGGAAGGGCGTGTTAAATGTGCATGAACTACAGGACACGTTCGTCGAGTCTCACGATGCCAAGTCCTCCACACCCCTGAGAGACCTGGCAGGGGTGCTGGGACTGACGGTCAGAGCAATGTGGGGTGCTTCAGGACCCTCAATTTGGAACTGGGAGACATGGGTTGATATCCAGACCCTGTCACCCAATATGTCTGTAACTTGGGCCATTACTTCTCAAAGCCTCCATTTCCAAACTGGTAAAGTGGAAATAATAAAGCTAGCTTTACCGCCTCCAATCAATGCAAGGATGAACTGATTCATGCTATAGCCCTGCCAATGGAAGAGACTAAATATTTACTGAGTGCCTACTACCTGCTAGATCATGTGGATTATATACATAGCTTTAAGCATTTAAAAGGCCAATTTCAAATTAGGAAATTTGACTTGGAATGACATCACTTAAGTGCTTTCTGAATGAATTATTTTCTTTCTATCTGCTAGATCATGTGGATTGTTACATATACATATAATACATCTGTATTACAATGATGGAAAGGTACTGAAGGAGTAGAGTATTAAATACTAGTATCCCCATAGGAGTAATCTGTTTCTTCAAAGTACTTGGATACCCTACAAATGAGATTGCATAGCTCTGAAAGGAGATCGTCCATATGCTGCAACCTTTACCCTGTTAATTAGGAAACACATGCACACACACACACGCACACAGAGCTTTTGGCATCAGAAACAAATCCATGAGACAAAAAGGTGGCTTACAGGAAGCGCATGGTTTTAAAGCACAGTAGTGAAGCACACTGCAGTGAGCCAAGGACAGCAGCGGGGAGAGTGAGGTTCCCTAAACAATAGAACTCCCAAAGCACTGCTCACGTTGAGGAGTGGGAGCCCTGTGTAAACACCACCCCTCGGAAACAGCCTCCCAATCCCTGACGCAAGTCCCGCCCTTGTTCCGGTCTCAGTCTGCTCTTCCAGTGCAGGGACTCTGCTCTCCTGGCCTGAGAGTGATGAATTAGGCTGTCGGGGGTGGGTACGAGGAAGAGCAGTAATTTTCCTGAGCAATGAAAACTGACATTTTCCCATGGCTAATCAGAAAGGTACTAAGCACCATTATGTTAGTCAAGCCCTTAGAGCTCCTGGGATGAGAGACATTATATAAGCATTAATTCTTATTGCAGTTGGAAGGAAGAACAACTAATACAGGAAATATTTTTAAGGGCTGGAATGGAAGGCTCTGAGTCAGGGATGACTTATGATGCCTTTGCTGCTCCTTTCACTGAAGGCGTCATCACAGAGCTTACCTGCACATCAGCTTGCTGGCTAGCTGTCGGGTGGCAGGACAGTAGTAAGGACAAGAACGTTTCCCCTGGAAAGTGTGTTCTTAAAATGTACTTGGACTCATTGAAAGTGGGATATAACATATGAAAGTACCTTGTGTGTTAGAAGGAAAGGGTTCTTACCTCTTCCATCCTACCTTTCTGTGTAGACTGTACTATGGAATAGACAATTACCCTGAAAGACGTGAACATTTAAGTGTCACTAATTTCTAGAATGATTTTGTTGGATTGTTTGTAAATAATCCTTTTGCCACTTTAATTGGAGTTGTATGAATGCCATATCTGAATTTGGAAAAAAATATTCACTTTGACATTACTTTCTTCCCATCCAGGAATGTAATATACTTGCGCATTTATTAAAGAAAAATCATTTATTAAAGCTTGCTGGGACCTTGGATAAGTCATCAAACCTCTCTGAGCCTCAGTTTCCTCATTTGTTAAACAAGGGGATTGCATCAGATGAGGGTCCCTTTCCATCTCTAACATTTAGTAATTCTATATTTAAAATATATTCTTGAAAAAAGATACGCTTTTTAGTGTTGTCAAAGCTTCTGTCTCTGAAACCTCAAAGTCACTATTAAATTATTGGTTCTGGAAAAGAATTGATCATTGAGAAAGTTTAGGAGCTGTCCTCTCATAGTCTACCCCCTACTTCTTCACCAGAGCCATATTACTTTCAGATGTCTAGAAATATCATGATTTTCTTACTTCCTGGCCTTTGCGTGATCTTCCAACAGTGCAGGACACTTTCCATGGCCTCTTCCCCTTTCACTGGGCTCACCTCAACCCACGTGCAGACTTCCACTTAGACAGTGCCTCTCCTGGGAAGCCTTCCCTGACCCTCCCATCTGGATAGTGCTCACCTGTGCATTCCTGTTTAAGTGCCCCTATTATACCACCTCCCAAACTTGTGTGCTTGCCTATTTATTTTTTAGAAACTTTCTCTAGATTGTAAGATCCCTGAAGATAGAAATTCTATGTTATTCACCCTTACATCCTATTTCTAATGGAGTTTCTGGCCCATAATCGATGCTTGATAAATATTTATTGTTGCTATGGTAGAATTGTAAACTCTGAGCCAATTATAATCTTCAACAGTTTAGTAACAATTTAGTACCTCTGAGTAACATTTTCACATTTGTCATTGTCAGTCAGCTCTTCTCAGTGCCCATTGTCATGGAGAGCTGCTCCATAAATCACCAGCTTGGTTAGGCTACCCAAAGGCATTTGTGTACTTACCCTAGGACCATCTGAGAAACACGCTATTTTCACTTTTCTGGAATGGGAAGTACATTTCACAGAGTCTCCCTAGGGTTCTGGAATCTTGGGATTCTCCCTTACCTCCTTTGGAGAGATAATCCAAATCTGTGAAAGTGGCCTCAGATGGGGTCTGCTCCAAGAAGACTTCATGAGAGAAAGGCAAAGGAGAATTTGTTAACATTTATGGTAAATCCAATGCAAAGCTCCTCAAACCCCACAAGGACTAGAATACCCCAAATACAAACTTTGAGGAAGGAGATCCTTCTACAAATTTTGACTTTGAGTCCTTTAAAAGAATAGTCCAGAAAAGGCCAGGGATAAATATCTGAATACAAATTGTTTTACATCTTGATAATCTCCATAAATATCAAACAATGATGCCTTCATCCCTTCTGCTTCTAATAATTGCCATCTAATTTTGACTGATGAAATAAAGTTTCCATTTTAAGGCAGGACAAGAAAAAATTAAACATAAAATTCTCTCTGTGTGTTTATTTGGGTCTCCTCCCTCCCTAATGTGCAGTGTGCATCTACATTATACATTAACCACAGCTCCTTAAAGATAGGAGTGCCTGTTCAACCATAAAGATCAATTTTTTTTTTTCTTTCTTCTCACACTAGCAATGTAACTTCTCAAAAGAATAGTGTTCTTTCCCAGCTCTGTAGGGGGTCATGGTGACTTGCTGCTTGCTTTGTACGCACTTACCTGGACTATATATCCTTGGTAAACTTTATGTAAAATATCAGTATGTCATTTTGATGTATGATCCTTTGTCTCGAAAATGTACGTGACTATGCCTTTGACGTCTAACAAGCAGAACAGTTCTCAGAGCTTTCTGAGAATTTGCCTTCCTGGTTATAATCCTCAGTTTGGCTGGACTAAAATTCTTTCTTTTTCTTCTTGATAGCTAATTGAATTTTCATCGACATGACAAAGTTTCTTCACTCTCTGAGTACAAATACTTTCATTGTAAAATAAGGTAATCAGTATTCATCTTGGGAGTTATGGTGAGAATTAATCTACTCCCTTTTCTTCCTAATTGCCAATTTATAATCCAGCTCACAACAGGAAGGCAATTTGATGAAAGGAATCTAGGCTATTTTTTTTTTTTTTTCATTTGCTTTCTAGTCCTGGGTTGGAGAAAGGAAGGTGAAGGTATACTTATGGTCAAAAGCCCAGGAGTCTTTGATCAGTATTGTGGAACCTACTCTTCCCCTAATGGATTAGAGAGGTTGGAAAGGAATCATCAGGACTTGACATCAAGTCCCTGCCCTCCAATATTCCTTGAAGCCTCAAGTAAGTAAACATAACTCTCTGAGTCTCCTCAATTGTAAAAATTGGCATAATAATATCCAGTTCTCAAATGTATTATGAGGATGAGATGATAATTGTGTCTGTGAAGTGCTCAGGCAGTGCCTGGCTCAGAGGAACCAGTCAGGAGTTGAGGACAATTCCTGTCCTCTTTTCTAGGCTGCACAGTCCTGCCCTCTGAGACTCCATTTCCACGGCTCATCCAGTAGACATAGAGGTGCAGCCTGGGATGCTTTCAACTCCTGCTGATTAGAGAACTTACTCAAATAAGCAGGTGCGTGGTAGAGTGGTGAGGTGAGGGGCTCTGGAGTCAGCAAGAAGAACTGCCTTTGGCAGTTGGTTATTTGAACTCTACGTTTGTGTTTGCCCAGTTGTAACATAGGGATAATAGTATCTACTTCATAGGATTGTTGTGAGTATGAAAGGAGAAAATGCACGATGCTTCATAGTAAGCACTCAACAAAAGATATTCGTTGACTATTTTAGGCAAAAAAAAAAGCTCAACTCACATGCATCCCCCTCTCTGAAGAGTTTTCTGATCACACAACTAAGATGTCATTGCTTTGAGCTGCCATAACACATTGCCCGTATTTCTTTTCAGCATGAAATTGTCGTGCTGCCATGTGTTAAAATTAGCAGCTTACACGAGACTCCCACACAAAGTTGTGTGCTTCTTGAAGACAAGGACTGCTTGTTTCAGCCATGAGTTCCTCAGAATCAGTGTGGGTACATAGTAAAGGCTCAAAAGCCATTGTTGAGCTGAACTGAAATGATGAATTAAAACAGAAAACTCCTTCTGCCAAACATGATAACTAGGAAGAGAGGTGCTGTGTCTCCCCAGAAACAACTAAAACGGCAAGAAACAAATCAAATTTAACAGTCACCCTGACATGGGTGGTCGGGAAATTGATTGAGGGTGAGAAGTGATTGAAAGACACAAGTAAAAATTCCATTTTACAGGAAAAATCACTGAGAAAAATATGAATAATGATATTAAACATGTTATTTGGAGAGCATCGAGATCGATGAATTGGGCAATTTTTCCCAGGTTTGCCAGGAAAGGGAATCAAGGTCACTCAACTCCTGACAGTTTAACCTTTCAAATTCAACTTTATTTACTCTCACTCAGCTAAAGACAAATCAGCTGACACACTAAGTAGAATAAATATTAAATGGTGGATCACTTACAACTATGATTTATGGACCCTGTACAGCTTGTAGTATGTGTGCAGATAGCATTGTACTGACAGACCCTGAGAGGGGTGGGGACGAGGTGAGGAGAGGAGAGATGGGAATTAAACCTCTGCAGGTTTCCACTCATATCACTTCCTCCTCATCTGGGAAATTTTATCTTCTCCTTATTGTCCAAGAAACTGTTGTGCAAACACCTCACACCTGACAGACCTGTTGGATGACAACCATGGTATGAGGTTTCAGATATCAGGGCGAGATATGGCAGTTATTTTCCATGAAACAAAAGCAGACAGCATCCCTCAACTCCAGGGCTTCATCAGAAGAGACCAAATACTTGCCACCGGCACCAAACATGTGAGCAAGATGCAGTGCAGGAGAAAGGGAGGGAGGGGGTGTTTATTCCAGCACATATGCAGCCCCTGTCCTAAATCGGAGCCAAACTGGATGCCAGTGAACCTAAGTGATGCAGGGTTTCACTGATACAATTCCAACTCCTCATCAATGTTAATGAGCCATTTACAATTACGGTGAAAAATAATATTTTTAAAAACTAAACTTAGTATCTTTCGTTTGCCTAAAAGCTCCATCAGATACTGGTGTTAGTGTAGATGGTTCTAATTCTTATGCTCCTGAAGTCCACAGACTTTCGTCTATGCCTGGGATCTGCCTTGCACTCATGCAGACTGTCAGGCAAGTTGCTTAACCGTACAAGTTTGGGAGGGAGTGAGCTGTTTCCCAACCGGTAAAATGAGGAGGTCGGTACAGCTTATCTTCAAGACTGTGATGCTTAGCATTCTAAAGATCATAGACAATCTTTGAGAATCCGATGAAAACACTAAACCTTCCTTGCAGAAGAGAGTGCATACATTAGACTTTTAACATACATTTTCAGGGACGTTATGGACACCTTGAATCCAACCACAGACCATGGGTCCCTGCAACCCAAAGGATTCTTTCCTAATATTTTATGACTATGAATTCCTACCAAGAGAGGATAAACCACGGGGCACTGCTTCTGCCTTCAAAGACCTAATTTTAAATTCAGTGTTCTAGAGAGTATCAGGTTAAAACTTTAAAAATCTGATATTTCCTGAATTTTAACCCATACGGTATTATAAAATTTTAATCAAACAACTTCAAATAAGCCTTAGGTTCCTTTCTGTATATTTGTAAATAAAATTAAATTTTCTTAATGAACCAGACTTTCTACTTGAATTACGATTTCAAAGGTATTTCTCCAGGAAAAAAAAATTTGACCCTAGACTGTAAATATAAACAAATAATCACATTTTGATAAGAACTAATGTTCACCTGTGAAACCTTATTATAGGCCTGATTGAAGGAACCACCCTGATGTGACCATTGTATTAAAATGCCAGGAAAACAAATTTAAGGGTTGACCACTTAGCAGAGCACTGTGTCAGTACAATCACAAATTCCCTTTTAAATGTCTACTTTGTGACCTGGAGCATTTTAAGGATTAATCCAAGAGGTCAAACAGGAAATGAGTTAGGTGGGTGGTGAGAGGTGACAAGCATAGGAGATTTCAACAGAGGGGGAAATATTAAGAAAATGTCACAATCATAACATGGCTAAAAGCTCTATTTGGAGGAAAAAAGTATTAGGTATCTTAGCACCTTCCAAATCACATCCTTTTTTCTACTTAAAACTTGTTCAGACTCTCTTATTCATTTACATATTTCCAAAGCCCAAGTCAGCATCTGACCCATTGTTCTTTCTGCAAATTTTTTGCTTCCTTCTTCCCATCTTTTGGCAAAAAAAAATGACAGAGTAAGAAGCAAAAATATCTGTACATACCTCATCTTCCTGTTGCAGAGTCTGGAATCCTATTAGATTCTGTTCCTTGGGCCAGTGTGTGAAGTCCCCAACCCGTCCCTGTTTATGCTGTAAATATTTCTCAGATGGTTAAGACTATAATGGGCTTGTAATCATTAATATGATGTGAAATGTGGCCTCCCAGTTCAATTTCTCGTAGTTAGCCGAGACTGGGCCCGGAAAAACGAAAGACAATGAGCAAGGACAGGTAAGTTCTGACTGACATCCGGAAAAGAGGGAGACCCTAAGAGATGACTAAGGACACTTGTGCTGAGATGGGATGTGCTGGGGGAGAAGACACCCGGCGGAAAGGGAATGCTGAAAGAACCAGTTGAAAACGCACAGGGTAAACTACCTTCTTTTTAGTTTCGACCCAAATAATTCCAATCACTCTAGTCTGGATGTGGCAGTTGTTTTACTTTGAAAACTTTGTACATGGGAGGCATTAAAAATATCTGTGGAATGAACGAAATTATCACCCACACCCCTGAGCCCTATGATAACTAAGTTAAAAATCCTTCTCATATAAAATGCAGTTCTAAAGCCGAGGCCCCCTTAGAGCTGACTGACTTTCATCAGTGACAGTGTGGCCATCTGTCTGAAATAAATGCTTTTAAGGTCATTCTCCATAATTCTGCAGCCCATGTTTCTTTCTAGTCATGCAATCTGTGCATTTCATTCTATCATCATTTCCTTTGCTTTTCAGTGTGACCACATTGAGAATACAACTATTCTACTATTCACTGTATTGGTAGCATTTATGGAGCATCTAACAAGTGCCAGGCATTAGAGAAAGTATCTGAAAATGCATTTGTTCATTTGCATCAGGTTATATTAACACTTTTCCCATTTTACAGATGGGGCAATTGAAATTCAGGGAGTTCAAAGCCCTTCAGTTAGTAAGCCCTGGCTCAGGCTCCCATTCCATACTGTGTGCTTTAAAGTCAGGACTCTAAGTCCGTCTGTGCAACTGTGCTCTGCAGAGAGCAGGCACTCAGTCTAGGCTGCTGACAAGTGAGAAACAGTTCACCATATTAATTGCAAATTACAGGAGAGCTCAAGTCTCCCCAGGAATAATAAATGCCAAGGCCCTGGTGCCACGTCGGCTCCATTTAGTCTGGACTTGGAAAACTCTCACTCTTCTAAAGCTGTGCCCCTGAAAGCCTGCTGTTCATCAGGCAAAATACAAGGAGGGAGATCTGGCAGGGCTGGGTGTCATTTTCACACTCTGCTCAAAGGTGTGGGTGATGTATCAGAGGCCTGCAAGTGGCCTTGAGAAGTAGACAATTTCTCTCCTACCCCTTCCCATACCCGGGGACTCTGTAGCCCCAGCTTGAAGGTTGCTGCTTTCTGGGCAGAGCAAGGCAGTCTGGTGCTGTTTCCCGGGGACGTAATCTCGCCTTGAGCCATTCCTGTTCTCACTGCCTCATTCTTCTACGCTAGCCTGGTAGAAACTACCTCGTACCAGCTAGTGAACCGGAACCATGACCTATTCCTTCCTGCAGGGCAGTAAAGGCAAGGTCTGGCCTATGCTGGTAACCACAAACCAGCCTGGGCTGCCCTGGGTCACCTCATCTCCCAGTGAGGCAGCTTGGCTTTCTGACTGCTTTCTGAGTCCCAGCCATCCCAGAGCTGGAAGGTCAAACTACCTGCTCTGCGATTGGCATCTTAATCATAAGTTCTTGTAATCATCATCACATTGCTGTGAAAATGATCAGAATGTCTCTGATTTCCCAACTGGGAAGCAGTGGCTCAGCTAGGTGAAGGAACATACCCGAGGCACACCCTTGAGAATGTCGGAAAGAAGATTCAAACCTAGCCTGTCTGGCTGTGCAGTTCGTGCTTTCCCCGAGACCACACTAGCTTACAGCCTCTCTCTCCTGCTCCTCTCTGCAGGACACTCAAGCGAGAGATAGCAGTCCATTCCCTGCGAGAGGCTCCTCTTTCCAGCTGAGGGCTGGGTCCCTGCACTATTTATTCCACTGAGCCAGAGCAGGGCCCTGAAACTCTTCCTCTCGACCCCACTTCCCACTGCAACTTAATCACATTCGTTAAACCAGGAACAACTGGTTTTGCAGCGGCATTCACCTGAGGCTAAATTCACCTTCAACCATGTCCTGTGCACTGCTCTCTGAAATCTTGAAACTTAATCACAGGTTTTTCAAAAGCCAGTACTCTTTCCCTATCCCACAGTGCAATCTTCTAGGCTAGAGATCAGAATGCCTGGTCTTGATGTAGTGCAAAGAGCATGGACTCTGGAATCATACAGGATGATCCCAGATTCTGTCACTTAATCACTCTGTGACCTTAGGCAAGTCACTTAACCCCTCTGAACTTCAATTTGCTAATATTTACCTCCCAGCATAGATGTGAAAATTAGCGATAATGTTTATAATAAGCCTAAGAGTGAGGGGACATAGTAGATTCTTCACAACCAGTAGCTATTTTTATTACATGCACCACTTCATTGGTATGTGACATAGGGAAAATCTATGCCTATGTCATGCCTCAGTTTCCCCATCTGCAGAATGGAAATAATCTGAGTCTCCTGCCTAATTCAATCTCACAAAAGCTGTAGAGATAGTGTACCTCTTTACTGTAAAAGATTGAGTTCCCTCAATGACTAAAGGAGAAAAATTCTGGCCATGCATGACCCACAGCCATTATATTATTATGCAACTTTTGTTTTCTCCAGAGCTTCTTGCTCTTGGCAAACATTAATTTATTCATTTTCTCATCTTCCCTTTTAGCATCATACACTGAGGACTTTATTAAGCTGTTCCAGGAAAGCAATGCACTTCCTGTCTCTCATTAAACACATGATGAGTCTGGGATGTTGTTAGTTATCCAAAAATAAATCAGGTCACATATAAGCCAGATTTTCTGGACCAACTCAAAGAACCTCTTGTTGATCTAATAAAAAAACTTACCTGATTATTTTGGGTTGCTTCAGGGATTTATTAACATTTATGGAATACCTATGAGGTGGTGGTTGTTTTATATGTGTATATATATATAACATAACATAAAATAAAATAAAATATAATATAATATAGATATAATATAATATAATATAATATAATATAATATAATATAACAAACAAGGCCTAATGAAGAAACATGGGGAAAATTGTTTTTAACTTTTTAAAAAAATTTTATTGGGGTATATTTGCTTTACAATAATGTGTTAGTTTCTGCTTTATAACAAAGTGAATCAGCTATACATATACATACATCCCCATATCCCCTCCGTCTTGCGTCTCCCTCCCATCCTTCCTATCCCACCTCTCTAGGTGGTCACAAAGCATTGAGCTGATCTCCCTGTGTTATGCAGCTGCTTCCCACTACTTATTTATTTTACATTTGGTAGTGTATATATGTCCATGCCACTCTCTCACTTCGTCCCAGCTTACCCTTCCCCCTCCCTGTGTCCTCAAGTCCATTCTCTACATCTGCTTCTTTATTCCTGTCCTGCCCCTAGGTTCTTCAGAACCATTTTTTTTTTTTTTTTTTTTTTTAGATTCCATATATATGTGTTAGCATACGGTATTTGTTTTTCTCTCTCTAACTTACTTCACTCTATAAGAGGCTCTAGGTCCATCCACCTCACTACAAATAACTCAATTTTGTTTCCTTTTATGGATGAGTAATATTCCATTGTATGTATGTGCCACATCTTCTTTATCCATTCACCTGTTGATGGACACTTAGGTGGCTTCCATATCCTGGCTATTGTAAATAGAGCTGCAATGAACATTGTGGTACATGACTCTGTTTGGAATTATGATTTTTTCAGGGTATATGCCCAGTAGTGGGATTGCTGGGTCATAGGGTAGTTCTATTTTTAGTTTTTTAAGGAACCGCCACACTGTTCTCCATAGTGGCTGTATCAATTTACATCCCCACCAACAGTGCAAGAGGGTTCCCTTTTCTCCACACCCTCTCCAGCATTTATTGTTTGTAGATATTTTGATGATGGCCATTCTGACTGGTGTGAGGTGATACCTCATTGTAGTTTTGATTTGCATTTCTCTAATGATTAGTGATGTTGAGCACCCTTTCATGTGTTTGTTGGCAATCTGTATATCTTCTTTGGAGAAATGACTATTTAGGTCTTATGCCAATTTTTGGATTGGGTTGTTTTTTTTTTTTTGATATTGAGCTGCATGAGCTGCTTGTAAATTTTGAAGATTAATTCTTTGTCAGTTGCTTCCTTTGCAAATATTTTCTCCCACTCTGAGGGCTGTCTTTTTGTCTTGTTTATGGTTTCCTTTGCTGTGCAAAAGCTTTTAAGTTTCATTAGGTCCCATTTGTTTATTTGTGTTTTTATTTCCATTTCTCTAGGAGTTGAGTCAAAAGGGATCTTGCTGTGATTTATGTCATAGAGTGTTCTGCCTATGTTTTCCTCTAAGAGTTTTATAGGGTCTGGCCTTACATTTAGGTCTTTAATCCATTTTGAGTTTATTTTTGTGTATGGTGTTAGGGTGTGTTCTAATTTCATTCTTTTACATGTAGCTGTCCAGTTTTCCCAGCACCACTGATCAAAGAGGCTGTCTTTTCTCCATTGTATATTCTTGCCTCCTTTATCAAAAATAAGGTGACCATGTGTGCATGGGTTTATCTCTGGGCTTTCTATCCTGTTCCATTGATTTATATTTCTGTTTTTGTGCCAGTACCATACTGTCTTGATTACTGTAGTTTTGTAGTATAGTCTGAAGTCCGGGAGCCTGATTCCTCCAGGTGCGTTTTTCTTTCTCAAGATTGCTTTGGCAATTCAGGGTCTTTTGTGTTTCCATACACATTGTGACATTTTTTGTTCCAGTTCTGTGAAAAATGCCAGTGGTAGTTTGATAGGGGTTGCATTGAATCTGTAGATTGCTTTGGGTAGTATAGTCATTTTCACGATGTTGATTCTTCCAATCCAAAAACATGGTATATCTCTCCATCTATTTGTATCATCTTTAATTTCTTTCATCAGTGTCTTATAGTTTTCTGTATACAGGTCTTTTGTCTCCTTAGGTAGGTGTATTCCTAGGTATCTTATTCTTTTTGTTGCAATGGTAAAAGGTCGTGTTCCCTTAATTTCTCTTTCAAATTTTTCATCATTAGTGTATAGGAATGCAAGAGATTTCTGTGCATTACTTTTGTATCCTGCTACTTTACCACATTCATTGATTAGCTCTGGTAGTTTTCTGGTAACATCTTTAGGATTCTCTATGTATAGTATCATGTCATCTGCCAAGAGTGACAGCTTTATTATTTCTTTTCTGATTTGGATTCCTTTTATTTCTTTTTCTTCTCTGATTGCTGTGGCTCAAACTTCCAGAACTATGTTGAATAATAATGATGAGAGTGGACAACCTTGTCTTGCTCCTGATGTTAGAGGGAATGGCTTCAGTTTTTCACCATTGAGAATGATGTTGGCTGTGGGTTTGTCTTATTATGTTACCTTTATTATGTTGAGGTAAGTTCCCTCTATGCCTACTTTCTGGAGGGTTCTTATAAATTGGTGTTGAATTTTGTTGAAATGATCATATGGTTTTTCTCCTTCAATTTGTTAATATGGTGTATCACACTGATTGATTTGATTTGTGTATATTGAAGAATCCTTACATTCCTGGGATAAAGCCCACTTGATCATGGTGGGTGATCCTTTTAATGTGCTGTTGGATTCTGTTTGCTAGTATTTTGTTGAGGATTTGTGCATCTATGTTCATCAGTGATATTGGCCTGTAGTTTTCTTTCTTTGTAACATCTTTGTCTGGTGTTGGTATCAGGGTGATGGTGGCCTCATAGAATGAGTTTGGGAGTATTCATCCCTCTGCTATATTTTGGAAGAGTTTGAGAAGGATAAGTGTTATCTCTTCTCTAAATGTTTTATAGAATTCGCCTGTGAAGCCATCTGGTCCTGGGTTTTTGTTTGTTGGAAGATTTTTAATCACAGTCTCAATTTCAGTGCTTGTGATTGGTCTGTTTATATTTTCTATGTCTTCCTGGTTCAGTCTCAGAAGGTTGTGCTTTCTAAGAATTTGTCCATTTCTTCCAGGTTGTCCATTTTATTAGCATATAGTTGCATGTGCTAATCTCTCATGATCCTTTGTATTTCTGCAGTGTCAGTTGTTACTTCTCCTTTTTCATTTCTAATTCTGTTGATTTGAGTCTTCTCCCTCTGTGCTACCCTCTCGATTTCCCCTTTTATTACTGTTAGTGTTTGCCTTATGTATTGAGGTGCTCCTATGTTGGGTGCATAAATATTTACAATTGTTATATCTTCTTCTTGGATTGATCCCTTGATCATTACGTAGTGTCCTCCTTTGTCTCTTGTAATAGACTTTATTTTAAAGTCTATTTTGTCTGATATGAGAATTGTTATGTCAGCTTCCTTTTGATTTCCATTTGCATGGAATATCTTTTCCCATTCCCTCAGTTTCAGTCTGTATGTGTCCCTAGGTCTGAAGTGGGTCTCTTTTAGACAATATATATACGGGTCTTGTTTTTGTATCCATTCAGCCAGAGTATGTCTTTTCGTTGGAGCATTTAATCCATTTACATTTAAGGTAGTTATTGATATGTATGTTCATATTACGATTTTCTTAATTGTTTGGGGTTTATTATTGTAAGTCTTTTTTCCTCCTCTTGTGTTTCCTGCTTAGAGAAGTTCCTTTACCATTTTTTGTAAAGTTGGTTTGGTGGTGCTGAATTCTCTTAGCTTTTGCTTGTCTCTAAAGGTTTTAAATTCTCTGTCAAATCTGAATGATATCCTTGCTGGGTAGAGTAATCTTGGTTGTAGTTATTTCCCTTTCATCACTTTAAATATGTCCTGCCACTCCCTTCTGGCTTGCAGGGTTTCTGCTGAAAGATCAGCTGTTAACCTTATGGGGATTCCCCTGTATGTTATTTGTTTCTTTTCCCTTGCTGCCTTTACTATTTTTTCTTTGTACTTAATTTTTGGTAGCTTGATTAATATGTGTCTTGGTGTGTTTCTCCTTGGATTTATCCTGTATGGGACTCTCTGCACTTCTTGGACTTGATTGACTGTTTCCTTTCCCATATTAGGGAATTTTTCAACTATAATCTCTTCAAATATTTTCTCAGTCCCTTTCTTTTTCTCTTCTTCTTCTGGGACCCCTATAATTCGAATGTTGGTGCATTTAATGTGTCCCAGGGGTCTCTGAAACTGTCCTCAATTCTTTTCATTCTTTTTTTTTTTTATTCTGCTCTGCAGTAGTTATTTCCACTATTTTATCTTCCAGGTCACTTATCTGTTCTTCTGCCTCAGTTATTCTGTGATTGATTCCTTCTAGAGAATTTTTAATTTCATTTATTGTGTTGTTCATCATTGTTTGTTTGCTCTTTGTTTCTTTTAAGTCCTTGTTAAATGTTTCTTGTATTTTCCCCATTCTATTTCCAAGATTTTGGATCATCTTTACTATCATTACTCTGACTTCTTTTTCAGCTAGACTGCCTATTTCCTCTTCATTTGTTTGGTCTGGTGTGTTTTTATCTTGCTCCTTCATCTGCTGTGTGTTTCTCTGTCCTCTCATTTTGCTTACCTTACTTTTTTTGGGATCTCCTTTTCACAAGTGCGGGTTCATAGATCCCGTTGTTTTTGGTGTCTGTCTTCAGTGGCTAAGGTTGGTTCAGTGGGTTGTGTAGGCTTCCTGTTGGAGAGGACTAGTGCCTGTGTTCTGGTAGATGAGGCTGGATCTTGTCTTTCTGGTGGGCAGAACCACGTCCGGTGGTGTGTTTTGGGGTCTCTGTGACCTTATTATGATTCTAAGCAGCCTCTCTGCTAATGGATGGGGTTGTGTTCCTGTCTTGCTAGTTGTTTGGCATAGGGTGTCCAGCACTGTAGCTTGCTGTTCGTTGAGTGGAGCTCAGTCTTATCACTGAGATGGAGATCTCTGGGAGAGCTTTCACCATTTGATATTATGTGGACCTAGGAGGTCTCTGGTGGACCAATATCCTGAAATCAGCTCTCCCACCTCAGAGGCACAGCCCTGACACCTGGGCGGAGCACCAAGACCCTGTCAGCCACACAGCTCAGAAGCAAAGGGAGAAAAAAGAAAGAAAGTAAGAAAGAAAGAAAGAAAGAAAGAAAGAAAGAAAGAAAGAAAGAAAGAAAGAAAGAAGAAAGAAAGAAAGAAAGAAAGGAAAGAGAAAGAAAAAGTTATTAAAATTAAAAATAAAAAAATTATTAAAAATAAAAAATATTAAAAATAATTTTAAAAAGAAAGAAGAGAGCAACCAAATCAATAAACAAATGTACCAATGAAAATAAACTCTAAATACTAAACTAAGATAAACGTAAGACCAGAAACAAATTAGGTGCAGAAAGCAAACCCCAAGTCTACTGTTGCTCCCAAAGTCCAGCTCCTCAATATGGGATGATTCATTGTCTATTCAGGTATTCCACAGATGCAGGGTACTTCAAGGTGATTGTGGAGATTTAATCCGCTGCTCCTGAGGCTGCTGGGAGAAATTTCCCTTTCTCTTCTTTGTTCGCACAGCTCCTGGGGTTCAGTTTTGGATTTGGCCCTGCCTCTGCATGTAGGTCGCCTGAGGGCGTCTGTTCCCCACTCAGACAATATTGGGTTAAAGTAGCAGCTGATTCGGGAGCTCTGCCTCATTCAGGCCAGGGGGAGGGAGGGGTACGGAATGCAGGGCGAGCCTGCAGCGCAGAGACCGGCATGACGTTGCAACAGCCTGAGGCGCACCTTGTGTTCTCCCGGGGAAGTTGTCCCTGGATCACGGGACCCTGGCAGTGGCGGGCTGCACAGACTCCTGGTAGGGGAGGTTTGGAGAGTGACCTGTGCTTACCCACAGGCTTCTTGGTGGCTGCAGCAGCAGCCTTAGCATCTCATGCCCGTCTCTGGGGTCTGCGCTGATAGTCGCGGCTTGCGCCCGTCTTTGGAGATCATTTAGGTGGAACTCTGAATCCCCTCTAATCGCGCACCCCGAAACAATGGTCTCTTGCCTCTTAGGCAGGTCCAGACATTTTCCTGGACACCCTCCCAGCTAGCTGTGGTGCACTAGCCCCCTTCAAGCTGTGTTCACGCAGCCAACCCCAGTCCTCTCCCTGGGATCCGACCTCCGAAGCCCAAGCCTCAGCTCCCAGCCCCCGCCCGCCCTGGCGGGTGAGCAGACAAGCCTCTCAGGCTGGTGAGTGCAGGTCGGCACCGATCCTCTGTGTGGGAATCTCTCCGCTTTGCCCTCTGCACCCCTGTGGCTGCGCTCTCCTCCGTGGCTCCAAAGCTTCCCCCCTGCCACCCCCGTCTCCACCAGTGAAGGGGTTTCCTAGTGTGTGGAAACCTTTCCTCCTTCACGGCTCCCTCCCACTGGTGCAGGTCCCATCCTTATTCTTTTGTCTGTTTTTCCTTTTTTCTTTTGCCCTACCCAGGTACGTGGGGAGTTTCTTGCCTTTTGGGAGGTCTGAGGTCTTCTGCCAGCGTTCAGTAGGTGTTCTGTAGGAGTTGTTCCACATGTAGATGTATTTCTGATGTATTTGTGGGGAGGAAGGTGATCTCCATGTCTTACTCCTCCGCTGTCTTGAAGGTCTCTCCGGGATAATTGTTAAGTAATATGAGTACTTTCATAAGAGTATGAACAGTTTTATGGAAATGCCAAAGAGGAAAAGTAAATCCTGTATCGTGAGTGAAAAGGCAGGATATCTTCATAGAATAATGATAACAGATATTTGCTGAGATCCTTCCTAAGTGCCAGGAAACTACACAGTACTTTACAGGTATTATTGTCTCAAATACTCACAACAACCTTTTGAGATGGAGGTTAGTATTACTCCAATTTTAAAAAGAAGAAACTGAGGCTCAGAGACATTAAGTACATTGTATGAGGTCCCACTTCTGACCACATACAGACAAAGAACCTGCACTTGGCAGCACTGTGCTGTGCTGCCTTCCCACTGGGAAGTGACAATTGCATACTTAGTGTGTGCCTGGTGGTGTACTCAACACTTTACATGTATTGAATATTATATCATTTAATCCTCATCACAACCCTGAGAGCCGTGTGAGATAATAGTTTTATTATTCTCATATAACAGAAGAAGAAACTGAAGCTCAGGGAGATTACATAAGCAAACTTATTTCTGTATGTTGTCAATAAAATAAGTTGAGATTTGATTTCACCTGTCTGATTGCAGAAACCTTACTCAATCATGGTGCTATTTTGCCCTTAAATGCAGTGGTGACCCTTGAGCCCAGTTTTCAAAGTGGAACAGAATTTGGCCAGAGGAGAAAAATATTCAAGTCAGGAATGTAAGTCTGGGTGAGGGGAGGAGACTCCCAGAATCACAAAGCAGAAGGAGTAGAGAAGTGCTTCTCAAATCTGAAATGCATAAGAACCAATTCAGAATCTTTCTATAATTACACGTACCAGTACCCAACCTGGACCTGCTAAATCAGAACCTCTGGGGCCAGATATCTCTGTGTCATTAAAAACAGCCTCTAGAAGTTCTGATGCTCACAATAGTTTGAGACCAGCTAGTGTAGAGCCGTATCTAAAAGACACTGGAGGAAAGGAGATGTTGGAGAGTGCCCATTCCCTGGATCAATCCTAAATATGCCTTCATGTTATAGCTGTGATTTCAGATCATGGATAGAACCAAACCACTGGGAACACAGCACTGGGTTAATAGAACTCTTTCCTCAAGCAAGAAGGGGCCCAATGCTGACTCAAACATTGCTAACGATGGTCATAATTGTCTCCAAGGTCCTTGAGTGAAAGGAAGCCCGAACAAGTAAATGAAGACAGAGTGGAGCAGGGCTACCAAGCACAGGATGAGTGTGACCTTTGGAGGTCACGGTAAAGGAAATAGAGAAACATTGAATATTCACGAAGCAGGAAACTATGTTTGATTTGCTCACTGGTGTAACCCCGGGTTAGGGGACACTGTAATGCATTTCCCATGTCCCACCTTCAGGATGGAAGCATAGACTTTCCCTAGCTGCTGGGAATGTTGGCTGCTGATGGTTCACAGCTGAGTGCCTTCTCAGGCATTGCCCCTGGTAGAAGAAAGTTCCTTGCCCAAGGTTTTATCCCCTCTACAGTCGCAGCCCAATGGCTGGTCAGTACAGTGGTACAAAGGCCTGGGGCCCTTGCCTCAATTAAGACAACTCTGAAGGGCCATCCTCAGCTCCAGAACTTTCTGTATGACTAGCTGAGGCCTTCGTTGATACTGGGTCAAAATTCAACTTCTACTTTTTCCCAGTCCTGCTTTCCTCACTCACTAACAGGTGTAGTAGCCAAAAGCATTTGTCAATAGACCTGCCAGCAAAATCTGTTTCCTAGGGAGCCCAACCCAAAAAAAGATACTCATTGTAGGGTTCAAATAATATTTGTGGAAGTCTGAGTGAACACTGGAAGGAGGTAAAGCTGCCAGCAAAATCAATTCAATTTAATATAAACATCCCTCCAGAGATGGGAAAGAATGGAAACCATGGCCACTTTCCATAGTTTTATAGGCAAACATTTCCTAAGATATAGGACAGACTCCAATTAATGATGCTGTCGTAATTTATTATTTCTTTGAAAGACAGACATTTAAATGATTGCTGCAGAGCACAGTAAACATAAACGTCCAAAGCGGCCATAAACACATAACTATTCATCAAAAAACTTTAAAAAAACCTTTAAAAGTAATGGTGTTTTGCCACGTTAAAATCCAATAGACCTAAGAATTTTCAAATGGACATTAAGTTACCATTAATTTTCCTCTGGCCAAATTAACCAAAAGGAGAGAGGGCAATCTTATTGTCATGTCTATCGGTGTCTATCAGGCCAAGTTCAAATTATATTAGTGTAAGTGGATCAGGAGCTTGTGAATTAAATTACCCTTTGGATGTTGTGTATGTAATCATTAAGACCATCACCCTGGCAAATGGAAAATGCTTGCTTCACAGCCCAAATACCACTGAAGTCAGACTCCTTGTTACTTTTCAAGAGGCTGTATAATAATAAAACTTGGTCTCTTGATTGAGAGTCCTATCCTATTTATTATTTTCTTTAAGAGGCAATCATTCATACATGAGATGTGCCATTTATGCTGCCAGGTCATTTCTTATTGAGACACAGATGGAGAAAAAAATAAATTTCCTTTATGACTACCCTCACACATAATATAATAGTGCATGGACTCCAAACCAGGTCTCTCCTTTGTTACTATCACTCTGGGCTGAGTGAGCAGCAGACCTGTCTTGAAGTGGCCAATTTGGAGTTTTTAAAGATTTCAGGACATTTATCTCCAGGGAGCCTACTAATAAAACTTGTAATAGCTGCCACTGTTTAATAGCCAGGCAAGGTCTTTTGGTTCTAGGTACTTTGCAGTCATTATCTTGAATCTTATTAAGAGTCAGATATGTAGATAAGTATTCTTAGTTATGTTTTAAAAATGATAAAACTAATTCAGAAAAGCAGATAGATTACCTAAGATTGCATAATGATTAAGATAGCAGACCCGGGGTTCAAACCCGAGAATAGACTAAAAAGCATCACTAGGACATTCTGCTCCTTTATTTTTTATAAGTGATTCCAACTTGATAAAAAACAAAGAAAAAGCAGGAATCCAAAAGGAGAGTAAGAGTTAAACCACTGGCTGTCTTGGAGATATCAGCTAATTCTTGGTGATCTGGGTGACCACCCATGTTGTAGGAGTCCATGCAAATCAGAGAGGGTAAGGAAAGCCAGAACCCTAAAGACCATCTATTCTTCACAAAAGAATAGACTAGGTTACAAGAAAGAAAGAACACACACACACACACACACACACACACACACACACAAATGGGGCCCATAAGGAAAATTGCTGCTTTAAACTTGGCCACAGATGGAGAGGAAAAAATGTATTATTCCTTGAGAATTTTTAATTGAACATTGGCCCTCTTGGGATTTCTTGCCAAATTCATATTACCTATTTAATTTTAAAAAACTGCAAGTTAAAACTTTATTTTTAGATGGTATTCCATCTGTAGCCCCCTATCATCTGGCTAAGCAAAACACAATTTCTTTATGGAAGAATATAGTTTCACCAGGACCCTTTTCCACATAAAGTTAAATCAAACAAGAATATAATCAAAAAGCATGGAAAAAACAGGGTATCATAGATGAGAGCCAGCAGAAGCAAACAGGTTGTAGAATCAGATGCATGAGGATTTCAGATATTGGATTTATTAGTTGTGGTATATAAAGTGTGTATATTTAAAATGTTTAAATACATTTTTTAAGATTTTGGCCGCGCTGTGCAGCTTGTGGGATCTCAGTTCCCTGACCAGGAATTAAACCCCGGCCCTCCGCAGTGAAAGTGCGGAGTCCTAACCACTGGACCTCCAGGGAATTCCCAGTTTAAATACATTTTTTAAAATGCCAGAAGTATGAGCAAGAAATAAGAGACTACAAAAGTGACAAAGGAGAGTCAAATAAAATCAAATAGAACTCCTATAAAAGAAAGTATACTTGAAATGTACAAACTCATTGAGTAGGCTGAGCAACAGATTAGACACAGCTGTAACGATAAGTGAACCGAAAGCATCAATTTGCAGAAATAAGCCAGGACGTAGCACAGGGAAACAATGAGATGGGAAACATGAAGAGTATGGACCATAGAGACTAGATGACTAACTTAGGTCTAATCAGAGTTCAGGAATGAAAGTGGAGAAAAGGCAACACTATTTTAAAGAATTGACGATTGATATGAACCTTCAGTTTCAGAAAGCCCAAATGTACCCCAATCAGACTTTAGCTTTTGTTACCTTCAGTGCACCACCAGCTCCGGATTCTTCTAGCATCATCTCTGGGGACAGTTGGCAGCCTAAAAGTCTTCCTCAGTGTTCCTGCACCACCCAAACCTCCTGCTTTCCTGTGCCCTTGTGGTTGAGAGCACCTCATTCCTTGCTTCCTCTTGATCCCCGGCACTAGACTATTGCTGATTGTTGCCAGGGGCTTGCTAATCTGCTCTAGGCATGCCCTGGGTCTCAGATTGCTAGGGTGGGTCTTTCTCTTTGGTCCTGCCCTACTCTCAGCAGCGGGATTCATATAAAAACTGGCCCAGGGGGATTTCCATCCCCTTACCCTGGGGCTAGTGTTTTTTCTTTTCTTTTGCTTTCTCCCAGCTGCAATGGGTCTTCAATTTTGACCTGGGGGTGACAGAGTTAGCTGCCTTCCCACAAGCAACTGCAGGTTTTTGTTCCTTAGAGGAGAGGGAGTGGGTGATGTTTCATGCTTTATCTGCAACTGGCCTGCACCATCCATGGATGCTCCCTTGGGTCCCTAGCCCTAACTTCAGACCTTCCATGAGCACCCAGTAGATGTCCAGAGGGAAGAATCTCCAAGTGGATGACTACGGCCTTAGTGTCTCTGGCTCCCAGGGGTTCCAGCTTTCACAGTAGCCTACACTTGTCCTCTAATAATTTATTAAAAAAACATTAGCTGCCTTCTTACACGCAAGATATGCAGCCCCGTATTCCGTCTGTGCTTGGCCACAGGTGACTCAGTGCTCATGTCCCATCTCTCCTGGGAGGCCCCCTCTCCACTCAGATCAGTCCAGGATTAGTGAGAACTGAGCCAGCCTCTCCCTTGAAAAGCCTTCCTTAGAACTTTTACCTTTGTTATAGACCAAGATGAGTTTTACCCTCTCTATGGAGGAAAATTTGGAGGGTTGAAGAAATAATACACCCAAGAGAACCAATAAAGTATTATTCCTTTTGTAAACCCAAGTCCTGGGTACAGTAGCAAAATTTCAATATATATATGAGTTAAATGAACGAGTCAAGAGGCGATTGCTATTGCTTATATAAGATAGAGCAGCAGAATGGCTAAGAATTGCTATCTCTGAAGACAGAAAATCTTGTATTGAAATTTCAGGTTGTCACTACCTAGCTGGGTGACCATGGGCAAATTACTTAACCTCTCCAAGCCTCAGTTTCCTCTGCTGCACAATAGGTCTATTTATAGTGGTTACCTCACAGGGTTGTTATGAAGATCAAAAGAGTTATTGTATGGAAAAGTGCTGAGCACTTTGCCTGGCACATAGTAATCACTCAATCAATGTAGCTACTACTATCATCAACAATTCTCCTGATATCAACATCTTCCCACTGTATGTCGGTCTTGCTCATATCCCATAGCTGTCCTTCACGGGGTAGAAGACTAACATTTAGTGAGCAAGAAGGGTCAAGTCACTGGCCAATGGGGCAATTGGGACTTAAATCAAACGATACTACCTTCAAACTGTGCTAGATTTGCTGCCCACCCATTTCATTTTCTCCTTTCACTCCCTTTGGAATGTGGAACAGACATGCCCACGGATGGCACTGGTTATAGAAACTGGAGGGTTAATAGTCCACCTAAAATCCAGTATTGGGAATTTCCTGATGGTCCAGTGGTTAGGGCTCAGGGCCCAGGTTCAATCCCTGGTTCAGGAACAAAGATCCTGCAAGCTGTGTGGGGCTGCCAAAAAAAAAAAATCCATTATTCAAGTTTGTGCCTATTTCATCACTGAGCATGGCTCCAGGGTTAAATTGGCGAACTCTCTTATGGAAAAGAAATTCATGGAAATGAATTGCAAGTGTCAGAGGAAGTGCAAGTGTCAGAGGAAGAAAGAAGATGTAGGGGAAACAAGGGAATATAAAGAAAAGTCCATGACATGGTTGATCAGTCACTGTGACCTGGTTTCCCAGAAACACCCTAGAGAAAGTCAGATGATGAATCTGATAACACGTGGACAATCACAGCTGTTTATAATAACAAACCAGCTTTGCAACCCATTTCATGTGAACTGATTTAATATTCTTCTGTGTCAGATTGTTGAGCTACTCTATAGGTAAAATAAGTAATAAATACAGACTACCTTATCATCAATAAGACATATGACTCTGTGCCACAGCAAACTTGCTAACAAGCTAGACAAACTCAGTCTCTAGAGGGCATTTCACTGTAAGGTAGATGCACCACTAATCACACTCCAGGAGTAGTCCTAGTCACCCAGCACACACAGGTGATTGTGGTCACAGCTTGAAAGATGTTTCCTGACAGTGTGCTTCTCTCTTTAGTAAATCCTGAGTTATAAGGAATGACTAACACCTTGCAGAGTAAAATTAAAATTCTGAATAATCTCGACAAGCTGGAGAAATAGCTGTAAAGTGAGGAAGCTGCAGGCATGTAAGGTCACAGTAGCTTATTTAGAGAGGACACCTTCACAAACATATGAATGCAGAAATAAGTGCCTAAGGAAAAAATATATTAAGAAAAGACTGTGTGCCCCTTTATGGAGAGCTGTAGAAGAAACTTTCATTACAAGCTATTTCAAAAATACAGGCTTGGTAATCAGACAGACTCGAATTGAATTGTGTATCTTCCACTTCTAAGACGTGGGTTCTTGGAAATGTTCTTACTTCTGCCTTCTATGGTTTCCTTATCTATTAAAAAAAAAAAGGAGACAAGAATCCTTACTTTGCACAATTGTTGTGAAGGGAACCTAAAGTAAATCCTCTGTAGCAGACACTATTGGTTGGCTACCCAACATTCATTTTTCCTCCTTCCTACTTGTTAGCAGAAACTTACAATTTTTAGAGGTGGTTGGATACCCTCCTGGATGGTGATCTTATTCCAGCTCACGGATAAATCCCGATCAGCTCTGGCATACTCTTCCTGGAGCCTTCTCTCTGTTGACATCTTGATATGTGAAATAATAAATGTAATTATTTAAATCAGGGCTGTGCTCACATATACTGGCAAATATTCTTCATTGAAAGAATTGTGAAGTGCCTGATACAAAACTGCTACTCAAAAGAGGGGCTATTCATTTTTCTGTAGGGTTTGGCCCTGTTGGTTACCTTCTTTTCTTGCAAGTTTCTCCTCTTTTGCTCTAGATGCCACTACTTTCTTCTGGTTTTCTTCTCAAGTTTTAGGTAGCTGTTTCTCAGCCTTGGAGGATAGCTTCCCTTTCTCTGCCTTCATCTTAAACAACATTCTCCCTCAGGGTTCCATCCTTAACTTCTTTCTTTGTTGATTTCATCCAATACCGTGGCTTTGTGATCCATAAATAATTATCTCCAGCTCACATCTTTCTTGTCAGCTTTTGACTATAATGCCAGTGGCCTGTTGAACATCTCTACTGGGATGTCCTGTCCCATCTGAACTCATATTTCTACAATTTCCTCACTCATTCATGCTGCTCCTCTTGCATTCCCTTTCTTGAGGATTCACACTACTGTCTCCCCATGGTTTCAAGCCAGGAACCTGCAGTCACCTCTAGCTTATCCCTCCCTCTTACATCCCACATGCGACAGATTTATTGCCTTAAAATCCTCAAATTTGTCCCTTCCCTTATATCTTCACTGCTGTTTTGGTTCACCGTTTCTCACCTTCAGGTCTAAGCTGGATTATTGCATTAGCCTCTGTACCCCACTCCTGCTTTCCAGTTTCATCTCCTCTCTTCCATATTCTAGACTGTATAGATAGAATATTTCTAAAATACAAACCTAATCAAGCTACTGCCCTACTTTAAATCTCCCTTGATATTTTCAAAATAGAATGTAAACTTCTTAGCATAGCTGACAAGGCCCTTTCATGATTGAGCCCAGTGGCTCTTACCCTGTCAACATCTTGGAGTCTCCTAGAGTGATTTAAAAAGTACCAATGTGGAGGGGTTAAGAAGATGTGCCCTAGATATGTAGTCTTCTAGTGATTCTACTTTACTAAGTTATAGATCTCCATGTACTGCATGCCTGTATTTTGTCAAATGCCACAATAGGTGCTTTATGTGAATTGTATTTAATCCTGGTAAAATTCTCTTCAGAAATCAGAAAACAGGGATTAAGTAACTTCCCAGAGATGATAACTCATAAACTCCAATCTCTCTGATTATGAAGCATGTACAATCTCTCTGATTATTAAGCATGTACGATGTATCTATTAAGGTAAAATAAAGTTAATAAATGTGGTCCTTCCATAGTCCTTTGCTCTTAGGTTGGGTTCTTCAGGAGGGAGACTCTGGAGACATGGAAATCTGTGTGCTGGAAGTTTATTGGGGAGAGTCCTTGAGATCAAGACCTGTGAGAGAGTAAAGGAGGCAGGGTTGGGTAAAGGGAGAAGCTGAACTACAGTGCAGTCTCAACAAACGCCTCAGCTGATCCCACAGGAGCTCTGGGCTGCATTGACCCTTCAGAGTTATCCCAAATGAGGACAGAGAACCAGGTCTCTCTTCCCTTGCATCCACCAGTCACTCCTCATAATCAGAATTTGGTTCATGGAGGAGCCTGTAGGACTAACCTGCTAAAGTATTTGGTAGTTTATTATCAACTGCTTTTTCGCAACCCAAAGATGGTTATTGTTTTTTTTTTTTTTTTAATTAATTAATTAATTTATTTATGGCTGTGTTGGGTCTTCGTTTCTGTGCGAGGGCTTTCTCCAGTTGCGGCAAGCGGGGGCCACTCTTCATCGCGGTGCGCGGGCCTCTCACTGTCGCGGCCTCTCTTGTTGCGGAGCACAGGCTCCAGACGCGCAGGCTCAGTAGTTGTGGCTCACGGGCCTAGTTGCTCCGCGGCATGTGGGATCTTCCCAGACCAGGGCTCGAACCCGTGTTCCCTGCATTGGCAGGCGGATTCTCAACCACTGCGCCACCAGGGAAGCCCTGTTTTTTTTTTTAAGAGATCTTTATTGGAGTAAAATTGCTTCACAATACTGTGTTAGTTTCTGTTGTATAACAAAGTGAATCAGCCATGTGCAAGATGGCTAACTTGAATGAAACAATTATTTTAGAAAATATTATTTGCAAGGCACCATGGCAGGAATGCAAATGTATTCATCACAGTTAATGTATTTGGGGGAACTGCATTTAGATCACATGTCTGATGCCATGTAACTTAAATTTAGAAATAAAATGAAGTATGCAGAAGTAAATCCTCTGTAAAATGAGGGCACTAACAATATCTACCTCATAGGGTAGCTACGAGGATTAAAAAGACTGCCACAAAATAAATGCTAAAAATCCCCACCAAAATCAATGTCCACCCCCAAGAGATTTGGATTTCATTAATTTAACTTAAAGTATAGGCCATTTTAAAAAGCCCTCCAGGTGATTCTAGTGTAATCAGGGTTGAGAGCTACTGCACATAGTTAATTCTCCAGCCTCATGTGTTACTTGCCTCTTAGTAGTTGTAGTAAATAATCCACACTTTGTTGAACGGTGATATTTTCTCAAATTTCTGCCTTTCACAGGCGCTGGACAGGCCTTTCTCCCCTTCTTTTCTTCACCTAGGCCTGAGAGTCCGTCAAGTCTGTCAACACTTGGCTCAGACGTCTGAGTCCCTCCAGGACTTGGCTGTGTGCCTTCCTGGGTGCTTCCCACTGTCCCGCTGCTTTCCTCTAGCACAGCCTCTGTCCCAATGTGCTGTAACTGTCCAGTCAGTCTTCATGTATATATTGTGAGTCTCTTGAGGACACATATTATATCTTAAAATCTTTTGTGTCAAGAATAGTCCCAGCAGTAAACATTCGAATGAATCACTGGATCCTGGTTGGAGCATCACGGTGTTTTAGACGAAACACTCATCTATATCTGAGTCCTTTCTTCACTACTAACTAGCTATGTAGACAACCTCGAAGATGATTCACCAGTGAGCCCTGTCTCCTGCAGTTCACGCCCCACTCTAATCCCCTCCCCTTGAGCGTGGTAGATTTATTGACTCCCTTCATAAAACACAGAAGAAATGACAGATGTCACTTTCAAGGTTAGGGTGTAAAATGACTGTGGCTCTGTGTTGGGTGCCCTCCCCCATGTTCTCTCTGTCTCACTGAGGGAAGCCAGCTGCCCTGTTGTGACCCATCCTATGGAGAGGTCCACGCAGCAAGGAACTGAGGGGGGCCTCTGGCTAAGAGTTAGTGAGGGACTGAGATCCTTAGGCTAGCAGGCTGCAGAGAACTGAATTCTGCCCCAGAGTGAGCTTGGAAGCCAGCCCTCCCCCAGGTGAGCCTTCAGCAACAACTTGACTGTAGCCTCAGGATAGACTCTGAGCCAGAGACATCCAGCTCACCTGTGCCCTGATTCTTGACCTACAGAAACTGTGAGATAATAAATGTTGGTTGTTTTAAGTCTCTAAGTTTCTGGGTAATTTGTTACACAGCAATAAATGAAAAATGCACTGGCTGTATATTCTTAAGCAGTGATTTAATTCATTACACTCCCGTTTATTCACGTGTAAAAATGGAGATAATGCCATCTACTACACAAGGGTGTCATGAGACTTAAATGATATGATGCAGATGAGAGCTATTCGTACAGTATTAAATGTGACATAAAAGCTAGATATCCATCTCCAGGAACATCATATTTTAGATAGAGGCCTTTTCAATCTTGTTTAATATCACGTATTATGAGCTCCTAGAATTAATAAGCTAGAGGTATATGCTTAACTTTATTATATCTGCTGGGATGACACTGAAGTGTCAAGCTGTGCATTTAATTAATTTAACATTAAATGCCTATACACATTTCTCTTTTTTCATTTCATTCAGCTCATAATTAACTCCTGTAGTAAAAATCACAGCATCCTCAATGGGTGTTTTAGTTCTCTTATGTTAAACCTAAGGACTGCTTTTCTCAAAAGAATTCAGAAAAGGAGAAAGGAGAATGGGTCCTGTATTCAAAGCCTTAGCAGCTGCCTCTGCCTGGCCTCTGTGCCATGGGATGGGCAGAATGGTGGTGGTCAGCAATAAACGTTTGTGAGGGCCTTGCCTTTGCCCTTGCCCTGTGTTATGCTGATGCCTGAGGACTGAAGAACTGTAAACGTGGACTCAGTTCCCATGGAGCTCACCACCTAATGGGGGTGTGGAGCCTGCAAAGTCACATGTGCAGTAGAACAAGGAAGTGTTATGTAGACTATATATCCTACAGTCTTCAGTGGAGAAAATAACCAGGATGAACCCCAAGAACGGAGGCCTGTTCACTCTGCTTTATAACATAGAAAAATAGGAAGTTATGATATTTAGGTAGAATTTTAAAATTTTTACAGTGGTTCCTATCTCTTGACTACCTCATAGTATTTAAAAACAATCAAGGGACTTCCCTGGCGGTCCAGTGGTTAAGACTTCGCCTTCCAATGCAGAGGGTGCAGGTTCGATCCCTGGTTGGGGAGCTAAGATCCCACATGCCTCGCGGCCAAAAAACCAAAACATAAAAACAGAAGCAATATTGTAACAAATTCAATAAAGACTTTAAAAATGGTCCACATCAAAAAAAACCTTTAAAAACAAAGCTTTAAAAAAATAAAAACAAGCATTCCTTCAAAAATTATATTTGGGTACCTATTATTTGCAAAACACTATGCTTAATGTTGTGGACATAAAATGTATGAAAAAAGATTCTGTTCTAAAAAAGAAAAAAATAATAATCATACCACACCACCACCACGAAAAATATAATGGCACAAATTATTAAGTGCCAGGCATTGTATTAAGGTCCTTGATACATTGATCCCCTTTAGCTTCACAAAACTTTAATAGGAAGATAAAAATATTTCTATCAAAGATGAAGACTAAGGCTCAGGAAGGGGGAACAATTTTTCCAGGGTTATATCAATACAAGTAAAAAGTCATAGCTAGGACCCAAGGGGTCTGTGTGTCCTCAGACCCTTATTCTGTACCTCACCACCTCCCAGTCTGTCTTTACTTTGGTTGTTGATAGCATCAAGTGACATTTTATAAAGTATTGTATGATTCTACAAAAGCATCTTCATACATCATTTATTTTCATGACAAACCTCGAATCAGTAATACCCTGTTTATAGATAAGAAAATAAGGCTCAGGCAGCTTAAATGACTCAGCCAGTCCATAAATTTGTGGACTGAGATTTGTTATGAGATTCAGACCTGAGCACACAAGAATATTACGATTTAAGATGGATTCATGAGAGATAGGCTGTCAGGTGCTACACAGAGCAGGGTAGAGAGGGATCATCATGGGAAGAAATGAGTCATTGGAGGAAGAGTGTCTTTAAGGATGAAAGCAGCAGGCGAGAGGTGCCCAGAAGCTACTTCTGCAGGGAAACAGTGCAGGGGCATCTGTGTTGAGGAAGGGGTAGTTGGCTAAGGGTGCTGGTCCCAGCTCTACCCTGTCCTGTCACATGTGGCACAAGGGTGATAATGCTTATCCAGTACCTCAGAGCTGTTGTGACGGCTGAAGTGTTAATGTAAAGGGAGATTGAAAGTTGTAAAGTGCTTTACAAATATCAAGCCTTGTTATCCTGACTTTAGATGAGACAAACTTGAGGTTCAGTGTCTTGAAGACCTTGCCCAGAATCATATAGGAAGGTCCAACAGGACCCGGGTGTCAGCACCAAACTCCTGAAGTACCCGCCAGCATTGCAGACCCTGCTTAGTCAATATTTGGAGAGACACCAATTGTTGAGTTTTCTGTCTATGAGGACATGCTGCTTTCTAGGAACGTGAAGAAATAAGCTAACCAAAGAGATACCTCTACCTGCATATTCACTGGTCTGAGCAAGGTGGATAGAAGGAGTTTTTCAGAGGGCGCCTTATGTTCAGGGCCCCCATTCTCTGCAGAGGTCAGGTTCAGTTACCTTCTCTGTCCCACTTGCAAGAGAAGTTACCTCTAATGTGTAGCTTCAAGGAAACGTTCTCAAACTTTTCTATGGTAAAGCCCATGTACTCTTCTCAATAATGTTATTAAATATATCAATTACATTGGACTACAGAAGAGACAAATTATATTGAAATGCACTTATCAAAATATTAAAATATTTTTATATAGTAATTATGTTTGTATCTTTATGGAAGTATTAGATAAAAGATTTAGCAGTGGGTCTAATAACTACTTCAATTTCTAAGTAGAGATATGTACAAATGATATTTCAAGATATTTGTCACACCTGTACAATAATATTTAAAAATATGCAATTTCTATTGATGACAAAGTCATCAATTAGATATTCATAAATACTGCAGTAGTTTGTTGGCAGTATTTGTCATTGAAAAACATATTGCATTTCAATCAGAGATCAGTGAAACAAAAATGCCATTTTTTTCCTATCTAAATCTTTGTACATCCTCCCTTTTCCACCCCGGAATTCTATGCATGAATCCTTTGGGACCCAAGATTAAGAATCCCTGGTTTAGAGGAAATTAAAGAAGGCTTTTGAGTGGAAGGCAATAAATTGTGGAGGAAATAACACTTAGGATTGCATTTAATGTTTACTTTTTTTCATTTACAGTAATATATTTACCATGTTCAATTATACTTTACTGCAGATGTTAATTATATTAATTAATTATTTCTCACTGTAAATATTAGTAAAATAAATGGCTGGACAGTTAAGAAGTAAAATGTTTTTAGGTCACAAATATATCACAAACTGTTACCCTAATGAATTTATACTCTGTGTTTCAGTTTCCCCAGATCATAGATGATCAGGGTAATAGCAGCAAAGAGTATAATGTAAGGGTCAAGAGTATGGCATTTGGAGCCTGAAATAAATTGGTTCTACACCACCACGCACTAGCTGGGTGGTCATAGGCAAATTAATTGACCTTTCCATTCTGTTTTAATTATATAAAGTAGGAGTAATGATATTAACTTTTGAGGACTGTTAGAGTATCAAATGAGGCTGTATACATATATAATATATATGTATATATTTTGTATATATATATATATATATATATATATATATATATACACACATAGCATTTGCCACTGCATCTAACACGTACTAAGTGCTTAACTAGAGTTTGCTATCACTGCAGCTATGATTATTATTACCTGTAATCACCAGGCATTTTGGCTATCAAATGAAAGTCAGTATGCCTGACATATAACAATGACAAACTATAGGCTCCTTATCAGCAGAGTCCTCAGGTAGACTTAGAGGTAATGAGAAAGAATCAAAACCTGTCCTGTGCTTTGGGACCATCAACCTTAGCTAGAAAATGGCACAGGGAACAGCCCTTGTGTGATTAGAGAGGACTGACCTTTGGTGTGTTTGGAAAAAAATGGGTTCTGTTTGCCTTGGAGAATCTCTTATCACCCTTTCAGAGAACTCTCAATTTTTGTCGACCCCCTCTCCTATAATCCAGGATCTCTGGTGTCCAGCCTACTCTCTCTAACACTCCACTGTGTACCTCATGTAAGACAAGAAGGGAAGGGAATTTGTATTGATTGGGCCTCTCCTATGTGATGCACTATTTTGTTCTCCTTAGGTGATGAGTGGTCCCAAGCTTGGAAGCTTTTTATGTTTTCTGTGCTTCATTCTTTCAAAGTCCTATTTTTGAGGCCACATCCGCCTAATTTTAACCAATCAATAATACTGAATGCTGAGGATGACTTAGCTTCCAATCTGCTGCATAAAATATATCTATATCTCATCAGAAGCTCTTAATACCAATACTGAGATGGTGTAAGGCTATACACATGGACCCATGTAGACCTGGGTTGCATTTTGGATCTGCTGTATCCCAGCTGTGTCACCTTGGACGAGGCAGGAACCTCTCTGAAACCATTTTTACTAGTAAACTAGGAATGATAAGAGCATTAGCAGTTTTGTTAAAATTATAAAATGAGACTTTGTTTATAAACATCTTACAACACTATACATATTTTAAATGATAGTTACCATTACTAAACATAATGGGACTTTCAGCTTGTTGGAGGACATTTGATGTGAGACTAGAAGAACTTTCAGATGCCTCTTATCACCCTGTGTGGGAACATGCTTGCTTTGTCAATGAATGTTGACCCACTGAAAAGATAATCACACTTCAGTCTTTTCATGAACACAGCACGCATAAGGAAAATGTTACCCAACTGATCTTCAGATCCGGGGTGGAGGTGAGGCAAAGTCTAAAATACAAACATATGCCTATCCTGGTAATGCTTCACCTCTTGCTCTTGAAACACCAAATATCTGGGCCTCCTGGAACAAGAACAAAAATCGAAGTAAGGCCCTCACACAGACTTGAGAGTGACTGAGCGCTTCCAGCCGTTTCCCCTCTTGCTTACAAAGGCTT
Source organism: Balaenoptera ricei (assembly GCF_028023285.1). Classification (NCBI taxonomy): domain Eukaryota; kingdom Metazoa; phylum Chordata; class Mammalia; order Artiodactyla; family Balaenopteridae; genus Balaenoptera; species Balaenoptera ricei. The sequence goes on from NC_082639.1 coordinate 131,110,648, forward strand.
GAAGAGGCAGTCAGTGTAGCCTCTGAGTCCTCCTTAAAGTTTGGGGCTATTCAGCCGTGGAATCCAAATTACTCTTCTGGATGTTAGCCCAGAGCAAAGCTCTGGCTTCGAATTCTCTGGACGGCAGCCATGGTAAAGACATTTGCTACTGCCAGCAGTACAGGAGAAACATGGAAAATACTGCTCAGGCAAGAACACAGTTGAGCGTTTCTAGGATACCTCAACCAGGAGATAGCTTTGTCACCAGCTTTTCAGGATAGAGAAACCAAGCCCTCTGCTTCCCACTTCGCTAATCATCACAAATATAGCAGAATTGAAAGGAACGTCAAGGGATCAAAGACCAGTCTGGGAGACCCACAGTTCATGATTGAACAGAGTTTCAATACTCATTTTTCTCTCCTGAGGGTCTCAAGTGTTTCCATGTGCTTAGGTAAAGCATGTATGGGGAACCAAGTGTGCCTTTGGTAACACTGTTCCACGTTGCATGTACCTTTTTCCCCCTCCTTTTTAACTTTTTGGATTTTAGGTGCAGAGCTTTGATTTAATCAAACACCTTTCTTAATTCATAACACACTATTATGTTTGATCCCACAAGGTCCCTTTCTTATTTTATTTTAGTTTTCCCTGCATCTCCCATTTCCCATTACTATTCCTTACCATTGAGAAGTCGCCTCCTTTATGATGTTTAATATACGTTCTTGATATGTATGTATCTGCAGAAAATATGTGGTGGTGTTTTGTGTATGTACATGCTTTCAGCTTCCATAAGGGTGTCTCATTGTATTTCTTACCTTTTTACTCAATATTATATTCTAATGTGTACCCTCTAGTTAATTGCTTTTGACGGCTGCATAATATTCCATCTAATCATGGAGAGCTATTTGCTGCTACAAATAATGCTGCTGTGTACATTTTTCTACGTGGTGCCTCATGGGCTTGTGTGAGACTTTCTCAGGCATGTTCTCAGGAGAGAGACTGCTGTATTGCAGGGTGCATAGACTTTCTAATTCCCCTCAGAGCTGCCAGATAACTTTCCAAGAAGACTGTGTTAGTTCCCACTCCCACCAGCTAGGCATGTGGATTCCTGTTTCTCCCAACTTGTCGAAAACTTGGAGTCCTCTAGGTTTTAATTTTTTTTCAATTAAGTGACATAATATTGTTGTTTTAATTTTTATATCTCTTGTTAAGTGACATAATTAATATGTCACAAGTGACATTAATTAAGTGGGTATTAAGTGACATAATATTGTTGTTTTAATTTTTATATCTCTTATTACAGGTAAGGGTGAGAATCTCTTTAACTTTAGTCGTTCAGGTCTCTCCTTTTGTGCATTGTATTCATATCTTTTACTCATTTTCTATTTTTTCAATGATTAATAGGAATTATTTTTATAATGTATTAATCCCATTGATTTTAAATGTTGCAAATTCTTCTCTAGGTGTGGTACACATCTGTTAACACTTCCTATTAGGCCCAAGTTGAATAGAAATCTTTAATGTTTGTGTAGTCAGATCCAACAATTTTCTACCTCATAATTTGTGTTTATACAGTCTTGTTTAAAAAAAACTTTTTCCACCCTAAGGTCATATTTTCTCCTATTAGCTTTACAGTTTCACCTTTTACATTTTGGGCTTTAAGCCACCTGGAGTTCAATGTATACATGGCATGAAATAAGAATGTATACATTTATTTCTCATAAGTGAGCCAGCTTTCTTAACACCATCTACTAAACAATTTATCTATTCCCCACCTCTATTATATTCCATTTCTTTACACATGTGCTCTGTTCCTGGGCATTCTTATCTGTTCCATATTTTATTTGTCTGCTGCTGTGCTGGTATATACTATTCTCTCTTCACTCTTTGCATGTGAGTGTGTGTGTGTGTGTGTATGTGTTTGTGTGCACACACATGCACACACAAAATTGACAACTCTTTGTGAAACCTAATTCTTCAATATAGACTTTAGAATCAGTTTGTCAACTTTTACAAAAATTTCAGTTAAAGTTTATATTGGAACATATTAGATATATACATTAATTTAGGGGAGAACTGACAAATTTATAATATCAACTAATTCCACTTCATTCATTCATTATTTATGTCTTCTATGTCTTTTAATAAAATTTGAAAGATTTATCCATAAAATTTTGTCATTCCTTGTTATTTCTATTCCTGGAAAGTTTAGAGATTCTTGATATTGTGAAAGCCATTTCAATTTCTATTACATTTTCTTGGTGGTTAGTGATAGTGTAAATTGAATTTATATCTGGCAGCTTTGCTGAACTCTTATTAGTTTAGTAGTCTATTATGCTGCAGGTTTTTAACACGCATCTGACTCCTGTTATTAGATGGTACCCTGAAGACAGATGTATGCTTGCTCTTTGCATTTTTTATCACTAAATCTCCATAAGCCTTTTCCATGATGGCTGACCCTGTAACAGAAATTCTGGCTATCAATTTGTAGCATTTACTATGCTAGATATTAACCTAAGCACTTTACATGTATTACCTTACTAGTTCCTTACAATAACCTTACTTGATTTTATTTTATTTTTTTATTTTTAAAATTTATTTATTTATTTATTTAATTTATTTATGGCTGTGTTGGGTCTTCGTTTCTGTACGAGGGCTTTCTCTAGTTGCGGCAAGTGGGGGCCACTCTTCATCACGGTGTGCGGGCCTCTCACTATCGCGGCCTCTCTTGTTGCAGAGCACAGGCTCCAGACGCGCAGGCTCAGCAATTGTGGCTCACAGGCCTAGTTGCTCCGCGGCATGTGGGATCTTCCCAGACCAGGGCTCGAACCCGTGTCCCCTGCATTGGCAGGCAGATTCTCAACCACTGCGCCACCAGGGAAGCCCACTTGATTTTATTTTTATCTATACTCTACAAATGAAGAAATGGAAGCTAAGACAGTAAGTCGTCTCAGGTCACACAGCCAGTAAGAGACTGAGACAAAACCAGGTATCTTTGACTCTAAAGCCAAGGTCCTCTATAGCGGTGCTATTCTAAATTTGGGCCTCAGAATTTTTCACAGTTAGCTAGGTAAAATCTATGTTATTCACCTACACACACACTTTCAATGAAAACATGAATATAGTTTTTATAATTTTACCTATGCTATGCTTGTTCTGATTATATTTATTTAACCCTAATTTGATATAATACCTAACATAATTATAATAAATATATTTATATTAACTGTAATAATAAAAAATAAAAATTGTCTCTAATAGTAAATGCAAAATTGGGGCAGAGGCTTGTCTTTGGCATGTCTTTGTTTTTTAATTTATTTTTCTAATAATTATTTTTATTGTTTTATAAAACAGTTGAAGACATTTTGGAAAAACAAACAAACAAACAAAAACCTGGTTCTTTACAACTGATTGCTTGAGAAGCTCTAATCTAGAGTATGTGTCATTTCTCTATAAATGTGTCCCTTGCTGGCTTAAGTGTCTGAAGATGCAAATAGAATGGATCGAAAGTTTTGAACCAGTCTGTATTTGGGTGCCTAGTTGTCTCAATCATTTTAAATGGGTGATTTGTATTTCTGAAATACTCCAGTCAAATGAAAGCCATCCTGATGAAAGACTTTTCCTACAGAGAAATCATTATACTGTTCCCACCTAACCCTCTCTGCTATTTCAGACATCAGTGTCCTTTGGATCTACAAGGCAAAAATCTACTGCTGGCCCTAGAAATACCAAGCAATGCCTGAGCTCTGAGCTGGAGCAAAGTCTTTTATTCTAATAGGAAACTACCAAACTTTAGATTGAAATCTCTTTCATTTGGAAAAAGAAAATTGTGAGTTTGAGCATGACAGTATCTGGAGGTTAATTATGTAGCTGTTGACAATGAAGCTGTCTTATTTAAAATACTAAATACAGTATTTGAACATAGATTGGAGTATTTAAGCCATCAGCACAGGTGAGCTTGTATAATAATACTGAAATAAAGCATTGACTCTGTGAAGGAATATACAATATCTGTAGAGAACTATAGAAAAAGAAAAAAATTTTAAGATCAAATCACATTTCTTAGAAAAAGTTGTGTAGGATAGTCTTCTGACAGATCATTCAAAATGATAGGCAATTCAATTAATTCACAATCTACAATCTGCAATTTACAATCTGGCTGCTTTAAAAAAAATTATCTGGCTGTGTTTTTGAGTAAATAATGTTACCATGTTTCAAGCATAATCATTAATAAAGCTGGAAGAAGTAATATGGCTTTTACACTTAGATTTTAACTTTCTTGTATGTCACTTGCACAAAGATTTTTATAGAGTGCTATTTAGCTCATGGGAAAAAATCCAAATAGTTAACAATAAGAGAATTTTTGCTAAGCCACCTTTATAAGTATAATGAAATACTTATTGCATAATCTTTAAAAATAAGTAAGCAGAGAATATCAATATAGTAAACAAAGGCTCTACAAGAGAGTATTGAGTGTAAATCACAAAATCGAAAGATGGTGTACATATACAAATTGCAACTGCATAAAAATTTGTTCATGAATTCAGAAAAATAATTGGAATTTAGCTGGATGGAATACATTGTATGCATTTCATCTGTAAGTTTATGACAAAAATATTTTTAAAAATAAAACATTTTTGTTTGCAAATTTTTTAACTTTACATGTATGTATAGATAGTTTATGCAGTTTGGAGACTTTCATAACTCTCAGATAATGTAATAAGGAGTACATAAAAATAAAAGGTAGTGGGTGGTTTTTTTTGAATTTTACTTTATTTTTTTATATAGCAGGTTATCTATTTGTTATCTATTTTATACATATTAGTGTATATATGTCAATCCCTATCTCCCAATTCATCCCACCACCACCACCACCACCCCCAACTACTTTGCCCCCTTGGTGTCCATACGTTTGTCCTCTACATCTGTGTCTCAATTTCTGCCCGGCAAACCGGTTCATCTCTACAATTTTTTTAGGTTCTGCATATATGCATTAATATACAATATTTGTTTTTCTCTTTCTGACTTACTTCACTCTGTATGACAGTCTCAGGATCCATCCACATCTCTACAAATGACCCAATTTCGTTCCTTTTTATGGTTGAGTAATATTCCATTGTATATATGTAACACATCTTCTTTATCCATTCGTCTGTCGATGGGCATTTAGGTTGCTTCCATGACCTGGCTATTGTAAATAGTGCTGCAGTGAACATTGGAGTGCATGTGTCTTTATGAATTATGGTTTTCTCCGGGTATATGCCCAGTAGTGGGATTGCTGGGTCACATGGTAATTATATTTTTGGCTTTTTAAGGAACCTCCATACTGTTCTCCATAGTGGTGGTATCAATTTATATTCCTACCAAGAGTGCAAGAGCGTTCCCTTTTCTCCACACCCTCTCCAGCATTTGTTGTTTGTAGATTTTCTGATGATGCCCATTCTAACTGGTGTGAGGTGATAACTCATTGTAGTTTTGATTTGCCTTTCTCTAATAATTAGTGATGTTGAGAGGCTTTTCATGTGCTTCTTGGCCATCAGTATGTTTTCTTTGGAGAAATGTCTATTTAGGTCTTCTGGCCATTTTTTGATTGGGTTGCTTGTTTTTTTAATATGGAGCTGCATGAGCTCTTTATATATTTTGGAGATTAATCCATTGTCCATTGATTCATTTGCAAATATTTTCTCCCATTCTGAGGGTTGTCTTTTCGTCTTGTTTATGGTTTCCTTTGCTGTGCAAAAGCTTTTAAGTTTCATTAGGTCCTATTTGTTTATTTTTGTTTTTATTTCCATTTCTCTAGGAGGTGGGTCAAAATGGATCTTGCTGTGATTTATGTCATAGAATGTTCTTCCTATGTTTTCCTCTAAGAGTTTTATAGTGTCTGGTCTTACACTTAGGTCTCGAATCCATTTGGAGTTTATATTTGTGTATGGTGTTAGGGAGTGTTCTAATTTCATTCTTTTACATGTAGCTGTCCATTTTTCCCAGCACCACTTATTGAAGAGACTAATTTTCTCCATTGTATATCCTTGCCTCCTTCGTCATAGGTTAGTTAACCATAAATATATGGGTTTATCTCTGGGCTTCCTATCCTGTCCCATTGATCTATATTTCTGTTTTTGTGTCAGTACCATACTGGCTTGATTACTGGAGCTTTGTAGTATAATCTGAAGTCCAGGATCCTGATTCTTCCAGCTGCGTTTTGCTTTCTCAAGATTGTTTTGGCTATTCAAGGTCTTTTGTGTCTCCATACAAATATTAAGATTTTTTTGTTCTAGTTCTGTAAAAAATGCCATTGGTAATTTGATAGGGATTTCATTGAATCTATAGATTGCTTTGGGTAGTATAGTCATTTTCACAATATCGATTCTTCCAATCCAAGAACATGGTATATCTCTCCATCTGTTGGTATCATCTTTAATTTCTTTGATCAGTGTCTTATAGTTTTCTGCATACAGGTCTTTTGTCTCCTTAGTTAGGTTTATTCCTAGGTATTTTACTTTTTGGTTGCAATGGTGAATGGGATTATTTCCTTAATTTCTCTTTCTGATTTTCATTCTTAGTGTATAAGAATGCAAGAGATTTCTGTGCATTAATTTTGTACCCTGCAACTTTACCAAACACATTGCTTAGCTCTAGTAGTTTTCTGGTGGCATTTTTAGGATTCTCTATGTATAGTATCATGTCCTCAGCAAACAGTGACAGTTTTACTTCTTCTTTTCCAATTTCTATTCCTTTTATTTCTTTTTCCTCTCTGATTGCTGTTGCTAGGACTTCCAAACTATGCTGAATAATAGTGGCGAGAGTGAACATCCTTGTCTTGTTCCTGATCTTAGCGGAAATGCTTTCAGTTTTTCACCATTAAGAATGATGTTGGCTGTGGGTTTGTCATATATGGCCTTTATTCTGTTTAGGGAGGTTCCCTCTATGCCCACTTTCTGGAGAGTTTTTATCATAAATGGGTGTTGAATTTTGTCAAAAGCTTTTTTCTGCATCTATTGAGATGATCATTTGGTTTTTATTCTTCAATTTGTTAATATGGTGTATCACATTGATTGATTTGTGTATATTCAAGAATCCTTGCATCCCTGGGATAAACCCCACTTGATCATGGTGTATGATCATTTTAATATGTTGTTGGATTCTGTTTGCTAGTATTCTGTTAAGGAGTTTTGCTTCTATATTCTGCAGTGATTTTGGTCTGTAATTTTCTTTTTTTGGAGTATCTTTGTCTGGTTTTGGTATCAGGGTGATGGTGGTCTTGTAGAAAGAGTTTGGGTGTGTTCCTTCCTCTGAAATTTTTTGGAAGAGTTTGAGAAAGATGGGTGTTAGCTGTTCTCTAAATATTTGATAGAATTCACCTGTGAAGCCATCTGGTCCTGGACTTTTGTTTGTTGGAAGATTTTTAATCACAGTTTCAATTTCATTGCTTGTGATTGGTCTGTTCATATTTTCTATTTCTTCCTGGTTCAGTCTTGGAAGGTTATACCTTTCTAAGAATTCGTCCATATCTTCCAGGTTGTCCATTTTATTGGCATAGAGTTGCTTGTAGTAGTCTCTTAGGATGCTTTGTATTTCTGTGGTGTCTGTTGTAACTTCTCCTTTTTCATTTCTAATTTTTGTTGATTTGAGTCCTCTCCCTCTTTTTCTTGATGAGTCTGGCTAAAGGTTGATCAATTTTGTTTATCTTCTCAAAGAACCAGCTTTTAGTTTTATTGATCTTTGCTATTGTTTTCTTTCTTTCTATTTCATTTATTTCTGCTCTGATTTTTATGATTTCTTTACTTCTACTAACTTTAGGTTTTTTTTATTCTTCTTTCTCTGGTTCCTTTAGGTGTATAGTTAGATTGTTTATTTGTCATTTGTCTTGTTTCTTGAGGTAGGCTTGTATTGCTATAAACTTCCCTCTTAGAACTGTTTTGCTGCATCCCATAGGTTTTGGATCATTGTGTTTTCATTGTAATTGTCTCTAGGTATTTTTTGATTTCCTCTTTGATTTCTTCAGTGATCTCTTGGTTATTTAGTAATGTAGTGTTTAGCCTCCATGTGTTTGTGTTTTTTACATTTTTTCCTCTGTAATTGATTTCCAATCTCATAGCGTTGTGGTCGGAAAAGATGCTTGATATGATTTCAATTTTCTGAAATTTACCAAGGCTTGATTTGTGATCCAAGATATGATCTATCCTGGAGATCATTCCGTGTGCACCGGATGGAATGTCCAATAAATATCAATTAAATCTATCCGGTCTGTTGTGTCATTTAAAGCCTGTGTTTCCTTATTAATTTTGTGTCTGGATGATCTATCCATTAGTGTAAATGAGGTATTAATGTCCACTACTATTATTGTGTTACTTTTGATATCCTCTTTTATAGCTGCTAGCAGCTGCCTTGTGTATTGACGTACTCCTATGTTGGGTGCATATATACTTATAATTGTTATATCTTCTTCTTGGATTGATCCCTTGATCATTATGTAGTGTCCTTCCTTGTCTCTTGTAACATTCTTTATTTTAAAGTCTATTTTATCTGATATGGTATTGCTGCTCCAGCTTTCTTTTGATTTCCATTTGCATGGAATATCTTTTTCCATCCCCTCACTTTCAGTCTGTATGTGTCCCAAGTCTGAAGTGGGTCTCTTGTAGACAGCATATATATAGGCCTTGTTTTTGTATCCATTCAGCAAGCGTGTGTCTTTTGGTTGGAGCATTTAATCCATTCATGTTTAAGGTAATTATTGATATGTATATTCCTATTACGATTTTCTTAATTGTTATGGGTTTGTTTTTGTAGATCCTGTCCTGCTCTTGTGTTTCCCACTTAGAGAAATTCCTTTAGCATTTGTTGTAGAGCTGGTTTGGTGGTGCTGAATTCTCTTAGCTTTTGCTTGCATTGAAAGCTTTTGACTTCTCTGTCAAATCTGAATGAGATCCTTGCCGAGTAGAGTTATCTTGGTTGTAGGTTCTTCTCTTTCATCACTTTAAGTATATCATGGCACTCCCTTCCGGCCTGTAGAGTTTCTGCTGAAAAATCAGCTATTAATCTTACAGGAGTTCCCTTGTATGTTATTTGTCGTTTTTCCCTTGTTGCTTTCAATAATTTTTCTTTGTCTTTAAATTTTGTCTATTTGATTACTATGTGTCTCAGTGTGTTTCTCCTTGGGTTCATCCTGCCTGGGACTCTCTGTGGTGCCTGGACTTAGGTGGTTATTTCCTTTCCCATGTCAGGGAAGTTTTTGACTATAATCTCTTCAAATATTTTCTCGGGTCCTTTTTCTCTCTCTTCTCCTCTGGGATCCCTATAATGTGAATGTTTTTGTGTTTAATGTTGTCCCAGAGTTCTCTTAGGCTGTCTTCATTTCTTTTCATTGTTTTTCCTTTATTCTGTTCTGCAGCAGTGAATTCCACCATTCTGTCTTCCAGGTCACTTATCCGTTCTTCTGCCTCAGTTATTCTGCTATTGATTCCTTCTAGTGCATTTTTCATTTCAGGTATTGTATTGTTCATCTCTGTTTGTTTGTTCTTTAATTCTTCTAGGTGTTTGTTCCTTAATTCTTTTTGGTCTTTGTTAAACATTTCTTGCATCTTCTCGATCTTTGCCTCCATTGTTTTTCTGAGGTCCTGGATCATCTTCACTATCATTATCCTGAATTCTTTTTCTGGAAGGTTGACTATCTCCACTTCATTTAGTTGTTTTTCTGGGGTTTTATCTTGTTCCTTCATCTGGTACAAAGTCCTCTGCCTTTTCATTTTGTCAGTCTTTCTGTGAATGTGGTTTTCCTTCCACAGGCTGCAGAATTGCAGTTCTTCTTGCTTCTGCTGTGTCATGGGTGTTTTATATAGCCATCTTGATAAGGGGTCAGTGACCATGGCCTGCGCCAAATTCAGCCTGCTGCCTGAGTTTTTAAGTAAAGCTTTATTGGAGCACAGCCATACCCATTTCTTTATGCTCTGTGTATGACTGCTTTCCAGCTATGAGGGAAAAGTTGAGTACTTGCCACAGATACCATTGGGCCCTGAAACCCTAAAATATTTGCTATGTGGCCCTTTATGGAAAAAATGCCATCTGCTAATCTCAATTATTGGTTGAGGTGATATGAATTAGAATCTATTCTCATTCACAAGATTTACATTTAAACAACAGCTATCAAGGAAAGACCCAAAACTGCTTCAAATTATTTAGGTTTAAGTCTGTAAAGAAGTGTAACTGATTGATGATAGGCCGAAGAAAGTTTGGGAAACAACAATGACAGTATTTTCAGAGTTGAATAATTTTAGAGTGATGGCTTTTTTTCTAAGCAAAATATACATGAGTGTACCAGAGCTATAAGACCTGAATTTGGAGTAAAAGTGAATGAATAGAATTCAAGTGATAGCCTGGGCCACCTGGGCCCTACTGTCAACGTTCCTCTAAAAGCTTTTTTTTTTTTTCATGCAAGGCTATTTTGTAGGAAGCTATCTCGTAGGAAGCTATGTCCTCCTAGGGACATAAAATGTTTTTATGGTAGCATTAAGTTAAAATCTGTGAATTTTCTGAAGGTGTCAGAGCAAGAGTGAGTCTCAGGAGAGTCTAATAAGCAGTAAACAGGGTGAACTGCAAAGTCTGCTTCTACAGAAGTTGTCCTTACTTGCTGGTTTTCTGTTTCTTCTGCTGCATCATCCAAATCCTTCCCACCTTCCCCCTCCCTCATTTCTGGAAAGATAGTTTTCTGTCTTGGGTTGCAGGTAACTTGTTCCAAAATGGTTTTACATTTTAAATTCTGGAATAGGCCATTAAGAAACTTCATACCTGACTGTCCCTTTGTCCTAGAATTTTGGAAAATGTGTCAGCCGGCTTCCAGAACAATTAACTCTGTTTTGAGGTCACCTCTGTGGATACAATTTCAAACTGTTATGAGAGAAATGAAGTTTACCAGTTTAATAGCTAGAGAAGAAAATTAGTCACTTTTAGTAGTTTCTGCAGTGAAGTGAAAGTCACTTTCTGAACTCTTCTTTTTCTTAGTGATCACAAGTAAATCTGTATTAGTAACATGATAGAATTCTAGAACACTTCCTGTATACTATGTATATACTTCCTATACACTGTATACCATATACTATATACTAGAATAATAGAATATAGGCTACTTACTATGAAGATACACACACACATACACATGCATACATGCACACACATGCACTGTGGTTGACAATGACCCCAGAAAACGTGACACTGAGGACAAGAGAAGAAGAGACCTGAGGAGTTTGGCCAGCTGTGGGGTAGAGAGCCTTTTATCTCAGTGAGGATGCTTTGACCTCCCTTTCTCTCCTTTCTGTGCCTGTCCTTTTGTTTTTATCCACCTTTGTCGCTCTATTCCCCAAAGCATCCCCAACCCAGCAGCTGGGTGTTCACACCAATTCTCCTGTGACTAAAGAAAGATTTCTGATTATTTCATAAGTATATTTTCTCATTAAAGTATCAGTGACTCAGTGATCCCTCTCAAGGATATTTACATTAAAAAGAAAATTAAAAGGACCAAGAGGAGAGGGCAATGCATTACTAAAATAAGCATATTTTTAGTAGTTGCATTTCCACACCATAGTGCCTGGTGGGGAAGCTACTTTTTTTTTGCATGATTGTGGGGAAAGAGGTCTCTTACATGTCCCTCAGATCACTATACCCAAGGACTCTTTTTTTTTTTTTTTTTAATTCTTTGGGAAATTTGTATAAAATTGGATATTTCTTTCTTAAATGTTTGGAAGAATGTATTGTATTTGTGGAAATATTTTTTATGAATTTTTGAATTTTATTTTATTAACTTTTTTATACAGCAGGTTCTTATTAGTCATCAATTTTATACACATCAGTGTATACATGTCAATTCTAATCACCCAGTTCATCACAACACCACCCCACTCCCACATCGCTTTCCCCCCTTGGCGTCCATACGTTTGTTCTCTACATCTGTGTCTCAACTTCTGCCCTGCAAACTGGTTCATCTGTACCATTTTTCTAGGTTCCACATATATGCATTAATATACGATATTTGTTTTTCTCTTTCTGACTTACTTCACTCTGTATGACAGTCTCTAGATCCATCCACGTCTCTACAAATGACCCAATTTCGTTCCTTTTTATGGCTGAGTAATATTCCATTGTATATATGTAACACATCTTCTTTACCCACTCACCTGTCGATGGGCATTTAGGTTGTTTCCATGACCTGGCTATTGTAAAGAGTGCTGCAATGAACATTGGGGTGCATGTATCTTTTCAAATTATGGTTATCTCTGGGTATAGGCACAGTAGTGGGATTACTGGATCATATGGTAATTCTATTTTTAGTTTTTTAAGGAACCTCCATACTGTTCTCCATAGTGGCTGTATCAATTTACATTCCCACCAACAGTGCAAGAGGGTTCCCTTTTCTCCACACCCTCTCCAGCATTTGTTGTTTGTAGATTTTCTGATGATACCCATTCTAACTAGTGTGAGGTGATACCTCATTGTAGTTTTGATTTGCATTGCTCTATTAGTGATGTTGAGCAGCTTTTCATGTGCTTCTTGGCCATCTGTATGTTTTCTTTGAAGAAATGTCTATTTAGGTATTCAGCCCATTTTTTGACTGGGTTATTTGCTTTTTTAATATTGGACTGCATGAGTTGTTTATATATTTTGGAGATTAATCCTTTGTCCGTGGATTCATTTGCAGATATATTCTCCCATTCTGAGGGTTGCCTTTTCGTCTTGTTTATGGTTTCCTTTGCTGTGCAAAAGCTTTGAAGTTTCATTAGGTCCCATTTGTTTATTTTTGATCTTATTTCCATTTCTCTAGGTGGTGGATCGAAAAAGATCTTGCTGTGAATTATGTCAAAGAGTGTTCTTCCTATGTTTTCCTCTAAGAGTTTTATAGTGTCTGGTCTTATATTTAGGTCTTGAATCCATTTTGAGTTTATTTTTGTGTATGGTGTTAGGGAGTGTTCTAATTTCATTCTTTTATATTTAGCTGTCCAGTTCTCCCAGCGCCACTTATTAAAGAGGCTGTCTTTTCTCCATTGTACATCCTTGCCTCCTTTGTCATAGATTAGTTGACCCTAGGTGCGTGAGTTTATCTCTGTGCTTTCTATCTTGTTCCATTGACCTATGTTTCTGTTTTTGTGCCAGTACCATATTGTCCTAATTACTGTAGCTTTGTAGTATAGCCTGAAGCCAGGGAGTCTGTTTCCTCCAGCTCTGCTTTTTTCCCTCAAGACTGCTTTGGCTATTCAGGGTCTTTTGTGTCTCCACACAAATTTTAAGACTTTTTGTTCTAGTTCTGTAAAAAAATGCCATTGGTAATTTGATAGGGATTTCATTGAATCTGTAGATTGCTTTGGGTAGTATAGTCAGTTTCACAATATCGATTCTTCCAATCCAAGAACATGGTATATCTCTCCATCTGTTGGTATCATCTTTAATTTCTTTCATCAGTGTCTTATAGTTTTCTGCATACAGGTCTTTTGTCTCCCTAGGTAGGTTTATTCCTAGGTATTTTATTCTTTTTGTTGCAATGGTAAATAGGAGTGTTTCTTTAATTTCTCTTTCAGATTTTTCATTATTGGTATACAGGAATGCAAGAGATTTCTGTGCGTTAATTTTGTATCCTGCAACTTTACCAAATTCATTGATTAGCTCTGTCGTTTTCTGGTTCCATCTTTAGGATTCTCTATGTATAGTATCATGTTATCGGCAAACAGTTACAGTTTTACTGACTCTTAACTCCCTCCTCCCCTCCCTTTCTGTATCTACCTTCCTTAGGTGCTGAGAGCACTTACTCATGAGCCCAAAAAAAGACTGCAATTTGAGTCACAGCTCCCCCCACCCCCAGGCATGCATCTTCTAGATCTACAAATGTCCAGAATGACAAATGCAATGTAAGGAACATCAGCCAGCCAGCTGGTGGGGAGGTCATGGCTCTACTTTGCTTTCTTCTACTCACGCCTTCTCTAAAGAAAGGCAGAAAGCGTCTGGGGGAACCACTGACTGAACCAGATCAAAGAATTCATTACCAAGGGCCCATCACTGGGGAGATAAAGCTCAAGAGAGGAGCTAGAGTGAGGGAGATGGGAGGAGAGAGCTGGAAAGTGAGAATGTGCCTGAGAGAAAAGGTGACAAGAGTCAGAGCTGGTTCAGGGTCAAACGCTGAAGTCAAGTTTATTTGGGAGGCCGTCATTTTCTTAAGCTTCACTGTGCCCTCAAGCTGGCAGTTCCTTCCTGGTGCTAGCCTGGCCTGACCCCACTTGGTCCAGACCTCTCTCATCTTTTCCCTTCAAAAGATACCTGTTCTGAAATAACCTTCACCCACTCTCTTTTTTTTTCTTTCTTTCTTTCTCTTTCTCAGGTCCTGTCCCTCTCTTTTTCTGAGAAAGGAATCTGTGCTGAGACTTTAGTGAGTAACAATGAATCAGTTAGTCGACTTAAATAAAATATTTGCATTTTAAAAGGAGCCAAAGAAAAGGTAGAATTTCAAAGAAAGCTCCCTGAAATTCCACCCCACCCTCCCATCCGCATGCTGAGTTGTTCTTGCTCATAAGTGTCTCTATCTCTTCCTCTCAGGATCTTTTTAGGAACCACAGTAATTTAGGGCTACAGAAACTATAACTTGTCCTTGTGTACATTTGTGATACTTGTTAAGGCTACAGAAGTTGAACTCTAGATTTATAAATAGCATTAAATTTATCTTTTTAGCGACTTTAAGCTGATATTTTGTTTTTGGTTTTTGATCTGAAGCCCTAATCCAGAACCTCAGTAGTATAGTTATATGAGTTAGTTGAGAACAGGAGTGGGGAAACACACAAAGGGAAGAATCAGTGGATGGTTAAGTTTTACTAAAAAAGTCTTCTGGACCCCAGTTTGAGGGAATCAGTTGTGTCATCTGCTCTTACTTAATATAGATAGATGGCTAGACAAAGCCTCTCAAGCCTGTATCTTTTCTCCTAGTTACCATTATTCTCTTGATGGCAACTACCATAATCGCTGGGGGTTTTCCCATTAAGCGAACCTAGTAATTGAGAACACATTGGATGAAAACTTGTTTTTCTCTCACAACAGTGGGCGGAGATTGCATAAGGGATAACATTAACTATGGATCTCCTATACCAAACCTCCACACTCATGCCCATAGAGGGAGATGTTTTAAGCTATTTTTAGATTTGTTTAGAGATTGGGAGTGGACCAAAACTTTGTTTGGTCCACTCCCAAGGGAAGTATTTCAAGGGGGAGAAAAAGTTAGTCAGACCATATTTTATGGCACTTGCTTTATAATAATCAACATAATGATCACATAAATATGTATGATATGCAAACACAAAAAAGAGTCATCAAACAAGTAGGAGGCTGAGAAGAGATTGACATCTGTGCTTCTGATCCTTTCCTCTGTGCCCCATTGTCAGGAATGTTTTGTGGGTCATTGTTGCTCCTCAGCCTCTTAACTGGGCCATACCAGGTCCTCCTGGTTGATAGCACAGTCAGGTAAATAGTTCCTCATAGTATAATGTGAAGCAAGGGGACATTAGCAAATTAAACAGAATACTTAGCATACTTGGAAAATTTTCACTAAAATAAAACAAACCTTTGTTGATTTTTCCATCTGACCTAAGATTTCTGATAGCTATTCTGCCCTCCCCTCTCTGTCTCAGCCTATAGATAGAACTACCCCATCACTGTGAAAGCAAATCAATATTTACCTCCATTCTATGCCAGGTGCCCTGAACTCACATGTTGATGAAGTACAGAGAAGTGTTATTATTGTCTATCTAGTTTTCAGGTCTAAAGATGGTAATAGCACCAGCATGTCCTTCTCCTAGAGAGAAGATATAAAATATGTATTAAACATCAAAAATCTTTTAATTACTTTCTAAACACCTTCAGGAATCAAACCACCTGCAAAAGACCATCAGTCCCACGTCCATTGAAAGTTGTTTCTTGACAAAGGAATTTGTCACTTGCTTGTGGGGGTCATTGATTTCTGTCATGTAGCTTCTACATCAAAATCATATCATGATTTTCTTCTCATTAGCACAAGTTCTCTTTCTAAAGATATTTCCTTTGATGTACCCACTACTACTGTCTACAAGTTGTTTAAATTTTTAATCTTTATTCCTTGTCATTCTTGCATAGCAGGAAAGGAAATCTTTTTTTTTTAAATTTTTTTATTTATTTATTTTTGGCTGTGTTGGGTCTTCGTTTCTGTGCCAGGGCTTTCTCTAGTTGCGGCAAGCGGGGGCCACTCTTCATCGCGGTGCGCGGGCCTCTCACTATTGCGGCCTCTCTTTTTGCGGAGCACAGGCTCCAGACGCGCAGGCTCAGTAGTTGTGGCTCACGGGCCCCGTTGCTCCGCGGCATGTGGGATCTTCCCAGACCAGGGCTCGAACCCGTGTCTCCTGCATTGGCAGGCAGATTCTCAACCACTGCACCACCAGGGAAGCCCCCGAAAGGAAATCTTAATTGCTGTGTATTTACAGTCAATCTCTAGACTGTTGGATTAATTCATGCATCAATTCAATAATTCATTTGATAAATTTGATTAAAATCACACTTGTACCATGCACCTTGATGAGGATCCAAAAATTGAATAAGACATTTTGGAAATAGAGACTGGTGATAGTTGCACATCATTGTGAGTGTAACTAATGCCACTGAATTGTATACTTAAAAGTGATTAAAATGGAAAAGTTTATGTTACATGTATTCTACTGCAATAATAAAAATGCTTCCCTCCCAAAATTGAATAAGACAGTCCTGGTCCTCCCACTGCACAGAGTTTAGTAGGAAAGATCAACACGTGCAATAAAGAGTCCTTGGTGGGAAGATAGATGTATGTAAAGGGCATGCTGGATGCAAAGGAGGAAGGAATGAATTAAATTTAACTTTTAATTTATTTTTGTTTTATTTTTTAGTGGTGGTGGTGGTGGTGACTACAAAAGGCCTCTAGAGCTGAGGCTTCAAAGATGAGCAATTCTTCTCCAGAAGCCAAAGGCTCAGTCTTCCCTCAAACACTGGATTCGACCATGCAGGCAAGAACATTTGGAGAGCAGTAGAAACCTTGGGTAGCTTAGTCTTTTTTTTTTTTTTTTTTAAGATTTTTTTGATGTGGACCATTTTTAAAGTCTTTATTGAATTTGTTACAATATTGCTTCTGTTTTATGTTTTGGTTTTTTAACCCCAAGGCATGTGGGATCTTAGCTCCCTGACCAGGGATCGAACACGCACCTCCTGAATTGTAAGGTGAAGTCTTAACCACTGCACCGCCAGGGAAGTCCCATGGGTAGCTTAGTCTTAAATCCAGTACTTCTTTCTACTATCATTAACTCATCCTACCCAGGGCCAGATTAGACCGAGACAAGAAAGGCATCTAGGATGCAAAATTTAAGGAGCTGTTAGCTCTTACAGCCTATCAAGTGCCAGCTCTGCACTTGCATGGCCCTGAGAAGGAGTGACCTCCCTAAATGTCCACAGCTCCATTGTAGTACTTGGCATCCTGTTCTGTAGTTGCCTGTTTTCTCATAGACTATTAACTGTGTCTTGTTCATCTTTGTATCCCCTGAGGCTAGTACAAACTGCAGCACATAGAAAGCACTCAATTAATGATGAGATGTATTTGTAAGTATTTTTAAAATAAATAAATGAATAACCATTCTTCACCACATACCCTAAGGACAGTGTCTTCAGCCTGTGTCTTCTCCTCAGCTCCCATCTCTGTCCTGTCAAATTGAAGTTTTTTCAAGGTTCATGCTCCCTGAAGGCCTCCCAGTAGATACTTCCTCTGTGCCTCTGGAACCCTTCCCATCTTCACCTTTTTTTTTCAGGTTTTTTTTTTTTTTCTCCTTGTGACTGATTTTGAACATTTGCTCTGTCTTCAAGTCTACGGTGTTTTCCCTTGGGTCTAATTCACTGCTGATCCCACCCAATTAAATTTTTATTTTGGATATTGCATTTTTCATCTCTAGAGGTTCCATTTTGTTCTTTTTTAAAAATCTTCTATTTATCTCCTCACTATGTTTGGGTTTTCTTTATATCCTTGAGCATATGGAACATGTTTATAGAACATGTTTCAATGTCCTTGTTCACTAATTTCATCTTCTCTGTCATTTCTGGATCTCTTTCTACTACCTGATGTTTTTCCTAGACACAGGTCACATTTTCTTACTTCTCATGGCTAGAAGTAGAAGACAATCCTCACTATTTTCTTCATACACTTTCTTCAACCTTATTTTTTTTAAAGCACATCTGACTTTTTCTTAATGATAGAACTTCCCTCTCTTCTTCCCCAAGTGCATCCTTTTTTCAATCCCTTCCTCTCTTAGGTCCAGGAAGAGTGGTTAGAACTGACTTTGCCATACTGTTGTTTCTTGGTCATGGTCCACCTGCACTGTCTCTTTTGACATACACAAAATGTACTTCTAAAACTCTCTCCTTTTCTCTTTGATACGTCTCTTCACCTCCTGGATACTCTATCTTCCTTTATAGAGGTTTCTAGCATCTGATTTTTGGTTTCCTTTTCCTGATTCCCATGTCCTTTCCTATTCCTTCTGTTGCCATACTCAATGCTGACTTTAGCATCATATACTTAGGGATCCTTTCAGCATCCTGGGGTCTCATTTCCTCTCCTCAAAAGCCTCAGAACCAACACAGCCTGGAATCCTGCTGCCCAGGAGTCCTTTGATCCATCCACACTTCACTCTCTGAAACTTCTTCCACAACACTTATAACATGTGTTCCTACCCTATTCTTAAATTCTAAATACATCTTCATACTCTTCATTTCTAGCAAATGATCTTACCTTTTACTTCACATAGAAAATAAAAGCCAAGATGTGAATTCCCACTACCTCATTCATCTCTAAATTTAATTTCTCTGTACCTCTATTTATATTTTCTATCTTTGGGAATATGACCATTCTTATTTCTTAGGTAATGCCTTCCATCTATGCCCTTGAGCACATGTCCATGTATTCTCCTGAGCAATGCTCCTAAAAACATGCTCCCTTCCTCTTATACCTCCTGCTCACCTATAGCTATTTAATCCCTCAAATAGAGGTATGCTTTATTCTCGGTAGATCAGTAATAGCTATCATGCAATGTGCCTTGATATATGCCTACTACTTTGCCAGGTGTTTTTCCTGTATTCTCTCCTGTACTGGGGATGCACCTCAGTCTAGAAACTCAACTGTGAAACTTCCAACTCCAGCTATGAAACATTAGCTTATCAGGGTAATCTTCCCGTCAAGTACTTCTAGGAAATCTGGATGAATATATTCCTAAAAATGTGTTTGAAGGCTTTAGAGAACAATAAAGCCAGTGAGGACTTCAAGGGCTAAGATCCTGGAGACATGGGAGCCCTGAGAAATGAGTCCAACGTTTAAAGCCTCCTTTTCTTTGATAGATCGCCAATTCTAAAGCAACAGCTGAGAGGCTAATAAGTAGTTAGAGTTCAGAGCCCACCTAGAAGGAGGAGTCCCAATAAATATACTCCAGAATTTTACCTGAACTCTAGAAAGGCTAGACCAGACCAGACCTAGCTTCAAATCACCTCAACTCAGGATTGGATTAAGGTGACCTGCCTCTTATTTAACTGCTGCTAGAAGTAAGTGTAGATCCTCTTGGGAGAGAGGTAATACTGTCTGAAGTCTGGGCACTTGTCACTATTCCCCCTGTCACCCCGCCTTGTGCAATTCAACCTGTCCTGTCACGTGGACTAATGCGACAGCTAACTGATCTCCATGTCTGCGGTCTTTCTGCTCTTCTGCCCACATGATACTACATCAGCATATTTTTTCTAAAGCACAAATATTATTGTATCACCCCTCCCTTCTCAAATACTTTCCTAAAGTTCATTAACTTTTATAAAGTGACATTAAACTTTATAGAGTAGAGCCCAAAGGTTTTTTAAATGGTTGACAATGGTAGACATGACATTGCCCTGCCCATCTTTCCACCTCATCTCTTCTTTTTTCCTTTGAACTTGAGAGGAAAATACTCTCCATCCTCTGTATGTTCCCACTTGCTCTTCTATCTGCAGGGAACACCCTTCACCTGATTAACAACTTCACCTGATTAACAACTATGAGGTCTTCACAGCTCTACCCAGTGTTGGGTTTCCCATTCCTGCACCAGGATACACTTTCCTGTTGTTTATACCAAATATCTCTCTACTTTTCTACTTATAACTCTCAACTCATCTTATTGTTATTACTTGTTTATTTTTCTTTTAAAATCCCTCGAATGTGACCTTTTTCTTTCACTTTTTTATTTTTAACATTTGCCTCCCTACCAGACAATAACTTCTGTGATAGCCGAAAGACAAGCTACATAATTTCCAGGGCCCAGTGCAAAATGAAAATATGGGGTAACATGTTCAAAAATTATTAAGAATTTCCAGACAGTGACAGTAGACCACTAAACTAATCATGGGGCCCTTCCAAGCATGGTGTCTTGTGTGACTACACATGTTATACACCCACGAAACTGGCCCTGGATGGTAGAAACAGGTTCGACTAATTAACTTCTGGAACCCCAACTCCTACCACTGTGCCTGATGCATATACACACTTAATAAAGTTTTGTTGAGTGAATAAATGAAAGAAGGAATTCCTCTCAGCAACTCTTTCAAAACTTTCAATTGTTCATCAAAACCCTCACCCCACGACTTCTATATTTCAACCTACTCCCTCAAGTGAGAAAACTGAAGCAATCTGTTCATAATTCCATAAATGTTCCCATCACTTTCCTTTATTCCCTCCCATCCTAGTGGAAGGGGTTTTCCACTTCTAAAATCGCAGACTACTTCCCGCTGCTTTGGGTCTCATCCTTTCCAATCTCCTGGTGTGCTATCCATGACCACTTCCTTCTGTGTCTTCAACTTTTCAATGGCTGTCTTCCTTCTGTCAT
The DNA here is from genome assembly GCF_028023285.1 of Balaenoptera ricei. NCBI lineage: Eukaryota > Metazoa > Chordata > Mammalia > Artiodactyla > Balaenopteridae > Balaenoptera > Balaenoptera ricei. Next base: position 131,131,527 of record NC_082639.1, read on the forward strand.
AAACACATTTTATGCCTTCTCAGTCCTAAAACAAATGAAACATAAACAAAACCTTCCTTGACCACCTTATTCACCTCTTGGTACTACCCTATGATTCAATTTCCCTCCATAGGCAAGTGTCTTGAGAGAACAATCTACCTTATCTTCACAGAGTAGTGTCCCTTGCTACACATGGGTCCTTAACACACTACAGTCATGTTTCTGCTCCCTTCCTCCATTTCATGGAAGAATTTTGGCATAAGTCAGCAAATATTGCTAAATTCAGCATATGAGTTGGGGTCCTTATCATTAGCTACTTGCTTCTTCTTGCCAGAAATTCTATCTTCCCTTGGTTTATGTGAGTACCACTTCATTCTGTTTTTCCTTACTTTTGCTCAGTTTTCTCTGTTTGTCTCCTTTCATTTTAACCATTGTTTCCACATTAATGACTCCCAAATTGATCTCTAACTCAGACCTTTTGGAGCAATTCTTTGTGAGTGACCTACAGACCTTAAACTCTATACTCCAAAACTGAATGAATAGTCCTACCCTTGAGATTTACCCTCAAATGCCTTTTAGTTGCTTAAAATGGGGATTCATTGTAGTGGTTGCTGTGAGGTGACACCCAGATTCTCCTTCAGGACAGAAAGGTGTATTTCCCCAATGCAGACAGACCTGAGCTAACAGATCTCTTCAGAATTGCCTGAATTGAAGAGAGTTGCCTTGCTGAAGGTCATGGCAGTCTTAATTCAATGAACAATTGATACAGAAGTATAAATTCCAGCCTTTCTTCAAACTCAGGATGACTCTGAAGTGCCATCCCAGAGCTCTCCATACGGTTGGTTGAGGCCTTCATTGAGACTGCATGAGAGCCCACCTTCTTTCTCTGCCAAATCCTCCTCCCTCCTCTCCCTTCCCTTCCCCTCCTCTCTCTTCCCTTCCCTGTCCCTCACCTTCTTTTTCCTTCCCTTCCACAGGTATTAATGCCAAGAGCATTCCCCTCATGAACTTCCTACACACTAAACTATTCCTCAGATTATGTTTCCTGGGAAACCCAACTTGTGATAGTCATCCAGACATCTCAATTTTATTTGCTTACTCATCCAGTTAAATACCAAGTTATATAGATACCAAGATTTACATGTTTTTTCTTCTTCAATAAATCTGTTTTCTTCTCTTAACTCTGTTTTCTTCAGCACTCCCCTTGACACTTTACTTCAGACTCTCATGTAATTCTCCATAGTACTACTTCTGTAGCCTCCTAGTTATCTTCTTGCCTCTGGTCTGACGCTTTTCCAATTCATCATTCAAGACTGCTCCCAGCAGAATCTTTCCAGAATATAAATGTAATCTAGAAAATCATCTGCTTCGTAAGGACTTTTGATGGCTCTTCATGGCTGGCATTCATTCATTAAGTCAGTCAGCGAGCTTTTATTAAAACTTCATCATGTGCCAGGCACTATAATAAGTTCTAGGGATACAAAGTTGAACAAAATGAAGAGTCCCTGCCCTCATGGAGCTTATAGCAAAGGAAACATTATAAACAAAGATATGTGAGGTAAATAAGCAGAAGCACAGAGGGCTTACAATCTGGTAAAGGGGAAAGACGTGGATCAAACAACTGATCATATAGGCAAACTGAAATTAACATCGTAATAAGCTCCACATAAGACAGATTCATGGAGCTATAAGCACTTATAAGAGAGTATGACCTAATCACAGAAGCCAAGAAGAATTTACCAAAAAAGTGACATTTTGGGTAAAACTTAAATGCTTTAGCTTGGAACAGAAAACTTTATATTCTGATCCCAACCTCCCTTTACAGCTTTATTTTCCATCAATTCAGCCCATCCCACCTACTATATCCATTTACCCTTTACCCCGGTTTTATGGAGACTTCTGTGCTTCTCTTATTTACCTCACATGCCTTTGTTTATAATTTTCCCTTTGCTGTAATTTTCTCTCTCCACCACCCTGCTCCACCACTTTCTTAATCAAGCTATCTCCTACTCATCCTTTAAATATAAATATAGTTATTACTTTCTCTGGGAAACCTTTCCTAATCCTCTAGTATGATTTTGATGTTGTTCCTTAACAATATTCTTTCTCCATATTCATATCTTTATCGAGTTTAACATGATATAATGCTATATATTTAAGTTTATTGAGAGACAGGATCATGTTTGAGGTTATAGTGTCCATGCCAAACATGGCATATGGCACATAAAAGATAAAAATTTATGACTGAGTAAATAAAATAAATGAAGAATGAATGAATGAACGAATGAATAAAAGGAATTTGCATACATATATGACTCCACATGTCCTTCTATAAATTAATATAAAATTTAGCACTAAATTAGCTACACATCAAGTATGATAACTAAAAGTCTTCAAGTAAGCAAGCTTTAAGCATCCTTCAAGCTTTTAACTGAGAAGTGATCATGTAGTATTAGATTCGATTTAGTCATTTAAATGGTCAAAACCAAACGAGCCATCCACTTCCCAGTCTGATGGTTTTGGTCACCTCATATAATGGCTATATGAAGATCCTTTCCATTTCCATGCAATGTATCAGCCAGCAGTTAATCTAGGGACTTATTGCAGTAGAGTCAAGGTTTAAATACTGTATTCATGCTTCTGTGTTCTATGGAGCACAGCTTGGTAGGATCCCAGCTGCTACATTCCATCCACCAAATGATGTTAGTTGTAAGCAGAAAAGATAATCTATGTACCGTTTAGTTCTTAGTTAGAAAAGACTGAGAATAAACAGAATTTTTCTAAGTCAAATTGTCAAAATGTAAACAAATCACTAAATCTAGATGGAATTCACCCAAGAATTTGAAGAAATTCAAGGGTGACATTGCAAAACTGTGGCCATTTTCCCAAAGTGATTACTAATAGCTCCCACAGCAGAAGGTTGTCATCATCATTACCAACAACTCCACAGCAGAAGGTTGTCTCCAATCTATTAGGACATTATCCAACAAGGCACTGCAGAGTTGCTTCACTTTCATATTGAGGAAGGATATAGATCTCTGATAAATGAGAAAGACTTTGGAGATTTAAGGAAGCATAACCTTCTGAGAGAAAGTAGCCTGCTTTCTGCCAGGAAAAACCTTGGCTAACTAATTTACTTAAACTTCTTTTGGATGGTAAATTGAAACACAGAAAAAGAATAACCAGAGGACATATTCTAATGAAAGTTTCTCCCCCCAAAACATTTTAATAGTTCCAAATTCTAAGATTAATAAAATAAGTGGAAGAGGGTAGGGAAAGTGTCCACCAACATAGAAAAAAAATCAGCCCAAATCTTCATCTTATCCCCCATGAGGATTATCTTACTAAAACATGTCTGATCATGCCTCTTCCCTGGTCAAAACCTTTAGTAGTTTTTCAGAGTTGATAGGATAAAATGGAATGTCTCAGCATGGCATAAAAGGATCTTCAACATTTGAGCTCTGTTTTACCAGCTATATCTCCTGCCAGGCTTCTCCAGTATTAAATTAGTTGTTTTTGATAAACTTGCCACTTTCTTTTTTCCCTCCAAGGTTTTACACACGCAGTGTCCTCTGCCCAGAATGTCCTCCTTCCCTTTCTCCTACTAACAAATTCCTGATCATCTTTCAAAATCTGGTTCAGAAGTTAACTCTTCCATCAAGTCTTCTCTGCCTCCATTTTAGCTTTGATGACACTTTAACAAAACCCTTGTACTCTAACTAAACATATCTACCTAGAATTACAACCTAAACATTGGTTCAAAGAACCATCTAAAATTAAAATTCTAAGGGAGAATTGTAAAGAGAAAAATGACAAAAGTGAGTCTCATGACCTTTGAATAGGTTATATTATACAACCATTCTCATCCTGACTTATTTACCTACAGATCGGCAGCTTTCCTACAATCCCAGTAAGAGATGACTCAGGAAACATAAGTAGGGCATCAAACTCATGAGTTCTGGAACCAGGCAGACCAGGATTATAAAGGTTGAAATATGGACCAAAATAAATATGCTAACATTTGTTTTGTGTAACAAATGTATCTCAAATTTTATTTTATTTTTTAAAATTTATTTATTTATTTTAGTTGCATTGGGTCTTTGTTGCTGTGCGCAGGCTTTCTCTATTTGTGGCAACCAGAAGTTACTCTTAGCAGTGTGTGCAGGCTTCTCATTGTGGTGGTTTCTCTTGTTGCAGAACACGGGCTCTAGGCACGTGGGCTTCAGTAGTTGTGGCTTGTGGGCTAGTTGCTCTGCAGCATGTGGGATCTTCCCAGATCAGGGCTCGAACCCATGTCCCCTGCATTGGCAGGCGGATTCTTAACCACTGCACCTCCAGGGAAGCCCGCATCTCAAAATGTTAATATAAATTAAAAATCAGCTACATGGAAATTTAATGTATTTCATGCTGTGTGATCTTCCTCTTTCTAGGTCCATACATGGAGGCTAGGCAGTGAAAGAAAGTAAAAAAGAGGAGGAGCTTCAAGATGGCGGGAGAGTAAGACATGGAGATCACCCTCCTCCCCACAAATACATCAGAAATACATCTACGTGTGGAACAACTCCTACAGAACACCTACTGAACGCTGGCAAAAGACCTCAGACCTCCCAAAAGGCAAGAAACTCCCCACGTACCTGGGTAGGACCAAAAAAAAAGAAAAAACAGAGACAAAAGAATAGGGATGGGACCTGTACCAGTGGGAGGGAGCTGTGAAGGAGGAAAGGTTTCCACACACTAGGAAGCCCCTTCGCAGGCAGAGACTGCGGGTGGCAGAGGGGGGAAGCTTCGGAGCCATGGAGCAAAGTGCAGCCACAGGGGTGCAGAGGGCAAAACGGAGAGATTCCCACACAGAGGATCGGTGCCGACCAGAATTCACCAGCCCCAGCCTGTTCACCCGCCGGGACAGGTGGGTGCTGGGAGCTGAAGCTCCAGCTTCAGAGGTCAGATCCCAGGGAGAGGACGGGGGTTGGCTGTGTGAACACAGCCTGAAGGGGGCTAGTGCACCACAGCTAGCCCGGAGGGAGTCTGGGAAAAAGTCTGGACCTGCCTAAGAGACAAGAGGCCATTGTTTCAGGGTGCATGAGGAGAGGGGATTCAGAGCACCACCTAAATGAGCTCCAGAGATGGGCGCGAGCCGTGGCTATCAGCGCAGACACCAGAGATGGGCGTGAGATGCTAAGGCTGCTGCTACAGCCACCAAGAAGCCTGTGTGTGAGCACAGGTCACTATCCACACCGCCCCTCCCAGGAGCCTGTGCAGCCCACCACTGCCAGGGTCCCATGATCCAGGGACACATGATCCAGGGACAACTTCCTCGGGAGAACACACAGCGTGCCTCAGGCTGGTGCAATGTCACACCAGCCTCTTCTGCTGCAGGCTTGCCCCGTACTCCATACCTCTCCCTCTCCACGGCCTGAGTGAGTCAGAGCCCCCGAATCAGCTGCTCCTTTAACCCCGTCCTGTCTAAGCAAAGAATAGACGCCCTCAGGCGACCAGAAGAAGAGGCAGGGCCAAATCCAAAGCTGAATCCCAGGAACTGTGTGAAAAAATAAGAGAAGGAAATCTCTCCCAGCAGCCTCAGGAGCAGCAGATTAAATCTCCACAATCAACCTGATGTACCTGCATCTGTGGAATACCTGAATAGACAAGGAATCATCCCATATTGAGGAGGTGGACTTTGGGAGCAACGAGAGAGATATACATATATATATATTTTTTTTTTTTCTTCTCCTTTTTCTCTTTTTGTGAGTGTGTATGCGTATGCTTCTCTGTTTGATTTTGTCTGTATAGCTTTGCTTTTGCCATTTGTCCTAGGGTTCATTTGTCCTAGGGTCCGTTATTTTGGTTTTTGTGTTTTGTTTCTTTTAGTATAGTTTTCAGCACTTGTTATCATTGGTGGATTTGTTTTTTGGTTTGGTTGTTCTTTCTTTCTTTCTTTTCTTTAATTACTTAAAAGAATTGTTTTAATAATTATTTTTTGTTTTTTATTTTAATAACTTTTTAATTTAATTTAATTTTATTTTATCTTATTCCTTCTTTTTTCTTTTTTTCTCCCTTTTATTCTGAGCCGTGTGGATGACAGGCTTTTGGTGCTCCAGCCAGGCTTCAGGGCTGTGCTTCTGAGGTGGGAGAGCCAAGTTCAGGACATTGGCTGCCCAGAGACCCTTCCAGCTCCACGTAATATCAAACATCAAAAATCTCCCAGAGATCTCCATCTCAACGCCAAGACCCAACTCCACTCAACGACCAGCAAGCTACAGTGCTGGACACTCTATGCTAGAAAACTAGCAAGACAGGAACACAACCTCACCCATTAGCAGAGAGGCTGCTTAAAATCAAAATAAGGTCACACACACCCCAACACACACCACCAGATGTGGACCTGCCCACCAGAAAGACAAGATCCAGCCTCATCCACCAGAACACAGGCACTAGTCTTCTCCACCAAGAAGCCTACACAACCCACTGAACCAAACTTACCCACTGGGGGCAGACACCAAAACAATGGGAACTATGAACCAGCAGCCTGCGAAAAGGAGACCCAAAACACAGTAAGTTAAGCAAAATGAGAAGACAGAGGAACACACAGCAGATGAAGGAGCAAGGTAAAAACCCACCAGACCTAACAAATGAAGAGGAAATAGGCAGTCTACCTGAAAAAGAATTTGGAGTACTGATGGTAAATATGATCCAAAATCTTTAAAATAGAATGGAGAAAATACAAGAAATGTTTAACAAGGATATAGAAAAATTAAAGAGCAAACAAACAATGATGAACAACACAATAAATGAAATTAAAAATTCTCTAGAAGAGAGCAATAGCAGAATAACTGAGGCAGAACAATGGATAAATGACCTGGAAGATTAAATAGTGGAAATAATTACTGCAGAGCAGAATAAAGAAAAAAGAATGAAAAGAATTGAGGACAGTCTCAGAGAAATCTGAGACAATATTAAATGCACCAACATTCGAATTATAGGGGTCCCAGAAGAAGAAGAGAAAAAGAAAGAGACTGAGAAAATACTTGAAGAGATTATAGTTGAAAACTTCCCTAATATGGGAAAAGAAATAGTTAATCAAGTCCAGGAAGCACAGAGTCCCATACAGGATAAATCCAAGGAAAAACACAAGGGACACATATTAATCAAGCTACCAAAAATTAAATACAAAGAAAAAATATTAAAAGCAACAAGGGAAAAACAACAAATAGCGTACAAAGGAATCCCCATAAGGTTAACAGCTGATCTTTCAGCAGAAACTCTGCAAGCCAGAGGGAGTGGCAGGACATATTTAAAGTGATGAAAGGGGAAAACCTACAACCAAGATTACTCTACCCAGCAAGGATTGCATTCAGATTTGACGGAGAAATTAAAACTTTTAGAGACAAGCAGAAGCTAAGAGAATCCAGCACCACCAAACTAGCTTTACAAAAAATGCTAAAGGAACTTCTCTAGGCAGGAAAGGAAAAGACCTACAACAACAAACCCAAAACAACTAAGAAAGTGGTAATAGGGACATACATATCAATAATACCTTAAATGTAAATGGATTAAATGCTCCTACCAAAAGACATTGACTGGCTGAATGGATTAAAAAACAGGACCCATATATATGCTGTCTACAAGAGACCCACTTCAGTCCTAGGGACACATACAGAATGAAAGTGAGGCTATGGAAAAAGATATTCCATGCAAATGGAAATCAAAAGAAAGCTGGAGTAGCAATTCTCATATCAGACAAAATAGACATTAAAACAAAGACTATTACAAGACACAAAGAAGGACACTACATAATGATCAAGGAATCAATCCAAGAAGAAGATATAACAATTGTAAATCTTTATGCACCCAACATAGGAGCACCTCAATAGACAAGGCAAATACTAACAGCCATAAATGGGGAAATTCACAGTAACACGGTCATAGTCGGGGACTTTAACACCCCACTTTCACCAATGGACAGATCATCCAAAATGAAAATAAATAAGGAAACACAAGCTTTAAATGATATATTAAACAAGATGGACTTAATTGACATTTATAGGACATTCCATCCAAAAACAACAGAATACACTCTCTTCTCAAGTGCTCATGGAACATTCTCCAGGATAGATCATATCTTGAGTCACAAATCAAGCCTTGGTAAATTTAAGAAAATTGAAATTGTATCAAGTATCTTTTCCGACCACAACGCTATGAGATGAGATATCAGTTATAGGAAACAATGTGTAAAAAATACAAACACATGGACGCTAAACAATACATTACCTAATAACTAAGATATCACTGAAGAAATCAAAGAGGAAATAAAAAAATACCTAGAAACAAATGACAATGAAAACACGATGACCCAAAACCTATGGGATACAGCAAATGCAGTTCTAAGAGGGAAGTTTATAGCAATACAATACTACCTTAAGAAACAAGAAACATATCAAACAAACAACCTAACCTTACACCTAAAGTATTAGAGAAAGAAGAACAAAAAACTCCCCAAAGTTAGCAGAAGGAAAGAAATCATAAAGATCATATCAGAAATAAATGAAAAAGAAATGAAGGGAACTATAGAAAAGATCAATAAAACTAAAAGCTGGTTCTCTGAGAAGATAAACAAAATTGATAAACCATTAGCCAGACTCATCAAGAAAAAAAGGGAGAAGACTCAAATCAATAAAATTAGAAATGAAAAAGGAGAGGTAACAACTGACACTGCAGAAATACAAAGGATCATGAGAGATTACTACAAGCAACTATATGCCAATAAAATGTACAACCAGGAAGAAATGGACAAATTCTTAGAAATGCACAACCTTCTGAGAGGGAACCAGGAAGAAATAGATAATATGAACAGACCAATCACAAGCACTGAAATTGAAGCTGTGATTAAAAATCTTCCAACAAACAAAAGTCCAGGACCAGATGGCTTCACAGGCGAATTCTCTCAAACATTTAGAGAAGAGTTGACACCTATCCTTCTCAAACTCTTCCAAAATATAGCAGAGGGAGGAACACTCCCAAACTCATTCTACAAGGCCACCATCACCCTGATACCAAAACCAGACAAAGATGTCACAAAAAAAGAAAACTACAGACCAATATCACTGATGAACGTAGATGCAAAAATCCTCAACAAAATACTAGCAAACAGAATCCAACAGCACATTAAAAGGATCATACAATATGATCAAGTGAGGTTTATCCCAGGAATGCAAGGCTTCTTCAATGTACGAAATCAATCAACGTGATACACCATATTAACAAATTGACGGAGAAAAAACATATGATCATCTCAAGAGATGCAGAGAAAGCTTTCAACAAAATTCAACACCCATTTATGATGAAAACCCTCTAGAAAGTAGGCAAAGAGGGAACTTACCTCAACATAGTAAAGGCCATATATGACAAACCCACAGCCAACATCGTCCTCAATGGTGAAAAACTGAAACCATTTCCACTAAGATAAGGAACAAGACAAGGTTTCCCACTCTCAGCACTATTATTCAACATAGTTTTGGAACTTTTAGCCATAGCAATCAGAGAAGAAAAAGAAATAAAAGGAATCCAAATTGGAAAAGAAGAAATAAAGCTGTCACCATTTGCAGATGACATGACACTATATATAGATAATCCTAAAGATGTTACCAGAAAACTACTAGAGCTAATCAATGAATTTGGTAAAGTACTAGGATACAAAATTAATGCACAGAAATCTCTTGCATTCTTATACACTAATGATGAAAAATCTGAAAGAGAAATAAGGAAACACTCCCATTTACCATTGCAACAAAATGAATAAAATACCTAGGAATAAACCTACCTAGGGAGACAAAAGACCTGTATGCAGAAACCTGTAAGACGCTGATGAAAGAAATTAAAGATGATACAAATAGATGGAGAGATATACCATGTACTTGGATTGGAAGAATCAACATTGTGAAAATGACTATACTACCCAAAGCAATCTACAGATTTAATGCAATCCCTATCAAACTATGACTGACATTTTTCACAGAACTAGAACAAAACATTTCACAATTTGTATGAAAACACAAAAGGCACCGAATAGCCAAAGCAATCTTGAGAAAGAAAAAAGGAGCTGGAGGAATCAGTTTCCTGACTTCAGACTATACTACAAAGCTACAGTAATCAAGACAGTATGGTACTGGCACAAAAACAGAAATATAGATCAATGGAACAGGGTAGAAAGCCCAGAGATAAACCCATGCACATATGGTCACCTTATCTTTGATAAAGGAGGCAAGAATATACAATGGAGAAAAGACAGTCTCTTCAGTAAGTGGTGCTGGGAAAACTGGACAGTTACATGTGAAAGAATGAAAGTAGAACACTCCATAACACCATACACAAAAATAAATTCAAAATGGAATCAGGACCTAAATGTAAGGCCAGACACTATAAAACTCTTAGAGAAAAACATAGGCAGAACACTCTATGACATAAATCACAGCAAGATCCTTTTTGACTCAGCTCCTAGAGAAATGGAAATAAAAACAAAACTAAGCAAATGGGACCTAATGAAATTTAAAAGCTTTTGCACAGCAAAGGAAACCGTAAACAAGATGAAAAGACAACCCTCAGAATGGGAGAAAATATTTCCAAATGAAACAACTGGCAAAGGATTAATCTCCTAAAATTTACAAGCAGCTCATGCAGCTCAATATCCAAAAAACAAACAACTCAATCCAAAAATGGGCAGAAGACCTAAATAGACATTTCTGCAAAGAAGATATACAGATTGCCAACAAACACATGAAAGAATGCTGAACATCATTAATCATTAGAGAAATGCAAATCAATACTACAATGTGATATCATCTCACACCGGTCAGAATAGCCATCATCCAAAAATCTACAAACAATAAATTCTGGAGAGGGTTTGCAGAAAAGGGAACACTGTTGGTGGGAATGTAAATTGACACAGCCACTATGGAGAACAGTATGGAGGTTCCTTAAAAAACTAAAAATACAACTACCATATGACCCAGCAATCCCACTACTGGGCATATACCCTGAGAAAACCATAGTTCAAAAAGAGTCATGTACCACAATGTTCATTGCAGCTCTATTTACAATAGCCATGACATGGAAGCAACCTAAGTGTCCACCTACAGCTGAATGGATAAAGAGGATATGGCACATATATACAATGGAATATTACTCAGCCATATAAAGAAATGAAATTGAGTTATTTTTAGTGAGGTGGATGGACCTAGAGTCTGTCATACAGAGTGAAGTAAGTCAGAAAGAGAAAAACAAATACCATATGCTAACACATATATATGGAATCTAAGAAAAAAAAATGGTCATGAAGAACCTACGGGCAAGATGGGAATAAAGATGCAGACCACTAGAAAATGGACTTGAGGACATGGGTAGGGATAAGTGTAAGCTGGGGCAAAGTTAGAGAGTGGTAGTGTATATATGCACATATATACACTACCAAATGTAAAATAGATAGGTAGTGGGAAGCAGTCACATATCACAGGGAGTTCAGCTCGGTGCTTTGTGACCAGCTAGAAGGATGGGATATGGAGGGTGGGAGGGAGGGAGCTGCAAGAAGGAAGAGATATGGGGATATATGTATATGTATAACTGATTCACTTTGTTATAAAGCAGAAACTAACACACCATTGTAAATTAATTATACTCCAATAAAAATGCTAAGGAAAAAAAGTAAAAAAGAATGAGAAAACAAGAAAGTAAGTAATATATATGGAAGATTTGCATATCTATATGTCATTTCTTCCTACCTTGGTTCATTTGACCTGCAAAAGTATATCCTTAAGTAGATGCTGTAATGTTATTCCTATTTTCTTAGTGGGATAAACTGAGACACAAGGATGATATGATATTTACTCCCGTTCCTGTGGTCAATAATCAGAAAAGAAGCATGAATTTGAATCCAGGAGTGATTCCAGTGTCTATTTTTGGAATTGTAATGGACTGGTATTTCAGAACAGATACATAACTTCCTTCTGCCCACTAAAACATTGGGGGAAGTCTACTGCGGGGTGGAGACGGTGCTTGAGAGAAAGGCTTCATGGTACACGTTCTTCTCTATAGCATTCCCTTCTGGAAATCCCTTGTAGCAGACTCCATTAGCTTCAGGTATCAGGCAATCATGTGCTTCAAGTCAACCTTTTTGGTAAGTCAGTTGGGGTAATTCACCTTTCCAGGGATATTTAAGAATGGGCATGTGACACTCACTATTCTGCCTAAAGAGACAAGAAGGGAAATCTGTTTGGAGGGAGGTAATGGTCCAAGAAAGATTTTGTTTGGCCTTATAAAAAAGGAAGCATGTGGAAAAACTACTCTTTTCTGTGTTTAGATTTGCCGTCGGCATGTGATGCTTACAGTTGTCACAGCCATCTTGGGACCATGAGGTTAGTCATCCTAAGGAGATACACCAGCTTGCTGAAGAAGGCATAGTGGAGAGGTAAAAAGAACCTACGTTCCTGATGATATTGTTAAGCTGCTAAATTTACTAACTTAGAACTGTCCTAACTCTGAATTTCTCTTTATGTGAGATACTATATTTCTTTGTGTTTAAACCATTTTGTATTTGGCCTTTTGTTACCTCTGCCTGAAATGTCCGAACCAACAAAGTTCTTTATTCTCATGTTTGCTGATGGTGGCTTCTTTCCCCTAATATATTATTGTGTCTATGTGTGTGTGCATGTGTGCGGAATAATGAGGGAAGGAGAAACGTGTCTTTATTTATCAAGAATAAGGCTTCCGGGCTTCCCTGGTGGCACAGTGGTTGGGAATCCACCTGCCAATGCAGGGGACATGGGTTTGAGCCCTGGTCTGGGAGGATCCCACATGCCGCGGAACAACTAGGCCCGTGAGCCACAACTACTGAGCCTGCGCGTCTGGAGCCTGTGCTCCGCAACAAGAGAGGCCGCGACAGTGAGAGGCCCGCGCACCGCGATGAAGAGTGGCCCCCGCTTGCCGCAACTGGAGAAGCCCTCGCACAGAAACGAAGACCCAACACAGCCAAAAATAAATAGATAAATAAATAAATTTTTTAAAAAAAGAATAAGGCTTCCTACCAGAATCCTTAGAAAGTTAGTAGTTTCAGAGCAAAATTTTAAAGTATAGAGAAAAACTTCAGATTAATTTTCAGGATCAGAAATTCAAAACAGAAAAAGGACAAGTACTATGCAGCAGAATGGAAATATCCTCAGTATGGAATGTGTGTGTGTTTTCCCTCCTCTATATGTTTCATTTTCATTAACTACCCGAGACCAAAAAATCTTGAACTAACAAGTTTTGGGGTGGTTTTCCGTCAGGGTTATGACTGGGGCAAAATTCAAAGGCAGTAGGAACTTCCAAGCACTCAGACCTTCAAATGATATCTCCTTTCATGCTCAAAGTCAACTTACTTCTCCACGGAGGCAGAAAATGCAAATAGAATATGTAAGAATGGGGGAAACCCCAGAGTAGACATTTGTTGGTTGTCTCCTCAGAATTCCCCTTATCCCTTTCCCAGCAATCTCTGATTTCCATTTAAAGATCCATGTATTTCCAGGGAAACTGAATCCTGTCTCTGTGCCAGATTTGCAGCATAGATGACCTATAAGTCACCAAATACATTTCATCCCCCAGGCCACTGTGATTGATAAGGAGCTGGTCCAATCACGGTAACTTTCAGAATGGCTGTTGGGAATCCAGTGCAAACACATTCTCTCTTTTCTGCTACATGAGGTACCATGTAGTCCTGAGACTTTTGGCTACCATCTTGGGACCAGCCTCAGGATGAAGTTGATATCAAAACCAGGTGACACTTTGAGACATTAAATTAGCCCTTATCTGAAGCCATCCCCATTTCTGGAATTTTCTATTTCACTATCCACTATATTTCCTTTAGTTTTAAATCAATTTGAATTTTGGGGGGTCATTTACAACCTAAAGCCTCCTAAGTGGTGCAGCCTGTGAAATTACCCAGTGCTTTCTTCTCATTTTACAAATGAGAAAATGAGGCTCATAGAGGGGAATTCACTTACCCAAGGTCAAACAGGTACATAGTTGATGGTTTGAAACTAGAAGATGAATTTCCTGTCTCCTGGTCTGTTTTTTTCTTGTAAACTTCTCCGCCCACAAATTATATAGATTGATGCTATTTTCTAGTTAAATTAGGATGCCAGGCAGACTTTCACTTACAAAACTAGTGAAAAATTATTCCTTTCTGTGGCTACTTGGACTCTGGATATGTAGTATTGAGAAGGGTTTGAGACTATGGAATGAAACCATTCTGGGCCACCGTGCTTCTAAGTCTCTTCCTGAACTTATATGTTATTTGCATTGCGAATGTCTCCCTTTTGGGGCTAGACACGAAACATGTGGCAATTCCTCAGACTATTTCCATAGCAACCAGCCGCATAAAGAATACTATTCTGAAACACAGGGTTTAGGAGCAGATATAGACTCCCAATCTGATTCTTCCTAATTACATGTTTTCCTTACTTGTATACATCTCTGTGTGTGTGTGTGTGTGTGTGTGTGTGTGTGTGTGTGTGTATAAGTGGTATGTATAGAAGAATATGATTTGGGAAGCTCTGTGACTAATCCATCTTTACTTATCTTTTCTTTTTTCTTTTTTCTTTTTCATTGAGAAGACTCTTTGTACCTCTCATTCACATTCTCTTCCTCCCTCCCTTCTTCTTTCCTTTCCTTCCTCCCTCCGGTCTTGAGACATGTCACCATTATTCGAAAAGAGAAAATCCTCTGTCTGTTTCAGCTAAGCATATGTCATTCATAGTGGTGGCTATGGAAATACTCAAAGAAAATACCTGAAAAGGGATATCAAAGTGAAAAATAAACTTTTCTCCAAGCAAGGAATATGGAAATGAAATGAGTTACTTTATAAAGCAACATATTATCTGTCACTGAAGTGTATACCAGAAAGCTTGGATTTTCTAACCAAATGCTTGGATTTTATAACTATGCCAGCAAAACGCCTGCATGCTGGCACTCAACTTCCTGAAGCTGCAAAGACTAGTCCATGGTCCTGCTCTTTTTCACAATGAGACATTTCCTCTGGGTAACTTATCTTCCCCCATCTTATTCTCAGAAAAATCACAACCTTCCCCATTTCCCCAAAGCACTTAAATATAAACTATTTATTCCTTTTTAAAATTATTAATTCATTTATTCAGGAATATTTGTTGAGTACCGACTATGTGCCAGGTACTGTACTAGGTCCTGAAGATATAACGGTGAGCAAGACACAAACAATTTTTAAACAAAAATTAAATTCCTGATAATGCCTGCCCTGTAGAGAGAAGGAAGGAAATGGGATTGTGGTTTTAACCACAGTTTTATCTCTTGAAAAAATAGTTGTGAAGTAAATGTGAAAGTTGTTAACATTTAGAAAATTTTAGTTGTTGATTATATGGGTACTTGTTATATTATTCTTGGTTATTTCTTGTATTTTTCAATTGAAAAACAGTTTGTAAACATAAATAAGAGGAATGCTAATACGACATCAGATTAAAGTGTGCCGAGGATTGAGGTGGAGGGGAGAAAAGGGGGACAGTGAGTTTGGGCCATTCTTTCAAGTTATTTGGCAGATAAGGGAGGGGAAAGATAGGGTAGAAGAAGGAGGAGGGTTGAGTCATATTCTCTCTCTTGGGAAAGATTTGAGCATGTCCAAATGCTCATGGGAAGGATCTGATTGAGAAGGAGGGTCTGAATATGCAAGAGACAGAAGGGGAGATTGTTCACGAGAAGATAAAGTGGAAAGGTCCAAAGCACAGAGAGAGGGGTCAGTGTTAGGATGGACAGCTTCTCTTTCCACAGAAGGAAAGAAGGTGCTGATGTAGGTAGGTTTGGAATCTTCATGGTTAAAAGTTGAGGGTGTTCTGGTTGATGGTTCCATAAGGCAAACACATACACACACACACACAGTGACACACTCATATATATCTAAAACTTCAGAGAGGTCAGGGGTCATTGTGGTAACTGGGTTAATTAGCTCTTCATTGCTAAGCTGAGCAAAATGCCATCTCACTACTGAAGTTCAGGTTCTCTTGACTTCTGTCCACCCCAGGAATGCTGGCTGCTGCTGTTTCCTACCTTCTCACTACTACTAGAATCCAAATTTTTTTTCTTTCATCTCTACAACAGCTGTCTTGATTCAGGGCATCTTCATCCCTTATCTAGATTATTTCAACAGCTTCCTAATTGACCTTTTTGTTTCCAATCCAGTTTCCAAACTGAAATAAGAATTCTATTGCTGAAATATAATTCTATTAAAAGAATTTCCATGGTTAAAACCCCTCCATAGCTTTTCTCTTTCTTTGAGATGAAAGCCAGCCTCCTACAGCCAACCGACAAGATGCTTTATAACCTGGACCTGGCCTGACTCTCTCATCTCTCCTCCCTGCACACTTGTTCTCTAAACTGTACAGAAATGCTTATAGTTCCTCAAATTTTGTCATGCCCTCTCTTGTCTGTGGGCTTTTGCACTCATTGTCTCCTCTGTCCAGTTCACTTCCTCCCACTTCCTAACCTTTACCTGGATAACTGCTAATTTATTCCTCAGGTCTCCTCTTAGATGTCATTCTTCCAGAAACCTCTCCTGATCCCCCAGAACTGGAGTGCTTGCCTCCTGAAAAGGTACCAAAATCACCCTGGCTATATCCTGTCATAGCATTCATTTATTTCTATCTTACTCTGAATTATATCCATATTTTAAGACAAAGTCTTCATTATGTTTACCATTGTATCCCCAACATTTTGCACAGTGTCTGGCTTATAAAATAAGCATTTAAAAATTATTTGTCAATTAAATGAAAGAAGAAGTGAATGCATGGACTTTTTACAGAAAGTAAAATTGTCACTCAGGATGAGCATAGACCTTGCCTGAAGTCCTCACCAAGTAAGTGAAGAGTAAATCTGAGTCTTGAGCCCTCCCCTCCTTTCCCCTCCCTTACCACCTCCTCTCCCTTTCCCTCCCCTCCTTCTTTCCTTTCCCTTCCCTTTCCTTCCCTTCTATTCTCTTCTCTCCATAATCTCTTACCCTGGAAGATTTTATCCACATGGCCAGCCATCATCTATGATGATGATTCACAAGTGTATATTTTCAGGGCTTTTTCAGGGCTCCAAAGTCATATCCAGAAGTCTAGTCAACATTTCCTCTTGGAAAGATTATGGGGATTTCAAGCTTAACACTATCTGACTAATTCCAACTCTATGTTCAAAACTTTGTTGAGAGTCTGATTGGCCCAGCATGGATCAGGCGACCATTCTTGTTCCCAGTGTGTTATGTTCTAGGCAGAGATGAGCATGGAATGATGGGGACACAGAGAGAAAGGTTCCAAACTATACCAGGAAAGTCAGATAAGACCTCCTAAAGAAGTGATACAGAAAGGGAATATTTACAACAGAATTCTCAACATTACACCTCCATCTTTGGATCCAGGAAATCAGCTGGTCAATTAACAACACCATCTCCTCCTTGGTTGGCAGATGTCCCTGACTTTGAATATAAACATCTGACATTCCACTTTAGACTCCTCCACAAGAGCTGGACTGTCATCCTGTCTTGGCTTCCAGCTCAGTTCCTCCGCTGCAAGTCCTGACTCCAAAACCCTGTGTGATAATAAAATACAAGATCATAGCTTGGAAATAGAGTGTGCATTTGGTGTGAATTGTTGTTTTGGTTTAATTAGAATTTGCTGTTTCCTGAATTCCTATAATTTCATTTGATGAATTGTGTTAAGTACTTGCTTTGCAGACTTTGAACATGAGGTATTTATCAGGGGAAATGACTCCTTCTTTCCCCTTTAAAAATCATCTTTTGGTGCATTGAAAAGGCAAATGTGTTTATTTGTTTGTTTGTTTATTGTCTATCTATAGAATTACAAATGCTCTGATAGATATTTGCTTCTCTGTAGGAAGAAGGGCCTGGCTCCGATATGCATTCAGCACATTCTAAAGTGCACCTATGTTTGCACAGTACTGTGGGAATTATGAAAATGGGTAAAACAGTCTTTCGTCTTCCAGTATTTCTCAAAGCAGTCCAGGAGACAGATCCACTGACAAGTTAACTACAATCCAAGGCAGACCAAGATAAGAGCCGTAATAGAGGTAATTATCCCTTTCATTTGTTTATCCTGGTTAGGTTTTACAAAAAAAATTTCACATCAAATTTTACATCATTTGATACTCACAAGGGCTCTAGGAGATAGGTGTTATTATCCTCATTTTAAAGTCATAGATAACCAAGGCTCACAGAGATTACATGTCTTGACCATGTTCCCACAGCTAGTAATTGACATATGGACCTTTTAAATCCAGTCGAGCACAATGGAAGGACAGAGGAGGGAGAGAACAACTTCAGCTGAAGCAGTAAGAGCAAAGTCTTATGGAGGAGGTGTGATCTAACTTGAGTCTCTACCTTCTGGAATAGAAGTGAAAGGGAAAGGAATTCCAGAGAGAAGAAACTTTTAAGCAAGGAGATCTGTGGAGGTGGGAAAATAGGAAGTAGCCTGGGTATCTATGAACTTGCACCAAAATTAATGGAACAACTATAAATTGAGCACTATATTAAGTACTTGACATAATTCAAAAGAAAAAGGTTCTTACCCTGAAAGATTATGTAGCTTGAGGGAAAACATAAACACAAAACAAATGAGATTAATACAAGAGAATATCTACATAGTAGTCCTACTGTGAAGTACACATAATAAGTATTATAGGAGTAGGGCTTTTATTTTTATTTATATTTTAGTTTATTGATATATTGATTGACTGCAAGGAGGGCGGTTCTTCAAAAAAGTGTGTGGGGATTAAATTGCTCTAAAGAAATCAATGTTTTAGGGAGATATTATACATTAAGTTGGGCCTGGAGAACGAGAAAATAGTTAAAAGCTCTGAGTAAGCAGGGCTGCCGTGCTCAGCGCACAGCGAGTGTTCTCGGGGTGCATGTTGGGGCGAGCGGTGCTACCTAGCAATGCTTGTTGGGCTGGAGGAGAGATTGATGGATTTAAGGAAAATAAGGGGAGCTTTCCCTGTGAGGTGCTGAGCTGTGCTGACTCATCCCACCTTGAAACAAAGGGAAAAATAGGGAAGAGAGAAACTGGAGGAAGATTGTGTCTCTGGAGCCCAGGCAGGCAGAAGTGTAGCACTTGGATATTGACCGAGTCTAATGTGTTCCTGGCAGGGCACTGGCACACATAGAAACATGATTTCGTTCAATCCTTGTATCACGTTTCAAAATAGATCAAACAGGGATCATACATGCATTCTGCAGGTAGTAAACACTCTCAGGGAGTTAAATAACCTACTCAAAGTCACATTGTTAGGCTGCAGCAGAGCCAGAATTCAAAACTAGGCCTGTTGGATCTGTAAGTCTGACAACTCTATATTAACAGAGTAACCATTTTCTATTAATTTTCACCACAGTTCATTATTTTAATAAATAATGTGGCAGAGATATCATGCCTAAATTCACAAAATTTGGGGGAATTTATGAAGAGTGCTGTGATCAGATTTGGGAGACTGCATACATGCATGTCTGTGTTAAGTATCTGTGTGTGTGAATGTGTGTATATGGGGCAGTAACTAGCAGGATATACTTAGTTAAAGAAGGCTTTTATTTTGTTTGTTTGTTTTTTTTGTTTTTGTTTTTTGTTTTTAAAAAGAAAGATAACAAGAGCACATTTGTGTTCTGGTGGGAATAACCGAAGGAACACAAAAAGATTGGTGATAGGTGACCGTGGGAAAGCTAAGGAGCCAAATTCTGATGAAGGTCCAAAGGGTGGACCCAGAGCACAAGTGAGGGGAAGGGAAGACATTTCTTCCATCACAGAGGAGAGAATAAGGGGACAACAGGGGAGATGCAGGCACTTCATTGTAGCAATTCCAGTGTCTGCCTTTAGCAAGGTTTGTTGTTGTTGGCTTTTTGTCTGTTTGCCATCAATTAACCTTTTTGTTTGTTTTTGCAGCTTTATTGAAATATACTTAACATAAAATAAATGGTACATATTTAAAGTGTATAATTTGATAAATTTTGACTTATGCATACATCTCTGAAACCATCACCCCAAGCAAGACAATGAACATAACCATCACCACCTGAGTTTTTTTGTGTCCCTTTGTAATTTCTCCTTCCAGCAAAGATGGTTTTATGTTTTCCTTCTTAATCCGTATACTTTTAATTTCCTTTGATTACCTTATTGCATTAGCAAGGACATCCATTACTGTGTTGAAAAGGAGTGGTGAAAGGGAACATCCTAGCCTTGTACCTGATTTTAGTGGGAAAACTTCAAGTCTGTCACCATTAAGTATGATGTTTAGCTGTAGCTTTTTGTAGATAGTTTGATCAAGTTGAGAAACTTTTCTGTATTCCTAGTTCACTGAGAGTTTTTATCATGATTAGGTATTGAATTATATCAAATGCTTTCTCAGCATCTGCTAATATGATCCTGTGATTTTCTTTTTTAGGCTGTTGATGCAATGGGCTACAGTAATTGATTTTGGAATATTGAACCTGGACTAAATCACACTTGGTTGTGTTGTATAATTATTTTTATACTTATTTGGATTCAGGATTTTTTCTTTATCTTTGATGATATGCCTAACTCTTGCTTTGACATTTATCCTCTTTATAGTTCTCTGAGCTTCCTAGGTCTGTGGTTTGGTGTCCAACATTAATTTGGGAAAAATTATCAGTTTTTACTATTTTGAATATTCTGTTCCTTTTTCTGTTTCTTCTCTTTCTGATATTACCATTATATCTATGTTATTCCTTTTGTAGTTTTCACACAGTCCTTGGATATTCTGTTCTGTGTTCTTCAGTTCCCCAATATTTGGGATTTTCCACATACCTTTCTGTTACTGGGTTTAATTTAATTCATTTGTAGTCAGAGTACACACTTTGTATGATTTCAGTTCTTGCAAATTGGTTGAGATTTGTTTTATGGTGCAGAATATGGTGTATTTTTGGTAAATATTCCATGTGTACCTGAAAAAAAATGTGTGGTCTGCATTTGTTAGATGAAGTCTATGAATGTCAATCAAATCAAGCTGGTTGATAGTGCTGTTCAAGTTTTCCATATCCTTACTGATATTCAACCTAATTGTTATGCCAGTTACAGACATACCTTGTTTTATTGCACTTTGCGTTGTTGTGCTTTGCAGACATTGTGTTTTTTTTACAAGTTGCAGGTTTGTGGCAACCCTGCGTTGAGCAGGTCTATTAGCACCATTTTTCCAACATCATTTGCTCACTTTGTGTCTCCACATCATATTTTTGCAATGCTCACAAAATTTCAAACTTTTTCATTCTTATATTTGTCATGGTTATCTGTGATCCGTGGTCTTTGATGATACTATTATAATTGTTTGGGGGCACCATGAACTGTGCCCATATAAGGGAGTGAACTTCATTGAAAATGTTGGGTGTGTTCTGAATGCTCCACTGACCAGCCATTCCCCCCCGCCCCCTCTCTTTGGGCCTCTCTATTCCCTGAAACATAACAATATTAAAATTAGACCAATTAATACCATTTAGTGGCCTCTAAATATTCAAGTGAAAGAGAGAGTTGCACATCTCTCGCTTTAAATCAAAAGCTAGAAATAATTAAGCTTAGTGAAAAAGGCATGTTGAAAGCTGAAAGCGACCAAAAGCTAAGCCTCTTGCACCAAACAGTTAGCCAAGTTATGAATGCAAAGGAAAAGTTCTTGAAGGAAATTAAAAGTGCTACTCCAGTGAATACACAAATGATAAGAAAGCAGAATAGACATTTTGCTGATGAAAGTTTTAGTGGTCTGAACAAAAGATCAAACCAGCCATAACATTCCCTTAAGCCAAAGCCTAATCCAGAGAAAGGCCCTAACAGTTTTCAACTCTAAGAAGTCTAAGATTGATAAGGGAGCTGCAGAAGAAAAGTTTGAAGCTAGCAAAGACTGGCTCATGATGTTTAAAGAAAGAAGCCATCTTTATAACATAAAATTGAAAGGGGAAGCATCAAGTGCTGATGTAGAAGCTGCAGCAAGTTACCCAGAAGATCTAGCTAAGATAATTAATGGAGGTGGCTACACTAAACAACATATTTTCTATAGATGAAACAGCCTTCTATTGGAAGAAGATGTCATTTAGGACTTTCATAGCTACAGAGAAGTCAATGCCCAGCTTCAAAGCTTCAAAGACAAGCTGACTTTCTTGCTAGGAGCTAATGCAGTTAGTAACGTTAAGTTGAAGCCGATGTTCATTTACCATTCTGAAAATCCTAATGTCCTTAAGAATTATGCTAAATCTACTCTGCCTGTGCTCTATAAATGGAACCACAAAGCCTGAATGAAAGCATATCTGTTTACAACATGGTTTACTGAATATTTTCAGCTCATTGTTGATACCTACTGCTCAGGAAAAAAAAGGTTCCTTTCAAAATATTACTGCTTATTGACAATGCACCTGGTCATTCAAGAGCTCTGACGTACAATGAGGTTAATGTTGTTTTCATGCCTACTAACACAACATCCATTCTGCAGCCCATGGATCAGGGAGTAACTTAAATTTTCAAGTGTTAGTATTTAACAAATACATTTTGTCAGGCTATAGCTGCCATAGATAAGGATTCCTCTGATGTTTCTGGACAGAGTAAATTGAAAACCTTCAGGAAAGGATTCATCATTGTAGATGCCATTAAGAACACTCATGATTCATGGGAAGAGGTAAAAAATATCAGTAGTTTGGAAGACGTTGATTCCAACCCTTATGAGTGACTTTAAGGGGTTCAAGACTTCAGTGGAACAGTAACTGCAGAAGTTGTGGAAATATCAAGAAACCTGAAATTAGAAGTGGAGTCTGAAGATGTGGCTAAGTTGCTGAAATCTCATGAGAAAACTTGAATAAGGAGTTGCTTCTTCTAGAAAAGCAAAGAAAGTGGTTTCTTGAGATGGAATCTACTCCTAGCGACGATGAGGCCAAGATTGTTGAAATGACAACTAAGTATTTAGAATATTATATAATCTTAATGGATAAAGCAGTAGTAGAGTTTTAAAGGACTGACTCCAATTTTGAAAGAAGTTCTGTGGGCAGATACTATCAAACAGCACTGCATGCTACAGCAAAATAGTTCATGAAAGGAAGGGTTAATAGATGCAGAAAACTTAATTGTTGTCTTATTTTAAGAAATTGCCACAGCCATCCAAACCTTCAGCAACCACAACTCTCATCAGTCAGCAGCCATCAACATTGAGGCAAGACCCTCCACCAGCAAAAAGATTACGATGCACTGAAGGTTCAGATGTTGGTTAGCACATTTTAGCAATAAAATATTCTGTAATTAAGTTAGGTACACTATTTATTTTAGACATAATGGTATTGCACACTTAATAGGCTACAGTATAGTATAAACATAACTTTTATATGCATTAGAAAACTAAAACATTTGTGTAACTTGCTTTATTACAATATTCCTTTATTGCAATAATTTGGAACCAAACCTGCAATATCACCAAGGTATGCTTGTGCTGAGAGAGGGATGTTGAAATCTTTTGCTCTGACATCTAATTTGTCTTATGTTAGTATAGCCACCCCAGTTTTATTTTATTTATTTATTTTTTTTGAGCATTTTGTAAGGTATCTCTTTGTACATCTTTTTACTTTTAACTTATTTATGTCTTTATATTTAAAGTGGATTTCTTACAGGAAGCATATATTTGAATCTTGCTTTGTAATACAATCTAACAATTTCTGCTTCTTAATCAAGTGTCTAGCTTATTTACATGTAATGTGATTATTGACATGGTTGGCTTTAATTCTAACATAAGGTTATTTTTTTTTTTTTGTCTCATTTGTTTTTTCCCTTTTTCTCTCTTTTCCTACTGTCCTTTGGATTAATTTTTTATGGTTCTATTTTTTTCTCATTTGTTAGCTTATTATCTATAACTAATTGCTCTGCTTTTAGCTGGTTGCTTTAGGATTTATAGTATATATATTTAAATTGTCAAAGTAAATTTTCAAGTAATATTATACCATTTCACGTAGAGTCCTAAGAGTGAAAATGTATTGCTACTTCTCTCTTCCCATTCTTTGTTCTATTTTTATTTTGTACAATAAAGATTTGCTCTGCTGTCTTTGCAATGTTTCCAAATGGAAGTCTGCTGTTCTTCTTATCTTTGTTCTCTGCTTATAGTATGCCCGTATCCCCACCCCACCCCACCCCTGCCAGGAATTTTCTACATTTTTCTCTATATCACTGATTTGAAGCAATTTGATTATGATGCACAGAGGGTAAGTCTGTCATCAGGGAGACCTAAGAAGAGACTGTGCATGATGCAGTCCACATGTGACACAAGGAAATCCACAGTGGTCATGAAGAAACAAGATGAGAAATGCTGTCAGCAAGGATTTGGAATGAGACCTGGCATGAGAATAAGGAGAAGGAAAATAGAAAGAGGAAAATGGGGAAGACTTTTTTCCTCTCCAAAACATAGAAAAGACTAATGTCAGTTCTCTGTTATATCCAAAGGGCAAACATGAAAGAATAGTCATACACCAGGGTGAATTTTAATTTTACATAGAGAATAATTTTTTAATAATCCATGTGATAAAAATATGTTAATTGAGAGCTCAGTATTTACCTCCCCAGGAGTTGTGAATTACACCAGATTATCCCTTGAACTCTTATCTCTGAGAATCTATCAATTTATGAAGACAAATAACGTGTGAAAAATATTTCTTAGGGTGACTTAAAGGATCTTTAAAATTGATATAAATTGATATTGCAAGTGAATTTCAAGAGAATAAGATCACAAGTATCTTATTCCAAAGATAGGACCTTTATTTTAGCCCTGCTAACATTCTATTTGTGTGACCTTGAGCAAGTCACTTAACCATTGAAGCCTTAATTTCTTCAACTATAAAATTAATGTAATAAAATTTCTGTTCCTTATCCAACTGATTGGAATAGTACAAGGATCAGATAGTACAATACTTATGAAAATGTTCTGTCATCTATAAAAGACTACACAAATATTAATTCTAATTTTTCATAAATAAATTAATTTAATGTATAGTAGCTTAAGGTGAAGTGAAGGTTCATGAATGCACTGACTTTATAGCATGCAACAGCTTATAACAAAAATAATATAGAAAAAAATTAAATCAGGACAAGAAAGGATTGAGTCCACCTGCTTTTAGATGCAACCTATGTAAACCATTCCACAAATGGGTATAGTCTTTGAATTGCCAGTGTTATAGTTACCCATTTCTAGCGAGAGTGGACAAAGGACATAGGACAAGAGAAAAACCACTCTTTTAAACAAGCATGATTTATTCCTAGTCCCCAAATTATGATAAGAAGTTGGTTGACTATGAAACCCACACACAGAAAACAGCAGTGTTCATTTAAGCCAAGAAGGAAGTGAACTTTTTTCTCTAAGTCAGCAATACTATTGCAATAACACACACTGTATATAAAAGTTTGACACCTAGTGGATATATTAGGCATAAAATCTAAAGTCATAAACTAAAGGAAAGCTTTATGAATGCCAAGGAGTTAGGAAGAAGATCCACCTTGAAGTAATATCAGTATATCGTTTTCTTTGTACACTGAAAGAGCCTTCATGAAACTATTTGGTGAGCCTGACTAATTTTTCTGCAGTTCTCTCTTAGTACTCTCTGCAAGGCCAATAAAAAAACACACTCATTCTTGAAAATTCTTCA
Organism: Balaenoptera ricei; assembly: GCF_028023285.1. Lineage (NCBI taxonomy): Eukaryota > Metazoa > Chordata > Mammalia > Artiodactyla > Balaenopteridae > Balaenoptera > Balaenoptera ricei. The sequence continues at coordinate 131,157,208 of NC_082639.1, forward strand.
TATAAGTTGCCCAAATCAGAAGGTTTCCCAATTCCTCTGGCAAATTCCAATCATCGTCCACCATCTGACTCCTATTGAAACACGATGTTCACCAGTCAGAAGAACATAGAATTGGGGCAGATCTTGAAATTTAGTCATTCATTCATTTCTTGGCATTATTCATGTTCTGCATGTCAAGCACTGTTCTGTGTACTTTACACATATTAACTCATGTAGTGATTAATTATTTAATCATCCTAATAACATTTGTTGAGCTTATACTGAGCTCTTACAATATATCAGACCCTATGCTTGTTGTAAAATAGTCTTTCCTTCAAGAAACTCAGAGTAAACTAGGTGAAGTAGACATATAACACAGAGTGTTATAATTATCTAAGAGCAGTGATTAAATATTCAGGGAGAAGTGCAGAGTCGTGGAGAAACTATACTTAATCTCGGAGATGGGAATGGCGGAGGTGTCAATGAGAGCTTCCTAAGAAATGTGTCACCTGAGTGCTGAGTCTCATATGTGAGCCAGTCGGTGGAGTAGGGCTCAGTGTTGCTGGGAGATAAAAACTGAGACAGACAGTGCAAGAGATGAAGCTGAAGATATGGACAGGGCTAAGTGAAAGAGCTTAGTCCTTGAACTGTGTAGAAAATGGAAGTTCACTGAAGAATTTTAATTAGGGGAGTAAGAGTCCAGATTTATATTTTATATAGTTCACATAATTTAGATAGTCTGGTTGATAGAGGGTGCATGATTGGTAAGGTACAATCAGTTAGGACATCTATACTATTAGAATAAATATAAGCCCAAAAAGTGACTGTATTATCAGTATAATAAACTACTGTACAGTTTTCAGTAGTGCGCTTGAATGTACACTAATAGTGAATCAACTATACCAAGGAAATCTTAACTTTTTTTTAACTTTCATTAAACTTTAAAATTTTCTCCTTGTTATTTACTTGAAGGGAGCCATGGTTAGGCCCATTTCTGGCTGAAGACTAAAGAGAATCAGAAAGAGTCAGACCTTCTCTCTCCTACTCTTGTCTTGACCGTTAGCTAGCTGTGAGTCATTGGAACAAGACTCAAGTTCCTCAACCACAAAATGAATGGATTGGTTTAAGTTCTGTTTAAACTCGAAAGTTCTATGAAGCAATTTTTATTCTTTTTAGCATTTTCTTAGTCTTCAAAGGGAATTGGAGACAGATATATAAGTACCTTTATATAGCTTATCTTTCAGTGTTTGTGAGACAAGTAGTGTGAATATGTATGATAATTAAACCTCACAGATCTGCAACACGAACATTGTAGATTTAAACACACATACGGTACTCATATTAAATAGTACATAATACATTTCTCTACATGCCAGGATACTAAATTAACTATCCAGAATACCCTTATGTGCCAACATAGTGAGTCAAGTCTAATTTTTTTAATTTAATTTTTTTTGAATTCCTTCTTTACATATCCTTGAAAGATGCTCTGACTGAATCTGTAATTTGGAAAAAAGTTAAAAAGTGGCTGAAGGCTTTAATCAAGGAAAAATTGCAAATATTTTAAACTGAAATTATATTAACATTTAAATTGTCAATAATGACAATTTCTTGAAATGCTCCACTGGGACAGAAAACTAGTGGTCATTGCTATAAAATGACAGTGTGTTTCCAGAACATATTTAATTTTTAGCACTATAAATTTCATACTAGGCAGTAAGTGTTAGGATATACTTTGCTTTGCTGAAAATGATTAATAATGCTGGATAAGCCAGAAAATGATTATCCTTCATATTCAAATGTAAACAAGACCCTGATTTATGATCTGGATTGTTCTTTCTCTTTAAGGGTATTCATAGGAGGGCTCTAGTTATTCTACCTGGGAACCACCCCATCTACAACAGTTCATTTTTATGGTCTTTGATTGATTTCAGCTCAGCTGATTAGATCTACCATCTACCACCCAAATCATTAAAATGTACAAAATAAATGTCTAACTATGGCACTCTTATGATCAGGGATGTGATGCCTTGTCAATAACTTGGTATATATATTTGACTTATAAAGGAGAATTCAATTATTACATCACCAATTATCTACACTGTCCATCTGTTTAAAATAAAGACATAATTATTTATTTCCTTCTCTGGGTGTCAACACAAACTTTAAAGTAGTTTTCCTTGAAGAGCATGATTGTATGTGAGCACATATGAATGGAAACACACAAACACTCGCTCTATGAGAAAAGAGAGCAAGTTCTATGTGAGGAACCCATGGTGGGAAACAACAAAGTAACATGGATCCAGAAGTGTGCATAGGTGGTCATAAGACTGCCAGTGGCTGGCAGAAAGTTAAGGGGGAATGCCTGCCTGGAAAAAAGAATGTCTTGTGCAAACATCAAAGCATTGCTTCTGAGAGGGGCAATTTTTATATTGCTGTTGGCAGGGATGAACACTCATTCAAATCATTCAAAGTCCCTACAAAGGCTTGGCATATTCTGTGCTTGGCCGGAGCTGATTGGGACTGTGGCATTTATCCCCTTCCAAACCTTTAAACTGACATGACGCCTCCCTGTCTCCAATCTTAGACTGACAGCTTGGGGTGGTCGCTTTCAGGCCACTGTGACAGGAGCAGACTGCAGTGGTTTTGTATGTGATGGAGCAAGGCAGTAACCCACAGCTGAAACACAATGGAGACTGAGACAGAGAAGCTGCCTTTAGCTGAAAAGTTCCTAGAGCCCTGAATAGCTATGTTCAGTGGTCTTTCGAGTGGGGTGCCTGCACCCCAGGGGTAAAGGTGATCCATTAAGACACAGGACAAAATTATTAGGATGTGTAATATTTACATAAATTTACATTTAATTTCTGTTTTGTGTATATTTTATGATACATAATATATTAGTACAAGTGTATATGTATTATAAATACATATATTTAATGGGGGAACAACTTAAAACATTCTTATTAATAGGGATGCATAGTCAAATAAGTTTGCAGATCACTGGGGTTGTTACTCTGGTTAGTGCATGCATTTCTTGAGGAGGGTCTTTCTTTGCCTCTGAAAGAGTGCCTTAAATTCCAGAGTCCAGTTTTTTGACCACTCTTTCTCATTGTTATTAATTGTCTCTTTGCAAAAATATCACCTATATCTATAGGTATTCTGTAATCTGTCACTGTTTTTCTAGGAGCTAGCTCTTCAAATATTTAATTTTTAAAAATATAGAGGAAGGTACAATTTATCTGAGGCTCTTAACCAATTGGAATGATATTAGGAATTTATAGGGGAAGTGATGAATGATTAGATATTTCAAGTTGCGGTGTGTACTGGGCTATTATAAGGGGCTTTATTTTATCTACATGTGCTGTAAATATAAAATTGAGAATAAAATGAGACTGTGTATGTATAAAGTGTTTGGGTAGTCCTCAGAATAAAAAAGTAAACAGAGTAAAGAGTAAAAAATTAAAATAAAATAAACACCCAAAGCACACAAACATAAAACCCTCACTAATAGGTGCTATTATTGGCAGAAGTAATAGGACAATAGATCTTTCATCTATTTTTTTAAATTATTAAAACAGAATAATGTTTCACTGGAATTCAGTTCTATTTATCTGCACTGTTAGCTCTAAATACCTCTATCACCGTGTGCTGGACCCTGCTCCACTTTCCCCCAAAGGCCTGAGTTACCAGCACAGTGAGAAGAGTCCTATGATTGGAAAATTTCCTAATCAGTGTTTCATATAAAATTGTAAAGGAATGGAAAATAATATGAAAACAAAGCAAGTAAAAAAGATGTCATTGTAATAAAGTGACAAGATTACACATTATTTTTCCCTTAATATTTTTTTGCATGTTCTATCATACTAGTCTAGCCAAATATAAGAAGCAAGTAAAATTGAGATCTTTGAGGTACTAATTGTGGTATTCTGATGGTCAGTAAATACCTACATGTGAATTTAACTCCAGCAATGGGAAGACATTTTTTACGGTAACCAGGTCATTGCAATATTCTGTGTAAACCTATATCTAAAGTTCTTATAAGTGATGATTGTGCCTTCTGGAGAATATCCAAGTCTCTTGTTCTTCTGTTCATCGAGATGTTTTTGTTTTCTGGGAATGAAACCAGAAACTAGTTGATTTTAGAAGTGGGGAAAGTTACAAGCTTTCATCTGTGGTAAATGTGCTGAGCACCAGCCCATTGGCAGAGCTGATCCACTGTATGTGAGATACAGGAATATGCTGAGGAGGCTCTGAAAGCTCTCTTGGAGTTATCGACTCAACTTCTTGTATGTCAATAGATATCCCCAACTCCACATGTCCAAAGAGGGACTTCTAATCTTCCCTGCTCCCTAACCCCAAACCTGCTGTACCCACGACATTCTTCATTTCAGTTTTCACAATTCTCCTTCCAGTTGGGTGGACCAAAACCTTGGAGTCATCCTTGACTCCTCTTTGTCTCTCACACTTAAATAAAGCACCAGGTAGCCTTGTGGACTCAACTGCCAACCAGTGCCATTACCATGTGCCTTCACAGCTTTTTTTTTTTAACAGGTTGCAAGTTTGTACTATTCTTTTTTTACATCTTTATTAGAGTATAATTGCTTTACAATGTTGTATTAGTTTCTGCTGTACAACAAAGTGAATCAGCTATATGTATACATATATCCCCATATCCCCTCCCTCTTGAGCCTCCCTCCCACCCCTCTAGGTCATGACAAAGCATCGAGCTGATCTCCCTGTGCTATGCAGCAACTTCTCACTAGCTATCAGTTTTACATTTGGTAGTGTATATAAGTCAATGCTACTTTCTCACTTCGTCCCAGCTTCCCATTCCCCCTCTGTGTCCTCAAGTCTGTTCTTTACCTCTGCATCTTTATTCTTGCCCTGCCACTAGGTTCGTCAGTACCATTTTTTTAGATTCCATATGTATGTGTTATCATCGGTATTTGTTTTTCTCAGCTTTGAAAAGTAATGCAATTAAAACTATGAGATCCAGAAAAGACTGATGTTTATTGATCAGCTACCATAATGCTGGTTCCAATGCTAGGCATTTTCACATTTTCACCAGAGTTTAATCCTCACAAAAATGCTGAGAGGTGGGGTTAGTCCCATTATACCCATGAAGACACAGATGCCCACCTGATCATATGTGGCAGAATCAGGACTCAGACCCAGAGAACTGACTCCAAGTCTAAAGTTCCAGAGTATCCTGTCATAGTCTCACTTGTAAACCACCAACCCAGGTGGGCTTTGATGCCTTAAAGCCTCTCAGGCAGGGCTCCCAGCCAGTCTGTTGATAGAGCAAAGTTAATACAGATCATTTATTAGACAGCAGCCTCAGGGGCTGCCTGGATCAGACAGGTACTTTCTTGTCATAAGCCTTAATTAATTGGAAACCATTTCTCCCTCCTGTATCACATTGAATATGGAACCCATTCACTTCCATTCATAAGCTGATATTCATTCACTTCCACTGCTCAGAAAATATCTGCCTGCCTTAGGGCTTGAAGTTTCCCAAAGTTGACTGAAGATCAATAACAAATGTCATACAGAGTGAAGTAAGTCAGAAAGAGAAAAACAAATATCGTATATTAACATATATATGCGGAATCTAGAAAAATGGTACAGATGAACCTATTTCTAGGGCAGGAATAGAGATGCAAACATAGAGAACAGACACGTGGACACAGCAGGGGAAGGGGAGGGTGGGACGAATTGGGAGATTAGGATTGACATATATAAACTACCATGTGTAAAATAGATAGCTAGTGGGAACCTGCTGTATAGCACAGGGAGATCAGCTCCATGCTCTGTGATGACCTAGATGCATCGGATGGTGGGGGGGTGAGAAGGAGGTCCAAAAGGGAGGGGATATATGTACACATATAGCTGATTCACTTAGTTTACAGCAGAAACTAACACAACATTATAAAGCAATTATACTCCAATAAAAAAAAATAAAAATATCAATAGTTACTAAAAGTAGAAATGTGTCAGTACAAGAAGTTCAATAATACCAGTGAACACAGGACAACAAACATAAGCAAATAGTGAGTTAAATGATTAAGACAATTTAATTATGTTATTTATATAACTACTTTAATTATATTACTACTATACAAATTATATGAATATCTTAATTAAATTGATAAACCAACCATCTAGCAAGACTCAGAGGTAATGTCATAAAAGATATTTGGAGCATGGCATGCATTCATTTTTATGCTATTTTGTTTTATTTTGCTTTTGTTTTTTAGAGAGAGAGGGAGATAGAGAGTTACTTAAAGGGAGAAAACATGGGACTACTGAAGCATTTAGAAGCATGCAATGAGTTCTAAGAATCTTAGGTCTTGTGAAGGAGGGTCCAGAAAAAAAAAAATTCCTCCAAAAAAACCAACAACAGTAAAAAGTTTAAAATATTCCCTAATGGAGATTTAATCTAGTTGAGATGAAGACATTATATGTCTTATTCATTATTATATTATTATTTATATTATTTTATATTATTTCATTACTATGTAATGAAAATGAACATATGAGTTATATATATACATAGTATACTAGAAGGTAAGAAGTTCTATGGAGGAAAATAAAGTATGGAAAGAGAATAGGAGTGCTGATGGGCACTGTATCTACGTTAGCCTGTGAAAATATAGAAAACTCCTAAATTGTACTCTGAAGAAAAATTTGGTAATTTCTTGTTTTTACAGACAATTGTCCATTTCGTTTGGATGTTTAGATTTATCATCATGCCGGTGTGCTCAGAGAGGGGGAAAGACTTGGGAACCGAAGAGGAATGGGGGATCCATTTTTACAACTTATCAACCTATAGCATAGATTTCTTCATTTGATGCCTTCCCCAAAATACCAGTTAAGGAAGTTGCCCAATTTCACAGAATCTAATAAAGTGTCAGAGCCAAGATTCACACTCCAGCCTTACCCCATTTTTTAACTTTGCCTACACCATGCTGACTTCTTGAGAGTGTTCCTGTGATTTTATACCTCCCTCCAACAATAACTGAGTAGAAAGAAGAGTTGAAAAAATTCTCTCTCTTTTATTTAGCATAAATGTTAAATTACGTTGTCACAGGGGTGCTCACTACTTCTGTTCTCCACTCTACAGTGGTCATAATTTTTGTCAGCATTCATGATGACAGGAAGGAAGGAGAGCATAACTCGTCAACACAATTTTGATGTTCTGGCTGTTGTGGTGACACTTTTGCAGACCTTCAGCTGCCTCTGTGTATCCACTGTTTTTTTCAGTCAGTAAATATTTTAAATGCAGTCTTCTTCAAGAACTGCATGAACATGACCTGTGTTTGTAGTCACTGTGTACGTGAATCCATCAGATCATAAATATTACTTTATCTCCTTGAAGTAGGCACCTGGCTGCTAAGGGCCCCCTGGAAAGCCTCAATGATCCCCATGATGCTCTATACCCTTGCTTGTTTCTGTGCTTTATGGACACAAGGACAGAGTACATGTCTATTCCTTTTGTTTAGGCAGCTAGACATGAGTAAGTGATGGCCCTTTCATCATCATAATGATAAAATAAGCAGTCTGAAGTCTGACACCTGAGCTCCCACAGGAATACCTGTGATGGTGTGGCCAGGTGATGGGGGAGGGTGGAATGGGCAGGAGAGAATCAAAGAGATGATGTCAGGTAATGAAAGAAGTGCATTTACTGGCTCAGAACCTGAGGGAGTATCACCTTTCTACGCATAACAAAGAACCAAAACACTTCAGTTGGTGAACTTGCCCTAATACCCTGTGATGAATTTTTCAAGATACACAGAGGTGTTCCAGGTAACAGAAATAGACTATAACCTTGAAATCAGGGAAAAGGAGAAAATTATGGCTTATCCACCTTAGAATGGAAATTCTAAGAAAGCAAGTCTGGTTATAAGACGTGATGGATAAAGATCCTAAATGGTAACCTTTTGGCAGAAGAGAGCACCTGAATTTTTCTGACCTCCATGGTTGGCATGGAAACAGAGAGAATAAGTGGCCTCAGGCTGGGAGCAGTGCCAGATGCTGGCAGCTCAGGCAAGACGGCTTTTCCTTCAGTGATCCAGGGATGAGAGTTCCCCAGCGCACAGTGCCTTGCGAGGGGCTCCCTGGAGACTTTCAAATCCTGTCTTTATTTTTCCTAAGCAGAACACATCAGCTCCATGTGGCTGCTCTCCTGGAGCCAAATTCCCTTGCACTCATCTGCTCTATTAATTTCCTAGGGCTGCCGTAACAAAGTACAGTACTAAAAACTGGGTAGTTTAAACAACAGAATTTAAAGTCTCACGGTTTTGGAGGCTAGAAGTCTGAAATCAAGGTTTTGGCAAGGTTGCTTCCTTCTGAGGGCCATGAGAGAAGGATCTGTTCCAGGTTTCTCTCCTTGGTCTGTAGATAGTCCTCTTCCACCTGTTTCCTTACATTGGCTTTTAACTGTATGTGTCTGTCTCTGTATTCAAATTTCCCTTTTTTATAAGGACACCAGTCATACTAGATTATGGCCCACCCTAATGACTCATTTTCACTTGATTATCTCTGTAAAAACCCTGTCTCCAAATAAGGTCACATCCTGAGGTACTGGGAATTAGGACTCCTGAGGTACCTGTGGGGAGAGGGGGTACAATTTAACCCATAACACATGCTGAGCAAAATTTTGGGTTGTTTTCCTTATATTTCCCTCCACTAATTTTACCTGGTACTATGCTACCGTCCCTCCTACTCTCACCCAAAATACAAGAATGCAGGGCTTCAAGAAGCCAGAGGAAAGTCTGATGGATTAATTTTTACCAGAAGAGTCGGTGACAGGTAGAGGACAAGGAGGTAAGGCTGGGATCAATAATACTGATACATTTTCTTTCCAGAAAAATCTCCAAGATTCAAGATGGCCTTGGATGTACAGGACAGGTGGAGAGCCCCAGACCATTTGGTCAGAACAGTCACAAAGAAGGTTAAGGGAAGGATGTTAATTATAGTAATAATAATAAAGTGTTATTTTTGTATTATGGAATCATCTTCTCTCATAGACTTTAAAATTTTAATTTGTCACCTTGGGGGGTTTGCAGAAGAGAAGACATCATGGTGTGACAGCTGGTAAGAGCACTGGCCATGGAATCAGACAGCCCCAGTTTCAATTAAGCCATCTAACACACACAGACTCCAAGCTCTGCCACTTACTAGTCATGTGACCTTGGGCAAGTTACTTAACTTTTCAGAGCCTTGTTTCCTTTATCTGTTAAATGGTCATGAAAATACATGCTCTTCATATTTGCAGTAAGGATTATGACTTTCACAATTTAAAATAGCAATGATTCACAAGTTGATGTGTAATATAGAGTCACTAATAGAGTCCTTCTGGATATAGAATCACTGATAGTGTTATTATAGATGTAGAAAGATGGTCAGTGGTTTTCAACTTTGGCTGTACACGAGAGTCACTGGGAGATTTTTAAAAATTCAGATGCCTAGGCTGCACCCCAAGTCTATTAAATAAGAATATCCAGAAGATTCCAATGTGCAGCCAAGAGTGAGAATCTCTCTTCTAGATTACTTATACCAATTTAACTCTACTGTGGACTAGGAAAATACCTACTTAAACCATTAAAAATTCCATATGTGTGTATAGGTCTATTCAATTCTTAATGATTTGAATATATATATGCTTAATATATATATATATATATATATTTAGAGAGAATGCATCAATGTAAATTTAAGTTATTTAATCTATTTTTAATCACTTTTATAACTGAAGTGAAATTAAAATCACATTCATCAACTGAGTTAGGATATATTCACTCTGGTTGCCAAACAACTTTTAAATTTTAGAAATTAAGAAGCCTCAGATGGAAATGTTTAGCAGATTGATGAAAATTATTCTGTAAGGTAGTGTCAGCATATGGACCAGTAACCTAGAAGATAGTGGTACTTTCCAAACCCTTCTCTCTAATCATAAGAGGCCTGAATACCTTTCATTTCTCCTCCTCTTTAGGTTTACTTACTACACTGCTATGATCTGAATGTTTGTGTCCCTTGTCCAATTCACTATGTTGAAATTTTAACCCTTTAGGTGATGTATTAGGAGGTGGGGGCCTTTAGGAGAGGATTAGGTCATGAGGGAAGGACCCTCATGAATGGGATTAGTGTTCTTTAAAGGAGGCTCCAGAGAGATTCCCTTGCTCCTTCCACCATGTGAGAATAAAACAAGAAGTATGCAACCCAGAAGAGGGCCCTCACCCAACCATGCTGGCACTCTGATCTCAGACTTCCAGCCTAAGAGATAAAATTCTGTTGTTTAAAAGCTACCCAGTCTGTAGTATTTTGTGACAGCAGCCAGAATGCATTAAGACATATGTCATCTTCCTACCTGAACTTCTGGCCCACTTCCAGCAATGGAGAATACACCTCCTCTGAAGTCATTTCATTGTCACTCTGAGTGATGAAGGTTCACATCAGGAGACCAGAGTATGAACCTAGGAATGAATGTAATCTCATATCTTGAGTATCCCAGTGGCAGATATGCTTGCAATGCAATCCTTGGTTGTGGAGATTCTTCTGTGGATATAGTCAATTTAATGGAGTCAATTTATAGTCAATTAAACAGAGTATGGGACTGTCTACATGGTAAGATTGGAGGAACAAGTGATTATTGAAAGTCCAGCCACAGATACCTTATCCACTGGCCTGCCAAGTGGTTGATATTCCCACTTTAAGGATTACTTTGAGTTGAGGATTAAAGACCCCAGAAAACATGCAAACATATTATTTGGGAGGAATTAATATTGTAAACCATTATCGATCGTCAATTCCTTAGAACAAATTAGTTTATTGTGCTTGTTAATCAGTCAATTTATAAAAATGAAAAGAGTAAATAGAAAACCATGAGGGTCAGTGGGGGGATATAAGATGTGATATACTGTTCTGCTGTTTTTGTAAGAAAAGAAGAACAATGGCATTCATGTATTTATTGCAAAGATCTTGGGAGGAAAGCTCTGCTGTCCATTGATGTGTTGGGCTTAACTAGGAAGTTCCATGATGCAGCATTAAAAGAGGTAAGTTTAGGATGTTAATTGCCTGTGTCATGATAGGCAGGCTGAAGGAGGGTGAACAAGCTATTTGAATGGAAATGCCATAACAGAAGGGTATCCAACTCCTGGCTACTGGGGGGTGGTTCTTACTATCACAAAGGTGAGAAGCCAGATGCTCGGGCTAACAGTAGAGGGTTTTGGAGTGAGGGTTTTAGAGTGATGCTCTGCTAAAAAGCCTTCAAAGGCTTTCCTCTACCACCTGGATGACATATAATCTCTTCTGCCTTGCATAAATGGCCTTCCATGATGGTGTCTGCTGACTTCTCTGGCCTCAGTCCTCAGGACAGGTACTCAGAACTTCAGCAACACTAATCTGTAATCCCTTGCCACCCTGTGTTCTTTCACGCTCTTCTGCTTATCTAACTTCAGTTCATCCTTTAAGACCTAATTTGAACATTACTTCTTTCACTGAAGCTTTTCCTGACTCTGCCAGGTCCCAAGAGCCCCTTCTTCCTCCTCCTGTAAATCTCCATGTCTATCCGTTATTATAAGACCTATGGCATAGATTAGGTGTCTTTCATTATTCTATCAAGTCTTTGTGTAGAGGAACTATGCTTTATTCATCTTTGTGTCCTAGAGCCTAGGGGAATAAATAAATAGTTGGATGGATGGATGGAAAGGTTTGCCTGGCTGAATTCCAAACATTTTTGGAAACTCATGTATTATCATCCATGGCTTGGTTAGTCTAAGATGTGGAAACTGAGAGTAGAGTGAGTGTGTAGAACTTGTATCAACATTTTTATGTCCCTAAATTACTACAGTTGAATCTTAGTTGGATGGCTTAAAAATTTACTGGTCCCAGAAAGCCTATTTGGATTAGCCATGTCTCTCCATTTCCTCTATTTGTTTCTTTTTTTCCCAAAACAATTATTTAAATAATTGATACACTTTGCATTTTTTAATATACTGCTTGTTGATTACCTTCCAGTTATGATTTTGTTTTTTCCTAAGCATAAAATAAGCCTCTATAATCTTCCTTCTAATGTTTAATGGTTTGGTCTGCTGTCATGGACACTGCAGTGTAATGATTATAAGCCTATCAAACTTCATAGCCTAGTGTTGCCATTTACTCATTGCATAAATTTTGCAAGTTATTTAAGCATTAGTGACTCATTTTTTTCCAGATATAAAATGGAAATAATACTAGTTTTTTCTTGAAAAGACTGTTCTTTCCCCATTGTATATCCTTGGCTTCTCTGTTGTAAATTAGTCAAGTGTCCACTGATGGATGAATGGATAAGGAAAATGTGAGATATATATATATCAGACAGAGAAAGACAAATACCATATGATCTCACTTATATGTGGAATCTAAAAAACAAAACAAAACTCAAAGAAAGAGAACAAATTCAAATTGGTGGCTGGCAGAGCAGGGGTTGGGGCTTGGCAAATGGGTGAAGGGGTGAAAAGGTACACACTTCTAGTTATCAAATAAATAAATCATCGTGAGATATAATGTACAGCATGGTGACTATAGTTAACTATATTGTATATTTGAAAGTTGCTAAGGTAATAAATCTTAAAAGTTTTCATCACAAGAAAAAAAATTTGCTAACTATCTGTAGTGATGGACATTAATTACACTTATTGTGATGATCATTTCACAGCATATACAAATAGCAAATTATTATGTTATACACCCAAATTAATATAATATGTCAATTATAGCTCAATAAAAAAGAAAAAAACACCAAAAAGAAAGAAATGAAATCATGTGTGTTAGAACATGCTTAGGACAGTGCTTAGCATATAATCAATTTAGGTTAAGTCTTTTTATTATTGCCTTCACATGATAATTGTTAATGCCTTATACATGTTCAATATTTTTCTAAGGGCCCTTTATGATGAATGAAAAAAAAAAAAACATCAAACACATCATTAGGGAATTTCAGAACACTGACTATAAAGACATCCTCAATACTTCTTGAGATAGGAAACAGATAAACAAAAACAAAAAAGGTCACGTGCAAACAACTTGAAGTAGAATGATAATGAATTTATCAACAAAATCTAGAATTTAGAAGATAATGAAGATATGCTTTTAAAATACTAAGGAAAATTTAAATTCCAGTCTATATTGAATACCCAGATAAATTATCATGAAACCGTGAGAGTAGAATAAGGAGACTTTTGTTTATATGCAAAATCTCTAAACACTTATCCCCCTGGGACCATATCTTAATCTATTTGGGCTGCTATAACAAAAATACCACAAGCCTATGGTATGGGGTGGCTTAAATAACAGAAATTTATTTTACAGAGTTCTAGAAGCTGGGGAGTCCAAGATCAAGGTGCCCACAGATTCAGTGTCTGGTCTGGGCCTGCTCCCCAGCTCACAGACAGTGATCTACTTGCTGCGAGGGAGGGTGAGGGTGAGAGAGCTCTCTGAGGTCTCTTTATCAGGACACCAATCCCATCCAAATGATCTGACCACCTCCCAAAGGCCCTTCTCCAAATACCGTCACATTGGGTATTAGATTTCAAAGTATGAATTTGGAGGGGATGCAAACATTCAGTGAATAGCAAACTGTTTTCCATCAAAGTAGAATAAACAAAAAATAAGGAAGGGCAAGGACTTGAAATCCAAGAGGCAAGATCCAACATAGGAAAAAAGCAAAGGACATTTCTGGAATAACGGTGAAGAGGAGGCCCAAGAAAACAGCTGTTTATCACATTAGTAAACATCTGGTGCAGGCAGGAGCAAGAGGGTGGAAGCCTCTAGAGGTGATGTCTTCACCAAAAAAGGAAAAAAATATACATAGACTTTGTGATATACTTGATGATAATGAGAGGAATCTTACAGACCTGATAGAGAGTTTGGAAGTGAATTAGTGACAGGACAATGAAAACTAAGGAAAAAACCACAAAAGTGATGATTAATTCCACTAACAGAAAAGTTGGATGAGAAATATAATGCAATGACTCCATGTAACCCAGATGTGAAGTCTATTAATATCATAATACTATAAGTCCTGAATAGTTATATAACCAAATTTGTGACATAAATATATTTGGAATAAAGGGAGAGGGGAAGTGTAAGTGTGCAAAGGGGACAGAGAGTAAGAGACTTAAATCCTCATTTTCTACTGTAGGACATCAACTAAGTAAAACTGAAAAACCAAGAAATAGCAATGCAAATATTTATCTAGCAAGATGGAGGTAAATAACAGAAAAATGAGCTAAATGAATTAAATGGTTCTATATTTGGAGTAGAAATCAGGAGTGGGACAAGGTGAAGCTGAGAGATGCTGTTTTTCATTACACACCTTGTAGCCTTGTTTGAATTTTTAGACTGTGCACATGTATTATTTTGACATAAGTTAAAAATTAATTCAAATTTGTGAAGCAAATTAAATGCATAAGAACTTAATGGTAGAGAGTTTTAAGAAGTTTGGATGCAAGTTGTTTTTTTTTAAATATCAATTTGGGCATGATCATGTAGAAATCTAAATCTAATTATATATTTGAAAAACATCTAATTTTATTCCTTTCATTTTTAAGATAAATCATAAATCCTGATCATTCTCCCTTTGCCTATTGGGAGGCTGTTGATGGTTCTAGTAAATGTTCAGTTTGGGAAACTAGAACATCAAAGCTTTCCTCTTGGCAGGCGTTAGGATATGAATCATCGACATAGGAGCAAAATGTTCTGAGCTAACCCCAACCTCTCCAGTAGCATTTAGCATTCATTGATGCCAACATTACTACCGAAATTACTGTAACCAAAAGATTACGCAAACCCAGGGCAAAACTGAGGAGTATTTAGGATGCTTTAATTAGGTTTATTGACTGAAGACCACAAAACTTCCCCCTCTTCCATTAGTACACTTTCTCAGAGTATATATGATGAAAGGCTGTTGTGAAAAGAACACAATTTCTTACATTTGCTAAAAGTCTTTCCTAAGTTTCATATATTCCTTAGGAATCTTGGGAAGGCACAAAAAATAGTATGCTAGCAATGGTAATATTCTATCAAACTAATTTTCAGGAAAACTAGGAGAATGGTACATTGACTCTGGTGCACATTTATGTATAAAACAAGTTGATATTATCATAGTATGGGGACTTTAAGTCACAGATGGAGAGAAAGAAGAGCATGCAGGGGAGACTGAAGGAAAAAAGGGGAAGGGAAAGGGTTATACAGAGGGAAGAGAGAAATAACACAATTAGGGGAAGCCGAAGAGAAAGGGTTGAAGGGGAAGAGAGATACAGGATGAAACTTGTGCAGCATATGTGGCCATGTCCCCAGCCTTTCTCATGTTACCTAACAACCCAACCATTTTTCCTGACTTTTTCCCTTTTTCTGTACCCAAATAGACCAGGGTACCCTAATTCCACCCCAGACCCTGATCTCTTTACCTAGTGTCAGAAAATTCCTTTTATAGCCCTCCAAGGACCTTTATTCTACCTGGCCAGAGACCACAGGACCCAGATGCCCAGGCCAATATGCCCTCAGCTTCACCTGTTCTTTAATAAACAAATGGATCTAGCCTTTCTTCTGTTCTCACTCTAGGGGAAAAGAGGGAGAATTTATCACAAGCTCTGCTCCTTCTAGAATGGCACAATGTGCCTGATGAACATCCCTGCTGTATATGCAGTAGGGCCGTGTATGAAGGTGAAGATATAAGCGTAGATATGGGTGGGTGATACATGGTGTGGTATGTGGATCTGTGTCTATGTGTGTGTGTTTGTTTGTATACATGTTTGTGTCTCTTTAACTTTTGAATAGTCTCCTGATATCTGGTGATCATTTTCTGTGAGTTCATACCTAAGGGGGAGGCCCTAAAAAGCCAACTGGGAGCTCTCTTTGCATAGGTAGAACTTCTGAGCCAGTGAGACTCACTCACAAGGTGGTCAGACTGGCATACAGATGTTTCTCTGTGAGATCCAATGACTCCCAAAGATACCTATGTCCTAATCCTGAACCTGTGAATATATTAGGTTACAAGCAAAGAGGAATTCAGGTTGTAGGTGGAACTAAGGAATCAGTTTACCTTAAGATAGGGAGATTATCCTGAATCATCTGGGTGGGCCCAATGTAATCACAAGTGTCCTAAAAGTGGAAGACAGAATTGGAAGAGAGAACCAGACAGATGGCCGCATGAAAAGGACTTGGTCTGATGTTGCTGGCTTTGAAGATGGGAGAAAAGGGACATGAAGTCAGCAAAATGGCAAGCCTCTAGAAGCCGGAAGAGGCAAGGAAACATATTACCCCCTTGGTCCCCCCAAAAGGCCAACACCTTGAGTTTAGCCCAGTGAGACTCATTTTGGACTTCTAGCCTCCAGAATTGTAAGATAATAATTTTTATTATTTTAAACTGATAATTTTGTGGTAATTTGTTACAGGAGCAGTAGGAAACTAATTCACTCCTAACAGCAGTATAGCAGTATAGCAGTATATATACACCTTTTCTTTTGCCCAGAAGTTTCTCCAGAGAGGAGAGAAAATAATCCTGACTTCTTGAAGTCTGGGAACCAAGCAGGGGGTCTTACCATTTAGATTGCAAACTCTCCTCTAAGCCCCATGTTTTGTATAGCATTGCATCCCTCCTTGGCTCCCAGGATATTTGCAGTCATTCCTGTTTTCAGTCCCACCTGATACTCTTTATTTCAAAGGCAACTAGTACTCCCGATCCTGAGCCTTTATAGAGTTTTATGGTATAAATCAGTTTGCTTGTTGTTGGCTTTCCTCACCCCCACTTGACTTTGGAAATTGTATTTGTTTTGTTGCATCAAATCAGTTATCATTCATGAGCCCACCATCTATCATCTGAAATTGCATAGATGTTCCTAATCTGCTGTCACTCTCCTCAAATGTTTACAAATTATAACATTATTATACTTTATACCCATTTTACTGGGATTTCAGAAAGGAATAGAGACAAACAAGTCATTAAATTCATTATGCTTAACTGGAAGAATTTTATCTCTTTTTAAGTATTTTATAGATTAGAAAACTGAGACAATGGGTGACTAAGCAGTTTGGGAGATTTTAAAATCCAGTCCAGATTGACCCCCAAGTCCTTATCCACGTGAACTCATGGCCTGAAGCAGTTGGTGTCTGAAAAGCAACTGGAGCCTCCCAGGTTGACCAATAGCAGATCTGTGGCATCCTTATATTCATGGAGGCTGCACAAAGATACCTTGACTTGTTCAAAATGTATTTTATTAAATTATCAGGCATAGAAATCTCCTTGAATCTTAAAAGTGGCTGCCCAGATATGAGCCATATTTCCCAACTCTTCCCCCCCTTTCACCTAGGGGGTTCCAAATAACTAGTTCGTATCAATGGAATATGGGCAGAAGTGAGGTGTGCTACTTCCAAGCCAAAGAGGTTAAGAAGCAGGTTGACCTTCTCCATCCTCTGTCTTCCCCAACCTGCCTTTTGGAGGCTAATAAGTAACTTTAGTGTGAACTAGAGGCAAACTTTTATGGTAATAAGCCACTGGTAATTTTTAGCTTGTTTGTTACAGTAGCTAGTATTAGCTTAACTACCACTTCTGTGCTTATTATGTAAAGAAGGGCAACAACTTTTCAGAGGAAGGAGTACCTTTTTGCTTCTCACAAAGTCTCCTTCTGCTGGGCAAGTTGTACAACTTTGGGTTGCATCTCCTCAAAGATGAGATATTTTGCCAATGCACAAAGGTTATATATAGGTTAGTGGTGGCCCTCTAGGAATTAACCATCATGAGGAAGTTCTGTAAGTATGGACAATAAGCCTGCATTAAGTCTCTGCCCTTTGGATGTATCATCCACAGATACAAGAAACTGGATAGTCTGGAACAGTCCAGTGCAATGTTGAAGAAGTGAATTTGATCATAAGACAAGTCAGTGATTTTTGAAAACTGGTTTAAAATCTTGGTTCTCAGTGTGAGAATGTGAGGTCCCCCTCCTGTTTAAAAGCTAACTCTCTGATAAAATACATGAGGGAGAGGAAATGAATCTGGTCACAAACCAAAAGCTAAATTTTCTAGCCTGATGTAATTCCTCCAGGAAAAAGTATAATGCCATGGAGAAATAGGGAATGGCTAGACAGAGAATTCAATTAGCCCTTTGAAAACTGAGGTTGCTTATACATTTTAAGCTAAAAATTATATTTAATGTGTCCTTTCTCCTCATATGGCCTGCTGGATATGTGGCCAAAGCACATTTTCTTATGGCCCTTCATTTAGTTGTGAATCAACCTCTTGGATGCTCAGTGGATACTTAGAAATCATTGTAACTTAGAGGAAGAATATAAAGAGAATGAGGAAAGAAGGAAGAACTAAAGAGAAGGCGACAGAGGCAATGATTCTTAGACGTACTCACCCAACATTTTCTTGAATGCTCTGCCTGAAAGTATAGACGCATGGGGTCCTTGCATCTGTATTCTAGGGGGCTGAGTTCCCCATCACTGAAAGCACCCGAGAAGGCTGGGAGTCCCTTTTTCAAAGTTAATACTATTCAGGGGAGAAAGCTAGAGGAGATGATTGGTAAAGCCTTTTCCCGACCTAAGACTCAATGACAAAATGAAATGGCCACCAACATGTCTTTTATATCTAGAAGCCCAAATAGGCAGTCCATTTTTTTTTTAATTTCTTTTTCTTTCTCTCTTTTTTTTTTTAACGTCTTTATTGGAGTATAATTGCTTTACAATGGTGTGTTAGTTTCTGCTTTATAACAAAGTATTTCAGCTATACATATACATACATCCCCATATCTCCTCCCACTTGTGTCTCCCTCCCACCCTCCCTAACCCACCCCACTAGGTGGACACAAAACACTGAGCTGATCTCCCTGTGCTATGCGGCTGCTTCCCACTAGCCATCTATTTTACATTTGGTAGTGTATATATGTCCATGCTACTCTCTCACTTCGTCCCAGCTTATACTTCCCCCTCCCCGTGTCCTCAAGTCCATTCTCTATGTCTAAGTCTTTATTCCTGTCCTGCCCCTAGGTTCTTCAGAACCTTTTTTTTTCTTTTTCTTTTTTAAGATTACATATATATGTGTTAGCATACAGTATTTGTTTTTCTCTTTCTGTCTTACTTCACTCTGTATGACAGACTCTAGGTCCATCCACCTCACTACAAATAATTCAGTTTTGTTCCTTTTTATGGCTGAGCAATATTCCATTGTATATATGTGCCACATCTTCTTTATCCATTCATCTGTCAATGGACACTTAGGTTGCTTCCATGTCCTGGCTATCGTAATTAGAGCTGCAGTGAACACTGTGGTACATGACTCTTTTTGAATTATGGTTTTCTCGGGGTATATGCCCAGTAGTGGGATTTGGGTAGTCCATTATTCTGAGACCTGGGAAGTAAACCCACAGGAAGATGGTGGGTGCCATATAGTATGGAGGATGGAGGAGTTCCTATTTAACATAGAATTTGCCTACTATAAAGGCACAAACAGTTCTTTGATTTAAAGCAGTAATTACTTCCTTGGCTTGCCCACATTAGGCCGTCAGCCTTTGAGCTCTGTTGCTGCTGTGTCATTGCCAGAATCAAATTACTAAAAAGGTCAGCATCATTAATATGTGGTTTGAAAAGAATGAAAATGCCAGACAGAAAGTCTGTGAGCATCTAGAGCCTTGAATCAACATCTTGGCCCTTGTTTGTTTATTTTATGTTTTTATTATTTGCTTCAAGTTTTATAGGTCAAGATCATAAGCCTAAACCACCTGTGGAAACTTACAAATCACATGGTCACCTAATCGCCTTAGATGTTTCATCTAACCTGGACGGAACATACCCTCCTGAGACTCTTTGCAGCTACATGGAAACTTCTTGACGGTTGAGACCCCGCTTCTTTGAATTTCAGATGGCAGTTACCTTGAGGCCCTCATAAATACTTGAGTATGGATTAACTAACTAGTTTAAAACTTACACACAAGTAGAAATATAGTATGAAATAAGAGCCCACTAAAGAAGTTCTGGGGCTCAAGATAAAGGTTTCAAGGAGGCCAATAATCTGAGTCCTGATCCCAGCTAAACCACTGGTACTTCATATGACTTTAGATTAGTCACTTTAACTAGAAACCACTAGCTTTTATATCTTGTAGAATGGAAATTGCTTTCTCTTTGATGTAACTTGAGAGGAAACTGTAATATGTAACTGGTTCATAATTAATATTCAGGATTTTTCCTTCACATAATGAGACCCATTAATTATGTTTGACATCAGTTCTTAATTAGAGATTAAATTATTTCAGAACAATAGGCAAGTGCTAATTCTTAAAATTGCTAAAATTTATGGCTTACACATCAAAAGACCTAAATTTTAGTCTCATGTAACTTGGTGCTGCTAGTTTGCTGCTAGCTGGATTCATGACTTTGGATAAGTTGTGTTTGTTTGCTTACTTGTTTTTTGGGTTTGTTTGTTTTTTACCCCTTTAAGCCTCAGTTTCCTTACTTTAAAATGAGAATAACAGACTATGTGGTTTCTAAAGTCCCTTTCAGCTTTAAACTTCCGTGATTCCAAAGGAGACTGTGTGCATGTAACAGCATGTAGTATAGTATATTTTGACTACCAGCTTGTTATGGTGAAAAAATTCTCACGATTTGAACCACTGCTTATGACCATGAGTTTTAGATGGGCTCTGTGCTGCCATCTTTAAATATGTAACACCAGAGAAAAGCAGCTCATTACAATATAATTTTTTGCCCATAAGTTTACCAAGCAAACTAGCCATAGATTAGCAGAGAGTGGGCTCTTCAAGAATTGAGACCCGGTGATGACCTATATTAATGTATCCTGTTGCAGAACCTAAGTGCTGCTTGGGGAAGGAAAGCTAACCACAAACTCCTTGCTTCAGTTTTGCCTAGAGTGGCCTTGGTTCTCACCTTACTTTGAAAATGTAAAAAAGACATTACTCATGATGAAAATTATTTCTTTGGAATAGAGAAGACTACAATGAATAACATGGTATGCTAAAGAAAGCTTAATATTAAGAAATAATTATTAGTAATTAAAGTCATTAGTATAATTACTAATACTATTTAGTAATAAAACAGAGAAGGAGAGAACAAAGTCTTAAAAAGTTACTATAAAGGATCAAAGGCAGAGAACTTTATCTCCTCACTTCCGTATGCATTTACTAAAATACTGAGCTCTTTCCCAGAAATCTTGCATTAGCCTACCTGTTTCTCAAGATCTATATGAAATAACATTTCTTCCATAAAACCATTGTTCTTCCCAATAAGATATACTCTCCTTCCTATTTTCAGTTAAATAAGCATTTATGGAAGGCTTGCTCTAAATCAGGCCCTGAGCTCAATACTATAAGAACTGAGCACATTCCTAATCACCCTATGTTCTAAAACCTTCACAGCATTTTCTTTATACCAATACTTAACATTTTCTTTACACTAAAGGCATATATTATGTTCTAACTTGATTAGGGTATACTTGTTTGTCTGGCACTATCCTTTGAACATAATGGGTACTCAATAAACATTTAAAGAATTGTAATGGAGGCAGTAATTTCTCCCAGTTGTAGACCATTTAGCAATGAGAATAAATAGTATTATCTCTAAAATTATAATGTAATTGAAAGAGAACATAAAACCTGATCTATCAAAATTCAGTTACATCAGACCTTTGGGGATAATGTTTGTTGCATGCATCTCTATTACTAATACAAATAAATACTTATATCTCCTTAAAAACATACTTCGGTTAATTCAGGCAAAAATAGCAGTCCAGGTCCACAAACTAATCCTCTAGCATTAGCCACAGCACTGCCCCATGAATCAAATATTCTCAAGAGAACTGAGGATCAGAGAGACACTAAAAACAACCTTGTAAATTCTCAACCTTGCCTGTGCATAATAAAAACCCTCTAGAAATAACCCTTGAAATAAAATAAAAATTCTGCAAGTCTTGGGCGAAAGTCAGGGGATTACCTAAACTGGCTTTCTGTGTGCAAAACTGGGGAAGTGGGAGATTTGAGATTGGACGCACTGGTTGGGAATTTCCCCAAGCTATAACTGCGTCCTGGGTTAGGTCTTGAGATGATTCTTCACTGAGGGCAGATTCCTCTTCATTGTGCTCTAGACAGTGACAGTGCCTAACAGAGAAACAGGGGATCCAAGCACAGGTAGTAGTGTGGGAGGGGCTGGGGGGGTTGCTCTTTACCAAGATATAAACAAATAGCTGAGCTTTAACTCTTTGAAAATGTTTAGCTAAGAAAAACATTTTACCTTACTTGCAAACTAAAATTAGCCTTCCTGCCACATTTTCACAGATGCAAGTGTATCACTATTTTCTTGCATGGAGTCACCCTGTGGGAATCAGGATTCGGGGTATCAGGTGACAGTTACAGTTTCAAATGGACAGCATTACAGGAGAGGAGCCCTGAGCTTAGGGAACCTGAATCTTTTCTAATGTGCAGTAAGCTTTTCTGATCTTTGCCTCTGTGGGAGACACTATCTCTGTCTTCCAGAGGGTTTACAAATGTTCTGGAAAAGGTAGTTTGGACATGCAAACATGAAAGACTCATGTCTCATGAGAGAAATGTCTTCCAACACATGGATCTTATAATGACAAAGACAAGTATATGAATGAATGAAGAACTAGTAATTTGTAATGTGGATGAAAAAAATCAGAGTGTTGCCATGAAGATTGAGAAAGAAGGCTATTTTCAGGAGCTTTGTTAGGAAAGGCTTTTAGGAGAAGGTAACATTTGAGCAGAGACAAAAACAAATTGAAGGACAGAGCCATGTAAATATCTACCCCACGAATATTCTAGGATGAAAGAACAACCAGTGTTAAGGACAAATGCTAGAGGAGAATGCTCAGTGTATTTGAGAAACAGCAAGAAACCCAACATGGAGAGAACAAAAGGATGAGTGGTAGGAAATGAGGTAGGAGAGTGAGTCAGGAACTAAATCATACCCTAATATGCCAAGGGAAGAATTTTCTTTAGATTTTAAGTTTGAAAGGCTGCAATTTGGCAAATGAATAAACAAATGAATAACTTTCCCTCATTTCCCTGAATTCAATTATAAAAAGGCTATAGAATGGAGAGTGGTTGAGAAATCTTCATCCCAAACCACGGCCAGTCCTGGAAGGATCAGAACCTAAAGAAGAAAGACAGAGTGTCAGCAGCAAAGAATAGAGGCCATGGACCAGGTACCTGGGGTCTGAAGAGGGAAGGCATGCACTAACACCTGGCTTAGGATCTTGAACTGGGTTTAAGTGTCTAAAAGGCGGGAGACCCCATGTTCCTCAAGAGGAGCATACGACCCAGATACAGTGAAGTAACTGCTTCTCCAGTTCTCTCTCTACATTTACACATTCTCTCTAGTTCTAGCTCGCTCACTCCCTGTCTTGTCCCGTTTCCATATATACATTTTTTTCTTCCCATCTTCTTCTATTTCATTCCCTTTGTCTTAATCTCTGCTTTTTGTAGTTCCCATTTCTCAAATCTCTTGTCTTACTGCCCCTTTGCCCCATCTTTTGTGCATGAAAACCTCTTTTCTCTCTCTCCTTACCTTTGGGGCTCCCCCTGATTTGGGAAGCCCTGTTTTACCTTTTTTTCTGAAACCCTATGGTTGGTGCATCTCTCACCAGTTAGAGAGACAGTGGGAAGAAGGAAGAACCCTCCGTCCTCCACCTGTTCAGGTAGGGGTAAAGTGTCCTTCCTTTCTCAGGCTGAGGTCAGAGCATGGTGCCCACGGGATGATGGTAGAAGGAAAGAAGCAGTTCCCTCCCGGCGACAACATAGTTGAAAAGGGCCATTGTTCCAGTGCTCATGGTAAGAGTCATGCCAGCATTTATACACCGTGTCTGGTACATGGTAGGTGCTTTACAAATGTTTGTGAAATTAATGAATATACTATTATGATTATAGTTATCTTGGAGTATTTGGCATGAACTTTTACATCTAAATTAGGCAGCATCTCAAAACTGGTTTTTCTCTCTCTCTCTTTTTTTTATTTTTTAATTCGCCAGCTTTTCTATTTTTTTTTTTCATTTTCTGTTTCTTTTTTTATTTTATTTTTTTTTTGGCTACATTGGGTCTTCATTGCTGCATGCAGGCTTTCTCTAGTTGCAGTGAGTGGGGGCTACTCTTTGCCATAGCGCGCGGGCTTCTCACTGCGGTGGCTTCTCTTGTTGCAGAGCACGGGCTCTAGGTGCGTGGGCTTCAGTAGTTGTGGCACATGGGCTCAGTAGTTTTGACTCAGGGCTCTAGAGTGCAGGCTCAGTAGTTGTGGTGCACGGGCTTAGTTGTTCCGTGGCATGTGGGATCTTCCCGGACCAGGGATTGAACCCGTGTCCCCTGCATTGGCAGGCAGATTTTTTAACCACTGCACCACCAGGGAAGTCCCAAAACTTGTTTTTCTTTTATGGGCTCAAGGAGAAAAGTTGTTTTGTTTTGTTTTTTACAAGCAGTGATTGCCATGGCAGCGTGGAAACTAGTTTCTGTGTTCTTACCACCAAACCACAGAATTTGTGATGGACAAGATATAAACAGCATAATCTCAGATGACATTTTTCCACAAAAACAACAAAGCTAGGCACTGAGAGATCCAAAACAAGTGGCAAGTCAGTTTACATCTCCAAAACTTGGTTGCAATGAATTCTCATTTTCCTCTGATTCCCATTTTAATTTTAAACTCACATTCCGACATGCCCCTCCCTTCCCACTGGTTTCATCATTGTCCTTAGCCTGTCACTGAGACTGGCAAATTGTGGTCAGATTTATTCCTACATTCATCAAACACCTCTTGAGGGCCTTCCAGGTGCCAAGGATTGGGCTGGGTGCTGACACTCAGACCTGCTGCGAGCCCTTAAGGAGCCAAGGTCAAGTGGAGAGACAATTGTGTACAGATCGACAGAGTCCAGGGTTGCAGGCCTGTGTAAAGGACACTATGGGGTGCGAGGATGGCCCAGAGGAGGGGTTCAGTCGTCCGTAAAAGTGTTAGTTAGGGTTGGGAAGGGAGTCAGAAAGATTTTTCTGTGGTATGTGACACTTTTGTGAGCTGTATCTTGAATGAGGGTTGTTTGCTAGGTGGACATTTGCAAAGGCACAGAGGTGGGCAAGACTTAGTCTCGTCAGGGAGTGTCAAGTGATTCAGTATGACAGGAGTGGAGGATACGGGGGAAGATGATGGGGAGATGGGCCCAGCAAGCGAGGAGGCTGTAGAATTAATCAGCTTGGGGATCATTTCTGCAAATGTCCATAGAGGAATTACATAACGCTCTATATCTGGAAGAACCTACCAAGTACATTCCCTGCCTTTCTTATTTGGTTACAGTGAACTTTTGAAGAATGAGTCAACATCTCTGTTAGATCAATGCCTCATATATATACACATATATGTATATATGCCCATATAGGTACACATGCACACATGTATATATAAAGCTGCCCACAGTTCTACCCCGCCCAAACATTGTAAGAAGTCAGTAAGTAGTCAGTATTGCTTCAGAAAATAGATGGATTCCAACACAAGGAAATTTAAAGTTTGCTAAGGGTTTTTCATTATAAAAGTTAACATACATTTTAGTATATAAAGTTGGAAGAAGCAGAGAGAAATAAATATATTCATATTTCCCAGATAGTTATTATTATTTTATTTCCTCCCAGGCTTTTTTCCTATGCACAAGTTTTATTTGTTTATTTGTCAACCTAAGTGTAAGTCTGAATAATTTTTAGACTGTAAAGAAGGAAATGGTTTAATGAGATTTCACTTCAAGTAGATAGTCCCAAAGGTCATCCAACAATATTTATTGATTTTCTGTTTTGTGTCAGGCACTGTGCTAAGTGCGGTAATAGAGCAGTAAACACAACAGGCACAGTGCCGGTCCATGTAGGTTACCATGGAGACGTGAAGGCCTGGAAATAAAAGGGGTGTCATGGGGAGAGGCAAAGACCGACCAAACTTTCGGTTCTCTTAGCAACAACTCCCCACTACCACTCACTCTGCCCCCTTCTCTTCATTGTCATGAAGTCACTGAGTGCTCCCATTAGGAGAGGCCTTTGAACTCTTATAGTCCAAATAATAGTGTGTGTTGGTTGAAACACACAGGACATGTTTAGGGCTGGCTTTTTTTCTCCTGATTTCTGGACCGGTATTGACTTTTAAGCTACCCTTCCTCTGGCAGCCAATGCTCCCCCCTGCCACCGTGGCAGCCCAAAAAACAGGAAACCGGAGGTGGCCCTGCCAAAGCCCTCAACCCCAGCAGGCTTCTTCCTTCCTGCCACAGGGGTGATAAGATACAAGGCCAAGGAGAGCAGCCCCATGGGCTGAGCCCATCATGTGTCATCCTTGTCTTAGAAAAATAAGGCCGTCACTTCTCCTTCCCACCAAAATAGCTGGTCACCCCAGCATGGAGAACAAATGAGCAAGCTGAGCACAGTCAGAATTACTTCAGCTGTCGAGAGATTCAGCATCATGTATATGCAGAGTTGACGGTTTCTAGTCCTCCACTGCCAGCCACAAATATTTCTTCCCTCAGGCAGAACAGCACCTCCAACTGCACCTTTAGAAAGCCATCTCTTCCAGTTAAGAGCTGCAGTTTCTCTAAATCCAGTGCTAAAATGGACTAACCATTAGCTACACAAAACCACCTCAAACAATTATTAGCTACTGATCACATCAGGTAACATACACTAGATTCCATTGCAACCTGATAAGTATCATTATGAGACACCGGCTGGTCCGTGTTGATGGATGATTTAGGTCTGGCCCAGGCAGCCCTGGGTGTGTTATCACAGTGGGGCCTCTGAGAAGCCAGAGATAAGAGGATGCAGGAATCCTGAATAGTTTGAAGGAAACATTATAAAAGCAAACTTTATTTACTTCCCTGTTTTGCACTGTACCCACCTTGGTACATCAAGGTTATTCTCACAGTAACCGGTCATCCTATGAACTTTAGAATCCTTTCAGGGAATCACATTTCTCTGTCGGCTATACTAAATGTCTTTGAAGCTAGGAAATTCCTTTAACTCTGGTTAAACATTATGTAATACATGCCTGCTTTGAATGGGCAAGCCATAAACTGTACAGCAGAGTAGGGGAGAAAGAAGAACCTTGGACTTGGAGCCACTATATATGAGTTTGAGTCATTTCTAGTGGTCTGACCTTGAGCAAGCACTGATTCTCTAGATTTTAATATCATTCAAAACTGTGCTTTATTGGAATCGCTTATATAAAATATTCCCTAGCTCTCTTTTCTACCAGGCTCAGGCAGAATAAGTTTACTCTTTCTTTATGGTCTTCCTGTACTTTGTACAGATTTGTATTATGGAGATGTATCTACATACATCATGTTTATCCCCCTCCGTAAACTATGATTCCTTCAGGACTCTTGGCTTTGATTGCCCATGGCCTGGCCAGTGTCTGGCTCTTAGTCATCCTCAATAAATGATCATCATACTTACCTATCTGAACTACAAAACGGAGCCATAATAAACACTTCTTAAGGGCTCCGAGGAGGCTCAGAGAGGACAGTGCTCAAGCAGGTGCTTCATAAACCATAAAGCTGTGTGTGATTCTAAGGTGTGGTCATTATTTGCAGGGCAATATTATTTCTCAGAGTAGCACAATTCATGAAAATCAAGAAACCAAAGGAAAGGAAACAAGAAACAGTCCACAGTGATTAACTCTGGGGCCCAAGAAAGAAGCACTAGGGAAGGTGAAGTGGAGGGGAGGGCAGGAGACTTTAAATTCTTACTTTATAACAATTTCTAATATTAGGAATGTGGATGATTTTTACACTGATGTCTTAGTGTTTTTTCAAATTTGAAAAATAAGTGCATGCAATATCAGTCAGCTCCTTTAGTATTTACCTGGGGGCCCATGGACATAGGTCAAAAGTTAACTGAAACCAAAGCTTGCCTTGTTGTTTACTACATTATTATTGACCAGGATAATATTTTTCTCACTTTTATATTGCACTTTAAGCTTTCTGAGATGTTGTTTATTTTTTACGTTATTCTCACAGCAACCCTGATGTCATTAGCGTAATTACTATTAATTGCATTTAATGAATAGAAACACTGTGACCAGAGAGATTTAATAAATTACCCAAGATCCCAAACACAGTGGACAAGTCAAGACTAGAACTCAAGAGACCCAACTCAAGCCCTTTGCAGTAGGTGAAATCCATGGAACAGCCCCCGAATATAATATTCTGTACCCTCTGTCCTTGGTAGAGGCTGTGGCTCCCAGAAAAGCTGTTACCAGCAAACAGATGGCTTCTGATATCTTATTTACTGCTACTCATTGTATCATTCACTGAGTTCCAATGCGTGGCTGAGAGAACAGTGAATTTGGAATCTGACAGCCTACCGGCTTGAATCTGGACCCTGCCCTTAAATGAGCTGTGTGACTTTGAGCAAAGTTACTTGAACTTTCTGGAAGTCAGTATCTTTACCAAGAGGGAATGACACCACACCTCACTCTCAGGGATCTTGTGAGACTCTAGTGAGATAATGTATGTGAAACTGCTTTGTAAATTGTAAGGCGCTTGGTAAGCGTCTGGTATGTCACTTGCTTACGAGCTTCTGAAGGCTACTTGGCAGAAACACATATTCCTAAGGCCACCAAAAGATAAGAAAATCTAACAGGAAAAGGATAAAATTATTCCCAAGAGGAGGAAAGAAATATTCCCACTCTATGAGCCACCTTAGTCTATAGTACTTTTATCCCAGTGTTCTTAAATATCTATTTACTTATCCCTCCTGGGACAGTGTTGTCTTCCCCCTGCATATCGTCCTAGCTGTGACAGTCATTCAATCAGTGCAGCTATCAGAGCAAACAAACGTCACTCTCTGGGTCCTTTGCCTGAAGCTTCACAGTAGGATAAAATATGTTGTAAATGCCTCTGTCCTTAATCACTGAAAGGGAATCATACAAATATTGAGCTTCTTATTACGTTTGGTAAAATTCTTTTTGCTGAAGAATATAGAGACCTGAAATCCTTCAGTGTGTTGGCTGAAAGTATGGATTCGCTGGAACATGAAATTCTGCTTTATATAAGATGGTTCCTCAAAATACCTCTAATAGCCTGTGCTGCAATTATGCCCTACGTCTGTAAGTAAAAGAACAGAGAGAACTGTGTCTTGGAAAGAAACAATTCAGTGGTCAATGTAGGGAATCTGACCAAAGAATCTATCACAGAAAATGAAAGACTGCATATAGAGTAACCAAACTAAACCCAGGTCTGGAGGAGGAACGGCTGAATGGGGGTGTCAGACCATTACATGCCTACGCAATGAAAGCCACATCTTGAAAACTGTTCCTTTTTCCTCGCTCTCAAATGGATTTCCTAATATTGATCTTCTAACTTACAAAGTATCTCAAATAATTGTTCTAATAACTTGCCTGCAGATAGAAAATTTTGTTCCTCCCAGTCTGATCTTAATTCTTCCTATTTCATTTTCATACCTCTATGTATTGCCTGAGATCTCCAGTATGATGGATAGAAACAACAGTGGGTATCTCAGATGTATTTCTGACTTTAAAGGAACAGATTCTAAGGTTGTAAGTATGGTGTTCACTGTGCACATTTCTTAGATTCTCTTAATCAAGTTAAGGAACTTCTCTATCTGTTATAGTTTGCTAAGTATTGTATGTAACCACAAAGAGTGGTTAATTTTTCATCAAATGACTTCTCTTCATCTATTGAGCTGCTCATCTGATTTTTTTTCCTTGAATCTGTTAATGTGGCAAATTACACAGTAGATTTCTTAATGTTACTATATCCCTGAATGTCTGGAATAAACATATCTTGATCATGATAGATTTAAAAAATAGTAATAAATGGCTAGGTTCAGTTTCCTTATGTTTTATGAAATGTGCATTTATATTTATAAATGAGAGCTTGCCTTCAATGATCCTTTCTGGGACTGTTCTTGTCTTTCAAGTTAGGATAGCTGCATGAATCGACTTGGGGATATTTCCCTTACTTACTTTTCTCTGAAAAAGTGCTTATAGGATGAAGAATATGGGTTAAATTCTCTCTTTTGATAAGTAAAGTGCTCTAAACATATTTATTAAACCAAGTTTGTTAATACTAATATTAAAATATTTTTACTTTTACCAGTTATTATTTCCTTGATCTTGTATTTGTTTCAGTTTTTCTTGTTATATATAATGACTATTACATTAACCTGATATTCTTTTAATCAACAAGAACTAACCATTTTTATAACCATTAATGGTTGTGTCTTAAAATCTAAATTTGTCTGCTAGGACTTCCCTAGTGGCACAGTGGTTAAGAATCTGCCTGCCAGTGCAGGGGACATGGATTCGACCCCTGGTCTGGGAGGATCCCATATGCCGCAGAGCAACTAAGCCCGTGCGTTGCAACTACTGAAGCCTGTGCACTTAGAGCCCACGCTCCACAACAAGAGAAGCCACCACAATGAGAAGCCCATGCACTGCAATGAAGAGTAGTCCCCGATCACTGCAACTAGAGGAAGCCTGCACACAGCAATGAAGACCCAACACAGTCAAAAATTAAAAAAAAAAAAAAAAGAAAAAATTTTTAAAAACCCTACTTGATTAAAAATAAATAAATAAATAAATAAATTTGTCTGTTATTAATAATGCAACATTAGCTTTCTTTTTTCCCAATGCATTTTTTATTTAAAAATTTTCTGTTCTTACTAATCATATTAATAATGGATCCTTATAATTTAATTTAAAATTCCCTGCCTTTTATCAGTGAGTTTAATCACTTTATATTTAATGTATATCTGGATTTATTTCTATCTTTTTTGTATGTGCTTTCTATTTTCCATTCTGTTTATCAGCTTTCCCTTTTACTATATACTATCAAAATATTCCCCTTTTATTTAATCTATTCTTTTGAATATGTATTTTATTTCCATTCTTTAACATAGATATCTAATAAAGATTAATTTTAAACACTACTCCTTATTGACAAATAGAAGAAGTTTAGAATGCTTTAACTCCAATTCTCTCCTATTTTCATGTTATTCAACATTAGTCTCACCTTGTTTTTAAACTTCCTCAAATAATCTCTTTTTCTGTTGTTTATATAATCAACAATTATTTTGACCTACCACATGCTTACTAATTTCTCTATCATCTATCGTTTTTTGTTTTTCAGACCTTCCTTCTGGAATAATTCTCCTTTTTGTGAAGTCCACCTTTTAGTAATCTTTTCAGTGAATGTGATTAGTAAGCTCAGCCTTCTTTTGTATGAAAATAATTTTATCATACCTTTCAACAACAACTTTGTTTAATATTTTGAGGATATTATTCCCTTTTACTCTGGCTTCTATTGTTACTGATGTAGACTATGACTCACTAGTTTTCCTTGTGGATAATATGTCTTTTCTCTCTTGTACCTTATAAAATGTATTTGTCCTTGTCTTTGTTATTCTGCAGTTTCACTGTGAAATTCATCTTCCTTGGGATTGCTTGTGCAGTTCTAATATGAGGTCTTATATCTTTCCTCAGTTCAGAAAAAAATTGAAGCCAGTATCTTTTTGAATATTGCCTAATCTCCATTTATTTTTTCTAACAGATGTATATTCAATATTCTCATTCTAATGTCCACATTGCTTAATCTCTTTAGAGAGCACCCCATCTCTAGCACTCTTCCCTGAATTCTGGATAGTCTATTCAGATCTATCTTCCATTAATTAATTCTGTCTTCAGCTGCTGTACTTCACTGTTTAACTCATATTTTGAGATTTTAGTCTAATTACTAAAGTTCTTAATTTAAGAAAGTATATTTTTTCTGCTTTTTCTTTTCTTATACTATTTCTTCTTGTCTTCTGACTTCTACCCCTTTTCTAATGTTCTAAAGTGAATACTTTAAATATATTTATTTTCTCATTCTCTTTTTCCCAACTGATTGTTTTCTATTCATGTTGTTGCTAAGTCTCTCTAAGGACTTGCTTGTGTTAATGGTAATTTTATTCCTAAATTTATTTTTACTGGACGTGGTTTTTGGAGGGGACTCAGTTGTGCTGATCTGTGGAAGTACACCTACAAAGCATTTTCACATTTGCTTCTACCAGGGCCTCAAGCTTTTCACCAGGGCTGGACCAGTTTTTTGCTAATTTCTAAATCTAGGTTCCTGCACAACAAAGGTAGGGTAAATTTAGACTCTACACCTATTCCTTTATAATATGGTGATTCTGAGTTTTATGGCTGACACTTTTCCCATCCAAGGCTCCAGTGGGTAAGTAGTTCCTTGTCAGGACCTCAAGTGAGTATGTGTAATTCTTCTAATCAATCCCTTTCCCATGGACTGTATATGCTTTCAAAAATCTTAGCAATAAACAGGAGACTGCTTTACAGTTGCTCATCTCAAATGGCTTCAGATCTCATAGCCTATCCTCTGTGAACATGAAAAACTCAATACCCATCTTCTAAAACTTATATCCAAGACCAGCTGTCCCTTGAGCCACTGTGGCTTCAGGCTATTACTCCTCCTCTTGACTTTGAGATTCTCTTTATTTCTGCTACCTGTGGGTTTCCACTTCTTTTGAGCTTAGCAATATATTTAACTTTTGTTGGCATATTTTATCCAAATTTTCTATGTTTGGAGAATGAGGAAGTTCTTTCAATTGAATTTCCATTGTCTTCAAAGTAGACTTTGGGCAGCACTCTACCTTGGTGTATTGCCTATAGGTTTTAAGTACATACAAAGAAATACCTGCAATATTCTTGAAAGCATGCTCCAGCTACTCAAATCAATGGTTTAGCTTAGTTTTCAGTGTGAACGTCCAGCTGGCCCAGTGAACTTTGTTTCCAGTCCCTATTGCAAAATTGACTTGATAACTTAAAACCTTTTTTTCCTTAAGATCATGAGATATCTCAAAGTTTCTGAATTTTTGTATTGAAAGACAATGATGGGTTTTTATGACAAAAAGGCCTATGATAATTATGTCATCAATGCCACCTACTGTGTGACTCTGCAAAATTCAGGTAAGTCCCCTGAGCCTTAGTTTCTTCATATGGTAGATAAGGAAAAAATATCTACTTTGTAGAGTTGTTGTGAAATAGATATATTTATCATATAGGAAGATGTTCCCATTGATTCAACTTGTATTATTTATTGAGCATATGCTTTGAGAAGGCATTGTATTTATGATACTCCAAACTTCTGGTATTCTGGATCAGCTGTTGATTTTTAGTCATTGGATTTGAGATGTTAGACTTAGCAAATAAAAATACAGGACACTAAATTAAACTTAAATTAAATTTGAATTTCTGATAAGCAATGAATAATTTTTTAGTGTAAGTATGGCCCATGCGATATTTAGCCCATGTAATATTTGGCACACCCTTATACTAAAAAATTACTTGTTGTTTATCTGAAATTCAAATTTAATTGGGCATCCTGTATTTTATCTGGCAACCCTATACTGGATCCACCTCTTCTCATTTGAACAGTAACAGTCATTTGTGAAAGATCTCTCACACATGTGTTCCAATTTTGCCAGTGTCCTATTTTAAATGAGAAAGCTAAGCTCAGCTATATTTTCATGTAGAATCTCTGCTCAAGGCATAAAAGATTTTTAAATCAAATGGTTCTTTCCTGAAATTAAATTCCAGATATTATTTTTGTTTCATCTGTACTTCCTTTGGATTTAATCAGCCATGTTTGCAATGACATCAGTAGAATATGGGATTTTCAGACATCCTATAAGTTAGCTGATTTTAAAAGAAAAATAACTGAGACCTCAGCACATGGTAAGTTAAGAAGTGGGTATTTAGAGAGGAACATTTTCTTGTCTGTGTTTTCTGACTGCTCTGTGGCCTCTGATGGTTAAAGGCTTTAAGTTAAAGGCTTTAAGTCACAGCTCTGTGACTCACTGGCTGGAGAGCCCTGGAAAAAGAATTTTCTCTTCCAACGGTCTGTTTCCCATCAGAACATATATGGATAATCATTCCCACCACTTCGGGGACTGCTGTAGTGTGAAGTAGGAAGGCATTTTACATACAATAGATGATTCTCCAGGACCACAACTGAAACAACAAAGATTTCTAAAACACAAAAAGCAGAATTGGGACATGTGCCAGAAGAGGTGAATTGAATTTGTGTCCTCTCGAAGAACGCTGAGGCGGTCCCTCTTGATCTGGAAATGGGGTTCCTTTGTCAGACTGTTCATTAAGATCTCCACCCAACAGGTGCCCCTCTCCTATCCCCCATGCCAGGCTCTATCCTCCCTAAAGGGAACTCTTCAATTCCTTCCTCTCTGGTGCCTGTACCTTGTCACTGGGAAGCGCCACTTCCTTTAAGCCCAAGGCTAGAGGAGTGTTGTTGTGTCCACACAAACGGGGAAAACAAGTGTTTCCCTATAGATTTTTCCATTTCTAGTGCATGTGTCACCAAGGTCCCTGTAGAGTTATTACCCATTACCAGAAACAAATTAAATCTCTAGAAAGTGAGAGTGAAATGAGAGAAAACCATTTACTACTTGCTTTTTCTTCCCTCTATTTTCTCACTCTGAGTAACTTGAGAATATCAATACTGAAGTTCATCTTAAAATTGAATACAGCTCAGTTGTGAAACCATGGTCCCCAGGGGAAAGCAATAGAGCTGGATAAAGGTGAAAAGGAGAGGAGGAAGGGACACATTTATCTATGAAATTCCTATCTTAGAGACTACAATGGATTTGCATAGAGCTACCTTGCTTTTATGTAGCAGATTTATCCTTTAAGGTTGTGAATAATGAAATGCTTAGAAAACTGGCTTGCATCTCACTGACTGCTGTTAAAATTGGAGCACTGCAGGTTCTTCATTCCTGTCTTCATTACAGTGTCTTCTGACACTTTCACATTTCTCTACCATGGTATTTAAAGTGAATATCAATAAAATCAAGATTCCTTTAATCACGAGACTAGTCATCATTTTTCTCTTCCAATCTCCCAACATTTTTCCATCCCTAGAGGCAGTTGTCCAAAGTGGGAAAAAGGAACTTGGGACAGATTACTTAGCCATTCTGTGCCTCTCAGTCCCCTGTGCATGGGAGAATAATAGTACATAACTGTAGATTAGGTTCTTCTGTTATATGCTTTCATGGCATATCATATTTCCCCTTTTATCACAGCCATCGCTCTTGTAATGAGTAGATTAATACCCACATTCCCTGTGAACTATACCCTCCTTGAGTGAGGGGACTGTGTTTGTGTCTGTCTCTTTCATCACTGTAACCTAGCACAACGCCTGACACATAGTACATAGTAATTAAATGTAGCTATTATTAGCATTATTGTCTAGGGATGATAAACACAGTTGCCTTGTTATTCACCATATTTGTGTTCTACAAAATCTCTGCAAGCAATAAGTTACAGAATACTGAACTATTGCTCCTAGTAGAAATACAGGGTTAGGTTCCTGCAAGCCTCTGGTCACAACATTTTTGTCAACTGATCAATACATAATGTTGTTTTATATGTGTTTCTTCTTAAAGATGTTTTAATACATATTGTTGATTAATTAACATTGAACTCATGGCCAACAGCACTGTAAATCATTCCTATCACACTTATCCAACACATGTATGTTCTCTGTCAGGCACATCAAAATCTCACACTTAGGAATATTAAATAGCACTTCAGCCTATGTCTGGGGTCATTTTAAACAGTGATATCATCAACAAGAAGCATAAAAATGCAAAAAACCTGGCACTAAATAGACTGCAAAAATTACACTTATTTATAGTATGAGAGCTGAAATAAGAAGGTGGAGTGTTGCCCTATTTGAATCTGCGTGTTGATGACTCAATGTTTTTTTTTTTTTTTTGCTCTGATGTGTCCATGAATGACTGCAGAACCACCACAAGTGTTGAAATAAACTCTAGCAAGTAGGTGAATTTGAAAACACAGAATTCATCAACAATAAAGATCAACTGTACTTGGCAAAACTTTAGTCATGCTTCATCGTCATGCTAAGCCTAAGGCAGACTTTGTTAAATGAACAAGACATTTCATCATTCATTCATTCATTCATTCATACTGAATGATGTAGTACATCTGGGATGCAATGTAGTGCAGTGTAGTGCTTTAGAGCATAGGCTTTGAAGTCAGCCTGACTTGTTTCAAATCCCATCTCTGCCATTTACAACTTCAGGCCATTTACTTGATTTTTCTGAGCCTTAATTTTCTTATCTGAAAAATGGGGGTATTAGTAGAAGTTACCTAAAAGAGTTGCTATGAAGATTAGCCAAGAAACTCTTAGAGGATTTGATGTATAACATGGTGACTATAGTTGATAACACTGTATTGTGTATTTGAAATTTCCTAGGAGAGGCATATATTAATTAACTCAATGAGAGGAATCTTTTTTATAATGTATACAATATTTCAAATCATCATATTGTACACTTTACATATCTTACAATTTTATGTGTCAATTACACCTTAATAAAGCTAGAAAAAATAAAATATAAAATAATGAAAAAAAAAACCCACAATATTGACCAGTACATAAAGAGCGCTGAAAAAATATAAACTATAGTAATCTTTACTGATATATCTTGCAAGTTGAAAGGGCATTTCTGGGCTACTGTGCTGCTTTAAGCTCTACCAGGTCTTTAAGGCCCTGCCACAAAGCTTGAAGTCTCATAGAATTTTTATTCTTTTTGATTCTCTTTACCTCTAAATTTTGTGTTCTTCTTAGGTTGGAAACACAGATAAGATATTTTTTCCCAAGATTTCTTTATTTCTGTCTTTTCCTGAAGTCAAAATATTTCCGTCCTCATGGTCTACCATAAACAGAATCTGCTGAAGTTGCATCTTTTCCTTCTTTCCTTACACCCACCTGAGCTGGGCCTAGAAGCAGAAGCTTCAGAACTGAAACTGCATAGCAAAGTCTTCCTCCTAAGATAGGTCAAACCTGAATGATCTGGCATGCTCCTACCCTAGCCAATCCTTGTTTTCCTTGGCTGTGTGAGGATATGAAAGCTGGGCCCAGAGCTAAGAACATGGAAGTGAATAAAGTGACGGTTTAACCAAGCATCACAGCAGCACAGAATTTTGCCTCTTGAGAAATCCTTAGACATAATCTAGCTTAATTTTCTCAGTATGCCAGACAGATCACCTCTAAGGCCGTATATTTATTTTTCAACCAGGTATTCTTGGCTGGATTCCACTGAGACTGATATATGGAATTAAATGAGCCACAACTGGGTAGGTCCAGTATTTGCCCCATAATATTTTCTAGCATAAAGGAAAACAAAACACCAAACAGTAGACACCAAGATGGTAAAGGAAATAGGAGAGGGAGTTGTTTTTAATGTCTGAATAGCAAACTGAATTCTCCTTATACTAAGAGATGTTATGGTAGAAGGAGAGTCCTTTTAGATAACTTGGATTTATATGGAAGTTCTATTTTCATTTGTTCATGCTTCAGTTGGACTTTTTATAAAATAAGGATACATTTTGAATTATCAAATACCTTTCCAGATTATTTGAAAAATTAATATGAAGAGTTAAGCTCTTTTGCTAAAACACATTATGATTTAGAACTTGACCTTTCTAAGTTTCAATTTCCCTATCTGTAAAATAAAGCAAAGTGTAGATTATCTCTAATACTGTGTCAGCTCTAAAATGTCACAAGACGAGACTATGAGTTTATGGTTTATTGGATGTCAGAAACTAAAGATTAGACAGGTTAACTGCTGGAAGCCAGTTCTCTAGTCCTGTCAGCTCTGTCTCTATGATGTTTCTCAGACCCATCTCCCTCTTTCCACTTATAATATCCATCCCTAGTTCAAGCTCCAGTCTTTCCCTCTTTCCAATTCTGTCCACACACTTCCACCAGAACTATCTTCCTTATTCCTAGCTTTGATCATATCATTCCCTTGATCACAAACATTCAGTTACTCCCTACTGAACAGATAGGATCAGTTCCAAACCATTCAGCCCAGCCTCCCACAGGCTGGCCTCTAATTACGTAATTCCATTTCCTCCATTCCACCTAGTAAATTCATCTGAGATTACTCTCTATTTCTCAAATAATGCTCTTCTTCCTTCTGCTTTGGGCCCCCATTCAAGTTCTGGCTTCTATGTGAAATATTTCCTCCTTCCTTGCTAATCTTCCCCATCGTTTATTTATTTATTAAACTGCATTTCCTTCAAGGTCCACTCACATTTTAGATCTTTCAGGAGGCCTTCCCAGACTCACAGAGAAAGAAATAATTCTTCTCTCTCCCATAAAGCATGTTTGTAACCATATTTTAGCACTCATTACAGAGTTGTATCAAAGTTATTTAGATGTGTTATGCATTTTAATTGGCTTATAAAATCTTAAAGTCAGAAACCATGTACTTTTCACCCCTGAATCCCCAGTAGCTCCAGCATTGAGCTTTGCACGTGATCAATAGTTGCTTTTTAAAAGTGAATTTGATTGATTTTCTCTTAGTCACTTCAGGCTGAAAAGAGGCAGTGTAAAGCAGAGATCCCCAAAACCACATGCCCTCTCAGTTACCTGTCTAACTGATCTCCTCTCAACAGAGCCAAGGATGCCAGGAAGCCTGGACCTCTGAGTTGACCCCCCCCCCCCACCGTGCCCAGAGGCCTCCCAACTCTCAGAACAGGAACTGAATGGTTGACATGCTGTGGAAACCAAGGCCTGCCCTTTGTAAAGCATGAAATCAAATAGTAAGTCCCTCCTTTATTGAAAATTCTTGCTAAACAAGTTCTTTCAGATGCACTTAATCCTTTCACTTTGAGAGGAATAAGCTCAGAGAATTCATGTTGACCATTCAAAACCTCCTCCCTCTAGCCTTTGCTTGAGTCTCTCTGGATGAGTTTAACCTTCTGAGTTCATGGTCTCTGGGGTACACTTGCTGGTAGGAGAAAAGAAGACTTCCCTAGAAGGCTTCAGCCAAAACCCCCTTGGGAGCAACAACAAAATGCTCTTGTCCAGTCCCTACTACTTTGACCCCTTTGGGATATTTGAGACATTTGTATTCTAGGTCTCTCTTATCCCTCACTTGGTAAGACTACGGGGATGTAGAATGAGTGGGGAAAGTGGTGAAAGTGCATCTGAACAAGATTAGCAGGAGATGCTTCAAGATACTGCTTATATCACATAGAGATACCTCTGGGTTAATAAGAAATTATCTCCAAAGTACTCTTATATGCATGCACAAAAGTGAGGAGACTCTCAGATAAAGCAATCAAATCCTCAGGTGTGACTTGTGGAATTCATTTCATTGCTTTCCAGCTGGTAGGTTACCTAAGCTGCTGTGTAGAGAAAGATGTCAACTCATAATCACAGGTGGGTTCTTCAGGCATACAAGGCAGCATTGGGAAGGACAGGCATCCTCTCTATAGAGCACATGCAAACCTTAAGAATTCTTCAAGAATTCCTCAGTCCATTGCCTGACAGGTTCTTCTCACAGACCCCCTCTTTCATCAGTGCTCAGAAATGGAGAAGTCAATCTTCATTTCAAGAGATTGAATTCTGAGAAGCCACATTCCCAGAACTATTGGGATTCAAGATTGGAAGAGACCTTAATCATAATGTAGTCCAATTTAAAAATTAAGCCTTTGTAAATGTAAAACCTAAGTCTCAGAGAGGACAAATGTGAGTTGTCCAAAGGCACACAGCCAGGGTTAGGGCTCAGATATCCCAACATCTAAACCTGCATTTTCTCTACTACATCACCATTCCACCAGATTTGTATACTGGATTGTCTGTTATTGACTCTGTACTATTCTTCCCCTGCTCCCTACTCTCCACCCCATGCTGCCTCTGTTTTCCAGAGGCTCTGAGTCTGAGATCTACATTTCTCAGAATCTGAACCAGTGAGGTTCTGGGTTAGGTTCCAACAATGAAAAGCAAGTACAAAATCTGGAAAGCAGAGGGGAAGCAGAGCCATTAAGTTTCCTGCAGCAGCAATAGGCAGTTGTATGAGTTCTGTGAACTTCAGAAGAAAGTAGATGTGACTGTCCAGCAGTTTCCAGGTTCCCTTATTAGAATTGTGCCCCATTGGTGTTGCAGCAGCTAAGAATATCAGCGATGGTTTCCTGCAGTTCCTTAAGCTTCCTGGTTTCCAGAAAACCAGTGGTAGTTTTCCTTGACCTTTGGTCCACCCACCCCAGACTCTAATTCCCTGTATTAAATCCCTTCTTACTTACAATATAAAAATGGTTTCTGATTCCTGACTCTTCCCTGAATGATACTTCATTCTGTTAAGATTGTTTCTAAATTATCAATTACACATATGGCTTTTGAGGCAAAGAACAGAGTGCAGAAAATGTCCCATGTGATGATGGTGAATCAACACCAATAGGTCATTCAAAAAGACCACTTGCTTTCAAAAAGAACCAGAGCTTCTATGACAAGGTCCAAATCATGCTACTGAGAAACATGGATTAAAGTTAAAGTGACCTTCATAAATAAAATGAGAGAGATTGGTTAAATTGCTTCCTTAAGACACAGCTAGTCATAGATAGAGAGGTGGTAACATTAGAATGTGTAGATCAGAAGTTGTTAAATTTTCATATGCCGTGGACCCCTTTGGCAGTCTGGAAAACCTACATAACCCCTGCTCAGAATAATGTGTTTAAATGAATTAAATTAAATGTAATTTGTTACAAAGAAAAGCAATTTAAAAACAGTTCTCAAAATACTAAAAATTTAAAATTGTAATATGAGTGAATATATATATTATATA
Organism: Balaenoptera ricei; assembly: GCF_028023285.1. Taxonomy (NCBI): domain Eukaryota; kingdom Metazoa; phylum Chordata; class Mammalia; order Artiodactyla; family Balaenopteridae; genus Balaenoptera; species Balaenoptera ricei. Next base: position 131,197,890 of record NC_082639.1, read on the forward strand.
TATATATATTTTTTGAATTTTATTTCATTTATTTTTTTATACAGCAGGTTCTTATTAGTTATCCATTTTATACATATTAGTGTATATATGTCAATCCCAATCTCCCAATTCGTCACCCCCACACCACCCACCCCCTGACACTTTCCCCCCTTGTCCATATGTTTGTTCTCTACATCTGTGTCTCTATTTATGCCCTGCAAACTGGTTCATCTGTACCATTTTTCTAGGTTCCACATATATGCGTTAATAAATGGTAATTGCTTTTCTCTTTCTGACTTCCTTCACTCTGTATGACAGTCTCTAGACCCATCCACATCTCTACCAATGACCCAATTTCCTTTTTATGGTGGAGTAATATTACATTGTACCACATCTTCTTTATCCATTCGTCTATCGATGGGCATTTAGGTTGCTTCCATGACCTGGCTATTGTAAATAGTGCTGCAATGAACATTGCGGTGCATGTGTCTTTTTGAATTATGGTTTTCTCTGGGTATTTGCCCAGTAGTGGGATTGCTGGACCATATGGTAATTCTACTTTTAGTTTTTTAAGCAATCTCCATAGTGGCTGTATCAATTTACATTCCCACCAACAGTGCAAGAGAGTTCCCTTTTCTCTACACCCTCTCCAGCATTTGTTGTTTGTAGGTTTTCTGATGATGCCCATTCTAACTGGTGTGAGGTAATACCTAATTTTGCATTGTAGTTTTGATTTGCATTTCTCTAATAATTAGTGATGTTGAGCAGCTTTTCATGTGCTTCTTGGCCTTCTGTATCTCTTCTTTGGAGAAAGGTCTATTTAGGTCTTCTGCCCATTTTTGGAATGGGTTGTTTGTTTTTTTAATATTGAGCTGTATGAGCTATTTACATATTTTGGAGATTAATCCTTTGTCCATTGATTCATTTGTAAATATTTTCTCCCATTTTGAGGGTTGTCTTTTTGTATTGTTTGTAGTTTCCTTTGCTTTGCAAAAGCATTTAACTTTCATTTGGTTTCATTTGCTTATTTTTGTTTTTATTTCCATTACTCTAGGAGGTGGATCAAAAAGATCTCAGTGATTTATGTCAAAGAGTGTTTATCCTATGTTTTCCTCTAAGAGTTTTATAGTGTCTGGTCTAACATTTAGGTCTGTAATCCATTTTGAGTTTATTTTTGTGTATGGTGTTAGGGAGTGTTCTAATTTCATTCTTTTATATTTAGCTGTCCAGTTCTCCCAGCGCCACTTATTAAAGAGGCTGTCTTTTCTCCATTGTACATCCTTGCCTCCTTTGTCATAGATTAGTTGACCCTAGGTGCGTGGGTTTATCTCTGGGCTTTCTATCCTGTTCCATTGATCTATATCTCTGTTTTTGTGCCAGAACCATATTGTCTTGATTACTGTAGCTTTGTAGTATAGTCTGGAGTCAGGAAGTCTGATTCCTCCAGCTCCAATTTTTTCCTTCAAGACTGCTTTGGCTCTTCGGGGTCCTTTGTGTCTCCATACAAATTTTAACATTTTTTTTCCTAGTTCCATAAAAAATGCCATTGGTAATTTGATAGTGATTGCATTGAATCTGTAGATTGCTTTGGGTAGTATATCATTTTCACAATATTGATTCTTCCAATCCAAGAACATGGTATATCTTTCCATCTGTTTGTATCATCTTTAATTTCTTTAAATAGTGTCATACTTTTCTGCATACAGGTCTTTTGTCTCCTTAGGTAGGGTTATTCCTAAGTATTTTATTCTTTTTGTTGCAATGGTAAATGGGTGTGTTTCCTTAATTTCTCTTACAGATTTTTCATCATTAGTGTATAGGAATGTAAGAGATTTCTGTATCCTGCAAATTTACCAAATTCATTGATTAGGTCTAGTAGTTTTCTTGTGACATCATTAGGATTCTCTATGTATAATATCATGTCATCTGCAAACAGCAACAGGTTTACTTCTTCTTTTCCAATTAGTATTCCTTTTATTTCTTTTTCTTCTCTGATTGCCATGGCTAGGACTTCCAAAACTGTGTTGAATAATAGTGGTGAGAGTGGACATCCTTGCCTTGTTCCTGATCTTAGAGGAAATGCTTTCAGTTTTTCACCATTAAGAATGATGTTTACTGTGAGTTTGTCGTATATGGCCTTTATTATGTTGAGGTAGGTTCCCTCTATGCCCACTTTCTGGAGAGTTTTTATCATAAATGGGTGTTGAATTTTGTCAAAAGCTTTTTCTGCATCTATTGAGATGATCATATGGTTTTTATTCTTCAATTTGTTAATATGGTGTATCACATTGATTGATTTGTGTATATTGAAGAATCCTTGCATCCCTGGGATAAACCCCACTTGATCATGGTGTATGATTGTTTTAATATGTTGTTGGATTCTGTTTGCTAGCATTTTGTTGAGGATTTTTGCATCTATATTCATCAGTGATATTGGTCTCTAATATTCCTTTATTTGTAGTGTCTTTGTCTGGTTCTGGTATCAGGGTGATGTTGGCATCATAGAATGAGTTTGGGAGTGTTCCTTCCTCTGCAATTTTTTGGAAGAGGTTGAGAAGGATGGGTGTTAGCTCTTCCCTAAATGTTTGATAGAATTCACCTGTGAAACCATCTGGTTCTGGACTTTTTTTGGTTGGAAGATTTTTAATCACAGTTTCAATTTCACTACTCGTGATTGGTCTGTTCATATTTTCTATTTCTTCCTGGTTCAGTCTTGGAAGGTTATACCTTTCTAAGAATTTGTCCATTTCTTCCAGGTTGTCCATTTTATTGGCATAGAGTTACTTGTAGTAGTCTCTTAGGATGCTTTGTAGTTCTGCAGTGTCTGTTGTAACTACTCCTTTTTCATTTCTAATTTTATTGATTTGAGTCCTCTCCCTCTTTTTCTTCATGAGTCTGGCTAATGGTTTATCAATTTTGTTTATCTTCTCAAAGAACAAGATTTTAGTTTTATTGATCTTTGCTATTGTTTTCTTTCTTTCCATTTCATTTATTTCTGCTCTGATCTTTATGATTTCTTTCGTTCTACTACCTTTGGGTTTTCTTTGTTCTTCTTTCTCTAGTTCCTTTAGGTGTAAGGTTAGATTGTTTATTTGAGATTTTTCTTGTTTCTTGAGGTAGGCTTTTATAGCTATAAACTTCCCTCTTAGAACTGCTTTTGCTACATCCCATAGGTTTTGGATAATCGTGTTTTCATTGTCATTTGTCTCTACGTATTTTTTGATTTCATCTTTGATTTTTTCAGTGATCTCTTGGTTATTTAGTAACGTATTATTTAGCCTCCATGTGTTTGTGTTTTTTACTTTTTTCTCCCCTGTAATTGATTTCTAATCTCATAGCATTGTGGTCAGAAATGATGCTTGATATGATATCAATTTTCTTTAATTTACTGGGGTTTGATTTGTGACCCAAGATGTGATCTATCTTGGAGAATGTTCCATGTGCACTTGAGAAGAGAGTGTAATCTGCTGGTTTTGGATGGAATGTCCTATAAATATCAAATCTATCTGGTCTATTGTGTGATTTAAAGCTTTTGTTTCCTTATTAGTTTTCTGTTTGTATGATCTATCCATTGGTGTAAGTGAGGTGTTAAAGTCTCCCACTATTTTTGTGTTACTGTCGATTTCCTCTTTTACAGCTGTTAGCAGTTGCCTTATGTATTGAGGTGTTCCTATGTTGGGTGCATATATATTTATAATTGTTATATCTTCTTCTTGGATTGATCCCTTGATCATTATGTAGTGTCCTTCCTTGTCTCTTGTAACATTCTTTATTTTAAAGTCTATTTTTTCTGATACGAGTTTTGCTGCTCCAGCTTTCTTTTGATTTCCATTTTCATGGAATATCTTTTTCCATCCCCTGACTTTCAGTCTGTGTGTGTCCCTAGGACTGAAGTGGGTCTCTTGTAGACAGCATATATATGGGTCTTGTTTTTGTATCCATTCAGCAAGCCTGTGTCTTTTGGTTGGAGCATTTAATCCATTCACATTTAAGATAATTATCAATATGTATGTTCCTGTTACCATTTTCTTAATTGTTTTGGGTTTGTTTTTGTAGGTCCTTTTCTTCTCTTGTGTTTCCCACTTAGAGAAGTCCCTTTAGCATTTGTTGTAGAGCTGGTTTGGTGGTGCTGAATTCTCTTAGCTTTTGCTTGTGTGTAAAGATTTTGATTTCTCCATCAAATCTGAATGAGATCCTTGCCAGGTAGAGTAATCTTGGTTGTAAGTTCTTCCCATTCCTCACTTTAAATATGTCATGCCACTCCCTTCTGGCTTGTAGAGTTTCTGCTGAGAAATCAGCTGTTAACCTTGTGGGAGTTCCCTTGTATGTTATTTGTCATTTTTCCCTTGCTGCTTTCAGTAATTTTTCTTTGTCTTTAATTTTTGCCAATTTGATTACTATGTGTCTCGGCATGTTTCTCCTTGGGTTTATCCTGTATGGGACTCTGCGCTTCCTGGACTTGGGTGGCTATTTCCTTCACCATGTTAGGGAAGTTTTTGACTATAATGTCTTCAAATATTTTCTCGGGTCCTTTCTCTCCCTCTTCTCCCTCTGGTACCCCTATAATGCAAATGTTGTTATGTTTAATGTTGTCCCACAGGTCTCTTAGGCTGTCTTCATTTCTTTTCACTCTTTTTTCTTTATTCTGTTCTGCAGCAGTGAATTCCACCCTTCTATCTTCCAGGTCACTTATACATTCTTCTGCCTCAGTTATTCTGCTATTGATTCCTTCTAATGTATTGTTAATTTCAGTTATTGTATTGTTCATCTCTGTTTGTTTGCTCTTTAATTCTTCTCGGTATTTGTTAAATATTTCTTGCATCTTCTCGATCTTTGCCTCCATTCTTTTTCCAAGGTCCTGAATCATCTTCACTGTCATTATTCTAAATTTTTTTCTGGAAAGTTGCCTATCTCCTCTTCATTGAGTTGTTTTTCTTGGGTTTTATCTTGTTCCTTCACCTGGTGCATAGCCCTCTGCCTTTTCATCGTGTCTTTCTTTCTGTGAATGTGGTTTTTGTTCCACAGGCTGCAAGATTGTAGTTCTTATTGCTTTTGCTGTCTGCCCTCTGGTGGATGAGGCTATCTAAGTGGCTTGTGCACGTTTCATGATGGGAGGGACTTGTGGTGGGTAGAGCTGGCTGTTTCTTTGGTGGGCAGAGCTCAGTAAAACTTTAATCTGCTTGTGTGCTGATGGGTGGGACTGTGTTCCCTCCCTGTTGGCTTTTTGGCCTGAGGCGACCCAACACTGGAGCCTATCTGGGCTCTTTGGTGGGGCTAATGGTGGACTGCGGGAGTGCTCACGGTAAGGAGTACTTCCCAGAACTTCTGCTGTCAGTGTCCTTGTCCTCAAGGTTAGTTACAGCCATCCCCCGCCTCTGCAGGAGACCCTCCAACACTAGCAGGTAGGTCTGGTTCAGTCTCCTACAGGATCACTGCTTCTTCCCCTGGGTCCTGATGTGCACACTACTTTGTGTATGCCCTCCAAGAGTGGAGTCTCTGTTTCCCCCAGTCCTGTCAAAGTCCTGCCATCAAATCCCGCTAACCTTCAAAGTCTGATTTTCTAGGAATTCCTCCTCCCGTTGCCAGAGCCCCAGGTTGGGAAGCCTAATGTGGGGCTCAGAACCTTCACTCCAGTGGGTGGACTTCTGTGGTATAAGTGTTCTCCAGTTTGTGAGTCACCCACCCAGCAGTTATGGGATTTGATTTTATTGTGATTGCGCCCCTCCTACTGTCTCATTGTGGCTTCTCCTTTGTCTTTGTATGTGGGGTGTCTTTTTTGGTGAGTTCCAATGTCTTCCTTTTGATGATTGTTCAGCAGTTAGTTGTGATTCTGGTGCTCTCGCAAGAGGGAGTGAGAGCATGCCCTTCTACTCTGCCGTCTTGAACCAATCCTCTCTATGTATATTCTTCATTAACTCAAGAAGCAACAAGATTGTGCTGTGCAGTGTACCTAATAACTACCATAAATTTCAAGGTGGTGATGCACTTGCACAAAATTTTCATATAATTCTTCAGCAATTGTAATGTGGTGGGGTGTTTAGTGGTGACTTATGGTTTGTTACCTATAATCATAATGGAACAAAATGATAAATCTCAGTTAGAAGTTAGCAAAAATAATGGTGTAATATTTTTCCATTCAAGTTCATGGACCCAAGGTTACGAATCCTTGTCTAGATGTGTGGGAGAGCCATTCTCACATTCCAATGTACTTGAGAGGAGTCTGGAGGCTGGGATATGCTTCTGAACCTTAGATACTAAAATAGAGATGTGTTTGTAATCCACAATCTATACAATATATATGTAATATTTTTAAGAGAGAAAAAGAATTCTCGGACAGTAATCAAAAAAAAATGATACAAATGAACCTATTTACAAAACAGAAATAGAGTCATAGATGCAGAAAACTAACTCATGTTTACCAGGGTGGAAAGGGGAGGAATGGGATAAAATGGGAGATTGGGATTGACATATACACCCTACTATATATAAAATAGATAACTAATAAGGACCTACTGTATAGCACAGGGAACTCTTCTCAATACTCTGTAATGACCTATATGGGAAAAGAATCTAAAAAAGAGTGGATATATGTATATGTGTAACTGATTCACTTTGCTGTACAGCACAAACTGACACAATGTTGTAAATCAACTATATTCCAATAAAAATTAAAAACAAAACAAAACAAATTTAATGATAAGGATGAGGCTAAACCTATTATCAATAAAATAAAATTGAATAGATTAAATTTTAAAAAAAGAATATTCAGACATAGTAAATGCAATTTGTACAATTTCTCTAATGTGAGAAAATGTCAAAAGTTTGAACAAAAGCCATTTTTTGATGCCAACATTGTATGGGGTAAGTTAGACATGGGAGGACAGCACCCCTTTGTTGAAAGACTGGAGAAGAGTACCTCTTTATGTATCTTCCCTTCCTGAGGAGGGAGGAAATTAGCCCCCATCCTTGTTGTCTGGAGTAATCATGGTTAAGATCTGCCCAAAAAAAGTTGTGGAGGGGAGTAAAATATCATAACATATTCCTTATTCTCCTTACTGAAAGGGCTTACCACATTTGATGTACACATCAATCCTGACCTCCATCCCAGCCCTGGAAATGTGTGAACACTGTGGGAATCCTTAAAATAAAGGACAGAAAATTCAATTTCTCTCATATGGTCTGAATAATATGCTTGAAATCTCAGTTGCTTTGAAAACGGAAAATTGCTTGAATATTTAAACATGCATTTGTTCTTGGGAAACAAAATGTTCAGCTCTAGTGGTTGCCACAGCAACTGCCTAGGCTAAAAATACAAAATCCGCCATAAGAAGAAAAAGTATGTACTGAGGGGGAAAGGGGAGAGAAAAATGGGAAATCTCCCAAAAGAAGATCATTGGCAGATCAACCTGTAAAGACAAGGAAGGAAGTTGGTCTTTGGCAAACATTTTCCTGTGGGGCAATGTGCTCGGTAGAAACCTACATCCCCCCCAACCCCAACCCAAAGCATTCCTTATCCTCTCCTACGTCCTTATAACTCCCTCTCTTATAAAAATCGCATCCACACTGACTGTGGGCAGCCCACCACTCTGAGGACCATCTTGGTTAACACTACATATACAGCTGGGAGGGGGTGGAGTTCCTGCTAGGCTATCACCAAAGCTAACCCTCTTCTCGGGGCTTCTGCCTCTGGTTTGGTCTGGTCTTCACTGTTTCTCCTTCTAAATGGAGATTGAATGAGTGGTTTGCCCTCCCACCCAGTCAAGATGGCTTCTTCACTGTCTCACATAGACATCTGAGCTGTTCCTGCCTTTAAGCTTTTGTTCATGTTGTCCCTTCACTTGGAAATACGTGCCTCCCCCTTCAGTCTATTTAATTCTTCACCTATATCTGACTTGTTTTAAATGACACCTCCTTCCTGAAACTTCCTGCAGCTATGCTTGCTCTCACTGGTCCCTTCTTTCCCTGAAATGCTGTTTCAAGAAGAGCTGGCACCACGCACTTTTGTGTGTGTGTGTGTGTGTGTGTGTGTGTGTATTTATTTTGTCCAGATTTCAGGCTCTGGGGAACAGGATCTTGTAGTAAACTTCTTTTCTATTCCCAGTGGTGCCCAACATGTTGCCCAAAGCACACTTGACAAAATCTGCTCCACCGCTGTGGGAGAGGAAGGATAAGGCTGAATTATGGGGCAGCATTCGCCTCTGTGGAAATCTGCAGTTCAGGGCATTGGGATGCACCTATAATCACAATCTCAAGCATAACTTGAGGTTACATACAGTCCCCAGGCTGGCTCTATGCAACTCTACATGAGATCTCCAAGCCAATAGCAAAACCCCTCAAACCTGCACAACTTCACTGACTATACTCCACACTCTCTTTTGTCTAAGGTGTAGCATAGTGGAAAGAAAACTGGTTTAATAATAAAATCATATTCTAAGTACACTGGGAGATTTTAGATCATGATTCTACAGTGCAGTAGAAAGACTAAAGGTTTGGAACCAGAAGAGTAGGTTTCAAGTCCCAGCCTCACCCTGACTCCCCATGGACAATGGAAAAACACCTGGATATCTCCTTCCTCATTTGGACAAAAGTGTTATATTGTTATCCCCTTCCTATGGTTACTGTGAGGGTCAAAACAGATGAGGAATATGTTAAAGTGCTTTAAAACATACAGGCTGTTGTGCAAATCATAGGTATCACTATGAGTTTATGCCCTCCAACAAGAAAAAGCCAAAATGCATTCTTCCTAATCTCCCAAACTTATTTATATTCCTATTTCCTTTTGGTTCAGGTTCAATTTACAAATTCTCTTAACTTCTGTTAATTTTTTTTTAATTGGGGTATAGTTATTTTACAATGTTGTGTTAGTTTCTACTGTACAGCAAAGTGAAGTAGAGTTCTCCGTGATATACAGCAGGTTCTTATTAGCTATCTATTTTGTACATATTAGAGTACATGTGTCAATTCCAATCTCCCAATTCATCCCACCCCACACCCCCCAACTCCTGTTAAATTAACTGGGCTAATTTGCATGGTTCATTTTGTCACAGGTATTATTCTAGGTAGCTATGGGTCATTTCTTTGCAATTCAACATTTACCCTTCAAATAATAATATATAATAATATAGTGATGTTTTATATTTTCATAACATCTCTCCATGTATAAAGCACCCTTACATCCACACCTAGTGAAGAAAAGCTGCACCATTCACTGACAAACAGCAATTCCCACCTTTCATCTCCTGCTTTTCTGGTTAAGGAGAGTAATACTCCAAGGAGGCTGGAGCTAGACCAGAAAGCAATAGAATATGGAGGGAATAACCTATGAAGACAAAGACAAATGTGAAGGATATCATTCAGTAGCCCTTCCCCCCTTCACCCCTCTTCCTGCCTTTGCAGTTGAAACCAAGGAATGTTTTTGCAGACTGCAGGATGAGACTGCATCCAAAATGCTGCCCCAGAATAGAGTGTCATCATCCCTGCTGAGCCCAGATGCATATTATACATATGACTTTTGTGCTTCCCGGTGATGAGAGCTCCCACCTAACACTGAGAAGGCCTCTGAGAGATCATCCAATGCACACTCTATGGCCCATAATGCAAAACACAATGCCTAGAGGAAAGACATTCTGGCCTGGGATTCAGCAGCCTCTTGGGGCTACTTGGCACTCTGGTTGCAAATCTCTTTCATCTAGAAGATTCTTTAACTCCTTCAGACCACAGTCGACTTGTGTGTAGAGGCTTTTGTCCACATTATCCCTTGAGAAAAGGGAAACCACCATGTTTAGCATGCTTGCTCTTTTTGTACCTATAGAATATGCATAATTATGTTTAATCAGCAGTCTGAAGAATTCACTTAAAACATCCTACACAAATGGCCTAAAATAGTCCAGGTTCTGCCTCCAAGAGTCTAATTCCCACCTAGATCTTGAGGAGAATTTGAATTAACATTTCTTTATGTTAATTCTCATAATGCCCTAGGGATATTGGAAGACTCAGAAATAAGCCTGCTAAATTCAGGCACGGTAAAAATTTTATTTTCTCATTTATTTTTTTAATGATTTGATAACTATTTATTGAGGGCTACCATGATCCAAAACTAGCCTTGTATTGGTGACAACACAGTAATCAGAGTTCAAATCTAGAGAATTGTTGGTAGGGCTGGGAAGTAGGTCATAATGTCAGAAATTAGCAGTTGAGAGGGACAATTAGTCTGTATTTTTGTGGGGAAGACTTTGTATTCTGGAGGTACACAAGGGAGGATGGGAGGGAGACACAAGAGGGAGGAGATATGGGGATATATGTATATGTATAGCTGATTCACTTTGTTATAAAGCAGAAACTAACACACCATTGTAAAGCAATTATACTCCAATAAAGATGTTAAAAAATAAATAAATAAAATTAATTTTAAAAAATTGATTTGAAACTTATTTTTGTCATTTGCTATCTGTGTAATTTTGAGCAAATCATATAACTTCTCTGAACTCAATGTCCTCATCTGTAAAATGGGGATAATTATAGTACCTCATAGGATTGTTATGGAAGGTTAAAGAACATAATGTGTATAAAGCACTTAGCTTAGTGCCTGGTGCAAAGGAAGGACTCAATAAATGTTGAGAAAGGATATGTATCATTGGAGCCTAGTTATTTTTATTTTATTTAATTTATTCCACAAATATTTGTTTATAGTATGGCAGGTACTGGTTTAAGGACTTGGCATTAAAAGATGAGTAATCTCTGGTTCTAGCTTCTAAGTAGCGTGATATTGACTGTGCTCAGTAAGGAGGCTATTACCTAAAAAGGCAACTGCAATATTGAGAAAGAAGAGCTACAGTGGGGGCCAGTGAAGGTTATTATAGGTACAGTCCAAGCTGGAGCCACAGAGACGTTTCCTGGAAGAATTGGTAAGATAAGGTTTTGAAGAATGGTGGGGAGTTATCTGGATAAAGATGTGTGTGGGGGTAGAAATAAGGGAAGGTTATTCCAGACAAAGAGAATAGCAAAAGCAAAGACATAGAGGTATGAAAGTTTGTGGAGGGAGATTAAAATACTTAACTCATTATGATCCAGGGGAAGGATAGATTCAGGAGGGAGAAGGAAATGAGGATGTGAATGTAGGTAGATTTAGGTCAGGGAGGCCTTATAGACTGGACAGAGAGGCTGAGCTTCATCTTAATATGTATTTGAAAGATTTGAATGGTAAGAACATGGTTAAATTTGCATTTTAGGTAGATTATCTGTGTAAAAACTGGAGAATCTACTCAAAAGGACAAGACTTGAAAGCCACTTCAGTGTAATACTGAAAGCACTCTTTCAAGAACCACTTCAGAAACCAAGCAGGATAAACAGACACACACACACACACACACACACACACACACACAGAGGGAGAGGGGGTGGAGGCATATCACATTAAAACTCTTGAAAAATGGAAATTAAGCAAAAGTCTTCAAAGCAGCTAAGAATAAAGACAATACTTTTTAAGAAGCAACAAAACAGTTGACTTCTCAACAAAAATAATGGGTGCCACATTTAAAACATTGAAAGAAAATAATGTTAATCTAGGATCTTATGCCCAGTGAATATATCCTTTAAAAATGAAGATGAAATGAAAAACATATGGATTTAGCTCCTGCCTCACCTCCAGGTCTCAGATTATTTATGGCCAGGATATATGCATGAAAATATATAATAAATATCAATAATTTCTTTGGGATAAAGAAGTATGGTCCCAGATAATGTGGAAATGCATAAAGGAATTAAGAGGTATACAAAAGGGAAATATATGGGTGAACATAATAAATATTGACTATATCAAACAAAAAATACCATGTCTTATGGAACTTTAAAAATGTATATAAAACCATGACATCAATAACAAAGGAGGAAAGGTTAAAAATTGTTAACATATTTTAAGGTCTTTGAATTCTCAGGGAAGTAGTAAAACTACAAATTTATATTAGTCATAGGTGTATATTGTAATCTCTGTGGTAATCACCAAAATAATAGTTTAAAAAATGTATAACTAGCAACATTAGGAGAGAAAGTTGGAAGTAATAAAAATGCTTGATTAATCTAAAAGAAAGAAAAAAAAAAGAATAAGAAAGCACAGAACAAGTAATTAAACATAGAAAATGCATATTAAGATGAAAGATTTTACCTTACATTACCAAATGGACACAGATTTTTTTATTGAAGTATAATTCACATACATTAGATTCAGAGGTACAACATAATGGCTTGATATTTGTATATATAGCAAAATGATCATCACAATAAGTATTTAACATCAGTCACCATATGTAGTTACAAATTTTTTCTTGTGATGAGAAATTTTAAGATTTACTGTCTTAGCAATTTTCAGATATACAATACAGTATTATTAATTATAGTTACCATGCTGTACCTTACATTCCCCTGACATTTATTTTATAACTGGAATTTTGTACCTTTTCACCTCTTTCCTCCATTTCACAAGCTCACCAAAAAACTGAGACCTAATCATTGGACTATATAATACTCCCCTGCCACAACATACCACTACATTACAAAAGGCCTATTTACATCAGTTCCTTTTAACAAGTACACAATGCCCACCTTTCAACAAAAGAATACAAGTCATACTGAAAGCAAAAACACAGTTTGAAGAAACTGAATAAACAACGGAACCAGTGTCAGATATAGCAGGAATGTTGGAATTATCAGACCAGAAAAATTTTAGAACTACCATTAACATGCTAAGAGCTTTAATGAAAAAAGTAGACAACATGCAAAAATGGATGGATAATGTAAGCAAAGAGATGGACATTCTAAGAAACAAGAATAAAAAAGAAATGCTAGAGATAAAAAAAAAACACTGTAACAGAAATGAAGAATACCTTTGATAGGCTCATTAGTAGACTGGCCATAGCTGAGGAGAAAAATCACTGAGCTTGAGGAAGTGATGATAGAAACTTCCCAAAACTGGAGAGTAAAGAAAATTTTAAAACTGAAAAATAGAACAAGATATCCAAGAACTGTGGAACAACTATAAAAGGTATAATATATATGTAATGGGAATACCCAATGGAGAAGAAAGAAAGAAAAAATAGAAGGAATATTTGAAACAATAATGAAAGAGAATTTCCCCCAAATTAATGCTGAACACCAAATCACAGATACAGAAAGTTTAGAGAACATCAAGCAAGGTAAATATCAAAAAAAAAAAAAAAAAATCCACATTGACACCATATCATAGTCAAACTTCAGAAAACCAGAGATAAAGAAAAAAATCCTGAAAGAAGCCAGAAGAAAAGAACACCTTACATATAGAGGAATAAAGAAAAAAAGAATACATCTTATTTCTCCTCAGAAACCATGCAAGCACAAAAGAGTGCAGTGAAATATTTAAAGTATTGAGAGAAAAAAAGCATCAACCTAGAATTCTGTACCCTGTGAAATTATCCTTCAAAAGTAAAGGAAAAATAAAGACTTTCTCAAATAAACAAAAATTGAGGGTATTTGTTGCCAGTAGATTTGCCTTTCAAGAAATGTTAAAGAAGTTCTTCAGAGAGAAAGAAAATGAAATAGGTCAGAAACTTGGATTGACATAAAGAAAGAGCAAACGTTGGAGAACAGATAAGTGAAGGTTATATTAAAATTTAAAAAAAAATTATGTCTCTTATTTTTAATTGACCTAACAGATAACAGTTTGTTCAAAATAATAACAACAATGTATTCAATTATGTATACTTATATGTAAGTTAAAAGAATGGCAGTAATGATGCAGGTATGGGAGGGAGGAATTAGAAATATGTTGTTATTATAAGATGCTTGTACTATCTGTGAAATGGTATGTTGTCATATGATTTGTGGATCTGGATTTGTTATAAATGTATATTGCAAACTCTAGGACAACCACTAAAAACAGTATAAAAAGAACTATATGCTAAGAAATGAGAGAAAATGGAATCATATAAAATGCTGAATTAAAACCACAAAAGGAAAATAAAAGTGCAGAAGACAAAAATAGAAACAACGAACAAGGGCAACAGATAGAAAACACTAACAATTATGACAGGTATTAATCCAACTGTATCAATAACCACTTTACACTTCAATGGTCTAAATACACAAATTAAATGACAGAGATTGTTAGAGATCAAAAAACAAGACCCAACTCTATGTTGTCTACAAGAAATCCAATTTAAATATTAAAACGCATATAGGTTAAAAGTAAATGGATGAAGAATGATATACCATGGTAACGTTAAACAAAAGAAAGCAGGAGTAGCTATATTAATTTCAGACAGAGAAAACATCAGAGCAAGAAAGGTTGTCAGGGATAAAGAGGGGCATTTCATAACAATAAGAGAGTCAATACTCCAAGAAGACATAACAATCTTTAATGTGTGTGCACTGAACATCAGAGTGTCAAAATACATGAGGCAAAAACTGATAGAGCTGTAAGAAAATATGGATAAGTCCCCTATCATTGTTGGAGACTTTAACTCCCCTTTGTCAGAAATGGACATATCCAGCAGGCAGATAATCAGTAAGGGACTTAGTTGAACTCAACAGCACCATCAATGAACTGGATATAATTGACATCTTTAGACTACTTTATCAAACAACAGCAGATTACACATTCTTTTCAAGATCGTATGGAACATTCATAAACATAGACCATATAGTGGCTCAAAAAACGTACTGTAATGAATTTGAAATAATAGAAATTATACAAAGTCTTCTCTCAGAGAACAGTGAAATTAAACTGGAAATCAATGAAAGATAGCTGGAAAATCCCCAAATACCTGGACATTAAGCAAAACGTCTAAATAATACATGGGTCAAAAAAAAAAACCTCAGGAAAAATTAAAAATATTTGGAACTAAATTAAAACAAACACATAACATCACAATTTGTGGGATGCAGCATAAACAATGCTTAGAGGGAAATTTATAGCATTGAATGCATATATTAGAAAAGAAGAAAGATCTAAAATCAATCATCTAAGCTTCCACCTTAGGAAGCTAGAAAAAGAAGAGCAATTTAAATCTAAAGTAAGCAGAAGAAAATAAACAATAAAAATTAGACCAGAAACCAATAAAATCAAAACCAGGAAATTAATAAAGAAAAACAACAAAACCAAAAGCTATTACTTTGGAGAGATCAATAAAATCTATGTGCCTCTAGCCGGTTTAACTAAGAAAAAAAAAAAGAGAGAAGACAGAAGTTACTAATATCAGAAATGAAAGAGGGGACATACTACAGATCCCAGAGAAATTCAAAGGATAATGAAGGAATAATATGAACAATTCTATGCCAACAAATTTAATAACCTAGGTGAAATGAACCAATTCCTTGATACATTCTGCCAAAACTCACACAAGAAGAAATAGATAATCTGAATAATCTTGAAGATGAACAAAGCTGGAACACTTAACAACCAAAAATTGAGGCATATTACAAAGACATTTATAATATGTACAGTTTATTGTGAGTATGATATTAATTTTTAAAGTTTTAAAGTAAGGATCAGGAGGAATGAGGAATAAGAAAAGATAATGGGATTTAGCAATTAGTATGTCAATAGTTATCTTCAAGAGAACCATTTTCAGGAGGGGGAGATTAACATATTAACTTGTGGTAAAATATACAAAGTAGTTTTTTGGGAAAAAAATGGTGAGAAAGGAAAAGAGGAAGACAGAATATTTTTCTAAGGGGCAGTAAAATTAGGATAAGGATTTGATTTTCTAGAACAGAGGATGCTAAATTATAATTATAGGTAGAGTCACTCAGAAATGAACAGGCAGAATAGAAAATGAAAAATTGGTAAGACTTGGCTTGACAGAGATAAAAGGAAATGAGATTAAATATACCAGCTTAAGAAAGAAGGGGAATTCTTCATCATCCGAGATAACAGAAAGGAGCAGAGAGAGGTAAGATATAGAGACATTTTGAAATCAAGAGCAAGTTGAGACTCTCGTATTAGGTGGCCTGAAAAAAAATTGATTAGAAGCATAGTAGCGTGCACAATAGTTTCTCAGTTAGCATATATTGAATGAATGAAATCATTTAAATTACTTATACGAGAATAAGTTAAAAGTCATCTACAGTGAATAAGGAGACAGTGGTAGGTGAAGAAGTATAAACACAAGAAAACTACAAATTTTAGGTATGCAGCAGTGTCAACTGGAGGTAAATGAAAGAATTGCTCAGTATCTGGGGCCTAGCTGTAGGAGGAGAGTAGGAATATTTAGAGAAAACAGCCTGTGCGCTATTTTACTTTATTTTGCAACACTCATCAGTTTAGGAACAGAAATGGAGGACACATATAGTGATGCTGTTAACCAGATGTGGAGATATTTAAGGTAGAAAACAGGTAGAAAGAATCTGGGTGTGGGTTTTTGAAATCAGAAAAAGACAGTTGACATAAGTAAGCATTGAGTCCTTAGTAGCATGGCAAGTGAAGAGAGAACAAGAGAGAAAGAGGTTAGGAGAGGCAGAGAGAGAAAGAGTCAGAGAGAGACACCCGAGGCCTGAAGATTTTGATGAAGGCAAAGACCAGGGAGTGTTTGCAAAGAAGGGGTTAGATAGGATGATAACGAATTATTGTCAAAGGGGGATTTCAGAGTTTGAAGTCTTGGAGGTGGGGTAGAAAAGATTAATCTATATGTACAGCCATGGTGTGACTGCTCTTTGTGTGGCAAGAACACTAACAGAGAATAAGTCAAAGAGACCGATCATGCTAAAGTCACCGTGGAAAGACAGAGGAGTCGTAAGATGCACAAGATTAGAAGGATTCAAAGACAGCAAGTCATCTGAATGAGACAGTACAGAGAATGGTCCCATAATGTGCATTACAAAGGGACCCACAGGGAGGGGAGCTATGAGTCTGGTGATATTTAGGGATGAGGAGTGTTGGGTCAGGAGTGAAAGTACAGGGATTGAGGAGGCATGGGGTTTGCCAGGAGAGAAGTTTATTTCTGGCATGGTATGGCAGTACTGTCTTGTGATCACTAAAATCCACACTTTTCCTCCTGGGCATACACTAGACCACATCTCCCAGCCTTCCTTGCAGTTAAGTAAGGACATTTGACTGAGTCCCGGCCAAGAGAATGTGATGGGAATAATGCACACCATTTCCAAAAATGTCCCACATGATCCTCCACTTCTTCCCCTCTTTCATTTGATGGCCCAAATCAGAGGATTCTGCTCTAGGGCCCTAGGAAAGGGGTTGACAAACTTTATTAAAGGGCAAGATAGTAAATATTTTAGGCTTTGATGGCCAAGAACCAAAATCAAGGATATTATGCATGCATTTTTAAAACTGTTTAAAATATAATCATTTAAACAGGAAAAAAATAATTTTTAGCTCATGGGCTGTACAAAAAGAGAAAACAGGCTGATCTGGCCCACAGGCTATCATTTGCTGCTCCCTGCCAAGGTGACCTTGGACATTCAAGATGGGAGGAGCCTGGGTCTCTGAATGTCTGTGTGGAGCAGAGCTTCTCTACCCACTGCTGACTGGACATTACATAGGTGGGAAATAAACTGTTATTCTGATCCCCTAAAATGTAGGTGTTGTTCTTTATAGCAGTTAGTCAATCCTGACTGATAAAGAGATTGAGAGAAATTTAGAAGAGGAAAGTATGCACTGAAATAAGGTTTGATGTTTGCTATATGCCAGGCACTGTACTAAGTGCTTTACATGCATTATCACATTTCATTTATACAAAAATTAGAGGTAGTTACTATTATCGTATGCATTTTACCGAGGAAGAAAATAGAGCTTAAGTGAACTGTTCAAGTCATAAGGCTAAAAAGTGGTGAACTTGGACTCAAACCTAAGCTGCTCTGACTCTGAAGCTTGTTCTCTTTAACATTCATGCTATACTGCCTCCCAGAAATGTAGGAAAACGTGCTGTGTAGGGCTGAATTTTATTTACTTAATTATTTATCCAATCCTTCATAATTCATAACTTGTCTAGATCCAAGAATGACGTAAATAAGTTTTTGTTATTTAGCAGAATGTAAACAAATTGACCCAAAGTTCTAATTAGAGAACTAATATATGGTTGTAAGCCCTGGGGAAAATGCCTCCCAGAATCTAGTTATTGCTAAAGTAAATACAAGAGATCTTTGAGCAGTAAAATTCCATGCAATAAAGTCCTGTAAACCTCTCTCAGAGCCTTCTTTCTCTCATTCTTCCCACCAGTATAACAAATTTGGTCATCTGGTTTCAAAAACCAAAGCAATATGTTCTCAGGTGAGTGAGGGGCTACAAAAAATTGCCATGCTATCCCTGGAGGACCTTATAGGTGACAGATCATTAGTATAAGGACCGCAAAAATACAAATGTGCACTTGCTTGCATTTAAACACTGGGACAAATGGCTCCATGCGCATCAATAGCTCCTGAGGTGATCACTGTATTATCAGGGAAGGTATAATAATTGATGTTCATAATGAAACCTGATCATCTAGAAAATTTTAAAACATTTATAACTATTCTGGTGTTAGAAAAGTATGTATTTTATCAAATATTCCAACAAATAGTATCAATTTAAAACTAGGATTGTGCTTTTACAAAGATACTAATTGCCTGAAAAATTCACGTATAGGATACTTTTCACTCCTCCAAATGTGAAGAAGACAAGAAATTATCAGGAAGAATAGATATTTACTTGCTGGCCAACTCTGAAACTAAAATTTGATGAGTTGTCTTTATTGTCCAAGGAATATTACAAACAGGTAAAATTTAGGAGGTGATGTATACAAAACAAAGCCTATACTCTTGCATTTTTAAAATGTAGTATATAAACTTCCCAGTCCAACAATCCTGATTATTCACTTTCCCAGAATAAATTTGGATGTCAGCTATCCAGACACCTTGGATAAATGTAGTCTTTGGAAAACTGCGGTAAGAAATTGTTTTTCAGGCTTGCATACACTAGATAATTGGTATATATGGAACCAACAAAGGATGAAAAATGTGAACATGTCCTCACATAAAATGGTATTTCAGATTCCTCTGTTATGCTCAAATCCCTAGAACTTATGTACCATATATCAACTGCCACACTGTCTCTTGGTTCATAGTTACAATCCTAATGGGGAAGAGAAAGAATGGCCTAGTGGGTTTGCTTTAAACAGAGTTTTTAAAAGCTGAAATTATTTAAAACACAACACTAGCAACATTTATGGTAAAGAATACCTCTGAGTAGTATAAAGAGTCAAGGTAGTATAAATAAAAGCAACCAAGAGAAAATCCTGGGTAACTTTTTTCAACCAACATTAGACAAGTCACTGCTCCTCTTCAAGCCTCAATGCCCTCCTCTATAAAAGGAATGGGTTTGATATGAAAACCTCTCTGGTCCCTTCCAGCTCTGACGTGCTAAAAGTTGTCTATTGCTTCTTAAATGTCACTATTAGTCTTGATAACTCAGGAAGATGTACTCCTTGTTTATTAGCCTCCTAAAAATTGTGAGTTCTAAAATAAATCCAATATCTATTTTTTGATTGATTTGTGTGTCTTGGATTTCCACTCAGTTTCTATCGATTGAATCATTAAATCTTGGTAGTCTAAGAAAGCTTAAATATTATCCAGTTTCTATTTATTGAGATGAGTAGCTTAGGGTTTAGGAATTTGCTCAGGTTCACACTTAATGGCATAGTCAGGACTAGAACCCAGGCTTCCGGACTATCATTCCTCCACAGAACGTTCTCCAGTCTATGACACTGCCACCTTACAATATATTTGAGACAATGTCTACATTAAAATTACAGGAAATGTCAAAAGTCTACAAGCTTCTGGAGTCAGTATTGGAAGCAGGGGAGCCAATTTATTTATGAAGAAGTAGAAGTTCTTTGAAAAAAATTAATAAAACATTGTTTAAGAGGTTAAGTGTCTGCAGGGATAAGGATCTGGTCTCCTTTGCCTATACAGAACTCAATGAAAACTGAGTCTTATGTGTAAATGTATTTTTGTTGAAGTTTTTCCATTGAGATTGAGGAAAGGCAAACTGATTTAGATAAAACGAGAACTGACCTCAGCTGACCCAAAACTTTTGCTCAAGGCACAAAACAAAGCCCCAATCAAACTCCAGTCTCAGTTCAGAGAAAGGGCAGCAAAGGGGAGGGCAAGTGAGGATGGTGACTGAGAAATAAAAACATTTGTCCAATTCTCCTCTTCCTGACCAGAATTCATGCTGCCAAATTGTCATAAGAAAGGCTGTTTATACAGACATCCCAGCCCAGCCAAAATAAAAGTAGGAGTCAACTCATCAGATTTTTTTACTTGGTTCCCGAAGAATAATTTAGTGAAGCTTCTGAATTTCTGGCTTCTTAGATAAACAGATTTGTCTTACGTCAAGAAGGTGTGTCTTGAGTGGAAAAGGTTTGTGCCTCTTTCCCAGGGAGGCGGGGCCTGAAAAAGTTATTTAGTATTTGAATGTACCAAAGGTAAAAAGCAGGAGTCACACAAAGCCAAGGCCAGCCATTGTGTGGACCACTGTGTAGACAGGCCTCTTAGGTCTGCTAAGATGGATACTGGAAGTAGATCAGCATCTACAAGACCATAGTGAGAACACAAACTTGATCCCAAGAACTAGGGACAAATCCTGATGTTCCCTAGTTCCTCACAGAAACTCAAGAAACATTAAGATTAATCCATGATGGTGAATCTGTAAAAGGCTTTGAAGAATTTTTTTTGTATTTTAAATTTATGCCATGAAACTCTTAGGCTCTGTCCCAATCCTTACCTAGTGACAGCAGCAGGGACTGAAGACTGGGTTGAATGGACCGACGTTTTGATTTAATGTGTCATATACCATAATTCGTATGGAATTCAGGTTACCATTTGAAGAGCAAAAATAAATGATTTGGGACAAGCATGTTTAGGGGCAGCAGTCATCAGACATTGACTTTAGTTAATCCATTTAAAATGCAATTTGCATTACCCCAAGCTGCATAGTGAACCGGAAGTGTAGCCCCAGCCAGAGTGAAGAAAAACAGAAAGCAGGTCATGGAGACATTCAGTTCTCCCTTCCCACTGTGATGGCTGTTCTTCATGGGTATGATTTGCATCTTGGGAGAGGAAAAGTAAACATAGAAAGGTCTGGCTTAGGGAGAAAAGGAAATAGGTACTGCAGACATTGGAAATAGCTGTATTCCCCACTGACCTCCATCCCATTACCTGCACAAACAATTGAGTTTCTTATACAATAATAATATCAATGGCTAATTTTATTATAATTAGTTGATTAAACATTTACAGTGATACAGTACTTACAGAAAGTCACAGAGAAAAGTTAATTCAGTTATAAATACGTGTTGAGCACTGATTTTGTTCCAGGAATTGTACAGGTAAAAGGTTGAGTAAGATTTGGTGCTGCTGTTGAGAAGTTTATGGTCTGGTGACCCCAGGAGATACAAGTGGTAGTGAGGCCTGAACCTTGAGGACAGCAGACTTGCTTTCTGCAGAAACATGGAATCCACAGGGAAGGTTGAGATTCACCCTGTGAACTTCACCCTTATAGCTTCATGGGGGAAAGGGAACTAGAGGAACAGGCAATATTTAAAGGGTGCCTTCTAAGTTCCAGGCAGGAGTTGGGCAAGTGAAGTGGGATGAAGGACTAACCTTTTTTGAGTTCTCTGTATTCACTCTCTCATTTAGTCATTTTAACAAACCTCAGAGGTAGTTATGGTTATATCAATTTTATTGCATATTAAAGAGTTCAAAATTTTTTTGTAAGTCCTCACAGCTCATTTTAATATATTAAGCAACAATTAGTGTCTCCAGCAGCACTAAGGTGTTACATATATAGACTCAACCCCTTTAAGTAAATACCGCTATAGGACCCATTTTGCAGAAAAGAAAGCTGAGGCATGGGGATAGGGGTTGAGTTAAGTGCTTTCCTAAGGTTACCCAGCTGGTAGATAGGATATCTGGAACTGGAATCTAGATATAGTCTGGCTCCCAGCCCCATAACCAGTCATTGCAAGCCTGAGATGCCAATCTTAGATCAGAATCTGCTGATTCCAAAACCTATTTTTCTCTACACAGCACATTTGTGTCTTTGCAAAAGATATACTTAATTAATTATAGCAATTTCATTTAAAATGAAAAATAACTTTTTAACAAAAAAGGGAGTGTACTGTAAATAGTGAGCCCCCCACCATGGAATGTGTTGAGGCAGAGGCTAGGTAACCAAATATACAGTGGAAGGAAGCTAAGCATTATAACAGGGGGTTGGGAGATTAAACTAAATGATTCTAAAATTATTTGAAATCCACGAGTCCATAATAGAACAACATAAGTGGGCCTTAATGAGTCAGAATTTCAATTATTTTTCCAAGTGATTTTCCATCAACCAACTTGGAATCTTTGTAATTTCAAAATAACACCCTAAAACAATGTGAAAATTCTTTCTGAAACACTTATAAATAGTACTTATTTCTATAACAAGTTTCATAGCAGGACTGGGCTCGTGGGAAAACAAGAGACCTCTGTTCTGAACTTGAAAGCTTCTACCTCTTTCCCTCACCCACTAAGTTCTCGTGTCTGAATGTGATCGTCACTACTACTTCCTACCCACTGGCCATGGCCTTGATCCTTCTTCCTCATAGAATTCTTATTTTGTTCAAGGGTCACCAAAGCTATAAGAGGCTAAGTCTTCAGTGGTTTAAGTCAAATATGGTAACTCCATTGCTCTTGGAAAGTTATTAGTTTAAGCACAGGCATGTGACACAATTTTGGCTAAAGAGACATCAAGGGAAATGTGTTGGTGAGGATCTGGGAAGGTTTTTCTCACACTTAAAAAGGAACACAAGTTTAGTAGTTTCATTTTCTGCCTCTGGATGGAGGCAGAAAATGGATGGATGGATGGATGGATACTGAAAAGATGGATGGATACTGGTTCCTCAATGATCACTGAACTGTTGAATTAACCAGCTTTGAAACTCTTCTATTTCTGGATTTTGCTTTCAGAGAGAGAATAAATACCTTGTTGTTTACTTGTTTATGCCATTTGTCTTTTTTTTAGCTTGGAGCTGAAAGCATCCTAAATGACAAATTAAACTACCACATTTATTCATAAGGTTTAAAGCATCACATCTCTGTGAATCCCATCATTGAATCCCATCGTAGAATTATTTCTCTGAGGAGACTATGAAATAAAAAATTAATAACAGTAAAAAATGATTAAAGATGATAAAATCATCATCATCATCATTATTAAGCATCAGGAAAAGCATAGGTTTTGAAATAAAATAGATCTAAGTTTAAAATCCAGCTTTTCATCTTGCCAGCTTGGTGATCTTGGAAAAAATATTTAACCTCTCCGATATTGACACTTCTTATTTTAAAGGGAAGTGATATAACAGTATTTTGCAAAGTTGCTGTATGAAATGTGATGGTATACATAAAGCACTTGAAACCAATAATTGGTAGCTCTGTCTATTGGTCTCAATTTCCTCACCTATAAAACTGGTATAATAAAACTCAGCTCATATAGTATATGTGAGGGATTAGGAGACAATGAATGTACATAATCAACACCTTATACACAACTATAGTAATCTTTGGGGGAAGGAGAATAGAATGACCAGGGAATGAATTGAGGGCATTGCTATCTGTTGAGGGATTTGGGAGACACAATGGGGCTTTAAATGGTAGGAGAGGTACACCACAGGAGGGGCAGAGGGCCCGCAAAACATTTACCTTCTTCAGTGTTTGACCAGGGGTTAGCTCGCCTTAGAACTAGAAAACAGGAAGTAAAATTCATGTTATAGACCCCTAGAGTTATCAAAACGAATAGTCCAGGTGGACTATCAAAAGAGCATTTCTGGGCTTCCCTGGTGGCGCAATGGTTGAGAATCTGCCTGCCAATGCAGGGTACACGGGTTTGAGCCCTGGTCTGGGAAGATCCCACATGCCGCGGAGCAACTAGGCCCGTGAGCCACAATTACTGAGCCTGCGCGTCTGGAGCCTGTGCTCCGCAACAAGAGAGGTCACGATAGTGAGAGGCCCGCGCACCGCGATGAAGAGTGGCCCCCGCTTGCCGCAACTAGAGAAAGCCCTCGCACAGAAACGAAGACCCAACACAGCCATAAATAAATAAATAAATAAATAAATTTTTAAAAAGTAAAAAAAAAAAAAGAGCATTTCTTTAGTAGATCTTTGGCTCTTCCTTAGTGGTTCTCCTCTCTGTCAGTCTCTCTGCTTCTCTCTGTCCCTCCGCCTGTCTCTCTTTCTCTGTCTCTCTCTCTCTCCGTCTTCCTCTCTCACATTAAATGCCTACTCCACTCTGTGCTCTTAGACAATCAGAGACTTTTAAGAGTTCTGAAGAGCTTCTTCAAAGGTATACCACTAAAAAAATAAATAAATAAATGAAGTCGATTAACTTAACTTTGATCTCAAACCAGATCCAAGCAGGCTTTTCTCCAAAGAGTGCTGGCATTTGTGATCCTACTGCACTGGTCAGGAAGTACACTGGCCTAGGCGTCCTAGTTTCAGCTAAGCTGTTGATTTGCAGTGACTCTGAGCAGTCCACTTTGATTACCACTGTCATCATTTCCTTGTTTACAAAACAAGAGAGATTGCATTAAGTCCCTTCTCTGAGGTCAGAATTACCCCCTTGTCCCTCCTTGTGACCTTTTGATCACATTAGTCTTTTTAATCTCTCTCTATAACAATGTAAATCTCTCTGTTTGGCTACCATATTGTATAAACATCTCCCTGTGCATATTTCTGCCACACCTGGATGACCTAGCAGATGACATAAGTAATTTCCTCTTCATCTTTAGTATACAGTTAAACTACGTTTCTTGGCCACCCTGCAGAGGTGGAGTCACATGAGTTCTGATCACTGTAATGTATAGCAAATTGATATAGCACCTCTAGGAGTGACCATAAAAACAATTCTCCACCCTCTCTGTCTCTTTCCTCATTTGTTGGTGGAGCTGAAAGATCCAGGGGCAGACTCAGAGGTCCTGGCAGGTGGTGGAGCCACGTGATAGAAGCAGTCAGCCCCAGCTCTCTACCCCCTATTCATTGCCCAGCTCTGCCACCTCTCACTGGATTACAATGTAAGAAAGAAAGAAATTTTTGTGTTGTTAAACCACTGAAATTAGGGGGTAATCTGGTATATCATTTAACTCACTCTGACTGTACAACCCAGCTATAAAAACTCTTTAGACACCAAGTATATCTCAGCTTCCTTTAAGAAATAAAGCAGGGGTGTGGAGTCAAGATGGTGGTGTGGGAAGACACAGAGTTAGCGTCTCCCCACAACTAGGGCGCCTGCCGGCTGCTGGTGGGGGACTCTGACGCCCAAGGAGATGGGAGGAACCCTAAAGTGAACCAGTAGGACATAGAGGGACTGAGGGGGGAGGAGAAGTGGAGGCCAGACAGGATCGGGGCCCCTGAGGCTGGGGAGAGCAGGAGATGCAGGAAGGAGAAGCCATCCAGGAGGGGCGGGAGAGGAGCGGAGGGTTATTGTCCTGCCTACTCAGGCCGGGGAGCCTGCTGAGCAGGCCAATCCCCTGCCCTCCAAAACCCCCTCCAGGCCACGTAGGTCCTTGGGGCCATAGGAGGGAGACCAGGGAGATCAGGAGAGCCAGGTGGGAGGGGCCCTCCCTGACCAGAGGAGCAGGAGAGGAGAGGAGGGCTTGCCCCACCCACTGAAGCCCAGGAAGCCTACTGGGCTCCCAGGTGAGGTCGCCTGCCCTCTGAGACCAGGGGTGAGGGGCACGCCTGGGTCCCTCTCTTCCATGAGCCTAAGTGCCACCTCCACAGCAACCAGGGCCTTTTCCAGCCCTATGGGTCCTGAGCATTAGTCCCGCCCACCACCCAAACCTCACCCTTACATAGGCCCCACCCTCCACAGCCAAAGCCTTTACCCCCCACCCTTTTTTTTTTCCTTTTCCTTCCTCCTCTTTTTACTATTGTGGTACTGATGTATCTTCCAGTTGTTGATTCATCTATATTTTTACTTTTATATTCTTCCTAACATATCTGTTAGTTTCCTAGTCTAATCTTATTTTTTACTTTGTTATTGCTTTTTTTTTTTTTTTTTTACCACCCCAGTCAGCTTGCGGGATCTTGGTTCATGAGCCTGGGATTGGGCCAAAGCTCCTGCGGTGGGAGCTCTGAGTCCCAACCACTGGCCTAACAGAGAACCTCATTCACCAGGGAATATTCATTGGAGTGAGGTCTCACAGAGTTCCTCATCTCAACACCAAAACCCAGCTCTACCCAATAGCCTACAAACTCCAGTGTTGGAAGCCTCAGTCCAAACAACCAGTAAGACAGGAACACAATCCCACTCATTAGAGAAAAAAAAAAAAAATGAGACTGCAAAAAAATATGTCACAGATGAAGGAGAAAAGTAAAACCTGCAAGACCAAATAAATGAAGAGGAAGAAGGAGGAGCTTCAAGATGGCGGAAGAGTAAGACGTGGAGATCACCTTCTTCCCCACAGATACAGTAGAAATACATCTACGTGTGGAACAACTCCTACAGAACACCTACTGAACGCTGGCAAAAGACCTCAGACCTCCCAAAAGGCAAGAAACTCCCCACGTACTTGGGTAGGGCAAAAGAAAAAAGAAATAACAGAGACAAAAGAATAGGTACGGGACCTGCACCAGTGGGAGGGAGCTGTGAAGGAGGAAAGGTTTCCACACACTAGGAAGCCCCTTCACCGGCAGAGACTGCGGGTGGCGGAGGGGCGAAGCTTCAGAGCCACGGAGGAGAGCGCAGCCACAGGGGTGCGGAGGGCAAAGCGGAGAGGTTCCCGCACGGAGGATCAGTGCCGAGCAGCGCTCAGCAGCCCGAGAGGCTTGTCTGCTCCCCCGCCAGGGCGGGCGGGGCTGGGAGCTGAGGCTCGGGCTTCGGTAGGATCGCAGGGAGAGGACTGGGGTTGGCGGCGTGAACACAGCCTGAAGGGGTTAGTGAGTCACAGCTAGCCGGGAGGGAGTCCGGGAAAAGGTCTGGAGCTGCCGAACAGGCAAGAGACTTTCTCTTGCCTCTTTGTTTCCTGGTGCGCGAGGAGAGGGGATTCAGAGCGCCGCCTAAACGAGCTCCAGAGATGGGCGTGAGCCGCGGTTATCACTGCGGACCCCAGAGACGGGCATGAAACGCTGAGGCTGCTGCTGTAGCCACCAAGAAGCCTGTGTGCAAGCACAGGTCACTCTCCACACCGCCCCTCCCGGGAGCCGGTGCAGCTCGCCACTGCCAGGGTCCCATGATCCAGGGACAACTTCCCCGGGAGAACGCACGGCGCACCTCAGGCTGCTGCAACGTCACGCCGGCCTCTGCCGCCGCAGGCTCGCCCTGCCTCCTCCGTACCGCTCCCTCCCCCTGGCCTGAGTGAGCCAGAGCCCCCGAAGCAGCTGCTCCTTTAACCCCGTCCTGTCTGAGCAAAGAACAGACGCCCTCAGGCGACCTACATGCAGAGGCGGGTCCAAATACAAAGATGAACCCCCGGGAGCTGTGCGAACAAAGAAGAGAAGGGGAAATCTCTCCCAGCAGCCACAGAAGCAGCGGATTAAATCTCCACAATCAACTTGATGTACCTGCATCTGTTGAATACCTGAATAGACAACGAATCATCCCAAATTCAGGAGGTGGACTTTGGGAGCAACAATATATATATATTTTTCCCTTTTTCACTTTTTCTCAGTGTGTATGTCTATGCTTCTGTGTGTGATTTTGTCTGTATAGCTTTGCTTATACCATTTGTCCTAGGGTTCTGTCTGTCTGGTTTTTTTTTTTATTACTTAAAAATTTTTTTTCTTAATAATTTTTTATTTTAATAACTTTATTTTGATTTATTTTACTTTATTTTATTTTATCTTCTTCTTTCTTTATTTATTTTTTTCCTCCCTTTTATTCTGAACTGTGTGGAGGACAGGCTCTTGGTGCTCCAGCCAGGCGTCAGGGTTGTGCCTCTGAGGTGGGAGAGCCAACTTCAGGACACTGGTCCACAAGAGACCTCTCAGCTCCACGTATTATCAAACAGCAAAAATCTCCCAGAGATCTCCATTTCAACGCCAAGACCCAGCTCCACTCAACGACCAGCAAGCTACAGTGCTGGACACCCTATGCCAAACAACTAGCAAGACAGGAACACAGCCCCAGCCATTAGCAGAGAGGCTGCCTAAAATCATAATAAGGCCACAGACACCCCAAAACACACTACTAGACGTGCACCTGCCCACCAGAAAGACAAGATCCAGCCTCATCCACCAGAACACAGGCACTAGCCCCCTCCACCAGGAAGCCTACACAACCCACCAAACCAACCTTAGCAACTGGGGAGAGACACCAAAAAGAATGGGAACTACAAACCTGCAGCCTGCAAACAGGAAACCCCAAACACAGTAAGTTAAGCATAATGAGAAGACAGAGAGACACACAGCAGATGAAGGAGCAAGGCAAAAACCTACCCGACCAAACAAATGAAGAGGAAATAAGCAGTCTACCTGAAAAATAATTCAGAAAAATGATAGTAAAGATGATCCAAAATCTTGGAAATAGAATGGAGAAAATACAAGAAACGTTTAACAAGGAACTAGAAGAACTAAAGAGCAAACAAACAGTGATGAACAACACAATAAATGAAATTAAAAATTCTCTAGAAGGAATCAATAGCAGAATAACTGAGGCAGAAGAACGGATAAGTGACCTGCAAGATAAAATAGTGGAAATAACTACTGCAGAGCAGAATAAAGAAAAAAGAATGAAAAGAATTGAGGACAGTCTCAGAGACCTCTGGGACAACATTAAATGCACCAACATGCGAATTATAGGGTTCCCAGAAGAAGAGAAAAAGAAAGGGACTGAGAAAATATTTGAAGAGATTATAGTTGAAAACTTCCCTAATATGGGAAAGGAAATAGTTAGTCAAGTCCAGGAAGCACAGAGTCCCATACAGGAAATATCCAAGGAGAAACACAACAAGACACATATTAATCAAACACCCAAAAATTAAATACAAAGAACAAATATTAAAAGTTGCAAGGGAAAAACAACAAATAACACATAAGGGAATCCCCATAAGGTTAACAGCTGATTTTTCAGTAGAAACTCTGCAAGCCAGAAGGGAGTGGCAAGACATATTTAAAGTGATGAAGGAGAAAAACTTACAACCAAGATTGCTCTACCCAGCAAGGATGTCATTCAGATTTGACAGAGAAATTAAAAACTTTAGAGACAAGCAAAAGCTAAGAGAATTCAGCACCACAAAACCAGCTTTACAACAAATGCTAAAGGGACTTCTCTAGGCAGGAAACACAAGAGAAGGAAAAGACCTACAATAATAAACCCAAAACAATTAAGAAAATGGCAATAGGAACATACATATCGATAATTAACTTAAATGTAAATGGATTAAATGCTCCAACCAAAAGACATAGATGGGCTGAATGGATACAAAAACAAGACCCATATATATGCTGTCTACAAGAGACCCACTTCAGACCTAGGAACACATACAGACAGAAAGTGAGGGGATGGAAAAAGATATTCCATGCAAATGGAAATCAAAAGAAAGCTGGTGTAGCAATTCTCATATCAGACAAAATAGACTTTAAAACAAAGACTATTACAAGAGACAAAGAAGGAAACTACATAATGATCAAGGGATCAATCTAAGAAAAAGATATAACAATTGTAAATATTTATGCACCCAACATAGGAGCACCTCAATACATAAGGCAAATACTAACAGCCATAAAAGGGGAAATCTAAGCTAACACAATCATAGTAGGGGACTTTAACACCCCACTTTCACCAATGGAGAGATCATCCAAAGTGAAAATAAATATGGAAACACAAGCTTTAAATGATACATTAAAAAAGATGGACTTAATTGATATTTATAAGACATTCCATCCAAAACAACAGAATACACATTCTTCTCAAGTGCTCATGTAACATTCTCCAGGATAGATCATACCTTGGATCACAAATCAAGCCTTGGTAAATTTAGAGAAAATTGAAATCATATCAAGTATCTTTTCTGACCACAACGCGATGAGACTAGGAATCAGTTACAGGAAAAAATCTGTAAGAAATACAAACCCATGGAGGCTAAACAACACACTACATAATAACCAAGAGATCATTGAAGAAATCAAAGAGGAAATAAAAAAATACCTAGAAACATATGACAATGAAAACATGACAATCGAAAACCTATGAGATGCAGCAAACGCAGTTCTAAGAGGGAAGTTTATAGCAATACAATCCTACCTTAAGAAACAAGAAACATATCAAATAAACAACCTAACCTTACACCTAAAGCAATTAGAGAACAAAGAACAAAAAAACCCCAAAGTTAGCAGAAAGAAAGAAATCATAAAGATCAGAAAAGAAATAAATGAAAAAGAAATGAAGGAAACAATAGCAAAGATCAATAAAACTAAAAGCTGGTTCTTTGAGAAGATAAACAAAATTGATAAACCATTAGCCAGACTTATCAAGAAAAAAAGGGACAAGACTCAAATCAATAGAATTAGAAATGAAAAAGGAGAAGTAACAACTGACACTGCAGAAATACAAAGGATCATGAGATATTACTGCAAGCAACTATATGCCAATAAAATGGACAACCTGGAAGAAATGGACAGATTCTTAGAAATGCACAACATTTCGAGACTGAACCAGGAAGAAACAGAAAATATGAACAGACCAATCACAAGCACTGAAATTAAGACTGTGATTAAAAATCTTCCAACAAACAAAAGCCCAGGACCAGATGGCTTCACAGGTGAATTCTATCAAACATTTAGAGAAGAGCTAACACCTATCCTTCTCAAACTCTTCCAAAATATAGCAGAGGGAGGAACACTCCCAAACTCATTCTACAAGGCCACAATCACTCTGATACCAAAACCAGACAAAGATGTCACAAAGAAAGAAAACTACAGGCCAATAGCACTGATGAACATAGATGCAAAAATCCTCAACAAAATACTAGCAAACAGAATCCAACAGCACATTAAAAGGATCATACAATATGATCAAGTGAGGTTTATCCCAGGAATGCAAGGCTTCTTCAATGTACGAAATCAATCAATGTGATACACCATATTAACAAATTGACGGAGAAAAAACATATGATCATCACAAAAGATGCAGAGAAAGCTTTTGACAATATTCAACACCCATTAATGTAAAAAACCTTCCAGAAGGTAGGCATAGAGGGAATTTTCCTAAACATAATAAAGGCCATATATGAAAAACCCACAGCCAACATCGTCCTCAGTGGTGAAAAACTGAAACCATTTCCACTAAGATCAGGAACAAGACAAGGTTGCCCACTCTCAACACTATTATTCAATATAGTTTTGGAAGTTTTAGCCACAGCAATCAGAGAAGAAAAAGAAATAAAAGGAATCCAAATCAGAAAAGAAGAAGTAAAACTGTCACTGTTTGCAGATGACATGATACTATACATAGAAAATCCTAAAGATGCTACAAGAAAACTACTAGAGCTAATCAATGAATTTGGTAAAGTAGCAGGATACAAAATTAATGCACAGAAATCTCTTGCATTCCTATACACTAATGATGAAAAATCTGAAAGTGAAATTAAGGAAACACTCCCATTTACCATTGCAACAAAAAGAATAAAATATCTAGGAATAAACCTACCTAAGGAGACAAAAGACCTGTATGCAGATAATTATAAGACACTGATGAAAGAAATTAAAGATGATACAAATAGATGGAAAGACAAACCATGTTCTTGGATTGGAAGGATCAACATTGTGAAAATGACTCTACTACCCAAAGCAATCTACAGATTCAATGCAATCCCTATCAAACTACCACTGGCATTTTTCACAGAACTAGAGCAAAAAATTTCACAGTTTGTATGGAAACACAAAAGACCCCTAATAGCCAAAGCAATCTTGAGAAAGAAAAACGGAGCTGGAGGAATCAGGCTCCTTGACTTCATACTATACTACGAAGCTACAGTAATCAAGACAGTTTGGTACTGGCACAGAAACAGAAATATAGATCAATGGAACAGGATAGAAAGCCCAGAGATAAACCCACACACATATGGTCACCTTATCTTTGATAAAGGAGGCAAGAATATACAGTGGAGAAAAGAGAGCCTCTTCAATAACTGGTGCTGGGAAAACTGGACAGCAACATGGAAAAGAATGAAATTAGAACACTCCGTAACACCATACACAAAAATAAATTCAAAATGGATTAAAGACCTAAATGTAAGGTCAGACACCATCAAACTCTTAGAGAAAAACATAGGTAGAACACTCTATGACATACATCACAGCAAGATCCTTTTTGACCCACCTCCTAGAGTAATGGAAATAAAAACAAAAATAAACAAATGGGACCTAATGAAACTTAAAAGGTTTTGCACAGCAAAGGAAACCATAAATAAGACGAAAAGACAACCCTCAGAATGGGAGAAAATATTTCCAAATGAAGCAACTGACAAAAGATTAATCTCCAAACTTTATAAGCAGCTCATGCAGCTCAATATCAAAAAAGCAAACAACCCATTCCAAAACTGAGCAGAAGACCTAAATAGACATTTCTCCAAAGAAGATATACAGATTGCCAACAGACACATGAAAGAATGTTCAACATCTTTAATCATTAGAGAAATGTAAATCAAAACTACAATGAGATATCATCTCACACCAGTCAGAATGGCCATCATCAAAAAATCTATAAACAATAAATGCTGGACAGGGTGTGGAGAAAAGGGAAGCCTCTTGCACTGTTGGTGGGAATGTAAGTTGATACAGCCACTATGGAGAACAGTATGGACATTCCTTAAAAAACTAAAAATAGAACTATCATACGACCCAGCAATCCCACTACTGGGCATATACCCTGAGAAAACCATAATTCAAAAAGAGTCATGTACCACAATGTTCATTGCAGCTCTATTTACAATAGCCAGGACATGGAAGCAACCTAAGTGTCCATCAACAGATGAATGGATAAAGAAGATGTGGCACATATATACAGTGGAATATTACTCAGCCATAGAAAGGAACGAAACTGAGTTTTTTGTAGTGAGGTGGATGGACCTAGAGACTGTCACACAGAGTGAAGTAAGTCAGAAAGAGAAAAACAAATACCGTATGCTAACACATATATATGGAATCTAAAAAAAAAAAACAAATTGTCATGAAGAACCTAGGGGCAAGACGGGAATAAAGATGCATACCTACTAGAGAATGGACTTGAGGATATGGGGAGGGGGAAGGGTAAGCTGGGACAAAGTTAGAGAGTGGCATGGACATATATACATTACCAAACGTAAAATAGGTAGCTAGTGGGAAGCAGCCGCATAGCACAGGGAGATTAACTCGGTGCTTTTTGACCACCTAGAGGGGTGGGATAGGGAGGGTGGGAGGGAGGGAGATGCAAGAGGCAAGAGATATGGGGACATATGTATATGTATAAGTGATTCACTCTGTTATAAACAGAAGCTAACACACCATTTTAAAGCAATTATACTCCAATAAAGATGTTTAAAAAAAAAAAAAGGTGGAAATAGGCAATCTACCTGAAAAAGAATTCAGAGTAATAATAGTAAAGATGATCCAGAATCTTGGAAACAGAATGGAGGCACAGATTGAGAAAATACAAGAAATGTTTAACAAAGATCTGGAAGAACTAAAGAACAAACAAACAGAGATGAACAACACAATAATTGAAGTGAAAAATACACTAGAAGGAATCAATAAGAGAATAACTGAGGCAGAAAAATGAATAAGTGAGCTGGAAGACAAAATGTTGGAAATAACTACCAAGGAGCAGAATAAAGAGAAAAGAATGAAAAGAATTGAAGTCAATCTCAGAGACATCTGGGACAACACT
The DNA here is from genome assembly GCF_028023285.1 of Balaenoptera ricei. Classification (NCBI taxonomy): domain Eukaryota; kingdom Metazoa; phylum Chordata; class Mammalia; order Artiodactyla; family Balaenopteridae; genus Balaenoptera; species Balaenoptera ricei. The sequence goes on from NC_082639.1 coordinate 131,231,731, forward strand.
AAACACATCAATATTCGAATTTTAAGGGTCCCAGAAAAAGAAGAGAAAAAGAAAGGGTCTGAGAAAATATTTGAAGAGTTTATAGTTGAAAACTTCCCTAACATGGGAAAGGAAATATTCACCCAAGTCCAGGAACCAAAGTGAGTCCCATACAGGATAAACCCTAGGAAAAACACACCAAGACACATATTAATCAAACTAACAAAAATTAAATTCAAAGAAAAAATATTAAAAGCAGCAAGGGAAAAACAAAAAAGAACATACAAAGAATCCCCATAAGGTTATCAGCTGATTTTTCAGTGGAAATGCTGCAGGCCAGAAGGGAGTGGCAGGATATACTTGAAGTGATGAAAGAGAAAAACCTACAACCAATATTACCCATCAAGGATGTCATTCAGATTCGATAGAGAAGTCAAAAGCTTTTCAGACAAGCAAAAACTAAGAGAATTCAGCACCACCAAACCAGCTTTATAACAAATGCTAAAGAAACTTCTCCAAGTGGGAAACACAAGAGAAGAAAAAGACCCACAAAAACAAACCCAAAACAATTAAGAAAATGTTAATAGGAACATACATATCGATAATAACCTTGAAAGTAAATGGATTAAATGCCCCAAGCTAAAGACACAGACTGGCTGAATGGATACAAAAACAAGACCCATATATATGCTGTCTACAAGAGACCCACTTCAGACTTAGAGACACATACAGACTGAAAGTGAAGGGATGGAAAAGAGTATTCCATGCAAATGGAAATCAAAAGAAAGCTGAGGTAGCAATACTTGTATCAGATAAAATAGACTTTAAAATAAAGACTGTTACAAGAGATAAGGAGGGACACTACATAATGTCAAAGGATCAATCCAGGAAGAAGATATAACACTTATAAATATTTATGCACCCAACATAGGAGGACCTCAATACATAAGGCAAATGCTAACAACCATGAAAGGAGAAATTGACAGTAACACAATAATAGTAGGGGACTTTAACACCCCACTTACACCAATGGACAGATCATCCAAACAGAAAATAAATAAGGAAACACAAGCTTTAAATGACACAATAGACCAGATAGATCTAACTGATATTAATAGAGCATTCCACCCAAAAGTGGCAGAATACACTTTCTTCTCAAGTGCACTTGGAACATTCTCCAGGATAGATCACATCTTGGGCCACAAATCAAGCCTCAGAGAATTTAGGAAAATTGAGGTTTCTTGCCCTCCCAGCCCCCTCCCGCTGGCATGCCGGCCCGGCTCCCCTCCCCAGCCCTGATGGGTGGGCGGGCTGCCCTGTGGAGGCGGGGAGGGGAGGGCTGGGCTGGCCGCGCACGGACGACACAATGCAGAACTTCTGGGCAGCCCCCAACTGCACTCGGAAGAGCACGCAGTTGGACCTGGCCGTTTTCAGGTTCCTGCAGGATCCAGCCAGATGCCAGAAGTGGGTGGAGAATAGTAGGAGGGCAGACTTAGAAGATAAAACACCTGATCAACTAAATAAACATCATCGATTGTGTGCCAAACACTTTGAGACTTCTATGATTTGTAGAACTAGTCCTTATAGGACAGTTCTTTGAGATAATGCAATAACAACAATATTTGATCTTACCAAACATTTGAATAATCCACACAGTAGACACAGGAAACGAATAAAATAATTGAGTGAAGATGAAATCAGGACACTGAAACAGAAAAAAAATAATGAAACTTCTGAACAGAAACCAAAACATAAGGAAATAAACAACAGCAATGCTCAGAACCCCAGTGCAGAAGAAGGGGGTGAAGAGCAGGATGAAGACCTCTTGCCTTTAACACTTGAAGAGAAGGAAAACAAAGAATACTTAAAATCTTTATTTGAAATTTTGATTCTTATGGGAAAACAGAACATACCTCTGGATGGACATGAAGCTGATGAAATCCCAGAAGGTCTCTTTACTCCTGATAACTTTCAATCACTGCTGGAAGTGCCAGATCAATCCTGGTGAAGAGGCTCTGAGAAGGCGCTTTGAGACAACAGCAGTTAACACATTGTTCTTTTCGAAAACACAGCAGAAACAGATGCTAGAGAGCTGCATTCGGGAAGAACCCTCAGGGAAGTGAGAGACTCTCACTTCTTTTCCATAGTCACTGACAATGTGGTGGACATAGCAGGGGAAGAGCACCTGCCTGTGTTGGTGAGGTGTATTGATGAAACTCACAACCTGAGAGAGGAATCTGTGGGCTTCCTGCCTCATGAAGCTGATGCAGAAATTTTGGCTGTGATATTTCACACTATGATAACTGAGAAGTGGGGAGTAAACATGGAGTACTGTCGTGGCCAGGCTTACATTGGTCCAGTGGATTTTCTTCCAAAATGAAAGTTGTTGCTTCTAGACTTTTAGAAAAATATCCTCAAGCTATCTACACACTCTGTTCTTCCTGTGCCTTAAATACGTGGTTGGCAAAATCAGTGCCTGTAATGGGAGTATCTGTCGCATTAGGAACAATTGAAGAAGTTTGTTCTTTTTTCCATCGATCACCACAACTGCTTTTAGAGCTTGACAGTGTAATTTCTGTCCTCTTTCAGAACAATGAAGAAAGGGGCAAAGAACTGAAGGAAATTTGCCATTCTCAGTGGACAGGCAGGCATGATGCTTTTGAAATCTTAATGGACCTCCTACAAGCACTTGTTTTATGTTTAGATGGTATAAATAGTGACACAAATGTTAGATGGAATAACTGTATAGCTGGCCGAGCATTTGTACTCTGTAGTGCGGTAACAGATTTTGATTTCATCATTACCATTGTTGTTCTTAAAAATGTTCTATATTTTACAAGACCCTTAGGGAAAAATCTTGAGGGGCAAACTTCTGATGTCTTCTTTGCAGCCAGTAGTTTGACTGCAGTGCTGCATTCACTAAATGAAGTGATGGAAAATATCGAAGTTTATCATGAATTTTGGTTTGAGGAAGCCACAAATTTGGCAACCAAACTTGATATTCAGATGAAACTCCCAGGGAAATTTCGCAGAGCTCAGCACAGTAACCTGGAATCTCAGCTAACCCCTGAGAGTTACTATAAAGAAACTCTAAGTGTTCCAACAGTGGAACACATTATTCAGGAACTGAAAGGTATATTCTCAGAATAGCACCTCAAATCTCTTAAATGGTTATCTCTGGTAACATCTGTCATGGGACAGCTCAAATTCAATACATCAGAGGAGCATCATGCTGACATGTACAGAAGTGACTTACCTAATCCTGACACACTCTCTGCTGAGCTGCATTGTTGGAGAATCAAGTGGAAACACAGAGGGAAAGATATAGAATTTCCATCCACTATTTATGAAGCCCTTCATCTGCCAGACATCAAGTTTTTTCCTAATGTTTATGCATTGCTGAAGGTCCTATGTATTATTCCTGTGATGAAGGTTGAGAATGAATGCTATGAAAATGGGTGAAAGCGTCTCAAAGCCTACCTGAGGAACACTTTCACAGACCAAAGTTCAAGTAACTTGGCTTTGCTTAGCATAAATTTTGAAATAAAACACGATTTGGATTTAATGGTGGATACATATATCAAACTCTATACAAGTAAGTCAGAGCTTCCTACAGATAATTCAGAAACCATTGAAAATACCTGAGACTTTTAAAGTAGGCTTTCTCTTATATTTGATATTTGAAAAAATCTGTAAGAAATTTGAAAATATCTTACAGAAAAGTTGTAAGGTGTACATAAGCCACTTAATCACTGAATATCTTGACCTGTAGGCCTCCCATTGAGTACATTAGTCATTGATAATCTGACTGTTTAAATGGCCCTTTCGAAGTCCCATGCTTTGGAGACCTAACTGTTCTTCCAGAAGATAGCATTGAAAGTACCATATTACACTCTGTGTGATCTATGTGAATGGCACTTTGAAATTGTATTAGTTAAGTCATTTTAGACATAACATTTATCACTATGGATCCAATTGTCAGGTACTAAGTTATCAGTTCTTTGAAGAAATAAATTTTGAGGAAGTATGGGAGGAAGGAATACATTTTATAAAACATTACAGTGAAGCTCATGACTGACCTTTGAATAGTAGGAGTTTTAAGTATGCTGTTAAAAATCTGTAAGGGACTGATAAGAAAATTATCAGACTGTAAGAGAAAAGTGAGAGCTTGTCAAATAAGTATTTCAGTGTAGATTTTGTCTTTATCAAATAAAGTTAAAGGAACAAGTTATAGTTAAAGTTTGAATGGAAGAGCTTGCCATTGTTGTTCTACATCTGGTTGTTGCTGTTTATGTTCCTTTATTGAGCCTACATCTTCATAAGCTTTTTGGCAGGTATATGTTGAACACTTCTGTTTCATGGTCAAGACAGGATCAGAGACCATGGATACTGACAACTGATTTGTCTGTTTTCTTCTGTCTTTTTCCATGACTGTATCTACTGCCTCATCTTGATTTACAAGCAAAACTTACAAAACCTACAAAAATAAGTGTTTTGTGGTTTATCTAGGAATAATACAGAAAACATTGCTGTCATTTTTGGTGAAGAAAATCAATTTTGAATAATTTATTTCAACCTAAATAAAATGTGAATTTTGTTTTAAAAAAAAGGAAAGAAAATTGAAATCGTACCAAGCATCCTTTCTGATCAAAATGTTATGAGATTGGAAATCAATTACAGGAAATAAAAACTTTAAAAAGCACAAATACATAGAGACTAAACAGTGCACTACTAAATAACCAAGAGATGACTGAAGAAATCAAAGAAGAAATAAAAAAATACATAGAAAAAAATGACAATGAAAACACGACAACCCAAAAACTATGGGATGCAGCTAAAGCAGTTCTAAGAGGGAAGTTTATAACAATACAACCTCACCTCAAGAAATAAGAAAAATCTCAAATAAACAATCTAATCCTACACTTAAAACAACTAAAGAGAGAAGAACAAAGAAAACCCAAAGTCAGTAGAAGGAAAGAAATCATAAAGATCAGAGCAGAAATAAATGAAATAGAAATGAGGAAAACAACAGCAAAGATCAACAAAACTAAAAGCTGGTTCTATGAAAAGATAAACAAAATGGATAAACCCTTAGCCAGACTCATCAAGAGAAAAAGGGAGAGGATGAAAATCAATAAAATTAGAAATGAAAAAGGAGAAATCACAACTGACACTGCAGAAATACAAAGAATCATAAGAGGCTACTACAAACAGCTATATGCCAATAAAATGGACAACCACAAAGAAATGGATAAATTCTTGGAAAGGTACAATTTTCCAAGACTGAACCAGGAAGAATTAGAAAATATAAACACACCTATCACAAGTAATGAAATTGAAACTGTAATTTAAAATCTTCCAACAAAAAAAGTCCAGGACAAGATGGCTTCACAGGCAAATTCTATCAAATATTTAGAGAAGAGCTAACACAGATCCTTCTCAAACTCTTCCAAAAAATTACAGAGGGAGAAACACTCTCAAATTCATTCTATGAAGCCACCATCACTCTGATACCAAAACCAGAAAAAGATATCACAAAAAAAGAAAATTATAAACCAATATCACTGATGAACATAGATACAAAAATCCTGAACAAAATACTAGCAAACAGAATCCAACAGCACTTAAAAAGGATCATACACCATGATCAAGTGGGCTTTATCTCAGGGATGCAAGGATTCTTTAATATATGCAAATCAATCAATGTGATATACCACATTAACAAATTAAGGAATAAAAACCGTATGATCATCTCAACAGATGCAGAAAACTTTTGCCATAATTCAACACCCATTTATGATTAAAAACTCTGCAGAAAATGGGCATAGAGGAAGCCTACTTCAACATAATAAAGGCCATATATGACAAACCCACAGCAAGCATCATACTCAATGGTGAAAAACTGAAAACATTTCCACTAAGGTCAGGAACAAGACAAGGGTGTCCACTCTCACCACTATTATTCAACATAGTTTTGGAAGTCCTAGCTACAGTAATCAGAGAAGAAAAAGAAATAAAAGGAATACAAATTGGAAAAGAAGTAAAGCTGTCACTGTTTGCCGATGACATGATACTATACATAGAAAGTCCTAAAGATGTCACCAGAAAACTACTAGATCTAATCAATGAATTTGGTAAAGTTGCAGGATACAAAATTAATGCACAGAAATCTCTGGCATTCCTATACAGAAACAATGAAAAATCAGAAAGAGAAATTAAGGAAACACTCCCATTTACCAATGCAACACAAAGAATAAAATACCTAGGAATAAACCTGCCTAAGGAGACGAAAGACTTGTACTCAGAAAACTATTAAACAGTGATGAAAGAAATCAAAGATGACATAAACAGATGGAGAAATATACCATGTTCTTGGATTGTAAGCATCAATATTGTGAAAATGACTCTACTACCCAAAGCAATCTACAGATTCAATGCAATCCCTATCAAACTACCAATGGCATTCTTCACAGAATTAGAACAAAAAATTTTACAATTTGTATGGAAACACAAAAGACCCCAAATAGCCAAAGCAATCTTGAGAAAGAAAAACGGAGTTGGAGGATTCAGGCTCCCTGACCTCAAACTATGCCACAAAGCTACAGTAATCAAGACAGTATGGTACTGGCACAAAAACAGAAATATAGAGCAATGGTACATGATAGAATGCACAGAGATAAACCCACACACATATGGTCACCTAATTTATGACAAAGGAGGCAAGAACATACAATGGAGAAAAGACAGCCTCTTCAATAAGTGGTACTGGGAAAACTAGACAGCTACATGTAAAAGAATGAAATTACAACACTCCCTAACACCATACACAAAAATAAACTCAAAATGGATTAAAGACTTAAATGTAAGACCAGACACTATAAAACTCTTAGAGGAAACCTAGGAAAAACACTCTTTGACATAAACCACAGCAAGATCTTTTTTGACCCACCTCCTAGAGAAATGGAAATAAAAACAAAAATAAACAAATGGGACCTAACGAAACTTAAAAGCTTTTGCACAGCAAAGGAAACCATAACAAGACAAAAAGACAACCCTCAGAATGGGACAAAATATTTGCAAATAAAACAACAGACAAAGGATTAATTTCCAAAATATACAAACAGCTCATGGAGCTCAATATCAAAAAAAAACCCCAATCCATTTAAAAAAGGGGTGGAAGACCTAAATAGACATTTCACCAGGGAAGACATACAGATGGCCAAGAGGCACATGAAAAGATGCTCAACATCACTAATCATTAGAGAAATGCAAATCAAAATGACAATGAGGTATCATCTAACGCCAGTCAGAATGGCCATTATCAAAAAATCTAGAAAAACTAAATGCTGGAAAGGGTGTGGTGAAAAGGGAAAGCTCTTGCACTGTTGGTGGGAATGTAAATTGATACAACCACTATGGAAAACAGTATGGAGATTACTTATAAAACTAAAAATAGAACTACCATATGACCCAGCAATCCCACTACTGGGTATATACCCTGAAAAAAATCATAATTCAAAAAGAGACATGCACCACAATATTCATTGCAGCACTATTTACAATATCCAGGACATGGAACCAACCTAAATGTCCATCAACAGATGAATGGATAAAGAAGATGTGGCACATATATACAATGGAATATTACTCAGCCATAAAAAGAAACGAAACTGAGTTATTTGTAGTGAAGTGGATGGACCTAGAATCTGTCATACAGTGTGAAGTCATACAGTGTGAAGTAAGTCATAAAGAGAAAAACAAATACCGTATGCTAAGGCATATATATGGAATCTAAAAAAAAAAAAAAAAATTGGTACTGATGAACCTAGTTGCAGAGCAGGAATAAAGAGGTAGATGTAGAAAATGGACTTGGGGACATGGGGTGGGAGGGCAAAGCTGGGGTGAAGTGAGAGTAGCATCGACATACGTACACTACCGAATGTAAAACAGTTGGCTGGTGGGAAGCAGCAGCATAGCACAGGGAGATCTGCTCTGGGCTTTGCAATGACTTAGAGGGGTGGGATAGAGAGGATGGGAAGGTGGCTCAAGAGGGAGGGGATATGGTGACATGTGTATGCATATGGCTGATTCGCTTTGTTGTGCAACAGAAAATAACACAGTATTGTGAAGCAATTATACTCCAATAAAGATCTATTAAAAAAGTAAAAATAAATTTAAAATGTCTCTTTTAAAAAAAGAAAGAAAGAAAGAAAGCAGGGACTTACCCGGTGGCCCAGTGGTTAAGACTCCATGCTTCCAATGCAGGGGGTGCAGGTTTGATCCCTGGTCAGGGAACTAATTTTCCACACGTGGTCAAAAAATAAAAGGAAGAAAAAAAGAAAGCAGATTACAGGCCCAGTTAGATTATTTGGGTTCCCCCAAATGGTCACAACATATTATTTAAAGAAATAAAAACAAAAAGGAGAAAAGTAAAGACAAGCTTTCTTAAGTAAAAAGTAACTATTTCTTTTTTTTTAATTTTATTTATTTATTTATTTATTTATGGCTGTGTTGGGTCTTCGTTTCTGTGCCAGAGCTTTCTCTAGTTGCAGCAAGTCGGGGCCACTTTTCATCGTGGTGCACGGGCCTCTCACTATCGCGGCCTCTCTTGTTGCGGAGCACAGGATCCAGACGCACAGTCTCAGTAATTGTGGCTCATGGGCCTAGTTGCTCCGCGGCACGTGGGATCTTCCCAGACCAGGGCTCGAACCCGTGTCCCCTGCATTGGCAGGCAGATTCTCAACCACTGCGCCACCAGGGAAGCCCACTATTTCTTTTTAATGCCAATGTTTTCTCTGCAATTAACAGTGCATACAATCTGGGAGCATGAAACCAAGGACTAGAAGGCCATATTGTCTCTGCCAGTATCCACTAACTCAAATAACTTCAATGAGAATACTAAGAATATCGAGTGTCCTATGGATCTGAGAGTTGGAATGGTTCTTAGAGGCTTTTCCATCCAGGTCCATCATGATTCAGCTGAAGATACTGAGGACCAGAGATGTTCAAGTCATCCAACAAGCTAGTGGAAGAACTGAGGCTACTTTTCTGACTCCAGTGCTCTTTCCTTTGCATCAGAAATTTTACAGGCTATAATTAATTTTGAAAATATTAAGAGAAAACATGGTACCTGGATATTGATTGGAACTGAGAAGGTTATGCAAGGAAATAAAGCAACATCAGCTGCCCATCACTATGAATTACACCATAGAGCAACTCCAGAAGCATGGGGGTGTTTTTGGATGTGAAAGTAAGAACAAGAATGCTAAATGTGTCTTAAACCTAAGGAGATCATTTGTCATTGGCCTCCTCATGCTAAAACACCAAACTGAAAAGAGAAATTGTATTCTAAAACCAAGTAATAATTTGAGAATATAGGTGGTGTTACACTGGGTCAACACCACTTTGTTCAGAAAGCATGAAGACAACTGCATTCCACACTGGTCAAAACCATCACATTAATTTGTGTTCCCTCTAATCTTAAGTATCTTCCTGTAGGAATGTTTTAAAATTCAGAACAAGGAGAGTGGGGGAAAGCTAGACACAGAGAAAGTAATTATATATTTATGGCACTGTGAGACCATAATAAAAATTTAATGAGTACAGATTATCTGTTGCATTTATCCATTCATTTAACAAATATTACAAATTGCCTATTACGTACCAGGCACGTACTGGTCTATGCACTAGGAATACAGAGATAAATAAATATATTCACTGCCCTTTCATTTCTCAGAAGTCAGGGAGCCAGAAAACTAAGATAAAATAAGATGGGGGGTCACTGGAGCTCATAGGGGAGCTCCAACCATGTCTAGCTATATTAGCTAAGGATTCTAGAGGACAATTTGAGGCTTTCACTAGTTTTCAAAGGATAGGTAATATTAAGCAAGTAAATAAGGAGAAAGGTATTCCTTGTAGAAAAAAATAGTCCATGTCAAAGCTCCAGAGCATGACATGATCAGGAAACTATAACAAACTTATTCTTTTTCAAGTGCATATTTTTGGTGAATATTTGGGGAAAAGTACAGGTATGTGCCATTCTCCACTTACTTGACTGTGACAAAAATCTAACCCAAAGCCATTTAAGGAAAGACGAGAATTTATTCATTCATATAAGTAAAAAATCCAAGGATAGATTTTCAAGAATGGTGAGATTTAGAAAGTCAGTGTCATCAGACTCAGTGTCTGTCTCCCCATCTCTTAGGGCTTTTTTCCATGTTATTGGCCCATTTTCCAGCAGGCTGTCTATTCAAGGAGACTGGCAGTTTCAGCTTTAAGTCATCCATACAGATAACAATCCTAACAAAAGGAAAAACAAAAAAAAGAGTTTTTATCCCAATAGTTCCAACATGTCTTGAAATTTCATCTCATTAGCCTGGCTTGACTCATATGTGCATTCCTGAATCACTTCCCTGGTAACGTAAAGCTTAGTCCTAACACCCTGGCTGCCTCTTCCAATTCTTCATATTCATCTCTGAATCTCAGTCTAGCCTATATTGAAGCTATCATTAGTTTTGCCTTAGAGTATAGAATTAAAACCCATCAGACCCATTTAAAAAAATTAAATTGGAGTCCTTCCTGACACCACACACAAAAATTAAACCAAAATTGAACATAGATCTAAATGCTAAAACTCAAAAACTCTTAGAAGAAAATACAGGAGTAAATCTTTGTGACCTGGGCAACATCTTCTTAAATATGATACCAAAAGCAAAACTGACGGAAGAAATTATAGGTAGATTTGATTTCATCAAAAATTAAAATATTTTGCTACAAAAGATACCATCAAGAAAATGAACGACAGCCATAGAATGGGGAAAATATTTGAAAATTATGTGTGTATCTGATAAATGACTTTTATTCAAAATATATTAAAAAAAAACTCTTACCACTCATTGGTAAAAGATAAATAACCCAGTTAAAACATGCCCAATGGATCTGAATAGACATTTCTCCAGAGAAGATTTACATATGATCAATAAGCTCATGAAAAGATGTTCAACGTGATTAGCCATTAAGGAAATGCTAACCAAAATCATAAGATACCACTTCACATTCTCTAGAAAGACTATGACAAACAAGAACAAGTATTGGTGAGAATATGTAGAAATTGGAACCCTTGTGCATAGTATGAATGTACAATGTTGCAGCCACTTTGGAAAACAGTTTGATGGATCTTAAAAAGTTAAACTTAGAGTTATCATACGATCTAGAGAGTCCATTTATAGGCATACACCCCAAATAATTTAAAACAGATACTCAAACAAATACATATACACTCATGTTCATAGCAGCAGTATTCACAATAGCCAAAAGGTAGAAACAACCTGAATGTTCATCAATGGATGAATGGATAAATAAAAAGTGGTATATCCATACAAAGAATAAATATTTGACAATAAGAAGGAATGAATACTGATCATGCTACAACATAGATGAACTTTGAAAACATTATGCTAAGTGAAAGAAGCCAGTCACAAATGCCCACATATTGTATGATTCCATTTATATGAAATGTCCATAATAGGCAAATTTATAGAGACAGAAAGTAGGTTGGTGTTTGCCAGGGCTGGGAGGAGGATGGAATGAGGAAAAACTGCTAAAGAGTGCTGAGTTTCTTTTAGGGAATGAAAATATTATAAAATTATATTGTAGTGGTGGTTGCACAACTCTGTCAATATATTAGAACCATTGAACTATACGATTTAAATGAGTGAATTGTATGGTATGTAACTTATGTCTCAATAAAACTGTTTATAGAAACACATCATTGACAAGAGACTTGAATAGACATTTCTCCAAAGAAAATATACAAATGGCCAACAAGCACAAGAGAAAATGTTTAACAACATCAGCCATTAAGGAAATGCAAATCAAAACTACGAGATACTACTTCACATCCACTGGGATAGCTATAGTATTAATTTTAAAAAAGAAAATAATAAGTGTTGGCAATAATGTGGAGAAATCAGAGAATTTGATAGGAATGCAAAATGATGTAGCCATTGGGGAAAATAGTTTAGAAGTTCCTCAGAAAGTTAAACATGGAATAACCATGTGACCAGGAATCCCACTCTTAGGTATGTTCTCAAGAGAAATGAAAATATATGTCCAAACAGAAACTTGTATACAAATGTTTATAACAGCATTATTCATAACAGCCAAATGGTGGAAAAACCCAAATGCCTATCAAGAGATGACTGGATAAACAAATTGTGGCATATACATGCAATAGAATATTATTCAGCCATAAAAATAAATGAAGTATTGAAACATGCTACAAATTGGATGAAAACATCATGCTAAGTGAAAGAAGCCAGATACAAAGTTCACATATTGTAACGATCTCTTTTGTATGAAATAAATACCCAGCATAGGCAAATCCATGGAGACTACAGGCAGATGAGTGGAGGGGGAATGGGGTGTGATTATTTAACGGATACAGGGCATACTTCTGGTGTGATGAAAAAGTTTTGGAACTAGAGAGAAATTGTGGTTGTACAACACTGTGAGTGCACTAAATGCCCCTGAATTGTGCACTTTAAAATATGTCATTAATTTTACATTATGTGAAATTCATCTCAATTTTTAAAAAACACATCAGGCTCAAAGCATAACACAAATCTAATCTTTTCCTTCAGAGATCTCCCCATAAATAGCAAGACAAAAATCCCAAGTACTTATTTTGGCATTCAAGGCCCTTTACAACTTGTCCTAAACTTATATTCAATCTCTCCCACCCCCACTTTCCATCACTTCCCCCAAGTCTTCTACACTCCAGTCACACTGAATGATAGCTCAGTATTGCCCAGACATGTGGTTCTTTCATAACTCTACTTTGAAATGTTCTTTCATAACTGATTACATATGCTGTTCTTCCCAGATACACTATGAGCATCTCAAAGGTAGAGACAGCATCTGATTCATCTTTGCATTTCCAGATCTCACCCCGGGTCTGGTCTTTAGTGCGCACTTAATGAATGTTTGTTGAATTGAATTGAATGTGCTTGGAAACCCTGTGGGGGAACCTCCAGAATCCTTCAGGGATTGTAAATGTTCAGTGAATAGGTGAAATGAGGCAGTTCCTTAGAATTAGAAATTAACCTATTTTGTGAAGAAAACATTAGGATGGATATACTATCTCCATTTGCCTTTGGGAAAATACCAGAAAAAAAGAATGCTGAAATGCTGTGAGTACTCTAAAGGTTTATGTCATTTTAAATTCGACAATGGAAGGAAAAACAGGGAAGTAAAGTAGGTGGTATAACAGAAATTTTTACAATATGGCCTTGAAGGAAATGACAAGAGCTGAATCAAACACCCCTGGGCTTTCCATGGACCTGCATTCGATAGAGGGAGGTAAGAGGAAGGGGAGACATTAGACAAAGTGGAAATAGATCCAAGAGAGCATCCTCCCAGGTTCTGCCATGCTCTGGTACAGAATTTATCCACGACAGAGCTAAAGTTCTATACCACGTGTATGGTGGTTGAAACTGAGCTGAGAGATTGAAAAGACCCTCTGACATAAATGAGGTCTCCCCTTGTTTATCATGTTACCAAAAGATTACCCAGTGTTCTCCTAATAGAACCACCCAAACTACACAGCATCCAGAGTCACACACACAATGAGTTTGGAAGTGGTGTTTAGAACCAATAAAAATAACAACAATGAAGATAACAGCTAACATTAAATACCCTTTATGTGCCAGTTAGCATTCCAGTTGAGGGCAACACGGAAATGAGTAATACACAATTTTTAATTACAAAAGCTTATAGCTTACTGGGATAGACCGACAAACGAGTGAAGTTTAACTCAGTGTTGTGTCATTGCTGACTTATGAACAAAGTGCTGCTGAACTCTCATGCCTCAGTGGTCTTATCCCCAGATCAGAGTTCTAAGCTGTCTTGAGCAGCAACTCTGATTCAAATAGGGAATTAAAAGAGATGGGGCCTGAGGAGCAGACGCTTCTTCTTTTCCCCAGAAAACTACTGTTGCTCTGAGCTATAGGAGGAAAAATCTACGGGGGAACTGCTGGAGGGCAGGGATGTGTATCTAATTTATCTCTGTATCTCCCCTAACACCTAACATATAGTGGATGTTCAAATCTAAGTTTGAGTCTAACTGAAGCAAGTAGAATATGTTTTGCTTCAAGGGTTCTTGCCAAATATCAGATCTGCCAATGGCAGCAGACACGCAAGCTTTACCTTGCACATCACTAAAAAATGCAACTCCTGACTTAAAGGTAGGGAGTCAACCAAAATAGAAAGTGGTAGGCAGAAACTCTCTACTAATAATTTGTTACAGGGACAGAAATGTTGTTTCCTAGTAGAATAATACCTCAACACTCCATACAGAGACACAGAAAAATGGTCAGAAACCTTGCCCACCAATTCTTCTGAAACAAGTTTCTCTGAGTGGGGTGGTTCTGAAAGTCAAACCCCAGCCCTACTAGGGAAATGCATAACAGTCATTCATACAGCCACACTTCCTGATATTTTCCAAGGCAATTTAAGTTTCAGATACTACATTCCAGTCAAGACATGCACCAGATGTTTCCTAAAGTGAGGTTTAGAAAATGGGCCGATCTTATGTCCCTGGTGAAAAAAGAGATAGGAAGATATCCAGTTCCCCAAATCTGGGTACCTCAATCAGATAATTCCGATGCAGACTTAACGGGAAGATATTCAGAAAATGCACTCTGGGCAGATCACAACACTGTCTACTTCTACAAGGATTTATGTGCTAAAGCCCTTATGTGCGGCACAGGTGAGCCAGGCTGGATGGTACAGAGCTGAGAGGATTCTTTGGCTCTTAACCTAAGAACACACTAGAGCAAGCCGTGCCCACATTCCAAGTCTGGCCCTGGATCCTATCGTGATTTAGGGCTAGTAGAGGCATGGGAACTTGAACCCAAGGGAAACTGTTTTAATGGGTTTTAAAGTGAATAAAGACAAATTTACTCAAGAAAAAGGCCAGTTTGCACAATTACCAGAAAGCTCCACTATCTGGGAATGTGGTTTAATTGTCTCCTTGGACAACCCATGTCCTTGACCCTCCACAGAACGTGGTGTGAGGCAGTGGGATTTGAGCTGTCCCTCCCACTTAGAAGGACACCCACAGTCATCATAGCTCAGTATCTCTACTTACCCAGGGGTCAGACAGTATTATTAGTAGGAAAGATTCCTTCCCCTTGCCCTTATTTTTCCTGGTGTGGTGATGGTGAAATTCTATCATCGAGAACTACTTACTTTGAGTGTAATATGGCTGTGGCTATGTGCTCCTCTTTAGAAAGCAAATACTCATGGAAAATGATATGTAAGTCACTTAACCCCTTACACATTCTCTTCTTAGTTGCTTCTCTCACCGCAGAAAAGACTGGGTCAGCAGGAGTTAAGATGGTGCCCAAAGTGAGAGAGGGATAACAAGTCTAAAAGGGGAGAAGATGCTCTCAAAATGTGTAATAGCTTTATTTTTTTTAATAGCAGCACAAAGAGGGGAAATGTGAGGTCTGATAACTTTGTGGTTTGCTTCAGCTGTCTGATCAAATGTGACTCATATTTTATACAGAACTTGATAGAATAATATATAATGAAAGTTTTTACTCTATTTGAAGCAACTCTATTTTAGGACCTGTAGTAGGCAGGTTTCTAAGGTGGTACCCAATGACCCTCATCCTTGTGTAATCCCCTCCCCTTGAGAGTGATGGGAACCTGAGAATATCGTGAGCTATCCCTCTCCTGATTCTATTACATTGTATGGCAAAGGGATCTTGCAGTTGTTACTGAAGTTGCAAATGAGTTGATCTTATCCTGGGGGGAGGCTGACTGAGTCAGATGAGCCTTTAAAAAACGGAGTCTTCCTTGGCTGGCTTTGAAGGAAGAAAGCAAACAGCCATGTTGCGAGCTGCTTACAGAGAAGGGCAGGGGTCTCTAGGAGCTGAGGGTGGTCCCTGGAGAGCAAGAAAACATTGCCTCAGTCATATAATCCATGGAACTGAATTCTACCAGCAACCTGAATGAACTTGGAAGAGGACCTCCCAGATGAGAACCGCAGCCCCAGTTGACACCTTGATTACAGCCTATGAAGCCTGAGCAGAGGATCTGGCTAAGCTGTGCCCAAACACCTCACCCATGGAAAATGAGATAGTAAATGCATGTTGCTTCAGCTGCAAACTTTGTGGTAATTTGTTATGCAGCAATAGAAAACTAAAACAGGACCAATATTGTCAAATTCTGCACAGTGGCTGATTTTTGCTGAGAACTACAAGCATGCTGAGTTAGAAATTTCCATGAGAAGACAGTTTTTAATTATCTGGGTATCCAAAGCATCAGAGTACTTAAACTTCTTTTTTCAGGAGCAATAAAACATTGACTTTTCTCACTCAGAAAACTCAAAAATAGCTGAACAGATTTTCTTTAGAACTTTCCAAAAATAAAGATTTTCTTCTGGGCTGAAATCAGTTCGGGAAATGTTAATCTGGAAGGAAAAAGAAGCTTAAGTAGTGTAAATACAAGAGCTCAAAATAGGCTGCATTGTTCTGACCTATGGGGGCTCTGGAGAAAATTGCTCACTGTTTAGAACAGCAGAAATGCTTGATTACTGTAGTTGCATGCAAGGTACCAGAAGAAGCCATATGCTTGGTAATATCTTAGTCACTGCAAAGGGTAGATATAGGGCCAAAGATTGAACCACGAATAAGAGATCATCCTTTCATCCTTACTAAATGAAATTCCAAAATACACTCACACATCCAGAAGGGATTTTGTAAGGGCGCACAGCCCTTATTTATGGCTTAAACAAGATTGTGATTAATTCAAAATAACAAGATATACTTTTTCAAACTCTTCAGAAAGTAAATCAGTTAACTATCCTGGGACCATATTTCCTTGTCTGTAAAATGAATGTTTGGTCTAATCTCCAAGGTTCTTTCCAGCTCTGTGATTCTGTCACAAGCTTCCTCCATCATTTTATCTACCCAGTTTGTTAATGTTGTTACATGAGGCTGAATAGGAAAAGCATCCAGTACACTGAAAGCACTCTACAAATGGAAATTCTTTTTGGTAAAGTATTAAATCAATGTTGGCTGCTTCTGCAGTTAGTGTTACAAAACCTTCCTTCATAAGCCTGATTTTTCCAAAACTTTTCATCACCTTTCCAAAGCATTCCACTTGACTTCTCTTTAATTATGGAGCAATTAAAGACAAAACCAGTCCTCTAAAAAGGATTAGCTGTAATAGGAGAATTCCAAAAAGAGTCTTAACCTTGACCTCCACTTATATCTTCCATTCACAGTTCCTTGTAAGTTTCAGCACTATATTGATTCCTGTGCTAGATATCTCTGCCTGGATGACTTGCCTGTTCTTCAAACTCAACTTACTCCAAAGTACCCCAAAGATATTACTTTTCTTCCCCAATCAGCCCATCCCTTCCAGATTTCCCTATTTTCATGGTGTGTCATTGTCTAAATTACTCAATGTTAAAATATTTGAATCATCTTTTTTTCTTCCTTCTCTGTCATGCTTCTTATCTATATATACCAAATCCTCCTGACTTTTCCTTTCATTTAAGATCAATAACATTTTAATTTTGTAAAAATATGTTGAAATCATACCTTTCCAAGTCATTGGAAAAGTGTTTTACACATTTTCCTTTCCAATCTAACTACTGCCACTCTAGCTTGAGCTCTTTATACTGGGGGTATTGTACAGCCCTTCCGCTGCCTCCATTTCCCAATGAAAATATGAATTCTTTGAGAACAGGAACATATTTGCTAGCCCAGTGCCCTGCACAGGCAGACACCCTATAAACATTTGTTGCTGTGGATGACAATGACAATTACAACAGCACCTCAATTATGAAACAATCATTCTTAGGTAAATTGCAGACTCTAAATGCCAATATGTTGATACTCTTGATGAATTCTTTTTTTTTTTTTGAATTTTATTTTATTTATTTTTTATACAGCAGGTTCTTATTAGTTATCCATTTTATACATATTAGTGTATATATGTCAATCCCAATCTCCCATTTCATCACACCACCACCCCTCCACAGCCGCTTTCCCTCCTTGGTGTCCATACATTTGTCCTCTATGTATGTGTCTCAATTTCTGCCCTGCAAACCGGTTCATCGGTACCATTTTTCTAGGTTCCACATATACGCATTAATATACAATATTTGTTTTCCTCTTTCTGACTTACTTCACTCTGTATGATAGTCTCTAGATTCATCCACATCTCTACAAATGACCCAATTTTGTTCCGTTTTATGGTTGAGTAATATTCCATTGTATATATGTACCACATCTTCTTTATCTATTTGTCTGTCGATGGGCATTTATGTTGCTTCCATGAACTGGCTATTGTAAATAGTGCTGCAATGAACATTGGGGTGCATGTGTCTTTTTGAATTATGGTTTTCTCTGGGTATATACCCAGTAGTGGGATTGCTGGATCATATGGTAATTCTATTTTTAGTTTTTTAGGGACCCTCCATAATGTTCTCCATAGTGGCTGAATCAATTTACATTCCCACCAACAGTGCAAGAGGTTCCCTTTTCTCCACACCCTCTCCAGCATTTGTTATTTGTAGATGTTCTGATGATGCCCATTCTAACTGGTGTGAGGTGATACCTCATTGTAGTTTCGATTTGCATTTCTCTAATAATTAGTGATGTTGAGCAGCTTTTCATGTGTGTCTTGGCCATCTGTATGTCCTCTTGGAGAAATGTGTATTTAGGTCTTCTTCCCACTTTTGGATTGGGTTGTTTGTTTTCTAAATATTGAGCTACATGAGCTGTTTTATATTTTGGAGATTAATCCTTTGTCTGTTGTTTCATTTGCAAATGTTTTCTCCCATTCTGAGGGTTGTCTTTTCATCTGTTTGTAGTTTCATTTGCTTTACAAAAGCTTTGAAGTTTCATTAGGTCCCATTTGTTTATTTTTGTTTTTACTTCCATTACTCTAGGAGGTGGATCAGAAAAGATCTTGCTGTGATTTATGTCAAAGAGTGTTCTCCCTATGTTTTCCTCTAAGAGTTTTATAGTGTCCAGTCTTACATTTAGGTCTCTAACCCATTTTGAGTTTATTTTTGTGTATGGTGTTAGGGAGTGTTGTAATTTCATTATTTTACATGTAGCTGCCCAGTTTTCCCAGCACCACTTATTGAAGAGACTGTCTTTTCTCCATTGTATATCTTTGCCTCCTTTGTCATAGGTTAGTAGACCATAGGTGTGTGGGTTTATCTCTGGGCTTTCTATCCTGTCCCATTGATTTATATTTCTGTTTTTGAGCCAGTACCATATTGTCTTGATTACTGTAGCTTTGTAGTACAGTCTGAACTCAGGGAGTCTGATTCCTCCAGCTCCATTTTTTCCCCTCAAGACTGCTTTGGCTATTCGGGGTTTTTTGTGTCTCCATACAAATTTTAAGATTTTTTGTTCTAGTTCTGTAAAAAATGCCACTGGTAATTTGATAGGGATTGCATTGAATCTATAGATTGCTTTGGGAAGCATAGTCATTTTCACAATATTGATTCTTGCAATCCAAGAACTTGGTATATCTCTCCATCTGTTTGTATCATCTTTAATTTCTTTTGTCAGCATCTTACAGATTTCTGCATACAGGTCTTTTTTATCCCTAGGTAAATTTATTCTTAGGTATTTTATTTGTTTTGTTGCAATGGTAAATGGGAGTGTTTCCTTAATTTCTCTTTCAGATTTTTCATCATTAGTGTATAGGAATGCAAGAGATTTCTGTGCATTAATTTTGTATCCTGCAACTTTACCGAATTCATTGATTAGCTCTAGTAGCTTTCTGGTGGCCTCTTTAGGTTTTTCTATGTATAGTATCATGTCATCTGCAAACAGTGACAGTTTTACTTCTTCTTTTCCAGTTTGCATTCTTTTATTTCTTTTTCTTCTCTGATTGCCATGGCTGGGACTTCCAAAACTATGTTTAATAATAGTGGTGAGAGTGAACATCCTGGTCTTGTTCCTGATGTTACAGGAAATGCTTTCAGTTTTCCACCATTGGGAATGATGTTTGCTGTGGGTTTGTTGTATATGGCCTTTATTATGCTGAGGTAGGTTCCCTCTATGCCTACTTTCTGGAGAGTTTTTGTCATAAATCGGTGTTGAATTTTGTCAAAAGCTTTTTCTGCATCTATTGAGATGATCATATGTTTTTTTTTTTTAAAGACAACATCATGGACAGAAAGATTTTTTTTTTTTTTAATTTATTTTTGGCTATGTTGGGTCTTCGTTTCTGTGCCAGGGCTTTCTCTAGTTGCAGTGAGCGAGGGCCACTCTTCATCGCGGTGTGGGGGCCTATCACTATTGTGGCCTCTCTTGTTGTGGAGCACAGGCTCCAGAAGTGCAGGATCAGTAGTTGTGGATCACGGGCCCAGTTGCTCCGCGGCATGTGGGATCTTCCCAGACCAGGGCTCAAACACGTGTCCCCTGCATTGGCAGGCAGATTCTCAACCACTGAGCCACCAGGGAAGCCCAATCATATGGTTTTTATTCTTCAATTTGTTAATATGGTTTATCACATTGATTGATTTGCGTATACTGAAGAATCCTTGCATCCCTGGAATTATTCCCACTTGATCATGGTGTATGATCCTTTAAATGTGTTGTTGGATTCTGTTTGCTAGTATTCTGTCGGGGATTTTTGCATCTACATTCAACAGTGACATTGGTCTGTAATTTTCTTTTTTTGTAGTATCTTTGTCTGGTTTTGGTATCAGGGTGATGGTGGCCTCATAGAATGAGTTTGGGAGTGTTCCTTCCTCTGCAATTTTTTGGAAGAGTCTGAGAAGGATGGATGTTAGCTCTTCTCTAAATATTTCATAGAATTCACCTGTGAAGCCATCTGGTCCTGCACCTTTGTTTGTTGGAAGATTTTTAATCACAGTTTCAATTTCATTACTTGTGATTTGTCTGTTCGTATTTTCTATTTCTTCCTGGATCAGTCTTGGAAGGTTATACCTTTCTAAGAAGTTTTCCATTTCTTCCAGGTTGTCCATTTTATTGGCATAGAGTTGCTTATAGTAGTCTCTTAGGGTGCTATGTATTTCTGCAGTGTCTGTTGTAACTTCTCCTTTTTCATTTCTAATTTTATTGATTTGAGCCCTCTCCCTCTTTTTCTTCATGAGTCTGGTTAATGGTTTATCAATTTTGTTTATCTTCTCAGAGAACAAGCTTTTAGTTTTATTGATATTTGCTATTGTTTTCTTTGTTTCTATTTCATTCATTTCTACGCTGATCTTTATGATTTCTCTCCTTCTGCTAACTTTGGGTCTTGTTTGTTCTGCTTTCTCTAGTTCCTTTAGGTGTAAGGTTAGATTGTTTATTTGAGATTTTTCTTGTTTCTTGAGGTAGGCTTGTATAGCTATAAACTTCCCTCTTAGAACTGCTTTTGCTGCATCCCATAGATTTTGGATCGTTGTGTTTTCATTGTCATTTGTCTCTAGGTATTTTTTGATTTCATCTTTGATTTCTTCAGTGATCTCTTGGTAATTTCTTAACATATTGTTTAGCCTCCATGTGTTTGGGTTTTTTACGTTTTTTTCCCTGTATTTGATTTCTAATCTCATAACGTTGTGGTTAGAAAAGATGCTTGATATGATTTCAAGTCTCTTAAATTTACTGAAGCTTTATTTGTGACCCAAGTTGTGATCTATCCTGAAGAATGTTCCGTGTGCACTTGAGAAGAAAGTGTAATCTGCTGTGTTTGGATGGAATGTCCTATAAATATCAATTAAATCTCTCTGGTCTATTGTGTCATTTAAAGCTTGTGTTTCCTTATTAGTTTTCTGTTTGGATGATCTGTCCATTGGTGTAAGTGAGGTGTTAAATTCCCCCACTATCATTGTGTTACTGTCGATTTCCTCTTTTATAGCTGTTAGCATTTGCCTTATGTATTGAGGTGCTCCTACTTTGCGTGCATATATATATTTATAATTGTTATATGTTCTTCTTGGATTGATCCCTTGATCATTATGTAGTGTCCTTCCTTGTCTCTTATGGCATTCTTTATTTTAAAGTCTATTTTATCTGATATGAGTATTGCTACTCCAGCTTTCTTTTGATTTCCATTTGTATGGAATATCTTTTTCCATCCCCTCACTTTCAGTCTGTATGTGTCCCTAGGTCTGAAGTTGGTCTCCTATAGACAGCATATATATGGGTCTTGTTTTTGTATCCATTCAGCAAATGTGTGTCTTTTGGTTGGAGCATTTAATCCATTCACGTTTAAGGTAATTACCGATATGTATGTTCATATTACCATTTTCTTAATTGTTTTGGGTTTGTTTTTATAGGTCCTTTTTTTCTCTTGTGTTTCCCACTTAGAGAAGTCCCTTTAGCATTTGTTGTAGAGCTGGTTTGGTGGTGCTGAATTCACTTAGCTTTTGCTTGTCTGTAAAGCTTTTGATTTGTTCATCAAATCTGAAATAGATCCTTGCTGGTTAGAGTAATATTGGTTGTAGGTTCTTCCCTTTCATCAGTTTAAATATGTCCTGCCACTCCCTTCTGGTTTATAGAGTTTCTGCTGAGAAATCAGCTGTTAACCTTATGGGGATTCCCTTGTATGTTGTTTGTTGCTTTTCCCTTGCTGCTTTTAATATTTTTTCTTTGTATTTAATTTTTGATAGTTTGATTTATAGGTGTCTTGGTGTGTTTCTACTTGGATTTATCCTGTATGGGGCTCTCTGGTCTTCCTGGACTTGGGTGGCTATTTCCTTTCCCATGTTAGGGAAGTTTTCGACTATAATCTCTTCAAATATTTTCTCCGGTCTTTCTCTCTCTCTTCTCCTTCTGGGACCCCTATAATGCGAATGTTGTTGCATTCAATGTTGTCCCAGAGGTCTCTTAGGCTGTCTTCATTTCTTTTCATTCTTTTCTCTTTATTCTGTTCTGCAGCAGTGAATTCCACCATTCTGTCTTCCAGGTCACTTATACGTTTTTCTGCCTCAGTTATTCTGCTATTGGTTCCTTCTAGTGTATTTTTCATTTCATTTATTGTATTGTTCTTCTCTTTTTGTTTGTTCTTTAATTCTTCTAGGTATTCTTTAATTCTTCTAGGTCTTTTAAAATATTTCTTGCTTCTTCTCGATCTTTGCCTCCATTCTTTTTCCAAGGTACTGGATCAAATTCACTGTCATTATTCTGAATTCTCTTTCTGGAAGGTTGCCTGTCTCCACTTCATTTAGTTGGTTTTCTGGGGTTTTATCTTGTTCCTTCATCTGGTACACAGCCTTCTGCCTTTTCATCTTGTCTTTCTTTCTTTGAATGTGATTTTTGTTTCACAGGCTGCAGGATTGTAGTTCTTCTTGTTTCTGCTGCCCACCTAATAAGTGGAGGCTCTCTAAGAGGCTTGTGCACGTTTCCTGATGGGACGAATGGGTGGTGGGGAGAGCTGGCTGTTGCTCTGGTGGGCAGAGCTCAGTAAAACTTTAATCTGCTTGTCTGCTGATGGGTGGGGCTAGGTCCCCTCCCTGTTGGTTGTTTGGCCTGAGGTGCCCCAACACTGAAACCTACCCGGCTCTTTGGTGGCGCTAATGGTGGACTCTGGGAGGGCTCACTCCAAGGATTACTTCCTAGAACTTCTGCTGCCAGTGTCCTTGTCCTCAAGGTTAGTCACAGCCATCCCCGCCTCTGCAGGAGACCCTCCAACACTAGCAGGTAGGTCTGGTTCAGTCTCCTACAGGGTCACTGCTCCTTCCCCTGGGTCCTGATGTGCACACTACTTTGAGTGTGCCCTCCAAGAGTGGAGTCTGTGTTTCTCCCAGTCCTGTCGAAGTCCTGCAATCAAACCCCACTAACCTTCAAAGTGTGATTCTCTGGGAATTCCCCCTCCCATTGCCGGAACCCCAGGTTGGTAAGCCTGATGTTGTGCTCAGAACCTTCACTCCAGTGGGTGGACTTCTGTGGTATAAGTGTTCTCCAGTTTGTGAGTCACCCACCCAGCAGTTATGGGATCTGATTTTATTGTGATTGCGCCCCTCCTACCGTTTCATTGTGGCTTCTCCTTTGTCTTTGTATGTGGGGTATCTTTTTTGGTGAATTCCAATGTCTTCCTTTTGATGATCGTTCAGCAGTTAGTTGTGATTCTGATGCTCTCACAAGAGAGAGTGAGAGCAGGTCCTTCTACTCTGCCATCTTGAACCAATCTCGACACTCTTGATGAATTCTTAATTAGCATATTGGCAATTACATTTCAAAGCTGTATTCACAGGGCACTTCACAGTTGTTCATCAGTTTTTGTCAAGATATTCTCAAGCGGTAAGTGATAAAAAGCATTCCCTATTCTTTTTTTCTAAATTGAGAAATGCAAAATATTTTTATGAGATATATTAAGAACATGCAGTATATTAATTAACATGAGAAATTAAAATAAATTAGTTTTCTTGGTCCCCTGTACCAATGGCAATAATTCTGTAGCGTCTTTTTCCATAGGAAAGCAAATAGTGACCTATTTGATTTAATTGAATTGCTGGTAATCCTCAAAGATTGAGAGAGTCTCTAGCCTTCCATTCAAACTGAAATTTTTTACTTTTATACCCCTCAAATAGATAATTTTAGTGTGTCTTTGGTGTCTTATTTGTTTTTTGTTTATTGATTTTTCTGATAAAAATAATGCAATTTAAACTCAAAGTAAGTAGTAGGAATGAAATAATAAAGAACAGAAAAAATAAAAAATAGAAAATAGAAAAATAGATAAAAACAATAGTCATTAAAACTGATAAACCTCTAGGCAAACTGATCAGGAAGCAAAAAGAGGTATATTTTGATGATGTCAACAAGAGAGGAAACATTGCTATACTTCTTATAGACATTAAAAGAATAGTAAGGTTATATAAACAGCTGTATGCCAATAAATTCAATAACTTAGATTAAATGGAAAAAATTCTTTAAAAAAGCAAATAATCCCAGTTCACTCAAAAACAAAAAGGGGTAACACAAATAGCTTTTTATCTATGAAGGAAATTGAATTTATACTTAAAAATCCTTCCCCAAAGAAATCTCCGGGCCCAGATGATTTCATGGATTAATTCTACAAAACATTTTTTGAAGAAATAATGTTGATTTTACACAAACTGTTACAGAAAATAAAAAGAGGAACACATCTCAACTCCTTTTAAAGCTAATACTGCCCCAAAATCAAAACCATTAAAGTAAACTATGAGAAAAAAAAAAGTACAGATTGATTGACTTCATAACATAGATGGGAAAATTCTCAGCAACTTTTTAGAAAATCAAATTTCAAAGCATATAAAAATGATAATACATCATGAAAAATGGATTTTAGTGGTCACTTTTATAGTCAAAAGTAATCAATGTAATTTACTGTGTTCATAGATAAAAAAGAAAAGTCAAATAAATGATCATCTCAATAGTTTCAGAAAAAGCATTTTATAAAATTCAATACCCCACACATGATAAAAACTCTCGGAAAACAAAGGATAGAAGGGTGCTTCCTCAACGTGATAAAAAGGCATCTACAAAAACCCTTATTTCACTCCATATACAAAAATTAACTTGAAATGGGTCATAGATCTAACTATAAACATAAAAGCTAAAACTATAAAAGTTCTAGAAGAATAGAAAGAAAAAAATCTTGGTAATTTAGACTTAGGCAAAGATTTCCAAAATAAGACACAAAAAGTATGAACTATAAGAAAAAAAAATGGATAAGTTGGACTTCATCAAAATTTAAGATTTTCTCTTCAAAAAACACTTCAGAAAATGAAAAGTCACAGACTGGGAAAAATATTTGCAAAATGTATATCCAATAAATAACCTTTTATATATCCAGAATATATAAAGAACACTAACAACAAGAAGAAGAAAACAACCCAATGAATAGCAGGGAGATGAGATTTGAATAGACTTCACCAAAGAAGATATACAGATTTCTTAGAAGTGCACAAAAAGATGCTCAACATAATTAGTCATTAGGAAAACATATTAAAACCACATTGAGTTACCACTTTGAACCCACTAGAATGGCTAAAATTAAAACAATTAACAATTCCAAGTGTTGGTGAGGATATGGAACAACTGGAACTCTCATGCATTACAAAAGGAACAGCCACTTTGAAAAAGATTTTGGCAGTTCCTTACAAAGCTTACACTTACCAAATAATCTACTAATTCCATTCCTACATATTTACCCAAGAGAAATGAAAAATATGTCCACACAAAGACTTGTATACAATGTTCATAGCACCTTTATTCATGATGGTAAGAAACTTGAAACAATTCAAATATCCAATAACTGGTGAATAAAAAACCAAATTGTAATTCATCTGTACAATGGACCACCACTCAGCAACACAAAGAAGCAAAGTAATGATACATCCAACAACACAGAATTGCAGAAGCATTATGCTAGACACAGAAGCCTATACAGTATACAATTTTGTTTACATGAAGTGTTAGAAAAGGCAAAACCAAATAGTGACAGAAAGCAGATAGGGGGCGGGGAGTTAGAGGAAAGGAATGCAAAGGGGCACAAGGAAATGTTTTAGTGTAACCGAAATATTCTATACCTTGGTTGTGGCAGTGGTTACATGGAGATAAACATTTGTTAAATCTCATCGAATTGTACATTTAAAGTGGTGAATTTTATTGTATGTAAACTATACCTCAATAAAGCTTCTAAAAGTAACACATACCTATGTAAATTATACCTCCATAAAGCTTCTAAAAGTAACACATATGTATGTAAATTATACCTCAGTAAAGCTTCTAAAAGTAACACATACTGATTACAGATAATATTGTTGTATTTCCCTATTTATAGATACACTTTTCTATAGGACTTTAAAAACTAAAAAATATGTAAGCTTTATTTT
The DNA here is from genome assembly GCF_028023285.1 of Balaenoptera ricei. Classification (NCBI taxonomy): domain Eukaryota; kingdom Metazoa; phylum Chordata; class Mammalia; order Artiodactyla; family Balaenopteridae; genus Balaenoptera; species Balaenoptera ricei. Next base: position 131,258,573 of record NC_082639.1, read on the forward strand.
CTACTTTCTAACTTACTCTCCAATAATATACATTCCCCATGTTACTAAAAACTTTGGAAACATTTAGTTTGTGCATGATAGCCCATTTATAAATATGCCACACTTAATCATTCCCCTATTGGTGGAAATTTAGATTTTTAATTTTTCTGTATACTAATATTCTGATATTCTTTGTGTGTATATCCTTGTATATTTTTTGGATTTTTTTCCTGATAATAGATTTTTCAAAGATACAATTTCTGGGTCAAAGTATAAGAACATTTTAAGGATCTTAAACATACTGTTAAATTGTTTTCCAGGAAGACCATACTGATTTAATTCTCACTAGCAGTATATGAAAGGACCAGTTGTACTGCACTCTTGCCAGAACTGAATGTTATTGTGAACTATTATTTGAAATATTTGCTTAAACTTTTCACTTCAGCTTGATACTGGTTTGTAACTCTTCCCTGTACCTTTGTTCACATAGAGTCAGTCCATATTGTTCACCCTGCTGTGGGTAGGGTTGATTCAGTCCATTCCCGAGGATTTGTGACATTTGCAGACCCTCTGGGTACTGTGGGTCTATTCTGACATCATCTTCCTGATATTCCAGAGCCTGAGTCTGACTGTCTCCGTTTCTTGCCTCTATCTGACTAGTTATCTCTTAATGTGTTTTTGAGTCTTCCATGTTTATATCATCTCTAGTGCTTAAGACTTTAACATAGCATATCTTAGCTATTACACACGGCATCTCTTTTCCTGTGGTGCAGCTCAGCACATAGTATAATTCATCTTCCATGTAGTACAGCTGTGATTTGTTCTTCATTCCTATTTACCACCCCATCCTTATCTTTCCCCTTAGTTCTCCTCTCATCTCTCCCAACTAGCACCTCTTTCCCAATTACAAGCAATGATCATATAATAGAGAGAAGATAAATAAAAAAGAGGGCTGAGCCTTATCCTTTCTGTGGCTAGGCTGAGTCAAATTTCAGCCCATCTTCCCCACTCCCTTCCCTGCTGGATTCAGTGTTCCCTTCTTCCTCCTGCCAGGTTAATCCTATGCAGGTTCTGAGTTAGTACTGACCACTGCTGGCTCAGTTCCATCAGGCTTCACCTGGCTCTGGAATTGCTTTGAGGCAGGACAACTTTTTATTTCTGGCTCAACCTGTGAGACTCAGTTTGAGTATCATCTCCTCTGGATTAGAGCTCCCAGGGTGGCTTGATACCCTCCCTGTGTATTCCAGTGGCACCTCTGCTTGCCCCTATTATTATACATATCCCACTTGATTACAATTGCCTGGTTAAAAGGCAATCCAGCCTACCAGAAATGGGAGCTCCAGGAGGTCAGGGACTAGCTCTTTTATCTATATATTCCTGGCAATTTGCACAGTCCCTGGATTTCAGTGCAAGTCTTATATTTTTCACTCTTGTCTTCCAACAGCCTTCTCTTCACACAACAGTCATGCTGATCTTTTAAAACATAATCATTCTTTCTCTCTAATTTATTAATTTTCAGAGTTAAGTGGTCTGTGTCCTACTTTCCTGCAGTGGCTACCAATGTATAGATTTTTGTTTTGGTTGGTGGTTTGTGATTCTCTACATGTTTTTATTTTTTGTTTGTATCATTATGAACTCACAGACTTTTAAAATATGTTCAATATGAGTCAATCAATTGCAGTTGCTATTGTTTTTGATTCTCAAAGTGCCCCATCTTACACCTGTGGAAGCTCCCTCATACTAGCTCCTAGATCAAATTAGATCTTTATGACACAGGCCTGCCCCCTTTTTTTTGATAGATTCTTTGCTTATTGGTACCACACGGCTTATCATCATCTTGTTTATTTCCAGCCTCAGACTTGGAATCAGCCCTTTCTCCACAAAACTCTGGCTCCTTTGAGGGTATAATGTTACTTACAGGCCGCAACCTGGACATTATGAATGTTTCTTGCCACTTATTTGTCATTGCTTCTAGAATTTTGGAGCAGACAAAGGTAGGGAATATGCACTTATCTTACCTGTCCTGTATGACTACATTTCAGAATAATCAAAAAAGCCCTAGTTGATGACACACTTTGTACCTTTAGAGAAGAATTGTAGTTATTAAATGTATAAGGATTAATAAAATCAAAATATCACCATTTGCAACCACTAATGAAGTAATTGATTCAGGCAATGAACATCAACAGATGCTAAAGCCATTAGGAGAGGATGATATGGACCTTCACAGTGAAAGAATCAGGCTACCCCATGTGAACCCACTGATCAATTTTAGCGTGTCTTAAAATGAGACAACCAGACATTATGTACTGCATGATGTAATGCAATAAGAAATACACTGTACCACTTATGAAATATTCTTGCCAAAAAATGTGAAACCTGAATTTAATCAACATTTAGGTCTAACCTTTAGTTTGCAGAGCAGTAGGAGGACAAATAGACAAATTAAGAATTTGGTACAATTTACAGGACAACTAACCTAGATTATTCAACAATTCAAAGAGCAGAAGAAAAAAAAAAAGGAGGGAGGAGTAGGGTCTGTTACAAATTAAAAGAGACTTAAAAGGCATTATAATCAAATGCTGCAATGATTGGACCTCATTTGTGTCCTGATCCAAATATATCCATGTAAAACTCTTTTTTGAGACAATTGGGGAAATGTTAAAGTACATTTAGAATTAGATGTTACTAATGAATTTTTGTTAATTTTGTCAGGCATGATAACAGAATTGTGGTTATGTAAGAAAATATCCCTTTTAAAAAGAATATATAAGCACAGACAACTCTACACAATACTCTGTAATGGCTTATATGCAAAAAGAACATAAACAAGAGTGGATATATGTATATGTATATGTAACTGATTCACTTTGCTGCACACCTGAAACTAATACAACATTGTAAATCAACTATATATACTCCAATAAAAATATTTTTAAAAATTAAGATGTTTGCATGGCAAAAAAAAAAAACCATAGTAAAAAAGTTCAAAAGACAAAAAAAAGTTCCTATCTTAATCCCAAACTCCTAATTTGGGGTTAACATATACACACTACTACATAGAAAAGAGATAGGGACTTCCCTCATGGCATAGTGGTTAAGAATTTGCCTGCCAATGCAGGGGACACGGATTCAAGCCCTTGTCAAGGAAGATCCCACATGCCACAGAGCAACTAAGCCCATGTGCCATAACTACTGAGCCCGTGCACCACAACTACTGAAGCCTGTGCACCTAGAGCCTGTGCTCTGCAACAAGAGAAGCCACTGCAATGAGAAGCCTGCACACTGCAACAAAGAGTAGCCCCCACTCGCTGCAACTAGAGAAAGCCCATGCGCAGCAAGAAAGACCCAATGCAGCCAAAAATAAATAAATAACTTTACATTTAAAAAAACAAATAATCAACAAGGACCTACTGTATAGCACAGGGAACTCTACTCAATATTCTGTAATAACATATATGGGAAAAGAATATGAAAAAGAATAGATGTATGTATATATATAACTGAATCACTTTGCTATACACCTGAAACTAACATAACATTGTAAATCAACTATACTCCAATATAAAATAACAATTTTAAAAATAATTTTAAAATTTAAAAAATAAAAGGAATATATATTGAAATATTTACAGTTAAGATGACATGAGAGAGATTTGCTTTAACAAAGCACTAAAAGGGGAAAAAAATAAGAAAGGAAAGAAATAATAAATTAGGGAAAAAGGAAGGAAAGAAGGAAGGGAAAGGAAGAATGGAAGGAGGGGAGGAGGGAAGACAGGCAAAAATATTACTAACTATTAAATCTTGAGATGGGTACTCAGGAGGGATATATAAATTGTTCTCTCTACTTTGGTGCATATTTAACATTTTTCTTTTAAAAGTTTTAAACATACATTATATTAGATCATTTCCCTATTTAATTTCCCAATTAGACACGATTATTATGTGAGTGTATCTATTGGGAGGGGTGGGCAGATAGGAAGGCATTCAGACATGTATAAAAAACAAAGAGAAAATCATCCATGGTCACGTTGTCCAGTAATAACCAGCATTGCCATTGGGGTCTATTCTCTTCCAGGCTTCCTTCACATTCATGCCAATGATGGTTACTATTCTATGCTATCACTTTAAATGCCTCATCCTTGCTGTTTTAGGTGGCATTGCTTTCATTACCAGAGAGACAGAATATCCTCTCATAGGTTCATTGAATATCCTCTCATAGGTTCTATTTATATTTCTTCTTTTATGAATTACCTGTTTTGAGGGACTTGTCAACTATATTACAAACTTCTTTTTCTGCTGTTCCTGCATAGTTGAATAGAAATGTGCGCCATGTTGCATAACCATTAACAGGAAAAGACGAAGGAGCCACTGAAGTTTGGCAGCTCTGAAGATTTAAGTGTCCTGTGTCTCAAGACCCAGACCAGCCTCCGTGATTCTCCAGGAAACTGTGTTGCACAACCCAGAGAGCATCATTCACCTAAAGACAATGTGCTACTCTATTCAGAAAGTATAAATAGGGAACTGGTTCAAGAGTCCCAGTTATTCTTGGATGCAAACCTCTGTAGGAGATAAAATATAAAACAAGGCTGGCAGGGGCAGAGTCAAGATGGCAGAGTAGGAGGATGTGGAGTTCATGTCTCCTCACAGCTAGGGCACCTACCAGGCATTGGTGCGGGACCTCGGACACCTAAGGGGACTGGAGGAATCCCCACACAACTGGGCCAGGGGTCAGGCTTGAGCTCCTGTGGTGGGAGTGCTGAGTCCAAACCACTGGACTAATAGAGAACCACGGACTCAGGGAAAATTACTCAATGTGAGGCCTCCCAGAGGTCCTCATCTTGGCACCAATATCCAGCTCCACCCAACTGCCTGCAAACTCCAGTGCTGGAAGCCTCAGGCCAAACAAACAGCAAGATAGGAACACAGCTCCACCCATAAAAAAAATGAGATGAAAAAATTATGTTACAGACGAAGGAACAAGATAAAAACCTACAAAACCAAAAAAATGAAGAGGAAATAGGCAACCTACCTGAAAAAGAATTCATAATAATGATAATAAAGATGATCTAAAATCTTGGAAATAGAATGGAGGCACAGATCAATAAAATACAAGACATGTTCAACAAAGACCGAGTAGAACTAAAGAACAAACAGACAGTGATAAACAACTCAACAACTGAAATGAAAAATACACTAGAAGGAATCAATAACTGAATAACTGAGACACAAAAATGAATAAGCGACCTGGAAGATACAATGGTGGAAATAACAGCAGAGGAGCAGAATAAAGAAAAAAGAATGAAAAATTAAAAAATGAGGACAGTCTCAGAGACCTCTGGGACAACATTATATTCACCAACATTTGCATTATAGGGACCCCTGAAGAAGAAGAGAAAGAGAAAAGGTCTGAGAAAATATTTGAAGAGATTATAGTCAAAAACTTCCCTAAGATGGGAAAGGAAAAAGTCAGTCAAGTCCAGGAAGGGCAGAGAGTCCCATTCAGGATAAACCCAAGGAAAAACATGCTGAGACACATATTAATCAAACTAACAAAAATTAAATTCAAAGAAAAAATATTACAAGCAGCAAGGGAAAAGCAACATATAACATACAAGGGAATCCCCATAAGTTTATCAGCTGATTGTTCAGCAGAAAATCTGCAGGCCAGAAGAGACCGGCAGGATATATTTAAAGTGATGAAAGGGAAAAACCTACAACCAAGATTACTCTACCCAGCAAGGATCTCATTCAGATTCAATGAGAAATCAAAAGCTTTACAGACAAGCAAAAGCTAAGAGAATTCAGCACCACCAAACCAGCTTTGAAACAAATGCTAAAGGAACTTCCATAGGTGGGAAACACAGGAGAAGAAAAAGACCCACAAAAACAAACCAAAGCAATTAAGAAAATGGTAATAGGAACATACATATTGATAATTACCTTAAATGTGAATGGATTAAATGCTCTAACCAAAAGACACAGGCTCACTAAATGGATACAAAAACAAGACCCATATATATGATGTCTACAGGAGACCCACTTCAGAGCTAGGGACACATACAGACTCAAAGTGAGGGGATGGTAAAAGATATTCCACACAAATGGAAATCAAAAGAAAGCTGGAGTAGCAATACTCATATCAGATAAAATACACTTTAAAATAAAGAATGTTCAAGAGACAAGGAAGGATACTACATAATGATCATGGGATCAATCCAAGAAGAAGATATACCAATTATAAATATATATGCACCCAGCATAGGAGTACCTCAATACATAAGGCAAATGCTAACAGCCATAAAAGGGGAAATCAACAGTAACACAATAATAGTGGGGGACTTTAACACCTTACTTACACCAATGGACAGATCATCCAGACAGAAAATTAATAAGGAAACACAAAGGTTAAATGACACAATAGACCAGATAGACTTAACTGATATATATAGGACACTCCATCCAAAAGCAGCACATTACACTTTCTCAAGTGCACATGGAAGACTCTCCAGAATAGATCACATCTTGGGTCACAAATCAATCCTCAGTAAATTTAAGAAAAATGAAATCATATCAAGCATCTTTTCTGACCACAACTCTATGAGATTAGAAATCAGTTACAGGGAAAAGAACTGTAAAAAACAAAAACACATGGAGGCTAAATAATACCCTACTAAATAACCAAGAGATCACTGAAGAAAACAAATAGGAAATCAAAAAATACTTAGAAACAAATGATAATGAAAACATGATGACCCAAAACCTATGGGATGCAGCAAAAGCAGTTCTAAGAAGAAGTTTATAGCAATTCAAGCTCCCCTTAAGACACAAGAAAAATGTCAAATAAACAATCTAACCTTACACCTAAAGCAACTAGAGAAAGAAGAACAAACAAGACCCAAAGTCAGTAGAAGGAAAGAAATCAAAAAGATCAGAGAAGAAATAAATGAAATATAAATGAAGAAAACAATAGCAAAGATCAATACAACTAAAAGTTGTTTCTTTGAGAAGATAAACAAAATTGATACACCTTTAGCCAGACTCATCAAGAAAAAAAGGGAGGGGATTCAAATCAATAAAATTAGAAATGAAAAAGGAGAAATTACAACTGACACTGCAGAAATACAAAGGATCATAAGAGACTACTACAAGCAAGTATATGCCAATAAAACGGACAACCTGAAATAAATGGACAAATTCGTAGAAAGGTATGACCTTCCAAGACAAAACCAGGAAGAAATAGAAAATATAAACAGACCAAACACAAGTAATGAAATTGAAACTGCAATTAAAAATCTTCCAACAAACAAAAGTCCAGGACCAGTTGGCTTAACAGGTGAATTTTATCAAACATTTAGAGAAAACCTAACATCCATCCTTCTCAAACTCTTCCAAAAAATTGCAGAGGGAGGAACACTCCCAAACTCATTCTATAAGGCCACAGTCACACTGATACCAAAACCAGAGAAAGATACAACAAAAAAAAAAGAAAGGAAGAAAATTAAGACCAATATCACTGATGAACAGAGACGCAAAAATTCTCAACAAAATACTAGTAAACAGAATCCAGTAACACATTAAAAGGATCATACAGCATGATCAAGTGGGATTTATCCCAGGATGCAAGGATTCTTCAATACACACTAATCAATCAATGTGATACACCGTGTCAACAAATTAAAGAATAAAAACCATATGATTATCTCAATAGATATAGAAAAATATTTTCACAAAATTCAACACTGATTTATGATAAAAACTCTCCAGAAAGTGGGCATAGAGGGAACCTACCTCAACACAATAAATGTCATATATGACAAACCCACAGCAAACTTCATTCTCAATGGTGAGAAACTGAAAGCATTTCCTCTAAAATCTGGAACAAGACAAGGTTGTCCACACTCACCACTATTATTCAACATAGTTTTGGAAGTTTTAGCTACAGAAGTCAGAGAAGAAAAAGAAATAAAAGGAATCCAAATCAGAAATGAAGAAGCAAAGCTGTCACTGTTTGCAGATGACATGATACAATACATAGAAAATCCTAAAGATGCCACCAGAAAACTACTAGAGCTAATGAATGAATTTGGTAAAGTTGCAGGATACAAAATTAATGCACAGAAATCACTTGCATCCCTATACATTAATAACGAAAGTTAAGAAGGAGAAATTAAGGAAACAATCTCATTTACCATTGCAGTGAAAAGAATAAAATACCTAGGAATAAACCTATCTAAGGAGACAAAAGACGTGTACTCAGAAAACTATAAAACACTGATGAAAGAAACCAAAGATGACACAAACAGATGGAGAGATATACCACGTTCTTGGATTGGAAGAATTAATATTGTGAAAATGACTATACAACCCAAAGCAATTCACAGATTCAATGCAATCCCTATCAAATTACCAATGGCATTTTTCACAGAATTAGAACAAAAAATTTTACAATTTGTATGGAAACACAAAAGACCCAGAATAGCCAAAGCAATCTTGATAAAGAAAAATGAAGCTGGAGGAATCAGGCTCCCTGACTTCAGACTATACTATAAAGCTACAGTAATCAAGACAGTATGGTACTGGCACAAAAACAGAAATATAGATCAATGGTACAGGATAGAAAGCCCAGAGATAAACCCATGCACCTATGGTCACCTAATGTATGACAAAGGAGGCAAAAACATACAATGGAGAAGAAACAGTCTCTTCAAGAAGTGGTGATTGAAAACTGGACAGCTACATGTAAAAGAATGAAATTAGAACACTCCCTAACACCATACACAAAAATAAACTCTAAATGGATTAAAGGCCTTAATATAAGACCAGACACTATAAAATTCTTAGAGGAAAACATAGGAAAAACACACTTTGACATAAATCACAGCAAGATCTTTTTTGACCCACCTCCTAGAATAATGGAAATAAGATCAAAAATAAACAAATGGGACCTAATGAAACTTAAAAGCTTTTGCACAGCAAAGGAAACCATAAACAAGACGAAAAGACCACCCTCAGAATGGTAGAAAACATTTGCAAATGAAACAACAGACAAAGGATTAATCTCCAAAATATACAAGCAGCTCATGCAGCTCAATATCAAAAAATGAAACAACCCAATCCAAAAATGGGCAGAAAACCTAAATAGACATTTCTCCAAAGAAGACATACAGATGGTAAAGAGGCACATGAAAAGATGCTCAAAATCACTAATTATTAGAGAAATGCAAATCAAAACTACAATGAGGTATTACCTCACACCAGTCAGAATGGCCATCATCAAAAAATCTACAAGCAATAGATGCTGAAGAGGGTGTGGAGAAAAGGGAACCCTCCTGCACTGTTTGTGGGAATGTAAATTGATGCAGCCATTATGGAGAACATTAAGGAGGTTCCTTAAAAAACTAAAAATAGAACTACCATATGACCCAGCAATCCCACTACTGGGCACATACCCTGAGAAAACCATAATTCAAAAAGACACATGTACAACCAATGTTCATTGCAGCACTATTTACAATAACCAGGACCTGGAACCAACCTAAATGCCCACCAACAGATGAATGGATAAAGATGGTGTGGCACATATACACAATGGAATATTACTCAGCCATAAAAAAGAATGAAATTGGGTCATTTGTAAAGATGTGGCTGGACCTAGAGTCTGTCATACAGAGTGAGGTAAGTCAGAAAGAGAAAAACAAATATCATATATTAATGCATATATGTGGAATCTAGAAAATTATACAGGTGAACCTATTTGCAGGGCAAGAATAGAGATGTAGACATAGAGAACGGACGTGTGGACACGGTGGGGGAAGGTGAGTGTGGGATGAATTGGGAGATTAGGATTGATATATATACACTACTATGTGTAAAGATAGCTAGCAGGAGCCTGCTGTATAATACAGGGAGCTCACATTGATCTGTGATGACCTGGATGGGTGGAATGGGGGGGGGGGTTGGGAGGGAGGTCCAAGAGGGAGGGGATATATGTATATATATAGCTGATTCACTTCATCATACAGCAGAAACTAACACAACATTGTAAAACAATTATACTCCAATTTTTTTTAAAAAGGCTGGGAAGGAAGAGAAATTTAAAATATGGATTTCATTTTGATGAAAATATAAAAAGAGCATGTGATAAACCACTATTTCATTATTAAAAGATTTTGCTCCTCCTATTTAAAGAACATTAGCTTCAGAAAGTGGTTAGAGTACAAACAAACTGTCATCAGGTATCACTCAACTTCAGCCAAACATGGCAGGATCCTTTGCTGCTCTGAGTTTTACTGTTAAGGTGTCTCTTCTACATTCTTGTATTTGTTCTCTTTGTTTTCCATTCCATGATCATGTTCTGCCCTTGTCTCCAAGATTCCATTCTTAAAACCATTCAGTATAAAAGAGTTTACCCCCCTCCACTCCTTTTTGTCTTGGATCTTTCTTTTTCTTTTGCTGTTGACTGCTGGAAGTCAAGATTCTAGGAAAGTTAATTGATTTCAGGAAACTGTGATGCATTTCTGTGAGGTTGTGGCAGGTAGGAGATAGAGAACTATAGAGGAGTCAATGGATTAAGAGAAAGAAAAGGTCAGCATCTAAGTGCTTGAAAGAAATTGGCACAGGAAAAGAGTTGGGAGAAGCAAGGGTGATTGAGAGCCAGAAAGAGGAAACTTATTGAGCATCTACTCATGTCATATGTCTTATTGACATGATCTCATTTTATCCTCATAAGTCTGGGAGATAGGCATGTTATCCATATTTCACAGAGGAGGAAATGGCAACTCAGAAAAGTTAAGTGCTAAATATCACACAGGTTGTATATGTTGTTAGCAAGAATCAATACCAGCTCTGTCTTGCCTTTAAGGCCATGATCTTCCTAAAATTACACTCACTCCCAAAGAAGAATAGAAAGGGAATATGGGTCGTGGAGAAATAATGGATTCTAAGATATCAATTCCTGCAAAGTCATAAAACTGGCACTTCTTCAAAGATACATTAAGAGCTCCACAGAATTATCTTTAACTTCTACCATTTTTCCTTGAAAAATAATGATAACAGGGTTATCCAGACTGTACAAATGGCAAAATTGGGCACTTTTTAAGTAAAACCTGCTTGGGTATCCAGGATATAGGATTATTTTAATTCCATAAGATTTCATTTCCAGAATGGTCATAGTCTGGAAAAAAGAGAGGAAAAGTAGGAAGTAGGGTGTACATATATGGGCTATAGCTCCTGGGAGATATTGTGCTGAAAAAGAATTTAAACCGTGGCAGCTGTTATTAATTTTATCTGAAATGCCCTCCCTAATCTTCCTCATCTGCCTGGAGAACTCCTATTGATACTGAAAAGCCCCACTCAGCTATTACCCGCTCCATGCCTCATAGTTAATCAATCCCTTCTCTATATCATTTCTTTATCTCTTCCATTGTGGCTCATGCAGTGCAGCTATGGCATTCTCCGTGCTTTTCATCTATGGAGTCTTCTTACCTCCTGATACAAGAATGTCATCCCAGTCATTGATATCTTACAATCTCTTCAGAAGTCCTACATCATCCTATGTGTGTTTCATGTCCATAGGAAAAATCCAGTGCATCCCTAATCCGAACAGCATCTCTTTCTGACCACAATCCTTCCAGCTTTCTCTTTTTAATACACATTCTTCTACCTCAATGAGCCCTCTGATCCTTGCTTAGATTCTGTGATCTAAAACTCTCACTACTCTTTGGTTAATAGTCTCAACTCCCAGGCCAACTTATGAATCCATTGCACCTGCCCTGAAAATCATACCACTGGATCAATCCAATTATTCATCACCTCTTTTCTTTTGTAACTCTCTCCTCCTTGGCTTTTTATACATGATTTCCTCATACCTCTCTGCCTACTTCTTCTCAATTCCCATTACAGGCTTCTAACTATCCCTTAAATACTGCCATTCCCCAAAGTTCCATGCTTAAACTCTATTAACATAGTGCACATTTCTCTTCAGTGCTCATTCACATCCATGGCTTCAGGCCCTTTCTGTATACTGATGATCTTCTAAACTAGACCTTCAACTTGGGTTCCTCTTCTACTCTATAGAGCTATGCATCCAACTTTCTACTGTACATCCCCACGTGAATGCCCAATATATGCTTTAAATCCAATACATTCAAAACTGTTCACCATTATCTCCTCACCACACCTCAGTGAATGACATCATCATCTACTCATTTGCCCAAGTTAGAAATCTGGAACTTGTTTTGGATTCCTCCCTTTCCCTTGTCTTATTAAATTCAACATCCAAGTTCTACCTGCTTAGCATATCCTGTATCCCTCTCCTTCTCTCCACTCTCACTCCCACTGTCATGCCTAAGTTACTAGAACAGACTCTTAAATAGTCTCTCTACATATAATCCTGCCTTCTCTACCACACCACCAATCTATATCTGATACCATCATCCTGAATTACAAATTGAATAACGTGACTCTCTGCTTTTCTTCAAAATCCTTCAATACAGCTACTAGAGGAGTTCGATTACTTTTTAATTATTGAAGGACAATTAGATAAAATTAAAAAACAGAAGGGTCAACATGGTTAGAATTTAGCACTGAAGAATAAAATCCAAACTCCTTCGACAAAACACGGGACCTTTTTGAGCTGACAATCTTTCCAACCACATCTCTTCCCACTTAGCCCCCATATCTATGCCCCAGCCTTGCTGAACTATTTGTAATTGCAGCAGGGTTCCCCATGCCATCTTCTCTCCATGCTAGTGTTCAGGTGGTTCCCTCTACCTAAATGCCTTGTTATCTCCTGCTCATTTTTCAAGTCTCACTTTGTTCATCACCTTCCAGAAAACTGATTAGTTTTCTCAAGGCTAAGTGACACCACAGGAGCCACACACATTTTTATGACAGCATACATCATATTGTGTAATATTTTTCTGTTCATTTGTCTGTATCCCTAACTAGGTACTAAGTTCCTTAAGCAAATATCTTAGGCCTTACAGCTTATATCTCACTCATCTTTGAATCCCTAGCACCTAGCTTTGTACCTGGTCCATAAAGATCTTGCAAAAAGTGGGAAAAAAAGAAAGAATAAATGAACTATTCAAAACATTTTTATTTCTGTTCTTGGTATTTATTGCTTTATTACAAAGCATCCTAACATTTAGTCACAGATGTAGCAAACCAACTTACGGTTACCAGGGGATAGGGCAGGGGATAAATTGGGAGATTGGGATTGACACATACATACTACTACACATAAAATAGATAACTAATAAGAACCTGCTGTATAGCACAGGAAACTCTACTCAATACTCTGTAATGGCATATATGGGAAAAGAGTCTAAAAAAAAAGAGAGTGGATATAAGTATATGTATAACTGATTCACTTTGCTGTACACCTGAAACTAACATAACAGTATAAATGAACTATACTCCAATAAAAATTTAAAAATAAAATAAAATTTAGCAGCTTAAAACAATTAATTATTATCTCTATGGTTCTATAGGTTGACTGGCTCAACTGGATGATTCTTGCTCAGGGCCTCCCATACTGGTACATGGTAGCTGGGGCTGGAGTCATCTGAAGGCTCAAATGGGCTCAACAACCAAGATACCTGAATCACATGGCCAGCTATTGGTAGGAAGTTCAGCTAAAACACTGTCTTCTGAAGCTTCCATATGTGGTCTTTCAATGTGGCTTGGACCTTTCACAGTATGGCAGGTGGGTTCCAAGAGCATCCCAAGAAGAGTATTCCATGATACCCAGGTGTAAGGTGTAGGAATTTTTATGACCTTGTAAATGCTGTGATTTTATTTCTAACTTAGTCTATTGGTCAAATAAGAACTTAAGGTCAAGCCCAAATTCAAGGGAGGGCAAATTTGACTATCTTCTGATGTGGAAGTGGCACATAGGGGCAGAGAAGGAAAGAACTGATGATGGCCATCTTTAGAAGTAGCTTAACATGATTTAGAATGAAAAACAACTTTAAATAATACATTAAAATGTGTTCCTTTCTAAAACCTATATTTTTCTTCAATTTGGTCATTTCACTCTTGAGAAGTATTTCCACTTGTGGGGTAAACAGGACTATGTGAAAAGATAACTATTAATGAAGTACCTAGCACTTCACTAGTTCTATAAAAAGTTTGAACCTGAAGGCTAAAATAAGATTAGGGAATGATTTGTATGTCTCCATTATCATTTCATCCTTAAGTGGCCCTTACAACATGAATATTTGAGAAGTGATATTGTAAGCTATTCAGTTCTCAAGTTTTCTCTTTAATTCCTTTGACTTTACAATTCTGGCATTTTGATCTATAAGATTTACTTCAGAAAACAAGTTTCTTTCACAATGTTAATTCCTGGAGAACAAGACTCTTTTTTTTTTTTTTAACTTAAAGTTACCTTCACTATTGTTAAGAGGTGAATGAGTATCTATTGACTATGATGCAACAAAATAACAGTATTTAAACAGTGATAGAATTCTGTATTCAATAGTACTTATTTTTCATTTAAGGATGAACTTTTTAGTAGTCATTGAAGTCTGCTCCTGGTATGGAACATGACTACTGTTTATACTTTTAGAGTCATGGCTTAGGATGGGAAGTAAAGAATCCATTATCCCTTGTATGAGAACATATGAACACCTTGATCTAGGGTTGGATTAGGTTAGACTGTATTGCAATTTTAAAAGGGAAGAATATAATACTTAAAACAGCCATGATTGCTTTCTAAAAGAAGTGACATAATTTAATATCAATAATTCTTTATAATGCTCCCTTTCCTTTATGGGTACTAGAGAAGAGAAGAAGCAAAATAGAAAATTTCAGTCTCTACAGTTTTGGGTACCACTGAAGTGTGAGGCAGGAGTAGCTAGTGGTGGCTGGGCAGACACACTGTAGAGTCCATGGATAGGAGAGCATGGAGCAGAGATGGAGAAGATGGAGGGCTCCACTTAATTAAAGGAAGAAAAGGCTCCCTCACTGCTGTGATGTGCCCCAGAGTCTGGCCAGTGTTTATTCATCCTTCATGCTTCATTTCATCCCTTACTTTCTACAATTCTGTTAAGCTTCTCTCTTCTGTGTTAATAGGGTGGGGGCCTGAAAGATGGAGAAATAGCATATTTACAGAGAGAGAAGGACATGTAATGGACAGTGTAAAACCCCTCCATCATCTCAAACTTTCGATAAAGTCCACTATACAAACAAATGTCTTGTGTGCATGAAGTTTTCAGGGGCAAAAGGGGTCATGTCCCACAGCTTGGGCAATATGATGCAGGAACATTATGTATGGAACAGCAAGATGCAGCCAGAAGTGATGAGAGGGAATGTAAGTGTCATCCTAACCACCCCCCTCCTCCCTTTTCCTTCCTCCCCAGACAATTCTTTTGGAAGGATTGGGAGGGACTGAATGTTGTCACTGCTTATAGATTAAGACTGGAAGCAAACTCATTGAATCTTAATGGCCAGGGTAACTCAGCTGACATGTGGCCTACATGATTACTTATTTAGGTCTAACTCTCTTAGACTCTGCATTCCTTAAAGGCAGAGATTTGGAAATCATTTGTCTCGAATTCCCCATGCCTTGCTTGCTAAAATGTATACACACGCCATGCTAAGTTTTGTTGTGGTTGAAAGAAGAAGGGAAGGAGGGGAGAACTTCATGATTCTTTGAATAACTAAAGAGTTTTGGCTCCAAAGACCAATTCTTAAGCTCTAAAATACTACTTTCGCATCTTATATGAGGGAAACATCTGTGAGAAAACTTTCCCTAAGTTACTGATGACAAATCTTGATTTTTAAATAGGCAAAAAAAAAAAAAAAAAAAAAAAAAAATCTGGAAGTTCTCCTTAGCTAGTCAAATTCAAAAGGCATAGATTATGCATGAATATTAACTGGCCTAGAGTTAGAAGAAATCAGCTATGACAAAAATAAGAATGTTAACATTAACAAAGACTCCAAACTAAAGCCCATAGAGTCTACATAATACTTATTTACTGCTGTTTCCATAGGGAGATCATTCTTGTGATATTGGAGTAGTTTGAAAAAAATACTATTTGAACTTCCCTGGTGGTACAGTGGTTACGAATCCACCTGCCAATGCAGGGGACATGGGTTTCAGCCCTGGTCCAGGAAGATCCCACATGCCGCTGAGCAACTAAGCCTGTGCACCACGACTACTGAGCCTGCGCTCTAGAGCCTGCAAGCCACAACCACTGAGCCCGCGTGCCACAACTACTGAAACCCACGCACCTAGAGCCCGTGCTCCACACGGCGCAAGCCCGTGCCTGCGCATAGCAGCGAAGAGTAGCCCCCACTCACCGCAACTAGAGAAAGCCTGTGCACAGCAATGAAGGCCCAATGCAGCCAAAAATAAATAAATAAATTTAAAGAAAAAATACTATTTTACATGCAAATTATTTTATGACTGGTACGTGTGAACAGGCAGAGGAAGGTGTTGGTGTTGTACTTGGACCTATCCACAGTGAAGCTATTAGAGCCCTATTTTTTGTCATTATCCTCAGTTGATGAATGACATGACCCCAATGGGATGCCATATACTCAGGAGCACTGTAAAGTGCTTCTAGACTTGAAAATGGTCCCACACATCTCATTCAACTGGACAGCTTGTACTTTAAGCTCAAAGAGTTTAAGAAGGAGAACATGGCTTCCTTGTAATGAATTGATAGAGGCAGCTGATGCCAATAAAATCCAAGATCCAACTTCCACATGAAACTTTTAATAGCATTATTTTCTGTGGAGACCATAATGCCAACGAACTGGTCAAAGGCAAACACATTCCTGTGAAGGTATCAAAGTTACCCTCTTCAGAGTGGTGTCTGTAAAATCAGTTTGAAAAAAGCATGTTTATAAGAAATTTGATTATTACCTTTATTGTCAGTGAACCAAAGTCACTCACATAAAGAAATGGAATTGAAAAAATTTTAATCTGTCTACTGTGACTCATCTACCTAACTCTGCATTTCTTTAGAGCCTAGAAATTCTGGGTTTAATTCAGAAGGCCTCTGTATCTGAGTTGCCTGTGCTAAATTAAATTATTCATTTTTCTCAGTTGCTCTACGTTCTTTATCTCATTTTACCCTATTAGCCCCCAACTCTTCTCTATTTATCTGGGTCCTATTCAACCTTCAAAGAAGGTCCAGTCTTCCAGTTACCTCTACAGAATGACCTTTAACCTTCTCCAACATCTTTACCATTGAGGGATTATTCCTCCCTCTGCCTCCTAGTAACCACAACCACTCATGCAACTCATTAGTCACTGGGCAGGAGGTACCTTGTAGCATATGGTTCTCACCTTAAACTTAGGAGATGACCACTGCTCAACTCACTCTAAGGCCATGCCCACTGGGACTGGGAGAATCTGATTACAGTATGGAAGCAAAAAATTCCAAAGTGGCTGTACCTTCTGTGCTACCAAACCCACTCTGTTTTTCTGGCATGTTGCTAGAAAATAAACTTAGTCTGGCAAACTGCCAACCCCTTGCCTCAGGAGAAGACAAATGAGGGTTTCAGCTACCCGTCTTTCGTCATTTCTGGGTTTTGTTAAACTCATTATTACACATAACCAAAATTAAGCTCTTAAAAGGCTAATGTACTTAACATAACTGTTCTTAAGCCTGAATTGTTTTACCATTAACAAGAGTCATATAAGAAGACTCAATTTAGACCACGAGATCCTAGAGCTTGAAGGGAAGTTAGAGATTTATGTTTCCAAATCTTTGTTTTCATACAAGAGGAAATCAGGGCTCAGAAAGAGTTTAGAATTTACCCCAGATCCCAAAGGGATATGGTGGTGGAACCAGGACCCAGATGCCCGGGTCCTATTTCTAATCTACCATACTCCCTTTATACCTTTCTGCCTCTTCTCAACTAGAGAATTCCTCTGACAAATAGATTTCCATTCTTCTATTTTAAGAGAGGATTGTCACGGTTGAAAAGATCTTGAAATTACTCATATCACTTCCTAAGAAATCATTCCTGTTTTCTTTGCTCCACCAGAGGTCCTGACAAGGATCATAAAGGAATCCTGGAAGTAATACGATGAAGTGGAGAACACAGACTCTGGAGTCACACAACACTGTGCAGCTCTGCACAGTCCTCTTCAGGGTCAAATGGATTAAATGTGATAATGCAAAGGGCGTTCAACACACTGTAGGTCCATAAATGATAGTTTGCCTTCCCTTCCCCAACACCAGAAACCAATTGTTACAATCAGGTGAGAAAACCAGCAGGACACCACACTGCTGGAACTGAAAAATAATAACGATGGTTAAAATAAAATGTTCTGTTTTTAAATAAATGTGCATGAACAATAATATAAAAAATTGAAAAATCTAGCTTGGAGACTTGTTTATTCTCTTTGAGCACTAGTCTTTTGCTTATTACACTGTAAATTGAGAATGGGTAAATATTTCACCAAGGACACAGCTGTATCTGCCGAGTATACATTTTCTAATGCTTGAGTTTCCATTAGAGTTTCCATTTCTCGACTTAATGCCTAAGAGAGCAGCTTGACTAATACATTATATCATTTGTGAGTTCACTTTTTAAAGATGAGATTGAAAGATGGAAAATGAGATTTAGAAGCTAAGAGAATGAAGAGACTTAGAGCAAGAAATCTGTGACTCTGTAGCTCTAGATTATCCTGATGTATTAAATTGACAATTTTTCAAATTTCTAAACTACCTTCTTCTTTGCTCTTCACTGACAAGAAAATCATTTCCACAGGAAAACTTTAAAATATTGGTTCTTCATTTGTATATTAATTATTGGGTTGGTGAAAAATTTCGTTCAGGTTTTTCTATAAGAAAAAATGTTACATCTTATGGAAAACCCCAAACGAACTTTTTCGCCAACCCAATAGTTAGACGGTAAGGACAAAACTGTAGACTTTCTGGAAGCATAAGAAAATACTAGGTTTTCAAAAAAAAAAAAAAGAAAAAGAAAATATTAGGTTTTCAAACATGGAGAAATGGAAACAAGAGTGATTTTGAGTATCTACTTTGTGCTATCTGCTCTACTAGGTAATTTTGAATGTGTCAGTTTTGAGCCATTACCATTACATGGTAAGTATTATTAACCTATTTCACAGATTGAAACCTTACAGGACCCTATGGTCCTTCTCCCCCATGTCCTCTGCCTGCCTTTTGCCTGTGGAAAAAATTTAGCCAAAGAATAAGTTCAATCAGAGAAGTGAGAAAATGCAGAAACAAAGGAAGTCAAAGGAGACCAAATAATAATAGTTTAGTCATTAAGCATAGTCAAGGACCTTTAGTTCCTTCTCAAGGGCTATAGATATGGCTCACAGGAGCCATATCCTGTGAGCTGTTTTATAGATACTGAAACCCCCACCAGACGGAAGAAGTTAACTACATGATGACCAGACTATATCCATGACATAAGCTGCCACAATTCTGAGAACTGGCCTCAAGGAAATGGGAACAAACCGACCCTGGAACTGAAGATTAACTGTACCTAAAACAACCAAGATGATGTTGATCAGACCGCAGATGACCAATTTCAAGATGACTGTCAGAGCTGACTGTGCTGTTTCTGCATGTAGCCCCCTCCCTCTGTCTATAAAAGCTCTTGCCCACTGATTGTCAGTTGGGGGGTGGGAGGCGGGGGAGTCGGCCTTTGGACAGGAGTACACCCTCCCCACTAGTTGCCAGCATCCAAAATAAAACAAACTTTCCTCTCCACCAACCTCGCCTCTTTATTGGCTTTTGAGCGGTGAGCAGCCAGACCCCCAAGTTGGTTACAAGGTGAGATGCAAAAAGTTTGGTTGACTTACCCAATATCACATGGATGGTAAAGAGTGGAGTCATGAGTCTTACCTGCCAGTGTAGAGCCCTGCCTTCCTTACAAGAGGCAATGAAAATGCATTTAGATTTAGAGTCAGAAGATGAGGTTTAGAACCCAGGTCTTTACTTATAAGTATTTAGAGTTTAGTCAAGACATACCACTTTCTGGGGTTTAATGTCTTCATCTATAAAATGAGAATGCTAGCACTTACCTCAGAGGGTGTTGTGATCTGTGGAAGTGATTTTTAAGTTGCCAAAAGCCACTGAAGGAGGGGTGTCTGAATGGTGGTGATACCCTCCCTTGCTGCAGTGAGCCAACATCTCCCACCCACCTCTCAGAATTGACATGAGGAGTCATTGGACACTGGATGTCAAAGTCAATGTAAACCCATGCAGCAGCATGAAAAATTTAGTTATCAACATTCTTAGGAGCCTTGCAGAGCTCAAGCACTAAATAAAATAGTTCTTATACGTTTGGTTTTTCTAAGGTAATTAGGATAGCTTTTCAGAGTTTCAGAAGCCCAGAGAGTATCTTCAGAATGTAGTTTAGGAAATGAAGACACTTGATGATCTAATAGAGCAGAGTCTTTAGTCAAATATACCCTATTAGATTTGTGAGGAACCATGGAGATTATGCAGAATCTAACCTTCATTTTGCAGATGAGGAAATTGAGAATAAGATACATAGCTAATGCCACAGAGTTGGGACAAGAACTCATGACACCTGACTCTGAGTTTGTGCTCTTTTCCACTGCATTAATTGTTCCTCTAACTTCATTTAGACTCAGGAATGTCATTGACAACAAAGTAAATGACAAAATATTAATTATTAAGTCTATGAGTACAGATCTAGATGGGTTTACACTTACTGTGTGACCTTGGGAAAGTTGCTTCATATTTGTGTCTCAGTGTCCTCATCTGTAAAGTGAGTTATAATAATACTGATTTCAGAGGTTATTGAGAGGATAATACAAGAAAAGTTCTTACCGCAGTGTTCTTACTGCGCCAGTAACTGCTCAACTCTTGTCGGTTATTATATAATCAACAATAATGTACATGCCATAAAACCCATAATATGACTATCTGTGCATCCCCCCAAACAAGCAGGGAGCCTATCAGGACACAGCCTGGAGGTAACTTGGGCAGACCCATTGGTGGTCAGTCTGCTTATTTCCATTTTATCCAGAATGTCAAGCAATTGTAACATGAGAGGATGAGGCCAGATTTGGAGGGAGTAGAGGAGGTGCTTGTTCTGAGCATTTGAGCCCAAGTCCCAGTTTTTTAATCTCCAGATGGGGATATTAATATCCATTCTTTTTCATTTTGTGGTATTCAGAGCTGTCAACTTCAATAAAAATTGTATTATAAACTATTCATTGTTACACAAATGTAAAGCAGAGAGCAGAAATGATAGTGGTTTTCTCCTTGTGCTAATAAGCCACAGTCTCTCACCTGAGTGGCTTTTCCTTTCTCACACTCAGGCATCTGGGAGATTTGATGTCAGGAATAAAGAGTTAACATTCTATTAATTACATCTGTTCTCATGGCCTCGAACTTGAGTGTTTGCTCGCCTCTAACAAAGAAAAAGCGGTCCTTTCCTTAGAACATGAGATCCTTTCTAAATAAATTACGAAAGTCTTTTCAATAGCCTGCTTTTTCTTTTTACGTAGGAGCATAGATTTGGGATTATCTTAAAGCCATGGTAGGCAGCTACCTGCTTTGTGTACTGTCCTAATCATTTACCCTTTGATTTCATGTTTCTTTCAAAAGCGTCAAAGCACTAGGCAAATATTACTCATCAAACTGGTCTGATAATGTCCTACATTTAGCACTTCTTTTTCTTTTTTGGCCCAGTCCATCTATTCTCAGGGCTATGACCCACATGAGCTGGAGGGCTCTGGGCAGAAATGCCACATTCCAGCTTTCAGTGGGGAGTTCAAGGACTCCAGAGCTTCTTTTCTGGCTGCCTACACCATTTAGTATTTTCTTTGCCATTGCCTCCTTCTGTTGCCACGGTTTCCTAGTAGTTGTCTTAGAGTAGGTGCCCATCTACATCTCTGCTGGGAGCTTTAATCTTTAAGGACCTGAATTGCAGAGCCCATGAGTCTGTACTGGGCATGTGTGTTGGTGTCTAACTAGTTGAATACAGTTTTTTAGGTTCAACTTGAAGAACCTGTGGCCAGTGTTAACTTCACTCTCCCCCTAAGCATTTTCCACCAAGCCCACACTTTCCTCCGAACCTCAACTCTTGAATTCATGCTGGTTGATGTGGATGCATGAGTTATAAGTAGCTGCCCTGTAAGCCACTCTCATTGTCACATTTCAGACTTCCCTACCTTCTCTACTTTCCCATCCCCCATTCAATCTCCCCCTTCACATATCCACAAGTCCCAGTAACTTCTTCTGGGAAGCAGCTGAGGGAGAAATGAGGTAGCAGAGAGGTGCCAACATGGCCCTCTTCCAATGGTTTCAGCACCAAAGGGTAACAAAAAAACCCAGTTGGAGACTGACCAGCTATTTATCCACTCCACATTCATGGTAAGTGTTCTCTGCTGATAATTCTTGCTTCCATTTAACTAAGTGAGAATTGGAGGGTCCAGGAGCTAAAGTGACTGGCTGACTCCAAGATTAGGCCACTTTCAGAAGAAGCAGAAGTCGACTGATCCACAGCTCTAATCAAGATACTAATAGTTAATCTACTAAAAACAAATATTTGCCATCCCACAGGTGAAATACCCCTTGCTTAATCTTTTCCTTCCCCTTCCTATTTCCCAACATTTCATTACGGCAAACTTTTCTTAACTCATAAGATATTCTTGCCTATGGTTTGGTTTTCACTAAGGAGAGTACATTATGATAAAATTTACCTGAAATTAGTATCATAAACACAACAGCATAATATCACTTTATGGGGCCACCCCTGAGAGCATAACCAGTGAGGTATACCTGAGCCTAAGATAGTTTTACACCTCTTCCCTTTTGTGGCTTTATTCACTTTCAGTTCGGTGGCTTCATGGAATAACTGCAATAATTAAACAGAGAATTTCCAGACCCTCTAGATTATATGAAGATAGATGCTAAAGGTCATGCTTGAGTGGGAAAAAGTTTTGCTGATCAGTATGGCTGGGTAACTACACTGCCGCATGCAAAACCTAATGAAATCAGTGCATCTGACCAAAGACTCACCACTCTCCTCTATCCCATACCCTTTTAAAACCAGTAATACTGATGGCAAAGAGGCAATAGAAAGCATGAGTTTACAATGGCAGACTCAGAGGTTCAAATCCTGGAGCTGGCAAGTTATTTAATATCTCTTTGTTACTTTCTTCATCTATAAACATGAATATTAATTTGTTGTACCTTTCTCTCAGTCCTGTTTTGACAATATGATTTTATATATATGTACAAATAGATATACATATATACACACATAAATACATACATATATAAACACATACATACGTATATATACATACACGCACACATATACATACATACATACGCACATATAAAATATTACCCAAAAAATGTTAGATATTGTTATTATTGCTAATATTTATTGAGTGCCTGCTATGCGCCATTACAATGCTAAGCACTGTTATTCTTTATAGCCAACCTACTATATAAGTAGTATTGTTAGGCTCTTTTGAAAAATGAAGATACTGGGGGTCAAGATGACTTGACTTAGGTCATGCAGTTAATAAGCAACAGAAGCAGCAATGGAACTCCGGCCTTACTAGATTTCTACTGATTGCCCACCCTATTGGATGCTAGAAGAAGGACCTATTGTCCGGACTGCCAGTTGCAGGCAGCCAGCCATCTTTTCTACATAAGTACATCAGAATGTACTTATGGACATGCATACACCAAAACATCTAAAGTATTTAATCATGTCTAATTCCAACTTATTGTTATTCATACAAAAATATTCTTCACTAAGATCCTGCTCTGTGCGAGGCTCTGTGCAAGTTCTTTAGGATTCAGAGATAGTGAGACAAGTCCCTGCCATTGGGAGCACTCCAGTTCAAAACAGAGAACAGGAGCATTAAAAACAATTACAGGTGACTGCCTGCTACCCAGGGCTGTGCCCTCAGTTAAAAAGAAGACTCCTTAGGTGCCTGAACCTTGCCCTGAATCCCTCAAGGTAGAGCCTTTCCTGCTTCAGCTGGTCTTCCTCAACTGGCAATCGCTCCACACATGGAAAGTAATTCTCACCAATTAGCTATCCCAATGCTAGGACTTCAATTCCCTTCATTTAGGTAGGGCTATTTCCAAAGACAAATCTTCCTTTTCGTTATAGAAATCCAACATTTTCCATAATTTCTTCCATTTTTCATTATATCTTTAAGGTGTTACTTTGCTGAACAAGAAAAGCAACTTTGCCCATGACTGCGTCTTTGCTCAGATTTAAATAAGGAATCCTCATTGTTTTATCTTATCATTGACAGAGGGCTTAAGAATCCTAGGCCTTTACATACTATATAAGGATTTTACACCCTTACCGATTAAAAAAAAATCCAAAAGAGATTATAATGTTGAAAATAAAATTATCGGCACATCTTCATTTACTTTTTCATTCTGCAAATACTTATTGAACATCTAAAATGAACCAGGAACTTGGCAGAGCAAAAGGAATACAATGGGGATTATGCAGTGGTGAAATGGTCCTTCTCTTTAGACATACAATCTGGTGAAGGAGACAGACAGACAGATGGATAGATTTACAAGTGCTATAAATCACTATAGAGTAGGCTATAGTCACATGAAATCGTAGCAGGGAGAGAGAGAGATTTGTTCAAGACATAGAAATAACATGTGCAAAGGCCCCAAGGTATGAGCATGCAAAGACCACTACAGAGACTGAAAGGAAAATAATATTGTCTGGCTAAACATAAAATAAAAGCTGACATATGGCAAGAGATGAAACTGGATATGAAAGTGGGAGGTTTAACATGCTCCAGGCCTCAGTAGATGGAAGATCCTTTCCAGCTAAAGCTGTGTAACACAGCTTCATCCACTATCACAAACAATTGACCTGAGGACTCTCACCCATACTGCCTAATAAGGGGCAGCTCTTTTTCATTAATGAATCTGCAGGAATAATACCAACTGATTCAGTGGGGGCTTTTGTGTGTTTGTGAGGTTTTTTTTAGTAAGACTTTCTTTGCAAATAATTTAATTTCCAACAAGGAAACCATAAACAAGACCAAAAGACAACCCTCAGAATGGGAGAAAATATTTGCAAATGAAGCAACTGACAAAGGATTAATCTCCAAAATTTACAAGCAGCTCATGCAGCTCAATAACAAAAAAACAAACAACCCAATCCAAAAATGGACAGAAGACCTAAATAGACATTTCTCCAAAGAAGATATACAGATTGCCAACAAACACATGAAAGAATGCTCAACATCATTAATCATTAGAGAAATGCAAATCAAAACTACAATGAGATATCATCTCACACCGGTCAGACTGGCCATCATCAAAAAATCTATAAACAATAAATGCTGGAGAGGGTGTGGAGAAAAGGGAACACTCTTGCACTGTTGGTGGGAATGTATATTGATACAGCCACTATGGAGAACAGTATGGAGGTTCCTTAAAAAACTAAAAATAGAACTACCATATGACCCAGCAATCCCACTACTGGGCATATACCCTGAGAAAACCATAATTCAAAAAGAGTCATGTACCAAAATGTTCATTGCAGCTCTATTTACAATAACCAGGACATGGAAGCACCCTAAGTGTCCATAATCGGATGAATGGATAAAGAAGATGTGGCACATATATACAATGGAATATTACTCAGCCATAAAAAGAAACGAAATTGAGTTATTTGTAGTGAGGTGGATGGAGTTAGAGTCTGTCATACAGAGTGAAGTAAGTCAGAAAGAGAAAAACAAATACTGTATGCTAACACATATATATGGAATCTAAGGGAAAAAAAAAAAAAGTCATGAAGAACCTGGTGGCAAGACGGGAATAAAGACACAGACCTACTAGAAAATGGACTTGAGGATATAGGGAGGGAGAAGGGTAAGATGTGACAAAGTGAGAGAGTGGCGTGGACATATATACACTACCAAATGTAAAATAGATAGCTAGTGGGAAGCAGCCGCATAGCACAGGGAGATCAGCTCGGTGCTTTGTGACCACCTAGAGGGGTGGGATAGGGAGGGTGGGAGGGAGGGAGATGCAAGAGGGAAGAGATATGGGAACATATGTATATGTATAACTGATTCACTTTGTTATACAGCAGAAACTAACACACCATTGTAAAGCAATTATACTCCAATAAAGATAAAAAAAAAAAGAAATGGATTTCAGTTCCTTAAGGCAAGAGACTTCTTTCCTGAAAAAAAACAAGATATTCAAAGGGAGGAATTAGTTCTTTTCTAGCCTATGAGTAGTTCTGTCATATGTGGTCTATGAGGGCAGGGAGTAGAATAGTGGACATGCCATGAGTAAGATTTTGGAGCAGGCCCACTTCATCCAATGCCATCTGTCCAGCAGGGGATCAACAATATGGATCCAGAAAAAGAAGAGCTGAGCCTACACTGGCCTTTAGCATTCACTCAAATTGTTTTCAAGAATTATATAACTTTCTTATTAAACTTTTTAGCCACAAATAATAATAATAATAATACTCTACTTTTTAAAGCATTTTGTGGATTAGGAAGTGTTTTCACGTGCATTATCTTACTCATTCTTCATGAGAATCCAGTGAACTAAGATTTCTTATCCCTTTTTTGCAATGGGAAAACTGGTTCTGAGCAAGTAAGTGACTCACCATGAGCCTCTAGTTGATCAACGATCCATGATGAACCAAGGAATCTTTAGCTGTGTTCTGTTGCCACAGAAGACTATGAAGACTGACTGGTGTGGTGGTTCTTGCTAAAAGTTTTAAAATAAAAATGAAAATGTAATAATTCTGGCTCTTCTTTTGCATCTGTTCCTCATACATTAAATGTGTTATTTAACCAATGATCTCAACAGCCTCTCAACAGCAGAAAGTTAACCTTTATACAGAATCTATTTCAATATTTCATGAATCCAGACCTAGCATCA
Organism: Balaenoptera ricei; assembly: GCF_028023285.1. Classification (NCBI taxonomy): domain Eukaryota; kingdom Metazoa; phylum Chordata; class Mammalia; order Artiodactyla; family Balaenopteridae; genus Balaenoptera; species Balaenoptera ricei. Next base: position 131,285,440 of record NC_082639.1, read on the forward strand.
AAATATGATTTGACAATTGTTTCATCTAGCACATCCTCATTTTCCCTTACATAAGATGAAAATTAACATGTTAATCATCATTAACACTTATTTGAGTATTTGTTATTTACAAGACACTGTGCTGAGTGCTTTTACATGGATCATCTTGTTTGGTACTTAACACAGCCTTATAAGGTAGGTTCTGACTACTTATCCCATTTTCTAGATAATGAATATGAGGCTTTGAAAAAGTGAAGACTTGCCCAAGTTTTCATAGCTAAAAAAAGAGATTCGGCCAGAAATCAAACCAAGGCGCTCCAGGGGGCAAACAGTGCCTGTGTTCTCAAAGTCCAAAGTCCCCTCCCCAAATGGCAGGGTTCCATGAAAAATAAAGGCAACCTTTGCAATCAATGCAATCTCAAGGTTATGTGTGCAATTACTGACTCAGGGTTGTGGGCATAGAACATTGTGCACTTTGCATTTCAGTTAGCATGACAACTTCAGTACATTTCGCAGAGATTTAGATTAGCGCTGAAATTGCTTCTGAAGCTATGCACTATTCAGATTCAAAGAAAAACTCACTGTTGGGTAGACAGATAAATCATGCTACTTAATCAGTGAGAGAGATGGAATAGCAAATACCCTCCAAGAGTCTCTCGACTAGCCAGCCTGGTGATCAAGGCCCTAGATTTGTGCGATTCAGGAGAGCAATCAGTCAGCAGAGAAAAAAGAGAGCTAAGTGGTCTATATAGGGATTATATGCACAAGTCTGGCTTCGTTAAGATGCATCATTAATCAGTCAAGCAAACTCACCAAAACTGCATTGACATCAAGTTTATGTGCAAAAAAGAAAACAGTTACCCAGCAACTCTTAAAATGGAGAGGAAGGTGCTGTTCATTTGCACATTCTATTGTATTGTTTGCCAAATGACATATCAAATTGCCCCAGTATTCAAAGAAGGTCCCCACTGGATGCTGGCAGCACTGAGGGAGCCTTGAAAGGAGCCAGAAAGGAGCCGCCTTGATATCCTCGGGCTTGGCCACTTCTTCAGCATCCACTGCTGAGGCCACTGCCCACAGAAATTTGGATACTGGGCACTCTGAAAGGGAGAGAGAAAGGGCAAGAGTTTTGACATGATTTTAAAGAAATTATCCAGTTGGGTAGATTTTCAGTTCGGTTGAACGTAGGCCGCTGTTTTAGTCAATCTTCTTAACTGTGTTCTTTTCAAAAACTGAAAGTTAAAAATAAACCTTTAAAAAAAAATCCCACCGTCATTTACACAAAAAGCTTATTTCAATGTGGCTATTGTTTGCCTCCATCAAAGGGCACAAAGCAATTACTCAGAGGGATAATTATGGGATGGGAGGGACTGAAGACCTGAGCCGTCCTGAAGCCTTCCACCTCCAAATTCTTTCTCCGCTAGAACCTAAGCAATCTGTCTATAATCACCAAACTCACATAATGAGCAGGATAGGCCCAATGTCATGCTGGAGATAAATGCTGAAAACATCAACAACATAATAAGGTAGAATCTGATTTGTATTAACGTAATTGTTTTTTTAAAGGTGCCATAAGCCATTGAGAAATAAGGTGAGATGCATCCATTGGAAAACAGGGAACGGAGTTCTGATGTGATAAAGTACACCGTTCTTGGTGCAAGGTTTGAATTCTGAGTTGGAATCGCAGTTGCTGATATCACGTTGTGCCAGGTCACTACTGGGCTCTGAGCCTCAGGGCTCCCATCTGTCAAATCGCATTTGTGAAATGGGGTTTTTGTGAGGATGAAATAAAGTAACATAAGAAGTACATAGTAGGGCTCCAAAACCATCTTTTTTAATAATTTAGGTGGCCCAGTTACAGAGGTAAAATGCAGGCAACTGAGTCATAGAGTTATAATGCCACATGCAAAAAATAATAATAATAACTCCTTAATTAGGTAAAATATATATTTTTAATTAATTTTATTTTTTTATACAGCAAGTTCTTATTAGTTATCCATTTTACACATATTAGTGTATACATGTCAATCCCAATCTCCCAGTTCAACACAGCACCACCACCCACCTCCACCGCATTTGCCCCTTGGTGTCCATATGCTTGTTCTCTACATCTGTGTCTCAGTTTCTGCCCTGCAAACCAGTTCATCTGTACCATTTTTCTAGGTTCCACATATATGCGTTAATATACGATATTTGTTTTTCTCTTTCTGACTTACTTCACTCTGTATGACAGTCTGTAGATCCATCCACGTCTCTACAAATGACCCAATTTCACTCCTTTTTAAGGCTGAGTAATATTCTATTGTATATATGTACCACAACTTCTTTATCCATTCATCTGTCAGTGGGCATTTAGGTTGCTTCCATGACCTGGCTATTGTAAATAGTGCTGCAGTGAACATCGGGGTGCATGTGTCTTTTTGAATTATGGTTTTCTCTGGGTATATACCCAGTAGTGGGATTGCTGGATCATATGGTAATTCTATTTTTGGCTTTTTAAGGAACTTCCATACTGTTCTCCATAGTGGCTGTATCAATTTACATTCCCACCAACAGTGCAAGAGGGTTCCCTTTCCTCCACACCCTCTCCAGCATTTGTTGTTAGTAGATTTTCTGATGATGCCCATTCTAACTGGTGTGAGGTGATACCTCATTGTAGTTTTGATTTGCATTTCTCTAATAATTAGTGATGTTGAGCATTCTTTCATGTGTTTGTTGGCAATCTGTATATCTTCTTTGGAGAAATGTCTATTTAGGTCTTCTGCCCATTTTTGGATTGGGTTGTTTGTGTTTTTAATATTGAGCTGCAAGAGCTATTTATATATTTTGGAGATTAATCCTTTGTCCGTTGACTCATTTGCAAATATTTTCTCCCATTCTGAGGGTTGTCTCTTCATCTTGTTCGTAGTTTCCTTTGTTTTGCAAAAACTTTTAAGTTTCATTAGGTCCCATTTGTTTCTTTTTGTTTTTATTTCCATTACTCTAGGAGGCGGATCAAAAAAGATTTTGCTGTATTTATGTCAAAGAGTGTTTTTCCTATGTTTTCCTCTAAGAGTTTTAAAGTGCCTGGTCTTACATTTAGGTATCTAACACATTTTGAGTTTATTTTTGTGTATGGTCTTAGGGAGAGTTCTAATTTCATTCTTTTACATGTAGCTGTCCAGTTTTCCCAGCACCACTTATTGAAGAGGCTGTCTTTTCTCCATTGAATATCCTTGCCTCCTTTATCATAGATTAGTTGACCATAGGTGCATGGGTTTATCTCTGGGCTTTCTATCCTGTTCCATTGATCTATATCTCTGTTTTTGGGCCAGTACCATATTGTCTTGATTACTGTAGCTTTGTAGTATAGTCTGAAGTCAAGGAGTCTGATTCCTCCAGCTACGTTTTTTCCCTCAAGACTGCTTTGGCAATTCGGGGTCTTTTGTGTCTCCATACAAATTTTAAGATTTTTTGTTCTAGTTCCGTAAAAAATGTCATTGGTAATTTGATAGGGATTGCATTGAATCTGTAGATTGCTTTGGGTAGTATAGTCATTTTCACAACACTTATTCTTCCCATCCAAGACCATGGTATATCTCTCCATCTGTTGGTATCATCTTTAATTTCTTTCATCAGTATCTTATCATTTTATGTATACAGGTCTTTTTTCTCCCTAGGTAGGTTTATTCCTAGGTATTTTATTCTTTTTGTTGCAATGGTAAATGGGAGTGTTTCCTTAATATCTCTTTCAGATTTTTCATCATTAGTGTATAGGAATGCAAAAGATTTCTATGCATTAATTTTGTATCCTGCAACTTTACCAAATTCATTGATTAGCTCTAGTAGTGTCTGGTGGCACCTTTAGGATTCTCTATGTATAGTATCATGTCATCTGCAAACAGTGACAGTTTTACTTCTTCTTTTCCAATTTGTATTCCTTTTATTTCTTTTTCTTCTCTGATTGTGGTGGCTAGGACTTCCAAAACTACGTTGAATAATAGTGGTGAGAGTGGACATCCTTGTCTTGTTCCTGATCTTAGAGGAAATGCTTTCTGTTTTTCACTATTGAGAATGATGTTTGCTGTGGGTTTGTCATACATGGCCTTTATTATGTTGAGGTAAGTTCCCTCTATGCCCACTTCCTGGAGAGTTTTTATCATAAATATGTGTTGAATTTTGTCAAAAGCTTTTTCTGCCTCTATTGAGATGATCATATGGTTTTTATTCTTCAATTTGTTAATATGATGTATCACATTGATTGATTTGCATATATTGAAGAATCCTTGCATCCCTCAGATAAATCCCACTTGATCAGGGTGTATGATCCTTGTAATGCGTTGTTGGATTGTGTTTGCTAGTATTTTGTTGAGGATTTTTGCATCTATATTCATCAGCGGTATTGGTCTGTAATTTTTTTTTGTAGTACCTTTGTCTGTCTTTGGTATCAGGGTGATGGTGGCCTCATAGAATGAGTTTGGGAGTGCTCCTTCCTCTGCAATTTTGTGGAAGGGTTTGAGAAGGATGGGTGTTAGCTCTTCTCTAAATATTTGATAGAATTCACCTGTGAAGCCATCTGGTCCTGGACTTTTGTTTGTTGGAAGATTTTTAATCACAGTTTCAATTTCATTACTTGTGATTGGTCTGTTCATATTTTCTGTTTCTTCCTGGTTCAGTCTTGGAAGGTTATATCTTTCTAAGAATTTGTCCATTTCTTCCAGGTTGTCCATTTTATTGGCATAGACTTGTTTGTAGTAGTCTCTTAGGAGGCTTTGTACTTCTGTGGTGTCTGTTGTAACTTCTCCTTTATCATTTATAATTTTATTGAGTCCTCTCCCTCGTTTTCTTCATGAGTCTGGCTAATGGTTTCTCAATTTTGTTTATCTTCTCAAAGAACAAGATTTTAGGTTTATACATCTTTGCTATAGTTTTCTTTGTTTCTATTTCATTTATTTCTGCTCTGATCTTTATGATTTCTTTCGTTCTACTAACTTGGGGTTTTGTTTTTTCTTCTTTCTCTAGTTCCTTTAGGTGTAAGGTTAGATTGTTCATTTGAGATTTTTCTTGTTTCTTGAGGCAGGCTTGTATTGCTATAAATTTCCGTCTTAGAACTGCTTTTTCTGCATTCCATATGTTTTGGATCGTCGTGTTTTCATTGTCATTTGTCTCTAGGTATTTTTTGATTTCCTCTTTGATTCCATCAGTGATCTCTTGATTATTTAGTAAAGTATTGTTTAGCCTCCATGTGTTTGTGCTTTTTATATTTTTTTCCCTGTAATTGATTTCTAATCTCATAGCATTGTGGTCAGAAAAGATGCTTGATATGATTTCAATTTTCTTTAATTTACTGAGGCTTGATTTGTGACCCAAGATGTGATCTATACTGGAGAATGTTTTGTGTGCACTTGAGAAGAAAGTGTAATCTGCTGTTTTTGGATGGAATGTCCTATAAATATCAATTAAATCTATCTGGTCTATTGTGTCATTTAAAGCTTCTGTTTCCTTATTTATTTTCATTTTGGATGATCTGTCCATTGGTGTAAGTGAGGTGTTAAAGTCCCTCACTATTATTGTGTTACTGTCAATTTCCTCTTTTATAGCTGTTAGCAGTTGCCTTATGTATTGAGGTGCTCCTATGTTGGGTGCATATATATTTATAATTGTTATATCTTCTTCTTGGATTGATCCCTTGATCATTATGTAGTGTCCTTCCTTGTCTCTTGTAACATTCTTTATTTTAAAGTCTATTTTATCTGATACGAGTATAGCTACTCCAGCTTTCTTTTGATTTCCATTTGCATGGAATATCTTTTTCCATCCCCTCACTTTCAGTCTGTATGTGTCCCTAGGTCTAAAGTGGGTCTCTTGTAGACAGCATATATATGGGTCTTGTTTTTGTATCCATTCAGCAAGCCTGTGTCTTTTGGTTGGAGCATTTAATCCATTCACATTTAAGGTAATTATCGATATGTATGTTCCTATGACCATTTTCTTAATTGTTTTTGGTTTGTTTTTGTAGGTCCTTTTTTTCTCTTGTGTTTCCCACTTAGAGAAGTTCCTTTAGCATTTGTTGTAGAGCTAGTTTGGTGGTACTGAATTCTCTTAGCTTTTGCTTGTGTGGAAAGCTTTTGATTTCTCCATCAAATATGAATGATATCCTTGCCAGGTAGAGTAATCTTGGTTGTAAGTTCTTACTTTTCATCACTTTAAATATGTCATGCCACTCCCTTCTGGCTTGTAGAGTTTCTGCTGAGAAATCAGCTGTTAACTTTATGGGAGTTCCCTTTTATGTTATTTGTCATTTTTCCCTTGCTGCTTTCAGTAATTTTTCTTTGTCTTTAATTTTTGCCAATTTGATTACTATGTGTCTCGGCATGTTTATCCTTGGGTTTATCCTGTGTGGGACTCTCTGCACTTCCTGGACTTGGGTGGCTATTTCCTTTGCCATGTTAGGGAAGTTTTTGACTATAATCTCTTCAAATATTTTCTTGGGTCCTTTCTCTCTCTCTTCTCCCTCTGGTACCCCTATAATGCAAATGTTGTTATGTTTAATGTTGTCCCAGAGGTCTCTTAGGCTATCTTCCTTTCTTTTCATTCTTTTTTCTGTATTCTGTTCTGCAGCAGTGAATTCCACCATTCTGTCTTCCAGGTCACTTATCAGTTCTTCTGTCTCAGTTATTCTGCTATTGATTCATTCTAGTATATTTTTCATTTCAGTTTTTGTATTGTTTATTTCTGTTTGTTTGTTCTGTAATTCTTTTAGGTCTTTGTTAAACATTTCTTGCATCTTCTCGATCTTTGCCTCCATTCTTTTTCTGAGGTTCTGGATCATCTTCACTATCATTTTTCTGAATTCTTTTTCTGGAAGTTTGCCAATCTCCACTTCACTTAGTTGTTTTTCTGGGGTTTTATCTTGTTCCTTCATCTAGTGCATAGCCCTCTGCCTTTTCATCTTGTCTATTTTTCTGTGAATGTGGTTTTTGTTCCACAGGCTGCAGGATTGTATTTCTTCTTGCTTCTGCTCCTTTAGTAGGTAAAACTTGATGTCCTACTTTTATAAGCATCATAAGGCAATTATTTGTTTAAAGAAGATAAATAAGAAGATAAAAAGATAAATTTTTTGTATAAAATACATAAATGTTCTGGCAACCCTAAACTGTAGACTATACAAGGAAAATCTATAAGAATGCCAGAATGATTTTACTGCATTATCACAGAAAACCAAAACAACTCATATAAATGTAGCAACAATTTCAAGGTGGCTTCAGGGTACAAATACTATGCCTTAGGCCAATACTAAAATCCCATCATGCTTTGCTTTATGGGCTTGAAAAAAACTCTGTTATGTGAATCTCTGAACAACAACGTGTCTTCCTGGGGAGCTTTCTCCCTAAAGTAACACTATGTTAAATCTTTTCATGGAAATGATCATCCTTTGTTTATCTTTTGTGTAAATATAGATCTTCTTGTATCTCATCTGTTCCTGACTACTGATGTCAACCCCCCATTACTCAGGAATCCCGGGAGTGGAAAAGGACATCAACATGAGGCAGGGTCCTGGATAGCAGCCTTAGAGTGAGTTGCACTGTCAGACTCAGGCAGACCTATGTTTGAGTCCTGGCTCTGACACTTCTGACATGTACTAGCGATATAAGCTTAGACAAATTACTTAACCAATATAAGTCTCAGCCTCTTCATCTGTAAAATGGGGATAACGTTTCAGACCTAATAGTTCATAACTTAGAGAATGCCTGTAAAGCCCTGAGAACAATAAATGTCAAGAATGTTGGCTCTTGTCATCTTCCTCATCCTGGCCAGCACAGAGCCCAAGAGGGAGCTCCTTACATTAGAGCCTAGTGCATCTAACACTTGTATTTTGCTCTTGACAAAGAGCAAAAAGACAAGTTGAGGGTGAGAGTGTGAGAAGAAGGGGAACATATCAGGGTGGAAGTATCAGCACAAGCTAAGGGCCAGAGACATGAGAGAGCCCTGAGATGATTAGTATTGCTGGAGAATAAAGTGGGAGATGAATGAGGAGAAGTGCTGAGAGATGTCTGCAGAGGGCAGGGGCCAAAGTTATGAGAGCCAAGTATGCCTTCCCAAGTGTCTGTATTTGGGATAGAATTTCTCTCCAAGAATGGGCAGTGCACATTTGGCCACAATGTCACGTGTGCTCTCATATCACTCAGGAACATGAGAATGTGGACAGGCAAGAGAAGGAGGAACACCCAACAATTATGATTTCAATAAAGTAACATTTATCTTCAGTTACAAACAAAAAGAGAATTTGTGGCATTTGCTTTTTTCTGCCTGATATTAGTTGATTTGGGTCATAAGTCTTAACACTGCCTTAAATGAGTACCATGCCCTCTAAGTTTCTAAAATTGCAAGGTAAGTGTTTAAGAAAGACAGATAAAAACAGAGGTTTTGTTCTTTTTGTTTTTTCTGAGCTTAGCCTTAAGGGTGAAAAATAAATCTTCCTTCACATCTCCACACCCACACAGAACCCTGGGTTCCTACTATTACCAGGGCTGTGCTAATCTGTGTTCTCATTGCAGGATGCAGCACTACATAATAACCTGTGAGTAACTTCACACTGAGGAGTTGTGTTTCAGACTTGGCTCTTGGAGCTCAGGAAAATAAAAGCAACTCATAGTCCCAAGCAGGATCTCCAGTTACTGGGAATGAGCAAAACTTGCTGAGAGACAGGGGGAGGAAGGAGGCGTGTGAGTGCCAATCTGTAAGCAGCTCCAAGGTCATGAGATTTCTCATTGCCTCCTCTCCTCTTCCTCCTTCATCTCCTGCTTCTCATGCATGATCTCAAGCCCCTATTCCATCACATGGTTAAAGGAGCAGCTACAAAACAGGAACAGTCAAATCCTCATGAATTACTTTGTAAAATTTTTATTTACAAACTGATAATTTACATATTATCAGTTCTTATGAAATTTTTCCAAGGGCTCAAAAAATCTGACAAGTGCTCTCTTTTCCCGTGGCAAATAGGTGGGAGTGTGTGGCAGATCAATGCCTAACACATAGTAAGCGCCTACTATAAGACTTTATGCCCTGTTCTCTGTGCTTTATGTAGATGTCTTCTTTTAACCATCTTTACAACCCTAAACTACAATCGTGACCATTTTATGGATGAGAAAACTGAGGCACAGAAAAGTAAGAGGCTTTCCCAGGTCTCACAGATGGTAAGTAGTACAACCAAGATTTAAATCTTGGCAGTCTGTTACTAGAACCCGAAAACTTACCACTATTATAAAACCTCCCAGAAGAAATACATCCATGAAATCTCCTAACTGTAGAAAATAGACCAAATTTTATCAAAGCCTCTTGAATGCATATTATTCAAATGGATAAAAGTGGTTTACTATGTCTTCCAGGATTCTTATTGAAACTCACCCTGGTATTTATATAATGTTCAAAATAGATGTGAGAGGTAAGAACAAGTGCCCATATAAGTGATATGGTTACTGTTCCTATATACCAGTGCTCCAGCCCTAAATGTCTGAACTACTGGACTATTGTCCACTTTAACCTTGACCTTCCAGCCACTCTTGTTCCTGACCCACCAAACTCCTCATCCTGGCCTGGCAAAATGCACCCTTCCCTGCTGACAAGCATGCCCTAGTGTACTAAAAGTCGCAATGCTAAATATTCTTCTGTCCCCATTTTTTCAGCAAACAGATGACTATCAACTGCAGCATAATGCCCATGAGAAGGTTTGAAATTAAATGAGGGAAGGCTCTAAAGTGAATGTCAGAGAATTCTATGATACAGCACTGTTTCCAGAGCGCTCAACATGGCACATTGCCCTGTAGAGCTGGGAATGCAGAAACAAAGGCCTCCAGTGTCACTTCCATTTGTAAGAAGACTGAATTAGTGTTGCTAGGAAACAAAGCCTAAATTTTCTATTAAATTTACTTTCAGTTTATACGTCATACCTCTCCCAGCCTGAGTGAAACACAATAAAGGAAGAAAACTACAGTTCTTTTATTAAAATGCCTCAGATCATGTATTCCCCAGGTAAAGATAATCCATAGGAGGATAGATCTACACATATCTCATCATAAAAGTGATTCAGCTACACCCAGATTTTAGTATATGGTGGGGAAAACCACATAGGGTGACCATAGGAGCATATGATGTGGAAATTGCTCTAGACTTTATTCCTGTGGTCACAGTTGTGACCTAGAAGTCTCAAAGGATATATATATATATACATATATATATATACATATATATGTATATATATATGTATATATATATATGTATATATATATATATCTCAACAACAGAAGAGAGAGGGAAGATTGGAATGAATGTGGTAAGGGAGGAGGTCAGAAAGGTGAGTTGGGAAAGTGGAGAGGAAGAAAGCAAATTGTGGAACCAGCTCAGTAGTTAGGGATGAAGCTCAAGATTTTCAAAAGGGAGTTGACCAGTTGACTGACATTGTAAAACAAAAGGAGGAAATTGGTTGCTGGTTGAGTCAAACCAAACCAGGTGTCAAGAGACTATCTAGGGAAGGGATATAAATGTCACTTGGATGAAGCTGGGTCTGCACAAGTATGAGCTCCTCCTCCCTTTGCCAAAATGCTACCATCTTTAGAGAAAAAAAACCAAGCAAGCGCTCTGCTGATTGCTCAGATGTGAGTGTGTGCACACTTCTAGTGACTTGTCAAATCCTAGTCTTAATTCATTATCAATCCCAAGCATCTGTGAAGTCATACATGTTTCTCAAATCTCCGCTCAAACCTCTTTCCCAGGGACATCTACCCCAGCTCTGCAGACTAGATTCAATCCATGTTATACACTCTCGAAGCCTGGCTGTCATTTTCTCCAAATCACTCACAAGAAATTACATAGCTCTATGATTTTTTTCCTGTTTTTCCTTTACTAAACTGTAAGCTCCTTGAGTGTAAAAAGTATGTTTGTTTCTGCTTAGCATTATATTCCCAGTTCCTACGTAGAGCCCAGCACATAGTAGGCGTTCACCCTAACTTGTTCAGTGAATGAATGGATGTATCCTAAACAGATATGATCAGAAGGTAAACAAATCAACTCCATGGGGGAGTAAAGACAGCAAGCCTTCAAGGCCAACAGGAACCCACAGAATCACAAGTCAACTTCTGCCTGAACTTCCTTCCCAAGGAAACATATACCCCCAGACAGCAAAGCTCAGAAGTTGGACCAGAAAAAACCTGGATCCATGATGAGTTTTTGTCACAGCCTTATCTTCCACATACAATATCAGGGCTTGGCTTTTCTTGTATGACCATGAGAGGCTTTCAAAATGAGATTCTGAATAACTTCTTAGTGTCATTTTGTGTACTGACTTCAGCCAAGGATCACTTGTATATCCTGGGACCGGAAAGATTTGGGCCTCATGAATAAACAGCCTCTTGGATCAGGCACAGAAGTCATCACAACAGTACTTGGCAATTTCCTAGCAACTTACAATGGCTGTCCCCGCCAGGATGGAGAGATAGGATACAGTTTCCTGATCTACTTCAAGATTCTATAAATGTTGTTCCTCTTGAAAACAAGTAGCCAGAGGCGGAAAATAGTGACTACGCAAGTTCTTCTGCAACTGCAGGAGAATTAAGAATTACATCCAGCTCCAGTGGGGAAGCAGCAGACCATGTTTCAAGACCCATTACATAGGCTGTTTGAGTCACATTATATTTAATCAAAAGCTGTTTTATTCATTTGTGCTGTTCCATCTGTAATATTAAAGTAAGGTGAGGAAAGTGTCAAGAAAGAAAGGCTGTAGAAGATACCACAGAATACCCAAGAGCAAATTTATAAGACTGTACTAATAACTGTGTCTTCACCAATATCAGGAAAAGGGGCATGAAGAGAGGACTGCTCTGACGGATTCAGAAGCTATTGGAACTTTCCAAAGTAGAGAATTTCCTTAGAAGAAGCAGAAGGAAGATTATGAAACAGAGGAACTCAGACTTGAATACTGGTTTGGCCACTGAGCTGTGTGAACTTGGGCAAGTTACTCCTTCTTTTGGAGTCTCAGTTTGCTTATTTTAGAAATGGAGATAATAATATCTGCCTTGTAGCACCATTTCAAGGTTAGAATTAATATGCAGAGAGATGCCAGACTAGTGTCTGGCCCATAAGAAATTCAATAGTTCAAACCTCTCTGAGTTGCCCTCCTCATTTCTCCATTTTTCCTTATCTCTCTGTCACCATCCTGGACCACACCATATATCTTATATTCATGTTGCTTTTTTTCATGTAGCCTGCTGAACCTAGAGGTGTCATTTTCTTGACTTTAACTATCTATGACAGTAATGACATGAATTGCATATTAACTCTACTTGTATGGCCCCGTAGAATGAGTGAGCAAGAACAAAAGTGAGGGAGCTAGAGGGGAAGAGAATAAGAGAGCAAACGAGGACAAGCAAAGTCTGGAGACAGAAACCATATTTGATTATGTGCATTTGTCAGAGGCTCTGCCTGGTGCCTCTAAGGCCCAGGGACATGTGATGATCAGGAATAAATACAGCTGAGATGGCACTCAGACATCTGCTTTCCTCTTGGCCCTTCTTCATGTTCATTCTCATTTTTCTTTCACTCCCCACTGTGTTCCTCCAGATTTATGAGGAGGAACATTTAATCCTCCTCTTTTATGATCCTAGCCTTTGGGCCTGCCCTAACCCTGCCTTCTTCCACTATCAGCTTGGTGAGCTTTGGTCCCTGGCTTCCATGCTTTTGCTCATCCTCAGTCTAGTAAAGAGTGATTCTCCTGTGTCCTCTGACTCCATCTGACCCCAGGATTTCCTCTGCAGTCTCCTTTCAATCGGGCCCATTTTGGCTTTCAATATCTTCTCTCTCTACCCCTCCTCAAAAGGTTTCCTAAATCCAAGACTGTCCCATGTAGTTCTTGGCCTCCATACTTTGTGGCTCTAGTTCTGTCTCCTGACTAGTTTATTCATTTTTCCTGTCTTCTTGAATCAGGAAGACCAGGAAAGTCTCTCATTAGTGATGTTTGCCTACTACAAGGCTAACTCTAACCCGCCAGAAGCCTGACTAAATGTGAGCCTTGAACTAGACACTGTGGGAGCTATCCAGGTATTAAGACCTGGACTCATGCCATCAAGGGAGTTACATATAACTGGCAGATAACATAGACATTTTGATGATATAAAGAAAACTGGCTACAAAAAGTCCCATATTGAATATAATAATACTGTAGAATAGTGTTTATCTGGGAATGAAAACACCAGAAGTATTCAACAACAAAACGGTTGAATATGGATCATTCCATATAGATCATTTTCGTGATCACCCACTTTCAAAGTTATGCCAATATAATGAATAAAATATGATTTACTAAAGTACAGTGCATAGGAAAAATAGGATCTGCTCAGCTAAGAATCACCAGTCAGTGATTCCATACAGACCAGACCTGCTTGATACAGAGTGAATGATGCAGAATGTAAGGTATAACTGCAAGGACATCATTCAAATCTTATCAGCAATTGATAAATTGATAGTTCTTTATTTTTTGTATATTTCAAGAAGAGCACTAAGGCATTGAGTTTCAAGTAGAACACACCCACACACATATACACACATAAAACATGCTAAAGCATTCTTTTAAATCATTGTACTTTTTTAGAGTTAAATATTTAAATTTTCAGAATTATTAGAAACAAATCAAGCTGTTAACATTTTGAATAATGGCATTTTTTCTGATGTAAACAAACAAGAGCTTATTGATGAACTAAGGAAAGTCATATTATTCAAATAACTGAACTGGTAAATTAAGAAAGCACATCAACCTTGCGTATTAGGTAATTGTAGGTAAGTAGTATTCATAGATCACCTGGCATCTGTGGAGGAGATTTTCAAAGGGGAATGCTTAATCAGAAATACAATGACCTCAACTGGGCTCCCAGCTTGAATGGCTCAGTGTTTCTCCTTTTGTATCCTAACTGAAAGCCATGGTGATGAATAAAAATAAAGTCAGATAGTCTCTAACTCTGTTGCCTATTTTTGTTCCCCCAGTTGAAAGTTTCATGCTAGATAATATATTATCTCACATTCTGTACTTATTTTTTTAATTTCTAAGAAAGAGTGTAGAGGCATTCTTACTTTTTTCTTGATACTAGTCATACCTCCTTTGTGATTATGGTACAAATAAGCAAACGTACGCTATCTTTTCTTTATTTTTGAAATAGAATTGCATAATTAATTGGACTTTAATGCAAAAGAGCCAAATATTGTGGGAGGAAACATTCAGATTTGAAGTGTCTTTCAGGGGACTCAGATGGTTAGAATTACGTAGAAGCATCTGGGATTTTTCATAGCCAGAAGATGATGTCAAAGATGAATGGTGTTCAAATATTTTGTTTAAACCTTGGAATCATGTGGCATCAAGTCAAATCATACAGAGAAGGACAAAACATAAAACAACTCAAAGCAGAGCTATTGTGATCAAAAGAAAGGATAGATGGCTTGAGGCTGCAGGTACTTCTACCCTCATCGTCCCTAATAGCCCTGGAGGCACCTCTAAAGCAACTCTGGGGCTCCAGGGAGCACAAAGTGAAAGCCACTGCTTATTATGGGATGCAAATTTTTATAGTCATGGAAGGAACATAATTGAGAAAAAACTGAAGAGGATATTACAAAGTGGTAAAACACATAAAATAAGCTTCAGGGACATTTATTTTAGAATTGGGCTTGATATAATGGAAGTAGTAAATATGAGGTTGATAAAACCTCTTACTATTCTCTGATTCAGCGTCTGTTTTCTGTTATCCTGCCAGAGACTCTGAAGTCAACAGATATAGTCACAGTGAGACAGAATATGAGGAAACTTAACTCTAGATATTACATGAAGTTTCACCCTTCCTAGCCCCATAGTCTAGGACCAGAAAAGCATTAGAATACTTATATAACTTTTGAACAAATATTTAAAGAAGGTCTATTATGTATCAGGCACTATTTTAGGCACATGGACTACAAAGGTAAACAAGACAGACAAGGTTCACACTCTCATGGAAACTACATTCTAGTGAGGGAGACAGAAAAACATGAACTAAACAAAGAGAATTTCAAAGAGTGAAATGAGCTTTGAAGGCAATTAAACTGCATAACAGAAAAGAGATACAGGGATGATTGCATCCTTAGGTCCTGCTCTTCTAAACCTGTTTTCTGTGCTCCTGCTCATAGAGTAACATTCTTCTTTGAATTGTTTTTTTCTTTTTGTACTTAGTGTAAGATGGATCTGAGGTCACCTCCCTTTCAGAAGAGAATCCTTTACCCTGGAAAGATCTAAAAGAATGCGTTAAGGCAGTTATTCCCTCGACTTTAGGAAGAAACTCTCTCACTTCTGTATTTTTCTTTCTGTCTTGTTTCTCCCCAACAAAATGGTGAGATATCCAGGGTCAAGATTAGGAATTGGGTCCAGGAAAAGAAGATGAATGAGGTTACCTATTCTACCTTTAATACATCCTATTGGAGAGGGGTAAAATGATTCTAACCTATCTCTCTAGATTGAGTCATAATTTTGCAATTTTTCATTGATTAACTCTCTGTATGACTCACATGTCATACATGTCATATGAAGACTACAGGCTCCTGATGGAGACCTTCAGAGTTTAGGAACCCCAAAGCCTTCCTCCTTCTATCATGAAGATATAATTAATATTGTCACTCCTTTTCTTAAAATGTTCCTGGCAGCAGCAGTAAACTCATGTGTCACGTCCCACATTTGCATGGGCCCTTCCAAACCCTTGAGAAAGGCCCTAGCAATATGGTCACATGTTACTATTAAGTTTATAAAACAGTATGTTTTTGTGTCATTTCCCCAAATTATATTTCAGGCTCCAAAAACCCATGTCTGTCCCTGAGTATTATTAGGCATAGAGCTTATCCATCTACAGTGCCAAGGAGGTTAGAGCTGCTCAGTATCCACTTGTTATATTAAAAATAACATTTAATTTTTACTCTATTGTATTTAAATATAGACTTTTCTCAAAAGAATGGCATTGGCACAACCAACTGTTTTGATGTTTGAACTGTCTACTTATATAATAGTACCAGTTACAATCATCCTCACTTTCCCAAATAAGTAGAAATAGAAATTCATCCTGTTGTCTCTGTTTCCAAAAGTAAATGAATAAGCCACTGCTTTGAGTTCTTAAAATACTTTCTTTTCAACACAGATATAAGCAAAGGTGTGATAAGCTTTCATGTTTGACATTAATACCAGAACAAAATCTCATTTAAAAGTTTGGAGAATATTTACTTGTAATGAGTTAAGTCCATTTCCTCCCCAAATCGTTTTTTCTTTTAATGATAAAGGCTACCTAAATGATGATAATGTGAAAAGGTGGATCACAAATCATAAAACACAAGGATCACCTATATCATGGGCTTTACTATAAAAAAAAAATTCACCTTATAAATAAAATGTGGCATTTGTGCCGATAATAGGCTAAGAACCTTAAAAGATCAGACCAGCTGCTGGTACCTCAGGATTCCAGAAGTCTTCCTAGAATTATATGGAAGATAAATAATTTTATGGTGTTCCCAAGGAAGTGATAAACTGAGTCTCTACTGAAACTCATTCACAAGACAATGACAATTTGCCACTAAATAATTCCCCAAAGTTGCTCTCTGAGGCTGTGTACTTAACTCCTAGCGTAATGAATGAGGTGGCTGCCATATTATTGTAATCTAGATGTGATCAGGGAATTTCTATCTGTGTGGCGTGATTAGAAGGGCAACTAAAATATCTCCTCAGAAATTCAGACTTCTCAGTTCAGTCTCAGGCTTTTCATGTTGAAATAGCTCTTCTTGAAAAAGAAAACAAACTGTTCAACCATGCATTAAGCTGTTGTTTGTAACTGTCTTAGATGGGATCAATTAAACATTATCATAAATGTAGATAAATGTAGGGCATTTAAGACAATGAGATAGATGAATGCCCAAGGCAGTGAGGGAAACAGGGAAGAGAGAAGAGAAAGTTCTAAAGACTGAGGTTGAGAAGATGAGGAGAGTCCTTATCTTCAAAGTAATATATTTAATTGGCTATCTTAAAAATAAATTTATTAACCATCTCTGCACATATTATTTCAATAGAACTTTGTTCTGTGAGGAAGAGGAAAGAATAACTTTTTGTTTTTTAGTGTGATCTTTGGATTTTTCAAAGTATATACTTATCTGGTAAAGAATCATGGATATGCATCACTGAGGGAAAATTATATCATTATTGTCTGTTCTGCCTCTCTCCAAAAATCATACTTTTCCACCTAAAAGTCAGACTTGAGTAAGTCTATCTCTCTCTTTAGATCATAAGCATCTGAGAAACAGAGACCATGTTTTTTTCACTGTAGTATTCTCAGCACCTAGCTTATTGCTTAGCACAAAAATTGCATGGAATAAATGAAGTTTGGAAAAAATAAAAAGATTAAATAAATTGATAACCAAAAGTACTTTAGTAGTTTTAAGGGACAAAAAGAACTAAAATATTTTCAAGGCTCAGAGGGGTACCTTTATGAAAATTATGTTCTATCAGATAAATTACCAAGTTCAAAATATGAAAAATAAATATAATGCAGCATCATAAAGAAACATTTCAGATATTTATGAAAATGGACTTTGAGAAATATATAAACTCCTATAGCAAAAATTTCCCTTTCTTAGGAAGAGAGCTGGAAGGACAATGATATATGATGAAGTCTAGATAGAGTGACAATCCAGTTTATTGATACTTTTAGGTCTTTGGATAATTCAGTCACAAGCCCTAATATAGTTCCCCATCAGTTATGAAATATATTGATTGAAAAGAGCAAATATCTCCTCTTTCAACATCCACCTATTTTTGGACAAGCATCTTCTAATTTACCCTTTTCTGCTCAGTGATTTTGCTTACCCCTAAATCAGAAGATACAAACTGGGGATCCCAGGCAGAGGTTAGACTTCAACAATATCTTATTTAGTCTGCAAAGAATTAAATTTATTTTCTCATATTAAAAATTCTGATGTCCAACTTTTGTCCATCTTTTCTTGAGAAAAAAATGGTGGAAATGTAAGACCCACATTTTCTCTGCTAACATGAGTCTGGAGGTGAGGAGCAGCTGCCTCTTTTAGAGCTCTCCAGTTCACCACAGTCCTTATCCAATTTGTTTCATTCATTTATGTTACTGTGTGGCCTCCTTGTCATCTGAGTTTATAACCTCTAAAGAGATCAACGGTTTTCACTTAAAATGAATTTATTTTTAATTTCAAATCTCTATTTACTCTAATTGGCTATTACTAACCAGGTATTTAATAACCAGAGTATACTGGTACACAAAGGATCTATTTGTCATCCTTATTAAAAAAACATTTTAATGCAACATTTGCTCACTCCAGGGGTCCCAAATGTTGCTTGAAAACTTTGGTAAGAAATTTACCTCAGTTTTTGTTGAACTGTACTTCTTGTTCCATCTTCCGTCCTTTGTTGAAGGAAACACTTCTGAAGTTTGCACAGTTTAATAGGTCAGGGTTAGGACAGAGAAAGTTGATTGAGCATGTCCAATTCAGAAAAGGTAGACGAGCAATAAGACTTGCCCCAGAGCTCAGGCAGGTGGAGGGATGCCATCAACATGTCCTTCTTTGACCTGCAGCCTACTATTCCCTATTAGAATGATGTACTTCATTAGACTTGGGTCATTCCCCAGCCATGCGGATTGAATTAACAGTATTTGTATACATATGTGATGATTTTAGTGAATACTGTCTGTCCAACATTGTAGTAAAAACTATATTACAGCACCTCATGAAAATCACTGACACCTAAATAAAACAGTCTTGTGTTGTTATGGCGTTGCCAGCCAAATGGACCCTGTTGAACTTTTCTCTCAGAAGTTTTTATTATAAAAATAACAGGGCTTCCCTGGTGGTGCAGTGGTTGAGAATCCGCCTGCCAATGCAGGGGACACGGGTTCGAGCCCTGGTCTGGGAAGATCCCACGTCCCGCGGAGCAACTGGGCCCGTGAGCCACAATTACTGAGCCTGCGCGTCTGGAGCCTGTGCTCCGCAACAAGAGAGGCCGCGATAGTGAGAGGCCCGCGCACCGCGATGAAGAGTGGGCCCCGCTTGCCGCAACTAGAGAAAGCCCTCACACAGAGACGAAGACCCAACACAACCATAAATAAATAAATAAATAAATAAATAAATAAATAAATAAATAAATAAATAAATAAATAAATAAAACAGAATAGTAGTTTTTAATCCATCAAAAATGACATTTTAATAGTGGTTATACCTTTTCAAAGTATATGCACTGCCCCAAAGACACTTGAATGCCTTCTGGCGATGGAGACGATGATAATCAGTCCTTCAGATCAATGCATGGGATGCTACAGTTTAGGTGAAGTTAGTTCTCTATGGATTATCATAAGCAGAGCACTTAGTGAACAGACTGCATTTAAATCATTAGTGCATTGTGTAGTGCTCAGTGAGCGTGAGTCCCCTGAGTGCTCTCAGAACCATTACCACACACTCTGAGCATTTATTTCTATCTTTAAGGATAGTCACTGCTGAAAAGAGATATTCAAGATGGGACGGAGTCATCTTAAGAAAATATACACACAGATTCCCACAAGACAAATTAATATCATTTTAAGAAACAAAACACTCAAGTGCTATTCGATATCCAATTTGAAACTTTATTATGTTAACAACTGCATGAGTGGGGGCTTTTTCAGATTTTTCCATTTGATTTTTCTGGCCATTACATTCAAAATGACCTTCATGCAAAGATATATAATATCGCAAGCTAATGAAGAGGCAATCCTGAGTAGTCTGGGCAGGAATGAGTGAGTCCCAGGCATCATTCAAAAAATAATTATGCACCTGCTGGGGCGTATTTTCTGCCTTCAGTAAATACTGACACGTCTTCCTCTCCATTGCTAGAAGAAGATTTATTGGAGTCTGTGTTCTACCATAGTTTTGTTCTTGTTCTGGGGTTTTTTTTGTTTACTAGAATCAAACAGTTACAAGTCACTGGGATTTCTAGTTAAACCTGAGCTGCCAGTGGACAATAGAATTAAATACAGTATTGGATACAAGAGGTAGGAAGAAATCAGACACCAATCAGCCATTGCGTCAGGCACAAGAGCCAGGAAGGAAAATATAGTAATTTACCAACTAGGATCTGGGGTGTGGGGAAACATCTATTCTCTTAACAGAGGCCATTTGCAGAGTGATGTGATGGCTGGCTCTAGCCAAGATTCTAAAGTCAATCAAACAATGTAAGTACAATTGTTTGCAGGGGGGTGGGGTGGAGAAGAGTGTTGACTCCTGACCTGTGTAAGTAGTCCTTTCATTTCATCTACAAATACCTCCTGTGGCCACCACACCCAATATTCAATATTTCCTTAAGAATTGGTACTTAGTTAACTCTCTTTTTATCATGCTAAAGTACTGCCATTGCTCAAGAAGACTTCTGTGCCACATAGTCAAGGCTTCCAAGTCAGTTTCTTTGTCTCACCATCTGCATGGCTTTCTCCTCCACCCCACTCCAGCTACCCACTCCCACAGCCACATCCTGGACCTTTAGTCATTTGTCACTCCATTCTTGAAATCTTCCATTCAGACACACTATTGTCCAGTCACTATCTCCTCTCCTGGTTCTCCCATTCAGTTATTCCCACTTCATCTGCTCTTATTCCTCACAAGCCTTCTGATTCTCTTCTCCCTTGCAAAGACTACTCCAATCTTCACATCTTTCCTTATTCAATCTAGACTCCATATCCCAACACTTGAATCACTATCTTGCCAAAACTTTTGCTACATTGCCTCAAAATCTTTTCAATTTTCTCGTATGGTAATAGCCTAATATTGAATTAACCCATATCAAATTTTATTTAACTTTCTGTAGTCTATATCAAATCATCCTCCTAAACCCTATCCTGCCTCATTGCCAGATGAACTTGCCTTTTACTTGATGGAGAATATAAAAGTCACAAAGTAGGGACTTCCCAGGTGGTCCAGTGGTAAAGAATCTGCCTTGCAATGCAGGGGACTCGGGTTCGATCCCTGGCCCGGAAACTAAGATCCCACATGCCTGGGGTCAGCTAAGCCTGCGTGTCACAACTACTGAGCTCACGCATCTCAACTAGAGCCCACGTGCTGCAAACCACAGAGCCCACGTGCTCTGGAACCCATGTGCCACGACTACAGAGCCCATGCGCCCTGGAGTCCGTGCACCACAACTAGAGAGAAGCCTGTGCGCTGCAACGAAAAATCCCGTATGCCTCAACGAAGGTCCCGCGTGCCGCAACTAAGACCCAATGCAGCCAAAAATAAATTAAATAAGTAAATAAATAACAAATCTTAAAAAAAGAGTCACGCAGTGGAAATGACCTCGACTTTTTGCCATCCCACCTGCAATCTTACCTGCATCAATCAATACCCATTCTTTTTACCTAATTTCCTCTCCAATGTAGAAGTTGTCTTTCTCTAGTTGTCTGAGCATTCCTTCACTAGTGCTCTATATTGCATACCTTCCAGCTTCCATTTAAATGTATTTTTTCACATTAAATTTTTTTATTTAATAATTTTAAAGTAATTTATTCAATTATGGATGCAGCATCTTTCATTAGTATATTCAAAATCAACATGACCCCTTAAAAAAGTCCTTTCTTTTGTCCAGTTTCTCCAAGGCACCATTTAACAAGTTTCTGAACACCTATACCAGGTGTTGCACATTAACTAACACCTACCACATAAGGTAGCTATTATTATTCTCATTCTATAGGTTAGGAAACTGGATCTCAGGCAGAGTTATATGTTACTTAACATTCCACAGTGACTGGCAGATTTGGGATTTGAACCTAGGTCTCCCCACACTGAAGTTTGTCTCTTCTTTTTGCTACTTTGCATCGATCATCATCCCCGTGACCTACAATGCATTTTTTTTTTTCCTGTTCCTATCTCTGTACACCTGGAAAAAATCAAATTAAGGCACTGTTGATAACAGTGGGAAGACAACTTATCAAGGCAAAGAACTTGTTCAAGAGCTCTGAACAGAAGGAATCAGTAATATTCAGACTGACCTCATCCTGCCTTCTCCTTCAGGAATCCAAGGTGAAGGAATAGCGAAGAACCTTTGTATTCTATTACAAGTTAATCACTAAAGGGATATTGCCTATAAGCTTAAATTATACATAGTTGCCCATCTCTGGGAACCCTGCCTCCCAGGTAATGAGAATTAAGCTAAAATACCTTTGTTTATCTCATGTGAAACATCCTAACCAGGCCCACCTGTGAATGGCTGCAAGAAAGAAGAAATTAACAAATCCCCTCCGGAGGCTGACCGGAACCAGGAAATGCTTGACTTTACTCCCTCCCCTTTTAGTATAGAAGAAGCCTAAGTTCTAACTCAGGCAAGATGGTTCTTCGTGGGGATGAGTCTACCATCTTCTTGGTCTGCTGGCTTTCTGAATAAAGTCTCTATTCCTTGCCCCAACAGCTCCTGTCTCAATTTATTGGCCTGTCTTGCAGCGAGCGGTTTGAGCTTAGACACGATAACAAATTTAGGCACAGCCCACCAGGAACCTTGCTGCTCATGGCTGCCCGTTCACGTCAAGCCCTAGCAGCTGCTGGGGCCACTTGTCCTGGGACATCTTCCCTTCAAAATTCCCCAGAGCAGCACCGGCTGCCCCGGCGCTTGGCAGTAGGAGCAAGGAATCAGCGTTTGGGAGCTGACAGCTCTATACAGTAGGGTAAGTAACTCTGGTATGTACAGCTGGAAACTTTACTCTTCTCCAATTGGAGCTTTTTCTCCAGAATAAGCCAGTGTGTTTGAGGTACCCTGTTGGAGAGAGGAAGTAGTTGTATTTCCTCTCCATCTGGAGCTTTTTCTCTGGAATAAGCCAATTTGTTTTGTATTTGAGCACGGTACCCTTTGGAGAGAGGAAAGAGTTGTTGGACTTTTACCTGACTTGTGAATCGGTTTGTTTCTTTGGATATTTGAGATTGTGTATGCAGTTGGTGTTTTGTTTTCTTGAATTTCTGTCTTTAAAAATGGGGAATGTTTCAATTATGCCTAAAGAAAGTCCTCTGAGGTGCATTTTGGATAAGTGCTGATTACAGCTATGAACCCATGGATGAGAGGGAGATGATATTTTATTGTAACAATGTGTGGCCACAGTACCTGTTAAGATATCCACAAGGGGTTTAACAGGGTTATCTCGGGACCCTGTGCACCATGTACTGCTACCCTTGCTGTGTTAATGATATCGTTTATGAACTACTGTGTGGTTGGTATATGTAAAACCCCAAGTCTAAACTTGAGGGTTTATTTAGGATTTTCTGGTTTTCCTATGGGTTTTTTGTTGCATTTCATTCGGTACTCTCTCCATTTACAGCCAAATCAGCTTTGTGATATTTAAAACTTTTACTGATGTCAAATGGAGGAAAGGAACAGGAAAAAACAAAACAAAACTTGTCTGTTCTTGTCCAAGAATGGGATATTCCCAGGAAGAAGAGAAATGTTCCACTTAGTTCCTAAAATCACCAAAAGCAACAAAAAGATATAGAAGTATCTTTTCCATAAACATTAGCATAAACGGTGTAGCCATCTAGACAGTGACCTTGATTTGTCCCGTCTGTCAGAAACACACTTTGAATCCAACCTCTTTTGCAACTGATGGGTTTTACATTGTTGTACCTGATTCATGGCTGAAATTTTGGGATGAGAACTATGAAGTCCCTGTTTTTTTTATGTTTGTACATGTGTTATAGATGTGTGGCATTGCCAAAACTAATTTGTAAAAGAGCTTTATTTAATTAGCTTAAAGGAAATTAAGTGCTTATATAAATACTCAAATACAGGACTGGCCAGAATGAATTTTGGGTTCACATGGTCTGGGAACTTTTCAGTAATTGATTAATATCTTGTATTAAAGTTAGCTTAAGCTTATTGGTCTGATTAATACAGACACATCTTTAGAGTCATCAACATTAAGTATAATACGATAGAAGTATCTAGGTTTACTAGAAATCAAATAAGACCTTATTATTCCTGTTACTAAGTTTATCAGCAAGGAAAATAACAATATGACAAAGCTTTTAAGTAAATAAAAGAGATAAATGCTGTTAGAGTTTTAGGTAAACTCTATAGGAATAGTTATGTTTTGGGAATAGTTATATTTTAGCAATGTCTATCTAAAATAGTCTCTCCAGGTTTTCATAACTTGAAACTAAGTTAGTTGAAGAGAATTCATTGACTACCTGGGTCATCTCAAATATGATCAAATATTAGAATGCTAATTGCTGGGCAGGTCTAAGTTTACCTTTCTTCCTCTCCTAAGAAGAGGAAGACTAAAGCATAAATTTGTCAATTAGGAAATGCTGGTATGACAAACAGTTTACAATTACTTGCTTCTTGGTTTTCTCTAGAGATTAAGGTTTTAAGGTTAAGAATTATAAGGGAAACATATCAGTATGCAAAGATGTAGGCTGTGTGTTTTCATCAAAGAAGGTATGAAGAATGAAAATGCATTTTGTTAAAGGGAAAATGGTGGTTTTGTCCTAGAATCAGTTGTCTCTGAATGGAAAAGAAAGTGTGGGACAGATAATATGGGTACAGAAATTATGGAATGTTTGTGGAGAAGGAACACTGAAAGGTTTGTGCATGGTCAGGATTGGCTAAGATTAAAGTTAATTAAGAAAATGATTTTTAAAGGTAAAATGGTACACAACCTGAATTTGGTTCTCTAAGAGGACAAAGTTTTCTTAAAATATTGAAGTGCTTTTGGTAATAGATTCTGAGTTTCTTTAAGTTATCTGTATTTGCCATTGAGGTCTTTTATTATCACTGGTTAAAACTTTTTGATATTTTTGACAGACTTCCCAAAGATCAAATTCTAAATGAAGTTCATTTGACCTCTAGCTAACTTTGAGGTTTTCCAAAGGGTCCCTGGAACACCTCAAATTATTTGTTTTCTCTCCATATCAGAGAGGAATATTAAAGTAATTAAGCTTATTTGGTATGTT
Source organism: Balaenoptera ricei (assembly GCF_028023285.1). NCBI lineage: Eukaryota > Metazoa > Chordata > Mammalia > Artiodactyla > Balaenopteridae > Balaenoptera > Balaenoptera ricei. The sequence continues at coordinate 131,310,418 of NC_082639.1, forward strand.
AAATTATGTGGGAAGCATTGTCAAATAAATGGTGATTAAAAACTTCTATCATATATGTAAACATTATTAATATACACACTCTAGAAATTATATGGAACTCCTAAAATTCTGATATATCCTGGTAAATGATATCAGTCATAATTATCTTAAATTGTATGTCACAGCAGTAACCAATTTTCTTTTCAATTTCATTGTAATCCCCGTTGGTCGATGCCAAAGCTAAAAGGCTTCCTTTTAATGGTTAGAGATGATCAATTGATATTCATGGTTTTACAGTGGCTTTTGAATGATTCTATAGCTATTTTGTGATGAAGCGGGAATGAATGATGAAATCCTTTACATGCAAACAAGCATTTGTGCCGTTACATCTGGGAAAATAAGAAAAGGAGAGGAATGAGAGTGAAGATATGTTGCTTCAAACCTTAACTCCTCCAGCTGAGTTGGCTGTCCCAGCTTCTCTGGCCCTTATGCCAATATATCCACCCCTTCCTTTCCTATCCAGCCCCAGTTCCTGACACTGGGACTCAGGACTTCCCCTCTTTCTAGAGATCAATTAGAAAGTCCTGTGTTAGTTTCTGGGGTACAGTGACTTGGTCTGGTATCACCATCTAAGACCCGACAGGACACCCAATTTGGGCCAGGAGCCACTCCCAGGCCAGGGTAATTTCCACTGCTGTTATCTCATATGGGGCTAAATGCAAATGATCAGCCAGCTGGATTTCTCAGACTTATTTATTTGGAAAGATCACAACCCTCCTTATACGGAGGATACTCCACACCTGAAGCCCACTTGGCAGGACCCATAGTTGAACCAAACTGGGACCCCAATGAGGGAGGAATGACCTTGTTACAGCAGTATTTACTAGTGCATCTCGGCAGGGCTTTGAAAAGAGGAAACAAAGCAAAGGAGTTCAAAAAAAATTCAAGAAACTCAGCCCAAAAAAAAAAAAAAAAAAAGGCCTCTCTGAATTTTTGGAAACAATTTATCAGGCCTACAGATGTCATCTTAATGCAGATCTTGAGGTCCCTGAAAATATTAAAATTTAACTTTTGGGAGGGCAAAGTCCCTCAGATATCAGGAGAAAGTTGAAAAATTAGATGGTGCATTTGGAATGAACCCTTCTCAGTTGGTAGATGTTGCTTTTAAAGTGTTCAACAGGGGACAGTGACAGAAGAAAGAAGAGGCAAAATGAAATGCCACTTTTCTGGCAGCAGCATTGGATTCTTGAAAGGGGAGTAACCGAAGAAAGGTAAGCCACGATTGGGGAAAGAACAATGTGCTTACTGTAAGGAGGAAGAACATTGGAAAACATATTGCCCTAGACTAAAACATAAGAAAAACAATAAAAAGACAAGAGCTTCTCATATCTTAGAAGGAGAACACTCTGAAGAGGCCCAGGGGCTCCCTTGAACTTGAGGTGCCTAATTCCAATTTCCCCACAGGAACCCCAGGTAAGATTGACAGTGGGGAATGAGCTGATTAACTTTCTGATAGACCTCACCCTGAAGTTTTTCACCAGAACAGCTTGATATCAGATTCCCCCCCAGAACACGCTTTAAGCCTACAGATGGCACTTGTAAAAACCCCAGAAAGGGAGAGCTCTTCCCCTTCTCCCCACCTTCTTGGGTCTGTAAAAAGGTAAGACCAGAAATGTGTGCCAGCTGCACCCCAGGGAAGGCCAAAAACATACGGCCAATATGAATCCCATTAAAAAAGTATGCTGGGACACCTAATCTAAAACAATATCCTCTGAGGCAAGAGTATCACTTCTCCCACAGATTGACTGGTCAAAATACCAGCCAGTGTATTCAGAAAAGGACAAAGAGGACCAAAAAGAGTGGGGCTTCACTTGGATCACACCTCGCTGAAACTGTAATGCACAATTGTTTTGATTCCTGAGGTACTCCTCGACACCATGCTGCAGCACACTCATAATAATACCAATTATGGGAGAGGTGCCACCTTACAGTGGATTCAAAAATATCTATAATGGGGCCTAACCTACAAAAGGCCATCCAGCAAGTCACTCAGAATTGCATGACTTGTGCTAAAAATAATTCAGACTGCTGTCAGACCTCCCCAGATGGGGACTCAGCACAGAGGAACTTGCCCCACCGAGGACTGGAAAAACACTTACATGCCTCAAGCTGCAGGAAATTTTAGATAACCTGCTAGTGTTTGTAGATACTAGTGTTGATACTTTTTCAGGATAGGTGGAAGCATATCCTACCTGGACAGAAAATCTGAGGTGGTTAAAGCCCTCCTGAAGGAAATTATCCCCTGATTTGGATTAAGGCATTGAAACTACGTTCGTCCTGGAGACCACCATCAATGGGTAAAACCAAGAAAATGAATCAATCATACATTAAAAAGGAACATCTCTAAAATATGTCAAGAGACTAATATAACTTGGAATAAGACCATTCCAGTTGCCCTGCCATGGATAATAGTGGCTCCCAGAAGCAGGCTTAAATTAAGTCCCTTTAAAATATTGTATCATAGGCCATTCCAGGTATCTGCCCAGGAGGGAGAATCTATAAATGCTCTAAAAGACCGAGCAGTTACCAATTGTGTTAAAACTTTGGACACTATACCAACCTCTGCTCATGAGTTTGCCTCGAACAGGTCTGCCTAGCCAACTGAAGTAAATGGTAATTTTATTTTAGCTAGAGAAGGGTCAACCTATTTGTTTAATTTTATCCAAATGGCACAGGAATTTAGTATATGTATTGGGAATTGGAAACAAACCCCAAGTTCAATTACAAGTTAGACGACAATGTGCTAAGTGGTTTCATCAGGTTCAAATAGTTGTAGATTAAAAAAAAAAATTTTACTACTGACTAAAGATTCTAAGGAATATTCATTGCCCCCCCCCCACCTTTCAACAGGAAGTAGCCAGAGTGGTCTTTGTCCCTTTCCCCACAAGACTGTGGAATGGACATTGAAAGTGAGGAATTGTAATAGGGAAGAAACTTCGTATTCTATTACAGGTTAATCACTAAAAGGATGTTGCCTAATAAACTTAAATTATACATAATGGCCCATCTCTGGGCACCCTGCCTCCCAGGTAATGAGCATTATGCTAAAATATCTTTGTTTAGCTCACATGAAACATCCTGGCCAGACCCATCTGTGAATGGCTGCAAGAAAGAAGAAATTAACAAATCCCCTCCGGAGGCTGACCGGAACCAGGAAATGCTTGACTTTACTCCCTCCCCTTTTAGTATAAAAGAAGCCTGGGTTCTAACTCAAGCAAAATGGTTCTTGGGCATGATTCTACCATCTTCTTGGTCTGCTGGCTTTCCAAATAAAGTCCCTATTCCTTGCCTTAATAACTTGTCTCCATTTATTGGTTTGTCATGCAGTGAGCAGTACAAACTTGGGCTTGGTAACATAGTGACCTGTGATGGAGACATCAACTCCTACACCTCACAGTGCTCTCAATATGTGCTTTTAGAGGTGGAGTAACAAGGAATGGGACTGCAAAGTGGCCCAGAACCTCTCAGATTAGCCCCTTTTCTTACAGCAAATGGAGCTCATAGGTCCCAAGAGATCCTCTGTACTCGGCTGCACACAGCAGCTACACCACTCACAATCAGGTGTTCTGGTGAGGGTGGACACACTGACAGACCTGTGAGTCACTCAGCCACTGCTTATTGAGGATCTATTAAGGGGGAAACACTGTACTACAAAGGGAGATCAGATATAAAGCTTATCCTCTCCCATTTTATAAAATAGTGGGAAGATAAATTATGCACACAGTGAATTATAATTCAAGATAGAAAATAAGTTCCATAGGAGAAGTACAGAGAAAGTATAAAGTGTGTCCAAAGGAGGGAAAGATTACTTCCAATGCATGGCAGGAAGAGAAGCTTTCTTAAAGAGAGAATTGAAACTGAAGCAGATAAGATTTGGATCCATGGAGACAGTTTTAAAGGACAGGTCAAGGGATTGTACCAACACAAGCTACAAGCTAGGTATGTGATGGGTGTGTGTGAGAGAGAGAGAGCTGAAGAGAAATCTAAATATGAGTTACTTATGGTAAGGGTTGATAGTTTGAGCTATCTAAAGCATTAAGAAAGGTATGGCTAGAAGTGGAGCATGTTGTTGGAAAAGACCTCTAATTTCTAAGACCCCCTCTGTCTTCCCCTCTTCCCATCTTCAGCCTAGGTTAGGTCCAGTTCATGATGGTTCTTTAGTGCCAGCCTAAGAAATGTGGCTCCTGATAATTAGGGCATGGGGAGAGTCTGAAATGCTTTATGCTTTTTTAACCAGGGATGAGAAACCCAAAGCTGTCCTTTAGGAAGGCAAATCTGACAGCATTATTTGAAGACATTGGAAGACTAGGGAGTCAGAATCAAACTCAAAATTATTAATACTATTAGGGTTCTTTCTACTCAAAATTGTGAAGTTTTTCAACAAATCATAATATGAAAGAGTATCTATTAAAAATCCATGTTAGCGTACCACTCTCTGTACAGTTTATACAGCTGGTATTTCAAAGATACATTAATCTCATCTCCTTTTATAAATCTCATAGTCTTATTACAAAATACAATGTAAAAGGACAAAAAAAGCTATAAAGCTGAAAAGATATGTAAGTTATCAAGTATAGACTAAGTTCAATGAAAAAATATATACTGCAGCAATGTTTTTAAGTATTTACACACTCGTTAAAATCTAGATTACCAGGCTAATAAGAGCAAGGTCAGCAAGTTTTTCTGTAAAAAGTCATATAGTAAATAATTTAAGCTTTGGGGGATATTTTGTCTCTGTCACAAATACTAAATTCTGCTGTTGTAGCAAATAAGTAACTATAGACATTACATAAAAACTAGGCATGGTTGTGTTTCAATAAAACGGTCCACAAGCATTCAATGGAAGCTAAAACTAGTAGCTAAAAGTTTGATAATGAACAAGATATTTACATAATCTCAAAGTATACTCCCACAAAATACATATCCATGCTTAATATGTAGTTATCAACTTCATAGTCAAGAAGCTTGGAAAACAGGTTATTAGCTAAGTCGTAAGATTAACAACACCAGAAATCATGTGTCACCTGAAATAACGCAATGAGAAGAACACAGCGTCATTTCTGTGATATTCCTTCCAGAGATGCAAAACATGAATCTAATCATGAGAAAACATGAGACAAACCCAAATTGAAGGATAATCTACAGAGTAACTGATTTGGACTCATCAAACTATCAGTCATAAAAGAAGAAAAACCTGAGGAAATGGTCCAGATCAAAAGAGACTAAAGAGATATGACAAGTAAATACATCATTCTCGATTGGGTCCTAGACCTTAAAAAGTATATTATTGGGATAATTGGCAATGGATTGCATGTTACTTGTACCATTGTGAATTTCCTGGTTTCCATGGTTATACCATGGTTATTTATGAGAGTGTTCCTATTTTTAGAAAATACATACTGAAGCATTAAGGTGTAATGGGATATCATATCTCTAACTTACTTTTGAATGGTTGAGAAAAACTATGTATAAATATAGGGAGTTAGAGAATGAGAAATCAGTGTGGTAAAATATTAATATTTGGGGCATCTGGGGGGAAAGTATACAAGAATTCTTCACACAATTTTTGCCACTTTTCTATAAGCTTGAAATGATTAAAAGTACAAAATTAAAAAATGATTTACTATCATATATCAACAAAACATATCAACTAAAGGCAGGAGAAAAACACCCAAATCTCCGGGAATACATAAAAAGATTTTAAAACAATGAGAGGCTGGTGTAACCAACTCATACACTGGGCAGAACATTAATTCATCAGAAATTTCCGGCTAACTTTGAACAGAAACTTCTTAACTTCCAACAATATGTAATTCAATTAAGGAAAAAACACTGGGGCTTAGTCAAATAGGAAACGCTAATGAAATCATGGTGTACTTCAACATGCCTCAAAATAATTCCGTCAATGTTAAAGGAGCTACACACATAAAAATTGAAGGATGGGTCATAAAAAGCATATCACTATGATGGTGTGTGTATTACCAATGGCCTAGAGCTGCCATCAGATTTAAACTTAAATCAAAAGTTATACTTAAATGGAGCTAATCCAGGTATTACTGGTCTCTAGATTTATGCAATTTACAGACCCCTGCTCTAGGAAAAAAAGAATACAAAATTATGAATAAAAGTAAGGTATGACAGTGAAGATTAAGAAAGAGAAAATAAATCATGACAAATTACAAATTTTTTAAAGCTGACCAAAAAAAAAAAAAAAAGCTGACAAATACAATAATCCAAAAAAATGTATTATTTTTGTTAATTAGATGCTTGGCATGACTTCATACGTTTCCCTAGATGTTGTGGCTACGTATTTTTTGATCACCTTTTCATATGACAAAATTCTGTGATGACATAGTCTATACAGAAATAGGAAGGGACTTATGCTAGCGAGGAGCCCTGAATCCTAAAATTCATTAGCTACAAATAAATCCACTTCTGCCTCAAAATAAGATGTTTCTCAGATGTTACCATGCATACAGAAAACACTGAAACAATGATCTCTGAGCTTTTGAAGGCCTAGATAAATGTAGAAGTCCAGGAGCTCTACCTAACCAACCTAGTATGTTGACCCTTTAATCACCTTATGGATATTTAATCATGAACAGTTTAAAAATAAACTTTTGAAACACAATGGGAGTTGGTGGTTATCTATGCACAAGAGTGACATGGGACTAAAAAGTCTATTGCTAAATAAGTCTAAAAGAGCTCGTTCAGTAAGTATAAATAAAAATTCTAAGTGATAAGAAAGCATTGTGTCATGATTTACTTGACCACACTTTGTGTGTGTGTTACATAAAATATTGGTGTATCTTACAATCAAGTGCATCTTGGATTCACTTACATAAGGCCCATTAATTTTGTTCCCTTGCTTATTATGAGAAAGTTTAGCTCAGAGGTCGGGGTTTAGGACAACTAAAAGCATTTACAAAAAATGAAAATTTACAGGGTCTAAAACCCATTAGTTTGTGAACTGGGTTGGACCTAATTAGGACAGTTGGGGTCCTGTCTGAGTAGGGTCCCAGGGGCAAGATGGTACAAAAGCAAGCAGGTGCAGAAAGAACCAGAGAACAGACTTGAGCTAAAGTCCTATTAAAGGTACAAAGTGAGAAAGCTAATTCTAGAGCAGGAGCAAGAAGGTCAAAAGTGAAAGCAGGTAGAACTTGGAGGACTGCCAAAAACAAGATGCGAGCCTCAGTGTTGCCTCGGTTAAAGTTCATGCTTTCCTCTCGCGACTCCTTAAAGAGTTCCAGGAACACAGCTGGAAAACATCTAGCATATCAGGAGTAGTTGAAAGAATTGCACCTGTTTAATCAGCAAAGACTAAAGAGTTAGAACCGTCCTCACATTAAAGGGATGCAGCCATGCAGAAAAGGGAGCAAATTTATTCCATATGTTTCCACATGCAAAACTAAGACCAACATGTGGAATTTACAAGGAGACAGATTCTGAGTGCTGAATGCATGGACTTTGCTAGAATTATTTGCCTCCGTTCACCTGGAAGAGTGCTTGAACTTTCTAAATTATCAATGATATTGGTTACATTAATAAAAATAAGAAAGAACAGCTCAGCAATTACTGTAGTTTAGTTGTGGAAAGGAAGCTAATGATCCCTTCTGAGCTCAGGTATTTTAATAGTGTGTAGTGCTTATTCAGTTTTATCTTACACACATTACATTTAATTCTCACAACCACTCTATGACGTCGGTTGTATCATTTTATAGATGAGGCAACTGAGACACCAAGATTACATAACTTGCCCAGAGTCATACAAAGATGAGTGGTCAAGCCAGGATTTGAACAGAATGAACCTCGTTCTCGAGTCTCTGTTTCAACCACCACACTTTTCCATCTGGCAGAGAAGAGCTAGAATAGAGTCCAGTAACTTATGAGAGGTGAATTAAGTGCTTTTTTGCTACATTCTACAGGTCTCAGATCATGCCGGATATTAGTTCAAATTTTGTTGATGTCAGATCACCCACCTTATTTTTGGTTATGTTTAATCTGTGTTAGCAATGCTGACCATTTAGCCCTGTTAAACAAAGTGCTTGTAAGTTACCACAATACAAGATATAAGACACTAGATGTATGAAACAACAAATCCTTTTTGACCATATTAAAAATACTAATTAAAAACCAAAATCTCTTTTGCTTTTTTTCTTTTTTTGGCCTTCCTCCAGATTTTCAACATCATCAAAAACTGGCATTTGCTTTCTTTCTTCAGTTTACAAGAACTTTGAAAGTTCAGCAGCCCTAGCTCAGCCCCCATTAGAAATGCTCACTCAGCCTCAGCCACATGCCAAACAATCTTCTGTTTATTCCACTGCAGTTAATTCAAAGTCATGAGAGTGACACAGATGATTAAGTGCAAGAGCTGATGATGTGTGCAGTGGGGTAGTCAGACTGAGTACATGCCCAAAGAAGAAAAATCACTCCAAGTTGTCCAGGGTCAGTAATCACACTGTTAAGAAAATGCACTATTAAGGAAAGGCAGATGTCCTGGATAACAGGATATTTTTCTTAGCTAGGAAATCCTATTTCAAATGAAGATATGAAGATGCATTGCTTTGAGATTTCTAAGGAGTCTCAGGAAATGCAACATAGGACTGGTTCCCAGGAAAAGGAATAAAGGTAGTAACAATTACTGTGCAACTACCAGGTATCATAGAATTTACCAGACATTTTAACATTATGATCTAATTCAATCCTCCCAAGGCCAGAGGTCACTAAAGAGTCAGTGGTAGCTACAACTTGAACTCAGTTCATGATTCCAAATCCATGGTCATCCTACTATATTAAACTGTTTAATATATTGAGTAATACATTGACAAATTTGCCTTTAATAAGGCATTCTGAGTTTTCTTCCCAGAGTCTAATGCTGTACCAGATATATGATGTGGTTGCTGTAATGAGGTAATATAGCCAAATTAATCTGTGGAAGTGTTAAAGAATGTGTTTAATGGGACTGTCAGCAATTGCTTGGTGGTGCCAGAGCTGCAAGTCCATGAACTTTTCAAGAAGAAAGCTGTGGGCAACCCATATTTTCAATCTGGAAATGATGGAGATAGCACTTAGATCTCAGCACCTACACTATAGTGCTTACCTTGCAGATTGAGATGTGGGCCTTACCTACATGATTCACAGGCTGAAGCCTGCATATGTCAGGATGTATAAATTTATGTGATGGAAGAACCAAACAAGGAAGTGCAACCTCAGCAGAGAACCTGGGGCAGACATGGAGACAGAAATAAGGAGATCTAGGACTGCTACAGAAAGCCAGGTGTAGGTAACAAAACTTCTGAGGAAAGGAGGGCAAAGCCTGTGGGTATTAGACCATTAAGGGGAAACAGAAGTTACAAATGAAGAAAAGAGATTCCAAAGGTGCACACCAGCTGTCTTCAAAGTTAAACAGACTCAGAGTTTTAGCCTCTATAGTCCTGGAAATAAAACAAGGACCAATGATTCAGTGCTACAGAAATCTGTGTCTTAGCCCATAGAAGAAACAACTAAAAACCAGATTCAACTGAAAATGGAATGAGTTGTGTGGGGTGGTAGGAAGATTCTTGTTAATGGAGTTGCCATCTCACTCAGTAAACACACACACACACCACAACACTTCTGGGCTAAATTGCCATTGCCATTGCCATGAGTACTATGAAGATACCACATAATTCATGTGTTCTATGATTTTCCCTAGTGCCTCCCATCTTTCTCTATAGGAAAAGAGCTGCAATATTTGCTCCATGTTCTGAAAATTATCTTTCCTGACTTTTCTCTGCTTAGTACATGCCTCATTACTGTCCAGAGTAACTTGGACCCAATCATGCTTTTTTTCTGATTACCCTATTTGGACATGTCATTGTTCCCACATTTATCACTCTGTAATATTAATATTTCCTCTTTAGCAGCATGTCAGTAGCTCACCTTCAAATGCAACCCATGAGATTTGTTGGGTTCTAATAGTGGGACAGTAAAGTACAAAGATCAAAAGCTAGAAGAGAGATTATGATGAAATATCCCCCTTGCCAATTATACATTGTTCTGTCTGAATCAATATTTCCCTCATCTCTTAATTTACCCATTCTCAGGCCATAGAATATTTTTCTTTGCTTTTCAGGTCCATTTTAAGTTCATTGCATTAGTATTCTCAGGCTAGCTCATTTGGCCTCCATTGTTGTTCCTGGCAGTTGATTTTTGTTGCATTATCACTTTTGTATTCAAGGAACCATGGAATTATAGAGCTGGAAGAGATCCTAGAAATCATTTACAAGAAATGCCTCATTTTATAAATAGAAAACTATAGCTTCTTAGAAGTGATATGATTTGCCCAAGGTCATAGGAATGGAAGCAGAACTGGAACCACTCTTTCAAGGGTATCATCCTGACTTCCCTGTCATAGGAAAATTGCTGATTTTCAGGTAATAATTGTTGATGACAACTGACCTACCCTGACACCTGCCATCTGACCATTCCTCTTACTGAGGCCCCAAGCAGCCAGGCTCTGATTATCTGACTAATTCATCTCTTAAAAACTATTATAGGAAAAAACTATACAGGCTTTTCTTCATCAAAGACAATCACTTCTTTTGATTTAAAAATAATTATATAGAAGGCACCAGTTCAATAAGAAATCCAGTTATACTTACCTTTGGCAATATTGGTGTGTGTGTGTGTATGTGTGTGTGTGATAAAGGAGAAGGGGATTTAAAAGATTCATATGAACCAAAATCAAGTGAAATAAATAATATTAATTCTAAGAAGAAGGCATTTTTTCTTGTCCTGTGCCACTACCTAAATTAAAGATACATGGTGTTGTTTATTTTAAAAGTAGTATAAATTTGAACAAAACCTATCCATTTTCTAAATCTGAAACAAAACAAAACTGGGATATCAAAAATCTCAGACCAAATCTGTGCCGTACATTTGTGTCTTTCATTTTGTTTGAGTTCCTAATCAGTGCTAAATTACTACAGATGGCACAAATACTGTCATCCTACAAACATCAATTCACCTAGAGATCAACTGGCCCACAGTCCATCCGGTGGAAGAAAAGAAACTGATATTTACTGAGCATCAACTGTGTGTTAAACTCTTTCATATGCATTATCTTGTGTTAATGCCCATGATGATCTTGAGAGGTAGATATTGTTATTCCATTTGACTTTAATAGATGAGGGAACTGAGATCATACACCTTAAAAATGCTAAAGCCAGAACTTGAATGAAGATCTGGTTAATCTCTTTTTTCTCTACACCATACTGCCTGTTCCCAAAGACCACCAATATACCACAGGATATTCACTGAGCAGGAGTGTGTCAACCATTAGAAAATGAAGCAAAAGAAGGAAAGGACACTGTGGAAACCTAGAAGAATGTTCAAGTGGCTCAGCAGTCTAAGCAAGAAGAAGCATCTGCCAGCAGTGGAGGAGAGAGGTCAAGTGGCCTGCCCAAGTGAAGCAGCAAAATAGAGGCTGAGACAAGGTCCTCTTGTCAGTCCTCACCTTGAGCCTGGGCAGAATACCAGCACCATCACACATGTTTTACATAGGTGGGCCTTCTTTAGGAGCAAGGAGCAAGATGGGCAATTGATAGTTTGAGAGAAGGTATATAAGTATCCATCAATGCCCTGGATCCACTGCGTCAGTGATGGGGTCACAAGCAGGGCTCTCAAAACTTTTCTTATAAATGAGAGGCATTATCTATGACAGCGAAATCTTACACTATTCCAATCCAAATGTTGCTGTGCACACGGTATGCTAAGGGATTATAGGACTCAGAGACTGTTATTTTTAAAAATGAAAACTATTTTCTAGGGACTGTCACCTGTACAGTTATAGAAACGTTCAGGGCCAGCCTTCTTCTCCCTGCCAAATATACCCAGTTTCAGAGTTGGAAGGGATTTTACATGTTTTCCTTATCTTCTTCCCTCCTTTACATTCTCTTTATTTTTTATTCCTTCCTTTCCTCGATTTTAAATTATTTTTAAAGTACTGTGTTTACTGTGTGGTGGGTAATGAATGAACTCAAAGAAGACAGAGAACCCACCAGAGAGGAGCTAGGGAGATGGGACATAATTATTTAAGCAAATAGTATTTTTATAGTGGCTCCTAGTATCCATATGTTAGGTCTTCACCTCTTTTCAATATTTGTCACTTTCTCTCAAATCCTTTTTATCTTTTCATTTCTTTTTGATTTTTAAATTTTTCTACGTTTTCACCTTCTGTTTCTCAAATGCATTATATGTTGGTTTTAGCCACTCTTGTGTTCCTTCTAGTTTAGTTTTCATTTCCAAATGATTTTTAAATTTTATTTCAAGTTCTTTCCCAAGTTCTGTACCCACGTTTCTGAGTGTGTCTAATTTTGATTTAGTCTATGAAAATACAAATCAGAACAGTTGCCTCTGATGAGTAGTTGAGTTTTGACTGGAAAAGAAGCATAAAGGAACTTTCTGGAATGGTAGAAATATTCTGTATCTTGATCTTGGTTACATGAGTGTGACCATTTGTCAAAACTTATTGAGCCTATATACTTGAGACTTGGACGTTTTATTGTATACATAGGTTTTATCTCAAACTACACACACGCACGTGTATGTATTATTTTTAGGAAAAGAGCTTGGCAAAGATCACCCAGGGATGATGCTGGCAGTGTTTCCTCAGTCCAAGTCATCTGAGTTCCACTTCTACTAATGTTATTTGCTCCTAAGGATTAGGAACCTGAAGATACTGAATGGGGCTACCATGGAGCTTAGCTAATACCATAGCATCTGGAGCATCAATGGAAATGTCCTTCAAGGACTTATTGGCTAGGGATGCAGAAGATCCAGTGCCCCTTTTTAACTCTTTCATGGGGCTCCTTTTCGATTGCCCAATTGAAAATTTTATGGAAACTGGTCAGCACTCATCATCAGAACAAGTCCTTTTCATGTGGATATTCTGCCTCCAATTCTGGGGAACAGTCTCTTCCCACGAGGCTAATGTGGCTTTTCTAGGATCCCTGCTCTGTCTGTGGCTTTTAGCATTGTGATTTCAGCCAGCCAAACTCACCTATTACATAAATCCTGGCTGAGGTATTGGGTGGAGTCCTAGGGATCCAAGGTCCATGATACCTGCTCTCTAGTTGGTTCTACCAGTTAAGGAGATCTTTGCAATCTTGAGCAGATGCTTGAGTTGAGAAGTCCAGCTATTTTTCCATAGGCTATGAGTCTACCCACTAGACTCACCAGTAGTCTCAGCTGCTTCTCACACTGCTAACAACAAATTATAGAGAAGCTGTAAGACATGCATCGGTAGAGATAGTGAAGTTAAAGTGCCCAACTTATCCTGGTGTAAACAGGACTTTCCCAGTTTTCACACTGAAAGTTTTGTGACCCAAGAACCCCCTCGTCCCAGGTAAAATAAATGATTGGTCACCCCTGGTGGCATCCTTGGGGCTCCTGATGCTCTAGGAATTGGGTCTACCTAAGCTTAATCTTCTCATTACCCATAGTATCTTAAAATGATCATTGACCTTTCTGTCTGATTATAAAAGTAATATAAACTGCTTGTTGAAAATTTATAAAGAAGAAAAATCACCAATAAACCCCTATTATGCTACATAAATAATTTTTCCCTGTGCTTTTTCATTTAGCAATATATCATGAAAGTTTCTCTTTTAAATGTCCATCAAAATATGTTTTTTAGTGACTACCTGATAAGCCATGTAACTAAATGTACTGTAATTTTAACCATTCCTCTTTGGTTGAATTTGATTTTGGTTGTGGTTTTTTTTCTCCCTCTAGTTCCTTTCTACTTTAAATAAATACTCTGATCAACATGCTTGTATACAAATCTTCTCTGTAGTATTTGGGCATTATCTATTGACCCCTACCTTGGATCTGCCTTCTTCTCTTAGGGTAACCAATTGTCTTGGTTTACTTTGTTCTGAGGAGTTTCCTAGGATACAGAACTTTCAGTGCCAAAACTGGGATAGTCCTAGGAACATCAGGACAGTTAGTCATAATACCTTCACCTATCTCTGAGGTCACAGGCATCTTATGGACTCAGTATTAAGGCACATTAATAGCTTCTAGTTCTGAGCTTAATGTCAGGGACTCCATGTTATCTAGAGCAGTGGTCTTTGCACTGTGTCCAGAGAAGTAGTACAGTAACAGAGCTCTGGACAGACCTGAGATGGGGAAGCTGGTATGAATGGGAAGAGTAGATAAGGGCCAAGCTGGCAGAATTCCAGGATCACAAACTCTGCCTCAACCTCAACAGCTCTACTTTCAGTCAGTTTACACAAACATTCTCTCCAGCCCTCCCAAGAGCCTTGCCAAGGGGGTATCCTCAATCTTAATCTAAAAAATTTAGGCTCAGAAAGGTGAAGTGACTGCAAAAGCCCACCAAGTAAAACTCCCAGGATTCAAGGCCAGGTTTCCTGAGCTCCAAAGCTAGAGGCTTTTCCATTATCCAGTGAAGACTTGATGGAGAATGACATGCTGTCTCACTACATCCTGGATTGGGAGATGGAGTGCTCTGATGTTTCAGGGACACGGTTGTCCTCTAGCTCAATATCTGGGCACTCAGTCTCCTCTGGAGGAGAGAATCAAGTGACAAAGTGTAAGCTCTTCAGGAGTCTTGGAAACTTACAATGGCACCCTGCAGATTGGGACTCTGTCCAGCTGGAAGGCAGAGACTATTCAAGAATTCATCAGAGTGAAACTGAGCCAAACCATTTTATTGAAGCTTGGTCTGATGGGCTAACTTGGCTTTATAGGTCACGTCCCAGTCCATGGTTGTCAAGGAGGAATATCACATGGTATGGTGATGGAAAAATCTAGGACAGAGTGGAGGTTGGCCTTATAAAAAGTGACTATAAGGTCCAGGTGTAGGGCACAAATGGGGCACAATAACGTAATTTGTTGAATTCCAGAAACTAACCACATCGAAGTACTCCAGGTTGCAGGTAAAGTAGAGCCACAGCAAGAGGTCAGGCCAGGCAGTGGCAACCTTCTACGTAGATCTGTTCATGCATAGCGGCCAGCCTCAAGCTGGGGCTATGGCGGAACCATCCAACCCCAAAGAGGTGACTTGTATGAGCAATGCTAGATGTAGTAGGCTGGTGTTCAAGGATAGGAGGAGACCATCCACAAAAGCCCAGGCTTGTGGGTGAGGCTAATGCAGAAGGCCATATGCAAGGGCTGTGTAAGGGCCCATACACCTGCCCTGAGTAACCACACAGAGCCAGGGGCTGGGTGTCAGGGAAGCAGACTTGTGGAGACAACAGAGGTTCCCAGAAATCTTGGCAGGGCCACTTGAGTTTGGGTCTTAGAGCAAGACTTCATTTACCAGACAGTGCCTGAGGAGACAGGAAGCAAAGGAAAAGGGAGCTAAGCATTTAATAAAGATCTGGACTCAACTCTGTGAGGATTGGCTCAGATGCCAAAGCAGGAAATGTGACATAGGATGAGCTTGATCATGGTAGTCACCAAGGATGCAGCTCCACTGCTGGATCTGTGGTTACCTTTTGTCCAGTTAAGATCCATACCCCAGGCTAACTCACTTCTCTGTTAATGCTGTTTAAATTACAAAAGGAAGACATGCTCCTTGCAAAAACTTCAAACAGAAGTTCCTAAAGTAAAAAAGTAAAAGTTCACCTTTTCCATAATCCCACTCCACATATATAACCAATAAAATCAATTTGATGTGTACCCTTCCACATATTTTTCATCTATTTTAACAAAAATATAACTCTATACATCTCATTCTGCAATTAAATTTTTTCATTTAACATACCAGAGACACCTTTTCTATGTCAGTATGTACAAAGCTAATTTATTATTTCTAACTGAGGCACTCATTTTCATAGCATTGATATAATAATACACATAACAGTTTCTCCAGCTAGTGAATATTTTTATTTTTAAATTTTTCTTTAATTCTACCTACATCAGCATTCTCCCCAGTCATCCTTTTTCATCATTTTGGCAGGGCCACTCCAAGACAGTAAGACATCTGATTCCCCACCTACCTGGTTTAGAAAATGATGACGGGGACTGCCCTGGTGGCGCAGTGGTTAAGAATCCGCCTGCCAATGCAGGGGACACGGGTTCGAGCCCTGGTCCGGGAAGATCCCACATGCCGCGGAGCAACTAAGCCCGTGCGCCACAACTACTGAGCCTGCTCTCTAGAGCCCACGAGCCACAACTACTGAAGCCTGCACGCCTAGAGCCCGTGCTCTGCAACAAGAGAAGCCATCGCAATAAGAAGTCCCTGCACCACAATGAAGAGTAGCCCCTGCTCACCACAACTAGAGAAAGCCTGTGTGCAGTAACGAAGACCCAATGCAGCCAAAAATTAATTAATTAAATAAATAAATTTATTTTTTAAAAAAAGAAAGAAAACGATGATGGACCTGATTAACAAAGAATTAAGTCTAGCAGAGGGAGGAGAAAGGAGGGAAAGGAGGAGGAAGAGACTGGATACAGGGGCTCTGGGTATTTTCATAGTCAGATTTATTGCACTTAGAGATGGTTTGTTATAGTGGAAAACACATGGGTCTGAGGGGAATTAGGAGACCTGGATCTGGGTTTCTTGTTATCACTAACTGGTTATCTCTGTTGGCCAGAATCGCATCTCATTATCTATTGAAGGAGACTGGATTAGATGACCCCTAACTGTGGTTATTCTATGGATTATTTAATGCACATAGATTAAAATTTAGGTGTTAGAGGTATATGTGTGTGTGTGTGTGCGCGCAAATGTGCATGCCCATGTATCTGTGAAAAAGAAAGAGTGAAGAAGAATGAGAATATAAAAGGATTAAAGAGAAAGAAACAGTAACAAAGAACAAATATTTAACAGCTTTTCATATCCTGAACTTGAGACTCTGGTTCTTATATAATCAATATTTCTAATGCTCAGAGAAAATGGGTCTGTAAACATCGATTTCCATATTACAGCTCAAGACAATAAATATTATGCATATTTTTAAAAAACTGTTGGCCAGACTGCTGAGAGGCAGGTAACTTAATACATGTATTTGGGTATTGTCAGTCTTGGAGACCTTGTCTCCAGTTTTATGGGAACTGAGAGGATTTAAGAATTAGCAATGAGGAATTTACTTTTAACATCATGTTTAAAGCTTTCCAATAGAAGAATAAGGTTAATGAAGACAAGTCTAAGTGAAAAGGAGATTATCACTTGATCCTTCAGGTATGGGTTCTGAATGAAGTTTCACTGGAGCGAAAAGTTGAGATGTCACGAAAAACATTTTTTTTTTAAATCCATTGCCTGAAAAACCATTGTTCTTAATCAATGCTGCTCCACTCCCCTTTGACTGTCATACTGAAGAATTGTATTTCTATTTAGTTAATTTTTTTCTTTGACATAATATATGAGAAATAATGGGTTGACACCTCCTAGAGAAATGGAAATAAAAACAAAACTAAGCAAATGGGACCTAATGAAACTTAAAGGCTTTTGCACAGCAAAGAAAACCATAAACAAGATGAAAAGACAACCCTCAGAATGGGAGAAAATATTTGCAAATGAAGCAACTGACACAGGATTAATCTCCAAAATTTACAAGCAGCTCATGCAGCTCAATATCAAACAAAACAACCCAATCCAAAAATGGGCAGAAGACCACATTTCTCCAAAGAAGATACACAAATTGCCAGATATACATGAAAGGATGCTCAGTATAACTAATGCTAGAGAAATGCAAATCGAAACTACAATGAGATATCACCCCACACCAGTCAGAATGGCCATCAGCAAAAAATCTACAAACAATAAATGCTGGACAGGGTGTGGAGAAAAGGGAACCCTCTTGCACTGTTGGGGGGAATGTACATTGATACAGCCACTATGGAGAACAGTATGGAGGTTCCTTAAAAAACTAAAAATAGAACTACCATACGACCCAGCAATCCCACTACTGGGCATATACCCTGAGAAAACCATAATTCAAAAAGAGTCATGTACCACAAAGTTCATTGCAGCTCTATTTACAATAGCCAGGTCATGGAAGCAACCTAAATGTCCATTGAAAGATGAATGGATAAAGAAGATGTGGCATATATATACAATGGCATATTACTCAGCCATAAAAAGAAACGAAATTGAGTTATTTGTAGTGTGGTAGATGGACCTAGAGTCTGTCATTCAGAGTGAAGTAAGTCAGAAAGAGGAAAACAAATTCCGTATGCTAACACATATATATGGAATCTAAAAAAAAAAAAAGATTCTGAAGAACCTAGGGGCAGGACAGGAATAAAGACACAGACATAGAGAATGGACTTGAGGACAAGGGGAGTGGGAAGGGTAAGCTGGGACGAAGTGAGAGAGTGGCATGCACATATATACACTACCAAACGTAAAATAGATAGCTAGTGGGAAGCAGCCACATAGCACAGAGAGATCAGCTCGTGCTTTGTGATCACCTAGAGGGGTGGGATAAGAAGTGTGGGAGGGAAATGCAAGAGGCAGGAGATATGGGGATATATGTATATGTATAGCTGATTCACTTTGTTATAAAGCAGAAACTAACACACAGTTGTGAAGCAATTATACTCCAATAAAGATGTTTAAAAAATAAAGATAAGGATACAATGAAAAAAAAAAAAAGAAATAATGGGTCCAGAAACATAGAGCCAGTGATGATATTGGTGAGAAGCTTGCAAGGATTTTACTGTTTATTGGGTTTCCAGAATAGGTTGCACACTTCACTGAAGGGGTGGCCTTAGCATAAATGTATTACAGAACCTTCAGTCCAGCTGTTTGCCCACCTTATTTCTCTCTTATGGTGCCACTCATCCCCATACCCATTTACCTACTTTCTTTTCTCTCTTCTTTTCTCCAGTCATTCTCTCCTTCCTTCCTTCATCATTTCCTCCACCCATTCATTCATTCTGTTGAATCAATGATTTATGCTATATCTCAGGCCCCATGCATGGCACTGGGGATGCCAAGGAAGACGAACATGATTCCCACCTTCCAGGAGTTCCCATCCGCGTCCCTGACCTCTGCTATACCCTTTTATTTTGGCTTTTGTTATCCTTTCTCTCCACTTCTTTGTAAGTTCAGTGGATTCCTGTTCTCTTCTTCAAGCCCTTCAATCTTCCATAGGTTTGTAACAGGAACAAACACCAATTTATTCTTGCTTCATGTATTAGTTTCTTTTTGCTGCTGTAACAAATTACCAGAAACTTATCAAACTAATCAGTCAACCAACCAGGGTGCATTGAGGATATATTTTATTTACGGCACTCTGGGGGACCCTAGGGTGGGATACGCCACCATGCCTTCTTAAAAAAGATGCCAGTATGGTTAGGGAATCTGTATGTGAACACAAGAAAGATTAAATAATAATAGAAGATGTTGGTGCATCACCACTGAAGTCATAAAACTCACCCCAATTAATTGCCCTATGACTGGTACTGCCATTCAGGAGGTAAAGGGTGTTGCAGACTGAAGTGAAATGGGATGGTTTCACAGAAGGGAAAGGATTTGAGCAGGGCTTTGAAAAAGAAGAGTTTGATTTAGGCAACCTGTGAGGAGAGAGAGGTGTAGTTTATTCTGAGCAAACCCTTTGGATTCTTCCCCCAGTGACCTTCAGAGATCTTGTTTTCTCTTAGGGAAGTGTTCAGCTCAAGGCAGGCTAAGTCAGCCACAAGAACACCACCAGTAAATACTGCTGTCTCCCACCGGCTCCCCTCTGACAGCCTACCTCCTTGCCAGGTTTTCTCTCCTCCTTCCCATATCTCAACATGATACAAAGCAGCCTTTCTTTTTTCTGAGATTATCTAGAAGCAGTGCCTCATAATTATAGTAATCTTATCTCCTTTGAATTCACCAAAATTACTCTTTTTCTTTATATCAGCACCATGGCTACATGACAGGCATTATTGGTAAGCTTTGTGTAATGGTGCAATGTTGTTTTTTTAAAGTGACATCTGCTCACATAGACTAATATTCTAACCTGTCTGACTCATTTGGTGGGAATATAGCCAACAGACCCATGCGAATGTGTGGGGGTGGAGGATGCAGGAAGAGGGAAGCATTTGGAAGGATATTTTTCAGTTTTTTATTTATTTTTTTTAAACATCTTTATTGGAGTATAATTGCCTTACAATGGTGTGTCAGTTTCTGCTTTATAACAAAGTGAATCAGTTATACATATACATATGTCCCCATATCTCTTCCCTCTTGCATCTCCCTCCCTCCCACCCTCCCTATCCCACCCCTCTAGGTGTTCACAAAGCACAGAGCTGATCTCCCTGTGCTTTGCGGCTGCTTCCCACTAGCTATCTATTTTACATTTGGTAGTATATATATGTCCATGCCACTCTCTCACTTTGTCCCAGCTTACCCTTCCCCCCGCCCCATATCCTCAAGTCCATTCTCTAGTAGGTCTGCATCTTTATTCCCATCTTGCCCCTAGGTTCTTCTGAACATTTTCTTTCTTTTTTTTTTCCATAGATTCCATATATATGTGTTAGCATACAGTATTTGTTTTTCTCTTTCTGACTTACTTCACTCTGTATGACAGTCTCTAGGTCCATCCACCTCACTACAAATAACTCAGTTTTGTTCCTTTTCATGGCTGAGTAATATTCCATTGTATGTATGTGCCACATCTTCTTAATCCATTCATCTGTTGATGGACACTTAGGTTGCTTCCATGTCCTGGCTATTGTAAATAGACCTTCAATGAACATTTTGGTACATGACACTTTTTCAATTATGCTTTTCTCAGGTTATATACCCAGTAGTGGGATTGCTGGGTCATATGGTAGTTCTATTTTTAGTTTTTTAAGGAACCTCCATACTGTTCTCCATAGTGGCTCTATCAATTTACATTCCCACCAGCAGTGCAAGAGGGTTCCCTTTTCTCCACACCCTGTCCAGCATTTATTGTTTGTAGATGTTTTGATGATGGCCATTCTGACCAGTGTGAGATGATATCTCATTGTAGTTTTGACTTGCATTTCTCTAATGATTAAGGATGTTGAGCATTCTTTCATCTGTCTGTTGGCCATCTGTATATCTTCTTTGGAGAAATGTCTATTTAGGTCTTCTGCCCATTTTTGGATTGGGTTGTTTGTTTTTATTTGATATTGAGCTGCATGAGTTGCTTGTATGTTTTGGAGATTAATCCTTTGTCAGTTGCTTCATTTGCAAATATTTTCTCCCATTCTGAAGGTTGTCTTTTCGTCTTGTTTATGGTTTTCTTTGCTGTGCAAAAGCTTTTAAGTTTCATTAGGTCCCATTTGTTTATTTTTTTTATTTCCATTACTCTAGGAGGTGGGTCAAAAAGGATCTTGCTGTGATTTATGTCATAGAGTGTTCTGCCTATATTTTCCTCTAAGAGTTTGATGGTGTCTGGCCTTACATTTAGGTCTTTAATCCATTTTGAGTTTATTTTTGTGTATGGTGTTAAGGAGTGTTCTAATTTCATTATTTACATGTAGCTGTCCAGTTTTCCCAGCACCACTTAGTGAAGAGGCTGTCTTTTCTCCACTGTATATTCTTGCCTCCTTTATCAAAGATAAGGTGACCATATGTGCATGGGTTTATCTCTGGGCTTTCTATCCTGTTCCATTGATCTATATTTCTGTTTTTGTGCCAGTACCATACTGTCTTGATTACTGTAGCTTTGTAGTATAGTGTGAAGTCAGGGAGCCTGATTCCCCCAGCTCCGTTTTTCTTTCTCAAGATTGCTTTCGCTATTCGGGGTCTTTTGTGTTTCCATACAAATTGTGAAATTTTTTGTTCTAGTTCCATGAAAAATGCCAGTGGTAGTTTAATAGGTGTTGCATGGAATCTGTAGATTGCTTTGGGTAGTAGAGTCATTTTCACAATGTTGATTCTTCTAATCCAAGAACGTGGTATATCTCTCCATCTATTTGTATCATCTTTAATTTCTTTCATCAGTGTCGTATAATTTTCTGCATACAGGTCTTTTGTCTCCTTAGGTAGGTTTATTCCTAGATATTTTATTCTTTTTGTTGTATTGGTAAATGGGAGTGTTTTCTTAATTTCACTTTCAGATTTTTCATCATTAGTGTATAGGAATGCAAGAGATTTCTGTGCATTAATTTTGTATCCTGCTACTTTACCAAATTCATTGATTAGCTCTAGTAGTTTTCGGGTAGCATCTTTAGGATTATCTATGTATAGTATCATGTCATCTGGAAACAGTGACAGTTTTACTTCTTCTTTTCCAATTTGGATTCCTTTTATTTCTTTTTCTTCTCTGATTGCTGTGGCTAAAACTTCCAAAACTATGTTGAATAATAGTGGTGAGAGTGGGCAATCTTGTCTTGTTCCTGATCTTAGTGGAAATGGTTTCAGTTTTTTACCATTGAGGACGATGTTGGCTGTGGATTTGTCATATATGGCCTTTCTTATGTTGAGGAAAGTTCCCTCTATGCCTGCTTTCTGGAGGGTTTTTATCATAAATGAGTGTTGAATTTTGTCGAAAGCTTTCTCTGCATCTATTGAGATGATCATGTGGTTTTTCTCCTTCAAGTTGTTAATATGGTGTATCACGTTGACTGATTTCCGTATATTGAAGAATCCTTGCACTCCTGGGATAAACCCCACTTGATCATAATTTATGATCCTTTTAATGTGCTGTTGGATTCTGTTTGCTAGTATTTTGTTGAGGATTTTTGCATCTATGTTCATCAGTGATATTGGCCTGTAGTTTTCTTTCTTTGTGACATCTTTGTCTGGTTTTGGTATCAGAGTGATGGTGGCCTCGTGGAATGAGTTTGGGAGTGCTCCTCCCTCTGCTATATTTTGGAAGAGTTTGAGAAGGATAGGTGTTAGCTCTTCTCTAAATGTTTGATAGAATTCGCCTGTGAAGCCATCTGGTCCTGGGCTTTTGTTTGTTGGAAGATTTTTAATCACAGTTTCAATTTCAGTGCTTGTGATTGGTCTGTTCATATTTTCTATTTCTTCCTGGTTCAGTCTCAGAAGGTTGTGCATTTCTAAGAATTTGTCCATTTCTTCCAGGTTGTCCATTTTTTTGGCGTATAGTTGCTTGCAGTAATCTCTCATGATCCTTTGTATTTCTGCAGTGTCAGTTGTTACTTCTCCTTTTTCATTTCTACTTCTATTGATTTGAGTCTTCTCCCTTTTTTTCTTGATAAGTCTGGCTAATGTTTTATCAATTTTGTTTATCTTCTCAAATAACCAGCTTTTAGTTTTATTGATCTCTGCTATCGTTTCCTTCATTTCTTTTTCATTTATTTCTGATCTGATCTTTATGATTTCTTTCCTTCTGCTAACTTTGGGGTTTTTTTGTTCTTCTTTCTCTAATTGCTTTAGGTGTAAGTTTAGGTTGTTTATTTGAGGTGTTTCTTATTTCTTAAGGTAGGCTTGTATAGCTATGAACTTCACTCTTAGAACTACTTTTGCTGCATCCCATAGGTTTTAGGTCATTGTGTTTTCATTGTCATTTGTTTCTAGGTATTTTTTTATTTCCTCTTTGATTTCTTCAGTGATCTCCTTGTTATTAAGTAGTGTGTTGTTTAACCTCCATGTGTCTGTATTTCTTACAGATTTTTTCCTGTAATTGATATCTAGTCTCATAGTGTTGTGGTCGGAAAAGATACTTGATATGCTTTTAATTTTCTTAAATATACCAAGGCTTGATTTGTGACCCAAGATATGATCTATCCTAGAGAATGTTCCATGATCACTTGAGAAGAATGTGTATTCTCTTGTTTTTGGATGGAATGTCCTATAAATATCAATTAAGTCCATCTTGTTTAATGTATCATTTAAAGCTTGTTTTTCCTTATTAATTTCCTGTCTGGATGATCTGTCCTTTGGTGAAAGTGGGGTGTTAAAGTCCCCTACTATGATTGTGTTACTGTCAATTTCCCCTTTTATGGCTGTTAGTATTTGCCTTATGTATTGAGGTGCTCCTATGTTGGGTGCATAAATATTTACAATTGTTATATCTTCTTCTTGGATTGATCCCTTGATCATTATTTAGTGTCCTTCTTTGTCACTTGTAATAGTCTTTGTTTTAAAGTCTATTTTGTCTGTTATGAGAATTGGTACTCCACCTTTCTTTTGATTTCCATTTGCATGGATATCTTTTTCCATCTCCTCACTTTCTGTCTGTATGTGTCCCTAGGTCTGAAGTGGGTCTCTTGTAGACAACATATATACGGGTCTTATTTTTGTATCCATTCAGCCAGTCTATGTCTTTTGGTTGGAGCATTTAATCCATTTACATTTAAGGTAATTATTGATATGTATGTTCCTATTACCATTTTCTTAATTGTTTTGGGTTTATTATTGTAGGTCTTTTCCTTCTCTGGTGTTTGCTGCCTAGAGAAGTTCCTTTAGCATTTGTTGTAAAGCTGGTTTGGTGGTGCTGAATTCTCTTAGCTTTTGCTGTCTGTAAAGCTTTTAATTTCTCCGTCAAATCTGAATGAGATCCTTGCTGGGTAGAGTAATCTTAGTTGTAGGTTTTTCTCTTTCATCACTTTAAATATGTCCTGCCACTCCCTTCGGGCTTGTAGAGTTTCTGCTGAAAGATCAGCTGTTAACCTTATGGGGATTCCCTTATGTGTTACTTGGTATTTTTCCCTTGCTGCTTTTAATATTTGCTCTTTGTATTTAATTTTTGATAGTTTGATTAATATGTGCCTTGGCATGTTTCTCCTTGGATTTATCTTGTATGGGACTCTCTGTGCTTCCTGGACTTGATTAACTATTTCCTTTCCCATATTAGGGAAGTTTTCAACTATAATCTCTTCAAATATTTTCTCAGTCCCTCTCTTTTTCTCTTCTTCTTCTGGGACCCCTATAATTCAAATGTTGGTGTGTTTAATGTTGTCCCAGCGGTCTCTGAGACTGTCCTCTATTCTTTTCATTCTTTTTTCTTTATTCTGCTCTGCAGTAGTTGTTTCCACTATTTTATCTTCCAGGTCACTTATCTGTTCTTCTGCCTCAGTTATTCTGCTATTGATCCCTTCTGGAGAATTTTTAATTTCATTTATTGTGTTGTTCATCTCTGTTTGTTTGCTCTTTAGTTCTTCTAGGTCCTTGTTAAACATTTCTTGTATTTTCTCCATTCTATTTCCAAGATTTTGGATCATCTTTACTATCATTCTTCTGAATTCTTTTTCAGGTAGACTACCTATTTCCTCTTCATTTTTTAGGTCTGGTGGGTTTTTGCCTTGCTCCTTCATCGCTGTGTGTTTCTCTGCCTTCTCATTTTGCTTAACTTACTGTGTTTGGGGTCTCTTTTTCACAGGCTGCAGGTTCGTAGTTTCCATTGTTTTTTGTGTCTATCCCCAGTGGCTATGTTTGGTTCAGTGGGTTTTGTAGGCTTCCTGGTAGAGGGGACTGGTGCCTGTGTTCTGTTGGATGAAGCTGGATCTTGTCTTTCCGGTGGGCAGGTGCACGTCTGCTGGTGTGTTTTGGGGTGTCTGTGGCCTTATTATGATTTTAGGTAGCCTCTGTGCTAATGGATGGGGTTGTGTTTCTGTCTTGCTAGTTGTTTGGCATAGGGTGTCCAGCAGTGTAGCTTGCTGGTCGTTGAGTGGAGCTGGGTCTTGGCGTTGAGATGGAGATCTCTGGGAGACTTTTGCTGTTTGATATTAATGTGGAGCTGAGAGGTCTCTTGTGGACCAGTGTCTTGAACTTGGCTCTCCCACCTCAGAGGCACAGCCCTGATGCCTGGCTGGAGCACCAAGAGCCTGTCCTCCACACGGCTCAGAGTAAAAGGGAGAAAAGAAAGAAAGAAGGAAAGAAGAAGGTAAAATAAGATAAAGTAAAATAAAATAAAAGTTATTAAAATAAAAAATATTAAGAAAAAATAATTTTTTTAAGTAATAAAAAACAAAAAAAAAGGACAGACAGAACCCTAGGACAAATGGTAAAAACAAAGCTATACACACAAAATCACACACAGAAGCATACACATACACACTCACAAAAAGAGAAAAAGGAGAAAATATATATATATTGTTACTCCCAAAGTCCACCTCCTCAATTTGGGATGATTCGTTGTCTTTTCAGGCATTCCACAGATGCAGGGTTCATCAGGTTGACTGGGGAGATTTAATCCTCTGCTGCTGAGGCTGCTGGGAGAAATTTCCCTTTCTCTTCTTTGTTCGCACAGCTCCTGGGGTTCAGCTTTGGATTTGGACCCGCCTCTGCGTGTAGGTCACCTGAGGGCGTCTGTTCCCCACTCCGACAGGACGGGGTTAAAGGAGCAGCTGATTGGGGGCTCTGGCTCACTCAGGCCCGGGGGGAGGGAAGGGTACAGAGTGCAGGGCGAGCCTGCGGCGGCAGAGGCCGGCATGACGTTGCACCAGCCTGAGGCGCGCCGTGCGTTCTCCTGGGGAAGTTGTCCCTGGATCACGGGACCCTGGCAGTGGTGGGCTGCACAGGCTCCCGGGAGGTGAGGTGTGGATAGTGACGTGTGCTTGCACACAGGCTTCTTGGTGGCTGCAGCAGCAGCCTTAGCATCTCATGCCTGTCTCTGGGGTCCATGCTGATAGCCGCGGCTCGCGCCCGTCTCTGGAGCTCGTTTAGGCGGTGCTCTGAATCCCCTCTCCTCCTGCACCCGTAAACAATGGTCTCTTTCCTCTTCTGCAGCTCCAACCTTTTCCCGAACTCCCTCCCAGCTAGCTGTGGCGCACTAGCCCCCTTCAGGCTGTGTTCACACAGCCAACCCCAGTCCTCTCCCTGGGATCCGACCGAAGCCCGAGCCTCAGCTCCTAGCCCCGCCCGCCCCGGAGGGTGAGCAGACAAGCCTCTCGGGCTGGTGAGTGCTGGTCGGCGCTGATCCTCTGTGCGGGAATCTCTCCGCTTTGCCCTCCGCACCCCTGTGGCTGCACTCTCCTCTGTGGCTCCGAAGCTTCCCCCCTCGGCCACCCGCAGTCTCCGCCTGTGAAGGGTCTTCCTAGTGTGTGGAAACCTTTCCTCCTTCACGGCTCCCTCCCACTGGTGCAGGTCTCGTCCCTATTCTTTTGTCTCTGTTTTTTCTTTTTTCTTTTGCCCTACCCAGGTACGTGGGGAGTTTCTTGCCTTTTGGGAGGTCTGAGGTCTTCTGCCAGCGTTCAGTGGGTGTTCTGTTGGAGCAGTTCCACGTGTAGATGTATTTCTGTTGTATCTGTGGGGAGGAAGGTGATCTCCGCGTCTTGCTCTTCTGCCATCTTGAAGCTCCCTTTTCTGATTTTCAGTTTTTTAGATCAAGAGTACGAGTATTTCATTTCATGCAGAAGGGCAGTGCACATTCATTGTAGTAGTGGTCCTGTCTAATTCTCTCCTAATGTCTGAAAGGTACCATGTTTCAGGATGGGTGAAGATGGTCATGCTTCTCAGATACATTTTGATTACCTTGGTGATTCTCATCCATATCCTTGTCCCCCACAACCTGGAGTTTCATCAGTTCATCTCCTCTCCAGCTGTGCTCTCTGCAAGTGAATCCCTTTGAGAGTCCATCTGTGTATTTCACAATACCTTCCTGCTTTCAAAATCTGTGATTTCATATGTCTAGTGGACTTCCTCTCCTCGGAATCCTTCTTCCAAGGGCACTGAGAAGGACATGGTTCTCTGTCCATTTACTCCCTTCACTGAGGGCACCTATGTGCCAGGCCTTGGGGACACAAGTGTGGGTGATTCAGAACTTTGTCCCCCAAACAGCTTACAGTCCTGTAGGGCCATGATCAAGGGAAGCCCCAGGATACTAAAAGACTGACACCCAAAGCAGAGCATCAGAGGGGAAGTGATACTGAGTACAATGCAACATGTTCATCTGTGTTTATAAACTTCCAACTTCTCTCTATGGCTGTTTCCTAATACCCTAACTCCCCTGTCTGGATTTCTAGGCCCTGCATAGTCTGATGCCACCAGACATAACCACCCCATCTCTCTCCCTGCCATCACAAATCATCTGCTCCTATTGGGTAGCCTATCCCCCTTGTTTTTCCCTGTACACCCTCTTATTCTTAACTCTGGGTCTTTGCTCACATTTTCTGTCTAAATGAACCTTCTACTACCACCTCCACCAATAACACCAACAACAATTCTCAGACCCATTTCACTTTCTGAGACCAACTCACTTCCTAATTCTTTATGAAGCGCCCTCCAACCACACCAAACATTCTATAACTTTCTCTGAACTCTCACAGTACTTAAGCTATAAGTACAAGTTAGATAACATATGTGAAAGTAATAGTTATTGGGCTGGCCAAAAAGTTCATTCGGGCTTTTCCATAACACCTTATGGAAAACTCGAACGAAATTTTTGGCCAACCCAACAAAATTTGGAAAGCACAATGCAAATATAAAGAATTGCTGTTATCTTTAACTGGTAGGAGAGCTTTTAATGCCTTCACCAACATTAGCTGTATTTCTTTATGCAAGTTAGTTCTTTATCTGTAATATAGGAAAAACCTATGTTGACATTACAGTGCTGTTATAAGGATTAATCAGATATATTGTCATGCATGTAAGCTGTCTGACTTGTGATGGGCAGCTCTTGATGGAATGATGATAGCAGTAAGGGTGTTGTTTTTTCCTCAGAGAGGATGTGTTTTTCCTTGTTCCTTTTATTGTTCAATAGGCCAGGATTGATGTGCATTTGGGGGTGAGAGAAACAGAAAATTTGTGTTACAAAAGAAAGGTTATCATAAGGATAAAATTAAATGTCCTTCAGAGCTCTGCAGCTTTCATCTCAGAATTCAGAGAAGAATTATAATATTGTAATGGTGATGCCTCCCCATTTCCTGTGTCACCACTGCTTGGCAAGAAGACAGTGGCACCACTGCTTGGCAAGAAGACAATGGTTTGGCCCTGACACTCCCTTAGAGACTAAGGGATCATTGTTCTCTAGTGGACAGTGTCTATCAGAATTGAAGGCACTCA
Source organism: Balaenoptera ricei (assembly GCF_028023285.1). Taxonomy (NCBI): domain Eukaryota; kingdom Metazoa; phylum Chordata; class Mammalia; order Artiodactyla; family Balaenopteridae; genus Balaenoptera; species Balaenoptera ricei. The sequence continues at coordinate 131,339,342 of NC_082639.1, forward strand.
CCAGCTGAGGAAAGTAGAGATGAAGGAGAGGGGCAGGGTGGCAGCTGCCCTTTCTGGAAGGTAGTGACTTTCTGACCTTTAGAATTAAAATGTTTCCCAGTACAGTGCTTAGATGCTGAGCTATCAGCACAGAATAGTGTTTGTAAACTGGAATGATTTCACCTACAATCCCTCACCCCCATCCCACCAAGGGGCATTTCACAATATCTGAAGACATTTTTGGTCATCATAACTTGACCAGGACGGGGGTTCTATGGCATCTAATGGGTAGAGGCCAAGGATGCAGCTAAACATCCTGCAGTTCACAAGACAGCACCCCAACTAAAATTATCTGGCCCAAAATGTCAAACGTGTGGAGCTCAAGAAACCCTGCATTGGAAGCTGTTCTAACCCATAGCTCTGAGTTCCACTAATCCTGTGCCGAACTATCTGAGCCCCAAACCACTTCTTCCTTTGTGTCTTCCCTAGACCCAGGGTCCAGAAAGACCAAATTGGCATTAATTAATAGAAATCAATCAGCAAACCCTGAAGATCCAGAACAAATGTCACTTCCCCTATGAATTCTCCCCTAGATAGTGTATCCCCTTCTATGCTGGACAGCGTTTGACCACCTTACTTACAACTGGGGGATTTTAACACAAGGAGTTGATTTCAGGAGATGGGAGAGCTTAAAAACCAAACAGGTTGATGAAGCAATCCAGAGATTAACACCAGCAAGAAGCCACTACCGCCAGAGGACTGGAAAGATGAAGAAAGGAGGCAGTGTTTCTAGAGCCCAGGGGCCGGTAGGAGCTGGAACCTCAGACAGACACAGTCATCCTTGGAATCACTGCATGAAGACAGAAGCAGACAGGAAAAAAATACCTCAGTTGCTCCCTTCCTCCTACCTACTAATCTCTCACCAGTGTTTCCCAATGACTGAATCCAGTGAAAGTCAGCTGGCAAGGGAGCTTGGGAGATACAGCCTCCAAGGGTCAGCCCTTTGACAAAACAGAGAGAAGCAGAAAAAAGAGGAGGAAAGGATCTAAGGTCAAAGAGGACCAAGACCAAAACAGCACCCAGTGCAATTTGGATCCACATCTTCTGTGGCTCTGGCCATATTGTCTCATAGTATTATTTATAGTATTATTCCCTTCCCTTTTCTCTTTCTCTATGGGCTGGAATGCAGATGTAATGACAGTAGCTGGAGCAGCCACCTTGGACCACAAAATGAATGATGCAGTCTGAGGATGGCAAAGCAACAAGACAGAAGAAGCCTGGATTCCTTATAATTGTGGAACTACAATGCTGCCCACCTAGACTTCTATGTGAGAGAGAAATAAACCTTTTATGATTAATCCATTTCCATTATTACTTGGGATCTCTCTATTACAGAGCTGAAACAAAATCCTAATTAACACAATGCCCTTTCCTCCTGGATCTTGATGTCCAAAGCATATTAGAGATTCTCTTTCATTCACTCATTCTCAGTCCAGAAACTAACAAAAGCAGAGACAGTGCCATGGCAACATCTTGTTTTAGGAATGTCTTTTGGGCATGTAAAATTTTATGGAACCTCTCAAATCAACTTGCTTGAGCAGATATTTATTTTTTTATCCCCATATTCAAAAATAAAATTTCAGTCAGTAATAAACAGTAGAGAAAGAAAAAAAAATACAAAATGACAGATGGAATAGTGTTTCTCAAACTCTTGGATGGCAATGAAATCACCTGGAAAACTTGTTAAAACAGATTCCTGGACCCTAGACTCAGAGATTCTGATTTAGTATATTTGGGGTGAGGCTAAGATTTTGCATTTCTAACAAGCTCCCAAGTGACGCTGATACTGCTAGCCCAGCAACTACACTTCCAGTAGCATTATTTTAGAATATAATGCCCAAAGATTGGAGACGAGTTGACGAAAACCGTCCATTGTCTTAGACACAACATAAATGTGGGGCCTTTGAAAATGACATGAGTGAAACGTGTAAAAAGCTAAGGTTAGCCATATTCCTGCAGTAGAAAGATCACTAAAGAACCGGTAGGAAAACAGAAATTAAGTGGGTGGCTTGAATAAAGGATCTATGTCACTAGATGAAAGGGAGATTCTCGAACCTACAAAGATTTGATAGTGCTGGGGGAATGGCTGCCAGTCTGCGGTCAGCTTATCCCCCAGTCCTGTCAGCCAGCTCAGCCAAGGAAACAGAGAGGCACTCTTACAGCTTGGCAATTGCCATGGTCCCTTGTGAGAGGTGCCAGGGATGGGGTTGGGGTGGAGATTTGGGAGACTTGGGGACACTTTAGACCCCTTTTCAATCCATCACAAATAAGCAGTATAATATAAGCTAAAAAAAAAAAAGATAAGTGTTCTCACATTTGAGCACAGTTTCAATGCAAGTCTCCTAGCCAGCCCTTTTCCAACTACATTACTATCCGGAGTACTTCCTACACAGAAATACTGACGTTCCACTGCCAAGGAGCGTGGGTTAAAATCTTCTCTCTCCCCAAACCCCAACCCGCAGTAATCTAATCCACTTCTGTGAAGTGTGTGTGAGATTTCACATAGACAGCAGGGCAGAATAAGTGATCTGGAAATAAATTATTGGCTGTCTAAACATAGACACCAAATTTAGATATTGACAGAGCTTAACATAAAACTTCCTTCCTCCTCCTTTCTTTTCCTATTTCTTCTCCTTCCTTCTTTATTTCTCGTTCTCTGCACATCTGCAACTCCTACACTCCATCCCCACCCCTTTCAACAATCAGTGAGCTTTTTAGCAGGATTTAACTTCATCCTGAGCACTTCTCTCTCTTCTGGACTAAACTGGCAGAACTCAAAGATGCATACAGCACCCTCTTTTCATAACTGAATCTCTACTGGGCCTTTTTCTTAATTAACCTGGTTGGCCTGGAAGGACTGCGTCATCTGTGCCTCAGGGGCCCCTTCACACCATCCCTGGGTCTGAATGACCCAATCAGAGGATTAGGACCAGGGACCAGCTTCCTGGCCTGCTTTATCTGTGAGCTGGCTGCCGGAAATATTTCTACCAGTTCAGAGAATGAGTCTGCACGGTGCCAAGCTTACATGTCATGCATAAGATGGATCATTTCTCCTCAACTGCCCCAGAGTAGGACTTTGTAAAGTGTTTATTAAGAGAGTGTTCATGACTTATCTCCACTTCCCCAAAAAACAAAACCCGTCATGGAAAATCTTATCCCTAACTTAGAATCTGGGAATTCTGAGGTCAGGTTTCTGAAATTCCTCTCTTTTTTTTTTGGTCATACGATCTATCTGCCAAACATGCTGTCATGCTTCTGGGCCCAGAGCTCTGTCTGGTATCATCTGGAGACTTCACTGGAATTACTTAGACAACTATCTCTCTCTCTCTCTCTCTCTCTCTCTCTCTCTCTCTCTCTCTCTCTCTCTCTCTCTCTCTCTCTCTCCCTCCCTCCCTCCCCTCCCTCCCCTCCCTCCCCCTCAGTCCCATGTCTCTTCTCCACGTGGCCTCTCCACATGGACTCTCCAGCAGGAAAGCCAGGCTTCTTACACGACGACACATGGCTTCCAAAAGTGAGGGTTCCAACAGTGAGGGCTACAAGTCTTCTTAACAGCTAAGCAGGCATAGAACTGGAGCAGAGTCACTTTCACCTCCTTCTATTTGTTAACAGGAGTCCAGCCCTGATTCAATGTGGGAGAGGACCACACAAGAGCATCAAGTATCGGGACGTGTGGTTCACTGGGGGACCTTCCTTAGAGACTAGCTATCACAGCTGAATATTCCAGTGTGCCAAAATCTCCTAAACCCTGATGAGGACTGGGAGTGCTCACCAATATCTGTGTTCTCCTTGTCTTCCTTGGGCACGCCAAACTTTCCAGCCTCCTTTGAAATTAGGTGTGGCCGCGTCAATGCGTTTGGTCTGATAGAATACACATGGAAGTGCCAATGGCCTCACTTCCAGGCCTGACCTATCCGAGTGTCCCACTAGGTTTAGTATCCATTATTGGCTCTTGCCTGAACCAATCTTGGCTAGGATGCTTGCAAAATGATAGATTTCTAACTCCAGCATGTCTTTCAGTCAGTGCTCAGACTTACTGTAGGCAAGAGCCCTCTCTTCTCACCCATTTATTTATTTGTTTACTTATCTATTGATTATCAATGACCTTCTTATTGCCCTTAATTATTTTGGTGTTTAAATTGTCCCAGATTTGTTCAGTGAGAGCCCCTTCAAGTAGGATCTGTGTCTTTTTTGTGTGTTTTAACTTCCTTACTTTCTAACATAACAAAATATCTCATTTTCTACCTACCCTATCCCAGCCCTGGGATTTGCTATTTCTCTAAGGAACCCTGATTCCATTTATTGGGAAACAGTATTTAGAAACCAAGATGAGCTAATTGCTACAGGTGCTGTTGGGGTGGTTTTGCTTCTAGATCCTTGTTGCAGACAAAGCTAGAAAATATATGAATGTTTATATATATACATATACAAACATGTACATAAATGTGTATATAATATATTTATGCATACATAAACATAGTTTAGAAATAATGAGTTCACACAGATAATATGAAATACAATTTATCCCCACAGGGTTTGTTCTTGCCTACTCCCATTCCATATATGTACCTTCTCCATAATGAGATATCTGGACCCCAACAAAATATATATTTATATATTTACTCATTTGCTTAATCCTAGAATACACCTGAAGTAGCTTCAGAATTTCTTCGAAATACTTTAAGGTTCATATGTTTCAGTTTGCTTTCAGTGTTAGGTTCTTTTCCCCCTTCCCATCCCTGCTGATTTAATTAATGTATATTTTATACCCAGTTGGCCCTCTGTATCTTCAGTTTCCACATTCGTGGATTCAAACAACTGCAGATTAAAAATTCAAAAAAAACTCCAGAAAGTTCCAAAAAGCAAAACTTGAATTTGCCTCATGCTGGAAACTATTAACATAGCCTTTACATTGTATTTACAACTATTGCTATAGCATTTACATTGTATTAGGTATTACGATGTAATCTAGAGATCATTTAAATTATACAGGAGAATGTACATAGGTTATATGCAAATATGCTATTTTGTATAAAGGACTTGAGCATCCATGAATTTTGATATCTGTGGGGTGGTCCTGGAACCAGTCTGCTGTGGATAGCAAGGGACAACTGTATATATTTTAAATATGTAGTGCATAAACACGCTTCCAAAAGGCAAATTAAACAGATATTTTTATTCTCTAAGAATAATTTTATGCAACTCCCTTCCATATCCCTTCCACCTCATTTCCCTTCCACCATCCCTTGTAAGTAGCCAACTTTATTGTTTTCTGGTTTATTCTTCCCATTTCTTTTTGTAAAAATAAACTGTATACATATGTTTTTTTAAAAATTTCCTCATCTTTTTTACACAAAGGGTAACATACTATATTTATATGCTCTTTTGTACTTTTTTTTCACTTAACACTGTCTCTTGGCAATCACTACTCAATACTTTCATAGAGACTTTTCTTATTTTCTTATTTTTTTTTTACAGCCATATAGCATTCTATTATGTGCCTGTACCATAATTCACTCAGCCAATCTCCTATACTTGGACATTTAGGTAGTTCCAAAATTTTGCAGTATAAACAATGCTGCAATAAATAACCTTTTGCATATATGTTTTTTTATTGTTAGAAGTATATCTTCAAGGTAAGCCCTAGGATCAAAGGGTAAACACTAACATTTACAATGCCTATAGAGTTTGTAACATTTTACATTTTCATCAGCAATGTATGAAAACGCCTGTTTCCCAACTTCACTAGTATAATTTGTCAAGCTTATGAACTTTTGCCACTCTCGATGGATAGAAAATAGCATCTCATCTATACATATTGTATAATTTTTCTCAGAGTGAAAAGACAGCTCACAAAAGAAACAGGAATACCACCTAAGTGAACTAGAATTCACAGGAGACAATTATAACGCTCAACTAAAAGAGGTTGATTACCAACCAATGATTCTGGCTGGGGTGTGAATTCTAAAACTGCCCATATCCAGAGTCATACTTCTTTGAAAGCTGAGACCTATTCATAATATGCTTTGCCAATTGGAGAGCCCGTCCATTTGCCTTAAATGGGGTTGTTTCCACAAATACACTCTCAAATTTCTAATGATGTTTTTAATTTAATTCTTTAATAATCTATTTTAGCTTTGTTGACTGATTGATGTGGGAAAAAATTCCATATGCCCGTGCAGGTTGATTTTCTACCCAACTGGTTCAATTAATAAATCGGCCACTTGACTCCATAGAATTCTTTACACATTCCTCCTCTCTGGAAGGACCATATTTTGCATAGATAGTTAAGTATCGGATTGTGTTCTGCATCTATTTCCTACCTATATCTGGCTCTACAGTCATAGCTGCTAATATCATTCTATGATTTATAAGATTTCAGTCTGCCTTTCAAGTCTTCTCTCTCATTTTTCCCACAGAGTTGATACTCTACGTCAGGGGTTTTCAATTGCTTTTATGGTATGAAATTGTTTCAAATGAAATTCACTATATATAAAAGATTTGTACAAAGGATAGATCAGAAGATGGTCATTTGTTGCACAAAAGATTTCAAAAGAATATTCCTTTATTTTGAACCCTCCCTATATGCATTTCTTTGTATAAAACTGAATGCAAATTGTCAACTAAATAGAACAATGGAACTCTAATGATGATCACAAAAGTTTTAATTCAGGGGTTATCCATGACATTTGTATTTTTATATCAGCATCAGTATAATTTTGTTTTTAACAGCATCCCTTGCAGTCTTAGGCTATGCTTCAATTACATGAATCCAAAAGCTTTAAAGAGGAGTAATAGTGTTTTGCTAGCAATGTCTAACAATAGTAGGAATTTCTTATCATGAAGATAAAAGTCAAACAAGTCCAACATAAAATATGCAATGAAAGTATGAGTTATAACACATGATCCCAATGCAATATGTTGCCTATTAGCTTATTACTGAACCATCCACTGTGTTTCTTTGACAAGACCATGTGGCAAATATGGCTGTGCCTAAGCCTTGCCTGGAATGTCATTGAGCAGAGCACTCAGGCTGCAGTGAATAGCTCACATGGGTAGACATCAACTGGTCTGAATTCCAAAAATTACAAATGATGTACAGATATAACCAGCAAGATCACAAAATTCTTGAGGAAAGGAACACTTAATTTTATATCCCTATCGTATTTAGCGTGGTAAATCTAGTTGTTGTTTTGTATTATCCTGTAAGTCTTTTCAGGTATATGTGATTTGTATCCACAAATGATTTCAAGACTCTTGAATGCAGAAACTCTGTGTGTGCATATGCATGTGTGCATGTGTATGTGTATGTGTGATGAAATAGTGGCAGGATCCCTGGTCTTTGCCCCTATTGCTACTTACTGTGGCTTACCTTCCTCTACCAGCATGCTGAACCAATAGGATTATGGTGAGACTCCTAGGCTGTAATAGTCTCTTAGGATTACAGCTATCTCCTCTTTCTCATCTTTCCCAACAAGATACATAGTCCCAAACTTCCTAAAGTTCTGCTTCCCTAGTCTGGTCAAGTGCTCAGCTAATCTTTGCTGAGAAGGGCAGGGCTCCTGAGATGTACACTACATATAAGTAAGACAAAGGAGTTAAGTAAATGATACTGGACATGTTATTTAGCTTTATCTGTAACATTGGGGTAACTTATTCCAAAAGATTGTTTCAATGACTAAATATGTTATTACATATAAAATGCTTAGAATAGTGCCTGGCAAGTAGAAAGCCCAGAATATGTTAGCTATCATTAATATGTATAGAATGCCTACCATGTGCCCAGTGCTTTACTGGATCCTTCAGTACGTTATCTCATTTAACTGAAGTGTATCGCTCCATTACTCAGATTCTCATAAGTGAACAATACTGAAACTAATACTTGCTTAGTGAAGACTTACTGAACATACAAGTGAATGAATGAAGAATGAAGCTGTTCTTCCTAGACCTTCTTCTCTCATTCCCTTTGTTTTCTACACCTTAGATCTGGATGACATGAAAGGACAGGCCAAGGCTTATTTTTGCTCCTTTGAATGCAAGGTCTTAGAGGTTTTGTTCATGTGTTTTGTGTCATGGTCAACATTCAACCATTCACGGTGATGCTTGTTTCGCTTCCAATACAGCACCCCTGCCTTGCATATGCTATTTACTCTCCTAGGCAGCAGCCTGAAACACTGAAGCAGATGCTCTGTGTGTAGCTTCACCTAACTGTGCCAGAGTTTCAGCTCTCAGATTGGAAATAAAATAAAAGTATGCACAAGTTTGGCAGGTGGGAGTGAGGCAAAGAGAGGGAAGGAGAAAGAGGCAGGGAGAAGGGAGAATTCTGGCCTAGCGCTGAAGAGATACAGGGCTTTATAAGAGCTCACCAACACAAAGAATTGAACAGAATGTTGCCAAAACTAGGCTGCCTGCAAATGCCAAATAATAAGAATCCTTTATCAGGAACACTAGGAACCCTTTCAGGAGAGAAGCATAAAGAATTCCAGGAAGCACATATTCAAAGCCTGTTTCCTAGGCAGCTGAAGCCGCCCACCTTCCCTTGAACAAATGGAGCCAAATTCAGTTCTCAAATGTGCCATTTGCCTTGCCTTTCAAAACACTCCTGAGAATTCAGCTGGTATCTTTTGTTTTCTGAAAGAAGCCTGTAAGAGAAGGGTTTGATGCTGCTATCCGGTCATTGGAAATCTTTTAATTCCAAGCCCTGTCTCCCAACCGCCCCACCTCAGCCCTTAGCCCACCTCTGTAGCAGCCTCAAGCTGAGTTGTCACTCTAGTGAATGTGGAAATAGAACATGTCAGCTGATCTCCCTTGCAGTTCTTTGAAGTTCTTGGGAAGGAATAAAGCAAATGATCTATTGCTGGTTTCTGGGACCCTAAGTGTAGCTTTAAAACTGGATTTAGATGGCATATGAGATAAGGAGACAGATTTGGGAGAGGAAATGAGAGTCTGCTTAAATAAATTATAGTATGTCGATGTGACAAAATATTATACATAGCCATTAAGAAGCATGTTGTATGAAAGTACTTAATTATATGGGGAAAACTTCAAGGATAAACTATTAAATGGGAAAAAAAATCAAGTTTCAAAACAGATCATCCCATTAAAGTAAAAATGCCTGTACCTAGAAGGAAAACTATCAAAATGTTAACAGTGTCTGCATCTGGGTAATAGAATTATGAGTAACTTTTAATTCCTTCTTTGTTTTTCTTTTCTTCTAAATCTTCTGTGATGAACACTTATTAAATTTTAATCATGAAATGTATATTAATGTAGACTAAACTAGATATAATAAAAGGAATATAATGTACAAATTGGGTGACAGTAGTGCCAGGTTAAAACCATAGCGTTCTTGATCTCACATCTTTCATCTTTCCGCTGTCAGTACTTGTATCTCAGTTTTACAAGTTAACATTTTATTATACATTGTCTCAGGTCCCTGATGCTCCTTTGAAAGCTTACCCTGTTTCCCCAGGATTGTGGCTTATTTTCCTCTTGCACATAAACCCCCGCCTTCAACCATTCAGCATAGAGCTATACACACAGCAAGTATCAAATTGAATGGTCCAGTCTAGCAGGGCCAGTCAACGTGAGGAGGAAGGACATGTTAAGAGGTGCTAACAAAGAGGTGAGTCAGTTGGCCCAAGATGAGGACAGATACATGGATAAGCAATTGTTTCCATTCCTAACTTTGTATTCCCTGTGAAGGAAGAGAGGGGAAGCAAGGGGATCTTCCAAACATTTTAATTTGAAAGAAATTCTCTCTTTCACACACATAAACACACACAGAGCCTGTTGCTCGTTAGGACCTTTCGCACCCAGCATAGAGTTTAGTAGTGCTCAATAAATACTCCTTGAAGGTGCAAAAAAAAATCCCACTCTCCATTATATTGTGTCATCACAGACCCTAGTTTAGACTAGAGAACACAGCCAACAGGGCAAGACCAAAGCACCTACCCAGTCGTAAAGTTCAGAGCCCTCAAGAGGGGAAAGGAGTTTACCAGAGGTTGCTATGGGTGGCCAGGGTGGAGAGGACAGACCACCCAGGTAAAGCTCATTCCAGGGTCTCCTGGCTTCCCAAGAAGCCTGGCAGGGAGCACTCCTCAGCGAGCATGCAGCCAAACACCATCCTTTCCTGCTGGGACTAGAGTGCCTTGTGGGATGGGGATTGTAAGAAATGTTTAGAACAAGCCTGGCAAACTGGCAGCCCACCGTCAGATGTAATTTTTGTTTTGTTTTGGTTTGATTTTGACTTTTTCATAGTGTTTTCCAAACACGTGATTTCAAATGCTTTATTTTTGATGCAATGGCGCAGGTGTGCCCCAGGTGACGCCGCCCCACCTCTTCCTAGTCTTCTTCCTGGCAGTTTCTCTAATTCACATAACCCCAAAACTTTTGGGTTTATAACCTCTGCTTGGAAGGAAGCCATAGGGAACATTTAGTCTAATACTGCAGAGAAGATAATAAAAGTTTTAATTATAGTAGCAAACATCCGGGTATGTGCTTACTCTGTGCCCGATTCTATCTTAAGGGCTTTATAGGCATGCATCATCTAACCTTTAGAGCAGGCTGAAACCAACACTGTAGGATTGTGTTCAGATCTCCTTAGGCCCCTCTTACTAGTGTTATGTTTTCCTCCCCAGATTCTGTGTGCTCAAGCATCTAAATCAGGCACTTACAACTCTTTCTCAGAGGACTGACATCAGGCTGCTGGAGCCTGGTAATTTATTTTCTCCCCCACCTCTTCCTGGCAATGACTAATTGGCTGTAAGATTACTTGCGCTCCGGAGATCTACTGCAGGACCAGGCTGGAGCTTCACTTGGAAACTCACCTTTCCTTGGTCTCTTCCCCTTCCCCATCATCCTTGAATATTCTCGTCTTACATATGAAGAAATTGAAGCCCAGAGTCACTTGCCCTAGTGCTCAAAATGACAAGTTGCAGAACCTAGATCTGTCTGACCTTCCTAGGGTTAAAATATGACAGGAAAAAATAAATAAATTGTAAAAAAAAAAAAAAAAAAAAAAAGGGCTGAACTCTTCCTTTTTATACATGATGTATAAATCATTTATACAGTGGTAATGATGACTTATCCAGTTGTACCAGCCTGTCTCTCTTTTCATCTCTCTTTCTTTCCCTTCCTCTCATCTAAAGGGTCTTTATTTGGGAAAACTGTGGACATAGAAAAGGGTTTAATTGAGGAACAAGATATGTTGATAGAAGTCCATGATGGTAGATGTTTCATTCTATGCACCCAACAAAGCTCCTCTGCCATGTCACCATATTGACAAATAAAGCATTTTGCAGCTTAGCTAGATGTTTTGGCATTATTTCAATATATTTGAACCAAATAATTGCATAAAAGCTCAGTCATATATTCATACAACAAATATTTACTGAGACCTATCCTATGCTAAACTCTGTGGTAGGACTCCGGTATATTGTTAGGAACAAGACAGCCTTTTGCAAAGTTATGCCATGGAGAGGTTATTCCTTGAGGCAGTGGTAATGAGGACCACAGTCACTGCTTTTCGTAAGTACATGTGAAGTAGGGGCTCTCACATTTGTCAGGCTCTGCGACAATAGCAAGAGGAGGTTCTCTGCAGGCAATGTTGCAGGTCTGTCCTTTGAGTTCCATCAGCCTCCATGCTCTAATATCATTCTTTAAACCTCACACAAAAGCGTGGGCGCATCAAATGAGGACAAACCACAGCCATGCTCCCCTGCAACCTCCTTACGTTAATTACTTGTTTTCTATGTTTACACCCAGACCCTTATTAATGTGGTAGACCCAAGTATGAGTCAAATGATTAGCTAAAATCCCCAAAGCCAAAGACTCCATTAGAAAGTCACAATAAAACTGAAAAATGGTCTGGTTCCTCCTGTGCTACCATTTACTGCAGGTGCCTTGAGTGTTTTTTTTGTTTTTTGTTTTTTCCTCTAAGAACAATAATACATCTTGGGCCCTTCGTAGTTTTCTTTTCACTGATGTTTTAAACAAAGAGACAATACAATCAAACACTAGTAACGCTTTTAAAAATCTACTGTTTTCAAAGTATTTTACTATGGCATATGCATTCTTATTTAAATAGTGATCACTTATAAATACATATTATATAATTTAATCTTTAAAATTTACTCTTTAAAAATATAGAAAGTCAGATATTGTTGTCATGACTCTGTAGATGAGAAAACTGAAGCTCATAGTTTCTAAGTTACTTGTCTTGTCTAAACTCATACAGTTCTGTTTGTCTCCACTCTGCAAAGCTAGTGGTTGATAATTTTATTTGAATGTATCTTTTCATTTGCTGTCACTTTTCTTACTTTCATATATATCCCATAGGGTATTTTCTTCTATTGTCTATTTTCCATTTTATTCTGCCTCAATTAAAAGAAAAATAAAAGAAAATCTACTTTGTTATTCTCTTAGTATGTAATATTATCTTGAAATTCATTTATAAGGATCATAACATTTTAATATTTTCCCCTCTGCTTCCATAATTGAACAAATATAGAAAATGGCCCTCTGTTTCTATTTCAGTGGTCAATAAGTTATTTTAATAATTAATTCTTTTGGCTCTTTGGCTGAATTAGTTAAAACATTATGTTGAAGCAATATCATGGCTGAAATCTCTAGTCAGCAATTTAAATCAATCTCTTTATTATCAATAGTAATAGTATAACAAATATTTGTATATTGACTGTTTAATATTCAGTTTAAAAGAAAAACGTTTCTTGAAACATTAGTTTGTAAGCTCTGTGGAAAACGTGTCTCTTTGGTTTCATGGATTTAAGCGCAGTTCCTGGCACAGTGTAGGCATGACCTTGAGGGTGTCAAAATCCAGAGTAGGAAAAGGTAGGCAACGAATGAAGTGCAGAAGGCTGGCACAGAACACCAAAGGTACAGCAAAGAAAATTAGCTAAAAAGGCTTGGTTGAGATGTAGGTTAAAATTACTGACCTTTGAAAGAGAGATTCTATACAATTTCACAACCACGCAGCTTTCCCTTTTCTTATGCCTCCCTCCTCTATCAAAGTATCTCCAGTGTTCCAGAGCTTATGAATATTCATGAATAACAATGATAGAGAAGCCCTAGGTGAGATGCTAATATCTTTTCAGCTTTACACCAACCTTTAAATAACCCTGTAGGATTGCACTGCTGTCAATGAATGTTAGGATAGAAATTGAAAGATGCTGATGGATGTAAAGAGATCTTCAGAGGAAATCTCCTGAGTCTAGGTGTCTGTTCTTCACAGCTACAACAAAATGGGTTGTTGGCGATGTTTAAATAAACTCAATTAATGAAGCATGAGGATTGGTGCTTCTTAATCCCTTCTTGTGTAGGAGTCCTCTGAAGTCCTTATGAAAACCATGAACCCTCTCTTTCTTTCAAAAAAAAAAAAATAAAGCATGCTTTTACATATACCCCTCCTTGTTTTCCATTTCTCTTGGCTCTCTCACTCCCTGATGGACCCATGGACTTCAAAACTACAGACCCAGGGTGAAAATTTCCGGTCTAGATCATTTCTAAGGCCCCTTCTATATCTAACAGTCTATTTGTCTATGAGTTGACATAGTTGTATTCAGATTTTAACACTGCCAAGGTTTAGCCGTATTACCTGGGTTAAGTTTCTTAACATCTCTGAGCTTCTGGTACTTCATTGTAATTGTAAGGATTAAAAGAAATAATGTGTGTAAAAAGCCTGACCTGTCCCCCTTCACCTCTGTGATAGAGCAAATAATGGCCCTCTTCCCAAATTTGTCCACACTCTAATCCCTGGCTCCTATAAATATGTTAAATTATAGGGCAAAAGAGACTTTGCAGATATAGTTAAGGTAGGCTTTAAGACAGGGAGATTATCCTGAATTTCTGATGGGCCCAATTTAATCACTTGAGTCTTAAAAGCAAAGAATTTTTCCAGTTGGAATCAGAGAGATGCAGTGGAAGAAGATGCAGGAGAGATGGGGCAGAGGAGAGATAAGACAGATGTGGAACATGAAGACCCAACCAGCACTGGTGACTTTGAAGATGAAGAGGGAGCCATTAGCCAGGGAATGCAGGCGGCCTCTAGAAGCTGAGAACATTGGCCTATAGTCAACAAGGAAATGGGGACGTTGGTCCTATAACTAAAAAAACTGGATTCTTCCAACAACCTGAGAAGTCCTGGAAGTAGGTCCTCCCCCAGAGCCTCCAGTAAGGATTGCAGCTCTGCCAACACCTTGATCTTGGCCTTGTGAAACCCTGAGCAGAGCCCAGCCAAGCTGCCCAGACTTTTGATCTACAGAACTGTGAGATAATAAATGTGTGTTGTCTTAAGCCACTAAGTTTGATCTAATTTGTTTTCCAGTAATAGAAAACGAATATCACCTCATTCCACTACTCCTCATTCAACCAACCAGTCAGTTAGTTGCACCCTAAGGTGAGTTTACACTGATACGTTGCTGTTCCCAGATTTTTTGGGTTTTGACCTCAAATTATACTCACTCCTCCGCTTATAAGTGGAAGGAATTGTAGGCAGCAACAATCAGGAGCGAGAAGGTGTTTTGAAAACATGATGTTTTTTTCCTGGCATTTCTGAAATTATACCACAAAGGAAGCCACAGGTCCAGTCAGCCTTTTTACAAGCGAGACTTCATGGCTGTCTCTCAGGATCTGTCTGGATGGATTCCTTAGCAGCACCCTGCCCTCCCTTCCAGAATGATACCTTTCTTTTTCCTGGACCTCCTCCATCTCTCATTTAACTGTTTTCATCAGCCTTAGATTGCCTTCTCCATCTGTGCTGGTGAGGGGATTCCTCCAGGGATGTGGGCTCAGAACTCTACTTGGTTTCCACATGCGAATGATGGCTGTCGGGAAGCCAGGGAACGAATGGATGAGGACATACAGAACCTCCAGTAAATCATCTGCTCTGATAGAACTCCTGAGCTATGTTGGAATTCCCCAGAGCATCATAATTGCTGAGAGCCGATGCTGCAGTAGGATTTTTATCAAGTTGCTCCTTTGAAGGGAGTGAGCCCCAGTCTTCTAAACACCCAACCTGCCTGTGTGGGTCAATAAGGTTTACTATCCATCTGTTTCCACATGAAACCAGGTGACTTCACCTGGACCTACAGGGGATCATACCTAGGGGTGCATGTATCTGACATGAAGGATGCACCTGGTCTGGATGGTCCCACACAGCTCGGAAGTCAAGACATGAATGAGCAGACCCCAAATGAGATATCCTCCAGAGAGTCTGCATAGGGGCCCTAGGGCTCATCAAAAAATATAATCACAGGAACACTGCTTTTAGTGGCACAATGTGAATGACCAACAATATTTACTGGAATTTTGAAATAACATGGGAAAGAGAGATTTGACACTTTCTAGAGTTTGTAGTCATTGTCAAAGGGACTCAAACCAAAGCATGGGACAGCATTTTCACTGTGTGCATTTCAGAAGATTTCCTAGATAACAGGTGCAGAGCATCTCTGTCTCATCCTCAGGGGACTGGCCTGGCATTTCATGCTGGCTGCATTTCCACTGGCCTCTTTGATCTCTGATTGTTCAGTATGCCCTTGTGCTCAACATTTCTGAGACTTGCAGCCACAACTTCTTCTATTCTGCCTGCCTTCCCCTTGTTACAAACAGAGCATTAGATTACCTAGATTATAAATCCCAACTCAATATATGCAACAACTTAGAATGTAATTTGCCTCTCATTAAAATGTCCTGTATGAATTTTTCTTAATGTTTACGCTTTAGAAATGTGCATCAAAATTTATGTGTTGTGGACACAGCTATTTGCCTAAAGTCTATATTCAGGAACATGGGAGCAAAATGACCCTCAGGATAGAGAGAGAGGAGAACAGAAAGCAAACTTTGGAATCAGAAATTCTGGATTTAAACCCCTGACCACCCTGCAGTAGCCTTGAGTAACTATGAAATTTCTCTTTGAGTGTCTTTAACTTTAAAATCAGGGAAAGGGGATGGGAGAGGTAAATTGGGAATTTGGGATTAACAGGTACACACTACTGTACATAAAATAGATAAACAACAAGGACCTACTGTATAGCACAGAGAACTATATTCAATATCTTGTAATAACCTATAATGGAAAAGAATCTGAAAAAGAATAAATATATGTATATTTATTACAACTGAATCTCTTTGCTGTACACCTGAAACGTTGTAAATCAACTATACTTCGATTTAAAAAATAGTAAAAAATAAAAAGGCGGGAGGAGTCAGTAGACCTATTTGTTGTGAAGACTCATCTGAAATCTCTGTTCAGACAATGGCCTTCAAGCTGTCTGGACCTCTCACCCCACGTCTTTCCTATCTTATATTCTACCTTTCTCCCCCTGCTCCAGTCACGCTGTTCTACTACATGTTTTTGAAACACACCCAGCATTCTTTCCCAAGGACATTCGCACTCTCTTCTCTCTCCCTGGAAATTTCTGTCCCCAGATAACCATGTGATTTGCTTTCCCATGTCCTTGGGAGAGCTGCTTAAATCAGAGACCCAGCTACATCCCAACAGCAATATCCCACTGCCACCCCTGTACCACCCAACCCTGACACTTCTATCCCTCTTGATTACTTACTCTATATCCACAGAGCTTATCAACCCCCTGACATATTACTTGTTTATTTTGCATATTGTTTGTCCCACCCACCCACCCCTTGTAGGGTTAGGGTTGACCATTTTGTTCACTACTTTATGTGCAGCAATTAGAAATATGCCAAAAACACTCATAAACACAAATGCTGAAAGAGTGACTGAGGCGACTTATGTAAAGTGCTAATGTCTAGCAAAAGAAGGGGCAATAAATCATAGCTAAACACGGTATATCTGAGGGGTAGTTGTGGAAAAGAAAGGCTTTCTAGAGTTTTTCTTGGTGATTTAGAACTTGAATTTATTTCACTTGGTGACTTAGAATTTAAACTTACTTTACTCTACAGCTTGGAGAGGAAGGAATATCTTGGATCTGGAGGACCAGACTTAAATCACCTTAGAAGTAGCTCTCTATTGCACCGGTGAGCCACTCTAGGCTGGTTCTGGTATCTAAAGTGCTGATTCCTCACTGAAGAAGTCAGGAATCATTTTTTAATGGACTATTCATAACAAGACAGGAAGTTGGAGGGGAAAGGGATATTTAATATTTAACTCTCTGAAGAAGTGGTCCCATATAGTGGAAATGGCACGGATTTGGGCTCCACAAGATCTGGATTCAGTTGCTGATTCTACCACTTATCAACTGAGGAAATGAGCAAAATTTACCGTTCCTGAGTCTTAGGTTCTCTTCATCTTAATTGGTGGTAAGAATAGATATTATCTCACAATGTTTCTGTTTTACTTGCATGTCTCATTGATGAGAAATTAGGCCATGTATTGAAAGTGCTTTGCAAACTATTAATCACTAAACAGGGATTGGTGGTTGTTATTATTATTTAGTGGGAACGGCAGGCTCTGCAGGTTCTCTTGACCTCAAAAAAAAATGCTACTTAGTCATTTGTACAAGATTTTGACTTTGACATGTTGTTACATTTTGCAAGTTTCTTCCCAATCTGCAACTTTCCTTGCTTTGAGCTCTGATAGCTGTCTAGCACATTTACTTTTATATTCAGACAGTACTTTTCTTCAAGAAACTCAAGAGGTTTTGTAGACAATTATTTATTCATTCTTGCATTCTGAGAGAGAAGGAAGAAGAACATTCTTTTGAGTCTGGAAAAATGGAGAGAAGCAGGGTCAGGAATGCCAAGACAATTTCTCATCCATGCATTGACTCCCATTTCTATGGGTCTGTGGAAGGAGGGGTTTGTGCCCCCTTATCTGGCCTGCTCCTATCTCTACTAGGAGTCTAGGTGAGGATTTCATTCAAGACATGTGGGAAAGAGAGAGGGGCTCTTCCAGAATTTTTTGGTAGAACTTATAGTAGAGAGGAAGTGAGGCAGTTCAACTCCTGTTGGCCATTCCAGGCAAGGCCCTGGAGTCTCACTCACATCCTGAAGGTTCATCCACACCATTGCACCAGATACCTCATAGCTAAGGTCATTTGCTTAGGTTCTTGGGAAACAAGAGGCCCACTCGAGTCTCCAGGAGACTGTCAGTCAGTCCTAAGATTAGGAAAGTAAAAAGCATATCAAAGAAGCTCTTCATGAGACTGAATTGACTAAAGTCTTCATTATTCTTCATGTTGTGCAGATTTAGGCAGGTTCCTACTGGGATCCTCAATGCTAAATTACCTCATCTTTCTTAAATTACAAAACTATCCTTTTAATTGTGTCTTTTTATTGGATACTGAGTTGACTGGAAGAGACTATGGAAACATCATGCTTCACACTTTCTGAGCTGGTGTGTGAAACCCAGAAACAGATTGGTGGGAAAATGCTTCCTGAAAAAGGCTCAGCAAAACCTGGCCCTTATGTGTATGTGTGTGTGTGTGTGTGTGTGTGTGTGTGTGTGTGTGTGTGTGTGTGTGTGTGTTCCTAAAAATAGAACTGTTTCTTTTAGGGAAACCCAGAATTCAGAAAGGACAAGAGACATGAGGAAGCAAATACTTCCTATAAATGCTGGATTGTGTTTTTCCATAAACATTTACTTTTGTTCTTTTCTGATTTTCTTTGACCTTGGCTTTCATATACCAAGTAGCCAGAAGCACAGGCTTTATCAAGGGCCCCAGTGGCCAGAGGAACAACAGGGGTTCTATCCCTGGGAATGTCAGTGCCCTTGGATGTTATTTAAGCTCTCTGGCTGCTCTTCCCAGTCTCTGAAATGAACACACTACTGACCTTATGTAAATTATAGAACTAATGAGAGGCCATGATTTGTAACCCGCATGTAAGCTGGAGCCCTACTGTCCTTAAACTGTCCAATAAAATGGCCTCAAAAATCCCTATTACTTTGGTGAGAAACTTGTTTTCTCACCTGGTCTTTCTTAGAATTCTTATATTTCTTAAATTTTCTCCTAGTCCATCTGACTCTGAATTTCTGCTTTCACCAAACTATTTTATTTTATAGATCACCCGACCACCCCACACACGTGATTGCTTCTCTATACTATCTCATATACTGTGAGATAGCACCCCAATTACTTCCAGAAAACCACCAACCCAAGTCTGTGCACTTGTATAAGATATTCACTGAAGTCTTTAAAAACAAAAAAAGGAAGGTTTTAAAACGGCAGCACTGCAAAATGTAACACAATTAAAAAATAGATACCAGAGTTCTTAAAAGTCCTCAGGCTAATCCTCCTCCAGAAATTCCCCATTGGTCTCCACAGCCATGTTTCTCAGCCTCTATCTTACCTCCTCCAAACTCTTTCCATCTCCCTGATTGCCTCAACCACAGATTACTGTTCACTTCTTGTGCACAGATGTTTAACTATCAGTGTTGGCCTCATCTTCCTTCCCAGGATGGGTATCTACTCCAGAAAAGTGTTATACAGCTTGCCAGGAGATTAAAGTGACTACCACTAGTTATAGTTTCTAATAACACTGTTTATATTCTATTGCATCATATTTGAAAACTCTATTTTTTCACAAGAAAATATTCCTCAATGAGTTCTTAGTAAAGTCTGATAGAAAACACACGCTTCTTCAGAAATTTTTATCAGTTGCTATTCTACACATCTAAAACTCGATAACCGACTTTCAAAAACATAATTGCAAAACATTACAGAATCCTGAAGTATCTAACCTTGATTGGTTTATGGAGTTGACCGTAGTACATGTTCATGGGAGAAAGGTGTGGGAGGGGGCCTTATAGGAAAGGCTAGAACATTCCCTTTCTAAATACTCTCTCCTTCTCTTTTCTTTTTCTCTTGCAGTCCATTCTCCACAGAGCAGCTGAAGTGATCTTTGATACATGCAAATCAAACCATGTCATTCCCTTGCTTAAAATTCTTCACTGGTTTCCCATGCACTTATGTGTCAGTCTCCCCTCTTACTATTCTCCAACCATGAAGGCGTCTCACCTCCTCAAACAGGCTAACATCTTTCCCATATCAGTCCCTTTGCCATCACCCACCCCCTCTCCACTGCCTGGAACAGAACTGCCCCTGCTCTTAGCATAGCTGGACCCTTCTCACCCTTCCTATCTCAGCTTCACTGTCACTTCCACCTGAAAGCATTCTCTGACCACCCCATCCACACAGGTGCTCCTGACATTCTCAATCTTGGCCTCATTTTCCCCCTTCATATCACTTGCCACAATCTGTGATTATTTATAATTTGATTATGTGTTTCTTTTCTATCTATCCCACTATTCAGGAATCTGCAAACTTCTCTGGTAAGGGGATAGATAGTAAATATTTCAGGTTTGTGCCATACGATATCTGTTGCAACTACTCAACTCTGCTGCTGCGGTGTAAAAGCAGCCATAAATAATACACAAATTAGTGTGGTGTGTTTCAGTAAAACTTTATTCTTCTTTTGATTTTTATTACATTTTAAAATGTACAAAAAATGACAGGCTGAATTCAGCCCATGGACTGTAGTTTGCTGAGCGAGCAATCGATTGTAAGCTCTATGAGGACAGCAATAAGTCTATTTTATTCACCATTGAATCGCTAATACCTAGTACAATTCCTGGCACATAATAAGCTGTCAAGAAATACTTACTAAATGGATGGGACAATGATGCCAAGATCAAGCAAAAGACTTAATGGTAGAAAGGCCAAAGGGAAAACAAAGATAAAAGTAAAAGTATGAACAAAGAAAACCATCTGGGCAAAAAATTGAATATAGGCCACTAAATATTGTGCCCAAATATCCATGCCCAATGAGTCAGGTTCTCCAGGGAAACAGAGCCAGTAGAAGCTGTGTGTATATATACATATATAATATATTTAATATATAATTTAATTAATATAATATATCAAGCAATATTGATTAATAATTAGTATATTAATTTAGTATATTTAATATATAATTCCTTTAATAAATCTCCATATACCATATATGGTATAGAATATTTATAATATATATTATATATATGGAGATATATTAAAGAAATTGGCTCACATGTTTATGGAGGCTGAGAAGTCCTGTGATCTGCTGTCTGCAAGCTGTAGAACCAAGAAGAGTGGTATAATTCCGTCTGATTCCAAAGGCCTGAGAATGGAGTAAGTCCCAATCTGAGTCTGAAAGCCTGAGAATTAGGAACATCAATGTCTGAGGGCAGGAGAAGATGCATGTCTCAGCTCAAGCAGAGAGAGTGAATTCACCCTTTCTCTGCCTTTTTTTTCTATTCAGTCCCTCAGTGTGTTGGATGATTCCCACCTGCTTTGATGAGGATAATCTTTACTCAGTCTACTGATTACTAATTCAAATGCTAATCTCTTCCAGAGACACCCTTACAGACGCACCCAGAAATAGTGATTTTTTTACCCACTATCTGGGCATCCCTTAGCCCAGTCAAGTTGACACATAAAATTAACCATCAGACCCAAATACATGCTATCCTGGGCAGTTTGCCATTCCTCCAGGAATATTCTGAGAGTTCAGCAGATTCAGAGGAGAGTTCAGCATACATAACAAGCCCCTTTGAGGTTTAAGCATATATAATGGAATGTGGTGGGTTTTGTTACGTACATGGTTTTGAGACTGGGGAAATATTAGTGATGGCAGGAGCTGTTGGTATACATGACCCAGTGGGTCCTTTAAGATTTCGGTAGTCAGTATTATGAGAAAAACCTTAAGAGTTTAGCCATTAAAAGACAATACTTCAAGTTGATTTAATAAGTTATTGATTCAAAAATGTGAATAATTTAAGATCTGTTTTCCAAAATAACTGTGCCAATTTTCAATTCAAACAGCAGTGGGAATAGTCATATTAGTGCCATTTGGCAGAATTTGTGTTTGTGTGGGTGCATGTTTTAACCTGACTAGTTTAATATGCCAAAAAAATTTAATTTCTGCTTCTCTGTTTTGAAGTTGAATTTTTCTTTAATTTTTTTATCATTGTCTATCTATTCATCATGCCCATGGCCTGTCCGTCTTTTGGGGCTTTTCCTGTTAATTTGTATGAGGCATTTATATTTTTAATATTTGGGAGAACTTTTAAGTTCCTGACCTCATGTTATGATGAAGTCACTTCCTTAGAGAAAGGATTCTTCACCTGAAGTCTATCAGGTTTGGCGATAGAAGTAGTAGAGGGTGGGAGAGTGTTGTTTTTGAACTTGAATGGGAAAAAAATACATCTTTATTTTTATTAACCCTTACTTGAAATTAGGATTCCTTCAACTAATGTTAACAGTACCTGTGACTTTGCCACCAATAGAAATCATAGGTATTTTTATATCACATTGCATATATCAAATTATGATTTATCACACCAAAATTATAGTAGTTATTAGGTCTGCTGTTAGATCATGATATGTAATGGGGTAATTAAGAAGGGTGTATTTTACTTAACCACAAAAATTGTTAAATATTTGTATAATTTCATTTCAGTACAATTGGCTTCCTTTATAATTCTATGTATTTTATTAAATGAATTTAAAATATTATTCTGAAAAGGGAGTCCATAGCCTTCACCAGACTGTGAATGTGGTCCATGGCACCAAACACTTAAAAATTCTTGCCCTGGAGTAACACTCATGGCTTCTTTCCATCCCTTGACAAATCTGACTCATAAGGAGTTAGAGAAGGAACAGAATATTTTCAATACATCTGTCTGTCTGTCTGTCTCTCTATCTCTCTTTCTCTCATCTACCTACTCTCTGCCATGAAGTAAACTGACCAAGAGAAGCTTTGCCCTTGGGAAGTTCTGCAGCCATCCTGTTCTGCCTGTGACAAGGCAAGCAACTTTATTTCTGAGGTAAAGTATTAGGAAATCTGGTACAGCCTCAGATCTAAACTGTAGACTCTAATCGATTTTTTATCACCAATAACGTGATATTTTGATCTCTATCAGTCTAATTTCTGTGTCTACTAGTAAACTGGTTCCAAACTTGAAAGGGAAAGAACGGAATATTAATTATGAGTCCCCTGAAACCTCAACAATATTTTTCCAAATACTATTTCAAATTTACATTTCACTTTTTTTAATACAGAAGCTTTTAATTTTTTAATTAGTCAAATCAATTAATCTTTTCCTGTGTAATTCCATCCACTGCCTTAAGCTTAGAAAATCCTTCTTTATATCAAATAAACAATGTTCTATGTTTTCTTCTAGTTTTTTTTAAGATTTAATTTTTTTTTACTTTAAAATATTAATTAACCTGGAATTTCTGTTATTGTATACTATGAGATGATGGCTCTCTGAATGGATTTTCTTTTCAAATTTCAAATAGCTATGTGTGTGTGTGTATATATATATATATATATATATATATATATATATATATATATATATGAATCACTTTGCTGTATACCTGAAACTAACACAACATTGTAAATCAACTATATGCCAATGAAAAATTATCAAATGATTATTTGTTGAGTAATTGTTCATTCGTCCCTGATTGTACTACAAATATTTTTTGCGTGCCTACTCTGTACAAGGCCCAGTGCTTTGCACTGGGAATTCAATGGAGAACAAGACCCAGTTCCTACTCCTCTGATTTTCAGTACCTCCCTTTTCATATATTAAACTCTTATGTAATTCAAGAGCTCATGGAGGGGGAGGGGGAGGGGGGCATTACCTTGGCAAAATGGTCCACAAACACAAGGAGATTGAGATCAAATGGTTTGTTTTTTTTTTTTTTTTTTTTGCAAGTTACATCATGTTTTATTCCTCCATTCTGCTGTGTTGATATCTTTTATCAATGTATTTTTTTTTGAACACATATACACCATAAAGCAATGCATGAGGGATACCAGCACATTCGAGGTGATGTTGTCTCTAGGAAGGGGAGAACAAGAACTGAGGGGGATGTGAAAGTTATGGTTTTTGTATGTGTGTATAATTTTGTTGCTTTATTAAAAAAAAAAAAAAAAAGCCCAGAAGTTGATATGGTAGAGTGTCAACATTTAAAAATTCTAGAATAAGTTGAAGGATGATTGTATTTTTTAAATTTATAATACTATCTCTGCTGTTCTTATATTATATACTTGGCAATTTTATAAAGAGAAACAGGTGTACTGGGATGGCAGCTAGCTGTTTCTCTGTGTCTCTACTTTCTCCCCTGTGATTTCATAGCCCATATATAGACATAATGCAGACACACTTCTGTGCAGTGTTGTTTGAAGAAACAGGAATGTACAAAACACCTTCCCCACGACAACAATAAGAATTTAAGTAAATGTCAGAACATTCAATAACAGTCATCATGTTTGAGAAGGGGCAGATCTCTGCTCAGGAGGATAAAGAGTTTTTCTTTTTTTTTTCTTTAACATTTTTATTGGAGTATAATTGCTTTACAATGTTGTGTTAGTTTCTGCTGTATAACAAAGTGAATCAGCTATAGGTATACATATATCCCCATATCCCCTCACTCTTGTATCTCCCTCCCAACCTCCCTATTCCACCCCTCTAGGTGGTCACAAAGCACTGAGCTGATCTCCCTGTGCTATGCAGCTGCTTCCCACTAGCTATCTATTTTATAACTGGTAGTGTATATATGTCAATGCTACTCTCTCACTTAATCCCAGCTTACCCTTCCCCCTCCCCATGTCCTCACGTCCATTCTCTATACCTGCATCTTTATTCCTGTCCTGCCCCTAGGCTCATCAGAAACATTTTTTTTAAGATTCCATATATATGTGTTAGCATACAGTATTTCTTTTCTCTTTCTGACTTACTTCACTCTGTATGACAGATTCTATGTCCATCCACCTCACTACAGATAACTCAATTTCATTTCTTTTTATGGCTGAGTAATATTCTATTGTATATATGTGCCACATCTTCTTTATCCATTCATCTGTCAATGGACACTTAGGTTGCTTCCATGTCCTGGCTATTGTAAATAGAGCTGCAATGAACGTTGACATGACTCTTTTTGAATTATGGTTTTCTCAGGGTATATGCCCAGTAGTGGGATTGCTGGGTCATACGGTAATTCTATTTTTAGTTTTTTAAGGAACCTCCATACTGTTCTCCATAGTGGCTGTATCAATTTACATTCCCACCAACAGTGCAAGAGGGTACCCTTTTCTCCACACCCTGTCCAGCATTTATTGTTTGTAGATTTTTTGATGATAGCCATTCTGATGAGTGTGAGGTGATACCTCATTTTAGTTTTGATTTGCATTTCTCTAATATTAGTGATGTTGAGCATCCATTCATGTGTTTGTTGGCAATCTGTATATCTTCTTTGGAGAAGTGTCTATTTAGGTCTTCTGCCCATTTTTGGATTCGGTTGTTTGTCTTTTGATATTGAGCTGCATGAGCTGCTTGTATATTTTGGAGATTAATCCTTTGTCAGTTGATTCGTTTGCAAACACTTTCTCCCATTCTGAGGGCTGTCTTTTCATCTTATTTATGGTTTCCTTTGCTGTGCAAAAGCTTTTAAGTTTCATTAGGTCCCATTTGTTTATTTTTATATTTATTTCCATTTCTCTAGGAGGTGAGTCAAAAAGGATCTTGGGGTGATTTATGTCATAAAGTGTACTGCCTATGCTTTCCTCTAAAAGTTTTATAGTGTCTGGCCTTAACATTTAGGTCTTTAATCCATTTGGAGTTTATTTTTGTGTATGGTGTTAGGGAGTGTTCTAATTTCATTCTTTTACATGTAGCTGTCCAGTTTTCCCAGCACCACTTAGTGAAGAGGCTGTCTTTTCTCCATTGTATATTCATGCCTCATTTATCAAAGATAAGGTGACCATATGTGCGTGGGTTTATCTCTGGGCTTTCTATCCTGTTCCATTGATCTATATTTCTGTTTTTGTGCCAGTACCATGCTGTCTTGATTACTGTAGCTTTGTAGTGTAGTCTGAAGTCAGGGAGCCTGATTCCTCCAGCTCCGTTTTTCTTGCTCAAGATTGCTTTGGCTATTCGGTGTCTTTTGTGTTTCCATACAAATTGTGAAAATTTTTGTTCCAGTTCTGTGAAAAATACCATTGGTAGTTTGATAGGGATTGCACTGAATCTGTAGATTACTTTGGGTAGTATAGTCATTTTCACAATGTTGATTCTTCCAATCCAAGAACATGGTATATCTCTCCATCTGTTTGTATCTTCTTTAATTTCTTTCATCAGTGTCTTATAATTTTCTGCATACAGGTCTTTTGTCTCCTTAGGTAGATTTATTCCTAGGTATTTTATTCTTTTTGTTGTATTGGTAAATGGGAGTGTTTCCTTAATTTCTCTTTCAGATTTTTCATCATTAGTGTATAGGAATGCAAGAGATTTCTGTGCACTAATTTTGTATCCTGCTACTTTACCAAATTCATTGATTAGCTGTAGTAGTTTTCTAGTATCATCTTTAGGATTCTCTGTGTATAGTATCATGTCATTTGCAAACAGTGACAGTTTTACTTTTTCTTTTCCAATTTGTATTCCTTTTATTTTTTTTTCTTCTCTGATTGCTGTGGCTAAAACATCCAAGACTATGTTGAATAATAGTGGTGAGAGTGGGCAACCTTGTATTGTTCCTGATCTTAGAGGAAATGCTTTCAGTTTTTCACCATTGAGAATGATGTTGGCTGTGGGTTCGTCATATATGGCCTTTATTATGTTGAGGAAAGTTCCCTCTCTGCCTGCTTTCTGGAGTTTTTATCATAAATAGTGAATAAGATGAATTTTGTCAAAAGCATTTGCTGCATCTATTGAGATGATCATATGTTTTTCTCCTTCAATTTGTTAATATGGTGTATCACATTGATTGATTTGCGTATATTGAAAAACCCTTGCATTCCTGGGATAAAACCCACTTGATCATGGTGTATGATCCTTTTAATATGCTGTTTGATTCTGTTTGCTAGTATTTTGTTGAGGATTTTTCATCTGTGTTCATCAGTGATATTGGCCTGTAGTTTTTTTGTGACATCTTTGTCTGGTTTTGGTATCAGGGTGATGGTGGCCTCATAGAATGAGTTTGAGAGTGTTCCTCCCTCTGCTATATTTTGGAAGAATTTAGGGAGGATAGGTGTTAGCTCTTCTCTAAAGGTTTGATAGAATTCGCCTGTGAAGCCATCTGGTCCTGGGCTTTTGTTTGTTGGAAGATTTTTAATCAGAGTTTCAATTTCAGTGCATGTGTTTGGTCTGTTTATATTTTCTGTTTCTTCCTGCTTCAGTCTCAGAAGGTTGTGCTTTTCTACGAATTTGTCCATTTCTTCCAGATTGTCCATTTTATTGGCATATAGTTGCTTGTAGTAATGTCTCATGATCCTTTGTATTTCTGCAGTGTCAGTTGTTACTTCTCCTTTTTCATATCTAATTCTGTTGACTTGAGTCTTCTCCCTTTTTTACTTGATGAGTCTGGCTAATGGTTTATCAATTTTGTTTATCTTTTCAAAGAACCAGCTTTCAGTTTTATTGATCTTTGCTATTGTTTCCTTCATTTCTTTTTCATTTATTTCTGATCTGATCTTTATGATTTCTTTCCTTCTGCTAACTTTGGGTTTTTTCTGTTGTTCTTCTTCTTCTTTCTCTAATTGCTTTAGGTGTAAGTTTAGGTTGTTTATTTGAGATTTTTCTTGTTTCTTGAGGTAAGATTGTATTGCTATAAACTTCCCTCTTAGAACTGCTTTTGCTGCATCCCATAGGTTTTGGGTTGCCGTGTTTTCATTGTCATTTGTTTCTAGGTATTTTTTGATTTCCTCTTCGATTTCTTCAGTGATCTCTTTGTTATTTAGTAGCATATTGTTTATCCTCCATGTGTTTGTATTTTTTACAGTTTTTTTCCTGTAATTGATACCTAGTTTCATAGCGCTGTGGTCAGAAAATATACTTGATACAATTTCAATTTTCTTAAATTTACCAGTGCTTGATTTTTGACCCACGATATGATCTATCCTGGAGAATGTTCCATGAGCACTTGAGAAGAAAGTGTATTCTGTTATTTTTGGATGGAATGTCCTATAAATGTCAATTAAGTCCATCTTGTTTTAATGTGTCATTTAAAGCTTATGTTTCCTTGTTTATTTTCATTTTGGATGATCTGTCCATTGGTGAAAGTGGGGTGTTAAAGTCCCGTATTAATGTGTTGTTGTCGATTTCCTCTTTTATGGCTGTTAGCCTTTGCCTTATATATTGAGGTTCTCCTATGTTGGGTGCATAAATATTTACAATTGTTATATCTTCTTCTTGGATTGATCCCTTGATCATTATGTAGTGTCCTTCTTTGTCTCTTGTAATAGTCTTTATTTTAAAGTCTGTGTTGTCTGATATGAGAATTGCTATGCCAGCTTTCTTTTGATTTCCATTTGCATGGAATATCTTTTTCCATCCTCTCATTTTCAGTCTGTATGGTCTAGGTCTAAAGTGGGTCTCTTGTATACAGCATATATATAGGTCTTGTTTTTGTATCCATTCAGCCAGTCTGTGCCTTTTGGTTGGAGAATTTAATCCATTTACATTTAAGGTAATTATCAATATGTATGTTCCTATTACCATTTTCTTAATTGTTTTGGGTTTATTTTTGTACGTCTTTTCCTTCTCTTGTGTTTCCTGCCTAGAGAAGTGCCTTCATTATTTGTTGTAAAGCTGGTTTGGTGGTGCTGAATTGTCTTAACTTTTGCTTGTCTCTAAAGGTTTTAATTTCTCCATCTAATCTGAATGAGATCCTTGCTGGGTAGAGTAATCTTGGTTGTGGGTTTTTCCCTTTCATCACTTTAAATATGTCCTGCCACTCCCTTCTGGCTTGCAGAGTTTCTGCTGAAAGATCAGCTGTTAACCTTATGGGCATTCCCTTGCATGTTATTTGTTGTTTTTCCCTTGCTGCTTTTAGTATTTTTTCTTTGTATTTAATTTTTGATAGTTTGATTAATATGTGTCTTGGCGTGTTTCTCCTTGGATTTATCCTGTATGGGACTCTCTGTGCTTCCTGGACTTGACTATTTCCTTTCCCATGTTAGGGAAGTTTTTAACTATAATCTCTTCAGATATTTTCTCAGACCCCTTCTTATTCTCTTCCTCTTCTGGGACCTCTGTAATTTGAATGTTGGTGTGTTTAATGTTGTCCCAGAGGTCTCTGAGACTTTCCACAATTCTTTTCATTCTTGTTTCTTTATTCTGTTCTGAGGTAGTTATTTCCACTATTTTATCTTACAAGTGACTTATCCGTTCTTCTGCCTCAGTTATTCTGTTATTGATTCCTTCTAGAGAATTTTTAATTTCATTTATTGCATTGGTCATCGTTTCTTTACCCTTTCTTTGTTCTTCTAGATCCTTGTTAAACATTTCTTGTATTTTCTCCATTCTATTTCCAAGATTTTGGATCATCTTTACTATCATTACTCTGAATTCTTTTTCGGGTAAACTGCCTATTTCCCCTTCATTTGTTTGGTCTGGTGGGTTTTTACCTTGCTCTTTCATCTGCTGCATATTTCTCTGTCTTCTCATGTTGTTTCCCTTACTGTGTTTGGGGTCTCCTTTCACAGCCTGCAGGGTCGTAGTTCTCATTGTTTTTGGTGTCTGCCCCAGTGGGAGAGGTTGGTTCAGTGGCTTGTGTAGGCTTCCTGGTGGAGGGGACTGTTGCCTGTGTTTTTTGCTGGGTTGGGCTGGATCTTGTCTTTCTGGTGGGCAGGTCCATGTCTGGTGGTGTATTTTGGGGTGGCTGTGACCTTAGCATGATTTTAGGCAGCCTCTCTGCTAATGGGTGGGGTTGCGTTCCTGTCTTGCTAGTTGTTTGGCATGGGGCATCCAGCACTGGAGTTTGTTGGCCATTGGGTGGAGCTGGGTCTTAGCATTGAGATGGAAATCTCTGGGAGAGCTCTCACTGATTGATATTACATGGGGCCAGGAGGTCTCTGGTGGTCTAATGTCCTGAACTTGGCTCTCCCACCTCAGAGGCTCAAGCCTGACATGAGGCTGGAGCACCAAGACCCTGTCAGCCACACGGCTCAGAATAAAAGGGAGAAGAAAATGAAAAAATAATAATAATAAATAAAAAAAATAAAAAAATTATGAAAATAAAAAAATTTTTAAATTAATAATAATAAAAAAAAGAAGAGAACAACTAAACCAATAAACAAATCCACCAATGATAACAAGCTCTAAACACTAAACTAAGATAAACATAAAAATCAGAAACAAGTCAGTTGCAGACAGCAAACCGCAAGTCTACAGTTGCTCCCAATGTCCACCGCCACAATTTTGGGATGATTCATTGCCTCTTCAGATATTCCACAGATGCAAGTTTCATCAAGTTGATTGTGGAGATTTAATCCACCACTCCTGAGGCTACACAGAGAAATTTCCCTTTCTCTTCTTTGTTCGCACTGCTCCTGGGGTTCAGCTTTGGTTTTGGCCCCATGTCTCCATGTAGGTCACCCTCAGGCATCTGTTCCCTGCCCAGACAAGAGGGGATTAAAGCAGTGGCTGATTAGGGGGCTCTTGCTGATTCAGGCCTTTGGGGAGGGAGAAGTATGGTAGTTATCATTGGAATGTGGGGTGAGCCTACAGTGGCAGAGGCCAGTGTGATGTTGCAACAGCCTGGGGTGCGCCATGTGTTCTCCCAGGGAAGTTGTCCCTAGATTATGGGACCCTGGCAGTGGCAGGCTGTACAGGCTCCTGGGGGGAGTCAGGGTGGGGGGTGGATAATGACCTGTGCTTGCACCCAGGATTCTTGGTGCCTGCAGCAGCAGCCTTAGTGTTTCATGCCCATCTCTTGGGTCTGAGCTGATAGCCGCAGCTCACGCCCATCTCTGAAGTTCATTTAGGTGGTGATCTGAATCCCCTCTCCTTGTGCACCCTGAAACAGTAGTCTCTTGCCTCTTAGGCAGGTCCAGACTTTTTCTCGGACTCCCTCCTGGCTAGCTGTGGCACACTAGCCCCCTTCAGGCTGTGTTCACGCAGCCAACCCCAGTCCTCTCTCTGGGATTTGACTTCCGAAGCCCAACCCTCAGCTCCCAGCCCCCACCGGCCCCAGAGGGTGAGCAGACAAGCCTTTCAGGCTGGTGAGTGCTAGTTGGCACCAATCCTCTGTGTGGGAATCTCTCCACTTTGCCCTCTGCACCCCTGTTGCTGTGCTCTCCTCCATGGCTCTGAAGCTTCCCCCCCGCCACACCCCATCTCCACCAGTGAAGGGGCTTCCTAGTGTGGGGAAACTTTTCCTCATTCACAGCTCTGTCCCAGAGGTGCAGGTCCCATCCCTATTCTTTTGTCTCTGTTTTCTTCTATTTTCTTTTACCCTACCCAAGTATGTGGGTATTTTCTTGCCTTTTGGGGAGTCTGAGGTCTTCTGCCAGTGTTCAGTATGTGTTCTGTAGGAGTTGTTCCATATGTTGATGTGTTTTTGATGTATTTGTGGGAAGGAAGGTGATCTCCACGTCTTACTCCTCTGCCATCTTGAAGGTCCCCCAGATCAAATGGTTTTCACGAAAGACAGTTTAGTTATTTTTCTACTCTTCTCAACTGCAGTAACCAGGTCTGAGTGTAACTTTCCTGGGCAAGGATGCAGTGAGTTAGAAAAAGGAATGGTCATTTGGCACTAGTTTATGGTCCAAGAAAAATCATTGGCAGGAAAAGAAAGAAAACTGGGACTAGGAGGAACTGGCATCCACATCAGTTGATCCTACTTGACTTGAAGTAGGATCAGAGTGATTGTACTGAGGTGAGAGAATTATAGGTCTTGTGAGGGCTATAGGACTTAAGTTGGGGACACAGTTCACAAACAAATGGATGTTTGTTCATGGTGACATGGTTGAGAAAGACAAAGAATGATTCACTCAGAATCAGAGAAGAAGAAGAGGTAGAAACAGGGGCTGAGGTCTTTAGGCAGGATCCTGCACTGCTCTGAGTGTGTCCTTTACCAATGGAGTCTGCTGCCAGCTTTGATCATTCATCTGGCTGCTCCCACAAAACTCACACTGGAAGATGAACAGTGGAGGTAGTCACTCATATTTTGCTGTGGCCCTTCATGCCACATGGGACCTACTTGTGAGGAGCTTTGTGTTACGGCCAGCTTATCCATGCACCATCTCTCAAGTACCCAAGAAGAAACCAGAGCCAGAGCCTCCTGTCTCCTGCTCCTTCTCCAGTATCACAACCCCACAATGCCCAACACCATACCTCTCCCTGCAGACACAAGCTTGTGCAGAGTCCCACACAAGCCCTGTCTCATGGGCCTCTGCCCTCAAATGTGACACCTGATAAGAATGACAAAATATCTGTCACCACAGCTTCTGTCAGAGTCCCAATTCAGCCTTTTCCCACTGTCTTTCTCTCTTTGTGTCCTCCAACCCCTGATCTGCTCTTCTCTGGGCACAGGGCCAGACCCAATCATTGAAACTCATGACTCCTTTGTGTTCTGTATTAATCAGATGACCTCCATTCAGCACAGTCGGCTTCCTTTCATCTACTTTTTTGTTTTTTATGTTTACATCTTGCTTCTGTCACACCATTTTGTTTTTTAAGAGTTCTCAGTGTGCATGTCTTTAAGCTGAGAATGACTTCTGAGTCTGGGAAATGTATTGCCAGCTACAGAAGATTCCTGATAATAAATTCAGGGCAACAATCTGGTAATAGGAACCCCAGAGGAATAGCAAATGTTGCCCTCTTCTGGGTTTCCCCAGATGTTTGGCAGTGTGGTCCCACCTGGAGTTTGAGAAGGAGGAAAGACCTTTCTGAAAGCACTGCTTGATCTGGTCAGTTCTTGTCTGGCACGAACCCTTGGCATGTCTGTAAATCTACTGTAGATACTGAGGAGAGGGGAAGGAGAGTGAAGCCCCAGTCTTCTCCCACTTACTTCTCTGTGCTTAACACCTGGCATCTACTCCACACTGTTTGTGTGCCTCCTCCATTTTGCAGGTGAACACCCAGACTGCAACCGAGGGTCCATACAACTGAAGTTGTTTTTCCCAAAGTGAAGAACTCCCACCTCAGTGCTCTCTCAGTAAGACTCAGAAATCAACCCAATGCTGTGCCAATCTCTCCCATCATCCAGAGATGATGATACCCACCACATCCCCTCACACACAGCTTCCTCATCCCTGCCAGTGGTTGTTAAGGCCCAAATATCACCACTGACCACTCCTTCCCTCATCCGCTCCAGGAAATCTCATTCATTTCAGATCACCTCAGTTAAGAAAGGCCAACAAGAGATGAGCATCTTGCTTCTGCCATAGCAACAGGAACTAAACAAACAGGGTGTTGGAGCAGAATTTCAGTGAGAAGCCTGTCTTTTCCTTCAAGTGTTTGTTGAGGGCAGACCCTGCCAACTCTGAGTGCTCAGCCCCCAGCACAGCCCTGGCATTCAGAAGGCTCAAAAAGGTTAACAGGGATCATAGCTATAACTCTGAACTTTTTTGGTACCATTGTACCTATCCTGAGTATTATTAGGTTGTTGAAACCACATTGACTAACTGGATGTCAAATGAGAAAGACTAGGAAGAGAAATGGCCTTGGGACCATATGATATGAGAGAGTGTTGAAGTCTGATTTAGCATATAATGGCCCAATTTGAGAACAGAGAATATTAAATGGAACATGACAGTTGTTTTCAAATACTTGAGAATGACCATATGGGGGGCAGTTCAGTCTTATTTTAGATAGTCCCCAGTGTGGGGACCAATAGGTAAAAGTTATAGGGAAGCAATTTTCAGCTCAATATAAAAACACTTTTCTAACAATTTGAGTGGTTCAAAATGGATCACACTGTATTATGGATTAGTGACTGTCCCACCACTGGAGATGTTCAAGTAGGCAGTAAAACCCACTCTAGAGAGGATTTCTAAATTGATTAGTATAAAGGAGCAGATGATCTCTGAAGTTCCCACTAATTCTAATTTCTTATGATCATCATATCAAGGAAAAAAGGAAAAAAATGGAAGGTGAAGTTCAGTACAGTTGCACATTTGTTGATCCTCCATGATATGCCATGATATTGTGGTTATTGGGTCAGGTGCTGGGCAGAACTGTGGAGTTACAAAGAATAAGGTGAGAGTTCTGGATTCATTCATTCATTCCTCCATTGATGTAACAATAAATGGAACTCTATTACAAGAAACAAATAGCAATAGTGTCATTAATTCTACCTGAGTAGGTTGGTAAGAACTTCGAAGTTGAGATGACAGCCTGGTAGAGCTTTTTAGAGGTATAAATCATCCCCAGGGAAGTCATTCTAAAGAGATGGGGTTCCCCATGCCAGGCACCAAAAGAGACTGGAAAGGTCTTGTTCTATGTGCAGACATACCTTCCCACATATACAGAAAATGCCAGCAGGACAAATATACACCCATCACACGCAAGTTAAGTCAAATAGCAAAACTGGACCCAAACAGCAGAAAATGTACTGGTGGCATAAAGAGACATGACCCTGTAAATAACAATTAAAAAAAGGTTTTCTCAAATGAGGTCCTGCCAAAGAGAGCCCAAGATTTCTGGGAAGGCTTCTACCTCTTCTCTCCTTCAGCAGCCTGTTCCAAGTTCTCTAAGGACTGAGTCTTCTTTCTTCTCTTTATCACCCAACTATCCTTGATGAAACTTGATGAGGACAAAACACTTAGGCTTTTTCCATTTGAATCACGATATAATGGATGACGTGAGGGGCATGGAGAGGGGACATCTGAAAAGAGATTCTATGCTAGAAGCAGAACTTAAAATATTTCACAGCTTATTACATACTAGTACCCACGAAGTCAAGGAAGTCTGGCTTACACTACCTCTCTGTTAATTTGTTCAGGGTTTTTGTTGTTGTTGTTTTTACTTTTACTTTATTTCCTGCCTTAGTGAGGCCTCTCTGTAAACTGTCTTTTCCATTCAACCTCCCATATAATTATTGAGCGCCTATTATGCATATTTCCACCATGCTCTATCTATATTTCTCCCCTGTCGCTCAGTCATTCACTCAACGAATCTTGGTTAAACCACATACCAGGTGCCAAGCACTGTTTAAGAACAAATGACATAACAGTGAACAAAACAAGACAAAAATCCCATCTGTCACAGAAATTTCTCTTCTGTGCTCTCTCCGTCACCTTTCTCAGCCCCAAACCCTGAGTACAATTCAGAACACATCTTTTGAAACTGCATTCTCCAAGTGGGTCTGCTTCTTGATCTGCCCACTCTGGATAAAACTTTGACTGTAATTCTCAGAGCTCAACAGATTCAGAAAGTTATTTATAACTCTATCTGAAGGGTATTTTAACTAAGGACTTTATGGAAATAGCAACTGAAGGTGGTTGAACTTCTTAGTATCACATTACAATTTATAGAAAATTAAATTCTTGGTCTCTGCTTCCATAATTGCTATAATTTCCTAGTTTAAGTGTCCTCATCAATTGATTTCTAAAAATACGTCTCTTCTCTCAACTCTACTGAAGGCCAGCCTCCACTTAATGGCCAGGCAGAAATGCCTTGCCTGACAACTTCCTGTGTCTTTCTGGGACTCTGGCTGCTCTCTTAATGTCTCTGTGTCTCAGTTGCTCATCTGTAAAATAACCTAATAATAGTAACTACTTCATAGGATTAGAGTGATGATCAAATGAATTAAACTTGCTTTAAACTTGAATTAAAATCCTTTAAAGGGGAAATAATTTTAATAAGTGTTAGCTAATGTTTACTGTTGTTGTTGCTCCCTTGACCCTTCGCCTGTTCTATGGTTTTACTGTTTCAAATCCAAAGGCCACAAAGTATAGTGTTTGACTATAGCAGACACCAAATAACACATAGAATTAATTAACAAATTGGTACATGAAACATGAGTCCTGTCCTCAAGAAATTCACAATCTGTAGGAGAAGCAGACACATATGCAACCCACTATAACAAGAGTCAATCTGTAGAAGACCGTACAACAATAGTATGAGGTGCTAAGGGAGGTATTAATTCTTCCTGGAAAGATTAGACAGGATAACACCAAAGAGACTTGACAGTGAGATCAGACCTAAAATCTGTATTGTCTCACTCCCTACTGGGGTGTCTTACCTGGCAGACAGTATTTGTTCAACCTCTATTCAGAACAAATGATGAATGCCACGTGGGGAAAGGGAGTCAGAGAAAGGACCCATTCATTCCCTAATGAATGGGACCCAAGCCTCGGACATGAAGATTCCACACAGCAGTTTTCCACCCAAACCCTGAAGGTATCCAAGCTTGCCCCAACCGTTAAGAATGCAACTGATAAACATCTGTTATTACTGGAGCATGACTCTAAAGAGTGTCACCCTCTTCCTGGGACACTTACCAAAATAACCTTTCAAACTACACTTTGTACTTTCCCTCATTAAATCCTAACACAAGTCATGGTCTTGTTCCATACGCTGCCATGTTTAAAGTTCCCTCTTAATTGAATGCCTCTCAGAGCTGTCACACCCCAAGCATCACATACCCTTATCCCACTGTTATAGAGAGGAAATGGAAGTGCCCATGTCTGGGGGTCATGTCAGGGAGACAGTGATGACTGTGGGCACTCGCTGGGTAAGTACACAGAGTATGCCCGAGGGATGGATCTTCCACACAAGACAGGTTTTCAGGAACTAGGAGAAAACAACACCTCCAACTTACGCAGGAAAAGGTTATTTGTGGTTAAGAATTAGTTCACACCAAACCAAATGTCAAAAGTACATATAAGTGCTGCGATGAACATTGGGGTCCATGTGTCCTTTTGAATTATGGTTTTCTCAGGGTATATGCCCAGGAGTGGGATTGCTGGGTCATATGGTAGTTCTATTTTTAGTTTTTTAAGGAACCTCCATACTGTTCTCCACAATGGCTGTATCAATTTACATTTCCACCAACAGTGCAAGACGGATCCCTTTCTCCACACCTGCTCCAGCATTTATTGTTTGTAGATTTTTTATTATGGTCATTCTGACAGGTGTGAAATAATACCTCATTGTAGTTTTGATTTGCATTTCTCTAATAATTAGTGATGTTGAACATTTTTCGTGTGCCTCTCGGCCAATTACTCAGCCATAAAAAGGAAAGAAATTGGGTCATTTGTAGAGATGTGGATGGACCTAGAGTCTGCCATACAGAGTGAAGTAAGTCAGAAAGAGAAAAACAAATATCATATATTAATGCATATATGTGGACTCTAGAAAAATGGTACAGATGAACCTATTTGCAGGGCAGGAATAGAGACATAGACGTAGAGAATGGACATGTGGACACAGTGGGGGGAGGGGAGGGTGGGACGAATTGGGAGGTTAGGATTGAGATGTACACACTACCCTGCATAAAATAGCTAGCAGGAACATGTTATAAAGCACAGGAATCTCAGCTCGGTGTTCTGTGACGACCTAGATGGGTGGGATGCCGGGGAGGGAGGTCCAACAGAGAGGGGATATAGGTATACATATAGCTGATTCACTTCATTGTACAGCAGAAACACAACATTGTAAAGCAATTATACTCCAATAAAAAGAAAAAAAGTACATATAAGTAACCTTTAAAGAAATGTGAGAAGAGCACTGAATCCCATACATTAGTCTGTGGAGCAGTCATCAGTAGGCTGTAGAAAACTACCTGAGGAGCTTGGAACAAATACAGATTTCTAGACCCACCACCTCCAAAGATTCAGATTCAAAACATTCAGAAATCAGTATGCTTAACAAGACTCCAAAGAGATTCTTCATTTTTTTTGTTTTCTTACTGCACTGCGAGACTTGTGTGATCTTAGTTACCCCACCAGGGATTGAATTCAGGCCCACAGCAGTGAAAGTGCCAAGTCCTAACCACTGGACCACCAGGGAACTCACCAAAGAGATTCTTCTGTGTGGGCATGTTTGGTAGCCCCCAGACCAGAGACATCTGTGCACAGTCATCAAGACAGTCATGGCCAAGGTGAATTCATCAGCCTCCTCTGGACCTGGCGCTGAGATGGACAGTCTATAATTTCCCCTGAGCCTCAGCTGCAAGCAGCACAGCAGTGACCAGGAAAGCTACCCTGTGTGTGCTTATTTGCAGGCAGTGTGCCACACCATTTGACTGTTTTCAGCAGCATTACTCCCACAGGCTGGGAGGTCATGACCAATTTTCTTTGATCTGACACTTATGAGGTTTTAACTGCTGCTTTTTAAAGAGCTGAGTAAAAGCTGCAAAGGCACAGAGTAAATATGTCTTATCAGAGGTGTGAATGTAGAAATGGTTTCTAGGTAGAGTGGGAGGGGTATCCAGAGTTCAAAGAAGTTTTGAAGATCACACCTTAGAAGAGCCTGTGATTCAAATTCCTCCTCCAGATGTTCTTCTGTGTTGAAATTTTTCATTGTCCTCCCATCTTATTCACTCCAAGATGGTAACATAAGGAAGCAGGCAGGCTAAAGATGAGGCACAGGTGTGGGAAACTTCTGTATTTTTGACTCCATAAATACAGAGGGAAATATGTAGAGTCTCTCCACCTTTTTTTCCAGGCCTGCCTCCTTCCCCTTTGTAGGGCATGTTCCCACTGGGGGCCCAATGTAATAAGTTAACTGAAGGGTGTGAGGGTGGAGAAGCAGAGCAATTTAATGGGGGAAACAGATGTGAAGTCAAGAGGAATAGGTTGTAATTTAAAGTATGGTGGCCTTACTCATAATGTGACTTTCAGCAAAGGCTCCAAAAGATAAGAATGTAAACCTTGCAGATAATGGAGGAAAATTGTTCCAGGCAGAAGAAACCACAAGTGCAAAAGCCCTGAGATGGCAAACTAGAGGAACAAGGACCCCCAGCATGGCTAGAATGGATTGAGGGAAAGAGAGAAGAAAAGAAAATATCTGTGCAGTAATGCAGTGGGCAGGGAGCAGATCATGGAGAGCACCATAGGACACTCTATGGACTCTAGTTCTTATTGGACAATTTTTGAGCACAGGTTTAAAATAATTAATTTATGCTTTAAGTAAATCACTCTGACTGCTGTATTGAGAATAGACTTAAGGGAAACAAAGACAGAAGCAGGGAGACCAGTTAGGGGGCTACTGAAACAACCCTAGTGAGACGTGATGACAGTGGTGGTGGTGAGAAGTGGTGGAATTCTGGATATATTTTGAAAATGGAATCAACAAATTTGCTGACAAATTAGAAGTGAGGTATGAGCAAAAAATGAGGAGTCAAGGATGAATCTTGGTTTGAGAACTAGATAAAAGAATTTCCCATTATCTGAAATGGAAAAGACACAGAGAGGCAGACTTGGGAAGAAATATCAGGAGCTGAGTTATATACATGTTAACTGTGAGATGACTTAGATATCCAAGTGGAGATACAGAGAATACAGACTGATATGTACAGCACTCGAACTATTGCATGGTAAACAACAAATATTAGCTATTATTATGAAGATTTGAGAATTCAAATTCTTTCACCCTTTTATTCTGTTTCCATACACTGTGGATATTATCCAAGAAACATCACTTGAAAATAAGTTCAATCCCCACTTCTCTCCCATGGTCACTACATTAGTTCAAGTTCATGACCTCTTAAACAGTTGCCTCGTAATTCGTTTCCATATTTGCCCTTCCCATCCACTCTCACTACTTTCAAGAATTCCACAGCATTTCTCTAATCTTTTCACTCTCTTGCCCAGAAGCTTTCAAAGATGCCCCATACTTAATAAATAAAAGGGAAAATGCCTTTAACTAGGCATTCAAAGTCCTTCATGAATTGGTACTAACCTTCCTTGCAAGCAAGCCTGATTTTACTTTCCTACATACACACTAGGATCCAGTCCAAACTGACTTGTGTGCCTTTTAACATGCCCTGTATTTCTTGTTGTGTGGCACTTGATCAACGTTTTCTATCAATTCTAGAATCACCCTCCTCATATACCCACAAACCACTTCATTTCCAAATAACCTATCATATAAGATTACCTCAAAACCACAAAGTCTCCTGCATTCTCCCAATTAGAAGCTAAGTCCTCCTATTATAAGAAGATTCAATCATATGTTTCCCACAAAGGTATATGTCATGCCTTTATGACACTTAATACTTTTTCCTTGCATTGTTATTTTTGTGCATATATTAACTCCAAGATAGCCTCAAGGACAGAGATAAGGATTTATTTCTCTTTGTATTACATATATCACAATGCATTATAAAAAGTAAGAATGCCTATTGAATTAAATTCATTTATTAAATACATATTCTTAACTAAATATCATATCACCAAATCAAAATAAATCAATATAAATGTCATTATCCTTGATCTTTTGGGCAAAAATACTTAATTCTAAAACAATCTCCAAATAGAAAAATTTGCAAAAAGTTGCTTTAGGACAATATCTCTCTTAGATAAAGTAAAAGGATTTAGCCTACCATCCTGTAACAACCAAAATACCAGTCAATCTTAAAAGGAGTGAGAGAAAAGAGACATATTACACATAGAGAAAAAAGAAGATGAGGATGACAGAAGATTTCCTAATGGAAACAATGAAAGCAGCAAGACAGTGGAGCAATATCTTTAAAGTACTGAAATAAAAAACTGTCAACCTAGAATCCTATACCCAGCAAAAATATCTCTCAAAAAATCATGATGAAATAAAAGCTTTTTGGATATAAAAAAAGAAAAAAACTTAAAAGAATTTATAATCAGCAAACTCATGATATAAGAGATGTTACAAGAAGTCTTTTAGTCAGGATGAAAGTGATACAAGAGAGAAATCAACAGAGGTTTCTAATCACTCTTTTCTTTTTAGATTAATTTGCAAACAACTTTCCTGGCACAGACCAAAGACTTATTCTGCAATTTGAGTAATGTTAATTATATGAGACTAATAAGCTAGAAAATAGCAAGATCTGTGGACCTATTCAGATGGAAACTCCATTTTCAAAATACAATTGCCATTCTGTAGATTCTGTATTGCACCATCTCCCAACACACACACTAGTCTTCAAGGCCCTTCTCCAGTTCATTCCTGCTGAAACGACTTCCATCATTATCCCTTTTTCCTTCTTGTGGCTCCTGCTTTCACTCCTGGTTCTCTCTCTAAAGACCATAGGTGGTCTAGAAGACCACCTATGTCACATCTGCCAAGCCAACCACCAAAAAGCATAGAGGTATAGGTGTATTCAAATGGGGATGAGGGAGGAGAGGGTCGGATGGAATACCAAAAAAGTATGAGATATGAATTCTATCTTCAAGGAGCTTACGATTCAGAAAATCAGATTAGCATTATCATAAGTTTACATAATAAAGATTGTTTAAATTGAATCCGATTATATGATTCAGGCTCTACATTGTCTTTTTGATAAATATTTGTGGAGTACCTCCTCTCTGTCCGAAACAAAAATCCTACCTTGCCTATATTCCAGTCAAGGGAGACAGACAATTTTAAAAAACAGATATACAAAATACATAGTAAAACAAATTTGTTACATGCTATGGAGAAAAATTAAGCATGGAAAAGGATATGAAATGTAGTGGTGGCTCAGTTTTCAATAGAATGTGCATGACATGAGATTAATAATGTCTTAACTAAGTAGAGAAGACTAAATGGAGAAAATGGGTACCGAAAAGATGGAAAATAAGAAATGATTGGGACAGATATTGCAGATCAGGCTGGGCTAGGCTGTCAATAGATTAGAAATGGCAGCAAAAAAAAAAAGGGGGAAGAAGTAAAAAATGACTTCCAAGCAGAAGTACTTACAGGGATATCATTATGAAAGATGAGAAATTAGAAGAAGCAGTTCATTTGAGGGGGAAATCAACTGAGTTCCAAGTGTTGGTGAATCATTTACAGGAAAAATTGCCCATTAGGCAAAAGGAGATGTGGGCTTGGAGCTCATTGGATTTGGTCAGAGCTACAGATAGAGATGCAGAGCCATCACGTGAAGGTAAGCAATGAAGCCCTGAGGTTCCTGAAACCAATAATGGAAAAAGACAGTACTTTGAAAAACAATCACGGATGTTTGTTGGTGGGAGGAGAAAATGCAATAAGTAAAGGAAAACAGAAAAAAGTGCCCTTAGCGTTATATAAAAAGAAATAAATAGTATTAAACAGTGCAAATAAAAAAAGAAAGAGGAATGAGGTCATAAAGGAGGAGGACTAAAAAAAAAAGAGTAGTGACAAAAAGCATTTTATAGGTTGTTATAAGGCTACAAATGGGAGTTGGCAACTAGTGATGATGATAATCATTAATTATAATACTAACAAGAAGTCATTGGGTTTTGTGTTAAAGAATGTTCAGTGATCTCTGAAAGAGATTATTTCTGTAGTTGATAGGGGCAGAGGCCATATAAAAGTGTTAGGGGGGGAAATGTATG
This sequence comes from Balaenoptera ricei, assembly GCF_028023285.1. Taxonomy (NCBI): domain Eukaryota; kingdom Metazoa; phylum Chordata; class Mammalia; order Artiodactyla; family Balaenopteridae; genus Balaenoptera; species Balaenoptera ricei. The sequence continues at coordinate 131,381,585 of NC_082639.1, forward strand.
TGAATAGGAGAGAAAATTGATGCAGACTATTTGCTCTATATGTGGAGCAATGATGGGACAGAGGCCATCTGGGCACAGAGAAAAGCAAACACTTTATAATGAATAGTCATGACCTATTTGTGCATGACAGAGATCATAAAACAAAAGAAGTAAGAGGGTAGGGGAGACCCTGAAACTAATCAGCCTTTAAGTCTGATTTCCAGGCTATAGAAAATACAGGCGATTGAGCATCTAGTTAAATAACACCAAGAAGCAATCAGAAAAATTCAGATTGTGGAACATTTTGTAGAACTGATCTGCTTTCCTCACTAGTCAATAACATGGCAGAAAATAGAAGGGGGCTGGGGAAATGTTTGGATTAGATAAAAATGAAGTGACATAGCACTCAAATATATGTAAGCCCTGTTTGAATCCTAATTTAAACAAACCAATTGTAAAAAGACATTTTGAGACAATGATGGAATTTGTTTCAAAATACGATGCAAAGAGAGAAGGGAAAAAGTGATAAAGTAAGCGGGCAAAATGTTGATAATTTTTTGAATGTGGGTGAAGGGTACATGAGGGAATCATTCTATTCTCTCTACTTTTGTATATGTTATAATAAAAGTTTAAAACAAAAGTATGAGAGGCATTAAATTACTGAGGAACACAGTCCCAGAGAAGAAGCACAGAGAATGGCTTTGGGATGCAAGAAGGAGTTTTGTCCTTTGAAACAGGAGAAAAATCAACAAAGGCCATGTGCAAAGACTGTGCTGAGGGGCAGAGGAGGGAAGTGAGAGAAAGTAAGGAAGACCTTGCATGGTGACCTCAAGATTCTCAGCAAAGGAAAGGCAAAGTTGTCTCCCCACAATGGAAAAAACATGAGATCGAGGTTGGGGTGGAGGTGGGAGAGATATGACACAGCCTTTCACATCGCCAGAAAGAACAATGGTGGAAAATCAGCACATACTCAAAAAGCACCAAAGGCCTAGGAGAAGCCTAGGTTTTATAGAAAGCCTAGTCAGAAATTCTGAGATCTCACCAGATACAAGACACCCACGTTGTTTCTGGGGATTTCAATGCCTCGCACAAAGAGGCAAGTTATTTGGGGACTTTGGAACTTGTCAGGATCAGTTAGAAGTAGTTTTCTTATTGTTTGTTCACATATTTGTTTTTATAATAAGGAGATGTTTATTATCTCTTGGAGAAACCATAGAGATGGCTTTCCCTTTCACCAGTGCCCAAGGCATGTCCCCACCATGGTACTTTATTAATCTCCAAAGATCACACTACTCCTCCCAACCTAGCATGTACCATAATAATAAGTACACAGCCACCTTATCATCTAAATAGGCCAAGTCTCACCAGCACAGTTTCTGGTAAGTGTAACCTCACCAATACATTTTGTCCCCTATAGCTCCTAGGATAATTGATAACAATATTAAGTCCTTGGTTCCTGTTCCTGCTTTCTCATCTAGATTGATCTCTAAAGCAAAAAAAAAAAAAAAAAAAAAAAGCTGCTAGTAAACTTTCTTAGTATTGTTCCTAGAGGGCCAAACCTCCTTTGGGCAGTAGGTAACTTTTTCTGTCTCTATTTCTCCCAGAGTCCTTTGGATTCCTTTTTTTTCTTTTGCAGCCAGACTCCTTAAAACCCCACAGCAATCCCCTTCCACAAGCCCCTAGAATTCAAAGAGATGGTATCCCAAATACTAGATATAAATTTCTTCAGAGCTTTGAGTGATTACAGTTGGCTAAGAGATGCTCACCTTACAGTGACCTTCACTATTCAGAGAAGTTAGCAAATCAATCTTAGTTATCCTTAAGGAGGACTTTACGGTGAGTGGATTGGAGAGAGGCACGCAGGCTGACTCTTCTCCTTGGGGAAGGAAGAGATATGGAACAGCAAATTAAGAAATCCTGGCACCTGATTGCTTAAGGGCCTGGCACACAGCCATCCAGAGAAACTGCTACTTCCCTGCTTCTATTCATGGGCTCCAAGGCCACTGTCATCATGGAAATTTCCGGCACTTGTGGAAAATCTCCAGGAAAGCAGAACTGCAGAGTCCTATCTGTGCTGGGCTGAAGGATACTGTTCTGGCTATCTGAAAAGGATGAATTTGCTAATTAAATGATGGTTGTCAATTAGATTCCCAGGGAATACTTTAACACATAAGAGAGAAAAAAACTGCTCTTCACATAATATGGGGTCTATAAAAGACCTTGCATTGAGCCTAGCACATAACAAGTGCTCAAAAGTACTAGTCCTCTTGTAAACTGAATTTGGTGAAGAAAAGTAGGCATGTATGGAACTTCTGAGGCTCTAATAATGTTCTGTTTCTTGATTTAGGTTCTGGTTACACAGGTGTGTTCAGTCTGTAAAAAATTATTGAGTTGTATACATATGATCTCCACACTTTTCCCTACCTAGGTTATACTTAAATTAAAAGTTATTAAAATTTTTTAATGTTGCTTTACAAGTGAGTGATCTATTCACTAAACTAGGGACAACTCTACTTGAGTTAATTAAAGCACTTACTTGAAAGATGTAAATTTTAATATCTTTTAAAATATTCAGTAACTTGAAAATCCCTTCCAATATTTTCATGGGCTTCTTTACCAAATAAGTGCAGGAAGAAAATCAAGAAAGAAGGAGCCCTATTATATTGGGTTTGGCCAAAAGTTTCGTTCAGTTTTTTCCATAAGATGGCTCTAGTAGTGCTTAGTTCTTCGAACTTCATTCGAAACAATTTTGTTAGATTTTATTACAACAGCTGTCATATCAGCGTGCATTAAAAAAAAAAATCAAAATTCGTGAATTTTTGTGCAGCCATTTTAATGTTGAAGATGGAAGAAAACAACATTTTCAGCGTATTATGCTTTATTATTTCAAGAAAGGTAAAAACGCAACTGAAACACAAAGATTTGTGCAGTGTATGGAGAAGGTGTTGTGACTGATCGAACGTGTCAAAAGTGGTTTGTGAAGTTTCGTGCTGGAGATTTGTTGCTGGACGGAGCTCCATGGTCGGGTAGATCAGTTGAAATTGATAGCGATCAAGTTGAGTTATTAACTGAGAACAGTCAACATTATACTATGCAGGAGACAGCTGACATACTCAAAATGTCCAAATCAAGCACTGAAAATAATTTACACTAGCTTGGTTATGTTAATCACTTTGAAGTTTGCGTTCCACATAAGTTAAGAGAAAAAAAACCTTCTTGACCATATTTCCATATGCCATTCTCTACTTAAATGTAAGGAAAGCGTTCTGTTTTTAAAACAAATTGTGACAGGCGATGACAAGTGGATACTGTGCAATAATGTGGAACAGAAGAGATCGTGGGGCAAGTGAAATGAACCACCACCAACCACACCAGAGACCAGTCTTCATCCAAAGAAGGTGATGTTGTGTATATGGTTGGATTAAAAGGGAGTCCTCTATTATGCGCCTCTTCCAGAAAACCAAACAATTAATTCCAACAAGTACTGCTCCCAGTTAGACCAACTGAAAGCAGCACTCGACGAAAAGCACCCAGACCTAGTCAACAGAAAATGTGTAATCTCCCACCAGGATAACACAAGACCGCATGTTTCTTTGATGACCAGGCAAAAACTATTACAGCTTGGCTAGGAAGTTCTGATTCATCTGCCATATTCACCGTATATTGCACCTTTGGATTTCCATTTATTTCAATCTTTACAAAATTCTCTTAATGGAAAAAATTTCAATTCTCTGGAAGACTGTAAAAGGCACCTGGAAGAGTTCTTTGCTGAAAAAGATAAAAAAGTTTTGGGAAGATGGAATTATGAAGTAGCCTGGAAAATGGCAGAAGGTAGTGGAACAAAAGGGTGAATACATTGTTCAATAAAATGGTGAAAATTGGTGAAAATGAAAAATGTGTCTTTTATTTTTACTTAAAAACCAAAGGCACTGGGCTTCCCTGGTGGCACAGTGGTTAGGAATCCGCCTGCCAATGCAGGAGACATGGGTTCAAGCCCTGGTCTGGGAAGATCCCGCGTGCCGCGGAGCAACTAAGCCCGTGTGCCACAACTACTGAGCCTGCGCTCTAGAGCCCACGATCCACAACTACTGAAGCCCGTGTGCCACAGCTGCTGAGGCCCGTGAGCTTAGAGTCCGTGCTCCATAACAAGAGAAGCCACCGCAGTGAGAAGCCTGCACACCGCAAGGAAGAGTAGCCCCCACCCGCCACAACTAGAGAAAGCCCACGTGCAGCAATGAAGACCCAACGCACCCAAAAATAAAAATTAATTAATTAATTAAAAAAAAACTGAAGGCACTTTTTGACCAACCCAATATATAACATTACCTTATATTTACCCTTTATAAAACATCATAATTTAAGTTATATAATTATTTATGAAAGTTGTGTGATTATTTGTTTAACATCTGTCTCTCGTGCTGGATTGTATGTGTCAAGAGCCAGGAGAACTCTGTCCCTTTTTTCATTATTATACTTCTAGCATCTAGCAAGATGCCTAGTCCATAGTAGATGCTCAATAAACATTTGTTGAATGAGTGAGTGAATGATTAGATTAATGAATGAATGTGAAATCTAGCATTAGTTTTAGTTGTGTAAAAAGTTAGACGATACTTTGAATAAACCCTGGATAAGACATAAAACTGTGTCCTTACTGGTTAAAGAATGAGAATACAGAAAAAAAAAATTTTTTTAAGGTGGCTCTCAATTTCTTTATTGTGTAAATTATTGAAAATAAATGTCAGATAGCTTTGTTCTTTTTTTTTTTAAAGGACCCTGAATTTTATTTTATTTTTTTTATTTTTATTATTATTTTTTAAATTAATTTATTTATTTTTGGCTGTGTTGGGTCTTCATTTCTGTGCGAGGGCTTTCTCTAGTTGTGGCAAGCGGGGGCCACTCTTCATCGCGGTGCGCGGGCCTCTCACTATCGCGGCCTCTCTTGTTGCGGAGCACAGACTCCAGACGCGCAGGCTCAGTAATTGTGGCTCACGGGCCTAGTTGCTCCGCGGCATGTGGGATCTTCCCAGACCAGGGCTCAAACCCGTGTCCCCTGCATTAGCAGGCAGATTCTCAACCACTGCGCCACCAGGGAAGCCCTGTTCTTATTTTTATGGTATACAATTTTTCATCTTATCAGCAATTGCTACATTGGTTTCCCTCATCTTAAGTGTATTAGTGAATCTTCACATTTATATGTAATAAACCTTTATGATAAGGTCACAGAAGACCTAAGGGAAGAATAAATGAAATATAAAAGTCAAAACCTGACATTTTAATAACAATAAAAAATAAAAAGAAACAGCCTATGCCTAGGAGAGAGAAAGTACCTGGTAAGCACCCAATGAAAAGAGGAGAAGGACTTCATGTCAAAAGAGGCAGAAGCTAGGGAAGATGAAGACATTTTAACAAGAGTTTAAAAGAACTGAGAGAAAAGTTGTGTCTTTAGCTGCCTGGATATGAATATGGGAGGAGAGGGCCAAGGGGGGTCCATTTAGAAAGACATGCCCAGGTGCAAATCTGGCAAAAGACAAGGCTTGAGGCAGAGAGTCTGCCTTAAGATACCCTCCTTTTCCATTTCAGGACATCTCGCCAGCATCCTCCCCTACCACCAAATGCCCACTCTCCTCAGGCTGCTGGCTGTCTCCCCTAACCTCCCTAATTAACCCCTCATCCCTACTTACTCCTGGCCTTTTTCTCCTTTTAGAATCTGTCAAAACAGAACAGTCCTATGTCTGTGCCAGGATCCAAGCTCTTTTCTCTTCTTAAAAATTCTTCCATAATGTTCTTTTTTAAAAAATTAAAACTTTATTGAGATATAATTCACATACCATGCAATTTACCCATTTAAATGTATATTTCAGTAGTTTTTAATATAGTCACAGAGTTGTGTAATAATCACAATCACTTTTTATCATCTTAGAAACAAACCCGGTACCCATTAGCAGTCATCCCCATTTCTCCCCAACCCCTAAGCTGAAGCAACTACTAATCAACTTTCTGTCTATATAGATTTGCCTGTTATGAACATTTTACATGAATGGAATCATACAATATGTGGTCTTTTTTGTCAGGTTTTTTTCGCTTATTATAATGTATTCAAGGTTCATCTATGTTGTAGCATATATCAGTACTTCATTCCTTTTTATTGCCAAAGAATATTCCGTTGAGTGGATATACCACATTTATTCGTCCATTCATTATTCCACTTTTTTACTATTATGAATAATGCTGCTATGAACATTTGCAGGGTGTTCTTCCATAGGATGTTAGAACTAGAAGGAAGTTTAGCAATTATCTGGTCTAATCTCCATTAAACTCTTTGGTCACATGACACAGCAAGAGGCAGGTGTAGAAAGGATGTGATAGCGTAAGACTGAACCCTGCTTTCTGCACCAGTGCTGTCAAAAGTAACTACATTTAGTGAACTCAGTCATGTGCCATCACTATTTCAGTTCTAAATAGCTTCTTGTTTCACTTTGTATTTAAGTTAAGTCCTCAGTTGAACCTGCCTGAAACTGATGGTTTTCTTCTGTTATTATTAATGCCTCTAGAAGTAGGCTGTTTCCACAGGCTTCCCCAGCTGGACTCCAGTGCACTCACTCAAATCCAGCATCTACTAAAAATGACTTTCTACCCTTAACTACAAGTGCTGCTGTTACTGCTACTTTTATCACATCTGATGATCTTCTCCATCTTTGTTTCTTTGTATTTTTATGCACTTATTCACTGCATTACACTGCTCAGAAGAGAATTTTTTTTCTCCATCTCCTTGAGAAATCCAAGATTTCACTGTTGTTAGCTGCACTTTGGATACAGTGTTAGTCTGTACCACCTCAAGTTTTCCCTGTTTTACACTAATCTATTGGCTAGTGTTAGTCTGAGATCCTTTCTCACCTTTTCAGGTAAAAAAAAAACAAAAACAAAACTGATTCTTAAACTCCCTTTGAGGTCTCCTAACCAGTGGGTGGTTTCCAGCGCGCTGATTATCTAAATCAGTGATCTGCAAACTGGGGTACGCATTCGCATACATAAAGAGTTTCCAGGAAGTACATATTAGTGCACAATTTCAACAGGATCAATTTCTAGATTTTCAGTTTCTGTTTAAACTCGTTCCTCATTGATATGGGTGAGAACAAGTTTGCTCAAGCTGAGTTTTCCTGGACCACTAATTATCCCTGTCCAAATTAATGAAAGAAAAACTCACCTCTCATCCAGTCTAAATTTACTTCAATGCATTGCCCCAGAGTGTTAAAAAAAAACCCAGGGCACTAAAAATGCAATAATTAAATATTGTGTTTGTGATAAGAAAGTGAGTGTCTCTAATGAACTAGGGAAAAGAATATTCACAAATCAGGTGGTTTCCAATTCTTTGCTTTCTGCAAAATTGAAGATGTTAGTTGATGGATCATTAAGAATCATTTTTAGTGAACAATAACTATTGACTGCTACTGATATAATCCCCCTTTCAGTTCTATCCACTTGCTTATATGAATGCAGTTTCTCAATATTCACACCTATAAAAAATAAAAACATTAGCTTACACTAGCAGTAATATCCATCCAAGAATACAGAAACAAATTGAAAAAATAAAATAACCTCATCTGTTTTATCAAGATATGCATTTGCAATACAATTTTATTCCATTGAATATCTATCAAAATGTGTAATATATTTGCATTGTTTTGACCAATTCTATAGTAATACTATAGAGAATAATGATTCAATTTAAAATAGACTTTTAACACCTAGAACCTTATGCTAGTACATAAAACAAAAATTTTAAATGGCTGTTTTTACTTTCTTTCTTTTTCTTTTTCCTTAAGAACGAGCGGCCCTTGCGGTGGCGGTTTGGGGTGGGCGCCGCCAAGGTGAGGGGGTCTCGCCTCCCGCAAGCTGGTAGACTGATTGTTCCATTATGGATGGAGGGGATGATGGTAACCTTGTTATCAAAAAGAGGTTTGTGTCTGGGGCAGAATTAGATGAATGGCGCAAAAGGAGGCAAGAAGAATGGGAGAAAGTTCGAAAACCTGAAGATCCAGAAGAATGCCCAGAGGAGGTTTATGACCCTCGGTCTCTAAATGAAAGGCTACAGGAACAGAAAGATAGGAAGCAGCAGGAGTATGAAGAACAGTTCAAATTCAAAAACATGGTAAGAGGCTTAGACGAAGATGAGACCAACTTCCTTGATGAGGTTTCTCGGCAGCAGGAACTAATAGAAAAGCAGCGAAGAGAAGAACTGAAAGAACTGAAGGAATACGGAAGTAATCTCAACAAGGTTGGAATTTCTCAAGAAAACAAGAAGGAAGTGGAGAAGAAAGTGGCTGGGAAACCCACAGAAACGAAGACCAAGTTCTCCCAGGCAAAGCTGTTGGCAGGAGCTGTGAAGCATAAGAGCTCAGAGAGTGGCAACGGTGTGAAAAGACTGAAATCGGACCCTGACCCAGATGACAAGAATCAAGAAGCCCCGTCCTGCGTGTCTCTTGGAATCACATCTCCGAGTGGTCCCTCCATCCACTGCCCCTCCGCTGCCATCTGTATCGGCATCCTCCCAGGTTTGGGCGCCTACTCTGGGAGCAGCGACTCTGAGTCCAGCTCAGACAGCGAAGGCACCATCAACGCCACCGGCAAGATGGTCTCCTCCATCTTCGGAACCAACACCTTCCTCGAGGCCCCCTAGTTCCTCTGTTCTTACCACAGGGAGCTCCTCCCCAAGAGTAGACTGGACAGTTTATTCTGCCTACAGGCATTACCTCCCACAGAAAAGTCCTTTGCCAGCTCCCTGTGCACACCATGACATTTTTAACCTCATCTAAAAATGTGCCAGAGGGCTTCCCTGGTGGCGCAGTGGTTGAGAGTCTGCCTGCCAATGCAGGGGACGCGGGTTCGAGCCCTGGTCCGGGAGGATCCCACGTGCCGCGGAGCGACTGGGTCTGTGAGCCACAGCTACTGAGCCTGCGCGTCTGGAGCCTGTGCTCTGCAACAAGAGAGGCCGCGATGGTGAAGAGGCCCGCGCACCGCGATGAGGGGTGGCCCCTGCTTGCTGCAACTAGAGAAAGCCCTCGCACAGAAACGAAGACCCAACACAGCCATAAATAAATAAATAATTTTTTTAAAAACAAAAAAACAAACAAAAAAAACTTTGTATACAATTTAAAAAAAAAATGTGCCAGAATCCACTTGTGGCCCGACTTGTGTTTGTTTCCTCTTTCTACTCCAGTACAGATGCCCAAACCTGTCCCACGGCCTCTGTCCTCACTGATGTAGTAGGGCAGAGGTCAGGGCCCAGCAGAAACTCCACTAAAAATGCCCTGGGAAGATAGGTACCAAGCGGCTTGCAGAGGGTTTGGGTTCTGTTGCTTTCTTGTTTTTTTTTGGTTTCTGTTTCTTTTTTTTTCCTTTCCCAACACCACAAAGAAGCAAGGACAGTTATTGAACAGGTATCATTTAAACATTCTATTCTAGACGAAGGCGCCATTTGATTATACTGCGTTGTGGAGTGTGCAGGGGGGAGAGAAGGTCCCAGGTGATGCAATGGCGCACTGCCCTGGAACTAACTTACTCTTGATGTTGTGTGACTAAGTAAAGATTCTAAACTACAAAAAAAAAAAAAAAAAAAGAAAAGAAAAAAAATTTTTTAATGTATTTTAAGAGAATTATGATAATAATCAAAATATGTGAACCATAGTATTTTATATTTAGATAAAATTCTGTGGGAGTAGTAAAATGAAATTTTTATTTCAAGGAGAAAAAAATGTAAAATTTCTGACCATTAAAAAAGAAATGTTCATGCAATTTTTTAATATTTAATCACTATAATATTAAAATTCAACTGGATATGGTGAAAAGAATGATATAATAATTTTGTATTTACTGAGATTTTCCTTTATTAAAAACATGTTTTGTTTTACTTCATTGAGAATAATTATAATAGCTACTTTAAAATCATTGTCTGTTAGTTCCAACATCCATTTAATCTCAGCGTCTGATCTGCTTCATGTTCTTTTCTTTTGAGAATATGCTTTATTTCCTTGTTCCTTCATGTGAAACATAACTTGGAATTCTATGCCGAACATTATGAATGCCATAGTGTGGAAAATATGGATTCTGTTATTTTTCTCCAAAGAGGAAATTTGTTTTAGCAGGTATTTTTCCTTGGCTGGGCTTGAATTGCAAACTCTGTTTCTTCTATGGCAACTTGGATCTCTTCAGATCTTTTTCATCTTTAGCTGGCTGCTTTGAGTCTGCTCTGCCCATGTGTAGTTCAGGAGTCCAGTCAGAGATGTGGATAGATAGCATTTGGGGGTCCCCACTCTGGTTCTTCCCTTCCAGAATTTACCCACACTCTTTACTATTAAAGTTAGTAAGTTTCCTAACTTCAATTTTCTAATTCTCCAGGCCTGAAGGATTGCAAGTTTTATCACGTGTGCTGTTGCCTGCCACATGCAGGCTGTACTTAGCCTCAAGCTAAATGCCGCAGAGACAGAAATCTATTTATTTAATTCAGTCTTCCCTCTCCACACAAGTATGAACTTCCCACCAGAGTTGGTATACTTCTGCTTGCTCTCCAGTACCTTCAGATACTGATTTTCTGGTTTTTTGGTTTGGTTTGGTTTGGTTTGGTTTGGTGTTAGGTCCAGACTTTGCAGCTGTTTTCTATGTGGATGGAAGTTGAGTGGTCATCCAGTAGAGTCTTAGTCATCATACCTGAAACCAGAACCCAATTTTGTTTTAAAATGTTAATCAGCATTTATGATAAGCTAGGAATGCCATCCTTTGCCATTATTTAAACTAATGACAAAAAAAAAATTTAGACATCAACCTTATAACGTAAAAGGATGTTCTTTTTTTTTTCAAAATTACTTTAAGGGTGTTATATCAGAAACGTCTTCTGTGCAATTTCAGATCCTCTAAGCCTCACTTGACTCTTGCTCTAGCCACCATTGTGGCCACCAGTTTTACACAGGTAAAACCTGACAGTGTCTCATCTCATGCCTATGCCAAGTGCCTCTTGCCTCCCATCCCGTTGACCATGAGGCATGGGATGGTGTAGGACCCAACATGGAGCACACACATGCATGACCCAGAGTTTGGGGAAGTTAAGACTCTGTGGGTGGAACTTTGACAGGTGGTAGATGGAAACCAGTGAATAAATTTTTTTTCTCCCCCAAGAATAACAATCTAGCTTTGAAAAGCCGGTCCAGCAGAATCAAGCAGGTACTCATACGGAGTAAAAGACAACTCAGTGATGCGTTGTTTTGTTGGCTTTCCCTCTATTCTTGGCTCACATCGCTTTCCCCTCACTCCTTTCCTCCCCCAAGATAGCATGTAACGCAGTCATAGCGTGGAAGCTTTGTTTTCTGGGGTAGCCAAGTTAAGAAAGAAGTAGGTGAACCTCACCTTTAGTTCCAAGGGCAAAGATTCAGAGTCATCTGCTCATCACATATGATTTCTGGTCTTCTAAACTCTCCTTCCACTCTGACCTACAGCAACTCTAACCAACCTAGTCTCACCCTGCTCTGAAACGCCCTCAAGTTTCAGTGATCCACTTTGCTCATCATGAGAGATTTTATATCTGACCTATGACTTTGGAGGAAACAGAACATCTTCCAGGTCCAGAGCTACTAGAAGGGCTACATCCTAAAGACATAGCAGAGCCTTGAACCCTGACTCCTCAGTCTTTCTTTTTTCCCCTTTTCAAAAATGTTCCCCTTCTATCTTATTTCTGAGACAAAGAATAAAGCATCTGTGGTAAATGTACAAAAAAAGGAAGCTGGCATTCAAACTGCACATGTTCCATCAGACAAGCTCTTTTTAATACCTTAACAATTTCCTGTTGTTGATCATGTGAGTTTCAATAGCTACATTCAGCTATTTTGTTGATGAGACAAACAGTAGAATCAGAACCAAAGAGTGAACAATGAAGAGAAGCAAATTATACTTCAGTATAAGGAAGAACTTTCTAATGATTGGTGCAGTTAAACAAGCAGAGCAGAGAGAATGACTGCATTATGGGATGTAAGAGCCACACGGAGAGGTTATATAACTACCTGTTTGGAATGTTTTGGGGCAGTGATACTCAAGCTTGAGCCCCCAGAATTTCTGATTTAATCATTTGAGGAAGCTTGAGAATTTGTATTTCTAACAAGTGTCCAGGTAATGCTAATAATGCGGGCCTCAGGACCATACTTTGAGAACTACTGTACGGACATTCTGATTAGATAACCCCTCAACTGAGATGCAGGAGAATGTAGCAGTTAAGGGCAAAAGCTTTAAAATCAGATTAGACCTAAGTTTGAATTTCAGTTCCTTTATATTCTGGCTGTGGGTATTTAAGCAGGCTTCCTCATCTGTAGACAGGCACACCTCATTTTATTGTGCTTCACTTTATTGCACCTCACATATATTCCATGTTTTACAAACTGAAGGTTTGTAGCAACCCTGCGTAAAGCAAATCTATTGATGCTATTTTTCCAACAGCATTTGTTTACTTCATGTCTCTGTATCACATTTTGGTAATTCTCACAATATTTCAGACTTTTAAATTATTATTATATTTGTTATGGTGATCTGCGATCATTGATCTTTGATATCACTATTGTAATTGTTTTGGGGCACCACAAATCGTGCCCCTATAAGACAGCCAATTTAGTGGATAAATGTTGTGTGTGTTCTGACTGCTCCACCCACCAGCCTTCCCCTGTCTCTCTCCCGCTTCTTGGGCCTTCCTATTCCTTGAGACACAACAGTATTGAAATTAGGCCAGTGAGTAACCCTTGCAATGGCCTCTAAGTTTTCAAGTGAAAGGAAGAGTCACACATCTCTCACTGTAAATCAAAAGGTAGAAGTGCTTAAGCTTAGTGAGGAAGACATCTCAGAAGCTGAGATAGACCAAGAGCTAGGTCTCTTGTGCCAATTAGCCAAGTTGTGAATGCAAAGGAAAAGTTCTTGAAGGAAATTAAAAGTGCTACTCCAGTGAACATATGAATGATAAGAAATAAATAGCCCTGTCGCTGATATGGAGAAAATTTTAATGTTCTGGTTAGAAGATTAAACCAGCCACAATATTCCCTTAAGCCAAAGTCTAATCCAGAGCAAGGCCCCAACTCTCTTCAGTTCTATGAAGGCTGAGAGAGGTGAGGAAGAAAAGTCTGAAGCTAGCAGAGGTTCCTTCAAGGAAACTAGGTTAACCATGAGGATTAAGGAAATAAGCTGTCTTCATAACACAAAAGTGCTAGGTGAAGCAGCAAGTGCTGATGTAGAACCTGCAGCAAGTTATCCAGAGGATGTAGCTAACATAATTAATGAAGGTGGCTACACTAAACAACAGATTTTCAATGTAGATGAATTAGCTTTCTATTGGAGAGAAGATGCCATCTAAGACTTTCATAGATAGAAGTCAGTGCTTGGCTTCAAAGCTTCAAAGGACAGGCTGACTCTCTTGCCAGGAGCTAATGCAGCTGGTGCCTTTAAGTTGAAGTCAGTGCTTATTTACCATTCTGAAAATCCTAGGGCTCTTAAGAATTATGCTAAATGTACTCTTCCTGTGCTCTGTAAATGGAACCACAAAACCTGGATGACAGCACATCTGTTTATAACATGGTTTACTGAATATTTTAAGCCCCCCTATTGAGACCTACTGCTCAGAAAAAAAAAAAAAAATTCCTTTCACAGTATTACTGCTCATTGACAATGCACCTGGTCACCCAAGAGCTCTGATGGAGATGTACAATGAAATTAATGTTGTTTTCATGTCTACTAACACAACATCCATTCTTCAGCCCATGGATCAAGGAGACATTTCAAATTTCAAGTCTTAGCGTTTAAGAAATACATTTTGTAAGGTGATAGCTGCCATAAATAAGGATTCCTCTGATGGATCTGAGCAAAGTCAATTGAAAACCTTCTGGTAAGGATTCACCATTCTAGATGCCATTAAGAAAATTCATGATTCATGGGAAAAGGTCAAAATATGAACATGAACAGTAGTTTGGAAGAAGTTGATTCCAATCCTCATGGATGACTTTGAGGGGTTCAAAACTCCAGTGGAGGAAGTACCTGAAGATGTGGTGGAAACAGTAAAAGAAAAGGAGCTTGAAGCTGTAACTGAATTGTTGTAATCTCATGATAAAACTTTAACAGATGAGGAATTGCTTCAGATGAGCAGAGAAGGTGGTTTCTTGAGATGGAAGCTACTCCGGTGAAGACTAGTGAAATGACAGCAGAGGATTTAGAATATTACATAAACAGTTGATAAAGAAGCAGTAGGTCTTGAGAGTAGTGACTCCAATTTTGAAAGAAGTTCTATTGTGGCTAAAATGCTATCAAATAACATTGATGCTACAGAGAAATCATGTGTGAAAAGAAAAGTCAATCGATGCAGCAAACATCGTTGTCTTATTTTAAGAAAGCACCACACCCACCCCAACCTTCAGCAACCACCACCCTGATCACTCAGCAGCCATCAATATTGAGGCAAGACCCTCCACCCGCAAAACGACTATGACTCACTGAAGACTCAGATGATGGTTATCATTTTTTAGCAATAAAGTATTTTTAATTAGGCATTTACATTGATTTTTTTAGACATAATTCTATTGCACTCTGAATAGATTTCAGTATGGTGTAAACATAACTTCTATATGCACTGGGGAACCAAAAAATTTATGTGACTCTCTTTATTGCGATATTCCCTTTATTGGGGTTGTCTGGAACCAAACCCATAATATCTGAGGTATGCCTGTGATTGGAAAATCGATAAGACTCACTGCGTAATTGCAGGGAATAAATATATTAAAAGCAAAGTAGCCATTAATATCCTTCGTTGTCTGCAAGGAGCCATAATATGCCCTCCTATTTAGCTATCATCACTATAGGAATAAATCCCTTTCCTTTTCAGAATAAGGACACCTATTTCCAGAGCAGAAGCAGGGACACCCAGCTACAGCAATAATCTATATATAACATGTGTCAGGAAATCTCATTGAGACCCATTTTTCCCCCCAGGAACGCTATATCAGCATGTAAACATCACCTCAATTAAACCAACTTTCTGGAAAAAAATGGCTTCCCCTGTGCTAACAAATTAAAATAATCACCTGTCTACTCAAGAGAGTCAATATTGACCACTACAGAGGAATCACTATAACCAAATGAGGTTTTCTAAAAATAAAAATGAAGTGCTATTTAGGATACCACACATAAACCAAATTTTCCTTTGAAGGGAAAAATTCAATAAAATCATTCTCCTTTTGACGTCACTGGGCATTCCAGATGGTTCTGGGAGCCTAAAAGCATCTCTGCTGACTGTAAAGGAAAACCTCAACAAATGAGATTGGTCAATCACATCCTTCAAATGCGTTTGCTCACTGAATGTCCACGCCAGCCTTTCCAAGCAGGAGAACTGAATTTGTGATTTATTCCCCACGCTGACCTCCCGTCAACAAAGGGCAGGCAATCCCCTATGGACCAAAAACAGCCATTTGACTCACATTCTGGACTTCATAACAAGAGCATTTGGCTAGGTAAGGCCTCAGGGGACAAAGAAAACAAAAATAGAAAGCAAAAAGAGCTGGCTCGGAAAGAAATGAGATCACCAAACAACTACAGGCCGACTCTTGTCCCCGCAGTTTCTTGCTGAAGCACACAAATTGAAATTTCTCTCTTCCATGAACCCTCCCCATTCCCATGGGGATCAGACAGCTGAGGGAAGCCCTCACCAAGACAGTTATCTCTATGGAGATGGAGAAGGTTCTGGGAACTACGAAAGCCCGAGAGAGATTTCTACTACTTGTGAAGGCAGTTCAGCTGAGAATAGGGAAAGCTGGCGTCCACTTAGTTAACACGGAGCATGAACCATTTGTCAGACAGGATGACAGGCACCTGTGGTGGGAAGTCCACACCTGGCTCTGCCTTCAGGAAAGCCAGTCAGTATGGGAGCTTGAAGCACATTTGGTTACTAAGGGCGTGGAGCATTGTGTGTGTCTTTTTAGGAGAAGGTACAGAGAAACCTGAGAGGAGGCCTGCAGGGCTCTCCCACTGATTTCCACACAATAGGAGTGAAAACAGAAGGAACAAGCACCCCAGTTTCTCCCTCAGAACCTTGGAGAACAGCAGCTACCTGGAGCATCCCCTTCAGGTAGTATCTATGGGGGAGCGAACGCAGCCCCAAACATCTAGGGAGCCGGTCGCCTGAGAAACAGCATGAAAGAGGGAAGCAAATCTGGGTTTTTTATAACCTGTGGGTATTTCCACTTCCCAAAGTGGAGCTCAAAAGTCATGGCAGCAGGAGAATATAGTATCTCACATTTGTTTAACACTGAGGACTTTACCAAAAGCCTCCATGTCCAACTGAAGAAATATTTATGACACACCTAACAGAAGTCAAGCAGTGTACTAGGCACTTTCAAAGCTATTGCTTTGTTATAATTTTGATATCCACCCTGTTAACTAGTTATTATTGTCAGGAAGTGAATCGGAGAAATCATGAGTTTGGTTCAAATTCAAACGTCTAAAGAGTTATCAGTGGAATTAAATTTTCGGTTAAAACTATTAAATCTCCTATATTCATTATGTTGCCTCCAAGCCATTTGCCCATGGGCAACCTCAGAGGGGAACATCTCTTTAGGGTAGATGTCATTAACAGTTGGAGTCTCATACTGCAACCTGAAGAGACAGTGAGAGGAATTCACATTAATTGAGCATCTTGTGTGTGCTGAGCCCTTTCATACACTACCGGTAGAGCATACACTACCTGTATGGCCAAAGGCTGAATTGTGTCCCCACTAAATTCATATGTTAATGGCCTAACTTCAAGTATACCACAGAATGTGACTGTATTTGGAGATAGGGCCTTTACAGAAGTAATCAAGGTAAAATGAGGTCATATGGGTGTCCTCATAAGAAGAGGTTAGGTCTTTTGCCTCCTTAGGTAGGTTTATTCCTAGGTATTTTATTCTTTTTTTTTTTAACATCTTTATTGGAGTATAATTGCTTTACAATGGTGTGTTAGTTTCTGCTTTATAACAGAATGAATCAGCTATACATATATATATGTTCCCATATCTCCCCTCTCTTGCATCTCCCTCCCACCCTCCCTATCCCACCTCTCTAGGTGGTCACAAAACACCGAGCTGATCTCCCTGTGCTATGCAGCTGCTTTCCACTAGCTATCTATTTTAAAAGGGCCTTACTTCTTTTTTTTTTAATTAAAAATTTTTTTTGAATTTTTGAATTTTATTTATATTTTTATACAGCAGGTTCTTATTAGTCATCCATTTTATACACATCAGTGTATGCATGTCAATCCCAATCTCCCAATTCATCACACCACCACCACCACCCCCCTGTGGCTTTCCCCCTTTGGTGTCCATATGTTTGTTCTCTACATCTGTGTCTCAATTTCTGCCCTGCAAACCGGGTCATCTGTAGCATTTTTCTAGGTTCCACATATATGTGTTAATATATAATATTTGTTTTTCTCTTTCTGATTTACTTCACTCTGTATGACCGTCTCTAGATCCAACCACATCTCTACAAATGACCCAGTTTCGTTCCTTTTGATGATGAGTAATATTCCATTGTATATATGTACCACAGCTTCTTTATCCATTCGTCTGTCAATGGGCATTTAGGTTGCTTCCTTGACCTGGCTATTGTAAATAGTGCTGCAGTGAACACTGGGGTGCATGTGTCTTTTTGAATTATGGTTTTCTCAGGGTATATGCCCAGTAGTGGGATTGCTGGGTCATATGGTAATTCTATTTTTAGTTTTTTAAGGAACCTCCATACTGTTCTCCATAGTGGCTGTATCAATTTACATTCCCACCAACAGTGCAGGAGGGTTCCCTTTTCTCCACACCCTCTCCAGCATTTGTTGTTTGTAGATTTCCTGGTGATGCCCATTCTAACTGGTGTGAGGTGATATCTCATTGCAGTTTTGATTTGCATTTCTCTAATAATTAGTGATGTTGAGCAGCTTTTCATGTGCTTCTTGGCCATCTGTATGTCTTCTTTGGAGAAATGTCTATTTAGGTCTTCTGCCCATTTTTGGATAGGGTTGTTTGTTTTTTTTAATATTGAGCTGCATGAGCTGTTTATATATTTTGGAGATTAATCCTTTGTCCATTGATTCATTTGCAAATATTTTCTCCCATTCTGAGGGTTGTCTTTTCGTCTTGTTTATGGTTTCCTTTGCTTTGCAAAAGCTTTGAAGTTTCATTAAGTCCCATTTGTTTATTTGTGTTTTTATTTCCATTACTCTAGGAGGTGGATCAAAAAAGATCTTGCTGTGATTTATGTCAAAGAGTGTTCTTCCTACGTTTTCCTCTAAGAGTTTGATAGTGTCCGGTCTTACACTTAGGTCTCGAATCCATTTTGAGTTTATTTTTGTGTATGGTGTTAGGGAGTGTTCTAATTTCATTCTTTTACATGTAGCTGTCCAGTTTTCCCAGCACCTAGGTACTTTATTCTTTTTAATGTGATGGTAATGATGTCATTTGCAGCAATATGGATGGACCTAGAGATAATAATACTAAGTGAAGTAAGCCAGACAGAGAAAGACAAATATCATATGATATCACTTATATGTGAAATCTAAAACAAAAACAAAAAACAAACAACAACAACCAAAAAAACCCCCACAATACAAATGAACTTATATACAAAACAGAAATAGACCCACAGACAAAGAAAACAAACTTATGGGTACCAAAGGGGAAGGGAGGGGGGAGGGATAAATTCAGAGTTTGGGATTAACATATACACACTACTATATATAAAATAGATAACCAACAAGGACCTACTGTATAGCACAGGGAACTGTACTCAATATTTTGTAATAACCTATAAGGGAAAAAATCTGAAAAAAAATAGATATATATGTATGTATAACTGAATCACTTTGCTATACACCTGAAACACAACATCGTAAATCAACTATACTTCAATTTAAAAAAAATTTTTTTTTAATTAAAAAAAAAGAGGTTAGGACACAGACTGATGGGTAACCATCTGCAATCCAAGGAGAGAGGCCTTAAGAAACCAACCCTGCTGCCAACTTGATCTCAGATTTCTAGCCTCAGGAACTGTGAGGAAAATAAGTGTCCACTGTTTAAGCCACCCAGTCCGTGGTATTTTGTCATGGCAGCCCTGGCAAACTAATACACTACCTCATTTTTTTTTTTATAATATTTCTGTAAAAGTGGGTATAAATATCCATTCTCAAGGTGATGAATCAGAGGCTTAGAAAGGTAAAGTAACTTTCCAGAGGTCACACAGCCAGCAAGTGGCGAAGCCAAAATCTATCTGATTCTAACTTCTCTTTTTTCTTCCCACCTGGCCCCTGAGGCCACACTCGATTCTAACCCTGAAACTTCCTTTGTGCCCTGTTCCAAAACACCAGGCTTGGAGATTCCCATGAAAATGAAAATATTAACAGAGAGCATCACATAAAAACCTGTGCCTGGGATTTCAAAGGCACAAGACTGAGCAGGGCTGCTGAAGTCAGATGAGGTATAAATAACATCACAATATTTGTAGAAAAGCAAGAAGGAGACCGACTTCCCTCTCTGAACCACAAGGCTTTTAAGCTTGAGGAAACTCTCACAATTTTTTCAGCAGAGGAGAATTGATCACATTTTCTGGGTTCAGAGGACACAAAGACTGATAATGGATTTTCAGCTGGAAAATCTCCTAGAGAACTCTGCGTATCTGTCTGCTACCTTGTCAACGTTAGTGGAGTGGGTAAAAATGCTTAGTTTGCAAACTACAGGATTCAAATGTGCCCCCAAAAAACAACAACAAAAAAGCTTTGTTTACTCTTCTATGACTCAACTTCTATTTCATGCACTGATTCTGGCCATTGGCAGAAGCCTCAATCCAGTCCCTTGAGGGGAAAATGGTATTCACTTCAAGTTTAAACAGTCATTTCCACGTCCCCCTCCCCCATCTTCCTCATGCCTAAGTGGCAGCTGTTTATGCTACCATCATTCTATCATGGGCACCTGTTCTCACAGGCACTTGCTGGAAAGTCTCAGACTCCATCTGGTTTCCAGTCCTTGGTCCACAAGGAGACTTTCTGTTTTCCCTCATCCAGGTTTCAAGATACACAGGCCATCACTCAGCACATTTGAGCCCCTCCTCGCTGCCCCAAAGGATATCAGAGCCCTTCCTCCTGATGGACCTTCCAGGCAGGAGGAGACTGAAATGCAGCATCAGACCCATCAGTTGTGAGGCTATGCAAACCCTCTCTCTCTCTCTCTACTCCCCCTGCAGAGGCTTGGTGGCCGCCTCCTACAGCAAAAGGTGGCCTTGACTCTCAGACTCCCAGCCACTGACACCATCTCAGCCCAGAGAGGGAAGGCCAACATGGAGCTCTTTTCCAGGGACACTGACCTTGCCTCTCAGGTCTCCTGCTCCCCATCTCACTCCCCTCTCAACTAGTCTCCAGGCCAGGGCCAGGACCCCTCGTGGCTCAGTGCTTCTCTTAACAATCTGTTGTTTTTGAGCAGATTATTTCGTGATTCGACTCTTGCAAATCAAAACTGTGGCTTTTAAGATCACTGTTTCTGCTTTAAGTTTTAAGAATTCCTAAGCCTCTGATTTCTTGCCTCAAAAAAATAGACATGATTATACTTACTTTTACAGGGAAATTATTATAAGAATGAAGTCAGCCCATTTTGGAACACAAAAGCCAAGAATTTGATTCTCTGCTGTCTGTATTTTGGGAAATCCCTGCCCAATATAATCACACTACTGAATGAAGAGAGGGTAAATCCAGGAATTGCAAAGGGAGAGAAATGCTCAAGTATTTTATTCTAAATCTTACCACTACCACACAGAGGGGGAAGGGGAGGGTGGGAGGAACTGAGAGAGTAGCACTGACATATATACACTACCATGTGTAAAATACATAGCTAGTGGAAAGCTGCAGGACAGCACAGGGAGATCAGCTCGGTTCTTTGTGTCCACTTAAGAGGGGTGGGATAAGGAGGGTGGGAGGGAGGCTTAAGAGGGAGGGGATATGGGGATATATGTATACATAAAGCTGATTCACTTTGTTCTACAGCAGAAACTAACACAACACTGTAAGGCAATTATACTCCAATAAAATAAATAAATAAATAAATCTTAGCACTACCATGTCATATAATAATATATCATCATAACATATGATAAGGTATTATATCACATATAATTAATATAATTATATTTATTATAATACTATAATATCACATGTATTATATATATATATCCTGTATTATATTTCTCTGTCATTCATGAATGGGAGAGTATTTCCAGCCCTGTTCACCCTGCTAGACCAGACACCTCCACAGAGAACAAGACCCTCATTTAACAGAGTTCCACACTTTACCCAAAAGCACACACAGCTCTCTCCCTCACTTCATTCAGGTTTCTGTCCAAATGTCACCTCTCCAGTGAGGTCATCCCTGGCCCCGTCTCTCAAACAGCACACACCCATCCTCATCACCCTTTTTCTCTCATCCTCCTTTGTTTTTCTTCATCGCTCTTATCACCTGACATGCATTACACATGTGGGTTTTTTCTTATATGTGTCTACCACACACACCTAGAATGTAAGCTCTGTGAGAGCATGGACTTTGACTGCTTGGCTCGATGTCCTATTTCCAATGACTAGAACATTCCCTGCAGATAATAGACACCCAGTATTAGTGGAAAGGAAGAAAGGAGGGGACTAAACAGGCCAGCTGTCACCCTCCCTCTCTTGCATCTCAAATGGTGCCTCCAAAGGTTCTAGCTCAAGAGTATCCACAGGAACTTTTTTTTCCCCTACTTTCTTTTATTTATTTATTTTTTTCTTTCCATCTTTTTTAAAAAAAATCAAAGTATCGTTGATTTACAATGTTATGTTAGTTTCAGGTGTACCACAAAGTGATTCAGTTATACATACTTTTTTTTTTTCAGATTCTTTTCCCTTATAGGTTGTTACTACGTATTGAATAGAGTTCCCTGTGCTGTACAGTAGGTTCTTGTTGGTTATCTATTTTATATATAGTAGTGTGTATATCCCACAGAGTCTTGGAAAGAAGCTACCTAGAGCTTGTCCTCTGCCTTCTTTCAGGAACCAGAGCCCTGGTTCTTCCTCTGCGTTTCTCTTACTCCTGCTGACTCAGCACGGTTTGCCAAACACTGCCTTCCCTGGACCGGCTTCCTCAGAGCCGTGTGCCCTTCAGGGGGGGCCCGTGCAAAGCCTGCTGCCTGCACCACCGCTAGGCAGGGTCGCCCCAGAACTGCCTTTCTCTCCTCTGCCTCCGGGGATCCCACGGAGAGAAAAAGCTGAGTGGGGAGGGACTGGGGTTATCCCGGTATGCAGCACTTCACTTTCTTCAGGCCTTGATGTCTTCGTGTTGGCCCAGAGCTGAAGGAAGTAAAGTCACGCCCACCCAGAACAGCCAACCACCCTGCAAGAGGCCAGTTCCTCTGTGGCCTACTACCGCACTTCTTCCATCTCCCATTCTCTCCCACTGGGCTTTTTGCACATGTGCTTCACCTCCCTAGAATGGCCTTCCCAACCCACCTTGGCCTGGCCAACTTTTGCTCATGTTCAGGACCCCACACAAATGTGGCGCTTCCCAGACACACGCACCTCCTCCGCAGTCTGGGTTAGGCCTCCGCCTTCCCATGAGCCCCTGTGTTCTGCTCTGTCAGCTTTTATCATTCTGCCTTGTGGTATAATCAGCTTCCCCACTTGTGAGCAAGCCTACTGAAAACAAAAGTTCGGGCTTACTTCTTTTGGACCTCCTGTCCTTTACCCAGAGTCAGACACACAGAACCAGTGAAATGTATGTTTGCTCACTCATTGGTTCATTCCCTAAATACTGGAGCAGGCACTGTACTTGGTGCTCAAGGCACTAGAGCAAAGACAGATGAGATCTCTGTCCTCAAGGAACCTGTATCCTAATGAGGGAGACAGACAATAAACACATAGACAAATAATTATAGATCAGTAGTAAGGTCACGAAGAAAATAAGCAAGGTACTTTGATCAACATCAGCGGGGGGATCCTGCTTTAGGAACAGTGATCAGGGCAGGCACAGGAGAAGGAATGAATGAAAGAATGAATGGGTCCGCTAAAGGAGGCTAAGGCCAGCCCGGAATGTGTAGGGCTCACCCTGTGATTCTAGAAAGCAGCTCACAAAGGATGGAGAAACTCACATTCAAATTCAGATACAGCCTCTAGAAGAATTGCCCAATAAGATTCCCTGCCCTGGAAGATGAGAACAGGATGTCAGGGCAGCCCCTATCACCAAGGGTGTTCTAGCCTTAAGGAATACAACCCTCTGAGGGGAGATACCTGGGAATCCAAAGAAAGGAAATAAGGAAATGAGGCTGCTTTCTGGCTCATCCAGACCAACAAGACAGGAGAGCCTTCCTGAGTTCCTGCCTCAGGTGCTGCTGACCTACCCAGACAGCATTGTTGGGGGAGCTACATCCCGGAGAGGAGGGCTCCTGGGTGAGGACCCTTCTGCTCCTGCTTCCTAGGTGCTGTCCTGCCCCATGGGGTTTATGGAACATGCCACACCTACCGGCAACAGGTGCAGGTCTCTTTTGTCAGCGGTGGCACTTCCTGGGCCTCCGAAGAACCCAGCCCACACCCAATGGGGATGGCATCTTGTCTCTCCAGTGGAGGGAGAAATGACCTCCAGTTGTCCTTCCAGGTGTCCTGGACCTCCTCGTGAGAGCTTCCAAAATGCTAGGCCTACCGCCACCCTGAGTGGGAAGTAAATGCCGGCATATGGCAGATATAAGACTATTTGCAGATAATAAATAATAGCCAACATGCAGTGAGTGCTTACTTACTCCGTGCCAGAGTGTAAGTAATATTTATTCACATACACATAAGTGTAAGTGCTTCTCTACCGGCTTGTTACATTATATTGAATAAACAAGACCAACTTCGTTTCTCAATCTCACCCAAGGCACAGTGTGACGGACACTCAGGTAGGATCCTGCCTTCCGGGCCTCTGTGAGTGAGGGATGCCTGGAGAAAGCCTCCAATTGCCATATACTTAAGGTCCCACATCTTTAAAGTGTGTTCACTGCTTTCCTTAAAAATCCTGGGACTTCCCTGGTGGCGCAGTGGCAAGAATTCGCCTGCCAATGCAGGGGACACGGGTTCGATCCCTGGTCCTGGAAGATCCCACATGCTACGGAGCAACTAAGCCCATGTGCCACAACTACTGAGCCTTCACTCTAGAGCCCAAGAGCCACAACTACGGAGCCCACGTGCCACAACTACTGAAGCCCCTGTGCCTAGAGCCCGTGCACTGCAACAAAGAGTAGCCCCCGCTCGCCGCAACTAGAGAAAGCCCGCGCGCAGCAACGAAGACCCAATGCAGCCAAAAATAAATAAATTAATTAATTAATTTTAAAAATCTATTAAAAAAAAATATGACACAAATCAACGTATCTACGAAAAAAAAATCTTGAACCTGAAAAATGAGAACACAAACCCCTCCTGGCAGGTAGAGTGAGCACTTGGGAACATGTCTGGTGAAGGGGCTATGCGGCAGTGCACACCTGATTCTCATCAGCTCACCCACACACAGGTCACTAGGAAGAGAGTGAGCAGGTGTGCACAAGTCCTCTCTGCCCAGCCCTGCCCGGCACTGTGGGATCCTTGATCTACTTCCTCCTGGCATTTCCTGTGCCGTAAATCTGCACCCTCCCTCCCTCCCTTCTCCCCTCCCACATCCCCTGCAGCTCTACAGAGTCTGTCTCTGGCCTCCCCAGGTGCTTCCTGAGCTGTCATCTCTGATCAGAACTCTGCTCCCTGGGACCTGGAGCTCCCTTGCCTCTAGATCCTGTCCATGCTCCAGCACCACTTTGGAAGGGGCTG
Source organism: Balaenoptera ricei (assembly GCF_028023285.1). Lineage (NCBI taxonomy): Eukaryota > Metazoa > Chordata > Mammalia > Artiodactyla > Balaenopteridae > Balaenoptera > Balaenoptera ricei. The sequence goes on from NC_082639.1 coordinate 131,406,441, forward strand.
GGTGGGGCAGGGAGTAGGGTGGGTAGAAGCCAGGGAGAGAGGAAATAAAACACAGGAAGAAGAAAGGGAGACAAAAAGAAGAGCAAAGAAGAGCAACGAAAAGAAGGAAAGAGAAGAGGAACAGGAAAATGCCTGGGCGGTGGAAAGATGAAGAGGAGCATGGGGAGAGCAAGAAGGCTGCAGGGAGAGTGTGGTCTGGGAGGCCCAGCAAAGCATTGAGCCAAAGACGACGGGGCTGGCGACCAAAAGGAAAAGATGCTCACCAGGGACGATCTCAGACTTCTGTACTTGTCCTGGGCTAGTGGGTCTCAAATTTTAATGTGAATAAAAATCACTTGGGATGCTTGTTAAAACACAGATTCCTATACCAGAGTTCTGAGTCTTTACATCTGGGCGGTGTCCTGGAAATCTGTTTTGTTGGTGTTCTCTTGTAACAAGCAGCTCAGGAGCTTCTGATGAAGATGTTGGGAAATGCTGTCCCTTGTTGTTAGGGGGGCACCTTGTGACACAGCAAACTCCGAGGCAGTTACCCTCAGAATTTGACATTTTAAATATTCAGCTTTGGAACTGAACTGCCTTGGACCATGTCTGCAAAAGCTGGGCTCCAGTGATGGGCTGATTCTGCAGGAATCCGGGAGGCTGGCAAAGGCTCCCTGAATGACAGGATTCTCATCTGTGGTGTGGAAGGTTAAGTCAGACAATCTTCAAGGATCCTTGAACCTGGAAAAGTCCTTCTATTCCCCTGAAATGTGATGCCCATCCTGGTCCAGCTGATAGATTCTGTTTTCAGAGACCAAAAACCTTGCCCCCAGTTCCTTCCTCTTCTATCGATACATGTTAGACAGTAGAAGTGTTTTGCCTGTTTAAAGGCGCATTTTAAGAACGAACTTTGTGCTTTATGACCTACTTTGAAGTTGATGTCAACATGTTAAGTTATATGTGTAATATTTCACACCTTTCTATTTGAGTATCTCTAATTCCTTACAAAGAAGACGATTTGTGTTTTAAAGTATATGTAAAGTATAGAAGTCAAGATCAAGGTGTCAGCAGGTTTGGTTTCTTCTAAAGCCTCTTTCCTTGTCTTGCAGATGACCACTTCTCACTGTGTCCTCACATGGCCTTTCCTCTTTGCTGCATGCCTGGTGCCCTTCTGTGTGTCCAAATCTCCTCTTCTTATAAGAACACCAGTCAGGTTGGATTAAGGCCCACCCTAAAGGCCTCATGTTTATTTAATTGCTTCTTTAAAGGCCCTGTCTCCAAATAGAGTCACATTCCAAATATCTCCAAATAAAGGGCTTCAATGTATGAATTTTGAGGGGATACAATTCAGCCCCAAACAGTTCCAATCACCTCAATCACAAAAGCTTAAAGTGGGTGGATGGCTGACCCAAAGGCAGACAATCCATAGGTTAGCCAGCAGGCCACCAAGTGGCTTGATATGAAAACTCTGTCCAGTGAAGAATAATGGTAATTACGTAGAAAAATCATATTCCTTCTTGAGAACTTGGAGTGGAAAATATAAAAAGAAGCAGGCAGTTGGACAGAGGAAGAAGTGCTGAACTGTTGATGGTATTTATCCCCAGGCTCGTCCCTTCCATTTGTCCCATGCCCTGGTGCTCAGCAAAATGTTTGAGATAAACTCCTTGAGTCCAGCTTTGAAATAAGATTGCTCTTCCAGCAACTTTTTTTTCTTCGGGCAATATCTGGCATCCTGCCTCGTCTCCGGAATGCCTCGTTCCTTGCTTCTAGTTTACTAAAAATGAAAGAGCTCCCCCAGCTACCTTGTATTTGGAGGCACTGAGGAGAACAAGAGTAATTGCAGAGACAATATGGAATATTCCCCAGTGAGATGCAAGCTCTATTCAATGTTCCAGTTACTCTCGCTGTGATACATATGACCCCGAACTTATGGCAAAAACAAAACAAAAACATTTGATTATGCCCACATATTCTGTGGGTCAGGAATTCAGAGAGGGAGAGCTTATTACTGTACAACAATGTCTGGACTCTCAGCTGGGAAGACTTGAACAATCAGAACCTTCTGAAGGCTCACTGGCTCACATGTCTTGTAGTCAATACTGGCTGTTGGCTGGGACACCTATACGTGTCCTCTCCATGTGGCTGCTTGGACTTCAGTGCGAAGTGCCTGGGTTTTAAGAATGAGATCCCAAGGGAACCAGACAGGACACTATATCACCATGTATGATCTAGCCTCACTTCCACTGTGGTCATAAATTTGCCCAAATTGGGCTTCCCTGGTGGCGCAGTGGTTAAGAATCCGCCTGCCAATGCAGGGGACACGGGTTCGAGCCCTGGTCTGGGAAGATCCCACATGCCACGGAGCAACTAGGCCCGTGAGCCACAACTACTGAGCCTGCGCATCTGGAGCTTGTGCTCCGAAACAAGAGAGGCCGCGACAGTGAGAGGCCCACGCACCGCGATGAAGAGTGGTCCCCGCTCGCCGCAACGAGAGAAAGCCCTCGCATAGAAACGAAGACCCAACACAGTCAAAAATAAATATAAATAAATAAATAAATAATTTAAAATTTGCCCAAATTCAAGAAAAGGGAACATAGACCCTGCCCCCCCCCAACAAGAGAAATGGCAAGATCACGTTGTAGGAAGACAGGAAATACTGTTGTGGTCATCTTTGGAAAATACAGTCACCACAGTGCATCCTCAGGCCACAGTACTTCACATCCTCCCACCTGCAAACTATACCGATGCCCTCCCCCAAGACCACCAAGTCCCAGCTCATCATGACACCAGCTCAAGTCATTTCAGTCTGGTCCACGTGTGCATGAATTCCCCAGATGCAGCAATATAGGCTCCACTTCTCCAATCTAAATACCAGAGAATGAGCTTTGGCCCCTACACAGCCAACATACAATGAGGGGAATCTAACGAATGTGGACACTGTTGTTCAAAAAGGGGGAAAACAAGAGGCACACAGCAATCACAGGTCTGTAAGCAATCCTGAAATCCAGCTGAGCACATGGGGCCAGTTTTTGTTGCGGGTTCAGCTCTGCTGCTTTGTTTTGTGGCTCTTAGCTCTTCCCTCGGAGCTCTTGGTTCTGCCCTTTGAGTCATCATTCCATTTCAGTAAGACTGGCCTGAGTTAGCAGCTGAGTAGTTTTCTCAACCAGCTCCTTGTCTATAGTGATTGAGGGGTCCAAAGTTCTCCTTTCATTTCACACTGTTTCTGTCGCTTTCAATCCAAGCCAATACAATTCTTTTTAAAACTCTGTGAACTTTTGGGTATTGATTTATAATTTGCTCCACTAGGCAAAAAGCCACAGCCACAAATCCTTGGAGATAGGTCTTTCTTGACCTTCAGCTCCCCGTGAGGCTGCTGTGGGGTAACACCCTTAAGACTCTTTTAAGCCATATTATTAAACAGAGAAAGAGGCAAGATTCTAAGAGCTTCTCTGCAATGAGGGTCGTGAATCTTGGAAGAGGAGAGAGGTCGGGAAGCTGAGCCCACATTTCCATTCAAAGTCAAAAGCCACAAGGAGGGCTGGAAGTGATACTTCTATGGGCAGAAGTCAAAGTCAAACCCTCTTTGGAGCAAAGTTTCACCAAGTTAGACTATAGGACTCTCTTATTAAGCTCAAGTAGAGGACTAATGAAGATGACCAAGCATGCAAGAAGCCGTGCCACTAGTGAGGATAGATATAGAACTGCAATTGGAATTGTAGATGAAGAAAACAGTATTGTTATGAATAAAATACTTAATGAAATATTGGCTCCAATAACAAAGATGAGCATACGAGAATCCACCAGCAGTGAACAATTTTAAAATACCACTCCACAAGTTGCTTATTTATTAAAAACAGAAAAAAAAAATACCTCTAAATGGAGAAATGTGATGGATACCAACTTAACTAAGTGATAAAAGTTTACAGCATCGATAATGGGACTGTCTGCCATCTTACACCTCCTGATATGATGTACTGAAAAGGAAAGAATATTACATATGCAGTACTCCTGCCCCATCCCCCAAATTTAATCTGAATCTAAGCATGAGGAAACAATCAGGTAAATCCAAATAGAGGGACATTTTACAAAACAACTGGCTTGAACTCTTCAAGATTATCAAGGTGATAAGAGAATTTTTTTTAAAGGTTCAGAAACTGATCTAGATTTTTAAAAAAACACACACAGGACAACTAATGGAATGAATGATCTTAATTCTATCCTGGATTGAAAAAATTTTTTTTCTTCCAGTTTTATTAAGGTATAATTGACATACAGCACTGTAAAAGTTTAAGGTGTACAGCATAATGATTTGACTTACATATATCACGAAACAATTATCACAATAAGCATGGTGATCATCCATCATCTCGTATAGATACAGAATTAAAGAAATAAAAATTGCTTGTGTTGCGAACTCAGGATTTACACTCTTAACAAATTTCATATATAACTTACAGCAGTGTTAATTATGTTTATCATGTTGTACATTACATCCTGAGTACTTATTTATCTTATAACTGGACGTTTGTACCTTTTGACTGCCTTCATCCAATTTCTCCTCCCTCCACACCTCACCTCTGGTAACTGCAAGTATAATCTCTTTTGCTATGAGTTTGTTTGTTTGTTGTTTGTTTTTGAAGTATAACTCACCTACAACACTATTAGTTCCTGTTATACAACATGGTGATCTGGTATTTCTGTACATTTCAAAATGATCACCACAATAAATCTAGCTATGCTATGTCATCATACAAAGATAACATAGGTATTAACTGTATTCCCCACACTGTATATTTCATACCCATGACTCATTTATTTTGCATCTGGAAGTTTGTACTTCTTAATCTCCCTCACCTTTTTCTTCCCTCTTCCCCACACCCTCCCCTCTGGCAACCACCTGTTTGTTCTCTGTATCTAGAACTCTGTTTCTGTTTTGTTACATTTGTTCATTTGTTTTTTAGATTCCACATATAAGTGAAATCATACAATATCTGTCTTTCTCTGTCTGACTTATTTCATTTAGCATAATACCCCCTAGGTCCATCCATGTTGTCGCAAATGGCAAGATTTAGTTCTTTTTTATGGCTGAGCAATATTTCATTGTGTGTGTGTGTGTGTGTGTGTGTGTATCTTCTTTACCCATTCATCATCTGTTGATGGGTGCTTGGGTTGCTTCTATATCTTGGGTATTGTAAATAATGGTACAGTGAACATAGGGGTGCATGTATCTTTTCTAAATATTGAGACAACTGAGGATGTTCGAATTTGGTCTATATATTAGATAATATGTTTTCAATTGTGAGATTTCCTGAATGTGATACTTTTGTGGTTGTCATGTAGGAGAATGTCCTTTTTTTAGAAAACATGTGTTAAGATATTTAGAATAATAGTAACTGAATTCTCTGTGAAAAGAACTCTCAAATGGCTTACCAAAAATATATTTGTGTGAATGTGCATACGTGTGGAAAGAAAAAGCAAATGTGGCAAAATGTTAATTGGTAAATCTAGATAAAGGGTAAATGGGCATTCATTGTACTCTTCTTGCAAATTTTCTGTAGGTTTGAATTTTTTTAGAAAAGGTTACGGAAAATATTCACAACTATAAAGAATGAGTAGTATGTACCATGTTAATTACTCATATCAACACTCCCCCAGATATGTCGGGGCAACCTTTCTGCAGGCTGAAGCAAAGCTTTTTACTACCCATTTTTGGCAAGGCTCAGCAAGATGAGATAACTTTCCCAAGGTCACAAAGAAAAGTGTTAAATAAGGTACCAAATAAGCAGAAACCAGAAAGCCAAAGATTCAGACACCCGCAAATTTCCAAAATTTTCCTACCCACATGAAAATATCTTCTTCATCCTTGACTAAATAGGAAAATTCAAATAAGGGATTCTGCTTCTTTTTATATCATTAACCAGTGTGTTCAGTAGATTAAAAGATGATTTCTGGACTGAATGTCAATACTATGACATAGTATGAGTGTGTTTCATGTTTGGTAATTGCAATCATTGTTGCTTTTGTTGTGGTCATCCATGTACAATGCTTGGTGTCAGTCGATTTATCTCTTGTAAAAATAAAATACAGTGTGTGTGTGAAAAAAAAAAAAAAAAAAAAAAAAAAAAAGATGAGTTCCGGAAGAGAATATATTGATATAAAAATAAATTAATTAAATGAAATTAGGTGTGCTAAGATAATGGAATTCAAGTTGACATTCTCTGGCATTTCTCTTCATTCTTTTGATGTTCAGCCAAGGGGAATGCAAGACAAGGGGTTAGCGCTGCTAGGAATAACTGCCATCAGCCACCAATTTAGGGAGTCACTAGAGGAGAACAATTCTCAGATTTCAGTGTGCCTCAGGACACATTTTCCTTTCCTTCGTTTATCACCTGCATGCACCATCTCCTGCAAATCCCAGCAATCCAGCACCTGTGGGTCACTGCTCAGCTCAGGTTCTGTGGACCTGATCTCATGCCTGTGGCAAATCTCACTGTGACTTAAAAGCCTGGGGAGAGTAGCCTAGAGAGGTGGCCTCAGTCAGGACACTGTGGAGCCAAAAGAGTGTTGTGTAGTTCTGTTGAATTTAAAAAAAAAAAAAAAAAAAAAATCTCTGGATGTGCATGACCTTGAGGAACAGGACTGCTAGAGACAGATAAGATTATTTTACTCCTCCCTCTCTCTCTCTCAAGTGAACCAAATATTACAATCCCCATTTTGTCTTCCCAGACTCAGGGATCAGGTTTGCGCTTTTCTCTTCTTGCTTCTTTTAGTCAGAGGTGATTACCTTCAAGTTTGCTTTAACAACTCATGGCGTATGTGTGATTTTATGTGTGATACATTAAATAGTAGTTTTAGAAAATCTGTTTTCCAGTTAGCCTAACTAAAATAGCTTGTCATGGAAGAGATACCAACTGTCCTAGGAAACAGAGGCTGGTATATGCTGAGATTCTTTAACTCCAAGGTCTTGACAGCAGTTTACTGTCATCGGAATAAAGATACCAATAGACTCCAGAACTACCCATATTAGAAACATTCCCTCCTCACAGTTCAAGCTGCAGGGGAAAAGCAAAGAACCTGGAGCCAGAAAGGCAGCACCTGCCCTTGATTCTCTCACCAATGAGAAAGAGATTACTCATGGTAACTCAATTTACATTTTATTTTTCACTCCTTTGACTTCTTGCTCAGTCCTAGACTGCCTGGCTTGCCCAGTATATTCACAGGATTCCTCGCCAAGGAAAACTACATTTCAGGGAGCACAGTGGTACAGTAAGCACTTAATAGAGGCCCTGAAAAGGTGAATTGACAGAGAAATCTGACTGGTAAGAGAGCATGGGACTTTGTGTGGCCAACATATGGATGGACAATGTGGAGATGGTAGTTCTCTTTCTGCTTCTGCCTCAGGGAAAAATTTAGGCACAAGATTGACAGAAAGGAATGATCTGGTTGGTCTACTCATCCCTCCTGACGTCCACCCCAACACAGTCAATCCTATGGTAGCAAAGGAGCTAAAACTAAGTCATAACTATCCTCCTGAAGGGACTTGAACACTCCATGAACCGTGGAGCCAAGCTCTGCTTAAGGTTCGTTGTTGTTTCTTCATCAAGTCAGAGTAAGAGGAAAAATATAGCAAAGGTTATTGTCTCTATCATTACATCTTAATTCTAAAAATAATTTTATTTTGATCTCCTACAGTGTGTTAGATAGGCCAGGAGATACAGAAATAAGTGATCCATGTCCCTTCTCCCAAGTTACTCAGAGTAGAGTGGAGACGCCTGCATGAAACCAGGGCAGTAAATCAATAAAAAAGGAGAGATGGACAATCCAGAAAAGATAGTAGGCATGAGACAGCATCCCAGCAAGTATGGGAAGAAAGAGGGTCCATACCCAGGAACTAGAGAAGAAACATCTCTTCCACAGTGACAGGAGGAAGAGAGCAGAGGGTGAATAATTACGCAATGCGGTATACAGCAAGGTCACCAATGTTTGTAATGGAACTACTTTGAGCCATGATGGATTTGACACTATCATAGTCTCAGAAGTTTCCAAAACGGATGGCTTACGTTAAGAAAGAAAGAAAGAGAAATAATTTAGAATCATTAGATTAAGGATTTGGGGGGAATGTACTTAATTATAGTTAGGAATTATTTCTTTAAGTCATGCTCCCTAGGTATATTCGTCTTAAGCTTGGTGACTATTACCTCTGAAGTTAAAAATTTTAATAAAAATTCCACTGTTTTTTAAAACATAACTCAATGTTTATATAAAGGATAAGGCAATGAGTTTTTTGTTTGTTTGTTTTAAAAAGTAAACTTTTTATTTTATGATAACTTGTAATTTACAGAAAATTTGGAAAGATAATGCAGAGCCCCCCAGATAGCCTATACTGTTTCCTGTAATGTTAATATCTTACATTAGTGTGGTACACTTGTCACAACTTATTAACCAATATTGATACATTATTATTAACTAAAGTCTGTGCTTTATTCAGATTTCCTCTATTTTTACCTAAGGCAATGAACTGTTTAATTTATTCCCAAAATATAAACATAGAGATCAAACATGGAGAACGAACTAAAGGAAAACAAACATCTAGGTCAAATGCTTTCTGTCACTAGATTTACTAATTTAACCACAATTCAGTAAGTCTTCTAAGCCTGAGTTGTGCATTGAGCCTAAACCCAGTTCTGCAGAAGTCCTGCAAATCTGATGGGACATCAAAACTAGAGTTGGTTTTGCTTGAGGGTCACAAGACTTTGACCAGCTGGTCACAATTATGTTAGCTCTTTAGCTGTTTACTAGCATCAGAATTAAGGTACCAATAGACTCAGTATTGAATAAACTATCAGTATTAGAAAAATTCCTTCCTCATGGTTCAAGTCGTGGAAGAAAAGCAAAGAACCTGGAGTCAGATAGGCAGAACCTGCCCTTGATTATCTCACCAATGAGAAAGAAGCTACTCATGGTAACGCGATTTATGTTTTATTTCTCACTCCTTTAACTTCTTTCTCAGTCCCAGACTGCCAGTTAGTTCAGTAACTACGAGTCCCTTCCAGGCATCCTAAAGGGTCTTTGCTCTTTTTAGTTTAACATTTCAGTTCAATTTAAACATCAGCCAATGTTTGATAAAAAATTTTTAAGTGGAGGTATGAAATAGATTCCCCACTGAGAGCGAATTCTTCTCTTCCTCAGATTTTCTGAGTATCAGGAGATCTTTAAAAAATAGAATATTGGGTTTCCCATGAATGATTCTGACCCAGCAATTCCATCTCTGGCATCCCCACAACCGTAGTTAGTAGTTAAGTGTCTAGTCAGGAATTTCTGTACCACTGAGCAGATTAGATTTCAAAGAATTGTTAGTAAGTCCATTTGTACCTAAGTCTACAGTGAAGCTACATAGTAACCAATGTGCATATATCAGTACAATAGAGCCCACCTGCCTGGCTCAAATCCCAACTCTGCCGTTTATTACCTGCAACCTGGCTACATAAACTCTCTGTGCCTCAGTTTTCTCATCTTTAAGATGCGGGGAGGGAATGATAATAATAGCTCTTTGATGTGAGAATTAAATTCATTCGTACACTTAGAACAGTACCTGACACATTAAAAAGTGTTCAATAATTGTCAACACTGTTAGCTATACAAACTTAAATTTCTTCAGAGAACTGTAGTTATTGATGGCTTCAGTTCCAACTCTTCTTTATTTCAGATCTCTTAAAAAGATGCTCTTATTTTATCTTTATTTTCACTGAATATAAAATTTATAAGAGACTAGGTCTTCAACAACTATGGACATTTTCATAAAGTTAGGATTCTGATATCTGAACAGTGAAAGTATCTTTTTCATAAAACTTAATGGCTGTAATATCAAAGTGGTATTAGATACTACAGTTTTTTAGCTCACTCTTTGTGTTTTGCTTTGCCTTTCAAAAAACGCAAAACCCAGCAAACGCACCTTAAGCCATGACTGATGGCAAAACTGTAATGGCCACAGGCGACTGCTAATAACCTCTGTTGGTGGGGGCAGAGTTTATATGCATAGCTTTGTATCTATAAAATTAGTAAGTTGAAAGGTCATAGAGGATGTTCTATACTAAAATAAAGAGATGAAAAATACATATTCATCTAAAAATATATGTAGACTCTGTATCACCAGTGTCCAGAGGAGTGCATGGCATAAATAGGTACACAATAAATAGCTGTTGTTGAATGAGTGAATGACAGGTACTTTGGTGGACACTTTTTATATCATCTCTAGTACTTAAAGCAAACAAAAAGAGGGTAAGATTATTATCTGTACTCTATAGATTAAGAAACTGAAACTCAGGCTGGTTAGATAACCTGAATGCCCAGCTATCCAATTCTGAAAGCTTCCTTCTCCACAATTCCATGCAGCAGGGTGAAAAGTTATTCATCTGAGATGTTGTGTGGAGTACCGGAGAGATAGGCTAAGGTCAGATAGCAGAGGACAACTGACCAGAACTCCATTTGAATGATAACTCCAGGATCCCCCTCAGTTCACAGAATGAAGCAGAAAAACAAGACACCACATCTGAGCCAGAGTGAGAGGAAGAGCCCAAGTATGCCCACTAATCTGGATGAGATCTGGAAGGACGGACAGGAGAGTAGGGAGCTCAGCCTAGATTCCCAAGATTCAGAGGGACCAGGAAAGGCAGAGCTTTCTTTGCTTTCCATCGGATTTGTTTCTTTATTAATTAATGCCTTCTTCATTTTCCTGATTATAAAAGAATAGATTTTCATTTTTAAAAATTTCAGAAAAAAAAAAAAAATTTCAGGCTATTTAGAAAGATATTTTTAAAATGTAAAAATATTCTCTAATCCCGCCACATGGAGTTAACATTGTGCTGTATAACCTTCCAGATATTTTTTCTCTGTGTGATTGTTATACACTTTTTTAATGCACAAAGCAGGACCCCTTTTGAAAGCCCAAGGCTGCACCCCACAAACCTACCCCTGTGTGTCCTAATAGCACAGCAAAAGTTCAAGTTTCTGACACTCCTAGCCTCAATGTTCATTTGTAAAATGAGAAGATCACCATTGTCTATCAGCCTACCTTTATGTAAAACAAAGTTACCTATATCCTTCGGGCTTTAGGGGATGTTTTCTCTTTCAAAATTAAGGTGCCCAGTTCTCACTACAGTCCTTCCCTGCTGATATCAACACAGAAATTATAAAAAGTGAAGCCAAACAATGAATACTTACACTTATTTCAAAATACCATTTTAAATACTCACCTGAAAACACACAACCCATGACTTATTAAACGCACACTGATAAAGCCCTAGTGTAACATTTTAGCTGTTGGAGATCCACCTGGGCTTATCATTAGATGTAGGGCTTTATATAGTATTCAATAGAAATCAAACAAGTCTTTGGATAAGTAAATTGTGATTTTTTTTTTAACTTTGTTGAAATAAACATGCTTATTGTTTTCTCTGTCTGTCCTCTTTAACTACAGTGTTTTTGTTGAACCACAACAGGTGGCCCTTATAAACGTGCTATCACGCCCAGGCAGGAATGGTAAATCCAGCCGAGGAAGCCGACCGGCTTTAGCAAGATGGCAGCTCTAGACACAGCACATCGGCCTAAGAGAAACAAGAGGTCAGCAACCTGTTGCACACAGCATCTGATTTCCAAAAGGTGGAACACTTTCTCCATTCAGACTGGGTAGGTTTAAATCTCTGATCCACACCTAGTTAACTTGTACCTTTAAGTTGGTGTAAAATAGGATAAAAATTTAAGAAGTACAGTGGTAGCAGGTGTGGTCAGTATTTAGCAGATGTTGGGTATGATGATGATGAAGTAATTTTCCTCCCCTTGTTTTCGCTGAGTGTCATATGTACCCAGTACTGCAGAAAACACAAAGCGAAAGTTCCTGCCATGTAGTGAGCATTGTCAAATATTGGGTCAAGTACTTTATTTGCTTTGTATGATTTAATCCTGACAACAACTTTATATGTATTCTTAAGGTTTTGTTAACCCCATTTCTCAGATAAGAAAACTGAGACTTAGATGAAATTTGTTCAGTGCCACAACACCTAAAAAATTCTTTCTCTAGAGAAAAAAAGAGAAGGGTGCACATATATTTGTTAAGGGCCTCACTACCTATGTATGTACCTAACCTAACATAGGTAAACCAAATATATTCTATCTAAATTTTTATGACACCCAGTGTTGGTGAGGGTGTGCACAGTCATTCTCACACAATTGCTGATAACTATCAAAAACATGTGATGTCTATACCTTTTAACCCAACAGCTTTGATAGTAGGAATTTATCTTACATATCTATTGGAACAAATATGCCAAGATGAAAGTACCGTGAAATCATTACAAAATTATTTGTAATACCAAAATGTGATAACAAAATAAAAGTCTTTCAATATGGAACTAAACAAAGTATACTATACAAATAATAAGGTACCATATAGCCTTTAAAGGAAAGGGGTAGACAGATAGAAAAGGTATCCAAGATATATATTTTGAGTGGAATTGTAATCATATATCAGCTCTAAGTTCAAAGGACAGAAAAATCTTTATGAACAGAGACAACCAAGGGTTGCTTCTGAAAGAAAATGAGACTTGATTTTTGTCTCAAATAAAAAATGGAATTATTTTGGCCAGGCTGGGGAAAAGAGGAAGGACCAGGGAAGGCTGTTGTATAGTGGAAAGACCCCTGGTTTTAGAGTTCAAACCCCTGGTTTTAGAGTTCAAACCTCCAACCTGAGGCAGGCCCTCCTAGAGCTTTTACATGGAAGTACCCAGATTGGCAGAGAAAAGATGCATTCCTGGAGAAAATACAAAGTGGCTACTGGGAGGAGCGATTTCTTTTGAAGTCTCAAATTCCCTTCCTTTGATTTTGGCTGATGGATACTATGTTGTTTCATTGAAACTGACAAATTAAGAATGTTGGACTGAATTGAAGAGAGCTGGTACAGCGTATCAGGTTCAATGTACAAACAATTTCTTTCTTTCTCAGAGACGTGGTTTTTCAACAGCACAGGCTCTCATAATTATATGGACAAAAATAATGGAAACTGAAAACTAAGAATCAAGAGCTATATAAACATAGTTGAATTTATTGGTCATAGCTGATGAGTTTTATTTCTTTGTACTTGTTTATACATGTTTTTTACAAGGTGGCTAATTTTTCAAGAAGTGAAGTGTGATGGCAGGTCTATATGTACTCCTCAGGAAGGGCCACTAATTCTCTGATTTATATTAGGATTCTGTGTAAAACATCATTTGAAAAATAAATTCATGGCTCAAAAAGAAAAGGATTAAAAACCACAGCTTGAGGTACCAGCTAATAACCTTTAGGCAAGATATCTACACCATGAGCAGGTAACAACAATAAATGGTAGTATCTGGGGTCATTTGAGTCATTTACGACTCCGAAAGAGCTTATCCCCAAGATGTAACTGAGATTGAAAAGGTACATAGTGCACATTTGCAACTAACCAATGAACCATTGTTACTAATAAACACATTTATTAGTTAAGAACTTGCTAAGTAAAGATTCTCACTAAAATGCATAAATGCCCTCATTAAGCCCACATCTAGGAGAGCAGCCTGGGGAAATGGAATAAACAGAGACAGCACTAGAAAGAGAACAGGCTCTGGAATCAGGCAGGCCTGAGTATGATGAGCTATGGGACCTTAGTCCAGTTGCGTACACATTTGACACTTAGCTTTCTCAACCACAGAAAACAATAACCACTTCATGGGTCTGCTATAAGCGTTTTCCATAATATATTTCTAGTGCCTGACACAGAGTAGATGTCAAAAAAATGGTAGTTTTCATTAGACAACTCACTTAACTCTGAGCCCAGTTTTCGTATTTAGAAAAAGAAAGCAATGATTCCTATGGGAGGATAAGTATGAAAAGGATTTGAGCTTTAAAATTATCGAAAGAGATAAGATCATTATCAATAATTGGTAGACAGTATATAAAGACATGAAGCATTAACTAATACATGGGTTACAGAAAATGTATGACTTCTATCTCTGAAAATATGGTAGGCTATATACTATACAAATCTTCCCCACAGAAAGCACTTAAAATTGCTGGATCACATATGGCAAGGCTCTCAGATGTATAGCTGACCTTCCATGGAAAGAAGGGAACTCCCCAGAGAGTACTGAAGAAAAGAGTATCCTGAGGATAACTTTTTTCTCTTTACTCATGGAAAAACATGAGAACAGGAGACAATTCCTTGAAATGCACAAGGGGGAGGGATGAATCCAAGACCCCTGCATAAAACCAGGAACATTGAAACATCCTCAATGAAGGGGAACAAGAAAAATATCTGCCCATCAACAAAGGGGGCATAAAACAATACTTGACATATTGTCCGGGACTCTTTGGAAAAAAGTCTCCTCTGAGAATTCATAACCCCAACCTGCCCTCATGTGGATTAGGGGTTCAAGTTTACACTATCTGTACAGTCTCAGAAACCCCAAGATAAGAAAGGAATATAAAATGATCCTAGGTTATTAACAAAATGAAACTTTTAACAAATGCCAAAATAAATCATACCTGGAGGGATAGATACTCAACACAGCTTCCACAGGAATCCCACAGATAAAGCCAAGTTGAACATGAGCTCAAAAGTGAACACTATAAAGCGCATGAGTGACTAAGCCACCGTGAGTAAGAGTCAGCAAAAACAAAAAGAGCTCAATCTGATTCCGAAGAATTGAGATAATGCAATTATTGGTTAAATTATAAAAATGTTTGTAAATTATTAATAAAGATAACATTTAAAACGTGAAAAAATAACTATCAAGAAACAAGCAATTTCAGAAAAATTTAACTCCTAGAAGGGAAAAATGGTATGATTAAAATTAAAGCTAAAATAAAGAGCAGATTAAACACATCTGCAGGAAGAATTAGTCAACCAAGATAGAGCTGAAGACAAAATCCAGAATTCAGCACAGAGAAAAAGAGCTTAAAAATATGAAAGAGAAGGAAAACAACATAATACTAGGATATGAAGTTTCGACATGTGTCCGATAAGATAGAGGACAGAGAGAATGGGGAAGACAATATCTAATGGATAATGACCAAGGATTTTTCTAGAATTGGTGAAAAGCATGAATCCTCAGATTCTGGATACACAAAGAATACCAAAGAGGAGAGAGAAAAATTGCTTTATAAATTTTACTCAGGTTTTAGGTATGTTTTTGACATGAGAGTCCTGTATAGCTAAGTCATAAACAGAAATAAAAGTCAGTTGTTATTCTTTAAAAATGGGACTTCAGGTATTAGCAGGAGGCAAGATGGAAAGATTTGTGGGGAAAGAAAGGCCTTTTCACCATCCTTCAAAGCAGCCATGAATTTTTCACCATCCATATAAGCAGTTATGTATTCTTCTATCTCTGTTTTCATTCATTCATTCATTCATTCAACACATAAACCATTGAGGCTCTAATAAGTGCCAAGCACTGTTTTAGGAACTGAGAACATATCAGTGAACAAGGCAGACAAAATCCCTGCTTTCACAAAACTTCTATTCTACTCTTTGAAACAGACAGTAAATAAATAAACACAGAAGACAAATTCAGAGAGCAATAAGTGCTATAAAGAAAATAAAACAGGATAAAAAACAGAGTTCCAGGGGTTGAGGATCTGGTGTTGTGCTACTTTGGTTACAGTGTTGGGGGAAATTTCCCCAAAGGAGATAAAGACAGGCTGAAGTCTGAACTCTGAAAAGGATTCGGCAATTTCAGGAAGAGGGAACAGCGGGCTCAAAGGCCTTAAGGCTGGAATAAACCTGTTTCTGTTTAAGGAAAAGAAAGAAGGCCAGATTACTGGAGCACAGAGTTCAGGGGCATGTGAATGATGTGAGCTCAGGGAGAGGCAGGGACAGTTCATGTGGCTTTGTAGGCCATGCCACTGGCTCTATATTTTGTTCATAGTACTATTGGAAGCCATTCATGTACTTTTAAGCAGTGAGTGGTGGGATCTGATTTAAATTTGTAGATGATACTTTAGCAGCTTAGTAGAGACTAGATTCCTGATGGGGCAAAAGAGAAAGTAGAGATCAACCCTTATTGGAGTTTCAACCTTTACTGGAGTGATCTAGCAGAGATGGTGAAAGTTGGGTCATGCTGGCAGCAGTGAAGATGGGGAGAAGCAAACAGATTCAGGTTACATCTTGGAGGTAGAATCAACTCGACTTGCTGATGGATTGACTATAGGGAGAGAGGAAATGAGAGGAATCAAAAATTATGCCTTGACTCTCAAGGTTTGGGGCTTAGTCATCTTGGTGCATGGTAGAGTCCATTCCCTGATATGGAGGAAAAATGGGGGGAAAAAAGAGTTTAAGTGGAAAAGTTAAGGTACCTAAGAAAAGTTTGGAATGCTTATTAAACAACCTGGTAGATAGGTCAGAAAGGCAGTTGGATAAACTGCTCTGGAGATCAATGGCATGGTCAGGCAGTTAAGGGCACATAGATGGTATCTGAAGACCCAAATTAGATAAGATTACTAAGGAGAAGGTGTTGATAAGAGAAGAGATGGGGAGGGTGGAAAGAGGGGAACCAAAGGGTGAAGGTGAGAGAGCGGAGGGGAAAGAGGAGAGGGGAGGTTAATATTTAGAGGTCTAATGGAAGGAGGGGGGAGTGGATCCCAAAAATGCGATGAAAAGGATTGGCCAGTGTTTAAGGAGAAAACTCAGTCAATAAATTTACAGAAAGCAAAGGAAGAGAGTTTATCAAGAAAGAGGGACAAATGTGTAGGAAGTTGCCAAAAGGTAAAATAAAATAAGGATAGAATAGTGATCATTGCATTTGGCAAGATGCAGGGTACTGGTGACTTTGACAAGGGCAGTCCCAGTGCAGTGGGGAGGACAAAGCTTTATTGGAGTTGGCTAAGGAGATACAAGGAGGTGAGGAAATGGACACATGAATTAAAGTCAGTTTGTTGTTGTTTTTTTCCTGGTGTCTTACCCAAAAGTATATGGGTAATATATGGTAGTTCTATTTTTAGTTTTTTAAGGAACCTCCATACTGTTCTCCATAGTGACTGTATCAATTTACATTCCCACCAACAGTGTAGAAAGGTTCTCTTTTCTCCACACCCTCTCCAGCATTTATTGTTTGTAGATTTTTTGATGATGGCCATCCTGACCAGTGTGAGGTGGTACCTCATTGTAGTTTTGATTGTATTTCTCTAATAATTAATGATGTTGAGCATCTTTTCATGTGCCTCTTGGCCATCTATATGTCTTCTTTGGTGGAAAGTCTATTTAGGTCTTCTGCCCATTATGACCCAGCAATCCCACTCCTGGACATATACCCAGAGAAAACCATAATTCCAAAAGATACATGTACCCTAATGTTCATTGCAGCATTATTTACAATAGCCAGGACATGGAAGCAACGTAAATGTCCATCAACAGAGGAATGGAAAAGAAGATGTGGTACACATCTGCAATGGAATATTACTCAGCCATAAAAAGGGACGAAGTTGTGCCATTTGCAGAGACATGGATGGACCTAGAGATTGTCATACAGAGTGAAGTAAGTCAGAAAGAGAAAAACAAATATCGTATATTAATACATATATGTGGAATTTAGAAAAATGGTACAGATGAACCTATTTGCAAAGCAGAAATAGAGACACAGACATAGAGAACAAACATATGGACACCAAGGGCAGGGAGGGGAGTGGTGGGATGGACTGGGAGATTGGGACTGATGTATGTACACTATTATGTATGAAGTAGAAGGCTGCTGAGGGCCTACTGTATAACACAGGGGGAAAAAAGAAGGTACAATCTGCTTGCAGGACATAAGTTAAGTTAACCTTAAAAATGCATTCCAATATACATTAGGTGCAGACAAATACTGTTTGATTCCACTTCTACGAGGTACCTAGAATAGTCATACTCACAGAGTCAGAAAGTACATTGATAGATGCCAGGGGCCAGGGGTTGGGAGGGGGAATGGGGAGTTAGTGCTTAATGGAGACAGAGTTTCTGTTTAGGAAGATGAAAAATTCGGAAGATGGACGATGGTGAGAGTTGCACAACAGTGTGAAGGTACTTGATGCCACTGAACTGTACAGTTAACTATGGTTAAAACAGTATGTTTTATATTATGTGACTTTTACCACAATAAAAAAACATTAAAAAAATAGTATATGGGTAGTATACGAGATATGCATTTAAGATGGAAAATAGAGTTTGCATTCTGATGGCCGCAACCCTGTGAGAGGGAGACACTCCACACAGAAGACAGAAAAAGAGTGTTTATAGGGGTCATTGCCTGAGGACCCAGAGCAGCAAGGAGGGGTCGGCCCTTGATAAGAATGAGGATGCTGCATACACCGTGGGAAGGAAAGGCGGAGGATGGGTGGAGACGACGGTGTGAAGAAGGGAGCTCCTGTTGAATTGCTATTGTATGATCGTGAACCCCTGTGCATCTCAGGCCAGGGTTGAGAGCTGAACCCCTCTGGAGCAGTTTCTCCTTTTCATTTAACCACTGGCCCCTAGGGCAGCTATCTGCTTCATAAGTGGGTACCATTTTGTGATTGAGTCAGATAAAAATTGCTAACAAAACTGCAAGCAAGATGGTCAAAAATCAGGCACTGTTCCAGGCTCTTGAGAACAAAATCCATAGACATGCTGATGGATTGGATAGAGGGAGAAAGAAAATGGGAAGAATCAAGGATAGTGCCTGCATCAGTGTACATACACAACAAATAGATCCATGTCCTCATGAACTTACATTCTAGTGAGAGGAGAGATGGATAATGAATAAGAAACATAATAACCAGCAAATTATATTGCAAGTCAGAGGTGATAGATGCAATGGAGAAAAAAGCAGAGTTGGGCAAAGA
Source organism: Balaenoptera ricei (assembly GCF_028023285.1). Classification (NCBI taxonomy): domain Eukaryota; kingdom Metazoa; phylum Chordata; class Mammalia; order Artiodactyla; family Balaenopteridae; genus Balaenoptera; species Balaenoptera ricei. The sequence continues at coordinate 131,425,284 of NC_082639.1, forward strand.
GGACCAGGACTGCAGGGGAAAGGAAAGGGAGGGCTGTAGTATTAAAAATGGTGATGAGGGTGGGCCCCATTGACAAGGGAAGACTTGAGCAAAGACTTGCAAGAGGTGAGCACTGTGAGAGGGGCACTGCAGACCGAGGGGAAGGCTAGGGCAAGGCCCCTGTGATGGGAGATGGGAGTGCGCCTGCAGTGGTGAAGGACAGCATGGCGCCCAGTGCTGGTGGAGTGGTGTGAGCCAAAGGAAGAGTGATGGGCAAAACCTCAGAGAGGGAATGGGTCAGTTTCTGTGTGACCCTGCTGGATTGGCCATCCTAAGGATTTGGGGTTTTGCTCTCAGTGAAAACTGTGGCAAGGCTGTTTTTTTTTTTTAATTGAAATATAGTTGATTTACAGTGTTGTGTTAGTTTCAGGTGTACAGCATATATATATTTAGTTAGTTATAATTTTTTAGATTCTTTTCCATTATGTTATTATAAAATATTGAGTATAGTTCCCTGCGCCATACAGTAGATCCTCGTTGGTTACCTCTTTTCTAAATAGTAGTGTGTATATGTTAATCCCAAACTCCTAATTTATCCCTCCACCCCTCCTTTCCCCTTTTGTGGGTCTATTTCTGTTTTGTATATAAGTTCATTTGTATCTTTTTTTTTTTAGATTGCTCATATAAGTGATATCATATGGTATTTGTCTTTGTCTGGCTTACTTCACTTAGTGTGATAATCTCCAGGTCCATGCATGTAGCTGCAAATGGCATTATTTCATTCTTTTTTATGGCTGAGTAGTATTCCATTGTGATACATGCCACATCTTTATCCATTCATCTGTCGATGGACATTTAGGTTGCTTCCATGTCTTGGCTATTGTAAATAGTGCTGCAGTGAACATTGGAGTGCATGTATCTTTTCGAATTATAGTTTTCTCCAGATATATGCCCAGGAGTGGAGTTGCTGGATCATATGGTAATTCTATTTTTAGTTTTTTAAAGAACCTCCATACTGTTCTCCATAGTGGCTGCACCAATTTATGTTCCCACCAACAGTGTAGGAGGGTTCCCTTTTCTCCACACCCTCTCCAGTATTTACTGTTTACAGACTTTTGATGACGGCTAAGGCAGGGTTTTGAGCAGAGGAATGATATGATCTGTTCACTAAGTTGGGGCCCCAGGAGGAGGTGAGGGTTTGCAAGCAAGAGAAAGAGAACCGTGCATTTCATTGTGAGAATTTTGAAGTTCAGGGATCAGTGCAATATCCAAGGAAAAATTCAGAGGCACTCTGTGTTCCTAACAGTATTCCACAGAGCTATGGGACTGACCTTTCTGGAAGGAAAATCTGATCAAGGAACTTTCCTGCTTCAAAACCTCCATGCTTCCCATTGCCTGCAGACTAAGTCCATATTCCTTTAACAAGAAACAGAGCCCCTCACAATCTGGCCCCGGCTGGTCTTTGCAGGTCTGTCTCCCTCCATTCCTACCCTGGCACACTGTTCCCTCTGCCTACAATGCCCTTCTCTAAATACTTAACTCCTCCTCCTGCTTCACAGCCCAGATCTAATAACTTCTGTGAAACCCCTGCACCCCTTCCCTGGGTCTCTTCTGAGGCAGAACTAACCTATTCCTCCTCTGCCGTCTGAAAGTTCATATTACACAGACGCGTAATATGAACCCACAGGTCTGAGAGGCAGGCAGTGTCTATAGTACAGTGACCATGGGCTTTAGAATTCAACTAACCTAGATTAAAATACCAAGCACTTGCTTGCTGTATATAACTTTAAGCATGTCATTTAATTTTTCTACACTCATTTTCTTATAAGGGTAATATGCCTATTTTATAGGATTGGTGTCAAGATTATGTGAGATAACAAGTAAGTCATCCAATATAGGGACGGGCACACAACAGGTCTCAAAAAAGTATTATTCCCCTCCAGACCTCAAGCTCCACCAGGGCAGAAAACATGTTTTATTTATATTATATACATTCCATTGTCAAATGGTCCCTGACATGCAAAAGGTGCTTTATAGACATTCAAACCTGAATGAATAGACCCTGTCTTCTCAGAAACATTTGTTTCTTAGAGATGCAGCATCTTAGAGGTGCCAGGGTCAGGGTGGTGATCCTAAAGCAGTCTGTGGCATGTACATCCTCGTGGGGCTCATATCACGCCAATCACGTCCCTTCGGCAGCTGCAGGAGCCCTTGTTGTTTGTCTCTAGGGAACACTCATCAGTCCTCTCCGCGAACATTTTTCTCTTTTCTCTTTGGAACTTCTGTCACAGTGTGTCACTTCTCATTTCCTTCTCAGCTGTTCTCCCACTCCTCGCCTTGTTTGTACTGCCTTCCTCCACCACACACCATCTGGCTCTTCCCCGCCTGCCCTGAGCTCAGGCTTTCTAACTGTCCACAAGCCTCCCCGGGGCACCCTGGGCCCTCTGGGTCGGCAGACTACTGCTAGCAGCCCTGCTCTGAAGCTTACCTGAGATCAATGCCTGACAATGAGAGAGTTTACTTCTGGGAAACTCCCTTTGCCAGTTACCTTCGATGAGCCAAGAGAGTGTGGAGCAGGTGGTGATCTTCCAAACACAATACGATCATGTGTTTCATCCTGGAATATTGAGAAGCTTGTAGGGCAGATACAGGAAAAGGCATTTTTGCCCATTATTTTCAACCTCCTCCAGGATCAGTCAAGTGAAGCAGTCCCAGTGCAGTGGATCAAGCATGGACTCTAGACTCACATGGACATACGTTTGTGTCCCTGCTCTGCATGTTCCAAGTGGTGTCTGACATGTGTTTCTTAAGTTCTCTAAACCTTAGTTTCTTTGTTTGTAAAACTGAGATTCCAATACCTATCACTCAGTGTTATTAGTTGATACCATGTGTATCATGTATCGACGCATGACAAATCAGCTCAAAATGTAGTGGCTTAAAACAGCAATATCTGTTTATTAGCTCTAGTGCTTTTTGCAGGTCAGGAATTTGAAAGCGACTAAGCTGGGCTATTCTCACTTGGGGTCTCCCTCGAGGTTGCAGTCAGTCGGTGGTTAGAGCTGGGATCATTTTGAAGACTTCCTCATTCACGTCTGGTGTCGGGGCTGGGAAGACAAACAGCAGGGGCGGAGCAGCTGGGGTTCCCCCGGCATATCCCCCTACCCCGGGAGGACCTACCCACCTGGCCTTCCTGCACAGCCCCTGCAGGGCCACTAGATTTCTTACAGGGCAGAACAGGGCTCTAAAGGCATATGTCCTGAGAGAGAAACAGGTGCGACTGTATCGCCTTTACTAGTCTGGCCTCGAAAGTCATACAACATCACTTCCACTAGAAGTGAGTAACAACTGCCAACCCAAATCAGTGGGAGAGGAATTAGACCCCTCCTCCTTTAGAAGGAGTGTCAAATTTTTCTGGACGTGCTTCAAAAGCACTGCAGCATATGAAATGCCTGGTCTTCAGTAAGTGATGACAATTATTATTATTTTGTTTTTATTGAAGTGTAGTTGATTTACAATATTTTGTTAGTTTCAGGTGTACAGCATAGTGATTCAGTTTTTTTTTTTTTTGTAGATTATATTCTATTACAGATTATTACAAGCTATTGCATATATTTCCCTGTGCTATACAGTAAATCCTTGTTCCTTATCTATTTTACGTGTAGTAGTTTGTATTTGTTAATCCCATACTCCTAATTTGTTGCTCCCACTTTTGGCAATCATAAATTTGCTTTCTGTGTCTGTGAGTCTGTTTCCATTTTGCGTATACATTCATTTGTATTTTTTACATTCCTCATATAAGTGATATCATACAGTATCTGCCTTTTCTGACTTATTTCACAAAGTATAATATTCTCTAGGTCCATCCATGTTATTGCAAATGGCAATATTTTATTCTTTCTTATGGCTGAATAATATTCCATTGCATATATATATATATATATATATATATATAAATAAATATACATATATATATATATATATATATATATATACCTCATCTTAAGCCAATTGACTGTTGATGAACACTTGGGTTGTTTCTTGGCTACTTTAAAGTGCTGCTATGAATATTGGGGTGCATGTGTCTTTTCAAATTAGAGTTTTCATTTTTTCCGGATATGTACCTGGAAGTGGGATTACTGGATCATACCGTATCTCTATTTTTGGTTTTTTAAGGGAACTCCATATTATTTTCCATAGTGGCTGCACCAATTTACATTCCCACCAAAAGTGAAGGAAGTTTCTGTTTTCTCCACACCCTCTCCAGCATTTATTATGTACAGACTTTTTGATGATGGCCATTCTGACTGGTGTGAGGGGATACCTCATTGTAGTTTTGATTTGCATTTCTCTAATACTTAGTGATGTTGAGCATCTTTTCACGTGTCTGTTGGCCATCTGTGTGTCTTCTTTGGAAAAATGTCTATTTAGGTCTTCTCCCCATTTTTTGATTAGGCTGTTTGTTTTTTCGATATTGAGGTGCATGACCTGTTTGTATATTTTGGATATTAACCCCTTATTTGTCACATCGTTTGCAAATATTTACTCCCATTCCGTAGGTTGCTTTTTTGTTTCACTGATGGTTTCCTTTGCCTTTTCATTTTACTTAACTTTGTCTGTATGAATTTAGGAGAAACAGTTACCCCACTGTGGTCTTCAAGGGGTGTTTTTATGTGGCAGTGTCCCTGTGTAGACTGTGTGTGTCCAATATCTCTGGTGCAAGGGCTGGTTTCATAATGGATGCCAACCACCTCTTTCTTCAGGGTGTGCTGGCTGTTGTGCCCTTGATAGTGGGTATGGTTGGTGTTGGGGGGCTCTAAAGCCTGTGCAGGGCGTGAGGTGGGACTTCCTCTCTGCTCTGTAGCTTCGCTGTCCTGTCAGGGGTAGGCCTGCTCTCCAGTTGTTGATGTAGAAGCCCTGAGGGTCAGCCTTAATCAGGCTCTGTTGCCCTTGAGTGTGTGCCCTGCCCCAAAGGAGGTAATTGCTGAAGGAAGTGAGGCCCGTGCACTCACAGAGGACCTGTATGCCACCTGTACAGGTGTCCATGATTATGCTCAGAGGCAGCCCAAGGTGTGTCCCTTCCCCTGTTGTGTTAGTCCCAGATCTAGTGCAAGGCTGTGGTGTAGAGTAGCCAAGGTGCTGCGGCTTCAGGAATTGGGGTGGGGTGCTGCAAGTGCAAGGCTCTCTCCATCCTGATTGTTGGCCAACCAGCCCACGTGCACTCCTCCTGAGTAGAGTCTAAGTTCTTCAGCCCTTCTGTCTGTCCAAGTGGTTCACCATTTTTTGTTTTTTGGTTTTCCGTTTGTTTGGCCACACCACACGGCTTGTGGGGTCTTAGTTCCCCGACCAGGGATCGAACGCAGGCCCTTTGCAGTGAAAGCGTGCAGTCCTAACCACTGGACTGCCGGGGAACTCCCCCAGTGGTTCTCCTAGAAGCCAAGGTGGCTTGTCTCCTCCACACAGGACTCCAGGACTGGGATGCCCAGATTGTGGCTCAACCTGCTTGCTCCCCAGGGCGAGGGTCCACCCATGCGGACCTTCTCTTCCTTTCAGACCTCTCCCAAGGGCGCAGGTCCCAACCCAGTGCCCTCTTTCCATCCTACCCAGTTACGTGGAGATCTTTCTTGCAGCTTTGGTTGTGTAGGAATTCTTCTGCCAGTTCCCAGTTAGTTTTCCATGAGAACGGTTCCATATGCAGATGTATTGGGTTGGCCAAAAAGTTTGTTTGGGTTTTTCTGTAACATCTTAGGAAAAACCCAAACAAACATTTTGGCCAACCCAATATTTTTGATGTGTTTGTTGGGGGAGGTGAGTTCCATATCCTCCTACTCTGCCATCTTGATCTTCCTCCCTATTATTATCATTATTTTTTAATGTATCTGATGACTTAAAAAATAAGACAGGGACTTCCCTGGTGGTCCAGTGGTTAAGACTTTGCCTTCCAATGCAGGGAGGTACAGGTTCGATCCCTGATCGGGGAGCTAAGATCCCACATGCCTCGGGGCCAAAAAGCCAAAACATAGAACAGAAGCAATGTTGTAACAAATTCAATAAAGACTTAAAAAAATGGTCTACATCGAAGAAAAAAAAACTTAAAAAATTAAACAGAATAATGTCTCTGCCCCCCTACCATTTTTATCTTCACTCCTCACAAACACACTCATTCCATGAGGAGGTGAAAGTATTTATCAATTTAGGCAAGCGATAAAAAGGAAGAATGAAAAGGAGAAGCAAAAATAAAAATAGTTGACATTTATTGATCACTTGCTACATGCCAAGCCTGTTGTTAAATGCCTTACATACATTATCTCTTTTAAACCTTGGAACAACCCTGTAAGGTTCTATCTCTTTTATGGAGAAGAATCCTAAAATCTACAAATGTTAAGTGAATTGCCCAGGGTTCGATAGCTAGAAAGGCATAGGAGGAGTGGAAGCCAATTGGGCTGAACCCACGGCCTGTGTGTCCCACCACTGTGCCCACTGCCTAGGTAATCTCAGCTGGGATAATCAGCTGAGAACCTTTGACCAAATTTTTCCCTTCTTTGGTTAATATAATTTGAGAGGTAAGGTACCTGAGGAGGCAGATGGAACAGAACCAAAGAATTCAAGAGGTTCTTGAACCCGGGAAGAGAAAGGCCAGTTTGTTGCTGATAGAGAGCTGAGGGAGTAAAGGCCACACACAGCCAGCCAGGCAGCAGGCGGCTGGCGCAGAGGGCATGCAAACAATCTCTAACAATAATTCCCCACAACCTTTCCGCCAGGGTGTGGAAACCACCCACTTTGGGTTGACTGGTGTCCTGGGAATTTGTTGGGTAATTGAAGAGGAAGAGGTAATTAATTGCACAGAGACCAAGGAAAATCTTGTCATCAGATTCAGTCTTCCTGGCCGGGCCATGGGTGGGGTGCTAAGGGGATGGATCACAGATCTGTCCTAGGCCACAAAAGCATTGCCTGGCTTAGACCCTCCACGCAGGCCCACGGAGGTTCTCACACAAAGATGAGCTGTGTTCTCCCACGTGGCTCATGAGAACTTGCGCAGCACCTCTTCCACGGGGCACCCTTAGATTCACACCCTCGCCTCCTCCAGCAGCTCCTTCCCTGGATGCCTTCTGAGATCTGCTCCTGGGTTTCCAAGGTCCCATCTTTGGTTGTCCCTCTCCATTCCTAGCGTCTCAACTCTCAAAGCACTTTCCTCTCTCCTACTATAGAATGGCCTTCAAAGTATTCCTAATTCGATTTCTTCAAAGTCAGTCATTCAAAAAACTATTTATGAAGCATATACTATGTGCCAGACACAGTAAAAGGCACTGAGGATCCAGCAGGGAACAAGAGAAGCAAAGTCCCTGGCTTCCCTGAGCTGATATTCTAGGGGACTTTCACAAAAGGAGAGTTTAGACCTGGGTGGAAGGGATACAGGAACAACTTACCCAAAATGATTCAGTGATTTGCCCTTGCACATCTGATTGAAATGACATCCTGTCAGGATGGGTGAAACACAGTGGACTGAGACACTGTCCCTGACATTGAGCAGCAGCCTGGGGCAAGTCACTTGGGTTCTTGGGCTTAATGGCTCAAGCCTCTCAGGAGTCACCTGCGCAGCCCAGGAATTCACCTACACAAACCTTATCTGAGGCAGGAATGTGGTCCGTGTGTGGCTTGTGTCACCATCGCCTGCCTAGAGTTTCTAGGCTGAGGATTCAGAGGAAGGGAAGGTTGCTACGGCTTCCCCATGTACTTCCTCTTGCTTTGACCTCTTCCACGTTTGCAACAATAATCCCATGGGCCTTGGCAGGTTCTGCCCACATACAACTTCTGGAAGCAGATGCTCTGCCTGTTGGCATCATGTGAGGCACATTGCCAGGGGTCAGCCCAGCATTAATTTACATTGAAAATTCGCAGGGTAGGAGAACTTAAATAATTTAACTGGTAAATAGGTAAAATATTAATTTTACATGGAAAGAAAGGTATTAGGAAACAGAATGAAAATTTCACATGAATTTCAAAGTTAAAGACATAAGAGGTCAAATAAATATCAGCTTTTTGGTTTCAAGTTTAGGCTTTACTTCCCAATCCTATAAGGGATTTAGACTCCCTCCCCTTAGTCCTACGTTGTGGACTGGTTTGAAAAGCTCTGGTATGAGGCTGCCCACTGAGGTACCTCTGCCTTTGGGATACCTTCTCCCAAACCCTCTCCAAGCAGAAAGGGAAATGTGAGCCCCAGGGAGGCAGCTTCATTCAGCTGTTAGCAGGCTTTTATAACAGCAAACCCAACCAGACGTGGCCCAGAGCAACAGGACAAATTATTCTCTCTCACCATAAGAGCTTCCAAAGCAGAGAAGTCCCAAGGTTACATAAATGAGTGGTTCAAGGATATTACCAAGGACCCAGGTTCTTTCCATTTTCTCTCTACCATCCTCAGCTTGTAGGTATTTGTGCTCGTGGTATCCAGATAACTGGTACAGTTCCAAGCCCTGTAGACTCACACAGCGACATGGGAAGGCAGGAAAAACGGGAGCATCCTACCTTGCATCCCTTTTAAAAAACAAGAGAAACTTACCCTGTAGGTTTCCCCCACCCTAGCAGATTTCCCTTCACATTGCACTGGATGGAATTAAAGCACAAAATTACAGACAAAAGAAATGGAATTACTATGATTGAATTATCTAATCCATATTCTCCCACCTCCCAGGGCTAGGTAGGGACCTGTCTTCCCCCTGAAGAGTGTGGACACCAATACCTGAACCAAATCAGGGGTCTGTCAGCAAGGCAGAGTGCAGCTAGCTAGCAGGTACCAGCAGGGAGGCCGCCAATAGTGTGGCTAACTCAGAACTCCCATCTTCCCTCATCTCCCATCACAGATAGCCCTGCAGGAATAGTGGGTGATTAACTGGGGAAAAACAAATGTCAAGTGGCTTTCTGTTCCTGAGATGAGTTTCATTACATTTGGGGTTTACTCATACAATTTAAGCAACACTTCCAAACTTGAAAGTGCTTTCCAAACTTCAAAAGTTTTGTCAACTTGGAAGAAAGAACCAAGCCGAGGTCAGCTGAAGCCTGACCTCTTCCATGGAGCAGGTTATGGAAGTGTCTACCTACTCAGGGTCTGTGACACACGCTTGGATGACAGAGTCATTCGGAACTGCAATCAGAAGCACAGTACATGAAAGCTGGATTTGTTGGTCATCCGCTCTCCTAGATGTTACACATCTGATTACACAGATAAGCCAATGGAAGAGCAGACAGGGAAAGGCCTTGCCCAAGGTCAGACAGTGAAGTGTCAGAGGTAAGAAGGGAGCCCGGTACGTTGTCCACCTGTTTTCACAAAGCTTTTTAGCTCCCACTCAAGCCCACCTAACCAATGAGCCTTCTCACAATTCAATAAATACCTGCAAATAACCAGAGTCCCATGGATACCACACACCATAAGAATAGGAGGACAAGAGGGGGTGATGGGGAGAAGGAAATTGGAGGTGACCTTCCTGAAGCATAAACCTTCCTGAAAACACACAGAAAGTGGGCGTGCCTAATCTTGGACTGAATAAAACTGGAGTCGGTTCATCTTCTGTAGCTTCTAGGGATAAGTTGCAGGGCACTAGAGGAAGAAAAGAAATGAAAAGAGCATTTATGATGCAGTTAAAAATAGATGTGATGCCAGATTTTAACAGATGAATGTGGGTTTCAGCTAGAGAAAGAAAAAAGGCCTTTGTTCCTGGTTCACACTCTCCACTGACATAGACAGGGCTGCCTGGATATCACACAGGCTCTAAGAACTTCCTTTTAGAGATGCTACCTTACATCATATTAAGCATATTAAGATGCACCCTTATCACGTGTTAAACAATTGCTATACAACGCTGTTTGAGGTTGGTTGTGTTGCAGTTGACTAATTGAAAGAATCATTTCTGTGGACATTTACTGAAACATTCACTTCCTTTTTTCCATATTGCACTTTTCATGTCTCGAGGGTATATGTTTTGCATGTCTCGTCTCAAACATTTTAATAGACCTGTGAAAAATTCTAAGCACTAGGCCCTACGCCTACAGCATCAGATGGGTAAAATGAGAAACTGTGGATCTTTAGACCCTGGACCTCCACATAGAGAGCTGGTGGTAGTTGAGTTGGGGAAGGTAGCCGTTACAGTTGTCACCTACCTTAGCGCTATGTGTGATAGGACTACTTCACACCTGTGTAGTACTCTGTGCCTTACTTAGATCTTTCATGTATTTCATTTCATTTTCTCCTCTTCAACAGCCTAGTAGGTAGACAATGAATTAATTCTATTGATCAGGAAACTTTGGTTCAAAGGGGTTAACTTGTTCAGCATCACACAACTAGTACGTGAAGGAACCCAGATTCCAAGAGAGGTCTTAACACTCAACTGTGTGCTTTGGGTCACAGCTTCAACTCCCTGTTAACAGCCATCTCCTGAGTTTTCTACTTCATGACCAGGAGAGGGGAAAAGTAGTTGACCCCACTTCTCCTGGAATCTGGAACTAGTTGGAGTGAGGCATCATTGGCTTGAGTTTATCAGGTGCAAATGGTTCATTTGAATAAGAATAAGATCAAATGTCTTTCTTGAGATGACAGGCCCAGACTCTGACTTCTACCATGCCAGCCTACAACCTCTGTGACATTTAAGGCCTGAGCACCCAAGTTTCTCTACACAAGCTCTGTGCAACCCTCTTCTTCTTCCTAATCCTGAGTTGGTATCAAAAACGGGGCAGTATGACCCTGGAAACAGGTCCCCATCCCTATGAGAAATCTAAAGTGATTGTTCCCTTTGGCCTTTCAGAGTTTGGGAAAGAACCATGACAGCCAGGATTCCCAATGTTTGCACAAGTTTACTACTAATGATGAAAGCATAGGGTGGGCAAGGAAAGGACACCCCAGTTAGCTGCTCTCTTCCAGATGTCTGGAATAATCCTGTGGGAAAGAATAACAGCCTGTGAGGAGAACCTTAGCATTCTTGCTCACCTGTTTGCTTGGCTAAGCCTCCCTAATGATTTGCAAACTACTCCTCCAGATACTTATCCTTTGACCACTCTGAATTCTGTATTGTGAGATGTCAAATAGAGACCCAAAGTGGAGGTTACACATATTTTGGCTGATTGTTATGGGATTGTTCTGATGGACTCTTTCGACCATCCTTCCTATAATATCTCTTAAAGTCCTTGAGGACGGGGACCATTTTTTGGAGCCACCACCGCATCTACCACAGTGCTAAGCATGGAGTCATTGCTCAATAAATATGTATTTATTTTGACCCTGTCTCACCCTGGCTGTCCACTAGAGGAAGCTCAGTGGGAAATGAGTCATACCTGAAGATGTCACAATTACTCCACTCAGAACTTCCTTTTAAAACATCCATTCTTCAAGTTCTTCTTTGAAGGCCATCTCATTACGTTAATAGTGCTAATACTGGAATTGTAACCCCCACACGTGACAACATCATTTATAGCCAGACAGAGTTCTTCCAAAATCCCAGAGTTTTCAGAGGAAACCAGACATTCCTCCATCATCACTCTCCCCTCAAGCATTCTCCCCTTCGCTCTAGAAGTGATGTTATGTAGTTTCTGAGAAGGAGGAATTGTCATTACACATTGCCTTCCTGTGACTGTTCACTGCACTTGGAATAAAATGCAAAATCCTTCCCATGGCTCCTGCCCACTTCTTCAGTCTCACTTCCTCATTCTCTCCTTCCCCTCAGGGTCCGAGCCACAGGACCCATCTTAATTAATTTCTTGAACCCTCAAGTTTCTCTTTACCACAGTGTCTCAAAGGAAAGTGTTTCCCCTGCCTGGAAAGATTCTCCAAAACTGATTAGTCAAGTCTCAGGTCTTGCTTTAAATGTAACCTTCTTCCTTGACCACAAAAGTATAGTTGGTTTGCTCCCCATTCATTGTCTCTGTCATATTATCTATATTTTATCCTTTGCAGCACTTATTTTAATTTATAATTGAATATTTTTTTGCCTTCAGTGGACTGAAAACCTCTGAGAGCACAGACCGTGTTAATCTTATTCCTCTCTGTGTCTCTATTGCCTGGCCCAGAGCTTCACACCAAGTAGGGCCTCACTAAACAGAAAAAAAGAAAGAAAGAGAGAGGGAGAGAGAGAGAGGAAGGAAGGAAGGACGAAGGAAGGAAGGAAGGAAGAGAGGGAGGGAGGGATAGAGGGAGGGAGGGAGGGAGGAGGGAAGGGAGAGAGAGAGAGAGAGGAAGGAAGAAAGAGAGAGAGAGAGGGAGAGAGGGAAGGAGGGAGGGAGGGAAGAATAGATGCTTCAAGAGAAATTTATCACTTGCTTTCTGAATCTCCTTCCTATTTGTCCATCTCAGGTCCTTCCAGGAGGCTGAGGAACATATTCTTCTAATCAGAAGACTCTAGAAACATAGGGATATAGATAAGTTACTTTTGGGGGTGTGTGTGTGATGAGGTAGGGGTAGGGGGTTAATTGGTTTCTTCCAGCAGAATGAGGTATGAAATATACCAGGAATGAAGAGAAATGTACAGCATGTAGGTTGGGCATCATGTTGAATTCAGGAGTCCAGTTCCTAGGGCAGAAATACATCCTTACAGCCTAAAGAAACTACTCATTTTAGAGCTGTCTGTGGTTTAGTAGGTGACAGATTGTAATCTCTAGCAAATGTAGGTCATATGCTGCTGTTTCCTTCTCTACTCACAGAAGACGTCTGTACTCCAAATATATAGGGGTTCTTCCCCACACTAAGTGGTTCTCCAACACTATCTGGGTGTCCTACAATTTAACTCAATTCTGAGACTATCAACCCAGAGACAGCATCAAATCTCACTGATTAAGGGCTCAGTCCCACAGGACTGCCCCCACTTCAGATGCCAGTCACAAGCCCAGGTTTTCACCTGGGCTCTGACCGACCTACCCACCCCCCAACCCTGGGTTTGATAATTTACTAGACTAGCTGACAGAATTCAGGGAGACGGTTTATTATTACTGACTTATTTAGATATGAAGAGAGAGATAGGGTGAGGTCCAGAAAAATTCCTAGCACAGGAGCTTCTGTCCTCTGGGAGTTTGGGCTATGCCACTCTCCCTGCCTGTGGATGCATTCTTGTTCACCAAGCTCTCTGAATCTCATGCTTAGGGATTTTTATGGACGCTTCATTACATAGACATAATTGATTAAATTATTGGCCACCGGTGATTGATCCAAAGTCCAGACCCTCCTCTCTACAGAGGTGGAGAAGGGGCTAAAAGTTCCAAACTTCTAATCAGGTGGTTAGTTCTCCTGACAACCAGCACCTATTGAGTGGTTATCTAGGGGCTTTCCCCAAACTCCTCTCATTAACAAATTCAGGTGTGGTGGAAAGAACCTCGTTGTGAATAACAAAACACTTTCTTTTCATCTTTATGACTCTTATCACCTGGGGAATTCCAAGGGTTTTAGGAACTCTGCCAGGAAAGGGGATGAAGGCTGAATATATATTTATTATTATAAATCACAATATCACAGCCACCTCAAGGTAAGACTGCTAATGGGTCCTATCATTTTTAAAAGATGACCTAGGATCAGGAGGGATGTATTCGGTCCCTCAAGAGGAGAAGATAATGTAGATGAGAAACTGCCTTCCCTGCACTTCTCAATTTACCTACAGGTCCATGGGAGGCAGAGTCTGATGTAGAATGCCAAGCAGTCCTCCTGTCTTTCATTGGCTGGTGTTGATGGCTTTAATTAGATTACATATTTAGGGAGATTTACACCCTGGTTCAATTGTAATTTTCCATGGGATTCTAACTCCAGGTGTCCCAGAACCAAATGTCCTCAATAAACCTCAGTTCAGCTCAGCACATGTGGATGGAAGAAAGCTGGTGCTCTGCTAGTTTTCTTTCCTGACTTCTCTGTTTTCCATAGCGGCAGGCACAACTATGTGCCAGTGACATCACTGGGGCTCTGTGGTTCCAGCAGTGCTGGGGGAATGTGTAGGCAATTTAACCTACTTGTCCCATAGTGGGCTAGCAGTCCATTTGTTACCATGTCTCCTTTGCCTAAAGAACCTAGTTTTCCCATATCTAGATCTATTACAGGTAAAATTGATAAACTGTTAGAGTCTTCATTAATCTCTTATCTACCGTACTAACTCTGATCTTGGGAAAGTTACTTTGCCTGCCTCAGTCTCCTCATCTCTAAAATGGGGATAATATTAATACCTACTCATAGAGTTACCCAATAAATGAGCTATTATATGGAAAGCACATAGAAATGTATAATAATAATTAGGGCTTCATAAATGTTATTTGATATGACTAATATTACTGTATCATTACTACTGCAGAGTTAGCTCCAGGAAGAGAAAGAATTGAACTTATTCATTCCTGTGTCCCAGGGGCCTGACTCAGTACTTGACACACTGAAGGGCTCAACAAATATGTGTGGAATTCAATTCAACTTCCCTAGCACTAATTATCTGCACCATTCAAATGCTTGCTTTTCACCTAGTTGCTTGCTCTGACTTTTAGTATGCAAATTATATACTCCCACCTGAGCTGTGGTTTCCTGGAAGTACAGAATTTCTCAGTTACCTTTGTATGCCCCACACCATTTGGCTCATAGTAGTGGTGCTTGATAACTCTTTTATTTTTTATTATTTTATTGAAGTATAGTTGATTTACAATGTTTCAGGTGTGCAGCAAAGTGATCAGTTATATATAGTTTTTCAGATTCTTTTTCTTTTTTTTATAAATTTATTTATTTTATTTTATTTATTTTTTTTTGGCTGCACTGGGTCTTCGTTGCTGAACATGGGCTTTCTCTAGTTGTGGCGAGCTGGGGCTACTCTTTGTTGTGGTGCATGAGCTTCTCACTGCAGTGGCTTCTCTTGTTGCAGAGCACAAGCTCTAGGCGCGCGGGCTTCAGTAGTTGTGGCATGCGGGCTTCAGTAGTTGTGGCTTGTGGGCTCTAGAGCGCAGGCTCAGTAGTTGTGGTGCATGGGCTTAGTTGCTCTATGGCATGTGGGATCTTCCTGGACCAGGGCTCGAACCCGTGTCCCCTGCATTGGCAGGTGGATTCTTAACCACTGCACCACCCGAGAAGTCCCCAGATTCTTTTTCATTATAGGTTATTACAAGATTTTGAATATAGTTCCCTGTGCTATACAGTAGGTCCTTGTTTGTTATCTATTTTATATGTTGTAGTGTGTATATTTTAATCCGATACTCCTAATTTATCCCTCTCCCCCTCCTTCCACTTTGGTAACCATAAGTTTGTTTTCTACAACTGTGACTCTATTTCTGTTTTGTAAATAAGTTCATTTGTACCCTTTTTTTTAGATTCCACATATAAGCAAATTTATATGATATTTGTCTTTCTCTCTCTGGCTTACTTCACTTAGTATGATAATCTCTAGGTCCACCCATGTTGCTGCAAATGGAATTATTTCATTCTTTTTATGGCTAAGTAATATTCCATTGTATATATGTACCACATCTTCTCTATCCATTCATCTGTCAATGGACATTTAGGTTGCTTCCATGTCCTGGCTAGCATAAATAGAGCTGCAATAAACATTGGGGTGCATGTATCTTTTTGAATTATGCTCTTCTCCAGATATATGCCCAGGAGTGGGATTGCAGGATCATATAGTAGCTCTAGTTTTAGTTTTTAAGGAACTTCCATACTGTTCTCCATAGTGACTGTACCAATTTACATTCCCACCTACAGTGTAGGAGGGTTCCCTTTTCTCCACACCCTCTCCAGCATTTATTATTTGTAGACTTTTTGATGATGGCCATTCTGACCAGTGTGGTCAAACTCATTGTAGTTTTGATTTGCATTTCTCTAATAATTAGCAATGTTGGGCATCTTTTCATGTGCCATCTGTATTTCTTCTTTGGAGAACTGGTATCTCTTCACAGACTTAAAATGTTACATTTCTTAATCCTGATAACAAGGAAATCATGTGGGATATTTGTAAGAGCGGCTGGTATGCATGCATTTACAATCCAATGTTGCCATAATTTATGAGTGGGAGGAGATGTTCAAACCACCAGAGTGCTAAGACAAGAGGGGGCTGGGAGTGGTTACCTAAAGGCTGGACTGTATATTAGGCTGTATGTTCCTTGTGGTCAAAGAACATTTTTTTCTTCTTTCTCAGGCATCTCACACAGTGCCTGACATGTACCATGTACTCAGTGAATGTCAGTTAAATTGATAAATGTATTCATGCTGGAAACTCCAACATAGGAAGCTCACATTGCTCCCTCGTGTCCGATATATGCTTATCAACCTGGCCCTGCACCAAGCTACAGAGCTCCTGCCCCACTCCACCCCCACTACCACATACTCTCTATCCCTCACTAGATCCTCACCTGAGTCTCAGCTTGGCAAGAGGAGATTCATTTTGAAATCATGTTTGTGCAAAATTAGCCACAAGCAGTTATGAACTCTCCTTGCTGTGCAGAAAGGTGTCGACGATGAGTTCTGCCTCCTGTCACATGGGAGAAAACCTTTCTTTGCTACTTCTTGAATGTATTCTGTTTTTGAACCAGCTCAACCTTAAGAATCTGTCTTCCCACCAGTATCAGGTCTTTGAAGAGTATTAGCAGAGAAGCTGCCTTAGGAGATAGACCGGCCAGAACTGCCAGGCAGACATGGCTCTGTCCTCAAACATGAGTGAGGAAGGAGCTTTTTGCCTTGATTCCCCAACCAACATCAACTTCCCCTTTTTAAACAAAGGCTGTGGGAGTTCCTTGGTAGCGCAGTGGTTAAGAATCTGCCTGCCAATGCAGGGGACACGGGTTCGATCCCTGGTCCAGGCAGATCCCACATGCCACGGAGCAACTAAGCCCGTGAACCACAACTACTGAGCCTGTGCTCTAGAGCCCGCGAGCCACAACTACTGAAGCCCGTGCGCCTAGAACCCGTGCTGGGCCACAAGAGAAGCCACCGCAATGAGAAGCCCGTGCATCACGACAAAAAGTAGCCCCTACTCACCGCAACTAGAGAAGGCCTGCGCGCAGCAACAAAGACCAAATGCAACCAAAATAATTAATTAATTAATTATTTTAAAAAGGCAGTGTAAGATGTTTTGGATAGCAAAGGATAGATCTAACTATGAGCAGCTGAAAACAATAAGGATGTTGATATTTTGCATCACGTGAAGTCTGGAGGTAGGAGAGTTTCAGAGTGGGTCAATTCCTTGACACACAAACATCACAGATCTAGCTTACCTTTTCTGCAGCTTTCCCCCACAGTTCTAAGATCTGCTGTAGGTCAGGCCTCATATGCTGTCAAAAAGCTTCAGACACCGAAAGAGGGAATGTCCCCATCCTGGTCCCTCCATCAGACATTCCCCATGTCTCACTGGCCAGAATCAGCCCAATCTGCCCGTGCTTAAACAATCACTATGCAAGGTGAGGCCACCACAATTGGCCTAGACCAATGAAGTCTCACCCTATGTGATTAGGTAGAGTCTAAGTTCCTCAAAAGGACAGAACCCTTTAAAGGAAGGCAACCAAAGTCAGGGCTTGACAGCGAGGTAGAAAGAAGGAAACAGCTCCCTGGCAGGCAACCAACAGTGTCTGCAACAGAGAGGTTTGGTCCCTTGGCCTCTCTAGGAAGGAAATGAGTAAAAGTATCTTAATTTTAAGTGTGGGAAAATCAAACTATTGTAAGACAAGGATCCTGCTTACTCAGAGCTGCAATCTGGTTGAAGAGATAAAGACTTCCGAAAGTGTTAACTCAGAATGGCTCTACCATTATTATCTGTGTGGGATGAAATAGTAACAAGGCCCCACTGAAATCTTCTACTATGCAAAATACTAAAGTAGGCTCACCAGTGCAAAGAAAGCAAAATCTTCTTGTAGTACATGCTGAGTCACATGGTTTAATGGTACGCACATCCCAGTTCCAGATAAATGTCAACACTGGAACGGTGATATTTGGCTTTAGTTTCAGTCTCTGTTACAAAATTGACCAATGCCTCCCTCTGAAGAATACAATGCTTTTTTTTCATGATCAAAAAAATACAATTCACAACTTGCCTGGAGACTCTTCTGGGGGTTTTATAAAGGTTCTTTTGGAAAAACTTGAAATCTTCTAGTCCTCCTGAAGACGCGACTGCAAGTTTTCCTCTCAAAGATTTATATTAAGCATTAAATTGGATGATCAAGTTGCTGTTCTACTGATCAACTCATTATTCATTCACTTGACTTAAGGTTGGCCGGTCTCTCTCCTAGTCATACTCTCTGAAGCCTGGCAGGACCACAGGTGCTGAAAGCTCAGGACTCAATTTTGGTATCAGAAGAGCCAAAGGAGAACAAAGGGCACAGCCTCTGGGAGCCTCCGCTGACTCTTCTACCCGCTTCCTCTCCGAAGTGCTCCCCACTGAGTCCTTCCTCCCCCTACAGCAGGCCTTCCCCAGCTGCTGGGCCCTCCACCCAGGATAAACGCAAGGCAACGCTCAGATTCCTCAGCAGTGAACAACCAACGCTACCCCCGTTATGAAATCTCTCCCTTCTCTGACCCTGCTTCTCTCCAGAGAGGGCTGGAGTGCGCTCTGGGCTCGGACCACAGAAGTAAATTTCCTCTGGAGCAACCTCGGAAAGAAGAAATGAGTCATGAAGCTGCAGAGTGAAGTTACACAGAAAAGTCCCCAGAAGAAATAGCCAGGAGTTTTCAGAGGGTGGGCCAGTTAGCTAAAGTGTGGTCATCTCTGTTGTGCCTTGTCTAAGAGGATGAGTTTCCTACCTGTCAGGAAGAGTTGGCTAGAATCAGAGGGATGAGCTAAGTAAACTTTCAGGAGGATTGAGTTTCAAATGTTCCTGCCAGACAGGATTATATGTCCTCAAGCAGGTGTCTTTCTCCTGTGGCCCATGGTATCAGCTGTGTGTGCTCTTTTTCAGGGAGAAGTGGAAACACGGATCCACAGTTAGGAACTGGGGATTAAGATGAAAGAAGAGGGGAAGTATCACACAGTGTTTAAAAATTAGGCAAACTACCAAGGTTAAAATTCCTGCTCCGGGACTTACTAACTACACGGTTGAGTGCATTCCTATCTCTAGGCAAACATCCACTTATCTCTAAAACGGGAATAATAGTATCAATAGCTACACCACCAAAGTGTCAGGGGGAATTAAATAAGGTAGTAAAGCTACCAGAATATCGGCTATATAAGGGATGTGCGTAGCAGTAGCAACTGCAGCAATAGCGTGGGAGGTTATTAATAAATGGATGACCAAGCAGAAGAATACAGCACTGTGAGACCTGTGACGCAGGGCTTGGCTCTGCGTTTCTGTGTGGTAGAGAGAAGGAAGCAGAGATGTCAGGGAGGAAACTGGAGGCCAGATCAGAGGTCCCTCTGGGGTGGAGGAATGTAGGGTGGAGCCAGCATGAGATAAGAACTAGCGATAGAGGGGGAGGTTGTGGAAAAACCACCTCATGGTACTGGAGTTTCCTTCCCTGTTTAGCGGAGCTAAGTACCTTAATAAACGTGCTTCTCCCATTAGAAGCAGTCAAGTTACTTCATCTCAGAAGCAATCTTCCCTGGGAATTATTGCACTTGGGATCACAACAAGAGCACCTCAGACACACCCAGGGCAGCAGCCCAAGGCACACAGCTCTGCTGCAGTGGAAGAACCTGCTATTGTAAGAAGTAGATTGAAAAGTAGGAGCCCCTCTGAGTCAAGTCAACAACCAGGCGCAGAGTCACAGAGCCCTTCTAGCCGAGAGTGACCTTCTGGAAAGATGCTTGCTGGCCAACCTGGCATCGGGGGTGTGGTTAGTTGCCCCTCAGACTTACAGCTAGACTTAACCAGGAGGTTCCACTTATATCTTGAGGAGGAGAGTGCCAGAAAAGTCAAGAGAAAGGTGAAGGGCGTTTTTCTTCCATTAACAAAATACTCACACAGGGCCTAGTGTCTCTATTAGTTAGCCATCAGCAAAAAGATGGTTATTCAAGAAAAGATTATAGTGAAATCATTTATTAGGTAGAAATATTCAAATCCAAACCTCATGATAAGCCTACATAAAAACATTTTCTTGATGGATTGAGGATTTATATTTATAAAAAGAAAGAAAAAGAAGCAGCAGCTGCAGTGGCAAAAGCAGCATAAACAAGATAGAAGAAAATGTAAGGGTGCATTTAACTTATCATGGGATAGAGTGGCAATATGAAAATACAACCACAGATTCTATGATACATCTCCCATGAAGGCCACCTGAATCTGGGCAGGCTTGAGACTGCTTTGACTGATAGACTAGTTGACAAAGTCCAGGGCTGTGTCATAAAAGACCTTAGAGTTGTTTGCTTGAATGCCCCTTTTTGGAGTCCTGAGCTGCCATGGTAAGAATTCTAACTACTCCAATGCCACCATGTCATGTTGTTTTAAGTCATTAAGTTTTGGTGCCATTAGTTTTGCAGCAGTAGATAAATGGAATGTGTGGAGAAGGACCTTCTAAGCACAAAAGCTTGGTAGGAATCGAAAAAAAAAGAAAAGAGAAAAGAACAGATTTGAAATTGTAAACTGTTCTATGTCAATTACCATCGTATGCAAAATTAAAAGGCAATGACAAACTGGAAAAAGTCTTGTAACACATCTAACAAACCATTAAGAGGAAAATTACAATAGAAAAAAATGTGCAAATAAGAAAAAGCAGTTATCAAAAGAAATAAAAAAGGCAAAAAAGGGAAGAGGTATTTAACACTATTAGTAATAAAATAAATGTAAATTAAATGACAGTAAGACTTTTTTTGCCTTCAGATTCACAAAGATTGTTTTAAATGATAACAGTCAATGCCTGCAAGACTAGAGTGAAGCAAGACTTTTCCAATACTGGTGGTGGGAATGTAAATTGGTAGTCTTTCTGGAGAGCAAGTTGATGATAGGAATCAAAAGTCTCAAATGTCCTTTGCTCAAGTATTTCCACGTCTAGGAATTAAAACGACATGTGGTCAAGCATTCTCATCTCAGCACTATTTATAATAGAAATAATAAACACTAAAACATTCAACAGTAAGAGAATTATTGCTAAATTTCAAATAACTGAATACAATTGAGTTATCAAAAAGCATACTTTCCCAAATATTCAGTGACAGGGGAATACATTTATAAATAAATTAAAATGAAGAGGAAAAAGTGATTAAAGGCATACAAAAAAGAATAGCTGCAATTTTATTCACATAGATGGATGAACAGACAGATAAATAGACTGAATGGAAACACACAAAAATATTAACAGCAGTCTCTGGATAAAGGGTCTAGGGAAGTTATTATTCCCACTTTCTCCTTGTCTGAATTTTTCTAATTTTCCCACACAAAACTACATTAATTTTACAATCAGAAAAACTTTCTTCTATTAAGTAGGTAATTAAAGAAAAAAATTCCAAAGCAGTTACCTCTAGCAAACTTGCTCACAGGAACTTTCAAGTACGAAGTGCCTTCTCAGAAGCCAGGGGTTCTCCTTCCAGAGACCTGCTGTGGTCTGTGTTTTGGAGGTGCCTGATTCTCGGCCATGCCCCATGGATTCCCAAACTCCAAAGGTATCTCTCTATCATCCCTCCCTCTTTTCCACCACCACTTCCTACTACAGGCACTCGTGCGCGCACACGCGCACACAAACACACACACACACGTAAACACTTCCATTCCTTCAGTTCCCTCTGTTAACACAGAAATCATAAACTGACAGCCCTAGGCCAAGTAAGATCTATGAATTTCTTTTCTTTGACATCCGTTCCCAAAATGTGTTAATTTTACTTTTAACTAGTTACCAGCATTAAAGGATAAGGAGAGGTTTTCACTTCCAGGAAGATGGAATAGACGTATGTTTCCCTATTCCTCCCACTAAGTACAACTAAAAACCCTGGACATTATATACAAAATAAACACTACTAAAAAGTGAAAAGAAGAGCCAGATTAGATAGGGATCTTGGGACCTGAGGAACAGCACAGCGGAGATATTCCTTGACTTAGGAAGAGGTTACATCCTGGATTCTCCCAGTGGACCCAATATAACCAATATAATATAAAAAAGACCCAGAGGTTAAACCTGCCATAAATTGAAAATATTGTTAGTCAAAAATGTATTCAATACACCTAACCTACCAAACATCATAGCTGAGCCTAGCCTACCTTAAATGTGCTCAGAACACTTAGCCTACAATTGGGCAAAATCGTTTAACACAAAGCCTATTTTATAATAAAGAGTTGAGTATCTCATGTAATTTATTGAATACTGTACTGAAAGTGAAAAACAGAATGGCTGTATGGGTACAGAATGGTTGTAGGTGTATCTGTTGTTTACCCTCATGATCACGTGGCTGCCACTGCCCAGAATTGCAAGACAGCATCGTACCACATATCACTAGCCCAGGAAAGCTCAAAATTCAGACTTCAAAGTATGGTTTCTACTGAAATGCGTCTCACTTTCACACCATAATAAAGTCGAAAAATTCTAAGTTGAACCATCATAAGTTGGGGACTGTCTGTAGTGAGTCCCACGGGGTTTTCTTTTTGACTCATACATCCTAGATTTGGAGCAAGCCTGTAATCCAGAAATGCCAGCAGGTATAAACAAAAACAGGCCCCAAGAAAAGTCTGCTGTCTATAGCCAAAGGACAGAAAAACGGCAGCCAACAAGACAGAAAACATTTAGACAGTAACTGCTCTGCCCCAGCCAAATATCACTGGAAAAAACTATGGCCCCACCCCTGCCTAAAGCAGCAAAAGCTGAGTGGGGAGCCTCGACTTCCACCATTGTGAGGTTGTAATGAGGTGCCCCAAGCACGCCACCAGGGTGGTGTCAGAGGTGGCCAAGTAGAAAGCCAGGACTTTCATCCACTACCACTGGTAGGCAGCCCTAACCTCCCCCCACCTTGGGGAATCTCTCCAGTAGTAATGAGGCAGACCTCCCACTCCCCAGAGGAGAGGTGTCAGAGGAGACCTAGTGGACAATCGGAACTCTCACCACCACCCAGTGCTAATGAGGACACTCCCATCACTGGAACTCTGATTCCCAGCAGCAATAACACGGAGCTTCCCTAACCCCCACCACTTGAGTGTTAATGGAGAACAAGTGGTGAACCTGGCTTTCTAACCTGCCTGAATATAACAAAGTGGCAGCCCCACTTCCCCTGCCAGAATGGTGTCAGCGAAGGCCAGCTAAAAGAGTAGGTTTAAAAAAGACCCAGAACCTCAGAACACAATACAGCAAGTCCAGGTTCCAATCAAAAATCATTCATCACCCCAAAAACCATGAGGATCTTAAACTGAAGGAAAAAAAAATATTCAACAGATGCCAACACCGGATGACAGAGATGTTAGATTTATCTGACAAAGATTTTAAAGCAACCAATGATAAAAATGCTTCAATGAGCAATTATGAATATAGTTGAAACAATTTTTTTTAAAAATAGGAAGCCTCAGCAAAGAAGTAGAAGATATATAAAAGAACCAAATGGAAATTTTAGAACGGAAAAATACAGTAATCAAAACAAAATCTCAGTGTATGGACTTGTATTAATTCCCTCTTGCTGCTGTGATAAATTATGACAAACTTGGTAGCTTAAAACAATAGAAACCTATTACCTTACAGCTCTGGAGGTCAGAATTCCAAAGTGGGTCTCACTGGGCTAAAACCAAGGTGTGTCAAGCCTGTATTACTTTATGGAGGTTCCAGTGGGGAATCTGTTTCCTTGCCTTTTCCAGCTTCTCAAGGCTGCCCTTATTCCTTGACTTGTGGATCCTTTCTGTCTTCAAAGCCGGCAATGTCCAGTCAAGTCTCTCTCACATCGCATTACTCTGACATTGAGTATCCTGCCTTTCTCCTTCACTTACAAAGACCCTTGTGGTTATATTGGGTACACTGGGAGAATCCAGGATAATCTCCCCATCACAAGATCTTTAATCACATCTGTAAAGTTCTTTTTGCCAACTAAGGTAGTATAATCCCCTACAAGTTCTAGGGGTTAGGATGTGGAAATTTTTGAGGGGGTCATTATTCTGCCTACCACAATCTGCTCCCGAAGATTCAGGCCTGTCCCACATACAAAATTCATTCACCTCGTCCTAAAGCTGTCAAAAGTTTCAATAGATTACTGCATCAACTCAAAATCCAAATTCTCATCAGTTTACAAGTCCCAAATCTCATCATCTAAGTCATTTAAATAGGTATGAGGAAGACTCTTGTTATGATCCAGCCTGGGGCAAAATTCCTCTCCATCTGTGAACCTGTAAAACTAGAAAACAAGGTATCAGCTCCTAAAATACAGTGATGGAACAGGCATAGAATAGCAGCTAAAGACATTCCCATTCAAAAGGGAGAATGGAAGAAGAAAAGAAGTCATCCGTCCCAAGCAAATCTGAAATCCAGCTGGGCAAATTTCATTAAGTTTCAAGGCTTCTGTGGCTCAAGGTTCCATTTTCTAAGCTCAGAGCTTCAGTCTTGGGGTTAACCTTTCTTTCTCCTGAGAGGTAGTACTTGTTTGCAGCTGAATAGTTTTATCAGCCTGTTTCATATCTGTAGAATTTGGGAGGTCCAACAGCTGTATAACTGTTAAAGAAATTGAATTAGTACATAATAAAAAAAATTTCCCAAGCCCAAATGGTATCACTGGAGAATTGTAGCAAACATTTAAAGAGGAATTAACATCTATTCCACACAATCTCTTCCTGAAAATAGAGGAGAAGGGAATATTTCCCAATTCGTTTTCTGAAGCTGGTGTTACCCTGACACCAAAACTACAGATAGTACAAAAAAAAAGAAAACTACAGACAAATATCAAATATGCCTCATAAATATAAAATTCTTAACAAAATATTAGCAAATAGAATTCAGCAATACAAAAAAATCTACAAACAACAAATGCTGGAGAGGGTGCGGAGAAAAGGGAACCCTCTCGCTCTGTTGGTGGGAATGTAAATTGATACAGTCACTATGGAGAACAGCATGGAGGTTCCTTAAAAAACTAAAAGTAGAATTACCATATGACCCAGCAATCCCACTACTGGGCATATACCCAGATAAAACCATAATTCAAAAAACACATGCACTCCAATGTTCATTGCAGCACTATTTACAATAGCCGGGTCATGGAAGCAACCTAAATGTCCATTGACAGACAAATGGATAAAGAAGATGTGGTACATATATACAATGAATATTATTCAGCCATAAAAAGATATGAAATTGGGTCATTTGTAGAGACATGGATGGGCCTAGAGACTGTCATACAGAGTGAAGTCAGAAAGAGAAAAACAACTATCGTCTATTAACGCATATATGTGGAATCTAGAAAAATGGTACAGATGAACCGGTTTGCAAGGAAGAAATAGAGACACAGATGTAGAGAACAAACATATGGACACCAAGGGGGGAAAGCGGTGGGGGGAGGGGGGAGAAATGGTGGGATGAATTGGGAGATTGGGATTGACATATATACACTAATATGTATAAAATAGATAAGTAATAAGAACCTGCTGTATAAAAAATAAATTTAAAAAACAAGGAAATCACTTCAATTAAAAAAAAAAGAAAGAATTCAGCAATATAAAAAGAGAACTATAAACTATGACCAAGTAGCATTCATTATTTGAAAATCAATGAAATCCACCATATTAACAGGCTAAAAAGAAAAATCATAAGTTCATACCAATTGATGTAAAAGAAGTATTTGGCAAAGTTCAACACTCATTTATGACAAAAATGCTCAGAAAAATAGCAATAGAGAGGAACTTCCTCAACTTGATAAAAGAACCTCTATAAAGAACAACTAACATTATACCTGATAGTGAAAAAAGACTGAATGCTTTTCCTAAGATTGGGATCAAGATGGGATGTTCATTCTCACCACATTTATTTATCAGTATATTGAACATTCTAGCCAGGGCAATAAGGAAAACAAAAAGAAAAGAGAAAAGAAAAGAAAAGAAAAGATATATATACAGAGAGATCAGAAAGGAAGAACTAAAACTATCTCTTTTAGCAGATGACATAGTTGCCACGGAAAATTTCAAGGAGTCTACCAAAACCAAAAAATTGCTAGGATTCATGAGTGAGTTCAGCAAGGCCTCAAGATTCAAGATAAACATATGAAAATCAATTATATTTCAGTATACTAGCAATGGACATGTGGACACTGAAATTAAAAATACAGTATTTTCTTTTTCTTTTTTCTTTTTTTTTTTTGCTGGCTGTTTATTTTTTTAATACATCTTTATTGGAGTATAACTGCTTCACAATGCTGTGTTAGTTTCTGTTGTACAACAAAGTGAATCAGCCATATGCATACATGTATCCCCGTATCCCCTCCCTCTCAAGCCTCCCTCCCACCCTCCTTATCCCACACCTCTAAGTCATCGCAAAGCACAAAGCTGATCTCCCTGTGCTATGCGGCTGCTTCCCACTAGCTATCTATTCTACATTTGGTAGTATATATATGTCAATGCTACTCTCACTTCACCCCAGCTTCACCCTGTCCACCATGTGCTCAAGGCCATTCTCTATGTCTACATCTTTATTCCTGCCCTGCCACTCAGTTCATCAGTACCATTTTTTTTTTTTTTTAGATTCCATATATATGTGTTAGCATACGGTATTTGTTTTTCTTTCTGAGTTACTCTGTATGACAGACTCTAGGTCCATCCACCTCACTACAAATAACTCAGTTTCATTTCTTTTTATGGCTGAGTAATATTCCATTGTATATATGTGCAACATCTTCTTTATCCATTCATCTGTCGATGGACATTTAGGTTACTTCCATGTCCTGGCTATTGTAAATAGTGCTGCATTGAACATTGTGGTACATGACTCTTTTTGAATTATGGTTTTCTCAGGGTATATGCCCAGTAGTGGGATTGCTGGGTCATATGGTAGTTCCATTTTTAGTTTTTTAAGGAACCTCCATACTGTTCTCCATAGTGGCTGTATCAATTTACATTCCCACCAACAGTGCAAGAGGGTTCCCTTTTCTCCACAGCCCCTCTAGCATTTACTGTTTGTAGATTTTTTATGATGGCCATTCTGACCGGTGTGAGGTGATACCTCCTTGTAGTTTTGATTTTCATTTCTCTAATAATTAGTGATGTTGAGCATCTTTTCATGTGCCTCTTGGCCATCTGTATGTCATCTTTGGTAAAATGTCTATTTAGGTCTTCCACCCATTTTTTAATTGTGTTGTTTGTTTTTTTTGATATTGAGCTCCATGAGCTGTTTGTATATTTTGGAGATTAATCCTTTGTTGTTTCATTTGCAAATATTTTCTTCCATTCTGAGGGTTGTCTTTTCGTCTTGTTTATGGTTTCCTTTGCTGTGCAAAAGTTTTTAAGTTTCATTAGGTCCCATTTGTTTATTTTTGTTTTTATTTTCATTACTCCACAGCAAACATCATACTCAATGGTGAAAAACTGAAAGCATTTCCACTAAGATCAGAAACAAGACAAGGATGTCTACTCTCACCACTCTTATTCAACATAGTTTTGGGAGTCATAGCCATGGCAATCAGAGAAGAAAAAGAAATAAAAGGAATACAAATTGGAAAAGGAGAAGTAAAACTGTCACTGTTTGCAGATGACATGTTACTATACATAGAAAATCCTAAAGATGCCACCAGAAAACTACTAGAACTAATCAGTGAATTTGGTAAGGTTGCAGGATACAAAATTAATGCACAGAAATCTCTGGCATTCCTATACACTAACAATGAAAAATCAGAAAGAGAAATTAAGGAAACAATCCCATTTAGCATCGCAACAAAGAGAATAAAATACCTAGGAATAAACCTACTTAAGGAGGCAAAAGACTTGTACTCAGAAAACTATAAAACACTGATGAAAGAAATCAAAGATGACATAAACAGATGGAGAAATATACCATGTTCTTGGATTGGAAGAATCAACATTGTGAAAATGACTATACTACACAAAACCATCTACAGATTCAATGCAATCCCTATCAAACTACCAATGGCATTCTTCATAGTATTAGAACAAAAAATTTTACAATTCGTATGGAAACACAAAAGACCCCGAATAGCCAAAGCAATCTTGAGAAAGAAAAACAGAGCTGGAGGAATTAGGCTACCCGACTTCACACTATACTACAAAGCTACAGTAATCAAGACAGTATGGTACTGGCACAAAAACAGAAATATAGATCAATGGTACAGGATAGAAAGCCCAGAGATAAACCCATGCACATATAGTCACCTAAGTTACAACAGAGGAGGCAAGAACATACAATGGAGAAAAGACAGCCTCTTCAATAAGTGGTGATGGGAAAACTGAGCAGCTGCATGTAAAAGAATGAAATTAGAACACTACCTAACACCATACACAAAAATTAACTCCAAATGGATTAAAGACCTAAATGTAAGACTGGACACTATAAAACTCCTATTGGAAAACATACAGTATCATTTTAAATTGCTCAGAAAAAAATGAAACGCCTAGGTGTAAATCTAACAAAACATGTATAGGCCTTGTATGCTGAAAACTATTCAGTGCTGATGGAGGATATCAAAGAAGACCTACTTAAATGGAGTTGGCAAAGGTATAAACACATAGACTAGAGGAATACAATAAAGAATCCAGAAATACACGCACAGAAATATATTTTTGATAAGGATGCAAAAGCAAATCAATGGAGGAATGATAGCCTTTTCAACAAATGGGACTGGAGTAATTGGACTAAAATTAGCTCAAAACACATCACAGATTTAAGTGTAAATGTAAAACTATAAAACTATTAAAAATCATAGAAAATATTTAGGATCTAACACTTGGCAAAGAGTTCTTTAATTTGATAATGAAAGCATGATTCATAAAAGGAAAACTTGATAAATTGGCTTCATCAAAACTTTTTTTAAATTGCTTTGCTATAGACCCTGTTAAGAGGATGAAAAGACAATCTATAAAGTGTGAGAAAAGATTTGCAAATCACACATCTGACTAAGAACTAGTACTTAGAATAAAATAAAAGAACTCTCAATATTCAGTTTAAAAATTCCAGTTAGAAAATTGGCAAAAAACATGAGCAGATTTTTTTTTCCTATTTAATAAAATCTATTTATTTTAAAGCATGATTTTTCTTAACATCTTACTAGAATAGTCTTATATACATCAGTGTTCAGTCCCCTTTTCTTCTTTTTTTTTCTTTATTGACGTGTAGCTGATTTACAATGTTGTGTTAATTTCAGGTGTATAGAAAAGTGATTCATATATATATATATATATATATATATATATATATATATACACACTCTTTTTCAGATTCTTTTCCCTTATAGGTTATTACAAAATATTGAGTATAGTTCCCTGTGCCATACAGTAGGTCCTGGTTGGTTATCAATTTTATATATAGTAGTGTGTATGTGTTAATCCCAAACTCCTAATTTATCCCTCTCCCCCCTTTGGTAACCATAAGTTTGTTTTCTATGTCTGTGAGTCTATTTCTGTTTTGTAAATAAATTCATTTGTATCATTTTTTTAGATTCCACATGTAAGTGACATCATATGATATTTTCCTTTCTCTGACTTACTTCACTTAGTATGATGATCTCTAGGTCTCTCCATATTGCTGCAAATGGCATTATTTCACCCTTTTTCATGGCTGAGTAATATTCCATTGTATATATATACCACATCTTCTGTATCCATTCATCTGTCAATGGACATTTAGGTTGCTTCCATGTCTTGGCTATTGTAAATAGTGCTGCAATGAACATTGGGGTGCATGTATCTTTTTGAATTAGAATTTTCATCTCTTCCAGATCTACAGCCAGGAGTGGGATTGCTAGATCATATGGTAACTCTATTTTTAGTTTTTTAAGGAACCTCCATACTGTTCTCCATAGTGGCTGCACCAATTTACATTCCCATCAACAGTGTAGGAGCATACCCTTCTCTCCACACCCTCTCCCACATTTATTTTTATAGACTTTTTGTTGATGGCCATTCTGCCTGGTGTGAGGTGATACCTCATTGTAGTTTTGATTTGCATTTCTCTAATAATTAGCGATGTTGAGCATCTTTTCATGTGCCCATTGGCCATCTGTATGTCATGAACAGATTTCTCACCAAAGAGGATATACAGATGATAAATGAGAGCATGGAAAGATGTTCAACATCATTAGCCATTAGGGAAATGCAATTTAAAACCACAAAGAGATATCACTACAAACCTATCGGTATGACTAAAGTAAAAAATAGTGACAACACCATACGTTGGTAAGGATGTGGAGAAACTGGGTCACTCATGCAATGTTGATGGGAATGTAATAACGCTAAAGGCACTCTGGAAAACAGTTTGGCAGTTCCTTAAAAAACTAAACATGGAACTACCATACAACCCAGCAGTTGGATTCTTGGGCATTTATCACAAATAAATGAAGACTTATGCTCACACAAAAAGCTGTACAAAAGTGTTTAAAGTAGTTTTATTCATAAAGGCACCAAACTAGGAATAACCCAAATGTCCTTCAATGGATGAATTGTTAAACCATGCTACTCTGAATACTACTCAGAAATAAAAAGGAACAAACTATTCATAGAGGAAACAATCTGGATAAATCTCCAGGTAATCATGCTGAATGAAAAAGGCCAATCCCCAAATACTGTATGATTTGATTTATGTAGCATTCTAGAAAAGTCAAAATTAGAGAAATGGAGATCAGATTCATGGTTGCCAAGGGTTAAGGAGGTGGTGGGGTGGGAAGGAAGTGTCTGTGGCTATAAAAGAGCAATATGAGGGATCCTTGTGGTGATGGTGTCCTGCATCTTGACTTTATCAGTACCAATCCGGGTTGTAATATTGCAAGATGTTAACTGTTGGGGGAAAGAAAATGGGTAAAAGGATACTAGGGATCTCTCTGTATTATTTCTTAAAACTGCACTTGAATCTATAATTATTTCAAAATAAAAAGTTTAATTTTTTTAAAAAAAGGTTTTCATGTAATTTCACATAAAAATCGAAATCGAAATCTCTGGAAAAATCACAAGATCTGACGCACTTCCACATGCGGGTAAAATAGGCTGGTGTGGAGCGGCAGTTGCAGTTCAAGCTTGGGCATGCCTTTGTCAGTTCATCACAGTCCTCACTACTCCCTATCGTCTCCCTATCACCTAGGCTCAGGATTCTCTGCTATTCATTATCCAGCTTGCCCTGCTCATTTTCTTACATCCAGTAAGAGTCCCCTGCCTGGCCCCTGTAGGCATTTGAATTTTCCACTTTTGTTAACTCAGGTTCCTGACATCAGCAAAGCAGAGTAGAAGCAGAGCTACTCATGCTTATGGAAAGCATGTTAGCTCATGGAAACATTTTCACTCTTTATATCTCATGTCTGAAAACTGTATGCCTGAGACATGATACCATGTAATGGAAACCCTTGAAAGTCAGACAGACCTGAGTTAAAAATCAGGGCTTTCCCAGCTGACCTTGAGCAAATTACTTAAATTTTCAGATTTTCCCTTGCAAACTGGGAACAATAAGACATAACTCAGTCTAAAACACCTGCTACCACAGCATAGGGGCTCATTAATATGCTTTCCCCACAACAACAGGACGCCTCTCTTTTTCTTACGGCTTTGTGATCCCTCCTAGTAACCAACAGCTTCTACTAAAAGAGGTTTGTTCCCACTGGAGCCTTACACATATATTTCCCACTAACTGGGAATTTCTGTGCCACTTTGCTCAGCATCTTTCTAGCTCTAGCTCACCATCCTCACAATAATCCTGCAAAACAGGCACTTACCTGTATTAAGCTCAACTTGCAAATGAGGAATTTGAGGCATAGAATTATTTGGTTATTTAAGCTTTAGCCAATAAATCTGACTCTAGAATCTGTGCTTTCAACTAGCTTTTCCACCGCCTCTCTGTTTCAGGCTTGGCAGAGTTCGGCAGAGCTTTTCTTTCCAGCCTCTCCCCAGGGACTAGCCTATGCCTTTTGCGTGATCTTGCACATTATAAAGGTAAGGCTGACAATGATATATTCCTGGTCAGCCTCGGTTTACAGCCTTGGAAAGACTTTGAGAACCCCATCTCTGTTTCACCCTCCTTCCCTGACACGTGAAATCTTTCGGGGTGAGCATGTGACTCAGGTACCTGTAGGCTGGGCTGTGTTGGGAGATTTTCAGATACCGCTGGCCCAGCACAGGGTGTTATTATCAAGGACGTTTCCCTACAGCAGCTTTATTGGCATCTCTTTCACAATCCGATGATCTTTTATTGGCACTAACTTATATTGGCAAAGAGAAGGGGACAAAAAACACACAAAACAGGCTGAGTGAAATATCACCTCTCCCCTGAGGATCGGTTGCTGGCTGAGCCGCTCAAAGCTTGTCACTCACCAGAGGTGAAGAGACTCAGGAAAAACAAGCACTCCCTGGCTCTTGACAGAGTGTCCAGGAGCTTCCCAGGATATGAAACCAGAGAAAGGCCTTCAGCTAATTTCTCAATGGTTAAGACTCTCCAGTAAGACAAAGCTGGATTTGATTCCTGGCTTTCCACTTCTTAGCTGTGTCAACTTGGCCATGGTTCTTAACCTCTCTTGCTAAGCCTCAATTTTCCCATTTTTGTAAAATGGGCATAATAATCATAATAATGCCTTCCCTACAGGGTCTTCAAAGGAAATATGTGAGGTGATCCAGGAAATGTGATTATACACAGTCAGCACTCAATAAATGTTAGTATTATATTAGTGGTGAAATTTGTGATAAGCCAGAAAAAAATAATAGCCATTAGTATTGTTAAAAGTGATAGGATTTGTAATATGCCATGGAAAAAGTGGTGGTAGTAATGGTGGTGGTATTTTAGCCATTATCAGCAAAAAAAAAAAACCAGAGGAAAAAAATGACAAAACCTCAAAGAGTGTCCCAGGGGAAGCTTTCTTCCCACATAAGTTGTATTTGTCAGAAATTCTCTGCATTTGAATATTTTAAAATTAAAACATGTTTTCCTATTAGATTATAATTCCAGAACTGTTTTCTCTTCAATTTTGTTAAATTCAATCTTTTCTTTAAATAATGGTCTGGCTTCATCTCTTTCTTTGTGACTTTGGGCAACATTGTTTACCTCTTTCAATATCAATTTTCTTATCTAAAAAATTAAGTTCCGGAATCACCTGAGATAATGGACATGAAAGTGCTTTGTAAAAGTAAAAACCTCCCCCTTCCCCATAGAAATGCTGAGTTATAATGGCTCCAGTTCTACTCTCAGTTGTGTTCCTTACTTAAGACATTTGTGAAGTATACTTTCAATTAGAAAATAACAACCATTTAATTTCTTCTATAAGTTTGAATTTTGTGTAGCGTATTATCTTAAAAGAAGACAAAACTTTGGAGAAAACTGTGCTAATGAGGTACAAGCATTTAGTGTGAAGAATATTTGACACACTTGATTAATACCTTAGGAAGGTGATAAAATTCTCCCCATTTACAGGAAGGCAGACCAATAGTTGAAGAACAGAAGGATTTCTGAGAGGTTATCACAGAATCAGTCTCTTTGACTTCAGTCTCTCCTGTTTCCAAGACAGCCTGGAAAATATGACCAAATTAATCCTACTAATATATTGGTTTTCATCGTATTGCTCCCTTGCTCAGGAGTTCCCAGGAGTCTTTATCTACATGAAAAGCTCCAGCTCCTTAGCCTGATATTTCACTATCTTACTTTATAATATGGCCCTACCTCCCTTCTATGGCTTGGTCCCTGCCTTTCTCCATAATTTGCATATTCTACTCCATCCCTGCTTCATTGTCTCCTGGATAGTGCACGCTTATCTCCTACTCCAAAATTTGTTCATGTTATACCCTCACCTCTTTGCTTCTCCTTTACTCGTTCATCTACTTGAATTCTATCTTCCCCTATTTATTTTCTTCTTTTTACCCATCTATATTTTCTTAGTTTTCTGCAATATTTGTTATTTAAATCCTAGGTGTTCCTAGGGCCTAGCTTCCATACTTCCTTCCTCCAAAGTCCTGGCTGGCTTTGATAACTGCTTCTGTGATTACTATCTGGACCACCTGCCAGAGCTCTTAACTTTCCTGTGGGTGGATCTTTCTCCCCAAAGAGACTGTTTTGCTGTAGGGCCCAGGCCAGGCCTTTTCTTTCCCACGCATTGTGTTTTGTTTGTTCCATGACTCTTTCCAGAAAGGTTTTAGGACAACTTACAAGAACACACACACACACACACACACGCACGCACACAATTACAAAATCAAATAGTAGGAGGCAGAAGAGGGGGCCAATGAAGATAAATAGGCAGTGTAGACTCTGACTTCCTCCAAGGACTCCCATCCCCAGGTACTATGTCCTAATAGCTCATTAATACCTTTTAATGAAACTCTAGCAAGGAAGAAGGAAGAAACCAAATATAAGTAAAAAGAAGAGAAGATGTAAAGAAAGAATCCAAGATCTTTAATCCTCCATTCATTCATTTATTCCATCATTCAGTAAAAGATTTTAAGTACTTTTATGCACCATGTACTGGTTATATAACTAGTCCCATAACTTAAGTGACCCTCTTCATCTATTTAGCCTTATTTGTTAGATAATACAAATTTTTTTTTTTTAATAAAAAGGAAGGTTAAACTTGTGTCCCTTCCCTATCGAATATAAAATAAATTTGAAAGAGAGCATTTTTACATAGATAATTCAACATTGAATGCCAGGGCTGGCCCATATATTTGAAATCTAAAGCTAATTTGCAAGTTAAACATTGATCCTAAAAGAGGCGAAGTGTTTTCTGAATTTTCTTTATGTTTCATGAGTGCTAAGTTTTCAGGGAAATTTGCATTTATGAAGAGAATTGGATAAATCTAATGACCAATGAATATATAAAAATTAGTCAACCTGACTGGTATCAAATTATTGGAAGTGATACAATTTTTAAAGATAATGTGAAACCACAATGAAATCCCACTACATACCCACAAGAACATCTAAAATTTAAAAGGTTTTAAACACAAAATATTGAAAAGAATTTAGAACAAACAGCACTCTGATAGGTGTATGAATTGGTACAACCATTTTGAAAAACAGTTTAGCAGTTTCATAAGAAGTTAAAATGAACATCTACCCTATGATCTAGGAATTCCACTCCTAGATATTTGTCTGAGAAAAATTAAAAGAATTGTCTACAAAAGAATGTTCATAGCAACTTTACCCATAGTAGCCAAAGTTGGAAACACTCCAGATGTTTGTCAACAGAAGAATGAATAAACAAGCTTTTATATAGTCATACAATGGCAAAACACTTACCAATAAAAAAGTAACAAACTACTGATATGTGAAACAGCATGGATAAGTTTCAAAAATATTATACTGAATGAAAGTGTATAGTGTATGATTCCACTTATATGAAATTCTAGAACCTACAGTGATGGAAATCAGATCAATATTTGCTTCTTAGGGGATAAAGGGAGTTGACTGGGAAGAGGCACAGGAAATGCTCTGGTAGGACTAAAATATCCTGTGTCTTGATATACATTCATGAAAATTGATTGACAGTAGTTATACTTAAAATCTGACCACTTCACTGTATTCAATTATAACTCAATAAATCAATCAAACTTTAAAAAATAATGCTGAGGGAAATTTTGGGAGATAGAAATACTCTAAAACTGGATTTTGGTGGTGGTTGAAACTATATGCATTTATTAAAAATCATTGAACTGTTCATTTACAATGAGTAAATTTTATAATATGTCAGTTATACCTCAATAAACTGTTGAGTAAAAAGATAATGCCTTCAGTATTATACTGGAAGTATAGCTAATACAATAAAACAAGAAAAGGAAATAACAGGTATATAGATGGGGAAGAAGAAATAAAACAGTCTTTGTTTGCAGATGACATGGTCATCCATGTTGAAAATCAAAAACAATTTAAAAAAAAAAAAACCCTCCTGGAACTAATAAGTGATTATAGCAAGATGACAGGATACAATGTTAATATACAAAAGTCAATCACTTTCCTATATACCAGCAATGAAAAAGTGGAATTTGCAATTAAAAACACAATACGATTTATATTCACACCCCCAAAAATAAAATACTGAGGTATAAATTTAACAAAATATGTACAAGATCTATATGAGGAAAACTACAAAGCTCTGATGAAAGAAATCGAAGAAGAACATAATAATTAGATATTCCATGTTCATGGATAGGAAGACTCAATATTGTCAACATGTCAGTTCCTCCCAAATTCATCTGTAGGTTCAATGTAATACTAATCAGAATTGCAGCGAGTTATTTTGTGTATATCTATAAAATAAGTCTAAAGTGTATATGAAGGGACAAGACACCCAGAATAGCCAATACAATATTGAAGAGGAACAAAGTTCAAGGACTGAAGCTACCTGACTTTACGACCTACAATAAAGCTACAGTAATCAAGACAGTGTGTTATTGATGAAAGAATAGACAGATCAGTTGAACAAAATAGAGAGCCCAGAAATAGGCCCACATAAATACAGTCAACTTTTCTTTCACAAAGGAACAAAGGCAGTACAATGGAGCAAAGATATTCTTTTCAACAAATGGTGCTAGAACAACTGGACATCCACAAGCAAAAAAAATGAATCTAGACATAGACATTACACCCTTCACAAAAATTAACTCAGAATGATCATAGACCTAAATATAAAACTCTTAGAAAATAGCATAGGAGAAGACCTAGATGACCTTGGTTGTGGTGATAACTTTTTAGATACTACACCAAAGGCACAATCCATGGAAGAAATAATTGATAACTGGACTTCATTAAAATAAAAAAACTTCTGCTCTGCAAAAGACAGCATTAAGAAAATGAGATGACAAGCCACAGACTGGGAGAAAATATTTGCAAAAGACACATCTGACGAAGGACTGTTATCCAAAATATATAAAGAACTCTTAAAATTCAACAAAAAGAAAACAACCCAATCAAAAAATGGCCAAAGAACTGAGCAGACAGTTAGTAGACCTTAGCAGACACTTTGACAGCTTCTTACAAATCTACACATACTTTTACCATATGATCTAGCAGTTGAGCTCCTCGGTATTTACCAAAAGAAATTAAAAACCTACGTCTACACAAAAACATGCACACATATTTTACAGCAGCTTTATTCATAACTGCCAAAACTTGGAAGCAACCAAGATGCCCTTCAGTAGGTGAGTGGATAAATAAACTATGGTACAACTAGACAACGGACTTTTATTCAGCGCTAAAAGAAATGAGCTATTAAGCCATGAAAAGACATGAGGAAACTTAAATGCATATTATTAAGTGAAAGAAGCCAATCTGAAAAGGCTAATACTGTGTGCTTCCAATTATATGATATTCCAGAAAAGGTAAAACTGTGGAGACAATAGAAAGATCAGCGGTTTCCAGAATTTTTGTTGAGGGACGGGGGGAGTGGCAGAGGAGAGATGAATAGGCATAGCACAGAGGATTTTTAGGGCAGTCAAAATACTCTGTACAATACTGTAATGCTAGATGCATATCATTATACATTTGTCCCAACCTACAGAATGTGAAAAACCACCCGTGAACCCTAATGTAAACTATGGACCTTAGATGATTATGATGTGTCAATGTAAGTTCATCAATTGTAACAAAATGTGTCACTCTGGTGGGGGACGTTGATAATGGGGGCTAAAATGTGGGGGGGCAGGGGTGTATATCTGTACCTTCCTCTTCATTTTGCTGTGAACCTAAAATGCTCTAAAAAAATAATGGCTTTCAAAAAGATCAGGCACATGGCTATTGAGGTACAGAGAAAAATAATCACTTACAGACTTCTGGGTACAGTTTTTCTTCAGAGCAATTTAATGATATATATCAATAGCCTTAAAGTAAGGATGCTCTCTGACCAAGAAATTCCATTTTAGTAAAATTTACCCTGAGAAAATAATGGAGGGAATGCACAAAGATTTAAAGATATGCATTGAACTGAATGGTCATTTGTTATAGTTAAAAGTTGGAAGCAACTTAATGTCAGCCATAGCATATGACTGAAATAATTGTGTATGAATGTGTGTACAAATAGTAGCTATTATAATAAAGTTGTAAATTAATATTTATCAACATGGAAAGTGGTTCACAATATACTAATAGAAAAAGGTTGGAGAAAATATGCAGAAAAGAGAATAATTAGTATTATTGTATAGTACTTTTAGTAGTATATAGTAGTAGTACTATATAGAGAGTTCCGTAAGGATCTACAGCAAGGTGATAAGGATAGGTATCTCTGGGTGGTAGGATTATGGGGGTAACTTTCTAGTCTTTCACAAAAATTACATGTGCCTTTTACAAAAGATATATGTGTATATATATATATAAATTTCAAAATCTTTAAAATGAGTTAATAATGGGAAAAGACAGAGATCATCAGGACTGTGGTACATGTATGGTACATGTGATAAATATGGGGTTCTTGTGAGTTCTGAAAATTTGGTGCACGCTACTTTATGCAATAGATGTGTATAAACTAGGTTGCACTTTCCATTGTGCTAATGGAAGAAAAATCTGCAAGTAAGGTAAAGAATCATTTGATCATGTGAGTAACTATCACCTCATGTTTCTGTCTTAGAAGTTCACAACATTCTAACTTTTAGTATTGCTTAAAACAGAAAATACCCAAATCATTATTCTTTTGTAATGTCCTGGTCAAGTTATTTATCGCAATCATTTTAAGAAAGCCCTAGGTCAGTGTTGTGTTTTACTTACCCTATTTACAGGGTACTATCACCTTCTCAACCATTCTGGGAACAGCCCAAAAGGGAAGAATTCATGTGCTTAGCTGGAGTAACTGAAACTCGTCTACATAAGCAGGCAGATTTCATCTGCCTCCAACAGACCCTGGTCAGGAAACAAAGCAATCTCCCTGTCCAAGAGAAAAACAAAGAAAGAGGCACATCTGGGTAAAATCTAACACTCAGAACGTTCCTTCATGGAGACAAGAAATAAAAGCATCTAGAGTGCGCTGTTCTCCAGAGAACCTGAGCTCTAAACGTGGGTCAGCTTGGCCTGGCACTGTCCCCATCTCAAGAGAGAATGAAGCTGAAACTCAGAAAGGGCGACTTGCCCAGTTATGCCAAAAATCAGTGGTGAGGCTATGATTAGAATCCTTTGTCTCCCAAAGTGCTGGAAGCTCTAATAGGTAAAGCACACAGTGTGGTGTGATGAAAAGACTACCTGACAAGTCAGGAAACCTGAGTTTCAGAGTTGGCTTTGTCACTACCTACCCTTTCGGGGACTGTTCCTCTTCGTGCACAACATGAGGAGGTCCTACTAGAAAATATACAAGGACTTCTCCAGATCGAACATCCTAGAGTTTCTAATTAGCTCACACCCTCCCCTTCCCTGTCTCTTCAGGTTTAATCCTTTGGGGCATTCTTGCCCCTCTATCCTCCCTCGGTCCATGGTTCTCTTGGGCACACCTGTCCTGTGATCTCCAAGCCGTACAAGGTCAGAAGGATGTTCCCTGGGCTGCCCGAGCAGGTGCTGAAACGTTTCCCCTGTTGCTGCTACCATTTAGCTAGAGTCATATTAATTTTTTTTTTTTTCCTAACTGGATTAACAAGGCACGCATATGTCTGTAGACAAAGCTCCACTGAATACATTTTCAGAGTAAATAAAAGTTTAATTTTCTTTAAACAGACATCAAGTGCTTGAGGATGTGTGAAGTCTGGAAGAGTGATTTCTTCAGGCAGCCTGCCTCTCCCAGGGGACGGGGCTGCCCAAGTCTTGACCCAAAGAGGGAGAAAAGTATGGGCACAGGGGGAGAGGGTTCTGCCACATTCAGCTAAACCAGATCGCAACCCAAGTGAAAAGAGAGACAGAGAGAACTAGGTTGTGTTATCAATCAGTTTTCAACTTCAGTTAACTTTATTGGCGTGACAAGGTAGACACATTGCCAAAGTCAATACAGTAGGTCTGTGTGCATAAAGCAGGCTTTAGTGCTAATGGAGGTTTTAATGCCAGACATTCTGTCCTGTAAGTGTTCCTAATGTCCTTCTTGGTCCCCAGCTGCCACATGTTGTGGTTATAATCTTGCTATGGAAGGTCATAGGATTTAAGTTTAGGGTCCTCAAACCAAACTTATGGTAAGGGTCTTCTCTCCTGAAACCCTTTTATACTATTGAAAAACCTTGTGAACTTATATTTTTATTTTGTATAATATATAGTAACCAACAATAAAAATAGACAAGTAGTTTCAGGTAGGATATTGTTAAAATAGTTCACTTCCTAGGCAGGTTTTTAAAGTAAAATTTATCACTAAGGAAAGTATCTAAAATTTCCGTATCAAAAAATCTTGCTGTAATGTTTACATTTCTAGTAGACACCTAATTAAGCTGTTAATATCTAGGATCATCCCGCAAAGCACCTCCATTCTTAGCAGAAATGAGGATATGACTGTTTTCTGGTTGGACAAAGTTTTATTTCATGATTTTAGCAGCACAGATATGTACTATGTTCTCATTACCAAGAGCCCAGCCCAAGCCGCCAGGCTGAGAAGCAGAGCAACACATGAAATATAAATTATAGACAATAGATGATATCAGATCATGAGCAGATCGTGAGTCTGGCCAGCAAGTATGTGATAATGGCTAAGCTTAATGTGTAAACAAATAGTTGTTTTAAAGGAGATGAAAGGTGGGAATGTAACATATGTTTCAGATACAACACATTTTATGGCACAAGCTACCATTTGGGGTACATGACCTATGGTACATCACCTTCACCCCACGGCAGCATGCACTAAATATATTATGGGCCTATTATTTTTTGTGAGCTGCCTGTATTAAATGACTGACTGAATGCATTCATACCTTCAAAAGCTAGAATACTTCAGCTGCAAGGAACCTGCTAAATCAGCTAGTACAATTCCTCTCATTTTACAAAAACTGAGATCTAGATACTTTTGTTTGCATGTTTTGTTTAAGGTCAACATTTAAGTACTAAGGTGATACTGGAATTCTAAGATCTCTTGACTCTTAGAACAGTTAATGTTCCATTATACCAGAATCGTACTGCACACTTGGCTTCTGTACTTTGCCCTCGACATATTCACATAAAAGTTAAAACAAGTGTAGAAAGAGGCCAATGTCCACCAACAATAAATCAACCAGCTGGTAGATTTTTCCACTTCTCCTAGCAATTTACATGTTCATTTCAGTAGTCTTTATAAGGAAAGCAGTTTACTTATTGGTTGGTTAATTTAACTGGTTAAAGATACCCTGCAATTTAATGTAAAGACCAAGACATAATCAAAGTCTTCTTTATTCTGTAAGTTTAATAAGCATTCCCAAAGGAAGGTCATTGCTGTTATTATTACT
Source organism: Balaenoptera ricei (assembly GCF_028023285.1). Taxonomy (NCBI): domain Eukaryota; kingdom Metazoa; phylum Chordata; class Mammalia; order Artiodactyla; family Balaenopteridae; genus Balaenoptera; species Balaenoptera ricei. The sequence continues at coordinate 131,466,549 of NC_082639.1, forward strand.
AACATAATCACAACATCAGTTATATGAGAAAGAAGATATATAAGATATATATATGTGTGTGTGTATATATATATACACACACACACACACACACACATATATATATGCCTTCTAGCCTTCTAAATATTTGACTAGTTCTTCAAAACGTATATTTTTCAAAGCGACTCAGAATGACTGGTGAGAGTGGTACAGGGGAACAGATTTGTCAGAGTGTAAATGACAAACAATCCAGCTGTGAACTTTTTCCCCCTAGTCAAAGGCCTTGGGGAATTAACAAGTTGCTTGAGTCAGGGCCTTAAATATTTATGTACACTCCAAGTGTTCTTATGTTTGAGATCGTTACTAATTTTAAAGATGTCCAAATTAAGGGGCTGGGATAAAATCAAGAACTAAGATCAACCAGTTAAGATCTCCATTTCCAAAGCATTGGGAGCTATTACCTAGAAGAATAGCACATCATACTTTGATCAGGGAAATTAAAATGTTCTCCCAAGCTATTCTATTTGTAAAACCTTTTCCAAATTGAATTCCAGTTGCAGAAATATTTTTGGCAGGTCAACAGCAGGGGCTGAGAGCCTGGTCTGTGCCAGCTTTGCTGACTGCAGCAACCAGGGGTGGAAAATCTGGGCTGGAGGAGGAGAAGCAAGAGCTGGTTAGACAGATCCCACACGAGGGAGGACAGATGGTGGCTAGGCAGCTTGTTTTAGCCACCGGTCTCCCCCGTCTGCTCCCTTGACTCTAAGACATAGAGAGTCGCTACACTGAAAAATGCATGTTAAAGTCAGAGGTGGCTGGGAGAGAGGGAGAAAGATGTATCGGGTCCTAAGGCTTTGTGTAAGCCACTCCCTGAGGTCCAGAGAATCTGAAGGAGGTGTAGTGGGAGCAGGACCCTGGACCAACTAGAGGTGTCCTAAAGTCCACGCTGGAGCCAGACTGGTACTCCTACTAAACCTTGGCTTTGCTACAAGCTGGCCCAGCGCTCATGGCCAGGTCTTGGTGTCCTCCTGTGGAACAGAATCAATTTCACACATGAGCAGAGAGGCTACTCTGTGACTATGATGCAGTAAGACCAGAATAAGAACACTCTGTGATCACGTCTGAACAGACAGAAACGTGAACATTGCCCAAACCTTCAAAATGACTCAATATCCCCTATCCTGACTAATATGCATGACTGCTATTTCTTTACCAGTTACCTCTTTAATGTTGCTTTAGTCAACCTCCTGAATTACCTCTGCTTCCTGGCACCATTCAATTCAGAGCAAAGCCCTGCCTCTATAAACCCTACCCCAAATCATCTAACACAAGCAAGCCCAAGTCCTTTCCTTGGTCCTTTCTTTTTCTTTTCTTTTTTTTGGTAGTTATATCGAAATTTGATTTTTTTAATTGAAGTATAGTTGATTTACAATGTTGTGTTAGTTTCAGGTGTACAACAAAGTGATTCAGATATATGTATCTGAATATATTTTTAATATATAAAAAATTTTCAGATTCTTTTCCATTGTAGGTTATTACAAGACATTGAATATAGTTCCTTGTGCTATACAGTAGGTCCTTGTTGTTTATCCATTTTATATATAGTAGTGTGTATCTGCTAATCCCAAATTCCTCATTTATCCTTCCCCTTCCCCTTTGGTAACCATAAGTTTTTTTTCTATGTCTGTGAGTCTGTTTCTATTTTGTAAATAAGTTCATTTGTATCATTTTTTTAGATTCCACATATAAGTGGCATCATATGGTATTTGTCTTTCTCTATCTGGCTTACTTCACTTAGTATGATAATCTCTAGGTCCATCCATGTTGCTGCATCCTAAGTCCTTTCTAACACCTTCTTACTGACACACCCTATGGTTGCCCATGGTGAGGAGCTCCATCTTTGCAAGGAGCAGTAAACCCAACTTGTTCAACTACAGATGACTCCTGCTGGTCTTCACCTGAAAGGCCAAGTGACAGTAGTGTCTGTTCTGTGCCAAGCTGTGTGCTGAATTCTGGGCCTGCAACTCCGAACAAATCACCTTGTCCTGTCCTCAGGAAGCTCACAATCTGATGGTGGAGACAAGGGTGCAGCAGGCAGAGACTCTAACCTCCAGAGTCGTTAGGAGTCAAACAAAATTCACCAGAATATCAAATTAAATAGCCCTAAGGGTGGTATGATACTGAGAATATGAAAGAATAGAAAACTCCCTCAAAGTCAAATTTATTTATTATTAGCAAGAAGATAATGGTTGCAGATCTTCTAATTCCATCAAGTTCAAGTTAGAGTTACTATACTTATAAATGTATTTATAAATCTTAAGGTACCAAAGAAGTACAAAATCCAGTCAAGTGAGCAGCAAGAATGAGAGCTTCAGACTTCTTGAGTAAACAAAGAATTAGATGAAGTGGCCAGGAGCCTAGATGACCAACCTCTCTAGTGTGAAAGCCTACATGTTTATAACCGTTAAATAAAGCCCATCATGGTCATGCACAAGCCCATGTCCTGGCCAAAACCCTGCTCCTAAGTAACTGAGATGGCAACTGTGTTCCTTGAGGGAGGGTGTGTGCTTCTTAACACCAGGGAAAGTGAGAAGTAAGTATGGAAAGATATGAGAGAACCAAACCATAGTATTGATAATTTTGTATTAAGAAAGAAATTGTGTATATTTGCTCTTTGTGTATTGGTAATTCTTAAGAGAATTGGGCCATTAGAGGCATAGCCTTGAAATGTTAATTTAAAATACTTGATGAGTAATTGATGTGGGGTAGTTGGTGTGGAGTTTTATGTTTTAAATTGAAAGTTGAATTCTTAAGTTTACTGAAACATGTAAGAGAAGTTTAGGACCCTATATTTATAAATTTAAGAGGTTAAATGTATATAAATTTTTTTTTAATTTTTTAACATCTTTATTGGAGTATAATTGCTTTACAATGGTGTGTTAATTTCTGCTTTATAATGAAGTGAATCAGCTATACATATATCTCCATATCTCCTCCCTCTTGCGTCTTATATTGAAGTACTCCAGAAAGTTTTGTTAATTGAATATGTGTGTGTGTGTATATATATATATAATATATATATATTTATTTATTTCAGATATATATACATATATTTCAGAAGGTCTATGAGGATAAGAAATTGGGACCAGGGCTGGCAAACTCTGAATACGTGTATATATATATATATATACACATATATATATATTTATATATGAAGTGGTTGCTAAACTCAGCTAGACCAAAAAATGAAATAATTACATATGTAAGCTGAGCCAAAAAAAGCTATGTTTTTCAAATTTTAACTTTAATAAGTGGAATATTAACATTTAATCCAAAAAGTAAACCTTTGTGGTGTTTTGGTTTGTTTCTTTTTTTAATTTTTTTTTTATTGAAGTATAGTTGATTTACAATGTTGTGTTAATTTCTGCTGTACAGCAAACTGACTCAGTTATAAACATATATACATTCTTTTTTATATTCTTTTCCATTATGGTTTATCCCAGGGTATTAAATATAGTTCCCTGTGCTATACAGTAGGACCTTGTTGTTTATCCATTCTATATGTAATAGTTTGCATCCGCTAACCCCAAACTCCCAGTCCCTCCCTCCCCACCCCCCTCTCCTCCTTGGCAACCACAATTCTGTTTTCTGTGTCCATGAGTCTGTTTCTGTTTCATAGGTAGGTTCATTTGTGCCATATTTTAGATTCCACATATAAGTGAAATCATATGGTATTCGTCTTTCTCTTTCTGACTTACTTCACTTAGTATGATAATCTCTAGTTGCATCCATGTTGCTACAAATGGCATTATTTTGTTCTTTTTTTATGGCTGAGTGGTATTCCATTGCATATACGTACCACGTCTTCTTTATTCATTCATCTGTTGCAACAAGTAAACCTTTGAATAATATTTTCTGCTCAAAAGTCCCTTTCAATGGCATCTAGAAACTCATATGAGCATAAGCAGATGTCATAGTGTATGAAAAGTGCTGTGAATGGGGAAGGATAACATACGCTATAAGAACAAGGAGAGGGACCGTATTTGAGAGTTTGGAAGGGGGCTATTAAAAGAGGAACAGGTAAACCAAAAAAAGTGTGAGGATGGAAGGGAGGAGGGCCGAGCCACAGGAAGTTTATTCACTTACAAATACTGAGTCTGTAATAGACACCAAACTAGGGGCTGGGGAGACAGTAGCAAAGGAAACAGGATTCCTTCCTCACGGAGCCCAAGGCCAGGAGGTAAGAGGGAGCTCGGTGTCTTGGGGGGGAACATAAAGAAATTCAGTGTGAGGAAGCCCGTCCTGGGGGGGGTGGGTAGGAGAGGATCCCACGAGGTCTCCTGGACAGTCAACCTCAGGGCACTAATGGATACACGTCAAGTACCTAATGTGGTGCTATGAGCTTGAAGCCCCAGCAAACCATTCCTTCTTCTTCAGAGTGTCCCTTATTTAAGTTCTTTTTGCTTTGGGGGTCAGAGCCTATTTGTAAGTCAAACATTTAAATGTTCCTGGGGCTCACCCCCTGAACTTCCTAACTACCAACCCCTTAATCCAAGGGTCCCTGCAGCCTAAACAGACCGAGGGCAAGTAAGAAGGTCACCTTTTGCTTAAGCCTGAGGTCCCGGGCTACAGGAACTGGCATGATTTGTTCATAAAGACCCCTGACGACCCGGAGGAGGATGGCCCTTGTGTCTCAGGGGTGCCATGGGGACTGCTGGCTGGGTTAGTGGATACTCTGCAGATAATGGCTCTTTTAAAAAAGAAAATAGATCCTATTTTCCAAAGGCCAAATAGGTAATGAGGTGACAGTAAGGAGTGGGGAAACAGAAGGTCTATGAGGATAAGAAATGCGGACCAGGGTTGGCAAATTCTGACTAAAGAAGAATGGGGACAGAAATGACTCCAGGATGAGGGAGTTTGAGAGCCATTCCGACCCACCCCAGGGTTTAAGCCTCCCCCAGAGGATGTTGACTTCACTCATACAAAGTATTTTATACAAAGAACGGTAGATCTGGGATTCTCAAGATTCATTTTCAATTTTATAGGCTACTGCTTTCAAACAACTCTAAGCTACATCACACATCTAATGGAGTGGATGTGTGTCTCAGGGGGAATTATCGAGAAGCATTCCCTCCAAAGGTCCTGGGGACACTGAAACGGGCTCCATTTAAAGACCCATTTCCATCAGCATGTGCAGACCTTCTCTGTGTGTGTAGTCCTTTTCATCTGAGGTTATCAGGACATGAAAGCCTCTCACTCCTGGGAGTGCCATCTGGGATTGTCTGGTGGCTATCTGGCTGTAAGGACTCTGGACATTATCCCCAATTCTCCGTAGAAAAATTGTCCTGTGTTTCATGTCAACAATAGTTGAACCAAACTGCCTTTGACATCCTGGAGTTATCTGCTCACCCAGGTGACACTGAGCAGAACTAGATGACTGGGAGATGGCAACTCAGCCCTGACATCTGCCCAGTACCAGCAGCAAGGGTTCCAGGAGTTATATGAGCCACTAGGGCCATCCAATCTGCCATCTGTCACTGACTTACCATGCCACCTTGGGTCACTGACTTCCCCACTCTGTGCCATCTGTGAAATGTGCATAATAGCACATCATGTCCTTCTGTCCCTCCTCCTTCCTCTCCTGCTCACGTTCACCCTCCCTCTCTCCCACCCTTTCTTCCTCCTCCTCCTCCTTTACATCTCCCTCCTCCTCCTCCCTCCCCCCCCTCCTCCCTCCCCCTCCCCTTCTCTCTCTCTCTCCCCTTCCCCCTGCCCCATAGATGAAGATAATGTGTCTATAAAGCGCTTTGAGCTCCTTGGAAATAGAGGGTCTATAAATATAAGCTGTTATCACTGTTACCATGGAAACACTCACAGAGAACCATACTCCATTCCTGCATTTGCTGAGCATAATTCTGGCCTTCTCGCCCTGCTGCCTTCTTGAGGCTATTAAACGATCAGTGGTTTTACAAAGCACAGCAGCCAGGTAGAGGGTGGGGACCCAGGGCAGAGCTTGTTTGCTATTCAACTCTTCTTCATGTCAATTTTCAGAACTTGTGTTTCTGTTTACTAAAGTAGGGGAAGGTACAAGATTGGCCAGAGTCAGCTATTAATCGAAGGATGCAAATTATGACAGGTATAGGTATGCCACCCAATCAAAGACCCTAATCTACAACAAGGCTCAGGCAAGGGAGAATTCCAGTGAGCTTCAAAAATAATATCACCCATTTCCTAAATTTTCCCTGACTTTTGACTCCTCAACTTCAGAACTATGGCTGGCAAAATGTTGGAGTAAAGAGAGTTAAGAGTCTGCACCGGGACTTCCCTGGTGGCACAGTTATTAAGAATCTGCCTGCCAATGCAGGGGACACGGGTTCGAGCCCTGGTCCAGGAAGTTCCCACATGCCGTGGAGCGACTAAGGCCATGCGCCACAACTACTGAGCCTGTGCTCTAGAGCCTGCGAGCCACAACTACTGAGCCTGAGTGCCACAACTACTGAAGCCCGCGCGCCTAGAGCCCGTGTGCTCTGCAACAAGAGAAGCCACCTCAGTGAGAAGGCCACGCACCACAATGAAGTCCCAATGCAGCCAAAAATTAATTAATTAATTAAAAAAAAAAAAAAAAAAGAGTCTGCATCTTTCTGCCAGCCTGTGACCTTCTGGAAAGCAGGGGCTGTGTCTTTTTCATTATAGTCTCTGCAGGGCCTAGTACAGTGCCTGGCATGTAGCAAATGCTGGACAGAGGTTTGTAAAAGAAATGAATAAGTGCCATTTGCTATGACACAGCTGAAAGTGTTGCTGAGTAAGGCATATGCCTTTTGGCTTGGACTCAAGATCCCAGAGCACATCAGTTCTTGAAGCTGCTTGTCTGCTTTCTCTACTCCCCACTCCCATCAGCGAGAGCAATGTTGCCGCTTTAATTCTAGTTCCACAGGTGGTCCTGGGAATGTTGATGTATAACTGAAAGCCTGATATGGGCGAGTCTAGAATAACATATCCTAGTTGTTAACCAAACAACTGTGAAAGTCTTGCGCAAAACGTAAGGGTGTAAAAACGATGGAAAAAGTCATTGGTCCTTTCAGGCAGTGCTGTGATCTCAAGGGGAAGTTTGCCAGGCCTCAGGTGAGCAAAGGTAGAGAAATGGGATGGGCTTTGGAGTCAGACAAATCAGAATTCAATGTGTGAGCCCTGCCACTTACCAACTTCCCTGAGCCTCAATATTTCCATCTGTAAAATCCAAATAATAGCTCTTATCTCACAGCTTTGAGGTGATGGTGAAATGAAATAAGTGAGTGATTAACACATATTCATTCCATCCCATTAATTTGCCAAAATGCAGGAAGAACACAATTAAGTTTTTTTTTTCAGTCATTTAATCTAATTTTTTAATTGAAGTATAGTTGATTTACAATGTTGTGCTAGTTTCAAGTGTACAGCACAGTGATTCAGTTATACATATACAAACATATATATATATATATGTATATTCTTTTTCAGATTCTTTTCCATTATAGGTTATTACAAGATATTGAGTAGTGTTCCCTGTGCTATACAGTAGGTCGTTGCTTGCCTGTTTTATATATAGTAGTGTGTATATGTTAGTCCCAAACTCCTAATTTGTCTCTCCTCCTGCCCCCCAGTATCCCCTTTGGTAACCATAAGTCTGTTTTCTATGTCTATGAGTCTATTTTTGTTTTGTAAATAAGTTCATTTGTAACATTTTTTTAGATTCCACATATAAGTGATATCATATGATATTTTTCTTTCTCTGACTTACTTCACTTAGTATGATGATCTCTAGGTCCATCCATATTGCTGCAAATGGCATTATTTCATCCTTTTTCATGGCTGAGTAGTATTCCGTTGTATATATATATATATACCACATCTGTATCCATTCATCTGTCGATGGACATTTAGGTTGCTTCCATGTCTTGGCTATTGTAAATAGTGCTGCAATGAACATTGGGGTGCATGTATCTTTTTTTAATAATTCATTTATTTATTTATTTTTGGCTGTGTTGGGCCTTTGTTGCTGTGCATGGGCTTTCTCCAGTTCTGGCGAGCGGCGGCTACTCTTCCTTGTGGTGCATGGGCTTCTCATTGCAGTGGCTTCTCTTTGTTGCCGAGCACAGGCTCTAGGCGTGCAGGCTTCTTTTTGAATTAGAGTTTTCATCTTTTCCGGATCTATGTCCAGGAGTAGGATTGCTGGATCATATGGTAATTCTATTTTTAGTTTTTTAAGGAACCTCCATACTGTTCTCCATAGTAGCTGCACCAGTTTACACTCCAACCAACGGTGTAGGAGGGTTCCCTTTTCTCCACACCCTCTTCAGCAATTATTATTTGTAGACTTTTTGCTGATGGCCATTCTGAGATGATACGTCCTTGTAGTTTTGGTTTGCATTTCTCTAATAATGAGCAATATTGAGCATCTTTTTATGTGCCTCCTGGCCATCTAACACAGTTTGTTTTGAATAATGTACTTACTAGTTTATTCTAAAGATCTGGCTGATGTTTCAGATCCCAGCAAGATGGGAGTAAGTGATAGCTCTGCCTTTGTGAAAGGGGGTGGGGAACTTACAGGAAGAGCACACACAGCTCAAGCACGCACAGGGAGCCAGGTAGCACTGGCTACATAATTTGCAGTGTTCAGTGCAAAATGAAAACGCAGGGCTGGGGCTTCCCTGGTGGCGCAGTCGTTGAGAATCTGCCTGCCAATGCAGGGGACACAGGTTCAAGCCCTGGTCCAGGAAGATCCCACATGCTGCAGAGCAACTAAGCCCGTGTGCCACAGCTACTGAGCCTGCACTCTAGAGCCCATGAGCCACAACTACTGAAGCCTGCGCGCCTAGAGCCCGTGCTCCACAGCAAGAGAAGCCACCGCAATGAGAAGCCTGCACACCGCAATGAAGAGTAGCCCCTGCTCGCCGCAACTAGGGAAAGCCCTCACGCAGCAATGAAGACCCAACGCAGCCAAAAATAAATAAATAAAATAAATTTATTTTAAAAAATATCTGGAAAATGCAGGGCCACTTGTTAAAAATTATTAAGAATTTCAAGAGGGTGAAGGCAGAGCACTAAACCTTGTTCAACTGCATGGGTTGTACACACCTGCATGGGTAATATACACACCTGCATGGGTTACACACACCTGCATGGGTTACAAAGCCACAAAGCCAGCCATAGAGCCACAGGTACAGGGGAACTTGCCATTACAGTTCCCAGGCTTGCTAGAGATCGTCATACTGATGAAATAAGTAGAGCAACAGTGTCACAGTGTTACCCAAATGCTGATTTTGTCATCACTGTAGGTCTAATACAATCAGAGAGGGCACTGGAATGTTTGCTACGAAACACTTGAATACACTGAATTCATATTCTAAACTAAACCTATGCTGTAGTAAAGGTCATTTCAGGAGGGAAAACTCATAAAAACAACTACACTCTTAAAGGGGTGATTAATGATGGTATAAAATGTGTTCCAAGGTTCAGATTGCTCCTGTATCCTTGTTCACAGAGGTGCAGGGGTGAGGTCAAACGACAAAGCATATACAAGATATTCACTATTTATTCAATTGCTATTTAATAAGCCCTTACTGTATCAAGTCAAGGCACTAAGCCATGTAAGGGAAACAGAAAAAGAGATTATCTTCAGCCAAAAAAAAAATGAGAATGTTAGCCTTGCTGATGTCCAAAGTCGCTTTCAGTTCTAACATTTTAGGATTCCTTGATGAAGATATGGGGCCTACCTTTAAGAAACAAGTCTGGTACAATAGCGAAACTAAATAGAAGTTGCTCTGTATAGAATGCTTTTAAATGGAGTTTTTAAAATCTATCATTTATACTCATACATATGGACCTCCTACCTGCTAGGATTTTTATATGGTCTTTCACCTCAATTTTTACTGATCCCTTCAAACACTGGGAGCATTGTCTTTTTTTTTTTTCAAAAAATCTGGTTGTAAAACTAAGTCACAGGGAAGAAAATGGATTTTCCTGGAGTCAAATAATAAGATTGTGGCAGAACCTAGACCCCCTTGATAAATTATGAATTAATTTTCAGTGGTCCCCATTCCCCCTGCACCCTCCGTTCACTAATAAAGAATGCAATTAAAGTGGGCCATCCTCCTTTCCTTGTTGCCAAGGTATAACTATTCATGAAAGACTCTTTGCGTAAAGCTGTTGAAGGCAATTTTGAGTACAGGCTTTAAAAACCAGACAAACCTTGTTCAGATTCTGGTTTCACCACTTATCAGTTATTAGGGACCTGGGTGAATTACTTAAACTTTTCAAGCCTCAATTTTCTCATAAGTTGAAATATTAATTCCTCTCCAGTTTATTTGAGAATTAAAAGCATCCATCAGTGCCTGGCACATAATGGCTGTTCATCCCATGTTGAGCCCATTCCCTACCCCTCCATCTTCCATTCCTCCTGTAAAGCCTTCCATGAACAGAATGTCATGGAACTGTAACTGCCCCATTATTTCACTGAGACACATGGCCCATGGAAGAACAAACTACCCAGAGAAGAAGCCAAGAAGCCCGGGATAGATGAGGCCAAAGACAGGTGTTGAGTTGATTAAGTCTAAACGTTGACTTCATTTTCAACCTTGAATGTGCAAAATCCCATTGAATGTTTCTTCTCCTTTTCCTCAGTTTACTATAACCCCTCACTAGACACACAACTGTGCAATCCTGGCACTTCATTTGGTCCAGGCATTTGCACATCAGAGTCAAACAGTCAACTTTAAAAGGAGGAAAAGGAAACAAGTTTGCGAGAGAAGAGACCCAAGAATTCTACCTATTTCTTCCAGGAAATGGAAGCCCTGAATGGATTCAAGTGTTGCTGAGTTGCTAGTCAGTGGACTCATTAGATTTTTATATGATAAATTAAAACTAAAGGAAGAAAAAAGATGCTATTTCTCTCACCAGACTATTATCCTGAAGTGAGGACAGGGAGATGTTGCCACAACATGCCAGAAGGACGGGGCTTGCGTGTTATTTGCAGGGCAGCAAGAACCCCTAATATACCGAAACTAATACCCCCAATGGGCCTAAAATGTCCCCACTACTAAAGAGTCACATTTAATGATAAGGCACTGAGCCCCAAGGAGTCCCTAGTGCATATGCACACAGCAGAACACAGAAATATAAGGGAATAGACACGGGATGTGGGAGTTCCGATGGCAGAGATCCCACTGGCAAAAAATGCAGAAAGAGAATGAAAGCTGCCAAAGACAAGTTAATAAGGTTTTGCCTGGGCTCAGAGTTCTCAGTGGAGAGAGTGCTCAGGACAGCTCGCAACTGTGCCATGGGGGATGTCCTCATCCCATCTCACCTTACGGCCCTCCTGGTAGTCAGAACTGCCCAACCCTTTCACTTGGTGCTTGTGCTTAGTGCTTGCTCTGAGCCCATCACTTGTTGTCACATTATGTTTAATTTAACCTTCACTAAGATCTGAGGGATTTAAGGTACACTGTTCTCATCTGGAGCATTTGGTAACAAAGAATAATCTCAAACTAACTCAAGAAAAGGGGAGCGTTAATCAAAAGATACAGAAATCTCATAGGAATCCAAGGAGAATCTGCACGCAACAGCTGGGCCCCATGAGAAGAGAAACTGAGAAGCTGTTCAGAACTCTGGCAGAGGTTGTCAACCATCTCCCAGGGTTCACTTCCCTCTTCTTCTTCTTCTTCTTCTTAATACAGAACCCTCTGTGCTTTATGTGGGTGCATGGATGCCAGTCTGGCACTACAGTTCCCAGCCTGCCTTGCAGCTGGGTGCAGTATTGTAACTAAGGGGGTATAAATGGAAGTGAGATGTATAAATTTGGCGTCATCTTCTTAAAGCCAAAGACATTGTCTAAGATTTTCTCCTTGCAGTAAGATGGAATGCAGATTTGGTATTGACTCAGCCTTAGTCATGCAAAGAAGGACAACACCATTGAGGTCGCCAGAGTAACAAGATGGAAAAACAAGGGTCCCTTGATAACTTCATGCAACAGAACCGCCTTGCCAGCCTGGACCATTCACCTCCAGGCTGTTAGGGAAGAAAGAAATAACTATTCTTTTCTTTGAGCCACTTTCTTTTTGGGTCTCTCTTACAGTGGCTTGGCTCACATCTTAACTAATACAAGAATCGAGAGCTAGCCCATAGATGGAGCTTTCCTTGAGTCACAGCCATCGTGGTTCACTCTGCCATAATTGGATGGAAGGGGCACCGTCTTAATCAGCTCAGGCTGCTGTAACAAAATACCATAGACTGGGTGGCTTAAAGAACAGATATTTATTTTCTCACAGTTCTAGAAGCTGAAGGTTTAAGATCAGGGTGCCAGCATGGTTGGGTAATTGGTGAGGGCCCTCTTCCTGGCTGGCAAACCATCTTATTGTATCTTTGCTTGGCTGAGAGAGAGAGAGTTCTGGTGTCTCCTTCTAATAAGGGCTCTAATTCCATCTTGGAGCTCCACTCTCATGACCTCATCTAAACCTAATTACCTCCCAAAGGATTCATCTCCTAATACCATCATATTGGGGTTAGGGCTCCAACATAGGAATCTGGGGGGAGACCTAAACATTCAGTCTATAATAGGCACCACAGTAAAAACAGAGCAGTTTCAGAAGCCCTTATAGCACACGTCCACAGATCATGTAGTGAGGAGAGTCAGCTGAATAAGCATTTGAACTCATGATCTGTCACTCAGTTGAGGTTCCTGAAAGTTCAATACCTGGAAGATATTAATTCTGTAAGCATCATATTCTAAAATCTCCAATGGATTATATTTTCTAGGTGCAAGCCATCTATTCTCATATCATTTCTAATCACAGTACAGGAGAATTTTACACACGCCAGTGTTCTGGTTCTCAAACTTTAGCATGCATCCCAATCAACTGAGGACTTGTTTAAACAGATTTACTGGCCCCCTACTGATACAGTAGGTCTGGAGTGAGGCCTGAGAATTTACATTTCTAGGAAGTTCCCAGGTGATGTTGATGCTGCTGGGCTGGACATCACGCTTTGAGATCCACTGATACACATCATCCACCACTGTCCTACATGTTGTATAGAAAACACACATAAAAAAAGCAAAAACAAGAACAAAATTTTTGAAAATTAAAAAAAAACACACAGCTGTTGCTGGCATACTACACAGAGTCTTAAAGCCAGATGCCAATAGAAACACTAAACACCATGATATTTTAGCTTATTCAAAATGCAAGGATGCATTTCTGGTCTGTGACTTGGTAAGCAAACAAATACATCCTTTGTTTAACAAATATTAACAAGTGATTTTATCCTCGACCAGGCACTAGGAGCTAGCAGTGACAAAGCAGACAAAAATGCCAGTCCCTATAGAGCTTAAATTTGAACAGGAAGAGCTGTCATTTGTTGAGTTTCTGTTATGTCCTAAGCCCTTTTCATTAATTATCTCTAATTCCCACAAAGACCATAAAATATAGGTGTCGTTATTCCCATTTTCAAGATGAGAAAGTTGACCCTCATGTCGTTAAGTAACTCACAGAATCAAATGGCTCTGTCTCCAAAACCCATGTACTTTCCATGACACCACAATGAAATATAGTTGGCTAACACTACACAGGGATTTTTAGCTGAAATATCGTATATTTTGCCAGCAAAGGATTTCTTTTTCACTACTATGGCCTGGAAAGATCTCTGAAGGATTGGGGACCTTCAAGTATAAGATCACAAGGGCTGGATGGGAATATTATAGACTGCAAGAAAGGGATAGTTTTCCTAACTCTTGACTACAACACACTGGATCATCCGGCCAGTGTTAAGTTAATGGCAGGGCCACAGTAAAGTTTTTGTGGGTTCAGAAGTTTACTTTGAACAGCAACTGTACATTAAAACTAGCAGGTCCCTAGTTAAAATTGGAGATCTTTCCTTCCTTCAATCATTTATTCAATAAATGTTTCCTGAAATTTCTGTGTGGCAGGCACTATGCTAGGAAGTGTGGAGAATTCGAGGTAAGACTTTGTTTCTGTTCTCAAGCAGGTTACAGTGTAAGTATAGTAAGTCCCCTACGTACAAACAAGTTCCGTTCTGAGAGCAGGTTCATAAGTCAATTTGTTCATAAGTCCAACAAAGTTAGCCTAGGTACAGTTGGCTATATAGTACTGTACTGTAATAGGTTTATAATGCTTTTCACACAAATAATACATCAAAAACAGACAAACACAAAAAATAAAACATCTTTAATCTTACAGTACAGTACCTTCAAAAGTATGGTAGTACAGTACAACAGCTGGCATACAGGGGCTGGCATCGAGTGAACAGGCAAGAAGAGTTACTGACTGGAGGAGGGAGAGGAGGTGGGAGGTGGTAGAGCTGAAGGATCGTCAGCAACAGGACACGGAGGGCAAGCTGCACGTGACAACGTACGTCAGACACGTGAACTAACTTACGTGATGGGAAAGTTTGCAACCTGAAGGTTCGTATGTAGGGGACTTACTGTATAGCGACTTCTTCCTGGCCCTCCTCCAGTTACTGCATTTGGGGTTCTCTTTGGGACAGTAATTTTTGTCTCATGTTTTATACTTTGAACTTTTAATCTTTATTCATAATCCCAATTCATACATCAGTTTGTGCTGTTTGGTTTTGTTTGTTTGTTTTAGTGGAGCTATTTATATATAGGAGTTGGGTATTTGGTGAGACAATAGAGTGATTTATTTTTTCAAAGAGAAATGGCAGTGATTATCCAAGATCTTGGGGAAATATTAAAAAGAGGCGGTGGGTCCTGAAGCGATGGGAGAAAAGAAAAATTCTTGGAAGTTAAAGAATCTATGATCCTTAAAAAAAGACAGGAACTTACCCTCAAGTAGAGAGAGAGAAGAGAGTCTTAAAAGAGGAAGAAGGAATCTTTGTAGTGAAGTAAAAAGTGCAACTAGGTGGGCAAAAGAAAGACAAGAACACTCAGTAGAACTCTTCCTTTAAAGGGTTTTCCCACCCTTTGCTGAATTGCATACTTGGACTTCATTGAGTGTGGTTGCCCATGTGCATTGTCAACTTCAGGGTATAGTTTACCTCAATTTTTTCAAAGAAAACAAGGATTACAGTTTGACAGCTCACAGGTTTGGATGTCTTTAATAGGTGCATACAATGTATGTCTTCTTAAGTTCGGAGGCTTGAAATCAGACCCAGGGTTCCACAGAGGACTCAGTTCTTCATTCAAAAGGACCAGCTAGAACTCTGTCTGTGTCACCACTTCACCTGGGGATAGGGGCTTGGGGGTGTGGGGGGAGAAGACAGCAAGTTACTGGTAACAATCAGGTCGTTGTTTTTTGTTTTTTTTTTTTAAAATAAATTTATTTATTTATTTATTTTTGGCTGTGTTGGGTCTTCGTTTCTGTGCGAGGGCTTTCTCTAGTTGCGGCGAGCGGGGGCCACTCTTCATCACGGTGCGCGGGCCTCTCACTGTCGCGGCCTCTCTTGTTGCGGAGCACAGGCTCCAGACGCGCAGGCTCAGTAGTTGTGGCTCACGGGCCCAGTTGCTCCGCGGCATGTGGGATCTTCCCAGACCAGGACTCGAACCCGTGTCTCCTGCATCTGCAGGCAGATTCTCAACCACTGCGCCACCAGGGAAGCCCACGGTCTTTGGTTTTACTCCTTAAAAATCCCTCTGTGCAAAGGTGCTACAGTGAGCACACATTGTTTTATTTCCACATACCCTTGATCTAAGCACAGTGAGCAGCTGTCTCCGAATTTTCTAGTGTGTTTTCAAATCTCAAAGATCTAAGCTGTCTTATGTGTTTCTTCATCAAGTTTAAGCATATTAAGATAGTTCCTGAATACAACTGTCTCAGCCTAGGACACATTCCAGTGCTTAGCATGGGGGTCTTAATTATAACCAGCTGTGCTATCTTCCCAAACTTCTACACACCCTAAGGTAGGGCTTCTCAATCATCTTGGTGCTTAATAGTTACCGGGGAAGCTTGCTCACATGCAGATTTCTGGGCCCTATCCAGGTAGTGATTCAGGAGGACGATGGGGATAAGCCCAGGAATGTGCCCTTTAAAGGAGTCAACCAGGTAAATCTGATGCAGAGGATTCATGGTCAACATATTGAGAAAATCTGTGCAATCATATTAGGGTTTGAGACAAATGTGCAGGGGGACCTCTTTACTCACTCAGCTAAATTTATAGAGCATATACTATGTGTCCATCTGTGCTAGGTAGAGGGGATACCATGGTGGACCAAGGCTGTTTCTTATGAAACTTAAGTAAGCAAATAATCACACAAATGAATGTAGAACTACTTCTGCGACAAACAGCACAAAGAAGAGTTACACGGTGCCATGAAAACCTGTGGCTAAGATGTTTTCCCTAGTCTCAGACATCCGGGAAGTCTTCCCCTGAAAGCTCAGTAGGTGTTACCTAGCCAAAAGGGGAGAGAGAAACACTCCAGACACAGAGGGACTAGCGTGTGTAAAAGCCTCGAGGCCAGAAGAAGCTTGGAGAGTCCGAGGAGCTGCTGAAAGTTACCCTGGGGACTCAATAATGTGTAGTCCAGTGATGGCCAACCCCAATCAAGACTTCCAAACTAACATGCCATCCTTTCAGAAGGCTGACGAAACTGAAGAATTATTGATTTGCTGGAAGTGGCTCTTAATTTGCAACCAAATGTGAGCTGCTCTAAGACCCATCGTCAGTTAACAGGCTAAAACTGGCAGGGCGGCTGGCGTGCTGGGTCTGGATAAATCACACACCCTGTGCCATCACAACTCGTACTAAGATTAGGCAACAGCTGTCTAAATCCCACAACCCCCAGAGAGGCTGGAGGAGATCGAATCCACTGTTGCCATAGGAAGTAGAGAAATATGATGGGCAGAATATCAACAGATCCAGCCTTTGCCAATAGGGCAGAGTCACAGATCATGCCCATAGCACTATCTATATGCATCTGTTTTCTACACACTCTTTTTGAGATCTTTTCCAGCTGTGCTCCCCTGCTTCTTCCAGAGCCACTTCCTCTGATCCCAGTGACCTGGACTTTTCTAATGGTTTGCTCTTACAATGGCTCGCCTTTCTTACCACAAAAGAAAGAGATTTGATATTCTCATTGGACAACATAGATAATGGCAGCCATCCCAGGATTTGTATTTTGAAAAAGGTCTGGAAAATACTAACTCAAAAGAACAAATCAATATGTGTCAAATTCCTCTGTATCATTGTGATGGAGACAGGGATAGACCCTATAATTTTTAGCTGGGCCCATGGTGCCCAAAATAAAGACTATATTTCTCATCTTTCCTTATAGCCAAGTGTTGCCCCGAGGCCAAATTCTGACCAATGAGATGGGAGCAGACATGCTGTGTTACAGTTGCTGGATGTTTCCATAAAGGGAAGTTGGCACTTACATCTTTCCTTTTCTTCTTTGTCCTCTCTTCTAGCCTGGCTGGGATGACTGCCATCCTAGGTACCACTTTGGCCCATGAGAGCAAGGGCCACATAGAAGGGATAGTAAAAAGGTAAGCTGGAAGAGGCCCAAATCCCTACGGATGTAATAGAATACAGCCATGTCCCCATTCCTGGACCACTTTCCTCTGGACTTGTAAGTGAGAGGGAAATAAATCCTATGTTGTTGAGGCCATGGTTATTTTGGGTTTCCGTTACTCACAGCCAAACCTAACTCCAACTGATAAAACCATCGTGGAAGATTTTTCTTTCTTTTTTTCTTTTTTAATGGAGGATCACAGTGAAGTTACTTCTTGGGGTCCCTCAAATGTAGGCAACAATATTCTCCATCTTCATGTGTGGCTGCTTCTTCAGGTCAACCCAAGTTGAATTATAAGATGGAAAATGGACATGAACTAGGGGCACGAGGCCTTGGTCTGAAGCCCGTCCAGCCACAAGCTCTCCTGCTATTTTCTCTCACTGGGCTTCTGCTTCCTCATCTGAAAAATAACCTCTAAGTTCCCTTACAAATCGTAGAGTTTCTAAGACCAGGCATGTTAGGCCTCCCCCAAGCCTTATGCCCACTCTGCCTGTCAAGGGAAATTGTTATTAGGATGAAGGGTTTTCATCTAACCAACAACAGGTTGTGTTTTTAAAGTCTATTATTACTTGTTTGGAACTTGCAACACAATTTTCCACAAGTCTATAATGTACATGAAGTTTAGGGTCTCGAGCAAACTCCAGAAGGATATTTAATCAACTTTCCGTTCAGCTGTAGTGTGGGGAGAGTCAGGGAACCAAAACAATATGTAAAAGATTGGTGTGGGGGGAAAAGTGCTCAATTTCAAATTGGAGGAGGGACAGAAATGTCTTTTCCTTCACCCTTGGCAGAGAAGGGGACATACACCCTCCCTTAGCCCTGTGTTCTGCTGGGGAGAATAATCACCTCAGAGTAACAGCGCTTCCCTTTCACATCCAGATTCCTGTGAAATAAGAAAATGGGAGTCTCAACAAATGTAAGGACACCAAGGGGGGAAAGTGGCGGGGGGCGATGGTGGTGGTGGGATGAATTGGGAGATTGGGATTGACACGTATACACTGATGTGTATAAAATGGATAACTAATAAGAACCTGCTGTATAAAAAAATAAATAAAATAAAATTTAAATGATAAAAAAATAAAAAATAAATTTAAAAAAAAGAAAACGGGGGCTTCCCTGGTGGCGCAGTGGTTGAGAATCTGCCTGCTAATGCAGGGGACACGGGTTCAAGCCCTGGTCTGGGAAGATCCCACATGCCGATGAGCAACTAAGCCCGTGCACCACAACTACTGAGCCTGCGCGTCTGGAGCCTGTGCTCCGCGACAAGAGAGGCCGTGATAGTGAGAGGCCCGTGCACCGCGATGAAGAGTGGCCCCCACTTGCCGCAACTAGAGAAAGCCCTCGCACAGAAACGAAGACCCAACACAGCCAAAAATAAATAAATAAATAAATAAATAAATAAAAAAGAAAATGGGAGTTTCAGTCGGTGTCAAATATGACACCTGAGACTGCTGTCTGGTTTTCTTCAGTCTAATTCTGATTTCATTTGAAAACTTTGTCCTGCAGAGAAAAGAAAGGCCATTTTCTGGGAATGTCCAGATTCCCTTAAGTAGATATTATGCAGAAGCCCTGGGAGAGGTAAAGGGAGGAAGGGTGCTCTCTTTTAAGGAAATGTTGCCTTATGGAAAAGTCTGACTTTTCCTGTTGGTCGCAGTTGCACAGAGCCTGGGCATCACCCAGTTCAACCAAGGGAGCTCAGCAATGAAGACGCAATGAGGGACAGACCTGATTTCATATGCTGGAGGAACGGAAGGAGTATCTTCTTCTTCCTACCCTGATGAACGTCAGAGTGTTGGGAATGAAGTCACAATTCTCCGATAGACTCTGATCTGCTCCGCTCTTTTTCTTCCTGTAGAAAGGGCAGTCCAGACCCTATACCTCTAAGTCTCATCTTTTCTCTATTAAAAAAAAAATCTTTGTCCCAGGCATTCCCTCCATCTACCCTTCCTAAACATAGCCCACATTTCCATGCCTTTGCACGAGCTTCCCCTCCGCCTGCCCTGCCCTTCCCCTCACAGGCTAACTCTTCCTTGTCCAGATGCCACCATCTGCAGGAAGCCTTCCCACCTCTCAGGAGGTCCCTCTCTTGTGTTCTCTCCTAGCACCCTTGGCAGATAACAGGCTGTTCCCACATGAGAGAATAAGCTGCTTGACCATCTCAACTCTCTGGTGACCAGCAAAGTGACCCAGCACACGGTAAGGTTACCGATATTCAATGAATGAGTGAAGGGGTGTTCCTTCTTTTCTGCTTCTTCTCACAGGGTTGTTGGAATCCTGTTCAGGGCCCACCTCTTCCAAAAGGGGTACCTCTCATCTCTAAATTCCTATTGTCCCTCTTGTTTGTGGTACCCATTGTGGAACATGGTCATTTACTACCCTGCATTGTTGTCTGCTCATTCCTGTGTATCTGGCCTCACTGACTTGATCGTCTGCTGCTAAAAGGTCCAGACATCTTCTCTGTCTTTTGTGATTCCCTCGGTTTCTAAGGCTATGCTATATACACAGTAGGCAACCGATGAATGATTGATGAATAAGTACATGAATCCAAGACAGGCTTCTTTAAATTGTGACCCAATGAGACTTACATTATCTCGGAGAGCTTTTGACATGCACAAAAAAAAGAAGAAGCTTTACATGATTCCACCCATTTGGTGCCATGAGGTATGCTTGCACTTTCTATATGTACACATCTTCCTTCTGAAGAGGCAGTTAGGCCTAGTGGTTCAGAGCACAGGCCCTGGAACCAGGCTGCCTGGGTCCGAATGTGGGCTTCCTTCTTGCTAGCCTTAGGGATCTAATCTATATGAGAGACTTAGTTGCTTTGTGTGTAAAATGAAGATAACAATAATAGGAGTGTATTAGTCAGGGCTCTTCAGAGAAGCAGAACCAATAGGATATATATAGATATATCTATAAGAGGAGGTTTATTATAGGAAGTGTCTCACTCTGTTATGGAGGCTGACAAGTCCCATGATTTGCCATCTGCAAGCGGAGAACCAGGAAAGCCAGCGGTAAGTCAGTCTGAACTGAAAGGTTTAAGTCCCAGTCTGAGTCTGAAAAACCCTAGAACCTGGAGCACCAGTGTCTGAGGGCCGGACAAGATAAATGTCCCACTCAAGCAAAGAGAAGGAATTTGCCCTTCCTCTGCTTTTTTGTTCTACTCAGGCCCTCAACGTGCTGGACAGTGCCCACCTGCTTTGGTGTGGGTGATCCTCTTTACATAGTCTACTGATTCAAATGCTAATCTCTTCCAGAGAGACCCTCACAGACACATCCAGAATAATACTTTACCAGCCATCTGGGCATCCTTTAGTCCAGTCAAGTTGACATGTAAAATTAACCATCATAGGACTTACCTCATGAAGTTGTTAAATAGGTAATATAAAGTAGAAAAGGTAATCCATATTGAATACTTGGCATAGTGTCTGACTTATCATGTTTGATAAACACAGTTATTATTAGCCAGTGTAGCTTTTAATATGATGCCAGAAGGTTTAAAGGGAACAAGAGCTCTTGGGAAAGCCAGGGCTCAGTGATCCTGGTCATCATTCCACTCATTTATGTGTTACTGTGAGGAAAGACACAGCAATAACTTTTGGAACCAGGACGTCAAGCACCTTGGCAGGTAGTGTCATGTCATGTGACTGGACGGAAGGCCATCTGGTACTCAGGATGCATTTCAAAAATGCCAGCAAAGGGGGCCTACCCTCCATGATCGGTGGGTGCAATGCCATGTAGATGGTAGGTATGAAAGACTGAATGTTATCATTTATTAATGCAGAAAACAAGCTGTTAGCTAGCTATGATACAGATGTGGCAAACAGCTCATTTGCCTAAAGGATCTGCTCCTCGAGAGTATAAAATCCTTCTCATTACTCGGTGTAGAAATGAGTATAAATTAAATTGTAATCCAGTTTATGCAATTTTTTTGCATTTTTTTCTGTCTCCCAGCTCCTTCTCAAAGGAAAATAAATGCAAAACAGTCTGTTTTCATTTCTCCCCTTTGGTTTGATTCCTACAAAGTAGCCACATTAAAATGCAATCTTTCTAGAATGGTGTGGAAAGTTACAGTACCTCAAAAAGAAAAAAAAATCTGGCAAATTTTATAGGGTGTATAAAGTTCTTTGTTCTACGCGTTTGTTTGCCTACCTGTCTGCCTGTCTATCTGGGCGTGTGCGTCTGTCTCATGCCAGCCAACAGCTATGCAGCCCTTTCAACCAGCAGGAGCCACATTGAGGGGGGGGTGTGGCGGGGAGGAACCTAGGCCAAGACCGTCAATGCTGAGGTTTCCCAACAACCTCTGACCTGTGAAAACGGGATCTGTGCCAACCTGACTCCCCCACCTGGATTAAGACCGAGAGCAAAGTAAGCCTTTGCCAGTTAGCAGTGGGAACTGCAGCTGCGGGACCATGAGAGACGTAAGACCATAAAAGCCTCAGCCAGCTGACCTGCCTGTGGGCCAAAACTGGGCACTGGGGGCCGATGAGGAAGTCAGGCGGTGGTGAGAAAGCCTGCAGAATGCCGCTGAGTCACTTCGATGGGGACGCTAGAATAAAGACCTCCAGACTCCGGCCCAGCACCTGCCCAGAATAGTCCCTTCAAGGTCAGCCTTTGCAGCATTTTGCCCTGGAGCCCAGGGACAGGTGTTCCCCCCTGCCCTGACGGCTCCATGTGTAGCCACTTTCCTTGAGCTAGACTTCAAGGGGAGGGGGTGTCTCTGGTTTTTTTGCAAGAGCTTTTTCTAAAACGTTTATCTGACTTCAGTGTTAAAAAGGCCTAGCTCAATAAAACCACGAAGGCATAGTGTCGGGAGGATAGTAATTGATTAAGAAAATGATAGTGTCCTGATCACAATCCAAAATGATCTCCACTGGACTCTGCGCTCCTTGGAACCAGGGTACTTGCTTTAAAAAAGGACGTCAACAAATGGGAACTTGTGCAGGGGAAAGGCGTTAGTACGATGAGGAGGTCAGAAACCAGCTCCCACATGAACTGAAGAAACTGGGGACTTTTTACTTTGAAAGGTATCAATATACGTAGAGCTGACACGTTGAAGATGCACCCGACTTGCATCCTGTCCCTTCAAGGAGAGAACCAGGATTGGGCCGAAGTTACCAGGAGCTAGGTTTTAGTTCAGAGTTTCCCAACAGTGGAACGTTCCACTGCCGGGGAGGGAAGACACCGCCCCTGGAGCTGTTCAACTAGAGGCTAGTTGACCTTATCTCCAGGAGAAGGGATTCTGGACTCAAGGACTTCGGACATTATTTTCAGAAGCGCTATACACAGTGAATTCATCCACGATGCCTCCCCAGTACTGCCAGGTCCTCAATTAAGGAGCAGAAAGAAGTTGAAAATTAAGCAGACCATAAAATAGGCATTCCCTCTCATCCCTGGAAAACTTCAAGTAAGTGGTCCAGTAAAAAAAGGATCATAACATGCCCCAGATTCTCATCTCATCTACACCTGTCCCCGAGGCCAATTAGACCATGCCTCTCTGACAGTAAAATGCTGCAATGGGACCTCCCCTCACTGAGCTTAGGCTCTCAGAGGGGTGTCCACTTGTCACCTTTTAAGTAGATAGAAAATACAGGAAAGGACTTTTATTTTCTAAAGCCTAGGATGCGCTGGCTGGCACCAGACATTTTTCCAAGGTAAAAGAAAATTCAACCTCTTGCCCCGCACTGGGGAAGTACAAAGGAACAAGTAAACTCTGAAAGCTCTAAGGATAGTTTAGCAGTACACCTCCCAGACCTTCATTCCTTACTGCCCACCACATCAGGAATATTTGCAGAGACCATGAACCTCTGTGGTCCTGCCAGAACAAACAAACAAAAAAATCATGTTCTCTGTGTCCTCTTCTCTCTACTATGGTCACCTCCACCATCTACACACCGAATAGCAACTTGGCAAAGGACAGGGGTGGTGGAGAGAAAACAGGCAAGTCTCATTACACCATGCACGCTTTCTGGATTTAAGTTTCCTGACTTACGAGTTAGGAAACAGTGTAACAGAAAGCAACTTTTGGAAGCTTGCCTGCCAGGGCCTGGTGACCAAGGTGACACAGGTAACTTGTCACTTCCACTGATGTCAGGAACAGACTCAAATGGGTCTTGCTTAAAAAAAAAAAAAAAGAAAAGAAAAAATCCTTTTTCATTATCTTCTTACTATGTTCTCAACCAGGACAAGAATTCAATTCCAGACCCATTGAAATAGCAAAGCGCCAGAATGACCTTAAGTGAAAGTAATGGAGGGATGTTTCTCTGTGTCTCCATTCAGGGTCTCAGAACCATTCCAGAGAATGTTTTCCTATTAAATGCACAGAGTCCATGGTGAAGCACAGAATGATGTCCTGTGGGGCACTCAGGTTGCTGGGATGGATGGTTCGGGTGTTCAGCCTGGGGCTGGGTGGGCTGTGTGAGGTGTTAGGCAAGCATCCACCCACGTCCCCGCCACTGTGACCAGTCCGGGGCCATTGGCCAGTGCTTCTCTCTCCCAGACCTTGGCCTTCGTTGCAGCGCTGTACATTCTCGCTGCTTTCCATCGCAAACAGAGGCTGCCGTTGAGCCATTTTCCTCAACACTGCATACAGTTCCTGCTGCCAAGATGAGTCATCATGCAACACGTACCCTCACCCCCGCCACTCTGGACTTAAAATACTCTAGGCCTGGCCGAACAGAACCCTGCTGTCCGTGAGCACGTGCATGAACTTGGGACGGGCAGGCTCAGCCCTCCTGAGCCCTCTGCGGAGCGGGCCGTGTTGTGTTTGCCCAAGGGGTTCAGAGAGCCAATAGCCTGGGGGCGGTTCTATTTTTCAGATCTGGATCTCCCTCGCGCAGCCTGCCAAGCCGCAGCCTCTCTTTTACAGGCAGGTAAACCTCCGTGTTAGCCTCCGCGATCTTGAGCAGAAGTAGCTGACAGCCTGGGGTTGATTGGTTCTGCCTCTTCTCCCAGCCCGGCTTCTGACTGGTCATGTTGCTACAAACTAGACCGCCCTTTCCTGCTTTTACCTCTGGACCCCTATCTCTGCCCCCTGGGTAGATTCTGCTTCAATGTGCATCTGGTTGTTTCCAGAGTTAGACCTGTCATCCTCCTAGCTTGGACAGAGGTCCCTAACCTCCCTCCACTCCTCGCTGCTGCCATCCCTGCTCTCGGCTTCCCCTCTCTCCATCCCCCCAAACCCCCCCCCCCCCCCACCCGCCCCGCCAGCACCAGTCTCAGGCAGAACAAACCACAGTACTCCAGAACTATTCCACTTCCCTAGCCTGCACAGAAAAAGAGATTGAAAAATTTGTTCTTTTCACCCTGAGCCTTGAAACTGGGCTGAAGAATTCCTTCTTCCTTCTTTCTGCAGAGAAACACCGGACCTCCATAGGCACGGACTGAACGGCTTTCTGAGTTCCTTGTGGTCCACCCCTCCCCCCCGTCACTCCCCCCCCCCCCCCCCCAGCCACACGCTCCACCTGCCAGAAGCACCCCTCCCTCTGGAGAACCACACGTTCTCCGCTTTCAACCTGCTGCTACAGCACCCTGCGCTGAAGGGACCTCAGAACACAAGCCCAGCCCAGCAAAGCCCAGAGGGACATCGTGTGCTCAAGTTATTCATTACTCAAGTTAGAGGAGGTCACCGAGCAGGAAGCACACTGGAAAGCAAGGTGAAAGGTGGCATGGAGGGCGGGGAATTAGTCAGGGTGACCTTCTAAGGGAACTCAGAACCTGGCAGGAGGGCGGATCAGAGTGGGAAGGTCCTAGCAACAGCCCCAAGGTTAGACAAGGTCAAATGGAAACTGCTAATTATAATTAAGCTACCTACTTAATAGCTCTTGTTATGCACCAGGCACTGTGCTTAGCGCTTCCCACAACTACCATTTAATCCTTGCAACAATGTATGTATCACTCTGATTTTACAACTGAGAGAACGGTCCTGCAGAGAACAAGTGACTTGCTCAAGGTCACACAGCTAGTGAGTACTGAAGCTGGGAGACTGAGTGCAGGTCTGTCTTGCCCTTCATCAGGTTGCTCTTTTTGGTGACACGGTTAGATGAGTGAAACAATTCTAGATGGTCTACAGTGGAAGGTGGAGTTTGAATCTGGTTCCCACAGAGCTGAGATCATGCTCTCCAGTGGCAATACCAGGTTTGGGTGACACGGAGGTTCCTATAAGCCAAGGGGAGGTTGGTTTAGAATGAGATGCTACTGTGAAGGCATGACCCTCGAAGCTTGTCAGAACCGGGGAAGAGTTTACATTGCAGGGGAGGGAGAATGAGCAAAGCTGGGGAGGTAAAATTTGAGGGGGGGGTGTATCCCCCATAGGAAGATAGCAGGTCAAGGACAACAGGAAAAGCTCATCCTTGCCAGACACAGGATCAGACCAATTGGCATTTGCCATAGCTCTAGAGAGCTAAGGTAGGACACCGCTTTTTTAAGAAAAATATATATAAAAAAAAAAAAACCTGGCAATGCGAGCCTTTCTCTGCATACTTTGTTGTACTACCTACTTCTACTGGAAAAGAGAGAAGGGGAGGGGAGAGAGAGAGGGGGAGAGAGAGAGGGAGGGGAATACAGGTGTGGGGATGTGAAGGGTGGGAAAGGGGAGTATGCACAAAGGAGGGCTCCACACTCTCCCTCAAACCCCTCACCCGTTCCCACTCCACCTTTCCCTCCACTCATCCTTTTTTGCGGATTCTTCTCACAAGTTTTCCTCTGTCTTACACATAGCGGGCACTCAATATAACACATGCCCTTCCCAGTGACCTGTCCTGCTGGAAACTCCTCCATGAGGTAACTTCTGTTGGGAGGGGACCAGGGGCATCATATCTGCAGGTGCAGCCTCTTCCTGCAGTTCTACCACCAACTTGGGGCTTTTCCAACATAAACACTGCAGGGGCAAAGCAGGGGGTGGCTTCCTTTCTCAACACTGCAGTTCTCAAGGTTGCCCTTGACCCAGCCCTACATGTAGCAGCCCCTCAGGGGCTGGGTGGATGGGTGGCTGCTTCTGCATTTCAGGAATTTTCAGGTTTGCCCAGGTCGGTAGGTGGGCCTTGAGAAGGACTGGTGGGAAAGAGCTCGTACTACATCGATTCAAGGTTGTCCTTAGACCTGCCAGGTTGACCTTGGCGACAGAAAGGTGACACCCGACAAGCATCCCCTGTATTGGCTTTCTGGATATGGGGAGGGGAAATCTCCTTTTCCAGGATGGGTTATGTTGCCCCCTGGGGATGGGACCTCTCTGCAGTGACTGAAGAGGCGCCCCTGCTGATTTCTGCTGTGTCACTCCCTTGAGAGGGACGTGTGAAGCTGTTCAGGTGTTTAGCGGAGGGAGATGAAACCAAGGAGTTTGGGTTTTCAGGCACAGGGGATAAAGGAGGGGAAGGGATAAAGGGTACCAAGGATTGCCCTGCACCTTCTCGCCATCTGAGCTGGGTTTCCCGTATCCTGTTTGGCCCCAGGCATTTTATAGAAGAACAAAGTGGTCGATACTCCCGAGGGGGCATAAAACCACGTCCGTGATAATACCAGCCACCGATTCGGCGCCAAGGGGAGTCCTCGGTGGCTGGGTCACGTGCAGACATTGTCGCCCGGGTCTAGACTGGTGTAAGCCGCCAGGCAGTGCGACTGGTTTCCGAAGGAAAGACTCACTGGGGGCTGGCGGGTCCGCCTCCTACACCTCCCACCCGTTCCGAACCCCGGATCCGGGCTGCCGCCCTGGGTGGGTTTGGCAATCGTCCTGCTTGAGGTGGTTCAGGCCGCCCACAGGGAGCACAGCCCGGCAGTCACGAGCCGGGGCTGCCGGCTGGGCTGGCCTGGAAGGAGAGGGACGGGCCGGAACTGCAACCGCAGGGGCTGGGAGCGCGGAGGGGGCGGCAGGTGCAGGAGCAGAGAGGCGGGGCGGAGCTGGGCAGAGTCGCCGACTCTCAGGCGTCCCGGAGTGACCTTCCCCCACCCAGCCAGGGCCTGGAAGGGGTGGACCTGCGGCGGAAGGAGGCCGGGAGCGCACGAGAGGGACCGGATCTGGACAGCCGGGCCGGGGTCCCCGAGCGTCTGCCGGGCGCCGGGCGACGCAGGTGCCAGGCACCTCACTAAAGAAAGGGCGAGTATGCGCCCAGCCCGGAGCGAGGAGGGGGCTGCGCGCTGCTGCCCGCGCGCCGCTCGCCGTTCCCTCGGCCCCTCTCCGCGCCCCCGCTCTCCAGCCCGCCCCTCACGCCGCCGCCCCGGCTCCTTTGTGCCGGCCCCGCGCCCTCCCCTTCGGGCCCTAGGCCCCGCCCCTTCCGCGCCGGCGATTGGCCCGCCGGGCCGCTAGTGGGCGGGGCGCCCGACCGCCTAGGCGCGGTATATAGTAAAGGTAGGGCGTGCGCTCTCAGCCAATTTCTCGGCTCGTGGCTGGCCCAAGAGTCCTGGGCCCGCAGCCCGTTTGTCCGTCCTCTTGCCTCTGACTTTCTCCTGTCCCCTGCCTGTCTCTGCAGAGGTCACAGGAGGTGGGGGCCGAGCACGCGTCCCCGGCGGCAGCGGGAGCGGCAGCTGCGGGTTCGTGGAGCCCCCGAACCCCCCACGGGCAAGAGGAGCGCGTGGCGGACCAAAGAGAGCCCGCGAGCGGCCGTGAGCCCACCAATAGGTGCGGGGCTCGGAGCCGCCCAGTGTGCGCGGTCCCTCCCTCCTCTCTCCGCCCCCGCCCCCGCCGCCGCCTCCCCCTCCTGCCTCTGCTCCTCCACCGCGCGTCTGGCACTTTGAGAGCCGCAGCGGCAGCGGCGGTTGCAGCCTGCGGAGAGCCAGGCCGGGGACGCCGACCGGCAGCCGGGGAGGACGCGAGGGCGCACGCCGCAGTCTCCCACCCTCAGTCCCCGCGGCAGCTGCTGACCCGCCACCATGGCCCGCGGGAAAGCCAAGGAGGAGGGCAGCTGGAAGAAATTCATCTGGAACTCGGAGAAGAAGGAGTTTTTGGGCAGAACCGGTGGCAGTTGGTGTAAGTACGGGTCCGCAGCTCTCGCTCCTAGCGCCTTGTCTTTCCTGGTAGGCGCGTCCCCTGCGCAGGCTCTGCGGACCACTCCGCACGCTGCGCGCTGGAGAGGACGGAGGGGGTCGGGTGGTGAGCGCTGCTCAGATTGCGCCGGCCTGGGCTTGTCATCCTGTGCGGAATGCGGAGTCCCCGGGCTAGACGCGGGGTGGGGATAGGAGCGCGCCAGGCGGAGAGTTATGTATATTTTAGCGGTCTTGGTAATTTGCAGTCTATCGGAGCGTCGCTTGAGCTCTTCCGTCCTGGGAATGGTCAGGCTGTGGGAGACTAGATATGCTTCTCCCTATAGTCTATGTCCCAAGTCCTTAAAGATGAGATCTGAGGCTCTGAGAGAACCGCATGAGGGTAATCGGATCGAATGCAGGCGAGGTTGTGTATTATAGCAGCTTTCTTCTAGTCTAAGTATGTACCTCAAAAGGCGGGTGTGGGAGGGCGGCGGTGATGGTGGCAGAATCCATACACTGCAGTATTTCGTAGCGATGCCCAGAGTTTCCCCCGATGACCTACTCTGGAGTCATCACAGCCCAGAAATGTCCCAGGAAGCTCCATGTCAGGACTTCGTCTCTGAGCCTTGGCCCCAAAACATGGCAAAGTCTGGTTGTTTTCAATGTCTACAGAGAGATGCAGAATCAGTAGCTTGGGTTGATTACGGTGAAGGGTTAGTGTAAGAAATAAATAGCACAAAGGCAGAAGCAGGTTATCTTATAAGATTTTGGGCAGCCTGTTGCTTGGCTGGATAGACTTTTTTTTTTCCCCCATTGAAAATTAGATACCTTACTTGTCTTCCACCTCTCCACACGGGAAGGGTGACATTTTTTTTTAAGGTCATTTTGAAGGGCAGAGTTGTAGGCAAATCGGTAAGAGTCGTGACTGCTGGGGAGAGAGAGAGAGAGGGAGGGAACTCCCCCCTCCTGCATCACTGCCCCCTCCTTCTTCTCTAATATCATCATCACCATCATCATATCATAGACACCACTAGCACCACCACTGCAGCCACTAAGGGAGCCCTGGGTAGGTGCCGATGTGGTGCTCCTGATTGGAAGGCTCTGTGAGCATCGGCAGGAGAATGAGTCAGGGAAATAATGCTTGGCTGACATTTTGAAATGGAAGAAGCTGGAATATACGATTTTTGTAGAGAAAAAAAAAAAAAAATGCAGCCTGTAGTGGGTCTCTTTGATTGAAAAGTAAAGGGTTAATAATGCATCACATTTCAAGGTTAGTCAAGGTGAAACCTCATCCCATACCTGTGCTGAGAAGCATAGATGTCCCTGAGCCATGTTAAATGTAGGTCTTTAAAGGCATGGCTTTTAGCTTGTATTCTATATTTTGTTTTGGGAAGACTCTCTTCTTCAGTGGGATTACTGCCATCATTTCTCATGCAGAAAGATAGCTCTCTGTGTATTCTTAATGTGGAAGGGAAAGCCTGAAGAACTCTGGGTGTTTTGTAGGGCGAACAGCTCCTGGCCTGGGCCATCTCCCAGCAACTCCTGGTAACTCGAGTGAGGCCTGAGGGGTGCACTGCCGAATGGGGCCTCTTCTCCCAGATTCACTGGAGGTTCCTACCACGATGATCTGACCCCAGCCTCGTCATGGGCCAGGGGCTGCATTGACCCCAGCCATATTGTAAAATTTGCCCTCTAGTGTTTTTCCCTCTCATAAAATGTCTTTCCTTCCTCATTCCATTTCCAGAATAATATTTGTTTTAGAGGGTAAGGCAGTATGGAACGACTTGTTTTGTAAGCTGACATTTTATAAGGCAACACCTCCATATGAGAGAGAGAGAGTGTGTTGATATTTGTGTCTTGATACCACATACAGCAAAGTGTCAATACACTGACTAATGAATGCAGACATCAGGACTGGTGCTCTTGTCTCATCTTTCCTTCCATTTTCCAAGATACTGGGTTAAAAAATCCGGTTTTTATTTTGCATTAATAGTTTACTCCTTTCTGGCAATGTAAGAAATGACAGAGCCTCTTGCAGGCAGAGAGAGTGGCAGCAGCTGTGTCTCCTATGGAGAAAATGCCACCTTTCTAGTACTGGGCCCAACGTGGATGCCCTTGGGACCAGGGCAGGTTGCCCTTGGTTCAGTTCTGCTTGTAGGTAGATTTTCACCAAGATGGACGCAGGAGCCTCGCCTGTCACCTGCTGGAGAAAGCGCAGCACACAAATCACCTGGTGCTTTCTACCTTTTTATTAAGTTAATACAGGCGTTGGTAGGTTTTTATATCTACTGCTGGGCCCAGATGCCATTTTCCCTTCTGCCTGTGACCTTCTGAAGGGTACTCGTTCTTTGTTTGTTTGCTTCCTAACTGGAAAACCTTTATATTACTTGTAGTTTTTAAAAGGAAGAAATATTGCTTCAAAGGAAAAAAGCATCTCTAAAGTTTACCCTCTGTGCCACCCTGGCTGGTTGGTACAGTATGCCCAGCTTTTGTTTCTGAGCCTGTGTGTCGGTGAGCCCACTGCATAGGCCCTGCCACACCTGCGTCGTCCACTCTAACCAAGTGACCTCACAGCACCAACGGGGGAAACTGTGCCAAGTAATGTCTCCGAGCGAAAGAGAAGAATCCCCCACTGCCCTTAGCGTATAGTGTCAGGCAGATAGGAAAGGCTGTTTCTCCTTCAATTTAATCAGCGTGCTTGCAGAATGAGTTGTTTTTCCATGATCATATTTGTATTTTAAATCGTAGCCTCAATTATGTACCTCCTCATATTGTTAGAATTAGGTATCTGGAGTCCAAGGAATGAGTATAAAAATGCTTCCGTGGTTAGGCTGAGAGCGCCAAGATGAGGTGAGGGCAGCAAAAAAGAGGATACAACAGTTCTCTTTCTGACCGTGTTATACCAACTCTTGTACCTCTTAGGAGCATTCACTGGAAAATTTTTCCAGATCTCTTGACGTCACAGCCTTGCCATTTGCCTACTGCTGCCTGGATACAGAATGCAGCACTTAACCCTTGTCCTGCGGGGAAGCACTGATTGAGTTGGGTAGCTATAGTTCTGGATTGTACAGTCTTTTCATTTTTCCTTATCTTTGCTTGTGTCTTTGCCCTTTTCCTTCTTTTTTTTTTTTAATAGAGGAGAAAAAGGATTAAGCATTTTGGTGTGGTTTTATGTGTGTTTTGCTTGTTTTAACAACTCTAGAGTATGATTTCCCCTGAACTATTTATTTATTTGCTGATAGAAAAGTTGAGCTTTTAAATGTACGGAGAAGGCAAACCTGGCCGATTCCAGCCACAGTGAACCCACTCCCTCCTGACCTCCTTCCCTCCCTCCCTCCCTCCCTCACACACACACACACACACACACACACACACACACACTCTCTCTCTCTCTCTCTCTCTCTCTCTCTTACACTTCTTTTCAATGATGCTTTTGTTCTGTTGCTTTCTCCCAAGGACCCCAGCATGTAATGCAGGAGATCTGAGCGTTTTGAGAAGTAAGCTACAGCTTCCTTGTGCAGTCATGTTTCAGATTTGATAACCCTACAGTTCACTGTTCCCACTGCTGCCTTCACATTGAGTGGCTGGCACAGGGCTGCCCGGTGGTGCCTAGTACAGCCTGTTACTATGCGGCTAATTGGGGAGATAATCCCTGTAAACCAGTAACTGATAGCCTCATTCCAGTCCATGGGCTTCTCGGTTTGTTATTTATTTATTTTTTTTTGGCTTTTGCAGCTCTTTCAGCCTCCATTCTGTTGTCCTGTGAGCTAGGGGGAGAAGAAAATGCCGCTTATCAAGTCAGTCCTTAGTCTGAGTCTAGTCAGAAGATGAAATAAAAATGTGCTTGCCATTTTTACTATAGCAGTTCCTTCCTTCCTTTTTTTTTTTTTGTCTTGTTTGGTGCCCCTGAAAGGAAAGACAATGTGCTTGGTCAGGAGAGCTTCACTGGGTTTCTCAGCGTTCATTGCTCTTTCTCAGCATAAAAACTCACAGGTGTTTGAATGTTTGGAGAAGCAGCAGAGCCTGGATTGTAGTATTGAAACGTCAAAGGATAAGCAAAGAAAACATCAGTCTCTAAGGAAGTATGTTGTCATATTTGAAATGCATTGCATAAGCACACAAACACAGCCCTAGATTTTATTGATGATCTTCAGGACATTTTTTTTTTTTAATGAACATTTATTTATTTATTTATTTTTTGGCTGTTTGGGTCCTCGCTGCGCGGGCTTTCTCTAGTTGCAGCAAGCGGGGGCTACTATTTGTTGCGGTGCTCGGGCTTCTCATTGTGGTGGCTTCTCGTTGCAGAGCACGGGCTCTAAGCACGGGCTCTAAGCACGTGGGCTTCAGTAGTTGTGGCTCGCGGGCTCCAGAGCGCAGGCTCAGTAGTTGTGGCGCACGGGCTTAGTTGCTCCGCGGCATGTGGGATCTTCCCAGACCAGGGATCGAACCCGTGTCCCCTGCGTTGGCAGGCGGATTCTTAACCACTGCGCCACCAGGGAAGTCCTGTGACATTTTGTTTCGAATTTAGGGAATAAAATTGTTTCCTATAAAGAACCTTAGTTCTAATTGAGGATTCGTCCTACCCGCAACACACATGCACTATAATGGAGGGCTGCCCATCCCCCCGTTTTTACCCTACAGTCTGGGAATGAGATGCACTCTCTTGCTCAGTGTTGGAAAAGGAAGCTCCGAAGACACAGCTCGGAGGGGAAGCCAGGAAGGAAATCCATTCGTCCCTGGGAAGGTTTGCCTTGCATTCTGAGCACGTGACTGCCTCATAGCCTTTTTGTTTCTGTCTGTTCTCCTTGCAGTTAAGATCCTTCTGTTCTACGTAATATTTTATGGCTGCCTGGCCGGCATCTTCATCGGAACCATTCAAGTGATGCTGCTCACCATCAGTGAATTTAAGCCCACGTATCAGGACCGAGTGGCTCCACCAGGTAAGATGAACGTGAATAAGTTCAGTGCTTCCGGAGGTAAAAGGAGCGTCACTTTTTCAATTGAGAAAACATTCTTCTGAAAATTGTCTGTCATGTGGTCTTAAACCCAGCCTGGGAAGGAAAAATCAGGACTTCTGTCCGTTGCAGCCAGCTCTCCTACCTGCACTGCAGGCAAAGCTCCTAGGGTTGCAGACATCTTATTTGCCCAGCTCTGCTGGGAGCGAGAAGAGCCCTGGTCCTCTACCCAGCCTGCCACTCACCGCCTCTGTGACTCCCAACCACGGCCTTGCTCTCCTCGTCCCTCCCACCCAAGGGCTTGGTTAGTGGGATCATTATGGGGCCTTTCCAGCTCTCATGCACATTTTTCACTTGCTTGAGGGGCCTACGACTCAGATAAACCCTATAAAAAACCACTTTGGCTCCCATTTTTAAAGGTTAATTTATTTTTAGGGATGATGAGAAGCTCTGAAATGGCCACCTGCTCCCAGGAAGAGGAGCCCCTGACTTCAGGGGTCCATTCTTCTACCCGCTATTGACGGGCAACTTGACCTTGAACAAAGGCACTCTCTCTTTTCACTTCTCAGTATATATGCCTGTTTGTTTAATAGGAGTCTTATTTATTGGCTTTCTGGGCCCCCTTTGCAGGTTCACTGTCTCCTTTAGCTCTGAAAACTTGGGGCGACAAAGAGGTTATCATAGAGAAATGTAAACTGCCGCATGAGTGCCCTGCGGCGATGTGGGTGCTGTCACTGTCGAGTGACTTGCCCTGTACGCACGCATGTCCACGCTGGTCACTAAACCCTGGGGAGACCCATTGCCCTCATGCCTGACGCTGACAGAAGGACGAGACAGCAGCCACAGCCGATTGTTCTGTTTGTGATTGTGCTGTCTGGCTCATCTAGAAGTCACTGTCAGGACCTGGAGAGAGGAAATGTTGCATAACTTCCGGGTTCTCACATTGTCAGTGACCTTGAGGCTGCCTGCCGCTGGGGGTGGTAATGACGTGTCCCCTCTACACTTTCCCTGGGCAACGGTTTAGTAACAGCTGTATTGAGGTGACATTCTTGAGGCTGTCTTCATGGGACTGAGCAGCCTTGATCAGGTGCGGCCGCCAGTCATGGCCTTGTCGTGTCCACCTCCTCCTTGGGCATGAGAAAGTCTCTCGGAAGAAAATCTTCAGAATATGGAGATGGAAAACACTGGTTTCTAGCCCCAAGTCAAGTAGGCCTCTACTGTAAGAAAACCCCTAAATATTTCCAGATAAATTTAGATCTAGGGGATTTTGGAAGGGAAAAAAGAGAACATGTACGTATATAAAATGACTGCTTAATAATCCCCAGTTTCCAGCAACTGTTTCCTAAAAGAGGTGGGTCTATGGAAAGGTTGAAGCCAGAATTCTGGTTTGTACAGTGAAATGTAGGATCTTAAGTAAACATGTTGGACTCTGGCTTTTGTGAGAGTAAAGCATGGTGTGTCTTTTCATGTTCACTTTTTTTTTTTTAATTAATTAAATAATTTATTTATTTTTGGCTGCGTTGGGTCTTCGTTGCGGTGCGCGGGCTTCTCATTGCAGTGGTTTCTCTTTTTTTTTTAATTTATTTTTTAATTAATTTATTTATTTATTTATATTTATGGCTGTGTTGGGTCTTTGTTGCTGCACGTGGACTTTCTCTAATTGCGTTGAGTGTGGGCTTCTCTTCGCTGCGGTGCGTGGACTTCTTATTGTGGTGGCTTCTCTTGTTGCAGAGCACAGGCTCTAGGCACGTGGGCTTCAGTAGTTGTGGCACATGGGCTCGGTAGTTGTGGCTCGCGGGCTCTAGAGCGCAGGCTCAGTAGTGGTGGCGCACGGGCTTAGTTGCTCTGCGGTGTGTGGGATCTTCCCAGACCAGGGCTCGAACCCGTGTCCCCTGCATTGGCAGGCGGATTCTTAACCACTGTGCCACCAGGGATGTCCTTCATGTTCACTTCTGCTAGAGTTTTTATGGTAGCATTAGTCATAATTTAAATTTGTGTAGACCTTTTATTTTTTGCCATTTAAAAGCTAATTTTCAATCATGATGCCGTTGTCTAATAATTCTTATACTCGAAGTCAAAGGTGACCCCAAAGTCAAGCATTTTCTTTAATTTCCTAGATTTAAAAACTAGTCCTTGACTATATAATCTTTGGGGAGTCAGTCTCTTTTAATAAAATTAAAAATATTCTTCATGTTCTTTGCAGAAAGGGAAGTTTCACTTTCAAAAAGAAATAGCCAGAGAGCTGGACCTTTTACGTAAGGGCTTGTAAATGACCTTGCCTGGAAACTCTACTGGCCGAGGTGCCTTCTCTCCGTTTCCCTCCCTCCCCTTCCTTCCAGCCCTATATTCAGTGTCCTCACAGCAGTTGGACTGACCTGACCAACCGTCACTCCTCCAAAGGAATGCTGGTGGCTCATCTTGGAAATATGCATTCCTGTCCTTTGGTCTGAGTCACAGGAAAAGTGCTTCCTCAGTCCTCCATCCTCCCTGCCCTGTCCCTTGGGTTCTTTGTCACTTCTCTGTCTCTCCTTTTCATCATCCCCTCACCCATCACCTTGCCAGGGGAGTCTAGGCCAAGCTCCCTTTTACCGTTGCCTTTCCAAGGGACATGGCATTAATTTGAAAATGATAGTGGCCTTTGAACCAGGAGGCCAGGTCGGCAGAGCACTTGCTGCCAAGAAGGGCAGCCCGTGGACTCTTCCCTGA
Source organism: Balaenoptera ricei (assembly GCF_028023285.1). NCBI lineage: Eukaryota > Metazoa > Chordata > Mammalia > Artiodactyla > Balaenopteridae > Balaenoptera > Balaenoptera ricei. The sequence continues at coordinate 131,502,654 of NC_082639.1, forward strand.
GTGCTCTGAGGGACCCTCCTGAGCCCTCCTCCTGGCATCTTTCAGAGCAGATCTTAAGAATTTGTATTTTTGGTAGGCAGTAACTATTCCTTCAGGCCACAAACTGAAGGAATATATGGAAGGATGCCCTGGCAATTTTTTGACTTCAACTTAATATCTCTAAGCCTCTATTTTCATGACAGTTAAAGGGAGAAAAGTGTATATTTAAGTCAAGTGGACCTAGTGAGTGTGAAAGAGCTGGTCTATCATTTAAAGATATAAAGACTTATTAATGCTATTATTAGATAAACTTGAGTCATGAATACAGACCTGGCCAGACTGGGTTTTGACTGCCCTTTTCACACTGGAATACCTAGTAATCAGATCTCTTCTAAATAACATGTGTGAATGTGGCCAAATTAAGCAGTGGCAATTGTGCAGTACATTTGGGTCGATATGTCCGTAACAATGGACAAGATGCTGGGCTAAACACAAAAGTCTCAGAGTAAGGACTAAATCATCAAACGGAAGAAAAATGTAAGAAAAAAATGAATGACATGTACGGTTTCTTGCCCTGAGCAGTGGTGGCCATTACTGCTTATAATGTCTTACAAAGTTGCGTTGCTATGAGATATTGGAACAGATCTGCCTACTCAACCTGGAAGGCAAGGGCTACTGAGATTTTATGTTGAAACATATTAATTTACTATTTTTGTGGGTCAAAAATGGTTACGTGTTGGCAATTTCACGTTGCCTAACCTAAATATGAAAGCAGCCCCTGAGGTCCTAAGCCACGACACATAGGTTCCCAGTAAAATTGACCTGAGAATGACAAACAGGGGCTGTGGAGCTGGACACAGTCCCACCATTCTACATAGTACTTAACTTCACTAAGCCTCAATTTTCTGATCTATAAAATGGGAATAATACCTGTAAGGGTTAAAAGAGATGATAAATGTATGTAAAGTGAACAATACTTTATAGTTGCAAACCTAGTGGCATTAGGTGGCATTATTAACAGCAACCTCTATTTTTTTTTTTTTAAATTTATTTATGTTTTATTTATTTTTTGGCTGCATTGGGTCTTCGTTGCTGCGTGCAGGCTTTCTCTAGTTGAGGGGAGGCAGGGCTACTCTTTGTTGCGGTGTGTGGGCTTCTCATTGCGGTGGCTTCTCTTGTTGCGGAGCACGGGCTCTAGGCGCACGGGCTTCAGTAGTTGTGGCTCACGGGCTCTAGAGCACAGGCTCAGTAGTTGTGGCACACGGGTTTAGTTGCTCCGTGGCATGTGGAATCTTCCTGGAACAGGGATCGAACCCGTGTCCCCTGCATTGGCAGGCGGATTCTTAACCACTGCGCCACCAGGAAAGCCCACCTCTATTTTTATAGCCCTACCATTTCACTGGAAGCAGCAGTTTCTTCTTTTTGGATATTGAATTCAGTATTTCCAGGCTTTGGATGATAGAGATGCTTTGACACTTAGATGATATAACACTTAAGATTTTCATGAAGGTAATAGAATCTTAGCTTTCCATGAAAAGTGTTCGGGAGAAGTTGGGTTAGGAAACATGTTTTAAGAAAAATGTTCACGTGACATTGTGTTGCTTCTGCTATCTCTCCATCTAAAATACCCACATGTGTTGGGTTAGCCCCTGCCAAGCTTTCCTCCCTGGGGGACCCTCTTAGGAAAGTCCTCAACGGTTGGTCAGTGGCATCTCTTCTCACCATGTTAACGGTGTTGGATCTGGAGAGAGACATGGTTGTCAGCATGCTGGAGAGGGCAGGAGGCACTCGAGCGTGCCCGCTCCCACACACAGTCACGCCCACGAGGCCCCGTCCCTGGTTTGACCCTGCACTTTTTGCTGCCTGGCCAGTGGTGTAATGGAAAAGTCTCCTCTTCCATCCCTGCTGCCCCACCCCACTCCATGCTCACGGAGCCACAGTGGGATGAACCAAAGTGTGTGTGTCAGGGGGTCCAGGGAGATTCCCAGCTGCCTTACTTCCTGGTAAGCAGGTATGAATACGTGGACTCTTCTCTTCCTTGTTAAGTTGTGGACAGGATTTTTGTTTTGCTTTGAAGTAAAGATGGCTCAGTGCAGGAAGAATTCATTTTTAAAGGGTCATATTTACCATGAGATGGTAACCAGCATCAAGGCGGAAGAATAAACAGGGTGGGAAGACCGGCAGCCCACACTGCCACCACCAGCAGACTCCGTTTCATCTTGATTGGGAGAGGGAAACATCTTGTCTTCAAATCCATTAAGGTAGAAGGCATTGTAATTCCAATCTCATCGTATTGGGTTGGCCAAAAAAGTTCATTTGGGTTTTTCCGTAACATCTTTGAGAAGTCATCATATCAAGCTCAGAATTGCTTAATTTTTTTTTTTTCAAGCTACATTACACCCATGTTACTCTCTTTCACTTAAATTTCAAAGGGGGAATTGGACATATTTGGCTTCCTTATGCTTCAGAGGAATTTTTCCTTTAAAGTGCCAGCAAGGTGTTTTTCAGCTATTTCGTTAGATCCCATTGATCTGTGAGCTGACACGATAAATATGTGACGCCCTCCAGGCCCGCCTGGCGCTCGGTTCCCTCTCCTCTCCTCCCTCCCTCAGATGGGTCCTGCCAACCTACTCCCAGAGTTTAAGGCTGTGGATGAGCTGGCATTGGTGGCGCTAGGATTTCTGGAAGCTACTGCCCAGAGTTGTAGTTTGGTAAAGGGTGAGAGCAGAAAACTCCAAGTTCCCTTCCTCAGTGAGCCTCGCTGTTTGGCCTCCACAGCTCACCCACTACTTCATGTCTAAAGACAAGGGTACAACTAATAAGTCAGCTCGGGTACACAGGAAGTCTACTAATTAACTTAAAACTGTTCTTGGAGCCACACAAAAAATGTGTCTTCGTTCATACGCTGATTTTAGATGAGTGAGCAGAGCAGAGCCCTGTGATGAATAGGACCAGGTAATAAATTTCATGCAGAGATGGGGGTGGGTGTAGGGGGAGATGGATCTGTGAAGCTTCACGTAGGGTTTTTCCGCTGCGCTCACTTGAGGGAAGGGCTCGGGGAGGACGGCAGTGGAAAGAGCACCAGCCTCACGGCCTCCATGTCTATCTCCTTGTCTGTGGTAAAATACCTTGGGTTGCACTTGATGTCTGTGCTTGTTCAGTGCTCTCATTCTAGTGATCTCAGGACTCCAGAGCGTATCTGACACAGACAAGACGAGAGGGAAGTTGGGGAGATGAAGGGGAGCGGGCAGGTGTCACCTAGTGACTTCCGACCAGAAAAGTATCTTTCCCCACATACACACATGAATAGACATCATCGAATATCCTGGATAACATGGTGTCTTGTTTTGGGATAGTACTGGTCACCTAGCAAATTTTATATCTCAAGTCAAAATACTATGTGTGCTTCTTCTTCAGTTTGGCCTTGGATAGAAAAGCATAATTAACATAAAATAGTAGGATTTGACTATTTATATTTTCCCATTATAAAAGGGGTTGTCATTTATCTTCTTGGGAACAAGCACAATAATGAGCTATACAAAATATCGAAGATATGTCCCTGTGAAATTCTGTGCACATCTAAGGTAGAGCCCCTGAACTAAATAATTCTGCTCACCTGAAGATGATCATACAACTCCAGGAAAAAAAATCTGATGATAAAGGGTGATTCCATAAACAGAGAAGGGCCTTCAACCAGTGTGCATGGCATTTAGCTTAGGAGAAAAGATTTCCATACACTAAGTGTTGTTGAACATCCAAATAGGCTGTAGAGAAAGTCCAGCAACCCATCTTTCTAAGACTTTTCTTCAAAAAGAGCAGCTTCTTGAGGGTTTGGGAGGGTAGATGTGACCCTGCCTGGAGGTAGGGGGGTTGACGTCAGCTGATCCCAGGCCACAGTCAAAAGCTGAACCTGAGGCAGAAGGTGAGGCTTAGGCTACCGGTTTCCAGAAGGCACAGTGGCACCTTTTTTCCTGTGCTCTCCCTGTATTTTATTAGGGAAATTGATATTAATCATGCCGAGGTAAAATAAAAATTAAAAACAACAATCAAAACCCATAAATATCTTAGTGGCACTTGAAGGGGTAAAATTTGTGTGTGTTTGTGTGTGTGTGTGTGTGTGTATGTATGTGTGTATATATATATATATGTGTACCTAGAAATGTATGACTGTGTGTATAAAATCACACACACCCAGCTTTTTTTTTTTTAATTGAAAATTACTTTTCCACTTGGAATGTGCAGGAGACACATGATATATATGTATTGTATTGTGTGCATGGCTACCTTTATAAGCATTTCTTTGCCTCCTGGAGGTTTCTGTGGAAAATGATACCTATTTAGAGTATTTGGCCTAGTGATTTATTGGATGTAGTAAATGACAGGTACAAGCAGCTGTGCTTTGGGATTCCCTTTGAGTAACTGTTAGAAGGTTAAAATGAATGCATTCTAGTTTAAGTACTTCAGACTCACAAGTAGATGGAGAAATTATAAGCCTGCTACATTATAAACCTAATTGGAAGCAAAATACTTCTTTCTTAATGAAAAGCCTTTCTTTCCTCTTTCCTTTCCCTCCCTCTTTTACTTGCCCTGACCCCTCCTGCAATGAACACCTACTAAAGCCGAAGATTGAGTGTTTTCCTTATTTGTTTCTCAGGAGATGGGGAACCAAGGAGAGGCCAGTGTAACTCAAAAGCAAATGCAAAGCCAAAGGGTTTTTGTTTGTTTGTTTGTTTAATTATTATGTTAACTTCAAATCTTAACGTTAAGCTGACATACTCATGAAAAACCAAATATTAAAATTTCACATATCCAGATTCTCATTTCAATCCTTTCAGGTGGCTTTATTTGATAATAATCAATCTGTAATTTAAGGCAAATGGTCAGATCAGGGCAAAGCTGTACAGAGCCCAGCGTGGTTAATGTCAGTTCAAGTTCAGAAGACTGGAGAAGCAAAAGGTTAGATCTGTTTCCTGGAATATAATTTGAAACTACGAGCTAGTGATTGGGTGTTCTGCTATCTTTGGCCTCTGGGAGTTACCACTGCAAACAAAGCTCGTCCTTATCCAGAGCTGTAACTAACTGACTGTAAGGAGTGGGCAGTGTGGAGAGGGACAGCTGAAAGTATCTGACCTAGTGTGAAAACAACTAATGAGAAGGCCAGTCGGCAAGATGGGATTTGTGTGTCCTTGGAGAGGGTCAGGCTTGAGGAATTTGCCTGTGGACTCAAGATAATAAAGAAGTTGCCAAATCCAATCCTAATCCTTTCTATCCCTTCTTTCCAGTAGTCTGATAATGTGAAGTAAATGGTTTAAAGGATTTAGATATCAGGTCAAGGGTCCTTCATCTGCCTCTTGTAAGTATCTAATTGCTTTAAGGAAATGACTAGGACTTTTCCTAATGGTTTAGAGAAAGTCTCTGATCATCAGAGCTTTTAAGATTATCCAGAATAGAACCTTCCGGGGGATTGATCATAGCTTCCAGGAAGAGGAATTCTCAGGTCTGCAGGTTCTGGACAAAGAAAAGAGAGGAGGCAGAGATGGTGGGTGAAAGAGTGAGGGACCTTCAGAAATGTGAGGAGGGGCTGAAGGGCATACCAAGGAGGCAACGGCCACCCTGGACTGTGGGGTGGCCTCCTGGATATTTGTGTATTATTTACGTACGTGCTCCATAGGTGAGGGTTTAGCGAGAGAAGCTGATTGCATGACCTCAACCCAAATGGTTCATGCTTTTCTGGAAGCAACATTTAGATCAGAAGTTAGGTATCTTAAAAGGATAGTCACTAAGGCTTATATTAGTTCTGCGATCCTTCAGAGATTCCAGGGGGAAACTTTACAGAAGAGAGCGAGACACGGCCGAGCTCCCTGGCTTGACCCATCATTCCTGGGCTCCCTTTGCCAAGGTTGTATGTCACTGAAAATGCAAAGGATGGGGCAGAGACTTTGGCCCAAGGTCTAATCCAGCTGGGCAAGTCACAGGATTGTTAAGACCCAACGCTTAACTGTCCATTTCACCTCTTGCATTCTCAGTTTCACCAGTTTCTGATGCTTCTCTGTCCAGAACACAGTAGAGATTCTTCAGGTGTGCTTGATCTGCTTTTCTCTCATGTGGTAACATATAGGCTTGACAGGGCTTAGATCATATGCCAAACTCTCTGAAGGGTTTGGGCTCTTGGAAACTGGTAGACACAAGACCAACTGTGTATAACATTTTTCTGGGCCAGTGGGTACCATTGTGCATGTAATAATAATATCTATATTTCCATTAGTCTGCTGAAGAATTCACTCACTAGCAGTACCCTTTTGGTAGTAAAGGGCCCACAGCACTGAGTGAAAGGAGCTAATGCCTGGGGTCTCCCACATGTCACCTGGTCTCTTTAATAGTGGAGACCCTGCACTTGGCATTGGGGAGGGGATGAAAAGCACGCCGCAGAATCCCACCTCCTCTCGTTGCTCTCCTTTTCTCTCTGGGAGAATCTGAGAGGTACATCACTCGTCCTCGCACACACATCCAGGAGATACAACAGCCACTGGAAGAGGGATGCAGAAGCGGCCAGAAAGTGAGAGGCGGACTGCTGGGGAGGAGAGCTGAAGCCAGGCCAGAGGGAACACTTGGCCTGTGTGACCCTCACCTTGCCATTTAGGTCCTACCGTGTTTACTCTCAGTGTGACCTTCTAGGGTCACTTTCCTCTTTTTAACCTGTTGGGTGAGATGCTCCAAATCTCACACCAGGCTCACTGACGTTCTGTTAGCGTTTTGTTTTTTGCTGCGTCACCTGCTCTGCAGATGGACCATGGCTGGCATGACTGACTCATCACACTGATGTCCCTGCCGGCAGCCAGCCGGTCCTTCCCCACCTTCTTCCTACCTGAAGATGAGGCGAGGCTGCCCTTTGGCTTCTGCCGGTTGCTCTCATCTTCTTCACCCTTCATCTGTCTACCGCTCTCCTGCCTTCTCCTTCCCAAGCCTGCAAACGCGGTATAACCCTGCGCACATAGATCTTCTCTTAGTCCATTTCTGCCCACCACCCTCGCCACCAGGTTCGAGGCAAACCTCCTGCCTGACAAATTCAAAGGCATTTGCCTCTGAGTTCTCTGGCTGCCCTGTGCGCTGCGGCCCCTCGCATGTGAATGTCCCTCAAAGCCCTGTTCTCTCCTGACTCCAGGGTTATTCTGGGAGAACATACCATCCCCGAGTTCTGTTAAACCTCTGGCTCTGGGCCTGTCTCTGCACTTCCCCAGGTCCAAGCAAGTCACCTTGACTTAAATGTCTTGTTTACAACCCAAACCAGCGATGACCCTCTTTCCCAGACATTCCGCATTTCAGCCCGGGAAGCCCTATTTACCCTACTAGCTCAGGCAGGAAATCCCAGTGAAAGCTTCTACTCACCTCTGTTTATTTTACTTTGTTTATGTTTGCACGTATCTATCATCTTTATCACGTGGCCTCTTTGTACCATAAATAATCACAGTGCCAGGTTTCTAACTAAATAATGTAGAAAAACATTTTTTTAGGGTATATTTAAATTGCTTAAGTCATACAGTTTTCTACGGTTTGTGAGCATCATAAAAAAAATGTTTTAATTGTAGTAACCTTTATTTTTAACTGAAGATTTTCTGCTGCTTCCTCTCTGACTCATTTCCATCACTGCTGACAGCTTTTTCCCCCTGAAATTCTTCAGGTTCTCCATCACCCTTTCTGAGATGATTCTTAACGTCACTTGTAGTTTGTCTCGGGCACCCTCTCTGCCTGACTCCAGACCCTCACGTTCCTTGTCTTCATCTCCCATCGTCTCCATTCCTCTAGGGAACTGCAAGCACAGAAGAACTTGCCCATTCAGCCCTCTGAGCTGCCCCCCCCTCCCCTCATTATTTCACTACTTTTGAAGCTCAAAGCCATCCTTAATGACGAGAAAAAATGACAGCCATTTAGCCCAGGCCCTACTGAAGGCTGGTCTCACTCTGGCCATCACTTCCACTTTGATTAGGTCATTATCTTCATACCCACGTCATAATTGCCACCCTCAGGGTCTAATTCTCTAAAGCAGTGGTTCTCAAACCAAGGGTGCTTAAGGATCTCTTCAAGCTTGTTAAGCAGAGATTCCCAAGTCCCACCCTTAGAGATGGGGATTTGGCAGGGCCGGAGTGGAGTCTGCAGTCTGTGAGGCTGCATGTTTAACCAGCCCCTAGGTGAGCGATGGAGGGACCCTGAAAGACTGTGATGATGAGGCGCCTTTCCTGCCCAACACAAAGAGGGCGGGTCTGGGAGTGGGGATTCAAACAGGGTTGCCAGATGAGCGAGTAAAAATACAGGAGGCCCAATTAAATTTGAACTTCAGATAAACCATGAATAATTTATGTACGTATGTCCTGAATTTTACACGAGAGATGCTTACATAAAAAATTTTTCATGGTTTATCTGAAATTCAAATTTAACCATGCATTTTATATTTTATCTGGCCGTCCTGGAATAGAATGCCGTTGTGATTGACTCTCCACCCACTATCTTGGATATAGTGTTGTGTAGTGTTGTTCAAATATCTATTTAGGAAGTCTTGTGAATGACAGAGGCTTTTAGAAGTTAAAGAATCTAAAAAGTCCATTAAAGAGTGGAAATCCAAGGTACACATACTTTGGTTTTTACCCTGGCTGGCACTTGACTTGCTCAGAATAACCCCTTACGTTTGGAATGGAAAGCAGGAGTAGTAACTGCACATAAATTCCATATTCCTCCAGTTTAGGTTAAAAGATCCAAAGAAATGTCTCTACTGAGTAGTCTTGAGTCTGTAGCATTTTCAGTGGTCATAAGTGAATTGATTAAAAGGAGTATGGAAGACGATGTCTGTGCTCGGTCTTACGTGCAGTTCGGAAAGGGAAAGCCACCTGCGTGAGATGCTTGCTAGCAGTGCACAAGGGAGGAATGGAAAGATAGCAGGCTTCAGAGTACCACGTGCTTGGGTTAGAATTCCGGTTCCACCACTTCCTCTGTGACCTTGGGCCAGGTACTTCACCTTTCTGTGCAAGAAGTGTTTTCATTCATAAAAAAACAGATACGCTTATCATGAAACGTTGCTGGGGAACTTAAATGACATCTGATATCAAGACATAGTCATTGGCACTTAGGTATTTAACCTAAATGCCAGAGGAAGGATTTCCCAGGAGAGAGAATTTAAACCATTCTTTTTAGTCAGCTGGGATTAGCGAAGTACGTTTTATACGTGGAGAGTCAGCTTTTGAAGTATCTTGGTCGACTACCTTCCCACTCATGATTTTCTCTGTGTTTTTCTAACTTTCTACCTGCTCTAGGATTAACACAGATCCCTCAGATCCAAAAGACTGAAATTGCCTTTCGTCCTAATGATCCCAAGAGCTATGAGGCATACGTGCTGAACATAGTTCGGTTCCTGGAGAAGTACAAAGATTCGGCCCAGAAGGATGATATGATTTTTGAAGATTGTGGCAGTAAGTAGACATATTTTGGATGTTTGTGGTTGGTTAATTCTGATTTCCTGTTTCTATTTGTTACTTAATGATTGAAAGATACTCCTGAAATAATTAAAAGATTGAACTCTGGCCACACTGAGAGGATAGTTTTTTTGTTTTTTGTTTTTTTTAAAGCAGAAACACTTTATGGGTTAGGCTTGGATACAGTGAAATAAACAGTATAGCCTCAAGTATTACTTTTACCTGTATTTGAAAGGTGTCTTACTTTAGAACACTCCCAAATATCTCTGTTTTTACTACGCAGACTCAAAGACCACAGTTACAGATTTGATTCTCTTACATCCACTGATTTTGAGAAATACAGTTGCTTATATTTCCAGATTTCTGCCCCCCCTCCCTCCCCGCCAAACCCCTGGCCCCTACAGAAGAGTTCACAGGACCTTCTGTCACCAAAATGAACCTTTGGTGTGATTAGCTATAACCACACTGATACTGATGGAGGAGGGTTTATGGTCAGGGTACATTTGAGAGACCCTGGCCGGGATGGATAATGAAATATGTCTTAGGCAGCTGATCATATAGATAAGGGAATGACTGATGAATGTAAACAGTGGCTCTTAGTTTCATTAAGCCATTGACGGGAACACACATCCTCCTCCTTGCTACCTGGAGTGTGAATTTCCCAGCCTTGTTGTCATGCCTACCAAAACAAGATGCCACTCTGAGTTACCAGGTGATACCAGTTTTTCTGATCCCGTTCAAGCATTTATCACCTCCAGTTCTTTAAATGGCAGACCGTTGTGTAATATGGGGTGAATTGCCATTTTAAGTCATTTTGAAAAGATTTAGTAATTTAAATTTAGTAATTTAAAAGAAACTCTTTCACTAAATTTTGCTCATTAGAATTTAAATGAATCTTACTTTGTAGTAATTAAAAGGCCCGTATGATAGATAATTAGAGTGAATCACTTCTCAGGAGATGGACTGAATTGAGGCACTTTACTATTTGAAGGGAAAATAGTTAATTTGTGGACTTAAAAGTATATAATTTATGGTATTTGCATGGTACTTGCATCCATTTCCTGCAGGATGCTTTGTTTTAACTTTGAATTCTGTTCTCATTTATTCTTTCTCTGGCTTTGAAATAAAAAATGCAACAATACAGTTTCTCAGTTGAACAAATGCTTACAAGAACTCAGTGTTAAAAGATAAAAACTCAAAAAAAAATTTTTTTTAAACCTTGAATGGTGGTTGAAAAGGAAAAACAATTTTTTCCTACTCCCTTTTTACTGTTTAACATGTTAATTAAGGCATAGCTCCGAGGAATCCCAACCATGAAACTTCCAGTTCTGAAAATTATTGGCAGTCCTTTTGTGTTCTAATTATAACGTCCCTGTTATTGAGCTGAGCTGATGTCGACCTGTGCAAACGATGCTACTCATGAAGAGAGATCCAGTTTCCTTTCAGTCTTCTAATTAGTGGAGTCCTCCATTATTTAAAGAAAGAAATATCGGCAGAGACCAAACATCATGTGCTGCTCATCGAGCGCTGTGAAGCTTTGGTACTGGCTATTGCTTTTGGTAAAATACCTTTTTAAGGTCAGTGGAGAGATGAGAGATGGCTTGCTGGAAATCCTTTCTTAATTCAGGTGATATAATACATTAAGTGCAGGATAGCCCTGTCTTAGAATAAGTCATCGTGACAAGGAAGAGAGCCCTGTCCTTTCTCAGTGGTGCTCAGGGAATTGTTGGTACAATGGGAAAATGGCATTTGCATTTTCAGATGTGCCCAGCGAACTCAAAGAGCGAGGAGAATTTAACAACGAAAGAGGAGAGCGAAAAGTCTGCAGGTTCAAGCTTGAATGGTTGGGAAATTGCTCTGGAATAAATGATGAAACTTACGGCTACAAAGAGGGCAAACCATGTGTCATTATAAAGCTCAACCGAGTTTTGGGCTTCAAACCTAAGGCAAGTAATATTTTAAATTATAAAATTTAGATGAGCCATTCACAATTCGATGTAGTCCTTAATTGGTATGAAAAGAGACCCTAACAGACGTTTAAAGGATACCCAGTGACAGTTTTGAAGCCTGATCACTTAGAGTAACACTGAAAACCTCTGTGGCCACCTTGGAATTCTTAGGGTTAGGTCATTAATCTCATTTCCTAAAGTTAGAGAAATTCTGTGTGGCAAAGCCAAATTCTGAAGTAAGTCCTGTGGCCCTGTTCTGGATTTCTATAATGTAATTCTATAACGTAAACTCTTTGAAAGTAAAAAAGAGAAAAAGATATCTTTAAATTTAAAACCTACCTGCATGTACAGTCATACTCAGGTTTTGGTACTCTAGGAGCCACAGTATTTAAAAAAAAAAAAATATCCGGTAATCTGAAATAATTATCTGGTCATCAGAAAAAATGTTTTTTTGTTTTTTTCTGAAGATTTCGTTGCAAAATTAGAAGTTGAATACTGTCTAGGTTGAACTTTTATAACCATGCCATTGGCTTTTGCCATTATTGCAACTTATAATGGGTAAATACTACTAGAGATCATCGAAAAATTGCAAATTGCCTTTGCTCACCATTTGGTGGGATGGTAGCAATTCTTTAAAATTAGAAGAAAAAATTGTATGGGTGTATTTCTGTTTTTATAAGACTGCTTATTTCATTCTCTCCCCCAGCTCATGAAGTAAAAAATGCTGTCCTTTTCTCTTAAGCATGGATTCTTACAGAAGATTTCTCCCATTTGCTCATGAGAGCATTGCCATTAAGAGGGTAGTTTTTGGTTCTGATAGGAATTGACTGCGATATACAGTTATATGAACAAACTTACTTCGTTTCTGGAATCTGGCTCTTTTGTTCATTAACTTTCTATTATATGCTCTTTATTTCCACAATGCTTGTTACCCATGAATAATATTTTCAAAAGAAAATCAATGTAGAGATGAAAAGTTTTATTAACATAACTGAAGGATACATCAAAACTCCTTTACTGCCACCAGAGGCAAAAATGGATGAGTGGGTGCATCGATATTTATTTGCTTGGCTGGCTTGTTGGATCTCCTACAGAAATTAATGTACCTCTCAACAGAATTTTAATCTTCTTTCCACTTAGACTAGGAGGTAATCGAAGGCAAATGGTGAGAGCCATTATGTCACACTTAGAGCTGATATTCCTATTGCTAGGAAACTCTTCACCAAGATAAACAAGCTATTTGGCAACGAAAGGAATTGGTGCAGTGTATCCAAAGGACTAATCGTGATCTTTGCTCTCTGAATCCCTCACTTTTGATAATTCCTTTTCATAGACATTGAATGATATTTGTCCCCCACAGAGTCTGTTGTGATTCACATCTCTTCCCATATTTATAAAGATATTCTGTTAAAGTAATGAATTCAGCTACTCTTTCTTTTCAGTCGTCTTTTTTTTTTTTTTTTTCCTTTGGATTCCCCTTGGTTATCCATTGCCACTTTCTGATTCAGCCCCGCATCCCAAATCCCCAACTCTTTTGTTGTTGGAATTACAGAGATTGCAGTACTCTGCATCTCACTTGATGTGCCCATTCCCTCACTCCCTGAGGATAGATTCTGGTAACTTCTTTATCAATATGTATTTTCTCTTCATATTTTTCAAGAGAAATCTATTGCTGGCAGAAAGTTCCAAGAATCAAATCTAGATGATCATTTTCTTATATTCCAAAACAAAGAGTAGTACGAAAAATAGTCCTTTACTGATATAGAGAATTGTCCATTTTATCTGACTTTGATTAGGCTACGTACGTGTTACATCTCATGTCAGGGCTCACATACTCTGCTGATGTGAGTAGGCAATTGACTGTCTGTCTTCCAGGGGGTAGATGTCCGTCACACTTCTGAGATGGATTTGAGCCAGGGATCTAGGAAGGCAGGCCCTGGATATTTCACTACAGCAGTAATTTTCAATGTGTACTATGGGTCCCTTCGATGGAGTCACCCCTTCACAAGACCCCTTCATTGAGGGCAATGCCACTTTTATCTATTTTACATGCTGGACTTGCCTAACAAAACTGGGACTTAAATGACAGGGCCTCCACTGGAGATTTGAAAAAAGGGAAAAAAAAAAAAAAAAAAGGAAAGCTTACTTGAAGAAGGCATGCTTGAGGGAGAAGGATGGCATTATTTATTCATGGCTTGGGAGGAAAGCCCAAGTTTTATAAAAACAGAAATGTCAACCAACCTTTCCATCTAATTATAATCTTAGCAAATGAGAAGAGAGCATTATTTCTGAGTTGGCTCTTATTTTTCAGTGTCCTTGAATAAAGCTTATAATGGGTTGCCATTAGAAGTTCCATTTAGTATTGGGCTGCATCACAGCTTAGCTCCTTTTGTGTTCTAATTATAACGTCCCTGTTATTGAGCTGAGCTGATGTCGACCTGTGCAAATGATGCTACTCATGAAGAGAGTTTAATTGTAGTGGTCCAGTTTAATTGTAGTGCTCACAAAACTTGGGCATTTATTTTCAAGAAAATCACAGCATGACCTTTCCTAGATTGGTTAGGAGAGTCATTCATTCTGCTGTCCTCAAGTGTTTGTTTGGTTATTATTTCAATTGACCAAAGTGTACTTGTTTGGGCTACAAGCTAGTTTTATTTTTCAGAAGTTAAAGGAATTATTTACAAACTTATTGACCAACATGGGTTTTATTTTTAGCCTCCCAAGAATGAGTCCTTGGAGACTTACCCAGTGATGAAGTATAATCCATACGTCCTGCCTGTTCTGTGCACTGGCAAGGTAAGGAGACCTTTGGAGTTACTGAGGGTGGGGCAGGAGAGAGGGGAGAATGAATGAGATTGTTTTAAATGAGAGGTAAAACTTTAACATGGGAAATAAGAAGCACTGCTTCCAGGAATCAGTCTCAGCCGATTGCATTGTAGCTACACTGGGTAAAACTTCTTAAAAGAACAGAAATATGTAACAAGAATAAAAACATCTATCAGTTTCTGCACTGGAACAAGAAACTGAAATATCTGAATTTAATCAGTTGGAATATTGGTTTACAGAACTGAGAGGTGAACTAGCCCACATAAGTGCTTCTCTGGCTCACATGGTGTGTTAAAAACTTGAGGCCAACGTTTTTGTGTTTTTTTTTTAATTGACAATTTTACATTGAAAAATTGCTTCTGGCTTTTCTTTAAAAAAAATATTGAAATATTAAGGCAACCATCAATGTGTATTCCCTTTAAATCTGAAGACAGGTACCTGATGGATTGTTTTAGAGAGAGAAGCAGAATAAAGAAAGGGAAATCTCCAAACAGTTCAAATTTATGTTGGCACCAAGAAAGGAAATGGACACAAGAAAATGAAAGGCAAATAGTTAAACTTTTGGAGGTAATGTCATTGAAAATATCCACTGGGCCAACACTGAAGAGCTTCCTTCAGTGCTGGCCCTATTTCTAGGAGGTTGTGTTGGCTTGAAGAAAGGCTTAGTTGGCTTTTGCTGCAGTTTCCCGTTTGTACAATGAGGAGAGCCTCCTTTTAGTGACCATTTCTCAAGGCTACTAAGGGTTAGGCTGAGTGTGTCTTCTCCTCTCGTGGGAGATGTGGTACCCGCATCCTCCAATGGTCAGTGCTCACCTCCTCCCGCGAGGGGCTTGAGCTGGCATGTCAGCGGGTGACCGATTTCCTCCAGCACTAGCTAGCAGACTGCTTTGTGGGATTGAGAGTCTCATGTGTATGTGAGTACAAATAGTCACCCAGGACATGAGCTGTGAAAATCTCGTTTCCTCTCTGGTTTCCAGCGAGACGAAGATAAGGAGAAAATTGGAACCGTGGAGTATTTTGGACTGGGCAGCTATCCTGGTTTCCCGCTGCAGTATTACCCCTACTACGGCAAGCTCCTGCAGCCCAAGTACCTGCAGCCCCTGCTGGCTGTACAGTTCACCAACCTCACCATGGACACGGAGATCCGCATAGAGTGTAAGGCGTATGGTGAGAACATTGGGTACAGTGAGAAAGACCGTTTTCAGGGACGCTTTGACGTAAAAATTGAAGTTAAGAGCTGATCACAAGCACAAATCTTTCCCACTAGCCATTTAAAAAAGTTTAAAAAGATACAAAAACCTACTAGTCTTGAACAAACCGTAATACGTATGGGACCTACACTTAATCTATATGCTTTACACTAGCTTTCTGCATTTAATAGGTTAGAATGTAAATTTAAAGTGTAGCAATAGCAACAAAATATTTATTCTACTGTAAATGACAAAAGAAAAATAAAAATTGAGCCTTGGGACGTGCCCATTTTTACTGTAAATTATGATTCCATAACTAACTGACTTATAGTAAGCAGTGTTTCTGGCCCCTAAGTATTGCTGCCTTGTGTATTTTATTTAGTGTACAGTACTCTCGGTGCACACACTCTGGTCATTTTTCAAGCCATGTTTTATCGTATCTGTTTTCTACTTAACGTGAGCAAAAAGTTAGTTTGCTGTCCAAGGTGTAAATATTCAATGGGAATAAAACTGGCATGGTACTTTATTTTTCCTTTTTTGGGTTTGGCTCTTTCAAAGATGATAATGGCCCATCAATGAGCATTTTTAACACACTCCATAGTCTTTCCCTGTGGTGTTTGTTAGGTCTTTATTATTATTATTTTTTCCTGGGTCTGGGTTGGGGGGTGGGGTGGGCTGTTATGGGGGAACTGCCCTTTAAATTTTAAGTGACACTACAGAAACACACACAAAGGTGATGGGTTGTGTCGTGCTTTGTACTCAGTGCTGTCCTGACTTCTCTCCCCCTGTCCTCCAGTCTGTTCTGAAGCTGTGTATGAGATCTGGAGCGCCCGTCACTTTGGCTAGTGATAGGGCTGATTAATTTGCTTTGTACATTTTCTTTCACTTTCCTTTTTTCCTTTCTCTGGAGGCATCACCTGCTGGTGCTGTGTCTTTATGAATGTTTTGACCATTTTCATGGTGGAAGAATTTTATATTTATGCAGTTGTACAATTTTATTTTTTTCTGCGAGAAAAAGTGTAATGTATGAAATAAACCAAAGTCACTTGTTTGAAAATAAATCTTTATTTTGGACTTTATGAAAAGCAATGCAGTACCCCATAGACTGGTGTTAAATGTTGTCTGCAGTGCAAAATCCATGTTCTAACATGTCATAATTGCCAGGAGTACAGTGCTCTTGTCGATCTTGTGTTCAGTCGGGTTAAAACAATGGACAATAAAAGAATGAACACATCCCTCGTGTGTGTGATGCACTAGTGTCTAAACACCGCAACCTGTGACTTCTTTACTTTCTACACTGCTAGTTATCCAAGATCTTGAAGAAATACTGAACCTGAAAGACAGACAAACACGTGATTTCATTAGTTCACATGGAAGTCCAGCCTTTTCTATCCAACAGAGGCCAAGAGCTGGGTCAGGACTCACTCTGGACACCAAGGTGCACACCCCTTCCCAGTGAGACAACCAGGTCAATGGGAGGCAGAGGCGCCATCAGCGAAGTTTTAAAGTTCAAGTTTAGAAATATTTTGCAGGGATACTCAGTTTAGAAAACATGAAATTTTGGTTCCTGCTAGCACTTCACAAGATATGGTTGTTAGTAGTTCAGTTTAAAAAAAAAGAAATGAGGTTAGCAATCAAAAAATGGACAGAAGAACTAAATACACATTTCCCCAAAGAAAACATACAGATGGCCAAGAGGCACATGAAAAGCTGCTCAGCATCTCTAATCATTAGAGAAATGCAAATCAAAACTACAATGAGGTATCACCTCACACCAGTCAGAATGGCCATCCTTAAAAAGTCTACAAATAGCAAATGCTGCAGAGGGTGTGGAGAAAAGGGAACCCTCCTGCACTGTTGGTGGGAATGTAAATTGGTGCAGCCACTAGGGAGAACAGTATGGAGGTTCCATAAAAACCTAAAAATAGAGTTGCCATATGATCCAGCAGTCCCACAGCTGGGCATATATCCTGACGAAACTGTAATTTGAAAAGATACATGCACCCGTATGTTCATAGCAGCGTGTCACAATAGCTAACACATGGAAGCAACCTAAATGTCCATCGAGGATGAATGAATAAAGAAAATGTAGTATATATACAAATGGAATATTACTCAGCCATAAAAAAGGACATAATGCCATTTGCGGCAACATGAATGGACCTAGAGATGATCATACTAAGTGAAGTAAGTCAAAGACAAATATCATATCACATATGTAGAATCGAAAATAGGACATAAATGAACTTACCTACAAAACAGAAACAGACTCACAGACATAGAGAACAGACTTGTGGTTGCCAAGGGGTGGCAGGGTGGGGGAGGGATGGATTGGGAGTTTGGGATTAACAGATGCAAACTATTACATATAGAATGGATAAACAACAAGGTCCTACTGTATAGTAGAGGGAACTATATTCAATATCCTGTGATAAACCATAATGGAAAAGAATATGAAAATTAAAGTGTATATATATATATATGTATAACTGAAAAAATTAGAGTGTGCCAAAAAAAAAAAAGAAAAAAAGGTTAGGTTTGAGGTTCAGTAAATTAAGAAGGTTTACACCTTGCTTTTTGGTTCGTGGTTTGGCCTAAGTCCATATTTAGCCATATATTTAAAAATTAGCCTTAGAGTGAAAGGAGATGATAATGAGCTTTCTGAAAAACATTCTCCAGGTATAACGGAGCTGAAGATTTAGTATCCCTTAACCCACATGGGAAATACCCAAACTAAAATCTTGGCACCATCACATTTCAGAAAATGGAAACCTTTCACAAAGCCTGTGCAGCCAAAGCTTACATCAATCCTTCCTGCCTTCAGTCTGGTCCCCAGAAATCCTTTGGGACCTGAAATGCTGAAATGCCTCCTCAGTTGGGCTCTCCTCTTACAGAAACGGACCCAGAGGCCCATGGCCATTTCTGTGACAGCACAACTTGTTCAGAAATAGTAACAGCTTAAATTCCCACCTTATTGCCCCACATTTATTACCCTGCCAATCTGCTCCTCTTGTTTATTCTTTAAAAATACTACCTGAGACTTTGCTATCTCTAGAGCAGCAAATCGTGTGATGGCAAATTAATATCAGAGAAACAATGACTCCATTTAACAAAAAACAGCAAAGGGAACTGTGAGAAATGGCACAACTGCTTAGCTGCAAAGATTTTAGGAGCCCTCCTTAACAACTGAGGAAATACGGCAAAAATCCGTAAACGGACAACGTATCTACCTAAAGCTGGGTTTCTCAAAAAGCAACCTCCACGTACACTGAAATAGAAGGTATTGTTCCTTTAACAGAAGATGGTTTGTTTTGCTGAAACACTGACACTTTCTGCAGAGTGTACCTGAGACTTAAACAGGTGATGTTTATGAACAAGAAGTGGGGAATGGCTTTACGTCTGAGGAAAGGGAAGTATTTATTCAAATTGGAAGGTCGTTTGTATTTCTGAGACTGTTCTCAGGTCACAACCTCGGTCAGACACGCTTAACCCCCTGCTTTCATGTGAACCTTGCACCTTCTGTTCTAAGACATTGTGTGTATGTGCATATATGCGTGTGCACGTGCACCTGTGTGTGTATGTGTGTGCTCTCTGCCTATTCCTTCCTTCAAGATTCTGTCCAGGGGCTTCCCTGGTGGCGCAGTGGTTGAGAATCTGCCTGCCAATGCAGGGGACACGGGTTCGAGCCCTGGTCTGGGAGGATCCCACATGCCGCGGAGCAACTAGGCCCGTGAGCCACAACTACTGAGCCTGCGCGTCTGGAGCCTGTGCCCCGCAACGGGAGGGGCCGCGATGGTGAGAGGCCCGCGCACCGCGATGAAGAGCGGTCCCCGCACCGCGATGTAGAGTGGCCCCCACTTGCCGCAACTAGAGAAAGCCCTCGCACGAACCGAAGACCCAGCACAGCCAAAAATATATAAATAAATAAAAAAATTAAAAAGTAGGAAAAAAAAAAAAAAAAAAAAAGATTCTGTCCAAATCTTGCTTCCCTGTAGCCTTTCCAGATGGTGCCAACCTGTTCCCTGCCCGTGAGAGTGCTTATATCTCCACTAGGAGACTGGAGAAGTGTTTAGTGTTCTTTGACTCCGTAGGTATTCGTTGCCTGCCTGGTCTGCTAAGTACTCTTCTAACTGCCCCGGAAAGACCCACGAGTGACCCTCTGCCGCTCACATTCTAGTATGAAGTACCTGCATATTTCTGGAACTCTTGCTGCTACACATTTATCATGATTTGCTCTCCTCGTATTATTAGATGACACATTTCTTGGGTGTAGGAACAGTGCCATCCACTTTTGGGGTGTTCTTATATCCTGAAAAGGGGTTTTCATACAAGTCCAGTCAATCAAATATTGAATTCCTCACACAGAGTATAAAAGGAATGAGTTTTTCAAAGGCAGTGTTTCTCACACGTTGGCTACGTACCGCTTGGAATCAAAAGCATTGGAATAGTTAGGGAATAGAGGAAAAAGGATCCTCTTTCCTTTTTTTTTTTTTCTTCAATCCATCACATTCCCTGAAGGAGAGCTTCAATGTGGTGCTAGTATGGCTTCAACCCAGGTTACTACCCTTTCAAATAAAGGGAGATAGGCCTGGGGCTCAGAACCTTTTGCAAGCAATAGTATCTAGCTAGAATTTAATAACTTTTCATTGTATTTATTACCTTCAATTAAGGACAAGTAATACTAATTTCCCACTTATGGCAAATAAATATTTCCATGATGGAAAATAGATGTATTCAAGTATCACAGTGAATGAATTTAAAGAAAAATAATAAATACAATTTCAGGTGGTACTCAGATATGGTAAAACTCATGAAGGTAGTAAAGGCCAACTAGACTGTAGGAAACTTTGCCCCAAAATACAGCATTAATGGAAGCCAAGGTTTTCGGTCCTGTACCTGTTTGGGCAAAATCTGATCTGAGCTCTGTTTTAGAACAATAGCACGCCCTGTCTGCTCAAGCTGCATTTATTACCAGAGGGAACTGCTCCAACTCCAAATTAAAAACATTATCAGTGATCAGAGATGAAAATCTAGTTATTAAAATCTTTCAAAGTCCAATGAAAGCTCAAACTCCTGGCATTTTAAAGGATTAGTAACACTTCAATATCAGTATATATTTGGCCCATGGAGGAGAACTAAGTGGGGTTACTTCGAAAATCCATGACTAAGGACAGAGGGAAACATAATACAGAGGGACACTATCCAAGGAGCATTTAAGAACAGCTGTAATCAAGTGAATAAAGTGATCTGGGTTTCAAATTCAGAGAAAATGTGACTCTGTCCTTTTCTTCTTCAAGAGGAAACTAGCATTAGCCAGACATATTATCCGCCATCTTCTAGGCTCTGCACTGGAAAAGATGAACAGGAAATAGAGAGAGAAACCTGTTATTCTCCCAACTGAAGCCTGCAATCAGCAGCAACCATAGCCTACCCAGTGTGAAACAAAGAGATCGGACCCAAGGCAGATATCTTGGTTCCTATTTTAATTCTCTGTTTTCCTCCCAGAGACTGTCAGCATTGGTCTGTTCTGAGAGATTAAGTACCGCATGAAGGTACTGATTTTTATTGACTACAGAACCCAGCTATTTTTTTTAGCCACAAATGAATCCCACACCCTAAGAAAAGGCCCACATTGTAATAAAACTGTGACTTACTATCTCCAGCTTGCTTTACCACAAAACCTTTAAAAAACTGGGATTTCATAAAATCGGCACCCTTACAAGCAGTCTGTAAAGCACTACCTTTTCCAAGGAAATGCTCATCTTCTTCCTCTAGTGCTGGCCCCATACAGGCCAGGTAGGAGGAGGCACTGAGTGATTTGAAACCCACCTATTTAGTTATCCACAATGTCTGATATACTCAGGATTAGACGGATCCTTTGGTTTAAGTGCTTCAGGGATCAAATATTTCATTCCTCTGTAAGGTGGCCCTTTAGTGCCCATAACTTGTTACAGGGACTTATGGTCACTAAATCAGCGAGTACTGGAGGAGCATGGAACAGTCCTATAGCAATGGGATATAGGATCGATCCCTTTACATAGGAACAGGGGTTCTAAAATGACTAGTGGGTGAGGATCTGGCATTGGGGAGGTGCTGATGATTCAGCACCGGAACCTCTGGGGGCCAAGGGAATAGAATAAGGTTAACAGACACTTTGGGATTGTACTACCAAAAGTGAAACATGGCATGAGAAGTCCATGCTGACGGAAACCTGTGCCTAGAGCTGGCCTTTCTCCTTTTCTTTGATTTGCAAATTTCTTCCAAGCTACCTACTATGTGCCCAGCACCGACTATGAAGTGGGGGAGGGAAGGGTTCAGGCATACAAGATCCCTGTTCTTATGAAATTTTTGCCTTCACGCTTCTAAATGTCTTAAATGCCCTAAACTACTCTCACCTATACTTAATTCATCCTTTCCCTCCTCTGTCAATCATTCATTCAACATATTGAGCACATCCCATTCATGATAATTCAGTGATGGGTGAGACCTGGTCCTCAGAAAGCTTATAGACTGAAAAGAGGAAAACCCATGTAATCACATAGAATCACTATAGTGTGCTAAGGTATAAGTGGGAATAATTAACTGCCAGTGGGAACACAAAATGTTTCATAAAGTGGTTAACATTTGAGTCCTTAGGATGGGTTGGAAGTGACATAGAGGAAGGAGGAGCAAATTTTAGCTGAATATACAATTGCTATGCCAATGGGCAATGATACTTTAATAAGATTAACTTCAGGATTTGTTCTGTCTTTATCACTGTTAAATAAGAACAACAGCTTAGGTTTATTAACTACTTCACAGTGTACAGTCTAATTTCATATATAAACCATCTCCTTCACACCAGCTCTGTGAGGCTGGTCCCCTTATCCCCATACAGAGCAGGATCCTGAGACTCAGAGGTCCATGACTTCCCTATATAGTAAGCTGAGGAACTTGCTCAGTTGGCAAGGCTGGAACTTGAATCTGTATCTTCCAACTCTAAGCCACAGTGGCACTGTGACCTCCCATGGAGTAGTCCCTGCATTTGCTGATGACCGTATATAAATTATTGCCAATTCTGTAAGAATGTAATTCAAATAAATGTAAATTTTCTGTAATTGCTTCAAGTGTAGACTCAAGGAAAGCTTCCAGAGAATGTCTCGTCTTTGCCCTGAGTACAGTGCGTAACCAAAACGGGTCTCAATGCTAGTGATTCCCTGTGCACCACTCCCCCAGAGGAACTTCTAGTATATGGAGCAAGCATGAACTCTCCTTGCATATTTTATTAACTCTGGCTTTGCATCAGAGTCTCTAGTGTAGCTTATGGCTCCTGGTGCCTGGGCTCCACCACAGATAGCTGGATCAGACACTTTGGAGGTGGAGCGCAGGTGTCTGTTTTCCAGGGGTTGTTAAGGTTAGTTGAGCAACAAAAATGCCTGTGGAGTTTTCGTTTTTTTTTTTTTCTCCTTTTAAATCAGAGCATAGATGTGCGCGAACATTTACAGAATTTATCTCTCCTACTGTCGTGGAGTTCAGCACCAAACTAAAATATGTGTACCTGTGCCATTTTACTAGATAGATTTTCAGATAAAATCTAGTCACTCTGAATTTGATTGAGGTACAGTTTTGTTAGCGTTCCAATAATATACTGATGTTTAAATACATCAGCCTATTCAGAAGGGAAACAACTTTCAACTCACTTGGGGCCCTTATAGCCAAGGCTGGCTTCATGGACGTGTAACCTGTGCTGACACACAGGGCCACATGCTTAGAAGGGCCTATGCCTGGTTTCGTGTTCCACTGTCTCTCTTTTGAAATTCTTAATAATCCTTGAACCAGGGGCCCTACATTTCCATTCTGTAACGGTTCCGCTTACAGCCATGGGCCTCTGTGCTAGGGCTACTTTGGCCTGGTTTTCCTATTGGTTGAGTGGAAAATGTGGTTGAAAAGGCTGCTTGTAAAATAAGCAATGAACAGATCCATGGTGAGAGGTGGCGGGTTGTGGAAGGTGCACGGTGAGGCTGGCGATGGAAGGCGAGAGCCGGCAGACTTGCTAGGAGAGAAAGAGAGGCCCAGGAGGGCAGGCCGAAGCCTCGGGGCAGGGGTGAGGGGGAGAGGGCCTCTGCTGTGGGGATGGTTGGAGGCGGCTACCAGCAGGCCTTAATATGTGAGCCTGAATCCTTTCTGAACTCTTCCCACGCTCCCTGTCTCCCTCTTTGTCTTCCCCCTACAAGTCACCACTTGTTTTCAGTTCTCCAGATAATGGAGTTCAGAAGTAAACAGCTGTGAGGAAAAAGGTGGTGGGTAAAGGACCTCTGTTCTCCGGACAGAAGGTCTCAGAGGAAACATCCTCGCCTTGATAAAAAAAAAAAAAGAGATGAAAAATCTGTTCCTGCTTATTCTCTCAGCTACAGAGCCCAGAAAGTCCTTGGGCTGCAGAGGTACCCCCTCAAATCTATTTATAGGCTACAAAATATTAATAATAAAGTTGAACCTACTGTTGTCATAAGAGTTATCTCCTTCATATATGTTTATCTTCTCCATGGGTTCAGAGGCCATATTTGAGGTCTTTTTTGTTTTTTTAAATTGGAGTATAGTTGATTTACAATGTTGTGTTAGTTTCAGGTGTATATAAAATAGATAACTAATAAGGACCGACTGTATAGCACAGGGAACTCTATTCAATACCCTGTAATTACCCATATGGGAAAACAATCTAAAAATGAGTGGATATATGTATATGTATAATTGATTCACTTTGCTGTACACCTGAAACTAACATTATAAATCAACTATACTCCAATAAAAATTAACTGAAAAAATTAAAAAAATAAAAACATAACTAATAAGGACCTCCTGTATAGCACAGGGAACTCTACTCAATATTCTGGAATAACCTATATGGGAAAAGAATCTAAAAAAGAATGGATATAAGTATATGTATAACTGATTCACTTTGCTATACACCTGAAGTCTTTTAAGACAAAATGAAAATTTCACATTGAAATGACTAGACATTTCAGTAATTCTGTAAACCCAATATTCTGAGTTTTCTTATAAAGACCTCTGGATTCTTCTGCTGCCACCCACTAATGAGAACAATTGTCTTTTTAAAGCTAGAAGGAAATTACACCTCAGCCCAGAATAGAGTAGTGCTGTCCTTTCTCTCTATAGGAAATATATACCATTTTTTCTAATATATCTAAAGATGCAGGAGTCCTTTCTAGAAATTCATTCTAAAATTGTGTTTTGTGACTCATTCTTGTCTGGCCTCTTCTGCCCTGAAGGTGGTTTTTGTTGTAGCTAGTCCCTCCCCAGTCCCTCAAAAAATCTAAAAGTATCAATTGGGAACTTCTGTTCCCTTCTCCCTACCCTCAATGATTAAAAAAGGTGACAGTGGTCACCTTTAAGGAAGAAAGAAAGGTATAATTATATTTACTGACCAGGGTGGTAGGTGTGTTCACTTTGCCAATATACAATGAGCTATAAACTAATGATCTGTACATTTTTCTGTATACATGTTGTAGTGTTGTGCTAAAGCTGGTTCACCCTAGTTCATGAGGGCCAATTGTTAAACAGGAATTTGTGAGTCAAGTGTCAAACTGTTGGTAGCTTAAAATTAACCATTAAGAGAGTATTTACATCATTAATTTAACAAAAATTACAAATGAGCAATTTTTCTTCTCCCAAACTGCATGTATTTCTGTTATACTGCAATAAAAAAAGTTAAAAAAAAAAAAAAAAGTACTCTCTGAGGGTCACCATATGAGAGCCACGGATAATTTTGCAATGTTTACATTTAAAATTTTACTTACTCTTAAAAAGTGGAGTCCTTGTTACATATCAAATGCTTTCATACATTATCTTGTGTAATCCTTACAACTGAAACAGATGTATTAGTCCCATTTTTCAGTTGATGAGACTGAGGTTGTTAGAGCTAGCAGCTTGCCTGAGGACACGTGATTCAGTTTAGTGCCCCAGGCTTTGCTCACGCTGGTTAAGAGCTCAAGGTAAAGATGGAGCCTGGCTGCGGTGGGGATGGGTTTGACTCCTGGCCTTGCCATTTCCTGGCTGGCTGATCTTGAGGAAGTCATAACTTCTTGGTTTCTCATATTGCACATCTCTAATATAATAATACCAATTACATAAGGTTGTTGTAAAGATTAAATGAGTTAACATATGGAAAGCATTTAAAACAGTGCTCAGCATCTAGTAAATATTACAAAATCATTATCATTATCGGTTCTCCCATATCCTCACAATGCTGTGGTCTGTCCTGCTGTATGTCAGTGAACCCATGGGTTTCTGAGCAATTCCATCCTGCTCTGAGAGCCAAAACTGCCAGGGCAATTCTGGCTTATTAGGGGACAGCTTACATAATTAACCAGGCCATGAATGACAAAGGCAGGCTGAGGACCTTTGCAAACAAAGACAGTAAAGAGACACAGAACCAAACACAACATGTAATCCCTGAATGGATCCTAGAGCAGAAACTTTTTTTTCTTGTGCTACAAAAGACATCTGTGAGTGAAACTGGTAAGATTTGAATGTCTGTACATAGTATAGTGCTGTATTAATTTCCTGATTTCTAATCATTATTCTGTGGGGAAGGAAGAGAATATCTGTGTTTTAGGAAATACACACTGAAGTATTGAGAGATAAAAGGGAATCATAACTGTAATTTACTGTCAAATACATATACGTATATACATATATGTAATAAATAAATTAATGCCCACGTACACAAGGAGAGAAAAGAGACAGAATGATTAACATGGTAAAATGTTAACATTTGGGGAATGTGGGTAAAGGGTTTAGAGAAGTTCCTTGAATTATTATTTTTTTGCAATTTTTAAAAATAAGTCTAAAATTATTTCAAAATAAAATGATAAAAATATTAATCAGTAGAAAAAACAGCCTAGTATAGTGAAAGAGTACTGAATTTGGACTTGGAAGAACTTTGATTCTAGTCACTATTTCCTCGTGCTGTTAGGCAAGTCATGTAAACTCTCTCAGGCTGTTCCTGAAACCGTGGACCTCAGATTGGGACTTGAACCCACAGTCTTTTAACTGAGATCACACACCTGGTCTCAGGACTTAATGAAGCTCAGGTTCTTGATGTCTCATCACAGAAAGAATTCAGTGGGAGACAAAGTGATAGGTAAGAAGTGGATTCATTTAGAGAGAAACACACTGCACAGAGTGTGGGCCATCTCAGAAGGTGAGAAAGGCACCAGGGTATGGGGTTGTCAGTTTTTAGAGGGGTGGGTAATTTCATAGGCTAATGAGTGGGAGGAGTGTTCCAGCTATTTTGGGGAAGGGGTGGGGATTTCCAGAAATTGGGCCACCACCCACTTTTTGACCTTAATGGTCAGCCTTGGATCTGCTGATGTGTTACAATGAGAGTATACTGAGGGTCAAGGTCTAGTGGAAGTCATTGACTCATCTGCCATCTTGGACCTATTTGGTTCTAATCAGTTTATGTCGTTTCCTTGGGCTATGTCATTCTTCTAAAGGTTGTGCCCTGCCCCCTTCCCTCCTGTTTCATTCCTAAATCTAAAAATTGAGAACAATAAGATCTACCTCATTGGGATGAATGTGTATATAAGTTGATGAGTGGATTTATAAATTTACAGCTCAGGATGGGCTTTGCTACAAGTCAGTTTACAGTGAAGCTAAGAGGCTCACCTGGGAATATCAGTCAAGAAGGGGAGAAAACTCAGGTGAACTTCTCATTTCATGTTCGAAATTCATTTTTGCTGACCCCCGTAGAGAAAAAAAGGTTTTGATAGGGAACATATTCTGTCCTTAAAACTTAAAAAATGCCTTCAATTAAGAAAAGGAAATGTAAATATGATGATCAATTGGAGAAGGAGTGATTCTCCATCTGGCTGTAGATCAGCATCACCCTTTAGATCTTTAAAAAACAGCAAATGGATGCTTGGACCCCATTCCCAGAGAGTATGATTCATTAGGTCTTGGGAAGGTCCAGGATATACGCACTTCAAATAGATCCACAGATACTTCTGATGTTCACGGGGGTTGCAAACCACTGCCCTAGATAGCTGGTAAAAGTAGGTGCCCTAGAAATCGGGGCTGGAGCCAAGCCCATCTGAGACTGTCATAAGTGATCTGAAGGAGAGAATGAAATCTCCCAGTGAACTTGGCTTTTCCTAGTACACTGGAGGCTCTCAACATGAATAATGTGCCCAAGAGATGGGTAAGGCCTCACACGATGAAATGGGGAACATGGGCAAAAAAAGGAGACTGAACTTCAACTGGCTCATCTTGGGTATTCATGAGAAAGAAATCAAAGTAGCCTCACAGAGTGAGTTCTATAACAATAAACGGTGACTCGGGAAAGGGATCTTGGAGTGTGTCCTGATGGTCCCCTAAAGACTTGGGCCCAAGGGGCAAATGCTGTCTGGGAGGCCATCTTTTCAGACTGACCTCATAAAGGATACTGGAAATTAAAAACCAAGGAAGTACAGTGCCCTTAAAAAAACAAAACCAAAATACCCACAGGTGTTTGTTTCTTGGGAAGTTCTTGTTGCTATACTTCACACACATTTCAGTTTGAAAAGCTCCAAGAGGAAAATGATTAAATTAGAAAATAGCAACTAAAGTTATTTAGAAGATATGGCATCACTTTTATAAAGACATGTTAGAAAAGTTTAAAAAGCTCTTAAATCAGATCAAAGCAGATAGAATATAGAATCAGAATATATAATTAGCTAATTAGGGGAACAGTTGGGATGGACTTTTCCACTAAACCCAGAAAGAATTGGAGAGGGCAAATGTTGAGATAATTTAAGATTAAAGAAAAAAAGACCTCCTTACATCCAAAGATTCAAAGGGTCAAAATGGCTAGAATCATATGTTAATAATATCTTTTGAAGGGCAAATTGGAGATGTGGAAGGAATATTTTTAATCTTTGATAACAATGTTATAAAAGGCAATTGCCATATTTTTCTATAAAACTTTCCTCACTAGTACTACCAAAAAAGTTATTCTGGGCTAAATATATTCCAGTGAAATTTCAAGCTTCTTATTATGTATTTAAAGAGCTTGTTGCACAGTTCCTGGGAAAGATGAATCGAGACAATGGCCCTGAGCTGAGATGGCCCGTGCTCCTCGTAGGGAGATAACAGCCCGGGAGACAGCTGCACGAGAAGAAAGAGATGAGTTGCCAGCTAATTCTAAGAAGACAGGGAGGCTCCCATCTCCACCTGTGCTCCAGCCACCACCACTGTCATTGCCCAAAGCAACCGCTGAACCTCACACACCTTCCCCAGCTCAAAACCTCCGCTGGCTCCCTGTTTCCCACTGTATTACGTCAAACCTTCTTGGCTTGGCTTTCATAAAGCCCAGCGTTACAGCCCCCTAAAACCAGCATGCTTTTAGCTCCAGTCACTCTTCCTTTCCTGATGCCCAGGGACAAAGAAAGGACATTTCTGACTAATGTCACATACGCAAAAGTTGTTGGGTAGTGCTTATAGGAAAGCTCCTTAAAAGCAGGTACACTCAGCTGGTAGTATCCTGTTGCCCTCTGCCCTTCAGTTCTTTCTGCCTGGAATGAGCACATGATGCTAGAGACAGAGTAGCCACCTTGGAACTAAGGGGCAATCACAAGGGAAAGGCCAAGATTACTGCAGAGATCTTGGACCTGAATTGTTGAGCGGCTAAACCAAAGCCTATCATGGCCTGCCTCCTCACTTCTTGTTTCACAGTAAGAAAACCTCTAATTTGTTCTATTTTTGGCACTTCTGTTCCTAGCAGCCAAATTCTTAACGGAGATAAATAACAGTAATAACTACAATAATTATGATCATAACAACAGCACTGTTGTAAATGCTTTGCATTATCTCATTTAATACTTACTGATCTATGACGGTTATCTCTGTATGACAGTTCAGGAAACTGAGGTTTAGGCCCCATAGCTAGCTAAGAAGCAGAGTTAGGATTTGAGCCCTGGCAATCTAATTTTTTTAATTAATTAATTTATTTATTTATTTTTGGCTGCATTGGGTCTTCGTTGCCGCGTGCAGGCTTTTCTCTAGTTGCAGCGAGCAGGGGCTACTCTTCGTTGCGGTGCGCGGGCTTCTCATTGTGGAGGCTTCTCTTGTTGTGCAGCATGGGTTCTAGGTGCACGGGCTTCAGTATTTGTGGCACGCGGGCTCAGTAGTTGTGGCGCACGGGCTTAGTTGCTCCGTGGCATGTGGGATCTTCCTGGACCAAGGCTCAAACCCACGTCTCCTGCATTGGCAGGTGGATTCTTAACCACTGCGCCACCAGGGAAGCCCTGGCAATCTAATTTTAACTGTTTGTGTTGTGATTTCTATTACCCTACTAAGTGAAGTAAAACAGCAAGTAGCTCAGTTGAGATTCTGGGGTCATGGATGCTATTCTCCTTTATGCCAAATACACACATCTCTAATCTAGGCATCTCCAATAAAGATTCCTAAAACATACAGAATCCATGCTTAAAAAGAGTAAAGTTAGATCAAATAGATTTTCCAGAAGAAAATCTTCCCTATGTGAGGATTTAGAACTACCTGCCCTGTGTCTGTCAATTCCCTTACACTTCCTCAGCCTGAGCATTTTAGCCGGATGTCATCCTCACCTTGTAAGAGTCTGGGATGAGATCTTCATTGATTTACTAAATCCCTACCCTTTCAGATGAAATCATACCAAAGGAGCAATTTAGTGCCAACTTCAGTGGTTGTTTTCTTTAGTGCAGGCACCATGCCTACTCCCTGGGACCCATAACTCCCCTAACCCAAGTGGAAATGATCTACCTTCAGCGGGATACACTTGGGTTGATTTAGGAAAAACCAAAACAAAACCAAAAGCAAACCACTCCAAAACTGCCTATGATATTTCCTGAGAAGATTTTTCAGAGGCCCTTTCCAAGCAGTTTCTGATCACCACTGCGCTTTGACTCAGTCATAACAACAGTAAATTTGAGGGAACTTTTGCGATACTAGTTTTTATGGTTAGGCCAACTAAAAATTAATTGAATTGCTTGGAAAATCAGAATCACAGAAATTAAGCACTGAGTCCCAAAAGAATTTTGTACAATCCTCTCAATTATATTGCTTTCTCTTTCTTACACACTTTCCATCTCCTAAAGATGAATAATAGCAGAAAATGCTGATGTTTAACATTTCTAGTTAGAATACATTTTGAACATGTAAAACTAGAGATGCTTATGACAAAATTCATTTAGAGGTAGGAGGTCCCAGTTTTCTAGCTATTCTACTTTTGATCTTCCTCCAACCCATTCTCTCTACTGCCACTAGAGTGTTCTTCCATTGCTCCTTATTTAAAAAACAAAACACAACCCATCACAACCTGGACCTAGTCTACTATTCCAAATTCTACTATAACCACTTTTCCCTTCAGATTTTAAACTCTAGCCACACTCATTTCAAATAATTACCTGGATACTCCATCTTCTGGCATATATCTGGGAAGCTAGGCATGCAATTTCCTCTGCCCAAATGCTCTTCCTGTACCCTCTTCCTCCCATCCCACTTTCCACTTTGTGACCTTAGAATCTCTACTTTAAGCCATCAACCAACCAACCAACAGAAAACAAGGAAAAACCCTTGTGGAACTTAAAAAAAAACTGATAAAGGTCAAACTAATCATCTAAATCAGGGGTCACCAAACTTTTTCTGTTAAGGGACAGAGTAGTAAATATTTTAGGCATTGTGGGCCATACAATCTCTGGCGCAACTACTCAATTTTGCTGATGTAGCTGCAGAGCAGTCATAGACATTATGTAAATAAAGTGTGGCTGTGTTCTAATAAAACTTTATTTAAAAAACCAGGCAGAGGGCCAGATTTGGCTAGTGGGCCATAGTTTGCTGACCCTCATCTAAAGCATGCTATGTCTAAATAGCACACATATCTCTAGCTGGCAACATACATCATTTTCCATGAGTATATTCATAAGTAGCAAAATCATACTGATCATACACAAGAGCAGATATTTTGTTACAAATTGTATCTGCCATGTGGGATGCATTCATATTTCTTACCAAAAAATCTAGTTAAAAATAATTTTAAAACCCATGAAAGCTAATTTTTTAGGGTAGGGATTATTGATTATACTTGAGTAAATGATTTAATGTACATTATATCATTTAACACTTCTTGGTACTTAACAAATGCTTAATTGAACCCAAATAGAATACAAATTCACCTTGTTACTGGTGAATTGTGCAAGGTTTTTGCTTTGTTTTTTCATGTGATTTCCTCCCTCCCTCCTTTTTTTCCTTCTTTCCTTTCTTCAAGAAAAATTTCTGACTCAGAGAAGGAGCCAAAAACCCACTCCAACTTTGGTCACTGCATAAAGCCATAACAACTGTAGCTTAGAGAGAGCAAGGACTGAGAATTTGGTACTAGTGAAACTGATGTTAAATTTCTTAATTGATACTCAAGATTTTGCAGGTTCTCATCACAGCAGTGATCTAAGGAAGAGGTCTTACTTGTTTTCTACAAAGATTAAATATGCTGCCTTTGTATAAGTTCTTTTCACTGATATACTATAATCCAAAAAACACTCCTTGCTTTTGGAAAAAAGGCTTAAGTGTTTCAAAACTATTTCTCCATTTAGTTCTGTATTGCTAAATCACTCAATATTTAATATGCAGTTAGTGCCTTCTTTCCCGCATTTCTCTTCTTTAGCACACTTTTGGGCAGCTAGTCTCTAAGGATGATCTTTATGAGTCACATTGTCCAGTGTTTGTGGCCTTGGGTATCCCCCCTACACTGAATATGGGCCTGGGATTCACTTTAACCAAGAGAATGTGAGGGAAGGGATGTTACGCCAGTTCTTGACCTAAGATTTAAGAAGGCCTAGCAGCTTCTGCTTTTGGCAGCCCTAAGCTGCCACGTAAGGAGTCTCTGCTGGAGACATGACCATGTGAAGAAGCAGCTCTGAGCTGACATGGAGAGAAAGGGACGCTCAGCTGTCTGACCTAAGCTCTCTTGTGGTTCTCCTCCAAAATGTCAGAGATGTGAAGGAGCTTTCTTGAACATTCTAGCCCATTTGAATCCCTAGGTGACTGCAGTCCCAGCCAGCATCACAGAGAACAAATAAACCACCCAACAGAACCCAGTAAACCACAGAAGTGTGAGAGAGAAAATGATTATTTTTTCAAGCCACTAGGTTTTGGGGTAGTTTATAACACAGCAATATAGAAATCAAAATACTTTAAAATGATTAAAAAGAATATATTAATAGTGTTTCTTTTCTGGGAATCATTGCAGTGAATATTCTAACCATACGGAGTTCCACCTGGAGTTAGTAAAAAAAAGAAAAAAAATTTTTTTTTTCCTGAAAAAAGTTTACTGACCTTGTCTTGACTTGGCCAAGAGGAACACGAAGTGAAAAACTAGATCTTCAGAATAGGGTAATTTGGGGATTACCTGTAACAAGTGATCAATCAACACATTTGTTTTCTACAGAGAGAAGCAAACAGGTGCTATGGAAAAATCATCACTGTTGGAGTCAGATGTAGATCTGGATTTGAATCCCAGCATTTTTGTTTACTTGCTGTGGGATCTTGAGCAAATCATTTAGTATCGCCGAACCTTGGTTTCCTCAGCTCCCAAATGAGAATACTGGCAGCTCCTAACTTTTAGGACTATTTTAAGGATTCAGTTAGATAAGCGTATGTAAAATGCCTAGCACAGTGTTGGTACATAACTGTACCAGCAAATCTTATTTTGTTGCCCTTATGGAGGCGTCATGACAAGAACTTGGCTGAATGGAAGGCCTAAGTCTTGGGGCATGCCTCTGATGCTGGATTATCTTCCTCCCACCACACTTCCTCTGATCACCCAAGGAGGTCAATAGGATGTGAAGAATTGAATCCTGCCTCTAACTGACAAGTATTACGATATCCATCTTGGGCTACTGTTATGGGCAGGACTGTGTTCCCCCCCCACCACATTCATATGTGCCCCAATTGTCTCAGAATGTGACTGTATTTGAAGAAGGATCTTTAAACTGGTGATTAAATTAACCTGGGGTTGTTAGGGTGGATCCTAATCCAATATGACTGGCATTCTTATAAGAAGAAGAGATGAGGACACAAACACACACAGAAGAAAGACTATGTGAAAACAGGGAGAAGACAGCCATCTACCAACCAAGGAACGAAGGCCTCAGAAGAAACCAAGACTGCCGACACCTTCATCTCAGACTTCTAGCCTCCAGAAATGTGAGGAAATAAAGTTATGTTGTTTAAGCCAGCCAGTCTGTGGCACTTTGTTATAGCAGACATAGTAAACTAATCTAGCTACTCTGAAAATGATTAAGGTACATGAGGCAAGTGAATACATCACAGGTTACAAAGAGAGTGGAAAGGAACATAGCAGAAGGAGAGAGGGGGGAAACAAAGACAGGATGGAGACAGGCCTTGCCACTTTGGGAGCTCAGGTTGTGATGGTCATTTGGGATCTGCCTAAGTCCATGCCTGAGCCTGGTAGGTAAAAGGTTCACCTAAGGACACCGAACATCAGAAAGAAAATTAGTCAGAACTTATTAACATCAGAAAGAAAATAACACTTCTACACCAAATGCAGAAAGAGATAAAACTCTGTCACTCGGGACCCTCTTTCTTATGGAAAGTTTTAAAACATCTTACAGTACAAGTAAAAACGGAAAATGCTTTGCTATTTTGAGACTTGTTCACTCTTGTAAATGACACCTGTGATGTCAACATTCAATGAGAGCTATTCAGAATCTGGCACTTTTAATTCATGTGAGAATGCCAATTCCACCGAGTAAAGAGGATATTAGAGTTACATTTAACATAGAGTGCAAATATTGCATTGGAGTAGGTTAGGGATAAAAATGTCAATTATATGTAAAATTAAATACCACCTTTTTGAATCATTTGTCTTGGCATCATGGAAAATTTTCCAGCCTTCTCCAAGAGTGTCACATTTGGTAACAGTAATTCATAAATGGCCTGATTCCCCAGTGAGTCACAGTGACTAAAATACTTTGAATAAATGTTTCACTTATTTATATTGTTGGGTGAAAACCACAATTTACTGAATTATCTGTGTTGGTAACATTTTTTAAAGAGTTACAATTACCACCTGCATCCTCTCAGTGCTCCATATATTGTTGACACATACAAGAAAGTGAGTAGATAGGATTAATGGATACTGATTGTGTACCCCCATGTCTTAAAACTCAACAAAAAAAGATTAATTAAATAGGCAGCCACAGTGATTATATTTAAAAAGAGAGCTTATTCCCATGAACAAATGATCCTGGGCACCAAAGCGGGGCATTACTAAATCTTTGAGCCTGGAAATTGTAAAATAACTTTTTTGTTTTTTGTTTTTTGTTTTTTTTTAAATAAGTGCTCATTTATTTTTCAGCTGGTAATATGTACATGTGAGATTTTAGTTTCTTTCTTTTTCTTTCAACAGATCTTTATTGGAGTATAATTGCTTCACAATACTGTGTTAGTTTCTGTTGCACAATAAAGCGAATCAGCCATACGCATACACATGTCCCCATATCCCCTCCATCTTGAGCCTCCCTCCCATCCTCCCTATCCCACCCCTCTAGGTCATCACAAAGCACCAAGCTGATCTCTCTGTGGTATGCTGCTGCTTCCCACCAGCCAACTATTTTACACTCAGTAGTGTATATATGTTGATGCTACTCTCACTTTGCCCCAGCTTCACCCTCATTCCCCATGTCCTGAAGTCCATTTTCTATGTCTATCTCTTTATTCCTGCCCTGTAACTAGGTTTATCAGTACCATTCTTTTTTTTTTTTTTTTTTAGATTCCATAAGTATGTGTTAGCATACGGTATTTATTTTTCTCTTTCTGACTTACTTCACTCTGTATGACAGACTCTAGGTCCATCCACCTCACTACAAATAACTCAATTTCATTTTTTTTAAATGGCTGAGTAATATTCCATTGTGTATATGTGCCACATCTTCTTTATCCATTCCTCTATTGATGGACACTTAGGTTGCTTCCATGTCCTGGCTATTGTAAACAGTGCTGCAATGAACATTGTGGTACATGTCTCTCTTTGGATTATGGTTTTCTCAGGGTATATGCCCAGTAGTGGGATTGCTGGGTCATACGGTAGCTCTATTTTTAGTTTTTTAAGGAAACTCCATACTGTTTTCCATAGTGTTTGTATCAATTTACATTCCCACCAACAGTGCATGAGGGTTTCCTTTTCACCACACCCTTTCCAGCATTTATTGTTTCTAGATTTTTTGATAATGGTCACTCTGACTGGCGTGAGGTGATATCTCATTGCAGTTTTGATTTGCATTTCTCTAATAATTAGTTATGTTGATCATCTTTTCATGTGCCTCTTGGCCATCTGTATGTCTTCCTTGGTGAAATGTCTATTTAGGTCTTCCTCCCATTTTTTAACTGTATGGTTTGTTTTTTTGATATTGAGCTCCATGAGCTGTTTATATATTTTGGAGATTAATCCTTTTTCTGTTGTTTCATTTGCAAATATTTTCTCCCATTCTGAGGGCTGTCTTTTTGTCTTGTTTATGGTTTCCTTTGCTGTTCAAAGGCTTTTAAGTTTAATGAAGTCCCATTTGTTTATTTTTGTTTTTATTTCTGTTACTCTAGGAGGTGTGTCAAAAAAGATCTTGCTGTAATTTATATCAAAGAGTGTTCTTCCTATGTTTTCCTCTAAGAGGTTTATAGTGTCTGGTCTTACCTTTAAGCCTTTAATCCATTTGTGGTTTATTTTTGTCTATGGTGTTAGGTAGTGTTCTAATTTCATTATTTTACATGCAGCTGTCCAGTTTTCCCAGCACCACTTATTGAAGAGGCTGTCTTTTCTCCATTGTATGTTCTTGCCTCCTTTGTCATAAATTAGGTGCCCATATGTGTGTGGGTTTATCTCTGGGAAATCTATCCTGTACCATTGATCTATATTTCTGTTTTTGTGCCAGTGACATACTGTCTTGATTACTGTAGCTTTGTGGTATAGTTTGAGGTTGGGGAGTCTGATTCCTCCAACTCCATTTTTCTTTCTCAAGATTGCTTTGGCTATTCGGGGTCTTTTGTGTTTCCATATGAATTGTAATTTTTTTTTTCTAATTCTAATTCTAATTCTGTGAAGAATGCCATTGGTAGTGTGAAAGGCATTGCATTGAATCTGTAGATTGCTTTGGGTAGTATAGTCATTTTCCCAATATTGATTCTTCCAATCCAAGAACATGGTATATCTCTCCATCTGTTTGTGTCATCTTTGATTTCTTTCATCAGTGTCTTATAGTTTTCTGAGTACAAGTCTTTTACCTCCTTAGGTAGATTTATTCCTAGGTATTTTATTCTTCTTGTTGCATTGGTAAATGGGAGTGTTTCCTCAATTTCTCTTTCAGATTTTTCATCATTAGTGTATAGGGATGCAAGAGATTTCTGTGCATTAATTTTGTATCCTGCTACTTTACCAAATTCATTGATTAGGTCTAGTAGTTTTCTGGTGGCATCTTTAGGATTCTCTGTGCATAGTATCATGTCATCTGCAAACAGTGACAGTTTTTTTTTTTTTTTTTAAATATGACCTTCCAATTTTTCTTTTATTTATTTATTTATTTATTTATTTATTTATTTATTTTGGCTGTGTTGGGTCTTCGTTTCTGTGCGAGGGCTTTCTCCAGTTGCAGCAAGCGGGGGCCACTCCTCATTGCGGTGCATGGGCCTCTGTCGCGGCCTCTCTTGTTGCAGAGCACAGGCTCCAGACGCGCAGGCTCAGTAATTGTGGCTCACGGGCCCAGCTGCTCTGCAGCATGTGGGATCTTCCCAGACCAGGGCTTGAACCCGTGTCCCCTGCATTGGCAGGCAGACTCTCAACCACTGCGCCACCAGGGAAGCCCCCAGTGACAGTTTTATTTCTTCTTTTCCAATTTGTATTCCTTTTATTTCTTTTTCTTCTCTGATTGCCGTGGCTAGGACTTCCCAAACTCTGACTGCCGTGGCTAGGACTTCCCAAACTAGTGATGTTGGTCTGTAATTTTCTTTTCTTGTAGTATCTTTGTCTGGTTTTGGTATGAGGGTGATGGTGGCCTCATAGAATGAGTTTGGGAGTGTTCCTTCCTCTGCAATTTTTTGGAAGAGTTTGAGAAGGATGGGTGTTAGCTCTTCTCTAAATGTTTGACAGAATTCACCTGTGAAGCCATCTGGTCCTGGACTTTTGTTTGATGGAAGATTTTTAATTACAGTTTCAATTTCATTACTTGTGATAGGTCTGTTTATATTTTCTAATTCTTCCTAGTTCAGTCTTGGAAAATAGTACCTTTCCAAGGAAAATTGTACCTTTCCAAGAATTTGTACATTTCTTCGTGGTTGTCCATTTCATTGGCATATAGTTGTCTGTAGCAGTCTCTTATAATCCTTTGTATTTCTGCAGTGTGAGTTGTGATTTCTCCTTTTTCATTTCTGATTTTATTGATTTGAATCCTCTCCCTCTTTTTCTTGATGAGTCTGGCTAAGGGTTTATCAATTTTGTTTATCTTGTCAAAGAACCAGCTTTTAGTTTTATTGAACTTTGCTGTTTTCTTTGTTTCTATTTCATTTATTTCTGCTCTGATCTTTATGATTTCTTTCCTTCTACTGACTTTGGGTTTTCTTTGTTCTTCTTTCTCTAGTTGTTTTAAGTGTAGGGTTAGATTGTTTATTTGAGATTTTTCGTGAGATGAGATTGTATTGCTATAAACTCCCCTCTTAGAACTGCTTTTGCTGCATCCCATAGGTTTTGGGTCATTGTGGATTTTTTCCCCCTTTAAATTTATTTATTTATTTATTTTATTTATTTATTTTTGGCTGCATTGGGTCTTCGCTGCTGCATGCGGGCTTTCTCTAGTTGAGGCGAGCGGGGGCTACTCTTCGTTGCGGTGCACGGGCTTCTCATTGTGGTGGCTTTTCTTGTTGCGGAGCATGGGCTCTAGGCACGCAGGCTTCCGCAGCTGTGGCTCACGGGCTCTAGAGCGCAGGTTCAGTAGTTGTGGCGCACGGGCTTCATTGCTCTGCGGCATGTGGGAACTTCCCGGACCAGGGCTTGAACCCGTGTCCCCTGCATTGGCAGGAGGATTCTTAACCACTGCACCAACAGGGAAGCCGTGGGTTATTGTGTTTTTATTGTCATTTGTTTCTATGTAGTTTTTAAATTTCTTCTTTGATTTCTTCAGTGATCTCTTGGTTATTTAGTAGTGCACTGGTTAGCCTCCATGTATTTGTGTTTTTTACAGTTTTTTTCCCTGTAACTGATTTCCAATCTCATAGCACTGTGGTCAGAAAAGATGCTTGATACTATTTCAATTTTCTTAAATTTTTAGAGGCTTGATTTGTGACCCAAGATGTGGTCTATCCTGGAGAATGTTCCATGTGCACTTGAGAAGAAAGTGTATTCTGCCACTTTTGGGTGGAATGTTCTATAAATATCAATTAGATCTATCTGGTCTATTGTGTCATTTAAAGCTTGTGTTTCCCTATTTATTTCCAGTTTGGATGATCTGTCCATTGGTGTAAGTGGGGTGTTAAAGTCCCCTACTCTTATTGTGTTACTGTCGATTTCTCCTTTCATGGTTGTCATCATTTGCCTTATGTATTGAGGTGCTCCTATGTTCAGTGCATAAACATTTATAATTGTTTTATCTTCTTCTTGGATTGATCCTTTGATCATTATGTAGTGTTCCTCCTTATCTCTTGTAATTGTCTTTATTTTAAAGCCTATTTTATCTGATACAAGTATTGCTACTCCAGCTTTCTTTTAACTTCCATTTGGATGGACTATCTTTTTCTATCCTTTCACTTTCAGTCTGTATGTGTCCCTAGGTCTGAAGTGGGTCTCTTGTAGTAGCATATATATGGGTCTTGTTTTTGTATCCATTCAGCCAGTCTGTGTCTTTTGGTTGGGGCATTTAATCCATTTACATTCAAGGTTATTATTGATATGTATGTTCCTATTGTCATTTTCTTAATTGTTTTGGGTTTGTTTTTGTGGCTCATTTTCTTCTTGTGTTTCCCGCTTACAGAAGTTTCTTTAGCATTTATTGTAAAACTGGTTTGGTGGTGCTGCATTCTCTTAGCTTTTGCTTGTCTGAAAAGCTTTTGACTTCTCCATCAAATCTGAATGAGATCCTTGCTGGGTAGAGTAATGTTGGTTGTAGGTTTTTCTCTTTTATCACTTCAAGTATATCCTGCCACTCCCTTCTGGCCTGCAGTGTTTCCACTGAAAAATCAGCTGATAACCTTCTGGGCATTACTTTGTATGTTATTTTTTTGTTTTTCCCTTGCTGCTTTTAATATTTTTTCTTTGAATTTAATTTTTGTTAGTTTGATTAATATGTGTCTTGGTTTGTTTTTCCTAGGGGTTAATCTGTATGGGACTCTCTGTGCTTCCTGGACTTAGGTGACTATTTCCTTTCCCATGTTAGGGAAGTTTTCAACTATAATCTCTTCAAATATTTTCTCAGACCCTTTCTTTTTGTCTTCTTCTTTTGGGACCCCTATAATTCGAATGTTGGTGCGTTTAGTTGTTGTCCCAGAGGTCTCTGAGAGTGCCTTCAATTCTTTTCATTCTTTTTTCTTTATTCTGCTCCTTGGCAGTTATTTCCACCATTTTGTCTTCCAGCTCACTTATTCGTTCTTCTGCCTCAGTTATTCTGTTATTGATTCCTTCTAGTGTATTCTTCATTTCAGTTATTGTGTTTTTCATCTGTTTGTTTGTTCTTTAGTTCTTCTAGATCTTTGTTAAACATTTCTTGTATTTTCTCAATCCGTGCCTCCATTCTATTTCTGAGATTCTGCATTATCTTTACTATCATTACTCTGAATTCTTTTTCAGGTAGATTGCCTATTTCCTCTTCATTTATTTGTCCTGTAGATTTTTACCTTGTTCCTTCATCTGTGACATAATTTTTTGCAGTCTCATTTTTTCTTTTTCTTTTAATGAGTGGGATTGTGTTCCTGTCTTACTGGTTGTTTGGCCTGAGGCTTCCAACACTGGAGTGTGTAGGCTATTGGGTAGAGCTGGGTCTTGGTGCTGAGATGAGGAACTCCGTGAGACCTCACTCTGATGAATATTCCCTGGGGTCTGAGGTTCTCTGTTAGTTCAGTGGTTTGGACTTGGAGCTCCCACCGCAGGAGCTTCGGCCCGACCCCGGGGTCGTGAAGCAAGATTCTGCAAGCCACGTGGGGCAGAAGAAAGAAAAAAAAAAAAAAGAGAACAATATCGAAGTAAAAAATAAAATTAGACTAGGAAAGTAACAGATATGTTAGGAAGAATATAAAAATAAAAATATAGATAAATCAACAACCAGAAGGTACATCAGTACCACAATAGTAAAAACGAGGAGGATGGAAAAGAAAAATGGGGGGGGGGGGCCTTGGCTGTGGAGGGCGGAGCCTAAGCAAGGGCAAGGTTTGGGCAGTGGGCGGGGCCAATGCTCAGGACCCACAGGGCTGGAAAAGGCCCTGGGGGCTGTGGCTTAGGCTGAAGGAAGAGAAGGGGCCCAGGCGTATCCCCAACCCCTGGTCTTAGAGGGCAGGGGACCTCACCTGGGAGCAGAGCAGGCTTCCTGGGCTCGAGTGGGCAGGGCAAACACCCTCCTCTCCTCTCCTGCTCCTCCAGTCTGGGAGGGCCCCTCCCTCCTGCCTCACCTGTTCTCCCCTTGGCCTCCTTCCTATGCCCCCAAGGACCCTTGTGACATGGAGGGGACTTTGGAGAGCAGGGGATCGGCCTGGGAGCTCAGCAGGCTCCCCAAGCCTGAGTGGGTGGGGCAATTGCCCTCTGCTCCTGTTCTCCTCCTCCCGGAGGGTCCCTCCCGCCTGCCTCTCCTGATCTCCCCAGCCTCCCTCCTATGCCTCCAGGACCCATGCAGCCTGGACGGGGCTTTGGAGGGGGGGTACTGGCTTGGGAGCTCAGCAGGCTCCCCGGCCCAAGTGGGCCAGGTGATCACCCTCCACTCCTCTCCTGCTCTTCCTGGAGAGTCCGCCCCCCCCACCCCCCCGCCTGCCTCTCCTGATTTCCCTGGCGTCAGGGGCGCCAATCCTGTCTGGCCTCCACTCCTCCACCGCCTCAGTCCCCCTACATCCTACCGGTTCACTTTGGGGCTCCTCCCATCTCCTTGGGCATCAGAGTCCCTGACCAGTGGCCAGCAGGCACCCTAGATGTGGGGAGACGCTAACTCCATGTCTTCCCACACCACCATCTTGACTCCGCCTCCTAAAATAACTTCTTTTAGTGAACAAGGGGCATTATATTGAAACTTGAAATTATCGGAGATTATGAGAATAGAGCTTTTAATTAACAAAACCAAGCCATAAAAATCTAAGAATTTACTGTAACTTCTTTTACTTCCTTTTAAAGCTGAAGTTCTTCAGATCATATAGAAACTTAATTTCCAGTTTAAAATGTAGTGCTAAATATGAACTAAAGGTTTAAGGACAATGAAGCTGACATTAAACATATACTCTTTCAAATTAGTCCTGATGGCTGTTAGAGTCATAAAATATTTAGAGAAAAGTTACTAATCCATGCGGTTTTATAATTTTAACTAATTTAATGATTCTCTTGTTTGTCAGCTTAATTAGTAGTGGAGGGAACCTTCTGAGTCCTTCAGTGACACTGTGGAACTCTGCCTTGCTTCTAATTTGGAAACTAATATACAAAATAATAAATCAAAAATATTGATCTTTACTTGCCTAGGTTATTCCCTTTTGTTTTTGCCTACATTTATTAATTTAAATGTAAAACATCATTTTTAAGTTGGGGAAGTCTGAATCTAACCTCTGAATATGTTAGAAAAAAAATGCCCCACAGGCCAGTGTGACAGTTACTGAATGACTAAAATATCGTGTACTTGAATGAGAAAAACTAATATGTATTCATCTCAGTGGAATGAAATTAGTCATAAAATCTCTAGCTGTAAAATGCTTATCACTTGATTTTCTATCATTTCCAAAGGACGAGTGAAAATCCCTAGTTATACTACTATGGATGGAAAAAAAATTCTTTGCTTCATTTCCTTTAGCTTATAAATTATTTATATCTTTCTTTTAAAAATTGTATCCTTGGGACTTCCCTGGTTGGCGCAGTGGTTAAGAATCCACCTGCCAGTGCGGGGGACACGGGTTGAATCCCTGGTCTGGGAAGATCCCACATGGTGCGGAGTAACTAAGCCCACGTGCCTCATCTACTGAGTCTGTGTTCTAGAGCCTGCAAGCCACAACTACTGAGCCCATGCAACACAACTACTGAAACCCGCACACCCTAGAGCCAGTGCACCACAACTACTGAAGCCCAGGCGCCCTAGGGCCTGTATGCCGCAACTACTGAGCCTGAGTGCTGCAACTACTGAAGCCTGCATGCCTAGAGCCCGGGCTCCACAACAAGAGAAGCCACCGCAATGAGAAGCACATGCATCTCAATGAAGAGTAGCCCCCATTCACCGCAAACTAGAGAAAGCCTGCGCGCAGCAACAAAAACCCAATGCAGCCAATAAATAAATAAACAAACAAACAAACAAACTGTATCCTCATTTGGATGGCACTGGAAAGGCGTAGACTACAAATAAAAATTTCTTAAGTAGGTTTCATTTAAAATATTGTTGACCTGAAATTATAATGCTGTTATCAATGCTCAGTGGTATTTTGTGGTATAGCCCTTAAGTAATGAAGCTAACTACTATTGGGTTGGCTAAAAGGTTCGTTTGTTTTTTTCCATAAGATGGCTCTAGTAGCACTTAGTTGTCTTTAACTTCATTTGAAACAACTTTGTTAGACTGCATGTGACAGCTGTCATATCAGCATGCACTTAAAAAAAGACTTACCAAAATTGGTGAATTTTTGTGTAGCCATTTTAATATTGAAGATGGAAGAAAAAAGCAACATTTTTGGCATATTATGCTTTATTATTTCAAGAAAGGTAAAAATGTAATGAAAACGCAAAAAAAGGTTTGTGCAGTGTATGGAGAAGGTGCTGTAACTGATCTAACGTGTCAAAAGTGGTATGCGAAGTTTCGTGCTGGAGATTTCTCGCTGGACAATGCTCCACAGTCGGGTAGACCAGTTGAACTTGATAATGATCAAATCGAGACATTAATTGAGAACAATCAATGTTATACCATGTGGGAGAGAGCCGACATACTCAAAATATCCAAATCAAGTGTTGAAAATCCTTTGCACCAGCTTGGTTTGTTAATCACTTTGATGTTTGGGGTCCACATAAGTTAAACGAAAAGACCTTCTTGACCATATGTGATTCTCTACTGAAATGTAATGATCCTTTTTTTTTTTTTTTTTTTTAATTTATTTATTTATTTTTTATTTTATGGCTGTGTTGGGTCTTCGTTTCTGCGCGAGGGCTTTCTCTAGTTGTGGCAAGCGGGGGCCACTCTTCATCGCGGTGCGCGGGCCTCTCACCATCGCAGCCTCTCTTGTTGTGGAGCACAGGCTCCAGACACGCAGGCTCAGTAATTGTGGCTCACGGGCCCAGTTGCTCCGCGGCATGTGGGATCTTTCCAGACCAGGGCTCAAACCCATGTCCCCTGCATTAGCAGGCAGATTCTCAACCACTGCGCCACCAGGCAAGCCCAAAATGTTCCCTTTTTAAAACAAATTTTGATGGGCGATGAAAAGTGGATACTGTACAGTAATGCGGAACAGAAGAGATCGTGGGGCAAGTGAAATGAACCACCACCAACCACACCAAAGGCTGGTCTTCATCCAAAGAAGGTGATGTTGTGTATATGGTGGGATTGGAAGGGAGTCCTCTATTATGAGCTCCTTCCAGAAAACCAAACGATTAATTCCAACAAGTAATGCTCCCAGATAGACCAACTGAAAGCAGCACTCGGCGAAAAGCGTCCAGAATTAGTCAACAGAAAATGCGTAATCTTCCATCAGGATAACACAAGACTGCATGTTTCTTTGATGACCAGGCAAAAACTGTTACAGCTTGGCTGGGAAGTTCTGATTCACCTGCCGTATTCACCAGACATTGCACCTTCAGAT
Organism: Balaenoptera ricei; assembly: GCF_028023285.1. NCBI lineage: Eukaryota > Metazoa > Chordata > Mammalia > Artiodactyla > Balaenopteridae > Balaenoptera > Balaenoptera ricei. The sequence goes on from NC_082639.1 coordinate 131,547,081, forward strand.
TTCCATTTATTTTGGTCTTTACAAAATTCTCTTAATGGAAAAAATTTCAATTCCCTGGAAGACCGTAAACGGCACCTGGAACAGTCCTTTGCTCAAAAAGATAAAAAGTTTTGGGAAGATGAAATTATGAAGTTGCCTGAAAAATGGCAGAAGGTAGTGGAACAAAAGGGTGAATACATTGTTTAATAAAGTTCTTGGTGAAAATGAAAAATGTGCCTTTTATTTTTACTTAAATACAAAAGCATTAAAAAAAATTTTTTTTAAACATTTTTGTTGAAGTATAATTGCTGTACATTGTTGTGTTCGTTTCTGCTGTATAACAAAGTGAATCAGCTATATACATATACCTATATCCTCATATCCCCTCGCTCTTGCGTCTCCCTCCCACCCTCCCTACCCCACCCCTCTAGGTGGTCACAAAGCACCAAGCTGATCTCCCTGTGCTATGTGGCTGCTTCCCACTAGCTAGCTATTTTACATTTGGTAGTGTATATATGTCCATGCCACTCTCTCACTTTGTCACAGCTTACCCTTCCCCCTCCCCATGTCCTCAAGTCCATTCTCTACATCTGTGTCTTTATTCCTGTCCTGCTAGGTTCTTCAGAACCTTTTTTTTTTTTTTTAGATTCCATATATATGTGTTAGCATACAGTATTTGTTTTTCTCTTTCTGACTTACTTCACACTGTATAACAGACTCTAGGTCCATCCACCTCACTAGAAATAATTTCATTTCTTTTTATGGCTGAGTAATATTCCATTTTATATATGTGCCACATCTTCTTTATCCATTCATCTGTCGATGGATACTTAGGTTGCTTCCATGTCCTGGCTATTGTAAATAGAGCTGCAGTGAACATTGTGGTACATGACTCTTTTTGAATTATGGTTTTCTCTGGGTATATGCCCAGTAGTGGGATTGCTGGGTCGTATGATAGTTCTATTTTTAGTTTTTTAAGGAACCTCCATACTGTTCCCTATAGTGGCTGTATCAATTTACATTCCCACCAGCAGTGCAAGAGGGTTCCCTTTTCTCCACACGCTCTCCAGCATTTACGGTTTGTAGATTTTTTGATGATGGCCATTCTGACTGGTGTGAGGTGATACCTCATTGTAGTTTTGATTTGCATTTCTCTAATGGTTAGTGATGCTGAGCATCCTTTCATGTGTTTGTTGGCAATCTGTATATCTTCTTTGGAGAAATGTCTATTTAGGTCTTCTGCCCATTTTTGGATTGGGTTGTTTGGTTTTTTTTGATATGGAGCTGCATGGGCTGCTTGTATATATTGGAGATTAATCCTTTGTCACTTGCTTCATTTGCAAATATTTTCTCCCATTCTGAGGGTTGTCTTTTCATCTTGTTTATGGTTTCCTTTACTGTGCAAAAGCTTTTAAGTTTCATTAGGTTCCATTTGTTTATTTTTGTTTTTATTTCCATTTCTCTAGGAGGTGGGTCAAAAAGAATCTTGCTGTGATTTATGTCATAGAGTGTTCTGCCTATGTTTTCCTCTAAGAGTTTTATAGTGCCTGGCCTTACATTTAGGTCTTTAATCCATTGTGCGTTTATTTTTGTTTATGGTGTTAGGGCATGTTCTAATTTCATTCTTTTACATGCAGCTAGCAGGTTCTTATTAGTTATCTGTTTTATACATATTAGTGTATATATGTCAATCCCAATCTCCCAATTCATCACACCCCCACCCCCACCCCCGCTTTCCCCCCTTGGTGTCCATGATACATCCACTTTAGAAGAGAGTTTGATAAAGCATACTCTTACCAAATGATCCAGCAATCGCACTCTTTGGTATTTACCCAAAGAAGTTGAAAACTTATATCCACACAGAAGCCTGCACACAGATGTTTGTAGTGTTTTATTCATAAATGCCAAAACTTGGAAGAAGCCAATATGTTCTTCACTAGATGAATGGATGTATAAACTATGGTACATCCAGACAATGGAATACTACTCAGTACTAAAATGAAATGATCTATCAAGCCATGAAAAGACATGGAGGAACCTTAAATGCTTATTACTAAGTAAAAGAAGCCAATCTGAAAAGGCTATACACTGTATGCTTACAAACATATGACATTCTGGAAAAGACAAAACTATGGAGACAGTAAAAAGACCAGTGATTGCCAGGGGCTGGGGAGAAGGAGAGATGAATACAAATAGCACAGAGGATTTTTAAGGCAGTGAAACTACTCTGTATGATACCGTAATGGTGGCTACGTGTCATTATACATTTGTCCAAACCCATAGAATGTACAGCACCAAAGGTGTAAACTTTGGTGAACTCTAATGTAAACTACAGACTTTGGGTGATAACAATGTGTCAGCGTGAGTTCATCAGTTGTAATAAATGTACCACTCTGGGTCAAGGCTATTGATTATGGGGAGGCAATGCACATGTCAGGGGAGGGGGTATTTCAGAAATCCCTGTACCTTCCCCTTGATTGTGCTGTGAACCTAAAGCTGCTCTAAAAAATAGAGTCTACTAAACAAGAAAACAACAAAAACAAAAAGCATAATGTTCATAATGCTAGATCATTAACTCATTATTTAGCAGCACTTGATCTATTAAGTTATATACAATACTGTTTTGCCAGTTGTCCTGTTACATGTAATTGTTTCATCTTCTTAGAATGTTAGCTCCATAAAGTCAGGGACTGTAGCTTATATAGTCATTCCCTAGTGATATGTCTAAAGGTAAATATATATATTTTAGCAAAGGAATTACATTTAAAGTCCTTAAAGTATGATGCAAAGAAATAATACAATGTAGAAAGTTTCCTGGATTTTAAATGTAGTTAAGCAGGTATCCAAGAAATATTTCTTAAATAAATAAATGAAGGAATAAAAGGTATTTTCAATTTACTGACTCTAAACATTAAAATTTCAGTTTCTTATATTGATTCTGAAGATAAGCATCCTTCTTTCTAAATGTGATTGGTTGGAAAACATAAAATAGAGAATGAAATAAAAATAGTTTAAGAAAAATTTAGGCCACAAACTAAATGTAGGAGGAAAAGCATGTTACATTACCCTTTGCTTGACTTTCAAAAGACAGGTCAGATGCCTAAACTACTCTTCCAGGTATGTTCAGTTAGTTGCAAAAGTGCTGTAAGTGCTATTCCTGTAAGTCACTTCTGATTAAATCTTCCCTTCCTTAAGCAAAAACAGAGTACAATCTAAGCATATCTAGGTGAAAAGGGGCATTTGGAAAACAGGTGTCCTTGTGTCAGAAAAACCAGGGAAGTCTGTGACTGTCCTACCATTCTGTGGGTTTGTTCTCATCCTAAAATGACGATGGAAAGAGCGACACAGATGTTTTGTTATTAGGGTTTCTGGGTGCCAAAAGCTTATCAGAATAGAAGGAAATGAGTAGGGAAAATAAATAAATAACAGAGGGGAAAAATGAAAATAATGGTGGCGAAAGCATGGCACTACTGATACAATTATACCTTTTCATTAGTATTAGAAAATAATAATTTCAAAATGATTGTACCATTGACAGTTTATTATAGGAAAGATTTAGTCTGTGTCTAGGCACCCAATAAGATCAATCAGCTGTTTACACTTGAATGCAGCAAGGCATATCCCATCACAAAACAGTTAACTGAATTGAGTCCTATGGTTTTAATTCAGTGATTACGTTAACTGAATCAGACAATACATAGAAATTTGCTTTATTATGTACTGCCATCTTGACAGGGAGAAAAACGGATCTTATAAATAATGGGTTTACAACATAGATGAAGATTTATATTTAATTGCATCCTTGGTGCATCCCTTAAGAATAGAAGCAAATCAACATCTCAAGGTTAGTAAAAGTTTACAAGTAAATTATGTACTGAGATTTAGTGATACTTGTACTCCTGCTACTAATATACCAACAGCAACAAAACCAACAGTAACTATCATTTATTGGGTATTTGCTGTATGCCACACCCTGGGCTCTACCCTTGTGGCAGATACTTAGATTGGGTCTCTCAATTTCTATTTCATCCTCCTTCTGTTTGGTAGCTAGAAAGCTACAAACTACATTTCCCAAACTCCCCTGCAGCTAAAGCTCTTATTACAAATTAGGCTCCACGAATCAGATGCATCCATGTGAGATTTGGAAGAGAGAGGCAAGACAAAGGCCACCTTCTTACTGCTCTGAATACTGGCAAGCAAGTCAGAGAGATAAGTGTTTGTAGTGGCCGGACTCAGCCTTCCAGTGTCTTGTCATCAGGTTCACGGCTGTGAGACTACAGTTATGTCAGCAGTTGTGGCCGAGGTGGCATCAAGATCAGCTGCCTGACCTCTGCATAGTAGTGTGGTGTGAAATCAGTGGCCCTGTGGCATCCCCTTCCTTCCACTGATTTCCCCTGTATTAAACCCCTTTCTTATTGAAACACCTAGTTTCTGTTTTCTATACTGAACTCTGATGAAACAGTCCTTTTGATATATTGTCTCATTCAGTGCTTACTGTGAAGTGTCATTATTTCTATTCTGCAAAGGGGGAAAATGAGTCTGAGAAAGGTAATTTTTCCTAAGTCACAAAGTTGGTAGGTGGAGAAGTTAGGGGTTTGAACTCAGATTACTCGACTCCAGAGCCTGTGCTCAGAAGCCGTATACTCCTCAGCCTGCCTTATACTTTAGATTCAAATTCAACTTTAAACTTTTGATTCACCTTTGAACGCAAGCTCAAATCAAGGAAAAAGCTAGTGAAAGCTCAGCTAATTTCTCTTTCTACTCATCATTTCTGTATGCTTATAGACTTTGGACTGACCTAGAAATAGAAATGCTGGTCTTGTAATAGTTTCAGCTTAGTCAGAAAAAAATAAGAAGTGTGTTCTCCTGGGAAGTCACTTCTCAGAAGTTTTCAAGCTTCCAGTTTTAGTAAAAGGACGTTTGATATCTTAGAGTAATAAATTTTTACCAGTCATTGAAAAAAATATAAAATATATCTCTGGACATAACTAAGGAAAGAAGAAAAAAACACCTGCAATCTTGATAATTATAATAATGACCAATTACCTGATCACAAAGAATATAAAGACAGTATGCATATTAGAAAAACCCAGCGTTCCTGGCTAGGAGATTAATGTTCTGTACACCGAGCTATGCAATCTCAGGCAAGTCACTTCCTTCTTTAGGCCACACTCTCCTCATTGGTGAAAAACAAGGGGGTTAGATTGGAATCTGAGTTCCTCAAAACCTAGAATCATGAAATGTTAGGGCACAAAAAGGGTTTAGAGCGGGACTCTCAATCTTTGTCACCTCACGGCACACACAGACAATGCTAATTCTTGTGTGACATGCTGAAGCCACAGCAGGAAGCCGTTCAGGATTGAAGGAACTGCTCTGAGGCCTCCGAAGATCAATTTCTCAGCTCACTTGTGGGGAAGTCTGAGCTCAGAGAAACACCAGTTCAGCCTCATCAGTTTCCACGTGGAGAAACTAAAGCGAATTTACAACAACCTGTAAAGTTAAAGTATATGGTACCGATGTATATTATCGGTTGTTACACTCATATATTATTTAATAACTTTTCCCCAACTGGTCCCCCCTTCAGTTCATTTCCTACACAGCAACCAGGGAGCTCTCTTAAAAAATACAGACCTGATCACATCAGTCCCCACTTCCCCTCTCATTGTTCTTAGGATAAAGACCCATGTTCTTTATCATAATAAAATAGCCCACTAGGCCCTGCATGTCCCAACCTCTATTTCTCCAGGGTCATCTCACACTATTCTCCCCAATGCACTTTATATCCCTTTTTTCCTTTCCTAAAACGGCCCAAGCACTTTGCTGCATCAGAGCTTTAGACTCTGGGGTCCCTTTTACTTTCCTCCCTAGCTGACGCTTAACTCATTACGATAGATCTCAGTTCAAGTGTCATTTCCTTAAGAAAACCTTCCCTAATCTCCCTTCTACATCAGGTTCCCCCACTACATTTCATCCTTTCTTTTACTACACAGCACTGATGACATTTTGAACTCGTTCATTTCTTTTTGTGATTATCTGATTAATGTCTGCTTTCTTCATTAGACTCTAAGCTCTGAAAAGGGCCAGCATCTCTTTTGCTTTTACTGTCTCCTGAGTGCCTACTGCAGTGTCATAGGCCATTTATGAATAATTGTTACTAAGACCTGACACTCTCACTGGAGAAGGCTCGAAAATTTTCCATGATGCCAGGACAAATGATTTAAGAGTATGTTTCAATTAAATATTTGTTTAATGAATAAATTTATGGTTTTGTTTGGGCTATATGTAGGAGTCTTCCTGGCAACTCTAATCTTTGAACTGACATAGTTCTGTACATCAAATTTCTTATGATGTGAAATATGGGTATGGTGATGCTTTATTCTAATTAATGAACAATATGGTCATTCACTTAAAAGCTTTCAGTGCAAATATTCTTAATTTTTGGATCGTGGAATACTTAAAAGCTTTGGACACTTTTTTCAAGAAAATGGATACATTCACAACATTTTATGAACAATCTCAGGCACTTAGTCCATGGACTAACCCTATGAATAAATTTCAAGTGCTTAAATAGGGCATAAAATGACTTTTTCTTGATCCTTTTGACTTGATTTGACTTGATCCTTTGATACCTTTCCAAGTTCACCTGCCATTCTCTAATATTATTTTAAACTGTAATATATCACAGTCCGTGTGGTTTCCCAGAATATACACCACTTCCTTTCCTGGAATTCCATTCTCACTTTTTCTTTTTAACATATCCTCCAATACTTGGAACGAAGCTTGTATCTTCCAGGAGCCTCACCTGACTCCCATGCTGGGAAATGGGTACCTCTTTACCATGACACCTGGTAGAGATCAGCCTCTTAGCATTTACTTCCTAATGTCAAAATTATAGTCTTTCCTGGAGAATTAAATTCTTTGAGTGTAGGGACCACGTCTTAAACCCCCCAACTCCCCGCACCCCAGTGTTTGGAACAGTGAATGACACAAACAGGTCTTCAATAAATATATGTTAATCTGAACTGTTGAAGAACAATAGTAGAAGAGCTAAGAGAACCCATAGATAATATCCCTCAATTGAGAGGACAAACTAGAATACTAATAAATAAATTGAAAATCTACAATGTATAATCGTCAACAAAGGTTATTAACACAAAAGACGCATAACAAAGTTATTTTACTGTTAAAAAAAATCTAGTCTAAGATATCAGTGTCCGTATGGGTGTCCATTACAGAATATCATCATACAACCAATAGAACAATGGATTCTTTATTAAAATAGTTTGAAGGTAATACTCAGAAAATGTATCATTACGACGCCCTCATGGAAAGGTTCAGTACCATGCTACGTGCTACTGCTGCACAATGTTTTACAATTCTCATTGCCCCATGAATAGTAAGCTGCAGATTTCAGCACTCAGGTGGTGACTGTACGGTAACAAAAAGTTAATGTATAACAAGCAAAAAGGAGAACTTTGCACAGAAAGTTATGTACACTGATATTCCAAGCAAAGAAATTAGTTTTGCTGTTTTAAACCTGCAGTTGTTATTCACTTACCCAACAGATAAGGTATCTGTAATTCTACAGTTGATACCAAAGGGGACCAGTAGTTATCACTGGAAGGATGACCATTCGTGACACAATAGACTATGAGCATAATGCAGAATGTGACTGGGAAGGCTCCAATGAGATGGCCAATTCACACATTCCTGTTTCACTGGCTCTAGAACTCCTCTCTTATGCCAGATTCACGGGCTGTCATAAGTCAGATATTGCAGCACGGGGTTGGGGGGTGGAGGCAAGGGATGGAAGCATTATCAGAGGATTCAGAGAATAACGATCTTTTAACACCCCCTCATCCCTGCTGAGAGGTGATATGCTGATTTCCTCTCTCAGCCTCATTCCAGCCCCCATGCCACTCAAACCGCTGGGAGAATGAGAGATATCACTGATGGAGCAGATGTTTTGTATACAAAATGCCAGGAGCAGTAACAAAGAGAGAAAAACACCAAACAAGAGTGGGCTTACAACAAAGATGGGAGCTGTCATTTATGCTGAATTTAAAAACAACAACAACAACAACAACAAATTGAATTATGTAGGAAGAAAGAAAATTTTAAAACCCTTAGAAACAAAAATGGTGTCCAGCACAGTTGTGGGTACACAGTGCAAAATGTAAGTGATACGAACTAAAATGTGGTGAAATATGAGAGTATGGTCGAGACAGGGAGAAAAGGGAAGAAGGAAGCAGAGAGAGACAGTATTTGATATTATTGGGAGAAAAAAACACCCAGTGCTGCACATTTGTCTCAAATAATAAACCAATCTGTGGATTTTCAAAGAATCAGCCATATTTTCTAAGGCAGACTTCCTAGCCTATTCCTACATTATGAGATAGAAATTTGGATGCTGCAACGATCTGGGGGCACCTACACAGGCATTCTGTATGAATTAAGCAAAAACGAATGTGCTTATCAATAATCACGTATGAATTCACCAAGAGTTCTGCCAAAGCCCTGCTGACAATGTAAGCAGCCTGCTGGTTGTGCGTTTTTTGAGGAATAAGTAATTTTAATTTTTCATCTAAAACTGAGGGGGGACAAGTTCATGCATAAAAATATAAGTTAATGAAGATAAAACATAAGTAAATATCCAATTATCCTAATTATTGATGGAGGCCAAATATTCTTCCCCCAAGCTTAATTTTCTGCTCTCACCCATCATTCCATCGTGAACTCTATAGAAGTAATACTCATTACATTTAAGATTGTAATATAAAGGTGGTGAAGTTAGAAAGTGTAAATTCTGGACCCAGACTGCCTGGATTCAATCTCAATTCTGCTATGCTCTAGCTGTGTGACTCTGGGAAAGTTGCTTAACCCTTCTGTGCTTCAGTTACTCATCTGCAAATGAGGTAGTAACATTTACGTCCTTGAGAGATACATAAGTTAATGCATGTAACACACTTAGAACAATGCTTGGCACACAGTAAGTACCCCCTGAAGCTAGTTAATATTGACACCATATAAATATATAAAAATACAAAATTAATAAGCAAATGACACAAAGGAGTTAATACAAATAAATTTCATAACATAGGTATCTTTTAAAATTAGCTACAGACATGATTGTACTGAGTTCTTAACTCATTATGACATAAAGATTTGTCCAATATAAGTTTTTTAAAAAAATAACTATAGTAGTTTGGATTTCATCTATACATGCAGCAAGAAAAGAATGTGCGACTTTGCTGTGAACAAGATACTTTCACAATGTTGTCCAGTTGCTACCTTTGTGGGTAAAGGAATGTTCAGGTTAAAGGAGAACAGGAAATAGCTACCATTGTCATTCTTTCACAGAAAGTTACAGAATTATCACAGGAAATTGCTTACACAACATTAGTATTTATGTGATAGTGGAGGTATTTGACGTTTGAAGATTAAAGTCCTTTCAGGTTTCTTGAGAAGCTTTCTATAACCTGCAGAATCTCAATACATTTGTTCTTGAAAACATTAGGAGGAATATTTTCCTTCTGCTAGATTATTCCTCTGTTTTCTCTCTTGTTAAAACAGAAATGTCCATAACTGTCTAATGGGCAAAGAACAGTAGTGGGCTTAGCAACTTCTCCTCTGACACCAAAGTGGGAGTAGTAGTAATATTTTATGAATGAAAAAGAGGATCAATTTGATTAGCTCAACAATGTTTTAGGCTCCTTTCTAGGCCCTCTCTAAGGACCTTCAATTAGTCACCTGAGAGTTACTTATTAACTCAGATCATGCTTAGTCACCGGCTAAAAAAATGAAGGATCATGTAGACCAAAGACAAGAGTTCAGGGTCAAACTGCAGAGAGCAAAGGACAATGAATGGATGATTATACTTTCCTCCTCATTCTTTCAGAGTCAGGGAAATGAGGCGACCAGGCAGCCTTTGGAGGTACTAATGTGAATGCAACATCAGATGTGCTAGTGAAGACACAAATATCTCCAGTTAAAAAGCGCACTTTGTTTCCCTTACTTGAGATCAGGATCAGAGCCATGAAACCCTTATGAGTGCTGGGCTTGGTACCTTTTTTTCTTTTACAGGATGCCTGTACACATAGCAGACACCATGCCAATGCTATTCTGGAAGTTCTTTTGACTCTAGGATTACTGGAAATAAGAGGAGCAGTGAGCATATTTATTTATTAGTTTTAAATAATATTTAATTCAGAGAGGTTACTATTTTAGCTACACATTTCTATCACTAGAGGATTATACTTGATGATAATGTAACCTCATCAAATCTAGATTATATAATTCTGGGATGAGTCAGTCTTTTAACTTCTAGTTTGTGACTTACTTGGGTCCCTTCATAATTCTTAATCACGTTCATTTGATCGTAAATATTCCACTTGGATATTTATTACCCAAAAAGTTAAATGTCACATGGTGAACAGGTTGCACTTAATAGACAAATGGTTGCTGGTCTCTCTCTGGATTTCAAGTGCCCTTGCTAACCTCTTCATTTCTCCATTCTGGTAAATGACCAAGAATTGACCATACTCATTCAACTTCATACGTCAACATAACTGAAGATCATCACGGTGAAGGGCTACAAACTAGAGACAAGCACCACTCAGTGGGAATGGAAGGACATTTTAATTTTTTAAAATTTTTATTGGAATATAGCTGATTTACAATGTTGTGCTTTTAACAGAGTCGGCAAAGGGAAGTTTTGCTCGTCTAGATAAAGTGTGTATTCTCACTCCATCGCTATTGGCTTATCTAGCTTTGGCCTCTCAAACCTCAGCTAAAAAAGGAATCATCCATGAGTTTCATTTTACTGCCAGGTGGTAGACGACAGAGTTTATACAATGAGACAAGAGGTTGGAAAACAAAAAAACAAAGAGGACCAAGTTTAGCTGCTATGGCACTGAGGCTAGCTAGCACCTGGGTACTGACCTTTGGATTGCTTGCAAAGGAATACAATCTGATACTCAGTCATAAAGAGCTACACTAAAAATGAAAGGCTTCTTTTATTTATACTTAAAAACGTATTATTTGAAACCAGATCTGTATGTGCTTTGTATTTGGTAAAAATAGAAGTAAGTGGTTTCTGACAGTGAAATTATACCTAGAGGTTTAGCTTTTTTTTTTTTTCCCGGCCGCACCGCCACACGGTTTGCAGGATCTTAGTTCCCAAACCAGGGATCGAACCGGGCTCTGGCAGTGAAAGCGCTGAGTCCTAACCACTGGACTGCCAGGGAATTCCCCCTTATAGTTTTAATTTAACTGGGATATTGTTTGTGAAAGAGCCAAACAGTACTTACACTTAATGGGCACAACATAACAAAACTTATAGTCTTCCTGTTGACTCTGATATATTTATTTTCCAACAGCCAAATGTAATGGTAAAGATTATGATAATAATGATAAATATAATATTAACTAATAATATTTATTGAATGCTTCCTATTCTTATTGATTTACATATATCAACTAATTTATTTCTTGTAACTACCCTTGGAGATAAGTATTACTATGTTCATCTTAAAGGTGAGGGCATTGAGTCACAAGATTTTAAGCAACTTCCTTAAACAGCTAGTAAGTGGCAGAGCTGAATTTAAACCCAGGTAGTCTGGTGCCAGATGTACTCACTGTACTGAGAACACTTAGCGTGGTACCTGGCAGAAAGTGAATGCTTAATATTGTTATCATTACTTTCAATATGACTAGGTTTAAGAAAAATGCATTGAGTGCCTAAGCACTGGGAAAGTAAGCAATGACAAAAAAAATGCAAGGTCACTGTTCTCATTAAGCATAGCATTTAGTGGAGGAGATAGATATTATTCCAAGAATTGTACCCTATAAAGCAGAAATGATTACTTGAAGTAGAAGAATATTTCTAAATATTTTAGACCACTAACTGACAAGGGATTAATTTCCAAATTACACAAAAAGCTCATACAGATAAATATCAAAAAAACCAAACAACCCAATCAAAAAATGGGCAGAAGATCTAAACAGACATTTCTCCAGAAAGACACACACAGATAGCCAACAGGCACATGAAAAAATGCTCAACATCACTAATTATTAGAGAAATGCAAATCAAAACTACAATGAGGTATCACCTCACACCAGTCAGAATGGCCATCATCAAAAAGTCTACAAATAATAAATGCTGAAGAGGGTGTAGGGAAAAAGGAACCCTCTTACACTGTTGGTGGGAATGTAAATTGGTGCAGCCACTATGGAGAACAGCATGGAGGTTCCTTAAAAAACTAAAAATAGAGCTACCATAGAGCTGCAATCCCACTCCTGGGCATATATCTGGAGAAAACTCTAATTTGAAAAGATACATGCATCTCAATGTTCACTGCAGCACTGTTTACGATAGCCAAGACATGGAAGCAACCTAAATGTCCATCAACAGATGAATAAAGAAGATGTGGTATATATACACAATGTAATATACTCAGCCATGAAAAAGAATGAAATAATGCCGTTTGCAGCAACATGGATGGACCCAGAGATTATCATGCTAAGTGAAGTCAGTCAGAGAAAGACAAATATCATATGATATCACTTATACATGGAATCTAAAAAAAAAAAAGGATTTATTTACAAAACAGATATAGACCCACAGACATAGAAAACAAACTTATGGTTACCAAAGGGGAAAGAGTGGGGGAGGGATACATAGGAATTTGGGATTAACATATATAGACTACTATATATAAAATAAACAACAAGGACTTACTGTATAGCACAGGGAACTATACTCAATATTTTGTAATAACCTATAAGGAAAAAGAATCTGAAAAAGAATATATATATGTATATGTGTGTCTGTGTATGTGTGTGTGTGTATATATATATATATATATATATATATATATATATATATATATACACACACAACTGAATCACTGTGCTGTACACCTGAAACTAACACAACATTGTAAATCAACTATACTTCAACTTAAAAAAATAATAATAAATAAATAAATATTTTAGACTGCTATACTGGATGATTAAAGCATATGCTTCTATTATTCCTATTATCTATTCACTTAAACTCTGCTGCCTGGTTAAAGTTTTGGAAACTCCACTTTGTCAGGTCATTGCCCTATTCAGAAACCTTTAATTGCTTCCAGAGCCTAAGTAGCCACTGTGTGTCATACATACCAACAAACCCCCATCCTCCACTTATGGCAGACGTTAGTATTCCACGATGGCATATCTTTTTCTCTTTAGTTGTGGTCTTGCAATCTTAAAATAAATCAAGGGTTGGCACTTGAATTGAAACCTTTTTGCCATTGCTGACCCAGTTTGCTGGACAGAAGTATTGGTTCTGGACTCAGACAAACAGGTTTAAATTTCAGCTCTCGGCCACTTATTTGTGGTGTGATGCGGGGCCAAGTCATTTCACCTATGGGAGCATCACACTCCTTACATGTAAAGAGGGGATAATAAAAGCTACCCAATAAGGTTTTTAGGTAATGCAGTGAAGCCATTTAGCACAGTGCCTGGTATACATTGCTCAGTAAACTGCAGTTGCTATTTTTATCATCATAATCCTAATGTTCATTATTGCCATCAGAAAAAAAAAAAAGCCTTCAGAAACCTCCATAATCTAGCTCTAACTTACATTTCCAAATTTATCTCCCGTAACCTACTAAAGGAACCCTCCACTTTAACTAGATTTGGGTAACTCATTGTTCTCCCAAAACTAGCCTGCCTTTCCCTCTTCCTCTCTGCATATAAAAATCTGCCTTATTCTTCAAGACCCTTCTCAAGTGCAATTTCATTAATGAAATTCCCCTGATCCCTTCAGCCACAGTTGCACTGCTCTCCATTATACTCTCACCATACTTACTGTCTGTTCCTGACATTTCATCATACCCTCACTGCCTGACCACATTCTCTTACGCTGATGTTTAATTTTATATTACAATCTCACTGTATATGTGTATTTACTTGTTTTCCTAGCTAAATTTTCAATTCCTTGGAAGGCAGCTATGCTAACCACTATATATATCACCAACGCTTCAACTCCTTAAAGGCTGGGACTATATAATACTTGTGTCCTCAAAATAATACCTAATCAAATGATCGCACATTATCATCAGTGAATGAATGGAATAATATGTACGCACATGTGTTTCAGTTAACTTAAAAATGAGTCATGGATTAAGAAGAGAAAATTATCTGTTAATTCTTCATATGATGTTGAAGGACTCAATGTTATAAGAAAAATATCTGGCTTTCTACTTTGAATTAGATTATTCTTCCTTTGCTAGTCATACTTAAAGATTTTTTTTCTTTACATTCACACCTATATCATCATATTTGAGCCTCCGTAGTATAAGTGTTAGAAGAAGACTCTACCTCTCCAAACAAATTAGACAAGGCTTTTTGTTTTTTGTTTTTATATGTGTTTTTAAAATTTGTGCAGTTTTCTTTAATATGCATATAATCATCAGTCAGTACTAAAGAAATCTCGAATAATTTATATTCCTCTTTGACCTGAGAAACATGATACATGTTTTTCATATCGGGTTTGAGTAAAATTAGGAATCCAAAGGCTCCATCATCACATGTAACTTAGCCCAGTGGCTCCTGTCACCACTCTGCAGGTGCTATGGGATGGGGCCGGGATGACATGTCACTGCTCTCTAGCAAAATGGGAGAAATCAGGACACTAAAGCAGTGATGAATCAAGGGCTGGCAGGAGTAGTCCGCTCTGAGGCGGGGACAGTATTTTCTAACTGGCATTGGAGCTGCCTGTACAGGGTAAATAAAAAGCAGACAAACTTTTAGTGGATTCTACTATTGTTTTAAAAGTATCTACAGAAAATGCAACCACATTTTGTCTGTACCTGTAGCAGACTGCTTCTACTACCGTGCCCTTGGTGTGTCATGGCAATAAAGTGAGCTTTGAGTAAAGCTAAATTTATCCAATTGAAGAGACAGGCCATTATTGTGCAATTAAATGATGTCGGCAATTAAATGTCCTTTCAAAACAAAATGATGGTGATGATGGGAAACAAGTTTTTTTTTTTTTTGGCCACGCCACACAGCTTATGGGATCTTAGTTCCCTGGCCAGGGATGGAACCCGTGCCCCCTGCAATGGAAGTGTGGAGTCCCAACCACTGGACCACCAGGGAATTCCCAGAACCAATTTTTTAAAATACCCTCATTTGGTCAATTTTTTAAAGTTGATTGTTATGCCTATCCCCAATGTGGGCTTTGTTACTGTTGCTCATTGCTTGGTTTATTTTTGGAAATGTTCCTAGTCTTTGAAATTCCATGTCTGAGAACAATTAACCAAGACAACAACTTGACCTAACAGAGTATGCGTGTGCAGTGACTTTTGGCCTAAGGCAATGGTTCTCAAAGTGTGGGGCTCTGGACCGATGGCATCAGTGTTAACTGGAAACTCTTTAGAAATGCAATTTAGATCTACTGAATCAGAAACTTTGGAGCATAGACCAGCAATCTGTGTGTTTAAAAAGCCCTCTAGTGGATTCTGCTGCTGCTAAAGCTTGAGAACCACTCAACTTTCCAACTAGGTACGGAAGATGAAAAGGTGCTGAGCCAAAATGCCTGGAGATTTTTAAATGCCCCTGTAATGTCCAGTGATTCTTCATCTAATTTATTTTGTATGGATTTGCCATAGTTATTAATTAATCAATATTTCCAAAGGAATTTATCTAGATTTATTTCCTAGAGTCTATAGTGAATGACTTTATAAGTGCCTATTCAAAGTGGGAAAAATAATGCTAAATATAGACCTTAAGTGATTAGGCTAATTACTCTTCAGAATGAGAAGTCAGTCAATCTAAAGAAAGTTGGAGCTGAGGCTGTATCTGAGGAACTGAAAGACCTGTGGACCTTTGAACTCCCTTTGTGCAATGTCATTTCAGTCATTATAATGATTGCATGGTTATTTTAGTATTAATGTCTATAGAAATTTCCATGAAGTAAACAGGTATTACGACTGTTTAGGATAAATTATTCCAGCACTTTATTAATAGAGATCCGCTGTCTTGAATAAAAAATTAAACTCCTACCTATGCTAAATGAGGGAAATATTGGAGATCCATTTATTACTGAGATAGTGTGAGGACTGTCTGGGGTGAAAGTAACTGAAGTAATCTAGCAAGGAACATGAGCTCCACGTATGGCAGGATACAGGAGGGAACGTGAAATTGTGCCTTACAGATTCTTTTATCCGAGAAAATAACCAATTCTGATGAAATACTAACTGGACTGTAAAGAATTATAATTTGATAGCCTAATGCTTCTTATATTTTCAGGATGTTTTTAAGGTTAATGTAGAGACTTTGAAATATTATGTTTGAGAAGGAAGAAAATTCTATGCAAACCATCAGCTTTCCACATGCACATGTATCAGGTTTGACCTGCACACACAGTCAGCAATAAAAGATGCCGGCAGCAGCAGACTTTTCTGACAACTGGTAAGTGGAGGGAATAGTGGGATGTGGCCCTTGAAAGTAGGGCTCACCCTCATCAGGCTGTGACTTTTCAGCCATACGAAGAGAGAAAGGGGGATGAAGGTGCACTGACCCCATTCATGATACCTTCTCCCAGTTCCCCCCTGCACTGACTCAACAGACATTGACTAAAAGCCTGCAATATGGTAGGCAGGAGCTAGAGAGACAAAAATCTATGAGAGGTCCAGGCCCTCAAGGCACTTACACAACCAGCAGGGTGGAAAGACATGACTTAGTTCCTGGCACAACTGTGAACCACATGCCCAAGCTAATTTATGAGTGCAGATTTGAAGGATCTGAGAACTGTTTTCAGCTGTGAGAGACCCAGGGCCTCTGTCCTTGTTAGCCTTAGCACGAATCAATGCTCACATGTACACACACATGTACCCCAGACCTCTAGTTACTCCTGGAGGGGCATTTTGTCAGCCTCAACATTGAGGCTTCCCCCAAGAAACCCAGGTCCTCAACCAAGTCATGGCTGCCTTCTTCCTGAGAAGCCAAAGATGTCCCCAATCAGAGACTGGGACTCCCTTGGGAGTGTAATAACCCTTGGCTGCAGCTGAATCCATTGACAGAGGCTACAGATCCCCTCAAATTTCAGAGGTTGTTCCTATTTCCAATTCTCACTGATTCTTCCAAGCAAAATAATCCCTTTGCTGGCTTGCCCACAGGGTCTAGGTTTCCCTCAAAAGCAGAATCATGACCAACTTTTTCCAAAAAGTCTGAAGGGCAGTGGTTTCCAAATGCTAGTTTAATTGTTAGCTATATCAAAATCACCTGCAACATTAAAAAATACAGATACAGGAAGCTCATCCAAGACCTACTTAACCCAGAACCTTCTGTGATGGAGCTCCAGGCTCATGTAGTTTTAAAAATTCCACAGGTGATATCGATGCATGCCATCAGCTGGGAACCACTGCACTAGGGCAGTGGTTCTCAAACATTAGGGGCAACAGAATCAAAATACAGATTCCTGGGCTTGACCCCCAGAATTTCTGAGTCCATAGCTCTATGGTGAGGCCAGAGAATTTCATTCCCACCAAGTTCTCAGGTGATACAGATGTTGCTGATCAGGGGAGGAGCTTGAGAACGACCGTACTAGGGAAGGGCAGGGGCCAACTCTACCAGAAAGCCGGTCCCTGGCTAAACACCCCTGTTACCCTGTTGACCTCCTATGGCAGATACTGCTCGTCACCTCCCCAGTGCTCGTTCTCCCTTTCTGCATTCTAGAAGAAACTTGATTTCGCTGGAGGTACTAATGATTCTCAACTAACAGAACTCCATTTACCAGCTTCCCTTGAAGAAGGGGGTGCTTGTAGAACTAAATTCCAGCAAATAAATCATAAGCAGAAGTTGTTGGCTGGGGCTTCTGGAAAAGCTTTTTAAAGTGGGTGGGGAGGAGGGTGCTGGCTGAGCTGGCATTTTCCACCTTTTGCCCCCTGCTCTTCCCCTTTTTCAAGCCTGGAACACAGAAGTGATAACTGTAGTTCTCACAACCATCCTGGGATATATTATACAAAGAATCTGGGAAGATCCCCCACTATTTAATACATTAATATTTCTGCAGCAGTGTGAACAGTCACATTAAGTGGGTTATATAGAAATTATATATGTGGGTTCTGCGTTCACGGGTACGAAGGGTGGATTATACTATGCCATTTTACATAAGGGACTTGAGCATCCACAGATTTTGGTGTCCTGGAAACAATCCCCTGTGGATACCGAGGGAGGATCAGGTTAGGCTTTGCCCTCAAACTTATGAAAAAGCTTTGGTTTCCAGAAATTTTAGCATCGCAAGGATGGTAGTCTCTCAGAGTACCACCATCTTCACTTGGAGATGGGAGTTAATCTAGTCTCCTTCTCCTTGGATGTGTTAATCCTTCACATCCAATCAGTCTCTGGGGCTGTCACGTCTATCCCCCCAAAAGTCTTTTGAAGCTTCCTGCTTCTGGCTATCCATACTGTCATAGCCGTTCAGACTACCAGAATCTTTCCCTGAATTATCTTAATAGCCTTCTCCCTGGTCTGTCACCCTCCCAACCCCGCTTTGATTTGCTCTCCACACTGCAGCCAGAGTGACGCCTATAACATAGCGATGATTGTGCTAATCCCCTGCGTAAAACATTTCTATTGCCCTCTGGATAAAGTTCAGACGTCTTAATATGACTTTACAAGGCCCTTGCTGGTTTTTCAACCCTTATCTCTTGTCATTTTCCATGTCAAGGTCAAAACCCCTGCCTTACTAAACTATTTTTAGATCTCTTAGAGAAAGCTATTTGCTCTTGTCCTTGTACAAGTTGTTCCCTCTTGGACAATGTACTAGTAAAAATCATAAATCTTCGTTCAACACAGAAACTAAAACTAAAGATAAATTATGAGTATTAGTGTTCAGAGGCCTACACTAACCAAAGCCAAGAAATCCAGGCCTGTCCAATCGTCTTATACACTATACACCTATGTTTATTTTTGGTAAATGCTTGATTCTTTTTTTTCTAGAGTGTACCAGAACAAGAATCAATGCAGAAATAATTACACATCCAAATTCAGACTTGTTTTGATTGACTAGTCATACATACAATTAAATATTTTACATGTTTCTTAAATTTTTATTTCACAACCACAGAAGTGATATAACCAAGTTATAGAACATTTGGAAAAGAAAAACAGAGGAAAGACCCATATTTTCATCATTCTAGAAAACAATTACTATGATTATTATCTCCTAGAAGGTGAGCTCCATAAAGGCAAGAGCTACGCATACCCTGTTTATTGCTGTGTCCCCAGTGCTGTTTTTAGTTTAAAAAAATGTAAATATCTGGATGAATGACCGATGAATCTGGATGAATGACTGATGTATCATTTTGGTGTACAGAATTCAAAATTCAAACATACTCGAATTTTCTACCATATACCTATTAGGCAACTTTGAGAATTTCAATTACAGTATATGTAAAGTGTTGAAGATAATCAGAGAAAGACAGTCCTGGGAACAGACTACAGAAGTAAAATGAAAGGCAGAGGAATATATATATTTTTTCAATAAAGCTTTGGGAGAGATAAAGAAAGCAAGGAGAAAGTAAAACTGACCCTCAGAAGTATCATCAGTGACATGGGTGAGAGGAGGACTAATGCTGAAGGGGATAGAGGGGAGGCATACACAATGCGGAGTCACAACATCAAAAAGGCATCACACATTTTCATGGACAATGGAAAGCCAACAAATGACTTTGCATAAAGAATACATGCCATACAATAAAATAAATATGTCAGTATCTTGTTAGAACTGTAGGTGGAAGCCATCTAGAAAAGTTTCTGATGAGCAAAGGAATGACTGAATCAATTAAATTAGAATCTCTACTTATTATCTTCAAAGGTGTCAGGGTCATGAAAGTCAAGGAAAATCTGAGGAACTGCTCTAGATTGTAAGAAAGTAAGGGGAAAACTAAATATAACGCATGACTCTGACCTGAACCCTTTTGCTATTAAAGATCCATTGGTTATTGACTGGCAAAACTTGAATGGAGTTTGAAGATTCAGTAGTGGTAATGTATCAACATTAATTTCCTAATTTAGATGCTTGTGATGTGGTTATGTAGGAAAATGTCCCTTTATGTTAAAAAATACACACTAAAGTACTCAGAAAAATGGGACATTATGTTGGCAACTTAATCCCAGACATTTATTTTTAAAAAGTTTTGTATACTAAGCTTGAAGTTACTTTTTTAAAAAAAATTAGGATCTTTAAAGGTGGGTCTGGACATCAGTATTTTAAAAACTGTTCAGGTGATTCTAACATGCAACCAAGGCTAGAAACCACTGCTATAGAGTCTTCATTATCAACCTTAAAGAAAAAAGGTTACATACTTTTGTACTGAGTACATGAACTACAATTTATTTAACCAAACTCTTCTGTCTTTTCTTTCAAAAATGACTTATTAAAGAGTTTTTATAGGCCAGGCAAGACAGGATCTCTTCCCTATGAGTACTAAGTCTCATGGGGAAATATGTACAAGCAAATAAAATGTGCTGTAATAATAATAATATAATAGTTATCATTTGTTCAGCAATTACTATGTGCTAGACACTATGCATCTGAAAGGTCAGGCACTGCTATCATCTTCCTTTTACAGAATGAGGAATCCTAGGCACAGTGAAATAAGTAACTCACCCTGGAGTACAGATCTATGTTGACTCTTGACTACACTACTGTATTAGAGGAAAGCAAAGTGCTATGAAAACACACAGATGGACCTCCGATGCAGACTATGGGTGCAATGGAAGCCTAATCAGAGGAAAGAACATCAGATATATCTTTAGACATGCACTCTATTTCCAATTTTAATTACCACAAATATTTCTTAAATGAACATCTGTGCAGAAAACTTTCCATTTAGTAGTCCTGCTGCTATTCCTACTCCTTTGGTGAGATTCTAAGAAGTAGAATTCTGGGACAATGTGTATGGAAAAACCCCATGGCTTTCAATACCTGCTGCCACATAGTTGTCACCAGCAATATGAGGGTATCCATTTTGCTGTAACCCTACCAGAAGTGGGCACTGATACTTTAAAAATTCTTTTCCATTAGTGGAAAATGAATATTTCTTTATTACAAGTTAAGCTAAACATTTTTTCCATTAATGCTTTCTCTAAAGCACAAATTTAAGATCTTCATAATTACTACCAATAGAGTCTCAGTGCATGTTACCAGCAAAATAACATCTTAGAATGTCTCATACTAC
The DNA here is from genome assembly GCF_028023285.1 of Balaenoptera ricei. Classification (NCBI taxonomy): domain Eukaryota; kingdom Metazoa; phylum Chordata; class Mammalia; order Artiodactyla; family Balaenopteridae; genus Balaenoptera; species Balaenoptera ricei. The sequence continues at coordinate 131,568,302 of NC_082639.1, forward strand.
ACAGATGCTGTCATTTTCCCCTATAATCACAAAAGTGGCTGTGTCACAACAACAGCATCTAATGAAATCAGATTTCAATATTCATGCTAAGATCCTTGACCTCTAAAACTCTGTGAGCTCATTGAGGACAGAGGAAATATCTTGCTTGATTTTGAAATCCTATCACAATGTTAGCAAGTAAAACACACTCTATAACTGTTTGCTGTAAGAATAAGTAAATAAAATCATGGATGGTGACAAAATATAAATGGAAACCATACTTTCTGAGCTCTACACATATGACACAAAAAACCTAGGTCAGTAAACATCACATGAGAAAGAGGAGAAGTAGGTTGCTCCCTTCTTTCCCTTCTTGCCATATAATTAGGGAACCCATGACGCCAGTGTGCTGATGACAGTTCTTGTTTATACCTTTTGTCCTAACATCCTGGCTGATTAATTCTAGATTGGGCGATACATTTCATGGTCACTCTACATCTAAAGGATGTTCCTTTAATGAATAGTAGATCTAAGTACAAAGTGCTTCCCTGATCAGAGAGCTTGTCCTTGTGTCACTTTAAATTTCGCTTTAAAAACCTATGAGCAGATAACTCTTTGGGCCTCATAGTGTTTTGTTTTGTTTTAATAAAATTTTACCACGTAAAGCTAAGTGACAATCTGCAAATAGTTAATCCCTAACTAACAGAACATCCCTTGATGGTGTCAGCACTCTTAATTGCATTTCATTGATAAGAGAAGGGAGGCATGGAAAGTGACTTATTCCAGGGGCACATCAAGTATGAATCATCAGCAAGGTGAAAGGAGGCTGTTGGAGCTCCAACTTCCGTTTTTTGATTAATTCTCTGAACCACACAGGCATTAATTTGCAATTAAGTCTCCTGTGCAGTTTGGTTAGAAAGATTTTAATCATTTAGTAAACGGCTCTGTAAACTGCAGGCAGTAATAATCTATTTCAAATTGTATGAGCAAAATCACAGGCATACCTTCAGTAACATTTTTTAATGGGCATAAAATTCATGGTTAATAATTTTTCAATTTCACTGAGCAACAACAGTCTGAATTCAAGCCTCACCTATAGGTCCTAAGTTATCAGAAGGTAAAGGGAATATTTATAAAATAGGTTAAAGTATAAAGTAAATATTTAATCCTTTGTGTAATAAAAATAAAATTTGTTACATTTTTATGTTTCAGAAGTATGCATGTCTACATTTCATACTACGGTGCAGTTTGGATAAGATTTTAGCAGATTAACATCTTGGATTATAACAGAAAATCTTAATGGAGCTAGCAAAGTCACTCTTTATAGCAACTAAAACAAAAACTCACAGAAATAAATTTAATAGGCTATATGTCTAAGATATAAAAAAAGAGGCATAAAAGAAGAGGCATACCATATATGCAGTTGGAGAACTATTATTATAGTTATGTCACACCCACATTAATTTATAAACACACTGTAATGTCAAGGTTCCATTGGCATCTTGTGGGGTGGGTTAAAGCAGGGGTCCCCAACCCCTGGCCCACAGACCGGTACCTGTCCGAGGCCTGTTAGGAACTGGGCCGCACAGCAGGAGGTGAGCGGTGGGCAAGCCTGCAAAGCTTCATCTGCCGCCCCCCATCACTACTCATAGCTCGCATTACCGCCTGAACCATCGCCCCCCATCACTCGCCCTACAGCCTGAACCATCCTCCCCCTCCCCCCACAGTCCGTGGGAAAATTGTCTTCCACTAAACCAGTCCCTGGTGCCAAAAAGGTTGGGGACTGCTACGTTAAAGAACTTTGTAAACTCATGTAAAGTTCATTTGGAGGAATAAATTTAAGAGAATGACCAAGAAAACTTTTTAAAAGTATAAACCACAATAATAAAGATAGTATTTTGCTGGCACAGACCAATAGAATAAAATTGAAAGTTCGAAACAGGCACAGGTGTATATAAGTATTCAATAAATGAGAAATAACAATGAAAAAATAAAAGGATTTAATAAGCAATGTTGTGACTAGATCCATACCTCACACCATTCAGCAAATTAATTCCAGGCTAGTTGAATATTTCAGTGCAAGAAAATGAAAACGAAATATTGGGAAAGGCTTTAAAGATACAAAAAAAAAAAGACTGATAGATTTGATATAAAACATATTACTCACTAAAATAAATATGTATTAAGGATATCAATCATTTTTCTGTCATTCATGCTTTAATCACTTAAATTTATCATTTGTCTTTTAATTTCATTTAGCTCCTCCTGACACAAAACTATAAGAAGTTAAACTATAAGAAGTTAAAAATACCAATCTTTTCTTTAAGGTCTCCTTCCCTTGGCTGTGAAATGACTTTCTTAATCCCAAACCACACCAATTTTTCACTTATATCTTCTTATAATTCTTTTCATTGTTTCTTATGTTAATTACACAGATGAGAAGTCAAAATACGGCCTCGTCCTCTATTAACTGTTTGGTTCGAGGATGTTACTTAACCTCTCTGAGTCTCAATTTCATTTTTCTGATAAAACAGACATGATAATGCCAACCTATTAGAGTTGCTGTGGAGATTAAAATAATAATTTATATAAAGCATTTATCATATTTATTACAGAACCTGGTATATAAAAAGTCAAAATAGTCTTTGTTTTTCTAAGTTAAAATGGTAGCTATTACTTTTAATGCTATCACATTGCACAATTTCATTGATAAATCCTCATGACTAGAAACCTAAGGTAATGGTGTTTTTACCTGATTTTTAAATAAATTTCACATTATTTAATCAATGCTATAGCTTTTTACTTTTTAAGTCTTTAAACCATACTATATGCCAATCAGAAAAATACCTTAGTTCTTTGAAGACTACCCCATTACTACAGCATCTTACAATTTGGTCTTTTAAAGTTGCAGTCTGAAGTTATCAGATGGCCAAAGAACACTGTAATCCAAGAGTATTAAAAGGTTCCGTACACACTAGACCTGCTGAGATTATTTATGAGTTTGAAATATAAATAGGATGCTTACTCTTCTTTATCTTACCTCTAATGGGCCATCCTCTGGCAGATCAGTACAGTGGACAGCATTCTGGATCTTAGTTTTACCAAAGATTGCTCGGAGGGTTCCAGGGCGTAAATGCCGGGCAATTTCCTATTAAATAAATACACAATCACATATAGATTAAAGTCAGCCATGTAGTGTCAATTTAAAAAAAAAAAATCACCAGCTGTACGAAATACTTTCATTAATTATTCATTACATGTACATGTATACATTGTTGGTGATGATTTTTCCTGGAAACAGGATGAATGCATGAAAACTGAGCAATGAAAATTCTCAGTTCACTCAGAAAGCTTTTTCTCTGGCCCAATGTAAAGTCCACTCTAATCTATGTTGAGGGCAATAATAATTACATCTCTTTTTATCAACAGATTATGGGAATCACATAACTATGAACCCAGTTCATTACTGTGAAAAACTTGTATTTTATAAAGACAATAGAGATCTTAACAATTTAATTTAAAATGAACTAGTTTGATGGCACTGATTGCAAAAGACTTTTTAAAATGTTACAGTTGTATCAGTTTAGTGCTATCTCACATTTAGGGGGAAAAAATGGTTACAAATGACTCATAAAATTTTGGGTAAAAGAAACAAGAGGTTAAAAAAATTGAAGATGTGGGAGTATCAATGACCTACTTAATAGTCTTTGTTTTTCTAAGTTAAAAATTTTCTAAAATCCTATTTTAATTTTGAAATATATTATACATACAAAAAAGGCATTTACTACACATGAATATTTAAAAATAATAATGAAACAAATACCTGTGTACCCACTATTAAGCTGAATTAAAATAATATTACAATAACTTTCAAGGCCCCAGTGTGCCCCATCTTCATTCCATCCCAACCCTATCTCCACCCAGAGGTTACCATTAATATCAATTTTACTTAAAGATTCCCTTGTTTTACTTAGTTTTCAAGGCATTGTTTTTCATATTTGTCCATGTAAATATGTGTAACTCTAATTCATTTGTTTTTATTACCATATATATTCCAATGTATGATAGAGCATACTTTATCCATTTTCCTGATGATTGACATTCAACTAATTTCTTCTCTCTCTCTCCCTACCTCTCTGTCCTCCCACCTCTCTCTCTCTCTAGCTCACACACACTCACACTCACGCTCATGCTCACACACACACATGATCACAAACAATTCTGCTACAAGCATTCTTGTACATGGTGCACATGTGCAAGAGTTTTTCTGGAATCTTGGGGGCACATACATATTCAGTTTTGCTAAGTACTGTCAGACTATTTTCTTAAATGGCTGTAACAATTTGCCTTCAACCATCAATGCACAAGAATTCCCACTATCCATATCAAAGCCAGCATTTGATAGTGGTTGACTTCTTACTTTTGCCATTAGGCAAGTGTGAAATGGTATCTCATTGTGTTAGTATGAATTTCCTTGATAACTAAAGAAATTGAGTGTCTTTTCATGTATATCCTTTTCTGTAAAATGCCTATTCTTGACTTTTTTCCATTTTTCTATTGGGTTATTCTTTTTCTTTTTGTTATTCTTAATACATTCTGAATTCTAATTTTTTGTCAGTTATATATGATGCAAATATCTTTTCCCAATATGTAGCTTGTCTTTGAGTTTTCTTTATGTTTTCTGATGACCAGAAATACTAAAATTTAATGAAATTAAATTTATCAATTTTTTCATTTACGATTTGTGCTTTTTGTTTCTTAAGGAATTATTCCCTACTCCAAGTGCATAATGATACTCATCTCTATTGTCTTCTAAAATCTTTAAAGTTTTGCCTTTCACATTAAGTTCTTGATCCACCTAGAACGGACTTTGGCTATCATGTGAGGAAGATGTCCATTTTCATTTTTCCCATATGGATATTTAATTGCCCTAGCACCATTTATTGAGTTATTTCTCTCTTTCCCCCGCAATCTCCAATGATAGCTCTGTTATATAAAAGGTTTCCCTGGATGTATGGGTCTGTTTCTTGGTTTGCTATTTGATTCCATTGGACTTTTTGTCTATTTTTACATCTATACTGTCTTAATTATTATAACTTTATAATAAGTCTTCATCTGGTAAGGCAAGTCCCCCAGGTTTTGGTTTTGAATGCATTAAGTTTGGGTTGCCTATTAGACATCCAAGTGAAGGTGTCAAATACATGATTGGCTGAGTCTAGAGTTCAGAGGAGTGTTCCACACTGCAAATAACAATTTGGGGGTCAATAGCATATATATGGTATGTAAAGTTACAGGTTAGACGAGATCATGAAGGCAGTGAGTATAAACAAAGGAGAGGAAGCACAGGGACACCATGTCATTAAAAAGTCAAGGAGATGAGGAGAGATGAACAAAGAAGAAGACTGAGAAGGAACGGCCAGCTTGGTGAGAAGGAACAGCCAGCTTGGTAAGAAGAAACGCAGCATCATCCTTTCCTAGAAGACAGTGAAGAAAAATGTCAAGGACAGAGAGTTATCAACAGTGTCAAATGTTGCTGTTAAGTCATATAAGTTTAGGACTTCCTTGGTGGCACAGTGGTTAAGAATCTGCCTTCCAATGCAGGGGACACAGGTTCAATCCCTGGTCTAGGGAGATCCCACATACCACAGAGCAACTAAGCCCGTGTGCTACAACTACTGAGCCTGTACTCTAGAGCCTGCGAACCACAACTACTGAGCCTGCGTGCCTACAGCCCGTGCTCCACAACAAGAGAAACCACAGCAATGAGAAGCCCACACACCTCAACGAAGAAGAACAGCCCCCACTCGCTGCAACTAGAGAAAGCCCGCACGCAGCAAGACCCAATGTAGCCAAAAAGAAAATAAATTTAAAAAAAAAAAAAGTCATATAGGGTTAAAGACTGAGAACTGACCACTAGACCACGTAGACCACGTGGAGTCACTGATATCCTTGACGAGAGCAGTTTCAGAGGAGTGGAGAAAAGCTAAAGACTTATTATTGTTGGTTTCAAGAGAGAATGAGAGAGGAAGAACGGGCAAAAGTGAATACAGGCAACTATGTTGAGGAATTTTACTGCAAAGGGGAGGAGAAAAATGGAGCAGTAACTGGAGAGAGAAGTAGAATCAAGAGAGGGTTTTTCATTAAATGCTGGAGAGGGTGTGGAGAAAGGGAACCCTCCTACACTGTTGGCGGGAATGTAAGCTGATACAGCCACTATAGAGAACAGTATGGAAGTTCCTTAAAAAACTAAAAATAGAACTACCATATGACCCAGCAATTCCACTACTGGGCATATACCCTGAGAAAACCATAATTCAAAAAGACACATGCACCCCAATGTTCACTGCAGCTGTATTTACAATAGCCAGGACATGGAAGCAACCTAAGTGTCCATCAACAGATGAATGGATAAAGAAGATGTGGCACATATATACAATGGAATATTACTCAGCCATAAAATGGAACGAAACTGAGTTATTTGTAATGAGGTGGATGGACCTAGAGTCTGTCATACAGAGTGAAGTAAGTCACAAAGAGAAAAACAAATACCATATGCTAATGCACATATATGGAATATAAAAAAATGGTACTGATGAACCTAGTGGCAGGGCAGGAATAAAGATGCAGATGTAGAGCACGGACTTGAGGACACAGGGGAGGACAGGGAAACTGGGGCAAAGTAAGAGAGTAGCACTGACATATATACATTACCAAATGGAAAACAGATGGCTAGTGGGAAGCAGCTGCATAGCACAGGGAGATCAGCTCGATGCTTTGTGACCACCTAGAGGGGTGGGATAGGGAGGATGGGAGGGAGGCTCAAGAGGGAGGGGATATGGGGATATATGTATACTTATAGCTGATTCACTTTGTTGTACAACAGAAACTAACAACATTGTAAAGCAATTATCCTCCAATAAAGATATTAAAGAAAAAAGAGGGTTTTTTTTTTTGTTTTTTGAGGGGGAAGGGATGCTGTTTTAAAGTGGGAGAAATAATAATACCTTTCCAGGCTGATAGGAATCATCCAACAAAGGGAAAAACTGATGAAACAGAAAGGAGAAGAGAGAATTGCTGGAGTGATGGAAGCAAGTGACTAAGTAGAGGAGTTGGCCTTATATCTAAGAGTGTGGAACATTCACCCTGAGCATCAAGACAGTAAATGGGCCCAGTTATAGCTATGTGGGTTTATGTAGTGGCTGGAACTTATGGAAGTTTTCTCTATTTTTAATTTTTATTGAGATATGACTTACATAGGATAGCATGCATAGGTTTTAAGTGCACTGCCCCATGAATTTTGTCAAATGTAGATACTCAGCAACCACCATCTTAAACAAGATATAGAACATCTCTAAAGTTCCCTCTAGACTTTATTTTTTTGACTCATTCTGTTTTCCAGTGAAAAAGTCAGCAAGATTGTCACCAGCTGAGAGGAAGGATGGGGAAGAGGTTTTGGGGATCTCAGGAGAGAAAAGGAGGTACGAGACATTTTAAGAGAGCAGAAGAGTGAACGGACTAGAAAAATGAATGTGACTCCTCAGCAGCACTAAGGGCCCTCTTGAGGTTAGTGATCACGAACGTAAAGGGAGATCGTTCAGGACAGCTGAGTGTTCTCCAGTCATGGGTGCAGGCAAAGGTTAGGCAGAAAGCTGGATTTAATGAGGGTTGGGGTTTTACCAAGAGAAAACAACAAAATGAGAGAGGGGTAAGGGGGTTGAAAGTGTATGTAAGGAAACTATGATAATGATAGACAAAAAAAAAATTTTAACTGAGGACGAAAGTAAGTGAGGCCCTGGTGGGGGAGGGGGGGTTAGAGACAATGAAAAGGTAGATCAATGGATTAGAGCTCCTAGTGGGATGGGATGATTGTGGAAATCGGTGTGTTAGAAGAAATGAGCTGGAAAGTTAAGACATAGGATACTTGAAATTGGAATTACTGGAGGTGCACAGAGAGGGGGTTATAGATATTTATAATGACCAGTTCTAAGATATAACCATGGCTGAGGTCAGGTGGAGGGCAAGAAGGTTAGAAGAAAGGAGGACAACAGATGGAAAGGTAAGGTATGGAATGGATTACCCGTATGAATATGGAAATCACCAAAAATTACGACAGGTGTAGCGTGTGGTGCGAGGACGCTGAGCAGCATTCACACCTGTGGTTCCATCGCTTAAGCAATTTTAAAGGCACGGGTTTATTTATTTACTTAAGTCTTACTTCCAAGGTTCCTATCAAATGTCAGTTATAAGTGTATCAAGTTTAAGAAAAACATTTTGATAAACTAGGAAATAAGGATGACTTTATATTTTATTTCATATTCATTACTTTCATTCTGTTCTCCATAATTTTCCTGGGAATGAAGTACCCAATACTAAACACCTACTCGACTTACGTGGTGGTAAGCTGCCATTCTGTGAAAACAGATGTACTTTGTAAAATTATGAAAGGTGACTGAAAGGTGAGTACTTATTTTCCTTTCCTTTTTGTTTCAGATTAGGGGGAAAACTTTAAAGTGACTCACTTTGATTAAACTGCTTCATAAGAACTTATTCTCTACCCACTTTTATTTGGAACTCACTATGTTCATTAAAATATTTTCTTGTAGGTGTCTGCTACATGCACAGCACTTGAACTCAAAAGATGTTCGTGTGTGTGTAGGTGGTGGGTGGGTGTTGTACTGTGGTCAGAGAAGGCAGTCTCTTTGTTCTTCTTTTGAAGGAATTTGTTGAGATTTTCTTTGCATCCTAATACATAGTCAATTATAGTGAATGTCTCATGGGTAGTGGAAAAGAATATTGCCACAGGTTGCATTTCTCCGGGAAACCAACTCTGAGGTGGAGATTTGCATGCAGGAAGTTCGTTGGGGAGTGGCTTCAGGGAAGCTTATTGTGGGGAAGTGAGGAAAACAGGATTAGGCAGAGAGAGAGGTTGAAGTTCAATGCAGTTACAGCAGTTGCCCCAGATCATCCTACAAGAAGCTCTGGAGCTTCAGAGTTGTCCTCAGTTGAAGCAAAGGGGTCAGACCTTTATCTCTCTAAACTGACAAGTCACTGGACATATGCCATTCCAGGGAAGGAGGCATGTCCTTGGGCAGGTGACTTTCTTTGGCAGAGAGACATTTCTGGAGAGGGACTTACTGTATTACAGTCAGCAGCCAACACTTCCAGAGCTGGGAAATGGGCACTGCAGTCCTGAAGGGCAGAGGGGCATCTGAGTGGCCCTCCACAGCATCTACTAATTACATACATACAGACATACACACACAGACGTGCACACATGCACATGCATATGTGATACGTGCAGTATATACAGCATACATGACAAATAAGGCATTGCAGACTATTGCAATCTGATTACCATTCTTTTTAGGTAACTAATTTTTTCTGGAAGGTTTTGTATTATCTATCTAGGCATTGGTCATTTACTGGTCATTCTGCTCTGTACTCAATAGTCCAGTCCTATTTGAAGATACACACCTTCAGTTTGTTATTTCTTTTATTGTTTTCTCTCCTCCATTTTATTTCTTCTTTCCTTTAGCTGTTTCTATGTAAAAGATATTGAAACTTCTGGTTCTATCTTCCCTCTCTCTTTTCTTTTATACTTTCCATCTAATTGTCTTTTTGTGTTATATTCTGGGAGAATTCCTCCATTTGATCTGTCACCTCACTGTTTTTAAACTCGGTCCACTGCACAATTCTACTCATTTGCTGAGTATTTTTAATATTTCAAAAATTATATTTTAAGTTTTTCATATCTATAATTATTTTTATGGATCCAATATTCTCTTTCTGGGGATACTGACTATATTATTTTAAAGACTTTTGTTAGCTCTATTAATTTGCTTTCCTTAGGTACTGATTCTGTTTGTTGTGTTTGGTGTCTTCTTTATGGTATGGGTTAACTTCAAATGGTTGCTAATTCCTGGCACTTTATCTTTGTTTGGAATTTTCTGTTTACCTGTCATAGAGGTCAGGGACATACTGACAGGCAGGGTATGCTGGTTGTTTTTCTTAAGGAAGTGGGGCTTCCCATGTTTTCCTGGGTGTCACTAGCTACCTACCCACCACACTGCCTCTAGCGAAAGCCCCACGTCCACGGCCTTGGGCTGCAGTTAACAGCGTCAGCTGTTCTCTACTCGGCATAAGCAAGCAAAGGGGAAAGGGCTGATTTATTCTGCTGCTCTGTATGCAGCCTCCTCACTCATCACCCTGCTGACGGCTCCAGGTCCCTCCTCGGCATTGCATCCACCATGGCTGATGTGCGGCCAGACCCCCTGCCCCTTCTGAGCAATCCTCTCCTGCATGCTTCAGAATATGCTTCTCCTTAACAGTCCAATCCTACCTGCTTTTTGCCTTTCAAAGTTAACGGTCTGCTAATGGTAGGCACTCTTTCTTGTTTTCCAGAGTGGCTGGAGATTTACTCTTTAAAATAAAACAAGATAAAATAAAATATATCTCCCATAATTTCTAAGGATTGGAAAGGCAGGGAATGACGGGCACATATGGTTATCTGCCACACTGATGAAAACTCATCTTACTGACATTTCCATTTCCCCAAACTCAGTAAGTTACCTTCAATTCATATTAGCTGCTATCATTTTGTGTCTAAAAATTGAATTCCTTCCAGAGTAATCCTTCATTTCCCACTGCTCCTATAGGAATTTATGCTCCTATTGTAGACCCCTGACTTGCAATTCATATAGTTTTTCTGTGTGCCTATTTCAGTAAGTTTCCATTAGACTCTCAACCCTTTAACACAATATAAAACTTCCTTAATATTCTATGCCTTATTATGAAAACACAATAAATGTTTGCTAAATTTTTTTTGACTGACATAAAATGACAAACTTCTATTTAAGGAGCCAGGATGGAGTAGAATGAAGAATAAGGGCTGTGAAGGAAGGCTCTCTGGATTTGAATTTGGCCTCTGTCACTTACTAGTTGTGTGGCCATGCCACATTGCTTAACCTTTCTGCCTGTTGTAAGGTTTTCATTTGCAAAACAGGGATAAAAATAGGACTTAACTACACTTAACTATGATGTTGTTGTGAGAATTAGAGTAATTAAAAGTATTTAGAGCAGTGTCTGTCATATGGTAAACAATCAATAGATAATGGCTATTAGTTTTATTAATGTGGCCTTAGAATTAAAAGGAAATTAAGATGAGAGTTCTTAAAGAGATAAAGAACGGTATATTCTGATATATGTCGAAGATGATCCAACCAAATAATCATGTATCTTTTAATAAATATATAACATTTTTCAAGAATATTAATGATAGTTTTAGAATAAAGGTAAAAGTTTAATCAAGCAATAAGACATTTAGATTTGATAATAATAATCTATAAACAGACCTCAGAAAATATGAAGTAGTTTTACATGTATAATGTATTTTGTTTAGGTAAATGATAATGATAAAGAATAGAACAACAAGTATTTTCTTACATCTGTTGTTAAAATTTAGGCTTTCATTTTGGATCATTTTCTTTAAAAAGGTAATACATTTATTTTGGTTTTGACCATTGTAAAATATCAAATATGCCTATATAGGTAAAAAATACTGAAATGTTTAAAGTGAAAGCCTAGAAAAATCCTCCATGGATCATCTCTCCCCTTCCTTTCCTGGCAGATTTCCCCTAATTATTCCCAATAGATCCATGCTCCTCTTGCTCCTTGTATTGTACAGTGAAAATCATCCTACTATGCACGGTCCCACTCCCATAATGAAGCAGAGAGGAGTACTGGGTAAATAAAAGCAACAAAAGTACCAAAAATGCAATTTAAATTTAATATGATAAATAATTTTTAAGTTACCACAATATTAATAAGAGAGGGGTTATGCTGAGAAAATAAGACTCTTTAAAGAGCAATATTTATTTGTACTTAAAAGGTCAGAAGCCTTTCAAACTCTACCAAATTCCTGGCATACCCATCCCCCACTACAACCTTGCCTTCTCAGTTCTGTCAAGTCAAATGCTTGGTTATTGAACAGCTCATTTTAAGTACTAAAAATTCTGCCCAGGTAATCCTGTAGGGGGAGGAAGAAATCTGGCTTAGAGAATGACCTCTAGATCTAAGACATGGAGGAAAAAAATGCACTAAGTAGTATGGTAATTAGCAGGATACTGAAAACAAAGAAGAGAAAGTTTATATAGCTGTTCTATTACCATGTGCATTATAAAGAATATTATTGTTTATTGAATAATAGGTCTATAAGACTGATAAAATATGTCTGGACAAAGAAAACAAACTGCTTCCCTGGAAAGCTATTCTGTTTCAGCTGTCCACGATACAGGAGAGATATGCAAGAATGAAAATGACCTTCCATTTAAGAAATGAATTAAATTTGGAAGAGATTTGTAAAATTTACTGATTATGGAAATTTGAAGAAAGACAACTTTGTGATCAACCTTAGAATATATTTATATAATGAGTGACATGTGGTGCAGAATCACACCTGGTCATTAGCCTAATTTTGGGAAAATTCTAAGTAAAAGGAAAAAAAGTCTTGCCTAATCTTGTTAGCAGTGATATAGATAAGTGTATAAATCTTAACAGAGGAACTAGCATGGCTCCACTCTTAGCAATCCTAAAAGAGCTGTGAAACAAAACAAAAAATCATGTTACAATCATTGCCTTCATTTTATAGGCAACAAGGGTAACAGAATTTAAGATCAAAGGCCAATGAAGCAACCACTATAATTAAAACAGTAAACATCCATGTTTCTAGCCATTACCCCTCGGCAGAGTCCTATAATATTAAAAAATACGTGCTAAATCCTCTTCTTGACTCCTCTGGTACTCCAAAAATATTTTACCAAAGCTTATCCTCCAACCATTTTTCCCAGTTACATGCAACTTTGTATTAACTAATGCAGTTACAGTTTTATATTCCTGGGAGAAGAGCAATATCAAACTAATTCACAACTAAAAGAAGATAATGAAACACTGGAAGGAACTGGAAGTAGGAAAGGAAACAAGAGAAGAGATCCAATGGCTACTTTCTGTAAGTCTAAGGATCCTTCTAGAACCTACACATAGGATTCAGAAAGAGGAACTACAAAATTGAACTCAACTACTTATGTATTAGTCTCATTGAATGAGCTAATGGAGAATTCACAGTAAATACTCTTATCTTGTTAACTCTGGAGACCACATGAATTATTTATATAAGAGGAATCATTAAAATCTGGCTTGTGAACTCTGACAAGCTTCACATCTCACCTTTAATTAAGTAGAAATTAGCTGTAATGTAAATTTATAGAACCTGAAGAGGGTCATAATTAAATGTAATTTCAGGTGAAACATTTAGACAATTCAATCCTATCTTTTCCACTAGGTTTCAGCAGACCACATGTCCTAGTAATCACTGCCTCTTATTGAGCTGTTTGCTACTGCAGTCAATAATAGGCACTGGCTGAAATAAACTCTCATTTGACAGAGGTATTATTTTTAAATGTAAAATGATGATCCCCTGGTTCTCCTCTTTTTAAATTGTTGGGCAAATCTTTTTGCTTGCTTTTTATGTGAATTACTTCGTATTTTGGCAAAAACCACAAGGACTTGCTTATGTAAGTAAGTCTGAGAACATAAATATTAGTATAGAGGAAAATGAAATTCCTTTTTGGTAAACATTTTCCTAGTTCTTTTCTGTTTTTCCCAAACACTGCATTATAGGAGATTTAACCTTTGAAGTACAGGCATTACCGGGAGATACTGTGGGTTTGATTCCAGACCACCACAATAGAATGAGTATCACAATAAAGCGAGTCACATGAATTTTTTGATTTCCCAGTGGACATAAAAGTTATGTTTACAATATAGTGTAGTCTATTAAGTGTGCAAAAGCATTATGTCTAAAAAAATGAACATACCTTAATTAAAAAATAATCTATTGCCAAAAATGCTAGCCACCATCTGAGCCTTCAGCAAGCTGTAATAGTAACATCAAAGATCACTGGTTACAGATCACTATAACAAATGTAACAGTAATGAAACATATGAAATATTGCAAGAATTGCCAAAATGTAACAGAGAGACAAGAAGTGAGCAAATGCTATTGGAAAAATGGTGCTGATAGACTTGCTTGTGGCAGAGTTGCCACAAACCTTTGGTTTGTTAAAACAAACAAACAAAAAAACCCTCCACAAGGTTAGCGAAGTGCAATAAAGTGAAGCACGATAAAACAAGGTATGCCTGTACAGACACATAACTACTGAGAAACTTGAGAGGCGTTCTCAGTCTCCCCCCTACAAAAAAAGTGTCCTGCACAGTCTACCACACCCTGATAAAATAACTGCCGCTCAATCTTCCCCTACTCTCCTAAAGAAACGTACAGCTCAATACTCAGAATCCCCCCTAAAGGAATAAAATAATGAAATAGCTGGGACCCATTCCTGGCATCTCTAACACCCAATTCCTTGCCATATCCCGTCATTACAAATGCTGAAATATGGCCCATATCAGTCTACTTTCTATCTTCACTCTGACACCACATTCTCGTACCGAGACTATTGGTTCCTTCCTGGTTTATCTAGTCTCCTAGATTCCACTGCTTTTGATAAATATATTCTCCACAAAATAGTCAGGGTGACCTTTATAAAACATAAGTTGAGTTATACCATTTTCCTACCTCACACCCTCTGATGCTTTCCTTCTTAAGAGAAAATCCAAAAATTTTAACCTAAGCTATACAGTCCTGCATGACCTGATCTCTGCTTACCTCTCCACCCTCACCTGAAATGGTCTAGTCACATCAACCTCTTCCAATTTTTCAAAGCCACCAAGCTCTTTCCTACTTCAAGCATGAAAACACATACTATTCCCTTTCAATATTCTGGCTCGGAAATTCTTCTCCCTCTTCTCAAGAAGTTTATGTTCTCTACAAATGGTTCAGAATAAGCAACGTACATCAGCTGTGGCAGATTCTGCAGAGTGGCTCTCTCAACCCTTCATTCTGTCTGCCTTCTAGTTGGAAGTTAGAAATCTAAAAACTACATTCTCCAGACACCCTTTTGGCTAGCGTTCTTGATGCAAAGTATGTCCCACCAGTGAGATCTGGGAGGCAGAACTGAGCAGAGGCCATCTTTCTGCTGATGGTGCCACAGGCAGACAAGGTAGGAGACGGGTGTCTGGAGGCAGCTGTGGTAGCCAGACTCAGTGCCTGAGTCACCAGATCCTTGGGAATGAGATTCAGTGATGGTGGCAGCAGTGGAGGCAGTAGCAGCAGCAACTTCTGGCTTCTAGAGGCAGAAATGCCCTTAAGATCAATAACTCCAATGGCAGCTCCTGACTCAGGCCTTGCAGCCCTCCTAATGAGTTTGGAAACTTCTTCCCTTTATTAAATCCCTTTTTAAAAAATCCCTAGGCTGGTTTGTTTCCTGCTCTGAACTTTCAGTGATACTTTGAGGTTCCATCTCTCTTCCTCATCTCTACACAAAAGGACAATCCCTGCTGCTACTTAGTAAGTACCTTCTTGCCATCTGGCTTTCACCACCACTCTCTTGAAACTGCTCTCTCAAAAGTCACCTATAATAATCTGTCTTCTTGCTGAAATCTCATATATTGCAGCAAAGTTATAAAAGTACCATCAGAAGTAGCATCTTAGTAGGGGTATACTTCAATTTATAAAATAGGACAGAGAGTTTATAAAATTTAAGATTATTGATCCCAGAAGCAACATAAATCTCAACAGTTAGTGGAAATATCTTGGTGTCTTAAAGGCTTAGGTTCAGCCTAATAGACTGAATTAAGTGAGATAATGCCCATAAAATGTCTAATGCTGTCTGGCCAACTTGGAGGCACACAGCAGTAGATAAACTCATCTTCATATTGTTAAAAATAAACTTAAAACTATAGCTAACCAGGAGGCACTCACATAGTCTTTTCATTTTAAAAAGCAGGTAGTATTTCCTATGAATCTCACAATTCCCTATTGTGTTGACAATGCAGATGGTTTTCACCTTTTGTAGATACGGACAACCGGGTTCTATGGACAGTCTTAGATCTCCTATCCAGCACTAAAGAAAGGGTGTAGTCAAAGATCCAACCACTTTGGGCAAACTCTCTTCAAAAGGTTAATTTCCTAAACTGCCCCAGGTCCGCTATAATTCCCTTTAGAGTCGCTATGAGCAGCTAAGATTCCAGACTGAGGTTAGGAGCACTTCCGAAACCATCTAACTGCCTCCTGTAATGACCAAGAGCAGCTCAGTCCAACAGAAATATAACAGGAGCCACATTAAAAAGTAAAAACAAACAAGTGAAATTAATTTTAATAATATAATTTATTTAACCCTATATATCCAAAATATTATCATTCCAATGAGTAATTAATATAAAAATTATTAATGAGCTGTTTTACATTATTTCATACTAAATCTTCAAAGTCCTGGGTGTATATCACATGTACAACACATCTCAATTTGAACCAGTCATGTTTCAAGTGCTTGAGAGCTGTTAAGTGCCTAGTGGCCATCATGTTGGATAATGGAGACCTAGAGACTGGTAGCTCTCTTTTTTGACCCAGGGTAACTTCTCAGCAACATTCTACTTAAAAGCTGAGCCAAGACTGCTAATATCTGTAGTATTAACCTTTCTGACCTAAAGGAGACCTTAGTCTACACAGTACAATAACCTTTAGGGCAATCTAGCCATGCTACTCACACTGCCATACTAGGCTATAATCTAATCTTATCTATCTATCTATCTACCTATCAATTAATCATGTCTGTTGCCCACTTTTCCTCCACAGCTAACATTACAAATGTACACCATTATCCTCAAGCCTGTATCCTTAGCTACATCTTTTCTCTCAGCAGACAACTTTGTTTCCTGCTTCACAGAGAAAATTATCAAGAATCATCTCCTTAAAATTCCTATACCCACAGTTTTTTATATATATATATATATATATATATATATATATATATATACACACACACATATATATATATATATTTTTATCATCTCCTTCTCTCCTATTCAGTGTCAAAAGAAGAAGTATTTATTTTCCTTTTAATAATTAACCCTCCTTGGCCACTCTAAGTCAGGAAGTTTGCTCCATTACAATTTCAACGTTTTTCTTTCCAATAGCTTCTTTCCTGCCTCCTATATAAATGCTCAAGTCTCTCCCATCACACACACACACACACACACACACATACACACACAGCTTTAATTACTGCCCCATCTCTTCCCTTCCCTTTTTAGAAGTCTTAATAATCTCTACTCCCATTTACTCTTTAAACTTGTGCCCCACAACTCTACCTAAACTGTTTTGGCAAAGGACACCAATAATCTAATTGGTCATAGAATCTCTGCATTCGCGACTTCTCTCCAGCTTTTAGCACTGTGGACCATTCCCTTATTCCTGAAGCTCTCCCTTTACTCAGCCCACATGACACCACAGCCCAGGTTCTCCTCCTGACTGTTCCTCCTCAGCCTCCTTTATTTACACATTCCTCCCGCCAAGAGTTCTCTCTTTGCTCTCTTCTTATCTTTTGGCTCTCCCTGGGCAATCTATTCACTACTAATCATGTCTTTTCAGAGGACTCTTTAATCCCTAAATTCAGCCCAGTCCTCTTTCCTAAACTCCAAACTGGAATATACAACTGTCTAACCAACATCACCTGGTTATCCCACAGGACTCTTATACTCAATTTGTCCAAAACTAATCTCATTATCTCCCCCCCCCCAACAAATCCTCCTCCTCCTATATTCCCTCTCTTCATGAATAGCACCACCACTCAACCAAGTTATCTAGGCCAAAAGTGTGGGAATCATCCTAAGACTCCTCTCTCTCTCCCCCTTGGGCCCCATAGCCAATCCATGTCAATCACATGGATTTATTTCTTTAACAAAGCATCCTTTCCTTAACTTCTCCTAGTCTACCCCAACTGCCACAGTTCACCCTCTCATCTTGTGATGAGACCACCATAGTGGTCTCCTAACAAGTTAGCTTGCCTCTACCATCAAAAATTCCACTTATTTGTTCACATATCTGTTTTACTATTGTAACCTGTAAACTCCTTAAGGACAAGGACTATGACCTTTTCATATCCAACACACAGAGAATGCTCATAAAAGAATCACTGAGTAGGGACCTCCCTGGTGGTCCAGTGGTTAAGACTCCACACTCCCAACGCAGGGGGCCCGTGTTCAATCCCTGGTCAGGGAACTAGATCCCGCATGCCGCAACTAAGACCCCACATGCCTCGACTAAAAGATCCTGCATGCCGCAACTAAGACCCAACGCAGCCAAATAAATAAGTAAATATTAAAAAAAAAAGAATCACTGAGTAATAGTAGTAATGATTTAGTGCAAGAGAGAATAAATGAATGAAATCACTAATATGCTCAAATTTATACACTTCATTAACCTGGTTAATGATAGGCAGTGAAATTAGGCCTCTTGGTTACCAATAGTCCAGCTCCCTTTGGCTAAATTACACTCTTCAGAAGTGCCTATTTTAAGGAACCCTGAAGCAGATCCTTTTGAAATGCAAGTAATCACCACTTATCTATTTTGTGAACTGATAGCTTTGTATATCAGATTTTTTCAAACTAGGGCACACCTATCTGAGAATGGAATCAAAAACCTTAAGCACTGATCCCAAAGCTCTGATAGTGACTTGGTCTGTGACCTTGATTGAGGATAATATTACTGTTTTATCACAGATATGAAACACCATGTGATGAATATAAAATGAGATGGGAGCAATCCACCAGCGTGGCATTAGATTTATAAGTGCAAGCTTATAAGTGACTTTTCCAGTGGGGATATAAAGACATGCCTAATTCCCTGAAGAACTATTGAATCTTATGGTGAATATACATAGCATAGAAAAGACCAACTCACTGTAAACATTAGAGTTCACATTATAGTAAATGATCTTTCATCTTATT
Organism: Balaenoptera ricei; assembly: GCF_028023285.1. Classification (NCBI taxonomy): domain Eukaryota; kingdom Metazoa; phylum Chordata; class Mammalia; order Artiodactyla; family Balaenopteridae; genus Balaenoptera; species Balaenoptera ricei. The sequence continues at coordinate 131,587,181 of NC_082639.1, forward strand.
TGTTTAACTTCTCTATATACTCCTCCATTGTTCTATAATGAAATAACTCACATTCTTAAATATGATCTTGAGGCAAGATCCTCATTTAAAAATGAAACAATAAACTCTGTTTACCATAGTTGCAATATCAACATTTACTTGCTTATATATTTTAAAACCACTCATTTGTGTACAGAATATACTGAATTATTCTATTAATGAGAATATTTCAAAATCAGACTATCCCTTTACCTAGATAATTTAGATTCAAGTTGTTGCCCTCAGAAGTATCTTGTTTTCCTTCCCCAAGTCTTTATTGTACAAAGACGTTTTTTCCCCATCTTTAGTCTTTAACTATAATAGCTTTTTTAGAAAGAAAATTTTTTCTTCAGGAGTTATATTTTAAAATGGAGTTGGGAAGTGATGCTAAAACTGGATCTTTGCAAGCTCGTGCAAATGACTCCAACACACCACTAGAAAAGCCCTGATAGCGTGACAGATTCTTCCCTGACTCAAACACCTTTGATAGCTCCCCACTCCATACAAAATAAGTTCAAAGTTATAAGGCGTGGTAATTCAAGGTGCTTCAACTTTGCCCTGAGGTCCTCTTTTAGTCTCATCACTTCATACACATCTGTATAATGTATGCTTTAGAAAATATTTAGAAGTGAAAAAGGCTAATGAAAGAGAAGCAAATATTTGTGCATGGACCCAGGATATAAAAGAGGACATACATATTTGCCATAATAGTAAAGAGTTGGTTTGAATCTTCTCTAGGAATGTCATTTTTTTAAAGTAATCAAAAACCATATTCCATGATTTATGAAATAAAAGTATTTCTAAAACTATGCAAAAAATACACCAACAAACTGAATTTCTAAAGGTGTGAAGATGAAGCCTGGGCAATATAGATAGGAGACCAACCAGAATTTACACTGGAGAATCTCAATAAAATTAGAATATTTCTACTGCATGAGGGAAGAGTTGTGACCATGTCTCCAGCTATTGCTTTTAGAAGATACTTTACCGGGTGCAAAGTGAAACCTGGGACTTGTACAAATAACAAAATATCACTACAAACAGGACCCCAGGCTCTAGACATCATTTTGCAGCTCTTTTTGGAGGAGCTTCATGAGAACCCACAGAACGGGGATCTGAATACTTTATTGCTCTGTGGGTTTGGATATGTGCAATATATTTCTTACTTATTTCAGAGGTTTTATTGATTCCACACCCTACGTGGTGAGTGAATTCATTCAAAGACCTAAAGGTACATTTTGTAACAAGTTCATCTTGAAGAGTACACTAGAATAAAACAAGATTCAAGGACAAATGTTCTATGGGTACTTAGAGTTTTTGTTCTGTTTTGTTTGAATGTGTGTGTTCTATCTCAGGCAAGGATAAGTATTTGATCACACGTGTTTTTAAAAAAAACATTCCAGACTAAAACTATACAGTCATGCTTCATGCTACAGAGCTTTGGTGACTTGATTCTTCCAATAGTTTCTATGCAACAAATGATGGGAAATAAATCCAGGCCCTGCCCGTGGGTACTTCCTGGGCCTGTCTCATTATGGGCTTACCTCCATTCAAGTGAACGTCCAGGTTATTCTCCTTAATCTCCACAAGAAGTGCACCTGGCTTGGCTAAGAGGTGAAGCACACCCCTTTGTACTTGCCCGGGGACACAGAATAACCACATTCCAGTTATTTTCCAGGGAGTTTAACCTTGAACTTGGTGCCACTCAGTATTACCAAAATACTTACTTAAAGAAGAAAATGTATAGAGATTGCTTCAAGGAAATACAAACAACATATCCTTCCTTTTAGAACTCTACCCCTATACTGCACCACATCTTACAGTATAGGAATAGAAATCACGCTGATTTCTCATACAATTGTTGCCCACTGGGTGATACCATCAGCTTCTTATAAGGAACAGACTATGAAACTTGCTGCCATTGAAGACAGTGAGTACTAGATCACATAGTGCCTTCTTCTGGGATCCATGAAGGAATTTCCTCCTAGGTATCAGGAAAAGTTAGGATTTTTTTTTTTAAGAAACTAATTTATCTCATGGACACTGCCAGTCATATAATTTGATTGCCTGGATGTCTAAAAACTAAGAGCCACATTGTGGCGCCCTGTTACAAAAGTACAGGATTTCGTGGCATGCATTTTATCATGTGTAGTCTCATTTCCTCACTCATTTTAATTTACCTTATCATCTTGCATAAACGCTCCTAAACTACCTTAAATCATAACTGGAAAAAAGGAAATTTAAAATAAATAAATAAATAAATGTATTAATGGCAATGTTGTATGCTTTTTAAAAGATAGTGTTAACTTATAATAAAATATCTGTTTATATATAATTGCAACTATTATATTGATACATAACTGCAGGCATTTTTGTTGCAGGCACTCAAACAATGAATGTTTAAAAATCACAAAACTTCCATTCATGTGCTAAATATCTCACTTTTTGAAAGATTTATTTACTTTTATAAAACTAAACTCATAAAATACTTGTATGACCATTTGCTTTATTTATTCAACAAGCTGTATCAAAAGGAGTCCTATACTTAAATCAATGCTGTGGTACATCAGCTCATGTAACTCAACCATTTTCAAAATATAATCATTTATATATTTGATTCTGCTTTTAAAAACATGATAAAAAGCTGGTTTTGAAAGGCAACAAATAGTATATACAGTGTGTTTACCAAATAGAATTCTCTGCATAAGGGAGAAAAAATTTCAAAGACAAATTATTGCTTTGGCACACAGCCATTCATTCTTAGTTAAAATTCATGTGTAAGTTGTTTTGCGTATTGTTTGTACAACCCAAAGTCTCCAATGTGACAAGACCATAACAGAACTAAGCAGTGTATGCTGGTAAGTCAAACTGATGAATGCTGCTCACTGTAATGCCTACTGTTTACTATCTCCTCAGGTTAATTAGTGTTCTAAATATTACATAACTCTCGTGTATATTGACACACTTCAGGAACCAACATAAGCCCTGCTATTCAGAGAAAATACTTTACAAAGGAAACCATGTAATCATTTAAGTCAAAGCCTATTAAGCTACTACTGTGGTTTTAGAAAGGACAAAAGTTGTAAACGAATAAATACCTTTTATCTTCTGACCCAGTAATTTCACCTGTAGGAATTTATTCTTAGGTAATAATAAAAACCTGTGCAAACATTTATTTATAAATCTGATCTCTGCAATGCCCTTGACATAAGAATAAATCAACAGTAGGGGAATGGTTAACTAATCCATATGCTGGAATATTATGCAATTCTTAATAACCAGGTTATGGAAGTATATTTAATGACATTAGGAAAGATCACAACATAATTTTTAATTAAATGAGGAAGCTACATAATTGTAAATATTGTATGATCGTAATTTTTTATAATATGCATAAAAATGGTTTGAGGCCAAAATGTGTTTATTTCTGGAAAGTAGAGAAACAACAGTAGTTTAAAATTTTTTTTATAGTTTGCTCCTGGTTCTTTTACATAATTTTCCTTATTTTTGTGGTTTTTTTTTGGGGGGGGGGTGGGGGTAATAAACATGAACTACTTCAGTAATTCAGAAAAAAACGATAAAAATTACATTAAAAAATGATTCATTTCACTAGTTGCAGAACAGAGATGTCTTCAATTTTAGTGTGCCTGATTTCACTTGTGAGGAATTATATTGAGGTAGATTTGGGGCCTGGGGAGAGAGGCAATATAAAAAAGTATAGGCCAGGAAGACTCACACCAAATAACATCTGGCACTTACATTTCACAGGAAGGAAGCAAGTGACTATTTCTACCAAAATAACCAGAAAAGTGAGTCCTATCTGGATACTTTAATATTGGCAATCAAAGTTTGAAGTGCACATAATCTCCCAGATTAGTGTGTTCTCTATTTGGGGAAACAAGGGAAATCAACAATGGACTCTGTGGTAATGAACATGAGTTTCTTGGTTGCCATTATAGCCTGGGGACTCAGTCATTGCTTGTTGATAATTCTTAATGGTCCACTTTTGAATTCCATCAAAAAGAAAAGGAAGGAAAAATTTTATAAAGTTTAGAGTAAGTATATGCATAATTCTTGACCCTGAAATGTGATACCCATAGGATTTGAGTCTACCAGGAAAACTGCATCTGCTCCTCAAAGCTAGATATCTCAAGTAAGAGCAAAAGTTAGAAAAAGACTGGATAACTCAGATGACTGAAAATGTGTTATAAAGGCCTTTGCTTTTAAGCTTAAATTAAGTGAAGCCAGAAGTAGAAGGTATTCACATACAATCTCAACCAGTCTGGTATCTGTTACAATGAGTAAGCTAAAGTCCATTCCCATTGATCAGGTAGAGAAATCAGAAAAAAAAAAAAAAAAAAGACATCTCACACCTTCAATTATTCACAGAAACTGACTTAAATCTATGTTCACATCTTAGTACTGTTTTAATATTGCAGACAAATGAAGCATTTAACAAAATTTAAATCTTTTGTCCTTTTATGAAACAAATAACATCACTGACAGGCATTTGTTGAAAGTCTGTTAAAGACTTGGCACTTGAAGTGTCATCTGTAGACCAACTGTACCACATCACTTGAGAATGTCATAAATAGAGAATTTCAGGCCCCACCCTACACTGACTGAATCACAACCTACAGTTCAACAAGATCCCAAGGGGTTTCCTATGTTCATGAAAGTTTGAGAAATACTGTGTTAGAGTATTTTGGGGGGTACTGGAGATGACGAAAAGGTGTAGCACAGGTCCTCTAATTAGTATCTAGACCAGGAGGTGAGGAACATTCATAAAAGAAAATTATACAAGGAGCATATGCCAACTGCCAGATAACAAGTGTAGACAATGAGTGATATAGGAGTTCAAAGGAAGGCAAAAGTCACTCAAGGTTGGGGCAGTTTGTGGTGTCTTAAAGGAAAAAGAATACTTGGAAAAGAAGGAAAAAGTGAATATGGTATACTCAACCCAACTTTGGGTAAATCTACTCTCTAGCAGTTTTGTAACTATGACATAACTAGAGCTCTGAGGACTGAGTAGGGTCAGGAGAGAAACAGTTAGCAGGCACTTGGTCTTGTCCAAAATATCGATAAGACATTTACTTCAGAAGACATTTGGTCCACATCAAAAAGGTCCTTGAAATTTGGTTCTATCCAGAATGTCCATGAACATACCTGGTTCATGCCAAATGGTTCTGGACAGGACAAATAGCAAGGACCTTTTGGCATGGATCAAATTCCTTATGGACATTTTAGACAGGACCATATGGTTCTGCAAATATCAGGGACCTTTTTGTATGGACCAAATGTCTAATGGATGTTTGAGAGAGGACCAAATGTCCTGCAAAGAGAGAAACTATTAAGTCTGAGTAACTTACAGCAAAATATGCTTGAAAATAGCATACCAATCAGGTAGCAAAGCTTCAGAAGATAATGGAGTGAGGAATCTTGAGAGATCACATTGGTTTATTCTGAAATGTACAACCTTCTGTGAGTGAGAACAAGCTTTTTTTAAAAACCATATATATTTTACTTTTTACATTAAATGTCTTAAATTTGAGTTTTACTTAAAATGTAGGGAAACCTCTTTTTGAAGCACTACTGAAAGGGTTCTACTGCAAAGTACAGAATCCTTTTATGATACACATAGTCAATTCCTAAATTATATGTACTTTGAGTTAATATTTTCGTTTATTTTAATTGCTTTCAGAAAGATCATGCTTGTACTTACTACAGAGGAGCAATGATTACTGTTTTGCTATCTAGTGTCACCAATCAAAAATCAATATACAAAGGAGAAAGGGTGGCACTTATTTGCATGGGTTTTTTAAGGGCCCCTAAACTCCCTCTCTTTGGCCTTGCAAGTGGTAGGACTGTCTCACTGAGATATAAATAAAATGCTTTACTAACAACATCCTGAGAACACCATGGCTCAGTACTATTCATGCCAACTGTAACTGATCCTGGGCTCAAACTTGGCGCTCGTGTCAGTGGCTTTTACCTATTGAGAAATTGGTAAGGTGGCAGGCTCTTACATGTCTAAAAATGGTAATTCCCCAGGGACTCAAGAAGGTTTAAAAATATCTTCCTTCCATCTCAACACAAAGACTACTGTCTTTAAGTAGTACCACTAGCGGCTGACATTTGAAACTGACAAGTAGCACATGTGCATTAGGGAGATAAGGCCTGGCACATGTTGCTGTAGCCTCTTGGGATTTTAGAATGCTAGCAGCTCCAGCTGGTGGCTGTGCCCCATTCCCCAGTGTGCACTGCTGCTTTGGGGAAACTAGCCCCTCCTTCTAACTGTGATGGGGACATGCCTGATTGTAATACAGCTATTTCTGAAGACATTCAAAACAAGCGATCTCCTCTATGAATAAGAAAATGGAAAGAAAAAAAGAGGTAAAATGTTAAGCTAAGAGACTTAATGGAAAAAGTATTGTCTGGTAGAAAACAGTTAAAGCAGCCAAAGGGAGATAAAAGAATCCCTAGGGAGGAATATTTTTTGAAATAAAAAGGACAATAAATGAGAGGAAAACGAGACTAAAAGGGAAAATTCCTTGCACGAATCATTCAGAAAAACATACTGGAAAAAAGTGCTGATATGTGAAGAGGGAAATGAAAACAAGTCAAATGCCAAAATTACACGAAGGAAAGAAAGAAAGAAGGAGAAAGGTCCATTATGGAAGAAAAAAGATAGTTACCAAAATTTTCCAATCCCTGTGGGGACCAAGGTGGCACTTATGGAATAAAAGACAAGAAGCTGGGGGGGAAGTAGAGAAGAGGACACAGTACTTCTTCATGATAGAAGATACTAGAGCCAGAGGAGCAAGCAAAGCCAAAAACCTTTCAGGGAAATCAAAATTCAAAATACTAGGAGAGTCAGAAAAAGTGCCAAACCCAAAAGGATACATAGGCAAGGGTCTTCAAAAAAGTTAAAATTTTATGGGTGACAGTTTCATGATGTGTTATCGAAATGAACTGGAATGTCATAAAGCTAATGTCATATAGCAATGAGTGGACATAGCAGCCACAATAAATAGTACATAAAATATGTATTTAAGCAATAGAAAATGGAAATGTAATTAATATAATTAATATTCATCTTTTGAAAAAAAAAGTACAATGAGTACCTACTATATGCCAGACACTCTTCCTGATATATTGGTGAGAAAATAAAAAATCCCTTCCTTCCTGGAGTTTATATGCTAGTGGGAGAAAACAAAAAATAAATGTGTTCAATAGGTAAATGATACAGTATGTTTAGAAGCTAACAGTTGTTACAGGAAAAAGTAAAACAAAATAGGGCAAGATAAGCAATTGAGAATGTCAGGGTGTTGCAACTGTAAAGGGCAGGGGGGTTGGGGCAGGTTAGACCTCTTTTACATGAGACATTCAAGTACAGGTGATACTAAGCACAAATAACTGATGTAACAAAGCACCAATTTGGATTTCTGTAAGCAAATTGTGTTTGATACATGGATGGCATTTTGTTATTGTTGTTATCCAAAGGCTTAAGTAAGCTATATTTGCTGTAAGAATTTTACCTTGAAGTATTCTAACAACTATATTCCACTTTTCATGTTATTCTTAACTTCCCTTTTGTCAATCTGAAGAAAATGAAACCACTAATTAAAAAGATATATGCACTGCAATGTTCATAGCAGCATTAGTTACAATAGTCAAAATATGGAAGCAACCTAAGTGGCCATCAACAGATGAATAGATAAAGATGTGGTGTGTATATATACATATATATATACACATACACACACGCACACACACACACAATGGAATATTTGCCATAAAAAAGAATGAAATTTTGTCATTTGCAACAACATGGATGGATCTGGAGGGCATTATGCTCAGTGAGGTTAAGTCAGACAAAGACAAATATTATATGTTTTTACTTATATGTGGAATACAAAAAATAAAACAAATGAATGAATATACCAAAACAGAAATAGACTCACAGATACAAGAACAAACTAGTGGTTACCAGTGAGGAGAGGGAAGTGGGGAGGGGCAAGACAGGGGTAGGGGATTAAGAGATATACACTACTATGTATAAAATAAATAAGCTACAAAGATATATTGTACAGTACAGGGAATATAGCCAGTATTTTATAATAATTTTAAATGGAGTACAATTATAAAAATATTGAATCACTGTGTTGTATAGCTGAAAGTAATATTGTAAATCAACTATACTTCAATTAAAATAATTAATTAAAAATAAGTAAAGCACAACCATTTCTTTTGACCTTGTAGCAACAGTACTCATTAAGGCCATGTTCACTGTCAGTCTTCAGAAGCTGTCCTGAAAGTGCTCCCCATCTTCCTGTTGTCTTATTTTACTTATCTTCTGTTGTCTGTCTTCCCATTAGAACAAAAACTCTGTGAAGGCAGGGATTTTTATTTTTTTAGTGCAGTATCCCCTGGCCTAGTATTGCCTGATACATAAAAAGTACTTGGTAAATGGCTGAATGAATGAAAGCAAGTAATTAAGAATTGTTTTTAGAAACGAACAGCCATTTGGGAAATTATTAGGATACTTCCATAATTAACAACAGGCTTGGAATTCAGAGATTAAACATTTGTGGTTTCAAGTACTTAAAATATTGAAGGTGTGTGACATACAATAAAACATTGCAGAGGCTTGTGAATGGGAGCAAATGACTTATCAAGGGAGCTGCTCAGCCTCTGACATGAAAGGTGGCTTTGTCATTTTCTACTAGTGACTGAGCACATCCGTATGGAGCAAGTTATTTGCTAGAGTGGTGCAAGAACTGGAGAGTCAAGATCTCAGGATGTAGCCCTCTTACTTTATAAAGAGCTTTTAATATAATAAAATTCTGGTCCCTAATCTAACCATATGGAAGCAGACTGGTAAAGTGGTCAGAGTACAGAAATGGCTTGAACTTCGTGAGTGACCCTGGACAGGTTACTGCATATTTCCATGCAGTTCCCTCATAGATAAATAGGAAAAGACATTAATATCAGTAAATAACAGTACCTATATCTCACCAATTTATTTTTAGAACCAAGTGAAGTAATGTATATTTAATTGCTTTAAAAATTGAAAAAGAACTTTGGAAAAATATATTACTTCTCAAAATAAAAACTATGATTAATATTCAGAAAAACTCCAGGTTTATGCAATACCTGGAATTTGTATTCTTATTTATATTTAAGTACACAATTTTCAATGAATCATTATTTCACGTTTGGTTAAATCCATCATGATGACTATAAAATTGTATATTATTCAAAAATTGTAAAAAACAGACAAACAAACAAATCTTATATATCTTCTTGGATGTCAATATTCTTTAAAAGAAAGACAAGACAGGGCTTCCCTGGTGGCACAGTGGTTGAGAATCTGCCTGCCAATGCAGGGGACATGGGTTCGAGCCCTGGTCTGGGAAGATCCCACATGCCACGAAGCAACTGGGCCCATGAGCCACAATTACTGAGCCTGCGCGTCTGGAGCCTGTGCTCCGCAACAAGAGAGGCCGCGATAGTGAGAGGCCTGCGCACTGCGTTGAAGAGTGGCCCCCACTTGCTGCAACTATAGAAAGCCCTCACACAGAAACGAAGACCCAACACAGCCATAAATAAATTTAAAAAAAAAAAAAAAAAAGACAAGAAAAAAAAACACAATAAAATGTCTCAAAATCAAATCAAATGTATGTCTGGAACAAGGATAAGACATATAAATCAATGCGAGAGCACAGAAATAAACCCATACATCTACTGTCAACTGATTTCCAACAAGGGTACCAAAACCATCCAATGGGGAAACAACAGTCTTTTCAACAAATGATTCTACAACCACTGAATAACCACATGCAAAAGAATGAAGTTTAATCATTACCTCACACCAAATACAAATATTAACTAAAAATAGATACAGACCTAAAAGTAAAAATTAAAACTATAAAACTTTTAGAAGACAACTTAGGGGTAAAACCTTCATGACCTTGGATGTGGAAAAGGATTTTTAAATACAACACCAAAAGAAAAAATATATCAATTAGACTTTGTTAAAATTAAAAACCTGTTTTTAAGCTTCAAAGGACACCAACAAGAAAGTAAAAAGACAACCCACAGAATGGGAAAAACAATATGAATATTTGCAAATTGCATACCAGATAAGAGACTCATATCCAGAATATACAAAGAACTCTTACAACTCACTAATAAAAAGACAAATGCCCCAGTTAAAAAATAGGCAAAAGAACTAAATAGATAATTCCTCCAAGGAAGATACACAAATGGACAGTAAGTACAAGAAAAGATGCTTGACAATATTTGCTGTTGTATTCCATCATAAGCAAATTCTTTTAGAAAATAAAAAAAAGGGAACATCCCCAACTCTTTATATAAAGTTAGCATAGTCTTGATAACAAAACAAGCTAAACATACTACAAGACAGAAAAAATACAATTTCACTCATGAAAAAATTCCTAAACAAGATATTCACAACCAAATCCAAAAAATTATGAAAAATATGAGACATCATCACCATGGTTGGTTAATATTAGTAAATCAATTGATGAAATTCTCCACATTAACAGATTAAGGAGAAAGTTTGTCTGGTCATCTCAATTAATTCAATGTGATAAGTAAAACCATCATCATTTACAGAGGATATTATTGTCTACATAAAATATACTGGAAAAATTTATAAGTAAACTATTGGTATTTATAAGCAAATTTAGCAAGGCGGCTGGATAACAACAACAACAACAAAAATCAATGCACAAAGCATAAATAGAGACATAGAGACACAGATGTAGAGAACAAATGTATGTATACCAAGGGGGAAAGGAGTGGGGAGGGAGGAATTGGGAGGCTGGGATTGACACACATATATTACTGATACTATATATAAAATAGACAACTGATAAAAACATACTATATAGCACAGGGAACTCTACCTAATGCACTGTGGTAACCTAAATGGGAGGGAAGTTGAAAAGGGAGGGGATATCTGTATGCGTATGGATGATTCATTCTGTTATGCAGTGGAGGCTAACACAACATTGTAAAGCAACCATACTCCAATAAAAATTAATTTAAAAAATCAAAAAAAAAAAAAAAAAGAAAAGATGCTTGACATCATTACTCAACAGGAAAATGCAAATCAAAACCACTGGGATGGTTAACATCAAAAAGTCATGTAACAGACCAGATGGCAGACAGCAGAAGCAAGAAGAACTACAATCCTGCAGCCTGTGGAACAAAAACCACATTCACAGAAACACAGACAAGATGAAAAGGCAGAGGGCTATGTTCCAGATGAAGCAACAAGATAAAACCCCAGAAAAACAACTAAATGAAGTGGAGATAGGCAACCGTCCAGAAAAAGAATTCAGAATAATGACAGTGAAGACGATCCAGGACCTCGGAAAAAGAATGGAGGCAAAGATCAGGAAGATGCAAGAAATGTTTAACAAAGACCTAGAAGAATTAAAGAACAAACAGAGGTGAACAATACAATAATGGAAATGAAAACTACACTAGAAGGAATCAATACCAGAATAACTGAGGCAGAAGAACAGATAAGTGACCTGGAAGACAGAATGGTGGAATTCACTGCTGTGGAACAGAATAAAGAAAAGAGAATGAAAAGAAATGAAGACAGCTTAAGAGACCTCTGGGACAACATTAAATGCAACAATATTCACATTATAGGGGTCCCAGAAGGAGAAGAGAGAGAGAAAGGACCCGAGAAAATATTTGAAGAGATTACAGTCGAAAACTTCCCTAACATGGGAAAGGAAATAGCCACCCAAGTCCAGGAAGCGCAGAGAGTCCCATACAGGATAAACCCAAGGAGAAACACACCGAGACACATAGTAATCAAATTGGCAAAAATTAAAGACAAAGAAAAATTATTGAAAGCAGCAAGGGAAAAACAACAAAATAACATACAAGGGAACTCCCATAAGGTTAACAGCTGATTTCTCAGGAGAAACTCTACAAGCCAGAAGGGAGTGGCATGACATACTTAAAGTGATGAAAGGGAAGAACCTACAACCAAGATTACTCTACCTGGCAAGGATCTCATTCAGATTCGATGGAGAAATCAAAAGCTTTACAGACAAGGAAAAGCTAAGAGAATTCAGCACCACCAGACCAGCTCTACAACAAATGCTAAAGGAACTTCTCTAAGTGGGAAACACAAGAGAGGAAAAGGACCTACAAAAACAAACCCCAAACAATTAAGAAAATGGACATAGGAACATACATATCGATAATTACCTTAAACGTGAATGGATTAAATGCTCCAACCAAAAGATACAGGCTTGCTGAATGGATACTAAAACAAGACCCATATATATGCTGTCTACAAGAGACCCACTTCAGACCTAGGGACACATACAGACTGAAAGTGAGGGGATGGAAAAAGATATTCCATGCAAATGGAAATCAAAAAAAAGCTAGAGTAGCAATACTCATATCAGATAAAATAGGCTTTAAAATAAAGAATGTTACAAGAGACAAGAAAGGACACTACATAATGATCAAGGGATCAATCCAAGAAGAAGATGTAACAATTATAAATATATATATGCACCCAACATAGGAGCACCTCAATACATAAGGCAACTGCTAACAGCTATAAATGAGGAAATCGACAGTAACACAGTAATAGTGGGGGACTTTAACACCCCACTTACACCAATGGACAGATCATCCAAAATGAAAATAAATAAGGAAACAGAAGCTTTATATGATACAATAAACCGGATAGATTTAATTGATACTTATAGTACATTCCATCCAAAAACAGCAGAATACACTTTCTTCTCAAGTGCACATGGAACATTCTCCAGGATAGATCACATCTTGGGTCACAAATCAAGCCTCAGTAAATTTAAGAAAACTGAAATCATATCAAGCATCTTTTCTGACCACAACGCTATGAAATTAGAAATCAATTACAGGGAAAAAAACGTAAACAGACCCACGTGAAGGCTAAACAGTACATTACTGAATAACCAAGGGATCACTGAAGAAATCAAAGAGGAAATCAAAAAATACCTAGCGACAAATGACAATGAAACCACGATGATCCAAAACCTATGGGATACAGCAAAAGCAGTTCTAAGAGGGAAGTTTATAGCTATAAAAGCCTACCTCAAGAAACAAGAAAAATCTCAAATAAACAATCTAACCTTAACCTTACATCTAAAGGAAATACACAAAGAAGAACAAACAAAACCCAAAGTTAGCAGAAGGAAAGAAATCATAAAGATCAGAGCAGAAATAAATGAAATAGAAACAAAGGAAACAATAGCAAAGATCAATAAAACTAAAAGCTGATTCTTTGAGAAGATAAACAAAAGTGATAAACCATTAGCCAGACTCACCAAGAAAAAGAGGGAGAGGACTCAAATCAATAAAATTAGAAATGAAAAAGGAGAAGTTACAACAGACACCGCAGAAATACAAAGCATCCTAAGAGACTACTACGAGCAACTCTATGCCAATAAAATGGACAACCTGGAAGAAATGGACATATTCTTAGAAAGGTATAACCTTCCAAGACTGAACCAGGAAGAAATAGAAAATATGAACAGACCAATCACAAGTCATGAAATTGAAACTGTGATTAAAACTCTTCATCCAGAACCAGATGGCTTCACAGGTGTATTCTATCAAACATTTAGAGAAGAGCTAACACCCATCCTTCTCAAACTCTTCCAAAATATTGCGGAGTAAGGAACACTCCTAAACTCATTCTATGAGGCCACCATCACCCTGATACCAAAACCAGACAGAGATACTACAAAAAAAGAAAATTACAGACCAATATCACTGGTGAATATAGATGCAAAAATCCTCAACAAAATACTAGCAAACAGAATCCAACAACACATTAAAAGGATCATACACCACGATCAAGTGGGATTTATCCCAGGGATGCAAGGATTCTTCAATATATGCAAATCAATGTGATACACCATATTAACAAATTGAAGAATAAAAACCATATGATCATCTCAATAGATGCAGAAAAAGCTTCTGACAAAATTCAACACCCATTTATGATAAAAACTCTCCAGAAAGTGGGCATAGAGGGAACCTACCTCAACATAATAAAGGCCATATACGACAAACCCACAGCAAACACCATTCTCAATGGAGAAAAACTGAAAGCATTTCCTCTAAGATCAGGAACAAGACAAGGAAGTCCACTCTCACCACTATTATTCAACATAGTTTTGGAAGTCCTAGCCATGGCAATCAGAGAAGAAAAAGAAATAAAAGAACACAAATTGGAAAAGAAGAAGTAAAACTGTCCCTGTTTGCAGGTGACATGATACTATACATAGAGAATCCTAAAGATGCCACCAGAACACTACTACAGCTAATCAATGAATTTGGTAAAGTTGAAAACCCTGAGATAAACCCATGCACCTAGGGTCAACTAATCTATGACAAAGGAGGCAAGGACATAAAATGGAGAAAAGACAGTCTCTTCAATAAGTGGTGCTGGGAAAACTGGGCAGCTACATGTAAAAGAATGAAATTAGAACACTCCCTGACACCATACACAAAAATAATCTCAAAATGGATTGGAGACCTAAAGTAAGACCGGACACCATAAAACTCTTAGAGGAAAACATAGGAAGAACACTCTATGACATAAATCACAGCAACATCCTTTTTGACCCACCTCTTAGAGAAATGGAAATAAAAACAAAAATAAACAATGGGACCTAATGAAACTTAAAAGCTTTTGCACAGCAAAGGAAACTAAAAACAAGACAAAGAGACAACCCTCAGAATGGGAGAAAATATTTGCAAATGAATCAATGGACAAAAGATTAATCTCCAAAATATATAAACATCTCATGCAGCTCCATACTAAAAAAACAAACAACCCCATCAGAAAATGGGCAGAAGACCTAAACAGAAATTTCTCCAAAGAAGACACACAGATGGCCAAGAAGCACATGAAAAGCTTCTCAACATCACTAATTATTAGAGAAATGCAAATCAAAACTACAATGAGGTATCACCTCACACCAGTTAGAATGGGCATCATCAGAAAATCTACAAACAACAAATGCTGGAGAGGGTGTGGAGAAAAGGGAACCCTCTTGCACTGTTGATGGGAATGTAAATTGATACAGCCACTATGGAGAACAGTATGATGTTCCTTAAAAAACTAAAAATAGAATTACCATATGATCCAGCATTCCCACTATTGGACATGTACCCAGAGAAAACCATAATTCAAAAAGACACATGTACCCCAATGTTCATTGCAGCACTATTTACAATAGCCAGGTCATGGAAGCAACCTAAATGCCCATCGACAGACAAATGGATACAGAAGATGTGGTACATATATACAATGGAATATTACTCAGCCATAAAAAGGAACGAAACTGGGTCATCTGTTGAGACATGGATGGACCTAGAGCTTGTCATACAGAGTGAAGTAAGTCAGAAAGAGTAAAACAAATATCGTATATTAACGCATATATGTGGAACCTAGAAAAATGGTACAGATGAACCAGTTTTCAGGGCAGAAGTTGAGACACAGATGTAGAGAACAAATGTATGGACACCAAGGGGGGAAAGCCGTGGGGGGGTGGGGGTGGGGTGTGATGAATTGGGCGATTGGGATTGACATGTATACACTGATGTGTATAAAATTGATGACTAATAAGAAAAAAAAAAGAAAAGCAGAGATGAAATGAGAGCTGACTATTGGAAGGAAAGGGGAGTGAAGGGAGAAAAAAAGACGGAGAAGGAAAACTTAAAATATAAAATAAACATGAAAATCTTATTTGGAAGCAATGGAAGTTTGAGGTAAATAAAGGTTTTATTTTGGAAACACACACACACACACAAATAGCTTGTAAAAAATTTAGTAATATTCTAGATTGAAACTTTGTATATAGAAATTTTACATTTCCTCAAAATGTTTACCTCGTAATATTTTTGGATCTTGGAACTACCTAACCAGTAAGACCTTTCTTTATGAACAGCTAGTCATAAGAATGGGGTATGTAATGGTAGAAGTCTGTACTCCCCTATAGATTTTCAACAATCTCTCCTCAACAACCAATTCTGTATAATAACTCAGCTTTAAATTTGCTTCTGTTAAAATGAAAATAAAAGCAAATAGGTTTGGGGAAAAAAAAAAAAAGTCAGGTAACAAGTATCAGTGAGGATGTGGAGAAACCAAGACTTTCATATACTGCTAGTGGTAATGTCAAATGGTGCAGTAGCTTTGGAAAAATAGTCTGGCCAATCTTTAATTAAACATAGGGTTACTATATGATCCAGCGATACTCATCCCAGGCATACACCCAAGAGAACTGAAAACATACACCCCCACAAACCTGTACACAGCGTTTACAGTAGCATTATTCATAATGACCAAGGAAAGGAAACAACACAAATGTCCATCAACTGACAAACAGATAAACAAAATGTGGTATATCTATAAAATGAATGTTATTCAGCCATAAAAAGAAAGTACTGAATACATGGTACAACATGGATGAACCTTGAAAACGTTATGCTACGAGAAAGAAGCCAGTCACAAAAGATCACATATCAAATGATTTCATTCCTATGAAATGTCCAGAGCAGGGAAATCTGTAGAGGCGGGGAGCAGATCAGTGGCTGCATAGGCCTGAGGGGTAGGAAGGAAATAGCATAAGGTTTGGGGTTTATTTTTGAGGTGATATTCTAAATGTTCTAAAACAGACTGTGGTAACGGTTGCACATATGTGTAAATACACTAAAAACTATTGGACCATACATTTTAAAACGGGTAAATTGTATTGGTATGTGAATTATATCTCAATAGTGCTATTAAAAAAGCAAATGTATATAACTTACTCAGTGTTTTACAAACTTCACAAGATTTTCTTTCTCTTCCCCTCACCCTCTTTTTTCAACCTCTCTGAAAGAATTAATTTACCAGACAGCCTATCAAGATAATTATTTCTTTAAAAAGATGTTCTTTCATTGTCTTTGTTTTGATTATGCAAAATGTGACAGATAATAAAACTTAAAAATGGTTAAAGCTAAATACTTAAAGCTAAATGTATATTTTTTTCTTCCACATTTCTCAAAAATAATGCCACTGCACCCTTTAAACCTTGGCCAGTATCATACTGTAAGGGTGCAGTATATGATTGAGTAGTGATTATCATAATAATCTCCATTACACCAATGACAGTAATAATGCTAGCTAATATCAATTAAGTGTTCACTATGCTAGGGAGTTTACATGAATAATCTCATTTATTCTTTACAGTAATAATCCCAAGCAGTAGATATCATTATTATCCCAATTTCACAGATGAAGAAATTAAAATTTTGAGAGGTTTCCTACTTGGACCAAGAGCAATTGGTATAGGTGGGATGTGAACTCAGATAACAGAACCCAAGTTCTTAACCACCTTGATATACTTCTTGGATATTATACATACAAATAAAAATCATGTACCACATTTCCTAGAGTTTCAACTTTTAAAACTGTAAATTATACTTCTAAGCCATGTAAAGGGAAAGGGAAAGGTATAATTCACCAAAAGTTCAGCAAAAAAATCAAAATTTTACAGTTGGAAGGAATAGCATAAATCATTTGGTTTGATGACAATTTCATGGAAGTGATAAAACCTGAGGATTTGGGGACTTTTGCCTAACTCTTACAAAATAAAGAAATCTCATTAATGATGCCTTTCCTACAGTTAAGACTGATTTAGAACTCATTCATTCATTCACTTATTCATTTAGTCATTTTTCATTTCAGTCAACAAATATATATTAAATGTCAACTATGTGCTAGGTTACGCACTCTATAAAGTCAAGGAGGAATACGACAGTTCTAGTTCTCAAGGGGCTCACAGTCTGACTGGGAGGGGAGGTGGTCTTAAGCAACACATGTAAACTAATAATTACAATATAATGTGATAAGTAACACTGAATAAACATGGCAGGGCCTTATGAGTCTGTTGGAAAGGTCAGGGAAGCCTTCACCAAGAAAATCATTAAGAGATAAATTTTCTTTCCCAGGAAGAGGGTAAGGAACTTTAGCATGGAATGGTCAGAAATTGCAAGTCATTTAGGATTAATTGGAGCACAGCCAGTGAGAGTGGGAGACTGTATTAAGCATGTCTCTTTATTGTGATGTTCTGACATCTGGGGCTTTACTGACCCTGGAAAGAACAACCAATCCAGAGCCCCCCACACACCCTCACCTCCTCTATCACATTTATACTCCAGGCCAATTTTCCTCTGCCCTTATCACGCCAGGGCCAGGTACCAGAACAGCCACCTACACCCTAGGTCCCACTAAAATTGTTAAAACCAGTCAATACAAAGCCTGCTTACCCTATCCTGCCTGTCCTTCCACAGAAGCCACAATAAAGGCTCTTGCCCACGTACCCCACTGCCACCCCACTCCTTCTGCTTCCTGACTAACCCTGGTGCTTTTCCCTGAGGCTCTGTGTGGTATAGCACGCCCCTTCCTCTTGAGAACTGTAAATACCTTTCAACAGCAATCGTCTCCTGATCTGCGGACTTCACCATGCCTGAATAATAATAAAACCTACATTTTAAAACAGAGACACAGTAAGTGCAACTACATAGCTAGGAAGGGGGAAAGATAGTGTATGGCCTTGTCTGTCTTGCTGAGGAGTTTTTAACGACGCAGTAAACACTGAAGCAAAAGAATGGTTTTAAGAAGGGGCATGACGTGATGAGATTTACATTAAAAAAAAATACTCAGGTAGCTGTCTGGTTACTGAATTGGAGGGAGGTAATTCTGAAAGCAAGGAGACTAGGTAGAAGGTTATTGTCTAAAATAGTCAGGAAGTGGAGAAAATCTCAAGATTTTTCTTTTTTTTTTTTCTGTTCTTGCACTGTTTCGTCTATTCTCCACATAGAAACTAGAGATACTGCTAAAACACGTCAGATCGTGTCGGTCCTTTGCTCAAACTCGTCAATGGCCTCTCTTTCACTCAGAGTAAAAGCCAAAGTCCTTTCAGTGGTATGCAATGCTCCAACCTGGGTATTCCCTCCCATCCCTTACCAACTTGACCTCACCTCCTGCTCTTCTCCCCATGGTCACTCTGCTCCAGCCACACTGGGCTCCTGGCTTTTTCCAACATACCAGGCACTCTGCAACTTTGGAACTTGCTGTTCCCTGGACCTAGATTGCTAAATGACTCTTACCCTTACCTCCTTCAAGTCTGTATCCAATGTTACAGCCTTCCCTGTCCACTCCCTTTAAAAGCTGCAAATTCCTCCCCTTCCTGGAGAACCCTATTTCCTTCCCTGATTGATCTCCCCCTACAGCACTTACCATCATTGGCCATACTAAACATTTTACTTATTTATTCTGTTCGTGGTCTATCTCCCTCCATTAGAACGTAATGTCTGTGAGGACAAGGTTCATTGCTTGTTTTGTTCATTGTTATATCTCCATAGTCTACTCAGTACATAATAGGTACCCCCCAAATATTTGTTGAATGAATGAGTGAATTCATCCAAATATCTGTATAGAAGTTGGAGCAGGTGTTAAGAGAATGAACAATAAGTATGGGCTACAAGTCTTATAAGTTCTCAGAAGCTTAGAGTGGCAAGGATGGGGAGGATTCATGCTGGGAAAAGGAATAAAATAGAAGAAGCTGCCTTGGGTACTACTCTGTCTTCTAACTCCAGGGCTCCTTGTTTATCTTTATTTGACCCTGTGTATCTTCCTCTAGAACAATGGTCCTTCATTTTGTCTTATGCTTGGGTCCTCTTTTGGCAGCCTGATGAAGTCTAAAAACCTTTCTCAGAGCAATGTTTTTAAATACATAAAACACACAGGATTACAAAGGAAACATTATTTTGAAATACAATTATCAAAATATTTTTAAGTGGTAATATAAAAACATAATGTGCATCTTTATTAAGATCTAGCAGCTCTTCTAACAACTCCTATACTTTTAAAGTAGCAATGGTTGTAAATGATATTCTACGATCTCTACAGTTGTAATGTGATACAAAAATGTTTGTAATTTCTAATAATTGCAAAGTCAAGGTATAGCCATTACAGTGGTTTACTGCTTGTATTCACAGGAATTCTAACTTTCATTCAGAGATCGGTGAAAATAAGTCCATGATTTTTTTTCACATCCAAGGTCACAGATTCCTGAATTCTATTTTCCAAAACTTTAGGGGTCTGTAGACAACAGGATAAGAATCCCTACTCTAGGCTCAGTCTCAGGCTACATTCAAAGGGGAAGGAGAGGATCAAAACTAAGTACCCCTCCATACACACAATGCAATACTACTCAGCCATAAAAAAGAATAAAACAATGCCATTTGCGGCAACATGGATGGACCTAAAGATTATCATACTAAGTGAAGTAAGTCAGAAAGAGAAAGACAAATATATGATATCACTTATATGTGGACTCTAAAATATGACACCAATGAACTTATCTACAAAACAGAACCAGACTCACAGACATAGAGAACAGACTTGTGGTTGCCAAGGGGGAGGAGTAGGGGAATGGATTGGCAGTTTGGGGTTAGCAGATGCAAACTATTATATACAGAATGGATAAACAACAAGGTCCTACTGTGTAGCACAAAGAACTATATTCAATATCCTGTGATAAACCATAATGGAAAAGAATGTGAAAAAGAATGTATATACATATATAACTGAATCACTTTGCTGTACAGCAGAAATTAACATAACATTGTAAATCAACTATACTTCAATAAAATAAATTTAAAAATAAAATAAAATAAAAGCTAAGTACCCTTCTGTCCTCTCAGCACCTGAAACTCGGGGGAGGGGGGAGGAGAAAACAAAAGCAAAACAAAACTGCTTTTCCAAATTCCTTTAACTGTAGATAATCCTTTTCATTCGATACTTAGAGAATAGACCTAAAAATGCAAGAATTTGTGAATATTAGAATATCAGGATGAATGAGCTTCAACAACAGTACAAATGGTTACTTTTTAATACTCATGAGAAATTCAAAAACACAGAAGCACGGGAGACTCAAAATCAGTGCAAAGATCCATAGCACGGGGAAGGGAGTGTGCTGGGATGAGTAAGCGGGAAAGAAACAAGAGAAATTTTGAAATTTAGATTTATGTAGCTCTGTTTACCTTTCTCTCTTCCCTAAAAAGTAAAAGCTATGTTTCAAAATTCTTTATGTTTTCTTCATGGTCCCTGCAGGCAGCTTAGCAAGAATTATGGTTTGGAATTTCTTCTTATCCTGATTGTCATCTCTTACTTTTGGCAACAAAGTTGGAAAATACTTCATGCCAGATGCCCTTTTTGGAGATTCACAATTTATGTTAGCATTCAAAATGTTCTAGAGTCCTGTACTAGACAAATTTGCTTAACCTCATTTAACCCAGTATCTCCCAATCTTTTTGCTTGTCTTTTCAGTTGTTGGAAATTTATCAATTTTTTCTTCCAGTTTTATTGGGATATAACTAACATATAGCACTGTACAAGTTTAAGGTGTATGGCATAATGATTTGACTTACATATATCTGGAAATGATTACCACAATAAGTTTAGTGAATATCCGTCATCTCATATAAATACAAAATTTTAAAAATAGGAAACATTTTTTTTTTTCCTTGTGAGGAGAACTCGTAGGAGTCACACTCTTAACTTTGATATAGAACTTAACATCAGTGTTAGCTATGTTTATCATGTTGCACATTAACATTGTTAGTACTTATTTATCTTATAACTGTACCTTTTGACTACCTTCATCCTACTATCCTTCATCCCCTACCTGCTGCCTCTCATAATCACAAATCTTATCTCTTTTTCTGAGTTTTTTTTTTTAAATAAATTTATTTATTTAATTTATTTATTTTTGGCTGTATTGGGTCTTCACTGCTTTGCGTGGGCTTTCTCTAGTTGCAGCGAGTGGGGGTTACTCTTTGTTGCAGTGCGCGGCATCTCATTGCGGTGGCTTCTCTTGTTGCAGAGCATGGGCTCTAGGCGCGGGCTTCAGTAGTTGTGGCATGTGGGCTCAGTAGTTGTGGCTTGCGGTCTCTAGAGCACAGGCTCAGTAGTTGTGGCACACGGCTTAGGTGCTCTGCGGCATGTGGTATCTTCCCAGACCAGGGCTTGAACCCGTGTCCCCTGCACTGGCAGGCAGATTCTTAACCACTGCACCACCAGGGAAGCCTATGAGTTTGTTTTTTTGAAGTATAATTGACCTACAACACTATGCTAGTTGTTGGTATACAACATAGAGATTCAATACTTCTATACATTTCAAAATGATTACTGTAATAAGTCTAGTTACCATCTGTCACCATACAAAAATATTACATAATTATTGACTTTATTCCCCACACTGTACATTTCATACCCATGACTCATTTATTTTGTAACTAGAAGTCTGTACCTCTTAATCTCCCTCACCTATTTCTGTCCTCCCCCAACCCCGCTCTCCCCTTTGGCAACCACCTGTTTGTTCTCTGTATCTATGACTGTTTCTGTTTTGTTGTATTTGTTTTGTTTTTTAGATTCCACATATGAGAGAAATCATACAGTATTTGTCTTTCTCTGTCTGACTTCACTTAGCATAACACCCTCTAGGTCCATCATGTTGTCGCAAATGACAATATTTCATTCTTTTTTACGGCTAATATTCCATTGTATATATAGCCCACATCCATTCATCTATTGATGGGCACTTAAGGTTGCTTCCATATCTTGCCTATTGTAAATAATGCTGCTATGAAAATGGGGTGCATATATCTTTTCAAATTAGTGTTTCAGTATTTCTCAATCTTATTTGATCACAAACTTTTTTCCATTTGATACATATGCCTATCATGGCAATTATAAGACTTTATTGCAATTATTGATTGTGCAGGGATTTCCTTCCACTAGGACATAAGTTCCTTTGGCTCAGGGAAAATGTGTTTTCATCTTCTCATTGTCAATGCCTAAGAATTCTAGACACCTAGATGGTTTGTAAATGTTGTTTGGTGGCTGGTGGGTGGGTTGATTGAATGAATGAATCAGAGAGATAAAAAGAAATGCTTTGAGCCAAGTTCTTGTAAGGAACCTTCAGAAGCCTGACGAAGTAAGGTTAACAGTAGGAGAGGATAACAAAGGATCAGTGGCTGTTATCAGTAAAAGTCAACATGCACAGTTATATTTAATCTAAAATAATAGTGAAATCTTAGTTAAGAAAA
Organism: Balaenoptera ricei; assembly: GCF_028023285.1. Taxonomy (NCBI): domain Eukaryota; kingdom Metazoa; phylum Chordata; class Mammalia; order Artiodactyla; family Balaenopteridae; genus Balaenoptera; species Balaenoptera ricei. Next base: position 131,610,416 of record NC_082639.1, read on the forward strand.
GGAAGGCACATTTCTATTCTAATCATTTCCACAACTTTGAAATTAGAAAGACTACATCATTAATGACTTAATCAGCATCTCATTTGCATTCCATGCAAGATTAATTGTGACATCTCAGTAAGTGTCACATTTACTAGCAATAAATTATGGTAATTAATAGGAAGGCTTAAAGGCCAAAACTGGGACCAATCTCAAATAGTTTATAAATGTAATCTTTAATGGTTTGGATCACATTTATAGGAGATAATAAATTAGTAAATAGATATCCACAGAGTTACAGGTTTAGGAAAAAATATATTATTAGTATTTGGCTTTCAACTCCATAAGGTTTTAAAGAATGTTTTTTTCATAGTCTATCTGTTTTTGGATCCTAATCAACTAATTCCACCCACTTCTGAATCCCCAAAGCAGAACTAACAAGCAAGCAACATCTGCTGGTTACAGCAGGATGATATGTAGCATTTTTCTTTTTACCAAACCCGAGTTCAAAAAAAATCTTCAAAATTAGAATTAACATTGAAGGAGCTGAATAGGGGCCCATTACTGCCAGACTACTTTCTTTAAGAATAAAACAGGGGCTTCCCTGGTGGCACAGTGGTTAAGAATCCACCTGCCAATGCAGTTCGAGCCCTAGTCCAGGAAAGATCCCACATGCCACGGAGCAGCTGAGCACGTGCACCACAACTACTGAGCCTGTGCTCTAGAGCCCATGCTCCACAACAAGAGAAGACACTGCAATGAGAAACCTGTGTACCGCAATGAAGAGTAGTCCTGCTTACAGCAACTAGAGAAAGCCTGCGTGCAGCAACGAAGACCCAACGCAGCCAAAAATAAATAAATAAAATAAATAAATTTATTTAAAAAAACAAAAACAAAAATAATGGACAGACTCAAGAACTTTACCAAGGGATTCCAAATTTACTAAAAGCTGATAGATGTCTAAGAAACATAGTTTAAACTCAGGATTGAATGCTTTTTCTCTATTCCTATCTTCTACTTTTGAGAGTAGAAGCTATTTATGTGTACCTAAAATTTAAATTGATAGCTCAGGAAGAACAGTTAAATAGGCTTTGGTGTTTTAATCACTGTTTTTGTATCTCTTCTAAAATGTATACGTATAACTGAATCTTTGTACTTTGCTGTACACGGAAACTAACACAACATTGTTAAGCAACTATACTCCAATATAAAATAAAAATTAAAAAATAAATAAGAGTCCCTTCTATCACCAATTTGTTTATCTATAGTAGATAAACTACCTAACTCTTCATACCCGTATCCAAATCACCAAGTTCTGCAAGCTCTCCTTTCCAACAGTATATTTCAAAACCTCCCACTGTCACCATCCAATGATGGTTATAAGCCCAGGGTCTCATAATCTCTAGTCAGAATTATTTTACCCTGCTCCAACCAATTTTCCACGTGGTAGTCAGAGTGATATTTTAAAATACAAATTTAATCATGTTGACCCCTCGTTTAAACTTTTCCATAGAACTTCCCATTGTACTTGAATAAACACAAACTAGTTAATGTGGCCTTCATAACCTGCCTAAACTATCTCTTCAGTCACACTGTAGGCTACCCTCCTCTTTGCACTGTAAGTAGAGCCAAACTGGACTTCTCTGAATTCCTAGAATATGCTAGGTTCTCTCCAGATTTAGGGTCTCCACACATGGCTGTTCTCTATCCTTCAAATTTGGAATAAATGAGAATCTTTCAGGAATCTCTCCACTTCAACTAAGCTACAGCCTTCTGTTATAAGCTCTTGCACAATGATGACACTCTGTTATAGCACTTAATGTAGTTCTAATACATACATATTCATATAATCATTTGTTTAACAGCCATATTCCTCATTAGACTATCAATTCCACATTGACAGAGCTAACATCTATCATCCTACTGCTGAATACCACCCCCACACACAATGTACTCAATAATTTTAGTTGAATGAAACAAAGTAAATCCCAATCCAACAAAAATGTAGGTAAAAGGTAAAAATCTCTTAAAGGGAGATTTATTTCTAGTATACCCTAAGTCTATACCATAGTCAATCTCTAGAAGTTTTATTCACAAAGGATACTTTCCTATATTCTCCATGCCACTAGAAGACAGACAGAGAGATAGAGATGTATATCTGTAAAACACTAATCTATTCTCTGTATGAATTTTTCTTTTTTTTTAGATTCCACATATAAATGAGATTATATGGTATATGTCTTTTACTGTCTGACTTATTTCATTTAGCATAATGCCCTCAAGATTGATCCATTTTATCACAAATGGCAGGATTTCCTTCCTTTTTTTTTTTTTTTTCTTTGCCTGAATAATATTCCACTGTGTCTACATACCACATTTTCATTATCTATTAATCCATCGAGGGACACTTAGGCTGTTTCCATGTCTTGGCCATTGTAAATGATTCTGCAATAAACATGGAGATGTAAATATGTTTTCGAGTTAGTGTCGTTTCCTTTGGATATATACCCAGAAGTGGAATTGCTGGATCAAATGGAGGACCATCCATACTGTTTTTCATAGTGGCTACACCAATTTACATTCCCCCCAAAGTGCACAAGGGTTCCCTTTTCTCCACATCCTTGTCAACACTTGTATTTCTTATCTTTTTGATAGTAGCCATTCTGACAGGTGTGAGGTGATATCTCATTACAGTTTTAATTTGCATTTCTCTGATAATTAGTGATAATTAGTGATGTTGAGTACCTTTTCACATACCTGCTGGCCATCTGCATGTCTTCTTTGGAAAAATGTCTTCAGATCTTCTGCCCATTTTTTTAGTCAGATTTTTTTTTGCTATTGAATTGTATAAGTTCTTTATATATTTTAGATATTAACTCTTCTAAAAATATCATTCTCAATATCACTATATAGTTTTTCTGTCAGAATAAAAGAGTGTACTCTTGTAATGTGCCAAAACAAGAATTGTAATGTTACTATAGAATAACAGACTTTCCCAGTTATGTTATAATCACAAATAAAAAGGGGGGAAAAAAGGGGAGTGGGAGGAAGAGGTTTCATGATCAAAGGACAGTGTGATACCCCTAGAGAATCAGACAATGAACAGTTCTCACCAGCTAAGCTAGTCTCACCAAATCATATTTGGTGGACTTACAATGCAGATGCTAGAGAAACATTTGGACATATTAAAAAGAAACTTTTGGAAAAGAATTAACCATAAACTCTATTCATCATAAAAGTATAAAAATGGTGTTTAAATGGTTTTACAGGGGAAAACATTATTTTATTTCTGAATATACAATATGTAATAGCTAGGAGTTAAAGTGAGATAGTGTAAAGTTCCTTTTGTCTTTAATCCAACTTTTTACTGTTTTCTTGGGTTTTGGGCATCTATTCGTAATACAAGTAATTATGATACATGTGAAATAAGGCAAACACTGTCATTTATTTTGTGGTTTTTGGGTCAGCTTATAGCTAAATCACTCAGAAAAAGGATTACACAATCTCTAGTTTTAAAACTTTATAGAGAAGAAAGTACTTCTGTATCTAATTCTCAAAAGTCATTTGATTTGTACATGTTTAATGCCTTGGTAATGTGACAGGGTCTCGCAGACAAGTAATAAGACAGTATAATATTGATAAAATGGTTAAAAGCATGAACTTGGGAGCAAGTTTTGAATCCCAGTTCAAAGGTTTGAATCCCAGTTCTGACACTTAATCGCTGGAACAAAAACAAAGAGGAGAAAATATTTCATGTTAATTTAGTTGAAAAATCTACACATTACCAGAAGAAGATATGTAATAATTTTAAACACCTTACTTGTAAATTTGAATTACATCTCCTTCCTTTTCAGGAAAATACTGCTTGAACCAGTAATACTAATATATTTGAATAAAGCTTTATTATGTCATTGAAAAATATTATAAAATATTGTTTTATTTCAGGAGTTTAATGTCAACTGCTTTTCTATTACTCTGTTATTAGATCACATTGTTTCATCTTTTTTTAAAAATAAATTTATTTATTTAATTAACTTATTTTTGGCTGCATTGGGTCTTCGTTGCTGCGCGTGGGCTTTCTCTAGTTGCGGTGAGTGGGGGCTACTCTTGGTTGCGGTGCGCGGGCTTCTCGATGCGGTGGCTTCTCTTGTTGTGGAGCATGGGCTCTAGGTGCACAGGCTTCAGTAGTTGTGGTGCGCGGGCTTCAGCAGTTGTGGCTTGTGGGCTCTAGAGGGCAGGCTCAGCAGTTGTGGCACACAGGCTTAGTTGCTCCATGGCATGTGGGATCTTCCCGGACCAGAGATCAAACCCGCGTCCCCTGCACTGGCAGGAGGATTCTTTTTTTTAATTTAATTTAATTTTATTTATTTATTTATGGCTGGGTCTTCGTTTCTGTGTGAGGGCTTTCTCTAGTTGTGGCAAGTGGGGGCCACCCTTCATCGCGGTGCGCGGGCCTCTCACTATCGTGGCCTCTCTTGTTGCGGAGCACAGGCTCCAGACGCGCAGGCTCAGTAATTGTGGCTCACGGGCCCAGTTGCTCCGCGGCATGTGGGATCTTCCCAGACCAGGGCTCGAACCCGTGTCCCCTGCATTGGCAGGCAGATTCTCAACCACTGCACCACCAGGGAAGCCCCCGGATTCTTAACTACTGCGCCACTAGGCAAGTCCTCATCTTTTCATAATCACAGAGAGAGTTACTATCTTTGCCATGTTTTTGAACTGAGTGTTGACACCAAAACAAAAGAAATCCAAAGCAATAGTTAGTCTGAAATGTAAGAATTTTCTACTATGTATTTTGTACTTTGAGCTAATTATATTAAACACTATCTACTCTTCATGAAAAATTATTTTCTTTAGCCAGGATATTTTATTAATCAGGCATTGCTAATTATTTTTTCTATTCTTCTTTTATGAAAGTCATTCGAGCTTATTATTTTAAAAATGTAAAAAATACAGTCAATCCTTATTATTCATGGATTCCATATTTGCAAATTCACTTACTCACTAAAATACGTAACCCCAAATTAATACTTGGAGCACTTTCATTGTCATTCATGGACATGCAGAGAGTGGCAAAAATTTGAATCACCTGCCATGAAAGTTCCCAGCTAAGGCTGAACAAAGCAACACTATGCCTTCTTGTTTTAGCTCTCATACTATAAGCAAGTATCCTGTCTGCAGCCTATCTAGTGCCACACTTTTTGAATTTTTGTACTTTTTGTTGATTTCACTATTTACAATGGCCCCTAAGCATAGGACTTAAGTGCTGTCTAGTGCTCCTAAGTGCAAGAAGACTGTATGTGCCTTACAGAGAAAACACATGTGTACTACAAGCATCATTCGAGAATGAGTTATGGTGCTGTTGGCTGTGAGTTCAATGTTACTGAATCAACAATACATGTTAAATAAGGTGTCAGTAAACAGAAAAACACAAAAAACAAGGTTATGTGTTGACCGCTTGACAAAAATGTGTCTAGAAGCTCATGGAAACCTAACCCTGTACTTCTCCACTAAGCAATATTTCAGTATTCACTAATTCAGTGTTCATAGTGACTTTACAGACCATAACTATTGTGAATAATAAGAATCAACTGTAGAAAAATGAAAAAACATCTCAATCATAGTACTACAACCTAGATTGCCTTTTCTACCACATGGTTGCCAATGCTGGATCTTATGTATCATTTTATGTTTTGTCAAACTCATCAGTTTAAGAAAATTTTATTATTCTGTTTTAATATGCATTTCCCGGATTAATAAGACTAAGCATATGTTATACGAAATAGGCATCTTTTCTGTGAATTGTTCCCCATTGTTTTGTCTTCCTCAAGTATGGAACTGTAACCAACTAATCTTTAAATATATCTAACAGAGAATGAGTACTGAAGAAATTTCCCTGGTTGATTGTCCAAAGTGATCTAGATGACTGTTTAGACCTAGCCAAGAGAGACCCATCCTGGTCAGACAGAGGTCCGAGTTTAAATGATTTCAGTTGTTTGCCAATAGAATCATCTCATAAAAATGGTAAAGTCTCCTTGAAAGAAAATATATATACACACACGGTAGAAACTCTGTTAACTAATCTCCAGTTAACAGACTGTCCAGATTTCCCAATGCTATACACTCATTCCCTTTGTAATACACATTGACTGGTGGTATGAGCACACAGACATCCATAGCAGTAACCTACTTTCTGGTAGTATATCGCTCGAAGATCTGTATAAGCAGTCCTACTTATCATCTGAGAATTTCAAAAGTAAATTATGAGATAAGAGAATCTTAGTCCTCATTAGGTTTTGGAAGCTGTGAGACAAACCAAGCATAGAGGATTTGGGTGAAAAACAGCTCTCCAAGATGAAACTTAGGATATATGCTAGAAGCAAGTGGTTTGAAGAAGAGCTTATATGTGAGATTAGAATTAAATTGGGCAGAAGCCCTAGAAAAAAAGACTCAATATTGTTCTCCATCATTATTCCTTTTAAAAAGATTGGCAGGTCCTTTTCCAAAGGGTTCTCTGAGCCTGAGCCTGGTGAAGAAGGGGACAAACTGGTTTGAAAACATGACTATGGAACCTGCAGTGGCTCCTCCAACTCCCTTGGCTCCTCTATTCATTTGGAAAAACTCAAAGCTTTTATGTGATTTTTCTACCATTTCAAAAAATGAAAAGAGGTCCAAGTTAAATTATCTTAAGAACATCAAAGAGTCTTTGACTAGGAAAGAAGATCCCTGGGCATTAGATAAGGCTTTCATCTTAGGATTATTTTATTTGCAGAGAAAGAAGTCTTCCTAACTCTCTCCAGGTCCATGTTAACATACAGAGGTGGTATAAAGAAGTGATAGGATTAATATCAAACTGGAACAAAGAAAGAGGTGACTCATTTTTTTCAAATTTGAGGAATACTAGCTTAGCACCATATTTTGAGCTTTAGAAAGTAGGAGCACAACTGGGAAGCAAAGAGGAAGTTAGTTCTAAAGGTAGGCTGAGGCCTTAGCCCAAAAAGATGATAATATTGACCAGAGCCCTCGGATAGCTACATAAAGAACCTTAGTGCTTATTGCCCATAAGAATAATAATCACATGCTAATCAATTACTGGAAGTAGAATGGGGAATGAGGAATTTATGTGGGAGAGGTATATTACAGTTAAACAGAATGGTCCTGGTAAGTTTGATTGAGAAGGTTACATTTGAGTGGACACTTGAAGAAGGTGAGGCAGTTTGACATGTGGCTCACTGTGGGAACAGCATTATACGCAGAAAAGACAACCAGGATAAAGGTCTGAGCATATGAGCATCCCGATCCAGGCGTCATATGCTTGGCCTACAGACTTCTCTCATATCATGTTGATATCACAGGAGGAACACCCAGCCATTTGCCACAGGTATTTTGCTTGTTTAAAGACCAGTATAAAATAACTAAAAACAACAAAGACTCAAAATTCAGTGTGATTTGATACTGATCAGGATTATCAGCAGATGGGAAGACAATCTGATTTATTAAAACTTCAAAAACCTGGCCATGGATGTTCTAAGGTAACTGTATTCATAAAAACATATGAGAAGATTCAATACCATAAAGTTTCTTGCCATGACTGTACCGGAGATATTACGTCTGTGGTCCTTCCCTAAGAGGAACCCCCCACTTAACACGTAGGCTTTGGAATTAAAGTTCAAATCTGTGAGTTCACGTCTGTCACTTAACTGTGTGACATTAGGTCACACATTCACATTCTCTCAGGACCTGAGTTTTCTCATCTGTACACTGGAATAAATCATAATGATCTCATAGGATTGCTGGGAGAATTAAATGATTAAATGGTTTTTAGCACAGGGATAGGCAAATACAAATGCTTAATAAACAATGGATAGTATCTACCATACCTGTCCCCTTTAGAAAGTCACAACTGTTTAAATGGCTTGCTCACTTAAAGATTTTAAATATAACAAAACTGATAATTTCAGACCTTCTAACAAAGGAACTAGACTGATGTATGATATAAAGAAAAAATATTTCTAGTAACTGAGGGAACCTATTAGTACATGTAATATTCCTGATCCCAAGAGGGAATTTTATTCTGTGAGTCTTTACATTTACTGAGGTGAATCAGCAAAGAAAGAAATGGAGGATCAATGAAAGTAACTTATAAGAGAAGCAAGAAGAACTACAATCCTTTAGCCTGTGGAACGAAAACCACATTCACAGAAAAACAGACAAAATGAAAAGGCAGAGGACTATGTACCAGGTGGAGGAACAACATAAAACACCAGAAAAAAAAAAAAAACTAAATGAAGTGGAGGTAGGCAACCTTCCAGAAAAAGAATTCAGAATAATGATAGTGAAGATGATCCAGGACCTCAGAAAAAGAATGGAGACAAAGATCAAGAAGATGCAAGAAATGTTTAGCAAAGACCTAGGAGAATTAAAGAACAAACACTTAGAAGAATTAAAGAACAAACAAACAAGGATGAACAATACAATAACTGAAATGAAAAATACACTAGAAAAAAAAAATACACTAGAAGGAATCAAGAGCAGAATAACTGAGGCAGAAGAATGGATAAGTGACCTGGAAGACAGAATGGTGGAATTCACTGCCATGGAACAGAATAAAGAAAAAAGAATGGAAAGAAATGAAGACAGCCTGAGAGACCTCTGGGACAACATTAAGTGCATCAACATTCACATTATAGGGGTCCCAGAAGGAGAAGAGAGAGAGAAACGACCAGAGAAAATATTTGAAGAGATTATAGTCAAAAACTTCCCTAACATGGGAAAGGAAATAGCCACCCAAGTCCAGGAAGCGCAGAGCGTTCCAGGCAGGATAAATCCAAGGAGTAACATGCCAAGACACATAGTAATCAAACTGACAAAAATTAAAGATAAAGAAAAATTATTAAAAGCAACAAGGGAAAAACAACAAATAACATACAAAGGAACTCCCATAAGTTTAACAGTTGATCTTTCAGCAGAAACTCTGCAAGCCAGAAGCGAGTGGCAAGACATATTTAAAGTGATGAAAGGGAAAAACCTACAATCAAGATTACTCTGCCCAGCAAGGACCTCATTCAGATTGAACAGAGAAATCAAAAGCTTTACAGGGACTTCCCTGCTGGCACAGTGGTTAAGAATCCGCCTGCCAATGCAGGGGACACGGGTTTGAGGCTGGGTCCAGGAAGATCCCACATGCCACGGAGCAACTAAGCCTGGGCACGACAGCTACTGAGCCTGCGCTCTAGAGCACGCAAGCCACAACTAGTGAGCCTGCACGCCTAGAGCCTGTGCTTTGCAACAAGAGAAGCCACTGCAATGAGAGGCCCGTGCACCGCAACGAAGAGTAGCCCCCGCTCCCCGCAAATAGAGAAAGACCATGCACAGCAATGAAGACCCAAGGCAGCAAAAATAAATAAAATTAAAAAAAATTTTTTTAATAAAAAAAAAGCTTTACAGACAAGCAAAAGCTAAGAGAATTCAGCACCACCAAATCAGCTCTACAACAAATGCTAAAGGAACTTCTCTAAGTGGGAAACACAAGAGAAGAAAAGGACCTACAAAAACAAACCCAAAACAATTAAGAAAATGGTCATAGGAACATACATATCAATAACTACCTTAAATGTAAATGGACTAAATGCTCCAACCAAAAGACAAAGACTGGCTGAATGGATACAAAACAAGACCCATATATATGTTGTCTACAAGAGACCCACTTCAGACCTAGGGACACATACAGACTGAAAGTGAAGGAATGGAAAAAGATATTCCATGCAAATGGAAATCAAAAGAAAGCTACTGAAGCAGTACTCTTGTCAGATAAAATACACTTTAAAATAAAGAATGTTACAAGAGACAAGGAAGGACACTACATAATGATCAAAGGATCAATCCAAGAAGAAGATATAACAATTATAAATATATGTACTCAAAATAGGAGCACCTCAATACATAAGGCAAATGCTAACAGCTATAACAGAGAAAATTGACAGTAACACAATAATAGTGTGGACTTTAACACCTCACTTACACCAATGGACAGATCATCCAAAATGAAAATTAATAAGGAAACACACTTTAAATGACACAATAGACCAGATAGATTTAACTGATATTTATAGGACATTCCATCCAAAAACAGCAGATTACACTTTCTTCTCAAGTGCACAAGGAACATTCTCCAGGACAGATCACAGCTTGGGGCACAAATCAATCCTTGGTAAATTTAAGAAACTGAAATCATATCAAGCATTTTTTCCTACCACAATGCTGTGAGATTAGAAATAAATTACAGGGAAAAAATGTAAAAAATACAAACACATGGAGGCTAAACAATATGTTACTAAATAACCAAGAGATCACTGAAGAAATCAAAGAGGAAATCATAAAATACCTAGAGACAAATGAGAATGAAAACACAACGATCCAAAACATATGGGAATTAGCAAAAGCAGTTCTAAGACGGAAGTTTATAGCAATACAATCCTACCTCAAGAAACAAGAAAAATCTCAAATAAATAATCTAACCTGACACCTAAAGGAACTAGAGAAAGAAGAACAAACAAAACCCAAAGTTAATAGAAGGAAAGAAATCATAAAGATCAGAGAAGAAATAAATGAAACAGAAACAAAGAAAACAATGGCAAAGATCAATAAAACTAAAAGCTGGTTCTTTGAGAAGATAAACAAAGTTGATAAACCTTTAGCCAGAGAGATCAAGAAAAAGAGGGAGAGGACTCAAATCAATAAAAGTAGAAATGAAGAAAGAGAAGTTACAACGGACACCACAGAAATACAAAGCATCATAAGATGCTACAAGCAACTCTATGACAATAAAATGAACAACCTGGAAGAAATGGACAAACTCTTAGAAAGGTATAACCTTCCAAGACTGAACCAGGAAGAAATAGAAAATATGAACAGACCAATCACAAGTAATGAAATTGAAACTGTGATTAAAAGTCTTCCAACAAACAAAAGGCCAGGACCAGATAGCTTCACAGGTGAATTCTATCAAATATTTAGAGAAGAGCTAACACCAATGCTTCTCAAACTCTTCCAAAACTGTAAAGGAAGGAAAACTCCCAAACTCGTTCTATGAGGCCACCATCACCCTGATACCAAAACCAGACAGAGATACGACAAAAAAAGAAAGTTACAGACCAACATCACTAATGAATATAGATGCAGAAATCCTGAACAAAATACTAGCAAACAGAATCCAACAACACATTAAAAGGATCATACACCATGATCAAGTGGGATTTATCTCAGGGATGCATAATTCTTCAGTATACGTAAATCAATCAATGTGATATACCATATTAACAAATTGAAGAATAAAAACCACATGATCATCTCAATAGATGTAGAAAAAGCTTTTGACAAAATTCAACACCCATTTATGATAAAAACTCTCCAGAAAGTGGTCATAGAGGGAACCTACCTCAACATAATAAAGGCCATATACAACAAACCCACAGCAAACATCATTCTCAATGGTGAAAAACTGAAAGCATTTCCTCTAAGATCAGGAACGAGACAAGGATGTCCACACTCGCCACTACTATTCAACATAGTTTTGGAAGTCCTAGCCACAGCAATCAGAGAAGAAAAAGAAATAAAAGGAATACAAATTGGAAAAGAAGAAGTAAAACTGTCACTCTTTGCAGATGACATGATACTATACACAGAGAATCCTAAAGATGTCACCAGAAAGCTACTAGAGCTAATCAATGAATTTGGTAAAGTTGCAGGATACAAAATTAATGCACAGAAATCTCTTGCATTCCTATACACTAATGATGAAAATTCTGAAAGAGAAATTAAGGAAACACTCCCATTTACCATTGCAACAAAAAGAATAAAATACCTAGGAATAAACCTACCTAGGGAGACAAAAGACTTGTATGCAGAAAACTATTAGACAATGATGAAAGAAATCAAAGATGACACAAACAGATGGAGAGATATACCATGTTCCTGGATTGGAAGAATCAATATTGTGAAAATGACTATACTACCCAAAGCAATCTACAGATTCAATGCAATCCCTATCAAATTACCAATGGCATTTTTTACAGAACTAGAACAAAACAATCTTAAAATTTGTATGGAGACACAAAAGACCCTGAATAGCCAAAGCAATCTTGAGGGAAAAAACCAGAGCTGGAGGAGTCAGACTCCCTGACTTCAGACTATATTACAAAGCTACATTAATCAAGACAGTATGGTACTGGAACAAAAAGAGAAATATAGATCAATGGAACAGGATAGAATGCCCAGAGATAAACCCATGCACCTAAGGTCAAGTAATCTATGACAAAGGAGGCAAGGATATGAAATGGAGAAAAGACAGTCTCTCCAAAAACTGGTGCTGGGAAAACTGGACAGCTACATGTAAAAGAATTAAATTAGAACACTTCCTAACAGCATACACAAAAATAAACTCAAAATGGATTAGAGACCTAAATGTAAGACCGGACACTATAAAACTCTTTGAAGAAAACATAGGAGGAACACTCTTTGACATAAATCACAGCAAGATCTTTTTTGACCCACCTCCTAGAGTAATGGAAATAAAAACAAAAATAAACAAATGGGACCTAATGAAACTTCAAAGCTTTTGCACAGCAAAGGAAACTATAAACAAGATGAAAAGACAACTCTGAGAATGGGAGAAAATATTTGGAAATGAATCAACGGACAAATGATTAATCTCCAAAATATATAAACAGCTCATGCAGCTCGATATTAAAAAAACAAACAACCCAATCCAAAAATGGGTAAAAGACCTAAATAGACATTTCACCAAGGGAGACATACAGATGGCCAATAGGCACATGAAAAGCTGCTCAACATCACTAATTATTAGAGAAATGCAAATCAAAACTACCACGAGTTATCACCTCACACCGGTTAGAATGGGCATCATCAGAAAATCTACCAACAACAAATGTTGGAGAGGGTGTGGAGAAAAGGGAACCCTCTTGCACTGTTGGCGGGAATGTAAATTGATACAGCCACTATGGAGAACAGTGTGGAAGTTCCTTAAAAACCTAAAAATAGAACTACCATGTGACCCAGCAATCCTAGTACTGGGCATATACCCTGAGAAAAACATATTTTAAAAAGAGTCATGTACCACAATGTTCACTGCAGCTCTATGTATAATAGCCAGGACATGGAAGCAACCTAAGTGTCCATCAACAGATGAATGGATATAGAAGATATGGCACATATATACAATGGCATATTATTCAGCCATAAAAAGAAATGAAATTGAGTTATTTGTAGTGAGGTGGATGGACCTAGGGTCTGTTATACAGAGTGAAGTAAGTCAGAAAGAGAAAAACAAATACAGTATGCTAACACATATATATGGAATCTAAAAAAAAAAAAAAAAAAACAATGGTTCTGAAGAACCTAGGTGCAGGACAGGAATAAAGACGTAGGCATAGAGAATGGACTTGAGGACACTGGGAGGGGGAAGGGTAAGCTGGGACAAAGTGAGAGAGTGGCATAGACATATATACACTATGAAATGTAAAATAGCTAGTGGCAAGCAGTTGCATAGCACAGGGTGATCAGCTCGGTGCTTTGTTACCACCTAGAGGGGTGGGATAGCGAGTACAGGAGGGAGATGCAAGAGGGAGGAGATATGGGGATATATGTATATGTATAGCTGATTCACTTTGTTATAAAGCAGAAACTAACACACCATTGTAAAGCAATTATACTCCAATAAAGATGTTTTAAAAAAACCACACTGATTGGGGAGGGAAGGAGATGCACACGACTCTACAGGGTTAGAAAAATAAAAATAAAAAAATAAAAATAGAATTGCCATATGACCCAACAATCCCAGTACTGGACATATACCCAGAGAAAACCATAATTCAAAAAGACACATCCACCCCAATGTTTCTTGCAGCACTATTTACAATAGCCAAGTCATGTAAACAACGTAAATCTGCCCATTGGCAGATGAATGGATAAAGAAGATGTGGTACATATATACAATGGAATATTACTCAGCCATAAAAAGGAATGAAATTGGGTTATTTGTAGAGACGTGGATGGACCTAGAGCCTGTCATACAGAGTGAAGTAAGTCAGAAAGTGAAAAACAAATATCGTTTATTAATGCATATATGTGGAATGCAGAAAAATGGTACAGATGAACCAGTTTGCAAGGCAGAAATAGAAACACAGATGTAGAGATCAAATGTATGGACACCAAGGGGGGAAACCGGGGTGGGTGATGGTGGTGGTGGTGGGATGAACTGGGAGATTGGGATAGACATATATACACTAATATGTATAAAATAGATAATAAGAAACTGCTGTACAAAAAATAAATAAATAAAATTCAAAAAAAAAAAAAGTAACTTATAAGACCGTCAGGCTGCTAAAGGGTCAACAACAGGAGATGAGAGTGAAAATGATACAAGACATGAAAAGGGGTTAAAAGCTGTAAATATATAAGTTATGAAACAATAAAAATAGCAGGCCAAAGTAAGCTGAAAAGAATATACAAACAATATACAGCTAAAAATTATTATATAATTTATAAAACCACAGGATGTAGTGTAAAACCCTAGAGGGATAAAAAGGTCAAGTAGGTAATAGCATATATTCCTTGGATTTTAAAAATTCCTTAGACTTACAGAAACAAAACAAATTCTCTACACCAGTGCAGTCTAATAGAACTTTCTGTGACAACAGAAATGTTGTATAGTCTACGCTATCCAATATGGTGGGCCTTAACCACATGTGGTTATTAAGCACTTGAAATGTGGTAGTGTGACTGAGGAGTTAAATTTTTAATTTTATTTAATTGTAATTCAATGTAAATAGCTACATGTGGCTAGTTGGTGGCTACTGTACTGGACAACGTATCTGTAGACAGAAGTAGCTCCCACAGCCTGTGTTTAGGGCTCAGAGGAGGCACCTTCCTCTACTGCAGCCCTTTATTAAATGTGGCCCCTTGGCAGCCTTCAAAAATCTCTAACTTGCAAGCAAGAGAAAACCTGATAGCACCACAAACACAGGGTTGAAATGATTTTCCTTCTTCAGTCTTTGACTCGGCTAGAAGAGGGAAAAGTTTTCCACATGTGCTCTACAGGATGCAACATGGACCCTAAATAACCTTTTAACAGAAAAAAAACATGTTAACTCATTCTTATGTCTAGCACTCCCGTCACTCTCCCTGCCCCTTTACCACAAGTTCACTGAAAGACTGGTTCTAACCCCTTAGAGGTCAATGACCTTTCTGTATGCTCTCACAGAGCCATGTGGTGACTATCTTAACCATTCATGTCTTTTAAATGTTGGTTTATTTCTGGCTTCTCCCACCCCCACAGAAAACTGCTTGAGATCAGATACTATATTATTCATGAGTGTATTCCCAATGTACATTCCAATGCATCTTAAATAATAATTAATATTTGTTATAAGAATAAATTGAATATACTATGTTTTCTCAAAATCTTTCATTCATTCCTCAATACATTTATAGCCTGTCTTTCATCCTCACTATTCCACTGTAACTACTTTTACCACTTTATCAGGTTTCCCGATATGCTAAGTTGGGTACTTTTTTAACCCTACTCTCTACACTCTAAAGTCAGTATGCACCAAAATGAAATTCAACATTTCATCTCAAACTGGCTTCTCTTCCTATATTTTCTAGTTTAATTAATGGTACTACTTACTACTTATAATCCAAGTTGCTTAAGATAAAATTTTTTTTAAAGCTAGGAGTCATCCTTGATAGTTTTTCTTATACCACACTTAATTGATACCAAGCACCGTGGATTCTATAGCCTTCCTTAACATCTTTTAATCTGCCCTCTCTTCTCCGTCTGCACTGCCACTACCTTAGTTTATCCCTTCATCACTTCTTATCCACATTTTTATAGGATGTAAAAAAAATAAAAACAAATGGAAACCTCAAATAAAGTTGGGAGACCAGAAGGGGGAGCTCTCACTCCCTGTGAAGATAGCAGAGCCCAAAAGCCAGAAAGACTCTTCCTCTTTCCTGGCAAGGATTCAGTTAATGAAAAGCCACAGACTCTTTACTACAGCCCTCCCACTTTCCTTTTCCTCTCTATAAAAGTTCTCTTTCCCTTGCCGTTTGTGTATTTGCACATGGCTCACCATGATTGTGGACTCCAAATTGCAATTCTCTGCTGATCCTGAATAAACCTATCTTTGCTAGAGAAATATCTGGCAGTCTATTTGTTTCAGGTCAATAAGGACCTTCTCTTTGCTTCTAATCAAGCTGCCCTATTATGGGTCCTCCACACTACCATATTAACTTCTCTAAAATGCAAAAATGATCACATAATGGCCCTGCTGAAAATTCACTAACTCCTCCCTCTTTCCCACCCTTCAGCCTTTGGAATTAAATCCCAACCCTTTAGCATAATTTATAAAGCCTTTTCTAATCTGGCCCTTGCCTACCCCCAACTGCATGGTCCAGTGAAACATGCAGTGAGAACTTAGGGTAAGATAGATTAATGATATTCTCGCCAAGAGATCTGACTCCTTCCTAAGACTTTGGCTAATTCTCTCTAAAGTACCTGAGAGAAATATGCACAAAGGAATTAAAACTATTCATTATAACACTTTATTGTTTGTATTGTTTACCCAGTGTAGCACTCCAATAATCTCAGCTAGACTATGGGAGAAGGTTCTTTATTCATAAGTAAGGTCTACTGGAATGGCCCAGATTTGCACTGTCCAATATGGTAGCCACTAGCCACATGTGACTATTAAGTACTTGATATGTGGCTAGTTTAAATTGAGATGTGCTCTAAGTGTAAAATAAATGCAAGATTTCAAAGACAGTAAAAAAGAACAGGTGTAGTATCTTGCACAAGATCCAGACTTTTCTGAGGGAAGTAATAGTGAAGGCAGATGGTAGGAGCTTTGATCTCCCATTAGAAGCCAGCTCAAACCATGCTCTCTCACCCTACTGTGATAAACAGGATTCCTTCTTTACCTAGGCAAATTTTACTGTCTAAATTATACCTACAGGGACTTCCCTGGTGGTCCAGTGGTAAAGAATCCGCCTTCCAATGCAGGGGACGCGGGTTCGATCCCTGGTCGGGGAACTAAGATCCCATATGCTGTGGGGCAACAAAGCCCGCACACCTCAAATAGACGGCATGTGTGCCACAAACTACAGAACCAACACGCTCTGGAGCCCGCGTGCCACAGCTAGAGAGAGAAAACCCGCATGCCACGACTTGAGAGAAGCTCACGCGCTGCAACGAAGAGCCCGCGTGCCGCAACAACAAAAAAACCTCTCATGCCACAATGAAGATCCTGCACACCACAATGAAGACCCGATGCAGCCAAAAATAAAAATAAATAAATAAATAAATAAATAAATAAATAAATAAATAAAATAAAATAAAATAAAATAAATAAATTATACCTCCTGGCATCATTTCCTCTGGGAAGTCTCTCCTGAATAGCCTCTTTCCTGGGCCCCCATCCCACCTCCTCTCTACCCAACACTGGCTGAGTTGTGTGTTCCTTCTATGTATTTCCTTAGCATCCTGCACTTTCCTCTAAGATAGGCTTCATCATGTCTGACTGAAATTTGTCTGATTCTCCTATTAGACTGTGAACTGCTGAGGGTCCCAACTGTGTAGAACCCATCTTTGAATCCCCAAGAGCATGACGCTGGGTTCATATCAATTCTTCAGTAAATGCTTGAATTTATGAATAAAGAATGACAGGTGAAATGAACAAGATAATATTTTTTTGTTTTTAATTAATTAATTTATTTATTTTTATTTTTGGCTGTGTTGGGTCTTCGTTTCCGTGCAAGGGCTTTCTCTAGCTGCGGCAAGCAGGGGCCACTCTTCATCGCGGTGCACGGGCCTCTCCCTAACGCAGCCTCTCTTGTTGCGGAGCACAGGCTCCAGACGCGCAGGCTCAGTAGTTGTGGCTCACGGGCCAAGTTGCTCCGCGGCATGTGGGATCTTCCCAGACCAGGGCTCAAACCCGTGTCCCCTGCATTGGCAGGCAGATTCTCAACCACTGCGCCACCAGGGAAGCCCAATGAACAAGATAATATTTACTCTAAATCTCCCATTCTGAAACATGTTCCAATGTCCACCTTCCATGATAAAGAAGCTACAGAAACTTGATGTAAGGAAGGCCAGGAAGATCTTCTGAGACAGCTTTTCCTTATTTTCCTATCATTTTGGTTCTCATCCTTCATGAAAGATTTTCATAAGTCATAACTTTAAGTACTTACTTACATTTCAGTTCCAAAGTCTACACTTTAGCTTTCAATCCCATTTGTTTCAGGAAATGGGCCTCTACTTAATATCCCTACGTGTAAACAAATTCTAGTAAAAGGGTAACTTGTAAAGTAAATACAGCTGATTTCAACACTTCACCAATTTTCACCTTTAAAATTGAAGCTAACTGACCATCTCTCTAGGTGGGTGGAAGCATTTTAACTATTTCTTCTGACCTTTTATAACTTAATACAACATCCATTTAAAAATTCTTTTAAAATGAATACAAATAGCTAAACCTTAGTTACAGTTTGTTTTTAAGAGATATAGTGCAATAATGTGGTAAATTTTTTCAAGTGATCTACCATCTATCTCAGTTTTCCTGGGATTCAGAGATTTCTCAGGACTCTGCTCTTTCGGTGCTAAACCTGGGAGAATCCTGGGCAAACTAGGACAGTGTTGGTCACTCTAGCTGGTATACAGCACTGAGATAAGTGGTTTCTGTTTTGTTTTCTTTTTCTGTTAGAGAAATAATTCTTCATTAAAAACATGGTAATTCACAATAGGATTATTTTTAAATACTGAATCACTTAATAGGTGTTGTAAATTATTGCACACAATTACTTCAAATTAAGTAAATTACTTTCATATAGTATTTTTGCATACTACTCTATGTTCTTATTGTACTTGGAGTACTTTCAATGTTCTTTTTTTCTTTTAAATGCATTTAAGTCACTTAATACTTTTCTGAAAATGTATTTTTAAATCATTTTTATACTTTCTAAAATCAGTAAAATGCTTATAAAATAATTAAGTTGATTATCCTAAAAAAAAAAAAAAAAGTATTGCTTATATTTTTACCAAAAACTAGCAACAGAAATTCTTGACCTGTTTTAATCTGCGAATATGCCTGCTATCCCTGGTCAGGTATAAATGTCTTCTCTAACTGTTGTTATGCACTAAACTGACAGAGGAGAAATATGGATTCACCTTCCACTTGTCTCGTCAATAGACTGAGATGAAACCAGAAAAGAGTGAAGAGAATTCTGTTCCATTCTAGTCCCATCACTTAGACCTAAGGATTCCTCCATATCCCTTCTCTAGGTTTTCATCAATTTTAACCTTCATCCATTCATCCACTAGAGATAAAGAGAAGCAAAAGGTAAGAAACATGGTAAACAACACCTGGCTGCCTCTCAGGACGTCCACTGCTACCATCCTGGGCATAGTCCACATCATCTTGGTCCTGGATTGCAATTTCTACCCTTGTTTCCCTTTAGACTATTCTCAACACAATTGTCAGAATGATCCTTTTAAAAGTCAAATGATGTCACTACTCTGCTCAAACCCTTTGAAAACATATGGTCTCATACAGAGTAAAAGCTAAAGTCATTACAAGGGTCTACAAGATCTGTCCCAGTCTTTATCTATCTCAGTGACTTTATCTCCCACCTTGCTTATTCCCCCAAGTTCTGGGATTACCTCAAGCAAGCTCCTCTCCCAGAGCCTTCACATTGCCTGTTCCCTCTGCCTATGATGCTCTTCATCCAGAAATGGGTATGGCTGGCTCTTTTCTCTTCCTGCTTTCATCCTTCTCTTATGACTCCAATTTAAAGCAGAATCCTATCTATACATCCTTAACTCTAGTCCCCTTTCCTTGTTTCATTTTTATGCATGTGAAATACCATGCCTTCTATTTTTTATTTATTTATTATCTGTCTTCAACTAGAATGTAAGCTCACTGCTCTGTGAGGAGACCGTGCGCTCTCCGTTTCACACACACATACATACATACACACACACACACACACACACACACACACACACACTTGTTTTGTTCACTGGTGTATCCCCAGTACCTAGAATATTGCCTGGCACACAGTAGGCATTCAATTATTCATGGATGAATGAATGATTGAAAAGTAAGAAGTCCCTTCAGTCAGTTTCTCTTTCCTCAGTCACCCTCCTGGGGCCTACAACTCCAAAATTAGAACTGTTTTTCCTTTAAGACAAAAATAATGCACTCTGTTTAAAAAGGAAAAAAAAGGAAAAACCCTAGGAAGTGATAATATATTCATTCTGCGTAGTAATTTGCATCTCAGTGTGACTGAATTTGCCAGATCTGATTAGCGATGTTGTTGTGTTAAGAAAATGAGGAAGCCTAAGCCCAAGATCCTGGGATTGTGGAGAAGGGAGGAAGGAGACAAAGAATATAAGGAAACAAAGAATATAATCTACTTCCTTCATACTTTTCAGAGTGCAAATGTGGAGGACAGAGGAGAGGAAAAACTGCAGCAAGAAATGAGGCTGGAAGTAGTAAGGACTGTATCATGGAGGATTTTGTAACCTCCTATGAAAAGTGAACTTTAACTGTAAGCAATAAGGAGCCACTGCAGGGTTTTAAACTGCGAAGTGTTAATTATTTATATTTTAGAAAGAGTGTTGCATCAGGAATGTCAAAGGTGTATATGAAGGATAAGACACTGCAAAATGGAGAAAACTTAAGATACAATAGAAATAGTGAGTATAAGCAATAAAAAAGTAGCACTGAGGATGGAGACAAAGAGACAGATACTTAGATATGAAATGGTATCTGTTACTGGATTGGGACACAAACAAATATGTTGGGATAGGGCTTCCCTGGTGGCGCAGTGGTTGAGAATCTGCCTGCCAATGCAGGGGACACAGGTTCGAGCCCTGGTCTGGGAAGATCCCACATGCCATGGAGCAACTAGGCCCGTGAGCCACAATTACTGAGCCTGCGTGTCTGTAGCCTGTGCTCCACAACAAGAGAGGCTGCGATAGTGAGAGGCCCGTGCACCACAATGAAGAATGGCCCCCACTTGCCACAACTAGAGAAAGCCCTCGTACAGAAACGAAGACCCAACACAGCCAAAAATAAATAAATAAATAAATAAATTATTGTTAAAAGAAAAAAAAAATATGTTGGGATAAAGGAGAAAAGAGAGTTTCAGCTGATTCTTCAGTTTCCAGGTAGGAAGATATTACTGGCATTCATAAGGATAGGAGAATGTGTGAGAGGAGGGAGACATGTGTAGGATACACAGAGTTTTAGAAGCACATGGAACACAGGAGAAAGGTCTGGGCTGCAGTTATGGATTTAGAGTCATCAGCATATTAATTCATAGAAAATGTACTGTTACATATAAATATTAATGGTATCACCCGAGAGCTTACAGACTTTGAATAGATGAAAGGGCGAGGTCCTGTAGAACAGGGGTCCCCAACCCCTGGGCCACAGAGCAGTACTGTTCCGTGGCCTGTTAGGAACTGGGCCGCACAGCAGGAGGTGAACAGCAGGCAAGCAAGCAAAGCTTCATCTGTATTTACAGCCGCTCCCCATTGCTCACATTACCGCCCAAGTTCCGCCTCCTGTCAGATCAACGGCAGCATTAGATTCTCATAGGAGCACGAACCCTACTGTGAACTGCGCATGCGAGGGATCTAGGTTGCGTGCTCCTTATGAGAGTCTAATGCCTGATGATCTGAGGTGGAGTTAAGGTGGTGATGGCAGTGCTGGGGAGCGGCTGCAAATACAGATTATCATTAGCAGAGAGGTCTGACTGCACAGAGACCATAATAAATCAATTGCTTGCAGACTCATATCAAAACCCTATCAGTGAGTGGCGAGTGACAATTAAGCTGCATCTGGTGGCAGGCTTTACAGTGGCAAGTGAGTTGATGTACTTCAATTGTATAGCTGCATCTGGTGACAGGCTTTAAGTCAGAATCCTACACTTATTTTAGTCTGTGTGGGGCCCACCCATTATTTTATTTATCACTTCTGTCCATGTCTCTTTCCTGTACTGTGCACTTGTCACAGTTTTGGTAAGCACACAAGCTAACCCTAGCCAAAATGAGTAAAAAACAAACGTCACTGGAGAGCTTCTTTGAAAAGGGGGAAAGACCCAATGATGAGACAGCAGAAGACTGCCAACAAAAAGAAAGCTGCATTTAAAAGAAAATACCAAGAGTCCTACTTAAATTAGGGGTTCACTGCAACAGGTGATTCATATTCTCCAAGCCCACTTTGTATAATATGTGGCAACTGGCTATCCAACGAAGCCATGAAACCTTCAAAACTGCTTTGCCACATAGAGACCAAGCACCCTGCATTAAAAGACAAGCCTTTGGGGTTTTTCAAAACAAAAATACGTGAACACAAAGAAAAGAAGCAACTATTGAAGGCTACCACTTCATCAAATGTGTCTGTACTGAGAGCATCATTCTTAGTGGCTAACCACATTGCTAAAGCTAAGAAGCCCTTTACTATTGGTGAAGAGTTGATCCTGCCTGCTGCTAAGGACATTTGTCATGAACTTTTAGGAGGCTGCAGTTCAAAAGATAGCACATGTTCCTCTTCAGCTAGCACCATAACTAGATGAACTGATGAAATAGCAGAGGGTATTGAGGTACAATTGTTAGAGAGGATTAATGAGTTGCCATGGTACGCAATCCAGGTTGACAAATCTACTGATGTTCACAACAAGGCAACAATGTTTGCTTTTGTGTGATGTATTTTTCAGGAGGATGTGCATGAGGATATGTTATGTACACTTTTGTTGCCAACCAACACCACAGCTGCAGAACTATTCAAGTCTTTGAATGATTACATATGAGGAAAACTGAATCGGTCATTTTGTGACAGTATATGCATGGACGGAGCAGCTGCCGTGACTGGACGGCTTTCTGGTTTCACTACTCGGGTCAAAGAGGTCGCTTCTACGCACTGTGTCATCCATAGAGAAATGCTGGTTAACTGAAAATGTCACCTGAACTTAACAATGCTTTGCAGGTTGTGATTAAAATTATCAACCACTTTAAAGCACATGCCCTTAACTCACGTCTGTTTGCGCAGCTCTGTGAGGAGATGGACGCAGAGCACACACGTCTTCTCTTATACACAGAAGTGAGATGTGAGATCTAAAGGTAGATCACTGGTCAGAGTTTTTGAGTTATGAGAGCCGCTCCAGAGATTTCTTTTGGAAAAACAGTCACCACTGGCAGCACATTTCAGTGACACAGAATAGGTCACAAAACTTGCTTACTTGTGTGATATATTCAACCTGCTCAGTGAACTCAATCTGTCACTTCAGGGGAGAACAACAACTGTGTTCAAGTCGGCAGATAATGTGGCTGCATTCAAAGCCAAACTGGAATTATGGGGGTGATGAGGGAACATTGGGATTTTCGACACGTTTCAAACATTAGCAGAGATTTTGAAAGAGACTGAGCCAGGGCCTTCTTTCTCCCACTTGGTGCATGATCACCTATCTCAGCTTTCCAAAGAGTTTGAGCATTACTTCCCAAACACAAAAGACCCCCGAACTGGGAAGGAATGGATCTGCGACCCATCTGTGAATAAACCAGGTGAATCGACTTTGTACGTGCTAGAGGAGGATCAACTGCTTAAGATCGCAAATGACGGTGGCCTTAAAAGTATGTTTGAGACAACTTCAAATCTCCATACATTCTGGATTAAAGTCGAGGCAGAATATCCTGAGACTGCACAAAAGCACTGAAAAGACTGCTTCCATTTCCAACACCCTATCTTTGTGAAGCAGGGTTTTCTGCAGTGACAGCAACCAAAACGAGATTACAGAGTAGACTGGACATAAACAACACACTTCAGGTGTCACTGCCTCCCATCACCCCCAGACGGGACCATCTAGTTGCAGGAAAACAAGCTCAGGGTTCCCACTGATTCTGCATTATGGTGAGTTGTATAATTATTTCATTATATATTACAATGTAATAATAATAAAGTGCACAATAAATGTAATGCACTTGAATCATCCCAAAACCAGCCACCCCCCAACCCCAGTCCGTGGAAAAACTGTCTTCCACAAAACTGGTCCCTGGTGCTAAAAAAGTTGGGGACCGCTGCTTTAGAACACCCTCACTTAAAAAATAGATAGTTAAAGAGTCTAGCCAAGGGGACCAAGTCTCAGCCTGTGATTTCCCCCAAGTGGAGAAAGTGAAAGTCTGTGAGTGAGCACCTGGCTCCCGCAGCACTGCAGGATGATGCCAAAGAAGCCCATTTCCCTCTCATTACATTCAAAGTACTGAATTGTGGGCTGCATGACTAGAGAGTGGAAACATCTGGGAAAGCAGCAGATAAGAGCCCTAAAAGGACATGGATCCTAAAAACTCTGTCACAGACTCCATCAAGAAGCCTGCCCATGAGCTGCTAGGGATGCCTCACCAGAGGATCACCTCAACTAGCCCAGTGGCACCACCAGTACTCACACATGCCTCACCCACATACACACCATGTGCCTCACCCCGTGTGCTCCCTGTGTGCATTCCCAACAGCAGCAGTGAGAGAACGTTTTGGCAAATGGCTAGTGAGCCTGTGCAGAAAGCCAACAAGAATTTGTGAGCCAGGGAGAGACCACAAACTTGAGCTTTAGTGTCATCTTTGAAAAAGCAAAAGGCAAGCTGTCGGCATCCAGCCTGGTGCATTTCAGGATCAAGAGAAGGCATACAAATTTAAGAATTCTGCCAGAAGAGGGAGCAAGAAGTGTGAAGCTGGTACATCCATACAAGTTCTAAGAAACCCCAGAATTCCTAGCAGGGCTGATGGAAGATATTTCTCTCCAAAAGGTAGTTAATAAAGAAGAAAAGAGGTGAATTCTACTTCAAATGTGAAGACAGCAACACAAAACTTCAAGATATATGAAAAAAAAATCAATGAAACATGACACAACCAAAGGATCACAATAATCTTCTAGTAACTGATCCCAAAGACATAAAGATCTGTTACTTACCTGATAAAATCTTCAGAATACCTGTTTTAAGGAAGCTCAATGAGCTACAATAAAACACAGAAAGGCGGGACTTCCCTGGTGGCACAGTGGTTAAGAATCTGCCTGCCAATGCAGGGGACACGGGTTCAAGCCCTGGTCTGGGAAGATCCCACATGCCGTGGAGCAACTAAGCCCGTGTGCCACAACTACTGAGCCTGCACTCTAGAGCCTGTGAGCCACAACTACTGAGCCTGCATGCCGCAGCTAGTGAAGCCTGCACACCTAGAGCCCATGCTCTGCAACAAGAGAAGCCACTGCAATGAGAAGCCCACGCACCACAATGAAGAATAGCCCCCGCTTGCCACAACTAGAGAAAGCCCGTGCACAGCAACGAAGACCCAACACAGCCTAAAATAAATAAATAAATTTAAAATATGTACAGGTTTTAAAACAAAACACAGAAAGGCAATTCAACAAAATCAGGAAAATAATACACACACAAAATGAGAAGTTTAACAAAGGGACAGAAATCATTTAAAAAAAAAAAAAAAACCAAACAGAAACTCTGAAGCTGAAGAATACAATGAGTGAAAAGAAAAATGCACTAGAGAGCATCACTCTCAGAATGAATCAAGCATAAGAAAGAATCTTTGAGTTAGAAGAGAGAAACTAGGAAATCATCCAGTCAGAGGAGGACAAAAAAGAATGGAGAGAGTGAAGAAAGTCTACATGATCTATACTATCAAAAGCAATCACTTGCAAATTATTGGAATCTCAGAAAAAGAGAGGAACATGATGATAGAAAGCTTAAGTAAAGAAAGGATGGCTGGGAATTTCCCAAATCTAGAGAGGCTTGGATATCCAAGTTCATGAAGCTCATAGATCACCAAACAAACAAAACCTAAACAGATCCTGTCCGAGAGATATTATAATAAAACTCAAAAATCAAAGACAAAAAGAGAAACTTAAGAGCAGCAAGAGTAAAAAAAGGTTGTAACTTACAAAGGGACCCCGATAAAGCTGTTAATGAATTTCTCAGCAGAAAACTTATAGGCCAGGAGAGAGTGAGGTGATTCAAAGTGCTGAAAGAAAGAAAAAAAAAAAAAAAACACCTGCCAAGCATAAATACAGTATCTGGCAAAGTTGTCCTTCAGAAATAAAGGAGAGCTAAAAACTTTTCCAGACAAACAAAAGCTGAGGGAGTTCATCACCCCTAGACCTGCCTTACAATGCTGAAAGGAGTTCTTCAGGCTGAAATGAAAGAATGCTAAGTAGTAATATGAAAATATACAACACATGTGGTAAAGGTAAGTATGTAGTCAGATTCTGAATGCTCTAAAATTGTAACATGGTGGTGTATTAACCACTTAACTGTAGTAGAAAGGTTAATAAACAAGAATATTAAAAATAACTAACCTAAGACATCAAAAACAAAAAAGGGGAGAGTCAAAGGGTAGAGTTTTTGTATGCAATCAAACTTAAGTTGTTACTAGTGTAAAATAGACTGTCATATATTTAAAGTGTTTATGTAATACTCATGGTAACCAAAAAGCAAAAGCCTACAGTCCACTCACAAAAAACAAAGAGAAGGGAATCAAAGCACACCACTATGGAAAAATCATCAACACACACATAAAGACAGCAAAAGAGGGAGAAAGGAACACAGGAACTACAAAACAGTCAGAAAACAATAAGATGCCATTAGTAAGTCCTTATTTATTCATAATTACTCTATATGTAAATGAACTGAATACTCAAAACAAAAGGCATAGAGGCTGGATGGATTAAAAAAAAAAGATCAAACTATATTCTGCCTACAAGAGACTCACTTTAACTTTAAGGACATACATAGGCTCAGAGTGAAGGGATGGAAAATAATATTTCATGCAATTAGAAGTGAAAGAGAGAAGAGCTAGCAATATTTATTCAGAAAAAAGTAGATTTTACACCAAAAACTGTAACAAAAAACAAAGACCATTATATAATGATAAAGGGGTTAATTCATCAAGGGGATATAATAATCACAAATATATATACACCTAACATCAAAACACCTAAGTATATTAAGCACATACCAACAGATCTGAAGGGAGAAACAGACAACAATATAATAATAGTAGGGGACATCAATACTCCACTTTCAACAATGGACAGATCATTCAGAGAGTAAGCCAATAATAAAACATTGGAGTTGAATTATACTTTAGACCAAATGAACCTAAGAGACATATACAGAACATTCCCTCCAAGAGAAGCAGAATACATTCTTTTCAACACACAGGGGAACTTCTCCAGGATAGATCATATAATAGGTAACAAAACAGGCCTCAGAAAATTTAAGAAAGTTGAAATCATACCAAATATCTTTTCTGACCACAATGGTATGAAACTAGAAATCAGTAACAGGAGGAAAATTGGAAAATCCATAAATACTTAGAAATTAAACACTCCTGAACAACCAATGGGTCAAAGAAGAAATCAAAAGGAAAATCAAAAGATATCTTGAAACAAATGAATATGGAAACACATATACTAAAATTTATGGGGGAAGTCTGGAAAGTGTTTGGGACTTGCCTTAGGTGATATCTATTTCCCTGACCCGCTCCCTTCACCTCCAGTCATGGGTAGGTTCATGTCCTTTATGGTTCTTTATTATCCTCTACCCCCTAGTGTCTACACTCAGCACTTTGCATACTACTCGTGTAAGTGACTATCTCTCCCTTTAGACACCAGACAAAGTTTTCTTGTACTGGCTCTCCAGCTCAGGGTCTGGTATAACTTCTAAGTTCAATAAATGCTTGTTGAATAACTGCAAAAAAAAAAAAAAAAAAGCTTATGGGATGCAGCAAAAACAGATCTAAGAGGGAAACTCATAGTGATAAGTGCCTACATTAAGAAACAAGAAATACTTCAAAATGAACAACCTAACTTCTCATCTCAAGGAACTCAAGGAACTAGAAATTAACTAAATCCAAAGTCAGCAGAAGCAAGAAAATAACAAAGGTCAGAGCAGAAATAAATAAAATAGAGACCACAAAAACAATAAAAAGATAAATGAAACCAAAAGCAGCTGGTTTTTTGAAATGATAAACAAAACTGACAAACCTTTAGCTAGACTACTTAAAAAAAAAAAAGAAAGTGAGAAGACTCAAAATCAGAAATGAAAAAGGAGACATTACAACTGATACCAAAGAAATAAAGGCTCATAAGAGACTATTGTAAAATCACACACCAACAAACTGGACAACCTAGAAGTACTGGATAAATTCCTAGAAATATGAAAGCTATGAAGAATGAATTATGAAGAAATAGAAAATCTGAATAGACCAATAATGAGGAGGTTGAATCAGCAACCAAAACTCTCCCAATGAAGAAAATCCTAGGGCCAGATGGTTTCCCTGTGAAATCTACCAAATATTTAAAGAAGCATTAACATCAATCCTTCTCAAATTCTTCCAAAAGATTGAAGAGGAATAAGAATGAATGCTTCCAAACTGATTCTATGAGGCCAGCATCACCCTGATACAAAAACCAGATAGAGACACCACGATTAAAAAAAAATTACAGGCCAATATCACTGATTAACATAGATGCAAAAATCCTCAACAAAATATTAGCAAACCAAATTCAACAATATATTAAAAAGGATCATACACCATGATCAAGCGAGATTTATCCCAAGGATGCAAGTATGGTTCAATATCTGCAAATCAATGTGATACCACACATAAACTAAAGAATAAAAATCATATAAACATCTCAATAGATGCAGACAAAGTTTCTGACAAAATTCAACATCTATTTATCATAAAAACTCGCAACAAAGTGCGTGTGGAGAATACATACCTCAACATAATAAATGTCATATATGACGAACCTACAACCAATATCATACTCAAAGGTGAAAATCTGAAAGCATTTCCTCTATGATTGGGAACAAGATATGATGTCTACTCTCACCATTTTTACTCAACAGAGTACTGGAAATCCTAGCCACAGCAATCAGGCAAGAAAAAGAAATAAAAGGAATTCAAATTAGAAAGGAAGAATTAAAACTGTCACTATTTGCAGATGACATGATACTATATATAGAAAATCCTGAACACCACCGAAAAACTAGTAAAATGAAAAAATGAATTTAGTAAAGTTGCAGGATAAAAAAATCAATATATAGAAATCAGTTGCATTTTTATACACCAATAGTGAACTATCAGAAAGAGAAAATAATCCCATTTACAATCACATCAAAAGTAATACAATACCTAGGAATAAACCTAACCAAGGAGGTAAAAGATTCATACTCAAAAAACTATAAGACATTGATAAAAAAAACCTGAAAATGACAAAAAAAAAAAAGGAAAGATATAACATGCTCATGGATTGAAGAATATTGTTTAAATGTCCATACTACCCAAAGCAATCTACAGGTTCAATGTAATCCCTATCAAAATTTCGATAGCACTTTTCGCAGAAATAGAATAAACAATCTTAAAATTTTATGGAACCACAGAAGACCCCGGGTAGTCAAAGTAATCTTAAGAACAACAAAGCTGGTGGCATCACACGTCCTGATTTCAAACTACAGTACAAAACTATAGTAATCAAAATAGTATGGTATTGGCATAAAAACAGACATACAGATCAATGGAAGAGAATAGAGAGCCCAGAAATAAACCCATGCATATATGGTCAGTTAATTTACAACAAAGGCACCAAGAATACACAACAGGAAAAAGATAGTATTTCTGCAATAAATAGTGTTAGGAAAACTGGACAGCCACATGCAAAAGAATGAAACTGGACGCCATCCTATACCATACACAAAAATTAATGCAACATGAATTAAAGACTTAATCTATAAAACTCCTAGAAGAAGACACAGGCAGTAAGCTCCTTGCTATCGATCTTGGCAATGATTTTTTGGATCTGACAGCTAAAGCAAAGGCAACAAAAGATAAACTAGTGGGACTACATTAAACTAAAAAGCTTTTGCACAGCAGGACTTCCCTGGCGTCCAATGGTTAAGACTCTGTGCTTCCACTGCAGGGTTCAATCCCTGGCCGGGGAACTAAGATCCTGCATGCCATGCATGCCATGTGGCCAAAAAAAAAAAAAAAAAAAAAATTCTTTTGCACAGCAAATGAAACCATTAACAAAATGAAAAGACAGCCTACTGAGCAGGTGATGTTTGCAAATGATACATCCAATAAGGGGGTAATATCCAAAATATATAAAGAACTCACACAACTCAACACCCAAAAAACAACTGAAATAAAATACAATACAAAATAAAATGCAAAATTAATACACAGAAATCTGCATTCCTATGCACTAACAATGAAAGATCAGAAAGAGAGATTAAGGAAACAATCCCATTTACCACTGCATCAAAAAGAATAAAATATCTAGGAATAAACCTACTTAAGGAGGTAAAAGACCTGCACTCAGAAAACTATAAGATACTGATGAAAGAAATAAAAGATGACACAAACAGATGGAGAGATATACCATGTTCTTGAACTGGAAGAATCAATATTGAGAAAATGACTCTCAAATGACTCTCAAATGACTCTCAATGACTCTCAATGGTATTTCTTCTGACTTGAAAATACCCATCAATACCCATCAAAAGCATATGGTTGTGAACAGGGAACTAAACTCAATATTTTGTAATAACCTATAAGGGAAAATAATCTGAAAAAGAACAGTTATTTATATATGTGTATAACTGAATCACTCTGCTGTACACCTAAAACTAAGATAACATTGTAAATCAACTATACTTCAATAAAATTAAGAAAAAATAAAAACACCCCCCAAATTAAACTAAATTTTAAAAAAGCATATGGTCCCACTTGAAATCCTGTACCTATACTTAGAAACAGTACATAATTCAGGACCCTGAGACTAAAGAGGAGAAATCAGTCCTGAATCAGCCCCAACTGCTCATTTAAAAGTTCATTTACTTTCAGGTTTTATGATAAGATAAAATGTATTTTTTCTTATTATAAACGTAATATAAATACTTTAAAGAAAATTTGTAAAATATAGGAAAGTAGAATTGAACATTATTATAATCCTACCACTCAGACAGCCACTGTTAACATTTTTTATGTTAAATTAGTACCAAATTTCAAAATCCCTGTGGTACAACTTTGTATTGATATAATGCAATAAGGGGCTCATAAATAACTAGAATGAAAAAAATATAGTGGAGTAATTCCAACTATGTTTAATGACGCAAGACTTAGGACCCTGAAAGAGATTATGAGTTCCTTAAGGAAAGATACCTTGTTCTAGTCATCTTTGTTATAGCCCAGCCATGGGACCAAGCAGTGAGCCTTGTACATATTATACTATTAATTCCATAAATGTTCACTGAATAAATATCTAGAAAGAAAGGGAATCAGCAAATTTTTTATTGTCAGGACTCTTCCTTCTATGATTACTCACCTGCTCACTTTCCAACTCTTCCCCCAATGACCTTATTTCTATCATTCATTGCCCTGTACTTTAGCTACAGTAATAACAGTTTGCTGCAGCCCCAAAGTGATGCTGTTTCATGCATTCATAACCTTAATCCTATCATTCCCCACCTTCTTCACTTAGCTAACATCTACTCATTCCTCATAATTTAGCTCAGATGTCATGTTCTTCAAGAAGACCCCCCTGACCCCATCATCCATCCCCAGACTAAGCTAAATGCTATGATTCTGGGCTCCCATAGTACCCAATACAAACATCCAACAATGCAGTTGTCACAAAACATGGAACCTAACCACTTATATATTTGTGTCCACTCATAGAATGTAAGCTCTTTAAAGCTTCTTTCTTTATAGTCACAAATACCAGCACAGGTTCAATGAATATTTATTGAATGAATGAAAGAATGAACAAACTCATCTCATTCTTTTTTTTAATCTTAGTTTCTCACTAATTTACCTCTGTTTGGTCAGCTGGTCACCCACAATTTTAATTATCTTAAAAAACAAATGCACAAAAACCCCTCTTGGTCATAAAACACAAATCAAAAATTAAAAACGGCAAACACTGAGTTCTGCTTATTCATCTAGCCAAAAAGTATTCCTTCTTAATATCTTACAATTAATATTCAATAAACAATTAATATCACCACCACTTTCTCCTAATGTCCTCTAAAGCAGAATCACATTTTAATAATCACTCTTTCACAATCACACATATTACTTACTTCTATTCTTCTTTCTCCCTGAAAAGATATAAAGTAGGTCCTGCCAACTCTTTCTCTACTAATGTCATCAGGTCTGCTCCTTTCCTTTTCTATAGCCCCTGCCTTTAATCTCTTCCAACTTAGTTTGCTCTAGTTTCATCAAAGGAATAATTTAGTATATCCAAAATTAAACTACATACAAGGAATTCCTATTTTCTACTATACAGTATTCTAATTATACAGAATCCACAATTTTTAGCCTGGCTTTTAAAGCTATGCATCCCATACTCATCTCTACCAGTATTCCCCACCTTGTTTCCTCTTAGAAAACATATTTCCTTGTGTTTCTAGGTATGCATTTCCCATTGAAGCCAAGCAAATATTCTTGCTGTATACCATAGTAAATCTGCAAATTCTTTCATTGTTACCTTTGTACATAGAGTTTTACAGCTTTCCCCATTCTCTTCATGCCTTGATTCATCTTTAAAATCCCTGTTTACATCTCTCTTCCTCTTACAAAGATTCTTTAATTACCTTCAGGTCATACTAATTGCTCCCTTAATAAACAACCCTTCACCATTTGTATTTTACCTGAACTAACAATATTTTAGACCTTACTAGTATGTTGCTCTGTAAGTGTTTGGAAAGATCTTTAGGTACACACTTTTTTTTTTTTAATTTATTTATTTTATTTATTTACTTTTGGCTGCATTGGGTCTTCATTGCTGTGCGCAGGCTTTCTCTAGTTGTGGCGAGCAGAGGCTACTCTTCGTTGTGGTGCGCGGGCTTCTCATTGTGGTGGCTTCTCTTGTTGCAGAGCACAGGCTCTAAGCACGCGGGCTTCAGTAGTTTTGGCACACGGGCTCAGTAGTTGTGGCACATGGGCTCTAGAGTGCAGGCTCAGTAGTTGGGGCATACGGGCTTAGCTGCTTCACAGCATGTGGCACAGGCTCTAGGCACACAGGCTTCAGTAGTTTTGGCACACGGGCTCAGCAGTTGTGGCACATGGGCTCAGTAGTTGTGGCACATGGGCTCTAGAGCGCAGGCTCAGTAGTTGGAGCACACAGGCTTAGCTGCTTCACAGCATGTGGGATCTTCCTGGGCCAGGGTTCAAACCCATGTCCCCTGCATTGGCAGGCAGATTCTTAAACACTGTACCACCAGGGAAGCCCTGTATGCGCTTTTTGATCGTTGAGAACAGGTGTATTGTTTTTTCCTACAGCACTAATCTAGCAGCACTCTCATACAAGCTGGCTTCTTAATAGGTGCTGCTAATTTTTTATCTTACATTTAAGGGAACTCAATAAAATTGTCTGAATTAAATTAAATTGAATTGGCTGTTCTTCATCAATAAACTTTACAAGTGATAGTGAAATAAAGGGTAAATTTAAATTATAGTTAGTGTTTAAAATTGGTAATAATCCTACCCAGCTTATAACATTTGCATGGAGCTTTTGAATATGTATTCAAATGTTACTTCTGCTTTTCAGTCCCATCCCCGTCTCCATTCCCCTCACCACCAAATGTCCATGTGAAGAAAACCTGAAGCAAACTGAAAGGCATACTAGAGAATATCACTTTTCACATAAGTCCCACTGCTCATATTTATTTACATATCTGGTATGAAGCCACCATATCAATATTCTTCACCTTGAGAGCTTTATTTATGGCCTCCCTATGTCAAAGGATAATTAATACTTTAGACAATTTCTATCACAGAGCTTAACAAATTTACTTACCTACACAATTTAGCAACAAGAAACAATAAAAGAAAATGCCACAGTGTTTCTACCCATTCTATATTGTCACTAGGCTAATAAAAATTCACTTTTGTGGAAATACTGTATAAGAAATAAGTGACGTAAAATGCGATTTTGAATAAAAATTTGTATCTATTACATTCATTTTGTATTATTTCTTTTAAAGAACTAAAACTATCAAAAACCTGTTAAGATATTTAGTTAATGGATAAAACAAACTTTTACTTTATATTTTAAACAATAACTTACAGGATCAGCAGGTCCACAGAATTCTCGAAATGTCACTGTAGGATTAGTCTGTTGAATCTCCATTGCTACACAAGGGCCAGAATACATTTCTGTCACCATTTCCTATAATATGTAATATAAAATAATATTAACAAACAAGTAGAATTTAATAATCTTTTACTCCTCCTCTTTTAATTGTACCACTATTCTACTGAACTCAAAATGTTAGAGATATGTTTGACATCTTCTCTACCTGTACCCTCTATGCCAAGCAGTTCCCACATTTTGTCCATTTTTCCTGCAAAAATATATTTTAGATATGTTCCCTTTTCTCCATTCCTACCACTACCACTTTTAGTTTAATGCTTTACCACTTGACATGTTCACTATTTGAAATTAGCTTCTAGTACATCTTCCTTTTAAAAGGCTCTCTCCCCTTGAACACAGTACTGTCAAACAAACACTTCTAAAGATATAAATTCCAAAGTGTTTATCACAAAGAAACTTATAAAAATCATAATGAGTTCCAGCAATAAGGAATAACAGGCACCAGATTTATTCTCTCACATTAAACATCTAGAAACTAAATATATATATATATATATATAACAACAGTTTTCAGACACTGGATGACAGACAGCACAGTACTACGATCCCCTAGAGGAGGAAAACAAAAGCTATATAACAGCCCCATCTTACTGCCTGAAGGCTTCCAGACAGTGGGGTAGGTAGAAGAAACACAAAAGGGCCCAACATTCTCACTGAGTAGAAGAGACAAAGACTGGAGTTTAGGGAGACCAATGAGGCTAGAATTTACAGGACAGAATACTACAGGAGGTGGGAGAGCTACAGGAGAGTAAGCTACAGGGATCTACAGAGAAGTTCACTTGAGTCTTTGACTAAGAGTCTGTGTATGTATAAAGGATACTACCCAAGGCTGAAAAAAGAACTACCAGAAAGCAGTAAATGAAACAATTCACAAAGATAGCACAAGGCTGAGAAGAGTTTGTGCTTCTACCAGCCAGAGTGGAAAGCCCTCATATGATACACAGGGCATCAGGTAGAGTCCTCAGAATGGTACTGCATCATAGTAATTGGCCTCAACTTGCTTTAGATATGGAATGCTCTGTACCTATCCTATAAAAGCTTAAAAGCAAGTCTCAGAAGGGATCCAATTGATCCCAAGTAACTTGACTGAGTGCCAGAACAAAGTCAAACATTCTTCAAAGGAATACAACAATACCAGGTAACACTGTAAGTTTCACAACATCAGCATATAGTAAAAACTACCAGGCATGCAAAGAAGTAGGAAAATATGAACCATCACCAGAAGGAAATAAATAGACACAGACCCAGCAATGACAGAAATGATGGATGTAATTACACAAGAATTTTAAAACAGTCACTATAAATAGGCTCTATATGCTCAAAATATAGAAGGAAACATGGACATAATGCACAGAAAACAGAAGATATTAAAAAGACCCCAATAGAACTTCTAGAGATGAAAATTACATCTGAACTTAAAAATACACTTTATGGGATAAACAGGATAAGACTTTGTGGAAGATCAATGAATTTGAAGGCATGCAATAGAAACTATTAAAAATCAAGCAAGGAGAGAAAGAAAAATAAAGAAAAATTTTAAAACTAAAAAAAAAGGACTTATGGGACAATGACAAGCTGTGTAATTGGAGCCCCAAAAGAAGAAAGAGTGATGAACAGAAATATATTTCAAGAATGAATTGCTAAAAAGAGTTCAAATTTGATGAAACCCACAAACCCACATATCCAACAAAATCAAAGGAGAATAAATGGAAAGAAAAATAAAGTAGGGCACATCATAATCAAATTGGCTATAAAACAAAAACAACAACAACAAACAAAACAACCCAGTGATAAACAGTAAAAACAAAAACAAAAACCTTAGAAACATCCAAAAAAAGAAACATAACAGTAGAACAAAGATAAGGATAAAAACAAAACCAACAACCTATCTAGAATTCTATAACCGGTTGAGAAAACATTTGGAAAATATTTTCCAAAATGAATGAAAAATAAAGACTTTTTCAGAGTATAGGTCTTTAACCTCCTTGGTTAAGTTTATTCCTAGGTATTTTATTATTTTTGATGCAACTTTAAATGGGGATTGTTGTCTTCCTTTCTCTTTCTGATAGCTCATTATTAGTGTATAGAAAAGCAACAGGTTTCTGTATATCAATCTTATATCCTGCAACTTTACTGAATTCACTTATTAATTCTAATAGTTTTTTTGGTGGCGACTTTAGAATTTTCTCTATATAGTACCATATCATCTGAAAATCATAACAGTTTTATTTCTTCCCTTCCAACTTGGATGCCTTGTATTTCCTTTTCTTGTCTGATTACTGTGACTAGGACTTCTAATACTATGTTAAATAAAAGTTGGGAGAGTGGGCATCCTTGTCTTGGAAGTGAAAGACCTATACTATGAAAATCATAAAACACTGATGAAGGAAATTAAAGACAATACAAAGAAATGGAAAGATTGCAGAAATTAATATTATTAAAATGGCTATATTACCCAAAGCAATCTATAGATTTAATGCAATCCCTTTCAAAAGAGCCATAAAATTTTGCACAGAATTCAAACAAATAATCCTAAAATTTATATGGAACCACAAAGGACCCTGAATTGCCAAAGCAATCTTCAGGAAAAAAAGAACAAAGCTGGAGGTATCACACTCCCTAACTTCAGACTATATAACAAAGGTATGGTAGTCAAAATAACATGGTACTGACAAAAAAACAGACACATAGATCAAGGGAACAGAATAGAGAGTCCAGAATAAACCCACACACTTATGGTCACTCTACAACAAAGGAGGCAAGAATATACAATGGAGAAAAGACAGCCCCTTTAACAAGTGGTGCTGGGAAAACTGGACAGCTACATGTAAAGAAGTGAAATTAGAACATTTTCTCATACCATATACAAAAATATATTCAAAATGGATTAAAGGCCTAAATGTAAGACCTGAAACCAAAAATTTCTAGAAGAAAACATAGGCAGAACACTTTAACATAAATCATAGCAATATTTTTTTTGGATCTGTCTCCTACGGGAAAAGAAATACAAGCAAAAATAAATATATGGGACCTATTAAACTTAAAAGCTTTTATACAGCAAAGGAAACCATTGACAAAATGAAAAGACAACCTACTGAATGGGAGAAAATATTTGCAAATGCTATGACCGATAAGGGGTTAATATCAAAAAATAAATAAAAAGCTCATACAATTCAATATCAAAAAAACAAACAACTCAATTAAAGAACTGAATAGACATTTTTCCAAAGAAGACCTACAGATGGCCAACAGGCACATGAAAAGATGCTCAACACTGCTAATCATCAGAGAAATGCAAATCAAAACAACAATGAGATATCACCTCACACCTGCTAAAATAGCTATTATCAAAAAGTCTACAAACAACAAACACTGGTGAGGATGTGGAGAAAAGGGAACCCAAGTACACTCTCAGTGGGAATGTAGATTGGTGCAGCCACTATGGAAAACAGTATGGAAGTTCCTCAAAAAACTAAGAATAGAACTACCATATGATCCAGCAATTCCACTGCTGGGTATATATCTGAAGAAAATGAAAACACTAATTCAAAAAGATACATGCATTCCAATAGCAGCATTATTTACAAGAGCCAAGATATGGAAGCAATCTAAGTATCCAACAACAGATGAATGGATAAGATGTGGTATATATACATACAATGGAATACTACCCAGTCATAAAAAAGAATGAAATTCTGCAATTGGCAACAATGTGCATGGACCTAGAGGCTTAGTAAAGTAAGTCACAGAAAGACAAATACTCTATATGTTATCATTTATATGTGGAATCTTAAAAATAAAACAAACACATGTATATAACAAAAGAGAAACACACTCACAGGTATAGAGAACAAACTAATGATTATCACTAGGGAGAGGGAAAGGAGTAGGGGCAAGATAGGGGTATGGGATTAAGAGATACAAACTGACATGCATAAAATAAGCAACAAGGATATATTGTCAGGGAAATATAGCCATTATTTTTAATAACTTTAAATGGAACATAATCTATAAAAATATTGAATCACTGTGTTGTACACCTGAAACTAATATAATATTGTAAATCATTGATCTTTCAATTAAAAAAAAGACTTTTTCAGACAAACAGAATCTGAGAGAATTCACCACCACCAGCCATATATCATAGAAAATGTTAAAGGAAGTACTTCAGACAGAAGAAAAATAATGCCAGACAAAAATATGGATCTATACAAAACAATGGTAAACATGTGGGTAAATATAAAACATATTTCACAGCAACTAAAAAAGAAAAAAATGTAATTGATTATTTAAAGCAAAAATATTAAGAATGTATTGCAGAGTTTATAACATACATAGATGTAAAATGTACGACAACAGCACACAGAATAGGAGAGAAGAAATGGAAGTATACTGTTTTAGGGTTCTTAACTCTATATGTGAAGTGGTTTAATGAAAAACATGGTCAAAGAAAAGTGCCTCTTACAGTGTCTGAGGCATTCAATGAATGGAACACTTCAGGTAGAAGTGAAAATACATATAAAACCTGGAGGAAAAAGTACATTTGGGGTACATGAAGATCAGTAAAGGAGCCATGATATCAGGATCTGAGTGAGACCACAGGAAAGCAGTTAAGAGATGAGGCCAGATCATGGAGGACCATGTAAACCATTTTAATGACTTTTGAAGGTTTATGATACATAATGCCAAAGTAAAATAAAGGCAATTTATTACAGAACAATATTTAAATATTAATCTGAACTCAGTCATCATGCCTACTAGAAATGCCAGAAGTTAAAAAAGGAGGGAGAGAACTTCAGAATTAATATGGTACACAGAACCCTACTCATTAGAATCCCTAGACGTATGCCCCTGAAGTCACTTTACTATTTCACAAAGGTCATATGAAATTGATTTTTATGGATAATTATGTTGAGTAGGATTTTCTGTCTAATGAAATTGAAGTACTGCCTACACATAAATGTCAAGAGCCAAGTTGTCAGTAGGGGTAGAAGAAGGCATGAGCACGTTATCCAAAAACAGAAGTGTAAATTTTGTCCACCTTTCTTTCACCTGTCTCTCTTTTCAGTATTAATAACAAATACCAGTAAAATGATAAACATAGAGGGCTGCACAAAATGCAAAGAAAAATGTTGAAAAAGGACTCCATCAATAGCTAAAAGTGTTCCTTAAAAAATGGACTTGAGAATTCTGTTAACAGATTAAGAGAATTAATTAATTAAAAGAATTAACAGAATTCTCAAGTCACCTAGGTTTTTACTTAAGCAAAACACTGTCAAACAAAAAAGGACTTGTTTCCTTCCTTAATAGCCCTTTGACTACCATCCTTAAGCAGTTTCCTTAAGTAGTTGCAGTGGGATGTCTGATTTAATATCTCTCCTCACCAGGACATAAGCTCCATGAATGCAGGTAGTGTGCTTTTTTTGTTCATTTCTGTCTCCCTGGTAGCCAACACATTGGACGGCCCACAGGAGATACTCAATACATGTGTGGCAAATAATGGGATCATAATTCTATAAAATAGGAATTATTACCTTTTTATGATTGCAAATGCTGAAACAGCAAATTTAACTGTAAATGATCAACACAGAATCTACTATAAAGATTCTCAGCTACAGTAATAATAATAGTAGTAATAATTAAAATAGCTAATATTTACTAAAGCAATAGTCTCAGTATGTGAGACTGCTTTACATGATTTATTTCATTTAATCACAATAACTTCATAAAGTAATAGCGTTGTTTCTATTTTATATATGGGTAAACTAAGGCTTAAAGAAGGTAAATAACTTCCATGGTCACACAGATGGTGGGTGTGTTTGGGATTTGAACTTTGCATCTGACTCCATAACCCAAAAAAAAAAACAAAAAAAGGAAACTGAGGTCAGGAAGCTGTAAGCTGTTGCAATGAATTTTGGGAAACAGGAAAATTTTACAGTTTGAAGCAAGTAACATGGGAAAACCTAGAACTAGAGTAGAATTATTTAAAAATATCTGGTACAACAGTGTCCGTGATGCTGTACTATTTCACACTACATATTGTACATTTCACACCCTTACATCTTTAAGTTCAAAACAATAAAATGGATGGAACCACTAATATGACCTTATATATCTTATCTCTTTTATAAGTAAGAATCTGAAGACAAAGAGGGTAAAGTGCTGTACTAAAAGTCAGAGTAAGAATCAGATCACCTGTTTTTGTTTCTTTAGACTATGTTGCCTCTTAAGATTATTTTTACATGGCCTACTTTATAGAATTAAATAAATCTCATAAAATTAAGAGACATCCAGTATCAGCATTTAAAAACTTACCTCTTCCTTGAACTTAAAACTTGAGTCCTAAATATTAACTGTCATGAAAAATAAGAGACCCAAGAGGAAATACAACAATCACAATAGCAAGTGAGACCCAGGATTTGCTATCTGATTCTTGCTATGCCAAATTACCCAATGTAAGATATCACAATCATATGCATTTCTAGTAGATGAATACAGACCATCAAACAACTTCCTTTGAACGAAATAGTCAGAATCATGAAATGGGAAAAGAACTTTAAAAGAATCAGAGACTATATACCATTCATAAGAATATTATTTACTTCAATAAAATATTACTGGGATAAAAACACTCTTTCCCTTTAGGGAAAATTTTCAAGGAAACAACATTTTTTAGCATGAATAAAATTTTATATCATATAAATGCAGTAACATCTCAAAGATACCTGGATATTGATATATTCTGGTTCATATATATAGTGCATTCTCCCATTAAGAGACTGCTACAAACCAATAATTTGAAATATTTGTTTTAAGTTGAATAAGCCATTTTCAGCTGAATAAAAATCATAACCATTACTAAAAATTACTCACAAGACTAATAATTACTCTGAAATAAGGTAGTTTTTCCCCTTCCAAACAGTCCCTCTGTTCCTTTTCCTAAGTAGGTTCTTTTATTAATATTACAAGATTTAAATAGTAATTATAGAGAATATCTTACTGAGAAGATTAAATCGAAGAAAGTACATCAATATCAATCATTCTGGGCTGTCCTGACATTAAAGTATAATACTGCTATTGTCATTCAAATTCCTGATTTCTCAGGGGAAATGACAAATACACTCAGTGATGTTTTTATCTTTATCTCCAGAATCCCAAGATAAAAAAATTCTAAGGGTAAATGTATAGTATATAAAAAAATTGCATGTATGGTATTTCAAAGTATAGCACAGAAATATAATGTTGTATACATGAAACATATAAAGTTATAAACCAACGTTACCTCAATAAAAAATAAATGAAAGAAAAAGATGAGGTTTTATTTTTTTTTAAAAGTTTTTTACCAAAGGGAAATATGGCCTACCTCAGATATGTACATAAAAAATTAGTGCCCTCAACTACTACTTGCTACCAAATTCAATACTATCTAATGTTGTATGAGAATGTAACTCAGGATCAAGGCTACTGTGAGATATGCCTCCATGAGTCTCTTCATCTTATATACAATAAAACTATAATATAATGTGCATTAATAAAGGTAGTTGCTTCTAACCATATGTTTTTAAAAGTCAATCAAACACACAAAAGAAGGAAAATGTAAAAAAGGAAGATTTAAGAAATGGAAAACATCTGTCACTGGTTGAATAAATGATGTTAAGATAAGAACGGGGCAGGGGACCTTCAAGATGGCAGAGGAGTAAGACGTGGAGATCACCGTCCTCCCCACAAATACATCAAAAAAAAATCTCCATGTGGAACAACTCCTACAGAACAACTACTGAACACTGGCAGAAGACCTCAGACTTCCCAAAAGGCATGAAACTCCCCACGTACCTGGGTAGGGCAAAAGAAAAAGCAGAGACAAAAGAATAGGGACAGGACCTGCACCTCTGGGAGGGAGCTGTGAAGAAGGAAAAGTTTCCACACACTAGGAAGCCCCTTCACTGGTGGAGATAGGGGGTGGGCTGGGGGGAAGCTTCAGAGCCACAGAGGACAGCGCAGCAACAGGGGTGCAGAGGGCGAAGCGGAGAGATTCCCACACAGAGGATTGGTGCCAACCTGCACTCACCAGCCTGAGAGGCTTGTCTGCTAACCTGCTGGGGCGGATGGGGGCTGGGAGCTGAGGGTTGGGCTTCAGAGGTCAGATCCCAGGGAGAGGACTGGGGTTGGCTGCGTGAACACAGCCTGAAGTGGGTTAGTGCACCACAGCTAGCAGGGAGGGAGTCCGGAAAAAAGTCTGGACCTGCTTAAGAGGCAAGAGACAAATGTTTCGGGGTGCACGAGGAGAGGGGATTCAGAGCACTACCTAAATGAGCTCCAGAGACGGGCGCGAACCACGGCTATCAGTGCAGACAGCAGAGATGGGCATGACACGCTAAGGCTGCTCATGCAGCCACCAAGAAGCCTGTGTGTGAGCACAGGTCACTATCCACACCTCCCCTCCCGGGAGCCTGTGCAACCCACCACTGCCAGGGTCCCGTGATCCAGGGACAACTTTCCTGGGAAAACACACGGTGCACCTCAGGCTGGTGCAACGTCACACCAGCCTCCTCTGCTGCAGGCTCGCCCCGCATTCCGTACCCCTCCCTGTCCCTGGACTGAGTGAGCCAGAACCCCCTAATCAGCCACTCCTTTAACCCCATCCTGTCTGGGTGAAGAACAGATGCCAGAGGGCGACCTACACACAGAGGTGGGGCCAAATCCAAAGCTGAACCCCAGGAGCT
This sequence comes from Balaenoptera ricei, assembly GCF_028023285.1. NCBI lineage: Eukaryota > Metazoa > Chordata > Mammalia > Artiodactyla > Balaenopteridae > Balaenoptera > Balaenoptera ricei. Next base: position 131,653,426 of record NC_082639.1, read on the forward strand.
GTGCAAACAAAGAAGAGAAAGGGAAATCTCTCCCAGCAGCCTCAAGGGCAATGGATTAAATCTCTGCAATCAACTTGATGTATCTTGCATCTGTGGAATACCTGAATAGACAATGAATCATCCCAAAACTGAGGCAGTAGACTTTGAGAATAACTGTAGACTTGGGGTTTGCTTTTTGCATCTAATTTGTTTCTGGATTTATGTTTATCTTAGTTTAGTATTTAGAGCTTATTATCATTGGTAGATTTGTTTACTGATTTGGTTACTCTCTTCCTTTTATATATATATTTTTTCTTTTTTTTTCCTTTCCTTATTCTCTTTCTCAGAGTGTGTATGTGTATGCTTCTTTGTGTGATTTTGTCTGTATAGGTTTGCTTTTACTATTTGTCCTAGTGTTCTGTCCGTTTTTTTCTTGTTCTTTTTTGTTTTAGTATAGTTTTTAGCACTTGTTATCATTGGTGGATTCGTTTTGGTTTGGCTGCTCTCTTCTTTCTTTTGGTTTTTTAAATTGTATTTTAATATTGGTATTTTTATAATTTTTTTTAATTTTAATTATTTTATTTTATTTATTTAGTTTTTCTTTCTTTTTTTTTTCTCTCCCTTTTCTTCTGAGTCATGTGATTGACAGGGTCTTGGTGCTCCGGTCGGGTGTCAGGCCTGAGCCTCTGAGGTGTGAGGCCGACTTCAGGACATTGGTCCACCAGAGACCTCCCAGCCCCACGTAGTATCAATCGGTGAGAGCTCTCCCAGAGATCTCTGTCTAAACGCTAAGACCCAGCTCCACTGAACGACCAGCTGCACTCAACGACCAGAATGCCCATGCCAAACAACTAACAAGACAGGAACACAACCCCACACATTAGCAGATAGGCTGCCTAAAATCATAATGAGCTCACAGACACCTCAAAACACACCACCGGATGCGGTCCTGCCCATCAGAAAAACAAGATCCAGCCTCATCCACCAGAACACAAGCAGCAGTCGCCTCCACCAGGAAGCCTACACAACTCACTGAACCAACCTTAGCCACCGGGGGCAGACACCAAAAACAACGGGAACTACAAACCTGCAGCCTGCGAAAAGGAGACCCCAAGCAAGGTAAGTTAAACAAAATGAGAAGACAGAGAAACACACAGCAGATGAAGGAGCAAGGTAAAAACCCACCAGACCAAACAAATGAAGAGGAAATAGGCAGTCTACCAGAAAAAGAATTCAGAGTAATTATAGTTAAGATGATAAAAATCGTGGAAATAGAATGGAGAAAACACAAGAAATGTTAAACAAGGACCTAGAAGAACTAAACAGCAAACAATGATGAACGACGCAATAAATGAAATTAAAAATTCTCTAGAAGGAATCAACAGCAGAATAACTGAGGCAGAAAACGGATAAATGACCTGGAAGATAAAATAGTGGAAATAACTACCATAGAGAAAAGAAAAGAAATAAAGAAAAAAGATTGAAAAGAATTGAGGACATTCTCAGAGCCCTCTGGGACAACATTAAACTCCCCAAAATTCGAATTATTGGGGTCAAAGAAGAAGAAGAGAAAAAGGACTGAGAAAATATTTGAAGAGATTATAGTTGAAAAATTCCCTAATATGGGAAAGGAAATAGTCAATCAAGTCCAGGAAGCAGAGAAAGTCCCATACAAGATAAATCCAAGGAGAAACATGCCAAGACACATATTTATCAAGCTATCAAAAATTAAATACAAAGGAAAAATATTAAAAGCAGCAAGGGATAAGCAACAAATAACATACAAGGAAATCCCCATAAGGTTAACAGCTGATCTTTCAGCAGAAACTCTGCAAGCCAGATGGGTGTGGCAGGACATATTTAAAGTGATGAAAGGGACAAACCTACAACCAAGATTACTCTACCCAGGTGGGAGGGAGATACAACAGTGAGGAGATATGGGGATATAGGTATATGTATGGCTGATTCACTTTGTTATATAGCAGAAACTAACACACCATTGTAAAGCAATTATACTCCAATAAAGATGTTAAAAAAAAAAAATTACTCTACCCAGCAAGGACCACATTCAGATTCAATGGAGAAATTAAAACCTTTACAGACAAGCAAAAGTTAAGAGAATTCAGCACCACCAAAACAGCTTTACAACAAATGCTAAAGGAACTTCTCCAGGCAGGAAACACAAGAGAAGGAAAAGACCTACAATAACAAACCCAAAACAATTAAGAAAATGGTAACAGGAAAATACATATCGATAATCACCTTAAATGAAATGGATTAAATGCTCCAACCAAAAGACACAGACTGGCTGAATGGATACAAAAACAAGACCCGTATATAGGCTGTCTACAAGAGACCCACTTCAGACCTAGGGACACATACAGACTGAAAGGGAGGGGATGGAAAAAGATATTCCATGCAAATGGAAATCAAAAGAAAGCTGGAGTAGCAATTCTCATATCAGACAAAATAGACTTTAAAATAAAGACTATTACAAGAGACAAAGAAGGACACTATATAATGATCAAGGGATCAATCCAAGAAGAAGATATAACAATTGTAACTATTTATGTACCCAACATAGGAGCACCTCAATACATAGGGCAAATGCTAACAGCCATAAAAGGGGAAATCAACAATAACAAAATAATAGTAGGGGACTTTAACACTCCACTTTCACCATGGACAGATCATCCAAGATGAAAATAAATAAGGAAACACAAGCTTTAAAAGACATATTAAACAAGATGGACTTAATTGATATTTATAGAACATTCCATCCAAAAACAACAGAATACACTTTCTTCTCAAGTGCTCATGGAACATTCTCCAGGATAAACCATAACTTGGGTCACAAATCAAGCCTTGGTAAATTTAAGAAAATTGAAATCATATCAAGTATCTTTTCCGACCACAACGCTATGAGAGTAGATATCAATTACAGGAAAAATATGTAAAAAATTTAAACAGATGGAGGCTAAACAATATGCTATTAAATAACCAAGAGATCACTGAAGAAATCAAAGAGGAAATCAAAAAACACCTAGAAACAAATGACAATGAAAACACGATGACCCAAAACCTACGGGATTCAGCACAAGCAGTTCTAAGAGGGAAGTTTATAGCAGTACAATCCTACCTCAAGGAAAAAGAAAAATCTCAAATAAACAACCTCACTTTACACCTTAAGCAATTAGAGAAAGAAGAACAACAACAAAAAAAAAACCCAAAGCAAGCAGAAGGAAAGAACTCAAAAAGATCAGACCAGAAATAAATGAAAAAGAAATGAAGGAAACGATAGCAAAGATCAATAAAAGTTAAAGCTGGTTCTTTGAGAAGATAAACAAAATTGATAAACCATTAGCCAGACTCATCAAGAAAAAAAGGGCGAAGATGCAGATCAATAGAATTAGAAATGAAAAAGAAGTCACAACTGACACCGCAGAAATACAAAGGATCATGAGAGATTAGTACAAGCAATTATATACCAATAAAATGGAAAACCTGGAAGAAATGGACCAATTCTCAGAAAAGCACAACCTTCCAAGACTGAACCAAGAAGAAACAGAAAATATAAACAGACCAATCTCAAGGACTGAAATTGAAACTGTGATTAAAAATCTTCCAACAAACAAAAGCCCAGGACCAGATGGCTTCACCGGTGAATTCTAACATTTAGACAAGAGCTAACACCTATCCTTCTCAAACTCTTCCAAAATATAACAGAGGAAGGAGCACTCCCAAACTCATTCTACGAGGCCACCATCACCATTATACGAAAATCAGACTAAGGTGTCACAAACAAAGAAAACTACAGGCCAATATCATTAATGAACACAGATGCAAAAATCCTCAACAAAAGACTAGCAAACAGAATCCAACAGCACATTAAAAGGATCATACACCATGATCAAGTGAGGTTTATCCCAGGAATGCAAGGATTCTTCAATATATGCAAATCAACCAATGTGATAAACTGTATTAGCAAATTGAAGGAGAAAAACCATACGATCATCTCAATAGATGCAGAAAAAGCTTTCGACAAAATTCAACACCCATTTATGATAAAAACCCTCCAGAAAGCAGGCATAGAGGGAACCTACCTCAACATACTAAAGGCCATATATGACAAACCCACAGCCAACATCATTCTCAATGGTGAAAAACTGAAACCATTTCCACTAAGATCAGGAACAAGACAAGGTTGCCCACTCTCACCACTATTATTCAACATCGTTTTGGAAGTTTTAGCCACAGCAATCAGAGAAGAAAAATAAGTAAAAGGAATCCAAATTGGAAATGAAGAAGTAAAACTTACTGTTTGCAGATGACATGATACTATACATAGAGAATCCTAAAGCGGCTACCAGAAAACTACTAGAGCTAATCAATGAATTTGGTAAAGTAGCAGGATACAAAATTAATGCACAGAAATCTCTTGCATTCCTAGACACTAATGATGAAAAATCTGAAAGAGAAATAAGGAAACACTCCCATTTACCACTACAACAAAAAGAATAAAATACCAAGGAATAAACCTATCTAAGGAGACAAAAGACCTGTATGCAGAAAACTATAAGACATTGATGAAAGAAATTAAAGATGATACAAACAGATGGAGAGATATACCATGTTCTTGGATTGGAAGAATCAACATTGTGAAAATGACTATACTACCCAAAGCAATCTACAGATTCAATGCAATTCCTATCAAACTACCAATGGCATTTTTCACAGAACTACAACAAAAAATTTCACAATTTGTATGGAAACACAAAAGATCCCGAATAGCGAAAGCAATCTTGAGAAAGAAAAGCAGAGCTGGAGGAATCAGGCTCCCTGACTTCAGACTATACTACAAAGCTGCAGTAATCAAGACAGCATGGTACTGGCACAAAAACAGAAATATAGATCAATGGAACAGGATAGAAAGCCCAGAGATAAACCCACACACATATGGTCACTTATTTTTGATAAAGGAGGCAAGAATATACAATGGAGATAAGACAGCCTCTTCAATAAGTGGTGCTGGGAAAATTGGACAGATACATGTAAAAGAATGAAAATAGAACACTCCCTAACACCATACACAAAAATAAACTCAAAATGGATTAAAGCCCTAAATGGAAGGCCAGATACTATAAAACTCTTAGAGGAAAACATAGGCAGAACACTCGTTGACATAAATCACAGCAAGATCCTTTTTGACCTACCCCCTAGAGAAATGGAAATTAAAACAAAACTAAACAAATGGGACCTAATGAACCTTAAAAGCTTTTGCACAGCAAAGGATATCATAAACAAGACAAAAAGACAACCCTCAGAATGGGAGAAAATATTTGCAAATGAAGCAACGACAAAAGATTAATCTCCAAAATTTACAAGCAGCTCATGCAGCTCAATATCATAAAAACAAACAACCCATTCCAAAAATGGGCAGCAGATATACAGACTGCCAACAAACACATGAAAGGATGCTCAACATCACTAATCATTAGAGAAATGCAAATCAAAACTACAGTGAGGTATTACCTCACACCGGTCAGAATGGCCATCATCAGAAAATTTACAAACAATAAATGCTGGAGACGATGTGGAGAAAAGTGAACTCTCTTGCACTGTTGGTGGGAATGTATATTGATACAGCCACTATGGAGAACAGTACGGAGGTTCCTTAAAAAACTAAAAATAGAACTACCATATGACCCAGCAATCCCACTACTGGGCATATACCCTGAGAAAACCATAATTCAAAAAGAGTCATGTACCACAGTGTTCACTGCAGCTCTATTTACAATAGCCAGGACACGGATGCAACCTAAGTATTCGTTGACAGATGAATGGATAAAGAAGATGTGGCACATATATGCAATGGAGTATTACTCAGCCATAAAAAGAAACGAAATTGAGTTATTTGTAGTGAGGTGGATGGACCTAGAGACTGTCATACAGAGTGAAGTAAGTCAGAAAGAAAAAAACAAATACCATATGCTAACACATATATATGGAATGTAAAAAAAAAAAAAAAAGTTTCTGAAGAACCTAGGGGCAGGACAGGAATAAAGACACAAACGTAGAGAATGGACTTGAGGACACGGCGGGTGGGGAAGGGTAAGCTGGGACGAAGTGAGAAAGTGGCATGGACATATATACCCTACCAAATGTAAAATAGATAGCTATTGGGAAGCAGCCGCATAGCACAGGGAGATCAGCTTGGTGCTTTGTGTCCACCTAGAGGGGTGGGATAGGGAGGGTGGGAGGGAGACGCAAGAGGGAGAGGATATGGGGATATATGTATACGTATAGCTGATTTACTTTATTATACAGTAGAAACTAACACACCATTGTTAAGCAATTATACTCCAATAGAGATGTTAAAAAAAATAAAAATAATAGATAATAGCTAGTTTCATAAGCCCTAAGAATTTTAGATGAGGGAATAGATTTAATTAGAAAGCATACAAATAGTCATCAAAGATTGTAGCATAGTCAGACAGAAAAAGACAAACATCGTATGATATCAGTTATATGTGGAATCTAAAAAAATGATACAAATGAACTTATTTACAAAACAGAAACAGACTCACAGATTTAGAAAACACACTTACTGTTACAAAAAGGGAAACGTGGGAGGGAGAGATAAATTAGGAATTTGGGATTAACATATACACACACTACAATATATAAAATAGATAACCAACAAGGACTTATTGTATAGATCAGGGAACTCTACTCAATATTCTGTAATAACCTAAATGGGAAAAGAATCTGGACAAGAACAGATATATGTATATGTATAACTGAATCACTTTGCTGTATACCTGAAACTGACACAACATTGTAAATCAACTATACCCCAATATAAAATGAAAATTTTAAAAATTTAAAAATAAATTAATAAAAAAGATAAAAAAGATAAGAACACATTTTAAAATTTCTTCCATTTAAGAAAAGAAAGAGCATAACTCTAAAATGAGGAAGCTAACAAGATTAAAGTTCGATAGCAAAAGAACACTCTGGTTCCTCTAAAGAAGGGTGGATCACTACCAGTATGCTGAATGCAAAATATAATATCTCATTATTGGTCTTTACTGTGTAGGGCTAAATAAGACAAAGGCTCAGGTCATTTCTTGGACCAGCTCCTTTTTCCTTTTTTAAAGTAGGTTGAAAGGAAAGGGCATAGAAAAGTGAGAAGAGGAGAATCTAGTTTCATAGTCAGGAATAATGAACTTCATGCAAAAAAAAAAAAAAAAGCCAAAATTCTCTATAAAACAATGTGGGTGATGAGGCAGGCCACCAGCACAAACGTATCTAATTTGATAAAAGGGGAAGGAAACTAACTTTGATTAAATATCTATCACGTATTATTTTAAGAAACAACATTCAGTTTATCTGAATATAGTCTTGTTATCAAGAACGAATTTCACTGCCCTCTAAACAACTCCCTTTAAGTCTTACCATTCCTTCCATCTCCATCGCATTGTCAGATGATTCTATCTGCATTTGTATCATTAAGTAGACACTAACTACCGCTATGAAGTTACATTAAGAACTATTTGCTCTCAACTTTTTAAAGCATTTTGGACAGTCTTCCACCCTGAGAATTTTATAATGTTCACAGATAATATCAAAATGTGTCAATATCTCAGCAAAGTGTTTTTTCGATTCCTGTATATTTTTGTTTCATAAATGAAATAGCATCATATTTTTAAAACTGACCCAGTGGCTCTGAGGGATAAAAAATGCCTCAGTCACTGGTATGATCAGTTGGCAATTGGCAGAATCATGAAGACTTCAAGCAATACTTTCATGATTATAAATTATACTGAGATCTACAAGATTTGAGATACACAAGTTGTTTTCAGTACCAATGCTTTACATTTATTTCGATACTTACGTTATACTCAGACACGACTCCTTTATAAATTTCATAAAACTCTTCAACATTAACTCGATCCATGTTGAACTATATTTTAAAAAAACAAAACAAAACGTAAGCCAACCAACAAAATAGAATGAGCCACACTTAGCACTCAACATTTATGATCTCTTGGATATATTTCCTTTAAAATGTAAACCTTGAACAAATTAAACAGTCTTTGAAGAAAAAGTGTTAAAGTTCAGTTCATCAATAACAAATTATTGTTTATCAAAAATAAAAAATTATTTATAACATTTGCGTACTCAAATATATCAAGCATTGTTCTAGGTCCTGTAGGTACATCATCTCATTTAATCGTAAAAACCATCCTACAAGGTAAGTAAAGTTAATAGCCCCCATTTACAGATGAGGTGAAGACTCAGAGGGGTTATGTAGCCTTCAGTACTTGGCATTCCATCTTAAGCAGTCTGATCCCACTGATAGTACTCTCAACCACTACACTCTACCTCGCTGAATAAAACCTCATTCCTGGTACAGAAACGACTTATGTATCTATACAATGTAATGTTGTTTATCGATAGATTAGTGCACAAATAAGAAGCACAGGGAGATCAGCTCGATGCTTTGTGATGACCTAGAGGGGTGGGATAGGGAGGGTGGGAGATAGGGGATATGGGGATATATGTATACATATAGCTGATTTGCCTTGTTGTACAGCAGAAACTAACACAACATTGTAAAGCAATTATACTCCAATAAAGATGTAAAAATAAATGAATAAATAAAAATAAATTTTAAAATTTTTTTAAAAAAGAAATACTACTAAAGAAAAGTTCTTCAAATTTTGTAGAGGGGGCTGGAAATAATACCCTTTTCCTCCCAAGCATTCAGAAAAATCCCTAGTCTGGCTCATCATAAAGCACTGACACCATTCATCTGAAAATCCTACTACTCTTCAAAAAGAATTGTCAGAATATGCTAATAAAGTAAACCTACAAAGAGTCATTCTTATCCAGGCTGGATTCAAACTTAGAAATAAAATTTCATTAAGTTCTACCATCTCAAGAACCAGAACCTTAAATTTTTAAAAAATAGCCTCAGACTTCCCAATTTTGTTTTCCTCCCTACTTTGCTTCTTTATTGTTGCCAGGATTGAAGATCACTAAGAAGTTTCTGTCTACCCAGACAATAGTTCAAACTAGGAAGATTTATTTTCATAGGCAATGTAACTATTACAGGGAGGGAATTTTGTTTGATTTCAGTATATTATTTGATATTCATACAAATTGTTATATTACTAATACCATAAAATAACAGAAAATATAATTTATTAAATACTTAGTAACTTGTACTGGAAATTCTACAAAGTATTGTGTAGGGGTATTTCATTTATTCCATGAAATAATCCATTGAGGCAAATAATATTCTCATTGCCTAGCTGAGAAAACTGAAGATAAGAATCCTTAAAATCTGGCCAAGTTCACATACCTAGAAAGCAGAAGACACATGATTCAGAAATAGAGCTTTCTGATTCCAAAAATCACGACACGATTGCCACTAAACTACCATGCCTCCCCCATAAGTTCAATTGATTCTTTTTTTTAAATTATTTTTTTTCACTGAGCACCTACTATGGAAATCACTATTCTAGGTTGTAGGCCTAGAGTTAGATCAATGATTAATTCTAAAATTTCCACAAGGATTACTACTTAAGGAGGCTTAGGTCCTATAACCCTGTGACTACAACACCAAGCTAATAATTTGAGAACGTTTTGGCTAACAATTTCATTATAGTCCTGGATAAGATTCTTCAATTATTAACTTCCTCATCAGTCTCCAAGTTGTGCCTGATAACTCTGTAAACTAGCTGATATTTCTGACCTTTTCTCAGCTTATTATCATTCCCACCAATCCAGGATACAAAATAGGCAGAACCTCAGTTAGTGCCCTGACCTCTGATTTTGGGTGATCCTAAGACTTCATAGACATCAAAAGCAGTTCCTTTTCAGAAGAAGAGCAAATAAATTACATTGGTAAGAAAATTCTTTCCAAAACTGGCATTTCACTGTCATAATAACGCAAACTTGCTGGCCTTCAAAAATTGTAAAATGTGAAGATAGACTAATTAAAGATGATTTTAAACCCTAGAACAACACTAAAAAAAAATTTAGAGGTATAAGTAATAAATCGATAGTGGAAATAAAATGGAATCATTAAAAAAAATCCCCATTAATGCAAGAAAAAGAGGAAAAAAGAAACACCAACAACAAAATTGTAAAATATAAATTATTTATGATTCCTATAATAATTTGTGTCCAATTTATTGTCAAATGCACTAATAAGTATAGCACAAAGATATAGAAGGACTCTCTATAGAAGTTAATATTGTTTCTTCAGTGAAGGGTTTCCTAGAAATGTGACAGCAGGGCAATTTTGAATGATTGTGGGCTCTGGAGATCCAGTGGTGTGACTGCCAAGAGAGGGGCTGAAATGTGCTAACTCCAAAGAAGATCCTGAGGCAAACTCCAGAAACCAGCAAAGGTCCTGGGAAAAATCTGAATTGATTCTCTTCTTAGTCACAAATCCAGACAACAGAAAATTCATTATAACTACTTAGCTTGATTCTATATTTTGTTTGGAGGAACTAAATGTATTGCTTCAGTCTGCATTTATTTTGCAACTAAAGTTCCAGGAATTATATAAACCTGCTTTATAAGTTTAAAACAGATGTACCATTAGAATATTAGTTCTCTTAGTGAGAGATTATATAGGTAAAATCAGTTCAAAAATGTTTTTTTACTATAAGGTTATCAAGTTCAACAAATATATCTTTTTATTTTTAATGCACTGAGTTCACAAGTGCACAGAGAAAATTCAATGTAAAAAATTTTAAAGCATACTTCAATAAAAAAACACAGTTCCTCAGTAAGTTATGACTCATTGCAAACTACCTACCATCTGCATAGCTGAAATTTCAAAACCTGCATCTCGGATAGCCATCAGAATCTTCCCCAGCAGTCCTGAAAATACAGAACAAATGAGTGCAAAAAATATAAAATTTCTAAGGCATTTTAGTTTTAGAGAAACACAGATTTTCTATATCAAAGTACTTTGCTTACATTCTATAGGAAGGAATCACATATTTCTGAGGGAAACTAAACCCCTAATACTGTAATCCCATTTGATTCACTTAGTAAAGTGCTTCAGGAATACCAACAATGATCTTGAAGATTATGCAAAAAACATTTAAGTTACTATTGCCTGTAAGGACCCTGAGGGCTAGTGATGTAAAGAATATGAAAATCAAACAATTAAACTAATACTACAAAAAAAAATGAAATGTTAAAGTACCAGATACAGAAGGAGTTCACAGGAGGAGTTCAAAGAAGGAGAAATATCAAATTATAACTGAAAAGGGGAACAGAAGCTTCAAGGGGATATGAGAGCATGAACTGGCCCTTAAAGGCTATAGGTAGATGGCATTATATAGGGACAGAGGTATAAAAAGAGACAAGGCATAATTCTGGGGAAAATGTGAATATGTGTACACAATAGTAAGAAGTCAAAAAAAGAAAAACATAAAAAACGGAAAGAGGTTTAATCCAAATTGATAAAGGCCTTAGATGTCAACATGAGGAATTTGGTCTTTATCCCACGAATAGCAACATTTATAATGGTGTTTGTAGACTCTGGAGGTCTAGAACTGATTTTTGAGATTCCATTAGTCTTCTATAAAAATCTAAGTTTCTTTTTTTCAAGTGAACTAAAATTCTCTCTCTTTCATACACACACACACACTCCATATTCTGGATCATCTTGATGCTCACCTAATCACCCCAAAAAACCAAGTAGTATCAGTGCCCGAATGTGCATTTTTATTTACTATCTTACTGCTGCCAAATAGCCTATTTTAATTGTAGCTGGCTGAGGGATGAAAAAAAAAAAATGACAAGGACAGATCTATTTCTCAAATGATATGTTTGTACCAAGTGAAGACCAAATGATACCATAATATGCTGTAGAAACAAAGGTTTCTCAGAAGTTGCAAGAGTAGAATAGGCCCCGTGGTGCAGTGGTTAAGACTCCAAGCTCCCAATGCAGGGGGCCCGGGTTCAATCCCTGGTCAGGGAACTAGATCCCACGTGTGTGCCGCAACTAAGAGTTCACATGCCGCAACTAAGGAGCCTACCTGCCGCAACTAAGACCAGGTGCAACCAAATTAATTAATTAATTAATTTTTTTAAAAAAAGAGTAGAATAGGCCCATGCCAAACTCAGAGCACTTAGTACCATATTCATGTTGAGCTTACTGATTAAGTTTCAGCAAACATCTTTTGTCACATTAATGTTAACTTAAATTTTATCCATTTTATAGTTTTGTTTGTAATGAATTTGTAAACTGTTTAGTTATACAGTTTTATGTGCAAACGTTTATATTTACTTGTATATTTGGACATATTTAAGTTACATTATATTTAAAATATTTTATGTCAACACTGGGAATCCATGAGAAAATTTTTCCTTCAAAAGAAACACTGCCAAAAGAAATGAATCTCTGAAAATGTTGAACAGGAGAATACAGGATAAATACAGTATTTTAGGAAGATTACTAATGTAATAATAATGGGCAAGCTGGTCTGAAGAAAAGAATAAGGGATAGAAAGAGTAGCAAAGGCTGCTGAAATCATCTACTATGCTGACTGGACCTGGATGGTAGTAGTAGAGAAATAAAGAAGTAATGAATATAAGATATTTCCAAACAAAAAGTAACAAGACTAAAGTAATAAGACTCAAGTGAACATAGAGTATGAACATGAAGGAATAAAGGTTTTGAGTCTAAGTAACTAGAAGAATGATAGCACTTTTAAGAAGAAAACAAGCTAAGAAACCAAATTAAGAAAAAAGTGAATGATTCTGGACATAGAAACAGAATTTTAGAGCAGAACACTGATAAGCATGAGAAGACAGCATACCCAACGGCAATAAAAATCATCAAGAAATGAATGAATAAACTCCCTATACTACATTGGTAATATGGGGTTGTATTCCAATAGATAGACAGATATAATTAGGCTACAGAGAGGTTAGAGCTGAAGTGATGAGAATAGATGACTACTTGTTTGACAAAAAGAAGGCCAAAAGCAAAAAAAGAGTTGGGAGGAATGAGTTTTGAGAAAATATCTAAAGTTCGGGGACATGTAAAAGGATACTTGCAAAAGAATAAAGAAGGAGGGGGCTTCCCTGGTGGTGCAGTGGTTGAGAATCTGCCTGCCAATGCAGGGGACGCGGGTTCGAGCCCTGGTCTGGGAAGATCCCACATGCCGCGGAGCAACTGGGCCCGTGAGCCACAAATACTGAGCCTGCGCGTCTGGAGCCTGTGCTCCGCAACAAGAGAGGCCGTGATAGTGAGAGGCCTGCGCACCGCGATGAAGAGTGGCGCCCCCTCGCCACAACTAGAGAAAGCCCTCGCACAGAAATGAAGATCCCACACAGCCATAAATAAATATAAATAAATAAATAAATAAATTTAAAAAAAAAAAAAAAGAATAAAGAAGGAAAATATTACAGTAGTGTCAAAAGAAGGAGGAAATTCTTAGAATACAGGGATAGTTAAGAATTAAAGGAGATTAAGCACCTTGGAACTAAGATAACTCCTTTGGCTTAAGCAAGAGGGTATGATGATATTAAAGAAAGTCATATCAACAGAGTGTTAGGAAAGAGAAGTTAGATAACCTATTAGTAATCTGTACCAAACACTCAGATGGCATCAGACACAGGAATGTTAACCAAAATTCCAGGTCTTTTATCAATAGGAAAAGTATAGACAAAACTTAGGAAAGAAGAAAGTAAATTAATTATTGGGGGCTGAGCCCTTTCATATGAAGTTATTCCACTTAATCCTTAAAGCAATACACTAAAACAGGGGCTACCATCCCACCATAAGGTGAGAATATATGAAGATTTGGAGAAGACAAATAACTTGCTCAACGTTACAGAATTAGTGGGTCTCCAAATCTCACTGTCTTTCTCCAAGTTTCAATAGAAAAACAGGAACGTGTATATGAAAGCCTGATATGTAAAACTCACTAGACAATATAACCCCCTGAGGCAAGGGCCATGTTCATTTTAGGACTCATTTTATCTCCAGTGACACTAGCATAGTGTCTAGCATGTAGTAGGTAGTTAACAAATATTGTTCACTGAATTACAAAGTTAATAAAAGAAATAACCAAAGGAAAAAACAATCATAGCTATCTGACTGATCCAAGTCTGAGAAACTCTAAAGCTCTTCAGAGCACAATTAGAAAATACCAGAAAATTGTAAAGGAGTAATTAAAATTAGAGAAGGGAAAAAATTTTTAATTTTTTGGTTTAACAGTTTGAGGAAAAAAGTTCATACTGGCCTCATGCCACATACAAACATTAATCCTAATGAATTCAAGGTAAATGTAAAAAAAATAAAGGCAATTGATTAGAAAAACATATAGGTGATTATACTCATGATATAGGTAGCCTTTTTAAAAGGAAAGAAAAAGGTTGGTTCCTTGCTGTAAGCTTCAATTCCAGCTCTGGATAGACTCACCCTCCTCTAATATGCAATTCTTTTTTTCATATCTTTTTCCATATATTTATTCTTTTCTCCTTGGTCCATTTTTCCTCTCACCCTCACCATCAGTCCACCTTCTAACTCTTTCCTCAGTGTCTTCTGAAGCCCTGAAGTATTTTGAACAGTTACCTTCATGCCCTCAGTCTCAGTTACCCCACCACAAGCTCTTAGAATTTAATCTTCATTTTCATTTACCTGCAATCGTAACAAGTTAAAGGCTTGCCTCCTTTTCCCCCTTGCTATGATTTAAATTTTTGTGTGCCAACCAACTTCATATGTAGCCCAATATGATGGTATTAGGAGGTGGGGCCTTTGGAAGGTGCTCGAGTCATGAGGCTGGAGCCCTCATAAATGAGATCAGTAAAGGCCGAGATTTTAGATGGATTAATAAAACAAGATCCAATTATATGATATCTATAAGAAAGCAAGTTTAAATATGAAGACACAGGTAGGCTGAAAGTAAATGGATGGAAAAAGATATACCATGCAAACAATAAGTATAAGAAAGTTGTAATGATTATATTAATTTCAAATAAAGTAGAATTTATGGCAAACAGTATTACACAGATAAATGTCCCAAGAGGCATTGGGAGACAGTACTTTAGACAGAGAGCTAAAAGAAAACGGATATTCATGGCAAAAAGAGCACTGAGCAAAGGTACAGAGAGGTAAAACAACATGGTTCTTTTGATGAGGGGAAATGAGACAGGAGAGATCATAGGCGAGGTGGTAGAAGCCACTGATAGAAGGACTTTTGGACCACATAGAGAGGTTTGAATTTTATCCTATAGGCCAGAAGTTCCCAAAATATTTTGGTCTCATGGACCCCTTAGCTCTTAGAAATTATTAAAGACTTTAAAACACTTTTATGTAAATAGGTTATATTGATAAAAATTTGTTGTATTATAAATTAAACAGCAAATTTTAAAATATTTATTAACTTAAATATAACAAAAAATATTTACATTTTAACATAAATACGATTTTTACGAGAAAAATGACTGTTTTCCAGAACAATGAAAAAAATCAGTGAGAAGAGAGATATTGTTTTACATTTTAAAAAATCTCTAATGTCTAATTTAATGAAAAGCAGCTGCATTCAACTTTCAACCTGCTGTTATGTGTTGTTTGCTTAAAGTATATTTAGTTGGAAAATGGTGTAGTATTTTAATAGCCTGTAATATAATTGTATATATTCTTCTTTACTTGACGAGTGGTAGTTTCTTAAAAGCTCACTGCAACATATAATTTCAAACTTCTACCAACGACCTTTTTTTTTAACCCTGTTGCATTAAAACCCACTGGTCAATCTTGTACTTTGTATAAATCTTTTATCCATGCATGATTTTATAACATCATACACACTGATCATTTGGAAAATATTAATTCACTGAGTTATGCAGATCTTCCAAATGATGACTCTCTATTATACCACATCAAAAGAAAAACAAAATCCCATTTGTTAAATACCACCAATTTCATCAGAATAATCTAAGTATTGGAAAGTTGTTGAGTTCAAGGTGGTGCATACAGTTTTCCAAGTTCTTAACTCTAATTTTTATTTGTAATTTTATCTTCTTTTGGATTTTTTTCTTGGGCAACAACTACTGTCAGTTGTCCTTTCTTTTAAATGATAGGCTTATTTTAAAGAAAATGCCAGCCAAATATCCATATCTGAATGACCACAGTTTGTGAGTCATTCTTTCAAGTAAAAATGGTATTCTATGAAAAAGGCATTTAGCTGAGCTCACAACTCAAACAACTGTACATGTGCTTTTCCTAAAGATAGCATTATATTTCAGTATGCATCAAAAGTGCTTTAGTGATCACTTCGTTATTAAGAAGTGTATTGTGTAGCCTCCATGTGTTTGTATTTTTTACAGATCTTTTCCTGTAATTGATATCTAGTCTCATAGCGTTGTGGTCGGAAAAGATACTTGATACGATTTCAATTTTCTTAAATTTACCAAGGCTTGATTTGTGACCCAAGATATGATCTACCCTGGAGAATGTTCCATGAGCGCTTGAGAAAAATGTGTATTCTGTTGTTTTTGGGTGGAATGTCCTATAAATATCAATTAAGTCCATCTTGTTTAATGTATCATTTAAAGCTTGTGTTTCCTTATTTATTTTCATTTTGGATGATCTGTCGATTGGTGAAAGTGGGGTGTTAAAGTCCCCTACTATGATTGTGTTGCTGTCGATTTCCCCTTTTATGGCTGTTAGTATATGCCTTATGTATTGAGGTGCTCCTATGTTGGGTACATAAATATTTACAATTGTTATACCTTCCTCTTGGATCGATCCCTTGATCATTATATAGTGTCCTTCTTTGTCTCTTGTAATAGTCTTTATTTTAAAGTCTATTTTGTCTGATATGAGAATTGCTACTCCAGCTTTCTTTTGATTTCCATTTGCATGGAATATCTTTTTCCATCCCCTCACTTTCAGTCTGTATGTGTCTCTAGGTCTGAAGTGGGTCTCTTGTAGACAGCATACGTATGGGTCTTGTTTTTGTATCCATTCAGCCAGTCTGTGTCTTTTGGTGGGAGCATTTAATCCATTTACATTCAAGGTAATTATCGATATGTATGTTCCTATTCCCATTTTCTTAAATGTTTTGGGTTTGTTATTGTAGGTGTTTTCCTTCTCTTGTGTTTCTTGCCTAGAGAAGTTCCTTTAGCATTTGTTGTAAAGCTGGTTTGGTGGTGCTGAACTCTCTCAGCTTTTGCTTGTCTGTAAAGGTTTTAATTTCTCCATCAAATCTGAATGAGATCCTTGTTGGGTAGATTAATCTTGGTTGTAGGTTTTTCTCCTTCATCACTTTAAGTATATCCTGCCACTCCCTTCTGGCTTGCAGAGTTTCTGCTGAAAGATCAGCTGTTAACCTTATGGGGATTCCCTTGTGTGTTATTTGTTGTTTTTCCCTTGCTGCTTTTAATATGTTTTCTTTATATTTAATTTTTGATAGTTTGATTAATATGTGTCTTGGCGTGTTTCTCCTTGGATTTATCCTGTATGGGACTCTCTGTGCTTCCAGGACTTGATTAACTATTTCCTTTCCCATATTAGGGAAGTTTTCAACTATAATCTCTTCAAATATTTTCTCAGTCCCTTTCTTTTTCTCTTCTTCTTCTGGGACCCCTATAATTCAAATGTTGGTGCGTTTAATGTTGTCCCAGAGGTCTCTGAGACTGTCCTCAGTTCTTTTCATTCTTTTTTCTTTATCCTGCTCTGCAGTAGTTATTTCCACTATTTTATCTTCCAGGTCACTTATCCGTTCTTCTGCCTCAGTTATTCTGCTATTGATCCCATCTACAGTAGTTTTAATTTCATTCATTGTGTTTTTCATCGTTGCTTGGTTCCTCTTTAGTTCTTCTACGTCCTTGTTAAATGTTTCTTGCATTTTGTCTATTCTATTTCCAAGATTTTGGATCATCCTTACTATCATTATTCTGAATTCTTTTTCAGATAGACTACCTATTTCCTCTTCATTTGTTAGGTCTGGAGTGTTTTGACCCTGCTCCTTCATCTGCTGTGTGTTTTTCTGTCATCTCATTTTGCTTATCTTACTGTGTTTGGGGTCGCCTTTTAACAGGCTGCAGGTTCCTAGTTCCCGTGGTTTTTGGTATCTCTCCCCAGTGGCTAAGGTTGGTTCAGTGGGTTGTGTAGGCTTCCTGGTGGAGGGAACTAGTGCCTGTGTTCTGGTGGATGAGGCTGGATCTTGTCTTTCTAGTGGGCACGTCCACATCTGGTGGTGTATTTTGGGGTGTCTGTGGCCTTATTATGATTTTAGGCAGCCTCTCTGCTAATGGATGGGGCTGTGTTCCTGTCTTGTTAGTTGTTTGGCATAGGGTGTCCAGCACTGTAGCTTGCTGGTCATTGAGTGAAGCTGATGTTGAGATGAAGATCTCTGAGAGATTTTCACCGTTTGGTATTACGTGGAGCTGGGAGGTCTCTTGCGGACCAGTGTCCTGAAGTTGGCTCTCCCACCTCAGAGGCACAGCCCTGGTGCCTGGCTGGAGCACCAAGAGCCTTTCATCCACATGGCGACATTCTTCTTCCAGTTAGGCAGGTTCTGTCACTATTTCTGGACAGTGCGCTTTATTTGGCATCTGGGACTGTCAGCTCTTATTGGCCTGTGTTGCAAAGGTGGCTCAGATCCCAAAATACTCTCAGTGATGTTGACTCCATAAGGAAGGCTGCAGTTCCTACATTTTAAACAGTCAGAAGTGCCAAGAGGTAGAAAAAGGTTTCCTGGTGAAGAGACTTCTCTGCACTGACTGTTTCCAAGAGGAGGTGAAGATGTCTTATGCGGGCGCTGCCACAATTTAACACATGGAGGCTACACAATACACTACTTAATAACGAAGTGATCACTGAAGAAACCAAAGGGGAAATCAAAAAATACCTAGAAACAAATGACAATGGAGACACAACGACCCAAAACGTATGGGACGCAGCAAAAGCAGTGCTAAGAGGGAAGTTTATAGCAATACAAGCCTACCTCAAGAAACAGGAAACATCTCGAATAAACAAATTAACCTTGCACCTGAAGCAATTAGAGAAAGAAGAACAAAAAAACCCCAAAACTAGCAGAAGGAAAGAAATCATAAAGATCAGATCAGAAATAAATGAAAAATAAATGAAGGAAAAAAATAGCAAAAATCAATGAAACTAAAAGCTGGTTCTTTGAGAAGATAAACAAAATTGATAAACCATTAGCCAGACTCATCAAGAGAAAAAGGGAGAAGACTCAAATCAATAGAATTAGAAATGAAAAAGGAGAAGTAACCACTGACACTGCAGAAATACAAACGATCATGAGAGATTACTACAAGCAACTCTATGCCAATAAAATGGACAACCTGGAAGAAATGGACAGATTCTTAGAAATGCACAACCTTCCGAGACTGAACCAGGAAGAATAGAAAATATGAACAGACCAATCACAAGCACTGAAATTGAAACTGTGATTAAAAATCTTCCAACAAACAAAAGCCCAGGACCAGATGGCTTCACAGGCGAATTCTATCAAACATTTAGAGAAGAGCTAACACCTATCCTTCTCAAACTCTTCCAAAATATTGCAGAGGGAGGAACGCTCCCAAACTCATTCTATGAGGCCACCATCACCCTGATACCAAAACCAGATAAAGCTGTCACAAAGAAAGAAAACTACAGGCCAATATCACTGATAAACATAGATGTAAAAATCCTCAACAAAATACTAGCAAACAGAATCCAACAGCACATTAAAAGGATCATACACCATGATCAAGTGGGGTTTATCCCAGGAATGCAAGGATTCTTCAATATATGCAAATCAATCAACGTGATACACCATATTAACAAATTGAAAGAGAAAAACCATATGATCATCTCAATAGATGCAGAAAAAGCTTTTGACAAAATTCAACACCCATTTATGATAAAAGCCCTGAAGAAAGTAGGCATAGAGGGAACTTTCCTCAACATAATAAAGGCCATATATGACAAACCCACAGCCAACATTGTCCTCAATGGTGAAAAACTGAAACCATTTTCACTAAGATCAGGAACAAGACAAGGTTGCCCACTCTCACCACTATTATTCAACATAGTTTTGGAAGTGTTAGCCACAGCAATCAGAGAAGAAAAAGAAATAAAAAGAATCCAAATCGGAAAAGAAGTAAAGCTGTCACTGTTTGCAGATGACATGATACTATACATAGAGAATCCTAAAGATGCTACCCGAAAACTACTAGAGCTAATCAATGAATTTGGTAAAGTAGCAGGATACAAAATTAATGCACAGAAATCTCTTGCATTCCTAGACACTAAGGATGAAAAATCTGAAAGTGAAATTAAGAAAACACTCCCGTTTACCATTGCAACAAAAAGAATAAAATATCTAGGAATAAACCTACCTAAGGAGACAAAAGACCTGTATGCAGAAAATTATAAGACACTGATGAAAGAAATTAAAGATGATACAAATAGATGGAGAGATATACCATGTTCTTGGATTGGAAGAATCAACATTGTGAAAATGACTATACTACCCAAAGCAATCTACAGATTCAATGCAATCCCTATCAAACTACCACTGGCATTTTTCACAGAACTAGAACAAAAAAGTTCACAATTTGTATGGAAACACAAAAGACCCCGAATAGCCAAAGCAATCTTGAGAATGAAAAATGGAGCTGGAGGAATCAGGCTCCCTGACTTCAGACTTTATTACAAAGTTACAGTAATCAAGACAGTTTGGTACTGGCACAAAAACAGAAATATAGATCAATGGAACAGGATAGAAAGCCCAGAGATAAACCCACGCCCATATGGTCACCTTATCTTTGATAAAGGAGGCAAGCATATACAGTGGAGAAAAGACAGCCTCTTCAATAAGTGGTGCTGGGAAAATTGGACAGATACATGTAAAAGAATGAAGTTACAACACTCTCTAACACCATACACAAAAATAAACTCAAAATGGATTAATGCCCTAAATGTAAGGCCAGACACTATAAAACTCTTAGAGGAAAACATAGTCAGAACACTCTTTGACATAAATCACAGCAAGATTCTTTTTGACCCAGCTCCTAGAGAAATGGAAATAAAAACACAAATAAACAACTGGGACCTAATGAAACTTAAAAGCTTTTGCACAGCAAAGGAAACCATAAACAAGACCAAAAGACAACCCTCAGAATGGGAGAAAATATTTGCAAATGAAGCAACTGACAAAGGATTAATCTCCAAGATTTACAAGCAGCTCATGCAGCTCAATAACAAAAAAACGAACAACCCAATCCAAAAATGGGCAGAAGACCTAAATAGACATTTCTCCAAAGAAGATATACAGATTGCCAACAGACATATGAAAGAATGCTCAACATCATTAATCATTAGAGAAATGCAAATCAAAACTACAATGAGATATCATCTCACACCGGTCAGAATGGCCATCATCAAAAAATCTAGAAACAATAAATGCTGGAGAGGGTGTGGAGGAAAGGGAACACTCTTGCACTGTTGGTGGGAATGTAAATTGATACAGCCACTATGGAGAACAGTATGGAGGTTCCTTTAAAAACTACAAATAGAACTACCATACGACCCAGCAATCCCACTACTGGGCATATACCCTGAGAAAACCATAGGTCAAAAAGAATCATGTACCAAAATGTTCATTGCAGCTCTATTTACAATAGCCAGGACATAGAAGCAACCTAAGTGTCCATCATCAGATGAATGGATAAAGAAGATGTGGCACATATGTACAATGGAATATTACTCAGCCGTAAAAAGAAATGAAATGGAGGTATTTGTAATGAGGTGGATGGAGTTAGGGTCTGTCATACAGAGTGAAGTAAGTCAGAAAGAGAAAAACAAATACAGTATGCTAACACATATATATGGAATCTAAGGAAAAAAAAAAAAAAGGCCATGAAGAACCTAGTGGCAAGACGGGAATAAAGACACAGACCTACTAGAGAATGGACTTGAGGATATGGGGAGGGGGAGGGGTGAGATGTGACAGGGTGAGAGAGTGTCATGGACATATACACACTACCAAATGTAAAACAGATAGCTAGTGGGAAGCAGCAGCATAGCACAGGGAGATCAGCTCGGTGCTTTGTGACCACCTAGAGGGGTGGGATGGGGAGGGTGGGAGGGAGGGAGATGCAAGAGGGAAGAGATATGGGAACATATGTATATGTATACCTGATTCACTTTGTTATAAAGCAGAAACTAACACACCATTGTAAAGCAATTATACTTCAATAAAGATGTTTAAAAAAAAAAAGTGCTTTATGTGGGCTTCCCTGGTGGCGCAGTGGTTGAGAATCTGCCTGCCAATGCAGGGTACACGGGTTCGAGCCCTGGTCTGGGAAGATCCCACATGCCTCGTTGCGACTAGGCCCGTGAGTCACAATTGCTGAGCCTGCGCGTCTGGAGCCTGTGCTCCGCAGCAAGAGAGGCCACGATAGTGAGAGTCCCGCGCACCGCGATGAAGAGTGGCCCCCAGTTGTCGCAACTAGAGAAAGCCCTCGTACAGAAACGAAGACCCAACACAGCCATAAATAAATAAATAAATAAATAAAATTAAAAAAAAAAAATTCTACAAAGCCCAATTAAAAAAAAAAAAAAAAGAAAAGAAACATCCTCATTTGGAGTGAGATTTAAACAAACAAAAAAAAGTGCTTTATGTATACTTCCCATTTCTTCACACAGAATATTAAAAATATTTTGACTTGAGGGTAAAAAATTAATAAAATTAATCATTGTTATTGTTTCATCAAGGACACTCTTAAGTGAAAGTGGCTTTTTTTCTGCAAATGCAAGATGGTTAAAAACACACTAACTGCTAGTACAGTCTGCTGCCACTATCCTGATTTGTGCTAAGGCACCAGCAGTTTTACCCACCATTGCTTCTGCACCATCAGTCCAAATGTCAACATATTTTAAAAGGCAAATAAATTCTTAGTACTTATGAGATTTGATCTCAAGGATGCCTAAAAGAGGTCTTATTTATTATAATAAAGAAAATATTTTACATGATTACATAAGAATCCTGATCTAAAAAAAAAAAAGAATCCTGATCTAGATATGAAAGTAGTATTTAGCCCTATGCATTAACCAACGCAAAGAGAAATCTACAATCTATATCTATTCTAAATCTATAATCATATTAAACTATGCCTTGTGGGATGTAACATTTGAACAGAATAATTCTATTCTCAAATAAACCAATAAAATTTATATTCCAAGCAGCACTGACATTGTGCCAAGAACAGTCAGACCTGAGTCAAGGATACTGCTTCTTTTATATTCAGTTGGTTATGTGCAGAGGCAGGACAGAGAGGCATTCAAGAAACCTGTTCTGTGTTTAACAGCTTGAAATGACAAAGTGTCAATAACCATAATCCTTTACTTTGTTCTAGACAAAAAACATTCAGGTGACTGAACAAATGACAATAACTATGTAAATGAAGTAGCAAAAGAAAAAGTAAAATTGCATGCCCCACAGCAAACATGTTCAAAAGGGTCGAACAAAGCAGATGGCTTATTTTATTGGGCTGGTGTTTGCATAGTTAATTTGTTTTTTAATAGTTTGCTTAGAACTCCATGAATGCTACTTAAATGTTTTGAATGTCAAATCACCTCTCCATCTCCACTCTTTCACATACTCAGTTCATATCCTGATACCTTTTACCTGAATTGTTGTAAAGACTTTTTAATAAGTGGCCACCCTGTATCCAATCATCAATATCAGACATTGATTACTTTGTCTTTCTAAAACCTCTTGCTTCTTCTGGAATTAGGAGCTCTCATTCTCTTTTAGGAAAACTAAACCATTTGACTGGAAAGGGAGTTGCCATCTTCTTACGTGACCCTATAACCATGGGCCTCAGCCAATGGTCAAAAGGTGGACACCAGACCTAAACAAGGTCAATCATAGCACTCTGCTCCCTAGGCAAAATAATTCACCCAGGAATGGGCCTAGAATTGACACAAGCCAATCAGAGCCCTTCCCTGGAATTTTTGAAGCTAGAACAGGGGGAAAAAAACAAAAAAAAAATTCTTTCCAGTGTGTTTCTAAGTATATGAGCCTTGCATTGCTGGAAACCCAACCTCTCTCTCAAGGTGCTGTGAAAAGCTAATCTGCGAGCATGAAATTGATAGTCAAAGAGAAGCACATACGAAAGCCAGAGAGAACAAGGATGTTGAACAAGTCTCCCTAAGCCTAGCTCGACCCCTATTCTTCTTCCAGCCCTAAAGTGAGACAAATAGGGAATTCAAGTTGGGTTTCAATCAGTTGTACCAACAGTGTCCTTATTAAGCCCCCCTTTTTATGTAGGATTTTTTATATAGGAGGTGACTCACTGTCCCCTGAGAAAGAAAGGTTGTAGAAGAAAGGGTGGAGAAAGAAGAAACAATACTTTTTGAAAGCTGTGGTATTCTGATGGGTGTTGATTCTGATAAAAGAATTACAATCAGCAAATATCCCAGAAAAAAATCCTATGCATAGCCAAATGATCAAAAACTGGGATTAGAAGATCTCTCTTTCTGTCTATAAAGTTCATAAAATGATCATGATTGGAGAGTGGAAGAAAAGTAACTGACAATAAAATATTCAGGTACACTGAAGTTCAAACGGTATTTTTAGAAATAGCAGACTTAACATTTTAAATAAAAATAAACTTGCACCAAATAATGGAAACAAAATTGCAAGGCAATGGAATGAAACAGGCACTTTTTTAACACTCGCTGGTATCAATAAGATAAAAAGGACAGTAAAGGTTTTCACACAATTTAAATCACATAACATCACATGGTTTGCACCACTTGGAAGAAAACAAATGGGCACCAGGCTTATATGCTCCAGGATGATGCACAGGTACCACATAAGGTACCCTAGGTCACCCAAGCAGGTATAATGAGGTGCTAATATAATGTCTAAGGCTTTTTTAGGTATGAATGCAGCAACATTATGAGAGTCTTGGGGATTGGGAAAAGCTTCTCCCAAGAGTTACTGTGAAAATCTGTCTTGAATTTAAGATGGAAATAAAAAGATGGGATTTTTTTCCAGTTTTAAATAAATACATAAATTGAAGTACAGTATATATTTTTGAGAATCCATTTTTTTCTCCCTCTGACCTGTATCTGGTCAGGGTAAATGAATCAATGTTAACAGATCTGCCTTGATTTGGCTCTGTTACCTATCGTCATCCCTGCAAAGAAGGCCACTTAGACTGAAAGGCAGCCCTTATGAGTTGAAATAGGATTATATTGCTCATAATAACCTAGAGTTGAAAACGAGTTGTTCTCTCTTTCTTTACAGCTGCCGAAGAGGAGTAAAACCTCTCACAGTGTGGCACAGAGAGGAAGACCATCAACAATGACTACATATATTTGGCCAGGGATCAAGTGTGTCAATTTACTCTCCAGGCCACAGATGTAAGGGCTGGTAAATAATCCAGTCTGAAGAGCCTTCTCCTTTGCCTATCTCAGCCTAACATCTCTATGGTCTCAGTTTCTTTCCTCGTTTGTAAAAGATGGTAATACTTACCTCATAGGGTTTTTATGAAGATGTAATGTGTCTGTATATGTAAAATTCTTAGAACAGCCAGGGGCACACAACAGCA
This sequence comes from Balaenoptera ricei, assembly GCF_028023285.1. Lineage (NCBI taxonomy): Eukaryota > Metazoa > Chordata > Mammalia > Artiodactyla > Balaenopteridae > Balaenoptera > Balaenoptera ricei. The sequence continues at coordinate 131,679,028 of NC_082639.1, forward strand.
CTATTAGCTAATGATAGCAGCAGGAGAGTAGGACTAGAGCCAAGAATAGCCTGAGTTAGGATGCATAGCTTTGCTTATAGAATGAGCACGAATTAAATTTTTAGCCATACTGTTAAAATGCAAGCATTTTATATGTCTCGTTTCAAAGAGAATATTGTGTCACCGGTACACCGCAAGAAGGCTAATGCTAGTGCCCAGGTCACACCAAATGAGATGGCTGCGATGACGGATGAGAAGCAGATAACAGGGTCAGGGCAACACCCAGCTACAGGCACAACAGGGCCTGGCAAACCCACCGGTTCTCAGGAGAAGGAAAGCCACTGTTGTCTAAGCCAGCAGTGCCTGGCAAACATCGCGATACAAATTAGGGGAAGCAGAGCAAGAAAAGAAGGAAGAAGGAGGTCCTTACACAGCACTTGACAAAGCAAGGCCTCTCTCTCCCACTACAAACTCCTAGAAATATTTGAGGTGAACTTTGTAGAGCGCTCGAGCCCTGTCTTAGTACATGAGCATGTGCATCAGTGAAACAATTTCTGTGGATTCATAAGGAATATGTAAAACTTTAAGCAGAATTTGAAACAGAAAGTTTGCCTGTAAAAACCCCTCTAAGGGGAAAAATGACAAGGTAACACTTTATATTATATATTACATCAGATTTTTGAAATAGGGACTTCCCTGGTGGTCCAGTGGTTGAGAATCCGCCTGCCAATGCAGGGGACACGGGTTCGAGCCCTGGTCCAGGAAGATCCCACATGCCGCGGAGCAACTAAGCCCATGTACCACAACTACTGAGCCTGCGCTCTAGAACCCATGAGTCACAACTACTGAGCCCGTGTGCCACAACTACTGAAGCCCACATGCCTAGAGCCCGTGCTCCGCAACAAGAGAAGCCACCACAATGAGAAGCCCGCATGCCGCAACAAAGAGTAGCCCCGGCTTGCCGTAACTAGAGAAAGCCCACGCACGGCAACAAAGACCCAATGCAGTCAAAAATAAAATAAATAAAATAAATAATAATAATTAAGAAAATAAAAAAACAAAAACAAGAAACACTGGCACATATGCACAAAGATGTAAAAAAATTTTTTTTGAAATAAAAAATCAAAATCAAAAAATAAGATGGTAAATGTAGGATCAATCAGTTGATAAACCCCCATTTAAAGATAGTCTCTATTTTATATATAGTACTATATATAAAATAGATAACTAGGAACTTCCCTGGCGGTCCAGTGGTTAAGACTCCGCACTTCCACTGCAGGGGGCACAGCTTTGATCCCTGGGTCAGGGAACTAAGATCCCACATGCTTTGCAGCATGGCCAAAAATTTTTTTAAAATATATAACTAATCTACTGTATAGCACAAGGAACTCTACTCAATACTCTGTAATGGCCTACATGGGAAAAGAATCTAAAACAGAGTGGATACATATATATGTATAACTGATTCACTCTGCTGTACGCTTGAAACTAATACAACATTGTAAATCAACTATACTCCAATAAAATTTAAAAATATATATATATAGTCTCAGTTTGAGTGCAATGCTAAAGCCCAACTATGTTCTATTTATGTTCTATTTATATGACATAGAAAGTAAAATTAATTAAAGGTGAAAATTTAATGATAATGATATAGCAAGCAAAACCAAAACACCAAAGGCATAGTAATGTTACCAACGGACAAAATGAAAATTAGGAGAAAAAGTTCTCAGGATAAAAAAGTTAAAACTAAGGGGGGGAGTGGGCGAGAGCGGCCGAGTCCCCGCCCCGCCACTTCCGGTCTCGCCGCCCGGAGCTGGTGCGGCTGTGACGGGCTGCGTTTCGCCGCCGCCGGCCGGCCGGGCATGGTGTTGGGCGCCGAGCCTGCCTCGCCTGTCTCGGGGTGCCCAGGATAAAGGTAGCAGGGATGCTGACGCTGGCAAGCAAACTGAAGCGGGATGACGGTCTCAGAGGGTCCCGGGCGCCAGCCGCAGCCTCCGACTCCACTCGGCGGGTTTCTGTGAGAGACAGGCTGCTTGTCAAAGAGGTTGCAGAACTTGAAGCTAATTTACCTTGTAAGTGCAAAGTGTATTTTCCTGATCCAAACAAGCTTCATTGCTTTCAGCTAACTGTCACCCCAGGGACTTCCCTGGTGGTCCAGTGGTAAAGAATCCGCCTTCCAATGCAGGGAAGCAGGTTCGATCCCTGGTCGGGGAACTAAGATCCCACATGCTGCGGGGCAACTAAGCCCCCGTGCCACAGCTACTGAGCTCAAGCACTTCAACTAGAGAGGCTGTGTGCCACAAACTACACAGCCCACGCGCTCTGGAGCCCGTGTGTCGCAGCTGGAGAAGAGAAAACCCGCACGCCGCAACTAGAGAGAAGCCCGAGCGCCACAATGAAGAGCCCACGTGCAACTAACACCCAACACAACCAAAAGAAATAAAAATAAAGATAATAAATAAATAAAATAAATATTTAAAAAGTGAAAAAAAAAAAAAAAACTAAGGGGGGGCTTCCCTGGAGGCGCAGTGGTTAAGAATCTGCCTGCCAATGCAGGGGACATGGGTTCGAGCCCTGGTCTGGGAAGATCCCACATGCCGCAGAGCAACTAAGCCCGTGTGCCACATCTACTGAGCCTGTGCTCTAGAGCCAGCAATGAGGACCCAACACAGCCAAAAATAAATAAATTAATTAATTAATTAATAAAATTTAAAAAAAAAAAGTTAAAACTAGGGCTTCCCTGGTGGCACAGTGGTTAAGAATCCGCCTGCCAATGCAGGGGACACGGGTTCGAGCCCTGGTCCAGGAAGACCCCACATGCCATGGAGCAACTAAGCCCGTGTGCCACCACTATTGAGCCTGCACTCTAGAGCCCACGAGCCACAACTACTGAGCCCAGGTGCCACAACTACTGAAGCCTGCGCGCCTAGAGCCTGTGCTGCACAACAAGAGAAGCCATCGCAATGAGAAGCCTGTGCACCTCAACAAAGAGTAACCCCCGCTCGCCACGCACAGCAACGAAGAACCAAAGCAGCCAAAAATAAATAAATAAATAAATAAATAAATAAGTTAAAACTAGAATATCACAAGTCTATATACATAAAATGCATCACATAACATATTTATAAAGAAAAAGAATATTAGAAATAAAAGAGAAATCAAAAAATACCATCTCAAGTTCTTACAGACTCAATAAAAATATTAATGAGAATACTGCAGTTTTTAAAAAATTAAGCACATTCTAAACATACCATCAACATAACTACAATAAGTAGAAATTATATTGGCCAGATAATTTGACCAACATATAATAAAATGAGAAAATTTCCATAAAGGTTAACAGCAAAATTCAAAATCTTGGAGATCTACAAATACTCTCCTAAAGAATGATTGGGACAGTGTTGAGTGGCACAAGAATAAAAACCATATAATAAGAATAAATACCATATAATAAGAATATCAGAATAAACCATACTAAATCAAACAATAGTATTTGGAAGTTAGAATATAATGAAGCAGGGACTTCCCTGGTGGCACTGTGGTTAAGAATCCGCCTGCCAATGCAAGGGACATGGGTTTGATCCCTAGTCTGGGAAGATCCCACATGCCACGGAGCAACTAAGCCCATGTGCCACAGCTACTGAGGCCACATGCCACAACTACTGAAGCCCACGTGCCTAGAGCCCCTGCTCCGCAACAAGAGAAGCCACCACAATGAGACGCCGTGCACTGCAACAAAGAGTAGCCCCCGCTCACTGCAACTAGAAAAAGCCCACGCACAGCAATGAAGACCCAATGCAGCCAAAAATAAATTAAAAAATAAATTTATTTTTAAAAAAAGAATATAATGAAGCAGATAGTCTCATAGACATGCAGCTGTGGAAATATTTGTTATCCTCTTTCTGGAGGATAAATTGGGATTTATTAAAAACTTTAAAATGTTTTTATTTGATGTAAGAATTTCTTGAAATTATTCTAGGGATAACTTAGGTGTTCACAAGGATTTATATAGGAAAATGTTAACCACAGAATTATTAATAATAAAATTTTTAATTATAAATAATAAAACAAGAAAAAGATAAAGAAAAGTATATTCCTATAACTGACTATTATTCAGACTTTTTTTTTTTTTAATTATTTATTTATTTATTTATGGCTGTGTTGGGTCTTCGTTTCTGTGTGAGGGCTTTCTCTCGTTGCGGCAAGCGGGCGCCACTCTTCATCGCGGTGCGCGGGCCTCTCACTATCACGGCCTCTCTTGATGCGGAGCACAGGCTCCAGACACGCAGGCTCAGCAATTGTGGCTCACGGGCCTAGTCGCTCCGCGGCATGTGGGATCTTCCCAGACCAGGGCTCGAACCCGTGTGCTCTGCATTGGCAGGCAGATTCTCAACCACTGCGCCACCAGGGAAGCCCTATTATTCAGACTTTAAAATTATGTTTTCAAAGTTTATCTAATTGTGCAGAAAAAATTCAAAATACAATGTTAGGTTTAAAAAGTGCAATATAAATTTATATAAATAGGATAATTCCAATTCATTTTAAAAAACTAGTATTACCTTAATATCAAAATCAGAGTACAAAAATAAAACACACATCAATAACCCTCATGAATACAGATGCAAAATCCTTAACAAAATGTTAGCAAATAGAACTCAGCAATATATAAAAAGAACTATAGTTCTTTTGGACAACAAGTGTTGTTGAAAAAAAATATATCAATGTCATCTGCTATATTAAAAGGCTAAGGAAGAAAAAAATCACACAATCATATCAATTGATGCAGAAAAAAATTCAAAAAAATTCAACACCCATTCATGATCAAAACTCTTAGAAGAAAACAGGAATAGATGGGAACTTCCTGAACTTCATAAAGAGCATCTACAAAAACAAAAACAAAACAACAACAACAAAACCACTACAGCTAACATTATGCCTAACAATGAAAGACAAGAATGTCCATTCTCATTGCTCTTATTTAATACAGTGCTGGAAGTTCAAGCTCCTGCAATAAGGCAAGAAGAAGAGAAGGTGAGAGGAAGGGAAGGGAGGAAAGGGGAGGAGACTGGAGGGGAGAGGGGAAGGAAAGGGAAAGGAAAATGGGAAGGGAAGGGGCAAGCAGATCAGAATGGAAGAAATATAAATCTCTTCATTTGCATATGACATAATTATCTAAAAAAAGAAAATAAACTACAAAATATATTCTAGAACTAATGACAGATTTCAGCAAGGTTGCAGGACATAAGATAAACATACAAAAATCAATTATATATCTATATATTAGAAATAAATAAGTGGACACTGAAATTAAAACTATAATACCATTTATAATAGCTCAAAAAGAAAAAAATTACTAGGTGTTAATATAACAGAACTTGCACAGGAGTTGTATATGAAAACTACAAAATGCTGGATGGAAGACCTAAATAAATGGAGAGTCATATAGTGTCCATGATTTGGAAATTAACATAGTACAGATGTCAGTTGTCCTCAAATTGATAAATGGGTTTGGCACAATTCCTATCAAAATCCCAGCAAGATATTTTGTAAATATAGACAAGATTTTCTTTTTTCTTTTTTTTTTGGCCGCGCTGCGTGGCTTGAGGGATCTCAGTTCCCCAACCAGGAACTGAACCCAGGCCCCTGCAGTGAAAGCCCAGAATCCTAACCACTAGGCCACCAGGGAACTCCCTAGACAAGATTATTTTAATATTACAAGGAAAAATAAACGAACTAGAATAACAAACAATTTCCGAAAAAAAGTAGGAGAAGTCAATCTACCCAATTTCCTGACTTATTATGTAGCTATAGTAATCAAGACTGTGTAGTACTGGCAGAGTGGCACACATATAGATCAATGGAACAGAAGAGAAAACCAAAAATGAATATGCCCTGCTGATTTCTGATAAAGGTGCAAGAGCAATTCAATGAAAGAGAGATAGCCTTTCCAATAAACCCAGTGACATGGCCGTACAAGGAAAGTTAGGAAATACAGTCTCTGACAGGACAGTCACATATCAGAAACAAGCCTACACTGTAGAAGAACAAATTTAGGAAGAACAGCTAGTCTTCTCTCTCATGTGTATTGTACATGCTAGTCATATTATTCCTGCAATCCTCTGAAGAGCCCTATGAAGAAAGTACTATTATAATGTTCATTTTATAGATGTTTACCTTCCCTACTAAAAGGTTAAACAACATGCCCAAATAGCTAGTAAGTAACAGAACTGAATTTTAAACACAGTTCTGCTTGCCCCTGATGATCTGAGATTGTTAGATTACAATAAAATAGGCAAAATATTTAATTGGTTTGTATAGATCATTCAATTAAATAATTCATGTATATTAAAGAGTTCAGAACATACCACCCCAAAATATGTTGCTCTGGTATACTATTTTGACTTAAGGCACTTTAAAGACAGCGAATACAAGAAAAACACTGACCTTCCTTCCTTCTCTTAAAAGTGAGATAAAATTCCCATAAGAAAGTTGTCCTCCCTATGCCAGAAGAAAAGCAGCATTCTCATCACTAAGGATAAGAAGTTGAGATCAAGAGAATTCTATACAAACAGACCTTGTTAAAATAATTCTTATCTTCCTTTAACCTCCCCACATGGTTTAGTCACTTCTCCACAATAGGCACAATTGTCTCTCTTTTGTTTTCAACCTAATATAAAAGCAAGTAGGTTTTCTCTATTTCTTTGGGTCTTCATTTCCTTATGAAGGCTCCTGTATCATGTAAAACTTGTATTCCATAAGTTTGTATGCTCGTCTCCTGTTGATCTATCTGTCTCATGTCAATTTAATTCTCATGCCCAGCCAAAAAAACTAGGAGGGTAAGAGTTTGCCTCTCCTACAATATACAAAAAATACATTTATTTATGTGTGTTACTTATCTTTTTTGATCTTCTGAAAATATAATGTAAAACCAGTAACAGAAGAATATAGAATTTATATCTAGTAAATTTTGGATTGTTCAGAAGATCATCACCCAACTTACTGATTTTTCAATTTAAGGTTTCCTTCCTTCTTACCATTCTGAAGCTTAACAAATTTGAAGGAAAAAAGAAAGGAAACAATTGATCATTTTACTATTCGTTAGTAGTTCTAGAAGACTGTTTTATAGAGATAAAATAGTTAAGAGCAAAGTTAAGTTGTTAACAAGGTAAATGGACAATATTCTTCAAAATTATGACAAAATTGGTTTTCACGTTTAATAATCTAGTAGTTTCAATTTTGCCACCAAAAAATATTTTCTGTAGAAATAACTTATTCTGATGTTAAGGTCTTTCCTGGAGTTGTGATATCTTCCCTTGATATTATAATATCTATACTCTACAGTAAACTGTACACTTGAAAGCAACCTTGCAGCCAATGAACCCACCCTTATACTGTGGAAAAACCTGAAAAACACCTTTACTATGAATGTTAAACTTACTCCTTGCAATAATAAGGTATAAACAGACGAAAACAAGATCTTATTCATAGAAATGAGTGCCCATGAAAAGGACATTTTGGTGAGCAAAACAACTTACAAAACTCAACATTAAAGAAGCAGCCAGTGTAGGAGAGTTCCCTTTTCTCCACACCCTCTCCAGCATTTATTGTTTGTAGATTTTTTGATGATGGCATTCTGACTGGTGAGAGGTGATACTGATGGGAATGTAAATTGGTACAGCCACTGTGGAGAACAGTATGGAGATTCCTTAAAAAACTAAAAATAGAGCTACCATATGATCCAGCAATCCCACTCCTGGGCATATACCTGGAGAAAACCATAATTCAAAAAGATACACGCACCCCAATGTTCATTGCAGCACTATTTACAATAGCCAAGACATGGACTATGTCCATCAACAGAGGAATGGATAAAGAAGATGTGGTACATATATAATAAAATAATGTCATTTGCAGCAACATGGATGGACCTAGAGATTGTCAGAGAAGTCAGAGGAAGACAAATATCATATGATATCACTTATACGTGGAATCTTAAAAAATGGTACAAACGAACTTATGTACAAAACAGAAATTGAGTCACAGAGGTAGAAAATAAACTAATGGTTACCAAGGGGGAAAGAGGGGAGACATAAATTGGGAGATTGGGATTGACATATACACACCACTATATATATAAAAGATAACTAATGAGAACCTACTGTATAACACAGGGAACTTTATTTGGCTCTCTGTAGTGACCTATATGGGAATGGAGTCTAGAAGAAAGTGGATGTATGTATATGTATGGCTGATTCACTTTGCTGTACACCTGAAACTAACACAACATTGTAAATCAACTGTACTCCAATTAAAAAAAAAAAAAGCAGCCAGTCTGTTGTACAAGACAACTCATCACAACCTGGATGATACGCTCCACAATACTGATACTAATATAGGGGTGGGTGAGATATAAAAATGGCGGATAAAAAATTGTCAAAAAGAAATCTTGCATTTTACTTGGGTAGGATCTGTGAAAGAAAAGTTTTAATCTTGATACAGCCAAGAATGCATGAACTAACAAAACTGATACATAAACAGATGTGTTTAATATTAATAACCAATTTAAATCAAATTGGAGAAATCTGATTTCTTTTAAAATTTAAATCTAATGAAATAAAAGACATTTTAACTAAAAAATAGGGCTGGTGTTTCCTTAAAATGTAATTAGTGTAAAGCCAAGTTAAAGCTAGAAATTATAAGAGTTTAAGAGTTTAATTTTCAACGCCAAAATACAAAAGAAATCACAAGCATTACTGAATTCAACAGAAGGAATTTAGTACTAATCCTAGCAAACATGCATAACAAATCAATTTAGGCATAAAAGCCAGGTGGAAAAGCTTTCTGTTTCCTAGACAGCAATATGTTACTAGGCAATACCACTTCACTGACAATCTTCCAGTAATTTTTAATCCAATGAAAAGATAAACCCACAGATCAGTTTGGCTTCAAACGTCTGTTATTATTTTTTGCTGGCTAGTAAGCAAAAATATTGTAGAATCACATTAAATCAATTGCAGATGAGAGTTTGGATTCAGCAGAATTGTTAAATTGAGAGCTAGTAAGGCACTTAAGTCTTAAAGGATCTCAAATTAATTCATTAGCTGATCATAATTTATTCCAGTAGCAAGTAGGCTTATAAAATATAGACCTAATTCATCTAATAGCATTTCTGATTCTGCACTTGCACCATACACCCAGATCTAAAATGCACATTTCCCTTACCAATGTCCTAACAACCACAATCTGTAATTCCTTACAAAGCAATAAAAAGAGTAACCAATATAGCTTTACAGATGTACCCACAATATGGTAACTTGGTATATTAAAATTCATCATAACGTAATTAAGTGAGTAGAAAATAGTAAAGGCAGGCTCCACACCAACACAGGAGCAACAGAGAAGACCCACAGGATCTAAAATCTCCAGGAAAAGGCCATCAATAACCCCTCCTTACTGGGAAGACAAGGATGGGCTCAGCATAGCAAAGGAAGCCAAGAACAGCTAGCATGACTAAAATAAGAGCACAATTTTAAAACAAGGACAGTCCAAGAAAAACATAATAGGGTACCAGGTTGACAGGGGAGAAACTGAAAATTTAGTATTAGGCAAATAGGTCATCAGAAGTCCAAAGTTAATGCCAGGTTACCACGGAAAACAAGTTAATCACACAATCACAAAGCAATGTTATGTTTTTACAGCACAGGATACTGCCAACTTCTAGGTAGGGGGAGATCCTTCCTAATCTTAAAATAGGCCAGCCCCTCTTCTGGAGGGTGGAGTAAGCACAAGTCCCACTGGAAGTTGACTTTATGTTTGCAGGAGATTTTCATGAATTATACAAGTGCTATACATGTTATAACTCATCAATGGAAATCTGTTACTTTTATAGGCAAGCACAATGAAAAAGACTGAAAAAGTAAATCAAAACCATGGATCCATAAACTCTAACGTGAACAAAACAAAGTAAATCTTTTCCCTTTCTTAAAATTAGCTCTGTTGTTTTGTATCCTTTTTTTTAAGACATATAAAGAAAAAGGTTCTCAAAGCTTGTCTTTTGCACAGTTTTCAAAATTATGAACATTTATTTTCTTTATTACAGTTATCCAAAGTCACAGTTAAGGAGATCACAAATTTAGACATCTTACTACAAGAACATGGTTTCTTCTGTTGATTTTAAATGGCTCTGACTTCCTCGGCTGGCAAGACCTACATTGCCACTCACAGGCTTAAAAACAGACGTAATGCCACAACATGGGCCACAAATTTTATATAACTCTTACTCCTTGTCTGCTGGAAGCACATACTATATGAACTGGGTATGGGCCTCCATTTTTGTTCTATTTTCCAGCATGTCCTTATGTAGGGGGAAGCTTTGCCATCTAGTGGTTCTCAAAATGTGATCCCTACATAAGCAGCATTGTCCTGAGCTGGGAACTTATTAGAAACGCAGATGTACCGAGTCAGACACTCTGAAGGTATGGCCCAGGAATCTGTATTTTAACAATTCGGATCCAGTGATCTGGATGCTCACTAAAGTTCGAGAACCATGACCGGGAGCAAGATCTCTGAGGACAACAGAATATCACAATAACCATCCTCCTGGCCATGAAAAAGGGGAATGTTATCTGAAAAGCTTATGATTTTAATTTTCAGTTCAATTCTTCCTTAATCCCTCTACTCCAAACCTGCATCATCTTAAAAAGGAAGTCATAAAGGTATTAAATTCTCAAGTTTTGACTTTTTGGTCTTAATTTCCCCTACCCTGTCTCACATCATTTTTAAGAGCATTCCTCATTGGAAAACATGCAAAATGGAAGTAAAAGGGTATATGGTGAAAGTAAATCTCCCTCCCATCCCAGAATCTCAGTCTTTCTTCTTAGGGGAAATCACTGTCAGTAATTTCTTATATATTCTTCTAGAAATATTTAACATATGTACAAATATATGGATATGGCCTTTTTGTTTTTAAGGAAATAAGAACATACTATACCATCTATTCTATGCCTTGCCCAATTTCTAAATATTTACTGTAAAATATAAAATATATATGTTTTATGGTAAAATATATAACAGATATGCTCTGTTTTATAATATTAAAGTGAACATATACGGTAACCGCCACTCAGGTCAAAAAAAAAAAAAAATCAGAACACTGCCAGGACCCTAGAAGCCCTCTGGGTGTGCCTCTCCAATCATCACCCTCTCTCCTCTCAGAGACTACCTGACTTTGGGATAACCTTTTCCATGTACTTCTTTTTTCTTTACTACCTACATATGCATTCTTGAAAAACATAGTTGACTTTTGCCTATATTTGAACTTATGAATAGCATCATATGGCTTCTAACTTTCTATGTCTTATTTTGTTCAACTTCAAGATTGTGAAATTCATCCATATTGTTGTGTTCAGCTGTTTGACAGAGAAGGAAGAACATGCCACATTGTAAACAGAATCTCTGAATGGTAGAAGTGATTTTTAAAACAAACATTTTTCTGTATTCCTATATTTTCTGTAATGCATATTACTTCTGTTAATACAAGAGAAATTCCAATAAACGTTAACAAGACAAATTCCTGGCTAAAACTCAGCATGACCCACCTCTGTATCTCTTTGATGTCTATTCCTTAAAAGGAGCATTCTGGTATTTTCAATGCCTAAAGAACACAGTTCCTAAAGAAAACATTCAACTTTAATTATGTATCAATGTAAGAACTTTTCCTTAGAGTGATGACTTTTCCTAAAGATCTCAAATTGGTTTTATATATATTACCCAATTTATCCTCACACTATACTTGTTAAGAATTTGAGGCATGTGTTTTGAATCACATTAACTAATAGCAATCAGGTTAAGTGAAAACTATCATCATACAAAGCCAAACACCATAAAACTCATACTGGAAATTTCATCTTCTGACTCAGCCTAATGCTTAAGTAAGATTTGGCTTAAAGTTTGCCTGCCCTCAAATCCAGGATACTCTAAAGAATAAAAATAAAGAGTAGAGAATCTGGGCATAAATCAATACGAAAAATCTCAAGATACACTTCAAGCACATCTGAGCTCTCTCCAATCTGCTTAAACTAAAATCCTTAATTTTATATATATATATATACATATATATATATATATATATATATATATATATATATATATATATATACACACACATATATATATAAAACTGAATCACTTTGCTGTACACCAGAAACTAACACAACACTGTAAATCAACTATACTTCAATAATGAAAAAATATCCTTAAGATTACCCTGAAGAGACATTGCAAACCAGTCCTTTGATAACTAAGCTATTCCATGATGATCACCATGAAAATGGCTGTGGAGAAATAACTTCCCACTTGGCACACACAAGCCACCGTACACAGAGGTATAGTCGATGTAAGGTGGTAACAGGTTACAAATGAACTAACCACCAAAACAAGCAAGACCTTTGAACCACAGACTTTCTACAGTAGGAAAGATGTGCAAATATGTAGAAAAGCAGGGTACTATTTATTAAACAACTCAAAAAGTAATTACAGCGATCATGTGCCTTCAGCATTTTTTCATAAGTATCTACTGCTCCTGTCTTTTAACATGTCATTTGGAAACCCACGCTTTCCACCTTTGTAAGGTACTATCTTTTCTTTAGATATGTGCCTTTTTTCTTCCTCATAAGAATCAACTGTAATCATACTGTCAGAATTTCAGCATCTATAATCCGTCATGTAACATGAATCACCTTTCAAAGTCTTACCACACAAGATCATGTGGCTTTTCATTTTTAAAATATTTCCTGATAAAGTAACACGATGTGGCCTGAATCCCTGGACCCCAGCTCCACAGAGATGGGTCCAGCTCCTGGGCTGGAGGAAGGAATCAGCAGGAAGAGCAGAACCACAGCCTAGTGGAAGCAAGTCCTGTCTTCCTTCTGTCATTGTGCAATTACATGGGCATTTCTGCAGAGGAGGAGTTAGGAGGAGACACATAAACCAGTACCAGAGATTCCTCCAAGGCAGAAGAATGGGAACACACTGTCTTTGCAAACTCTTTGAGACAGGTTTTCCTCAAGTCTAGACCATTTCTAGCTATGCTCAGCATTAGTTATGACATCTAAAATTACATGGTCCTCTAACAGTCATATATGTGAAAAACAGGCAAGGGGAGTGGTATTTTGTCATCCAAGTTCTGCATTTAACCTTGCATTGATCCTGTTTCTCCTCAAAGACTCTGTGCATATCTAGAATCTAACAGGTCAACAGATCAATATCTCAAAGGCAAATGTGTCAAGTTGCTTCAATAACATCATTCCCTTAAAGGTGACTCCTGAATCCTAATATACAAAAAAGTTGGAAAAAAGGAATGGGAAAATGAAGTTTCCAACTTAATTTCAAATAAAATAATCCCCCTGCCAATAAACATCATCCCTCAAGTAATATACATACAGGATGTCCCACAAGTCTTAGTGCAGTAACTTAGAAGTATAAATGCTACAAATGTATAATAAAATATGATTTGAAATTTAATTATATAAATTTCTTTTTTAAATATTTAGCAAAACATAAACTTTATTATTCAAAATACAAAAAATGGAATAACTATAAAAGAAATTTAAATTAATTTTGTAAATGATATTTATTAAGTTTGTTGCATTTATAGTCCTAAAGTTATGAAAGCTTACAACTACACTAAGACTTCTGAGAGATCTTAGAAGTCACTTTCCTTAATGTTACACTTCTTCTAGCGCTCTTTCAATGAAAATGGGTTTCATTCTAATCTCACTAGAGAGAAATGTCAATCTAAGGACTGCCTAGCCACAGATAAACTTTTCTGTTATTTTTGTTAAACAACTGCTAAATAGAAATAAACAAGTATTTGAGATGCTACTTTGGTAAAGCAGAGTGCCCTGGATACCCAAATTTTCCATCACTCCAAGAAATTCTCACCAACCTGAAATCTAGCACAGGGAACTACCCCCGTAGAGTCACACGAATAACTGAAAACCAAAAGGTGACTGACTCTTCCTTAACCTTACCCATGGTTGCTATTAACCTGCCACAGAGAACAAGCTAGGAATCTTCCACTTGGTATAAAATTTCCTAAGGCCAGCTTCTGATAAAGGCAGATCACCAGAGGAAATGCAGGGTGTTCCCTGTCTGCAAAATTTCTGATAAATGGTTTTCAAACTGGACATTAGGTGTTCATCAGGACAACCTGGGGAGACTATTTAAATGCTTATTTCTGGGCTCTAGCCCAGACTTACTAAACTAAGTTCTGAAGTTAGGGTCCAGATATATGCATTTTAAAAGTCCCCCAAGTGGTTCTGGCGCACACTAAAGTTTGAGAAGCACTGTCTAGCATACCAATTACACACCACCACTGGTTTGGGTTCGAGTACCACATTCCTACCATGTTAAGGTCTTAGGATGCTTTATACCACTTGAGGGAAACTGCTACATTGGCGGTCCCCAGTGAATCATGATCCCTGGTATTCATGCCTTTGTGTAATTCCGCTCATAATGATTTGGCCACGTGACTAGACTTAGCCATTGGGGCATTAAGGCATGATGCAAGCAGAGGCTTGATTAGCACTTGCACACTGAAGATTATCTTGGCATGCTCCTTTTGGAAGCCAGCAACCATGCCATAAAGAAGCTTAGGATAGACTACTGAATGGTGAGATGCCATGTGGAAAAAGTCTCTGAAGGATGAGAAACTATCTTGTACATTTCAGTTCCAGCAGAGCTCCCAGCTGAATAAAGCCACCCAAGTGACCCCAGGTATACCAAAGGAGAATTCCCAACTGAGCCCAGGTAATACACAGAACTGTGAGAAACCATTTTTAAGGAACTAAGTTTGGTGATGGTTGTTATAAAGCAATAGATAACTAAAACACAACTACTTCAGGTTTTTTAAGAATGTGTCATGTGATATAATCTCTAAGACTGCTACTGTTAATAGCTAACACTTTATTGTATACCTACTATGCAAATTATTCCAAGTGCATCACATGTATTAACTTATTTATGACGTAGGTTCTGTCACCTCCATTTTGCAGATCAAAAAAAATGACGCTTTAGGAGGTCAAGAAATGTCTTCAAGGCCACATAATTAGTGTCAAGCCATAGAATTATAAGAGTCATTCCAAACATTATATACTATGATCATCCTTGCCAGGTACAGTAGGATTTTCACTGAACTCTCTGCCATTCTTTTATCTATATTCTTGTTTCTTCTAATTCAGACATTTGAGTATAGATAGATCTTTTGCTTGTACTACACTTCACTAGGCTCTGAAGAGAGCCTAAGATTCCTGATGCACACATCACAGTTGCTAGGTGCTAGTGCTTTGGCTGCCTAGCAACAGATGTTTCTTTATTCCAGTCAGGTGTGAAGAGCAAGCCCTGTCTTCCAACAATAAAAGGCACAGTGATTTCTCATTGCTTTGTCATTGATTAAAAAAAAAAAAAAAACTATAATCATAAAGGCACACAATTAAGCCTGGAATAAATCTATTCAATCCTCCTGCTTTCACACAGTAACATTCTAACAATCAAAACTACTCATCCTCTAAATGTCTGCAAGGAGACATCAACCAGGACCAAGTTTATCCATTAAGAAGGACTTCTTGGGGCTTCCCTGGTGGCGCAGTGGTTGAGAATTTGCCTGCCAATGCAGGGGACACAGGTTCGAGCCCTGGTCTGGGAAGATCCCACATGCCGCGGAGCGGCTAGGCCCGTGAGCCACAACTACTGAGCCTGCGCGTCTGGAGCCCGTGCTCCGCAACAAGAGAGGCCGCGATAGTGAGAGGCCCGCGCACCGCGATGAAGAGTGGCCCCCGCTTGCCGCAACTGGAGAAAGCCCTCGCACAGAAACGAAGACCCAACACAGCCATAAATAAATAAATAAATAAATAAATAAATAAAAGAAGGACTTCTTAACTCTAAGAGTTTTAGACACTGTATTACAGTGCCAGAAATGTACAATTAGAATGTGTGCATTTTGTTATATAAATTATACATCAATAAAGTTATTTAAAATTAAAAAAGAAGAACATTCTCACAGCAATAACTTGGAAGATGGGAAAAGAAGATTTCAGTGGCTGCTTAAAGCATTCTAAAGTCTTCGTCTTTGGAAAAATTTGGACAGAGTGAACAAGTTTAAATTTTATTAATAAAATTTAGAGTTAAGTACATATGCTAAAATTTAGGCAGAACCAATTAAAAATACACACTCTATAAGAGAGGTCAGGAAACTTTTTCTGTAAAGGGTCAGACAGTTAATGTTTTAGGCTTTTCAAGTTTTACTGTATCTGTCACAACTACTCAACCCTACTATTGTAGCAATAAAAGCAGCCATAGATAATCCAGAAATGAGTATGGCTGTGTTCCAGTAAAACTTTATTTATAAAACCAGGCAGAATGCCCGACTTAGCCCAATGGCTATAGTCTGCTGATTCCCTGATCTAGGACTTTCTTTTATAAAACATTCTTTTATAAGAATTTTCAATACAGTTTCACAGAATAATAGAATATCTGGGTTTAAAGGCTGAGAGGAAACTTTTTAAACCATCGTGACTCATTTTACTGAGGAGGAAACTAAAATCATACAATGCAGTAAAATCGTTTAATGCAGAAATCTGTTATAAGAAAGGAAAATTTCCAACAAAACTTCAGGGTTCTAATACTTCAAAAGGCTAATTTTTTGGCCATTACAAGTCCAAAAGCAGCTCTCCCAGATTTGGCTACCACCTCCTGCCCAGTGCCAACCATAATGGACAATCAGAATATGTAATTGCTGATAGCTGCTGAATCGACTAGATGGAAGCAATGATCCTACTTCATGGGCTTAAGTTAGACCCAGACTTTAAGAAAAATAAAGTATTTTGTTCCTTACACACTAATAGCGATTTTCTTTCTTTCTGTGGATGATGGATGATGGATTTTGTTAGTATTTTAAACTATTGCTTTGTTTCTAAGGAGTCATTCACCTTTAGTTAAAAATTAAAAGATAATGATATTAGTAGTAGTGGTAGTAGTAATAGAGTAGTAATCATAATAGTAATAATGTCTAACACTTATGTAGCACTTAAGTAAGTGCTGGGCACTGCTTAGGACATTAATCTCTACATTTAATCATTTAGTCATCTAACCATTACATTAAGTGCATTTAAACCTTACAATTACCTTGTGAAGAAGGTATACAATTATTCTCATCTTATAGAGGAGGAAACAAGGTACAAAGGGGTTAAGTAACTTATCCAATATCCTCATGGCTAATAAGTAGCGGAGCCAGAATACAAACCTACACAGCCTGATTTCAGAGTAAAAATAATTCATTTTATCAATGGAATTAAACTAACTACATATAAATAATACTAAGGACATCAAAAACAAACACATTGCATAATTTTTAAATTAAAAAAAAAACAGAAAAATTCACCTTGTTTTTCTTCCCTTTTAAAACCTGAGTCCCCAAATGACAAAATATATTTCAATCTACATATGTAAAAAGACTGCAAATACCCTAGTATATCCTATTATTTTCTTCCACCATCTATTCCACAAACTAAGCTCTTTTTTTCTAGCTCTCTTAGAAGTCAGAAGTGAATCACCGCATCCATGTAAATTAACTAAAGGACTAAGAACATCCACATGACATTATCATTTGTGCCAAGAAATTATTACCCACAAAGATAAAGCTGTAAATCATTAAATAACTTCATTGTTCACTTCAGGAACCTCCCAAAAGTCCATTTATCTCAACAATAGTCTATTCAAACAGTTCCCTTTTCACAATATTCCCTCAACTGGGCAAATAACTCACTCATCAAACAGTTGCATACTTTTAAGACTTGGTTAAAATCCTTGCCTCACTGTTTCTACTAATTCTAAACTATTATGTCATAAATTTTGCCCCATTTCAATCATATCACTGCATTGACAGACCCACCTTACATATATCAAGGTCACACCTGAAATTCTACAATATCTGCCCATGACCTCTCCATTGTGAAGTCCACTAAGACTCCATCCAGGTGTGATCTCCTTACTGCAGTAGGCAGTAAACTCAGTCTTGCTTAATCAACAAGCCATTCAGGCCTTCTTTGGGGGAGTGGACAATCAATAGAAGATAACATTCCCTGTTCCATTTCAGCTGCTCTCTTAATAACTCCTCTTTTAAAAATTTCTTTTTCTAGACCACAGGTGAAATTAAATATACCAGGAAATCAGATCATTACATAAAAAGAAACATAAACCAGTAATTGAAAGGGGGCCAAGTAAAGCTAATAATAAATTCAACATGAAACTTCAAACTATATTTAATTGTAACCACAATTTAAGCTGAATTGGGTTAATTACACATTTCAGAATGGTTTTAAAGCATCCCTAAAATTGAGGTTTAAAAAAAAAAAAGGAAAAAATGCCTTGAAATGTCAAAGTTTAAATAAAGTATTCTGCCATCTGACTAGATTTAACAAAAATTTCTTATACTTTAACTCATATGCCTCTACTGTCATATATCAAATATGGGTATATGAAATATAGTTTTAATCTTTAAAGACTAAAAATTATTTAAACCTATATAATATTTAGAAAACGAAATTTTTAAAAATCCATTCATTCATCTATTATTTAGTATATTCTAGTTTTTTAAGGATGATCTTTTAAATTATTCCCCATCTCATTTCCAAAGGATTTGGGATGGCTGACAAAAACACATTGAGCAGACTAAAACAGATGAAGGAAAATGAAGAAAAAACGTACAAACTCTATCTCTCTCTCTCACTCACACACACACACACACACACACACACACATATCAGTCAAAGAACTTTGTTTCAGATACAGAGAACCAAAAGAAGTTTCTATAGCTTTCTCAGAAAGGGCATACTGCAGATATGGTAGATATTGTTTTAGATTAGGAGTGCTGTTTAAGTGAATTAAGTGAATCACAGTTATGTGGTTGGGAGGAGAGGAGGCAGAGTAAAAGTCAAGGAATCAAGACCAGTAACAGGACGAGCATGACCATAATCAGCAACCCAAGGAACACCTTTTAGAAATTCTCAGATACAAAGAGAAAGATATAGATTCAGATAGATTTTGCCCTCATATTATGTCACCTTTATTCATGTGCCTTCAAAAAACATGAATGGAAATATTAAAATTATACTTTAATTTCTATATATAAAATGTATCAAGAAAAAACAAACATTAACAAAATAAGCTCCTATTAGCAAAATGTATTGGCTATATTGTATTCAACACAGCACTTACCTTCGCTGATGGCATGGGGCTTAACAATGCAACAAGTAGTACAATTGGTAAATTTAGCAGTGTTTGCTGGCCCACAAACTCCACTTGAAGGAAAAAATAACTCCATTTCCTAAAGACAGAGAGAAATGACTTTGGCACATGTAATCTTGTTACACATCTGTAAAACAACTCAGGAAATGTGCACAGGATACTATTATCCAGGTACTTCAGAGAAGAGCTAAAGCAGAGGATATGGGGGAAGTGTCTGCCTCAGGAAGGCCCCAGAGGGTCCTGCTCCGTTACAAGCTCTTCTCAAACTCCTAGGATATTTACGTGAGAGGAGAAGAACTATGCAATTACTTTTGAAGTTTCATAACATAAATTCTTTTCCTCAAATTTTCTGAAAATGCTTTTTACAAAGACTAACTGAACCTTGTTTTAAGTCTTAAAAGAACATATAAAGAAGTATTAAAGCAATGACGATATGTATCATTCTGTCTCAGGATTAAAGCTGAGAATGTCTTAACATATTTTGAATATAGGAAGAAATCAATATAAAGTTCTTATTTTACCCAAAGCATCAGTTTATGAGACACAGGTCCAATTTTAAACTTTTCATTAAAATATGTAAAATTCAATTAAAAATTAGGAAATCTTTATAGAAACAGATTAGTATTCAAGAATCAGCGCTACAGTTAGTTAAAACTAATTAACTACATATAGTGCTAAAGTCAAATCACATGAACCTTATTTTATAACCAGATTCAGGCTGTGCTATTTGCTTTGCACATAGTTCATTAAAATAACCACCTAGCAATTTGAACTAGCTACAAAGATGGCCACACTAATCAGTAAACTATTTAGACATATGCTTTCCTGCTTCTAAGCTTTTACTACTATTATTTCTATTCCCTACAACGCCCTCTGTCCCAAAGAACCATACCAACGTGTAAAGGGTCACTTTAAATATTACCTCCCCCAGGAGCCCCTTTTGATGCACCCCAATCAGTATACTGTAGTCCTCCAAAGTTGTGGTTATTTTGGTAATTGCCCCCCATGAATTATAAATTTGAAGAAAAGAACTAACTTGCATAGCCATGTAGGTCCTTTAGCATCTAAAACAAATAGCTCAAAGTAAATACTCACTTTTTACTGAATTTAAAAATTGAAAGATCATAGGATGTGTTAGTGTACCACACTGGTGTTCATTAAAAAAAAAAAAACGATCTCGGGAAGATGAGGAAATGTTCAAATAGTAGCGTATATACTTGAGTGATTCTGGGGTTAATGACACTTTAGAATTAAAATGTTCCATTCCTTAGACAAGTATCTTTCTATCGTATTGCTGCCTTTGCTTATCACTCTTCTTGATCAGTAACAGCAACTACCGCTTGTAGTCCTGTACCAAATGCTTTGATTACATGTTCTCAGAGAACGTGTAAGGTACAGGTGAAAACTCAGATACCTACAGGGCCCTGGTAGGTAATCAGTGAGTGAATGAAGTAAACCTGGTGTGACAAGAAGGCATGGTAGAGGGTTGCAAACTGGAAAGGGCGTGTCCCGTCTACAGTTCCCCTTTCTCTGCTTCCTTGCAACAAAACTCCTCAAAAGAGATGTCTTTATTCACTGGCTTTACTTCTCTTCCATTTCCTCTTAAACTTACAACTAATTAGGCTTTCATTCCACAAAGGTTATTCATGAAAATCCCCAATCACCTCCATGTTACCAAGCCCCCTGGTTAATTCTCAGACCTCACCTTACCTGACCCAACAGCATTTGACACAATTGATCCCTACATCCTGGAATGCTTTCATCACCTGGTTTTCTTCCCACTGCTCCTTTTCAGTCTCCTTTGATGATTTTCTCCCCTTTGGCAGACCCCTAAGTACTAGAGAGGGGTCTAGTACTATCTATTGTCACTATTCTACCTATTGTCACTCTCTTGTTGAGGCCCTCAAGTCCCATGGCTTTAAATGCTACCTGTATTCTGATGTCTCCTACATTTTAACCTCCAGCCCAACCTCCTCCCTAAACTCCACATCCATATCTATCTACCACTTACAGACATTTCATATTTAAAACATCCAAAACAGACTTCAAATTTCCACTGTCTCCCATAAATCTGTTCAATCCCACCCTTTTCCTTATCCTTCAATTGCACAAGCCAAAAATAAATAACAAAAAGCAAAAACAAAGAACACAGTGATTCTTGATTCCTCTCCACCTGTCCAATCTATCAGGAAGTCCTTTAGAATATAACCAGAATCCAACCACCTACCTCCACATCTGTCACCTTGGTCCATGTGACATGCCACCACCATCTCTCCGTTTAATGACTGCACTAACCTCCTAACTGATCTCCCATTCCAACTTTTCCCACAACTCAAGTACCCCTACCCTGCCTGGCCTATTATTTACACAGCAGTCAGAATGCAACTAATAAAAACAGATCATGTCACTCCTCTGCACAGAACCCTCCACGACCTCCTATCTCATTCAGAGTGAATTTCAAAGTCCTAGATATCCTACAAGGCCTTATGTGACCTGGGCCCTGGCTATATGTGACCTAATCTCCAGCTATTTCCATGAAACACATTTCTGCCCCAGCATCACTGGCCTCACCTCCTCACTGTTCCTTGAACATAGCAAATATGTTCCCACCTCAGAGTTTTTGCATGTATTGTTCCCTTACTTGCTGGAACACTCTTTCCCCCAGACATTTGCTTGGATTTCTCCCTCACTTCCTTCTGATTGCTCCTCAAACCAGATATTATAAGGACTTTCTATATGCTATATTTAATAGCATTCAACACCACTACTCCACACACAATCCTGGTCTTTTTCTATGTCCTTCCCCTGCTTTATTTTCTTCAGAGCAATTACTAATAGACATCAGAGTTATAGGTCTATTTATTTACTATCTGACATCCCCCCCATCAGAAAAGCTATAAGCTCCATGAGTCAGGACTTTGCTTTTTTCACAGTAGCTTCTCAATAAATAGTTTGGAATGACTGAAATTCAGAAACATTTTATTTAACATATGTAGAATTTATATAGACACAGACACTCAGAAAGGTTAAGAAACAAGCCCTTGCAAGTTAGCAAGTGGCAAAGTCATGATTCAAATCCAGGTCATACTGACTCCAAAGTCCTGAACTTTTTCTATCATCTTTCTTTCAGATGTAAAAAGCTATGCTTGAGGGGAGACCTTCAAGATGGCGGAGGAGTAAGACATGGAGATCACCTTCCTCCCCACAAATACATTAGAAATACATCTACATGTGGAACTTGGGGTTTGCTTTCTGCATCTAATTTGTTTCTGGTTTTCTGCTTATCATAGTTTAGTATTTAGAGTTTAATATCATTGGTAGATTTGTTTATTGATTTGGTTGCTCTCTTCCTGCTTTTTTTATATATAGATATATATACATTTTTCCTTTTTCTCTTTTTGTGAGTGTATATGTGTATACTTTTTTGTGTGATTTTGTCTGTATAGCTTTGCTTTTACCATTTGTCCTAGGGTTCTGTCTGTCTGTTCTTTTTTTTTAGTATAGTTTTTAGCACTTGTTATCATTGGTGGATTTCTTTTTTGCTTTGGGTGCTCTGTTCTTTCTTTTCTTTTTGCTTTCTTTTTAAATTACTTATTAATTTTTTTAATTCTTACTAATTATTTTTAATTTTTTAATTTTTTTTGTTTTTCATAATTATTTTTTATTTTAATAACTATTTTACTTTATTATTTTTTTCTGTCTTTCTTTCTGTTTTTCTCCCTTTTCTTCTGAGCAGTGTGGCTGACAGGGTCTTGGTGCTCCGGCCAGGTGTCAGGCCTGTGCCTCTGAGGTGGGAAAGCCAAGTTCAGGACATTGGTCCACCAGAGACCTGCCGGCTCCACATAATATCAAATGGCAAAAGCTCTCCCAGAGACCTCCATCTCAACGCTAAGACCTAGCTCCACTCAACGACCAGCAAGCTACAGGGCTGGATACCCTATGCCAAACAGCTAGCAAGACAGGAACACAACAGAGAACACAACCCATTAGCAGAGAGGCTGGCTAAAATCATAATAAGGTCACAGACACCCGAAAACACACCACCGGATGTGGTTCTGCCTACCAGAGAGACAAAATCCAGCCTCATACACCAGAACACAGGCACTAGTTCCCTCCACCAGGAAACCTACACAACCCACTAAACTAACCTTAGCCAATGGGGGCAGACACCAAAAACAACAGGAACTACAAACCTGCAGCCTGAGAAAAGGAGACCCCAAACACAGTAAGATAAGCAAAATGAGAAGACAGAGAGACACACTGCAGATGAAGGAAAAAGGTAAAAACCAAGCAGACCAAACAAATGAAGAGGAAATAGGCAGTCTATCTGAAAAAGAATTCAGACTAATGAGAGAAAAGATGATCCAAAACTGGGAAATAGAATGGAGAAAATACAATAAACGTTTAACAAGGACCTAGAAGAACTAAAGAGCAAACAAACAATGATGAACAACACAATAAATGAAATTAAAAATTCTGTACAAGGAAGCAATAGCAGAATAACTAAGGCAGAAGAAAAGATAAGTGACCTGGAAGATAAAATATTGGAAATAACTACCACAGAGCAGAATAAAGAAAAAAGAATGAAAAGAATTGAGAACAGTCTTAGAGACCTCTGGGACAACATTAAACACACCAACACTCGAATTACAGGAGTCCCAGAAGAAGAAGAGAAAAAGAAAAGGACTGGGAAAATAGTTCAAGAGATTATAGATGAAAACTTCCCTAATATGGAAAAAGAAATGGTTAGTCAAGTTCAGGAAGTGCAGAGAGTCCCATACAGGATAAATCCAAGGATAAACACACCAAGACACATATTAATCAAACTATCAAAAAATAAATACAAAGAAAAAATATTAAAAGCAGCAAGGGAAAAACAACAAATAACATACAAGGGAATCCCCATAAGGTTAACAGCTGATCTTTCAGCAGAAACTCTGCAAGCCAGAAGGGAGTGGCAAGACACATTTAAAGTGATGAAAAGGAAAAACCTACAACCAAGATTACTCTACCCAGCAAGGATCTCATTCAGATTTGACGGCAAAATTAAAACCTTTAGAGACAAGCAAAAGCTAAGAGAGTTCAGCACCACCAAACCAGCTTTACAACAAATGCTAAAGGAACTTCTCTAGGCAGGAAACAGAAGAGAAGGAAAAGACCTACAATAACAAACCCAAAACAATTAAGAAAATGGTAATAGGAACATACATATCAATAACTACCTTAACTGTAAATGGACTAAATGCTCCAACCAAAAGACAAAGACTGGCTGAATGGAAACAAAACAAGACCCATATATATGTTGTCTACAAGAGACCCACTTCAGACCTAGGGACACATACAGACTGAAAGTGAAGGAATGGAAAAAGATATTCCATGGAAATGGAAATCAAAAGAAAGCTGGAGTAGCAATTCTCATATCAGACAAAATACACTTTAAAATAAAGACTATTAAAAGAGACAAAGAAGGACACTACATAATGATTAAGGGATCGATCCAAGAAGAAGATATAACAATTGTGAATATTTATGCGCCCAACATAGAAGCACCTCAATACATAAGGCAAATGCTAACAGCCATAAAAGGGGAAATCGACAGTAACACAATCATAGTAGGGGACTTTAACATCCCACTTTCACCAATGGACAGATCATCCAAAATGAAAATAAATACGGAAACACAAGCATTAAATGACACATTAAACAAGATGGAGTTAGTTGATATTTATAGGACATTCCATCCAAAAACAACAGAATACACTTTCTTCTCAAGTGCTCATGGAACATTCTCCAGGATAGATCATATCTAGGGTCACAAATCAAACCTTGGTAAATTTAAGAAAATTGAAATTGTATCAAGTATCTTTTCCGACCACAATGCTATGAGACTACTTATCAATTACAGGAAAACATCTGTAAAAAATACAAACACATGGAAGTTAAACAATACACTACTTAATAACCAAGAGCTCACTGAAGAAATCAAAGAGGAAATCAAAAAATACCTAGAAACAAATAACAATGAAAACACGAGGACCCAAAACCTATGGGATGCAGCAAAAGCAGTTCTAAGACAGAAGTTTATAGCAAGACAATCCTACCTCAAGAAACAAGAAACATCTCAAATAAACAACCTCACTTTACACCTAAAGCAATTAGAGAAAGAAGAACCAAAAAACCCCAAAGTTAACAGAAGGAAAGAAATCATAAAGATCACATCAGAAATAAATGAAAAAGAAATGAAGGAAACAAAAGCAAAGATCAATAAAATTAAAGCTGGTTCTTTGAGAAGATAAACAAAATTGATAAAACATTAGCCAGACTCAACAAGTAAAAAAGGGAGAAGACTCAAATCAACAGAATTAGAAATGAAAAAGGAGAAGTAACAACTGACACTGCAGAAATACAAAGGATCATGAGAGATTACTACAAGCAACCCTATGCCAATAAAATGGAAAACCTGGATGAAATAGAAAAATTCTTAGAAAAGCACAACCTTCCGAGACTGAACCAGAAAGAAATAGAAAATATAAACAGAACCATCACAAGTACTGAAATTGAGACTGTCATTAAAAATCTTCCAACAAACTAAAGCCCAGGACCAGATGGCTTCACAGGCAAATTCTATAAAACATTTAGAGAAGAACTAACAACTATCCTTCTCAAACTCTTACAAAATATAGCAGAGGGAGGAACACTCCAAAATTCATTCTACGAGGCCACCATCACCCTGATACCAAAACCAGACAAAGATGTCACAAACAAAGAAAACTACAGGTCAATATCACTGATGAACACAGATGCAAAAATCCTCAACAAAATACTAGCAAACAGAATCCAACAGCACATTAAAAGGATCATACACCATGATCAAGTGGGGTTTATCCCAGGATGCAAGGGTTCTTCAGTATACGCAAATCAATCGATGTGATAAATCATATTTAACAAACTGAAGGAGAAAAACAATATGATCATCTCAAGAGATGCAGAAAAAGCTTTTGACAAAATTCAACACCCATTTATGATAAAAACCCTCCAGAAAGGAGGCATAGAGGGAACCTACCTAAACATAATAAAGGCCATAGATAACAAACCCACAGCCAACATCATTCTCAACTGTGAAAAATTGAAACCATTTTCACTAAGATCAGGAACAAGACAAGGTTGCCCACTCTCACCACTATTATTCAACATAGTTTTGGAAGTTTTAGCCACAGCAATCAGAGAAGAAAAATAAGTAAAAGGAATCCAAATCGGAAAAGAAGAAGTAAAGCTGTCACTGTTTGCAGATGACATATACTATACATAGAGAATCCTAAAGATGCCACCAGAAAACTACTAGAGCTAATCAATGAATCTGGTAAAGTAGCAGGATACAAAATTAATGCACAGAAATGTCTTGAATTCCTATACACTAATGATGAAAAATCTAAAAGAGAAATTAAGGAAACACTCCCATTTACCATTGCAACAAAAAGAATAAAATACCTAGGAATAAACCTACCTAAGGAGACAAAAGACCTATATGCAGAAAACTATAAGACACTCATGAAAGTAATCAAAGATGATACAGACAGATGGAGAGATATACCATGTTCTTTGATTGGAGGAATCAACATTGTGAAAATGACTATACTACACAAAGCAATCTACAGATTCAGTGCATCCCTATCAAACTACCAATGGCATTTTTCACAGAACTACAACAAAAAATTTCACAATTTGTATGGAAACACCAAAGTCTCCAAATAGACAAAGCAATCTTTAGAAAGAAAAACGGAGCTGGAGGAATCAGGTGCCCAGACTTCAGGCTATACTACAAAGCTACAGTACATAAGACAGTATGGTACTGGCACAAAAACAGAAACATAGACCAATGGAACAGAACAGAAAGCCCAGAGATAAAGCCACACACATATGGTCACCTTATCTTTGATGAAGGAGGCAAGAATATACAATGTAGAAAAGACAGCCTCTGCAATAAATGGTGCTGGGAAAACTGGACAGCTACATGTAAAAGAATGAAATTAGAACACTCCCTAACACTATACACAAAAATAAACTCAAAATGGATTAAAGCCCTAAATGTACGGCCAGACACTATCAAACTCTTAGAGGAAAACAGGCAGAACACTCTATGACATAAATCACAGCAAGATCCTTTTTGACCCACCTCCTAGAGAAATGGAAATAAAAACAAAAATAAACAAATGGGACCTAATGAAAGTTAAAACTTTGGCACAGCAAAGGAAACCATAAACAAGACAAAAAGACAACCCTCAGAATGGGAGAAAATATTTGCAAATGAAGTAACTGACAAAGGATTAATCTCCAAAATTTACAAGCAGCCCATGCTGCTCAATATCAAAAAAACAAACAACCCAATCCAAAAATGGGCAGAAGACCTAAATAGACATTTCTCCAAAGAAGATAAACAGATTGCCAACAAACACATGAAAGGATGCTCCACATCTGTAATCTTTAGAGAAATGCAAATCAAAACTACAATGAGGTATCACCTCACACCATTCAGAATGGCCATCATCAAAAAATCTACAAACAATAAATGCTGGAGAGGGTGTGGAGAAAAGGGAAACCTCTTGCACTGTTGGTGGGAATGTAAACTGATACAGCCACTATGGAGAACATATGGAGGTTCCTTAAAAAACTAAAAATAGAACTACCATATGACCCAGCAATCCCACTACTGGGCATATACCCTGAGAAAACCATAATTCAAAAAGAGTCATGCCACAATGTTCATTGCAGCTCTATTTACAATAGCCAGGACACAGAAGCAACCTAAGTGTCCATTGACAGATGAGTGGATAAAGAAGATATGGCACATATGTATAATGGAATATTACTCAGCCATAAAAAGAAACGAAATTGAGTTATTTGTAGTGAGGTGGATGGACCTAGAGTCTGCCATACAGAGTGAAGTAAGTCAGAAAGAGAAAAACAAATACCATATGCTAACACATATATATGCAATCTAAAAAAAAAAAAAATTGTTCTGAAGAACCTAGGGGCAGGACAGGAATAAAAACACAGACGTAGAGAATGGACTTGAGGACATGGGGAGGGGGATGGGTAAGCTGAGAGGAAGTGAGAGAGTGGCATGGACTTACGTATACTACCAAATGTAAAATAGATTGCTAGTGGGAAGCAGCAGCATAGCACAGGGAGATCAGCTCGGTGCTTTGTGACCACCTAGAGGGGTGAGATAGGGAGGATGGGAGTGAGACGCAAGAGGGAGGAGATATGGGGATATATGTATATGTATAGCTGATTCACTTTGTTATAAAGCAGAAACTAACACACCATTGTAAAGCAATTATACTCCAGTAAAGATGTTAAAAAAAAAGCAATGCTAAATTGTTTTACCTCTAGTTTAACCAATTATTTGACCAATTATTTTTGTCTCAACTTCTCTAATTTTCTTTTTTGCTCAGTTTTTAAAAATGTAAACACAAGTTTTTCAAGTACTCATTTACATATGCTGAATATGTATTTAAGGCAAAGAATATAAAGATTGTCACTTAAATGTATCTTAGTGAAAGTGAGTAATCCCATGCCTTTGCTTTCTCTTTCTCCCTGTACAGGTTGTCGTATCTGTCCCACATATTATTCCAAGGTAATATTTGCAAGAGCACTGTTACTAGGGCCATTGTTATATGGCAACTAATTCAGACTTTAAACAACAAATGTAAAGTCACACAAAAAAATTCATATTCCTCTGTGATTTCAGGTGCTTTAAATATTTTGCATAAAGCTTTTCTCTTTCCAAGGTTCCCTGCTATTACTCTTAGCCTTTTACATGGCCTTAAATGACCTAGCCAGGAAGTATAAAGATAATGTAACTTTCCCAAAAATAAAACTCACACTCAATTTGATAAGCTTTAAATATATAGTTTTTTGTACTGTATTTTATACAACAAATTGTTAAGTATATAGTTGCACCGTTTCATAAATTTTACCCTGACAAGACCCCATGGGAATCTCACTAAACCATTTGACTAATTTACATTCATATCTTAAATACCATAATAACAGTATTACTAAATGATTGCCAGTTACAAGTTTCTCTAAAGATTTCACACAGTAATTTTAAATATCACTTTTGTAAAGGACCCAGATTAAGATATTTTAAAAAACACTGAACTCTATTTATTCTCCTAATATCAAATATGAAATCTGTCCTCAGAAAATAATCCAAAATATTAATGAAATATGAAATCACATGATCAATGCACCCTTATTTACAAATATGAAAAGAATTAGAACCTAACAAAATGTCCAAAGGTAAGGAAATGCTGAACTAAATGTTTTATCCATGCAAGACACTATTCCACAGCCAGTAAAATTCACTCTTATGACCGTAATCTGGTAACATGTAAAATATTATGATATAATATTAAGTAAGAAAAATCAAATTAAAATTAAACCCATGTAAAAATGATGTTTACTATTTAAATTATATAAATGATCAATGGGAATGACTTGGAAGGAATATAACATAATAGGTAAACTATAAACATTGCTGGCAGGATTTCTGATGACAAATTTTCTTTTCCTTAGTTTCCAAATTCTCTGAAAAGTATTTTCATTACTTTCATATTCTGAAAGACTATAATATTGAAAACAAGGTAGGCCACTACTTTCAGCATACTCAGTGGACAGTGGTGGTTAAGCACAGGGGCTTAAACTGGTATTCTTAGATGAATAAGTCATACACTGATGAGCCTCAGTAATTTAAATCTTTGGAACAAAATGGGACAATAAGTATTTTAATTGGAGAAAACTTATTCTGACCATGACCAGGTTACCAGTTCTCAAAGGAGACATATCACTGAAACACTGTTAATCCTAGGCAAAAGGTCAAAGGTTTTCTCTACTGCCTGACCACCTGTATAAATCCACCCTAAGTCAGCAGTGACAAAAGGCTTTACTCTGACATCAAACATTTAACAAAACCAAAACAGAATTAAAGTAGTTTAAAAACACCTTACTCTGGCAGCACAAGCGAAAGAATCAGGGCCATGAGCTGCATTTCTTATGCCATCTGTTCCAAAGAGGGCTCTAATGCTTCCAGGAGCATCTGTACGCGCCAGTCCAGAGTTTGCAGGTCCAAGAAGTCTTTTCCATTCACATATAGCATCGTCTCTTAAAATCTCCATGGCAATTACGGGACCACTGGTGATAAACTGGATCAGCTCACTGTGAAACAGGTGAAAGATTGATTTGCTTCATTTTTCTATCAACCTAGGTACCTCTCTTAACAACAAGGATATATTACAATTTGAGTATTTCAACACATACTCATGATCATGATCTCAGAACTACTGGACATAGTGAATTTTACATGGGCAAGATAAAATTTTCATAAATTGAGTGCCTTACAGTGGCCCGAGTCTCTACAAATCACTAGTGCTGTCAATTACTGTTAGCAGAAAAATCAGTCTTTCATTGAACTAAGACTATTTCATTGACTTAAAATGCATATTTTTGATCTATGCTTTCTGCATTGCTCTGAAAGGTACAGAAGAATCTTTATATTTTCACATGGTTTACCATTGCAGTCAAATGAAATCGCAATAGAGAAAGTGATGAGTGATGTATTGTAATATATTTGCAGTAAGAATTTACTTAATTATTTTTGTGTAGATCTATTAGAATTCAAAGAATGACAATGAATTTTCAGTCAATAAGCATTGAGTTGGTCTAGTGACATACAAAACATTACACTAGAAGCTGTACTACTATAAACACATACGAAGACTATAACAAAGAATAATTTCCAAGACAATTGTAGATGCCTATTCTACACAAGGTTTGAGAACATTTTTATAATGCTTGGTTTAAAATAATCGATACCATAATGATTTTCTTATGTAAAAATTTTCTTTATTAAGGCACTATTCTGTACAGGACACCAAATAGCATTTCTATTGCAGCAGCTTGGCTAATCCTTCTTTATTAGAAAAGTGAGCATTCCTCCTTTGTCAATAGCAATATGAGGTGCACAATATTCACTTAACTTTAAATACAACCCAAATATTTAGAACATAGTTTCAGTTTCTAACATATCTGTCGCTATATTTCAAAGAACAAAACGTATATCAAACAACTTAGTTAACGTATAAAGGTTCTTTGAACAATGTTTTATATACATTGAGAATGCTAAAATAAGAGTTTAAAACACAATAGATATTCAACATAAAATGTAATTATCTCTCTATTTTTAATCTACTGAAATCTAAAAAGAAAGCTATGCTCCTTATAATTTAAACAAAGCATTTTATTTGCTTCTGATTAAAGTTTAATATGTTTATTTAATGATAAGAGAATTTTCAATTAATAAAAGGAGAGAAAAAAACAATTCTTAGAAAAAAAGCTCTCTGCAGTTGCAAGATGTTGCTAAGGATTTTTTGACAAATTATTCTCATGTAACAAATTTTTGAATTGTAAAATTATAACTCTTTAGTTTTCCACGATATCCTCCATTATATCCCATGAGCCCCAATTTCAGTACCTACTTTAAAAAGGGCCTTGACTGATGATCTATATGAAAATCTGTTGCTTCTTTCCTATAAAATAATCAAAATGACAATAGTTAAGAATTATGTAAGGAAATTATTTTAACTTACATTAATAAAATAATGAAATTCTCTATGTGATCCGTATGTGAGTTAAGGACTTTTCACCAAACATTCTGCTCAAATCTCCCCTCTTTTCAAATTTTTGCTAGTATGGATATCTATGCTAAGATGTAAAATTAAAATGAACAAAAGAGGCAATACTTACTTTATTACTCATGTTCAAATCTACTATCTTCCTTTTCACTAGCATCTTTAACATTCTAAAACCAAAGTTTAACATATGACCAATAAAAATTATTTGTTCTTTAAAGTTCAAATAAGTTACATCAAAAAATGCAAAGCCATCTTCAAATTCAAAATTTGTTACCTCCTTCTACAGGCTTTAAACTTGAGAGGTTAGGCTAGAATTTTAATGTAATAGTTATAGTTTTCTTCCTTAGATCGCTCTAAAAGAAAGACTATATATT
The DNA here is from genome assembly GCF_028023285.1 of Balaenoptera ricei. Classification (NCBI taxonomy): domain Eukaryota; kingdom Metazoa; phylum Chordata; class Mammalia; order Artiodactyla; family Balaenopteridae; genus Balaenoptera; species Balaenoptera ricei. The sequence continues at coordinate 131,711,381 of NC_082639.1, forward strand.
TGTGTTTTTAAAAACTGCTTGACAAATTATGCATATCAATGTATTTTTATTGGTTTTTAATGTATTATAAATGAACCCTTGAACTTACATCCCCCCAAAAAAGGGATAATATGGAGATATTCAGAAATCTGAATTTATTAAGGGCAATCGGGATTTACTTTTAAATTTATAGTCCCACAACTATAGAAACAATGAAAGGATAATGGACTTTTACACTGATTTAAAAAGTTATTTAGACTTTTCGGTTAATCAAACCAAGTGTCTCAAACTTGTACAGTTTTCTCAAAGGCTTTAAACTGAATTCACTGTATATGACAAATATATGTCAACATCAACTTTTTAAAATAGCCAATTAAAGTATCCCCTAACAAAAGATTAACCTTTCAGGCTTGATAATTTAGTATGCAATGCTTTAAGATCTTATAGGCCCATTACAAAATGAATTCACTTAATAAGCTATATCAGGATATACTTTTATTCAAACCAAGTGTACTAAAATATTCTCTTTGGCCATGAAAAGATTATGAAAGTATACTATGCAAGTATAGAAAGTGAAATTCATCCCAAGAAATGGAAGGGGAAGAAAACTCATTTTTCTAGAGGCTATTATATGCCCAACATTAAATTTTATTATTCCTCATAACAATATATTGAAATAGGTATGACCATCTTCATTTTACATCTGAAAATAATGAAGTTCAGCATGATTACATAACTTGTGCAGGTCAAAGTGCTGGTAAGGGAAGAAGGACAGGGAGATCTGAACCCAAATCTCTGATTGCTTATGACCTTACTATTACCAACTTCAGAAAAAAAAAAAATTCTAGCGGGTAAGGAAAAGAATTCATAAAAATGATATGGATATTCTGTATTGCAGCCTAAAATGAGGTAAAACTGAGTGTCTAAAAAACCTCAAGTGGGGAGTATTTTAGAAGAGTTAGCAGCGAGACTACTAATATGACCAATTCTAAACTTTAACACAAATGAACCACTAAGAAAAATCATAATGTTTAATATCAGTGAAAAGAAAAATATTAATTACTGAAAGTATCTTATTGCTTTCTTCTCATATGTCACTGACCCCATAGTTATTTCCACTGAAAATCTATAACTGAAACCAAGATGAGAGTTCATGAATTTTTTTCTCATCATTCTTATTTAATTTCTCCCTTAAAAAGTTTAGATGGAGAGAAAGATTAACAAGTGCATCACCACCTAGAGGAGTCTCTTTGTTGTTATTTTGTTATGTTTTGTTGTGTTTTTATAAAGAAACTCACCGTTGTCACAAAGATCTATTAATTCTTTTACGAAATACTTACTTAGTGCCTACTTTGAATCAGGCACTGATCCAAGAACTAGAAGTACAAAGTTAGATGGAACTCAGCTTCTGCCTTTCAGATACTGTCATGAGGGAGGAACTGACATTTGAACAAATAAGTTTAGAAAAGATTTAAGCATTGGGAGATACTCCTCCATGGGTCTCTGCCACTCCTAATGTGTCTTATTGGGTATGCCAAGAATGCGAGGCCCCAGCTACTCTTTATCCTAGCCATTTCTTGGAGTTATGTTTATAATGAGCAACTTTGAGGGATGAGGTCATGTCTCTTCAGTACAAAGAGCAGGCTTGTTTACTGCTCGTTAATGAAACAGTGGGTAACCTAAGTTCAGCGCTCCTCAGGGGTGATGCAATCAACTGTGTGTACAACATCCACCCGGGCCCTTATCATGTTATTCCCACGGGACATGAAAGCAAAGGGAACCAACAGAAACATGGTGTTCATGCTGTTTACTGAGCCATACTCAAGCCCTCTGTCTCTGACTCAGAAGTCTCACGTCTTCTGCTAGCATCCCTGAGAGAGTGACAGACTAACTTACTAGCTTTTAAGTTGGGTAAAATCCAAGACTTGACAGTCATATTAATAGAGAGGTATGAGGTGCTATTAACAATTTAGAAAGCTGTTAAGTTTTCTTGGGCAACTTTATTGTGGAAAGTTTGACACCAAATTATCAAACACTGGAAGTGTAGAGACATAAAAAAGTTTTAATCTCACTAAAAGTATTCAGTCATCTCTCCAGAATTCAGTCCCATAGCCTGCTGTGAGGGCAAGCGTTCTCGATACAGACAGAAATGGGACAAATGCAACTACGTTCATAAAAGATCATGACCTTGGTTTCTAGTAAATAATAGTGATATCACTAGTACTACACTACTACCACTAATAGCTAACACCTATATACACCTACTATGTGCCACGGTTTTTCAAAGCACTTTACTTTTATTAAACTCACATAACCCTCATAACAACTTCATGATACAGGTGATGTTATAACCTCCGTTTTGCAGATGAAGAAACTGAAGCACAGAGGTAAGTTGTCCAGAGTCACAACCTAGTAAGCAGTGCAGTTACAAGCAATCTGGCTCTAGATTCTGTGCTCTGAAATGGAAGACGCCTGCCTTTTTAGAATATATGTAAACTGGGAGATCTTACATAGGGGAAAAATTCAAATTATGTCATTACTGGGGTAAAAATGAGAATGTTTTGTTAAGGTTTCTAGGGATCAGACTTATCAAAGCTACGCTGACTCTCTACTGCTCTCCATCGTCCCTGTTCTCACAGAGACAAAAAAGCAACCATCCTGTGGGATAAAGAGCCAGGAACATCAGTGAGAAGACACCTAAGCAAACAAACACACACAAATCAGCGAAGTACCCTAAGAAAACTGCTGGGTCGAGCCCTGCCTAACAGCTACATTAATGTCCCTACCTAACACTAAGTCTTATTTTCATTAAATAACTTAGAAAATATCTGGTCAGATAGAATGGCTTGCTTTGCAGAGCAGTAAATAGGTATATCTGCCAATTATATATATATTGGAAGGAACTAAAACATTTCCAAACACATGACTTTTGAAAATCTCAACAGTAACATTCCCTTGTCAAATAGAAATAATCTAATATTCATTTCTTCTACACTTTTTATACAATGTGTTACATTGTACAAAAGAAGAGATTACAGTTATGAAACACTGGTGTTATAAAAGCAGATGGGGTTATGAAAGACAATGAAGAGTTCATGTCTAATACATAGTTAATAGTATAACCTGACAACTCCTATTTGCTGAGAGTTCAATCATCCTTTATGCATCTGCTTACCTTTTGTCTTCCATTTCCTCATTCTAATAAGATTACTATACTATTCTTTGTCATTCTGTGGAAGTTTTTAAACAATGACATGAAAGATAGATGATTTTTTTTTTAAAAAAAGGAACCAGACATTACATAACTGAGAATGCTCAAAAAATTTACCTTGAAAGTGTCATCATTTTGAGTTTGGTTAGAGTAAATCCAGCTTTGCTTATTATTTCAATGATTTCTCCTGCTTTTGATACTGCATCTGGTTTAATCAGGGCTAATGTTCTATAAAGAAATAAAGAATAAATTTAAAGATAAAAATAGTTTGGCAGTTTTTACTTATAATTCCCAAGCAGTGGTAATTTCCTTAAAAATCCTAGATCAAACATCAAAGTGAATTATAAACACAAGTGTATTAATGGTCTCTTAAAAACTTACACAATGGAAGTTTACTATTCTTTCACAAGGAAATAAAAATTAGGTAACCAATCTAGAAAAATCGTAAAAGCTTAGAGGGAAAAAAAGTTAAGACTCATTTTAAATATGTCCACGTTATAAAACACAGGTGTTTAAGATTTCTATTTCTTAGCATACACTTTATAAAAGACAACAATTCTCTAAAGAGTTGCATTAAACATATTAGCTTGATTTTTGGTCTCTTAGACTTTAACGTGTGTATGCCACGCAGTCAGTTCAGCATTGATTTGGAAATAATATAAATTCTTCTATTAACACTTTATTCATAGCATGAATGATATACAAAGAACTAAATGTCTTCTTACCTGAAGATGTATATGGCTAGCAAACACCCTGCTAACTTTTAAAATCACACTTTCCTCTTAGAGGACGCACCAGAGCTATGCATTCTCCCCTCTGAAGCCACAGAATTAATGGATTTTGAGAGATGGAGATCACCTGAATTTCCTCAGTTTACTAACAAGGAAACAAGGCCCAGAGAGGTAACGCTCCAAAGATCACACAGCTGGTCTGTGGCCTCCTCAGGACAGAACACCCAACTCACTCGACTCTTGGGTCTGTGCTCCTTCCACACCACACCACAAATAATGTCGCTATTAATATTAGCAAAAGGGAGCATAATCACAAATCCTCAAGACCAACATTTGCAAACGCAAGGTAAAATCAGATTAGCTGGAGTAATTCAGTTTATCTGGCACACAAAATAAGATAAAAAATTGCTGTCACTTTCCCTTTATTTTCAATTGTTCTGACACATTGGCATTAACTCAAGGAATCCATAAAAGGAGACTGGTAGGCTTTTTCAAAGTAGGCTTTTTTCGCCAATGAGACAAACTTAGCTAAGGATATAATGATACAAATATCCTTACTTACAACTGGATATAACTTACGGCTGGCTTTTAAAACTTTTAAATAACAAAAGTTGTTCATTTTAGTTCGATAGGGCTTGTGATAAACGGACTTTTTATTCTGAAGCAAGTGAGTCACCTCTAGCATTTTATATGGCTTCAAAGATACAGTTAAAACTTGTCACTTTTTTAGCTCACATTGTTTAAAATATTATAAAGCCAAACTAACCCATGATTGTTTATGCTAAAACTCTGGAAACGTCTTCAAGAACCAAAGCTCTTAAAGAAAATATAAAACACATCGGCAGTGAACAACAAGCAATACGAAAAAAAAATGCAGTTTCATTTTCTCTTTAAATGCCTACAGGAGACAAAGCATTGATTACTGTGATTAATTACTCCAAGCAAGTTCCTCTGTCACCTCTTCACGGCTTAATTGTTCAGTAGATAATAGTTAAAATGCATTTTGGAGGAAAAATAAGATAGGCCTTAGGAATCATATGTATTATTTAAAAGTGAAGATAGCACACAAAGAAAGTAAAGCGCCACGAAAATATATTAATAGTGCCGCTGTTATCTGTTGCTGCATAACAAACCACCCCAAAATGTAGTGGCTTAAAACTACAAACAACTTCTCCAGGTCATGTAGGTTGGCTGGGGAGTGGTTTCACCTGGGATGGGTCACACTGCTGCATTCGGCTAGTGGGTCGGTTCAGACAGCCAGGCTTCTCTTTCCTTGAGGCCTCAAGAGCTGGAACAGGCAGGGAGATGGATTCTCCCCTAAAGCCTCCACAAAGAAATGTAGCCTTCCCTACCAACACCTTGATCTCAGCCTGATGAAATCTGTGTTGGACTTCTGATATATAAAACTAAGATAATAAATTTGTATTGTTTAAGCAGCTGACTTTGTGGTAATTTGTTATGTCTTCAATAAAAGACTACAGAGAAAAAAAAACTGGGGAGGAAAAACACCTCAACAAAAGAATTGCAAGAAGAAAAAAATAGAAAAGCAGGAAAGCAGTAAAATAGTTGAAATATGTACAAAAATACTAATACAGCATATGTAAATGTACATGTACTAGTCTTACCAGTGAAAATCTAGAGGTTTTCAGACTGATTTTTTTTTAAAGAGCTGCATGCTGTTTACAAGAGATATATCTACAATATAACTTAACAAGGCTGAAAGTAAAGCAATGACAAAAAGATATCAACCAAAAATACATTATCAATCAAATCCATTCTTGAGAAAGATGGCTAAGGCCACCCATTCCTTGGCTGTGGTCTCCTTCCACCTTCAAATCTAGCAATGGAGACTGGGTCCTTCTCACACTGGCATCTCTCTGGTTCTCTGCAGCCAGAAAGGTTCTCTGGTTTTATGGATTCCTGTGATTAGATCGCACCCACAGGAATGATGCAGAATAATTTCCCCATCTCAAGGCCTGTAATCTTAAATCTGCAAAGTCTCTTTGCCATGTAAGGTAACTGTTGGGCTGCACCCGCAGGCTTGCAAGCCTTGCAGATGCCCAGCCTCGAGAGAGAAGAAAGAGCCCAGAGAGCAGCAAAAGAGACCTCAATGGTTTAATTGATGGAGGAGCTTACATGTCTGAAGCAAGGTCCTGGAGCAACACCCCCACGGTGTGCGGCAAACTGTAGGCAGGCTGTAGCAGCAGTCTTAGCTACTCAGGACGGAGGGAGGCTACCATTTACAGGGGGGAATTGATGTCAGGTGGGCTCATTAGTTACCAGGGGCTAATTAACAACCCTTACAATTAAGAGAACTGGATAGTCATGTGAGTGAAGCAGGGCCTAGTCAATCAGGGGATCTACAGAGAGCGAGAGAACAGCCATCTTGAATGGCCTGACCATATTCATAGGTTCCAGAGATTTGAACACGGACATCTTTGAGCAGCCATGATTCTGCCTACTGTACTCTCTATTGGTTTGGAGTTTATATACTATTTTTCTAGTGGTTAGCTGTGAAACTTTTTCATACTTATTTAACTTAAAATTCTTAAAATTGTATAATATCTTGACCCTTTAGAAAGACTTTAGAACACTTTAGCTCCAATGTTCTCTCTTCCAACTTATATAGTTTCATTGTTGTTTTGGACATTCAGTTTTTTGCCTGCATGAGTAAGCCATCTTGGACAATGAGACCATAGGTGAGTAAAGATGAGATAAAGATAGGCTGCAGGGGGGTGAATTTTTAGCAAGGCCTTGGTAATTGAACTAAAGTCTTACTTGAATGCATTTCAGTGCCTTTTTGCAGCCAAAACTCAACTGCTCACCACCACCTAGGAGGATATGTAAAGTAACAGTAATTGGTATTGAGGGAGTAGTTTCCCAAAGGTGAGAACAGAACTGAACTAATACCAGTAATTGTCTGGTCTCCTCCCCTGAGAAGTAGCCTTGGTCTACTTAAAATTGTTAGGCCGACTGGCTTAAAGAAATAAAACTCCAGGAACAATGAGAACATGTGTACCTTTGCTCCTTGTGGGTAAAGTGACTTCTACTCCATTCCCAGGAGAGTGCTCCCTCTCTCCACCCCCTTCATTTGCTCCTCCACATATGGTCACATTTAAGGGTTTCTGGTTGTATGCGGCCCTGCCTCTTCTCTCTCAGACCTGCAAGCCCTCATGCAGGACACAGTCTATAGTTCTTCTCCTGCTTCCATCTGGTTAGCACAGCGGAGGCAGAGGCCAGCACCTGCATGGAAACCTACCTCTCTCTGGTGCTCTGTCTCCCACGCTGGATGGGCAAGTGTGCTCTCAGGGTTTGCTCTAAAGGTATCTCTCTCCCTCAGACAGGCCCCAAGGTTCAGACTGGGAAGGAGGGCAGGGGGTGGGGTGGAGAAGTAGGAATAAACCACAACCATTCTCAGAGCTGGCTTATACTAGACAGCCTAAACCAGCACTTTACTTTGATTTGCATTTGGCGTCTACGTTAACGTTCCATCAGTTAATATTCAGAAGGGAGAATGGAGACTAACTGAACCCAAGAGATGACAAAAAGCCTGTATGATGTCTTTACATCTGAATAGTAAAACCATAAAGCATCAATTTATTACCATCTAAAATTAAAATTGAATACTCTAAAAAAAAAAGAAACAAAAATTTTAAAGAAAAAAATGTTTTTAAATCAAATACTATGACTCATTGACAACTGATAACACTTATCCATTTGATTTGAGGAGCTTTATAAGGAGAATAGATTAAAATTAGCTAAGAGAGTAAATCTTTCATTAAGTTCCCTTACCACAAAAGAAAAATCAATATAAAAAATAATAAGGGGGTGGGAGGAAAATTTTGGAGGTAATAGATAAATTTATATCCTTGACTGTGGTAATGGTTTCATGGGTATATACTTAGCTCCAAACTCACCAAGTTGTATGTATTAAATATTTACAGCTTTTTGTTTGTCTATTATACCTCAATACAGAGATTTTTGAAAAAGAGAATAGAAATGTAAATCGAATGTCAGATTTCTACAGTTAACGGGAATTAGAAAGCTGAGGCTAGTTTGTTAGCTAAGTTGAATTACATAGAATTATCTTGATAAGTGCCTCAAAATTAGCAGACGGGCACCATGAAGATCAGCTTTACTCCTCCCTCTCACTACAGGCTTTACTCCAAAAAGAAAATAATTGAGTATGATAAATATAATAGGGATGTAATTAGTTCATAAATTATCCTTGACACTATATAAAACTGAGAACTAGGCTAAGTTATAATTATTACATAGAAGCTATTTCCATGGGACCATGATAGACATGCATGTATTTCTCCATATGCCTACTTCTTTGGTCATTTAAATGAAACAATATATTTTTAAAACTCTTGAATTCTGAAGTTTATTTAAATCACCCAAATGGTTGCTGGATTTAACCCACTTGCAGTTAGGAGAGAATCAGAAGAGAAAATGGTGAAACAATTGAAGTCAGTAAAAATAGAATATTGCACATATTTTAATTAATTATATTTATAAAGCCCAAATATTTAAAATCTGTCTTCACATTCTTCTGTTCCTCCTATTTTTAAATCAGTCCATTCAATAGTATTTACCAATATATTAATTAGAGGTTTTAATAAAAAGAGAATGAGTTTTAAAGTCAAACACAACAAGATATACTTGTTTCCCTTTACTTTGTAGCTGTGTGACTATGGCTGTGTTCTGTAAAATGGAATCAACAACATTCACTGTAGACAAATCAATTAATATATATATTAATTATAATTGTTACAGCTATTATTATTTTATTTTGATTGGGTCATACTATTAACCCTGTCTCCCTAATTCACTGATTTTTGCTAGTTTAAATGAAAACTTGAAGTGGTCTTGAACTGAGATGCCTACCACATTGGTTGGCATATAGCATGTGATCAAAAATTAAGTTATAAATATTTATTACTTGTAAATAAAGGAACTGTGGTTGGTGTTTCCTTAATCCCATAGACTTTTATCAGTAGATCTCACAACAATGAGATTCCTATTTGTCTAACATTTTTTTTTTTTTTTCCTAGTTCAGAGTTGTCCTGGGAATCTTTGGTTTTCCTTTTTTATGAGTCATTCACCACCTCACTGATCCATCACCACCTGTGTACTAATACCACACTGAGCACCAGAGAACCTCCAGAATTATAAAGGGCTTGTAAAGAAGTCACAGAAAGAATATTACAATGGGGGGGACTCAGGTATTAGGTAGATAACCAGCTATTATTTGGGTGGCAAACCTCAAAATATAGTTAGACAGATTTTTTTTCCTATAGAATTAAATAGTTTTGGGAGCTTTTTATACATACAGTCTTAACTTCCACCAGTGATCCCTATTTTTCATTACTGCAACAATCACTCCACAAATCCAAAGAATCCCCCAAGTCAGCACAATATAATATAAGCCACAGAAACCAGAGCCAAGAAAGATGACCAAAGAATTAACATTCCATTTCAAATATAGCTCGTGCTAGACTCAGAAAGCTGCAAACTCATAAAAGTAGAGGTTGAAAATTACAATGTCATTTTAGTATTATGTTTTCTGGCTAGCCTAATTTTCAGCTACAACTGCAACTTGTTCTGTCTCTCCTCTAAATCAAAACTGAGGGAAAGTCAGAATGACAAACGTAGCTACGACAAACAATGAAGAGAGAAGACCAGAGAGACACACAGAAGGCACCATGCTGCAGTTTCTCCGCTTCACAGGAAGAGCCACATGCAATGGGAGGGAGGGAAGAAGGCAGGGAGGCAGCCAGCGGGGAGCTCTGCCTCCAAACACAACGACTATTTTCAACAACATAAGCTCATTCATTCAACAAAGTTACGTGGGGCATCCCCTGTGAATAATGCACTGTTTGAGGCATCACCACCACGGCCTTTAGGGATGCAGTTGTGATCCCAAGACAGATTAAGTTTCTTTGTATCACAATGTTTTTGTATATTTTTTTCTTTTCAAAATACTCACATATCCTGTCTTCAATTGATCAGTCAATATTTATCAGATATCTATTACGTCTGCAAATAAAACTCAAAAATAGACAATATATATTCCAAACAATCTAGACAAAAACACCTTTGTCAACTAGATCAAAGGTCATCATTTGAAAACAGGGAGGAAATGAAGAAAAGGAAAGAGTAGATAATAAATTTTAAATTGTTATTCAATGATTCATTCATCTAACACAGACAAGGTGCTTGTAATGTATGAGGAGAAGTGTTAGGTGCCACAGGAGACATAAAAATGAATTGAGACAAAAAGAAGATAATCATTTTGCAGGTCCTATCCATTCTCCTGTGATTAAATCCTCCTATTCTTGATTCAGACAGACGCTGGGCTTTAATCTTGCCTCTACTCTGTGACCTTCAGCAAGTTACCTAACATCACTAAGCCTCAACTTCTCCATCTGCAGAGTGGAGCTAATAATAATATTATGAGCTTGTGTATTAGGTTGTTGTGGGACTTAAATAAATGATGCATACAAATCATTTTAACACAATACCTTTTATAAAAATAGCTAACAGATATTAATGCTTATCATTACTACTATTACTGTACTTCGGTTAATCACTTTCCTTCCTTCCTCTTCATACCTATTGCTACTATCCTAATTAGTCTATTTTACTATTTAAATTTAAAAAAAATTTTAACCACCAAGCCAGTCATGAAGAACAATGAGCTCTGCCTAGTGCATAACATTCTGTTGTATTTTTGCTCATACTCATTCCTCTGACCAGCATTCCTCCGACTTGATCCAACTGGGTAAAAATTCAATCCACCTCTCATGATCCTGTCAAATACCTTCACAAAGCCTTCCCTACTCTTCTACAAGAAATAGCTTTACTTTCCTCTGAGTTTCCTTTGAGCTTCTGGCAATCACTACTTCCCCCCCATAAACCATCTTTATGCTGTACACTAAGGCTTATATTTTCAGTTCCCAATTAGAAGAATGACGAGGGTGTATAAAAGGTTTGCACTTTTTCCTCTGGAAAATAATCATTGCCTAAGACTATGGGCATCACTTTGTTACCTCCACAAAATTCTAAAATTGTCATAATACTGAATTGGATCACTGACAAATATCTACACCGTAAAAACAAAAGATAGAAACAAGAAGTTAGAATTTGGTATCAAGACATACATAATGTTCTAAGAATTTTAAAAAGATTATATACTTGTTTTCTTACTTTTCTTTCCTACTGCCCAGTTGCCGAGCTGTATATTGATCCCCATAGTCAAGTAGCACCAGTTGTCGAGAAAAGACATTCACTTTGTTGCCTATAAATAAATCTTCCAAGTGAAGGTCTTCATATTTGGTCCGCTTTAAAAAGGTGCGATGATTCTTTACATCATGCTAGAACCAAAAACAATACAATAAAACAAATAATTATCAGTAGGTAATGTTAACCTTATTATAAAACTAGAAATAGTTATTAATTTTGCTCTATTAAACATACGTTACATTCTTTTTCATTTTTGCTATAAGTACAAATCATAATTTCTTTCATAACTTATGTAGTTCCTAGTCTACTCTAGTAATAACATAAAAATTACAAATTTAATACTTTAAAAAACCCTGGATAGAAAGATTTGTTTATTTCCAAATCACTGCAGCAAATTAGTGCCTATGAAATCCCAGAGAAACTCCAAATTTCTGCTTTCTTGCCGACACAAAATCCCAGTACCAAATAGGTCCACGTGCAAAAGGAGTCGTCAACAAAGGGACACAAAGAAACAAGCAGGACTCTTTTAGCTCAGCCTTCTTCAATTTGACTTTTTGTAGCGATAACAGCATTCAACAATGGTGACATATTTATGAGCATGATAATCTTTATCTATAGCCACTTATTGACTATCACTTAATCCAAAGCATAAATAATCCCCCTTCAGTTTTCTAACCAAAAAAATAATTTCTATTAAAAATAAAGACACAAGGTATCTTCTTGTATTGGAATTATAAATAGCAAAATTTTTAAAATTCCCAAAATAAAAAGAATGTATTTTTAAAAGCAACTATAAAAAAGGCAATCCTATTCCTCTCTGGATCCCACCTTCACTCCGTTTGCCAACTTTTAAGCAAAAAAAGGCTCATTTACCATTTCAACAGATCCATCCCCTGGGTAAAATAGAAGCTCATAACGTCGAAATAGTGAAGCATTTGGATCATACCACTCTGCAATGAAAACGAATCTTTCACCATGATTCTGTAAAGAAGGATAGAAGAATTTTAACACTAACATATAAAATATAAGCACTCTTGTAAAAATCATACAAATTGAAAGAATTACCAAATATTTGCGATGAAGAAATTTGTTATTACTTATTGTATTGAATAATTCTGCTTTTCAACAGTATGCCAGTTATCAACATACCCTCATAAATATTTCCTTCTAATTTCTTATTAAACATCCTTAGATATCTCAAAGATGACTTATGAACTGCTTAATACTTCACAGCCATCCAAACATCCTGGGTAAATTGATACTTTTTTTAGAACATGAGCTCCAGATCTGACTACTGTGATAATTCAGTCCTTCTGAAAGCAAGTTTACATATAAACAGATAATCAATAAACTAGTATGAGAAAAAAAAAAGAAAAAAAAATTAGTATGAGAAAAAATTTCTGAGTGGCTAGCTCTCAATTACATTTAGAACATAACTGTTCTAAATTTAAGACTCCAGCAGTATTAGAGTATTGTTGTCATTCAAATTATAGTAAGCATCTTTACTCTCCTTAGTAATTTCACATGATAGTATCTTTTTATAGAAAGAGTGGGAGAATGTGTTAGTCTAGGTCCCCGGAGAAGCAGACACGATGCCAAGATAGGATTAAACATGCAAAAATTCGATTCTGTAAGAGAAATTCTGTACAGGAAATTCCTACAAGAGAAAATAGGGAGGGATCCAGGGAAGCCTGACAGACCACAATACAAATCTGACCCTAAGTGAAGGAGAGAGTGAAGGAAGACTGGATGATATCCTTCTGGACTGCTCTACAGACTAAGGAAGGTTCAGCAAGACCACTACTACCAAATGTAAAATAGATAGCTAGTAGGAAGCAGCTGCAAGGCACAGGGAGATCAGCTCGGTGCTTTATGACTACCTAGAGGTGTGGGATAGGGAGGGTGGGAGGGAGACGCAAGAGGGAGGAGATATGGGGATGTATGTATAGGTATAGCTGATTCACTTTGTTATAAAGCAGAAACTAACACACAATTGTAAAGCAATTATACTCCAGTAAAGATGTTAAAAAAAAAGACCACTGGGCGGTGCTCAAGCCAGTTAGCCCTCAGAGAGTTCTCTGACTTCCAGGGACAGGCCTGCTTTAGTATCCCTGCTCCTCTCAGTCACGGGCTGGGAGCAGCCCTTGGGAAGCATGTCCTAAGCACAAAAGCAGCAGTAGATTCCAGAGCACAGGAGCTGAGGCCCTTTGATCATTTCAGCTCCCTCTAGTTGAAGATCTGTGAGGTGCATACAATGAAAACGTAAGTCAAAGAATGGCCCTCTTTCCTTGACTATTAGGCAGGATTTCCCATCATATGTTATTAATATCTTAGCCCCTAAAGGTCCTTCATCACAATAAGCAAATGAGGACATAAAGAAGAAAGGAATCTAAGGGTTTCATTGCTAATTCTGGATTTAGCATCTGATTCTCTGGTTATGGTATATAGATGGGTTCCTTTTATGTTAATAATTCACTTGTAAATTCTAATAGTACTATGTCTAGTTATATTTATGATTGTACTCATAAGCTATAATGGAGATAATTTTAAAGACACTATTTTATTTTTCCCACAATCATCCAAAAGACACATTTAAATAATGTTTATTAGTCAAGAGAAAACAAAGGTAAGAGATATACTATAACAAGCCTTTCTTCATTCATTATTTTTCATATTGATCCTTATAAATACAGCTTTTTTATTTTTATTTTTTAATACAGCTTTTTAAAATTTAGGTTTCACTGTGCATTCTAGTATTATACTCTCCTTTTAATATAAAATTTAAATACTAGTTGTTTATTAAAATTTTTACTATATATTAAAATATTCATTCACTCAAAAACATCATTGAAATACTGCCTTCACTAAAATAAAATTATGAAATGGACGAAATGATGAGACATCTAACTGAAGGTAAAAGGGCAAAGAAAATGATGCAAATGAAAAACCAATGAAACTTGGCACTTCCATTTATCCAGGCAGCCTTAACCACAAAACCTGCCAATCACACTCTTTAACTCTGAGGCAGGTAGTAGAATTTTTCATGATTCATCATCCAGAAAACAGTTTTAATACAAAGAAAACAAACTGAGGAAGTACTGTTTCTGGCTGACAAGGTAGCTTAGAGCAAATCAATGCTACTTTCCAAGAACAACTAGAAAAGTGGGATGTTAAAAAAATGTACTTGTTTGATGATGTTGGAGAGCATCTAAGGCAGCCAGATTTGATGATCTAAGATTCAGAAAGACAGGAAGTTCACTGAGGTAAGCACAGCATTCTTTATACTGCTTTTACCTGAGGACATGTGCTGAGACTTAAGTCAAGCTGGACAAGAGACTGAGAAGCCCAAGAAGCTGGCAGGGGAAGGCTGCTAAGAGGCAGTGAAGCTAGCAGAGCTTTTGACAGTGTCATGGGTATAAGTAGACAAACACTGGAATTTGGGCCTACCAATGCAGCCAAGACTTGAGGGGCAAAGATCCGGAAGAAAAGGAAACCATAGAGAAGTGAGCTCAAACCTGTGTTTGTTCAATGGAGCTTTACACTCCAGGGGCATAGGCAAACTAAAGGTAAACTGATCCTTACAAAATTTGAAACAAGTTTTGTGTTCACTCAATGGTCAATTATGATAAGTGATGTTTCCTCCATGCCACCCCCCTGCAACTCCAGAAATGGAAATATGGCTTTTCATATACAATGTCAAGCTTTCAAAGACAAACTACCAGATATAACAAAAAAAGAAGACCAAGAGAAAAAAAAAGACAATAGAAAGAAATCCATGAATACCCTAGTTATTATCTGAAAAGGCTTCAAAATAACAATGATAGGTACAAAAAATATACATCAAGATTAATAATTTCACCAGAGAGCCAGAATCTATTTTTTAATCAATCAGAAATTCAAGAATGAAAAGTAATTGCCAACACAGCATTCTATAACTAGCAGAATTACCCTTCAAGAGGTGAAGGTGAAATAAATTTTTAGACAAGCAAAACCAGAAAATTTATTGCCAATGCACCTGCGTTAAAAGAAATTCTAAAGGAAGTTCTGAAGGAAAAAAGAAAATGATTCAAGATGATTCAAGGAACAGAAGGACTGGGCTTCCCTGGTGGCGCAGTGGTTGGGAGTCTGCCTGCCAATGCAGGGGACACGGGTTCGCGCCCTGGTCTGGGAAGATCCCACATGCTGCGGAGCAACTAGGCCCGTGAGCCACAACTACTGAGCCTGGGCGTCTGGAGCCTGTGCTCCGCAACAAGAGAGGTTGCAATAGTGAGAGGCCCGCGCACCGCGATGAAGAGTGGCCCCCGCTCACCGCAACTGGAGAAAGCCCTCGCACAGAAACAAAGACCCAACACAGCCAAAAATAGATAAATAAATAAACAAAATAATTAAAAAAAAAAAAAAAAGGAACAGAAGGACTGAAAAACAATGGAAATGTAAATATGTGGGTAAATCTAAATAAATAATGCATATACAAAATAACAATAATGTCTTGTGGGATATAAAATAAGTAGAATTTGAATTCAGATTAATAAGAATATAAAGGGTGTGAGGGGAAGACAATATTCTTCAAATTATGTGAAGCAAAAAAAAATATCTCCTACATCAGTTGCTCGACCTTTTCTCAAATTCCAGTGAACATCAGTGAAGAGAATGTCTCTTAAGCTAATAGGCACACAAACTGGAGACATTCTGTTCAATTTTTCACCCTCCATTCTGTTAGAATGACCTTTCTTCATCTCCTAGTGCTCAGACAACAGGAAAACAATTCTCAAAATGTTTAATAAATCAGTGCCATTCAAACTTTAAGAAATTAATGATAACCATTAAACATGACAATAATAATAATTTTTAGAGTAGCTATTAAGTAGCAGGTTCTTTACATACATTATCTCATTTCATTCTCACAACAGACAATGTAGGTTGACAGAAATATGGATACTATTTCATGGACAAGGATAGTAAAGCTCAGAAAATTTGAACACTGGTCCAAGGTTACAAAGCAAAGAAATGAGTAAGTCAGCCCTCAAACGTTGGTTCTTCAGACTTTGCAAAGCCCATGTTTTGTCCCATTAAACAGCACTACCTACATAAAATGATGCAAAAGTCAGTGTTAAAGAAAGCATTCAGTGGGCCTAAACTAATGATGAACTGAGTTATTTAACTACTCCTCTATGTAAAGTTAAATAATTCTAGACAGGGTCAATTTTGTAACCCTTAACAAACATGTAGGAGAAAGGGTATGGATTATTACAAAATAGGATAAGGAAATCAGGTTACTCCCTGTGACATCAAACATACTTAACAAAATATCTCTTTTCAATTATGTCCCAATTTCAGAATCTTAAGAAATCAAGAGTCAGTGAGGTCTGTCCTTATAAAATACCAAAAAAAACTTAAATATAAAACTATATTTTAAAACCTATATAACATTCATATGGAAACCCAAGAGACCCAGAATAGCTAAAGCAGTCTTGAAAAAGAAGAACAAAGTTGGAGACCTCACATTTTCTATCTTCAAAACACTGCAAAGCTACAGTAATCAAGACAGTGTAATACTGGCATAGAATAGATATAGATTAATCTAATAGAAGGGAGTCCAGAAATGAGCTCAAACATATATGATCAACTGATTTTCTTCAAGGGCAGCAAGACTATTCAATGGGGAAAGAACAGTCTTTCCATAAACAGTGCTGGGACCACTGGATATCCATAGGCAAAAAAAAAAAAAATGAAATTGTATCCCTACCTCACACTATATACAAAAATTAACTCAAATGGATCATAGACCTAAACACCAAGAGCTAAGCTAGAAAAACTGCTAGAAGAAAACATTTGTGACTTTGGGTTAGGAAATGGTTTCTTAGACAAGACACCAAAAGCACAAGTGACCAAAAAACGAAACAAAACAACAACAGCAAAAACATAGATAATTTGGACTCCAAATGATACCATCAAGGGAGCAAAATGACAACCCACAGACCTGGAGAAAATATTTACAAATCACATATCTGATAAGGGAGGATCTAGTATCCAGAATGTATTAAGAACTCTAACAACTCAATAATAAAAGACAACCCAGTTACAAAATGGGCAAAGGATCTGAGTAGACATTTTTCCAAAGAAGGTATAAGAAGATATACAAATAGCCATTAAACCTATGAAAAGATGCTCAATACCACTAGCTATTAGGTAAATGGAAATTAAAACCACAATGAGATAGTACTTCACACACACTAGAATGGCTATAATAAAAAAGACAGGCAATAATAAATGTTGGTGAGGATGCAGAGAAAATGGAACTCTCATATGTTGCTGGTAGAAATGTAAAATGATGCAGCTACTTTGGAAAACAGTTTGGCAGTTCCTCAAAATGTTAAACATAGAGTACATAGGACCCAGCAATTCCACTCCTAGATATACACCCAAGAGAAGTGAAAATATAGTATACACCCATATAAAAACTTGTACATGAATGTTCATAACAGCATTATTCATTGAAAATATACTATACACCCATACAAAAACTTGTACATGAATGTTCATAGTAGCATTATTTATTATAGTCAAAAAAGTGGAAGTGACCCAAATGTCCATCAATTGATGAATGGATAAATTGTGGTATGTCCATAAAATGGAATATTATTTGGCAATAAAAAGGAATGGAGTACTGACTCATGCTACAATATGGATGAATCTTGAAAACATTATGCTAAATAAAAGAAACCAGTTACAAAAGATCACATATTCCATTTATATGATTTCACTTATATGAAATGTTCAGAACAGACAAATCTAGAGACAAAAAGTAGGTTAGTGGTTGCCAGGGTTTTCAGGGAGGGAGGGATGAGAATGACTACTAATGAGTATGGTATTACTCTTCTGGGGTAATGAAAATGTTCTAAAATTGACTGTAATGATGAATATGCTAAAAACCACTGAATTGTACACTTTAATTGGTGAATATTATGGCACATGAGTTATATTCAATAAAGCTGTTTTAAAATAAAGTAAAATAAAATACCATCAGTTTAAGATACCAAACAGAATTTTACAAAGCAGATGTTATTTAGGAAATTACAGAAAGTATATATATACACACACACACATATATATATTGTGTTGCCAATAAGTTGCTGCTTTGAAACCATTTTCACTGTGAGTACTATATTCTAATGTAGTCATGACCTCTAAGAAAAAACAATAAAAACAATTACTTTTTTATTGTAAAAGAAGAAAAAAAGTAAATAGATACCAGAGGTCACACTTTTGAGGGGAAAGAATAGAGTTGTGTTAACTTTTAAAATTCCATCAGAAACCAAACAACCTAATGCGATGTCGAAAGGAGAGTTTGCAACACTACAGATCAGTTCAATAAATCTCTGATAAATAACTATCACACAGAAAAAGATACAATAACTATGTCCACAAGATTTCAAAAATGCTTAAGCTCTTGGGTCTGACCTCTTGAAGTTTTGGCATAGCGTTTCACAACAGCACCTACACACAAAGAAAAAATATTTCAGAATCTCTCAAACAATTAGCCTATTCCTTCATCTATAACTGTGATTTACCTCAGTGAGATTGTTAAAAAACTATATATGAATAATAACAGAATTTCTACTTAATAGAAGAAAGTAACTCTCAAGCAAGTATTGTTTCCTCTATGAAAAAAGGTTTACCATGCCAAGTAAAAATTGTATTCAAACTTGATTTAACCTTAACCTTTGCAGTAGAAACTTTAGTTATTTCCTAAAGTCAAAAGATGTCTAGAGATATAACAGTGGTACATCTGGACTTGGCAGAGAACAATGGTACATCTGAATATCTCATTCAGGCTGGTCTTTCAACTAGTTGCCTCACTACACACACACACACACACACACACACACACACACACACACGAGCACATATCCACATCCACACACCTAACCCAAAGTTACCTTTGAAATTTTAAGAATTTTAGTTTCAGCTAAGTTGAGGCAAATCTAGCAAAGAACTCCATTCCTTTTTTTTTCTCAGTGATGTCAAAGCTGAATATCATTGTGTTCAAACCCTTCATTTTATGGATAAAGAAACTGAGGCAATCAAATATAAATGACTCGCATAAAGTCACAGAGCTAGTTAATGACTGAGCTAAAACTTGAAACTCCACTTGCTATGACTCAGATCTTTCCATAATACTGGGCTTCCAGGGCCAACTCAAGAGGGAGAAACTAACACTTTAGTCACACATAGGGACACTTCCAGTTTTCTGCCAGATCTTCGGACGAGAATGTCACTGCCTGGATGATCACAGGGACAATAGAGATTTCCATTTCTGTCAGAAATACCATTATGCAGAACATTTAAAGATTATGCTCTAGCAAAAAGAGACTTTTTCTTAAAGAAGCTAAATCTTTTCCTTCTTCTGAACATTTCAAATATAATTTATACATAATAAAATATTCTAGCACACTTTGTTCCAATTTTGTAAATAATCACCAATGTGCCATCTCATTTTTTTTAATATTATAAGCAGATAGCCACATTATAAGGTTCAAAACACACTACTCCCAACATATGAAACCTTGGCATATTGAATATTTTAAGCCAAAGGAGTTTGAGAGAACAACAGAAGCAAGAAGGTCACTTTGACCTTTACCCAACCCTTCTTCCCTGAAATAGGTCATAAAACCCTCATGTGAGGGCTGCCCTGCCTATACCCTTTGTCTTTGAAGACAAAGGGACACCGAGGAAAATCCCAACAAACAGCCCAAAATTAAAGATCAGAATTTCAGGGTGAAATGATGACTTTCTAATCTCAGAGCATCTCCAACATCTCCAGTTCTTATAAGATTTAAAATTAGAGCTAAGATTTTAGGAGAAATTGACACAGGGTTCTGCAAGTGAGCATTCACTTGAAGGGCTGTATGACAGTGTGTTCAATCTCATGTCTACAGTTCAAACCATGTATTTCAGTATTCTCTGAATTAATAAAATGCTTACAACTGTCAAAGTGACTTGCTTCAACATATTTATATCTCTATATACAATCTTACCATTATTTAAGTATAGGCCTCACTACTTACATGATGAAAAGGATAAGGCAAAGCTATCACACCTTTATACATCATCTGATTTCCATCCACCAATTCATGTACTCAACAGATTGACCACTTACCATGTTCTAGGTACTATGCTAGGTACTAGGATACATCAAGACATGACAATGATGATTAGAAACAAACATCGCCCTTGCTTTCATAGACCTTATAATCTAGCACGGAGAATAGCCAATCAAACAATCACACAAATTCTTTTTCTTGACCAAAAAAAAAAAAAAAAATAGAAAAAGAAAAAACTATTGTGTTGCGTTACTCTTATTTATTTCTGAAAACTTAGAACTCCTGGCTCTGAATTCACTGTTCTACTATATCACAACTGACTCAGTTAAGTAGGTCATTTAATTTTTCTCTCATCTTACTCAAAACCCATTTTACACTGGTTATATAACTAGTCATCAGAATGTGCTGTAAAGCACTTTACAACCTTTATTTTTAATTTCCCTTTGATGGTATGCATTTTTAAATGTCAAAAAACCTTAGATTGTTTTTCCAAATTTATTTTGTAATGCCTTCTAAAAAAGGAAAATGTCATTTTAAAGTGTAGCATATGAAAATTGCTGTCCATTCAAATGACATTCTGGTATGAATCATCTCCCAGTTCAGTCATTTTTTTTTTTAAATAGTAGGCTTATACCATGTACAGGCTGATTACTTAGGGAAGTTTCTTCCATTCATTTTGAAAACATTTTTCCTTCTTTCAATTCCTTTTTGAAAAATAGGTGATAACCGATAGAAATAATAATGTTCGTTAGTAAAACAGGTAAATTTAAAACCATATGTACGTTGATTAAAGCATGATAATGAATGAACTTGCAGATAATGCTGGAAGAAAGGACAGGATTAATACAGATGAGTTAGCCACACCCCGGCCCTTGCTATATTACCTGAAGGTGTTCCACCACCAAGTTCAGGGATTCAAGCATTCTCTTCACTGCCCATATCCTCCTGTCCTTACAGTTAGTTTGTTCAACTTCTCCCTCTTTTACATCATCAGGTTTTCCAGCGCAGCAGCCCTTTCGCACATTCCCAACCCACCAGCCTCTTGCCTTCACTTCCTTCCCTATCCGTCGCAGATTCCTTGACTTGTCAATCATGCTCTTAACAATTCTTTTCATTGCACCATTTGGCCAGGACCCAACACTAGATGAAGTTAACCACTGTGCTTTCTCTGTGCTTGCAGTGGAGTTTATAGCTTCGCGTTTTACATTTAGGTCTGTAATCCATTTTGAGTTAACTTTTGTGAAGAGTATAAGTTCTACGTCTAGTCATTCATTTTGGGTAATATATATGTAAAAAGGAAAGCCCAGCCCTACATGGATCATGTGAAACTAACAATCTTTCCCATGCACGTATGCTTTTAAAAAAAATCCCTTAGTTCAACAGTAAGTTTATTAAGCTTGTGCCACCAAGTATAATTGTACCTTGGCCTCATACACTTCAATACTACTGGTCAGAAAGGGCCATTCCAGAAATTTCGCCATTTGCAGCAACATGGATGGACCTAGAGATTATCATACTAAGTGAAGTCAGACAAAGACAAATATTATATGATATCATTTATCTGTGGAATCTAAAAAATAAGGAAAATGAACCTATTTGCAAAATAGACTCACAGACAAAAAAAACAAACTTATGGTTACGAAACGAGAAAGGGTTGGGGGAGGGATAAATTAGTAGTAGGAGATTAACAGATACTACTATATATAAAATAGATAAGCAACAAGGATTTACTGTGTAACACAGGGAACAATACTCAATATCTTGTAATAACCTATAATGGAAAATAATTTGAAAAATATATATGTGTATATTCTTTGCTGTACACCTGAACCTAACACAGTATTGTTACTGTGAATTAACTATACTTCAATTAAAAAAAAAAGAACCATTCCATTTCTGATGATCAATCAACAAATACTGATTGGACCTGGCATTACCAGTATTTGGCAATGCATGTGCCAAATCGAGCCTGCTGCCGCTACTATTGCTGCTCTCGTTTGCTGGTAGCCTATAGCAAGTGACGTGGCTCTGAGCCATGCTGCTTGAAAAGAAAATCCAGGAAACTATAAAGAATTTTCTTTTGGGGTCAGATGGGGAATACTTCAGGATAGCTAAGAACACGGGCTGTAGAGTCAGACAGGCCTGGGGTGGGTGACATGGACAAGATACTTAACCTCTCTGAGCCTCAGTTTCCCCACCTATAAAATGGGAATAGTAACAGTACTTTCCTCCTAGGGTAGTTGTGGGGATTAGATGACTCAGTGTATATAAAGCAGTAGGATTTCTGTTGCCTAAGTCTTATAGCAGTGACGGTGGCTTGTAGGGCCACATGTGACTTTCGAGCTGCACTGCACACATTCATCTCCCTTACTGGCCTTTTTCTGATATACAAGACGGGCCTCTTTTGATTTGTGATGCTGCAGCCTGCACTGCAGCAAATCCTAGTAAGTAGTTCTTTAAAGGTCTTTGTAGAAAAAATCAGTAGGAAGGAAAAAAGAATTTGTGGCAAACAGAAAACCACAAATGTGACTAAAATTGTATTTATTATGAAAAGAATAGCTACTGAACATATACAGTTATTTCTGTAAGTAATTTTTTATAAAGGACATGTAGTAAGTCAGAGTCAGTACAAATTCTTGCCCTATAGGGAGCTCAAAGTTACAGGTCTGTTTTTACCAGTACAAAATTGAGCAACAATTTTCTTTCTAAATTTTATGACATCATCTATTATACATTAATGATTAGTATTATAATTCAAACTTCTCAAAGGAAAAGCATCACTAGAAAAAAATCACAGATTACATTAATCAACACGAAATTACTGCTGCAACTTGTAGATGTGAAAACTTAAACCATGTGCTTTGGCTTGGCATGGAAACACAGAAATGTTATGGAAAATAATAACAAAGCATTTACATTCTATAGCTAATATAATATTTAAAGTCATATTGGACATTATATTTATTAGCAACTTATATGTTCAAAAGAGCAGGTATCATATCTTACCATTTAACTACTCTAAGATGCAAAATTAATTATGTGACTAGTTTCCAGGACCAAGAAGAAATCTGAGAAGCTATGTGAATGTTTATGAAATAGGAGTAAAATCTGAAGAATCTGCCTCCAATTCCACAAAGCAAAGCAGAAATGTTCTATATTTTATTTAAAAGAGAGAAATATGTACTTATAAGAAAGCATGTCAGTCCAAGGCTTCTCTGGTATCTAAAATAAAACACAGGAAATAATTTTCAAATAAATTATCTAAATCTTCATTTAATGGCTCAACAGTGAAATAAAATGTCTACTTAAGGTAAGTTTTCAAGTAAATTTTTATTCCTGATAGCAATAAGCCTGGGAGAAAGGCAGGAAAAATTGAAAATCATACTCATTATCTAATCCCACATCAATTATAAATGCAGAAGAAACAAAATAAAATATTAATATGGATAGAAATGTACCCCCCCATACATAAGTACTTGGGGTAAAGGATGAGTTCATGGGTGTATATGCGTTTGTGTACATGTTAAGTGAAGATGAATTATTTCTGAATAATACATGATAATAGCATAAAATTGTCTTTATTACTATTTACAAATAAACTACAAGGTTTCTGAAGAGTTTTGATTATAAATTGCTCCATTGTAATAGAGCCCCTTAACAAGTCCTTTATTCTTCCAGTGACCTTTCATTCTGATAAGGCCTCTAGAGGATATTGGAAAGATAAGGTATCAGCCCAATACATACTGACACAAATGTTACCACCTTTAAAGACTGAACACTTAAAAATGCTTAAAAAGAAAGAAGAAAAGGAAGGAAAGAAGGCAGAGCCATTATTGTTTTGTTTTGTTTTGTTTTGTTTTGTTTTGTTTTGTTTTTTGGGGTACCAACTATCATTATCTTGCATAAATCAATGGGATCCACTGTTTACATTTGATTGCTTGTACTTATGACTCTTCTAGTGTTCTCTAAACTGCTACTATTTTAATTAATGTTTACAAATCTTATTTACCTCTCACAACTGTTAGAATCAAATACTGAGTCATGCAGATAGGGAGGGAAAAGGGAGATAAACTAACAGTACATTAGGGGTAGGTAATACACTGTCTAGGTTATTCCTCACCAGAAACTTATCATGGAGGTACTCCCCCAATTTTCACCCATGAGAAACAGATTCAGAGACATTCAGGTTAATTGTCCAGAGGTTACACAGATCAAACTGCTAGTCAGGGCCAGTGCTGGAATTCAAAGAAAGGTTTGTCTGATGCCAAAAATCAATGCTCATTTCCAGATATTAAAAGCACTGAATCAGGAAAAATATCAAAATCAAGAGTTTTGGGTCAGCCAAAAGAGCAGCAGAGACGAGAGACAGTGAGAAAAGTAGCCTGTCTACAAGGTACATTTGAGCACAAAAGCAGACTGCAATAATAAATCAGAGGAGATCACTAACAATGAAAACTGGCCTCAATCCAAGAAAGAACAGGAACCATTCTACAGTTATAGAAGGACTCTGTCAAGGTTACTGAGGCCCTTCTTACATGTTTCTGGAAACTGCATTTAAGATGTGTTGTAAGAGATTAAGGAAAAGGAGTTACTCAAGGTCAATACAAGACTCCTAGGGAATGAAAATCAGTTCATGGAATAGAAAAAAATAGAAGAGAAAAAACTGCAGTGGCAACAGTAGTATGATGTGGTGGTGTGGATTCAGAAACACAGCAGATGTTTGTCTGGAAATGTCTTTATTTCACCTCCATTATTTTGAAGGGTATCTTTGCTAGTTATACAATTCTATGTAGTAGAACTAACAGTTATTCAGGAATGCATCTTGAAGAAACAATACTTTGGATTCTTCTGCCCCAAAACAGTAACTGAGGAGAAGACTATCCCAAGTAACTTCAGTTATTCAAAGAAATGCATCTTTTAAAACTTAGTGACAGGGCTTCCCCGGTGGCACAGTGGTTAAGAATCCGCCTGCCAATGCAGGGGACACGGGTGCGAGCCCTGGTCCGGGAAGATCCCACATGCCGCGGAGCAACTAAGCCCGTGTGCCACAACTACTGAGCCTGTGCTCTACAGCCCACAAGCCACAACTACTGAGGCTGCGTGCCACAACTACTGAGGCCTGTGCACCTAGAGCCCGTGCTCTGCAACAAGAGAAGCCACCACAATGAGAAGCCCGCACACCACAACGAAGAGTAGCCCCCGCTCACCGCAACTAGAGAAAGCCCGTGTGCAGCAACGAAGACCGAATGCAGCCAAAAAAAAAAAACTTAATGACATTATGTACCAATCATCTATTATATGTCTGAAACCAGTACTGTATATCTAGTTTCTGAAATTGTCAAAGGTGAAATTTTTAAATGGCTGCTGCTTGCATATCTTACAATTACAGAACACAAAGCGTCATTGTTAAGAGAGAAATACTAATTGAGAGTCATCAAAGTACAAAATAGTATATTGGGCACAGAGGATAGGAGTGGAAAACATTTACAAAGTTGAATGAGTAAGACTGATGAAGGAGCTTAGAATCTAAATGAGAAAAGATGCATAGTTGTTAGTAATTTTTTAAAATTACAGAAAGTATATGCAACTTAGGAACAATTACTTATTATCAAATTGGTTTTTTTCCATATGCTTAAAAACCCATTATAATAGTGGCTTTCAAACTTTTGACTATTACAGTAATAACTTCACATTATGACCCAATATACACATACATGTAAATATGTTACTGATAAATTTCACGCAGCAATATTTATCCTTACTATGCACTGTGTACTAAGATATTTTTTCTTCTTTTATTTTTTTAAATTTATTCTAATTTTCATTTTATATTGGAGAATGGTTGATTAACAATGTTGTGTCAGTTTCAGGTATACAGTAAAGCGATTCAGTTATACATATACATATATCCATTCTTTTTCGGATTACTAAGATATTTTTTATTCCAGTCTTTTTTTAAAACATCGATAGAGACCCACTAAACTGATTTTATGAGCTATAAGTAAAGCCAACCCTTGAAAAACATTGTATTACCACCCACTGCTCCCTTCACATCCTCTCCTTTGCTTTCAGGCTCACCACCCTCAAAAAGGAGTAAAAAAAAAAAGGATTTTCCCTACTGGAACCAAGCAATGTATCAGTCACTAAAATAAATGTGCCTGAATTGCCTGAATTGACAACAGACAGTACAGAGAGAAACAATTGTATATTCAAAAAGATGGAAGAAATCATTTCTGAGGGGTATTTTAATTCATGTTGGCTATTGACCCATCCGTGCATGAGAGTAGTAGCTCAAAAGGAAAAGGAAATTACAACTCTGTAGTTCAATGAGGTTGTAAGGAAACAGCCTGTCATGCTATTGGGTCAGGACTGAGCGGCATAAATAGTCAAACTGCTTAAAACCCTCATAGAAAGATGAAGCAAAGAAAGAAGCAGTGTTTCTGAAATCAGGTATCTAAAACAGAGTCCAGTGAAAGAGCCAATACAACCCTTCACTGGGATTAAGCAATTATATCCTAGCCAGCAAGAACAATCACTTCTACAGAACTAGTTTAATAGCTAAACACCAAGTTAAAAATGTGTATTATTTAAATATTTATTTGTATAAGTTATTTGAACCTATGAGATCATAACTCAGTGCCACTTAGAAGTTTTACCTCTTCCAGCAAGCAATGAAGTACTTGGCAAATTTTTAAAAACATATCAAATTTGCTGCAAGCTTTGTTAGTGTATTTCTCATTAAATATTCCCACTTGCCCAAGAATTGAGAGTGAACTTTTGCAGCTTCCCTCATTTCCTATGGGATCTCACAATTTAGCTGTCTTCTATAAATCAGTATAAGTGTAACAAAATATTCTCATTACTATTTTTAAAAATACTTTAGCCAACTGTAAGGAACTAGGAAATTTTGGCTGAAGTTTTAAAATACTAGCTCTCCTCATGATTGGACAGCAGTAAGCACCCTCTGTTGCATTTCGGTTTATTACTTAATGCAAGGAAATGTTTAATATCTAAGCAATGTAAAACTGTTTATACCTTTCATCTTACTCTCGTCCTTCTACCTTCATCCTCTTTTCTACTCTTCCAAATTTCAAAGTATTTAATTTTGACACAAACTAAACTGTCTTTTATTGAATCCTCTGTTTATTGAGTGAAAGCTATTAAAAAAGGAGAAGAAAATCTGTCTCACACAGATTTGCCAAAATAAAAGCTCACCCACTCAGGAAAATGGTTGGCCTTCTAACTAGCTACACTTCTTACCACTGAACTACAGAGTTGTAATTTCCTCTTCCTTTTAAGGAACCACCTATGCAAGGATGGGTCAACAGCCAAGCACAAACTGTTATTTGAGGAGGGGAAAATCAGGGAACTAGTTCTTACCCATCATCACATCCTAGGAAGAACTGGCTGGCTCTTCCTGGATGATGAATAAAGATAAGTACAGGTAGACTCTAAAACAGTAAGTAAATAACTGGCCTATTTAGTTTTTCCGGGACCAAACCAAAAAGGATCACACTTCAGTTCTGAATGCCGCTGAAATACACCCTTAAATACTCTGCAGACCCAGATCAATGAGATGTACCATATATCTCCTTATTTATGGTACTTCTCCTAAACTTTTGAAACACTCTCTCTCAGTTCCTTCAAAATCTTCACGTATCTTGTCAAGACACAATGCAAATTCCACCTGCTCGACAAAAATCTCCATGAGCCTACCAAATGAAAGACATTTTTCAATACTCTGAAATCCCCTTGCATTTTATCTGAGCCTTTGGAAACATATTTATAGTTGTTTATATACACAGCTTATCTTTCTACTATAACGTAAGTTCCTGAGGACAAAATTGAGGGTATCATTCATTTTTATACCCCCAAAGTGCACATCCCAGGGCCTTCTACGAGTCGGTATTCAGTCAATAACTGATCAATACTTCAATCTTAGGCTCACATAAGAACCAGTTCCCGGGACTTCCCTGGTGGTCCAGTGGTTAAGACTCTGCCCTTCCAATGCAGGGGGTATGCGTTCGTTCCCTGGTCAGGGAAACTAAGATCCCACATGCCCCACAGTGTGGCCAAAAAATAAAAAAGAACCAGTTCCTACTGAAAACTGTTTACACAACACCTAATTCAACATATCTGAGCAGGTTTTTTACGTGACCATTTTATCTGTTGTAAGATTACAAAAAATTGTTTACGTATTCCTATATCCTACTACTTTACTTCTACTTCTTATAAAACGTTACCTTGCATATCTAGTAATTTAGGTGATTACTCATTGCTTGTCACTAATATATTTACAAGGTTTTAAATGTACATCAGCCAAATCATATACATATATTTTTGCACTCAAACAAGCATGAGTTTCATTAATCACTGTACAAACAAAATAGTACTTTCTAAACACCTATGAGGCCCATTCCCTTTCAGTGGCCACTGAGGTATCCACACTCAATCCCTACAAACACCAGTGATGGGAGAGGGAAAGAAGAGATATACCACCAGACACTGTACTTTGCTCCTCCTGTCTGATTACTACTAAAAAGTTCAACATCAGTTTTTCTGTTTTTAATAATATAAGAAGAGGCCTATAAAATATGCTGACAGTGTAAGTTCCTCTCACATAGAATGATCTCGACCACACTCTGTACAGACTGAATTGATAGGGGGATAGAATAAGCACCCTTCTAGACTCGGCCCTAGGTCCGAGGTGGGAGAAAGGGGGATATACAGAGGTCAAAATAACAATCTTCATCATCAGGTGCTTTGCAATCATTCTAAATTGACAAATAAAAACCAGTACACATGAAAAAACAGCAAGAAGGACTTCCCTGGCGGTCCAGTAGTTAAGACTTCGCCTTCTAATGCAGAGGGTGTGGGTTCAATCCCTGGTCGGGGAGCTAAGATCCCACATGCCTTGCGGCCAAAAAAACCAAAACATAAAACAGAAACAATATTGTAACGAATTCAATACAGACTTTAAAAATGGTCCACATCAAAAAAAACTTAAAAAAAAAAAAAGAAAAAAGACCAGCAAGAAAACAATACAAAAATAATTCAGAGATAGGTTGTGTGACACAAAACTACAGGCGTTTGAAGAAGAGCAGTCTATATGGTCATCACGACAAAAGCCACAAGAGCACAAAGCTAGGAATAAGCATGAGTGTTATTGGCAACCTGGGAGGATGCAGCTGTACAAGGACATAAATTGTTCAACAAGTGATATGTTTACATTTTAGAAACAAAATGAAAATAGTGAATCATTGAGCTAGTGAACAGTCTGAGTAGAGAAATACAATCATGAGGTTAATGTTTAAATTCATCTTAATAGGGATATGGGCTCTTGAGGGAGGAGCCTTATTGCCAGTATCTAGAAAAGTATTTAGCAAAAGTAGGTGCTCAATAAATGTTTTCCAATATAATGGCTGGATGGATGGATGGATAGATGAGAACATAAAGATTCTAAATCAGGGAGACCAATTAGGAGACAAATCGGATGTCTTAATTCAGGACTAAAAGTGGCTACAGGAAGAATGAAGAGAAGTGATGGATACAAGAGACAGATTTAAGTAAGTAGTAATAAGTCAGTGACACAACGGGAAGAGATATGAGAATAAGAAATAGAAACTGATCAAAGATTTTTCAAAGTTTCAAGCCAAAGTGAATGGGAGAATGCAGGAATCTTTTCAAGGTAAAAATGATAAGATTACATTTAGGCCAATAGATTTTTGAAGTGAAGGCAGAGCTTCTAATTATTACAGTAATCATTTGGAGTTATGAGACCAGAATTTGAGCAAGAGAAAAGAACTGATGATTTAAGAGTCTCCCCAAAAATGTATTAGAATAGATTAAATCTAGCAATTTCATGAAAAATTCCCAGAGGAAAAATATCTTCCAAAAAAATCATCATTATCATCATCAACATAGCAATAACATAACTCTAATTTATTATCAGTATTATTATTAGAGCTGCTAACATTTACTGAGCCCTTACTATGTAGCATGCACCATAGTTATTTGCCTATATAATTGCACTTAGTCCTTACAACAACCCTAGGAGGTTGTTATGATTGCATCCATTTTCCAGAATAGGAAACTGGGGCACAGAGTGGCTAAGTAACCACATTTATTAAGTGCCAGAACCAGGAGGTAAATCGAAGTCTGATAAAAATACCTTTTTCTATACCAAGAGTGTCTAAGTTTCTACATCAAATATTCTACACCAAATATTCTCTAAGATCCTACTGGGGGAAAAATAACTCAACATTTCTATTTTTTTAAATCTTAACCTATTAAGGTTTCTATTATTGTGAATTATTTACAATGTATGTAATGTATTAATACAGTAGTGTATAAATTATAACTGAGCACTCATTTATGAGGGAGGGAGAGATGTTCTATTTTTTTCTAGTAAGAATGAGAGATCAAAACAGCCTAGAGATATATATATATTTATATGTATATTCTCTTTCCTGTCTCCCTTTGTTTCCTACAAGAATTCAATGTCAACAGTTTTATCTTTTTTCTTTAAAACCGGACCACTTATATACCCCAAAGAATTAAAAGCAGGGTCTCAAAGAGATATTTATATACCCATGTTCACAGCAGCATTATTCACAATAGCTAAAATGTGGAAGCAATCCAGTGTCCATTAATGGATGAATGGATAAACAAAATGTGGTATACACTTACAATGGAATATTATTCTGCTTTAAAAAGGAAGGAAATTCTGACATATGCCACAACATGGATGAAATTTGAAGACATTATACTGAGTAAAATAAGCCAGTCACAGAAAAGATAAATACTGCCTGATTCCATTTACACAAGGTACTCAGAGTAATCAAAACGACAGAGACAGAAAGGAGGATGGTGTTTGCCAGGGCTGGGGGAGAGGGAAATGGGGAGTCATAGTTTATTGGTTATAGTGTTTCAGTGTTACAAGATGACAAGAATTATGGAGATGGATGGTGGTGATGGTTGTACAACATTATGAATGTATTTAACACCACTGAATTGTACACCTAAAAATGGTTACAATGGTAAATTTTATGTTATGTGTATTTATCACAGTAAAAAAAAATTGAGGGAAAAAAACAGACCACATATGATCAGATACTCCATTCATGCACTCATTTATTCATTCCAAAAATATTTATTAACTGCTTCTCTTGTGCCAAGCTCTGATGGTACATTCAGTGATTTCTAAGAAACAATCCCTGGTTTTAATGAGGTCTGTAAGGAAGTCAGTAACATAAAACCCAAATATATAAACAAATCATTATAAGTTAATACTCTAAGAACAATAATAGTGATAGTCAAGAGCTAGCACTTTCTATTAGGTACCTGCTATGTGTTAAGTACCCAGTTCTAAACACTTAGGTATTTTATCTGAATAACAGTATGAGAGAGATGGATTATTACCTGTACTTTACAGATAGTAAAACTGACTCAGGTAGGTTTAAAAACACACTCAAGCTTACCCAGCTTAGAAACAAGTGAACCCAGGCAGTTTGATTCCAGATCCCATTCTCCTAACCACTCTCCTCACAGTGGTGGAAAGGGGATCTAAGGGAAATAGGACCACGCAGCCTACATACACTGCTCTGTTTGCTAGGTCTCCAGAACCCAAAACTAAACTCTTTCATTTTAATCGCTTATTGAAACAAATCACATCTTAGAAAGCAACACAACAACAATGGCCAGACTTGTCAGACTTGTAATTCTAACAATGCATTGAAAAATGTATGTTGCACTCTGCAGTACTGTAGTTCAGAAAAAACTACGTCACAATAGGCAACGAAACACTTTCGTTTATACAAAAGTGCTCCCTTGCTTAAATCACACTGAAATGGATTTATAGAATACAATATGGAGAAGAGTCTTAAACAAACCAGAAATCTGATTTTCAGAAGTTGCATATTTAAGAGTCAGTAACTGGTCACCATCTATCTTAAGCCAAATATCTGCTTCTGTGTGACTTCAAAGGTATTCTGGAGTAAACTATACAGATGGTAAAGTTTACCATTCAACAGGCTTCTAAAGTTTAATCTACGTCTCCATGTACCTCCATCCACCCTGAATGACATTATAATAGAAATCAACAGTATATGAGAACCTGCCACGTCAGGCCAGCTGCTTCCAGTGAGGGTTTGTGAAAAGCGGCTCCAAAGAACAAACTTCACTGTCTCAAACATTCTGAGAACACAGTGGATCATTAAATATTTATTACCTGACTAGTAGGCAAATAAACATAGCAATTCCTATGGCTTTACTTAGATGCCACAGTGAGAAGTACAACCGAAACGAAAAGATTACAACCAAAATGTTTGTATTTTCCCATTACCACAGACTAGACTTTAGGCAATAACTTGTTTGGTACTAAATCTTTACCAGTCTTCCTCCAGGGCTTCCTTCAAGGATCAAGTATTCTCTTACACTGAATTGTGTCAAACATTAACCTTAACTTTAGTGTGGCCAAAACCATTTTCAAACCTGTCCAGATTGTTCTCAGAAGGCTATTGCTTCCTCATAAATCCAGCTTGAAAGGCAAACAGAAGGTGAGCTCAAGTGAAAAGGGTCTCATGTAGAGACTCTGATTTGCTAACTCTAGCTTAGTATTTCTCACTAATAAAGTCAGACAAGCAAATTACATTAGGAGGAAAAGTTAGGCGAATTATTAAATTTAGTTAATTTTCCTTTTCCATGTAAATTCTTTAAGAATTAAGTAAAAATGTTGTAATCCTTTTTATCTTTAAAAAAGTCAGTTTAAGGCCAAATATCTTCTCCCCTCGTGAAAAAGATAATGCTCAACGTGAGGATTCTACATATTTCCAAGGTTTTCTTTTTAAAAAGTCATTTGAGATAATGTCTCAGAAGTAGAATGCATTATTGTTTGTCTTTAACAGAAAAAAAAAAGTCAATGCTGCAGTAAACAGAACACAAACTCATGTGTTTCCCCAACTATGATGCTTAGGAATGCACCTTCCATTTAATGCTTGTTTAATTTTATTACAGAGTAAAAAATGCCAGAAAAGAACCATTTCCATAGTATAAGTGTAAATCAGGAAACTGATCAAGTAAGAATCATTTTAAAAGGCATATATCGAGTTTCAGAGAAGAAAGAACTTTTTGAAACTTTTTCAGCTTGGGCCCTATAGATCCTTGAAAATTCTTCCTCTCAGACTTCTGCAGATCACTACCATAAAAACTTACAATAACGCCACGTTAAATGCCATGTAAAAAAACAATGCCACATACTGCCTACCAGGGGAAATCTCTCTGAAAAGCAAGGCTGAAAGAAAACACAATTATTGTTAAAAGTCTTTCCAGACCAACCTTAGCCAACTGATATTTCTGTATACTTGGAATCGAATTTTCACCAAATTTCAGACATCAAAGGAACATTAATGATGAGGAAACAGAAATTTAAATAAATTAAGTGACTTGGCAAGAGTTTTGTGACTTGCTAAGTAGCAGAGTTTAACAAAGACCCTTGTTTCCTGATGGGCAGACTGATGTTTCCATAGTAGAATGCTGGGTCGTCATCTGGCAGGTTTGTGCAACACAAATTCTCTCTATAACCAAATTCTGAGCTCCTGGAGGATAGAGACTACATCACTTATTTCTTTTGAAGCTCCAAAGTGATCTTCCTGGTTCTGGGACCCCTAATAAAAAAGTCAAATATATACTACCAAAATAAAGATCGAAAGGAGTAAATAAACGTGTTCAGCACAAGATTTTAATAAAATGGCAAAAATCCACTCCTCAAGATAAAAAACAAAACCCTACACCCATTTGTTTGTGTGTCTATTTCTATTTCCAGAAAAATTCAGAAGGAAGACATTTTTTCTTACTTTTTTGAATAAGTATGGCTTCTCTGACTAGCACCTTAAAAAATACACTTGATGAAAGAGTAAGTGACTCCAGGACAAGAGTTATCCATCAGGGACCACTTGTCAACAATTATCTGAACCACAATACTCGAAAAGAGAAATGGATCTGAACCAAAAAAGAAATACTGGGCCTAACTATAATGGCAAGAGAATATTAAAGCAATTACACACTATTCACCTAATATTCAATTAGAAAACTGACTCCATTATTGGGCTAGAAATCATCTGATAACACAGAAAATTAGAATATAAGTGGTATCTGTAAGTTTTTTGATCCAAAGGGCTGTTGCTAAGGTCACGAGTATACCAAGCCTACTCTTGTTATGCCTTTATCCCATAGCCACTATGCCACTGGGCCTGGAAGTGAACGTGCTAGCCATTTTCCATGTGTCCCTCTAGACCTTCACGATGCTCTTCTTTAACCTGCTCTGAGTTTGGCCAGCCAACCAGCATGAGCTTCATCAAAGGATTCCCTTGTCCTTGGACTTTCACATGGGTCCAGCCAGTAGGAAGCAGTGGCTAAAGATCAAAGGAAGAAAAGTGAAGTCAAGATATTTATTCTCCTAACTTTCTCCCTGCCAGATCACATTGGTCAGTTGCTCCTCTCTACAAAAGGCCACAGCTCCTGTCAGTCCATCTGTCCATTACAGCTACTCTGCTAGCTCTCTCCTTCTGCCCTGGGGACAGGTCTATAGGTAGTATTGGCTCTCTGCTGTTGCTAGCCCCTCCCCTCATACTGAAACATCCCTTGTTAGTTTCTCTTAATTCTCCCCACACCTCTATAATTAGTCTCTTTAGTAAACTTTTCCATTATCCCAATTGAGTATACTATATCTATATCCTGCTAGGACCCAGAATGATACTTTGGAACACAGGTACTTCCTGCCTCACATTGGTAGTTCCAGATCATTTCCATTGGGGGCGGTGGGGGGAGTGGGGGTCACCTTCGGTTACGTGTGCTTTTGTTGTCATATCTAAAAGGGCTTTGCCTAACCCAAGGTCACATATATTTATTCCTATATTTTCTTCTAAGAGCTTTATAGTCTTAGCTTGTACATTTAGGTCTATAATCCACTTTGAACTACATTTCAGAGTCTTATCTTTTTGCATATGGATATCCAATTGTCCCAGCACCATTTGTGGAAAAGACTACTGTCTCTTCATTGAATTGCATTGGCATTTTTGTTGAAAATCAACTTACCATAAAAGGTTTATTTCTGGACTTTCAATCCTGTTCCACTGATCTCCATGTCTAGCCTTACACCAGTACCACACTCTCTTGATTACTGTATCTTTATTGTTAGGTTTGAAACCAGGAAGTCTAAGTCCTCCAGTTTTGGTCTTTTTATTCAAAATTGTGTTGACTATTCTGAGTCCTTCACATTTCCATATCAATTTTAGGATCAGCCTGTCAATTTCTGCAAAAAATATCTGTTGGGATTTTGATAGGGATTGCACCAAACCCATTTATCTGTTTATAGAGAATTGCCACCATAATATATTGATTCTTCCAATCCATGAACATGGAATGTCTCCATATATCTTACAATTTTACTCAGCAATGTTTTGTAGTTTTCAGTGTACATCTTGCACTTCTGCTAAAAAGTATTCCTAAGTATTTATTCTTTTTATGCTACTGTAAATGGAATTTATTTCTTAATTTCCTTTTCAGACTGTTCACTGTAGTACATAGAAATACAACTGATTTTTGTATACTGATTTTGTATATTGATTTTATATTCTGCAACCTTACTGAGCACATTAGTTATAACAGTTTTTTGGTTTGGGGGCAGGGGGTGGTAGATTCCATAGGATTTTCTACATATACAGTTATACCATCTGTGAATAAAGACAGTTTTACTTCTTCCTATTCAATCTGGATGCCTCTTATCTCTTTTTTTCTTGCCTGACTGCAATGGCTAAAACTTCTATTACAACATTGTATAAAACTGGTGAAAGCAGACATCACTGCCCCTTATTCCTGATCTTAGGAAGAAAGCATTAACATTTTCACCATTAAGTATGTTGTTAGCTATAGGCTTTCTGTGAATCTCCTTAGTCAGGCTGAAGGACTTTCCTTCTCTTCTTTATTTGTTGAGAATTTTTATTATAAATGGTATTGGATTTTGTAAAAATGTTTTTGTATGTCTGCTGATCATGTGGGTTTTGTCCTTTATTAATAAGGTGAATTATATTAATTAATGATTTTCAGATATTAAATCAACTTTGAATTCTTGGTATAAATCCCACTAGGTCATGTGGTATAATCCATTCCATATGTTGCAGGATTCAGTTTACTAAAATTTTGTTGAGGATTGGTAAATCTATATTCAAATAAGGAGCATCAGTAGTTTTCTTTTCTTGTAATGTCTTTCTCTGGCTTCGGTATAAGGGTAATACTGGCTTCACAGGATGAGTTGGGAAGTATTCCTCTTCCTCTATTATCCTGAAAGGTTGGTATTGTTTATTCTTTAAATGTTTGATATAGTTCGCCAGAGAAGTCATTTGGGCCTGAGCTTATCCTTGCAGAAAGATTTTTTATAACTAATTCAATTGCTTTGCCTGGTATAGATCTATTCAGATTTTCTCCATCTTCTTGAGTCTGTTTTAGTAATTATATCTTTCAAGGACTTCACCCATTTCATCCAAGTTGTCTAATTTGATGGCATAAAGTTGTCCATAGTATTTCATTATAATTCCTTTTAATTTACATAGGGCCAGTAGAGATGGCTCCTCTTTCATTCCTAATTTTGGTAATTTATATCTTTGGTCTTCTTTTATTAGCCAGTCTAACTAAAGTTTTATCTATGTTAATCATTTCAAAGAAAGAATTTCTGGTTTCATTGATTTCCTCTATTGTTTCCTAGTATCCTATTTTATTGGTTTCCACTCTAATCTTCATTTCTATCCTTCTTCTTATGTTTAATTTGTTCTTATTTTTCCCTTTATCTAGTCTCTTAAGGTAGAAGCTGAACTTACTGATTTGTAATCTCTTTTCCAGTTTATGCATTTCTCATTGATTTCTTAATGTTAAAGTACTCTAGGTCTTGGTCTTTGGACTTCTTGTTTCTATCTACACTCACTCTCTTAATGATTGTCTGGTCTCATGGCTTTAAATGAATTCCATATACTGACAGCTCTCAGACTAGACCTCTTCCAAATTTCAGGGTCATATATCCACCTGTCTCTTACCTTAGATATGAAATAAACATCTCTAAATTAACAGGCTCCAAACTGAACTCCTGCTCCAGCCCCTTACCAAACTTGTTCCTCATCAGTCTTCCACATCTCTGTTAATGGCAACTCCACCCTTACCACTGGTTAGGCCATAATCCAAGGGTCATCTTTTAACTCTATCCCTGACTCACTCTTTCTCTTAAACCTCAGACCCAATCCATCAGGAAATCCTGTTAGCTCTACCTACAAAGAATATACACCAAATCACTCCACTACCTCCGCTGCAATTACACTACTCCAAGCCACCATACTCTCGCCTAGATTATACCTTATAACTTGTCTCTCTACTTCCATTCTTGACCACTGCCCCCTGCCACATCTATTCTCAGAAAAGCAGCCAAAGAGACACTGTAAAAATGTAAGTTGAACCACCTCACCCCTCCTCTTAAAATCTGCAGACTCCAACTTCCTATTTCTATCAGAATGAAGTCAACACACTTTCAATGGCTTGCAAGATCTGGCCTCCCATTACCTGCCTGATCTCATCTCCCACAACTGTCAATCTTGCTTACTATGCCAGAGCCACACTGTTACTTGAACACAGGGCATTCTCCACCTAAGAGCCTCTCCATTGGCTACCTTACTTCCTGGAATACTTTTTCTCCAACATCTGCATGGCTCATCCTTTCTCACTCTCAAGTCTTTGCTCAACTATCATCTTCTCTATTAGACTGACTCTGGCCATGTCCGTTGAAATTACACTCACCACCATTACTAACATTCCCAATGTTCATCACCCTGACCACTTTTTCCCTATAGCATTTAACACCTTCAAATATTATGTATATTATTCTTAATATGTTGATTATTTATTATATATCTCCTTCAACAGAATGTAAGACCTCTTAAGACAGGAATTGTTGTCTGTTTTATTCATGGATGTATCCCAAGGGACTAGGTATACGTATGGCATATAATAGGTGTTATTAAATATTTGTTGAATGAATAAGTAAATTTAAAAAGCAGAACTTATCCACTGGCCATTATCAAATTTAAAGTTATTCATGCCTGAAAAGCTGAATTTATTTATTCCTCCATTCGTTCAACAAATATTGAGTTCCTTCTCTTTGCCAGGCACTGCGGCAGACAATAGGGATATTCAAAACAGACAAGGTCCTGTTGACATGGAGCCTGTTTACCAACCTTCTGTTTCTCTTCATAGCATGTTAAAAAAAATGGTATAATTCCTGTAATAATAAGTGTTATAAAGACAATACAATGCATAAGTTAATGTGTTAATGATTAGGAACAGAGAGCTAGGAGTCTTCCTTCAACTAGAATAGACAGTAAAGCCCACTATGAGGAGATATCATTCAAAGTAAAACCAGGATAAGGAGAAGCCATTCATGCAGAATTCTGCGGGGAGAAATATTCCAGAGAGACAAAAAGCATAAAGCTTCAAAGGGGAGATGGAGTTTGGTGAATTCAAGGGAAAAAAAAGCCAATATGACCTGAAGGTGGTAGAAGAGGGATAGATAAGGTGGGAGGGCATCCTGCCTCCACTGCGGAGGCCCTAAACCCACCCTGACATTTTTAGCAATTTAGACGCATCCTAGAATGTTATTTTTATATCACCTTCTCTCTCCTGTGCCCCCTCTCCTACTCTTTTTTCCCTCTAGCGAAAATGCCAATGGCACTGAGTGCCAGTGTCACTGAGTTGAAATTTGAGAAGCCTATTCCTTAGCAGACCTGGTACTTTTGTGCAAATCAGAGAAAGTTGTGCTTTCCTCACAACACTTTCTGTCATCTATTAGAAAAATATGTAATAAATAAGCGTATCTGCAATTCACTCATAGTTGTGCATGTGCAGTGCAACATGCACAGCAGCATGTAGGGCCCAGGTCGCAGAGACAGAGGAGGGTAGCTCTTTGCAAATCAAACTGGCTCCATTTGTCCTCTATTTCAAATACTGAATGCTGTGGATGTTAAATATACACGTAGCTTTGCATACACTTCAATTACTACTATTCAGCATTAACTACAGTTGGCTACAGATTCTGTTAGCTTTATCCTCATGCGAAAAGGGATGAGTCTGAGTATTTCTGAGTATTTCTGAGATGCAGATTCAAGGGGCTGTAAGCATGGACGTACTTCCATAAAAGTGGCAAAAGCCTTGACTATATCAGTAAGTGTTAGAAGTACTGATCATCAGACAGTCTAACAGAAGAGCTACATATTAGGGTAATCTTCCCTATCTTTAGGAAAAGTTTTTGCCTATATTATTTCATGTGACTCCTGGGTTATTTTAATTTAGTAGTTTACTGTTTGGGGGTTTTTTTTACATAAGATAAAGGATATTTTGATGGAGTAACAGATTCTTAAAAACCATTTTCAAGTTTAATCCCAAAGGAGGCCATTTTTTTCATCACCTAGGCTTCCGTTTCCTAATTTATGAAAAGGAAAAGTGTGTGTCTTCATGAGAAATAATCTGTGATACTGTGTTCTTTCTAGATGAATGGTATGTGTATGCCACATTGATATAATTAAAATTACTGATCAACTAATAATATCCGTAAAGGATATCGCTCCCGAAAGAATGCATACAGTGATAAAGGAGTGCCACCTAATGTTCAGTGTGGACTTCAACATATCCAGGCCACACAGCCATGTGACAAACACCCCTCAATTGAAGCCCTGAAATTATATATTAAATCATGATAATTTTGCAGAGGCCCTGAGTATCAAAATAAGAATTATGACTTCCTGAAGAAAATTTGTATCACTCATATGCTCTAGAAATTGATTTTTCAAAAGGAAGTAAACAGTCTTTACTTCTCTCTATAGCTACAAAAAAAAAAAAAAGAACAAGAAGAAACTTACTCCTAAAATATTTTAAAAATTTAAACACCTTGGTCCCAACTGCAGTAGACTAGAAAGAGCCCAGGCTTGCAGGCTAAACAGGTTCAAATCAGGGCCCTCCCACTCAACAGCAGTATAACCTTGGGTCCTTCAAACCTGAGACTGTTTCCTTACATGAAAAGAACTTAATTTACAGTAGGCATAAAATAAATGATAGATATTAGTTATTACGAAAAGTAGGTCTCCCATTATGATTTATAAGCTAATACGTTAACTTAGTTTTTAATAGATCCCCTTCCAGTCATCAGGGCTTTAAGAAATGTTTTACTGAAAAAACAACACATGCCAGGTCAACAATTTCATTTCTCTCTAAACCCTTGCATAAAAAAAAGGACCTAATCTCAGTTCTTTTCTGATCCTTCCCCCAACCAGTCCCAAGTAAGTTTAAAGCATTTTTTCTTAGCCACTGAAGAAATTATCAGGTTCAAACAGCAACTCTGATGAAAGAAGAATAACATGCACTGAATTCTCTTCACTTGCTTTCTAACATCTAACACATTACATAGCAGGGTTTTAAACAACTTAAAACAATAATTTTTTAAATCCAGTTAAACTATTTCAAGAATATCTTCCTCATGACATTAAAAAAAAGGAAGGGAGTAATCTGATGTGTGTGTGTGTGTGTGTGTGTGTGTGTGTAAAAGAATCTTTTTTTTTAACCCTTGGGTTAATATCATCAAATTTTACTAATTTACCTTTGCAAATCTCAAAAATTAAGCCTCTTCTGAGCCTAATCTTCCCTGTAATATTACAGATTTATTGTTTGTATAAGTGACAATTTAGCTGTAACAGATAAGAACAGTTTCATGACAGCTCAGTGTATTAATTAGGAAGGTCTTTTAAGCACACTGTTACTGAGGGCCTCCTGGGAAGGGAGGGCCTCCTAATGGGCCAGGCCTGGGAATGCAAAGGAGCATAATACTGGGTTGGCCAAAAAGTTTGTTCAGGTTTTTCCAGAACATCTTACAAAAAAACCCGAATGAACTTTTTGGCCAACCCAACAAATAAATCCTGCTCTCCAGGAGCTCACTCTCCTCCGCACATTACTCAGTCCTCACTCTGAGAGCCAGAAGGCAGATTACAGAGATAAATTCCCAATGCATGTCTTTGAAAGCAGATGGAGCCCCTTCTCCAGCAGCACTGCATTCCCAGGAGACTAGGCCTTTGGGAAGGGGCAGAGGGGATCATGGAGACGGTAGGAAGAACAGGCAGGGCCAGAGACGTCGCTACTTCTTTCTCTCTCCTGGCCTTGGAGGTTTCTCTCTTTTCTCTCCTGGATTTTAGATGTCTGTCCCTCTCCTTCTCTCTTGGTCCTGGATTTCTTTCTCTCCCTCTCTACCTCTAAACTTTGGACAGCTTTCTTTCCTAGGGAAATAAAAGGATATTTAAGAAAATAGAGAATGCAAAGGAAAATAAGGCCAACAGTGTAGAAAAGGATCACAAAACAGAACTGAAGTTGGTACTTACTGATATGGTATTGACTAAATAAAGTTTCTAACTCCTTCCCTTGTTTAAGAAATTAGAACTAACGCAGTATGGAGTCAGTCACATCTTCATACAGCGATGCATACTGCATCTAGACATGAGCACAGTGTGGCAGCAAGCACATCTCACTGAGGGAGAAGACATGTGGGCCTCTGAGTACTTCCCAACCTAGCTTCCTCATCTATAAAATTTGCAGATAAGACTAGATTGGTGGCTCACAAACATTTTCCTTTTTTTTTTCACCAGAACCTACAATAAGAACTATAATTTGCACTAGAACCAATACACACACATACACCCTCCACAACGGAAAAAAAGTTCCATGAAACAATCCTTATCCTAGAATGTGCAATGTACTAATATTTGACACTGTTTTTAAAGGCTAGTTGCTATTCACAATTTAGAGTTCATAATCCACCCATGGGTCCCAACATCAGTTTCAGAAACACTGGTCTTACAAAAATCCAAAGTCTCCTTCAGCTCGAAGAGTTTATGATTTCATACCACATAGGGCTTATATGATCTGGCCTCAGGCTACCTCTGAACCACATTTCTGCCACTCTCTCCCTCACTCTCTCTGCTCCAATCTTACTGGCCTTCTTGCTGGTCCCTGGACAGAGCAAGCAGGCTCCCACCTCAGAATCTTTGCCCTTGCTCTTCCCTCTGCCTGGACTACTCGTTATTAGGGCTCTCTACAGTGTCACTTCATTCAGCTCTCTGCTCATATGTCAGCAATCTAGAGAGGCTTCCCTGACCATCCAACTAAATACCACCTCCTTCTACTTTCTTCAATCTCTTCTCCCATAATCTAACTTTTCCATAGCACTTATCAATAATTAACACTGTATTGCATGTTTGTTTATTGTGTGACTTCCCACCCCCAGAAATTTTAGCTCCATAAGGGTAGGACTTTGTCAGTCATTGCTATATATCCTGGGTGCCTAGAACAGTGCCTGGTATATAATAGGAACTTAAAAGTAATTGTTGAATGAATGAATGAATCTAGAGTTCCCTCTCAGAATACAACAGGCTACTGTTTGAGACTCAGAACTCTAGATTTTCTCTGGTGGTAAATAGCCCTTGATCAAAAAGAGTTCTCCACTCCTGGTCTTTACCAAAGGGACTAGCAGGGAAATTCAGCGGAAAGTTAACTTCCCTTCTTTTCAACTATCCTTTCAGAGCATTGTTATTCTTCCTTGAATGTCTGTGCTTCTCTGCTCTCTACTGATTTTGATATTCCTCCTCACATGCAATTCCTATCTCTAAAGGACATGATGAATTAGTTAACAATCTTAAATGCCTTAAAACATGGGAAATATTACGTAAATATCAGGCACTATCATTATTAAACCTGCAGCTGTGCAATGCTTCTGTCAGGTGCTAAAATGAAAAAAGAAAGTGAAGAAGGGGAGGGAAAGCAGAGTAACTGGAGGTGCTACTTTAGGTTGAGTGGACTAGGAAGGCCTCTCCCACGACGTGTCATGTAAGCATCGGAAGAAGTGAAGAAGCATTTCGGGCAAAGGGAATAGTAACTGTGGCTGAAGTCCATGTAATTCTGGGGGAAAAAAAGATGTAAACTTTTAAAGATGTATATCTCAAAAGGTTAAACCAAAAAGAATCTGCTTTAAAATCATATTAATAAGCACACCTCAAGTACTTCCCAATAGTCACCAGATGTGTGTGTCTTGTGCCCACTTACAAGTCACCCAAAGGGACATCTGGGTCAATAGGCAAAAGTGTGCAAAAGAAAGAGAAAAGAAAAACATTTGTTAAGTAGGCTGAAGCTTGAACAATGAACCACAGTGACACTTTCCTACTGTTTCCAAATGCCTTCTAGTAAATTTAAGGAATCGATGTTGACATTAGCATGCTAAGTTTAATTTGGGATTTATATATATTCAAAGTTGAAGAAAATGTGAAACTCAGTGA
Organism: Balaenoptera ricei; assembly: GCF_028023285.1. NCBI lineage: Eukaryota > Metazoa > Chordata > Mammalia > Artiodactyla > Balaenopteridae > Balaenoptera > Balaenoptera ricei. The sequence goes on from NC_082639.1 coordinate 131,755,056, forward strand.
ATGAAAAATAACACAGAAAAAGCTGTAAAGTTAACTAATCTTGTTTTTAATTAACACTCCTACATAGTGATTAGTCTCTCCTCTCTGTTCCTACATTCAGCAGGTCTCTATCTTAACACCTGTCAGTAACAACAGTAGTAGCAACAGCTAACATTTATTGGATGCTTACAATGTATAAAGCATTAAGCTAAGCACTTTATCTCTTTTAATCATAACAATATTCCTATGAGGGAGTTAGTATTATTATCATGTTCATTTTACAAATGAGGAAATTGAATTTCTCTAAGTTAGTAGTACAATGTTACAATATATCATGTTTCTCTCTTCCCTGCCTTCCCTCTTCCCCCAAGATTGTGAGCTCCTTAAAAGAAAGATTTGGTCTTATTCAACTTTGTATCTCAGATTTATGGCATGTAGCAGGAACCCAACAGCAGGGCAGAAGGATGAGTACAAGAGGCTCTGCCCCACTTCTACGTAACTTCTTAGTATTTCAATTTTGGTTATAAAAATGTTCTAGTGATGCATGCCTCGACCTATGTGTGTACTGAGAGTCAAGATAAATTCTCAAGGCCATTACTAGATTTTAAATGGAAATTCTGGGGAAAAGTGAGCATATTATTATAGGAGCCATTCTCCCTTTGGAGATAAAATTTTTACTTATTTAATTATGAAAAATACTCAAATACCTAAGATATACAAATATTCGCCTTTCAGAGATTTGGGCAGATATAGTAAAATTCAAAAAACTACTTAAAGAGCAAGATGGTTTAACATAAATGATAGACCTGTACTTGCCACTAGATGGAGGGATTTTCCATTTTTCCAAAGCCCTATTTCTGAGCCTCTGTAGCAAGAAACAGATTAGGCCTAAAAAGGGCTCTTTATACTTTCACAATCAAATTATTGAATAATAAAATTTCAAGACTACCAGTAATAAAAGCAAATAAAACTTAGCTCCCAGCTAATCCACGTAAGCTTGGCAGAAATTCATGGATCTCAAGATCTAATACTTACTAAACACACATCAGACATGCTTAGCTGTCTCCTCCCAAAAGGACATGAGAGTTATTGAAACTGGTCGCAAGAACTATTCCTGCCATCTCCCATCCCCTCCCTTTTCCCTGACCTTTTACTGCTTCCTTAGGAAAATGAATCTCTAATAGAAATTGAGAAAGATGCTATTTAATATACTGATATAAAAGTAAATTTTTAAATATCCACAAAATTGGACAATAACATCACTAATCTCAAATACTTATTTCTGAAACTTGTTTTAGATTTTAATCACCTTCCATTCTCCCCAACCATCTCTTCTCATTAGGTAGTAGTTTGGTTAACATGAAAATAATAAATTTCATATGTATAGTACGTTACAGTTTATAAATTATTTTCACATACGTTACCTCATTTGATCCTCACAAAATATGAACAGAAATTATCATTCTGATTTTATGGATGAGAAAACAATTGCCCAGAAAGATTACATGCCACACAGTAAATAAGTGCTGAAACCAATACTACAATAAGGATTGAAAATTTTCGATTTCTAGCTCTAGACCAGTTCCCTTGTACTACAATCAGCTGCTGCTTCAAAACAGACAAGAGAGGACTGGATAATCTGTCTTTGAATAATAGTTTAGAAAAGGTTACTCCTATCTTCATCAGTATATACAGTCAATACATTTTGAATTGTAACAATTTATAAAAGATGTGAAATAATAATTAGAGAAATATTTTGGATAAATATTAACAGCATTTTTCACCTATAGAAAATTAGTGATTTATAATCTTTCTCTCTCAATATACTGGGTAAAGAAAGTGAAAGAGTTCGAATCCATCGTTACATGTATGTATTAAATGTATAGAAATATCAGGTTAGAGATTAGAAGAAACAGGCACCATGGCACACTGCTGGTAGTGTACAAACAGGTAAAACTTTCTGGAGGTAATTTGGCAGTACATATCAAAAAGATTTAAAAATGCACATGGCCTCTCACCCAGTTATTCTATTTCTAATTTATTCTAAGAAGATAACTGTGATGTGAGTTAAAATGTGTCTGCAAAAATACGTTTATTATGGTGTTAAAAGACCAAATTAATAAATAGATTGGTTAAACCAGTTTAAATGAAAGAATATAACGTAGTTCTTAAAACTGATCTGGAAAAATGGATAAGACATATTAAGTGAAAAAAAATTTGTAAACAATGTATGCAATAGGATCACATTTTAAAAGAGATATATACATCTGTGTGTGTGTGTGTATATATATATACACACGTGTGTGTGTGACTGAGATAATATTCTAAAATATTAATACTGATTGTATATAGTCAGTGATATTACAGATGAATTCAATTATATTTTTCACTTAGCTATTTTCAAATCTCTGAAAATGACTACATTTCTACAACAGAATAAGTTAAATATTATATATATAAATTAAATATATATTTTATATGTTTTGATATATTATGTATTACCTGTATTTTATATATTACATAAATATATAAAATGCATATAGCATATATATGTTTAACTTGTACCAGAACTATGGAAAACAAAGAATGAAATTTAAATTTACATATGTCAGAAAACCCTGGAGCCATTATGCATGTCTATGGAAATACATTTTAAAGAATAAAGCAACATGAAGAATGAACAGCACATAGGATGAGTCAGGAGAGATAACAATAGCAACATAATTAGACAAAGTGCCTAGTATCAGAAAATAAACTTGAATTGAGCAGTACATTTTAATAGCAACAATTTCTCACATCTACTTAATAGAAAGTCTTAAAATACCAACTTTTGGAAGTGAAGTAGCTTAGATAGTTTTTGCAGGAAAACGAATATAAGGTTCATAGGAAATGTTGGAGATACTTCTGGAGAACAAGGGACTTCAATCTTATGCTATAGACCCATTAAGAAAGGTATCAGGTGAAATCACAGCAGAACACATAATATCCCTAATATCCATGTAGAAACTATGATGCATAGCCACCTGGAATGGGGGGCTCTGCCTGACGCATCTTAGAGAAGATATTATGGAAACAAAAGGTCCAGTAAAGGGCAATTAAGTTATGAAAAGGCAATTATAAGGGGAGAAATTAGTCTCTAATCTTCAAATATAAGAGCAGGACAAAAAAAAACTTTCTTTCCAAAGTTTACAAGATCACAAATGTTACAGATGAAAATAGGCACTGAAAGACCAAACTAATATGGCTAACATTTAAATAAGTCCAGATCCAAGGAAAATAAAATATTTTGATGGAATAGGAAAAATGTATGCGATACATTATCCTATTGCATTTAGAATGAAATCCAAAATCCTTCCCTTCCTGCCTTTTGTGACAACATGGATGCAACTTGAGGGCATTATACTAAGTGAAATAAATCAGACAGAGAAAGACAAATACTGTATGATATCACTAATATGTGGAATCTAAAAAGCCAGACTTATAGAAACAGAGAGTAGAATGGTGAGTACCAGGAGCTGGGGGAAGGGGGAAATGGGGAGGTATTGGTCAAAGGATCCAAACATCCAGTTAGAAGATAAATAAGTTCTGGGGATCTAATGTATATAGCACGGTTATTATAGTTAACAATGCTGTATTACATACTTGAAGTTGTTAAAAGAATAGATTTTTTTTTTCCTCCAAAAGGATATTAGCATGTTTAATAGCATTCTCTTATTACATTTCATTATTCATGGCCAGTCCCTGAATCAGGGGCTGGTCAATGTACAATGTAAACAGAAGGATACAATAGTGGCAACATTTTTTAATTCAATTTTTTGTTATACAGGTCATACCCGAATTCACTTCACTTGATAAAAAAATAAAACCACTGCAGTTCAGACTCAAATTCCCTTTGATCAGCTCCCCAAATCCAAAACTCTCCCCTAAACACAGAGGTGACCACTGTTACCAGCTTGTCTACATATTTGCCTAATATTTCCATAGAGAATACATAGTACTATCACATGGGTTTGTATTTTGCTGTTTTGGTTTTTTTTTTACATACATTGGAAACTACAAATATTCTGCAACCAATTCTGCAACTAAATTCACTAAAAATATTCTTATCTAAGTTGGTACATATAGATCTATAACAATCTCCTTAAATGTTACATAATATTCCCAGCATGGACACATCATGGTTTACTTAGCCATCTCCCTATTGATAGACATTTAGGTAGTCTCCCATTACAAACAGCCCTGTCAAAGGCTGGAGACTTCAACCTGGTCTGCCTGGTCCTATGTTCCTACCCCTTGCAAACAAGAAGATTTATCATTTACACTGTGTTAAGTGCACAAAATAGCAAAAGTGTCCTTAGGAACATTTTATAACAAATTTATAGTAATTTTTTTTTCAAAATCCTAGATCCCACTAAGATGATTTCTTTTTTTTTTTTTCTGTTTGTTTTTGGCTTTTTAAAAATATACAATTGACATATATAACATTATATTACTTTCAGGTGCACAACGTAATGATTTAGTATTAGTATATATTGCAAAATGATCACCACAATAAGTCTAAATAACACCCATCACCATATATGGTTACAAAATTTCTTCTTATGAGAACTGTTAAGGTCTACTCACCTAGTGAATTTCAAATATGCAATAGAGCATTATTAACTATTGTCACCATGCTGTCCATTATATGCCCATGACATTTATTTTATAACCAGAAGTTTATACCTTTTGACCACCTTCATCCTTTTCACCGACCCCTCCACCACTCTGCCTCTGGCAACCACCAATCTGTTCTAAGAGAGTAGATCTTAAATGTTCGCATCACAAAAAAGAAACGGTAATTATCTAAGAGATGGAGGCAATCATTTTGTAATAGATAAGTGTACCAAATTAACACATTGTACATCTTAAACTTACACAGTGTTATATGTCAATTATACCTCAATAAAGCTAGGGGAAAAAAAAAAGAGATGGGGGATAAAAAGGCGGAAAAAAGATAAAGAGCTACAAAAGACAGGAAAAAAGATAAAGAGGAAAATTAAGGCATTATATTAACCAGTTGCTATGCAGTTTTGCAAATACAACTGCTAAAGAAGAATATAACAAGCTCTAGACTGCATTCGTAATAAAATATATAGGGGAAAATGTTTAAGTTTCAGGTTTTTATTTTAGTCTCTATACTTTCTGATTCAGTTGTAGTAAATAAAATCCTGCCTAGCTTTCAAACTTTAGTTCCTCCAAGTTAGCAGTTCAAGTAACAAAAGGAATTCTGGATGGGGAAGAAGCACGTGGCAAGACAGTAAACCCATTTAGAAAAAAATTTATAAAGTTGAAAACTGAAAAACAATTCATGGAATAAAATCCTGTTCTTTATTCAGCGATCATGAAACTCTCTTTGAAGGCTGTTTTAAAACAACACCAACTTTGAGACATTTATTTAGTCTAATTCTTGTGGAACATAGTTGATCATCTTTAAAGGCCTTATACTAGCAGTTCATCTTGGGTAACAGTATTCAAATCAATGCTCTATTTTAGAAGATATGTAACATTCATATCTATTAATCAGAAGAGTCTTGGAATTATCATCTCTATTCTCTGTATGCACAAAAGTAAATAAATTGATGACTCTATTATATTCTTTATCTTAAACAGCATGCATGTGAGACATCCTTAACTACAGTTGCCTATCTCTGCTTCACAAGATACAGGTGATGCTAGAATTTGAAGCCAGAACCCAATTCTGGTGCTAGAAGCTAGAACTGTAACAAACCAGATGCAGATAATTTAATTGCAATGACCAGGAAGCCACACCAGCAGAGCAAACAAACTCCATCCTCAGCTGCTTATGGAGACCATCAGCTTTGATAGAGTACAGATGCCCATGGCCAGAATGAACACAGAGAAAGGATATCCATTTCTCTCTTTTTCTAAAGGCCTACTCTTTCTCATAAAGGACTGACAGCAACTGACATAAGAGAAAGATTTGGATGCAGAAAGAAATTTGAAAATTCAACTCTAGTCAATTTTAGGCTTTCATTAAATTCAGAGTTTATCCTGCCACACAATAAGATTGTCACTAGGTCAAAGGAGGAAGAAGAAATCTGCATGCCTTGAGATTTCAACTATTTTGCCGTTTAAAGTGTGTCTTGCTCAAAGTACATTTTACCTTGAACTTTGTGGATCACGAGTCACAGTAAGAAAGATATTCTGCATCATAACCCAGTACACATAACACACATACAATTTAAAACAAAAGTTTCATGAAAGCGACCCTTACTATAGACAATATGGTAATGTCTATTTCACGTGTCTTCTTTTTTAATGCTGGCTACATACCACAAATTAACTTCATGACCGAATAATGGGTCACAACTATAGTTTCAAAAACACTGCTGTAGTACATGCATGTGGTCTGCCCCTTACCTACCTCTCTACCGGAATCTCACACTCCACCATACCCCCCCGACTGCTGCCACCCGCACACCACCTCATAATCTATCAATAATAGTGATTCTTTTTTCACATTAAGCCATAAGATCAGTGCCTGCAATACTCGAAGCTCTTTTGATCTTTTTGCTAGTGCTGCCTAGAACCCTTCCCTCAGATCATTGCACTTTATCACTCAGGCTTCAAGACAAAAGTCTCTTCCTCCGACGAGCCTTCACTGACCACGCAATTTCTCAAAGAGCCACCACACACAACTCGAGCCAGGACAGAGGGTGCGAGGAGGAGTTTACTGCTCTTAGGGTTGTTGGGGAGTCTGAAAGACAGGCACCAAAAAACCGTATTTCACAAATATCTGAGTGCCTGCCGTGATATAAGCAATAGCAGTGAACAAAAGAAAGGTCCATTCCTCTAACAGTTCACAGTTTAGCAAGTGTGACAAATCTATGAGCAAATAATTTCGAATGAATATGGTAGTACAAGTTTGAGGGGCCTTTGCGGTAACCAGGTAGAGATGTCCAGGAAGCAACTAGGCCTTAACAGGTCTGAGATGAAACTGAAATTCAAGAATGAATGCTTAGGCATTAGTAGAACTCTTGTGTGTGGATGAAATCAGCCAAGGAAAATGTATAGACTAAGAAGTGAAATTAATTAAGGAGTGAGTCCCAGAAAATGACATTTTGAAGACAGGCAAAGCCAGTGGAAAAAAAGAGGGAATGAATAACCATGAGCTTCAGTTGTCAGAGAGGCTGAATAAAATAAATTTTGAGAAGAAATTACTGGACTTGGCACTTAAAAGGCCGTTCGAAATTTAAGCAAGAACGACTTCATGAAGCCATTAGAGAGGAATTCAGACAACAGAGCGTTGAGGATGCAAGTGACCGAGCAGAATTTGATACAAATGGAAGCACTATGCTTTTTCCAGCAGTTTACTGATAGATTGATGGGAGGACTGGATAAACACAGGAAGGGGAAGGGCTTTTGTTTTATTTCATTTCCTTAAGATGTATGACTTGAACACTGAGGAGAAGGAAATGGAGAGGAAGAGGCTGAAAGCACAGGAAAGAAGAACTATAACCTGAAGCAAAAGTCTTGTAAGGAATGGGAGGGAATAAGATTTAGGGCAAAGATGGAAGCATTATCCTTCAACACCTGTTTCTATCAACTAGAAACACACGACCGAATGATGGGTAAAAAATATAGATCAATATATAGGTTAGGGCATGAGGTTAAAGAAATTGACTGTTAGACTCTGTCATCTGCTTAGAATGGAGAGGAAGGGACAGGGTTTGTAAAGTGAAGGTGTGGAAAGGGCTCAGAAGGAAAAGGGCAGCAGAAGATTGGAGTAATAAAATGGATTGCTGAGTAGTACTGGAGAAGGGGTGGTGGGTGGGTCTCTGTTAAGTTCATAGCTATACTCATCTGACAATAGTCATCTCTCTGTCCTCCAGTTCCTTACCTGTGTTTAAAATATTTGGTAATTAAGTGAATTAACTAGAACCCTGGTGTTTTCAAACGCGTGACAGGCTTTTTTAAAATGCAAATACGGAGCCCCATTCCTATTTATTCAGAATTTCTGGGGGTGAGGCTCTAGCAAGTGAATTTTCCAGAAGTGATCACCAAGTGATCTTGAGGGGCATTCCTGTTAAAAAGCACGGACCTAGAAGGTAATCAACTGGCTAGAAGGGAGCTAACGCAAAATACAGCTATTACTATATGGCCCTTAGACAGGGTGTGGGACAGTACTCGGCCACTCAAGAAAGCAAAGATTTCAGGAACTAGGGAGGTTCGGATCAGTAATGAGAAAGTTATACACACACCACAACATACTATTAAATGAAGCGCGTTAAGGTGAAGCTGGGAGCTTGAAAAAAAAAAAATGTAATGATGAAAAATGAAAACATTTTAAATGTTCGAAATAATCTCTCACCTCAGACTATTAGACTCAGTGTCTTACACCTAAACTTTCTGTCATATTACTCTCGAGGCTTAGCAGTACCAAAGTGGAATTCAGAGTGCTACAAGAAACAGGGAAAGAGAGGAAATTGCAGGGACTGCTCATGGAAAGGGAGAAAGAGATAACGGGGTGAAGGCAGATGGGACGCGGACGCCTCTCACTGTCCAGACAACCAAGGACCTGGGACGCGGAGTAAAGAAGACCCCGGAGCCGTTCTGGCCTCGCCTGGCACTCACCATCACCTCAGGATCTCAGCACAAGGAAACAGGTATGGTTGCGACAGGAAGGATACACCACCAACACCAACGCCGGGTTACTCTGGCAACAGAGCTCCACCTACTGCCGTACTATGCGTAGGCCGCCACTGCCCGCCTCTTCGTCCCTATTGGCTAAAAGTAAACTCAGCTCCGCCCACCCAATCGACAGACCCGCCCCTTCACTCCGTCGCCTGGGGCGACGGAACACCGCCTACCTCGTGCCAGCATCATCACTTCCGTTTGGCCGACAGATAACCCGGAAGTTCAAACTAATACGCGGCTAGGGTCCAAATAGTTTACATTTTATTTTTTAATAAGGGTTCATCCAGTTTTCACTTACTGAAGTCTTACAGAAGATGTTCTGTGTTACTTGAGTTTAAACGCACCACAGAGTGTGTTTACCTTTTTCTTTTGGAAAAGTATTCCGGAAACGAAACCCTGAGTAATCGGAAGTGATTATTTGTGAACCAGAAGCTTGATGTCACCAAGGCCTGGGCGGATTGGCTTCGGAATGTAAGGGTAGTGTGTGGAGAAGTTAGCCCAGTGAGATCTAGACGAAGAACCTGTAAAGTGAGGCCCCCTGCAATAGGAAGAGTAAGAGTCTGAGAGGTAAGTCCAAACACGGACTTGTGTAACTAAGAGGGCATTTTGGAACGGGACGGCGGTCTGAGTTGAAGTTTGGTGTTCAGTCGCTTTGGGTTAAAGGAAAGGTTGCCTGTTGTTCCAGGAAGGCTTGTTCAGACAGGCACGGAACTTGGGATTCGATTTCTGGGGACCAAAGAGGTTGACAGGCTTGTCGCTTCCATCCTGCCGCCTTCATACCTGTTACCCACTCCAGACCCATCCTTCACCCCCTTCCCTCGGTGTTTGCCGGCCGACACTGGCTGTGCTCGTACATTTCGCTGCGCATCTTCTGAGGGCTCACTGCTCTTTCGAAGGGTCTTTGGAGACCTGTTTTCAGAACAATAGGAGGCGGGTTTGTGACTTTTGAGGAAGGTAGTCGTGGGAGACGCTATGCTGAGTTATATCGAGTACCCGAGTGATCATTTTTGTGGTGAAACCAGTTGTCATCCAGTGTCCCAGTTCATCATACTCATAATCACTGCATTAGTATCACCTTCCTTCTCACTTTCTCCACTGAATCTTAGCCTGTACTGTAAGACCATGCATACATTTCTGAAAGCATATGCTATGCCATTTTAATTTTATTACCAAGAAGTGCAAATTATCATGAATTTTTTGTCGCTTGTTAAACATCTGAACAGAAGCTCCTCTCTGATATATAAAGTGAACAAAATAGTGCCAATAATGTCTCCTGAGAACATAATTAATTACTTTTAAATTCCTGGTGTCATATCAGTGATACAAAAGCCCCTACAGTAACTACAGTACTCTTTCTGAGCTAAATTTAAGGACACACATCTGATAATTTAGAATATACTGGTGGTAATTTAGAGTATACACCGAAACAGAAATTTGAAAATAAACCACCCCTAATTTTTTTGAGACATTTGGTAACCATAACAATATCACCTTGTGGAAAAGGGCTATAAGGGGCACCTCCTAAATGCAGAAGGAGAATATCACAGTATTTAAATTACAGGGACTTAGTGAATGTGTTTATATGGTATTGTTTTAATTCTTTCATTTTATACATTTTTAGGTTTTTCAGTAGAAGTCTTGGGGTGCATTTTTATTGGTGAAAAAAATGACTACTCTTGAAAGCTTAGAAACCAAAGGTAAGTGGTCTTCTTTTGCTGATAATTGTTTTTAAAACATGAAATTTATGATGATAGGACAAAGGAATGTTTGAGCCAGGTAACCAAACCCCATAGAGCCCTTGGGAATCATTTGTGTTTCATATCTCTTCATGTTTGTTTCTTAATGCTGTGTTTACATTTCAGTACTACAGATACACAGGTGAATAGTAACATCATTTGGTAGTATTTATTAGATGACTACTACTGTTAAACAGTAGTGTAAAAGCAAATTTTTATAGCTATGTTCTCTGTCCACTAGAAGATTAAGATTTAAATAAATAAGAATATACATTGTAAAAGATTTGGGTAGATGGACAAACAACTAGCAGGTATAAAAGACCTTTTTCTTATTGCATTGGTTTGTTAGGGCTGCTGTAACAAAGTATCACAAACTGGTGGCTTAAACAACAGAAATTTATTGTCTCACAGTTTTAGAGTCTAGTAGTCCAAGATCAAGATGTTGGCAGAGCCATGCTCCCTCTGCAGGCACTAGGGAAGGATCTGTTCCAGGCCTCTCTCCTAGTTTCTGGTGGTTTGCTGGCAATTTTTAGTATTCCTTGGCTTGTAGACACATCACAGTGATCTCTGCCTTTTTGTTCACATGGCATTCTCCCTGTGCATGTGTGTCTCTGTGTCCAAATTTCTCCTTTTTAAAAGGACATTAATCATATTGGATTAGGGTGCACACTACTCCAGTATGATCTCATCTTAACTAATTACATCTGCAATGACTTTATTTCCAAATGAGGTCACATTCTGAGGTATGGAAGGGACACAATTCAACTCAGAACATTTGCGAATAACTACAGTAGTTACTTTTTAGTCCTGCCTTGCTTGTCCTTTGTATAACATTTCATACTATTGATCATTCCCACTTTTTGAAATACTTTCTTTCCTTGATTTCCATGACTTTACTCTTATTTTCCATCTACTGGCCCTTCACTGTCCAATGCAGTAGCCACATGTGGCTATTTGAGCTTAAATTAGTATTTTTAAAAATTAAAAATTCAGTTTCTCAGTCACATTAGCCACATTGAAGTGCTCAATAGCCACATGTGGCTGGTGGGTATTGTATTAGAAAGTGCAGATATAGAACATTTCCATAATTGTAGAAAGTTCTGTTGGACACCACTGCTCTAGTTATAGTTTCTTTTTAATTCTCCTCTTCTTCTGGTTTATCTTTTAAATATTAATGTTTTTCAGCCCTCCTTCTCTTCTCTCACAGCTTTAGTAATTATAAGGATGGCTTCCAAATCTATCTATAGCTCAGATCTCTTTCCTTGTGATTCAGACCCTTGTAGCTTACTGTCTACTGATTATCTTCACTTAGACATAGATAACAGTCTTAGCATGTCCCAAAGTGAGCTCCTCTTGATTCAGGTTATTCTTGGGTAGAGTGAGTTGTGGAGGTTGGAGCTGTCAGTGAGAGATGGGAAACTATTTTCTAGAAGCCAGTTTTGCAGCAAGCACATCTCCAAAAGCAAACTCTTTAAAGGGGGTTTAAATGTGTTTAGACAGCGAAGATCATGCCAATAAATATTTAATTGAATTTAATTCAGCTGAGTGCAAGAGCATTTCGGGGTCACCAGAGGCTTTTTATAGTATTAGAATAAGCAAACCAGAAACTGAAATGAAAGTAATAAGCTGGGGATTAATGGGAAATAAGAGCAATTAAATCATAACTACTGTGAAAGCAGTTAGCATGGTACTTGGCAAAAAACGAAAAACTAAATACGACATTATCATTAGTAATTAGAAGTTAGTTATTGCAAGGCCTCTGTGAAATTATTTATTTGTTGTTACTTGTTTGTAATGAGGATTAGAGTTATAAAGCACATTCACATACTTATTTCATTTGATCTTAATTTTACAGTGAGGTAGATAATTCAGCTGTTAGTCCTAATCCTTCGTTTAATATCATTTAAACTGTTGTTAGTGAAGAGTTACTTGTATCACATGGCCTGAGAAAAGGTGCACTTATATGGTTGACATTTGTCAGTTGCCTGCATTTCCTGTAACTGCCTCAGAAAAGAAGCAAGATTGGCTTATAGGGACAGAACTTCTTCTCAGCAGACATTTGAGCAATACTGTCATCATGAGAGGGATGTGTCCTTGCTGCTAAGGCTTTTTGAAAGGGAAACATGCAATACATAGGAACAATTAGAAAATTAGAATTTGAATCCAAAACTTTTGGGGGAAGCAAGGTTGAAATTAAAAGTAAAGGGATTGGGCTTCCCCGGTGGCGCAGTGGTTGAGAATCCGCCTGCCAATTCAGGGGACACAGGTTCGAGCCCTGGTCTGGGAAGATCCCACATGCCGCGGAGCAACTAAGCCCGTGAGCTAAAACTACTGAGCCTGCGCGTCTGGAGCCTGTGCTCCGCAACAAGAGAGGCCGCGATAGTGAGAGGCCCGCGCACCGCGATGAAGAGTGGCCCCGGCTTGCCGCAACTAGAGAAAGCCCTCGCACAGAAACGAAGACCCAACACAGCCAAAAATAATAAATAAATAAATAAATTTATTAAAAAAAAAAAAAAAAAAGTAAAGGGATTAAAGTCAGACAGTGTAGTGAAAATAGACCAAATAGGAAGGTCTGAGATGTTCAAATATTTATAATTCCATAAAATAGTCTAACTTTTAACTCTAAGTCTGTGGAACAATAGTTATTAGGTGTAAAAGGAGTCCATGAACAGATAAATTAGAGAAATGCTGGACTAAGGGAGAGATTATACTACAGGACCCTTCAGAGCCTTTTATATACTAATGTACACTGTTCAGCTCCAAAGAGATATACGTGGTTTGCAGCACTGCCCACACTTATTTGACCGGGAAGCTCTTTTATTTGCGGGGCCTGTGACAAAAGGAACGTTTGGATTCCACGTCAGTAAACGTGGGCCTGACTCTTAAGTCCACTGCCTATAGCATATTTTTCTAATTTAGTGGTAAGTAAACTTCATTGGGTGATACTGGTGACATATAAAAGAATATTAATTTAAAATTACCAAGTGATGATCCCTAATTTAACTGTTTTATAACTGAATCTGCATAAGATCTGAAAAATTTGTCAGATTATGAGTTAGTAATTAATGATTTCGTGTAGAGGAAAAAAATTGAGCAGTTTTTAAATGAGTTAGTTATTGGATGTTAAAAGGAAATCTTCTAGGTGGTGTGTTAATGTTAACATTGATGAACTTCCATAAGCATTTACTCACCTTTTCTGCCCCAAGCACCATTTCATTAAGCTGATGATACCAAGATTAGGAGGCAGTCCCTGCCCTGAGGAGATCTCAACAGTTTAGTCTAGGAGAGAAACAAATTACTTTGAAACACTCTTGTATTTGCATTATTCTGAAAGCAATGTAGGATGGGGGGGAGGGGTAAGGTTACGTGGTTTGCCCAAGGTCACACAATGTGTGGCAGTGGAGACTGAAGTTTTTTACTCAGAGTCTAGTCTAGTTTTATTACACCATCCTGCTGACTCTGAGTATCTGTCTTCATAGACTTACAGTTTTATCAAAGAAGGAGAAATGTTTGTTTCATAACAGACTATAAAATAATGTTCTTTTTGCCTCAGTATTCTAGAGCAAGGGTTGGCAAATTATGGCTCTTGGGCCTGCTGAGAATATTTGCAGTATGATAATAGGGAACACGAACTTTGAATCGCACTTAAGCCAGGTGTTATCCCAAGTAAAAAAGAACTCTTTTCTTTTCATTATTAGACCTATATACCAAAAGAAACTTCACTCAATTATTATAATTTGAATTTCATTTTTAAAATTTTGTTTTTTCTCTTCATATATAAATGCCTATATATCAATAGTATCCTTAATTTTGCCTCATGGTCCACAAAGCCTAAAATGTTATCTGGCCCTTTATGGGAAAAGTTTGCCAGCCCCTATTGTACAGTATTATTTGTTCTCTTGCTACATTTCACCAATTTGGGGGAAAGGCAGTGAGAATGAGCCATAAACCTTAGATATGTTTTAATTCTTTGATAAGTGATCACTTATCAAAGAATTAAAAGTTAATTCTTTGATTAACTTAATGGAAGTAAATGGAAGTTAATTAACTTAGTGGAAGTTAATGTTGATGAGTAATTAAAGAATTGTTTTGTTGGTTCCCTTCAAAGAATGGGAAGGGATTGATGTTTTGCTTTACTTAAACATTACTCATAATTACAGAGCTGGTACCATAGATCACTGTCATCCCACTTGACTGAAGGTAATTGCTCATGAATGTGCCCTGGATTGGGCCTAGTGCATATGTAATAAAGGTTTCTATGTGGGTCACAGAGAAAATAGAATTATGAAAGTAAGTTACTGGGCGAGAAAGTGTAAAGCCCTGATCCCCTCTTGCCTCCTTGCCTGTGCACAGTAGCTAGAAGCACAGTTGTTACAAAGAGGGAGCTGCCATGTGAGATATGGTACAGCTTTGGGACTCACAAGTGCTTGAGTAAGTAGAACAGTTTAAATTAAGGAAGAGTAAATTGAGTTTGAACCAAATTGATTGAATTTCTTGATTGGAATTTTATGACAGTTTTGTTTGAAAAGAGATTTCTGTTAAATACCCATTGTTTCTTTGCCTTTTAAATTTAGCATTAACCATTTTGTGATTTGTTCTTGAATCTCCATTACCTAAAATTCCAAATCAAAAATGTTGTGACTTGCCTAGAAATCGTATTTAATCTTAACAGATGTCACACCTGCTTCTTATTTCTTCAGCTTCAGTGGGCCTGAATGGCATAGCTCTAGTGTGTCTTTTTGTTGTGTTTTTTTATTGTGAATCTGTAGTTAATTCATGACTCTACATTACTTCTTAAATGCCAGGATGTCTTAGTGACGAAATTAAATTTGCACGAGATAGAGTTAGACAAACTTGAAAACATATTTTAAAAGCATGGGAATAGGGCTTCCCTGGTGGCGCAGTGGTTGAGAATCTGCCTGCCAATGCAAGGGACACGGGTTCGAGCCCTGGTCTGGGAAGATCCCACATGCCACGGAGCAACTGGGCCCGTGAGCCACAACTACTGAGCCTGCGCGTCTGGAGCCTGTGCTCCGCAACAAGAGAGGCCGCGATGGTGAGAGGCCCGCGCACCGCGATGAGGAGTGGTCCCCACTTGCCGCAACTAGAGAAAGCCCTCGCACAGAAACGAAGACTCAACACAGTCATAAATAAATAAATAAATAAATAAAAAAGAACGTGAATTAAAAAAAAAAAAAAAAAAAAAAGCATGGGAATAGGCCTTTATTTTTAAAACAGTTCAGTGGGGATTCTCCTTCTCCATGCTGATGTGCTACAGCATGAACTAAGTACCAAACCCTTTATTTCACTTTCGGAAGTGTTCCTTTGTTCATCTTTTTGAAAGTAGAGTCAGTCCTAAGGCTCAAGGTATGTCTTAGTTAACATTTAATACAGAAATGACAAAATATTTTATTTTAATATAAAACGTTTTGTTAAATAGAACACCTTAATTATACCTCAGATGTCTTTCTACCTCCTGTGTAACATGACTCAGGAATTCCAGTACATTACTACATACTTAGGAAAAAGTCCCCAAAAATCTGATAAATGAAAAAATAGTCCTAAAGTCTGATGATATAACTTTGTAAAACTTTAGCATAAGAGAATAAAAGGCACAATTACATTTTATGATATTAAGCTTTTTCTCCCCTTAATCAAGATCCAAAGTTATTAGATTTTTTTAAAGAATAATAATAAAAGCAATAGGAGGTAACATTTAATGAGTGCTTACTGTGTCATTCTAAACACTTTAGAATGTTTTCTTATTTACTTTTAAGCATTGCAATAGCTCATGGATATGGAGCATGCAAAAAATAAAACTAATAAAGACATAAGTAATAGATCTACTGATACGTCAGTAGGGTTATTTTGTGAGGCAGTTTGACAATGCAGATCTTCACCTGACACATTAATTCTCTTCTTGGGAATTTATTCAAAAGAAACAATTCAGAATTTGAAAAAAAACCCTGTAGGCATAAAAATATTCACTAAAGCATTTTTATAATAAAAAATTGGAAAGAGTCTAAACATCCAACAATAAAATAGTAATTAATTAAATAGTGCTATATTAACTTGAAGGAATAATATAGTCATAAAATGAAAATATAAAGACTAGCAAAATAGAAAAATATATTAAGCTTATAAAGTTAATTATGAATATAAGTATATAAAAATATTGAAGAAATTTGAAGTAATGAAAAGTTATTTTAGAATGATGAGAATATACGTAATTTTTTCTTCTTAATATCTTTTAATCATGTAATGTTTTAAAAAATAGTAATAGAAACCAGAAGATATGTGACTGTGTATGATGATAATCTGTTCTACTCTGTAGGTTCTGTATCTATATAACTAAGTTTGGAAGAAGAAGAAAAATAAGCTTTTTAAAAAGTAGAAATCTGGGAGGGATGGATTGCGAGTTTGGGATTAGCAGATGCAGACTATTATATATCAAATGGATAAACAACAAGGACCTACTGTATAGCACAGGGAACTATATTCAATATCCTGTAATAAACCATAATGGAAAAATATATGAAAAAGAATGTATACATACATATAACTGAATCACTTTGCTGTACACGAGAAATTAACACAACATTGTAAATATATACATTCAAATCATATGAATATATGATTTGGCTAGATAGTAATGAATTCACCAAAGACTGATCAATAGTCCATGATTGTTCAATTAACATTTTTGTAGAAATCAAATTTCTGTAGAAATATTTTTCTACCACTTATTGCAAACTTATTATCTATTACACAGTAATACATGTTATCTTTTTACATGTATGTCCTGTCTCCTCAAGTGTAGATAGTAAGTTTCTTAAGCATAGAGGTCCCCACTACCTCATACAATGTCTGGCCAATATTAGGCACCAGGCAGCATGTTTGTTGCCTGTAAAACTCAAAAGTTTATCATCACCATCGTTATATGTGCTTGTCCTTTTCCCCTCCTCTTGCTTCCATTCATTTATTGTTCATCAGATAGAGAGTTCTGGGTACAAGGCACTTTACTAAGAATATAGTGGTAAACGAGTGACACATAGTCCCTACCCTCATGGAACTTATATCCTAGTGGAAGGCACAAATACTATATAACTGATTACACTGAAAAAAATGTTTACCATTTTGATAAATGGTAAACAGAGAAAGGCAGGGTCTTTGCTCTAGGGGCGTGTAAACAAAGAACCTAGCCTAATCATGGAAGATTAGAGAAAGGCTTCCCTTTGGAAAGGTTGAACTGAGATTTGAAGGATGAGTAGGGGAGAAGAAGTTAGGAAGAAGATTCCAAGAATGTTCCAAGAAGAAATGTCTGCAGAGGAAGAGGAAGGCATTTGCTCCTATTGAGACACTAAAAGAAAGCAAGTAACACTGGAACTTAGGATCTGAGGGAGTGAATGGCATAAATTGAGACCCAGGGGATAGGCAGGGGGCCAGATCACCAAGGGCCGTATAGGCCATGGTAAGGATCTTGGTCTTTATTCTGAGAGTGATAGGAAGCCATTCAAGGGTTTGATGCAGATCAGATCTGCATTTTTTTAAGCTCACTGGGCTTTTGCAACCTGACAAATAGGGCTATTAGCAGAGGCAGTAAGTTCAAGGTTGATGAGGCAATAGTTCTGTTTGTGGAAGGCCTCCCAGACCAATTAACAGCTTAGTTCTGGAGTCATATTCGGACTCAAATCCCAGTTTGACACTGATGATTTGGACAAGCTAGTTAACCTTTCACAGCCTCTGTTTCTATCTACAAAATGGGTACTATTGTGCTTACCCCATGAAACTTGTAAAAATTACATGATATTGATGCATCTGAAGGACTTAGAACTATGTCCTTGGCACATAATAAATTGAATAAAAGCTAATTATCATTACCATTCCTAGGTTTTGGCCTCCATTTTCTCAGATGTATGCTGGACTTGTAAAATGGCAAGGAATCTAACTTGTAGCTCATAGGGATGTTACTGAATATACTAATTCAAGAATTCCGTGTAGGTTAGGTATCATCTCAGCCATTTCCTCAAGGTTGCAACATTTCCCATTCTACTTTCTAAGCTCTAAACCACTTATTTTCTTGAATCAATTAGTGAAATTAGCCCTTTCTTGGAGAAAGATGACTCAATGAAACTTCTTACACTGCTTAATTTGAGGTAAGGTAAAGTAGGAGAAAAGAAACAAAATTTTTGTTATTTGACTGGAGCAATGGTAGTATAGTGGTGAGCATAGCTGCCTTCCAAAGGTTATCTAAACTAAGGACGGCTAGCCAGGTTTGTCTTATATGAGGGGAGATTTTTTTTTTTTTGGCTGCATTGGGTCTTCATTGCTGCATGCGGGCTTACTCTAGTTGTGGTGCGCAGGCTTCTCATTGCAGTGGCTTCTCTTGTTGCGGAGCACGGGCTCTAGGCATGTGGGCTTCAGTAGTTGTGGCATGCGGGCTCAGTAGTTGTGGCTCACGGGCTTAGTTGCTCTGCAGCATGTGGGATCTTCCCGGACCTGGGCTCGAACCCGTATCCCCTGCATTGGCAGTGGATTCTTAACCACTGCGCCACCAGGGAAGTCCCAGAGGGGAGATTATTTTAATTGAGCGAATTAGTAAATGTGTGCAGCAATGTATTAAGTGTTAAAGAGGAAAGGAATGGGAGCTACCATTTATTGAATGTCTGCAATTCTGTGCAAGACACTTTTGACACTTGAAGGGGCAGTGTGTGCAGTGGTTAAGGCCTCAGTCTTTGGGACCAGGCTGCCCAGAATTGCATTCTGCATCTTTTACTTACTAACTGTGTGGTATGACTTTGGGCAAGTTCTTGAACCTCTTTGTGCCTTATTTTCTTCATCTGTAAAATAGAGCTAATTATCTTTACCTCAAAGGGTTACTGTAAGGATAAATGAGTTATGTGCAAAGTATTTAGAATACTGTTTGGCACATGGTAAATCTTTTATAAGTGTTGTTTGTTACTTAACCATTTTCTCATTTAAGACATAAGGTAACCCTAGATGTACTGTTAAATTCATTTCATGGAGGCTAAAACTGAAGCTCAGATAATTGCAGGATTTTGTCCAGGATTGTACAGGTAGCAATCGTGGAAATGGGACTCAAAACCAGATCTGGCTGATCCCAGAGTTCATGTCATTTCTATAATACCATGCTCCTTCCACTTGTTTAGGGCATGATGCCTGACCATAGTGTGCTTATCAGACTTACTGGGAAAGTAAGATTTAGCATATAACAAAACCCATAAATGATAATTATGGTTCATGATTAAGATTCAAACTGAATGTTTGAGATAGTAAGTAGCATAGGCATTCAGAGAGTAGACTAGAACAGTTGGGAAAATTTAATGCAGAGTAGAGTTTAAGCTGACTTCTTAAAGGGACAAGTGAGAATCACAGTAAGTGTCGAAAGAAGCCATTTAAGAGAATAAGAAATAGCAGAAACAAAGGCCTAGGAGAGAGAGTATTAAGGAATCTGGTTGGATAGCTTGTGAAGCATTCTTTGCTAAGAGTTCACAAAAACAGGTCAATCTATTTTGAGGTAGACACTTTCAAATACATATATACATAGCTTATATTTATTTTTATATTTAACTAATATTATTGAGTGTCTACAACATGCCAGGCATTTGATCTTATTACATTCTTTCGTACCACAACCCTGTAGCATAGTTGTTACTATCTACATTTTGCAGATTAGGAACTAGAGATTCATGGAGGGTTACATTATTTACTTAGGATTATACTAGAAAGTAGAAGTTGAAGCCGGACCTTGATTCCGAATCTCTTGCAGTTTCTACCAAGAGAGAAACCATTTATTTAAGGAAAGTTTGAACCTGAAAGACTTTGTTCATCTTTTGTTGACACATGATTGTTTTGAAAATTTTTACTCTAAATTTTTTCCCTTTTTTTCAGTACCAGGAATTCTGAATGCAGGGTAAAGCATGTTTAGCATTTTCCTGGCATTTCTTTTCAGTAAGTAGTTTATGTTTTGTTTTCCCGTCTATAGTCATCCTTACTTCATCCCCAATTCGAGGAGCGGGAGATGGAATGGAAACTGAGGAGCCACCTAAATCTATTGAAGTTACTCCTGGAATCCAACCTATAAAGCATCACATCCTTCCAAGTCCACGAAAGAAAGCAGTTCCATCAGAGAGCCCAGGCGTTCTTCAGCTAGGGAAGATTCTCGCTGAAAAAGCAGTGGAAGTCGAAGCTGTAAGAATATTAGTTCCCAAAGCCGCTATAACCCATGATATCCCCAACAAAAATGCAAAGGTTAAGTCTCTGGGACATCATAAAGGAGAACTCCTTGGCCAGCCAGAGGGAGTTGAAGAACCCAGAAAGGAACTATCCGAGGTAAAGAATATATTGGAAAAGCTCAAGAACTCTGAAAGGAGGTTACTACAGGACAAAGAAGGTCTTTCAAACCAGCTCAGAGTACAGTCAGAGGTAAGAACAGCCTTAATAGGTTTAATGAGTACCTCTCTTTATACCTGGGCCTTCTGAGCCTGCATGTTAGAAAACAACACTTCCTCTTGCAATGTCATTATAACTTGTCATTTATCTAAAAAACTTCCTCTTAAATTTCTCATTCTCTTTAGTGCCTCTAATAGAACTAGTTTATGTTGGGAACTTATCCTCTAAACATGGTTGAAGTATGAGGTACTTTGGACAATGTGAGGTACTTTGGACAAGACCACCTATAAGTTGTAAAGGAGGTTACAGTTATGAACTTGCAGACTAGAGATTGACTAAGTAAGACTAGTTAATAATCCTTGCTTTAAGGATCCATAAATTCCAAGTATTTTTGTCTGTGTATAGATAATACTTAGAATAAAGAGAATGGTGGTATAAGTATCAGTATCTTCTTTGTAAATGGAAAATTATCTATAGTGCTTGATTGACTGTCTTTAATCTTTACATCTTAGTAATTGCCTTACCAGCCCCACTTTGCCTCTCTGTTAGATTATACATCTTTTTGCTAGATGTTAGTCTTTGTGACACCATGGTTAGTGGTTGTCATCCAAATATATTTCTAATATATTTAATAATATATTTTAATATATTTTTAAATAACTAATTTCAAATTATAAAACTAGTACATATTTATTTGTAAACATTTTAGAAAATACAGAAAACATAATGAAAATAGTGCTACCTATATTATACCATCTGGCTATAAATGCATAATTATACATACTGGGTATATTTTTGCCTTGTAACTCACTTTTTTTAGTTGTTTTTTAGTTGTTAATACAGGATATTCTATTAAAATATCATTATTAATAGCAACAGTGTTCTTCAATGACTGCACCATATACCAATACCTTTTATTGGACATTTATGTTTTAATTTTTTGCATTTTTGATAACAATGTGAAGAACATGCTTATAGACATGTGAATTGCTTTCTTTGCTTAAATTCTTAAAAATAAAAATCCTAAGGCACAAAGAAATCAATTTTTAAATGTTGGAAAAGATTTATAAAACACTTTGTCATATCTTTTAGCAAAATTGATTGGTTCAGTTTTCTAATATTTTGCCTTTAAGTGTTGACTGGAGGCAGTTTGTAATTTTTATGATAATGATTTGTACTCTTATAATAAGAGGCTCAGATTATAACCACATGGACTGTAGATTAATAGAGATAAAGACATGGTTGTATACATTTTGAAACTTAAATATTTAATATCACTTTTTGATACGCACTTTTAGTAATGGAGGTCCAAACTACATGAAACACAGTTTCTCTTTTGTTCATTTTGCTGCATTAAAGTCACTGGCATCACTTTGAGCTTGTTGTATTGGTCATGATTTCCTCCAGGTCAATCGTGAGTTAAAAAAGCTGCTGGTGGCTTCTGTTGGGGATGATCTTCAGTATCACTTTGAACGTCTAGCCCGTGAGAAAAATCAGCTTATTTTAGAAAACGAAGCCCTAGGTCGAAACATAGCTCAGCTTTCCGAACAGTTAGAACGGATGTCGATACAGTGTGATGTGTGGCGAAGTAAATTCCTTGCAAGCAGGTATTTTCTATTTTAAATAGTATTTCATTTCCTAGCTTTTGCTCTATCAGATTTTTGACCCCTAATGCAAGAAAATAGATTGTAGTGTGAAAATTTCTGATTCAAATTGTCAGAGTACCTCATGTATTATTTAAGATGTGGACTCTCCCTCCTCTGGATGGTCATACAGTCTCCATAAATGGAAAAGTGGTATCAAAAATCTCCTCCCTCATTCCAGAATTCTGAGTTACTCTTCTATAGTAGAAATCACTCCTACTACAATGTTTAAGATCAAAACAAAACTGTAAACTCAGGCAATTAATAAATACGTAAATTTTTTAAAAGACTATTTTTCCCCACCTTCTATCTGGAGAACTCAAATATCATTGCCACTCCGTACATTATATTTTGTCTCTCGTGCTCTGTTCTTATAGCTCATTTTACTACATGATAGAGCTTCCCAACCTTTTTCTCACCATGCACAAACAGAAAATGATAACATCTGTATGACATACTGTATAGCATACTGGATGAGGCTACTCTCCAGTAGAGGTGAGAACCCCAGGCCCCTAGAACCCCCAGCCCCTAGAACCCCCAGGCCCATGGACACACTGGTAGTTGGGAAGCTCTCTTATATATTATGATTGTCTATTTATCCCCTCCTTCCAACTTTGAGTTACTGGAGAACAGGATCTGGGTGTTATCCATCTGTGTATTTCCAGTGCTTAGCCAAGTGCTTCACACATAGTATGTTTCATAACTATTGATTTAAGTTTAATTTTCTCACAAATACCAAAGGCTTCCAGCCTGTACCTTAAGAACCACTGATTGTAATGAATAAATTTTTAGGAAAGTATTTTTTCATGTTTTAATATCTGTGATACTTTCTAGTAATTGATTACTCTGTTAAAATCCTTAATTTGTTTTCTAATTGTACTAATATAGGATCTATTTGGTGAAATGAATTTACTGTTTATTGACTTAGAATGAATATTAATTAATTCTCATTGAACAGCTTAAGAAGCAAATCATGCATATATTTTACAGATTACTGTAATATGTAACTTTTTTTTAACATTCTGATCAATGCTGATAGTAACACTCTAAGGGCAATAATAATTAAACCAAACTTTATTGATATTTTAGTTGATTTAATCTTTTAATGTCAGAATTGTTTTCATTTTAAGGAATTCAGTGGTTACTGTGGTCTGAGACTTTAGTTTTAAGATTTTCAGCTGAATAAAAATACTTCAGAATTTTGCTTCAGTTCCATCAATAGAGAATTGGTTAAATACATTTTGGTACATCCAATCAGAAGAAAACATGAAGCTGTTTTTTTTTTTAAAAAAAGGGAATGAGTTAGCTCTATGTGTGCTAATATGAAAAAAAATCACCAAGATAAATTATTAGGTGAAAAAAGCAAACTATAGAAAAGTTTGTATTAAATAATCCCTTTTTTGTAAATAATATGAATATAGTTATTTTTACACATAATTTTATGTTGATATACACATAAATTATTTTTTTCTAGAAAAATGTATTGGTTACTTTATTGATTACTGATTATAAAAGAAGGATGGGGATGTTGGACAGGAAGAAGGACTTAGTTTTGCTTTTTTATAAATCTTTCTATATTTAATATTTTTCTAAGGACAAAGAAGTAATTGAATGGCAGAAAAATAACTCATTTTTTTCTCTTAAGTTTTCCGTATTTAAAAAACATTTAAATAATGTTATTTTTTTCCCAAAACTTGATTAATCTAGAGTAAGACTGAAGTACATTCCAAAGTCACTATATAGGAAAGTTAAAAAACTGTTTCCTTGGTCATTCTGTAAACAGATATTTTAATTGAGTCCCTTTAATAAGTTCTAAGCTCATAAAGATTTTAAATGGTTTTTAGTGAAGATTTAAAAACTGAGAAGTAATTTGACAACGTTAAATCTTTTTTGTAAGTTTTTAAAAATGACAGTCACAAAGGTAGTATATTAACTTCTTAACACTGTCAGAGAATCAATATGTAAGGTTTTAATCTTTTCCAGGGTTATGGCAGATGAGTTAACCAACTCCAGAGCAGTTTTACAGCGTCAAAACCGTGATGCACAGAGTGCTATACAAGATCTCCTGAGTGAACGGGAACAGTTTCGTCAGGAAATGATAGCTGCGCAGAAGTATGGCACTTGTTTACATTCTGAACTCTTCTCCTTTCTCCTGCAATTTTTGTTATTGAGATAGTTCTTTAGTATTTCTACATTTAATAACTTATTGAGCATATACATTTTAAAACAGATGCCCAGGGGAGGGAGAAGGACTGAAAAAACAGAAGACATGCTTCTTTTATTCTTAATTGGGGAGAGAATTAGTTACATCTATAATAGAAGAAATCCCTGGATTTAAAAGTAGTTTTTGGTTATAGTTATAGCAGTTTTGTATGGTTTTTGGTAGAAGCCAAAAAGCATACCGGTCTTTCCTTTGGAAGGAGATCTTTTTGAGGACTGTTCTACAGTATTAGAGCTTACTTTCATGTCTGTATGCACCAGAACTGTCAAAATTGATAGTCTTCCTTAAATGTACTTTATACTTTTATGTAGTTGATTTCTTACAAATCAAATAAGTAAAGGTCAAGAGAAAATCAAAGGGGAAATTAGAAGAATGAAAACACAATATATCAAAATATAAGATTTTGTGGGAGGCAACTAAAGCAGTGTTTAGAGGGAAATTTATAATTTTAAATGCTTATTGTAGAAAAGAAAAAAGGTCTCATCAATAATCTAAGCTTCGGGCTTCCCTGGTGGCGCAGTGGTTGAGAGTCTGCCTGCCAATGCAGGGGACACGGGTTCGAGCCCTGGTCTGGGAAGATCCCACATGCCGCGGAGCAGCTGGGCCCGTGAGCCACAATTGCTGAGCCTGCGCGTCTGGAGCCTGTGCTCCGCGGCAAGAGAGGCCGCGATAGTGACAGGCCCGCGCACCGCGATGAAGAGTGGCCCCCACTCGCCGCAGCTAGGGAAGGCCCTCGCACAGAAATGAAGACCCAACACAGCCATAAATAAATAAATAAATAAAAATTAAAAAAAAAAAAAACAAAAAAACAAAAAAAAAATAATCTAAGCTTCCTTCTTAAGAAACACAAAGAGCAAATTAAGCAGAAGGAAGAAAAGGATGAGAGCAGAAATAAATGAAATAGAAAGCCAAACACTGGTTCTTTGAAAAGATAAGTTTACAAAACCTCTAGGCAGTATAATCAGGAAAAAAATAGATACACATGACTAGTATCAGGGATGAGAAGGAGAGGGGTACACTACTGATTCTGTAGACATAGGAAAGATAATAAGGGGATGTTATGAACAACACTATGCTAATCAATTCAACAACTTAAATGGACGATCTCCCTAAAAGACCCAAACCACCAGAGTACTCAAGAGCAGATAACCTGAATAGCCCTGACCTATTGAAGCAATTTACTTTGTAGTCAAAAACCTTCTAGTAAAGGAAACCCCAGGCCTATATGGATCCATTGGTGAATACTAACAAACATCTAAGGAGGAAATAAAACCAAATTTACACAAACTTTTCTAGAAAATAGAGAAGGGAACAATTTCCAACTCATTTTATGAGGCCAGCATCATCTTGACACCAAAACCAGACAGAGGCACTACAAGAAAACTACAGGCCAATATCGCTAATGAATACAGATGCAAAAATCCTTAACAGAATTTTAGTGATTCAAATCCAACAGTATATAAAAATGTTTATAGATCGTGGCCAAGTAGGTTTTATCCCAAGCATTATAAGTCGGTTTATCATTTAGAAATCAACCAATGTAACTCACACAAAAAATTATCATATACATATACCATATGAATATCTCAATAAATGCACAAATCAAATCAGTAGTTCTATAATACTGTATGAGTATACTATTATATTTTACCTGTACTAAAATATGAGAACTAAAAAATGTACTGTTTGTTGAATGATTTCCAGATAACCATAAAATCAATAAGTGCTTTCTGTAATCTGACTTATTTTACCAGACTTCCTGATTTATTGAACTCTGAGAGAAAGATAGAGGAGAAAGATACTATATGATTTCAGAAATATGCTTCTCATTTATTCATCATTCTTGATTTTTATATTTTATCCTCTGATTAATATTCAGTGCTCATGTGTGGTCTTTGCAGGTTGTTGGAGGAGCTCTTGGTCTCCTTGCAGTGGGGAAGAGAGCAAACTTACTACCCTAGCGCGCAACCTCACAGCACAGCAGAACTAGCATTAACAAATCACAAGTTGGCAAAAGCAATAAATTCTCGTCTTCTGGGAAATGTTGGCACTAATGGTCAAAAAAAGTTTCCATCAACAGTTGAATTCTGCAGCACCCCAGCAGAAAAAATGGCTGAAACGGTAAAATACTTCTCTTTCGTGATCTGTGGAACCTCTAAGACTGTCCTCTTATTGAAATGTGACATGTTGTAATGGAAAGTGCTTGGCATTGGGAGTTAGGAAATATGGGATCAAAATTTGATTCTCATACTAATGAGCTAGTGATCTTGTAGAAAATTATTTCCTCCTCTGAGCTTTAATTTTCTCACTCTATTCTTGAGGAGAAAAAAATGTAGTTGTTTTTAAAGATGACCTATTTTTTAGCTACTGAATCATTGATAATGCTTTTCTTGAGCTCATTTTGATATGAAAACCACTGTGTAGAACTTTTAATTTAGTAATCAAGAGTAGATAATTGATTACTTCTGGTCTAAGATGTTACTTGTTTTTTCCCCATATAGATGGGAATGTGCCAGACTCCACAGAATCAATTAGTGTAGACCTGGTACCTTCAGTCCTGCGTGAATTAAGGGCTCATGCAGGTGACCTGTCAAATACTGTGGTCTCACAGTTCTACAGCCATCCAGGTTCACCCTCATTACACTTCAGTATCTGACTCCCATGTCCCCATCATAGGCCTTGTCATTACCAGAACTTTTCCACTTTTAAAATCTTCAACATCTCTCCATGAACTGTGATCTCAGCTTTTCTTTCCAGCTCCAATTCTATCATTCTGAATACCCCTGTTCCTTGATCACATCATAATTTTTATTCCCTTGGGCCCTACATTGTTTTTCTTCATCTCATCAGCTAACTCTCCTGGCTTCTTTTCCTGCCATAGCTTGCCTAGACTACATTCTTAAATATGTTTCTTTCTTATCCTTCTCTCAGGTACCCTGAAAACCCCATTCTTGTGTCAGTTCAACTGCTTGCCTTCTTGGTTTCTATACCCATCCAACTATTACCTCAGATTCAGCAGATGACTTTGGTTCCTTGTTCACAGAAGAAAAAGAGGGCAGAGGCAGAAAATTCCCTCAAGGTCCCACTTGCTATCCAGAAGCCTAGCTATATGGCAACCATCCTTACATATATTTCTGTTACTGGAAAGGGTGTCCCTCCTCCTTTCCAAAGCATAGCATGTTCCCTCAGGCTCATCAGGCCTCCACCAACAGTTCTTCTATTGGCTCTTTCCTTTTGGCTTAAGAACATGCCCAAGTGTCTTCCATCTAAAAAGGAAAAATGTTCCCTCTATCCTAAGTCCTCTATATATGGTCTTATGACCTTCCCTTCACAACCAAGAATCTTGAACAAGTTGTCTGTACTTATTTCTACTTACATACCATCCACTTCTCAACTCCTGCCATTGCTTAGCTCAATAGACTTCCAGCTCCACTGTTCTCAAAAAGTACTCTTATAAAGGTCATGAATATTTAAATACTTTGTCATGTTTTACTTCATCTAGCATGCCTCCTTGATACTCCCTTTACTCATGTGACATTACTCTTTCTTGAACCTCATGCTGCCTCTCTGAACTCCTCTTCATAGATTTTCCTCCTTTAAATGTTGTTGTTCCATAGGAACCTGTTCTCCATGCTTTTCAAACTCCTTCAGTTACTGAAACGCCATACTCTCCCAGCTGTTTGCTACTTCTGTGACCATTCTTTCTCAGTGTTTGATGGAGGGTGCGGGGGGCAGAATTCTCTTTCTGTGCCCACTCTTGAGCCTTTCCTTACATAACAGACTTTCTATATTCTCTAGGGACTATCCTAATCCCATAGCTTTATGCTTGTGACTTCTTCAACTGTGACTTCTTCAACTTCTTCAAAGGAGACGTTTTTATCCTGAGTTAAGAGACTTACATCCAGCTGGACATCTCCCTATGCTTATCCCATAGACAGCTAAAAATAGAACAACCTCTTTTCTCCTTGCTTTTGCATTTGTATTCCCATTCTGAAAAAAAAAAAACAGTAAAATAACCTGCTTCTCCTGTATTCCTTAGCTTAGCGAACTATACCTACTACATAGGGATGTTTTGAGGATTCCATAAAATAATACATATAAAGCCTGTAGCAGTTTCCAATAAAGGTACAGTAATTTCTCAGTAGATAGTAGGTATCATTATTATTATATCCTTCATCCCTCTAATCCTGTTGCCTTTATAAGTCCTATCAGTTCCTTCTGATTTATCCCCTC
The DNA here is from genome assembly GCF_028023285.1 of Balaenoptera ricei. Classification (NCBI taxonomy): domain Eukaryota; kingdom Metazoa; phylum Chordata; class Mammalia; order Artiodactyla; family Balaenopteridae; genus Balaenoptera; species Balaenoptera ricei. Next base: position 131,783,981 of record NC_082639.1, read on the forward strand.
TCCCAAGTTCAGACACCTGATCTCCAGGCTAGACTTTAGCAATAGCCTCCTCACCAACATCCCCACCTTGCTTTTGACCTGCCTCCACGCCATCCTCCACTGCCAGTGAGTTATTTCAAAAATGCCAATCCCATCATTCTTGGTACTGCTGTTCAGAGGGCTCCCAGTCTCCCTCATTACTGAACCTGAGTTATTTCATATTGTAGAGAAGGCCTTTCATTAATCATTATTCCAGTTCCCCTTCTCTAGGACCATTTTCCAGGTGTGTCCACCCTCTGCACTTCACATCCCAGCAGTGTTAACCACTTTCATTCCACAGATAGGCCACTGTATCTCATGCCTCTGTACATACTTTCCCTCTGCCTGGACTGCCCTCCCAACATCTCTCTTCTTGCCCAACCACTATACTGCCTTTAAGAATCAGCCTTCCCTGAATCCCACAGGCAAACCTAGATGTTCCTTCCTCCAGGCTTCCACTGCATTTTGTACATATATATATATCTAGTATAGCTCTTTATCATGTTAAATTGCAATTGTTTGATTCTCCATCTCTCTCCCAAACTGTAAGTTCCTTAAGGAGCTTATGTCTTACATTTCCTCAAGGTCTGGCATAATCCTTTGTACAACAGTAGGTGTTCAGCTGTTTACTGAATCAGTCCCTGAAACTAAACTCATCAGCTTTATCCAAAATCGTTTCTCTTTTTCGATTCTTTTTGTTGGGAAATGGTGTTGCTGCCTACCTGGTTGCTGCCAGTAGCATCTGGTATAATTAACTACTCCTGATATCTTGAAACACTCTCTTCCCTTGGCTTACGTAACCCTACACCCTCCTATTTCACTATACAATGGTGGGTAGCCTCAAGGCTTGGTTTACATCCCCTTCTCCCAATCCTTTATCCACCATATTGTCTCATTGAACAAAACTGACAGTCCTACTTCCTTAGTGTCTCTTGGACCTTTTAGCCACATTGCTTCAAGGTCAGCATTTCTTAGCTAGATTATTGCTGTAAACTCCCTTTCTCTGTTCTTCCCATGTCTGCTTGAGTGCCCACTCCTTCCCTCATCCACCTGCTGTGTATAGAGTGATCTCTCTGAAAGGCACCCTGCTTAAAATCCTTCCCTATCACTTTCAGGCTAAAATCTAGAAACCTTCTATCTACACTGGTATCTCGGTCTCCTTTAATTGTATTCCTTTGGCATTTTGTTTCTCTCTCTAAAGGCACATAATGTAATAACATATATAGCGAGTTGGGGTACTGTTATAATTTTCCCTTCTAAATTTATAAGCAGCTTTAAGATAAGTCCTTTATCTCTGTTTGTCCAGTAGCATCTAACCACGTTCTGTAAAAATAGAAGGATATCAAAAACTAAATTGAAAAAGCAGTAATCCAGTAGAAAAACAGAGGTACTGAAATAGAATGGTAGCTCTTAAATGATGCCAGGACATTTTTAAATTAGCTATAGCTCTTCGGGTACATTGGTAACTTAGAAGGACAAAAACCTGCTGGACAATGAGAGCTAGGGAAACAGACATCTCAAGCCATTTCTGAAAGCTGTTTTGAATAACCCTTACATAGAAGGAGAGAAAGCTCTTTCCCCCACTGCTTTTCCCAATTCCTTTCCAATTCCAGTACCTGCCTCCTTTGCCCAATAACCCATGCTCATCATATGATGATGGTTGGAAGAATATGAAAATGAGAAACAGGAGCTATGAGCCAGCCATGTTATCCTTGCCCTTAATTGGAGAATTTTTTTCAACCCAAGAGTTCCTCCTGTTGTGGGTCTCAGTAAAGGAAACAGAATAGGAAAAATCAGAGGAGAAGAAGAATTAAGAGAGTATGGTGTCCATGAATCCAAGAAACAAAAACATGATCATTAGCATAAAATATTGCATATAAATTAGAAAAAGAGAAATGAAAACCATTGATTTTACAAGTAAATGATCAAAAACTTTGAAATAACATTTCAGTAGAAGAATGAAGGCAGAATCCCAATTCCAAGCAGCTCAATGAAGGACTGAGGGAGAAAGGTAGTGCATACTTTTTGATTAAAGATAAAAATCAACATCACTTACAGTAAGATTGATATAACCTAATTTTCTTTTATGTTTTCATATATTTTCATCAATATGCATAAGAGTAATTTCATTATTTTTAAAAATAGGTAACCTAGGTAATATAATAACTTGACATCATTGTCAAATTTAGAGCTTTTTGAGAAAAGGCATAAGTTCTCTAATCAAATTCATCATTCAGATGTTATTTTTTATGGCAGTTACATATTAATGAAATAGCACTTATTGGTAGTTATATATTAATAAAACCAAGGGCTTTTAAGTCCTTACTGCATACATCTGACATCACCTCTTATTTTCCTTAGGTTCTACGCAGTTTGGATCCAGTAAGCTGTACAGAGAGCTCACCTGATAATCCATTTTCTAAGTCTTCACCAACCACCTTACTTGCTACAAAGAAAAATATTGGACGATTTCATCCCTATACAAGATATGAAAATATAACTTTCAATTGCTGTAATCACTGCCAGGGAGAACTTATTGCCCTTTAACAGTCAATATGTTGGAGGCACACTATAGAGTCATTATTATTTGGCAGCTGGGGTTCTTTTAATGCTAGAAGTATTATCACTTTCTATTTAAATAATATATATCCCCAAAGATGTTTCATGTACTGGACTCCGGATTACCCTTTCTTAATAAATATCTCAGGGTAAGGAAAAAATGAAACTGTGTAGATATATTTAAAATAGACAATACAGGCATTACAGGATGGTTTTCCTAAAGGACTAAAAGAAAAAGATTCTGTACCTTTCTTTTAGGCCCTAATTTATTATTTATCTATCTTGCTATATATTTTACATAAGCAAACTAATTTCTGTACTCTAAAGCAAGGATTGGCAGACTACAGCCTTGGGTCATATGCAACCACACCCATTCATGTACTGTTGTCTGTGGTTGGTTTCATGTGCTACAACAGAATTGAGTAGCTACAACAGGGTTTGTATGACTAGCAAAGCCTAAAATATTTACTATCTGGTCCTTTACAGAAAAAGTTTTCTGACCCCTACTCTAAAGTAAAAGTAGCTGGCAGGGGTCGGGGAGAGAGTGGGATAGGAGTCCTTTCCCTTTTTGGTGATTTTTAGGGGCTACAAAGGAGTCTTATGGAAATACTGTGGGTGAAGGGACTACTTTAAAAATAAATGCTATATGTTAGGAAACTTTTAAATATTTTACAGCCACCTTAACAAATGCTTGAGCAAAACATGTTCTCATTTTGGTTTTGTGCAGGGGATTCCATATTTTGAATGGATGCAACTTGATATATAGAAGAAACATTCTAACTATTGAGCTCATTTTGGCAATTGCAGCACAACAGGAATATCCAATTTGATACTTACGAAATATGGCAGAGAAAGTAGGATCTTTCTAGAACATTGTTCAAACTCAAAAATGCAATTCATCAATTAATTTTTATGTCATATATATTATTATTTACTTATGACTGGCTATCATCAAACATCCTTTTATACACCTTTAAAAATGTCCACAAAATGTTTATACCAAATTACCCTAAGTGGTTGCAGAAGTGCCTATCAGTAAAGAAATCCTCAAAAGACAAATCTGATCAAATAACAATATGTTTTAATGTCAACTTAATGGTTTTGTTCTGTTTTGTTTTGGTCTGATTCATCTGAGTTATAGTTTCAAGTGGCAATAAATTTCTCTACCTTCTTTAGTGTGAATATTTATTTATTTTTCCCCCAGAATGATGTGCTTCAATTCAAGTCTTCATCTAGCTTATACTATTTACAACTGATTCTTCAGCCTTTCCTTTAGGTTTACTTAGTATAAAACATAGAAGAAAACATAGAGGAAAAGCTCCATGACAGTGGATTTGGCAATGATTTCTTGACTATGACACCAGAAGTACAGGCAACAAAAGAAAAAAATAGATAAATTAAACCTCATCAAAATTAAAACCGTCTGCACAGCAAAAGAAATAAGCAACAGAATGAAAAGGCATCCTACACAATGGAGGAAAATATTTGCAAATGATGTATCTATCTATTAAGGGTCTAGTGTCCAGAATAAATAAAGGGCTATGACTCAACAACCTAAAAACAATCCAGTTAAAAAATGGGCAAAGGAATAGACATTTCTCCAAAAAAAGATACACGAATGGCCAATAAGCACATCAAGAGATGCTCAACATCACTAATCATTAGGGAAATGCAAATTGATATCACTTCATATCCATTAGGATGGCTATTACCAATAAAGCAAGATAACAAGTGTTGGCAAAGATGTGGAGAAACTGGAACCCTTGTGCATTGCTGGTGGGAATGTAACATGGTGCAGCCATTACTGAGGACAGTATGGAAGTTCCTCAAACAATTAAACACACAATTGCCATATGATCCAACAATTACACGTTTAGGTAGATACCCAAAAGAATTGAAAGCAGGGACTCAAAAGGATATTTGTATACCAATGTTCATAGCAGCATTATTCACAATAGCCAAAAAATAGTAATTCACATGTCCTTTGATGCATGAATAGATAAAATGCAGTATATACATGCAATGGAATATTATTCAGCCTTAAGAAGGAGTAAATTCTGATATGCTACAGCACAGATGAATCTTTAAGACACTATACTAGATAAACCAGACACAAAAGGGCAAACAGTATATGATTCCACTTATTTGACATACCTGAAATAATCAAATTCATAGAGACAGAAAGTGGAATAGTGGCTACCCAGGGTTAAGGGAAAGCAGAATGGAGAGTTTTGTTTATTAGGTACAGAGTTTCAGTTTGGGCTGTTGAAAATTTATGGAGATGGATAGTGGTGATGGTTGCACAACATATGAATGTACTTAATGACACTGAATTTTACATTTTTAAAAATGGTCAAAACCATAAATCAGGTAATACATATTTTACCACAATAAAAAAAACTTAAAAAAATTATATACATACACTCTTGTAACCACAAACTAGTGGCACACCTCTGCAACTGTTGGTTTAAGAGTGTCAATAATAACAGTTAACTGAGCTAAACAAACAAGAGTTCATATATCAACAAGCTAACATTACACCTTAAGGAACTAGAAAAAAAAGAGCAAACAACCCAAAACTAGCAGAAGGAAGACAACTGAAGTTAGGGTGGCGATAAAATAGAAAAACAATCAAGGAAATCAAAAGCTGGTTCTTTGAAAAGATCCGCAAAATTGACAAATCTGTAGCCAGATTGACTATGAAAAACTGAAGATGCAAATACCTAAACTCAGAAATGAGAGTAGGACATTATTACCAACCTCATTTTAATAAAGGAACAATTATACACCAACAAATTAAATAACCTGAATGAAATGGACAAATTCCTAGAAACACAATTTACCAAAACTGACTCAAGAAATAGGAAATATGAACAAGCCTATAACAAGAGGTTAAATCAGTAATCAAAAACCTCCCAACACCAAGAGTGAATCCTAATGTGAGCTATGGATGTTGGGTGATGATGTGTCAATGTAGGTTCATTGATTGCAACAAATGTACCACTTTGGTGCAGGATGTTGATACTGGGGAAGGTTTTAGGGAGGGAGGGAGCAGGGGATATATGGGAACTCTCTGTACTTTCTGCTCAACTTTGCTGTGAACCTAAAACTGCTCTAAAAAATAAAGTATATTAAAAAACAAAAAACATCCCAACAAAGAAAAGTCCAGGACCAGATAGTTTCACTAGTGAATTCTACCAACTATTTAAAGAATTAATACCAATCCACCTCAGTCCCTTCCTAGAAAATAAAAGCAGAGGGAACAGGGAACACTTCCCAATTCATTTTGAGGCCAGCATTACCCTGATACCAAAGCCAGACAAAGACACAAGAAAAAAAATACTACAGATAAATCTCTCTTACAAATACAGATGAAAAAAATCCTCACAAAATACTAGCAAACCAAATACAATATCATAGTAAAGGGATTATATACCACCAAGTGGTATTTGTCTCAGGAATGCAAGGGTGGTTCAATATAAGAATATCAACCAATGTAATATATCATATTAATAGAACAAAGAAGAAAAACCACATCATTTCACTTGACGCAGAAAGCATTTGATACAACCCAACACACTTTCATGATAAAAGCACTCAGAAAAATAGGAATAGAAGGAGTAAGGGGGAGGAATAAGAATAGAACTTCCTCAACTTCATAAAGGGCATTTATGGAAAACCCACAGCTAACATCATACTTAATGCTAAAAGACTAAAACTTTCCTCCTAAGATCAAGAACAAAACAAGGATGCCCAGGCAGAATGGAATGGCCGCTGGAGACATTCTGTACTGAGAAGCGGCCAGTGGCACGATGGAGCAGGGCCAGGGACCGCTTACACTTGAGATGGACTATGGAATAGCACATCCCAGAGGTGGAAGTCCAAGTCAAACGCAGAAGGACAGCCTCGCTGAGCAACCAGGAGTGTCGCCTGTACCCGAGGTGGTCTCAGCAGCAGCAGCAAGTACCTGTGGTGGATTTCCATGCGGAACTGAGACAGGCATTCTTAGCTGAGACACCAAGAGGTGGTTAAAGCAGTATTGGAACACCTGGGTAGCTGATTCCAAGAGAAAAAAAAACAGCCTTCCCTTAGGTCTTAAGGATCCCAAAACTTTCCTGTAGGTATTGGATTTGGTGGAACAGCAGTCATGACTCTGGGAAAGAGCAGCAAGATGCCGCAGCACATTGACTCTAGGATGAGATGTATCCTGCAAGATGGCCAGATCTTCATTGGCACCTTCAAGGCTTTTGACAAGCATATGAACTTGATCCTCTGTGATTGTGATGAGTTCAGGAAGATCAAGCCAAAGAATGCGAAGCAGGCAGAGCATGAAGAAAAACGGGTTTTGGGTCAGGTGTTGCTGCGTGGGGGGAACTTGTTTTCCATGACTGTGGAGCGACCACCCCCCCCAAAGATACTGGCATTGCTTGGGTACCACTTGCTGGAGCTGCAGGAGGCCCTGGAGTTGGCAGGGCAGCTGACAGAGATGGTCCAGCTGATGTTCAAATTCCCCAGGCTCCTCCTGGGTTAGCAGGCCCTGTCCGAGGGGTTGGGGGCCATCCCAACAGGTAATGATCCCACAGGGAAGAGGCACTGTAGCAGCTGCTGCAGTTGCTGCTGCTGCCAGCATTGCTGGAGCCCCAACTCAATATCCACCAGGATGGGGGACTGCCCCCACACCTGTTGGTCGAGCAACCCCACCTCTAGGAATTATGGCTCTTCCACCTGGTATACGATCACCCATGGGCCCACCAATTGGGCTCCCCCCTACTTGAGGAATGCCAATAGGCATGCCCCCTCCAGGAATGAGACCCCCCTCCACCAGAAATAAGAGGTCCATCTCCTCCAGAAATGCATCCACCAAGACCCTAGGATACTATTGATGCTTCTTAGTCACTTTGTTTCCTGCAATGCGTCTTGTGAAATATGTGGAGTGTTTGTGAGCTTTTGTCCCCTCTGCTGCATTAATATTAGCTAATAAATGCATAGAGCAATTAAACTGTGGGAAAAAAAGACAAGGATGCCCACTTTCACTACTACTACTCTACATTATACTAGACATGTTAGCCAGAGTAATCAGGCAAGAAAAATAAATAAATAAAAGGCATCCCATTGGATAGGAAGAAGTAAAACTACCCCTATTTGCAAATGATATTATCCTATATAGAGAAAATGCAAAAAAAAAAAAAATCACCAGAAAAGTTTAGCGCTAATAAACAAATTCAACAAAGTTGCAGGGTTCAATATCAATGCACAAAAATCATCTATGTTAGTGTTTTGAGTATACAACCCATAAAGAAAATTAAGAAAACAATTCCATTTGCAATAGAATCCAAAAGAATAAATATCTATGAATAAATTTAACCAAGTAGGTGAAAAATTTGTACACTGAAAACTATAAAACATTGCTGCACTAAATGAAAAGACATCCTGTGTTTATGGATTAGAAGACACTATCATTAAGACGGCAATAGTGCCTAAACCCATCTACAGATTCACTGCAATCCTTATGAAAATTCCAACAGCTTTTTTTGTAAAAATGTTGTGGAATATTTAAATGCCAAATTGGTTTTTATCATTAAGGATAAACTTTAAACAACACAAGACTAGTTATAATGAAATGTTAAATTGTCTGGTGTATGCTCAAAGTGCTATAGGAAGTTGAGACAGGATTGAATAGTTCTCTGTGTTTTCTAATTTAGGGTCAAGTGATTAAGGTACAAATACCCAGTTGATAAGAACCTTGTCTTTTGAAGCTTTAACAGAACTCCTACAGCAATTCTCCACTCCCCATCACACTTGTATGTTTGCCTTTGTCCTCCACTCCTTAAGTGCTCTTACACATATCAAGAATACTGTTCTCCCACACACTGGATTCCTGTATAGTCCTATATACCCACAAATGTCTACCAAGGTATGTAAGCTTTATAATATAACTAACAGAAAGGATTTTGCAATCATTCAGATCTCAGAATCTGTGAGCAAACTGCTCACCTATGTACTTTGGTTTCCTCATCTGCAAAGCAAGACTAATAGGGTTGTTATAAGGATTAGATCAAATTATTTATGCAAAGCATTTACAACAATATCAGGCACATTATATAAACTCTCAATAAGAGCTGGATAATTTTGTATAACATACCCAAAATAGTATACATAATTGTTACTATCTTTTTTTTTTAAAAGAACACGTGGAAGTAGGCCTAACCGACTGCTTAGCTTGCCATAGGTATTCAAATTCAAATCTGACATAATTAGGACTTTGTATCAGGCCTTGAACCAGGCTTGTTTAAGAGGTCACTCCTCCTGCCTTATGAAATGTTCTATTGCATTTTTTTTAAATGATAACAGAAACTAAGAATAGATATCTGTCCCTTTTTTGTGTCTGTTCCAGCTAGAAATGTTAAAATAATTTAGAAGTAAAGGAATGTAGAGTTCATTTGTTGTTCAATTCTTTGCATGGACTAAGAGGTGGTATAACACATTACAATGCTATGAGAGAAGAAATTTATTTTGCTCTAGTGTTAAAAGAAATAAGATAAATTCACTATCAACATTACCAAAAGATAAATAGCATTTCCATAATTTAGAGTATGACCAAAGCACACAGGCCATAAGAAATGATATCCAAAATTTTGAGGACAGCAGCTTCCAAATGAAGTATTTAATAGATACCTTCAGCTGTAATGATCAGTAAAACGAAAAGATCTGGCTTCTGACATATTATATAGGTGGTACTGTAACTGTTTAGAACGCTTTGCTTCCAGTCGGAGTTGCCTAGTTCTTTCTTTGACAGCTTGTTGCTCTGCTAGTTTTTCTATCCGTTTCCTTCTTAGCCATCTGTAGAAAAAGACATGAACAGACCTGTTGAGTATCAACCTGAATATACTCTTCATGCTATAAAGTTATTACTACAGACAAAGGAAATTGGATTTCTTTAGATTAAAAAGCTCTGTTCATAACACAAATTAGTATTAACTGAAAATTTTCAGGCTTATACCAAAGGCTCATACAAGGAAGCATAGTCACATTTAGAATCAAATGTTTGAAATTAAGTTTGTCTAATAAGGAAACTGCCAACTAAAAACCTTTTTTAAGTAATAAACACACTATTTTACGTGACATAGGTCCTATCTTTTTTTAAAAGTATGATTTTCTAAGCAAATAAGTATTTGAAAGATACCAAATAACTTATTTTTTGCAACTAACTGTATTCTAAAACATTACTTAAGTAGCATGCAGAATACCAGCATGCAGAAATGTCGCCTTGCTCTTCTTGGTGGAGAAATTATAGAGCTCTTGCTTTTCAGTGCATAAAATAGTTCTCCCTTAAAATGGAAAAATAAGCCTAAGCATAAGAAACATCAAAAAGGGTGAAGGAAGAGTCCATATTCTAACAAATTTAAGTCTATAAAACTTGCTTAGGTAAAATAACATTAAAAATAACTGTATACTCACATCTCTGGTATGAAAGTGCATACGTGGTGTGTGTGTGTATATATAATTTTTTCAGAAATAAATCCAGACAAATAAATAACTACATTAGTATAAAAGAGACTTAAGAAACCTCATAATCTAATGTTGTGTGGTTTTGAAATTGGATATCAGTTTGAGCAAATTAACTGTAGTCATTTAGGGGTCGATTGGGAAAAAAATGGTTATAGGCTAGATATTAGATGAGATCATTAACAAAAATAAGCAGATTGCAGAACAGTATATACAGTATGATCTCAATTTATATTTTAAAACTGTAAATATATGTACAGAGAAATATCTAGAAGTTATGCAGTACAGTGCTAACAATAGTGATTCCTGGGTGATGAAAATGTGAGTTTATTCCCCTCCATTTCCACAATGCACATTCACTGCATCTGTTATAATAAAGGGATATGGATATTTTTTTAAAGAAGGAAAGGAAAGAAAGAGGCAAAGAAACTAAAAAGAGAAAGATAGCAAAAAAGATAGAAATGAAAGAAAGAAGTGAACTACAAACAACTGGACACAATATTCACTCCCTCTCCCAAGGCGTGCTGGCAAAATTATGAAGCCATGTCTGTTTCCTCAGAATAAACCAGGTAATACAGACTCTCACCCAGGCAACTGAAGGGAGACCAGGTTTGCCTTAAATTACCAAAATATGTGTCCAAATCTCCTTTTCATTTGGTCTGTACAGATCTTCCTCCTCAGCCTGAATGCTTTTCTTTACAGAAAAATATTTATTGGTAAATGCAACTCTTTATTAAGTTTTCCTGAGGACTGTGTAGGAGAAGCTGTAACCAATATTTGGCCTATTTCTCTAAGAAATGAACAAATCAATCAATCAATCAATGGTAAGCTATCAAAGGTTATCACACTGGTGCCATAAGAAACAATTTTAGTATTGAAAAATACCTTGAAAAAATGGTATAGATATTATGCAAAATATGGAGTTAAAGAATTTTCTCACATATTGTTAAAACTGTGGCTTTAAAATTGAATAGGTATGTAATGAGATCAATTTTTTAAAGTTTTATTGACTATATAACTTTCTAAAATGACCATGAGGAAGGGGGAAAAATGCCCTGCCTTTGACTTACTGTTTAAAGGCCCTTTCACGGCCTTCTGTTCCTTTAAGGAAGAATAAGCATTCCTCTTGCTTTCGCAGTTCTTCTGTCTTTCTTTCTTTCAACTGTTCTTCGTGCTTTTTTTTAAGCCATAATCGAAAAGCTTGCTGTGGATCTCTGTTTTCCTGCTGTTTACAAAAACAAGCTTTGCTTAATTTAAAGAAACCAAAACTACTTTTTGAGGCCCTGCCTATAAGACCCTATAGGAACACGTCCTACTCACCAATTTTTCATAATAATACCAATTTCATTACTTGCGCTCCTTGCATCCAAACCAAATACATGACCTTTGAATCAGCAACATTGATAACCCTTTAGTCAGAAAATTCAACATTGAACTCACTGCTCTCTGGCTTCTTTCAAAAGTCTTACTGAGGTAATCAATAAATGAAGTGATCTGCAAACTTTTCAAAGCTGAGCCCTTTGACAAATAAAATAATTTTGCACAACGGCACATACACATAAAACATGGTTGAAGAAATGTTGGGGATAGGCAGTATGAGTGAGTTGAGGTCTTGGTATCAATTCCTGAAGGAAGCTCCATGGAAGCTCCACTGGAATTGAAAACCAATGACCCAACATTTGTGTTACTCAAACTTTCTTTTAAATTCTACTTTCGTTTTTAAGTTTTAAGAGCATCTAACTGCCAAGCCCATCTCCAAAACTGTAATTATTATTATGGAGGGTGGCAGTGAGAATTTTCAACCATAAGAACTTTTTCATAAGGATAACAGCCATGAGGATTTTGTCAAAAGAATGGGCTAGTGGGAGCAGCTTATTGTATGGTTCTTCAGACTTCATGATGGATACTATATTCAGGGATAGCTGAAAGACCTCTTATTTGGGAGAATAAAGAGAGCAAAGGGAAAGATTTGGGGCTCTTTAGTCTTGGGAAAAGCATGACTCACATGGATGCCTGGCTAGAACACAAAAGGAAAAGATTCATTCATTTAATACTTTCACCAAATATGAACTCTGTGATAGAGAAGACCACCTCCTACACCTTGCATTTTCCTTTATCTGTAACCCATATTGCCCAGTATGCTTCAGTCTAATTTATATAATTTATACAATTTAGGATCTTTGATGTATAATGCAGAACTTTGTGAGGAGGTCCCACGGACCTACAGGACCATTGCTGAACACTTAAAGTTTGGGAATGTCTGGAGATGACTAAGAAGTGTTCAATCTGCAATTATAGATTAAAAGAGTTAAGAATTCAGGGATAAACAGAATTGATGGGTATCACTGTTCATCTATTCATTCAACAGCTATTTACAGAGTATCTACTACACAGAGTATCTACATGCACATAGCTACTGGGATGCATCAAAGAAAAAAAAACAAGCCTCCCTTTCTCATACATTCCATACCTGCACTATACAATAAAGTAGTCACTAGTCACATGTAGCTACTTAAATTAAATAAAATTAGAAATTTAGTGCCTCAGTCACGTTCAAATACTTAATAGTCACATTATGGTTAGTGGCTACTTTATTGGATGCTGCAGATATAGAATATTACCATCATCACAGAAAACTGTATAGGGCAGTGTTGTTCAAGATAAGGAGATGAAAATATATGATTGATTGACTGATTGATATGTCAGAGAGAGTAATAATGGGAGAGGTGAGGAGAAAGGATGGTATTTATCAATAGATAGAAAGTGAGGGAGGGCTTCCCTGGTGGCGCAGTGGTTGAGAATCTGCCTGCCAATGCAGGGGACACAGGTTCGAGCCCTGGTCTGGGAGGATCCCACATGCCGCGGAACAACTGGGCCCGTGAGCCACAATTACTGAGCCTGCGCGTCTGGAGCCTGTGCTCCGCAACAAAAGAGGCCGTGATAGTGAGAGGCCCACGCAGCGCGGTGAAGAGTGGCCCCCGCTTGCCACAACTGGAGAAAGCCCTCGCACAGAAACGAAGATCCAACACAGCCATAAATAAATAAAATAAACAAATTTAAAAAAAAAAAAAAAAAGAAAGTGAGGGAACCATTTATGGGATATCTAGAAAAAGAGTATTTCAAGCAACGGTAACAGGGCAAAGGACCTGAGAAGGGATTATACTTGGCATGACCAGTAAATAGCAAAAATCCACTGCAAGAAGAAAACTGGAAAATTCACAAATATGTGGAGATTAACGTGCTCCTGAGCAACCAATGGGTCAAAGGAAAAAACCAGATGGGAAGTCAAAAAATAGCCTGACACAAATGAAAAGGGAAGTACAACATACCAACACTTATGGGATGCAACAAAGACAGTTCTAAGAAGGTGAGATCAAAAAACCAACCTAACTTTACACCTGAGGTGTAATTAGAAAAAGAGATATAAACTAAGCCAAAAGTTAGTAGAAGGAAGAAAATAACAAAGATCAGAGTGTAAATAAATACAACAGAAACTAAAAAGACAATAGAAAAGATCAAAGAAACTAAAAGCTGATTTCTTAAAAAGATAACTAGACAAACATTTAGCTAAACTTACCAAAAGAAGAGAGGACTCAAATTAATAAAATTATAAATGAAAAAGGAGACATTACAACTAATAGTACAGAAATACAAAGGATCATAAAAGACGATTATGAACAACTATAAACCAACAAACTGTAAAACCCAGAAGAAATGAATAAATTCCTAGAAACATACAACCTACCGAGACTGAATCAGGAAGAAATAGAAAATGTGAATAGACTGATTACTAGTAATGAAATTGAATCAGTAATCAAAAATCTCCCAAAAAACAAAAGTCCAAGACCAGATGGCTTCTAGAAAATCAACAGAAGAATTAATACCAATTCTTCTCAAACTCTTCCAATAAACAGAAGAGGAGAAAACACTTCCAACCCATTTTATGAGGCCAGCATACTGTGATACCAAAGCCAGACAAGGATACTACAAGAAAACAAAATTAGAGGCCAATATCCTTGATGAACAGAGATGTAAAAATACTCAGTGAAATATTAGAAAAGCTAATTCAGCAGTATATTAGAAAGGGTCATATACCATGATCAGGTGGGATTTTCCAGAAATGTAAGGATGGTTCAAATCTACAAATCAATCAGTGTTATACACATTAACAAAATGAAAGATAAAAATCATATGATTATCTGGATAGATGCAAAAAAGCATTTGACAAAATATCTTTTCATGATAAAAACTCTCAAGAAATTGGGTATAAAGAGAATATAATAAAGGCTATATATCACAAGTCCACAGCTAACATCATACACAATAGTGAAAAGCTGAAAGCTTTTCCTATAATATCAGGAGCAAGACAAGGATGCCCATTCTCACCACTTTTATCCAACACAGTTTTGGAAGTCCTATCTGAAGCAATCAGACAAGAAAAAGAAATAAAAGCCATTCAAATTAGAAAGGAAAAAGTAAAACTGCTCTATTTGCAGATTACATATTATTATATTATTCTATATGATATAGAAACCCTAAAGGTTTCACTGCCCTAAAAGTGTTAGAACTAATAAACCAATTCAGTAAAGTTGCAGGAGACAAAATCAATATAAAAAAAATCAGTTGTGTTTCTATACACTAACAACAAACTATCTGAAAGAGAATCAATTAAATAAGTCCTTTTAAAATAGCATCACAAAGAATGAAATATGTACTTAGAAATAAATTTAACTAAGGAGGTGAAAGATCTATATGCTGAAAACAAAAAGACATTGATGAAAGAAACTGAAGAAGATACAAATGAATGGAAAGATATTCCATGCTCATGGACTCGAAAAACTAATACTGTTAAAATGTCCATACTATTTAAAAATTGTCCATACAATCTAAAAATTCATTATAATCCCCATAAAAATTCCAATGGAATTTTTCACAAAAATAGAAAAAAAAATCCTAAAATTTGTACAAGATCCAAATATCCAGTGTAATCTTGAGAAAGAAGAACAAAGCTGGAAGCATCACACTTCCTGATTTTAAACTATATTATAAAGCTAAAGTAATCAAACACTATAGTACTGACAGAATAGATACATAGTTCAATGGAACAGAACAGAGAGCCCAAAATCAACGCATGCATATATGGTAATTAATTTTCAACAAAGGAACCAAAAATAACAATGAGGAAAGGACAGTCTTTTCAACAAATGAAATTGGTAAAACTGAATTGCTACATACAAAAAATGAAACTGAACACCTATCTTACACCATACACAAAAATCAACTCAATATGGATTAAAAACTGTGTGTAAGACCTGAAACAGTACAACTCCTAGAAAGAAATATCAAGGATAAACTCCTTAGCATTGTTCTTAGAAATGATTTTTTGGATTTGATAGCAAAACAAAGACAGCATAAGCAATAATTTTTAAATGGGACTACATCAAACTAAAAAGCTTGTGATCAGCAAAGGGAACCTTCAACAAAATGAAAAGGCAACCTATTGACTGAGATATAATATTTTCAAACTACATGCCCAATAAGGGGTTATATCCAAAATATACAAGGAATTCATATAATTCAATAGCAAAAAAGAAAAAAGCCCAATTACAAAATAGGCAAAGGACTTAAATAGACATTTTTCCAAATAAGATACACAAATGGCCAACATGTACATGAAAACATGCTCCACATCACTCATCATCAGGAAAATGCAAACAAAAACCACCATGAGGTATCATCTCATACATGTTAGGATGACTATTATCAAAAAAGACAAGAGAAAACAAATGCTGGCAAGGATGTGGAGAAAAGGGAACTTTTGTGCATGGTTGGTGGGGATGTAATCTGGTATAGCCGTTATGGTAAACAGTGTGGAGGTTCCTCAATAAATTAAAAATAGAATTATTATATGATCCAGCAATCCCACTTCTGGGTATATATCCAAAGGAAAAACAAAACAAAACATTATCTGGAAGAGATATCTGCACTCCCATGTTCGTTGCATCATTATTCACAATAGACAAAGTATGAAAACAACTTAAGTGTTTGTAGATGAATGAATGGCTTGAGAAATGTCACACACACACATGCACGCACACACATGAATATTATTCAGCCTTCAAAAAGAAGGAAATTCTATAACTTGCAATAACATGGATGAACCTGAACCTGGAGGGCATTATTATAAGTGAAGAATTATATATAATAATAAATATATATTTTATATATATATATATATAGTACTTATTATAAGTGCCAGACAGAGACAAATACTGCATAGCACCATTTACATGTGGAAACTTAAAAAAAAAGTGTAGTTCATAGAAATGGAGAGTGGTGGTTATGAGGAACTGTGGGGTTGGGAGAAATAGGGAGAAGTTGGTAAAAGGGTGTAAACTTTCAGTTATAAGGTGAAAGAAGTCTGAAGATCTAATGTATAATATGGTGAGTATAGTTGATAACACTGTATTATATAATTGAAATTTGCCCAAGAGAGTAGAACTTAAATCTTTTCTCCAAAAACGGGGGAGGTGATGTATATGTTAATCAACTTAATGGGGGGAATCCTTTAATAATGTATATGTGAAAAAAAAAAAATAATGTATATGTGTATCAAATTATGTTGTACACTTTATCTTACAATTTTATTTATAATTATATTTCAATACAACTATAAAAAACAGATCACACATACACACAAAAAAAGAAATAGAAACTTAAAAGACAAAAAACAACCTAAATTCCCTGAACGAGCTTAACAGTAGATTGGACATTGCCTAAGTGATGTCAATGCCAGAAGATAGATCAATAGAAATTATGCAAGCTGAAAAAAGAAAAAATGTTTTAACAAACAGAACCTGAGTAACATCTGAGATAACAACAAGTATCCTATCATATGTAAAACTGGATTTCCAGAATAATAAGAGAAAGATAATAGGGCAGAAAAAAATATTTGTAAAAATAGTGGGCAAAAATTTCCCAAATTTGGTATAAAACATCAACTTACAGATACAAGAAGCTCAGCAAAGCCCAAGTTAGTCAAATTCAAAGAGAGTCACACATCTACTAAACTGCTGAAATTCACATCAGAAAAAGTTTAAAGTAGCCACAGAAAAAACATTTCATACAAAGGGACAATGATAAGAATTACAACTGACTTCTAATTAGAAACAATGGATGCAAGAAAACCACTGAACATCATCTGTAAAGTGCTGAAAGGAAAAAAAACCCAAAAAACTGTCAACCCAAAATTCCATATCAAATTTTAAAAAAACTTCAAAAACAATCTATTTCTGATAATGATTTAGTATATACATATCATAATCCCTAAAGCAATGATTTCAAAAATAATTCAGACTAAAAACTAGATAATAATAACTAATAACTAAATAACTAAAAGCCAATAAGAAAATAAAATGGAACATTTTTTAAATACTTGATTAATCTCTGTAAGAAGGCAGAAAAAAGATGAATAATGGAGTTAAAAACAAATGAAACAAATAGAAAGCAAATATCAAGATGGTAAACTTAAAACCTACCCTTATCAATAATTATAATTAAATATAAATGAACTCCTGTTAAAAGTAACAAATTTCTGGATTAAAAGATCCAAATATATGCTGTTTGCACAAGTAACTCTTCAAATATAAAGACAGATAAATTGAAATTAAAATATGAAATAAGCTATAACATGCAAATGTTAAACATAAGAAGGTTACTGTGACTTCATTAACATCAAAGTAGATTTCAAGATAAGAGGGACTCATAATGTGAAAATGTCATTCAATCAGGAAGACATAAATTCATAAATGCATACACACAAAACTTTTAAAAATATGAAGCAAAACCCAATGGAACTAGAAGGGAAATAGACAAGTACACAATGATAGTTTAACATAACTTTCTCAGTACTTCATAGAAGAGGGGGAAAACAGTAAGGATATAGAAGATTTAAACAACATTATCGACCAACTTCAGCCCATTGACATTAATACAACACAACATCCAAATGTAGAATACAAAATGTATGCAAGTGTCCACGGAGAGTTCACCTAGATAGAGTGATGACACACATACATATGCTTACATATGTGTGTATATACATACAGTGCACACGTATCATTTATATATAACACTGACCAAGAGAAGCAAAGCTCATTACAAAGATGGAAAGACATTTTTAGCTATTTCTCCTTAAATGGCAATAAAAATTCCATCGCCTAAAAGCATTTTTAATTCAATGTAAAATAGGTCATTCCACAATCTATATATTGTAAAGATATTTTCTGGAAACTATGACTCACATTATACAAAATATCCCACAGAAGTGACCAGCAAAATACACTTACTATCACAATGCATTAATAAGCCAAATTAATCAACTGCCAAAGTATACTATAGCTCAGCTTCAGTAGAGACAAATTTCACAGAAGTTCTTCAGAATATTATTCGTTTATGATATAATTTCTAGCTAAAGTTAATTTTTGAGACAGACTTAAAATATAGCAAAAAATTAAAATACCAAAGGGAAATATATAACCATGATATCTTCTAACCAAAAAAATTTTTAATTAGTTCAATGTGGCTCATGTTTTTAGAGAATATAATTCAAAGTTTTATTATCTCTAAATAGAACACAATAGAAAATTAAGGTGCATTTATTTTTACAAATGCCCAATAAAAATATAACATTAGGCTGAATGCCATGAGACCTGAAGGTCCGTCATCCCCCAGGAAATTATCAGCAGTGCAGTCACAGGGGTTTTTCTTGGTCAGTGATTGAAACATAAGCTCCTCTCAACTTCTTTACTCTTAAATACTACAGTAATGTGCTATCCTTCTAACCTACCCAATCTCAAATTCCTTCACTCCCTCCAAAATCTTTCTAGTTTCTTCTCTACAATTCCCATTCAATAATATAAAGACTTCCAAACATCCCTCATTCTCCCAAACCATTGCTAGGACCCTGGCCTTAAACCTCCTTTCTTACCCAAATCCTGATTCTCCCGTAAGACACAGCTTTTCTCTCTTAAATGGAAGCTGCATTTTTTGCCATACTTCAGGTACTTCAGAGGTCTGGTGAAGAAGTTAATATACTCTTTATTCCTTCATACTTCTTCAGAACTCCTGAAGAGTAGAGAACTACTTCTTCTCTACTCTTAAGTAAAGCCACACTCCTTTGATATTTGTATTATTTGACTATATTACTCTAACAATCTCTGGTCACAACTGGCTCAATGTACCTCTCCATCCTAATCCCAAGTAACACTTACAACTAAATGAATGAGCCATTCGACATCCAGCCTCACAGATTTTTCATTTTTTCATTTTCTACGCCTTTCTTTTTTTTTTAGAGCTCCTGACTTATTTGTTTATTTATTTACTTTATTTTTTTGGCTGTGTTGGGTCTTCGTTTCTATGCGAGGGCTTTCTCCAGTTGCAGCAAGCGGGGGCCACTCTTCATCGCGGTGCGCGGGCCTCTCACTATCGCGGCCTCTCCTGTTGCGGGGCACAGGCTCCAGACGTGCAGGCTCAGTAGTTGTGGCTCACGGGCCCAGTTGCTCCGCGGCATGTGGGATCCTCCCAGACCAGGGCTCAAACCCGCGTCCCCTGCATTGGCAGGCAGATTCTCAACCACTGCGCCACCAGGGAAGCCCCCGCCTTTCTTCACTGCACTTGCCACCCACTCCAATAGCCACATCCACATCCCCATCTTTGAAATCACTAATCTTCTCATTCATATTTCCAGTCCCAACCTCTGTCCTGAATACTAGACACATTTCTTCAGTCAATCTTCAACATCTTTACCTGAAATTTTTGTAGGTACTTCAAACTCAGCAACTGAAATGATAATTTCCCCCAATCAGTATCTTTTCTACCGCTCCAGTGAGTGGCACCATCACCCACCAAGTTGCTCAGAAGAGAAAGCTGGTGTATTCTCTTTACACCTCATTCTTCCTCACTCACATATCTAGTTAATTATGAAGTTCCTTCAATTAATACTCTAAAACAAATATCACATTTCACATCTCTCTTTCTCTCTCTCTCTGCTGTTATCATTCTAGCCCAAGTCACCATCATTTCTCACCTAGACAACTATATATGCTTTCTAAGTGCTCTCCGCATGTCTGTTCTTGCCCCCTCCAATCCATTCACAGCATGGCAGTCAGAGTGATCTTGTGGGATTGCAAATCTAATGTATCACTCCTCTGTTTAAATAATCTCAGTGGCTTCCCATGACAGGATTAAATACAAAATTATAGACCCCAACATGCCACATGATCTGATTCCTACTCACTTTCTGGATCCTCTCAAACTCACCAGGTTAGTTCCTGTCTCAGGCATTCTCACATGTTCTCCTGGCTTAAAACAAATTCCTCTAATTCTTGGCCTAATTTCTACTTCTACTTTACTCAACAGAAAAATCTTTCCTGATGCACATATTTCCCTCATTATGATCTCTCATAGCTCCTTTTTTTCATAGCATTCATCACTATTTATAATTATAAATTTATTTTATATTGAGACTTAAAATTTTTTTTTCAATCCCTACTAGATGAGCGTTATAAAACATAGACTAAACCTATTTTTCTGGGACTTCCCTGGTGGTGCAGTGGTTAAGATTCCATGCTCCCAATGCAGGGGGCCTGGGTTCAATCCCTGGTCAGGGAACTAGATCCCACATGCATGCCACAACTAAGAGTTCGTCTGCCACAACTAAGGAGCCCGCATGCCTCAACTAAGGAGCCCACATGCCACAACTAAGGAGCTTGCAAGCTGCAACTAAGGAGCCCTCGAGCCACAACTAAGGAGCCCACCTGGCGCAACTAAGACCCAGCTCAAACTAATTAATTAATTAATTAATTAATTAAAAATAAACCTATTTTTTCCATGCTGTGCCTAGAATAGCATCTGTCATATAGTAAGCAGTTAAAAAAATATCTATCGAATACATGAAAAAATTTAAATTGGCATTTCTTTGACTCTACCAAATTTGTATCTTGCTCTCATATATTATGGACATCCATATTTATCCATATTTGAACTTACTATACATATTCTTTGTCCATTTTTTATTGGAAAATTCAAAAGTTTTGCTTTAATAATATAAATATTAATAGTAACACTAACAATTATGACAATTTAAAAGTCCTAATCAGCTTTTAGGATATTACATTAAATATAAAGGTAAATTTGGAGGAACCCAAATCTTTTTAATATTTAGTTCATTCATCCAGGAATATTATAGGAGTATCATATTTGTTTTCATTTAGCAAAGAACTCATATATTTATAATATTTTACCCCCCATCTAGGAATATTATAATTGTTTTCATTTGCCAAATTCACCTTTTTGGTCCCCTGCAAAGACGCTCCATAGAGGTCTTACACATTCCTGTTCAGCTCAAAGTTTTTTATATATGCCTATATTCCTTCCCCTTTTATATTTTTCTATGAGGTTTTTGCTGTAATACAGAAAGACTATAAATTTTTGTATATTTATAATATAAAACACCACTTTGCTAATACTTATACCTCATTTCCTTTTCTCTTAATAAATTGGATAGAACTCCCAGAATAAAATTATTTATTATAGAGGGGAGCCTTACCTATCTCTGACTTTAATGGGTATGCCTATAGTATTTCCTAAGATGGTATTTATACTGTAACCCACATTTTATTAGAAATACTTAAAAATAAATTATAATAAATACTAGTAAATACCCTTTCTATATCTTTCAAGATAACCATAAATTCTCCTTTATCTACCTATTATGTACTGAATATATTAATAGATTTGTTATTATTGGTCCATAATTTCCTTCCTAAAATAAACCCTACTTGGTTATAGCATAGTATTATTTTACTATACAGTTGCAGACAAATTTCTCAATATTTTCTCTTTTAGTTTGTGGTTTCAGGTCTACTACCTTAAAAGGTACCATCCACCCCAAGATTTTAAAAGCTAAATATTTCTACAAATGGCATAATAAATGTAAAAATATATCATTTTGTCAGCCTAGGAAAACATATTTACAGACATAATAGACAAAGGATTAAAATCTCTAATATACAATGCAATAAGAAAAATAAAACAAAAAAGAAAAGACTATAAATAGGAAATTCACAGAATACACACAGGCTCATATACAATAATAATGTATATTATTAATTCGAAGAAAAATTAAGAAAATAAACTACGTACAATGTTAGACAGGATGTGTTAAACATTCACTCTTCTATACTGCTGGAGGGACTATAAATTGATACGACCTTTTAGGAGGTTAATTTTGCATGTTTAACCACAGCTTTCATTCTGGACATCCAATAAGTCATAAATTTCCAAGAAACTCTCCTACAGAATATTGATGTTCTCCTACAGAATGCACGTGTTCACAACAGCACTGTTAATTAATAGAGCAGTATTAGAACCAATCTAAATATGTACAAATGAGGAATGGTTTAATAAATTAAGTTACCTCTGAAGAGTAGAATATCATGCACCTATTTGAAAAGAAAGATCTAAATGTAATGATCTAGAAATATGTCCTTGATGAATGAGTGAAAAAAAAGCAAACCGTATAATAAATTTTTAGCAGATAAACATGTAAATATAAATAAGACCTGGAAGGATTTGCAGCACACTGTTAAAAGTGGTTACCACTAGGGGATGAGCCTAGAAGGGCTTAGGATTGAATTTTCAATTTTTACCCTATATACATTTTTTAAATAGTATGGATATAGATGATTTTTTTACTTTCTCTTGGGTTTTTTGTATATTTTGAACTTTAAAAAATTAAATAATTTGAGGTCTTTGTTACTTTTCACATAAGATTTCTACACGTCTACTCTTGTGAGACCAGTCTGTAGGGTTTTTGTGTGCATTGTCCTATTTAAATATCGAAGTTATACTATCTTAAAAAAATGAATTGGTAGCTTTCCTTTTTCTGTGCTATAAATGAATAAAATAGGAATCATTTGATTTTTACAAGCCTTCTTAGAATTTAATTGTAAGTCATCTGCATGTGGCATCTTTTGCAAGGGTAGTTCTTGGACCACTTTTTCTACTTCTTCCATGGGTTTTTAGTCTGATAGACTCCCTTCTGTAAATAAATTCAACTTTCATATCTGTATGAACTCGTTTTTCGCAGAGAAGTTTTACTTACTCTACTGTTCATGTCTTCAATTTGCTTTGCTCGCTGAATTCTCCTCATTTCTAGGACCTGCTCTCTCTTCTTTTGCAACCATGCTTTAAACACCATGTCATTCTCTTTTTTCTTTTCTTTCTCTTCTTCTATTTTCCTTTGTTCTTCCTGGTGGAAGGAATATCCAAACACATTAATGAAAAATTAATAAAATTATATATGTGTTATCAAAGTAGAGAGATACATTTTGAGGTCTGAAATTAGGATTCCCTGCCCCTAAAAATTTCCATCTGTAAATTGGGCCTCCCTAAAAAACAGGACCTCTAATTTGCTTAGGGAAAAAAATGAAGACTTTTCAGATAAATTAAATTGTCAAGATAAAGTCTACAATTACATAGATCTACATTATACAACATGCTGTTCAAGAATTCCTTGGATCTCTCCTTCACTTCCTAGTTTATTCTTGGTATTTAACTCCTCCAATTGCAGCTGTGCAAAAGAGAAAAAAACACCACACTCTAGAAGCACTACATGGGGTCTATAAACATCTTAAATCTTAAAATTTTTTACATTATTGTTAAATTTGCTAATTGTGATACACGGCATTGTGGTTACAAAACAAAATGGTATAAACATTTTCTTTCTGACATGTACAATCATTTCTGAAGTGTACAAGTAGCAATGATGGGCTGTCTAGGACTTGCTTTAAAAATACCTCAGCCAGGGACTTCCCTGGTGGCACAGTGGTTAAGAAACCCGCCTAACAATGCAGGGGACGTGGGTTCGATCCCTGGTCCGGGAAGATCCCACATGCCGCGGAGCAACTAAGCCCGTGCACCACAACTACTGAGCCTGCACTCTAGAGCCCGCCAGCCACAACTACTGAGCCCACGCGCTGCAACTACTGAAGCCCGTGCGCCTAGAGCCCATGCTCTGCAACAAGAGAAGCCTCCGCAATGAGAAGCTCACGCACCGCAACGAAGTGTAGCCCCGGCTCGCCGCAACTACAGAAAGCCCGTGCACAGCAACGAAGACCCAACACAGCCAAAAATTAATTAATTAATTAATTAATTTAAAAAAAAATACCTCAGCCAAAAAAGGAAGAGATGAAGCAAATATGCCAACATCTCAAATGACTTTTGAATCTGGGTAATGGAGACACAGGGGTTAATTGCACCTTTGTATGTGTTTGAGATTTTTTATTATAATGTTTAAAAATATTTTCAACTAGTGTATAATCATAAAGTAACATTTCTGCTATCAGAAAAATATTTAAGTAATTAGTTAACTATGAGAACCAAATGCACTTTTAAAACTGCATTATTCAACTAATGTTATAAAAGAGAGTTACTTAAACTAGAAGTGAGAGTACCTCACTGGTTTAAGTATAAACCAGTTATGAAGAGTTATAAAATAGTTACTGGGAACAAAGCAGCATGTCATAGTGGAAACAGCACCAAGCTAGAAGTTAGGAGATCTGATTAACAATCATACTGCCATCATAATATGTCAATTTGGGCAAACCACTTAACTCAGTATTCTCATCTATAAAATGAAGTTGTATTAACAAGCTCTTAAGTCTCTTCCAATACTAAAAATTTAGCATGGAAATAAACTGAATTATAGAATCCATGTTTAAACTGTTTTCAAATAATGGAATTCAGAGTTCTTTCCTTACATTTTGACAATATAGCAAGCCCTTCTAATTCTTTTTGATTGAACAAAATATAGGAAGGAACGGAAAAATTCTATCCAATTAACAGCATAAAATGTCTTTTAAAATACCAGTATACTATTTTCTAAGCCCTAAAGGAGCTTACATTATATAATATGTGAATTTATTAAATATTAAATTTTATATTTAAGTTCATTTTTACCAAAAGGATTTTGGATGCCTTGCATGAATATAGACAGTATTGTAATACAATTATGTTTCCAGACAGAACAGCTGGCTTATACAGAAGATATCAGCCAAAGCACAGATACTACAGTTGCCAAAGAGAACAATGAAATGATGCACTTAGTGTAGAGAGATGGAGTATAGCTGCCCAACCCAGCAAATATTTTGCTGGGCATAAAAAAGGAAAGCCTTCCCCTGAAACCAACTAAAAATATTTTAAAGTCTTAGCACTTAAAGACAATGCCTTCAGCAAGTACATAAGCAAAGGGAAATTTAGTTATGAGGATCCTGACATGAGAAAAGTATATCCCAAAACATAGCGTTTGACACCTAAAAAAGAGGATCAAAAGAAAAACAGAACTATCCATCAGTCATACCAGTTAAAGATTACCATTAATTCATTGGTGAAAAGACACTGAAATTATATAAAACCTCCTGCATAACTTTTACAGAAGTATATACTCAAATACACATAGATGTATGTGTGTGTACAGCAAACATATAGTTCAGTTATTCTCAACAAATTCTTTTGTGTTATCATAAAGTTCTGAGTTAACAGATCCTTTAGGTACCTATTATATACCTGAACCAAGTAAGCTGAGTCTGGCCGTTAGAGTTCAGATTTCAGTACCCAAGTAAGCAAAATTGTATTAAGTATGCACCCTTTCAGATTCCTACCTGAGTGTGCTATAGGTGACACATTCTTACTAACTTCATTTTTTTATCTTTTTCTGCTAATGTGAGTTTGATTTAAATGCCAGAAATTTCCATAATTTCCTACATAAGGAGAAAATATACCATTTCTCAACAAATGACAAGAAAACTGGGATTTTGACTTTGCTACAGACAAGTTGAGGGACTTCAGTAAAGTTATTTAAACTATCTAGACTATAGTTTTCTCACCTGTAAAATAATCTCTAAGGTTTCTTCTAATTGTAAGGTTCTATTAACTGTGATTCTGTTGCAGTTTGGTATTTATAGTTAGACATTTCATATGGTTCAGCTTCATGCTATCAGGTATCCAGTAAAACAGAGAACCAGGGCGCTGATTTAAGTAATTTAGAGAAAATCCCCCAGTTTTAGTACCTAGAATTTTGAATTATAAAATATTTTTATTTAAGAGCAAAAAAAAAATCCCAAAATAATAATAATTTTGGATTCTGTATGGCATTTTGGAGACATTTCATTTAGGTTATGAGGTTCTATTCTTAATCTAAAACTAAAACCCCTGAAATCAAGGAATTGTAATGTTGATGAAAATAATCTGTAATAGGAATAGAAAAGAGTTTTATTCCAGCCAAACTAAGGACTATAGCCCAGGAGACACAAATTCAAGAAGCACTTGAATGGTGTTCCACTGGACTACAAAATGGGGGAGGCATATATATAAGCAAAAACTGCAAAGTTACATAAGTTGTTTGTCAAGAACTAGGATTGAAGCTGGCAAGAAATAAGGGTGCTTGTTAAGCAAGGATCAGTTGGTATCTGAAATGGTTGGTATCTGAAATGGTATCTCAAGGGGAGACCTTGAGAGCATAAGGTTGCAGCTGGCAGATATTATTTTGGAAAGGTCTGCTGATATACTTGAATTTGATACAGTTCAGAAAATTCAAGTTCTCGGTGATACAGGAATACATCTGAAACCACATCCACAGTGACCACCCAGTGCCATTCTGGATGCTTGGACCATAGTTTTATATCTTGTCAGAACAAAGAACAAACATCAAGCGTGAGAGGCGTACATCCCTTCAAGGTTTCAAAAGAGACAGATTAACATGTACACAGTAAGTCAGTATGACCTTGGTGTCTGGGAAGGGAACCTCATCTTCAAAGGAGTACTAGCATTGGTATCATGGGAAGTGGGGGAGCATTTATCCTATCTTCAAAGTGGACATTCTAAGCAATCTGGTAAATACATTCTTTTTTTTCTTTAACGGTGAAAGCAGATGTACAATGTATGCTTTACAGGTCATAAGACAGGCTGTTCTAGTTAGCATAAAGTTCAAGACAAATTATGTATAAGCCAGAATGACTTCCCCATACCTCAATATGTGAAAATGTCTTCCATCAGTAGGCCTGGAAGATATATGAAATACACACACACACACCAGAGAATATAATCCAGTCCCACCTGTTGCCTCCTAAACCCCAACAAATTTGTGCCTTCATTTTTTCATCTGACATCTGATTTTCACCTACCTCATAACAAGATTACTTTCAGCAGTCACTTAACTTCTCTGAGCCTCACCTTTAAAATGAAAGGATCAGATGAAGTCATCACTGAGGTCTCCTCTAGCTCTAACTTTCATTCATTACTATGCTTTTGTGATCCTTACAAGAAAGGACCAAGGTAATCACGGTGCTTGTTCCATAAACACAGATTCTTAACACTTAACCACTTAATCTAACAAAAGAGAAACAAAACAAGCAAGTAGATATATAAAATAATTTGAAGAACCATTTCAATTCCTACAGCATTTATAAAACATAAAAACATATTCTACTTTCAATATAATGCCCACTTGTGCTCTCACCTCTCTCTTTAGCTTTTCTCTCTTTTGTTCTAGTCGTTTTTGCAGTTCTTTCTGTCGAGGAGAGAGACGGTATGTTGAGGTCACTGGAGATACATCTGCAGACTGTGTCCTATGATTAGATTTTCCATTCCCCTTACTTCGATCTGAGTTGGCAGCAGAACCTGGATGAGTGTTGGGGTTGGCTGGTGGCTGAGGGATATAAGCCAGTTGCTCTTCTGTTGTTGAGTGAGCTAGAGCATGAATTGTTGCTATTGGCTCTTCTTTCTTGACTCCACTGACAGATAAATTGGGAGATATGGGTGACAACTGCTGAGGTTCATTTTCTGTATAATTAGCATTATTAATGGGGGACAAAAACCCCTGACTCTCAATGTCTTGTAAATTCAGAAGTTCAAACTTTCCATCTCTCTCTACTAGTATTTTCCTATCCTTGTTTTCTTCAGAATTTCCATCAGTAAGTGACAGGAGCACATTTTCTTGTCCAAATTCATTGGAAATACATAACTGAGACAGTTTTCCAGACACATTACTTTCATTTTCAAGATAATTTTTGTAAGTATCAGTGTCTTCCAGAGGAGGAACTTCCAAATCAACTAATTTGTCCTTGAATTTAAGTTTTCGTTCCCTTTTATCATTCACGGGTTCTTGATTTTGTAGAAGCTTGTTGGCTTGTATAATTTTCTCCATAATATATCTCCTTACTTCCTCATCCTCTTCCTCCTCCAGGTCTTGCTGGCTTTCTAGTTTGGATTCCTGTAAAGAGTTTTCACTGTCTGAATCTGATATGGGATCAGAAGGTTGAATACTTGGTACAGAAATGAAGTCATTTCTTCTTGATGAAACCTCATCCTTGAAAGATTTGTCAGGATCAGAAAGCTGCTTGGTATGTTCTATTTCTGTTTCATTCTCTTCTAAGCCTTGGTTAATATTCTCTTCATTCCCACAAGCCATCTAGAAAAACAGAGTTGAGATTTGTTTTCAGTAAAAATTGACACTCTTTTGTCCATTTATATGTAGACAATCCAAAATGGATTTTCATACTCATGTAATTTATTTTATAAGTGGGAAAATTTACATGCTTCCTGCTCATACTTCACTCATAATTTTCTAATTCATATTTATGAGCACCCCAAGGGAAAAGCACTTCAGGAAAAATTTAACTCTAAATTTGAATTTGATGTTGCTAAGTACTAGACCGGTTTTTTTTTTTTTAATTTTATGCCAATGTATAAAAATGTACCTATAAATAGTACAATATTATTTTAATATTCCTCCCTCTATAAAATTTTCCTCTCTTTACAGTTTCAGAAGAATATATTTCTAAATGTTTTCTCCTTGTAATATTTGTATTTTTCAAAAAGATATCTTTCTCCCCAGGACCATTATAAGGTCACTGCCTTTGGTCAAGTACTAATAATTTTGAGGTTCCTATAATCTTTTCAGATTAGTATTGCTGCTATTTTCTGCAGGACCTATACCCAAATATCAGGTCAAGTTTTAGCTCTGGATCAGATTTTCTTTCCTCAGCTATCTTCAGAGGCTCCAATAATCTATGTTAAACACCATTATATAACTTGGTCTTACTTTTTTAAAAAATTTAATTCCACATGAACAGTAAACCAGCATTATCACATCACAAAACCCTGCTCCACATCTGTTTCTAACTAATGGTTTCTTACCTAGCATCTCTCCTACAAACATGTATCCTCACCTACCAAACACTTTGCCCCTAAAATATATAATTTTTTCTCTTTCTCAGACAATTCTCTCCTCCTGAAAGAGTTCCATGGGAGCTACTCTTTCCTGCTCTCTTCAACCCCTTAAAATTCCCTTCCTCTTTTACTAGCTCAGTCACCATCTCTAACAGCCTCTTCTTCCTAACCTGTACAACACTGCTGTATGTCCAATAAGTAAATAAACCTGACCCCCTAAAATGACTACCAAATAACTAAGACCAACTAAGATCTCTGCCTTGTAATTTTTCTTTTTAGCCTTATTTGATTCTCTGGCTCATTTCTATAGTATCTGTTTCCAAATTCTCCTTTAGCTTTCACTTCTTTGTAAAACCCACCACAATAAAATCTTCCCCCGACCCTCACCCCTGTTTCAAGTTCTGTCATCCATTTTTCCTACCAGCCGCAAAGGAAAAAGTGATTGTAATAATCCACCAGAATGAGCAAGATTCATTACAGCTTTCTGTTTTGACCACTGCTGTATCCTCAGCACTTAGAACAGCCTCTGACACATGGCAGGCGATCATTACTTTTTGTTGAATGAATGAAGAAAGAAATAAAACAATGAATTATCATTATCACTTCTCTAATTCTATTACCCTGTGCTGTGGCTCTCACACTCTTCCAGTCATGAGACCTTGGTTCAGCATTATTGCTCTGGGTATCTCTACCTCTACTCATTCTGATTATTTTTTTGTTAAAGATGCATAAAACTCCCATGTAAAAGTCATCTTAGAAAAGTCTTCACTTTTTACTCTGTTGCCATTTCCAAATATCATCTAACCTATCTGTCTTCTCCATTGCATAAGAAAGCAAGAAGGAACTAAGAGACAGTTGTGATGTAAAACCTGCTGTCTTCATTTCCTCATATTCTTTTCCTTAACTCTCTTAAATCTGGTTTCTGCTGTAACTACTCTGATCAATGTCCCTCTAAAGTCACCTTTTCTTATCCCCATCTTGGTCCTTTTCTTTATTACTTCCCTATTTATTGACAATAATTATATTATGCATAATAATTACATATTATCTACTGTAATACACATATGTAATATAATTAGTGTCAATACATTTGCATATATATACACACATATATATTATATATGGATACACATACACACTGTATATATGTAAAGAGAGAAAGAAGGAACCTTCTGTGAACCAGGAACTGGTTCATTTTCCTGGGCTTCCCTTCTACATGTCTGATAAATAGTACAGAATCATGTTTAATGGATCCACTTTTTCCTACAAATATTCCTATGGCTCAGTCTTTGACCTTTTACTTTTTTCTGTATATTCATTCCCCTAAAATTCACTCTTAAGGTTTCCAATATTAGCTGAAAGACCATGTTTTTGAGGATTTGCTTTATTTTTCATGTATATTAAAAGAATAACCCCATGATTTTACCCAGGTTCATATAAAGTAGAAATTAACTATTTGTTTTTTACTTTTGGTGCAATAAATTATTTATATTATGTAAATTATAATTTTAATTTTTTAATTATAATTTTGGCTTTATTAAGTGCTAACTTAATCGCTGTTCTCTCACTAATTAGTCCTATGCCTTAGGACGTTTAAACTCTCCATGCCTCAATTTTCTCATCTCTAAGATGGGGATAATGACACTTGTTCTATGTATATCAAAGGAATTTTGTGAGGTTTAGATGAAATAATATATGTGAAACTCCTCAAGAACTACAAAACACTTTGTTAATATAATTACTATGAACTCTGTTGACAATTTATATATACCTCTATTATGCTGGCACCACTTTTTTCTTTTTCATTAATCAACCATTCCAGGTCCTTTTCAAAGTCATCTTCATATTCTCCACTATCTTTTGAATCAGTTTCTTTATTTTCATCCATTTTCTGTGTGTTAAAGGAGAATGCTATAAGATTAAAAGAGATAAGGTGTACGTCATGTCCACTTTAGCGGTAGTACGGAGTATGCTTAATTAGCTTACCTTTAACGTTAAAGGTAAGCTAATTAAACATAGAAACACAAATTATGGAATGTTCAGAATAAACGTATCAGTATACCCTAAAAGAGAGACTTAAAAGGCCTGACATTTTCTAGGTGTACCATTCCTAACAACCATTCCACCTCTCCGCAATTCCTGACACCCTATTTACAAGGAGACTGAAAAAGGTGGATAAGAAAACTATCTGAGGCTTAGAGAAGGATTTTCCACATCCCTACCAATCATTAAAACTCCTTGTCCAAGTAAGAGCTGATGAATCAGCTTTTTAGTCTCACTCGTTCACATTTTCTCATAGTCAAATAAAAACAATTAAATTAATTCTGATCCTCAGTTTCTCAATCCATCTAGTAATTTATATAGCAAAATTATAATTTGTGATCTGAGAGTTTTTTTTTAACTATGTAACAACTGACTCTCAGTTATAGTAAATACTAATTTCCAGAGAAGTCAAACTGTTGTCAATTCAAAATAAAATATATCTTTTTCATAAAAAAACAAACTGTGATGCCTAGTACTATCTGGAAGGCAGTGACAAGAAAAAACAATGTCAGATGACAGTTAATAAATGTTTGTGAAAATGGTGTAAAACTTTTTATGAAAATACCATTCAGCCATTTTTATGAAAAAAACTAAAGTTATCTGTAAATTGAGGTCAGTTCCAAGTCCTAATTTTTTGGTCCATAATTTTTCAAATGGAGGAAGCATTTCAATCTTTACCTATAACGTGCCTTTATGTGTGTGAGCATACTATATATATGTGTGAATATGTACTGCAATTTTGACAAATATTTGTTGAACACCTACAATATTCCTATAAAAATTATAAAATATGCTCTTGAGCCTTGACACAGAAGACAAACATAAACAAAATACATAAATTTAAAATGTGGATGAAAAACATAAATTGAAAATGTAGGTAAGTGGAAAAAGGGTATATTATAAAGGACTGTGGAAAGAAGAATAAAAAAGCAACTAACTCAGTTTAAAATTGGAAATATCAAGGAAAAATGAGATGGGTTTTGAATAATGAGTACGAGAGTTCATCATCTATCCCAGACAAGAGAACAGCATGAGAAAGAATTAACACAGAAGTGCATGGAATTTTCCAGTGTGGCCTGAACATAAATGTGCTCCTGGAGAAAGGTCTAGAAGAAATGAGAAGGCATCAGTTTGATGTCATATTTTCTTTTCAAAAAGAAAATGGTTGAGGGAAAGTTGTTTATGTAGAACTAATTGTCATGAAATAGCCAAAGGTAGAAATATACAGCAATAATCTGCATACGTTCCACTATTGACTTAAACAAAAAGAGAAATGCTCTATAAATATACTTAGAATTTTAGGTCCAGTTTCAAAAGAACTGTAGAAATATGATCTTCAGGGCCCCAAACACCTGGGACCTTGTTTCTATACCTGCCTTCTCTTGCTCCTACACCAAGAATAAGTTGCCTAAAACCTTTTCTGGAAGTAGAAAGTACAGATGTCAAGAACACATGAAATCTAGGTACATTTTTTAAGATACAAAATGAGAGAAATTATGTTTGATTTGATAAACATAAAACATCAAACTCTGTTGTGGCCATTAGCTTCACTTTATTCTCCCCAAATGTTTGACCAGACTACCTAACCTGGTGCCAATTTTACTAAAGCAAGATTTACATTTTTTTCCTTCTACTGTTCACCACCAAATGATAATGAAAGCATGTGGGAGACCATCTTTCCACTAGCTGTACAAGCACTAGCTAAGAGAAGAGATAACACTATGTGTGAAAAACCTTTTGATAGGTTTTAGTGCACAGTAGGTTCAAAATGAGTTAAAAGGATGAGATAATTCAAATAGATACATGTACCCCAATGTTCACAGCAGCACTATTTACAATAGCCAAAACATGGAAGTAACCTAAATGTCTATCAACAGATGAATGGATAAAGAAGATGTGGTGTGTATATATAAACAATGGAATATTACTCAGCCATAAAAAAGAATGAAATAATGCCATTTGCAGCAACATGAATGGACCTAGAGATTATCATACTAAATGAAGTAAGTCAGAAGGAGGAAGACAAGTACCATATGAGATCACTTGTATGTGGAACCTAAAATATGACACAAATGAACTTATTTATGAAACAGAAACAGACTCACAGACATAGAAAACAAACTTTTGGTTACCAAAGGGGAAAGGGGGTAGGGGAGGGATAAATCAGGAGTTTGGGATTAGCATATACAAACTACTATATATAAAACAGATAAACAACAAGGTCTTACTGTTAAGCAACAAGGTCCTACTGTATAGCACAGGGAACTATATTCAATATCCTGTGATAAACCATAATGGAAAAGAATATGATAAAGAATATATGAATCACTTTGCTGTACACCAGAAGCTAACACAACATTGTAAATCAAGTATACATCAATTAGAAAAAAAAAATGATGAGGACAAAAACATAAATGGGCTCCAAGGCTGAGACCTGACTGAGGTACAGATAACATAGGAAGCTCTGTATGCAGTTTGTTACAGTTTAGAGAACAAAAGACAAGCTGGAACACATTCAGAGGTTGGTAAACCAGGAGACAGGGAAATAAAAGACAAGGAGAAGGGAAGAAGGCGGGTTATGAGAATAAAATGCCTTAAAGCCAGTATTCTGAGGAATACTTGAAAACCCTCAGAATGTTAGCCCACAGAAGAGAAATCTCCTAAAGGAGAGTCATGACAACTGCTTTACAATATTAAAATGGTCACCATGTAAAGGAGGGTTGGACTTGCATTATTTCAAACAGTAAGACTAGTACCAAGGACTAGAAACTCAGGGGCAAATTTTGCCACAATGTAAGACAGAATTTACATTTTCAAACTTGCCCTGAAGTGAAGTGAGCTGTGTTCCCTGTTGATCAAATGTTTATACAGAGCTCGGAAGATAATCGCAGCGTGACTGTTTCAAAGGAGACTGAAACTTTAGACAAACGATTGAGCTAGATGACCCTTAAGGTTTATTTTAACTTTTACTATAAGACGCAAATTAGCAAATAACTGCCGACTTATGAAATGCAAGAGAATGTAAAAACAAATGCATAGTACCATGATAATGCTTACTCTAAAATAAATTATCAGTGTCTGAATAACTGAGTTCAAGACTTAAATTCTAAAGTCTATTTCATTTAAATGTCACCACCTTTCCTCTGCAGAGTTCTTAATATTACTTCCCCTTCCCTCTCAAGACAAGTTAGTTTTAGGCACACTGAGTGTTAATTATTCAACTCAATTATTCAACTGGATAATTATAACTATTTCTAATGTATTAGTTGGACTGTATCCTTCTAGATACTTCTTTTAAGCTAAAAATAGGAAATGGACTTTCTTAAAGGACTCAAAGTAATGCCTCAATAATTTGGAAATCAGAGGTTGAGAGGAATATTTTGAAGTGACCTGAAGAAAACAAATCAATGTTTCAGAGTGAGTTTATTTACCACTGCCTAAGCTGCAAAACAGGCTAAATCACGTGAACTGTTTTGTCTACTTACCTACCAATTAAAAGTAAGGGTGTCGGGGTTTCCCTGGTGGTGTAGTGGTTAAGAATCCGCCTGCCAATGCAGGGGACACAGGTTCAAGCCCTGGTCCGGGAAGATCCCACATGCCACGGAGCAGCTAAGCCCGTGCACCACAACTACTGAGCCTGTGCTCTAGAGCCTGCGAGCCACAACTACTGAGCCCATGTGCCACAACTACTGAAGCCCACGTGCCTACAGCCCGTGCTCCGCAACAAGAAAAGCCATGACAATGAGAAGCCCACGCACTGCAAGGAAGAGTAGCCCCCGCTCGGCTCAACTAGAGAAAGCCCACGTGCAGCAATGAAGACCCAATGCAGCCAAAAATAAATAAATAAAATAAATAAATTTTTAAATTTTTTTAAAAAAGTAAGGGTGCCAAGAATGATATAGAATAGACTAAAACTCACTGTGATCCAAAACACTTATATAAATAATACTATTTTTCACAGTCACATATGCCTTAGGATAATCAGCTTTATTTTCAGATCAGGAATCTTGAAATTGATTATTTTAAGATGTTTAAGTTACATAACTAATTGTTAGAGTAAGACTTCTACGGAACTCATCAGTGCTTTCCCTTAATTTCATAAAAACATCGTTCTGACCTGTAAATAAATGGTTGCCTGAAGACTCCAGTAGATACGCTTTACTATTCACAAAGTATCTCACCCATGTGAAAACTCAAATTTAAAACTAAAACATAGAATCAGCAAAATAAATAAAAATAAAATAATTACAAACTAAACATATTAGGTATTATTAAATCAAACTATTATGCTATAATTAAAAAGAAAAAAAAAGCCATAGTTGAAGTGACTCAAGGAAGTAAATGAAGTTCATCAAATAACAAGTGCCATTCTTCTCCTGTAACTTCAAAAAATTCATGGATAGTTCCCAAGTAAACAAAGAACATAAATCATAAGCTCTTGTAACGAAGTCCCTTAAGCCTTTTTCAAATGCGTCACAGGATATTCAATCCCCTTCAGGTTTTTTAATCTTCATCCCCAGGGTACTGGCCATATGGTACACAGTCTACATTCTGGAACAGAAATACATTTTACACAAACTGAATCACCTAACACGTATTCCTTGTGAGTTTCACACATTCAATGTGTATCATCAGTAAAAACCTATGTAGGTGGCTTAGGCCAGAACCACCCTCTTAATAAGGAATTGTAGCAAGAGACAGAAATTAATTCCTTCCTCTTATGTGTCTGCTAAATCCCATGTGGTTATGTGACTGCAGATTTTTTAGTGTGAGTCTAAACTAAGCCCATATATACACACAAATTTCATAACTTTCTTTCAGGATTCAAAACACTCAAAAATAGTTTTATCTAAATCATTGACTCCAGTCATACTATTTTAAGCTTGTTTAAAATCTAAGAAAACGGGAAGAACGTCAAACAAAACGCCTTTTAATATAAAATAAGTACTTAAGCAAAAGCTAACCAATAATCACATCATGAAACCATCTGGCCCATTCTTACTGCGGCATCCTACCCAGACTGTGATCCCATCAGTAAAAATATTTTTAAATCATAATCTGTCACACAGTATGACGATAAACAATATTTTACAAACATCAGTGGTAATTTTAATTTCTAGCCAGGGTCCCAAGGTACCACCGACTAACAATACCTTAGCCTCTTCATGGAAGCTAACATTTCAGGAGTGACTTTTTTCTCCCAGGGATGAGAACTTTTAGAGGCGAAAGAATATGACAAAAATTAGAAAGGAAGCTACCCTCCGAGGGGTTTCCCTCATACAGAGCGAAGTAAGGCGGAATTGCCTGGCTTCCCCGCCAGCGCCAAGCTCCGTGGACCCCGGACTCAGAAGGATGAGGCGCCAGCACGAAGTCTCCTCACTCGCTTCTCTACCCACCTTTCCTCCCAGCTGTCCCAGACGTTTACCCCTTTACCCTCTCTCCCACCGTAAATATCTCCGCATCATCCTTCCCTTCGCTCCCTTTATATCCCCTCCTGCCTGTGTAAGACGCAGCGGCTGGGGTCACAAAGTCGGCCAGGGGAGTTCTCCTTTCCTCCTTTTTCTAAGCTCTGACAGTGAAGCGAGTGAGATCCCAGAACCTGCGCTGCAGCAGCCAGGACCCGGCTGCCATGGCAACGGCGCGTCTCCGCGTCTTCCATCCGGGCCTCTTTCGCTGCAAGGGCGCAGGAGACCAGCGCAGACGCAGACGATAGCCTAAGAATACCTACCTCTCCAGGCGCTCTTCCTGATGCGGCAAACGACCTCTCTGGCTGCGGTTTCTGAGGAAACGACCAAGAAATCCAAGCATCACCCGCAAGTTTCACGAGCGTTAGTAAGAACTGGGGAAAGTTTACTCTCTGGGTTGAGTTTTCCAACGTGTGTCTCTTGCCGGATACGGACTTTATTAGAATGAATTCTAGAGGTATATTGCCGTAAGTTGTTTTCTTCACCATTAACTTCCAAAAGTAGTTTCAGCTTTCATTAGTAGATAAGCACATTGCTAATTAGTGACCGGAAGATTCCCCATCCCACCCCCATCCCCCCTAATCAAAACCAAACTTTTGCAGCTAGAAGTTATCATACTAAGTGAAGTTAAGTCAGAAAGAGGAAGACAAATACTATGTGATATCACTTGCATGTGGAATCTGAAATATGGCACAAATGAACCTACTATGAAACAGAAACAGACTCACAGACGTGGACAACAGACTTGTGGTTGCCAAGGGCGAGGGGGTGGGAGAGGAAAGGACTGGGAGTTTGGGATTAGCAGATGTAACCTATTATATATAGGATGGATAAACAGCAAGGTCCTACTGTATAGCACAGGGAACTATATTCAATCTCCTGTGATAAACCATAATGGAAAAGAATATGAAAAAGCATGTCTATATGTGTATAACTGAGTCACGTTGCTGTACAGCAGAGATTGGCACAGCATTGTAAATCAACTATATTTCAATAAAAACATAGAGTAAAATAAAATATAAACTTTTATTGCCCAAGAGAATGGTCAAAGGAAATAGGATGTTTGCTCCAGCTTTCAAGCATGTCAAAATGGTCATCTAGAATTTTCTCAAATCCTCTTTAAAGGTCATCTTTATGTATGAAGGGGGAGCAAGGTGATTTTGGGGCTGTGGTGACAAATGACAAGATTTTAGGAACTGTCCATTCCCTACCAGACATAAAGCAGGGAGATATGAAAATATTTCCTCAGCACATT
This sequence comes from Balaenoptera ricei, assembly GCF_028023285.1. NCBI lineage: Eukaryota > Metazoa > Chordata > Mammalia > Artiodactyla > Balaenopteridae > Balaenoptera > Balaenoptera ricei. The sequence goes on from NC_082639.1 coordinate 131,822,117, forward strand.
CCATTCATATTATTTTTGTTTATTATTAGGATTTCTATCATTTGGTAAAATGGAGAGCACCTTTTCTCCAAAGAGGAGCAATATAAAACTGAATTTTTAAGTATTCTCCAAACTGTACAGTAGACTAAGTTAAAAAACATAGAAAAGATTTAAGGTTAAGATTAATTACAATATTGAGTGCACTTCCTAGCTACAGTGTAGAATGTATAGTTGTAATGACCTAATGTTTCTTCTGCTGCAGGACTTTGGTCTTAGGCCAAACACTTGAAAGAGACAAAAAATATAAAATTATCAAGTGTTGAAGGTCAAAGGAATTTTAGTCAAATCTCCTTTAGTGAACATGGAATTACTACAAAGCGAAAGTTGACCTTACGTTTCTGAACTCCTAGTTGAATATTTTTTCCACTGACCCTCCTAAATATTTTAAGTATTTTTGTAAATATTAATGGAATATAGCACCATTGTTCATAATATCCAAAAAGCAGAAACAACCCAAATGGCCAAAAAATAATGAATGGATACATAAAATGTAGTATATCCATTCAATGGAATATTTCAGCTGTAAAAAGGAATGAAGTACTGATAAATATTCAATACTACAACATGGATGAACCTTGAAAATGTTACTGAATTGGTCAACCGGACCCATGCTTAGAGAATAGATCCTAAGTGTTATCACCAAAAAAAGAAAAGTAACTATGGGAGGTAATGCATGTGTTAATTAACTTGATTGTTGTAATCATTTATACTTATAAATATTATATATAGTATAATATTTAATAATATATAATATTTACATATAAAATATTTATATATATAAAGTCATCATATTGTACGCCTTAAAAATCATGTCATATAACCTAACTATATACAATTTTTATTTGTTAATTATACCTCAGTGAAGCTGGAAAAATAAAGTCCTCTTTTCTCTTCTCTCTAGTGTGAGCCCTTTGGACTACCAATGACTGCACAAGGAAGGAGAATTAAGGAAATATAAAAACAGGATGATTTAGGTAAATGCAGGTACAAAAAGAAAAGTTTTCTGCTATCCAGGCCCTTTCACTTAGATGGACTTTAATGCTCTTCAAAGTCAGAAAATGTTAAACATCAATAAATGACTGTGTTTTAGTAATAGGCAGCAGAAATGTGTTTGGAATTTATGACTCATCAAAGACTGGGATTTTTTTTTTTAATTGGGGTATAGTTGTTTTACAATGTTGTGTTAGTTTCTACTGTACAGCAAAGTGGAGTTCCCTGTGGTATACAGCAATTCTCATTAGTTATCTATTTTATATGTATTAGTGTATATGTGTCAATCCCAATCACCCAATTCATCCCACCCCCCACCCTTTCCCCCCTTGGTGTCCATATGTTTGTTCTCTACATCTGCGTCTCTATTTCTGCCTTGCAAACTGGTCCATCTGTACCATTTTTCTGGATTCCACATATATGTGTTATTATATGATATTTGTTTTTCTCTTTCTGACTTACTTCACTCTGTATGACAGTCTCTAGGTCTGTCCACGTCTCTACAAATGACCCAATTTTGTTCCTTTTTATGGCTGAGTAATATTCCATTGTATATATGTGCCACATCTTCTATTTTTAATTAATTAATTTATTTATTTATTTTTGGTTGCGATGGGTCTTCATTGCTGCATGCAGGCTTTCTCTAGTTGTGGCGAGCAGGGACTACTCTTCGTTGTGGTGCATGGGCTTCTCATTGCGGTGGCTTCTCTTGTTGCAGAGCACAGGCTCTACGCATGCAGGCTTCAGTAGTTGTGGCTCACGTGCTCTAGAGCGCAGGCTCAATAGTTTTGGCGCACGGGCTTAGCTGCTCTGCTGCATGTAGGATATTCCCAGACCGCACTTAGAACCCATGTCCCCTGCATTGGCAGGCAGTGGATTCTTAACCGCTGTGCCACGAGGGAAGTCCCCATCTTCTTTTTTTTCAATTAATTAATTTTTTTTTATTTGGGTATAGTTTTTTTACAATGTTGTGTTAGTTTTTACTGTACAGTGAAGTGGAGTTCCCTGTGCTATACAGCAGGTTCTCATTAGTTATCTATTTTATACATAGTAGTGTATATATGTCAATCCCAATCTCCCAGTTCATCCCACCCCCCCTCCCCCTCTTGGTGTCCATACGTTTGTTCTCTACATCTGCATCTCTATTTCTGACTTGCAAACCAGTTCATCTGTACCATTTTTCTAGATTCCACATATATGCGTTAATATATGATATTTGTTTTTTTCCTTCTGACTTACTTCACTCTGTGTGATAGTCTCTAGGTCCATCCACGTCTCTACAAATGACCCAATTTCATTCCTTTTTATGGCTAAGTAATATTCCATTGTATATATGTACCACAACTTCTTTATCCATTCGTCTGTCAGTGGACACTTAGGTTGCTTCCATGACCTGGCTATTGTAAATAGTGCTGCAGTGAACACTGGAGGTGCATGTGTCTTTTTGAATTATGGTTTTCTCTGGGTATATGCCCAGTATTGGGATTGCTGGGCATTATGGTAATTCTATTTTTAGTTTTTTAAGGAACCTCCATACTGTTCTCCATAGTGGCTATATCAATTTACATTCCCATCAACAGTGCAAGAGGGTTCCCTGTTCTCCACACCCTCTCCAGCATTTACTATTTGTAGATATTTTGATGATGGCCATTCTGATGGTATGAGGTGATACCTCATTGTAGTTTTGATTTGCATTTGTCTAATGATTAGTGATGTTGAGCATCTTTTCATGTGCCTCTTGGCCATCTGTATGTCTTCTTTAGAGAAATGAAAGACTATGGGATTTTACAAATAGCGATCACTGTGTATATGAATAGTGCCATGTGTTTTCCCTCTCCACTGGTTAATTTAATACTAGTTATAACTATAAATTTCGAATGTCCATTCTGAAAAAATGATCCAAGAAAGAGATAAAACTCCCCCAGTTTTCTGTCATTGTTCATTATACATAGTATAGAAATAAGTACACAAAATGAGGAAGAGAGCAGCATAAAGTTGAGCAACTCTCTTTCAATAAAAAAAACACTTTGAAGGCTTTGATTTAGAAAAGCCAATATTTATTTAACTTAAGTACCTGGAAGAGATTAAATAAATGCCAAGAATTAAGAAGACATGACTGTACATGTCTTCTATAAAACTGTTCAAAGTAATACACTTTACAGACGATATTCAGATTCTGCATAGAGTCACAATATTCTAAATCATTCAACAAATATTACTCAGCACTTAAATGGCAGACACTGTTCTAGATACTTGGACTATATCAATGAACTATCATATTCCCTGGAAGTCAGAGTTCCAACTATCTCAAACACCTAGAACCCAATTGCCAAAAAAAAAAGGTGCAAAAGTCTCAGAGTCCTTTGCCTTACTTTATTCTAATAAGTTCAGATCTCTGAGTTCCTAGCCCAGAAATTAGAATGTTATCATTTGAAAGGAAGGGAAAAAGAAGAGGTGAAATTTTAAGCATGTATTTTTCTGAATTTTATACCTATACATTCCACCTTTAAGGCTCATTTATTTACAGAACACAAGGGCTTTATAATGTTTACGTACATGTATTTGAAATCGATACATTAACATCTGGATCTTTTGTAAATTCAAAAAGCTATTTTATAATGTAGGGAATATTTTCTTTAGGAAGTGAAAAATTCACCGCCTTTATGGAGCTCACCTTCTAGTAGGGAGAAAAGACAATAAATAATAAACATACTAAATAAGTAAATCATATTGTGTGTTAGAAGGTGAGAAATGATATATAAAACATAAAGCAAAGAAGAGAGGATCAGAAGTGTGGGGCTATGTTGTAGTAATGGGGCTGCTATTTCAAATAATTTAGTCAAGTTAAGCCTTATTGAGGTGACATTTGATACTTTTAATAGTAGTTATACACAGATTTGATGTATAATAATATTTATCAATTACGTATATATTACATATCAGATATATCTTATATTTGGATATAGTTATAATAAAAATATAGCAACTGCTGAAAAAATCAAGACATTCTTTCTGTAGTGCACTATTATGAGTGTGTCACAGTAAAGGCTGGAGAGCTTGAGTTTGCATATGACCCTTAGCAGCAGGACAATCCCTTTTTCAGCTTGTATGCCAGCAATAAGTACATCCCTTTAACACAAAAAAATTATTCAGCACTTGTTTCATGTGTTCAGCACTTTTGAGTGTATGCCCAGCCCCCATAAGGCAGAAGTTTCAAGGGATCTCCTGCTATGAGGCTCTAGCTTAACTCAGTATGTGATTAGAAATCCTGAAATCTGGGAGAAGGATTTTATAGAAATAAATTATAGAGGGAAAGAAGCAAAATGAATCAGAGGTTAGCCTTTGAGGAAAAACAACAAACATAATTTACCTTTTAAATTATTGACAGGAAAACCCTCTGTTTATAAGTAGTGTTTTATTGCCTGATTGAATAACTACTCTTTGAAACTACCCATATGGTTAAACATTAAGTGCCGTTTGCTAAGCTGTCCTATAGGTCTAGCTCTTTGCAGTTTTATAGCAGAAGTTGCACTTTCTTGACTTCTAGGCATACATATTTAATGTGAAAAGCAAAAAATAATTAAATATGAAAGCTAAACTACAAAGGCTCTATTTAAGGTATGCAAATAGTATTGATGACTAGTGATAAGAATGACCCTGCTTATCGTCTGTGCGAGATCAAATAATTGACTCATCAACATGAGGAAATGCACTTCAGGTCACTCTGTTGTCATAAAAATACTTTTAAATTAATAATCTCTATAGTCCTTCATGTTCCACTTATATTCTTTACTATTAACATCACCCCATAGAAAGGCAAAGTACATTTCGCTTTATTGAAGGTAATATACAATTAGGCATAAAATTTGCCTGTGATTAAGTTTATATTCAACATGTTCCCAAAGGAATTTGAAGCTGCTTGCAATACCATCCTGGATACAATGAATGGTAGATATAGATGAAGCGAATGCCAGTATGCTAACACTAAGAGTCAGTTCAGTTTCTGTAACTGAGTTTTCAAATTTTAAGCAGCTAGTGTAAAAATGGAAATAAAGTACACTTTCTAGCTCTTAAAAGAAATCACATGTGTTCCTCAAGAAAAACCTGTTGTCCTGGCATTTATTTTTAAAATAATTTCTTTGGTGGGGTTTTTAGTAGGAGTAGTCAGTGATGAAAGGGACAAGGCCTTCAGTAGCATTTTTATAACAAAGTTATAGACAAGTTCCCTAAGGCTGTTCCGATTTTCTTGAGAATAATAATTTTTTAAAGCTATACTTCAAAACCATAAACTTAAAAAAATTGACTTTGAATTCTTCCAACTTTTTCTCTTCACCTATGCCTGGTGAATGTCTCCTGCCTTAAAGTGACAATCCAATAGCAATGAGGGCTGTCTCTCTTCTCTGGGGATGGCAATATCATTAAAGCTCATTACAAAACTTGGATATGCAAGAGTACCTATGCATTAACTGAAAATGGACTCATCTTGTCTTCTGAATCTACATGCAAAGAGTGAATGCCTCCCTAGAACGTATATGGCCACAACCGAGAGGTTCATGTCAGCAAGCCACACTCTTCTAAAAATGTAAATCAGATCATACCCCTCTCTGACCTTCCAATGCTATTAGAATAAAATTCAAATTCCTTAACTTACTTCCAAGATTCTGCATAATCGGGCCCCATCTTACTCCTGTAATCTCACCTCCTACCACTTTGCTGCTCATTTATGATACACCAAGCACCTTGACCTCCTCTCTGTTCCTCAAGTACGTCGAGCTCTTTTCCATCTTTGCTATTTCCTCTGCCAGGAATGCTCTTCCCCAGATATTTGCACTTCTAAATCCTTCTCATCCTTTAGGTAAGAGTGGACATTCTTGCCTTGTTTTTGATTTTAGGGAGAAAATGCCCAATTTCTCACCATTAAGTATGATGTTAGGTGTAGGTTTTTTGTAAATGTTCTTTATCAAGTTGAGGAAGTTCCTCTCTATCCTTAGTTTACTGTAAGTTTTTGGGTTTTTTATTTATTTATTTTTTTTTAATCATGAATGGCTTTTGGATTTTGTCAAATGCTTTTTCTACATTAATTGATATGATCACATTATTTTTCTCTTTAGCCTGTCGATATGGTGGACTACATTGATTGATTTTTTAATGTTGAGCCACCTTGCACACCTGGAATAAATCCCACTTGTTTGTGGTGTATACTTCTTTTCACTGCTGGATTCAATTTGCTAATATTTTGTTGAGGATTTTTGCTTCTATGTTCATGAAAGATTTTAGTCTGTAGTTTTTCTTTGTTGTAAAGTCTGTTTGTTTTTGGTGTTAGGGTAATGCTGGCCTCATAGACTGAGTTAGGAAGTGTTCCCTCGGCTTCTGTTTTCTGGAAGAGATTGTGGAGAATCGGCATTATTTCTTCCTTAAATATTTGGTAGAATTCACCAGTGAAACCATCCAGGCCTAGTGCTTTCTATTTTGGAAGGATATTAGTGATACAATTTCTTTAATAGTTATAGGCCTATTCAGATTGTGTTTTTCAAGGAGTTCATTCATTTCATCTAAGTTATCAAATTTGTGGGCCTAGAGCTGTTTATGTTATTTCTTTATTATTCTTAAGTGTCCATGTAATAATCCCTCTTTCATTTCCTTTTTTTTTAAATTTTATTTATTTATTTATTTATTTATGGCTGTGTTGGGGCTCCGTTTCTATGCAAGGGTTTTCTCTAGTTGTGGCAAGTGGGGGCCACTCTTCATCACGGTGCATGGGCCTCTCACTATCGCGGCCTCTCTTGTTTGCGGAGCACAGGCTCCAGACGCGCAGGCTCAGCAATTGTGGCTCATGGACCTAGTCACTCCGCGGCATGTGGGATCTTCCCAGACCAGGGCTGGAACCCGTGTCCCCTGCATTGGCAGGCAGATTCTCAACCACTGTGCCACCAGGGAAGCCCCCCTCTTTCATTTCTGACATTGGTGATTAGTGTCTTCTCAGCCTGGCAAGAGGTTTATTGATTTATTGATATCTTAACAACTGTGTTTCATTAATTTTCTCTGTTGATTTCTTGTTTTCAATTTCATTTTTTTCTGCCTTTTAAAGATTATTTATCTTCTTCGGCTTGCCTTAGGTTTAAATTGCCCTTTTTTCTTTAGTTTCTTAAAGTGGAAGTTTATATTACTGAATTTGGATCTTTCTTCTTTTCTAATATATGTCTTTAATGTTATAAACTTCTCTCTAAACATTGCTTTTGCTGCCTCCCACAACTTTTGATAAATAGTATTTTCTTTTAGTTCAAAACATTTTTAAATTTCTCTCGAGACTTCTTTTTGACAGGTGTATTTAGACATGTGGCTTTTAACTCCAAATATTTGGAGGTTTTACAGTTATCTTTCTGTTATTTATTTCTAGTTTAATTTCACTGTGGTGTGAAAATATAATTTGTATGATTTCTATACTTTCAAGTTTGTAAACGTATGTTTTACAACTAAGAATGTGGCCCATTTGGGAAATTGTTTATTCAGGTTTGGAAAAAATGTACATTCTGCTGTTGTTTGATGGAGTATTCTATAAATGTCAATTAGATCAGGTTGATAGTGCTTTTCAGGCCAACCATATCCTTACTGATTTTCTGCCTGTTTGATCTATCAATTACTAAAAGAGGGTGTTGAATAATTTAACTATAATAGTGTATTTTTCTATTTCTCCTTTTAGTTGTCAGATTTTGATTCATGTATTTCAAGGCTCTGTTGTTAAGTGCATTCACACTAAGAATTGTTATGTCTTCTTAGAAAATTGGACTCTTTATCATTATGTAATGACCCTCTTTATATCTGCTAATTGTCGTTGTTCTGAATTCAGTTTTGTCTGAAATCAATATAGCTACTTCAGCTTCCTTTTAATGATTGTTAGCATGGTATATCTTTCCCCAGCCCGTTGCTTCTAATCTATTCATACATGTGTCTTTAAAGTGGGTTTCTTATAAATAAGTTAGGTCTTATGTTTTATCTACTCTGACAGTCTCTTTCCTTTTAATTGTTGTATTTACACCATTTACATTTAAAGCAATTACTGATATACTTGGATTAATATCCTCCATGTTTATAATTGATTTCTATTTATTGCATTTATTCTTTGTTATGTTTCCCCCTTTTTTTTCTGCCTTCTCTGGTTTTAGTTGAGCATTTTATATTATCTATTTTATCTCTTCTCTTAGGATAGCAATTATACTTCCTCAAAAAACATTTTTGGTGGCTGCCCTAGAGTTTACAGTACATTTTTAACTAATCTAAAATTAATTTCAAATAACACTACTGCTTCATATGTAGTGCAGGTACCTTATAAAAGTATTCCCAGTTCCTTCCTCTGATCCTTGTGACATCGCTGTCATTCATTTTACCTATCCATATGATATAATCACTCAATACATTGCTTCTATTATTACTTTAAACATTTTAAGGTTTAGTTTTTAATAAATTAAGATTAAATAAAAATTTATTTTACCTTTATTTATTCCTTTCCTAACATTCTTTCTTTCTTTATGTAGATCCAAGTTTCTGACCTATATATCATTTTCCTTCCCCCTGAAGAACTTCTAATATTTCTTGCAGGATAGAACATTTTAATACTTCTTGCTTGCACTGAATTCTCTCAGTTTTTAATTTTCTGAGAAAGTCTTTATCCTGAACAAAAGGACAATTTTGTTGAATACAGAATTCTAGGTTGATGATTTTTTTCCTTCAATATTTTAAATATTTCACTCAACTTTCTTTGTGCTTGCATGGTTTCTGACAAGAATCTGCTGTAATTCTGTGTTCCTCTATAGGTAAGATTTTCCTGCCTCTGGCTTTTTCAAGATTTTTAACTTTGTCTTTGGTTTTCCACAATTTGAATATGACATACCTTAATGTAGTTTTTTTTTTCTTCGTGTTTTTTGGTTTTTTGTTTTGTTTTGTTTTGTTTTTTACCCTGCTTGGTATTCTTTGAGCTTTCTGGATATGTGGTTTGCTGTCTTTCATTAATTTTGGAAGGTTATTTGGCTATTATTACTTTGCATATTTCTTCTGCTTCATTTGTTCCTTCTCCTTCTGGTATTCCAATTACATGTATGGTACATCTTCTGTAATTGTCCCACAGTTCTTAGGCATTCTATTCTTTTTTTCATTCTTTTTCCTCTTTGCCTTAAATTTTGGGAAGTTTCCATTGACCAGTCTTCAAGCTTACTGGTTCTTCTGCTGTGTCAGAGTAGTGATGAATGCCTTTTATGGAGTCATCAGTTCTGTTACAGTGCTTTTGATTTATAGCATTTCCTTTTGATTCTTTCTTAGAGTTTCCATATCTCTGCTTATATTACCCATCTGTTCATGCATGTTTTCTTATACTTTCCATTAGAGCCCTTAACGTAATGACCATAGTTAAATTCCCAATCTGATAACTCTAATATCTCTGTCAAGCTGGGCCTGGTCCTGTTGCTTTCTTTGTCTTTTCAGACTGTGTTTTTTCTTGGCTTTTAGCATGACTTGTAAATTTTTTTGTTGAAATCTGGACATGATATATCAGATAATAGGGACTGAAGCAGATAGGCCTTTAGTGTGAGATTTTATGTTAATATGGTTAGAAGTTGGGCTGTGTTTAATGTTTTCCATAGCTGCATGTGCCAGAGGGTTCAAATTTCTCTAGTGTCCTTCTTTTTCTCTCTCTAGTTTTTGGGCTTCCATAAGAACTCCTCCTCAAAGAGAGCTTGCATCTCCTTCAGCTGTAATTCACTGTTATTCTACTGGAGCCCTACTGGTATGGTGGTAAAGTATGGAAGAAGAGAATCATTCTATAATCTTATGATTAAATCTCACTCTTTCAGTGGGCCTTGGTCCCTGGGCCCTGAGCTTCTCAAGTGTTTCTTAGCTTCCCCCTCTATCTATTTAGGTGAGACAGAAAGGCTAGAGGGAACTGGAGTTGAGGACATGCCCTTCCCTCACATAAGATAAGGCTCTGGGAAAGTCTTTTTCCCTGGAGATTAAGCCTTTGTTATGAAGAATGTCTAGGCTTAGATATTCACAATGGTTACTTTCTGCCTCTAGCTACAGAACTTTTTCATCTTCCCCAAATGAAAATTTGTACCTGTTAAACATTAACTCCCCATTTTTCCCTCTCCCGAACCCCTGGCAACCACCATTCTACTTTCTGACACTATGTAGTCTTTTGCATCTGGCCTCTATCACTAACAAAGTTTTTAAAGTTCATCTGTTGTGTAGTATGCGTAGTATTTTGTTCCTTTTGAACACAAGATAGTATTCATTGTGTGGCTATACCATCTTTTGTTTATCCACTCCCTGGGTGCTGAACATTTGGGTTGTTTCTGCTTATAATGACTATTATAATGTTGCTTTAAACATGTGTGTACAAGTCTTTGTGTGGGCCTATCTTTTTCATTTCTCTTGGTTAGACTTCTATGAGTGGAATTATTGGGCTGTGTGTAATTTTTAAGAAACTACCCATCTGTTTTCAAAAGTGGCTGTGCTGATACATTTCCAGCAGTAATGCATGGGAATTCCAGTTTCTCTATATCCTTACCAACACTTGGTATTTTCTGCTTTTTAAATTATACCTTCCTAGAGGGTGTGTAATGGCATCCCATTTTGAAACTGCACAACTCAGATGAGATTTGAACCCAGCCAAAACTCAGATTGGTTCTTGAACCCACAGGCTGAGACTTTTACTCAGCCCAAACTCAGATTGGGCCTTGAATCCATGGGCTGAGACTCAAACCCACTGTCTTTTAATTGAAATTGCAGGCCTGGTCTCAGGACTTAATGAAGCTCAGGTTCTTTATGTCTCAGCACAGAAGGAATTCAGCGAGAGGCAAAGTGGTAGGTAAGAAGTAGATTTATTGAGAGAGATACACATCCCATAGACAGAATGCAATCTGTTCTCAAAAGGCTTGAGAGTGGCCCAAAATACGGTGTGGTTAGTTTATATGGGCTGGGTAATTCCATAGGCTAACAAGTGGGAGGATTATTCCAACTATTTTGGAGAAGGGGTGGGGATTTTGAGGATTTGGGCTACCACCCACTTTTTGGCATTTTATGGTCAGCCTCAAACCTGGTCATAGCTCAGTAGCATGCTAATATACTACAATGAGCATATAATGAGGCTAAAGGTCTACTGGAAGTCAAATCTTCTGTCATCTTGGACCTAGTTGGTTCTAACCAGTTTATGTTGTATCCGCAATGGCTATGTCATTTTAAAATGCTCCCTTCCTTCCTGTTTCAATTTGGTATTAATTTTCATTTCCTTAATGCTACTAATTTGAAGCACTTTTCATACACTTGTTAGCCATTAGTGTGTCTTCTTTGGTGATATGTCTATTCAAGTCTTTTGTCCATTTTGAAACTGGGTTATTTGTTTTAGTATTGAGTTGTAAGGATTCTTTATATATTCTGGGTACAAGTCCTTTATCAGATATTTGATTTATAAATATTTTTCCCCAGTCTGTGGCTATCTAATAAACTGGGTTATTTGTTTTAGTATTGAGTTGTAAGGATTCTTTATATATTCTGGGTACAAGTCCTTTATCAGATATTTGATTTATAAATATTTTTCCCCAGTCTGTGGCTTATCTAATCTTGCTTTTGGTTTTAGGTTTTCCTTTGTTTTTCTTCATTAATCCACCCACCAGCTCAATCTTCAGATGATTCGTAAATCAGCATTACCTCTGATTCAATAGGAAATTTTCCAAGGGAGAATTGAACTCCAGAAACTCCTACCTCTGGAGCCAATCTCAGCTGAGTTATAGCCCTTCTTACAGCACAGTGGCACCCATCACAACCTGAGGCAGGGTTCTTTTCTAAATTGTTGATATTTGTACATAGCAGACAATTTAGCAGAGTATGAAATCAAACCAGCAGTAGTGGATTGGCATATATTAAGAGCTTCACTAGTATATATTCTATCCCTCCCTGAGAGTAGATCACAGATTTATCAGTAATAAAGCCAGAATTCTCTTCAGTCACTGGCTTCGAGTGCACAAGATCTAAAGTGTATTTCCCAAAGATATTTCTTACATGAATTCATATCATCTTTAGCAAAAGATATGAACCTTAGAAAAACTTAAAAATCTCCACTTTAATCAATCAATTCAATGAACATTTATAGGGTGTTGTGCTAGGTACTAAGAGACAAACAATGAACAAAACAAGTTTCTGCCCTCAAAGAGCTTAAAGTGGACATATATACATACAAATAACTGTAATACATAGCTGTATGTATGTGTGGTAGCGTAGAAATATTGGAGAAGGCTGCCTATAAAAAGTGGCATTTGAGCTAATCTTGACAAATGAGTTGGATATCAAAGGCAGAAATCGGGGTGAGGGCATTCCAGACACAGGGACTAATATGTGCAAAAGCATAGAATCTGAGGCTCCTGAGTAATGTCAACAACACAGCATGTATTCTGGAATAGTGTAGGATGCTGTCGTGAAACAAAGCTGGAAAATCAGGTAGGGAAAGGCTGTGAAGAGTCTTAAATTCAATCCATTAGAGGTTTATTGACCACCTACTGTTCCCAACATTGCTAGGTAATCTGAGGGAATGGTTCACAGATTTTTGTGTTTGTATTATCCCACAGTTACTATTCTATCAAAAGACAAATCTTCCTCTCAATTGTAATCAAATTCTAATTTTTATGAAGACATTAATAAATTCACAGGTACCATATTTGTTATTTATAATTAGTTTAAAAGACATTAAATGTGCAATATAGTGTACCTGATAGTAAATTTGTAACTGTATATTTTTTAAAGATTAGTCTTAAAAATTATAATAATGGAAAATTTTAATATTTTATGATAATGTCCCAGATTGTCTATAAAGAAGGCCCACTTTTTTAGACATTGATAAAGTCTTCTCTTCACATATTTTGCTAAAGAACACTTCAGACATGTTACTATGAGACTGATTTTAACAAAATCTGTTAGATGTGTATCAACTAGTTACTATATTCATGGCTTTTTGTGAACCATTAGCTTTGTTTAAAAAGATGGTTTTTGTATAAGTACATTTCTGTTTTTGTGGGGGGGAAAAGGTGACTTTAAAACTGCCCCAGACAGAAAAACAATGGCTTGTTAGGAACATGTTTTGTGTTAGTGTGAGTTACTGTTACTGTATTTGTTTATCGTAAAGGTGGTTGGTTAATATTCAGTGTACTTTACAATAAAAAGTAATAAAAATTTCTAAGTCCTGAAATTCTAGAACATCTCAATGTTGATGAAAAATTAATCAGTAGATCAAGAAAGAAATGGATAAACACCAAGGTCTTACTGGATAGCACAGGGAACTATATTCAGTATCTTGTAATAAACCATAATGGAAAAGAATGTGAAAAAGAATCTATATTCATATGTATAACGGAATCACTTTGCTGTACAGCAGAAACTAACACAACATTGTAAATTGACTATATTTCAATAAAATAACTTGAAAAAATAAAGTAAAAAAGCAAAAAGAAAAAAAAGGAAAGAAATGGAAAATTTTGAGCCAAATTTGACGATTATAGTCCAGGAACAGCATCTTATAAAGCTGTGAGAGGACTTCCCTGGTGGCACAGTGGTTAAGAATCCACCTGCCAGTACAGGGGACACGGGTTTGAGCCCTGGTCCGGGAAGATCCCACATGCCGCAGAGCAACTAAGCCCGTGCGCCACAACTACTGAGCCTGCGCTCTAGAGACTGGGAGCCACAATTACTGAGCCCACGTGCCACAACTACTGCAGCCCACATGCCTAGAGCCCGTGCTCTGCAACAAGAGAAGCGACCACAATGAGAAGCCCACGCACCTCAAAGAAGAGTAGCCCCCACTTGCCGCAACTAGAGGAAGCCCGCATGCAGCAATGAAGACCCAACGCAGCCAAAAATAAATAAATAAAGTTATAAAACAACAACAACAACAAAATCTATTAAAAAGAAAAAGAAAACTCCAAGAACTGTTCTGCCCGTTAGAAATCAAGGCACAGTTATATAAGTTTGTTGCTACAGAGGGCTGTACATTAAATAATGTATTATTGACAGTTTACACAATCTAGATCTAAGCATCATCGTGGCCCCTTACAAGATCAAGAAAGAATGTTATCTTTTAAGGAGTTGTCTTGTTGATGCTAGGAGAATGTTGCTCTTTATGGTTGAGCAAGTATTTCTACCCATGGGGGAGGTTTGGTTGATGCCTAATGCAGACACACAATGCATAGTAGAGGGGGAGAGAGGAGGCCAAAGGGCAGAAAAAAGTATCTACTTGAGATGTTAAAAAGCAACTAATTTTCAAATAACCAATCTCCAATTCCATTACTCCTGGGTTCAAACATAAGCAGTTGTTGTTTTCTATATGCCTATTCCATAACCAGATTCAAGAATACTGACAATTACCTCATGTGATAAAAAGTTTAATTTTTTAAAAAAATTTTTTATTTATATATTTATTTAGTTAGTTATTTATTTTTGGCTGTGTTGGGTCTTTGTTTCTGTGCGAGGGCTTTCTCTAGTTGCGGCAAGTGGGGGCCACTCTTCATCGCGTTGCGCGGGCCTCTCACTATCGCGGCCTCTCTTGTTTGCGGAGCACAGGCTCCAGACACACAGGCTCAACAATTGTGGCTCACGGGCTTAGTCGCTCCGCGGCATGTGGGATCTTCCTAGACCAGGGCTCAAACCCGTGTCCCCTGCATTGGCAGGCAGATTCTCAACCACTGCGCCACCAGGGAAGCCCCAAAAAGTTTAATTTTAAGAGTAGAAATTAGTATAAATTTTGCTGTTAAAATAATTGTAAAGCACAAAGATAAATAAAATACAGTAGCATTATTAATAAATGAGATTGATAAGAGGTGGCATAGAAGTAGAAATCCTATAGGCTGAGCACTTGAAATTCATAACTACTCTTATGCCAATCTTTATTTGGCCTAATATTGCAGTGAACTGAATTAATTTTGATGAGCAGAGAGGAAGGTGTTTTGATGGTTGCCACTCTCTTTTTTTCTTCTCTTCCTTTTAAGGGAGCAAGAAAAATGTAGAGCAAAACAAATCATTTCTGTCCCAGGTTCTACCCCATTCACTGATTCTAGACTAACCAACTCTCAGGTAACAAGTATAAATGAATGACTTCACAAAGAATTACATAATACCTGAGTTGATGCAATAAGAGAAAGACGGTATGAAAAGATGGGGAGAAATATTGTCAATAGGATTTGCTATCCATAGACTGAGGGGAGAGTGAAAGAAAAATAGGAGTCACGAATGACTTAATGCTTTTGTTTAGCTTGTGCAAATGAAAGAATGAAATGGCACTTTACTGAGATCTAGGACAAGCAGAGTACAAATCAAGAGTTTGTTTTTTCAGTTTTGTTGTGATTAGTTAGGCAATCAAGTAGAGATGGAACTGAGCAGTTGGATATAGAGCCTGGAATTCAGAGAAGAGGAAAGGGATATACATGACACACAGGGAGGGGATGTAGATGAGGAGGGAAACAAAAGTTCAGAGAAGTAAGCCTGAGAGTGTTCCAACATCTATCTAGCTGTCAGGAAGAAGAGGAAGAGCCAGTAAACAAGACCCTGGTGCAACCAGTGAGTTACAGAGAATCAAGAGAGAGTTGTGTTCCAGAAGCCAAGGGAAGGTCTTGTTTAAAGAAGGGATGTTCACTGTTTCAAATGCTGCTGACAGGCCAAATACAATGAGGACTGGGAACCACTGTTTTGACAATAGTTGTGTTTTGTTTTGTTTCTTTCTGTGACCTTGAGCAAGTTAGTATTGTACTTATGCTCTGGACCCTGTTTTAAAATGGGGATGGACATCTACTAAGGCTGTTGGGAGGAATGACTAATACATGATCAGGGTATAATAGAGGCGGGGCAGGTGCGGGGTTGTTAGCAGTGACTGGTAGCGGTCCCGCTCAGCCATTGGTCACAATGGGCCCCTCCCGGAAGCAGACCACCGTTAGCAGCCATTAGGGAGCAACCCTTAGAAGGCTACCATTAGCAGTCCCAGCCAGCCATTGGTTGGCATCGCAATGGGCCCCTCCCACTCCCCTTCCTCTGTATAAAGGAGCCCGAACTGGGACTGAGGGAAGATTTTGTTGGGGGGGGACACTAGTCTGCCATCTTCTTGATCTGCTAGCTTTCTGATTAAAGTCATTATTCCTTGACGCAACAATTCGTCTCCCGATTTATCGGCCTGTCTGTCGTGCAGCGAGCAGAGTGAGCTCAGTCGCAGTTTTAGGGCAATGATGGGATCCTAAACAAAATAGAGGAGAGTAAGCAGAGACCGCAGCATTGCCAGTTCACTTCAAGGAGTATTGCTACAGAGGGAAAAGAAGAAAAGGGACAGGAGCTAAAAGGACATAGAAGTTCAAGCAGAGGAGGATTTATCATGAAGCTAATAAAGCTTACATTTCAGGGCTTCTCATCTGCACCGGCTTCTTCTGTAGCCCTAGGAAGGGTCCTAACAATGTGTTTCTGTGAAAATATGTTTTTGTAAAATTTCCCAGGATAAAATATTTTAATGACAATGAACCAGTGTCTCCTTCCATTCTAGCTTCCCTCCATCAAATGTTCTCTACTTTTGTCTGGCTGCAGACACTGCTGGTACTTGAGTAAAGGAGAGTTAAGTTAGGAATACAGGTAATTTGGGTCCATGTTTTGTTTTAACTCTGAACAACAAAAGTATTTTCAAGTATAACAAAAACAATGATTGCATTGAATTGAGAATTACATTCCTTCTTCTCTACCACTTAAATCCTGAAGAACTTGAGTGAGAAAAAATAAAACTACCTATCCAAGCCTAATGTACTGTGAAAAAAGAAGTACCAAGAATTGCAAGTTTCTGGTCACAAAGTTATAAAGCAATGCAGTTATTCTTGGCTCTAGATGCGTTAATTTTCATTTTTTGAAGAAATATGTAATCATGTGAAGCAAAATTTGAGAAAGAATGTAAGGATTTAAAACAAGAAATGCTGTGAGATAATAATGAGACAGGCTAGGACCTGGAGCCTGAGACCCTTTACTCAGTCCTTGCACCTGGACAAATGTCTCCTTGAGCAACAGAATACAAAGAAACTATAAAGGACTAAAAATATCTGCACACATGCACAGTTTGGGCAGTTATGAACAATAGGATACAAAAGGCCAAAACCCAGCTGCTACTTCTGAGGTGCCAGGAGCAAAAGCAGGGTACTGCCGTGATCCCTGCACACAGCACCACCAAGAGGGTGGGCAGACCACCTAAGCCACGCCTCCGGCCCCACCCACAGATCAACCCCTACCCTCACCCCATTTAAGGAACCAGCTTACCCCCCCCACCCCCCCACCCCCCCCACCCCCGCCGCCAGGGATTGAGCAAGTGAACCTGTTACTTGTTTTCACTCCCTCGTGCTGCAGCAGTAGTCCTTATAAAGTCTTGCCTGAATTCCTTGTCTGGTCTCGTATCAATTTCTGTTGATTACAGAGTCCAAGAAACCAGGTCAGTAACAGTAAGGAAGGTGACTCAGCAAAATATGCGTCCTTTTGCAATAAATGCCTACTCAGAGAACCAAACCTCTTCGTTAAATACAGTAAAATAGAAAAGAAGAAATTAGCAAGAAAGTTATATTTCCATTAGAATTTTTAAGACTTTCTGAAATAACTAGACAGCCACGATTTCTTTAATGTTAATTTGAACCACTCAGTGGCAAACCAGTATCTCTGTAAAATATAGTATTGTATGAACACTACAGTTTGACTACAACTTTGTTGCAGGAAAATGGAGGGCTCAAGAAGATGGTCATGTCCCAGGTTTCAGGCGAGTGAGTCCATGGGGCAGGCCACCAAGTGAGGGTCCTTGGCCTCATGTAGGAAGGAATCCAAGAGCAAGCCACGGTAAAGTGAAAGCAAGTTTATTTAGAGAGATACACATTCCAAAGGCAGAATGCAGTCCTCTCAGAAGCTGAGAACAGCCCTGGGCTGTGGGCGTGGTTAGTTTTTATGGGCTGAGTAATTCCATACACGAGTAGGAGGAATATTCTAACTATTTTGAAGAAGGGGCAGGGATTTCCAGGACTTGGGCCACCACCCACTTTTTGGCCTTTAATGGTCTGCCTCAGAACTGTCTTGGTGCCTGTGGGTGTGTTATTTAGCATGCTAATGTATTACAGTGAGCTTCAAGGTCTACTAGAATTCGAATCTTGCACCATCTTGGGCCTAATTTGTTCTAACTAGTTTATATAGTATCCTCAACAGCTGTGTCATTCTTTTAAAGGTTGTGCCCTGCCCCCTTTCCTCCTGTTTCAACTTGATGCACATTAAGTAGTAATAAATGTGAAACTTTATTTCCAGAAATCTTGAAATAAATTTTCATAAACTGCTGGATTTGTATACAACATTCTCCTAGTGTAATATATAAATACATGGTCACTCAGCCTCTCCTAGAAGGACATGAGGGACACAGAGCTGCCACTTTCACAGGGGGCCCATATTTTTGTTGCTTACTTACTCTGCTTCACATTATAGCAAGGAGCTCCAAGACTACAAACATGGAGCAGAGTCTGTAACCTTAGAGAGGTTGCTCCCAAACTCACTCTCCTTTTCGTTGATACTCTTCTCCCTCCTTTCCTCCCAGTTCTCATCTTTTGTTTTGTACATTTGGGGGTGGGGGGGAGTGAATACTAACATAAATATTTAAAAGAGCATAAAGTGAATGTCCCTTCCTACAAGTGGGCATCTTCAAGGAAATGCATTCCTGAAATCATGATCACTACAATAGGAGCAAGAGAATAAGACATCTGCATAGCTAGGTGAATTAATTTTGAAATTACCTTCACCTTGCAGTGGTGGGCTTCTTAAAGACTCCTCCATCTGTATGACACATGCGGATTCTCGATAACCTTACTCAAGTTGTTGCTTTTGGCGTCTCTTCCTTCTTTAGGACCCAATAGATGCATTCTTGAAACAGTTGCAAACCCACAGCTGATGTTTTCCATTTTAAGAATGTCTTTTCATTGTTTTCATTACAAAACAGCCTTTTTTTTTTTTTTTTTTTTTGCGGTAGTCAGACAAAAGCATAACTTCTTTTAGTTGTATTTTTTCACTTCATAATGTTTTTCATCAGGAAAAAATGAAATCTGTGTTTCAATACTATTGGAGTCCAAAATAGACAACCAGGAGGTATGGATATTTTGTCTCCTTACCCCACAGAATGAAAATACCCTCACTCATTTGCCCACTTTAAGTAATATGAAGTTTCTATGATTGTAGGTAATTCCACACAAAATTATTTGCCAACTCTAACAAAATATTACAAATAGATAAAATATTTTTGCATTTTTGTGTTTGTTCAGATACTTTGCAGAATTGCTGCATTAATTGTGGTTTATATTTGGGGGTTAACCAGACATTAGGGAGAAATTAAAAGCTTACAATAAAAGAAGGCAACTATTAGATTTCTTCTACTCAGGAGAAAATGTTTCCTTCAGGGTCTCAACTATAATTGATTTGAATTCTGGCAAGTGATGCTGAAGGATGATAGAAATACTGATCAAAATTCACAGAAAGTTGGCAATGATTCAGTCTCTGAAAAAATATTATATTTGATACACACGAAAGACTATATATATAATATGTATGTAAATTACTGTGTAATAAAAGTCACCTACCAAAATAAGAACATTACCAATATTCATGATCTACCTACACCATCTCCCTATCTTACCAAAAAAGGTAACCACTATCACAAATTTTTAGTGCATCGTTACATTCTTTTAAAAAAATTTTTTTACCACTTATGTATGTTATTCTTAACCAAAACATTGTTTCATTTACTTACTTTTGAGCTTCATTTTTTAAATGGTATAATGCAGCATGGATGTGCCAGCTATTTGTTTTTTTCCTCACTTAACAGTATAATTATTTTCTAAAATTTATAAATGTTTTGCACATTATTATGTTTGTATTTTTGCCACTGTATAGCATTCCATTAGTACAATATATCAGAAGTTTTCTATTCATTCTCCTGTTAATGGCATTTGGGTTATTTCATGTTTTTCTTTTTATGTTTTGTGTTTAAATTGTCATTTAACAATTTAATAATTCTTAATTTTTCTTTCATAGTTGTGATTTTATTCAATCATGTTCAGATATTATGAATAATCTGTAAACAAATCTTTAAATTTAAGTACCAAAAATCTAAAGTCATCTAGGCCAAGATTAGGGAGCAGTTTTCTTTAGAAGCAATTCTCTCTCTCCCTCACTATATCTATAAATAATGGCTTGGAGACAGACATTAAATAGTTTGAAATATTTCAGGCATGTTAAATGAATAACTGTGACTCCAAATTGCCATTTAGTTATACTTCAAGGTATAGGATGTGAAAACTGCCCTCCCTATCAAGACAGTCAAAACCTCTCAGATAAATATCCCCAGATGTTTTGGTTGTACAAAAAAAAAAAAAAAAAAAAATAGCCAGCACGTGAATTCTTCTTTTAAAAAAAGTATGTACACACACACACAATTGGATGTGGTGGTATTCATTCCTTCCAAACATGTGATTTTAGAGCTATTTTTTTAAAACTTGCATTTACAAAGTAGGTGATAAAAATATTTTTCTGGCTTTTAAAAAGTATACAGAAATCACCAAGACTTGGTAAATGATATTAATCAGACTGACGTCTCTCTCTCCTGCTAACTCTCCTCATTTCTACTTTCTTTAACTTCTGCAGGTTATTTGTCTTTAGTTTCCTGGATAGACATTTCAGCCTGTTTCCCTTTTGCTCTATTTTTTCATTTGTAATTTTTTGGCAGATGATTTCTTCTTTCTCACTGCCCTTTTGAGTTTGGTTTCAATGTCTTCAAGAATTAGTTTAGCTGAAAATCTTGCAGTCTCCTCTAGAGCTCTTCTTTTACTATCCCTTCAGCTAAACTGATCTTCACCTTGAGCTACTGTGGCAGTGGTTTGTGGTGGGGAGGGCAGGTGCCTGGGTGCCTATGGCCACAGCACTTTGGGAAACTTTACAAAGCCAGGTTGCATGGTTGTTGCTGCTAAAATCATCCCTGTTTTGTTTGCTTTTACTTTATTTTATTCTCTCAACTGTTTAGTAAATTATACACTCTAATTTTATTCTTTGCTATTCTTTAAACCTTACTGTGATATCTAATTTAACACAATCTCATCTAATCTGTATCTTAATATTCCTCATGAATAACATAAGGAATTTAGAATACTTCATTTCTAAATATCTCTCATAAGAGCTGTCAGCTGTGTTCTTTTATAGATGATCTGTCTTTTCTCTCTGGCTGCTTTTACAATCTTCTCTTTTTCCTAAGTTAACTGCAATTTTACTACTATGTGTCTGCAAAATTCTCAGTCATATTGTAGCATATTGCCTCACCTCCATTCTATCTGCGCATTCTTTCTGAGGCTGTGATGTAAGATCTTCTCATTTCCCCCCACATATCTTAACTTCTTTTTTTTTTTTCGCACACACACACACACTGTATTTTATTTTTACAAGAGATAAATAGACTGACACCAAGCATTGTACATGGATGACCACAACAAAAGCAACAATGATTGCAATTACCAAACATGAAACACACTCATACTATGTCATAATATTGACATTCAGTCCAGTAATCCTCCACTGTAACAGCTCCTTTACTTTGCAGTGAAAATTGATTTGTATATTCTTTGCCTCTGAGTCCTTGTGGGATTTTTTTTTTTTAATTCAGACAGAAAGTCACAAAAATTATACTCATCCTCATCAGTTCACTCAGTCCCATGTAATTAATTTTTTTTTCATCTTAATCTTTTGTTAGCACTTTTATGAGTTCATCAGTTTTTCATTAGAGTTCTGAAAATGCTTATTCATTCAGTTCAGCAGTACAGTCAGTTACCAGAAACCTGTACTTGTCAGAGTCTTTTCCATGAATTTCTTGAAGATGAAACCCTTTTATAGGAACATATTTGCCAAAGCATCAGAGTACACCCAGAACTGTCTGTAAATGACAAAAGACTTAAACATGACCACAGTTAAAGATTTGATGAAAGTTCATAATAATGCAGTTGACAAGAAAATTACTTATTTCTGAGATATACATTTTAAAGTAATAACTAGGATTATTACTTATAACATTATACCAGAACATATAAGATTTTTAGAAATTTCATGTAATGTCTGAAACATTTATATTAACATATTTCCATACAAATACAAATATAAGATTGTTAGAAATTTCATGTAATGTCTGAAACATTTATATTAACATATTTCCATACAAATAACCCAATGAAAGTTTAGTATTAGTTGTTTTGTTTGTTTGTTTTTTTATACTGCAGGTTCTTATTAGGCATCAATTTTATACACATTAGTGTATACATGTCAATCCCAATCGCCCAATTCAGCACACCACCATCCCCACCCCACCGCAGTTTTCCTCCCTTGGTGTCCATATGTCCGTTCTCTACATCTGTGTCTCAACTTCTACCCTGCAAACCGGCTCATCTGTACCATTTTTCTAGGTTCCACATACATGCATTAATATACAATATTTGTTTTTCTCTTTCTGACTTACTTCACTCTGTATGACAGTCTCTAGATCCATCCACTTCTCAACAAATGACTCAATTTTGTTCCTTTTTATGGCTGAGTAATATTCCATTGTATATATGTACCACAACTTCTTTATCCATTCGTCTGTTGATGGGCATTTAGGTTGCTTCCATGACCTGGCTATTGTAAATAGTGCTGCAATGAACATTCGGGTGCATGTGTCTTTTTGAATTATGGTTTTCTCTGGGTATATGCCCAGTAGTGGGATTGCTGGATCATATGGTAATTCTACTTTTAGTTTTTTAAGGAACCTCCATATTGTTCTCCATAGTGGCTGTATCAATTTACATTCCCACCAACAGTGCAAGAGGGTTCCCTTTTCTCCACACCCTCTCCAGCATTTGTTGTTTGTAGATTTTCTGATGATGCCCATTCTAACAGGAGTGAGGTGATACCTCATTGTAGTTTTGATTTGCATTTCTCTAATAATTAGTGATGTTGAGCATCTTTTCATATGCTTCATGGCCGTCTGTATGTCTTCTTTGGAGAAATGTCTATTTAGGTCTTCTGCCCATTTTTGAATTGGGGTGTTTGTTTCTTTAATATTGAGCTGAATGAGCTGTTTATGTATTTTGGAGATTAATCCTTTGTCCGTTGATTCATTTGCAAATATTTTCTCCCATTCTGAGGGTTGTCTTTTCGTCTTGTTTATGGTTTCCTTTGCTGTGCAAAAGCTTTGAAGTTTCATTAGGTCCCATTTGTTTATTTTTGTTTTTATTTCCATTACTCTAGGAGGTGGATCAAAAAGGATGTTGCTGTGATTTATGTCAAAGAGTGTTCTTCCTATGTTTTCCTCTAAGAGTTTGATAGTGTCCAGTCTTATATTTAGGTCTCTAATCCATTTTGAGTTTATTTTTGTGTATGGTGTTAGGGAGTATTCTAATTTCATTCTTTTACATGTAGCTGTCCAGTTTTCCCAGCACCACTTATTGAAGAGACTGTCTTTTCTCCATTGTATATCTTTGCCTCCTTTGTCATAGATTAGTTCACCATAGGTGCGTGGGTTAATCTCTGGGCTTTCTATCTTGTTCCATTGATCTATGTTTCTGTTTTTGTGCCAGTACCATATTGTCTTGATTACTGTAGCTTTGTAGTAGAGTCTGAAGTCAGGGAGTCTGATTCCTCCAGCTCCATTTTTTTTCCTCAAGACTGCTTTGGGTATTCGGGGTCTTTTGTGTCTCCATACAAATTTTAAGATGATTTGTTCTAGCTCCGTAAAAAATGCCATTGGTAATTTGATAGGGATTGCATTGAATCTGTAGATTGCTTTGGGTAGTATACTCATTTTCACAATGTTGATTCTTCCAATCCCAGAACATGGTATATCTCTCCACCTACTGGTATCATCTTTAATTTCTTTCATCAGTGTCTTATAGTTTTCTGCATACAGGTCTTTTGTCTCCCTAGGTAGGTTTATTCCTAGGTATTTTATTCTTTTTGTTGCAGTGGTAAATGGGAGTGTTTCCATAATTTCTCCTTCAGATTTTTCATCATTAGTGTATAGGAATGCAAGAGATTTCTGTGCATTAATTTTGTATCCTGCAACTTTACCAAATTCACTGAGTTGCTCTAATAGTTTTCTGGTGGCATCTTTAGGATTCTCTGTGTATAGTATCATGTCATCTGCAAACAGTGACAGTTTTACTTCTTCTTTTCCAATTTGTATTCCTTTTATTTCTTTTTCTTCTCTGATTGCCGTGGCTAGGACTTCCAGAACTATGTTGAATACTAGTGGTGAGAGTGGACATCCTTGTCTCGTTCCAGATCTTAGAGGAAATGCTTTCAGTTTTTCACCATTGAGAATGATGTTTGCTGTGGGTTTGTCATATATGGCCTTTATTATGTTGAGGTAGGTTCCCTCTATGCCCACTTTCTGGAGAGTTTTTATCATAAATGGGTATTTAATTTTGTCAAAAGCTTTTTCTGCATCTATTGAGATGATCATATGGTTTTTATTCTCCAATTTGTTAATATGGTGTATCACATTGATTGATTTGCGTATATTGAAGAATCCTTGCATCCCTGGGATAAATCCCACTTGATCGTGGTGTATGATCCTTTTAATGTGTTGTTGGATTCTGTTTGCTAGTATTTTGTTGAGGATTTTTGCATCTATATTCATCAGTGATATTGGTCTGTAATTTTCTTTTTTTGTACTGTCTTTGTCTGGTTTTGGTATCAGGGTGATGGTGGCCTCATAGAATGAGTTTGGGAGTGTTCCTTCCTCTGCAATTTTTTGGAAGAGTTTGAGAAGGATGGGTGTTAGCTCTTCTCTAAATGTTTGATAGAATTCACCTGTGAAGCCATCTGGTCCTGGACTTTTGTTTGTTGGAAGATTTTTAATCACAGTTTCAATTTCATTACTTGTGATTGGTCTGTTCATATTTTCTGTTTCTTCCTGGTTCAGTCTTGGAAGGTTATACCTTTCTAAAAATTTGTCCATTTCTTCCAGGTTGTCCATTTTATTGGCATAAAGTTGCTTGTAGTAGTCTCTTAGGATGCTTTGTATTTCTGCGGTGTCTGTTGTAACTTCTCCTTTTTCATTTCTGATTTTATTGATTTGAGTCCTCTCCCTCTTTTTCTTGATGAGTCTGGCTAATGGCTTATCAATTTTGTTTATCTTCTCAAAGAACCAACTTTTAGTTTTATTGATCTTTGCTATTGTTTTCTTTGTTTCTATTTCATTTATTTCTGCTCTGATCTTTATGATTTCTTTCCTTCTGCTAACTTTGGGTTTTGTTTGTTCTTCTTTCTCTAGTTTCTTTAGGTGTAAGGTTAGATTGTTTACTTGAGATTTTTCTTGTTTCTTGAGGTAGGCTTGTATAGCTATAAACTTCCCTCTTAGAACTGCTTTTGCTGCATCCCATAGGTTTTGGGTCATCGTGTTTTCATTGTCATTTGTCTCTAGGTATTTTTTTATTACCTCTTTGTTTTCTTCAGTGATCTCTTGGTTATTTAGTAACGTATTGTTTAGCCTCCATGTGTTTGTGTTTTTTACGTTTTTTTCCCTGTAATTCATTTCTAATCTCATAGCGTTGTGGTCAGAAAAGATGCTTGATATGATTTCAATTTTCTTAAATTTACTGAGGCTTGATTTGTGACCCAAGATGTGATCTATCCTGGAGAATGTTCCGTGCGCACTTGAGAAGAACGTGTAATCTGCTGTTTTTGGATGGAATGTCCTATATATATCAATTAAATCTATCTGGTCTATTGTATCATTTAAAGCTTCTG
Source organism: Balaenoptera ricei (assembly GCF_028023285.1). Lineage (NCBI taxonomy): Eukaryota > Metazoa > Chordata > Mammalia > Artiodactyla > Balaenopteridae > Balaenoptera > Balaenoptera ricei. The sequence continues at coordinate 131,847,977 of NC_082639.1, forward strand.
TTTCCTTATTTATTTTCATTTTGGATGATCTGTCCATTGGTGTAAGTGAGGTGTTAAAGCCCCCCACTATTATTGTGTTACTGTCAATTTCCTCTTTTATAGCTGTTAGCAGTTGCCTTATGTATTGAGGTGCTCCTATGTCGGGTGCATATATATTTATAATTGTTATATCTTCTTCTTGGATTGATCCCTTGATCATTATGTAGTGTCCTTCCTTGTCTCTTGTAACATTCTTCATTTTAAAGTCTATTTTATCTGATATGAGTATAGCTACTCCAGCTTTCTTTTGATTTCCATTTGCATGGAATATCTTTTTCCATCCCCTGACTTTCACTCTGTATGTGTCCCTAGGTCTGAAGTGGTTCTCTTGTAGACAGCATATATATGGGTCTTGTTTTTGTATCCATTCAGCCAGTCTATGTCTTTTGGTTGGGGCATTTAATCCATTCACGTTTAAGGTAATTATCGATATGTATGTTCCTGTTACCATTTTCTTAATTGTTTTGGGTTTGTTTTTGTAGGTCCTTTTCTTCTCTTGTGTTTCCCACTTAGAGAAGTTCCTTTAGCATTTGTTGTAGAGCTGGTTTGGTGGTGCTGAATTCTCTTAGCTTTTGCTTGTCTGTAAAGCTTTTGATTTCTCCATCAAATCTAAATGAGATCCTTGCCGGGTAGAGTAATCTTGGTTGTAGGTTCTTCCCTTTCATCACTTTAAGTATATCATGCCACTCCCTTCTGGCTTGCAGAGTTTCTGCTGAGAAATCAGCTGTTAACCTTATGGGAGTTCCCTTGTATGTTATTTGTCGTTTTCCCCCCACTGCTTTCAATAATTTTTCTTTGTCTTTAATTTTTGCCACTTTGATTACTATGTGTCTCGGTGTGTTTCTCCTTGGGTTTATCCTGTATGGGACTCTCTGTGCTTCCTGGACTTGGGTGGCTATTTCCTTTCCCATGTTAGGGAAGTTTTCGACTATAATCTCTTCAAATATTTTCTCTGGTCCTATCTCTCTCTCTTCTCCTTCTGGGACCCCTATAATGCGAATGTTGTTGCGTTTAATGTTGTCCCAGAGGTCTCTTAGGCTGTCTTCGTTTCTTTTCATTCTTTTTTTCTTTATTCTGTTCCGCAGCAGTGAATTCCACCATTCCGTCTTCCAGGTCACTTATCCGTTCTTCTGCCTCAGTTATTCTGCTATTGATTCCTTCTAGCGTAGTTTTCATTTCAGTTATTGTATTGGTCATCTGTGTTTGTTTGTTCTTTAATTCTTCTAGGTCTTTGTTAATCATTTCTTGCATCTTCTCAATCTTTGCCTCCATTCTTATTCCAAGGTCCTGGATCATCTTCACTATCATTATTCTGAATTCTTTTTCTGGAAGGTTGCCTATCTCCACTTCATTTAGTTGTTTTTCTGGGGTTTTTTCTTGTTCCTTCATCTGGTACATAGCCCTCTGCCTTTTCATCTTGTCTATCTTTCTGTAACTGTGGTTTTTGGTCCACAGGCTGCAGGATTGTAGTTTTTCTTGCTTCTGCTGTCTGCCCTCTGGTGGTTGGGGCTATCTAAGAGGCTTGATGGGAGGCTCTGGTGTTGGGTATAGCTGACTGGTGCTGTGGTGGTCAGAGCTCCGTAAAACTTTAATCCACTTGACTGTTGATGGGTGGGGCTGGGTTCCTCCCTGTTGGTTGTTTTGCCTGAGGCAACCCAACACTGGAGCCTACCTGGGCTCTTTGGTGAGGTTAATGGCAGACTCTGGGAGGGCTCACGCCAAGGAGCACTTCCCAGAACCTCCGCTGCCAGCGTCCTTGTCCCCACGGTGAAACAGAGCCACCCCCCGCCTCTGCAGGAGACCCCCCAACACCAGCAGGTAGGTCTGGTTTAGTCTCCCCCAGGGTCACTGCTCCTTCCCCTGGGTCCTGATGCGCACACTACTTTGTGTGTGCCCTCCAAGAGTGGGGTCTCTGTTTCCCCCAGTCCTGTCGAAGTCCTGCAATCAATTCCCACTAGGCTTCAAAGTCTGATTCTCTAGGAATTCCTCCTCCCGTTGCCGGACCCCCAGGATGGGAATCCTGACGTGGGGCTCAGAACCTTCACTTCAGTGGGTGGACTTCTGTGGTATAAGTGTTCGCCAGTCTGTGAGTCACCCACCCAGCAGTTATGGGATTTGATTTTACTCTGATTGCGCCCCTCCTACCGTCTCACTGTGGCTTCTCCTCTGTCCTTGGACGTGGGGTATCCTCCTTGGTGAAGTCCAGGGTCTTCCTGTCAATGATTGTCCAGCAGCCAGTTGTGATTCTGGTGCTCTCGCAAGAGGGAGTGAGAGCACCTTAACTTCTTCTTACATCTTTAAAGGACTGTCTCTTTACTGCACACTAGATAACTTTTTCAGTTTTATTTTCCACTTCACTACTTCCCGCTTCAGCTGTGTTTAATCTGCTATTTAACCTAGTTATTGAGTTTTTAAAGTGTTTTTAGTGTGAAATTTACTGAACATACAGAAAAGAACATAAAACATAAATGTATACTATAATGAAAAATTATATTGCAAGCACACACATATCCTCTTCCAAGCCAAGAAATGGCTGTGTGCCCCTTAATCATACCTCTTTGCATTCCTCAGCAGTAAATACTTGCTAGACTTTTGTAGCAATCATTTCTTTGTTTTATACTTTTTAAAATCACTTATGTATATAGATTTAATCAGTATAGTTTGCTTTTGAAAAATGGAATTGTATTGCTATATTCTTTTGTGTCTTACTTCTTTTGCTCAAAATTGTGTTTATAAAATTCATAGAGGACTTCCCTGGCAGTCCAGTGCTTAATACTCCACGCTTCCAGTGCAAGGGGCGTGGGTTCGATCCCTGGTCAAGGAACTAAGATCCAACATGCCACGTGGTGTGGCAATAAATAAATAAATAAATAAATAAATAAATAAATAAATATTCATTGAAATTATTTCTTGTAGCTCCGTTTTATTCATTTTCATTCCTGTATAGTCACATTTCTATAGGAATGGAATGCTGGGTCATAGAGGATGCATATCTTTGGTTTTAAAGGGCCATGCCAGAATGCTATTCAAAGGGGTTGTATCACCTTACGTGCCACCAGCAATTTATGAGACATTATCCATTGAATTTTTTTTTATAAATTTATTTTATTTATTTATTTTTCGCTGCATTGGGTCTTTGTTGATGCATATGGGCTTTCTCTAGTTGTGGCAAGTGGGGGCTACTCTTCGTTGCAGTGCGCGGGCTTCTCATTGCAGTGGCTTCTCTTATTGCAGAGCACAGGCTGTAGGTACGCGAGCTTCAGTAGTTGTGGCACGCAGGCTCAGTAGTTGTTGCGCACGGGCTTAGTTGCTCCGCGGCACGTGGGATCTTCCTGGACCAGGGCTCGAACCCGTGTCCCCTGCATTGGCAGGCAGATTCTTAACCACTGAGCCACCAGGGGAGCCCTATCCATTGAATTTTAATTTCAGCATTTCTATTTTTAATTTCCAAAATATATCTTTAGGTTCTTTTTAAAGTCACTCTTTTCATTTTTGTTAATCTCTTTTTACTTGTTCAATTTTGTGATTTCATCTTTTATATTTAAAATTTTATAGATATTCATTTTATACTCTGTATATGATCATTCCAAAACCTAAATCATTAGCACACTTATCTGTTGTTTTTTCTGCCAACTCTTTATTTGTGGTTGCTTATGTCTCTGGTGATTTTTAAAATAATGTATTTAATTTTTAATAACTTAATTTCTAAAATAAATATTTTATATATTTATTTGATCTGAGCATGATCTGCCACTAAGTGTCTTATTAACTACTTATGCTCTATTGTGGTTTCTTGGAGGGTGTGAGAGGATAAAAATCATGCATATGAGATTAGAGTTGACAGATATTAAGAGTAACCATTATTCCTTAAGCTTTTTTACATTTCCCAAATTTCCTACCATAAATACATAATACATAATACTCTTAAAACCGGGAAATAATGTTAAAATAACCATGGAACCAGAATACTTGCCAACCACAAATAAACTCAGCTAGTAAAATTTTATCATACATCATGAGGTAGGATTTTAGGTCACTTCTTAGGAGGCTATTTATTGAAGATTAAGGTATCTTCTTCTCTGTGACTTTTTATTCCATAACTCTGTCAGTGCAGGGGCTTAAAAGGGAATGCTATTCTCTAGAGATTATTTTTAAATATTGTTTTTAAAATTCTAATATCAGCCAGGGATTTCTACCCATTTGGAACCACTTTAGCTCCCACATAGACCCCTGACTTAATGCTGGAGTCCTTTCTACTAGACATAGCAGGTCTTTTTTTATTAAAATGGGTATGGAGGAATGGCTTTGGGTAAGTATGAAATGGTTTATACCTAAGGAAAGGAGACCAAAATACAAAGAAAAAATCAGGGTAGGGAGGAGAGAATCAGAAAACTATATTTATGGGATTTAATTGTAAGAGTTGGAGATAAAAACAGATCATTAAGCCAACTTGGGTACTCTCTCACTACGGATACATTCTCTGGCCTACTGCCTCTTAATCAGTCAAACACAAGACACAGGCAGGAATTTCCAGGTAGCCTTTTCTGTCCAAGTGTTCAATCTTTAAGTACTGATCTGGAGTTCAAGGTCGACTTCTGGCAACACTCCCAGAATATGGCAGGTGAGTCCTCCAGGATTTTTGGCATCCTGCAAAGAATGATGGTCAACTCCTGTGGTTTGAAAAATTAGAAAAAAAGGGTGGTGGCTTCCCAGCTTGGCTGGGAAGTTCTGATTCATCCACCGTATTCACTAGACATTGCATCTTTGCATTTCCATTTATTTCGGTCTTCACAAAATTCTCTTAAAGGAAAAAATTTCCATTCCCTGTTAAGACTGTAAAAGGTACCTGGAACAGTTCTTTGCTCAAAAAGATGAAAAGTTTTGGGAAGATGGAAGTATGAAGTTGCCTGAAAAATGGCAGAAGGTAGTAGAACAAAAGGGTGAATATGTTGTTCAATAAAGTTCTTGGTGAAAATGAAAAAATGTCTTTTATTTTTACTTAAAAACCAAAGGCACTTTTTGGCCAACCCAATAAATGGAGAGTGAGGGGGAAGGGAACTGATTTCTCAGTCCCTTACTGTCTCTGATGTGATAGGTGCTTTCACATATGTTCTTTCATTTCTTCACACAATCTTGTGAGGTAAGTATCATCCCCACTTACCGATGAGGAAACTGAAGCTCAAGAGTGACTTCCCTAATGTATCAGAGCTTTGAGTGGCAAACCCAGTATTTTGAACTCTCTTCTATCAATCAGCATTACTTAATGAAAAAAGTAGAGGAATTAGTACTACTACAAGATGCTTTTTCCAGAATCAAAGGAGATGATGTTCACAAATACTTTTTCCAAACTAAAACATGTTAAACAAGTAAGGTACTAATTATGAGGATGCCATAATAAGTAAAACAAACAGATATCCAGTTTCTATCATTTGAGCATAATGCCTTGAATAAAGCATCCAGTGGTCTAGAGATCATTGATAGGCATTTAAATCTTAATGTTTTACGTTGATGTACCTTTTTAAAAATAGTGAGCATTTAGCTGTTGTATCGGCAGGTGGGTATGTTGAGTCCATATCATTTGTATAATTCAATATTCATAGCACACAAACACATCACAGGATGTGTTTTGTAACAAAAGACAAAAATAAGGCATGGTCTGAGGCATGTAAGCAGGCTTACAGTCTGAAAGGCCTTAAGATACAGGGGATATAACTATAGGGAGAGAAAGCTTTATAAAACGTTTTTGCATGAAAGATTTCCAAGTCTTTGGTGATAATCAATGAAATGCCTTAATGAAGCAGGTTTGGGAATCGGAATTAAAGAGAAGGTACCCATTCGGTTACTGTGAGAGAAGACTGATTTGGTTTCTAGGGTATAATGAACAAGTGATTCTCAACTGATGGCAAGAAGATGCTTCCCTGGGTTTCAGAATATTTGGGGTTGGAACAAAAAGGCTATGATTATTCAAAACAAGATGGTACCTTATGCCTTTGATTCAATTTCATTTCATTTACTTAAAAAATCCAGTTAACACTGAAGGGACTGTAGGTCTTTTTGGTTTCTAAATGGGAGAATGCTTTAAAACAGTAAGAGGTACCAAGATGAAGACCAAGAAAAATAAACAGTACAATGTGGTGTTAGAAGAAAATTGGAAAAACAGAAATGAAAGGGAAGAGTCAAAGGTAAAGATCACAAAGCAATGGAAGAATTAACAGGATGACTCTCGGTTAGTTAGTAAGGTCAGGTGAGGGGAAGGCTTACTCTGAAATTTGTCCTAGTCGAAACAACTAAAAGATTTAAAGAAGTAATCCAAAGCTCCTACTACAGCAAAAGATAAATTAAAAACAATTTTGATTAAAAAGGAAAAATATACTGTAAAATATTTATTTAATAAATAAGTTTGTAATCTATACAGAATTGAATAAAAAGTACAACAAATTATTTTCACTTTACAAAACTGCATACAGTACAACTTGCAAATTGGGTTCAGCATTCTACAAATAGGGCCACACACCAAGATGTAAACTTATTATTGTCTTAAATAAGTAAAGGCTCTAACTGTGTACCACAAACTTTGGATTAAATTCCAGGGAAATACTGCTTTAGTATTGATTGTACCACAGTCTATTTTATTTAAAAAATTAAATAAAATTCCTCAAATACCACTTTTCTACTTGTTTCTGAGTAAACAATTCCCTATGTAGCAAAATAAAACACAACAAAGACAAAATATAAAATTAGAGGCTGCTATTTATATCACTTCCTCTTCCCTTACTTAGCTAGTGTTCTTTTCCTTTCCCTTATTCAGAAAGGAAGGTGAGTGGAAAATGACTTATTCTTATCCTCATTCATTTGCTTCTAGAATTCCTGCTTACATAAATGAATACATCAGTTTTGGAATCTTGACACTATTATTCAGTGTTTACCTATGTCGTTCTAAAAAAGTTAACCTAGTTTTTGTTTTTTTTTTTTTTTTTTTAAGATTAGGCAACAAAATTGGCTTCAAAATAGTTACGTCTCACATAGGCTAGCAGCCACTTGGTAGACTAACTTCCCAATTAAATGTGCACAGAATAACATTTTTTTCAAGTAACCTAGAAACGGAATCAATAGCAATTCTTATTTTAAGCAGATATTCAAGATGATCCACCTTTAGAAACAAAGGCAGATTTAATGTACAAAATGCAGGAACTAAGTCTATCCTAGTTCCTGTCCCACCAAAATAATTAATAAGAGGCTCAGTTTGTGAAAAAGACCTTGGAATAATCCAACTCTTAATGACATCTTTATCTTGAATAAGAAGGACAAATAATATAAAAGCTATAAATGGAGATGAAGTTATTTAAAAAAAGAATTTTTCATTTTATTTTGGAGGTAAAAGGGGATGCAAATACAAAATGGGTTAGTTGTATCTTTAGCCCATTTAGTAACTTTTCATCATAGAATTAATAGTCCTTCATACTGAAGAATAAAAGACAAGCAAACCTGCTTTAAGTTTTCTGATTAGGTCACTTAGATTTTTAGCAGGCTTCAAAACTTGCCTTATTATTTAACTAAATTAGCTTCTCTGGGAAGCATATGAATAATGTAAAAATGAAAAATCCACACAAATACATAATTGTCAAGATGGGAATTGAGAATATTTACACAATGAATTTTTTTAAATAACTTAAATTAGAAACGACACATATTCCTTATAAAACACCAAACCAGAGCACATATTGTCGGTGATAGGAACAACTTTCATCTGTAGAAACACAAATGCACATGAATAACACAGAAATAAGAATTAAGTTGAACAGAGGCAGGTGCTGTTAGAACATATTTCTGTTCTGACCTGTAACATCTGTGGCCCCTGTGAAGCCCTGGTCCCACCAGGCCAAGCATCTGGCTAATCTGATACAGAAGTACTTGACCTATGAAACACCAGACTCACTTCCTAGCAAGTATACATCACCATGTGCTGCTTGATTGCTCTTGATTACTTGGTTTTCGAAAGCAAGCTCACTTTCACATCAGAAAACAGTCATCCTTATATTGGCCTCGTAAATAATCCATGAAGTACATTTCACTTCTGAACAGTATTCTATTACTCTAGGAGGACAAGGTATAGTCAATTGGCTGCTTTGAAGCCATGAAATGCACACTCATAAATATGTGTCTACACTTTAAAAAATTAAATACATCCAGGCACAGCTGCTGTGCAGAGTTCTTGTGATAAGAAGCTCATCAGCAGTGCGTTATGAAGTGGTCACTTGAGTACTTGATTCTGGATCTTCCGGCTTTCTGTATTTCTTCAAAATATTGACTGCACCATTAGACAGGAAAACCACAGCGATGAGTGCAAAATAACCAGCATAGATGAAGAACTAAAGAGGGGGAAAGAATAATTTATAGAATTATCAATTAGAAGGTAAGCTCTTTTATTACATATATGTGAACAGACTCTATAATTAAAGGTATATTCAGTTTCTCTATAAAACTTCAAAAAACATTGTATGCTTAAACAATGTGCCAGGCACTGAGGATACAAAGAGGCAGCACAGCATGGTGATACTGAAGCCTGACTCTTGGGTGCAAATCCCGACTTCCCCCTTACTAGTTGTATGACCTGGATTGAGAGACTCAGTCTCTGAGCCTCAACTTCATTTGCAAAACATTTTGTAATTCATAATATTTCCTAATTGCAGAGTTGTTGGGAAAGGATGAGATTATGTATGCAAATGTTTATTAGCACAATGCTAATGCTGTTAATACTATTGTTTTTATTTTTGTTGCTGTTATAACTGAATCCTGGTCTCTACCCTCAAGCTGATATGATTAACAGGCCAAATTCTGAATATCAAGACCTCTACTCTTGCCCAGAAGAGGGCAGTAGAAGGTCAACTATCAATATATTCCATTATAAGATTACTTTTTATAAGAATCTTCTCTAAGCCAAATTTTTTCTTAATTTTATTTATTTTTTGGCTGTGTTGGGCCTTTGTTGCTGCATGCGGGCTTTCTCTAGTTGCGGCAAGCGGGGGCTACTCTTCATTGCGGTGCGCGGGCTTCTCATTGCGGTGGCTTCTCTTGTTGCGGAGCATGGGCTCTAGGCACACGGGCTTCAGTAGTTGTGGCACGTGGGCTCCGTAGTTGTGGCTCGCAGGCTCTAGAGCACAGGCTCAGTAGTTGTGGCGCATGGGCTTAGTTGCTCTGCAGCATGTGGGATCTTCCTGGACCAGGAATTGAACCCGTGTCCCCTGCATTGGCAGGCGGATTCTTAACTACTGTGACACCAGGGAAGTCCCTCCAAGCCAATTTTTTAATGTAACTATGTTGTTTATCAACATCATCATCATTTTTCTTCTTAAAACAACTTACTAACTACTGATAAGCTAACCCTCTGAGCCAGGTCCTTTAAAATTCTGATTCATTTTCCTATAGGAAACTCGTTAATTAATCATGGCAGTTACAAGTTTCAGCACAGCCCACAAAATTCTATTATTCCATACGTTTAAACCTACCACTTCTATAGCAAGATGACAAGCATTTAGTTACTCTTCTACTCTCCATCCCAGATGAAAGTACCTAACCCTTGAGAGGTCTCCTCAAGGTTTTTATTGCAGGTAGTAATTGGGAAACACTTAAGTAATTCTTACTTAAACGAAAGTAATAAGCTCCCATTCCTCTGCTCTATCCACCCCCTCCCCCATCCTTTTTTGAGGCAGCATGATGCAGTGGGAGATGCCTAAGCTTTGGAGTCAGATGCTGGTTTGAATCCTGGTTCTGCCATACTATTATTGACTGTGACCTTAAACAACACAACATCTCTCAGATTCATTTTCTTGATGTCTAATCCTGATAACAATGCTGCAAAATTCTATATAAAGTACCCGGCACATAGAAAGCACTCAATGCACATTACCTATTTCTCTTTTAGATCTCCTCAGTAAAAACAAAGTTAATTACTGCTAACATGTTAGGTCTTTGTATTCTAAGAAAACTAATATGTAAGTAAGGAAGGAATAATGGAGATGGAATCATTTGGGCTGAGATGAGGTAGGGTAGGCACTTTTTTATTCAATTGCCCATTTTGCTGAAGTACAGAACAAGCCCTACCTACAACTCACAATGCATGAAGGCACATACAACTATACCATTCCTGAGTGAATAAAATTATTCACACTGTCTCTGAGTGTTTGTGCAGGTGTTTTCTCAATAGGTCATATGTTAAGAATCATAATGCTATTCAGCAACAGGAAGTCATTACCTTGGTATTTGGGTGAGGGGCGTTTTAAATAAAGAAGGAGGAGACTTAGAGAGCTTTGAGGTGAAGCATGGCATCTCGAACATGAGATGCAGTATTCCAGGCATAGAATTAAAAATGGAGGGAAATAATGGATGAGGAAGCAGAAGGGCTTGGCCTGGAAGGAACCAATATTACCTCTCAACTCCACCAGGCTGGTTAATTACACACAGAAATGTTCTAGGGCCTCATCAAAAAGATGATGGTCCCAACATCCTCCTGGTAGAAAAGAACTAAGGATGGGGGATGACTGAAGGAAAGAGAGAACACTTTTACTTTTTATTTTGTATCTGTCTATATTGTTTGAATTTGTTTCCATGAAGCATGCTCCACTTCCGTTACCCTGATCAACTCATAACATCTTCAGTACCGAAACAGAGATCTTACTTGAGTGGTAATTTCCAAGCCAAGGCCACTGGCATCTACCACAATTAGAGTGAGCAGAGTCTGCAGTGCCAGAGCGATGAAGGTATTTACACCAAACACTAGGGCGTAGCGCTCCATGCTGAGGTTTGCAGCAATCTGGAAACTTAAAAAATGAATAAAAAGAATGCATAGACAAGAATTACTTCCAGGATAGTGTGAAGAGTAGCCCGTACTTTCTACTGTCAATTCCCTTCCCAACCAAGTGAAGAATATTTTGTTGCTAAATGATGTAAACCTCATGCAAACATCTGAAAACAGCAGGAACATTTAAACAAGGAAATAAAGAACCTTGCCTAAATGCTTCCTCAGGAGAAAAACTGGCAATGCACATATAATATAATGCTTCCTCCCATTTGCCTCTTTTAACCAGAAAATTTAATTTGTAAAGAAACCAAAAAGCTAATCCTGTCAGCTCTTCCTAATGGTTCTTTGAATCAAAATACATACGTTGCTATAGTGATGAGTAACATGTAGATGATTCTGAAGACAACGTAGGATGCGTAGCACACCCAAATGTTACCCACGGTGTCCATGATGTACACCGCAGCAGCAATCAGGAGAGAAAACAGAGACAATGTCAGTTCTCCCCAAGTGGACCAGGATATTTTTATGTAACCAACTGCAAACACAGCAACAGCACCTACAAAACAAAAAGAGAAAATTTGTCATTTTGCTACACAGATACTATTTCAATGAATTCAAAATTCATCTTAGATTACTACATTTTAAGATCTTTTAACTTTTAAACAGGGTAGCTCAAGATTATGGAGGACCTTGAAAGTCCGGCAGAGGATTTTGGACTTGATGGAATAAACAGTATGGAGCCATGGAGAGATGATGAGAGACTGAACGAGGGCAGCTGGTAATGAGAAGGAAAAGGAGGATACAGAGCCAGGGACGCTGCTAAGGAAAAACTACCGAGGCGGACACAGAGGCGAGAACCAAAAAGAACCACTGCTTGTAGCTTGGCAACACGGCAGGATGGCTCATCTCTCTTCCCAACTGAGGGGCAGTTTATCATGTGGTAAAATGATGATGATTATGATAACGATAGCTAAAATGTACGGCGTGCTTTCTAAGTGCCAGTCACAGTTTTAAGTGTTTACAGAAATCATATAAAGTTTTCCAAAACCTTCTGAGGTGGGTCAACAAATTAGGAAGGGACAACAGAATAAAATGGCCAAAGACACAGGCTCTGAGTTCACACCTCGACTTTACCACTTACCATCTGTATCATCTTGGCCAAGTGATTAAGCTGTCTGTCCACAGCTTCCTTAACTGTAAACTGGGGATAATAATTACACCTGTCTTAGGAATTCTGTGAGGACTGAGTGAACATACATAAAGTCTTTAGAGCAGCGCTTGGCGCATATAAACAATATATTTGCTACTGTTGTTATAAAGTATTGTATAGGTTACTCCAAGTTTTTCAACAAGTGGCAGAAGAACCCAGTAAATCAGAGATCATGGAAGCCTGGATAAGAAGACAATTTAGAGGACCATTATATTAGGTTTCCCAAAGGTTAAAAGAATTTAAGTTTGTTAGTCATAGTCTTCCACCTCATGCGCAATTCTAAATTGTCCTCCTAAATTATAAAATCAGAGCTCAAAATAAGGAATCCATTCTTTGGGGCTACTTCAAACTTGGGAGGGGAGAGAAAATCTGATTATGGTTGACTTCACTACCAGAGGAATCTCCCCCTCCCAAGCTGCCCTGCCACCCGGCGCTGCTTACCCAGTAAGGTTGAAACGGCCTCCACGCCGCCGTTATAGATGGCAGCATGACGAGAAGGCATCACCTGCTCCCACAGGCCCTGTGCATAGTTCACGACTTGAAAGTAGCCGCAGGTGGAGAGGGCCCACCACACGGACCAGCAGAGCAGAGGGCGAGAAGAGTAGCACACCAGGAAATCATTCCACAGGACCTTCAGCACGAGGAGACGGTCTGGCTTGGATTCCTACACAGAAAAAGGGAAGAAGCCAACTGTACAGAAAGCAATTGTATAGACTCAATCTTCCACTCAACAGACTTTTTTCTTGTTCCTTGTGAAAACCAATTGCTTATTTCATATAAGTGTGTGTGTGCATGTATAAACTTCTTAGCAATTACATTTATCCCCTCTGGGGAAAAAAACACATTCTTATATAATTTTTGCTTTGAATGCTCTATAAACATTAGTACATCCAGCAAATGATATATTGTTTACAAAATGAAGGTAGAAAGATGGTCAGAGATTGCATACTTTAGCCAAAGGGAGATGACATTCTATATCTCCCCATACAATGGCAAGCAACATTAAGAATAAGCAATAATTTGGGCTTCCCTGGTGGCACAGTGGTTAAGAATCCACGTGCCAATGCAGGGGACACGGGTTCGAGCCCTGTTCCGGGAAGATCCCACATGCCGCAGAGCAACTAAGCCCGTGCGCCACAACTACTGAGCCTGCACTCTAGAGCCCGTGAGCCACAACCAGTGAAGCCCACGCGCCTAGAGCCCGTGCTCCGCAACAAGAGAAGCCACCGCAATGAGAAGCCCGTGCACCACAACGAAGCGTAGCTCCCGCTCACGGCAACTAGAGAAAGCCCACAAGCCCAAAGCAACCAAAAAAAAAAAAAAAAAAAAAAGAGCAATAATTAGCAACCCTAGTAAATCACTGTTCAGGTAGAATCCATGAATGAGAACCTATCAGATTCACTGAAAGATAATGGTTAAGACAGAAATCTTAGAAAGAAATAAATCAAAATATTAGCAGCAATTCTCTCTGACTGATGGGGTAATCAGTGATTTTAATTTTCTTCCTTATGATTTTTCTATTACCCAGTATTTATGGGAAATATTACTATTACAATGAAGTAATAAAGCCACTATGCACGTAACTGAGTGAATCAAAACATTACTATGTACCATCATCCCTGGACTATGCCAAGAAGTCAATATGAGATTCCAGACATCCTGTGAAATAGCTATCAAAGGTTGCCATAATGCCGGAGCCTCGCTCAGAACATAGGAAATTTTACTTTTGCAACTAACATGGGAAGGCAAAATGAGAGAATCCAAAGGGACCAAGAGGAAGCTAACTGTGAATTAGCATGTAAGAGCCAGGACGTGTGACAGGAGCCATGTTACAGATTATTAACACCAATGGCAGCAGCATGATTCAACCCGCTCACCGCCTGGAACCCATATATTGCACATGAGAACCTCCAGATGTAAAATGACTACTCCCACCTACTGTCAGCCCTTTCTCCTTTATTTTTAAAAACTGAGGTATAATTGACCTTTAACTTTATATTAGTTTTAGGTGTATAACATAATGATTTTATATTTGTATATACTGTGAAATGATCACCACAATAAGCCTAGTCAATATCTGTCACCATACAGTTATAATTTTTTTTTCCCGTGATGAGAAGTTTTAAGATCTACTCTCTTAGCAACTTTCAAATATGCAATATGGTATTACTAATTATAGTCACCATGCTGTACATTACATCCCCAAGACTTTACAACTGGGAGTTGTACCTTTTGACTCCCCTTTACCCATTTTGCTACCCCCTACCCCCTTCCTCTGGCAACTACCAATCTGTTCTCTGTATCTATGAGCTTGGGGTTTTTTTGTTTTGTTTTTAGTTTCCACATATAAATGAGATCATGCGATATTTGTCTTTCTCTGTCTGATTTACTTCACTTAGTATAATGCCCTCCAAGTCCATCCACATTGTTGCAAATGGCAAGACTTCATTCGCTTTTTAATGGCTGAATAAATAGCGTTCCAGTGTGTATATAAATGTGTCCCCGTATACCACATTTTCTTTATCCATTCATCCACTGATGGACCCTTAGGTTGTTTCCATATCTTGGCTATTGTAAATAATGCTGCAGTGAACTGGTGGGTGCCTGTATCTTTTTGAGTTAGTGTTTCCATTTCCTTTGGATATATACCTAGAAGTAGAATTCTTGAATCATGTGGTAGTCTGATTTTTTTTTTAACTTATTTATTTAATTTATTTATTTTTGGCTGCGTGAGGTCTTCGTTGCTGCGCGTGAGGGCTTTCCCTAGTTGCGGCGAGTGGGGGCTACTCTTCATTGCGGCGCGCAGGCTTCTCACTGCGGTGGCTTCTCGTGTTGCAGAACATGGGCTCTAGGTGCGCAGGCTTCATTAGTTGTGGTGTGTGGGCTCAGTAGTTGTGGCGCACGGGCTTAGTTGCTCCGTGGCATGAGGGATCTTCCTGGACCAGGGATCAAACCCATGTCCCCTGTACGGGCAGGCAGATTCTTAACTACTGCGCCACCAGGGAAGTCCCTGATTTTTAATTTTTTGAGGAACCTCCACACTGTTTTCCAGTGACTGCAACAATCTACATTCCCACCAATAGTGCACAAGGGTTCCCTTTTCTCCACATCCTCGCCAACACTTATTTCTTGTCTTTTTTTTTTTTTTTAATTTTTTTAAAATTTTATTTATTTATTTATTTTTGGCTGCGTTGGGTCTTCGTTTCTGTGCGAGGGCTTTCTCTAGTTGTGGCAAGCGGGGGCCACTCTTCATCGCGGTGCCCGGGCCTCTCACTATCACGGCCTCTCTTGTTGCGGAGCACAGGCTCCAGACGCGCAGGCTCAGTAGTTGTGGCTCACGGGCCTAGTTGCTCCGCGGCATGTGGGATCTTCCCAGACCAGGGCTCGAACCCGCATCCCCTGCATTGGCAGGCAGATTCTCAACCACTGCGCCACCACGGAAGCCCCTCTTGTCTTTTTGATAATAGTCATTCTAACAGGTGTGAGGTGATACCTCATTCTGGTTTTGAGTTGCATTCCCCTGATGATTAGTGATGTTGAGCATCTTTACATGTACCTGTTGGCTGACTGAATGTCTTCTTGGGAAAAATGTCTATTCAGATCTTCTCCCCATTTTTAAATTGGATCCTTTTTTTGCTATTGAGTTGTATGAGTTCCTTCTATAATTTGGATATTAACCCCTTGTCAGACATATGATTTGCATATATTTTCTCCCATTCAGTAGGTTGTCTTTTCATTTTGTTGATGTTTTTCTTTGTTGTATAGAAGCTTTTTAGTTTGATGTTGTCCCACTTAATTATTTTTGCTTTTGGTATCAAATTAAAAAACACATTGCCAAGACAGATGTCAAGGAGCTTACCACGTATGTTTTCTTCTAAGGCGTTTTATGATTTCAGGTCTTACACATTCAAGTCTTTAATCCATTTTACGTTAATTTCTGTGCAGCCCCTTCTCCTTTAAATAGAACCTTTTAATAGGGATAGTTAGGTGTCTATAATACCAAGTTAAATGCTACTCTTTTCTTAGCTCAGCTATATGCAGAGGGAGATTTGTCTATCATCAAGCCAATAGCTAGGATGGAAACTTGAGAATAAGTTTGCTTCTTTTATTGTGCTGTTGAAGGACACAATCCTAATTCTTGCTATAAACAATGAACATTTTTTTCATGATGAAAGGAAGACTATCATTTATTTTCTCAGATATTGATATTTCATTACCCAAAACATAGTAAAAACATATACAATGAGCCTTAACCAATGGGGACAAATATAGTACATCTGGTTTCAAGGAAAAGGAACCAAAATATGTATCATGGAAGAACTGGTGTTTGAGACAGGCTTTGGGAGATAGATAAGATTAGAATAGAGAAACAATTAAGAACATTCAAAGCAAAGGAAACAAGAACAATAGCACAGAAGCAGGCACTTTCAAGGTGTACTTAAGAATCTGCAATGATAAAGTTCTCTTCCAACATAAAAGGCTTCTGGGACACTCTGTCCTGCTCTGGCCTGCTGTGCACTTATCTTGTTCCAAGAATACTCATTCTTGCCTTTGCCTGGTATCTCGTAAAGCCCTAGTTCATAAGCCCTAGTTCAGGGGCATTGGAAACCTTTCAAGAGTTGGCACACAGACCTGCCTTTGGCTACTCTTTTTCAGGGGAGATAACACCTATCTGAGCTTCAAGGGCATTAAGCTGCAAAAGGGAGGGGGTACAGCCATATACGGCTATACACCCTCTCCCCTCCATCCCAACTCAGACATATACGTTGGCAGCGGTCCAACTGGAGATATCCAGAGGGAAAGGCTGTGACCACAAATGAGAAAAAAATGGGGAGGGTCAAAAGACAGACTTTGTCCTTCACACAAGTCTTTCTGATTCTGGCTTTTGGTGCTCAGGGCCAGCCTGGTGAGAAAGGCAGAATACTGCCTAACACAGACCTCCCACCAGTCATTTTCACCATTATGATTTCAATTCTTTGGATTCTGAAGGCTTTTCTGACATGAAAAGAAAGAAAGATCAGTCTTGAGTTAACACTGAGTAAAAAAACATAAAGTTATAAACCTACATGTAGATTACAATTCCATTTACTATAAAATCTGTACAAACAGTGATACTTAGAAAGGGCACTAAAATATTAATAGTGGTAATCTTTGCACCCAGCCGTTCAGATTATTTTGACTTCTTTTTATGTAGTTTTCTGTATTGTTTACTTAAAAAATTAAGTATGAATCTTTTAAATAAAATCAGTAGAGCTTCAGTTCCCTCACCTGTAAAATGGAGACAGTGATACCTATATCATAGAGTTTTAATAAGAATGAGATAATGAATATAAGACTTTGGGCACAGTGTCTGGTACCCAGGTCAAAATAAATGGGAGCTGAGACGATGAATCAGCAGCATACTTGCCTACACTCAGATGAGAAAAATTTCTCAATCTTAGGCTTTTTACAGTAAAATGGAAATTAATGCTCACTTCAACAGGTTATTGCAAGAACTAGGTAAGTATTACTCAGTATGTAGCAAGGGCTCGATACATGTTGGTTTCCCTTATATTCTATTTACCATGACTCATTAACATAATCAACAAATAGTTCCTGAGTGCCCATACAATGTGTCTGGCAATGTTCTAGACACGGGTGATACAGCAGGAAAGTCCCTGCCCTTATGAAATTTACACTGGAGTAAGAGAGACAGATGATAAACACACACATACAAGAGAGCTTATGGTAGGAATAATACTATGAAGAAAGCAAAAAGGGTAATGGGCTAGCAAGTGACTTTGGAATGGAGTAATGATTGCTAAGAGTGTTAAATGGCTTTCTGAAAAGCTGATGTCCGAGCTGTGACCTGAGTGACGTAAAGGAACCAGTCATGAAGATCAGGATGAAGGGCAGTCCTGACTGACACAATCTCCTGATTTGAAGTTCTGAGGTGGGAACAAGCTTGATGTGTTTCAGCCCAATTAAGAGATAAGGTCAGAGAGGTTGGCAAGGAGCCAAATTGTATGGGGTTTTATAGGCCATGATGAGAATTTTGCATTTTCTTCTACATACAATAGGAAAATGTAGGGGGAGGGGATAATTAGGGTTTAATGCCTAGACTATGAAGATTTAAGTCAAGGGCTGATGATTGCAATTAAATTATTTCTATGTATCCCTACATATATGGGGGACTGGACAGGAAAGGAGAAGTTGTTCATGGTATGCCTGGGAGACAGAAGAAAAAAGACAGAGTACCTTCACATCAATCAGCTCACAAAACTCAGGATTCTAGAGTCAAGTAAAGCTTAGTGATCATCTGATTTAACACTCTCTACATTTAGGGGTAGCCTAACTCAGTTAAAGAAAAAGAATTTGTGGGACTTCCCTGGTGGTCCAGCAGTTAAGACTCCACACTTCCACTGCAGCGGGCGCAGGTTCCCTCCCTGGTCGGGGGAACTAAGATACCGCATGCCACGCAGTGTGACCAAAAAGTAAAAAAAAAAGAAAAAGAGAAAAAAAAAGAAAAAAAATTTGTGATGGAATTAGTACCAGACTCTCATAACTCTTTTCATAATGCCCAGAATACCTTCAACAAATTCAAAGGGAAAATGAGAAATTATTTACAGCCCCACAAATAAAGATCTACAGTGAAGGTACAAAGCTGTTCTTGATTATTCATATCTAATGATAAAGATAATAACAGAAATTACCATGTATTGATTACCTACTTATGTATACTAATTTGAAAGCTCTACATGGCTTTATTTAATACTTGAAATAGCCCTATGAGGTAGGTATATGAATGAGGGAACTAAAAGTCGCAAAGAATTAAGAAACTGGCCCAAGATCACCCTGCTGGTAAGTACTAGTACTGGGGACTGCCTTCCTTCTTCAAAATCCGCTATACTCTGCTGCTATAAATGATATCGAGTACAAGGTAAAAACATTTATTTTGCTGCTGTCAGTGTTTTATGGAACTCAAACACACACACACACACACACACACACACACACACACATGCACACACATACACAGAATGCTTCCTAATAGTAAAAGGTG
Organism: Balaenoptera ricei; assembly: GCF_028023285.1. NCBI lineage: Eukaryota > Metazoa > Chordata > Mammalia > Artiodactyla > Balaenopteridae > Balaenoptera > Balaenoptera ricei. Next base: position 131,867,066 of record NC_082639.1, read on the forward strand.
TCAGTCTACAAATAAAAGTATAGTTATATTAACAGATATTTATTAAGCATTTATCTCATGTCAAGCCCTGTGCTAAAGAGTTGGTTTAATTTACATCATTTCTAATGGGTAAGCAACTTAAAAAAAATCATGTCCAACTACATGCCAAGCACAAAATGAGTCCAGTTGCCTGTTTGGGCAAGAAAATCACTGGCTTTGGCAGCTCCTCCTCCTGCAATGTCAGCACCCTCTGCCCCAAAGCAGTAGACTCATTCTGAAAATCAACTTACAAATACTCTAAGGTAACTTGTGGACTGGACTATCACTTTGACTTCTACCTCATTTTCCCTCTTTTTAAGTCAAGATAAAACCACCCACTGACCTAGAACTCTTCTTTACCGTAATTACCACAATTATCATTTATGGTTCATTGATGGGCTTTGTCAACTTAAGATGGCACTGTGATCTCCAATATCCACATTCTAATTTTCCTTCAAGCTTGTCAAAGAAAAACAAGCAGTGTTTTAGGGCTGTACAGCTGCCAAGCAGCACTGCTTGCCTGTCACAGTGTCGGTAGCTGAGCCCAGGAGATCGTGAAACTGACTTGAATCCTAATTTTACCTCACCATGGCCAACATGATGGTTCTGACCATGTTGTTATCCCAGTGAAGGACTTCATGGAACAAGGTATAGATTGAAGTGGATCTCATATCTGCTCTAAAATTATGTTTAGGAGTACATGTGTGTAATTTTGCACGACTCACTAATGTTGGATCTGAATCCTAATCTCTAAAATGAAAGGGTGATGTGATCTAAAATCCCTTTAACATGCTCTGATTGTTCTATGATTTGTGGTTAGAATCACTTCTAACTCTAAAAGTTTATAATTCTTCAGCATGTCAAGTACTGACATTTTGCATATCTATAAATAACAAATATCAAGGTGGTCTAGGACAGAGATTTTTAAATTTTAGATTTCAACTCATTAGTTGGTAATAAAATCAATTTAGTGGGCAGTGATCACATTATAAAAAATAAACGAAATGTGTCAGAATAAACCATTGTGTTGTAAAACTTTTGTTTCATGGATGACTTTGAGGGGTTCAAGACTTCAGTGGAGGAAATAACTGCAGATGTGGTGGAAATAGCAAGAAAACTAGAATTAGAAGTGAAACCTGAGGGGCTTCCCTGGTGGCGCAGTGGTTGAGAATCTGCCTGCCAATGCAGGGGACACGGGTTCGAGCCCTGGTCTGGGAAGATCCCACATGCCACGGAGCAACTAGGCCCGTGAGCCACAACTACTGAGCCTGCGCATCTGGAGCCTGTGCTCCGCAACAAGAGAGGCCGCGATAGTGAGAGGCCCATGCACCGCGATGAAGAGTGGCCCCCGCTCGCCGCAACTGGAGAAAGCCCTTGCACAGAAACGAAGACCCAACACAGCCAAAAATTAAAAATAAATAAATTAATTAATTAATTAAATATTTCCTTTATCTGATTAAAAAAAAAAAAAAGAAGTGAAACCTGAAGTTGTGACTGAATTGCTGCAATTTTATGATAAAACTTGAATGGATAAGCAGCTGCTTCCAATGGATGAGCAAAGAAAGTGGTTTCTTGAGATGGAATCTACTCCTGGTAAAGATGCTGTGAAGACTGCTGAAATGACAACCAAGGATTTAGCGCATTACATAAACTTAGCTCATAAAGCAGGGTTTAAGAGGATTGACTCCAATTTTCAAAGAAATTTTACTATGGGTAAAATGCTATCAAACAGCATTGATGCTGCAGAGAAATCATTCCTGAAGGAAGAGTCAATCGATGCGGCAAACTTCACTGTTGTCTTATTTTAAGACATTGCCACAGCACCCCCACCTTCAGCAACCACCACCCTGATCAGTCAGCAGCCAACAAGATCATGGCAAGACCCTCCACCAGCAAAAAGATTACGACTTGCTGAAGGCCCAGATGATGGTTGGCATTTTTTGGCAATTATGTATTTTTAAATTTAGGTATGTATATTATTTTATACATAATGCTACTGCACACTTAATAGACTACAGTATAGTGCAAACATAACTTTTATATGCACCGTGAAACAAAAAAAATTGTGTGACTTGCTTTATTACAATATTTGCTTTACCTCAGCGGTCTGGAACTAAACCCGCAATATCCTTGAGGTATGCCCGTATCACACATAGTTTTCAGCACAGATGAGGAAGATAACTTCCTATCCTTACATACTTTGGACTTCAATTCAGAAACTGGAAGTAGATAGTCATCATTTACTGGAATCATTTCACCTATTCATTTAGAAAATTTTTTCTAGAGCTTCCTTTACATACCAAATTCTGAGGATAGAAAGATGAAGAAGAGACAGACATTGCTGTGGCTTCTAAGACATCTCCAACATGAGCAATATAATGTTGTGACAGTCCTGGAGGTCATTTACTCCAGAGGAAAATACATTTGTCATCCCTAATATAAATCAACGTTATATTGAATGAATGAATGAATGAACCAATGAAGCAACTCAAGATAAAACCAGAATCCAAATGAATTGAGGGACTTTCCTGTCTTTTTTCACCATTGGTCTAGCCCCAGAGTAGCAACCAACAGGCATTTAAGGTTGTGCTTACCTGTTCTTCCATGGGAGGCTCCTCTGTATTTAGAGGGATTTTTGATTCAACGTCTTCCCACTGCGGAAGGTGGTTAGAAGCTGAGGTATCAGTAGCAATGCCACCACTGTGTACCTTGACGCCATTTGCTCCCCGGCAGGAGGGAGGAATGTGGTGAAAGAAAAGACTCTTCTGTGGCATAGGCAGAAACCAGGCCACAGCGAAAGCCACAGAAACACAGGTAAGAGAGATGACATTCAGGCTGAATAGGGACCAGCCTGCCACTGAGACGAGGATCTGCCCTAGGAGAGAGCCCACTGTGAAGCCCACCAAGGTGGCACTTCGACAGTAACTCGTGACTTTCTGGTACATGCTCAGGTCTACCACACTGTAGATGTAGGAGTAATAGGCAATTTCAGTGGCGGTGGCGATGCCATAGAAGAATTCCAAGAACTGAATGGCCAGCAGTCCCTGGGCATAGAGCAGCATGAACCATGTAACAATAAGGCTGAGTCCCTGCAGCAGAACAACAGGTTTATAACGGAGGAAGTCTGTGGCAAGGAACACAGGAAACAACAGCACCAGGTAAGAGTAAGTCCATACTGGATATATTTCATTGAAGACCTGGTAGAAAAAAGATAAAATCACGTTAGTGATCTCAAAGGACCTGGAACATTCGTAACAATTTATTCTTATAAAACAATCTACCAGTACCTCAAAGATCTCATTTTTATCAACCAAAGAAATCTTGACAACAATTCTGATAATTGTTTGGAATATACTTCTCCATTTCCACCCCATCGTCTTTTTCCTAATAAAATCTTCCCTATTCATCAAAGCCTAGTTCAACGCCTTCCTCATCCTGGAAGACTTTGCTGCAGCTGATACTGTTTGTATCCCAGCACCCAAAAAGCTCTCCTGATACTGCTTTGTACGTGTCAGTCTCTTCAATTACCTCATTGCGCTGCTTCTTAACCATGGCTACACATCTCCCAAGGAGCTTTAAAAAATGTGGATGCCTTGCCACAGGCATTTTTTAGAAACCTCCCAGGAGATTTTATTATGAGCCAGAGTTTAGAACCATTGCTTTATAGGTTCTTTCAGGGTAGACTTGACTTTCATTTGCACAACCTAATAGCTCACACACTGTTTGGAAGATACTTGGCTCAATAAATGCTTTGGAAACAAATGTTTTGAAATCATTGTCACTCCTTACTTCTAGCCACAGAACAGGGAGCCATGATCCTACTGTTTGATTAGGTTTCTCTGATTTTAAGTTTCATTTCTTTGGGGTAACATGAATAGATAAAGAAGGTAAATCTGTCCTACAGTCTTAACAGAGTAACTATCTGTGGATGGTAGCATTATAAGCAACTCTGATGTCCTTCTTTTTGTATGTCTATAATATGAAAAAAAAAGGAAGGTTTTTTTTTTTTTCATTAATTTTTCATTGGAAGATAGTAGAAATAATATTTAAACCACAAAGACCCCAGCTGGAATTTCTGTTCCATCATTTGCCATATGATTTTAAGCAAGTTTTTTTTTAGTTCCTTTTAGCCTTAATCTCCATTATCAGTAAAAGAGAAGTAAAGCCTATGCCACAGGGTTGTTTCTTGCAAGGACTAAATGAGAGAGTACGTGTAAATCACTTACTCTTTTTTGATAGGTTTAAAGACTTAAGGACTGAAGCTGAAACACAGACCACTTGGGACAATACAAATTAAATTAATTGAACTGTCGTCCCCATTCTTCAAATAACAATCATTGTAGGAGACTTTTCCCTCTTCTTACACCTACCCCATAGCCTAGCAAGTTCCTGGGGGTTTAAGTAAGTCAGTTTTATAAGTGATCATTTCAAAGTTTGGATCAGTGGCCCCAGTTTTTAAGTGCGTTCTGAAAGGTAGTCTTGCTAACAGGCTAAATACTTTGTGATGGAGCAATCTAATCCTTGGGTTTGACTTACTTTTTAACTCTTGTGTATACCTCAGTTCACCCAACTAATTGTTTTAAGGTTTTAGAGGAACAATAAAGTAAAAATTTTATTTTTAGTAAATTATTATAAAATATTTGCCAATGCAGAGAACAACTATAAACAGAAAACATAATCTGAAATACATTCCAGACTTGATTTCTGACTGGCTGAATATCAAAAGTGATTTGTCTAATAGCCTCGCCTTCATGAATTCCGGTCTAATTTGTGTTTGCAAATCATCTAGCAACCTCCAATTACCAGGAAACTTTCTTGTGCCTGAATGTGTGCGTGAAAGAATAATCGAGAACTGTAGAAATGACTCTTATTCACAAGTGTGGAAGTTTTATCAAATGAGGAACAAAGTGCACTTGGCTGACATAAGACAGGGTCAGAGACTTCTCAGTAGAAAACCAAAGGGGATAAGGGCAACCTTGAGATGAAAGCCCCGAAGAAGAGTGAAGGCTTCCCCACAGACTTTTCACAGGTGTGCTCCATTAGCAACTTCCCACTCCTTTTTTGCCTATAGTTTTATTCATTCTCCTACAGTTTTCTTAAGTGTGAAACTGCCTCCTCTGTTTGACTCTGCATATTTCTTCACCTTCACATCTTCCCCAACATAATACTACAAGCTGTTAGCCACCACACCTTCCCTTTAAAAATACCTTCCTTCTGTACCCCATCTTCTTTGTTCTCCACCACACACCTTGGGACTTTCACTGATTCTTCACTCCAGTAATACTGTCTGCACTTAGACATGTTATATACCCTTCAATACTAGTTGTCCCCAAAAGATTAACTGTGAAGTTTTCGTTATATAAACCTCATCCTTTCAATTATCAATTTAAAGTGTTTATGCTTATGAGTCTAATTCCACTCCCAATACAAAAACCACAGTTTACATAATGAAGATAAGGAAAAGCAATGCCAAGTAGAAACAAAAATAAAGGCAAGCAGGGGAAAAAGACCAGATATGTTCTTTTTAACTTATTCTCAATAAGAAATCTGAATTTACTCCTAGGAGAGACATCAACCCAAGAGGACTGTCCCTCCCACAGCATTATCAGCATTATAATAGTACATCTCTACTGACACCACACACTATGCTAATCACCTCACCTATATGACCTCATTTAATCCAAACAACGCTAAGTGGTAGACGCTTTTATCATCTCTATCTTACAAGCAAGGAAACTAGGCCTTACGTGAATTGCCCAAAGTTATCCCAGCTAGTCACCGGCAGAGGGAGCATCTGCACCTAGATATTCTGAATCCACCACACTAAAATGCCCCATTTCTTCAATCAGAAAACTGCTGTTGATCATCTACTATGTTCCAGGCTTACTTCTAATGCCATTAAGCAGCTTTTTCAACCTGCGTAGGGGTGCTTTTATGGGGCTTTCATGAAGAGAGAAGACCAGACAATATGCAGAGCTTAGCCACTGTGTCTCCAAAAGTCTCCAGAAGATCCCTTCTCTCTCAATGCCTCCAAGGAGAAGCTGTCACACCAGGAAATGCTTCTTTGATGGATACTCTGAATCCTGAAGGGAAACTTCCCACATGTAAAAATGTACAGATTACAGACTCGCCACGCCTGGACGATACCTTCTTATCTCAGGCAAAATCTGCCGTGTGAGCAAAGGGAACTGATTTTATTCTAAGGTGCCTTTCACAGTTCTTTGGATCAGAGCTTGTTTGTGCTTTCTTCTAAGACACAAAAAGTCAAGGGAAAACAGCTGTTCAGTTTTAAGCTCTAATTCAGATTTACACTTTATCTTAGAATCACATTTCAATTAGACAACTAGTTAGTAAGCATTTATTCACACAACACTGTTTTCAAACTGTATGGAGATTACAAAAACAAAAAAAGAATAAAATGAAGCCTCAGTTCTCCAGGAGTTCTGAACCTAGTGAAGAGCACATACACATAAATTATTGACAAGGGAGTTAAGAAATATGGGGGGGTGCTCCTTTGAGATGGACCTTGAAGGATGAGAAAGTTAGATACACTGGACTTATGACTATAAGATTAACGTGGATGGAGCTTGGGCATGTAGAAGGCAAGGGGAAGAAGGATGTAGTGGGAGATAAGGGTGTTAAGGAGATACGAGCCAAATTCTGTAAAGCTCTGAATATTAGGCAGAATAGTTTTAAATTTAATGTCTCAAAAATATCAAAGAAAGGTAGTGAATGTCAAATCCCATGCTGAAAAAGATGAAAGGATAAAAAATTTTTGGTGATAAAGAGCTCTATTTTATTAAAAGTTTGGCTTTCAACTACTGAAATACAAATTTTAACCTGTTTAAAATTTATAAAGTGATACAGGTTAATGGTTTTCCTGAAATCTAAGAAAAAAAAAAATCCTTTGAGAGTGGAAAGAGGAAATTCTGACCTTTTTTTTTCCTCCTTTTGTCTTTGGCCTTAGTTAACAACAGCTCTATCTAAGATGACTGCTCTTGGACCTTCTAAAGTCTCCTGAAGGAAATACAAAATTCAACACAAATAGACTGACCATGATTTGGCATTTGCTTTGCCTAAAAATCATGTAATATTAAATAAATAAATAACTGTACATTGGTGAAAAACGCAGTCAGAAAGGAGAACAAGTTGTCCTATTTATTTCAGTTATTGGAGATTTAAAAAAACCTAGGGTTCCAGAGAGGGTGGACAGAGCCATACTGTGCCCGACCATCAGAATCGGCCATGATTCTGAGGTCCTCAGAGACAAACAACATCCCTTTCCAGACTTCTGGATTTTTCTTCAAACCCTGTCCTCTTCCTCATCTAATGTGCAGTAACAGAAGTGTGCTATGTTTTTGTTACGCATTCAGCAAATGTTTCCTGGGCCTGGTACCTCTGCTTTATTGCTATATGCCCGGAACATATTTCACTCACCTAGGTAACTTTCCGATAAGACAGGACACATGATGGCACATCACACAGCAATTCTGCCCAGGGCACTTGTACAAAACAGTTCGGCTTTCAAATATCAACAATGGGAGTATGTTTCTCTCCCCGTGTGCTTCTCTTTCAGGCAAGGTGCACAAACTGTGCAGATCACGTGGCAGTTCACATGAAATTTTAATTGTTAGCAGCTCACACACAGTATCATTTCTGCTTCAGCGGCTACACTTCAGATTTGGTGGTTGCTGTGGGTCTCCAGAATCATTCTCTCTTGTATTTACTGAAGTAATTTTCTTCTTGGTGAATCATTCTGTTCACAAGAGTTGGCCCTTTCCACTTTATTACTGTTTTTAGGCAATACTATCATTCACATAGGTAATGAGTAACTCTTACAGTTCCTTGTGGAGTGGTCCATAAGACTGAGAAATAGATCTGAAGTTGGGTAAAAGTCAGTGCCACTTGCTAGGGGTGAGATAATGTGGGAAACTCAAATGAAATCCTCAACCAAGAGTTCAACCCCTTCCCTGTTAAGTGACCTTGAAAATGGAGGAGCAATGCAACGACAAACGGGACTATGAGTAATTACATCCTGCTCTGACCTGTTATTCAGGGACACTCAAAACAGGTGACTGCTAATCACAGGGGAGAGAGTAAGGTTTAAGTGGGAGGAGTACTTCACAGCAGCTGGGGCAGGAAGGCAGGGTGGGAGGAGAATTAGACATAAGAAAAAAGGAACAGGGCTTCCCTGGTGGCGCAGTGGTTGAGAATCTGCCTGCTAATGCAGGGGACACGGGTTCGAGCCCTGGTCTGGGAAGATCCCACATGCCGCGGAGCAACTAGGCCCGTGAGCCACAGCTACTGAGCCTGCGCGTCTGGAGCCTGTGCTCCGCAACAAGAGAGGCCGCGATAGTGAGAGGCCCGCGCACCGCGATGAAGAGTGGCCCCCGCTTGCCGCAGCTAGAGAAAGCCCTCGCACAGAAACGAAGACCCAACACAGCCAAAAATAAATAAATAAATTAATTAAAAAATAAAAAAAGAAAACGCAAATGAGTTAAAAAAACAAAACAAAACAAGGAACAGCTAACAACTGCCCACTCAGCTTTCACCCTTTTGTTCCAGAAAGGAATACCAGACCTCAGATTTCTTGCTTTGTAGTGTTCAAGGAAGAGGATGCTGAATCTGCTTTATTTGGGTTTTGTGGTAGCAGCTTGAGTTTAAGTCCCTTTTCAGTTAATATAATGTCTTTCTTTTTCAAAAAACTGGTGTTGAGATTGACCATACGCTTTAAAGAGTTAAACACATTTTTAAAGTACACAATGCACTTCAAGTACTTTACTTATAAGTCCTCCTGGGGAAGTCAATCAGCAAAAAGTTCTTGATCATGGACTATGTACTCTCAACTACTCTGAACATCGCAGCAGAACAGAAAGGAGCAAAACTAACATCCGTGAAGCAACAATTCACAACGCAAGAAAAACTACAATTAAATGCCAACTGTGTGATACCATCTAAATATCTGCTTTTATCCCAGGAGGTGGGGTTGGGGGATTGTGTGGGAAGCGTATTCTTGGACACAGTCTCGCCCAATCAAAAATCAAGACAAGATAATGGGTTCTTGTTGTCTTGTACAGTCCTTATTTGAGCACATCCATCTGTCAAGGGTAAACAATGCAAAGTAGGGGAAGGAAGAGGGTGCAGCAGGTAGAGGGAAGATCCTTTCAGAAAGCAGTAGTTACTCAGCATCTGGTTCCTTACTTTCTGGCAGCAAATATTTATTTAAACCTTTACCATGTCCAAGGTACAACCTGCTGTTTTCCCTTTTTTTCTTCAAATATTCTCCTCCCCCTCGCCCCCGTCCCCGCCCCCAAGCAGGAACTGCTGGATCAGTCGGAGCAGAGTGGGGCTAAGTTCCATTACAGCATCATCGCCTGAAGCACACGTGCACTGGGGCTCCCGAACTGCGTTTCGAGCCCTTCACCTAAGACACAGCCTATCAATCCAACGGAGGGCAGAAAAACAGCGTGAATTAAGGCAGCGCCCAGCACGGAGCCGCCTTCCAACTGGGAAAAGTCAGCAATCTCTGCTCAGAATGGCTCCTGCGTTTCGAGCGCCTTTCTCACTCCTCCTTTCCTCAACTACATCCCCTCCGCCCGCTCTCACCTTTTCCCGCACATCTCGGCGCCCGCGCCCCGCGCCGGCCGAGTCACCTCCCGCCTGCCCCCCGCGCCTACCTCCCTCTCCGTCAGGTTCTTGTCGGGCCCCAGCAGGTAGGGGGTCAGGAAGGGCTCGGACGGCCTGAGGCTGGCGAAGAAGCCGTAGGCGCAGAGCAGCGCGGTGGGCACGAACCAGCACTCGCGCGGGACCCGAGCCGTGCGCAGGAGCATTGTGGCCGCCGCCGCCGCCGCCCGTCGTGTCACCGGGCCAGGCACATCCATCCGGGGCGCGAGGGGCGGGGACCCGGCCCTGCCCTTTCCTTCTCCTTTTCCTCCTCGGCCAACCGGAGTGAGGTTGAATCGCTGCCCCAGCGCGGGCACCTGCAATCGCGAGTGGCGCCTCCTCCCGGCGGGGCCAAGCAGTTCTGAGACAGCCGCCTCTGATCGCAATGACTCCCAGCCTTTCCTGATTGCAGGAGCCTCACGTGTCGCCACCCGCCCGCTGAGCGGCAGAAAACCTGACAAGCCCTAAGGCCCACCCTCCGCCACCTCCTCCCTGCTGAGAGCCAATCACAGAGGACGCCGGGCATTGGCTTCTCTCCCATTGGTCGGTGGCTCACAAGATGCGAACCCGCGGCGGCGGCGGTGGCGGCGGCACGTTAGAGCGCTGACGTCCGCTGGCTCGGGCTCAGAGGACTTGTAGGACTCAGGTCAGAATGCCGCTGTTCTGGCGTGCGCTGCTCAGGGGGAGAGCTGTCCGCCCACGCTGGAGGTCGGCTAAGTCATCCCTCGTGCTGCAGCTCACCTGTCGGGAATGCTCCGCGTGGGCCTTATCCCCACCAAGAGAAACGCTGTTACACACAGTCATTTTCTGATTCTTAACCACGGTCCGTTCAGATTTTCCTTCGCAAGTGGCCAGCGCCGGGCAAAGATTTAACCTTGGGACGGGGGAATGCTCTACCTTTCTTCCAGCAGCTTTCAGGTTTTAAATTGTATTCATCTGTAGTAAAGAGACATTAGAAGCCCGGGTTCTAAGCGCTCCGAGGCGTTTACCAAGAGCCGGAGAAGGAAAAAGTGGATAAAATGCTGTGAAAAGAATGAACGAGCTAGTTGCTTAACAGAAGGATCGTAATGGAGTCCTAATGAAAGGGTTTTAGCTTTATGTCGTTACTTTTTGTAAGCGGGATACAAAGAAAGCAAACATAACTGTAGATACAGGCTGTGTTTAAAACGTAAGGGGGAAATCCCGAGTCATTAAAGCAATCACGAAATATCATGGATCTCTTTATTAAAAAAACCAAAACAGAGGTCTTGGCATAGTTTTCAAGGGCAAAGCATGACAAGAATCCGCAGTGCTTTCTTTAATTTTTGTCTATAAACCTCTTTCTGCCTGACTCAGCCTGACTGTATCCCAATCCTTCCACTGCAGACCAGCTGCACCATTTAAAGCAATTTCCCCTGTGCAGTATTTGCAGACTAACAGATCCTACCAGAAGCTCACAGAAAACATTTTTGAACTCTATTTTGCTTTAATGTATGTTACGACCTATCTAGCTCAATTTTCTTCCTGGGTCAGCAAATGACACTTGTTGCAAAAAGGATACTGTTTGCAATCAGCCACACAACTCTACCAGATGGAACGACATACTAGTAAAGGGAAAGGAGATTTGTTTCTAAGACTGCACAAGTGAATGAACCAAAATATGTAAGTTGATTGATCGCTGAAGAAATGCAGTTGTTGGTATTTACATCTATCAGTGGGTCTCAAAGTGAGGTCCAGGAAGCCCAAGGGAACCTTGGGATCTTTTCAGAATTCCATGTGGTCAAACTACTTTCATAATACTACTAAGACTTTATTTCCTTTTGCACTCTAGAGACTACATGATATGTGATGACATTGTCACTTTAAAGACCAAGAGAATGTGTGTTTGTATATTTTTGCATTTAAAAACTTTTCAGATTTAATTTCTAATATGGCAACTATGAGTAGATATAACCCACAAAAATAAAGAGTATTTAGGGTCCTCAATAACAGGCATCTTGAAGCCAAAAAAGTAAGAACTTCTACAAAATACAATTATCTAGTCCTCTAAACTTCAGCCATAGTATCTACCTCTCATTATGACTACAGAGAGAACATCAGTGGTCCTCTTGGCAATTGCTTCCCTTCACATTTATTGATACATTCAGTGCTTTAGTAGAAGAGAAGGAAAGAGAAAAACAAGAGGCCTCAGAAAGAGAAGCCCACTTATTAAGAACAGCTTTCCATCCCTTCCCTGAGTCTTGGAGACCTGAATTGTGTTCATCTGTAAATCATTGGTTCTGAAATTTTTCCTTGGTGTTAATCATTTAGGCAATGTTGGGCGTTAACAAATAACAATTGTTCTTGAATTAGGTAGAAACTTTTTTATTATTTTTCTCTAAGAGGTCATGGCAGAATTCTAAGAATGACTCCCAGTGAGCCTGCCCTTCTATAATCCGCACCCCTTTGAGTGTGGGGTGGCACCCCTGAATTTAATGAGACAATACAACTGCTTGTTACATTGTGTGGCCAACGTGAGATTATCCAGGTGGGCCCATCTAATCACACTAGCGCTTTAAAAGCAGAGAATTGTCTCCTGCTGGTGGCAGAAGAGGCAGGAAGAGATATTTGAAGGAGAAAGATAGCCATGCTGTTGCTGGAGGGAGCTGTGTGCCAAGAATGTGGGTACCCTGTGGCAGTTGAGACTGACTCTTGGCTGACAGCCAGCAAAGAACTGGGGATTTCAGTCCTACAGTCACAAGGAACTGAATTCTGCTAAAAACCTAAACAAGCTTGGAAGTGGATTCTTCCTCAGAACCTCCAGATAAGAGCACAGCACAGCCAACACCTTAATTTCTGCCTGTCAACTTTAAGCAGAGAAACCACCCAAGCCCACCTGAATGTCTCATCTACAGAACTGTGAGTTAAGTTCTTCTAATTTTTTAAGCAGCTGAGTTTGTGGTAATTTGTTATACAGCAATAGGAAGCTAATACAAAGGTAAATAGAATATATTTTTTAAATTGAGGTAATAGTCACATAATATGAGATTACCCATTAACCATATTTAAGCGTACTACTCCGTGGCATTAGTACATTCACAATGTTGTGCAACCATCACCTCTGTCTAGTTCTAAGATATTTCACCACCTCAAAGGAAACTTGTACCCGTTAAGGGATCACTCCCTTTTCTTCCCTCCCCCCAGCCCCTGGCAAACACTCATGTGCTTTCTGTCTCTATGGATTTACCTATTCTGGATGTTTCCTACAAAGGGAATCATACAATATGTGAGTTTCTGTTTCTGCCTTCCTTCATTTCGCATAGCATTTTCAAGGTTCACCAACATTGTAGCATGTATCAGACTCCATTCTTTTTATAGCTGAAAAATATTCCACTTTACATAACACATTTTGTTTATCCATTCATCAGTTGATGGACATTTGGGTGTTTCCCTTTTTTTGGCTATGTGAATAGTGCTGCTATGAACATTTATGTGTAAGTGTTTGAATACCTGGTTTCAATTCTTTTGGGTATATAGGAGTGGAATTGCCAGATCGCCTACTAATTCTATGTTCTGCAGTTTAAGGAATGGCCAAACTGTTTTCCACAGAACCTACACCATTTAACATTCCCACCAGCAATGTATGAGGATTCCAATTACTCCACATCTTTGGCAACACTTGTTTTCTTTTTTCCTTTTTTAAAATATCCATCCTAGGGATGTGAAATGGTGTCTCGAGGTTTTGATTTACATTTCCCGAATGACTAATGATGTTGACCATCTTTTCATGGATTTGTTAGCCATTTGTGTGTCTTCTTTGGAGAAATGTCAGCTCAAGTCTTTTGTCCACTTTATAATTGAATTATCTTTTTGTTGAGTTGTAAGAGTTCTTCATATATTCTGGAGAGTAGAGCTTTGTCAGGTATATGATATGCAAATCTTTTGCCCATTCTGTAAGGGTAAATAGAACATTGAGAGACATTTTTCTCTATACAGATGGTCTCCAACTTAATGGTTCAACTTAATGGTTTTTCGACTTTATGATGGCGTGAAAGCAATAAGCATTCAGTAGAAACTGTACTTGGAATTTTGAATTTTGAGCTTTTCTGGGGCTAGTGTGGTATGATTCTCTCTTGTGATGCTGGGCAGCTATTGAGGCCACAAATCCAAGTCAGCCAGGTGATCATGAGGGTAACCGACCAATATGTTTATAACCATTCTGTACCCAGACAACCATTATGTTTTTCATTTTCAGTACAGCATTTAATAAATTATGAGATAGTCAACACTTTTATTATAAAATAGGCCTTGTGTTAGATGATTTTGCCCAATTGTAAGCTAATGTAAGTGTTCTAAACATGTTTAAGGTTGGCTAGACTAAGCTATGATGTTCAGTAGGTGTATTAAATGCATTTTCGACTGAAGATATTTTCAACTTACAATGGGTTTATTGAGACATAGCCCCAGTGTAAGTCGAGGAAGATCTATATATGAAAGCATGAGGGAATGTGTGTTTTGCAAAAAGTAGAATTATATTATGTACCCTTTCGAATCTTGCTTTTTCTCACTCAGGAATAATTCGTGCAAAACATTCCATGGAATAAGGTTAAGCTCTAATTCTTTCTAAGGTTGCATTGTGTAGGTGTGCTAAAATTTATTCAACTATTCCCTTTTATGGCCTCTCTGGTTTTAGTTTTTTGGCCACTGCCAACAATCCTGCAGTTAACATCCTCATACAATATATGTCTGTGTATTGTTTTCATTTTATGGGATTTATTCCAAGGAGTGGGATAACTGAGTCAGTTGTATATTTTTTAATAGGAATTGTTCAGTCACTTTACATAAAATCCATAATAACTTACATTTTTACTAGCCACATATGAGAGTATTCTTTTTGCACTGCATACTTGCCAACAACAGGTGTAATCAGGCTTTAAAATTTTTGCTAGTCTGATAGGTGAAAATCAGTGGTTCTCGACCTGTAATGATTTTGCCCCAGCCCGACCCCCAGGACATTTGGCAGAGTCTGGAGAGATTTTTGATTGTCATAACTGTCAATCATAGTTGGGGAGTAGGTGCTACTAGCTTCTAGTGGGCACAGCCAGGGATTCTGCTAAATATCCTAAAATACTCAAGGCAGCCTCCACAACAAAGAGTTATCCAGCCTAGAATGCCAATAGTGCCGAGGCTGAGAAACCCTGATGTAAAGCGATACCTCATTTTGTCTTCAGTTTGAAAATCTTTATGGATGAATTTGAGTATCTTTCCATATGTTTGTCAGGTATTTGGATTTACTCTTCTGTAAATTACCTGTTCGTGTCCTTTGCTCATTTTTCTTTTGGTTGTTTATTCCTCTCATTAATTTATAACAGTGCTTTGTCTTATAAATGCTTTATTTATCCTCTTCATTGAAAACATTACTTTTCAAATATATTTTTTATTGACCTGACGTAAAAGAAGGTCTGAACCAGTGGTCAGACATATTATGACCTTGGGTAGGAAAATAACATCATAAAAATGTCCCTTTCCCCTAAGTTAATTTATAACTTTAATGCAGTTCCAATTGGAATCCAAACAATATTCAATTAAGAATCCAAAACCATTTTAAAGTTCAGGTAAAATGATAAATGTACAAGAAGAGCTAATAAAATTTTGCAAAGAAAGACTAGTAAGGGGGTACTTGCCTAACCGGGTATCAGAACATACTTTAAAGGCTCTAGAAGCAAATCAATTTGGTAATATAATTGGAATGGAGAAATATATAAGTGAAACAGACTAGGATATCCAGAAATAGAGCTCACTATATGTGAAAATTTAATATTTGACAACTATTTTGTTCAATTAAATGAAAAAAGGGTAAATAATTTAATAAATGTTACTGGCAAAACTGTTGATCCATATGAAGGAAATTAAATTTGAGGCAACTTTATACCATATGTAAAAATAAATTCCAGATATAGAAATGATTTAAATTTAAGTAATAATAATAATCTTCCCCCCAAATCTACGAGACTACATGTATACTCTAGTAGACAATGAAACCCTTTAACTAAGACTAAAAATGCACTAATATGAAATAAAATATAAAGAGAATAATAAAATGATCATACTTGTTAACTTGACCTTATTGAGGAGATTTCTGGACTGAAAACAGAAACCTTTTTGTCTTAATGTTTTGTTTTTCTGGCACAATATCTGTCTAGTTGAAGGAGCTTAATGAATCTTGGTGAATGAATGGCCCTCTATAGATCGTTGATTCTAATCCCTTAGTGACCCATTTCAAAAACATCAAGGACAGCTTCCGAGCAAGCAGTGATCTGCTTGCTTAACTCACTCACAAAGCATGAGTGAGTTAAACATTGAGAATCTGTGGTGTGGTAGCCCAGGCAGGAAAGGAGCATGGATTCATACCCATGGTAGGGCATATAGAACTTTAGAGCAAAAGCAAGAATTAAGATCAGTTTACCTATTGCATTACTTTCCAGGGGAAGACTCCAAGTTACAGAGAAGTTAAGAGATGTGATGTGATGAAATTGGAAACATGCCTCTTGGCCCAGTTTGAACTTTGTTCTACAATAGAAATAATGATGTAATTCAGAAAAACATAATTATAATCATAGACTTAATTTTGGAAATAATATCAAAGCTGAGGCCAAGAAATGTAAATCAATCTACCAAGATCGCCAAGAGAATTAGATGCAAAGTCAAAACAGTCTTTGGTTGTGCAGACTAACAGTCCAATATTAATCCTCCATGCCATGCAGCCTTTTATGTTCTCTTTTATTTAATATTTCTTTACTTTTCAATATAATGTACCACAAATCAGTTCTCCTTGAAAGCATTGAAATGCCTTTCAAATGTATTTACTCCAACTTACATTCTTAATTCATTCTTATAAGTACGATATGTACAAATAGACGTTTTCCTCAGTTTATAAATGGGAACACTGAGGGACAAGGAATCTCAGTCCTTCCAAGTCACATTTATTCCCTCAACGTGAGTTTATTAAGAGCCTGTTGTCCAAGCATTGTCCTTTGTGCCGTAGAAAACAATGATAAGACAGTCTCCACCTTGAAGTGCTCATACGATGAATCAGCAGTGAATCAGTCATCCAAGTTCTGCTCTAGGCTGTGACCCTGAATTGCCCCTAAGTTGATGACCTATGTCACAAACAGAAGCATGATGTGTCCTGACAGTAATCATAGACTGAACGACTATACTGTGCTATCCAGTAAAAGGCCAGCTCAGCTCACAAGTGACTCTCCTGCCTGTTTCTTAAATATACTGGACCCAGAATGTTGTATGTAGTCATCAGAACATTGCCCTACAGCTCAGCCATGGCATGGAACAGCCCATCCAAAGGCCTGCCTACTCATCAGCCGGCTCAGCCTGTGTGGGCCTAGAATGTGGTGCCGCACGAGCAAGGCCCTTTGGGAAAGTGCTCTGGGGTTTGCTCAGTATATATTTTGTGGAAACATGCCTCCCTCCTGCCTCTGCCCATCTTCTGCCATCCTTGACATCTAAATGGGAATGCCACCACCACTCCCTAATCTTTTTTTTTTTTTTTTTTTCTATTTTTTGGCTGCACCACACAGCATGCAGGATCTTAGTTCCCAGACAAGGGATCAAACCCTCGCTTCCTGCAATGGAAGCACGGCGTCTTAACCACTGGACCGCCAGGGAAGTCCCCATCACTCCCTAATCTTAAAAAATTCTGTCCTGTGTGAAAAGTTAGTGCACCCTATGAGAACAAACCTATCGTTAACCGTAACTCAGATATTATTAAACCACCACCTTTATCCTCTGACTTGCATTTATTTGATTGTAGTTTTCTTGCCTCTAGTCTCTTCCTAGCTCAGGCCAGTTTCCATACCACAGTCAGAATAATCTTCCTGGAATCAAATATTACCCTTGTCCTTAATTCTGATTGTTTAAGAATTTTGGGTGTTTACTGAATAAAGCCAAAACTTCTTATTTCTGACTTTTGCTAACCTCTCCAGTCTCATTCTTCACTACTGGCCCGTGCACTCCCTATGTTCAGCTACAAGTGGCTCACCGATTTCTCAAGATGGTGTTCAGCTATCTTATCTCCTCTACTACTACAACCCTAGTCCAAGCTATCACCATTTCTTCTCTGAGATACTACACTAGACTCCTAGCTTGTTTTTTTGAACCTAGTCTTCCCCGAACTGTAGTCTGTTTGCACAGCAGCCAGAGTGATCTTCCTAAAGCCTAGATCAAATCATGCCATTTTTCTGCTCAAACCCCTCCAGTAGCTTCCCATTCCACTTGGAATTAAATCCTAAGTTTTTACCATGGCCTGTAAAGCCCTGCCTGATCTGCTCACTCCACCTCAGTATATCTCTGTTCTCACCTCCTATGACTCTTCACCTTCCTGCTCTGGGCCAGCCGCACCGGCTTCCTCATTGTTCCTTGTAGATACCAACCACACTCCCACCTCAGAACCCTTGCACTTGCTGTTCCCCTCTGCCTGGAACAGCCTCTTCCTAGATACTTGCTTGATGTCCTCTCTCACTACTTTCAGGTTACTGCCTAATTATCACCTTATCCTACTTAAAATAGCACATATCCTCATCCTGGCACCACTCTGTCCCTCTACCCTGATTTATTCATCTTAGTACTCATCCCCACTTACAGTATTATGTAATTATTTGTTTGCTTGCCTATTTCCTAGGGCACTAGAGTGAGTGTTCCGTAAAAGAAGTGACTTTGTTTTTCTTTGCTGCTCTAGAACAGTGCCTGGCAGCAATAGGATCTCAATAAATATTTGTTGGATGAATGAATGAGTGAATGAATGAATAAAATGTCAGCTTCTCTCTGCACACTTCCCTAACACCTCCAGGTTACTGGTTTTATTCTCTGTTCCATTGGAGCTATGTATATACCTCTGTTACAGCTATCACATTTTTTATTGTAACCTTTTGCCTCTTATCCCTTACAAGTCTATAAAATCCTCAGACACAGATGTCTTACTTATCTACATATACTTCATGGCATCCAGCACTAATTTGGTGAAAACATGTGGAATGAATGAAAATGGGAGAAGCAGAATGATACAGCTACATTGGAGATTCTAGGATTCAAATGTATGAGCTCTTTATTAATCCCATCTTCTGGAGGCTACACTGAGACTAAGGGCAGGCGTTCATTTTAATATAGATGTCCAAGGGAAAAATGTAAAAATATCTCCTTCCAGTCTACCATTATTTCCCAAATTTCTCTTCGTGAGGGCTTTTGGCCTTCCTTGGGCCTCCAAAAATAGCTTGGATGGTGATTACAGCTAAAGCCTTAAAAAACAAGCGAATGTGTAACAGTCCTGACATGAAGGTCATGTTACAAATACCAGTCACTTGTAGAATTTAATCAGAAAATAAAATTGATGGTCTTAGGAACGAGACTGTAATCTATCACCCACCTGACTGGCATGAGTCTATGGACCTCATCCACACTCTAGGAGCCAATCTAAGGATAAAACTTACTGTAGTAGAAAACAGCATTGTTTAAGGAGTTGGAAACCCTAAGTTGTAGCTCAGGTTTTTCTACAAACAGGGTCCATGATTTTGGATAAGTGGCTGCACCTTTCACCTCTAACAGAGGGATTGGTACTAGACGAGCTCCAAAACCTTTTCCAGCTGTAAAGGTCTATTGATTGATTCAGCCAGGAGGTTGTACCCAAGTGGCTGTACTCAGTGGAATAAACTGAGTCTGGGAAAGGAATGTATTCTCTCTCAACACCAGTGACTTGGCATGGGGAGGTATAACGACAGAGTCTGACACCTGGCGGAGCCTGGAAACAGGCCTTAAATCCCATTTGCACTCCCGTTCCTACATAACTGCCTTCTTCAACCTTACAGCAGCTTGGCTTCCACCAAGACGGAAGAGGTGGAGATGAGGGGAAGGGTGGGATGCCCCTCTAGCAGGGTTTAAGCAATATGTGTAGCTGAGAAGGGCTTAATCAGGAGACTGCAAACCTCTCAGCATTGTGGTGGTTGTCTTAGCTCTGCTGTTGGGTTTTTCTCTGAGAGTTAGAATCAATGTGGCCCAGCGCTCAGAGTGTGCCCTTTGGAAATTCCCAGGGGGTTCCAGAGATTAGCAGAGGCACATTGGCAGTGGACGGTCCCTTGTGAGGCGGCAGCCCTGGAAGTCCGGTCTGTGACTCACAGGCCGAAGAGCCTCCTCATGTCAGACCACACAGAATAGATTTCACCTGAGGCCAGAGCTGCCTAGCCTACTTAGCCAAGCCATGTGGTGAAATAATTTACTTTCTGATATACTTTATCTCTAAAGGAATGCATAGAACTTTTAGGAAAAATGTTATGTCCCGTTTTATAAAAACATGCAGACTCTTACGGCAGCCTCCAAAAAACAGCATTCACGATCCCATGGGAATGAGCTGTAAGTTAGGAAATCCTGAATGAGCTGAAATAAGGGTGTGTTGATTTCTCTCATCTAATAATCATTTGTGGCAACATAATTGGCCAAGGAATAGGTGAAATGCTTTATGAGATTCTCATGGCCACAGTCAGTCCATATCTATTAAAATGTTTCTGACGTGTCACTCTCCTCTCTGCCTCTCAACAATGTATAAACACATGCAAACACACAATCACACACTTACTTTCTCTCCTCTCACCTTATAACTAAGGTTATATAGTCTCCATGTGGTTTGGTGAGGTATTTTAAAATACTCTCCAATGGTAAATTAAGGGCTCAAAGCATTTTATGTAAAGTCTACCCAGATAGAAGAGATTAGTAGGGAAATGCTCTCCCCAACTCTTAATCTAAATGTTAGTTCAGGATCTCCTGTCCAGGTTCTCATAACCCCAAACTCCCATTAAGATGTCTACCTTTTATTTCTTCCCTATTCTGTGCTCGCTTTGGCGAGACATGTATTTCCTCCCTATTCTGAGGCTGAGAGTTCTTGGCTGGAATCCTTATTAACAGAAAAGACACTTTCATTTCTTGGTAAGGTAGCCAGGCATAGGGTGCCTGGCACTTAGTATGTAATCAGTGAATTGACTGAGGACAGATTTGCTCCTGAGAGATTCAATTTTCATTGAATGCAAGCTTTGATAGACAAAGGAGAAAGAAACATGATAAAAAGGTCATTTTCTCTGGAAAAAAAGGAAAAGAGAAAATGAAAAAAGAAAGAAGAAAATAAAAACAAAAAGCTACTAATGTTTACTAGTAGATCCTTAATAGTTCAAAGTCAGACAGATCAAAGGTCAGAGATAGAAAATAAAAGAATAGGATAAGAATTTAAGAAATCAACTGGAACCCTTGCACTCCAAGTATATATTCTAGGAAAAGCCTGCAATCGAATTTAACATCCCTCCACATTCATACAAATTTAGATGGTAAGAAACTGCAGAACATCATTAGAAAGGGTGTTTTTTAAAATGTGACATTAGGTTTAAGTAGAACAGTACTTTAAAGGGGGCTAAACATAGGATGACAAGATGTGTCTTGGTAAAGCAGAGGATAGAAATGATTATTTTGAAAGAAGTTCTCTTAGTGTGAAAAAGGAAAAAATACTTACATCTTGTGAATATTGAAAAAATAGAGTGAATAAAGTGTTAGGGTAACAGGGTTGTGTGTTGGAGAGGGGAATGAGGGAAGGTAGTTAAACATAAACCTGGGTTTATTTGCAAAGCTTTCATCTTGATAAATGGTACCGTCTTAAAGCAAATACCTCGTCCAGGGAGCTCATAACATTATTTATGTTTCAAAATCTAGGCTATAGTCCAAACGATTTCAAATTCTGGGAGAAACTGTTTGTTTAGAGTTCATTGTACTGAGTGTTAATATAACAACACACCATAAAATATTGTTAGCTCTTAAGAAGAGATCAATATGTAATTACTCAAACCAGGCCTTAATAACTAGAAATTTGTAAATAACTCTGTTAGTTCTTTGAGTTCTATAATTGATTAACAAATAAGTATTTGTTTAACTGAATTGAAAGACTCCCAAACATGTTATATTCATTTTCAGGAAAGGCAATTTTTAGAAATGATTAATCTGTACTAAATAGACAGATTATGTCTATATTTATATTTGAATGTTGATGGGTTTACCATAGGTATTCTTCTGTGAGCTGGATTAAGGTGTTCTACTACCAAAATAGAATGGTGGTCTAGTCCAAAATTATAGGAAAAAATTAGATTAATGGAAATAATTTTCTCAATTTACATTTTTTCTCCCATTAATTTTTCTGAAATATTTGGCGTCTACTACAATTTGCTTACAATAGAATCTGGTGCAAGAACATAACAACTTTGCAAAAAATTTAGTTCAGTGTTTAATCTTGAGGTCATTGTCATTGAATTGCTATCAAAATCATGACTTAGGAAAAATGATATTTATGATATAAGCTGTTGTCTGAAGGAAAACAATTTTCCTTGAGGAACTATAAAATCTACCAGACCAGGAGAGAGCAACGCAGTTGGATCACATATTACTGGCCTCTGTAGACTTGCTTTCGCTGAAGTGTGCTTTGGTGGGAATCCTTCAGCGCCTCCTGAAGGATACACAGGAAACAATCTTATAAAATCTACTCTTGTTAAAAACAAGAGTGCTCTGCACATTATATGGTGGCCTCTTTCTATGGATCTTCGGGCGAAATTTAATTTCAGTATCAAAAAAAAGTGCTCTTTGGGGCATTTTTCAGGGACACTGAATTGTATAGCTGATAAGGCTTTTCTTTTTACATTGGTATTTACAAACTTCCTGGTAAACCCAAGCCCCACCCATAGCAAGGTGAAGGGCTTTATGGTATGCATTTTTATACTTCCTGTTTATGGTCCTACCTCTGTTTTTGCTTTCTCTCTTACTTCTAACATATGTTACCTAGTAGTATTTTATGTTTTCTTTTAAGCAACCTTAAATCTTTTGGAAGAACAAGATGAGAGATACATGAATATATTCATTCATATATACATAAAATTATGTTGTGTTTAGTCATTTGAGTTTTGTCTTTTGCCAAGAGCATGGTGCTTTCCAATTATGTTGCCTGAAGAAGTATTATGTCCTGAAGAAGTATGAGAATCTTTGATTTAGAATATTAGCTGATAGGAAGGCAGAGAAGATTCTTTATAATATCCGGAAGATATCAAACTACACTATCATCACCAGCTGATAAATTTTTAAAGACCTATTTGGTTCATTACAGAAAAGTACAGCCTTCACAATACATGCTACAATCTAGCAAGCTGACCATTCTTCCTAGTTTAGCCTCCGGCACGTTATTTACAACTCCCTTTTTCAAGCCTTCTTCATTGGCAACCAACTCATTTTTTCTTGTAAATTTTTACTTACTTCTGTTTTAAATTATCTCAGTTTGTGGATAATTTACAATAATTTCTGAATCCCATACTAGGCCTATGGACTCAGGATGTAAACTGCTGTTAAATAGTCTCTATCCCTGAGAAAAACATAATTAGGTCAGTTAAGTCCACTGACTAAAGTCAACTCAAGCTGTTCAATTCTTTGTTTAACCTGGATAATTAAGGCTTGACCTCTGTGTGAAAAGTCTTCAGAACTCTGGCTAGGTACAATCCAACGAGACAAAGTCATTTTATCTGCCTGTGTCCTACTGCTTTTCCTATCTCTAGTCTATAAAACCATAAGAACTTGGAAGAATTAAGCATTCAGAATTTTCCCTAAAATACCTCTCTATTAGAAAAAAAAAAACCCCACACAATAAAAATGGTAGCATGGAACCTTCAGATATTTTTAAGTGTGTGTTAGAACCACTGCCTTAGGGCACATACCAATTATAGAACCAAACTCCACTGCCCCGTGACTTGCTCCTTCTTGGTCCATCCAGAGAAATAAATGGTGAAATGTTCATGGCTCTTCGGAGGATCCAAGCTATTTGGTGAATGTTTTTTCCCCGAGTTTGCCAAAATGTCCTGAACTCAAAATAGAGTGATTATTCAGTTATTCTAAAAGAGACATGCAGTTTGTAATTTCTTTCAACAATCTGAAAAAATCATGGAGAACTAATTCCATGTTTCCTATGACCCTTTCATAATTGTGATACACTCACAGCCGCTCTTTTCCAATTCTCAATTAGAATAATTAATAATGTTTAGGATATTATCTGTTGGTTTCCTCTTCCGAGTCATGATTCTACTGCAAGCCATTTAACTCTTTTCCATAGCAACTAGTTATGATATAGCAAGCAGTATGTTTGCTTGCTATCTGTTATGTCAGTGGAGGTTGTACTACATAGCAAAGGTTTAATTTTATCTAAATGACTTCAAAGAGAAGAATAAAAACATGGAAATGCTTATGTCAAAATAAGAGGGGTTTTAATATTTCTACACAGCATCAGATATAACCCATGGATCATAAACGTTATAATTTCCATTGTATGGAAGAGAAACCAGACTGAAAGAGAGACTGGGCATCTGATCATCTGGTTTCTGGTTTCAGCTCTGACATAAACAAACCATAGCATCAGGTAGGTTGTTGAAACTTTGTGGCCTTATTTTATTTTATTTTATTTTTGGCTGCATTGGGTCTTCATTGCTGCGCGCAGGCTCTCTCTAGTTGTGGCGAGCAGGGGCTACTCTTCATTGCGGTGCGCAGGCTTCCCATTGTGGTGGCTTCTCTTGTTGTGGAGCATGGGTTCTAGGGCATGCAGGCTTTAGTAGTTGTGGCGTGTGGGTTCAGTAGTTGTGGTGCGTGGGCTCAGCAGTTGTGGCTCTCAGGCTCTAGGGCACAGGCTCAGTAGTTGTGGTGCACAGGCTTAGTTGCTCCACGGCATGTGGGATCTTCCGGGACCAAGGCTTGAACCCGTGTCCTCTGCATTGGCAGGTGGATTCTTAACCACTGCACCACCAGGGAAGTCCCTAGTTTTTTCTTACATAGGATAATGAAGCTGGACCTCATGCTCCATTCTCATCTCTTCCCCTATCACTCCTATTATATTCTTGCCCTATTATACTTAGGTAGATGCTAGATTGGAAGAGATGCTGCCCATTTGTTCAGTAGAGGGACCCAGGACTAGCTACGTAATTTGTGGGGCCCATTGCAAAATGAAACTGTCAGACTCCTTGTTAAAAAAATTATTAAGAAATTCACGAGGGTGACCATGGAGCATTAAACTAAGCACGGGGCCACTCTGGGCATGGAGGCTCTTTGTAACTGAACAGATCACACACCCTTGAGGCTGACCCTGGAGAGACCAAAGGAATTTTTCCTTCCCATTTAGACACACTCTTTTGCTCTTAACAGAATGCAAATGAGAGAAATTTTGGTGGAACAGTGGCATGAATCATTAAAGGGAAGCAATAATGGGAATACAATATTAGAAAGCCACTGTTTTAGACTGACCAAAGTGGCGAGATAGGGGGCTCCAGACTTTCCTTCCTCCCACAGATTCACTGAATGTACAGCTACACATGGGTCAATTTCCTTTGAGAGAAATCTAGAAACAAATTGAGTGACTCCTACACATTGGGTGACTGAGAAAATGCCCACATCGAAATGGGTAGGAAGGGCTGAGAATACATATTCACCATAAACCCGACCCCCAGCAGAGTGCCTTTCAATCAGGAGAGAACCCCAAAATTCTCAGCTTCTCCCTGTGAGTAAAGGTTTGGATCACACATCTAGTGCCCCAACTTTTACAACTGCCACCTGAGGAATGGAAATGCCCAAATCACCCAGCTGAGAGAGCCAGTCGAGTTTGGCATTCACAAGTCCCACAGGACCATAGCAAACAGAGAAAGAATGGTTAAAGGAGCACATGAACACTCCCTGCAGTTATACCCCAGGGCTCAGTGCAAAGGGAGCAGTCAAAAACTCCCTTCTCCCAATTTCTGCTAGAAGGGATTTGACTGTATACTTTCCCAGCTGCTATTTGAGGTTCTGGCTTCTAATCAGCCTGCATGTGGCAGCTGACTGGGATCCTCCCAGGAGCCTGAAAGAGTTGGTGGGCATGTCCCCTGCTGTGTCCCCTAGCTTGCTACAGCGGTAAACCAAGTCTCCAGCTTCTCCCTGGAAGAAACATACTCACCCATGTAGCACATCAAATATCACAGCTGCCACATGAGGGACTGGCTCGCAAATCACCTAGCTCTGGGTACTGATGGGGCTTGGCATTTACGAGTCCCCCAGGACCACAGAAAACAAAGAGGTGGCTCTGTATGGGTGCACAAGTCCTACCAGAGACTATTGCTTCTGGCTCAGCAGAGTGAGTAGGCAAAAACACCCATTTCCAAGTTTCTCCCTGATAGATCTATATTGCATATCTAATGTCCTGACTTTCTTAGCTGCTGCTCGAAAGTCAAGCTTCCAATTAGCCTTCATCAGAGAGCTGATGGGGCAGGCAGTTAACAGTCCTCTGGGACCCCTGAACAGCCGTGTGGGCATTTCCCATTGCCTTTGGGACAGTGGCAGGTCCTGGTACAACCTAATCTACTGGGAGCCACTAGGAGCAAAGAAGGTGGCTTGGTCAATCACAGAGGTTTGAGAGGCAACCAGGAGCTCAGGTGGGCTGACTGATGAGGTTCATCTCCTACACGACACAGTCTGTCAAGACTGGGAGAGGTGGCTGTTTTATCTAATGCACAGAAACAAATGTAGAGAGTCAAGAAAAAGGAAGAAACAGGAAGATATATTCCAAACAGAAGAACAAGGTAAATATCCAGAAACTGACCGGATGGCTTCACAGTTGAATTCTACAGAACACGTAACGAAGAATTAATACCAATCCTTCTCAAACTCTTCCAAAAAATTGAAGAAGTGAGAATATTCCTAAACTTATATTACAAGGCCAACATTATACTCATACCAAAGCCAGATAAGGACACAAAAGAAGATTACAGGCCAATATCCTTGATGAACATAGATACAAAAATGCTCATCAAAATTTTAGCAAACTGAATTCAACAGTACATCAAAAGGATCATACTCTGTGATCACATGGGATTTATTCCTGGTTCGACATATGCAAATCAAAATATGTGATATACCACATTAAAAAATTAATGATAAAAATCGTATCATCTCAATACATGCAGAAAAAGTATTTGACAAAATTCAACATCCTTTCATGATAAAAACTCTCAAGTTGGGTATAGCTGAAATGCACCTCAGCATAATACAGAGCATATCTGAGAAGTCCACAACTAATATCATACTCAATGGTGAAAAGCTGAAAACTTTTCCTTTAAGATCAGGAATAAGAAAAGGATGCCTACGTTCACCATTTCTATTCAACATATGGAAGTTATAGCGGGAGGAATTATGCAAAAAAAAAAAAAAGATATCCAAATCTGAAAGGAACATGTAAAATTGTTATTTGCAGATGATATGATCTTATATGTAGAAAATCCTAAAGGCTCAACCAAAAAACCTTTGGAATTAGTAAATGAATTCAGTAAAATGGCAGGATACGAAATCATTATACAAAAACTAGTTGCATTTCTATACACTAACAATGAACTATTGAAAAGAGAAATTAAAACAATCCCATCTATAACAGAATCAAAAAGAATAAATATTTAGGAATAAATTCTCTCACGTGAAAGATCTGTACACTGAAAAGTATAAAACATTGAGAAAAGAAATCAAAGACACAGTTGAATGGAAAGATGTTTTCTATCATGGATTGCAAGAATGTATAATGTTAAAATGTCCATAGTATCCAAAGCAGTCTACAAATTCAATGCAATCCCTCTAAAAATTTCAATGGCTTTTTTTCACGGAAATAGAAAAAGCAATCCTAAAATTTCTATGTATCCACAAAAGACCCTGAATTGCTATAGCAATCTTAAAGAGTAAAGGTGGAGACATCACACTTCCTGATTTCAACTATATTATAAAGCTATAGTAATCAAAACATTATGGTATTGGCATAAAAACAGACACATGGACAAATGGAACAGAATCAAAGCCCAGAAATTAACCCATGAAGATATGGTCAATTAATTTTTGACAGAGGTACCAAAAATACGCAATGGGGAAAGGATAGTCTCTTCGACAAATTGTGTAAAAACTCAAAATCCACATGCAAAAGAATGAAATTGGACCTCTATCTTACACCATACACAAAAATCAACTTGAAATGTATTAAAGACTTGAATGCAAGATCTGAAATCATAAAACTTCTAAAATAAAATATATGGCATGGCTCCTTGACATTTTTCTTGGCAACGATTTTTTTGGATATGACACCCAAAGCACAGGCAACAAAAGCAAAAGTAAACAAATGGAACTTACCAAACTAAAAAGGTTCTGTACAGCAAAGGAAACCATCAGCAAAGTGCAAAGGCAGCCTATGAAATGGGAGAAAATATTTGCAAACTACATAATCAACAAGAGATTAATATCCTAAACATTTAAGGAACTCATATAACTCAAGAGCAAAAACACCAAATAACTCAATTTAAAAATGGGCAAAACCTGAAAAGACATTTTTCCAAAGATGACATACAGATGGCCAACAGGTATATGAAAAGATACTCAATGTCACTAATCACCACGGAAACGCAAATCAAAACTATAAAGAGATATCACCTAACCTGTTAGAATGACTATTATCAAAAAGATAAGAAATAACAAGTGTTGGTGAGGATGTAGAGCAAGGGAACCCTTGTACGCTGTTAGTGAGAATGTAAACTGGTACAGCCACTATGGGAAACAGTATGAAGATTCCTCAAAAAATTAGAAATGAAACTACCATATGATCCAGCAATCCCACTTCTGAGTATATATCCAAAGGAAAGAAAACTACTAGCCTGAAGACATATCTGCACTCCCATGTTCCTTACAGCATTTTCACAAAAGCCAAGGTATAGAAACGACCTAAGTATTTGTAGATGGATGAATGGATAAAGAAAATGTGGTCTGTATATACAATGGAGGATTATTGAGCCATGAAAAAGAATAAAATCTTGTCATTTGTGACAACATGGATGAATCGGGAGTGTATCATAAGTGAAATAAGCTAGACAGAGAAAGACAAGTACTGCATGGTATCACTTATATGTGGAATCCTAAAAAAAAAGTCAAACTTATAGAAACAAAGAGTAGAATGGTGGTGGCCAGGGGCTGGCTGGTAGGGGAAACAGGAAGAGGTTGGTAAAAGGGTACAAACTTACTGTTATAAGATGAATAAATTCTGAGAATCATCAGTATAGCATGGTGACTACAGTCAATGATACTACATTGTATAATTGAGATTTGCTAATATTAGATCTTCAGCATTCTCATTTTTAGAAAAAGTAACTATGTAAGTTGATGGAGGTGTTAAATAACTTGATGGGAATCTTTTTACAATGCACACATATATCAAACCAACACATACACTTTAAATATATTTCTATTTTATTTTTCAATTATGCCTCAAAACTCAAACGTTTAAAACTTAAAAAAAGAAAGCCAATGTTTTGTGGATGTTTGAAACTCCTGTATGTATTCACAATGCTCAGCCCACCCATAGGTGCAATAGGAACTCTGGTAGTTAGTATCTAAAGATGCTCCCAAAGATTTATCTCCCCTGGAACAACCTTTGTGTCATTACATCCTACATTGCATCTAGACTGGCCTGTGACTTGTGTGAACCAATAGAATGCAGCAGAAGGGAGGCTCCAGTTCTGGGCCTAGCTTTAAAAGGACAGGCAGCTTCTGAGGTGGAGTCAGGATGGTGGTGTGGGAAGACGTGGAGTGAGCATCTCCCCACAACTAGGGCACCTACTGGCCACTGGTGGGGGACTGTGACACCCAAGGAGACGGGAGGAACCCCAAGATGAACCAGTAGGACATATGGGGACTGAGAGGGGAGGAGAAGTGGAGGCCAGACAGGATTGGCGCCCCTGAAGCCAGGGAGATCAGGAGAGGCAGGTGGGAGGGACTCTCCGGGAAGAGCAGGAGAGGAGTGGAGGGCGATCGCCTGGCCCACTCTGGCCAGGAGCCTGTTGAGCTCCCAGACCGGTACCCCTTGCTCCAAAGCCCCATCCAGGACGTGTGGGTCCTGGGGGCATAGGAGAGAGTCTGGGAGATCAGGAGATGCAGGAAAGAGGGGCCCTCCGGGAGGAGCGGAAGAGGAGAGGAGGGTGATTGCCCTGCCCACTCGGTCATGGGGAGCCTGCTGAGCTCCCAGGCCAGTCCCCTGTGCTCTAAAGCCCCCTCCAGGCCGCATAGGTCCTTGGGAGCATACGAGGGAGGCTGGGGAGATCAGGAGAGGCAGAGGGAGGGGCTCTACCATACCAGAGGAGCAGGAGAGGAGAGGAGGGCGTTTGCCCTGCCCACTTGAGCCCAGGAGCCTGCTGGGCTCCCAGGTGAGGTCCCCTGCCCTCTGAGACCAGGGATGGGGGGCACGCCTGGGCCCCTTCTGTTCTTTGAGCATAAGCCCCACCCCCCACAACCCCCAGGGCCTTTTCCAGCCCTATGGGTCCTGAGCATTGGCCCCGCCCACCACCCAAACCTCACCCTTACTTAAGCCCCGCCCTCCACAGCCAAGGCCTTCCCCCATCCCCCCTTTTTTTCCCCTCCTCTTTTTTACTATTGTGGTACTGCTGTACCTTCTGGTTGTTGAGTCATCTATATTTTTATTTTTATATTCTTCCTAACATATCTGTTATTTTCCTGGTCTAATTTTATTTTTTACTTTGTTATTGCTTTTGTTTTTGTTTTTTTTTTTGCCGCCCCAGGTGGGATCTTGGCTCACGAGCCTGGGGTTGGGCCAAAGCTCCTGCAGTGGGAGCTCCGAGTCCGAACCACTGGACTAAGAGAGAACCTCAGACCCCAGGGAATATTCATCGGAGTGAGATTTCATGGAGTTCCTCATCTCAACACCAAGACCCAGCTCTACCCAATAGCTTACAAACCCCAGAGTTGGAAACCTCAGGCCAAACAACCAGTAAGAAAGGAACATGATCCCACTCATTAAAAAAAAAAAAAAATGAGATGGCAAAAATATATGTAACAGATGAAGGAGCAAGGTAAAAACCTACAAGACCAAATAAATGAGGAGGAAATAGGCAATCTACCTGAAAAAGAATTCAGAGTAATGATAGTAAAGATGATCCAGAATCTCAGAAATAGAATGGAGGCACAGATTGAGAAAATACAAGAAGTGTTTAACAAAGATCTAGAAGAACTAAAGAACAAACAAACAGAGATGAACAACATAATAACTGAAATGAAAAATACACTAGGAGGAATCAATAACAGAATAACTGAGGCAGAAGAATGAATAAGTGAGCTGAAAGACAAAACAGTGGAAATAACTGCCGAGGAGCAGAATAAAGAAAAAAGAAAAAAAGAATTGAAGACAATCTCCGAGACCTCTGGGACAACACTAAACGCACCAACATTTGAATTGTAGGGGTCCCAGAAGAAGAAGAGAAAAAGAAAGGGTGTGAGAAAATATTTGAAGAGATTATAGTTGAAAACTTCCCTAACATGGGAAAGGAAATAGTCACCCAAGTCCAGGAAGCACAGAGGGTTCCATACAGGATAAACCCTAGGAAAAAGACACCAAGACACATATTAATCAAACTAACAAAAAATTATTCAAAGAAAAAGTATTAAAAGCAGCAAGGGAAAAACAAAAAACAACATACAAAGGAATCCCCATAAGGTTATCAGCTGATTTTTCAGTGGAAACTCTACAGGCCAGAAGGGAGTGGCAGGATATACTTAAGGTGATGAAAGAGAAAAACCTACAACCAAGATTACTCTACCCAGCAAGGATCTCATTCAGATTCAATGGAGAAGTCAAAAGCTTTTCAGATGAGCAAAAGCTAAGAGAATTCAGCACCACCAAACCAGCTTTACAACAAATGCTAAAGAAACTTCTCTAAGCAGGAAACACAAGAGAAGAAAAAGACCCACAAAAACAAACCCAAAACAATTAAGAAAATGGTCATAGGAACATACATATCAGTAATAACCTTGAATGTAAATGGATTAAATGCCCCCACCAAAAGACAGACTGGCTGAATGGATACAAAAACAAGACCCATATATATGCTGTCTACAAGAGACCCACTTCAGACCTAGGGACACATACAGACTGAAAGTGAAGGGATGGAAAAAGATATTCCATGCAAATGGAAATCACAAGAAAGCTGGAGTACCAATACTTATATCAGATAAAATAGACTTTAGAATAAAGACTGTTACAAGAGATAAGGAGGGACACTACATGATGATCAAAGGATCAATCCAAGAAGAACATATAACACTTATAAATGTTTATGCACCCAACATAGGAGCACCTCAATACATAAGGCAAATGCTAACAACCATGAAAGGAGAAATCAACAGTAACACAATAAGAGTAGGGGAATTTAACACCCCACTTACACCAATGGACAGATCATCCAAACAGAAAATAAATAAGGAAACACAAGCTTTAAATGACACAATAGACCATATAGATCTAATTGATATTTATAGAACATTCCACCCAAAAGTGGCAGAATACACTTTGTTCTCAAGAGCACATGGAACATTCTCCAGGATAGATCACATCTTGGGTCACAAATCAAGCCTCAGAAAATTTAAGAAAATTGAAATCGTATCAAGCATCTTTTCTGACCACAACGCTATGAGATTGGAAAGCAATTACAGGAAAAAAACTGTAAAAAACACAAATACATAGAGGCTAAACAGCACTACTAAATAACCAAGAGATCACTGAAGAAATCAAAAAAGAAAAATACATAGAAACAAATGACAATGAAAACACGACAACCCAAAACCTATGGGACGCAGCAAAAGCAGTTCTAAAAGGGAAGTGTATAGCAATTCAAGCTCACCTTAAGAAACAAGAAAAATCTCAAATAAACAATCTAACGCTACACTTAAAACAACTAGAGAAAGAAGAACAAACAAAACCTAAAGTCAGTAGAAGGAAAGAAATCATAAAGATCAGAGCAAAAATAAATGAAATACAAACGAAGAAAACAATAGCAAAGCTCAATAAAACTAAAAGCTGGTTCTTTGGGAAGATAAACAAAATTGATAAACCCTTAGCCAGACTCATCAAGAAAAAAAGGGAGAGGATGCAAATCAATAAAATTAGAAATGAAAAAGGAGAAGTTACAGCAGACACCGCAGAAATACAAAGCATCCTAAGAGTCTACTAAAAGCAGCTCTATGCCAATAAAATGGACAACCATGAAGAAATGGACAAATTCTTGGAAAGGTACAATTTTCAAGAGTGAACCAGGAAGAATTAGAAAATATAAACAGACCTATCACAAGTAATGAAATTGAAACCATAATTTAAAATCTTCCAACAAACGAAAGTCCAGGACCAGATGGCTTCACAGGCAAATTCTATCAAACATCTAGAGAAGAGCTAACACCGATCCTTCTCAAACTCGTCCAAAAAATTGCAGGGGAAGAAACACTCCCAAATTCATTCTATGAAGCCACCATCACCCTGATACCAAAACCACAAAAGATATCACAAAAAAAGAAAATTATAGGTCAATATCACTGATGAACATAGATGCAAAAATCCTGAACTAAATACTAGCAAACAGAATCCAATAGCACATTAAAAGGATCATACACCATGATCAAGTGGGATTTATCCCAGGGATGCAAGCATTCTTCAATATATGCAAATCAATCAATGTGATACACCACATTAACAAATTAAGGAATAAAAACCATATGATCATCTCAATAGATGCAGAAAAAGCTTCTGACAAAATTCAACACCAATTTATGATAAAAACTCTCCAGAAAATGGGCATAGAGGGAACCTACCTCAACATAATAAAGGCCATATATGACAAACCCACAGCAAGCATCATACTCAATGGTGAAAAACTGAAAGCATTTCTGCTAAGATCAGGAACAAGACTCTCACCACTCTTATTCAACATAGTATTGGAAGTCCTAGCCACAGCAATCAGAGAAGAAAAAGAAATAAAAGGAATACAAATTGGTAAAGAAGTAAAACTGTCACTGTTTGCTGATGACATGATACTATACATAGAAAATCCTAAAGATGCCACCAGAAAGCTACTAGAACTAATCAATGAATTTGGTAAGGTTGTAGGATACAAAATTAATGCACAGAAATCTCTGGCATTCCTATACACCAACATCGAAAAATCAGAAAGAGAAATTAAGGAAACACTCCCATTTACCATTGCAACAAAAAGAATACAATACTTAGGAATAAACCTAAGGAGACGAAAGACTTGTACTCAGAAAACTATAAAACACTGATGAAAGAAATCAAAGATGACATAAACAGATGGAGATATATACCATGTTCTTGGATGGGAAGAATCAATATTGTGAAAATGACTATACTACCCAAAGCAATCTACAGATTCAATGCCATCCCTTTCAAACTACCAATGGCATTCTTCACAGAATTATAATTAGAATTAGAAAAAAAAATTACAATTCATATGGAAACACAAAAGACCCCGAATAGCCAAAGCAATCCTGAGAAAGAAAAATGGAGTTGGAGGAATCAGACTCCCCAATCTCAAACTATACCACAAAGCTACAGTAATCAAGACAGTATGTTACTGGCACAAAAACAGAAATATAGATCAATGATACAGGATAGAATGCCCAGAGATAAACCCACGCACATATGGGCACCTAATTTATGACAAAGGAGGCAAGAACATACAATGGAGAAAAGACAACCTCTTCAATAAGTGGTGCTGGGAAAACTGGACAGCTGCATGTAAAAGAATGAAATTAGAACACTACCTAACACCATACACAAAAATAAACTCCAAATGGATTAAAGACTTAAATGTAAGACCAGACACTATAAAACTCTTAGAGGAAAAGATAGGAAAACACTCTTTGACATAAACCACAGCAAGATCTTTTTTGACCCACCTCCTAGAGTAATGGAAATAAAAACTAAAATAAACAAATGGGACTTAAAAGCTTTTGCACAGCAAAGGAAACCGTAAACAAGACAACAAAAAGACAACCCTCAGAATGGGAGAAAATATTTGCAAATGAAACAATGGACAAAGGATTAATCTCCAAAATATACAAACAGCTCATGGAGGTCAATATCAAAAAAACAAACAATCCAGTTAAAAAATGGGCTGAAGACCTAAATAGACATTTCACCAAGGAAGATATACAGATGGCCAAGAGGCACATGAAAAGATGCTCAAAATCACTAATTATTAGAGAAATGCAAATCAAAACTACAATGAGATATTACCTCACACTGGTCAGAATGGTGATTATCAACAAATCTAGAAACAATAAATGCTGGAAAGGGTATGGTGAAAAGGGCACCCTCTTGCAGTGTTGGTGGGAATGTAAATTGATACAACCTCTATGAAAAACAGTATGGAGGTTCCTTACAAAACTAAAAATAGAACTACCATATGACCCAGCAATCCCACTACTGGGCATATACCCTGAGAAAACCATAATTCAAAAAGAGATATGTACCACAATGTTCATTGCAGCACTATTTACAATAGCCAGGACATGGAAGCAACCTAAATGTCCATCAACAGATGAATGGATAAAGAAGATGTGGCACATATATACAATGGAATATTACTCAGCCATAAAAAGAAACAAAATTGAGTTATTTGTAGTGAGGTGGATGGACCTAGAGACTGTCATACAGAGTGAAGTAAGTCAGAAAGAGAAAAATAAATACCGTATGCTAACACATATATATCTAATCTAAAAAAAAAAAATGGTACTGATGAACCTAGTTGCAGGGCAGGAATAAAAAGATAGACATAGAAAATGGACTTGAGGACATGAGGTGGGAGGGTGAAGCTGAGGCAAAGTGAGAGTAGCATCGACATACACGCACTACCGAATGTAAAATAGATGGCTGGTGGGAAGCAGCAGCATAGCACAGGGAGATCAGCTCGGTGCTTTGTGATGACCTGGAGGGATGGGATAGGGAGGATGAGAGGGAAGCTCAAGATGGAGGGGATATGGGGACATGTGTCTGCATATGGCTGATTCACTTTGCTGTGCAACAGAAACTAACACAGTATTGTGAAGTAATTATACTACAATAAAGATCTATTAAAAAAAAAAAAGGACTGGCAGCTTCTGCTTCCTACCTCTTTTTTTTTTTTAGTTAATTAATTTATTTATGGCTGTGTTAGGTCTTCGTTTCTGTGCGAGGGCTTTCTCTAGTTGTGGCAAGTGGGGGCCACTATTCATCATGGTGTGCGGGCCTCTCACTATCGCGGCCTCTCTTGTTGTGGAGCACAGGCTCCAGATGCGCAGGCTCAGTAATTGTGGCTCACGGGCCCAGTTGCATCCGTGGCATGTGGGATATTCCCAGACCAGGGCTCGAACCCGTGTCCCCTGCATTGGCAGGCAGATTCTCAACCACTGTGCCACCTGGGAAGCCCCTGCTTCCTACCTCTTGAACACACTTGCTTTTGGGAGCCTCTATCACCCTTTAAGAAGTCTAGATCACTTGTTGGAGACACCAAGTGAACAGACCACGTGGAGAAGCCATGCAATGAGGAGAGAATCTGAAACTACTTGGAGAGGGACAGAGGACCAGCTGTCCCAACAGTCAGTTGAGCCTCCTGATGACTCTGGCTACAGTCACTGTCTAACTGTAAACTCACTAGAGACCCCAAATGAAGCCAGCAGTAAAACCACCCAGCTGTGCCCAGTCAACCTACAGAATCAAGAGAAATAATAAATTAGTGGTTGTTTTAAGCACTAAGTTTTGGGGTGGTTTGTTCCACTAAAATAGATAGCCTCACCAGTGAGTCTCTCCCATGTGACTTAGAGGATACCAGAAGGCTCCTCAGTCTCAAAATGTCTGTAAAATCATTAGATGCCAAGTTCCCAGGGAAGGGAGTGCTTGAAAGGGGAAGGGAGAGGTGGAGGCTGGGGCCATAAAGAGAAAGGCACTGAGAGAGAATTTCAACTGTTTGCCACTTTGGGCAGGGGCCAGTTCTAGCAAGAACAGCTGCATTTGGGCCAAGGGTTTCAATGCTCTGTATTACAGGTATTCACTTTCCTGTAGGTGAGCCTGTGTTTTGAAACAGTGTGCCATGTACTACCAGCTGGAATGAAGCCAAGGTTACATGTTCAGCCATCCCATGGTTATTTTAGATCTGTTCTATTAATGATCCCTAACCCTGAACATCAATATATGCAATCAGTCCCAAGGGAGACCAGACCAGATTCACAAGTCCAGCGGGACCACTGAAAACATGCTTACTTGTATCTTTACTCGTGGAGGGTCAGAAAAATCATTATCATGTCAGTAAGACAGAGTATTTTAAGCACGTGTCGTTTCATATAGTAAGACTTTTTCTCTCCACTGTCAAGAAAAACAAACCATTTAGAAATACTGTTTGTTTCCTATACTCTTAAATCATAGTTTCTTTAAAGAAAAATATAAGAATGAAAGTTATCCGGGTTTATAAATGATTTAATAGAGTAATATCTCTTTTATTAATGTGTATAGGGTTTGAGAACTATAATGAAGAATGTTAACTACATGAATATTTCTTTATATAGCATTTTTAATCAATGAAAGATAAGCCTTTTCTTGTTGGTTCTTGATATTTTCCCATCTATACTCAAATTAATGCAGAGATAATAGTCATCATCTTACTTAGTGGTTATAAGGAGTTATAAAGGTTTCACATATAAAATTTTATTCTCTAATAGAAAAAAGAGAAATAGTGGAAAAATTTTAATATTTAAAATAGCTCTAAAATACATTG
Source organism: Balaenoptera ricei (assembly GCF_028023285.1). Classification (NCBI taxonomy): domain Eukaryota; kingdom Metazoa; phylum Chordata; class Mammalia; order Artiodactyla; family Balaenopteridae; genus Balaenoptera; species Balaenoptera ricei. The sequence goes on from NC_082639.1 coordinate 131,904,424, forward strand.
TCCACTCTAAATGGTTTGATATCTTTGAGTCCCTCCTATCTTTTAGAATAATCAATTCTATTAAATATCACAGCCAAAGAGTTCCAGGCGAAGTGCAATGCTTTGATTCCATGTTTTAGGAATGATGCGTATAAACCTGGAAATGATTGGTGGGTTGAAAAAGTTCTTCACATGTCCTTTGATATTATTATTTCCTTCGAAAATCTGAAAGCAAAATATGAGAAAATCTTTAAGGATGGCATAATGGGTGTAAAAATCTTATACCTGAAGGTAACATAATATTGTATATCAACTGTATCTCAATTTAAAAAACTTATAATTTTTTTATCCTTTTAGTTCAAACTGTGGGCGTTAGTGAACACATACAACATTATCACAAAGATGATCCTCAATCAATTATGAACTCGCACTCCAGACATACCTCTTTAGTGATATCACCTCATCAGTGATCTGAGTTGAAACAGGGAAAAATAAAGAAATCTGATACAGTGCTGTGGAGCAGCTGCAAAAGCATATCTGCCTTTAGCCCCTTTGTAGCTATGTGACTTGGAGCAAATTACTTATAGTCTCTGATTATCCATTTCCTTATTGGCAAAACAGGGATAATAAATTTTACCTCATAGAAGTTGTTGTAAAGATTTTAAAGAGTATGTAAACATATGACAAGTCTTTATTAAGTGCCAGATAATGGGCACCAATAAATGGTTAGCTATTACTAACTTTTAAAATAAAATGCATCATGTATTTTTATTTATCCTTTTTGGTCATATGCCCTATATCATCAACTAAACTGTGTTTTAGGTGCGTTTCTGTCATCCCCAGCAAGTTCCCCAAGATTTACATGCATCAGAAGCTAAGTCACTATTTGTTTATAAAAATGATTTTTGCCCTACTATGAGGATATCTTGATACAGTGAGAAATAAACCAAACCAAACCTAACAAATAAACAACCCAGGGGTTTAGAGAGAAAGAGATTCAAATCCATTAACTGAGATTAAGTGCTGAGCCCATGGTGAGTGTAAATGTCCATCCCCTTCTCCTGTGTTGCCCCTCCTACTGGTTTCAGCCCAATTCCCATTCCTGGAATATTAGGTTCATCTCCTTAGTTTTGCCTCTGGTAGTATTTTAAAACCGTATAACTAGGAATTCAGGAGTATAATGGAATAGTTCATCTTGCAGGAAATTAGTCTCCTCATCAGGAAGGATAACAATTGTTTTAATGACAATATGACACAGAAAGGTATATGGCCATGAGTATGTGATCAGCCATGAATAACAAGTACATCCAAGCTAATGCTAATATGGTAGAAGGTTTTCTAGACCCCTGTTACAGACTGTATGTTTGTGTCCTTCCAAAATGCATATGTTCAAACCCTAATCCTCAATGGGATGATACAAGGAGGTGGGTCCTTTGGGAGATGATTAGGGCTAGGATGGGGGTAGGGCCCTCATGGCATCTCTGTGTGTGCACGTACCAAGGAAGGCCATATGAAAGCACAACCAGGAAGACTGCCCTCACCAAAAACCCGACCATGCTGGTACCCTGATCTAGGATTCTAGCCTCCAGAACTGTGAGAAATACGTGTTTTTTGTTTGTCACCCAGTCTATGGTAATTTGTTATACAGTCCAAGCAGGCTGAGACAACCCTTTCACCATCTTTCTCAATCAGAGCTAATTAAACTTCACACCAGCCCCTGCTGTTTTGTCCTCATTCTTTTATAGGTGGCTCAGTCAAAGCAGAAAGATAGTGTGCATGGTCCCTGTCCCAAGACCAACTACCTACAGAGCTAGGACTTAGAAGACTTAAAGAGTGACACATGTCAGTGCATGCTTATCAAACTATTGATTTTGAAGAACTATTGAAGAACTATTTGCAAATTTGAGGTTCTGTTCTCATCACAGCAGTTTTCAAATTATTTTCTTTTTGCCAAGATACCCCTGTACCTTGTCCACCAACGAGGATTTCTCTCTGTAAGGTTTCCATTCAACTCCCTGGTCACTGTACTGGATGGTGTAGCTCTTCACATACATTTCAGAGGACAGAGACTTGCAACCCTGTGTTACAATCGCTGTTATCTTCTTGATTTTGAGCAGATCAATTTGTAACCACTGATTGTTGTTGTTTGCCTATGAAAATGATTAGAACAATGCATTTGACATTAAAACCTTTGCTTTTTTAGACCAAGATACTCAGAAATGCACTGAGCTGGAAGGATTTCTTTTCTGTCTCATCCCTGAGGATTCCCTTTCTCCTAGAATCCTTCCCTGTTCCTTCTTGTTTATTGTCAGCAGGTTTATAAACTTTTGGAATATTTCACACATTGTACAACAGTTATTTGTTTACTTGTGTTCCTTACCCTTTGAGGGCAGGGACTTAGTTTTGTTTTCAGGTGTTCACCACGATGTATGGCCCACAGATGGTGCTCAACAAAAAAATACATTTTATTTGAGAAAACGTATTAAATTGCTAAATTACCTGTAAATATTTTTCTCTTAAGCAAGTTTATTTAAATGCTACGGTGATATTACTGAAGAGTTATCTGAGAAAGAATTAGATAGTATCCTCTCTCAATTTAACTTATTTTAGAAAAGCCCCACTTTTCTTTCCATTGCTAATGTCCAATAGGAGAAGTAGTTCAATTTCTTCTTTTCTGATATTTCAAATAAATGTAATATCTGAGAGACCTAATAAAGCTACACCCAGGGCTGGATATGGCATAGTAGTTATCCTGTCTCTGACCTAACAAAATGCCTAATTTCATGATAGGCGCTTGGAGAAAGACGATCAGAAAGACTAATTGAGTTTTAGAGTAATCTGAGATTAATTTTCATCTTTGGGAGGTTTATCATGCCCCATAGTCTCATTCAATTCTATGTGAAATAATGAATATTGATATACTTTCTCAACATCACTCATATGTGCATGTCTGTATGTGTATATGTGTATACACATATGTGTGTATATGTGTAGTCACATGTATTTTTAAAGCAAATTAATTGAATTAAAATGATTGTATTAGATAATTTTGGTTAATTTTGTAACACCCTCTAGTGACATCTGGTGGTGTTTTAGTGTGTCTTCAAATCAAGGTTGTACGAGTGATACAGAATGCATATACATAGCTAGGGGAGCTTTGTAGGTGTAAATTTTTTTTGGAGGCATCAAAGAGGTAGAGACACTTCAGTCTGCGTGCATACCTGCATATGTCTGGCTTAGATTTTCCACCTCTCTAAAGAAACCCTATACAAGACATTTCATACTATTGAAGGTTAAGTGAAACAAATAGTTTTGACCTAAAATTCCAGATTTAAAATGACAGCTTTAAAAATTAAAATTAGACTTTTATCTTTGCAGCCTTTACTATATCACAAAAGTAAGAGCAAATTATATAGAGAGCAAAATTTTTTTAAAGGCTGTAAAACGGAGGGTGGGATGACAAGGTTACATCATGAACAGGTCTAAAGGGCCATCTGGGAAAGAATTGGTTGATACCCTCTCTCTAACCTTTTTTTTTTTGGCCGCGCTGCGTGGCTTGCAGATCTTAGTTCCCCCACCAGGGATCAAACCCAGGCCACCGGCAGTGGAAGCGGAGTCCTAACCACTGGAACGCCAGGGAAGTCCCTTTATTTTAGTTATATTTATTTTATTTTATTTATATTATAGAAATTAAATCAATATAATGTTACATAACATTATTACTTTTATTACTTTAGCTTCTGTGAGTCTCAGTTCCCCCCTTTGCAAAATTGCAAAATGAGGTGCTTGGGTTGCTTCAAATGGTGCAAGGAGCATAGATCTGTCTATCGGGAGAGTGGGATTCCTGATTCTGCCGCCAGGCTAAGCTAAAATTATTTAACCTCTTCTGCGTTTGGACTTAAAAGGAAAATCTGGACCAGATGCTTTGTAAAACCCTTTGCCTTTCTAACATTCTGTGATTCTGTGATGATCCAGAAATGAGTCTCAAGGCACAGACATAGTTGCCCAAGACTCTCTGTATGGGGCCCAGATAGTCTCTTCTACTTGCTCCCCTTGCATCACGCCATTCCCTCCTCCTTTATCTGGTGGCCTGATTTAAGATTAGGATGTGGGATTCTATACAGAGTCCAGGGAATTGGAGTGTAGCTTCCTTAAGGGAGGGAGTTAGGAGGACAGAAAATAGGGAACCTGGATTAAGTTGATTGACTGGACTGTTCTGATTTCTGATGCCATTCAGATTTTTCAGGTCAGTCAAAGAATGAAATAAATATGAGTCAATTATTAATCGTTACCCTAGAACTAAGTTACCTTAATTACTCAATGGGCTAATATCAAGGGCAATATAACTCTCTGCGAGATGTTCACAAAACTTAGATCACAGATTTATAAACCTGGTTTTGCAGCATCTTATCAGGCTGCCAATTATTTAAAGGAATGTTACAAAGTTCTGAAAAAATGAGAACAAAAAAATTTAAATGACACTCTTAAGAAAATGAAAAATATTGCTAAATTCTGGAGAGAACAAAAAGAAAACAAGATGTTGCAGATCTAAGTCATTTATCCCTAATGGAAGTTGTCTCGATCAGGAGTTGGCAAACTACAGCCCAAGGCCAAACTTGGCCTACTGCCTGTTTTTGTAAATAAGGTTTTATTGGAACACAGCCACGTTCGTGCATTTACCTATCCTTGACGGCTGCTTCCCTGCAACAATGGCACAGTTGAGTAGTTATGACAGAGAATGTATGGCTCACAAAGGCTAAAATATTATCTGGCCCTTTGCAGAAAAATTTTGCCCACCCCTAGTCTAAATCAAGACCACAGAGATGACAACTTCTCTCTGAGCCAAAGTTCAAGCTAAAGCTATCAAGACAACACACATCCTAGTTCTCAGACCTAGGATCATAATCTGCAGAAGCAGGAGATGATACTCTGGCTTCCCAGGCCCCCCATGTTCCCTGTAGTGAGGGCCTATGCTTTCTTCTGAAAGGCTGAGGGAATTCCATTTGCAGGGGACATTTCACCTTGGCTTGCCAAGCATTCACACGGCCCTGGGCATTAAGACGGGCACAGAAGGGTTCCCAGTAATCTCCCCACCACGATTTTTTAAATGAGGAAGCTGTGATTTGCTTGTTTTCTATCTTTCCACTTTCCATACCCAGTGGTGTGGAGCATCCTGTCAAGAAAAAAGTAATGTGATTAATTATATACCACTGATATTCCTTGCATGGCATTTTGTACTTCAGAGGAGACAAGAAATAATATTACTGCTAAGTAATGACAAAAACAACCATCAGAGCAATGAACATTTATTGTCCAAGTGCTAAACCCTGTTTTCAGGCTTCACATGTATTACTTAATGCTCTTAAATATCTCCATTTTACAAAGGAGAAAACAAAAGCACAGCAAGAAAAAGTGACTTGACTAAAATAACACTGCTAGAAGAATCAGAAACTAGCTTTGAGCCCAGGCAGTCTGACATCAAATACCATGTTCTAAACATCTAAACTCATTTCCCTCCTTCAGTGAGTCATGGAACCTTTGTTATATTGTTTAAATATGTCTTTATTTTGCCTTCCTTGTAGAAGAATATTTTTGCTGGACAGGTGTGCCTGTATATTGATCTCCCTACCCCCTCAGTCCTTGAGCAGCTAGGTGGTGCCTAGATCAACCAAGCCCAGGGTGGATTGCTTCATTCTTTTACCCCAGACTGTGAGACAGATATTATATTTTATATGTGCTTTGAAGTGAAAAAATTTGGAAAGCACCACTTTAAGAGTCAGAGAAGAAGAACAGTTGATAAAATCCTTAAGCATCTTGTTATATATAGTAGAATTTTATTCTGGCCATTTATGGTTATCTAGATTTATTTATACCACAGGTCACATTACATCCCCTGAAAAATAGAAGCTTACATAGAAAAGGCTTGGGTACCTACACAGAGTGTGAAACAGAATACAGAGTTCAAGCAAGGTTTCAGGAAGTTGGGAGGCAGATTTATATTTCAAAAACATTCACTGAACACCTAATATATGCCAGTAATGTTGCTAGATACTTTTATTACATTAAAGTCTGAGTGACGTGGCTGGAAGACTTTGGAAGAGTCAGACCTAGTTTGACTCTCAGTTCTTACTGAAAATGGGCTGATGGAGGTCATTCTTCCCTAGGGCCCTTCCTTAGAGGGTCAAGGCAGTAGCCATATGATCCAGGAATTGTTCAGAGAGCCTGCCCTCTGGCTGGTAGAACCAGTCTCAGTCTAGATCACAATGAGAGTTTACCTGACTGGAAACTCTGTTTCACAAAGGTTTTTCTAGGAGCCTAAGTGAAGAGAACTAAAAATTCTACCCATTCTCCCTTACCCCCCAAATCTTGATTTTCTGAGTGGCAGCTAGAAAACAATGCATCTGTGTTCCTTACCATTAACCTCGCAACCTTGCAGCTCCAATCGAAGGGCAGGTTTGTTATAGGATTTAGTTGGAGAGATCCTAATATATCTAGCCACAACAGGTGGGTCAAACTGATTCTCTTTTATTGTAGAGGCATCCGAATTGCCATTAAAATACTAGAGGAAGAGAGGAAAATTTAGTTACATAACAATTCTCTATAAAGTGATTTTATAATAAAATTTTCATCCAATTTCATATTGTAATATTAAGTTTTCATGTAGCCTGAATCAAATTAATTTGGTCTTAAAAGATAACTGGGAATACTTCCACTTCAGGAAGATGGTATACTTTGCCATATTCCTCCTGCTAAGTACAACTGAAAACATAAAAAGACTCTGAAAGGTGGAGAAAAGGCAGACTGGCTAGGGTTCTCAGGACCCAAGGAACAACACAGTGGTGAGTCCCCTGGGTTTTCTTTTTACTGCATATACAGACTTATAAGTAAAGAAGCCAGGAACCAGGAAACACGAATAGGTGCAGACAAAAAAAAAAAAAAAGAAAGCCAGCAAAAGCCTTCTTTCTCTAGCCTCAGGACCAGAAAAGAGCAGTCTAGCAAGACAGAAAACTTTTAGATAACAATTATTCTACTTCAAGCCAAACATCATAGAATAGAAAACACTGTGGCCCCTTTCCTACCAACAGCAGCAAAGAACAACTGGGGAGCCTAGACTTCCATGCTCATGAGACTGTAAGGAGGCACCCCAACACCCTGACTGGGGTTGTGTCAGAGAAAGCCAAATAGAGACCCAGGATCTTCATCTCTTCCAGCTTCTAATAAGGCTCCCACTCCTGCAGTGTCAGTGGATACCATCCCATCCCCACCCAGCAGCAAAGAGGAGGGGTTCCAGCTCAGGTGTCAACAGAGGAGGCCAAGTAGGGAATGGACTTTGACCTCTACCTGGCAGTAAGAGGCTGTGCCCCATCCCATTTCCCTGCCAGAACAGTGTCAGGAAGAGCCAACTAAAACAAAAGAGCGGATATCAGTGATACTGAAAACAGAAAAACAATAGATAACAGCAATGAAACAAAGGGCCAGTTATTTGAAAAGATTTTTAAAAATTGGCAAATCTCTAGCAAGACTGACAAAGCAAAAAAGAAGAGATGCAAATTACCAGTATCATAAATGCAATAGGCAATATCACTACAGACCCTGCAGACATCAAAAGGATAATAAGAGAATACTACAAACAACCCTTACACATAAATTTAACAACTTAGAGGAAATGGACCAATTGACTGAAAAAACACAAACTATCCAAATTCACCCAATATGAAATAGATAATTTGAAGGGCCTGTAACTATTAAAGAAATTGAATTTGTAATTTTAAAATTCCCAGAAAACAAATCTCCAGGTCCACCTGGTTTTGCTGGTGAATTATACCGAATGTTTAAAGAATTAACACCAATACTAGATTATCTCTTCCAGAAAACAGAATAGAAGAGCACACTACCTAATTTATTTTATGAAGCTAGTATTACTCTGATATTAAAACAAAAAAGACAGTATAAACAAATAAAACTACACACAAATATCCCTCATGAACACAGATGCAAAAATCTTTAAGCTATGGAGTTTAACTGTAATTTGTGTACTGTCTCCAATACTGATTGGTAAGAACCATAATTTAAGATTTTCATGATCTATTCTAAGGTATAGTGCAAATAATTTATTATTAGATATAGCTAAATGATAATATAGAAGATAGTAACATAGTAAATGATTTACAGAAAAAATGAAACTGATTCAAGGTTATCAATGTAATAATGGTGGACTGACTCCTTGCATTCAGATAGCTTTCTTTGGAGAGGGGGGTGAGGGAGAAGGGGAAGAATTAGGGCTGGTATAATTGGGTCATTGGGAATAAACTGGCTGAGGCCCTGGACAATCCAACAGGGGAAAGTCACTCCTCAGGCATGGCAGCAAAAAAAATAATGTGAGAATCACACTGCCTCAGAGCAACACTACTATTTCCTTCAGTTACACTGAAATAAAGAACAAAATAAAGTGTAAGAGTTAGTAAAATCAAAACTCTTGGTGGCCAATTTTTAGCATGAGCTCTTGAAGGCACAAGACCAGATATTCTACCCTACTGCATATCATCTGTCAATCTGAGAAGTCTGGTTATTTAGTTTGATTATAAAGAGATTTTTTTTTCAAGTTTTATGAAGTTTTGAAATTTCAGAAGTCAAGCTTATCCCTCCAATTTGTAATATATAGACACGTCATTTTACCACCTTCCTCCATAAGACACTAAGAAAGCCATTTGTATTTATAACACCCAGAAAGGTATTTTTAAAAAAGATATAGTAACCCTAGGCTCAGGAAGAAACAACAATGCACACAGACCATCACGTTCCTAGTGCTGTTCCCTTTGAAGATCCGCCAGTTTGTCCGGTCAGAGCTGTAAGCCACAAAGAACTCGGTGGTGTAGTAAGACTTCAGGTAGTGTTTGGCACCTTGGGTCTGGATCCCTGTGAACAGGACTTCCCTTTGCATGTCTACCTGCAATATAGAAAAGCCACTAAGCATAACCATCCTTGTCAACAAGTCACACACTGCCTTAATTCATTGTACAACTAACCTTCTTTAGAAAAAAGAACCAACACCTAACAAACTAATAAAATGGCTAGGAGCAATCCGTATTTGAGCACAGGGTACCTGAACTTGAATCCAAACTCAACCACTAACTAATGTATGTGACATTGGGAAGTTAGTTAATCCCTCTGTACATTAGGTTTTTTTTTATCTGTAAAATGGGATATTACTAGAAATAACCTCATAGGGTCCATTTTGAGTATGCAAAGTACTTAGAATGGTGCCTAGCACCTAGTAATTGTTATTTCCCCTAACAACATTGCAAGAACAACAAGAAGAAATTATTAAATCACTGTCATTTTTATTATTACAGGGAATCCCCTGGCAGTCCAGTGGTTAAGACTCTGCACTTGCTCTTCTGAGGGCCTGGGTTCAATCCCTGGTCAGGGAACTAATATCCCACAAGCCACGTAGCACTGCCAAAAAACAAAAACAAAAACAAAAACAAAAACAAAACACCGCACATTTTTACTATTACAGTAGCAGTAAATATTATCAGGTTAATAAGATCCAGGTTATACCTGGATCCAAGGCTTAGGGTTAAATTCTGTTGAAAGTTTTTCTGGGATCCAAGCATTATATGATCCACCGTTGTTTAGTCTTGCTAATTTGGGTTCCCAATAACCTAAATCCAAAGGAAGAAAAAAATTTATTCTGAATTAAAAAAAAACAAACAAAAAACACCATACAGCTAGCAATTTCTCAAGTGAGTTTAGTCCCAGTGGAAAACCAGATTCCTAAAGGAACTTCTGTTGCAATTAGGAGACCAGGTAGTTGACGCGGGCCTCAGCTACTAAGTCAGTCCCTGATGATGAAATCTTGGTTTCAGGTCTGTGCTTGGACAGCTGTCAACTACCACCCACCCCCTTTCTTGCATATAGGTCATATTTATTTTTTCTCAGTTACGGTGATGTGTTTTCTGCCTAGTGTGCCTGCCTAACAGAAAGACATGAGAGGAATTTATGGGAGCCTCATGATCCCTTACAATTGACCTTTTGATGTTGGGAAGAGTTTGAGGCAGAGAGAGGAAACTTAGGAGGAGTTCCTGACACACAGTGGGTGAACAAAAAATTTCTTGAACAGATGCATGGTTGATGCAGCAAAGGGCTCTATTAATGGGGACTGTAATACCTGGCCTATAAGACCCTGTGAATCTGGCTAGAATATTACACGGGTTAGTTCCATTGACATCTTACATTCTGCAAAAAACAGAGTAATGAGTAATTTCTGCTTAGAAAATACGTATAACAAAGTAAAATTTCCATGGTTAGAGATTACTGACCTCTAGGGGGTCAGTAATTAGATATTTTACTGCTGTTTTACTGTGTTGTGGTAGAGAAAAGCCTAGAGAGGAGCAATGGCCCATGGATTCAATAGGCAGCGTTGTCATGTACAGTTTTGCAGGCCGTATACAGCACAATTGTAGGAGGTGCCTTTTACAGGCTATGACGCTACTACGTACCCCAAAACTCAGAAGCCTTGATCTGTGAATCAGCTATGAGACCAGTGCTTAGTCCCACTGGCATTTTACAGTCTACAAAAAAATAGAACAATGAATAATTTTTGCTTAGAAAGTACATATAATAAAGTAAAATCTCTATGGCTATAGATTATACCTCTAGTGGGTCAGTAATTAGATGTTTTCACCTACCTGTGTGGCACTGACTTAAATATGTCTGACCATAAAATCGTAAATGTACTAGCAAGAACTGGTACTTTAACAGAAATTAAAATTAGTGACGCCCTAGTGGAAGACAACTTATCCTGAAGTGCAAATACTTTTTAAATTGATTTCCATCTGTTTGTATCTTAAAATAAGCCATTTTACAATATTAAGTACTATCCCTCATAAGACTATGTTCTCAAAAGTTGACCTGAAAGTTACAATGTTATTTATATACTGATCAAAGAAGGGAATACTAGCCACTGAACTATCTGGATGTTGACACAGTGCTTGGTACTCAACAGGTGCTTAATAAATGCTGGCTTGCTGGCTAGCTGGCTGGTTGGATGGATGGACAGATGGAAACTGTGTTTCTCGAATACTGAAATGCCAAGTTCAGTGACCATCTCGGTCACAGTTGAAGTCCTGGTTTCTCTCCCCTCCTCTACTCCGGGAGTCTGGAGAATTTCTTATGTTCACTTCCCCATAGATCACAAATCATGATGGAGGATGCTTTATATTCGTTCCTCAAATGAGAGGAATGCCTTTGGTGTGAACCATTTGGCTTAAAACTGATGTTTGCAGTATAGTCAGACTATAGGTCAGAATAAAAGAAATTACTGCTACAGATTACGCCTCTGTTATGTCAGAGTTCTCAGAGTTGAATATTTCCAATCTAAAAATTTGTAATATTCTAGGGACAGGCACTCTCCTGCTAAAAATATAATGTGGCTCTTGGATGATACCTCTGTCTGTGATGAGAAATGGCGTTTGCATCCCTGCTCTCTGGTTTTCTCCAACTTCTGTGTCTAGGAGCCACCAGCCAGGTTTTGATGCCTTCATTTCAAGAGTTTTAAATGAACCTAAAATAGAGAGTAAAGGACAACATTGCATGCACAAAGATTAACAGGTTAACATTGGTTGACCACTACCAAAGAATCCTAAAATCCCTGAATTGCAAGTGGTTTAGAATATAGCTTAAGAGTTACCCATTTCTCTTTAGGCAGGACTGCAGGTGTAACAAAGAGATCAAAACAAAACAACACACACACAAACTTACTAAAAATAAATTGCCCTGGGACTTTAAAAAATCTCCAACACCCCTTACTAGGAAGAAACTTTCATTTATCTAAATATAATGTTACAAGTTAACCCATATATAATACAGCTTATCAAAGCAACCTTGAATGATATGTCATTGGGCCTCAAAAATATTGTACATGTTTCCTGTCTCTCTCTTCATTTCTCTAGTTTTTCTTTTTTATCTGAGAAAATTAAAATAAAACATCCTTCCCCCATGTTTCAATATTTCTATAAAGTTTACATTTTAGAGAGAGATGTACAAAAATTGTTTCCGAAAATCACTGAAAGAATGAGCTTTCTGAAACCTCTGATTATCCATTCTGGTATTTAACATTACCTACCGCCAGTTAATACTTAAATTCTGCTGACTATAATATGTGACCATTTCCTAGATTGTGAGTCAAAAGTAATAACTGATGGTCATCCTCTTCAAACACGCTAAAAAAGACCTCCAGCCTTCTACTCTCTAATGCAGATATTAGGTATGAAGATTTAGGTGGGCCAGCGAACCCCAGCTTCTCGCAGGCTCATGGAAAGGATGACTGATCTGGTAACACTTGGTGAAAAGTTAGGAGTGAGTTTGACCTAATCCTTTCTGCCCCTGATATTAACAGAGTGGGTCTTTATAGCTTTGTTAATGAGAAACTGGCGTGTTTCAAACAAACAAGGACCCTTTTACCCCATCCTTAACTAAATCAGGCCCATTTGGGCTTGGGTGCCTACATCTGAGGCTGATTCACACATCAACCTCCCCACCCAAAGTCCTATCAAGGGACTGCCCTGATTAGCTTCTCAGCATTTATGGAAGGTAAGCTGCTTGTTAAAAATGCAAAAAAATGTTAAAAATCCTGGGCCCCTGCCCAAGTTCTATCAGATCAAAGTCTCTGAGAGCAAAATCTCTCAGCATCTGCGTCTTAACCAGCTTTGTAAATTTGTATTATGTCCACCGCAGTTTGAGGATCAATGGCATCTAGCACTTACACCTCCACTCACACACCTACGATACACACCTACAAACCACTGGCACGTAAAAATCCTTCTTGATGATTGTAGTTTGTTTAAACCTTATCATTATTTTGCATATGAAAAGCTTTACATACCTTTATTATTCTTTAGTTTTATAATCATTTAAAAATATATTTTTCCCCTCATGAGTCAGTTTAAGATTCAAATTCCTGCAGTCACTTGCCCAGAGATATCAGGGTGATAGAGTGAGCAGTAGAATTCAAGAACCCCGAAATCCTGGTAAGTTTCTGATCTCCTCCCAGCAGAAAGCTTTAGCTGCCTGAACCTCGTGGGATTCATTTTGTGATCTGCTTTAGACCTGGCCTGCGTGACACATCACGGCTTGGAAGAATCTGCACTAGACAGAGCATCTCTGTAGAGGAAAGTTGGGCTGCACATTTAGTCCGTGTGGTGCTACAAAGAGTGCAGACATTTAGCTGACTCTTCTGTATTCTGCATGCAGGTTTAGAATATGGCTTTGCCCAGGATCCATGCCAGAGCCCATGCTTTAACCCCTTTGGAAGGAGAGGCACAAGGAGGGAATGAGGAAGAGTTACAGATGCTAAGATTGTCTGCTCTCGCCATTTTGTCACAGGAACCTCTTTTCATTGCCGAGATCTTTACCAGGCAGAAGAGGCCAGACCCCTAACTGGTGCTGTTGAGTGCCATTTTCCAGCAGGGTCTGGCCATGAAAGTGAACCACATGAATGTCCTGGGAGCCGCCTATGTTCAGCAGGTGCAACCTCACCCACTCTTGCTCGTACATTCTCAGGCCAGGCAAGTTGTAGATCATCCCATTAATGGCTGTAAGGACAGAGAGTTGCAATCAATCAAAAATCTGTGTACATCAGGAAAGAGGAAATATGAGGGCTCCCGCTCACCACCCATCTTCTTTATTACTCTGTATGCCCAATCCCACCCAGACATAGTAAGGGGCCCCCTATATGTCATAATATCAGTAACAGGCTGAAACAGAGCCACCTTTTCCTTCTCACAGCAGCCTACTGCAGAAGTGTGGGTGAGTACCCTTTCCAAGCAGTTTATCACTCTTTTCCCCAGATTTACACTTTTCCTGTTCTGTGCTTTATCCATTTATTCTTTATAGTATGAATTTTCCTAGGCTACGAAAAGGGTAAGGACTAATGTGGGCAGATAAGTGAACTCTAGTCTTTAGAGGAAAGAGGGTAAGTGAGGGGATATGCAGTGTATCACCCTAAGGCCTCCTAAATTCAGAGATAGTTCCAGGCAAAATTAGGAAGTCGGTCTTTTTTTTTTTTTATTAGTTTATTTATTTATTTATTTTTGGCTGCATTGGGTCTTCGTTGTTGGGTCTTCGTTGCTGCACGCGGGCTTTCTCTTAGTTGTGGCGAGCAGGGGCTACTCTTCGTTGTGGTGCGTGGGCTTCTCATTGCAGTGTCTTCTCTTGTTGCAGAGCTCGGGCTCTAGGCATGCGGGCTTCAGTAGTTGTGGCATGCAGGCTCAGTAGTTGTGACGCATGGGCTTAGTTGCTCCGCGGCATGGGGGATCTTCCCGGACCAGGGCTCGAATCCGTGTCCCCTGCATTGGCAGGCGGATTCTTAACCACTGCACCACCAGGGAAGCCCAGGAAGTTGGTCTTTATCTTTGTTGTACCCACCAGCCTTAGACATTCATGTTTATTCTCTCGTTTGTCTGATTGCTCCTCTGCCCCCTTCCCAGCTTGGATGTCTAGGGTTCTCAGACTTTATCAACTCTCTCCTTACTGAAATATGTGTTTTTTAAGCATCTGATAAACTTGATCACCTTAAAAAATGAATACATACAAAATTTTAATGATAAAGCTTAATGCTACCACGCACTTAATTGGGACTGAAGTGAGGGAAGTTTTGGTGGTGGTGGTGGCTGTTGTTTATTCTTCTAAAGTTAAAGGAACTACTGTGGAATTTCAGGAGCCAGGAAAGTGAATTTTTGGAGGGAGAAGAGTTGAGATCATTTTGGCGCTCTTAAAATTATATCAGGTATGAAAGCGCCTGTCTACATACTCATAACACCAGCCTCACCTCCTCATCTTAGTTTCTGTGTAAGAAATAGATCTCCTAAAAGTAAAAGGTATCTCCAGTGGTTATTAGGTCAGCACTGCTAAACCATTACATCAGGATACAAAAGTGAAGATGCTCAACAGAGTAGGCACTCAGTAAACATTTGATAAATTGAGCTGAGTGAATAAAATTCATTCATTTGTTTACTAATCCAACACATATTTACTCAGTGCATACTGCAGAGGCCAGGCATAGATGGTCTGCTTATCAAATACCCTGATAAGTTCTACAATGTAAGATTACCAAATTACAGAGATTTAGACGACAATACATTTAAAACTAAAACTATACTGGATGCATTTTACGCTTTCTTTGAAGAATCAGGAAGCAGGGCCTCGAGGGTACTCAGCAAGTAAAGGGCATAGCTAAGAAATAGGCCTGTCTGATTCTGCAGTCTGTACTTTCCACTAGGTTGAGAGATTTTCAGAGGATGTGTTTCCTACCCCTGAGACCAAGCACCCTGGGCTGAAAGGCCTAGAGATTATAGGAGAAGAGAAAAGAAAGCTCTGCTTGGAGTCTGTGGGGCAGCTCTCAACTGACTCTATTCTAGACTGCTTAATAGAATTTCTTAACCTTGTGTGATAAGCAGAATCCAGAGAGTGGGGTTTTGGAGCAGCTTGTAAATCATATTGTTTCCTTTCCTCTACGCCAACGTGTTTTTACAGGTGAGATCAGATCGTATTCCACACTTACAGAAGTTTAATAAGGAAAATAAGCGAAAAAAGGGTAGCCTGAGTATATAAATGGGGTGGGAGAGGGAGCATAGACCGACTTAGCCTTGATGACTGGCTGGGGAGAGGAGGTGGCAGTGCACTGGATATTGCTTATAATGTCTTTTTTTTTTTTTTTTTTTTTTATTCCTGAAGCAATAGCAGCTTTCTTCTTTCCTATTACCCTGAATGACTGACCCATCACCCAAAGCACAGGACCTTCCTGATCAGAAATCTCATAGAAATCACCTCCATTTATCAAACTCTGAAAACAGGGTCTTCATTTGTCTTCTGATCCCTAAGTCATTCTATTTGTTGTTCACCAAATCCTAAATTCTGCCTTCCTCTAAAACTGTAGTTCCGTTGCCAATTTGCAGACAAAGTTCCTGAATGGATTTCAGAGTAGATATGCTTTCCCCTCTTTTCCCACCCAAATGCTCTCTTGGCACCCTTCTTCCATTAGCTGGCTACACAGTTTCCTATATCATTTTCTCCACATATGCTTTGGGTGCCACCTGGGAACTGCTGAGAGCTACAAATATTACAGTCATTCTTATTTTGAAAGTACGTGTGGGCGATCACTTCTACATAAATAATTGATCCTTTAGAGATCAAGAAACAGTTTTATTAACTGTTTAAATAGCAGAATAATGCTAATTCCTTTCCAATTTATGTTACCAACTGAAGCACACTGGCTTTTTTGTTGGTTTGCTTGGGTTGGTTTTGCAGCAGCAGCCTTGTGCGCTATCTTTTAGATTTCAGATTTTTGTATACTCTCTTTCACCTGCAGTGTCACCTGCCAGGTTACATCAGCGCTCGTAGACATTTAAGGACCTGGTGTCAGTTAGAGCTCCTGGTTCCACAGAAGCGTCTCATGTCTAATTTTGGGAAGACTTATGGGCAGGAATCACTATCACCCAGTGATTAGGTTCAGAGACTAGATCAAAGTCAGAGGAAAATACCATGAAACTCATGGGAGTTTTTTACTTCTGAGGATGTGCGTCTCCAAGACCTTGTGGGCTTCTTTTCATAGTACCAGCTCTTCTTTTCATCAAAGACCATAAAAAGTAGGACAAATTCTCTCATGTCCACAGGCATGTTGGTCTCCTTATGAAGTGTTCCTTTTCGGCAGATCAGAAGGGGTCCTATCAAGCCTGAATGGATATCTTTTTCCTGGAAGACAGTAAGCAAATTGCACGTATTATCTCTTTCTCAAGATTTTCTTTGCCCTTCTGACAATCACTGATCATATTGAAAAGGAGACCTTCTCAGAGGCTCTGAATTTGAAGATTATAAATGAATAGCTTAATAAGCCTGGATATTAATCATCTAATTCTGTGACGTTCACAGTCCCTTCCTCTGATTAATCCTTTGTTTCGACATGGTAGTCATGATAATAATAATAGTGATACTATTATAAATACTATTTATTGAGCATCTACTATGTTAAATATTTTGCCTATAGTATCTTATTTAATGCTGACGACAATCCTATATGGTAAAAAATAAATTCATTTTTTGAACAAATATTACCAAGTGCTTACTATACATGCTATATACTGTTATCTCATTTTTAACTTTGGAAGCTGAGGCTGAGCGAGCGCAAGTAACTTTCCTAGGGCTACACAGTCAGTGACAGGATAGGAATTGAAATCTAAGTCTGTGCTCTCTACCATGCTCAAAATGAGGGAGTCTTGATTTTGTAGTTCTTTTATTAAAAAAAAAAAAAAAAAAAGAATAAAAAGGCAGAAGAAAGCTAATACTTGTTCAAGGAAATTGCAGATAAACATCTTCTTCTGTAAAGGTAGTCACTCTAACTAGGGCCAACCTTTTAAGTATTCCTCATTCCTTTCCACTGAACAAATGCTTCTCACTGTCATCTGAAGATCTGCATGGAGAGTCCCTGATTACGGTAGCTGTCGACTGTTGACCATGATCCTTACACATTCCTCATGGAAAGACAGATATTTACTAAGAAATAATCATGACACTTCCATTTGGTGGACTCAGGTTATAAGTTAGGGGAAATGACAAAAACTTTCGACGGCTATGCTTACCTGGTTCACTGCTGAGTAGTAGGCCCAAGCCCGACAGGCGGAGCCAGGATTTTCTGGCCCTGATCGCTTAGTGGCGTGCCATACATATGTATAAGTGCTGTTGGGCTGAATGGCATTATCTTCCTTAAACCATTCAGGAGAGTCATCTTCATAAGTCTTTCCCTCTGATGATTTTTCATAGGAAAGCCCATGGGCATGAAGAGAATATGGTCTGGATGCTAAGTTTTTAAAATGAACCTACAAAAAAGAATGATTCACAAATGTATTTAAGTTTAATAAAGCCCAAAAAATGTCAGCATTATGGGTCAAAGTGGATGGCTATTAAATTGAACCCAAGATATATTGAATGCTTAGAATTGCAAAGTAACTTTCGTATATTATTTCATCTAATTTTACAACCATCCTATGAGATAGGGCCTGAGTAGTTTACTCCAGAAACGCCAAAACAGGTTTGTTTTTAGGCTCAAAGCAAAAGTATTGACATTATTTACAAATGAAATGATAAAGATAGGTGCTACAGATTTGAAAATGAATGAGACTTGGGTTTTACTCACAATAAGGTTTCAACCTACTGGCATAGAGAGAGGTGCACATGTGAATGCAAGTTAAAAATCTGGAGACAAAAGGTGCTATAAACAAAGTATGAATGGGATTAGGTGGGAATGCCTGGGAGGAGCAATTCAGCTGAATGTTTAGGAGAGGTTGCGGGAATTAAAGAAAGTTTCTTAGGAGAAATGGAATTGGCCCGTATAGAATGAACAGGAGCTTAGCAGAGGGAGAAATAAAATTATAAGATCATTTTTTTTTTTCTTGAAGAGTGGCAAGTTACTTGGCAAGAAGTCTTTGAAAAGAAATGTAGATATTTGTTAATTTTGAAAAATAAATAAGTCACCATAGCTCTCTTGCCACTTTCATCTCTACAACCCTCTGGTGCTTGTGGAAATTCCTCTGATGATCTTAGCAATGCTCAAAAGATGACTTACTTGGATAACGTCATCCACTTCAGCTCTAATGATAGGACCAAGTATGCCAAGATGCTCTTCATACTCTCCCCGAGGATCAAGTTTGTTAAAAGTGCTATCAAGGTACTGTCGAAAAACTACTTTCTTGTATATGGTGTCCTTTGAAACATCATCAATGTCTTCACTGAAATGATAATAATAGCATTTGTTTAAAAGAACAAATTAAAGACCATTCAAGAATTTAGGAAATTATCTCTGTTTCTGAATATAGTATATAGAGAAGATATTTGATAAATATTTGATGAACAAATGAATTAAAATATAAATAACTAAAACCACAAGCCAGTAAATATCCTTCAACTCCCAGCTCATATATCATTTCTTGGTATCTCCTCCTATGATCCTTTAGACTGGGTCAAATCTCTAGCATTCCTTACATTTCTATACTATTACTATAGTATATATAGTAAATCCCTGTAGTATTCTTATAATATTTCTATAGTATATATAGTAAATTATATATCATTTATTCATGAGATTATCTATTAATATCTGACTCTACCACTAGAGTGAAAGCCCCATGAGGTTAGGGATTGTGCCTAGTTTGTTTATAATTTTTATTTCTAGTGCCTAGCAAGTTATCTGGCACATAGTGAGCAGATATTTATTTAATGTATTAATGAATGACAAATATAATCATATATTAACATAGCAGATTTTAATATCAAAAGCAGACAAAGCCATGTGATGGGACAGTGCCAGGACAGGCAGATGATAAGAGTCAGTTGATTTAGAGGGTCACCCCTGTAAAGGTCACTGGATGGGAGAGTGTTTTATACTCTGAAAGTAGCCACTCTTCGCACATTTGCTTTTGCTAAATCATAGTATTCCTCATGTAGTTCGCCAGCTCAGTCTGGAGCTAGAGCACATTTCCTACTGACTCTTAAATTTCCCAGGAGTCTGGGAAACAGGCCAAAAGCTCATCCCTCAGTCTCACAGTATTTGTTATACAACATGAGCCATCCACAGAGAATCCCATTCTGCCTTCCTTCTAGCCTTTCTACCGGATTAACCCCGTTCTTCCAGACTCTAAGCATAACATACAGTCTCACAGAACACATGGGGAGGAGCAAAACAACTTTGCCATAAAAATGGGTTGCATATCTGGAATGGGACATAGGATTTTGAAGGAACTAGTTCCATCCCTTTACACTCTGGAAAACCTTATTCCCTCAGTGACTTGCTTAGAAATCCCTAGATAAACTATTTATTCTCATATAGTAATGGGTGCTACATCTAAATAGGAAGTCATGGGAGAAAGTCTCTTAAACTAACAGAATTCTAATATGGAAATGTCAGGCATCAGATTAATGAAATAATTTCTGTAAGTCATACCATGCATTGTGTTTGCTTACTCTAGTTGCACTTTGGTTTTAACTTTAGTAGTGTAACAGTTAGCTTTTGTAAAATCTGTGGGCTATATCTGGACACTTTACACATGGTCCCCATGATATCCCTGAGAATCTGTAGTTGCTTCTCGTCCCCCTTTCTCTCCTTTCTCTATATTGTCATCCCAGAATATAGAACCCAGACCAATATGGCTTTCCACACTTGAGCAAAATTAAATTAAAAATTATCTTTTAAAAATGCATGTGGCTCCCTTAAAAACTCTCTGTTGTAAGTCAGGCCACTTACAAAATTGCATCAACTCCTTCAACTCTATGGTTGAAGAGTGGCTGGAACCCTAAAATGTTAGAGCTGCAGCAGATCTTGGGGGCCACTTGGTGTAACTCCTTCATTAAAAAGACTGCAAGTAACAAGGTTCGGGAAAGGAACTGACATATTCCAGTAAACTAGGAATGGCTTAAAGCTTTTGAAGGGTTTCTCATTGCTCTTTGAAAAACATCAAAATTCTTCCCAGGGCTCACAAAGTCTAGTGGCATCTGATCTCTGCAGAGCTAGCCGAACACTTTCCTAGCACCCACCCTCTTCTTGAGTTCCAGCTACACAGGTCTTCAGCTTCAGGGCTTCCTCCTTCCTCAGGGCCTTCATCATGCTGTTCTCTCTGTCTAGAATGCTCTGCCCTCTCTACCTCCTGTTCATCTTCAGATCTTAGCTCAAATGCCGCTTCTCCAGAGTCAGACTCCCCAGTTCTCATATCTCCATATATCACCTTTCCTTATTGGTCTTTATCATGGTTAATTTTTACACTTATTTATGTGAGCACTTGGTTCATATCTTCCTGCCCAACTAGACATAAGTTCCATCAGGGCAGGAGTCCTGTGTTTATATTCTCTTTTATAGTCTCAGCACTTAGCACAATGCCTAGGAGAGAATAAGTGCTCATTAAAGAGTTATTGACTGAGTGAGTCTATAAACCAAGTTAAAACAAAAGTTTAAATCAAGATAAATCACTATGTAATGAATGGCTCAGTTGAGGGTATAAACTTTCTTTTTGTTTCTAAGCTACTTTATACCCTTGGCCTCTGCTACTGGAATCTTATGGAATTTGAATTCATCTTCACCAAGATGCTATATACTTTATATTGATCAGTAAACAATTTAAAATGTTTTTGTTAAATAAGTAATTGCAAAAGGAGATTTCTACATCACAAGTTTGGATTTGAAGCCAACTTCAATGAAATCATATTGATTAGCCTATAGCTATGGATAGGTTGGGCTCTGCATTGGAGCAAGAAGACGGGGTAGGAACATGTGTGATGAGAAGAGAAGAGAGAGGAGGGGGCTAATTTAACTACAAAATATTATAGACTTCTTAGAGTGATTGCTCTTATATTGTCCAGATGTCACCTAAAGTAGAGAAGCTAATCTTGGAATTGACAAAGGAAACAGTATAGACCAAGTTGCAATAGGGGAACTAAATGATACTTAACTAAGTTACACTTAGTATAATTTGCCCAGAATCATCTCCTTAGACTGCTGTAATTACTTTTTTTAGCAGTAGTGGAAAAGTGAGAATATAAAAGGAGAGAACTGGCCAAACCTTTGTGCAAATTTTGAATAATCCCAGGATAGTTCTTCAGCAGCAATGTAATAATTTTTTCTGTTTCCATTGTTGCTGCGAAGGTACCATGCTGCAATGTTGTCAGGATTTCTGGAGGAGCTGATGTCTGTCCTAAGATCAGTTTGGTAAGGGTCATCATAGGCCACAAAATCAAATTCACTATACTCTTCTTCACTGCTCTCTTCCTTCTGCCTTGGAATAATTTCAATGTAATCTCCATCATCTCTACTGAGGCCTACTATGACCAGTGGATTAAATTCTCTTGGTATAGAAGTGTTATTTAGTGGAGAGTGTGGTGGAGGAGATGGCATCTGACCAAGATCTGCATAAGGGAAAGTGTGACCAAATTCTGGGAGAGGCAATGACTGACTAGATTCAGAAGTGTGGGATGTCTGATCGAGATCTAGAGGAGGTGATGTCTGCCTGAGATCAAGAGGAAGGGATGTCTGACTGATGTCTGGAGAGAGAGTTGCCTGGTTGAGGTCTGGGGAAAGTGGCATCTGACTGAGGTTTGGGGGAAGAGTCGTCTGGCCAAGGTCTGGAGAAAGGGTTGTCTGGCTGATGTCTGGAGAGAGAGCCTGGCTGAGGTCTGGGGAAAGCGTTGTCTGGCTGAGGTCTGGAGAGAGCCTCTGCTGGCCAGGGTCTGGAGAAAGGGTTGTCTGGCTGAGGTCTGGAGAGAAAGTCTCCTGGCTAAGGTCTGGGGAAAGGGCCATCTGGCTGAGGTCTGGAGAGAAAGTCTCCTGGCTAAGGTCTGGGGAAAGTGTTGTCTGGCTGAGGTCTGGAGAGAGAGTCTGGCTGAGGTCTGGGGAAAGTGTTGTCTGGCTGAGGTCTGGAGAGAGAGTCTGGCTGAGGTCTGGGGAAAGTGTTGTCTGGCTGAGGTCTGGAGAGAGAGTCTGGCTGAGGTCTGGGGAAAGTGTTGTCTGGCTGAGGTCTGGAGAGAGAGTCTCCTGGCCAGGGTCTGGAGAAAGGGTTGTCTGGCTGATGTCTGGAGAGAGAGCCTGGCTGAGGTCTGGGGAAAGTGTTGTCTGGCTGAGGTCTGGAGAGAGAGTCTCCTGGCCAGGGTCTGGAGAAAGGGTTGTCTGGCTGAGATCTGGATAGAGGGATGGCTGACTGAGGTCTAGAGAGGTGGTTGTCTGCCAGACTTCAAGTTCCAAGGAAGGGAACGTTTGACTAACATCAGTAGGGAAGGCCTTGTTTCTTAGGTCATAGTCGGGTGTCTGGCTGGGCTCTGGAGGAGGAGATCTGTGACTGGGGACTGTACTGGAGTGCGTTGGATCAGAGTCTTGAATAGGGAATGTTTGATAGTGTTCCTCTGGGCTCACTGTCTGATAAAGATCTGGAGGGGAGCTTGTTTGACTGGTGTCATTTGGGGGGTTTTGATCACCATCAGGAAGTGAGGCTATGAGGCTAAGGTTCATAGAGGGGAATGTCTGATTGAGGTCTGCGGGAAGAGATGTTTCATTGGATGTATGGAGTAACAATGAATGATTATGTCTCCCGTCTGAAAATGAGATGTTGGCCTCTACTCTCAGTGGGTGAAAACTCCTTGGAGATAGAGGAACATGGTGTGCAGGCTTCTCTTCCTTTTTCTTTCTTCGTGTCCTAATTAAAAAAAGGCCTTTCTTCAATCTACTATTTCCTCCATCTTGTCTTCCTTGTAGAGGTTTACGTCTAGTTACAAAAAATGTTGGGTGGCCACTCTGCTTTCCATGCTTGTTTTTAAAAGGGATGTTTTCTCCCCAAGTCCTTGAGTCATTCTGGGGGCTGTTTGGCAGCTTATTAACAGCATTGTCTTCATAAGCATCTTGGATTATTTCATAACTGCCTTTCTCAGAAACCAAATGCCATTCCCCATTCAGAATCTTAGATGGATCCTTTTGTTGTAAGAGTAACAGATCACTGGGAAGGTTCTCCCAGGGCCCTATTCTGGAAGAAGAAGAGTTGCCTTGGCTTAAATGTCTACCAGTTTTATGTGCTGGGAATTCCATCTGGGAGAACCTATGCTTTGTTGCTCGGCCTCTTCCTGCCTTGAATCTTTTACGTTTAGCATGTTCTTGATTTCTGAATTCTTCTGTACCAAATGGAAGCAGGCTTATCCCTGTGACATCTGAGTGTAGAGGATCTTCTATAGGATCTTCAGAATAAGGGCTGGAATGCTTTGCTGTGGGAGGGTTGAGAACTGAGTTCTTATCCAAGCTGGTGTGTTCCAGCGGGGGACCAGCTGTGGTGGCTTCTGGGTGAGGAAGAATTTTCAGAGGTTGTGCAAAGTTATTGGCAATAAGCCTGCTAATGTTACCTGGGGAAGAAGAATTTGAACCAACAGTTCTGTTGGTACTTGGAGGAATGAATTCAGAGTTGTTCTCCAGAGCCAGGGCAGTAAGATTGAACTCATCTTTCTCCTGAGTCGATGATGAATTTCTGAATGACCTGATTCCTAATGATAAAGCCAGTGTGTTCTGGTAATCATAGTCAGCATCATTATTTTTATCTTTGATTTCTGAAGAATCACGCATTTTCCTTGTAGTTAGGGATGTAGATCCTAAAGGTTCGTATGTAATCTCATATGAGTCATCATCATCCCGGATACACTTGACATCCCTGAATCTCAGCCACAGTTTTTTGCTTCTTGGATTGGAATTCATGGTAGTTAACATCCAAGTTCCTACAAAATAGAGACAGAGAGAACAGAGAGCTCTGAGTACAGCAAAAGATATAAAAACCCTATGGTCCATTGTGGCAGATCATTTCCAGTGAACTTTCATCGGGGATACTGTGGTCTGTGGACCACAACTCATCTGTGAACTGTTGGTTACTGTTCCACAGTGACATAAGGAAAGAAATCGAGAGGAAAGTGTATAGGAAACCTTTTAGCAATTTGACATTTCTATGACATCCAATCATGTGATCAGCATACTTATCTCATTTAACAGAATATAGACCCAACATATTGGTCAGTGAAAATTAGGGAGAAAAAAACTTGCAGCACAGATAGTTTGAGAGTCACTATTTTAGAATATATTTTTAAAGGGATGAGTCAAGAATGAAATGGACTTAGAATATCATAAGCATCTTGTAAGTTGCACATTTTGTTAGAGAGCTGGAGTTAGGGGGAAGATGATGATGTTTACCCCCACAAATAAGAGACATATAGATATTTCTAAGTAATAAATAATTCAGGTGGGCCTAGGGCAGTTTTGAGTTTCTTTGAAATGGTATGATTTGCTGGCACACTGAAGATTTCCTGAAAAGTCTTCAATAGTTACCACATGTTGATTGTCTACTGAGTCCTAGGCACTTGGCACATATAACAATTAATGGTCAAAGCAACTCTGTAAGGTGTTATTATTCTGTTTTTCAGATGAGTAAACTGAGGCTCAGTGAGGTGGAGTAATTTGTCCAAGGCTACACAGATATCAAGTGGCAAAGCAGGATTTGAACCCAGGTCTGATGAATTCCAAAGCCCATGTGCTTTCCATGGCACTGCTGTCTCTGAAGCCAGCCTCTAAGGCACTATATCGGGTGATCACTAACCCTAGGGTGGGATGGCTGTCTTATAAAGCTGAAAAAGGCATTTTGATAAAAGAAATGCTCTTTTGTGGCTGAATGCTCACGCTTTCTCCTCAGAGTCATGCCTTATCTTTTTACTGTTGTAGCTTTACTTCTCACTTAGCCCAGAGAAGGATAAATGGAATGCACATTAAAGGACTGGCCCCATTTAAGTAATTAATTCCCGAAACAGAAATCATGAGTAGTACTGAAAAGAAAGCCCGCAAGGGATCAGAGAGAGAAGCCCAGGAACCATGGTAGTCTGGAGAGCTGCAGCAGACTGGGTAGATCAGAGAGTCCCCTTTAAGAGTCCAAGCTCTTACCAACATTATCCATTGTGACAGTCACAGATTCCCCACACATGGGGAAGAGGGTCAAGGTGTCCTCGTGTTTCTTTCCATAGATGAATGAGTGCCCAGTGAAGTGAATGGTCAAAATGTCATTCTGGGTTCCCATACTGCAGAAGTGCCACTGGACGGTGTCATCAAAGCAGAATCCTAGTGTGGGTATGCTCTCAGGCACATAGCCATTGATAGCTGAAAGAGTGAAATTTGTTGAAACATCAGGCCTATGCCAACAAAAGGGAATGTGTCTAATTATACTTACGGTAAATATCCCATTGGTAATTTGGTTGCATCTGAGCAGTGATTATCTGAGATAAGCTTTACCAAATCTAAAGTGTAACTGGAAAATCAAACTCAGACTTTTCAAATGAGAGCTTATTCTCCTAAGTTAGCCAAGGGAGAAATGTCAGGATAAAGACAAAGCCTTTCACATTGATTTATTTATTCATTTTATTTATTCATTTGTTAAGTGTATATTAAATATTTTGTACTCTAGGTTCTGCTTTTAAAGATATTCCAAAGGTAACTTAGAATTTTGTCTAGAGTAATTTTACCTGGAGAAAAAGCATAATATAAGAAATACAGATTCTTGACGCATTAGTTATTTTTTTCTTCTTCTTTTTCTTTTTTAAACATCTTTATTGGAGTATAATTGCTTTACAATGGTGTGTTAGTTTCTGCTTTATAACAAAGTAAATCAGTTATACATATACATATGTCTCCATATCTCTTCCCTCTTGCGTCTCCCTCCCTCCCACCCTCCCTATCCCACCCCTCTAGGTGGTCACAAAGCACCGAGCTGATCTCCCTGTGCTATGCGGCTGCTTCCCACTAGCTATCTATTTTACGTTTGGTAGTGTATATATGTCCATGCCACTCTCTCACTTTGTCCCAGCTTACCCTTCCCCCTCCCCGTATCCTCGACACATTAGTTATTGAATGCAAAGTAATGTCCCTAAAAATGAAGCCTATTTAGCACATTTTGCAATTTTAATTGCTCTGTCTTAGCATTTATATAATCTCTAGTTTGCACTCAACTATCAAGTTCAGACATTTTCATTCTCTTTCCAAGGGATACAGTTTTTAGTCAGTATCATTGTCTACTTATATACTAAGCATGATAATAATATCACAGATATGATTTCTATAAGGGCAGGGTCCATGTCTGCCTAGGTTACCACGATAGTCCTAATCTTAGTACAATGCCTGGAACTAGGGAGAACTTAAATATTTATCGAATAGCTGACATAATGTGTTTTTAGTTTGTGCCTCATTCAGGAAGCTTTTCCAAATGGTCTATAGCTGCACTAATTTGGGAGCCACTAGCTACCAGTGACTACTGGGCACTCGAAATATGGGTAATCTGGATTGAGATGTGCTGTGAGTATAAAATACACACTGGATTTCAAAGATTTAGTAAGAAAGTAAATCTCATTAATTTTAATATTGATTATATGTTGAAATGATAATATTTATGATATATTAAATTAAACATTATTAAATAAATTTCATATATTTCTCTTTAATTTTTAATATGCCTATTAGAAAACTTTAAATTATATTTGTGGCTCATATATAATTTCTAACGGACAGCGAGTGCTAGTCTAGAGCTATGACAGATTCATTGCCAAAATGAAATTAAGTACAGAAAGCTGAGGCTAACTCCCTGTTTCAAATTATTTTCCTGGCACCTGCCAGTTCTGAGAATCCCCAGTTGTTAGTTGTCTGAAGTTATATGAACAGACCATGGAGAAACCATCCTCGTACCTGTGATTACTTATCAGAGAAAGTGATAATAGTGACTCTCAACTCTGAGGAAGGGGACGATGACCATTGTGGAGAAGTTTGCTTCCAGCTGGCTCAGTGAAATCTCTCCCTGACTTCCCATACCAGTGGCTTTGGGCACTGACTTTAAAAACTGTAGCAAAAGCCTGAACCTTGGCTCAGGGAATTCTTTCTGTTCTGAACTTCTTACTGTGTACTTAAAACTTCTTTATGGATTGACTTTCCAAGACTCTTGTCTCCCATATGCATTTTGCCTTAGTTTGATTTGACAATCCAATTTTGGATTATTTACCCTGTTTCTGCCCTGGCAGAAATAAGAAATAGACAGGACAAAAAAGTAACTAAAGGAATAAGCATTGTTACATTTATGCTAAAGAGGACTACTTAATATTTCTGCCCTGGCCATAAAGAGTATTCACCTTGCACCCAGTCTAAAATCCCCAGATACCTCTGACCAAGGCCTCTTCCCTCACCATCCATCCCTCACCCTGTTCTTACCTGCTCAGAGCAAGTGCACATGCACATGTGTGCGTGCATGCACACACACACACACACACACACACACACATACACATTTGGAGCAGGAGACCAAGAAGACTTATAAGGATAACAAGCTTTTTACCTCATGCTGTAAAAAGATTTCTATAATATCACCCAGTAATTTCATCACCAAATCCCTAGACTGGAAGTGAGGGTAAGAGGTGAGTGGATTCTAATCCATGTCTCTTCCTCTAGGAAAGTCACACTTCAACCACAGGAGTGAAAAACTGATGGACAAAAAGAGTGCTCCGACTTACTGCTCATGATGTTTGACTCATAAAACTTGGGGTCATCACGTTTCACCTTCTCAGGATTTTCACAAAACTTGTAGATGTTGTCCTCAATGTACCAGCTCTTGTTCTCATCAAACACAGCAAACATAGCTTGCTGCTCAATGTCTGCTGCCCTCTGGAGGGTAAAAGTGCTGTGTTCAGTGATTGACGTCCTAGCAGATTGATTAACTACAACACTGAGTTCTCAGAAACCAAAGGGGTACAGGTCTTGGGTCCAATGAAGCCATAAATTCAGACATCTGTGAGAGCCCATTGTGTACAAAGCCCTTGTTAGAGCCAAAGGTAGCATGTCAAGGCAAACAGAGCAGATCAGAAAATTCAGAGACTAAAATATCCTAATAGAAAAATCCCATTTCAACGTTAGCAACTGTAATTCTGTTTATCTCTGTTATCACCTTTCAACTCGAATGATTGATTGGATGTGCTCCAAATAGTTGCAAAGGATAAAAAAGAAGGGTGCAGTAGGAAAGTTTTATATCTCTCCCTACCTGTTTCCTTTCCCAGCTCAATAAATTAGGGTCTTCCAAATGTCTCTTTCTGCTTTTTCTAGGCATATATTTATTTTATATGCCTCGGGATGAGACTTCTTTGATTATAGCTTAGCCTAATTGGGAATTTTAAGTTAATGATATGAGGCTTTTATTCTTCAATGAAGATAAGCTCAGAAGATCCATATCTTTGTTCACATTCTTCTGTATAAATTGGTCTTGCTAGAGATAGACCATTGTCTGGGTTCAACTTCATGAGAAGCTATGTCTGCAAGCTATGTCTGCCTGTATCTCCTTTCTCTCCCTATTGCAGGTCTCTAAAAATAACAAGGACTGGTACAGAGCTTTACACTTTTACCAGATGGTATCTCATTGAGCCGTGAGACAACCCTATAAAATTTTTAGGAGGGGGTAATACCCTTTTTTTTTTTTAAATTTTATTTATTTGTTTATTTATTTATTTATTTGGATGTGTCGGGTCTTAGTTGCAGCAGGCGGGCTCCTTAGTTGCAGCTCGTGGGCTTCTTAGTTGTGGCATGCAAACTCTTAGTTGCAGCATGCATGTGGGACCTAGTTCCCTGACCAGGGATCAAACCCTGGGCCCCCTGCATTGGGAGCGCGAGTCTTAACCACTGCACCACCAGGTAATACGCTTTTGATGAAAGGAAGAAATTAAGAGAAACTAGCACGGACAGATCTGGAATTTGAAACAAACAAACAAAATACAGTATCACACTGTAGACTTGCCTTCTCCAGTGAAAGTCCATATGGAAATAGACAAGACAAAAAAGTAGCTAAAGGAATAAGCATTGTTACATTCACACTAAAGAGGACTACTTAATATTTTCTGGTTCTCTAGAAGCAAAAGCCCCATTATTTAACAAGGAGAACTAATCTGTTCCAGTCAGAAGAAATTCCTGGAATTTCTGAAAGGTTACTTCAAGGACAAAATACCTGTATGCCTCGCTTATCCAAGGATCTGCTCTTACAAATTAGAAGTAGCCCTATCAGCCCAGAGGCAATGTCCCTTGTGATGTCCACATTACTGTAGTATGGTCTTGTTAAGCACTGAGCGTCGTTTTCCGTGGGTTCATCCGACTCTAGGATGTTCCACTTATAAGTATAGGTTTCCCCTGGTTGAACTGCTTTGATCATGGTGTTACTGCCTGAAAGAAAATATAGTCAAAATTGTTTTCGATTTTCAAAATTATTTCATGGAAATAAATTAAATAAACAAATAAGTAAATAAGAAATGAATGAATAATTTAAAATAATTGAGCTCTTGTTAGAATCAATGTTGGGAAAGGAATATTATTTTTATATTAAGTTCCACTTGATAGAACTCTGGATAGCATGTAGCTATTACATATTCGTCCACTAGAGGCCACTTATGGCACTAACGAAGGACACCATATTTTTTAATCATTAGGATAAACAAAATCCCTGAAGTGAGCAGTGTTTGGTTGTGACTTTGAGGATACCCCTATATGTGTACTACCTGACTGTATAAGTTATACTACTGGGCAAGGAGGACAGTAGAAAATTACGGCAACCTCTCAGAAGTCAATAGTTTCATTCAGTAGAAGTGAAAGGTTCAAACCTGAGGTGGAGGAAGAGTTGACTTCATCTTCATAAGGAGAGAAGGTCACACCATGAGGGTAAATGCTGTAGCTGCGGCTGGCCATATTTTTGAACATGATCTACAAAATTAACTCAAATTCATTATTTCAGGATTTAAGGTCAATCATGAGAACAGAGGATGCTAGCTTTGCATATTTACTTGTGGGATAGTGTGTGTGTGTTTATGTCAGTGCAAACTAATGCTGTTTATCTGAGTGGCAACCTCTCCCCATCACCTGACAGATGCGTTTGAGAGAGTTCCACTCACATAGTAAGGTGGAAAATGGAAAGAGAAGTCTAACCTTAGAAGTGACATTTTCCTCACAGTATATCACTCTCTCCAAGTTGGTCGCCATGCCCTGTCCCCTCTCCTTTCAGCTTGGACCACATCTGCCTTTGAATCTGCTCCTTCTCTTCTCTTAGACCATGATCACCTTCTCCAGCCTGCCAGATCCCCCAGAACCCTGTCATCAAGTCATCTCCTTGATGGGGCACAGAAAATAGCCAGATCCTGAATTGCCAATGAGGCATATTTCCACTTTCTAAGAGTACCTAAAAGGGATCAGAAATGAGGGAAGGAAAAGAGAACAGAGAAAGGCTGCTTTCTGTCCTTTTGTTATTTTTTAAATGAACAGAATTGGCCTTGTCTGTAGATATCCTCTTGGTTCATTCCCATGAAGAGGTGAAGGGAGGAGCTTTATGCACACAGGAGTCCTACTTAGCCTGCTGAATCTTCAGAAGAGAATTTTAATCTTATCTTCTACTTGCTTGCCAAAGCATCTGGATCATCCTTAATCTGCAGATTATCTGCATTCTAGAATCTTGCCAAAGATTGCAACTTTCAATTCTCTGCAGTCTAGTTCTTATCAGAAGGTAAGGTGATGATGTGACACAGCATTTAAGGAAAACTGTCTGAAGAACACTCAGTGTTCTTGAAACATATCAAAATTTACCTGCATCAGAGACCAATCATCAGAGAACTACATACCTAGACCACATTGATGAATTGTTTTCATTCAGTTGGGTTATGTTCTCAGCTATAATGAGAAACATTATTTTAAAAAGCTTTGTAACTTTTAAATTTATAAATTTATTGTACCAGTAGGAAGTTATCAAGGATTCCATCTACTACATCACACAGCACCCTCTTTTTTAAGGATCCATGGGAGAAATTCCTCTTAAGTCTCAGTAGCAGGGGAAACGGTGCTTTTATGACTGCTGTGACTCCTGCCCTGACCTAGTTCCCTTTTTACTTCGGCTGCTAGAAAGCTTAGGACAAAATTTGTTGACAACATTATAGGAGCATATGGTATGTGTTTCATCATACTTATCTTACCCTTGGCTTTATTTTCTTTGTCCCCATATTATCCTTCACCCCAATTACATTGGCTCCTTGTTTTATTCCTTTATAATTTGATAAACTGTCTCAGATTGTTTGTATTATGAGATAGGCTACAATAAGCACAAATACTACATAAAAATTAAAGCTGCATTTTAATTAAAACTTATATGGACACATTAAAAAAATAACCAGTACTTATAATCTTGTTTTCACTATTTAATTTCTTCCATGGTTCTATATTTCTGTTACTTACTTTAAGTGTGTCTCTGACCTGGGCTCTGATAATAGGGCCCAAGATCCCCCCATCTTCTTTGCTATTGGGATCCTCCAGGCGTTTGGTGAAGGATGCATCTTGGTACTGTTTGTAGACAACCTTCTTATAATGTTTTCCAATTTGGTTTGAGAAATTATCCAAATGCAGAGATCTGTACTTTCTTAAAGTGAAATAAAATTTAAAAGATTAAATCATTTTCTCAAGTAGAGACCCCAGTATGATAGGGAAACCCTTATGCTTAGAAGTTCTGCTATTGAATTAGCTAAAATGCTAGTTTCCTTAAGGAAAACAAACAAACAAACCTTAATGTGGTTTGCAAAGTCCTGATACCTTCTCTCTAGTTGGAAAACTGGAAACCTCTGATCTGTCTCCTCCACCACTGATAAAGTCTTAATCATGGTTAGAACCAGCTGCTTAGATCTTCCTGTCACTATGGTTTCTAGAGTAGGCCTTCGCTATCTCTGAAAGGTCTACCTGGATGAAAGGATAAGATACAGTATGAATTTTTCTTAAGTATTTCTTATCACTTAACTTATGATATCCTTATTGGCTGTCCAGGTATTTCTCAATCTCTAAAAGCACAATCCCACTCTAGGAAGCTTCTGCTGTCTTTATTAAACATAAGTTCTGTGCTGTTGGGCGATCTCTTCTACCATCCACCCAGTCCTGGTGCCATCTGAAAACCAACTGCCTTCACCCATCTTCTGTAGCTACTGCAATAAATGATTTAGGGGAAGCAACATGAACCACTTTCCCCCTTAGTCCTTTTTATAGCCTTAGTTTGCAAAAGCAGAGTTCCATGGTAGAGTTTATCCATTTTATGTGTTTATTTTACACAATAAAAATCACTGACTGCTGCTAGAGAGTTCTGGATTCTTATCTCAACCCCACTTCCCTAACCCTTCCTGCATTTTCTAAATATTCACTTGTATTAATTTCATGTGTATAATTCCAGAGTATCTTTATGCAAATATGACTTGCAAATATAAATATTCTTATCCTTTCACTCCTTTAACAAAAGGCAGCTATTTATATATTCCATACTATACCTTGAAGTTTTTTTGCATTTTTCCAGCTGTATTGAGGTATAATTGACAAATGTATGTATTTAAGGTGTACAACATAATAATTTATATATGAATATATGAGACTACCACAGTCAAGCTAATTACCACTTCCATCACCTCACCTAGTTACTAATATTTTTAAATTTTGAGAACACTTAAGATCTACTGTCTTAACAAATTTCAAGTGTACAATACAGTGTTATTAACTATAGTGTTACTAACTATAGTTAATATACTGCACTGTTTGTTAGGTCTCCAGAACTTATTTATTTTGAAACTGAAGGTTTGTATACTTTGATCAACATCTCTGCATTCCCCTCACCTCCCAGCCCCTGGCAACCACCATTATACTCTCTGCTTCTACGAGTTCGACTTTTTTAGATTCCACATGTAAGTGAGATCATGAAATATTTGTAATTCTGTGTCTGGACTATTTCACTTAGCCTAATGCCCTGCAGGTTTATCCATGTTGTTACAAATGGCAGGATTTCCTTCTTTTTTAAGGCTGAATGATATTCCATTGTATATATAAACCATATTTCTAAAAATTCATTTATCCATTGATAGACACTCAGGTTGTTTCCATATGTAGGCTATCATGGATAACACTGCAATGAACATGGGAGTGCAAATATCTCTTTGATATACTGATTTCATTTCCTTTGGATATATACCCAGAAGTGGTAGTTCTATTTTTAATTTTTTGAGGAAGCTCCTTACTGTTTTCCATAAAGGCTGCACCAATTTACATTCTCACCAACAGTGTACAAGGATTCCATTTTCTCCACACCCTCATCCACAGTTGTTACCTCTTTTTCATCCTAGTTATTCTCATAGGTATGAGGTGATATCTCATCATGGATATGATTTGCATTTCGCTCATGATTAGTGATGCTGAACACCTTTTCATATGCCTATTGGCCATTTGTATGTTTTCTTTTTTTTTACCACAGTTGACAATTTTAATTTTTTAATTTTTAAAATTTATTTATTTATTTATTTGCTGTATTGGGTCTTCATTGCTGTGTGTGGGCTTTCCCTAGTTGTGGCAAGTGGGGGCTACTCTTTTGTTGCGGTGCACGTCCTTCTCATTTCAGTGGCTTCTCTTGTTGCAGAGCACGGGCTCTAGATGCGCAGGCTCAGTAGCTGTGGTGCACAGGCTCAGTTGCTCCGTGGCATGTGGGATCTTCCCGGACCAGGGATCAAACCCGTGTCTCCTGCATTGGCAGGCAGATTCTTAACCACTGCACCACCAGGGAAGTCCCTGTATGTTTTCTTTAGAAAGATGTCAGTTTAGATCCTTTGCCCATTTTTTAAATCAGGCTATTTTTGTTTGTTTTTTTTTTGCCTTTGAGTTACATGAGTTCCTTTTATATTTTGGATATTAACCTCTTATCAGATATATGGTTTGCAAATATTTTCTCCCATTCTGTAGGTTATATTTTTATTTTGTTGATTGTTTCTTTTGCTGTGCAGAAGTTTTTCAGCTTGATGTAGCCCCACTTGTTTATTTTTGCTTTTGGTACTTATGCTTTTGGTGTCATACCCCAAAAAATTATTGCCAAGACCAATGTCAAAGAGATTTTCTGTTATGTTTTCTTCTAGTGGTTTTATGGTTTCAGGTATTACATTTAAGTTTTTAATTTATTTTGAGTTAATTTTTGTCTATGCTGTAAGTTAAGGGTATAATTTTATTTTTTGCATATGGATATCCAGTTTTTCCACCATCATTTATTGAAGAGACTGTCCTTTCCTCATTGTGTATTCTTAGTGCCCTTGTCAAAGATTAGTTGACCATATATGCATGGGTTTATTTCTGGGCCCTTACTTCTGTTCATTTGCTATATGTGTCTGTTTTTATGCCATTATTATACTGTTCAATTACTATAGCTTTGTAATATAGTTTGAAATCAGGAAGTATGATGCCTCAAGCTTTGCTCTTCTTGCTCACGATTGCTTGGGATATTCAGGGTCTTCTGTGGTTTCATCTGAATTTAGAATTGTTTTTTTTTTCTATTTCTTTGAAACATGTTATTGGAATTTAATAGGGATTGCCTTGAATCTGTAGATCCCTTTGTGTAATGTGGGCATTTTAACAAAGTTAATTCTTCTAATCCATAAACACGGGACATCTTTGTATTTGATTGTATCTTCTTCAATTTCTTTCGTTGTTGTCTTATAGTTTTCAGTGTGTAGCTCTTTCACTACCTTGGTTAAATTTCCTAAGTATTTTATTCTTTTAAAAAAATTCTATTGTAAATGGAAGTATTTTCTTAATTTCCGTTTGGATTGTTCATTGTTAGTGTATATAAATTCAACTGGTTTTCATTATGTTCATTTTGTTTTGTTTGTTCATTATGAGTTATTTTCATAAATGGGTGTTGAATTTTGTCAAAAGCTTTTTCTGCATCTATTGAAATGATCATATGGTTTTTATCCTTCAATTTGTTAATATGGTGTATCACATTGATTGATTTGCGTATATTGAAGAATCCTTGCATCCCTGGGATAAATCCCACTTGATCATGGTGTATGATCCTTTTAATGTGTTGTTGGATTCTGTTTGCTAGTATTTTGTTGAGGATTTCTGCATCTATATTCTTCAGTGATATTGGTCTATAATTTTCTTTTTTTGTAGTATCTTTGTCTGGTTTTGGTATCAGGGTGATGGTGGCCTCATAGAATGAGTTTGGGAGTGTTCCTTCCTCTGAAATTTTTTGAAAGAGTTTGAGAAGGATGGGTGTTAGCTCTTCTCTAAATGTTTGATAGAATACACCTGTGAAGCCATCTGGTTCTGGATGAAGAGTTTTAATCACAGTTTCAATTTCATTACTTGTGATTGGTCTGTTCATATTTTCTATTTCTTCCTGGTTCAGTCTTGGAAGGTTACACCTTTCTAAGAATTTGTCCATTTCTTCCAGGTTGTCCATTTTATTGGCATAGAGTTGCTCGTAGTAGTCTCATATGATGCTTTGTATTTCTGTGGTGTCCTTTTAACTTCTTTTTTATTTCTAATTTTATTGATTTGAGTCCTCTCCCTCTTTTTCTTGATGGATCTGGCTAAATGTTTATCAACTTTGTTTATCTTCTCAAAGAACCAGCTTTTAGTTTTATTGATCTTTGCTATTGTTTTCTTTGTTTCTATTTCATTTATTTCTGCTCAGATATTTATGATTTCTTTCCTTCTACTAACTTTGGGTTTTGTTTTTCCTTCTTTCTCTAGTTCCTTTAGGTGTAAGGTTAGATTGTTTGAGGTTTTTCTTGTTTCTTGAGGCAGGACTGTATTGCTATAAACTTCCCTCTTAGAACTGCTTTTGCTGCATCCCATAGGTTCTGGATCATCATGTTTTCATTGTCATTTGTCTCTAGGTATTTTTTGATTTCCTCTTTGATTTCTTCAGTGATCTCTTGGCTATTTAGTAACGTTTGTTTGGCCTCCATGTGTTTGTGTTTTTTATGTTTTTTTCCCTGTAATTTATTTCTAATCTCATAGCATTGTGGTCAGAAAAGATACTTGATATGATTTGAATTTTCTTAAATTTACCAAGGCTTGATTTGTGACCCAAGATGTGGTCTATCCTGGAGAATGTTCCGTGTGCGCTTGAGAAGAAAGTGTAATCTGCTGTTTTCGGATGGAATGTCCTATAAATACCAATTAAATCTATCTGGTCTGTTGTGTCATTTAAAGGTCATGTTTCCTTATTAATCTTCTGTCTGGATGATCTGTCTATTGGTGTAAGTGAGGTGTTAAAGTCCCCCACTGTTATTGTGTTACTGTCAGTTTCCTCTTTTATAGCTATTAGCATTTGCCTTATGTATTGAGGTGCTCCTATGTTGGGTGCATATATATTTATAATTGTTATATCTTCTTCTTGGATTGATCCCTTGATCATTATGTAGTATCCTTCCTTGCCTCTTGTAACATTCTTTATTTTAAAGTCTATTTTTTCTGATATGAGTATTGCTACTCCAGGTTTCTTCTGATTTCCATTTGCATGGAATATCTTTTTCCATTCCCTCACTTTCAGTCTGTATGTGTCCCTAGGTCTGAAGTGGGTCTCTTTTAGACAGCATATATATGGGTCTTGTTTTTGTATCCATTCAGCGAGCCTGTGTCTTTTGGTTAGAGCATTTAATCCATTCACATTTAAGGTAATTATTGATATGTATGTTCCTATGACCATTTTCTTAATTGCTTTGGGTTTGTTTTTGTAGGTCTTTTTCTTTTCTTCTGTTTCCCACTTAGAGAAGTTCCTTTAGCATTTGTTGTAGAGCTGGTTTGGTGGTGCTGAATTCTCTTAGCTTTTCCTTGTCTGTAAAGCTTTTGATTTCTCCGTCGAATCTGAATGAAATCCTTGCTGGGTAGAGTAATCTTGGTTGTAGGTTCTTCCCTTTCATCACTTTAAATATATCATCCCACTCCCTTCTGGCTTGTAGAGTTTCTGTTGAGAAATCAGCTGTTAACCTTATGGGAGTTCCCTTGTATGT
Organism: Balaenoptera ricei; assembly: GCF_028023285.1. NCBI lineage: Eukaryota > Metazoa > Chordata > Mammalia > Artiodactyla > Balaenopteridae > Balaenoptera > Balaenoptera ricei. The sequence continues at coordinate 131,941,813 of NC_082639.1, forward strand.
TTTTTTTTTTTTTTTTCTTTCTTTTTTTTTTTAAGAATCCTTGCATCCCTGGGATAAATCCCACTTGATCGTGGTGTATGATCCTTTTAATGTGTTGTTGGATTCTGTTTGCTAGTATTTTGTTGAGGATTTTTGCATCTATATTCATCAGTGATATTGGTCTGTAATTTTCTTTTTTTGTAGTGTCTTTGTCTGGTTTTGGTATCAGGGTGATGGTGGCCTCATAGAATGAGTTTGGGAGTGTTCCTTCCTCTGCAATTTTTTGGAAGAGTTTGAGAAGGATGGGTGTTAGCTCTTCTCTAAATGTTTGATAGAATTCACCTGTGAAGCCATCTGGTCCTGGACTTTTGTTTGTTGGAAGATTTTTAATCACAGTTTCAATTTCATTACTTGTGATTGGTCTGTTCATATTTTCTATTTCTTCCTGGTTCAGTCTTGGAAGGTTATACCTTTCTAAGAATTTGTCCATTTCTTCCAGGTTGTCCATTTTATTGGCATAAAGTTGCTTGTAGTAGTCTCTTAGGATGCTTTGTATTTCTGCAGTGTCTGTTGTAACTTCTCCTTTTTCATTTCTGATTTTATTGATTTGAGTCCTCTCCCTCTTTTTCTTGATGGGTCTGGCTAATGGTTTATCAATTTTGTTTATCTTCTCAAAGAACCAACTTTTAGTTTTATTGATCTTTGCTATTGTTTTCTTTGTTTCTATTTCATTTATTTCTGCTCTGATCTTTATGATTTCTTTCCTTCTGCTAACTTTGGGTTTTGTTTGTTCTTCTTTCTCTAGTTTCTTTAAGTGTAAGGTTAGATTGTTTACTTGAGCTTTTTCTTGTTTCTTTAGGTAGGCTTGTATAGCTATAAACTTCCCTCTTAGAACTGCTTTTGCTGCATCCCATAAGTTTTGGGTCGTCGTGTTTTCATTGTCATTTGTCTCTAGGTATTTTTTGATTTCCTCTTTGATTTCTTCAGTGATCTCTTGGTTATTTAGTAACGTATTGTTTAGCCTCCATGTGTTTGTCCTTTTTACGTTTTTTTCCCTGTAATTCATTTCTAATCTCATAGCGTTGTGGTCAGAAAAGATGCTTGATATGATTTCAATTTTCTTAAATTTACTGAGGCTTGATTTGTGACCCAAGATGTGATCTATCTTGGAGAATGTTCCGTGCGCACTTGAGAAGAACGTGTAATCTGCTGTTTTTGGATGGAATGTCCGATATATATCAATTAAATCTATCTGGTCTATTGTGTCATTTAAAGCTTCTGTTTCCTTATTTATTTTCATTTTGGATGATCTGTCCATTGGTGTAAGTGAGGTGTTAAAGTCCCCCACTATTATTGTGTTACTGTCGATTTCCTCTTTTATAGCTGTTAGCAGTTGCCTTATGTATTGAGGTGCTCCTATGTTGGGTGCATATATATTTATAATTGTTATATCTTCTTCTTGGATTGATCCCTGGATCATTATGTAGTGTCCTTCCTTGTCTCTTGTAACATTCTTTAATTTAAAGTCTGTTTTATCTGATATGAGTATAGCTACTCCAGCTTTCTTTTGATTTCCATTTGCATGGAATATCTTTTTCCATCCCATCACTTTCAGTCTGTATGTGTCCCTAGGTCTAAAGTGGGTCTCTTGTAGACAGCATATATATGGGTCTTGTTTTTGTATCCATTCAGCCAGTCTATGTCTTTTGGTTGGGGCATTTAATCCATTCACGTTTAAGGTAATTATCGATATGTATGTTCCTATGACCATTTTCTTAATTGTTTTGTGTTTGTTTTTGTAGGTCCTTTTCTTCTCTTGTGTTTCCCACTTAGAGAAGTTCCTTTAGCATTTGTTGTAGAGCTGGTTTGGTGGTGCTGAATTCTCTTAGCTTTTGCTTGTCTGTAAAGCTTTTGATTTCTCCATCAAATCTAAATGAGATCCTTGCCGGGTAGAGTAATCTTGGTTGTAGGTTCTTCCCTTTCATCACTTTAAGTATATCATGCCACTCCCTTCTGGCTTGCAGAGTTTCTGCTGAGAAATCAGCTGTTAACCTTATGGGAGTTCCCTTGTATGTTATTTGTCGTTTTTCCCTTGCTGCTTTCAATAACTTTTCTTTGTCTTTAATTTTTGCCACTTTGATTACTATGTGTCTCGGCGTGTTTCTCCTTGGGTTTATCCTGTATGGGACTCTCTGCGCTTCCTGGACTTGGGTGGCTATTTCCTTTCCCATGTTAGGGAAGTTTTCGACTATAATCTCTTCAAATATTTTCTCTGGTCCTTTCTCTCTCTCTTCTCCTTCTGGGACCCCTATAATGCGAATGTTGTTGCGTTTAATGTTATCCCAGAGGTCTCTTAGGCTGTCTTCATTTCTTTTCATTCTTTTTTCTTTAGTCTGTTCCACAGCAGTGAATTCCATCATTCTGTCTTCCAGGTCACTTATCCGTTCTTCTGCCTCAGTTATTCTGCTATTGATTCCTTCTAGTGTAGTTTTCATTTCAGTTATTGTATTGGTCATCTCTGTTTGTTTGTTCTTTAATTCTTCTAGGTCTTTGTTAATCATTTCTTGCATCTTCTCAATCTTTGCCTCCATTCTTATTCCAAGGTCCTGGATCATCTTCACTATCATTATTCTGAATTCTTTTTCTGGAAGGTTGCCTATCTCCACTTCATTTAGTTGTTTTTCTGGGGTTTTTTCTTGTTCCTTCATCTGGTACATAGCCCTCTGCCTTTTCATCTTCTCTATCTTTCTGTAACTGTCCCCTTGTATGTTATTTGTCATTTTTCCCTTGTTGCTTTCAATAATTTTTCTTTGTCTTTGTCAGTTTGAATACTGTGTGTCTCGGCACGTTTCTCCTTGCGTTTATCCTGTATGGGACTTTCTGCGCTTCCTGGACTTGGGTGGCTATTTCCTTTCCTATGTTAGGGAAGTTTTCGACTATAATCTCTTCAAATATTTTCTCTGGTCCTTTCTCTCTCTCTTCTCCTTCTGGTACCCCTATAATGCGAATGTTGTTATGTTTAATGTTGACCCAGAGGTCTCTTAGGCTGTCTTCATTTCTTTTCATTCTTTTTTCTGTATTCTGTTCTGCAGCAGTGAATTCCACCATTCTGTCTTCCAGGTCACTTATCCGTTCTTCTGCCTCAGTTATTCTACTAATGATTCCTTCTAGTGTATTTTTCATTTCAGTTATTGTATTGTTCATCTCTGTTTGTTTGTTCTTTAATTCTTCTAGGTGTGTGTTCTTTAATTTTTCTAGGTCTTTGTTAAACATTTCTTGCACCTTCTCGATCTTTGCCTCCATTCTTTTTCCGAGGTCCTGGATCATCTTCACTATCATTATTCTGAATTTTTTTTTTTGGAAAGTTGCCTATCTCCACTTCATTTAGTTGTTTTTCTGGGGTTTTATCTTGTTCCTTCATTTGGTACGTAGTCCTCTGCCTTTTCATTTTGTCTATCTTTCTGTGAATGTGGTTTTTGTTCCACAGGCTGCAGGATTGTAGTTCTTCTTGCTTCTGCTGTCTGCTCTCTGGTGCATGAGGCTCTCTTTCTTCTGTTTTAAATGTAGGCATTTATTACTATAGACTTCCCTCTTACAACCGCTTTTCTATATTCTATATATTTTAGTATGTTGTATTTCTGTTTTCATTTGTCTCAAGATATATTTTGATTTCCTATTTGATTTCTTCCTTGATCCATTGGTTGTTCAGGAGACTAGTATTTAATCCACATATTTGTGAATTTTTCCGTTTTCTTCTGTTACTGATTTGTAGTTCCATACCATTATGGTGAGAAAAGATACTTGATATTATTTTAATATTCTTAATTTGTTAAAACTTGTTTTGTGGACTAATATGTTATGAAGAATCCTAGAGAATATTCCAGGTGCACTTGAGAAGAATATGTATTCTGCTGTTGTTTGATGGAATGTTCTTTATTTGGATGGAATGTTCTTTATATGTCTGTTAGGTACACTTGTTCTACAGTGTTATTCAATTCCACTGCTTCCTTATTGATTTTATGTCTGGATACTTTATCCATTGAATAAAGTGTGGTATTAAAGTCCCCTACTATTATTGTATTGCTGTCTATTTTTCCCTGTAGTTCCGTTAATATTTGCTTCATATATTTAGGTTCTCTAATCTTGGGTGCATATATATTTATAATTGTTATAGTCTCTTGATTAATTGACCACTCTATCATTATATAGTGACCTTGTCTTTTTTATCCCTTCCCTTTTTTTTATGACTTTTTATTTTATGTTGGAGTATAGCTGATTAACAATATTGCGATAGCTTCAGGTGCACAGCAAATTGACTCAGCCATACATATACATGTATCCATTAATCTGCAGGTGTCCTTAAAGCTAAAGTGATAAGTCTGCTATTGAAGCTCTCTTTTGAATATTTTCATTTCTGTTATTGCATTCTTCAGCTCTAGGATTTGTTTGGTTATTTTTTTATGGTTTCTATGTATTTATTAAATTTCTTATTTTGTTCATTTATTGTTTTCCTGATTTCATTTGATTACCTGTGTTATCTTGTACCTCATTGAGCTTCTCTAAGATGATTATTTTTAATTCTTTGTCAGGCAATTTGTAGATCTCTATTTCTTTCACACTGGTTACTGGAGCTTTATTAGTTTCCTTTGGTGGTGTCATATTGCCTGATTCTTTGTGATTTGTGTAGCTTTGTTTTGGTGTTTGTGCATTTGATGGAGCAAACACCCCTTTCCAATCTTTACAGACAGGTTTTGGCAGGTAAAAACCTCTTGTCAGGTCTGCAGCCTGATGGAATTGCCTCTGGGATCACAGTTGAGTGAGGTTGGGACCAGGTCATGTGGTTGCTGCTGGGCCTGCAGCAGCATCTGTGGTTGGAAGGCCTTTTACCAGGGGCTCAGGTGGGCATAGACCCTGTCTGGTCCCTGGGAAAATGGAACTGCCTTCAGGACCTTGGTCAGTAGAGCTGGCACAGGGATAACACTCTACTTCAAGGTCCACAATTGGGTTTGCAAATGGTAGGCCTATTACCAAGTGTGTAGATGGGTGTGGCTCTCATCTGGCCCTTTGGAGGGCTCCCAGTGGGTCCCTGAGTAGGCAGAACTGCTCCTGAACTGCAGTTTTGAGGTCTGGAACTAGGTAACAGGGCCATTTCAAGATCTGTAGTGGGACCAAGGTCTGCAGGCCAGCCACCAGGGCCATGAGTGGATGTGACTCCCATCAGGTCCCTGGGCAGGCAAGACTACTCCTGAATCATGGCTGAGAGAAGGATGGAATTAGTTACAGGGCTGCTTCAAGATCCACAGTCAAACAGAGGTCTGCAGGTCAGCCTCCAGGGTCATGGACAGGCGTGACTCCTCCTGGGTTTCTTATCAAATGGTGCTGGTGGCAGGACCAAGGTTAAGTGGGGCTGTAGCTGAGTCCATAAGGGGAGGAGGCTATTTCCAGGTTTGTAACTGAATTACAGTTAGTGAACCAACCATCTGAGCATGGACTTGCCTTCTCAAAACAGTCCTCCTTGGTCTTGACTTCCACCGGGATTTTGCAAGTTCCTACTTTGATCCCAAAGCTCTCACAAAGTCACTTCTGTTTGTGGATGGCTGCCAAATTATCATTGCTGTGGGGGAATACAAGTGGGGGAATCTGCTATTCTACCTTCTTGCTCCCTTGACTTTTTAATTTAAAAATATCTCTTGGAGAACTTTTTATATTAGTATAGAGAGAGTTTTTGCATCCTCTTTAAAACAGATGCATAGTATTCCATTGTATGATGTACCACAACTTATTAATTTCCTATTGATGGACGTTATGGGTTGTTTCCAATATTTTGCTGCAACAGTGCAGCACTGAACATCCTGTACACATACCATTTCACCTGTATACAAGTATATCTATATAGTAAATTCCCAGAGTGAGATTGCTGGATCAAAAAATATATGCATTTATAATTTTATACACATTGCCAAATTATCCTCTAGAATGGCTTTTCCAATTCGCTCTTCCACCAGCAATACACGATAGAGCTTGTTTCTCGCAGCCTGGCCAATACATTATGTCATCTAAACTTGTGAGTCTGATAGGAGAAAAATAGTATTTGAGAGAAGTTTAATTTACGTATTTCTCTTACTGTGAGTGAGCTTGAGTATTTTTCAAGTGTTTAAGAGCTATGTGCATTTCCAGTTTTCTTAATCCCACTCTCCCATTTCCTAATTTACAAAATAAGTAAAAGCTGTTTCTAACTTGTAGAGTTAAAGCAAAGCTCTTAGAAAGGTTTAACACAGTGCTTGGCAATAGGAAGCATTCAAGAAGTGGTAGCTGCTATTATTGCTGTTGTTACTACTACTACTATTATTATTTTTCTGAGTTCTCTTGAGGAGTTTGGAGTAATTTCAGATTGTTTTGGAAAAGAAAACCTGAATGAAATCCAATACATGCATTACCATGAAAGCTGTCAACTCATGACATTTCACCCCATGCATCTAGGACCCTATGGAAAATGTCTTGAATCTGCACAGTAGTAAGAACCCCTCAAACTCACTTGTCCATGTTTGCTGGTATTATAGGTGCATAGTCCCAAATGACTTCCTCTGCAGCAATGAAGTATTCCCATCTCTTAATGTGCCGCCTCTGGTCTCGAGTTAGTTTCTTAGGATTCCTGGTTTTCTTTGCACAGTTTTTAATGTCTATGTAAACCTGCATCCCAGCTGAGTTAGGACATAAAGACAATGAAAGAATCTGAGAGAAGAAATTAAGGCTGATAAAATGTACATCTTTTAAATAAATTTGTGGAAGTTTTCAATAATAACAGTGAAAGTAATGCTCATGCAACTTTTGAACATTTTGGTTTGAAGCTCTTTTAATACAGGGCAGAAGGAGCAAGAATAAAAAAGCGAGGGAAAGAGAGGATGGGTTAGAGGAAAAACTTGGAAAGCTATCCTTTGTTTCTTACCGGGGAGGAAAATTTCTTGAAATTTCCAGATCCTTAAAACCTTATGACTTAGGTCATGTCGATGTCTCATATTTCCTATAACCTCTTCCTTTTATTTGTAAAATGAAGATATTACTAGTGTGTACTGTATGAAATTGTTCTTAAAAATTAAATAAGATAATACAAAAAGCACTTAACCTCAATAATGTTAGTTTTGCTGTTGTTTCATTAGTATTTGGGGCTCTATCTTCCAGGGATATTGTGACAATTTCATTACTTCAAATATAATTTTGACTGCTTAGTGTGAACAAAAAATGAAGTGATCCCATAAAGTGTCTCTTTTTTATATTTCTTGCTTTTATACACATTATTTTGGTAACACAATGATTTCCTATAGTGATATTTACTTATATTTACAGGAACCCTCCTCCTAACTGTTTTAAAGCAACAATATGTAATAGACCGTTAGTTATTTTGTTTACCTGATACCATATAACAACCTAGGCTGATTTTTTTCCCCCACTAGAATTCACTGATGTCCTTTAAAGCTCACTCCTCAGTTGGTTAGATACTATGTTTTTTCTATTCAACACACATCCACTGAGTTCCTCTTTGGGCCAGGCTCTGTGCTCATCTTGTTATGAAAGACAACTTTTTCATGTTAAAACTTTTACACTTTCGGTAACTTGGTGCTTCTATAAATTTACAGAAGTTTGAGCAGTTCCAATACCTAGTTCTTTTCCTTTAGCTGCATATTAAATAGCCCAAGAAAGAATATCTCTATGTATGTTTTTGTTTCCTTCCTCCTTTCTCCTTTCAAGGAAGTAGAGACCTCTTCGGCTTTTGCATCATTTTAAAAAATCTTTGTCAATTTCTCTGCTTCCTCCATCCCCAACTAACGAGCTCTAAGTCTAAGAGCAAAGTATCTAAATTCTGCTCTCAAAGACTAAGGAATGTATGTCTGGAGTGTGGATGGCTTGCAAAAGCAAAGGAAAATGAGGGAGTTAGTGCCTAGGAAGAAAGGATCCTACATTTGTAAGCAAGACTGTTGGAAGAATTTCTTGCCTTGAAAATGTTTTGGGATGAGCGAAGATATGACCCACTTTCCCTCTAGGCTCACGGTCATGTTTGCAGTTGTGGACGTAGCACTGACGAGAGTGACGGCTGAGATCTTATGATGGTTCTGCTCCAGGACCTGGCCGTTGAAATGAATGGAGAACAGTTCTGGCCCAGAGCTCATTCCAATCAGATGCCAACTGATGTGGTCATGGGCACAAACTGTTATATCTGAGGGAGAGAGAGAGAGAGATGGGGGCCAAAACAGGCAGTCAGCAGTCTGTGATAAAAAATTCACTCACCAGATACGTATTGAGCACCTGCTTTGCATCAGGCATTGTGCAAGGTTCCGGGGGGTATAGACACTCCCATTTTTGTTCCTGCCCTAGAAAAGCAGACATCTGAGTGGTGGGCAAACAAGCAGTCACAACTCATTGCAATAAGTGGTACTATAGAGCCCAGAGATGGAGGACATTAGTTTAGAAACACAGGGATTGCTAAGGCCAAGGAGAGAAGAAAGTAGGTGACCAACCATCCTGGTTTACTGAGGACTGAGGGGTTTCCCAGGAGGCAGGATTTTCAGTATTAGAATTGAGAAAGTCCTGGGCAAGCCTGAGTAGTTGGTCACTCTAATACCAATCGGGGCTTAGCTGGAGGGAGTTGCCAGAGCCTCCAATAGGGCTGAGTTTAAGGGCCTAAACCTCTAATCCTAAAAGGGCTTGATCCTAAGGAAGGAAGAAGATGTGAAGATGCTTTAAGGATTTTATACTGTTTCTTTACCCGCTGGTTGATTGTTTTAATGACAAGGCAGTGAGTTACTGTGTGGGTTATAGGATCTCCTTAAAATGCAGTGGACAAATCCTCAGTATACTGGGTCACTCCTGGGAGCGTTTCATGGATGGAGTAATGAGAACTGAGTACAAAAGCGGTTTGGCTCCTTCTTGCTCCCACAGTGACTCAGAAAATGCTGGCTTGCTCTATAGGAGATTCCAACCTCTGGCTTCTATCCTTGGCTTGGGTTTTAAATTTCAGATCTCTAATCACTCGATACTAGATCTTGGGGCCATGAATCAGTCCCTTACCCAAAGAGGGGCTAAGGGCTTGTCTTTTTTAGACCACTGTAACAAGACCAATTCCTAGTATCACAGGTGAGAACAAGAAGCTGGAAGATAGGAGGCTTTGGTGGAAGAATTTATCTGCCTCCAATCAATGCTTATATTGGGTTGAGCATTTCATACATCTGTATTAGCGTTTATCATATTTATTCAATTTATACTGCCCCATAAGGCAGTTTTACAAGCATTAACTTTTCTCAGTTTCTACTACCAGCTACTTTCTACCCCAGCTACTCTGTCTATTTCAACTATAAATTCATAAATTGCCCTGATAGAGTTATCAATTTTTATGTTTTCATATGGGTTATTTTGGCTTCTCCTTCTCTATATTTAGACAGATGATTTACTTTGCCAGGACACAGATACAATTTCTCTTTTGACCACTCCTCTCTAAGGCCCGTAGTATTAGACATGCTATGTTATCTGTAAAATAATTCTTAAACACCCTCTGCACCAGGATAGATGATTAACCCATTTTTTTACGAAAGCACATTGAGACAACTAACTGCTAAAAGCCACACTAAGGTAGAGAAGTGAGCAAGGTGTGAACTCAGATATGCTAACTCAGTTAACTAAGTTTTTAAACTCTGAATCAAAACCCAGGGTCATCTTAGTATATTTGTAATGACCCGGGTGGGAAGATAGAATCAAATGAAATGGAATACAATTTAAAAGCAATGTCCAGACCTCAACTCTTGACAAGTTTTATTTTTAGTAAGAGAAGCCATTTGTGATTTTCAGATATAGAGAACAGCCTCTATATAGAGCCTCTATATAGAGAAACTTAGTGTTTTGAAGCATAGTTTATTTAGTAAAGTAATATTTTCATTTTTCCCATTTTTCCCCCACAGGATCTTTGGTTCTAGGTCATTTCTATCAGAGAGAATTAGAAGTGGTTTAGGTGGGGATCAGTTATTTTCCTCTTAACAATTGTTATGATTTTGCTTTTTCACAAGAGTCTACATGTAAATGAAAAGAGAAAAACATTCCATATGCCATTGAATATTACTCATCCATCATCTTTTGAAATGCTAGTAGTATTTCTGTATGTTAGATATTTCTCCTAATCTCCTGTTCATCTTCACTGTAAGTGTCTTCATTGCATTCTTCCTGCTGACCCTTCCTGCTGAGGATTGGCCTTGAACTCTGTTTCGTAGGGCTTCCTCTCTGGAAGAAAACATGGTCACCATGCAGCAGGGACCACACAACTCACTGAAGGAGACTAAGCTGATATCCTGGATGTCTTCCTGGAGATGTAGGCCAAGGTGAAACCTGCTCAGAGCACTACATGTAATAAGACTGCACACTACTTCTCTTGGGTAGCTTCTAATTTGTCTGTTGTACTTGCTAGTTAAAAAAAAAAAGATTAAACCTTGAGAACCACTGAACCAGATTACATCACCTTTCAGATTAGGAGTTAAAAAAATAGTGAGTATGGTCAACTACCTTAGTGCCTTTAGGAAAACAATGGGATCAATGCTTCAACTATTTTTGGATAGTACACAGCCCACGTGTTACCTGGCATTGTCCCATTCACATAGCCATTGACTGTGTACATTAGGGATGATGTCTGGTTCCAGCTTTTACTTTCATCAAACACAGCAAACATCAGTACATGTTGCTTGTCAAACATCTTCTGTATCCCATCCTCAGTTAGGGTGCCTGTGAAAAAAGACATACTTTTAATAGCATCCCAGATAGAAGGCTCTCATTAGCTATTCCTAGATAACAGAGTTTAAGATAAGCAGCCAATCATAATGATGTCAACTGTAAAATGTTCTTATAAAAATAGCATCTATCAAGTAATAATGATTGAAGGCTTATTAAAATCCTGGTGCCACCTTGTTTATTCTGGCACCTGATAGCCTTGAGGAATGGGGCTTTAAAAGTAAATTTGATCTGGCACAGAGAGAAAACATTTGGTGACTGTCAAGGCTTTAGTAAAAGTATCCATTTCTTCCAGTGTCAGTAAGTCAATGCAGGGATTTCCCTGGTGGTGCAGTGATTAAGAATCCACCTGCTAATGCAGGGGACATGGGTTCGAGCCCTGGTCCGGGAAGATCCCACATGTCGTGGAGCAACTAAGCCCGTGCACTACAACTACTGAGCCTGCACTGTAGAGCCCGTGAGCCACAACTACTGAGTCCATGCGCCTAGAGCCCGTGCTCCACAGGAGAAACCACCACAATGAGAAGCCCGCGCACCACAATGAAGACTAGCCCCCGCTCGCCGCCAACTAGAGAAAGCCTGTGCACAGCAACAAAGACCCAACGCAGCCAAAAATAAATAAATAAATAAATAAATTTATATTAAAAAAAAATAATGCATAGGTACCGTAGCTCATTTGGTAAAAGCATCACACTCCAAGTTTAATATAGCCATCTTGTAATGGGACACTAGAGAATTGGTTGAGAGGGTCAAGATTAATCCACTCTCATGAGTAAAAAATGCACCTGATAGTAAAATGAAAGAAGAGACTTTTATAAGTTTAAAATTTTTTCGGTGTCATCACAGTATCTTCTCTATACCAGGCAATGAAAATATGTATTTGTATAGTGAATGAATGAATTAGGAATGTATGTAGGTATGGTATGCGTGTATGTGTAGACAGATGGTGAATCCATCACATTATCTCCCACGGTGCAGTTTGTTGTGGTTGTTTGTTTTAATGAAAGATGGGATGAATTTGTTTGGGGTAAAATAAAAGTCCAAGCTTGCTCCTAAGAAGCCCAGCCAATGAAATTTCTTATAAAGTCAGTTGAGTGTGTTTGAAACCTACCACTCAAAGTGTTCAGTTTGTTTACAAGAAAGGAACCTGGAGTTTTGTGTGTTTATAGACCAAATGACCAACCCAAACCTCAGATATATTACTCAAAGTTCTTTCCAAGTACTCTCAGCAGAGTACAGATTGCTGTATACTTTCAAAAAGACTTGGCCTTGAGGTAAATGTTACGGATCATATGGGCATGGCAGCAGAACATACTCTCAGACAGAGATTTACTTGGGAGAGACTCCCAGGACCGAGATGAAGGAGGGGTTGAAGAAACAGAGGAAGATTGCAAATCCTCAAATACCAAAGTCAAATGATGATCTGGTTTCTGCACCCTTCTCTGCTTGATTTACGAAAAGATACCAAGACACTCTCAAGCATCATTCCATTATAGTATCTTTACCAATCCAACGCCTTTGCTGTTTTTATTTATTTTTTTACCTTTCTTACAAATAAGCAGAGGTCCAATCAGTCCAGAGTTGAAGTCGTGTACCAGATTTTCATAGGAGTAATAGATATGTGTGAGGCACGGAGGGTCATCGTGGGTGGGCCCACTGTCCTCACTGATATTCCACTCATAGGTGTATTCTTGGCCCGGAGCTACAGAATCATCCATCCTCTCCACAGGGAATGTGTGGTCAGGGTAAGAAGCACCTGGAGACGTAAAAGCCGTGAAAACATCTGGATAGTTTCTGAGAACAACTTTTTCATCACTCTCAAGTCTGGGGGAACATAAGTTCTCTATGAAGATATATATGCCTTTCTATAGAAAGCCGTCATTATTTGGAAAGATTCACATATATCCACTTGTATGTCTATGTAATTATAAAGGCTTTGATCCATGGTGATCTGAAGTGAACAAGAAATGTTACTAGTACATTATTTAAAGTTTAGCAAGTTAATTTTCCAAAGTATCTAAATAATTATTATTTAAATATAATCAGATAAGTGAATCACCTTTGATCAGAAAATCATCTCAGAATATGAAGATGGGTTATATCTTCTCTGTGATGCATGACAAGACATCTTTTTTTTAATTTTTATATTTTTTATTGAAGTACAGTTGATTTACAGTGTTGTGTTAGTTTCTGATATACAGCAGAGTGATTCAATTATATAGCTATATCTATATCTTCTTTTATATATTATTTTCCATTATCATTTATTACAGGATATTGAATATAGTTCCCTGTGCTATACAGTAGGAGCTTGTTGCTTATCTATTTTATTTATAGCAGTTTGTATCTGCTAATCCCAAACACCTAATTTATCCCTCTCCCATCCCCTTTTCCCTTTGGTAACCATAAGTTTGCATTCTATGCCTGTGATCTGTTTCTGTTTTGTAAATAAGTTCATTTGTATCATATTTCAAATTCCACATATAAGTGATATCATGTATTTGTCTTTGTCTGATTTAATTCACTTAGTATGATAATCTCTAGGTCCATCCATGTTGCTGCAAATGGCATTATTTCATTCTTTTTTATGGCTGAGTAGTATTCCATTGTATATATATACCACATCTTCTTTATCCATTCATCTGTCAGTGGACATTTAGGTTGCTTCCATGTCTTGGCTATTGTAAATAGTGCTGGTATGAACCTTGGGGTATATGTATCTTTCCAGATTAGAGTTTTGTCCAGATATATGCCCAGGAGTGGGATTGCTGGATCATATGGCAACTCTATTTTCAGTTTTTTGAGGAACCTCCATTCTGTTTCCATAGTGGCTGCACCAATATATGTTCCCACCAACAGTGTAGGAGGGTTCCCTTTTCTCCACACCCTCTCCAGCATTTGTTATTTGTAGGCTTTTAAATGATGCCATTCTGACTGTTGTGAGGTGATATCTCATTGTAGTTTTGATTTGCATTTCTCTAATAATTAACAATGTTGAGCATCTTTTCATGTGCCTATTGACCATCTTGTATGTCTTCTTTGGAATAGAAGTGTCTATTCAGGTCTTCTGTCCATTTTTTGATTGGGTTGTTTGGGTTTTTTTTGTTCTTGTTGTTGCCATTATTGAGTTGTATGAGCTGTTTGCACATTTTGGAGATTAAGTCCTTGTTGGCCACATCGTTTGCAAAAATTTTCTCCCAGTCTGTAGGTAAGATATCTTATATTTAATCGCCTGTTAGCATGGGTTTAAGTGGTTGTAAGTACACTCAGATCTGTTTATATATTGTTTTGCTCTGTATTTTATGTCTTCTTTCCAACTGATGCCACCCTTAGCCCTGTTTTATCAGTTTATCACACCTCCACCATCTGATTATCCCAACTCTTTCCCCAGAGTCTTAAAGTCTATCCTATATGCAGTCTAATTGTCCTTGTATAAAATATATCTACCGGGGCTTCCCTGGTGGCGCAGTGGTTGAGAATCTGCCTGCCAATGCAGGGGACACAGGTTCGAGCCCTGGTCTGGGAAGATCCCACATGCCACGGAGCAACTAGGTCCATGAGCCACAATTACTGAGCCTGCACGTCTGGAACCTGTGCTCCGCAGCAAGAGAGGCCGCGATAGTGAGAGGCCCGCACACCGCGATGAAGAGTGGCCCCACTTGTCACAACTAGAGAAGGCCCTCGCACAGAAATGAAGACCCAACACAGCCATAAATAAATAAATAAAAGACTTTCTCTCTATAAAAAAAAAAATATATATATATCTACCGTCTGAAGTTTACATGCCTTACTTTGGTCCTTTGTGTACCCAAAGGCCCACTAGTAACACTTTCATGTGTATTCAACTTTCCCTACTGGTGAGAGACGGGGGAGGATATAGAAATGGTCTTCCTTATTGAAGAAAGGGAACTGTGATGCTGAAGAGTAAAAGCAGTGCAGAGGGTTGGGTGGGGCTTTCAACAACAAAGAGAAGATGTGGCCAGAGATGGAGCAAGTGAGGTCAGGAAGGGCAGAGGTCATTGTCATAGATAGCAAGTGGGAAGGGCAGTTTCTTCTGAGGCATTCCTCATTTAATTAGGTGAAAGTTTCACATCACTGGCTGGTGCCAGAATTTCTCTTTAGGATACAGTTATCTTTGTTTAGTACAACAGTCAATAAATTTCTTGAGGTGGAAGGTAAGACCATCAGACTGTAGATGTGGGTAGAAAATAAGGATCAGAAAAAAGGGCTAAAATGTTTTACATAATGGAGTAAAGGGCCAGTGGAAACTACTCTTACTGAAGTGACTGTAGTTTTTGAAAACAAATGGTTAGTTTCTTTTCTTCCCTTTCCTTCCTCCTCCCTGTTCCTTTTCTTCTCCTCTTTATTCCTCCCCACTGCTTTCTCTCTCTCTCTCTCTCACTCGGTCCCCCTTCCTTTCATCATCTTTATTAAGGTATAAGTTACAAACAATACAATTCACCAATTTTAAGTACAATTTTGCTGAATTTTGACAAATAAGTACAGTTCTATAGCTACCATCACTATTGAGGTACAGAAGATTTCCATCACTCCAAAAAGTTTCCATGTGCCATTTGTAGCCATACCTTCCCCTGTTCTCTGGACACATGCAACCGCTGATTTACTTTCTGTCACTATGTTTTACTTTCCTATATTGTCATATAAATGGAATGACACATCCATTGTGTTTGATTATAGTTAGTTAGTATGGTATACCTTCAATCCTTTACTTTTTATCTTTAACGTGGATTTCTTGAGTTCAGCATAAAGTTGGGTGTTGCTTTTTATTCAATCTTAAAATCTCTTAGTTGTCGTGTTCTTCCCATTTGCTTTTAATGTAATTATTGATATGGTTGGGTTTAAATCTACCATTCTGCTATAGTTTTCTATTTGTCCATCTGGCTTTTATTCATTATTTTCTTTTCTTTCCTACTTTCTTTTGGATTAATTGAGGTTTTTGTTTTTTTTTTTTAATTTTTGGCTGTGTTGGGTCTTCGTTGCTGTGTTCGGGCTTTCTCTAGTTGTGGCGAGCGGGGTCCACTCTTCATCGCGGTGTGCAGGCCTCTTACTGTCGCGGCCTCTCTTGTTGCCGAGCACAGGCTCCAGACGCGCAGGCTCAGTAGTTGTGGCTCACGGGCCTATTTGCTCCGTGGCATGTGGGATCTTCCCAGACCAGGGCTCGAACCTGTGTCCCCTGCATTGGCAGGCAGATTCTCAACCACTGCGCCACCAGGGAAGCCCAGTATATTTTATGTTTCCTTTTTATCTCCACTATTGGTTTATTAGCTTTGCTTTGTTTTATTGGCAATGCCCTTCAGCTTACAAAATACAACTTTAACTTATCATAGTCTACCTTCAAATAATCTTATACCATTTTACTTATATTATAAGAAACTTGCAATAGTATATTTCCATCTTCCCCCTCCCAGCCTTTGTGCTATGGTTGTCATCCATTTCACTTCTACATATATAATATACCCCAAAATAAACTGTCGTTATTTTTTGCTTTCCAATTTAGATAATCAGTTATCTTTTTAAGAGATTAAAAATGAAGAAAAATTTTCTCCATACTTACCCATTTCTGGAATTTTTATCCCTTCTTGTGGCCCCAAATATCTCTCTGATATAATCTTTTTCTGCCTAAAGTACTTCTTTTAACATTTTTTTTCCTGGTCTGCTAATGAGAAATTGTTCCTGCTTTGTATGTCTAAAACAGTCTTTATTTTGCCTTCATTTTAAAAGAATATTTTTCCTTGGTATAGAATGTCAAGTGGACAGATTGTCTCCATCCCCCCACACCCAGTACTTTAAAGATGTCCCTAACTATCTTCTGGCTCGCGTTGTTTCTAATGATATCTGCTATCATTCTATGTTTTTTCCTCTGTGACTTTTTTTTAAAATTAATTAATTAATTAAATTTATTTTTTGGCTGCATTGGGTCTTCATTGCTGCACCTAGGCTTTCTCTAGTTGCGATGAGCAGGGGCTACTCTTCGTTGCAGTGTGCAGGCTTCTCATTTCAGTGGTGCCTCTTGTTGCGGAGCACAGGCTCTAGGTGCACAGGCTCAGTAGTTGTGGCACACGGGCTTAGCTGCTCCACGGCATGTGAGATCTTCCCGGACCTGGGATCGAACCCGTGTCCCCTGCATTGGCAGGTGGATTCTTAACCACTGCGTCACCAGGGAAGCCCCCTCTCTGTGACTTATTTCCTCTGACTGTTTTCAACATTTTCTCTTCATCACTGGTTTTCAGCAATTTGATTATGATGTGCCTTGGTGTGGTTTTATTCATGTTTCTTCTTCTTGGTTTTGTTGAGCCTCCTGACTTTGTAGGTTTATAGTTTTCATCACAGTTTGAAAGTTTTCAGCCACTATTTCTTTGAATATTTTTTTCTGTCCCTTCCTTTTCTAGGATTCTAATTACAGTTTACCCTTGAACAACATGGTTTAAACTGTGCAGGTACACTTATACATGGTTTTTTTTCAACAAATATGTACTACACCATCCATGGTTGGTAGAATCTGCAGATGCAGAACCACAGATATAGAGGACAGACTAAAGTTACACGTGGATTTTCGACTGTGTGAAGGGTTGGTGCCCCAATCCCCACATTGTTTAAGGGTTAACTGTACACATATGTCAGATCACTTGATATTGTCCCATAGTTCACTGAAGCTCTGTTCATTTTGTTCAGTCATTTTTATTTGCATGTTTTTATTTTGGATAGTTTCTATCATTATGTATTAATGTTCTCTAATATTTCTTCTACAGTGTCTAATGTGCTGTTAATCTCATCCAGTGTACTTACCATTTCAGCTATTGTATTTATCTATAGAGGTTCCATTTATGTTTGTTTTTTTTTTTAACATTCCATCTCTCTCCTCATCATGCTCATACTCTTCTCTACCTTCTAGAACATATGGAGAATATGTATAAGGGCTATCTTAATGTCTTTGCTTGCTACTACTATCATTTCTTTTTTAAAATTTAAATTTTATTTTAATATAGTTGATTCACAATGTTGTGTTAGTTTCAGGTGTGCAGCAGAGTGATTCAGTTATACATATACATATATTCATTCTTTTTTAGATTCTTTTCTCATATAGGTTATCCCAGAATATTGAGTAGAGTTCCCTGTGCTATACAATAGGTCCTTGTTGGTAATCTATCTTATATATAGTAGAGTGTGTATGTTCTTTTTCTGGATCTGTTTTTATTGATTGATTTTTTTCCTTGATTAAGGGTAATGATTCTCCTGATTTTTTGAACACATTAATTTTTATTAACATTGTGAGTTTTACATGTTGGTTTTGGGATTTTGTTTCATTCTTGTAACAAGTATTGGATTTTATGCTGACACATAGTTCAGACGCTTGGAATCAATTTTATACTTTCAAGTCTTATTTTTAAAGCTTTGTCATCTCCTGAGTGGCCTATAGTCTAGACTAATTTTGTCCAACTTCTGTTCCTTCTGGTGATTCTACCCAGTACCCATTTATTAAGAGGTCTTTCCACTTTTGATGGTGGGAACATACACTATTCCTGACCCTGTGTGTGGTCTAGGGGTTGTTCTGTCTGTTTCTTTTTGGTGGTATTTACCTTACCATTAACACTTTCCTCACATACATGTGCATATTAGTACTTAGTTGAAGACTTGACAGGACCTCTCACTGGATTCGCAAGAGCTCTTTCTCTGTGGCTGTACCATTCTCTCTAGGACTCTGCCCTACAAATCACAGGTTCTAGACACTATGGCCTACCCAAAGTCTAAACTCTATTTCTTCAACTCAAAGAGACTGCTGGGCTCTGTTTGGGTTCACCCTCATTGTGCTGTGCCCTGGAAACTCTTTCCAGGCAGAGGGCTCACCTCATTTGTTGTTATTCCCTCATGGATCATTCTCTTGCATTGTCTATTGTTCAGTGTCTGAAAACTGTTTCATGTTATTTTGTCTGCCTGTCTAATTGTTAAGCAAAAGGGTAAATATGGTCCCTCATGTCCAAAAGCCAGACTCTGAGATGTTGAATTTCTATAAGAAATAGTTTATGTTGTAGCAGTGTCAGCTACCCTTGTCTAATTGCACATCATCAGGAAAATCTATTCCACTCAGAAACACTCATGTGAATATGCATGGCATCAGCATACATTTGGGCTCTTCAGATGGGAGTGGGAAACAAGGCATATGCATCCATCAGCAATGGGGCATTTAGGCACTGCAGCAACATGCATTGCTGTACCACATGAGGTTCTGAGTATGGAAGCCATAAGGTAGAAGATTTGAATAGGTACGTCTAGATTCACTGACATGTTCTCCATACGACACCATTCTATGTATGGAAGAGAATACAACCAAACTTGAAGTAATATTGTAGTCATGATTTCATTTGCTTTAGAGATAGGAAACAAAGATGGACTTTAATACCCTCAGAAGCTGCCAATTTATTGTAGATGATTAAGCTTAGACCATAGGGGAAAAAAAAGACTAGTTATGGGTGGACCATAAAGTCTTTACTGAAGACAGGAGACTGAATCAGGTTACTATTAGGTCAACACAAATCCAACTGTGTCAACTCATTCCATCAAACTTTTGTCTTACCCACAGGATAAAGACTAAGTTTGTTACTATGGCAGCTGAAGTTATTCATGAGTTTGCCCAGTCTACCTATCCAGTATCATCTCCATTTGTATCTCTATGCCATGCATATTTTGTACTCCACAGCAATTTACTATGTCTAAAATATATTCCAAGTTTGCACTCTTCTCTGTATCTCTATAGGCATCAATCTAGGACAAGCCTAGACTCCAGAATTAGCCTGTTAACTGGTCACTGGGATTCTGGCATAAGAGGACCCTCATAATCTATTTCCCAGCCTGTAGACAGAATGATCCCTTAAAACCCCATATCTTACTTTGCCATGTTCCTGCTTAAAATCCTGACAATGGCCTCTTATTTCTCAAAATCCTTAACATCGACCACAGGTCCATTTATGATCGACCCCTACTTCTCTCTCCATTCTCAACATGTGTCACTTTTCCCCTTGTTTACTATGTATCAGTCACACTTGGGTCTCCTTTTAGTTTCCCAGAAATGCCAAGTTACATCCTAGCTCAGGGTCTTTGTAGATATTATTCCCTCTGCCTAGAGTGTTCTTCCTCTTCTTCTTCCTTTGGATAAATGTGTGCTCATCCTTCAGATGTCAAGTGTAAGCTTACTTCTTCCCTGATCTATGATTGTGCTGTTTTTTTTTTTCTTTTACAGCACTCACCACAATTTATAATTAAGTATTGATATGTGTGAGATTATATGATTAATTTTATTTCTTCCTACTAGATAATAATTATTTGTACCATGCACATTTCTGTCACTAGAATATGAGCGACTCAAAGACAGGTGCTGGATTGTATTTGTCTTAGTATCTCTGGTGCCTTTCACAGTACCTAGCATGGAGAAGGTGCTCAATGAATGTTTATCGAACTCTTAAGATTTAAGGTCCTATGGTCTAGAAGCAAGGTCATAAAGTCTAAACTCATGTGTATGTTTGTTAGAATTGCATGGTATTAAAACATATTAAATGCCAACATTAACAATATGGAGATATTATATAAGAATCTGGTTGCTGGTTTCTCTTAAAGAATAACAACAACAACAAATAAAAACCTGGAGATCTGGTGACACTGGATCAAATTCCTGCATAGAATTTGGCTGGATCTGAGTCCTGGATGCCCCCTTCAGATAGGACACTAGCTATCTGATCACCAGTCCCTACTGGACTAAGTTTTTCATTGAATTACCCTCCTGGCTGCTGTAGGCATCTAAGTTTGTGACCCTTGTGCTAGTGAAAAGCTTAACACGGGACTCTGTTGTATCTTTTTTTTCCCCACAAAAGATATCCTTTTGACACTGATAACCAATATTTAATAGGCTGAACTTTCACTCCGTTGATAAAAGGATTTGAGTGTTAAAATTATCAGGAGCTGAGAAATGTTAAAAGCTGAAATAACTTCCTGTGAATAATAATATTATTCCAGTCTAAGTCAAAAAGAAAAAAGAGTTTATGAGGAAGAGTCTTTGCTAATCAACACAATGAATTATCTCTGGAAAGTTGCAAAATAGCTTTGGTAGCAAAGCACAAACAGGACTGATAAGGAGATCTGCCCTCTCAGGTTAAACATTGACTGTTGACTGGAATTCAAATGGCAAGTTGTTGACTAAAGCTATGTTGAATCAAGCATGATGACCCTTATTCAATGCTTCATGCTTTGTGATCTCATGAAGTTAAAAAATGATGTTTCTGGACGTAATACTTCCACTGTTCCAACTGTGATTCTACTATAGGAAATTCCTATAGTAGCAAATGGCATTCATAAGCTCTCAAAAGGACAAAATGTGATATTCTTTGTAGGGTGAGAGAGAACTTTTGAAGTTCTTCCTCTTTCTCTGGATAAACATATCCTATAGGTCAGTTTACTCATTCTCTGATCTCTGATATATATCATATAATTTCACAAATATTTAATTGAAAATTGTAATGATACTATAATTAAAATATTTGTGAAATTATATGATTAATGATACTTTTCCTGCTAGACTGTGGGAGAAAGTACATGAGTTTGCAGGCAAGAATTGAAATTTCTTGGTTGTACTACTTGCTAACTGTATGAATTTGGGAAAATTTCTTAACCTCCCTTTCAGCCTCAGTTTTCTCATTCATAACTTAAGATAATATAATCATTTCCTAGCAATAATATTATCATTTTGATGGGTTCTGAGGACTGAAAACTATATGTAAAATGTCTGGCACCTAACCAATGCTATGGCAACCTGTGCTAATATACTTTAGTATTTTGGCTATTTCCTTTCCAAGCCATTTTAAAATTAACATAACCTCTTTCATTTATGAAGAAATGAACTTCATACTTCTGATATGATTTATCTTGTGTTCTTAATTTCTCTTAATACACGTGAGAAAGACTGAATCTATTCTAAAGGGGGTAAGAACTAGTAGTAAGATCAGGTAACTGCTCACAATCACCGACAAAATTAATACGTTTCAGAGCAGGTGGAAAATAACACATGGTCTCTACTTTCCAATCTGGTCCTCAGTCCCTCAGTTTAGTTCAGTAATGATTGTCATCATCATCATCTATGTTCCAGGCTCTGGGTTAGGTGCCAGGGCACAAATGTAAGGAAGACAGCTGGAGACCCTGAGGGGCTCACAGCCCAGTTAATAGTAGATTACATGCTGGTGCACTGGTTGTGATGGATTTCACTTCTAGATTTCTTCTAGGGCCACTTCAATGGAGAAGCCATAATCAGAACACATTGTTCAACTGTAATGAGAGCAACCAATATAATTTTCTAAGAATCACATAAGCGGTCCTAACACATGCTAGATATAGCAGCGTAACCAATTATCCAACAATGTCAAACTTAATTTTAAATGGTGTTACATATCCAGGTTTATTTGAACACTTAATGGTTTTTAATGTCTACCTCATCGACCAGAGTAAATTACTGAGAATTTCACATCCACATGTTAATTAAACATAAGATAAAGAGACAGCAGAAGCAAGAAGAACTACAATCCTGCAGCCTGTGGAACAAAAACCACATTCACAGAAAGATAGACAAGATGAAAAGGCAGAGAGCTATGTACCAGATGAAGGAACAAGATAAAACCCCAGAAAAACAACCAAATGAAGTGGAGATAGGCAACCTTCCAGAAAAAGAATTCAGAATAATGATAGTGAAGATGATCCAAGACCTCAGAAAAAGAATGGAGGCAAAGATTGAGAAGATGCAAGAAATGCTTAACAAAGACCTAGAAGAATTAAAGAACAAACAAACAGAGATGAACAATACAATAATTGAAATGAAAACTACGCTAGAAGGAATCAATAGCAGAATAACTGAGGCAGAAGAACGGGTAAGTAACCTGGAAGACAGAATGGTGGAATTCACTGCTGCGGAACAGAATAAAGAAAAAAGAATGAAAAGAAACGAAGACAGCCTAAGAGACCTCTGGGACAACATTAAACGCAACAACATTCGCATTATAGGGGTCCCAGAAGGAGAAGAGAGAGAGAAAGGACCAGAGAAAATATTTGAAGAGATTATAGTCAAAAACTCCCTTAACATGGGAAAGGAAATAGCCACCCAAGTCCAGGAAGCACAGAGAGTCCCATACAGGATAAACCCAAGGAGAAACACGCCGAGACACATAGTAATCAAACTGGCAAAAATTAAGACAAAGAAAAATTATTGAAAGCAGAGAGGGAAAAATGACAAATAACATACAAGGGAACTCTCATAAGGTTAACAGCTGATTTCTCAACAGAAACTCTACAAGCCAGAAGGGAGTGGCATGACATATTTAAAGTGATGAAAGGGAAGAACCTACAACCAAGATTACTCTACCCGGCAAGGATCTCATTCAGATTCGATGGAGAAATCAAAAGCTTTACAGACAAGGAAAAGCTAAGAGAATTCAGCACCACCAAACCAGCTCTACAACAAATGCTAAAGGAACTTCTCTAAGTGGGAAACACAAGAGAAGAAAAGGACCTACAACAACAAACCCAAAACAATTAAGAAAATGGTCATAGGAACATACATATCGATAATTACCTTAAACGTGAATGGATTAAATGCTCCAACCAAAAGACACAGGCTTGCTGAATGGATACAAAAACAAGACCCATATATATGCTGTCTACAAGAGACCCACTTCAGACCTAGGGACACATACAGACTGAAAGTCAGGGGATGGAAGAAGATATTCCATGAAAATGGAAATCAAAAGAAAGCTGGAGTAGCAATACTCATATCAGATAAAATAGATTTTAAAATAATGTTACAAGAGACAAGGAAGGACATTACACAATGATCAAGGGATCAATCCAAGAAGAAGCTATAACAATTATAAATATATATGCACCCAACATAGGAGCACCTCAATACATAAGGCAACTGCTAACAGCTATAAAAGAGGAAATCAACAATAACACAATAATAGTGGGGGACTTTAACATCTCACTTAAACCAATGGACAGATCATCCAAAATTAAAATAAATAAGGAAACAGAAGCTTTAAATGACACTATAGACCAGATAGATTTAATTGATATTTATAGGACATTCCATCCAAAAACAGCATATTACACTTTCTTCTCAAGCACGCATGGAACATTCTCCAGGATAGATCACATCTTGGGTCACAAATCAAGCCTCAGTAAATTTAAGAAAATTCAAATCATATCAAGCATCTTTTCTGACCACTACGCTCTGAGATTAGAAATGAATTATAGGGGAAAAAACATAAAAAAACGCAAACACATGGAGGCTAAACAATACGTTACTAAATAACCAAGAGATCACTGAAGAAATCAAAGAGGAAATCAAAAAATACCTAGAGACAAATGACAATGAAAACACGACGATCCAAAACCTATGGGATGCAGCAAAAGCAGTTCTAAGAGGGAAGTTTATAGCTATACAGCCTACTTCAAGAAACAAGAAAAATCTCAAATAAACAATCTAACCTTACACCTAAAGAAACTAGAGAAAGAAGAACAAACAAAACCCAAAGTTAGCAGAAGGAAAGAAATCATAAAGATCAGAGCAGAAATAGATGAAATAGAAACAAAGAAAACAATAGCAAAGATCAATAAAACTAAAAGCTGGTTCCTTGAGAAGGTAAACAAAATTGATAAACCATTAGCCATACTCATCAAGAAAAAGAGGGAGAGGACTCAAATCAATAAAATTAGAAATGAAAAAGAAGTCACAGCAGACACCACAGAAATACAAAGCATCCTAAGAGACTACTACAAGCAGCTCTATGCCAATAAAATGGACAACCTGGAAGAAATGGACAAATTCTTAGAAAGGTATAACCTTCCAAGACTGAACCAGGAAGAAATAGAAAATATGAACAGACCAATCACAAGTAATGAACTTGAAACTGTGATTAAAAATCTTCCAACAAACAAAAGTCCAGGACTGGATGGCTTCACAGGTGAATTCTATCAAACATTTAGAGAAGAGCTAACACCCATCCTTCTCAAGCTCTTCCAAAAAATTTCAGAGGGAGGAACACTCCCAAACTCATTCTATGAGGCCACCATCACAGTGATACCAAAACCAGACAAAGATACTACAAAAAAAGAAAATTACAGACGAATATCACTGATGAATATAGATGCAAAAGTCCTCAACAAAATACTAGCAAACAGAATCCAACAACACATTAAAAGGATCATACACCATGATCAAGTGGGATTTATCCCAGGGATGCAAGGATTCTTCAATATATGCAAATCAATCAATGTGATACACCATATTAACAAATTGAAGAAGAAAAACCATATGATCATCTCAATAGATGCAGAAAAGGCTTTTGACAAAATTCAACACCCATTTATGATAAACACTCTCCAGAAAGTGGGCATAGAGGGAACCTACCTCAACATAATAAAGGCCATGTACAACAAACCCACAGCAAATATCATTCTCAATGGTGAAAAACTGAAAGCATTTCCTCTAAGATCAGGAACAAGACAAGGATATCCGCTCTTGCCACTATTATTCAACACAGCTTTGGAAGTCCTAGCCATGGCAATCAGAGAAGAAAAAGAAATACAAGGAATCCAAATTGGAAAAGAAGTAAAACTCTCACTGTTTGCAGATGACATGATACTATACATAGAGAAACCTAAAGATGCCACCAGAAAACTACTAGAGCTAATCAATGAATTTGGTAAAGTTGCAGGATACAAAATTAATGCACAGAAATCTCTTGCATTCCTATACACTAATGATGAAAAATCTGAAAGAGAAATTAAGGAAACACCCCAATACCATTGCAACAAAAAGAATAAAATACCTAGGAATAAACCTACCTAGGGAGACAAAAGACCTGTATGCAGAAAACTATAAGATACTGATGAAAGAAATTAAAGATGATACCAACAGATGGAGAGATATACCATGTTCTTGGATTGGAAGAATCAATATTGTGAAAATGACTACACTACCCAAAGCAATCTACAGATTCAATGCAATCCCTATCAAATTACCAATGACATTTTTTACGGAGCTAGAACAAAAAATCTTAAAATTTGTATGGAGACACAAAAGACCCCGAATAGCCAAAGCAGTATTGAGGGAAAAACACGGAGCTAGAGGAATCAGACTCCCTGACTTCAGCCTATACTGTAAAGCTACAGTAATCAAGACAATATGGTACTGGCACAAAAACAGAAACATAGATCAATGGAACAAGATAGAAAGCCCAGAGATAAACCCATGTACCTATGGTCAACTAATCTGTGACAAAGGAGGCAAGGATATACAATGGAGAAAAGACAGTCTCTTCAATAAGCGGTGCTGGGAAAACTGGACAGCTACATGTAAAAGAATGAAATTAGAACACTCCCTAACACCATACACAAAAATAAACTCAAAATGGATTAGAGACCCAAATGTAAGACCGGACACTATCAAACTCTTAGAGGAAAACATAGGAAGAACACTCTTTGACATAAATCACAGCATGATCTTTTTTGATCCACCTCCTAGAGTAATGGAAATAAAAACAAAAATAAACAAATGGGACCTAATGGAACTTAAAAGCTTTTGCACAGCAAAGGAAACCATAAATAAGACGAAATGAGAACCCTCAGAATGGGAGAAAATATTTGCAAACGAATCAACGGACAAAGGATTAATCTCCAAAATATATAAACAGCTCATGCAGCTCAATATTATAAAAACAAACAACCCAATCCAAAAATGGGCAGAAGACCTAAATAGACATTTCTCCAAAGAAGACATACAGATGGCCAAGAAGCACATGAAAAGCTGCTCAACATCGCTAATTATTAGAGAAATGCAAATCAAAACTACAATGAGGCATCACCTCACACCAGTTAGAATGGGCATCATCAGAAAATCTACAAACAACAAATGCTGGACAGGGTGTGGAGGAAAGGGAACCCTATTGCACTGTTGGTGGGAATGTAAATTGATACAGCCACTGTGGAGAACAGTATGGCGGTTCCTTAAAAAACTAAAAACAGAATTACCATATGACCCAGCAATCCCACTCCTGGGCATATACCCAGAGAAAACCATAGTTCAAAAAGAAACATGCGGGACTTCCCTGGTGGCGCAGTGGTTAAGAATCCACCTGCCAATGCAGGGGACACGGGTTCGAGCCCTGGTCAGGGAAGATCCCACGTGTCGTGGAGCAACTAAGCCCGTGTGCCACAAGTACTGAAGCCCGTGTGCCTAGAGCCTGTGCTCCACAGCAAGAGAAGCCACTGCAATGAGAAGCCCGTGCACTGCAGCGAAGAGTAGCCCCCATTCACCACAACTAGAGAAAGCCTGTGCACAGCAATGAAGACCCAATGTACCCATAAATAAATAAATAAATTTACAGAATAAAGTTGAAAAAAAAATTAAAAAAAAAAAAAAGACACATGTACCCCAATGTTCACTGCAGCACTATTTACAATAGCCAGGTCATGGAAGCAACCTAAATGCCCATCGACAGACGAATGGATAAAGAAGATGTGGTACATATATACAATGGAATATTACTCAGCCATAAAAAGGAACGAAATTGGGTCATTTGTTGAAACGTGGATGGATCTACAGACTGTCATACAGAGTGAAATAAGTCAGAAAGAGAAAAACAAATATCGCATATTAACACATATATGTGGAACCTAGAAAATGGTACAGATGAACCGGTTTGCAGAGCAGAAATTGAGACACAGATGTAGAGAACAAACATATGGACACCAAGGGGGGAAAGTGGCCAGGGTTGGGGGCGGTGGTGGTGGGATGAATTGGGAGATTGGGATTGACATGTATACACTGATGTGTATAAAACGGATAACTAATAAGAACCTGCTGTATAAAAAAATACATAAAATAAAATTTAAAAATTAAAAAAAAGATTATTATAAGTGGAATATATATTAAAAAAAACACATAAGATAAATTTCAAATAATTGAATGAATGATTTTAATTGTTTCTATACTAAAAGATTAATTATGCACATATTGAAACAAATAAATTTGCATATGGAGATAGATTCTGTAATTATACTGAGTGAGGATTACTAATGAGACAGTTTGGGGATAAGTTTTCAATGCTTTAATTCTTTTCCTTGCAAAGTATTTTATTTTACCTTTCATCTACAATAAAACAGACATGTTGTATATTTGTTTTTACAACCTATATAACATGAGGTATGAAATATAAATAGCTATTTAGAGGAAGCATTTATGAAATACATTTTTGGCAAATCTGATTTTGACTTTGTAATCAAAACGGAAAGTTTAAAACTCTTAACTGAAAAGATGAGAAATAGACAGGAAAGACTATTATGCTAGAGCACAAAATGTCCTTGTTTAACTTCTCGCTAGAATAAATTCTTTATACAAGGGCAGCCCTTTATTTCATATTTTTTCAATTCTGTTCACTTCCTGCTTAGTCCATAGTCAGCTTTGTTATTTGTTTACCCTTGTCATGATGAACTAATTATTTGCCAAGAGGCTCTGAGTTTTTTTTTTTTCAAATGTAAAATGGTGCGTACAAGCTTTGGAAAAGTGAAGTTACATAAAGAGCCACTTTGGTCACCCATTAGGGTGCTTGTTCATGAAATCCTCCCTCGTTATTTTTTTTTTTTGGACAGCTCTTTTCCTCTCCATTTAATAAACTTAGTGAACAGTTCAGTGTGCATTTAAAGATTCAGAACATTCTTTTAGAAGCTATAATTTAGGCAGTGGGCAAATTAGAGTGCTGATGTTTTGTAAAGAGCCTGGTTTCATTGTACAGGGCGTGCAAGTCTCTTTCATAGGAGAGTTCATAGTTTTTAGATTTACAAGAATTATTATATTAGCCCTTACAGTTTGTTTCAGGTATTTATCATATACTCAAAGAAGTACCTATATAAGCCCAAAATATCCAGATGCAAAGTGAAAAATGTAATTGACTACATGATGTCAAGCATTGGAATGTTTTGAAAAAATATTTTTTCATATAGAGAATTTGGCAACACTTAGATGCAAAGAACACTATCTGGTGGAAAAGTTATTTATTTACTTGCTCATTTATTTATTTATTATTTGGAGAGTTGGCTTACCAGCAGACAGCTGGATATTATAGAACTAATTTTGTTGTATAGTACTCATAATGCAACTCACACATTTAAATTGTGAGAATATAAATCAAAGAATAATATTAAGATTCCCTCTGAAAGAAACTTTTAAAGGTAATGGACCAAAACAGCTTCAGAGATCTTACTGGACAACAAAATTTGCTCAAAGGTGTAGCATTATAATCAAACAGTTCAGCATGTACTGGCTATAGAGTTTCTGAAATTTTAGCCTCAAACTGAAATTCTTTTAGTGATAAAAAGTTTTAAAATGATTAAGTACAGCTGCAGATATTTTATTTACTGGTTTAAAAACATATTGCTATTAAATACATTTCTAAAAGGAATGTTCTTGTAAGCATTTTTATGAATCACAATTTGTCTATCCTGCCAAAAGGGTTACCCATCATTGCCCTACGTAACACTGTACACCTGGGGACGGGGTGCAACTGGGAGTAATTTGAAAACACCATGCTACAACTTGGCATTTATGTCAGATGCTTCCAGTTTATGGATGAAAGGCCATCATGAGACTTCCACACTAAATACAGTAACATCTTTCCTTGCCAGGACTCAGATTTCCAATTATCTCCTAACTAAAGCATAGCCAAGAATTAAAAAAGCAACAAGGTTCCTGGACAACCAAAATAAATGTTACATAATCCATGCATAAAAGCTCAGGGTCTTTACCTGTAGACAATACCAGAGACAGTAATGTAGTTTGTATACTCTTAGACTGCACACAGTTCTAACATTTGTGGATCTTTATAAAATCTCAAAGTAGAGTGGAAGTAATGGTTTAGAAAGGGATTCGAATTTTCCTCCTTACTCTTCTGTTGTAAAACAAGTCTGGGAAAGTATAACGTTTAGAAAGATTTGCATCCAAAGTGATTAAAAGAAAGTATCTTACACTTAAAGAAGGAAACCTCAAACTATCTGGAAAACATTCTTATCCGAAACAACTCATTCATTATGTCCTCCTGGACAACTGAAGTTTTCTATGCAATTTTAGTTCATTTTGTCATCTAAATTCCATCGTGGAGTTCTATTTCATTTGAGTGGAAATAAAATGACAAGCAGTATATAAAGCCAAGGTCTTCATTCAACCTAAGCTTCTGGAAACAAAATTTAATGCCTGCAATATAAACAGCCATGAAAGAACCACAGCAATAACACTATCCTTATTGTGTGCAACTGTGTGCCAAAAACCTTACATATATTATGACTAACCCTTGCAATAACTTTAGATGGGAGGAATTGCTATCCCCATTTTATAGACATAAAACTGAGAGTTAGAGGTAAAGGAAATCTTCTAGGTAAACTTAGGGTTCAAACCCAGGTCATTCTGGCTCTAAAGCCAGCATTCTTTCCATGGCTACCTTTTTCTTCTAGCTGATGACAGTAGATCTCCAAATCTGTAGTGGGGCTCAAGGATTAATTCCCAGATAAGGGCGATTGCTGTCTAGGTTGTATCATTCACTGATTAGATCAAGCAGACACACAGGCAAGAATTGAGTCCTCTTTCAAGCCACTTATATTGTTTCAACCTCCCACCATTTGTCTCACAAATAGCTACCTCTGAGATAAAGGAATCTGGATTCTCTTGTAGCTGACTCAGCATGTAGTTAATTTATTTCCACTCCTGAAAAAATAGTTCAAACCATAGAAGGAGGCTATGAGTGAGGGTGAGTGTCAGACATGAAGGAGGAAGAGGAGATGTTTTATTCTCAGAGAGGGCATGATAAAATGAATAGAAGGCTTGTCTTCTTTTTTATTTGTATTTTTCACTGCAAAGGACACTTTTTAGCTGTTTACTAGATTTGCATCTCATTTCTAAGATAACATTTGACTTTCCCCATCAATCTGTGCTTACCTTTCTCAGACTCATGAAACCAGGGGCAATAACCAAGTGACCAATGGAAGTGGTGGGAGCATTTTAAATAATTGCTCATAAGTGATTCTGGCTGTAGGGGAGTGTAGGGACAAATAAACAGTAAAGGAAGGGGGATACTGTTGCAAGGTTCATTCCCTGTGCAAACAGCTTAGCTGGAATACAAAGTCCACAACGCTTACCTTCTCCCACATCTGAAAGAGAACCTACATGGGACATTCTGAGGGTTCTCCCCTCGTGCATTGTGTTGCTGAATTCCTGATGCAGTCATCTGGAATCCTTATAAGTAGGTGATTCTTCACTATGTCACTATGCCATTGCATGCTACCTCACCCAGAGTCTTGCCAAAGTGCCTTTTTAAGATGCCTGAAATTACAGTTAATGCTTCATTGTTTTTCCTCAAGCCAAATATTGAGTGATAATACCAATAGCCCTGGGGAGGTTAGTTCACTGACTTATTATCAGTCATTTATATATTGTCAGAATGAGTTTGATAACAATTTACATAGGAAACAATAAATATAAAAGTCACTTTCTAATCCCTATATTGTCAAATAAATATTAAATTATTTGAGCATATTTTTAAATTTTTAATTGAGATATAATTGACATATAACATTGTAATTTGAACACATTTTGATTGAAGAATTACCTTTACCATCATAGCTAATATTTATCAAGTGCTTATTATATGCCACGCATTGTTCTAATATTTCATGACAACAAACCTATATGAGGTAAGTGTAATTACTATCCCCATTTTATAGATGAGAAAGATGAGGCACAGAGAGGTTAAGTAACTTTTCAGAAGTCACACAGCTAATAAGTGTCTCAGCCAGGATTTGCACCAGGCGTCTAGTTCCAGAACCTACATTGTAAACCACTCTCCTATTCAGTTCTTCTCTTCAAAGGTATAATGTCTGGAACACATGGGAAAAAGAAGATTTGTGAATCATGAAGGATTAAAATTTATTTTTAAATGTTATTATACCAATATCTATTACAATATGGATAACTTTCTTATATCAGTTCCTAACAGAACTCTGCTCTGCTTAATGTGGTCTGAACATCAACATAATGGAAATAATCAGAACAATATCAACATGGGTACTTACCATCCTGAGGCTGATGCAGTCATTTTTATCACCACCATCTTCATGATCTTCACCATCATTGTTATCATCATCATCATTGTCATTATTTATTGAGGGCTTACCAGGTTCCAGGAACCACGTTTAGTTTGTTACCTAAGTGATCTCATTTGATCCTCAAAGTAATCTTATGGAATGGGTATAATCGTTCTCATTTTATAGACGAGAAAACTGAGGTCAGAGATGCTAAGGTCATAGAACCAGAAATTGTAAAGCTGGAATTTGAATTAAAGTCTGCCCTCAAAGCTTATGTTCTTAAGTACTTCACTATGTCCAAAATTTTAATACTACTTCTACTACCACCGTCACCACCAAATATCACTTATTAAGTGCCATCTATGTGCCAGGCTAGTCCTATGTTGCTATTTCGAACTATGTCTCATGAGCCAAATCCAGTCAGCTGCCTGTTTTTGTAAATAAACTTTTATTGGGACATAGCCATGTGCATCCATTTACATATCGTCTATGGCTGCTTTTGTACTAAAGAGTAGAGTTGAGTAGTTGCAACAGAGATTCCATAGCTCACAAAGCCCAAAATATTTACTGGCTCTTCACAGAAAAGTATGCAGACCCCTGCCTTAATCCATCTTGCAATATATGTATTATTATTCTCATTTTGCAGAGGAACATATTGGAGTTCATAAAGATTAGGTAACTTGCCCATCCAACTATTAAAAGACAAGAACCTACAAAAAAACTGAGGTCCAGATGACCCCAGAACGTTTTCATTTTCCTCTCTGACATCTACAAAGGCAACAACTTTTATAATTACCAGTTGCAGGAAAGGAGATTTCTCTAACTTGGTCAACAATATGGTTTAAAATGTTTGACACAGGTGGTAAAGAGTTGTACGTTTTCCCTTGTCAGAGGGATGTTAAATTCCTCTTACCTTCTGAGAATTTACTGTACTTAATTCCTTGAGGATGGATGCTTAAGGGCTTGTCTGCCTTATTCTTAAAGTGAACTTTCATGATGTCGCCAACTTCAGCATATAAAGTAGGTCCAAGAAGTCCTATGAAAACAAGGATTTAAAATATGTTTGTGTTCAGGATTACCAAGACAGAGCTGCTAAGCAAGAAAAACACGCAGAAAACCCCACGGGTGATTGCTGTCATTCCTCTCAGTCCTGAGGTTGACCTGCTTATCTTCAATCTAGAAGGCTTTGCCAGCTCATTAACTCTATATTACATGCAGGAAGATAAGGATGGGAAGGTAGAAACACTTGGCTTGGGCCCAAAGCTAGTTAAGAGAGTAGAAGAAATAGTTCTGACCATGTCCACTCCATTCTGATCCACTGTCATTCCTGGGGAGACTACCATCTTGGGTCAAGAAAGATGTTCATTTTCACTTATACAGGGTAATGTAGGAAGGGTGACTGGCTACTTTAGATCTCTCTGAAGGAGAGACCTCAGAGACCTAAATGAAGTCAGGGAGCAAATCAGACTGTTCTCTGGTCCTGAGGCAAATTCAAAGTCCCTGAGGCAGGAGCTTGATGTATCCAAAGAACAGTCAGATGAACAGTGTGGCCAGAGTGAGAAAAGTTGGGGGTGGAGGGGGCAGATCACCCCCTATGGGCCATGGTAAGGACTCTGGATTTTCTTCTAAGTGAAATGGGAAATCACTGGAGCTTTGTGCAACAGAGAGACATGGTCTGATATGTTTTAAATGTTCAACCTACTGGGCATATGCCCAGGGAAAAACATAATTCAAAAAGACACATGCACCCCAATGTTCATTGCAGCTCTATTTACAATAGCCAGGACATGGAAACAACCTAAATGTCCATCGACAGATGAATGGATAAAGAAGATGTGGTACATATATACAATGGAATATTACTCAGCCATAAAAAGAAACAAAATTGGGTCATTTGTAGAGACATGGATGGACCTAGAGACTGTCATACAG
Organism: Balaenoptera ricei; assembly: GCF_028023285.1. Lineage (NCBI taxonomy): Eukaryota > Metazoa > Chordata > Mammalia > Artiodactyla > Balaenopteridae > Balaenoptera > Balaenoptera ricei. The sequence continues at coordinate 131,975,671 of NC_082639.1, forward strand.
AGTAAGTCAGAAAGAGAAAAACAAATATCGTATATTAATGCATATATGTGGAATCTAGAAAAACGGTACCGATGAACCAGTTTGCAGGGCAGAAGTAGAGACACAGATGTAGAGAACAAATGTATGGACACCAAGGGGGAAAGTGGGGGGGGGAGGGGTGGGATGAATTGGGAGATTGGTATTGACATATATACACTAATATGTATAAAATAGATAACTAATAAGAACCTGCTGTATAAATAAATAAATAATTTTTTTAAAAAAGTTCATCCTAGCTGCTGTGTAGAAAATATTCTGTGTAGTGACAAGAGTGGAAGCAGACCAGGTGGTGTAAACGACAGACAACAGTGTATTGGGCCAGCATGTGTAGCAGTGAAGTGGGGAGAAGAGGTTGGATTCTGGACATTTCAACAGTAGAGCCAGCAAATTTGCTGAGGAGTTGGATGTGGCACTTGAGAGAGAGAAGTCAAGGATGACACCAAGGTTTTTGATCTGAGCAAATGGATAAATAATGTTATCAGTTACTTTGATGGGGACACAGCGGGGAGAACAGATTAGGGTGCAGAAATCAAGAGTGAGGTTTCACTTACTACATCCCAGGCACTGTGCTAGGCTCTGGGGCCACATGGATAAATAAGGCACCGTCCCTGTCCTTAAGGAGATCACAAGCTCGTTTAGAGATAGACATTTGGTAGGAGCTACAGCTGAGATACGGGCCAAGTGCTACGGGAGCAGAGAGGATAAAGGACCAATTCTGTCTGCGGAGTTAAGGGAAGAGTTGATATTTGAGTCAGATTTTTGAAGAATCATATATTAGAATTTCCCAAAGTGTAGTCCTTGGATGCTCTGCATCAGAATCAGTGAGGGTCTAACTAAAAGGCAGACTCCCAAGTAAATACTATCTCAGCCTCAATGAACCTGAGTCTCTGGAGGTGGGGTTTGGGAACCTGCATTTTAGATGTGTGCTCCTGAGTGATTCTGATGTCCTCTAAAGCTTGAGAACCTGTCACCAAAAGCCCTCTTTCAGACAATTGACTGTTCTCACTTCCAAGCCATCCATAAGCTCTCATGGGGTTGGCTTCTGCCCATTAGGAATCACAGGAGCAGGAGAGGGAAGTTACAGTAGTCATGGAGTTCAACGGGCATTTGTTTGCAGTGGCGATAATTATAAACGTCCCTCTTGATATGTTTGAGCTCTCTAAGTCCTTACATTAAACCTCCCAATACATCTTTGAGGTAGATATTAAGATCTTTATTTTATAGATGAGGAAACTGAGCCTCAGAGAACTTAAATATCTTGCCCAATATTATACAGCTAATTAGAGGCAGAGCCATGATTTAAACTTAAATCTGCGTGATTCTAGATACTGAGCTTTTAACCACCTGTTTGTATTGCAGCCCCCCACCTTGTAGTTATTCATTCATTCAACAAATATTGAGTGCTCACATTATCCTAGGTGTTAGAATTGCAATGGTGAGTAAAATAGATGTACCCCCTGCCTTCATAGAGCTTAGAAAATAGAAGGAAAGACAGATTTTAACAAATGGTCACACAAATATTGAATTACAAACTGTGGTTCATATTATGAAAGAAAAGTACAGGATTCTCTTAAGAGCATTTGACAGAGGCATCTAGTCTAATCTTAGAGGCAGGGAGGGAATCAGGGTTGGGAAATGCTTCCCTGAGGAAGTGATGCATTAACTGAAGTCCAAAGGCAAAGAGGCAAAGGGATAGACAAGGGCATTCCAGGGAGTGGGATTAGCATGTGCAAAGGCCCTGAGGTGCCAGAAAACTTGGCCTATTCAGAGAACTGACAGCCATGGGAAGGTAGAGCTTAGTAGGTAAGAGAGATAGGCAGAAAGTGAAGCCAAAGGCATGATCAGAGGTCCAGTCACATAGGGCCTTGTAGGCCTCTTAGACTTTTGCTTTTTAACCTAAGAGTTTCTGGAAGCAGGGATGTGACATGAACCACATACTGGTTTTTAAACCTCTGGCTGCATTTGTGGAGTGTGATCTGGGGAGAAACCAGAGTGAATGTTGAGAGAATAGATGGAAGGCTCCAGGAGAGAGATGTTGGTGACTTGACTTAGTTTAAGGTTAGGGCAATGGAGATAATCAGGAGAGAACGTATTAGAGAGCTATTTAGGAAATCCAATTGTCAGGACTTGATGGGTTGAACATAGAGTGGAGGATGAGGGAGATCAAGTTGCCATGGATGGCTGGTGAGGTTCTGCCTTGGAGGGCTGGGTGGATGAGGGTGCCATTCTCTGAAATGGAGGATGCTGTGGGAGGGTTTTGTTTGGTGGGTGTGGTAGGCAGGATAATGGCCTCCCAGAGATGTGCCTGTCCTAATCCCTGGGACCCATGAATATGCTACCTTATATGGCAAAATGGACTCTGTGGGTGTGATTAAGTTAAAGATGTTGAGATGGGGAGAGTTTCCTGGATTATCCAGGTGGGCCCAATGTAATCATAAAATCTCTCATAAAAGGGATGCAGGACTATCTGAGTTAACAATTGGAAGATGCTACCTGCTGGCTTTGAAGGTGGAGGAAGGGGCCATGAGCCCATGAGTGCAGGTGGCTTCTAGTAACTGCAAAAGGCAAGGAAACGATTCTCCCCTAGAGCCTCCAGAAGGAATAGAGCTCTACGAACACCTTGATTTTAACCCAGTGAAACTCATTTTGGACTTCTGGCCTCAAGAGCTCTAAGATAATAAATTTGTGTTGTTTTATGCCCCTAAGTTTGTGGTAATGTGTTGCAGCAACAATAGAAAACTAATTTCCTATTGGCATTGATAAAATGTGATCTCTGAGATAGAGGTCCTATCTTTCCCCAACTCCTATCTTTCCACCCACTTATTCCTTTCACTGAACTCCAGTCCTAGAGTTTATATTGACCTTGTGCCTGAAGCTTTTTGTTTGTGTGTGTGTGTGTGTGGTTTTTTTTTTCTTAGAAATGACATTGTGTTTGAACATCGGTAGACAAGGATTTAAACTTCTGATCTATTATTTATCAGCAGGGTACACTTTGTTTTTTGGGTTTTTTTTTTTTTCATGGATTTAATTAATTAATTTATTTATTTATTTTTGGCTGTGTTGGGTCTTCGTTTCTGTGCGAGGGCTTTCTCTAGCTGCGGCAAGCGGGGGCCGCTCTTCATCGCGGTGCGCGGGCCTCTCACTATCGCGGCCTCTCTTGTTGCGGAGCACAGGCTCCAGACGCGCAGGCTCAGTAATTGTGGCTCACGGGCCCAGTTGCTCCGGAGCATGTGGGATCTTCCCAGACCAGGGCTCGAACCTGTGTCCCCTGCATTGGCAGGCAGATTCTCAACCACTGCACCGCCAGGGAAGCCCTGTTTGTGTGTTTTTATGTTAGTTCTGCACAGGACCATGGAGGCCACAGAGTTTAATCCTCATTATAGAGATGGTTACAAAGCCTGGGAAGTGGGTGCAGAGAGTGACTGGGTGGCATTGCTGGGTGTAGAACTCAGTTCTCTGGACTCTTGAACCAGAGCTTTCTTCACCACCTTCTGCAGGGCGGGTCAGATCCCCCACTTTCCTGGAACAGTCCCAACGTCCACACCATTTTTTACTCCTGGCCACATCTGACTCCACTGGCTGACCCCTCTCTTCTGGCTGCTACCCTCAGTCCTAGCTCCCGGCAGAAGTCCCCACTGGCTACTCCCACCGCCCAGAATGCCCCTGAGCCCAATCAGGTGCTGACCGCTGTCACATTGTCCACCGCATTTTGTTGCCGTGGTTGCCTTGCTCGGTTGATTTGTTTGTTGGCATCAAATGGCTGCAAATGCCAGATGCCCAGAATAAGTCTTCTAAGTTATTTAACCTCTTACTGCAATGAGTTCTTTGGAATATTTATTTAGCCTCCCTATCTGCTTCTTCAGAATTAAAGCAAAACAAAGGGATGTTTTTATAAATACAAACCAAATACCTTCGTGCATGTAGGCAAACACATGGCTGAATGTTGTTTGAGCTGCTGTTTAGTTCCTCCATTAGCCAGATGGCCTAAGACCTTTTCCACCCTCTCCTCAGTGCCCAAAGCCAAATTGGGGGAAGGAGTGGCCTATCTTGAGATCCCAGGAAGTTACCACAGCAGGTACCCAATTTCTTGCAGTTTTGGAGTTGGAAAGGACTGCAGGAGGTCAGCTAATGCAATCCCCTGTTCTCAGGTGAATAATGTGTTGCAGAACACAGGGCAGCCCATTGTTGCTGCTAATATAAAACCCCTTTGGGGACAAACATTTCATAATCTTCCTTGAAAATACACAGAGACTCAAAACTAGCCGTTTTAGAGCCCAAGACAGGAGTTCTGAAAATGAGCCTGGCCCCTCCGCCTGTCCCCATGTCCACAAACCTCACTGGACAGGTGTCTCATCACACCTCCAGTCCTGTAGCCTTAGCCCCACCTGTAATTACCGTAACTTCTGGGCTCATGCTGCAGAAATGGGGCACATGGCTAGAATCGTACCCACCAGATGGGTGGAGCAGGAAATAAGCGAAAGGTACAAAGAACACAGAACTAGACAACGGACTGAGGAAGACCACATAGTCAGTGGCAGTGTTCACACCAGATCTTATTAAAAATCTGAGACTTTTCCTTTACATCAGGTTTGCCTCCTAGTATCAATTATTACACGGATACAGAGATGAATAAGATACCACCCCTGTGCTCCAGGGGTTCATAATAAAGCAACTTTGGGAGTTCAGGAAGAGGTTGCATGAAAATGAATGTTAAAATGCCTCAGCCCCCCATGAAGGTTAGTATCTCTTCCACCTCAGGCTGATCCAACCCAGCTTTGAATCACATCACTTCCTGTTTCTCCTGAGTCTGGCTCCATCAATTATTCTCCCTCAGATGTTTTTATCCTCTCCTTTTCTATTGGATTCGTCCCTTGAACACTTAGATATTTTAAGTCACTGTCATTCTTTTTTAAATAAAACTCTTAAAATATCCTTAAACCCCTCATTCCCTCCCAGAACTACTCTATTTCTCCTCCCATTTGGAGCCAAGTTTCAGGAAAGAGTTATCTATGTTAGTTCCTCCTACTTACATTTCCTCACCTTCCCTTCAGTTCCATTCCATCTCTGTTAGCAGGGAAAGTGGCACCAGGGGAACCAGGTAAAGAGAGAGTTTCAAGAAGGGGGAGCATTACATGTCCTAGTAATGTCAAGTGGGAAAATAACTGGAAAGAAACCATTGGTCTGGCATCTAAGAGGTCATGGGGCCTCTTTTGGGAGAGTAGTTTGGTATGATAGAGAATGAAATGCACCAATCCCACAGGAAATTGGTAGTGAAGGAAAGGGGAGAAAAGGCAGACAGAGTCAAGGGGAGATTTTTTTTCGAGACAGGATGTGAATCTGAACATAAGTTGTGTTCCATTTTATTGTTGAGGATTTTTGACAGAAGGGAAGGCTCCAGTTAAGGAAAGATTGAAGATAAAGGGAGATCCGAGGAGGAGGCAGAACAAGATGGAATGAATAAAAGAGATAGAAGGACGAGTCTGGGGAAGATGAGAGGTCTTCACCTGGTTGGGGGGAAGGATGAGTGAATTACTGACTAAGGGGACTTAACTGGAGGAAGTTCTCTCTTAATGGCCTTTATCAGTTCTGTGAACTATGTTACCATATTTACGATCCCAGAAACCCATTCAGCCTACTTTCCTTAATTAAAAAAAGGTGAGGAAATAAAGAGGAGATTTTTCTCTAAAAATTATAGCTGTTATATACATCACACTAAATAAAACAGAAGAGATGGGAAAGATAGATGCAAAAGAATCATCCATATACAGTTCCTTTAAATGAGTCTAGGGACCCAGCAAATGATCATTTGCTAAGGCTCATCTGTGCTCATTGAACTAGACCATAAGCTCCAGGAAGGCAGGAGATGTGTCTGTCTTGTCCAGTGTGGCATCCATAGTGCCTAGTTCATTCATAGTGCCTAGTTCAATGTCCACTGTGGCATCCATAGTGCCTAGTTCAATGTCCACTGTGACATCCATAGTGCCTAGTTCAATGTCCACTGTGGCATCCATAGTGCTAGTTCAGTGTCCACTGTGGCATCCATAGTGCCTAGTTCAACTGAGCACCCACATCAGGTGCTCAATAATAGTTTGTTAGATGAATGAATAAAAATTCAAACACTTAGAAGTTTTGTTTAGCTTTTTTTTTAATCACAGTTAAAAACAGCTGGCTTCATGGGCATGAGACCCATGAAATTGCACAGGGCCCCATGCTCAGAAGGGGCCCTAGTTTGGCTTAATGCTTTGCTTTTCTCAATTCTCAATACTATGAATAAGAGCTCTACCAACTATCTAGCCGAAATAACAAAAACACACATTTCTATAAAATATCACTAAATGAATATTTTAGATATATACGAATATCAAATTATCCATAGAGCTTTATCTTTAAAATTGAAAAATATATTTCAGGCTTACCTGAAGTTCTGGATCGTGGTTTTTCTTTCTGAAAATATGCTTCATACTCTCTGTAGACAGTTTTCTTAAAGGAGGTTGCAAAAGTATTCGAACTGGAAATAAAATAAATTTGAAAGGCTTACATGACATCTACTTCTCACATTACAACAAAATATATCTCTCATGTCCTCAGACTTTTACTAGAAATAACAGTATTTTTAACTGCAGTTCAGAAACCCAAGGTCTTATAAATATGAACAATAAGAGAAGTTAATAAAATAATTATTGGTGTCTTCAAGAATATTCTGTTGTGATAACCATTCTTTCATAAATTTAGTCTGCCCTAACCAATCCTGCTACTCAGAATCAATTTTCTAAAATAGAACCCAAGATGATAGTGTGAACCCAAACTTTAGGCTTAGATTTTAAACGATTAAAGACATGACCAAATCCCTTATGAATAAATATGTGAGCTGTTTTTCAGCTCATCAATCAAATACAGTCTTAAGTGACCGGAGAACATTGTAAAGAACTATTGATTTGGTGGACTCTATTTCTCGCTGAGAAGTTGAAGATAGCTAATGGAGTCAAGGCCCTGAGATTCACTTGGAAAACAAACAAATGAAAAAACTAAGTCTCGGAAAGTTTAAGTAACTTGCCCAAGGAGAATCAGTTGATAATGGCAAAGCCAGGATTCAAAAACCATTGTACAGTCATCCCTTGGCATCTGTGGGAGGTTGGTTCCAGGACGACCCTGGACGCCAAAATCTGTAGATGTTCAAGTCCCTTGTATAAAACAGACTAGTACAGTTATCCCTCTGTATCTGCAGGTTCCATATCCGTAGATACCAAGGGATGACTGTTTTCATGGTTAAGAATTCAGAGAGAGGGCAGCAGGGAGAGTACTGGGATACTTTCCCATCTTTTTCTTCATTGTCTCTAAAGATGGGCACGTGATTCCTATCCTTGTCTTAAACTCAAAGATGAAGGAAAGATAATCAGGGGAAATTTCTTACCAAAGTCTAAACCAGTTGCCCATATTGGCTTTGTTATGCTTCCTAATCCAGAGAGTGGCCCCACTATAATTGGGGCGTAACAGAGAGGGATACTAATCACATTTGCCATGACATCTATGTAGCACAGAAGCTAAGAGAACTGGTTGTAGATTCAGAGTGTCTGGGTTTGAATCCTGTGTCTACCCCTTGTTAACTATATAACCTTGAAAAGTTTATTTAATCAGTTTGTGCCTCTGTGTCTGTAATTGTGAGCTGGGACAAATAGTAAAATCTCCCTCACAGAACTGTTACAAGTTTTAAATAAGTTGATACCTACAAAAGGTTTAGAGCTGGCACACTGTAAATATTCAATGCATGTTAGCTAGTAGTATTTTAAAACTATAATGAAAATTGGATTTTAGCTTTCAGGTTTTCCCGGTGAGCAGAAAAATCTGTAATTATAGTCATTCTCATAATTTTAAAATGTAAGATACAAGAACCGTGTTAATATTTGGAGGCAGAATTAAAGGAGGCATGAGTAAGTATTTTTGGAATGGCTAGCTATTGAAGGTGGTGGGTTTTCAGTCACTGGAAGCATTCAAGTAGAAACTAGACAACTATTTGCTAGGGGTATTGGTGCTATGGGTGTGGGGAAAAGTAAGAAGTTAAAACATGAAAGTTGAAAATGAATTAAACAACCTCTTAGAGTTTTTAGGGCCCAAGAACCCTAGGATTCTGTATGTTAGTTCGTGTCCCTAATGTGGAGGTCCATTTTTATTTATCTGTGATGGTAATTTTGTGTGTTTGGTTTTATGTACAATTGAAATGTAGCTCCCGTCCCTAACCCTAGATCTTTAAATACAGGAGTATAGGTGACAGTATAAAATCTTTACTAAAGAAAAATTAGTCTTTTATGTGGAATAATTTTAATAGAGGTATGTTTCCTAATATGTTTCCCTGTGTATATTATGTGTGCATACTGAGGTATATTTATTTTAATTTGAACAACTGAATTGCTATTGGAAAATAATTTGTCTGAAAGTTAAAGATGACATGAATGAAAACAATATGCATGATGAATTTTCCATTTATGAGGACTATTTAAGGATGATTTATTCATAATAAAATCATATAAAGCTAGAACACTTGAGGAAAAATATATATGTATTTTTTTCAATATCTGTTACTATATACGTGTGATTGAACATGTTTCCTTAGGGAAATTTTCAAAAACATTCACTTCAGCCCCAGAGCAAGAATAAAAGATATATTTCACCTCTAAAAGGCACTGTCCTGCCAATATTACATGAAATAAGGAAAGATCTTTGCTTTGTGCTAAAATACACTTTAGCAAAGGATGGAGTTGTCTATGTTGATTTCTTTATAGCGAGTATCATTAGCTCTAGGTGTAGGACAATTTAGAACAACTTCTCAGTTTAAGCAGCCAGATACAAGGTTCGATTTTTCACATAAAAGTACTAGAAAGAAATGACATGATTTGAGGTTCAAAAATACGGACAGTTGGTCTGGATTATCACTGTATGGTCTTGACTCAATAATTGATACCAGAGGAACAACTCTTCTAAGAATTCTGGAAACTCAGCCGCAGAGAGGATAAGATGACCAATCATGGCTTCCTGCGTGAACTCACCATAGGAATCAGGGTGTTGCCCTATGTGATTCCGCCTCCAAAATTCTGCTTGTTATTCTTGTTGTTAATTACAGAAGAAAGAACAAACTCCAAAGCATAAGCACAGGGTGACACAGGAAAGCCAGCAACCAAGTTAGTGTTCTACCCAAGAGAAGGACAATTAATGTTGGAAAGACTGCTACTTCCTTTGGGGCTTTAGTTAGCAGCAGTTCTCTGAGGGTGTGGGTGTGACCTAGATTATCACCTTGAAATACAATATTTTAAATGTATTTAAATGTACAATATTGAAATAAGAAGTCCCTCTTTTTTTGTATAAAAAAAAAAGAGGGACTTCTTATTATTACAAGACCAAGATGCAATGCCCTCCAAAATAACCCAATTACAAAGAAAAGATTTGGAAAGGGTAATGTTATACACTAAAAGGCTTAAAACATTTCAATATTTTCTTGGCAGATTGCTTTGGTTTCGAAACTGTAAAAGAGGAACACATCTTTCACAATCGCTTAAACTGTGATGTTAAGTTAAAAAAAAAACTCAAGTCACACTAAGAGGTTTAACCATTAAAAGAAGTAAAAACATAACTAACTGGAAATACTGAGTAGAACCTATGATTTGTTTAATTTCTGTGAAGTCTTATTTTTAACCTTTCAATTAGGAAAAATAGTTTGCAACTCAAACACAGTTTGATTACTTAACCCCCCTCTAAGTCACATATGCCTTTTAATAGTGACTCTATCAAAATAGCCAGAGTAGACCATATCCCAGGGAGTGATTAAGAATGAGAGAAAAATGAAGAGTCACACGAAGCAGAAAAAAGGTAAAAGAACAGCAATGTTGCATTTTTATGAACTGATGTTTTGAAAGTCATTTATAAGAAAACAACAAAATTATGGCAGTTGTTATCGAATAACCTGCTTACAATAAAGTACACAGTGTACATCTTTAGTTTTAGAAGATGCAGTTATGTGGACATGGAATAAATAATATGTAACTAGAAGTTTAATAAAATACTAGACTACTAAAAATCTGCAACAGGAGTGAAGAGGTAGGTACCTGGTGCTTTTGAATCAATCAATATATTAAATTAACAATCAATCATACTAACAAAACTGTGTTAACAGCAAACTTGAAACAGCATCTAGCCAATCAAACAATATTTTCTATATCCTCAGAATGACAAACTTGTATTACTGGAGGCAAAATGAGCATCCACCAAGCTTATTTTATTCATTATACTCTTCTATTAATTGTGTTTACCTACCTGAAGTTAAAAAAAAAAAAAAAAGCATTGGAATTGCAAAGGGAATGCTCTCTAAAAGAAATAGATTGTCCTCCCTGGAGAAGCCCCCCGGTCGCCACGCCTGCCTTACCCAAGGTATGTGGACTCGGGGCGATAGTTCCAGCTGATGCTCTGAGCAGCCACGTAGAACTGCCTTAGCCGCGCTGCTTCAGCCCCTAGGCTCCCCCAGCCTCCGCAGCTGGAGCCCAGGACCACGAGGACCCAGAGGCAAGGGCGAGCTGGGAACATGGTTCCTTTCCTGCCTCTGCCTCAGCCGATTGCGCCCGGCTTGGCCGGGCTTGGCCGCTGTCGGGACTGCAGTGAGCGCCGCGAGGCTGCGGGTGGCAGTGTCCCCCTCCTCTTCAGCTCCCCCAGGCGTCGCGGCCGCTGCAGCCCGCGCTGTCCCCACCTCCTGGGGCCTCTCCAGGCTGGGGTTGACTAGGTCACCGCTCCAGATGACAGGAGGTATTAGGGAGAGCAACCAGGTTAGTGACTGTTTTACTACCGGTGAAGAAAGGGCAGCAATCAGCGGCTCTAGCAGGCAGGGCAGTGCTCAGGGATTCGTGAGACGGGGCAGTACTGCCCTCCCACGCCTCCATCTGCTCACCCCACGGCTCAGTAGCCGCTCACCGGCCCCCGCCACCGTAAACACCGCCTGCGGCAGCGTGCACACTTACCAGGCGCTCTGCAAGTCCCAGGGCGGTGGGACCCAAATCCCTTCACCACACTGCTCTCCTTCTGATCTGAGGAAGAGGGCCTTACGCCCTGTTACTGGGCACAGGAATATTGCATCTTCAGGTGGTGAGGAAGCAAGGGGATGGTCACGTGAATGGGGCCTGCTGGCCTGGCCCACTTTACTGACTTCTACCCATGCACAGTTCTGTCTTTTATTTATTTATTTATTTATTTTTTTAACATCTTTATTGGAGTATAATTGCTTTACAATGGTGTGTTAGAGTTCTGTCTTTAAAAAAAAAAATATATATATATATTGAAATATAGTTGATTAAATGTTGCGTTAGTTTCAGGTATACAGCAAAGTGATTCATATATATATATATATATATATATATATATATATATATATATATATAATTTTTAGATTATTTTCCACTATAGGTTATTATAAAATATTGAGTAGAGTTCCCTGTGCTATACAGTAGGTCCTTGTTGTTTACCTATTTTATATATAGTAGTGTGTGTATTTTAATCCCAAACTCCTAATTTATTGCTCCCCCCTTCCCCTTTGGTAACCATAAGTTTGTTTTCTATGTCTGTGGGTCTATTTCTGTTTCGTAAGTAAGTTCATTTGTATCATTTTTTTAGATTCCACCTCTAAGCGATATCATATGATATTTGTCTCTCTCTGTTGCACAGTTCTGTCTTGATAAGGGCCTGTGGCCACCTAAGGCAGTGACAGAGGAGAGGGCTTAAAGAGCTTCACTGAGGGAATCAGACCAGATTTCAATCCCACTTACTAGCAGTGTTCTCTTGGATAAGTGACACAACCTCTCTGGATCTCAATTTTGACACCTGCAAAACAGAGATGATAATAATAGTTTTTTCCAATAGGGTGGTTGGGAGGATAAAAGAACACTGTGAAGTATATATAATTCCTAGCAGTTGGAAAGCACACAGCACGTGTTGATTACTATGATTATATTTTTCCTGCCTCCAGGGCCCTTTATGTATCTCAGAGGATCACATGGCCTTAAGATATGATTTTGCTATTTATAGAGAATCTGAGAATTATCTTGTCTGAAGCATCATTATGACTTATCCCGGGTCCCCTGAATCTACATGCCTCCAAGCTTCTATGATTTGTCTCAACAGATTCAATAAATTGTAATCTAGCACCTCACATGAGATCTCTATGATGGCTTTAGTCTCCTCAACATATCGTCTCCGTCTTTGCTTCTTGGCTGATATTATTTGATCAACTCAGACTGTCCACTCTCTGAAGTCCAATCAGAGTTCTATCTCCTTGATTCTGGGCCAAATTAACTTTTCCATTTTATGAATTCCTACCACACTCTTCAAATAGCATACTGATGTTGATTACTCTCTATCACTTTGTATTGGTGTCTATCGTGTCCCCAACTAGATTATAAGCTATTCAAGAACAGGAACAGTGAGTGCCTTATCCTTCTGTATCTATAATACCAGTGGTTCCCAAAGCTGATAAACCATCAGAATTCCCTGGGGCGATTTTACAAAAGGTAGATTCTGACTCAGGAGACAGGGTGATAATCATCGTCCTATAACACGGAGCCTAGTGATCGGCATAAAGTAAGCAGTCAGAGACGCTATGTACAGTATATGAGTGAAACTTTTTAAAAGCAATGTGTCCCTAAATCCCAAGGTTACTACCAAAATTCTTGCAAAATCTTGTAACCTTTAGTTAGACTTTCACCATTTTTATTTGCGTGTTTTATTTGCATTTTTATTTGCATGTTTACCTAGTCTGTGTGACATGTTCATTGCCTCACATTTCAACAGAGAGGACAACTATATTGTTTGGCTCTATGTTTTTTGTATCAGTTTCAGACAACTACTGTGTAACTTTCAATAACCTATTTATTAAGCACGTGAATTAAAGAACGTGTAAAACACACTCAGGTGATGAAGACATTTTTCTGCTTCTCTGATTTTCTTGTGTGTTTATGGTGGTGGTAAGATACATATTTGCTCACTGAAGGGTTGAGCTTGTAATTGGGACTACTGTGATTGTGCATTACATTCATGTATGCAAAGTGACGGACACAGATCTTATTCAACAAAACGTCAAATAATAGAACGCGGCATTTGGGGGAATCCTTTTAATTAGACGTTCGAGTATTGGTCTTTGGGTCCTCTGGGGGAGAAGGACCGGTGGAGGGAAGGTCTACAGTGACATGTACCTTCCTGTCTTGATTCTTAGTCTTCTGCAGCCTCTGGTGCCATCCAGAGGCTTCTCTTGAAGCCTTGCAGCAGAGGTCTAAAAGCCTTCACAAACAGCAAGCAGTGAACACCCAGGAAATCCTACAGAAATTCCTTCAAGTCAGAGATGCCTCCCGCCTTCCAGCAAAGTAGAGGATGATTTCCTCCAATCCAAAAATAAAGAGGCATTCTTATTTTTCTGCAGTCTGGTCTTCTGGGGAGTCAGATGCTCCAGGCCCTAGTTAACTAGTATCTCAAGTGACAGCTGGGGCAGAGCCCACAGACCACGGCAGAAACATTCAATCCCAGCTTCTGAGGCTTGTGTTGGAGGAAGAGGAAATGGAGCAGGAAGGGGTGGTGGGTGGAGAGTTGGGGCTTGTGGTACAGTTCTTCTGCTCCGGTCCAGAGCTAATCTAAAGGAAATTCCATGCCCTTTATTCACAAGTATTTACAGAAAACTGAGGCAAATAAACTACAGTTATAGTCAAGTCTGTCGGGAAGGCTGATGTTCAAAAATAGGATCCTGTGGAGGTTGAGTGAGGTGACCAAGAGAAGGACAGGTCTCTGAAAATGAGACAGAAAATTAAAATAATTATATTTTCCCGAAAAAGATAAAAGAAAGCTCTCATCATATGTACCCCCTAAGGCTTAGTATAATCTTTTTCTAGATTCCAGATATTCTGCCATCTAGGCTACTTCTCTTAGGAAACTCAACCATTCACTGAGCTTTTTGGGAGAGAGAAGTTATCATATTACTTTTGTTTTCCTAGCAGGTCGCATAGGGAATTGGCTCCACAAAGTCTGTAAAATTTTTCTAGCACTCGTGACTTCTGGTGATCAAGCAAAGCTGCAGTATCAGTACCACCTAGAAGCCAGTAATTGAATGTCATACATCCTGACATAAGTTATGTCTAATTAGAACAGTTCTATCCTGGAGGAAATGGAAATCTTCCTATGAACTCACTTTCTATTGTCACTCTACTGCTATACTTGTCCCCTACTGCCAACACAATTTCCTGCATGGTTTGAACATTTAATACATGGTTAAAATGTGACTCATGATTATATAAAGAAAAGTCAAGCTTTATATTCTTCCTTTTTCCCTTACTGTTCTATTTCCTTCAAAAATACTTTCATAGATAACTTACCTTAAGGGCTTGGGTCAAATGCAGCATTTGTAAAAACTCCATATGTTCCTAGGTGGCTAAAGAAGAGAAACACAAAGATGACCTGCCATATTATGCTTTGTCCTTGACCCCAGTCCTGCACATAGTTCCTCCAGAGACCATGGATTACCATCCCACCCCTGGAGTTCTCTGCTTTTAGTGGGAAAGAAGAATAAAACCAAAGAGATTTTCAAGATCTCAGTTAACAGCTCTGGGTAATTTGCATTGCACTTTATACCCATGTTATTGTTGATGCTTTAGGTACTGAATACTTGCTGTGCCCCTGCTGCAGCCTCTTCTTGGTGAATTATAAAACTCCAGCCTTGATACTTGATCATGTGGCAATAGTTTTCAAAGAATGGTAGTACTGCTCCCTATAGGCATTTTTTTAATACATAAATTTATTTTTATTTATTTATTTTTGGCTGCACTGGGTCTTCGTTGTTGTGTGCGGGCTTTCTCTAGTTGTGGCGAGCAGGGGTTGCTCAGCAGTTGTGGCGCAGGGGCTTAGCTGCTCCGCAGCATGTGGGATCTTCCCAGGCCAGGGCTCGAACCCGTGTCCCCTGCATTGGCAGGCAGATTCTTAACCAATGCGCCACCAGGGAAGTCCCAATATAGGCATTTTTTGATTTTCATAATGATCGAGACTTACTATTGACCTTTAAGCAGGGGCCATGGGTGCTGGATGTCCTAATATGCCTGGGGCGCAAAAGAATTGTCTTACACACTCCACATAACTTTAGAATAGCTACTCAACGTTCACGGAGGTGAAAAATCTCTGATCCTGCAACTTAACTGCTTTACATATAAATATTAATTTTTTTGTGCATCTTTTAAAATGTAATTGCCATGTGAATTAAGGGAAGATAATAACAGGTTTTCCAACTCTTTACCAGAGTTGTTCATCATTTAAAAAAATCAGGTTGGTGTTGGCAACGGTTCTGGTACTGTTTGAATCACTAACAGAATATTCCTCTCAGTTGACCTTTATGCTGTTGCCTTCATAGTGATTCTATTTGAATGAAGGTACAAGCATCTGATGACCCCATAGCATCTGCTAGTGTAGTGCCTCAGCGCTAGCATTTTATTTCCAAGTCACTCTCCCTTGTGTTGTTCCTTTATATTATCATTAGGGCACCTATTGATTTTTAAAAACATTATGTATTGCTAGGACATATTATCTGTATATTTTACTTCAGAATTAGTCAAGGGGACATTGCCAAAGATTTGTTTCAAAAAGGGGTCATCTGTATAATCATTCTGACATACTACAGTGAATTAAAAAGTCAAACTAGAAAAACTTCATCATAAAACATTTCCATCTTACCTTTGAGGGTTCAAGGGGCTTTTTCCTTCATCTGAAATAAGCAAGAAGACACAGAAGATTGGTTTAAGAGTAAAAAATGAGATGAGGGAGAAAGGTCATGAGTGATAGGGGAGAGTCAGCAGACTGATTTCCAGATGGGCTCATTATAAGAGACGTGTAGGGAACATCCCTCCCTAAGAGGTGGGACCTGTTTTAGGCTAAATTAAACATTCAACGATATGTAACTCCAGAATCCTCTCATCTTTCTCCTCTTCCCTTTCAGTAACAACCTCTCCTCCTACCTCTGGTCCCTGCCTTCATCTTCTTCGCTACTCTTGGTTATTGTTGAGACCATTGGTTCTCGAAACTCATTTCTTTGGCACTGGAGGCCCTCTGCCTTTGCATCCTTTGTCACACTCCCTCAGTCGTTATTTGGGCAAGCTAAGCGAGGAAACAAATCCAAACCAACATAACAGTGGATGTTTTTCTCGCCTGATCACCTATGTGATTGGGGGCCTCCTGTCTTAATCCAAACAATGGACTCTGATAGTGGAAACTTTAAACATGGCAGCAGGTCTGTCACTCATCCCATGGGTAGATAAAAAAGGAAAAGCATCTCATGCCTAAATACATTTAGAAAATATTAAGTGACATGAAGATGAACAAGTATATTTATTACAGGGCATGATTGAGCCTTCAGTGTAATAATGAATGCGCACTTTGAATTTGCAGGGGAGGGACACAGTATGCAGCATTTTCCTAGTATTTGACCATAGAATCCTAGAAAGTTTAAAATCAAATTGGGACAGGTCAAGGGAAAATTCCCCATCTCCACAAATGAATTTATTTATTGTAAAGATAGTGGAGGATAGGTGGCTGCTGGTCCCTCTCCACGGTTCAGAGGGTTCCCTGGAAATGTCTCAAAACTAAAGAAAGAACTTGGGGGAAATGCAGGAATAGGGTGATTCCTACATGGTAATGGAGATTAGGATTCAGGTCTTAGGAGCTCTCACCTCTGCCTTCTGGATTTGGTTAGCCAAGCACAAATGTTGCATGGAGGGACTGGTTGTAGCTTTTTGGTCTGTAAGGAGTGTTATTGTTTGTCTATTGTCCTATTTATTCACTCACAGAAGAGTATATGAGGGAACATTAGAAAACCAGCCTAATGCGCTGGTGGCTTTGTGAAGGGAGAGAGCATGAGAATAGGAAACAAGGGGTTCTTCCTCTGAGCAGTTGAAAATAGGTAGGAAAAAAAAAAAAAAAAAAAAGGTAGGGTGGGAGGGAGGGAGACGCAAGAGGGAAGAGATATGGGGACATATGTATATGTATAACTGATTCACTTTGTTATAAAGCAGAAACTAACACACCATTGTAAGGCAGTTATACTCCAATAAAGATGTTAAAAAAAAAATAGGTGTGGAAATCTCAATTCCATGAGAATGCTGGCAGGTACTTTTAACATAGCCACTTTCTGTTCCTGGATTTGAGCATCCCTGACCCCTCTGATACCCCCAGTTACTTTCCATGAGGAAAGATGAAGAGACCCATTAGCTTATTAGAAGAGGATTGGCTTATTATTGGCTTCTCTTGTTGTGGAGCACAGGCTCTAGGCATGCGGGCTTCAGTAGTTGTGGCACATGGGCTCAGTAGTTGTGGCGTGCGGGCTGTAGAGCACATGCTCAGTAGTTGTGGCGCATGGGCTTAGTTGCTCTGCGGCATGTGGGATCTTCCCGGACCAGGACTCGAACCCGTGTCCCCTGCACTGGCAGGCGGATTCTTAACCACTGCGCCACCAGGGAAGCCCCTTGTTTTCTTTTAATGCAAATGTTTTCAGATATGAACTACTGAAGTTGTCGGTTCACTGCCCTGCCCCAAATCACATGAAAGAAGAAAATAAGGAGAATATTCTTTCCTATTTACCTTTTTGTCTGCAACGCTTTCTTAGCAGAGCCAGGAGTATCCCACCCGTCACTAAACCTGTTGTAGAAGCCACTGCTCCACCAAAATAAGTCAAGGCTTCCTGGATAGTCAATGGCCCCGCTGCAAAATAAACACATGCACACGTGCAAGACATAAGAAGTGTATTGTGCAGAAGACCATCATTCCCCCAGGAGGTCCCCAAGAGCTCTAAGATGTGAGATCAAGTAAGTCATCAAAGGTCCTGGCACTGCTAACAACCCGGCACAAAAAGATCTGGAAGTCATAAACCACTGCAACAGAATGGGATGCACGCAGGGCCTGATTTTCTTCCTAATGCTTTGATATCAAACATAATTTCCAAAGGAGTCAGGGTAAGGACTCAATAAAAGGAATTAAATGATTAAATGGTAGACACAATAAATGGAAGTTTGGATAAACAAAATAAACTGTGGGTAATTGGGGGGGGGCAATTGAAGATTTTTATGTGATGAAAAGTAGTTACAACAAGCTGCTAGAGAAAAGAAATGAAAAAAAGGGAGGGGGATGAAATAAACCTTACAAACAGATGGAGCTTAATTAAGGAAGATATATTGTATTTTTGGAGGTATATGTTAAACAAAGATCTTCTGAGATAATAAATTAGGATTCTGCATTAAATAACCTTCAGTTTAAAACATTTTGAAACTTCAAGATGTACTACACACAGATTATAAAGAAATGAGAGTATTCATTTCACAAATTGGAGCTTTGAAAAAGGAGTGGTGATTGTTTACACAGAGTCACTGAATTTGATTCCCACTGCTTTGCATGAGGTACAGAGATGCTATCTGATTCATTGTGAAACAATTATTAAATGCAGGGGAAACCCAGTGATGGAAAGCAACCACTGTCAGAAATACTCAGAGGAGAAACACTGATTTCATTATTTTCCATATCAAAGCAACTTCTTAACCCATATGAGAAATAAACCTTGGCACGCTGGCATGATAGCTGACCACTGGCCATTCTCTTGGCACACTGTTCTCGCTGAGCCATTAAGTAAACGACCCTCTGGGCAATGGAAGCTGCAGGTTGATCCATAGCTGAAATTTCCCCGAGGGTTGGAGCAGTTCATCACTATTGGCTCAGTAACGTGTAGCTTGGAGCATTTGACAGCTGCAGAAAAAAAGAATGCAGGAAAAACAAACATATAGAATGAACATAAAAGAGATTATGGATTCATTTGAAACCTGCCTAGTGTTGCCATTAGATGAGGTAGAATACAAAAGATCAGAAAGGAAATGAGCTACTTTTAACATTCCCACTAGCCCTTCCAACATCACATGTACTAAGATATCCACTCAAAGAATGATAGCCAAAGAACTAGGATGGGCACATAGTGGCAATTCAATAAATACCTGCCAGTGGATTGATTGATCTTACCTACCAAAGTACTATCTACAAAATTTTGCTTCTCAAAAATACTGTTGTCCTAAATGTCATTATTACTACCATTGGCAATAAGCTGGCATGTCAGCACATATTTCTTAAAATAACAAGTGTTCAGCATAGCTGGCCTCTGGAAGTTTGAAAGAGGTAGAGTCTGCCATACTGATTAAACTATTTATCAGGGAATTTCAGGCTATTCTCCTAAATTTGTGGATAGAAAACTAAATATAACTCAAATTTAACTCAACTCAGGAAACTGAATTTAACTCAGACAAATGTTATTAAGCAACAGTGACATTTGCAAAGCACTCTGCTGTGCTTCCTAGGGGGTACAGTGATGAAAGAGACACAGTGCTTCGTGCATAGGGCGATAGGTCTTCAAGAGGTATCAGTCATGATTAACTTTTTATTTAGCTTCCAATTATGAAAATATGGAATATTTACACTGCCACATCATTAACAGAATTGTAACTTATATTTCACAATTCATATAGCTGGCTTCGTGTTTAGCGTGTGTATTGTTCTAACACATTTTGGACATTTACATATGTGTCCTCCTTTAGGTCTTTGAGTACCAGGGCATTACCTTGTGACATAAGGAAGGGGAAAAGTTGGTATGCCTGTTGCACATTGCTTCTAATTGGGATTGGTGTGGATTTCATGGAGGAGCTGACACTTGAAGTGGTCATTGGGGTTGGATGGGATTTTGACAGGCATGTCCAGTGACTAGCTTGCTGGAAGATAGCATCAGAACTGCCTGTTCCTTTTCACATTACCTCTGCATGCTGGAGCTACTGCTGTCCATTGTCCAGAAGGTGTGCATCGGAGAGTACTGTCTCCCGTGAGTGTGAATCCAGCTTTGCATCCGAAGTGGCAAGTAGTATTCAAACCAAAGGTTCCCACATGATGCTGACAGGACATTGTTCCTTGCTTTGGAGTGACGAGGGATGGGCATTGCACCTCTACAGTAGGAGCTGATACTATGTCTGTTGTGAGAAAATGTTTCAATTTAGAGAGCTCCCAATTAGAAAGAGCACAACAGAGTTAAGACTGACATGGAGTAACTGCCTTCCACTCCTTTCATCATCAGGGAGGTTCTAGCAATAGCTCCTTAAGGAAGTTAAGGAAAACTATTAAAATCAGGTATGGAAAACCAGATGAGAAAAATGATCTAAAATTGTCCTTGGAGAGATGATTCTCCTGGCCAGAAGAAGAAATTGGAGGGGGGGGGGGGGCGCCGTCAATGTTACTGATACTAAAAACAAAACAAAACAAAACCAGAATAATTGGTGCAGAAATATAAGAATTCAGTAGAAAGAGAAATATGTATAGGCCAATTGCTTGCTCAGTGCTGCTTTATTGGGAGGTGGTATTGTCCTCTGGCCAAAGGTCAGCATGAAATGTGAGGCGTGGATATTGCCACTGGCTGTCACTAACTTGCCACGTGGCAGAAAGATGGCAGTTGGCCCCTCTCCACTTCAGTTCCTTGATTTGAAACACTGGACCGGTGACTCCACCCCTAGTGCTCTCTCCTGGCGATGAAGCAATGGAAACCATTCAATCGACTCAACAAAGCTCTTTGAGACAAAGAGGCCACAATTACGAAAGAAAATTTGTGCTTAAGAATCGGTGTTATCGTTTATTCACAAATGTGAAAAAGTCCTGTCACTCCTTATACATTTTTTAATCCAGGCTGTGTTTCCTAGACCCCAGTAGATAACCCACTTCATGACAAGAAGTGGAGCTTTCACAATAATAATGATATCATGTGTACCCGTCATATACTAAGAGTGTATATAAGTGTTTGTTATTTTTGTTGAGGAAATTTCCAGAAGAAGAGCTGTCCGGGCAAGTGTATCCTGTTTTACCGTCACAGGTCGGTTGGGGTGCTGTCCATCTTCCAGAAGCTGTGCATTCAACATGGTTGGACCCCTCCAGCTTAAAGCCCTCATTACAGGAGAAATGGCAGGTGGAGCCAGCAGTGAATTCTCCATGAGTGTCAGGACAATCCAGGCTTCCCTGCTCTGGGGCAGATAGTTCTGGACACTTGATGGCTGGAGAATCAAATCAAGAATGTCACAATCTCCAAATTGATTTGGAAGCCCTGTTTTGCACCAAATTTATTCATTCACATTTTCAACAAATATTAACTACTTATTGAGCTCCCACTGTGTCAGGTGTTTTGCTAGGTAGCAGGCATTTCGCAATGAACACAGCAGGCCATGAAGTACAAAGGGCAGGGGGAGGGATGGTGGGCTTGCAGAGAGGAGTATAGGGAGAAGTCACAAAAACAAAGAAGTCAAGGATTTAGGCAGTCATACTCAAGAATTCACAATTTCATCCTCTTCTCTCTACACCTGCTGCTTTAGAGACCTCATAGCCTCCCCGCAACTCTCACTGTCCTATCTGTATAAATGCAGTCCAGGTTTTCACTTCTGTCTTTCCTCCTGCCTGAGACTACTTCCGGTTAGATATCCTGCTGTCTCCACAAATTCAACATGTCTAAACCTGCAATGATCATCTTGGGTCCTAAACTACTATTTCTTCTGTTTGGAGCCCCAGGCTTTTTTTTTTTTTTTTTTTTTTTAACCACAGTTTCATAGCACAGGAAAGCTCAAAACCTCCTGGTAAAGCTAGATTAGTTCCTGGGAAGTCCCTGAACTGACCTCATGTGTTCTTGCCTCTGGTTCTTGGCTCGCACTGCCCTAAATTTCTTTCAATTTTTACCGAATAAAATCCCACCCCTCCTCTAGGATCCAAATGAACACAGCCTCTCCAAAGCCTCTGCTGATCACTGCAACCTGAAGTCTTCTCCTCTGAACGCATCAGTTTTTTCTTTGAACTCATATGCTGTCATGTCACATGTCATCTCTTCCCTCTTCTCCTGGATGGAAAGCTCCTAAAACCCAAGAACCATAAATCTTTGTGTCTCCCACAATTCACACTGCAGGATCTCAACAACTATATGCCAAGTGGATGAGCAAATGAATTTTTAATTTACTATTTCCCTCAAAAACTGTTTTGATAAATTATTGCAGTTACCTATTTCTCTTAGGATCATGTCTTTCTCCCCACGAAGGTCTCTGACATAAGACTGTTATTTATCAACAAATATTGGATTATTGACAAACTGAGTGACTGTTCTTTCTTTAAATCCAAGGCTATCTGAAAGCAATGCCTTGGTCAGATAAGGCTCATTTTGCTTAGCTATTTTGCTTTTTAAAAAAAAAAATCTCTTGAAGCCCTATGTAATGCCTCATGGAAAAGTGATGTATTGGCTTTTACATATTGGCCCACGTGCTTTTTGGTGGCAGGCTGTTCACTGAAGGATTGTGGATCTTTATTGTGTGAATCCATTCAAATAGCCAAAGTACCATACTGAATTTCAGTTTAGAACTCTCAAATTTTTGAGTAATTAATAAATCCATGCCTGGCAGATCAATTCCATTTATCAGACATTTATTAAACATATCTATTGGTGTAAGTCATAGACATTAAATCATTTATGAACATTTTCACTAAAATAACTTTTTCAAAATCTCCAAGAATTTCATATTTAAGCCCAAGAAAATACATAATGTCAATTGCATGAGAGCAGGGACCTTGTCAGCTCTTTTCAACACTGTATCCCAGGCAACAGTGCCTGGCACAAAGTAGGGGGTCCAAAAATATTTGTCAAATGAACGAATAAGTAAGTTAGCACAATTTAATTTGGACACATTCTAACACGTATTTTTACATGGTGTGAAAAGAAACAAGAGGAGTTACTATTTTAAAAAATTGATTTAAGTGACCCCTAGTATACAAAGAGAATTACTACAGCATTAACTCTACTTGGAGGATATTGCTTTGGTCTCAGTCTTGTCAGTCTTTTTCTGACAAGGTTATAGATATAGCCTTTTGTAGCTAGGAAAGTCTCTAATCCTTCTTCTGTAAACATGAACCTTGTTGAATCTAAGGACTAACTTGTGTAAGGAAGCATGTTTTCCTGTCTGAGGGGCAGCCTTGGTGAGGTTCATGGAAGCCTAACCCAGAACTGGCAAGTGCTGGGCACTCAGCAAACATGGGCTGAATTAAATTTGTGGAGTTGTCAAGGAAGTTGTTGGAGTGAAGGGGCCTAGTGCAGATGTAGAGGAAGAGATTTTTACTAAGGAATGACCTCTGTGGGTAACTTTAAAAAGTAGTCATATTCTTGAGCCTACTCTAAAACTTTACCAAAACCTGAGTCATTACAAGAAGAATAGAGAATGGATAAGGGTTGCTTTTATCACCATACTTAATGCTCTATATTTGTGGACTTAAAGGCAGTGCTGCCTACTGGAAAGGTCTTCACTGATGTTTTTCTGTAATCCATGAAGTAGCTGTACACGATTGCCTGTGAATTCATGAATTATTGGGATCACTGGTACTCTATTATTATCTTATGACATATTTAGTTAATTCTCTGTTGCTTTGTATTATCTCTTTTTACTTGAGTTGGATACAGTTTTGTCAAGAATTTTTTGGAAAGAAGATATATTATAAATAATAAATTTAATTGAGTTGGCTGTTCTAAACTCAAATTTTAAAAATAAAGGCTAGGAATCTTCATGGAGTCAGAGAAATGTTGGGGGAGTGGAGAAATAAAACAGAGATGTGAGCGAGCCAGGCCAGAGCTTAGAGGGCACCAGTTTGCTATATTTTAGAACTTGGATGAGCAAAGATGTGGCAGAAGGGCAGAGCTAGGATTGGGGTTTGGAACCAGGACCCATCCCTCCCCATCAACCTGAGGTTGGTCATTAGGAGTTGGGTCCAGCAGCCAAACATGGTCTCCAGAGGGTCAGTGACAAAGTGATTGGGAAAACAGTAATCTGTGTCAGGATAGTGGCTCAACAGGTGGTGATGTGGGGGACACAGAAACCGGATATAAGCAATTCAGCACTGCTTAGGTTCAGGGAAAGGAATTCAGGTCCTGGGGTGGGGGGGGGCAAAGGCTGGGAGGAGACTGGGAAATACAGGCAGAGCTCAAGTCCTAGAGAGACCAGGAAACTGGCGTTCTAACTAAAAGGGAAATATCTGTGGACCTACTCAAAAAATGGAACCTCACATTGTGCTGTGAAGCAGGAGACTCAGCTTTGCACCTGCCACACCACCCCTCCTTACTTGGTGGCCCTCAAGCCCTTTTGATATAGCCCAGGACTCTGAAAAACACCATGTGAAAAATCAAGGTTCAGTGCTGAAGGGTTAAAAATTCATGGACTCGGGCATATGGGAAAAGAAGAGGAACTATGTGCCTAAATCTAGAGAATAAATTTAGAGAATGAGGTAGAAACACAGGTACAAAAGCCAGAGCTGATGATCAGGTGCACACAGGGTTGACAATTCCAAAGCCCATAGTTGACTAAAGCTGCTGCCCCTGGTCGAGTTTGGTTCTAGACACTGGGCAGGGCTAGGCCTGAAGGGTGGTGGGCAAATGCCGCCTCGTGTGGAGAACAGGAGGTGGAAAGGAGTGAGGGGAAATGGGGGCTTCAGAGATTACAGATTTAACAACCATGTTGATTGCATATATGATTTAAACTTTAGTGAGATATCTCTTAGGGTTTTTTTATTCTTTAGCTTTAAAACAGAATGTGGAAAAACAGAGCTTATGATAAATGCCCATGGAATAAACAAACGAGTGATTGAGAAATAAGTGATGAAGCCCTAATGATATCAGCCATAAATGTTCTAGATTCCTCCGGTAGCTTGTAGTATATCTTTTTAACAGCAGGTGATAGCATTTGATGTCCTTTAGTCTACAGAATTCGTGTCCAGGGAAGAGACCTCAAGAGTTGTTGTTTTTTTTTTTTTTTTTATATCGTTATTGGAGTATAATTGCTTTAAAATGTTGTGTTAGTTTCTGCTGTATAACAAAGTGAATAAGCTGTATGTGTACATATATCCCCATACCCTCTCCCTCTTGCGTCTCCCTCCCACACTCCCTATCCCACCCCTCTAGGTGGTCACAAAGCACCGAGCTGATCTCCCTGTGCTATGCGGCTGCTTCCCACTAGCTATCTATTTTACGTTTGGTAGTGTATATACGTCCATGCCACTCTCTCACCTCATCACAGCTTCCCCTCCCCCCCGCCGTATCCACAAGTCCATTCTCTACGTCTGCGGCTTTATTCCTGTCCTGCCCCTAGGTTCATTAGAACCATTTTTCTTTAGATTCCATTTATATGTGTTAGCATACGGAGACCTCAGAGTTGATCTCGTCCACTCCTCTGCTTTTGGAATCGAGAAAATCAAGGGTGTGACATGATGTACATGGTCCATGACCCCACGGAAGAGCAATACAGGTCTTTGGATATTAATCTAGTGCTCATTCCACGAGAAGGAATAAGTGTTTAGCTCTTTTCACTGATAGATTTCTATCAACATATTTTCTCATTTGATCACTCTCATTCTCTCATTTGATCACTCATTTCGGCAACTAGACAAGAGCAGTGGAAAAGAGTAAATTTACAAGTGACAGACCCGGGATTTAGAAACCTGCCACTGTGTGGCAGTGTAGTGTAGTGTAGTGGTAAAAGCTCTGGCCCTGTAATCAGGCTAGACCTGGGTTTGAATCCTAGCTCCTTACTTCCTATCTGTTGGATCTTTGCCAGCTATTTATCTTCCATTTCCTCATCTTTAAAACGGGGAGAGTGATAATCATGTTAAGGATTGTTGTGTGGTCTGAATGCAAAAATGCATATGAAATAGCTGGTACTTATTTACACAAGCAATACAAATTAGCTATTACTGCTGGTATAGTACGCGGAACAATAGAACAATGGCAACTTTTGAAAGTAAACCTGAGCTATAAATTAATCAATTCATAAACTTCTATTTTAGAGCATACTACATACTAGGTAGGTGTCAGTCAGATGTTTCGGGGGAATCAAAGACAGATAAGATCTGGCCCTTGCCTTTGAGGATCTACTAATTCATTGTCAATAGGGCTGGAGCTTGAATAAATTTAACCAGTAAATGATAAGCTTCAATTCAACAGATACTTGTCACACACCTACTTTTTTTTCTGTCTAGTTGCTGCAGGAAATACAAAGGGGAATGCGGCACAGTTAATGCCCTCAAGGACCTCATAATCCATATAGAAGTTGAGCAAGGAGAAACATACACAAATAGCTAAACTGTGAGATCCTTGAGGGGTTGGGATGAAATCACATCCATCCCTGAGTAAGCTCAGTGTCTGGGGCTTAGTAGTGCTCAGCGAAGGTGGATGTGGGAATGAATGAGTAAGAGTGTAGTAGAAAAATTCTTTATAATGAAGTAAAAGTCCCGGTAACATAGCTGAACTTCATCACTTACTAACAGTGTGAATTCCGACAAGTTACATAATCTCTGAGCCTCTATTTTCTCATCTGTAAAATAGAGACAATACTGCCTATCCTCATTATTTTAGAATTGTAATAAACATCAAATGTCACAGTGACGCTAAAACACGTTATAAAACTATGAAATGTTTAAAGTTATTATTATAAGACTATTCAGAGAAGACTTCCCTGGTGGTGCAGTGGTTAAGAATCTGCCTGCCAATGCAGAGGACGCGGGTTCAAGCCCTGGTCCAGGAAGATCCCACATGCCGCAGAGCAGCCAAGCCCCTGCACCACAACTACTGCCTGAGCTCTAGAGCCCGCGAGCCACAACTACTGAACCTGCAAGCCACAACTACTGAAGCCTGCACGCCTAGAGCCCGCACACCACAACAAAGAGTAGCCCCCGTTCACCATGACTAAAGAATGCCTGCACGCAGCAATAAAGACCCAATGCAGCAAATAAATAAATTTATAAAAAAAAAAAAAAACATTCAGAGAGAGAGAAAAGCTTTTGGTCTAGATTGTTACGCTTTGTGGAGAAAGCTTCCTTTAGCTTAAGAACAGGTTTACCTGAATTCCTGATGATCCTCCATGCTATACTGTTACTTGAGAAGCTGTAAGAGAGGATAGACCCATGGTCCTACCGTCACACGTTGGCGGGGAATCTGTCCAGTGTCCAGATGGAGTACAGTCCAATCTTTCCGGTCCAGATAGAGAGAATCCCTCATCACAGGTGAACTGGCATGTGGCCTTATAACTGGAATCTCCAAGAGGCTGGACACAGGTCTTTGTTCCATTCTGCGGGTTTGGGAGAGGTGCGCAGGTAACGGCTACCGTGGGCGTGGCCGAGGAGGAGAGAGGAGGTTGTTTTAGAACACAGAAACTTAAATCAGTGTGTGTGTGTGTGTGTGTGTGTGTGTGTGTGTGTGTGTGTGTCCTTAACGTACCAGGGCAGCATGGGGTTAGAAATGATTGTTTGAATTTCATGGTGCTTTGTCACCAGGTAGAAGTCTTGTACATGTGAAATAGCAGCAGTTGACAGTGGATTGGTATCCTGAAATGCTCACCCCCAAAGAGCTTTAGAGGTGATTTAAAAGGCAGCTGGTGCTTTGTTGGGAAAGATAGTGATGCAGCTCATGTTAGTTGCCCCCGGACAGGAGAAGGACTGGCTGCTTCCTTGATACCTTCTTCAGAGATAGACCTAATCACCTTGTCATAAAACAATGACAAGTGATTGGAAATAGGGAAATGGAGTAAAATACTTTTTCCCCTTCCAGAAGTTCCTTCCCCCAACCAAGTGGTGGAAAGAATCTGGGTCCAAAGCCTGCCTCTGTTACTTACTAGCAATGTATCTCTGGACAATAAGCTTTCTGAATCTCAGTTGCTTCATCTATGAAATGGGAGAAAAAACAATCCTTGCCTTGCAGGGATCCTCAGTTATATAAAACAATAAGTTAACTAAGTCATAGGCAAAAATTAAATTAAAAAATATTTTAACAATCATGACACAAAGTAGGCACATAATGTAACTGGCCATCTGCAGATACTCTTCCCACCAGTCTCATCCTACAGTGACCAGCCCCAGATGACCCTACTTGTTCACCTACAAAAAACAGTAAATAAGATCTCATGGTTCTTTGCCACAGTTTATCCATGTGGAGTTTGTGGTGCTAGAGGACTTGATTTGGTTGGAGATCATGCTGTGTGACTTTTGGCAAGTTACTTAACCTCTCTGAACCTCAATATGTTCACCTTTAAAATGTGGAGAATAGCATTAAATAGCTCCCAGGAGTTTTACAAGGCTAAAAAGTGAAAATACTTTGTATGCAAATGTTAATGGCCACCAAGATATCCCTCAGCCAATTAGTGAAATAAAACTCAGATTAAACATATTGGCATTAAAAAATGAAGGCTAAGAGAACGCATGGTTTAGGGTGTTTCTTCTTCACTGTTTGGCCTGATTGGGTAGTGTATGGCTTTAGACCAGAGACAGTGGTGGTGTGGATGAACCTAGGGCCATTTCCACTGATTTGAACTGCTTGAGGTTTTGAGAGCATTTTCTATTTCTCTTTCTCTCTCTTCCCTTCCTCGCTTCTCCTTTCCTGCTACATTTCACCCCCAACCCCCCAATCTCATCCCTTTGTTGAAAGACCTAGTTATTTTCTGCCACTTGAAAAGTCTTCTTGTATTCAGTGTGGGAGTGGTGGGTAAGGGAGAGCAGACAAGTCAAGAAGCCTATAAACTGTAAGGACAAATTGGGAGGGTGTTGGTACCATGAGTCCGTTTGCAGCCCTTTTGTGGCCTTGCCTCCTGATAGCTCGGGTGGGGATACAGGGGCAAGGGGGACCTTGGAAAGGGAAATTGAGAACACTCTCTCAAGAGCATTACAACAGCTTGTGAGTGCAAGCCTCGTGGTACCTTCCTGCGCAGACCACATTTGGGTATTTCACTTGATGCTCGCCCAGCAACAAGAGGAGAAAGTTCAGTCAGAGTAAACAAAGAACTAAAAGCGGAAGGGAACTGGAAGGTCACAGGAAGCCATGGTGAGTGTAAGCCTCCTTGCTGTGAAACACCCACAGGCGGGCCAGTGTGGGGCAATGAACTGCAATCTGTGCCCTGAACAGCCCAGGGTTGTTCGGAAGGGTGCTAAGCATTGTAACCCCTCCTCAGGGACTCCAAGTTCTTCCCCAAAGCTGTGTGGACTTGGTAGTATATCCAGCCTTCAGTGTAGCCCGGGTGAGAGCTGAAGAGCCAAGGTCACAAGCCTCACCTTGGTCTCTGCAGACCCAGCTCAGAAGGTGTGCCCATCCCTAGCCCCTGTGGCTTGCCGTGCTCTCTTGTGCCTGGGGCTAAAGGACACGCAGTTCTGTTGAGCTGGTCAGCCCCTTTGTTCGTTCGTTCGTGCGTTCATTCACTCACTGTTGACCTAACTTAACAGTAGTGTGTACGTGTGTGTGCATGTGTGTGCTTGTGTGTGACCTGAATAGCAAGTGGTTTCCTCTTTATTAAAAACATGTTTCTGCCTGCTTTCACTCATGTTGGAAGTGGGTACGAAGTGAAAAACAAAGGCAAACAATGCAGGATTGGCTAGTATTTTACCTACCTAATTTTATTATTAAAATTGTATATATATGCATCATAAAAATACTAATCACATGGAGGAAAAAGTGGGAAGATATTGGAAGAATTCATACAAGAATGGAGAAACATAACCAGTGTCTGTTTTAGGGTTGGGTATTTGGGGGAGGTATTTAAGAGGATTTTTTTGTTTCTCTATTTTCTTATTTTTCTGTAGCTTATATAAATAAAAGTTTTATTTTTTAAAAGCAGTATTTGCCATAAATGTAAGTAAATAATTGGATACATTGAGTAGAAAAAGGAATGGGGAGTATAAAAAGCGTACCTCTGTGCTTCAATTCCTAAACATAGATGATTAGAACCGGTTCTATTCCATACAGTAACTGCCTTTACTTTATATCAAGTGTAATGCAGATAAATATGCTTATGCTGAAGATATACTTTTTTTCTTCTGAGAATCCTGTTGACCTTGCCTGTACAGATTAGTTTCTTCCTCTTTTCATCAGTCTTCACTTTATCCTAAGTGGATCTCTCTAGTCTTACACAGATCTCGGAGGATGTTTGCAGCATCCTCCGAGATCTGCAAGATCTGCAAAGTGTAAATTCTGCCCCTCCCATTCCACTATTAAACCCGGGAGTTACCCCCCATTCCACCATTGTACTCCGTGGTTCCTAGGAGCAAAGTGCCAGATCAGTCTTGGAACAACCATCCTGAGGCCAGTTCTTCCCTCTGGCCTTCTTTCCAGATACTATCATTAGCCAAGTGAGAACAGCCCACCTGGTTCATGGTAGGAGCCTTCATGTCCTGGGAAAGGCCCCAGGACAGAGTTGGCACCAGGCCACCACCCCACCCCCCTGCCACCGTCCTCTTGCCAGACATCCTGTCGCTTGTGGTACCTGCCTAGCCCCTGAAGGCATTTGCATTTTGGATCCCTGGGTTACCTGATGACAGTGTTTATTCATTTTCCAGTCCATTTCAAGTTTCTGTCCCCTAGACAGTTACCACCTTTAAAATACAGCTTTTTAAAATAAGCCTACAGTTTATTTCCAAGACACTGGAAAGAATTCATTTTACCTTGGCATTCTGGAAAAGGAGCATTCCAGTTCCCCGTATCCAAGCATTGCAGCACACTTGCTCCCACCAGGAGCAAGCCCTCATCACAGGTGAAGCTGCAGGTCGACTGGTACCTAAAGGCACCAAAGGGATGGGAGCAGTCCACCTGGGCCTTGTTTGAGGCTGGAAGATACTGGCACTGCAACGCTAAGGAGTGAGGAAGTGAGAAAGTAAGGGAGTGAGGAAAGTAATAAACAAGTACTCATTGATTTCCACCCCTTAACTCTTTCTAGTGCCAACAAGAGGGATTTCTGAATTGGGCACGTTTAACCTGGAGGACGAGAAAAGTGTCATATAATCCCAATGCCAAATGAAGGACTTTATGAGGAGATGTTGAGCCATTGTTAAGCATTTGGCAATATGTATTCATAGTTTTAAAAATATCGTACTTTTGGACCCAAGAATCTATGCTAAGTATGTAACAAGATGCATATCAAAAATCAGTTCAGAGAATTTTTATCATGATATTATTTGTGAGAGCAAAATATTGAAAATGAACATAAATGCCACTAATTAGAGGCCAAAAATTAACTATCGTGGATGCATGAAAGGAATATGATATATTTCACCTTGGAAAGATATGGGAGGTGTCTCAATGTACAATGTCAAGTGAAAAAGCAGGATAAAAATTATATACACACCATGATCTCAATCATATAATGCAGATGGCCATAAATGGAGAGAGCACATGTATTCTATATATATTAAGTCTTTTCTCATCTTTAAAAGGGGAGCAATAGTTTTAACTACCTCATGGAGTTCGACTAAAATGCTCAATAAATATTATCTATTATTATTATTACTAATAGTAGTAGTAGCAGCAGCAGTAGTAGCAGTAGTAGTAATAGTCTTAAAATCATTATAGCTATGCATCAGATGCAGACCTTGAAAGTCAGAGTGGAAAACGCTAGGAAGGCCTACCAGGGGAGTTATTGAAACCACGTATCTAGATGCTTAAGAGAATAGTCAATTTTCTCTTCTGGATGATTAGACATTTACCTGACTGGAGACAAGAATGTCTCCAGTGACCCCTTAAGACCCTCTCCTTTTAAGCATGTCAAAGGGCTCTCTGTGTCTTTGTCTCTCAGACAATACATTCCCAGTACCTCCCATTCCCCTCGCTAAGCCTCACCATCATGGTGTTATGATGATCTATTCCTCTACTGCCTCACTTTTTTTTTCAATTTTTTTAACTGTAGTAAAATACACACAGCATAAAACTTATCCTTTACCACTTAACCATTTCTAAGTGTACATTCCAGTGGGATTAAGTACACTCATATTTTTGTGCAACTATCACCACCATCCATCTCCAGAACATTTAACAGCAACTACCTATGCCTCCTCTAGGCCCCAGCAACAACCATTCCACTTTCTGTCTCAGTGATTTTGACTACTCTAAGTACCTCCTACATGTGGAATCACTCAGTACTTGTCTTTTTGTGATTGGCTTACTACACTCAGCATAATGTCCTTGAGATTCATCCATGTTGTAGCATATGTCAGAATTTCCTTCCTTTTTAAGGCTGAATAATATTCCATTGTATGTATGTATATACCACGTTTTTCTTATCCATTCATCTATGATGGACACTTGGGTTGCTTCCACATTTTAACTGTTATGAATAATGCTGCTGTGAACATGGGTGTATACATCTCTCTTCAAGACACTACTTTCAAACCACTGCCTCATTTTAAAATCAGGTATACTTAGACCCAGGGTTCACATAAATTGCTTGGGATCTCACATGAAATGCCAATATTTTCACTTCTGGGACATAAATTCTTTGTGGGATACCTCTTGTAAAAAAAATAATCTTCGTGACTTCCCTATGCCTCAGTTCTTCAAGAGCGAAATATTGAGATCATGAACTATTTAAAAGAGATCACTTTGTAAAATCAGATCAGAGACATATGATTTACAAGGTAATGTTATGATCATTATTTTACCTACATTTGTAAAGCTCATAGCAGTTTTTTTTAATAAATTTATTTATTTTATTTTATTTATTTTTGGCTGTGTTGGGTCTTCGTTGCTGTGCGCAGGCTTTCTCTAGTTGCAACGAGCGGGGGCTACTCTTCATTGTGGAGCATGGGCTCTAGGCGCCCAGGCTTCAGTAATTGTGGTGCGCGGGCTCAGTAGTTGTGGCCTGCGGGCTCTAGAGCGCAGACTCGGTAGTTGTGGCTCACAGACTTAGTTACTCTGTGGCATGTGGGATCTTCCTGGACCAGAAATGGAACCTGTGTCCCCTGCATTGGCAGATGGATTCTTAACCACTGTGCCACAAGGGAAGTCCCTCGTAGCATTTTTAAGCTTGCATTTACACACATTAATCCACAACCAGTAGTGAGGCGGGTAAGGGAGATAATAGTACTCTTATTTTGCAGGTGACACTGAGTTTCAGAGAGACCAAAAGCTTGTTGCCAGGAAATGACAGAACTGGACTAAATGTCTTGTCATTACCCTTCCACTGTTCCATGCTGTTCCTCATGCATAATTCTTTCCTCCCAGCCCCCTCTCCTTCATGCCAACTCACGACATCCATGTCAGTCCATGCCTTGCGTTTCAGGATACTGTAATAAACACATGCCTAAGACTGCCCTCACTCACCACTTCATCCCGAGTGCCCACACAAAGGGCCTGGAACATAGTAGAGTCTTAGTGAATGTTTGAATAATAAATGAATGACGGAACTAAATGCACATGCTGATGCCTTGAATAAGCTGAGAGGCATGGAAGCAACGTTCTGCTATCACAGTACCTTGACAGACTGGGGCTGGCGCCGTCCACTGTCCCAAATCAGCACATCGAACTGTGCCAGCTCCTCTCAGTGTGAAACCCACAGCACAACGAAAGCTACAGTTGGTGTTGTACTGAAATGCTCTCGAAGACAGGGAACAATCCATGCTTCCATGCACAGGACTCTCCAGAGGTTCACAGGCAATGGCTAAATGGAAAAAGTGATCGTCTGATACTGGGCAGTAGAAGGGCTCAATTCTTTCTCAGAAGAGCCCCTTGAGAGATGCTCCATCTTTTCAACCCACATTGTCAGTATATGCAGAACCCTAAATCCTCCTTTTACGAAAAGAGCTATCTGCCGGGAACACCTTGCCATGCCCCTCTTTACCTGGATCACTCACCTGCCCTTCGAGTCTCAGCTTAGACTTCACTTTCCTTAAGAAGCCTTCCCTGCCCACCCCAGCTCGGGCTAGAAGCTCTTCCCGTGTGCTCCCACAGCCCCTGTTGTTGAGCTGTTCATGCATTACTGTAATTCTGCCCCTTAGACTGCAGTCTCCTTGAGGCTGGTGTCATTCTTCCAGAGTTGTATTCCCAGAGCCTGGCAGTGTTTCGGACATTGAAGGTGCTATTTAAATATTTATTGGCAATATTTGCGAAATTGGATCTGGAAGGAGGAGATATAGTACAGACTGGACTTTTAAGGAAAAAGCTGGAACAACATAGCTTATTGTTGGCACTCTAATACCGAGCCCTATAAAATGATCCTGAAAGAGCCTTGTCTCTTGAACACAGGATGTCATCCTAATCAGACTTCAATTGCCAAGTGAGTGCAGCCCAAGGTCAGTTCCTGAGCACAATTAAGCCCCGAGTGACCTCAGTTCTGATAAAGACTGGCTTCCTCCTGCTCTTCCTTGACAAAGCATTTCATCTCCAGGATACTCCTGGAGTTTTTCAGAGTATAAAGACTACCTGTACACTGCGACCTTAGACCTCTGTTTTTTACAGAATCAGGGCATTTAAGAACCAAAGACCCTCTAGTGTTTCTCGCTTACTTGGCAGATGAGAAAAGTGAGGTCCAGAAATTTTAAGTGACATTCCTAAGGTCTTATATGTAGACAGTAGTAGAGCTGGGTTTAATAATCCAGGTCTCCCGGGAATTCCCTAATCCAACATTTCATTTCCCCCCATCCTAGTCCCCATTTTTGCTTTATAAGATGAAGGTGTGAGGCGATTACACGGAATTCAGTTTTGTGGTATTAGCTAACTGTCTAGAATTGTGTCACAACCTCTTTTTCAATGCAGTGTTCCTTCGATCCTTTGTCAAAGGCTACCACTGAGGGCTATGAGGAGCAATCTCTCTCTGTGTCCTAGTAGCCACTGTTCTGACTCCATCTGAAGTATAGGAAGGACACTGACCCACAGCTTCTATGCACCAATGAGGCAGGGAGGGAAAAAAGAGGCAGAAACAAAGGCTGTCTGCGAGGTACATTATACAAGCTATTGAATTGTATACTTTTTATATACTTCGTCCTCATTGAAGCTCCTTGCAATTCGTAGCTCATTTCATGGAGGAGAAAACCATGCCTCCCGGACGTTGGACAACCTGTTTCAGTGCCAGAGCCTGGAGGAGGTCATCCTGACGTTAAGAGCCCTTGATCTTTCCACTGTGCTGTGACTCCTTCCCGGTGCACTGGGGGCTGCTAATGAAAAATCCTACCCTCGAAGGCTGGCAAGGGTGCAATCCCCCAGCCAGGGCCAGTGCAGCAGAGTGTGTCCCAGCCCCTCACTCGATGGTCAGGTTCACATTCAAATTTGCAGCTGGAGCCATTGCAAAGGCAGTGAGGGGATGGACACAGTCCAGGGTTCCTTTGCTAGGGGCTTCCGGGAGCTGACACTGCGTAGCTGGAGAGAACAACCAAGGACAGAGAGAAAGGTACTGAGGAAGGAGAAAAACCATGCCCACAGCTAGAGAGCAATGGTGAAACCACCTCTGGAAATCCAGGTGGCGCTAGGAATCTGTAAGGTTCAGGAGACCCTAGTGATGTTTGTCCAGACTTGTATGTAGTACCAGGCTTCAGGGGGACCTAAATCTCTTTAAAATAAAAGACTCCTTCAAGCTTTTTCTAATGTCCTTTATTCCCTTTACTGCTATAAACCTGTTCTGGTAGGTCTTCTAGTGTCTACTTACAGATGTAGATGCTACCCTTTCCCTCTTACGTGAAATTTATGAATGAGGTCGTTCTGAAATTGCTTGAGGGCAGTGAGTTTGGGGGAAAGGAAGACTTTTAAATTTTGTTTAAAATAAGTAGTAAAATCATCCTCTTTTTTTTTTTTCTAGAGCCTGACACTCTTTTCCTATCTCAGATGAACACAATCTAGCTGAGTGGTAGGTAAAAGGAGAGTCAAGTTATGGTGATTCAGGCCAGTTTCTCCATAAGCTAGCCAGTTTCATCTGTGCTCCCAGCAAGAACCAGGTGCAGTGGACATTATACATCCCCAACTGCCTGAAACTCACCTTTACACACTGGAGCTGGGGCTGTCCACACCCCCGAGGCTGTGCATTGCACCACCTCTGGCCCAACTAATGCAAATCCCTCTTCGCAACTGAAGCTGCAGCTGGACTGGTGCTGGAATGCTTTTGCAGAGTGGAAACAGGTCATGCTTCCTTGCTCAGGAGACCTCAGGGGTGGGCACTGGACAGCTAAAAACAACCACAGAACAATGGCATGAGACCTTAGATTATGCCTAGCACCTTGGAAGCCTTAAGATGCTGCAACAGCTGTCTGCATCTTCCCAAAGTGTCAGGCAGGTGATGAACTTCGGTGGTTAAATGGTACTTTCAATAGCTGTTTGGAAAGATCCAAGCATCCTTTTGTTGTTTACTTTTTAAAGAAGCAAGGTAAAATGATCAAATTAATAATACCCAACCCCTAAATCATTATTGTACTCTGTTCACTTTGCAATTAACAAATGGAGAAGGACCCTTTTGTATTGCTTTTGCCTGAGAATCAAGAACCAAACTGACTACCTCACTCCACAGATACAAAATCATGAAAATTAAAATTAGTGTTACTCTGGTTGCCGGGTAAGAGTCACAAGCAGAATTTCCCATCTCATGTAGATCCTCATTATTTCCCTTGTCTTTTAAATGGGGGGAGCTTGTTCTCCCCTCTGAAATTCTAGTTGTGAGTGAAGATGGAAAGAACTGGGTCTACATACCTACACACTGTGGAGGCGTATTCGTCCAGATTCCAGAAGCCAAACATTCCAGTTTGCTGGGTCCATTCAGTGTGTACCCTTCAGCGCAGTGGAAGCTGCACTGTGTGTTGAAAGGGAAGTTTCCCAGAGGGTGACTGCAGTTCATGAGCACGTGTTGAGGGAGGTCAAATTCGCTACACTCTGTGACTGTGGGGACGAAATATTGATTTCTTTCTTTGCAGGTGGAAAGACAATGTCAGGTTTGCTACAAGCTGAACTGTTTGTATAAACCACCTGAACCAACCTCCCTGGACTTCTAACACAACCTGTTCATCTTTAGTTTTGTATTGGTTGCAACTTGGGAAATAATCACTCTTTCACTGGTTTTTATTCCCAACAAGCAAAATTAGCCTGAAAGAGTTCTCTTTGTTTCACTGCCTTTTCATTTCCCTTTTACCTTTTGAGATTTGGGGAGGAAATGCTCTCTCTAAGAATAAAGTGTTTTAACCCAGAGTGTGTGTCTCTGACAATTTGAGTGAGGCAGACTGACAGATGGTAGAGAGAGGCCCTGGGACTAGCCTTTACTCACTGGAGCAACTCCAACATGATTTTCTTCCTGGCATCGCCTCTAGCACAAGACCAATGACCACAGTGCTATCAACAAAATAGGGGCCTCACCATATTCACATTCTGGTCCATAGAATCCAGGGTAACAGGAGCAGGTGTAGTTTCCGATGGTCTCAATGCATTCTCCTTGCTTGCTGCAGGACATATCCTGGCAGGAGGCTGCATGGATACAGAAGGGTCAGAATCATGGGCATTCCCAGGAGGTGGGCAGAAAAGCTGGATTCTTATTCCAAGTCACAGACTTAGTCCCACTTGGGTAAGCTTGATCTAGCCAGACAACAGAAAAACCCCAGCATCCCCTGGAGAGCCAGCTTGTTCCCTGTGAAGGACACTGTCGGAGCCTGCTGGAGCATTCCCTGGCTTCTATTTCAGGCTGCATTTAGTGTTGCCCGAAGAGGGGTTGCCATGTGTGGACACAGAGGGACAAACGGAGCCACCAATACATGGGTAGACCGTGAAACTCCTCTGTGTGGTACAAAATAGGGTGTGGCTTTTAACCAAGAGGGTTCATAGCGTTGTATTATTACGGAAACTCCTATGACAAATATCACAGCATGGAGGTTAGGAACCAGGGGTGGCAGGGGTCATGCATACATAGTCAGAATCCACTCCCTAATATTATGTGACCTCAGGCAAGTTACTTCTTTGAGCCCGACCTGCCCAATGTTAGGGCCAAAGCCCTTCCACCTTTGGTCTGTTTTATGTCTATGCCCGACACCACATGGCGGAGGAGCAGAGGAGCTGAATGAGATGTTTAAGACCTACTCATGGTCAAGGACAAATGACCTTATGGGGAGCTGTGTCACAAGTCTACATATGCCAGATTTAGATGGTACAGAGATGACTGGCCTGCCAGGCCCTCCTCACTAAGTCTATGCCACTTGGGTGACAGCACAGAGAAGGGACAGAGTTTCTTTCCTGTAAGAGACTTGTTGAGGGTGTATGCACTATGCCCTTGGTGGTCGATTAGTATTAGAATTGATACCATGAAAGCGCTGAGAGTGTTTTTATTGATGAGGTCATAGCTGGGAGCAAGGTCTGTGGCTGAACTCTTTTCTGGTGGTGTTTCCTAAGCCCAGCCAACCACTAGTCCACATTGGGGTCTATCACAAGAGGCAATCCATGTGTCACATAGCAGGTTGTGCTATTTGGTCTCTATAGTCCCTCTTAACCCTGAGATGCTGTAGCTCTCTAAGCCATGCAGTGTTCTACAGCGGGAAGTTCCCATGGCAGCCAGTGAGTTTGGTGAAGCTGCACTGAACCACTGGGAAGGGTTCCAGGTGAAGAGAAGATGCAGGAAGCAACAGGAGCTCCTAAATAGAAGTTTGGTCCATGTCTTCCACCCTATTCACCTTGACCCACCAGTGCCTTACAGTAATACTTGACTGCCCTATGCTCTCGGAGCATAAAAATTTTGTCCTGACTGTAGCTTCCTCAGGATCTCAGAACTCTAGGAATGGAAGAACAGCCAGTGTTCTGTATTCTATTCCATTTCAGGGTTTCCAGGCAGGTTAATAACTTATCTATTTCTTGGATCTCCAGGAAAGAACATAATGGTGACTCAATGAATCAATCTTTTTTTTTTTTTTTTCCTTGACACCTTGTTCTGAGGTCTAAGCAATCCTGACATTTAGGGAATTATTCCAGCTTAGTTTTCTTGTTGCAGCCTAGTGTACCTATCTATTTCTCATCTATCTCCCACAGAGAACTGATGGTTCCCTACATTCTTTACATCTTGGATGGCAAAATGGCAATCAATGCCTAGAGTATTGCATTAGCGGAGGTAGAAGCCAACTGTGTTCGGGTGAAATTGTACCAATTAGTGACGCCTGCCGTTGTTGCAGGCTAGGGGAGTGGCCTTGTTCATTATCATTCATGCCAGTAATTTTCAATCTCTTTTCTTCCTCGCAAGCTTTGTTGAGGGAGACTATCTTGCAGATAGGGAGGCTGAAGTTTGAGTGGGGAGGGGAAGCAGTGGCATATTGGAACATCTCGTGGCAGCCAAGATAATCTGAGCAGGACAGTTGTAGGGAGGCATAGCCCAGGAAGGGTAGGGAGCTGACTGACAGAGCAGTAGGGTGAGCTAACCCTCTCGTAATGTCCATCCAGGCCTCTAAAGAACAGGTCATTATT
Organism: Balaenoptera ricei; assembly: GCF_028023285.1. Classification (NCBI taxonomy): domain Eukaryota; kingdom Metazoa; phylum Chordata; class Mammalia; order Artiodactyla; family Balaenopteridae; genus Balaenoptera; species Balaenoptera ricei. The sequence continues at coordinate 132,014,999 of NC_082639.1, forward strand.
TTATTTATTAAATATAAGAATAAGTTATTTGTAAAGCGAGATCTGACTACATGACAACGCGTGTATGGATATGTTTCCCCTCAGCTAGGAGGCTGTATGAGGAGAGGGAGAAAGTACAGGGAATACTCTATACTCTGTATTCTGTTCCATTATTGTTGAGGGCTTCTGAGGGGAGGTGTTTATAATCTAACAAATTTAGAACATATATAGCAGAGTGTGGGTGGCTTCTGTAAGACGATTTATTGAAGAAGAAGCTTCAGAGTATTCAGGACTCTCTTGCCCAGGGCATACTCTCCCTAGCTACAGTGTTTGTATGCTACCCAGGGCAAGGTGGGCTCCTCTGGATGGGAAGCCACATCAGAAAGATGGAATCAGTTCTGGCACGAGGCACATGGCCACAGGAAGACCAAGCTTTCACGCAAGGTCTGCTTACTCTGGAATCTGGAGAGTGGAGAATCAAATATACTCACAGGATCTCACCTTCAGTTACCTCTTCCCTTTCCTCACCCCTCATCCCCTACCAAAGTCCAATGGACCTGGAGATATGTTGTTGTTGAAGGGAATCTATAAAGCACTGTCATCCTTGGTCATGTTCTCAAATTGCCTCCTGAGAATGTTGAGCAAAGAGTGTGGTCGCATATGTGGCTAAAAATACCACCTTTGGAGTAAACATGAGTTTGAAACTGGCTCCATCATCAAGGAACTCGGAATCTTGGGCAGGTTCTTGAATAGCTCTGAGCCTTTCCCTCATCAGCAAAATGAGGGCAAAATGAGGGCAGTAGATGGAGCTGATTGATGAGGTTCTCATGAGGACTAAATGCAACTAATACTAAATGGACTAACGACACATGAACTAATAGTAATTCCTGGAACGTACTGATGTTCAATAGGTATTAGTTACAACTGTATCTCCTAGAGGCAAGGCCAAGTTCCCTCTCAACTTACACAGTCTCTTATTCTAGGGCACAGTGGTACAAACAAGCTCTGGACATAAATTTTAGGAGACAAATTTCCTGAGCATCTATTTCATCAATTATACATTAGAAGGGTGGACCGGATGATATTTAAAATTTCCTTCTGGCTTCAAAAGGCCAGTTTTCTCTAATCCTGAGCTTATATTCTTCAAGGTGCTCAATAATGCTGCTTGATTGACAGTTTACTCTTTGTTTTCATGTCCCTGACTTTGAGACTCAATGCCATTGACTCAGGGGCTATATTAACGAAGCAGGGAAGGCATTTTTTTTTTTATAAACAATCAGATTTCAGTGCAGAGAAGGCCCTACCTGTATAGCACAGCGCCCGCTTTTTTTTCCCGCAGGGCTCGTCATTCCACTTGCCAGGGGCTGACGAGCTCTTGATGTAGATCTCCACGCAGTCCTGATTGTTCTTCTTGTTGTTGGGCTCGTTGTCAGCCCAGTTCTCAGCCTCCTCGGTGAGAGTCTTTCTGGTTCCCACCCAGGTCCACTGGTTGTTGATCTTTCGGATCCCAATCCAGTAGTAAGAACTGTAGTAAGGTATGGCCTCATTGAGGTAAGCAATCTCATTTTTATTCTGGATAGCTACTAAATCCGTGTAGTACTTCTGGCAGAATGCCCGGGAATAATTCCATGAATATGATTTGTTGCTGTAGTGATAGGTCCACGCTGCCACTTCTTTCTGGTTAATTAGCTCTAAGGAAAGGAAAGTGTGGGTCAGGTTAGCACCCCTAATGAGAAGGAGAGTGTGAGCATAAGTACACTTCTGTGTAGTCAGATGAGTTGGACTAGAAGACAGATACCAAAAACATGACCGTTTTATGTCTAATCTGGTTGTTTGAAGCAAAAAGAGTGGTTTCCATCTTTTACTTGAAAGTATACATGAAGATGGAATAAGAAAATGTCCTCTTCTGAGGATCCTTGGTATTCAAGATCTGGAATCATAAGATATCAGAGTTGGAAGGGACCGTGGAGGTCATCTAATCTTCTCCTTTTATAAATGGAGGAGACATTAAATAATTTGCCCAAGCCCAAAGTAAATGACATGGAAAATGTCTCAATGGCGGCCTCATATCTCCAGGTGCTACCTCTTCACATGGAAAGTAAGATGCTTTATGATCTGGCACCTACCTGCTGGTCCAGCCTCATCACCCACCATATTTACTTTTTTAGCAAAACGTTAAGTCTCACTTCCATGCCTTTGCACGTGCTCTTCCTGCTCTTCTGGCTGCCCTGACCGCTTAGTGTGGTAACTTTCCTCCCCTACTTTCCTGACTTCTTCAGGTGGGCTTGGTATTCAGCTCCCACTGCACCCTTCTCTGTCTCCACCTCCCTTACTGCCAGGTATTGCAGCATCTGTCTATATGACATGGGTCTTATGTGCTAGATTTTGAATCCTGATGGTGGTCTCTTTTTACCTCTGGATTCTTAACATCAAGCACAGAGCCTGGCACTTAACAGGCATTCTCTCCATACTTGTTGGGTGAAACACAACAGGTTTGTGGCAAAGGCTCATTGTATCTCCCGGTTTGCAATCTTACACTCATCCCACTGCTCTGGGCCATTTCCCTTTGATAAATTACTCTACTTCCTCCATCTCTGCTTACTCACTTGTTAACACAGGTCTTAAAACAGGCCTTTTAAAGAGATGTTTGTGAACTCAAATGAAATAAAGAATGTGCCCCTTAAAGGTATAAAGGGCACTATGATGCGCGGTATTGTTATCCTAGCCGGTGGGAGCTCACCCCAGCCAGAAGAGGCCAGTTCCCATGTGAAGAGGTGTACAATGTAAGCAATCAAACCTGGAAATGGCTCTTTTTCCTGTTTATAAAGTCTCGTTCCTATTCAACCTTCTTCTCTGCTGCCCACAAGAGGGTCGTTTCCGTCTGTCCCTCCCTCACAGGCACCTCTGTGGCATTTTTTTGCCTGAAGACTTTATTCTGATGTCACCAGGCCTGCATATTGGCTTGCATGGACTCTAGGCAATTTTGCCTTTGGAGTTCCCTTCCTCGATAATAAAATATTAAAAACTATTTTATAACTGCATTGGTATAAAGATGAACATATTAGTATTATACACTAAAACATTTTTTTGGGCCTAGAAGGAAATGATTTTTAAAGAAATTAAAGCATTTTTGTGGGTCCCTAAAGGTAACGTGGGCCTGTGTCTATTGAGTCTAATGGATAAGTTGGTCCTGGGTATATCTGTTTACGTTCTTCCTGAAGCCTTTTCTACCAATAGGATGGTGTCGGGTGCATTTTTCCTCCAGGAATCTGGGCTTGAACTGTTTTCTAATACCTCACAACAACCGGCTACCATCCTTAACTTCTCCCACTTGGAGAAGTTACCCTAATCACTGAGGGCCATGTGAAGGGTTAGCATAAATTTTACCAGAGATCAGGGCACTGAAGCAAAAGAGTTGGGTGGTTCTGAAGACCACTCTCTGAAATCTCCAGTTCCAGATGGCTTTTAGGCAGCTGGCCTGTAATAAGAAAAGAAAACTTCCTTTTAGTATCCATGTGCAATCAGTGTGGCCAAAAAATTCTAGTTAATAATCATGGTATTGAGTTACAATCCTGCCTGTTTCCGTTAGGGGGTGGCTTAAGCCCTCTGCTCCCTTTTTATTTCTCACTGCTCTGCTTGAGTCCTACCCCAGTTGGACACTGCACCAAGGCTCAGGACAAAATTCATTTCTTCATTCATTCAACAAATATTTATTGAGTAACTACTTTGTGCCACTAGTATTTGCTTTTCTGACATATTTTGTAATATTTATGTAAAAAAACACTGTCATTATTATTATGCAGTAATCTCCCTTTAAGAACTGGTATGCCATACCCAAGATTAATAGGAAGTCACACAGAAACTCTATGATCCACACAGTTGTCTGACCTATACTTTGATGCACAGAGCATCAACTAATTGTGCTGTGCTATGTCGTCTATCCTGTATTATTGATCTATGTTTTCTTTTCTTGCTTTATCATTTCAGCACATATCTATAATATTATCCAATGCTTAATGTATACATGTATACGTACATATATGTTTAATTTTTATTAATATATGAATAATAAACTTATTTTCCTTGGATCTATAGCAAGTATGATTTCTCATGAGCTCCCTTCTGTTGGGATTTCATCAAACCTATTAACATTTTTAAAGCATTTTTAGACAAATAAGTTCTGTAAATGTTCATCCAACACCCTCATGTTACACATGAAAATACTGAAGGTTGAAGAGTCTAAAGTAACATTCAAAAGGACAGAAGCAGAGCCTGACTTTGAAACAAGAGGTTTTTCCACTTTACTTTTTTACTTTTGTAAACCTCCAGGCTTTCAAATCCATGCTGCGTTGTTGTCAATGAGAGAATATGTGACATGACCAAGCCTAGCTGCCGCATCTGTACTCATCCAGAGCTACCCCAATATAACCACCAACATAAAAATTGTGCATTTGCTTTGCAACTGAAGCTTTATTGCTCTTCCAGCCAGATTGCTACCCCAAACCCTTCCCATATAGAAATTCTCAATTGCCACAGCTGGGCTCCAGAGATGGATGATGTAGGCTGTATGCAGAGGGGGGGTGGTGGTAGTGTGTGTGTGCACGTGCACAGTGCATATACACTGTTGACCACAGCCAGACCAGACAGTGAGGTGGATACAACACAAATCAGTGCAAGTCTCCCAGATAGTGGGGTTATCTTTGTATAAGAAGCCTGGCACTTTTCCATCTAGGAGTTTCTGAATATTGTCTTTAAAATAAGCAGGCATATTTTGTGTTCTTAAGAACTAGGACACTAATCAACTGGCCTCTGCAGGACCTATTATCAAACACTGGGAGTATCATAATGTTATGATTTATGGTGCTGTTTATTTGCACAGGAAGTATGGTGATAATTCCTTAGTGGAAACTTAATCCCATGCAGTTCTCTGTGGATTGTATTATATCACCAGCTATTATTAGTACCATATTTCTATTCAGTACCCAAAGAGTACCATGCCAGGTTCTACAGCAGAAATCTTTAAACCAGAATGAGCCTGGCTTCCCAAGGGGTACACAAACAAGGAGGATTTAAGTAAATCTGTGTTCAGATTCTCAACTCCAACATCTGCACTTTCCTAAAACCGATCTGCCTACAAATGTGTCTTCTCCCATTTTATAAAAGAATAATACCTTTTATAACTTGACTCTTATTTATCATTAGGCCTTGCCTCTGTATGTAAAAAACATCAGTGGATGTGCCAAACAGAGACCATCCAAAATATTGGTTTAGATCTTGACAACTTGAATGCTTCAAATGATAGTGTAACAAATCTGTTTCAAGTCCAGTGGTTTCCATTTCTCTCTTTTCATCAGCTTTGATGAAGACCCACTTAAGTTGTCAGATTCTAGACCATTGACTAAATGTTGATAATACATCACTATGTAATTTGGGACATGAAACTTGGAAGGAATTCAAAGAATTGAGAGACATTGCTATAATAAGCTTCCATTTCCATTTACTTAGTCATATGAATAAAAGTCCTTAATGCTTAAAAATCCTCAAAAAACAAAATTTAGGAATAGAATTGATGCTGAACTTGTTTGATTGTATCAATAAATAATATTCATACAAGATTACATGAATAGGGAAAAAGCCCCTCTTCTCATGTAGAGATGCATCTTCAACAGCATTTTAAATAGGGAAGTTTAAATTACTTATCAAAATTTGTAGTATGTTTATGCTATTTTATTTAATTGTGTACTAAAAGTAATTGTCATGCTAACTCAATCAAAAAGGTGAAAAATTTAGCAGAGATTTATGGTTTCAGAAAATTGCATCTTTTACATTTCAACTTAATTATGTTTTTATTTGTGTAAAGAAGTATGATATAGTGATCAATAAAATACTTTAACCTTAGAAATGAATTAGATTTAAATTCTGTAGAGGAAGTGAAATAGAAATAGGTGTTAAAGAAGAGAAAATGAATAATATAAAATTCCCTACTATTAGAAACTAGTTTATGTTTTTTTAAGTGATAAGTGTTATCAGATCACGATGGCATTTTATTCCATTGGATAAATTCTAGGAAATGATGTTATATTTATTTACTGTAAAAGGCCAATCTTTATAATGTACTGGAAATTCCATCTTTTATTTAAAAACTTATGATGAAAAAACCTTTCTAAGTGGAGAGCTAAAATTTTAGCTCTCCACTTAGAAAGGTTCAAGAGGTTATCTAGTTTTTCAGAATTTTTTTGGAGGTACAGAAGCAAAAATATTGCTGGTGAAGAGCACAGTAGTGTAGCCTAATGAAGGGGACCTCAGTATTTGCCTTTGAAACTCTACTGCGTTTCTTCTCGGGTAGATTGGAGGAGGATCGCAGTGTTTTTAATCTAGTGGTGCTCTTCCTGTGCCCTTAGAAAGTGGTTTTCTTCCTGTAGAGAGTATTTCTAGGGGTTTCTCTGGCTTTGGGACCAGCTCAAGGAAGTGTGTTGGGACAATGACCAGATGAGGCTCCTATTCCCTGTCTCCATTCCCAGCTCCTCCCACCATCCCAACAGAGCTGTTTTATGGTTTAACTTGTTTGTTTAAACTTTTCAGTATGGTTTGGTTTAAACAAAATAGAGAGAGAGAGAGACAGAGTGCTAGTTTTGAACATTTTAAGGTTTTAGAGGACTGGTAAGTGCTTCTGGTCAAGACACAATATCTAAGAAAGGAAAATGCAAGTCATTGTGTGTCCCCTGCTTTAATCTGACCATACTTTTCTGTTTTTTAAAATCAAATACCAAGAATCACCTCTCATAGAATGTTTGAGAGCTGTAGGAAACCGTAAAGATTACTCCAAATCAATTAGGCATTTCTCCAGCATTCTTCAGCAGGTCTTTTGGACCATGGATGCTCGAGATGGGACCACCATCACTGCCTATCACTGAGACTCAGCGAATTTAGATGATTTGCCGAAGCTTCCGCACCGGAATGCATGTTGGGTTAACACAGTGATTCTTATTTTCACAGAACTCGTGTACTCCTTTGAAAGTCTGATAAAAGCCATAGTCAGGATTCTTTTTTAAAAAATTGCAGACTTGCAACTTTTTAGACAATTTCAGAAGGTTCATGGACCCCAAGTTCAAATCTCCGTGTTAACTGTAAGGCAGCACCTTGACTCATTGGCAAATGACAAGGGTTTTGTGTGTGGGTGTGGAGGACGAATGATGCTTAAAAATCTTCATTCGAGTAATAATTTCCCTCTGAAACTTCCTTGGGGTGGGTAAGCCTTCTCACATCTGCCCCTGCTCTCAGTGTCATCTTTAGGACAGGGGTCTACATTGGTGAAGAGTTAAGGATTCTGTCCTGGTGTTTGTTACTAAACAAGTTACGTGTTGAAACAGCAGGAAATGCCTCTCTAGGAGGAGCAGCTGTGTGCTCTGCTAATTTTTACCTTAATGTTCTTTGGCAACCTGCTTCAAACTGGAAGTCACTGGGAAGGAGTCTGAGATGGGGTCATTAGAATAACATCCTGTGCCTGTGTAAACCTTCATGAAGGCTGCTTTGCACCGTGGTAATCTTTAATTTTACTTTTCAAATGACTAAAAGTGATTGCAGGGTGAAGAGAGAGGCAGAGACAAAGTAGAAGGAGCCAGAAATGTTTTTCCCTCGACCTTTGCATAAAAAGAGGTAGTAAATGCCAGTAGGAATCCCATGGCTGCCAGCATTCTGGGTGGCTTACAAAGTTGGCAGGAATGGTACCATAGAAAGGCGATTGGGGGAGGGGCGGAGTCAAGATGGCATACTAGGAGGATGTGGAATTCGCATCTCTGCACAACTAGGGCACCTACCAGGCACCAGTGGGGGCCACGGACACCTAAGGGGACGGGAGGAACCCCCAGCGACCGGGTAGGACGTGGCACATTGCGGGGAGTGAGGGGGGAGGAGAAGTGGAGGCAGGACAGGACTGGCACCCACACACCCTCACCCAGGACCTTGCCTCCAAACTGAGCAGCTCCACACTTGGGTGCTGCCTCTCCCCTTCCGCACAGGTCCTAAGCAGAGGCCCCGCCCCATGCTTGAATGTCGCCCTGCTAGGCCCTGCCACCAAGGCCTTTTCTGGCTGCATGGGTCCTGAGCCTAGGCCCCACCCACCCCTAAACCCCACCCCTGCCTAAGTTTCACCCCCACCTAAACTCTGCCCCCCATAGCCAAGGCTTTCTTTTTTTTCTTTTTTCCTCTTTTAGATTGGGGTTTTGTTTTACCTTGTTGATTCATTTATATTTTTATTTTTTCTAATAAATCTTTTCTTTTTCTAATTTTATTTTATTCTTTATACTTTGCTATCGTTCTGCTCTTTTGGGCTTGTTCCCCTCTTTTCATTTTTTTTTCTTTTTTCTTTTGTGGTTTTCTTTTACCTTGTTGCTGTTGTTTCAATTATATTTTTATTTTTCCTAATAAATTTTTTATCTTTCTAATTTTATTTTGTTTTTTATTCTTTCTTATTGTATTACTCCTTTTTTTCTCTTTTCTTTTTTCTTTTTTTTGCTGCGCCACACGGCTTGTGGGATCTTGGTTCCCAGGCTGGAGGTCGGGCCCAAGCTACTGTGGTGGGAGCTCTGAGTCCAAACCACTGGACTAACAGAGAACCTCAGACCCCAGGGAATATTAATCTGACAGAGGCCTTCTGGAGGTCCTCATCTCAGCACCAAGACCCAGCTCTATCCAACTGCCTTCAAACTCCATTGCTGAACACCTCAGGCCAAACAACTAGTAAGGCAGGAATACAGCACCACCCATCAAAAAAAAAAAAAAAAGAAATGACAAAAAATATGTTACAGACAAAGGAGCAAGGTAAAAACCTACAAGACCAAATAAATGAATGAAATAGGCAACCTACCTGAGAAAGAATTCAGAGTAATGATAGTAAAGATGATACAAAATCTTGGAAACAGAATGGAGGAAATACAAGAAACATTTAACAAGGACCTAGAAGAACTAAAGAGCAAACAAACAGTGATGAACAACACAATAACTGATATGAAAAACTACTCTAGAAGGAATCAATAGTAGAATAACTGAGGCAGAAGAACGGATAAGTGAGCTGGAAGATTAAATGGTGGAAATAACTGCCAGGGAGCAGAATAAAGAAAAAAGAATGAAAAGAATTGACGACAGTCTCAGAGACCTCTGGGACAACATTAAATGCACCAACATTTGAATTATAGGGGTCCCAGAAGAAGAAGAGAAAACAGAGGGTCTGAGAAATATTTGAAGGATTATAGTCGAAAACTTCCCTAAAATGGAAAGGGAAAGAGTCAATCAAGTCCAGGAAGCACAGAGAGTTCCATACAGGATAAACTCAAAGAGAAACACACCAGGACACATATTAATCAAACTATCAAAAATTAAATAGAAAGAAAAAATATTAAGAGCAGCAAGGGAAAAGCAACAAATAACATACTAGGGATCCCCATAAGGTTAACAGCTGATCTTTCAGCAGAAACTCTGCAAGCCAGAAGGGAATGGCAGGACATACTTAAAGTGATGAAAGGAAAAAACCTACAGCCAAGATTACTCTACCCAGCAAGGATCTCATTCAGATTCAATGAAGAAATCAAAAGCTTTACAGACAAGCAAAAGCTAAGAGAATTCAGCACCACCAAACCAGCTCTAGAACAAATGCTAAAGGAACTTCCCTAAGCGGGAAACACAAGGGAAGAAAAAGACCCACAGAAACAAACCCAGATCAATTAAAAAGATGGTAACAGGAACATACATATCAATAATACCTTGAATGTAAATGGATTAAATGCCCCAACCTAAAGACACAGACTGGCTGAATGGATACAAAAACAAGACCCTTAGATATGCTGTCTACACGAAACCCACTTCAGAACTAGGGACACATACAGACTGAAAGTGAGGGGTTGGAAAAAGATATTCCATGCAAATGGAAATCACAAGAAAGCTGGAGTAGCAATACTCATATCAGATAAAATAGACTTTAAAATAAAGGCTGTTATAATAGATAAGGAAGGACACCACATAATCATCAAGGGATCAATCCAAGAAGAAAACATAGCAATTATAAATATTTATGCAGCCAACATAGGAGCCCCTCAATATACAGGGCAGATGCTAACAGCCATAAAAGGAGAAATCGACTGTAGCACAATAATAGTGGGGGACTTTAACACCCCTCTTACACCAATATACAGATCATCCATACAGAAAATAAATAAGAAACACAAGCTTTAAATGACACAACAGACCAGATAGACTTAATTGATATTTTCAGGACATTCCACCCAAAAGTGGAAGAATACACTTTCTTCTCAAGTGCACATGGAACGTTCTCCAGAATAAATCACATTTTGGGTCACAAATCAAGCCTTGGAAAACTTAAGAAAATTGAAATTGTATCAAGCATCTTTTCCGACCACAATGCTATGAGATTAGAAATCAATTACAGGACAAAAACGGTAAAAAACACAAATACATGGAGGCTAAAGAGCGCACTGCTAAATAACCAAGAGACCACTGAAGAAATCAAAGAGGAAATCAAAAAATACCTAGAAACAAATGACAATGAAAACATTATGATTCAAAACCTATGGGACACAGCAAAAACAGTTCTAAGTGGGAAGTTCATAGCAATTCAAACTCACCTCAAGAAACAAGGGAAATCTCAAATAAACAATCTAACCTTACATGTAAAGCAACTAGAAAATGAACAAAGAAAACCCAAAATTAGAAGAAGGAAAGAAATCATACAGATCAGAGCAGAAATAAGTGAAATAGAAACAAAGAAAACAATAGCAAAGATCAATAAAACTAAAAGCTGCTTCTTTGAGAGGATAAATAAAATTGATAAACCTTTAGCCAGAGTCATCAAGAAAAAAAGGGAGAGGACTCAAATCAATAAAATTAGAAATGAAAAAGGAGAGATTACAACTGACACTGCAGAAATACAAAAGATCATAAGAGACTAGTACAAGCAACTATATGCCAATAAAACGGACAACCTGAAAGAAATGGACAAATTCTTAGAAAAGTACAACCTTCCAAGATTGAACAGGAAGAATTAGAAAACATAAACAGACTAGTCACAGGTAATGAAACAGAAACTGTAATTAAAAATCTTCCAACAAACAAAAGTCCAGGACTGGATGGCTTCACAGGTGAATTCTGTCAAACATTTAGAGAAGAGTTAACACTTACCCTTCTCAAACTGTTCCAAAAAATTGCAGAGGAAGGAACACTCCCAAACTCATTCTACGAGGCCACCATCACCCTGATACCAAAACCAGGCAAAGATATCACAAAAAAAGAAAATTATAGACCACTATCACTGATGAACATAGATGCAAAAATTCTCGACAAAATACTAGCAAACAGAATCCAACAACACATTAAAAGGATCATACACCATGATCAAGTGGGATTTATCCCAGGGATGCAAGGATTCTTCAATATACCCGAAACAGTCAGTGTGATACACCATATTAACAAATTAAAGAATAAAAACCATATGAACATCTCAAGAGATGCAGAAAAAGCTTTTGACAAAATTCAACACCCATTTATGATAAAAACTCTCCAGAAAGTGGGCATAGTGGGAACCTACCTCAACATAATAAAAGCCATATATGACAAACCCACAGAAAACATCATTCTCAATGGTGAAAAACTGAAAGCATTTCCTCTAAGATCAGGAACAAGACAAGGATGTCCACTCTCACCACTATTATTCAACATAGTATTGGAAGTCCTAGCCACAGCAATCAGAGAAGGAAAAGAAATAAAAGGAATACAAATTGGAAAAGAAGAAGTAAAACTGTCACTGTTTGCCAATGACGTGATGCTATACATAGAAAATCCTAAAGATGCCACCCGAAAACTACTAGAACTAATCAATGAATTTGGTAAGGTTGCAGGATACAAAATTAATGCACAGAAATCTCTTGCATTCCTATACACTAACAACGAAAGACCAGAAAGATAAATTAAGGAAACAATCCCATTTACCATCACAACGAAAAGAATAAAATACCTAGGAATAAACCTACCTAAGGAAGCAAAAGACCTGTACTCAGAAAACTATAAAACACTGTTGAAAGAAATCAAAGATATCATAAACAGATGGAGAGATATACCATGCAACTGGATTGGAAGAATCAATATTGTGAAAATGACTATACTACCCAAAACAATCTACAGGTTCAGTGCAATCCCTATCAAATTGCCAATGGCATTTTTCACAGAACTAGAACAAGAAATTTTACAATTTGTATGGAAACACAAAAGACCCTGAATAGCCAAAGCAATCTTGAGAAAGAAAAATGGAGCTGGAGGAATCAGGCTCCTTGACGTCAAACTATACCACAAAGCTACAGTAATCAAGACAGTATGGTACTGGCACAAAAACAGAAATATAGATCAATGGAACAAGATAGAAAGCCCAGAGATAAACCCACGCACATTTGGTCACCTTATCTTTGACAAAGGAGGCAAGAATAAACAGTGGAGAAAAGACAGTCTCTTCAATAAGTGGTGCTGGGAAAAATGGACAGCTACATGTAAAAGAATGAAATTAGAACACTCCCTAACACCATACACAAAAATAAACTCAAAATGGATTAAAGACCTAAATGTAAGGCCAGACACTATCAAACTCTTAGACGAAAACATAGGCAGAACACTCTATGACATAAATCACAGCAAGATCCTTTTTGACCCACCTCCTAGAGTAATGGAAATAACAAGAAAAATAAACAAATGGGACCTAATGAAACTTAGAAGCTTTTACACAGCAAAGGAAACCACAAATAAGACCAAAAGACAACCCTCAGAATGGGAGAAAATATTTGCAAATGAAACAATGGACAAAGGATTAATCTCCAAAATGTACAAGCAGCTCATGCAGCTCAATATCACGAAAACAAACAACCCAGTCCAAAAATGGGCAGAAGACCTAAATAGACATTTCTCCAAAGAAGACATACAGATGGCCAACAAATGCACGAAAAGATGCTCAACATCACTAATCATTAGAGAAATGCAAATCAAAACCACAATGGGGTATCACCTCACACCAGTCAGAATGGCCATCATCAAAAAATCTACAAAGGATAAATGCTGGAGAGGGTGTGGAGAAAAGGGAACCCTCCTGCACTGTTGGTGGGAATGTAAATTGATACGGCCACTATGGAGAACAGTATGGAGATTCCTTAAAAAACTACAAATAGAACTACCATATGACCCAGCAATCTCACTACTGGGCATATCCCCTGAGAACACCATCATTCAAAAAGATATATGTACCACAATGTTCATTGCAGCACTATTTACAACAGCCAGGACATGGAAGCAACCTAAATATCCATCAACAAATGAATGGATAAAGAAGATGTGGCACATATATACAATGGAATATTACTTCAGCCATAAAAAGGAACGAAATTGAGTTATTTGTAGTGAGGTGGATGGACCTAGAGACTGTCATACAGAGTGAAGTTAGTCAGTCAAAGAGAAAAACAAATACCATATGCTAACGCATATATATAGAATTTTAAAAAGTGGTACTGATGAACCTAGTGGCAGGCAGGAATAAAGACGCAGATGTAGAGAACAGACTTGAGGGAACGGGCAGGGGGAAGGGGAAGCTGGGATGAAGTGAGAGAGTATCATTGACATATATACACTACCAAATGTAAAATGGATGGCTAGTGGGAATCAGCTGCATAGCACAGGGAGATCAGCTCGGTGCTTTGTGTCCACCTAGAGGAGTGGGATAGGGAGGGTGGGAGGGAGGCTCAAGAGGGAGGGCATATGGTGATATATGTATACATATAGCTGATTCACTTTGTTGTACAGCAGAAACTAACACAACATTGTAAAGCATTTGTACTCCAATAAAGACGTGAAAAAAATTTAAGAAAAAGAAAAAGAAAGAAAGGAGATCCTGTTCTCCTGTCTATGTTGTAGACCACAGCCTTGCACTTTTAGAGGCAGAACCTACAATGTCCCTCCCTAGACCCTCTGTCTTCTGCCTAGGTCCTGTCTGATTTCTCTCCTTCCTTTACAGTTCAGTTTTCTTAATTTCCTTGCCTCCCCTTTCCTCTCCAACCCCCAGTCCCACCAGACTACAAAACTGCTCCTGCTGACTTTACGCTGACATCCTAATTATCAAACCCAATGAAGTCTTTCCATCATTATCTTCCTTGACCTTTCTGCAGCAATAAATATTACTGACTATTTCCTTTTGCTTAAAATGCTTCCCTTGGTTCTTCTCTTGATTCTTTTCTGACATCTTGAGCAACTGTTCTGAGTCTTCTCTTGAATCCACATCAACCCTCTTGCAGAGATAGAGGTGGAGATTCCCCTGGGTTCCTACCTCCCTGGCCCTATTCTCTTATCACTCTTCTGCTTTCCTAGGGCCTCCTTATGGTCATCTGTTTGCCAGTGGCTCTCCATCAGCATCTCCATCCCTGACTTTCCTCCTGAGCATGAAGTCTGCAATCCAAATGCAAAACAAACATATGAGCACACACAGCTGGAGGCAGCTGCTGGCAGAGGCTTCCCAGGGCAAGGGATATGACTTACTCATGTCTGAATCCCAGCCATAGTAGAGAACAGATGCTTAATCCTTAATAAATATGTTATAGATGAATGAATGAATAAGTGAAAAATGGCAAGGGAATGACTGAAAGTAAGATAGAGGCGTGCTGAATGGGAAAATGTTGGAGAAATATGTGATAATTAGAACTAAGTACAATATGGTTACAGCAGTGATCGTATCAAATGTAAAAGTGTATTATGATTAGGTAGAAGAGTATAATACGGCTGTGCAAAAAAATATGTTTCAGCACTTGGTCTCATTCTCTTTGAGTATGAGAGAAACAAGGGGCATGATGGCTCGCGTCCCGTGTGAGAGAAATAAGGAGAAGGACTCACTCACTTAACTCCATGCGGGTGGCAGATGGGGTTAAGTGGAGGAGAAGTGGGGGAATTAGGACCTACCATAGCTGGTGTGTCTCAGGAAAGCCTGGAGAAGCATCAAATAGTGTCAGCTCTTAGAAGAGGGAGAGGTGAAGGCAAATTCCATGTAACTCTCTGGAGTGGGTGTGTCCCTTTGAAAGGCTCCAGCACCGAAGAAGGCTCATATAAGGGATGCATGTTCTTATGAACAGACAGTATCACTGACCCAAGCCCCATAGCCTACCTGCCCACAGAGACCCTGAAGTCCTCCATCAGGTGGGACCAGGGAGGGAAGACCAAGGATCCCTTCACATCAATCTGCCATCAAATCCTATTGACTTTACCTTCTGATGAGATACCTGGCCATTCTCCAGATTTCCACTTTATTGCTGCAGCACTAATTCAGACATTATCATTTCCTTCCTGGACCAGAGAAATCATCTTCTCACTGGTCTCTTCTTCTCAAGATTACCCATCTCCAGTTCTTTATCTCTAATGCTGTCTGAATGATATTCCTAACACAAAATCTGATCATATTGCTTCACTACTTAAAACCCATCAGCTGTTCCTACTCCCTGGGCAGTACATACCAGCTCCTTAAGATGACACTGTGAGGCTCTTCAAGATGAGGCTTCTTCCTATTTGTCTAGTCCCATCTCCTGCCATTACTCCTCAATTACACCCTGCCCCCACCGCAATTCTACGGTGCATTTATAACAAGACATCTTGTACTTTCCAGAATGCACGGTATGTTCCCCATGTTCTTTTTATGCCCAGAGCACCCTCTCCTTCTGTGGGTGCCTAGCTCTAAAAGTCCAAGAGTCTCCTCCTCAAAGGAGCCTTCCCTATTACCAATCCCTTCCTCCACACCCCAAGATAGGCACGCCCTTGTTATTGCCTGTATTCTTTCCCATTATTTATTTCAATAACTATCGATTTATTAAGTGCCTACAATGTGTCAGGCACTGTTATAGGCACTGGCAATTAAAATGGTAAAAGAAGACACGATTCCTTTCCTCATGAAATGGACATTCTGTGGAAGACAGACAATGAAACAAACACCAATATATACACAACAGTACTGAACGAGTAAACATAAAAAATAGAAGACAGTGGTAAGTGCTAGGTAGAGAATTAAAGCCAGGTTATGTGATAGAGTGACGGGGTGGTTATATTATACAGGGAGGGAGGTCAGGGAAGACCTCTCTAAAAAGGTGGCATTTAAGCTGAGAGCAGAATGACCAGAAGAAACCAGTGAGAAGCAGGAGGAAAAGCATTAAAGACAGAAGGAAATGCTAATGTGAAGGCTTTAAGGTGGAAGGAAAATGTGGAGTGTTCAAAGAACATGAAAACATCAGTGTCGCTGGAATGGAATGAGCAAGGGTAGAAGAGTATGAGATAAAGCTGGGGACAGATCACTCTGGGCTTTAGGAACTAAAACAAGGGGGTGAGCTTTTTGTTCTAAGTGTAAGACAAATGGGGCAGCAAGTAGATTTTACGAGAGATAGTGATGTGGTCTGATTGCTGCTGAAAATTGGGAAGTCCTAGAGGTTAGTTGAAAAGAAGCTGGTCTGGAGTCAGATCTGGTGAGTTTGAAATGACAGTTGCAGAAGGGATCCAATTGCCAGGGTTTTGAAGAGAGAAGCGTCCTGAATAGATGCATCTAACGATGGTGTTTCTTTTTTATAATTTGAGGTAATATTATAATCTGTAGTCTTTCAAATTAAAAAGCAGCAAGTCTACAGGTGGTTTTAAACAAATGATTTCTCTTCAACATTTATTTACATATACTTCTAGCACACTGCTAGGTGCATGGTGGGGCACCGAATAAATATTTGCATATGTTGGATATTATAATATCTACAAAATCAGTCTGTTTTATCTTAGAAATTTCTTATGAGAAAGAAAGGAAATTAAAGAGGGTCAATGAGAATACAAAGGGGGAAGGCAGATATGAGAGTTATTGAAGAGACAGAACTATACAACTTGTTGGTGGCAGAGTCTAGATTTTCAAGGCAGTACAACTGATATCATATTATTTCCCTTAAGTTTATGGGTGATGGTGATAATATAGCACAGATATTAGTGGCCTCAGCCTAAAGGCAGAAAATGAAACAGTGAAACAAAGAGGTCTATAAGCCAAATAGCAAATAGAAATAAAGACAGGAAGGAACCCAGGACAACATCAACACTAAGAATCAAAGTATATATATATATATATATATATATATATATATATATATATATATATATATATATATATACACACATATATATGTATTTAGACTCCTGATCACCATTATTTAGGATGAAATATTAGCATTAAATATAAAGTAGCATACTTAAAAGATTTTTTAAGCCATTTGGACCATGGCTGAGCTATATCTCTACAAATATAAAGGATTCATTTTGTGTATTTGACTTTATAAAATTTCTGTTGTGCTTTTCAAACAGAGAAATGAGTCACTTAGAAGACAGTGTAATAATAAATTCCACTTATGAAACATCATGTGCCTACCCTCTAAGGTCAGGTCCAGACTCTTTTCCCAGTACTGCCTGTTATGTAGTAAGTCACTGTGATGTTTGAGGGTTTGATTAATAAGCTTCCATTTACAAAATTCTGAAACTGCACTTTCTAAGAGCTAGCAGCCAGCCCAGGAGAGCGTGAACAATTTAATTACATTTTGAAAAATAGGTAATGGAAGGAAGCGTAAGAACTAGAATCAACAGACCTAAGATGGTTAAAAGGTATAAATGGAAATGAATCCAGACCTGCTTCTTAGTCCACTCACACCCTGACTAACATTGGCGTAATTTAACTGTAAGTTCCCCGTCTAGCACTCCCCCAACTCTGAGATCCATCTGATTGAAAACACCCCACCAGAGAAACTTTAACATCTTTCCTCAGGTCCTAGGGTTAATTGAAGCCACTCTGAACTTGAAGTTGAATTTTCACACAGAGTTCGAGGTTCCGGAATCCCAAGAGACAAATGTGCTCAAGGGCAAAGGAAGAGGTCTTGTCATTGAAATATTCAAAATGATTCCAGGGCTGGAGTTCTTAGCACTTCATTGCAGAGTTCCAGGTTAGTTTCAGGATGCCAGTGGAGGAACTTCTGAGCTTAAAGCATAGGAGGCGAAAGGGTGGGGTTCTTAACTGGGGACCCACATGGAGATCTGGGGACTCCCTGCAGTTATCCATAAAGCTCAGTGTTTATGTGGATGTCTGCATTTTCATCTGGGAAAAGGAGTTGTACCTTTTGTCAGAATCTCAAAGAACTCCATGATTCAATCTGTTAACATTCCTCTAAAATAGAGGAGGATCCCAAAGAGAATAGACGGAAGAAAGGAAGAACTGTTCATTCATTTAAGTTGACCAATACAGGAAAATTTTGCAAGAGATAAGACAAAAGTAAACCACGTTCTTACATCATTGGAGTTCAAACTCAGGACAGACTCAAACTCCTTCCTCTTCTTTTCATCGTCCTTTTATCCCTATTCTCCCCAACCTGGAAAATCCTCATTACAAGTATTTGAAAACTGTACTATAATAAAGCAAAGAGATGGAGTGAATTGGGTATAAGTGCTACTTTCTTCTGGTATCCCATACAAAGGGGCTCAAAAACAGGGACAGTCTGGTTCCTCTCTAGCCACAGACTGCAGGATTGTAGACCCTAGGACTGTATGAGATATGCCTCGTAAGTCGAGGGTAAGACTCTATGTGTGTCTTATCTAGGATAATGTTAATGAGTTCAAGAAAGCCTTTTTCCTTGGATCTTCCCTGGATCCCAAATCCCACTAAACCCCAAGAATTTTCTCTTTCTCGTAACAATAACAGCTAATGTTTACTAATCCACAACTATGTGCCAGGCTCAGACCTAAATGCTTTTCAGTGTAAACTTATTTAATCCTCACAATGATGCTACAAAGTAGAGTACTATTATTCTGTCCATTTTATAGATGAGGAAACTGAGTCACTAACAGGACTGAGAGCTGAGGCAGAAATGGGAACTGTGTGAATACTCCACGTTAGTCCCAGCAGACTCCTAGGGCTCAGAGAAAGAAATAGGTGAGCTGGGGATGAGAAAACATTTAACTGTAGTCTTGTCCCAGGGCACTTACTCAGCCTTGCATTCAACCCAGATAGAACAGCAATCCTGGAGAAGGGGGTTGAGGGTTAACCAAGGTTTGCTCCAAGAGAGTCCCTGTAAGCCCTGCTAGGAAAAACAGCAGCTGTCGAGTCAGAGGACGGAAGTTCAGATCCAGACAACATCAAGCCTAACAGTGTACCTTAGGTAAAACACCTAGCCTCTCTGTAGGACACAGCAGCTTCATTTGTAACATGGACATAGCAACTCACAAGGATGTTGGGAGGGTCAAAGTGGACAGCAGGTTTTGAAATGCTTACAAACTCTAAAGGGCTGCTCAACATAAAGCTCCATGATTACGGCTCTTCCTCATTTTCGGAAGCTTTACCTGCCTGACTCAGCTCCAAACCACTTCAACCCAACCACTTCCCATAGCAAAGAGAAATGAACTTACCATCTCCTCTGTGACACAGCCAGCTTACTGCCGTCTGTGCAACGCAGACTTCTTATAGTCTTGCTGCCTCCCCTCAGCTGTCAGGCTGTTTAGAAAAGCAACTTCCTATTCACTTTCCTGAAAGTCACCACAGCCCTTCCCATGAAGTTAGAATGTAGATAATACAGGAGCAGTGTTGGCAGCTTAGAAATAACAGTCACCGAGGAAGCGGGCGGGGGAGGGGGTTTGCCGACTTCCGTGGGAGGTGGGCCACAGACAGGGGTGAGTGCGAATCACTCCTGGACATTCCAGGCTGAGTAGTGTAGGAATCGTACCCACACCCGCAGTGGTCAGGTTTCCTCTGACAATGATATGAGCTCCAATTTAAGGTCATATATTGGAAAACTCACTTTGTCTTAATCATAATGTCTTAGTGTAAGTTTTCCACTTACTGTGAAGTCTCAGTGAATGTTTTCTATTCCAGCAGGCTTCTGACGGATAAGGGACAAATATAGTAACAAAAAATAATTAGGTGGGAAAGGGAAAGCCACTGAGGGTTTTCTGGCAATTGGAGGGGTTGTTGGAAGGAGTTTGGGAGTGAAAATATAAAACAGACACGGGTCATTATTAGAAAGGGACTTCTGCTTCTTAAATCAGAAAAAAGATGTAAAAATGGTTAGTGTGGGGACGTAAAAGGCTGTGTGGCACAGTGGTTAAGAGACCCCACTTGGTTCCATGTGTGGCTCTCCTTTAGCCAAACTACTTAAACTCTCTACACCTTTTTTTTTTTTTAACTGTGAAATAGAATGATTATAGCAGAACTTCTCTTTCAGGGCTGTTATGTGATTAAATGAATTGATGTGTGGAGAGTGCTTGAAACAGTATCTGGTCCACAGTGCTCAACAAATGTAGGCTATTATTATTACTTTTCAGATTTGCCATCAGACAGCAAAATCAAGTATCAAGCATTTAGTGTCAAGTCAGAAAACCATAACTCCAATTCATCCCCTTGGAATTCTAGTTGTGCAGTAGTGGGTGTTATTCTTCATTCACTCCATGATTATCATAGCTTGTAAACAGGCATCTCATGGATTGATTAAAAATGGGATTAAATGGAAAAATCTGGAAGTCCAAAGATAAAGATGATTTAAAGAGCTTGGGCCTGCATTTGCACTTGGGAATTTGGGACAAAGAGGAAAGGATTAATACATGGTAGAAATAGAAAGCCTGGTGAAGGAGGCGGTGATAGAGGAATGGTAGCAGGAGAACAAGGGATGCTGAGAGAGAGGAAAGCACGGGGGACTTTGGGCAGCATGATGCAGAGGTTTAGAGCCAGACTGCCTGCCTCCACCGCCTACAAGCTGTGTGACCTTGCAAGTTACTACTATCCTCCTGTGACTCAGTTCCCTCAGCTATGTTAACAAATAAGGATAATAGTCATCAGTTATCACCGCATGGAAATGTTTGGACAGTTAAATGGAAATACGTGTGAAGTGCTCAGAACAATCCCTGGCACACTGCAAGTGCCGTGGATGTGCTAGCTATTATTTCTCTAAGACTTGCCTCCACTCCCTCCTGTTCTTATTTTCACTCACCAGATCCTCTTCTTGACATTGCCTTATTTAAAAAAAAAAAATTTCTCAGATGCATATGAGGGAAGGTGCTATGTAGACTCTAGGTTCTACCAACAATGTGTTTTAAATGGGATAATGTTAAATTTTAGGGAGTGTGAGGGGAGTAGAAAAGGATTCCAAGGAATAGGAATGGAAGGAAAATACCATTGACTTTGTTTAAAAGCTGTTCAGGCTGAATACCATTTGCTTGAATGGATTTAGTCTATGTAGAAAATTTATATTGTTTCTAATTATGTGGCCACTAAAAACATGATGATTCTAATATAATTTTTTCTTAATTTATTTATTTATTTATTTTTGGCTGTGTTGGGTCTTCGTTTCTGTGCGAGGGCTTTCTCTAGTTGTGGCAAGCGGGGACCACTCTTCATCGCGGTGCGTGGGCCTCTCACTATCGCGGCCTCTCGTTGCGGAGCACAGGCTCCAGACGCGCAGGCTCAGTAGTTGTGGCTCACGGGCCCAGTTGCTCCGTGGCATGTGGGATCTTCCCAGACCAGGGCTCAAACCCGTGTCCCCTGCATTGGCAGGCAGATTCTCAACCACTGCGCCACCAGGGAAGCCCCCTCTAATATAATTTAATTAGTAGTGTTACTTCTCGTTTCATATCACGTTTTCTCATCTCTTCATATTGTACTAGAAATTCCCAAAGGGCAGGGCCCCTTTTTGTATTAGTCTTACTTCTCCTGTAGTATCTAGCAGAGGGCAAATAGACACCCAACACATACTTGTTGATTCATTTATTAGATCGGTGGCTCTGGGTAGACACAATAAAAGTGCCCCCTCCCATCTTCCTCTCTGAATTCTATTTATATTATTTCAGTGGTGCATTCATATACACAAGAAATATTTAAGCTCCTTCAAGGCTTCTGGCCTTGTGCTAACACTAGGGATTCAATAATGAGCAACACCTTCGTGGAGCTCAGAGTTGTTTTATTTGGAGGTGGGGCATTGGATATTAGATTAAAATCACACAATTAAATGCAGGAAGAAAAAAAATGATGTGGGGAAACTTTCTAGGTCAGTTGAGGCTTGGAGTAGCCCAGGAGCTACCAGATAGCCACAGTGGCTGGAGGGTGGGGCAGGAGGCTGGGGAGTGAGGGAGTACGCAGACCATGTTGGGTCTCACAGGCCATGTTAAGGTTGTATCTTCATGTGTAGCATCTGTCATCTAGTCAAATAGAAGGCAGTTCATTCTAAGGGAAGTTCCACCTGCACAGCTGGTCCTCTACTCATAGAAGACTAGGGAACTTTTTACAGACTAGTCCGTAGGATGACAAGTTAGAACTTCAAAAAAAGAACATATAGCTTTCCCCCCTCATTGTTAATGTAATACATGTTTGTTGTAAAGAAAAGCATAGAGTAGGGAAAAAAATTTTCCAAAGTACTGTCACCAATGGAATTGGAATCACATTGTATATTCAGCACAATGCTTTTGTCATTTGATAATATATCATAAACCTTTCTGATACAATATTTCTGCTCTAGTTACAACTAAAAAAAAAAAAAAAAAAAAAAAACCTAAGTGTCTGTCACTCCCCTGATGGCTGACATAGTCATGGACAAAGATGTCAGCTCTCCCCACATAGCTTTCGGAAGATACCTTACACAAATTTCATGAACTGCTAACTCTTCCCACTGAAATTCTATTTAAATTGGTCTGTGGTATTATGCTCAAACATTTCGTTTATCTTTCCTCTGCAGTTTTTGAAAGGGAAGGAAAGGCAAGGGAATCAGTCACTGGCCAAGGTCTCAAACAGTAAACATGAACCTTCACAAAACTATCTACACACATAACCTTAAATAGAAATTAGATTCTCAGGACACACTCCATATTACCCCATTTATGCCACTTAGCCCCATCCAGAGTTTCATTTATTTGTCCTACACATTTTTGTTACGGCCCATTCTGCGCTATCTTCTAAGCTACTCTCTGAAGACACACAGATGAATAGGACACAGTCCCGGTCCTGACGGAGCTCAAAGACGAGTGAAGAGATAGGTAGAGAAACATAATTGTAACAATATGGAGGACACGGTGTATACACACGCATTCTTGTGTGAGCTCCACGAAAAGATATCTGACTCAGTCTGATGGTGGCAGTGGAGAGGTGGTTGGAAAGAATGCTTAGAGGAGGTGACCACTGAGCTGAGTAGAATAAGTCAGATTCTTTTGTGCAAGCTCAGTGGTTGGACATGCACATACAGAAAATGCTCTAAACTCAGCAGATGAATTAGGAAGTGGTTTTTGTATTAAAAGTATTTTTATCCTTCCAAGAGCATATTGTGTCTGGGGCCCTTTGATCACCATAAGGCTGTGATAACCACAAAAGGGTTATCACCCACAGTTGAACACTAGAAACACAATTAAATTGGTGACCTATTTGTACATGAACACCACTCATAGACTCTTTCAAAGTCGCTGAGGAAGTGAAACAGAGATAGTGTTACATTTTTGAGCTACTATTATGGAACCCCTATTCTTGGGCCAGACCCTATGCTAAGCATTTTAAAAGCTGTATCTCACTGAATCCTCACAACAGCCTTATGGGTTCGTTCCAATCTGCACAGCTGGCTCATCTACTCAGAGATTATTATGATACACATTTTATTAAAAAGTAAATTGCAGCTTGGAGGGTTAAATGTCTTGCTCAACATGACAGAGCTAATAAATGAAAAAGATGGGATTCAAATTCAAGTCCAGCTGAAACGACACTACACTAAAATGTGAGTTTTTCATTAAACTCTTTAAAAAGCACTTCAGGGGCTTCCCTGGTGGCGCAGTGGTTGAGAATCTGCCTGCTAATGCAGGGGACACGGGTTCGAGCCCTGGTCTGGGAAGATCCCACATGCCACGGAGCAGCTGGGCCCGTGAGCCACAACTACTGAGCCTGCGCGTCTGGAGCCTGTGCCCCGCAACGGGAGGGGCCGCGATAGTGAAAGGCCCGCGCACCGCGATGAAGAGCGGTCCCCGCACCGCGATGAAGAGTGGCCCCCACTTGCCGCAACTAGAGAAAGCCCTCGCATGAACCGAAGACCCAACACAGCCAAAAAAATAAATAAATAAATAAATAAAGTAGCTATAAAAGTAAAAAAAAAAAAAAAAAAAAAAAAGGTATGCACATCTTAAAAAAAAAAAAAAAAAAAAAAAGCACTTCAAATAATTCTATGCTCCTGTCTCCTAATAAAAGGGAATTGTCTTACCAAGATGTATGATAGCCTCCTAGGGATTTGCTCTCCTTTAACAATGAAGAGATGGGAAAAGGCGTCATTTGAGATTTTAATTTGGGTGACTCGGTTGTACTTAAACTGTGCTTAATAAGTGTTCTTCTCTTTCTATAGCTGGAGCTTGCTGTTTTACTCTTTGTTATTACAATGAAACTATACTTTTTTAGCTCATCTGTCAATGTAATTAATAAAACAATTTCCACAGGAAAATAGTCTTTTGCTAAAATGAAAATGTAAAAGTAATGTATTCTTTTATAAAAGATCCATACCCTACAGAAAGACAAAAAAAAAAAAAAAAGTGAAAATCATCCATTATATCACCCTACCCAAATATAACCACTGTTAACTTGGTAGGCTTTCAGAATTTTTTAATTCATATATTCACAAAAAGTTTTTCAACAAAAATAGATCTAAGTTTTATTTTTATATTTTGGTTCTTAAAAGTAAACCATATACTAAGGACATCTTTTCATGTTAATAAATATATACCTACATCAGCCTTTATAAGGGCTACATAATATTCCATTTATAATGCACCATAATTTATTTAAAATATCCCATATTGATGAAAATCTTACTATTATAAACAACACTGCAAAACATCTTAGGATATTTATCTTTGCCTATATTTGTCCTATATGTTCTCTAGGAAAATTTCTAGAAGTGGATTTACTAGGCCAAAGTATATTTGCACTTAAAATGATGACAGATATTATTTCATTATCCTCCAGATAAAAGTATAAATTTGAACTCTCACCAGTAGTATATGAAAGCGTCCCTTTCCTCACTTTTGCTCTAATACTCACTTTATCAGTTTTAAAAAACTTGGCCAAGCTGGTAAACAGCTACAACAAAAATCTCATTTTTCTACTTTTTAGGACTTAGATTATTATGGAACTTACCCAATCTGTAATGTTTTGAGAAAGTAACACAAAACATTGGGACACTGCATAAAGATGCCTTGGATGTCACCTCCTGCCACTTTGCAAGCTTGGGAACTTTGGTGCAGTCACTGGCAGTGAGGCATGAATGGTGGCAGGCTCAACAGAGGTGAAAAACAAATGAAAAGATAGATGTCCAAAACACAAACATGGATTGCTCCCTGGGTTTCGTGGCTGCAGCTTTTGTGGTTGTTCAGCTTCTGCTTGCCTGCCTTTTACAGGATTGGTCAGTTGGCTCATTTTTAGAAAATTAGGTTATTTTTATTACTGAGTTCTGGGGACTACATTGCTAGAAAATGGTTAAACTCAAAGAGGAGAATTCTGGTAAACATGAACCTGAATAATAAAAAACTTCATGTGTACTCTGGAACAACACTTGGCACCCAAATATCTTGGTTATCAAAATGGGTCATTGAATGAAATACATATAAACTCCAGCTGTGACATTAAACAATAGATCATAATATAATAAAGAAGTAGAAAATCAGCAACTGTATAAAGTCATTTAGCTGGAAGTAATCAAATCAAGTCTGAGTTTTTGATCCTCAAGTAATTCTATGATCCTGGCCCTTGATAAGAGGGAATTGTTTTTTTGTTTGTTTTAGTTTTATTTATTTATTTATTTATTTTTGGCTGTGTTGGGTCTTCATTTCTGTGCGAGGGCTTTCTCTAGTTGTGACGAGTGGGGGCCAGTCTACATCGTGGTGTGTGGGTCTCTCATTGTCGCGGCCTCTCTTGTTGCAGAGCACAGGCTCCAGACGCGCAGGCTCAGTAGTTGTGGCTCACGGGCCTAGTTGCTCCGTGACACGTGGGATCTTCCCAGACCAGGGCTCGAACCCGCATCCCCTCCATTGGCAGGCAGACTCTCAACCACTGCGCCACCAGGGAAGCCCAGGAATTGTTTTTCTCAGAGAGTTAATAGCCTCCCTGAGGATTTACTTATGAGATGATGGGGACCCTGAATGACCCTAAATGAAATGTTGGGGTCCCACCGCTGCAAGGCAAGTTTAGTTCTAGATGTTATTATCCAAGGGACAGAGTGGTTCTTTCTGAATGGAGTGGTCTGCTGGTAATCGCTAAACACCTTTTGGGTTGAATCCATTTTATCCATTCTACCTTATTCGGAACTTCAAGGTTTCAGTAGTCTGCTTTTTATAAATACTTGGGCTGTGTGGCCTTGGACAAATGGCTCGACTTCCCTTAGTTCAGTTTTCCCTTTGTGACCTATTGTGAACAATGAAGAGGTTGCATAATGCACCATGACCAACTGGGATTTACCCCAGGAAGACAAAATTGTTTTAACATTAGAAAATCAGTTATGTAATCCTTCGTATTAACAGATTAAAGAAGAAAAAAATGTAACCTTCTCAATACACAAAAAAATGTTCAGTGAAATTCAACCTCCATTTATTTAAAAAAATTAGAATGTTAGGAAACTTCCAAAATGTGATAAATGTTATCTACAAAGAAAATCTATAGTAAGCATTATTCTGAATGGTGAAACACTGTAAACATTCCCTTTAAGATCAGTAACAAGACAGGATCCCATTATTTCCACTTCTATTCAATATTGTTCTAGATGTCTTAGACAAGAAATAAAAAACAAAGAATAGAGAATGTTCTAATTTCATTCTTTTACATGTAGCCGTCCAGTTTCCCCAGCACCACTTATTGAAGAGACTGTCTTTTCTCCATTGTATATTCTTGCCTTCTTTGTTGCAGATTAATTGACCATAAGTACATGGGTTTATTTCTGGCTCTCTATTCTGTTCTATTGATTTATGTGTCTGTTTTTGTGTCAGTACGATACTGTTTTGGTCACTATAGTTTTGTAGTATAGTCTGAAGTCAGGAAGTGTGATTCCTCCAGCTCTGTTCTTCTTTCTCAAGATTGTTTTGGCTATTCAGGGTTTATTGTGTTTCTACACAAATTTTGAAATTATTTGTTCTAGTTCTGTGAAAAATGACATTGGTCTTTTGATAGGGATTGCATTGAATCTGTAGATTGCCTTGGGTAGTATGGTCATTTTAATGATATTAATTCTTCCAATCCAAGAACATGGTATATCTTTCCATCTGTGTTGTCTTCAATTTCTTTCAACAGTGTCGTATAGTTTTCCTAGTATAGGTCTTTTACCTTCTTGGGTAGGTTTATTCCTAGATATTTTATTCTTTTTGATGAGATGGTAAATAGTAGTTTTTTTAAATTTCTCTTTCTGATATATTTTTGTTAGTGTATAGAAATGCAACAGATTTATGTATATTAATTTTGTATCCTCAACTTTACTGAATTCATTGATGAGTTCTAGTAGTCTTCTGGTGGCATCTTTAGGATTTTCTATGTATAGTATCATGCCATCTGCAAACAGTGACAGTTTTACTTCTTTTCCAATTTGGATTCCTTTTTATTTCTTCTCCTCTGATGCTGTGGCTAGGACTTCCAAAACTATGTTGAATAAAAGTTGTGAGAGTGGACATCCTTGACTTGTTCCTGATCTTAGAGGAAATGCTTTCAGCTTTTCACCATTGAGTATGATATTAGCTGTGGGTTTGTCATATATGGCCTTTCTTATGTTGAGGTACGTTCCCTCTATGTCCACTTTCTGGAGAGTTTTTATCAGAAATGGATGTTTGACTTTATCAAAAGCTTTTTCTGCATCTATTGAGGTGATCATATGGTTTTTGTTCTCCAATTTGTTAATGTGTTCTGCCATTTGCAACAACATGGATGGACTTGGAGGGTATTATGCTAAGTGAAATAAGTCAGACAGAGAAAGACAACTACTGTATGATATCACTTATGTGTGGAATCTAAAAAGTACAAGAACTAGTGAATATAACAAAAAAGAAACAGACTCACAGATATAGAGAACAGGCTAGTGGTTACCAGTGGGGAGAGGGAAGTGGGGAGGGGCAATATAAGGGTAGGGGATTAAGAAGTACAAACTATTATGTATCAAATAAGCTACAAGGATATATTGTACAACACAGGGAATATAGGCAATATTTTATGACAACTATAAATGGAGTATAATCTTTAAAAATTGTGAATTACTATATTGTACACCTGAAACATATAATATTGCACATTAACTATACTTCAATTAAAAGAATAAGACAAGGAATAAAAGGAAAAAAGATGTAAGGACTGGAGAGTAAGAAATAAAATCATCTTTATTTGCAAATGATGTAATTGTCTGGTAGAAAACCTCAGTGAATCTACAGATAAATTATTAGAACTAGTAACAAAACTTTAAAATGTGACTTAATAAAGAAATAATATACAAAGTTAAGTTGCAATTCTAAGTATCAACCCCAAGAATTAGAAAATCTGGTGTTTTTATAAGAAGACTTTTACAGTGTTATAAAAACTTCAGATACCTGGGGATAAACCTAACAAAACATGTGTGAGCCTTTGTAGCAAAAAATTATAAAACCTTAGTGAAAACATTACAGAAAACAAAAAGATATATTATGTTTATGAATCATAAAAATATAGATACTCCTAAAATTAAGCTAATTCTATATAATCCCAATTCTAATAAAAATCCCAGTAGATTTTTTTTGTTATAGAGCTTCTTATTAACTTAATAACTGTTTATTGATCACCTAGTTCTTGCCAGATGGTGTACTAGGCATGGTAGAATGTAGCAATGAGCAAGACATATCCTTCTTCTTATGGACCTTAGTCTAGAGGGAGAAACTGACTTAAAATCAGCAATACTAGTATGCAATGTTGATTATAGGCTGTGTGAGTGACATTGTGCAGATGATAAAATTGAAGCTTAAGCAAGTTAGGTGCCTTGTCCAGGACTGCAGAGCTAATACTAGAACCACTTCTTAAATCCAGGGTCGTGAAGTCTGACTTCAAAGCCCCTGTTCTTCCCATGTCACCATGCAGGTTTCCAAGACCCCATTTGGCCAAAAGTTCAGTCACTGCACATTCCTCTGTGTACCTGTATGGAGCCACAAATGCTTTTGAAATATCCACAAAGTATATATGACCTGGACACAAAGCTGCACAAGTTAAGAGCTGCAGCAGCAACAAAGTGCATGTAGAGTGTTCACTTACGCCGGCACCACCGGGCTCTGTGTTTAGGCAAAGTTGGCAGCTGCTGTGATGTGAGATGTGATTTCAGGGATGCTTCTCTAAAAAGCTCTCCTTCCTGGAACGGCTCAGTTTCTAAAATATTCCATGACTGGAGAGTCAGGTTGCAGGATTCCTAAGAAGATTGTGCAATAAAAGAAAATATCAGCAATCTCCGTGTCTCCAACGCCATTACTTCAGTGGTTTTTTTTTTTTTTTTTTCAGTAACTATAGTAATAATGACACAAAGGCTCGACCCTATATCACAAGTGAGTAAGATTTTGCCACAGTCTGGCTTTCTCCTCTAAATTGCCTAACCTCAGTACCCAGATGCATTGTGGAGGGAACATCTATGTACAGCCATGCCTCAGAAATGGGATCTGAGGTCTGCACCCCTAGTCCTAGCTAATGAAACCCTGCAGCTCATCTGGCAGGAGTTCTGGGCTTCCACTCCATCTAGCCTGCTACCTTGTCCTTGCCCTAGGAAGCTTCAGTAAGTAATTTAAGACAAATGCTTGAAACTATCTTTTCAGGTTTGTGAATGACAATGAACATCAATAAATCAAAATCATGGAGACTAGGGACTTCCTTGGCAGTCCAGTGGTTAAGACTCCGCACTTGCAATGTAGGGGGTGTGGGTTCAATCCCTGGTCGGGGAACTAAGATCCCACATGCTGCATGGTGCAGCCAAAAAAAAGATTTAAAAAAATCATGGAGACTAAATAGGAAGGAGAAGAAATGCTTCATAATAAACAGGAACCAAGCCAGGAGCTGAGAAAAGCCTTTCTCTAGAAAGTATTTTACTTTATGAACCTGAAAAATCAGGAGACTATTTTATACAACTGGCTATTTGCTATGTGCAATGAGACAAAAGAGAATATGGCATCAGGGACAGGTGTGAGAAAAAACAAGTTCAATGCAATATGTGGTAGAGCAAAGAAAATAATGGCAGTAAGCAGTAAAAAGCAGAATTGTTACAGCAGAGAAGTAAATGCACAGTCCAAAAGAGAGTGTCTATGTTGTAATGATTGAGAACTTGGCTCTTCGATCAGACAGATTTGGCTGTAATTGAATTACAGTTCTGCCACTTATCAGCTGTCTGACCTTCAGAAATTTACTAGAGCTCAATGCTTCAGTCATAGAATGAGGATAATAAGAGGATTAAACGAGATAATGCATTTATAGTGCTTCACATAGTACCCAGCACATAGCAAATGCTCTAAAAACTAATGCCTATTATTATTTTTATTCTAACCAATAAACTTGACATTTATTTGTTGGATTTAGGCATTCAGGATCCTCTGCTAAAGTGCCAACATCCCTGGGAAAGGTAGACATTATTATTGTTGTTGAGCATCTGCTTTGTACAAGGCAAGTTTATTAAACAACTACCTAACTAAAAAAGGGGGAAGAGACAACCAGTATTTTGAAGAGTGAGGTAAGGTGTGTTTCCCCATTGTGACCATGATAACACCAGGTCAAGGGAGACACAGAGGGGAACACCAGATTTCTGGCTCTTCCCATTTCCATGCACATGACTGACCTCACCATTCTAGAAGAATGCTGATGGTATTAACAGACCCTATTCTTTAGTGTGGGATTACAAATTGTTTTCCATTGCCTGTAAAAGATTCATATTCTCACTAGGGTTTCCTGTATCTTACTAGGTTTGTCAACTCATATTCCTCTCCTTAGGAGACACTTGATCTCCAAGTATCTCTGACATAAAGACACAATTACGTACAAAAGATCGTAGCATGGTCTAGGGAAATTGCCTTATTCAAACTATCTCTAAAATCCCAACTGGGTTGATAGGAGGTGGTGAAATAGTGGAAAACTACTGAGTTAAGTCATTTCTAGGTGGTGCGTATCTACTGATGAAGAAGACCATAATCACAGACTTCTTAGTGAGCAATAGGAGATTGCAGATGGTGATAAGGAGAATGGGGCAGGACCAGAGACCAATTTAAACCACATCACACCTGGGCCTGGCTCCAGCTTTGGTCTGGGCACTCCCACAGGAGCAGCGAGACGGCAGCGTCTTTTCCTGTCTTCAAGTGCCTCAGGAATTACACGGGAAGTCAGTTACACTGGCCTGGCAAATGTGGATGACAAACAGTGGATGTCTTTCCCGGGCAGCATTATACTTCCCCTGTTAATACCTCCCATTGTGGAAAAATCTCAACAAGGCAGAATTAACGGGAATCCAACATTTTCCTTTCTATAGTGAAAAGTTTCCTTGACTAACTCCTTTAGGAAACTGCATATTGGGGGGGTTAGGAAATTGGAGAAAGAAAGCCTTAACACCAGTGCATAATTATTTTTAACTCTATGTGTTGAAAATAAATATCTGATCAAAAAATGTTACACATACAACAGGTTGCTCTAAAGCAATGATGATCAACAGTCTATACACAACAATATGGATGAGTCTCGTAGATGAAATGCTGAGTGAAGAAAGAAAACAGACAAAAAAAGAGAACGTGCTGAAAGATTCTATAGATAAAGTTCAAAAACAGGTTGGACCAACCTGTGTTGTTGGAAATCAGGAAAGGGGTTACCCTTGAGGGGGTTACCCTTGACTGAAAAAAGTAGTGAGGGAAGCTGCTGGGGTGTGGTAACGATCTGTTATTTGATCTGGGTGCTGATTACGCAGATGTGTTCAGCTGGTGAAAATTCATCAAGCTGTACATTCTTGACCTGTACCCTTTTTCATGTGTATTTTATACTTTGAAAAAGTTCAAACAGTAATTAGCAATCAAGACTAGCTAAGTTAGCCTCAGCATTCTGGCTTGATAATGGTTTCATCTTTCTAGAAAAGAAGCCATCCATCATTTTAAGATGGGGCAAATTTAGGGGCAAATCTGAAGTTAAAAAATTCAGAACTTAGGTTTATTGGGTCATTTACTGAGCCATTAGGTTTATAGGTTTCTTTTCCACAGGTTACAGCAACATAGGTTTATTCCTTGACTCCAGCGCTTGAGGAGTCAGAGCACTTTGTCGCTTTCTTCTAAAAAGACAACCGCCACCTCCAACACCTGAAACATGCATTTAACCACACTGGGTAACCATGGAAAGGTATTGGTAGGAGAAATTTGGTTCTATGTCCTATCAGATACAGAAAGTATTTTAAACTTTCCAGGGGAAAAGAGTATGAAAACAAATAAATGTATGTTACAGATGGACATTCTAGACTTCTCTTTCTTTTTTCTCGAGATCTGTTCCCTATGTCCCTAGAGGCTGTCCCATCTGCTGCTGCTTCATCCCTCACCCCCAGAGCCAGCCCTGAAAGAGCAGCCTAGGGCCAGGGAGGGCTTCCCAGAGAAGCACAGATGGAAGTCACCTTAGTAAGGAGACATTTCTAAAACTCACTTGAAATCCTAACACCCAGAGATAATAGTAGCAGAGTTAGATATATAAATAAGCACATATATATACACACATGTATACACATATATCATTCTAGACTTCTTTTTCTTACTAGCACTGAGTGTTGCTTATAACACATTTCACTAAAAAAGGCAGGGGTTGACATACTTTATGGTATGAACCTGAGCATCCATATTAAAACAAAATGTTTACTTTATTAGAGAAATTATGACTTATTGAGCAAAAGCCAGGTACCCTATGTAGATGATATTTAATCTCATGGTGGACTTTAATCTCATAATGACCCTGCAGCACTGACGTATCCTCTGTTTTTTACACAAATGTGGAAATTGAGCCTCAGAGAGATTAAATAAGTGGGGCAAATTCATTTAATTCGGAAGTGGAAGAGTCAGGATTTGGACCCGGTTCTGAATGATTTAGAAGGCTTTGGTCTTTCCTTATAACATACCTCTCATGAAGAGTAGGCCCTTACTGGTGTTTATCTTATTTGATTTAAATCAAAAATTTGAATTAAAAACTTTGAGTATAGTGTGAGATCTTCTGAAGCCAAAGGACTCTTATTCAATATTTAGTTGAAATATTTAGTGTTTTTTATTTATTTTCACCACAGAGGTGAATCATGGAAAGATTCATTGTGAATTTTTTTTCCTTTGAACATCAGTTTTTCCCCCCCTCAGCCCCACTAAAAGATAATTTCTTAATCAAAATCCAGTTTTTATAGCATTTTCCCAAGATTAAAAGGGCTCTATCATTTTTTGTAATGATAAAATTAATAGGTTATTCTTGTTTTTAAAAATTGGATATTACCAAAATATCATAAATAATAAAATTTTTTTAATTGTTTGAACTCCTAGAAAATAGTGGTTAAGAATTTGTTATAAAATACGCACACACAGGACGTCCCTGGTGGCGCAGTGGTTAAGAATCCGCCTGCCAATGCAGGGGACATGGGTTTGAGCCCTTGTCCAGGAAGATCCCACATGCCATGGAGCAACTAAGCCCATGCGCCACAACTACTGAGCCTGTGCTGTAGAGCCCTCGAGCCACAACTACTGAGCCCGTGCACCTAGAGCCCATGCTCTGCAACAAAGACAAGCCACCGCAATGAGAAGCCTGTGCACCGCAACGAAGTGTAGCCCCCTCTCGCCGCAACTAGAGAAAGCCCGTGTGCAGCAATGAAGACCCAACACAGCCAAAAATATATAAATAAATAAATGTTTCAAGTCCTTAAAAAAAAATATGCACACACACATATTCCTAAACTTCTTTCTCTTTATAAATGCATGTATGGATTTTAATAAAAACTGAGAGACTAATGCCCTTTGAATAAAAATAAATAAATCCAATATTACATGCTTTCACACCATGCCTTTACTTTATAGCCTTTACTACAGTAGTCAGGAAATAATGATTTACATCATCGTTAGTATTGCTAGTAGTTAAGTGCCCTTTGGAGCTAGACTCCCTGGTCTTTAATCCCAGATCTGTCATTGACCAGCTATGTAACCCTGGGCAAGTCATCCTTCTTCCTCAGCTTCTTCATCTGCAAAACAGAAAAATAATATCTACCTCACAGGGTTGGTGTGAGGATTAAATAAATATATGTAAAACACGTAGAACAACATATGTCACATATTAAACCCAAATGTATTAGCTATTGTCTTAGTTGCCTAATGCTTCTCTTTCCAGTAAGCTCCATGCATGCAGGGACAAAGTTGGTCTTGTTCCCAAATGTGTCCTCAGCCTGGTACATAGTGTGTGGTCAGTAGTTGCTGACTGTTATTATTAATAGCATTCAGTAAGCATCTGTTGGATGGATGAGGGAATACCCATTTACAGCTGAGGTATTTGATATTGATAGAGTAGTAGGAAAAGCCCACATTTTAGAATCAGACAAACAGATTTCAAAACCTTATTCCTCATCCTTAACTATTTACTTTCTTAGGGGGAAAGAGAGGTCAACATATTGAACTTTTCTGACCCGGATTTCCCATTTGTAAAATGGAGATAACAGTTCCTTCTTGCAACATGGTTACGTGGATTTGAGACAATTGTGTTAGTTTGTCAATAAAGAGTAACTACTTCTTGTACAAATATCACATTATAGTATCCAGAGTATTATGTAACCCTAAGGCATGTGATTCATGTGGAATACAACATAAATGGTGTCCCCTGGAATAGTCACTGCAGGAGCTTTGAGGGTATCCACATTACATTTATAAAAATGACAAAGTAGGCTTGTATTAGAGTCTCTTGGTTTGGATATTTTGGGGGTCCATAGAGCAATTTAGGAACAACATTAGCTGCAGAGACCTTCTGCAGGTGATATTTTCATTTTAAAGCCATGGAAAATAAGACATAGCTATACACTCAGGACCTGGGGTTAAACTCAAGCCTTTTAAATTCCAAGTTCACTATTCTCTAAAGCCCAATAAATACAGGGGCAGAGAAAGAAGGGTAAAGCAAACTCTGATTAACTAGTGTCAGTGTTTGTGCTAACTGCTCATTTATCATTCAGCATCTACCAGATGCTCCAGAGCTAAGGAACATCAACTCCATTCTGCACCCCATCTCTGTCCTGCATCCTGGGGTGGATTCTGTTCAGCTGGGATCCACAGTCAGGACGGAGTCTCAGAATACAAAGGGAACCTCCTCTCCAATCAGATGAACAGGATAGTTGGCAATAACAAGTGGCTTCTGAGGAAAAGTGAGTTTCTTGGCATATTCCTTGTCAGCATTCCAAAGCTGAAAGTTAAATTTATCTTCACTTATGGCAGCACACCCTGCTGCCCAAATGTCTTGTTTGTTTGCCTCTGCTATTGTTGCTGGGGTGCATGAGTCAGAACCCCAGCCCACAGGTTTTCCCAGGACTTTCTTACAGGCATGATGTGAAAGTGTTTGATAGGTAGTCATAGGCTGACACACAGAAGAGCCAACCTGGGGGCTGGCTAGGGCTTGGCCAGGGAGGCAACCTTGGGCATTACATCTCAATAGAGCAGGAAGGGGAAGTGGTGGCCTATGACCTCAGGGAGTATTTCCAGATGACCCACCGAATCTCTCTCCTGCTTCGAGGAAGTGGCCTAGCCTAGAACAGCACCAGCCATGGGAGAAATGCTAACCCTAACCAGGAGAAGTAGACCCGTACCCAGAGTGGAATAGTTCAGGGCCACCACCAGATTCTGTTACAATTTTTAAAAGCACTCAAGTGTTGGCAAAAATAAAATCTTGGGTTAACTGTAACTAGAATATTGGCTTTCTCTTTGTGGAAGAGTTGGTCAATCATACCTGTCTGTACCAGTTCCCCCAAAGAACAGAAAATATACTGAGGTCGTAGCAAGAGGAATTTAAGCTAGATGTAAAGAAGAACTTCCTGAATACTAGTTTAATTACACGTTGGAACTATTTTTTTTTTTTTTCAGGGAAGAACTGTTCAGAGTCCTTCCTGCAAAAGGAAAGCTAAAATGATCTTGTAGCTAACCTTCCTGCAAAAGGAAAGCTAAAATGATCTTGAAAGCTAAAATGATCTGCAGGGTTTGGATCCATGCTGACATTTATTCTGTTATCCCTGAGATGAAGTGTGGTGGAATAAGTAAAAATGTTTTGTATTAGTATTTTTTAATTTTTATTTGCAACCCGTAGATAGATGCATTAGGTTTTTTTTTTTAATTGAAGTATAGTTGACTTACAATGTTGTATTAGTTTCAGGTGTACAGCTAAGTGATTCCGTTTTCAGATTCTTTTCCATACTAGGTTATTACAAGATATTGAATATAGTTCCCTGTACTACACAGTAGGTCCTTGTTGTTTACCTAGTTTATATATAGTAGTGTGTATCTCTTAATCCCAAACTCTTCATTTATCCCTCCCCCACCCCTTTCCCCTTTAGTAACCATAAGTTTGTTTTCAATGTCTGTGAGTCTATTTCTGTCTTATAAATAAGTTGATTTGTTATCATTTTTTAGATTTAACATATAAGTGATATCATATGCTATTTGTCTTTGTCTGACTTACTTCACTTAGTATGATAATCTCTAGGTCCATCCATGTTGCCGTAAATGGCATTATTTCATTTTTTTATTATATATATCTTTATAGATGGATTAGGTTTTGATCTTGATAATTCTAACATTTATGAGCACAGTGGCAAGCAATTTTCAGGAGTTAATTATCTAGCCGTGGCCAATTTCAGGAGTTAATTATCTAGTAGAAGAATCATACACATAAATAAGATATGTATGACACAATGTGAATTCACAGAGTTCTGTTGAATTTTAGTAGAAGAAAAGATTACTCCAGTTTAGAAATTTAGGAAAAATCCCCTTTTGTGAGCTGGGTCTTATAGGATGGGCTAGACTTAAATAAATGGAGAATGGGGAAAGTGGAGGTAATGGCTCAAGTAAAGATTCGGAAACAGAAAAGCACAGAGTGAATTCAAGGAAAAGCAACTACCCTAGTGTGTCTAGAACCTAAGTCGAGGTTCAGAGACCACGCTGGCCAGACCTCCAGTACACAGTGCAGTGCTGAATAGAAGTAGTCGTGGTTAGTGTGTGGTTAGTGTGTCAGTACAGGTTCTCCAAGAAATAGGCACTTAGATGGGTAGACGTTCAAGAGCTGTGTTGAACATTAAGTTGTTCTTAGTATTTTCTTTAAAAGGAACACCTGTGAAGGATAAAGGGAACAGAGCAGAAGTAGATAGGAAGAGCCTTCAGGATGGGGTACAAGCATGACACCTATTAAAAGAAGAGAAAGGAAGGAGAAGTGAGTAGGAAGGATTTCAGACTGTAGCACAGCCCTGAGACAGCTTCAGCCAGGCCAAAAGGGAATCCTTGAGGCAACGTTGCCCATTAGAGGAGTCCACACCCATATGATGGGCTCGAGCTGTATCAGAAATTTTTGTCAGTCACTGACTGAGAGCAGCCTGAATGATGTGTAGCCTCAGCATGAAGGTGGTGGTGGATCCAGAGGGGTAGCGGCTAGGAAGGTCAGTCAACTTGGCTCCCTAAACAGGAGATCTGAGTGGTGAATTTCACGGCTACTACAGTTGTTCAGTATCATTGGCTGACCCCCAATTAAAGAGGCACAGGTTCTAACAATTCACCATTAAGGGTGATGTTTGTCGCAGTGTTTACTAAGAATCTCTTTTTTTTGGTTAAGGAAATTCCCTCTTCTAGCTTGCTAAAAGCTTTTCTTTTCCTTTTTAAAAATCATGGATTCTTTTATTTTGGCAATATTGATTGAGATGATTATGGGGTTTTTCTCCACTAAGCTACTAAGAAGGTGATTATGGTTAGAAATTTTCTAATGCAAATTCTACCCTTATAGTTCAGAAATAAATTGAGCATGAAGTTATGTTTTTTATTTTCTGCTATATTTGGCTTGCTAATACTGTGTTTAAGATTTTTTCACGTATATTCATAAGAGATTGGACTGTAATTTCTTTTTCTTGCAGTCTTTATCTGGTTTTTAAATCAAGGATATTTTGGCCTCCATAAAATAATTGGGGGATAGTTCTTTTCATATCTCTAGAAAATGTTGGATATATTTGGAAAAAATCTGGGTAGTTTTTTTTTTTTTTTTTAATTGGTAGAACTCACCTGTAAAACTATCTGAGCCTGATGTTTACTTTGTGGGAAGAGTTTTAACTCCAGTTTCAAACTCTTTATTGATTATAGGAGACCATTCAGGCTTTTTATTTCTTCAGGAGTAAATAGTGAATTTGGCAAGTACATTTTTTTCAGCAAATTTGTTTATTTTGACTATTACCAAATATATTGTTATTAAGTTGTTCTTAATGTTTTAATTAAAGAAAAATCATCTGTGATATCATTAGCTGTATCTTTTCTATACTCCTAATTTTGTATATTTATACCATTTTTCTCTACTTCCTTGATCAGTTTGTCTACTTTTTGATCCTCTTTGATTCTCTATTTTTTTTCTATATATTAATTTCTGCTCTTAAATTTATTATTTCCCTCTTTTTTTACTTTCTTATCGTTTATTCTATCATTTTTGTCCTCTAACTTCTTAAGTGGGGTGTTTAATTTTTTGCCTTTTTGCTTTTCTAATATAAGCATTAAAATGATAAAATTTCCTTGATATTTCTTTTGCTGTACTCCACAATTACCAAATGTAGTATCTTAAATATTATTCAATTATAATCAAATTTTTGTGTGATTTTTTTGACTTAGGAGTTATTTAAATATTTTAAAATTATTAAGCATACTGGGATTTTCAAAAGTTTATTTTTTTTAATTAACTTATAACAGAGGAGGCTTTGATCTGTATGATTCTGGTTCTTTAAAACTTATTGACACCTGCTTTATAGTCTATTATATGATCTATTTCTGTACATGTTCCATGTGTAATAGAATTGATTAATTGTTGTGTTCTATACACCTCCATGAAATCAAACATAGACATTTTTGCATGAGGATTGCAGTTGAATATACTCTTTGATGAAGATGAGAGGCCTGATATCTATAAAGCTGGGCTCTTTAAACATATTGCAGTGTAGCAACAAGCAGTAGTTTCTAATCTCTGGGCCTTAACTGCCCTCTGGGTAAGGAGCTTTTATTTTGAGCATCCATATATAATCTGTATTTTCTCAATTAGTGGGTAATAAAAATAACTACTATCCTGCAATTTTTAAACTTTAATGAGTATTCCTCATAATAGAAAAGTTCAGAAACTACTCCTGTGAGTATATGCTTTCTAAAGAAATACTGATTTCTCTAGAACATTCACACAGTGCTTCAGAAGTAACTAGCACAATTGTGCATGTCATGGGTATCATCAAACATGCCTCCTGTCTGTTAACTCTAAATCCGCCTGAAGCTGACCACATAACCAAAAATGAGCCCACTGGACAGGTCCCAGCACACTGAGACAGGGGAGGCCGGTTTGCATGAGGGTTTCTGTCAAAACTGTATTTTGGAAACTAAACTCAGATTGCTTTCACTTAAGGGTCAGAACTGATTCAAACCCACATCTTTAAAAGCCCTTAGTTTGGGAACTTCTTCCATCCTCAGTCTCCTCTGCCACTTGTCTTCGTGAATCCAAAGCCATTTTGACATATCCTTGACTCAATCCTATATTAAGAATAAAAGAGATATGTTCAAGCAGAGGAAATATAACAAAGGAGGGACTTTCCTACAAGATCTTTGTAAAAGAAACAAAAAGAACATTTGCATAAACCATTTTTAACCAGAGTCTTTGTTTTGTGTCTTTCCTTTCTGAATGCTTTGTTACACTCCCTTGCAGTCCCCCTCCCTGTCTCTGGACCCCAACCAGTCAGAGACCAAAGCCTTGATCATGTTTCACTTTGGAATCTTCCTGGCTCCACCGTAGTCATCATGCTTGAATGTTTACATTTACTGACCAGTCTCCCTGCTTCCGCTTCTTTCCATTCCTAAACCCCTAGACACGCTGATCTTCCCAGAATATCATTGTGATCCTGTCCCTCTCTTGCTCAAGTTTTCCCAGAAACTACCGAGTAAACTTCACCAGTGTTAGTCTGCTGTTTAAAGCTATTCTGTACCTTTTTCATTGCTGGTTCTCTGCTAAGCTTATAGACCTGTCTGACAACTCTGACTTCAATACCTTTGTCTTGGATACTTAACTTACCTTCTGGTTCCTAATTAGACCTCCTTCAGAATCTACTTTAGCTATAAATTCTGCTGCCCTTTGACAAGTGGCCCCTGTCTACTCTGGGCCGTGGTGTCTCTGAGCTTGCACACCCAGCACGCCATAGTTCACACTGCCTCCACTTGCAGTTAGAGGTGTTTTTCTCCCTCCACCTCCAGATGCTGGGTCCCTCAGGGCATGACTCAGCCCCTGTGTGTTCCAGCCTCTGGTAACATTTCTTATAATAGGGAGTTTTCAGTAGATGTTTAATTGGTTAGTTGAAAACCACTATCCCATGCCGTCAGCCCCTCTTCACACTAAACATGCCCATATAATTTAACACTCAATAACCATTTTGATCATCTATTGACCTCCATATATAGGGATGTGTTCTAAGGATGCTGAGATCAAGAGACACAGCCTGTTCTCTCAAGGTCACTTTCTTGGATGATTTTGGTGTGAACTGGGGAACGGACACATTCTTTTCGCCTGCTCAAGGAGCCCAGCATTAGTATTTAAAATCAAATCTGGGACTTCCCTGGTGGCGCAGTGGTTAAGAACCCCCCTGCCAATGCAGGGGACATGGGTTCAAGCCCTGGTCTGGGAAGATCCCACATGCCGCGGAGCAACTAAGCCCATGCACCACAACTACTGAGCCTGCACTCTAGAGCCTGCCTGCCACAACTACTGAGCCCATGTGCCTAGAGCCCATGCTCCACAACAAGAGAAGCCACCACAATGAGAAGCCTGTACACTGCAATGAAGAGTAACCCCTGCTCATCGCAACTAGAGAAAGCCCATGCACAGCAACGAAGACGAAAATGTGGTCAAAAAAATTAAAAATTAAAAAATAAAATAAATAAATAAATAAAATAAAATCTACTTTGAGTGATTTTTTAATTCCCTTTTCTCTTCAACATTAGACACATAGCTCCTTTTATTTTATTTTTAATTTATTTATTTTTAAAATTTATTTATTTTTTATTTTTTAATGTATTAGTTTAATGTGTTTATTTTATTTAGTTTTGATTTTATTTATTTATTTATTTTAAATGTGTTAGTATCTGCTGTACAGCAAAGTGATTCAGTTATACATATATATTCTTTTTCATATTTTTTCATTATAAGATATTGAATATAGTTCCCTGTGCTATACAGTAGGACCTTGTTGTTTATCTGTTTTATATATAGTAGTTTGTATCTGCTAATCCCAAACACCTAATTTATCCCTCCCTACCACCTTTCCCCTTTGGTAACCATAAGTTTGTTTTCTGTGTCTACGAGTCTGTTTCTGTTTTGTAAATATGTCCATTTGTGCCATATTTTAAATTCCACATATAAGTGATATCATATGATATTTGTCTTTCTCTATCTGACTTACTTCACTTAATATGATAATCTCTAGGTCCATCCATGTTGCTGCAAATGGCATTATTTCATTCTTTTTTATGGCTGAGTAATATTCCACTGTGTATATATATCACATCTTCTTTATCCATTCCTCTGTTGATGGACATTTAGGTTGCTTGCATGTCTTGGCTATTGTAAATAGTGCTGCTATGAACAATCGGGTGCATATGCGTCTTTTCAAATTAGAGTTTTCTCTGGATATATGCTCAGCATTATATGTAGCTCTATTTTTAAAGTAACCTCCGTACTGTTCTCCATAGCGGCTGCACCAATTTACATTCCCACCAACAGTGTAGGAGGGTTCCCTTTTCTCCACATTCTCTCCAGCATTTACTGTTTGTGGACTTTTTAATGGTGGCCTTTCTGACTGATGTGGGATGATACCTCGTTGTAGTTTTGATTTACATTTCTCTTAGTGATGTTGAGCATCTTTTCATGGGCCTGTTGACCATCTGTATGTCTTCTTCGGAAAAATGTCTATTTAGGTCTTCTGCCCATTTTCTGATTGGGTTGTTTGTTTTTTGGCATTGAGTTGTATGAGCTGTTTGTATATTTTGGAAATTAAACCCTTGTCACACACAGCTCTTTTTAATATCACCTTTCCTTACTTGTTAAACAGACACTTACTAACCATGTGGACTTAAGTTATTTAATGTCTCTGAGCCTCAGTTTCCTAAAATTTGAAATGGGGATAATAATACCTGTGGCCAAGGATTAAATTCTATGAGGAATGTAACCCAGATGTCAGGTAGGGTCTCTCTGCCCCTTAAAATCCAGATTATTAATGAATTTTATGGATTATTATTAATAGATTATACAATGCATTACACTACTGATCATTATGGAAGCCCAAAACCCTCTCTGAGAGTTCTCAAAATTCCCAGACAGCTTAATTTTCATGGTCACTTTGGTACTGATTTTCTTCTAAATATTTTGTTTCTGCCAAAATATTTTGTTCCAACTTTGCTTTTTGTGGCTGTTCTTTCATATCTGCTGTTTTCCCAAACTAAGGAAGCAGTCTCTTTACCTTAAACTCCTCCTTCAAAGCAACCTGAATACGCGTCTGTGTTTGTAGTAGAATATTTACAGGTTTGTGCTTGCAGAGAATAGGAACTTTGAATGGGAAGAGCATAGATGTCCAAAGGATAACTTTATTAATTTTCCACAGTGTGGTTTGGATCTAAAGCCTCTTTCTTGCCTCATCTCTTCTCATTAAATTATTATGGAGTTAGGTCTGTTTCAGACATGTGTCAAAGAACACAGAACAGTCTTAGGGGTGAAAACTAGGGCCACGCATGGGAAGCAGGTAACATTCAGGGGACAGATTTTTCTTATCAGAGCTAAAGTCATAAGATTAAATCGTAATTTAATAAACTATTTCTCGAGGAAACTAAAATAATATAGCCCAGGTCCACTGAGCTCTGGCAAACAAATCCAGAGGAATGGATTATTCTGTGTCCCTTGGATTCTGTTGATTTCACAAAGGCTGGTATTCCAGGTTATGGGAGAAAGGGGTTATTTCATTTAATCTGCAGCATAACTGTGTGAGGAAGATAATGGTATCCCTATTTCGTAAATAAATCTGGAATTCAGAGAGGTTAATGACTTACAGTTTCACCCCATGGAGGCAGAGACAGGATCCCAACCAAGTGGGTCTGATTCCCCAAACCATTCCCTTCCATCTCACCCCAGCAAGGGCACAGGTAGCAGAGCCGACCTTCTGCGGTGAAAATCCGAGCCCTGGGTTGCAATTTGAACACAAGTGAAGGACCCTCTCTAGCTTCTAATCTCAGGAGAAGGCCTCAGACCTGCTTCTGTTCAAGACCTTGCATAAGACCCAGAATCCTATACTAAGAATGCATGAAAGACAAGATTTGGGCGGGAGAAAAAAAATCTACATTTAAGGTTCAGTTCACAAAGCAATTTCAGACCCAACTCAGTCATTGCAATAACCCTGTGAGGTAAACAAGGCATATTTCACTCTTACGACTAAGTCTCAGGAAGGTTAAGCCCAAGGTCTTTGAGAAATTTATTTTATGAATCTTTATTTATTTATTTATGAATCTTATGAATCTTTATTTAAGGAATGTGGCATGACATAATTCCTAAGATCATATAGTAGCCTTAGGGCTTAAGCATAGGACTGTGTTTTTAAGTCTGTATACATATTACCCCCAAGAAGTAGCCTCCACTTGTGTTCTTTGATCCTGATGTCTTAGTTGAATAAGCTCTTGCAATCAGGGCTGCCATGGGAGTCCATGCAGGTTGTGCACTGTATAACTCTGAGGGATGCATTCTAAGCTACATGAATGTGAATGGCACATCCTCAATTTATGGTGCACAGCATGGAGAATCTTTTGCAACAGCCCTTGGTGTCGTGCAAAATCTGAGATGGCTTTGAGAAAGGAACA
Source organism: Balaenoptera ricei (assembly GCF_028023285.1). NCBI lineage: Eukaryota > Metazoa > Chordata > Mammalia > Artiodactyla > Balaenopteridae > Balaenoptera > Balaenoptera ricei. The sequence goes on from NC_082639.1 coordinate 132,059,162, forward strand.
CGTAATCATCACAAAAAAATCATTCTCATAAAATGTAGAAGTTTATATGAAAGCTGTATTGGCCATGGCGCAAGGAGGTATTTCCAGCTAGTTTTTACACAGGGCCCTATTCTCTTATAAGAATTCAGCCCTTGACATTAGATGAGTATCTGTATGGGTTGTCACATGCCGTGGAGAGAGAGTTCGCTGCAAGTGATATCAACAGTACACTGTGTTCTCTTTCGGATTTATTGAATGCACATTTACTAAGTAAGTGTCAAGTAATGAATTAGACATTCCAGGAATGTGGCCCAATTTCTGCCTTTAAGGGGATTCAGTTTCACTGGGGAGAAAACACACATATGATAATTTTAAAAATAACAAACTAGGTAACTTTTTTTAAAAAACTGTATTTAAGTATAAAATTGCATGTTACTGACTAACCTCACAGTAGGAGGCCAGGAAGGGGAGTTTGTCACAGGCTGGACTAATTAAGGACTTGTTATGAAAACAGTGGTAAGGGTGGGGGATGCCCGAGGTGAATCATAAAGAGTAGATAGAATCTAGGTGGATACGTAAGAGGATTGGGGGTGAGGAAGGACCCCCAATAACAAAAATGAGACATTAAAACCCAAATCCAAAAAAAAAAAAAAAACCAACAGTGCAGGCTATCTTTCTCATCTCTCATTTTGCTTGGTGGTCATGAGCTGCTCCGTGTGGAAGTCAGGCAACTGAGAAGGGGAGATGGCTGAAGAAGGCGGGAGCCTGAAGGCAGTGAAATAGGATGGCCTCCATTTATAGAAGCTGGGGCTGCAGTGCAAATAGGACTTTTCCTAGTTGGAGCAGATCCCCATTACTCTGCTGGAGCTGGAAAGCAAGGGTAACATCAATTTTATAAACTTTCTATAGGAATAGGTCTCCACTGTACACTGGAGGGCTGGGGAGGTAAAATGTGATCTGTAACAAAACTGAGCCTGTAGTTGCGTATGTATCAAATTTTCGCTATATTTCAAAGGATATGTCATCAGGTACAGCTCAGAATTGAAGCTGGAAGCCAGAGTCGAGAAAGAGTGAAATTGGCATATTTATGTTCCACAGTAATCCTTTCCCCATGGTCTTGTTTGTCCATGGAAAAAATAATAAAATACTGAGCTATAAAACCCACAACTGTGCACTTGGGGGGAAACTTGTGGGGGTAGGGGTGATGGGGCAAAATGGAAACAGAAGGAGCAGCTGGTCGTATTGAAAACTTTGCAGATGCACTGAAATAGACACACTTCATCTTCAGTGTAGAAGATGCCACCAGGCAAAACTTTGCATGGAGGGGGATTTGAAGGATCCAGGGACACTTCAGTTTCCCAGGAATTTTCTTTCACAGCAGGTCGTTTAATACGGCTCATCCATGCTGAATGATAAACAAGAGAAAATAAATTAAACTCAGGAGCCTAAAAATTGTGAAAAATAAAGTGTTGGTAGTAAAGGTAAATAGTCACTAAAGGTCAGAAGAGTAAAGGAACTCTTTCAGATGAGTTACAAGATGCAGGACATTCACTAAGGCACAGGAATGAGAAGAAAACCCTAAAGCAACGCTTCTCACCCTTTCAGGTGCTTACCACCTAGACAAGGTGTTAAAACACAGACCCTCCCACCAACAGTGCAAGAGTGTTCCCTTTTCTCCACACCCTCTCCAGCATTTATTGTTTCAAGATTTTTTGGCGATAAAAAGAAACAAAATTGAGTTATTTGTAGTGAGGTGGATGGACCTAGAGTCTGTCATACAGAGTGAAGTAAGTCAGAAAGAGAATAACAAATACCGTATGCTAACACATATATATGGAATCTAAGAAAAAAAAAAAAAGAGGTCATGAAGAACCTAGGGGCAAGACGGGAATAAAGACACAGACCTACTAGACAATGGACTTGAGGATATGCGGAGGGGGAAGGGTAAGCTGTGACAAAGTGAGAGAGTGGCATGGACATATATACACTCCCAAACATAAAATAGATAGCTAGTGGGAAGCAGCCGCATAGCACAGGGAGATCAGCTCGGTGCTTTGTGACCACCTAGAGGGGTGGGATAGGGAGGGTGGGAGGGAGGGAGACGCAAGAGGGAAGAGATATGGGGACATATGTATATGTATAACTGATTCACTTTGTTATAAAGCAGAAACTAACACACCATTGTAAAGCAATTATACTCCAATAAAGATGTTAAAAAAAAAAAACACACACAGACCCTGATTCAGGTCTGAGTGGGCCTGAGATTCTGCATTTCTAACAAGCTCCCTGGTAATGCTTAAGTGGCTAGTCCTCAGAACACACTGAGAGAAATTTTGGCGGGACAGGCTTTGTCTTCAGGGCTAATGAATATGAAGGGCATTTTGATAGATTTTGAACAGTGAAAAGTCAGAAAAGTAAAATAAGGCATATTTAAATGGAAAGAGAAATTAGAGAACATCAAAACTCGTGAAAAGTATGGTAGTGGTTCTGCATGCCTGATTCTGGTGGGATATGATTTAAGGAGATGATGACAAATTTAGTTTTGTGGGAAAAAAAATGACACTTGTGTGTGTAAAACAACTCATTCTTGGAGAGAACAAGGGAGAACCAAATAGGGTATGTCTGAATAACACCTTTCAAAGGGAGAACCAGATCCTGAGACTCTGCTGTCATGGTGAGCCACCAGGGTAAACCACAGTTCAGCAGCTGCAAGCGCGCTTGCCAATTACAGAGATAAAAATGTTTCTGAAAACAAAATTTCATATAACCCCCCTCTCTGAGGTTGGCATCGTATCTTCCTGTGTATCTTGGGCGTAGCTTTTACCCAGGCAGAATTTAGACTCTAGAAACCAAATGAGGTGATAAACAGAACCAGTTTGCAGAAGAGTCAAAATAACCCAGCAAGAATTGAAACCACAAATGCACTAGGAGTCAGTTATTCACCAACCAAATGCTAATAGGAATCAGCACAAAGGACTATGAGTGTTAGCTCAAGGGCTTAAAAAAAACTGATACATGGTGTTGTGATGGTGTTCATTTTACCTTTGGCTTGTTTTAGAAACACACCCTACTTCTTCCACTCCACCCTTCCTCAGTGCCATCACACAATGGTTTCAGTGCAAAAAAATTTACAATACTGGAGGAGGAGGGTGTCTGGGACTTACACCTCCAACCTGGGTTCTAGAAGCATAAACGTTAAGAACATGATCTTTGGATCTAGATGGATGCAAATCTCAGCTTTGCCATTTATTCAGTGACCTCAGGTAGTTAATTAAATTCATCGTTCCTTCACCTTACAATGGAAATATTAATAGTACCTACATCCACAGGCTTGTAGGCAATCTTTAATGATTTAAGACATGCAAGACACTCAGAACAGTGCACAGCATGGAATTAATGTTTGATAAATGTTTGTTATTATTGTAACTAACTCTGTCACTAGCTCAGGCACTATAGGAAAGTTATTTAATTAGCTCAATTATCAAGAGAGTTTGAATACCAAGGTCCTTTCCAGAACTAAAATTCTGTGATTCTATGGTCACTTTGGCCAATAAATTTGAAGTATCCCAAGGCAGCTGGGCAAATAATTCTTCTTTGCTACGTCCTTCTGGAATGTCTGGTGAAGTGTGCAAGACCTGTGTTGATGGGGCAAGGCTTCCCTTCCAACTTCTGTTCACAGCTCCTCAGTACACCACGGGCTCTAGGTAGTTCTACTCACTGGCCCCTGAATGTTTTCAGAATCCCAGTACCATACCATTTACATCATTTCCCTCTTCCAGACTGCCTTCCCTGCTTCTGTCCATACACCTAAACCCTATCCATCCTTCAAAAACCAACCCAGGTTCCATCTTCTTTGTAAGGTTTTCTGCGATCACCAAACATCTTCTGTACTGAAGAAGTCTGGTCTTCAATACAGAATTCATTGGCCATTACCATATTCTGCCTTTATTTTTCTGAAATGTTTTTCTACATTTCTGTCATAACTTCCCAACTAGATAATAATCTCCCTGAGGTCTGGCACAAGGATTTACTCCTCTTGGTGTCTCAGTCAAGCTGAACATTTTTCCAAACAAAAAGGGGTTAATAAACAGCTATTGATTGGTTCATTGTAAAAATCAGTGAACCATTAAACTTAATATGGCAATTAGCTTAATATGGTACTTAATCCTAATGCTCTTCCTGCCAGCATCTCCTCTTCCTGTCCTCCAAGGACATCTGAAAAATTGATCTGCTTCCATCTAGTGGCAATTAAAACACAGGTGGTTCCTGTGGCCAGAAAACAGCTCTGGGTAGATTGTGCCAGAAAAGACTTTCACTCAGTGGGTGTGAGCATGAAAGAAATCTTTATAGCTTGTGGATTTCCTGCCCACAGAGATAGGGAGTTCAGCCTAGAGAAGAGTCAGGGAACCCATCTACACTATCTAATGGAAGATAGGGCAATAATAGAACATAGAATAAAAGAAACTTCACGGACCCTATGTCCTCATCCAGTTACCCCTCCTGACTCTTCCATCTCCTTCCAGCCAAGTTTTATGAAAAAGATAATGTATACGTTCTGCCTCTATGTTCTCATCCCCACTGATTCCTCGACCCCTGGCTACAGGACTTCTGTCATGACCTCAGCATTGAAAACAATTTCCCTACTGATACCCTTATTATATCCAGTGGATCATGGCAGTATTTGAAATAGTTTCCATTTCCCTTTTTCCTTAGGATCATGACCCTGTACTCTCCTCATTTTCCTTCTACATCTCTGGGAACCTCTTCCCATTCGCCTTTACCTTAGCTGACTTGTTTGATATTGACCTTCCTCTGGCTCTTACCCTCTCTCCCACATCCTCTTCCATTCTCACACTGCACATACTCCCTGGGTGATTGTACCTGCTCCTGAGATACAATTACTTCCTATAATGTGAGAACCTCCAAATCCATTTCTTCTGCCCCAAGGTAGCCCTTTTGCTACAGATAGAATCAACGGACTATGGTTGAACCACAGACACCTAAATTTTAACAGGTACAAAACTGAACCCATGATTGCCACCTCCAAAACTTCTCATTCTTTCGTGTTCCCTTCTCAGTAAATAATACAGTAGAGATGGTAACCATCCACCAGTTCCCAGATCAGAACCATGGCAACTTACTTGAATCTTCTCCCTCTCTCTTAGCCAATTAGTAATCATATTCAGTTGATTCTACCACCAGTTATCTCATGAACTCATCCTCATTGCTATTGCCCTAAACAGGCATCATCGGCTTTAACCTGAGAACTTCAAATACCTCCAAAACAGTTCTTTGCCCGCAGAGGCATTCATCTCCCATGTTTGCATACTTTTATGCAAAGTGATACTCCCAAGATGCAAATTTCAGCATGACATTCACCTGCTTCAACCCCTGTTACTAATACCCCAAAGACCTCAAGATTAAGTCCATAATCCTTCATATGGCTTATAAATTACTTTATAATTGTCCTCTGTTGCCTTCTGTCTCTCCAGTTTTTCTTTTGTACTTTAAACTACAGCTCACTAAACTACTAAGGACTTGTCAATAACAATCTGTGGTTGGTAGGGTGGTTGCCTGAACAAGAAACCAACCTCCTCAGGGACCATCTTGCTTCATTTCCTCCAGCATTTGGAAAGGTACCCAGTTGTCTAGCTGGGTAGTCTGTCACCGAAGTCTCATCTCCATTGTTCGTTTGACTTATACTTTCCTTCTTAATATTTCAAAGCAAGTCACTAAACCCTGAAACTGAGAAGTGTTTTGCTATCTTCATTTCTGCCAGGTGGGCCTTGTATTTTCACATGTATGTGTTTCTGCAACTGAAGAAATCTGAGGTTCAAGACCAAGCCAAAAAACTTCCCCCTCTTTGGGGGAAGCTGCAAGTAGAATTCAGGCTCCACACCTTTCCCACATTTCTGAAGGTCAATGCCTATCAGAGGTCATTTGCCATCTTGTGCTAGGTGCTGAGGGCCTGGTGTCTGGAATTATACCTTTTTCTTAGAGCCTGGGATTCATTAGTTTTTCAATAAATCCTTGTTGACTTGAATGTTTCCTGAATACTGTACTTAGAATTGCCCCCATGTTCAGCCAGGATAAGAAGAAATAAACCACAATGCTTCCAATCCTCAAAGAAAATTCAGAAGCAATCAGAAAAAACTGTCTTTACATAAACTACCCCTTCTTAATAGGGCATTACTTGTTCATTCATTCATTCAGCTCCCCTAGCACTACAAAACCTGACAGCTTTTAAGGAAGGTTAGTAGATTTATTACTTTATCTGGAAACTTCATTTGGATGAGACCCCATGTCAATAACTAATAAGGAGTTAATGTGTCTAGCTATAAGAGGAAGTATTAAGATACTTAATACTTACCCTCTGTAAGCAGAGGGTAGAGAAGACATCAACAGATATCGAAACTTCTTGCTGATAAAACTTACCTTCTCCGAGACTTTTTGCCTAAAAATAGAAGAGAAAATTGGCATCAGAAAAAGTAGACAATTTCAGTTTTTTATACTTAGAGAGAAGGGAGATTCCCTCTCTCAAAACTGTTTCTTGAAGTGTATTTTGTATTTGTTAGGTGGACCGCATGGTGTCTAAGGGGATTTGAGGTACTGGCTTAATGTTCTAATTCGAACAGCGGTAGAGACTTATTCAGAAAAGACTCATTCATGCAGATGCTTCTCAGAGCACCATTTCATCCGCTGTGCTGCTCATAAAGACAGAAGTCCAGCCCGAACTATCCGATGATCAGGCCCCATGTACCCATTCTTGTGTTTACATATCCCGATCTGCCATCTCATCCTACCTGCAGATTCTTCCCTAAGAGATTCAGCTGCTAATACTGTAAGAATATGTATCATTACACTTCACACCATCTTCTCTGTGAAAATCCACAAAAGAAATTACATTTAGGTCTCAGTGGTAGGAACTACATGCCTCATCTGGGTAACCATTGTGTTTGTTCTTATCTTACAAACACAGTGAGTATCATTACTGGTTATGTTTCCTTCTTTGACTGGCTACAAGGAAACTCAGCCAGATCTGAAACCCTCTTCTATCCTAACTTTACCCCTGGCTCTGACTTATTTTTGGTATTCTAAATTTGGGCCTTATTTTTCTTACTTTTAAACTAATTTTAATTTGCTGTGTTGAATGCATTTGGTAAACTATCTTACATTCTTTTTGAAAAAAGCAGACTATAAATAAGTAGATGAATGAACTGCAGGGTTAGGCTCCAGAGGAAATAAAAGCAAAAAATGCTTTTTGAGGAGAAAAAAAATCACTGGGAAGCAATATATTTCTGTGTCTATAAACTAGAGCTCTAGATCATCCAGTCTGGGTCCAGGTCCTTTTTTGCCAACTGTAGTGTGTCTTTGAATAGCTACTTATTCTCTCTAAGCTACCATTTCTTCATCTGTGAAAGGGGCATGATAATTATACTTTCCTCACTGAGTTGATAAAATGTATTCAAAGTATTTAGGCCAGGGCCTAGAGCATAGACAGTGCTCAATTCTTGTTTTAAACCTTTAAAATGTTAGAAATTACTATTTTAACTATTTCTTCCAAAATTTAGCCTGCTGGTGACATGAGCCAAAAGCACTTGAGCAGGGAGAATTAAATCTGAGTGAATTTCAGATTCCATTCATTTTCATATAAATATATTTTTCTTTTAGGGACAATGAAACACATACATGAGCAAGAATCTGTTCCTATTGAGAAAGTTTCTTTTTCAAGAAAAAGGGAACTAAGGGGCCTGTGTTCAGTTTTGTGCCCTGTTCTCACCCTGTGTGTTGGTTCAGGTAAACAATTCTTCTGTGGGTAAAAAAATAGAGCCTTATTAATCTGAAGACCAGTGGTTTTAAGGAGCATATATGGATGGGAGTCTGATCTCTGACTCTGGCCCCTGCTGATATGGAATTTTAGAGATTTGGCCTAAAACATCATTGCTTCAGTTTCCTCATTTACTGAACAGGGCCAGTAATGATGACTAATCAGAGAATGATGGTGCTAGGAGAAAACAAATATTTCTAGACAAGCCCATGCACAGGGAGGCATGTTTCTGGAGCCCACCCTTATTCCTTTCTCCGAAAAAAGGAGCTGAAGTCTGGGTATTAAGACAACTAGGGCAGGGGACAAAGTACAGTTTCAGAAGATCCATCTGAGGACAGGACAAGGGTCAAGAGTCTGGTCATTTCATTGGCTACCGTACTCTAAATATTTGCTTGTCCCCTTTTTCCAGCTTTCGGAACACCAAAAGCCTATAAAATTATCAGAGTGATGAATACTGTATACATGCAGATTTATTGTATTAGAAAAGCTCTAGGGGTTTAGCCTGGGAACCTATCCATCATTTCTAATAATTGTCTCTATAGGAAAAATATTCTTCGTGTTTCAAAGAACTAACTTACAACTAAAAGTTTTAGAAGGCAAAGTCACTTGAAAGTTGGAGCTATCAGAAGATGTTTCACAAATGAAGACTGTTTAGTGTGAGATTAAAGATACCCTGACTTTCCTACAAAGTCAGTGATCTTTTGGGGCTTCTGTTCTCTTGTGCTTTTTGTTGGCATAATTGTAACTAGCCTAACTGCCCGTTATCTGTTTCCTGTTTGCCCCACACTGATTCCCCCAGTAGGGGCATGCAGCTTTCAAGTTATCAGTTTGAGATCTTGTACAGAAATGACTCCAAGGTAAAAAAATTGCAAAACAACCCCACTGCTTTTCTCACCACTGCTTATAGTACAGCCTTAGGCAGCATCCCACCTCCTGCACCCCACCACTAAATACACATGACTTCAAATCTATTCTTTTTATTCTACTAACATTTATTAAAAGATTTTGGAATTTGGGAACATCTCCTTGCTAAGGTGATTCCCAGCCCCAAAGTCCTTAGTGGTTACTTAGATAATAGCCCTCTTATCCCAGAGGGTGGAGTGTAAATTACCCACTCTATTCTCCACCCCCTCACTTCTGCCAAGGTCACTCAAGGCAGGAGGAAAGAAAAGATGATTGGGGGCAGTCTTTAAGTCTCAATGGAAAGGGTAATCAATGGTGGGAGAAAAATCTCATTCTTTTTTTGCCTTAGTGCCATATTTAAGTAAATAGCATAGTACTCTTAAGACAATGGGATCCAATCTCAGCAGAAGTTCCAAGAGCAGGGGCAGAGACATTTTAACTGCTCAGGGCTCTTACTTTACAGTTACTGAAGTTCTTGCACATCAACAGCACCCCTGTCCATTGTGTTTCTGGGTTGGTTATAAAACTAATCTAGTACCCTTAGTCTTAAATTTGGAATGAAAGATCAAGTCATAGCAGAAGACCATTAGGGATTGGTAGATAATATTCCTGCAATTGCCAGTGAGAATGGGTGGTGGGGCAGCCTTTACATACCATATTCATGGAGTAGAATACATACTAATTAATTTGATGGAACTGAAATTAAAATGGCCCCACAGAGGCAACACAGAGCAGTTGTTTAGCAGTTGTTTTGAGGTCATTGATGGCCCCTGAACTTGAAGCAGCATTATCTTTAAAGCTGCCTAATATCCATACATGTCATAATCTTGAATGTTTCTGTCTGATGACTTTGGCCAAATGTGGCAGCACATACCCAAGGCCTTCCTGACTGTGGGCCTGTAACTGGCAAGTTTGTCCCACTTGAGGGTTTGGACACACTCAGGAGGGAGGTGAGGGGAGTGATGCTGTTGTTCTTCTCTGGTGGTGTTTCATCTACTATTCCAAGCAGCAGATACTAGTTTCTTGAGGCAGCCCTCCTTAGTCCCTCTTCTTCTCTAGTCCAGAGTGGATGGAAAGCATGAGTATGGGGCACATTTGGCTAAAGCTGTAACCTTGGTGAATAGACACTGGGGAAAAATGTGGGGATTTCCCTAAGGGACAATACAACTCCCACATGTCAGGAGCCGGACAGGTATCTGACTCTTGGCAAGGCTAGGTATTTGGGAGGAGTACTTTGAAAACCTTATGGGACATTAGATTCACTTCCTAGTGGAATTGCACTGAAATCAAAAACATGTAGGCTCTTATAGGACAAGATCACATATCCTTTTTTTTTTTTTTTTTTTTAGAATTAAATAATAGCAAAGAACCATTACAATTTCTCATTTGTCCGTTAACACCCTAGCAAGGTACCTTGAAGACAGTAGTCATTTTTAAAAGATTTGTCAGAATGAAAAGCAAAAATCAGCCAACTTGTTTTGATGAAAGTGTGTTCTGGGCTGCTTCACACATCTCCAGGGACTGATGTCTATAGAACCCAGAACTTGGTATCCTGCTTTAGCTGAGGCTCTCGAACTTAATTTCCTGTGGGTTTCTATGGTTTTTTTCCACTTTAAAGTTGTATTACTTTTGTATGAAAGTAAACTCACATACCTTTTTTTAATCTCCTTGCCAGCCAAATGATAAATGCCAACCCAGAGAATGTGGTAACCATGACTGCCACCGGAATGAAGAGGGGGTTATAGTCACTCTCCTTGATTATTGAGAAATTCCTGTCCACTTCTGCAAGAGAAATCAGTAAGGCATGTAGCATGAGGCCACAAGCATTATTTCCTTAGTGCCTTCTCATGACATTAAACTTTCTTCATTCTTACATCTTCTAATAATTGTCCATTTGATGCTATTTGACAGATGAGGAAATCGGCATGGGAAAGCCCATGATGAGTCTATAACAGAGAAAAGACTAGACCAGCTTTTCTAGCTCAACGCCTATAGAATCTCAATCCTCAGATTTGTGATTCATGGAATTCCTGGGAGATGTACCTAAATATTTTGGCAAAAAGTAGTCATCATTGTATTTAGCTCCATGACCTTGTTGAATGGTTGGGACTCAAACACAGAGAAGAGCTAAAAAGTCAAGTACAACTTCAGGAAAAATAAAAGCCAGTGATCTGAACCAGGCAACTTATCAATAAAAGGAATCTATTCTCTGTCCTGGCTATTGTAAATAGAGCTGCAATGGGGATATACGTATATGTATAGCTGATTCACTTTGTTATAAAGCAGAAACTAACACACCATTGTAAAGCAATTATACTCCAATAAAGATGTTAAAAAAAAAAAGGAATCTATTAATGCTTTGAAGCAACTGTGCAAACATACGCACACGCTGTTACATGCCAAGGACCTGCACTAATCTGTCTTTCAAATGATGTAGTCCTACCATTTCCCTCACAAATAAGTAAAAGGATACATCTATATATCCTTATAAGTATGAACTAAGTTCATGTGGGGACCTTTACTGAAAAAATACTGATATGAAAAATATCTCTTTTGATACCACCAATTGAAGAAACTTACTTTTGCATATTGGCACAGCATCTGACTGTCCCTTATTCTTCACATTACTTTGATGAACCCTTTCAAGGTGCTTCCATCCCCACACCCAAATGTATAATGGAAAGGAGGTGCAAGTTCCCAGAGGATCCAAACAGAGGACACCTATGGGCTGCATGAGGATGAGGAAACGGACACTAGTCCAGCCTTAAAAGGAAATGCCCCTTAAGCCTGATGTACAATCCTCCCCTAAAGACCCCACGCCATGTCCCCATTTCCCTACCCCACTTCCTGGTCCCGGGCCACAGAGAGATCAGCTTCTCTGATAGCTTCTACAATTCCTACCATTTAAAGACTTCTGTCATTGGTATAGATAATCTCCGGAGCAAACATGGGTAGCTATTCTTTCACAGGCTAATTTAACATGGATTAATTTAGCATCTATTGCCAGGTGCTGTGTCAGGTGGAGGGTATATAGAGATGAGGAAGACACATCCTCTTATGCACAGACAGATTTGGTAGGCATCAGCTTAGTGATAATTGAGAAGTATCCATTACTTTGGGAATTAGGTGGTCATTGGCGACTTTTGTAGAGACATTTTAGTAGACTCACAGAGAAGTGAGATTGTAGTGGAATAGAAAAATGGATAAGAAATAAGTAAGTATAGACAGTGAGTTTAGATGTTAAGGGTTAAGATAGGAGGAGTTGAGAATTGGCTGAAAAAAAAAAGGAAAATCACTGTCATTGAAGGAAGAGGCAAGAGCAGCCAAGGATTTTATGGTAAATTAATGTGTACAAATTTTTTTAAGCGACATACATTTAGCAAAATAAACTTAAAAGTTTAATCTATCTTTCCCCACCATCTGCTTATCAATCAGCTACCTCTTTAAGTCTTTAATATATTGGGGCAAACTTACTCACTTTGACATATTGGACTAGGACTGGACCAATTTCCAGATGATCCACAAATAGTTTTCTTTTCCCCAATTAACTCAGCTCCTTCTGAGCAGCTGAAGGTACACAGGGAGGTAAAGCCGAAGTCGACCAGGGGGTGACTACAGTCCATGGTTCCAAAATCGGGTGCTGTTAGAGGCTCACACTGAATCACTTCAGTGAAAAAGAAAAAATCAGTATTTCTGAGCAGAGACCCTCCCATGACGAACAGTTTTTAGCCAAACTGCCTAACTCAACTGTGGAACCGTTGACATGAATCTAGACATTTCTAATTTCTAGAAATTACTTCTGATGATGCTTCCAGAGTTTATTTTCTTGAGAATGATGGAGAGTGGTGAGTCAGAGGTGAAGCCAGGAGAACACAGAAAGCCCTGGGTGGGCAGGGGGGCATTGGGGAGAGGAGGGGAGGGCTGGCTCTTCCAGATTGCTGCCCCAGCCCTGGTAACTCTCCATCAGCTGGAAGTGCCATGCTACGTGGCCTTGGCCTCAAGATCTCTTATGGTGCATTATCAATGAATGTAGAGAATTTCCACCCTTTCACCTCTTCTAAAGTCTACCCAAGCAGTTTTGAAAAACATCCCCATTCTCTGAAGCAAGTCCCTCAACTTTTATAAAATTCAGCAGGTTGGTCAATTAGTTCTATGATTTCAAAAAATGATTTGGATAGTTCTTTTGAGAATTCAGCCACTTAAACTAGTGAGTCAAAAGCATAAATGTAGAAAATGTAACCAAAACTTCACAAGTTTAGACACCACCAGTTTTTCCCCTTAAGGGATAATCTTCTTGACAGTAAAAAAGAAAAAAACAAAAAACAAAAAACCACCATATTTCAAGTGAAAAAGAAAATCAAGAGATTGTGTTTTTGTTTTTCACAGAATTTGCTATTCTCCTGAGAGTTCATGGAGGAGGAAAGCTAAAAAATGATTTTAAGAATAAACCAAATAAAACAATCAAAAAAGACCTCTAGCCCCCCCACTCCCAAAAAGGAAATTGTTTGGTGTTAAGTAGGACACCACATAAAATAGGTGTTATTGAAAGAAGAGAACAACAAAAATTCAACTGCAGTTCAGCAAGACTGATTATTTATGCCATAGCAATGAGAAAATAAAAATAAAATAAAAATACAGTATAACCACACTGTATTGCTGAAAATTATATATATATTCTGTGACGTAGTCTCAGAGATATTTCGTTGCTATTTTTTGTTTGTGGTTTTTCTTTTTAATTAGTAACAATAACCTCTTTGATGAAAATCATCACAGTATAATCTAAGTTAGGTTAAATTATGCTTCAAAAGAGGATACAGACTTCTTAGCAAGACTCTACTACATTTGCTCAGTCTATAAACACAGGATTGCCATAACAAAACCTCTAGTCTGAACAGTTACTCACCTCGACATGTTGGCTTTGGAGATGACCAGTTTCCAAATGGTCCACAAGTGGTTTCTTCAATCCCAACTATGTCTGTTCCCTCAAAGCAGTTGAAGGCACACTGTGATGTGAAGCTGAAGTTTCTCAAAGGGTGAATACAGTCCATGGCACCCAGCTCTGGGGCCTCCAAAGGCTCACACTGAGTCACTTCAACAAGAAAAAGAAAACACTGGGCAGTGTTCCGAGGACCTGATGACTGGGTTTGAATCTTAGCTCTGATACTTGATAACCAAGTGCCTTTAAGCACGGTGACTTAACCCCTCCAGCTTAGCTTCTTTATCTCTAAAAGAAGGGTAATGATAATTGTATTGACTTCCTAAAGTTGGTGTGGGAATTAAATAATTTAATGCAAGTCAAGGACTTAGAGCCTGGCTCATAGGAAGCTTTAATTAAACATTAGCTAATCTTATTATCTTTGGCATTACCTGGGGAGAGAGCTTTTAAATGTAGATAGGTTTAAGTGGGAATGACCAGCTCAGTTTGGAAATAACTGTCACATCAAAGCCCCTGAGTATACTAGACTGTTGGAAGTAGGAAGTTCGGAGAAAGACTGGGTATCCATAACTGGTCTTCTTTACAAGGGGAGAAGATAAAAGCTTTAGGAAGCATCTTAGCCTGGATTCTGTCTTCACCATCTCTAGCTCAGTTCCAGAACTTTAGTTCTTTTGATTTTGCCAGTCCTCTCCAGAAATTATGTCTACTTCCTTGCCTGATTGGTGGTGTAATAGATCAAAGTAAAACTTGGAATTCAATCTTCAAGTTTTAGGCCCTGCCATGTCATTTAGGCAAATATTGCAACTCTTGTGTCTTATTCCTTATCAAATTTGAGCCATCATTTTAAACTTCTTCTTGAGAGTTCAATGAAGAATGAATTCAAGAAATTAGAAGAATTTTAATATTTTCCATATACAGTACAAGTCCAAATGAAAGTAACTTATGTTGTCCCATACAGTTCATGCCCACAAGCAAGTGCCTGGTCTCAGTCTTACAGATGCAGTGATAAATAAGATGTTGACTGATCTCAAGTTGCTGTCAGTCTACTGGGGAATACAGACAAGAAAATCGACGACTTCAACAAATGTGGGATAAATAAGAAAGAAATATATGGAGCTATTGGAACACAGAATAGGGATGCTTAGCCTGTCTTGGCATCCAAAGAAAGCTTCCTGAAAGAAACGGTCCCTGAACTACTATCTTCCAGATGAATAGGTGTGTTAGCCATGTGCAAAACAAGAAAGCCCTGAGCAAGTCAGTGATTGATATACAAAGCAATATGGTAAGTGTGGAGAACTACAAGCATTTTGATGTTACTAGAAGGAAAGAGGAGGCAGGGGATGATGTGAGATGAGATTAGGGAGAAAGATAGGAGCTAAGACAAAATGCCTTTACCTTTTTTCATTGGTTTAATGAGTATCTACTATATATCAAGCATTACTCTATGCCTTCAGGAGTTTAGATTTTATTCTGTAGGACAAATGGTAGGTAGAAATTAAAGGGTGGATGGTCACGTATGTGTGATGTTTACTTGATATTTAAAATTGATCAGATTACCTATAGTATGAATAATATATTTGAGGGGCGCTAATTTAAAGATGTGGAACTCAGCTCAGAAATGACTGCAATAATCTAGGAGGAAGATAATGAAGGCAATAGTGTAGAGTTAATAAGTAGAAGACAAATTGGAGAAACAGTAAGTTATAAAAATGAGTAGTAACCTTCCAAGACTGAACCAGGGAGAAATCGAAATTATGAACAGACCAGTCACAAGCACTGAAATTGAAACTGTGATTAAAAACCTTCCAACAAACAAAAGCCCAGGACCAGATGGCTTCACAGGCGAATTCTATCAAACATTTAGAGAAGAGCTAACACCTATCCTTCTCAAACTCTTCCAAAATATAGCAGAGGGAGGAACACTCCAAATTCATTCTATGAGGCCACCATCACCCTGATGCCAAAACCAGACAAAGATATCACAAAGAAAGAAAACTACAGGCCAATATCACTGATGAACATAGATGCAAAAATCCTCAACAAAATACTAGCAAACAGAATCCAACAGCACATTAAAAGGATCATACACCATGATCAAGTGGGGCTTATCCCAGGAATACAAGGATTCTCCAATATACGCAAATCAATCAATGTGATACACCATATTAACAAATTGAAGAATAGAAAATATATGATCATCTCAATGGATGCAGAAAAATCTTTCGACAAAATTCAACACCCATTTATGATAAAAACCCTCCAGAAAGTAGGCATAGAGGGAACTTACCTCAACATAATAAAGGCCATATATGACAACCCCACAGCCAACATCGTCCTCAATGGTGATAAACTGAAACCATTTCCACTAAGATCAGGAACAAGACAAGGTTGCCCACTCTCACCACTATTATTCAACATAGTTTTGGAAGTTTTAGCCACAGCAATCAGAGAAGAAAGAGAAATAAAAGGAATCCAAATCAGAAAAGAAGAAGTAAAGCTGTCACTGTTTGCAGATGATATGATACTACACAGAGAGAATCCTAAAGATGCTACCAGAAAACTACTAGAGCTAATCAATGAATTTGGTAAAGTAGCAGGATACAAAATTAATGTACAGAAATCTCTTGCATTCCTATACACTAATGATGAAATTTCTGAAAGTGAAATTAAGGAAACACTCCCATTTACCACTGCAACCAAAAGAATAAAATACCTAGGAATAAACCTACCTAAGGAGACAAAAGACCTGTATGCAGAAAACTATAAGACACTGATGAAAGAAATTAAAGATGACACCAACAGATGGAGAGATATACCATGTTCTTGGATTGGAAGAATCAACATTGTGAAAATGACTATACTACCCAAAGCAATCTACCGATTGATTGCAATCCCTATCAAAATACCAATGGCATTTTTCACAGAACTAGAACAAAAAATTTCACAATTTGTATGGAAACACAAAAGACCACAAATAGCCAAAGGAATCTTGAGAAAGAAAAACAGAGCTGGAGGAATCAGGCTCCCAGGCTTCAGACTATACTACAAAGCTACAGTAATCAAGACAGTATGGTACTGGCACAAAAACAGAAATATAGATCAATGGAACAGGATAGAAAGCCCAGAGATAAACCCACGCACATATGGTCACCTTATTTTTGATAAAGGAGGCAAGAATATACAATGGAGAAAAGACAGCCTCTTCAATAAGTGGTGCTGGGAAAACTGGACAGCTACATGTAAAAGAATGAAATTAGAACACTCCCTAACACCATACACAAAAGTAAACTCAAAATGGATTAAAGACCTAAATGTAAGGCCAGACACTATCAAACTCTTAGAGGAAAACATAGGCAGAACACTCTATGACATAAATCACAGCAAGATCCTTTTTGACCCACCTCCTAGAGAAATGGAAATAAAAACAAAAACAAACAAATGGGAGCTAATGAAACTTAAAAGCTTTTGCACAACAAAGGAAACCATAAACAAGACCAAAAGACAACCCTCAGAATGGGAGAAAATATTTGAAAATGAAGCAACTGACAAAGGATTAATCTCCAAAATTTACAAGCAGTTCATGCAGCTCAATATCAGAAAAACAAACAACCCAATCCAAAAATGGGCAGAAGACCTAAATAGACATTTCTCCAAAGAAGATATACAGATTGCCAACAAACACATGAAAGAATGCTCAACGTCACTAATCATTAGAGAAATACAAATCAAAACTACAATGAGGTATCACCTCACACCAGTCAGAATGGCCATCATCAAAAAATCTACAAACAATAAATTCTGTAGAGGGTGTGGGGAAAAGGGAACCCTCTTGCACTGTTGGTGGGAATGTAAATTGATACAGCCACTATGGAGAACAGTATGGAGGTTCCTTAAAAAATTAAAAATAGAACTACCATATGACCCAGCAATCCCACTACTGGGCATATACCCTGAGAAAACCATAATTCAAAAAGAGTCATGTACCACAATGTTCATTGCAGCTCTATTTACAATAGCCAGGACATGGAAACAACCCAAGTGTCCATCGACAGATGATTGGACAAAGAAGATGTGGCACATATATACAATGGAATATTACTCAGCCATATAAAGAAATGAAATTGAGTTATTTGTAGTGGGGTGGATGGACCTAGAGTCTGTCATACAGAATGAAGTAAGTCAGAAAGAGAAAAACAAATACTGTATGCTAACACATATATATGGAATCTAAAAAAAAAAAAAAAAAAAAAAAGGTCATGAAGAACCTGGGGGCAGGGCAGGAATAAAGAAGCAGACCTACTAGAGAATGGACTTGAGGACACAGGGAGGGGGAAGGGTAAGCTGGGACAAAGTGAGAGAGTAGCATGGACATATATACACTACCAAATGTAAAACCGATAGCTAGTGGGAAGCAGCCGCATAGCACAGGGAGATCAGCTCGGTGCTTTGTGACCACCTAGAAGAGGTGGGATAGGGAGGGTGGGAGGGAGGCTCAAGAGGGAGGTGATATGGGGATATATGTGTATGTATAGCTGATTCACTTTGTTATAAAGCAGAAACTAACACACCATTGTTAAGATTATACTCCAATAAAGGTGCTTAAAAAAAAAAAAGAGTAGTGTGTTACTTTGCATAAATGTAGGGGGAGGTGAGAGAGTTTTATACCAGAGTACCCATATAAATCGTGGAACCACACACTGAGATAAGGAATACAAAAAGGAAAGCTGGCTGGGGACAATTGATTTTTCCGTCTTTTGGGCATCCCAAAGGTTATGCTTAGCATATTTGGAGTTCAGGGCTGGATACATGTTTGTCAGTCCAAAGGTCACATAGATTTGTGAGTCCACATAAGTTGCTAGGTTTGACCAAAGGGGGCACATAAAGTCAGAAGAGCAATGGACAAAAGATGGAAGATGAGACATAACAATAAGTGTATGGGCTTGGATAAGTGCCCATGAAGAAACCCAAGGAGAAATGATCATAGGTAGAAAGAAAACCAGGAAAGACTGATATGATGGAAACCAAGACAAAAACAGAGTAAAATGTTCAAAAAGGAGTGAAATGGGCATGCCAATGACATAAGAATTTTTTAAAATTTAGAAATCGAGTGAAAGTAAAGTATTGGTAGAAGTCATGGCTCAATAATTGACTGAAATGACTCAGATCTGTTCCAGTTGGTTGATCATTTACATTTATTTTGGCTTTAATTCTTTATCTATTCATTGCAAACACCGCTTTTTTTTCTTATTATAATTTTCTATTTTATGCACCAGATACTTCAAACATAGTTTTGAAACTCAACCAATATCAATCAAAGGGCGTGAAGTTTCTTTCAGTAATGAGTTGACTAAGTCAAAGACTCCATGTCTTTGAATCTACGTATTCTTGCCTTTCTGTTTCTACCACCGTGACTCTGAATGATTTCAATAGACCCCTGATGATACTCCCCAGCTTCTCTCTTTTTGTTCAATCCAGCTTATGTACCGCTTCTAGGGTAATGGCCCTAAATGAAGGTGTTCAGATACTAAGTGGCCTCTCATTGTCAACTAAAGGGCAGATTCCTTCATTAGGCAGCTTTTCAGTCTCCACAGGCTTACTCCAGCATATCTGGCTTTCCATCACATTAAATTATAAGCATGTATTATTTCCACTAGTTAACTGTAAATCCTTTAAGGTCAGGATCTGTAATAACTTTGTCCTTGTACCCCCTGAAATGCCAGCCCAAGTAAATGCGTTGGATTTATTATCATATTTTCCAACAGATACTGTATATCATGATGTGAACTTTTCTTGTTGGCCTTGCCCTGTCATGATCTTGAGGATGACGTGAAAAAGCAAGATTACCTTCTGGGTAACTCACCCTCCTAATGATAAGTACTATTGTTTCTTTCAGTTTCAGAGTTCTAACGAATCCAGCAAGCTTACTTGATTATGAATTCCTACCAAGCCTGATTCATTATTGTAATCCTTACAGCTTTTATCCCAAAGCAATATTCTTTGTAGCACTCAAAAAGACTTTCTGAGAAGTGAATTGAAACTTCATGCTGACTTATGAAATCTTTACGGAAAGGTAACAATATTGTGCAAGCATAGCCTACTGATCAAAACTTCTCATTTCTCAGAATGGCTAGTATCATTTTCCTTCAACCAGCTTTCATAAACTACAATACTTTACATAGGAAGAAACAAAGGAACAAAAGTGGCTTACCGAACTGACACTGGGGCCCATAGTACCCCAAATCACAGTTGCAGGTGTAATTATTGATGATTTCCATACATTGTCCATGGCCGCTGCATGACCAGGGTTGACAAGAAGCTTGAAGGGGGTGAGAAATTATATTAAGATGAATACTTTTTTAGTACTCCTAGTCATTTCTTTAGACATAGATAACTTTGGGGCTGTGACTACTTTAATAAACAGGAAAACTTTATTTGTACATTAATAGCATTTTTTGCATAAAAATCATATGCTAAAATTTTTATTTATGTAATATACTTGTCATACAGCCATAGACATTTTTTTAAGAATGAATTTACTAATGCTAATACTCTACAACATTTGAGGGAACTTACTGACATACATTGAAACTCTTGAAATTTCTTTGTTTTTAATGTAGGTAAGTGGATTAAACTATGACCTGACCCCAATCGTTTCCGCAGTATGTTTAGCAATCCCTTTCTTTATAGAAAGTACTGAATAGAGATTAAAAAATCTGAACTTGCTACATTACTAGAGAGCCCAATTTACAAGAGACCAAATGAACTATGTTTCACTGTTAAAAATGACTTGGAAAAAATGCTGATTGCTTTGGAACTGTCATCGTGGTCTCTACAGAAGTTTTCATACACCACAGATAATGAAACACTGCAAAGTTTCATTATATAGAATTATATAAGATTAGGCCAAGAAGGAAACGTAGCACCAAGCCGCCTACTTTACGAGGAGGAAATAGGTGACGTGAGCCTCAGCTCTTGGCTGGTTCCATCTCTCTGCTTCCACTTCCTTGCCTTATTATCAGCGGCACCGATTGTCTAGCTCTTCCTCCTTACTTTCCACATATATTTATCATCTTGATGTAAAAGTGATTCAAGGGTATAGATCTTGGGTATAGGGACGAGCCTCCCACACCAAAAATGCTCAGAAATGACCTGACTCAAGCTTATTTAGAGGACTGGACTTATTTCAGGATGCCCTGGCAACTGCTCTGCTCCCCCAGGTTTCCGCGGGGTTAGTGCCGTCATTCCCAGAGAAGCAGTCTGCTCACTCCTACCTGTGTAGCAGAGGGCTGTCTTTGCTTTGTGGCAGGCGTCGTCATTCCATTTCCCTGCATCTTTTTCCCTCTTGATGTAGATCTCCACACAGTCTTCTTTACTCTTCTTGTTATTGGGCTCCCCGTCGCCCCAGTTCTCCGCTTCTTCGGTGAGAGATTTGTTGGTCCCTACCCAAGTCCATGCCCCTCCTACCTTCCGGATTCCTATCCAGTAGTATTTAGGACTGAAGGGAAGCGTCTTGTTCAGGTACTCAATCTCCCCCTTGTTTTGTATGGCAACTAAATCCGTGTAATTTTTTCTGCAGAACATTCTAGCCTTCTCCCAGGTCATGGGTCTCTTAGAATAATGGTAAGTCCAGCAATCGGTTCCATGATGTGCAAAGAAATCTGAAAGACATCAGTGTGAACTATGTAGCCTCGTGGTTACAGCTGAAAAGAGCCCAGAACTAATCCAGGCTGAGCCTGCCAGAGACAAGGAAGCTGACACCTCAAGAGGGTAAGTTACCCTCTTGAGGTGATGGAATTAGTCGTTTGCAGATTTGAAGTAGAACCTAGAACTTCTAGTCCTAATCACTTTTCACCATGATATAGAATCCTTTTGCTCATAGCTCTATTTTAGATGAATTCGGTGGCTTTTTAGATTTATTTTCATAAAACAGTTTTTTCTCAAAATTCTTTCAAGTAAAATTTAGCCAACATTTTTTAGAAATTCATATTTCTTTTTCTTAGCAGCTGTCAATCATGAAAAATTAATTTAAGTGTGATATCATATAGCCCTGAAATTTACTGTCCACTCTTTTATTTTGGGATAATTTCCTAAAGGCCAATATTTGTGTTTCTAAGGGAGAAAGTAAAATAAGAACAGGAATAATGGCATACTTTTAAGTAATCACTTTTATATCAAAAAGATAATGTTTTACCATAGGAAGAGCTTCTTCTGGGGAAAGCACACAGCCCAAGCCTTATATATCTAACTACATAATAAAGAAAAGAACAATTGACAAAACCAAATGATGTAGGATTATGAAATTGATTTAGATTATGTTATGCACACAAAGATACTCAACTGATGGTGTATAATAATCATATGGGTGCTTCAAATACGAGGGCTTTGAAGAAACCAAAACAAACACATAATTACACAATGATACCATAATAATATATGCCATTCTAAGCATGGTATGATCTATGCGAAACACTATTATACCATAAGGTAAAGGTTTTCACAGCCATCACCATTTGCTGAGTTTTCACTCTGTAGGGCAAATACTATGGAGAAATACCAAAGAAAACACAGATCCAATTTTTATACTTTCGTAAGGATTCTGAGCAAGGGATAACAGATGCAAAGAAAACATAATTAATCTTGATCAACTTAAACATATCAAAAATGTACAGAGAACTGGGAGACACTTATGATTAATGAGTAAAGAATGTGATAAAATAAACCCTGCAGCAAAGGGTGGGGCAAGGTTAGGAGTTTTCTGGGGAAGTGAGAGGAAGAAAAGGGATGTCTGTAGAAAGGGTAGCTAGCTACCTAATAATTTTACCTGTGAATATGTACACCCAGTGGATATTTACCAAAAAATGAACATAAATTTTTTAAAAAGCTTAGTAATATATAAATATCATAACATACCACAACAGAGCACAGTGCAGGCCCACAGCTCAAAAACATTCCATAAGCCCCTCTGAGCACTCTGACATTTCCATGGAAATATCTGCAAATAAAATACAAAATTATACTCAGACTTATGCTCTAAATCACAATTTTATAGCAACTTGAGGAGGTGCCTTCAACTTTCTCAAAGTTCAAAGTATAACACTTATGCCTACTAAACCTGTCTGAGGCAAGAGATTTCTCAGACATGGGTGAAAAAGTAGAATTAAATTTGCCTCAAAACTGATGCATAGTTGATGTTATTGTTTTTTCATATTTTAGCCTCAAGTTGCTGATTGTTACTGTTCTGATTTTTTCTACATTTTAGTAATTTTTTTGTGTCTACTTATCTGCTGAGCTGTCAGATGAAACTATTTGATATTTAGTATGTATATTTTTAAAGTGTCCTTTGGTCTTTAATGAACTATTGATGTCTAGATTTAATGTTAAAATCTCACACTTGACTATGATGGGTCAATGCTTCAAATACCTAAAAGAATTAGGTAACCAAACAGACACTACTAAAAAAAAGGAGTTCATTTTTTTTTTTTGAACTAGAAAGAAACACATTTTGAGCAACTCAAATGACAAGACCACAAATTTTCTTCACACCTTAACACCATCTTTTCTGAAGTGTATCAATTCTCAGGTAGTGCCAATGTTTAGTCACAAGAGTGCTAATTTCAACTAGATAGTAGTACTTCTTCGAGAACCTCACCAGAGACAAGTCAAGGAGAAGAAATCAGCACATCTGAGAAGAGAGATTCTAGGAGCACTTTTTAAATTAGACTCAGCATTTTTAGTTTTGGCTTTTTTAAAACCAAAAAAGAAATGAGTTGCTTCTTTTCCTTTGCCACCTGCCTCTGCATCCCAAGAAGAGGTTCTATCTGAGCATCTGGAAATCTTTTAGGCTGAAAAGCTTACCATGGCTTTGCTCCGTCCTTCTCTAGTTCTTTTGCAGCACTTCAGCCTCTGGGCTCAGCACCAGAGGTCTCTGGGTCCTTGCCCAAGGATGGGTGTACAGAGAGATTGCACTCACTGTCCCCAGAAAGGCTTACTTTCTTTTATTTCTCTAACCAAGGTTCACATCCTCCCCCTCCCCTGATCCCTCCTCTTCCCCCACCTCTTCTGTTCCTCTTTCCCCACCCCTTTCCTAGTCTGGCCTCTAACACCTACCCTGAGAAAAAAAGAGCTGCTGACCAAGGACATTATTGCTAGATTCTCCCTTCTTCCTTCCCTATTTCCTTCCTCACTTCCTTCCTCCCTCCCTTCATTCCTTCCATCCTTCCAATCTCCTCCTCCTCCTCCCCCCTCCTCTTCCTCCCCCTCCTTCTCCTCCTCCCCTTCTTCTTCTCCTTCTCCTTCTCCTTCTCCTTCTCCTTCTTCTTCTCCTTCTTCTTCTCCTCCTCTCTGTCTCTGTCTGTCTCTGTCTCTGTCTCTCTCCTTTCTTTTTATAAACATTAGACTAACTCCTGGTTATCCATGGTAGAGGACCCCTGATAATTGCAAGCACCACACAATCAAAACATTATTTTGAGAGACACAGATGTAGAGAACAAATGTATGGACACCAAGGGGGGAGAGTGGGGAGGGGGTGGTGGTGGTGTGATGAATTGGGAGATTGGGATTGACATGTATACACTAATATGTATAAAATAGATAACTAATAAGAACCTGCTGTATAAAAAACAAATTAAATTAAATTTTTAAAAAAGAAAGAATGGAAAAAAAAACATTATTTCAGACAAATTTATAGTGTGTTCAACTTCAGTAGAGCTAACCCAAAAGACTGGATTAATTTCAGCTTTCTCCTTCCTCTTTCCTTGCTCACCCTCTAGTGGACATTCTTGTTAATGGCACCTCCTAAAGGTAAGTCCTGAAGAGAGCAAAGCAGCTCTAGCTTTTTGCCCTAGCAGGTTTCAGGGCCTACAGGTACAATTACATTTCTGGAAGCTAAGATGTAAAGGAGAGAGTCTGCATATAAAATTAGGACCCGTTTGATGAAGGGTAATAGAAAGGAAGAGTCACTGACATAATCAGATTAGCATTTTTAAAAAGACAATAACAATAGCTGTAGAGCTCAACACTCCATATTTATTACCTTATTTAACCTTTATAAAGCTTAAATATCACTGCTCCCCAGTGGATACCATGATTATCCCCATTTTTAAAAGTCTCAGAGAGGTTAAGAAAGTTGCCTTAGTCACTAGTAAGTCACTTAGAGCTAGTAAGAGACACGGCTGGGGTTTTGAAGCAGGGCCAGTCAGTTCTGGAAACTATGCTCTTGATGATTAAGCTGCACTGCTGGAAGGAGCTTGGAAGACATGTTGAAGTGGGGACCAACCTGGAGCCAAGAAGACCCGGAGGTGCCAGTACTCCTGCTACACCCCAAAGACATGGCTAGACCCGTGTTTCTCAGTCCTTTCATTCAATTCTCTCAACCCTTGTCCAGTCGGGCTTCCAACCACACCTGAGATTGCTCTTGCCAAGGTCTTCCACTTCACTGAAGCCGAAAGCCAGTTATCTGTCCTCATCTTATTTGACCAATCAGCTCCTAGATTTCCTCCTACTTCCCTGACTAGTCCTTCTCTGTTTCATTTGTTGATTCTCCCTCATCTGTCCAACCACAAAATCTTTGGAGTGCTCCAGTGCTCACTGCTTTTCTCTTCTTATTTACCTTCACAAACTTGATGATCCAATCCAGTCTCTTCACTTTGATTACCAGCTAAATGCTGACGACTTTCAAATTTATGTTTCCATCCAGCCCATCCCCCTGCCCTGGGAATGTTCCCCATTCCCAGCCAAATGCCTACCTCATATCTCCATTTAGTTCCTTTATAAGCCTCTCAAATTGTACATGTATCGAACTGAACTTCTGAATTTCCTCCAAACCTGGTGGGCTCTTCCCACAGCCTTTCCCATCTCAGTAAATTATAACCCCATCCTTCCGGTTACTTAAGCCAAAGATTTGGAGTTAACTGGGACTCCTCTCTTCTTCTCACAACTCATATCCAATATGTCAGCAACTTTTTGGCTTTATCATCAAAATATTTGCAGCATTCACTCACTTCTATTTTATTACACATCCAAACCACCATCATCTCTCACCTATGTTATTGCTGCAAAAGCCTCCCACCTGGACTCCATGTTTCTACTCTTTTCCTCTTATAGCCTGTTTTCAACAAAATAACTTAAGTGATTCAGCTAAAATGTGTATCATTCAGGGGCCCAGGCAGAAACAAAATTGACCCCAGATGGGTGAATTCTTCACCCACTGAAGAGCCTTTAGTGGAGGGGCCACTTACAACAGATTAACAACAAGGTTAAGAGAACAAACAAAAGAAAATGAGCTATCCAGGGACTGGCAATATAGGAAGCTGTTGTATCTCTGAGACTAAAAATTCAAGGGGAGGAGATAGTGTATCATGACCCAGTGAGGACTGGGACCCTAGAGAAGTCGTAGTGGAGGAAGGATGCAGCTGCTTCCAGAAAGAGCACCAAAGAGGGAAAAGAGTGGGTCAGAAACACCCTGACCACTGTCTCTTCTCATTCTCTGGTCTCCTTTAGGAGCCCCTTATTAGTTAAACCAATTGGAAACCAGCCCACCAGTGACTTGGTGATGCAATCTGCAGAGGTCAGCCCCCCCCCCCCCCGCCGGGACACTGAGCAAGGAATGGTGGGAATGGATGCTAGATGACAGTTGGACAGGGGGAGAATATAACAAGCACAAAAGAACACAAGTCAGACCACTTCACTCCCCTGTTCAAAACCCTCCAACGGCTTCTCAACCCACTCAGAGTAAAATCTAAAGTCCTTACGTTGGCTTACAAAGTCTTGGATGGTCAGGTCCCTGCTCCCTAGTCATTTTTGTCCTCTGAGATTTCCATTGTTTTTTGTAAGCTCAGCTATTTATTTAAAGCAAGCTGTTGTAATCCACCTAGCAATTGTTAATATTATACTGGTAGGGGTTTTCAGAATATTAATCCTCCATATTTCCAGAAGGAGAAAGTCCAGCATTCAGTAAATATCAGTTAAACAAAAGGATGGATAAATGGATAAACAAACCTCTTCGTGGTCATAAACTATAAATGACATTTTTTTAAAGGGAAGACTTTACCTTTTCTTCTTAGTCATCATTTTTCTGGATATCTTTGTTATTCTGTTAGTTTTCTGGACATTTCTGTTCTTCTTTAAAAATTGTAGAAATAGCCAGGGCTTTCTTCAGAAAGCTAGTTTTGATCTTCTGGCACCCAGCCAAAACTATATCATGTCCTAGGGTTGCATGATGTCTACATGGTATCCCAACACTTGAGGCCCTTGTCAGAGAGAAGGAGCAACCTTAGGTCCCATCCAAAGTTTCCTTTCTTGCTTTCTTTCCTTTTTTATTTATTTATGGTGTGTGTGGGAGCTATGTAGTGACCATTGTCAAATATACATGCAATCCATTCACTTTTTCATACATTTTAAATTCTGCCCTTATATCAAGGTAGATTTCTAGAAGACTTGGACCACATCAGCTTATCCTCTCACTGAGTTCACCAATGCTTTTTTTTGGCTTTTGTCAAAGCTTTTTTTCATATGGATGCCTTTGAATCATATGGATGGATCTTAGTTTGTTGAAAACATTTTTGGGGGGAATACAGTGAGAAATTTGCTTTAAATTTAATACACATTCACCTATGCTATGGAATATGACTCAGCCATAAAAAGGAATGAAGTCCTGATACATGCTTCTAACACAGACGAATCTTGAAAACATTATGCTAAGTGAAAGAAGCCAGTCACAAAAGGACAGATATTGTGTGATTCCATTTATATGAAATATCTAAATATTGGAACCAGAGTACATCCCAAGAGCCAAATAAGAACCTGAAGACTAATGAGTTTGTGGAGATTTTATCATTTAGTCCAGGGGTGGTGATAAGGAACCGTTCTGAGAGCTATCAGTGGGAATCAGTTGATGAAAGTTACTAAAGGGACTATTGATAGGATTTGACACCATTGGGAGATCAAGGAGAGGGAAAAAAATCTCCTTGATTTTGACCAAAAGTCTGTTGTGGTTTTATT
This sequence comes from Balaenoptera ricei, assembly GCF_028023285.1. Lineage (NCBI taxonomy): Eukaryota > Metazoa > Chordata > Mammalia > Artiodactyla > Balaenopteridae > Balaenoptera > Balaenoptera ricei. The sequence continues at coordinate 132,086,806 of NC_082639.1, forward strand.
AATTGATTGATTGATTGATTGGCAAGACAGGAGGCTCGTCTTATTGCTACATGCCTCTTTGCAGTAAAATGATTTTATAAACCAGCAGCATGACTATATATATGCATAAATGAAGAGAGAAATATTTTAATTTCTCTTGGCTTAGAATCTTTTGGGAGAGAGATCCTAAAATTTTGAGGTAGAAACTATATTTATTCTTTCGAATTGAAAGAAGAACAAAAGCTTTCTGTTTAGGTAGATGTTTGTTTTCTTTCATTAAAAAGTTCTTTTCTAATCTTTTAATCTGCTGATGCCAAGAATTGTTCTACTTTGCACTTCTGTGCTTTCTACTTGCCTATGTCCATTTGACTTGGGCACCTGTTTTCCTTCTGAATACATTTAATTTGTTCAATTTACTCTCTTTTTTTTTTAGACCTAGAAAAGCTAACATTCCTGCTTTCTCTGCACTTCAAGCTGATGTCTCAAGTGTGTACCCATTTCAGTCCTACATGAAAACAGCCCTAATTAGCAGAATCTATCCTTGTTTTTCATTTTTTTCTTTAATTTTCTCTTAAGTAATACTTTGAGCTAAGAAGAAGTATAAAATCAAAGTGAAAACAACTGTAGTCTGTAACAGTGTTATAGCCACATTTCTTTTTTTTTTAGTCTGGATAACCAAGCCAAAAGTTAAACCATGTTTTCTTAGGAAATTCAGGTATTCGGATTCTTTGATAGCGGTGAGATTCTCAAGGTGGTTTTTAGCTTGGTACACACCAGGCTTTGTGCCTTGACACTATTCTAGAAAAGAGAAGACACATATTTTGGGTGGGAAAAAACAGCTCTGGCTCTAAACCTGGAGAATAACTGAGTCTGCAGAATAAATCAAGATGAATTGGTTGACTTGAGCAGCCTAGAATTGAGACTGACATGATGCAAAGACTCTAGGAGTCTTTGTTTCATTGAGCTTAATGACTGTTTTCAGATTATTAATACTTTTTCAGACAACTGTAGAGTATTGATGCAAAAGCCCATATGTATACTACTTCATACCCATTAGGGTGGTGATAATCAAAATGACAGACAATAACAAGTATTGAACAGAATGTGGAGAAATAGGAACTTTCATACATTGCTGGTGGGCTTGTGAAATGGTGCTACCCTTTTGGGAAACAATTTGGCAGTCCCTCAAAAAGTAAAACGTGAAGTTACCATATGACCCAACAATTCCATTTCTGGGTATATATCCAAGAGAACTGAAAACATAAGTCTACTCAAAAACTTGTGCATGAATGTTCATAGCAGCATTATTCACAATAGCCAAAAAGCAGAAACAATCCAAATGTCCATCAGTTGATGAAAGGAAAAAGAGAATGTGGCATATTCATACAATAGAGTATTATCCAGTTTATAAAAAGGAATGGAGTACTGATACATGGTACAAAATGGCTGAACCTTGAAAACGTTACGTTAAATGAAAGAAGCTAGACACAACAGGCCACGTACTGTATGATTCTATTTGTATGAAATGTCCACAATAAGTACATTTATAGAGGCAAAAAGTAGATTAGTAGTTACCAGTGGCTGGGGAAGATGGAGAGTGACTTCTAATGGATCCTGGGTCTCTTTCTGGGGAGACAGAAGTGTTCCAGAGTTAGATAGCAGTGATGATCACAGGATCTTGTAAATATACCAGAAGCTGTTGGATTGTACACTTAAAAAGGATGACTTTTATGGTATCTTTTATCTAAGTAAAACAGAATTTTTAAGAAAGAGCCTGGGGACTTCCCTGGTGGCGCAGTGGTTGAGAATCTGCCTGCCAATGCAGGGGACGCGGGTTCGAGCCCTGATCTGGGAAGATCCCACATGCCACGGAGCAACTCGGCCCGTGAGCCACAGTTACTGAGCCTGCGCGTCTGGAGCCTGTGCTCCGCAACAAGAGAGGCCACGATAGTGAGAGGCTCGCGCACCGCGATGAAGAGTGGCCCCCGCTTGCCGCAACTAGAGAAAGCCCTCGCACAGAAACGAAGACCCAACACAGCCATACATACATACATACATACATTAAAAAAAAAAGAATGTAAGCAGACAAGAACCTCATTAAAATATTAAAAAAAAAAAAAAGAAAGAGCCTGACCAAAAAAAAAAGAAAGAGCCTGTACACAGGGCTAAATATAAACATGTTTATTACAAAACTTCATAATGCCATGTCAAATACAATAGGTATGACATAAGCTTAAATAAATACATACTTAAAACATTTTAAATCGTAATTTTAAATATTTTATAAGACCCAAACACAGACCACATTTATATTTCACACGGCTATTTCCAATGCAGTATATACAAATATCTACAACATTTGAACAATTTCAAAGAAAACAATAATTCATTCCATATGTAGCCTGCTCATAATACTTGTTTTTTTTTTCTCTCTCTCCTTTATTTCCCAGAGTTCTTTTGCCCCTTAAAAACCTCTGCTGTTCTGATCCTTATCATATCTCTCTGTTTCCTTTTGGTTTTGTCTTTGCCAGCGTGCAGCCAACACTTCTCTGAAATTTTGCTTTCTCAACACATCCTAAGTTAATGAAAGGGTGGGAGAGTTTTGATTCTTATACTGTCCTGCAAGGTTGGAGCAGCTTTGGCAATTACTGGCCCAGTATCTCTTATGGCCAGTGATCAACCAATAACTAGGGATTCCTTAGGAATTTTGAACTCTCTTATCAATAAATACAAATACTTGCTCATTCAGGCTTTCCTCTCTTTAAGAACACCCGAACAGAGAGACAATTAGGGACAATTAGGGAATACTTATTAGGGAATACTTATTAGACATCTTTACTTTTAAAAAATCCACTGGACAGATCCATTACATGGTATGTTTCTAGCATGGATTTAAAATCTTAAGTAATATACAGGAATTGTATGTTGACACATCACATCTGACAAACATCTTTGTAGGAATGCAAAACACATTTATATATCTATATGTTTTTTACCAAGAAAGACATTCATAAAACTGTACCTTCGTTTGTTTGCATTTATGCTTTTGTCAAATCAGAACATTTAACCTCATGGAAGTTTTTCATCATAGAAACCATATAGCTATGAAAAAATACCTGACAGTGTACAAGTGTGTGCCATGCAGATTTTGCTCTCCTGAGACTACTCATGTTTTTTAAAGAAACTGTAGTCAAACATTCAGAACTTTATACTGGTTTATGCATTGCTAGGGCACAGTATTTGCCCTTTTTGAAATACATTTACTACAGATGAAACTTTAGAATTTGTTAATAAAGATCTGGAATAAGCAACTTTTACCCTATTATAGTCCTAATATTTACATATTTTAAAGTCCCTACCACACTTGTACTGTATTAAGACTTATGGACTTTATACTATAGTCAATGCAAGTAAAAAGAACACACAGCCTCTAAAAGTACTTTAAAAAGCACTGAATCCCACAGGGATAAAAGTGATTAAGACTGTGTTTGCACTCCCACAGAGTGCTAAACAGAATTTCCACCATTAACAACCTTTCCAATGTCGTCACCCCACGGCATTAAAAATTTGTCATTTTTTTTCCAGGTCTGTGAATAGAATATCTTTGACCAATTTGTTTCCTCTAAACTCTTGACAAGTATTATTCATCCCAATGACAGCGACTACATAAGCAGCAGTTCAAACACTGTGAGGGACAAAAGAAAGAAACAGCACCTCAAAATAGTGTGTTGCGCCACCAGATTTTACAGTGAGCGAAGGGTGAGTTAGAAAAGGAATTCTGAGATTCCAGAGCCTTAGTCTCTTCACTCTGGCATGGAAGCGAATATTCTTTCCTTCCAGCAGCCAGCACCGGAAAGGAGAAAACTGAGTCTTTTTGGTGGCAGGCTGGACTTGCCCACTGGATTTTAGTCCGTTGAAGTCCTTGTAGGTACCATAATCCCAGCTATAAAGGCAGCCAGCGGGTGTAGTAGGTGAGAAGGGCCAGAGACCCAAGCAGACCTCTCTGTCTCTGCCGCCTTCAGGTTATCGTTCTAGTTCCATAATGTACCTGTGCTCCTGCAATGATAAGAGTGCATGCGGTCAGGACATTTAATATTTTGCATACTGACAGCAGCGACAGAATTCCCCTTCTAGCACAGACAACTGTGTGCACTCTCACAAGGCTAGTCCAAATACAAACAGCAAAATCCTATATAGCTGGGATAGTGAAACTATTCTGCATGATACTGTAATGGCGGATACATGTCATTATACATTTGTCAAAACCCATGGAATATACAAAACCCTACTGTAAACTGTGGGATTTAGTTAATAATAATGTAGCAATACTGGCCCATCAATTGTAACAAAATACCATACAACTGTAAGATGTTAATAATACAGGAGGGCTTCCCTGGGGGCACAGTGGTTGAGAATCCACCTGCCAGTGCAGGGGACACGGGTTCAAGCCCTGGTCCGGGAAGATACCACATGCCGTGGAACAACTAAGCCCGTGCACCACAACTACTGAGCCTGCGCTCTAGAGCCCGCGAGCCACAACTACTGAAGCCCGCGCGCCTAGAGCCCGTGCTCCGCAACAAGAGAAGCCACCGCGATGAGAAGCCCGCGCACCGCAAAAAGGGGAGTCCCCCACTCGCCGCAACTAGAGAAAGCCCGCGGGCAGCAATGAAGACCCAACACAGCCAAAAATAAAATAAATAAATAAATTTTTAAAAAATAATAGAGGAAATTGGAGGGCATGAGGGGTTATGCTGGAACTCTGTACTTTCTACTGAATTTTCTGTAAACCTGAAACTGCACACACAAAAATGTCTATTAATTTAAAAAAAATCTATTCGGAGGGGACTTGAGCCTTCCAAATTCTCACAAAGCAGAGCAGAGTGGTTAAGAACACAGATTTTAGAGCCAGACTGCCTGGTGTGAATCCTGGCTATACCACTTAACTAGTTTTGAGATTTTAGGCATTAAGTTCTCTGTGCCTCATTTTCTTCATCTATATAATAAGAAATACAATGGCCCTTATCTCATATAATTCCTAGCTTAGAACAGTTCCTAGAACATAGTAAGTGCCATATAAGGGTTAACTATGATTATTATTCATGTTCATAAATGAAATGCCTCCATAAAGGCCAGATCCTTGTTCCTTTCCTCTCCTCCTCCAAAAAAATGAAACAACTTTCCCTAAAATAACACGAAGGTGGTGATTTCCTCCCTAGACACTGCAGGTTCAGAAGGTTCCAGGAGCAACAGAACATGTAGAGAAGATATCTTCTTTCAAAACCATATGTGATTTTCAAGTCTTACCTGATTCCTTTGGGCTTAAATTAACTCGGAAAGCGTTTGGTAGGATCCATCTGATTGAAGGCTTTGGCAGCTGCTGTGGAATACATGAGAACACTAAGTAAAGCACTGGTTTCCAGCATGAAGAGAGAAAAATGTGTAAAATGTTCAATGGCATGCTTTATACAAGAGTGCAGCTTACCTGGCAGGAACAAATTTTTTTGCTGCAAGAGAAAGAAAACCATTCATTTAGACTAAATGACTTTTAAGGATACATTAAATCCTGAAACAATATGACTCTTTTCATCAGGGGTTGCAAACTCAGTACCTTCCCGGCCTCTGTAATTATCAGAGCCCAGACACGGCTTGGTGGCAACAAGCGGGCAGGACAGGGGATGGAAAGTGCACACTCATGCAAGGGACACAGCAGCTTCCTAATGCAAGCGGATAACAACATGCTCTGCTTGCCAGGTTCAGCTGTCTTCCAGTTTGCCATGAGAAATCTCAGATCTGGATTAGATGTGAAATTTCCTATTCTGTAAATGTCAGAACTTAATTCAAAAAATGTTAAAGACTCCGTAGGTCAAACAAACCAGGAGTGTGGCTAGATGTGTTTGCATATCCCCTGAGATACTCCCATATTTAAGCCTGTATTCCAAATAAAATGTTTGGAAACATTTTATTGATTTTCCCAGGACCGCTAATTATGGCAGCCTCATTGCAACAACTCCCAGGGGGACCACAGCATTCAATGTGAATAGCATCCCCTGGAGTTGTACGATGTGAGCACACTAACATTTGTATTTCCTGAAACTCTTTCCCTAAGACTTCTGCTTCATTACCCTGCAGTTTATTAGTGTCTAATGACTAGTGACTAGAGTCTAATTACTTTTTAAATCTGTGAGAGATAACATGACTCATCAATGAGAAAATAATTTTTTTCAAAAACCTTTTTGGAGTACATTCATAAATGCCCTTACCTTTCTTCTGAAGGCGTTTCAGAAGCCAGAAGAGAAATGATGCTAATGTCATGAGGGAGATCCCAGCAGCAGAAAGTCCAACTGCCAAGGGAGTTTGGGACTCAGGAGGAGCTAAGGAAACAGAGGGGGGTAAACTGTCATGAGAAGGAATTAAATTCAAAGTCTTTCCGTTCTGTCCATTTGCCCTTTTCTTTGTGCACTGATTACAGTGTACAAAGCAGAAGAGTCATCTAGTTCAATACATGAGGCAGAGACATGGTACTAAAGGCCTTAGAGATCAGCCCCAAACCACCTTTTGCGAGCTTATCTCCCATCCTGGCTAGGCAGAGCTCTAACTTACCAAGCTTTCACAGCACACCTTGGTTAACCTCTCTCTCTCTCTCTTTTTCTCGCTCTCTCTCTCATTTCCCTTCCCCCCCCCACCCCCCCCCCGCAACTTTTCCCACTAGCTCTCCTTTTTCCAGTTATCAAAATTCCATTGACATGTCACTTCTTCTGTTTTCTCTTTATCCCCATAAAATGAAAGGTCCATCCATTAATGTCAACCTGGGTAACCTTTCTGATCTTTCTGGTTTGGATATACTGGGTAGTTCATTACTGCAGCCAGATAGCTTCCTTTCTTAGCTCCCTTTCTTCTCTCTGGTCCCCCAGACAACCACCATCAATCAATGCTTCACCTTCACAGGTAGGCATCATCCCAGACCAGTGTCCTGTGGCACCACATGTCAGAGCCGCAGAGCCTTTGAGCGTCCATCCTTCAGGACATGCAAATGTACACCTGGTGCCAAACACAGGCTCCCCACTGCAGTTTATGTCGATCTTTCCGGGAACCTCCAAACTTGAACATTGTACCACTGCAAATGATAGGACATGGGTAGAGGTTAAGAAAAATCTACTGGAAAACTTTTAAAACTGGCAGAAAAGTCACCAATAAGTGTAACTTATAAGCACTACTTAGTTTTCAGCATGTAGGAAATTAAGATCAAGTCCCTTGGGGCAATCTAGGTTCAGAAATGTTTTAAGGTCCTTGACCTATACTCCTTTAAAGATTGAATTCAGTCCTACCTTGGCAGGAGGGGACCTCCTGTGTCCACTGTCCCTGAGATGTGCACTCAAGTTGAGCTGATCCATGTAATTCAAAGCCTTCCTCACAGCTGATGGCACAGGAGGACTTGTAGGTAAACTCTCCGGTGGGGGAATGGGTACAGTTAACTGAACCACTTCTGGGCTGAGGGACAGCATCACATTTCACAGCTGGAAGACATGAGTGAGTACATTAGAAGCTTGTTTTTATCGGGCAGCAACAGGTTTCCCGAGGTAACCAAGTCCCTATAGCTCTTCAATAGTGCTCACAGGAAAACTCACCCATGGACCCACTTTGGAAACTTTCAGAAGTACTAGAAGCGCTAGACTAGTTGTCTTTCAGAAGACAACTCATGTAGCCTCTCTCTGGGCTGGACAAAGCTTTCACGGGAAAGCTGAGCTACCAAAATTATGGTCAGAAAATAATATAGTGGAACTGGATAGTACTTGGCATTTGACGACTGAACCCAGATCGCTTTGGACAAAGGAACACTCAGAGAATTCAAGACTCTTCGTTAGTCCCTGGACAAGTGGGAAGATGGCTGTGTTTTCTTTGAATTCCGGTCCCTTCATTGACAGGGGTGCTAATTAAAGGACAGCCTTTAACAGGACCAATGGTCCCTGAGCTCTGCTCTGACATGTGAAAGAAGTCAGGGTCAGGGGAAAGATTTTATGTAGTCAGGGAGCAACTTATGGGTCCTGGATGCTTACAGATGAGGCCAAAAAGAAAGGAAGATAAGAAGGCAGCCACATAAAATTTGTCTGCTTTGCAGTTTGGTTTCTGTCTTGTGTTTTTTTGCCACTGTAAATCATTCTGTGCTGTATTTGGCTACAAAAATGCCAGTACCTGATAGTGAAAACTGCTTGCTTTCAATGTCCTTGCTCTTGCTTTATTAAATTAAATGAAACTAAATTTTAGTGCTTATGTATATATTAAGGGAGTCTCTATATCTGACACCACACTTGAAACATTTTCATCACTGGTAGTTATGAGCAATTTCAGAAGAAAGGTATGACAAGTATTTTGGAATCAAGTCATGTTCTCATAATCCTACTTTGTCAATTTTCTAATGTGATTTCCCTTCAGCTTAAGATTTCTGCTTACTCCATGCCAATGTCTATAAAGTTATATTAGTCCAGTACAGTTAAGAAACCAGCAAAGCATCCACTCTTACTACATACAATCCTTTCCCTGGACAGTTCTTTTATATGCATCTCAAAAACATAAGATGAATGTTGCCCATCAGATCTGATTATTATAGTTAAAGTAGGCCTCAGGTTTCATTTTCAGTGCTTCACATTTGAAGACTGCTGCTCTTTGAGAAAGGGAGAGTGTAAAGGAGACTCTCAGGCTTACCTTCACAAACTGGGACCTGCTGTGTCCATTGCCCCTGGGTAGTGCATTCAACCTGGGCTGGCCCCTGCAACACGAAGCCTTCCGCACAGGAGAAGTGGCAGGATGACTTATAGGTGAACTCTCCAGCAGGGGAGTGGCTACAGCTCACAGTGCCATTCTGAGGATGGCTGATGGCATCACATGTCACAGCTGTAACACATGTCCCAGTTTACATTAGCAGGTCTGGCTTACCCATTTGGAGTATAGGTTGAGAAAAAAGAATGTTTACAATAAACCCTGATGTAGAACCACTGTACCTTTACATGTTGGTTTCTTGTTGTCCCAAATCCCAGAGGAGATACACTGCAGGTGCTGGGGTCCAGTGAGTTTATATCCTTCGTTACACTCAAATTCACAGGTGGTGTTCCACAGGAAGCTTCCGTGGCTTTGGAAGCATTTCACAACTCCATTGACAGGATTTGTCAAAGCATCACATTTAGCCACTGGGGATTTGAAAGAACACCATGAATTTTACAGAAGAGTGACATACTCACTTCTTATTGAACTGGAATTTATAATACAGTAAGATAGATCAGAGGGTAGATCCCAAAGCCCTGTGTTCATCCTTGGGGACATGCGCACACCCAATAAAGTTTTTATGCTTTTTTCTTGATCTTTTCATCTTCTCTGATTGACTCTGACTATGCTAAGTGGTTTCTGATCTATTTTATCAGATCTCTCTCATCAGGTCTCTATTTTACATAAGGCAAAAACAAAGAAAAATAACAGATTCTAGATCAGGATTTATGACTAGTGATAAAAAAAACAATCCCGACGTACACAGAACATTCATTTATTTTAACCCAGCATGACCTGGAGGAAAGAATTTTTTTGTCTTTGGCCTAGAAAGATAAGACAGAGAGAACAGGGTATACTGAGGCTGCTTGATTATCATGACCTTAAATTGGTCCAGTTGCATGGGTGAAGTTAAACAGAGCAAGGGGAAAGTCATTAAGATGTTAAGAGTATGGTTCCACTGTTTTATGTGTTTTCTTACAAATCACCGGAGCCCCAGAAACACTTATGTCAAACATAGGATAAAAACCTCTCTCAAAGCCAGCTGGTACCGTATTGGCCATATATATTGGCCAAGAGAACAAGTTTAATTAGAACTTGTTTAATTAGGACACGTTTAAAAGAACTTTCCCTGACGTGCTGAAAATGGTATAAATTGGATAAAAAGTAAGGCGATGAGGGACGAGTTAGAGAATCTTCTGTGCCTTCTCCGAGAGACTTACCATTGCAGGCTGGAAGAGGAACACTCCATTCTCCGGAGGAAGTGCACTGGGTCGCCTCCGTGCTGCTTGGGAGATAGCCCTCCCCACAGCTGACAGAGCAGGAAGAACTGTAGCTGAAGCTCCCCAAAGGGTCGTTGCAAACCAGGCTTCCGTGCTCAGGGGCTTCCTGTGCCTGACAGGTCACAACTGAAAAGGGAAACCAAATCAATTCTGTTCCTCTCTCACCTTATCAGGTGGGAAGAACCCTGGAAACTCTAACTACTGTTTATTGAATAGCAGACACTATGAAAATGTTGTGTCTGCATTTGTTCACATCATCCAAACCATAAGCCTATGAAGTTGGTACTATATTGTCCTCATTTTACAATGAGAAAACTGGGACTCAGAGGGTTTAACTATGTTGTCAAGGTGCCGGAATTAATAAGTGGTGAATCTGGGATTCAAAGCCAGGAGGGTCTGACTTCATAGCCTCAGCTCTTAACGACCTTCTGAAACCATATGCCCCAGGGAAGGGAAGGCATGCAGACCTGACTCCGAAGCCAGCTGGGACACAAAATCCTCCTACCATCTCTAGCGAAGGAAAAGGTGAGACCAAGCCTTACCTTGCTCACACTTGAGTCCCTTGAAGCCGGGGTGGCACTGACAAGTGTAGCTGTTGATGGTCTCTGTACAGTCACCGTGGCCGCTGCAGGATGTCGGGGTACAGGCAGCTGTGGAAAAGACAGTCCGTGGTGACGATTGTTATTGTGCTTCAAATGAGTTTCTTTAGGAATTCAGGGTCAACAGTGTGTAACGGGGATGTCACCAATGATACAGAGTGCCAGAGATTTTAATAGAAGTGCTTGATGAAATGCCAAAGCTGAGTTTTAGGCTCAACCATTTGAAACCTTGATGTTAATGTCAGGGGTATAGCTGTAACTGTCTCCCCAAATAGAAAATTCCCTTTATCACAAACTCTAAAGAGAGTTTCCTTACAGCACATAAACAACAAGTAGCTAAAAATGTATCATGTGTGTGTACACACACTGTATATAAGTATAGACCTATATATATGCATATATGTATACATAAATACATACATTCTTGTCTACATTCACACAAAGAAGCAAAAACACATTCTGTTTTAAAACATCAAACAGAATGTTTTAAAACCGTATCTTTTAGAACATAAAATTCCCACAATAGAGACCAGTTTTTGCATACAGTCCACAATCTGTCAAGATGCTCACACACTGAATCTCCCTCCCACTGCTGCCACGAACTCCCTACCTGTGTAGCACAAGGCGAGCTTCTTTTTGCTGCATCTCTCATCGTTCCACTTGCCCGAGTCCGTTTCTCTCTTGATGTAGATCTCTATACAGTCCTCCTTGTTTTGCTTATTGTTTGGTTCACCTGGAGCCCAGTTTGCGGCCTCTTCAGTCAAAGGCTTCTGGGTCCCTATCCAGGTCCATGTATCGTTGATCTTTCTGATTCCGATCCAGTAGTAACTTGGTGAATAGCTGAATGCGGAGTTCAGGTGTTTAATCTCTTCCTGGTTTTGAATTGCAACCAGATGTGTGTACCTTTGCTGGCAATAAGCACTGGCCTCATCAAAAGTCAGGGTTTCCGTGGAGGCGTTGTAAGACCAGGCTTCACTTTCTTTAAACAGGAGAAGCGCTAAGGGGGAAAATGTGAAAGGAATGGGAAAGTTTAGTCCTGCTATGGTTTGACTCTGTTAACTGGACCTTTTGTTGTCTTTTTTTTGGCATCTAGTGGCCTTTGGGTTGACTCAACCTTTTTTCGCCTTTTCCAAAGTAAGAATGGGTACACGAATGGAGAAACTACCATTTACTGTGTATCTCTTTTGTGGTTGCCCTTCCACTTGGTGCTTCACCCACTATAACCTACCCAATATACCTACCTAATAGTAGAAGAATAATCAGAATAACTAAGCTTTTTTGGGCACTAAATATGCACCACCAAGCACTGTCGGAGGCACTTTACACGAACCACGATACTGAATCCTCAAAATGCCTCTGGGAAATAGGTTATTTATGATCAACTCTTTATATGTAAGGAAGCTGAGACACAATGAGGTAAATTGCTCCTAGCCCAGGGCACAACACATTGTGAGGAGAGGCAAGAGATGCTGTTAAACAACCTACAATGCACAGGGCAGCCCCCACAAGGAAGACTTATCTGGTCCAAAATGTCAGTAGTGCCAAGGATAAGACACCCTGGTCTAACTACAGGCATTGACTTACCGAAAGTGAGAGCAGAGAGAAACTGTGAAGCAATCATGACTTCAAGGCTTCTTTTGATCCCAAGATTAGACTTGAAATGCTTTTCTGGGGGGAAAAGTACAAAATTAATTATAGAATGAAATCCCAGGCTACCAATTACTCAAATCATTCTACAATGCTGCGTATAGCGACATCATACGATTTTCAGATAAAGGATTGGAATCTTTTGCCACCATCTTCATTTCAAAGAAGTTTACCCAAATGAATACATATAAAAGTTAAGATTCTCATCATTTAAGTCAAAGAGAAAAGCCAGCTTTTAACTTGTCTGAATACAATAAGAGCTTGCACAGATCTTTTATCGAAGGCTTCTTGCCTATCTGTTCATATTAATAATCTGTGTTTCGTGGCCAGATTAGTTAAGTGAAAGACTTCTTGCACTTACCTGTTCGGTGAAGCAGTTGTTTCGGTGTCTGATTCCTCCCGAGTTGCTGCTGCTTCTGTCTCGTGCCACTCTTGCAGTTCTGATGCGAGGTCAGCCAAGAACAGTGGAGCACTGCTCCTGCTGGAGCTCCTTTATAGAACGACGCTTCCTGTGAGTAATAGGAGGATGTGTCCAAACCCAGTAAAGAGGAATTCCCCGGCAGCATGCAAAAAGTTTCCCAGGAATATCCATAACGCGAAAAATTACAATGATGTCAAAGTGAATTCTCCTTTTTTACATACCTTTTAATTTTACATGAATTCTATCGATATGACACAAATGCATGGTTTTAATCCCAATAACATGAAATCTATGTCTTTAAACATTTTTTAACTTTGCTTATTAGTAGTCCCTCTCCTGAAATTGTGGTAGCAATCAGAATTTCATCACCCTAAGCGAACTAAGAATAGTTGTGTCATCTATGGGCTATTACCCTCAATTTTCCTACCCCATACCAGTCAATTATATCATCACTCACTTTCTTTCTCTTTCTCACCTACCAACTCAATCCATTTTAAGGTACAGTACCTCATTGGAATGAATCATGAAGTAAATGTTAATCCTCAGATTCTGTGCATAGTTATGGCTAAATTACTAGAAACAATATCTCCCACTTAAATGTCTGAAATAATGCCTTGTTTCTTAAATACAATAAAAATGGGAAACAGACTTAGATATTCCTGTTGGCAAAACATTCATGATTTGTTCAGTGAGAAAATAAAGATGAAAACTATATATACTTGTGTTTAATTGACCCAAATTTGGTTCAAAAAATTTTAATGTGAATTGCAAAAACATAAAAAAATGTATCAAAATGTTAACAGTGGATTTCTAGATGGCAGGATTCAGGGGTTATTTTTATAAATTTCATGATTATTTTCAGCTTTTCCCAGTTTTTGCAATGACCCTCTATTACTTTTATAGTAAAAAGAACACAGTTTAAAGAATTCTGTGTCTAAATGCAACTGAAGGATATATATATATATATATATATATATATATATATATATATATATATATATAAATAAAATAATCACTGATTCCTGCTGTTTATACTGGCATTTCTTTTGGGCAGTTATATACAATCACCATTGCCCATCTCTGCATCTTGTTTAATTCAAACAGTAGAGACAGTAAATGGGAATCTTTTACTTTCCATGTTCAGTAGAGATCAAGTGAAGCTAATATTCTATAATTACAGCTTTTTAGAATAGGACATCTAAGAATGTACTCTAAGCAGGCATGAAGTAGTAGTGGCAGGGGAATGAGGCGGGGAATAACAGGTTAATTTGTCTCATTAGACATGGTAGCCCTGGCTCTTTCTATGTACATAAAGACCTAAGCCAAACAGGCAAAGAGAAGAAAAATTCCAATGAGTACAACTGATTTTAAAAATTAAATAAATAACCCAGTTAGCTAATTTAACTCCTAAAACTGCCCAGCTCTGAACAGAGACGTTATCATCTACCTCCCACTCTCTTATATTTTCTAGATACTGACGTTATTTTTTTTAATCAGACTTTACTTATGTAATGTGGTCGCTATGGCTCAGTAAATGTGGAAGAGCAGTCAGTTACAAGTGTTTATTTAGATTTTAGAGAAGGATGTGAAGCTGGGTTAATACATAATCTGTCTATATTTTATTTTTTAATAAGTTGCGAACATATCATTTGCCATTAAAAAATGCGTACTGTAGGCAGATCTTAAATTTTATCTGACACACTAATAAAGTACCTAATAATTATTTTGAAGATGGAAATTAGTCATATACAGCCCTAGATAACTACATTTACTATTATGATTTTTCATAACTAAATTAAGTTTATAGTTTGTCTCTTTCCTTTCACAAGTATCTAAAAATAGCCCCAATGGTGGTACAGTCCCTATTTCATTTACAAATATATGTCCTGGACACGCCCCCCCCCCCCCACCGCCCCAGTTATAATCTGTAGCATCTACTGAGCACTTACTATGTGCGAGGCCCTGTTCTAAGCTTTTTTGCATATTCATCTAGATGATTATTTAATTCTTACAACAGCCTATGAAATAGGCACTCCTATCATCCCCATGGTACAGAGGAGGAAATTGAGGAACCAAGGATTATACCTATCTCATCCAAAAACACAGAGCTAAGGAGTTGAAACCCAGGCAGTCAGTCTCCAGAGCCAGCTTCCTTAACTGCTATCCCAAACCATAGTTTCTCTTGTTATTTTGCCCCACGACGAGCCTCCCTGTTCTTCCCAAGTCTCCAATCTCTCTCTTCTTCCCAAGAGCAATGTGACCATCCCAGCTCTCCACCAAGAGGGCTGTGTCCTGGTTTCCAAGACATAAAGGCAGGAAGGGAACCAAGGGGCAGTAAGCAGTAGACAGACAATGCAGTGAAAAAGGACCCTAGGTTCTCAGCTATGGGGGAAAAGTGGATGAAGATACAAGCAAGGCAGGCTGAGCTATACCTAGGAAAAGTTTTGATCCCTAGGTCACACTTTCCAGGAGATCCTGATTCAAAAGCAGATCTCCCTATGGCTAAAGGGTGAAATCATTATTTTAAATTTACACTGAGAGAACTTCAGGGACAGAACCCAATACCAAAAAAGAAGGATAAGAGAAATAAGGAGTCAAAGAGATTGTGAGTAAAGGTAATTTATTATTAGTGTTGTTGTTGTCACTACCAGAGGTGTAACATTCCAAACTCACTCACCCTTATAGTTATCCTGCATTCTCCCAGAATATTTTCCACATCCCTGCCATCTGAGGTTGGGACCACAAATCATGTACCTGGCTGCTAGGAGCTGAGGGGCTTTCTTCAGGCTCCGGGGTTGCTGAAGAGGTCATAGACAGACCTAGTTTGCCTCTCATAGAGAGACGCCAGCACTGTGAGGGGCTGACAGCTGGTCTGTAGCTTCTTCACCTGCTTTTTCTGATCTGATGAGGGGCACCCTCATTTTGGGGATGGAAGAATGAGTTGAAGAGGAAATTAGGTGAGCATTGAATAACTGGGGGCATTGAATATTATCTCCTCTTCCTCAAATAAACCTAATGTCCCAAGTAGCAGGCTGATTAGAGGTCCCTCAAGGCCCTATTGAGTCTCCCAAGCTCAGAAGATGTAGCCGGCTGTCCCTGGACTGCTCCATTTTCAACCCTGGCCTCATATGGACACCCGTTACAATCTCCAACTTGGAGAGGCAAAGAGAAAAGGAAAGAAGATGCTGCAAACACAGGCACACCCCAGGCTCCACCACCAGGGCTATTTTGTCTCTGAGGTGCCACCCTTCCTGGCTTTATCATCTCTTTTCCTGGAAGAGCCCTGGCCTCTCCTCCACGTCCTGTAATGGGACACCAGGGACTTTAACCGCTTTTGCTTCTGTGCCCAGGCCAACTCATTCTCACCTTTATGGTGATGGGACATCCCTGAGGGAGTGAGGGAAAGCCAGAAAGAGAAGGTTAGGGTTCCCAAGGCAAATGTCACAGTGTCACTCAAGGCCATCCTGTTCGTATTCCATAGATAGGGACAAATAAAAGCCACGGACAGGAGATTATTGGGTTTAATGGGAAGTAGCACTGGCCATACGCACCTGTGGCAAGACCATCTATTAAAGTGTGAATTTAGCTTTGGTTCCTCAGTGCTGAAGGGAACTATGAAGCATGGGCAGTGGCCTTCCTGAGGTTCTTGGTTCCCTCATCTCTGGGCAGTGTCGCTAGGTGCTTATTTTTGAAAGCTTTGGTAACTTCCCCCCAGATTCGACTCTGCTGACATCTAAAGTACTTCTGTAGAGTCTGAGGTAGGGAGAAGAAATCCCAATAAAGATTCAATACTCTTTGCAGAATACAAATATGATATTTCTTGCACACCCAAAATTGTGAAATAAAATTAATAACAATATGCCATCACGGTGTAGAATGGCATTTCTTGCTTGACTTGAAACATAAGCATATTTGATAGAAAATTAGTCTGGTTCCCTCTGAAGTCATTCTCCAGAAAGGCATGTACACTTCTTTGGATGCGTAGCTATCTCAGAACACCTGGGTCAAGTAGGAGACCTGGGCTCTCTGTCTGCACTCCCACACCCAGGGAGAAGTGGGGTTCTCAGACTTCTGTCATATGAAGAAGACTCACCTGAGCAGCTCATTTAAAATGTATATCTTCAGGTCCAATGCTCAGAGACTCTGACTCAGTCCATCTGTTGTTGGGACCAGGAATCCGTACTTTAAATGAATATTCAGGTAATTCTGATACAGACGCCCAAATCCTACCACACTTTGAGATATATTGGCCCAGGGTCACCTAATTTGGGAGAGAATATCATGAAGACCCCATGGCTGGTGCTCAGCTCTAAGTACGATTTTGACCAAAATGTCACTACAGTTACTGACACCCTCTCTACTAGAAGACTAGAGGCACCATTTGTAACAGTGTTGGGCAAATACAGAAAATATTTAGGATGAGTCGATGTTTTGACTTCTCGTACATGGAAAGTAAATGGTTTTTAACCAAAGAAAGAGAATAGCTCTAAAGAAGTACCATAAGTCGATATATATTAAGTTAGTCTCTTTTCTTGTCTGATTCAAGAGGACTCTGTAATTTCCACTAATTTCCCTTTTTGAACTTCTGGCATGATTCTGAGAGTTCAGTTCTAATGTATTTCCTTGCTTCCTGCTTGGCAGCACCTTATCTTGAAGCTTCCGTTTTCTGTTTTGGAATCCAAGCACTAACAGTGGGAATATCTTCAAAATGAGCCAACTCCAGCGGTGAATTCCCAAAGCAGAAGAAATAATTGCAGATGGGCTGGTAAATTGACAGAGCCCTTCCTGAACGTAGCCAGACTGTTTGCCGTCAGTTGTTAACAGAGAGGGGAAAATACCCCTGGATTTTAGAAAAGCTTCCTTGCTTGTTTTCCTTGGCCATCGTGCTGCTTGTTTTGTAATCAGAAGTTTCCTAAAGGATTATTATTAGCTTTGCTCTCAGTGTCTTATGTAGAAAAATCTGGCCTCGTCACTTTTTGAATAAAAAGATCTGCTGTTTCCCTTGTATATTGTTTTAATTTTTGAACCTGTGAATGTACTATCCAAAAAATCTTCAGTTTAACACCAACACTGTGAATTGGAGCAAGCTTCTTGGCCTCTTTAAGTCTCAGATCTCCCATCTAGAACTAAAGGTGTTTGACTACAGTCCCTGCCAGCTGTAACATACTATGATATAACATGTAAATACAGGAAGAGACTAATTTAAATCCAAGTGTTCTTTATTTTTCCTTGCCGTGACATTTTTAGCTAATAATTAATAATGATACCATATATATTATTGGTATATATGTGTGCCTACTGTGTGTGCACTTTACGTGCATTACTTCATACAAATTTCACAAAATGAAAGGTAGATATTATTAATTCCATTTCCCAGAGGATGAAACACAGACCTCAGAAGGTTAAGTAACTTGCCTATGTTTTTTCAGTTAATACATGGTCAAGCAGGGATTCAAATCCACGCCTGTGTTATCCTAAAGCCCATGTCCTTTGTGTTGATTCCATGCCTGCTCAGATTGAAACCTCAGAAGGTAGATATACCTTAGTTTTTACATTAAAAAAAAAATGTTATAGCAACCTGCTTGGCTTCCTGTACCTCCAGCCAGCTCGTAAGTTCAGTGTCTTAGGTTGAGTTCCTTCTGAAGCAGACCCAGAGACAAGGACATAGGTGCAAGTCATTTATTTGGGAGGTGATCCCAGGAAGCACTAGTAAGGGAGTAAGGAAGTGAGACAGGGAAAGGGACAAATCTAGTAAAGGGTGTGCTAATCAGCAGGTTACCACTGTGGGAACCAAGACTCAGTCCCACAAGAGAACTCTGGGAGACACCTCAGAGTATCCCCAAGGAGTGGTGAGGGAGCTGAGGGATGCATCTACCGATTCCAGTCCGTCATTGGCTAGGGGCTGATCCTAGGAGGGCATGGTTAATTCTCCTGCTCTTCCAAGTGGATTCCTGAGGCCAGAGAAAGCCCTCCACAAAGAGATGCAGGTGCTTATGGTTGGAAATGACATGATTTGACCTGGGTTTTTAAAGGATGATCTGTATGCTGTATTGGGACAAAATAGGCATGTAAGTTTTCTATCACTGCTGTAACAAATTGCTACAAATCTGATGGTTGAATACAACCCAGATTTATTATTTCATTGTTTCTGTAGGTCAGAAGTACAGGTTGGCTCAGCTGGTTTCTCTGCTCTGGGTTTCACATTCCCAAAGTCAAGATGTCAGCCAGCTGGGCTCTTCTTGGGAGAGTCTGGGAAAAATCTACTTCCAAGGTCATCCAAATTGTTGGTAGACTCCAGTTCCTTGTGGTTGTCGGACTGGGGTCCCTATTTCCTTGCTGGCTGTCAGCCAGGAGTCATTTTCATCCTCTTCAGGCCATTTTCATTCCCTGGCTTATGGCTCTCTTCGCTGTCCAAAATGGCAGTTTGAGCCCCTCTCCTCAAATCTCTCCAACTTCCCCTTCTGCATCATCGTTCATTGGCCTATGACTTCTGCCACATCTCTCTGCCTTACTCTGCTGCCTCCAATTCTACTACTAAGGGCTCATGTGATTACACTGGGCTCATTCAGATTATCCAGGATAATCTCCCTATTTTAAGGTCAATTCATTAATAACTGAATTCCATCAGCAAAATCCCTTCCCAGCAGTACCTAGATTAGTGTTTGATTGGATAATCAAAGAGGAGATGGGAAGTTGTAGGGGTTGAGGAGGACACATTTAGCATTTTGCCTACCAGAGCAGGCACTTGGTCACAGAGATGCAATCCAGGACCTAGCTGCATGGCTAGCCTAAATTAGTGCTGGTGTGCTAAGGCCAATTCTGTTGTGATGTGCTTTCTGACTTGGTGCTTATTATATCTCCTCTGCTTAGAAGTGGGACTAATTCCCTGAATCCAAGGATGTTCCAGACCTTTAAGTGGGGATTAAATGTATACATTATATACATCATCCCACCCATACCCCCTGAGCAGTCATCTTTCGTGAATAACCCAACCCTGTTAGTTTTTATATCACACTTGCTCCTTCACTCTGTGAACTGATATCCCATACATAGACACTTCATTTTGTCAATCCTACTACTTGAATAAAATTATTACTTTTAATCTAGCAACTATCATTAATTGGCCATGTCACACCAGAACTTTAAATATGCCATGTCATTTGATCATCATAACAGCATTAGAAACTAGGTGTTACTATCCCCATTTTACAGATGAGGACCCTGAGGTTTAGAGAGTTTAAATAACTTGGCTGAGATCTCATAGCCTGTAAGAGGTAGAACTAGGACCTAACTGACTTCAAAGTCTATGTTCTTGGCTACCACACTGCCTCTGCTATAACTAACTGAACAACTGAACAATTTTAATCCACTGCATGGAATCACTGTCATGCCCCACGACGTCAGGCATAGCCATAGTCACCAGGTGCAAGATCACCACCAAGGATTTGAAGGAGAAAAAGGAAATTGTGGAGAGGGGGAGAATAAAGGAGCCACACTTGCTAGTGGGAATGCTAATGAGAAAAATAGGAAGCAAGATGTAGGTGAAGAAGAGGAAGAAAGTGATGAGGAAGAGGAAGAGGAGGAGGATGAAAGACATGGTGAAGAAGAGAATGGAGAGGAAGATGAAGAGGCTGAGGCAGCTACATGCAAATGGGCAGTTGAAGATGATGAGGATGACAATGCTGATACCAAGAGCAGGAGACTGACGAGGGGGACTACACAGCAAAAAAGGAAAAGTTACACTAAAAATAAAAAGAATAGGGCTTCCCCGGTGGCACAGTGGTTAAGAATCCGCCTGCCAATGCAGGGGACAGAGGTTCGAGCCCTGGTCCGGGAAGATCCCACATGTCACGGAGCAACTAAGTCTGCGAGCCACAACTACTGAGCCTGAGTGCCGCAACTACTGAAGCCCACGTGCCTAGAGCCTGTGCTCGGAAACAAGAGAAGCCACCGCAATGAGAAGCCCGTGCACTGCAACAAAGAGTAGCCCCCACTGGCCGCAGCTAGAGGAAGCCCATGCGTAGCAACAAAGACCCAATGCAGCCAAAAATAAATAAATAAAAATAAAATAAAATAAATAAATTTATTTTAAAAATAAATAAATAAAAGAAAATGAACAAATAATACAATACAAAAAAAGCCACTGTGACCTATTCACCATTCTGTGTCAGAATCTAAACATGGTCACCTTTGGACAGAGTCCCGCCAGTCAGCCCACCTTGGGCAACATGCCCACGGATGACACGTCTTGTCTGTTACCTGACCAAAACCGTAACATGAATTTGAAACAGGGAAGGAAAAAAGAACCAAAATTTCTAAGGCCCTGCTTTTTTTTCTTCTTTTTTTTTTAAAATGGAAACGTAGTTGACTGTAAGATATTGTGTTAGTTTCAGGTGTACAACATGGTGATCCAACAATTAAATACATTATGAAATGATCACCACAAGTCCAGTAACTATCTGTCACCATACAAAATCGTTACAGTATTAACTCTCTTCCTTATGGTACATATTACACCTCTGTAACTTACTCATTTTATAACTTGAAGTTTGTATCTCTTAATCCTCTTCACCTATTTCATTTAACCCCCTGCCTCCTTCTCCTCTGGCAACCACCAGTTTGCTCTATGTATCTATAAGTCTGTTTCTTACTATTCTTAAGTTTTGTTTTCTTTGTTCATTTGTTTTGTTTTTTAGATTCCAGGTATAAATGAAATCATGTAGTATTTGTCTTTCTCTGACTTATTTCACTTAGCATAATGCCCTCTAGGCCCATCCATGCTGTCACAAATGGCAAGATTTCATTCTTTTTCATGGGTGAGTAATATTCCATTGTGTGTGTGTGTGTGTGTGTGTGTGTGTGTGTGTGTGTGTGTGTGTACTAGGCCTTATCCATTCATCTATCCATGGACATTTACGTCGCTTTTATATCTTGGCTGCTATAAATAATGCTGCAGTGAACATAGGGGTGCATATATCTTTTTAAATTATTGTTTTTGTTTTCTTTGGGTAAATACCCGTAAGTGGAATTGCTGGATCATATGATATTTCTAATGATATTTTTAATTTTTTGAGAAACCTCCATACTGTTTTCTGTAGTGGTTGCACCAATTTACATTCCTAACAACAGTGTATGAGCGTTTCCTTTTCTCCACATCCTCACCAACATTTGCCATTTGTTTGTTGTCTTTTTGATGACAGCCATTCTGACAGGTGTGAGGTTATGTCTCATTGTGGTTTTGATTTGCATTTCCCTGATGATTAATGGTGTTGAACATCTTTTCATGTGTCTGTTGGCCATCTGCATGTCTTCTTTGGAAAAATGTCTATTCAAGTCCTCTGCCCATTTTTAATTGGATTTTTAAATATTTAGTTGTGTGATTTCTTTATATAATTTGGATATTAACCCCTTATCGAATATATCATTTGCAAATATTTTCTTCCATTCAGTAGGCTGCCTTCTCATTTTGTTGAAGGTTTCTTTCACTGTGCAAAAGTTTTTTAGTTTAATGTAGTTCCATTTGTTTATTTTTGTTTTTGTTGCCCTTGCCTGAGACAGATCCAAAAAACAATATTGCTAGGATCAGTGTCAAAGAGCATACTGTGTATGTTTTCTTCTAGGGGTCTTAAGGTTTCAAGTCTTACATTTAAGTCTTTAATCCGTTTTGAGTTTTTTTGTATATGTAGTAGGAAAATGGTCTAGTTTGATTCTTTTGCATGTAGCTGTCCAGTTTTCCAGACACCATTTATTAAAGAGGCTGTCTTTTCCCCATTGTATATTCTTGCCTCCCTTGTCTAAGATTAATTGACCATATTAGCATGGGTTTGTTTATGGACTTCCAGTCCTGTTCCATTGATCTATGTGTCTGTTTTTGTGCCTGCTTATTTTCTTGAAAGCTCTTCAAAAAGGAAAATGTGTTTGTAAATTTCATTTACATTTTGTATTTTTGTACATATTGTTAGGGGTCAGCCATTTCTAATGATCTCAGATGACCAAACCAACCTTCAGAGTGTTTTCTGCCCTACTTCTGACTTTACTTATGGTGTGCCCATGTTTGTTCTAATCTCAAATGAGAAAAAAAATACAGTCGTAAAAAGAGCAAAAACAACAAAAAATCTTATTCCAAGCGTTCTAGTAACATCTTTTGTGTTTATATTTAGCTGCACAATAAGTACTTGGTTTGTATAAGATGATTTAAACGGCCAAAGGTAAAAGCTTCTTTTTTTTTTTTCCTTTTTTTGGTCTGTGAGGTTGCTGTTTATTTTTTGGCCCGTGTGATGTATGTGTGAAACACTGTTGTCCAACAATAAATTGGAATTTTATTTCACTGAGTTGTTCTTAAGAAAGAGAAAGAGATGGAATGGCCAATTCACTGTATGAAGTCATTTTCCAGTACATGATGTTTTCTATAATCCAGTTTTACTTACTGTCCATTAGTTGCTGGTGTCTGAATTTGTACTGAAAAATGGGGGTAATTTTGGAAATCATAATGATGGCCTTCTCATAGAGTATTTTTTTAGTCGTCATATCCCCAGCCTCCGACTCAGCCTGGCTTTTAGTAAACAATCACAGATACTTGTTGAATGAAAAAATGAATGAAGTCACTTGAAACACGTAAAACATTTGTTAATGTGTCTTCATCATGGGTTTTAGAAAGGTTGGCATCCTAAAAAAAGTGTGTGCACTCTTCTTTCCACTTTAATTTTTCACAATGTAAAGACAGAAAAGCATCTGAGAAAAGCTGCCAGACTCAGTATCTCCTAATAATAAATTGAGTGCCAACTTTGAGAAGCTAAGTGAGAGGGTTGATGAGGCTTACCCACACCCCTCGTTGTGCTGACAGCCCTGTGGGTAGTCAGATCGCAGGATAGCAGGGAGCTCCCCTCTAGGGGCACATATCCACACTGAAAATAATGAGGCTCAAATATTAGATGCATCGCTAAAATGTTTTTTATGTTTAAAGGCATGAAGAAGATATCTCAGTAAAGAGTCACGCTGGTTTACAGCATCTGCAAACCCTTTTTAAAATATCTTAAAATTTTACTAGAATATATTGAACCTTCCCAACAAATTCTAGGAAGTTACAACCTTCCTATCAAAACTGGACAGTGCAAGCCCAAAAGAAGTAAGAAACCAGTCTTTTGACATCTAGAAAAAAGAATCCCAATCTGGAAACCCCACCTGAGTCAGCCACCCTGGCGTTGCCTCTGTGTGTCCTGTCTACACACGACAGTCATCTGTGTAAGACACAGGAGTCAGGGTAATAAGCCACATCCCCTTCATCTTGTTTGCCAGTGTTATAGATTGAAAAGTTAATGTTTATGTGGAGCAGAGCATCCATGGTTATGAAATGATAAATCTGACAATGGGGAGCTTGCATGCATTGTCCAGAAAGGAGACTGGAAGAAGATTTGGGGCTGACTTTCAAAATGGAATTTCCTTGCTCTCTGGGTGTTGTCTTCCTTGGCCTTTGATGTTTAGAGGTTCCTTTCGTTGTTCAACAATGTTGATTTTGGAGAGAAAACAGAGTTCAAAAACCCAGGGGTCATGCTCTAGGGAGTGTTACAGGAATACAGAGGGCAGTTTCACGAAGCCGACAAGGCTTCGTCTCTGCTTTTAATAGATAGAGAGGAAGAGATGAACAATACATTTTTAAGAAGCTCAGCTTTATCTCATAAAAAGATGCCTCCAGTCAGTCTGGATAAAGGTAATTGGCATAGGAGCGTCTTTATGATTCTAAAGAGTGGAATGTTTCCCTTAATTAAGAGAGCCTTGTCTGACTCGAGGAAAATGAAACACTTTCTCAGATATGAGTGGACCATAATCCCCACTAATAAAACACAAATAAGGCGATTGTCTGGAGTGTCAGAAATGAGTCATTTCCTCCTCTTGAAATATTCAGAAAATTGAAGCAAAGCTATATATTTTTTGCATTTTCTTTGTCTAACAGACAATTTTTTTGGTTTATAAAATATAATTTAATTTTATGTTACTCTGCTGTTACATAGGGCATAACATTTTCACAAGGCTTATTTGGAACTACAGTCAATGATTAGCAACACGCAGTAGTGGCCCAACTCTCTAAACAATAATCACTAGACCACTGGACAACCTCTCACATGTGCACAAATCTGCATGGAAAAGTACTAAAGTTTTAGACTCAGACTTGTGTGCTTTAGCTTATTTCCCCTTTTTAGTGTATTAGGAAACGACATGCACTTTAATTTGCCAAAAGCAATGCTTGTATTCTGACAGCAACACGTTACTTCTGTTATATGGTACAGTGAATACCAGGACTCCAAAGGCAGCAGGAGTAAGTGAATTTTTCTTGGGAAGGGAAGCTGTCAACTTAAACAGCAGCAAATGAAGAGCAAATAAGGAAACTCTCTGTTGTTATAGATACACAAGACTTCCATCATATATGATACAAGAGGCATCTCAGTTTGTGACTCTCAGCCCAGAAATGTCAAATGCTTTTCCATTCAATCTAATACTTCTGGATTCTTACCAAAAAGGAATACATTAAGAGCATGGAATGTTGCTTACTGAAAGGAAACCCTTGAAGAAGAGTAAGGGAGGGAATGTAGAAATTAAGAAGTTATGTAGAACACTCTTTACATTGTAGTTAATTACATTTTCATATCTTCACATTAATGCAAAACACAGTCACTTACAGAACTGGTTCAGATTACTTAAATACCAGATACATTTTTAGTCCTCTACATAAGCATTTGGAAGTTATGTTTATATGAAATGAAGCTATTGATACTTTCTACAGCAGTAACTGCACACCAGGAAGGCCAAGACAAACACAAATCAAAGAGTTTTCCCAAAGCTGCAATGTGAAAAGACTACAGACAATTGATTCCACACACATGAATGGGCTTCTTTGCTATAGGAAATCCAAATGAAATAAGGAGCTGAGTACAGTAAGTCCCCTACATACGAATGAGTTCCGTTCCAAGAGCGCATTCGTAAGTCCAATTATAAGTCCAACAAAGTTAGCCTAGGTACCCAACTAACACAATCGGCTGTATAGTACTGTACTATAATAGGTTTGTAATACTTTTCACACAAATAATACATAAAAAACAAACACAAAAAAGAAAGAAAGCATTTTTTTTAAACATCTTTATTGAAGTATAATTGCTTTACAATGGTGTGTTAGTTTCTGCTTTATAACAAAGTGAATCAGTTATACATATACATATGTTCCCATATCTCTTCCCTCTTGCAACTCCCTCCCTCCCACCCTCCCTATCCCACCCCTCTAGGTGGTCACAAAGCACCGAGCTGATCTCCCTGTGCTATGCGGCTGCTTCCTACTAGCTATCTGTTTTACATTTGGTAGTGTATATATGTCCATGCCACTCTCTCACCCTGTCACATCTCACCCCTCCCCCTTCCCATATCCTCAAGTCCATTCTCTAGTAGGTCTGTGTCTTTATTTCCATCTTGCCACTAGGTTCTTCATGACCTTTTTATTTTTTTCCTTAGATTCCATATATATGTGTTAGCATACTGTATTTGTTTTTCTCTTTCTGACTTACTTCACTCTGTATGACAGACTCTAACTCCATCCACCTCATTACAAATACCTCCATTTCATTTTTAATCTTACAGTACAGTACCTTGAAAAGTACAGTAGTTCAGTACAACAGCTAGCATACAAGGGCTGGCATCGAGTGACCAGGCAAGAAGAGTTACTGACTGGAGGAGGGGGAAGAGGTGGGAGATTGTAGAGCTGAAGGATCGTCAGCAACAGGAGATGGAGGGCAAGCTGCAATTCCACTCACACCTGACATTGATGGCACATGTTCTGGTTCCTTGCTGGATTCAATTCCATCTACCCTCTTGAAAAACTGATCCAGTGATGTCTGGGTAGTAGCTCTTTTTTTCTCATCATAGATGACACAGTAGCACTGGATTGCATTCTGAACGGTTGCTGTAACCTTCGTGTACCATTCTACATTCGGGTCCTGTGCCTCAAAAACTAACAGTGCCTCCTCAAGTAAAGAAAACCCCCTTGCCATTTCCTGCGTAGTGAATCTCTTCGCTTCTTCACTTACTTCTTTCTCTTGTCTCTCTTCATCCTTCCTCTGGGCCTCCAATTCCATCAGGTCTTCATTAGTAAGCTCCTCATGTTGCACAGCAAGGAAGTTCAATGAAGTTGTCCTTTTGCAGATCTAGCTCTAGCAATGCTTCCATCGTTATCGCTTGGCTCTTCTCAGCAGTACCAGCTACAATAACCACTGCTTTTACGCTTGCTTGCAGACATCCTGGGCTTGAAATAAAGATACTGTGCTACTGTACTCTATACAGTACTATACAGTAGAGTACACAAAAGCACAACCACTTGTAGAGTGTGCAGGCATGTCACAATGTACGCCAGACATGTGAACTAACTTACGTGACTGGACATGCAAACCACATTCGCATCTTTGAAGGCTCGCAACTTGAAGGTTCGTATGTAAGGGACTTACTGTAAAACGGTTTCTTGAGGGGAAGAAGGACGACACCCTACATGTACTTAGTTTTCTGCCCCTTCTGCCGCATCACATTCTTCTCCTGCACTGTCTGATGTCCATAAAGTTGTCTCTAAGAAACTGCATGTTGAAGGCACTGTCTTTACACGCCTCTTCTTCGTTCAGTGTATCGAGTTCTTCAGTGACCGCATCAAAAGCCATTTTAGCCAGTGTGCAGGCAAGTTCTGGGTTATTAAGGGTCTCCTAGTAAAATACAGAAAAGTTAAGAGCCAGCCCCAGGCAGATGGGGAGTGTGGGATGCATCTCTTTCTTGCTTAAGCCTCTTGGTAAGCTCCTAGGGAATTATCTACCATTTATTTCTGATCATCACCACATGAAACTTCAGCAAGGCACCGGAAGTAATCTCCCTTCATTGTCAGATAGAAGATCTTACTCTCTGGATTAGGTGCAACGGCTATTAAATGCCTATCCAACAAATCCAGGACCGTGGCGCGGATGGACCTCAGTTCGGACTCCACCGTCTCCCGATAGTCCTTAATCAGCAGCAACTTCTGCTCAGAGGTGTAAGTTTTCTGCTGGATGTTCAAGATGATCCTCCAGGCGGACCTGCGGCCCCTGACCACGTTCGTGTAGGCCAGAGACAGGAGGTTGCGCTCTGCCTTAAACAGCGCGGCGCCCCCGGTCCATCACGGCCTTCAGTGCTGGTGACCATATCGTCATAGCGCTCGGCCAGCTCCGCCTTCTGGATCAGCTCTGTCTTCTCCATGGGGCGGGGGGAGAGGAGAGCTAGGGCGAGCACCCACCCACCTGGATCAGGAGGCAGCTGAGGAGGGCCTTCACGTCTCAGTGGCGCGAGTCTCAGCACTTTGACCTGCTTTGGCTTTAGCCGAGGACCCTCTGGTCTCAGCTCAGCCCACCCCACCCCGGTGCCTGCAGAGGGAAGGTCTGCCACTCCAATAGATAATTGGCTAAGGTCTCCACTTTGCTAAATAACTGGGAAGCAGCATGAAATAAAATAAAAATTTGGTCAAATCAGCAAAACAAACCATTCTGGGTATTGCCACAAACTGGCTGTGTGAACTTGAGTAAAGCCATGTCTCTGTGAACTTCAGGTTCATCATCTGTAAAGCAGTATGGTGTCTGTAAAATGGGAATTCTTTCTATACTATAAAGCTGTGGGTTTCTTTTTCTTTTTAAGTAAAAATAGATGACATAAAAGGAATAAAACACTTGGCGGACGTAGTCACTCCATAAATAGTACCATGTAAAATACTATTAGAAATGCTAATTTTAGACTTAGCTATTCAGAGATGATCAGCCAGAGCTGGCTATGACAGATGGCAACTAAGAATTTGCCTGGTCTTTAGAATGGGAATAAATAATTGTTAGCAATGCCTCAATCCTAAAAAAGAGCCTATCAGCCTGGACAGGTGGGAAATTTCCAGGTTAGTGTCATGAAACCCATTCCTTGAGAAATAGATCCTGGATTGAGTGAAGGAAAATAAATAGGAAATGCTGCTCATAGCAAAGCAATAAGGCCCTCCAGAGGCTCTGGAGTGGGTAGATTACATTCTGGAAAATGAAGAAGAGCAGACACTTGACCTTCCTCTGAAATGGGTACCAAGATTTTACAGAGTTCCTAATTGTATAAATGCCACCACAGCAGTGGTTTACAAAATATGTTCTATGGAACACTACTTTCCAGAGATGTGAAAAGAATATCATAAATACGTTTGAAAACACTGCTTAATATAGTTCTCTTCTTAAAGATTCTTAATGCAGGTTAGCATGTTAAAGGCTCTGAGAAGTCCTTCAGAGTAGAACTATGTTCCACATCTGTCTAAGTTGGTATTTTCCCAGTCTACTTGATTATGGATACCTTTTTTCCCTATAATACCATTCTCTGATATATCTCTAACAGTATGAAAATAACATATGCACAAGGTTATTCATTATGGTATAATTTTTAATAGCAGATATTGGGAACAATCTAAATATAAATGCACAGCGTTTACCTTTTCTCCATAAACTATGTGTGCATAATTAAGACTTCCAGAGCCCTAGAGAAAATGACTCACTCACTCCCTGGGGAGCATTCTAACCAACATATATTTGCCTTTCTGTGTGCTGTGTGTACAATTTAAATTTCAGTCTCAGAAAAACTGCAAATTACAAAATGTGTGCCAAGGGCTCACTGTGTAGACAAGTGTTTCTATAAGCATTGGTTCTCCTCTAATGGAAAATAGTCCTGTTGATAAAAATAAGGAAAACATTTTGTGCAAGTATAAGTTTCTCCCACCCTCCTACCTATACAAGCAGAAACGTAAGCTGTTTTCCTGTCATCTTTTACATCTATCTTCCAACCTTTGGTGCTGGCTTGGACATTCATTTTCCCTTTTGCAAGTAATCTTGTAAAAGTTCAAGGTAGGAAGAAATTGTATTGAGATTTGTTTTGCGGAGTGATTGGTTCCAAAAGAAATTTGGCTTTGCTTTTGTGAAGTTCAGCATGATATAGTGTGAATGTTTCATAGCTCACTATTTTTAGGACTGTTCTTATTTGTTTAGATGTTCTAAGAATATGAAGCAGAACCTCCCTGTCTTAGAACAGACTCATTGCAAATAAGCAGCCTCTCCGAAAATGTAAATTTAAAAATTCCGAGGCAAATATGATATACTCCTAGTCTGCTCTGTTTCTGGAGACTTAACAGAATCAAAGAAAGTCCTGACAAGGCAAAATAAACTATAAAGATTATGAGAGGTGGGAGCAAGGAAGAGAATAGAGACCATACGAGGACAAACCATATAAAAGGGGGTCTCTTCAAAAATTTGACAGCATACTCTTTTGGTGAGGCTGAGGGGAAGCATTCACTTCCATACATTGCTGGTGTGGATGTGAAACAGTACCCCACTTATAGAAAGGAATTCAGCAATATCTAGCAAAACTACACATGCATTTATTCTTTGACCAAGCAATCCAATTTCTAGGAATTTGTGGTGAAGATACACTCCAACAATATAAAAATATATATGCACAAGATTATTAATTATACTCTAATTTTAGTAACAAAATATTGGGAACAATCTAAATGGACAAAATAGGAGACATTGAATAAACTATGGACCCTCTATACAGTGGAGTGCCATTCAATTACATTGTTAATTTTAAAAAATCAAGGTGCTTATTTTAAAATAAACAGATACATATCTTATTTATCTTATTTCCCTTTTTTTTAATGCTAAAGGAAGCGTACTATATACTCCTTGAGTGTGCTACCTTTAGTATAAAAATAGGGAAATTAAGTAAATATGTATGCATCTGCTTATTTTGCAATAATAAGCACAAGAAGGATAAATCAGAAATTAATGAACTTGATTTTCTCCTGGTGTTAGTGAGAATAGGGTGGAAGAGAATGCGGCTTCTTTGGCTATATAACTATATATTGTTTTGACTTTTGAGCTATATTCGTGTTTACACAGTAAAATAAAAATAAAATAAAATAAAAAATAAAAATAAACTAACATGAGTAGAAAAAACAAAAATGTAAAATTGAATGCAAACAGGAAATAATTGTTATCAATAATGATATTGATAACATAGCAATGATATTGATAACATAAACTCAGAGGAGAAAAAAAGAGCCAATCCAAGTACCGATGGAGCATAGTACATGCTCAGCAGATATATTCTAAGGACAAAAAGAAATGCAAAAAATTTCTTGAACTTTAGCTTGTAGGGTTTTATTGGTAGTGAAATTGATACACTAATCCTGAAATGGTTTTTCGTGTGTTATAGGATTGAGTAAATGAATAAATATATTGATGTTATTGGGAACTAAGATCATCAGTATGGGAAAAGGGAAGTTAAAATATGGATTTGACAACCCTTATATGGTGAGATAGCCATATAAGCTCATTACTTAATAAAATATATCTCCTAGCTCTGTCTGACAGGGCCTAGATTCAGTGGCAATCCTAGTAGAAATATGCACACCTATTGTCAGAACTTAATTTCTCATTACTATTCTCCACTAAAAGGACCAAGTTCTCCTTGGGGAAATGACTGACCCCAGGTCTGGAGCAGGAAAAGCACAAAGTGAGCCTGGAATTTATTGCTGTGCCAGAAATAAGCAAGTGCTCAAAAACTTATGGGAACATATCTAAAGGACATATGAGGCAGCTTGAAATAATCCTCACTGGCCAAATGTGGGGCAATTTGAACATGAGAAGAATATTGAGAATAATGAATTATAACACATTGACTACAAAAGAATCCATGAGCCCATAGAGAAAGAAGAAAGGGGAAGCCCTTGTTTACAGAAGAATATCAAAATAAATAAAGAGGAAGTGACAGAACAGGAGAAAAATTGTTTTGCAAGCAATGATTATAATAGTCAATTCAGGCAACTATTATTTTTAAGCATTTTGCATACATATAAAAAACTTTTTTTTCATAAAAAATAGGCTATACTAGATACCAGGGTTGTTTGTTTTTTCTCTTTTTTTTTTTTTTGATGAGGAACCTTATTATTATATCTATTGATAGATCCGGTTGACCATATTTTTACCTATTGATTGACAATCTGACATTATGTGCCTCTTGACGTGATACAGTAGGAAATATACAGCATCATGTATGAAATATCCTTGCCTAAATAAATGAACCTGAATATAGAACAAGCATCTAAATCTGTCAGTTTATAGGAAATACAATCCCATACTCATTAAAATGATAAAACTTGGTAAGTCTGACCTTAGCAAGTTTGGTGAAGATGTGGATCATTGGAAATTCACACCTAGCTGGTGGGAGTGCACAAATTGGCTCAAGCAGTTTGAATTTGACAGTACTTAAATGATGGGGAAAAAATCACCTTCTTTCAGGCAAGTGTTATTAATGGATGTATAATATTACTATTGGGTAAAGATGGTTGGAGAACAAGGTATTTATACAGTTTCAAGGTAATACCCTAAAGATAACTTATTCATTACAAGTGGGTAAAGGTGCCTTTACAATGGAGAAATCTGACAGATACCACCTTAATCTAGTGATCAAACTTAATGTCACCAATAATGTATCAAATTGAATCATGTGTTTCTTAATATGATACAAATATCATACTAAGGAAGGATACAAATCATCAATGTGGTATTCTTCTGTGTTGAGCAGTACCCAAGGTAAAGGAGAGCTTTAGTACTTACTTTCCAGAGTTGTTGGTTTTAATCCATTTTGGGGATCTTAGATTCTGTATTTTCTTGTCAGTTCAGTAATTAATTTAAGAAAATGGCTTTTATATTTTATTCAATATCTTGGTTGTTTTAACGTGGAAAGTCTTTCAAGGTTCCTAACTCATCAAATTGCCAGGAATGGAAAACAGCATGGTTTCTTTTGAAAATATCTAACTCTGCACTTACTTATGTGTGTCACTTAGATTAATAGAGCCCTTTTGCCTAGTAATGTGGTACCATGTGGGAAGGGCTATAAAAAATGTTTATACCCTTTTATTCAATAATATGGCTCTTGAGAATTTATTCTAAGGAAATAATTTAACAGTAACAAAACGCTTAGCACAAAACATAATTTGATTTGGACAACCAAATACTGGAAACAACCTAAATGTCCATGGGGGATATCATTTACTCTGCAACCACTAAAATGCTCATTATGAAGATTGTGGTAACATGGAAGATGGTTCTGATGATAAATTTTAAAAGTGAACATAAAATTTTCATACATGTCGATTGCAAATTCTAGAAAAATGTATGCACATAATAAGACGGTACACAAAAGATAGTTGTGTTAGATTGGTGGAATTATCTTTGATTTTGCTGTTTTAATTTTTTCTTTTACATTTTGATGCATCATTTTAATTTTAATATGCAAAAGAATCTGCCACTCGTCTTTGCCACTTCAAGATGAAAAGAGACATGTTTGACTATTCTGTTCTTACTGGAGTCTTGGCAGTTTCCTGACATGTAAAATGGGCATACTAATTCCAGTTTAGATGAGATAATATTAAAGAATCTAGCCCAGTAATTGGCACGTAGAAGCTAGTTAATAAACGGTCATTGAGGTTTTTCTCTCATATTTAATCATGGTCGGGTGAGGGGTGGGAGGGATCAGTGCCCCCCTAGAGGTCCAGTGTTGAGGTGGCAGCATCAATCCCTGCAAGAGAAGATCTTGGGAAGGATGGTGGTTCCAGAGAAGACAGCAAGGTGAGAATTCAGGAGCAGATACCTATGTAAGAAATAACTGTTTACCAACTTCTTCCCATGCAAGGTACCCCTTTCCATTGTACTTTGCTCACTCTTACATGAATGAAGGCAGAGGAAAGGAAGACAAGCTTGCTCTTAGCTATTCACTGTGCTGTTTAATCTGCCTCAGTCTTTCTTGTCAGCTCAAACTGGAATGTAGGTCTGAGTTTAAGTCCCTGTTTGGCCACTTACAATGTGACCCTGGGCAAGACACTTGTGTTCTCTGAAACTCAGTTTCTTCATTTTTAAAATGGGGATATTAATCCACACCCCACTTGTCTTTCAAGTGTTTTGTAAGGTCTCTAACCTAAACATAGACAAGTTTTTATTATCACTATGTTGGTAAACTATTTTGAGATATGATACCAGAAGTGTTTGGTTTAGCTCCACTGGCATGTTTCAGTTCAGAATATGGAATTAAAAGGCTTTATCCTCAAAAATGACTTCCATCCTACTTTTATATCCCCATTCTCTACCACCAAGCCCTCAGGAAATGGAAAACTTTTCATGGTTAAAAATAAATCTTGTTGAGTGTTTGACATCCACATGTTCAAACCATATATTGAAAAACTGGATATATTTCTGTTGTCTGTATAGAAATTGGGGACATATTGTTGAAGAGAGAGAGGACAACACATTTATCAGCAAACATTGCATCTTTTAAAGAATGTCCCAGACAGTAGACAATCCCCAGGGATTGGTGTCTACAAAGAGTATTAAGATGTGGATGAATGAGGCAGTCAAAATGGAGCTCCTACAAGTTTGCATGAGGACAGGTGGATGGTCCAAATGAAAAGATAGGAGGTTGTGAAAACTTGGTGGGTGTAAAAATTGTTACAACGTATTCTGGAGGAAATTTTGTCAATAGTTATCAGCCTTTAACCCATTGACCCAGCAATGCCATTTCTTTCTTCAGAAATATCCATGAAACTCCCTCTTGCGAGAGCACCGGAAGCACAACTAACTCCTGAACAATCATTGACAGGAAGACACTGGAACTCACCAAAAAAGATACCCCACATCTAAAGGCAAAGGAGAAGCCACAATGAGATGGTAGGAGGGGTGCAATCACAATAAAATCAAATCCCATAACTGCTGGGTGGGTGACTCACAGACTGGAGAACACTTATACCACAGAAGTCCACCCACTGGAGAGAAGGTTCTGAGCCCCATGTTGGGCTTCCCAACCTGGGGGTCTGGCAACGGGAGGAGGAATTCCTAGAGAATCAGACTTTGAAGTCTAGTGAGATTTGACTGCAGGACTTTGACAGGACTGGGGGAAACAGAGACTCCACTCTTGGAGGGCACACACAAAGTAGTGTGCGCATCGGGACCCAGGGGAAGGAGCAGTGACCCCATAGGATACTGATCCAGACCTACCTGCTAGTGTTGGAGGGTCTCCTGCAGAGGCAGGGGGTGGCTGTGGCTCACCGTGAGGACAAGGACACTGGTGGCAGAAGTTCTGGAAAGTACTCCTTGACATGAGCCCTCCCGGAATCCGCCATTAGCCCCACCAAAGAGCTGGGTGGGCTCCACTGTTGGGTCAAACAACCAAACAACCTCAGCCAAACAACCAACAGGGAGGGGACACAGCCCCACCCATCAGCAGACAAGTGGATTAAAGTTTTAATGAGCTCTGCCCACCAGAGCAACACCCAGCTCTACCCACCACCAGTCCTTCCCATCAGTGCACAATCTTCTTGGATAGCCTCATCCACCAGAGGGCAGACAGCAGAAGCAAGAAGAACTACAATCCTGCAGCCTGTGGAACAAAAACCACATTCACAGAAAGATAGACAAGATGAAAAGGCAGAGGGCTATGTACCAGATGAAGGAACAAGATAAAACCCCAGAAAAACAACTGAAGGAGGTGGAGATAGGCAACCTTCCAGAAAAAGAATTCAGAATAATGATAGTGAAGATGATACAAGACCTCAAAAAAGAATGGAGGCAAAGATCGAGAAGATGCAAGAAATGTTTAACAAAGACCTAGAAGAATTCAAGAACAAACACCTAGAAGAATTAAAGAACAAACAAACAGAGATAAACAATACAATAACTGAAATGAAAAATACACTAGAAGGAATCGATAGTAAAATAACTGAGGCAGAAGAATGGGTAAGTGACCTGGAAGACAGACAGGTGGAATTCACTGCCACAGAACAGAATAAAGAAAAGAGAATGAAAAGAAACGAAGACAGCCTAAGAGAACTCTGGGACAACATTAAACATAACAACATTCGCATTATAGGGGTCGCAGAAGGAGAAGAGAGAGAGAAAGGACCAGAGAAAATATTTGAAGAGATTAGAGTTGAAAAATTCCCTAACATGGGAAAGGAAATAGCCACCCAGGTCCAGGAAGTGCAGAGAGTCCCAGACAGTATAAAACCAAGGAGAAACACACCAAGACACATAGTAATCAAATTGACAAAAATTAAAGACAAAGAAAAATTATTGAAAGCAACAAGGGAAAAATGACAAATAACATACAAGGGAACTCCCATAAGGTTAACAGCTGATTCTCAGGAGAAACTCTACAAGCCAGAAGGTAGTGGCATGACATATTTAAAGTGATGAAATGGAAGAACCTACAACGAAGCTTACTCTACCTGGCAAGGTTCTCATTCAGATTCGATGGAGAAATCAAAAGTTTACAGAGAAGCAAAAGCTAAGAGAATTCAGCACCACCAAACCAGCTCTACAAAAAATGCTAAAGGATCTTCTCTAAGTGTGAAACACAAGAGAAGAAAAGGGCCTACAAAAACAAACCCAAAACAATTAAGAAAATGGTAACAGGAACATACATATCCATAATTATCTTAAATGTGAATGGATTAAATGGTCCAACCAAAAGACACAGGCTTGCTGAATGGATACAAAAACAAGACCATATATATGCTATCTACAAGAGACCCACTTCAGACCTAGGGACACATACAGACTGAAAGCAAAGGGATGGAAAAAGATATTCCATGCAAATGGAAATTAAAAGAAAGCTGGAGTAGCAATACTCATATCAGAAAAATTAGACTTTAAAATAAAGACAATTACAAGAGACAAAGATAGACACTACATAAGGGATCAATCCAAGAAGAAGATATAACAATTGTAAATATATATGCACCCAACATAGGAGCACCTCAATACATAAGGCAACTGCTAACAGCTATAAAAAAGGAAATCGACAGTAACACAATAATAGTGGGGGACTTTAACACCTCACTTACACCAATGGACAGATCATCCAGACAGAAAATTAATAAGGAAACACAAGCTTTAAATGACACAATAGACCAGATAGATTTAATTGATATTTATAGGACATTCCATTCAAAAACAGCAGATTAAACTTTCTTCTCAAGTGCTCATGGAACATTTTCCAGGATAGATCATATCTTGGGTACAGATCAAGCCTTGGTAAGTTTAAGAAAATTGAAATCATATCAAGTATCTTCTCCGACCACAACGCTATGAGACTAGATATCAATTACAGGAAAAAAATCTGTAAAAAATACAAACACATGGAGGCTAAACAATACATTACTAAATAAAGAAGAGATCACTGAAGAAATCAAAGAGGAAATTAAAAAATACCTAGAGACAAATGCCAACAAAAACACGATGATCCAAAAACCTATGGGATGCAGCAAAAGCAGTTCTAAGAGGGAAGTTTATAGCAAGACAAGCCTACCTCAAGAAACAAGAAAAATTTCAAATAAACAATCTTACCTTACACCTAAAGGAACTAGAGAAAGAAGAACAAACAAAACCCAAAGTTACTAGAAGGAAAGAAAGCATAAAGATCAGAACAGAAATAAATGAAATAGAAACAAAGAAAACAAGAGCAAAGATCAATAAAACTAAAAGCTGGTTCTTTGAGAAGATAAACAAATTGATAAACCATTAGCCAGACTCATCAAGAAAAAGGGGGAGAGGACTCAAATCAATAAAATTAGAAATGAAAAAGGAGAAGTTACAACAAACACAGCAGAAATACAAAACATCCTAAGAGACTACTACAAGCAACTGTATGCCAATAAAATGGACAACCCGGAAGAAATAGACAAATTCTGAGAAAGGTATAACCTTCCAAGACTGAACCAGCAAGATATACAAAGTATGAACAGGCCAATCACAAGTAATGAAATTGAAACTGTGATTAAAAACCTTCCAACAAACAAAAGTCCAGGACCAGATGGCTTCACAGGTGAATTCTATCAAACATTTAGAGAAGAGCTAACACC
The DNA here is from genome assembly GCF_028023285.1 of Balaenoptera ricei. Classification (NCBI taxonomy): domain Eukaryota; kingdom Metazoa; phylum Chordata; class Mammalia; order Artiodactyla; family Balaenopteridae; genus Balaenoptera; species Balaenoptera ricei. The sequence continues at coordinate 132,124,468 of NC_082639.1, forward strand.
CATCCTTCTCAAACTCTTCCAAAAAATTGCAGAGGAAGGAACACTCCCAAACTCATTCTATGAGGCCACCATCACCCTGACACCAAAACCAGACAAAGATACTACAAAAAATGAAAATTACAGACCAATATCACTGATGAATATAGATGCAAAAATCCTCAACAAAATACTAGCAAACAGAATCCAACAACACATTAAAAGGATCGTACACCATGATCAAGTGGGATTTATCCCTGGGAAGCAAGGATTCTTCAATATACACAAATCAATCAATGTGATACACCATATTAACAAATTGAAGAATAAAAAACTTATGATCATCTCAATAGATGCAGAGAAAGCTTTTGACAAAATTCAACACCCATTTATGATAAAAACTCTCCAGAAAGTGGCCATACAGGGAACCTACCTCAACATAATAAAGGCCATATACAACAAACCCACAGCAAACATCATTCTCAATGGTGAAAAACTGAAAGCATTTCCTCTAAGATCAGGAACGAGACAAGGATGTCCACTCTCACCACTATTATTCAACATAGTTTTGGAAGTCCTAGCCACGGCAATCAGAGAAGGAAAAGAAATAAAAGGAATACAAATTGGAAAAGAAGAAGTAAAACTGTCACTGTTTGCAGATGCCATGATACTATACACAGAGAATCCTAAAGATGCCACCAGAAAACTATTAGAGCAACTCAGTGAATTTGGTAAAGTTGCAGGATACAAAATTAATGCACAAAAATCTCTTGCATTCCTATACACTAATGATGAAAAATCTGAAAGAGAAATTAAGGAAACACTCCCATTTACCATTGCAACAAAAAGAGTAAAATACCTAGGAATAAACCTACCTAGGGAGAAAAAAGACCTGTATGCAGAAAACTATAAGCCACTGATGAAAGAAATTAAAGATGATACAAGCAGATGGAGAGATATACCATGTTCTTGGATTGGAAGAATCAATATTGTGAGAATGACTATACTACCCAAAGCAATCTACAGATTTAATGCAATCCCTATCAAATTACCAATGGCATTTTTTACAGAACTAGAACAAAAAATCCTAAAAGTTGTAAGGAGACACAAAAGACCCCGAATAGCCAAAGCAGTCTTGAGTGAAAAAAACAGAGCTGGAGGAATCAGGCTCCCGGACTTCAGGCTATACTACAAAGCTACAGTAATCAAGACAGTATGGTACTGGCACAAAAACAGAAATATAGATCAATGGAACAGGAAAGAAAACCAAGAGATAAACCCACGCACCTATGGTCAACTAATCTATGACAAAGGAGGCAAGGATATACAGTGGAGAAAAGACAGTCTTTTCAATAAGTGGTGCTGAGAAAACTGGCCAGCTACACGTAAAAGAATGAAATTAGAACACTCCCTAACACCATACACAAAAATAAACACAAAATGAATTAGAGACCTAAATGTAAGACCGGACACTATAAAACTTTTAGAGGAAAACATAGGAAGAACACTCTTTGACATAATTCACAGCAAGATCTTTTTCGATCCACCACCTAGAGTAATGGAAATAAAAACAAAAATAAACAAATGGGACCTAATGAAACTTCAAAGCTTTCGCACAGCAAAGGAAACCATAAACAAGACCAAAAGACAACCCTCAGACTGGGAGAAAATATTTGCAAACGAATCAATGGACAAAGGATTAATCTCCAAAATATATAAACAGCTCATGCAGCTCAATATTAAAAAAACAAACAACCCAATCAAAAATGGGCAGAAGACCTAAATAGACATTTCTTCAAAGAAGACATACAGATGGCCAAGAAGCACATGAAAAGCTGCTCAACATCACTAATTATTAAAGAAATGCAAATCAAACCTACAATGAGGTATCACCTCACACCAGTTAGAATGGGCATCATCAGAAAATCTACAAACAACAAATGCTGGAAAGGATGTGGAGAAAAGGGAACCCTCTTGCACTGTTGATGGGAATGTAAATTGATATAGCCACTATGGAGGACAGTATGGAGGTTCCTTAAAAAACTAAAAATAGAATTACCATGTGACCCAGCAATCCCACTACTGGGCATATACCCAGAGAAAACCATAATTCAAAATGACACATGCACCCCAATGTTCATTGCAGCACTATTTACAATAGCCAGGACATGGAAGCAACCTAAATGCCCATCAACAGATGAATGGATAAAGAAGAGGTGGTACATATATACAATGGAATATTGCTCTGCCATAAAAAGGAATGAAACTGTCTCATTTGTAGAGATGTTGATGGATCTAGAGACTGTTATACAGAGTGAAGGAAGTCAGAAAGAGAAAAACAAATATCATATATTAATGCATATATGTGAAACCTAGATAAATGGTACAGCTGAACCAGTTTGCAGGGCAGAAATAGAGACAGAGACGTAGAGATCAAATATATGGACACCAAGGGGAGAAAGTGGCCAGGGGGAGTGGCGGTGTGATGAATTGGGAGATTGGGATTAACATATATACACTAACATGTATAAAATGGATAACTAATAAGAACCTGCTGTATAAAAAATAAAATAAAATTTAAAACTTCCAAAAAATAAAAACGATATACATATAAAAATTTGCTCATTGCAGTACTATTAGTAACAGCAAAAAGAAAAAATCAGAAACAACCTAAACTATGGTACATATAGGTCATCAAAATACTACACCACCACTAAAAATGTTAATATAGACATACAATTTGGTGAACTTGGCTTAGGTCTTCAGCAACTGACTTCTTAACATTGCACCTAGAATTGGACTTACCCACTTAGTCTCTGACCTCACATGTCCAACACAAGTCTTGTCCTGAAAGGACAACACCTTATACCATATATCACAGAGTAGGACATAAGTTCTCTGTGGGCAAGCAGATCCCAAAGAGAAGGGAGGGAGAGACTGAAACACTGTGGGGTCAACTCCTTCTCCTGATCTCTCCAGTGTAAGGAGGTGGACAGTTGCTGAAAGAATTACTCCAGTGAACCTCTCATCATAATAATACAGTAGCCTTTTGCCTGCGTCTCTAGTGTAGCACTCATTTCATGCCCTTTCAAGAATAATATCCATTTCATCTATTTTCTACAGCAATTAGCACAGTGGCTGATACAAGGAAAAAAGGCTCCATAACAGCTGGGTGAATTAACTAATAAAAACCATCGAAGATGGGAATAGCAGACCTCATAGAAAGAAAACTATAGCCAAATATTGACATCATCCTGAAAGCAGATTTAGTATATGCAGACAGCATGTATTCAGAATGTAGGAAATGTGGGTTTTATGGTCAGTAAGAAAACATCTTTGTATTATCTTACCCAACCACATTATCAGTTCCACATGTCACTGAGCCTTTTATTCTTCTTTCTTCTTTTATTTTTATTTATTTATTTTTTTTGCTGTGTGCAATCTTTCTGTTCTTCAGATTGAGTAATGCTTATTTAGCTAACTTGAAGTTCAATAATTCTATTTGGTCATCGCCAATCTACTGTTAAGTCCACCCAGTGAATTTAAAATTTTTAGACACTATATTTTTTAGTTCTAGAATTTCCACACTTTATTGTAGTTTCCATTTCTCTGCTGAGATTTCCTATTTGTTCATTAATTATGACCATATTTTCATCTACATTTTTGAGCATAATTATAATAACTGATCTAAAATCCTTGTCTCAGTTTCCAACACCTGAGTTATTTTGGGGTCAGTCTCTATTACATTGCCTTTTTTAAAAGTGTGGGTCACATTTTCTTGTTTATTTAGATGTATAATAATTTTTTGTTGCCACCTGGACATTTTGAACTGCTCATTGTGGAGATGCTGGATTCCCTGAAGATTATGGAATATTTTTTCTACCAGGCAGGTAACTCAACTGAACTCAAACTCCAAACTCTAACTCCTTCATAATGGGCAGCAGCAGAAATCTTTGTTCAATTCTTTGAGCCTTAGCCATATGCTTGACCTCTACCATCCACACAGCAGTTCATGAGCAGCTAGAGATTTGGGCACATTATATACAGAATTTGGGACTCCTTTCTCTGGAGTTCTCCTTTTCTAGATTTTTTCCCTCTAGCTGCTATGGTTGCCCTGAACTTTGCCTTCTGATTCTTCAGGTCAGTAAGATTTTGGATTTTCTATCTAAGTTTTAGCCTTGTCTGAGGCAAAAATTTGACAAAAATGGGAAAATTTTTCATCTTGGTGCTATTCCCTTCTTCCAAGTGTAGATGACCCCCCTCCCCAATGTCTACCTGCTTTGGGTTGCTCTCTGGAGTCCAGAGTTTATGGTTGTTTTCTCTTGGAGAGTTGGTTTGATAAGGACTACTTCCCTGTAACTGGAAGTTGGAATCTTCCAGATATAACTGGCCTTTGAACAGCATTCTTCTCTGGAAAGGACTTTTAGCTACTTCCTGTGTAACTCATTATTTTCCGTTTTTCTCAGCCATAATCTTTTTATTTCCTTACTTCTTAGTCAGGTATTTTTTCTGCTTGAAGATTCAGTGATTGTTGTCGTGTCCTCCATATTGTTAAATATAATGCCCCCCCCTTGTATTTATAAAAAGGAATATATATTCTTGTTTATTAGTGAAAATGATATAATAAAAAAAGTACAGGTCTTTGCAGCCAGGGAATCAAGGTTAACATCTCAGATTCTCACTTATTAGCGGAATGACCTTGACAAACTCGTTTATTCTGGACAAAAAAACAGTTTTCTAATTTGTAGAATAAAGTTAATAACACCTATTTTACGGATTGCTGTGAGGACAAGAAATGGCTAACATAGCCTGGCCTGGTATCTGGCACAAAATAGGTGCTCAAAAAATAGTAGCAATAGCATTTTTAAAAATAGGGTTTATTTTTAGAGCAGTTTTAGGTTCATAGGAAATTTGAGCAGCATGTACAGAACTCCCATATAACTCCTTACCCCTCCCCATGCATAGCCTACCCCATTATCCACAGGCCCCACCACTCTGGGGTACATTTGTTACAACTGATGACCCTGCATTGACACATCATTATCACCCAAAGTCCATAATTTACCTTAGAGTTCACTCTTGGTGTCATACATTCTATGGGTTTGGATAAATTTCTAATGAGAATGGACTTGAGGATATGGGGAGGGGGAAGGGTAAGCTGGGAGAAAGTGAGAGAGTGGCATGGACATATATACACTACCAAATGTAAAATAGATTGCTAGTGGGAAGCAGCGGCATAGCACAGGGAGATCAGCTCGGTGCTTTGTGACCACCTAGAGGGGTGGGATAGGGAGGGTGGGAGGGAGGGAGACGCAAGAGGGAAGAGATATGGGGACATATGTATATGTATAACTGATTCACTTTGTTATACTGCAGAAACCAACACACCTTTGTAAAGCAATTATACAACAATAAAGATGTTAAAAAAATTTTTTTTAATTTCTAATGATATATATCCACCTTTGTAGTATTATACACAATAGGTTCACTGCCCCGAAAAGCCTCTGTGCCTCCAAACCCATGGCAACCACTGAACTTTTTTCTCTCTCCATAGCTGTGATTTTTCCAGAATGTCATGTGGTTGGAATCATACAATATGTAATTTTTTTAAGGGAACTTTATTATTTTTTATTTATTCTTGGCTGCGTTCGGTCTTCGTTGCTACATGGGCTTTCTCTAGTTGCTGCGAGCGGGGGCTACTCTTCGTTGCGGTGCATGGGTTTCTCACTGCGGTGGCTTCTCTTGTTGCAGAGCATGGGCTCTAGGCACACGGACTTCAATAGTTGTAGCAGGCAGGCTCTAGAGTGCAGGCTCGGTAGTTATGGCACACGGGCTTAGTTGCTCCGCGGCACGTGGGATCTTCCCGGACCAGGGCTCAAACCCGTGTCCCCTGCACCGGCAGGCAGATTCTTAACCACTGCGCCACCAGGGAAGCCCACAATATGTAATTTTGAAAGATGGCTTCTTTCACTTAGTAATATACATTCAAGTTTTCTTCATATCTTTTCATGGTTTGATAGCTCATTTCTTTTTAGCACTTTTCCATTTTCCAAGTGTACTATAGTTTATTTATCCATTCACCTACTGAAGAACATGTTGGTCATTTCCAGGTTTTGACAAATATGAATAAAGCTGCTATAAACATCTGTGTGCAGGTTTTTAGGTGGACGTAAGTTTTCAATTCATTTGGGTAAACACCAACAAGCAGGATTGGTGGATCCTATTGTAAGGATATATTTAGTTTTGTATGGAACTGCCAAACTGTCTTCCAAAGTGGTTGTACCATTTTGCATTCCCACCAGCAATGAATGAGAGTTCCTCTTACTCCACATCCTCACCAGCATTTGGTATTGTCAGTGTTTGAGTATTATATTTTGTGTAATTTTTCCTAGATTTTCTTTTTCAAGGAAGATAACAGATAACAGAGAAAGGATATATAATGACAATACTATCTTTTATTTGTAGTCCATCAATTAATGAGATGCTCTGGCCACAGTTGGTATTGAGAACTCTGATCCTTCTCTCCCACCTCCACCACCACCCCTGCTGGTGACATACACAAGAAGGAAAGGAAGTTTTCCTACATCTCAAGCTTGCACTGGTTGTGCCCTTCTTAAGCTCCCTGTAAGTGAAGCATGACTTTTGCTTTAATGAAATGCAATATTGCATTGTCATCAAACTATTTGAAGTGCCATATCTCCTGAATTAAATTGTAAGCTCTTGTAGGGAAGAAACTGTATTTATGAATGCTCGTGTGACAGCATAGCACGCATCATAAGCCTTTATGTATTGTTACAGGAATTGATTCTTTCTGAATTAAAGATAACTCCCACAATAGTACATCCACATCATTAATTCCTCATTTCACACCCAGCCCCTGATCTGTGAAAAGTGAACTGAATCAGCATAGGAGTTAGAGATGGATGACCACGCACCACAATTATGGTTGTCTGAGAGTCTCCTATGTTGTCAGTTCCCTCCCAGGCCTCTTCTTCTTGTAGACAATATGTGGCACAAGAGAAAATTCAGCAGATAAATTTGCTCAATGCACAAATGCTTTATCACCTCTCACAGTTCACAAGTGAAATAGGACAGAACATCCAATGCCTCGTAAATTTTCTGGTATATAGTAGGCACTAAATAAATATTTGTTGAAAAAAATGAATAAATGAATAAGTCAATGAATGAATTTTTACCTTTAGATAATTTAGTAGGCACAGTAATGGACCTCCCAAAATGCCCAAACTCTAATTCCTGGAACTTGTGATTATGTTGCATGACATGGCGAGAAGGAATTTCCTGATGTAATTAAGGGTACAGACTTTGAGACTGTGAGATTATCCTGGATTACCCATGTGGGCCCAGTCTAATCACATGAGACCTTAAAGGCAGAAAACCTTTCCTGGTTAGGTTATAAAAGGATGAGATAGAGGAAAAAAGAGAAGAGATTCAAAGTGAGAGAATGAATTTACCCACTATTGCTGGCTTTGAAGATGGAGGAAGGGGGCCACAAACCTAGGAATGTGAGTAACCTCAAGAAACTGGGAAAAGCCCTCAGCTGACAGCAAACAAGAAATCAGGGACTGGGACTTCCCTGGTGGCGCAGTGGTCAAGAATCCGCCTGCCAATGCAGGGGACACGGGTTCGATCCCAGGTCCAGAAAGATCCCACATGCTGCAGAGCAACTAAGCCCGTGCACCATAACTACTGAGCCTGTGCTCTGGAGCCAGCGAACCACAACTACTGAGCCCACGTGCCACAACTACTGAAGCCTGTGTGCCTAGAGCCCGTGCTCCACACCAAGAGAAGCCACCGCAATGAGAAGCCCGTGCACCGCAACGAAGAGTAACCCCCGCTCACCACAACTAGAGAAAGCCTGCGTGCAGCAACGAAGACCCCAACACATCCAAAAATTAATTAATTAATTAATTAATTAAAAAAAGAAATCAGGGACCTTAGTCCTAAAACCACAAGGAATTGAATTCTGTCAACAACTCAGATGATGGGCTTCCCTGGTGGCGCAGTGGGTTAAGACTCTGCGCTCCCAATGCAGGGGGCCTGGGTTTGATCCTTGGTCAGGGAACTAGATCCCACACGCATGCCGCAACTAAGAGTTCACATGCCACAACTAAGGAGCCCGCCTGCCACAACTAAGTAGCCCACGTGCTGCAACCAAGACCTGGCACAACCAAATAAATAAATAAATATTTAACAAAATAATAATAATACTCAAATGAGCAAGGAAGTGAATCTTCCCCTAGAGCCTTCAGAAAGGAATGCAGCCCTATGACACCTTGATTTTAGCCGGGTGAGACCTGTGTCAGACTTCTGACCTACAGAATTGTAAGATAATACATTTGTGGTAATTTATGACTGCATCAATGTAAAGCTAATACAGAAAGACTTAAGCAAGAGAGAGTGAGCTCTTCCCTGAAAACTTTGCAGGTATATGGGCCTACACTGGACAAACTTCTCAGAAGATTAGCTGATTCTATGGCAAACTATTATGTCTAGTCCTCCAGCCTCACTTTCTTAGACTCACTGTATGTCCGGTATATCCATAGGAAAGTCCAAGCTGGACCCTGTGTAGCTGGGAAGAAAAGATGGAGATTGGAAATGAGCTGTGCTGCAAGCGACAAGACAAACGGTCAGAGTCTGCCCTCTCTATCTCATGTCTAAGGCTGAAGACTTGTGAGTGTTTCCCCTTCGCGACTGTTGTTGACAGTCCAGTAACCTGATGGAACTTGGATCATATGAAGGATATGACAGTGATAATGGCTCTGACTTCCAAGGATTCCAATGTCCCATAGCACTCATTGAACGAATCTGGTTGGAAATGAGCTTAAATGGGGAATTTCCTGAACATACTCCTTATTGTTACAAAGCCGGGTTGGCTTCCTCACCTACAATTATGCCAAGCAGTCACTACACAGTCTCTAGGGACATGGTATTAGTGATTCCTTTCAAACTAGCAACTTCTTAATAGACATTTATACTAAATGCAAAAGAGTCGATGGCTTTTCCACCAGAAGTGGAATTGGCTCCCCAACTGGAAAAGAAGACAGGGTAATCTCCAAGAAGCCACTAAATGGATTGGCACCTGACTCTGCATTGTACATTTCCTTATTTTACTTCTCAGCACTGACAGGGCCTTTATTTCAGAATATCAATTTGATGAGTATTAAGTCATGTCTCTGAGAATTTGGAAAATTTGTTCCTTGGACAAGAAAGACCTAGTTTGGGGTCTGGAGTCATGTGGTTGACCTAACTAGATAAGTATAGTGAGTAACAACAGTGAGTTATGACTCTCAAATTCTGTTGAATGGCCAGAGTGCTGACCAGAAACAAGTGTGCTCTGGCCCATCTCACAAACAACTTGAAAATTTCCTTCAAAAATTTTAAATGTAGACACTTAGTAGCTAAGTCATCAAGGCACAGTTACTATTAACTAGACTCCTCGGTGACTTTAACAGACTTTTACACGTTATTATAACTAACAGTGGATCCAAGCCAGCAGACTATGCCATATATGATTGACAGCCTCCACACTGCTAAAATAGTTGTTTCATAAATACAGTAGAACTCATTTGCAGTTTTGACCCAGATGTTGGGCTAGAACTCTGCCCCAAATAAATCTGTTTTCTAACCTGCTACTACGTAGAGGGATTTGAGTTCACTTGGCAGTTTAGACCTGCTTATATGTGACCAGCTAATCTATTTCACTTCTCCAAGCCTTAAGCATTAATGTACCAACCAACTCTAAAATACCTGCTCTTAACTTGACAAAAAAATACCCCAAGCTAGGACATCATTATGCAAATGCTTAGATAGTTATAATTCTTGGTGGCTGATAATGATCTGTCTTCTCTGTATGAGAGATACGAGATAAAATGGGCCTATCCAAGTGATGGATTTAATGTGGGAATAGGTGAGAGAGAGGAATCTAAGGTGGCTCTCAGTGTCTGGATTGGGTAATAAATGGTTATATTAGTGAAGACAGAAAATAAAGGAGGATTACTGGTGTGTAGGGGAAGATAATGAACTCACGTTTTAGCATACTGAATTCCAGGATGTGAGACATCCAGGGCGATTCACCCAACAAACAATTGGAATCAAAGGTCTGAAGCATAACCTAAAGCTGATGGGACTGTAAAATGGAATAGACACTCTGGAAAATAGTTTGGCAGCTTCTTAAACTAAACATGTACTCACCATACAACCCAGGAATTGAAGTCTTGAGCGCTTATCCCAGAGAAATGAAAAAACATCTGTTTACCAAAAACCCGTAAATGAATGTTTGTAGAAGCTTTATTCATAAAAAACTGGAAGCAATCCAAATGTCCTTTAGTGGGTGAATAGTTAAGCACATATGGTATATCCATTCAATATATACCATGGAATATTTACTCAGCCTTACTTAAAAAAAGGAATGAAATTTTGCCATTTGCAACAACATGGATGGACTTGGAGGGCATTACACTTAGTGAAATAAGTCAGACAGAGAAAGACAAATGCTAGATGTTATTACTTACATGTAGAATCTAAAAAATAAAACAATTGAATGGATATAACAAAACAGAAACAGATACAGTGTACCTGTACACAGGTACAGTGGGGAGAGGGAAGGAGGAGGGGAAGATAGGGGTAAGGAATTAAGATGTACAAACTACTATGTATAAAATAAATAAGTTACAAGGATATATTGTACAGCACAGGGAATATAGCCAATATTTTTTAATAACTTTAAATGGAGTTTAAAGTTCTTTCACAGATGAAGAAACTGAGTCACCAAAAGGTTAGGTAATTTGCCCAAGATCACACAACCAGTAACTGGTAGAGTTGGGTTTCTCAGGAGCCAGGAAAAACTGGACTCAGCCCCTCTCCCTGTCTAGCAGCTGTGTGACTCAGAGAGTCCTCAGTTTGCTCATTTGTAACATGGGGACAATAATCCCACTGTGAGCACTAATGACAGACTGGCAACAAAAGCTATGAGTGCTGTACCAGTGTGCCCAGGATTGCTGCTCCTAAAACCCCTCTTGATGATATATGTGTGGGCTGTCCCCCATACCCCCTCAGAATGCAGTGGAAATGTCTTTTGGCCTCTTTTCTGTACTGTGGATGCTTGGGTGCCCATTCTCATCCCCATCTCCTAGAGCCAACAGCAAAAACCATTTATCGAGTGCCCACTTATGTGCCAGGCACTGTGCTGAGTCCTTTACTCACATTATCTCAACTTGGTCCTCACAACAGCTCTACGGGGTCTTGTCTGACTATAGACCTGGTACCAAGGTTGAGCCCCTTTGGGCTCCTTGGCTCTCAGCAGAATCTTGTGTCTTTCCACATGTGGAGTAACAGACCCAGCAAAAGGAAATGACCTGCCCGAGGACACCTAGCAGGTAATGGCAGAACCAGAATTCGGCAGATCTTTCAACTCGGTCTCCTGACCTTTCCACAGCACTAGCTTGCGGTTATCCTTCCTTGGCTCACAAAACTTGCCAAGGATGAGCAGAGGGAAATGGTGCCTGAGAGGCTGCCTTCTCCATCTGCCTCTCCAGTGCCTGGAACCTCCCTCTTCCCAGCCCACCCCATTCCACTCCCACTCTCCTCCCTAATGTGAATAAAAGGAAGTCACAAAGTGTCAAAAAAAAATATTGAATCACTATGTTGTATATATACCTGAAACTAATATAATATGTAAATCAACTGTACTTCAATTTTTTTAAAAAAAAGAAATGAATTGTAGTTATGAACTATGATTAATACACGCAAGAACATGGATGATCTTAAGGTCATTCACAAAATGGTACGTGTTGTATGCTTTCATTTATATAACATTTTCAAATAACAAAATCATGGAAATAGAGAACAGATTGGTGGTTACCTGTGATTCGGGATGGGGAGTGGGAAAAGTGTGGGTGTAACTATAAAGGGGTAGCAAAAGAGAGGCTTGTGGTTGAAGAGTTCTGTATCTTGATTGAGGTGGCAGTTACATGAATCTACACTGGAACAAAATTACGTAGAACTACTCACACACACAAGCATGTAAAACTGGTGAAATCTGAAGAAGCTCTGTGTATTATACCAATGTCAACATCCCAGTTTTGATATTGGACTATAGTTATACAAAATCAGTTGATTTTAAGTAAAGGAGATTACTTTCAATAATGTGAATGAACCTCATGCAATAAGTTGAAGGTCTAACTTAAGGAGAAAAACTGTGGTTTCCCAGAGAGGAAGAAATTCTACCTCAAGCGCAACATCAAGTCCTGCCTGAGTTTCGAGTCCACTGGCCTGCCCTACAGATTTCAGACTTGCCAGTTCCCGTGAAGACATGAGCCAATCCTTAACATGAATCTCTTTGTACATGCTGGTACAATGATGATTATAACAGCTTCATTTGTAATAACCACAAACTGGAAACAACCCAAATGCCCATCAATAAGTGAATGCATAAACAAATTGTGGTTATCCATAAAATGAAATGCTACTCAGCAATCAAAAGAATTAAATTATTGATACACACAGCAAGGATGGATCTCAAAACAATAACAAAGGTAAATGAGAAAGAATACATACTGTATGATTCCATTAATATGAAACTCTAGAAAGTGGAAACTAATCGATAGTGACAAAAAGCAAAACAGTTGTTGTCTAGGTGGGGATAGGGGTGAGGTTTACAGAATTTGTGAGGAGGAAGGATGGATTAAAAAGGGGGCACAAGAAACTTTGGGGGCGATGGATGTGCTCATGATCTTGTTTGTGATGAGGTTTCGTGGCTGTACACATGTGAAAACTCACCAAGTTGCAGACTTTAAATTAAAATATTCAGTTTGTCATATAGCTATTCTTCTGTAAAGTTGCTGGAAGGAAAGAAAGAAGGAAGGAAAGAAGGAAGGGAGGGAGGAAGGGAGGAAATTCCTAATCTTAAGAATTTTAGAGTCTTGATTTAGAATTGATGAAGGGCGTTGAGACTTGGTGTGTATCAAGAATATAGGGAGAGGAGTCCACAAAAGCACCAGAAGTCCAGCACATTTACTCTTTTAAGGAAAGGACTTATGGACCATCTCCTCCCTAATGTGTTGCATCACCACCATTGGTGGCTATCCTTCTCCTCTGAATACTTTTTTCCAAGCCACTTGCCTAATCTAAGCCTTCCCCTTACTACTACTACATGAGACTCCCAGCTAGTTTCTTTACCTCCAGTTCCTCCTCCTTCCAATACACCCTGCATTCCATGACAAGATAAATTTACCTTAAATTGAATTTGCAGTATATTACTTGTACGGTTAAAGATTTTTAACATTTTCCCACTATCTATGGGTAAAAGGCTCTGACCCCTTAGCCTGGACATCAGAGCTCTCCCTAAGCAGACCTCAAGCTGATTTCATGGCCCTCATTCCACTGCAGTACTTGTCCACTCACTGGCCCTGTGCCTCTTGCTTAAGTTTGCTCTGCCACTGACTGTTTCTAGAGTAGTGTCCTTTCTCCATCTGGGTTACTCAACTGTATTCAACCTCCAAAGCCATTTTCTTATCCCACCTCCTACAAAGCCTCCCTTGACTACTTCTGCCCACAGTGATTTTTACCTATTCTGAGCTTCGGGACATTCTTCTGACTCTTTAATTCACATTTACCCATAGATGATCTTATGATATTCCATGTTGAACTGTTTAGTTTCAATTTTCATTCAATAACCCATACATTCAACAAGTATGTATTAAATTCCAAGTCAGAATAAGATTACTGCCTTTAAGTAGATTACAGACATGTTTGAGATTTTATCTGCTAACTGACAAGTAGAAAAATAATTATAGTGTAGTAAGTTTTGTGATAGAAGTATTAATGAACAGAGCAGGGGAAACAATCCAGTCTGGAAGTTGAAGATACTTGTAAGATTAGAGTGCACTGGTATATACGATGATATTTGCTTGTTTTTTCCTCCTCAGTTGTCTTCCCTGAAGAGATGTCCCATTCTTAAGTTCAAGGATATTTCCTGGTTTAAATTAATCGTATGTCTGACTTTAACTTAGAAATACGCTCATGAAACTTGGTAATTAAAGACCAATTCCTGAAAACGACCACTCCTTAGAAAACATGCAGTGAACAGCAAAGGGGCCCAAGGGCAGAGGGGTAAGGAATTGAAACCCATCAATTTGCACAGGAAACATCTTGCTCAACCTAACCTTCAAAACTTTTATTACTATATTAGTCACTACAACTATTTTCTGATTGCTATGGTAACAGACTATTTAAAACAAGCCTTCATTAAGAATTGTTACAACGGGCTTCCCTGGTGGTGCAGTGGTTAAGGATCTGCCTGCCAATGCAGGGGACACGGGTTCGAGCCCTGGTCCAGGAAGATCCCACATGCTGCGGAGCAACTAAGCCCGTGCGCCACAACTACTGAGCCTGTGCTCTAGAGCCTGCGAGCCACAACTACTGAGCCCACCTGCCACAACTACCGAAGCCCATGTGCCCAGAGCCCGTGCTCCACACCAAGAGAAGCCACCGCAATGAGAAGCCCATGCACCACAACAAAGAGTAGCCCCCACTCGCCACAACTAGAGAAAGCCCACGCGCAGCAACAAAGACCCAACACAGCCAAAAATAAATAAATTTATAAAAAAGAAAGAAAGAATTGTCACATCATTGTCTCAGTCAAACCTATCAACATTTTTCTTGTTATTGACATTTATGGAAACATTCAATTCCAAGAAGACAAGGAGACCTCTGAACTTTCTAAATGAGGACTCCAAGCTTTCTGGTCTGAATAGGAAGCAGTTTGGCAAGATTATCAACCACCATCACCAAGGAAATGAACTCTAAGCCAAGAGTTAAAAGGTAAGTAGAAATGAGTCAGGCAAAAATGAATATAGAGGGGGAGGAGCATCCAAGGAAAGAGAACAACATACGTGAAAGTCCAGAATTGGTGGATAGTTGACAGTATATGGTCAAAGTCAAGAAGAGTTCGGAGAATCTGGGTAGTGAAAGATAAGACTAGATAAGGAAGCAGGGACCAGCTTGTAAACCCTGTGAAGTACCCTGAACCTAATCCTAAATGCCATAGGCAGCAGCTGAAGAGTTTCAGTCAGTTGTTCAACAAATATTGATTGAGAGCCTTTTATGTGCAGGCACCCTCCTAAGCACACTGAGGATATAGCCGTGAATAGGACAGATAAAGTCCCAGATCTCACGAAACTGACATTCTGAAGAGGGAGAGGAAGACAACAAATAAGTAAACATATAATTGAACAAGGTGATTTCAGGCAATGATATCTATTGTGAAGAATATAAAACAAGGCTATGGACAATGAGAAGGTGAGGGAAGGAAAGCTACTTATCTTTGGATAGTTAGAATAGGTCTCTCTGAGAAGGTGACCACATTTGAACTGAGACCCAAAGGATATCAAGAAGCTAGGTGTGCAAAGATGTGCGACAGACATTTAGAGTGAATAGTAAGTGCAAATGCCCTGAGGTGGGAGCAAGCTTGGCCTGCTCAAGGAACAAAAAGAAGTTCAGTGTGCCTATAGTGTAGTGAGCTAGGAGGGGAAAAATTGGATGCAATTATTTGCTTAGAATTTCAAAAAGTGAACATTGATATTAACATGTTTCTGGTGGAAAAGTTTTGGTGTTTCATTGGTTGTGGTTAATATCTTGCAAAGTTGTTTCCTATTCAGGATAAAAATCTGGAAGTCCCATTTGGAAAGTCCCAAGGTTCACCAGGGTCCTTAGGATTAACTGTTTCCAAAACTCTGTCAGTAACAAGAAAATCGTTGATATACTTGGCTAGTCTAGACGATGGACAGATAATTCTCAAACAAGATTTGTTCTAAGACATTTTCCATAGCAATCAGACAATAGTCCTCAGTGACTAATATGGTAAGACAAAGGGTGTTAGCTGTTTCCCCCAACCTCTTGGCTTGCTGTATCTTACTTTTCCACCCTTTGTTCCTGAAATTGTCAAATCCATAAACTTACCAAGGGTTGACTAGCCTCTGGGGAATTGCTGTACATTCAGCAAACTGACAATGGACAGATTTATATACCATGGTGATAACTAATAGGAAATAGCTTGAACGGAAAATAAGAGTTTTTCATTTGCAAATGGGTTCCTTTTCTCAGAGCAACTACTGGAGAAACCGTCATGCAAGCAAAATTAATCTTTGGAGTCCCCTTTCCCTTTTTTTGTGTGTGTCTTCTCTTTCCATAGGCACCAGAAGTATTGTGGTCACTGAATCTCACCTTTACAGAAAAAAAAGTGATTTGATAAAATAATTTACATGAAAGTATTATTGTTCTAATGTAATTGTATTTTCAAAGGGATCCCAAGGAGAGAGACAATCTAAGTGTCCATCAATAGATGAATGAATAAAGAAAATGTGGTACACACATGCGCACATGCACACACACACACACACACACACACACACACACACACACACACACACACTGGAATACTACACAGCCAGGAAAAAGAAAGGAAATCCTGCCATTTGAGACAACATAGATAAACTATGAAGGCATTATACTAAGTAAAGTAAGTCAGGCAGAGAGAGACAAATACTGTATGATCTCACTTATATGTGGAATCTTAAAAAAAACCTAATAGAAAAAGAGATCAGATTTGTGGTTGCCAGAGGTAGGGGTGGTGGGGCGGGTGGGAGAATTGGATGAAGGTGGTCAAAAGTTACAAACTTCCAGTTTATACCTACCTGGAAGATAAGATAAATAAGTACTGGGGATGTAATGTATGACATGATGGTTATAGTTAACACTGCTCTATGGGATATTGAAAAGTTGCTAAGAGAGCAAATCCTAAAAGTTCTCAACATGAGGAAAAAAAATACTTTTTTCTTTCTTTTTTTCCATATTTATATGAGATGATGGATGTTAACTAAACTTGTGGTAATCATTTCTAAAAGTATGTAAGTCAAGTCATTATGCTGTACACCTTAAACTTATACTATGCTGTACGTTAATTATATCTCAATGAAACTGAAAGAAGAAATAAAATTTTTATAAAGAGAGAGAGAAGGAAGCCCAGGTAGTCGTAATGGGGTAAGTAACCTTTGATAATGAAAGATTGCTTTAGGAGAAATAGTTATAGCAGTGTTCTAGAGACACGATGCAAATGGTAGTTTTGGCTAAATTAAGGAGAGTCTTGAATGTAGACTAAGAGATTTGAACTTCACCCTTGAGATAATAAAGAGTTGCTGAAAGTTTTTGAGTAAAGGAGTGATGTAATAAAATACTGACCCATTTCTCAGGCACTTAGGCCTTTCTCCAGAAGTCTGGTAGGGGGAGGTTGCCTTTGGAATAATCAGGGCTACCAAAGTAAGTTCTCAAAATTTCCCCCAGAAAGTCTTTTATGGTGACCCCAATTTTACCACTTCTTTATGAAGACATCCTGAGTCCTCTTTTCCATACACATGGTCCTTATGGTTCTGAGATAATGTAAATAAAGACAGAAACAGTTATGTTGACAGAGTATTACGACATTATGGTGAACTCCTGGTGTGTTTTATGCCATAGGAGATAAATCAAGAATTAATTTCTTTCTTATGTTTTAGATTTTAAAAAAATGAATGCAAATGTATGGTCTAATATTTTCTTCCTTTCTCCTTACAATGAGGGGTCTTATATACCCACTTTGGAGACCACAGTCTTTGAAAATGGGAACCTATTAAAGATTTTAATGAGGGGAGAGACGAGAAGATTTTAATCAGGTGTGCTATGAAAACTATTATCTGGTGGTATGGGTTGAATGGATCAGGATTGGTCAAATTAGCATTGGGTGAATGGGGGAAATCCTTGATTAGAGAGAAAAACAAAGGAAGCAATTAACTAAATAATGGCAGTGGCAGCTCTAGAAAAGTTTGTTTTAGCCAAATACGGGTATGAAAATGAAACATGAATCAAGAACAGTGGTTTCAAATAAGACTAATGTCACATGTTTATATGAAACTTTAATGTACAATATTACATTTGAAACTCAGAGCTCAGTGGGGATAAACAGAACAAATACCCAACATTTTACTGAAGAGGAGATATTAGAGAGATTTTGGTCATTTGCTGAAGGGCATGCTCACAGTTACTCAGGGCAAGGGTCAGGTCCAGGACTCAGGTCTGTCTGACTTCTATTCCAGTGGCCTTCCCACAACACCATGCTACCTGCTGCTTCCTTGTATGTGTGTCTTTGCTGTGTGCTGCTGGCTCTGAGATGTGCTTAGTGATTAAGAAACAACAGAAAGTCACAACACTGGTATGAAGATGCCCCCAAGAAATATTCAGGCCTGTAAGGTTTCTATTGCTTTCCCTGAGAATTTTATGGATGTACGAACGAAATAAACACATCTTCACAGATTGATCATTATGTGTGGTAAGTAAAATCCAAGGACTTATGCTCAGAGGTCTATTACAGGCTTAACAGGTAGGAAGGGCGACATTTTCCTTGAATCTTGGGTGTAGGTTTTTAAAAAAAAAAACCCACTCTCTAAAATATTTTTTTCTCAACACAATTTAAAACTACAGTAGTAAACTGTATTAGCTTATTTTAAAAGAATGCCAATTTGTAATGTGCCCATAGAACATGTAATTTAGATTGGTAAGATGAAGTTCTGAAGAAATATAATTGATGGCAAATTTTAACAGGAAAAGCATTGAATTTAAAAGCCTTTACCTGGGGCTTCCCTGGTGGCGCAGTGGTTAAGAATCCGCCTGCCAATGCATGGGAGACAGGTTCGAGCCCTGGTCCAGGAAGATCCCACATGCTGTGGAGCAACTAAGCCCGTGTGCCACAACTACTGAGCCTGTGCTCTAGAGCCCGCGAGCCACAAGTACTGAGCCTGCCTGCCACAACTACCGAAGCCCATGCACCTAGAGCCCGTGCTCCGCAACAAGAGAAGCCACCGCAATGAGAAGCCTGCGCACCGCAACGAAGAGTAGCCCCTGCTCGCCGCAACTAGAGAAAGCCCTCGCGCAGCAATGAAGACCCGACGCAGCCAAAAATAAATAAATTAAAAACAAAACAAGAAGAAGCTTTTACCTGTTACCATGAGTCAGCTTCACATCTGACTGAGGTCATGTAGCGCCATGATTTGGAGCTTTGCTTCACTATGGTGCCAGCCATAGTCTAGCAGCAGCAGCGCCTGAGCTTGTTAGAAATCCAGAATCTCCCCCTACCCACCTCCCGCAGCACCTAGAAATGTGCTTGCCAGATAGTAGGTGCTCAGTAAATATTCAATGAGTCAAAGAATTAACATATTCTCAGCGTTCAGTGCTTTTTCACAGACCAGTCCTTCTGCCCTCCCAGCCCCATTCCTCTAGCAATCTGATAAAAAAATCTACTTACATTTGAGTCTGAGATCAAGTGTTATCTCTTCTGAGAAGTCTTCCCTCACAGGCCCAAAGGAATTTCTCCTGTGTGTTAGCCCTGGCTCAAGGGTGACTGCTAGTATTGCTGCTCTCCTCTTGCATGTTAACTGTTTGTTTGCATATTTATGTAAGGAAACTAGTAACTTCCTCTAATGAAGTAAAACCCCTAGCCTTTAGGATTGGCAATGGGGAAACTCTTAATTAGGAAGGGAGGTCGTACTCACCCCACATTCCCCTTATGAGATCTAGGTTACTCATCTTTAGCCTATGGTCTCCCTTTTCTTGCCTCCACTTGGAAGAGGCCACCTGTCCCTGCAGCACTGTCTCAATTTTTGAAGGTAAGATTAAAAAAAAAGAAAGGCAGGATTTCCTAGCTCTGTGACCAATCTTTCAACTTCTGTTTCTATCTGAAAATCTACTAAGTCACCATCAGATGATTGACACTAGGAAATATCCACCTATCCTCTTCCCCATCCACTTTCTCCCTTATACACCCCATTACAGGCAAATGGTCTTAATCTGGAGCTTGAAAGGACAACCCTGTCAGAAACCCGCACAGTATGTGTGACATTCGCACAAGAGGTTCCCTAGTTGTGTTACTATATCTACCCCAGATTGGAAGCTCCCTAAAAACACAGAATGTATCATTTTATCTTTACATCCTGTTGTCAAGCTCAGTGTCTGACATATGATGGGAAGAGGGGCATTTTTCTTGATTCTTGGGTGTAGGTTTTTTAAAAGACTGAACTTGGAAGTTAATACTGATTTAATGAGTGATTTTTTTTTTCGATTGTGACTTATTCCACAAAATTATAAGGTTAAGGATAGTGCTACCAAATTGGTATAAATGGCTAACCATACAATTATCATCCAAATCAGCAGAGGTTTGAGAATGCTAGAATGTTAAACTAGATGGGACACTGGGACCACAGGTATGGACCTGGGACTGTCTCAGGTAAACTAGGATGTATGGTTATTCTAGGTTTGAAGCTCAGCAGTGTTGCCCCATAAACCAAATCTCCACCTGGGATGAAATGCTAGGGGTACAGCCAGGTCACTTGGGCTGCCATAAAATGCTTCTCCTTGGCCTCTTACCCTAGTCACATGACCCAGTTCCTTCAGTGTCTTCTCCGCTGTGAGTCACCAGCAGTCCCACTTCTAGTCACTTGTTTAAAGGTTCAACTATTGTGCAAATTCCAGGAAATCTCTTGACTCCCTGATTGGTCTTTTTCCTTGGGCTCCAACATCTTACCTTTCCCCAGACTCTTTCTAGTGCTCTAAATTTTAATTGATATAATTCCATATATGTCTCTCTATCATTCTTCATTTCTCTCCTTTCCCTCTTACCTTCCCAACTTTGTTTGTGTTGCTTTCATACATCTCTCTTCTTCTGAGGCTTGAATCCTATCAGTTATCTATTGTTCTGTTTCCCATTAGTTAATCTCTGACCCTTCATAAATTAAATTTGACAAAGCCTCTTGATTAACAAAGGAAATGCACAAGTCACAGTAAAGGGGGCACACAGAAGTCAAATATAATTGGGGACTTGTTGACTCATCACACCATTTCTATAAAGATCCAGGAGAAAAGGGGGGGTAACTGGAAGTGTGTTTGGTTACCAAAGAACCCAAGAGTAAACTTTTCTTATAAGTATTACATGTCTTTGAGAGAAATTATTAAAGATGGAAATAGTCTTTTCTACATACAATAAGTACTTGATGAATTCTTGTTGGCAAGAGAATGCATTTGGGCTTTAGAATAGAGCAGAATTCTGTTTGATTTGTTAAGTATTGGACAAGATTAAACATGAATGGATTGGCACCTAGGAAGTGGCTCCTAGCGGGGGTCTCAATTCTTCCTATTACTACAATACTCCTGAGAGGTAAAAACTTCACGTGCATGTTTATGTGTGACCAAACAGTGGGATCATACAAGGTGACTTTTTTTTTAATTGAAATATTACTGACATACAACATTATATAAGTTTCAGATGTAAAACCTAATGACTCGATATTTGTATATATGTTGAAATGATCACCACAATAAGTCTAGCTACTATCTGTCACCACACAAGGTTACAAAATTTTTTTCTTGTGATGAGAACTTATGAGATTTATTTTCTTAGCAACTTTCAGATTTGAAATGCAATATTATTGACTATAATCACCATGCTGTACATTACCTCCCCATGACTTATTTATTTTATAACTGGAAGTTTGTACCACTTGATCCCCTTCACCCCAACCCCCTTCCCCTCTGGCAATTTGTTCTCTGTATCTATGAGTTTTGTTTTGTTTACTTGTTTGTCTTTTTTAGATTAACACTGAACTGTCAGAAAGAGAAATTAAGAAAACAATCCCACTCACAATTGCATCAAAAAGAATAACATATCTAGGAATAAATTTAACTAAGATGCCTCTTTAGACCAATTATGGGTAGAGCAATTTACATTCAGCCTCTGACATCTGGCTTTGCCCTTTATTATTAAGGAATTGGGTAAAATGTCAATATGATAGTAATAGATGTTAGGAAACTAAAATTATCAGAGACATAAAAATGTCTAATGATTTTGACTCTAAAGTTATTTCTCTTTATGCTGAATTATAGGATTATAGGAGACAGGACAGAAGAGTTTCTGAAGTGTTTTGGGAAGAGAATTAGATATTAAGTACAGAATAAGATATTTTTCCTACTCTGAGAAAATGAAAAATATTTAAAATAAATTAAACATTAAAACATTTAACGTTTAAAATAAAGGCCGGAACACATTTCCTGTTAAAGGTACTAAAACGTCTCCACATTAGAAACATGTGGGCCACTCTTCCGAGAAAATGTTTTTCTGAGGTATTTTCCTTAGAAGAGAGAACCTTTTTGGTTCTTATTGTAAAAATCTTGGAGAAGCTTGAAAACAGCAAAGCAAACAGGAAACAGAATTCAATTTGTGGAAAGCTCAGAGAAGAAAAGCAAATCACTGAAAATGTAGCTCCCTCTGAAGATTCTTTAAACACAGAAGGTAGGAAAGCAATGTTAATAAAAAAGCTGGCATAGAGATAAGTTAATGAGAATATGGTGTGCCAGTGACTGACTGGTGTGTTTTTCTAGGGCTTTATTCTACCCTTTTACACAAAGTCTCCTCTAAAAAATGCACCCCAAACACTCTTTTTCATGCTATCTAAAACAAGTTCAGAGTCAAGTTTATAAAAATTCACCAGAAATAATTTAGCCCAGAACAGCAAAGATCTAGAAGAATTTTGAGTTCTATGACATTATAGACACACATAAAGAATGTGGTCAAGTCTTGACCTTTCCTACCTCAGATTTCCATTAATAGAATGAGGATGATAAATTTTTCTATTTACCTCTTTGACTAAATAATTTTCTTAGGGTGGGTGGGTTTGTTGTCAGCAGGTTCTGAGGCACTGAGTTCTCTGTAGCCTCAGATCTGAAAGATGACTGGGCTGGTTGAATGATTGTTGTTCATTACATTGGGACCAGGAGCTGAACCTCACTGACCTGTTGAATTTCAGAATAAGCTGAGAAAATTGCTAGAGCTACCCTCGTGCTATGTGGCTAACTAGATATGTTAGGAGGCTTTCAGAACTGTGCAGCTGCTACTGTGCAACTAGGGCAGCCAAAGGCCTCTGAGACTCCTGGATGGGGTGCTAGGGACAGGTCTCTGAGGCATCTGCTTCCAGTACTCATGTTGATAACGTCCACGGCAGTGTCCAGCTTGCAGGGGGAGGTTACGTGGGAATTCTTGTCTCTGTAGCTCATACCCCAGTTCAAACATTCCTTCTGAGTTCACCTGCTGTAAAATAAGATCCCTAAGACCTTACTCCATAGAACTGTGCTGGTTGCTCCTGACAGAGAGACTGTAAATCACCGTGAGAAGAGAAAAGAAAAGCACCGTCTCTGACAGCCTCCACTTCCTGGATTTAGTGGATGTTTTACATGATCCTCTGGTGTTCATCAGTTTATTGCCCATTTTTCAATATTTTATCAGTCAGAAAGTTGTGGAAGTTTGTAAGGCTAAGGCACAGGGCTACTAAGAAGTGCTGAGGGGGCAAATGGAGCTGAAAACAGCCCTGTTCTACCTGCCCCATCCTGTTCTCTAACCTGAAGCTGTGTCTGTCTGGAGGGCAGAGTGTCTTTTTCTTTGCACAAAGGCACCACAGTCCAGCAGCAGCATGGCCGACGCACTGGGGGTTCTGTGACAATGAGTACATCTGATTCTACTGCAAAAGCTTATGATACATACCGCCAAAAGCAAACCTTCACATCGACTTTTTCCATCCCATCAGTATACACCACAGAAAAAGATAGCAGTAGCATTCCCTTCAGTGTATTTTTTGAAGATCATAACCTTCTCGGCCACTTATCCTGTTGTGTAAGGGGTAAGAGTTGTCCTTTTTGGTTGCTTTGGCATTGCAGAGCATTAAGGATGAAGAAGAATGCATCTTGTAAATGTGTTGCTAAAATTCAGTCACATGCAGGCTATGTTCTGCCTTTAAACTTCCCGTTTCTCGGATGTGCCTGTACCCTTAGTTCCATTTCCCTTGCCCCACAGAGGCTCTCTGCCCGTAGCTCATAAACTGGGGAGGCTGAGGTCTCCATGCAGACCAGGAGCTGACACACTTCCTTTACAATACTTTCTTTAGTAATCTTTAGGTTACTAAGTTGCTTGTTATTATTGTAATTTTTACTGTCTCTTTCAAACAGAGTATTAATCCTTCTCCTGAAAAAGCACTTTGACAACTTCCTGTATAGATGATGAAGCTACTTTTAAGGGTTATCTGAGTTCACTTTTAATTCCTTAAGAAAACAGCAATCGGAATTGTGAGAGACTATCTAACGGTGATAAGGGTACTGTAGCTTCCCCCAACCAACCTGGTTGACTAGAAGCTGCATCCCAGGGCTGCAAAAAAGTATTCTTTTATGGCACAGAGAGCTTTCTCTGCTGGGCTGCACCCAAGTCATGATGGTGATTTTGAATGTGTATTTTCACCCATAGAAAACACTTAATATCAGCAAGCTCAGTGCCACCACAACACAGTATGAGAAGTTCAGGAAATTCTAGCTGAGGTGTAGGCAAAGAATCAAGTTTATGTTGTCACATAGTTTACTTGCTATTTCTTTTTTTTCAAATAGCTATGTATTAAGCTATAATAAAACCTGAATAAAACACTATGGAGGGTACTGAAAAGTGAAGGCATATTTTCTCCTCTAGATGAGCAGCTGACCCCATCAGACCCCATCTCCCCTGAGGACAGTACAGCACATGCGTCATTGGCAACTGCATTTGACAAAGGAAGTGTGTCAGCTCCAGGTCCGCGTGGAGACATCCCCAGTTTCTGAACTACAGGCAGAGAGCCTCTGTGGGGCAGTGGAAATGGAACTAAGGGTACAGGCACATCTGACAAACGGGGAGTTTAAAGGCAGAACACAGGCTACATGTGAATGAGTTTTTAGAAAAAAATTTGCAAGATGCATTCTTCTTCATCCTTAATGCTCTGCAATGCCAAAGCATCCAAAAAAGACAACTTGGAAACTGCAAGGTGAAGTTTGGGGAGGGTTGTGGAGGGAGAGAACGGGGGTTGGCCTTGGGCAGTGAAAGTTCTGGAATCTATTTGTTTCTCCAAGTTCTGAACTGGGATTTGTAAACTGTAAAGTCACAAACCCAATTTTTAAGAAACGTGAACAAGGCTTCCTATTTGATTGCGAAAACAGGGTGACAGGATGAAAAATATTATGAGAATTCATGAACATAATAATTTCCATTTATACATAGGAACCATGTGGAAGGAACCATGATAAGTGCTCAATACTACCTTTTTTTTTTTTTTTTTTTTGTTGTTGTGAAGGAAAATGCAGCATTTATTGTAAGGCACCAGTGCAAGGAGAATGGGTGACTCATGCTCTAAAACTCCAAACTCCCTGAAAGGTTTCCAATATTAACTATTATTCTTTAAAAGAATTCTGTTAGGGAGATATTACTATAAACCCCATTTTGCAGTTGGGGAAACTGAATTTTAACCCAGGTATTGGACTCCAAAGCTCATTGTCTTAACATATATGCCTCTTTAAATGGTTAAGCTATTTACATGAGAAAGTGCACTATGCATCCCTCTCCTGGATTTATATCCATAATTTTATCTCAAGTCTCTTTTGCTGCCAGCTATCTTGGGTAGATGTGTCCCTGTTCGGCTGTCACCTCCAGAATTATCTTTAATGCCCAGGATTATCTAGTTCCTAGGACTGGGCTTCTGCTTTGACTCCTGCTGTTTTCACTGGACCCCCCCCCCCTCCTGTTCAGGGCCTGTGTCTCTTCTACTCCTGGAGAGGCCTCCTAGATGACACCTCTTTGGGTATCTAATTCGTCATGGAGAACTGAGAGATACCTGTTTGTCTCGAAATTACTGATGCTGACTATTGTTATGGGACTCTATCTAATG
The DNA here is from genome assembly GCF_028023285.1 of Balaenoptera ricei. Lineage (NCBI taxonomy): Eukaryota > Metazoa > Chordata > Mammalia > Artiodactyla > Balaenopteridae > Balaenoptera > Balaenoptera ricei. The sequence continues at coordinate 132,150,270 of NC_082639.1, forward strand.
CTTTGTACATCCTCAATTAGCCAAACCTGCTGTCAGGGCCTATTCTACCTTATCTAGTAGGTGGGTCTGGAATTGTAGCTGTGATATTTGCAGTTAACAGTATCCTAGGTACAAGCATCTGACTACTACATGTCCTCTCAGCAGCTACACCTGTGCATTTACCTGATGGAATACAAATTATTTGATTATAAATGACTTTCTTCATATTATAGTTTTATTTATATATATATATATATATACATACACACACATATATGATATATATGCATTAGGGATTTATGTACAATACATATAATTTTTAATGATGTGTGTAAATAAGTTTCTTTAACAATGACTTTCATTTCGGAATAATAAAAGGGTGCTAAGAAATATATGTGATGAAAAATAGGCATTGTAAGACTATTGGGGTGGTGAAGAGTGAAGCTTTTAAAAAGATTTCAGTTCAGATTCTGATTCTGAATGTGAGGAATGTGATTGGGATCAAATTATTTACTTTCTTGAGTCTCAATTTCTTTTTTTTTTTTTTTAGTTAATTAATTTATTTATTTTTGACTGCGTTGGGTCTTCGTTGCTGTACGTGGTCTAGTTGCGGCGAGCGGGGGCTTCTCTTGTTGCAGAGCATGGGCTCTAGGCACGTGGGCTTCAGTAGTTGTGGCGCACGGGCTCTAGAGCATAAGCTCAGTAGTTGTGGCGCATGGGCTTAGTTGCTCTGCAGCATGTGGGATCTTCCCGGACCAGGGCTCGAACCCATGTCCCCTGCATTGGCAGGTGGATTTTTAACCATTGCACCACCAGGGAAGTCCCTCAATTTCTTTAAAAATCGAGATAGTAATGATAACCTAATTCAGGGCTATTATGAATATTATATGTTAGTATATGTAAATCTCTTCTACCCTGCATAAAGTAAATGCTGAAAACTGTTAGCTATTATGATCATTATTAAAATGGGGATGATATATAATTTATGAGGTTATAAATATTAAGCAAGATATATACAAAGTGCCTAGTTAACAGATGTCCAGTAAATATCACATTTCATTGAATCCAAGTCGTACCATTATTTTAGGTACCTCCAAGAAAGAAAAAAATACTGCCAGTTGTACAATAATTATTAGACAGTAAGGTGGACCCCAATTTTAGATATGTTAAGTGTGAACATTTTTGCATTAGAATCAAAATACTTTTTCTCCCCTTCTTTGCCCTACTTAACTAGTGAAGAGTCTTTACTCCCCAGAATCTGGAATTCTGTTTCCTATTCTTTTTCCTCCTACCAAGACCCTAGCGTCTCCTACTTCCTTGGCTAAAAAGGGCTAAAAGCACTGTAAGTTTTCTGTACCACCTTTATATTCTCTATCATGATTCCCCTTATTTCCTCCATCTTAATGTTGAATTCAACTGCTCAGCATTCTAATTCTTATTATACAAGATAAATGAATATAAAAATAAAACAAAACAAAAACTTCTTCCTAGTTGCCCAAGGCCTTCAATCTAATATTTAGATTCACAATGATTTAGTGATGCATATGTATGTCTTTAGAATTAACAGCATGGTGATCGATCAGGCACTTCATGTGAACAGAAACTGACAAAGACAGGGAAGAAATTCAAACTTGAGGTAAGAAATGGCAGATTTTCCTGGGAACAAATTTATATGTCAAAGGTGGTAGAAAGGTCAAATAGAATGAAAGTGGAGAACAGAAAACTTTCCCACAAAATGATTTCCTAGGAGATCTTTTCAAATACTGAGGAACACTATTTTTTCAGTCTCACCTAGCAAGTACAATGTCGCTAATATAGTTGGTCTCTTATTTGGATAAACAAAACTAAACAAACACCATAATTTCAGAAAAAAATAATAGCAAAGCAGAAATGAAACATTCAAAATAAGGTTTTGGTTATTTTGTTTATTTCACTTAGGACACTCAGTGGGCATTAACTGGGGTACTTAAAATTCATCTCAATTAGGAATCTCTTTAGTCCTTCATCAATTATTTCGAGTGTTCTCATCTCAAATACATTCCTTTCCTCAACAAACTTCTGAAAGAGATGAGTACCTCCACCCACACCAAAATAATGTGCTTTGCTGGCCAAAAGCACCCGTCCATTTTTATCTAACAATCTAAGGAATGTTTGGTGCAAAGGACCGTAATAATCTGGATTGTAAATGGTTTCTGAGGTAAGAATGAGATCATATTTTTCAAAAAGTTTTTCACTGCTTAGTAAAAGCTTACAAAACTCTGACCACTCCCCAGAAAAGAACCGGAATTTACATAGTTCTTGTGCTACTTTTGATTTCCTGCACCTTTTCACATCTGGTTCGTTTACATCATTTTCTTCATCTTCCGAAGTGGAGTTAGCCACGACATTAGGTAAGGTTACTTCATCAATCACCACACTGTTATAATCTTGAAAATGAATTTCTTTGGCGCCTCCCTTGAACGCCATTATACCCAGCAACCCTGATCCACAACCAAGATCCAACACTTTTTTCCCAGCAAATTTCACTTTGGCCTTTGTAAAATATGCCAGGAGGTCAAAGGTACATTCCCAGATTTTTAAGCCTCCTTCATAAACACCTGTAATCAGATCAGAGTGAGAAGAAAAGCTTTTTGAAATGATGTTTTCTCCAGGGAAGTTCTCTTTCAACAAGGTGGTTTTCACTACTGATATGTTCATATGCTGGAGACCTGGTAATGTTTCTATGACTTTATTTTCTAACACTTTCTTTAAATCTTTAGGCATAGCATGCTCTTTGGCAACTCTCAAGCAGGGCTGTTTTTCATGTGGCTCCAAGCTACTTGAACTGTTAGCTGCATTGAGTGACCTGTCTGTGTCTTGAGAGGGACCTGCATTTCCTGCTGACTTATGTTCCCACAAATGATCCTGAAGCAGGTCAAACTGTTCTGTAGAACATTTTTTGTCTCTATGTGTACCTTTTTGTCTTTCTGAGACTGAAGACTCTTTTGAGGAATCTAGGGCCAAGGCTCCGTCTCCAAGGGATGTTAATTCATCTTCCAGATGGTCTTCTATAGTGAAATTAAATTGAAAAGTCATTCTCTCATAAAATGAACACAATCGTTAAACTCAAACGAAGATTCTTCAACTTCTGGATAGAACTGATGACACACACGTAAACCTGCTTTCAGTTATTCTGTTAGTTTTGCTGGAGGTCCATTTCTTTTTAGCTGCTTATACACAGTTACAAATATTCAGAGATATTTACAAATGACTTTTAAGAGGTCTTTGCTCTTTTTTCAATTTAGCTCTGGAGAAAAAAAAAAGGAAAATTGTTATTAAAAAGCAAAATGACACATTTTATGTAAATGTAATATTAAACAGTCCCCCGCTCCACCCCCAGCAGCTGCCTTTTCTATGAAAGCGGTGGAGGGACAGGGAGATAAAGGAGACTTGGAAACACACACACCCTTCAGGTTTCAAAAGCTGGAGAAGAGAATAAACCGTAAAAACAAACAAAATAACAGCAGCAGCAACAACTAGAAATAACGTAAAGTCCAAAATTCTCAGGCAGGAAATGACAAGCCTAGCTATTTAGTGTGTTTCATCTGTCACGACCCTGCCCAAACATATTAACCTCCTAAACTGCCAGAATCTCTTCAGTCTGTTACCGTTTCAAGTGACAGGACTTCAAGATTGTATTTTGATAAATGAGCATCCCTTTAAAAACAGGAACAGGTATGCTCTGATGTGTGTAAATTCATTCAGATGACCTCACTACAAACATTTCGCGGAGACCAGCAGCCCTAAGTGTACTGGGAGTGAGTGAGGTAACTGTGGAGTAATTAGTAAAGATTAGCTTGACACAGAATAAGGGCACTGAACTGTGCGGGGAGGTCCGTAGAAAATGGAAGCAAGTTAATAAAGAGACTCTTCTCTGTATCTACTGTGCTAGACACTTAAAATATACCGTCTACTTCAATTTGCACAACAATTCTGGCAGGTGGGTCTTTATCCCCATTACATAGGATGTACAGAGTAGGGTCAACACATTAAATGAGTAGGAAGGCGCCTGTTTCTATCCCACTTCACCGCGGGACTTGGGAGTCATTTCTGGCTGTAGGTCCCAGGTGAAACCCGACACCAGATGTGCCACCTCAAAGCCCCAAGGGACGGAGTGTAGCAAATCTGGGGACTTCCGGCACTCACCTCCCCCAAAGCGTGTCAAAGCAACGTTACAGCGATCCAGACCTGGGGACGCTAGCCCCCCGGCAGGTTCCCAGCTCCCGAGTACTCCGGCCAGACCCTCCGGACTGAAAGCGCGCACCAGTGAGTCGAGTCCTCCGCGGGCCAGACAAGCCCGGCTTTTATGCCCAGTCGTGTGGGGCCCGGGCTCACTAAGGAAAGCGGCGCCCTTCCTCTCTATGGTTTTGGCTCGCAAGGCCTGCCGGGACGGTGGGAGTTTCCGGTCTTGGCTCTGGCGGGAGTGTTTCGAAGCTTTGGTCTTGGGCGACAGCATGTCTCAGGAACGCGCTGTCCCGGCGAGCGCGGTTCCCCTGGAAGAATTAAGTAGCTGGCCGGAGGAGCTATGCCGCCGGGAACTGCCATCTGTCCTGCCTCGTCTCCTTATATCCTTCATTGTCACTTCCACCTAGAGAGGGGTGTGGGGCCTGTCTCCAATCTTCTCTCCTGTCTCATCACACCCGCTGCCGGGCCGTGTTGGGTTCCTGCGGCTTCAACCCTCTCCTTTCTCTGTTGATGAGCGAGATGAGTAAGCGAGGGAAGGAAGGGCGAGCGAGAGCCGTGGGTGCCGGGACCGAAGGCATGCCTGGCTTTGGCATCCGAAGGGCTCGCAGAGATGTTCTGCCAGTGGTTTTGGCAGTGGATGTGGCGTTTTCTGCCATTCCTCTGGGCCTTTGAGTTGCTCTGTACGTGGTTAAGCGTGAATACTTTTCCATGGGGCGGGGGGAGCGGGGGCAGGCAAGTACTCAGGCTTGAGCTGTAAGGTGAGCTGACTGGATGAAGTAGAGAGAGCGAGGTACTCTGAGCTCTCATCTCTAAAATGGGTGGTGAAAATGAATACCTTCCTCACTATTTTGAGAATCAAATTAAAGGACGTAGCTCTGACATGGTGCCAAGTCTGTAAGATGTTCAGTAAATGCAAATGTTCTTCCCCTCCCCTTTTTGAACCTCTTTCGGTTTATCGCTGGTGAGAAGGAGTTGCTTCCTTTGCTGATTGGCTTTCATCTGCTGGGTGTGAGGTACTTAATGTCTCCGTTGTCCAGATGCAGGCCATTTAGTAGTCGAGTCCCTTTTTGGTTTAATTGTACCTGGAGTCCTAGCCCTTCATGTTAAGGGGTAATTTTTTTTTTTTTAACAGCTTTGAGCACATAAAACTACGCTCAAACGAAAAAAAAGGACCTTCACTTGAGAGAGTCTTAACACTGCAAAAATAATTTTTTTTACAGCTAAAGCCAAATTTAAATATTACGGTCACGTAGAAATCATTCACCTGGGCATTGGCAAAGTCCCACTTAGGTACCAAAGCGCTTTCTTAGTTATCGAGTAGATATGGAACTGCTGTCCTCAAGGATTTTTGATTTCGGTAGCAAATAGCCATCCTCCTCCTCAAAAAATTTTACTAGGTACAGAATATTATATGTACCAGGCAGAGTGTTAGGCTTCGGGGGGAACAAAGATAAGAAACACGGTTCCTCTTTTTCTTGTCAAGCTTATAGGGGGATTTCAGTAATTGAAAGTCAAGCTTGTTTATTTTTATTTTTTTATTTTTTATATATTTATTTATTTAGTTTTGGCTGCGTTTGGTCTTCGTTGCACATGGGCTTTCTCTAGTTGCCGCGAGCGGGGGCTACTCTTCGTTGCGGTGCGCACGCTTCTCATTGCGGTGGCTTCTCTTGTGGAGCACGGGCTCTAGGCGTGCAGGCTTCAGTAGTTGTGGCTCGCAGGCTCTAGAGCCTCAGGCTCAGTAGTTGTGGCGCACGGGCTTCGTTGCTCCGCGGCATGTGGGATCTTCCCGGACTGGGGCTCGAACCTGTGTCCCCTGCATTGGCAGGTGGATTCTTAACCACTGCACCACCAAGGAAGTCCCAAGCTTGTTTATTTACATCAAAAAAAAAAGTCAACATTCCCACCTGGTTTTGCATCTCAAACTCAAAATTCAAAAGAACCCAAACCTGTTCTTCCCCCAGTCTTCTTCATCTAAATAAATGGTTTTACAAGCCAAAACCTTCAGTCCTCTCTCTCTCTCTCACATCCAATCAGCAAGTCCTTTTGTTTCTGACCTCAGACTGTATCTTGAATCCGAATGCTTATCTCCATCCTGGTTGCTACCACTCTTTCAGACTTCCATAACCTCTCACCTGAACTATTGTTAATAGCTCCCTTGCTTCTACTCATGTCCTCTTATAATCCATTCTCCAAAAAAAGTTCACAGTTAAAATATATGTTATTTCCTTTTTAAACCACTCCCTCCACCCCAGTGGCTTCTTAACAAATTAGGAAGAAAATCTAAACTTTTACCTTCAAGTCTCCTCATGGTCTAAGCCTTTTCCTCGCTTACTTATTAGCTCACTACATTGTGTCCACAAATACATGAAGCTCACCTGCCTCAGGATCTTCATTTTTGCTGATCCTTCAGCATAGTTTGTTCTTCTCTCAGCCTTTTGTCCATCTCATTATTCAGGTCTCAGCTCAGATGTCACGTCAGCAAGCCATTTTCAGCGTCCTCAGTCTTAGGTGGTTCTCCCAAACCCAGTCTGTAATACTTATCTCATTGCCCTGTTCAGTTTTCTAAAGAGCAGAAGTAACCTTAATAGAAATTATCTTGTTTACTTTGTTTCCTTTTTACTTTTCCTCGCTATACTGTAAGGTTCATAAAGGCAGGAATTTTGTTTTCTCCAGCACCTAGAATAGTGCCTGGCACATAGTAAGCATTCAGTGAAGGGCTAAAAAATATTGTCAGGTTTTAAAACTGCCTGAAAATCTCATTAGATAACTTTTTTTTCAGCTTTTGGTTTTACTTCAACACTTTTTCAACAAATGAAAGAAATTTTCAGTAACTCCATCACCCAAACGTAATTATTTTCATGTTTTGCATTTCACACGTTATTTTCCAGTCTTTTTTTGGGGGTGGGGGGCCGCGCCGCTCGGCCTGCAGGATCTTAGTCCCCTGACAGGGATCAAACTTGTGCCCCCTGCAGTGGAAGCGTGGAGTCTGAACCACTGGACTGCCAGGGAAGTCCCTTATTTTCCAGTCTTTACGTGCATGTCTGCATAATCATAACTTATGTTTAATTTTGGAAGAGGCTAGAATTTTTTTGACCTTTACTGAAATTTATCCATGAGGCAAATTCTACCCTACTGAACTAAAATGAGTTAATGACTATATCTCATTTTGATTGCTGCTGTAAGATATGTATATGCAAAGTAAGATTTCAGAAAAAGAATCAATTCCTGTATTACTGTGATGGAGTTATGGCTTATTCATTTTTCTTATTGACACATACTTTAATAATTCGTATATTATTTTTACAGGAAAACATTTCTAACAATTATTCTGAATGGTATAAAAGTGTATAGTTTATAATGTGATTAACATTTGTAATGAACATAGCATAATTTATTATGACATTTGTAAGCTTCTATGTGCAGAAGAGTTTCTGTCTGATAAGGTGGTAAGATAGATATGCTAGTAACATGAAAAGAAGATAGGAGGTGATCAGTGACTTAAGACAGGTGCAAATAAAGTACTGTAGAAGTGCCGAGGAGGAAGAAATTTCTGTTTCAGAAACCAGAAACCCATGGATTATTATAGACTGTTTCTCATCTGTCAGAAGTAAGTCATAAGTACACATAGTTTGAAAAGATAAGTTTATCCCTGAGCAATTTTGAAGACATTTCCTTAAAGTATTTTCATTATATTTCATTATACCTAGTAAACATTATATTTTTTACAGCAAAATTAAGCCAGTAATTTGAGTCTAATTTCAATCTCTTACTGATCATTGCTTAAGCTTCAAGAAGGGTCCTTTTAAAATCTGTTCTCAGTAGTGAATATCTTACTACTGTAATACTAGTATCTTCCTTAATTTTTTTACTCTATGTATCAGCATTCTGACAGTTGGATTGAGCATATTCGTAAGTAAAATTATCTTAATTGTACGGTTACTTTGATGTCTTTAAGGCCTGAGTCCCACATATCCCAGTTTCGTATTCCCTTTAAGTTTATTCTTCCTATTGTAGCGTTACAGCCTTTGTAATCTTCAGTTACTTAAAATGACCGAATTACTTCAAATTACAGTACTTAAAGTTTTAAATTCCATTTTGGATAGATACCAAAAGTGTTCTGTTTGATAATGTGTGTATAAGCACATTGTAAATTTTAAATGTTAGTTGTTAAACTGGTTAGACTAATATAAAACATAATTTGCAGTCTACTTAATAACTTTCAGCCTCTTCACATGTTAGTGTCAATTAGAAAATACTTTCTAAGTTACAAAAGGCTGATTGCTTAGGCATGACAGATTTGTCATTTGGAAAAGTTGACTTTCTTCATCTGTCTTCATTAATCTTACTTGACGTAATTTATTTATTTAGCTAGAAGGAGAGGTAGAGAGTTAGGACTATCCTGCAGAGTTTACTCATATATTTTGAGTTTTCTATTTACATTTCACTTGGTTGTGGAATATTTGTTTATAATCTTGAATCTGTGTGCTGCCTGTGGGGTCTGATTTTTTTAAGGAACAGTTACTTTTTATCCTGTGTATGAGAGTTGTACATATTCATTATAGAAAATTTGTAACATGGAGAAAAACAGAAAAGATAATAAAACAATCATTAATCTGAAATGTTTAAGATTTTGGCATAGGACATTCTCATCTTGATTCTATATATTCCTGCCAGCCTATCTGTTATTCTTTGTATATACATGTTTATATATATTAAGATTGGAATTACACTATTTGGAAGTTTTTTCATTTTAGCTTAATGTATTGTGGACATTTTGTCATGGTTTTAAACAATCTCTAACAATCATTTTAATGATAGCAGATCCTATTCAGTAGATGTACCCACATCCATTAACTGATGTTCAGTTGCTGGACACATACATTGTTTTGTTTTGTTTTTTAAAATTTTTCTAGTTTTTCAGGTTGTTTAATTGTTAATAGTTTCTCTACATAGAATATGGCATTTTGAAATTGTACAAAGCTTTTGATTGCTAGTACTTAATATACTCGAATCTGGGAAAGGGTAGTGATCTTTGTTGGCTGACATGACTTAATATTGCTACAAAATATGTTACTATTTTCCTTTATAGAAATTCTGAAAATTATTGTAGAAATGTTTTTACCTCATATGAACCACCTGACATTGGAACAGACTTTCTTTTCACAAGTGCTGCCAAAGGTATAGTACTATTATTATCTTAATCAATTTACTTGTTATAAAGGCTGTTAAGATCTGGCCTCAGTTTTAGACCATTTATTCTTAATTTCTTAATGTATCACTTTTTTTTTTTTGGCTGCGCTGTGAGGCTTGTGGGATCTTAGTTCCCTGACCAGAGACTGAACCCGGGCCCACAGTGGTGAAAGTGCTGAGTCGTAACCACTGGACTGCCAGGGAATTCCCAATGTATCACATATTTGAAATACAAATAAAATAGTTAAAAGTAGATCTCATATGAGAATATGATGGTGTTAGTATGATTATTAGGTAATTAAAAAAACATTTTCAGAGAGTATGGATCCTTTACTAATTGAATTTACATTATTTGTAGTTGGTTTTAAATACTCTTGTATTTTAAAGCTATTCATTGAAAATTGGGATGGATGATGAAGTTAGTTAAGTCTCTTTATCGTCTCTGTAGAATTTATTAATAACTGTTAAATTTCATTGTATGGAAAAATGGAGCCAACATTTATTAAAGAAGCCTTAGAATAAAAATGGCTGGAAGATTGGTAAAATCAAGTAACTTAAAAGAAAATATCAGATTCACCAACTGCATTGTTACCTTTTAGATATATGTGGTATAACTTTTCTCTGAAAAGCAGAGTCATAACTTTTTTTTTTAATTGTGGGAACTAAACATACTTTGGTGACAAAATGAAACATTTTTTTTATGATAACTTATCTCTTACTGGAATGGATTTCTAAGTTTAGCTTTGAAACAAATAATTATCAGAACTCCTTTTACTCATATTCACTCGATTGTTCTCTATCTAAAAAGTTTCTTAAAATTTGTTGTTGACCGCCAAAAAAGGTCCAGCTATTATATAGATGAAAACGAGATGTTGAGTGTTAACAGGCTTATGGGAAGCAGCGCCCTCTTTAATTACAGTGTGCTGCTGACTGTGGTTATTCTTGTAGTGTAGTGTTCAGGCCATTTAACTTGTTTAGAGTATTAAGATCTTAGGTTGGCTAATGTTTCACAGACAAAAACACTTAGTTCTGAGGTCACGTACTATGTCTCTAACCCAGGAATAGTATTTTGAGTTGGTCAGAAAGGGGAACTGGTTAGAAAACAAGTGAATAGGTAATTCAGCACAAATTCATTACCACTACCAGAAAATATCCTTGTAAATGTTCACATGGATGTTGATTGGTTAAGATCATCATCTTTTATTTATTTAAGTGTAAGAGTAGCACTTTTGTTACATCACCAAAAAATGAACTTTGATCTTTTTTTATGGATGTTATTAAGTAGATTCAAATCACAGAAGTGGAAGACAAATCAATTTTTGTTGGAGGCTTTTTTATTTTAAGGAGATTCTATTGTAGAAAAATAGTATACAAAAAATAGAAATACTATAGAAACACTATACAAAATATATATTTTGTTAACTTTATTAGGTACAGTTGTTACACTAGACAATATCCCGTGGCTGTTAATAATGCAAAATCAAATCTAATTTATTTCTTTGAAGATATGCCTTTCCTTTTTTAGTGACTTCTGTTACTACTATTTATGACCTGCTTTGCTTTCACAGACTGTGAGATTATTTGATGACATGATGTATGAGTTAACCAGTCAAGCCAGAGGACTATCAAGCCAAAATTTAGAAATCCAGACCACTCTAAGAAATATTTTACAGGTATGTCAAATATATTAGAAAGGGGGGTGGTGGGAGAGCTTAAAGAGTGTGAGATATTAATTAGCTTTATATTCTCTATATAACGCCCCAATGCTAGAATTAAGTTTATAGAATTAAAGATATAAAGATATTGCAAAAAACATAAATTCTGAATTTCTTATACAATTTCATGCTTAGTAAATATCTAAACTCCTATAAGAAGACAGGTAATCAAGATAGCATGCCCTACCTGTAATTCTAAAGCGTATGTATGTAGAACACCTGCCATATACTTTGATGTTGTGGGTTAGGATTCCAACTTCTTTTTTTCTTTTTCTTTTTAACCAAATGGCTAGCCAGTTTTTTTTTGGTTTTTTTTTCTAAGATTTTTTCGATGTGGACCATTTTTAAAGTCTTTATTGAATTTGTTACAGTATTGCTTCTGTTTTTTAAATTTTGGTTTTTTGGCTACAAGGCATGTGAGATCTTAGCTCCCTGACCAGGGATCGAACCTGTACCCCCTGCATTGGAAGGCGAAGTCTTAACCACTGGACTGCCAGGGAAGTCCCTAGTCACTTTTAATATTTGTAGTTCTGACAGACTGAAGTTATGTGTAAGGAGGAACAGAGAGAGGGTCCATTTTGCTCACTGCTGTATCCTTAGCATTCAGCATATTGTCTGACACCTTTTAGGTACACAGAAAATATACTCTGAATGAAACTTCTTTCCGTATTTCCAGACAATGGTACAGCTATTAGGAGCTCTTACAGGATGTGTTCAGCATGTCTGTGCCACTCAGGAATCCATCATTCTAGAAAATATTCACAGTCTTCCCTCCTCGGTCCTACATGTAATCAAAAGTACATTTGTACATTGTAAGGTGAGTGATGGGTCTAAGTACACTTTATTTTTTTTAAAACATTTTTAAAAATTTTTATTTTGTTTATTTTTTTCTGGCTGCGTTGGGTCTTTGTCGCTGTGCGCGGTCTTTCTCTAGTTGCGGTGAGCGGGGGCTACTCTTCATCGTGGTGCGCGGGCTTCTCATTGCGGTGGCTTCTCTCGTTGCAGAGCACGGGCTCTAGGCGCCCGGGCTTCAGGAGTGGTGGCTCGCGGGCTCTGGAGCGCAGGCTTAGTAGTTGTGGCGCACGGGCTTAGTTGCTCTATGGCATGTGGGATCTTCCTGGACCAGGGCTCAAACCCAAGTCCCCTGCATGGGCAGGCGGATTCTTAACCACTGCGCCACCAGGGAAGCCCTAAGTACACTTTAAATGGCCTAGAATCCATGGGCAAAGGGGCTGAGTTTGTGGTGCTTATAGTATTTGTTCATAAGTTTACATTTTAACCTATATTATTGCAGTGCATTTTTCCATAGAACAAAGAGCATGTATGTAAATATTTGTTTCAAAATAAGTAGTTATAAAGAAATCTTAAAAAGGGGGCTCTTGCAGTTTTGTTGTTGTTGTCTTATTCTATTTCCTCTTGATAAGGAAAGAAGTGATACAGATTTGTGTCAAGTCACAGGGATCCTCAAATAGTTCTGTCATGGCATTAGTGGCTCAGATGAATTGCTTAACAATTAGGTGCCTATTAAAGGGACACTGACCCTTATTTAGTCCTGAGACAGCTTTAAAGCACAAACGCTGGCCTAGGATTTGTGGGTCACAGGAAGTTTTGATAATGCTGTTTGTTGGGTGAATGAAAATTGCTAGTTAACTCATGCTTCTCTTTGGTGACAGGATACTGAAATGTCATGCACCGGGCCTAACGTTATTTAGCTCCCTTTTAGTTCTATATTTGTAAGATCTTGGAAGTCAGAAATCATATTTTATACATACCTGCATCTCTCAAAGTACACTATATATAATGGAGGTTCACTAAACTTTTGTTTAATGAACGAATATGTCATTCACTAAGAAGCATTAAATTTTTTTTTTTTTTTTTTGCTGGTGAGAATTCTTTTCTTTAATTGAAGTATAGTTGATTTACAGTGTTGTATTAATTACTGCTGTACAGCAAAGTGATTCAGTTATATATATATGTACCTTACTCTTTTTTAATATTCTTTACCATTATGATTTATCATAGGATATTGAATCTAGTTCTCTGTGCTATACAGTAGGACCTTGTTGTTTATCCATTCTATATATGAAAGCTTGCATCTGCTAACCCCAACCTCCCACTCTACCCCTCCCTCAACCCCCTCCCCCTTGGCAACCACCAGTCTGTTCTCTGTGATTCTGTTTCTGTTTCATAGACAGGTTCATTTGTGTCATATATATATTTTTTTTATTTTATAAATTTATTTATTTATTTTTGGCTGCATTGGGTCTTCGTTGCTGTGCGCAGGCTTTCTCTAGCTGCGGTGAGCGGGGGCCACTCTTCATTGCAGTGCGTGGGCTTCTCATTGCGGTGGCTTCTCCTGTGTCAGAGCACGGGCTCTAGGCGCGCGGTCTTCAGTAGTTGTGGCTCGCGGGCTCTAGAGCGCAGGCTCAGTAGTTGTGGCGCACGGGCTTAGTTGCTCTGTGGCATGTAGGATCTTCCCAGACCAGGGATCAAACCCATGTCCCCTGCATTGGCAGGCGGACTCTTAACCACTGCGCCACCAGGGAAGTCCCTGTGTCATATTTTAGATTCCACATATAAGTGATATCATATGGTATTTGTCTTTCTCTTTCTGACTTCACTTAGTCTGATAATCTCTAGTTGCATCCATGTTGCTGCAAATGGCATTACTTTGTTCTTTTTTTATGCCTGAGTAGTATTCCATTGTATACATGTACCACATCTTCTTTATCCATTCATCTGTCGATGGACATTGAGGTTGTTTCCATGTCTTGGCTATTATGAATAGTGCTGCTATGAACATAGGCATGCATGTATCTTTTTGAATTATAGTTTTGTCCAGATATATGCCCAGGAGTGGGATTGCTGAATCATGGTAATTCTATTTTTAGTTTCCTGAGGAACCTCTGTACTGTTCTCCACAGTGGCTGCACCAGCTTACATTCTGATGCTATTCTGCACCCCATGTTTTGCATATGCTCCCCACCCACCCACTCTCTAAAAGCATTGCATTTATGAGCTCTGATAGAATGAATTAAAATACATTTGGCTCTTGAGTTTTTTATGATTTGCTTTTTCTCTCGTTTTTATTTCTTTGTGATCAGAATAGCGAATCTGTTTACTCTGGGCGTTTACACCTAGTCTCAGACCTTCTGCAGGCTCTTTTCAAGGAGGCCTATTCTCTTCAAAAGCAGCTAATGGAACTGCTGGATATGGTTTGCATGGACTCTTTAATAGATGAGAATGATGACGTTTTGAATATGGTAGTAGGTGAGTGAAGAAAACTTACTACTTAGTATATGATGTATATTGACTATAAACTGTACATCAGTTAAATTATTGAACTCAATGTTGTTTCTAATGATTCATGATATTATGTGTAAAAAAATTTAAATCCTACCCAATAAACCTTTAATCTCTTAAATTTTAGATTTTGTAAAATTGATATTTGATGCATTAACATAGATTTATATATTTAGTCAATGTTCAAAGTAGGTTGTTTCTCCACAATGATTAACAAAGAAAGTTATGCAATTTTATACCCTCTAAAGTAGCCCAAATTCTGAAGCAGTAGCTTTCAGAGTTTTTAAACCATAACTTCATAGTAAGAAATGAAGTTTGCATTTCTTCCCGGAACACATATAATTACATACTTGTATGTATGTTTGTGACTGTGTATGTATATACTACATTTATTTATTGTACTTGAAATAACGTACTCTATTATAGTCTATTTCATTTTTAAAGAATTGCTGATTGCTACTTTATTAATTTCATCACTTACCAATGGATCATGGCCCAGAGTTTGAAAAGCAGTACTCTAATGAAAAGATTGCATTCATAGCTTCAGCATAAAGAGAGTAAGGTGGTTTTGTGCAGTATTATCAGGTATCTTTTGCTCTGTAACAAACCAACCCAAAAATCTATTACATTAAAGTAACTACTAGGGAGTTCCCAGGCCGCCCAGTGGTTAGGACTCGGTGCTTTCACTGCTGGGGCCTGGGTTCAATCCCTGGTCAGGGAACTAAGATCCCGCAAGCCATGTGGCATGGCAAGAAGGAAAGAAAGAAAGAAAGAAAGGAAAAAAGAAAGAAAGGAGGGAGGAAGGGAGGAAACAGAGATGGAGGGAAAGAGAGGGAGAGGGAGGGAGGGAGAGAGGAAGGAAGAAAGGAAGAAAGAAATCAAGCAACTACTGTTTCATTTATTCATGATTCTGAGTTAGTGTTTTAGGCTGGGCTCATGTAGAACAGCTTTCTCTGCTTCACATGGTGTAACTGGGTCACTCGTGTGTTTGTGGTCACTGACCTTATTCATGGTCGTTTGTCGGCAGAGGGAGAGATAATGTCCTGAGCCAGTCCCGTGTAGCCCATCATGCAGCAGGTTAGCCCAGGCTCAGCTACCTGCTGATGGCCTCAGGGGTCCTAAGAGCAGCAAGAGAGGGCAGGCCCCAGTGTGCAGGCACGTTTAAAGTCTCTGCTTGGTTTATGTTTATTTTTGTCCTGTTGACCAAAGCAAGTTATGTCGCGAAGCCCAGGGTCTTTGGAAGCGAACTGACTAAGAGCGTGGACACAGCAAGGGGGTTTATTGTGCTCATTTTAACAAGTAATCTACCTCAGGCAGAGTACAAGCCTTAATGAGTACTGTACAAATTCATTTTGATTCTTCCTTGTTAGGTTTTCTTTCCTTAGCAGTATATTTTGTCATTTTTGATTCGAATATCTGTAGAATATTTCAGTTATAATAGGGCATAATTTTTAGTCCACTGAACATTTTTAGTTTTATTTAGGTCATAGAGTAGGTGTAAACATCAAACTTAATTTTCTGTAATTTATAAAAACCCTAAATCAAAAGCCTGACACTTACTTTCACTAATTATTTTGAGATAATTTTTTTCAAACTGTATTGCCTGTTTTAGCAAATGTCAAAATTGTTCAGTAGATATTTTTAAATATAGAAGAAACTCACCCCATATGACATTTGAATGTCCTAAGAGTTCTGTTATCTTTCTTTGTAGTTATTCATTCATTGTTGGATATCTGCTCTGTTATTTCCAGTATGGACCATGCATTTCATGCCAATACTTGGAAATTTATAATTAAGTAAGTTTCTGTTTTGTTTTGTTTTTACTTTTTGTAATCTATTTTCCTTATCCAAAGTCTTAATTATTTGTAAGTTTTCTTAGATTGCATTTAAAACATTTTGTATGGGTGTGTACAATATTTACTGACACTGCTCTCTTATAATCCAAATGTTGTACATGTAGCTCCCAAACTAAATCATACTTCTTTATCCTGCTCTCTCTAAAATTAAAAAAAAGTTCTACTCAGTTAGCTAGTACATCTGAAATAATGGGCCATGGGTCTTAACCATTTGCCTACTGCTACTATTGTTTAACTGACTATCAAGTATCCTATTTCCAGGCTTAGATAAATTAATAATTATAATTAGGGCTGAATATAATCCCCTCATTATATACTTTTGAGTTGTTCAATTTTAATTCCATTTATAATTTTAACTAGAGCATTATGAAGGGTTGCTAGGGAGGCTGTCCGTAGCATTCATCAGATTCTTGGGGGGAGGAGATATAGTTGAGATGTAAAAATGGTTAAGGACCTCTACTTTATACATATGCGTAAAACATTAAAGGTAGTGTAATACTTTCAGGTCTTAGGTGTTTTTCTTGCACCACCAGGTCATTACGTTGCCAACAAGTAATAGTGCAGTGGTTCAAAGTGTCAACTCAGAGCCATACCGCATATGCTTGAATCCATTCTGAAATCACTTACCCCGTCTGGAACTCTTAGGCAATTTGGTTAACTTCTCTGAGTCTTAGTTTGCTCATCTGAAAGTGGGAGTTATAACAATAGCACCTTCTTTGTGGGGTTATAGTGAGAATTGAGTTTATCAGTGTGAAATGCTTGCAACTCTGCAAGTCACATAGTGAGTGCTCAGTGAATTAGCCACACCATCACCATCACCATCACCATCGCCATCACCATCATCATCGAATATCTTCCAGTCTTGCCCCGCTCTGATTCATTTTCTATCGAGCATTCAGACTGATCTTCTAAAAATGTAGATCAGATCATGTCACTCTACTGCTTAAAATCCATCCCAGTTTACTAAAAGTAACAACCTAATCCTCTCTGGCTCCCGCCTTCTTCACCAGCCCATCTCCATTGCGCTATCCCTGCTCTCAGCTCCTCAAACATAATACACTCTCCTGTCCCAGAGCCTTGTCACAGCTTTTCCCTCTGCCTGGGATGCTTCTCTCGTGTACTCTACACCTTGCTAATTCCTGCTTATCTTTCAGTTCTCAGTTTAAGTGTTAGGTCTTCATGGTAGCATTCTTTTCATCCTCACCCTGAGAATCAGTTAGATTAGATCTCTCTATTGTAGCACCCTGGACTTTTCTATCTTGGCATTCATCACAGCTGTAATCAATTAACTATTCTTACATTATTTAATGTTCTCTTTTGTGCTAGACCAGAAATTCCATGCAGGCAGGCCAGAGATTGTGTCTTTTCATTCACCCCTCTATCTCCAGGGCTTCACAGAGTGCCTGGCATATAGTAAGAGTTCAATTAATATTTTATAAGGAGAAAAAAAAAAATTATCAACTTACTCAAACTAACATGACAGCTTCAGAGGTAACGTCAACACATCTTAATTATGCCGTGTCTAATATATATGATGCATTTTGATTTTTTACATGTTCTTTCAAGTCATATTTTTATGGTCCTAAGTTACTTGATGTGTTACTTGTGGTGATTATATTCTTTTCTTTTTATTCATTTAGGCAGAGCCTTAAGCACCAGTCGGTTATAAAGAGTCAGCTGAAACACAAAGATATAATTACTAGCTTGTGCGAAGACATTCTTTTCTCCTTCCATTCTTGTTTGCAGTTAGCTGAGCAGATGACACAATCAGATGCGCAGGTAAAAATATGGTCTAACAACACTGTGAACTGTAGCTCTTTTTCTTTTGGCAGTTACTAAATCTCATTTAGATCTACGGATCAGTTTACCTAAAAGGGTTTTAATTTGTTTTGTTTTCGTTTTTAATCTGTGGGATTATTTACAGCCCATAATTACTTTTCACTCAGAGCATTGCATTAGACCCCTATCTGCTTTTGTTCCATCTATAGTCTATCTGTCCCTGCCTTTTTAAATACTCACTGGTTGGTCAAGGCATTCTCCTCAGAATCTTTTCTACCCTTGGACAAAAATCTAATTCCTTAGTCCTGTATTTATTTAAGGTCGTCTTGATGATATAGCCACAGTCAACCTTTTCTTCACCAATCCATTACAACCTGTAGAGATGCAGTATACAGCTGTGTGTATACTTGGTGTATACTTACATTTATATTGATTTCAAAAAGTTATAGTGTTGAATTGGCATCCCTTTTATAAAACAGATTGTATTCTAAAAATCTGTAATATGCTTATTGGGAATTACAGTATATTTTCCTGTAACAGTGTTTATACATAGTGCCTTCTGTTCTCAGACTAGCTCTTTAAAGTTTGTTTAACTCGTAATAGTCCTAAATTATAGGATTAATAGTACTCAGGACCTAACAGTTATAAGCAATAATTTCAGTGGGAAAATGAGTTAAATATTTCTCCATAGAATAACAGTAACATCCCTTCCTGTTGTGGACCTGCAAACTGATACAGGGTATTCCTTTGTACCTGTGCTCTTCCCTGCCCAGCAGCTATGCAGGTGGACATGTAAGGATTCATCCAGTTCCTAAACACTGGTCACAACTCATGGGGCAGGGCTGATCTGGAAAGACAAACCTGAGAGGAGGGTGGAAGTTTGAAAAGGGGTCCTGAAGTTGGTAAGAGGGAGTGAGGAGTAACTTTAGGAAGGGGCAAACCCTTTCCTTCTTGCTTCTCTTCTGTTTCTCTTTATCTATCCTTCCCTTACATTCTTTCGTTCTTTTTTCCTTTTCTTTTGTGTCCTCACTTCCTTCCTATACCCTTTCTGATTCCCCTCACCTTCCCGAAAGGAGAAGGCATTTTGCTGGGTATCCTGTGTCAGTGGCAGGAAGGACGTTCCCCTATCCACCTTTATCCTATACATCTGTATCCTCAACCTCCACCTCCTCTTTTTCCAATTTCCATCTTGCTTATCTTGACACCACAGATCCCCCAGCTAGAGTTACTTGGAGAGTAAGATTAGACAGAGATTCCTGGACAGGAGTAAGTTGGGGAAAGCCCAAGCCACAGTATAGTCTATAATGGAAGAAGAAAGAGAAGTCCCGAGGGTACCTGACCAGGATGGCTATTTGTACATGAAGTATTGAATACATAAGTTCAGTGTATATAAACTGCGTGTATATGAAAATCAGAGAATTTAAATCGTAAACTTTCCTAACTGTCCAAGCAAATTTTCATGTTTTGCCTTACTTGTTTTTCTTTACTTACTTGGTACTGATAAACGAAAGTAGCACTACTTACTGTCCATTGCCTGAAATGGAGCTTTGAGAGGGTCTGTGTAGTTTCTCCATTCTTAACTCTAAATTTTGATTAACATCGCCCTCTGCTGTTCACTATTGATATTTATTGAAGAATCAAACTATTTCATTAAACTCTTCCAAGCAGTTTTTTCACCTTGTTTTTAAAAACATCAGAATAAAACCTCTAGATTTCATAGGTAATATGCTATTTATGGAAGCATGTAGATGTATCAGTCCCTAAATTAGGTTCCTGAGGCTGCTATAACAAATTACCACAAATCAGGTGGCACATTTGTTCGCTTGCACTTCTAGAGGATAGAAGTCTAAAATGTGTCAGCAGGGCCCTGTTCTCTTGAAGGCTCTAGGGGAGAGTCTGCTCCATGCCTTTCTTAGTTTCTGCTATCACTGGCATTCCTTGGCTTGCAGCTGTATAACTTCAGTCTCTGCCTCCATCATCACGTGGTGTCCTCTCCCTGTCTCTTCTTATCATCTTCATAATAGGGACACCAGTCATGTTAGATTAAGGGCACATCCTACTCCAGTATGACCTCATCTGAACTAATTGCATCTACAATGTAAAGGTACTGGGGGTTAGGACTTCACCCTGTCTTTTTAGGGGACACAGTTCAACCTGTGACAGCCCCTAAAATAGATATTTATTCTCTCTTAAGTCTTGAACATGGTTTCAAAATGAGACTGTTGCATTAGACTTTGTAACAAGCTTTTTAGCCACAAATAATTTAGTTTTTCTATAAAGATAGGGAAATTTATTTGTAACGCTCTTAGATATAAATTTAATTTGCACTGTAATTCCTACTTTTGTTCATATAATGCTTACTGAAAGTTATATTCAGAAAATAAACTCATATTTTTATATCTGTTGCCTACACTGAGATTCATTGCTCACTACATTCAGATTTTATCGGTATTTTTCTTGTTTTATTTAAAGAAAGGAAGACTGGATACTCAATATTTTGAAACATTAAAAATGGTTTTCCTTGTTTATATCCCCACCCCTTTTTTATTGGCATTGAGATGCAAACTTTCTGACTTAAACAGTTGAGTAAATCAAGGTGGGATAGTATTTGTGTTGTACACTTGCTTTTTGAAAATGTGAAAATCAGTTCTAGATTTAATTGGTATGCTATTTAGTAATGAAGTAAAACCAGAGTCTTCAACCAAATCTTATACAATTTCCTCTTGAATGAGAAAGAAAAATTTTAAGTAGGCAAACATGATAAGTTGTGTGTCAACATTTATTCATTTAATTCATTTACCAGCTATCTCCAGAGTCCTTACTGTGTGCCAGAAAATGTGCTGGGTACTAAGCCAGCCACATCTTTCTGCCTCCAATAACTTATAGTCTAGGTTGGGAGATAGTATAAGCAGGTAATTATAGACTAGTGTGATCTTCGGAGAATTGCGGGTTGGCTTATGTGAGTAAAGGTAGGAACCCAATCATGAAGTCAAGAACAGTTTCTTGTGATATGACATCTAAGCCAAATAAAATTTCTTATTGAGTATCTTATAAGTATCTTAGATTCATTTTTAATCTCTGTCCTTTCAAACTTCCATAGCAGTGTATGAGAGAGTTCATATTCATAATTATCAAAGAGGTGAATTTTCATCTAACTTACTCTTGCTGAGGAAAATTGACTATTTCCAAATATTTTTATAAAAGGTAAAAATGAAGGGTCATACTCAATTAGTGGATCATTCAATTCCATTTTGATTGGTTTAATTAAGGTTTTGATATATTTTTGGAAAGAGATTGAACATACACAGTTAATAAAGTTATTTCATTTGAAATTATTCTCCAAATTAAAGATAATAATAATAATAAAAAAATAATAATGTATCTGTTTGACTTAATTTTAAGGTACTAATTTAAAGCTCTTTGGATTGTAGTGTGTATTACACATTTGGATGACATAACAACCAATATTTATTAAGCTAAGTTGCCTAAGTGTCAGACACTATTTAAACCTCACAGTAACCTTAGTGTAAGCCACATTGCACCCTCATAGAGAGGCTTGGTAACTTTCCCACGATCATGCAGAGGTAGTGGTAAGGCCAGGATTTCAATCCAGGTAGGGTGACTCCACTGTCCTCTACATCCCCTGTATACACATAGATATCTTGGCATTACCCAGTGTTTTACCAACTTACAAATGCTCAGAAAACCCTCACACATTACACAAATACCTAACATGAACAGTGAAATCCTACTTTCATCTGCTACAGAGAACCACAGGTAAGATTTCGATTTATTTTGGGAGGGTTAGGGAGGAAATATTAACACATAACACACATTTAAAAATAATAATAGGATGATATTATACATATTGTTTTGCAGCATGATTTTTTTACTTAATCTGTCTTAGGGCTTTCTATATTCGTGAAGGTATATCTACCCAATTCCTTTTAATAGCTCTATGCTACTACATTTTATGAATATACCTTGAATTTTTTTTTTTTTTAAATAATGAATCTATGTATTCATCATCCAATTTTATACCTTGAATTTATTTAACCATTCTCCAGTTGATGGATACTGGATTTATTTCCATTTTCATTATATAAGAAAGATTGCATTGCATACCTGTGCTGGCATTTCTATAGGATATATTTCCAAAAGTGGGATTGCTACTGGGTCAAGGAATTTATAACACTCTAGCTTTTAATAGTAATGCAAAGAGTGTATTATTTTATGCTCCCATGAATGTTAAAATTAAGTGCTTACTACTCCGCTTCCTCAACTTTGGGATATTATCAGTCTTAGATCTTTGCTAATCAAATAATCCTCTCCACTCCCCCTTCAAAAAATATGTAATTAGGTTGTAATTTAGAGTTTTTCAATTTTAGTTTATTGGAAATTTGTATTTTCTGTGAACTGCCTTCTCATGTCTTACCTGTTTTCTTTTATATCTCATTCTTTTACTTGTTTGTAAGACCTTTTTCTTTTGACCATCTACTGATCCCCATATAGCAAAAAACAATAAGGTATTAAAGTTTCTTTCACTTTCAGATCAATCAAAAATGATCACCTCTTTTGCTGTTATAGATTAAGATTTCTTTTCAGTGATGTAGAGTTTAATTTTTTGACATATGTTTATCATCATTTGTTGTGTGTTCGTATTGCTTCTAACAACTCAGAGAAGAATTACTTTTTTATGGAAAATGTTTACACTCTGTTTATTAAGAGATCTTTTTAGAAAATATTGTCTCATTTACAAGTTTAGCTAATTTCATGTTCTTTTCCTATTTATTGTGCTTTCTTATTTCCTTTTTTTGGAACAGGATAATACTGACTGCAGATTATTTCAGAAAACACTCAAATTGTGTCGTTTCTTTGCCAACTCCCTTTTGCACTATACTAAGGTAAGGCTTATTTTTTTTAATAATGCGTGAATGTGAAATCAACAATACATTGTAAGTTATCCTGTTTTTATTATTCCTGCCAAAAACAATCTTTTGAAGTTATTTAGTCAAGAGTATATTTTGTAGGGTTTTTGGTTTGATATTGTTAATTGTTAAACATTGAGCATCTGTTATATCATTTAAGTTGCTACCATCATATTGTTACTAGATTTGTTTTTTTTTAATTTTTTTTGAAGATTTATTTATTTATTACTTTTGGCTGCAGTGGGTCTCCGTTGCTGCGTGTGGGCTTTCTCTAGTTGCGGCGAGCAGGGGCTACTCTTTGTTGCAGTGCGTGGGCTTCTCATTGCGGTGGCTTCTCTTGTTGCAGAGCACGGGCTCTAGGCACGTCGGCTTCAGCAGTTGCAGCACGCGGGCTCAGTAGTTACGTCACACAGGCCCTAGAGCGTGCGGGCTTCAGTTGTTGCGGCACATGGGCTCAGTAGTTGTGACGCGTGGGCTCTAGGGTGCACAGGCTTCAGTAGTTGTGGCACGCGGGCTCAGTAGTTGTAGCTCATGGGCTCAGTAGTTGTGGCTTTTGGGCTGTAGAGCACAGGCTCAGTAGTTGTGGCACACGGGCTTAGTTGCTCTGCAGCATGTGGGATCTTTCTGGACCAGAGCTTGAACCTGTGCCCCCTGCATTGGCAGGCAGATTCTTAACCACTGCGCCACCAGGGAAGTCCATATTGTTACTAGTTTTATTCAGTTTTCTGAAAAACTTATTTCTGTAAGCATAAACAAAATTATTTCTATAAGCACAGATCAGTTTTCGGAAGGTAATTCAATTTGCCTTTAAATACTGTTTATAAATTATTTCTACCATATTTCTAAATTAGGTTGTTAAAGTTTAAATGTTCAAACTGTGTGATAATTTTAAGAAGACCTGTCTATTTGGGAGTCATCAGGATAGCATAGTGATTGTTGAAGATATATGAATAGAATAGATAAGCTGTCTAGGCAGATTATTTGGAAAAAAGAGGAGCGAATACTTATAGCAGCCAGTGAAAGAAATACCAATAGTAATAAATATTTGTAACTAAAAGAAAAAAACAAAACTATTGTCCATGTTGAATTTGTTTTTGACCTTGTCTTCCTCCTTTCTGAGGAAAAGATAAGGATCTCTGATGACTGTTTATTAGTCAGAACGCCATGGCAGGCTCACTGACTACTGGCACATTGCCGTCCTTATCGGTGTGCTGTCCGAGTTCATCCTTCGGGGCCACTACCACTTACCGTAGTTGGCTGCTCTAACACCGGGCTCCCTACAGCTCTCAGGGTGTGTATTTCAGTGGCAGAGGTACAGGGTGGGAGGGTCCTGGCGCCAGTGGCACTTGTTGAGCAGTTACCCATCTGATATTTGCCAGAGTTGTTAGGAGGCAAAATTGTGCCTAATTATACCATTTTTAAACCAATTCTTTTCTTTCAGGGGAATTTAAATTTTTTACATAATTAACTATCAGCTTGTTTTCTATATCATATAATACAGTTAAAACTATTTCTTTGACATTCTAAGAGATAGCATAACCATAATGGATAGAGCAGTCACAACTGTACTTTAATCCCAGCCCTACTGGTTTTTAGTTATGTGGCTCAGGTTGCTTGATACCTTAGCTTCAGCTTTCTAGTCTATAAAATGGGGACAGTAATATGTCATAATATTTTTGAGAGGACTAAAATAATGTACGTAAAGTCACTACATGTCTACTGAGCACTTGGAGATATTCAGTAAATGATAGCTCCTAATTGTGGTTGTGTTGATAGTTTTAACAGTAAAGAATTTGAGGTGCTTTTAGCCTCATCCCCTTTTTTCTTCTCATGCAAGAAAATTTTTTCCCTATGTAGCACATCTGGGATTTTATTTTATTTTGCATGCCTTTGATGAGATGATCTATTTTAACAAAGCACATTGTGTATAAAGAGTGAATAGAGTTGCTTTATTTTTAGGAATTTCTTCCTTTCCTGTCTGATTCTTGCTGTACATTGCACCAGCTTTATCTTCAGGTACACAGGTAAGAAGACTGCTATATGACCATTAAAATGTAATAGAGCCATTTGAGCCATGCAAACATTAATGTATATCATTTAAAAATAAAATATCACAGTAATTTTTTCTTAATGTTTTAGTGAATTTTTATCTGCTTGCTTAAAATTAATGGAGACGGAAGCTTTTAAGGAATAGGTTCCGAATGAGTTTTACTTACCTTTATATTCTTAACTAGTACTTTATACCCAAGTGATGAATATTGGTATGATGATAAATACCGAAGGAAAAAAAATGGAGGTTATATATACGTGCATACATTTTGTATCAGCATACCGTTTTTTATCTTTCTTAATTTTTATTTTACTTCTGTGAGATTTAATTCAAGTAGTAGTTGACTCCATCTCAGAAAAAAAGTGAGTTACAGAAAGGGTGTCATAATTTAGATGAGGGCTAAATGACATCTAAAATTGATAGTAACCTCAGAAGAGCCCTTGATTTGACACTGAAAGACTCTGTCAGCTCATTCATCAGCAACCCTCTTATACTTCCTTAATCCATTTAGTCTCCCAGACAGCTTTTCATACCTCTCCCTCATCAAACATCCTAAATCTCCAGCACCACCTCCCCATTTCTCATTGTCAATTAATGTCCTCACTGTGTGTGTCACTGAGAAAAGTGGAAGCAATTGAAAGAGAGCTTCCATATTCTCCTTCTGACACATCAACTATTCTATCTGTATCTAGGCCCATATATTTCCTTGTCCCATGAGTGAGCTGTCTGTGTGCCTATCTAAGGCCAGCGTCTATTTATTCATTGGATTTCACCCTGTCTCACATGCTCAGAGACCTTGCTTTAGCAGGTGTTCCTTTTCCCTCTTGCATCATCAATCTTCCCTGCTTTCTCGGTCATTCTCATGAGTATACCAACATGCTGTTATTTTTCCCATCTTAAGAACAATATAAAACAAAATCTCTCGACTCTACGTCCTCCTCCAAATAAACACCTTCCCATTTTTCTGCATGTGTTTAGAAAGAGTTGTCTTTACCACTGTCTCTACTTTCTTTTTTGAAGCTACTCCCGTCAGGCTTTCTATTCCACTATTTCACCAAAACAGCTCTTGTCAAGGTCATCAGTGACTCCATGTTGCTACATCTAGTGGGCAGTTTTAGGCTTCATCTTATGTAACCTGTCAGCAGCACTTAACCCTTTCATTTGGACTCTTTCTTCTGTTGGCTTCCAAGACACCTCTCCCTCCTCAGCAGGTTCCTCCTCATCTCTCCAGCTACTTTAAGTTGGGTGTGCCCCAGCACTCCATCTTCAGGCCTCTCCTCTCCTCTATGGTCATTTAGTCTCAAGACTTTAAATTTATATCTCTCCCCTTTAATGTCTAACTGCCAATCAGGACATCTGTACTTAAACTGACGCAAACCAAACTCCTGATTCCAGCCCATTTCATCTATCCCCCACTCCCCAACCCCCCAGAATCTGCTCCTCTTGTAGCGTCCTCATTTCAGTTTAAGTGGTAATTTGGTTCTTCAAATTGATCAGGCCAGAAACCTTCCTGTCATCTTTGATGTTTGTCTTGCTCTCATACCCCTCATCTAGTGCATTAGCAAATTCTGTCAGTATCACCTTCAGTATAAGTATGTATATGCAGTGTATATAAACAGAATCCAGCCACTTCTCACCACCTAAACGGCTACCATTCAATCGCGTCCACTATTATTTTCTTGCCTGCATTTTTGCAAAAGAACATCTTATCTGCTGTCTCTGTTTCCACCCTTGCCTTGCTCTGGTCTTTTCTCCATACAGTAGCCGAAGTGAGTGATAAAACATAAATTAGATCATGTGACTTCTCTGCACAAACTCTCAAATGACCCATATTCAAACAGAATTCAATAGAATTTCAAATAGAAATTCAATGGAATTTCCTGTCCACCTTAGCAATTATTAACATCTACTGTATTGTGTATTTACTTACTCACTTACTTGTTAACTTCTTCCCTTCATTAGAGTATACACTTGGTAAAGGCAGTAACTTTGTATATTCTGTTTACTACTGTATCACACTCCTAGAAAGGTACATGGCATATACATAGGCACTTTATAAACATTTGTCAAATAAATTA
This sequence comes from Balaenoptera ricei, assembly GCF_028023285.1. Classification (NCBI taxonomy): domain Eukaryota; kingdom Metazoa; phylum Chordata; class Mammalia; order Artiodactyla; family Balaenopteridae; genus Balaenoptera; species Balaenoptera ricei. The sequence continues at coordinate 132,177,372 of NC_082639.1, forward strand.
ATTTAAAAATGTATCATTTGATTGAAAAACACATACTTGCTTTGATGTTAAGTAGCTGTAGTTCAAATCTATGGAGTTTCCTTACTTTTGTTGTATTTTATATGTCTTTCACCTTATAATTTCACTTATAATTTAGTCCTCACAACTCTGAATCAGTGTTACAAGTGAAGAAAGTGAGGCTCAGGGAGGTCGAATGAATGAACCAAAGTCACATAACTAGTAATTGACAGACTGGTGCTTCTTCCATCACACTACAAAGGCCTCAGGTGTTAAGTGCTTCCTTTTGAATGCTGTCATCCCCTGCTAGACAGGGTTTTCTCATGTACTATCAAATTTGCCACAGTTAAAATAACATGGCAAAAAATACTGAATACATATCTTATTTCACATAGGTTTTGATCGAAGTTTAGTTTAAACCTCAGTTACTGAGACATTTTCCATGAAATTCTTTGCATCTCCCTTCAGTGTTAGTATACAGTTTGTTCTTATAAAGCTCTTGCTTCTGAGAAACTGAGCATTAAATTCATAGTAAATTCAGCATCTTACCTATTTTAAAATAACTTTCAATGGAAGTAATTACCGCAGAATTTATCAGAAATATCTTTTTTACATATGTTTTTACTAGTTATTTGATTCATATTTTTACAATATTTTTTAAGACTATCATTGTCAACAATGTATTAAAATGCATCAAAACCATACCAGCATTTTCTTTAAGATTATACACTTTTAATTTTATAGAATTATAGCCATGTTATTTAGTTCAGAGGTTCTTCATAGAATTATGGTATCAGTTCAGTACTTTGAATTTTGTTTTATAAAACACATGCTACTTAATTTTTAAATATATTTTCACTGCTGGAAGAACATCAGTACTTACCTCTACCTAAAATTCGAAGATAGTTATTAATGAATGAGTTTTTTCCCTCCCTTCCCAGTAAGTTTCCTCCAAGCCTGTATGCTGCTGGGATTTCTAAAGCACAACAGGAGGAAATAGCAGGTGCTTTCCTGGTCACACTGGATCCACTTGTCACTCAGCTTCTCAAATTCCAACCTTTCGTGGAAGTGGTTTTGGACAGTAAATTAGGTAAATTTCAAAACAGATTTAGTGTTGAATCATCTCTTATTAATTATTACATGTTAGAGACAGGGTAATTTTCTCTTATATAGTTACCCTGTTTCTTTCTTTCTTTCTTTCTTTAATTTTTGGCTGCGTTGGGTCTTCATTGCTGTGCACAGGCTTTCTCTAGTTGCGTTGAGTGGGGTCTGCTCTTCATTGTGGTGTGCAGGTTTCTCACGGGCTCTAGGATGCACGGGCTTCAGTAGTTGGGGCACACGGGCTCAGTAGTTGTGGCTCGTGAGCTCTAGAGCACAGGCTCAGTAGTTGCAGCGCACGGGCTTAGTTGCTCCACGGCATGTGGGATCTTCCCAGACCAGGGCTCGAACCCGTGTCCCCTGCATTGGCAGGAGGATTCTTAACCACTGCACCACCAGGGAAGTCCCAGTCATCCTTCTTTTAAGTTTTAAAAATTTTATTTAAAATTTCTTCCACTTTCTTTTCTTGGAACATATTTCTGCTTTTTAAAAATTATGCCTCTAATTTTTTTATGTATTACAATCAGATTTCTGCTGAAAGTATGTAGAGTATGTGTTTACCAATTTGTTGTAACTTAATTTTACCACCTTAAGAGCTGCCGTGTGAACTACAGTTTCCACAGTGTCTGCTGCTGGTTGTCATCATGGATGAGTTGCCCTCTCAGCCTGAGGACGTGCAGACCCTGTGGTGCACAGAGAGCCAGGTCTCAGAAGCTACAACCAGGTAGTAAACGTGTTGTTGATATCCAATCACATTACCATGGTTTAGAATGCCCTATTTGTTTGCAATGACCTTGAAATTAAGTTCTTTGTTATGTCACATATTCTAATTAATAGTTACTGTGTAGACCTCATGCATATTGCTACTTAATAAAAATATAAAATACATAAATCTGCGATAGGCGCTGAAAATAATTTAATTTTGTCCACTCTTTTAGAAGGTATTGCCTAATAGTGTTATAAACATTGAGTGTAGCAGACTAGATGTAGTTAGTAACATTTAAAAATGAGCTCTGTTAAATAGAGTGCTTAGACTCTATAAGTTATTTCCTGGGAAATTTCACTTGTATTCCTCTTCCTTGCCAACACCAGGCTCTAGTTTCTTACCTCCTGGGTTATTGCTGTGCCCTAGTTTTTTATCCTATCCTTTAGTGGCATCCTGTGTACCACTGCCAGTTAGTCTCCTTACACCCCAGCTCTGAGCTTCCTGTTCTCCTGCTCAGTAACTAAAGCGTAATATCTCAGCTCCCCAGCTTTGCATTTAAAACCCACCCATTCTGTTGTCATCATCTACTTTTGCTCCTTATCGTTTCACTCATTTTCTACACATATACCTTGCTTCTGTCAGACTGGTGATTCCTGTCTACCGTATACTCAGGCTTTGTCTTCTTTACCTGTTATAGTTTGCCTATTTTTAATTTGTTATTTAAATCCTCTATAAAGAATTCTTAAATCATTTAAATCTTAAAATAACCCCTCCCTATCTGAATGATAATACCTAGTTTCTATTTTATATATGCTACCTAGCTTAGCTATTTAAGTTCCTTGATGAATTTTGTCTTAGACTGTACAGTTCTGTATTATGATAAACACTTGGTAAATGATAAAAGATATATATGAAAATTCTTCTCCTTTAAGGGATTTCTCTATATTTTATTTTTACGGATACATATTCACACATATTGGAAACTGTTGTTGATATATACATCTTGAAACATTTGGCTTTGCTAAGATAAACCTCCATATGTCATATTATTACACCTGCTAATTGTTAAATGTTAATAATCTTGGGTTCAATGTTCTCAATTTCCCTGCAGGGTGTCTCTACTCAAAGCCATTTTCTCCAGTTTTGAGCAGTGTTCTGGTGAACTGTCTCTACCTGTTCATTTACAGGAAGTAAAGAGTAAAGGGCAAACTGAGGTTGCTGTCACCTTATATCAGCACGTTTGTGTTCATCTGTGTACATTTATTGCTTCCCTTCATCCCTCACTGTTCCCTGAACTGGTAAGTTTGTTACTTGCTGGGCTAAGCTGAGATTACACTTTTGCTTTCTTTTCATTGAACTTGTGATTCAGATATAGAAGAAAGTGTGGGGTAGTAAATGTGTATTTATTTTTGAATGTCATTCCCTCAGCTTGCACATTTTACCCTTTAATTCAGTTGGCTCCTAGGAAATGGTAATCCTAGGGTCCTATAGTATTCAGATGTAATATTTAGCTAAAATATTTGAGGAAACATTTTGGGTGGGAAGGTACGGAAAGACAGTGTGAGAAGAGGAAAAATGGGTAGGATTTCACCTAATTCAGTTTCATAAAAAGAAAAGGAGAAGTAAATAGTATGTAGTACCAAGTCTCCTATAGATAGATCCTAGGCTTAATGTGGATTTTTTTTTTAGTGTAATTGGATTAGAAAAGATGTTGATAAAATTTTAGGGAAAACATTCTTAGAATTTACTTAAGGATCAGTATCATTTAAGATATTATGCAATGGATAATATTCAGCACATGTTAAATATCGTATTTGAATGATTTATGGCAGAAACAAAAGTATAGGCGTGTGTGTTGTATATATTGTTTTAAAAATTTCAGCCTACATAGAGAATTTCTCTGGAGTCTTGTGATTGAGTTACCACATTGAAAACCACTTTTGAATCTCTGTAGCCCAGCACAGTGCTTAACATTGTAGTAGGTGCTCAATAAATGTTGAGGGAATGGCAACATAGCTTCTTTCAGATACTAGAAAGTAGAGCTTTCCTACTGAGGATCTGTTGTTTTTTGGATTGTGATAGTATTTTGTTGTTTTATTTTGAGAAATGTAATATTAATGATAATTTATCATAGCTTTTTGTTTTTCATTAGGACACTGCTCTGTTGAATGCTGTGCTTAGTGCTAATATGATCACCTCTTTGCTAGCTATGGACGCATGGTGCTTCCTTGCTCGGTACAACATACTTACTTTTTTTGGGGTTTGGATTGATTTATAGTAGTGATTGACAGTAAATGACTTTATACTTGTAAGTTTATAGAAAAATTCTGTCTTGATAATCCTTTAACAGCCCCCCAAAATGGTTTGATTTCATATCATAGCACTAAATTAGAGACTGAATTCCCTCTTTCCTTTCTTTGGTTCAAGTCAATAGAACCTATTGCTTAGGTAGTTTTGTATATTATGATATTCCTTGGCCATGGAATAACTGCAGTTTAGAATATTTAGTGCTTTATGGAAGTCATCTCCTTGCTTTTCTGAATAATTGTATAAATAATTGTATGAAAATTGCTTTCTCTTTAAATCACAGATATGGGACTGCTGAACTCTGTGCCCACCATGTCACCATAGTGGCTCATCTGGTGAGTAGAATTATAAGGCCTAAAACACCCACTTTCCTTGCACTTCCTTTGGGGATATGATATCTTAAAGTGAATATCAAAAGGAGAAATAGCATGGTAGCTAAATTGTTTTGACAGTTTCTTTGCTCTTCATTAATGCTGATGCTTTGAGAAAGATATACTAGAAAGAGTGTAACACTGGGGAAATTGTCTCATATTTTCAAAATTTTATGGAGTTTCATTGATTGTTCTGGGAAAGAAAGACTAGGTTGATTGAGGATAAATTTAAAATTGAATGTAAAGTAGAAAATAGGAGTTAGCTTTAATGTTGATGACCAAGAGTTCTTCTTACTGTCTCCTCCCCCCTTTCTCTCTCTCTCTCTCTCTCCCCACCCCACAACCCCCGTCTCTGAAATGACTTAGACAATCTGACTCTTGATTTTGTTGTATCTCTTTCTGAGAGGGACTAAATGTGATAGTGATCGATGCCTTTTGGGAAAAGAAGTAATGCTTTGTGCAGAAATAAAAACACAGACGTAGAGAACAAACGTATGGATACCAAGGGGGCGGGAAGGTGGGGTGGTGGGATGAATTGGGAGATGGGGATTGACATATATACACTTGATACTATGTTTAAAATAGATAACTAATGAGAACCTACTGTATAGCACAGGGAACCCTACTCAGTGCTTTGCGGTGACCTAAATGGGAAGGAAATCCAAAAAAGACAGGATATACGTATACGTATAGCTGAGTCACTTTGCTGTACAGTAGAAACTAACCCAACAATGTAAAGCAACTATACTCCAATAAAAATTTTTTTAAAAAAAGAAGTAATGCTTTGTGAATGGATACAAAGAGAAAATTATTTAATGACAACTTATGTTAATCTTTTCAATGTTGGTCTTTTTTTGCTTTTAAATTCCAAGATGTTTATGTTCCGTATAAGATGGTCATGACCTGATCTTATGTGGGTCCATGTGTCTTTCGTCTTTTAGTAGAGTCATTGTGTCATATATTTCTTGGTTTACCTTATAAAGATATTGTAGACTAAATCCAGTGAGGTGTATGATAACCAGACAGCCTGACATCTATATCTCCATGGCTAATGGTCTGGAGCGCTTACCTACTTTACTAAATCCTCAACACGTCTTGCACAAAACAAAGAGTGATTTTTATGTTATGTGTATTATATCTACTTTAAATAAAAGCTCTCCTAGTACATTATGATAGGAATTTATAAAATCTTTTAATGAAGCTTCCATCTTATAGAGATTTACCTCTGCACTTTTGTGCTTAGATCTAAAAAAATTCCATGAATTATCTTTGAGCAGGGGAATTAACATACCAAGTTATAATCAAAATGGTAATTAGAAATAGAAATTCCAAAGTACTGTTCTTAAGTAATATCAAAATTGTTTTCTCATTATAAAAGTAATCTAGGTTCATGGAAGAGAAAAAATTAAATAAAGAAAAGCTCCAAATTAAAAATTAAAATTACCCAGGTTATTTCCCAGAAAGAGCTGCTGTTAATATTTTGGCATATAAAAGCTTGTAAAAGCTATTTTACAAGCTTATATGATTTTAAGTCAGTCAATCTCTCCTCTCTTTCCTGCCTTTCCCAGATAAAATCTTGCCCCGGAGAATGCCATCAGCTCACCAGCCTATCAGTACTATTGAGGCGCCTCTTCTTCTTCATGACCCCACCCCAGCAGGCAAGGATACCATCTGCGTCACTGTCTTTGAGCACCTGAGGAGAATTGGATCCAGATACTTTGGAAGGCTTTTTGACCCCCATTTGTTCTACATTTAAATGCTGACATGATCTGAACATAAATTTTTAATGTCTTCATTGCTTTGATTATTGCTTTTAGGTGTGTTTAGATTTTGATGTTAAAGAAAAGCCAGAGCTATACAGTAGTTAAAGTGACAAAAACAGATTTTATTCGGAGCTGTTGCAATAGGAGCAAAGAGACTTCAGTGTAGAACTGGGCTCATTTCTGAATACAGCATAAACTAGTGCGGTTCTGTGATCAAGGAGCAGGGTGGGGGTCAGTGGATAAAAATTACTAAGAAGAAGCATCAGGAGTCAGGGGGTGATTCTGGCTTGACAAGATTCTTGCTGGACACAGACCAGGGTGATCAGATACCAAGGGTGAGGGATTTTTTCTAAATTGACTTAGCAGGATTCTTGCCAAAACTGGATGATGCAGGCCCAAAAAAGATGGACACAAGCCGGAGGTCAAAGGCTACTTGAGAGGAGGGCTAAGAAAAGCCTGACGTAAGTTTGGTCAAGGAGAGAGTCCTTATTAATGTCTTTGCTGCAAGTTACAGATAATCATTCTATTGATAATTCTGTCTTCTCCTTGTTTCTCATAAATTTAAGATGCTTGAAATGAAGTGGCTCTATATCCTCTGCCCCTTTTAACTTATTTTGAAGAACTAGAATATTAATTATGCTCTTAATGATAATGATACCTTTTTTTTTTTTAAGTAAGTAAGTTGAACTTTTTGGGGAAAACTGAAAGTATGAGCCTTAGTTGTTTGCTACTGTGAGGAAAACAAACTCTGCTGTGACAGAGGAGATTCTACAGTTACGGGAACCTGTGTAGCCTTGCATAGTCCCTTGGACTAGTCAGTTTGTAGCTCCTATGGGAGCTTTTTAAAAAATACAGGTTCCGGGACCTAAACCTGTGAATGGAGTGGGTATAGAGTGGTGGCTCTGAGGTGAGGCTCATTAACTTGTTGTTGTTATTGTTATTATTAAATTCCTACATGATTCTGACATGGATACAAGCTGGGGAAACACTGGGTTAGTGAAGGGGGTTACAGGCCTTGGTGCCTTGGCAAGTCATCCTATCTGAAACTATTTCCCTGTCTACAAAGTGACAGATATGTGTAACCATTTTGAAAAATTTTGTAAGGACTTAGAGATAATATATACAAAACACTTAGCATAGTACCAGGCTCAGAGGATGCTCAATAAATGCTGGGAGTTATTTCTGACTAGAGTGTTTACCCCAAGCCCATGCCTGCCTTCCTGCCGGAGAGAGGTTGGCCAGGCACCAGAGGAACCACACTGACCTCCTAGCCCTCTTCCTTACCGGTGTCTCCAAGGCAAAAGGCATACCAGGCCCGCCTCACAGCCCTCTAGAAAACATGCTGGGGTTGCTCTTCTTCCCTCCAAAACTCCTCAAGAGTTGTCTGCTCCAGATCTCTTAGAATTTTAATACCTTTCTCTCCTCTATCAAATGTCTTACCCCTGGTTGCCAGTACACTGTTCTTCCTAGAAGCCCTGTTAACTGGGAGGCCCTTCCTGAAGAAGTGGGGTCTGGAAGAGATCCTCAGTTTTCTCACTTACAAAATGGGAATAAAATCCTTTTCCCAGGGTTGTGAAATTTTAATTTTTAGGATAATACAACTCAGAATGAACTAGCCCTGAGTTCTAGAAGCTTTGTTATAGATAAACTCTATGTTTAGAGATCTCTTACATACCTCTCAGTTTTCTAAATTTTTCCAAATAATTGCAGCTATCAGATATGTAAGTTATAGATAAATGAGGGGTTACTATTAATTTTTTCCTTCAGTTATCAAATACTGATTTTTCCTGCTGTGGTCAAGTTACTGTACTAAAAATTAAGGGACAAACCTGAATTTGAATCCCTGTTCTGAGAGTCCTTGGGAGAGTTAGTTAATCCTAAAATTGAAATACTATTACTCAGATGGCAGTTGCGAGACTGGAGGAGATAGAGAATGTATATATATTATACATCAAGTGAGCATTTAACAAGGGTTAGTTCTTCTGTCATGCTCAGCTCTTTTTCCGTTTCTCTTAAGACTTGATCCCTCTTCTTAAAGTAGGCAGGGAGGAAACCTGTATTTTTTGAGACTGAAATATGGACCAGGCTCTGTGCTAGGCACTTCAATTATTTTAGTCCTTACATCAGCCTTGTGGGATAGATGATGATATTATGTCCACTTTACAGATGAAGAAACAATAACTCAGGGAAATTAAAGAACTACCCCAAACTCAAACATAATAAATGACTGAGCTGGGATTCAGATCAGATCTGTCGTGCTCGCAAATCTGTGCTCTTTCCACAGCTCCAGTATTCTTTTCAGTCTTCATGCGGCTACTTCAGGGGCCTCCTCTGTCTGTGGGCTGTTGACTCTGCATCCTTACTCCCTTTTACCCTAGGAAATCTGCTTTTATTTAGACATACAAAGCTTGCTCACAAATTTTTAATAGTGTTTTATTGCTTAAAATAAAAAACTTGGACTCCACTGCACTATATCATGACATCTCAACATATAACCTAGTAGAAATTATAAATTTATAAAAACACTCATAATAGAAGGTAGTATGTGATGAGTGTCAAGACTGAGGTGCAAATCAGGTTTTGTTGGGTGTTTATTGGGGACGTGTGGTGTGGGAACAGGTAGGAATAGCGAAGCTGTTGGAGATGGTGGCATTTGAGAGTCATGCTAAAGGAAGGGTGAACTGGGAGGGAGTCGGCAGGAATAGAGAGCAAAGGTGAGAGAGCACATCTAGGCGAAAAGGAGAGGCAGGCAGTGAAGCTGGAAATAATTATTCAATTCTTTTGCATACAAGATGGTGTCTTTTTAGATAGTGAAATAAAAACCCAGATTTTGGATCTATGATGCAGCATTAACGTAAATGAAAATAGTTAATCTCAGTATAGTGGTGGTTTACTTTAAAAAGTATGGTGTCTGTGATAATAATTTTGGGGGGGGGGGAATGCAAGTATATAATGTGATTAAGATGTATCCACTGTTTCAATATGGGGAGTAATTATTGCATATCCTATTGTTTCTTTTAGTGTGTAAAATTAACAATATTCCTGTTTTAGAGAAACAAGGAAAAGTACCAGGAGGTTACCTGAGGGGAAAGGATATAATATGCCGGATTTAAGCACACTGTAGTTGTTCTACCATATTTATGTAAAGGAAAGATTACTTCATATATTTGCATTTTAAGCCCACTGGTGTATTTTTCCTCTTAGTGTTAAGGAGGGAAGTCATAATGCTCTGCGCGTCATCCCCTTATGCTTCACTCCTTGTAAACTGTCAGCACTCGCAGTTTTAAATCTTGGAAATGGTGTGAGGCCAAGGTTTTCAAACTCAGAATAGTAAATCAGTCAATCAGTCTTTGTATGTAACAAATCTTGGCAACACCTACCCTTTAATGTTGCCGAGGATGTTATTACTTATAGTTCTATTTTGGGAAGGGAACTCAGTCACTCACTGGACTTCATTATTATAAAGAAAGGTCTTGTTTGAACAGATGTTTATTAGTTGGCACAATTCTCTTAGCTTTCCTGGTGCAGTTTGGTTTCATGAATAAAGCTGCTTATTATAATAGACATAGCTCATGAAGGGATCCATTTTTCCAGCTTTATCAACTATCCCAAAAGATAGCCACATGATTTTTCCCTTGTTTTGACAGCTAAATATTTTCTCTAAACAAAATAAAATTCAAATATAAATTTAATATATAACGTAGAAGAGTTTCTCGGTCAAATTTAATATAGTGGGGTTTTTTTTCATTTTTGATGTAGGAAAAATTTCATTCAGTGAGTAGATTTTGGATTGTAAATTGAATTATTCTTCTAAAAAAATTACATTAATATTCCTAGTTAGAGTATACCTAAATTAGTAAGTGCACCAGTTTTTGCTGTTTTTCCACAAGAAACTAATTTAATATTTTAACTCTTTTTTTTTTTAGAACTTTGTTTTCCATTTTTATCTAGTCTGTTGACAACACGTTTTAAAACAGTACTGTTTTCCTATTAACCTGGCAAGCACTTTGAATTATTTCAGTGGTAGAATGGATTTGCCAACCATACTATCCTGAACACTTGTGAATGAGTTTCCTATGTTGTCTAAAGTAGAACCGAGCTGGCGGCTAGTCCATTGGAAAACTGAACCTATGACCTTTGCTTCTTTAAGTTCTCTATGATAATCAGCTGAGTAGTAAGCCACAAAAGTTGGCTAAATCAATCTCATTGGCATATTTTGGAATATTACTTTTGACTGAGCTGTGCAGGGTGATGACTACACAAATTCTTAGGAAAAAATAGAATTATTGGGTAGGAGCATGTAAAATAGCTGATGTGACTAATAATGAAATACATTATTTAACATTTCTTAATGCATTTATATCGTGCTCCACTTAACCTGTGTTTTTCATTTTGGAAACAAATGCAGCAACAACAAGAATAACGGCTAAAATGTGTGTTCATTTAAGCTACCTTGGTCTGGTATCTTGTGATACTGCTATTCAGTTAAGAACTTTTTAAAAATATTAAATATGGAAGCTAATACTTAGCTTTGGTGTATCCATTCACTAGACTGTTTTATGTTACTTTTGTTTAACAATTTGTTTCAGGTGGAGTTTATCCAGAAATTTTCCCCAAAAGAAGCAGAAAATCTGCTTCTGTGGCAGTTTATTTCCTTTCAGGCATTACCTGCTGAGCTTAGGAAACAAACTGCACTTGAGGTCAGCAGATCAGGCACCGCAGAGTGCAGGAAGTGGCTAAGCAGCAGTCGCTCGTTGGGAGAACTGGAGTCTCTGGTAAGATAATTTTGATGGCCTTGGTTCATTCAGTAGCTGTTTATTAAGCTCAGTTACTGGGGATGTATTGTTGAAAAGACAGGTTGTGCCCTCAGGTTAGAATCTAGCAAGAGGTTCAGATTTCTACATTGTAAAAGTCTTTGAGAAACTACTATTATCTTGGTTGATGTAAATGTTAGGGGGGGAGAGTGTCTGTAGCTCAAGACACATTGGAACAACATGAAACACATTATGAAATACTTTATTTGTAGTATTTTTGCTGACATATCTCTGGATTAGGCAGACATGATTCTTCTGTTTGATGTACAACCCTCATTTTATGCAAACCTCTTCAGAGCTTTTATGTACCTTTCTATTTAGAATGCTCCCTCTTAAAATAATGGAATAAAAAAGAAATTCATCTGTAAGTAAAGAAAAATACAATTTAAAAAACTGAATATAGTACATGTAGTTGCGTTTATTTGCTCATTCTTTGATTCATTCATTCATATTTTGAGTGCTCATATGCCAAGCTCTGTTTTAGGCATTGGAGATATAAATATATCAGGGAACAAAACAAACAAACAGAACAAACAAAAATTCCTGCTCTCATGGACTTACATTCTAGCTTAGCTGTGGACAGAGAAGTAATAAATATATATATTAATAATATATATATTATATATCAGTTTGTGATAAGTAGAGAAGAATCAAGCAAGGATGAAGACAGGGCATTCAAGGGGATGAGGACCTATTTGCAGTTTTAAATTATGAGTTCAGGGTTTTCTCAGGACTTATATTTCTATACTGAGTGTAAATGTTCTGATAGTCTGTTACATAATGGCACTTGACCATAATCATCAAGATAATTTAAAACATTTACATACATTGAAAGGAAATATAAATTTTTATGTGCCTTTATTTTGGGAAAACTATTAAATACCTAGTTAGGAGTAGGTGAACTTGTTCAGGTTTTGCAGTTTTTGTGCACAGATTTCTATAGTAAAGACAAAAAGTCTTTTGTATTAGATAAAATAAAAGCATCTATTTTCTAAAATTCAGCAGATCTTTGCTCTGTGACCAAAACTTTAGTTCAGCAGGTCATTTAACATGCTTATTTGTAAAAGGAAATAAGTAAATCATAAATTAAAAGCTGTATGGTAATTACATAAAATTAAGTGTGGTTGTTGACGTGTAATGGATGAAAGGCAAGGTTACTGATTGTTACCACGACCAGACCAACCCCATTCCCGGCCAGTCGGAGAGAGATGTGATGTATAGATAAGAGCGAATCCAGGGAAAATTGTCTTTAGTTTCAAATTCTAGATAGTGCACTTAAGTACTATATTTGTTTATTGAATGCAGTGTTGCTGAAAAATTTTAAAGGTTATAAAAACAGCAGCAACAATAATCTGATAACTTTAAAAGACTGCTAAGTACATAATGTAAAAAACTAAAATTTTTAGTTGATGAAGATTATAAATTAGCTTGACCATACTGGCCATTTGTATCAAACCTATTTATTAAAATATGATGCTGTTTCCATTTTGTTAAATTTTCAACCTAAAAGGAAAAAAAGTTTCCTTTATTTAGAAAAATGAAGCAAATGTTTCTGTGTATAAGGAAAATTAGTTTTAGCAAAATATACATGTATTAAAGAAATCGCTGAAGAGATGGTTTTGGGTCTTAGAAATATAATTCTACGTGGGTTTTTATGAAGAGTGGTAAGTAACTCAGAACCTCCAGGTAACTGGGTTCCAGCTCCTTTAGACTGGTATCTAAACTCAGGTCCTTTCCCTGCCTCTCCCCTCTAGAACCCAGTGCTCTCTGCTTTGCTTGCCGTGTGTAATTCTGCTAGCGAAGCTCTGGATATGGGACAGCAAACTGCAGTTAAGGAAGTTGGGAGTCAGCTTTGGGCTCTTTTAAACATTAAACTGGTAAGGAAAGCAACTAATCATTTCCCTGAAGAACAAATAAAATATTGAAAAAAGAATAATACTGAAATTTCCCTGTAGAGTAAAATGTATGTAATTTCTTTAGGTTCTTGGTAGAACTTGCGGTTAGAACTTAAAATACCTACTTGTACTCTTTCAGCCAGTTCTATTTAAGAGTGTGATAGAATTATATCAGTAAAACTAGAACCTACAGAAGTGACAGTGATCTTCTAGCTAACTAGTTTCAAGACCAGTTGGATCCTGTTTTTTTTAAAAATCTCTTCTATTGTTTTCTCCTCTCTTTGGTTGGTATAGCTTGTTTGTTATTCTAGGGTCTTTTATAAAAAATCTTTTGGGCAATGGAGAGTGATGTGGCTTAAAGGTGGAAGGGGCAAGTAAATGGCTGTGGCTAATTTGTATTACTCTTCTCCAGAAAAGCCGGAAAGCCAGGTGATGATCAGGCTAGAATTAGAATGATGTATGTTCCACAGATCATTGTGTTTTAGAAATCATATTTAGTTAAATATCTAAATATGACATTTAAGTTGAAATAAATGTGTGACCTCTGGTTGTCCCGGTCAGTGGAAGCTGAAGGCAACATTCACACTTGGGAAATAATAGAAATGGTTTTGCAGATGATGTTTTATCATTAAAGTTTATGTATAAGGTCAGATTTCACTACTGCAGCATTTTGACTTCACTGAGTACTTTCCTCTGATCCTTACAAATCATTCAATAAATATTCACTGAGGACCTCTCCTGGTGATATAGCTTGCAATATCATGATAGAAACAACAATTATGGAGAGGAGAAATGGAATTTTAAGAAGACTAAGGAATAAACAAGCTTTTTCAGTGACTTTCAGATAAAAGTAATTAGATCCCCATCTGAGTTAAATCTTGGTTTGAAACATGGCTCTTTTTCCTAGCTCTGTGATCTAGAGCAAATTATTTAACCTTTCTGCCCCTTTTTCTTATTAAAGTGAGGGTAATAATACCTATCTCACAGTTATAAGGAATAAGTGAGGTAATAAAGTGCTTAGCATATCGCCTGGTATATAATAAATGCAAAGGTTGCTATTCTCATGTAATTGAAAATTTTCACCAAAATTATTTTGTGCTTCTTGTTTAAGGTAACAGGTCAACCTTATGTTCAACAGACACTCAGCCTTTTACTTCCACTGCTGGGATTTTTCATTCAAACTCTAGATCCTCAGCTGATAAGTCAGGTAAGAATAGTGAGCAAGTTATGTGTTCTTCTCTATCTCCTTGATGCTGAGTACTCAGACCTTTTTTATTGTTGCTGTTAACTGCTCGGGAAAAATCCCTGAGGTTAGGAGTCATAGTTTACGTGTGAACCCTGCATTCATAGCATTTTCAAAGGCATGCCAGCAGCTGTGGGAGTGTGGAATATAACCACCAGGGACTTAAGGATAATCCCCATTGTTTCTTTGAAGAAATAGACCAAGGAGGAGCACTCCTGAATTTTCTCTCTGGCCCCCAGCTTGCGTGGCAGGACAGGGGTCACCATGTGGTGTTGCCTCAGGTGTGCCTCGCTTTTGGAGGTTCTAAGCGATGGAGAGAGGGGAAAATCTTACCTGAAGTGATTTGAGGCTTTGGAATGAGTCCATACTGGACAGACTTGATCCCCTAATTCAAGAGTGGCTTAAGCTTACAGTCACTTAAGAAACAAAAACTGTCCCAAGGTAAAGCTAACCTTTCCTATTTAGGAGGATGAGAGAAGTAATACCCTGTCACAGCATATTGCAGAGTGAGACTAGCAACACTTCATTTTTAGTAGCTCTGGTTTCTGGTTGTGCACATGAAGAACTTAGCATTAACAAATATTTACTAATTAGGTATATTTTAAATTACCGTATGTGTAATTACAGAGAATGAGAATATAGTAAAATAATTGACTCAAATTATGTTGATTCTGAAGATTCTAATATTTTTTGAGAAATTAAATAGTGATAGTTTTGATGTAAATAATTTTGCCTACCTTCAAAAACTCCAAATAACATTTTAAAATGTCAACATAATCGTTCATTTAGATATTGCCTCCTTTATAGACTAGCTCAGTGCTCCTTTAAACCAAGGGTTGGCAAACTATGGCCTCCTGCCTAGATTCTGCCCTTCTGTTTTCAGCACAAGTGCTAAGGATGATTTTTACATTTTTAAAGGTTTGTTAAAAAAAAAATTGTGTGTGTGTATGTATATATATATGTAACAGGGAACATGTTGCCTGCAAAGCCTAAAATATTTACCATCTGGCCCTTTACAGAAAGTTGGCCAACCCATGTTTTAAATAATGAACTTCTCTCTCTAGAATTTAAAATACAAAATAATTTTTGAAGATTTAAAAGAAGAGCACTGGTGTATCATTTTTCAGAAACACATGGATTTTTCATTTTTTTACAGTGGTTGGTAGGACTAATGTTGTAATGATTGACTCAGTCATTTTGTTTTATTCAAACTCCACCTGTGAAGTGTAGGCTTTGTGGAATGTTCGACTGTCCTGGGTTTGGTTTTGTTTCCCCTCCTACATACCCATCAAAATCTTAGTCATGTCTCTACAAAGCATTTGTTTTCATTTATAACTGTTCTTTGGTCTTTGTGCCTTTAGGTCATAACTTTGCAGACCTCACTACTCAAATCAGAGCCTCCTGACCATGTTCGTTTGGCAGTTCTTGATTTTCTGTCTTCCCTGGGAAAACTTTTTATACCTCAAGCCATCCAGGTAATACTCTCTTAATTCTTTTGTTCCCATGTTAACAAAATCTCTAAGAATTACTGATGGATTTTCAGGCTTTAATTTCTGAAATTCTGTGGATTGTTGACAAAGAAAATTGGGGGAAAAATAAATTTTGTGAAGAGAGGGTGACTGTCAAAATAGAACTCATTTTATTTACTTTTAGAAAAATATATGTTGACATACAAATAATTTATAGAGTTGGCTATGGTGTGAGATTTATTTTAGTTGGGCTCTAGCACACAAAGTTCCTGAGGAAGGAAAACATATTTATGTCTTCTAGGGAATGGTGTATAATGAGGAAATTGGGTGATTTATAAAAGTTATTCTCTTGGTTTTAGATCCATGAAAGGCAGCCTGTTTGTTTTTTAAGACGATATTTTTGAAAATGTTGCAAAGTATATATAGAGTTGACAAATTGGTATTTATTTATAAAACTGTAAAGGCCTGGCAATACACTTCTACTGAATTTTATGACATGCTTCACAGCAAAAGGAGGTCTTCCTCCTAAATTGAGTTTTTTCTTCCTTATTACTGTCTGTGGTCAAAACAACAATTCTAGACAGTTGACCTTTTTCTCCCACCTCCACGGGAGATATTATTTATACTATGAAGAGTTCAGTGATGAGAACTTTTTACGTTAACTTGAGCAAAAACATGAATGGATGGACGTTATCTCAGTACATGTTGATTAAAACCTTTGAAACCAAGAATTGAACTGGTTAGTTTCTAAAGGGCTCTCTTGTTCACAGGTAAACAATACCATACCATTTGTTTTCATCACGTAAGGTGTCTCATGAGATAGGTGTGTACTTGGCAGCTTCTTTTCAACTCTCTGGACAAAAGTATTCAAAGATACTTGCATTTGAGCTATCTTCTTTTTAGCATAAAACGAATGTATTCTAAAATGCTGCTTCATTAGTGCATAACTACTGACCCTAATGGGCCCAGAACCTATGGAACAAATGTTTTATTAGCAGACATTACCTTACATATTCCCAGGAGTGAAGTTCAGGTGTGAAGAAATTTTGGGGATTCATCAGCATATGAGAGGCATTTGAAGCCACATGATGAAATTGATTCATTTATTCATTCAAGAAAAAACGGAGTTCTTGCTATGTGTCAGGCACTATTTTAATCACTGGGGGTTCAGTAATGAATGAAACTAATAAATACTGACTCTCAGCCTGTTGTGAGGCAACAGACTAATGAAGTGGGGATATATGTAGTGTACTAAATGGTGGTGAGTGCTATGGAGAGAAATAAAGCAGGGAAGAAAGAATGTGTATGTTGGGAGGCAGAGCCTTAAATCGAACTTCGTCACTGGAGTCCCCACCACAGTGACATGTGGGTAAAACCTGAAGCTGAGGGAGCAAGCCAAGCAGGTATCTGGGGAAAGCATTTCCAGAGCAGGGGAAATAGTAAGTGGAAGTCCCCGAGATGGGAGCACGCCTGATAGGAGAGCTAACGCAGAGGCAGTGGGGCTTTGCAGGCTGTTGTGAGGACTCTGGTTTTTACTCTGAGGGAAACGGGAAGCTACTGGAAGGATGTGAGCAAAAGAGTGACATGATTTAACATGTTTTAACACGTGTTCACTGGGACAGAATTATGGAAATTTGACAACGTTAGAATAATCAGTGTACTCTGCTGAGGTTTTCCTCTATTTAATAAGGTTTGGTTTTCTTTTTAGGACAAAATTCTGCCCCACCTATCTTCTGTTTTTGCCTCACTGCTAGCTGACAGGAATTGGCTACTAGAACAACATTCCTTGGAGGCGTTTACTCAGTTTGCTGAGGTAATTAGAAGGCCAGTCTATCACAGTGACCTCTAAAATAATTTAGTATCTCAGATATTCCAAAACATTCCAAAAACATTTATTGAGCTGCTTTTGTATCTTAGTCGTAAAATTTTCTGCTGGCGGATATATTACTAGTCATCTATTTTACAGGACCTAAAAATGAGGCCCAGAGAAGTGAGGTGACTTTCCTAAGGTCCTATGAGTAGTAACAATCAGAACAGGCATTCAGACCAGGTGTACTAACTCAGACACTATTTTGGGGTCGAATGAGAATACATTTCGTCTCCACCTATCAATCACAGGGGCTAGAGGTTGATGAACACAGACCTGTTAGCTTGGTTCTGTAGAGAAGGCGACCCTGCCCTGGGTTACTTTTACCCACTGTAGTGCAGCGTGCCTGTGGTCATAAGGGGGCCCAGAGATGTTCGGATGACCGGGCAGAAGTCATTACAGCTTACAGCTCTACACTTGTGCAGAATATTGTATTATCCTAAGGCACCCTGAAATAACTATGAGATTATCTTTTGAGTATCCTCTGGCACTATTATTTTCTTTTAAAATGCATTTTTAATTAAGGTAGCTCTTAAAGCTCATGTACTTGTCTTTGCAAGTTGTTGAAATATATTGAAATTAGCTTTGTCAAATCTTTTAATAGGGAACAAATCATGAAGAGATAGTTCCACAGTGTCTCAGTTCTGAAGAAACAAAGAAGAAAGTTGTATCTTTTCTGGAGAAGGTATTTTATTTATATAGAATCAAAATAGTAGTGGCACATATTTTGTTCTGTATCATGTTACTTTTCTTTTTTCAAATTATAACCAAGTTGAATATCTTTGTTAGCTCCAGTTTTTCACAGTGCTTAACACAGTGGTGACCCACATTATTATTAAGCAGTTGGGACCTCATTACAAGTCAGAAGTAAAACACTTTGGAGTCCCTCTGCCTGTAGTTTGGGATACTGTTGCACTGATCATTCAGGCAGTGAGATGAAGAATGGGGAGCCCTCACCCGTGACTCATCATAATTAGATTCACGTGTAGAGGAGTCGTAGGCCTGAGAGGATCATGTTCACTGCTGTAATTTAGTCATGGCTTTTCCAAATAGTGACCAAACTGTTGAATCATATGGCTCCCATATTTGTGCATGCTTTGAAACTTATATGGAGATAGTGGTAGGATGTAAGTTAAAGGTTAATTGAAGCACTCATAGAGCAGTTAAACCACAAATTTAGAACGCTAGGAGAAAGTGAATTATGCTTAAGTACTTAATTTTTTAATCTCATTATTGAACTGGGCGGTGTCTCTTTATTATTTTTATATATGCATATATTACATATAAGCTGGATGGTAAGTAAGTGTGTGCACATGTTGCTTTTAACAATTTCTCACCCTATTCAGTAAAGGCTAGCAGACTATCATTTTTCTGTAGGGAAGGAGAACACTGTAGAATAATTTTACCCAAATTACACTGAGGATACATTTACAGATGACTCCAACTTAACTTCCAAAATTTGCTTAGTTCACAGGCTAAGCAAGAACAGTTTAACACCCGGCACTTAAAACACGCAGGCCTTTTCACCTTCTGAATATCACACCATTTTAATATTGAGCAGAGAATGCTAATGTTGATGTTTGCTTGGTTTTTCATGGTCTCTGGCAGACGGGGTTTGTAGACGAAACTGCAGCTGCCAGGGTGGAACGTGTCAAACAGGAAAAAGGTACTTTCTGGGCGCCCTTTGCTAAAGTTACTGTAGAAGAAGCAGAGAAGTCATCTTTACAGGTATGGACTGCTTTTCAGTGTGAATCAAGCTTTAATAAGAAATTCTGCCTTATTACTTACTGATGATAAAAGTAAAACAGAAACTGGCATGGTTCTTGGCCTCGTACTGAATATCAAAATAAATAGGTCTAGATATGTAAAATTGTTTTATGGTAGCTACTCTTTTAAAAATCACATTTCTTCTTCCTGAAAGGTTATCAACACATAGAACAGAGGAGGGACTACAAAAAAAGTTTTAAGCATCATACAAAATATACTCTTCTAACATAACTGTCAATTATTTGTAGTAACCTTTGGGAAAGTTATGTCTTCGTACCAGTGACGCTACAAATGCAGTAGTTTCTGAACCACAGAAGAAAACCAATTAACTTACCTTCCAAAATGTTTACTTTGATCCTTTGCCTCATTCATCAAATCAGCCTAAGAGTTTTTGGCACTGTCTAGAAATCACATCTACCGATTAAAAGGCAGAAATCTGATACCTCTAAGGATATTCAAAATTGTTTTGAGCAGTAATAGTATATTTGGAACGGTAATCCACAATGGTAAATTTAAGTTACAGTTCTCATTAAAAAAAAAAAAAAAAAAAACTAGTTTTTAAGACATGTTAACTTTTATGCCTTACATCTGTAAAGTTAAATATATCAGTAGTATAAATAAGCCCTCAAGAATTTATATGTTATGATCTTCCCTAGGAAGACAGGGATTATAAAAACTGTCTTGGCCTCAATCCTTCCTCCCCTTCCTGGTGCGATGATGTTAGAAACTCTGACAATTTACTGAACTGGCTCCGAAAGCATCATTATAAACTCAGCATTAAAAGGAAAAACAGCAGGCATTTCGAAAATTTATATTTGGGGCTTTTTTGTAAAAGACAGATTATATGGCCAAAGAATACTCACTGGAAGTTACTGGACAAGGCAGCACTTCTTAGTTTCCTTCAACCTTGAGCATTAATGGCGGTAGCAGCCTGAATCCCTGTGACAAACCAAAAACGCCTTCACATCTCTCTCCAGACGCTTGCAGGGGGAGGGTGCCCTCCTGCCCTTGTGAACCAATAACTAACGAGAATAAAATTTTCATATAAAACTTAACAGGTTTAGAATTTGTCCTTGTAAGCTTTACTCTAGTCCAGAAGGAAAGTTCTTTATTTTTACCATTTTGGAATGGGTATCATGGGCACTACTTGCTTTTCTCATTTGCCAGCCTTCTGCAAAAAGAGCACGTCACGAGCTCCCCTTGGAAGAAGAGTACAGGTCAGCACTCCAAGCAGCAACAGCGGCCTTGGAGGCAATCGAGTCATTACTCCAAAAGTCTCCTCCTCCAGACTGGCTTCTGACGAAAATGGAGGCACTCCAAGAAAGGATTGATAAGCTAAAACATCATGTATTCTAGGGTGAAGACTGAATGGACTGGACCATATTATCACTAGGTAGAGTTGGATGATTTTTTTGTCATCCTACAGCGCATTTCACCTACAGATGAAAATATTGATGTAATTAATTATGTCTGTACATTTTCTAACACATAAAACTTTTCTAAAGTTGAATCTAGTTAAAATAGTCTTTATTGGACATTGAGAGAACAGGATGGTGGGGCATATGTCTCATGAAGAGCTTTGGTACAAGGTAATAATACAGGAACAGTCGGTAACTCAGATAGATAGATAGTACATCTGTAAACAAACAAATAAGCTGCCTAAGGAAACCTTAGCAATTTAAAATCATTTATATACTTTATAGCTAAAATTTTTTCAGTAAGTTGATTTCATAATAGAGCTTACTCTTCTGACAAAGAAATAGCACAAAATTCAGCTAATCAGCTTGAGTTTTTGTATTTTCTTTACTTCCAGAATTGTTCTGGAAAAAAGCAGTAAGTTCAACCTTTCCACAGCCACTTGCTCTTCACAGAAACTGGCCTCAGTCAGACACACAGCCTCCTCCTCTGAGAAGGGCTGGGAACCTCTGCACCGCCCAGGGCTCCCCGCCAGCACGCCAGGTCTCACACTTCCGTCGGCACTGACTGGAAAAAGAGCTCCTGGTATGAGAAAAACAGGATGCTTTTGGGTTTTCTTGTCTGCAGAGCCTGCTTTTGAGGTATTAGTTTGATTTTTTTAAAAAAGGAATCCATTTTCCTAAAGATTAACTCACACCCGTTGTCACCAGTTATTGTCTTCCCAGTTCAGATCGCCGTCTTCTCCCCAGCCTGCAGACTCTCCCTGCAACAAGAGAAAGCAAGCCAAGGGCAACCTGCTGAAACAAATCATGTTCAGATTCGAAAGATCAGGAATTTAAAAGGGGCGCAACACGTGTCTTTTGATGCCAGAATACATTTCCTTGTACTAAGTAAAATAATTTACTGTAACAGGAAGCTGAAAAGTAGAATTACTTTGGTTCCAGAATTACAAAACCACAGTATTGGAAAATAACTTTCCAAGGACCATATAAGCCAATAAAATCAGCTTGATGACACCACATTCTTGGTTTAATCCCTTTTCCAGACAAAAAGATTATTATTGTAATAAGTGGCCCATTTATTAGCCCAAGCACTGCTACATTTTTCTAGGGAACGAAAGATGCCACTTATAGGAACTGATTTTATTCATTTTATGCTTGATCATGTTATCCAATTGTGGACATCAGTCTTTTCTCTCACTGGGAAAACAGCATGTTTGTTATCAATGGGACAGTGCAGCTGCTACCTATGAGGGAAACACATAAACTAGTAGCACAATTTAATAATCCTCACCTCAGTAATTTCTGCTGCAGCAAATTTTGAGGAAAAGTGCATCACTGATGAGACATTATCCTTGGTGGGAGCTACTGTTTCTGTCCTCAGTTCAGGTAAAATAAGAATAGCAGCTGAAGGCTTAATTTCTGGGATCATATCAGCAAACCAATCCAACTCTGGGTCTTTTACTGGCTTCTTTTTCACCTGAATGGTAAACTCCTCTCCTAAACCAAGTTCTGATGGAACTTTAAGGCGCCTTTCTTGTGACAACACTTTTGGTGGCTTGGTTTGGTCTGGGTCATCCCTGCTTCGTACAAGACTGGTCTTTTCGGGTAGGCTTGATTTCAAAGGCTTGGCCTCTTCAGTGAGTGGAAGCAAAGTAGGAGTGGCCTTTTGTTCCCCTGAGGTAACAGGTCTTGCAGCCGTGATTCCACCTCCTGGGTTCATTTCAGTATCTAAGCTGCTGGGCTCAAAGTCATCCCAAGCCGCCGCCTCTGCATTCAAGTTAGTGAGTGGGGACCTGGCAGCAGCATGGGCTTCTGCGGGACAGATCTCTATGCTGACAGTGTTGTTCTCAGGCTCCTCAGGATCGCTCCAGTCAGGCCACTCCTCAGACTTTTTAGAACTTGATGGGAACTTTTCACTGTCTCCTGAGGTAATTTTCACATCTGAGATTCCGTTGATGGGAAATTTAATAGGCTGAGAAAACTGATCGCCTGTGGGGGATAAGTACAAGAATTATTCTCATAAAATGTTGGTTTTAAGAACAATATATTTAGGAGAAAGTTAACACTACAGAAACGTATAGATCCAATTCCTTGGAAATATCCATGTACACTGAAGTATGAGATATCCCAGCAGAACATAAATCAACAAAGATGTGATGTAAGTTAAACAAATACTTCAACTGTAATTTGATGGAAGCATCCCAAGCAACAACTAACTGAAGCATCTAATCCTTTACTAAATATTCAAACATACTGTTTATTGGCATAACTGTCTATAAACAAATATAAAAATGTTCTAACCCAGGCAATGTTACCCTTGAGATGTTAATTACGTACACCCTGAAAAAGTGTTGTGTGCTCAGATAAGTTTGCCTCGCCCAACATATCCTCATTTTAAACAGATTTTCTTAAGTGTAGTCAAGTCACTGAAGTCTTGTGCAGTGTGGTCTGATTCTGTGCTCAATTCCCCAAACTTATTTAACCACAGAACTCCTCTTTCATAGCACACCTATTAACATCTTCCAGAACTATCATTCTTTGATACAATTTGGAAAAAGTCCCAAAGTAAAGTATCTGGTGCAAAAAAGAATTCAAGCAACGTCTTCACCAGTTATGAAGAAAATACAGGTATATACCCTATAGTCCAGGGAAAAAAGACAGACCCAAGCTGACTACATAATTACAAATAATAAAAATCAGTCTCAATATTCCCAAAGTGCCCTTAAGGTTCAGAATTTAAACTTATTACTCGGGAAAACATTCACCCAAGCAGTGGAACAGCTATATAAATTTAACGAATCTACCTGTCTGTAAAAGAGTACTGTAGTAATCTCGCTGTATGTGCTGCTTGCTGGTGATGGGCATGTTGGCAGAAAAACATTTGGGGAATATGCTAGAGGAGGGGTTCTTCAAGACGGGCGAGATCGGACTGCGCTGGCTGCAGACGACGTGCGTGGGAGAATCTGAAGGTAAATAAAAACTCCAAAAAAATGAAAGGGGTAGTAAATTGCTTCTTTTCCTATCCCATGTTAGGTGAGCAATGGTTAAGGGAAAAGGGTATATTTAACACAGATAAAAGATAAGTTGCAGAAAGAGGGCACCTCCAAATATTTGAAGAAACATAGCTACTAAGGAAGGGACTGCCTGTCCTAGAGGCATTTAAGAACAGGCTGTGCCCACATGGTGGTAGTGGAACAGAAAGGTTTCAAGCATAGGTGAGCAGCTGAAGTAGAGAAAACAAAACCTTTAGGATACCTAGTTATAAAAGTTAACAGCCTTTAAAAACATCTTAGTGGTGATTTAACATCATACTTGATTCTACTTACTTTCCTTTTAAGAATAAAGAGTACAAACACACCAATGTGAATGTACTCAATGCCACAAGACTGTACACTTAAAATGTTTAAAATGGTAAACTTTGTTACGGACATTTAATGCCCAGCTGGGAAAAGGAAAATGTTTTAAGAAGATGTTGTCTTTAACAGCTTATCAGAAAGTTCATACTCAAGAGTGGGTATTGCTCAAAAGGATTCTAGCAAAATTTCTGGCTGAATGCTTCCTCTGCCTCAGAAAAGTGAGGGTGAGGGGGAAGCCTGGGCTAACTCATCACAGGCCACAGCTCCCCTCCTCAGCGCAGTCAGACCTCTACAAGCCCTCCACCCTCTTGCTTATTTCTGCCACTCTCCTCCCTGCTGAAGTCCTACTGATTTGTCTTACAAAATGTCCCCTTCTATAAATTGTCTTCCCTAACTCTTGTTCATGCAGACTTATTTCCCTTAGGTACACTTTTCACTAACCTCCATATTAGCCCTTATTCTTAAGTCTGACCATGCAGGTAAACTGTAAAAGAACAGAAGGAAAAAGATAAAGTCTAAGAGTACCTCTTTTACACATGCCCCTTCCCCAGCAGTCCCCCATGTCCTGTAGAAGAAGGGCCTCTCTTTTGTATAAACTTGGAATGTAGGCTGCCACCAGGGCTCCCAGCCATCTTGGATGAAAAGCCTAATGTGGCAAGTCAGTGGGATTAGACTCATAAAGTTTTCAGGAAAATCTATTTTAGTAAAAACTTATCTACTGTTGCTGCTTTTGGTGCCTTTTCAGCTTTCTATTCAGATTACGGAGTAATCCAGGTAGATAGTATATAAAACGTCTAGAACCAGAAAACTCCATCCAGTAAATAAAAAAGATGTTCGGAGTGGGGACTTCTGCTAATTCAACATGTAAAGCTGCCCCCCAGAGACTGACCCCTAAGCCTTATCTCAAAATTATACATACCCTCTCCTCCTGCCAGAAATTCCTCTGGGATGAAATATAAATAAATCTTTCATCTGCTCTTTGTGCGCTCTGCTAAAAGAAAAACTGGTAACAGCAGAGCTCACTCAGTTTGGTATGGACATTTCATGGCTGAAGAGGAGGCGACAGCTTCTCCATCGCCCTCTTTAAGCTCCCTGGAGCCACACTGACACTGATTCATTAGCACCAAGGAAGAACTGAACCCTTCAAAACGTCAGGAAGTCAGTGTTGCTTTAAAAATTCTCTTGGCATCAAAATTAGAGAACTGTCTATCTGACAGTTCTTTTCTACTAGTAATTGTTTCCATGCTATCTACTCACTATGACTGAGAACCGGATTAGAGATCCAGAGCTTCATAACACGTCATCATCCTTCGGGGTTATACAAAGGAGCAAAGAAGCAATGACACTGTTGATAAAAAATTCTTATTCTTGACTTTTATAGCCTACAAAGATCAGAAATTACTGCTACTTCCATGTAGCATCCAATGGGAACATACCAGAAATACGGACATTTTTTTCTCTTGATTTCTTGAAGTACCCAAAAATCAAGAGCTTGTCACCTAATAAGCCATCAAAATCAAAAGAACTTAAACATCTGGTGTTGTTAAGAGCTGCTACAACCTTTTTGGAAACTGACACTATCTATTAAAATTTTAAGTATTCAATATATTCTCTGACTCAGTAAGAAATCCAGAAATGAGTGCAATAGCCATCAATAGGGAAATCACTGAATTATATTCAATGAAATATTAGGCAGCTATCAAAAACAAAACAAAACAAAACTATTAGGCAGTTATGTACTGACCTGGAGACAGGTCCCTGATAAGCTGCTACAAGAAAAATATCAAGTTGTAGAATTGTGCATAATATTTTTTTTCTTTTTTTTTTTTTAAATCCTATGTGTGTGTGTAAACATACATTTGTGTGTCTTTGTGGGCTTAGAAAAAAGGATGAAAGAATTCCCACTAAGCCATTGTTACCTTAGACGCCCCAGAAGGAGCTGGGGGAGGGAAATTATTAACTTTTTCCTTATGTATCATTTGAATACAATCTATCTGCATTATCTGTATAATGTTTAAAATCTAATAAATTAAAACAACAACACACTAGGCCCTTTAATCATTCTTACCTTCTGCGGAAAGGTCCATAGTTTTAGTAAAACTTGGGGCAGTGCGTTTGAAGACCTTGGTTCTTTCTCCTCCCACAACCACCTCTGGTCCAAGTAGAGAGACCAACACTGCCAGGCTGTGAAGAGTAATTGCCACAATGGAATCGCTGGTATCACGCAGGCCCAGTAATACCTAGGAGTGAATTGGGTAGTAAGTGTACACAGCCATATTGCCTGTCTCTTTCTCCCCCCGTAAACAAGTAGTTGGGCTGCAATCAGATTGTGCTTGCTCAAGTGAACTTCATTTCTTAAGACACGTGTTCTAGGTCAGTAGCTCGCAACCTATCTGTGGTCAAGGACCAATATTTTCTGCTCCCAATCCATCACAGCCTGATACTTTTTCAGAAATTAAGTAGATAAATACATTAGAAATATATTAGGAATAAGATGACTCTGTTAAATTACTATAAAAGGTTTTAGATTTGTCCATGATGCCTGTTGACTCTTGCCTCCAAACCAAGGCCACAGAGTCCTCCCAAGAGCTCAGTGCTTTTAAGCCTACAGCACCAAGTATTCCCAGGTGGTCTTCCATCCAAGTACTAACCAGGCCTGACCCTGCTCAGCATCTGAGATCAGATGAGATGGATGCATTCAGGGTGGGAAGGCTGTAGACAATTCCCCAACCAAATTCTTCACGAATCTGAATACTCCCAACTGAAAGACAGAGTTGCTGAATGGATTAAAAAACTGAGACTCATCTACATGATGTCATAAGAGACTCACTTCAGGTGTAAGTACATACATAGACTGAAAGTGAAGGAATGGAAAAAGATGTTCCATGCAAATGAAAACCAAAAGAAGGCTGAGGTAAGTTATATTTGTATCAGACAAAACTGACTTAACACAAAGACTGTAATAAGAAACAAAGCAGGCATTACATAATGATAAAGGGGTCAAATCCAACATTTATAACATTTATAAATATTTATGCACTAAACACAGGAGCACCTAAATATACAAAGCAAATATTAAGAGACCCTAAAGGGAGAAACAGAGCAATACAGTAACAGTAGGGGACTTTAATATCCCATTTACATCAATGGATAGATCATCCAGACAGAAAGTCAGTAAGAAAACACTGGCCTTGAATGACACATTAGATTAGATGGACTTAACAGATATACAAAGAACATTTCATCCCAAAGCAACAGAACACACATTCTTCTCAAGTGCACACGGAACATTCTCCAGGACAGATCATATGTTAGGTGACAAAACAAGACTTGATAAATTTAAGAAGACTGAAATCATATCAAGCATCTTTTCTGACAGTAAAAAAACTAGAAATCAATTACAAGAAGAAAACTGGAAAATTCAAATATGTGGAGATTAAATAGTATGCCACTGAACAACCAATGATTCAAAGGAGAAATCAAAAAATACCTTGCAACAAATGAAAATGGAAATAAAACATACCAAAATCTATGGGATGCAGCCAAAAGCAGTTCTAAGAAGGAAGTTCACAGTGATAAGTGCCTGTCTGAAGAAACAAGAAAAATCCCAAATAAACAACGAATTCTATACCTCAAGAAACTAGAAAACGACGAACAAAGGAAGCTCACAGCGGAAGGAAGGAAATATCACAGCAGAAATAAATGAAATAGAGACTAAAAAGACAATAGAAAAAAAATTCAATGAAACTAAGAGCTAGTTTATTCAAAAGATAAAATTGACAAAACTTTAGCGAGATTCACCAAGAGGAGAGAGGACTCAAATAAAATCAGAAATGAAAAGAGGAGATGCTACAACTGATACCACACAAAGGACCACAAGAGATTACTATGAACAATTATATGCCAACAAATTTCACAAACCAGAAGAAATGGATAAACTCCTAGAAACATACAACCTATCAAGACTGAATCATAAAGAAATAGAAAATCTGAACAGACAGGTCAAGTAAGGAGATTGAATCAGTAACCAAAAACCTACCAACAAACAAAAAGTCCAGACACAGATGGCTTCACTGGTGAAGTCTACTAAACATTCAAAGAATTAATACCAATCCTTTTCAAATCTTTCCAAAAAAATAGAAGAGGAGGGAACTCATTTTAAAAGGCCAGCATTACCCTGACACCAAAACCAGAGAAGGATACCACAAGAAAAGAAAATTACAGGCCAATATCCCTGATGAATATAGATGCCAAAATACTCAACAGAATTAGAAAACAAATTCAACAATACATTAAAAGGATCATATACCATGATCAAGTGGGATTTATTCCAGTGATGCCAGGATGGTTGAACATCCACAAATTAATCAATGTAATACACCACATTAACAAAATGAAGGATAAAAATCATAGGATCATCTCAATAAATGCAGAAAAAGCATCTGACAAAATTCAACATCCATTCATGATAAAAACTCTCAACAAACTGGGTATAGAGGAAACATACTTCAACATAGTAAATGCCATATATGACAAGTCCACAGCTAACATTATACTGAAAAGCTGAAAGCCGTCTCTCTGAGATTAGGAACAAGCCAAGGATGCCCGCTCTTGCCAACACAGTATTGGAAGTCCTAGCCACAGCAATTAGGCTTGGGAAAAAAAAAAAAAAAAAAGATATTTAAATCAGAAAGTAAGAAGTAAAATGGTCACTTTTTGCAGATGACATAATACTATATGTAGAAAACCTTAAAGACTCCAACAAAAAACTTTTAGAACTAACAATGATTTCAGTAAAGTCAGAGAATACACAATCAATATAAAGAAACCTGTACCATTTCTATACACTAATAATGGACTGTCAGAAAGAGAAAGAAAACAATCCCATTTACAGTTGCATCAAAGAATAAAATACCTAGAAATAAATTTAACCAAGGAAGTGAAAGACCTGTACACTAAAAACTATAGGACACTGATGAAAGAAACTGAAGAAGACATAAATAAATGGAAAGATATTCTCTGCTCATGGATTGGAAGAATTAGTACTGTTAATAAACTGCCCATACTACCCTAGGCAATCTACAGATCCAATGCAAGCCCTATCAAAATTCCAATGGCATTTTTCACAGAAATAGAACAAACAATCCTAAAATTTGTATGAAACCACAAAAGACTCTGAAGAGCCAAAGCAATCTTCAGAAAGAAGAACAAAGCTGGAAGCATCACACTCCCTGATTTCAAACCATATT
Organism: Balaenoptera ricei; assembly: GCF_028023285.1. Taxonomy (NCBI): domain Eukaryota; kingdom Metazoa; phylum Chordata; class Mammalia; order Artiodactyla; family Balaenopteridae; genus Balaenoptera; species Balaenoptera ricei. The sequence goes on from NC_082639.1 coordinate 132,206,692, forward strand.
ACAAAGCTATAGTAATCAAAACAGTATAGTACTGGCATAAAACAGTCACATAGGTCAATGGAACAAAACAGAGAGCCCAGAAATAAACGTATAAATATATGGTCAATTAATTTATGACAAAAAGAGCCAAGAATATACAATGCGGAAAGGACAGTCTATTCAATAAACAGTGTTGGGAAAACTGGACAGTTACATGCAAAAGAATGAAACTGGACCACTATCTTATACCACATACAAAAATTAACTCAAAATGGGTTAATGACTTAAATGTAAGACCTGAAACCATAAAGCCCCTAGAAAAAAACATGGGCAGCAAGTTCTGTGACACCAGTCTCGGTGATGAGTTTTTGGATCTGACACCAAAAGCAAAGGTTACAAAAGCAAAAAACAAAGAAGTGGGACTACATCAAACTAAAAAGCTTCTGCACAGCAAAGGAAACCATCAACAAAGTAAAAAGGTAATCTGCTGAATAGGAGAAAATATTTGCAAATTGTATATCTGATAAGAGGTTAATATCCAAAATATACCAAAAAACTCATACAACTCAAAAACAAAAACAGTTTGATTAAAAAAATAGGTTGGGCTTCCCTGGTGGCGCAGTGGTTGAGAATCTGCCTGCCAATGCAGGGGACACGGGTTCGAGCCCTGGTCTGGGAAGATCCCACATGCCGTGGAGCAACTGGGCCCGTGAGCCACAATTACTGAGGCTGCACGTCTGGAGCCTGTGCTCCGCAACAAGAGAGGCCATGATAGTGAGAGGCCCGCGCACCGCGATGAAGAGTGGCCCCCGCTTGCCGCAACTAGAGAAAGCCCTCGCACAGAAATGAAGACCCAACACAGCCATAAAATAAAAATTAAAAATTAAAAAAAAAAGATGGAAAGCTGTCTTAAAAAAAAAAAAATAGGTTGAAGATATGAATAGACATTTTTCCAAAGATGACAGAAAGATGGTCACCAGGTACGTGAAAAGATGCTCAACATCATTAAACAACAGGAAAATGCAAATCAAAACCACGGTGAGATATCACCACACACCTGTTAGAATGGCTATTATCAAAAAGACAAGAAACAACAGGTGATGGCGAGGATGTGGAGAAAAAGGAAACTTTGTGTGCTGTTGGTGGGAGTTTATATTGGTGTAGCCACTATGGAAAACAGTACAGAGGTTCCTCAAAAAATTAAAAACAGAACTACCATACCATCCAGTGATTCTACTTCTGGGTATTTCTTTGAAGAAAAAATTACTAACTCAAAAAGATATATGCACTCCCATGTTCACTGCAGCATTATTTACAATAGCCATGATATGGAAATAATTTAAGTGTCTATTGATGGATAAAGAAAATGTAGTACCCACACAGGAAAACTATTCAGCCATAAAGAAGAATAAAATCTTGCCATTTGCAACAACATGGATCAACCTGGAGGGCATTATGTTATGCTAAGGGAAGTAAGTCAGACAGAGAAAGACGAATACTCATATGTGTGTGTGGTGGTGGGGAAGAGGACAAACAGAAAAACGAGCTCACAGATACAGAGAACAGATCAGTGGTTGCCAGAGGTGGAAGTGAGGAGGTAGGGAGGAAATGAAATGGGTGAAGAGGGTCAAAAGGTACATACTTCCTGTTATAAAATTAAAAAGTCATGGAGATATAATGTACAGCATGGTGACTATAGTTAATAATACTGTATTGCATATTTCAAAGTTGCTAACAGAGTAATTCTTAAAAGTCATCACAAAAAAAAGATTTTGTAACTCTGTATGGTGACACATGGTAACTGGGCTTATTGTGGTGATCATTTGCAATATATATACATATACACGCATATCAAGTCATTCTCCTGTACACCTGAAACGAATATATCAATAATGTACCTCAATTTTTTAAAAAAAGGTTTTAAATGTTAATTTTCCATATCTGTACTCACCTCATTGCAGAACCATAACAAACAGTTCATGGACTGGCAATATTCTGCAGAGCTCACTTAGAAACACTCATCTAGGTCACTAAGAGCTATGTTACCAGTCCTTGGCCTCTTCTCAGTTTTATACACCCATAAGGATAGGACCTTGAAACCTTCTTTATATCTGATGCATATAACACCTGCCCCAAACTGAGCCAATTTTGATCTCTTTCCTGGTAACAAAAACTGGAATTTAGAGAAACTGGTTATCTCTGAGGTTTGCTTAAAATGAGGACAGTGAACTTAGAAGCTATGGGTCAACCATGTTTGTCCATGTGTACACCAAATAATTAAAGCTGGTCTTCAAAAGTCAAAAGAGAAAGGAACGGAATGAAGACCATATGGCTGAGTCCCAGCTGAACTTGATTTCCATGTAAGGCAGAATGACATCCTTTGATTAAAGTGTCTCTCTCTCCTTTTTTTTTTTTTTTTTTTTTTTTTTTGCTTTAGCTTGTTTAAGTGGGTTTCAGTTACCTGCAACCAGAAGAATCTCGACTAAGACATTCACATGGAGCTATCGGGAGAGATTTTGCTCTGAATTGGCAAACATGTACGTAAGGACGGTGGCAGGCAAAGCATGTGCACCAGCCAGACACAAGCTATCAGGAGTGCTGGGCTCTGGTCCTCGCTCTGCCAGGGCTTCTCAGTATGACTCGGCCAATTAATCGCTTCATTATTCTGGTCCAGTTTCCTCATATACCCAAGATGAAGGTTTCCAACAGGACTCAATAAAATAACTAACAGGTCCAATGCTAACAAACCAGGCACTTTCTCGAAACAAAGCTGTACAAGTAAACTAAATCATGGTTAGAATTCTATCAACTGAATATGGTAATCGTAAAACAAGAAACCACCAAAGCCAAAAACCCAAGAGTCATCCTCAAAACTCTCCCATCTAGTGAGAAACTGAGCCCTACCCCTTCTACCCTTAATCACTGCCGCCATGTTTTCCCCAGTCCTTGTCATCTCTGAGCAGGACTATTCTAATAACTTCCTAGTTGAACTCCCTTAGTCCATCTTCCACACTGCTACCAAAGTGAACCCTGAAATCAGTCAAGTTATTCCCCTACAGGGGAAGTAGCTCCACTGAGAGTTTTCACTGCCTTTCATATGCTGAGTATCTACTTATTATTTGACCTCAGCTCAGTGCCAATTCTGAGACCTGTGATGGCATGTCTATTTCAGAATTAGAGTGCTTCATTCCTCTTCTAAATTTTCAGACACAAACTACAAGTAGGGTGACAACTACTGCTGCAGATGTAAACACAAAATGGTATGTTGTGGTAGCTAGGCTCTAAAGCCAGCCCCCAGTGAACCACACCCCCAGTATCCACGCCCTTGTACAAAACCACCCCACGGTGAACCTGGCCTGACTTCTGTGACTCACTTCAACCAAGAGAACGTGACAGAAGCGATGTTGTCAGTTTCCAATCTATGCCTTAAGAAGGCTGCTTGGGCACTTCTGGTAGCCTTGGGCAGCCAGCCATGTAAGAAGCCCACCCACCTTGCTAAGGAACTCATGTGGAGAAGTCACATGGGGGAACAGGGGCCCTGAAATGTCCTGAGACTTTATGGAGAGGGAGCCCCAGCTGTCCCGACGTCCCAGGTAAGCCCACCTTTCAACCTTCCCCTCCAAGGTGCCAAGGAGCTGTTCTGGATGTGTTATGGGGCCCCAGATGACTGCTGCCTCAGCTGACATCATGTGGAACAACAGAAACCCCAAGCTGAGCCCAATCAATCCAAAGAATCGTGAGAATTAATAAAATGATTGTCATTTTAAGGCACTAAGTTTTGGGGTGATTTGCTACACAGACAGCAAACATCTATTATTTCCGATCTACTCTCTCCTTGAAAGCAGGAAGTGTGTTACATACCTCTAGGGCCCCAGTACCTAAGCACAAGAACTGGCATAAAACCAGGCCTTATAATTTGTAAATAAATTAATCTCATAGAAAAACAAGTTATTTGAAAAATACCACGTGACCGATAAAATCTTTTAAAACCTTGTACTGACTGAGTTGAATAGCGTCTTCCAAAAATTCACGTCCACCCAGAATGTGACCTTGAAATGCATCATACTGGGTTAAATCCAATGACTGGTGTCCTTATAAAAAGGCCATGTGACAACGGAAGCAGAAATTGGGAGTGACAGAGCTACAAGCCAAGAAACGCTAAAGGGCTACCAGAAGCTGGGAAGAAGGCAAGGAAGGAGTCTCCCCTAGAGCCTTCAGAGGGAGCCCTGCTGACACCCTCGTTTTGGATTTCTGGCCTCCAGAACCATAAGAGAATAGATTTCTCTTGTTTTAAGCCATGCAGTTTGTGGTAATTTTTTACATCAGTTACAGAAAACCGATACAGACCTGGAGCCCTGGCGTGGTCAAATCTAACAGGCCCCCTGTTGGCTGACTGACAGGCTGAAAACCACTGACAGGAATCATCTCCTGTTCCTCTCAGTTATAATTTAATTATCTTACAGTAATTTAATTATGACACTTGCAGTTTATGTTCACAAAGCATCCCACAAACGAATCTCGTTCGTTTTCCCCCAAAGAATTAGCAAACAGAATTATTATAGTTTTTCAGGTTATAAACAGGTGAAAACCAAATATGTTAGTTTAACTGATTTGCCTGTGTGACTGGCCTGGAAATGCAACTTTAATTCCTGCCCTTTGGATCCCAGGAGGCGTTTAAACTGAAGTTCTGCCTCAGGCCTTCTCAGCTGTTCCCCAGACGCTCCAAAGCCCCCCTCCCTTCCAGCTCCCCGGCCCCCAGCACCCGCGGCGGCCCCCGGCCCCGCCTCCTCCCCTGGACAGCGCTGTGGGCGCGGCGCCCCGCCCCGCCCCGCCCCTACCTGGGGCAGGATGACTTTCTTCAGCTGCTCCTGGGTGAAGTGCTCCACGTAGGCCTCCAGGTGAGACAGCAGCACCGTCCGCACGTGCTCCTCGTGCACCTCAAACAGCCGCAGCAGCACGGGGATCACCCGCGCCTGGAACAGCGCTGGCGAGAGCAGGCGGGGGGCTCCTCCCCTCGCACCGTCTTCTCCCCAGGTCAGAGGGAAAAACAGCTCGTCATTTCGGTGAAAGCAGCACGAAGCCCGGCGCAGAAACTGAGCCCAGAGCTTCACACACGTTCTAAGTGCTCTTCTAAATTCTTACGTCCCAAACCAAAGGGAAGTGCTTCTTTTGACCCCAAATTACTCAAGGCTTAACTGTCTGAATCACACTCCACCTTGTAGAAGTGCTTCTGAAATACTCTATCATACTTAATGTACTATTTACATAGAAACCTCATGTTCTAATAGAATCCTGAGTCGACAGCTCTTTATATATTTACATCTAATCAATGAGGAATTTCATATACTAGATTCAACGGATATGATCGTTGCAATTTTATCCGCAAGCCAGGAAGTGTGTTAAATGCTACAGCAAGAGTTGGTGCCGACAGTCCTCTCCTTCCTAGTAGTTATGGTAGGTTATTGAACAGAGACATGCATCAGAATCATTTGGACACCTTTCAAAATACACATTTACCCATCCTTGCTCTGTCCCAGAACCAGTGGATCAGGCACAGGCAAATTTTTAAAAAGCTCCCCAGGTGGTTCGGATTACCATGAAATAATCTAGCACTGCTCAAATACGGACTAATAACTCCCAAACTCCGTAATTACCAATAATACTTTGAAAAAAAATTCACCTTTTTTGGGGCCAAGGAGGTAGGGAAGAAAACTCTTAACAGCTACTGGCTCTGCAAACACCAACTGATTAAGCAGAAGAGGCACCAGCCGTGAAGCTATTAATTCCTCTGACAGGCAGCTGACTCTGTCCAGGAGGAACCTGAGGGCAAAGAAGGAAAGCCCGGGAAATTGGCTGTGACTGTATCAACTCACTTGTACAGTTTAGACACATGCAGCTTTATTCCACTTCCATCAAAGTGATCAATCTGAAATGCAGCTAGAGAAACTGTAGCTAGGTCGGTCCCCAGGTATTTAAGAAAAACACAGAAGGTGTGAGGCAAGGCCAGCTAGTCAGTACATACACAACCTCCAATCCAAGCTAGGAAAATTTTTTCAACAAACGGCCCCTCATTAATAGCAAGAGTGTCTTCTTTCCCCGCTAATAAGCCAGAGGCTTTTTAGTCAATAAACGGTACTTTCTCAAGTTTAAAAGATGTAGGATATTACATTATCTAAAGTTTCCATGGTAAACAAAATACTAGCTTTTGTTACTCAACTTATTAAAACAAGCTATGTACAAGCACTTAGGAAATACACAGATATCAGGTGTAAGCAGTAGTAACACGCCACTATACAATCACCCTGAGCAGGTAATCCTGCCTCCTCCTTAATCGGGAAACAGGCCCCACCATGCTTTATCTCCTGCAAGCCCCTCGGCCACTACTGACAAACGGGTCCACACCGAAACTCACTCCCGGCTCCTTTCCAGGTTCCATGGATGCGACGGCTTCCTCTTACTGAAGGTCACCCCCACTGAGCCATTGCCCCAACACCCCCTTCTCCCCCAGGGCCATGCACCGACAGCCCCCCAACACAACTGCATCTTCAACTGCTCCCTCACTCCCCCACCAGCTCCATCCCCTCAGCCTACAAACATGCTCCAGTCTCTTCCAGCCTTAAAAACATCCTTGTTAAAAAGAAAAAAAAAAAAATCCTTCCTTGACTCCATTAGCAACTCTTTAGCAATTCTATGTTCCTCTTCTCCGAGCTTTTCAGGAGATTTTACCCAAAGTCCACTTTCTCACCTTCCACCCACTTCTCAATTCACTGCAGTTTGATTCGCTCTGCTGAAACAGCTCCAAGACAAGGTCATCAGTGTTCTCCTGACTGCTAAGTGAACAGGTATCTGTTGACTGCTCCTATCTTTCTGAAATTTTCTACTCCTTTGGAATACCAGCATTCCTGGCTCTCAACCTCCTCCAACCACTGCTTCTGTCTCATTCATCAGCCACTCCCTCCCCACTGGCCCCCTTACAAGGTTGGGTGCCTCAGGGTTACATTTGGGCCACTGTCCTTTTCATGCTACCCACTTTCTATGGGACAATGTCACCAACTACAGGCTGACGAAGCCTCACATTCGCCTCTAGCTCATCAGCTTAAGACCTCTCTCCTGAGCTTCAGACCCATCTGCCCAAAGGCCCACGTACATCTCTATCTGAAGTCCCACAGACACTTCAGACCAACACACTGAATGCCAAATTCTTCATTTTCCCTGCATGAAGGTTCTCTCCTCCAGTATTCTCTAACTCTTTTGGTGATAATCACTAAGGCTTGTCGGTCTGTTTTAATATTTCTTACCGGTGTCTTCTTCACTGTACCATCACTGCCCTCACATGAGGCCTCACATCTACTACCTGGCCTACCGCAGTCTACCAACCGACCCAAGTCTTATGTGAAATAAACCTGTGCAAACAGAGTGAGCCACCCACGAGGAGACAGCCATCTCACAGCCCGTTTTCACTCCTTCGGTGGTTTCAAGGCCTGAAGTCCACTGCTTACCGGTAGTGTCAATACTCCTAACTGCCACGTCCAAGGGTGCCCACCCCTTGCCCTCCAGCAGGACCCAAGCGCTCATCATTCCTTGCACAAGACATACTGTGTCTTGCCTCTGTGCACCGGTTCATGTTGCTCCTCTGCCTAGAATACCTCTTCTCTAACCTCCTTCTCCTCCATCCTCTGTTGTTCTCAGGACGACCCCCCCCCTAAGCTCCATCACTGTTTAAGAGTTATCAGTCTGTATCTGTTTCCCTCACCAGAACTATCCATCTCAGGGCCTAGAAAAGAGCCTGACGTATAGGAAATGTCACTAAACTTTAAGAAAACAAATGTCTGACTCATTCTCTCTAGGACACCTGAAGTGATTACATGGTCTTAATCCAAGTTACGGAATTTTAAGGCCTGAATTTTCTAAACTTACTTGAAAAATTCAGCTTTTTCCTCTTCACTCTTCAATGTTAAACTTTTCAAGAAATTCACAACTTCTAGAAAATCATTCCTAAATGCCAAAAAAAAAAAAAAATGCAGGACAACAGATTAAAGATGGCGTGTCAAATATTGAAGCCATAACCACAGACCACACCACAATAATATTCAACAAAGAAACATTCCCCTGTGCCACTTGGAAGATTCTATTATAACTAAGTAGCTTGTAAGACAAATACTATGGAACAAGTCCACAGGGAATTTAATATTTTAAGAATATCAAAGAGATTCGTCAAGAGGATACACGCTTAACCACACACACATGTGCGTACACAAACGCTAACAAACGCTAACAAACACTGCGGTTTCAATCATCATCATAATCATCCAAACTTTTTGTTGTAATAGGATGTGGTTACATGAACTATCCTGGGAGAAATGGTATTACCATTACAAAATAGTTGCTGATTTTCAAGTCTCCTTTGGTGAAAACTATTAAAGAGGGTTGGGGAAAGAGGAATTTCTGGTACAAGTCATAGGGATCTTCTCAGTTCTCCTGCTGTAGTTGTCTGGTCACTTTTGCAGCCAGGCAGGGAAGAGGGTGAGAGGAGTGGTCAGTTTCCTGCAGGGTCTCCAGAGAGTCCCGAGGACACTCAGCTCCAAGTGAACGTCGCCCCTGGAAAGGAGGCTTCAGCAGCAGCCTGCGGCCCCCGCCAGGACAGCTGACCTCCTGGGTCTCCACTCCTCACATTGACATCTGTCTCCCTCTGGCTCAGCGGCAGAGAAAAAGCACAAATGCCTTAACTGAAGTGTAATCAGATTGGCTCGGCTGCCTCAGCGGGAACTGCCGGCCCTCCTCCTGCTGCCGCCTCTGGCAGGGCTTTCCCCTCACGTGTAACAATCAGATTTGGGGGAGAGGGAGCCGGTGTGTGGTTTTGGCTTCCCTCTCCCGTCTCTGTTTAATACCCAATTCTTACTAAAGAACTCTTATCACACATAGTAATGAGAGCATCTATTTACTGTAAAGGATTCTTCTTTGTAGACATTCTATACCAAGATAAATAAAGTATCACTATGAATCACCCAAAAAGACATGGAAATACCTTGGTTAAAAGACTCATAATGGGAAAGGTTTGAACAGTTTCCCTGGAGCATAAGTGACAAAACCCTTGTAACTACAAGGAAAATACCCTCTCTGCCTTGTTTAATAATATACCCGCCCCATCCTTAGAGGTAACTGTTCCCCTCCAGGGATAATATTAGTTTTCCCTTCACTCTGGTTTCTCTCAGGCTTTCCGACTGCAAACACATAGGATTTTTAGTTTCTGACATAAAATTGATTTTGCTAATAAAAGTCATGAATGTGGAGTTAACCTGTGCAGAAGTTCTGCAGTCATGGAAATTAAAAAATAAAGGACACATAATTAAAACTAACCTGGAAGAGAGGTTCAAAAACACCTCTGAATCCAGCGACAGTATTAACAGCTACACTGTGCCCTCCCTCTAAATTGACTTCTTTGCTCTTCCATCACGTATCACTAAACAAAGAAAACAATCTTCTGCCTGAAGAAAAATCAGCTCATTTCCACACCCACCCCCCCCCGCCCAAGTAAAATTCAACAATAACAGACTCGTATCACAATGGCAGCAAAAAGGAGAGGCCATGTTTATTAAGTTCCTCAATTAACTTCCAACTGTAAACCACTGGACACAGCCTAGCTTCTTCCCATTCAGAAGCCCTAAGTAATCTAGCTATAGTTTCTAGACCCAGGCCCTCCATGACAATCAAGGAGTTCGAAAACTTCCTATCTGTGATAGGAACCTGAGAGGCAACCTGATTTCTCCCTCTGTTTTCCCAGGTGGACATGATTCACTCTCTTCTAATAATGAAGGACAGCAAGAGCAGCGAAAGGGACCGCATCATTTGGTCCTCCAAAACCCAGCGCTGGCGCATAACCCGCAAGAGAGCAGGCGGGCATCGGCGGGGAGCAGCCAGCGTGTCACCCCGGGCGCCCTCACCTGAAGAAGTCGTGGGACAGGAGGGTGTGGAGCGCTGGCCGACAGTTTGGAGTGGGATTCAGCAGGGTTGAGTGCAAGGTCTGCTGAAAGCTGGAGAGAACATCCGCTGAAACTGAAATCCAGAGCGACAGTTAGTTTCCAAGGCCGTCTCCCTCTTTTCAGGACCTCTATAGCTGGAGACTGACGAGAGCAAAAACCAACCTGTAAAAGCCCAAACAAACAAAGCCCTGGCTGTTGCTGAACAGCTTCCTGCTTGCCTGAAGCCAAACTCCTTGGCAGGTGTAGAAAATTGTCCTGCCAACACATCCAAGCCCCTGCTCACGTGCCTCCCCTTGGAAGCCCTCTCATTTCCCGACTGTCAGTTTAACTCAGCTCAGGCCCAGAGGAGGAGGTTTAATAAGCGGCAGGTTTGAGGGCCTTTTCAACCAAGTCTCCTCACCCACAGAACACAGGAAGTTATCTGAATGACTATATTTTCAATTCTCTCGGGGGTGGTACATAATTGCCACCATTCTAGACACAGTGAAGAACAGTGAGTTCGTCATCCACCAAGAACGCCTTAGGGTTTAATTCTCAAGTGTTTAGGCTGGGACAACGCAGAGCTGACAGCCGAATGGTGCTTGTGACTGCAGAGCACCGCGTGAACCGGGAAGAAGAAACTGCGTCAGAGCTGCAGCAATGTGAGATATAGGCCGGTAAGGGGCCTAATGGGACATGGACCCCAGGACACTTAAAGGGTGGACGACTGAAGGCCTGGCGTGGCTGGAGGAGAGTGAAGCAGGCTGCCGCCAGAGAGCTCAGAAGAGACCTATGGGTTCAGTGGCCTGGGCTTTGAGGGCCAACAGAAGAAAAAAGTATGAGTAAATGAAATCACAAAGAAAAAAATCAAAAGGACTTCGAAAAAATAAAGATAAAGAAACGTTAATCTTGATTTAGAAATTAATAAAAAACTTTGAATCTTCCTCTACTCTTCAGATCATTACATATACATCAATAACAGCATTCACTTACTTAGTGGCTGGCTTGATAAGGAATCGTCTTTAGACCATAAATACCAATTAATAAGATAATAACATATGATATTCATAGCCATAGTTCAAAGTGCTTCCTACTTAAAATTCTTTTAACTATGCAAAGTAAAGAAACCCAAAGCTTCTTCCCTCACTGCTATGAGGATCTGCCCTAAACAACTTACTTGGTAAGCAACAGCTCCTTACTATGATCAAAGACTGCAGTGCTTTGAATACACACAGAACAAGCCATGGATGATTTTCCTACTTATTCTGTGGATGCAGTAGCGTAACTCCAACTCACCCTGTTCACTTAAGATTGTGAGCAAACTTTCCACCAATGTCCCAAAAGAATACGCATCCCGAGCATGTCCGTGTGACTCTGGCAGAGTTGTGAATTCTGGAAACTAAAAGCAGTAAAGACCATTAAAACCAGAGGATCTGCTTTACAAACCATTTCTACTTTTCTCTGAAGCACTTTCTCCCACTTTCATTATACTCAAAGCTAACTACATATTACCACACACAAATTTATAGGCTCTTAAAACTATTAGTGAATAGAATTTATCAAAGATACTAATAATATCAAACAAGGGCAAAAAGAAAAAAAGGTCAGAATATATGTCTGTGGCTTTCAAAAATATTTTTGACTGCAAACCAGAGAAAAAAAATTATCATAATTATCATTATCAACATATGCATATACATGTATAAATACATATCAGAAACAAAAGTTTCATAAAACAGTATTTAGCTTTACTACCCAAGATGTCCAATGATATTTTCTATTTTATTCCTTTCTTTTTCTCCCTTAAAATGCTGGTCAGGACCCCTAAATTGATTCAAAACCCACAAATCATCAGTTTGAAAAACACTACTATATATACATAGTACTGACTTGAGTAAACCTGAGTTATTTCAAGTCTTAGGTTTATGCTTAAGTTTATAGTTGGGTTTGTATTTCCTGTAAAGCACACTAAATATGTCTTTGGGGGTCAATGTCTATAGTGGTTAAGAACAAATTTAGAGAAAGCAGCTGCTTTTGAATTTACTGGTAAATACACTCTTTCTTTACCAGCACCATAATATTAATAATTGCTCTTCCTTACATCTTGGAATCCCAACTAATGGCCAGATAGGCAGATGACTGGTTGGGTGAAGCACAGAAAAGGGCTCGGATCTTGCCTCCTCAGCTCTCATGGCTTCCAATAATGTACAAAGACTTACCATGAAATAGCTACGAAGCGCCAACCCTGCTCACTGAGGTACCTCTTATCTTTAAGCACTATCACGGGTGTCTATATGACCAACAAATGTAAGCTGAGTGTCAAGAAAAAGGCTTTCTGCTGTGATGATACAATAAATCTTAGAAGCCTTCAAGGCCAGAGGAATTATGAGGCGTCTATAACTTAGCAAAGAAAGAGGTGGGCAGAGGAAAGGTTTTTTTAAAGTTTCATACTCAGTTACACAAAGAAGCCTTCATTACATCTGAAGCGTATCCTCTTACCATCTCTTCAGGAGGGATAGATGCTGGGTCCCTTACTGACCGAATACTCCTTAGAAACTAGACAGAGAAATAAATTAAGGAAAGTAATTCAAGCGTATGTTTGGTGAACCAATCTCTTACATTAAGTTACAAAAGCAAAAAGCAATGGAAACAGCAGCAATGAAACCTTCAAACCAATGCCACACATTAAATGCATAAATTTAAAATCCTGATAACTGAAAAATGTAGACACAGTACCTGGCATGGCACAAGGCTTAGTGGAAAATAAATTATCAGTTCCCTTTCCTTTCCCCTTCAGCTGGTTTAACAGAAACCCTCTGGTGTTCAGAGGCATCTCTGTAACTGATTTCCTTATAAGGGAATTAGAAATACTTCTTTCTCATCCTGCATAGATACTAACAAATAAAAGCCTTCTCTAGCGGAGAACAAATCTATCATTAATCTGCTCACTGAGTCAAGTCAATCATAAGGTTTGCTGTCACATGAGATATAATGAGGACCTTATAAACTACAGAGACAAAGCCAACATCCACAGAACAAGTACATTCATTCACTGATTCAAAGATTATTTTTCAAGAGCTTATATGTCCCAAGCGCCATTTAGGGCACCAGGAATACAAAATGAATGCAATAAATCCCCGCCCCCAGCCAGGTGCTCGCAACCTAGAACGTAAACTAAGAACTTCGGTACCGTGTGCTGGCTGAGTGCCGTGGAAGCCCAGGAGGGGACTACTCGTGCTGGGTAGGGAACGCCTGGGGGAGGGCTTCATAAAGAGGAGACTTAGCCAGATCCAGACTTCAGCTAGGCGTCAGCCCGATCTTACATCCTGCAGAGAACCCAGGGGAAGAAAGGCATCCCAGCAACAGAAAGAAAGAAGGCACACAAAGAAAGAAGAGGGTGAAGGAGGACCACCCATGAGAACACAGCTGAGCTGCGTGGAACAGGATGCAAGCGGAGTGTAGCTCAATAACTGAGTGGTATACGGAGCTAAAGGTAGGCTGGGGAGGAGACTGTGAAGGGCCTTGTATGCCATGGTAAAGAATCTGGGATGAACCCCACAGGAAGAATTATGTCCTGGTATACTAATTAGATGGAAGCTGACTTCTGAGAAGAAAGTGATCAACAGGGGCAGAAATAATAAAGGAATGTCTTCGTGGTGGAAGGAGCATTTGAATTGAGCCAGAGCCCCTGAAGGTGCACATGCAACAAGGCCCCCGTGTGGAAGCTGCACACAAGGGAACAAGGGAAATTAGGCCGAGCCAGGAAGTCAGGGAGTCACCCTGTCAATAGGGAAATTATGATGGGAGTGGTTTTTCTGTTTTAAAAAGAGTTAAGTCTAGTGGCAACATGCAAGATGGTGAAAACAGGAAACAAAACAGAGAATAGCAAGGTTGCTCAACCCAGGAGGGGAATATGTAGATCACTGTCAGACAAAATTACTGTTCAAGAAGTACCACAGGCAGCAACAATACAGCCCACTAGGAGGAGCTGAGATGCACAGCTCCTGATGCCAGCTCTTCAGACATGACGTATGACTCTGGACAACTTGAACGATTGTTCAATGAACAGTTCTAATGTACCTAATATGTGTCAGGCACTATTCTAGGTGGATATATAAAGATAAGTATACGAGACTATCACCCTCAAGAAGCTCAACCACTAGTAAAGAAGACAGACACATGAAGGTAATTTCAATATTAAACATTCAATGGGAAAATTAAGTACAGGCTACTACAGGAGCACAGAGGACGGGCATTTAATTAAAAATTTGACCAAGCCACTCTACCTCTTTCAGTCTGATTCCTCAACTATAGAATGAGGAGAAAAGAATAAATGACTCCTAGTCTCCCCCTGGAGAGTAAAATCCCACAATTCTACGAATATGAGTATTGACAAAAAAGTCAAGTCTCCGAATCTGAGATCACACTAACATTGAAGGAAAGTCCCTAGGGGAGAACCACACACCAAAATGCTATCAAATTCTGAATAACAAAGAGGGCCTGTCACCTGGCTTACCTCTGGTGTGGCCTGAGGGACTTTACAGACTGTTTCCATTCCTCCCAGCTTCCAGTGCCCATCTTCACTCACAAACACAGATGATAAACAGACATTGTTGTGTGTGAGGTGTCCCTGGAAAAAAAGAACAGGAAGAAGACTGCCACTCCAATTTTCTGAGTAGAAGTTTTAAAAAACTAAGTACTCATTACCAAAAAAAAAAAAAAAAAAAAAAAAATTATGGCAAGTCTTCCTACTTGTGGCATAATAAACAGAACTACAACTTTAAGGAATGACGAATTGAATGAGGCTGCTTAAACATTATGAGGTTAGAAAAAAGGGAAAAAACACAATAGAAAGGCTTATCTCCCCCTGCCTGGTGAGGCAGGTTAATAAAGACGTAAAAGCCACTGCACAGGTATTACACAACCCCATCTCCATGGGAGGCAGGAGATACAAGTGTCCTTAAACATAAATTTGCAAGTCTTTTTAACCTACATTGTATGCTTCAAATGCCTTTAAAGGTACAATTTATCTTTGCTCCCATAGGTTACTGTATTAATTTTCTCCTCTAAATTCTTTCTCACCTACATTCTATCACGAACCCAGATCCACTTCACCTGAAATCTTGTCAGTAGGCATTAAAAAAATTCTGCCTGAAGAAGAGGAAAATGGAATGATAAGGACCACCAGAAATATCCCACAGACCACAGAAGAGCCAAATTTAAAACTATAAAAAATAGTACAGTCAAATAAATGAGAGGGAAGAAGAAAACGAGAACAGGGTTGAAGTATGTTTTTCTCCAAACCAGAAATTATTCCAGTGGATAAGTGCATTTTAAATATTCTACCCACCAGATCAAATATGTACACGTTTTTATATAAAACACTCCAAGTTATATATTTTTTAAAGGAAAGCTTAAAATAGTATGCATGGTGTGTTTCCGCTTGAGAAAAAGCAAAGGAGAATAAGCACAGAGATATCTGCTTTCTACACACAAGGAATATCTCTGGACCAACACACTGATCATCATGGTTGTCGATGGAGAGAAGTAGGGCGCTGGATTCAAGGATGAGGCAGGGACTTGTTTTTCCCTATCTGCACTCTCATACTATTCAAACTTTTTACCACATTCATGCATTTCTCCAACAAAGAAAATATTCCTCCACAGTGGGGCATTAATAATTCTACTTATGTGAATCTTAGACATACTTTAAGAGATGATAAATCCAAAGTGATATTTGGAGAGTCTGTCTCCCAATAACAGAAAATGTTTTAAAAACACATTAAGATGAGTCAAATGCAAGTGCTTCTAACTTACAACTGGTGTTTTTAAATCTGGGGGGGTTGGGGAGAGGGGCTGCCAAAGGCCTTAATACTTTAGAATGTAAATTCCATTAACAAATAGTAGCTCAATAATACCCTTAAGAAATAAACAAGAAGTAAACAAAATACTCTATCCCCTTCATAGCAAACATTGCCACAGTGTTAGGGGCTCTCTCTCTTTGGTACCACCTACTTGAATGGAAAGGGGTGTGTAAAACTCTGCCTCTTTCTAAGAAATGGTAATTTCTTTCTTTAAAATCTAAAAAAAAAAAAAAACTCCTGAAAACAAATAGGAACGTTGGTCCATCAGCAGCACCGATGTTAGTAAACCTTTATCTTGACTTAATAACAAATACCAGCTGTAGCTATTTTTATGTAAAGACTTATCGAAAACTAGAGAGACTATAGTAAACTGAAATAAAGTTCTATAAATAACTGCCCAGGGACAAAGAACTTGTCGCCTGTTCCCCAAACCACCTGTCTGTCTGTAGCATCTTATATGCTGTTTTCCCTCAGGAAGCCTTCTGATAAGAATAGTAACTTATGATTTCTACAGACACCGTAATTCACCAGCACTACCCCATGTATCAGCCTCCTCCCACCACCCCACCCCTGGTCTACATGAAAGCCTGTGAGGCAGACTGTGTCCAGGTTACTTACTCTGTCATGAAGGAAGATAAGAGCCAGCAATATATCATAGATCCCAGCACAGACCTCTGCAGAAGACAATGTTTCCAAAGCCACTTCCAGAGGCTGCACTCGCTCAGTGACAAGATGAATACCATCTGCTTCCACAGTGCAAGATAAAAATCTTAGCAAGCACGGGTGACGAAGTGTCTTCAAGTGCTTTAAAAATATAAACAGAAGAGTTGGTGAAGTTAATGACTCAAAACAAGATTAACTATAGTGTCATTAACATTGTAGTCAAGTCAGAAAATGTATTCTTACATTCAAGGTCTTTTCCAGCTCCCTACCTCTCCCACCTACCCCCGCCAAGTTTCAAAAAAGGCAGAGAAGAATACGTGACTTGCTCTGACAGTATTCACTTTACCAACATTTACATTACTCTACAGAGAATTCCAGTTCCACTATGGGAGGGTAAGCCCCCCAAGAGCCTAGATCTCCAATGATTACTGCTATAAACTCCTAACAAAGTGCCAAAAACAACTACCTAAGAACTCTGAAAAGTAAACAAAAACACGTAGATTATGGAGGGGAGTCACCCACTGGGGGGAGTTTCCCGGTTCAGGGAATGTCCCTTCTCACAGCTGTGCACTGAAGGCGGTCCCCAGGTGCAGAGCAGTGCAGCAAAGGTGGCTAAAACGCTGAGAGAAACCTTGCCATCTTTCTGGCCAGGAGAACCAAAGCAGGGCTGAGTATGAGGAAGCTGCCCCAGAGGAGAGAGGGCTAAGGGAGGGAAAAGGAGATGCCCTAGTTATCTGTATACCTACGCAGGTCTCAGACTAACCCCTGAACCAAACACGCACAGGACAGACCCAAACGAGCACAGCAAAGTTTTGAGAAATGAACTAAGGTTTGAACTACCATGCACAGGAAGGGTGGTAGGAGAGTAGTTAAAAAAAAAAAGAAGAAGAAGAAGCAGCTTGAACCCAAGGGGACTGACTGCCTGCAAACAAAAAACATCAATATTCTCCAGAGGATTACAGCAGAACCAAGGTCTATGCAACAGGACATTCAAAACGCCCAGAATGCAATCCAAAGTCACTCAACTGACAAAGAACCATGAAAATGTGAAAAGACAACCAACAAATATCAACCCCAAGATTGACCACCAGATAGACCAGAGGGAGAATTATCAGAAAGAATTTGAAGCAGCTACTATAACAATTCCCCCTGGAGGTAAAGGAAACAGTTATGAGATAAGTGGTAAGATAGAAGTTCTCAGAAGAGACATGAATGTTACATAAAAGAACTAAATGGAAATTTTGGAAATTAAAAATAAAATATTACAAATAAAAAATTAAATGGATGGACTGAAAAACAGAATGATGATGACAGAGGCAAGAGTCAGTAAACCTGAAGATGTTAACCAATCTAAAGAACAAAGAGGAAAAAGTATTAAAAAAAAAAAAAAAGATCAGAGCTTTAGAAAACTGGGTGACGATAACAAAAAATTTAATGCATATAATTGGAGTTCCGAAAAAGAAAGAAGAGAGAATTGGGGCTAAAAAATATAATGGCTGAAAACTTCCCAAATCTGGCCAAATACTTAAGTTTACAGATTTAAGAACTTCAATGAACACCAAATAGGATAAATAGAACTACATTATGATCAAACTGCTGAAAATCAAAGATATATTAAAAAATGTTGGAAGCAGCTAGAGAAAAACAACACAGGTGGAGAGAAATAACAAACTGAATGATACTAATTTCTCATAAGAAAACAGAGTCCAAAAGACAAAGGGGAACTATCTTTAAAGCAATGAAAGAAAAAAAAAAAAGATCAGCCCTGAATTCTGTATCTAGCAAAAATATCCTTTAGGAAAGAAGGCAAAATAAAGGCATTTTTGATCATGGAAAATAGAAAAGTTGTTGCTACAAGATTTGCTCTACAAAAATGTTAAAGTTCTTCAAGCTGAAGAGGAAATGATATCAAAGGGAAACTAAGATCTTCAGGAGTGAAGGAAGAGCATCAGAAACCAGAAATAATAAACCTCAGGATAAATTTGAAGGTTACTTTTTAACTTCTTATTTAAAATATAGATGCCTACGTAAAGTAAATATTGTTAACACTGCCTGGTGAGATTTTCAATGTGTGTGATGTATATGTATGCCTGTGTGCTAGTGTGCACGTACAGTTGATATATATGTAACCAAAGAACGGCAGGGTTGGGGGCTGGAGACACCTATATGATTCCAAGGCTTCTACATTTTATTTGACTGTGGTACAATACTAACCAAAAGTAGACTATTAAAAGTTAGTTATGTATACTGAAGTCCTTAGTGCAACCATTTTAAAAAAATAAAGAAATACAGACCCCAAGTCAAGATAAATTAAAATGGAATACTAAAAAATACTAAAATATTCAACCATCTTTAAAACCTCTTTTTATCATCTAGAAAAGTGATCGTCAAAGGTTTTTGTTCACACACTTCACACCAGTAAAAAGGTTAAATATGTAGCTTATGCATGATATATATTATATGAACGTATAATATATATTTTGTATATATATGTTATATATATAAAATACATATACTACTATAAAACACCCACAAAACAGAAAGTACCAGGACTTCCCTGGTGGCGCAGTGGTTGAGAATCCGGCTGCCAATGCAGGGGACACAGGTTCAAGCCCTGGTCTGGGAAGATCCCACATGCCACAGAGCAACTAAGTCCATGCGCCACAACTACTGAGCCCGCAAGCCACAACTACTGAGCCCTCATGCCACAACTACTGAAGCCCGCACACCTAGAGCACATGCTCCTCAACAAAGAGAAGCCACCGCAATGAGAAGCCCCCGCACCACAACGAAGAGCAGCCCCTGCTCGCTGCAACTAGAGAAAGCCCATGTGCAGCAACGAAGACCCAACGCAGCCAAAAATAAATAAATGGAAAAAAAGAGAAAGTACCAAAATAAAAGATTAAAGGTAAACTTAAATAGACATTCTTGATATATTTTCCCCAAATGGCAATGAATCATACTGCACAATCCCTAGGGTATGGATAACCCACTTTAGAACCTCCTAATACGGAGTATTCTCCCCCAAAACACACACCTTTTTCCTTTGTCCTATTTTCTTAGCAGACAAAGAGTATACACAGATGGATGACAAATATAAAACAATTTTGTGTCTGAACACGAGAGGTTAATTCTGTTGAGTTGCTTTCCTTCCCTGGTTGGTTTTATAACAGACTTACGAGATCCAGATTTTTCCAATCTCCACCCATGCTGTTTACCCCCTAAAATTTGACCTGAGTAACTTAGGAGATCCATAAGCCAAAATTCCCAACCCAGGTAATAATCTTATCATGTATTTACAGCAAAACTTAAATGCTGGATTGGTGGTTTTCCTTACAAATCACCCAGTTTTTCTAAAAGAAATTACATGACTTTAAATCTCCGAGTTCTACCCTGTACAATCCACTGGACATTGGGGAAGCCTTGTAAACCAATCATCAAATTGGGAGGAGACTGATGGAAAATTTCACTTGGAGAACAGCCCCCCAATATAATATCAGGTTTCATTTTCACAAATAAGCAGTTACTTTGGAATGTTCCAAAACGTCTTCTCAGAAGAACATGGGATAGTTGAAGAGCCCATAACCCAGCATTGGTACAAGTTTTATATCAGTCACCTCACATTTGTCTATTAAACTTCTCCCAGGTAAGATCATAGGAGAATCTTCTGAGTGGATTGATTTGTCCAATTTATTTTCTTATCTCAAATTTTGCCAACTCTGGGGATAGCCCCAATAGGATTTTTTGTTTATTCTTAAGAAGGAAGCTGTTACTCTCCCCTGATTTACTCTAATAAACAAAAAAGAGTTACGAAAATTTTTTTAACTAGCAATTATAAACCATTAATTTGTATATCAGCTTTTAAAACAAGCCATACATACCCATATAAATACAGCAAAGGTCCAGATAAGCCAAGAACTGTGCTAGCAGGTTGGCTGAATGCGTGTGTGTTAAATGAAGGGAACTTCCTACGGGTATCTCTGGAGCTGTGGTTTCCAAGTAAAATTATGCAGCCTCTTTCATATTTTCATTATAAGAAACATTTCAAATAATTTGCAAGCCAAACATGAAATACTTCATTTTTGCCTGTTCAGGAAAAAGTCTTCATTCAGCTTTTGTGTCTTAGGGCTCTAATTATTCTCCTTTGGTTTTAAACCTTCTTTTATTCTCCTTCTAATACTCAGGGCAGACTAGTAAGTCAGAAGGAATGCTACCTGGTTCAGTGCTGGCATGAAAATACACAGTCAATAAATGTTCACCTGATTAATAAATAATATGTTCTATTTTGCTTCTGTTTATCCTTTTAACCTTACACGACCAGCAAAATTCTTTATCCGAAATGACTTCTTGTTTGTTGAATGAAGAATGGGATAACTCTTGCATGATTCTGAACAAAGCTCTTAACTTAGCAAAAACCTTACTTGTCACTCCCCTTTGGCACACACAACGTTATGCAAAAATTATGCACAGATTCACAGGAAAGGTTAGCAGTTACGAATCAAATACATCCAAGCTTCTGCTGCTCCAAAGAACAGAGGGAACAACAAGAGGTATTTGCTAAGTGTAACTAGGATATTTTCTCAATGAACATCAATTAAAGACATAAATGGCTCTTGTTCTGGTGAAGACAGGTGACTGCTGTCAGATGAGAGTGACTTGAAAGCATTTGTCCCAAAGTTACTGAATGCCTATCACATCTCATTCACTGTACTAGGTGCTGGTCTCTGAAAAAGGATTCTGAGTAAGGGCCTTTATTATTAAATATGAGTAGTACTAGATAATGTGCCAATATGTATACTTATCTATGCCCACACAGAGATGTTAAGTGTGTGACTCTAGTCTTGAATATAAACTATCCCTACTTTTCAGGAATCAGTTACCCAGAGAATTAATTCAAGCCTTAGGGGCTTAAATTTTCATCACCATTCTACCTCTAATTTGCTACTTCACTTTGAAAACAACACAAAGTAGTAGTTCTTAACTATAGATCAAATTCACTTGCAAGTTTTAAGACAGGGAGAAAGCCTTAATTTTACTCTATTAAAGAAATAATGACAAAATAACAAGATGCCTATACTAGAGGGCAAGAATCTTCAGGGAGAAATATTCTTCCCTTGTACCCTTAAGATGCAAATCTGAGATAAAGACGGTAAGTATGTTCTGTCTTTAAATGCCCACCGCCTGTAGGTTAGATCATAAACTAGGAATAAAATGCAGAAAGGGAAAGGAATAAAGAATTCTACGTTGTTCCTTAAAAAACTAAAAACAGAGCTACCATATGACCCTGCAATCCCACTCCTGGACATGTATCTAGAGAAAAACATGGTCCGAAAGGATACATGCACCCCAATGTTCATTGCAGCACTGTTTACAATAGCCAGGACATGGAAGCAACCTAAATGTCCATCGACAGAGGAATGGATAAAGAAGATGTGGTACATATATACAATGGAATATTACTCAGCCATTAAAAAGAATGAAATAATGCCATTTGCAGCAACATGGATGGACCTAGAAATTGTCATACTGGGTGAAGTCAGACAGAGAAAGAGAAATATGGTATGATATCCCTTATATGCGGAATTGGAAAAGAAATGATACAAATGAACTTATTTACAAAACAGAAACAGACTCACAGACTTAAAGAACTTATGGTTACCAGGGGTGGGAAAGGGATAGTTAGTGAGCTGATGACATGTACACACTGCTATATTTAAAATAAATAACCAACAAGGACCTACTGTATAGCACAGGGAACTCTGCTCAATGTTATGTGGCAGCCTGGATGGGAGGGGAGTTTGGGGGAGAATGGATACACGGATATGTATGGCTGAGTCCCTTTGCTGTGCACCTGAAATTATCCCAACATTATTAATCGGCTATACTTAGATATAAAATAAAAAGTTAAAAAAAAAAAAAGATTTCTATGTTGGAAAGCCTGCAGTTGGGTGCTGCTGGGATACCCAGGTGGAGATATTCAAGAGGCAGGTGGAAATATAGATCTGGAGTTCAGACAAGAGGCTTTGACAGATATTTAGAGAAGAAAGGATGAGACTGTGAAGTCTGAAAACTGTGGTGGGAGCTGGCAAAGGGCCACTTCCACCTGGTGACCCCATCATACCTGAGGGAGGGGGGAATACTTCCCAAGTTCTCCTGAGCCGCTGACGCTTAGAAGCCTTGTAAGAGAACCAGATTTTGATCATGAGGGGAAGGAAATCATTTTTTAAAAGCTGACGATGTAGGGAAGTTGATTTACTGGAATGAGGGTTGTAAGTAGCATAGCAAAGGGCTGGAGAGGGAGAGGAACAGAAAGAAAATGTCAACTTAAGGAAGAGCAGTAAAGCATTTTCCAAACAGAATGCAGGCACAGCATTCATCCCTTCTATCTCTTTCTCGTGCCCACACAATGTGGTTCTCAAATATGTTGACCAACCTTTCCACAAAGCAGCCTGAACCCATCACGGAGAAGAGCATAATGTCTCCTAAGGCACTAAGCAGAGCACTGACATAGCATCTATATACCTACTCCGAAGTGGCTGCTTGGTATAAAGACACTCAGGAATCATTCTCTGAGCCTGTACTCACCATGAAGCCCTAACTAAGCACTTAGATTATATTATAGCAAACCACAGTAACCGAGTTCTGACTCAGGATTTATCATTCCTTATAGGCTATTGGTTAGAAATGAGTCATAATCACCAGTGAGAAAGTTATACTATTGTAGCTAATGAATTCAAGGTAAGATGAGAAGATATGATGGACTTGAAATATTTCTGATGTTGTTTTGTGGCCAAAGGTTATACTTGCATTTCGTCTTTTTTCAGAGGTTGAACAGTGTGCTGTGATTGTTATTTTTTATTTACAACAGTGGAGGAAGAGTACAATCACTACCTAACAATATTTGGTAAGGAAAACACTGCTATATCTGCTTGAAACGGTCATTAGAACTATCAGTGGTAGAACTAGGAGCCTTAACTCTACAGAAAGTGAGGCAAGTGACCTATGGTGTTTTAATACTTCAGGTATCTCGGAAATCAAGTTCCTAAAACCTGACGCAATGCCATACATTTCTCAAGTACTGTAACCTACATCTAAACTCCTTATCATTTTGTTGCCATTTCAGATTTCTCAGGTTCATGGCTCAGGTATTCAAAGCCACATAATGGCCTGAAGAACATAAGAGACAAGTATGAACTATTTGAAAAGGCTCAGAAGAGTATGCACAGATACCAAGGGGCAAAAAAATCCTCCCTCTCAAGCTTTGCAATTACTACAGCACGGAAGTCCTCAAACATTGAGCGCAGGTCTTTGTTTCTTTCCTTTAGAACCTTTTTGACCTGTGTTGTTCTACTTTCTTGGTACATACACCATAAAGATTAATGTAATTTTCAAAAATCTTATGGTCTTTTGAAAAAAACCCTAAGAATTGTAAATTGCTAGTACTTTACTAGTAACAGTCGCTCTAAATTATTACTAAAAAAAAGTGCAACCTTATCAGATGAAAATAACAGGAAATATGTCAGATATTAACTCTACATACAGTTAATAAGACAGGGAGGCAAGGCATTTTATCTTTTGCAAAATCACAATAAAAAATTATTAACAATTCCTAGTTGGGATGAAAAGAGACAAACACGTAGTCTTACCAAAAAGCACAATTACTTAGCAATACAACAGCCAGCTATACTTTTTACCACAGTCCATAAATGGAAAATGCATCCTGAGAGGAACGTTTTCCTCAGGAACCACCTTACAACTGTTAACTTCATGCCTGATCAGAGACATCAAATACTGAACCGGTGTGACAAACAAAATGCCAAAATTATATTACTAATATTACATATTATAACATAGCCCTTTATAATCATAAAAAAAGGTACAAACCATTTAAACAGACCTATGAAATAGATACCAATGTTTCATTCTTGTTGATAGTACAAAGTGACTCAAGGTACGTAGATCATAACTCTAACAAAATAAAGATACCAAATCAATCTGAAAAAGTACGCCTGCCATAGTAAACAACGAAGAGTTAATTAATGCGTGCCTTTTCAGAACCTTCCTGAAGATAATCTGAATGCCTGAATACCCAAAGAAGCAGCTAGCTATCCAAGGAAATATCACCTAATACCTTTGTTTTCACTAAATTTGAAAAGACACTTAGGGCTGTTTTCTTTAATTATATTCCAAGGAGAAATCACTTTTTCTAATAAGAGGCCAGGGTCCCCTGACAGTAGGTCAGCCAGCATGGCACTGGCACCCTTTACCGGGAGGAGCACTTAGGAGCTGTGAGGCAGGAGGAAACCGAAGCCGCCAGAAGTTAACGCTCTAAGCTCCCTCGGCAAGAACTAGAGCCCAGGTCACATTCTTTCTGGGGCATCCAGTCCCACATTCCAGTTTCACATTCTTTCTGGGAGCATCACAATGCCTCAGGAAAAGAAAAAACAGTAGCTACAGTTCCTAAAATATTTAATTTCCAGGTCCATCATCAATACACCGATTAAAATGTCCATACTTACAGCATTTTTGCTAAGCTAGATTAAGTCCCTTTATCTTCTATGAGCCATGTAAAATCACCTCCCAAACTTTCTCACTAAAAAAATAAAATAGGATAAGAGCTATCACGCTGAGTTGCATAAGCTTCTGGCTTACCTATGGTACTTGACCTTGTCGTGCAAGTCGGAGACATTCCCATGAAGTAAGGGCAACTACATTTTTAAAGGACATGAATAAAAATACTATTCCTTATGACCTACCCCCTTTGAAGTTCATTAATTTCATATTTTAATAGAAAACAAGACGACAGTAAAAAGTACTAACTATTAGATAGTCACCTATTACAGTACCTTGGCAGCTTTATTAACCTTGTCTTCGTTTTCTCTCTTATACACAAAAACCGAAGCGAATTTGCCATCCTGCAATACAGCGGGGTAAACAGCAAGTCCAGAGGGTAAGGTGAACGGTGGTTCCTTCAGGGCATAGCTCTTCAAAGCGCTGTTCTCTGAGCCCATCCCTTAGGCCGTGAGGCAGGGGTGCTGCAGCTCCTCCTCAAAGCCAAGCAGACCTGAAAGAAAACAGAAAACATTTCCTAACACTGAGTTTCTATCTGAGACATGAGCCAGAGATAGCCGAGTACTCAGACCCAGGCACTCAACCCTACTAGTTCCTACAACCCTCATAAAATAGGCTGTTTGACAACAGAAGTAGTAAATGTTCAGCAAGTTACCTGCAATGCTTGTCAATTAACAACTTTCAGCTCTAGAGAAAATACACTTAATCAAACAGACACAAGCAGTTACCGCTGCTCCCAACCCCCCACTGCGCACACGCAGAACTTTCACAGTGGAAAGGCGATCAAATACAGAGTAAGAACTCTCTTGCTCCCTAAAACCACTCATGTCCTGCCTCGCAGACGGAAGTGTTGCAAAACTTGATCACTCAAAGATGATGAACTTCTGCACGTCTAAAATAACGTATAATTATAAGGAAAACAATACGAACTGGAGAATATTTCTAACAATGATGAAAAACATGTTAACAAATGGAAAGTGCATATAAACCAAGAAAACACTAAAACACCTGTGGATTAATAGGAAAGGAAACAGACTACTCATTGAACGCAAGTGACAATAAACATAAGAAAAAGTACAATCCTGTAACTGTCTTCAAAGTTAGGCTAAAAAGGGGAAAATGTAAAATTGTATAATCTCAAATGTTAAAAAGACAACCCGGGGCTTCCCTGGTGGCGCAGTGGTTGAGAATCTGCCTGCCAATGCAGGGGACACGGGTTCGAGCCCTGGTCTGGGAAGATCCCACATGCCGCGGAGCAAATGGGCCCGTGAGCCACAACTACTGAGCCTGCGCGTCTGGAGCCTGTGCTCCGCAACAAGAGAGGCCGCGACAGTGAGAGGCCCGCGCACCGCGATGAAGAGTGGCCCCCACTTGCCGCAACTAGAGAAAGCCCTCGCGCAGAAACGAAGACCCAACGCAGCCATAAATAAATAAATAAATAAAATTTAAAAAAGACAACCCACACGTACATGAGATTCCAGAAAATGCAAACTACTATATAATGACAGAAAATAGATCAGTGGTTGCCTGGGGCGAGGGCAGTTAGAGGGGCCACAGGAGAGGAAAGGATTACAAAGGGGTATAAGGAAACTTTGGGGAGAATGGATATATTCGGCATTTGGATTATGATTATAGTGATGAGTGATCTATAGCTATAGCTATCTATATATATACATACACGTGCATACACACACACACACAGACTACAGAAAAATATGTAAACTATTAACAGAGGTTTGTTGTGGGCGTCAGATCATGGATGATTCACATATATATATATATATATATATATATGAACACAGACATACATCCGCCTGCACCTCCCAGATCTTCCATAAAAGAGCATATCTCTCTTCACAACAGGGATACAAGCTCACATGGTTACAAAAGACAATGCGCAGCACTGCAGCAGTACTGGTGGAAGAGCAAAAGGCCTACTGTGTGCACAGGCACCTACTGACTGGGCTTGCACTCTGACGGGAGCCACCATCACCAGGTTCCAACCAGGACTGCCATTTCAGAGTTGGCAGGTCACACCATTTACCGTACAGAGCCAGGAGCCTGAACAGTTATGCGGAAATTTCCTATTTTCCAACATTGGCTCAAATGTTTTTAAACCTGCATAGGCCAAACAACACACGTCTGAAAAGTTTGTGGCAGTCAGTTTTCAGTTCTGGCTTTACCATTATTTAAAAAATAAAAGATAAAAAGAGTTCTTACTAACTCTGGCAGTGTGGGAAACAAGTTGCTAGTTCTAAAAAACAGCCCCAAATTCTATGTGGATCTTTAAAAAAATTCAGTTTAAAATCTGTATCCTTTGGGTAAATATAAACCCAAGAATCATTATATCCTGACCTTCTATTTGGATTTTTTTCCACTTTGGTGAAGTTCCATACAACGCTTACTAGGTTATCAGAGTATGTAATGCTGCTCAAAACAGATACCCCAAACAGAGAATTTCAAGGGCCTACAGACCCACATACGTCACTGAATAAGGAACACAACACATAAAAGGGCTAAAGCTCTACCTAAAACTGATGTTTTTTTTTAAACCCAAGAATGTTTCTGAGGATAAGAACTAAGCTGGATTTGTAACAAATTCACTGAGCTCCTACCTACCAAGCAATTTCTCTTTCTTAAGAATGATAGAGAGAAGTAAAAAAAAAAACCAACAAACGAAAAGCAGTATTAAAAAGTATCTCAACTACAGTTGACCCTTAAAAAACGCAGGGGTTAAGGGCACCAACACCCTCTCAGTCAAAAGTGTGAGTGTAACTTTACAGCTGATCCTCCACACCTGCAGTTCCACATCTGTGGATTCAACCAACGCAGGGGATTCAACCAACTGCAGACCGTGAAATACTGCAGCGCATATTTATTGAAAAAAATCTGCGTGTAAATGGACGTGTGCTGTTCAAACCCATGTTGTTCAAGGGTCACCTGTGTATGTAACACTCATCCTTCTACTGGGACTACAAATAAAATTAGCATTTATGTAGGATCTTGGAGAAAAGCAATTACCGTTAATTCCCCTATTCTGGAGATGGTGTGGCGCCTGCAGCAACCTCCCACTCCCACCCCAGTCGGGAGGGTCATGTTTAGCACCTGCCTTCTTCTTGGGCACAGTTTATGGGTCAGGTGCCTACCCTGGGCCAAAGGGCAGTCTAATCACACATGAGCCATCTCTAGGACCCATGACCTGGATGAAGAGCTAAGCTGGACAATCACTGTCTGCCCCAGGAATCTGAATGAACAAGAGATATTTTTGTCTGTTAGCAGCACAGCTGAAGGTAAAAGGAGGCCATGAGGTAGAGTCAGGGCTATGGCAAGCCAAAGCCACATAAAAGCAGAAACCTGGCAAGTACAGAAGAAGCCAGCTGGCAGCAGGAGAAGGAAAAGCAAACACTGAGAGAGTAACTTAGATTTAGAGCGTCACGTTACTACTCCAACTCGAGGCTACAAGAAGCCCAGCTTCAAATCCACTGCCTCACTGCCATCCTTACAATCATGGGTAGCCTGAGGCACACCTGAGGTAGCCTGAATGGGTCCATGTTCTTTGAAACCAACTGCCATTTCATAAGCAGGAGTTCTTTTTAACTCCTCTTGTCTGAAAAACCAGTCAGACTAAAGGAAGGCGCTAGAGAAGTCCTACTTCGAAAAGTGTGTATCTGAAGCTAGTCTAACTTCCTTCTCTCTTAGCCACATACAGCTTTCCAAAATCCACACATAAGGAATTGCTGCAAGAAAATAATCTTCTTGGCAGAAAATCATGCCATTCACTTAGCTTTAATATTAATCTCCAAAGGAGATAAAATGGTCCCAAGAGTCAGGGGCAGGCTCTGGCTGAATGAATGGCAGTCAGCAGAGGTACAGCAATGGACATTCAATGAACTTAAGTCATTTCTAAATAGCAAAATACCTTCTTGTGGGAATACTGGGCCTTACAACACCTATTAACCTTTCATTTAATATTCTGAATTCCACTATAAGATCATTAACAATTTAGGGTTATAAAAGCTTTAGGAAGAGGTTAAAACTGGCAGTTTTTCTTAGCAGTATGTATTTGGGTCTAAGACCCCAAGAAATGCCACTTAAAAATTGAAAGGAATGAACCCCTTCCTTGTGAGAACTCAAAAGGCTGACATTTTATTGGTTTGAAAGCATGATTACTGTTGACAGAAGTCTACTGATACCAACCGTGCAATGCTTACAGAGTAGCTGGGTTATAGCCTATGTCCAGTGCAAACTTCATTAGGGGGAAAACAAAAAGATGTGCTGTTGATTGCAATTTGATGGTCTTAAAGCAGTAATTCTTAACTTCACAAAACTGTACCCTAAGAGGCACAAAAACGGTTGCTATCAACAGTACTTTAAAAATGGTAATTCAGGGGGCTTCCCTGGTGGCACAGTGGTTGAGAATCTGCCTGCCAATGCAGGGGACACGGGTTCGAGCCCTGGTCTGGGAAGATCCCGCGTGCTGCGGAGCAACTGGGCCCGTGAGCCACAACTGCTGAGCCTGCGCGTCTGGAGCCCGTGCTCCGCAACAAGAGAGGCCGCGATAGTGAGAGGCCCGCGCACCGCGATGAAGAGTGGCCCCCACTTGCCGCAACTAGGGAGGAACCTCGCACAGAGGCGAAGACTCAACACAGTCATAAATAAATAAATAAATAAATAAAAGAATGTGAATTTCTTAAAAAAAAATGGTAATTCAGCTAAATGGATTTACTGAAATGTAATACTGATAAACAATAACACCTGGACTTCCAAAATACTATCTTTTTCTGTTTTGAGGAGTAAAGGGGAAAACACCAAATCATTTAACTTTGAAATTAAAAAGTCACAGAAAGGCAGAAAATGATATTTGAATATTAGCATGGATATTTTGCAGAATTTACCATCTCCACTCTCTTATCATAAAATGTGGGGTACACAGTTTCTGACTTGAATACGCATGATGGTCTTCTCTTTAAAATGCTGTTCACCTATCTTCCTCCATCCTTTTGCTTCCTTGGGCAGCACATCAAGTTTCTGGGCCACCTGTGGGATTAAAAGCCCTTGTCTAGGTCACTGGGCAACTCATACACTAAACTAAGAAATCAGTGTCCTCTGGGGAACTCTCCCTCTGTTCTTTTCACAGCAAGTAATCTAGATGATCGTTATCCTAGCTCCCTCAGCTTGGAAGTTCCAACGATAAAGGCTTGCACTGTGAGTTCAAAGGACACCCGGTATTGATTGGTATTTCGTTATCTAGTGATAACATTACTTCGGGCCCTTTGCTTTGATCTGTTTCACGTATATATTCCCTATATTGAACTCAGTCCGGCAATACATTATGAAGCCTTTGCGTAGCGAAAGAACTAAGTATGATTTCAGCTAAGACATGGGATGTTATGTGGGTATGCACACGGGTCCTTAAAAAGAGCAGTAACAGGGATTCCACAATTCAGGACCCAACTCTAAGTATTCACACGGTTTCCTACATACGATTTTCCCAGAACTGTTTCATCTTCATTCTAAATGCACTACCAAAATGCACTACCCAAAGACAGGAACCAGCTGGGCCTCTGGGGGCCTGGCACTGGTCTCGGATCGAGAATGAAGGCAGCATCCCAGCGCGGGCGCAACCCCAGGCTCCCCGCGGCTCGGCCCCGCCGCGCACACTCGCCCCACCCCCGCGGCGAAGAGGGCGGCCCGGGCGCGGGGGCTGGGGGCCAGCGGGGGTCCGACTGCGACTCCCCTGGGTCTCTGAGGGGCGGTGGCGGCGCTCCCGCTTAGCTGGCCCCTCACCTTTCACACCTGCCCGCGAGGCCGGGCTCCGCGGCTTCCTTCGATAGCTCCGGCCGCCAGCGCCGCCCCGGGCGGGGGCCGCCCGCGAAGCCCAGGTTAGCAGGGCGCCCCGCAGAAAGCAGGGGGAGACTGCGCGGAGGTGGGAAGCAGAGCTCAACCGGCAGCGACGCCACGCCGAGCTCGCCCCCGAGCGGGCCCCAAGCGCGGACCCGCGAGCGGGGCGCGCGTTCCCCCCACCCCTCCGCGCCTCGCTCCCGGCCCGGCCCCCTCCCCAGCGGCCCAGGCCCGCACTGACGGAGGACGGAGCGCGGGGCTCCCTGTTACCTGCGGGAGGGCGGCGGGGAAGGCGGCCGAGGATCTTAGCTTCGGTCCCCTCTTCGCCCCCTGCTGACACCAACCCCCCTTGCCTCCCCCGTGATACTCTGGCCACTACACCCACAATCTTCTGAGGTCCCGTCTCTCCGGCACCATAGAGACGGGTCCGGAAGCCGGACAGGATGCCAGCCTTCAGCCCTACAACGCCACCACTGGGGCAAAAGAATCCGGAACCCAGATGGGGCGGCCGCGCCGGTGATTCTCAGGACGGCGCCATCTTGAGTATGGGCGGGGGTGCCGGCCCTGCGGTTCACTCTCTGTCCCCAGCCTCCTAGTTAGTCAGTGAAGATGTCTCTTCTCTTGGGCTCTGACTTGAACCTGCAAGTTTGCTTTGATTTTAATTTTCAGGCTTTTAACCGCACGGTCTTAACTGGATTTCCGCCCGAACCTAAAATGGCCGCCGGTCGCCTCTGACAAATAGAAAGGAGGCAGGACGGAGAAGAGGAGTACTCTGGGAATTGGCGAGGACTTTTGGGCGAGTGACGTCGCTCACCCCGCAGCCTTGATTGGCTGCGCTGCGTGGGCGGAAGTCGTACGGATCCGCAGCTGAAGCTGGCAGAGGTAGAAATGATTCCGGCTGAATCCCTTTCAAATGGGAAATCTGAAGTTATGCTAAAACCAGCAGAGAGTCAAATTGGGACTATTAATATTAATAGTACTTATTATTAATATTGATGGTTTCTACTTAATAGGGTGTTGTGCGAATAGAATGAATATACGTGATAGTTTTAAAACTACATGGCTCAAACCCAGTATATTTTCTCTGTTATCTTGCATATGAGCTTAGTAGTAGTCATCGCTACTATTTAACGCTTTTACAACCTCGCAGTTCACAGCTGACCTAAATCATTTGATCACCTAAAAGTTTTAAATTCTTTCTGGTCTGTTACAGTATGGATAAGGATTCCACAGTTTCTTCACTAGATTAAGGGAAAGCAAATATCAAACCCAATTTTTCCCGTATTCAGAAATGAATATTTATTAGAAAGCAGGCACAAATAGTATTTAATCTGTCCTATTAGCTTGTTGAAAGTCGAGCTCTCCTTCCTAGGTCAGCACTGTCCTATAGAAATAGAATTTGAGCCACATATGTAATTTAAAATTTTCTGGTAGCCATATTTAAAACAGTAAAAATAAAAAGAGGGGCTTCCTTGGTGGTCCAGGGGTTAAGG
This sequence comes from Balaenoptera ricei, assembly GCF_028023285.1. NCBI lineage: Eukaryota > Metazoa > Chordata > Mammalia > Artiodactyla > Balaenopteridae > Balaenoptera > Balaenoptera ricei. The sequence continues at coordinate 132,239,062 of NC_082639.1, forward strand.
CTCTGAGCTCATACTGCAAGGGGGTACGGCTTCCATACCTGGCGGGGGAACTAAGATCCTGCATGCCACCTGGTGCAGCCAAAAAAAACAAAAACGACAACAACAACAGCAACAAAACTGTAAAAAGAATGAGGTGGGGTCAATTTTAGTATTATATTTTAACACATAGCCAGAAGGTTGTCATTTAAACACGTACCCAAAATAAAAAATTATTGAGATATTTTACATTTTTTGTACTGTCTTCGTAATCTGATATGTATGTTTTACAATTTAAACTGACCATATATGAATGCTCAAAATTCACATGTAGATAAAGATTACAGTATTGGAGGGTGCAGTTGTAAATGGTTTGACCACCACCTTGCACTAGAAAGCTGAGAAACAGAAGTACAGACAGGGCTGCAGAGGCAGGATTCTGTTATCATCATAGTTACCGCCAGCATCTGGCAACCAGAAATCTTCCAGACCTGTGGTAGAGCCAGGACCAATAGCGATGAAGCCTCAGATGGCATCTCCAAAGGCTGAGGACTCGAATTTTTAGTGCTCACCCTGTTTATTCAGGAGTGGAGAGCATTCTTTTGAGAGCTCATCTCTAGTATTCATCATAATAATTAATAAGCTGTTATTTTTGCCAATCAAAAGCCATTTCTGGCACTCACTCTGATAATTAGCAAAACATCCAGTGTCATCAGAGATCAAGGTGACTAAAGTATTTGTAGCTCCATCTCTGGAATGTGACCTTTCTGGTATGATGCTAGCTAACTACTCCTGGAGTGTGGATTCTTAATTACTAGAATGCCAGCAGCTTCCAGGGCATAGCTTCAACCAAATGACCCACACAGAATATTACACTGTCCTGAAGAAATTTAAAGTCGACCACAGACATCATGATACCCACGCTGTAAGGAATATTGGCCTGCTTTGTAAACTGTAAACACTATACAAATGTTATAGAACTTACAACCTTATGTTACAGACTATATTTATTCCACGGATATTTGACACACCTTTTCTGAGCCATGCATGGTGCTGACCGCTAAGAAAAGAAGGAGGGAAAAGATAACAGTCATTGCAGAAAAGTGGGTTCTTTGAGGGGCCCAAATAAAACTTTTCTTTTTAAGTGCTTGAGGAGGTGCTAGTAGCTTAGTGCTAGGAATGTTACTTTTGTTTTCTGAAGTGCCCTGTGCCACCACCAACAAATAAGTTTCAATCTACTGTGTGTGAAGCTGGGTATGAGCTAAATGACTCTACACTTCCCTGGTTACTCTGAGGCTTTTCTGACAATTGTTTCTTGTTCATTTAGTTAGTCAGCATATACTTTAGAAGTGCTCACTATATACCAGCCTCTGCTCTAGAGACTGGGGAAATATTACAGCAAACAAAACAAGATAAATTTCCTGCTCTCACAGACCTCACGTCTTGGAGGGGAGGTGGCAGGTGGCGGCGGCCATAAGGGGAGAGATAGACGATATATAAATGAATAAAGATAAATTCAGATAATGGTAAATTCCATGAAAAAAATAAAACAAGGTAGTAATAGCAGCTAACACGTGTTGAGTATTTACTGTGCGTTAATTCATTTAAGCTGTACATCAATCCCACTTTACCCATGAGAAAAGTTATGCACAGAAAGGTTAGGTAAGCTGACCAAAGTCACACAGCTGGTAATGGCATAGAGTAGTTTGCCTACAGATTTCATTTTCTTAACCATTATGCAATACTGCCACCCCAATGTGATAGAGAGTAATAGGGTAAGGGGGAAGACAGGAGACGAAAGGGAGTTATTTTAGACGGATCTCCAAAGATGGCCTCTGAAAAGGTGATGTTTGATCTAACACTGAATGATAATTATGTGAAGATCTATGGCACAGAGACAGCAACGGAAAACATCCCAAGGCAGGAACTAGCTTGATGTGTCTAAGGAACAGGAAGAGGGCCAGTGTGGCTGGAGTATAGTAAGTAAAGGGGAGAGTGTTCACGACGAGGCCACTAGGAGAGGCTGGGGCTTGAGGGTCATGGGAAGGCGTTTTGGGAAACCACTGAGGATTCTAAGCAAGAGAGTAACAATCTAGTCTACAGTTTTAAAAACTCACGCTGGCCATTATATGGAGAATGGATCATAAGAAGAGAGAAGGGCAGCAAGGAGACAGGTTAGGAGACTTTAGCACTAGTCTATGTGGGGAATAATAGTGACTTGGGCTACAGGACAAGGAATAGAGATGGACTTAAGTAGTCAGAAATATATTTTGGAATAGAGGGCTACGGACTGAACTGTGCACCCCCAACTCTCCACCCCCCCCAACTACCACCACCAAATCTAGATATTGAAGTCCTAAACCCTAATTCATGTATTGAAGCCCTAACCCCATTTGGGGATGGGCTTTTGGTTAAATAGGGTTAGATGAGGTTATGAGGGTGTGATCCTCATAATGGGATTAGTGCCTTTATAAGAAGAGACACCGGAGTCCGTGCTCTCTCTCTATCTCTGCCACATGAGGGCAGGGTGAGAAGGCAGTCATCTGCAAGCCAGGAAGAGAGCTCTCACTAGAACTGTGAAGATACACATGTCTGGTGTTTAAGCCCCTGAGTCTATGGTATTTTGTTTGGGCAGTGCAAGCCCACTAAGACATAGAATGAATGGTATTAGCTGGTAAGAGGAAGTGAAGTAAGGGATCAAGGTTGCTGCCTTGGGTTTGGCTCTAGCAATTGGATGCATGGTGAAACAATAACAAGTTTGCAGAACCTGTTAAACATCCAAGTGGAGCTATCAAGTCAGCTGATGGCTATAAAGGTTTGAAGAATCACTGCAGAGGCCCAGACAGGAGACGAAAATTGGGGCATCATGGTCTCATCAAGTTGTAAATATCCTGATATACTGTATGATTCAGCTATACACAACACAGTATCTGAACAAATGAATTTAGAGACTACTGCCTCTCTGTGTAAGATTCTTTGTCCATATATAATATTCTTTACTGTAGATTCCACATAACCAGTTGATTCTCACAGTATGCTTTCATTGATTTTTGCCATACTCTTGTGTTCATGGTCAACCTATGGTTGCAACTGGTGAATGAGTGTAGTTTTGATATGAAAGGTGGTTACTATTTTCATTTATATTAACAGTTAAGATGAAAATGAAACGAGAAAGACATATGTTGGTTGTGAGTTACCTTCTATGCTGAAACCAATAATATTTTTGAATACTAGAAGAATATTTCCTCAATTTCTAATGTAGGTCAAGAAAGACTTTTAAGTTTAATTTGCATTGTTATTAACATTCTTCATCACTTTATTAACTCTAGATAATCAACAAAACATTAAACAAAGCCCTGATTTGTAGATTTGCTGATTTCTATAGTGTAAATACTCCCACCGTGGCCAACTTCAAGGTATCAATATGACATCACTGAATGCAGAGTTGGGAAGAAATGTGCTCCCACATTATATAGTATTTCCATCGTAGAGCTATAAAAGATGTAAATAACCTCTGAGCATAGATAATAATATAATATAGTAAAATAAGTTTTAAGTGATGAGTTCTTAGTCTTTCTTACCTTTAAAAATATATTTAATGATGAGTTTATGTAATTTAATTTTTAACAATGGCTGTGTTTAACAACTGGTTTCCAAAATTCCTGAACATTTTACAGTCAGCTCTCATGAGCCTATATGAGCCACTCTCATGAGTGCATGCTAACTAGGTATTCATACTTTCTGGTTCTACTTCTCTTTGTAAATTAATAAATTACTTCTTGCTTTTTTTTAAAATTAATTAATTTATTTTTTGCTGTGTTGGGTCTTCACTGTTGCACGCGGGCTTTCTCTAGTTGCCACGCGAGGGGGCTACTCTTCGTTGCAATGCACAGGCTTCTCATTGCAGTGGCTTCTCGTTGCAGAGCTCGGGCTCTAGGCACTCAGGCTTCAGTAGTTGTGGCACACGGGCTCAGTAGTTGTGGTGCACGGGCTTAGTTGCTCTGCAGCATATGGGATCTTCCAGGACCAGGGATTGAACCTGTGTCCCCTGCTTTGGCAGGTGGATTCTTAACCACTGCGCCACCAGGGAAGTCCCTTACTTCTTGCTTTTATATGCATCAGTCTTTTTTGAGTTTGTTATTTTTTTTCTCCTAGAACTTGATCATAGCTGGTGTCCAAACTCTCAATTCCAATCCAGCAAAGCTGAGGACCAGACACTAGAATCTAGTATGCACGACCATCTATGGCCACCCTTCAGAGACGTGTCTGGGAGACCCACGAGCCTTTCTCAGGTCATACCCTACAGTCTCAACTGTGCATCATTTTCAAAATCACAGCACCACTTTCTGACCAGATCCCATCTAGCTAGTTCCCTGTTTTGCTCTCACTAAGACTATTTTCAACCTCATTGCATATTTTCTTCCAATATGGCAGGCTCCAATGTTAGCAGATCTTGGTTTGAGCCCACTTTTGCTACTCACTGTCTGGAGTATTCTTGGGTAAAATTCATTTTACTCAACCTCCATGTTCTCAGCTGCAAAATAAGGATTAAAGTAGTACCTACTTGTGTTTGTGAGGGTTAGATTAGGTAAAGCATGTCAAGGGCTACCACATGTCAAACATTCAAACACTATTACATCCTGTTATTGCTGTTCTGTGACTGGTCCAGACCCCAGGGGGCCTGGCTTTTTTCATCAGAGTTCTCATTCCTTTCATTCTTGAACCTTTGCCTTTCCATGGCCTTAGGGCTTCAAAGCCTTAACGTGTGACTCATATTTACCTGAGAGACCCCATTCTATCTTTTTAAACAATTATATTTAAGTGGCTTCTTTCTCCTCTGCTGTAATACAAGTTCCACAAGGGAAATAATTTTGTTTTGTGCATTGATCTAACCTTCATTGTAGGTTGTCAACAAGCATTTATTGATGAATGGTGAATGGAACTGTGGAAAGATAGATATTAGTCTGTTTTGATAGTCACTGTGTGGGGTAGGGAGATGGAATTACTATTTTTCATGATATATCTGCATATTTTGTGTTTTTTTGTGATAGAGTGAGCATAGATTACTTTTGTAATTTTAAAGATAATTTAATAAAGGAATAAGGAACTGAAATGTAAACTTAGATTGGAAGCTCTTGTAGTGTTACATCAGTACAGTATTCAATAAATTACATGAGATACTCAACACTTTATTATAAAATAGGCTTTGTGTTAGATGATTTTGCCCAATTGTAGGCTAATGTAAGTGTTCTGAGCATGTTTAAGGCAGGCTAGGCTAAGCTGTGATCTTCAGTAGGTTGAGTGCATCGAATATATTTTCCACTTATGATATTTTCACATTACGATGGGTTTATCTAGATGTAACCCCTTGGTAAGTCGAGGAAGATCTGTGCTGACACATACTAGAACATACAGGACTGTGAAAACTTTATTCTATGTAAAAGAAGCCAAACACAAAAGCCCATATATTATGATTCCATTTATATGAAATATCCAGGACAGGTAAATCCACAGAGACAGAAAGTAGATTAGTGGTTGCCATGGGTTGGAGGTAGAGGGGAATGGGGAGTGAATGCTAATTGGTACAGGGCTTCTTTTCAGCTTGATGAAAATGTTCTGGAATTACATAGTGGTGATGGTTGCACAACTGATGACTATATTAATAACCACTGAATTGTACGTTTTAAAACGATGCCTTTTATGGTGTGTGAATTTTTTTCTCAGTTAAAAATGCGCATATAATATGTGTGAGCATGCACACACCTGCACATGAAGGAGGATGGATATAATACTCATCAATACTCATCAAGGTGTTGTCAGCAGTTGTGACAAAAGGGAACCCTGTATCGGTAGGTGCCTTATGTCATATTCTATGTTACTAAAAGTCAAGTGTGACAAAAATGGAAAATTAATTGGGGATAGTCATAAAGACAACATTAGGAATGTTAAAAAACAAAGCAAGTGGTTAGACTTAACTAATTTCAATGAGATATGATTGATAGGCTGGGCTTCCATTTTGAAAGTATTTCACTGCATTTCTGGGCTTTGCAGATCCCTTTGAGCTCCCTTCCAAAATTAGGGGTCTCCTTTCTGAAATCACTGAATTAAAATGGATTCCTTTGGCCCAGGATTGGAAATAAATGAGCGCTGAAAGTTAAGCTAAACTGAGAGAAGTTTCAATGCCTCTTTAACTTGCCCTCCTGGACTCTAGGCCTTAATGCGCAGCTCCACATCCCACCTGGGGCAAACAATAATATTCATGCTCTCTGGGGTTCAATTTCACAATCACGCCCTAGCCCAGGGCTGATGACACAGCAGACTTGAGACATTGGTAAATTGCAGGTAAGGAGGAAAAAGAGCTGACCTCATAAGAGGTATTTATTTTGCTTTTAAGTAGCAGTTACCAACTTCCAGATTCCAGATTCACTTACTTCAGTTCCCCAAACTACCAACCAAACAAGATTAAGAGGCCTGGAAGAGAAAAGAGTAGAGGAAGTTAAGTGCATGCTAAACATTTCTTCTCACAAGTTAATTAACTACAGGGTTTCTATATTGAGCGGTCATGAGAATCACACACAAGTATTTTATACTGCAAAGCCCCGTATGTTGGACCTCTGGTAATCAAAATATTTCTAAATGGCCTTGAGAGATCACGATTTATAGGAACTGATAACTTTGCTGGGAAATGAATTAAAATAGTCACTCTACAGGGTGATATGTTGTTGTTCTTGATTGTTCTTCATTTAGTTAACAACTCTCATGAACTCACAGTCTTCCTATCTGTGGAAAATACTAGTGGTGGTAATAGATGTGGAGAGAAAGTGAAAGGTTTAAGGAAGTCTTAGTACTTGTGATTTGAAGCATTTGTATAGGCCTTTATATATATCACTCTCTGATATAATTTGTATCAGTTATCAATTGCTGCATAACAAACCATCACAAATTTAAGAGCCTCAAACAGCAACATTACTTTTCTTTTTGCTCACAAATCTGTAAGGGTTTGGGCAGGGCTTGGCAGGGCAGCTGATCTTGGCTCATGTGGTATCCTCTGCGGGGGTTTGAGGGTAGGGGGTGGGGGGAAGGCTGGAATCCTCTGAAGCCTTATTCACCTCTAGCTGTTGATCCTACCTGTCTGCAGGGACCTCAGATGGGACCATCTCCTGCAAGCCCTATACCTGGCCTCTCCATGTGGCTGGACCCTCTCACAGCATGGCAGCTGGTTCCAAGAGAACAAGGCAGAAGTGAAAGTACTTTTATGACTTAGCCTAGGAAGTCATGTAACATCACTTCGGCTTAATGCTGTTGGTTGAAACCCAGGCTCAAGGGGAGGGGACATAGACTCCATTACTAGATGGGGGGAGTGTCAATATCACTTTGTTAGCCGAGCATGTGGGATGGGATATATCAGAGGGGCCATCACTGGAAACACAATCGGCCACATCAGCCCAAAACTCACAGGCTTAAAACAACATCAATTTATCATTTTTCAGTTTTTTGGTTGATTGGGAGGTCCTTCTTCTGGACTTACTTGGGCTCACTCACATAACTGAGTTTTGGTGATATGTCAGCAGGGTTGGGGGTGGGCGGCTCAGCTGAGACAGCTGGGATGTTTGGGCTTCTCCAAGTATTTTCACAGCATGTCAGGCTCAGGGAGCATTCTACAAGGGCAAAGGCAGGAGCTGCAAGCCTTCTTGAGGTGCAGGCCCCAGAACTCACTTATCATTTCTGCCACATTGTATTGGTCAGAGCAAGATACAAGGTGAGCCCAGATTCAAGAAGTGAAGAAACAGAGTCCGTCTCACGTTGAGAGGAGCAGAAAAATACCATGGCCATCTTTTTCAATCAAACCACATAGCCGTATGGCTGCATTATTTATACTCTGTCCACATACAGAATATACTTAATTTTCCCCCCAAAAGTCACCTACCATTATGGCATTAGGCTCTGGCTTGAAGTACGGGAGCTTCTCATCAAAATCATATTCAGGTGAGGATGAGGCCCCTTGGGTGTGATTTTCAGGTTCTCCTCTATTACGGCTTCTCTTGATTCAGAGACTTGTGAACTGAAATAAGTTACCTGCCACATCACCCCTCTACTCCCACCCAATATGCAGTGGTGAGACAGGGACAGGATAACCACAAAGGACACTCCTAGTCAAAAAGGGGAGCAATGGGAGTTGTTGGTTCATGGCAAATCTGAAATCCTGCCAGGCACATTTGCTAATTCCTTTTACTCTGGGGTCAGGGAGTGTTCCTTAGTTAAGGCCTAGATTTGCTCCCCGGGAGTGTTCTCTATTCCATTCCCAACTGCTAGTTCAAACTCCACACAACTAAGAAGAAGCAGTTTTTCATAGACTTTTCTATTGGTTCCCACAATTATATAAAGTCTAATTCCTGTAATAAATTCCATATGCTATATCACTCAGAGTGGTTCTGTTTTTCTGATCAAACTCTGAATGATATAAGACCAATTAAAAATAGCTGACTCGATCTGTCCCAGAATTTTCTTTAGTGGTATTACTCACGGTGGGCTTTGGATCTTAGATCTTAGGATGATCCCTGTAGGGTCAGGAAAAGAGCAGAAGCCACCAGTGGGATTTTGATGTAAGGAATTTCAGGGGACATAGACAAATTCATATCCTTAGAAAAACAACCACTTTCTATCTAGTTGGACCTATGTGAGTTGAAAGGCCTCATGGGTCTGGTGCCTACAGCCATAGCAGCAAAGCTTCTAATTATACTTTGGATCAGTTAAAACTCTGAACAGTCCAGAATGATGGCCTAGATCCTGATCTGATTAAAATGACAATGGTGCTTTAAGGAAAGGGCCAAACTATTACGTTCACAAGCAGGTGGCAAGACAAACACTGGTCCTCTCCTATTCTGAGGGATGGCTATGTCAATTGAGATCAGAGGGGAGCCTCTGCTAAAAAGAAACAACACTGTCAGGATGAACAGAGGAAACACAAAGACTACTTGTGAGTCAAGGATAGCAATGCCACCATAACCTGGAATTAGGTTAAACACTAGGCTTCTTGCTTCCCTCTGATGATTCCCTTGTAGAAGGACTAAGCTAATTGGCACAACATGCTTAGCTCCAGGCAGTCTCAATACAGACAGCACAGGAAGCCATGTGGCTGGTGGGCTATAACTAATGGACTAACCGTATAGTCAAATAGATGAAAACAAAATGGCTTGTTAATTAAAGGAAAACCGGTGTGGGAAAACGAACTATCACAAGCACTGGTGTTATATGTAGATACTCAGTTGATGAGGAAGAGGTTTCTAAATATAGCAATGAAATAGATGCTGCAACCTGAACCCTAAGCCTGTGAAAAGGAAAACCGAGGCAACAGGAGTTCTATCCATCACTGATTCTTTTCATGGAAGTATTAGGAAGGTGGGTTCTGACAACATCCTGAGAGTTGGGCACCACCCTTACAAGTAACTGACATGTAAAAATTGGGATCTAAACTAGTGAAAGCCAATCAAATCTACTCTAATTTGGTGTCCCACCTTGACAGATACTACAAATAGGTCCTAGGATTGTGTTCCTAGGGTACTATTTCCCAGGGAACATGGTAGATGGATTCTAAGGACTTCTGATGAAGGTAACAAGAAACAGTGTTGACTTACTGCCCTACACTTGTATTCAGGGACAATGACAATATTTATGACCAGTTGTGCAACTCAACCCCCATTTGTGATGACCATTAGGACAGTTGGTTTTGTGTGTACCGTATTGTGTGTTTGTAGGTTTTCAGGCTGGTGCTTTTTGCTGTGGCTGCTTTATGTGGAAGCAGAATCCCTGTGTCTTGGTGCCTGAATTACATATAATAATTGTAGCAACATCAAAACATCAGCATCTGCCACACGTGCTGCAATAAGTGTTACAGATATAGTATCTACCAGCACAGGAATTTCATGCTCACGACATCCCTACTCGTCCGCAACCTATAACTTAGGTGAATGGACATGCACACAGCCATTTAAAACATGTTCCATGCGGGAGTCCCTGCATATTTACTGGTTTCCTGTAAATCAGCGATTATCAATGCTAGCTGTACATTAAAATCACCCAGAGGAACTTTTAAACCATGATTCTTGGGCTCCTGTCCCAGAGGTTATGATTTAATTGGTTTGAGCTGGAGTTTGGGTACCTGCATTTTTAAAAAACTCCTCAGGTGATTCTATTGAATGCATACTGGTATAAAAACTAGTGCCCACACTATGAACTAATGCAATGGTTCCCACACTATGAACTAATGCAATTGTTCCCACACTATGAACTAATGCAATGGTTCTCAAAGTGTGGTCCTTGGATCAGAAGCAGCAGCATCACCTGGGGGGCTTGTTAGAAAGGCAAAATTTGGGGCCCCATCCCAGACCTACTGAATCAGAAATACTGGGATATGGCCCAGAAATGTGGTCTGGGAAGCCCTCCACTTGATTCTCATGTAAGGTAATGTTTGAGATCCACTGAACTAGCGAAATTATTCGATGGAGTTTGAGCAAGCATCATTTTATTCCTACTAATGGGTGAGAAAGAGAATCATCTCAAACCTGAGCTGGGGCAGAACTCTGTAGTCTGATGTGATTATTTGCTCTTTGTGAGAGGAAATTAATTTTCCTGAGAAAATACCTGATAGGAAAATTAAGATTTCTTCTGGAGAGCCAGAGTCAGTCACATAGCCTAATACTAATACTAAGCAGACATTCTTCTCTTTTACCTCCTCCTCCTCTTGTTTCCTCCTCTGTTCCTTTCTTCTTCCTTTCCCTTCCTTCACCTACCCTCCTCCCCCACCCCCCATGCCATAAGTGATTTATGGTAGGAGCTTCTAAGTCCAACACCAGGAAGATAGGAAATATTTGCCCCTTCGTTACCTTTTTCAGTGCTCTTAGTTTTTTTGTGGAGATCCATATTTCATCTGGTATCATTTTTTCTTCTGCCTGAAAGACTTCTTTTAACATGTTTGTAGTGTGGCTCTGCTGGTGATAACTTCTTTCAGCTTTCGTATGCCTGAACATGTCCTTCATTCTTGGAAAACATTTTCACTGGGTATAGAATTCTAGGTTGACAATTTTCCCTCTCATTACTGTTAAAGATAGTGCTCCACTGTCTTCCTGTTTACATTGTTTCTGATGAGAAATCTGCTGCCATCTTCATCTTTGTTCCACTCCATTTTTTTTTAACCTCTGCCTGCTTTTAAGATTTTCTGTTTACCACTGGTTTCGAGCAATTTGGCCAGCAGAGATTATAAAACATCAGTGGGACAAAGGAAACTTATTCCTACACTCTTTGGCATATGCATATTGTTATGGGTTGAATTGCCTCCCCTCCAAAATATATGTTGAAATCCTAACTCCCAGTACCTCAAAGTGGCCTTATTTGGAAATAGGGTCTTTAGAGAGGCAATCAAGTTCAAATAAGATCTTTGGGTGGACCCTAATCCAATATGATTGGTATTCTTATAGGAAGGGGTAATTTGGACAGAGAGACAGACATGCAGAGGGAAGATGATGTGAAGACACGGAAGGAAGACAGTGATGGTACTGGAGTGCTGCATTTACCAGCCAAGGAATGCCAAGGATTGCTGGCAAAACCAGAAGCTTGCTTATGTTTACTCAATCTCCTTTTATACTGGAATGAGTTTAACTGAATATACAATTATAGGTCACCAGTTATTTTCTATCAACTCATTGAAGATATTCTTCTACTGGCTATTTGCTTCCATCATTGTCAGCCCAATTATAGTATCTTTGTAAATTTTCTTTCTCTCTGGCTGTTTTTTTCTTCTTTTTCTTTGATATGCTGCAGTTTCATGCTGGTACATCCATATGTGTGTGTGTGTTTCCTGTCTTCAGATTTGGTGTTCTTCCTCATTGCTGTGATCTGAATGTTTGTGTCCCTGCTCAACTCATATGTTGAAACCTAACCCTCAAGGTGGGTTGATATTAGGAAATGGAGTTGTTGGAAGGTGCTTAGGTCATGAGGGTGGAGCCCTCATGAATGGGATTAGTGCTCTTATAAAAGAGGCTCCAAAGAGATCCCTTATCCTCTTTCATCATGTGAAGACACAGAAGGTGTCATCTATGAAACAGAAAGTGGGTCCTTACTAGCCACCACACCAAATTTGCCAGCACCATAATCCTGGACTTCCTGTGAGAAAAAAATGCTTGTTGATTATAACCCATACAGTCTGTGGCATTGTTTTAGTGGTTTAAACAGACTAAGACACTCATTTTGAAGATATATTCATCTTTTGTTATTCTAGAAAATTCTCTCTTTAAGTATTGCCTCATCCCTTTATTCTCCTAGAACTTTCCACCTATATTTGATGTCCCATAATTGCTTATATTCCTACATCTTTATAACTCTTATGCATTCTGGCTTTTTCAAAAATCTAACTTTATTATCTTACTCAACTGTGCCTAATTTAACTCACCCATTGAACTTGAAATATCAATATATTTCTAGTTTCCCATTTGTCTTTTATTTCTTGACTATATTTAACATTCCCTCTTTATTTCTTTAAATATTTTAAACACATTTAAACATATTCTCTGTATGAAAATTCCAGTATCTGCTGGGGGAAGGTGCCTCATTTTGTTTGTTGTCTCTGCTTTCTCTCTCATTGTGGCTTCTTTCCTCATGTGCTTTGTAATCTTTCCATGTGAGCTCATGTTCAGTTGATCTCAATCTGTGAGAATCCTGTGAAACCTGGGTTGAAGGTATATTTCTCTAGAGGAGATTTGTGTTTGTTTCTGCCAGGTGCTCCAGGGTTTCCAATACTATACAGATAGTATAAATTTGAACTCCACGTTCAAAGATGTTCAAACATGTTTGAATTTTCAGGGGACATTTCTCTTTACAAAAGGCTCAGACCATATAGGCCATTTTGTTTTCCTATGAGATTTTTTCACTTAAGAATATCCATCTCCTTCACAAAACAAAAAACTAAGACAAACAAAAAAACCCCAAAACAAACAAAACAAAAACAGAAAAAAGAAGAAAGAAATTGATCAAGTATGGTATTTTTGAGTTCTAAATCTCACTAAAACCACTTTATGGATCAGACTCCACCATCTTCTGCCGCTTAATGTCAAAAGTCTGAGGGCAGTCAATTTCTCTGAAGGTATTCTGTCTTTCTTTTCAGGATTCTTATGGAAATTTTAATTCATTTTTATCAAGAACTTCTCTATGTCAAAATAGATGTCAGTATCCATTTTAAAAAATGGTTCACATATTGCAGGGATAAAAATCCTTTTTAGCTCAGTAATATTTTCTCCTATTATCTTTGGCTATTATTCCTGTACCTTAAAAAAAAAAACAAAACTCTTTTCTTGGAAAACCAACCAGCCAAATATTGGTGCTCTGATTTTTATCTTCTATATTATTTTTTATATATTATTTAATCTATGTTATTTTCTTCTGCCTTCTCAGAGAGCTTATCAAATTTTTCTTTATCACTGATTTTTCTCAGTGTTATTAATTCGATTCTTTAATGCCTATTTCATGCAAATCTTTACCCCAAATAGTAGGGAGGTTCTGCTATACTACACAGAGAACATATATTGAAGCTTAACGTTATCCCTTCAATTTAGTAGACTGTCAGGTACCTGGCTAGAATGTGTATGTGGGATTTTAGATATTTGAGGAGACACCAGTATTTTCCAAATTCTCATTAAACTAGCAACAAAGACACAAAAAGACAAACTCACCTCACTGAAAACGTTGATGTATCCTCAATGATAGAATTTGGGAAGATTTGCCAATAACCAGGACAAATTGGCTGAATTTGGAAAAAACCCTCCAGGTACCACTTGGCAAAAAGTAGGAAGATCAATTTATATTTCTTTTTCTCTGTTTCATGACTTAAAATATGCAAGGTCTTTAAAATCCTGAAGACCAGGCAGCTAATAAAAAATCTTGTAACAAGAAACAAAGACTCTGAAAAATAGGCCCTCAATTGGGTTGAAGAAAAAGCATTCTCTTTTCTCTGAGACCTTCTGACAATTTGGCTTAGTCTTTGAGTCCTAAAGATTCTTGGCATATTTCTGGTGGCATGGAGTAAGCCCTGCAACATAACACCAAGTGAGAGCCTAGTGACTGTTAAGCTCTGATCGTAGCTACAACTAGTAATAGTAGCAAGTTATTTTGTGTGATGTACCTCATCTACCATTTCTGAGGTCTCTGTAAAGTCATGACAGGAGATATGGCTTCAGTTCTATTGTGCTGTGCAGAATTAAGCAATAGGTGTGTCACACATATGGAAGGGGCTAGGAAAGGGTGGAGCAGTGTCCTCTTGCCCAAGTCCTGAATGAATGTAGTGGTGGCTCTCCCATGAAGAGGGCAGCTGTGATCTCATGAAGATGAACAACCTAGACGAAGCAGTGTAGGGACAAGGGGAGGAAACAGAACACGAGGAACCTATTCTTGGCCCCATGTGAGAAAGCGCCTTAGGGAACTCTCAGAAAGAGCAGAAAACTCTTGAGAAGAAATAATTTCCAGCTATAAACTATGGCTTGAGGCCATGGCAATTTAGTTCTTAAAGTAAACATGACTTTAATTTGTAGACAAAATCTGGTAAGGCCAGGATAACTGACTTACAAATAAACGGTATTTCTAAAAGTACCCAAGGCCAAAACCTTTTGTTCTCTGAAGTATGTAAGAATTTTAGATATTCTTCCTTATTCCTTTAGTAAAATTTTCCTTCATAAATAATGCAAAGGTAAATCAGTCCATGCCTGAGTGGAGAGATCACAATTTCTAATTCTGTGAAGTCCTAAAATAATGAAAAAAATATACAGGGAGAATGAGTATGTGCATGTAAACCCTGGAGACCAGCCCTGGAAATGTTATGGATCGTTGTGGATGTTCTTCCTAAATCAGTTTATAATGGTATGAGGGAAGTTAAGTTATAGAATGTTTGCTTTATCTTTCTAATAATGTCACTTCTCATATGTATTTATACTCTGTACACATGACAAGTAATAAGGCACGATACTTAGTAATTGAGGTTACTGGATTGGAAGCATGAAGACAGGTTATGTCACAGACTAAATACATAAGCTTGGGGAAGTCATTTAATTTCTCCTGGCATGGTTTTTCCAACTGAAAGAGTTTGATAGGGTTGTTTCTAAGGCCCTTTCCAGCTTTAACATTCTATAGTTAAAATAGAAACCAAGACAAATAAATACATGCTTTCAGAAAGATCAATTGGGTTGTGAGTTCAAAGACACAGATCATATCTTAGATTCACTTATTCCCTAAGAAGCATGATATACTTCCTTATACATAGCAGGTAGTTACTATCTGTTGACTATATTTTAAATATCTATGTGATTGGTTTCCCAAATAAGTAGATGGACTGAATTATTTCAAAGGCCCTTTCCAGCTCTACTATTCTATATTTAAAATATAAATGAAGCCCAATAACTAGTATAGTAGACCAATGAGATTTTAAATTCTTGTCTTTGATCTATGTATTTACTTCAAAGCCTCATATAATTTCTTCCACAGCAGGTGCTCAAGGAAATATCTGTAGACTGTAATTATTTAATTTGCTCTGTTTTTCAAGTAAATTTTTCCATACTATAACATGCATGAGTTATTTTCACAACTCATTATTATGTCTTTCCATTTCTTACTACCTATATCTTGTAAAAACAAGTGAACAAATGGGAAACGGGTATCTAAGTGAGCAAAATATTTTGTTCCTTAGTTTTCTTCAGTGAAACATAATTAATTAGCTTTTCCATATTTTAGACTTCATGAACAATAAAATTTAAAAACCCAATGCTAATCTAGTTTCATGTATACTAATAGATGTCCTAGGTTTTCTATATTAAAATCAGAAAGACAAAATTAATTTGGATTAATTGCTGAAGAAACTCTACTCACATATAACATAATTATGGCATATGTTCCACTGTTAATCAAAAAATCATAGTTAATAACTTTGGGAAGCAACCTTTCAGGCACATGGCATGAAATAAAAAAGGTGATACTCTTTTTATAAATTTTAAAGGTAGCACATATCATGTGAAATACTCAAGAGTTTACAAGGGGAAAAAAAGGACAGGAAAAAATAAAATTTATATGCACTTTACATAAGCATGTAACGCCTAATGAAACACATTAAATAGAAACACATGACTTTTGCTAATTCATTTGTACTTTATGCTTCTTTTTAATAGAAATTAAATTAGTCAATTAATGTACATAATGTAGTGTTTGTTTTCCAGTCTAGTTGCTTTTCAGCATTCACTTTTGAGTCTCATGGTAAATGTTATTCAGCATCAGGATGTGGTTTGATGAGTGAACAGTGTCAAGCATCAACTGTACTTAACACAGGACGGAAGCGGTCGAAGTTAACCTGCAGCTAACAATATGGAAAAGTAAAAAGAAACACAGACCCGCAATAGTATCAACATGCATTATTAGGCCAAGATTCAAAGTTAACCCAACCCACAGAGATCTCTTCTAAGCTGAGAGCACAAGTGGAGAGGGATGACTTTATCGAGATCCATAGCCATAGTAGTAAGGTTCATCAGGGCGGAATCCATAAGCTGTGGCAGGGCGTCCAAGAATGCCAACCGATTGGCCAAAGCCATCCATTCCAAGGCTAAAAAGAGAAAAAGGAATAATCAATTATATTTTTCATTCCAATGCAGGTCAAAGAAGAGGCCTGGATCTTTATACCTACAAAATTCTCTTCCTAGCAGCAAAAGTGACTTATGTGGCTGGCTATCATTAACTTCTTTTCTTCCTTAAATTACTGTAGTCATAAAAATGTGTTTAATAAATATTTAATTCTAATAACTTGTGTTAAAAATGTTGAAAACCTCTGTCATCAGGTACCATTCAAAACAAAGAGAGACCAGAAACGTTTTAATAAATTACATTCATATATGGTGTTTATGCCAGAATGTGAAAATATTTTATATGTTAGCAACTATCAGTAATACATTGCTAGGGAATGATAAAATTAAAACTGTAGTAAAGTGAGTTTTGTTATTTATAATAAGATCTCTATTTCATAGGGCTAATCCACTATTAGTAAGGACATGCAATTGAGTTTTAGCAGTAATCTCTCACTCAGAGCCAAATCATACCACAAGCCTATGACTAAAAGAAGACAAAGAATTTTACAAAATTTGAAAGTTAGCCAGATTTGATATGCAAATTCTTCTTCTGACTCCTCAATGCAAAAAAATTACTAAATAGTACATGTTTTGAGTTACAGCAAGCTAATTATAAATTTTGGTTCAATTTATTCTATGGAAATAATAGAAGCCCAAAGATAACCTTCAGAGTTAAAAAGGTAGATTGAAACACGGATAAACTGATATTACTTTAAAAATTCTTCTTTCATCTATTAATACATTTAGAAGAAAAAGTACTTTTAAAGAGTCAGAGAATTATTAAACACTTAGCGAAATGACAAGATATTTATTTTGCCAGGCAAATATGGCAGCTATAACATGCTCATGCATAGCGCATGCAGTGAATGCTAGTGAGCTTATTTACAATCAAAAGAAATTATTTATAATCCAGAAATGTAAGCTTTTTAAAAGTAAATATATTTAAATGATTTAAGATTATTCCAGATAATGCTAGATGGAAAGATACTTTTCCCTTTATCAGCAAAATCTCAATATGATTAAAAAATATATTCATACAGGCACTAATTTCTTCTCACAACTCAAAGTGAGATTAAGTTAAAACACTTTAGAAGTAATGATTAAAATGTTAAGGTTTTAAATAATTTGTGTGCATGTGTATGTATATGTGTGTGTGTGTGTGTGTGTGTTGGAATAGGATTAAATACTAAAAGTAAAGGGCATATAATTCATGTGAATCTACCTCTTAGGGGAATGGAATTTCTGAAATATAAGGTTTAGGTTAGCATTTGTAGTGAATGGTCCTGGACAAATCAAACTTTTGGGCTCCTTCTATATCAAAAACTGTGTCTGTAATTTCTAAAAGTTGTTTGAAATTTTTAAGTCTTAATTTTATTTTGAAATGGCAAAATATAAGTATGCCCTTCCTACTTTGGTCTCATGGAAAGAAAGATTAAATTTTCTGATGAAGGGAAATATTACTCTAGAGGTAGTTTTAAAGATGTTTTAGAAATTAATGGAGCCCACGACTAAGACACACCTGTATCAGTTTAAAATTAGAGGAAAAGTTGGCCATTGAAAAATTTTCTCTTGAAGCATTAAGGCTAACAAATACTCATGTATCTAAACAACTCTCAATCATATAAAGGATGACTGTATAGCTTGTGGATTTCAGCTCCTTCCTTTTTCAGCTTTCTACTTATTACCTGCCTTCAGCCACTCCTTACATTTTTTAGCATCTCTTCTGAGGCTGAATAGCAGCAGACTTCGGTAAAACTCAAGTTAATTTTGTCTTTGTTTATTAATCTAGGGGCTGTGGTGAGATCTCTTTTAAGAACTTGGAAACAAGAGGCATATGGTTGACCAGTGAAGAAATATGCGAAAGTACCTTCAAAACAGAACATATCACAGAGGAACAATATGACTGTAATTCTATCTAAAAGAAGATGATGGTACTGAGAAGGGAGTCTGTCAGCCATGTTGGCACAGAACAAGGAGCTCCTCAGAGGCAATGCTGTAGTGGAACCAACCCAAGCAACCCCTTGGGGTGACCTATAACACCATCAGGAATAGATGACCTTTTTGGCAGGCTTGTCCTCATTGAGGAAGGGGCATTAACAAAGGTTCTGAGTCTAAAGTTATTATACATTCAAACTGCAAAACTTTTTAATTTCTATGACCAATAAATTTCTGATTACTGTTTTCTCATATGGCTTGCCAACAGGGTAAAGAATAAACGTAAGACATCTGATCTGCCTGCTGGTTATACTTTCATTGTAAATTGACAAATGGATATTGTTTTTTTTTTTTTTAAATAAGTTAGTCACAATTTTTGGTAAGAATATGCATCCCCAAGTCAGTGAAAGTAAGACCAAATCTTGAACACTGTTGAGTTTGAGTTTTCTGAGCCTGCAGGTTTACTGCAATAAACTTCTATTTATGCACTCAACAGTTAACCCAGAGACTTCTGTGTGTATTACAATGTAAAAACCAAATTTTCGTGAACTTCCATAAATATCATTTGGGGAAATTTTTCAAATAGGAGAATTTGAGACCAACTCTTAAAATGAGTTTTTCTGGAATTATCCATCATGTATCATAGATCAAATTGCTGTTTAAAGAATATTTGAAACATTATGACCAGTTTGGGTGGTACTCTGACATAAGTTCTATATCCTTTTGTATCATGAAAGATCAACCATATCCCTACAATTAATATCTTTTAAATAAAATTCACTCTGATACAGAATAGTTTGATTCTTTAGTCTCTCATTTGGTTCTAATATAGTGAGGAGATTGGACTTTTCAGGATGCTAAAACCTGGAGATAGATAGTCTTCTGGGACATGTGAACTCTTACTCTACTTTCTCCCTTGGGATAAGGATGTAGCCTTGTTAATGCTGAATCTGGTTCAAAACTAGAAGAGCCTAATGTAAGTTTTCCCAACAGAAGCAGATAGATTATATAAATTCTTCTGGAAGGGGATAGAAACGTGAATATAAAAGGAAGTGTCACAGCAAAAATTGTCCTTTCCTGATCCACTAAGACTTGACTTATTAAAGCCACTTGCATGCCCTCACCAGGGACCCTCAGAACCAAGAGAAACTAAGTTGTGATATGCTGTACCTGCTCTTGCCCTGTGTGACCATCCTGCTTCAGAGAAGAGTTTGTATATTTGGCTATTTATATTGGAATTTAATCCAACACTGCATGTGTGTCTCCATACATACATATTCTCTTCCTGGTACTCCTAAACTATATAAAAAAGCTGTGTGTCCCTTTTGAGTAGAATATGCGACTACTAGACCACTTTTTCTTTACAAGACTAATTATGTAGCGTCATTTAACCTTTATTCCTCAATGTCTAGATATCATATTTTGGACCTTTAAATTAGAAAAATACCAAAATGCAATACTTCTTCTTGAAAATATATAATTCTAGTCTAAAGAAAATGGTTACTGTTTGTTGTGAAAAGACAACTAGGAAAGGTAAGGCCCCCAAATCCATGTGCCAATTAAGTTTTATGTCCTAAGAACAATGATTTTGGGGTACCTAGAAAAAATGACAAATTCTTTATAAGTAAAAAATATATATTTAAAATTCAACAACAAATATAAAACCACACCTAGGTTTTATTTTTAAACAAACATTTAGAAATCTAATTAGCATTCAGCAAGCAGAAGACAAATTTTTCTGTAATATTTACAAGGCTTCAAACAAATTTTCAACATCATTCATTAGAATTCTAAACTTGAGATGATTCAGAGAAGGGTGGAAAAAAGAAATCCAGACATGACAAGTGATGCTTCACATGCAGCACATTACAAAGGGAATGACAGCCAGTAAGGAATCCTAGGCACTCCAAGGCTCTGATTAAACTTCTGTGCCAGAACTGACATTCCTGTAGAAAGGAAAGAAAGTCACCTACCTCTGGCTGTTTGTGAGGCTTAATTAGTGCATATTTGTAAAGCCCTTTGAAATCCTTGGGTGAAAAGTGCTGCGTAAGTGAAAAGTATTATCATTATTTTATTAAAGTTAGATAAAAGCAATACAAGCCTTTTTCTTCTTTGAAATTTCCAAGTCAGCAAAATGAATGCAAAGCACATAATGAATATATTAGTGGATACCACAGGAAAAAAAAAAAAAAAAAGGATACATTCAAGCCAAGTTCTCTTTTCATAGGCTCATAGAATCTTTGACTTGGAAACATTTTTAGAAATACTCTAGTGTACCCATTCATTCACAACATCCTTGACAGGGTCTATACAGCTCTTGTCATAACACCTCCATAACTCTACATTGTCAAGGCAGTTCATTCCTTCTACAGACTTACCAAACTATTAGAAAGTTCTTCATTACACCCATCTGAAATCTGGTTCTATGAGTCCTAGAATTACCTTCTCAAACCACACAAGAAGTCTAATTATTCCTTAATATGACTATTTCACAACTCTCATTTAATCAATCCTCATGACATGGTCTCTAAAATCATTTGTTTTCTAAAGTATTTCGATTTTTTCAGTATTAATCTTAAAATAAAGAAGCTGAAAACAATGTGGTACTTATGATATGGTCTGAAACCAGTACAGAAGATAAAAACGAGATCCCATTTCTGACTCTCTGCTAATGTAGGCCAAAACTGTGTTGATCTTGAACAAAATTTTTAAGGAGTCATTATCACAAAATGGCTTACATTAACCGTATACGTGTGTGTATAGTTGTGTGTGTATATACATACAGACACACATGAAATTTATAACTTATAACTACCATGTTGAATTTCATCTTTTTAGCTTGGGTCTTTCTTTGGGAATTCTATTCTCCCTACGACAAAATCCTTTATGACAATATACTTACAAGTAGGGAACAGTGACACTTATTAACTACCTATCTTTGTGATCCACAAAGATCCTATCTTTGTGAAGGCTGGAATTCTTTTGGGATCGTTAAGTGAAAGGACTTAACATTTTTTGGAGGATACAGCTCCAGGACATTATAACACTGCATGAAATAATTTAGTAACAGTCTTCTAGAACAGTTCATTCTTTTTATTAATTACTCCAATATACTGATCATAGAACCAAAATCAGTATGTTTATCTTCCTTTCCAACTAGGTTATAAATTTATCATCAGAGTAATTTCAGCTTAAGTATGATTTGTCATGGGAAATTTAGGTCTACGTGATAGTGATCTTTTGTACATCCATCCACCCATCCATTCAAATAGTACATGACTTTCTATAATGTGTTAAGTATAGTGTTGGAAGTCAACGTCGAAAAAAAGATGTGTTGCTTGGAAGGCGATAATAAACAAGACCTGGTCCCTGACCATGGATTGGAGGCAACTAATATGGAACAAAATTCTGATAATAATGTGTTGTGTTACCCTAGTACATTTATAAATTACTACAGAGTAGAATAGGACCAAATACTTAATATAATGTGAGAGTATATTAGAGATATGTACAAATTGTTACAGAAGAATCTCAAGAACTAGAAAGCCTTTATAGAAAATACTTTGATTTTAATGTATCTGTCACTTCCTGACATTTTTTATTTTTTGTCTTCATTTCCTATTAGATTGTAAGCACCATGAATGGTAAGGACTATCTTATTCATTGCTATATCACTAGCATCTAGTATGGTATCTGACATGGCGTGGGATTTCAAAAAGTGTTTGATTGCATGAATAGATGAATCTTAAAGGACAAGTAGGATTTCACAAGTGGAGAGAGAGAGAGAATTCCTGATGGTGTGGCAGCCTGAGCAAGAGAAAGGGCTGAAGAAGAGCAAATGATCTGTTATGGTCAAAGTCTTAGGTTTGCAATGTAAGCAGTAGCAGGAGATAAAGCTAGAAAGGGAGGTTAGGACTAGATTTTAAAAGCTCTTCCTATGCCATACTAAGAACCACATACTTTTGGAGAGTTGTCAATGTTTTTAAGAAGGGGACCAAGAACAACTTACTTCTGTGTTTCAGAAAGATAATTGGGGAACAAGGGGTTGAGAGGCAAAAGCATGGGGAACATTTAAGAATATTATGGCTGTCCATATGTGAAGTAATGCGAGTCTGTAGAGGCACTGACAGAACTAACAATGATCAAATATGCTACATTTCATGACAAAAAATGGGATCTTTTCTCTTTTGAAATGGATTTTTCAGTTATACATTTACTATTTGGGAACTGAGAATGAAAAGAAAGAATTTCAAAACTGGCCAAAAAATTGAGGTTATAGTTAACTGGAATGAAACAATTTTTGCCCCTTTAATATGGGGATATGTTTCATCAAATAAATAAGAGGCTGTAGTATTCCATGTAGATGAACTCAAACTGTAGAAGTAGTTTGTCCCTGTATTGAACAGGAAGAGATGGGCTATTCTGGCAGAAGAGAGCATTTTTTTCTTGAAATTCATATATAGCAACAAGAGAAGCCTGGATTGAATGACATAATGCCTATAAAATTATACCTAGCATTTGTACAGTGACATTACTAAATCAAGATCTAAATGTTTGCAATTTAGAGATCCACCGCTAGATGGAGAGCTTGTTTTATCACTGAGTATCGTACTTTTACAAAGTTTTAAAGCAAGCTTTATCAAATTTAAACTTCTCAGCATATTTAACACTGATAGAATGTGGTTTCCATTGCTTTTTCATATAATCGCTGTCTTTAATTTATATATGCAAAACAATTTAGAGTTAAATAGGAATCGCTATCATTCATATGCAAAAAAGTTTTGTGAATGTGGAGGCCTATAAAAATGAGAGAAGATTCTGATTGTCTTGGACACTGAAAAATGTAATGCACTTGCATGTTAAAGTACTACTATTATAGGAAAACTTCTAAAATTTTCATTGAATCTGTCAATAACATCTTGTTTCTATAAATTTAAATGTAATAATATATATTTTAGGTTGCTCAAAAGTGTTACTGATTGCTTTTGACTTCAGCCTTTGTGTTATTGAGAAAATGAGCAGAGTGAAGCAGTCTTTTAATGAGTTTCACCAATATGTATCAAGTTTAGCTGTCATTTTCCATTTAGTTTTCTTTTACTCTTAATCTTTTATATGCATGGTTATCAATTTTAAAGAATCATATTTTTAGTGAAATCAAACTAAGTAATATTTTCTTCAAAATTAAGGGTAAATGATAGGAGTTGTGGGAGGTTGTATTTAACGTACTCATCTGGAACTTATTAAAAAATTTTTTTTGAAAAAGACATCTGTCAGTTCTAAGGGGAAAATACCATCTTGGGGACAAATCCTTTCAATTTAGTTACTATACTGAGATGCTTCAGATAAAAACTAATTTGTACTAATGATGGAGGAAGCATGTGTAAAATAGTCACTGATTTATTCCAAATGGAAAGAAATTCCATTTCACTGACGCTCTTCTAATACCATTCAATTTACACTTATTATACATCTTAATCTGTTATTTAACCCATCTCCAGAGCCTATTTTAATGATTATATTTTTTTATGTGGAGATGTTACAGTTGGTACTTTTTCATATTATATCATCTTTGCATTAAGTCTTCTATCCCTTTTTATTATTTTTTTAAAAATTTATAGTCTCACTGAGATTCTTCTATTAACTCTAGTTCTTGGGCATCCTTACTCTTTTACTGTTGCCTCTGACAATTCTTCTTCATGACGGTCCCTTTCTTCACGAGCTTAGTCATCTTTTATTGTGTTCAACTTTAGGTTTGTTTGGTTTTTTTTTTGCCTGTCTGCTGGCCCTTGAGCTTCGAAATATTTCTACAGAGAGGTTCTGTATTTGTTTATAATATATCAAGGTCCTGGAATTTCATTGTCCTGAAACCATTTTAATGATAATTTCTTGACTTGGGGTTTCCTGAATTAAATGTATAGTATAAATTCTGACCCCACGTGTGTTCATGAAGCAAGTGTATGATTCCTATTCCTCATGGATGACTATCCTCCCCATCTAGGGTCTAGGGCAGAAGACAAGTTTTAGCCACTTCTCTGGGCTGCTGAATTAAAATCATCTAGTCCTCTTTTCAAATGATGAGAAAAAGGCAGCCCTTTGAAGTTCCAGGCTCTATATAGGGAATTCAGTTCTATCTTCCTATACCATATAACCTATACCTAGTTCAATATTCTTGTGGTGGTTCTTTTTTGTTTGTGTGTCACTTGGGGTTATATTTTGTCCATCTTTTCTATAGCTATACAGGAGGGGGCCCTTCCAAGTCAGGTCAGTCTACCATCTTGCTGGAGTAGTCCCTTCTATTCTACTCTTATTAATCTGCTTTGCACATCTAAGGAAAGAATTTATAAACCTTGTATTCCTATGACTCAAAATTGGCTTTCTTGAACAGAACAATGACTTGAAAGAAATAACTGGAGCCATTAGAAGATATTTTCTTTTTCCTTATTTGTAGCAATTAACAGAAAAAATACTCTAATAGGTGCCTAATAGAAGCCATCAGATGTGATGATGCTGAAGTGAATATTTACTGAAACTTATAATGGTCTCAAAATTTTTATAGCAATCTTTTAATGAAAGTATACCATCTTGTCATCTTTAACTTGCATTTCTTCAATTAAGTACAAGGACTTCTTGAAATTAGCAGTTCTATAATATCAAGGAATGCCTCAGTTCACACCACCAAATGTTAAGGGAACTTGCTGAGCTGCTTAAGTAACCCCTAGGTCAATAAACTGAGTCATTAGCACCTCCTTTAAATAATTGTTTGTCTGTTACTGGTTCAACATTTATATAACCTGTCATAATACTTTGGTTTTTTAAGGTACAAAAATTACTGCTGTAGGTTTAAAGTAGAGAGTTTAAGTAGCGATGTTTTCACAGTGATAGTTTAACCATACTGTCTGGTACTGAGTGAGTTAAAGTCTGAACACCACAGCTAATTACTATGTAATGCTAACCTTAGTTGCTGGTTCATTTTGAGACTCTTTAAAATATGAACTGTGTATTTTACCCCTATGCACTCTCTTAATGATTTGTTTTTTTAGACTGAAATCACTTCCAGCCATCAGTTAGACTCTTGGTCTCTACATATGCACTTCTCCAAGCACAAATATTTCTTTTTCCTATTGGTCTGCCAGCTCTGTCAGAGCAAATTTCACTTTAAACTAAATGCTATGATACTTAAAACCTCTTGGATTACTCAGGCTGCTAGTGTGATCTATGACCTTCCAAGAATGACAGCTGAACTTTCCAATTTGCTTATACTGCTTGGGGAACTAAAAGCACATGCCAAAGAGGAAAATGTTTCTGATGTTGAACAGAGAGGAGAGTTCTTGTTGGAGGTGGGAGCAGGAGACTATTAAGTACTGAAAAATACTAATAAGAAATGAAAAGAAACTAAACATGCTGTAAAGTCTAAGAGCTCGAGCATAATTCAAAAGTTAATGCCAGCCTTAGAAACTTTTTAGTCCAGTTAAAATATGAATAATGACCTTCAGTTACTGAAATTTAAACACCAACCAGAATCTTAGAATGATAATGCACTATCAAAATGAACAAGTTCAAGAGATGGAATAGAACCTAAAATTATCACAAGTACTATACATAATGGGCTATATCAACTCCCCATCATTCTTTATAAAGCAGACAGAAATCTGACATATGGATATAATCAAAGAGGTAATACCACTATCTAACATGCATGCTACCCCTACTGACATATCAGTCTCTTGTAAATTAAAAATTAATGTTAAGCTTCTGTTAAAACCTTGTCCGAAGTCCTTAAATAAATAATACCGTTTGGAATATTTTTATATAGCTTTGAAACTTTTTCTTTTACTATCTTTCATAAGAGGTATATAAATGTTAGTTGTAAAAAAAAAATCTCAAAAACATCAAATATAAGCTTAATGGACAGTTTCCAATTTATGCCCTAGTCTACTTATTCATTTATTTGTCTCAATAATATAGGCTAAATAGCCTGCAAATTACCTTTGGCTGATAAAAATCAAGTGGTGATTGATAAGGACCTTTTTTTGTAGCTAAATCAGACTAAGTAATATTTTTCTAAAATTGAGGGCACAAGTATGGATAATAGTAACTATATTTAAACAAATTAAAAGTACATGTTTTTAAGTAGCTAAGCATCAAAGTTTGAAAGTTCGATTCTAAAATAAGTTTATAATATCAAATATATAACAACAGGCATTTCCTTGTATTATTATGATACTTTATTTTTTTAATAAAAAATTTAAATTGAATGATTCTTTATATTCTACAGTGCTTTACAATTTTCAAGTTTTAAACACATGATTTCATATAATCCAATAAAAACACTTTTTCCCCCATTTACCCCTATCTTGTCACTCCCCTTTCCCTCTCCTCACTGGTAACCACTAGTTTGTTGTCTATATCTGTGAGTCTGCTTTTTTGTTTTATTCACTAATTTGCTGTATTTTTTAGATTACACATATGTGATATCATATAGTATTTGCTTTCTCTGTCTGACTTATTTCACTTAGCATAATTAAAACATCTATGTTGGGCAGTGTTATATAGATACTTTCAGCCTTCAGTAATTTCAGTAATCAATACAGGTCAGATAAATATTTAATAGTTATTTAGTATCCTCTACAGCACTTAGGATCTCCATATACTACATAATACACCAACAATGCATTTAGCACTAGAAGAACAGTTACTAAAGTAAATCTCTCCTCTTAAATCTCATAAACTCTCTTGGCCCTTGAGAATGTATTTATTATATTATAGGTCTGTAAATTAATTTTCTACTTAGGTCTAAGGCTAATTTTAGATTGTCAAGATACAAACTGATTGAAGTCATCCTGATCAACTGGATTGCAGTCTTCTGATGATGAAACAAGGTATTTCTAACAGTGTCTTCATAGAATGGGGCTAAGCACCTTTTGCACACACTGCATTGACACCAAGCAAATTCCGTGTAGACTGGAATGCAGAAGTATATGATTCTAACAATTACTTTTCTGACTTCGCCCTATTACCATATTTTAAAATTATTATTTTCAAAGCAACATAAGGAAGCATACTTTTTTTTTTCTTTCTCACTGATGTACAAGGGCATTTTTGTCCTTTAATTTAAGGACTAGTAATTATGTTTACAAATTCAGCTACACTAACTTAAGTATGAACTTATCAACAACTCCTGCATTTTATTAAAGTTAGTGGGGTGCAATGACCTCAAAACCAGAATATCTGGATATAATTTATGTCTCTACTGATATAACTTGTCTCCGTCTAAATCTGTAACTTTCTTTGTCATGATTTCTTTTTTTTTTTTTTTTTTTTGGTAAAATAAGAATAATGGCTATCCCTTTTAACATCTCTCTGCCTTTAGGTTATTATATTTCCAGGTCTCTTACAAGAACAGTACAAAGACTCTTGTAGTATGTACTTGGTGTTATTGTTATGACATATGAAAATGATAGAGGCTTCCCTAGAAAATACTTAAAGAAATTCTGGCTCCTGCCATATAATCTAGACTGTTAAGAGACACTCTATCATACTTGGCATGCTTCTTACACATGCTTTCTGTTTGCCTTTACAGGGCTCTTACATAATTCATAGAGATTTATGCCTACACATAGGCAACTAATTGTTGTTGCACTAAAATAATGCCATGGCCAATCATATCTTCCTTTACCATAGTGAGACTGGACTGCTTGTATAAATAAAATTATTCAATCAAAACCCTTCAGATTCTATGTCAAGATGGATGCAAACGATACAACACCTTTAGGGATGAATAATACTGGGAAAGTCTCTTTACATGCTTTTTCATCTTATTTTATATTCAGGGACTTTATTTTGAAAGTAGTAAATCAAGGGTAAGGTTTTTAGTTATTTCACACAAATCATCACTTTCCACATTGCATACATTCCTGCACTTAGGTTTACTGCTATAGTGTTGGCTTTTCTTTGAAAAGGGCACAGGGTCACAGAAGTGTTTAGGGTGGGGTATCTTCATTCTGTGGTGTTCACTGTCTTGCGGTGGTGCCAACCTGACAATACGGGACACATAAGCAGAGCTGGGTAGATATGAGGAGAATTCTTCAGGGAGATGGGAATGCACTATACATTTTTGAAATTACAGGCAGTGTAGGGTTTTAAGCAGTATTTCCAACTAGCACATAGGTAT
The DNA here is from genome assembly GCF_028023285.1 of Balaenoptera ricei. Lineage (NCBI taxonomy): Eukaryota > Metazoa > Chordata > Mammalia > Artiodactyla > Balaenopteridae > Balaenoptera > Balaenoptera ricei. Next base: position 132,267,790 of record NC_082639.1, read on the forward strand.
ATCCATATTAGTTACTTCAAGTATGCAGGACAAGGAAAGATTACAAATTGATTTAAAATGACTAGGGTGCACACTTGCTGATGGCAAATAGTACTTCTCTCCCTCAGATTTTAGAAGAAAAAGGCAAAATTCAACTGTAGGATATTGACATAGTTTCTGTTTTCCCCTTAGTATATACAGAGAATGAGCTGAACTATAATAGCCCAATATTTATAAAGTCCTTAAAACCTAGAAACCTTTAAAAAAAACTTTTTGAGACTTTTAAGAATTCCTGCTTATTTACCACCTCAAAAGAGATCTCCACATGAAGTTTAAGTACCCATGTAAATATAGCTTTGTGGGGTTTCTTGTATCAATTTAAGTTACAGTTGCAATTTAAAAATTTACTTGCCTAACTATGTTCACAGAAGCCTCCTCCCATCCTTTCACATTTGAGGGGCTCTAAATTAGCCACTTGATACTGTCCACACAAATCTGGATTCCTTTTTAAGATTGTTTTGCCTTTTAATTTCTGACAGGCCAATATGAAGGTGCTTTGTTTTTGGCTGGGAAAACCTGAAATGGAAAGAATTTCTGAAAAAGTAGGATGTATCAACTTTAGAAAAAGCTAAACAAAGAAAATAGGCTTAAAAATATATTAAAGTATGGTATATTATTTGAGATAGAATGCTGACTTATGTCCACAAAAGAGATGATATTCAGAAAATCATTAATTATGCTCCTCTCTGTAAGTCTATTCAAAAGACTAATTATTTAAAATGTTTAACTTTGATTACAGGCACAAGAAATCATTTGTTGATCGTGCCTCTCTAGTCTGAAATGTGTAGCTTTTATGTAAAAACCAACATAGCCATACATAGATTTTACACTCACCAATAATTAACTTTAATGATAAAAGTATAAAGTTTAGAAAAATACTAACCCTTCTTCTCAAATACAGAAACAAGGCCGCATTTGAAAATAGATTCTATTACAGAGTGCCGCATTTGCCTCTCTGAAGTAGGTCTGAGTTATATTTAGTTGGCAGAGGTGCTGAGTACTTACGAGATTACCAAGTGATTTGGGCTACTGCTGAAAGACTGCACATTGGCCTAAAATCCCTACAGGTAAAATCCACAGGATTATAGGTCATAATTAATCCCCTTAACTCCAGACTTCCTTTCCATTTCCATAACCCTCAATGGAGGTTTACTGCCTTTTTTAAAAAATGAGAAAACCTAATGCATTTTAACAAATCTAAAACTCTTTCAATTAAAAGTTTTGATAATTCATCAACAGCTATGATATCAGCATTAAAAAACATTCAAGGACTAAAATGTTTTGTCACTTATTTCCTTGGGAATATCTATCTACCTATCTACCTACCTATGTAAACCTTTGCTCATGAGATGGGAGGCATCAGAACCCAACATTTAAATCAAACTCTTTGATACAATGTCTCTTCAAATCTCACAATTATCCAAATTATGTTTTGTAGGACACTGATGTGTTTCTAAAGAGACATTCTATTACAAAGCTATGAAAAGCTGCTGTTTGAACTAATCCCTCCAAAGTGCTTACTGTTATAATGAAGTAACTAAATTCTAGTGAATTACCAGACCATTAAAGATCAGTGTCTTATTAAACAGCCTATATAACTCAGGAGGTTGTATTTTAATAATAATGTGATTCTTTGTCAAATATTGCACTGCTTAGGTTAAAATGCAAAAATATGAATCTATAAATCTGTTTTCTTTTTTATCTAAGAAAATTCATCACAGTATCTTTTAAAATTATTTTTATTTTTATTCTGCCTTTGAGATATAATTGACAGATACTAGTGTCATTAGATTATCTGATTTTTTCTTCTGTAAGAAAATGTTAAAGGTATAATCTTTTGTAACAGAAGTTAACAAATGACAACACTCCAAATAGCATGCTCTTAAAAAAAAAAAAAGTGTCTATTTAAGACATTACGGCATTCTTCTCTAATGATTAATTTGTGTCCTCTAAAGATTAAGGACAAATCAAAAATGTTTAAGATGTTTATTTCATTGGGACACACATACACACACGCTTATTTAATCAAGGTGTGAGAATAACACAAAAGTTAGCAGGAACATGTAGAAGACCACTGATGTATAAAAACTGACACTGTACTTAGTATTAATTCCTTAATTATTTTTCTAAGCACGATAATACTATTACCTTTAAAGATTTTTTAAAAAAGTGATATAAAGAATAATAAATAGGATACTTTAAGTCATCTCAAAAAATTATATTTTAACCCTGAACTATATACCCTTCTCAATGGGAAAGGGATTATTTCTTATTGCCCTCTATCCCTAGAGCCCTTCAAGTGTTTCTAAATTATAAAAGTTACTGAATAAATAAATTTTAAGTGTTAAAAAGAAAACATTAAATGCACATTCTTCCTTTAATTGTATTTTTATTTAATACTCTATAAAGTTAATCTCATTTGTCATCACAGAAACTAAGTAAAAGTTAAAAGTATCTTTTGGAAATAATCTCCAACAGTATATATGCTATACTTCTGATCTATTGATTATCAACAGGTCATTAGTTAAGACCCAGTAATAGGAAAGTAACAAGATCAAAGAAACCTTTTATTCATGTTAAATATGGGGTAGAATTTGTTTCTACAAAACATAGGCTATTTGATAATGAAAACTAATATAAACCTTGTAATATTGGGACATTACAAGTTTCTATTGACAATAAACCGTTTTTTTTTTAAGCTAGAGAATGCTTACGTTCCATATAAATGAGTAGTTATCAGTACAGATATATTCAACTGGATATGTGGTAGTATAATACATGTGTACTAAGAATTTTTTAACTCAGTCATAACTATAAAGGAAATCATCTTTATGTATATAAAATACTGCAATTCAAAAGGCAGTTTTTTATGTTACGTAGGTTACTAAAATATTTCCCATATAGCATAGGCTCCTACCAACAATTTTATAATACAAGCACATAATACTATATATACATCTTGATTATATAGTTAATAAATACTACACATTATACATTTTAAATGATCTGATTTACACTTTAAAAAGATCACAGTGGTTACTATGGGGGGAAAATGGATTTCAAGGGAAGGTAAATGCAGAAGCAGAGAAATTAATTAGGAGGCTATTTTGAATGGTTCAGGTGACAGATGATGGTGGCTTGGACTAGAGTACTAACGGTGGAAATGGAAAGAAAAGGCCAAATTTGAGACAGTCTAGAAATGAAAACAACAGGACTTGCAGATGGTTTGCACTGGGGAGAGTGGTAATGGTGAAGAAAAGGGAGGAACCAGGGAAGACTCCAAAGTTTATGGCTTGAACTACTGGATGGTGGTGACACTTACTGAGATGGAAGATTAGAGGAGGCACCTATTTGCATGTAGGAAATCAAAAGTTAAGTCTGATGATTTTATTAAACATTCAATTGGGTATGTTAAACAGTGAGAGGAATAAAGCTGGTGCTCAGAGGAGAGGCATCCGATAAAAATACAAGCCTTCAGATAGTATTTAATGCCATGGGATCTGGATGAAATCCTCTAGGTAGTGGGTGTAATTAGAAAAGAGGGCTCCCCAAAATGATATGGATAGAGAACAAGGTTGAAGTCCTGAAGTAACCAGCATTTAAAGGTGAAAAGGAGGAGGAAGATCCAGCAGAGAACATTGGGAAGGAATGGAGAAGATCTTAGGAGGAGAATTAAAAAAACAGGGTATCTTGAGAGCTGAAAGAAGGGAGTTTCAAAAAGCAGGGCCTGGATATCTGTGTCCAACACTGCTGAGAGTTAAAGATGAGAAAGGTCCATGGATTTGGCAATATGAAGATTACTAGCGATTTTGACAAAACCGGAGAAATAGAAGAGTGAATGGGAGTCTTTTGAGATGCACTGCATGAAGAGAAATGAGAAATGGGTAGTAGCTGGAATGTGATGTTGGGGCAAAGAGAGTTTAACGTTGGAGATTCCACATTGTGTTTATACCCTGACAGGAACGATCTAGTAGAAGGGAAAAGAGTGATGACATGAAAGAAGTCCTTAGGAAGGTAAGAAGGGATGGGGTTCCGAGCAAAACTGGACTTTGAAAAAAAGGGCACTTCCTTGCCTGTAACAGAGGCAAGAGAGTGAGGTGGGGTAAAAATAAGAGTAGACACTGAGAGGTGGGGAGATAACTTGGGCAAGTTGCTTAACTCAATAAGCTTGGGTTTTCTTAATGTCTCCTTTCCTGAGCTGTTGTGAAGATCAAATTAGATAAGGGATGTAATGATAGCAATTAGCACACTGCCTGGCACTCAGTAAATATATTTCAGTAAATGCCAGCATTACTATTAATCAGCCTATCTCAGATTATATACAGATTTGAAACCATTTTAGAGAATAATATTTCAAATAATACAATTAGAATAAAGATTAAGTCTGTATGGCACTGAAGCCTGCATTGTTTCTATTCCTTTCCAGTAATTTCATGTAAAACTGGACTGGATGGTTCATGTTACAGAAACAAACTTTTTGGAGCAGTTTCACTTATTTAAGATTTTTCTTTTGCTTTTTAAAGAACAACAAAAACTTAAAAAAATATGTTTATTTTGTGCAGAAATTTTCTGTGGACTTTCATGTCCAGAATTTTGGATGGACTGTGGACTGTCTGATGCAGATTTAAAGTATCAGAAAAACAAAGAAGCAAACTAGAGAACAGTCCCCACCACCCCCAGATACAGTGTCTAAAACTGTGCTTTAGTTTCTACCATTTTTTTCCCACATGCAAACTTTCATGTTACAGTTTAAGTACACGTAGATAGGCTTATTTGAAAACACAATAATTCTAAGAGTACAAGCTACAATTTTAAAGTTCAGCATTTCTACATTATACTAAATACCTTCTGAAAAGGCCTAGGGTAGTGCTGTACCTCCCCCTCTCCTAAAATTTTCAAGCCATTCTTTTCTTACCCTCCTTTCTTATTGGGGTAACTAAAAACTGACACTTTCCCAAAAATGGGTCCTCTGTTTTATCAGAAGATCTGACTTTACTGCCCCCAAGTAAGAAATCTTATTCTGTGTTTCAATATATTTTCAGTTATTGTTTTTATGACAGTTGTCTAAATCAATGAATGGGTATTATGCACTGTTGATTTATCCCAACATTTTGATTTTTATGAAAATAGAAATAATTTATTTTGTGAAAACAGACAGCTATAAGATAATAGTAACTGGCTTCAATGGTGAGAAAATAGAAGCTGATTTCTTTCTTTCATGTATCTTAGCATATTTCATATTTATGTAGATTAATAATGATCTATATCAACATATATTAATAAAATGTATTTATCAATGGCTATCATCTAAAATGGCATTCTAAAAGTGAATTTCTTAACAGAAATAAGTTTAGTTGCCAACCACAAAATAAGACGGTAGTAAAGATAAAAGGTATAAGTGAAAAATAAATTTAACAACGTATATTAACTGAATCAAATAGTTAATGCTTCAACTGAGAGGTTTCACTGCAGTAAAAAATAAATGAGATTTTACTATATTTCAGTCTGAAGATGCATATATTTAATAATGTATAAAATTCAGCTTGCTTAAATGTGATTTTGAATTTCCATTGATTTATTCAACAGATATTTATAATATTTCCAATATTTGTAAGGACCCATTTGGTAAGATGGTTCAGTGGATACTTATAATGATGTTCTTTTTACTTTAAGAATAGCTCTTACAATGTAGAGATCAAGTTTTTTGAAATCCTTTAAGTTCCTTTAAATACTATGAAATCTTCTCTGAAGTCGAAAGTGAAAAATAATGTTCTGACTTATTAAATAAACTCATTAAGTGCAAATTTATGTTGAAACTGAACATACAACATAATCAAAGAAACAACAAACCAGCTTACTTTATTTGAGCGGAAAGAGAGGTCGGGTCTTTCAAGAGCACGAAAGCAGACCCAATTTGAACATTAATGGCAGTGCACGTGCATGTGCAACCACTCTCTACCCTGCCTCCCCAACACATGCACACCTTTCTCCTCTCAGCTTATTAGCATTCTAAATCTTTCTCCCAGGCTTGGCCTTGCAACCACTTACTTGATAAAATAGGTCACTTAAAAAGGAAGAAAGCCCAATAAAATGAATTACAAAGACAACAAGTTTAAACTGATTGCCCTGTTTTCATACATTGTAGCTGAAATCTGCAAATATGCAGTTGGCTGTGCTTTGGCATTTAACAGCAAGTGATCAGCAAGGAGGAGGAAATTTTATTCTCATTAACGGTTGCAGATTTACTGCAGTGAAAAAGGGCTATGTAACCCGAGATGTGACAGTACAGAAAGATCAAAGCCTTGGATTGGAAACTAAATAAACCCTCTGGCTACTTCCTGCAAGGAAAATTCACTTTGGCAATGTAAAACAGAGCCCAGTTAAAAACTACTCTCAGTTTTATGAGCTGTCATAGCAGCTCAAATGGTTTGGACTGGCTGAGTTTAGAACATTATATTTCCTTGTTTTTGTCTTAGATACTTCTGTAAGCAGTTTTAAAGACTTTTTTTTTTTCCAACACAACAACAACAAAAAAGAAAAAAACTCTTTTCTTTTGGTTGAAACTGAGGAGGTAACCACTAAACTTATTAAAGCAGGCAGGTCTTCATTTGCACATTCCTTTCTCATTTACTACAGTTTAATATTTTGCTCTTAGATTTATTTGGCAATATACATTTACCTTAATAATTCATCTGTAATCTGTACAATTCCTATTCAAAATAAGTGCAAATCAGTTTACAGAGCCCATATGGCTCATATCTGAGGGGTGAGCTATTTGTAATAGCACATCTGGAAGGACTATGGGCAATATGGAGAAAACGGGAATAAATTAATATTACATTTAAAAACCTATAGGCTCTAGGTTTCGTCTGTTTTTAAAAAATATTTAAGAAAAAACATTTGTTTAACATTTCTAATATATGTTTAATATTTCTAAATAGGGACTTTTAAACAATTATTCATAAATACTTAAATCACATTGTTATATCAATCAAAACACAGATGGGCTAGAATCAATCAACCCGTCCCTGAGTTTAGGAGTAAGCTCAGTATCATTGAATCCAGACTTAAGGGAAATAAAAGATGACATGCTCTATTTTCCTCTCTCTTTTATTTTTTTGGAGGGGGTGGTGGTGCTTATCAACCAAATTGCTTATAATTTTAAAATTCTCATTAGACTACGAATAAGCAAGACTTTGTAATGGTAATCTGGGACTTCCCTGGTGGTCCAGTGGTTAAGAATCTGTCTTCCAATGCAGGGGACTCAGGTTCGATCTCTGGTTGGGAACTAAGATCCCACATGCCGCGGGGCAACTAAGCCCACGCACCACAACTACTGAGCCTGCGCTCCACAACTAGAGTGCCTCATGCCGCAACTACAGAGCCCATGTGCTCTGGAGCCTGTGCGCCACAACTACTGAGCCTGAGAGCCCGCGCACCACAACTAGAGAAAAGCCCATGCACCGCAACAAAAGATGCCACAACAAAAGATCCTGCAATGAAAGATCCTGTGTTCCACAAGTAAGATCCGATACAGCCATGAATAAATAAATAAATAAATAAAATTATAATGGTAATCCGCATCCTATTCCCTTTAAAAAAAACCCATAATTGTTTTGAAAATAGGAGCATTTCATAGGTCAAATATGTCATAAAAGCAGTCGTCTTTGCTTAAGGACTTTCTACTTTCTTTCTTTTTAAATTTATAACTAATTTTTATATATCTGTGCAGCCAACAAAAATGCTATTAATATGTATAAAAATGTATGAACTTTAACATTGGATAATCACTCTTAAATGGCGGTGATATAATGAACTTCCTAGTCATGAATGGACTAACTCCCATTCATTTCTTCTAGTACAAAGCTACACCATAACTGATGTGTTAACATTTTTATAGGATCTAGTCATATTCATATTACTTTTTTCATTTATAGACTCAATTATGCTGAATTTCTTCTCCTAAATGGAAGTCCTAATAAAGTGACAATAAATTTGGTTTCCTCTGGGAGCATCTTTGGATTTTACATATAGCTAACATGCATACCTCCAAAAACTTAGCTCAGATCACCAGATTGAAAATTAACACGAATTTGATGAGAGCAGTCTGTCACCAACTTCTTCTCGTTTCTAAATTTCCAAAGGAAAGTAAATCGCTTAAAATATTTTTTCAAGTCAGTATAATTTCTCTAGCATAAAACATCTTCCCAGGTTTCCAGGATTCTTAGTCTTGATTGCTGGCTTGTATTTCTATATTTCAGTAAAGTTTACAATTTGCTAATGCTGATGTGTGATAATCTAATAGAATCTGGCCTTAAAAGTTATAGGCCCAATTTACTAATAAAACCTAATTCAATTTTCCTTGGGAAATGCAAATCATTAGTGCCCAAGCAGTGGAATGGAATTTCCTTGCCCTTTTATGGCTAGAAAGAAGTTTTCTCTATTAAAAAGTCTAAACAAATAAGTCAACTAAGACTAATATATGAAGATTCATTTATAGGCATAAAATAATAGCATCATGTATATAAACATTTATATTGGTTAATTAGCTAAATAAATGATTTGCATGAGACATTAACCCTTCTAGACTGAGATTATCCCACTCATTTCATCCTCATTTTTTATACAACTGGATTAATCTGTAGAGAGCTTAATGAACTAACTACTTAAAAGAATTTAATGGTAGTGAACTAATTAGTTACTTAATGTGTTAATAAATTTTTAGCAACTTGTTCTCCAAGCAATCTAAATACCAATTTGCAGTAAGCCATATACAGCGTATTAAAGCAAAATAAGTAAACAATATATTGCATCACGCAAAAAAACCTACATATCTTACTCTGAAGTTTGATAACACTTACTCTAAAATTTTCTAAAGCACAGTTCACTGTTAAGACTAATATATCTGCTTGCCTTTTGGAGGCAGTAATGGTGTAATACTAAGAATGCTGGCTCTTACCAAGCTTAAAGGCTTCGCTATTTATTACCTAACTGGTTCTGGGCTAGTCCCTTAAAAATCTCTGAGTCTTAATTTCTACATTTGTTAAAATAGGGCCAATACTACTCTTTGCCCTATATACCTCACACACTGTTGATGGTCAAATGAGACATATGATGATATAAGTGTTAGCTACATGCAAGTTATTAGTCCTGGTATACTAAGATTTAGACCAAAAAAGTGCCTTAAACATTTTATTCTTTAAAACTTTTAGAAGGCTCCTAAGACATTCCATCTTCTGAAAAAAAATAAAATAAAAAAAAGAAAACTAGCAGAATTGTTATGAGAGTATTTAGAGACAAAAAAATGTAACGTGATTTAATGTAAGGATCGTGTTACAGCCAGTCTCATAGTGTAAAAAACCATCTATTTGCATTGGTTTGATTTTCTCATCAGAACTGTGTTACACAGCTATTGCCACTCTTGTTCTCCTGTTTTCACCATCCCACAGATTTAACCACTTCATTACCTTAGATGGGATTTTACCTGTCATATAGTAGTATTTCTTATGAATGGTTTTATTCATTTCAAGAAATTTTTACCATGCATTTCTGATTGGTTAATACTAATGAAGGTGGGAAGAACTTAAGATTATTTCTATTGGTTATACCTAGCCGTAGCAATTATTACTGAGTGTGAAATACATGTTTATACATACTAAAAACAATGTCATTTGGACAACCAAATACAATTATAATAAAAATTTGCACAGATCTGGATATTTTTAGATCAAATCATGTACCCTGAAACAGAGTAACTTTTAAAAGTAAACAGGATATTGTCTTGTTACCCAACACCATGGTTTCTATAGAGGTTCTGCTGTATATGTTTTAATCATGATTTAACAAAATTCCATTTAAAGTGAGAAGCAACTCTTGCAAATATCCCAACTTAGATACAGCTAAGAACAAGTATTAGGGAACTTCGCAAATGTGCATATGAAAAGCAAAGAGTAAATAAAATGTATAACAGTGCCTGAACAAAGCATTCAGCAAGGTTTTTTTTTTAAATATTATGCACTGTTAATAATAATGTTTTAATACATGCAAAAAAATATAAATGGAATGACCAAATATTTCAAACATACTGTCAGCTTTCATTACTAGAATTACAGATGTGACAGTGGTGTACTCAATTTTATGCTGTCAAAACATCATAGGTGAATAACAGTTTTATTAAAAATTTTTCTCAATAAGAAAAAAGCAAATTAAAAGGTCTCTGGGGTCAATTCTTTAAAAAGATGAATTTTATATAAAGTAAATATCTATTGCTAAATGTATCTATTTTTACCTATTTTGACTTTCATATTTACTTAAATCAGAACACTGGTATAATATAATCTAATATGTGGACAAAATCATGTGGCACAAAAGTAGGTACTAAAAATAACATTTATTCCCCAATTAGGTAAGTGTGTCTCACGATACTCAATGTATCTATTTTCTTGATAGAAAGAAATCACACAATCATTTATCCAGTCTTTATCTCTGATTATTTCATGAGGATAAATTCTGAGAAATGAAGTTACAGAATAAAGGAAGTATATAATTTTAGGCTTCTGTTCTCTGTTACCAAATATATTTCACAAAGGTTTTGTCCACTTAAGTCCCACAAGAAGTGTGTCAGAGTACCTCTTTGCTCCCATGTGTGGGTATTAGCATTAGAAAATCTTTAGCAACTGATAGGTAAAAACGGAATCTGGCTGCTTTATTTTATATTCACCATGTCTGGAAAAATTACTAAAGTCAGGAGTTTTTTTAAAGACTTCATGAAGCATGTTCTCCTCTGAGAAAAGGTTATAAAGAAATTAGGAACAAAAAAGCTACACACTAAATAAAGCAGCGTTTTTTTTTTAATGATTACCTTTAAAAGATTTAATAAGTATTTTATAATTCATTTAGTTCTTACAATGTTGCTGAACAAATGGTTGGTCTCCAATATCTATCAAAGGGAAATGTTTCTATGAGGTTCTTTTCACTTTCTTTTGATCCTTCCACGTAATTTCTACATTACTGCCACAGTAATGAAGGTCACTAAAACTGAAACTATTAGAACAAATGGAAGAGTTTGGTTTATCAATTAAAATTGATATAGGACTTATCAAATAAGGGATTTTATAGGCATATTTAATTTTATCTCAATATATGAGAATTTCTCGATTGCCAAATTAAGGGTTGTAATATAGACATTAATTTGATTTATCTTTTGAATAACTGCTTTGAAATAATACCCTAATATATAGTTCTAGGAATAATAATAAAGGTCGGTAAATACTACACAATGCCTTTTAGACAGGCAATATTTAATTTTAAGGTTGCTTTTCTCAAGTGAAATAACTGAGTTAACTAAATGGCTGAGTTTAATGAAGGTGATCTTATAGCTAAAGAAATAAGTCTAATTTTTACATGTAGAGTCCCTGTCTTAGGAAAAATTACACATTTAAAATTTTGGATAAAAGATTATTTCTCATATATTAAGAAAATAATGTGTTAGTCCTAGTCAGTACAATTTTAAAAAGTGCAACTAATGTTTCAACAATGATTTAATGTTTTAAAGAAAATATATTAGAGAGAACAGAATAAAAGGTATATATGTGAAATATACAATACATATAATGAACAGAAAAGTTAATCACCAAGTACTCTAAGAAAGAAAAAAAAGAGGCAGGCATATACACAGAAAATGAAAGTGTAAGATTCAGATGGCTCAATAATGCACACATTTAGTTCATCTCTGACTCTAGTGAAATGGTCAGTAGATGACATCACTGTGCCAACCACAGAGAAGATCTTCAGGCCCTCTGAAAAATATTTTTCAAAGCCCCAAGGAAACCTAAGCAGTCTCTGAAATTTTTTTCCAGTTTATGAAAATTGGATTCTTATAAAAGAAAAATGGACCATTTTTACTGCAACAAAAACTGATTTGTAAAAGCTGGAAGCAGTTTAAAAATACTCAACATGAGGTTCTTGTTAGTCTTGAAAAGTAAGAGTTATAATAAAAAAAACTGTCCAAAAATATGGTACGGATACATTGTATATAAGGGGAAAAAAAGCTAGTCTTACTCCTATTATTTTTAATTAGCTTCAATAGCAAGTTCCACTTTACTTTCTAACGCCAGTTCAGGTTTTGGGAGGGGAAGATTTACATCTGACCCACTGGCAATGTCAACTCTATAGCTAATGCCTTGGAGCCCTAATCCACTTTGCATTACCTTAAAATGTTGGGAGATTCTGGTGCCAAGAGGTTCAAACTGATAGTGACACATGTCTAAAACCCAGGATTCGCTGTCCAACTGCCAGTATGTATTTTATCAAACATCCAGTCTCCCTTGTAGAATAGGATGGATGAGTTTAACAGTTTTCACTGTTTCCAATTAAACTGCCCTGCTATATTACAAAAATGCAGACGTTCAGATTAAGAAGGACCCCCCCGACTTGGATTTTAAGTAATATACAATTTGAACTGTTTAAACAATACTCTAAATTTGACTCAGTTACCCCATTTTAACAGACTTGTCCCATTACTAAACATGGTTATTTTAGGAAGAAATTGAAGAATTTTTCTGTGAACAATTAAAAAAAAAAAAACTCTTACACAAATTAGAAATTTATTCTTTACCCTGCAGTATGTAGCTTGGGATTATCTACTTTACCTGAACCCACTGAAACTGACATGTTAAAAATCCACAAAGACTGAAAAGTCACGATTACTGGTTGAATAGCATGCCACTTGGCACTGTCATGCTGTTTCGTGTTCTCAAATCATTAGAAACAATGGTAATTATAAAAATTCACATTTTATACATTTTAAAAATATTATTACTATTCCAATTAACTTGACACTGCTTGTTAATCAAAGACATATGATGAAGAACAGGGAAAGAATTTGTAAGTCATCTGGACAATTTTCCTGATTTAAAGAAAAAAAAAAAGCCCTCAAAATAGATAACATTTCCTGTTTTTAAAATCAGCTTTTTCAATATTCAAAATTCAATCAAGACATTATTCTTTCATAATTAACCCAAATTCTTCATGTTGTTCAGTAAGTCTGCTTATTCTCATCTTCACAGTAAAGATGAAGAATAAAAGTTCAACACCTTGTGTCTACATTTTTCAAAAAATATTCCCATTTTGCTTAAAATCAATTAAAATGAAACATTTCAAAAGCATCATTTTAAGTCAATGTTATTTGGTCTAATAGGTTTTAAATTTACCTATTGGATATCAGAAGCCTAAAGGTAGCCATTAGTTTCAAGTTTCACATCTGGGACATTATGCATCAAAATTATCATGCCAAAATATGTGAATAATTATGGAACAATTTAAAATACTTAAATCTTTGTAGAATTAAAAAAATAAGCCAGAGTTAAGATCCATGGTTTGTTGCTATCAAAGAAGAACAAAGAAATCCTATCAGAAGACAATCCTAACAATAAAAATTATTCATAAAAGAAAGAGTAAATGATTCTAGAGAAGGTCAATAAAAAATGTAGCAAAGAACAACTATGAATTTTTGGTTATACTGTAAGCTTTCTCTGTATATCTGCTGATAAAATTTAGAGTCCCTTTTTATTTGATCTGTTACTTAGAAAAAAAACTGAGGAAATTCATAGTAAATTATTTCTTCTGGAAATACAAAGAGAAAATGATACAGTTACATGATTTAAGGCCTGAAAAACTACAAAAGACAAGAGATGAAAGACTTAGCTTTCTCAAGGGAAGTTCTTTTGAAAGGGCAAACAATTCTCAATTCAAAATGATTATAATAAATAAGTATATCACTCTTTTGATTTGAAAAAATATATAGTCTACATGAAGTTTTATTAACTAATCCTTTAAACCAACATTGCTGTGATGTGTCTTTTATGATGTGAAAAAAGCTACTTATATATTTTTATTCTTGAAAAGGAACTAAAGGCACAAAGGTAAGAGAACTTTCCCAGTCTTTTAAAAAAACACTTGTTAACAGAACTGAGGAATAAAATCCTGAAATCTTTGGACACAGTACATAACTTAGTCTTTGAGTATAGCCATCTCTCTAAACATCTTTATTGTTTTATAAAATGACCATTTTTGAAAACCAGAAATGAAAGATTTTGCTGAGCTGAGCTCAAGTTCATTCCTCTGGATATTCAATTTTAATGAAAATGTTCAGGTTCTTTAAAATCACATAACTATAGAAAAAAATCATGTCTTTCTCAAATAAGCAACGCATGGTTAGTATCACACAAAAACAATGTTTTGTTCATAGTGAAACATAAATGGCAGAAAAATTAATCTTTTAAATGCTATCAGCAAAAATTTTCAATACAAACATTAGGATTATATAACAAAATAATTTCTTCCCTTTCTAATTATGTTTCAGAAAACATTTGTACAGTGAACTGTCACATGATGGAGTATAATAGTTATAATAATTAAAGAGAATCTCTATTTAAATAATTATAGCTAACATAGACAGAGACATCAGAAGTAATCAAAAGCCATATGCTTCTGGTATTTAACCATGTTTAATTTTTTTTTTTTCCTAAGGCAAGTAGTTTCTCATCATGACAATCCAGTACACCAATGAAACTATTTCTAAAGTGTTATTTATTTAAAGTTCACTAAAGACTACTGAACTACATATAAGGTTATTACATTTCATAAAATACCCCTGTATTTTTCCACTATGCTTTTAAATTTTGTCACGACCAACAGTGGGTTGTGAAATCAATATAGTGGGTTGCAATCTGCATTTTAAAAATAAAATTGAATAGACTAAAACAGAATATATCATTGTGTATTACAGATAGTAAGAGTAATTAATTACTGTTTTAAGAATTTTTTGTTTTATATATGTGTGTCTATATATATAACATATATATATATGTATATATATATAAATATGTATGTGTACACCAGGTTGCAATATGAAAGGTATTTCTTAATATGGGTTGTGGCAAAACAAAACAAAACAAAAAAAAAACTTAAAAGTCACCATAATATGCTGTTTCCTTCAAAATTAGGCACCGTGTTATACTGGAAAGACCATAAGACATATAGACCTAAGTTCAAATTATTTTCTCTATCATCCTACATGTATGAGTTGGTTACTTAAATTATTAGAGCCTTGATTTCTTCATTTTTAAAATGTCTATGAAAATAGACATTATAATAATCTTGCTAAGTAGGTTAAAATAAACATAATAAATATTTGCAAAATAAATTATACATAATAGATAATTGATAATGGTTGCAATAATTATTACTATTGAATTACAATGGCTTACTACAAGTGATGATTCAAGAGTTGTAACACGTTGGTCACAACTGTATCCTTAAACACATTCTCCAAACATAAATATTTATGTTAATAAAATGTAAAATTTTAGAAGAGAAAATTAAATCAATAATCTAAAGAAAAAACTAGTCTTAAGGGCAAAAAGACTACACCTATTCATTGGACCATTTTAATGTGAAATTTCAATAGTCATCCTAAATTAAAATATTACACCTCTAGCAATGATATGAAGGGAAAACTATTATTTACACTTTCTGGCAAGACTTAAAAAATCTATGAGACCAGTAATGAAGCAGGATATCTGTTGGGGGAAACTTTACTATAATTGTACAACAATGCTGACATGTTAGGTTTTTTTCCTTGAATATTTTATTTGAATGCTATGCAGGGAGGAAAAGTCTTTAATGTAATCAAAGCACCAACTTTTTAAAATGGTGATGTCTGAATAATTGTTAAAATACATGTATTGTAACAATAAATGCTGGAGAGGGTGTAGAGAAAAGGGAACCCTCTTGCACTGTTGGTGGGAATGTAAATTGATACAGCCACTATGGAGAACAGGATGGAGGTTCCTTAGAAAACTAAAAATAGAACTACCATATGACCCAGCAATCCCACTACTGGGCATATACCATGAGAAAACCATAATTCAAAAAGAGTCATGTACCACAAAGTTCATTGCAGCACTATTTACAATAGCCAGGACATGGAAGCAACCTAAGTGTCCATTGACAGATGCATGCATAAAGAAGATGTGGCACATATATACAATGGAATATTACTCAGCCATAAAAAGAAATGAAATTGAGTTATTTGTAGTGAGGTAAATGGACCTAGAGTCTGTCATACGGAGTGAAGTAAGTCAGAAAGAGAAAAACAAATACTGTATGCTAAGACATATATATGGAATCTAAAAAAAAAAAAGAAAAAAAAATGGCTCTCAAGAACCTAGGGGCAGGACAGGAATAAAGACGCAGACCTACTAGAGAAGGGACTTGAGGACACGGGGAGGGGGAAGGGTAAGCTGGGACGAAGTGAGAGAGTGGCATGGACATATGTACACTACCAAATGTAGAATAGATAGCTAGTGGGAAGCAGCTGCATAGCACAGGGAGATCAGCTCAGTGCTTTGTGACCACCTAGAGGGGTGGGATAGGGAGGGTGACGCAAGAAGGAGGAGATATGGGGACATATGTATATGTATAGCTGATTCACTTTGTTATAAAGCAGAAACTAACACACCATTGTAAAGCAATTATACTCCAATGAAGATGTTAAAAAAAAAAAAAAGAACAAAGTTAAAAAAAAATACATGTACTGTGTTCTTATTTTATATTCTATTGGCTTTGGAAAACACTTAGGAAACAATCTGGGTCATTAATTTGGCAAAAGTACTGTCTATTTCAATAGACAGCCTGTATTTTCCAAAGTGAGGAAGCATATATATATATACACACACACACATTTTTTTTTAGAACTGTGATCTTCATTTTTTTACATACAAAATGTGACTTCATAAGTTAACTTAAAATCAAATGAGTATGTTCTTGAAAATATTCAGCATTCTTTTCTTTTTTTTTTTACTCTTTAATGGAAAAAGAAAAATGGGAAGTAAAGAGAATTTTAGCTTTTCAAAAACAAGGGGAACAGCATATATTAGATTTTTCTTGGAAGACTGTTTACCTGCCAGGAAATGAATGCTGCCCAGCTACATCTCCATTTTGAAGGTGATAATCATTGAAGAAATCTGGACTCATGGCTCCTTCAGAGGCAACTAATCCATCTAGGAAGAAAGAAAATAGTAACTAGTGAAACATCTTTGCAGGGAATAAAAAGGAAACTGTTCTATCAAGTAACACAATAGAAAATAACTTGTATATTTAATCCGGAAGAAAAACGTTAGCATGATATTCAATTCTCTCTGGGAGTATGAACAGAAGAGCATATATACTTAAGTGTTCTTTTACAATGATTGGACATTTATTGAGCATCTACTATGTGGTAGTACTATTTTATTACAGAGATGAATAAGACAATCTCTGCCTTCAAGGGGCTTCTAGTCTTCTGGAGAAGACAACAAAAGTTAAGGGGTGAGGTAGGATAGGGAGGGACAATAAACCTTCCAGGCTAAGAAACAGAATGAGTAAGGAAATAGAAGAGACATTAAATAGCATGGTTTTGGTAAAGACCAACACTCTAGTATGTCCCACATTTTATACCCAGACAGCTTCATTTGTGTAGTATGATTAGGGAATTATACATTTCAAATAAGTGAATTTTTATATAAGCAATGCTTGACACTTTAAGTGTCAAACCTTAAAACAAACACACAAACTTGGGTTAGAAATCCTTGAAAATACATTTTATATTTCCCGTGTTTTTAAAAAGTACACTGAATATAATTTTAAAACTTCTTGATAACTCAATCTTCATTATAAACATCAATTATTATATAGTAATGCCCTAGGTTATTAGATATATTTGACTACCTACGCTATGTGGCTACACTAGTATGCTTTTTGAGCACTTTTTCTTTGCTTATGAAGTGCTCCTTTTCCTAAATCTAAGTCTTTATTATTACTTCTTGCTGATTTTAGAGTGATACTACTTTCTCACTCACTCCAATCTAAGAATCCAGATGACCTATTTTTGATACAATTATGAGTAAGTTAAGAATAAGAAGAATCTGAGGAAAAAAGATCTAAGTGATGGCTTCAGGGCTGTCTTATGCATAGAACAAATATATTTTAGTATATGGCTTTTGTAATTACTATTTGAAAAGCTCTGAGGCCTTTTAAAGTTTCCTTTTCTCAAAAGTATTCTGGGTTGGTAAGTGACCTCTAGGTCACTTGTTGGCTAGGTGGTATCCACAACATAGTTTATAAATTTGGCACATAGTAAGCAAATTATTCAGTCACCAGACAATCATTTTACACCTACCACATGCAATAATACTTTGCTAGGTCCTGTGGAAAAACTTAGAATACATAATTTCTGTTTTCAGGAATTTCAGGTTAAGTGAAACACAAATAGACACTTAAGGTGCAATTAAATAGTACATTTCATTAATAAATGATACACAACAGGAAGGGATATACATACTAAATGAATGCTGGAGGCTGAAAAAGCTACAGAGGGATTACTGTGTTCTGTAGGGGTTAGAAAATCCTACTTGGGAAGGGAGGGAGGCAGAGGTGTAACGGATTTGAGTATTGATAGACAGCTGGGAATTAAATGATAAAATCTGTTTAGGAGTAAGGGTATTAAAAATTGAATAGATGGTAAAACTTAATAGAGTTGGGAAATGAATAGGTAAAAATAATTGGTATTTCCATAAGACTCCTGTACTACTCATTTGTTACATATATCCATTTGTTACATACCATATACTAAAGACTTGCATTATTATTTAATTGTTGAATTGTTAATAATACCTTTGGTATTTACCTTATTACTTTAGTAAATTTAAAATACTTAAGAGGTAGCTAAAAAGTATGTAATATTTAGTCCAGTTTCTGTGTCCTCGAAAAGTTAAAAATTCTATAAACCACAAGGCCAGCTAAACACAAAAAAAGTTACAAAAAATGAAATTATGGGAATGCCAAGACACCATAGATTGAGAGTTAAGTGGCTAAAAAAACTAATTTTCTATGGATTTAAGACTGTGAAAGTTTGGCTAAAATTAACAAGGTGAAGACCACAAAAATCAACAAGTTTCTCTGTTAAATTAAAACCAAATAATTTAGGATCAGGAGTTAAGAAATCTGGCAATTTTAGAGGAACAAAGCTAAGTAAAATGCCAAAATAAAATGTATACCACACTTTGAAAATGAATACAAAGGTATTCAGCATGCCAGCAGAATAAAAGATTCTAACACTCAGAAATATAACACTCAGATATAAATACAACCAAATAAAAATACCTGAATTATACATTAAAAGTTTATATTACATGAAACACGATCTAGTGAAGTGAATCAGATGAGGAAGAACTTAAATGAAAAACTGTTGTCAAATTCTCAACATCTTCATTTTGATTCAGAGCTCTCATTGTCTTCAAAGGGAAAAATGAGTAAAAAGGATAAATGGAATACAGGGAACTACAAACGGGGATCTCATCAAATAGAGAGGAAACTAAAAAAATTCTGAGTTTAAAGATTCAGCCAGAAATTTTATAAACCCAGAATACAACTAGTTTAAGAAATTTTATAAACCTAGAATACAGTAAGTTTAGTAATATAATAAGCCTGATATTATGTGAATAAAGAGTAAATTTATACTTCTGAACTTAATTTTTAATCATCCTAAGGCTCTGCAATTCATTCAGTAAACTACAGCTTCTACACTGCCCTTTAATGACTTGACAAAATTTAGGTAACTCTGATATATGAGCAATCATTCTTCACTAGAATGAAGTATAAAAGTTAAATTATATCTTAAATCATCAACTCAAGCACTTCAACTTCTTTGGAACTATCTGTTTCTCAGCATTCTGTAACCAAAATTAATTTTTATAGAAATACTGAAAAGGAATCATGTATTTTTGGTTGTAATCACATATTCAGATAAATCTAGGAGTGTCCTTCTTAAGCTCCTACTCTAACCTTACTGTTTCAAAGACAGCAACAAGGAATCAAAGAATTTCATGTAACATTTAAATGCCCAGAGAACAAATAGAAGACAGAGAGGATATATACCAGAGCACTTTGTAAACTGTAGAGCATTATATACATTTAGGTTATTAAATTACATGAAACCTTTTAGACCATAGTTATATAACACACCTTCTTGAGGTGCTCTAAGTAATGATGATAAATGTGGTTATGAGTAAAATGGGGTATTGGAACAAGAAGGAAATCAAAGCAAATTTACTGCCAGCATAGATAATTTATCAACTTTCTGATTTCTGAAACTCAGTTAAAAAAAACTGGCTTATACATATTGTGAATAAAAGTAAAAACTCAGTATCTTCTTATATACTGTTACTGAAGTAAACTTTATTTCTAGAAGTCAAATGAAAACGTAGTGTTAGGCTCTTTGGTGAACTAGCTAAAAGTGAAATCATGACTGTGTGGGAGGAAACATATCAAGAGTGAAGAAAATGAGAAAAAGAAATGACTAAAATAGATAAATCATAACTTATTTGGCTACACCTGATAAGATACATCACATAAACACATAGGTAAATGAAAATTATGGTTTTACAATGATCCTGAGACAGAAATAAACCATTTTAAGCTTCATATTCTGTAATATAGTTACATATTAAATGCTAAGAATAAGATTCATCACAATGAATGAAGAACAAAAGCAAAAAAGTAACAAACAATTTACAAATGTGTAGTAGCAATACAGCTTTATAAATTATAATATACTTCCTCTGTGGGTAAAAAGTACTAACTAAAGCAAACAGCATCATTTTCATGATAGAAAAGGAAATTAGTCAGTAACTGCAATCACAATTATTTTAGACTAAGAAAAAAAAAATAATGTAACTATAAGGAGATGTATAAGTAGATTCCTATTTCAGATAACAGAACGGGAAGGTCCTTTTTTAAAATAATAGCAAGAAAGAAACAGATACATTTTGACATGTTTAACAGTCGGAAAGCATAGAGGGCAATACTAATGACCAGGAAGTAGCGAATGCTATTTCATTTTTAAATAAAAGATAAGACCAGGGTATCACTGGCCATTTAGCTTAACCTCTGTGGTTGAAAAACTACTAAAGTTGCTTTTATCAGAAGCAGCCTAAAGTTTCATGGAGACCCAGAGACTTAAGTAATAAGATAGCTAAAGCATCCCAACAAATCTGCAGTATTACAAATTTATCTGATGTTTCTCAAGATACAACTGCACAAAATAAAAGACAAGAGACTAGCATTGTCTAGATTTCCATGACACATATCAAAAACACCACAGAGACTCACTTAGTTGTTGAACTATTCATGAAGAATAAACTAGGTAAAATAATAAACTAAAAAAGTACAGGTGGCTTGATATGAGAACTATATCTTTAAACTCATAGCAATGTAATCTCTGCTGTCAAGTGTGTACCATATCATCAGGCTATAGGTATAAAAAAAAACCATGAGGCTATCTAAAGATAACATTTCACCCCTCGAATGCTTAAATTTATTTATTTTTCCATCAGCTGTGGCTGTTTCTAAATTTAGATATATAAAAATGTGTACAATTCAGATTTCTTACAAAAGCATAGGTTGTACATTTTAATTGTATCTCACAGAAAAATGTTATGATTTTCATTTTAAGGGGTCAACTTAAATGAATTAATTTTGGAAAAGTGGTGTAATTTTTTAGAAATCTGTTCTGAAATTCTAATTGTATTAAAACAACAAAGTTAAATACTGAGGTGGTTACAAGTTTTACTCGTTTTTGGGAACTGCTCACTGATTCACACTGAGAAGTAGCTATCTATCAATTTTCAAAGCAAGAAACCTGATTCCAAGAAATTCTGATTTCTATTATCAAAAAATTCACATCATATATATTTTACATCATTTTACTTCATGAATATCTGACTAGGTAAGGAACAGCTGCTTGCCATTACTGAATTAAGAAATTCTGGTTGGTTGAAATTAATGATCTACTCCATCTGGGTTGAAACTCAAAGCAGTATTTCATAACTACTGTAAAGTTCAGTTAGGAAGAAATCTATTTAATTTTCAAACTAAAGTACCGATTTTCCAGGATTCAAGTATCTATATCAAATATAAAAATAATGGAGCCTTACGGGCAATATGCACAGCATACAGTTATGAAAATATATGAATGAATACATAGCAGGAAAAAAAGGTGAGCCATTAATTCAGATACAATTACTTTAAATGCTTTTTATTTGCAACCTGCTACAGATCTTAGTTAGAAGTCCTTTCTTTCGTCTCTTCAACTAAATGACTTCAATGAAGTAATTAATACTGGTAACACTGCAACACATTAAAAGGCAGAATATGCAAAAACTTACTGTTCTTAGTACCAAAATCCCTGGAAAAAGGCAGAATGGCAGAATCAACAAGGGTATGTAAGATCTATGTAAAAATTGAGTTTTGCCTTGAAAATACTAGCAAGAGTTTAGAATGAAAAAACTATTGCTATAAAATGTCTAAATCTTCCCAACCAGAGAACCAAACAGGGGTTACTAGTTCGAAACTAAAGCAAAACCATGGCAAAATGAGACTGTTAAAATGAAACACTGGAAAAGAAAACATAAATCAGTAAATTATACATTTAAATAAATGCAGAATAGAGAAAAATATCACATTTTCAAACACAAGTCGGAAATCTTGAAGATGTCATTTTAAGTTACACATTCTAAGAGCAATTAATTTTCCTGGTCACAGCCTTTTTAATGGAGATCACATCAAAGACTAACTTGGAAAAAAAATAATGGTGAGTTAATAGGTTTGCGTGGTGTGTGTACTGATGTTATGTCTAAAATCATTAGCAGAAGGCCATTTATATACTAAAAGAAGTGCTTACAAAGCTTGGGAATGAGCAAGGTTGGCAGACAAAAGTCCCTATTTATATCACACACACAGACTACTTATTTTTGCTT
The DNA here is from genome assembly GCF_028023285.1 of Balaenoptera ricei. Taxonomy (NCBI): domain Eukaryota; kingdom Metazoa; phylum Chordata; class Mammalia; order Artiodactyla; family Balaenopteridae; genus Balaenoptera; species Balaenoptera ricei. The sequence continues at coordinate 132,290,685 of NC_082639.1, forward strand.
TGGTTATCATTTTACCTGAGCTGTAGAAAAGGTCAGGTCTCTCGAGAATGTCTCCTTCATGGATGTATGGCTCAATTCGATCATCACCATACAAGTACTGCTCACTCTCATCCATCTGACGACTCTCTACCATCTCCAGCCACTGAGAGTTATGCCAGCGAAACTTCTCACTCTGAATTTTCTTAGCCCATTCTTCATCATATTCCTATTGCAAACAAAGTCAACTATTTTTATGTAAGCTTATGAAGGCATTTCCTTGGCACTCAGATAGCAGTACATTTAGCTTATAAGAAGAGAATTTTGAGGCCTTTGTTTGGGTCAGAGAAAACATTAAAAGTACCTGTTCAGAATTACTGTATATGATCATCAATAAAAATCAATTTATTACATATACTAAAGACATCTCTGTTTGGATTATCAATCGCCATTGGCAATGGCAAAAACTGGAAAAGTTCAAATTTCACAAATTCTTTATCTAAGTATTACTAGAATTTAGGTAAGCAACCAGACTTCAGTTTCCAAAGAGTCTTGTGGCTATAATTACTGTGGCACTAATGACAGGTGGTTAAGCATTAAAATTACATCTTTTGCTGTATCTTTTTGTTTAGATAACATGTTTCAGTAGGAAAAAAAGAAGCACTATTAAAGTATTTCTCCTAAAAACTGAAATGGTTTACTACAAAAAGCAAATAGCAGAATTTAATTCAATTTTGTTTCAACCACAAAATAATAATGTCTTATTTGGTCATAATTATTTCTTTAAATATCTCCTGCTTTAACCATGAACTCCTTTTTAAAAAAAATTTATTTATTTATTTATTTATTTTTGGCTGTGTTGGGTCTTTATTTCTGTGCGAGGGCTTTCTCTAGTTGTGGCAAGCGGGGGCCACTGTTCATCGCGGTGCGCGGGCCTCTCACTATCGTGGCCTCTCTTGTTGCGGAGCACAGGCTCCAGACGCGCAGGCTCAGTAATTGTGCCTCACGGGTCTAGTTGCTCCGCAGCATGTGGGATCCTCCCAGACCAGGGCTCGAACCCGTGTCCCCTGCATTGGCAGGCAGATTCTCAACCACTGCGCCACCAGGGAAGCTCAACCATGAACTCTTGAGGAGCAAGACAGTGGCTTATTCATTGTATCTGTAGCATCTATTCACAGAGAACTTCATTGGTACGTGTTTTTGAAGGACAAGTAGGCAAATTATTACAAAAGTTAACAGCTGAACCCATCTAGCTCCACAGGTTGTGGTTACTTCTGACAAGTGTATTCACTTAATTAATGGACAGTACCACTGATGACTTAGATGGAAAAAAAAGGCTTCAGGTATTTCTTGTCATCCTAATCACAGGGTTCTTAGTTTTAAACTCCTCTGCGGTATCTTTAACACTTTTGTTTATAGTTTTTTTTTTTTTAAGTTGGAAAGGTGCCAGGCAATACTACTGTCCTCCAATAGTTAGGATGATCACGATAACTAAGAGGTGGACCAAATATACATTTTAGGTAAATGCTGAGCAATTTTCATACAAAGCCAAGTAACGCTGAAGTCAAAAACTGTCATCATGGAATAAATTTCTGGGATATAAGAATACATACGAAATTTTATAATAAATGTATTTATTATTATCAAAATTTTTCTTGTTAAATTTTAAGTTTCACATTATCAACATATCTCTTAGCAGTGTCAGCTGTTAGACTGTGTGTTCTATACTGTACAACTCTGAAACTATATAGATGTTACTTATCAACTTAGGTTGGTGGAAGTAGAAGATATTTTTTGGCTATGGTACTGCTAATGGCAATTTTGCCACCAAATTATTAAGCTTTCATTCTTTCTAGTGGTTATCTATTAAAATTCCTATTAGTTGTCAGTTTATTGCCTAATATAATTATTTAAAATTAAATTGTATAAAAGTAAGAGTTATCATAAATATTATTGCATTTTACTTAAAATAATAAACATTAATTCAACTGTTATAATAACAATATTTAATAGAATATGCCTTATAATACCAGATATCCTATTAGATCTACATTAAATACTGGAACTAATTTGAGTGGTATTGTTTCTTTCATGAATAGTAGTTCGTTTCACTTGGCAAGAGGTATAAAACTAATTTTTCATTTTGGTAGAAAAATTTTAAATTTGATTATCTGAATGAAGAAGTATTCAAGGAAGATGACAGACATATGATTTGAATGTTTTATTATAATTTAAGTTCAAGCATGTGGATTCCTAGTGTAAGAACAGAAGTTGAAATCATCAAGCACCCAAAGCATGTAAAATATGGGGTTTGCTATTCCACTAAGACTAAAACTTGCTTCTTGTGAATATCTGTGAAATGTTACAGAGGTACGTATAATTTAAAAAAGTAAATCCTTCCCTGGTGGTCCAGTGGTTAAGACTCTGCACTTCCAATGCAGGGGGCGCAGGTTCGATCCCTGGTCAGGGAACAAAGGTCCCACGTGCTGCATGGTGTGGCCAAAAAAAATAAAATAAAAAAGTAAATCCTTAAACTGTATATCCATAAAAATGTATTTGGCCTAGTAAGTAATGCTCTGCACAAAGAAGAAAATTCACGCTTATTCTATGAGTTATCATCTCTACCCTTCTTGTAAGATTTTACTATTCTGGTTTAATAATAAAAATACACCTAATAAATGTAGAAATGTGTAATAAATAAGCTGTTTTCATCACAAACAACAGCTTTTCTAACTTAAACCTTATTACACTTTAAACTTACTGCAATGTTCTTATTAATGAACCTACACACACAAGCCTGAGTTTTGTTTTTTTTTTAAGACTGTCTACACTATATTTGACAGAAGTCCAAACACACAAACCAAAAACATCCATGAGACTCCATAGCTAGCTTTTGACACTAAAGCTTGACTTGTTAGTGTCTTGGGAAAGCTGATTTTCCAATGCAGTGAGTTAGCATCAGATTTAATAAGACTACCCTTAGGCTGATCTGAATTCCTTTAAAGCTTTTGCCTTTCTTTTATTATGATTATTTTTTAATATCAGTTTATGACTGAGCAAACCCACAGAACCAGGGCATCTCTTAACATTATAAGGCCAAAAAGTGCAGTAACAATGATATAGACTGTACTGTTATTTTCTGTATTAAAGATAATTTTATTCTGATTTTAAGTATTTTTGTACTATAAAACAACAGGTTTACTTTTCTATGACTAACATAATGAGTAACATGTACATTATTGTTTACTGGATGACAACTATGGTTGTCTTCTCAGCTCTTCAGAAAAAAACAAAAACAAAAGTTTCTCCCTCAGTAAATATGAAACAGAATATGTTATTCTATACCAAGCTGAGTAATCATTTAGGATATAGAAAATTATGTTCTGCAAAAGATCCAACAATGATTACAGATTCCTACTACAATGAATCCACTACAATGACAAGTGGAGTTTTCACAAAAGATGGCCTTGAGATTTATTAAGTACAGTGAGCTTTTTGTTATAGATCATAGGAAAGAAAATGGCAAAACACCCTGACCAAACAGTATCAAGGCCTTTAAGTCTCAAGCAGTTATGACTTTTTGAAAACATTTGGAGTTTTATGATTATAAAACTATTTCCTGACTGAAAGTTGAAAATAATAGAAAAAATACCCTAATATCTTTACCTTAGATAGAACCACAATAAATACTGGTATATACTAGTTTTCAGTGACTTTCTTAATTCTAATATTAGCAGCTAACTTTGGAGGATGTTTTAAAATATGCATTTTTAAATTTAGAGGCTAAGTATAAAACATTATTAAGATATTGTACTTGTGCCATAAAGGTTTGCTCTAGTTTGTGATAATGCAGCCTCAGGTATATTTACCAAATGTAGCATCTTGGAATGAAGCATGTTATGAGGAACGCAATATTTGTTTAAATATTTTCATTTCTTTTTCCTTAATAGCAAATTGGTTAGAATCAAAAAAGATAGTACAGTTTTGCTATATGATGCTGTATTTTTCATCTTTATGTTTCTGAAACACTGATTTTTATATTCCAGATTTCTTGAAAATTAAATTTTTTAGCTTATGGATGTTGAAGATCTATTTATCAACCATAGTGAATTAATAGGTTAGGACAGTGGTCCCCAAAATTTTAGATTTTAGAAAGGTTCAAAAGTAAATCTGTGGGACTTGGGACTTCCCTGGTGGTGCAGTGGTTAAGAATCCACCTGCCAATGGAGGGGACATGGGTTTGAACCCTGGTCCGGGAAGATTCCACATGCCGTGGATCAGCTAAGCTCGTGCGCCGCAACTACTGAGCCTGTGCTCTAGAGCCCACGGGCCACAACTACAAGCCCGAGTGCCACAACTACTGAAGCCTGCGTGCCTAGAGTCCGTGCTCCGCAACAAGAGAAGCCACTGCAATGAGAAGCCCGCGCACCGCAACGAGAGAAAGCCCACGTGTAGCAACGAAGACCCAACGCAGCCAAAAATAAATACATAAATGAATAAATTTAATTTTTTAAAAAAGTAAATCTGTGGGACTGATATTAAATGTAAATCAACTGCCACCTACTATTATTGTTTTATAAAAGAAAGGCCATTTTAAGACTAAAAATGTGAGAAAGACGATCTCAAAATAAAGATATACCTTCCCAACACTAAAACACTTTAACTTTACATTTACAACTCCTCCCCAGTTCTGGTCTCTCTCTTCTCTTTCCTCTCTCACTTTCACACACACACACACACGCTTTTTTCTTTTCCCTCTCTTTTCCATTTTAGTGAAAACCAGTGAAAGCTTTATCACACCCCAGTGGACCAGCATATTCTGGAATCCCTAGCCTCAGCTATCTTCTGTATCTATCCTCAATGAGTATAGTTTAATAGCCCTGGCAAAGTCATACTTTCTTTGTGTCTCAGAGCCTGAATTTACAGACACTAATAATGTGGTATGGTATAATACAAAGAACATTGGATAAGGGCCAAGAGACCTGGGTTCTCCTTCTAGTTCTGATACTAACAGAAATATGCAACCTTCTAAAGGTATTTTAACATCTGTTGGTCTCAGATTCTTCAACTGTAAAATGAAACAAATCTAAGATTTGTTCAAGTTCTAACATTCCTCAAATACAAATCTATAATTAATACCATTACCTCATAAAGCTGTTGAAATAACTATCCTCCAAAACTGCAGAATAATAGCAATATACAGAGGTCATCTTTTAAAAATTACATAGCAATTCTAAATGAATATTGTATCAAAATTTAATAAATTCAACATATATCAATTAAAACCAATTCCCTCTAACCCCTCTCCCCCAAATCTCTACTTCCCTCTTATATCACTGCCCCCTCATTATCAGAAAATAACTATGGGAATTCAGGGATGCCATAGCTCAAACACAGGCAAGAAACATCATGAAACTTTGTCAAGCTATTGTAGAAATACTCTAGGAATATAGTTGCTTTTTCTTCATTTTTGAAATGCTTCTTTTCACAAGGAGTGCACCCTGATATCCTTGCTTTGGGACTCTAGTTTGTCTTGTATTTAAAGGTACACATGCTTTGTCTTTTATTTTCTTCTCAGCTCCTGACATTATGACCTTAAGCACTAGTTTTCATAAATTCTAAAGTGTCACAAAAGACTTATGGTTTGATTTTATACGGAATGTGCCATCCTTTTTGAAGTCCTCTATCATTTTGTCTACTACTTAACCACTGAAACATTATGAAGCCTTAACCAGCTTATTATCAGAGCCTGTTCACTATCAGGAAAACTCTTTGTCACTGGCTTCCGTCACACCTTGTATGTGATTAACACACTACAGGGTAACACAGAGCTACACAGATCTGCTTTGTGTTCTAACGTAACTGATAGAAAACAGATTTTCCTTTCTCCTTTAACGTGGCAGCCCCCTAATTGAGAATGTAATATGGTTTATTTAATACAATTCTTCATACTAAATTAAAGCAGATCTAGAGTAATTTAGTTGCTCATTAAGATTAAGGTAGTAGCTGCTAAAAAGATGCCTTTTATAGCTTAGAAAATACTTCTTCCAATGATATGTATATATTATCTACATTTATCTAACACATAATTAAACACACATACATAATAGAGTTGTTGACTTTCATGCACATACTACATATTTCTCAATAGTACTGTCCCAAATGTTGCCCTTTAGTCTTGACTATGGCATTTTCTAACCAGACCTCAAAGTACAATTATCTCTTCAACCTCTGTTTAAAGCACTGAGGAGGCTCATCTGTGTAATATCACTTCAAATATCATGTCCACAAAGTAAAAGATATAACTAAATAAAATTTATTTAAGCAAGGAATCATGACTTTTCTTTCATACCATGCTTGTTTTTTTTTTTTAATCCAACTGCTGACAATTAAAAAAACCAGTAAAGTAACATGCATAATACTGGCAGGGAATACACACACATGCATATATACATATGCATGTAAATTCTAATAAACTAGAAAAATATCTTAAATTTCTGCCTTTCAGATTTATGCAATATAAAAATGAACTCCATAAGAGGGCTAACCACTAAAACCAACTGGGTTTATCTCACGAAGCCCAATTTGACTGTATGGAATTGAGAAATAAACATCAAACTTACAAATCTGAGAAATGAAAATTTGCCAATACTGTAAAACAAGCAAGAACCAACTCCACCTTCTTTGGAAAGAACATTTTAGAAGTTTCTGTCAACAACTCACTTGAAAATCCCTCCTCTGTGCCCATAACCAACCTGCAAGCCAATTAAAAGTAAAAACCTTCTACCCATCTTACCAATCCCTACCCATTCTATGGTTTTGAAATCCTGTCCTGAAATAACCTGAGTTTTAAGCTAACCCTAATCCTAACCCTATGAAACATTCTCTATAACTTCCCTTTCAAGATATTATAAGACATTTTAAAAAAGTGTTCTCCCTTGCTGGACGTTTATTAATAAATCCACCTTTTCTGTCTGACACAGGCTTCCCCTGGTAATTTTTGTGGGAACTATAACAGTTGATGTCTTAGAGGTTACATGTAAACCTACATTAGATAACTCACTTCAATATACCAGTCTTATTAAATATAATTGTGTCTATCCTAGAATGAAGACAGCACCTTGTTTTCGTAGTTTAAAATAATTCCAGATTATTATAACACACACAATTTGCCAATGATCAAAATCAAGAGTTAAAAGAGAAAAAGCTGCCATTCAAAATCTTAGTGACACAAACCTGTGTTAGTATCAGAGCACATGTAGGCCTGCGGCTGGCTAGAAAGACAACAGACATCAGTATTTTACCAGAGAACCTAGGTACATTCCCTTCTCCATAAACATCCTGTAGATGTTTTTATTAGTACAGAATATCTATTGACAGCCCATGTAGCAGTACTGCTCCTGAAAGGCCAGTTCATGTCTAGACGACAGTATCCTGGTGTCTAGATTGTAAACTTTTATATTCTAGAGACTTCGTGTTTTTTATTCCCAGTGTCAACCTTAGTTGTCTGGAACACAGTATGTGCTTAATAAACATGTATTAAATGTTTGACAACCCAGTAATGTCAGGGGAGGAAATTGTTTACTAATTGGGTAGGAATTTGAGGTTCTCAAATACTTCATACAAAGGTGAGGAAGGACTGAGGGATAAACATCTATTTGGGTTTTCAGAAGCTCTCTATGTATAGAGGGTTCTGATCTTCCTTTGATGATCTTCAAGGCTTGGAAGAGAAAAGGCAATGGTCGATTGCTGTATAATTCCCTTGGAAGATGAGGAAGCTAGGCTCCTCTCTCCTGGCCTCCCTTCTCCTCTCTGCAGCTACCCCATTCCCTGCCTCCCAAAGCTACATGCAAAGCCTAGTCAGACAGGCAACAATTTGCTGATGAGGCCATAGAGACTGCATCACCAAACATGTAATCCTCTATGGTACAAAGAGTACTATGAACACATATCTGTTTCAATTCACCAATTGAGGGCCTGGGCCTAAATACATTAAACACTTCATCACTAATGTAACATTTCTATAATTTGGGGAAAGAATACTTTACTGCAGAAGGCATATTTCCCTAAGGTTTGCAAGGCATCTAATTTTTCTTAGTATTATTCCATGATGTTTGTCTTGAGTGCAAGAAGTTTGCTTTCTTAAAGATAAATCGCCTTAAGCTACAAATATTCCCACTTTTTCTGTACTTTTTTGATCATAGCCATGTCAAGAATACTCGGCAATCAAAATCCAGAGGTAAAAAAGAGTCTTAAGAGATCATCCACTTCCATTTTAGGCAGGTTTCTAACAAACTATTTTAGAAAGCTGGTTATTTAACTGTTACTAATGTTAACTGGACAGACTTCACATTCTCCCTTGACAGCCTATTTCTAGTGTTTCATCATCTTTGCTGTGTCTAATCAAAGTTTCTCCTGTTTCAAATTAAGTCAATTTCCTCTTGTTTTACTCTTTAAAAAGATTTGGGACAAGCCAATAGCACCCTGCGTCGTGATCAGTAATAGAGTCTGAGCTCAAAGAACTAAAGAATGGCAGCTACGTCCCAAGTGGACCTGAGAAGCTGTCTTTTTACTGATGCATTAAAATGCCCCACTCCTCAAATTTCTTCCAAATGAGGCCCAGCAAACCAGGAGTATAACTTTGGTCTGAGGTTAGTCTGGTTTGGTCTGATAAATTGAGTCCAAATCCAAATTAGTCACCACAGATTCAGAACATGGGTAATTTAACACATGGGGCACTTCTACACTAGCAAAGGTAGCTTCCTATTTCTCTACACTGTCCTAATCAACACCTTTCAGTAAATTGACCTATTCTGTTAACTTCTCTGACATGAAGTCTTAAAATGCCAAATTCAGCCATTTTGCAGGACAATCTTAAAGTAAACTACAAACAGAAATATGTCTGGCCAAAATATATATTCCAAGTAACTTTCCAGAGTTAAAATCCAAACTGTGAACAGATTATCTTCCCATATCATTTTAAAAGTTGAACAGAAAATAACATAAAGAATTAACTGTACTAAGGAAAGGAAATGTTGATCCAGATATTTAATCTATATATAAACTTCACAACTTGGTGTGAATTTTGGTTTAGTTTGAACACAACATACTGAGTGACCATCATGTGGCAGATGCTTTATATATTTTCTCTAACTTCTTTAATCCTCAGAAGTGTCACTGTAAACTAAATCTTCAAAAAGTGAATTGCCTGAGATTATTCAGCAGGGAGAGAACTAGAATCAGTTGTATTCTAAATGCAATACTCTATTGGATCAAGTTGCCACTTCACAGAGGCCAAAAGTTGAATCTAAGATCAGAATCCCTACTCAACTGACAAGGGAAGAAAAATGTTTCGGGAAGAAGCTGCTCCTGGTGGTGCAGTTTCCTATCACCGAGATAAAATTGAGCCAGGGCCTTGAATCCTATAAGGTGTATAATAGCAGAAAGGTAAAAAAACATTCTTCTAGCAGAACATGGGATGTTTCCAGAGTCTGGTGCCCACCTATCAGCTGTATTGGACTACTTCTTCTCTTCTAAGAAACTCAGCTTTGACTATGACTCAGTTGAGTAGCACAGCATAGGACTTCCAGATCACATGAATAATTCACATGTGAATATCTTTAAATAGTCTCAGTTTAACAACTCTAGTATTTCTGAGTATCTTTTTAGACTTAAGTTTTACAAAGTATGAAATGAAACAATCTAAAATTACTTGGCACCATATCAAATACTTACTTTGTAAGTCCAGTGTAGAGAGGTATAGAGAGATTAGGTGAACTTTCAGATTACTTGTTCAAATTTGTTTTATACTAACTCACATGATCAGACAGCATCTTAGGGAACCATATAGAGCTAGCTGATATATCACCAGTTTCATTTTGCTGATTCTTCTTGGAAGTCCTCTTATTCACAAGGCTTTTTATGAATGTAATAATCTAAAATAATTTTCTTTGTGATTTTATATTTTAACTCTGACCAGGATTTATAAGTTCTTGCAAGGAGGGTAGGATCAACAAAGTAAAATGAAGACTAAAAATATTCATTGGATTTAGAAAAATGAAGGTCAAGGTGACTTTCGTAAGCACCACTTCAATGCAGTAATGGAGGCAGAAGCAAGAATTGGTAGAAAGGAGAAAGGGGAATGTAGAAAGGAGGATGGGAAAGTGAAGAAATGAAGGAAGTAATATGCAGACATTTTTTTCAAAATGTTGATTCTAAAGAGAAAGAGAGAGCTAGGACAGAAGACACAGGGTGGGGATAACTCCTGATAACTCCTGTTTAAGACGAGAGACTTGAGCCCAGAGCTTAGAAATAACTGGGAATGAAAATTTTATCTTATGACAAATAAATTCACATTTTACAATAAAGATTTTTATAAGACTAAGCTGGCCTTTTGGAACTATCACTAGCCTGTATTCTAAACCAAACATACCTAATACATAAATCTAAACATATTTTTACCTTCCATCTACTTTTTCTCAAAAGAAGGTAATTTTAAAAGCATGATAAAGGCAATTCATAACAGACTGACGTCTCTCTCTTTTCCTCATTGCTTAAGGTAAGATAATCAGATATAGAACTTTAAGAAGTTTCTTATTCTTATACTATATACTTTATATACAACGACATTAGTGATCTAGAAAATAGTACATGAGTCATGAAATTGTTCATAAACCCTGTGACCAGTGGCTTATATGTATGAAACATCTTGGTGAAGCAAGGATTTAATACATAAAGCTTCCCTATTTTAATTTAGATATCAAAGCTAAAACGTCAAGATTTCGTTTTAGTTTTAAACCAGTAATGGTTTAAAGATTTAGTTTTAAACCAGTAATGATATATTTCGTCAAATCCAAAAAAACAGATGAAATCAAATAAGATGAATTTCTAAAATAAAATGCATGAAATGGACCAGAAAGTACCTGGTGGTAATCTGACTTTGTAATGAAATCACTAGCAGAAATGCCAACTTAGAGGATTTCAAGGAAGGTGTTAATTGATTCTTTAAGCTGCTATCCTGATCCTTTTAAAACACTTAAGTAAAACTTTGAAAAACTACTGTATAGGCTATATTCAAGAATTTTTTTACAGGATGAGCCAAAATAAACAGTGTAAATCCAGCCCAAAGAAGGAAGTAGGTTGTGCATGTGTGTATGCCATAGGTGAGAAAAATACTCAAAGTAATCCAGCATCTAGCACATCCCAGGTACAAGGGTCAAGTCCAGGCAGAAGGGCAGCACAATGTCTGAAGAAAAGTCTGCACAGTGAGCAAGTTTCTAATCCAGGGCTCAGATTAACCCTCTGATCGAATTCTTACAGTTATATATACTGTAAAGACTTCTAAAGTCATGAATAACATTAAAATTTTGGGGTGTTTCATCATTCCAAAGCAATTTATAAAACAAATCTATGTCTACAACAAAAATTATCAAAGAATTGAAAAAATAGTTGATACAAGATTTGATTTATTAAAAAAATGTAATGGCCAAACTGCAAAGATGACTGTGTTGAGTTTTGGCAAAACTGTCATCAAACTCCCTGCTTCTCTGCAATAATTTTTCTGAAAAACAAGTGATTCTGAGATGGCATTTAGACCAGATCTAAAACTCTGAATATGTATAAAACCTCTTTAGGGGCTTCCCTGGTAGCGCAGTGGTTGGAAATCTGCCTGCCAATGCAGGGGACATGGGTTCGAGCCCTGGTCTGGGAAGATCCCACATGCCACGGAGCAACTAGGTCCGTGAGCCACAACTACTGAGCCTGCGCGTCTGGAGCCTGTGCTCCGCAACAAGAGAGGCCGCGACAGTGAGAGGCCCGCGCACCGTGATGAAGAGTGGCCCCCGCTCGCCGCAACCGGAGAAAGCCCTCGCACAGAAATGAAGACGCAACACAGCCAAAAATAAATAAGTAAATAAATAAATTAAAAACCTTTCTTTAAAAAAAAAACAAAAAAAAAAAACCTCTTTAAGTAAGGAGCCTATACTTAAAAGTTGAAAGCCAAAGGTCTTAATAATGTTTAAACAGTGAATTTAGTGGGCAGAAGACCTAAACAGACATTTCTCCAAAGAAGAAATACAGATAGTCAACAGGCCATAAATAGATGCTCAACATCCCTAATTATTAGAGAAATGCAAATCAAAACTACAATGAGGTACTACCTCACACCAGTCAGGATATGCCCATCATTAAAAAGTCTACAAGTAACAAATGCTGGAGAGGGTGTCGAGAAAAGGGAACCCTCCCACACTGTTGGTGGGAATATAAGCTGGTGCAGCCACATGGGAATGTATGGAGGTTCCTCAAAAAACTAAAAATAGAGTTGCCGTATGATCAAGCCATCCCACTCCTGGGCATATATCTGGACAAAACTATAATTCAAAAAGATGCATGCATCCCTATGTCCACAGCAGCACTATTCACAATAGCCAAGACATGGAAACAACGTAAATGTCCGTTGACAGATGAATGGATAAAGAAGATGTGGTACATATAGACAATGGAATACTACTCAGCCGTAAAAAAGAATGTAATAATGTCCTTTGCAGCAACATGGGTGGACCCAGAGATTATCATACTAAATGAGGTAAATCAGAAAGAGAAACACAAATACCATATGATATCACTTTTTTGTGGAATCTAAAATATGACACAAATGAACTTATCTACAAAACAGAAACAGACTCACATACATAGAGAATAGACTTGTGGTTGCCAAGGGGGTTAGAGAGGGATGGAGTGGGAGTTTGGGGTTAGTAGATGCAAACTAGTATACATGGAATGGATAAACAAGGTCCTACTGTATAGCACAGGGAACTATACTCAATATCCTGTGATAAACCATAATGAAAAAAATATTAAAAAGAATGTATGTGTATGTACAACTGAATCACTTTGCTTACAGCAGAAATTAACACAACATTGTAAATCAACTATACTTCAATTAAAAAGTGAATTTAGTATCATTGCATCTTCTGAACTTTACCAAAATTCAAATTCAATGCATATATTGAATGCAAAGTTCTAAACAGGTGTACAATGTCTCTTTTGCCCCACAAAATAAAGACTATTATACTTTGTGTAGGAAGAAAAATTACTTACCGCTATAATATCTAATGTATTATCGCAGACTTTTCGGATTTCATTATTTTTATCATGCATCAGATCTATGAGATATGCTGGAGCCTCTAAATAAAAAGTGGTTAAAGAAACAAACTGTGCTTGAGATTGCAGCTATTCAATCATGTTAGAGAATCCTGCATTTCTCTAAATTCAAATGTTAATCTGAAATTTAACTTCAAATTTTAAAATAAAATCATTACTACAAGATGACCAAAAATATCTAATATTTCATTTATTTAAAAAACATGGATAACAGGGATAAGAAAGGGGGGAGAAAAACCTAGATAAAAATGGGTAAGGAAAACAGAGCCAGTAAATCTCAGAAAATCCAAGGCCATATTTTTGAAACCATGAAACTTGTGAAAGTAACTAAAGAAGGCGCTCTACAGCTGCATAGTTGTAAAACTTTGATTGACCTGACCCTCCTAAAAGTTCAGAAAAATTAATTTCACACAAAAATTCACATACAAAAAATTTCACACAACAGAAAAGAATCATAGTCAAACCCCATATATGGGTATGGTTATTATAAGGAAGAGAAAACATAAGACATTTTTACATAAAAGCTGAAAGCTGCAACCCTAATATTTCAAAAAGAAATAAAAGAATTTAAGAAATCAATAGATATATATGAAAGAACAATATGAATCAGAATTAGAAAATTCAGAGAAATAATTCCAGAAATAACCAAAAATAAATGTAAAAATCATTTCAAATATATAAAAACTAAGTTTATAGTAATGCAAGAGTAAATAAAAGCAACAGATAAAACTCTAAGTTAAACAGAAGGTAAAAAAGAAGAAAATTTGTAAAATTTTAAAAAATGAAAAGAAATTAAAAAGATTAGAAAATGACAGATACTAAAGATAGGCAAAGAAGATCCAACATAATATTGATAGAAATTTTAAAGAACAACCAAAGCAACAGAACAAATACTATAAACTACAACTCAAGAAAATTTGCCTAAAATTAAAAAAAAAAAAAAGACGAAACTACATACTGAAAGACTATATTTGCATACTTGGAAAAATCAAGCAAGGATGATGAACACCAAGTCAAATTCTAATAAAACTACTTGGCTTTTAAAAAACACAGAAACATACTTTGGTCTTCCTGGCAAAAAGATCGAGTCACTTATAAGGGAAAAAAAAGTAAACTGTCATCAGACTTTATGACAGAGAATTAGTAGACTACAGACTTCTCATTGGCAGCAATTCAAGGTGGAAAAATACCTTCAAATTGCTGAGGGAAATAACTGGAAATACAGAATTCCATATTCTGCTAAATTATTATTAAAGAGGACAAACTAGTTATTTTCAGATACACATATATTTATTATTCATAGATGTTCACTAAGCAGTATAAGAGAATGTAATCAATTATGAAAGAAATCAATGCAGAAAAATAGAGGAACTGAATCCAAGAAAAAACAGTAAATGAGAAAACATACTATACTATTTAACATACTATAAATCCTAAATAAGCACTGGTTTTTAAAAAGGGATAATCAAAATAATAATTTTAAAATGTTATAAAATTTTTATGTTATAAAAATGAGGTGAAATTACAATACTAGAGAGCAACAAATAACATGGACTATGGAAGTGGAGACATTAGACTTACAAGTAGAAGAACAGATATATTCGTTTAGAACTTGGTGAGAATGCACATTGAACTTTAAGAGTAACACAAAAGAAAAGAAATGGAATGTATAAATAACAAGTAGGGGAAAAGGGAAGAATAAAGAAAACTCAAATCAATAAAGAAACCTCAATGGATTTAAAAGAGGCAGCGAAGAAAGAGAAAGCTATAATCTCCAGTACTTAAAGTTGGTCTTGGTTAAAACTATTCGAAACAAAGCCCACAAGTTTCTAACAAGAAACTCTAGCACATGTGTACAAGCAAATGACATTTTTTGAGGCAATGATTATAATGCCAAAAAAATTTTATCAAGTTTCATAGCAAGTGGCAAAGACAGAGGTTAACCCAGATCTTCTATTCATCAGTGCTACTTACTATTTTTGGGGGGGAATAAAAGGGATATATTTAAAATGTAGAAAAATATACAGGAAAATATATCTGTGTACACTCAAATTCATTTTTAGAAAAATCTGTAAAGAATATGGTGTTTATTGCCTCTTTTCTCTACTGGAATGTAAATTCCATTAGGGTAGGGACTTGGCCTATTTTGTTCACTATGGTATCCCCAGCTCTGAGAATATAACAGGTGCTCAATAAATTTTTATTTAATAAATAAATAAATAAGACCTACTCTACATACTACCTGTGGATTTTGTGAGGATAAGATGAAAATAAAATTCTTAGGAAACTCTTAGGAATTCTCCGGGGGAATCTAAAAGGATCTAGTCAAATTTGGGTTGTTTTATTTTGCATGCTGAAACTGTCGGGATTATATGAAAATTAATTATTGTTATAGCACTGGTTCTCAATTCCTATGAGTTATGCTCAGAGCCATTTTTGATATTTCAAACATCTTAATATAAATCATATATTTACCTAAAATAAGTCTACACCAACCATTTCAAAATGTCAAGTTTATTTCATTCTGTTAAAAATTTTATCAAATAATGTTCATCAGATTTTCTAACTTAAAAAAATTGGAAAAAGCAATGATTTCCTGCCTAATAAATTTTATTTAAAATATTTAAGTATATTGGTTTCATAGAGAAAAATCACAGTAAAATGCTTAAAATTATGGTGAAATATTTAAATAATGATTTTAAACTATGTTACAAAATACGAGACATACTCAAATATCATTGACATCAACAAAAATCTTGTTTTTTGAAAACCAAAATATTGGGCTGAAGCCCTTCAGCAATCTTTATCCAATCTTAAGACATGGACTAAAGCATCAGATCTAATATTCCTTGATGCTTTTGTAAAAATTTTAATTCAGCAGATCTTTTATCTCCCACTCCCACCATTATCAACACGTTATATTCTTCAGAATAACTATTTAAAAAGTATTGACTTTAGATTCAATGGCTTAACAAAAATCGCACTTGGGAGAAAATGAAAAGAAAGTTACACTGAGAAGAAAAAATCAAATACAAGTAGTCTTAATAGTGTGAGCTTTGGTAATAAGGTACGGAGAGTACATTTAAAACAGACAGACCAGAGCAGAGGTAACACTTATTCACTGTGTGTCAGGCACCTGGTATGTACTTTAAACGTTTCATTCTTCTTTAGTCCTAAGGAAGAAACACTATGAGATGACACATAAACAAGGGGCTGCCTTCCAAAGAAGTTACCTAAAAAACGCTATACTTTCACTTTAATGTTTTCTAATATGTGTTTCTTACAGTGACTTCTGGAGTTATATAAATCTTCTCTACATAAAATATTCTTTTAGAGATTCTCAACCCAGAAAAGCATATTAAAGGCTCCAAGAAGACCCTGCAGCAAGAATATCTGTTTAACTTTAACTCAGTGTTTCCCAAACTCATTTATCACAGAACCTTTTTTCATTAAGCAACTATTAATTCTAGAGGCACACATTCCATGGAACACAGCTGAAAAGTTATTCCAACGATGTTAACATTGCTCAAAAGTGTATTTCGAATTTATCTTTCTGGGAGAGTTAGTTTATAAGCCACATTTTAAAAATATTTATTACTTTAGGATAAAAAGAGTTCTCTCTAGTGAAGCTGTTACAGCAAAATAGTATTTGCATTTTGACAGCCCTTAGCAAAATGAACATTTCTCAATTAAACTTGCTTTAATCAGACTTGACTCTTGGAGACCTTATATGGTTCCAGAAATTAAACTCGTCCTCAAAAGAAAGGCAATGTTAATACTTAAAGCATGTGTTATTGGCTCTGAACACCAGAGGAGCCTCAAAATGTTTTGAGCAATAGCCCAGTGTATAAAAAAGTATCCCAATTAAATTTTAAATTTTAAAAGAGCATTTACCATTTAGATACATGAATTCATTGACTAAACAAGTTCTAACCACATGGCAGGTACTATAAGTTTTGGGTATGGATAAAAGGAAGACAAAGCCAGTCCTTGAGCTAGAGGAGCTCAAAATCTTTTGGTAGAGACAGGCATATAAATACATAATTTAAAGTACTTTATTAGAGGTGAAAAATAAAGAAATTACTCCCAATGGTAAGAAGGCAGGCACAGGATTAGAAAGGCTAAACTGGGAAGATGGCTTATAAACTTATCTTTGATGAGTTGGAGACTGTCAGGTAAAAAAAAGAAAAAAAAAAAAAAAGAGAAAAATGCATCTGAGTTTGACAAGGCATACGAAGAGGGAATAAGTTATGACAGGGAGGGTAATGTCTGATAAATGATGAGAAATTTGGTATGCTAAGAGAAACTGTGTATTATAAGGTTAAAGGGCAACTTTGGAAAAATAGGTTAAGGTCAGGTTATGAAGAGATATATGCAAAAAACAATTTAGATTTTTCATATGGGTAATGAACGATTTTATGCAGTATTTGAAAGCAGCTTTTTTTTTCTTTTTTTGTACACAAATAAGCAGACCACCACAATTAAAAAAAAACAAAAATCACAAAGATTCAGCTTAGATACATCCACTGCTAGCCTTTCATGACATTCCAAGACTTGGTTTATATATATCCTCTCCTGTGCCTGATGTACATACCTTTATGACATTGATTACACTGGATTTTAATTTTATGTTGATTTACTTGTGTAGCCTTCCAATTAGACTATAAACTCCTTGAGTACAGGGACTGACACTTTTATATGTCTGGCACTTAAAACAGTATCTGTTAGATGGCCAGAACTTGATAAATGTTTGCAGAATAAACGAATGATTAATTATGTAGTAAAAGAGACAGCAGACACAACATTTTCAACTAAGGGACTGGGTGGATGACATTTATTATCGACCATGAATACAGAAGGTAGACTTTTTGAGAGGTAGATGTTAGCAATATCAAATACCCTTTTGGATGCAATAGTGATAAAATACCAATTTCTGAGTATCTCTCTGTGTTGGGAACTATTACTATTAAATCCACTAGTACTGACAGCTATCCTATAGGAGGTCTTTTTATTTTAATAATATTATGGCCATTTTATAGATGCAAGATTGTATGCTCAAGGAAATTAAGTATGGACATTATCCAATGTCCTGTAGCTAGTAAGTGCATTTAAAATTAGGGCTATTTAATTATATTATATTATATTATTTAATTATAATGCTTTATAGGCCATACTATGCCCCCTTAGGTAGGTGGAAGACATCCAGGTGGCAGTTAGCAACAAATGCCTGGGACTCAAGAAAGAGGTTTCGAAGATATCACATACTTGTTAGCATATAAGTAGCATAGGAGCTGAAGTCATGGGAATAGAAGATGTGTTTTCCCATGTATAGTGAATAAGGTAAGATTAAAAGAGGACTAAGGATAGTCCTAGGAACCTGTGACATTTAAGTTATGTTAATAGAGAAGGAAGTTATGAGATATTTGTTAGGTTTTTTAGGAAACCTGACAAGTTAATAAAACTGTTCTCCAATGTATCTTACCTATATACTGATTTGGGGTAAATAGCTTCTATGAAGAATAGCTTGCCCTCTAAATTTATTTCAAAACTTGATATTTTCTACAATATTTGAACACTTGCAAGAAAAAATACCTAAAAATGCATCTTTTCTTAATATGTGAAGTGTCATTATCTATGGTAAACATTGAAGGATACGTGTTTCCTTGATTATGACATCTCTTGTGGCTTGGTGGAAAACCATTTGGTAGAAGACATAAATTATCTGACACACAAATTCATCATCTTCTTGTTGAGCTGAAAAGAAACAGAAAACTTCAAATAAAAGAATACTATATTATATACAAAATTGAAAAACATTGAGGGGAAAAATGAAGAATGAGAAAAACTAACGGTGACAAGGAGACAGGTAAAGGACAATTAGTTTAAATTATTTATAATATATGGGTGGCATGTATCATTTACATCTTAGGTGTTTTTTCTAAATTACATGATGGTGATCAGTCAAAAAATTTCATAATAATATATTTTCAGAAGTTTTAGTAAATTTGGTTGTGGTCAAACTAAATAGGTTAAATTACTTTGAAATACAAAAATAAAAAATAAGAGTGTAAAGAGAGAAATTATATCATCTCTGAGTCCAAACCACACTACTTGAGACTGTTCATCTCGAAAGGTTGTATCTAGGAAGAACTGAGAAACAAGACATGTTTAAGAGAATAGTAATGGTGCTTTTCTGTAATTTTTGCTATTTTTTGCCACCAAGTATAAAGAAATTGATTAAGTTAACGTCTAAGTCCCCAATGTGACATGGCAACACTTACCACCACTTGTGGGGACTTCTTTTTTTTTTGGTGCCTCATAAAAAAGTTCTTCAAATAATTCTAATTTGTAACATAAACCTGGTTTTATTTTGTCTCTATAATGTTGACCTCACATGAGAAAAATGGTTCTTAAAAAATCACATCTTCTAAGTTTTTGGTAGAAATTAGACTGTTATAAACAGGTTTTTTCTTTGTTGAATAATGTTAACAAAATTAAACTTTACTTATTGGTATGAAGTAATAAAGTAATTTTAGTTCCAATCAATTATACTAGTAAAAAGGAATGTTACATAATCATACAAACTAATTAAGAAATGTTTATTATCATGAAAAGAAGACTAACAGAATAGTGGATGACCACTGATTAATAAATGTAATGGCAAAAGCAAATACTTATAGAAATCCAATTTTTAGATACTGGTTATGAAATTTGATTTACTAATAGTCTGCTAACAACTCTTGGCAACAGATCAGTGCTATCTGTTAGACAAAGATTTACAGGTCAACAGAGCATCCAACCAGCTGTGTGGAATAAATTGTGGTCCCCTCAAAGTCCAACTGTTCCAAATAATTTTCCTCACTAACTTGTCAAAGTACCAGTCTCTTAGACTACTTGGGTTAAAATTTTATTAATTTCTCTCTTGGTATATAGTGTTCCCTCACTTAACCCCAAGGATTTTAATCTTGAAAATCCATATATTTCATAAAAACAGTAGTATACAGCCTCTGCCTGTGATAACCACATGTCAGAGAACATCAAAATATAGTAAAACACTGAGCTGGCTCTGTTATTATCTCTCAGTCATAATCAAAATGGGACAGCAATTCAAGGACCCAGATCATTTTGTTTCAACTTTCTCCAGCTCACCACAAAATCCTCATTCTCATTCTGCCAACTACATTATCTTTACTTTCACCTCCCAACTACCTGGTCTTTTAATAATTTCTAATCCGAAAACTCCTGGCTGTGTGAAGGGTGCACCAAAACAAATACATATACACTATTTGTAGACATACTTCAAATATGGAGGCACTATCTCTAGATGACCATTAAAATGCACTATGTTAAAGAATTTACAAATCAAACTTTTAAAGATTTAGAAGAGAAAAATGGGCAAAAGACTTAAATAGGCACTTCACTTTATTAGCCATATCCAATAACCAATAAATACAAATAGGTACTCAATTTCATTAATTATTAGGGAGATGCAAATTAAAACCACAATGAGATACCACTATGAAGGCTATAATTAAAGAGGCTGGATGCCAAAATATGTTGGTGATGTAGAATAACTGGAACTTTTGTACATTGCTGGTGGGACTGCAAATTGGCACAACTACTTTGGAAAACAAAGTAGTTGGCATTATTTCTAAAGCCAAATATATGCGTACTCTGTTCTGCTCCTAAGTATGTGTCTAACAGAAATGAGTAAATATGTTCACTAATTGAAATGCTTAAGAATGCTCATAGGAGCATTACTTATAATAATAGCCCATCAATTACAGGAAAAAACTGTAAAAAACACAAATACATGGAGGCTAAACAGTGCACTACTAAATAAACAAGAGATCACTGAAGAAATCAAAGAAGAAATAAAAAAATACATAGAAACAATGACAACGAAAACACGACGACCCAAAACCTATGGGATGCAGCAAAAGCAGTTCTAAGATGGAAGTTTATAGCAAATTTAATCTCACCTCAAGAAACAAGAAAAACCTCAAATAAACAATCTAACCTTACACCTAAAGCAACAAGAGAAAGAAGAACAAAGAAAACCCAAAGTCAGTAGAAGGAAAGAAATCATAAAGATCAGAGCAGAAATAAATGAAATAGAAATGAAGAAAACAAGAGCAAAGATCAATAAAACTATAAGTTGGTTCTTTGAGAAGATAAACAAAATTGATAAACTTTAGCCAGACTCACCAAGAAAAAAAGAGAGAGGATGCAAATCTGTAAAATTAGAAATGAAAAAGGAGAAATCACAACCGACACCACAGAAATACAAAGGATTATAAGAGACTATTACAAACAACTCTATGCCAATAAAATGGACAACCACAAAGATATGGACAAATTCTTGGAAAGGTACAATTTTCCAGGACTGAACCAGGAAGAATTAGAAAATATAACCAGACCTATCACAAGTAATGAAATTGAAACTATAATTAAAAATCTTCCAACAAACAAAAGTCCAGGACGAGATGGCTTCACAGGCAAATTCTATCACACATTTAGAGAAGAGTTAACACCAATCCTTCTCAAACTCTTCCAAAAATTGCAGAGGGAGGAACTCCCAAATTCATTCAACGAAGCCACCACCAACCTGATACTAAAACCAGACAAAGATATCACAAAAAAAGAAAATTACAGACTGATATCACTGATGAACACAGATGCAAAAACCCTCAACAAAATACTAGCAAACAGAATCCAACAACACATTAAAAGGTTCATACACCATGATCAAGTGGGATTTATCCCAGGGCTGCAAGGATTCTTCAATATGTGCAAATCAATCAATGTGATACACCATATTAACAAATTAAGGAATAAAAACCATATGATCATGTCAATAGATGCAGAAAAAGCTTTTGACAAAATTCAACACCCATTTATGATAAAAACTCTCCAGAAAATGGGCACAGAAGGAACCTACCTCAACATAATAAAGGCCATATATGACAAACCCACAGCAAACATCATTCTCAATGGTGAAAAACTAAAAGTATTTCCACTAAGATCAGGAACAAGACAAGGATGTCGACTCTTGCCACTCGTATTCAACATAGTTTTGGAAGTCCTAGCCACGGTAATCAGAGAAGAAAAAGAAATAAAAGGAACACAAATTGGAAAAGAAGAAGTAAAACTGTCACCGTTTGCCGATGACATGATACTATACATAGAAAATCCTAAAGATGCCACCAGAAAACTGCTAGAACTGATCAATGAATTTGGTAAGGTTGCAGGATAAAAAATTAATGCACAGAACTCTCTGGCATTCCTATACACTAACAACGAAAAATCAGAATGAGAAATCAAGGAAACAATCCCATTTACCATCACAACAAAAAGAATAAAATGCCTAGGAATAAACCTACCTAAGGAGGCAAAAGACTTGTAGTTAGAAAACTATAAAACACTATGAAAGAAATCAAACATGACATAAGCAGATGGAGAAATATACCATGTTCTTGGATGGGAAGAATCAATACTGTGAAAATGCCTATACTACCCAAAGCAATCTACAGATTCAAGGCAATCCCTATCAAACTACCAATGGCATTCTTCACAGAATTAGAACAAAAAATTTTACAATTTGTACGGAAACTCAAAAGACCCCAAATAGCCAAAGCAATCTTGAGAAAGAAAAATGGAGCTGGAGGAATCAGGCTACCTGACTTCAAATTATACTACAAAGCCACAGTAATCAAGACAGTATGGTACTGGCACAAAAACAGAAATATAGATCAATGGTACAGGACAGAGAGCCCAGAGATAAACCCATGCACATATGGTCACCTAACCTATGACAAAGGAGGCAAGAACATAAAATGGAGGAAAGACAGCCTCTTCAATAAGTGGTGCTGGGAAAACTGGACAACTACATGCAAAAGAATGAATTTAGAACACTACCTAACACCACACACAAAAATAAACTCCAAATGGATTAAAGACCTAAATGTAAGACCAGACACTATAAAACTCTTAGAGGAAAACATAGGAAAAACACTCTTTGACATAAACCACAGCAAGATCGTTTTTGACTCACCTCCTAGAGTAATGAAAATAAAAACAAAAATAAATATATGGGACCTAATTAACCTTACAAGCTTTTGCACAGCAAAGGAAACCATAAACAAGATGAAAAGACAACCCTCAGAATGGGAGAAAATAGTTGCAGATGAAGCAACGGCAAAGGATTAATCTCCAAAATATAGAAACAGCTCATGGAGCTCAATATCAAAAAAACAAACAACCCAATTAAAAAATGGGTGGAAGACCTAAACAGACATTTCCCCAAAGAAGACATACAGAAGGCCAAGAGGCACATGAAAAGATGCTCAACATCACTAATTATTAGAAGAATGCAAATCAAAACTACAATGAGGTATCACCTCACACCAGTCAGAATGGCCATCATCAAAAAATCTACAAACAATAAATGCTGGAGAGGGTGTGGAAAAAAGGGAACCCTTTTGCACTGTTGGTGGGAATGTAAATTGATACAGCCACTACGGAGAACAGTATGGAGGTTCCTTAAAAAACTAAAAATACAACTACCATATGACCCAGCAATCCCACTACTGGGCATATGCCCTGAGAAAACCATAATTCAAAAGGACACATGTACCCCAATGTTCACTGCAACACTATTTACAATAGCCAGGGCATGGAAACAACCTAAGTGTCCATTGACAGATGAATGGATAAAGAAGATGTGGTACATATATACAATGGAATATTACTCAGCCATAAAAAGGAATGGAATTGGGTCATTTGTAGAGACGTGGATGGACCTAGAGTCTGTCATACAGGGTGAAGTAAGCCAGAAAGAGAAAAACAAATCCCGTATGCTAACACATATATATGGAATCTAGAAAAATGGTACAGATGAACCTATTTGTAGGGCAGGAATAGAGACACAGACATAGAGAACGGACATGTGGACACGGGGGTAAGGGGAGGATGGGATGAATTGGGTGATTAGGTTTGACATAAATACACTACCATGTGTAAAACAGATAGCTAGTGGGAACCTGCTGTATAGCACAGGGAGCTCAGCCTGGTGCTCTGTGATGACCTAGATGCGGGGGTAGGTGGGGAGGGAGGTCTAAGAGGGAGGCGATATAGGTATACATAGAGCTGATTCACTTCATTGTACGGCAGAAACTAACACAACATTGTAAATCAATTTTACTCCAATGAAAAATAAATAAATAGATTAGAAAAGAAAACAAACAAAAACAACCACCCTACTATCAATCAACAGTAGAAAGGAAAAATAGTGGTATATTTATTTATACAGCAACAAAAATAAACATAGTTCTGTACAAAACATAGACAAACCTCACATTTATAGGGAAAAAGAAACAAGACTCTATTTCTAAAAAGCTGAAAACCAAGCAAAATTCATCTATGGGTGATAAAAAGAAAAATGGAAACCACTCTGGCAAAGGTGGTAATGACTGGGAGGTGGCAGGAGAGGGACTTCTAGGGTGCTGGTAATGTTTCATTTCCTCATATGAGTGGGAATAACATGAGAGCGCTCATTTTGAAAATTCATTGTGCTATACATACTTACAACTTGTGTATTTTTCTTTACGTATTATACCTGGTACAGGAAAGACTGAGATTAGAGGGTCTTTTTAAGCTTTCCATATTAGTATATTTAACTTCTATACTAATTAGCTACTTTTAATGTATATCTGCTATGGGCAAATTGCATCCCTCCAAAATTCATATGCTGAAGCCCTAATCCCAAATGTGACTATATTCGGAGATAGGGCCATAAGGAAATAAGTAAGGTTAAATGAGGTCATAAGGGTGGAGTCCTGATCCCACAAGATTAGTAACCTTATAAGAAGGGATACCCAAGCACTTGTGTGTGCTCGTGCTTTCTCTCTCTCCCTCTCCCCCACTTCCTCTGCCCGCCTGCCACATGAGGATGTTAGGACACAACAAGAAGGTGGCCTTATGCAACCCAGAAAGAAAGACCTCACCAGGAATCAAATTGGCTGGCACCCTGATAGACGTCCCAGCCTCTAGAACTATGAGAAAATACATTTCTGTTGTTTAAGCCACCAAGTCTGTGGTATTTTGTTATGGCGACCTGAGCAGACTAACACAAGGTCCTAGAGAACTTGGCCCTAATAAAATACTATTAGAGTCAGACAAATTTTGTATGCAATATGGAAAACGAAACCTTGGCCCTTAAGAGCAAAACAAAGGTAAGGGGAAGACTATCTAGGCCTCCACTATCCAGTATTGTAACCATAGCCAATGTGGTTAGTTAATTTTAATTAAATTTAATTTAAACTCCAGGTTCTCAGTCCCAACAGCCACATTTCAAATATTCAATAGCCACATGTGTTGGACAGTGCAAATAGAGAACATTTTCTTCACTGCAGAAAGTTTAGAGGACAATACTATATATGGATCTAGGAGGGAATATGGTGATTAGAATTAGCTTCCAAATAAACTTTTCTGATTAGAAATCAAGATATTAAAAAAAAGGGTTTGTGCAAGATAGAAGATCCAATTCAACCAAAACAAAGCTCAACATAAAGAAGAAATGGTAGAATATTAGTTGTTCAAGGCTGATAAGAGGAGGGTAGTGTCTGTGAAATTGGTCCTGAATCACTTTATAGCAACATTCTTAACTTTGCAACCTAAAGCTATTTGATACTATGCTACCTAATCCCAGTAAAAGTATATTTAATTCATTTTCCTAACTATATAATTTAAGTTGCTGTAAGATGAGTAACGCAACAAGATAAATAATATTTCATGATTGTAGATTCCACATTTAAAAATCTAAACTCATAACTTGTTTATATACTAGCATAAAAATAAATTAAGATAAATTATAATTTACCATTTAGCAACTCAATGAGTGCAGGGATTATCCCAGATTTGGCTAGCAATGCAGCACAAGAGTCATCCATAGACACAGTTCCAATCATTATAACCACTTCTAAAACAAGGTCATCTTCTGCAGCACCTAGTAAAGTCAAATCACAGAAAGTTTTCATTGAAATGTCCTGATACAAATCCTTTCATATTGCCAAAATTCTAATTCACAGAAAAGATACTAAAAGCTATTAAATCAGTTCTTATGAATCATTAACACGCTTATAAATGTGTCCTTTTTCCAAAATTCCATGTTCGCGGAATTCCATTCCATGATGACAGTTCGTGGTGGTGGGGCAGTAGAGAGGTGGAGATAAGTCTTTGCAAATACAAATGAATGACAATGTAAACACAGAAAATAGAAGAGTCATTTGAATGCCTCAAAGAACTTAGTGTGCGCATGTGAACTCGTGTAGAGCGGGATGGTATCTAGTAATTTTAAAAAGGCAGGATAAAAAAATAAGAAGGCAGGATAGGAAAGGGAAACTAATATTAAAAAAACATACTGTTAGGGAAGAGAGTACATACATATACGAGGAGAACTAGTGACTGCCTTTCTGAGAGAAAGAAACTAGAACTAGGGCTAGAACTAGAGGTGTGGGAAGAAAATGTGTTACGTAGTACAATAATGGTCACAAAATACTGTTCTAGCAGCCTTATCCACAACAGAAAGAAATAACTTAACGATTACGCAGAAGTGAAATATTTAGCACAGACCTGGTTTGAGTTTATCCTTGAGGTACGGAACCAGCTTATACTCCTTAAGAACCAATTCCCAGTCTAAGTCTGGAATGGTCAAATTTGCAAGAGTTCCTAAACATTCAATCACAAACTCCTCCTCTTCATCATTAGAGATTTGAGCTGCAAGGTCCCCAACATAATCCTGAATAAAATAGAATTTTAAAACAAATTTAAAATATGATTTCTGCAGAAGAACTAATCTAATAATTTAACCCATAGGAAGAAAAAGTATCAAATGTGATTCTCTTGTTTTAATAACCTTGAGCTAAGTAGCTAAGGGAGACTATGGTGAACTGGTTTAAGGCAAGCAAACTGGAGTGAGGATGAAAAGGTTAGGGATAGGGATCGTAAAACAAAAACAACATTAAAACTTAGGTTGAGATTTCTAGGAGCTAAACTTACAAGGAAGTTGAAGAAAAACCAACTTGGGTCATGAATTAATATTTGACAAGAGCTAAGGAAGAGTTATATTTCCAGACACAGCACTTTAAAGCTTTAATTCTCAGGCTATTTTAATACACAGAAAGCCAAAAACTACACTTACAATAAATAAATTTTTAGTTGGTCCATCATGCTGGGAAATGTTCCTAATCATTTTCATCAGCAATGGATCCTTGAACTTCAGAGCCCTCTTCATGAGCATCTTCAGCCCATTTCCTGATAACAAAAACAGAAAAACTCCCCCAATAAAGGTTCATTTAAATTTAATGATTTTTAAAATTTTCGGTTCTCAAAAAACCCCAATTTACACACAGAAAATACGTAAATATTAAGTGTACAATTAATTTTAATAAATGTATGCCCCTGTGTAATTCGTACCCATATCAAGATACAGAATATTTCCATTCAATGCAGAAAGTTCCCTTGTGCTTAGTCAATCTTAGTCCCCCAATACAATTACTTTTCTTCTTTTCTCCTCCTTTTCCTCTTCCTCCTCTTCCCCTTTTTCTTATTTTTTATTTTTAAACACAGATTAGTTTTGCCTCTTCTAGAATTTCACATAAATGGAAGCACAGTATGTATATGAAATATGTACCACAAAGTTTTAAAATGTAAATACTTTTTGACCCATAAAAATTGTACTTCTAGGAATTCATCCTAAGAATATAAAAATGGAAACATGAAAGATTCAGAGAAAGGAAAATTACTGTAGCATTGCTTGTAACAGAAAAGAAGTGGCAACAAACTAGCAGATTAAACTATGGAAAATCCTCTAATGGATTATTTTGCAGCTACTGGCAATTATGTTTTATTAAAGTATTTAATCATATGGAATGATATTCAGATATTAACTTCAAAAAACATGTCACCATATATAGAGAGGATCCCATTTTAATTTAAAAATACGCAGAAGCATTGTACCAAAGTTTTACCTATGATTATCTCTGGATAGTGGGAGTAAAATTTTTAATTTTTTCCTGTTTGCTCATTTGTACTTTTTATAATGAACATGTATACTTCTCAAATATGAAAAAACTATTGAGCAAACTCTGAAATATCATAACGTATGATGAATCATTTTATGAAGGTACTATAGAAACAAATAGCTAATACATTTGTATTGCAACATCTTACACTGTAACAGATTGCTTTGCAAATAAAAAGTTTTATTTCATCTAGAAAATATTTTTAAAAATCAAATTTCAATTAAGGGTAACTGACCAAATGGTTTTATAAAATGTTACTAAAGGGTAAGCGTTTCTACTCATGATGTAAGAATATTCTGAGTCTGACATTTAAGGATTATAGCTATAATTTTTAAAACTATTTAAAAATAGGATTTACATATTTACTATATTTCTTAATTCCTTATTATCTATTTTCCATCATATGCCAATAGCATATGATAGAGGTTATCTATGAAGCTCAAAGGCACTAACCTTCACAGATAAGCTGTACGTTCCTTTTGTTAGCAGCTAGATTAATGCAGAAAGAAATGAGTTCCAAGTCAATTCGTTCATCCGAACATTCAAAGAGCATCTTCATTAACTAGCAAGAAGCACAAAACATATTTTACTCAAAAAACCCCCAAACACACAAAAAACCACAGGCACTATTTTATCACAGTATGTTACCTTAGATTGTATGTTGGAAATAATATAATACAATTACATTTTCAACATAGAAGTGGTAGGCTTTTACTGTTGAATAACGGAATGCTTAATGAACTATTAGATGCTCAGCATTCAATATGAACTTCCAAGTACACTGGAGAATATAAGAGGTATATTAGATAAAGCCTTTTCATTTAAGGAATTTAAAATGTTGTGTGGAAGTAGACCATTCTGAGCAATGAAAATAGCTTGTGCAAAGGTTACAAGGCAGGAAAAAAAGTCATTCTTCTGAAGAATTAAGAGAAGGCCAAGCATGGTTGGAGTGAGGGAAATACTGTTAAGAGATAAGGTGAAAGCCAGATCACGCAGGATTCTGAAGTACACGTTAAGGATTTTGGGCTTCATCCTAAGGTAAATGGGAAGACATTAAAGGCTTCCAAATAAGGAAAGTGTAAGGATAAGATTTACGTTTCGAAAAGATCTGGTCAATGTAGAAAATAGATTGAAACGGTAAGAAAATGTGGCAAAACCATCTAAGGGGCTAGTGGAAAAGTCGAGGTATGATGATGGTTGCCTGGACTAGGTAGAGCAGTGGGGATAGAGATAAAAAGGATGGCTCAGAGATATATTTAGGAAAGAGAATCAAACTGGGATTTAATAACTGACTAGATGTTGGGGTTAAGGGAGAGGAAGGGTCAAAGATGACTCACAGGTTTCTGCCCTAAACAACAACATGGATGGTGGTGCTAACATTTACCAAAAGACAGAAACCAAAGTAGGAAAAAACTTTAAAGGGAAGACAGTAATTTTGGTTTTGGACATGCTGAATTTAAGCTGCCTATGTGACAGTCTGGTGCAGATAGTCAGTAAAAGTTATAAACACAAGTTTAGAGGACATGTTTGGACTGAAGGTATAATTTTAGGAATTGTCATTTATGGTTGATAACCGAACCTGTAAAGCTGGACCCAATCATTTGGGAGTGTGTATAAAATAAGAAACGAACTCTACTTAATGATAAGAGAAAGGGAAGGGACTTCCCTGGTGGCGCAGTGGTTAAGGATCCATCTGCCAATGCAGGGGACACGGGTTCGAGCCCTGGTCCGGGAAGATCCCACATGCCGCGGAGCAACTAAGCCCGTGCACCACAACTACTGAGCCTGTGCTCTAGAGCCCACAAGCCACAACTACTGAGCCCGCGCGCCACAACTACGGAAGCCCACGTGCCTAGAACCCCTGTTCCGCAACAAGAGAAGCCACTGCAATGAGAGGCCCACACACTGCAACAAAGAGTAGTCCCCGCTTGCTGCAACTAGAGAAAGCCCATGTGCAGCAACAAAGACCCAACCCAGCCAAAAATCAATCAATTAATCAATAAATTTATTTAAAAAAAAGAGAGAGAGAAAGGGAAGATGGATCTGAGAAGCAGCAGACAGAAGAGTAGGAAGAAAAAGGCAGGCCACTTACGCCATTTAGCAGTAATCTAGATTTGTCATGATGAGAGATAGTTGCTATGTAATAAAGGAGAAATGAACAAACCTTAAGCTATACTTTTAAGAAGCCTGTCTACTATTATTGGTAAATAGCATATTAACTTAGTGCATATTATATAAATATATTTTTCTCTTAGTCAAATTGCTAACAACATATGGAAGTCAATCCTAAATTTATAACCTAAAAATTTCTTATGTTTTATCTCAGCGGATACCTTTTTAGATCAACATGCCTTTGTTGACTGGTTAGACCCTATTTTGTTAAATCTTGTTTTGGTTATTCTCTATGTTAGTTCCAAATAACTTCTAAGTTTCAAAAAGGATACATGGTGAACACACAAAAATTAATCTTATTTCTGTATGCTAGCAATGAACACCTGGAAACCAAAATTTAAAAAGCAAATCCACTTACAATTGCTCCCAAAAATACTTAGATATAATTCTAACAAAACTATATGTATATATATATAATTCACTATTTGCTGAGAACTACAAAAACACTATAGCTGGTGAATGGTTGGCATGTATCATGCCTTTTCCCAGAGAGCACTTCTTTAACACAAATGTTGCTGCTAGTGGAATCTTTAATCACTAACACTTAATAATGTTGCAGAACAAAAAAATTCTATGGCAAAGATAAAATAATCTTAATTTATTGGATATACTTTTAACAGATTTTGCTACCTATTAACTGCCAACTAAATTACAAATTAATAAAAATGTAGGTGACAATCCTCTAAAAATGTAAATATATACAGTATGTTTTTCATACTCTAATTAAAAACCCACTATAGATTTCTTCCAAACTTCTCCTAATACAAGAAGCTTTTTTAAAATAACAAAAGTCTGTTTGTTACATCAATGCAATGTTTAGCAAGGCAAAATATCTGTCGCTGTTTACTTGAAATTAACCTTGTAGTATGAAATTTGCCCTTAAGAACGGTGTTACAGGGTGATTTGTTAGAAGCTGAGGGTTTTTGTTTTGCCTTGTTTTTGTAATTTCCACGTTAAGTCCTGTGGTGAAATATTCAGGAGCTAGCTTTTTAAAAAATAATGCACGGTTTAAAACCTTATCCAACACCTACATCCCCAAATCAAGAGAAATCAGGACTAAGTGTGAATGAAATACATCATGATATAGAATTAGTTTTTCATAATAAGAAAGAGAAACATTTCAATTTTAAAGTGTTCACATTTTAAAATAATAGTTTAGTTCAAGCTCTACGTGCAACACTGTCTTTGACTGCTACCCATAGCACTTCAGATGTAAGTGTAATTGCTGACAACTAGGAAATACTAAAACTAGATTTGTTCTGTTTTAACTATGTCCATTGTCATCTTTTACTAATTTAACAGGAAGGCACTAAAAGGCTTCAGCCTGTGCAATGAAGAGGCAATAGTGTTCAATCAGACAAGTCCCATATTGAGTATCAGATACCAAAGACCCAGGACTGAAATCACTGTGTCTAGACTCTCTGGCACCTGACTTCACTTATTTACCAGTGACCAGAGGCCAACCCCTACAGCTCTCTGTATTCACATACACCTCTGCCACCCCCAACCCCCTACCCAAACATCTTTGAATGATTATGGCAGAACTTTGCATGCCTCAGGAATCTCTTCTGACTGGCTACTCCCTAACTCTGCTGTTTGAAGTGATGCTCTGGTTTCTGAACTTCAGCAGATAATGGCAGGCAGGAGCAAAGGGGGCTGTCAGAAAGGACGTTTACCAGCATTCAGCTCAAAAGAAGCGTGTAGATCAAAGAGGGGCCAAATAGGACAACTGTGGTAGAAAACGTGTGGATTACTATGAAGATTCTTGCGCACTGTTCTAGGTAAAATGTTAAATAACACCATGACATCATTACCTAAACATGTACTTTGGCCATTCTATTACCAATAAATACTTTTATAAGCATCTGGATGGCATTTGCACCTATTTAAACAAAACATGCATCTTAGAGGTCTAAATAACAATGAACTGTTAATGTGTACTCTTAACTATTATTAGAATACAACCATTAACTCCTGGTATCCCCAAGTATGCTTACCTGGAACAATTCACCCACTGAGACCATTAAGATCATACATAAAGAAAGACTTGCCCTGACCCTCAAGTTTTACAAAATAGTGGCATAATAGAGGGAAAATATGAGACTATATTGGATAATTAGAGGCAATAAAGTACAAAAGAAGCAAAGCAACATAATATTGGGAGAGACTATGAGGCATGTTGACTTTATAACATCTACTCTGAATATTATATAATTTACAAAAGTGAGCTCTAATTATAGGCTTATGTTAGAGCAACTCACAGTCTATTTCCACCAAAGCCCAGCTCTTTAAGAATGAGAAATCAGTAATCATTTTTCCCCCAAAAGACCATGATCATGCACTAGATACAACCTCTTAAGGTTAATCTAATTTATGAAATGCTATTCCATGAGCCCAATGTTAACACATTGTTTATTTGGACTAATAAAATTCTGATGAAGAAATTTTAGAAAGTATAGGTTTATCCTATGTAACACATATAAGAAAGGGAGTATTTAAATTGGACTCTGAGTGGTTCCAAAATAATGAGAAGCATTTACTAATGGCACCTTATTTTTGTACAGTGTTTCACAGTTTATAAAGTTCCTTTACATATGTATCTAATGGAATTAAAGAATATGACCATATCCCACATCTTTTTTGATCACTGAAATGAATATGAATGACAATTGAACCACTGCTTTCTTACTTTCAAAGTTATTTTAGGCTGCTCATTTGAAAAATTCATTTGTAATACTTGACAATATTTACTAAACAAAAATTAATGTGCATAATTTCAAAGTGAACAGAGTATTACATTAACTCTAATATATTCCAAACTTCAGATATGGTTTTATTTAATAAGTAGGTTAATCAGTTGCTACCACAAATGAGTTCAAAGCTTTGTTAGTATTATAAACATTACTTCAAGGAGTCAATACTTCTGAGAGGAGTATCGTTTTAATTCCTGAAGGAAGCTTGGGAATTTCAATTTAATCCCAAATTTGCTTTCCATGATTCTTTTATTTTACAATGTACTTTTACAATTGGTACTGGGTGGCAATCAAACCATGTCAACTTTTCCCCAAATATGTCAAAGTTGAGCCTTATAAAGTACAAGTTATAGGCTGGATAGCACTTTAGGAACAAACATACTATTCTAGAGTACCATTTGGTTTCTCAAAATATGGCCTCATACTAAAAAGTTTCAGGATGTTTACAACATAATTTGATAACATACTCTCACTATTCTTACCAGGGTTGAGCTTTAAAAACAAAATATAATAAACTAAAACCCCAAAACATTGACCACTGAATGAATTTTGCAAGATTCTGTTCATGAAATACAGACCACAAATGTTCTGAAAACCCCACTGCAGAAATGTTTCATGTTAGAAAATTATCTGGCAAGGAAACAAGCATGAATGTTGTCCTTGAAAAGGTATGGGAGAATTTTCTACAAAGTCTTCAACTGCAATAATAATAATGTTTCAAAAGTAACTTAAACAGGCTTTTATTTCTGATTATTTATTGAAAATAAAGTTTCACATTTTATGTTTGAGATTGTAAATTCTAGGGTATAGAGGGAAGGGTAACTCCAAATTAAATATTTAACAAAAAAAGTTTTCAATCTCTTTTTAGTTTACATTTATTTCTCTTTTATTTAATGTTATTCTCTTTAAAATCTCATCTAGATAAAAACAGTCAATCTAGACAAAAATATCATTCTTTTATCATTGCTTTCCAATTCATATCCTGTAGTCAATGAAGTTCTGACATTAAATGGGATTGGAAAAGGAACACCCTTTGAAACTGTGAAGCAAAACCCCTTGGAACATATGAAGTGAGACTGTAGTAAATCACCTGTAATCCCCCTTTGACATGGCTACTCTTTTATTGAAAACTTGTTTGACAAAGAGTTTGATTACACTTTGTATCGGCTGTAGTCTGACATGTGTTATCTCTATAAGAAGCCTTGCCTTGTTAGATAAAATATGCTGCATATTTGAAGGATGTCTACTTTCTGTAAACAAGCATAATTAGTTTATCCCCTGGTATAAAAGCCTAAGAAATTATCCTTGAGAGTTTATCAGTTTTTTAATTGAGTGTAGATAAAGTATTAAAATTCTGGAATAGCAAATTCAATTTTTAGAACCGTTTTATTAATTTGGGATGAATAGAAGGATTAATAAGAATTAATAAAAACTATGGCCTGTTTTTTACTACATAATAATTATTTGCCAAATAATATACATTTAATAACTTATATTAGGCTAATAAGGAATTATGTAGTAGGAGTCTTAAGAGGATTACTTTAATAAGTATGACTTACTATACATATTCTTCTGAAGTGTCTTTTAGAAGTGTTATTTTTATTGTATATTATACATCCTGCGATTTTGCTTTTTCTATTTTAGAAAGCCATACTATAAAAATAATATTAAAAATCAGCCTAACTAGTGTTCCAATCATCAGATAGTATTCAAATTAGTAGAGCTCAGTTTAATGAAGATTAATGGCACAATAGTGATTCCATGAATGTAAATTCCCTAAGAGTAAAATTACACATGTATAGAATCTCCACCATTATAGTCTATGAAAAAAAAACCACTAAACTCCTTCAAGACAAATAAACCTAACATATGAAATATATCAAGCAACTGAGTTATAGCAAAAATCTTTCTTGAGAGCAGTGCTATAAAAATAAAAGTATTTTGATGAAGCATTTTCCCATCAGAGAACGCAAAGCATTTAAAACCGTCAACCACAAACAAAATTAAAGGGCAAATGACAAAGTTGGGAAACGTCTGTAATATGCCAAGGAATTAAAATAGTTATTATATATAGAGATATTATTTATTAATCCTAAAATATTGACATGCCAATGGAAAAATTATCAAGGGACATGAATGATTTATAACATAATATCAACAATAAGCATGTGAAAAATGTTCAACCTCACCAATATTCACAGAAATGCAAATAAAATGCAAATAAAAAGAAATAGAGACACTCCATTTTTAGAGAAATGATAGTATCCAGTGCTGTTAAAAGTGAAGTGACAGTTGGAAAAAAATCAACTCACATCTTCTTAGAAGGTAATTTGCCCATATTGTGTCAAATACACAAAATACCTTTTGACCTAGTAATTCTACTTTTAGGAATTTAAACTAAAGAAAAAATCGAGATGTGGTTAAGCTTTTACATACTATGATATTTATTCCACATTATTTCATTTGTTTACATACATTTACTTACATCAGTTTTTATGTGATAAACTGGAAAAAAACCTAAATATACAATTTAACAATATTTAAATTATGGTCCACTTATGCAATAAAATAGTATACAACTATTACGAATAATTTTTGAAGAATGTTCAGTGACATGGGAGGGTACTTAACAATATATTAAGTTAAAAAAGCAATATAAAATTACATATGGCATATAATCTCAATACAGTATTTTTTTAACTATGTAGAAGAAAATGTACCAAAATTTTAAATGGTTATCTCTGGGTTTGGGATAACAGAAAGTTACTTTCATTTTTATAATGTTCTGTACTTTCCAGATTGTATATAACAAGTTTATATTATTTTTAAGAGGGGAATTTTAAAGAAAAAACCTATCTGGCAAATCAAGGGAAGAAAGCAAAAAACATATTTTTTGAATGCCTTTTAAAGAAAACACTTAAAGCACTTACTTGTGGTATACAGTCAGTGTATGCAAACATTGATTTAAAGCGGTCATCCATGCTTATGTGGTAAAGAACGCACATTGCTATTTGTTTGTAGTTTTCATTGCCTGCAAATAAGAAATCATGGATATGGTGAGATTTTATATTATGCCATGCATGGCATGGAATGACCACAAAGAAATTAATTTTTTTTGTATAACACACTTAAATTAATGCATTAAAACTTTTAAGCTACTGAATCAAAAAAATCATTATATAACCCTAATTTAGAAAATATTTTGAGCTCCCTATTTCAATTCCAAAGTTTGGAGCACACTATCTATGAAATATCACTAAGTTCCAAGAGATTATATGTATTTTACAAGGTATACTTTTGAAAAAAATTAACCACAAACCTAAGAATTAATTGTTCCCAGTAGCCCACTAAAAAGTAGATTTGGCCACTGGCCCCTCCATCCTTACTGTTTCATCAAAATATGTGATAAACACACTTCATTGACAGTGATAATGTATAAGAAATAGTAAACAAAAAGTATATTTAATTTTTATGAATCAGAAACTGGAAAAATAACAAATAATAAACAAAGTAGAATAGTATTTGCTACAATAAAAAAAAAAATACATGTCCAAAAGAAGACATACAGATTGCCAAAAAACACATGAAAAGATGCTCAACATCACTAATCATTAGAGAAATGCAAATCAAAACCACAATGAGGTATCACCTCACAGCAGTCAGAATGGCCTGGCCATCATCAAAAAAATCTACAAACAATAAATGCTGGAGAGGGTGGGGAGAAAAGAGAACCCTCCCGCACTGTTGGTGGGCATGTAAATTGATACAACCACTATGGAAAACAGTATGGAGATTCCTTAAAAAACTAAAAATAGAACTACCATATGACCCAGCAATCTCACTACTGGACATATACCCTGAGAAAACCATCATTCAAAAAGATACATGTACCACAATGTTCACTGCAGCACTATTTACAGTAGCCAGGACGTGGAAGCAACCTAAGTGTCCATCGACAGATGAATGGATAAAGAAGATGTGGCACATATATACAATGGAATATTACTCAGCTATAAAAAGGAACGAAATTGAGTTATTTGTAGTGAGGTGGATGGACCTAGAGTCTGTCATACAGAGTGAAGTAAGTCACAAAGAGAAAAACAAATACCGTATGCTAAAGCACATATATGGAATCTAAAAAAACGGTACTGATGAACCTAGTGGCAGGGCAGGAATAAAGACGCAGACATAGAGAACAGACTTGAGGACACAGGGGCGGGAAGGGGAAGCTGGGGCGAAGTGAGAGAGTAGCACTGACGTATATACACTACCAAATGTAAAACGGATGGCTAGTGGGAAGCTGCTCCATAGCACAGGGAGATCAGCTCGATGCTTTGTGATGACCTAGAGGGGTGGGATAGGGAGGGTGGGAGGGAGGTTCACGAGGGAGGGGATATGGGGGTATATGTATACATATAGCTGATTCACTGTTTTGTACAGCAGAAACTAACACAACATTGTAAAGCAATTATACTCCAATAAAGATGGAAAAAAAATACATGACTATAAAATGCTAAAGGGTAGAGATAATAAGCATAGTCTAAGGATTGACTCAGAACTTCTGAGGTAAGATTATTCTAGTTTCGTACACCTTGAAACTGAAAAAAGAAAAGTGAATGATATATCATAGATTTGAAAAATAAAATGGGACTTTAATATGTCATGTAGTCCTTCTACATGCTTTCAGACAGACCATATTTTAAGGATCTACTTATGATCTCAAAGTCAGTGACAAAACTTGAGCTAGAAAAGTTTAGCTAAAAAGTTTTATCCAAAAAACAATATTATTTTTAAAAAATTTGGGCTATGAGAAATCCTTGGAGATATTTGGAGTTTTAAAACAAAATCAAGGATATACATAAATTTAGTTGATAAATAACATATCAAGAAAATTTTAAATATACTGTGACATGGAGGATAAATTCAGCACCTTTATTCTTGTGTCTACCATAGTATAAAATTACTAAAATACTTCGTGTTTTTTAAAAATACTATTTTATATTCTTATTAAATTTTTTAGATATTAGGTTATCTCTTTATGAGGTGGTGAGAAATTCTTAGGGGACATACCTTGGTATTCTTATAGGCTTAGTATAGCATATGGAAGTTTCTCAGTAAATACCTGCTGATTGATTCTATTTTTAATATCTAAAAAGCCTGGTGACTATAGTTAACATACTGTATAGTACATCTGAAAGTTGCTAAGAGAGTAAATCTTAAAAGTTCTTACAACCAGAAAAAAAGTAATTATGTGAGGTGATGGATGTGGTAACTAATCTTAAAGTGGTAACTTTTATAGTTAACTACCCTTATATCTAACCTTATATATTTTGCAATATATACATATATCGAGCCATCACCTTAAACTTACATACTGTTATATGTCAGTTAGATCTCAATAAAGCTGGAAAAAAAAACAATGTTATGTTTAAAAAATCAGAGGCTAAAACTGAAAAAATAAGCACATTTAGTCAAAGACAGAAATTACTAGTTCTACAAGATTTTCAGATTTGACACAAAAGTGTTTTAAGTTTCCAGGTGTTTTTTAAAAACATATAGTGACCCTCTCTCTAGCCTCTTGCTTTCCTGGAGCTTATATGTTAAATAAAAAATATATCATATGGTAAGGAAGAACAATGTGAGTCTTCAAAATAATCTGTCAAATAAATTTTATCATCCTTATGTTTCAGATGAGGAACTTAACACTTGGAGAAAAATAAATACTTCCTACACAGCCTTGTAAGTGGGTGTTTTAGGGCTTTAAACACAGGTTTCTCTGACTCCAGAATTTTCACCAGAGGTGAAGTTATATACACCAGAGGTATATTACAGTATCTCTCAAACATTTTTATATCATAAGGTAAAACAGTCTTTCAAGTAAGATATTATTATCAGGTATAAAAGACTGAAATACACTGACATATGATAGAATAAAACACATTTTAAAAACAGAATTTTTAAAAATCAAGACTTTTGCATCTTTTTAAATTGTTTGGCTAAAGCCTATTTCCTATGGCTTTCTATCAATGTAAAAATGAATTCTTGGCATAAAACAAAAACAATAAAATCTAGCATATGTTCATCAGATGAATACATACTAGTAAACATTTTCATCTTAACTAAAAATCTATGAATTCACTAACTTAACCACTTGGAATACAACATATGCAGGAACTACATCTGGAGGAAAACGTAATGCAAAAACTGTGAAATTACTCCAAAAAAGAGAAAAGTAGAGACTAACTGGGTGTTCCCAACCCCAGTATTTTGCTCTTGGGATCAGAGCAATCTAAATAGAAAAGACTCATAGATTTTAATAAATCACATTTTTACACCGCTGAAGGCATTCATTTATACTTATTCTAGTATAAAACACACTTGCCATAGGAAAACAAATCTTTGCATAGGTTTGCATGATACGTAGATTAAAAATGAAAAATTCCAACTTTATTCTCCAGAGAGGAAAGTATCCCTTAGGGGTTTGGTCAGATTATACTTCACAGTATTTAGTTTTTCTCCAGGGACTGAGGTATTTTAAAATCTTTTCAAGTAAGTTCCTACAGCAAACTCATATTCTGAAGGCACAGTCTCTCTTTCCCTGCTATTACAGTTTCTTTCTATATGTTGTTCAGCTGTGGGTAGGTTCTAGTCCTACTTAATTTTTTCAAAATACTATTTGAAAATATTTTCTCTATGTAATGGATTCACTGAAAAGTAGGATTCCAAGTCACACAACTTACTAAATAAATGGTAGAAGAAACAGAGAAATCAATATCCAATATAAAAGATTGTTTAACATCAAAGTAAATAATCAGACATTAAAATTCAGTGTGGAACTAAGAATGAAAAAAGACACTATTCTATGTTTGAGGATTGTCTGTTTACTGCTGGTTATCAATGAAAGGATTCTAAAATGCAATGTTCTAAAGTGGTACATCAATTCATGTAAGGTGAGAGGAAAGAAAGATTCACCTTTAAGAGATCTGTACCCCATAAAGAGAATAACAAGGAAGGTCCTTCTAGAGCAAATTACATACACATATATATATGATTATATATCTATATCACTTCCAAAGGATAACTCAGGATAAAGGATATGTGATAGAATAGAAAGCCTAGAGAAAAGTCCTAAAATTACAATAATTTTTAAAAAGTAGATGAATAACATATGCAAGAAACATCTCAGATTCAACAATAATTTATATTACTTTCTTTTTCTACAGCAAAACTAAATATTTAGCTTCAAAAAGTAGGATGAGTCATTCTACTGCCAGTTCTAATTCTGCTCTTGTGTGCTTTCTCTTTCTCCTTCTCTCCCCATACTCATGGCCAAAGGTGAAAGATCCTTGCAGTTCTCCAGTACCTTCCTAATTCTTCTTTATCTGTGATCTTCTATTTAAAAACCTATGTAAAGCAACTAAACTCCAATAAAAATTAATTTTAAAAAAGGTGGGAGGCTGGGGGGACAGGCAGGAAGTATATGGGAAATTAATGTCCTTTCTGCTCAATTTTGCTATGAACCTTAAATTGCTCTAGAAAATAAAGCTTGATTTAAAAAAAGGCTCTGAACATATGC
Organism: Balaenoptera ricei; assembly: GCF_028023285.1. Lineage (NCBI taxonomy): Eukaryota > Metazoa > Chordata > Mammalia > Artiodactyla > Balaenopteridae > Balaenoptera > Balaenoptera ricei. The sequence continues at coordinate 132,331,406 of NC_082639.1, forward strand.
CCAATTTCCCATAATCTTTACCTAAAATGATTATCATGCTCCAAAAATGTGCTAAAACTAAAGGACTGAAGAAAACAGAAGCTCAAGGATTACAAGGCTATCCCAAAAGATTCGTGGATAGCCAGTCTTTCTATAACTACAATTCTTTGAGAGAAGGGAAGAGAGAAAGAGTTAAGCAAACTGATAGTTCCTCTTGTATGTTAAGCATGTATTTTCTCATTTAACTCTTGTAACAACTGAAAAGGTAGGTATTATCTTTGATCTGGATGTGAGGCAATGACATTCATTAAGGTTATGAATCCTTCAAAAGGAAACACAGCTCGTGAATCTGAGATTCAAACCTAGGTCGGACTACAAAGCCTGTGTGCATGTACTCTCTACTAAGCCTTCCAGGAAGCAGCAGGAAGGGTGAAATAATGCCAAATAAACATAAATTATTATCATCATTCCTTAGTGGCACAGTACCGGAAAGAAATGCAGTTAAGAAGGGACTCTATGGAGAAAGAGGTGAGACGATGGTAGAAGAGGAGAAGAGGGGAGATGAAATGAAGAAAAACAGTTATTTATCAGAGTACCTGTGCCCAGATGCAATAGGTTCCAATGGATGAAAGATCTTGACAGGGACAAATTGCATTATCCCCCAAGCAGTTTGGGGGACTAGATCTATAGCAGTTCTGAAACTCACTCTCACTGAATTGGACAAGAACTGCTATCAAGCAGTGTTTGATTTTATGAGAAAAACAAGGTGCTAGAAGCTTAAAAGTTGAGTAGAGTGGTAAACAGAGGCAGTAAAATGCTGTGGTTCAAATCTCAGGCTCTGGAGGCAGACTGCTTGGGTTCAATTTGTGGCTCTGCCACTTACTAGCATAAATGGCCTTTTGAGTGTTATTTAAATTCTCTGTGCTTCAGTTTCTTCATCTGTGAAACTGGAATAACAACTGTACCTATCTCAAAGAGTTGTTATGTGAAGATTAGGTGAAAGAATCCTGGTAAAACAATTAGTACTGAGTCTGACACACAATAAACTGAATCAATAAATGTCATTTCTTAGTGTTATTATGTTGATAATAACACTTTTCTGTTTTACCAAGAGAGCACTATTTTCACGTTCCCCTAATATATATGTTGTCTTTGTGGTTTTCTATCCTCAAGATTTGACCATAGTTAGAGGTAATGTAGGTTTAAGAGGCAGCCAAGATTCCTCTGAGATGAGCTAGACAGGGTTCACAGGTATATTCTGAGCCTGTGGTTGAGCCACTTGTCCCTAGTCACTTTCCTATAAAGCTCTGCTATACACAAAGTACGGGCTTAGGAGAGTCACCTCATCCCTCAAGGCTCCACTCAGTGACCAGTATCTGATAAGGACCCTTCATCAGTCTCATAGGGTTATAAATCCCTTAATCAGAACAAAAATTGGGAAAAGAAAATAATCAAAGGACAGACTATTGTCATCAGTACGTGTTCCTCCACCACCACTACCACAAACACACTGTGACCCTCTCTTCCTTCTTTCATGCTTCCTTGTCTGTAACAGAACTTAATTTCACTCCTAGAGTGGAGAATAGCTGTGGAGGCAACGGGGTACAAAAAGATGAAAGGACACAGAGAGAGAAGTCTGAGAACACAGAAGACAAACCTCACTATTAGCTATATTACTTCATTTACCTTTAAGTTTCATGTCCCAGGCAAATAAAATGTACAGGTGTTTCCCCATTTGTTTGAGCTGAGCACAACCAAACAAAAGAAACTGGAATATGACCAGAGATATTTTTTTTCCCTTGAGGAAAGTGTGAAAGGAGGTGATGACAGATATAAGGGACTACAATATTGTACTCAGAGGTCTATATAACCCAAGTTGCTGATATGTCCTCTAGATTTTATCTGGGTAAAGGTTCCCTAGAATTCAATCAATTGATTTACAAATATCTATAAAATTGATTTTCTTCTCATTTTGTATTTATTTAGGGAATGAAAAAAGATACAAGATGACACTTGGTTTTTTATTCAGAAAAAAAGATGGAAATATTTTATAAATGGTTGTTACCCATATGTTACCTTGATGATTCTAATTCATATCTTATTGTTTCAAATCACATATTTCCAATCTCCTCTAAAGAACTGCAATGTTTGAAGGAAGATTATAGTATATCAACCACAGGTGTCATATTCATTGAATCATAAATGATTATACAAGTGATTAATTGCTTGATAAAAACACAGCCTATAACTTTACGGTATCTAGCAGATATCTGACAGCTACAGCAAAAGGACAAAATATTGTAGGAGAAAAGTGAATACCTGGAGGGGGAAGATGTCTGGAAATAACCTAAATTCATCTCTTCAAACACAGCTGCACACAGAAAGTAGAGGCTTTCTGGCAGCCAACATTTATTATTACTTAAAGACTAATTTAAAGATCACATAGCAATAAACAGCAATTAAGAGAGATTAAATGGTCCAAGTAAAATTAAAGCTTATCCCTTATTATAAGCTAATAATAGTCTTCTTCATTCACTGGAAGAAAAGATATCTGAGTTCTTAAAAAATAAATCTCAAAAAAAAAAAATCTTGCATATCCTAAACGAATTTGGGGCTGGGAGTTATGATTTTCCCATAAGAATTCATGATGAAGAACCATAAACTCCAGCAAACCAACTATGATTTCTCTACACCATACCAATGGCAGACATTTCAAAAGGGCTCCTTTAAGACTTACAGACATCAATTATTCCCTAGTGACATCCCAAGTTAAAGCAGTCTGCCAATAGCAGTCGCTATGCTGGCAAAGCACCAAAGGCTCTGTGAATTTTGAGCAGAGCAGTGAAAAGACTGAATATTTTGAGCACTAGGTCCTTCATGACTATAGGTGGCTTAGTCAGATCTGTTCAAGTAATAAGGCCACGGTGAAAATAAAATGGCCTAGTCATTATGATTCCTTTGGTATTTATGGTAATAAACATGAATCATGATGAAGTCACCGGCTATTAAATGCAGAGGTCATAAGTACTTCGATAGGATTTCCACAGAAATTCACTGTTAATTAGCTGGATCATTATTTGAACGCGTTACTGAATTAACTTAGCAGTTGTGCAGCCATTCCCCTCAAAACTGGTCATTCCCAGCTGAGGGCAGTTAATGCCTTAACAAACTGGTCATTAACTCCAGCAACTGATTTTGTGGGAATTATTGCACTTACTCGTTCAAGATTTTTTTTTTTTCTTTTTAAAGAAATTTGCAGCTGTAGTTCAGCTGGAGCAACTGACGGAGAAAAAAAGTCAGCTCTCTGGGTTGCTCTCACGATCGATTTTCTGCCAATTAAAGGGGAAACACATGCTGATGGGTTTTGAATTTTAAAATGTCTTCAGTTTTTTCCATCTCTGAAGTGATTAGTAAAGACACCATTTAGCTACTAATTTTGTAAGATACTTGGGATTTTCCATTCACAGTTCAGTCAAGCAGAAATATGAGTTCTGAACACCAGAACTCAAAGCCAAATTTCCACTGCTGCAGTAGACCCAGCCCAATACTTTGTAAAAGCAGAGTGAGAACACAAATTATGGGTCACATTATTAGCCAGATTCTCATTCCCTTCTGCACTCCATGTCTTCATTCAAAGTAGAAAACTCCCTTCGAAGTCACAAAGGGTCCATGAAAAGATAAGAGAAGTGGGGATATAAGCACCCCTATATTAGAATAGAGCAGCATTAAGGTGATAAATTACCCCTAGAAAGTCTATGTGAGTACAACATACTTCAAAAATCACAACTGCCTTTAAGTTTACTGTAGAGTTGGAGCCTTTAAAGCTCTATCACTATAGTGAAAATGCCACAGGCAAAACCACCACTTACAAGATAATTGCAACAATTATTGAACACATATATTGACTATACTGAAATACACTAAACATATACTGCAGGTAGATTAGGTAATCTTTTGTACACATTTCCATATCATTTTATGTTTAACTTATTAGCGCACATACTGCAGATACATAACCAGCATAACTAGATAGATAGCCTTAGTTAAAACTTGAATTTGGAGAGACCAATTTTTAAGATTGAAACTCTACTGGAGAGTCTTCTCTTCTAGAATGGATTTGTTCAGTCAAATCTAACAGAGATTTGAAATGAATAGATAAAAGCCAATGGTTTTTTAACTGTGAGTTCAGGGGGGAAAATGTCAGAATGTATAGGTTACAATGATCAGTATGAAAACAAGCATAACAATAGTTTTGTGATACAGTGGTTCATGGATAAATGTTTCTTGTGCTAAATTATTTAATTTAAAAACTATAAGAAACTGAAATTGTAAATCTACCATTAAGCTTAACAGCCTTGTCACATTAAGACGTATTCATGAAATAAGTACTCTAAAATTCAGCACTTTTGATATATTTCACTCTCTTTTAGTATGTACAACTGTACATTTCACCATGTACACCATGTTTATTTTTAAAATATTTTCAACATGTTTCAATTACTTTATTACCTTGTCTGTAGTGTTCTTTTATCCAGAGCATACTACAACAACTTATTTATAATACACCCTACAAAATATGCATACTTGTAGTACGAACGATAAGGGCCAAAATAAAGCCCTTAACAATGGCTGCTTTCTAGCCTACAGGTCCACATCATTGACTTAATGTACTTTGGTCAGTTTTTACCACCTAGAAATGGAGAGACCCCAGGCAATATTCACACACAGAGTATTGGAACCAGCTGGTGATAGAAGAATCCGAAGAAAAAAGGCTTCTTGATTTAATTGGGAAAACAGGAGGAAGCATAAATTTTACTGCCATTAATAACTTCAAGCAATCTTGATATGACTCTGCTTCACCCTGACGGCCAGACATGTGCTTTTTGTTAAAGTGTTTGACACATCTGACCCCTATTGTTTGCTCACTTGATCAGGTAAGAAAATGCAGGTTTATTTATAGGATAAATGAGGCCTATTAAAATGAGAAACAGTGCAGTAGTCTATGACGAGCTGTGTACTGAAATAGATGTGTGAAATTCCATAACAGTTTTGTAATAAACAGGCCAAATGAAGTTATAAAAAAAAAAATCTACTTTAAGTTTCTTAAAGAAATCATCATAAACGCAACTTAGTTTTTTAAAAATGGAAAATACCTCCTAATTGGAAAATATTTTGACCATTTCCAGTTTTTAATAAACAAGTCAGAAAAGGTCATTTAGAAAATATTATTCTCTTTAAAAAATAAAGACAAGCTTTATGTCTTCATTTTATGATACTTTAAAAATTATAAATTAAGTCATTAATATATAATGAAAAAAGTAAATTTAACATTATGGGGGAATTTCAAAGGTGTTCAGAACTTAACTTTTTCAATTTTCTTTTAAGGACATATGACAGAATGGTCACAGAAAATAACCCTTAATTTTTAAGTGATCAAAGTTTAGAGTCTAACAGTATCTACTCTGGCAATCTCCAACAATAAGGGAAATCAGACTTGTCTCAACCGGAAGAAATCAAACATTTATCACTTAACTCTTGACCTGGTCTGACTCCCTACATGTTGATAAAATCTTTCTACAGCCTTGGAAAATGCCCTGAAACCCAGATTACCTAATGTAATCTAGATCAAGATGAATCAGGTGCCATTCTTACTCTCAAAACCATTCTGGGTCTACTCACAGAATGTAGAAAAATTTATATCCATTTCGAGCACCTTAGAAACTCTAATTTACCTTCCATTGAAGAGAATATGGTCTAACATTTGGATCCATTTTGAAATGATTCATGTGGAATTATGAAACAGGCATGACAATGTGCTATTGAATCTAGGAATCCTAATTTTTCTGCCATAACCAATAAAATTAGTTTCAGCAAATTAGCATAGATTCACAACCCTCAAATGTAAAGGAATCAAAATTTACACAGATAGGGAAGAAAAGAAATGAGATGACAGCTAAAGGTAAAAGAGTGACGAGTCAAGAAGAATCTTTATTAAGATGGATGAAATAATAGTATATTTGTATGTCAATAGGAATGATCTAATAGAGAGGGAAAAATTAATGATGTGGGACAGAGAGGAGAACTGCTGGAGCAAGAATCTTGAGTAGGCGAGAGAATGAAATAGGGAGGGAGTATGGCTTATGGTAAGAGTAGATGCAAAGTATAGACACAGATGCAGGCAGGAGGGTAAGTGTGGCAACAGAAACTCATGGAAATTCTTTTCTGACTGCTTCTATTTTCTCAGTGAAACAGGAAGCAAAACAAGGTAATGAGATGAGGATGAGGATGAGGTGTTGGATTTAGAAGTAGAAAGTAGAGGAATGAAATTCTCACCTAAAAGAGTGGGAGAATGACTAGACAAAGAAAATGTAGTATGATTGCTGGGCAGCATTAAAGGTCTAGTACTGATTATCCAGAATTTTCTGTATGTTTCTGTCCCTCTGTGCTCAGGGTCTTCCATCTCCATTTTCCTACACCATGACATCCATCCCCCAACTCCCCTCACGAAGCACCAAAGAAACTGGTAAAAATGATTCTTACTAATATGTGAGTGGTCCAAAGGGCAAGGAAAGAAATATAACTAAATGTCTAAGAGAAAATAAGTATTATCCTATGGAAATGGGAGTGTTTGGGTCTTGCCTAGAAATCCAAATATAAAATTAAGAAAATATATTTTGGGAAAACCAAACATGCCTTCTAGCTACATTTAACCTGCTAGTTTGAGACTCCTGATGTATTGTTACTGCCAGAAGTGTTTGCATTTAATGGGAATTAAAAGCTTTAAAAGAATGCTCTAATTCATTGGTTTTCAAAATGTGGTTTGAGGACCCCGAAAGGGGATCCACAAAGTCACACCATTTTTATAACAATCATAATATATTATTTTCATTTTTTTTACTCTCATTATTTCATAAGAGGCTACATGACATAATATACATGACATATATGACATACGATTTCACAGCATATTGTTGAGGGAGATATGAGAGCCAGCTGTTGTCTACTAAGTCTAACTATAAAGAGATTTGCAGAAGTAAAATTATGTCCACTCCTCTCAGTAATTTTTGTTTTGTTTTAGAAAAGAGTTATTTTTCATAAAAATACTTATGTTAACATGTAGCAGGTTATTTTAAAATAAATATGTAACACTTTTTCAATTTTATTTTTGAATACAATTAATATCCATAAATATAACTCTGCATAAACAAAAAATCTCTGGGGGTCCTCAGTTATTTTTAAGAGTATTAAAAGGTCCCGAGACCAAAAGTTTGAAAACTGATGCACTAATCATTGAATTACAACAATCACCTAATAAACAGGGAACTTACAAAACAGCAGAGAAAGTGGGGAAAGTGGTCATTGTCTATAATTTACAGGTAGCTACCTAATCTGCTTAACCATTAGGTTGTTGTGCCTATTCTATTTTTGTTTTAACAAATCCAAAAATTCATGTTTATAAGATAAGACCTGTATATTTTGTAAGGTTTATTCCCTTGAGTTTAAATTCCTTTGAAAATCAAGTTAAAAACTGAAAGGCTGACATGAAAACTCAGACATCACTCAATTTAAAATACATATCAATGTCATTCACAAATGGGGAAAAAAAACAGTGTGAATTAACTCAAAGTTGTCCCAAAGAGTTCATCAGTGAAATTTGGCAGTTTTTTAATAATATTATTAAGTATGGACCCTGTAATACACTGTCTCCGTGATGTTTAAGCTTTATGCACGAAGCGATGTCATGCTGAGCTAGGATCTTCCAAAGAATACATTTCAGTTGTATTTTTATGCTTGCTTCTGTGCTAACATCATCCCCAAGCACATTAAACAATACTCAGCGTATGAAACATCCAAGCCAAAGCAACTGAGAGGCAAATAAGAAAAACATTATTTGCCTGTTGCATCTGACAGAAAGCTAAGAAAATTTAGTTTTTCCAGTTACTTTTGAAACACTGTCAGTGCATTCTCCAGGGAACTGAAGAATACACTACGACAAGGAATTTCCTTGCCATCTCCCAACCCAGGATATTCTGACATAAGGAAGCACTCTTGAGACATATCAATGTCAAACGGTTTAAGGACTTATGACAAGGGAATATTTTTTTAATGATCTGATTCCTAGATGAGCCAAGAAATCTTTGAACACTTTAAAAAGTTAACTCAATATCATAAAAAACCTGAACAAACTGTCTAACAATTACATAAGTAAAGGCAAACTTCGTAGGTCCAATTCAATTTGCAAATAATCACAATTGATGAAACCACTGGCTATGATAGGTCTCCCAGATGGTAACATAAAGTTACTAAGCATAAGAAACTATGTCATGTACAGGGATTAAGAGTACTGAAAAGATTATAAATTGATACTGAACTAAGCAGAGATAAGTTTAAGATCTTTATGAAATCTTAGGAAAATAACATATCAAAAAATGAAATAAGAAATGAATAATTTTGGTGGTATTTAGGAAAATAAAAACAAAGGAATTTAGATATAAGCTTTTATAACCTTTAGATATAAGGTTTTCCAAGGACCCAAGTAAAAATTTTGAAATACTTGGGGAAATAATGCCTTCTTTCTCTATGCCTAGGAAAAGATCAAAACTATTCAAGCAAATTAATTTCAGGATAAGTTGAGAAAGAACATTTTAAATGATGATTTCTAAAATCCCTTATTAATCCCTTTATGTGTCCCTGATGTCAAAGGAAAAAGCTAAATTCAAACTTTCTAAGTGAAATACTCATATGATAAAACAATATCAATATAATTTTTAGTTCTGTTGAACTACAATATTTGGTTCTGTTCAGAGCCTCACATGGCAAAAGAGCTGAGCTATAACATAACTTCTTTACCTTTAATAATTATTCAAATCACAAAACCTTCCTCAAGTACATATTTTTTTTCCAGTTATTTGGCAATTCTCACAACAGCAGGGGTCGCAATGTACTAGGTTAAATGTTTCAGGACACAAGGGAAGGGGATTAAATGTTCATATAGCACAGCTTTATTAGAGCCTGAAATATTCATGATTCATTATACTCTAGTTAAAATAATTTATTATCAAGTATAAAAAGATTTTTCAGTTATGGGGTCCCCAAATAATAATAAAGAAAACCTACTTAATATCTGATAGCATTTCCAGTTGAAACAGCATCCCTTAAAAATCACTTCTGAAAAGTTCTACCAGATGTATAGCTCTACAAAAGTGCTTCTGCATTTTTTGCATCTTTTAAAAATTAAGTGATTTCTATATAGAAATGGGTAATTTTAAATTCAGACAGTCATTTGTCAATGTGAACATATAATGAACAAAGAATTTTTATCTAATGAAAAAAGCAAACTGACCAGTCATATTATAATAAACTACATGCTCTTTAATTCCTTCTCCATAACTACAGTGAAGAAAATGCACCTCAAATTCTTTAAATATTTGATTTACAGAAGGTTTTTTTTTCCCTTTCAAAAAAAATTTCAACTCCACGGAATCATTCCAAGTACTATCCAAGGAGTAACCTACATAATTTAGATTATCTACTGTTCAACACATTAAAAATCCAAAAGAGACAGTGATATTTCTGAAGATTTGAAGGAAAAGACGTCTAATCACTTCCCCTAGTTCAGTTTTCTAACTGAACATCAAATCAGAGGACATAAAATCAATGATTAAGTCATAAGTAGAATTTAAAAAGAATAGAAAAAATAGAAAATATAGTGCATTGCACAGAGAAATGGCAAAATACTGCTTCATGAACGTTTAAAAAAATTACATATATTAAACACAGTGTGTAATATATATCACAAAATATAGTGTATATTAATATACACACATACATACACATACATATACATCACATACACATGTGAGTATTGGGTTGCAATGTGCAATATAATACTATAGTCTGGGGTAAAAGATATTTGAAAGGCACTGCTCTAGATGAATTATTTCCTATGCCTTCAAAATCTATGCTCTCTATAGTTCCAACTTCTATATAATTGTAGTGGCCAAAAATCAGAGATATTAAATATATCTTGAACTACTCAATGGAGAAGTTTAGTTTATTGTGTTAGGAGTTGATTTAATTTTCCGCACATATAACATATACATTAACAAATGTAAAAATAACCATTCTATTAATCACTTATCAGGAAATCATTTAGTATACACTACATACAATTTCTCTGAACACAGCAAAGAGTACAATCAAACAAAATAGGTTCTTCACAGTCAAAAGAAATGTTACAAGGTCCATGCAATAAATGTTACTAGGAAGAGAACCCTTTGGGCATTCATTTGGAATTTCATTTTTAACAAAATACACATTTCAAATAAGTTCAGTTGTTGGTTTCCAAGACCACAGGAGATTAGAAATATATCATTAGAGGAGAGGAAAATTGCTGCCATGGAATTGCTGCTGGTACAGAAGAAATGAGAAGTGACAGCCAAGGACAAGTGAGGAAAACAGAAAAACTGTATATAAAAATTAAAAATACATGGCATTCTGGGGCCATTTAGCAAGGGGAAATACTTGAGCACAGTAATATTTACAGCCCTGTATAATAAATTATCTTCAGAATTACAAATTTGAATCAATGATAATGAAAAAAATAGCAATTACTTATATAGCACTTGAGCCAGGCACTCTGGCTCCAAAGCCCATGGTTTTAACCCCTACAACATTATACTGCTTCTCAATAAAAATTTAAATTATGTTTATGTATTAAGGTAAACTTAAGAAAATATTTAAGAAAAGAACAATGTAATCAATTTTTAAATACGAAATGATTAAATATCCTTAACGATATAAGCCTGGAAAACATACTTATCAAAAAAGACCCATTTCTGGATAACAATTATTTGTGTTCTACATATTTTTACATTAATTTCACTTATAATATTATTATGTTCACTAATATTTACTGCATTATATCATTTAACCCTTCCCTATTAATATGTACCATTATTATCTACATACTGGAGATGAGAAAACTGACATATGGGTTAAGTAATTTGTACAATATCACATAGCTAGTAACTGATAAAGCCAATATTCAATATAGTCTGGCTCCAGAATTCTAGCTTTTATTCAATGTGCTCTGTGCCACTACAGTGGCAAGGTATACTACATACGGTAATATTTGCAATAATGTCTCAGGATGTACTTTTTAAGAGATTCTGGTAATCTTGGAAACCCAGCTAAAATTCAGAAAAATTTAAAAATATCTTTCAGGATCATTAGGCTGCATGCTTACCAATGTTCCAGTTCTAATCCTTCCAGGCATTTGCCTACCCCCCCTTAAAGTTCTACATGGCTATGTGATTTGCTTTATCAAGGGAAATGTAAACAAAAATGATATTTGTTATTTCAAAGTGGAAGCCTTTATGTTTGCAATTCTCCATTTTCTCTGTTTTCCCTTCCCTGATGCCACAGTGACCTGGAGGCTTTGTTAGTGGGTCCTTGACTGATGCTAACATGAACCAGCAGTTTCTACTTACTTATAGTGGATATAAATATGAGCAAAAAATAAAACTTTTTTCTATTTTAAGCTACTGAGATATTAGGGTTGTTTATTAATAATCATAGGCTTGTCCTCCTGACTAATACATTTAATAAATAGGTTTTTCTGGGAAGTGATGGATAAAAGGGCCATTTTGAGGACTTAATAAAATAGAAACAATTCTATCTACAAAATGGTTATGTTCCAAAAGTTCATACTGAATCAGTTACTTGGAATTTGGAACATTTTTTTCCCCCATAGGCTCACCTTATAAAAGGGCCTACATAAGCTTATTTAACCCATAATTTAAATGAAAAACAATTGAAAATAACAGTGGCATTAAATAATTTTTAAAAAAGCATGTGAAATACTTGTAGGTATTCTGAACATTTGTAGAGATTTTGAAGCATTTTATAGAAGTTGGAAGGCACTGTTCTAGTATATTTTAATTTCTCTTCAGTATGTACATTTTCTCCCTTTCCTTGATCCTGGAATATCAGATGATATTCTCTTTTGTTTACTACACATGACTGCCATTGCTTCCATGGTTTGTAAGTAGAAGGCAAAGGAGGAAATAAAGTTATCATGCAAAGAATATATGAACATTTGATAGCAAAGATTAATACAACTAAAAGCTGGTTCTTTGAGAAGATAAACAAATTTGATAAACCATTAGCCAGACTCATCAAGAAAAAAAGGGAGAAGACTCAAATCAACAGAACTAGAAATGAAAAAGAAGTAACAACTGACACTGCAGAAATACAAAGGATCATGAGAGATTACTACAACCAACTATATGCCAATAAAATAGACAACCTGGAAGAAATGGACAAATTCTTAGAAAAGCACAACCTTCCGAGACTGAACCAGGAAGAAATAGAAAATATAAACAGACCAATCACAAGCACTGAAATTGAGACTGTGATTAAAAATCTTCCAACAAACAAAAGCCCAGGACCAGAGGGCTTCACAGGAGAATTCTATCAAACATTTAGACAAGAGCTAACACCTATCCTTCTCAAACTCTTCCAAAATACAGCAGAGGGAGGAACACTCCCAAACTCATTCTACGAGGCCACCATCACCCTGATACCAAAACCAGACAAAGATGTCACAAAAAAAGAAAACTACAGACCAATATCACTGATGAAAACAGATGCAAAAATCCTCAACAAAATACTAGCGAACAGAATCCAACAGCACATTAAAAGGCTCATACACCATGATCAACTGGGGTTTATCCCAGGAATGCAAGGATTCTTCAATATATGCAAATCAATCAATATGATACACCATATTAACAAATTGAAGGAGAAAAACCATATGATCATCTCAATAGATGCAGAGAAAGTTTTGACAAAATTCAACACCCATTTATGATAAAAATCCTAGAGAAAGTAGGCATAGAAGGAACTTACCTCAACATAATAAAGGCAATATATGACAAACCCACAGCCGACATCATTCTCAATGGTGAAAAACTGAAACTACTTCCTCTAAGATCAGGTACAAGACAAGGTTGGCCACTCTCACCACTATTATTCAACATAGTTTTGGAAGTTTTAGCCACAGCAATCAGAGAAGAAAAAGAAATAAAAGGAATCCAAATCGGAAAAGAAGAAGTAAAGCTGTCACTGTTTGCAGATGACATGATACTATACACAGAGAATCCTAAAGATGCTATCAGAAAACTACAAGAGCTAATCAATGAATTTGGTAAAGTAGCAGGATACAAAATTAATGCACAGAAATGTCTTGCATTCCTATACACTAAGGATGAAAAATCTGAAAGAGAAAGGAAGGAAACACTCCCATTTACCATTGCAACAAAAAGAATAAAACACCTAGGAATAAACCTACCTAAGGAGACAAAAGACCTGTATGCAGAAAACTATAAGACACTGTGAAAGAAATTAAAGATGATACAAACAGATGGAGAGATATACCATGTTCTTGGATTGGAAGAATCAACATTGTGAAAATGACTATACTATCCAAAGCAATCTACAGATTCAATGCAATCCCTATCAAACTACCAATGGCATTTTTCACAGAACTAGAACAAAAAATTTCACAATTTGTATGGAAACACAAAAGACCCCGAATAGCCAAAGCAATTTTGAGAACGAAAAATGGAGCTGGAGGAATAAGGCTCCCGGACTTCAAACTATGCTACAAAGCTACAGTAATCAAGACAGTATGGTACTGGCACAAAAACAGAAATATAGATCAATGGAACAGGACAGAAAGCCCAGAGATAAACCCACACACACATAGTCACCTTATTTTTGATAAAGGAGGCAAGAATATACAATGGAAAAAAGACAGCCTCTTCAATAAGTGGTGCTGGGAAAACTGGACAGCTACACGTAAAAGAATGAAGTTAGAACACTCCCTAACACCATACACAAAAATAAACTCAAAATGGATTAAAGACCTAAATGTAAGGCCAGACACTATCAAACTCTTAGAGGAAAACATAGGCAGAACACTCTATGACATAAATCACAGCAAGATCCTTTTTAACCCACCTCCTAGAGAAATGGAAATAAAAACAAAAAGAAACAGATGGGACCTAATGAAACTTAAAAGCTTCTGCACAGCAAAGGAAACCATAAACAAGACCAAAAGACAACCCTCAGAATGGGAGAAAATATTTGCAAAAGAAGCAATGACAAAGGATTAATCTCCAAAATTTACAAGCAGCTCATGCAGCTCAATATCAGAAAAACAAACAACCCAATCGAAAAATGGGCAGAAGACCTAAATAGACATTTCTCCAAAGAAGATATACAGATTGCCAACAAACACATGAAAGGACGCTCTACATCACTAATCATTAAAGAAATGCAAATCAAAACTACAATGAGGTATCACCTCACACCAGTTAGAATGGGCATCATCAGAAAATCTACAAACAACAAATGCTGGAGAGGGTGTGGAGAAAAGGGAACCCTCTTGCACTGTTGGTGGGAGTGTAAATTGATACAGCCACTATGGAGAACAGTATGGAGGTTCCTTAAAAAACTACAAATAGAACTACCATACGACCCAGCAATCCCACTACTGGGCATATACCCTGAGAAAACCATAATTCAAAAACAGTCATGTACCACAAGGTTCACTGCAGCTAAATTTACAATAGCCAGGACATGGAAGCAACCTAGGTGTCCATCGACAGATGAATGCATAAAGAAGATGTGGCACGTATATACAATGGAATATTACTCAGCCATAAAAAGAAATGAAATTGAGTTATTTGCAGTGAGGTGGATGGACCTAGAGTCTGTCATACAGAGTGAAGTAAGTCAGAATGAGAAAAACAAATACTGTATGCTAACACATATGTGGAATTTTAAAAAAAAAACAACAAAAAAAAGTGGTCCTGAAGAACTTAGATGCAGGACAGAATAAAGATGCAGACATAGAGAATGGACTTGAGGACACGGGGAGGGAGAAGGGTAAGTTGGGACGAAGTGAGAGAGTGGCATGGACATATATACACTACCAAATGTAAAATAGCTAGTGGGAAGCAACCGCATAGCACAGGGAGGTCAGCTCAGTGCTTTGTGACCACCTAGAGGGGTGGGATAGGGAGGATGGGAGGGACACACAAGACGGAGGAGATATAGGGATATATGTATAGCTGATTCACTTTGTTATAAAGCAGTAACTAACACACCATTGTAAAGCAGTTATACCCCAATAAAGATGTTAAAAAAAAGAAAAATGAACATTTGAAAACAAAAACTGCTTAAATTCAAATTCAATGGCTTGTGGGCAACGAAAGAGAGGGGGAAGAAAGAGTATGACATAATAAATCTTTACCTAAACAGGAATGATTTTAGAGCCAACTTAGTAGCTCTCAGATAGATGAAAAGTTTTCTTGAGTTTATAAATGAATATTGGTTCCTCACATTGGCAAAAGAGCCGAGCCATTACCAACTTCCTCTTTGCTTTTAATAATTATTCAAATCACAATATCTTTTCATATTTTTTCAATTTATTCTACACGAAAATTTTTGTGTATATTTTCATGAGGAATGCTACTTAGTCATCATCTTTTACTTACCAGAGAAAGATAAGCCAAGAAGTTACTGAGGCAAGCTAACCATAAACATGTCAACAGAATTATTTTGCTTTCAATCAGTTTTTACTGATCAGGTAAGAACAGAGGTGGAAACTTTTAAGATCATCCATTCCTACCTATGTAATGTAAGGTCAGAATAATACTAGCTCTTTACTCTCCCTAGTGTAGCAAAATCTGATGCCCTAGGAATTCATAATATTTCAAAGAAAATAATAAAGCACGACTTTGAAAGAATGAGTGAAAAGGAAGTAAAAAGTTTTCAGGTGCTCTTCCTACTCAGTTTCTTCACTTCTCTACTGCATGAAAATTCCAAGAGCATCACTGCTTCTCAGGAACAGCCTAAATTTAACGTGTTTTTTAATGTATCTGTTGAAAAATAATCATATTTCTCTGACTGTTGTAGCTCACTTAGTAGTTTCCCTTTTCCAGTTTTACTCATCTCTTGGACAAGTTTTTCTTTTTTTAACTCCTACCTCTCCTGAGCTCTAGACCTATGTTTCCATCTGCTCACTGAACATCTTTGTCTAAGACGTCTCCAACATATCTGAAACTAAATTCATCACTGATGTCCTCAAATTACTTCCTTTACACTTCTCCATTTCTGTTCCTGGCACTAACATTCTAACAGGCATTGAGTTTTTATGAATTCTTTACCATTATCCATATCCAAACAGCAGCCAGGTCATATTAAGTCTACCTATGATATGTCTCTTCTGCCCTTTCCTTTTGCCTCATACCTGACATACCACATCTTCCTTAATTGAGGTTTTCTTTACTTCTTGTCCTGCTAACACAACATGCTACTGTTCTCTTCTTTAGACTCTAGTTTTAGTGCATCCAGTAGAATGATGCCAGATTAATTTCCCTAGGGCAATACTCTAATTATGACCCAACTAGCTCAAAAACCTGAAATGATTACCATCATCAACTATATTAAGTATAACACTTAGCACAGCCTTAAACTTCATAATGCCACATAAGCATATGAACCCATTTTTTCAAACTTATCTCCCACTATTTTCTTAGTTATTGTTCCTCATACTGGCCTAGCGCCATCTATGCCTTAGGTAATATTGATCATTTTATCTGAAATATTTTCTACAGCCTCTATTCTTCCTTCCTTTGTAAATATCACCTTGTTAAAAACACAAATCTGTCAATGTCCATCTCAAATGGCACTTTGTCTATGAAGTATCAATGTGGAAACATTCTCTCTTTTGAATTCCAATATATCTACAGATTGAAAAATATTTCTCTACAGTGCTTAGCATTATGCTCTGCCATAGTAGATTAGCAACATTTTACTGACTTAAACTGAATTAAACTGCACGTATATCACAGGGAAGTAAAAATAAATAAGCTACCTTGTTTGTTAACAGTGATTTAATATCTATAAGAAGGATATTTGTGCTCAGAGAAAGGTAAGTCAGCAACACTTACAGAACGTTCACTTCACGTTAAATGATAATGATGATGATGTTAGTAATAAAAATGATTATAGCTAACACTTATTAAGAAAATACTATGTGTCAGATACTGTTCTAAGCACGTTCATGCAATAGCTCATTTAATCTTCAAAATAACTTTAAGTTGGTTATAATTATTATCTTCATTTTACAGATGAGAAAACCAAATCAGAGTTTGGGTAACTTGCCCAACGTGACACGTTCAAAAGGAAAAAGTGACAATTCTAATAAGACAGTCTGACTCCAGAAATGAACTCTAGGAGAGATGAAAGAAATATTTTTTGTATTGAATATCTTATATGCCAAAATTTACTACTTGTTAACAAAGTATGAAAAGAGTACCCTATGAGTAATTTCCCAAAAATCTCTTTTAAATTATTTGCTTCATAAAAGTAGGTGACTGGATACTGAACAAACCAAATAGACTATGAATTCCTTCAGGACAAGGACTTTAGCTTATCATCTTCATACACTAAGAATCTAACCTGATATTCGATATATAATTCTGCTAGATTTATGATAAATAAAGGATCATATAAATTAAATTCAAGGCCCACCAATTTTACTTTAAAATTTTCCTGTTTCCTCACTAGATATTAGTATTTCTTTGGTTCCCCAAAAGCAATTTTTGAAAGTGCTCCTCAATAGTTTCTTCTAAAATGCATAATAAACGTCCTGTGTAATATTTGTGGACTGGCCAATGGACCAAATGTTCTTAGACTGACTAATAGACTAAAGGTTTTCCTTTTCTGAGAAAAAAAGTAAGAAATAAATTTCCTTAAAACTTTTTTTTTAAGGGGACTTGGAGAACTGAAATTTTAAATTATAGTGCTGCCTATCTTAATCATAGTTAACTTAATATTATTATACATAGTAGTTTATTATAGTAGTTAATAAATCCAACTTTGGCAGCAGATATACCTGAGTTTGAATTTGAGCTTTGTCTTTTATCTAACTGTGTAATCTGGGTAAAGATCTCAGATGGGGATTCTACAAGATAATGTAAACAGAGCACATAGCAAAATAACTGTCACAGTAAACATTCAATAAATTTTATTTCTAGTATTGTAAAAAAAAAAATAATGATGATGTCAATGAAACTGGATTCACAGATATTAGACAGCTAAGAATAAACTTAATTTTAAATCATTCCAACTATTCCATTGCTTAAAAATATTTGAATATATGGAGAAAGCTACAAAAAAAAAGAATGAAGCTGCAGTGCTAAACAAAGAAACAAGAGTCTTAAAAGCTGAGTAAAAATTTGCTTTCTGGTTAAGAAAAGCAACGGCATTCCAGGTGGAGGAAAAAAGCAGGTGGACAGGCACTGAGGCCTGAAAGAATTTGTTTAGAATTTGTAAGGGGATCAGTATGGAGATAGTATAAAGTATATGTTGGGGAGTAGCAGGTGCCTATGAAGACAGACACTTAACAGATCAAAAAGCGTTTTTAAATATTTTGCTAAGAAGCATTATGCATGAGAAGCATTATGTATGAGCACAGAAGAGTTAGCTCTTGAATCCATCCTCACTATATAGATATCTTGCTAATAGCTAAAAGAAAATAATGTATAAACTGAATCCTCCAATACAGTATTTTCTGACACTATATAAAAATGCCCTTTTTTACTTGATGACAAAAAGGCTCCATAAATTTGTATATTGGTAAGGAGTATTTTAAAGGTATGGCAGAATATAAGAACTTAAACAATATCTGCTTTTTAAAAAAATGCTGAAGAGAGAGTAATTTTTCATTCTTGCTCCCATAGTAGTATTTTTATATTTTCACTTTGGTTTCATTTTCACAGGGGTAAATGAAGTCAAACAGCTAAAAGTTCCTATTCCATTTCATTCTATACCACCATGGAAATCCTAGCACAGGTCATTTTTCATTCATTCTGCTTATATTTAGGTACCCAATCAAGGAACATATAGACAATGATTTTTTTTTCAGCAGTCTTTTCAAGACAGACTTAAATTTTCTAGTGATGTTGGAAATTCCAAGCAACACTATCATTAATTTTTAAAAAGCATACCTAAGAGTGCAGTGAGTTTGGGAAGCAGCCCAACTTGTACCATCTTATTCCTCAGTCCTGTGTCGAAGGATAGGTTCAGTAAAAGTCGGAGGGTGATATTCAGCAGATCTTCATGCTCACAAGGTATCATTTTTACCAGTTTTTCAACAATATCCATTTCCACCTATGTAAAGTAATAATACAAATGCAGTCAGGCTCTATTGCACAGTAAGACAAAAAAGATTACAAAGAATTATTTTTTTATTGTTTTTACCCTCATGTATATATTTTTTATAAGTAACTATGTGTTAACTTATTTACTCTCATTTTAATCTGTAAACTTGTCTGAAACCAAACTTTTCAGGAGGAAATACATATTTCCAGTTCATCCCTTCCTTCCCTCATTTCATAGCATCAACTGGAAGACAAATTACTGTGGGTTCTTGAAAGCACATTATGGACTCCACCTACTAAGTGCCAGACCCTGTGCTAGATTAAACAAGACTCTGTCTTGGCTTTTTAGGATTCCAGTCTAAACACAGAGCAGAGAAATAAAACAAATAATTAAAATACAATATGATAAAAGCGGAATGCATAAAGTGCTCTAGAAACAATGTGGAAGGAACTACAAGCTACCTAGAAGAACAGAAAAGACTAAATTCAGAACAAGGTTTTAAACAATGTGTAATAATTTGCTCTCTGGTAACGACACTGGTAATCCAAATAGAAGAAAAAAACCGTGGATAGGCATTTATGCATAAAAGAGCTGGTCTGAGGCACTGCAAGTGCTTTGATATAGCCATAGTATAAAGTATATGTTGGGGAGTGGCAGGACCCTATACAGACAGACGTTGGACAGATCACAAAAAGCTTTTAATGTTCTGCTAAGAAGTTTAACATTATTCCCTAGGCAGTAGAGTGCCTTGAATGATTTTAAGTCCAGAGGGTGATGTGGTCAGACTAGAACAAAGATAAATATAAAGATAAATATAACAATACACACACATATATATATGTATTCATACACACCCAACATACATACATGCAAACATACACAAAAAAGTGAAAATAAGGGGCACTGTATAGGACAGACTGGAATAGGTAGAGACTGAAGGCAGGCACAAGAATATATTCCTTAGACAGGTGAGATGTGATTAAGGTCTGAATCAAAGAAAGGACAAAGATGTTGAAGAGGAGAGAATAATTTGAGAGGTGTTTAGAAGATACAGTCAAAGCATCTGAATGTGAAGTGAAAAGGAAGCTTTGAAGGTGACTTTCAGGCTTTTGGCTTGGTCAGTGTGTGTTGGGGATCCCCAAGACCACCTCCAGGTCCTGCGATTTGCTAGGAGGACTCACAGGACTCAACATATAGTCATATTCATGGTTATGATTTATTACAATAAAAAGGGTGCAAAGTAAAATCAGAAAAGGGAAAAGGCACATGCAGGCAAAGTCTGAAAGAAGCCAGGTGTAAGCTTCTTAGAACCCTCTCCTCCTAGAATCACACAGAACATGCTCCAGCACTGAATTGAGACTGAGACTCGATGCCTAAGGTTTTTATTCGGGGCTGGTCACATAGGAAACCTCTGCCTAGCATAAAATAAAATTCCAAACCCTGAGAAGGAAAGCAGGTGGTTAGCTTAAACCACATTGCTTGTGTAAACAGTAAACTACACGTTATTAGTTAGGAAACAGTGAGAACACTCCTGAGTCCAAGTTTCTAGACACCAGCCAAGTGCCAATCTTGAAAGAAGGCCTATAGGAGAGCAATCTCAGGTTCCTTTTCTGCATAGTCAGTAAGGGGGATGTAGGTGCCACTAACTAAGATCTTTAAATTGAAAAACAGGTGTAGGACAAGGAGGGCAAAAAATTACTAAAAGTTTTGTCATGTTTAATTTGAGATGATATTCAGTGGATATTTGGAAATCTTTAAAAATCAGAAGAGAAACTGGGCTATGAGTAATAGTTTAAACTCTAGAACAGGGATCAGCGAACTATGGCTAGTGGGTCTAATCTGGCTTGCCATCTGTTTTCATACAACCCAAGAGCTAAAAATGGTTTCTGACTTTTACACTTTTAAATGGTTGAAAAAAAATGAAAAATATTTCATGACACATGAAAATTATTTGAAATTCAAATTTCAGTTTTCATAAGTAAAGTTTTATTGGAACACAGCTACGTTCATTTGTTTATAAACTGTCTATGGCTGCTATCATGCTACACAGCAGAGATGAGTAGTTGCAACAGAGCCCATATGAAGGGCAAGGCCTAAAATACAGATTATTCTAGCCATCTACAGAAAAAGATTGTTGATCCCCACTCTAGAAGATTGTGAAATTGCCTCAAGAGAGCTTGGTTTAGGAGAAATCAGAGGACAGAACTTACTTAGTCGTGTAAGCCCTGTACTCACATTTCTTAAAGTAATAATCAGAAAAATTTGGTTATAAAAATATCTCATATCATTGTTACAAAGAAATGGCCAAAAAAGGAGAGAAATTCTATATAACTACATATTTTTCTTGTTCATTACCAAAATATTTATGAATAACCTTGCTCTACTTTTTCTTTTATGGGAGGTCTAAAGCATTTATTTATACCACCCTTCCCATATCTTTATTGCAAATTTTCACTGACCTCATAAAAATCACATTAATAATTGAGGCCTCAATTTTTCCAATTGAGGATTCCAATTGGAATTGTTTGGAATTCCAATTCCAATTGTTTTCCAAACAACAATTTTTCCTTCAGACCTGTATCTATACTCCATGGCCACACTGCAGTCATATCCTAGAGCTCTTTATTAAAAAGTACAAGTCCATCTCCAAAGACTCTAACTTTGGTTCTCCCTTTCTCTTAGTTTAGTCTTCCAAGCAAGGCTGCAGGATTCATTCGTTAACTTCACACAATAATTTCCACAGAGGCCAGGGACAAATATTTGTCACATTTATGCAAAACTGTAATTCTTACACTAACTTCTTTGATTACAGTATACAACTTCTTTTCCAGCTTTATTTATTTATCCATTCAACAAATATTTCTTAATTTAAGCCCTGGGTATATTTTGGTGAACAAGAAAGCAGTGGTTCCTGTCTTCATGGAGCTTGTATTCTAGAGAGCATGAAATACAGCTAAAAAAAAAAAAAACAACCCTCCCACACACAATTATACAGTTATCTAATTGTAATTGTATAAACTGTGATATTATATGTGAGAAATAAACAGAGTACCATGAGAGAATATAAGGAGTAAACCTGATATAATCTCAGTGTGAGGAGCTGCCAAGGAAGGCTTCTCTGACGAAAAACAACCTACTGGATGAACAGAAATTAGCTAACGTTAATTGAAGAGGCAGAGGAAAGAGCTGTCTAGATGGAAAACACAGCAGTGTACAAAGGCCCCGAAGTGACATGGAAAATATAGCATTCAAGAAACTCCTTAAAAACTGTCATTCTGACGACAAAGTAGAGAATATATTGGAAGAAGGCGAAAACAGAAGTAGTCAGATTAACTAAAATGCCACGGAATTAGTCAGATAGAGGCATTAGTGATTAAGAAAAGTAAGCAGAATCTCAAACTTCCTCTAAGGATGTAAAAATCTGGAAAGGATATGGTCCCCACGCTAACTGCAAGAAAAATCCAAATACAAAATCATAACTTAAAAAACAACCAAAAAAAAAATCAGAGAGCTGAGGTTGCACGGAAATCAACTGGCCTGAAATATAAGGAAAATAGGCACCTCCAAGGAGATAAGGGTCATGAGCACTGGTTTATACAGAGCAGAGCACTGGAGAGAAAGAGAGCTGCCGCAGAAGGTGGTAGGAAGACTGCACAAAAATGTTTAAACAAATAGCTAAAGGCCAAATGTGAAGTAGCCTGAGACTGTAGAACTCTGAAGCTACAGATGCTCAGGGAGTTTGCAACCACCTGCAAGCTCTTTTCCAAGGACCTTATCAGGGGGTCACAAGAAAAACTGGGGATAGGACAGGAGATGGAAGAAAACTTCCCCTCAGTGGCATGGGTCTGGGAGATGGGCACAGCTGCCACCAGGGAGAAGGCATAAAATCCTGTCTGGATCTTTTTCTCCTATTTCCCCTAAAAAAAAAAAAAAACAAAAGACTTAAGCCTCTTGGGGAAGTATGGCAAATCCTGTCACATCTGAAGCACAGGTGAAGACCCACTGCAGCTGGGGCAAGGAAACAGAAAAAAATTCCTGAGAGGAGTTGACAGGATGACTTAGGAAGCCCCATTGCTGAAAACCATGGACACAGGATAAGCCTAAGACCAGCCTGAAACTAAATGAGAACAATGGAAAAAGTCTCTTTTCTTTTCCCCTCCCTGCCCCTGGCACCAGATTAGCAAAAGCCAAGTGACAAATAACAGCAGTATATTACTGGGGGAGAGTTAAAATGAGGAGAAAGCCTCTTTGAGGCACAGTCACGCTAGGAAAGCCTGAAGTAGAGGGTGGAACATGAACACTGAGAAAAATCCTCTGACCATCAATACTCTACCAAAGACAAAGTAATGCTAGATGAATTTGAAGCTAATGGTGCCTGGAGGGTAAGCAAATACAGCTAAACTCCTGACAAAAATGACTTAATCCCCTACATTAAAGACCTAAAAAAATGAAGGTCTGTCCATTTCCAGACATAAATAGTATTTATCTCACTTTCTACTAATCTACACATAATATCTAGCTTTCAACAAAAAATTATGATACATGAAAGAGCAAGAAAATAACCCATTGATAAGGGATAAGGCAATCAACAGAACCAGATTCAGATATGACTTGTATAATTACTAGACAGAGAATTTAAAATAACTATGATTAATATGTTAAAGGCTCTATTGGAAAAGATGAAAAACACAAGTAAACACAGATAATCTCACAGAAAAAAATGATACCAAAAGAATTAAATTTTAAAACACATATACAGACACAACACACATAATACAAAGATGAAGGAAAACTTCAAAGGGCTCATTAGTAGACTTGATATAGCTAATGCCACGATTAGTAAACCCAGAGGTAGGTCAATAGAAATTTTCCAAACTGAACCCCACCCCACCCCCCAAAAAAATAAAAACGAGAAGAACAAAACACAGCAACACAGCATTCAAGAGCCATGAGACAATACCAAATGGATTAACATGTGTAACTGGAAGCCAGTAGAAGAGAGGCAGAAAGAGACAAAAGGAATACCTGAAAAGATAATGGCTAAGGATTTTCCAAGAACAATGAAGGACATCAAAACACAGATACATGCTCAAAGAACCCCAAGTAGAATACAACACACACACACGCACGCGTGTGCCTGGCCATATTCAAACTTCGAAAATCAAAGATAAAATCTTGGAAGCAGGCAGAAAATAAAAGACTCACTATATATAGAGGACAAAAGATAAGAATGACATGAGACTTTTTATCAAAAACTATGCAAGCCAGAAAACAATGCAGAGATATTTATGAAGTATGTCAACCTAGAATTCTGTATTCAGTGAAAATATCCTCCAAAAATCAAACATGAAACCAAAAGCTGGTTCTTTGAAAATATTAATAATACTGATAAACCACTAACCTATTAAAAAAAGAGAGAGAAAGAGAGAAAAACAAATTACCAATATCAGTAATGCAACAGGAAAAGTCACTTCAGAGACCTTTGGACTCTGAAGATATAAGAAGGAAAAAGTACAAAAATTTTTATACCTATACCTTTGACAACACTGATGAAATGGAAAAACTACTTGAAAGATACAAACTACAAAACTACCACTCAAAAATAAACAGATAACCTGAATAGTCTTATAGGTATTAAAGAAATTCAAAGAAAGAAAACTCCACGTCCAGATGACTTTTTTACTGATGAATTCTATTAAACAATTAAGTAGAAATAATACCAATTCTACACAAACTCTTCCAAAAAAAGTGAAGAGGGAATACTTCCCAACTCATTCTACGAGGTCAGACTTACCCTAATAGTAAAACCAGACCAACACATCACAAGAAAACTATAAACTAGTAATCCTCATAAACACAGACACAAAAAAAATCTTTAACAATATATTAGCTAATCAAATCTAGCAATACATAAAAAGGCAATATATCATGACCAAGTGGTGTTTACCTGCTGAATGCAAGAATGGCTTAACATTTGAAAGTCAACCAACACAATTCACTATATTAACAGTCTAAAGAAGAAATACCATGTGATTATCTCAATTGATGCAGAAAAGGCATTTGACAAAATCCAACTACCATTCATGATAAAAAGTCTCAGCAAACTAGAACTAGAACAGAACTTACTTAAACCAATGAAGTATCTACAAAAAACCTATATTAAATTACACTTAATAGTAAAAGACATTGTTTTCTTCCTAAAACCAGTAACAAGGCAGGGATGTCAAGTCACAGCATTCCTTTTTAACATCATACTAGAGGGCCTAACCAGTACAGTAAGACCAAAAAAGAAAAAAAAATGCAAAAGAAAAGAAATAAAAAGTATATAGCTAAGAATAGACAAAATAAAACTTTCTATTTACAAGTGATATAATTGTCTACTTAGAAAATCCCAAGCAAAAAAATGAATGTAGCAAGGTCACAGGACATAAGGTCAATATACAAAATTCAACTGTATATCTATGTACAACAGGAAACTGATGCTTTTTTAAAAGCTACCATTACAATGGTAGAACACTTAGGTATAAATCTAACAAAATATGTGCAAAATACGTATGCTTAAAACTATGAAATGATGAAAGAAATCAAGAAACACCTAAATAAATGGAGAGTTATACCATGTTCATGTATCAGAAACTTCAATACGGTCAATATACTGTATCCTGCCAATAGATTCAATGCAATCTCAATCAAGATTCCAGGATATTTTGTTAAAGAAATAGACTAGTTGATTCTAAATATATGGAAAGATAAAGAATTTGAAATAGCCTGAATAATTCTGAAAAACAGCAACAACATTTGAGGGTTCACACTACCTTATTTCAAGATTTATTATAAAGCTACAGTAATCAAGACAAAAATGTATCAGCGAAAGCATAGAAACATAGGTTAATGGAACAGAAAATAGTCCAAAAATAAAACCACACCTACATAGCCAACTGATTATCAACAAAAACAGTACAAAGGCAATTTCAATATGGTGCAAAGGCAATTCAGTGGAGAAAGGATAGTCTCTTCAACAAATGGTGCAGGAACAATTGGAAATCCATATTCAAAACATGGATATTGATCTATACATTGCACCATATGCAAAATTCACTAAAAATGGATGGATCACAGACTAAAACAAAAACAACAATAACAACACAAACCCTACAAAACTTCTCGAAGAACACACAGGAAGAAATCTTTGTGACCTTGAGTTAAGAAAAGATTTCTTAGATACAACACCAAAATACAATCCATTAAAATTTTTTTGATATACTTGATTTCATAACAATTAAAACCTTTTGCTCTCATAGGAAAATGAAAACACAAGCCACAGAAAAGTAGTAAATACTTGGAAACATAACTGATAAAAGACTTATATTCAAAATACAAAAACAAGTCTCAAAACTTAATAAGAGGAGAAGATGGCGGAAGAGTAAGACGCGGAGATCACCTTCCTTCCCACAGATACAGTAGAAATACATCTACACGTGGAACTGCTCCTACAGAACACCCACTGAACGCTGGCAGAAAACGTCCGACCTCCAAAAAGGCAAGAAACTCCCCCCGTACTTGGGTAGGGCAAAAGAAAAAAGAAATAACAGAGACAGAAGAATAGGGACGGCACCTGCACCAGTGGGAGGGAGCTGTGAAGGAGGAAAGATTTCCACGCACTAGGAGCCCCTTCGCGGGCAGAGACTGCGGGTGGCAGAGGGGGGAAGCTTCGGAGCCACGGAGGAGAGCGCAGCCACAGGGGTGCGGAGGGCAAAGCGGAGAGATTCCCGCACGGAGGCTCAGCGCTGACCAGCACTCACCAGCCCGAGAGGCTTGTCTGCTCAGCCGCCGGGGCGGGCGGGGCTGGGAGCTGAGGCTCGGGCTTCGGTCGGATCGCAGGGAGAGGACTGGGGTTGGCGGCGTGAACACAGCCTGAAGGGGTTAGCGCACCACAGCTAGCCGGGAGGGAGTCCGGGAAAAAGTCTGCAGCTGCCGAAGAGGCAAGAGACTTTTTCTTGCCTCTTTGTTTCGCGGCGCGCAAGGAGAGGGGATTCAGAGCGCCGCCTAAACGAACTCCAGAAACTGGCGCGAGCCGCGGCGATCACCGCGGACCCCAGAGACGGGCGTGAGACGCTGGGGCTGCTGCTGCCGCCACCAAGAAGCCTGTGTGCGAGCACAGGTCACTCTCCACACCGCCCCTCCCGGGAGCCCGTGCAGCCCGCCACTGCCAGAGTCCCGTGATCCGGGGACATCGTCCCCGGGAGAACACACGGCGCGCCTCAGGCTGGTGCAACGTCACGACGCTTCTGACGCCGCAGGCTCGCCCCGCCTCCTCTGTACCCCTCCCTCCCTGCGGCCTGGGTGAGCCAGAGTCCCCGAAGCAGCTGCTCCTTTAACCCCGTCCTGTCTGGGCGGGGAACAGATGCCCTCAGGAGACCTACACGCAGAGGCGGGTCCAAATCCAAAGCTGATCCCCAGGAGCTGTGCGAACAGAGAAGAGGAGGGGAAATCTGTCCCAGCAGCCTCAGAAGAAGCGGATTAAAACTCCACAAACAACTTGATGTGCCTGCATCTGTTGAATACCTGAATAGACAACGAATCATCCCAAATTCAGGAGGTGGACTTTGGGAGCAGGATATATTAATTTTTCCCCTTTTCCTTTTTTTTTGTGAGTGTATATGTATATGCTTCTGGGGGAGATTTTGTCTGTATAGCTTTGCTTTACAATAGCTTTATTTTACTTCACTATATTATAGCTTCTTTCTTTCTTTTCTTTCTTTCTTTCTTTCTTTCTTTCCTTCCTTCCTTCCTCCTTCCTTCCTTCCTTCCTTCCTTCCTTCCTTCCTTCCTTTCTTTCTTTCTTTCTATTTTTTCTCCCTTTTACTCTGAGCCGTGTGGACGAAAGGCTCTTGGTGCTTCAGCCAGGCATCAGGGCCGTACCTCGGAGGTGGGAGAGCCAACTTCAGGACACTGGTCCACAAGAGACCTCCCAGCTCCACGTAATACCAAACGGCAAAAATCTCTCAGAGATCTCCATCTCAACATCAAGACCCAGCATCACTCAATGACCAGCAAGCTACAGTGCTGAACACCCTATGCCAAACAACTAGCAAGACAGGAACACAGCCTCATCCATTAGCAGAGAGGCTGCCTAAAATCATAATAAGGCCACAGACACCCCAAAATACACCACCAGACGTGGACGTGCCCACCAGAAAGACAAGATCCAGCCTCATCCACCAGAGCTCAGGCACTAGTTCCCTCCACCAGGAAGCCTACACAACCCACTGAACCAACCTTAGCCACTGGGGACAGATACCAAAAACAACGGGAACTACAAACCTGCAACCTGTGATAAGGAGACCCCAAACACAGTAAGATAAGCAAAATGAGACGACAGAAAAACACACAGCAGATGAAGGAGCAGGGTCAAAACACACTAGACTTAACAAATGAAGAGGAAATAGGTAGTCTACCTGAAAAAGAATTCAGAATAATGATAGTAAGGATGATCCAAAATCTTGGAAATAGAATAGACAAAATGCAAGAAGCATTTAACAAGGACGTAGAAGAACTAAAGAGGAATCAAGCAATGATGAAAAACACAATAAATGAAATTAAAAATACTCTAGATGGGATCAATAGCAGAATAACTGAGGCAGAAGAAAGGATAAGTGACCTGGAAGATAAAATGGTGGAAATAACTACTGCAGAGCAGGATAAAGAAAAAAGAATGAAAAGAACTGAGGACAGTCTCAGAGACCTCTGGGACAGCATTAAACGCACCAACATTCGAATTATAGGGGTCCCAGAAGAAGAAGAGACAAAGAAAGGGATTGAGAAAATATTTGAAGAGATTATAGTTGAAAACTTCCCTAATATGGGAAAGGAAATAGTTAATCAAGTCCAGGAAGCACAGAGAGTCCCATACAGGATAAACCCAAGGAGAAACACGCCAAGACACATATTAATCAAACTGTCAAAAATTAAATATAAGGAAAACATATTAAAGGCAGCAAGGGAAAAAAAACAAATAACACACAAGGGAATCCCCATAAGGTTAACATCTGATCTTTCAGCAGAAACTCTGCAAGCCAGAAGGGAGTGGCAGGATATACTTAAAGTGATGAAGGAGAAGAACCTACAACCAAGATTACTCTACCCAGCAAGGATCTCATTCAAATGTGATGGAGAAATTAAAACCTTTACAGACAAGCAAAAGCTGAGAGAGTTCAGCACCACCAAACCAGCTTTACAACAAATGCTAAAGGAACTTCTCTAGGCAAGAAACACAAGAGAAGGAAAACACCTACAATAACAAACCCAAAACATTTAAGAAAATGGGAATAGGAACATACATATCGATAATTACCTTGAATGTAAATGGATTAAATGCTCCCACCAAAAGACACAGACTGGCTGAATGGATACAAAAACAAGACCCATATATATGCTGTCTACAAGAGACCCACTTCAGACCTAGAGACACATACAGACTGAAAGTGAGGGGATGGAAAAAGATATTCCATGCAAATGGAAATCAAAAGAAAGCTGGAGTAGCAATTCTCATATCAGACAAAATAGACTTTAAAATAAAGACTATCACAAGAGACAAAGAAGGACACTATATAATGATCAAGGGATTGATCCAAGAGGAAGGTATAACAATTGTAAATATTTATGCACCCAACATAGGAGCACCTCAATACATAAGGCAAGTACTAACAGCCATAAAAGGGGAAATCGACAGCAACACAATCATAGTAGGGGACTTTAACACCCCACTTTCACCAATGGACAGATCATCCAAAATGAAAATAAATAAGGAAACACAAGCTTTAAATGATACATTAAACAAGATGGACTTAATTGATATTTATAGGACATTCCACCCAAAAACAACAGAATACACATTTTTCTCAAGTGCTCATGGAACATTCTCCAGGATAGATCATATCTTGGGTCACAAATCAAACCTTGGTAAATTTAAGAAAATTGAAATCGTATCAAGTATCTTTTCCGACCACAACGCTATGAGACTAGATATCAATTACAGGAAAAGATCTGTAAAAAATACAAACACATGGAGGCTACACAATACATTACTTAATAATGAAGTGATTACTGAAGAAATCAAAGGGGAAATCAAAAAATACCTAGAAATAAATGACAATGGAGATACGACGACCCAAAACCTATGGGACGCAGCAAAAGCAGTGCTAAGAGGGAAGTTTATAGCAATACAAGCCTACCTCAAGAAACAGGAAACATCTCGAATAAACAACCTAACCTTGCACCTAAAGCAATTAGAGAAAGAAGAACAAAAAAACCCCAAAGCCAGCAGAAGGAAAGAAATTATAAAGATCAGGTCAGAAATAAATGAAAAAGAAATGAAGGAAACAATAGCAAAAATCAGTGAAACTAAAAGCTGGTTCTTTGAGAAGATAAACAAAATTGATAAACCATTAGCCAGACTCATCAAGAGAAAAAGGGAGAAGACTCAGATCAATAGAATTAGAAATGAAAAAGGAGAAATAACCACTGACACTGCAGAAATACAAAAGATCATGAGAGATTACTACAAGCAACTCTATGCCAATAAAATGGACAACCTGGAAGAAATGGACAGATTCTTAGAAATGCACAAACTGCCGAGACTGAACCAGGAAGAAATAGAAAATATGAACAGACCAATCACAAGCACTGAAATTGAAACTGTGATTAAAAACCTTCCAACAAACAAAAGCCCAGGACCAGATGGCTTCACAGGCGAATTCTATCAAACATTTAGAGAAGAGCTAACACCTATCCTTCTCAAACTCTTCCAAAATATTGCAGAGGGAGGAACACTCCCAAACTCATTCTACGAGGCCACCATCACCCTGATACCAAAACCAGACAAAGATGTCACAAAGAAAGAAAACTACAGGCCAATATCACTGATGAACATAGATGCAAAAATCCTCAACAAAATACTAGCAAACAGAATCCAACAGCACATTAAAAGGATCATACACCATGATCAAGTGGGGTTTATCCCAGGAATGCAAGGATTCTTCAATATACGCAAATCAATCAATGTGATACACCATATTAACAAATTGAAGGAGAAAAACCATATGATCATCTCAATAGATGCAGAGAAAGCTTTCGACAAAATTCAACACCCATTTATGATAAAAGCCCTGCAGAAAGTAGGCATAGAGGGAACTTTCCTCAACATAATAAAGGCCATATATGACAAACCCACAGCCAACATTGTCCTCAATGGTGAAAAACTGAAACCATTTCCACTAAGATCAGGAACAAGACAAGGTTGCCCACTCTCACCACTATTATTCAACATAGTTTTGGAAGTGTTAGCCACAGCAATCAGAGAAGACAAAGAAATAAAAGGAATCCAAATCGGAAAAGAAGAAGTAAACCTGTCACTATTTGCAGATGACATGATACTATACATAGAGAATCCTAAAGAGGCTACCAGAAAACTCCTAGAGCTAATCAATGAATTTGGTAAAGTAGCAGGATACAAAATTAATGCACAGAAATCGCTTGCATTTCTATACACTAATGACGAAAAATCTGAAAGTGAAATTAAGAAAACACTCCCGTTTACCATTGCAACCAAAAGAATAAGATATCTAGGAATAAACCTACCTAAGGAGACAAAAGACCTGTATGCAGAAAATTATAAGACACTGATGAAAGAAATTAAAGATGATACAAATAGATGGAGAGATATACCATGTTCCTGGATTGGAAGAATCAACATTGTGAAAATGACTCTACTACCCAAAGCAATCTACAGATTCAATGCAATCCCTATCAAACTACCACTGGCATTTTTCACAGAACTAGAACAAAAAATTTCACAATTTGTATGGAAACACAAAAGACCCCGAATAGCCAAAGCAATCTTGAGAACGAAAAATGGAGCTGGGGGAATCAGGCTCCCTGACTTCAGACTATATTACAAAGCTTCAGTAATCAAGACAGTTTGGTACTGGCACAAAAACAGAAATATAGATCAATGGAACAGGATAGAAAGCCCAGAGATAAACCCACACACATATGGTCACCTTATCTTTGATAAAGGAGGCAAGCATATACAGTGGAGAAAAGACAGCCTCTTCAATAAGTGGTGCTGGGAAAATTGGACAGGTACATGTAAAAGTATGAAATTAGAACACTCCCTGACACCATGCACAAAAATAAACTCAAAATGGATTAAAGACCTAAGTGTAAGGCCAGACACTATCAAACTCTTAGAGGAAAACATAGGCAGAACACTCTATGACATACATCACAGCAAGATTCTTTTTGACCCAGCTCCCAGAGAAATGGAAATAAGAACACAAATAAACAAATGGGACCTAATGAAACTTAAAAGCTTTTGCACAGCAAAGGAAACCATAAACAAGACCAAAAGACAACCCTTAGAATGGGAGAAAATATTTGCAAATGAAGCAACTGACAAAGGATTAATCTCCAAGATTTACAAGCAGCTCATGCAGCTCAATAACAAAAAAACGAACAACCCAATCCAAAAATGGGCAGAAGACCTAAATAGACATTTCTCCAAAGAAGATATACAGATGGCCTACAGACACATGAAAGAATGCTCAACATCATTAATCATTAGAGAAATGCAAATCAAAACTACAATGAGATATCATCTCACACCGGTCAGAATGGCCATCATCAAAAAATCTAGAAACAATAAATGCTGGAGAGGGTGTGGAGGAAAGGGAACTCTCTTGCACTGTTGGTGGGAATGTAAATTGATACAGCCACTATGGAGAACAGTATGGAGGTTCCTTAAAAAACTACAAATAGAACTACCATACGACCCAGCAATCCCACTACTGGGCATATACGCTGAGAAAACCATAGGTCAAAAAGTGTCATGTACCACAATGTTCATTGCAGCTCTATTTACAATAGCCAGGACATGGAAGCAACCTAAATGTCCATCGACAGATGAATGGATAAAGAAGATGTGGCACATATATACAATGGAATATTACTCAGCCGTAAAAAGAAATGAAATGGAGGTATTTGTAATGAGGTGGATGGAGTTAGAGTCTGTCATACAGAGTGAAGTAAGTCAGAAAGAGAAAAACAAATACAGTATGCTAACACATATATACGGAATCTAAGGGAAAAAAAAAAAAAAAAGGCCATGAAGAACCTAGTGGCAAGACGGGAATAAAGACACAGACCTACTAGAGAATGGACTTGAGGATATGGGGAGGGGGTGGGGTGAGATGTGACAGGGTAAGAGAGTGTCATGGACATATATACACTACCAAATGTAAAATAGATAGCTAGTGGGAAGCAGCCGCATAGCACAGGGAGATCAGCTCGGTGCTTTGTGACCACCTAGAGGTGTGGGATGGGGAGGGTGGGAGGGAGGGAGATGCAAGAGGGAAGAGAAATGGGAACATATTGTATATGTATAACTGATTCACTTTGTTATAAAGCAGAAGCTAACACACTATTGTAAGGCAATTATACTTCAATAAAGATGTTTAAAAAAAAAAAAAAAACTGGAAAAAAAAAAAAAAAAAGAACCATGACAGTTAGAGCAGGTGAGATAAATACGAAGAAAATTCATGGGCCCATTACCTTGATAATGTCCCTAGGCCTCTATGGTCTATAGCACATCAGGATACTTTTTGAAGGTTAAAGAAAAGTTGCTGCACTCAACTTCTACTTAAAACTAAAAATAGATTCCACACTTAGGGGCACTTTCGGATTTTGGAGGTGACACATACCACGTTTGTGTGTGCTAGTCCAACCTATCTACAGAATAACCAGAAAGACCACCAGTTTTCAGTGAGGTTTCAGAGCAAGAGAAGATTCCGTAGCAGGTGCAGATTACAATCCAAACTGCCCTGCCACCTGAGCCTCAGGACAGAGCGGATGAGTGGTGTTCCCTGTGTGTGGCCTCTCTGGGGAGCCCCAACAAGAGGATCATGGGACAGAACCACACACTTTTGGAGCAAAGACCTCTCTTCTGCAGAGCAACAGACTTCTCTTTGAATAAAAACACCTGGCTTGGTAATAGGCCTTGGAAACTATGGAACTTTGACCACAGGATCGGTGTCCTTGAGACCTGAATGCCTCATTCTGGACTAGGTGCCATCTAAGCCACCAAGTGTGGGTGGGTGCATGAGTATTTCATTACCACGTAGATGTTGTGTCTAAGTGCTTGGCCTCTGGCTGGTATAGAAGGCACAAGGAAGTTGCATAAGTATGTGGTTCAGACTCTGACCTCTGTCCCTGCTGAGTTGCCTCATTTTCCTCGTGGGAGATTTGTTATGTCTAGTTGACTGGGGAGAAGCCCTCATGCCTGCTTTATAGTTGGTTGTACACAACGTGGAGAAACCCTTGATGTGGACGCCAGCCCAGCCAGGGGAGCCCCAGCCACAACTGCTCAACTCTGATGTCCTAATACAAAAGCAGCCAGAGACAATATGGCCCCAATACATATGGCTATGTCCCAATAAAACTTTATTTATAAAGACAGGCAGCAGGCTGGAACTGGCCCACAGTCCATAATTCTTGACCCCCTATCCATGGGAGACAGACAGTGAAATGATTGATGAATAAGATGAGTCACTGGCCATCAAAGACTCTCCATAACCTCTCAGAGAATATTAAAAACCACTTTGAGATTTGACATATGCCTGAGGCATCCATTTGCTATGAATTATTTCTTACCTGCATTTAAAATGAAATCTTAAATTTACTCTTCATTTCTAAGAGGATTTAAAAATACTCTTAACGGACCTCTCTGGTGTTGCAGTGGTTAAGAATCCGCCTGCCAATGCAGGGGACACGGGTTTGAGCCCTGGTCTGGGAAGATCCCACATGCTGCGGAGCAACTAAGCCCACACCTACTGAGCCCGCAAGCCACAACTACTGAAGCCCGCGCACCTAGAGCCTGTGCTCCGCAAGAAGAGAAGCCACCGCAATGAGAAGCCCGCGCACCACAACGAAGAGTAGCCCCCGCTCGCCACAACGAGAGAAAGCCGGCGCTCAGCAACAAGGACCCAACACAGCCAAAAATAAATAAATAAATAATAAAATTTTAAAGGAAATAGGTTTTCTTAAGAAACTAAATAAAAATACCCTTAAAACATATTTCATTATAAAATAACTTAATCTGTGACTCCCATAATAAATGCAGTAGTGATCGTTAAAAAAAAAAAAAAAAAAAAAAAAAAAAAAAAAAAAAAAAAACTTAATAAGAAAATAAGCAACCCAAGGAATATATATCCTCTCTGTTGTTCTTAAATTCATATTCTAATATCACTTATTCCCTTTTAATCATATTGTATTTATATAAAAAATATGAAAACTCAGTTTAAATCATTAATTGAAAGATTTTTTTATGCAAACTAAACTTCCTTTAAAATATATAACTCTAAAAAGCAAGGTCAGTATTAGTTCATTATAACAGTAAAATGAACACTTTATTTAAATAAATAATACAACCTCACAAATAGATCAGTCATCCCTCCCCTCCATCCCTCTTAAATAAAAATGCCACAGGCTTCATCTGTTACTAATTATATTAAGTAATATTTTTCTTTCAAAAAAGCAACAGTACACACTGGTGGTTATGGCAAACTTAATAAAGTAACTCGGAGAGTTTTTTTTTTTTTTTAATTTGTATTTCCATTGCAGAGAATGGAATGTAAAACATGTAGCCCAATCAGATAGTTAAACACTAGACACAGCCTTCTAATCATGTTTCTGGTTGATAAAAGCTCAATCCCCAAAGCTAAATTTAGTCATTGTCTCAACATGCAATACCCTCTTAATTTTATGTCTCTAAAATGGAATTTATAGTTAATTAGTATTTTTACTAAAAGTTCTCTACAAAGCGACAGTTTATCAAACTGACAAGCAAATTTATTTCAGCCTTTAAGTAATTATTTTTCAGTGTTTCTGAAAGCCAACATTTAAAAATTGCTTATACTTAATCTTGCTAAAAATCTTTTTTTTAAAAAACAACATAAAATAAAAACAAAAAGAAATTTTGTCTTGGAGGCACAGAAAAGGAGTAGGAAGCTGAATCCTGGAGATATTTCCTTGAGCAAATTACTTAACCTCTCTAATCCTCTGTTCCTTCATCTGTAAAATTAGGAGTTAATCTACAAAATGTAAACATAGAGATAAGGTCCAGCTGAGCTCTAAAAATCCTAATTCTATACAACGCCCTTAAATAAAATGAATTCTTCTCCACAATAAAAGATGAAATTCATAACATCTACACTAAAACCCCTGCCAATCAAATTATTCTTATGACCTTGGATGAATTACCTTTCCTGAACCTGTTTTTCCTCCCCAATAAAAAATGAGGTTTGATGAGATAATTTATATTGTATCTTCTGAATCTATGATTTTACCAGAAAATAATTTTTAATTATGTACCTGAGATCAGTTTTGACAGAATAAACACATAAGAAGAGTATTATCTAAATACAAATCTAAGCAATGCACAGTAGACACACGCTTATGGCAAATCAATTTGAATTTTGCAAACCTAATAAAGGTGAACTTATTCTAAACACATAAATGGAAGAATATATTTCAACTTACAGCAAGGGGAAGCAACTACTTAGCCACACTCTAACTATACTCAGGAGTATATCTATCACCAGGTCATATTATTCTTGAATATAAGATTGATAAAAACAAAAAACATGTTTTTGATTACGTAAATTCAATCTTAAAACAGTATCAGACACACAGTGATCATCAATAATCATCAAAACTAATGATGAAAATGACACATACTAAATATCCGTGGGTAAAATAAAATTTCATGTATTCCAAGTATCAGAATTCAAGGCACTTATTAAATCTAATTAATCAGTCTCAGGTTTTCAAAGAGCATGCCATGTTGTTCAATAAGCATAAGCTACTTCCTAGCTCATTAGATTTTAAAGGAAGGAAAAAGAACAGGTAGAACTACTATATATTTAGACTATCTGAAGGAGAATCCACTTATACCAATAATACACAGTCACATAATGACTTGTATTAGCATGCAGTTCTAAAATAGTTTCCAATGGAGTTAAAGCCAATGATCCAATAATTCCATTTCGAGAAATGTATTCTAAGAAAATAAACAGAAATATAGACAAAGATGCATGTACAAATGTGTCCATTGAAGTCTTATTTATAATAGCTAAAATTATGAACAACTTAAGTATCTGAAGGCAAGGTATGGTTAATGTATGATCTATTTAATATAACACTGTGCTTACAAAGACTTTTTAATGACATGGAAAAAAGCAGATATTTTTTATTCCATCTCTCTATATTTCTATATTATACATATTTTTCAGCTGGAGAAATAATATATGATCAATTTGTACTATTTCTCAAAGACAACTGCATCAACACAATATAAGATGGCAAATAGGAACCTACTGTAATGATTCAAACAAGAAATGAAGAGTGTATAAATAAAGAGGGCATGAACTAACACAACGGCGCTGGGAATAGAAAGAACAGATAGCTTCAAGAGATACTTAAGCAGAATCAACAGCTTGCAGCTACCAATTGGAATAATAAATGAGGAACAGATTGGGCTAAACTGTAATTCCACACACTAATACCAGAAATGCAGGAAAAAAAAAAAATACCTTAGGGGAAAATAATAAGGCCAGATGACTCTGAAACACGATCTAAAGTTAAAATTACTTTCTATATATTATGTTTAATATGGAAAGATTCATTCTGTACAATATATTAGGAAAATATTTTTATCCAGAAAACTTTAATTATCTGCATTATTAACTAATATGAAATATATTTCTTAATGAAGCCACTTAAGTGAGTTACTGCCATTGTAAAATTTTCATTCCGAATTATCTCAGTAGGGGGATAATGTGTTTACTTTTTATCAAAATATTCTAACTCAAAAATGGTGAACATGGGCTGTTTCAATGTAAGTTACCATATCATTTTTATTCTCCATAAAAATGCTGAGTTTCTTCAAAAATGACACAACTAGAATAAGCAGCTCAAAATTGTCCCGATCAAGAGCCTTCACCAGCATGGGAACTATGTTCTTGTTCCTCATCTTCAGCTCTGTACGTGTATCCTCAGCAAGATTCAGAAGCAAATAAAGAGCAACTAGAAAAGTAAAATAAATGAGAGTTAAATAACTGGCACATTGAATCAACAATTTAATAAATCATTTCTACCCATTAAAGTAACAGATGTAGAAGACAGTGTATCATCTTGAAAATTTTAACTAGTTAATTTATTCATTAGAAAACTATTATTATTGATATATATGCCATATGAAACAAAACATATATATATAAAATAATATTCTTATGATTCTGAGAAAGACGCAATAACCAAAATAAGACAATGATTCCTACCCTCTTGGAGCTAAGAGCTTAATTGTAATCAAATGTCAATTAAAGGTATATGTTAGCAAATAATAAAACAGGCAAACGTAGAAAACAAGGTAAAATTTCAACAATTAGGGGCTGCTGTGTTAAAAAATGTAGAGTATAGCTAGAGCTGAATTTAAGGATACTAAAACCTATTTTTCATATTCAAAATGAGTTTTTGGTAGTCACTACAGAAAATGGCCATATGAAATTCAGTAAAATAATTGTTACACTAACCAAAGTTGAGGCCACTTGTATACTAGTTCTAAGTAAAATTTCTTTTAGATAATGGTAATAAAAATGCTTACATTCTCATAAGAAACTCATTTAATTGTTCCCTTTTGACAGTGAGAATTATGTAACAGATAAT
The DNA here is from genome assembly GCF_028023285.1 of Balaenoptera ricei. NCBI lineage: Eukaryota > Metazoa > Chordata > Mammalia > Artiodactyla > Balaenopteridae > Balaenoptera > Balaenoptera ricei. The sequence goes on from NC_082639.1 coordinate 132,370,403, forward strand.
GTTTTCCATTTGGCCTTGACTGACAGGAAGCTTCAGAGTTAAACCTGAAAGTTTTCTGTCAGAATTACATAGAATATTATGGCCAACATAGTCTTTTTGCTCTCCTATTGTCTTGATTTTGCTCATTTTTTTAGTATTTCATTTTATGTACTCTTATAAACCATCTCTAAACCTTTATGAAAAAAATATATGCATACATATAAACTTTTATTTAACAAATATTTGAAATGGAAAAGCAATTCTCACTAATTAAGTACCTACTATATGCCAGGCACTGTACTAGTTGATATATAAACAGTAACCCATTTTAATTTTAAGACAATTTTACAAGGCAAGAAATACTATAAAAATTTTTACATATGGGAACCCCAGATTCAGAGAAGTTAAATACCTTGCCCTAGCCACACAGCAAGAAAACCCACCAGAAACCAAAGCTCACACATTTACACTATTGCACCATGCTGACTTTCCATGCAAGGCACTAATAAAAGGTTTTAAAGTTGTGTTGAAAAAGCATATAGTAGACTTCTTCTTGCAACCAAGATAGATGTAGTGGGTTGAACAGTGTTCTCCTCAAATTTCCATCCACCCAGAACCTGGGAATTTGAACTAATTTGGAAACAGGGTCTTTGCAGATGTAACTAGTTAGGATGAGGTCATAACAGATTAAGGTAGACCTTGAAACCAATGACTGGGGTCCTCATAAGAAGAGAGGACATAACAGACAGATGCAATGGGAAGAAGGCCATGTGAAGGTGTGGGCAGAGAATGAATAGATGCAGCCACAAGCCAAGAAACACCAAGGACTGCCAGAAGCCACCAAATGCTAGGAAGAGCCAAGGAAAGATTCTTCTCTAGAGTCTTCAGGGGCAGCATGGCCCTGCTGACATCTTGACTTTGGCTTTCTAGCCTCCAGAACTGTGAAATTTCTATTGTTTTAAATCACCCAGTTTGCAGTACTTTGTTTTGGCAACTCTGGGAAATCAATACATTAGAGGAACAGGGACCAGATTGGAAACCCTCACCAGAAACAATAACAATAACAACAACAACAAAAAGACTAAAATAAGGGTTTTCAGGACACTGAACACCAGATAATGAAGGATAGTTATCCCTGAGAGATAAGAAACAAATGACCTGGCCCATGATTGCCCCAGAATACTGTCTTGAGAGATTCTAGGTCATGAAACAGATAAGGAAAAATCCCAGCAGAACCCCAAAGAATTCTTGAATGAAGAGATGGAACCAAGGGACCAGGGAAGCCAAGGTGGCTAGAGTTCACAGAAAAAAATACCAGAGAGGACAGAGCTGCAAAAAGAGAAGAGTTCCAGAGTTCTGCAGAGGTCTACTTTACATATTGAGCAGAGTACTGACTAGTCACATGTGTTACAAATCTGAGGCTGGGGGCAGAACAAAATGAAAGAATTAGAAGAAAAAATACATGACATGAACACAGAGCTGGAAATAATGCCTGTTTCTACCAGCTATACTGGAAACTTCATAATTAATGGGCCACTGGGTAGAGTTCTCGCATGGGCCTTGCCTCAGTAGTATGGAATAATTAGTTTTAGACTAAATGCTGCTCATGTCCAAACTCACAAATCTTAAGAGCATGATCCAAAAGGATCAAACTGTTTCCAAGTAATTTAATTATGTCTCACAATAAAGCTCAGGAATAGAATATTTATAGGAATAAAATAATATCCATCACCTAACAATGAAAATTTCACATTGTCCTGCCTCCAATCAAAGATTATTAGCCATTCAAAAAAAGCAGGAAAACACAACCTGTAAGGAAAAGAAAAATCAGCTAACTGAAACTGTTCTAGAACTGACACCACAGTTAGAATGATCGAACATGAACATCAAAATAGTTATATAACTGTATTCCAAATTTTCTAAAAGTTAAGTAGAGACATGGAGGCTATACAAAAGATTAAATCAAACATCTAGCAATGAAAACTACAATGCCTGAGATTGTATACTAAATGGAATTAATGGCAGTTTAGAGACTGGAGAAGAAAAGATTAGTGAAATTGAAGACATAACTAGAAACGATCCACAATTAAACACACAAAGAAAAAAACAACAACAGCAAAAATGTAAAGAGTATCAGTAAACTATGGAAAAAACGTCAAGTGACCTAATATACCTGTAATTGGAGTCCCTGAAGAAATAATAATTGATAATTTTCCAAATTTGATAAAAAATATAAATCCACAATCCCAATAAGGTCAGTGAAATCCAAGAACAAGAAACACGAAGAAAGCTACACCAAAGCACAATATAATCAAACTGGTCAAAACAAATGATGAAGAGACCATTTTAAAGCAGCCAGAGGGAAAAAACCTCATATACAGATGAAGAAAAGATAAGGATGACAGCAGACTTCTCATCAGAAACAATGCAAGCATGTCAACAGTGTAACAGAATGTTTAGCAAATAGAAATAAGTTGTCAACCTAGAATTATAAACCAGTAAAAATATTTCAAAAAAGAAAAAAAAAAAACAAAGAATTTCTCAGATGTAAAAAGATAAAATAATTCATCATTAGTAAATCTATCCTGTGAGAAATATACAAGGAAATCTTTCAGACAGAAAGAAAATGACGACAGAAACATGATCTACACAAAAAATAGTAGAATCGGTGGAAATAGTAACTATATAAGTAAATATATAAGGTTATTTTCTTAATATTTAAACATCTTTAAAGTAAAATTGACTGTTTATACAAAAATAATAACGTATCATAGGGTTTATAACAGATATATATATATATATATAAATATGTATATATATATCTATAAACCTCATGGTAACCACAAACCAAAAATCTATAATAGATACACACACACAAAAGACAAAGGAATCCAAACATAACACAAAAGGTAGACATCAAATCACAAGGGAAGAGAGCAAAAGAAAGGACCATAAAAGGACTATTAAAAAAAAAAACCCCAAAACGATGAACAAAATGGCAAAAAGTACATACCTATCAATAATTACTTTAAGTGTAAATGGACTAAAAGCTCCAATCAAGACATAGAGTGGCTGACTGGATACAAAAATAAGACCCATGCGTATGGTGCCTGTAAGAGAATCACTTCAGATCTAAAGCCACAAACTGACAGAAAATGAGAGGATGTTAAAAGGTATTCCATGCAAATGGAAACAAGAAGAAAAATGGGGTAGCAATACTTATATCAGACAAATAGACTTTAAACCAAAGACTGTAACTAGAGACAAAGAAGGACATTACATAATGATAAAGGGATCACTCCAACAAGAAAATACAACAATTTTACATATATATGCACGTGGAAACACAAAGACCCCGAACAGCCAAAACAATATCTCCAGCTTTGTTCTTTACAAAGAACAAAGCTGGAGATATCACGCGCTCTGATATCAAACTATACTACAAAGCCACAGTAAACAAAACAGTATGGTATGGCACAAAAGCAGACACATAGCAATGGAACAGAATAGAGAGTGCAGGAATAAACTCACACTTACATGGTCAATCTACAACAATGGAGGAAAGAATATACAATGGCTAAAAGACAGCTTCTTCAATAAACAGTGTTGGGAAAATTAAACAGCTACATGCAAAAGAATGAAGCTGGAATACCTTTTCACATCATATACAAAAATAAACTCAGAGAGAGGAGAAGATGGCGGAAGAGTAAGACGCGGAGATCACCTTCCTCCCCACAGATACATCAGAAATACATCTACTCGTGGAACTGCTCCTATAGAACACCCACTGAATGCTGGCAGAAGACGTCAGACCTCCCAAAAGGCAAGAAACTCCCCATGTACCTGGGTAGGGCAAAAGAAAAAAGAAACAACAGAGACAAAAGAATAGGGGCGGGGCGACGGAGGCGAGCCCAGCTGGACCAGACTGATATATACTTGTTGGTGGTTCTCAAAGATGAGGCCTGGCTTCTGGGAGGAGGAGGCAAGATGGCGGAAGAGTAAGATGCGGAGATCACCTTCCTTCTCACAGATACAGTAGAAATACATCTACACGAGGAACTGCTCCTACAGAACACCCACTGAACGCTGGCAGAAGACGTCAGACCTCCCAAAAGGCAAGAAAATCCCCACGTACTTGGGTAGGGCAAAAGAAAAAATAACAGAGACAAAAGAATAGGGATGGGACCTGCACCAGTGGGAGGGAGCTGTGAAGGAGGAAAGGTTTCCACGCACTAGGAAGCCCCTTGGCGGGCAGAGACTGCGGGTGGCAGAGGGGGGAAGCTTCAGAGCCACGGAGGAGAGCGCAGCCACAGGGGTGCGGAGGGCAAAGCGGAGAGATTCCCGCACGGAGGATCGGTGCCGACCAGCACTCACCAGCCCGAGAGGCTTGTCTGCTCACCCGCCTGGGCGGGCGGGGCTGGGAGCTGAGGCTCGGGCTTCGGTGCTAGCCGGGAGGGAGTCCGGGAAAAAGTCTGCAGCTGCCGAAGAGGCAAGAGACTTTTTCTTGCCTCTTTGTTTCGCGGCGTGCAAGGAGAGGGGATTCAGAGCGCCACCTAAACGAGCTCCAGAGACAGGCGCGAGCCGTGGCTATCAGCGCGGATCCCACAGCAACAGGGGCGCAGAAGGAAAAACGGAGAGATTCCCACATGGAGGCTCGGCGCCGAGCAGCACTCACCAGCCCAAGAGGCTTGTCTGCTCAGCCGCAGGGGCGGGCGGGGACTGGGAGCTGAGGCTCAGGCTTCGGTGCTAACCGGGAGGGAGTCCAGGAAAAAGTCTGCTGCTGCCGAAGAGGCAAGAGACTTTTTCTTGCCTCTTTGTTTCACGGCGCGCAAGGAGAGGGGATTCAGAGCCCGCCTAAACGAACTCCAAAGACGGGCACGAGCCGCGGCTATCAGCGCGGACCCCAGAGACGGGCAGGAGACGCTAGGGCTGCTGCTGCGGCCACCAAGAAGCCTGTGTGTGAGCACAGGTCACTCTCCACGCCGCCCCTCCCGGGAGCCGGTGCAGCCCGCCACTGCCAGGCTCCTGTGATCCGGGGACAACTTCCCCGGGAGAATGCACGGCGCGCCTCAGGCTGCTGCAACGTCGCGCTGGCCTCTGCTGCCGCAGGCTCGCCCCGCATCTGTACCCCTTCCTCCCACCGTGCTGAGTGAGCCAGAGCGCCCGAAGCAGCTGCTCCTTTAACCCCGTTCTGTCTGGGCAGGGAACAGACGCACTCAGGAGACCTACATGCAGAGGCGGGTCCAAATCCAAAGCTGAACCCCGGGAGCTGTATGACCAAAGAAGAGAAAGGGAAATCTCTCCTAGCAGCCTCAGAAGCAGCGGAGTAAAGCTCCACAAACAACTTGATGTGCCTGCATCTGTTGAATACCTGAATAGACAACGAATCATCCCAAATTCAGGAGGTGGACTTTGGGAGCAGGATATATTAATTTTTCCCCTTTTCCTTTTTTTGTGAGTGTATATGTATATGCTTCTGGGTGAGATTTTGTCTGTACAGCTTTGCCTTCACCATTAGTCCTAGGGTTAGGTCCGTCCGTTTTTTTTTTTTTTTTTTCTCTTTTTTTACTTAAAAAAAATTTTTTTTCCTAATAAATGTTTTCTTAATAATTTTTTCCTTATTTCCTATTTTTAGAAATTAAAAAAAAATTTTTAATAAGTTTTTTCATATTTTTTATTTTTAAAAATTAAAATTTTTTTCTTAATAAATTTTTTCTGAATTTTTTCTTACTTTTTATTATAAAAAATTAATAAATCTATTTTTAAAAATTAAAAAAAAATTTTTCTTAATAAATTTATTCTTAATTTTTCTTTCTTATTTTTTATTATAATAGTTTTATTTTATTTTATTTTATCCTCTTTCTTTCTTTCTTTCTATTTTTTTCTCCCTTTTATTGTGAGCCGTGTGGATGAAAGGCTCTTGGTGCTCCAGCCAGGCATCAGGACTGTGCCTCTGAGGTGGGAGAGCCAACTTCAGAACACTGGTCCACAGGAGACCTTCCAGCTCCACATAATACCAAACGGCAAAAATCTCTCAGAGATCTCCATCTCAACATGAAGACCCAGCTTCATTCAATGACCAGCAAGCTACAGTGCTGGACACCCTATGCCAAACAACTAGCAAGACAGGAACACAGCCCCATCCATTAGCAGAGACGTTGCCTAAAATCATAATAAGGCCACAGACACCCCAAAACACACCACCAGACGTGGACGTGCCCACCAGAAAGACAAGATCCAACCTCATCCACCAGAACACAGGCACTAGTCCCCTCCGCCAGGAAGCCTACACAACCCACTGAACCAACCTTAGCCACTGGGGACAGATACCAAAAACAACAAGAACTACGAACCTGCAGCCTGCGAAAAGGAGACCCCAAACACAGTAAGATAAGCAAAATAAGAAGACAGAAAAACAAAGAGCAGATGAAGGAGCAAGGTAAAAACACACCAGACCTAACAAATGAAGAGGAAATAGGTAGTCTACCAGAAAAAGAGTTCAGAATAACGATAGTAGAGATGATCCAAAATCTTGGAAACAGAATAGACAAAATGCAAGAAACATTTAACAAGGACGTAGAAGAACTAAAGAGGAACCAAGCAACGATGAAAAACACAATAAATGAAATTAAAAATACTCTAGACGGGATCAATAGCAGAATAACTGAGGCAGAAGAACGGATAAGTGACCTGGAAGATAAAATAGTGGAAATAACTACTGCAGAGCAGAATAAAGAAAAAAGAATGAAAAGAACTGAGGACAGTCTCAGAGACCTCTGGGACAACATTAAACGCACCAACATTCGAATTATAGGGGTCCCAGAAGAAGAAGAGAAAAAGAAAGGGACTGAGAGATATTTGAAGAGATTATAGTTTGAAAACTTCCCTAATATGGGAAAGGAAATAGTTAATCAAGTCCTGGAAGCACAGAGAGTCCCATACAGGATAAACCCAAGGAGAAACACGCCAAGACACGTATTAATCAAACTGTCAAAAATTAAATATGAAGAAAACATATTAAAAGCAGCAAGGGAAAAACAACAAATAGCACACAAGGGAATCCCCATAAGGTTCACAGCTGATCTTTCAGCAGAAACTCTGCAAGCCAGAAGGGAGTGGCAGGACATATTTAAAGTGATGAAGGAGAAAAACCTACACCCAAGATTACTCTACCCAGCAAGGATCTCATTCAGACTTGATGAAGAAATTAAAACCTTTACAGACAAGCAAAAGCTGAGAGAGTTCAGCACCACCAAACCAGCTTTACAACAAATGCTAAAGGAACTTCTCTAGGCAAGAAACACAAGAGAAGGAAAACACCTACAACAACAAACACAAAACATTTAAGAAAATGGGAATAGGAACATACGTATCGATAATTACCTTAAATGTAAATGGATTAAATGCCCCCACCAAAAGACACAGACTGGCTGAATGCATACAAAAACAAGACCCGTATATATGCTGTCTACAAAAGACCCACTTCAAACCTAGGGACACATACAGACTGAAAGTGAGGGGATGGAAAAAGATATTCCATGCAAATGGAAATCAAAAGAAAGCTGGAGCAGCAATTCTCATATCAGACAAAATAGACTTTAAAATAAAGACTATTACAAGAGACAAAGAACATTATATAATGATCAAGGGATCGATTCAAGAAGAATTTATAACAATTGTAAATATTTATGCATCCAACATAGGAGCACCTCAATACATAAGGCAAATACTAACAGCCATAAAAGGGGAAATCGACAGCAACACAATCATAGTAGGGGACTTTAACACCCCACTTTCACCAATGGACAGATCATCCAAAATGAAAATAAATAAGGAAACACAAGCTTTAAATGATACATTAAACAAGATGGACTTAATTGATATTTATAGGACATTCCACCCGAAAACAACAGAATACACATTTTTCTCAAGTGCTCATGGAACATTCTCCAGGATAGATCATATCTTGGGTCACAAATCAAGCCTTGGTAAATTTAAGAAAATTGAAATCATATCAAGTATCTTTTCCGACAACAACGCTATGTGACTAGATATCAATTACAGGAAAAGATCTGTAAAAAATACAAACACGTGGAGGCTACGCAATACACTACTTAATAACGAAGTGATCACTGAAGAAATCAAAGGGGAAATCAAAAATACCTAGAAACAAATGACAGTGAAAACACGACGACCCAAAACCTATGGGATGCAGCAAAAGCAGTTCTAAGAGGGAAGTTTATAGCAATACAAGCCCACCTCAAGAAACAGGAAAGATCTCGAATACACAACCTAACCTTGCACCTAAAGCAATTAGAGAAAGAAGAACAAAAAAACCCCAAAGTTAGCAGAAGGAAAGAAATCATAAAGATCAGATCAGAAATAAATGAAAAAGAAATGAAGGAAACAATAGCAAAAATCAATAAAACTAAAAGCTGGTTCTTTGAGAAGATAAACAAAATTGATAAACCATTAGCCAGACTCATCAAGAAAAAAAGGGAGAAGACTCAATACAATAGAATTAGAAAAGAAAAAGGAGAAGTAACCACTGACACTGCAGAAATACAAACGATCATGAGAGATTACTACAAGCAACCCTATGCCAATAAAGTGGACAACCTGGAAGAAATGGACAGATTCTTAGAAATGCACAACCTGCCGAGACTGAACCAGGAAGAAATAGAAAATATGAACAGACCAATCACAAGCACTGAAATTGAAACTGTGATTAAAAATCTTCCAACAAACAAAAGCCCAGGACCAGATGGCTTCACAGGCGAATTCTATCAAACATTTAGAGAAGAGCTAACACCTATCCTTCTCAAACTCTTCCAAAATATTGCAGAGGGAGGAACACTCCCAAACTCATTCTACGAGGCCACCATCACCCTGATACCAAAACCAGACAAAGATGTCGCAAAGAAAGAAAACTACAGGCCAATATCACTGATGAACATAGATGCAAAAATCCTCAACAAAATACTAGCAAACAGAATCCAACAGCACATTAAAAGGATTATACACCATGATCAACTGGGGTTTATCCCAGGAATGCAAGGATTCTTCAATATACGCAAATCAATCAACGTGATATACCATATTAACAAATTGAAGGAGAAAAACCATACGATCATCTCAATAGATGCAGAGAAAGCTTTCGACAAAATTCAACACCCCCTTATGATAAAAACCCTAGAGAAAGTAGGTACAGAGGGAACTTTCCTCAACATAATAAAGGCCATATATGACAAACCCACAGCTAACATCATCCTCAATGGTGAAAAACTGAAGACATTTCCACTAAGATCAGGAACAAGACAAGGTTGCCCACTCTCACCACTATTATTCAACATCGTTTTGGAAGTTTTAGCCACAGCAATCAGAGAAGAAAAAGAAATAAAAGGAATCCAAATCGGAAAAGAAGCAGTAAAGCTGTCACTGTTTGCAGATGACATGATACTATACATAGAGAATCCTAAAGATCCTACCAGAAAACTACTAGAGCTAATCAATGAATTTGGTAAAGTAGTAGGATACAAAATTAATGCACAGAAATCTCTTGCATTTCTATACACTAATGACGAAAAATCTGAAAGTGAAATTAAGAAAACACTCCCGTTTACCATTGCAACAAAAAGAATAAAATATCTAGGAATAAACCTACCTAAGGAGACAAAAGACCTGTATGCAGAAAATTATAAGACACTGATGAAAGAAATTAAAGATGATACAAATAGATGGAGAGATATACCATGTTCTTGGATTGGAAGAATCAACATTGTGAAAATGACTATACTATCCAAAGCAATCTACAGATACAATGCAATCCCTATCAAACTACCAATGGCATTTTTCACAGAACTAGAACAAAAAATTTCACAATTTGTATGGAAACACAAAAGACCCTGAATAGCCAAAGCAATCTTGAGAACGAAAAATGGAGCTGGAGGAATCAGGCTCCCTGACTTCAGACTATATCACAAAGCTACAGTAATCAAGATAGTTTGGTACTGGCACAAAAACAGAAATACAGATCAATGGAACAAGAGAGAAAGCCCAGAGATAAACCCACGCACATATGATCACCTTATCTTTGATAAAGGAGGCAAGCATATACAGTGGAGAAAAGACAGCCTCCTCAATAAGTGGTGCTGGGAAAAGTGGACAGATGCATGTAAAAGTATGAAATTAGAACACTCCCTGACACCATGCACAAAAATAAACTCAAAATGGATTAAAGACCTAAGTGTAAGGCCAGACACTATCAAACTCTTAGAGGAAAACATAGGCAGAACACTCTATGACATACATCACAGCAAGATTCTTTTTGACCCAGCTCCCAGAGAAATGGAAATAAGAACACAAGTAAACAAATGGGACCTAATGAAACTTAAAAGCTTTTGCACAGCAAAGGAAACCATAAACAAGACCAAAAGACAACCATCAGAATGGGAGAAAATATTTGCAAATGAAGCAACTGACAAAGGAGTAATCTCCAAGATTCACAAGCAGCTCATGCAGCTCAATAACAAAAAAACGAACAACCCAATCCAAAAATGGGCAGAAGACCTAAATAGACATTTCTCCAAAGAAGATATACAGATTGCCAACAGGCACATGAAAGAATGCTCAACATCACTAATCATTAGAGAAATGCAAATCAAAACTACAATGAGATATCATCTCACACCGGTCAGAATGGCCATCATCAAAAAATCTACAAACAATAAATGCTGGAGAGGGTGTGGAGGAAAGGGAACACTCTTGCACTGTTGGGGGGAATGTAAATTGATACAGCCACTATGGAGAACAGTATGGAGGTTCCTTAAAAAACTAAAAATAGAACTACCATATGACCCAGCAATCCCACTACTGGGCATATACCCTGAGAAAACCATAGGTCAAAAAGAGTCATGTACCAAAATGCTCACTGCAGCTCTATTTACAATAGCTAGGACATGGAAGCAAACTAAATGTCCATCATCGGATGAATGGATAAAGAAGATGTGGCACATATATGCAATGGAATATTACTCAGCCATAAAAAGAAATGAAATGGAGGTATTTGTAGTGAGGTGGATGGAGTTAGAGTCTGTCATACAGAGTGAAGTAAGTCAGAAAGAGAAAAACAAATACAGTATGCTAACACATATATATGGAATCTAAGGGAAAAAAAAAAAAAAAAGGTCATGAAGAACCTAGTGGCAAGACGGGAATAAAGACACAGACCTACTAGAGAATGGACTTGAGGATATGGGGAGGGGGAAGGGTAAGATGTGACAAAGTGAGAGAGTGTTATGGACATATATACACTACCAAACGTAAAATAGATAGCTAGTGGGAAGCAACCGCATAGCACAGGGAGATCAGCTCTGTTCTTTGTGACCACCTAGAGGGGTGGGATAGGGAGGGTGGGAGGGAGGGAGATGCAAGAGGGAAGAGATATGGGAACATATGTATATGTATAACTGATTCACTTTGTTATAAAGCAGAAACTAACACACCATTGTAAAGCAATTATACTCCAATAAAGATGTTAAAAAAATAAATAAATAAACTCAAATTGGATTAAAGCCTTAAATGTAAGACCTGAAGCCGTAAAACTCCTAGAAGAAAACATAGGCAGTATGCTCTCTGACATCATCCTTAGCAATAATTTTTTGGATATGTCCCCTCAGGCAAGGGAAACAAAAGTAAAACAAACAAATTGGACTACATCAAACTAAAAAGCTTTTACACAGCAAAGGAAGCTAGCTATCAACAAAATGAAAAAGCAGCCTACAGAATGAGAGAGGGTATTTGCATATGATATATCCAATAAGGGGTTAATATCCAAAATACACAAAGAACTCACACAACTCAACATCGAAAAATCAAACAACTCAATTAAAAAATGGGCAGAGGATCTGAATAGAAATTTTTCCAAAGAAGACGTACAGATGGCCAACAGACACATGAAAATGCTCAACATCACTAATCATCAGGCAAATGCAAATCAATACTACACTGAGATACAATCTCACATCTGTCAGAATGGCTATTATCAAAAAGACAAGAGATAAATGCTGGCAAATGTGGAGAAAAGGGAACACTTGGTGTACTGTTGACAGGACTATATACTGGTGCAGCCACTCTGGAAAACAGTATGGTGGTTCCTCAAAAAGTTAAAAATAGAACTACCATATGACTCAGCAATCCTACTTCTGGGTATATATCCAAAGGAAATAAAATCACGACCTCAAAGAGATATCTGCACTCCCATGTTCACTCCAGCATTATTCATAATATTTAAAATGTGGAAGCAACCTAAGTGTCTATACATGGATGAATGGATAAAGTAGATGTGATATATATATTTATATAAAATATTATATAAAATATATAACGTATATTACTTATATATTATATATAATATATATAAAATAGAATATTACTTGTTTATTAAAAAGGGCGATATTCTGACATTTGCCACAACAAAGATGGATCTTGAGGGCATTATGCTAAATGAAATAAGTCAGACGGAGGAAGACAAATGCTGTATGTTCTCACTTATATGCTTATATGTGGAATCTAAAAACGCTGAGCTCACAGAAACGAGGAGTAGATTGATGGTTACCAGACGCTGGGTTGTGGGGGAAATGGGGAGACGGTGGTCAAAGAGTACAAACTTTCAGTTATAAGATGAGTAAGTTCCAGGATCTAATATACAGCGTGGTGACTACAGGTAAAAATACTGTACTGTATACTTGAATGGTGCTATGACAGATCTTAAATGTTCTCACCATAAAAACAACAACAACAACAAAATGGTAATTATGTGAGGAGAAGGATTTGTTAAGTAATCTTATTGTGGTAAACATTCTGCAACATATACTTGTATCAAACCATTACACTGTATACCTTAAACTTACACAGTGTTATATGTCAATTATATCTCAATAAAGCCGGGGGAAAAAATCAATAGTCAGCTACAAAGCAGGAATTGAATGCACACTTAAAAGTCCCACATCATTCTTACTAACAACGTAAGATTTTGCATCTTATCAATGACTGAAAAACCATACTATCGAACTGTTAAATCTCTCACAAACCCCAGAAAGAGGAGACTATTTTTTATTAAAGAGAAATATTTTGAAAAATTTTACATCTATTTCCTAGGAAAGCAACAAAATTGTCACCGTATAAGATACATATAGCAGGGTTTGAGAGACAAGATTCTTATTATTGAAAAGGCCATACATTGGATTAAAAAATCCTTTCTGATTAATACAATTTCAAGAATGTAATTTATACATTTAAGAGCTGAATGGGGCCTTTTGGTAGAAAGATAGTGCAGTGAAATTTAAAACATCATTATCAATGCTAAAGACAGAAGATTCTGTAGTACATTAAAATTCATAGAACTTTCAATTAGTCTGGTATTAGCTTTATTTATCTGACAAAAATAGAACAAGCTGAATGTATAGTAAGAACTTTGTTGCGTTCTCATTGCTTAGGTATTCATACCTCGTAAGAGCTGTTCCTGTTTTACCACAAGCCCCTGGTATTTTTTAAAGGTTTTTTCATAATCTTTTCTCAAGGTTTGGTTTTCAGGGTCTTCATCAAGTAAACAAGTTAAGGATCATCCATATTCACTGAAGCAAAGAAAACCTAATGAAAAATACTATGAAGAACAGTGCTAATAAATTTTATGTGCAATTTTATCCAGTTATTTTCTGTAACCAATAGTTTAATTAAAATATTATTCCCTGCACAATTGTGTTATAACAGATCTTCTTAACCAAGTGCTCGAGGATGTGCTTGCAGACCTTGGGTGAACACATGTTTAGGCTTCACCAAGTACTTGAATCCTCAGAAATTGTATGTAAATATTTTATGTATGTGCACAAGTCTCTAACTTTCACCAGATTAAAAAATAGGTCCATGAATCAAAAAGGTTACAGCCTTAAAGAATGATTTAGTTAATAAGAATAGTGAATTCCACTTCGGACAGATGTCTAGTATATTGAAAGGACGTTGATTATATCTAAAGCTTTTTAGCACCCTCTTCAGACTACATACAAAAAGAGAAATATCCCAAAGTTAGAGAGAAACAAAATTTAAAAATTATATCTTATAGCCCCAAATAGTCCCTTGGACACCTGCAGAAATAACCAATTACTTCAGTATGAATTCAGGATCCCCAAGCACTCAAAAACATCCCCCTTGTGGAATGCTACTTGCATCACAACACAAGGAAACTTAAGACTTAATAAAATAGTAATATCTTAGGAGAAATGGCCAAAATTCTGATAGGTCATTTTTATATTCCTTCAATTATTGTAATCCACTGATTCTGAGACACATTTATTGCACATCTTAACATCTCCAGAATTTGAATATATCTTATAATCCATGATATGTCATAGTTTTAATTGGAAGCATCTTTTTCCTTTCCCAGTGGTTCATAAATAATGGTGTATCTTACATTCAGTGGTGTCTAATATTTATAGGAATATGATATATCCTAAAAGATCAGTTCTTGTCACCAAGCAATCACAAAGTATAAATTAATGATTGCTAAAAGTCCCATTAGTGGTTCCTCTGTATCCCCCCTGCCTTAGTTTCAATGAATTTTAGGTACATTCAGGAAATTTGGGACTCAAGAAATGACCTGAAGTCTCCAGGATTATTGAGTGGTCCATATGGTTTAAGTCAACACCAATCTAGATGTCAGAAGCTTAAAGCACATAGAGAAAATTGTCTAAACCTGTAAAGATCCTAATTAAGAAAAGTCAAATCTGTGTGTGTGTGTGAGGGTGTATTTTTATAGTGCCTTGGGTATTCCACGAAGGGGAGGTAAAAAACATGAGATATTGGGCACAACAGAAATAATATTTTTACTTTTTAAAAGAGATCAATAAATATTGGGTTCAAAGGAAAGTTACCAATATGACTTGTCATCTGCAAAACATGTCATATTAGACAGATATGAATAAGCCAGGGCCTTCAATTTAGAATTAAAGTTGTAGAAGAAATATGACAAATATCTTCATATATAAGAAATGTGATATTGAAGAAAATATCCTTATTCTATATTGCTTCAGTATGCAAGATTAGAATCAAGGGATAGAAGTTATTGGGAAGTAGACTTTAGTACACTAAGCAAAAAACCATTATAATAAATAGAATGTCAAAACACAGAATGAGCTAAATCAATAAGCAGTGACATGATAAAGAGACTAAATAATCGATTTGTAAGGGAAGTTGCAGAAAAGATTCTTGTATTGAAAGGTTAAAATTGATTCTTTTTAAGGTTCCTTTCACAGGTTCTACGCTTCTGCAGGCATCTCAAATTTGTATGTAAGTCCAAAAATACTTTTTTTAATAATTAGAAAAATAGAATTTAAAACTATGTTCTTCACCAAATTCACACTCATTCCAATCAAAGTCACCTTATTACACAGAGAAAACTACATAAGCAACAGTGGTGAGCCAGACTTCAGCTAACTAAAGGATCTTAAGGGACAAAATAGCACAGTCACTTAGAGACTCAACAATTCAGTTATCCAGGACCACTATTATCTACTCCCTCTAGCTTATCACCTAATCAAAGTTGTAAAAAGATTAAAAAGTATATGTAAAACTATATTCATTCTGATAATTTCAATCTTCATCTTAACCTTCAGCACACTTTTGCATTTTTTCAAGTAATGTGAATGACAAACAAAACAAAATCCTCTCCATCCAAAGCTCACAGCAACAGGCAACAGTGGGGTGAAATGCCGCTTCAAAGGATATCAGTTTTCTTCTTCTTAGAAAGTTCTTCTTGCCAAAGCTCATGTCTTTTTAATTCATGATCAATGATATTCATACACAGAGCTCCAATTTTATAGTGAGTGATAAGTCCATGAAACTGAGAAAAGCTTTAAAGAAGAGTTTTTAGTATGTATTTAAAGGAATACATTTTGTGGCTTCAGGAAATCTGTTTTGGATAAACACTGGTACAAACAATGTAAAATAGACTTGATATACACATTTCAATAAATGAATATGCCCACAGTATACTAGGAAGACATGAAATTGTGAGATTACTTTAAATATATTTTAACACACAACACTTAACCTGAAACGAAATTATTTTTAAGTTAGAAATTACACAGAACACATTTTTGTAATTAACCACCATTTTAACTATTCAGATACCCTCAAAATAAAATTTCAGACTACCACCTAACAAAACTAATAATATAACAGTACTATTATTGAATAAAACTGATACCAGGAAATAAACTAGTGAAGTATTAGCAATTAGGTTTTATATACGTTTCCTAGACAATTTATTCATCCAAGTATTTATTCAGTAAATATTTATTTGCTAATGCTGGCACATTTTTAGAACAGAGGTAAGAAATTCCCGAGAATTTCTGAAAAGTCAGAAACTTTTCACAATGTCTCAATAAGTATCCTTCTAAAGAATATATGTGTATAAATAAAATACATGAATACATAACAGGTATGTGTTTGCAAACATATACTGTGTATACACACACACACACACACACACACACACACACACACACACACACACACAGTTGACCCTTGAACAATGCAAGGGATAGGGGTGCCAACCCTCTGTGTCGTCAAAAATGTATAACTTATAGTGGGTCCTCCATATCTGCAGTTCTGCATCCACAGTTTCAACTGGGGGACCATGTAGTATGGTAGTACATACTTAGTGGAAAAAAAACTATGTATAAGTGGACTCACGCAGTTCAAACCCATGTTGTTCAAGGATCAACTGTATATAAAACAGTAACATTTACTGGCACTTACTCTGGGTCAGGCTTTTTTCTAATACCTTCCTGAAGAGGATGCTCCTATTACTATCCACAATTACAGATGAGGAAACTGAGCACAGAAAGGTTAAGTAATGTAGCCAAGATCACACGGCTAATAAACAGCAGGACTTGGATTCAAAGCCAGAGAGTCTATTTCCAGAGCCCATAACTCTTAAACTCTAAACCATTATATTATCCTACTGTACATGTATATGCATTGGTGAGTGTAGACTGAAAGAAAGAGAGAACAACAAAGAGGACAGAGAATTGGAAATAGAAGTTTAGAGGCAGAGCGTAGTTAGATACATAAGAAGACTGAGAAAACTAGTGATCTACTATCTAAACCAATGACACAGACAGACAGAAATAGATATAGATCAGTACTTTTATTTCCTAATTTTTACACTTACCTGGAAAAGCAAAAAAAGATGTATATTATGTTTGTAGCTAACTCAACACTTTGCTTCCAGTCTTCTCTGAGGACTCTTGCTAATGCACCAAGGGCAGTTTCTAAAGAAAAAGGGGATGTACAAAAATGATCACTCACTTTGCCTCTGATATAAAGGGTAATTGGTTTTAAATGTCTACTATCAATAAATAACAAAGCTAAGATAGAACTGGGACAAAAAGTAGGATGCTTCTTTCCAACACAGAAAGCTATTTTTAAAACTGAAATACTAAAACTCACAACATGCAGCTTTAAGTCTAACTGTAAATAGAAAAATAAAATATGATCTAAATAAAGTAACATAGTAAGTATACCATGGGTGACAATAAAATAATACAACGAACCATTTATTTCTTAATTTTCATTTCCACTTGCTACTGCAGTGCCAGTTTTTTTTTAACATCTGATTTAATGTGTTCATGAATAAGTGAAAAACTAGATTAAGTCTAAAAAAATAATGAGCAGTTTAAAGCAGGCTACCACTGACTTCACTAAAGCAAATTAATAATCAAATAAAACTTATACACAGAAAAATAAGTCTAATATTTTAATGTCATGTTAAATTGATGCCAACAGACATAAATAGAGCAAAAAGTTTTTCACAAAACTAGCTTTAGGGTAGATTGATAAACATCCCTGTTACACCTTTTTCCTGAAAAAGGTAATGAATTGATTAATGAGAATTACTATACATTAAGTAAACATAAAGTAATGAGACTAGTTTCAAATTAGTACTGTTACATGGCTGACTAAATCTTAAAATCATTAAAAATTGAAATATCTGTGTATTACATAGTGATCAAAATGCAACTTTCTATAACAGGCACTGAGGATCTATTGTACTTCGTGGACTGCATTGTAAGTATTTATTATGGTAATGAAAGTATTTAGTTTATTTGAGCTTTCTGGCCATTCAGATTATGAAACAACAAGAATTCAGTATATTACTAATCCACTTAGTGAGGAATTTTTTATACAAACTGAAAAACACCCTATAATAGCATTTCACTGTATTATTCATATTCATAATACAGAGCACTGGTATAATACAGGTTTTGAACAAAATTATTCTGAAGTCAAATAAATAGGTAATATGCAAAAGCTCTAAAAAAGTCCTACTTAATAAAGAATCTGGTTTAGCTTTGCTTAATCCAGTATTTCCAAAGGCATTCATCCTTATAATCCAGAGGATACAGCATTTCTTAGAATATACTTTGGAAAATGATGTACTACAATGTCACAAATTTAGCATTTTTCTTCTTTACTAAAGAACAGAAAAATGTCTCAATAAAAATACAGCTATAGGAATTATACACAGGTTATGAAGAAATAAACCAAAAGAAAATTACAAAGTTTACAACAGATCAAAATATAACCCAAAATTAATTTATAATTTGAGTGCAATCATAATTAAAATTCTGTTAAGATTTTCTTAGAGAATATAATAAAGTGATCTCAAAACAATATATAAGAAAATGTACAAAGACCAGCAACACCACTTTAAAAAAAAGAACTCAACAAATTGGAACATTTCTCCTACATACTCTAAAACTCTAGTCAAAGTACAAAACAAAACAACAACAGTATGATATTGGTATGGAAGTTATCAAACAGATCAATGGAAAAGAAAAGAAAGCATCAAAACATATCTATGAATATATGAGAACAGTATCTGGCACAGAATAAGCTTTCAAGAAGTATCAATTGAATAAAAAAATGGCCAGCATATAGTAGAAAAGCCATTTCAAATCTCTGGGAAAAGAAGGAGTATTCAATAACTAAGCTGGGGAGAGACCTTCAAGATGGCAGAAGAGTAAGACGAGGAGATCACCTTCCTCCCCACAAATACATCAGAAATACATCTACATGTGGAACAACTCCTACAGAACACCTACAACACTGGCAGAAGACCTCAGACCTCCCAAAAGTCATGAAACTCCCCACATGCCTGGGTAGGGGAAAAGAAAAAAGAAAAAACAGAGACAAAAGAATAGGGACAGGACCTGCACCAGTGGGAGGGAGCTGTGAAGGAGGAAAGGTTTCCACACACTAGGAAGCCCCTTCACGGGCGGAGACTGCGGGTGGTGGAAGGGAACCTTCAGACCCACGGAGGAGAGTGCAGCAACAGGGGTGCAGAGGGCAAAGCGGAGAGATTCCCTCACAGAGGAGCGGTGCCGACCAGCACTCAGCAGCCCAAGAGACTTCTCTGCTCACCCGCTGGGACAGATGGGGGCTGGGAGCTGAGGCTCGGGCTTCTGAGGTCAGATCCCAGGGAGAGGACTGGGGTTGGCTGCGTGAACACAGCCTGAAGGGGGCTAGTGCGCCACAGCTAGCCGGGAGGGAGTCCGGGAAAAAGTCTGGACCTGCCTAAGTGGCAAGAGACCATTGTTTAGTGGTGCGCGAGGAGACGGGATTCAGAGCACTGCCTAAACCGTCTCCAGAGACGGGCGCGAGCCGTGGCTATCAGCATGGACACCAGAGACGGGCATAAAACGCTAAGGCTGCTGCTACAGCCACCAAGAAGCCTGTGTGCAAGCACAGGTCACTATCCACACCTCCCCTCCCGGGAGACTGTGCAGCCCTCCACTGCTAGGGTCCCGTGATCCAGGGACAACTTCCCTGGGAGAACACACGGCGCGCCTCAAGCTGGTGCAACGTCCTGCCGGCCTCTGCCGCCCGCAGGCTCAACCTGCATTCTGTACCCCTCCCTCCCCCTGGCCTGAGTGAGCCAGAGCCCCCTAATCAGCTGCTACTTTAACCCCGTCCTGTCTGAGCAAAGAACAGATGCCCTCAGGAGACCTACACGCAAATCCAAAGCTGAACCCCAGGTGCTGTGCGAACAAAGAAGAGAAAGGGAAATCTCTCCCAGCAACCTCAGGAGCAGCAGGTTAAATCTCCACAATCAACTTGATGTACCTGCATCTGTGGAATACCTGAATAGACAACGAATCATCCCAAAATTGAGGCGGTGGACTTTGGGAGCAACGATATAAATTTTTTTTTCCTCTTTCTCTTTTTGTGAGTGTGTACGTGTATGCTTCTTTGTGTGATTTTGTCTGTAGAGCTTTGCTTTTACCATTTGTCCTAGGGTTCTGTCTGTCCATTTTTTTTTTTTTAGTATAATTTTTAGCGCTTGTTATCATTGGTGGATTTGTGTTTTGGTTTGGTTGCTCTCTTCTTTCTTCCCTTTTTATTTTCTTTTTATTACTTTTAAATTTTTTTATTTTTAATAATTATTTTTTATTTAAATAACTTTATTTTCTTTCTTTCTTTCTTTTTTCTCCCTTTTCTTCTGAGCTGTGTGGCTGACAGGGTCTCAGTGCTCCAGCCGGGTGTCAGGCCTGTGACACTGAGGTGGAAGAGCCGAGTTCAGGACACTGGACCACCAGAGAACTCCCGGTTCCACATAATATCAAATGGCAAAAGCTCTCCCAGAGATCTCCATCTCAACACTAAGACCCAGCTCCACTCAATGACCAGCAAGCTACAGTGCTGGACACCCTATGCCAAACAACTAGCAAGACAGGAACACAACCCCACCCATTAGCAGTGAGGCTGCCTAAAATCATAATAAGGTCACAGACACCCCAAAACACACCACCGGACACAGTCCTGCCCACCAGAAAGACAAGATCCAGCCTCATCCACCAGAACACAGGCACTAGTCCCCTCCACCAGGAAGCCTACACAACTCACTGAACCAACCTTAGCCACTGGGGGTGGACACCAAAAACAACGGGAACTACAAACCTGCAGCCTGTGAAAAGGAGATCCCAAACACAGTGAGTTAAGAAAAATGAGAAGACAGAGAAACACACAGTAGATGAAGGAGCAAGTTAAAAACCCACCAGACCAAACAAATAAAGAGGAAATAGGCAGTCTACCTGAAAACGAACTCACAGTAATGATAGTAAAGATGATCCAAAATCTTGGAAACAGAATGGAGAAAATACAAGAAACGTTTAACAAGGACCTAGAAAACTAAAGAGCAAACAAACAATAATGAACAACACAATAAATGAAATTAAAAATTCTCTAGAAGGAATCAATACCAGAATAACTGAGGTAGAAGAACGGATAAGTGACCTGGAAGATAAGATAGTGGAAATAACTATTGCAGAGGAGAATAAAGAAAAAGAATGAAAATAATTGAGGACAGTCTCAGAGACCTCTGGGACAACATTAAACACACCAACATTCGAATTATAGGGGTCCCAGAAGAAGAAGAAAAAAAGAAAGGTTCTGAGAAAATATTTGAATAAATTAGAATTGAAAACTTCCCCAGTATGGGAAAGGAAATAGTTAATCAAGTCCAGAAAGCACAGAGAGTCCCATACAGGATAAACCCAAGGAAAAACACGCCAAGACACATATTAATCAAACTATCAAAAATGAAATACAAAGAAAAAATATTAAAAGCAGCAAGGGAAAAACAACAAATAACACACAAGGGAATCCCCATAAGGTTCACAGCTGATCTTTCAGCAGAAACTCTGCAAGCCAGAAGGGAGTGGCAGGACATATTTAAAGCGATGAAAGGGAAAAACCTACACCCAAGATTCCTCTACCCAGCAAGGATCTCATTCAGATTCGACAGAGAAATTAATATCTTTACAGACAAGTGAAAGCTAAGAGAATTCAGCACCACAAAGCCAGCTTTAGAAAAAATGCTAAAGAAACTTCTCTAGGTGGGAAACACAAGAAAAAGACTCACAAAACAAACCCAAAACAATTAAGAAAATGGTAACAGGAACATACATATTGATAATTACCTTAAATGTAAATGGATTAAATGCTCCAGCCAAAAGACGTAGACGGGCTGAATGGATACAAAAACAAGACCCATATATATGCTGTCTAAAAGAGACCCACATCAGACCAAGGGACACATACAGACTGAAAGTGAGGGGATGGAAAAAGATATTCCATGCAAATGGAAATCAAAAGAAAGCTGGAGCAGCAATTCTCATATCAGACAAAATAGACTTTCAAATAAAGACTATTACAAGAGACAAAGAAGGACACTACATAATGATCAAGGGATCAATCCAAGAAGAAGATATAACAATTGTAAATATTTATGCACCCAACACAGGAGCACCTCAATACATAAGGCAAATGTTAACAGCCATAAAAGGGGAAATCAACAGGAACACAATCATAGCAGAGGACTTTACACTGCACTTTCACCAATGGACAGATCATCCAAAATGAAAATAAATAAGGAAACACAAGCTTTAAATGTTACATTAAACAAGATGGACTTAATTGATATTTATAGGACATTCCACCCAAAACACAACAGAATACACTTTCTTCTCAAGTGCACACACAGAACATTCTCTAGGATAGATCATATCTTGGGTCACAAATCAAGCCTTGGTAAACTTAAGAAAACTGAAATCGTATCAAGTATCTTTTCCAACCACAATGCTATAAGACTCAATGCTATAAGATATCAATTACAGGAAAAAATCTGTAAAAAATACAAACACATGGAGGCTAAACAATACACTACTTAATGACCAAGAGATCACAGAAGAAATCAAAGAGGAAATCAAAAATACCTAGAAACAAATGACAATGAAAACACGATGGCCCAAAACCTAAGGGATGCAGCAAAAGAAGTTCTAAAAGGGAAGTTTATAGCAATACAAGCCTACCTAAAGAAACAAGAAACATCTCAAATAAACAACCTAACCTTACACCTAAAGCAATTAGAGAAAGAAGAACAAAAAAAAAAAAAAACCCAAAGTTAGCAGAAGGAAAGAAATCATAAAGATCAGATCAGAAATACAGGAAAAAGAAATGAAGGAAACAATAGCAAAGATCAATAAAAATAAAAGCTGTTTCTTTGAGAAGATAAACAAAATTGATAAACCATTAGCCAGACTCATCAAGAAAAAAAGGGAGAAGACTCAAATCAATAGAATTAGGAATGAAAAAGGAGAACAACTGACAGTGCAGAAATACAAAGGATCATGAGAGATCACTTCAAGCAACTATATGCCAATAAAATGGACAACCTGGAAGAAATGGACAAATTCTTAGAAAAGCACAACCTTCCGAGACTGAACCAGGAAGAAATAGAAAATATAAACAGACCAATCACAAGCACTGAAATTGAGACTGTGATTAAAAATCTTCCAACAAACAAAAGCCCAGGACCAGAGGGCTTCACAGGAGAATTCTATCAAACATTTAGAGAAGAGCTAACACCTATCCTCCTCAAACTCTTCCAAAATATAGCAGAGGGAGGAACACTCCCAAACTCATTCTATGAGGCCACCGTCACCCAGATACCAAAACCAGACAAAGATGTCACAAAGAAAGAAAACTACAGGCCAATATCACTGATGAACATAGATGCAAAAGTCCTCAACAAACTACTAGCAAACAGAATCCAACAGGACATTAAAAGGATCACACACGATGATCAAGTGGGGTTTATCCCAGGAATGCAAGGATTCTTTCATATACGCAAATCAATCGATGTGATACACCATATTAACAAATTGAAGGAGAAAAACCATGTGATCATCTCAATAGATGCAGAAAAAGCTTTCGACAAAATTCAACACCCATTTATGATAAATAACCCTAGAGAAAGTAGGTATAGAGGGAACATACCTCAACATAGTAAAGGCCATATATGACAAACCCACAGCCAACATCGTTCTCAATGGTGAAAGACTGAAACCATTTCCTCTAAACTCAGGAACAAGACAAGGATGCCCACTCTCAGCACTATTATTCAACATAGTTTTGGCAGTTTTACCCAGAGCAATCAGAGAAGACAAAGAAATAAAAGGAATCCAAATCGGAAAAGAAGAAGTAAAGCTGTCACTGTTTGCAGATGACATACTATACATAGATAATCCTAAAGATGCTATCAGACAACTACTAGAGCTAATCAATGAATTTGGTAAAGTAGCAGGATACAAAATTAATACACAGAAATGTCTTCCATTCCTATACTCTAAGGATGAAAAATCTGAAAGAGAAATGAAGGAAACACTCCCATTTACCACTGCAACAAAAAGAATAAAATACCCAGGAATAAACCTACCTCAGAAGACAAAAGACCTGTATGCAGAAAACTATAAGACACTGATGAAAGAAATTAAAGATGATACAAACAGATGGAGAGATATACCATGTTCTTGGATTGGAAGAATCAACACTGTGAAAATGACTAAACTACCCAAAGCAATCTACACATTCAACGCAATCCCTATCAAACTACCAATGGCATTTTTCACAGAACTAGAACAAAAAATTTCACAATTTGTATGGAAACACAAAAGACCCCAAATAGCCAAAGCAATCTTGAGAAAGAAAAACAGAGTTGGAGGAATCAGGCTCCTGGACTTCAGACTATACTACGAAGCTACAGTAATCAAGGCAGTATGGTACTGGCCCCAAAACAGAAATACAGATCAATGGAACAGGATAGAAAGCCCAGAGATAAACCCATGCACATATGGTCACCTTATTTTTGATAAAGGAGGCAAGAATATACAATGGAGAAAAGACAGCCTCTTCAATAAGTGATGCTGGGAAAACTGGACAGCTACATGTAAAAGAATGAAATTAGAACACTCCCTAACACCATACACAAAAATAAACTCAAAATGGATTAAAGACCTAAATGCAAGGCCAGATACCATAAAAGTCTTAGAGGAAAATATAGGCAGAACACTCTATGACATAAATCACAGCAAGATCCTTCTTGACCCATCTCCTAGAGAAATGGAAATAAAAAGAAAAATAAACAAATGGGACCTAATGAAACTTAAAAGCTTTTGCACAGCAAAGGAAACCATAAACAAGATGAAAAGACAACCCTCAGAATGGGAGAAAATATTTGCAAATGAAGCAACTGACAAAGGATTAAACTCTGAAATTTACAAGCAGCTCATGCAGCTCAATATAAAAAAAAAAAAAACAAACAACCCAATCCAAAAATGGGCAGAAGACCTAAATAGACATTTCTCCAAAGAAGATATACAGATTCCCAACAAACACATGAAAGAATGCTCAACATCACTAATCATTAGAGAAATGCAAATCAAAAGTACAATGAGGTATCACCTCACACCAGTCAGAATGGCCATCATCAAAAAATCTACAAACAATAAATGCTGGAGAGGGTGTGGAGAAAAGGGAACCCTCTTGCACTTTTGGTGGGAATGTAAACTGATATAGCCACTATGGAGAACAGTATGGAGGTTCCTTAAAAAACTACAAATAGAAGTACCATACAACCCAGCAATCCCACTACTGGGCGTATACCCTGAGAAAACCATTAATTCAAAAAGAGTCATGTACCACAATGTTCACTGCAGCTCTATTTACAATAGCCAGGACATGGAAGCAACCTAAGTGTCCATCGACAGATGAATGGATAAAGAAGATGTGACACATATATACAATGGAATATTAGTCAGCCATAAAAAGAAACGAAATTGAGTTACTTGTAGTGAGGTGGATGGACCTAGAGTCTGTCATACAGAGTGAAGTAAATCAGATAGAGAAAAGCAAATACTGTATGCTAACATATATGGAATCTAAAAAAAAAAAAAACAAGAAAAAAAGTGGTTCTGAAGAACCTAGGGGCAGGACAGGAATAAAGATGCAGAGGTAGAGAATGGACTTGAGGACATGGGGAGGGGGAAGGGTAAGCTGTGACAAAGTGAGAGAGTGGCATGGACATATATACATTACCAGTTGTAAAATAGATAGCTAGTGGGAAGCAGCCGCATAGCACAGGGAGATCAGCTCAGTGCTTTGTGACCACCTAGAGGGGTGGCATAGGGAGAGTGGGAGGGAGACGCAAGAGGGAGCAGATATGGGGATGTACGTATATGTATAGCTGATTCACCTTGTTATAAAGCAGAAACTAACACACCGTTGTAAAGCAATTATACTCCAATAAAGATGTTAACAAAAAAAAACTAAGTTGGAATAACTGGCTATACAATGTGGAAAAAAATAAAATTACATCTCTACCTGTCACTTTCAACAAAAATGAATTCCAGGGCCAAGCACTTTAGGAACAGCAGAGTAAAGACCTGCAAAAATCCACACTCTTCCATAAGCAAATATAATACTGGTAAATTTTTTCAAAATCAACTCTTTTAGAACTCTGTAAATTAGTTTTGCAAAAACTCAAGAAGTGTTTATTTAAGAAATATGGCTGACTTGGTAAAAACAGTGAGCTCTGTGGCATTTCAACTTGCCCAAATCCATCCCCTCTGTGCAACTTTGTGGAAACTTTGAAAACCAACAGCATCACAACCATGCTATCTGTGAAAAACAGTAGCCCAGCAGCAACTGGAGGAAGCAGAACAGTGTGGTGTCCCCCCCAAATTCCCACTCCGGTGAACTGTCAATATCTTGTCCATCAGGGTACTTGCTGAAAAGCTCCATTCCCATGGTTTGGCTTTATTTGACCTGACTCAGAGATTGCTCTCACAAACAGCCTTAGACCCAGGGCATTTGTTGAAAACTACCAGCAGCAACATTGCAGCTATGCGCAGCAGCCTAGCCAACTTGAGGTAACAAGAGGCTGACCAAAACACTTTAAAAGGAAAAACTGGGAAATGAGATATTCACTGGGTCTTTGAAAGACTCCAACACATTCCTCGGACTCCAGAAGGCCCGGCACACACGCAGGAATGTGCACATGCCAGGGGAAGACCTAAAAAAGCCTAACCTCTCATCTCTGGCCAACCTTGAGGCAATATTCAAGCAGGAATTGAAGGCTAAGGCTTGTAAACTACTTCCCTGAGCACTGAAGACATCCTCCCACCCACATGTACACACCCACAGCCCCTCAGCAAAGGCTGGGGCGCTGTGTGCCAGGCATTTAAAGAAATCTCTATCTAATCATTAGTTACCACTAAACTAACTGAGCAGAGGCTTCAGTGACTGCAGAGACAAAGAATACAGACTTTACAGTAATTAATTAATCCAGGAAACTCATTAAACAAATAAACAGCAGATATAACAAGTCCGGGAAGGAGTGGAAATCTGATTTCCAGAGTTGCCCCAATATTATTTCAACAACAACAAAAAATACAGCACATGCAAAGAAACAGAGGACAGTATTTGCCATACTCAGAAAACACAGCATTCAATAGAAACTGTCCATGAGGAAGCTCACATTTTGAACTTATGAGACAATGATTTTAAATTATGTGAAGTTACTGTAAATATATTGAAAGAACTAAAGGAAATCATGTCTAAAGAATTAAAGGAAAATATGAGAAGGTATGAGAATTATGTCTCACCAAACAAAGAATATCAATAAGGAGATACAAATTATACAAAATGAACCAAATAGAAATTCTGAAGTTGCAAGTATGATTTCTGAAATGAAAAATTCATTAGAAGGTCCTAACAGCAGATGTGAATCAGAAAAAAAAATCAACAAATGTAAAGGCAGGTTAATTAAGATTATCCAGTCTGAGGAACAGAAAGAAAGAAATAGAGCTTCAAAGACCTATATGACATCAACAAGCTTACTAACACGGGGGTCCCAAGGGGAAAGGATAGAGAGGAAGGAGCTAGATAAATATTTAACAAAATAATGGTCCAATCTTCCTAAACTTGATTAAAAACATTAATCTACATATCCAAGAAGCTCCACAAATTCCAAGCAAGATAAACTCAAAGATATGACCACCTAAACACATCATAAGTCAAACTGGCAAACGCCAAAGGTAAAGCAAATGTTGAAAGTAGCAAGAGAAAATCAATTCAACATGTACACATGGTCCTCAATAAGGTTAACAGTTGGTTTCACATCAGTAACCATGCAGACATGAAGCCAGTGGGATGACATATTCAAATTGTAAAAGAAAAAGACTGTCAACCAGTAATTCTATATCCAGCAAAACTACCCTTTAAACAGAAGAAAAGTTATTCCTAGGTAAACAAAAACTTAGACAATTTGTTGCTAGTAGACCTTTTCTATGAGAGATACTAAAGGGATTCCATCAGGCTGAAATGCAAGGACACTAGAGAGTAACTTAAGTCCAAACAGAGGAAAAAAGAGCACCGGTAAAGGTAACTCTCTCTATATATAAACATAAAAGACATTATAAACATATTTTTGATTGTATTATCTTCTTCTATCTGATTTTAAAGTGCATACATCAATAATTATATTACTTGCTGATAGGCTGATAATGTATGCAGATGTAATATGTTTGAAATAATAGTATAAAGGTATGGGGTAGGAATAGAGGTATACTGAAGCAAAGTTTTTGTATATTGTTAAAATTATGTTGACATTAACTTAAACTAGATTTTTAAAATTTAAGATGGTATCTGTAATCCTAGGGTAACCACTTAGAAAATAATTCAGGAAAACACAGTAAAGGAACAACAAAAGAATTAAAATGGTGTACTAGACAATATTTCACACAAAAGAAGGCAGTAATGGAGAAACAGAAGAACAAAAAAAGATAAAAGACATATAGAAAACACAAAGTGTTAGATGACAATCCTTTATGAGTAATTATGTTAATGGTAAATAGAATAAACACGTCAATCAAAAGGCAGATTGTTTGAACGTATTAAAAAAATATGATCCAACTGTATGCATTCTACAACAGAAACACTTCAGATTCAAAGACACAAATAGGGTGAAAGTAAAAGAATGGAAAAAGATATGTCATGCAAAAAAAAAAAAAAAAAGACATTAGACTGAAAAAAACTATTTCTAAGTACATAAAAGAAAAAGGATGTATAGTTGACCCTTGAACAACATGAGTTTGAACTGCACAGGCCCATTTATACTTGAACGTGGGTTTAAACTTATGTATGCATAAGTGGACCCAGGCAGTTCAAACCCATGTTGTTTAAGGGTCAACTGTACATGATCCGTGGTTGGTTGCATCCGCAGATGTAAGGATATGGAGGACTAACTATGGGACTTGAGCATCTGCAGATTTTGGTATCCTTGGCAGGCCTCAGAACCAATCCCCCATGGATATCAAGGGATGACTGTATATATAATACATATATATATAAAAGAAAAAGAATGTATACTCATATGTAAATATACATATATTCACATGTATATATAAATTCAAACTTCACAGGGTAGGAAATCCAGAAGTCTAGTGACATGAGAAAAAGATCAAATTCATTAGAAATCAGGCAAATACAACTTAGAACAAAGAGATATTGTTTATTACCAACAACGCAGTGGCAAAAATGTTTAAGTTTTATAGCCTTCATATTCCATTGGTCTGGAGAGACAGTGGCACAACCACTTTGGAGGACAATTCAGAAATAACCCTAAGACATTATGACCTGCATTTCTGTATGACCTTTGTTTCTGTGTACACACACTTAAAAAACCCTTGCCTGTGTATATAAGATATGAACAAAGATGTTCACTAAAGTTCCCTACTGAAAACTTTGGAAACAACCAAATGACCATCAAAAGGGGAATGGCTAAAGAATATGCATAACTTCATAAAATACAATAATCAAAAGTAGTTCAAAACTAATTACACTGTATGTATCTATACGCATATAATCTTGAAACATTACTACATGGAGAAAAAATTACCAAGTAAGTGTGATATAATTAACATAAAAATTCATATAAGGTAATACTCTATTTTTAATACAGGAAAAAAACCTATATATATATATGTTTAAATATATGGAAAAGATCTGGAAGAATGTACTCCAAATTCCTAACAGATTATAGACTAATGGTCAAAGGGGGTTTTACCTGTAATACTCTAATTCTTTAAAAAGAATATATTAATATATGAGTTGTATAATTTAGAAAATACTTAAAATGTACAAATTTCCTAACTGGAATATTGGTAATATCCTGTGACTCTCTGGACAGATCTCTGGATATATTTTCCATGCTACAAAGCATTGATGTGCACTGTGCAGCTTCCATAAAAGGAGTTTGACAATAGATAAAAAAGTATTCCTTCACATGTGATGGAAATCATATCATAACAATATCTTCCATGTTTTATTTTTGGCAAAAGT
Organism: Balaenoptera ricei; assembly: GCF_028023285.1. NCBI lineage: Eukaryota > Metazoa > Chordata > Mammalia > Artiodactyla > Balaenopteridae > Balaenoptera > Balaenoptera ricei. Next base: position 132,400,682 of record NC_082639.1, read on the forward strand.
GTAATCAGAAAATTATAATAATTCTATAGTGGTATTCTACAGTGGTATTACTGAGAAAAAAGGTTTTAAGAGCATTATATCTCCGTTTTCTTTTATTACCCAGCACTTCTAAGGAAAAGAAAGCAAATACTTGGCATCAAAATCAATCTAAATGAAATTTAAAAGATTACTATTTTTGGCTGTGCTACTAAAAGAAAACTAATATTGGAACTGTAATTTAATAAAAGCATATACATACATGTGCAAATGTCAGAAGTCTGATATTTTATCCTAATTGAAAGAATAAAAAGTCTTCCAGAATAGAAGAAAAAATAAAAAGTCTTCCAGAATAGAAGAAAGAAAAGATTCAGTACCATTAATGCTTTACTTTTCTGGTTTAAATTATTAGTGAATCCTCCAGAGAATATTTAAATGTTATGCCCACATGTTAAGAAATTTGAGTAAGAAGGAAAGTAATAAAGAGCTGGAAAATAAGTGCATTCCTAAGCTTGATATAAATAATTTTGGCTTACCCCTCTATGATAATAAATTTAAAAATCATATTTCACAATAATAATTCTACTTTAAATATTTATAGATAAGTCTATAAATTCAAGTCTATAAATTCTACCATTCAATAGTAGTTCTTCCAAGTTATCAGGATTTCGAGCAAGCTGTAGGATCAAGGCAGAACCCCGAACCTTGTCAGGAATATCTTCATATAATAATTCAATGTACTCATCCATGTCATTAATGTTAGCAACTTCATCAATCTGAAACAAAGGAAGAGGAAGGAAGTACTCTAAAAGAATAATGCTCAACAGAGCCAATGTCAAAGGAATGGTATTCTGTGATCAATAAACTGCCCCTGATTGTAAGAGACAAGTTTTCAAAGGACTTACAGTTGCCATCTTTTTGTAGAGGGGGAAATTAGACCTTTGGGTGATAGGACTCCTGAGTGAAAGTAGTCATAAACCATATGATAAAATGGGATGTACATAAACTCTAAAACTGGCCTATTTATATTGATAAAGTATCTTAAATGTAATGCAAAATAGTATCTACCATAATAAATTAAACATACTTTAAAACATAGTACAATAAGAATATTTAAAACATTTCACAACTTATTTATCAAAATAAATTATGTCTAAAAGACACATCCAATAATTTTTACCTTTATTAAATACTGATTTTCTACCTTTTTCAGGTACTTTAAGTTCAACCATTTTTTAAAATTCCACATTTGTTTAATGTGATTGCATGAATTATTGATGGTAAAAAGCAATACCTTAGAATCAATTCTCTATTAGATAAAAATAGTCTTACCTCCATTCCTTCAAAAGGAGGTGGATCTTTAGGCTTGCTTGATTTTTCTTTTTTTTCTGTAAAAAGATTTTTTTCTTATGAGAAGAACAACGTTTTTAGGTTTCTGGGTAATTTTTATTTTCAGCAGCTGAGTTTAATTCTAGCTAAGTTGGGGATCTTCAAATGGGTAATTTATGAAATAACCTTTTTTCCAATGTATAAAAAATGCTCATCTATAATGCATTTGTTCTAATAAGGATATCACGGAGAGTATAATAAAATCTATAAATAATCTCCAAGTTATGTTAGGTAGCAATTTAAACTCCCTCTTTGGCTAACATTTTAGGTATGTAAATAGCCAGACTCTCCAACAAGAAGCAAAATACTCCATTTTAAGTTTTCTTTCTTTTCCTAATTCACATTTAAGGTAAGAATAGGAAAATCAATAAGGCAAAGAAAAACTAATGAGTTGAGTAATATAAAAACTAAAATAAAAATTAACAAAGGAAAAGGAAAAGAAATAACTTGGATAAAGTTAAAAGGCTAAAATACGGTTGCTGATTTTTTAAACAAAATTAGGATCATAAATTAAAAGGCAAATGTTTAATATTTGTGTTAATTTAATCCTCACTTGTTCCCAAATGAATTAAAGACGTATTCAAAGGTGTTGAACACAACTTTGAGTCATTTTTTATGTTGAATTATTTGATTCACAGCAGAACTTCATTTTGTAAAAAAGAATTATCAAAAATGCTTCACTGCTCTGATCTGGGTCAAAAACCTAAGCAATGAATGCACATTAAAATAAGTTCAAGTAGTATCAAACTTTTGATTCTATAATTAGCAAATGTTTTACATATAATAGGAATTAGCCCTGATTGTTTTCAGAGGAAGGTAGCCGTTATGGACAAAGTTATGTTTTCTTAACAGCTAGATTTTTCCTCAAACAGATAATTTACTATGACACTGATTTTAATTAAGCAAAGAAAAAAAATACTTATAGTAAAGAATCACATAATCAAATAACTATTATTGTTTTGTTTCAACCACTTTTAGGGCTAGGTTTCTGCCTTTGAAATAGTGAATATCAAGTAAAAAAGAAAGAAAATGGAATAGTTTTTAAAAATAAGTGTACATATACTATAGTATAGCATTTCATATATGCCTCCAAACATTAATATCCATATAGAGAAACATATTGATTTGAATTAATTTATCTACTTATGATAACATGAAAATTTCCTCATATTCCTCTAATTTCTGGGGAAGGAGGTGAGAAGACTGATTTACTCTGAAAACTCAGTGAAAGGGTTTTCATTCATTTAAAGATATTTTATTACAAATGCCCTCGTAATTATATTAATTTAGTATTAGGAAAGATCAATTTTATCTATATTGTACAACCTACAGTAAGTACACACACATCTTAAAAGAGCATAGAATTTATTTTTCTCACTTACTTATTGAAGCTATCTCTCATCATTTAGTAACACTGTTAACAGGAATATTGTATCAAAAAATAGTTAATAAAATTTTTGATAATATTTTCCTTATAGCACTTATTATTAACAATTAATAGGTATACACTGAATGCCAGCTATGTAGTTGGAAACAATCAAATTCAAAATGCTCATTTTTGCTTTTAAATAAATTCACAGCTATTCAATTCATTCAACACACATATATTGATCATATAAAGTGTGTTAGATACTATATACAGCAACAATTAATGAAAGTATATATTAGGCACAAGGCATTTTATTTGCTGTGGATGGAGAGAGAAGACTGTTTAATCTGAAAAAAGTCCAAATGAATTTTCTCTTTCATTTTTCTATTTAATACAATCAAAACTTAAGTATAAGTTATTTCAAGGGTACCATATTTTAGAACTCACCAATGATAAAAGAAAGATGTATGTAAACTTAATAAATACTATGAAATGGAATAACTAACCATTGAATAATCTGAGATGACTTTCCATTCAAATGTCTGTACTCTCGTTTTGTTTTGGGTTTGGATTATTTGAAAATGTCTTCTATAAATAATCAACTGCTTAGCTCTAATATTTTAATGGCTTGGTTCTTTTATGAGGTAATTAAAGATAGAAGAATGGTAACAACAAAGACGTTTAGGAATGAAAAGGTAATGTTTTCCTAACAAAGATTCACAAAACTTATGCATATGACATATATTTTAACATTTAAGTAAGTAATCCATTCAAATTATCAATTAAATGTCAATAAAAAATTTAGAAAATATAAATCTAGTTGCTGGGGTAGAGAAAACAGGTTTTCTGCTCCCAATTTTCTCCTTTTATTATTCTAGAATCAATATGATATTTGCTTTTTTACTCTTTATTTCAGCACATGTGTACACACACAGTATGAAATAGATCATTTTGGAGGCATCTAACATAAAGCTTGGCATGTAGGAAACTAGTATGTTTCTTTATTCTTTCATTCACTTACTTAGAGCACTGGCAAAAGAAAACTCACCATTCAAATATCAAAAGTACAAACCATAGTCAAACAACTCTGGTTTTGCATTAAAAAGTTAGGAATTCTTCTGCTTACCTTTTCCTGACGCTGAATCACGGCGGTTCTGGAGATAGTACAACAGCTGTTCTACCTCATTTAGCTTTGAGGGATGAATGAGTTTACATTCTTCAACCACCTTTCGTGCCAGGGAAGTTATATCTGTGTTGGCATTGAGACTCTTAAGACGAATACTGCAGGCATATCAGAATTTTCCAACTCAGGTATTATTAAAGTAAGTGATAACTTAAACAATACTTCTTTTAAATAATTTACAAAACATTTAAATGTACCTAACATAGTCTCTTTTAGTAAAATATAATAAAGTATTAGATATAATTAGGCTTAGAAAAAAATGCAAAGCAATGATTTTCCTTGAGCTGGACAAATGAGATAACAAAAGGAATGGTAAAATCTACATCTGACTCTTCTAGGCAGGATAGCATATCCAGAGAGCTTGTTTTTAAAGTCTTTCTGATATCACATCAAGTTTTTAGTTATTATTAGATGTGAAAATCCATACTGCCAAAAATAAATCATTTTCTTGACCATATTCACAGTCATTTTCTTTTCATTTAGGGGCAAGACACAATATTAATATATTTGGATTCAATTGTTCTGATGGAAATTATATAGAAGACAGAAGAAAACAAAGTAGGATGCATTTTAAGATCTATATGAGTAATGCTGAGGAACAAATAAATATAGTTATACCTGTTAGTATATTAAAAAAAAAAAAAACATGTTCTCCCTCCTTTTTAATTTAATCCAGGAGATTCACTGGAAGGTCAATAAGAAAAGGTTGTTCAAAATCTGGAAACAACTACCAATTTACGTGGATTCATGGCACCAAAGAAAGCTATAAGGACATAAAATTAGGTTCAGGGAAAAGACTCAAACTGGTGGCAAAAGATTCTTGCAAAGCAGATGCATTCATGAAAAGCTTAGATTCAAAAAGAGAAACATAAGAAAGCAGCCACTATGTTGAAATACTTCTTAGTGAAGATGGCCAATTTTTGGAGAGACTCAAGGTATTAGAGGCAACAGGGACAGAGACCTCAGAAAAATGTCCTGCACTCAGCATCTGTGAAATCATTATTCAGATACAGATGATCTCTCCTGAAACAAGTCTAGTAAAGTGATCTGAATACTGTTCACAGCTTTATAGTCATCCTCGAATCTGGTCCTCTTGGGATTCTATAAGCTACCTAATAGCCTTTAATAAATTCCTTTTATGCTTGAATTTTCTAGAGTGGCTTCTAGTGTCTGTAACAAGAACCCTAGCAATACTCTGTCCCTTTATTTTAATTTTTCTCTAATTTATTTGGCTGTTTAAGTTCCTACCTTTTAAATCTTTTAAACTGTTGAATATTTTTGTATAACTTTAGCTGCACATCAGAAAGCAGAGATATAAAGGAGCGTCCATTCAGAGAAAAACTCTCAAAAGACATCTCCATGTTTAATTTTAACAAGAAACTGGGAAATCTTGAGTTTCCATAAATCTGATTGAGAAGAAGCACAACAGAAACTCTATAAACATGTATTTTTGAAATTTTCCTACTAGTTTTTTTTAGAGCAGTTTTAGGTTTACAGAAAATCTGTGCTGAAAGTACAGAGCTACCATATATGTCCCCACTACCCTCCCCCAGTACAGTTTCTTCTATTATTACCATCTTGTGATAGTGTGGTAACTTTGTCACAACTGATGAATCACTACTGATATATTATTAACTAAAGTCTACAGTTTACATTGAGGTTCACTCTTTGTATTGTATAGTTCTGTGCACTTGGACAAATGCATAATTTCATGTATCCACCATTAAAGTAGCATACAAAATAGTTTTGCTACCCTAAAAATGCCCTGTGCTCCACATATTCTCCCCTCCCACCCCCAAACTCCTGACAACTTCTAATCTATTTTTACTTTAGTTTTGCCTTTTCTAGATGGTCATACAGTTGGAATCATACAGTATATAGCTTTTCCAGTCTGGCTTCTTTCATTTAGCAATATTCATTTAGGTTCCTCTATGTCTTTTCATAGCTTGATGGTTGATTTCTTTTTAGTGCGGAATAGTACTTGACTACATGGATGCAACACAGTTTGTTTACCCATTTGCCTACTGAAGGATATCTTGGTTGCTTACAATTGTTGACAGTTATAAATAAAGCTGCTATAAACATTCATGTGCAGGTTTCTGTGTGGAAATACATTTTCAACTCATTTGGGTTAATATCTAGGAGCACAGCTGTTGGATCATATGGTAAGTGTATGTTTAGCTTTGTAAGAAACTGCCAAAATGACTTCCAAAGTAGCTGTACCATTTTGTATTTCCACCAGCAATGAGTGAGTTCCTGTTGCTCTACTTCCTCACCAGCATCTGGTGCTATCAGTGTTTTAGACTTTACACATTTTAATAGGTGCGTAGTAGTATCTTGATTTAATAAAGCAGATTTTTTCTATCTTTTTTAAGATTTATTTTCTACCAATATATATATTAGCAATCTGATTCATCATCTTCTTTCCATCCAAGTAATAGAAAGATTCTCTTCTGTTAGTGTGTACATCTCTCTCCTAAATCCTTCCCTTGTTAAAAGAGACAAAGAAAAAATATGTAGGACTAGAATTTTTAGAAAATGTCAGCTGTATGTTTACTGATTATTTCTAAAATCAAAAAATAGGCCCCCTTCATTAGGCAGCCCATGCCTATTAGTAATACCAAAAACTCATACCAAAAAATGCCCATATTATTTTTGGACCATAACCATAGATTTCTCATAATGAAATGTTCAGAAAACTGGGACTCTGTTGAAGGTGGGCTTACACATTCCTTTATCCGATAAGGGAGAATGAAATACATGTCTTCTGGACCTGAGCCATAGCACTGACTACCACAAATTAATGACAGTTTCATTTCACACCGATCTCAATGTATATGAGTGTCCCCCTCAAAACCCTCACCCCCAGCTGCCACCATTGATAAATCCTCTTAAACTATCAACAAACCATATTCTCCTTTTGGTCCCACAATATGATTCCTCTCCAAATCTTGAGCAGCCAGGTTGAATACCACAAAGTTGGGTTACAGAGGTTTTTCCCATACTGATGTTTAAATCCACTTACACTAGCCAGTTGGTAGTAACTCTTTCCAGGTGGCTCTCTAGTGAATGTACCCCTTGTCTAGAAAGCCTACAGATTTTCAAACAATAACAACATTCTCACTTAATTTTAATTGAATAAGGCTACTGACTACACTATTAAGAACTAAAAACTAAATTTCTCTCATGAAATGTGGATGCATGAGGTTCTAATGGCAAAGACCCCTAATCTGCTAGCTTTTCTATGGAAGTCAAATTAATAAAATCTTAAGAGATGTTACTTTCTCAAAATGCACAAAATTTAGGCAGCAATCACAAACACACAAATGGAAGAAAGTGTGAGAGAACACAAAAAACTGTGAGCACGTGAGTTAAAATCTACAGTGTAGGTATGTATGTGTGCATGTGTATATCTCTTCAATCTAGTGGATTATCCAAAGACTCATTTATTTTTAATGAATTATCTGTGTAATTTAGTCTTTTAACCCAAATAAGCAGAGAGACTACAGATCTTAATAAGACAGTAGGTAGCTTCTCTTTTCAGGTTGCTATACAATAAAGTTTCTTAACTGAAACACCATAAAAATTTGGGGCCAAATAATTTTTTGTTTGTAAGTGCCTATCTTATGCATTGTAGGATGTTTCGCAGCACCCCAGCCTCTATCCACTAGATACCAACAGCACCCTCCAGTTATGACAACCAAAATGTCTCCAGGTATTGCCAAATGTCCCCTGGGGGAAAAATCCTAACCAGCTGAGAACCACTGCTATATATTTAAAATACAGTGCTGTTCAGTGTGCTAAATACTAAATACTATCACATGCACTTATAGCATCCTGAATATACTTAATACCACCAAAACACACTAACTTTTTAACTAGTTCCCAAATCAAAATTATCTATGGGGGGAAGAAAGTTGGGAAAGAATACTAGGTGATCTCAGACCCTCTCTACTTCCACAAAACTACAGAAGGAGCGCAAGATCATCGCCAGCACAACTGAAGACTAACGAAAAAGGCCAGTTCCCAAGGGACTCCTGAAAGTACTATGAAAGCAGGAAGGAAAGTGTGTAGAACACTGGGAGATCTAAGCTCAATTCATTTAGACAGAAAATGCTTGTCCTATTACTAATATCTTTCACAGCGCTAGATTTTTAAGGGATGAATTCAAGGTACATGCCCCATTTGTGAATTCTGGATGTCATATCACTTTCTGTAATTCCAGGGAAGAAAGAACAACACAGGATCCCCTAAAATACAAATTTCCTAAATTAAGCTAAAAAGCCCTATATAAACATATCTTTTATAGTTGATTTCACAAGTTATATTCTATTATATGCATTTACTAAATGGGATAAATAAGAATAGGCATTTTTCATTAGGTTCCAATTATGCTCACATAAACATGATTTTCTCTGGAATATACTCTGTATTTATAATTTAATATAGTCTCCACTTCACTGAGATAATGTATGTCTGTAAGAACGCCATAATCATTTATCATCTATGCAAGTTTAAATAACATCAGATTTCTATAAAGTTTACTACTTTCAAATGTGCACAAATGAAGAAAACTTACATTTTTTGGCATTCCTTTCGTTCTCCCAACATGGGATCCCCCATTTCTCCAAGAATGGTAGCTTCCACTTCATATTGAACAATGAGTGCTTTTTCTGATGGATGTACATCAATATTTCCTCCTTTAACTTTCCTATTAATATAAAATAAAAACAGGCATAGCTACATTAAAAGCTCACAAAACATCCAAGGTTTTTATCTAGTTCCTAGTTCCAAAAACACGTGGGCTGGATTAACATATGCATTTAAATCAGATTTACTCTTGACTTGGACCAAGAAATAACTCTTTTTCTCCAACTCTGTAAACTCTGTACTGTACGTGTAATTCTTGGTCTTGCAGAAAGTACCTTTATGAATAGCTCTGAGAAAAAATACATTTACCCAAAGAATCACGCATAATAGCCAGTGAATAAAACAAACAATTAAGATGGTTTTGGAGAGAATAACCTCAACCAAAAGTCAGCAATTCAAAACCAAAGGCAGTTACCCCAAAATTTATATTTAAAAAAAAAATCAACTGCCCAATAATTAGCCCATTAACTGTATCACAGAATGACATGAATTATCTAAACTGCAAAATAATATTGATTATGTATTATCTTACATAATTATATAAATTGAATTAGTACCTAAATCACTCTTCAAATCACACACAAGTTGTGTAACAAAAAAGCATTTACAGGTTATAGTCTATAGTCACATATCTCAAATTATAGTGCCATCAGTAGTTTCAATAGAAAGATTGTATATACTTTGTCCCCAGACCCCTAAAGTTATAGAACAAATATTTTTAATTGAAGTATAGTTGCCTTATAATATTATATTGGTTTCAAGTGTACAACATAGTGATTTTATATTTTTACTTTGGCTATAATCCCTGTGCTGTACATTACATCCTTGTAACTTATTTTATACCTAGCTGTTTGCACCTGCTAATCCCCCTTCACCTATTTTGGCCCTCGCCCTACACCTCTCCCTTCTGGGGACCACTAGTTTGCTATCTGTATCTCAGAGTCTGTTTCCGTGTTGTTATATTCGTTCATTTGTTTTATTTTTATATTTTACATGTAAGTGAAAACATACAGTATTTGTCTTTCTCTGCCTGACTTATTCCACTAAGCATAATATCTTCCAGGTCCATCCATGTTGCCACAATAACGAATTAATCACTATTTATTATTGCCCACTTTAGGATCTGATAAAATGAGTTTTATTAAAGGAGATTAAGCAATGGAAACAGCACAATTTCCCACTGTAGTCAGAGCCAGCTAGCTGGCTAGTGAGGTCTTTTAGCCTAATGGGAAGGAATAGAAATATGACAACACCTTAAATTCCAATAATCAGAAACTCAAAGCTTTTCCTTCAGTTAGGAATAATTGGCTTATTATGCATATTTTCAATGTAATTTTTAAATTTTTTTTTCACCAGAATTCTTTATTACAACAAGGGTAAGGCTCTTCAGTCTGTATTAGGACAATGATTAAGAGTCAAGTATAGAGACAGAGTAGTAAATTAAATATACAGAAGCTAGAGTCTAGGTAGGTCAGCAACTAAACTGACAGTTAAGACATACAGAACAAAGCCTATAAAGAATAAAAGCAAAAACAGGTAGGCCAGTAAAAAACAGGGAGTTGGGAAATTAGATATATACACACATATTAAAGAGAATGGTACAGCTTCCAAAAGATAAGATAAATGCATACAAGTTCAGGCTAGCAGTCAAAAGCTAGAGAAACCACAGGAATCAAGAGAGTAAGTAAGAGAGCTAAAAACCAAATGAAATATAGCATTAAAGAAACTATTTAATTATAAAGAGAACTAGTTATTTGCTTCCTGATGAAATGGAGAGCAACCCCAGTACTGAACTTCTTATATAGGAGAGGGTAACTGTATCCAATTGAAGAGAATCATAAGGATGAAATGTAAGTGCAGATCCTAAGAGTAACCTCATACCAACACTTTCAAAGAGGGTCTTCCACATAATAACAACTGACAGAAAAGCATAATTGTTATCCTCTGGCCTGATATTTTGCCTTTCTCCAAAGAAATCAAATAGTTCAAAGAACCTCACTATTCCTTTTCAGCTTTCGTTTGCTTTTTTTTTTTCTGTATGTGCCTTTTAAAGAAGTTAATTAATTTTATAATATTTATTTTTTATTGCTAATACAATTTATGCTTACTGTAGAAAAAACAGAACACAGAAATTAGCAAAGAGAAAAAATAAACTGAAAAAGTTAGAAGAAACCAATTGTTACCATTTAGCACATACACATCCAGACATTTTTCTACCTATATGTAGATAATATATAATGAGAGAACGTCAGCTCTAGAATTTCTTTAAAGAAGAGGCTTAAGGGTAGCAATCTGGTAGGGTTAAAACTACATTTGAATAGCAATTTACATAAGATTGACACAAGTATTAAATGTTTATATCATTGTGGGGGCTGATGGAGATTATGGGATGGATAAACCCCTTCCCTGTTCCCCTTGGCACTGCCACTGAATATATAAAATACACATATTACAAACTAAGCTCATATTATATATACTGTGTGTAACATACTTTCCAAAATTACTATATAATGACTTTAAAAGAATACTTTGCCTTTAGAACTTCATATAGTCAAATACTAGATACTCCATTTGTCAAACACCTTGATTCTTTATTTCTAACTTACATAGCATGAAATTTACAAGATTCCCTTACAAAACATTCAAAACCATTTGCAGGACACTTGGTTGATTTACAAAGTAGTTCTCTAAAGGCTCAAAACATTTTGTAATTCAGTTACTCTATATTTATGAATGATATAAATATTTTTAAATTGACAAACATGGTTTCAAATTCTATTTTGGCTGGTAAAATATTCCAGCTTTTTGGACACAATTATGAATTATGTCTACATGCAACCTGTGACAAGTACACATCTGCTGTTGATAGCTGATTTAGTATGAAAAATTGCTTTTACCATAGCAATGTGCCTCATCAAAATTTATACTTGTATTATCACCACAAAATGAATAATTTTATCTTAAATGCTATACTTCTAAACTGAATTTAACATGGCATTCATAACACTGTCAGATATTTAGCAATTGAGACAATTAACTTCAAATGTTTTATTTGGAATCCATGAATCAGGTGAGAAATAATTTAGCCCATTGTTAGAATTAACTGATTTACTATTTGTAGCATCTTATGACACTGATATTAAACTGATATCTTTTAACTGTCTGCAAATTTCTTGTACTAATGGAGCCTTCTTAATAACAGGTCTACTTCACCTTTTTTTTTTTTTTAACCTGCACAAGAAAACTGGAACCAAAAATGTGCTAAATTGATTTAGAAAAAGTTTTGCTTTTTTAATCTCAATATGAAGTGAAGTCATGCTTCACAGACTGATATAAGATATACCTTTCTTTATCTACATGTGATAATTGTCACCTTCAGGCAGAGTATTCTTAATTACTAACTTCTAAAGTACATCCTGATGTTTCTAGACTTCATGTGGTCGATGATATCATTATGATCCCTACAACAGATAACAAATGCTGACTAACACTGTGCTCCATATTCATTATCAATTTCCTAGAGAAACAAAATTTAGCCCTTAATTTTTCATTAAACAGGTTTTTTTTTTTAAATTATTGCTGTCAAAAGAGCTTATTACAGGTTTGTGTTCAAGACTGTGATGTAGGAGGTTCCTGAACTCACCTCCTCCCATAGACGCACTGAGTCTATACCACCTATGAAACAATTTCCTCTGAATGCTCCCCTGCCCCCACCTTGGGACTTCCCTCGTGGTCCAGTGGTTAAGACTCCATGCTCCCAATGCAGGGAGCTCCCAATGCAGGGGGAGCCCACACGCCGCAAATAAAAAACAAAAAAAAAACCAAAAAAACCCAAAAAACCCAAACTAGCTGAGCAATGCCCACAAATTGAGCAAACAAGAAAACCCACACTGAAGCAAATAAGAGAGACTGAGACACAATCTTGCCATAAACCCCACCTCTGGTGTGGAGACCCACAACTGGTCAAAAACTCACACCTGAGCTGCTACTTGAGGAATGAAGGATTTGAACCCTACATCTTGCACCCACCTTTTAAGACCTACACCTGAGAGACATGCCCCCAAAACATCTAGCTTCCATGAGACCCCAGTGGCTATAGCAAAACAGTGAAACAGTTCTTAAAGGGCTTGCACATGCAAGCTCACCCACCCTAAAGCCTAGTGCAGAGGCAACTGACTAAAAAGCACCTAGACTTTCTGTTAAAAAGGATTATTTGTTTATCTTAAAGGGTCGGCCTGAGGGGCCAGCATCTAATTTAACATACGAGTCTACTGAAATACTCAGGATGGAGGCTGGCAGTTTCCATCTTTATGCTCTCCAGATCACCAGTATCTCCCAGAAAAGAGCTTGTACTGCTGTCTTCTGGTGTCCTGATTATTGCAGCTGCTGCCCAGGGGACACCTCTAGATGACCTGACTCTGGTGGCCATCAGGGCTTACGTTCCCAGGTCCCACAGGACCATAACAGAGAGAGGGAGTTCTTAACTGGCTACCACTCCCAGGGCACAGCAGAGAGGCAACAGACTGAGGCAACCAATCTTTCTATGAAAGAGATCTGTTAGCTTATCTTCATAGCTGTGGACTTAGGGGCAGGCTTCTAATTAAACACATCTAAAGGCTGACTGTCATCCTCTCCAGAGACCTGGGAGAGCAGATGCTATCTTTGCGCTCTCCCTCTGTCCCACTCCAGAGCACTAGTATATCCTGGAGGAGAGCTTGTACACTTACCTGGTGCCCCAGTTTTTGTGGCTGCCATCCCGGTGATCACCTGGTTCTGGTGGCCACTGGGGCTTGTATTCATGAGTTCAAAGAGACATTAGTGAAAGAAAAAAAACAGTTATTAACTGGTTATCACCCCAGGACTCAGCTCAGAGGGAGCACTAAAAATAAAGTAGGCTACTTGGACAATCACTAAGGTCTGAAAGACAACCAAGAGCTAGGCATGGTTGAATAAAAAGGTTCATCTCCTAAACAAGACCACTCCTTTCAGAATGGGAGGGGTGGCTGTTTTATCTAATGCATAGAAACCAACACAGAGTCAAGGAAAATGAACAGAGGAATGTGTTTCAAGAAAGAACAAGATAAAACCTCAGAAAAAGACCATAATAAAACAGAGATAAATGATGTATACGATAAAGAGTTAAAAGTAATGATCATAAAGATGCTTGCTAAGTTCAGGGGAAGAATGGATGAACAAAGTGAGAATTTCAACAGAAATAGAAAATATAAAAGTACCAAATGGAAGTCACAGAGTTGAAGAACACAATAATTGAACTTAAAGATACAACAAAGGGCTTCAACAGTAGACTTGATGAAGTAGAGGAAAGGATCAGTGAACTCAAAGACAGGGCAACGGAACACACCCAGAGAAGCAAAAAGAACAAAAAAGGGGTGAAGACAGCTTAAGGGATTTATAAGCTAACATCAAGCAGACCAACATTTGCAATAGAGGGGTCCTAGAAGGAGAAGAGAAAGGGGCAGAAAACTTATTAGGGGCAGAAAACTTATTTGAAGAAATAATGGCTGAAAGCTCCATTAACCTGAAGAAAGAAACAGACATCCAGATCCAGGAAGCCCAGAGAGTTCCAAAAAAAGATGAATCCAAAGACAGCCACAACAAGACACATTATAATTAAAGTGTCAAAAGTCAAAGGAGAGAATCTTAAAAAAACAGTAAGAGAAAAACAACTTGTTGTGTACAAGGGAACCCCCATAAGACTACTAGCAGATTTTTCAGCAGAAATTTTGCAGGCCAGAAGTAGCAAAATATATTCAAAGTGCTGAGAGGAAAAAACTGCCAACCAGTTTTTAGTCTACACAGCCAAGTTCTCCTACTGAATTGAAGGAGAGATAGTTTTCCAGGAAAACTTATGAAAATATAAATCTCACTGGTAAAGGTAAATATGTAGTAAAACTCAGAATAATCTAAAATGTTGTAAAGGTGGTAGGTTGATCACTTATAAAGCTAGCATGAAAGTTAAGAGATAAAGTAGTAAAAATAACTATAACTACAAAAATTTGTTAAAGACACAAGATAAAAAAAATGTAAATGGTGACATCAAAAACATAAAATGAGGGGAGAGTAAAAATGTAGAGCTTTAGAATGTGTTCGATCTTAGGGTGTTAACAAGTTGAAATAGACTGTTATAAGTGTTTTTATATAAGCCTCATGGTAACCACAAAGCAAAAACCTATAGTAGATACACAAAAGATAAAGAAATCTAATGACACTAGAGAAAATCTGCAAATCACAAATGAAGAGAGCAAGAGACGGAGGAACAGAGGAATTACAAAACAGCCAGAAAACAATGAACAAAATGACAATAAGTACCTACCTATCAATCATTACTTTGAATGTAAATGGACTAAATTCTCCAATCAAAAGATACAGAGTGGATAAATGGATAAAAAAACATGAAAAAAAAAAAAAAAAAAAAAAGAAAAGAAAAAAAAAAAAAACATGACCCATCTATATGCTGCCTACAAGAGACTCACTTCAAATGCAAGTATACACTCAGATTGAATGAAGGAATGGAAAAAGGTATTCCATAAAAATGGAAATCAAAAGAAAGATGGGGTAGCTATATTTATGTTGGGCAAAATAGACTTTAAGATAAAGACTGTAATAAGAGACAAAGAAGGGTATTATATGATAATACAGGGGTCAATCCAATAAGAAAATAAAATATTTGTAAATATTTATATGCCCAAAATAGGAGCACTTAAATATATAAAGAAAATATTAAAAGACCTAAAGGCAGAAATACACAGCAAACCAATAGTAGGAAGAGACTTTAATACCTCACTTTCATCAATGAATAGATTACCTAGACAGAAATTCAATAAGGAAACATTGGCCTTAAATGACACATTAGACCAAATGAACTTAACAAACATAAACAGAACATTCCACCCAAAGGAACAGAATACACATTCTTCTCAAGTGCTCATAAAACAGTCTTAAGGATAGATCATATGTTAGGCCACAAAACAAGTTTTAATATTTTTAAGAAGACTGCAATCATATCAAGTATCTTTTCCAACCACAATAGTATGAGACTAAGAATTAATTACAAGAAGAAACTGGAAAATTCACACATAAAGATTCATCACATACTACTGAACAACCAATGTGTCAAAGAAGAAATCAATACCTTTAAACAAGTAAAGGTGGAAATACAACACACCAAAACTTAAAGGATGCAGAAAAGTAGTTCTAAGAGGAAAGTTCATAGAGATAAATGCCTACATCAAGAGACAAAAAAATGATCTTAAATAAACAATCTAACTTTACATCTTAAGCAACTGGAGAAAAAATAACAAACAAAGCCCAGAGTTAGTAAAAGGTAGGAAATAACAAGGATTAGAAGGGAAATAAATGAAATAGATACTATAAAGACAACAGGAAAGATCAATAAAACTAAGAGGTGGTTCTCTGAAAACGTAAATAAAATTGACAAACCTTTAGCTAGGCTAACCAAGAAAAAAAGAGAGGACTCAAACACAGGCGTACCTTGCAGATATTGCAGGTTCAGTTCCAGATCACTGCAATAAGGTGAGTATCATTATAAAGCAAGTCATGTGAATTTTTTGGTTTCCCAGTGCACATAAATGTTATGTTTACACTATACTGTGATATACTAAGTGTGCAATAGCATTATGTTTAAAAATCAATGTACATACCTTATTTTTAAAAATATTTATTTCTAAAAAATGCTAAGCAGCTGTGCCTTCAGCAAGATATAATCTTTTGCAATAGTAACATCAGTGATAACTGATCACAAATCACCATAACAAATATAGTAATAATGAAAAAATTTGAAATATTGGGAGAATTACCAAATGTGACAGAGACAAGAAGTGAACAAATACTGTTGGAACAATGGCACCAATAGACTTGCTTGGCTCAGGGTTGCCACAAACATTAATTTATAAAGAATGCAATATCGGGGCTTCCCTGGTGGCGCAGTGGTTGAGAATCTGCCTGCCAATGCAGGGCACACGGGTTCGAGCCCTGGTCTGGGAAGATCCCACATGCCGCGGAGCAACTAGGCCCGTGAGCCACAATTGCTGAGCCTGCGCGTCTGGAGCCTGTGCTCCGCAAGAAGAGAGGCCGCGATAGTGAGAGGCCTGCGCACTGCGATGAAGAGTGGCCCCCGCTTGCCAGAACTGGAGAAAGCCCTCGCACAGAAACGAAGACCCAACACAGTCATAAATAAATAAATAAAATAAAATAAATAAAAATTAAAAAAAAAAAAAAAGAATGCAATATCTGCAAAGTGCAATAAAGCAAAATTCAATAAAACGAGGTATGCCCATAAATAAAACCAGAAATAAAAGAGGAGACATTACAATTGTTACCACAGAAATATAAAAGATCTCAAGAAACTACTATTAAAAATTATACTCCAACAAATTAGACAACATAGAAGAAATGGATAAATTCCTAGAAATATATAACCTCCCAAGACTGAATCATGAAGAAACAGAAAATCAGAACAGACTGATTCCTAATAAGGAGATTAAATCAGTAGTCTAAACCTCCCAAAAAAAGCCCAGGACCAGATGGCTTCATGGGTGAATTCTACCAAATATTGGAAGAATTAACACCAATCCTTTTCAAACTCTTCTCAAAAACTGAAGAGGAAGGAACACTCCCAAACTCATTTAATGAGGCCAGCATTACTGTTATATCAAAACCAGACAAAGACACCAAAAAAAACCCCAAAAAAAAAAACCTGATGAATACAGATGCAAAAATCCTCAACAAAATGCTAGAAAACTGAATTCAACAATACTGTAAAACAACAATCATACACCATTATCAAGTGGAATTTATTCCAGAGATGTGAGGATGGTTCAACAAACACAAATCAATCAATGTGATACACCACAAACAAAATGAAGGGTAAAAGTCATATAATATCATCTCAATAAATGTGGGAGAAGCATTTGACAAAATTCAACATAGATTTATGATAAAAACTCTCAACGAAGTAGGTATAGAGGGACGAAACTCAACACAATATAGACGGTATATGACAGGCCCACAGCTAACATTATACTTATGGGTGAAATATTGAAAGCTTTTCCTGAAAGATCAACAACAAGGCAAGGATGCCAACTCTTGCTACTTCTATTCAACATAGTATTGGAAGTGGTAGCCAAAGTAATTGGGCAAGAAAAAGAAATGAAAAGTATCCAAATCAGAAAGGAATAAATAAAGCCATCACTATTTGCACATGACATGATATTATATAAAGAAAATCCTAAAGACTCCACCAAAAAACTGTTAGAATAAACAAATTCAGTAAAGTTGCAGGATACAAAATCAATGTATATAAATTAGTTGCATTTCCTTACACTAATATGAACTACCAGAAAGAAAAATTAAGAAAACAATCTCATTTACAAACGCATCAAAAAGAATAAAATACCTAAGAAATAAATTTAACCAAGGATATGAAAGACCTGTATATTGAAAACCATAAGACAATAATGGAATAAACTGAAAAAGATGCAAATAAATGGAAAGATATTCCATGCTTATGAACTGGAAGAATTAAAATTGTTAAAATGTCCATACTATCCAAAGCAATCTAAAGATTTAATGCAATTCCTATCAAATTCTCAATGGCATTTTTCACAGAAATAGAACAAAAAAATCCTAAAATTTGTACAGAACCACAAAAGAGCCTGAATAGCCAAAACAATCTTGAGAAAGAAGAACAAAGTTGGCAGCATCATGCATCCTGATTTTAATCTATATTACAAAGCTACAGTAATCAAAACAGTATGATATTGGCATAAAAACAGACACACAGATCAATAGAAAAAATAGAGAGCCCAGAAATAAACCCACACATATATGGCCAATTAATTTATGACAGAGGAGCCAAGAGTATACACCTGGGAAAAGACAGTCCTTTCAATAAACAGTGTTGAGAAAACTAGATGGCCATATGCAAAAGAACAAAACTGTACCGTTATCTTACACCATACACACAAATCAACTCAAAATGGATTAAAGCCTTGAATGTAAGACCTGAAACCATAAAATTCCTAGAAGAAAACATAGGCAGTAAGCTCCTTGCCTTTGGTCTTGGTGATGATTTTTTGGATCTGACACCAAAAACTAAGGCAACAAAAGCAAAAATAAACTACTGGTACTACATCAAACCAAAAAGCTTCTACAGAGCAAAGAAAACCATCAACAAAATTAAAACACAACCTACCAAATGGGAGAAAATATTTGCAAATCATATAGCTGATAAGGGATTAATATCCAAAATATATATAAGGAACTCATATAACTCAATAGCAAAAAACCAATCTAAGAAAAAAATGGGCAGAGGATCTGAACAGACATTTTTCCAAAGAATATATACAGATGGGCAACAGGTACATTACATGAAAAGGTGTTCAACATTACTAATCATCAGAAATTTAAAATCAAAATTGCAATATCACCTCACACCTGTTAGAATGGTTATTATCAGAAAGTCAAGAAATAACAAGTGCTGGAGAGGATGTGAAGAAAAGAGAAGCCTGTGAACTGTTGGTGGGAATTTATATTCGTTCAGCCACTATGGAAAACAGTGTGGAAATTTCTCAAAAAAATTGAAAATTGAACTTCCATATGATCCAGCAATTCTGTTCTGGGTATTTATCCAAAAGAAATGAAAACACTAACTCAAAAAGATATATGTACCTCCATGTTCACTGCAGCATTATTTACGATAGCTAAGACATGGAAGCACCTTAAGTGTCAATCAATGGATGAATGGATAAAATATATGTATATCTGTGTATACACCCACACCCCCCACACACACACTGTAATATTATTTAGCCATAAAAAAGAAGAAAATTTTGTCATTTGCAACAACATGAATAGACCTTAGGGCAATGTGCTAAGTAAAATAAGTCAGAGATAGAAAAACAAATACCATATGATCTCACTATTTATTTTTATCTAAAAATAAAGCAAAACAAACAAAACCTGAACTCACAAATACAGATAACAAATTGGTGGTTGCCAAAGGTGGGAAGTGGGTGAAGTGGGTGAAGTAGGTGAAGCTGGTAAAAAGGTATAAACTTCCAGCTATAAAATAAATAAGTCCTGGGATTGTTATGTACAGCATGGTGACTATGGTTAATAATACTATATTGTATATATGAAAAACTGCTAAGCGAGTAAATCTTAAAAGTCTCATCACGAGAAAAGAAAAGTGACTGTATAGTGATGGATGTTAACTAGACTTACTGTGGTAATCATTTGGCAATATATACAAATACTGGATCGTTATGTTGTACAACTGAAACTAATATAATGGTATATATCAATTATATCTCAATTAAAAAAAAGATTTCAACTCAATGACCTAATTTTACACCTTGAGGAACTAGAAAAAGAGCAAACTAAACAACAAGCTAGTAGAAGGGAGGAAATAATAAAGATAAAGACAGAGATAAAAGAAATAGAGAATAGAAAATAGAGGAAATCAAAAAATTAAAAGTTGGTTCTTTGAAAAGATCAACAAAATTGACAAACCTTTAGTTAAACTAAGAAAAAAAGAGAGAAGACTCAAATTACTAGAATTGGAAATTAAAGTAGGACATTATTACTATTATCTCTGACCTCATAGAAATAAAAAAAAAATATACTATGAACTACTGTAAGCCAACAAAGTAGATAACCTAGATGAAATGGACAAACTCCTAGAAATTCACAAACTACCAAAACTGACTCAAAAGAAATAGAAATTCTGAATTCCCCCAAAATAAGAGATTGAATCAGTGATCAAAACCTTCCCAAAAGAGTCCAAAACCATATAGTTTCACTGGTGAATTCTACCAAATTAACACCAATCCTTCTCAAACTCCTCCAAAAACTAGAAAAAGAGGGAACACTTCCTAATTCATTCTATGAGGCCAGCATTACCCTGATACCAAAGAAAGACAAAGATGCCATAAAAACAGAATATACTTTTGAATATAATTTATGAATATCCTTTATGAATATTGATGCAAAAATTCTTACCCTTCTGAAGCTTATAGACCAGCAGGAAAGACAAACAATAACAATAAAATAGTAAGAGTGGGAAAAGACAAGGTATTAGGTATCATGGAAGCTAGCAGGTATATCTGACCTGGATGGCAGATTGTGGGGTGGGAAAGGGCAGCTCAGGAAATACCTTCTAGAAAAAGTGACATTTAAGCTAAAACAGGTAAGATGAAGAGTTAGCTGGATAAAGAACAAGGCAAGTACCAGGCAATGGGAAGGACACTTGGGGTCTAACACTGAAACACACAGGGATCTAAAAGAAGTTATTTCTGTAAGGCTGAAGTATAGAATTGTTGGGGACAGGAGAGGAGCAGAGAGAGATGAAGCTGAAAAGGTTGGTGCTCTAACTCTAAGAGCAATGAAAGCCATCAGACAGTTTTAAGAGGCAAAAAAAAAAAACAAAACCTACTAGATTAACTGTCTATTTATTTGTGTGCATATCTGACTGAGGATATGAACTGTGTCTAATCATTTCCGCAGTGATCAGAACAATGCTAGGCATGGACTAAGTATTTGGTAAGTATGTATTAAGCACTATTGAATCAAAACACTAATGGGTAGCAGAACAAAAAATGAAACCTGATTTTTGATTCTATAATCTATTACACATGTAAACATATAGAGACTATAGATTCCTCAGTGATAGCTACAATGAAACCACTGAAATTAAATAATTAAAATTAGAATGAATCAATTAAATTGAAAACACACTGCCCTCTTGTTAAAAACAAAATAATAAAAGTAAAAATATTACAAAAGGAATGAATATATGTAATTACTATCAAAGAATCAATCATTAAAATGGAATGTTCTGTCATATCATAAGCCATCGGGCCTATATGATTATATGTGGGATGCACATTTCTAAACTGAAAGCAGGCAATGCAAACTACTTATATTGTCAAAATTAGACAAAATTGAGACGTGTATATTTCAGCCTTTCCAGATTCTGACCTTATTTTACTTCAAACATTATAGTGACTCATCTGATTTTTTTGTTGAACTCCACATAATTTAGCTTTAGAAGTAAGCAATAGGTTGAGAATTACAAGTCACAGGATGCCTAAGGGACCACAGGATACCAGAATCCTAAGAAAAACTATTTTCTGGCACAACTATATTACATGAAAATAAGCTAATGGTGTAATAGCGACTCTTTGCCCTACAACAACCTTGATTTTAAAGTTGAAGGAGAATTTCTTGTTTTCTTCTTTCACCAAATTTTCAATCAAGATATTTTAAATGACCGATGTAAGTAAAATGCAATGAGGAAATAAATGCTGACTATATACTTGTTATGATTACATATTCTTTTTTGAAATTTTTACGGATAAGCTCTGGTTATGTAACAATTTCAGATATATTTCTATAAAATGGGACAGGCAGGCAATATATGCTTCAGGCCTGCAAAGACAGCGAATACAGTTGGTTGCTTGATTGATTTTACAATAATTTCAATCCCTTTTAAGAGTCTATTAAAGGTTAGATCTTTCTGTGATGATCAGGGCCCTGCCAAGCTGGGATAAATACATTCAGTAAAAGTATACTATGAATTGAAATGATGACACCACCTTACATGCATGTTTTATCTTTTTAAAACATTTTCATATTTGGTCCTAGTACCTATCATAAAGTAATACTTGCCCCATTTTTAGATAAGGAAACTGAGTCCAAAAGAATACATGTGACTTTCTAGGGTATTTACACAATCAGTAGCAGGGACTTAGCTAAAAATGGAGACTCCTAATTAAAATATTTTTTTGTATTGGATCACTGCTAACTCTTGGTCCAGTGAGAGGTATTCTTTTTATGAGGGATGATCTTATCTTTGACCTGAGTCAAATAAATAATCCCAACAGATTACATTTTTCTTTAAGGAGTAATTGATACTACAAATATTTTTAAACTAAAGAAATGATGGCCGGTTTCACGTCAAGCTCCTGAACAAACCTCTTGATAATTACGAACCTCCTACAAAAATTATACTGTATACATGGCAGTGAAATGGATGAGGAAAGCAGAAATAAACTGGAAAGCAACATCTCAATCCAGTCTCCCATTAATTAAAAGCCACCACTTCTTTCCCCTTCATTTCAAAACCCCATGGCAGTGAACCCCAAATTGGAGACATAGGACAGAGGCGCCAGAAGACTTCAGTTCCAGGCTCCCACAGGATTTATCTATTAAAGGAAAATGGAGAGTCGGAGTATCGGGGAAAAATAGGAAGACGCGGTTTACTCCGCCCTTCGCGCCTCTACCCTCAACAATGTAATGTAGCAAGGAAACCATCTGCAATGCTGTCAGGACCCCGCTGAGTCAGGTAAGAGGCTGGAGAAACCCGCACCCCCTAAAGGCCCCTTCCTCTTTTTAATTCACCTTTCCCCCCCTCCCTTTCCGTGATTTCTCCCCTGTCTCCCACCCCTCTTCTAAGCTTTGCCCAGTGACATTTCACGGCCAACCCAAGAACCTTTTAAGAATAACCTCAGGGTCCGGGCAAGGAGGGTAGGACCGAGCCTTGGGGGGTCGTCACCTTTTGAGGTATCTGGCGTCCTCCCCCTGCATGGCGGCGGCGACGGCGGCGTGGGGAGGATGGGGATGTCTGAGAGAGGCCGGCGGGGCTACTTCCGGGGACGCTGGCCAAAGTACCCCACACCCAAAGGCGATGACAGTCCTGAGGCCTGCAAGGCGGGGCAGCTACAGCGCTCTGGTTACCAGGGTGAAGCCGCCGGCTCCTCCCACGGCTCCTAGGCCCCAAAACGCTGGCGCTGCCCAGACCCGCCCAGAGCGGCCTGTATGAGCTCCGCCTCAAAGCGCATGCGCCTGCTCCGCGGCGCCAATACGCGCAGGCTCAGTATGCGGCGCTGGCCTTTGGGACTAATCTGACGCACCCTGGAGCGGAACGTGAAGGTATTTGCCGCAGATTTCAGCGCGCGTGGTTGAGGAGGGGCTCCGTGGTCACCGCCCCCTTGAGGATGGGAATTGAAAGAGTCATCCCGGTCAGTCGAATTGATATTTCAGGTCCTTCGCTTGAAAAGAGGGAAAGGAATTCCGTTAACCTTTTAATTAGAGAATGCTCTAGAGCAGTCAAGCCCTCGGCTGGTAACCTGTAAAGAAAGGTTTGTTATTTGGGGCACTGTAGAAAAGGAACTGCACTGATTGCACTGAGAAGCTGGAACTTGTGCAGATAGGCTGACCCTTACGAAATGAATACAATTAATATCAACTTTGATCGAGGGGCAAATCTCTCACTTCCATTTTGGTATCCTAAATCTAGAATGCACCCCTGCCCCGCACACACACACACAGCTCCTGAAATTACAACTCCTAAACTAACTATCCCTAACTCGGGGTACGGTTGGAATCATTTCCTCTAAGACAGGCAACTGTTGGCAATTCAGGCCATAGGGCCAAAGGGCTGTTTTTTGTTTTGTTGTTTTTTTATTGAAATATAGTTGATTTACAATGTTGTGCCAATCTCTTATACGAAGTGAAGTAAGTCAGAGACAAATACGATGTGATACCACTTATATGTGGAATCAGTAGGGCTGTTTTTGAACCCTAGCAAGTAATGTCCTCTTTTTGAGATCTATTCCCATGGGCTCAGCTATCTCATCTATGCAAATGACTTACGTTCATTTATTCAGTAAATATTAATTGAGGGCCAGCTTTGTGCCAGACATCAAACCAGGCTCTAGGGATAACAAAGGAGGTGTTTCTACTCCCACTTCTCACCTGTCCCTCTCTTCTAGTTCTATGTTTTTAGTCGCCTTGCACTGTGTCTACACCATTGTTCCACTGCCTTTTTCAGATGCAATAAGTTAATGCAGTGCACTGCATGGAATATTAAATATAGACACAGTCCATACCGACTAAGAGAGATTTTTATCGCCCACCCATTCACACAGGCTACACTATTTCTGTCAGTGTTGTAGTCGTTCTTCCAGTCTTCCAGGGAAGACTGTATGGAGCTAACTTTGACATCTTTCTTTGTATCATGCCCTCTTATTAAACTATTTCAAAATTTTATCTTTTCTTCCTTCAAGATATTCCTGCAATCCAGCTTTCTTCTCCATCCTCACTTCTACCTACTAGCCTAACCATTTCAGACTTGGAATACTGCAATTCTTTCCTAACTGGACTTCCTATTTTCTGGGTTTTTTTTTTTTTCCCTAAATATTCATTCTCAAAACTGATATAAAATTATACAAATTATCACTCATAGCTACATTACCTTAAAACCCCTACAATACCTAATATTGCCAGATCACAATATCTATTAAAATTCATAGTTTATATAATAAGCATTCTTGCAATATAAGCTCCTTGAGATCAGAGATTTTGCTTTGTTTACTTCTGTATCCTTAGAACAGCATCTGGCTCATAGTTGGCACTAAATAAATATTTGGAATTGAAAAAAATGCATACTTGAGCTTGAAACAATAACAACAACAAAAATCTAGAGGAAATGCCCAGAGGCCAGAAAGGAAGAACTGAAAACTAGATCAATAAGGAGATAAACTGAAACTGGGCCCGAACTAGAGAAGCTGTCAGTCTATAGCAGGAACAGTACAAGATGAGCCTAGGCATTTTATTCTTGAAAGTAAGAAAATACTAATGGTATTGTGTCCAAAAGACAGTAGTCAATTTTGAGACAATTTGCCTCACAAGGAATAATTACTGTGGTTGATTTAACACATAATAAAAGTACAGGAGTCCATAATGATACTCAAAGACATATAGAAAAACAGAAAAACAAAACCTCACTTTCATTGAAGGTAATGACTGCATCAAATTCTTACTCTGAAACTTGGTAATTAAAGGAAATAATTAAGCATTTAATCCAAGCCTTTTGGAAATAAACCATAATTTACCTCCTCTTAATGAGGGAAAGCTCTTTTTTTTTTTTTTTTTAACAGAATATTCCTGCTAGTACTGGAACAATATAATTATAGACAGTTACTATTTTGCAAGCCCCAAGAAGTAATGTACCTGATTGATTTATTATAAAATAATTTAAAATATGGTAGAGTTTCACCCCACAGATTACTTGATAATTCTAAATGGAAAAAATGGTACTTTACAATGGGGAGATCTAGCTTTCAGCATTTTAAACAAGTAAACTAGGCATCATTAGTAGTCACAGTACCTGATAGTATATGCAATAGGAAGCACACAAGATCACCTATTAAGTATTCTTGCCAAAAATTAATCTGAATCTAACTAAACTGTCAGATCTGTAAAAAATTAATAAATGAAAATCTCAATTAAATAGAGTTGGGAAACAGAATGGGGAGCTCTCATGCCCTATGATGATAGCAGAGCCCAACAGAAAGAAGAAAGACTCCTTTCCTGTCAAGTTCTCAGTCAGTGAAAAGTCATGGACTCTTTATTTACTATAGCCCTCCCAACTTCCTTTTCCTCTCTATAAAAGCATTGCCCTATGGGGCACTTGCAAGTGGTTCACTGCGATTGCAGACCCCAAATTACAATGCTCTGCTGAGCCCAAATAAACACATCTTTGCTGGAGAAATGTGTGGCAGTCTATTTTTGTTTCAGGTCAACAGATCTCATATGCAGAACTAAATAAAGAAGATAGCCCAAAGAGTGGGGAACATACCCAATTGGATATCAAGATATATCATATCAGAATAATAATTACAATGTATAATATTGACATAGGGAGAGAACACAAGTGAAACAAAAAAGAGAACCAGACCCATGCACATGTGTAAACTTGAAATATGACAGAAGTGAATTTTCAGATTATGGGAAAAATGTATTTTCAATAAATGTTTTTGAGACAATTGTTTATGCATGTGTAACAAATTAAATTGGATCCCTACCTCATGCCATGTGCAGAAGCTAATTCTACATTGAATAAACACTTAAGTGTAGAAGAGAAAACTTTAAAAACATTCAGAAGCAAATATAAATTATCTTTATGACATTCAGTTAAGGACAAATTTTAAAACAAAATACAGAAAGCACTAGAAATAAGATTGATAAATTCACTCCATTAAAATTAATAACTTCTAATTATTAACCATGACACCATAAAGTAAAAAAAGATAAGTTAAAAAATGATGTGACCTATCTGCATCACATGAAAACTAACAAAGGATTAAATTGACTGCTTCAAGATCCACTATGAATCAAAAAGGAAAAGACAAACAACCCAATGGGAAAATGGACAAAGAAGAAAAAGACAAATTAGGATTAGCAAGATAAACAAAACAAAACATGAAAAGATGCTCCATCTCAATAGTAATCAGGAAGATCTCAATTAAGACCATAAAAAGATACAATTTTACACGGACCGGGGTGCAAAATTTAAAAAGTCTAACAATACCAAATTCTGGTGAAAACGTGAAACCCTGGAAATGATTTAGTAAACATTTCAGGTGTGAGTGTTCATTGCAAACTACCACTTGAGAATAAAATGTCTTCATTATCTTGTAAAGTTGAACGAGGATATTCTCTAAATTTCTGCAATTCTACCCCTAGTTATATAACTCAGAAAATTCTAGCATATGTGCACAATGAGATTTGTTCCAGAACTATCAGAGCAGTGTTGTGCATAATAGAAAAAGAAAATCTGAAAAACAACTCCAAAATATTTTTGCAGGAGAATGGATAAATATGTTTGAAATATTCACACAATACAATATTATGCAGCAGAGCCTTAGGGCTTTAACATGAACTAGAACTATACAGACAACATGAATGAGTATTAGAAACATTATATTGAATGAAAGTAAATTGAAGGAGATTACATACAGTATTTTTTAAATTGTGGTATAATTTGCATACAATAAGATGCATTCTTCTTGGCGTGCTGTTATGCATTTTGACAAGTACACGAGTCATGTAACCATTACACAATCAAAAGATTGAGCAATTCTATCATCCCCCAAATTCCTCTCTGTTCCTTTGGAGTCATCCTGTTCCCCCAACATCACGCTCTGATAAATACTGATGTTTTCTGGTCCTATAATTTCCCTTTTTCCAGAATGTCATCTAAATGTAAGCATATTTGATATAGCCTTTCGAGTCTGGTTTCTTTCTCTTAGCATTTGGGGGCCATCCATATTGTGTTTCATTAATTTATTCCTTTTTTACTGTCAGCTAGTGTTCCATTGTATGAATGTATCACAGTTTATTCATTTACCACATTTGGGTTGTTTCTAGTATTTGGGAACTGTGAATAAAGCCACTCTAAACATTACATACAGGTTTTTGTGTCAACTAAAGTTTTCTTTTCTCCTGAAAGCAAACACCTAAGAGTGTTCAGTTATATAGCAAATATATGAATAACTCTGTGAAACTGCAAAACTGTTTTCCAAAGTCGTTGTGCTATTTTGCATTCCCACCAACAATGTATGACTTCAGCTGATACATATCCTCACCAGCACTTGGTATTATCAAGTTTTTAATTTGTTTAATCAAGTCATTCTAACAGGTGTGTAGAGATAGCTCATTTAATTTAAATTGTATTTAATTTTTAAATTAAATTTAAATCGTAATGATTAATGGTATAAGCATATTTCATGTCCTTATTTACCATTTGTGTACCATTTTGGGTGAAGTCTTTGTTCAAATATTTTGTTCATTTTTTATTTATGTTTTCACTAGCCTGACCAAACTGATCAGAGAGATAGCAACAGATACTAGATCTGAAAGATACACATCATTAAAACTGAGACAAGAAATAGAAAATGTTAAAGCTCTGTATTTTTAAAAGAAATCAAAAACCTAATTACAGTTTTTCACACAAAGAATATTCCAAGCACAGCTTTACTGATTAATTCTAAGAAATAAGTTCAACTTACATACTCATGCAGAAAATAAAGAATGAAGGAATATTTACCAACATATAAAAGGGTCAGCATTATCCTGCCATCATATTCAGACAGATATCTTTAGTGAGCATATATGTAACAATCTTTAACAAAATACTAGTAAATTAAATCAGCAATATATAAAAAAAATACAACATTGTGACCAAATAGGGTTTAACTCAGAATGCAAGGTTAGTTTAACATATGAAAATCCAATAATTTACCACATTGCAAATAAAAAGGTGAATAACCATATGATCATGTCAATAGAGGCAGAAAATGAACTTGACAGAATTCATGATTTAAAAACCTATTAGAAAACTAAGAGTAGAAGGTGACTTCCTCACTCTAATAAAGAATATCTGTGTAGGTTTATTTCTGGGCTGTCTCTTCTGTCCCATTTGTCTATGTGTCAGGAAGTAAGATGCCTCCAGGTATGCTATTCTTTCTTAAGATGGTTTTGGCTATTTGAGGCCCATTTGGTTCCATATAAATTATAGGATTGTTTTTCCTACTTCTGTAAAATAAAATGCCATTGGAATTTCGATAGGATTAGACTGAATCTTTAAATAACTTTGGGTAGTGTGGAAAATTTGACAATATTAAGTCTTCTAATCCATGAACATGGGTTGTCTTTCCATTGGTTTTTGTCTTCTTTATTCTCATTTATCAGCGTTTTGTAGTTTTCATTGTATATGGTTTTTACCTCCATGAAGTTTATTTCTAAATGTTTTTTTTATATTGTGAATGGGATTGTTTTCTTAATTTCCTTTTTAGATAGTTTACTGTTAGAATACAGAAATACAACTGATTTTTGTACATTGATTTTGTTTCTTGAAACTTTTTATTGAATCATTTATTCTAACAGATTTTTGTGGAACCTTAGGGCTTTAAAAATATACAATCATGTCATCTGCAAACAGAAATAATTTTACTTCTTCCTTTCCTATTTAGATGCCTTTTATTATTCTTGCCTAAATGATCTGATTAGTACTTCCAGTACTGTATTATATAAAAGTGGCAAGAGTGGACATCCTTGTCTTGTTCCTGATCTTAGAGTAAAAGCCTTCCATTCTCTACTGTTAAGTATGATGTTAGCAGTGGGCTTTCATAGGTGGCCTTAATTATGTTAATTTCATTCTATTCCTAGTTGGATGAGCATTTGTATCATGAAAGGATTGAATTTTGTCAAATGATTTTTCTGCATCTATTCAGATGATCATATGATTGTCATCTTTCTATCAAAGTGATGTATATTTATTGATTTGCATATATTGCACCATCCTTGCATCTAGGGGTAAATCTCACTTGATCATGGTTGTATGGTCCTTTTAGTGTGCTTTTGAATTCATTTTGCTAGTATTTTGTTGAGAATTTTTGCACCTATATTCATCAGGAGTCAGGCTGCATTGCTTTGGGAAACCTTCCTGTTAATATCAGTTTGCTCCTTCTGCAAAACTGTACCTCCTAGAAGCTTTTCTTAAGTTCCAGACTTAGTAAAGTGCTTTCTCTGTTCTCCTACTGCATTTACTGTACTTTATGGACATGATTTGTTTATGAGTGATTCAAAAGTTTTAAAATCACGGATTTAAAATTACATTTCCAGTCACAGTTCTTGACACATAGTGATAACTAACAAATGGCAGCTCCTGCTTTATCAAATACAATTACAGCTTTCAAGAAGCACATAAAGTACTCACCATGTATGTAAACAGATAACTTGACTGTCATAATGGCAGTGTGAAACAAGTAGAACGTTGGCACAAAGAAGGAAATAATCCACTCATGGTGGATAGAAGCTTAGAGTGGGGCTCAAAAAGGATGAATAAAAAATTGCTTACCAGAGAAACATAATAGGGATATCCTAGGAAAGGGCAATAGTATACACACAATATATAAACAATAGTATATACACAAACATATGAAATATCATTATATATTTAGGTAAGTGCAAGTAGTTGAGATGGTTAGGGAGTTAGGTTTGAGTAGGAGAGCAATGAAAAATAAATTTGGAAAATTCAGGAGGGGCAAAATTGTGGAAAGCCTGCTATAAGAGAGTATGGTATTTGGGTATTCTCTGCACACATCGAGAGCCATGAAAGCATTTTAATATAGAAAAATTATATGTTGAAATTTATTATTTTAGCAATATTAATTGTTCTATATTTTATCCG
This sequence comes from Balaenoptera ricei, assembly GCF_028023285.1. Taxonomy (NCBI): domain Eukaryota; kingdom Metazoa; phylum Chordata; class Mammalia; order Artiodactyla; family Balaenopteridae; genus Balaenoptera; species Balaenoptera ricei. Next base: position 132,431,327 of record NC_082639.1, read on the forward strand.
CACAGCAGCATAGAACAGAGATGTAAGAATTACATTTTTTATTCTCCATATATGCTGCTTTTAAATTTCAATGCTGATTTGCTTCAGAAGTTCACAGAAAATCGTTTCTTACCTTGTGACTGCCTTTGGGATATCATCAAATGGCCATTGTGGTCCAAAGAATCCACATCCACTGGCTATTAATGTGGTCATCTTCTCACTTTTCAAATTAATTTGAGCTCACGTTGCACATCTTAATGCAAAAGATATTTAAGTTAAAAGGATCCTTTAAAATACATCCTCTTCTTGATGGTGGTAATCTCTGCATTCAACTAATATGATGTAAGACAACAACTATGACATCATTCATTAGGTTTCTCCAAGGGTCAGAACAGGGAGGGAGGTGGCCTACTAGGAAAATAATGAATCTCTGTGCTGTTTTTCTTCCCCATGTTCTCTTACAGCCTGAACCATACTTTGAGAAAATAGTTGTGTCAACTATTTAAATACATGTCAGCCTGATGATCCTTAAAGGCATCAGTCAAATGAATATTATCCAGTATAAATAGAAGATGTATTTTGTCTTACACGTACACACACATTCATGCACACACAAAAACACCTGTGTTTGTGAATTTGTATGTGTAGTTATATACGTACATGTTCAATGTTCCGTGCTTTTGTGTGTGTGCTTTTGAAGATGTGCACATGACATGGTGAGGGAAGAAGAGGATCTGAGTATATCCAGCCAGATCAGCTGTATTTATTAATCTAAACAAAATTTATGAGCAGGCATTACTTTAGACTTGAATATGCAAAAATGAATAGACATAGTTCCTGACTTGAAGAATTGTATCTACATCCAGTAGGGATACACACAAAATGAAGAAATAAAATTCAAAATAATACATTCTATGATAGAGCTATAATGCATCTCTGTAGAAACTGAAGAGATGACTGTGGATTCAGACAGTTAATACTATTCTGCACAATACACTCATCCAAGAATTGAAGCTATGAGAAGAATAAGATACAGACCTTACCTTGAAGGAATTCAAAACTATGAATAGGCAATCAGAGGACAAGTAATTGGTGTTTTAGCCATATTTCCCACACATCTACATCCCACGTCAAATTTTGTTTTGTTTTGTTTTTGTCCTGGATTATTTTAAACTGCTTTTACCTATTGATTTTTTCTATAAAGAATATGCTGCACCATATCTTTTCTATTTATTGCTTCAATTCCATAATCCCTCACTATGATAGAAGTTTCATTTGAGTTAGATATTTAAGTGAATCCAATCTCTCATTAAATACACATTTGTTTAGTGCATATTATGTGTTCCAGGTACACTTCAGAGCTAAACTTGTAGTCTGGATGGATAAATTCAGGCAATGGCTATATTAATAATCAGACATCTCCTCTGAAGCCTTAGTAGCAGAATTAGAAAATGTTTAGAGCATGACAACTACTGCTGCATACCTCTGCTAGAATGAGTTGAAAGCTATTTGGTCACCAAAGAGTGCTCTCTCCTCTTCACCTCTTTAACAAAGGTATTACCATAACATAAGTGTTTATGACATACCCTCTGGGTCACTAAGAACAGAACCAAAAATGCCAATTCATTCCAGATCAGTTCCTAGCAACTGCCAGTTAGCAATAACTTTGAAGTTGGGTAAGAGATGAATTTGTGCTTCCAGGGTTGAAATATATGATGTTCCAATGAGTGATGTAACTCCATCCTTTCAAGTATGGGGCCGAAATTAAATCATATGTTATTTGACTGTTAAACTTTTAACTTTTCTTTTCTTTCTTTTCCTTCTCTTCCCCATCTTTCTCTTCCTTCCTTCTTTATCCCTTCTTTTCTTCCTTTCTTTTTTCTTTCTTTTTGTGTGTAGACAACATGTGTCATAAAAATAATAGCATACTGGAAAAAGAATTTTTTTCTGATTTGGGAAATTTCCTGCCAAATCGATATCTCTTTAATGTAATCATTACCATATCAGGAAAGGAAGTAGATACACATCAAAGACCCTGAGAAACGGTTGGAATAGGGTCAGAATCTTTCCTGTGTGTTAGTGACAAAAAGGAATTGAAATTCATTTCGTTTTATTTCACACTTCAATACATTGTCCATATTGCTTTTATTTTTTTTTTAAGAGGGAGAGGTAAAAAATAAGATACTGCTACTCTAAGTTTGACAAATTGTAAAATATTTCTGTTAAATCAGTCCTCTTCCTGTCTTTCCCACTCATTGGCATGTGAACTTCTTTTTCTTTCCAAATGAGTCAGTTGAGAGAATGTCAACATTGCTCTAAGTAGAAGATGCTATCATGCCATCACAAAAACAAAACAAAGTAAAAACAAAATAAACAAAATGCTGCTTTTCCACTTAGCAGCATTTGCTGTCCTCAGGATATGGCGATGTGTACTTCACTTTAAATGGTCTCTTGACTGAATTCTATCAAATACTCTCCCCCATAACCAAATGGACATGCTGGTGAAAATTCCTCCTTCTGAACTAAGGAAGCATTAACAGCCTAAACATTTTTAACAAGATTGGTTTTATTTTACCTTATTAAAATATTTTCATGGCTCCCAGAATACCTTTCTTTTTTAGACATTGAGATGTTGGGCTAGGATTGATTCCAAGGTTATTCTGTTGCCAATACGTTTGAGTTTATAATATCATTAAAACTGAAGACATATGAAAAGCCTGAAATGGAAAGTCAAATATAACTAAAGGAACACATACTCTTTCATTTTGCTGGTCAATTTACTCAGAGCAAAGGAAAAGCAAAACAGGCCATAGGAAGTGTTCAGTAAATAAGTTTTGAATGAATATCTATAGACAAAGAGGGAAATCACCAGATAAAATAAAAATTACTGGTGCTTTTTCATAAAATAGTAGGTTCTACATTTAACTTCTTGCATGTAGGCCGCTAGAGTAAAGACTATACAGAAATTGGGGCTTTTGCATTTTTTTCTCTTAAATAATAGTATTCCTCATAGAGAGAGCAGTGGGCAAGAGGGAGGCTGGGTGATAGTCCTTTATTTAGTTCTACCTCAGTATACATTTACTTTGTTTCTATTTTATTGGTTTCTGCTGGCCCAAGGATAAATCTATTTTATTGTACTAAAAAACTCTATATAGTGGTATAGAAGGAAAGGCCCATTTTTTAATCAGGTTGTTGGTCTTTATAATGTTAACTTGTGTGAGTTCTTTGTATATTTTGGATATTAACCCCTTATCAGATGCATCATTGGCAAATATCTTCTCCTATTCAAGTAGGTGGCCTCTTCATTTTGATAGTTTCTTTGCTGTACTAAAGCTTTTTAGTTTGACATAGTCCCATTTTTAATTTTTGCTTTTGTTTCCCTTGCTTGAGGAGACATACTAAAAATATATAGCTAAGGCTGGTATCAAAGAACATACTGCCTGTGTTTTCCCCTAGGAGTTTTATGGTTTCAGGCCTTACATTTAGATATTTAATATATTTTAAGTTTATTTTTGTATATGGTGTAAGAAAGTAGTCCAGTTTGATTCCCTTGCATGCGGCTGTCCAGTTCTCCAAACACCATTTATTGAAGAGGCTGTCTTTTCTGCATTGTATATTCTTCCTCCTTTGTTGTAGATTAATTGACCATAAAAGTTTAGGTTTATTTCTGGGCCCTCTATTGTGTTCCATTGATCTTTGTGTCTGTTTTTGTGCCAGTACTATACTGTTTTGGTTACTATAGCTTTGTACTACAGTTTGAAATCCAGGCATGTGATACCTCCAGCTTCGTCCTTCTTGCTCAAGATTGTGTTGGCTATTTGGTGTTTTCTGTGTTTCCATACAAATTTTAGAATTATTTGTTCCAGTTCTGTGAAAAATATCATTGGTATTTTCATAGGAATTGCATTGAATGTGTAGATTGTTTTGGGAAATATAGTCATTTTAACAATATTAATTATTCCAATCCATGAGCACAGTACATCTTTTCATTTGTGTTGTCTTCAATTTCTTTCATCAGTGTCTTATAGTTTTCTGAGTACAGGTCTTTTGCCTCCTTGGTTAGATTTATTCCTAGGTATTTTATTCTTTTTTATGCAATTGTGAATGGGATTGTTTTTCTCTGATAGTTCGTTGTTAGTGTATAGAAATGCAACACATTTCTGCATAGTAATTTTGTTTCCTGCAACTTTAATGAATTCATTTATTAGTTCCAGTAGTTTTTTGGTGGCATTTTTAGGATTTTCTATATATAGAATCATGCCATCTGCAAACAGTTGCAGTTTCTTCATTTTCAATTTGAATTTCTTTTATTTATTTATTTTTTGTGTGTGTAATTGCTGTGGCTAGGACTTCCAGTACTACATTGAATAAAAATGGCAAGTGTGGGCATCCTTGTCTTGTTCCTGATCTTAAAGAAAATGTTTTCAGCTTTTCACTGTTGAATATGATGTTAACTGTAAGCTTGTCATATATGGCCTTTATTATGTTGAGGTATGTTTCCTCTACATCCACTTTGTTGAGAGTTTTTATCATAAATGAATGTTGATTTTGTCAGAACTTTTTATGCATTTATTGAGATGATCGTATGATTTTTCTTCTTCAATTTGTTAACGAGGTGTATCACATTGATTGGTTTGTGCATATTAAACCATCCTTGCATCCCTGGGATAAATCCCATTTGATCATAGTGTATAATCCTTTTAATGTATTGTTGAATTTGGTTTGCTAATATTTTTGTTGAGGATTTTTGCATCTATATTCATCAGGGATTTGGGTCTGTACTTTTCTTTTTTTTGTGGTGTTGTTGTCTGATTTAGTATCAGAGTGATGCTGGCTTCGTAGAATGAGATCAGAAGTTTCCTTCCTCTGCAATGTTTTGGAATAGTTTGAGAAGGATAGGTGTTAACTCTTCTTTAAATGTTCGGTGAAATTCACATGTGAAGACATCTTGTCCTGTACTGTTGTTTGTTGGGAGTTTTAAAAAAATTATTGATTCAGTTTCATTACTGGTAAATGGTCTGTTCATATTTTCTATTTCTTCTTATTCAGTCTTGGGAGATTGTACATTTCTAGGAATTTGTCCATTTCTTCTAGTTTGTCAACCAGTCTTTATTCAGTGTCTTTTAGTCATTTTGGTTGTCTGAAGCTCATTGTCTAGTATATTCTTTAGGAAGTGCTCATGGGAACAATATTCCTTGAGGTCTTGCTTATTCATAACAGTTGTCTGTGCTTTTTATACTTGAAGTTCAGTATTACTGAATATAAAGTCCTTGGCTCACATTTTCTTTCCTTAACTCATTATTGACTGGGGGATTTTTGCAGAAACTAACACGTGTGGCTGGCGATTTTTATTTTGGCTGGCCAAAAATTAATTCTGTTATTTCACTAACACTTTGCGGATTATTACATTCAGTAGTTACACCTGACACACCTGTAAAGTCTTCTAATTTTTTGAAATGTTCTCTTCAATCCACTCTTCTGTAGAAGCAAAGGAGCATTCTCCAGCACCATGAATTTCATTTTCACTTTCCATATCAGAATCAATCACTAAGGTTTTTTGTCTTTTTGTTGGTCTAATATTCATATTGTCTGAATCAGAACTATATTCTGAAGAACTATCATCTTTGGAGACACTAGTATATATGTTGCTCAATCAGAGAAAATTCACTGAAAAATTCTTCTTCACTCAAAATTTCGCAATGCATCATTTTTGAAAATTTTGCATTTATAATATACACAAGGTTGGAACAAAAACCTAACAGAGCAAAATGTGAATGATAACAACAATCATAAGTTGTATAATGAACCCTTGATCAATTTTAAGCTCTAACAACTTCCCCCGGTGATGATAATTGTATCGCTCTCTAAAAACGTATTGATAGGTCTCTGGTGAATAATGTGTTAAGTGTCTTAAATATGTTACTTTATTTTCTTCTGGCATGAAGTGTTGATGATTAAAAGTTTGTTAATGTAATTTTCTGTTCTTTATAAGTCACACATGTTTTTTGCATAAAAGGCCAAAATTTTTTTCTTTTTTACAAGGTCTAGTAATTTTATTAGGCTATGTTTTGATGTTGGTTATTCTGCATGGATAGTCAGTTATATGGTGTGCTCTTTCAAAATGTAGTTTCACATCCTTTTAAAAAATATCAGGAATATTTTCTTGAATTATAATTTAAAAAATTTGTTTTGCTCTTTTCCTTGGGTTTTCATCTTAAGGGACTCCTAATACTCATATACTGCAACTTCTTTACCTATCTTAAATGTCATTTTCTCTTAAATTCATTTTATCACTCTTCATCTCATTATAATTTAATTTTTTCTTCTTTTGATTTCTAATTTTAATTCTTTATTTGTTGCATTTATTTACTCATGTATTCTAGTATAGCTTACATTTTTAAAAGATTTTAAATTTCTAATTCTGTTTTGAATTAAATCACCTTATTTCTGACTCTTCTACTTTTGATTTATGTTATTTCATGTTCTATATCATTAATACAGATTGGGTTCTTCTGAAATAATAATTTGCAGTTTTGATCTTTTTTTCTATCTTTCATGTCTTTCTGGTGTGATTTCATTGTGATTATATGGGATTTGACCTTGATACATTTTAAGTTGCTCATTTTTTATAAAATTATATTTTGAATGTTTAGAAAGTAGTAGTAGATTTTTCTGACTTCACAGACCTCCCTCTTCTGCTATCTGCATACAGTGTTAAAAATATAGCACCTTGCTTTCTGAGATTTTCTGGCTCTGTTCAGCTTCCCCACTATTATCAGTATCTTCTTCCTTTTTTGTCTCTTTCTTGCTAAACCATGCCTCCAGTCCCAGTAATTTCTCTTCAGTATAGAGACCTGTGCCCTCTTGTGTCAAGTGTGAGAGTTCCTAGATAGCAGACTGCTTCACCTTTAAAGAACTTACAACAGGTGCTTTACACACACATGCTGCTGGAGTGAACAATATCTTTCTCAGTTTCAGCCACTCTTCTCATATTGGTATGTTGTACTTTTCAGGTATTATCTATTGGGAGTTTTTTGGTTCTCTTATTCTTTGGGTCATCAAATGCCTTGTTATTTTCCGCTGCTTTCTCCCACACAGATGCCAATGACACAAAGGTCTTGTGACTATTGGTAGTTTGTCTCTATCTGCTTGTATTTTGAGGTTGTGTTGTACCTTGTTACCCAGTTTGTTGAATTTTTGTTTTTGCTATCTAGGTGCTATCTTTTTAATGTGGTGATCCAGGAGGACTATGCTGAAAAACTATGCTGCCACTACTATCTTCCTAGAATCTCACAACAGTTGTTCTTTTTATAGATAAGGTACCTGAGGCCCAAGGAGGTACAGTTATTTGCCCAAGATCACACAGCTAGACGCAGAAGATAAATGTACTTGAAAGCACCTTGATTAGGACCTGGTACAGAGAGTCTGCTTAACGCATGCTCTTTCCTTCCTATTTCCCTCTCTCCCTTCCTCTCTTCTTCCTATCCTTCTTCCCTTCCTTCATTGCCTCCAATTCGTCCTCATTCCCTCCAGAGCCTAGATTTAAACCCAGTTATTTCTGACTTCAAAGCCTCTGCAAGCTCATTTAATATGCTATGCTTCTACCCCATGATGTGAAGTCACTGGAGCTTTTAATTCAGCAAAACCATTTAAACAAAATTAGTTTCACTAAAACCTACACTTGTCTTGCTCTAAGAACATTTTCCTCTCTGGTTTTATGTTCACATACTTTTCAAATGGAATCTATAAATGTCAAGATTCTTTGACACATGCCTCCTTAAAATATGGTTTGTTAGAAGTAAATCGATGCTCTTATTTTAATGAATATATTTACAGGCATGTTATGTAATTCTTTGAAAGCCTTTTTCATCTCCCACCTCCATCCAGGAAACCACATTTGATAAGGAGTAAATGAAATTTGAACCTAAAAAACCTTGATTTCACTTTCAAATTTAAAATCCACAGAATTTAAAGAGATTTTAAACTTGACCAAAGTCAAATGTCCTGCTTTTGAAAAATCTTATAAAAGCACTACTTTGATTTGAAAACTATATTGCTCTGGGACCCAAGTTCATAAAATCCCAAGCTCCTTTGGTTAGGGTGTTTGACTCCTGATGATACTTGATTGAAAATGATTCATTCAAAAATTGGACACACCATTAAGGCTCCCAAGGAATTTATACAAGTACACTCTGTTATGTAAAAACTCCCAATATACTACTTCTCCATAATCCTCTACGTAAGGCCAATTAGTAATTAGATCTTTGCAAGCAAAATTTTGCCTAAGGCATTAAGTCACCACACAAATCCTAAGGGATTCATAGCTCTATTTCAAGCCAATGCCTTTATAAAATCCTGTTCCAGTTTTTGGCTCTATAATGGATTTCCCAGGTTGGTGATACATCAACAGAAAATGCCATTTCCTTATTTTTTTCTCCTTGAACTTCCTGCTCTAACTGTGCAGGCTTAGTTCTTACTGTTTGAATTTACTTATTGTGGTTTGCATAAAATTATCCTACACTCATCTACGCATAGTAGATAATGGTTATTTGCCTATAAATCTAAGGGGTACTGAGTTTTATATACCTTCCTGCTCTGTGGGCACTCTCTGAACAAATGAGCAGTTGTTCTTGAAACATTTTATATTTTTATGGGATTTGGAACTGTTTCTCCTTGTTGCTTTGTTGCTTTTTAGCAGCTTGAGGCTCCTTCTTTCTTGGTGTTTACTCTGGAGCTGGTGTGAACAGAGGCTCTTGGAAACGGTAGAGTGTTAATATCCTGGAGTGTGTCTTGCTTCATGTAAAAGATTGCTTCTCTAGGCTGCTGGGAGCTGCAGCAGAAGCAAGCCTTTCACAACACACACACAAATACACACAGAGTCATGAATGGCCACACACCTACGCTCACCCTCTCACATTCTCTGATTTCGTATGTGCAGAAACAGGCCAGGAAACCTGACTCCGTGTTGATTGGAACATTACTTTGCATTCATTTACAGAATATTTGGAACCTCACATATGTTTCTCATTAACGCTCATGTTTGATTGTTCTATGTAATTTTTAAAAAATTAAATAAACCTGTATCAGAAATTGTCACTTTGCTTTAAAGAGGCACAATTGACTCCCTTTGGGGAAGCAAAGAAAGAATGAGATGAAATATTTCTGTTCCTTTACATGTATTTCCATAAATGAGACTGGCATTAAGACATAATAATGAATTTGAGGTTCAAGGGATTTTTAAATAGCTTTTGAACAAATCGAGCACAAAGTGGCATTACTTACACAAAGAAACTCATTTAAAACAGAGCCCATTAATGAAATGTGGTTTAAAATCAGGTCTGTCTTAAATATATGTTCAGAATTAAAAGTTACTGGGCCAGAGACTGAAAGTTAAGTAAGCTGATACCTGAATATTATAACTGTAAATTTGTAGGTACATTAATTTTTTCAACCCACAAGGGCGTGATTTGGTAAAGTCATACCAGCATAATATTCTTAGGCCTTAATGACTTCATAAATTTCCAAAAATGCAGTTATTTGAATCTATTTCTATTTTACTTAACAACCTACAGGCTGTTCCCAAACTCAGCCTGGTCATGTTGTGGCCCCTTTAAAAAAAAAAGGAAAAAAAAAAGCCTATCTATCTATCTGTTGGGCTGCGCTCCACAGGCCTGCAAGGTCTGTGCTTGCCCAGCTTCAAGACCTAAGAGCCCAGAGTCAGCAGCAGAGACATCAGTGGTTTAATGGATGGGGAAGTTTACACATCTGAAGCAGGGTCCTAGAGCAACACCCCACTGTGTATGGCAGATGGTAGGCAGGACAGGTGGTAGTCTTTGTTCCCGGGGAGGGGAGGGGGGAAGAGGAGATTACCAGTTATAGGGGAATTGTTGTCAGGTGGGCTTATTAGTTACCAGGGAAACCAGTAGAGGGGCACGCCCCCCTCACTGCCCCTTTGATAATGACAGTCACTAGCTGGGGCCTGGGGCAAGTATGCAGGATGGTCAGTCATATGAGTAGGGTTTAGGTGAAGCAGGCACTGGTCAGGCAGAGGATGTACAGAGAGCAAGGGAGCAACCATCTTGAGTGGCCTGACCATACTCTATCTATCTATCTACCTATCTATGTATCTATCTATCATCTATCTACATATCTGAATCCAAGTGGCTAAATCAAGTGTTCCAAGACCCAGATATCAGGTTCACATCACCTCCTGACTCCTTACCTATTCTTTCAGTTCACTCTTTCATTCTAGACGTTTTGGATAGTGTTTTGAATATTAAGCATATTTTTTATGTCCTATATTTGACATCTTGGGAGCCTTGAGGACCCAGGGGAGAACTGCCCTTCCCAGGATTATTTAGTTCCTAAAGATAGCAAACAACTTGCCTGTGAGCACACCTTTGATATGCAAACCAACCAATCAGAGCCCATACCTCCAACCACCTCCTTTATATATTCTTACACACCAAGCCAATAGTCTCCCTGCGACTAGGTAACAGACAACTGGGAAACACCCCTATAGTCTAGAACCCACTGGAATTATGCAAACTATCTGATCCTAAACTATCCACTGTGTACTTACCCTGCCTCACCCATTCCTCCTCTCAAAAACCCCAATAAGTCTCAGCCTCGTGATTTTTTCTTCTCCCCTCTGCCTCCTGACTGATCCAAGTGCTTCGTTGTGTGGCCCTGCAAGCCATGGAGTGGCCCCTCCTCTTGGGAACTGTAGTAATAAACCATCTTTTCAATAGCAGTCATTCCTGATCTGTAGGCCTCACCATACCTGATTAAAACAAACCCTGGGTACATTTTAGTACATTTTGGTAGCCATCCCTATCATAGACTCCTGGCCTTTCTTTAGCTCTTTTTGCTTCCTATTCCTAAAGAGCTTTCTGACTCTGGACCATGCCTAACACTATTAGATACTCATTTTTGGTGAGGTATCCTCTTGTAAAACTCCTGTTTTTAAAAGTTTAAAACTCACAGAGGAGTACCTTGAATTAAGGGTGGTTAGACATCAGCCAAGCCCCTAGCTTTTGAGGTAAAGGTGCTGCATGCTGACAGGCATAACCCAATCTCCAATGCTGCCTCAGAGATGGAGATGGTTTCAACAGTGATGTACTTCTGCTGGGCGTCCCCTAGGCTCTCTTATTATCTCAAGCCCACAGCGAGTCTTACCTTATTAATCATGCTTCAGATCCCAGTTCTCCCATGGAGTGTAAGAACCTTCTGCCTAATCTTCCAGGCTCATTTCTTCATCTTCTTAAGTATTTTCTCCATCATTTCCACCCAACAGTCTCCTTACTATCTAGCCAAAGTTGTACCAATCCTTAAGTCCTTTATGAACTCTCCAATAATACCCCCTTTCTTACGTCTGATTATATTTCATTGACCATTTTGTCATTTGTTTTCTTTCCCTCTTTATTTCATGTGCATTTTTCTTGTGTAGCTGGATTATTAGATTTTAAAATACTTGGCACTGTAGAAAAGCTTGGAATTTGGAGTCAGAGGACTTGAGCACATGTGCTAATTTTATTACTTACAAGCTGCATTAGTCTGCTTGGACTTCCATACTACAATACTACAGGCTGGGTGACTTAGACAACAGAAATTTATTTTCTCACAGTTCTGGAGGCTAAAAGTCCCAGATCAAGGTAATGCAAGGTTGGTTCCTAGTAAAGAATCTCTTCCTGGCATGTAAACAACCACCTTCTCACTTTATCCTCATATGGCCTTTCCAAGGTGCATACGTGTGGCATTTGGGAAGAGAGAGAAAGAAAGAGAGCTTTTCTTTTTATTTTTTAGAAAGAGATTTCTGGTATCTGTTCTTTTAAGAGCACCAATCTCATCAGATCAGGGCCCCACTTTATGTCCTCACTTTACCTTAATCATTTTCCTAGATGCCCCATCTCCAAATACAGACATACTGGGGGTTGGGGCTTCAACACATGAATTTTGAGGAGACATAAACATTCCAAGTGACTATGACAATATCTTTACTTTTGAAAATGAGAATACTACTACATAAAATTTCTTCCCAATGCCTTCCAAAGGGCTGAACCATGTTAAGTGCTCAAAGATAGTTATTGTATAGAACTTTAGGTAAAGAATTTTATTCTGTGTATTTATCAAATTGATATAGCAGGACAATAAGTAAATTTATGTCATCTGAGGCTCTGAAGTTAACTTTTCTGGCTTGAAGTGTTGGATATTGGCTGCTAGAAAGGTGTCACATTTTTGCAGCTGGTTCTTTCCATTACCACCACACATAGGATGAAATAGTCTATGGGATCAAATTCTCTCTCTCTCTCTCTCTAAAAAGAAATTTTAAAGAACACTTCAGAGGAAACCATCTTCTTTATCATACTGTCAACCTAGCTTCCAACTCCAGTGTGAAAATCTCAGAGTTCTAGCTGAAATATGGAAAGGCCCTTTACAATTACATGTCGTCGTTATAGAGGCCAGTTTTGTTCCATTTGGAATTTGATACTACTTTTCAGTAAGTTCTATTTCATCCCTTCCAGATCTACTAGACTTTATTTTAGACTCTCTTCCTAAAGAAACAAAAACTCTTTTTGGTGAATATTAGGTAAAAAATTCAAGTTAAAATTGCCAACCCAGGCTACTCCTTAGAACTTCAAGTTCATTGTTCAGTCCTTCCTGATTCCTAGATCATGGATCTTTTGAAATAATGTTTTTATGTGCTGCCACCAGTTATTACCAGCTCTTCCTTTGACTTATCCCCAAATTTCTCTTTGTTCTCGCTTTCTTTCTGCTCCATTCCTAGTTAAGTTCTCATCGTGCTCCAAGGAAAACACATTATTTTCTTCTTTAAACATTCTTTCTCATCTGAATTCCTATTCTCAGTTAATGGTATCACTTTTCATCTTGTTGACCAAATTAGAAACTTTGGAATCCATTTTAATTCCTTCTACTTTTACATTCCTCACATGTAATTTAATTGATCACTGAATCATGATGCTTCTCTCTCTTGAACACCTCTGAATTCATTCATTTATTCAATAAGCATTTATTGAGAACTGTTTATGTACCAGGTGCTAGGAATTCAATGGTGAGTGAGATCAGCCTGGTCGTCACAGTCACTGGTTTTATGGTCTAGTGGGAAATGAGTTTTCTCTGCTTGGGAAAATGGTGGTTACTCTGAACTCATTGAAGGGATGTCAGGGCAACAGGAATAGAGGGAATAGAAGGTGCAAAGCCCTGGAAACAAAAGAAAAAATGTCTATTAGTGAAATGGAACCAATCTCAATAATTACAAATGCCTTCTAAGTTAGAGGTTCCCTCACCTTTAACTAATCTTTTGTTTGCTGATAAACCTGTCTTTCTACAACACAGACTTGATTATTATACCCTTGTTTAAGAACTACTGATGAATTCCCATTACCTATAAAGTCCAAACTCAGCATATGATACATAACCCTGTGTGGGATACCTCTAGCCATCCCACATTACTTGCCATTTCCCAAATAAAAATGAACTTTAAAGTTTCATGAAAATGCACTTTAAATTTACTTCTTCCTTCTACATTTGTTCACCTGATAAACTCACTTTAGACTCAGTTTTAATGTCATCATTATGAAAACTTCCCTGACCCTCCAATTTCTCAAATAAAAATAATTGCTTTTTTGTCTTTGATTTTGTAGCTAGTCACAAGTTCATACTGTTTCTATGACTGCCTCCATAGCCAGATTATGTATTTTTCAAGCCCTCTGACTATCTTTGTTGCTTTTCTAGCTCTGAAAACAGTGTTCAGTAACACATCAGAGGTGTTCAGTAAATATAAACTAAATTAAGCTGAATTCACTCTTTCACAAATACTCTTTTCTCTCCTCACTGGGATCAATGCACTTGACTCCTTATGTTTGATTTTTCTCCTTCCCATTTTTAGAAATCATTTGTCCATTAAACTCAGGCCTTGCATTTAACCAAGAAATCTTTTTAATAAAGGTACAACTACTTGTGGAGTGCACCGCTGAATTAATACGAGAATTATCAACCTTTTATAAAGTTGGGCTTACAATAACATACATTTCCTTATGTAGATACTGACATCCTGATGTTGATTCTTTTTTTTTAGTTTATTTATTTTATTTTTTTTGGCTGTGTTGGGTCTTCGTTGCTGCGTGTGGGCTTTTCTCTGGTTGCGGAGAGCAGGGGCCACTCTTTGTTGCAGTGTGCAGGCTTCTTATTGCGGTGGCTTCTCTTGTGGAGCACGGGCTCTAGGCACGCGGGCTTCAGTAATTGTGGCACATGGGCTCAGTAGTTGTGGCTTACAGGCTTAGTTGCACCGCAGCATGTGAGATCTTCCTGGACCAGGGCTTGAACCCGTGTCCCCTGCATTGGCAGGTGGATTCCCAACCACTGTGCCACCAGGGAAGCCCTGATGTTGATTCTTGAAATCTAAAATAATACTGTCATTTTACTTCTCCAATTGCTGCTTTTTCTGGCTTTTCCCATACTAACTAGCTTAATACATATTTATTTAAATAAATAAGTATGTATTATGTTCAGTTTAATTCAGTAGAAGTGATTACCAACAAATTTGAAGGCAAAAATGTAAGGATCGCCATAACAAAGCATTTATTATTGGCAAACAAACAGTATCCTGAATTTCTCCATGTTTCAGGATCCCCTGCATCATGTAAATACCTACCTAGGAATTTATAATATAGAAGAAAAACACCCTATATATTATTCTGTATATGAAGGATGCTATTTTACAGGTTTGCATTTGCTTGTGCTATTTTCTCTGCCTAGAAAATCCTAACCACTCTTATTCTTTATAAGAACCACTCTTTAGAAAAGTCCTAAAGATGCTACCAGAAAACTACTAGAGCTCATTGATGAATTCGGTAAAGCTGCAGGATACAAAGTTAATACACAGAAATCTCTTGCATTCCTATACAATAACAACAAAAGATCAGAAACAGAAATTAAGAAAACAACCCCATTTACCAATGTATCAGAAAGAATAAAATACCTAGGAATAAGCCTAACTAAGGAGACAAAAGACCTGTACTCTGAAAACTATAAGATGCTGATGAAAGAAATTGAAAATGACAAACAGATGGAAAGATATACCATGTTCTTGGATTGGAAGAATCAGTATTGTCAAAATGACTCTACTACCCAAAGCAATCTACAGATTTAATGCAATCCCTATCAAATTACCAATGGCATTTTTCACAGAACTAGAACAAAATATTTTTAAATTTATATGGAAAAGCAAAAGACCCCAGATAGCCAAAGCAATCCTGAGAAAGAAAAATGGAGCTGGAAGAATCAGACTCCCTGACTTCAGACTATACTACAAAGCTACAGTAATTAAAACAGTATGGTACTGGCTCAAAAACAGAAGTATAGGGCTTCCCTGGTGGCGCAGTGGTTGAGAATCTGCCTGCCAATGCGGGGGACACGGGTTCGGGCCCTGATCTGGGAGGATCCCACATGCCGCGGAGCGGCTAGGCCCGTGAGCCACAATTACTGAGCCTGCACGTCTGGAGCCTGTGCTCTGCAACAGGAGAGGCCGCGATGGTGAGAGGCCCGCGCACCGTGATGAAGAGTGGCCCCCACTTGCCACAACTGGAGAAAGCCCTCGCACAGAGACGAAGACCCAACACAGCCATAAATAAATAAATAAATAAATAAAAATTAAAACTTAAAAAAAAAACAATTAGGAATTTCTTAAAAACAAAGACAAAAACAAAAAAAAACAGAAGTATAGACCAGTGGAACAGGATCTAAAGCCCAGAAATAATCCCACACACCTATGGCCAATTAATCTACAACAAAGGAGGCAAGAATATACAATAGAAAAAAGGCAGTCTCTTCAATAAGTGGTGCTGGGAAAACTGGACAGCTACATGTAAAAGAATGAAATTAGAACATTCTCTAACACCATACACAAAAATAAACTCAAAATTGATCAAAGACCTAAATGTAAGGCTGGACACTATAAAACTCTTAGAGGAAAACAGGCAAAACACTATTTGACATAAATCACAGCAATATTTTTTGGTCCACCTCCTAGAGTAATGAAAATAAGAACAAGAATAAACAAATGGAACCTAATTAAACTTAAAAGCTTCTGCACAACAAAGGAAACCATAAACAAAATGAAAAGACAACCCACAGAATGGGAGAAGATATTTGCAAGCAAAGCGACCAACAAGGGATTAATCCCCAAAATATACAAACAGCTCATGCAGCTCTATGTCAAAAAAACAAACAACCCAATCAAAAAATGGGCAGAAATTCTAAACAGACATTTCTCCAAAGAAGACATGCAAATGGCCAAAAATCACATGAAAAGATTCTAGATCACTAATTATTAGAGAAATGCAAATCAAAACTGCAATGAGATATCACCTAACACCAGTCAGAACGGCCATCATCAAGTCTACAAACAGTAAATGCTGGAGAGGGTGTGGAGAAAAGGGAACTGTCCTGCACTGTTGGTGGGAATGTAAATTGATACAACCACTATGGAGAACAGTATGGAGGTGCCATCAAAAACTAAAAATAGAACTACCATATGATCCAGCAACCCCACTCCTGGGCATATATCCAGAGAAAACCATAATCTGAAAGGATACATGCACCGCAATGTTCACTGCAGCACTACTTACAATAGCCAAGACATGGCAGCAACCTAAATGTCCATCGACAGATGAATTGGTAAAGAAGATGTAGTACATATATACAATGGAATATTACTCAGCCATAAAAAAGAATGAATTAATGCCATTTGCAGCAACATGGATGGACCTAGAGATTATCACACTAAGTGAAGTAAGTCAGACAGAGAAAGACAAATATCACATGATATCACTCATATGTGGAATCTAATTTTTAAAAAAATGATACAAATGAACTTATGTATAAAAGAGAAACAGATTTAAAGATATCAAAATCAAACATGGTTGCCAAAGGGGAAATATGGTCAAGGGGAGGGATAAATCAGGAGCTTGGGACGAACATACACACACTACTATATATAAGATAGATTAGCAATAAGGACCTACTGTATAGCACAGGGAACTCTACTCAATATTCTGTGATAACCTATATGAGAAAAGAATCTAAAAAAGAATGGATACATGTATATGTATAACCGAATCACTGTGCTATACACCTGAAACTAACATAATATTGTCAATCAACTATACTCCAATAAAATTTTTAAAAATACCACTCTTTAAAAACCAGCTTTATTATTGCCTCTTGCATGAAGCATTCCCCAAGCCTCCTGTCAGAGTTACAGTAAGAATCCACAGAATCCTGTTTTTATCTTAGAGCACATTCCACATCATATCAAAATTATCTTTTTACCCTCCGTTTTTCCCAATTGAGAGTAAACTCTTCAAAGAAAGGATCCATTTTTTTTTTTTAATAGATCTTTCTTGGAGTATAACTGCTTCACAATACTGTTAGTTTCTGTTGCCCAACAAAGTGAATCAGGCATATGCATACACATGTCCCCATATCCCCTCCCTCTTGAGCCTCCCTCCCATCCTCCCTATCCCACTAATCAATGAATTTGGTAAGGTTGCAGGATACGAAATTAATGCACAGAAATCTCTGGCATTCCTATACACCAACAATGAAAAATCAGAAAGAGAAATTAAAGAAACACTCCCATTTACCACTGCAACAAAAAGAATAAAATACCTAGGAATAAACCTGCCTAAGGAGGTGAAAGACTTGTATTCAGAAAACTATAAAACACTGATTAAAGAAATAAAAGATGACATAAACAGATGGAGAAATATACTATGTTCTTGGATGGGAAGAATAAATATTGTGAAAATGACTATACTACCCAAAGCAATCTACAGATTCAGTGCAATCCCTATCAAACTACTAATGGCATCCTTCACAGAATTAGAACAAAAAATTTTACAATTTGTATGGAAACACAAAAGACCCCGAATAGCCAAAGCAACCTGGAGAAAGAAAAACGGAGTTGGAGGTTTCAGGCTCCCTGACTTCAAACTATACCACGATCCATGTTTTATTAATGTATTTTATTCCAGTGTTCCTGACACACAGTAGCTTCTTAGTAAATGTTTATTGACATTATTGAGTTTTGACGCTTAATGTATTTTTTACACCAAATGTATTTTCAGGGCTGGCAGTAGGTAGATATGTGAAGTTTGTCTCTTGTATTCTTCTGCTATAATCTCCTTTCTTCCTAACTTTTAGTGCATACTTTATTGTCTTCATGCTTTTCCAGCAGTCTTCTCTCATGGTTAAGAATATGTCTCTTATAGTCTTATAACACTAAGATGTTAATGAGGGATATACCAAAGGAATTAATTGTGTAATTTTTGGCACCAAGGAACCTGAGTAGGGGTCTCTATTTTGGTGGGCCTGAGACTTTCCAGTTCTGGTTAAATTATGGTAAGTATGCCCCTATGTCATATCACTCTTTGCTGCTACCATTAAGTAATCTTGGAACTCCAGAGGTCTGTTCACTGTTAGTTATTCCCATATAACCAAATGTCTCATATGAGTAAATCCAATTTGGAAGAAATGTTGGCTAAACATAATAAAAAGTTCCTTTTAATTGAGAGGTATTGAACTGAAATACCTCTGATGTGTCCAGCGGGAATTTGACATGTTGATTTCTCAATCTATTCAATGTTTACTATTTAGGATACTGGTTTATTGCCACACAAATTTCTGCCCCAACTCTGCAAACTAAACTATCATAATTGGATGTCTATACATTAGCATTCCATCTGAGGACGTTTTCAGTCTGGGTCTTCATTACCTTGTCAGTCAACCCTCCGCATATTCTCTTTTCAAGTCATGTAAGACTGCTTCTAAATCACCAAACCACTATGTATTTTCACTCTTCTATATCTTAGCTCATGTAGTTTGCTTTCTCTGGATTTCTCTTCTCTTGCTTATCTCCCTTTAACGTTTTGACTCATCTTTCAACTCTCCTGAGAAAGAGTGATTGATTCTTAAAATAGAATGACTTGCTCCTTCTTCTATCTCCCGCAACACTTTTGTCTAGATTATAGAATTTAGTACAGTGTTGTAGCTTGTTGTATCCTTGTGTATATCACCCACTGAAATATTAATTCTTTGAGATAAAGGATTATGTATTCCTCCTATTTTTTTCTCCCTTCTCAGCCCATTTCAGTTCCTAGAAACTTAGAACAATTTGCTTTAAACGCAGTGGAGGGATGTTGTAATAATTAAAGTCAGTAAATCGATTGACCTGGCATATATAGTACACTAAAATAAAGTTATATATTTACAGTAAACATTTTTTTTCAGAGCTATAGGACTGCTTTAGCCTTGGTTTTTCATTTATGTTAATGGCATTAGCAAAGTGAACTGTATATATTACTATAACCATAGGGTGATGCTGGTCATTCAAGCCAGAGTCTGGATGGCAGTAGATGAAATGCAGAGATTAAATGGATAGTTGATTGGTTGACCTAAGGATTCCTTAACCTCTGAAATCAAATGATGCCTGTGATTTTCATTACCGGCCTATGCAGAGGCTTATAGGCAAAGTAGATGCTGGCCATGGTGCTGAAGATTTATTTATTTTATTTATTTATTATTTATGGCTGCGTTGGGTCTTCGTTGTTGCGCGCGGGCATTCTCTAGTTGTGGAGAGTGGGGGGCTACTATTTGTTGCAGTGCACGGGCTTCTCATTGTGGTGGCTTCTCTTGTTGTGGAGCATGGGCTCTAGGCACGCGGGCTTCAGTAGTTGTGGCATGTGGCCCAGTAGTTGCGGTGCACGGGTTTAGTTGCTTCACGGCATGTGGGATCTTCCCCGACCAGGTCTCAAACCTGTGTCCCCTGCATTGGCAGGCGGATTCTTAACCACTGTGCCACCAGGGAAGTCCGGTGCTGAAGATTTAAATTACACGTATCTCTTAGCCATATGGTTTTACACAACATCAGAAAAATCAAACCAGTGCCAGTCGAGCACAAGTTTAATTTATTTTATAGATTATATTTTAATGTATGCCTATATATAATGATATCATTGCCCACAACACTTATCAGTTCTACTAGTATTTCTCAACACAGGATAGATTGAAGTACATCATTCCTGAATCATTTAATTTTTTTCAGGGACTTAAAATGTGACTGTAGTTATCTATCATACTCTTAAAAAACTCCTTGTGGAAGTATTATGGATGGCTTCATAAAATTAAGACACTGTTCACCAAATCAAGATACAAGTACCAATAAGCATTCATGTCAGGCAGGGACCTTCATTGAAGAAATCAGATTTACTGTGTAGATATTCATCCTCAAATTTACTTATTGGAAAAATTTTTGTTTCCAGACATAGTTTTAATACTTATAGTAAGAAGTGAGGAAACATGCTTAGAGTAGGGAGGTTCTGAATTAAGCAGTTTTGATGACATATATCTTGAGGTAGATTGGGTGTACAGTATTGTTTTCCTTCTATGTAAGCTTTACTTGTGGATGAATATTTTTATGTGTGTGTGTAGTTTAGGCTTAAATGAAACCTCAGTGTGGAAGTAGTAAAGTGTTACTATGCATATTCCTTTCAAAGCCTGTTTAGGTGAAGGTCAGTTGATAATAGTGTCTGAATATAGAGGAGAAGAAATAAAAGAACAAATCTTTCAAATACTGTTGCTAACACATTTTTAAAGACAATATATTTCCACATTCTAAGGTTTTTGTTGTTGTTGTTGTTCTGTACTTCTGTCTTATCTCACATGATTGTTGAAGGAGTCAATTGAAATAATGAAAATAAACGCATTTTGTAGACTAAAACTTCCTATGCAAATACAAGATTTTATTATTACCATTTCATACTTGGTCTTGATTCTAAGCCTTTTCACCTTTTATCCTACTCTTCAAACTAGGGTCACAAATCTTGGATGGTAGGTGAAGACTTTCTCAGAAATAAAATGCCTGAAATAGATTAAAGGAATAAATGTCCAGATCTTTGACTTTGATATATATTGATACTTGTTCCCAAAACTGATCTGCCTGACAGAGCACCTGTTTTGAAGGAGCAGGTATTACTTTCCCACCTTCTCTTTCACAGTTGTTCTTTCCTCACTTTACATTCAGGATATCCCATTTAGGATATTACTATGATACATTTTTCTGAGGTGTAAAAAATCTCTATGGCTCCAACCAATAGGACTATTTGAAATATTAATGTGGTATTGATAAATGGTTCCTTCTGGGTTACAGCTTCATTTGCAAATAAAATTTCCACTTCTTTGCTTTCAACAAAACAGACAGAAGATGTAATTAAATTATTAGCTGTTATCTAATTTAAAAAAATTTTTGATAATAGGTCATATAGGATTTTTGACATAAAGATAATAAATATAAATAAATATATAGGGACTTCTCTGGTGGTCCAGTGGTTAAGACTGCCTTCCAATGCAGAGGGTGTGTGTTTGATCTTTGGTTGGGGAGCTAAGATCCCACATGCCTCACGGCCAAAAAAACCAAAACATAAAACAGAAGCAATATTGTAACAAATTCAATAAAGACTTTAAAAATGGTCCACATCAACTTTAAAAAATATATATATAGATATGGTGTAATAAAACTTTCATTTCCATACTATGAAGACTGTTTCTCAGTGTCTATACCTATTAAAACAAATTAAGTTAAAACAAATAGAATTTATGATCAGTCCTGTCTCATTATACTAGTAAATTATTTATCCATAGATACATTAATTGAAAATATAAGATCCAATCTATCTTATTAAAAGATATTTCCAATAAAAATTTCATTTTATTTAAAAATTATTTATGAGATCTGAACAATACTTATGTTTTGACTTCTTAATTTTGGAGTGCCCGGGGTCTTTGGTATTTACAGGTCTTTTGCTGTATCTATACTCAGTTCCTTCTTTATTTCATCTAGTCTCAGTGCTTTATATTCTATTTGTATACTGATAACTCCCAGTATACAAATAGAATATAAAATAAAATCCAGAGTTATGAAATCCGGATGTGAAGCCAACTACTTTGTCAACATCTCCACTTGTATATCTGACATCTTAAAGTTTTGAGTTTTTCTCAAAATTTGCTCTACCCACAGCCTTTTCTGTTAGCTGAAAGATACTCCATACCCTCAGTAGTTTGGATGCCAAACCTTTAAGTTATTCTTTGTTTTTTTCTTTCTTTTACATCCCACATCCATTCTGTCAAGAAACTCTATTAGCTTTACCATCAAACTACATTTGGACTCTGTGACTTCTCACTACTCGACGGCTAGCAACTTGGCTTGAGCCTCCATCATATCTTATCTCTATTAATGCAGTAGTTTCCTAACTGGTGTCCTGAGTCCACACTTGTCACCATATAGTCTATTCTCAATCAGCAGTCAGAATCATCTTGTTAAACATGTCATATTATGTTACTCCTCTCACAATCCTGAAAAGGTAACTGTGATGATTAATTTCATGTGTCAACTTGGCTGGGCCACAGTGTCTAGACATTTGGTCAAACATTACTCTGGATGTTTTTGTGAGACTGTTTTTCAATGATATTAACATTTAAATTGGCAGACTTTGAGTAAAACAGATTGCTCTTCATAATGTGGGTGGGCCTCATTCAATCAGTTTAAGGTGTGATAGAACAAAAGAGTGACCTCCACCAGCAAATGGCTTTCGGGCTGGAGTTACAACACTGACTCTTCCCTGGGTCTCCAGTCGACTGGCCAACCCTGCAGATTTTGGACCTGCCAGTCTCCACAACTGAGCAAGCCAATTTAAAATCATCCCTATCTACCTATCTATTTATGTATGTATTTATGTATGTACGTATGTATCTATCTATCTATCCTCATCCTATTGGTTTTGTTTCTCTGGAGAATCTGGACTAATAAAGTAACATTTTACAAGATTTAAAAAAAAATATCAGAATACCTACTATCATAACATCTATTCATTGATGCACTAAGGCAAGAAAAGAGATCAGTTAAAGTGAATATTTAGATTTTCTCCTTCTTCTTTAATTTTTGTTGTTTTTATTTTTCTAATATGCCCATTAGCCAAAGTTTTCAAAACTATTGACATTATATATAAATTTTAGACTCTCTGTTGCCTTTATAGTTTTGTCCCATTTTTTTTATTCCCAACATTATGATATATGTGATTTCTCTAGGATTTTTAATTCAGTATTTCCAGATGTTTGACTATTTTATTAATCTTTTCAAAGAATCAGCTGTTGGTTTATCGTTCTCTTCTGTCATATCTTTGTTTTTTATTTTATTCATTTCTGTTTTTTAAATTTTTCTCTATTATGTGTGGAATGTTTAGCTCATTATTTTTAATTTTTTAAACTAGTATATTTAATTCAGGTTATATATTACATGACCCACATTCCACCATCCAAAATTCTTGGGTTCAAATGTGTTTTAGAATTTAGTGTTTTTGGATCTTAGAATGGCAATGTGGTATATACTGAATATTATAAAAATCCCCAGTGAGACCTGTGCCAATAATCTGTGTTCATATACACTGACATAATAAAGACTATAATTAGCCTCATATCACATCAGTTCAAGCTTTGGTGTCAAACTTTTTAAAAAATTGGCTTTCATGGATTTGGGGCATTCAGAATTACAGATGAGGGGTTGAGGGTCATATTGCTTTAGCTTTGTATGTCTCACAAGATTTGATACTTAGTGCCTTCATTGATACTTAATTCTAATAATGCTTTACTTGTTAACCCTAATGTAGTTAGAAATGTCATTTCAAAATGCTTTACTTGTTTCAAAATGCTTTACTTGTTAACCCTAATGTAGTTAGAAATGTTATCTAGTTTCCAAATGTTTGGAGATTGGGAATGATTGTTTAATTTTTTGAGATCTCAAGTGTAACTTTCAGTTTTGACAAATGCTTACATTTGTATAAGCCACACACACGCCAAGACAGAAAATTTTCATCATCTCAGAAAGTTCTTCTGTATTCCTTTGCAATCAGTTCCACTTTCCTAGAAGCAGCCACTGATTTGATTTCCACCACTATAACTTAATTTACCTATTCTAGAATTTCATACAAGTGGAATCAGAGTATGCACTTTTCGTGTCTGGATTCTTTCACACAGAAAAATGTTTGTGAAAATTATTCATGTTGTTGTATATATCAATACATTGCCCCTTTTCTATTGCTGAATAGTTTTCCTTTGAATATAACACATTCATTGTACGGCCTTTAGGGATAGAACTGCTATAAGCAAGGGTGTTTGTGGGCATATGTTTTCATTTGTTTTGGTTAAATACCCAGGAGTAGAATTGCTCTGTTACATAGTAGATGCATATTCAGCCTTTTGAGAAGCTACCAAAGAGTTGTCTGAAGAGGTTACATCATTTTGTATTTCCAACAGCAATGTATTAGAGTCCCAGTTGCTTCTCATTCTCTCCAACATTTGATGTAGATTGTTTTTATTTTAGCCATTCTTATATGCGAACCATAATCTCTGCATTTGTTTCTGTGTTTTATGTAAATCATCTATTTCTCCTGGTCTTGAGGAGTGGCATTATTTAGAAGAGGTCCTGTGGGTCTCAGAAGTGCAATCCTGCCTGGCCACCAGAGCTACGTGCTCAAGGGATGTCCCATATGTGGGCCGTGTGTGCCCTCCGTTGTGGTGGGACCACAGCTGCTGCTGAAGCATGCTGTTGTGTGAGTTGGCTCCCAGTGTGGCTACTGGGTCTGCCTGTGGCTGCCATCTATGGTGGGGCCATCTCTGAGGTCCAGCCAAGGTGTAGGAGTGGACGGGGCTCTTAGTGGTGTGTGCCCTCTGGCACTAACAGGTTAGAGGGAGAATTCCAAGATGGTGCCCAGCCAGTGGCAGTATTATTAGCAAAGTAGCCTGAAAGAACAAAAAGGGCTCCCGCTCATTTCTCAGTCCCTGGGGAACATCCCAAATGTTTCCTGCCTCTCTGGCAGATGCTTCAAAATTAGTAAGAGGGTTCCCTTCACGTACAATCCATGCACATTTCAATCTGGTGTTTTTGTGCCAGTTTTAAGTTCTAGCAACCATATGCTCAAACCCTTTAAAAGTGTTCTTTTTGTTGTCATTGTTCCCTGCAGTTATACAGTTTGCCTGGACATATTCCTCATTAGTTTTCAAAACCACGTGTTGGGGGGGTCTCTCCTACGCAGGATCCAAGAGTTGGGCTGCCTGATGTGGAGCTCAAATCCCTTGCTCCTCCGGTAAAAGATCCACAGTTTTGTGATCCCTTCTGGTTGTGGATCACTGTGGCTAGGGTGTGGATTTTTCCTTGTTGAGACCATATCTCTGCCTCTCCTACTCATTTGGATGCTGTCCTTTTACCCTTTGTTGTGGAGGCTTTGTTTATCCGGTTTTCAGGCCCCTTTTGAAGGAATTATTTCACCTGTAGTTGTAGATTTGTTGTGTCTGTGGGGGAGGTGAGTTCAGGATCTTCCTACACCACCATCTTGAAACCTCTCCTGTTTTGTACTTTTTAAAACGGAAGTCTTATATACCTTTTGTTAAATTTATCCCTAGGATCTTATGTTTCTTGATGTTATTGTAAATGGTACTGCTTAAAAATTTATTTCTAATTGTTCATTGCTAATATATAGAAATGCAATAGATTTTTGTATATTGATTTTGTATCATGCAACATTATTATTAAAATCACTTATTAATTCTAGTAGTTTTCTTAGAGTTACCTTAGGAGTTTTTACATACACAATCATGTCATATGCAAATAAAGACGATTCTTCCTTTTTCCAATTTCCGTTATTTTTTTCTTCTGTCCTTTTGTACAAGCTAGAATCTCCAGTATAAAGTTCAATAGAAGTGATTAAAGTGAACATTTTTGTTTTGTTTAGTAAATAGGGCTTGCTTTGCTTTTTAGGGCAAAAGCATTTACTATTTCACTGTTAGGTATAATACTAACTGTAAGTTTTTCGTAGATGACTTTTATAAGGTTGCAGATGTTTTCTGCTTTTATTAACTTGCTGAAAGTTTTTATCATAAATGTGTGAAATGCCTTCTCTGCATCTACTGAAATAATAAGATTTTTCTTCTTTAATTTGTTGATGTGGTGAGTTACATTGAGTAATTTTCAAATGTTAAATAAACTTTGCATTCTGGTGCCAAATCCAATTTGTCATGGTGTATTATCCTCTCCATGTATTACTGGATTCAATTTGCTAATGTTTTGTTAAGGAATTTTACATCTATGTTCATAAGGTATATTGGTCTGCAGTTTTCATTTCTTTTTTGCTTTTCTTTCCTCTGTCTGGTTTTAGTATCAGGGTAATACTAGCCTCATAAAATTAGTTTCTAAGTGTTCCCTCCTCCTCTATTTTTGAAATTTTTGTACAATATTGATATTATTTCTTTTTTAAATGTTTCATAGAATTCACCAATACATCCTTCTGAGTTTGTTCCATGATTCTTTTCTCCGCTGTGTCCATTTTGCTGGTAAACTTACTGAAAGTATTCTCTATCTCCAATATCATGTTTTTTTCATTTTTAGATTTTCCATTGGACTCTTTTGTATAATATTAATCTCTGTGTTAAAATTCCCCATCTGTTCATGTAAGTTGTTAATTTTTTCATTCGTTTTAAAAAACCTTTTTATCATAATTATTTTAAAGTCCCAGTTTGATAATTCCAACCCCTGGGCCATGTCTGGGTTTGTTCCATTTTATAATTTCATTATGGGTTATCTTTTCTTATTTTTTGAGTGTGTCTCATAATTTTTGATTGAATGCAAGACACTGAGTAGTAGTATAGTAGATTGTAAGGTAAATAACATTTACTCTCTGAAAAAGGCGTTCCTCTTCTTCTGTGAGGTCGTTACATGAGTAAATTAAACTAGCCTGTGATTTAATTGGGTCTGGGTTTTGTGAATGCTTGAATTATGTTCAAGAAACCATAGGCTTCACATTTTCCCAGTTGTGGCCTGATGCTGTCTGGTACTTACTATAAGGCCTGGAGTGCCGAACATATATCTCAGTTCTCCTTTTGTGGCCTCAAGAGTTTAGCAAGTCTATGCACCTTCACCAGAAGGTAGTCCTCTCTCAAAGCTTTTCTTTTTTTTTTTCCTCCAGAATTAGACTGCTATTGCCTCATATTTGGCAATGCTCAGAACGTAAGAGGGCTTTCTCAGTTCTGCTGCTCCTTCCTTAGATATAGGGAGACTTGTGTACTTGTGTCTTCAGAATGGTGACTCTCTCAATGCTTCTTCACTTCCCTTAGCATCAGACTGCTGTGGTCTAGTGCTTGGTGCGAGGCTTGGAGTGTGTGTGTAGGGGTGGTGGGGAGGTGGAAAGGTTTCACTTGGTTTTCCGTCTCTGCCCTTGACTTAAGCAGCTCCTGCTTGCGTGAGCCTCAGAGGGAACCTCTCTCGGGTCTCTTCTTTCTTTCCCAGTGGCAGACAGCTGCTGTCTTATACTTCGTGCAGGATCCAGAGCACAGAGCATTTCTCTCAGTCTTTCTGCTCTGTCCTCAGTCTTAGGCATACCCTGCATGCCTGTGATTTAGCAGATGACTCTCTCAATTCTCCTGCCGTGCTCTCGGTCTTTTTCATGAGCTCTCAGTTAAGGACTAAAAGAGTTGAACTATGAACTCTTTTCATAGTTGTTGAATGTTTCAGACTCTCCTTGTGTCTGGGGCTCTCAGGATCCTATACTGTCACGCCAGCCCATGTGTAGCCTTTTGACATTTATTAAAATTTCAATTGTTTTCTTCTTACCCTTCCTTCCCCTTCTGCTGCTGTGGCAAAGGAGACACAGTAGTGTGTGCTATCTCTCCTGAGAAGAGCTTGTCACTCTTCTGATTCTAGTTCATTAGGTTAACTTGTGACATCAGATTGAAGCCATTACTTAGCTAATTCACATTATCATTTACATTTTAGCTCAACCTTCATTTCCTAAGCAAGAGCTTCTATGTTCTAGACTATAAAGTACCCTTGCTTTTCCCTCCCACAAATTTTTGCTCCCCTTCCTTGTTTGTAATCATTATTATACATATATTTTTTACCTTTAAAATGGCTGCAGCTTTCTCGAAGACAGAAATTATGCCTGTCTTAACTCACTCTTATATATTCCAAACCTTAGTGTAGAGTCTGGTATTAGAAGGCACTCAATAAAATATTAGTTGAATTGAAATTGAAATTCTCACTTGATTTCCTGGGAGATATTTTGACTTCCTGACTGAATGATAAAGGAAGGGAGATCATTTCTTTTTGTATTTGAACATCATCTAAATCCTAATCGTTCCCCTAAAAGTTTAAATTATCATTTCCTTTTATTCCCAATGTTGCTGGGAAGAGCATATGCCTTTGAAGTCAGGATTATGGTCTCTGGCATCATATAGTCTTTGTTTTGTGTCTCATCTCTTCAGCTAGCAGCTAAATGACCTTGGGCAAATTATAATATTTATTGGCTCAGAATCTTACTTTCCTCATTCATTAAATGTCACCCATCTCATTGGGTTGATATAAGAATTAATTTAATTAATGTGTACAAAGACCTAGCACCTAGTACACACTCAATAAGTGGTAAGTATTGTCTTCAGTACTTTCTTGTCCTTTCTTTGTTGTTTTTCCAAGAAAGGATGAGAGTTACCATCTATTAAAAGGACTCTCTAAGAAGGAACAAGCAATTATGTGGATTTCCTTCCCCTAGAGCCAGTATATCACTAAATTGCTTCTTTTCTTCCTTCTCTTCTTTTCTTTCTCTGGTCTTATCTTAATTAATTCACTCAGGGGCTATTGAATAAAACCAGGCAAAAGAAAGTCAAGAAAGAATCCCTGATGTCAAATATGAGTGTCTCAATATTAATCTACTGAAATTTAATCAGGCAAGAACTATTTCATCCACTGTGAGGTGGTGCTGGTATTTAGAGAGACTGTGAACTATCCAGAGGCCTAAGTGTCCTTTGCTTTTTAAAATTCCAACATGAAGTTAGGTTTACAGACACTGTGGGAGCCCTGAGAGTTAAATCTCCTAACCCTAAAGTAAACTCAGGGAACTCCTCTGGAAGCTGAAGTCCCTGTATGAGCTTTCCAGCTCTTTCTTTGGACTTTTTTCCTCCTCTGAAAATCTCTCCCCTGACTGTGGGATGGGGGTGGAGGGACTCAAAGAGCAGTTCTGTCTGGATCTGTCTGGGTCTAAGGGTCTCCGACTGTGCTTTGTTCATTCTAGGAACACATTTTAATTTCTGTATTGTCAGCATCTGATCTAACTTGTTCAGTCCTCTGGTTTAGGTGCATAAGCATAGTTTGGCCATTACCACTTGTAAGAAGTAGCTAACCAATACTGGCACAATAATACCACTGTCAGGAGAAAAGTTTGGAGCATATGGCAGCATTAATCAGAAATAGTGTCATGAGTACTAAACCAAATCCTGAATCAAATGGGGCAACCAAAGAATCAAAGTTAGGTTACCAGTGGCCCAAGAAACAGATTAGCATGAAGGAAGTAACAGATGCAGCAAACTGGAAGAAAATCAAGAATGCAGAAAATCAGATCAGTTTTCCAGGCCAAAGTTAGGAACATTAATGATAAGAGTGAAGTTGTTAAGGCAAGAGGAGGACCACAGAAAAATCAGAAAACAGGACAAACAAGGTGGATTGTTAAGCCAGGGTCAGAAACTATAGGTGAACATCAGGGAGGATGAAAAATCTATTGATTCAGGTGTCCAGCCAGGGGCTGTGTAGAGTCAAGGGGGTAGGTCACTAGTAAAACTAACATTACCTCCAAACCTTAAATACTTGACTACACCTTGAAGTAGTGTTGTCTGTCCCTTATCCTGTCTTGTTTCAAACTTGCCTATTTCCCTGAACCTTCATGGAAGAGGAACAGAAGTAAGGCCATTAAGTACCTGCCCAAATCTGCTCTACTAATCTCCTCCCCAATCCTAAGTATCTTTTTTTGCATTGATGAACCACAGACCTGCCCTATAGAGCCTTTAAGTTTCTTGCACCAAGTCAGACCTGGAGAGTTGATGGATTGTGATGACAGAGATAGTAATGCTCATTAAAGGTCCATTGGTCCCCCACCTCAGCCCAACCACCCAGTTTTTATTCCTGCTCTCCAAGTTACTCTTGTAGCTGTTTCTTCTGTATTTACCAGCTTATTTCTAAATAACATGCTTCTATTCTATTTCTTGATATTTTTCTGTTTAGATATTTTATACTGACATCCTTGTAGTAGAAAATAAACATTTAGGTTTCTTACACTCCTGCCTCCTATCCCCACTTCACTTCTACATTTTTCAAAACGTTAAATCATAATTTTTTGTTAAATTCATATTCAATAATATGAATAATATTCATAGCTGTGCTGTGTAGTTATAATAACTTACATTTTTTAATTCTTTTATAACTTTCAGTTTTCTCTGGAATCAGTAAAAACCTCCTTTTTTTAGTTCCTTAGAATTCTATGTACCTATCACACATTTCTCCTTACACTCTGTTGGTCTCTTCCTACTATATCCAACATATCAGGTAACATATTTATTTCCTCCCAGAGACCTCCACCCTCTTGCTCTAAACTGGCTGGTGATTATCCAGAACTGTAGCATACTTGCCATTATGGAGGTTCTTTTCACTAGAATCCTGGGGATTTTTTTTTCTTCTTTTATCATGATTCCCCATTTTCCTGGATCCTGTAGATTCAAAATACTACATGCCCTATAGTTCCTTTTTCAATAATCACATTCTGCCCTTTAATTTTCATAATGTAAGCTTTGAGCTTCAAGGGTTGGCCAATTTTTTTTCCTCAGTGCTAATAGAATTCCAATTCTTAGCCTTAAAAATTTCAGGCCTTCCTAACAGTTGGTGAAAAACATCTGAGAAAAATCAAAAAGGGAAAATGTTCCTTCATTCCTTACAGTTGCGTAAAAGAGAGAATCTCTGCATCATAAAACTCACCCTGATAAAATGATGATTGGAAAAGTTTACAAAAGTCTCAATTTTTACGCTCCTGTCCAGTCTTAAGATTTGAGTAAAAATATATTTGTCTATTATATTATTTGTTTAAACCTGTTCTTAGAAGTATTATTCCTACAAAAAATCTTAAAGACACCCAGAGAGAATTTATTGCTATGTCCTATGAAATATATCATATTCTTTCCAAAATCTACAGATCTGACTGGTTGTCTTTTTTTTTTTTTTCTGCCTTATAGATTCAACGCTTTATTATTAAGCTTTATGTTTCCATAAGTTTCATAACAGATACATGAATGCAGGATTTGATATTGAAGTAACTCCATTTTACTTAAGTATTCAATGAATACACTGCTTTCTACTAAAATTTTGTGTTAGTCCAGTTTAGATTAGAATAAGAGTATTTAAGTACATGTAAATCCATCTGTTACTTTCCCTCTTTTCCTTATGAAAACATTCTCACTTCTTTTTTTTTTTTTTTAAACATCTTTATTGAAGTATAATTGCCTTACAATGGTGTGTTAGCTTCTGCTTTATAACAAAGTGAATCAGTTATACAATATGTTCCCATTTCTCTTCCCTCTTGCATCTCCCTCCCTCCCGCCCTCCCCATCCCACCCCTCTAGGTGGTCACAAAGCACCGAGCTGATCTCCCTGTGCTATGTGGCTGCTTCCCACTAGCTATCTATTTTACATTTGGTAGTGTATATATGTCCATGACACTCTCTTACCCTGTCACATCTCACCCCACCCCCTCCCCATATCCTCAAGTCCATTCTCTAGTAGGTCTGTGTCTTTATTCCCGTCTTGCCACTAGGTTCTTCATGGCCTTTTTTTTTTTTCCCTTAGATTCCGTATATATGTGTTAGCATACTGTATTTGTTTTTCTCTTTCAGACTTACTTCACTCGGTATGACAGACTCTAACTCCATCCACCTCATTACAAATACCTCCATTTCATTTCTTTTTATGCCTGAGTAATATTCCATTGTATATATGTGCCACATCTTCTGTATCCATTCATCTGTCGATGGACATTTAGGTTGCTTCCATGTCCTGGCTATTGTAAATAGAGCTGCAATGAACATTTTGGTACATGACTCTTTTTGACCTATGGTTTTCTCAGGGTATATGCCCAGTAGTGGGATTGCTGGGTCGTATGGTAGTTCTATTTGTAGCTTTTTAAGGAACCTCCATACTGTTCTCCATAGTGGCTGTATCAATTTACATTCCCACCAACAGTGCAAGAGTGTTCCCTTTCCTCCACACCCTCTCCAGCATTTATTGTTTCTAGATTTTTTGATGATGGCCATTCTGACCGGTGTGAGATGATATCTCATTGTAGTTTTGATTTGCATTTCTCTAATGATTAGTGATGTTGAGCATTCTTTCATGTGTCTGTAGGCCATCTGTATATCTTCTTTGGAGAAATGTCTATTTAGGTCTTCTGCCCATTTTTGGATTGGGTTGTTCGTTTTTTTGTTATTGAGCTGCATGAGCTGCTTGTAAATCTTGGAGATTAATCCTTTGTCAGTTGCTTCATTTGCAAATATTTTCTCCCATTCTGATGGTTGTCTTTTGGTCTTGTTTATGGTTTCCTTTGCTGTGCAAAAGCTTTTAAGTTTCATTAGGTCCCATTTGTTTACTTGTGTTCTTATTTCCATTTCTCTGGGAGCTGGGTCAAAAAGAATCTTGCTGTGATGTATGTCATAGAGTGTTCTGCCTATGTTTTCCTCTAAGAGTTTGATAGTGTCTGCCCTTACACTTAGGTCTAATCCATTTGGAGTTTATTTTTGTGCATGGTGTCAGGGAGTGTTCTAATTTCATACTTTTACATGTACCTGTCCAATTTTCCCAGCACCACTTATTGAAGAGGCTGTCTTTTCTCCACTGTATATGCTTGCCTCCTTTATCAAAGATAAGGTGACCATATGTGTGTGGGTTTATCTCTGGGCTTTCTATCCTGTTCCATTGATCTATATTTCTGTTTTTGTGCCAGTACCAAACTGTCTTGATTACTGAAGCTTTGTAATATAGTCTGAAGTTAGGGAGCCTGATTCCCCCAGCTCCATTTTTCGTTCTCAAGATTGCTTTGGCTATTCGGGGTCTTTTGTGTTTCCATACAAATTGTGAAGTTTTTTGTTCTAGTTCTGTGAAAAATGCCAGTGGTAGTTTGATAGGGATTGCATTGAATCTGTAGATTGCTTTGGGTAGTAGAGTCATTTTCACAATGTTGATTCTTCCAATCCAAGAACATGGTATATCTCTCCATCTATTTGTATCATCTTTAATTTCTTTCATCAGTGTCTTATAATTTTCTGCATACAGGTCTTTTGTCTCCTTAGGTAGGTTTATTCCTAGATATTTTATTCTTTTTGTTGCAGTGGTAAACGGGAGTGTTTTCTTAATTTCACTTTCAGATTTTTTGTCATTAGTGTATAGAAATGCAAGAGATTTCTGTGCATTAATTTTGTATCCTGCTACTTTACCAAATTCATTGATTAGCTCTAGTAGTTTTCTGGTAGGATCTTTAGGATTCTCTATGTATAGTATCATGTCTTCTGCAAACAGTGACAGCTTTACTTCTTCTTTTCCGATTTGGATTCCTTTTATTTCTTTGTCTTCTCTGATTGCTGTGGCTAACACTTCCAAAACGATGTTGAATAATAGTGGTGAGAGTGGGCAACCTTGTCTTGTTCCTGATCTTAGTGGAAATGGTTTCAGTTTTTCACCATTGAGGATGATGTTGGCTGTGGGTTTGTCATATATGGCCTTTATTATGTTGAGGAAAGTTCCCTCTATGCCTACTTTCTCTAGGGTTTTTATCATAAGGGGGTGTTGAATTTTGTCGAAAGCTTTCTCTGCATCTATTGAGATGATCATATGGTTTTTCTCCTTCAATTTGTTAATATGGTGTATCACGTTGATTGATTTGCGTATATTGAAGAATCCTTGCATTCCTGGGATAAACCCCACTTGATCATGGTGTATGATCCTTTTAATGTGCTGTTGGATTCTGTTTGCGAGTATTTTGTTGAGGATTTTTGCATCTATGTTCATCAGTGATATTGGCCTGTAGTTTTCTTTCTTTGTGACATCTTTGTCTGGTTTTGGTATCAAGGTGATGGTGGCCTCGTAGAATGAGTTTGGGAGTATTCCTCCCTCTGCAATATTTTGGAAGAGTTTGAGAAGGATAGGTGTTAGCTCTTCTCTAAATGTTTGATAGAATTCACCTGTGAAGCCATCTGGTCCTGGGCTTTTGTTTGTTGGAAGGTTTTTAATCACAGTTTCAATTTCAGTGCTTGTGATTGGTCTGTTCATATTTTCTATTTCTTCCTGGTTCAGTCTCGGCAGTTTGTGCATTTCTAAGAATCTGTCCATTTCTTCCAGGTTGTCCATTTTATTGGCGTAGAGTTGCTTGTAGTAATCTCTCATGATCGTTTGTATTTCTGCAGTGTCAGTGGTTACTTCTCCTTTTTCATTTCTAATTCTATTGATTTGAGTCTTCTCCCTTTTTCTCTTGATGAGTCTGGCTAATGGTTTATCAATTTTGTTTATCTTCTCAAAGAACCAGCTTTTAGTTTCATTGATTTTTGCTATTGTTTCCTTCATTTCTTTTTCATTTATTTCTGACCTGATCTTTATAATTTCTTTCCTTCTGCTAGCTTTGGGGTTTTTTTGTTCTTCTTTCTCTAATTGCTTTAGGTGCAAGGTTAGGTTGTTTATTCGAGATGTTTCCTGTTTCTTGAGGTAGGCTTGTATTGCTATAAACTTCCCTCTTAGCACTGCTTTTGCTGCGTCCCATAGGTTTTGGGTCGTCGTATCTCCATTGTCATTTGTTTCTAGGTATTTTTTGATTTCCCCTTTGATTTCTTCAGTGATCACTTCGTTATTAAGTAGTGTATTGTGTAGCCTCCATGTGTTTGTATTTTTTACAGATCTTTTCCTGTAATTGATATCTAGTCTCATAGCGTTGTGGTCGGAAAAGATACTTGATATGATTTCAATTTTCTTAAATTTACCAAGGTTTGATTTGTGACCCAAGATATGATCTATCCTGGAGAATGTTCCATGAGCACTTGAGAAAAATGTGTATTCTGTTGTTTTTGGGTGGAATGTCCTATAAATATCAATTAAGTCCATCTTGTTTAATGTATCATTTAAAGCTTGTGTTTCCTTATTTATTTTCATTTTGGATGATCTGTCCATTGGTGAAAGTGGGGTGTTAAAGTCCCCTACTATGATTGTGTTGCTGTCGATTTCCCCTTTTATGGCTGTTAGTATTTGCCTTATGTATTGAGGTGCTCCTATGTTGGGTGCATAAATATTTACAATTGTTATACCTTCCTCTTGGATCGATCCCTTGATCATTATATAGTGTCCTTTCTTTGTCTCTTGTAATAGTCTTTATTTTAAAGTCTATTTTGTCTGATATGAGAATTGCTACTCCAGCTTTCTTTTGATTTCCATTTGCATGGAATATCTTTTTCCATCCCCTCACTTTCAGTCTGTATGTGTCTCTAGGTCTGAAGTGGGTCTCTTGTAGACAGCATATATATGGGTCTTGTTTTTGTATCCATTCAGCCAGTCTGTGTCTTTTGGTGGGAGCATTTAATCCATTTACATTCAAGGTAATTATCGATATGTATGTTCCTATTCCCATTTTCTTAAATGTTTTGGGTTTGTTATTGTAGGTGTTTTCCTTCTCTTGTGTTTCTTGCCTAGAGAAGTTCCTTTAGCATTTGTTGTAAAGCTGGTTTGGTGGTGCTGAACTCTCTCAGCTTTTGCTTGTCTGTAAAGGTTTTAATTTCTCCATCACATCTGAATGAGATCCTTGCTGGGTAGAGTAATCTTGGTTGTAGGTTTTTCTCCTTCATCACTTGAAGTATATCCTGCCACTCCCTTCTGGCTTGCAGAGTTTCTGCTGAAAGATCAGATGTTAACCTTATGGGGATTCCCTTGTGTGTTATTTGTTGTTTTTCCCTTGCTGCCTTTAATATGTTTTCCTTATATTTAATTTTTGACAGTTTGATTAATATGTGTCTTGGCGTGTTTCTCCTTGGGTTTATCCTGTATGGGACTCTCTGTGCTTCCAGGACTTGATTAACTATTTCCTTTCCCATATTAGGGAAGTTTTCAACTATAATCTCTTCAAATATTTTCTCAGTCCCTTTTTTTTTCTCTTCTTCTTCTGGGACCCCTATAATTCGAATGTTGGTGCGTTTAATGTTGTCCCAGAGGTCTCTGAGACTGTCCTCAGTTCTTTTCATTCTTT
Organism: Balaenoptera ricei; assembly: GCF_028023285.1. Taxonomy (NCBI): domain Eukaryota; kingdom Metazoa; phylum Chordata; class Mammalia; order Artiodactyla; family Balaenopteridae; genus Balaenoptera; species Balaenoptera ricei. Next base: position 132,467,515 of record NC_082639.1, read on the forward strand.
TTTCTTTATCCTGCTCTGCAGTAGTTATTTCCACCATTTTATCTTCCAGGTCACTTATCCTTTCTTCTGCCTCAGTTATTCTGCTATTGATCCCATCTAGAGTATTTTTAATTTCATTTATTGTGTTTTTCATCATTGCTTGGTTCCTCTTTAGTTCTTCTAGGTCCTTGTTAAATGTTTCTTGCATTTTGTCTATTCTATTTCCAAGATTTTGGATCATCCTTACTATCATTATTCTGAATTCTTTTTCAGGTAGACTACCTATTTCCTCTTCATTTGTTAAGTCTAGTGTGTTTTGACCCTGCTCCTTCATCTGCTGTGTGTTTTTCTGTCATCTCATTTTGCTTATCTTACTGTGTTTGGGGTCTCCTTATCACAGGTTGCAGGTTCGTAGTTCCCGTTGTTTTTGGTATCTGTCCCCAGTGGCTAAGGTTGGTTCAGTGGGTTGTGTAGGTTTCCTGGTGGAGGGAACTAGTGCCTGAGCTCTGGTGGATGAGGCTGGATCTTGTCTTTCTGGTGGGCACGTCCACGTCTGGTGGTGTATTTTGGGGTGTCTGTGGCCTTATTATGATTTTAGGCAGCCTCTCTGCTAATGGATGGGGCTGTGTTCCTGTCTTGCTAGTTGTTTGGCATAGGGTGTTCAGCACTGTAGCTTGCTGGTCATTGAGTGATGCTGGGTCTTGATGTTGAGATGGAGATCTCTGAGAGATTTTTGCTGTTTGGTATTACGTGGAGCTGGGAGGTCTCTTGTGGACCAGTGTCCTGAAGTTGGCTCTCCCACCTCCGAGGTACGGCCCTGATGCCTGGCTGAAGCACAAAGAGCCTTTCGTCCACACGGCTCAGAGTAAAAGGGAGAAAAAATAGAAAGAAAGAAAGAAAGAAAGAAAGAAAGAGGCTATAATATAGTGAAGTAAAATAAAGCTATTATAAAGCAAAGCTATACAGACAAAATCTCACCCAGAAGCATATACATATACACTCACAAAAAAAAAAAGGAAAAGGGGAAAAATTAATATATCCTGCTCCCAAAGTCCACCTCCTGAATTTGGGATGATTCGTTGTCTATTCAGGTATTCAACAGATGCAGGCACATCAAGTTGTTTGTGGAATTTTAATCTGCTGCTTCTGAGGCTGCTGGGAGAGATTTCCCCTCCTCGTCTCTGTTCGCACAGCTCCTGGGGATCAGCTTTGGATTTGGACCTGCCTCTGCGTGTAGGTCGCCTGAGGGCGTCTGTTCCCCGCCCAGACAGGACGGGGTTAAAGGAGCAGCTGCTTCGGGGGCTCTGGCTCACCCAGGCCGCGGGGAGGGAGGGGTACGGAGGAGGTGGGGCGAGCCTGCGGTGTCAGAGGCCGGCGTGACGTTGCAGCAGCCTGAGGTGCGCCGTGCGTTCTCCCGGGGAAGTTGTCCCTGGATCACGGGACGCTGGCAGTGGCGGGCTGCACGGGCTCCCAGGAGGGGCGGTGTGAAGAGTGACCTGTGCTCGCACCCAGGCTTTTTGGAGGCGGCAGCAGCCGCCCCAGCGTCTCACGCCCGTCTCTGGGGTCCGCGCTGATAGCCGCGGCTCGCGCCAGTCTCTGGAGTTCGTTTAAGCGGCGCTCTGAATCCCCTCTCCTTGCGCGCCGCGAAACAAAGAGGCAAGAAAAAGTCTCTTGCCTCTTCGGCAGCTGCAGACTTTTTCCCGGTCTCCCTCCCAGCCAGCTGTGGTGCGCTAACCCCTTCAGGCTGTGTTCACGCCGCCAACCCCAGTCCTCTCCCTGCGATCCGACGGAAGCCCGAGCCTCAGCTCCCAGCCCCGCCCGCCCCGGCGGCTGAGCAGACAAGCCTCTCGGGCTGGTGAGTGCTGGTCAGCGCCGAGCCTCCGTGCGGGAAGTGCGGGAATCTCTCCGCTTTGCCCTCCGCACCCCTGTGGCTGCGCTCTCCTCCGTGGCTCCGAAGCTTCCCCCCTCTGCCACCCGCAGTCTCTGCCCGCGAAGGGGCTTCCTAGTGCGTGGAAATCTTTCCTCCTTCACAGCTCCCTCCCACTGGTGCAGGTGCCGTCCCTATTCTTTTGTCTCTGTTATTTCTTTTTTCTTTTGCCCTACCCAAGTACGGGGGGAGTTTCTTGCCTTTTGGGAGGTCTGACGTTTTCTGCCCGCGTTCAGTGGGTGTTCTCTAGGAGCAGTTCCACGTGTGGATGTATTTCTACTGTATCTGTGGGAAGGAAGGTGATCTCCGCGTCTTACTCTTCCGCCATCTTCTCTCCTCTGACTGGTTGTCTTATTTACTAATTTGTCAACCTGTCAGTAATATTCAAATAATAGTATTCAGTAATATTATTCAAATAATATTCAAATGGACATGTCTTTTTGTGTGAAAAACTATAAGTACTTCTGAAGTTTATTTGTTTAGCTAGAAAAAGATTATAAGTGAAAAAAAAATTCATGATGCTGTTGTGTTTTTTATTCAGTCAAAATTGTAAGAGTTTTGTCTCATTTAGAATCAACAATCCCATGTCTCCCTCTTGGTTTACACTCTCATTTTGGTGTAGCACATTTTTTAGTATCTTCCTTTAGTGAAATGGTCCATGGGAGGTAATTTTTGGTGCCTTCTTCCATGTCAGAAATGTCATTATTCTTCCTTCATGTCACAATGGATAGTTTGGTTGTGTATTTGTATTTTAGTATTGAAATAATTTTTTCTCGCAATTTTGAAAATCTTCCTCTGTTATCATCTTATAGCTGCCACTGCTGCCATTCATAAGTCTGGTGATGGTGGTCTGAACGATCATCATCTCTCACCTGGTTACTGCAGAAACCTCCTGACTGGTCTCCCTGCTTCCACTCTTGCCTTGCTAAAGTCTGTTCTCAACACAGCAGCAGGGTGATCTGATCCTTTTTTAAAAAGAAGTCATATCATGAGACTCTTCTGCTCAAAACCTTATGATGACTCCCTGCCTCACTCAGAGCACCATCAATGTCCTTCCAGGCCCTGTGTTCCCTGTTCTCATCTTTACTGTCCTTCCCCGTGTTCACTCTGCTCCAGGCACAGTGGCCTCCCAGCTGTTCCACAGACATGCCAGATATGCTACCGCTTTTGCACTGGCTGCTCCTTGGCCAGGAAGGCTCTTCACCCAGACCTCTGCAAGGTGGATGCCTTCACTTCCTTCAAGTCTTTGCTAAAACACACCTGGTTAAAGAAAACTATCCTGGTTATCCTGTTTAAAACTACATGCCATTTTCCTCTCTTTTCACTCCAAATCATACTTATCCTGCTCTATTTTTTTTTTATGGCACTTATCAACTTCTAACAAGCTGTATTATGTACTTTTGTATTTTGTCTATTTTGTAGACTCTAGGAGGGCAGAGAATTTCTTTAGCTATTGTGTCACTGATATAGCCCCAGTACCAAATCAGTACAGAGTCGGTGCACAGTAAATGTCATTTGAATGAATAAACTGAAGAGTGATGATTATATCCTTCTTCCATATAATGTGACAGAAGCCATTCATTTTAGTAACATTTCTGAGGCAGAGGTTATATATACAATCAAGCTTTTCATCATTTTACTCTTTCCATCTGTTTTCCATATTGTAGATAAAATAATCTTTCCAAAATGCAAACCTGGTAATGTTAGCCCCGTCTCCACCTTCTTCCCTTTGTCTTAAGATGTCCTAAATGGCTTTCTATGTTTTTAGATTTGACAGAATTCTTTGACATAGTTTATAAAGCTCTGCACAGACTGCTTCTTGCCTAAGCCAGAGTGCCTTTGCATAAGCTGTTCCCTCTTCTTGGAATGCTTTTCCCTCTTTTCTTTGCTTAATTATCTCCAGGATCAAAGCCACATCCTAACAGTGGAGGAGATAGCCTGGAAACAGGACCAGACAAGGGGCCTGAGCAGGCTCCTTTGATTTGTTGGGGAGTAAACATATAAAATTTTAATGTTTCAGATAGGCAGGATAAATAAATTCTAGAGATCTAATGTATAGCAAGATGACTATAGTTAATAATACTGTACTGTAGGGAATTCCCTGGCAGTACAGTAGTTAGGACTCAGCAGGCCCATGTTCCATCCCTGGTCAGGGAAATAAGATCCCACAAGCTGTGCAGCACAGCCAAAAAAAAAGAAAAGATAAACAACTATATTGTGTATTTGAAATTTGCGAAGAGAGTAGATCTGTTTTTTTTTCTGTTCTCACCAAAAAAAAAAAAAGAAAAAAAAGATAACTGTGAGGTGATGGCTATGTTAATTAGCAAACATTTTCACAATGTATATGTATATAAAAGCATCACATTGTACACCTTAAATATTGTTATATACTTTTTATTGGTCAATTGTACCTCAATAAAGCTCAGGGAAAGACAAAAGTTACCACCCATTCACACTGCTTCTTCTAATATCTTTTAATCCTGGTCTTAAAAACTATTAAATCAATTAATTATGTTAAAAAAAACCCAGACACTCTGTTTTACTTTAATGAGAAGCAGCTGTCTTTCCCTTTCCCTTCTAGTTAACTCCTGCGTATTCCTCAGATCTCAGCTCAGGGGTGACTTTCTCAGGGCAGTGGTCCCTAAATAGATCATCTCTACCTTTGACAGGCTCTCATGGCCTGTGTGCTTCTCCTTAGCACTCGTCATAGAGACGCATGCTTTCACAAGGCTCTGATTACCTGGCTACTTTCTATTGCTTACTAGACTGTAAGCTTCAGGAGGATAAGGGACTGAGATTAGTTTTGTTCACTATTTGACCAGAGTGCCTAGTACAGTATCATGGTAGGTGATCAAAAAATTATTTTTAATTTTTTAAATGTTTAAATTTTTGGCCTCGCCATGCCGCTTGCAGGATCTTAGTTCCCCACCAGCGATTAAACCCAGGCCCCGGCAGTGAAAGCGCTGAGTCCTAACCACTGGACTGCCGGGGAATTCCCTCAAAAAATATTTTTAAATGAATGCATGGGTGTAAAATTGTCTGTTTAGTCATTGACTTTCATTCTATATTTGATCTTATCCAACCATCAATGTTCCACGATTCCTCCAAACTGTTAGTGTTCTAAACTTTAGGGCTTGCTCTCTCTCCCTCAAGTGATACACACTAAATTCTACAAAGTCATAGCAGATCTGCATATCTACTCTTCAGCTGGTCTTCCTCTAGTTCTTTTTTTTAAATTTTATTTTATTTTATTTATTTATTTATTTATTTATTTATTTATTATTTATAGCTGTGTTGGGTCTTCGTTTCTGTGCGAGGGCTTTCTCTAGTTGCGGCAAGTGGGGGCCACTCTTCATCGCGGTGCGCGGGCCTCTCATTATCGCGGCCTCTCTTGTTGCGGAGCACAGACTCCAAACGCGCAGGCTCAGTAGTTGTGGCTCACGGGCCTAGTTGCTCCGCGGCATGTGGGATCCTCCCAGACCAGTGCTCGAACCTGTGTCCCCTGCATTGGCAGGCAGATTCTCAACCACTGCGCCACCAGGGAAGCCCTCCTCTAGTTCTTAATAATTGCCTCATGTGGATCTTCAAAACTGGAATCTTGATTTTAATCACTGTAATTGAATATTAATTTTATATTATTGTGGGGTCACTTTGGCTAAAGCTGATTTTAAATGTGGTTCTAGAGTTGTCTAACTTTAAGAATCACCTATTTTCTGTTTCCTAAAAATGTGTGTATTCTAACTTTTTAAAAATTTGGTAAAATTGTTCAGACTTTCATATATCTCAAGAACTGACTACGCCTTTCAGGCCTTAATAAAAACTTTCAAAATCCAGATAAAAGAAGTGTTGGAGCTGAGGATAGGAATAGGGAATGAGTGATGGGAAAAAGGAAAAGCAAGGTGAGTACAGAGTAGATAAGCGAAGCCAGGAATTTTTTCACACCAGGTTTCTAATTCTTTCTATAGAATATGTGGAAGTGTAAAAAATTTATTGTCTTCTGATACTTGGCTTCTGACATTTGGCTTCAAGATTCATTTTAGTTTTGAGAGGGAAGAGTTCGCCATATAATGATGATCTTACTGATCTAGTCAGCAAGTGTAGGAGTTGTTTTTCTACCAGAGGTGATGGATTTGCTGTGATCTAACCATAATCTGTTAGTCCCAGTACTGACAAGTTTCACAGATTTATAAAGGAGATGAGTCAATTAGGAATCCAGCCTGCAGTTAAGAAGTAGAACAAAAGTTCGAAGGCTTCCTTTGGCTTCAAATGCAAGTCTGTCTTGCTTACTCTCTAGATACCCTGGATGTATGCATACATATGCAAACATAGAGATGTACTATTTTAAATTATGTCACTGAACCCATCAGTATTCACAACTGCACAAAATATACATACTGGCCAAAGTACGATTAAAATCAGCCTGGGAAAAGTGACCCAAGGGAATCAAGCAGTTTATGACCTTGGCTGTCACCAGATATTTAATTCATTCAAAGTACCCTTTATAACTGGAATGATAGGAGATTTTACAGTGATTCCAGAGATCTTGATAGATGCACCAAAAATAAAGGAGGGACAGCTTTTCAGCCTCACTTCATTCTTGTCTGTCTTTCATCAGAGAGCCAGAGCAGTTGGAGAGTGATCCATTGAGTCTGTGCAGAGAAGGACCACTCGGTGAAGCTTCAGAGGTTACCCTGGCTTAACGTTGGCATTTCTGTGCTATGTGTACAATTTAATTGCCAATGTCACCTGTAACTAGCGTTTATACAATCATTCTTTTGGACTTGGTGGAACTATAAAAATAAAAACACACTAAAACAAATACTCTCTACCCTTAATATCAATCAAAAGACAACTTTAGTTAAAAACAAAGGAAAAGCAAAACATACTTGGTCTAATAAGTTACTCTGTGTGAAAAAGGAAGATTGTCCAAGACATATAAATCATGGCAACTTCTCTCTGCAGTAAGCACTTTTTTCCCCTCAGAATTATCATTTTGTAATCAGAAAAGCCCTAGAGTTTAAAGTATGCCTCGTACGAATGTCACTTCCAAGCTTCAGTGCTAATCCAGAGGAAATATTATCCTAGTGGTCTCCAAGGCCCAATGTCTAGGTGTTGGATACATGATAAACTTACATGGAGCTTTCTTAGTGAGGTATAGTCCTCCAGAGGACTGAATTTTTCAAGGCTTAGTACAACCCAACCCTTTAAATAAGATTTAAGCTTCCCTTGTCAGGTTCCTTTAAGAGCTTTTAAAATTTTTTTTATTTGCTGCTTTGACCAGGTTCTAATCCCTAGTCTCCAGTGACAACTTTTGGCCATCTCAACCATTTCATGTCTGCTTTCCCAGGGCCTGGTGCAGCTTGCACAATTGAAGATATTTCTTTTCTTCTCCTACAGAAGAGCCTCATCGAAATAATTTGAGATGGAAAATTGCAACAATAAGACTTTCTTGCTACTTTACTGATAATATGACAGATTTTTAAAGCCATTTTTTCCCCCATTTTACAGGCAGCTCTCTTGAATAATGATTAAATGGTGCAGAGGCTAAGAGAATGCACTTTTGAGCTAGGCTACCCGGGTTCAAACTCCCAACTCTACAACTTATCAACAGTGTGACCTTGGGCATATTATACAACCTCTCTATGCCTCAATTTAAAAAAGAAATTTAAAAAAGAACCTTCTCAAAGAGATACATAGAACAATGCCTGGAATAATTTAGGTGCTGTATAAATGTTTACTTAGTATTATCAGTAAAATGCCCATAAAAACAGATTAGCAAAACTTAAAACGTATCGCAGATTTTAGGAAGAATATAGGGGAATTGAAGTCTCACACTGCCGGTGGATAAATGTGTGTATCCACATTGGAAAGCAGCTTTGGAATGTGTAGCAAAGTTAAAGCAGTACATAGTCTACAACCCACAGATTCCAGCAGAGCATACTGTCTAGAGCAACTCTCACACGTATGCACCAGGAGGATTTTAGAAGGATGTTGGTAAAGTATGAGAGTGGAAGCAACCTAAATGTTTATCAATAGGGAAAGATGAAAAGTGGTACAGTTATATGATAGAACACTATATTGTAGTTAAAATGAATGAATGTGTGTGTATTTGCTCCCCCTCTCCCCTTTGTGCACTGAATATGTAATGTCATGGATAAAATATCAAGAGCATATAGATGACGGAGTAAAGTGAATTACAGAATACCAACTTGTGTCCATTTAAAAATTAACAAGACAATTTATGAATATGTACATATATACTGAAAATACAAACACCTATATAGGATGGATACATACCTCAAATTGGCATGTGTTTTCTGAGAAAGGCAGTAGAACAATGGGGGTAGGAAAGAGCTCCCAACTGTATTTGTATAACTGTTTAATTTGATTTAATTTGATTTTAATTTGATTTAATTTGATTTTAATTTGATTTAAATTGATTTTAATTTGGCAGAGAAGAAAGTCTCTTATTTTTCTAGCTTTTAGTTGGAAAAAATAAACAGCCCAGAAGTTTTTGATGCTCATTGTGTGAGGTTCACACTTTGAGAAACTCTGTCGTCAATGCTGGGTTATCCAAAGGACATCAAGAGTCCAAGTTTCTAGGCTTGTGGGGTGGCTTGGGGAGAGAAAGAGAGACAGAGAGAGACGGAGGGGTGGGGTGGGGATTGAGATTAAGAGACAGAACAGAGGGAATTTTATTTTGTATTACATATTGTGGATTGGACAGCATATTCTTTTACTTAGGCCTCTTAAAAATTTATATCTGGTAGTGATATATGTTCAGTTTCAGCTGAAATCAGAGGGTAGTGTAAATAGAATATTTATCCCAAAATATAGCTTGCTAAATGCACAATGGGGTAATTATGGAGGCTCATATACATATGAAAACATTGTTGAGGAGAAAGCCAAGGGCAAGTTGAGTAAGAACCAGGATATCAGGTAAAGGGGAAGCATGATGAAAGGAGGGGATGGGAGCAGAACACTGTTTTCAAGTGAAAGTCTATGTAGAATTCTATATTAAAATTAAAATCTGCTCCTCTGGCCAATGTGAGGGTGGGAAGGCCAGAGCCCACTTACTTGTTCACCTCATCATGCTCTGCCCGAATCTACGAAGACCTAGTACTACTGATAAGGCATATTCTCTTTACATTCTAGCTCATATTTCTACTTCCTCCCTCAACTTGCCTTCCTACTAAAATGGAAAATAAGGGTTGATACACTGAAGGGAAAGCTGAAATATTAGGATATCAATCTGACACTTCATCATATTTCTTAATTCTTTAAGTAAGATTAAAAAAGAAGGATAATTTGATTTTCTTTTATTAATAATTGCCTAACATCTTTTGGTTAGGGAAAATGTACAAAAATTAATTTACCTAGATAGTGTTCTATGTATGCACTTTTATCAATCCAAAATCATATTGGAATATTAAATTATGGAAATTATGTGAACTCAAGCTTTGTTATATTTTAAAAGGAGAATTTGAAATGAAGTTGAATGTTTTATAATTCCTTAAATTAACATAAATGAGAAATGAAAAAAGTCTACACACACACACACACACACACACACACACACACACACACACACCCAAACAGATGTTTTAGGCAAGGACATATTCCCCTAGTTAGAGATGTAAATGTATTTTTTTAATCTAAATTCTTGGGGAATCAAAACCCTAATTAGAACTAAGCAGCCCAGTTGAATTCTCTCCTCCTCAGTACGGCAGGAAGGAGTTCTTCAAGGGCTACTTCAGTCTTTCTGTCTGTTTAATTCAATGACTTAACCTGAAAATTATGAGTTTAAATATTTCTTCAGCTGCAACGGGTCATTTACCTCAAGCCCCATTTTTATTTAATAATGACGTTAAGTGGAAATCTGATTGTTGACCTTGAATCTAATTAACTCAATGGACAGACAGCCTTTCTGTACTACATGAAGCACCGCACTAGATGAAAATAGTCATCCAAACTTCCTCTTGTACCATATATTCTAAGCACATATAGGGTAATAATCTCTCTTACTGACTTCCAAGTTATAATCAGGGGTAATCTTTATTGGGTACCTGTTTCTTAAACATAACAGGATAAAGAAAGAGGCAAACACTTCATATGAGGTTATACCAGTGTAGGGTGAAGTGAGAGCTGGTGGTCTGTTTAAGATTTGCTCATAGAAACCTATTTGCCCTATTTTTCATACTGCTGTCTCATTCCAAGCTTAAAGTCTACTTAAATGCCCATTTTAGCACAAAGACACATAGAGATTATCAAGCAATAATTACTCATTCTGTATTCTCACCACTAATTTTCATTAAAACCTGTATACAATAAAATGCATTGATTTTATCCTAAATTTAATTTAGATGATTTTGGCCTGTTGTTTTAGTCTTCTAGATCTACTTCCCTGGGTTGGAGTTGGGAATCTTGATCCAGGTACTTTTATTTCAGTCTTGGTTTAACCACCAATTCTATATACTTTTTTAAAAATTGCAATATAGTTGATTAACAATATTGTGTTAGTTTCAGGTATACAGCAAAGTGATTCAGTTATATATATATGCATATATATTTTTTTCAGATTATTTTTCATTATAGGTTATTACAAGATATTGAATATAGGTCCCTGTGCTATACAGTAAATCCTTGTTGCTTATCTATTTTATGTATAGTAGTTTGTATCTGTCACTCCCATACTCCTAATTTATCCCTCCCCTCCTCCCTTTCTCCTTTGGTAACCATAAGTTTGTTTTCTATGTCTCTATATACTTCTTATTCTCCATTTTTCTGTAGGATTATTTGTATTGTTATTTATTTATAGGAACTATTCATATATTTAGTACACAAATTTTTATTGATTATCAATGCTCCAAATATTTATCTTTCTGTTGGTTGACTTTTCACTTTCTTTATGGTTTCGTTTGATGGGCAGAAGTTCATTATTCAAATATTAATTCAGTCAAATTAATTAACTCTCTTTCTTTATGGTTTTTGTTTTTTGCATCTTAAAAAATATATCTTTTTTTTTACCCTGGTGTCATAAATGTGTTTCCCTGTAACTTGTTCAAAGAATTTTAGAATTGTGCTTTCCACCTTTAAGTCTTCAATCTACCTGGAGTTGGTTTGTGTAGGATGTGAGGTAGGGATCCAGTTGTGCCAACATCAGGGGTCTTATTGAAAGTATCTTTTTTTCTACTGCAATATTATCTCTGTCTTATATCAACTTAACATATGTGAATAGATTTGTTTGGGGTCTCTGCATTCTGCTTTAGTCATCTTTTTAGCTATTCTTATGCTAATAGCACCCTGTCTTAATTTCCTTCTTCCTGAAGTAGATATTTTTAGTTATTCCTTTCAGTGAGCCTCTATGAATGGTAAGTTCTATCTTCATTTGAAAATATCTTTACTTTATCTTCTCTGTTGAATTTTCAGTTTAAAGTATTATAGAATTTTAATTTGATATGTATTTTATATTGATTGGATTTCCCCAAATATTTAGTTTATCATACTACTGAATGAGTATACTTCCTCTACGAATTTTTTTTCTTTATCTTTCTTACTTCTGAGTCTCTCTCCATGCTAATTTATTGTTTAACAGTGGTTTACTCCTCACTAAGGAATCCGCTGTTTGTTAGAAGGCAAATCAACCTGGATAAATTCAGAGTTTCCACATTCTTTTGCTATAGTCTTATTTCTTTCCTCTACATTCATTGTTTTCCTTTCCTGCCTGGAAACTGGATGCCTGTGGTAGACTGGAGATCTATATCATACCCTCATTCACTTACTATGAATATGGTCAAGAGTGGTATGAGGTTTTAGCAAATAGAGCTTTTCAGCCAGGAGAGAAAAATTATTTGCATAAGGAAATAAATGCAATGAACCAGGAATTGGTACAAGCTATAGCAGTATGAGAAATAGTCGCAAAACCTAATGTGACTTACAGAGGTAAACAAAAGCTGACAAAGGCATTTTGTATAAGCCAATCTGTCTTTCATTCCCACACAGGAATTATAGGTCTGAAATATGGAGATCTTAGAACACTTACTAATCCTTCTCGAAACATAAGTAATTAACGTCCATTTTACAGTGAAAGAAAATTAGTTTTGTAAAAAATGGAGAAACTTGCCAATATCTTGCAATATCTTGCAAATAAAGAATACTGGGTAGCTGGAGTCAGTGATTGCCAGTCTCTCTCCTAGGACCATACATCCTAACCTTTTCAGCATATGAGAGGTTATCAAAATACTACTAAGATGTTGAAGTTAAGAACTTGCCTCCTGTTAGATGTATTGACAGATCAAGTAACAAAGGAGGTTCCCTGAATTTTCTTCTTCTGTTGCTTAGTTTTTCCTACAACAACAGAAAATTCTGAAGGGATGATGAGTAAATTCCAATAGCATATTTAATTTGGGTTTCTTTTCTTTTCAACTTTTAAATGCATACAGTGCAAAAAAGTCTCCTGGATATATGGTGAAATTTCACAGTAAGAGGCAATGCTACATTGAATATAACCCCAAAAGAGCCAGACAGACAGAAAGTGTTTTTAGGACCTATAACTTATCAGCTTTCTTCCAAAGACTATAATGATAATAGCTCGCACTTACTGAACATGGACTGTGTGCCAGGCACTGAGGTGTTTTACATGGAGTATATTTAGTTCTCACAGCTATCATATGAGGTATATACTATTATCATTACCGTCATATTACAGAAGAGGAAAGTGAGGCTCAGAAAGGCTAAGAATTTGTCAAGTTTGCCAAGTATGTAAGTGGTGGAAATGAGTTTCTAACTTAGTCAAATATGTTTAACTGTAGTTAAGAGCCTTCCTCTTAACACCATGAAATAGTCTTACTTGAAGTTTCCCTGTTCTGTTTAATATCATCTACTTTATCTCCAACCTCATCAGAATTGAGTAAAAATGAGGCACGATGGTATTTGTGTTAGATGAGATTCCATATTGCTAGCACAGAAAACCCAACTCAAGCTGGCATTAATAACAGATTTAGATAATGTGCCCACTTCCAAATGAAAACTGGAGCTGGGGGAACACCATGTGTTCATTGGCTCAGTACAGGATGGTGTACCCATCCATGAACCACACACTGTGGCAAGGGGAAAATGGATAACTTGGATTGCAATTTAGGTACTTCCTGAAGCCAAGGATGGGAACAATCCCACCGAAATTGAGTGGCTGCCCCTTGAGGTAGGGAGAGGGGGAAATGGAAATATAGAAGCACAGGAAAATGAAAAACAGTAAGTCAGAATCAATCAAATGGAATCCTTACTTCCTTTCCCACTAAAAGATTAACACATAAATTAAACTAAAAGAAAGATCATGGTTAGATTCCAAATCTTAAAAAATTCCACTGACGATGTGTGAATTAGCTCTCCCTTAGCTGCATTGTAACAAATTCCAAAATTTAGCTGCTTCGAAGAAGGATTTATTTCTGAGTCAGTAACCTGAGTGTGGCTTAGCTGGCTCAATGTCTTTTATCAGGTTGCTGGGGAAAGATCTTCCAAGCTCACTCATGGTTGTTGGTAGAATTTAGCTTTACCTGGGCTGTTGCACTGAGGCAGTTCCTTGCCATGTAGGCCTCTCCTTAGGGCAGCTCACAACAGGCAGCTGGCTTCCCTCAGAGCAAGCAAGCAAGCAAGAAAGCAAAAGAAAATGCCCAAGACAGTCTTTTTATAACCTAATCTTGGAAGTGACATTCTGTCACTTCCACCATATTTTATTCTTTAGAAGTGAGTCAGTAAGTCTAGCCCTTTCTCAGGAAAGAGGACACAGAGGTGTGAATATCATGCAGAAGTTGGGGATCTATGGGGCCATCTTAGAAGCTGCCTACCCTAAAGTGTGCATTTGTGTGTATGTGGGTGTGTACATGTGTTTTCAGGGACACTGGGTAGTCAGTGGTTGCACATGGTATGGGGTCAAAAGAGTATGAGTTCTTAAGGATTTTCCTGTTAAGAGTATTGGAGGGTTAAAAGGGTAGTTGTTATCCCTACAGGAAACGTATGACATCCACAAATTGAGAATTTGAGCCAGCTTAATAAAGGGACTATTTAAAAAGGTGTGGTAAGTTAAGTATTGAGAAATTACAAGGAATAGTATGTTATTCCAGGGTTTGTGACAGCTTGGTGTGTCACTCCCCCGAGGCCTGAAGCAGCATGAGGAGGGAGCAGATATCAGAACTAGGAGAGGATATTTGTATGAGAAGACCCCTGGACAGGGGCTATGACTTTTCCCCATAGGAAGCAGTCAGCCTATGGCATCTCTGCAGGGAAGGTGCCAGGGGAATAAGTACATTGAATCACTCTCCTCCAGCCTCCTGCTGGCACTACCCATTGGCAGAACTCAACCAGAAGCCAGAAGGCGAGGAAGTTCACTGATGTTGTCAATATAGTCCAGTCTCCAGTTGCACACAGTAATGTGGGAAGAGTGGAGAGCAGACTTGGAGGGACAATCAGAAGATACCCAGTACAGAAAGCAAATGAGTACTTATGAGGAAAATCATATCCATTATAGGCAGAGAGGAAGAAACAGGCTTACACGACTAGGTATTGTTTAGAGCAAGCTAGATGGAAGAGTTTGGTGACAGAGAAGGGTATTTAACATCAGAACAGGCTTTCATATAATTGTGTCTCTTGAAGATCCTTAAAAATGGGAAACACACATCCATCTCTATGAAATGATTTGGGCAAAATTGTACTGATGAAAGAAGTGTGGGTAGCTAAGATGACTTTGAAGGGTCCTTGTAACTTGAGGATATGGCATTCCAGGAGGAGTGATGGAAATCAGGGAACTGGATCTCATGCAAAATATTCACAACTCTTTGAAATGGAAATTAGGCTATTCCAATTTAGGAATCAAATTAAAGCAAATATTCAGGGTGTTTGTTAGCCGGCTGTGCTCCTGCCTGTTTGAAGTGGCAGCTAAAGGAGGGAGGCGTGCTTTTTCCTGGATGAAGCAGGATCTCACTCAGCCTGTTTTCATCTTTAGTTAGCACCTGTTGGCTTGGAGTGGTGTCAGCCAAGCAAGCAGACGGTAGATGTGCCAAGTGTCTGACCTCCCCGTGTCTGCCGCCCCTCCCCCCAAACCCCATGACACCTCTCCTGATACAGATGGACAGGGGCTGGTTTAAAATGGTAGTTTCAAGTTCATGTAGGAAGAGAAAGTTAATTCAAAGAAACAGCCAGGCAAGCTTCCTTCTTCTGTAGGGATAACTATTATCCCCTTTCACCATGGCCCACCTGGGAGCCCACTTTGCCTTCAGATCCCGCAGGCAGAAGACCAATGATGAACTCTGTCGACATAGCATGTTCTTTATTCTTCACAAAACCATTTGCAATGACTTCTTTCAGAGCTATCTCTACCTGCTGGAAAATATTCCCCTGGGTAAGTGAGTCAGAGCTACTAGATAAGGGACAAGAAATGACTGGGGCAACTGTGTGAGATTGTGGGGCTCTTGCAAAAGGCATTAGAACAAGGACACTTTTCGGATAAAAAGGACACACAACCAATGTCAGTGGGCTTAAATGTTTCAATGGCATTCTTTTATGGAAAGTGCAAAGATCAGGTATTGCCTGGCAGGACAAGCCTCTATTTTGGGACTTCCATGCACCTCAGACATGGGTGACTTGCTTCTCTGGGTGTTGGTTGCCTGAGTATCAGGATTATAGAAATTAATTTCTTGAGCTTGGAAGGACATTTTTAATATTTGCAAAAATTTAGAGGTGGGCAAATTAGGTAACTCAAAGATGAGAATATTAATGCAGAAGCATATCAACAAAGAATTTTTTAAAAAGGCTAAACAATAATAGATGAAGGTTGTTGGTGTGAGTGTGTGTGTGTGAGTGTGTGTGTGTGTTTGTATGCATGAGCACACACTCCACATAATCCTTTCTGGCCTTTCTAAATTACAATAATAGTCCAAGGGTTTAAAAGGAGCAGATTTTAGTTTGGTCTTTGAATATTAAGAAAAAAACTGGGCTGCAGTCTGTCTCCATTTTAGTTATTTCCTCTAGTTTTCAGGGAATTGGACAATAGGGCAATAAAAAGCTTATCTGGTTTGTCTACACCACTTTTCTCAGCCTCTGTGAAAATGGTTACTTCAGGGCACTCTTAACAACACTGAAGAGGAAATAACTTGCGATTAAGGAGTAAAGTATCTCCCTTTGATTTATATTTTCCCCCCATGAAAGCAGGAACAGTGTGTATCAGCCCCAGTCTGCTTTGTTAAGGTTGCTGAAAGCCCCATTGTACACTTGATGTGGCCAGGGTTTCCAGACGTGAAAGGAGCTACATAATTCTTTGTATTGCCTTCAAAACTATGTTAGCAGTTTACCAAAGTCTCTTTCTGT
This sequence comes from Balaenoptera ricei, assembly GCF_028023285.1. Lineage (NCBI taxonomy): Eukaryota > Metazoa > Chordata > Mammalia > Artiodactyla > Balaenopteridae > Balaenoptera > Balaenoptera ricei. The sequence continues at coordinate 132,483,779 of NC_082639.1, forward strand.
AAGTCCATTTCTGAAGGGAATCTTTAACTCTAGACATACAAATACTTTCATCTTATATTTATATATATTTCTTATAAAAATTTCTCATTCATGACTCTATTTGATCCTCACAGCCACGCTATGAGATAGATAGGGTATTGTTATTTTTCCACCCACCTTCTCACTCTTGCCCCCTATCTTATTTTTTCAAGTGAGGAAAAGAAAATTCAGAGATGATGAGATCTAATCTAGATAGGTCTCATCTAGATACCAAAGCAAGAACCCAAGACCAGGGCTCTTTCTGGTAGACTGCACTACACATGGGTAATTCTTTTAGGACATAGTGTACATCTCATCTGTATTCAAATGGAAAAATTAGAGCAGTCTATTTGGAAGGTTCTGACCACTCCACATATTGTCAGAGCATTGCTTTTCTGGAGACACTCCTTGGGCCACACCTCAATAACAGTAGCTTGTTGGCTTATGTTGCATTAGTCTGGAGAAAGATATTAATTACAATAACTTATGAGAGGTTCACTAAGGGGCAGATGACTGCCAAATTTTAAAAATAATTATAAGAAAAGAAACTCATCTCTGAAAGTAGCTAAAGATGAATTAAGACCCCAATAAATATTTATTAGACAAATTAAGGGCCCCTTACTAATAATTAATTGCAGGTTACCAACGTCCTGAGTTCAAATTCTGGCACTGCTAGTGGTAGAGAAAATCACCTCTGCAAGTTACTAAAGTCTCTGAGCATCATTTTCCTCAAAACTGTGGGGCTGTCGGAGGATTAAATGCAATTATATATGTGAAACTAGCCAACGCTCAGGAAGCATTAGCTTTTTATCTCCTTCCTTAGAGTCAGATCTCTTTTAAAGTCACCACGTAGCCTTCCTTAGAACAGGCATTACCGAAGATGATAAGCTTAATTTGCTATATGGGAGTTTTCAGGCTGCGGTGGATATTAGTCTTTTCAGTTTGGAAACAAAACTCAGCCCCACTGAGGTGTTTTAGAGTTGGCTTCCCCTCCTCCTGATGATTTCAAGACTTCATAGAAATGAAAATAAAGCCCTTCTTTTAAAAGGTTGGGGAACCCTACTGTAGAGTCTGCACAGAGAGTTTGTTGTTTGGGGTAGTTATGGGAAGAACAGTGGCTAACCGGACTCTTTGATTCCTTCTTTCCTTCCTTCCTCCCTCCAACTGCCTGTGTTAGGCAGCCAGTCTCACGCCAGCACACCGTGCAGTGACATTCAGTCATGGGGACATTTGCTGAAATATCCCCGGCTAGCCTCAGTGATTCATGGAGAAGCAAGAGCATGCATATTCAAAATTTCCAGTGGAAAACTTAGCTATGCCATTGAATACAACAGGTCTTCACACAGAAATGGGAACAAGCTTATTGCTATTCTCAGTGGTTTACATATAGTATCTCAGTTAATCCTCACACCATCTCTATTAGGTGGTGCCGTTATTTTCTCCACCCTATATCTGAGGAACAGAGGAAGTAAGTAACTTGCCAAAGAGCCTGTGGTAGCGAGTGTAGAGCAGGATTAGAATCCAGGCAGTCTAGCTCCATGGTCTGTCTTTTTTAACCACAGAATCATGCTGCCTCCCAATGTAAATGGCAACTTGACTAATGAGAAGAGCCATATAAGTTTTACCACATTTCTTTGAATTGACAGGAATACAAAGCATAGTCTATGAGGAGCACTGGCTTTCTACTGAGATAATCAACAAGATGGGCAGCCAGTGAGTAGGTTCATATACTCTAGTTTTACCAGCCCAAATTCAGTTGGAGGCTTGGAGTGAACGAATTTTCCAAAGGTGGCTGTTTGTGAACAAATCAGAAGTGGAATAGGAAAACAATTCATATAAATCTCCAGTTTGTATACCAGTGTATGCAGGGGCCTATATATGGCCCAACTGGAGATGTTCATATAATTACACCTCAGTAATTCTTCTAGCACTGTCCACAGCATATTTCTAGTACATAGAAGTCAGCAAATATTTATTAGTTATATATTGAGCAAGAATCTGTTACTCCTGGACATTGTTAAAGACTTAGTTTAACTTCACATTTAGAACAATAGTTCCACGTGGTTTAGCAAAAGGAACAAAGGCTTTGCATTTATTTGTTTGTTTGTTTATTTGTTTATTTTTAACATCTTTATTGGAGTATAGTTGCTTTACATTGTTGTGTTAGTTGCTGCTGTATAACAAAGTGAATCAGCTATACGTATACATATATCCCCACATCCCCTCCCTCTTGCGTCTCCCTCCCACCCTCCCTATCCCACCCCTCTAGGTGGTCACAAAGCTGGAGCTGATCTCCCTGTGCTATGCAGCTGCTTCCCACTAGCTATCTATTTTACATTTGGTAGTGTATATATGTCCATGCCACTCTCTCACTTCATCCCAGCTTACCCTTCCCCCTCCCTGTGTCCTCAAGTTCATTCACTATGTCTGCATCTTTATTCCTGTCCTGCACCCAGGTTCTTCAAAACCACTTTTATTTTTAGATTCCATGTATATGTGTTAGCATACGGTATTTGTTTTTCTCTTTCTGACTTAAGGCTTTGCATTTAAATAGGTTTGGGTTAGGGCCTGGCTGTGACACTTCATTTCTGTGTAATATTGAGTAAGTTACTAAATCTTTCTGATTTTCTCATTACTTACCTATAAAATGATGATTATAATCCCAGTTTTGTAGCGTCGTTGTGAGGATCAGAGTGTGAAGAGATGACGTGAGAGTGCCTAGCATAAGGCCTGGCACATAGGAGGTACCCACTAATGGTTAGTAACCAACCCCCCTTCACTTACCCCTTTTTAGAAGAATTAGGCTCTGAGGAGGAAATTGAGAACAATGGCCATGCCTTTGCCATCGCAATTAAAAACTAGAATTAATAAAAACATTTCCTATAATACACTTGGAACTTCCAAATGAAACTCAGCATACAACTTTTGGCATTTTTCAAATTGATTTCATCCCTGTGGTAGGCATTGCTGCACAACTTATTGTACAGTGATACGTTTTCCAAATGTTTATTGTTACCTTTGCAGTACAAATGCTGTAAGATCATTTTTTCACTTTAAAGAAATGAAGAACCAGATAATTTCCCTTTATTTAGCAGACTTTCAGATACACAGTGTTAGATGGATGAAATATGAGTTTTGGATTTAAATAGACCTAGGTTTAAATCCCAGTTGTGTCACTCACTGGCAGTTTAGTTAACCTCGTGATGCCCTGTTTTCTTCTGTAGATAATCACATTTATCTTACATATTCAGTTAGATATAAATGCTTAGCATATGTAGCACATATATACATATTTGATCAGCGATAGTTAATATTTTTTATTATTTGGGTATGCCTATTTAGGAGAGAAGATATATCCTCCTATAGTTTTTCATAAACTGCAAAAAGTGTGACTTATTTGTGATTATGCTGGTTTTTCCTTATAGCCATTCACTACTTTGCTGAACCTGTGTATTATTCAAAGAACGAAAAGCTAGACAATATTCCTTTATTCAGTGAACATTTAAAGGAGGCCTGCTATGTGTTAAGCGTAACTGTAAGTCCTAGGGTTACAAGGAAAATAAAATAGAGCTTTATCCTGAGAGTTTAGCGTAGGAGAGAGACCCACACAGATAATTTTTGTGGAATGTGGAAATCGTGGTAGAGACCACTACAGGATGCTGCAGAGGTGCAGAGGAGGCGTGGTGACTGCTGAATCAGCTTCTGACTCTTCTGATGCAAAATCTCACCATGAAAACTCTGTCCCCAGTATCTTTACCTGAATTCTGACCTCTTCAAATTTGACAGTGGGTCAGGTAGAACACTCAAGTTGGAATAGAGAGTTAGGAAGACACTCAGCCAAGTGGGCAGGGGATGTGATGTGTGGTGGGAGCTTGAGTACATTCTTGCTAAAGAGGGGAAAGTGTATTTTCCCTCCTTTCCCACCTCTGCTTACGTTATTTGTGTTGAAGGCTGAAAAGAATTTAGGAAAAACTGAAATAGCTCTCAGTTGGAAAGAAAAAAACCCACTAAAACTTTCAGGGTAGGCAGTGCATTATTTTAGAGGCAAGAATCACCAGACACCTAAAGCATGCAGGGAAGAAATAAAACCTAGAGGGCCTCTCAGGGTAATTCTGAGACTTGTTAATGATGACTTTCTAGCATTCTGGCACACACAGACCCTTGGATTCTACCAGGAACATTGATAAAATCCCACTTCCTACCCTTTCCTGTTGGTGAAAACACAGATATGACTTTAGTTTTTTTTAGATTCCATATGTAAGTAAGATCATACATTATTTATCTTTCTCTGATTTATTTCACCTAGTATAATGCCCACAAAGTCCATCCATGTTGTCACAAATGGCAGGATTTTCTTCCTTTTATGACTGAGTAATATTCCATTGTGCCTAGGTACATTTTCCTTCCTTCCTCCCTTCCTTCTTTCCTCCCTTCCTTCTTTCCTTCCTCCCTCCCTCCCTCCCTTCCTTCCTTCCTTAAATTTTTACCATTACTTCTTTAATGGCTAAAATGAGACATCATCACCTACAAATCTCTTTTATGGAAGATCTTACACTTCATAAGGGCATCTTCTAGTTGGACTTTCTTTTCTCTTATAGACTAACTTGATTCAATATTCTATCTCCGATCATTTCAAACTTACCATTTAAATCTAGCCTACATATCCTCTGAAGACTCCCAGGTCAATTTTCAGTTGACAAACAGGTCTAACGTTTGGAATAAAGTCTAAAATAGTTATATCTAACTATTAAAAAAAAGAAAAAGAAAAAAAAGGTACTCAGCAAACATAGACACTTATCTCTCAACAAAATTTTTCTTAGAGAGTTCACAAGATCTTTGTTCTTCTTCAGGGCAAATTCACATGTACTTTATTTTTCTTTTTGTAACAAGTAAGCCGTTGGAAGGTCCTTGGGAGTTCAGCTCTTAACGTAGGTCAAGAAATAAGTACCATATTATATCAAGAACTAATAGAGTGTCTAGCCTCCGTCTTAGACTACCCCAAGTTTCATAAAAACGTTGCAATCATGCAAGAATAAGCCACTAGATGTATTTCTATAATAAAAAGGCACAGGCTGATGACTGATAACATTATCTGAATCAACTGGCACCATTGCAGGAGCTATCAAGAAGGGAGAACCTGGGGCTGGCCATTACACCTCATATATCTTTTTAGTGAAATGTTCCTGTCAATTAGGTGACAAGCCCATAACCATAAAAACGTACCTATTGAGTCTGACCCCTGCTGAGCTTGACATTCACTTGTAGTCTAAATGTTGCTGGCATAATGGACCATTCCCATTTCCAGATTAAGGGTTTTAATAAACTCCACCAAGTTGTTGACTTAACCAGGTGATGATGAGTGTGGCTGTTTTTCTGCTTTGGTTGGATCAACGAGACAGTACTGGGCTGTGGCTTGCCTGTGATCCCAAGAAGCATTCAACTCTGGAAAGACTTTGTAAGCTGTGATTTCCTAGCCTGGTTTTCTGAGACATAACAGAAGAATTTGGAACAGTCATGTTTTTGGCATGGCAATGATTAATTTTTGTCATCCCTGTTGAAATTATCAGCATTTCTTGAGCTACCTGTTTACACAACACTTTACCAAGTACTAGGGAAGGGGGACTGGTGTAGGTCAGTGGTTTCCAATGTTTTTGAACATGAGGATGCTCCTTTTAATGTTTTATTTTCTCAATCAGTAACTAACTTGAGTATAAAATGTCAAAAAATCTATATATTATTAATAGTTTTAAAAGATTTGTATTTTTAAAATGACAATCTATTATTGTTGTTTAATATATATGGGAGATATAGTATATAACATTGTTAGTCTCTAGAAAATAAAGTACATGGGAACTGATTCCTGTACCCCTTTTAGCAAATTCATGATCATTCAAGGGTCCAAATGTTGGCCACATCCAGTGTTTTCAAATTGGGAAATACTGATTTAACTCCACAGATGAAGCATACTAAAATGGATAGTAGTAGTGTTTACTGGATTTTTAACTTTTAGAATCAAAATTTGGGATTATGTAACCATTGTTCATTTCAAAGCCAAGTAGTGCATTAGTCCAATGTCACAATTGGTTTACCTGAAGAAAAATGTTCCTAGTTAAGGTTAAATAGATTGTCTTTTCTTATACTCCTTCTACATAAAATTATGTCATATTTTGGTTTGCTTCATATCCTGATTGTAACATTTTTATACTGTTGTATATTTTACTTAGAACTTTCAATTGTCTTTTATTTTTGTTGAGGTTAAAAATATGTCTTCCTAAGAATATCACTAATGTCTCCCTACTTCTTACCTACTATCTATTACCCAGAATCCAGTTCATTCTACTTCCTGAAGATATTTTTTTAAAGCCTATGTTTTCTGTTGTAATATAAACTGATTTCTTTCTAGATCTGATAATATCTGTCATTTTGGAATTTCTTTTCATTGGATTCCTGGGTTAATTTCATTGTCTTTCATTGTATATCTTCTCTTGATTTTAACCCTCATTGAGCTGGAATATAGCTTCAAAAAACATCTGAAGAATGAATCCATGGGAGGTAAATATTCTTTCACCATTTGAATGGTAACAAATTTTAGCCTCAAAATAATTTTCCCTCAGAATATTGATGACACTGCTCCACTGTTTTCCAGGGTTTCTGATGAGATCTGTGTTATACACCTGATTCTAGTTCTTTGAACATAGGGTTGCCAGATAAAATATAAAAGGCCGGCTAAATTTAAATTTAAGATAATCAACAAACAATTTTTTAGTATAAGTATGTCCCACGCAATGTGTGATATTTCAAGTGTATTTATACTAATAGGTTATCCATTGATTATCTAAAATTCAAAACTAATTGTGTGTCCTGTATTTTTATTTGTTAAATCTGGCAACCCTACTTGAAGGTCAACAAACTATTTCCCTCTAAATAACTTAATGATCTTCTCATTACTCTTTGTGATTTGAAATTTCCTAAGGATATGTATAAATGTGACTTTTATTTAATTATTAGTATTTTTAAATCCATACTGCTCAGTACTTTTGGACCATATAGTCTCTTTCAGCTCTGGGAAATTTTTTCTATTATTTCTGTAATAATTTTCTTCCCTCCATTTTCTGTTTTTGAGAATCCTAATTAGCTTGATGTTGGGTCTTCTGAATTGTCTTTTTTTAAAAAATATTTTTCAAATTTTCTTTTTGATTATAGCTCATTCTTTTCATTGAATTCTGAGCACTGATGGAATGTATTTAGCACTTTCAACTCATACAACTTTTATTTATTTATTTATATTTTTTTGGCTGCGCTGGGTTTTCATTGCTGCATGCGGGCTTTCTCTAGTTGCGGTGAGCGGGGCCTACTCTTTGTTGTGGTGCGTGGGCTTCTCATTGTGGTGGCTTCTCTTATTGCAGAGCACAGGCTCTAGGCGTGCAGGCTTCAGTAGCTGTGGTGTGCGGGTTCAGTAGTTGTGGCTCACGGGCTCTAGAGTGCAGGCTCAGTAGTTGTGGCACACAGGCTTAGTTGCTCCACGGCATGTGGGATCTTCCCGGACCAGGCTCGAACCCGTGTCCCCTGCATTGGCAGGCGGATTCTTAACCACTGCGCCGCCAGGGAAGTACATGAATTAAGTCTTTATAGCTCTAATCTTTTTACTTCTGTTTTCCATATCTATCTTTTCCTTTATGTCCTGATAATTTACTCAATGTTATATTCCAAAGTGTTTGGTAATCAAAATTTTAATTTCTAAGAATTCTTTATTATTCTTTAAATTATCATTTTCTTGACATCTTCGATTTATGGATGCACCTGTTCTCATACCTCTTCAAGGATGTAAGTTTTTGTGTAGTTTTGGTTTAAATTCTCATTCATTTTCTGGATTATTTCTATTTCCTTTGGGGTCAGTTTTGATTGTCTATCTGTATCTTTGTTTTTCAGACTGCCATTTTGCCCCGATGTGTTTGGAAATCATTGTTTATCCATAGTTAGAAATGAAGGAGAGGGTCAATGATTTTAGGTAATAGAGAAGGTTTCCTCTGTTACATACTTCTCCACTGAATAGAAAAGATGACAAGAAGCTCTACATTTGCCGGTAGATCTTGCCAGACTCTGAGTATGAGCAAATGAGGTACTTGGAATCCTCTATATGCCAGAATGAGTAGTGTTCTAGGATTCCAACGCTAACTGGTCTAGTTCTCCTAAGGCACTTAATTAATTTTTTTCCCTTTTTTTTAGAGAAGAGACATATTTACCCTCCCTAGGATTATAGCTGTGCTGCTTGTCACTTTTGTGGGGAGTGCATTGGTCACCTCACCAGTTGGCCTGTAGGCAGATTTTTTTTTTTTTTATTAACTCTTACTTCCTTTTGCAACTATCCTGAGCTGTAAATTCTTTAGCTCTGTTCCATCTGCTTTATCTGTTTTTCGTCTTCCAGAAATTTGTTGAAATCATGAATCCATTAGTGGCCCCTTCTCATTTTCTTCACTGTTAAAGGTTGAGTTTATTAAAACGATTCTTGGGGAGTACTGGGGAGCAGGGAGGACAAATGCATGTATTCAGCCTACAATCTTGAACCATAAGTTTCTCCCTTTTATCTCACTTTCTATCATTTCCTTCTGAATATCCTCTAATGAAAATATTTTATATCTGCAAGTGTGCCTTTTGGTTTAAAAAACACACTAAATGCATACTCATTTACCCCTCAGAAGTAGAACACATGTTTTTCTAAAAATAAATGTCTTAAAATACCTGAAATAATGAAATGACATAGTATATGTGAATATGCCTAGTACACTACCTGGTACAGAATAGTTGCTCAATAAATATTATATTTCTTTTTATTATTTTATTTTCAGAAGATAGAGCTCAAGCACATTTTCTGTAACGTTGGTACAAAGAGATATTTGGGTATGAGTTGCATTAAAAAAAAGAGATGAAAAAATAGCTATGCCTAATCTACCTCGTGATTAGAAGTAAAGATTAGTGATTAAATTCTCATAAAATATTTGGAAGTCAAAGGTAAAACTTACTTTGAAACTTGCGACATTATTTATTCTACTGTAGCAAACACTGTTCAGCTTTTTTTAATACAGTGACAAGCTATTTTAAAAATTAAACTCTAGTGTTATTAAATCATGAAAATGTCACATGATTGTGATTTATGCATGAGATACCTGAAGATCATAGGAGTTAAGAACTTTACCCAAGGTTACATAGCAAGTAAGTCTCTGAGCCAGAACTCAAACCCAGATCTTCTGACATCAAACTAATACCCTTTCTTCCACCGCACAAATTTGCAGGCTTCTAAGAGGAAATTCAATGCATGATAAGAATAAACTTGTTCTGCCATTTAAATACTGATAAATATTAATAATATTTTATTTGCAGTGAAATTGTATGCTTTAACAAGTCAAGTCATCAATGGTGAGATACAGAGGGTATGATGGGAAATTTCATTGAACTGTCCAACCCAGATATCCAGGCCTCTCGGGAATTTCTTAGGAAATTTGTTGGGGTGAGTTATCCAACTGCAATTTGATGAGGAGGCAAAGTCCTTGCAAACATTGAGCTCACATGCTTCTGTGTTGTTGCTTAAGTCATATTAAAGCCATATGGCTCAGCCAAGAGTTTAGTGTGAAAGCCTGTTTTAAGATGTTCAGAAAGGATAGGTCACATTAAATGACTGGTTTGTCCCACTTGGCATTTCACCCTCCTAGCACCAGCTAATTTCTTATGCTACAGGGGAAGGTGAACTGGCAGTGTTAATATTACAATTAGCGGATTAAGAAGACTTCTCTTTCAGAGTCTCATAGATAAACAGTTGATACCCAGATGATTGATCAGAGATCATGCCATTTTGGATTTTGGGGTGATTTTTTGAGTCCCTGTAATAAAAATTCAATGTTGTAAGGAAATGCAAGCTTATGTTCAGTCTAAAAGTGTTGAGTATAGTAGAATCTCTTTATATTATTCTATACATAGGTGAGACATTGCCTTGAAAGAATGTGATCCCTTTGTAGACTTGGTGTTGGGTGAAACTCCACTTCCTTACTTCCACGCCATATGAAGATGGATCATATACTGTAGGGGCCAAAATCTTGAGCTCTAGAGTCATTACAGTTCTTCTTACTGTATAAGCAACCTTGGGCTTATTCCTTAAATGCTCTTAAACCTCAATTTTTCACCTGTGACTAGGGCATAACCACAGAACTCACCTCATAGGATAATGTGAAGCTCAAATGAGATAATATAAGTCAAGTGCTTACTTTAGTGCACATAATTATTGCCCAATAAATCTAATTTATTGCTACTACTACTAATAACAAACTTTCATAAAATGCATTCATTGTATTTTAAGGAGCTTCATTCAGTTGTTAGAATAGACTTAACCCACACAATAAAGCTGTTGTTCGTTCTACTGAGAACAAAGTCCTACCCAGCAAATAGGTTTTGTTCCAAATCACTATGAAGTCATTCATTTGAAATTTGGAGTCCATTTTATTCTAATGAAGGAAACATTAAGAATATTATGAATATTTGGGGTTATGTTGTCAACCTATTTAGAAACATAACATTAATAATATCCCTAGTGCTGAAGTGAGGTTCACTTCACATCCAAATTCCCTGGAGCACCCTTTGCCTGAGTATAGAAAAAAGGATCAGGATGGAGCACCCATTGGGCCAACGTGGACATCAGCTGTGGCCATAAAGGACTATGGAGCTAGGGGTGTTGGCTGGGGCTATTTCTAGGTCAGGTTAACCTGGAATATTTTTAAATGAGTGTTGCTGACTGATTTCACTGAGCACTGTTTCTGAGATAGTCAGTTTAGAAGCACTGTCTTATTTACTCTTCATAATAATTCTGTGAGGTAAGTACTATTATCACTTCTTGTTTTCACAGTTGTGGAAACTGAGGCTTGGAGAGGTTAAGAAAGTTTTCAAGGTTACACAGTTGGTAAGAGACAGAGCTGGGACTTATGCCTGGCAAGGTCTGTCTGACACCATACTCCCTGCTCTTATCCACAACATATTTTTTCCATTTGTCTCATGAAGCAGAAAAATCCCTGCTTTGTGTGTGTGTGTGTGTGTGTGTGTGTGGACCACAGACCTCAACTCTCCTCCAGTCTGGCCAAGAGCAATCCCTCCTGCTCGCCTCATGGTGAGGCTGACTTTGATCCCAATGCATTTCAGAAGCTTAGTTAGTAATCCAGCTGTCTTGTCACTCCATGTGGAATGCCAAGCTGACCACAGGGATGCTGGTCAGACAGAGCCCATACACACGCCCATGGACCCGGGAAAGGAAACAGCCTTGTGCTTGCATATTTATGTTGGAAAAGAGCAGCCTGCTCTTTTCAAACAAATATAAGGAGTCCTTCTTAGTAGACTAGGCTCATTGTGAAGCTGTGACCTCTAACTAAGTACAAACACAGTCTTTTTAAAGAAATGATATTTTGGTACTTTGACCTTAATAATATGCTAAATTAGTATCCAGGTCAAGATACAAGGAGTTAGGGAATATGAGTACCTGACATGATTTATCCTTGTGTCAACTGGGAAAAGACAGATTGTTTAATTTAAAGTTTTTCTTTCCTTTCAACACTTAGTGACATGGGACAGTGGGAAAAGGTGTTTAAACTTGTTGCAAATGTGCTTACTTTAGCAAATAAACAAATGATACCAAGATGATGTCAATGGCATAGCTGATAACATTCCTTACTTCTAGCTTTCTATTGGGGAAAGCAGAAATTTACAAAAAGTCATCGGTATTTGATGATATTTATCTCTTGACATTTCTCAGAGATTGGATGACTAAAAAATTTGGGGCTAACTTGTATTTCATGGTTTTTATAAAGTGGCATTTAGCACTTTCATTTTAGTTTTAAACTCCAATGGAGAGAAGGTAAAATAATATTCTTCAAAACAAAATACATAGGCAGAATCAAAATGAAAATGAAATTTCTAAGAATATTTTACTCTCTTATATGAATCCATAAATATGAAGATAGGATAATAAATGAAAATAACAAAACGTCTTGTTTTGAAATCACACATTGTATGTAGTTCTGGTCACATTCATGGAAGATTATCAAATTTCAATCCAACCACAGTAGTGGGCAGCCATGGTATCCAAGAGGCTAGAGTTGTCGTTCCCAAGATCAGCCTTTAAATGTCCCTTCTCAGAGGTGCTGCATGTGAATGAGAGACAGAGGAATAAACGTGGTGCCAGGATATGAGAGGTAGTGCCAACCATGTGGAGTGATATGCAATAAAGAGAGCTAGGCAGTAGTGGCGAAGGGCTAAGGTGCTCAGGATTTGAGTGAAAGGCATCTTTTGTATTTGTAAATAACTTGTTTCAAGGATAACTGTGGTCATATATCACACGTCTAAGTTGGTGAAAAATACACATCAGAGGATGCGCATTTTCAAGAAAGTTCTATTGCAAATATTTCACCTCTTTGGGCCTCAGTTTCTTTGTCTGAAAAAGTAGGGAGATTAGACATGAATGGTTTTAAAACTCCAGGGTTTTGCTAAGATCCTTCAAGGGCTTATTGGGAGAATGATAGAAAGGTTGAGTGGGTGAGGCCCTGCCTCACTTTAACCAGGACAGCTTCATAGTTATTTGTTCATTGAGAAAAAGGAGTTAAGCTGTTATAACCTTCTTGAAATCCTCTGGCATAGATCTCTGTTGTCTCTGTTTTATTGTCCCATGGTTCAATTTTTAAAACCACTTGCTATAATAATGTGAGCAACATGATCAGTAGAGGCTTTAGGGCCAAATAATGATAAGGAAAAATTATAATGAGAATCTCTAGTTGAGCACACAGATTTCTACTAAAGTCATTTTCAGTAGCTTAAAATAATTTCCCTATATTTCCCTCCATCTTGTTTATGTTATAAATTTATTTAAAAGATGCTACTTTTATGGCCTTCATAACATAAAACTTTAGCCTAGGCCTTTTAATGAATTAGCTTAGTTTAAATTATAATATCTGAATGAGGGATGTAGCATATTGTAACTAGGAATGGCAAACAAATGGCACATGTACTAACACTTCCCCTTCCCATAGTCAAGGCAGACATAACTAATCAATCATAGACCTCTTCCTGATAAGTCTGAATGAAGCCTTAGAATTCTCTTCAACATAACATTAGACAGCTACTACCAAGGGAATCAGAGTTGTGGCACTCGAGGTGACAGCCCTAAGGTAGAACTGGCTTTGGATTCACACAGTTCACTGTTCAATTTCTAGTTCCGCCATTAGCTGGGTGATATTAAGAAAGTCTAAGGGTCCTCATCTCCAAACTGGAGAATAATCATTATCTTGTGGGAATTTTTGATTACTATAGTTATTATGGATGCAAAGAGCTTGCTACACACAAGCAGTCAATAAATCGTGATTATTATTATTTCCTCTGAAGAGAAGCTACAATTACTTCACTTTTTGTCCTTCTTTGTTCTTGCTGTAAGGAAGGCCTTTTGAGTGGACTGGAAAGCAGCGTTTCTGATGTTTCCTTCTGCTTAAACTTCACCTTTTGATCCTTAGCCAATTTTTTTTTTTTTAAACCCTTAGGTCCTGAGAAATCAAGAGTAGACTTTCTCCTTAAGATTTTGATTGACAACTTCAAATATCTTGTTACTGTAATTTCTAGCACAAAACCTATTCAGCAGCCATCCCAACTGTGACCAAATAATTTAGACCAGCTGAATCTTATATATATATATATACACACACACACACACACACATATCCATATATATACATATATATGTATATATGCACATACACATATATACACATATACATATCATAGACATATACTGGTCATGTACACATACATATATGTATATATGTATATGTGTATATTACTTTATAGAAGCAAGTTTGAGAACGTTTTTGTTGGCTGATTTCCTCCTATCTCCACCCCCTATTCATCTTTCACCCTCAGTTAATTTAATGCGAGATTTACTTTAAAAAAATTTCAGGGCTTTTGTGCCCAGTAGATCATGTAGCTTCTGGTATAAAAGCAGAAAACAATTTTTAGCATGAAAAGAGACAAGGAGACTTTGCTGCAACCACCTTTTATCCTCATGAATGTGCTGTGTGCCATTGAGGCTGAGTTTGAAGTAAAATCCTGGCCTGAGAATGGAACAGTTTGCATTTCCTCAGCTCAAGTCTTAAAAATTATCTTCCACACAAGAATAGTAGATAATTCAGAGCCCCCAAAATCAGTTCTGAAAAAAATAAAATTTCAATTATCCAGCTCAGTATGAATTGAAATGTTTTCATTGCATGAATTTGAAAAGTAATTTTAAAACTCTGAAAGACTCTCACTGCTTTGCTCTCTCTTTTTTTAACAAGGCAGTAAGCTATGGTGCAGGTCCATTTAGCTGTGGGTTTGACCCAGATTTACAGTGAACAAAGTTCTATTTTCATAGGGCTTTCAAAGGCCCATTTATCTTAGAGAAAATTACTCAGTTTTCAAACTTAAGACATTATTTTCTAAAATCCTATTTTGAAATTCTTTGAAAGACCTATATTTGAATAAAATAAAGAAGGCAAAAACTAGACATGTTTGGATTTTTTTGGAAAAAAGTCATTGAATATTTTATAACTTGATTGTGGTAGTGTTTACGTGCCTGTATACATTTGTCCAAACTCATTGAATGGTATACTTAAAATAGTACATTTAATTATATGAAATTGACCCAAATAAAGTTTATTTAAAGAGGTAATTAAGTGTCCAAACTCAGGGTGAGTGTCTCTTCCTGAAGTATTCCACAAGGTACCTTTCTGCAGGGGCCTGGGAGAGCTGGGACAGACTGTGCCCTGGATTGCGGCTCTGGGATAGGAAGGGTCAACAAGCATGTCCTGTTGCTGGTTTTCAACACTGTGGAACTGGTGGACATAATGGAATCGTTCCTCCTCGAGGCACAGAACTGCCTGCAGGTCAAAGGGGACAAGGTAGAAAGCTACCACTGCTACAGTCTGCAGGAATTCACACCCCCACTGGGGAGATACGATGTCATCTGGATTCAGTGGGTCTCTGGTTAGTCCTGCATGGCATTGCATCTGCCATTCTCCCCTTTCCAGATAGAGAAGACAACACATGGGGCTGATTGGAGGATTTGTGGAGGCGGAACAAGGACACAGAGGGAGATCTGGCTATAGTTGTGCTTAGAACAGTTAGCTAGCCTTAGGTATCATGGGAACTCCCCCAAAGCTCTGGTCCTCCAGCTTTCTCCCATAACATCCTCTGAACAAGCTTGACAATTCCCATCCTTAGGGATGGAGTGCCTTTGGACCAACCTAAATCATAGAAGAAACCTAAATATTTGAAAAACTTTAAAAAGTGGGGACAAAAAGAGTCTATCCCCGTTTACTGGCAAAACTAGACTTTCTTAGATTTAAATTCCCAGGAAATGAGACAGCAGTGAATTGGATTTTGGTCTGAGTGTGTGTGTGTGTGTGTGTGTGTGTGTGTGAGACACAGAGGAATGATGACAGAGTTAGGCGGTACAGGGGACATGGAGGGAACCCAAGGGATGAGCAATAGATTATCTTGTGCCTGGGAGGTAGATAGACTAGCTAGGATAATATCTATTTTATAGAGCGTACACTGATTCACCTCAAAGAAGATACCTGTCCTCTTATCTAAATTCTCAAAGCCTCCTGCAGCAAGACAATTCAGGCTATTAAATAACTCATGAATGAGTGAACAAATGAGCTCCTGATTTGTAGCCTTGTGGTCAGTCCATCTTTCCTACTCACCTCCTTCCCCACCCACCCTTTCATCCCGTTCCCCCTTTTACTTGGCCTCACCTGTAGGGTACCTGACCGTTAAAGACCTTCTTGCATTTCTTCCCCGGTGCCGAGATGGCCTGAAAGAAAACGGCATCATCCTACTGAAGGACAATGTGGCTCGGGAGGGCTGCATCTTCCATCTGTCTGACAGCAGTGTGGCTCGGGATATGGACGTCCTCCAGAGCCTCATTAGGAAGAGTGGGCTGGTGGTGCTGGGCCAGGAGAAGCAGGACGGCTCTCCAGAGCAGTGCATCCCAGTGTGGATGTTTGCACTGCGTAGCGATGGACACTCCAGACCAGCAGTGGGAGTGAACGGCGGCATTGCACAGTAGTGCTTTGGGAAGAGGTGTTCTCGTCTGAGGCGCCCCTTGTAATTCACGTAGGAGTGAAGGGAAGGGACTGCAGCATGTTTGGAAATGACTGATGTAATATGTACATGTTGCCACTAATTATGTAAGAACATGCACACACTCTGTGGATTTTCCAAAAGAGAAATGAAAAGTGACATCTGGAAAAACTGCTAAACTGTACAAGTGTACACAAAAAACAGAAAAGGGAGCAACGTTCACAAAATCTAAACTGCCTTGGTCTCTGAAGATTTGCGTTATACAGTAGTTTAGGGTGAGTGGGGTAAAGCCTAGACCACCTTTCTCTGCCCTCCTGCTAGATACATTATACTTCCTTCCTCCTTGGGAATACTACTTCTCTAGATAAAAATCTCCCCCCTAATTAAGAAGGCACCCGTCAAAATAATCTTATAAAAACAATTCCATTACTTAATTTTGTCTTTAGCTTTAGCAGAAAAAAAGACTATGGTTTCACTTTCTATTTTGGGTCAGTTTCACCACCCAGTGATGTAATATGGATATAATTTGATAACAAAAGTCTGCGTTTCAGTGATGGGGAAGTGTCTCCTTTCAGGAGAAAATGTTTTACCCTTGAAATTTCAGCTGTGAACATATAAGTAAATGTCATTGATAATCTAATTTTAGCCATTGGCTTCCAACACAACTTGCTTCATTGCAGCTGCTCCTGTTTCCTTGACTGATATGACTGTACATTGGAAAGAGAAACGAAATGATAAACCTGAAAATTGAACTAACTGGATTAATTTAAGGCATTGGTTTAATTAAAAATCATCTAAAATCTTTCAAAAACAAAAATGTAATTAATTTTTATTAGCAGAATGTTTAAATATAACAGCTACTCTATTTAAAACACTCTAATATCTTCACGTGAAGGACATATTTGTGTTTTGATATATATCGAGTCTTCTATGAAATGCAATCAATTTAAGTAAAGAAAGTCTATTGTATGGATATGCTATCACCATAAAAATCATGTTTGTAAGTCATATCTCTAACTTAGGAGGAAAACAATTATTATAAAACATTTACTACCGTGATATAACCTTACCTAGGTAGCTTCATTTATGTCCTGGAAAATTATGTCACTTACTCTGCCACTGGCACCTTCCAGCTGCAGTGTGTTATTCACAATGCTCTAGGGTAACGTAACAGAATGTGAGTTAGAACCATTGGCGGAGAAGCCAGAGACCAGAATTAAATAAAATGGGGGCTCATTACCAAACAGACTGAGTAGTATGACAAAACAAGGGTACTCATGTTTTCATCCTTTGTGTCTTGGAGCAAATTAACTGAATCTTCCTTTTTGGCCCATCCCAGGAATTTTCTGCTTCTTTTACATGAGCACCCTTATTCTCTTACTTCTTGACTTTGTGCTTTGCCAGTACTCACATGCTGATTGACAAAATTGTCCATTTTCTCTGCTCCTCGGCTCCTTAAGGAGGAAATAACAGAATTGTCCTATGAATATGGATATATGATCTTTAACTCAGGTTGAGTCTTTGAGGTTGAGCCACAGTCCTTTTTCTCATCCTAAATCAAATCATTTTCCATTCTCCTTAGAAAATTTCCAGATCTTTATTGTTTCACAAAGTTTCCCCAAACCATATCTATCTGTAATTTAATTGAGAAGGTAGAAACTGGTGAGTAAATGTATCAACATCCCCTCTCTATAACAAGTTAATAATTAGTACAAGGTAAAGGGAATAGTAGCTTGAGAGGTGAAGCCATCGGAGCCAAATCATGCTGCCTAATAGGTCATGTGAAGGTCTGGACATGTTATTCAAAGAACAAGGGAAAGATCTTGAGGTTCCAAGTACGGGGCTGATTGTTTTGGTCTTCTAATGCTGTAGAAAGAAGACATTTGGAGTGAGACCTACTCCAGCCATCTTCAATCTAATTCAGTAAGCCATACACATTGCTGACGTTTATCAACACATCTCTGTTGTATTATAAGTGACAATCTACATTAGTTTACAAATTCTGTCCATAGTCCAACTGCCCCAGGATCCTTTGGGCAGTTTTTATAAAATAGAGATTCCCAGGCTCTGTCTCTGTGAGAGTTTGATTCTGTGAAATGGGATCAAATAACTTGTATTTTTGTAAGGTCTCAAAATGATTCTGATCATTAGTTTTGTTTGAGGACACTGATAGGGAAAGGGGTGTCGAACTGGGCCCTTCAGAGTCGAAGGAAGATAAGACAGGGCAGGCAAGAAAGCAGGCCAGGTTCAGGGAAGTAGATGGTGAAATCTATTCTCCACGCTGATGCCAGTCTTTCTAAAACATAATCTGACCATGTTATGTATAAACTTTCAGTGACTCCCCATCACTGATACGATGAATTCCCATCACCTTAGAATGACATATAAAGCCTTTTGTGATCTAAACCTGGCTTCCCTCTCCAGCCTCAGTTTTCCCACATCCCCTGCAGCCGTACTTAACTATCAATACTTATAGATCTCCAAAGGAGCTATGATTTATGGCTCATGGCATTTATTGATGTTACTTCCTTAGCATAGAACATCTCTCATTCTTTTTTTGTCTGGCTCAGACTGCATAGATGTCACTGGCTTTAGGAAATCTTCCCTCACCCCCCAGGTGCTGGCTTAGGTGCCGCTACTATATGCTACCCTCATACCCTCTGTTTAACGTATTACAGAACTTATCATGTGCATTGTAATTGCCTGCTTACTTGCCATTTCCTCTATTAAATTCTGAGCTTCTTAATGGAGCATTCATGTTAGAGTCTCAGTCTTTAGCATATGCCCTAGCACACTGCAGGAACGCCAACTTTTATTGAAAGTATAAAAGTAGAAAGACTCAGGAGGCAGTCTGTGTTTCTGGAGGCATCAAACAGGAATCAGAGCAAAGCAGCAGGAAAAACCAAGGGCTTCTGAAGTTCCACGAGCACTGGAATGTGCAAGACTGGACAAAAGAGTGATCA
Organism: Balaenoptera ricei; assembly: GCF_028023285.1. NCBI lineage: Eukaryota > Metazoa > Chordata > Mammalia > Artiodactyla > Balaenopteridae > Balaenoptera > Balaenoptera ricei. The sequence goes on from NC_082639.1 coordinate 132,502,900, forward strand.
AACAGTGCAAGCTGGCAAGAACCAGGAAATGCACAGAAATAAGAAGGCAGTGAGCTCAGGGATCATACAAGCATCTGGGAGGAGACTGTAGCAAGAAAATTAGGTCCTGTGGTAAAATCCTGCCTGATTAGGAAATCTCTTTTTTCAACAGGAGCCATACTCAAGGATATGGCCAACCAAAGCCCATCGTTTCATTAGGTGGGAGGGTGTACCTCGTAAGAGAGATATATTAAAATTGTGAGTATGTGTTAACAAAGTGACTCACAGGTGAATCCTCACCTGTTACCTGCTAAGCAACAAGTCCAAAGAACCAACCAGGTTTAGATGAAGTTAATCCTTCTGTGAATGTTGAGGAGAAGTAGAAGTTGCTCACCTCTACTTCACAGATGAATTAATCGCAAACATGCCTGTCGTTCTAGATTAACTTTGGAGGACCCCTTGGTTTATACAGTGACTCATGAATAGGCACAGTCTTCACCTATCTCCTCTTCTGAGAACCTGAGCCACCCTTCCTCAGCATCAGTATAGAAGCATGCCAAGTCTTAAGGGGTCAGCAATTTTATAGATTTGGGACCATCGTAAAAATAGAACACAAAATGAACAAGGTCATCCACGTGAAAGATGATCTGCTTTATATTGTGGACACATTTTGGCCCCATTCTGGCTTTTTTTTTTCTCCACCATTTCCTGTAACTGGCCTGTTTTGAGTGATGTATTGGGGATAAGACCTGTGTCAGATATACTCAGCTGCCTGTCATGAGTAATTAAAACCAGTTGTGTTATTGCTTTCCTTAGTTCTAGCTGACTCTTTGATGCTTTGGTGTCTATGCCAGAAAACTACCTCTTATAATCATCAGAGGCCAGTGCTTTTGCAGAGGTCACTGCAAGTTAATTAAGCAAATATGTGAAAAATAGTTTTAAATTATCTCAATTAGTAGTGTGTGTGTATACTTGTATCTAGAGCTGGGGTTGAGGAGAGACTTTTAAAATAATAACTGACTTGCAGAGTTAATGATTTGGTGTCAGAGAACTATGCACATACAGCACCTTTGTATGTTCATTAAGTTGGCATTATTTGTCCTTTTGCTGTGTGACAAGCTGTATTACTTACTGCAAATATACATATAGAAAATGTCCAAGAAGATCATGACACTGTAATGGGCAAGAGAGATACATAAATAATTATAAATCAGGATAAAGAGGACTAAAACAATAGCATGAACAAAGAGTTAAAGTAATATACAGAATAGAGTGACTCACTACATCTCTGGGATTTGAGGGAGGCCACACAGATTCCATTCATTCAACAAATATTTTTTGAAAAAAATATGCCATGCACTGCTCTAGGGTCTCAGGTTACACAGGGAATAAAAGCCAAAGATCACTGGCCTTGTGGAGCTTGTATTCTAGGAGAAATAGGAATGCAGTCAATAGAAATTAGTAAATTATTTTTTTAATGTTAGATGGCAAATTTTTGGAAAGTAAAAGGGGAAAATAGAGTGAGGGGGATTGAGAGTCATGGAGGAAGGTTATAATTTCAAATAGTGGCCAGTATTGGTTTTATTGAAGAGGTGGCATTTGAGCAAAGTTAAGAGGGTAAGAGCACTGGCCATATGGACACCTGGGGGAAGAGGGGGCACCTGGTGCAAATGCCCCAAGTCTTGAGTGTGCCTGGACTATTTGAGAAACAACAAGGAGGTCAGTGCAGCTGCAGCAGAGTGGATGAGGGAGAGATTGTAATAAGATAGGAGCTTTAGGGATATGACTGGGGCCAGATCACACAGGGTCTTGTAGGTTATGGAAAGGACTCTTACTTTTATTCTTATCGAGAAAGGAGGCCTTTGCAGAGTTTTGAGCAGAGAAGTGACATGATATGACCTGTGTTTTAAAAGGATTCCTCTGGCTGCTGTGTTGAGAAAGGATAATAGTGGGGGTGAGGATAAAAGCAAAGGGACCAGATAGACCAGGATTTGGTAAATTGTGGCTCATGGTCCAAATTCAGCTTGTTGCTTTTTTGTAACTAAACTTGTACTGGAACACAGCTATGCCCAATTGCACTATAATGACAGAAGTGAGGAGTTACCACAAAGACCATATGGCCTGAAAAGCAGAAAATATTTACTATATGGCCCTTTTACAAAAACAAACCAACAAACAAACAAAAACCAAAACCCCCCCACAACTTTCCTAATCCCTAACTTATCGTATTGCAGTAATTCAGGGGAGAAGTAATGGTGGCTCAGACCAGGGAGGCAGCACTGATGGTAGTGAGAAGTGTTTGGATTCTGGCTATGTTTGAAATTAAAGCCAATTCTATTTGCTAAATGATTGTGTGTGGGAGTATAATAAAGGGAAGTCAAAGATGAGAGTAAAGGTTTGGGCCTGAACCAGAACATAGTTTCTATCATTTGAGGTAGGGAAAGTTGGTAGTGAAACCATTTTCATGGTGAAAGATCAGGAATCAGAACAGCTTAAAGTCAACATGTGTGAGTTTTTAGATGACACCAAGTGAAGATATTGAGGAGCTCACTGAATAGGCAAGTCTGAAGTTCAGGAGAGAAGTCTGGGCTGGAGATGGAAAATTACCATAGAGATGGTATTCAGAGTTGTGATTCTGGATGAGAGTACGAAAAGGACGAGTGAAAATAGAGAGGAAGACAAAGCATGAGCCCTGGAGCAGTTAAACATTAAGAGTTTGGGAAGGAGAGGAAAAAACAGCAAAGGAGACTAAGGCATGAACAATAAAGTAAAGCTAGAGTGGAGTGTTTTGGAAGCCAAGTGAAGAAAGTATATCAATGAGGACAGAGAGATTGACTATATCAACTCTTTCTAATAAGTCAAGTAAGAGGAGAACTGAGAATTGACCATTCAGCTTTGATAAGTAAGTAGGAACAAAAGCTGGATTGAAGCAGTTATGAGTATGGGAGAAAAAGAATTGTAGAGAATGGATATAGACAAGTTGTTCAAGGAGTTTTGCTAGAAAGGGAAACATATTTGCAAATAAGGCAGTATCAAGCAAGGGAAGTAGGGCTAAGAGAAGGATTTTTTGTTTTTGTTTTTAAGGTGGGAGAAATAATTTGATTGAGTTTGTAGACTGATGGGAAAGATTTGGTAGAGAGGGAGACATTTGTGATTGAGGAGAGGAAATGGGAGAATTGCTAGAGCAACGTCACTGAGTAAGTAAGACAAGATGGGATCTAGTTTGCAAGTGGAGGGATTGACTTTAGATGGGAGAAAAATAATATGATCATCAAGCAGCATATGGGTTCACTTGAGGTTCATAATCAAGAGCATTTGTCTTCAGTGCATTCTTTTGCATGAATGAAGGCACAAATTAGGTAAAGAGACGAATTTAACCAGGGTTGTGGTTTTGTCAAGTGAGTACAACAAGGAACAGAGGGTATATGCAAAGAAGTGAGTATATTGATTGATTGTGGAATTTAAGATGAATAAGGAGGGGAGAAAGAGAGACTATTAAGAAGGTTAGAGACAGTGAAAAGATAGAAAGAGCAGTGGATTAGAGATCCTGGTGAAGTTGGAACTGGGGCACTAGGGGGATGGATGGAGGTTATAGTTAGAGAATGGAATGAATTAAATTGAGATTATGGAGAGATTACTGGTAATGAGAAGGTCTAGGGTTATGAATATATAAATGAATGGCCTGGGTGGTGTGGAGGGCTGGATCACTGGAAGAGAGGAGTTCAAGAAACTGAGAGGCTAGAGTGTTGGATTGAGTCGTCTACTGTGTATATTGCAATCTTCAAAGAATTGAGACATTAGCAGTACTGGAGAGAGTGAAAGTGAACCAAGACCTAAAATCAGTGGGAAATAAAGGGGTATGATCTAGGGGATGGTTAGCGACATCAACAATGACGAACAATGAGTAATATAATTTATTTATATGAGACAACTCTGAGAGTGTCTAGGGAGGAAAGAGAATGAGAATCATTTGGAAATAGCAATGAGGAGCACGAAGGGTACCAAATTCACATAAGATTTAAATTTTAGCCAGGGATAAATGGTAGTTCATGAGGCAGAGAGGCCTGTGAAAGAATGTTTCAGGCATAGTGAAATGTTTGGGCATTTAATAGCATGCACGAAGAAATGGTGAGTATATAAATCTGGTTGGAGTATCAGGTTGGGGCATGGTGCTACAGATGTAGAGATGCTGGGACATCATAAAGCATGATGGAAGAAAGTGAACTTACTGATTGTAGATTGGGGCAGATTGTGATAGGTCTTGTACATTCAGATTGTCCTACAGGCAAAAGGTTGTAGGACTACCTAAGGTTTTTAGTCAGGGCACTGACATCATCAGGCTTATTTCACAAAGGTAACTCTTGCTACAGTGTGAAAGGGGTTGGAGGCAAGAAGACAACCAGAAAGCTTCAGCAGTAATTAAAACTAGGGATAAAAGGACCTGAACTTAAGCAGTGCCATAAGAACAGAGGAAACCCTGGGAAGGTAAAATCAATAGGAGTTGTTGATTTTGATGAGGTTAATGAGAAAAAGAAAGGAATCAAGAAAGACTTGAAGATTTTCAACTACAGTCACTAGGTAGAATATGTTACCTATTACCAGTTTAGGAAATAATGGCGAACAACTAAGATATCTTGGTAGATTACACATCTTTTAATAGGCAATCACACAGCAGAGTCTTAATGAGTGCACCTAATTCTGTAGTTAGATATTTATTTCTTTCATGGAACTCAACATTCCTTAAAGTATCTCCAAGACTGGTGAGGATTCTGAGGGACCAATTGTATTCTTTCCTCTAAATGGTTTACCCAATTTAGAAATAGACTCAGGAATCAAGGATCAAATATTACTTTACTGTGTATAAAGGAAGGCTGGAGAACGTATCTTGGATCTGCAGCCCAGATAAGCCTTCCTCACATGCTCTGTCTCCCCTCCACAAGTCTAGATCTTGGGACTTTACTGCCCTCACCAGCCCACTGCTTCCCCTCCTCCCCACACCAACTCCCTGGAAAGAATCAGGTCTGAAGAGCTGATGTTTGCCAAGACATGTACAAGGAGATCTGCGGTCTCCCTTTACCCAGGGAGGATGAAGGGCTGTTGGGAAAGGATTGTGAGGCCTCTACACTTTCTTTCCACAGTGAAACAAGAGCAAGTAAGAGAGAAGAAAATGCCTACTCTGTGACTCCAGTCACTTCTCCCAATCTGGGTGAAAGAAGTAGCTGCTCTTTCTGTGCAGAAGAGTGAGTTAGAGACCATAAGGATAGAAATGCTCCCTCCTTCCCCTATTGTCTCTCCTGAAAGTGGAAAGTCTGTGGAAACTGAGGGATGGAGTAATAAGCATTCCCCTAGCGACGACAGGTTCTATGTTAGCTACAGGCAAACTGGAGATATAAATGCAGGTCAAGTAACCTAGTCATCCGTGGGCCCTAAATAGGAGAATGTGCCTCCCCCTGTGTACGAAATGCAGGGTCATTGTACTGAGGGAAATGGAAGATAGAGGACTCAGGAAATACACTGGGTCACTCTCTAGCTGGGTTAAAAAGGGGAAGGTTTAGTATATGGATGCAAGGGTGCCTTATAAAACTCGAGGGCAGAGTACAGCTGGGTCTCAGGATGGGACCAGAGGCAAGAAAGCCACTGGGAACCAGGAAATAAGACCCTCTCCATCTTGAGCCTTTTCTTCTCTCTGTACATACACTGAAACAAAGTAGGATCCTGTGGGGATCCTGGCCACAAAAGCCTGTCTGTGCCCCCATTTCTTGATTACAGGAAATAGGCTTTATTCAGCCTCCATGACCTTTCCTGAGTTTCAATGAGCAGGTTCAAACAGTCGCTAATTACGGAAGGGAGTGGATGTGGAGACACGGGAGGAACAGTCAAAAGATACGACAGTGCAAACTTGGGGCAAAGTCCTGTTTCCCCCTCAAGGAATACACATAACAATATCTCTGAGCTGATTTGCAGATACTGAAACCCTCACCAGGTGGGAGAATTTAACTGTATGCTGTCCACAAGCACTTAGACACTAGACCAGTTGGAGCCTGAAGGTTGATGATGCTGACTCCCACTTACCTCACCACCAGCCAATCAGAAAATGTCCACGAGCTGATCACGCCCTCTTTGAACCATTACTATAAAACTTCTCACCACCACCTCCAGGTTGGGACACACAGTTTTGAGGGCACTAGGCTGCTGTGGCCCCCTTTGCATGGCAAAGCAATAAAGCTAATCTTTTCTACTTCACCCAAAACTCTGTCTCTGAGATTTAATTCAGTGTCAGGGTACAGAGGCTGGATTTGCCTTCAATGCTTCATTTTTCTCTTTCCCTGTGGGTGGCATTCTCTGCTCGCTACTTCGTATAACAGGAAACATGGGCAACCATGGCTTTCTGGTTTGCATGTTCTGGGTTTAGCCACAGGGAGCGGCTGACTCTTTCTCAGTAGCCCTTGATCTTGCTCTCAATTCTATTTTCACTGGAAAGGGTCACCAATTGACCTGGCACAGGTTAGAGTTTCACCTCTTGTCCCATTAGCTGTGCAATATGACTGTGTGTATCCCATCCTCTCTCCCCCAAGCTGTGGGCTGTAGTTGAGGGACACAGTTAAAGGAGGGGTAGAGCTGGGAAGATATTCCAAATTGTCTTCAGTGTCTGAGTGTCCTTAGTGACTGAGATCAGGAAATAATAAGAAAATTTTAAATCATGTAACATCTTCATGCTGTGCACTAGAGATGAAATGAAGCAGTCTCTTGATAGGAACTCTTAAAAAGAGTGTCTTGGGAAGGCAGCCAACACCTGTACTTGGGACTTTCGCCAGACGAAAAACGCTGCAATTTTCCTGCACCCCTGGATTAAATATGTGTACAGAAAGGATTTCAGTTATTGTAAGAAGAAGAAAAGAATGTCATGGAAGAATGTCTGGTTCTCACCCCCTCTAGGGTTAGAGGAATATTTGTCAGGAAGGAAAAAGGAATGTGGCAGACAGGCCCTCTGTGTCTACCAGATGTTCTCTGACAATATGTATTGTTAAAACTGCATTTAAATTATGAGAGCCAGCCCACCAAACAATGAAATATCCAGTGGCATGTTGAGTCCCATTCATTAGGCCTTTCTGGCTGTTGCACTGGGTCAAGCTACCATTTCTTGACGTGAAATTTTAGTCTGTCTCTGGAATATTAGCCCTTTGGCCCTCTCCCTGGCTCAGAAGGTACATGAGAAGTACTTTTCTCTGTCTCTTACCCTCTTCAACCCTTTGGAATTTCTTTTGAAGTGGTGAAATAATAATAGTAGTAAACACTCAGTGAATGCTAAGTTCTTTACATCCATTATTTCACTTAATTCTTTCACCAGTCCTGTGAGATAGGAAACTGAGCCTTTTTTATTTCTTTAAAAAATAAGCAAACTTTGGAGAAATGCAAATCAAAACTACAATGAGTTATTACCTCACACATATCAGAATGGCCATCATTAAAAATTCTACAAATAGCAAATGCTGAAGAAGATGTGGAGAAAAGGGAACCCTCCTACACTGTTGGTGGGAATGTAACTTGGTGCAGCCACTATGGAGAACAGTATGGAGGTTCCTTAAAAAACTGAAAATAGAGCTACCATATGATCCAGCAAATCCCACCCCTGGGCATATATCCGAAAAAGACGAAAACTCCAATTCAGAAAGATACATGCACACCAGTGTTCACAGCAGCACTATTTACAAAAGCCAAGACATAGAAGCAACATAAATGTCCACTGACAGATGAATGGATAAAGAAGATGTGATATATCTATCATATATATATATATATATATATATATATATATATATATATATAAAACATATACATAACATGTATATATATAACATATATATATATGTTGCAGCAACATGGACGGACCTAGAGATTATCATACTAAGTGAAGTAAGTCAGACAGAGAAAGGCAAATACCTTATGATATCACTTACATGTGGAATCTAAAAAAATGATACCAATGAATTTATTTACAAAACAGAAATAGACTCACAGACATTGAAAACAAACTTATGGTTACCAAAGGGGAAGGGGGGAGCAATAAATTAGGAGTTTGGGATTACAATATACACACTACTGTATATAAAATAGGTAAACAACAAGGACCTACTGTGTAGTACAGGGGACTATATTAAATATCTTTTAACAACCTATAATGGAGAAGAATCTGAAAAAGAATATGTACATATATGTATAACTGAATCACTTTGCTGCACACCTGAAACTAACACAACATTGTAAATCAATTATACTTCAATAAAATAAGTAAATATTAAAAAATAAGGAAACAAACAAATGCCAAACAAACATCCTCTGGGCCAGGCCCTCCATTTCTTCATCACAGAGATTATGTTTCAGTGGTTGCTGATCTGAGGACAGGGTCCAGACAGAGATTAATGAGAAACCCTAACCCTCTCTGTAACGTGAGCAGGTCCTGGGACCACAAGCCTGGCTTCAGAAGAAATGGTGTAAGGAGCCAAGAGCCCAGATTGTCCACAGTGGAGTATTAGCTCCTTGGCTAAGGAAAGACGAACACTCAACACAGGCTCTGGCCTGGGGTTTGGGTGTATGATGCTCAAGTCACTCTTTCCCTTTCAGTTTGAAGCCACTACGATCAGGAAGAAGGGTGAGGCCAGGTGACTCAGTGTACAAATAAGCATATTTAAATTTTAATGTCCCTGGGAAATTATGGTGGATTGCTTTTAATCCGGAATGTGATGACTGTGATCCTTTCTACAGATGCCCGCCTGGTAGGGCATCACAATACTCACCTAGTCTTCAGTCAAAATGTGGTTGCCCCCATTTGCTTTAGTGGGCAAAGTTCTTCCCTCTCTCCCCTCACCCTCTGATTCCCTGTTAACCATATACCATCCTCTGTGATTACTTCCCTGGGGGCTTGGAAAGTAGCTTAATTGTTGCCTCTTTGCCTCAATTTCTACTTTCAGTTAAATAACAGTAACCCAAGTTCTATCCCATTCCACTTCCATCCCTTATCTTTAACTTCAGAAAAGTTTGAATAAAGCTGGAGTCTCTCACAGGGACCTATACTCTAGACTCTTCCTTCTTTGCTGTTCCTGGAAGGACCAAGAACACTCTTGCCTCTTGGCCTTTGCATTTGCTGTTTCCTCTCCTTGGTATGCATATGGGTTACGTTTTTACTTCTTTCAGCTATAAAGTTACTTTACTAAAGAGGACTTCCCTAATTCTCCTCCTTCTTCCCTTTCCTCCTCACTTTCTGTATTTTTCTCTAGAGCATTATCAGTATCTGACATGTCAGCAACATACCATGGATATATCTGTTTATCTCTCTACAATAGAATATAGGCTCTGGAAAGCATTGCCTTTGCTTTTTTTTTTTTTTAAACATCTTTATTGAAGTATAATTGCCTTACAATGGTGTGTTAGCTTCTGCTTTATAACAAAGTGAATCAGTTATACATATACAATATGTTCCCATTTCTCTTCCCTCTTGCATCTCCCTCCCTCCCACCCTCCCCATCCCACCCCTCTAGGTGGTCACAAAGCACCGAGCTGATCTCCCTGTGCTATGCGGCTGCTTCCCACTAGCTATCTATTTTACATTTGGTAGTGTATATATGTCCATGACACTCTCTTACCCTGTCACATCTCACCCCACCCCCTCCCCATATCCTCAAGTCCATTCTCTAGTAGGTCTGTGTCTTTATTCCCGTCTTGCCACTAGGTTCTTCATGGCCTTTTTTTTTTTCCTTAGATTCCGTATATATGTGTTAGCATACTGTATTTGTTTTTCTCTTTCTGACTTACTTCACTCGGTATGACAGACTCTAACTCCCTCCACCTCATTACAAATACCTCCATTTCATTTCTTTTTATGGCTGAGTAATATTCCATTGTATATATGTGCCACATCTTCTTTATCCATTCATCTGTCGATGGACATTTAGGTTGCTTCCATGTCCTGGCTATTGTAAATAGAGCTGCAATGAACATTTTGGTACATGACTCTTTTTGAATTATGGTTTTCTCAGGGTATATGCCCAGTAGTGGGATTGCTGGGTCGTATGGTAGTTCTATTTGTAGTTTTTTAAGGAACCTCCATACTGTTCTCCATAGTGTCTGTATCAATTTACATTCCCACCAACAGTGCAAGAGTGTTCCCTTTCCTCCACACCCTCTCCAGCATTTATTGTTTGTAGATTTTTTGATGATGGCCATTCTGACTGGTGTGAGATGATCTCTCATTGTAGTTTTGATTTGCATTTCTCTAATGATTAATGATGTTGAGCATTCTTTCATGTGTCTGTAGACCATCTGTATATCTTCTTTGGAGAAATGTCTATTTAGGTCTTCTGCCCATTTTTGGATTGGGTCGCCTTTGCTTTTTTATTGTCATCCCCAGGATTCAGTAGAGTGCTGTCCCAACATAGATGCTCAATGAATATTTTCTGAATGAGTAAATGAAATGCAACCATCAGGGTGGTTAAAAAAACCCAAAACTCCGAAACAAAAAAAACAAAATAACAATAAAAAATCTTACATGTGACAACAAAGGTACTATGATTGAACACATTTCCTATTTGTTTTCTTGTATTTTATATCCCAGGTATAAAATCAGGCTTCCTCATGGATTCCTTTTTTCCTCAGAGCTGTAAAGCTCAATCAGCCTCCCTGCATTTCCACATATACTCCCAACCCCTGAAAGACTTCCGTATTTTTACAATGCCAGGAAGGAGTGACATAACAATACGTCTGGTGACCCATTTATAATGGGCCACACTTAAAACTATCCTGTGTTAAAGGGGACTGTTTTAAATGGACCACCCTGTATGTTACATTAGATTGTGCCTTTCTGCCAATGAACTCAGAAGTGTTTTATAAATAAAGAGACGATATTAGAGAAAGGAATTCTCTCTCTCTCTCTTTTTTTTTCTTTTAATTCACATGGAAAATTTTATTGTACAAATCTTCTGATCAGATGTGCAATGACAAAGAATTTAGCCCAGGAAGATGATTTTTCTGGTTCAGAATCTCCCTGTTATGATTTGTTGATGCTAAAATGTAGGCTTCAGTTTTGGGGGGGAAACTAGAGAAGACTAGATTCCATAGAAACAAGTACTTTTCTATGGAAAAGATCCTCTAAACTTCACTTCCTTCTTCCTAAAGGGTTTCTGCTGGGTCCCTAAAAGGAACCTCAAGTTCAAGAGAGAAAAGGAAAAGCAGGCTAATTTACAGCTGTTCCAAGAATGCAGTTGCTGGATATATCCTGACAGGGGGTTCTGTTGTGCTTTGAAGAATAACATGAAAATTCAAGCTCAGAATGAGCTTCTGTAATATAAAAATTAAAACTCCACTCCAAACCTTCACCCGCATCTAAAGCCAAGTCCTTTTAGACGTGCGGTAGGGATCTGTTTACTTTGTATGGAAAATCATTTTCTTTTTATTAGCAACCTCCAGGGTTTCTTGATGATCTGAAAGGCTGTTACCTCTCAAAGGGCAGTCATGGGGCATTCTTGGCACAAACAGAGGCCAGAAAGACTGGAAATCTTATTTTGCAACATTTTGTGCCTGGCTTTTAAAGTCAAAGAAGACAAATGGTTCTGATACATTCAGCAATACCTTTAAATTTGAATTGCCTTATTGTCCTGAACTGACCTGGGGAGGTTAAAAACCAAACCCAAACAAAATAAACAAAAAATAAAAATGAAAACTGAAACCAACATATCATGAACAACTTTTTCCTTTCTCAGAGAGCAAATTTGAGCCAGGAGAAGGTAGCTGTTCTCTTCCTATTTTAATCAAGAAACCAAGCACAAGATTTCTTCATTGCTTACTTATTGGACTCATTATGGGGTGGGGGATGGTGAGGGATTCAGCAGTCTTTAGACACATTTTTAGTTCCATCTTTTCCTTGCTGTCACCATGTCCACTTTTGCTTTCCTGCTATTGTTCAATTGTTCACCTTTAACAAGCAGGCCATCCTGACTTCTTCTCATTTCATCAAATTCTACCAAGAGACGTCCTCTAACAGATATGCCTTAAATATTCCAGTTCACAATGATCTCCCCATCTCTCACCTATAGCCAAGATTTTCCAGGGACCCAAGTACTCTTCTGTTGGAATTAGGTATTTTTTCCATCTCTCTAGTGTTACAATTAAGTCAAATAAACTCTTCCCAGCAACCTTCTGACTTTTCTGAGCTGCCAAATCACCCCTGGATTCCCTACCCAGGAACCCAAACCCTTGAATTTCAGTGGCCTGTAGGCTCCTTTGTTCAACTGTAACCCCTCCAGTGGCCAGCTCCCTCTGCCTTTCAAATGCCTTCTAATCCACACATCATTTTTCTTTTCACTTTACCATCTATTCACTGACATCAAATCCACTCTTTGTTCATGTTTCCTAGCCTCCAGCCCTCCTAGTGCCAAAGTGGTCCACTTGTTGAGTGATCCTATCAGTCGACTCTGGCTCATTACAAAATGAGTATGCCCTAACCCCACACTTCCATATGGCCTCATGATATTATTGTAATTACATTCTCCGTCTACAGTAGGCAAAATGAAACACATGCTGTAAGAGTGGGTGTGTTTCAAGCTGGTTCCCAAGGCAGACTTTAATAGAAAATGAGTGAGGTCACCCTTAGGACCTTTTCTACCTATTGGCTCCTTCCTGGAATGGGATTTCCTGATAGTTAACATTTCTCGGTCAGATCACATAAAATACCTGCTTCTGGATCTCATGTTTAAGTCTTTAGACCACATAGGTGATGATTTTGAGTGGAGACTGTAATAAAACCTCAGCAGGGTATATGATAATCCCAAGTGTATTGTAAAGTTTGAGGGAAATTGAGGGTAAGGGCCGGGGAATAAGTGGAGATGGATTTATGTAATAATTAAGCTATCATTTATTGAGGAATTACTTTGGGCCAGGCACTAGCTAGTTATTTTATACATGTTCTCTTAATTAAATGTGGCTAGAGACTTTTGATTAAAAGTTATCACTGAATTCTACCTTCTAGAGTTTATTTCCTAGACTGCCCTTTTTCTGTATGTGATGTTTAGAACATGAATCGAAGAAGCTGAGACATCTGTGTTCAAGTGTTTCCTCTTTTATGTGGGTGAGAATATTAATAATCTTAAAATAAGATCATCAATTTCTCATCTATAAAATATGGGAATGATAATACCTACTTAATGGGATTGATGTGACAAGTAAATTAGATATTATGATCAAGATGTGAATTACAGTGACTGTTCTATGATAGGTGTTTAATAAATGAGAGCAGTGGTTATAATATTTACCTAGATATATGCTTCTGGCAAGGGAGGAGGCACCCAGAGCCAACCTTGCTGGTACTAAGATTCTTTATTTGGGAGGTGACATCACCAAGATGATGACATAGATTGTTTCTAACTTTGCTTCCCCTCACAAGAAGAATGACTATTATCTATTCAAGGATAAGATACCACTATGGAAAGCAGTGTGGAGGATCCTTTAAAAAATAAAAATAGACCTCCTATATGATTCAGAAATTCCACTCCTGGAATTTATCCAATGGAAATGAAAACACTAACTTCTAAAGATATCTGCATCCCCATGTTAACATCAACATTACCTACAATAGCTAAGACATGGAAACAACCTAAGTGTCCATCAATGGATAAAAGGATAAAGAAATTGTATATGTAAACACAATGGATATTATTCAGCCAAAACAATGAGGAAACCCTACCATTTGGAACTTGAAGGCATGTTGCTAAGTAAAATAAGTCAGTCAGAAAAAGACAGATACTGTATGATCTCTCTTATATATGCAATCTAAAAAAAACCCAAACAAAGCAAAACAAAACCAAGCTCATAGAAAAAGAGATCAGACTTGTGGTTACCAGAGGAGGAGGGTTGAGGGAGGGAGAATTGGAGGAAGGTGATCAAAATGTTCAAATTTCCAGTTATAAGATAGACAAGCACTAGGGATGTAATTACATGTTCAGCTAACACTGCTGAATGATATATAGAAAAGTTGTTAAGAGGATAAATCTTGAGTCCTCATCCATAAGGAGAAATTTTTTTTCTTTTCTTTTCTTTTTATTGTATCTATATGAGAAGATGGATGTTAGCTGAACCTACTGTGGTAATCATTTCACGACAGATGTAAATCAAACCATCATGCTGTATGCCTTAAACTTGTACAGTGATGTATGTAAATTATTTCTTGGTAAAACTGGAAAAAAATTCTTTATTTAAGGTTTTGTGAATGAACAGTTATACCGTGATTCATAAAGGTTCTGAACACCTTAAAGTAATGGACCCATGGGTGTTCACAGAGTTAGTGAGGAAAATGGATGGGAAAGTCATAAACACCCCACAAACCTCAGTCCCTCAAATGGGGTCTTTAATAGTAAACCGAGGTTCACTTACAGAGCTCCCATAACAAATGAGCATATGGTGAGCATTTGAGAGAGAAATACATATCCATTGAGGAAGCTCTTAAGTTCTTGGGAATTTGGGAAGAGTAGGGAAAAAAATGTCTTAAAAATGAGAAATGAGAAAATTAGGGAAACTCTCTGTGGTTTATTCTTTGTTAAAAATCGCAAATAGTTTATGTCTGCATTTAGAGCTCTGAGCTAAGATGCATTCCTCCACACTATGACCTGGAGAAAACAGATCTTCATGCCCTTTAATCCATGACCACTGTAGATCAAGTTACCTCTCTGAAAGAACTTTTCTTTCTCTGGCCAACTAAATGAATTGAAATTGATGTACTTAATTGTTTTCTAAATTGCAATTTTTCTCCCCAGATGTTTTTTATCAATGTTGAGCCCAATGGGCTCTGTCAGTCACATGGGGAGATGAAGTCATGTGGTAATAAAAGGGAAGGAGTTGGGGGAGGAAGGGAAATGCCATACAGTATATTGTCTAATTGAAAAATGTGCCACATAAATGCTGAACTTGAAACCTCTCCCTCCCTGAGGGCTACTCGCAACAAACAATACACATATCTTCTGCACTGGAAAGATTAGACTTCTCCCCTTTCTTCATTATTAATGCAGGCCAGTGCAAGAGTTTCCTTCCTTTACTTTTCTTGGGTGAAGTCACTGTACTGGAATTGTGATGCAAGGCAACAAAATTCCAAAGTGGAAGGTTTTAAGCTTTTAAGCTTTACCCTGCAGAAGGTAGGGGCATCAGGATTAGAGGATGGGGGTTGAGGTGATGGTGATGAAGGACAGCATTAGACTAAGCTCTTACCTTGTAGAGGGGAGAATGAGAAATAGCAATAACATCCAAGAATGTGTCTGAGAAGTGGTTGCTAATGACAATACAACCTGACATGGAAGAGGATTCTTGTGGGAATATGGTACTTGGGAAAGTCAGAAAATCTCAGGCTCGAATGCATGCCAATAAAAGCTTGAAACAGAAGTGGTGTGGAGCGGGAAGGACAGACAAAAGGGGAAGGGTAGATGTGTTTCTCATAGCAGGAAGGAGAGGTTTGCAGATGTAGGATCCATGCCAGCATTTGAGAGAGAAAGGAAGACAAGGGGAGAGAGCTGATGCTCACAAACAAACCTAAAGAAGTGAAAGGAAGACCCCTCCCCCAATTCCCCATAGTGGAAAATAGATGGGAACTGACTGCAGTACAAAAGTGTGGGTCCAGAAGGTCCTTGAGAGATTTTTCTAGTCCTCTACCTATCGTCACTTGCCCTGTACTTTGCCCTGATTACATAAAATCAGTCCAGCTTTTTCGACTCTGTAGGAAATGACTTGTAACCAACGGGATGGTAACTAAAAGGTTTCTATTAGCCCTCACTGTCAAAAAGACCTTTCTCTCGTATCAGGAAAAAAGCCTCTTTCCTCTTGTCGCGTCATCACTGAAGAAGGAGGACACCTGGTCATTATAGAAGAAATCCAATGAATCACTCATTTAATTTTTTACTCATTTAATTTAGCTGTACCTCACGTTTGACAAAAACAAACTCCAGGGACTTCTTCAAGTTCTTTGATTGCACTGGAATCTTAATGAATCAACCACTTCTTTGAAATATGAGGACTATTGCCCAAGGTTTATAATCCTTTGTAATTTTCTTTGTAGTGATATTGGAGTAACTAGATTCAAGCTGCATGACAGTCAGCCATACATAATAGCAAAGCTTTAGGGGGAAAAAATCACAGTGTATTAAGATGTAGATGATAGGGGTTTTGTCTGGGCTCTAAAATTTACCTTAACCTCTCAGTTCTTCTTTGGAAAATCATCATCATCATTGTCATCATCATCGTCATCATCATCATCATCGTTGCCATCACTTTTCCTCTCATCTTCTTATACTTCTTCGTCTTTTCCTCCTATTTTCCCTCTTCTCCTTCCTTTCTAACTTCTTCCTCCTTCTTTCCCTTTTTCTTGGCTCTTTTTCTTTTCCCTTTCTTCTTTTGCCCCTCCTCCTTCCTCCTTTCATTTTCTTCTTCTCTTGATGTTTTCCTTTTCCTCCTTCTTTCCCTTTTCTTCCTCCTCCTTCACTTTTTTTCTTCCCTATCCCCACTTCCCCCTTTTCTTTTCCTGTACAATTTTTAAAGTTTACATTCTGTAACAAGATTAGACAAGCATTTTACTGATGTCATCTCATTTCATCTAGGTATCAGCCCTAGATATTATTTTTAGATGAGGAAATTAAGTGTCAGAGAAAATAAGTAATTTACCCTTCACAGGGCTAGTAGATGTGACTCTGGGTCTCTCTGATTCCAGATCCATGCTTTTAGCAAAATCTTCCCTAGGAGGGAATGATAAGTATAGGGAACAGAAAAAATAAAAAATTATAATAATTAAAATTTGTAATTTGAGAGAATAAAACATTTTGTACTTATAAAAATTTGGAGTAAACTGAGATGAGATAATTACAACATTATATGATAAGTACATTTTAAGAGAAAAATCTATAAAGAAGAAATCATAGAGATGTGACAATACTTTGAAATACAAAAAGATCTTTAAAAGTACAAATAATTATTTATTAGCTCTCACAGTAGATTCTCAAGAATGAATGTGCTATTACAAAGGACTTGACATTCTTTGTGATCTGATCATAAATTATAATCAGCTATCAAGAATAGAAGACCAAATTACAGTTGCTTTACACTTAACTAAAAGAATTCTGGAGATAAACTGTTCCAGGGCAGTTGGAGTGGCTCAATTATGTTATCAAAGTCCCCTTTTTATCCCTCTCTTTTTACTCTACCATTGTCAGCATGTTGTCTTTTAGTCCATAGACTTGTACCTCATTATGTTAAGATGACTGCCACAGCTCCCAGCATCCCATTCTCACCTCGTTACATTTAGGGATAGAGGGAAAGTTTTGTTCCTTGAGAGTTTTTTGTCTCCTTTTTTTAAAGAAAGAAAATAGTTTCTAGAAGCTTCTCTCACCTGCCCCCCAGCAGACTTTCTCTTTTGTTTCATTAGCGAGAGCTGGGTCACATGCCAACCTCTGATCACTGGCAAAGAGAATGGAATGGCAAGTGGGGCTGGAGAAGGGGCTAAACTTCTTCAGAAGTATGGAGTCTGCTGGCTACCTAAATATATTTGGAGTGTAATTAGCAGGTAAGATGGGGAGATGGATGCTAGGTAGATAATGAACAGTGTCTGCTACACTACCCTATTCATTTCACATGGAAAAATGCCTTCCTTAATTTCCCTTGACTGAGAGCAGACCCAAATGGAACATTTTGCCTTACAGAAACAAAGATGTTGAGGAAACAAGAATTCCATGAAATATTATCGTTAGTTTGACTCTTCCTTTCAAACTTTCAGCTATTCTGTTAGTATTCCAATCTAAATACTAGGAGAGCTTTGAACAGGAAAGTGGAGGAAAATGATTCAAAATTAAAGAGCAAGACAAGCTTTATTTTTTTTGAGAGGATATGGACAAGTGAGGGATAGGTATGTAAGTAAGTAAACATGTGTCACTAAAGATGGATGAAGCTTTACATTTGCACATGAAGAAACAGAGCTAATGACAGTCATGACGAAGGGATGAAGTAGTCAGAGGCTCTGGAAAGTCCTGAAAGATTCACAAATAGCATCCTTAATTTTTTTTGTTGAACCCAACACAGTGAGCCAAGGGCCTCAAGGATAATCTAATATCCAAGATAGCTAACAACAATAATAATAATGCTAATACATAGAGCTATGTGTCAGGCATTTTTCTTAACACTTTACCTATGTTAAATCATTTAACAGTTGACACTGCACTGTGAAGTAGATCTATCATCATCCCATTTTTCAGATGAGGAAACTGTGGCACAGACAGGTTAAGAACTTTCCCAAGCTTACACAGCTAGTAAAAGGCAAGCTTGTGATTTGTTATTGTTGTTGGTTTCTTACATTCTTCCAATGTATTATTTAATGTGCATCTGTTTTATGTGCAATGATTGGCTCTTTCAAATAATCATATTATTTAAGCCTAATAACATCTCTTTCCTTAACAACAGATTCAGGAAAATGTGGATATTTACACACTTTACTCTTAAACATAAGCACTCTTTGGAAATCATTATTGATTTCATCAAGGAGCTGTTTCAGCCACGATCGCATAATTCAAAGTAAACACCAATTGGGTTAAAAGACAATACAGGCAGGCTGAAATAAACCAAATGATTCTGAACAATTAATCTATGTATTTCACTTAGATAAGAGCAATAATTTGAATGGCAAAATGTTGTATATTATCCTATAATCCTTTATGACAGTGTAACAGTCTTTTCGACATTTAAGGGGATTACACTGAGATTGGGAAAACAACTGACTTGATCCAACAGAGGTTTATCTGCGGGCTTGCAGCTTGTTTCTTCTTTCTCTCTCCTTCCTTGAGATAACTTTTCAGTTTAGAGTTTACCGGGGACATCGTGATTGTATCTTCAGTTAACATGGGGCTGTGCAGCTCCTCGGGAGGAAGGCACGGTTCCTCGGTAGCACCTGTGCTTTTGATTGTCATGGCTTCTTTAACCCTTTTCCTTTGACCCATTCAATGGCTAATGAGCTTGGATCAATTTCAGAACCACAGCCAAATATTTTAAACCTGGCAGCCATAAGTTTTACCTTTTCATTCACTTGAATCTATAATTTCATTACATTACTACCAGCTGGAGCATTCACAAATCTAGTTCAAACTTTTTTAGATGTCTTGTCAAGGAGCTGTTCATTGTTAGAATTCTCTTAATGACCAACAACCTCCTTGGAATAGAGCTGGGCCCAGTCCAACAGCTCCTGTTCCTCCATGAGCAGTACGTCCAAGGCTACTGGTCCCTAGTGGTCCACCTAGGTGCTACCATCTTGTAAAGGCCAGAGATAGGATTTAAACCAGGTGTTCTAGCACCAGAGTTCATGTTCTTAACACTTATCCTATATTATCTCTCTAGAATCTGTGTTTTTCATTGCTATATTAGAGTACTGAAGTTGTGGCAGGGTTATAATTTCAAAAGCACAGCCAAATAGGAAAGACCAATCAAGACTGTGTTATAAGGTTGAGAAGAATAAGACATACATGGCGATGATGAATTGGAATATTTGGGGAAAGAAATGAGGAACAGTTATGTTTTGAATGGAAACATTGGAGGAGGGGAAATTCACAGAGAGATAATCAGATGTGTTTCAGGTGGGCTGCTAAGCAACTGAATTCTTAAGTTTCCCACCTGAGAGTAAAGTGGGTTGATGGGGGCTGCTGTCCTGGCAGTTCTTTTATTCTTTTTCTCTCACCATCTCTCTGGCCTCTCTGGTTCACATGACCATGACATCACTATGAAGCTGCTCTACCAGAGTACTTTGTCCTGACATGGAGAAAGGACTTTCTGATATGCCAGACACCTACAATGGGATGAAGAATGGGAAGAGAGGTCTTCATTTTGGAAGCATTTCTTGTCTAACCAGGGATGTAGCCTCCAGTGACAACCTCTACCTATCAGATGATGGATGGGGCAGTGGGCCAGCCACCTAAGGTCTTAAGGCAGTACCAGGATACCTTTGAGGCTTAGCTCACAATGTAGTAGTTTCTTCTGTTTGTCACGTGACAAGGCCAAAGGTACTTTCAGGACCTTGTTTTCATGGTCTGGTGGTGAATAGCATTTTGGGGACAGCAATTCAATCATCCCTAATTAATGAAGAAGCAAGTCAGAAAGTGCTTTCATATATGCAGCTGCCTGAAGGTCAAGTGCGACCATGGAAACCCATGACTGGCCTGCAGTGTGTACAAGGCTCCACCTGCATGCAGCCTGATAACTGTATTTTTACAGAATCAGAGACCTATAGCATTTAAGACATTTTAAGGTAATGTATCTCATTCAAATCTTTCTCTTCACAGATGAGAAAACTGAAGTCCAGAGAGATTAAATAATTTATCAATTTACCCCAGAGACAGCTACTACCGTTGACACATGTTGTCTGACTTAGGGTCCAATGCTCTTTCCCATACACACACCTCCTTGGATCAATGACATTCTCTGGAAATGCGAAGAATGATTATTACTTGGACAAGCTGTATAGAGAAGGGACTTCAGAAATTCGACTTAGGGCAGAGGGGACAGCAAACCAGTTTGACTCAGCACTTTGCTTGAAACTGAGGCTTATTGGAGGCCAAATTGCAGGAGCCTCCATCATTTTGACTGAAATCCTTTTTGGGGGAGTGATCTTCTCACCCACATGAAAGTAAGGAATTCTTCCATATGCCCTTAAGTACTACTATTAAGGGAACTCGAAGAGGTCATTTACCAAATAGCTCCTTTACCCTTCCCACCAAGAATTCATTGCTTTAATTTAGGGGAGTGGTTTTTTTGGAGAATTGGCTAGCCCAACATTAAGTTGCATTCTAAGCTTGAATCATTTGCTTTTCTTCTTACTTCTCCTTTCTCTTTACCATTCTTCAGGATTTTACTTTATATTTTAAATAGAATATTGTTCTGTAAAACTAATAACAGTTCTTGGTTTAAAATTTTTCTTAAATACAGAAAAATACATAGTGAGAAGAAAATCTCCATCTGAATTCTGACCCTCAGGCTTCTAGTTCTCTTTTCTAAAGACAAACCCTAAAACAAGCTTCTTCTGTTTTCCTATACAATGTCTATTTAATTATATGTTAATATATAACAGCCTCTTTTTAAAAACATGGTAGCATATTATTCTCATTGTATTGTACCCCTGCTTTTTTCACGAATGTTTCTTTAAAATTATTACCTATTATGTAGAGATTTACCTTTTTCACTTTAATTATACTTCAACTTTAAAAGATTGGGGCTTCCCTGGTGGCGCAGTGGTTGAGAATCTGCCTGCCAATGCAGGGGACACAGGTTCGAGCCCTGGTCTGGGAAGATCCCACATGCCGTGGAGCAACTAGACCCGTGAGCCACAATTACTGAGCCTGCGCGTCTGGAGCCTGTGCTCCGCAACAGGAGAGGCCGCGATAGTGAGAGGCCCGCGCACCGCGATAAAGAGTGGCCCCCACTCGCCGCAACTAGAGAAAGTCCTCGCACAGAAACGAAGACCCAACACAGCCAAAAATAATAAATAAAAATTTTTAAAAAATTGATAAAATATCCTCTGTTTCATTCTGTTACTGTTCCTGTCTTTCTAGTGCCTGTCAGGTGGCCAGAACCTAGGAGATGAGTTTAACAGAACAGATCGCATGAACTGGTCCAGGAAGGCCTGTTGCTTCTAAGCCCAAGAACCCAGGAGCCCCTCTCCATCATGTAAGCCTCTTGGGTGACTGCTCTATAATGTAATTATCTGTCACATTCTGATTCTCAGATGACCTTCCCTGTCTGGCTTGGAGGAGAGGGTTGGTGGGGTCCTGAGAAGCCGACTTGCCTTGCGTTTGCTGTCTTGGCTGTTCTGTCATTGAAGGAGTATTGCAATCCTACTCTGTGATTTCTCCGAGGAGACATTGGGTTTTGCTGGCAGGCAGAGCTTCAGGCTGCTCAGTGGAATGTCTTTGGTTCTGTAGCTTCAGAAGGAGCCAGGAGGCTGCGCTTGTAGGCCAAGGGAAACACTGCTTCAGACTCAAGACCACGACTTGGCGGAGACTCTGGGGCCTGCTGAATTTTGGAAAGGGCTCTCTCATACCCCTTACTTACCTGAACCACTCTTTCCCACTAAAAGTTAGAGGAGGAAGTAGTGACTCTGAAATCTGGTTTAGTCACTAGCACATAACAATTGCGAGGGTGAAACGGGTTCCTGTCTCACTCTGGTACTATAGGAAAGGCAAGTGCCTCCTTCCATAACTGGGAAGGAGGGAGAAGGAAGCTAGAGTCAAAATCAGACATCTCAAGTCTCAGCAGCAGTCGTGGTCTGTGCTTAGACAAATAAGCTCCAGGAGACCCAAATCCCCTGTTCATTGTGAAAACAGACAGTGCCAGAGTGAAACAAAATTAAATTGTTTCTCTTTCATGGCAGCTGAAGTGTAAAAACCATTCTATTCCGACCTTGTGGTCAGAATATCCTGACACCTCATAAATTATCGTAAGGGCTCAGGGCCTGGGAGACTGTGGAAGGCCAGCTACGCTGAGCCCTGCATTCTCCCTCTGGGCCTTTCTGATATGCAGGCACCAATGTCAGGATGTGGAGGAATGCAGTTTCCCCAAAGTCAGGTTTTCTGAGTTAGGACAAGTGTTTTCCCCTCCTTTTATGTTTTTAGAGTTTGTATGGCCACAGGGCCTACTTTCAATGAATAATTTATTTAGAGGGGGGGAGAAGCACAGTGATAGCTCCCAAGTCTGATGGAAACTCTGAGGTGGTTTTGTCTTAGTAGAAAAAAGAGAAAGAGGAAGGAGGGAGAGAAGAGAGTGAGAGAGACATGAAAGATGAAGAGATAAAGAGAGGATATGAATAAAGAAGAAAAAGGAAGGCAGAAAGAGGGAATGTGGGTGAAAGAAAGAAATGGTCTCTCTATTTAGATATGGCCTCCCCTCCCCTTCCCTGTCCCCCCTCCCCTCCCCCCACCCCAGCCCCATCTGGTTGCAAGGAAACAAAGGGCAGCATGGAACTCTTGCCTCCTGGGTAGTTTCCTTTAGCGCCTACGTCCATCTGTGCCCTACACACAGTAGGTGCTCTGTAAATGTTTGCTGAGTGGAAAGATCCACAGATAGGTCCCCAGAGGGTGAAAACGGTTTATCTGGGGAAACTCCAAGTATGTAGAGCAAAGTCATTTGGAGCAAACAATATTCCTGTAGCCCAAATCACCATAAGGTTTAAAGAATCTGGGTATTTGTGGGTGGGTCTGGATGTATTGTGTGTGGGAGCGTGGGTGGGTGGTCTGGAAGGGTGGGTAATAAGTGACAGGAGGGCCCTTGAAAGTAGAAAGGGCTCCATAACTACTGTAAAAATAAAACTGGGAACTGCATGCCCAGACCTCCAGCCATGCAGTGACCAAACCTGACCTTGGCAGAGATGAATAATATTGT
Organism: Balaenoptera ricei; assembly: GCF_028023285.1. Classification (NCBI taxonomy): domain Eukaryota; kingdom Metazoa; phylum Chordata; class Mammalia; order Artiodactyla; family Balaenopteridae; genus Balaenoptera; species Balaenoptera ricei. The sequence goes on from NC_082639.1 coordinate 132,526,309, forward strand.
GGAGATGGATTCAAGAATTATTAGTCAATGTTTTCAGTCCCTATGGGCTTTTTTTTTTTTTTTTAAGAACTGCTGGGTGGGTTTTTGGCAAGGCAAATGGCTGCAACAGCCTGTAGGATTTCAGAGCCTTCTAAGCTCTTTCTAGACTGTGCTATATTGATTTTTTTTTTTTTTTAAATATCTGGTTCTTTTTCTTCTCTAATGGGATGTCTTTTCTGGTTCCCCCTCTGGACAAAGAATATGACTTCTCGGTTGCCTCTGCTTTTAATTCCTCCCTTTTTTGGAAATTATGTCCAAAGCATTCTTCACTGACAGGCAGACAGTTCTCTTTCTGATTCCTCTGGCCTGGAGAGGAAGAACAGAAGATCCCAGGGAGCTAATAGTTAAAAACCTGTTTATATCAGGCTTCAAAGTAGGTCACAGTATATTATTTTCTGCAGCTGTCTTCGTGCACAAATATTTACTCACTGGAATGTACACTGTGTGTGATGGTGAAGGGAGGAAAGGCCAAAGGAAGTATTTTTGGCCCTTTGGCTGGAGATAACCCACTGGGCAAATATCCCACAACTGTGAGTACCTGAGAAGTTTGAGTTGCTGATATACATATTCATACATATATCTGCTATCACACTATAGCAAACTCTCATATTTAATTTAGATGCTTTTATTAGAGAAATAGTAATTTGTGAGGGTTGCTAACAGATCCTTAAACTCTGCAGTTATTTTGGGTACCAGGTGGTAAGTCCTGGAAATAAAATTTCTTAGATGCTGGAGATTGCATGCTACAGGTTTAGACATCCAGGCATATCATAAAACTAAATTTTTTTCTGTGAAAGTGCATTGATAACAACCTTGAATACTATATCCCTATTTCCTTTATGTATCTTTTTGGAGTTTACCTAATCATTCCCCAGCTAATCAGCCTAATTCTTGATTCCATATGACCATCTCACTCATGTAATTGTTGTGCACATCTGTATGTATTTATGTTGATTTCACGTATTTTATTTCTCTCTCGTTAGGCCTTAATCTCCTTGAGGATAGGAATCAGTATAATCTTTATTCTGTTTCCCCTAGCGCCTGGGATTGTTTTGTGAATCCTATGTGGAGTCAGTAATGAAGTACACATTCCGCTCTCTGAGGAGCGTTCTGATGCTAGATGACTTGTTTTACTAACTTCTTCTTCCATCTCTTTACTAGTCAGTGCATATCAAGAAATACTGATATCAGCCATGGGATGACACAATTAGGAAAAAAAAATACAATTTTAAAATTATTTGATACACTTCAAAGTCAAGAGTAAATTACCTATGCATTTTGCATGACTTTTTAGGCAGCAAGATGACATTTAAATTGCAGGTATAAGTTTCTGACTACAGGTGATTATCCAACCTTTAGTAAAATACAAGCTTTCTGTCCAGTTGCTAAATATTTTCACATATGTTTCTCTTGAGCTGCTCTCTTTTGGAGCTTTCTGTTGGGCCCTTCACCATTAACACCTCCTGAATTTTGAGTCAGGTCCCATAGTCAAGGGAACAGCACACGGACAATCAACTAAATAAATCTGCCCCGTTTCTGAACAAGGTTCTATGTTCTCTTGCACTGTTTTACCAAAACTACTGACTCTTAAAGTTCTAGTCTTCAGATAATGCAGCATCATCGCTCTAGCTTATTACTTCAATCTCTTCCCAAGATGTTTTACTGGATTGCAGACTGATTGATGCTTCAGCTCCTTTTCTCCCATTGTAATATTTGGCTGTGTTGGTCCTAGACACAGTTGTGAAATGCATTTCTACAACTTTCTTCCTTTTCCCTCTGCTGTGTGGTCATATACTGTACACTGGATACTCAACATGCCTCCCTTGACATACTGCCAGCTATCTCTCCATGCTCTTCTGTACTAATACCAACCCATCCCAAGTTTAGCTCTCTCAAGAACCTCCCCTTATTCAGCTGTCTTCATAGAAAAAAAACTACTGAATAAATTTAGAAATTAAATGCACAGTGATATAATACTTTGGAAATATGCACTCCTCATTTTACCTCTTAGGATATAAGATCTTTATCCTAGTGCTTCAAATGCATTCATCCATCCATTAGCCTGGGGCGAGATTATAATTTGTGGCATAAGGAATTCAATGAGAAAGATAGGAATCAGCCAGCTTCTAACATACGAAATAGATTTTGAACAAAACAGTAGGCTGGAGGGCCAACCTGGCATTAAGAAAGTTTTCTCCAAATCCCTTCATTGCTCCCTTTTAGTAACAACTTAGCCTGGAGGGTTTATGTTCTGAGACTACTCCTCCAGCATAGAAAAGATAGGTCTTCTGCTATGGTGTTTAGGCGGCTCCATTGCAGAGAAGGGTAAAATGAATGAGCAATCTAGGAAAAGTCAGCTCCTCTTTTGACTCCAGAGATTGTGAGAAGGAGAATAAGGGGCGAGAGAGAAAAGCAGTAAAGCAGTCAGACATCTCTCTCCTCCTTTACTGTTAGGTAAATTGAAGGGAACTCCAAGAAACAAGTTGGGACTGGGGAGGAGGCCACCTTCGTGGCTGCTTTAAACCAAGCTGGGTCAGAGTCACACAGACCTGATGATGCAGCAAGCTCAGGCAGAGAAAGGCTCTGAAGTTGACCTTTTCCTGAGCCATGCTTGGTCCCATGTGCATTGACAAATTTCAAAAAGAGCTGAGAATCTGGCTAAGAAATGGAGGGGGTGAAATGGTTTATATAGCAAGAGTTGCAAAGCAGACTTCTTAAACCAGGGCCTAATGATAGTCACAGCCAGACCTCAAAGGGGTCTTTAATACCAATAAGAGTGGAGGTGAGGCTGAGTCAGCCAAGGATCACCTCTGAGCCCTGCCAAGCCCAAGCTAAGACTGACTAGATGGCAAGTTACACTGACCACAGACCTCAGCTGTTGAATGCCAGCAGGGCAGGGAGCACCCGTGTTGACATGGATGGTATCCCAGAGACAGAAGGAGGGGGCATTGCTCCTGAGGACCCCCTGTTCTTCCCTTATGGACCCTGCACTTCATTCATTCATATAGCACTGTCTTTATGCAGGGGGAAAGAGGCTTTCAAAGCTGTTACAGAAAGATGTAACAAAAAGATGTTAACTACTTCTAAAATAGATTGTTTAAATTTTTGGATCAAACTGAATTTTAAGTTTGAATGGATTCTTAGTATATTTTTATCACCTACATTTTGAAGAAAATCAGATTGTTTACCCATAAAATACTAACCCTTATATTTCTCTGCTTTTCTCATTTGCAGTGTGTGAGTTAAATTTTGTGGCTCCCCTCACATAATGTCTGACAAGAGCTGCATAATTTACCTTTTCTGGGATATGAGTATTTTAATGGGTGATTCTAAGAGGCTTAACTTTATAAATTGAAGGACTTAATTTTTTTTTAATGAGTTTTTTAAAAATTAATTAATTTGTTTTTTGGCTGTGTTGGGTCTTCATTGCTGCGTGCAGGCTTTCTCTAGTTGTGGCGAGCGGGGACTACTCTTCATTGTGGTGCGCGGGCTTCTCATTGCGGTGGCTTCTCTTGTTGTGGAGCATGGGCTCTAGGCGCGTGGGCTTCAGTAGTTGTGGCACGTGGGCTCAGTAGTTGTGGCTCGTGGGATCTAGAGCGCAGGCTCAGGAGTTGTGGCTCACGGGCTTAGTTGCTCCGCGGCATGTGGGATCTTCCCAGACCAGGGCTCGAACCCGTGTCCCCTGAATTGGCAAGCAGATTCTCAACCACTGCACCACCAGGGAAGTCCAGGATTTAATTTTAATGTTTAGAACAGGCGTTGGCAAACAACAGCCTGAAGGCAAAATCCAGCCCAGTTTGTTTTTGTAAATAAAGTTTTATTGGAACACAGCCATGCTCATTTGTTTACACATTGTCTGTGGCTGCTTTTTCATTATGACAGCAGAGTTGAGTAGTAGCAACAGAGTGTGCATGGCCTGCAAAGCCAAAAATGTTTATTATCTGGCTTTTTACAAAACAGTTTGCTGACCCCTGGTGTAGAATAATATGGTTTTACTGAGCATCTTGTCCAGTTCCCTTTTTAGACAGATGAGGTCACTTGAGATCCTGAGAGGTTAAGTGACAAGTCCAAGATCACACCAAAAGTAAGAGGAGGGGTCAAGATAACAAACCATAAAATTTTAAATATGGTGAAATTCTAGTGGGGATGTCTTTATAGATTTGGGTTCCTTTAAAGAGCTTTGTCTTATCTAATACCCTGATATTGCATGATTATTAGAAACTAAACTTACTAATAAACCCTGAGGAAAATAAAAATAATCACCAGGGTGTTATAACAATGGAAAGACTCAATTCAGTCAATGTGCCCCTGACACACCTAAGACCTGAATTTTGGGACACTGATATGTTCTTATCACATATTACATAAGTGAGTCCCAAAGGAGAGTCCAATGTGTCATGTTGCATAGTTTAGTGGTTTGGAAGATAACCTTAAATGCTGGTTGCTGGAATCCCAAGTGAAATTCCAACTGGGAGGGGGTGTCTCTAACCCTGATCTGTTCTAAGAGGCTGTCAGAGAAACAAAGGCTACGTAACTCAATGCCACTTCCCAGTCTCTTAAAGAAACTGGGCCACTGAGGAACAGAACATAGAATGGTTGCCAAGTTGCAGCCTCTGTATTTCCTTCCTCAGAAGAATCTTCTCCAGCTGCTCTCTCATTTCATCTCCTAACCTCATGTTCACTTTTCACCTCCTGATCTTAAGAGCTGGCCCTGCCACTCCACTGAAATAGGAAGGGCTTTTCTGCCCTTACCTCATTTGACCTCTCTGAGACATCTGACATCTTTGCCCACACCATTTTTAATAATGCTTTCTCCTCCCTTGGCTTATGCCCTGCCCATGTAATTCTCCTGACTTGTTGCTTCTCCTCAAGCTCATCCTCCATCTGTCCCCACCCTCAAATGTAGACCTCAGGGTCCTAATCTTTCTCCTTTTTAAAATCTCCTGGTATATACCCACCTGGGAAATCTCTTGTATGGTCATGGCTTCAACTGCTAGCTAACTGAAGTGGTGTCCCAAATCTGTTTCCAGCCAACTTCTCTCTTCTAAACTAGAACTCATGTCTATTTGTCCATAGACCATTTCCACTGGATTTCCCTCAGTTTGAGTTTCTAAAACTCAGAAAGTCCAATGTTGAAACCATGATATTTCCCTAAACCTGATAGCTCCCCTAATATTTTAAACATATCACGCATCTGCTCAAAACCCTTCAATGGCTCCTTGGAGCTACATGGAATAAGGTTCCTCAGTTCCATAAAGCCCTCCATGACCTGACTCCTACCAGCCTCCCCTCTTACTTGATCGCTACTCTCCACACCCGTGCTCTCCCTTGCTTTCTCCTTCCTGGATTATTTTTCTGTTCCTTTGCTCTAGTTGGAATCACTTCCCCTTGGTCAATTCAGTGAGCATCTACTCCACTTCCAAGATTCAATTCAAGTACTGCCTTTTCTACAAACATCCAACAAGACACTGGACTCTAGAAAAGGAAGGCAGGAATCCTTACTTCCTTATCTCTGCACTTCTGTTGGCCCTGGAATTCATCACCCTGATGGAATAACTTTGTGGTGGTAACCTGCTCCTTGCTGGGCAAGACTTTAACTGGCTGCAGTTTGTTGTGGGGTTTTCCAGTTCCCCCACCCATCTGGGATTATCTTACTGGCCTCGTTGAATAGCTATGGGGCCAAGTGAGTGGTAATTCTTGGAGTAATTTAGTTAGAGTACTGTTAGTGAAAATTCTTTAGAGAAAAAGATGCAATAACTATAATTAGGATAATCTTGTTAGGGGCAGAGTATAGCACTTAATTCAGCACTTAGTACATTATAAAGAGGCAGCAAAATGGGAGAAAGAGCATGGACTCTGAAGTCACGGTGCCTGAGTCTGAAGTCTGGCTCAGCTCTGAACTAGCTTTATGACTCTGGGCAAGTTTCGGAGCCTCTCAGTGCCTCAGTTTTTTCACCTGAAAAATGGAGATGGTAATAATAATACCTTCCGCATAGTATGGAAGTGAGAGGTGTGTTTATATATGTATGTATAGATGTTTGTATGTGTGTGTGTGTGTGTGTGTGTATTTACATATGTTACTTGGAATGCTGTTTGGTATTTAATGTGTTTCCTATTACTATTTTTAGCTTGTTAGATGACTAAGGGAAAAACCAAGGTTCAGTAGCTGTGAGAAAGATCATTTTCATCTAGAGGGTTAAGCAGCCTTCCTCTTTTACACCAGTAAATACAACCACCAAACTCTCAACTCTCCCATTAAACTGTATACTGGATAACAAGCTTATATGTCTTGTGTTTTTTAGGCTATTATACTAGGCAAGTAACTTTTGCTTACTCTTATATTAGGTAGCAGTAAAAAACAAGAAAAGAATGAACAGGCTTTTGAACATGCATTTTTTAAAATTTCATGTGCAAATACTCTAATGAACGTCTCTGTAAATAGTTAGAGCAAGCAACTATAGAAACTTCAAACACCAGGGAGCCCTGTTAATATGAACCACTGTGCACCTCAGTAGATGTGATCTCTATGGCATTTGATTATCACAACAAACAAATCCCTAGAGGTAGAATGTGCAGGTATTACTGTCCTCATTTTATGAATAAGAAAACAATCAAAAAGTAACACAAGTTCTATATTTTTTGATTCCCTGTCAGAATGCACATTCTAGTATTTTTTTTCTTATTTTTATACTTTATTTTATATGCATGGTATTAAACAAAATCAGGCTGTTTTGAACCACTTCACACCCCAGAGAATCTGTAGAGAGGCTCTGAAAGCCCTTTTGATAATGTTTTTCAGATTTGAGGAGTTCCTTATGATGATTCTTACTTATATCTTCATTGTTATTGATGCTGATCAAGGAACCTACTGGTACAAAAGAAACTAAGGAAGAGTCAAGGAGATGACAAGAAGTATAATATAGTTTAACAAAGAAAAGACATCATATATTTGCCTGTTGTTCTGTAGTCAATGCTCTGTTGCATGATATTATTGCATCCATCTATTTCTCTCCATTTCTAGCACCACTAACTACCCTGTTCCATGCTAGCATGATTTCTTACCTGGATTGCTATAATATCCTCCTAACTGATATCCCCACAACCACTCAGTACTCTCCAAATCTGTTCTACAATTTGTTGCCAGAATCATCTTTTTAAAATACAAATTTGATCACGTCACTCCTTTCTGCTAAAATCCATTTATTGGACTTCCATCGGTCTTGAGATAAAACCAAAATTCTTTAACAAGGCTTATAAGACCCTGTATCGCCTGACCCACCTGCTCATGGTAGAGATTGCAAGTTGTTAATAACACCCATTTCTCTTCTCCTGTAACATAGATGGTTTACATTTCCCAGACTCCCTGACTGTTAGGGGTGACCATGTGACTGAACTTAACTAATGGAATGAGAGCAAAAATGATACTCTGCTATTTTCAGGCCTGGCCCATAAAAACCTCCCATGATCCTACCAGGTGATTGGGATGCGAAACTTATGATGACCTTGAAAGCCACGTGTTGAAGATGATAGAGTAATAGATAGCGTAATATCAGCATAGCATCAATCTCTGACAGTGGGTTCCCCAGGATCACTCAACACAACCCCTAACCTGGAATTGCAAGGACACCGTGGAAGAAGAGAGCATGGCAAGCATGAAGAACTGAAAGATCTATTCAGTGATGCGGAGACGGGAGGCATGGACAGCATCGTGGGTAGGTGAGGCAGAAGATGCAATGTACTGGTTATAGTAGACTAGTCTGCAGCAACAGTTAGACCCAAACATATCATGGCTCAAGACAATAAATGTTTATTTCTCTCTCATAACATTTGAAGACAATTCCAGTGTAGGAGTATGAGTAAAGCACACGGGTACCTGTCATTTAAACCTCCTAATTAAATTCTATTCATCCTTCAGATCTTAGCTAAGGTTATACTATTTCATGAAAGTCCTTTCTGAACTCAAGTCCTCCTATTATAGGTGTGTCTCTCCGCATACTTTTCCTTCATAGATCTTGTGATGACTGTAACATTTTATTTGTTTTTTTGTGCACTTATTTAATTAATTTATGTCCCTTTTGCTAGAGTGTCAGTTCTGTGAGTGTGAGGACAGTGTCTATTTTTGTTCATTCAGCATCTACACAGCGCCTTGACATAAGGACAATCGATAATTTTTGTTGAATAAATGAATCAGATTGTTAATTTGTATCATTAAGAAAAAATATTTTAAAGTACAATTTATAGCTGCAAGTTATGGTGCAAATTTTTTTTTCTCAACATTAAATGTTGTTTTGCCACTTTGTTTTTAAGGGTTTTTAATAATTGCTGACATACTTTAAGATCATAATCTCAAGAGAACACAGGGCTTGATTTATAACTCTTGATGTACCAGCCCTCCAGCCAGCTGCCCTGGTTTAGCTTATTTGCCTTAATCATTTTTACTTTCCCTGATAGTTAGTAACCAGATACAATTTCGGATTGTTTTTTAACCGAAGAACCTTCTGGTTGGGGAAAAAAAAACCGCTAGAGAATTAAATATACAAGGAATCAGTTATATTCTGGATATAACTTTGTATGGTGAAGAAAAAAAGAGCGTGGGCTTAAAGTAGATCTGAGGACTTGATTTCTAGTTTAGGGTGACCAGATATGTAAGTATGTTCCATGCCATATTTGGGATGTACTTTTTTAAAAACAATTATTTCTTGTTTATCTGAATTTAAAATTTTGTTGGGTATCCTATTTTTATTTGCTAAATCTGGCAGCCTATTTCTAGTTCTGCCACTTACCAGACTCTGCTCCTTAGATAGGAATTTTACCTTGAGAGGATTACAGGAGGTATAACATTGGAAATTCTTAGTATAGTGTCAGGCACTATGTGCTGACACTTAGCACTCAAAAATATTTATTCTCATTATTACTTTTTTTTGTTTTTAAAAAATTTTATTTATTTATTTATATTCTCCTTATTTATATATGTAATTATAAAAGGTATTATTTACTGCAATAAGATTCCATTAGTTATAATAATGAGCTACAATTTATTGTATGTCCTACTATCTATAAGGTATTGTTCTAAGCCCTTCACGTGTATTATTCCATTCATTTCTTCCAATGAAACTTGAAAAGGTATTACATTATTTCCACTTTACAAATGAGATGCAGAGAGTTTGGATCACTGCCCTGGGTGATAGCGTTCAGTAGTGGTAGAGACTGCCTCAGATCCAGGTGATTTCAGGGCCTGCCTTCTCCACCACCATACAGCAATTCCCGCATGTTACTAATGAGGCTGGGTCCATTTATGGATGAGCATTCTTTCATATTTCACAGAACTGCTTTCCCTTAGCCCCTCTAACCCTGGGGAATTGATTTTTCTGCCCACCTGGTGAAATCAACCATTCATTTTGCACCAAGGGCTGATTTTATAGAAATCTAAATACACTTTACTAGATTTACCTGTTAACACTAAAAGAAAAAAGTTCCCTGTTTGTCTTTTTGTTGGGTCAAGCCTTTGGTTTTATAGGCTTGTTTGAGTAAGTAATTATTCTGGTTATGCCAAGGCCTCCTTTATTGAGCCATAAATGCATCCTGAACCACTCAGAATAACAAGCAGACCCTTCCCTTTGAGCCTAGTAGGCAAACACTGTTTAGCTAGACAGGAGTTGGCTTGCCTGCCCCTGCAGGTTTCTCTCTCTCTGGAAACCTCCTATGAAACCATGTGAAGGGGGGAAAGAGGATCAGATAATTGGGATCTTTAAGATGGTTATTATGAAAAATGTTCTGGAACCAATTCAAATACCAATCAGAAACCACATTGTTCAACTAAATCACTTTCAGATGCCACATAAGATACAAAATACAATTATTTCCAGTTTAAAAATATAATGTTCCTTTAAAAAAACACAGTATTTTATTTTATTATTTAAAAAAAAAAAAAAAACCTGCTTTGGCTGGAATTCAGGGCCGTCACAGATGATGTACAGACAGGCTTTGTGCAGGTCCCTTTGGATCCGGGGCCTATAGACCTCACTGTAATGTATTTAAAAGTTCCTTAAAATGGATGTGACGGCTGTTTTCTTTGTGTATTACAGAAATATACAGAGTTCAGAGGCTCCGTGGCTACACTTTGGGCATGTATGTCATTAGAGGAATGAAAAAAAGATGATGGCCAAATGCTGTATTAAAATCCCATTAGAAACGCTGGGAGGAATTTATGGCCCCAATCTCTTTTATCTGACAGGCGTCAGTTTGGTGAAACAGTTTTCCTCCTTGCCATTTTCTTTTTTTTCCTTTCTTTCCTGTCTTCTTTCCTCTCTGTCTTTTCTTTTCCCTCTTTCTTTTCTTTCCTCCCTCCCTCCCTCCCTCTCTCTCTTTCTTTCTTTCTCTCTCTCCCTCCCTCCCTCCTTCCCTTCCTTCCTTTTTCTTTCTCTCTTTCTTCCTTTCCCTTCCCCTTCCCTTCTCTTCCTTTTTTATTTCTTGCAGTTCTCAACTTGGCCACAGAATGTCTGGATGTCGTCTTGACCACCAGAAAGGCAAATATTATCAGGTTTCTGTCAATATTTGCTCTTCTTTACTGTCTCCCACATCAGGCAGCAGTGAGGGGGAAGGTCATTCCTCCTCTTCCCACATAGACTTTCCTCTCTAGCTGAGGATTCATTACATCCATGAATGTTTATCTGAGCCGTCATCACGGTGACGAGGAGCAAGGAGGTTAACACACCATGTGACCTCAGGAATGATTTCTGTTACAGCAGCTCCCATATGAACCATCAGACTTTGAGCATGAATTTTAATGCACTCAGAACCGCTTCTCCAGCCTTGGGTCCAGAGGTCACTGGCTTTCAGAGTAAATCTTCCATAAATTGTCAAGAGAGGTGTGTGGATTTTTGTCCCTCTTCAGATCTGTAGGGCATCACCCTCTGTGGAACAGGAGGGAAATACCAAATCATTACTCCATTGAGTATAGAGTTACTTATGGAGTAACACAGAAAATTCAGCCCACAACGAGCAGCTACAGGGTCTAACAGTAGGAGAAGTAGAAACTGGGAATTCTGGTTCTGGTCCTGTCTTGCCACTTACAAGCTGTGTGACTGTCAGCAAGTTGTTCTCTCTCTAGGTTCAGTTCACTTATCTGAAAACAGAGGGCTGCCTCTGAAACTCTCTGTTTCTGTGAATCCAACTCACCAAGAGTCAGACAGGGGAGATAAATATTGCTATGAGATGTTTTAACCAGTGATACACAGTAGCCACTGTAGTTTTTTTTTTCCCCTAAGTAGTAGTGAGAGAAGGATAAATAATTCCATACTTGAGAGAACTCAAAGTCACTGATCATACATTAGTTCATGCTCGTCTCTTTCTACCAGCCTAAAAGCCACCTGAGGACAAGGATGGTGCCACCCACCTCTGTATCTTCACCTCTGTGCCTGTTTGTTGAGTGTGGGAACAAAGGTGTAAAAGTTAGGTAGTACTCACGGTGAGGAAAGTGAAGGAGGAGGAGAAATCCAACAGATAGGTAGAAAACTTAGAGCACACTGTCACAGAAATTAAGGCAGGGGAGCATCTGAGGAACAGCACGTGGAGACCACTGTTGAATGCTGCAGGTGGGCGAAGAGAGAGGCCAAACAAAAGGCCCTTCAGCTGGGGGATATCAGTCTCTGGAGAGGAGAAGAGTTGCTCTATTGTACTTCAACTTGCAACTTTCATCTAAGGAAGTTAAAGCTCTTCACCTGTCTAGGATCTCAGGAAAATAGGAAGACAGCACTGTCATTGAAGGTTGAATAAACTGAATTTTGAAGAAACTGATCTTTCACCAAAGGCTACACAACAATAGAAGTGTCAAGTCTATATCTCTGACCTTTTAGATCTCACGCCCTCTAGACTACATTGTATACTTTACTTTTTATTATCATGGGATGGACTAGTTAGTGGAAAGGGGCAGAATGGCCTAGAAGCTGGCAGAGTATACTTCGAGGCCCAGAAGATCATTATACATGCCACCACAGGCTTACTTCTCACTACATTCTTGGATCAAATGGAAGGAAGAATTTGAACTACTTAATAGTAAAGAATTACTTGCAAAAATAGCAGAAGATAAGAATCAGTAGTAGGCAAGAAATGGGAAATGTGAACATTTTACAACGATTATGTTCAGATGACTATCTCAGCAGAAAATTCTGTATCTGCAAGGACTGGCTTAAGTAAAACTATGACGATAAGATTTAATACTAACTTCATATTATAGACCCATCTCCAAAACAGAGAAAGAATATGGTCAGGGGCAGTACCATTTAGATAACTTAATGTTAGTTTTAAGTAATGTTAAAATGCATTTTGAGAAAAAAATTGGAAATACCCAAAGAGTAAAGAAATCATGAGCCAGAAAGGGTATGGACTTTTGCAGGAAAATTATGCCAAGGATATTATATTACTTTTTTGAGAATAAATTTATAATATTAGTGAGAAAGGAAAAGTGGATGCTATTTATTAGAGTTTTTATAGACTATTTGATTCAGAAATAGCAAAATTATATTTTTAATTTATTTTGAAACTTTGTTTCAGTTGGCATACATTATATTCCAAAGGCTGCTTGTAGAAGAACCAAGAAAAGAAAAAGTCAAGGTGTTGGAGTTTGGAAAGCAATATGGTTTATATCTCTTTCTTGTAAATATTTTTATTGCTTCTCTGAAAGAAAAAGAAAATGGAACATTAATGAAATTGGCACTTAAACCCTTAGTTTGAGAGTGTAATGAACATTAAAAAATGACATAATTAAGACAAAATTATTTCTCTCCTTTCTCTGGGTTCTGTGAAAAGTCAGAGGAAAAAAAATTATTCATTCATTTATTTAATTATTTTGTAATTAAAATATTTACATTTTATAAAATATTAATATTTATTTTGTTTATTAAACATTTATTTCTCCATGATCACATTGATCCTATAATAAATACAGCAGGGACATATACAAAATTACCATTTATTTAAATTTAAGTTTTCTGTCCCTTGATTTCCTTATCTGTAAAATGGAGATTATAACAGCTAATTCTGAGGGGAACTGTGAGAATTAAATGTGATAATTTGCATAAAACAGCAGAATGTTTGACATAACATATGGTAATGATATCACAACAAACATTATCAATCACTTACTCTGTACTAGATACTCTGTTAAGTTTTTATATATGCTAACACATTTGATATTCACAACAGCCTTATGGTGGGTATAGACATTGTAATCCCATTTTGTGGAAGAAGAAACTGTAGTTTAATGAGTCTAAGTAACTTTCCTGAGCTTATAAGTAGTATAGCTGAGATTCAGACCCAGACAGTCTGACTCTATTGCTCATACCTGGCAGCTATTATGGTTATTACTACAACTACTAGACTGAGCTGAAATTGCAGCAATAGGAATTTAAATATAGACATGAAGTTCTTGACTATAAAGATTATGAAAAACTTGAATGGGAAATTTTGAAGTATAAAAATCCCTAGAGATTCTTAAGTGTATCTCAGCTGTCAGCTGAGGTCCTACTATCCCTTGGAGACTTAGATCAGCTTGTTTTAAAATTCCAGTTTGGTACCTGTGCAAGTTCAGAGCCATCTCTACAATTTCTGGGAATTCTTAATGGCTTTCTCTCTCATCGTTTTCTCTGCCTTGCTTTGGATTCATCCTGCATCATCCAAACACAGAGTCCACTTTCTCAAAATATGTCCTTAGTTTAGTGGTTTTACTGAAGATCTGAGAGATTATGGGAGAAGTCACATCACATACAATATTATCAATTTCCTGGTCTCACCTCCAGTCCTCCTCATTTCACACAAGAGCAAACATGCTTGGCAAGCATGTCATTTCCAACCATCTAGTAAATGGTGGAGCCAGAACTCCAGATAAGATCCTGTTGGCAGATAAGCTGATCAAGCCAGTGCAAGTGAGGAGAGAAACCTCCTCTTTATTCATCTAGCTATTCCTCTTAAGCCCTGCATTTTCTTTCTACCAATAAAAGAAAAATAAAATAGACATTGTCAAAGCTAGTGGAAACCATTTCTGATTTTATTGATTTTGGGTCCTCTCTTTTTTCCTTGATGAGTCTAGCTAAAGGTTTATCAGTTTTGTTTATCTTTTCAAAGAACCATCTTTTAGTTTCACTAATCTTTTCTATTGTTTTTTCGTCTCTATTTCATTTATTTCTGCTCTGATCTTTATGATTTCTTTCACTCTATTAACTTTGGGTTTTGTTTGTTGTTCTTTTTCTAATTCCTTTAGATGTAAAGTTAGGTTGTTTGAGATTTTTTCCTTGTTTTTTGAGGTAGGCTTGTATTGCTATAAGTTTCCCTCTTAGAACTGCTTTTGCTGCATCCCATAGATTTTGGATTATTGTGTTTTCATTTTCATTTGTCTCCAGGTATTTTTTTATTTCTTTGATTTCTTCAGTGATCCATTGGTTGTTTATTAGCATATTGTTTAGCCTCCACATGTTTGCATCTTTTTTTCTTGTAGTTGATTTTTAGTCTGCTAATGTGATCAGGAAAGATGCTTGATATGATTTTGATTTTCTTAAATTTACTAAAACTCATTTTGTGGACTAGCATGTGATCTATCCTGGAGAATGCTCCATGTGCACTTGATAAAAATGTATTCTGTTGCTTTTTAATGGAATGTTTTATATATATATATATATATATATTTTTTTTTTTTTTTTGGTCTAGGGTGTCATTTAAGGGCAGTGTTTCCTTATTGTTCTCTCTGGATGATCTATCTGTTCATGTAAACGGGGTGTTATAAAGTCCCCTGCATTATTGTGTTACTGTCAATTTCTCCCTTTATGTCTGTTAGTATTTGCTTTATGTATTTAGTGTTCCTATGTTGGGTGCATATATATTTACATTGTTATATCTTCTTGGATTGATTCCCTAATCATTATGTAATTTTAAAAATTTCTTTAATTTTGTATCTATATGAGATGATGGATGGTCACTAACTTACCATGATAATCCCTTCATAATGTATGTAAGTCAAATTATTATGCTGCATACCTTAAACTTATACAGTATTGTATGTCAATTATGTCTCATTAAAACTGGAAGAAAAAAAAGCTAAATTCCTCTTGAAAATGCAAAAGACCAAAAACTGAAAACAATAAGGTTACATTAAAGTTAGAAATGTTTCTAAAATGTTACAGCAAAAAGATCCTTTGCTGTCTGACTTCTGGTTGGGTTGAGCCAGTGGGAAGCCCTGGCAGAAGCTTGGAAAAAGGGAGGAAAATGAGGTCAGAGCTCTCTCCCTCTTGGGTCATCTGAAGCTGGCTCTGTTGCTCAACCAAAGGTCACTGCTTTTCTGTGACAGCCTGCTAGTATCCAAACCCTCTCCTCATCCTTTGAGGCCTAGAGGTAGTAACAGCTCTGCTGTCCTAACTACAGGTTACTGCAGTACACAGTGCAACTCCCTATATTCCATCTATACCATGTGTTATGGGTTGTATCATGTCCCCTAAAAAGATGTTGAAGTCCTAACTTCCAGTGCCTATGAATGTGACCTTATTTGGAAATAGATTCTTTGCAAATGGTCAAGTTAACATGAGGTCATTAATGTGGGCCCTAGTTCAATATGACTGTGTTCTTAGAAAAAGACACAGAGACATGCACACAGGGAGAACATCATGTGAAATGAAGGTAGAGATCAGAGTGATGCATCTACAAGCCAAGGGATGCCAAAGAGTGCCAGCAAACCACCAGAAGCTAGGAGCTAGGCATGGAATAAAGTCTTCCTCACGGGCCTCAGAAGGAACCAACCCTGTCAACAGGGATTGATCTTGGGATTCTGGCCTCCAGAACGATGCGGTAATAAATTTCTTCTGTTTTAGCTACCTAGTTTGCTGTACAGCAGCCCTACAAAACTATTAAATCATTTAAATAGTCCCTTAAAAATTCCCAGAGTTTTCTTCTTTCAGCCACGTGGTGTGGCTTGCGAGATTTTAGTTCCCTGACCAGGAATTGAATCTGGGCCCTGGCAGTGAAAGCGCCGAGTCCTAACCCCTGGACCACCAGGGAATTCCCCAGAGTTTTCTTAATTTGATTATACCAACTGATACTTATTGGGACCCTGACTGATATAAATGGTATTATATATGGAAATAAATCACTGGAATAATGTCTAGCTTATAGAAGAACTTGACGAGGTATCGCCAGTTAAGAGCTAGTTGTGGGCTGTGTTTGAAAATCTCTCATGTAAAATAGTACAAAGCGTCAGATTGGAAGCCAACATTTGTATGACACATTTGTAGAGTTTGCTAATTGCTAAATACTGTGTTCCTTTTCAGCTATCCAATGATTAATTCCCATCTCCAAACGTCCATTAGCTCTTGAGGACATTTAGTGGGAACACAATATCTGTGACATGTTAAGAAGAAAAATAAAACAGGGTAATGGGACAAAGAGTTATGGGGTAGGGGCTCTCAGATAGGGGTGATATTTGAACAGAGATCTTTCAGTGGAGTAAAGGAGTGAGACCTATGGAAATCTAGGGGCCAGTGTCCTGGGCAGAGAGAGCAGCCCATTCAAAGGCTCTGAGACTGGAGTGTGCTTTGTGTGTCAGAAACAGAGTGGAAGCCAGCATGGCTGGAGCAGATGGAGGCAGCAACAGGTAAAAGATAAGAGAAATAACCCTCATTTCCCTTTTTTTTAAAAAATTAATTTATGTATTTTTGGCTGCATTGGGTCTTTGTTGTTGTGCACGGGCTTTTCTCTAGTTGCGGTGAGCGGTGGCTACTCTTTGTTGCGGTGCGTGGGCTTCTCATTGCGGTGGCTTCTCTCGTTGCAGAGCACGGGCTCTAGGCGCGCGGGCTTCAGTAGTTGTGGCATGCGGGATCAGTAGTTGTGGCTTGAGGGCTCTAGGCGCGCGGGCTTCAGTAGTTGTGGCACGCGGGCTTCAGTAGTTGTGGCATGCGCTTCAGTAGTTGTGGCACACGGGCTTAGTTGCTCCACGGCATGTGGGAGCTTCCCAGACCAGGGCTCGAACCCATGCCCCCTGCATTGGCAGGCGGATTCTTAACCACTGCACCACCAGGGAGGCTCCTCGTTTCCTTTTCTATCCAATTAAAATATTTTAACTTTCTCTACTCATCTGTTGTGAGCATTTAAAGTTTGAGCACAGTGTTTGCAAAGTAATTAACAGAATGTTTCTCACATCATAAGTACTGATGGTAGCAATGTGGGGTGGAGGTCACAAACACCATGTTTTTCTCCAGATTCCTTCTCCATCCTTTCAACACCCCCAGCAAAAATTCATATTATTCAAAAAGACTAAGAAATATTTTATTTTTAAATGACAGCCTCATATCTAATCAAGTGAATTTTCTTGCCTTTGGTAAAGATGATTTTCTTCAGCCCCAAAGTAGTTTCTAGACCTCCCTGTTTATTCCATTTTGATTGGTGTGACCGTGCATCCCTTCCCCGACCTTCCATTATTTCTCTGGAGCCATGTTTTGGCTCTGGGAGTCCCAACCACTATAACATAAAGAACTCTTACAGATTTTTAAGGAAGTTTTTCACTTACAGAAAGTAATAAAAGTATTAATTTCCTTTTCAGATTATTTAAATGGATCATAAAATAGCCTAATTTACTGAGCTTACCTTTCCTTGTGTCTCAAACAATCAAAAGAGGGTGTATGGTCTGGGGTACTAAAGCATTTATGCTCACTGGTGCCTGAAAGGTTTAATGCCTCTTCCTGGAGTAATTAATTTAAAGTAGGGCAAGACTGGACCAACATTATTATTTCATTTTAAGTGCATCTGGAAATTCAGAGAGTGAGCTTTTGTTTAGCTCTGTTGAAGAAAACGAAATACATGTTCATAATGTTTACCTATTATTAGAGCAATTCTACGATTGTTCCTCACAATCAGGAGGCAAAGCTCATGATGTCACTTTGAACAGGAGCCAAGAGGCAGCAGAATCATTTGTGTTCTATTGATGAGGCATGGACTTAGGGAGCCGAGCAAATGGGGTTTAGTGAAGCAGGGAGCTTCTACAATGTGAGGAATTAAGCAAAAATTGAGGATGTATTTAGAAAGAGAAAAGAAATCCCCCAAATAACTTTTAAAGATGTTCAATATTACAAACATCACAAAATCGAGTAACAGAACATAATATTTTTTAATAATTGACTGCCTGACATACCACTTTGCTTTCTTCCTACATTTTTGACTGCATACTCTTTGATGGCCTTTTCATATTAAAATGACTTTGTAATATTTTCTACAGAAAGAAGAGAAAAATATCTCAGTCTCTCTTTTAGCTTAGTTGACTGGAATTTGTTTTTTATTATTCCTGGTTTAGATGAATACAATTGTGGCTTAATACACAGTCATACTCACTGTTTTTACTACTGCTTCCAGTTTGTGATCTGGAATCACAGGAATTCTGATCATTCTAGTATTTTGTTTCTCACAGTTCCCATCAAAAAATAATGTATGATGTGTCTATAACTGTACATGCTGCATTACATTCCTGCCAGGAAAGAATGCCCATGTTGACCAGACATCTATGAAAAACAAATCATTGAGGAGAAGCTAACAGGTTTATACAACTGGTGATTGGAACAGTGCTCTTCAGACTGGCTTCTAGCTTCTTACATTTCGCATTTCCTTTCTCTTCCATTCTTCACGTACTCCCTACAACTCCTGACCTAATTATCTCCCAAAGGCCTCACCTCCAAATATGGTTACATTGAGGAATCAGATTTCACATATGAATGCGGGGAACACAAACATTCAGTCCATAGCCGATAGGTAGGCAGTGTAGGGGAAAAGTAAACACAGACACAGACACACACACACACACACACGAATAACATGTGCATCCCATCAGCTCCCATATCTTTGTACTGTCATAGCTGGGTCTAAGTCTCTTCCTTCCATGAGTATCCTTTCCACCACTTTCTGTATTTTTTTCTTACTCAAGTCTGTATCTGATGTATATATTAACCTGATTTCATTTAGATAGGATGTTAGTACCCTGCTGCTAGGCACAGTGTTTTGTTGGCTACTGGCATTTGGTTGAACATAAGGGAAGCACAAGGTTGTTTTTTTTATTTTTGTAATCTTTATTGGAGTATAACTGCTTTACAATGTTGTGTTAGTTTCTGCCGCACAACAAAGTGAATCAGCTATATGTATACATATATCCCCATATCCCCCCCTTCTTGAGCCTCCCTCCCACCCTCCCTATCCCACCCCTCTAGGTCGTCACAGAACACAGAGCTGATCTCCCTGTGCTATGTAACAGCTTCCCACAAGCCATCCATTGTATATTTGGTAGTGTATATATGTCCATGCCACTCTCTCACTTTGTCACAGCTTACCATTCCCCCTCCCCATATCCTCAGGTCCATTCTCTAGTAGATCTGTGTCTTTATTCCCATCTTGTCCCAGGTTCTTCATGACCTTTTTTTTCTCTTTCTTAGATTCCATATATATGTGTTAGCATATGGTATTTGTTTTTCTCTTTCTGACTTACTTCACTCTCTATGACAGACTCTAGGTCCATCCACCTCATTACAAATAACTCAGTTTCGTTCCTTTTTATGGCTGAGTAATATTCCATTGTATATATGTGCCACATCTTCTTTATCCATTCATTTGTTGATGGACATTTAGGTTGGGAAGCACAAGGTTAATCCAGTCACTTGGAATTACTGGAAGCTCTTCTTGATGTAGTGTAACCTACGGAATCCATTTATATTTTCTTGCCATTTCAGAAATTAAGCTCCACTTAGAAATTAAGCTCTTTTCCTTTTCCACTTAGGAAAAGAGGTTACTTTGAATTTTTT
This sequence comes from Balaenoptera ricei, assembly GCF_028023285.1. Lineage (NCBI taxonomy): Eukaryota > Metazoa > Chordata > Mammalia > Artiodactyla > Balaenopteridae > Balaenoptera > Balaenoptera ricei. Next base: position 132,546,165 of record NC_082639.1, read on the forward strand.
TTTTTTTTTTTTTTTTTTTTTAGTGGGAGCCTTCAGGTGGAAGGAGGAAAGACAGGACATATTTCCTATAAGAACAAAAAAAATGCCACATAGTGTTTCCCCTACCTGTCTGATTTCTTTCCGTTAGGAATATGTTTCACAAGGGAGAGCATGTTCTCCTGATCGGGGACCTTCTTTGTTTTTCTCTCATGCCCCTTAAGATAATTTTGATAGATTATGGTTCCCCCTTGCACATTTAAAAGTTCATAACTAAAATGTTTAATTGTAAATGTATACAGTTTCAAAGGATATAATTTCTGGCACATTAAATTGAAATTTTAAAGTGAAACTGTTACCTCACTTTTAAATGTATCCATAGCAATGTTACACCACCATCAACTATTTTTAAAGGCATGAAAATTCCTTCTTTAACAATTAGACATTTTTCATTATTCTCTTTCCTCCTGGAAATTGTATTTCCATTCCACCTCCTCCTCAAAATTGTATACCAGTTTAATCTATTTTTCTGTTTAAGTATATTTTATTGATTACTCTTTCATATGCTTGCGCAACCAAAATAAAAGAATTTCCATTCTGTTTTTTTAATAATCTCTAGTCAAGAACTTCATGTCTAAGTTTAAATTCCTTTTGTTACAATTTTAGTTCTGCCTAGAAGTTGCAAAAAAGAAGATAAATTTTCTGTAAACTTAGAGTTCCAAGAGCTAAAATTTTCTCCTGTATTATCATTACAGTTATTTTTCATATGCAAATGATCAAAAACAACATACATAAATTATAATTTTTTAAATTATTGTATATCAAAAATAAAATTATATTGGGAATGCATTTCATAGTGTGATAGGTGGTGGAGGTTTATGATGTTTCAATCAAATGAGATGACACAAATATTTACAATTGTTCGTTTGACACCCAAGAGATTTCATCTCAGGACCGTGCAGTGCACCAGCAGGAATGGGTGACAGGTGTACCTTTCTATTGTCAAGTGGGAGACAGGCTATGGGCAAAGGAAGGGCTACAGATATTTCATTGACATCTACCTAGGCAAATTAGTTTTAGGAAAGAGTTGATATGGAAGTTGAGTATCTGGAAATTGATTTCCTTAAAACTGTGTTTGCATATCTTCTGAAAAGCTACATGTACTCCAAAGAGTAAGTATACCTGTTTGAAAAAGCTATTCTATATAGTTCTTAAAATAGTCCACATATGTTTTCCCCTGCAGGAGTAAGAGATAAGAGTGCAGTAAGAGGTGCAAGTGGGGACAATTGCAGACACCTCTTTGAGACCTTTGTAGTGGGAAGGAACACAGTGGGAGAACCTTTTTTTAAGATAAGTTTTAATCTTTAGGAACTCTGATCCAATTATATTTTGATTAGAACAAGAACTTCATTTGATTTCTGTTGCCAAATATTTCCTGCTTTTTAAAAAGTAAGTACCTGTTAAATTAATCTATTTAAATTTAGTGTGATAACTGAAGCGATTAATCTCAGATCCAATGACTTCTCCTAATGTATGCTCACACGGGAGACCCTACTAATTATAAAATGTCACAGATTATCACTTACAAATGAGAGAGGAAAATATGGAGGAAACTCACAAACAATATGCACCAGCTTAACACATACTGACAAATGTCACCCACTTAAAATTGTTTCTAGAATCAGTTAATGATTTTACCTCAAAAACTTTAAATAGATAAAAATTTTCAATAATCCTATTTATTTCATTTTATATATTTCAATGTATTTTTAATTTATAAATTTATTTTATTTATTTGTACTTATTAATTTTATATTTAATAAATAGATAAATGTATGAATAAATATAAATAAATAAGATGTTATTTATTCATAGTTATCATTTTTTTTCTCTGAAAAATGGTATACTGCATAAGGAAATCAAAAAACATCTTTTACAAAAAAGGTTAAAGATACCATATTTGTAAAGGCACATATGAAACTATAGCAATGGCAAAGGCCAGTGAGAATATAAACAATATGCAAGTAGGACCAATATCTAAATAAGACTTTATAAAACAACTAGAAAACAGTGCAAAAAAATATACCTCATAATTGTGTGTAAAACTGGCAAGCGTAAGCTTATTTACTGATATAAAAAAAAACATAGACTAGCATGCATAATTTTTTTTTTTTTTCAATGTCTGAAACATTTATATTAACATATTTCCATACATATTTCCATACAAATACAAGCATGCATAATTTTATGTGAGGCTTTTAACATTAATCGAGAGGGTGTCTACACTAAACTAAATTATAAATTTAAATTTATAATCTTGTACATATCTTAGTTTATTCTATTTATTTTCAGTTTACGTTTATGTCAATTTAGCAAAAATACCCAGCTATTAGAACAAAGGAATCAGACTTTTTACTTTACACTTCAGAAAAGTGCAAATTAACAAGGTCTTACTGTAAACCAACTATTTGTTTTCAATTACTTGGCACGAGATCTTACATATTTTTAACCCAATTTTTAACTTCCTCTTGGTGCACCCTGGAGCAAAAGTTTTGAAACAATGTTAAGAAAAACTGCCCTTGGAGCACTTGGCAGCTGGAACCTCACTCCATGTGTTATGTGATGTCTCACCTGGGTTTTAGTTAAACCTGGAAACATCTTTCATCCTTAGGTCAAGCAGCAAACTTGCCTAAGCAAAGCTGGTGAAGTCAGAGCCTGATCCCAGGCTTGGAAGTGTGTGTGGGGAAAGGGAAGGGAGAAGGAAACGAAGGAGAGGAGAGGAGTGGGCAATAAAGAGATATGGGGAATAGGAGGAAAAAAAGAGATGTCAAGAGGAAAAATAAGAGAGCTGTGTGTGATTGGAAAGGCTAGGGCGGCACCGTCCCTCCATCTCCTGCTGAGCGACATTGTTACCTAAGTCTATTTAGGGAATTTCCAAAACACAGAGGAGCTTTGAGGGTCTGGCTGTCAGAACTTATGCAACCAGTTGTTTTGGGAACAGCCTGAAAATTTCACAAGAGAGCTGAGTTCTCAAGAGATTGACAGTTTGACCAAAAGATCAAAGGTTTGGTGCAGTGGGGCTAATTTTCAGAAACCCTTCCAAATTGTGAAGATTTTCCTCCTTGTTATGGCAGTTAAGACATGTGAAAATAGTCATTCAAGGCACTTCTAAGCAGCTTTCTTCTTTGTTCACAAGGTTCCACGAATGTCAGTCCTCTCCAAACCCACGAAAACAAAGTAGGTGACCAGGATGATTACACCCAAATCACTGATAAAAGGAGAAAGAAGCACAGAAATATGCAGTGATTTGTTTGGCTTTCCGAAAAGAGAAAGTTGCATGGTTGGATTACAAATATTATTGCCTTCGGATCAGCAAAGTACATAAGCAGCATTGCTGTGGGTGGGTGTGGAGGAAGGAGTAATTGCATGACTAAGAGTGAGTAGCAGCAGACAGATGGGGTGGAGAAGGAAATCTTAACAGTTATTTGAGATTCTGAGTTCACCAGATATATTTCTCAAACCAATAAGAAGATCTAAAAGCCATATAATGAGATCCCCTAGATTAGGGAAGTCTGTGATAAACAGAAGCTAATACGGTGTGTTGCTATTGAAAATACACATAAAGTAATAGCAGCTCTCTCTTTTTTTAAAATGTTTGTTTAATTAACAAAAAGTGATATAGAAAATCTAAATACTGGTTAGCAATCCCTAACTACCAGGAGATGCTTAAAATTTATTTGGAACTTAGAGTCTGGAAGTAAAGACCCATTTTCCACAACATTTTATACATCACTGTTTTGGCTGCTGAGACTAACTCAGAATATGGGACCATAGAGACTGCAGTTGCACCAAGATTTTTCCGTTCATTGTTCCTACAGTTTGGATTCGGCTTCACAACCATACCTGGGACTTATTAGGCCAGGAAGTCGGGGAGTTGGCATGTGTTTTTATTATAGTTAAACTTATCTGGATTTAAAAGGCATTAAACGTCTTCTGATTTCTTTCCTTTCCTTCAGTTGTACAAGAATGTTTTAATTGGATATTGTAACCGAAAACGTTCACTCTGCATTGATCACCTGGAGATCTGTTTTCAACCCTCTGAAGATTCCCAAATGTAGGCCTTCCCCTTAGAAGTCCTTAAAGCAGGGTCTTTAAGCCTATGAAAGATCCATGAGCCCAAGATTTCCGGCTTGGAATGCTTTGGGCCTCAGTCATCCAGTTTCATTCCTTGTTCAATTACCCAGATAGCAGCCAGACCCTGGTTTCCCCTTGTGCCTTGTGGATAAAGTCATCATTATCTTCATTAATGAAAATGAAAATTCAAATTATTTGCACGGAATTCATTCCGTTGCTACATATCTCCTTTCCATCATAATTTAAGAAGTTTAAACTTGGTACACAAAGCACATTCTGAGGATGACTGGCCAGACGTTGTTGAAGGGCTTAAGTAACAAAAGAGCAAAATAGTGTAGGCTGGGTAATGGTCATCTAAATTGCACTCTAGGCAACACCAGCACTATTATCAGCTCCCATTGCAATGAAATGAAGATGGTTTTTCCAGAAGGCGTTTGCATTCAGCCATAGTGAATTTACAATGGAAGCTTTCAAAAGTGACATAAGTGTCTCCTCAGTTAGTCTACTCATAATTCCAATTAGGAACACACTGATTAGCCCCAGCACACAGTTTCTGGGAGAATCTTACTTCTATTATCCTGACTAATTTCATGAACCCAGAGAAAAAGGGAGAAGTTTGTAATTCATTATGGCAAATTATGCAAAACTAAACCTCTGAAAGGCTGTATCTGTAAAAAGATATGAGATGGACCATTATTGATGTTTTTCCTAGGAAGATGGGAGAGCTCTGAATTCAGATACTGAATGAACTGACTGCCTCAGAACTGCCCTGTAGATACAGTCCATTCAAGTAGGGGAAAATGCTAAATATCTGGCTGAATTTTGTCGGTGTGTTAAAGCATTTATTTTTTTCTAAAAGCATTTCAGAAGAAAATAGTGGGCGCAGTTCATTGGAGCACATGCATATGAATGTGATAAAACGCAGTGGTTTGCATAGCCAAGATAAAATGGAATGAATGACAAAACAAATTTCCCCAAAGGTAAGTTGTGTCATCATGTTTATCTATATTGAACGATCTCTCTTTACCCCATCTTTACCAGCACTGCTCTGGCCAAGCCGCCTCACTGAAATCTTTACTTCCTCTCATATGCCTTGTCAAGCCTCTTTTCGCAGCTACCACAGTGATTTAAAAAAAAAAAAAAGGATCATGTTACCCCTGCTTATTTAAAACGTATCAAAATTCCCATTGCATTTTGAATAAAATACAGATTCCCCTCAGATCTCATTTCTTATCATGTCTTTCTCAATCATTATTTTCCAACGTCACTGACCAACTTTCTGTACCTACAAAACATCTCTGCTTCTGGGCCTTTGCATTTCTTAGGCCCGCTGCCTGGAGTTCACTTTTCCCTGAATTTGACTAGGCTAATTCCTTCTAGCAATCAGGGCTTAGTCTTTTCGAGGCATCTTATCAAAAGTAGCCTGCAGATTTTTCATTATCACGTTATCTTGTTTCATCTTCTTCATAAGGCTCTCATTATCTGAAATTATCTTTATTTGTTTACATGCTTAATGCCGTTCTTCCCCACCAGAATGGAAACCCAAAGATCAGGAGCCTGTTTGTTCTGTGCACTGTTGTATTGCCAACATTTTGACATATATGAAGACCATGTGCCATTTTCTAAATCAAGATTCAGAATGGCTTACATTTTCTGCAGAGAGGGCTTGTGATCAAGACTGTATGAAGTCGGAGGGATACGTTGTGGATATGTTGTGGCCAGGGATACGCTGTGGCCAGAATTAAGGATGGCCAAGGGACAGATGGTAAGATGATGGGCAGTATGATATTGTAGAAAGTATGTGAGCTTAGAATCAGACCTGAGCTCAAATCTCAGGCTGCCTTACTAGTTGTGTGACTTTGGGCAAGGTACTTACAGCCTTAGTGAGGCTCACTTTCCTTATTTATAAAGAATAGAGAACAAAGAACATTTACAAATAACTGTTTCACAGTGTTGTGAAGACTAAATGATATCATGTGTGTAAAGTGACTAGGTCTGTGCCTTCTACATATAGGCTCCCAATAAGTGGTAAATTATTGTGACAGACGTTACTTGTTACCTATCCCATAGCTATAGTCCCTTCTTCTTTGATAACAGGGCCCTAATTTTGTTCAGGGTGGTAATGCCTAGGCCCAGATGATGAATCATGTTTCATCTAAGACAATCATTAGCAACCTGTTCCCCACTTTCCCAGCCTCCTTTGCAACTACAGGTGGTCACGGGACCCAATTCTGGATGATGAAACTAAGGGAAAGTTGGCTGTGTGTGTGTAAAGGGGGGAAGGGAGACTCCAGGGAGGTTTCTGCTTTTCTGATACAAGGACAGACATCAGTGATGCTGTATATGACTGCCTCCCCCCGCCACCCTTTCTTCCTGCCGTGAATATTGAAGTGATGGCTTATGAGCAAACATCCTACAACCTGAAGAGAAAGCCTTGTCATTTTTGAGCCACGGAACCAATGCCAGAAACCATTTACCTGCACGCATTTTTGTTATATGAAAATAACAATCCCATATTTACTGAAGCAACTGTTAGGTTACCTGCTATTAAAAGTAATATTTCTAAATGGTGCAAATGTATATGTATCTGTGTGTATGTATATGTGTGTGTAGGCAAGTAGAGCATTTAAAGTTGATGGTAGTGAGATATACGTTACTGGTACCCAAAGTTAGCTGGTTCAGTGTCACCAGGATGTTTACCAAGTAAAAGCAGGGATGGATTGCCAATTTATTCAAGGTCACACCTTAAACATGGTAGAGGTTAAGGATGTGGATTTTAAATTTCATTAATTAAAGCTGATACTCAGGATACCCATCCCTCCAAAACACGGGCTACATTTTATTGTGGAAAACAATAGTATGTGCATTTATCTAAAACCAAGTTTTAAAAGAAATCTGCTTTTCATTTTCAATGTTAACCTCATTTTATTTCCTTTTATAAAAACTGAGTATATTCTCTTTATATTTTTGGATATTTGAGTAAAGAACAAACAGCATTTACAAAATGCTACATTTAAAAAAACTTATTTTAGATCTTAAAATTTTAAAGTGTTTATGAGACAAATGTTTTTTAAAATAAAACTGACATTTAAACTAAAAATGTTCTATTGTACTATGTACTATATAAAATACATCATGCTATATGAAATATATTATTAGAGGCTAAAATTTTAAAAAATATGGTATAGTTTTAGGTACTTAGCTAACTGTTAATTTTCATAATAAAAGTAAAATTTGTATAGTGTTACTATGCACCTAATTGTTCTAAAATCTTAATTTATATTAACTCATTTAGTCTTCTCATTAGTCTTCTCTATGGATTTGGTACCGTTATTATTGTCATTCCCATTTTATAGCTGGGGATACCGAGGCACAGAGATACTGAATAATTTGTCTCAGTAGAGCTAAGATATGAACCAAGGGACCCTGGCTCTAGAGTCTGCTCTCTTGTCTGCTATGCTTTGTTGCCTCCCAAGTTTACTCATTATACTTCATATGAGCATAGTTATATTACTTGTTAACTTGTGCTAAGCTACATTCCTTAACACATTTCCTATTCACTCCTTTTGCTGTGTATTTAAAGATTTTTTTTTTCATTTATTATCCCATATACTTTGGAATAAATGGACTTGCCACCCTCCCTTACCCTATTCCTCCCAGTAAGCTAACAAGTTGAGGTGGATCTCTAGCACTCTTGTGCACTCAGCCAATTAGAACAAAACTCCTTCTGATGTGAATCCTAAGCCAAAATTCTCACCCGCCTTAAGAATAAAGATCCTTAAGAATAAAGGATCAGTTGCCCTTTGGGGACACATTAGGAGCCATTGCACTAACCACATTCAGCTTGTAAAACTCTAGCTTGAATTCTGCCATTTCTATTTAGTTCATGGCCTGCAGTTCCGGGGCTGTGTATATCTTATTCCATATTCTGGGGGAACCACACAAGTGTTATCTTTTCCTTTGTCTGTCTGTCATTGTGACTTAGGAAATATGGACAAGGATGAGGACTACTGATTTTATGGATGAAACAAAAGTTTTAGAAAGGGAGCGGGACAGAGCACCCCTTCCGTTGTCTGTTCCATGATTAGGCTGACTATGAGAAAGGGATAAGAGAAAAGCAAAAGTCAGACGTATTTAAAGGAAGAGAGTAGGGAATGTGAGAATAAAATGTGGGAGAAGAACAGGAGATTCAGAGAAGAGTGAGAAAGTCAGCAGGTCTGGGTCTTGGGGGTGTGGAACAGGTATATGAAGAGTGTTGGAGAAGAAAAGATCTGCTTCCTCTGTGGCTCACTTGTGGAAACTACAGTGTTAAAGGAAGCTGCCCAGAATGGCCTCTCTGCTTGGATGCTCCTTAGGCATCAAGGAAATAAATAATTAAGCCGAGCCCTGACCACATCCTTTTTCTCCTGGCATTCGTATCCTCCCTCCATTCTCCAAACCTTTGATATTATTCCTTAAATTAATCACTCATTTTCTCTTTGCAACGTCCTGTCCTGGCATCTGCAGCTCTCACTTCTGTGAACGGCTTTTGGGTACTCTGCACTCAGCAGCCATCCTGGATCAGATCATGTCAGAAAGCCGCTTTTCCAGTTATGGGAAAACCACAAGAAAGTTCCTAAAATGGCACTCCCAGCTTGCTCCCCGCAATTATGTTTTTGTCTCCCCCTTCTCGCTTTCAAGTTTTTTTTTTTTTTGAGTTTTGTATATGGAACTTAGCTAACAGGAAGAAGAGATTAGTAGCGTTAACTTTTGAGCAAACTCCTTAGAGAAGTTCCTCTGAAATTTCTGTAGCTCCATGATGTAGGTTGACTGCTGGCTCTTCATTTTCCTTTCACTCATCAGCATCTCACAAATTCGCTTCTGCTCCTCTGCGAAGTCTGGTCCTACCAAAGTTTCTAAGAACCTCCCCGTTCATGACTCAAATAGAAACTGTTCAGTCCTTTTGTTAACTGAGTACTTTTGGTCCACATCTTTCTTTCTTCAATCCCCAAATCCTTGTGCCATGTATTCCTCCCAGGTTGTTCCTTCTGATGTTTTTCCCCCACTGGTTCCCCTTCCTCTGTTTCATCCTTACATTGTAGCTTCCCTGGGCTTCTGATTCTGTCATCCTTTCCCCTTCCTTCACCTTCTTCCCTATTATGGGTTGAATTGCATCTCCTCCAAAAAGGTATGTTAAAGCCCTAATCCTTAGTACCTTAGAATGTGAGCTTATTTAGAAATAGGGTCATTGCAAATGTAATTAGCTAAATTGACATGAGGTTATACTGGAGTAGGATGGGTTCTTAGTCCAATATGACTTGTGTCCTTATAGGAAAAAATAAATTTGATAGAGCATATGTACAGGGGAGGCAGCCACGTGAAGAGGGAGGAGGGACTGGAGTTATGCTGCCACAAACCAAGGAACACCAGGGGGTTACCAGAAACTGGGGGAGGCGAGGATGGCTGCTCCCTGAGAGACTTCAGGGGGATCATGGCCCTGCCAACATCTTGATTTCAGACTTCTAGCCTCCAGAACCATGAGACAATACATTTCTGTTTAGCCCTGGTTTGTGGGTACTTTGTTCTGGCAGTCCTAGGAAACTAATAACCCTCCCCTCTTCTCCTCTCCCCTCCCATCCCTCCTCCTCTTTTCCCTTCTTTTCTCTTTTCTTCCCTAATCCCTGGATAACAACATCTACCCCATGACTTCCATTATCACCTATATTCTGACAACTCTCAGGTCTCCTGAACTCCAAAACCAAATTTATAATTTCCCACTTATCTTCTTCATCTGGGTGTTCTGCAGACATTTGAAAGTCAACACATTTAAAACGGGACTCAGATTTGCTCTTTATTCTATGTTCTTGTGGCAGGTTGTATTTTCCTAAGATGACTGCACAATGTATCTCACTGTGACATTGTAACTCTGTTCATCCAGAGTTGAGGGTCTCTGTTCCCTCCCTGAACCTGGGTGGACCTTTGTGACAACCTTGACCAGTGAAGTGACTAGTAGCAGAAGTGACTTCATGTAACTTCTAAGGCCAGGTCATAAAAATTCCATTCACTTCCACCTGGTTTTCTTGGAACACTTGCTATTGGAACCCAGCCACCACGCTGTGAGAAAGCCTAGGCCACATGGAGAGGCCAAGTGTAGGCACTCTGGTCAACAGCTCCAAGTGAGGTCCCAGTTGACAGCCAATATGAACCTCTAGGCATATGAAAGAGGAAGGCTTTGCGATGATTCCAGCCACAGCCGCCATCTGACCGCAACACGTGAGAGATCTTGAACAAGAACTGTAAGGCTAAGGCAATCAGCCTCCAAAACCATAAGAGATGATCACAAATGATTGTGTTATTTTAAGCCACTAAGTTTTGGGAATAAATCATTATGCAGCAATAGATAACTGCAGTGGTTCTTTATTTCGATTAATAAAACAACATTTAGTCAGTCACAATACTTTATATTCTCAGTCATCTGTAATTCTTTCTTTTCACTCACTCCACAAATTTAATCCATTTTCTAATTCTTGCCAATTCAACCTCATAAATTTTTGCTGAGAAAATGCTCTTCTTTGTATACTCTGTTTCCCTGCCTTATGGATACCATTGTAATAATGCATATGAAAGAGGATGAGGCCTTAAACTGACATCTTCCAGGCTTCCATTTTGTCCTGATTGAATCAATCCTCATGCTTATGTTAGAGTGATCTCTTTAAAATACACATCTGACCATGTCATTTTCTTGCCTGTCACCCTCTGAGTTAAAGATAATGTCTTCTTATGCAAAGATACTCATTATGCAAGGTCCTCCATAAGGTGGTTCCCAAAACTATCTTTCCAGATTTATCACTTGGCATGGCACCCCATGTCCCCAACATTCTAGCCACTTTGGCCTATTCATTTTGCCCTAAGTAAGCATCATCTATGCTTCTGTACTTCTGCCCATATCCTTCTTCTCCCTGGAATGTCTTTATGAGTTTTTCCTGTCCTAGATTACATACCACTGTTTTGAAGGACTTTATTGGAACATTCTCTTGTCCCCCAGCAGAACTACATTTTTTTCCCTCTGCTGTAATAAAACCTTGCAATATCTCTCTCATTTTATTAGAATTATGTTTTACTAGCTGTCTCTCCTATCAAACTGAGAAACCTCTAGTACTAGAACTACATGCTAGATTTAATATTAGATACTGATGATTCTAAGAACAGCAATGTATAATATAGTTACACCATTCATTCAATCATTCATTTATTTGCTCATTCACTTATTCCTTTACCAAATATTGTTTACCAATGGCACTCTATTCCCAAGGAAAGAGGGAGCATGTAACTTTTCTAATTTGTCTTAGAGAGCTGAAAACTCAAGCCATTGTCTTTTGCTGGGAGAGCTCACAGGATATTTTGGGAACAATTTCAATAACAAAAATAAAACACATGTTTATGAAACTAAACACTGTAATAACCACTTTACATATATCATTACATTTAATCCTCATAAAGATACTTGAATGTAGATCTTATTGTTGAGTAAACTGTTAAAGACTAAATAGCTTGCCCAAGTTAACAGTAAATAGCAATGCTATATTTGGATCTAAGTCTGTTTGGTTCTCAAGTTCATTTTCTTTCCATCATAGGTCATATTTTCTTCTCCTTTTAGTATCAGTGGTCATCTCTTTCGTAATTACTGCATTGTTGGCATTTCCAGATCACCTACGTGTCCATCTACTAAAATATCTGGTGGGGAGGTGGGACACTACTAACCCTGACAGCCTTTCCACCTAACTTTCCAAATTTCAGTTCCCCCAGGTGTCTAGTGAGCTGTCCTTTATTTCTCTTCCATTCTCAGTTATTTTGAGCAGTTTAGAAGTTGAGTTTTCATGAGGCTGCACTGAGAAGTTTGATTAGTCAGGCAAAGATGGACTTGAGAGATTCTAATTAGAGACAGCCTTGTGTTCAAATAAGGCATGTGGGAGGAAAGTCACAGCTGAGTAAGTAAGGACTGTGGGTGTGGCTGTGGCATCTGCGTGTGGGTCTTTGTGCCTGTGTGGGTGTGAGAATGCAAGCACATGTGCTGTCTGCAGCAGAAGGCATCTGTGGCTGGAGTGGTTCTTGCTACCACTAGGCATTTTTATTGTCTGCCTGTCCATGTGTTCTTAGGTGCACATGTGGCTTCTCCGTGGGTGTGCCAGTCGTGTCTGTGTATGGGTTTCTCTGTGTGCGTGTGGAGGTGAGGAAGGAAGAGCTAACTTCTCGATAGCTTTTCCAGACTTCCATCAGGAGCCCAAGACTCAAAGTGAAAATGCTGTCAGATGCTTAAATGAAATTTGCTACTGATATCTTAACTAGGAGGCATGGAAAAGCCAGAAAATGGAATCAACAATCCATTACATCCCCCACTCCTCTTCTTTCTCCAGTCTTAAAAGAATTTCCTTCCTCATCTCCACCTCATCCCTTATCTGTCCAGGTGAATTATTTTTCACTCTGCTTGCATGTCATCAAACTGAATGATTGTTTCTGTGTTTCTGCCTCTAAACACTTCTGTGTTTTTGCCTCTAAAAAGGAAAGAGAAGAGCTGTGAGATCCGGAGAGGACCGGCAGGTGAGAGGACCGGCAGGTGAAATGTGTAGACGGGGGGGACACAGGAAGCCACTGCCTGCTCTGCCGTGTTGAATCATCACGTTGACTACATGCCAGGCATTGTGTTATAATATGGTCACACCACTGCCCCAATGTCCCCAAGTGATAGGCTAACAACCAAGAGGAGATAAAAGATAAAATAACAGGTAGAATTATGGTGGAACATGAAACAGATCAATCAATGAAAGCAACTATGTGAATTGTAGAATATAAGTTCTCTTTGTGCTCTATCAAAGTACAATTTGCAAAAAATTTGACCAACGTAAAAAATTTATGAAAAAAATAAAAAGAAAAAATCTATGAAAACTGTCTAATGCAGAGTTTCTACTAATACCTGAGTCAGACTTCACCCCTCTCCAAACATTGTAACTATTCTACTTTGGCTGGTGACTTTGATTTCTAAAAATGAAAAATATTTTGTTTTTACATTCTGTGGCTTTTGTATAACTAGAGGGGGTACATTTGAGAGAGAGAGAGGAGAGACAGAAGAGAGAGGACAGAAGAAGAAGAGAGGGAAGGATGTAACATGACTGAGATGTATTGATAGATTTTTATTCTTCTATTGAATGACAGCCATACAATCAGAACAGCAGTGAGATGCTTCCTCCTAAGTTGGAAAAAGGAGAAATAAGGTTTGCCATCTGTGGGAGTAGGCCTGGAGACTGTAAATAAGTGCCTGAAGTGTTTGGGAACACGAAAAGCTCCAGTTAAGGTCACCTGGGTGTAATTTCAAGCAAGCAGTTCTAGAATGTGATTTTAATTTAGTAATGGGAACCCCATTGTATTGTACTTCATATGGAGAAAGAGTTGAATGCACAGAAGACAGTTCAGTCTGGAGGAATAGAAAGGGAAACTACAACTGAGCAGTCCAGAGACAGGGAATTAGGAGACACAAATACTCAATCACTGCAGCGTATTGTGGGGCAATGATCCTTCATCCCACAGCCCCACCTCTAGCATGAGTAGGAGATTTTGTTTAAGATCATGCATATTTCCATTTGTTTTTATTTTCTGCTCACTAAGTAGCATTTTCATCATGAACTGTTCTGCTAATGAGAAGGTAGTACCCTGGATGGGAAAAATATCATTATTCTAGAACCTGGAAGGAGTATCTCTCCCAGAATAAGTGAAGGAAGGGACAGTCTAATTGGACTGATAAACTTCAATCTCCTGTGAGTTTGATTAGTTTGATTAGTCTTCCCAGGACTGATGATGGAGAGACGCTGACAAGGTAAGAGCCAGATCCAGAACTGTATCACCTGTGAGGCCCATTGGTGGATGGGAAGCTGGCCTTCCTCTGGAAAACACTCTGCTGTTAACTACATTGAATACTTAACACTGCTGGGTCATTATTTAGGAACAATACATATAGATGGGATAAAGCTTATCACTATATGCATATTTCCAACCTTTTTCCTTCCCTGACACTAAAAAGGACTCTAGCTTGGCCTATTTAGTGCTGTTTCTTTTCCCCACTCTGCAAATCGTAGTCCTGATTTGTTTGAATGGTTTTTGAGATTTTGTGATGGAGGGTTGAGAGGAAAAAGTGGGGAGTTGGGGAGCAAAAAGACAAGATATGCTTGTGTAGGGATTTAAAGGAGATTAGTGGTGGTCTGTGAGAGAAATGGATTGAGGAGAGAAATAAGAAGTAGTCATCAAGGTCTGTGTATCAGCTTCATGGAGTTTGAGGTGACACAAGTAAAATACTTGTTATACTGAAATTATTTTAGTTGGATGAAATGGAATGCATTTTTTTTTAACCCACACATTTTCTTTCTTCCTTCCTTCCTTCCTTCTTTTCTTTCTTTCTTCCTTCCTTCCTTCCTCTCTCCCTCCCTCTCTCTCTCTTTCTTTCTTTCTTTTTTAACTTAAATTCTTTTTTAATTGAGATACAGTTGATTTAAAATATTATATTAGTTTTAGGTGTGTAACATAGTGCTACAAAATTTTTATGGCTTATACTCCATTTATAATTATTATAAAATATTGGCTATATTCCCTGTGCTGTACAATATATCCTTGGTCTTATCTATCTTATACATAGTAGTTTACATCTCTTAATCCCCTACTCCTATCTTGTCCATCACTCCTTCCCTCTCCCACTGGTAACCACTAGTTTGTTTTTTTCTATGTCTGTGAGTCTGCTTTTTTCTTGATATATTCACTAGTTATTTTTTAGATTCAACATATAAGTGATAACATACAGTATTTGTCTTTCTCTCTCCGACTTATTTCACTTAGCATAATATCCTCCAGGTCCATCCCTGTCATTACAAATGGCAAAATTTCATTCTTTCTTTATGACTGAGTAGTATTCCATTGTGTATATATACCACATCTTCTTTAACCAGTTGTCTGTTGATGGACACTTAGGTTGCTTCCATATCTTGGCAATTGTGAATAATGCTGCTATGAACATTGGGGTGCATGTATCACTTTGAATTAGTGTTTTCATTTTCTTTGGATATATGCCCAGGAGTGGGATTGCTGAATCATATGATAGTTCTATTTCTAGCTTTCTGAGGAACCTTCATACTGTTCTCCATAGCGGCTGTACCAATTTACATTCCCAGCAACAGTGTATGAGGGTTCCCCTTTCTCCACATTCTCACCAGCATTTATTATTTGTGGTCTTTTTGGTGATAGCCATTCTGACGGGTGTGAGGTGATATTTCATTGTGGTTTTGATTTGCGTTTCTCTGATGATGAGTGATGTTGAACATCTTTTCATGTTGGAATGCATTCTTTTAAATTCAACATCTATAAGGATGAAAACAACTGAAATACAGCTTTAGAAAGATTTCACATAAATTTTATTGCTTACTATCCTAAATTATTTTCCCTAGAATTTGTTAATTAATTTGATTTTCAAGCCCAGAGAACGATCAATCATGAGCTATTAACCCACCCTCTCTCACAGCTTAAGGTACCACATGTTAAACCATTTTTTCTCCAGAGCTCCAGACCATATATCCAGCTACCAACTGATCATTTTCACTGAGATATCCCTTTAGCATCGCAGGTTGAAATGAGCTCACCATTGTACTTTTCAAACCTTCTTCTCCTTCAGTATTTCTTTTCTCAGTGAATGGTACTCTTTTATGCCTAGATTTCTGAACCAGACCCATGGAATCTATCTTGACTCTTCCCTCTCTGTTATCAACCTCCCAATTTCTCTATTATAATTCCTAAATATATCTAAAATTTGCCCACTCCATCTCCATCTCACTGACACAGCCTTGGATCAGACCACCATTGTGTCTCACCTGGGTAACTGAAAGAGCTTCCTAGTGATTTTCTCTGTCTCCAGGCCTTCCCTGACCCAGACCTCTAGATGAAAATAATGTGATGATTTACTTCTGTTACTGTTTGGACTATACATTTCCTTTACAGTTCTCTTTAATTATTAGTCTTGAGGTTTTTTAAATTTGCTTTGTATGCAAGTGTTTTATATTGATCATATTCTAGAGTTTTTCCAAATACTACATCTTAATAGCTATACTACTTAATTCTCCCCATATTAAAAAAAAAAAAAGTGATAAATCAATGCTATTCTTTTTTCCCCCACAGAGACCATCCTCAGAGAATTTTTGTCTAACTGCCTGAACTACTTAGACCTAACACCTGGGGCTTCCTTTTATGTCTTCCTGCATTAGATATACAATTGGCTGGATCCCATGTCTTCCTCTTTCTTGGTTTATTCCTGAAAGTGATAGCCTATGAGAGGGTGAACATGGGAGACAATTCTGTAGGTTTTTTTTTTTTTTTAACATCTTTATTGGAGTATAATTGCCTTACAATGTTGTGTTAGTTTCTGCTGTACAACAAAGTGAATCAGCTATATGTATACATATATATCCCCATATCCCCTCCCTCTTGCGTCTCACTCCCACCCTCCCTATCTCACCCCTCTAAGTGGTCACAAAGCACTGAGCTGATCTACTTGTGTGATGTAGCTGCTTCCCACTAGCTATCTATTTTACATTTGGTAGTGTATATATGTCAATGCTACTCTCTCACTTCGTCCCAGCTTACCCTTCACCCTTCCCATGTCCTCAAGTCCATTCTCTACGTCTGCATCTTTATTCCTGTCCTGCCCCTAGGTTTCTCAGAACCATTTTTTTTTAAAGGAATTCCTTTATATTTTTTATTATTTATTTATTTATTTATTTATTTATTTTTGGCTGTGTTGGGTCTTCGTTTCTGTGCAAGGGCTTTCTCTAGTTGCGGCAAGCGGGAGCCACTCTTCATCGCGGTGCACGGGCCTCTCACTATCGCGACCTCTCTTGTTGCGGGGCACAGGCTCCAGACACGCAGGCCCAGTAGTTGTGGCTCACGAGCCTAGTTGCTCCACGGCATGTGGGATCTTCCCAGACAAGTGCTCGAACCCGTGTCCCCTGCATTGGCAGGCAGATTCTCAACCACTGCGCCATCAGGGAAGCCCTCAGAACCATATTTTTTTTTAGATTCGATATATATGTGTTAGCATATGGTATTTGTTTTGCTCTTTCTGACTTACTTCACTCTGTATGACAGACTCTAGGTCCAACCACCTCACTACAAATAACTCAGTTTCCTTTCTTTTTATGGCTGAGTAATATTCCATTGTATATATGTGCCACATCTTCTTTATCCATTCATCTGTCAGTGGACACTTAGGTTGCTTCTATGTCCTGGCTATTGTAAATAGTGCTGCAATGAACATTGTGGTACATGACTGTTTTTGAATTATGGTTTTCTCAGGGTATATGCCCAGTAGTGGGATTGCTGGGTCATATGGTAGTTCTATTTTTGGTTTTTTAAGGGACCTCCATACTGTTCTCCATATTGGCTGTATCAATTTACATTCCCACCTACAGTGCAAGAGGGTTCCCTTTTCCCCACACCCTCTCCAGAATTTATTGTTTGTAAATTTTTTGATGATGGCCATTCTGACTGGTGTGAGGTGATACCTCATTGTAGTTTTGATTTGTATTTCTCTAATGAATAGTGACGTTGAGCATTCTTTCATGTGTTTGTTGGCAAGCTGGTTATCTTCTTTGGAGAAATGTCTGTTTAGGTCTTCTGCCCATTTTTGGATTGGGTTGTTTGTTTTTTTATATTGAGCTGCATGAACTGCTTGTACATTTTGGAGATTAATCCTTTGTCAGTTGCTTTGTTTGCAAATATTTTCTCCCATTCTGAGGGCTGTCTTTTCGTCTTGTTTATGGTTTCCTTTGCTGTGCAAAAGCTTTTAAGTTTCATTAGGCCCCATTTGTTTATTTTTGTTTTTTTTTCCATTTCTCTAGGAGCTGGGTCAAAAAGGATCTTGCTGTGATTTATGTCATAGAGTGTTCTGCCTATGTTTTCCTCTAAGAGTTTGATAGTGTCTGGCCTTACATTTAGGTCTTTAATCCATTTTGAGTTTACTTTTGTGTATGGTGTTAGGGAGTGTTCTAATTTCATTCTTTTACATGTAGCTGTCCAGTTTTCCCAGCACCACTTATTGAAGAAGCTGTCTTTTCTCCATTGTATATTCTTGTCACCTTTATCAAAGATAAGGTGACCATATGTGCGTGGGCTTATCTCTGGGTTTTCTATCCTGTTCCATTGATCTATATTTCTGTTTTTGTGCCAGTACCATACTGTCTTGATTACTGTGGCTTTGTAGTATAGTCTGAAGCCTAGGAACCTGAATCCTCCAGCTCCGTTTTTCTTTCTCAAGATTGCTTTGGCTATTCGGGGTCTTTTGTGTTTCCATACAAATTGTGAAATTTTTTGTTCTAGTTCTGTGAAAAATGCCATTGATAGTCTGATAGGGATTGCAATCAATCTGTAGATTGCTTTGGGTAGTATAGTCATTTTCACAATGTTGATTCTTCCAATCCAAGAACATGGTATATCTCTCCATCTGTTTGTATCATCTTTAATTTCTTTCACAGTGTCTTATAGTTTTCTGCATACAGGTCTTTTGTCTCCTTAGGTAGGTTTATTCCTAGGTATTTTATTCTTTTTGTTGCAGTGGTAAATGGGAGTGTTTCCTTCATTTCTCTTTCAGATTTTTCATCCTTAGTGTATAGGAATGCAAGAGATTTCTGTGCATTCATTTTGTATCCTGCTACTTTACCAAATTCATTGATTAGCTCCAGTAGTTTTCTGGTAGCATCTTTAGGATTCTCTATGTATAGTAACATGTCATCTGCAAACAGTGACAGTTTTACTTCTTCTTTTACAATTTGGATTCCTTTTATTTCTTTTTCTTCTCTGATTGCTGTGGCTAACACTTCCAAAACTATGTTGAATAATAGTGCTGAGAGTAGGCAACCTTGTCTTGTTCCTGATCTTAGTGGAAATCATTTCAGTTTTTCACCATTGAGAACGATGTTGGCTGTGGGTTTGTCATATATGGCCTTGAGGTAAGTTCCCTCTATGCCTACTTTCTGGAGTGTTTTTATCATAAGTGGGTGTTGAATTTTGTCAAAAGCTTTTTCTGCATCTATTGAGATTATCATATGTTTTTTTTCCCTCAATTTAATATGGTGTATCACGTTTATTGATTTGCATATATTGAAGGATCCTTACATTCCTGGTATAAACCCCACTTGTTCATGGTGTATGATCCTTTTAACGTGCTGTTGGATTCTGTTTGCTAGTATTTTGTTGAGGATTTTTGCGTCGATGTTCATCAGTGATATTGGCCTGTAGTTTTCTTCCTTTGTGACATCTTTGTCTGGTTTTAGTATCAGGGTGATGGTGGCCTCGTAGAATGAGATTGGGAGTGTTCCTCCCTCTGCTGTATTTTGGAAGAGTTTGAGAAGGATAGGTGTTAGCTCTTCTCTAAATGTTTGCTAGAATTCTCCTGTGAAGCCCTCTGGTCTTGGGCTTTTGTTTGTTGGAAGATTTTTAATCACAGTTTCAATTTCAGTGCTTGTGACTGGTCTGTTTATATTTTCTATTTCTTCCTGGTTCAGTCTCAGAAGGTTGTGCTTTTCTAAGAATTTGTCCATTTCTTCCAGGTTGTCCATTTTACTGACATATAGTTCCTTGTAGTAATCCCTCGTGATTCTTTGTATTTCTGCAGTGTCAGTTGTTACTTCTCCTTTTTCATTTCTAATTCTGTTGATTTGAGTCTTCTCTCTTTTTTTCTTTATGAGTCTGGCTAATGGTTTATCAATTTTGTTTATCTTCTCAAAGGACAGGCTTTTAGTTTTGTTGATCTTTGCTATTGCTTTCTTCATTTCTTTTTTCATTTATTTCTGATCTGATCTGTATGATTTCTTTCTTTCTGCTAACTTTTGGGGGATTTTTGTTCTTCTTTCTCTAATTGCTTAAGTAAAAGGTTAGGTTGTTTATTTAAGATTTTTCTTGTTTCTTGAGGTAAGATTGTATTGCTATAAACTTCCTTCTTAGAGCTGCTTTTACTGCATCCTATAGGTTTTGGGTCATCATGTTTTCATTGTCATTTGTTTCTAGGTATTTTTTTATTTCCTCTTTGATTTCTTCAGTGATCTCTTGGTTATTTAGTAGTGTATTGTTTAGCCTCCATTTGTTTGTATTTTTTACAGTTTTTTTTCCTGTAGTTGATATCTAGTTTCATAGTGTTGTGGTTGGAAAAGATACTTCATACAGTTTGAATTTTCTTAAATATACTGAGGCTGATTTGTGACCCAAGGTATGATCTATCCTGGAGAATGTTCCATGAGCACTTGAGGAGAAAGTGTCTTCTGTTGTTTTTGGATGGAATGTCTTATAAATACCAATTAAGTCCATCTTGTTTAATGTGTCATTTAACGCTTGTGTTTCCTTATTTATATTCATTTTGGATGGTTTTTCCACTGGCGAAAGTGGGATGTTAAAGTCCCCTAGTATTATTGTGTTACTGTTGATTTCCCCTCTTATGGCTGTTAACATTTGCCTTATGTATTAAGGTGCTCCTATTTTGGGTGCATAAATATTTACAATTGTTATATCTTCTTCTTGGATTGATCCCTTGATCATTATGTAGTGTCCTTCTTTGTCTCTTGTAATAGTCTTTATTTTAAAGTCTATTTTGCCTGATATGAGAATTGCTACTCCAGCTTTCTTTTGATTTCCATTTGTATGGAATATCTTTTTCCATCTCCTCACTTTCAGTCTGTATATGTCCCTAGGTCTGAAGTTGGTCTCTTGTAGACAGCATATATATGGGTCTTGTTTTTGTATCCATTCAGCCAGTCTATGTCTTTTGGCTGGAGCATTTAATCCATTTACATTTAAGGTAATTATCAATATGTATGTTCCTTAATTGTTTTGAGTTTGTTTTTATAGGTCTTTTCCTTCTCTGTGTTTCCTGCCTAGGGAAGTTCCTTTAGCATTTGTTGTCAAGCTCTTTTTATAGTGCTGAATTCTCTTAACTTTTGCTTGTCTGAAAAGGTTTTAATTTCTCCATCAAATCTGAATGAGATCCTTGCTGGGTAGAGTAATCTTGGTTGTACATTTTTCCCTTTCATCACTTTAAATATTTCCTGCCACTCCCTTCTGGCTTGCAGAGTTTCTGCTGAAACATCAGCTTTTAACCTTATGCAGATTCCCTTGTATGTTATTTGTTGCTTTTCCCTTGCTGCTTTTAATATTTTTTCTTTGTATTTAATTTTTGATAGTTTGATTAGTATGTGTCTTGGCATGTTTCTCCTTGGATTTATCCTGTGTGGGACTCTCTGTGCTTCCTGGACTTGATTGATGGCTTCCTTTCCCATTTTAGGGACGTTTTCGACTATAATCTCTTCAAATATTTTCTCAGACCCTTTCTGTTTCTCTTCTTCTTCTGGGACCCTTATAATTCGAATGTTGGTGCATTTAATGCTGTCTCAGAGGTCTCTGAGACTGTCCTCAATTCTTTTCATTCTTTTTTCTTTATTCTGCTCTGTGGTATTTATTTCCACTATTTTATCTTCCAGGTCACTTATCTGTTCTTCTGCCTCAGTTATTCTGCTATTGATTCCTTCTAGAGAATTTTTAATTTCATTTATTGTGTTGTTCATCATTGCTTGTTTGCTCTATAGTTCTTCTTGGTCCTTGTTAAATGTTTCTTGTATTTTCTCCATTATATTTCCAACATTTTGGATCATCTTTACTATCATTACTCTGAATTCTTTTTCAGATAGACTGCCTATTTCCTCTACATTTGTTTGGTCTGGTAGGTCCCTACCTTTCTCCTTCATCTGCTTCATATTTCTGTGTCTTATCATTTTGTTTAACTTACTGTGTTTGGGATCACCTTTTCACAGACTGCAGGTCCGTAGTTCCAGTTGTTTTTGGTGTCTGCTGCCAGTGGGTGAGGTTGGTTCAGTGGCTTGTGTAGGCTTCCTGGTAGAGGGGACTGATGCCTGTCCTCTGGTGGGAGGGGCTGGATCTTTTCTTTCTGGTGGGCAGGGTCGAGTCTGCTGGTGTTTTTTGGGGTGCCTGTGAACTTAGTATGATTTTAAACAGCCTCTCTGCTAATGGGTGGTGTTGTGTTCCTGTGTTGCTAGTTGTTTGGCAAGGGGCGTCCAGCCCTGGAGCTTGCTGGCTGTTGGGTGGAGCTGGGTCTTAGCATTGAGACAGAGATCTCTGGGAGAGCTCTTGCCAATTGATATTATGTGGGGCTGGTAGGTCTCTGGTGTTTCAATGTCCTGAACTCGGCTCTCCCACCTCAGAGCCTCAGGCCTGACACCAGGCCAGAGCACCAAGACCCTGTCAGCCACACGTCTCTGGGAATTCAGGCAAAGTCGGCAGGAATCAGCTCCAAATAGTAAGACCTCCAGCTTACTAACCAAGTGGAAATGCTTCCAATTCTGCAGTCTTTTCCTGTCTTAAAATATATTAATTCTAATCTCAAATTGATTGATAGTTTTGGGTATAAAATTCTAGGCTGAGTTATTCCCAAAAGCCAAGACATGGAAATAGTCTAAATGTCCATTGATGGATAAATGTATAAATAAAATGTGGTATATACACAATGGAATATTATTCAGTCATAAAAAGAAGGAAATTCTGTTTTTGTGAGAACATGGATGGACCTTGAGGGCACTTTGCTAAGTGAAACAAGTCAGACAGAGAAAAAAAGTTCTTCATGCTCTTTTATACAGAATCTAAAACAGCTGTACTCATAAAAATAGACAGTAGAAAAGTTGTTGCCAGGGGCTGGGGGTTGGGGGAAATAGGGAGATGTTGATCAAAATGTATAAACTCCCAGCTACAAGATGGATAAGTTCTGGGGATCTAATGTATAGCATGGTGGCTATAATTAACAATACTGTATTATATACTTGAAAGTTTTTAGGAGAGTAGATTTTAAATGTTATCACCACACACACACACACACACACACACACACACACACACAAAGGTAATTATGTGAGGAAATGGAGATGTTAACTAACCTTATTGTGGTAACCATTTTGCTATATATATGTATCAAATCATGAAAAAATAAATAAATTAATTTAAAAAATCCTGGGCTGAAAACAAATGATCATTGAACTTTAAAATATTGTTCTCTAGCATATGCTTTTACTGACAAGAAGTCTGCTTTTCTCCCTGGAGGCTATTTTCCCCCAGCTTTACTGAGATATAATTGACATATAATATTGTGTAAGTTAAGGTGTACACAGTGTTGATTCCAGGTATATATTGCAAACTTATTACCACCATAGTGTTAGCTAATAAAGCCTTCAGGTACAGACTTCCCTGGAGGTTTTTATGATCTGCTCTTATTATTTTTTTATGTTTTAATTTTTTTACAATGATTTTCCTAAGTGTGATTCTTATTTACATCACTTGGCATTTGGTAGAATTACCCATTTTAAATTCACACTCCAATTTGGAAAAAAATTTTTTTTCTTGCTTTGTTGTTCTGATTATTTCTCCTCTCTATTCTCTCTTCTCAATACTCTTATCCTTTGGATTTGGATCTTCTGTATTCATCTCTTAAGTCTCTTATCTTTTCCCATGTTTTCCCTTCCTTTATCTTTTCTTCCAAGTTCTAGGGAACAAACTACATGATATGTTCCTATCCTTCTATTGAAGTTCTATTCTGGAAACTTGATTTTTAACTCAATCTGATACTCTCTCACGTCACATGTGAATGAAACTAAAGGCTCTGTTACAACCCTGGACTTCTTTCCAAACTGCTCCTGTCATGCATTTTCTACTTGGCTCCTGCTTGCTTGGATTTCCCTCTGATTTGCAGTCCTATTTCTCACCTTTGCTTTTGGCACAGGAAATTCCTAAACAATATTTTGTAAGCTGCTCTGAGACCTCTCTTTAGAGCCCATAGGGTCTTGGCACCATATGTGCTTCTAAGAGCACTGCTACTCTCAGACCCATTTATGGTCAGCTGATCATTTGTGTTAAGGTGACTCCTTTTATAGAGTAGAGAACAATTTGTAAATTAAATCATCTCTCTTAACTTTTCTTTTGCCATAGTTACAAAATTCCTTGAGTCAGGTTTGATGAAATGAGTAGGCACTTCTATTACATGAGGTAAAAACAGTAAGAAAAAGTAACAGATTTCATGGCCACTGTCTTTCAGACCCTGGGTCAATGATGTGTGGCTTACAAAGCAGGCAGTTGTTCACAATGCAGTAAACTGCCACAGAGGGCTACTGTCTCTGAGCATAAATTTGGGTGATTCATTTCTATTCCAGGCTGAATCAAAATAATGATAATGAAATTGATGATATGAACTGCATGAGAGAAATGAGCTGCATTTTGTGTTATAGACGTATTTTGTAGGTGAGAAAGCAGAACTCAGGGACGTCTTGCCAGAGGTTCACATCTAGTAAATGTCATAGCTTTGCATGTCCCTTCCTCTCTACATCTCCTTATACTCTCTGCTGCCTGAATTAACCTCCCTTCTTTGAAATAGCTAATGACTATTTCAAAGCCATTAGCAGTAGAGCATGGTGGTTAAGACCCTGAGCTCTAAAGTCAGACAGTTATGAATTTGAAATCCTGCTCCATCACTTAGAGACCTTGATTCACGTTAGTGACCTGTTCTATCTCTGTGGCCTTAGAAAGTGACTGTGCCCATCTAGATCCACTTTCTACCCTCTCCACCTTTCTCTCTTCCCCAGTAGTCTGACCTGAGCATATTTATCCACAGGCTTAGGACTCCTGATTGGTTTTTAGCTAAGTAGAGCATGGGAAGAGAATGAAGATGGATTACTTATCCCCCCTCATCCTCCCTTGCATTTCCCATAGGCCGGCTGCATCCCTCTGTAGAAGGGGATCCTGTCAGATAGACCTCCTGACTTGGCTCTCCTTCTGGCTTCTGGTAATCATTCTCTCCTTCTCCAGGGTTAGGATTAGTAATGGTCCCAACATTACTAGCATCAGGGTACTGCATTATTCCTTATGATTTCCTTACACTCTGCCTATACTTTGGCAAATAGGGTTTTTATTAAAACCTCCTCCAATTAATTAACCTATTTTTGAATGCTCCATCTGTTTCCTGCCAGGACCCCACAGATATATCTATGGCCCTCAACTTTTTATGTAAAATGAGTATAAGAATATTATTCACCTTATGGATTTGTTGTGAGGATTAAAGGAGACAGTGGCCCTAAAGCATCAAGCATAATATACAGAAAGTACTTGATACGTTTTAGCTATTACTATTAATTTTAACAATGTCATTCCGTTTAGGTTAAGGTCAAAGTTCACCTATTATTGACTATACTTTCAAGTTCAGTGTTTCTAATATTTATGCATACTGGGTTTTTCCCACTTTCTTTTCTCTTTTCTCTCATGCTTTGTTCCTTCAACTAACTAATATGCTTCTTAAAAGATAACTAGTAGGTTAATGCTAAAGAATCATTTATTAATAAACAGGCTGAAAGAGATTCTGGTTTAAATATAGGTATGAGTTCCTATTGCTAATACAGCAGTCATGGACAAAAAAAAGTAAAAATAAAAATACGTGTCTATTGTGGGTGGTAAACTGAAACCTGCCCACAGGTTTCAGGTAAGAACTTAGTGAGTGAATTAATATATTCTCTGTATATGGAGGTAAGAACAGAAAATCTCTTTACAAATAGAATAAATCTTAACCTGCTTAGAACTGTGACGTTCTGGCAGGAGTTAGTAAGATGAACTGGTTGACCTTAGCTTTCCTAATCTTTCATTCTATGATTGATCTTGACAGAAAGAGAAAGTCGCAGAGAAGCTGTCCAGAGGCAGACCAGTCATCAGTACCTAATACCATGAAGTTTTAGTCTTTGTTCATCTAAATACAGAGCATTGCTTTGTACAAAGAAGAATGGAAAAACATCTCGGGAACAGATGTAAGAAAGCATTCTTTTCCTTTTTAGCAAAAATGTGGTTACCGTAGGCCACCACAGTCAGGACCAGAGGACACCATGCTGGCTAACGGAAACCAGATGCTCTGGTAAAGGAAGGCATGGATAAATATGAATTATTTTCAGCTGAATGACCTTCAATTATCTCCCTTAATGTTGAGCCCCAGTCCTCTGCCATAATCTTCCTTTGGTTACCTAACGAAGAGAACAACAAAGGCGCTCCATGATAGAGTGATTTATGGAGGACATGTACAAGGGCCATCTATGGTATGTGAGAAAGGGAGGGAGAGAGAGCTGGAGAGCAAGAGAGAGAGATTGAGAATTAGTTCAAGATCAAAAATAAAAACCCAGGAAATACAGTTTTGTGGGTAGAGTCCTGGCTAGGAGCCAAGAGTCCGGGGTTCCAGTCCTTATTTTGGTACTGATTCATTGTGACATATTGGACCACTTCAAATTATATTTATTATGAATCTAATCTCTTAGCCTCAGAATACCAAGATTTCCCACCATTGCAAAATGGGGCTGATATTTGTAGATTTCCTAATTTCCAGGAATGCTATGAGACTTGATAGTCATTTTCCTTCACACTAGCTCTACAATCCCAGGGTTGTTTCCTTTATCTCTATATGGGACTGTATGCTATCCTAGGCCCATAGTTAAACATCTTGAAGATGTCAAGCTTGAATAGTCATTTTCCTTTTCCCAAACGGAACGTGTTCTTAACCAACTTCCCTTTACCAAACCACTTTTTCGTCACAATGGCTATATCTTAATAACTATTACATCCTTTTTTTTTTTTTTTAAAGGAGGTGGTGGGGGTGGTGTGGTGGCAGGAACTCTTCGTAGTAAGAAAATTGTTCATGGGAAATGTAATCTTTTAGGGAAGATTTACTTCTAGACTTACCCCATCTCTTTCTTTGAATTTTGCTAAATTTTTCTCAGCAATTTCAACACCCACAAGAACATCTCCACCTACATATCTTACCAAATGCAGACAAAGTTAAATTCATCTTGTTTCTTTTTTTTGACTCTCCTCGACTCTGTCTCTCTCTTTTCTTCCACTTTAATTTCTCTTTTTCTGATCTATTTCTCTTAACAGATCCATGATTTTTCTAGAAATCCAGGTTTGGTAGAGTCTCTTCCTCTCCCTTATTAAGTTTACTGATTCTGGTATAATCACTATCAAGAAATCAGAGAAGGTTTATTTTATGGTCCTTGACTGAGGCCTAAGGCTAAGAGGAGCTCTGGGAAATGAATAACAAAGACCAGATCCCATCCACTTTAACTTTCTCAACAAATATCTCTCTTATCAGTTTTCCTCCTCTGCCTCCTAGATAATCATTTTCTCCCTCTGGATATTTCTTAAAAAGCACGCAAATGTGTTATAATTATTTCTTCCATTTAAAAAACTGTCCCCCCCACCCCCGCAAGAGAAACAAAAATAAAAACTTAAAACTACTCTATGAGTTCCCTAGGGCTGCTATAACAAAATGCCACAGACTGGGTGGTTTAAACACCAGAAATTTATTTTCTCACAATTCTGGAGTCTAGAAGTCCAAGATCAGGGAGTTAGGTTTGGTTTTTCCTGAGGTCTGTCTCCTTGGCTGGCAGATGGCTACCAGCTCGCTGTGGTCTTCACATGGTCTTCCCTCTGTGTGCGTGTATCCCTAATGTCAATCTCTGTGTGTCCTAATCTCCCCTTCTTATAAGGATACTAGGCATATTATATTAGGGCCCACCCTAACTGCCACATTTTAACTGAATTACCTCTTTAAGGGCCCTATCTCCAAGTGTAGTTGCATTCTGAGATACTGAGGGTTAAGGCTTCAACATATGAACTTTGCAGGGACACAATTCAGTCTACAACAGAAACCAAGAGCAACAAAAATTCTAAGAACCAGTTTTTACCCCACTTCCTTCTACTACTACCACCTGATTTCCTGCTCCCCTTTTCAGAAAATCTTCTCAAAAGAATTGTGTATACTTGCTGTCTCCAGCCTTTCCTCTCCCATTCTCTCAACGCCACTCCATTCAGTTTTTTGCTTTCACCAGTCCACTGAAACTACTGTGGTCAGGGTCACTCACAACGTTGATGATAAATCCAGTGGTCACTCTCAGCGCTCATTTTACTTGATAGAGCACCAACAGCTGACACTGCTGATGGACCCTCTTTCTTGATACCCTCTACTCATTTGGCTTCCAGAACACACACTCTCTTGGTTTTCCTCCTGCCTTCCTGGTTATGCTCTCTCAATCTCTTTTGGTGGTTCCTCCTCTTTCACCAGAACTATTAATGTTGTAACAGCCCAGATTCTCCTCTTTATCAACATTTATCCCCTTGGTGAACTTATCCAGTTTCACACTTTTAAATACCATCATTATGCTAGATTCCCAAGTTTATATCTCTAGCCCTCTGTCCAGAATTTTAAATGCCTATGTATCATTTCCATATGTATATAATATGTACAAAATTGAACTCCCAAGCCTGTCCCGTATGTTACCTCCTTCACCTCAATTTTTGGCAGCTCTATCTTTCTGGTTGCTGGGATCAACCATATTGAGTCATCCTTGACTCCTCTCTTCTCACATTCCATATTTTATTCACCGTGAAATCCTGTTGGCCCTACTAACAAACGTATTTAGAATCAGACCACTTCTTGCTACCTCTGTTACTACTAATCTGTGCCCAGACATGATCTTACCTCACTTGGATTACTGTAATTGCCTCCAAAATAGTCTCCCTGATTCCATACTTGACTCCCTAAAATCTATGCTCAGTAAAGCAGCCAGAGTGATGCTTTCAAAATACAAGTCAAAAAAAAAAAAAAAAAAATGCAAGTCAGATCCAGTCAGTCCTAGACCTAGAACCCTCCAATGACTCCACATGTCACTCACTGGAAAAGCCAGTCTTTATATGGCCTAGAGACCCTTCATGTTCTGCCCTCTCTTCTATCTTTGATCTTATCTTTTAGTCTTCACCCCCTCACTTGCTGCGTCACTCACACTGGTCTCATTTTTTTTCTAGAACACAACAAGAACATTCCTGCCTCAAGGCTTTTGAGCTAGTGGGTTCATCTGGAGCATTCTTCTTCCAGATACTCACATAGATAACTCACTCCTTTCCCTCAAGCCTTTGCTCGTTATGTCCTTTTCATCAGGCTTGCCCTGACCGCCTTTTAAAAATTGTAAATTGCCTCAAACCCAACTCCACCCTTGTGATCCCTCTGACTTTATTCTATTTTTATCTATTTAATTACTTATCTATTCAGTAGAACTTATCACTTTCTAATGTAATACATAATTCGCTCAATTATTATGTTTAATATTTTCATGTTTTTATCCTCTATAATGTCAGCTCCAGGAGGGTAGTGATTTTTTTTATCTGTTCACAAAGCACTTAGACTAGGTCCTGGCAAATGTAGTTATTCAATAAATACATGCTGAAAGAATAAATGGGTGATTTGGGAAAAATTAGCTCTAGAGGAGAAAATTCTTTAAGCTGAGTTCTCACATCATCGAGAGGATATTATATTTCTATGATCTGTGTCACTAACTTGGTGGATCAACAAAGACCCTCATGGGCTCTTTAGGACCTGGGAAAAAAGTTTTTAAAAAATAATTGAAAAAAAGAATATGAAAAAGAATATATACATGTATAACTGAATCACTTTGCCCTACAGCAGAAATTAACACAACATTGTAAATCAACTATACTTCAATAAAATATTTTAAAAAATGAAGACCTGGAAAGACCACCTTGAAGACAAAACTTTCAAGGAAAGCTTGGAATCACCTCAGCAAAACGCCACACTTGCCTGAAGCCTCTTGTCAGTATAACCCTCACTCTAACGGACCACAGTCCTAAAGTCTGCCTCACATTCTCTGACGTTTTCCTCTACTATCTTCCTCCATCTATGGTGAGAAACTATAGGTGACTTAACCATGAAAGTCATTGGTCATCTTGATTCTGCCTGTTTGTTCACTCCTGACACTAAAGGTCCTGCAGGTGTCATTCCCTAACTCACTTCCAATTCATGCTAGCCTCCCATCCAGGTCTTTGATGACACATTTTACCATATTGACTAAAACAGGCAGCAATATTTGTCACATTTAATAGTATCATGACATTTTAGCAGTCACCTCCTTCTGGAAGATGTTTATTCAGTTTTATACTGGTCCAAATTCATCTCCCAGCCCCGGTCTTCTTCCTCTAACTTACTCTTTGTATTGTTTTAGGTTAAGCTTTTGAAAATACAGCTCTGATTTCATCAGACCTTGAATAGCTCCCAAAGACTGCTGAATAAATTCCAAATCCCTTTGCTTGCTGTTCAAGGCTGTCTATAATCCAACCAGAGTCCACCTTATCAGCCCCATTTTTCACTATGTCCCTATGCATACCTTAAACCTTAGACAAAATGGAACACTTGATACTCATTGAACAGATCTAGTAGATTTCCTGCTTTCATGCCTTTCTCATATTGTTAATTCCACTTAGAGTGCCCTTTCTCCCTTTACACCATCTGAATTGCTTCTATCAGACTGAGTTTGAATATCATCTACTTTATAAAATTACCCTAAAACATCCTTCAATGAAGAGATATTTCCTTTCACTGAACTCCCACAACGCTTTATCTGAACCTCTCTTTTGGCAATGATCACTTCTGCTTTCCGTTATATTTATATGTATAGCTGTCCTTATTTTCTCTCTGCCCACTCACTTACCCACACTGCCCCTAGACTGAGAGTTTCTCCCTCACCAGGGTGGATTTTATTATCCTGGTGTCTTCTACAGTTCTTAGCTCCTTGCCTAGCACCTCAGAGTCACAGTTATGAATCTGTTGAATAGATGTTGAATAAGTTTCCAATTTTCTCTATCAGGTTGTGTAACTCTGTACTGCCTCCTTTATCCTCCTGTATCCCTTTGCTCTTATGACACCCTACTCTTCTGCCATCTGTTTTATTTTCCTCTCTGGTTCTTTTTGGCTTTGACTTCATTTTAGATCTCATGCTTTAAGCTATCCAGTGAAGTATGTACGTAAATTAGTAAAGGCCTCAAACCATTTCCTCATGTGTACACTCACCAAATTAGTTAATGTATATTTAATGCAGAAATACATATTCTGTTTATAGCCCTAATCTTTGTATTGTGTGTCATACAGTTTAAAAGTGGGCCAATATTTATTTTCTCATACAATTGTGAAGGTCCAACTGGAAATTCTTAAAGAACAGAAGGTGTTCTGATTTTTTTTTTTTTTTTTGGTGATCAGAAGTACTAAAAACCAAACACCTTGAATGATCCATGCTGGTCATATTTTCAAATATCCTCTCCTGGTGTAAGAACATGTGACAAAGTTTTGGCTTCAGATATTATGGTTGCTGTGGTAAACAGTTTATATGCTTAGATCCCTTCTTGTTCTTGGGTACTGGGGGTCCTGAGTGAGAGGAGGAAAGGTTTCATATCACCAGAAAGAGTGAAAAAAACAGTAATTGGCTTTGCTGGCATACATTCATTTTTGGCAGGCTTTTCTTTCCACTTGGAGGAAAGTAACTGTCTGAGAAATGACTAACCAACTAGCATTTATTGAGCATCTACTCTGTATCGAGCCATGTGCTAAATTAGAGAGACCTTGAAGAAAGACACTCATCCTTGTAATCACTTTCTTCAATCCAACAGGGCCAAATTTAATCTACTCATTAAAAAAATGTATGGATCCTTTGCTATGTACCAGGCACAGTGCTAGGCACTGGGTATATGAAGGTGAATATGTCTGGTTATCTGATTTCAAGGAACTTATAATGATGAGAAATAGACAAAGAAGAATGACTACAAAAATTTAACCACAATACAAGGCCAAATGTAGTAAAATAGCCAGTGAATGGTAGAGGCTGTGAGTACTGAAGGAGTTTGCAGGGAGATGAGTTTAGGATGGGTGGTTTAGGGGGCCTAGAACTGAATCCCCAAACCCAGCCCAACTGATGATTCCAAAAATTCTATTGAGATTAAATTCTTGTTCTATGGTCCTGCAAGTACAGAGTCGTAGGTCAGCTTATCGTGAAGAATGTTCTTATACCATTTTTAGAGTTAAAACTAGGATAGCTGCCTGGATTAATTTTGGGGTATGTGACTCTCTGACCCTCTGAACAGAGATTGTATTGACATCCTGTGCAGCTATGAACCTTCCCTTTCTACTCTTTGTGAGACCTTGGGAAATAAATCCTAAATGAGTGTGGCAAGAAAGTCTGTAAAATGATCTGCCTATGCTTATTAAAAGGTAGTGAAGTCTCTCTAACCAAAAGATGAGTTCTTTGCATCTGGGAAAGAGAGAGTTGGAATCTATTCTGTATCATCTATCATAAGCTTCTAGCTGCGGTCAAAGAGTTGAGTATTTATTACAAGCAATGATGGAAGAGGCAAGAAGAGCCCAGTTTGATTTTCCAGATCTAAGGCTGCATTTTGAGCCGCCACTTAGAAAAATGCTTTGACTTAAATACTGAGCCAACTTGATTTGGAACTGTCACCACCAAGAGAGAAAATATCTGGAATACTTGCAATGTCATTTCTGGGTAGTCTGTCTTTTATGACTTGTCGTGCATTACTAAAGAGAGACAAGTGAATACTGTGTAGGATTGGGGACTACATGAAACCATTAGTGCTGTCATAGCAGGCAGAAACAGGACCACCAGGCAGAGCAGAAGACCACCCAACACAAAACATGAGTTCCCATTAGCAACATTGTTGAAACTGTATGCTCTTGACACTTACATTTCAGAATGTTGAGCCACCAAGCATGCTGTAGGATAATTATTGCTTTGTGATGATATTTAGTGACTCTCACAATGTGGACCACCAATTCTGGTGTGGGTTTCTTCTTTTTTATTAGCACCATCTGAGAATGTCTGTGGTAGAGACTTTGGTGAATTTCATCTGTCCTGTGGCCAAAAGAATGAAAGGAAGAACAATTTAGTTTGTTAATATGGAAGAGTTCAGCAACAAAAAGCCCATGACACATGTCTGAAAGAGGCTTCATTGAGGGCTTTTTTTTTCTCCTTTTTTTCCCAAACAAATCATACCAGAATGTTTTACTACCACTTCTTAAAGTACACTCTGTATGCAAATAGTCTTGTACTCATTTCAGAGCTGTGGTGGGATCTTTTATCCAGCAAAATTTTCTGGTCACTATTTCTATCGCAGACCCAGCTGTCTCCTGGTTAATAAAACAAACTAAAACCAAACACTTTTCTTTTTCCCCAGAAGAAATCAATATGATTGCTCAAGATAAGTTCTTTACCTTTTCTTTTATTTTATATTTTGTAAAGGAAAAGCCAGTCCAATTTCTCTCCATTTCTCCCCTTGTTCTCAGACTCTTTTCTTTGCCTTTATATCATTTTATTCTTCTTCTTATACTGAGTGTGTTGGTCAAATTTTTAAATCTGAATTCACCAATACTAATTCTTGTCTAACTTATTTCCTGATGGCAAAATTTTTGATGAGTTTTTTTATTGTTGATACTTTCTCCTCTTGTATTCTAGTTTGCTCAGTTAACATTTTGTTGAAGTTTATTTACAGATTTCCCTAGATGTTCACAATCATTACCCAACTTCTTTTCTCTCTCACATTTATGATTTCAACATCTTTTACATTCAACTTATTTTCAAGGACGTTTCCATTTTATTTGAGAGTTTTGGATTCAAAGAGAATGAATAACTAATCCTTAAATCAGTAACTCAGCAACTTAGTTTTCTAATTGGAACTTACTTAGTTTCCAGATTTTGTTGTGAAGTTGATTTAGCACGTTATTGTTGTCATTGTTCATAAAATCAACATTTAATGGAAGCAACAAAGAAGTACCTTAACATAGAGAAATGTTGACTTTTATATCTAACACATAAATCTCTTGATTCAAAACCTTTGACAAAAATAAATCAAAACTGAGTTATCTTTCTGTGAAACCAATCTCTAGAGCAGTGTCACTAGTAGAACTGGGGCTCTTTAACCATTCCAGTCTATTGCTTGAGTAAGCAACACTGCTGTGTTACAGGCAAGATTCTGGTCCAATTAGCGTTTGTGCAGAGGGGATACACCTTCTAAACCTTTCCAATTCAATGAGAGCAGAGTAGTAGGCATCTTACACAGTGCACAACTATAAATATTTGATGAACAAATGGCAAGAGATGAACGCATAACTAGAGAATGATATAGACAAAAGAAGAGGCAAAATTGTAAAAGAGCTAGATCTGGAAGGAAAAAGTCATGAAATTTATGGATTTTATAGTTGAAATCCCTGTTTCACCTCTACATATGCGTGATTTGTTTTTGAACCCACTGTACATGCCACGATTCCCAGGAACTCATCCCAAATTGAATTCCATCCTGGAATGCTGAGGTTTTCAAATACTAAATTATTCACCAGTTATGGAACAATCCAAAATTCTCCTCAATTTACCCAAGCCTCTTCTGACCATCATTTCCTGGGTATCCTTATAAGAAATTCTGAGTTTCTCATGTTGGTATATAAACTCTCTGGCTTCACTTGTGTGAGTTTATCTTCTTTCTCACTCAGGAGATTTCTCTGCTTTCCCATGCCCTGCATCATTCTTTCATCTGCAGGGGCTGATCTGTCCATTTCCTGTGGGGTAGACTCTTGGCCCAAATGTGTGTAATTATGAAGTTTCCCCTGGGGTGTAGGATGGTGGGAGGGGTAGTTCTTGGTGCCTGGTGTACACAGTCTGTGTCTCAAGAGAAGAATCATAGAAAACAATTAACTGAGCATTTGTCAAAAATGCTGGCACGTGCATATGTCTTTTAGCTCCCAAAAGATTTGCCTTCTGCTTTGCTAACCTCAGGATACTGGCCAGCCACAGGGAGAGACTGCCAAGCACATCCAGCTCATGTAGCAAGAGGCTGCTCCACTTGACTATCTGGAAATCATTCTTTCACTCACTTGGGAGGTTCTGGGGCCTCTTTCTTTCCTCAGAAACAAGGCCCACCCAAATGATTTCAAGGGTATGTTGCAGCACAGTTTCCACAGGCAGACAAGCTGTGAAAGCTGGAAATCTGCAGCTCCTCTCCTTCCCCATTTAGTGCAGAACATTCTTTTCCCAACCACATAGGTTTACAGTCTCCCAAGACCTTTCTCGTGAAAGGCAATAGAACCCAGTGTCAAGTTAAGTTAAGATGAATAATTAGGAAAATCTGTAGCTACTGAGAATGAAGTTCCTAGATGAGCATCAGCACTGACCACAGGAGGTGAGGGTTTGCCTTTTTTCTATCTGTTGTCAGGAATGATGAAGAGAAGCGGAGGGCCCTGGTTTGCCTCTCGAGTTCTCAGCTCCATTTCTCAGTGTTGCCAATGGTGCATTGGGTAGAGGATGAAGCTTCCTTCCTATTTCTCTTTCACTGGTGGGCTGGTGGTGAGCTGGCCACATTCAGAAGGGAAACAGAAGGGAAATTACTAAATGTTAAGGTCCTACCCTGGTCAGCGCATGAGCTGGAGATCTTCACCTGCGGTACTGCTCCAAGTGGTCTGCAAGCCAAGGACACCAATGTGAAAATAATTTCCATCTTTTGCTCTGAACTTCTCTTCTCCTTATCTCAGATCAAAATGGCCTTTCTTTATCAAGCACATATAATAAAACTGTGAAAGCATGACCAATAAAAAATAGAAATTCAATGAAAGTAAATTTATGCCTGACGGTTCTTTTTTTTCCCCATTTCATTACTTCCTTTCCATTCTCTAAACTGGAAGTAATATTTCAATAATGGTCTTTCTAGTCTATATATCTAACCACAGTACTTTCTTGCTTTAAAACTTCCAATGGCTTGCCACCATCTGTAAAGTAAATGGTCCCTAGCATGATGCCACACACTTGAACTCAAGCCTTGCTGAATTATTCCAGCTCCCTAAGCCATCAGGTCCTTTTCTGTTCTACTCCTGTGCAAATGCTACTCTCTTTATTTGGAATGCCTTCATTTCACTATGCTTCCAAAAACACTACTTCAAAATGCAGCTCGGAAGTCACCCTACTCACAAGCCCTCTTCAACCATCCCCTCCCTCTTCCCCACCAGCAGAGTTGTGCTTGCTCTTGGCACCACGGAATTGTGTACGTACTTCTTTTAAAATATACCGTACTGTTTTGCTGGTGTTATTATTGCTATTGCTCATGTTGTTCATTTGCATGTCTTCTTCTCCAGTAGAATGTGATTTCCTCTGGAGCAGGAGTTTTTTACTATTGTCATATTAACCTCAGGAGTTCTAAATGCCTGCCATAACTGTGGGTGTCAGGAGCCAAAGTCTTGCAAATGCTTAGTGATTCCTGAGAAATAGTCTCCACTGAAGTTGAAATTTGTGTCTCCATTCTGTTTCCTGTCCTACGTCTGTTTCCCATTCAGTCAACAAACACTTATCAGGCACTACTTGCTCTTTATTCTTTTCTTTAATTTTTGATCTTATCTTTCCCCTATTTGTGGGAAAATTCTTAGACCATAAATCAGAGAACATTGATTACTGGCTATGTTTTTCAGGCAAGTCTCTGAGCTCTAGTTTCCTTATTTATGAAATGGGAAGAATAGCACCTCCCTACCAGAACTTACAGAGCCATTGAGTAAATCAAATAAAACAATTTCATGAGTAACTTATAATAATTATATTTTCTACTTGTATTGTTTCTGCTGTTTTCCTGGCCTTTAACTGTCAATGTCTTTCCTCCATAGTGCTTCTTTCTTAACAATGTATTTTCTTCCTGCTTTTTAACTTTCCTTCTCTTTCCATAATATTCTTTTCATGCTCCTCTTTCACAAGTGCCACCCTTTTCACTGGTCTCTTCAAAATCATTTTTGAAAGTCAGTCACTGTACATCACAGCTCCTTGGGACTGTCACATTCTTTTTTCTCTGCTGCCCTATTAGCTGCCTTATAAACATCTTAAAAAATGTTTTTCCCTTTGGGAAAAACATGAAAATTCAGGGGAAATTTAAACTTGTGCCTGGAATCAAACAGATGTACAATTCTCCTTTCAGAGAGTTGTGATCTTTGAGAATAAGGTCCTTAGTGACTAGCAGGAAGGTTTCTAGGGTCCAATTGATCAGGGACTAAAAATTCTCTTCTCCCCATGCTGCTGTTATAATTAATGGTCTGACAACATGACTAAAATTTTGTCCCTTTCCTATTTCAGTTATTCTTATTTTTTATTTATTTAATTAATTTATTTATTTATTTATTTATGGCTGTGTTGAGTCTTCGTTTCTGTGCGAGGGCTTTCTCTAGTTGCGGCAAGTGGGGGCCACTCTTCATCGCGGTGCGCGGGCCTCTCACTATCGCGGCCTCTCTTGTTGCGGAGCACAGGCTCCAGACGCGCAGGCTCAGCAATTGTGGCTCACGGGCCCAGTTGCTCCGTGGCATGTGGGATCTTCCCAGACCAGGGCTCGAACCCGTGTCCCCTGCATTGGCAGGCGGATTCTCAACCATTGCGCCACCAGGGAAGCCCCAGTTATTCTTAGTTCTTAATTTTTATTTGCTCAATAATTTATTTGTTCAATATTGAGCACCTACTTTACACCAGACGTTTGCTTGGTATTGTGTTATTTTTCTTTTTATTAAAGTATAGTTGTATAATATTATGTAAGTTTCAGGCATACAATATAGTGATTCACAATATTTAAAGGTTATGCTCCATTTATAGTTATTATAAAATATTGGCTATATTCCCCATGTTGTACAATATATGCTTGTAGCTTATTGTATACCTAATAGTTAATCCCCTACTCCTCTTAATCCCCTACCCCTATCTTGCCCTTCCCATCTTCCCTCTCCCCTCTGGTAACCACTAGTTTGTTCTCTGTAACTGTGAGCCTGTTTCTTTTTTGTTGTATTCACTAGTTTGTTGTATTTTTTAGATTCCACATATAAGTGATATCATACAGTACTTGTCTTTTTCTATCTGACTTATTTCACTTAACATAATGACCTCCAAGTCCATCCATGTTGTTGCAAATGGCAAAAGGTACTGTATTTTTATGAAAGGCGTGGTCCTCACTCCCAGGGAGCAAACAGTCCAGTGGGGATAAAGAGAATCATGCTGGTGATTACAAGACATATTTGGGGGACACATGGCTGAGTTTTGGTCTGATTTGTTCCCTGATATACGCACAGCAAAGGCAGTGCCTTGGACATAGTAGGTGCTCAATAAATATTTGTTGAATTTATGAATACATTTTGAAATTTAAAATGTTGAATAGGAGTTAAGCAGTTAAAGGAAGTGGAATAGGGTGTTGGAACAGGCAAAGGGAACAGCATATGAAATGGCCCAGTGGCAATAGAAAGCATAACAATTATGGGGAACTACAGATTTCTTTTTGGCAAAGGCTTAGAGTGAGGGATGGGTGTGATGAGAGTTGAGCCCAGTAAATCTAGGTGTTCCTTGATAACGACCACCAACTACTATTTACCTTCCTTATATCAGGTGCTTTACATACATTATCTTAAAACCTTACAACAACCCTATGAAAACAACTAATATTCAGCCTCTTTTGTTCATTTCAACCCGATTTCACTTAACTACAAGTGGTTGTAGTATTTGAGAACTGTAGTATACTTGACCCTGGCCATATACTTCTCTGATGACAGACAAGGTGACCAGACCCCTGCACTTGAGTTCAGCTGCCTCTAGAAAAAAGACTTCAGGTTTAGAAGTGTTCTTTCAGTTGCTCTCAGACTCTCATTCTCTGGGAATAAATTTGAGAGGACCCTAGGTAATAAATGATCTGTAGCTTTCAACTGTGGTGCAATGTTTCATTGAGTAGTTGGATGCCAAATTTCAGTAAAATGTGGAATAAGTAAACCAGAGGAAGTCTAACTGGAGCATAGTTCTACTTGGAAAAAAGAACTCTGGGAAAACACTATGTTCTCTGGCTAAACCATCAAAAGGTATGAGTTCTGAAGTGGGCTAGAGCAGAAGAGCAGCAAAATTATGACTATTTTAAATTCTAAGAACTTTCAAATTAGTGGTTGGAAATTTACTCTGGGGGTTATCATTAAGAGGTTTCAAGAGTCTTAGACTTCTTGTATTGGAAAGGATCTTATAGATCTTGAAGTCTGACTTCCTTGTTTGGTAGATGTGGAAACTGAGGTCAAAGAAGTTCAATGTCCCATAGCTGTGCATGGAGGTCAGTGTTCTCTCTACTGTACCACATTATCTCCTGATAATTTTAGGTATTACTATTCTAATGTGAAAAGCTCTTTTTATTTCTTTTATTATTTTTTTAACATCTTTATTGGAGTATAAT
The DNA here is from genome assembly GCF_028023285.1 of Balaenoptera ricei. Classification (NCBI taxonomy): domain Eukaryota; kingdom Metazoa; phylum Chordata; class Mammalia; order Artiodactyla; family Balaenopteridae; genus Balaenoptera; species Balaenoptera ricei. Next base: position 132,585,471 of record NC_082639.1, read on the forward strand.
TGCTTTAAAACTTTGTGTTAGTTTCTGCTGTATGACAAAGTGAATCAGCTATATGTATACATATATCCCCATATACCCTGCCTCTTGCATCTCACTCCCACCCTCCCTACCCCACCCCTCTAGGTGGTCACAAAGCACCGAGCTGATCTCCCTGTGCTATGTAGCTGCTTCCCACTAGCTATTTTACATTTGGTAGTGTATATATGTCAATGCCATTCTCTCACTTCGTCCCAGCTTACCCTTCCCCGTCCCCGTGTCCTCAAGTCCATTCTCTACATCTGCGTCTTTATTCCTGTCCTGCCCCTAGTTTCTTCAGAACCATTTTTTTCTGCTTTTGTTTTTGTTATAGAGTCCATATATATGTGTTAGCGTATGGTATTTGTTTTTCTCTTTGTGACTTACTTCACTCTGTATGACAGTCTCTAGGTCCATCCACCTCACTACAAATAACTCAATTTCATTTCTTTTTATGGCTGAGTAATATTCCATTGTATATATGTGCCCCATCCTCTTTATTCATTCATCTGTCAGTGGACACCTAGGTTGCTTCCATGTCCTGGCTATTGTAAATAGTGCTGCAATGAACATTGTGGTACATGACTCTTTTTGAATTATAGTTTTCTCAGGGTATATGCCCAGTAGTGGGATTGCTGGATCATATGGTAGTTCTATTTTTGGTTTTTTAAGGAACCTCCATATTGTTCTCCATATTGGCTGTAACAATTTACATTCCCACCAACAGTGCAAGAGGGTTCCCTTTTCCCCACACCCTCTCCAGAATTTTTTGTTTGTAGATTTTTTGATGATGGCCATTCTGACTGGTGTGAGGTGATTGGAGTTTTGATTTGCATTTCTGTAATGATTAGTGATGTGGAGCATCCTTTCATGTGTTTGTTGGCAATCTGTATATCTTCTTTGGAGAAATGTCTGTTTAGATCTTCTGCCCATTTTTGGATTGGGTTGTTTTTTTGATATTGAACTGCATGAGCTGCTTGTATATTTTGGAGATTAATCCTTTAATCAGTTGCTTTGTTTGCAAATATTTTCTCCCATTCTGAGGGTTGTCTTTTAGTCCTGTTTATGGTTTCCTTTGCTGTGCAAAACCTTTTAAGTTTCATTAGGTTCCATTTGTATATTTTTGTTTTTATTTCCATTTCTCTAGGAGCTGGGTCAAAAAGGATCTTGCTGTGATTTATGTCAGAGTGTTCTGCTTATGTTTTCCTCTAAGAGTTTTAAACTGTCTGGCCTTACATTTAGGACTTTAATCTATTTTGAGTTTAGTTTTGTGTATGGTGTTTGGGAGCATTCTAATTTCATTCTTTTACCTGTAGCTGTCCAGTTTTCCCAGCACTATTTATTGAAGAGGCTGTCTTTTCTCCATTGTATATTCTTGCCTCCTTTATCAAAGATAAGGTGACTGTATGTGTGTGGGTTTATCTCTGGGCTTTCTATCCTGTTCCATTGATCTATATTTCTGTTTTTGTGCCAGTACCATACTACCTTGATTACTGTGGCTTTGTAGTATAGTCTGAAGTCTAGGAGCCTGATTCCTCCAGCTCCGTTTTTCTTTTTCAAGATTGCTTTGGCTATTCATGGTCTTTTGTGTTTCTATACAAATTGTGAATTTTTTTGTTCTAGTTCTGTGAAAAATATCATTGGTAGTTTGATAGAGATTGCATTGAATCTGTAGATTGCTTTGTATAGTATGGTCATTTTCACAGTGTTGATTCTTCCAATCCAAGAACATGGTATATCTTTCCATCTGTTTGTATCATCTTTAATTTCTTTCATGAGTGTCTTTTAGTTTTCTGAGTACAGGGCTTTTACCTCCTTAGATAGGTTTATTCCTAGGTATATATATAGGTTTATTCTTTTCATTGCAGTGGTAAATGGGAGTGTTTCCTAAAGTTCTCTTTCAGATTTTTCATCATTAGTGTATAGGAATGCAAGAGATTTCTGTGCATTAATTTTGTATCCTGCTACTTTAGCAAATTCATTGATTAGCTCTAGTAGTTTTCTGGTAGCATCTTTAGGATTCTCTACGTGTAGTATCATGTCATCTGCAAACAGTGACAGCTTTACTTCTTTTGGTCCAATTTGGATTCCTTTTATTTCTTTTTCTTCTCTGCTGTGGCTAACACTTCCAAAACTATGTTGAATAATAGTGCTGAGAGTGGGCATCCTTGTCTTGTTCCTGATTTTAGAGGAAATGGTTTCAGTTTTTCACCATTGAGAATGATGTTGGCTGTGGGTTTGTCATGTATGGCCTTTATTATGTTGAGGAAAGTTCCCTCTATGCCTATTTTCTCTAGGGTTTTTATCATACATGGGTGTTGAATTTTGTTGAAAGCTTTTTCTGCATCTATTGAGATGATCATATGGTTTTTAGCCTTCAGTTTGTTAATATGGTGTATCACATTGATTGATTTGTGTATACTGAAGAATCCTTGCATTCCTTGTATAAACCCCACTTGATCATGGTGTATGATCTTTTTAATGTGCTGTTGGATTCTGTTTGCTAGTATTTTGTTGAGGATTTTTGCATCTATGTTCATCAGTGATATTGGTCTGTAGTTTTCTTTTATTGTGACATCTTTATCTGGTTTTGGTATCAGGGTGATGGTGGCCTCATAGAATGAGTTTGGGTGTGTTCCTCCCTCTGCTATATTTTGGAAGAGTTTGAGAAGGATAGGTGTTAGCTTTTCTCTAAATGTTTGCTAGAATTCGCCTGTGAAGCCCTCTGGTCTTGGGCTTTTGTTTGTTGGAAGATTTTTAATCACAGTTTCAATTTCAGTGCTTGTGACTGGTCTGTTTATATTTTCTATTTCTTCCTGGTTCAGTCACAGACGGTTGTGCTTTTCTAAGAATTTGTCCATTTTTTCCAGGTTGTCCACTTTAATGGCATATAGTTGCTTATAATAATCCCTCATGATTCTTTATATTTCTGCAGGGTCAGTTGTTACTTCTCCTTTTTCCTTTCTAAGTCTGTTGATTTGAGTCTTCTCCCTTTTTTTCTTGATGACTCTGGCTAGTGGTTGAAATCAAGGAGGAAATCAAAAAATACCTAGAAACAAATGACAATGAAAACACGATGACCCAAAACCTATGGGATGTAGCAAAGGCAGTTCTAAGAGGGAAGTTTATAGCAATACAATCCCACCTCAAGAAACAAGAAAAATTGCAAATTAACAACCTAACCTTACACCTAAAGCAATTAGAGAAAGAAGAACAAAAAAACCCCAAAGTTAGCAGAAGTAAAGAAACCATAAATATCAGATCAGAAATAAATGAAAAAGAAATGAAGAAAACAATAGCAAAGATCAATAAAACTAAAAGCTGGTTCTTTGAAAAGGTAAACAAAATTGATAAACCACTAGCCAGAGTCATCAAGAAAAGCTCTTTTTAATTAACTAATTCGGTGTACAGAATTGTATCACTCTTGTTTAATGGTCTACATGCCAGTCATTCCGTTGTCCATTTAAAAATATTATTGATTCTTAGCTCCTTTAAGGTTGTAGAAGATCTCTGTGGAGGAAGAACTGAATTCAGTCAGCACAATTTTCTTTCATCTTGGCTTTATTGCCATTTCTCTTATTTTTAGTTTGAAGGAGCTCAAAATGCTTTGCCCATATATATGTGTTAATTATTTTGCAGCATGTAGCAAGCATTATTAATAAAATATTAGTTTAAGAAACAAAAGGTCAGATATGTTGATTTACTGGCTTACCTTCAGGTTGTACAGGAATCACAGCCAGAATCCAGTTCTTAAGAATCCTAATTGACCTCAAAAGTCACAGTTACCCAGAGCCTCTCCTTGGAGGGGCTTTGTGGAATGAAAAGGCAGATTATGTGGTCCTCAAAGAGTGCCTGGAGAATTTCCTGAAAAACTTTGCAATAGTACTTCTCTAATCAAAGAGTAAGCTTTTGTAAGAGAACTTCATGAAACAACTGGTATGGTGCTTGATTTGGGGCTTTTCCATCATCATTGACAGTGAACCCTTAATAGGAAAACAAACAAATAAAAACACCTGGACTGATGGAAACTAATATGGAAGCATCTGATATAGTATCTAGCAGAGAGGAGTTTTGATGGAAAAAAAGAAAGGGAAACAGGGAGAGTGGAAACATGGTAAGGGCTTTTCAAAACAGCTTTTAAAACAGAAAAGAATGGACCCCAAATTCAAGTTGTTTAGTATCCCAAAGATAATACAAATGCATTTGGGCCTCTTCAAAATGTTCTATTTGTAGAATTTATGACTTACATTTGGAGTGAAGTTTTGAATTTAACTTCAAGGAATATTTGAAAAACCTATTTTTGTTGAGGTTTCTTCTCATGTATTTGCATAATTGAAATAACTTGGTCTTTTTACCAATTCTGTTGTGTAAGAAATATTTTATATGTCGTTATACAGATCCAAGTGGCAGCACTATATTAATAAAGCACATGGAGCTATGTAAAAGAAACCCTTCTTAAGAGTGAAATCCAGTTGGCAAATCCCATTTGTCATGAAAATTATTGAGATTAATTGCAACATGTTCTATAAAACCTTTGGTAAAAGTACTCTGCAATTGTAAAATTCATAACACATAATCCTTGAGGAACTAAAGTTTTAAGCTATTTTGTTAAATTTTTACTTACAAAAACTTACATGCAGAAACTGATAAATGATGGATATATCTTTCTGTGTTGTGTGGGAAACGGTTAGTGATATGGCAAGACATTCTTTCAGGGTCAGTTCCTAGAGCACACCTCTAATCCAAAATTCATAGCACTACCAGTTTATTCCTAAAGAGGCCCAGTTTCTTAATGAAATAAAAATACCAACTCCTTTGGCCAAGTCTATTCAAGGTCCTGCATTAACCGTCATTTCTACCTTTGTGGACTCCTCTCCACCAAGAACCCCTGGTGTAAGCCTTGCATTTGGACCTCACTCTCCTGTCTCTCAAGTACCTCCTCAGCATCTTCTGTCATTTCATCTGCCTTGAGTCCTCCCCACCCTGCCCCTCACCTGTCTGATACCCACACCCATGCTGATATCCACCATTAAAATAAAAAATTCTACTTGTAATTCAAGTTCTGGCCAAATGCTACATCCTCCATAAAGAGTGTCCCCTTCCACTTACTAAGCCAGTGGCTAGTCACTTCTTTTTCTGAAATCCCAAAATACATCATAATCAGTGCCACACCAAAGGGAAAAATGCTCTATCATATGGAATAGCCCTTTGTGCACACTTTTCTTATCTCTTCCACCAGAATATAAATTCTTGATAGCAAAGAGCTGGACTTGTTTGTTCCTGAATTATCTACAGTACTTAGCACAGTGCTCAGTACATTTTAAACCCTTGGCAAATACTTGAAGGATAAACAGACTGAAAACAGCTCATAGGACATCACAAAACTGATGACTTTCCTTTCTGAATAACGATGATTAAAATAAAAATAATGATAGCAGCTGACATTCATTGAGGATTTACCATGTGCCAGACAATGTTATAAGTATTTCACATGTATTAATTTAATTGCCAAGACAATCCTGTGACTTGGATACTATTATCATTTTCATTTTACTGATTAGGGGAACTGAGGCAGAGAGGTTAGGGAATTTGCTCAAGTTATACAGAATGGTATTTGGAAGGCCAGGATTAAAACCCAGGCAATCTGTCTCCAAAGCCCTCACTCTTAATTTCTTTACAAACATCTCACCTTTTTCAGGCTTTCCCTAATATTCCAGACAAATGAAGTCTCATGTGGGCACCTTCTTTCCCAGTTAATGAAAATATTCATGTCCTCTCTTGAAAAGACCACATGTGTTACAGTTACCAGCAGTGACTGAGACTTTGGCCATCCTCAAAGAGAGCCACACTGTCTGCTTGATAAAAGCCATAATTTTCCTGACCTGCTCCGGGCCTGGCGCCCTCAAAGAAAATGCAGGCAGACACTTGGCAACTCGGCTCTCCCAGACTCTCAAGCACAGTGCTGTGTTAGTGTTGGCAGTGGGAGACGGTTTGCTTCCTCCTCCTTTCATGAACTGTCACATCAGCCTCTTTGATCCTCCCAGGGTCTCGAGTGTGCCAGAATCGTAATTCCATGTCTTTGCTCTGTTTCAGATAATTGCCAGAGAAAACGCTACAGTCGGTAATAGCCAAGGTAGGGAAATATTGCTCCCTGCACAGTATACTGTTTATATATTGCATACTCAGAAAGGTTTCAGAGTGGAGGCATTGATTATTTTTATTGCTCCAAAGCCATGAAAGGGAAAAAATGGGAATGAACAGAAATTGATACATCTGGAACAAGAGCCAGGCATGATTTACTCACATTTTTACCTGACTTGAAATTGCTTATTTTAGAAAAAAGAAACATTATAAAATCTCAGGAAAATGTCATGAATCAGAGCCAGCATGATTTCACATTGGGGCTTCATAAACTTTTTTTAGACAAAGAAACTGTCCAGGAAAATCAAATGAGCCAAAGGTAGCCCTGCCACCGCAACTGTCACCATAGCGACAGTTTCCTAGTGCGCTGCCTTGTGATGGCGCAGCTTAGGAGACTCAAACATTCAGGGTTGCAAGTGGATGGAAATCTGGTGGTTCACTCGAGGCTGTTCTTACTAAGGCAGAGGGTGAGTGCTGGTTTGGGAAAGTAACAGACAAGAGACTTTCACCAAAACACTACTTTATTGCCTCAAAAATTGCTTTGCCCTAACCACACACTACATCACTGAAACACAACTACAGGAAGTTAGAAGAGAAAAAAAAGTTGATTAAAGCCTTCCATCCTGCTTTAATGGTTCCCTTACCTCGTGTGTTCTTGGCACATTGTAAGCAATATGAGCACAGTTATGAAGCAATTAGATAATAAATGCTATTCTTATAGCTACCAGCTGGAAGAGACTTTACAGACCATCAATTGTTTTTTTTAATTAACTAAACTCCAGACTTTATTTGAATTTCATCCATTTTTCCATTAAGGTCCTCTTTTGATTCCAGGATTCAATCCAGGAAAGCACATTGCACTTAGTTGTCATGTCTCCCGTCTCCTTTGATTTGTGACCGTTTCTCAGTATTTTCTTTTTTAAAAAATGACCTTGACAGGCCTTATGGGTATTAGCAAGGGATCCTGTAGAACATCCTCCAATCTGAGTTTGCCTGATGTCTTTCTCGTAAGTAGACTGGAGTCGTGGGTTTGGGGGAAGAAGATCAGAGAGATGAAATGCCCTTCTTATCACATTATATTGAAAGTACATGATAGCTGCATGCCATTATTGAGATATTAACATTTATCACTTGGTTAATGTTGTCTTTGCCAGATTTTTCCAGTGTAAAGTTACTACTTTTCTTTTCCCTATTCTATTCTTTGGAAGTGAGTCAGAAAGCCTAGGCCATTCTCAAGGTATATCTGGGTAGAAGGAAGAGTCAAGATTCACCTCTTGGAGTTGGGTGTATCTACATAATATTATTTAGAATTCTTCTATAAGAAAGATTTGACTCTTCTTTCCCATTTTTAAAATGCAATTATTCATTTATATCAATATGTACTCATGTACATTTATTTTACATTTTGGGTTATAACTCTATATTGTATTGTTTATTTTGTTGACCAAATTGTTCCAGCTTTGGCCATTAAAAGCTCCCTTTGGTTGGCTTCCTTTGACATGTCCCCATCTATTTTTTTGTTGGGCACTTTCTTCCTTTTTGGTACCGCAAGGAGCTCCAGGCTCATCTTTTATTTTACCTGCCCAAGCTCTAGCATCAGGTATTTCTCCAAGGAACCCTGGTTCTTTTCATTCAAGAATAGTTTTTAGAAACCAAGGAGGTCATCAGTTTTTAACTCCTTCCTTGCTCAAACAAGGAAGCTGAGGTACAAGTGGGGAAATAAATTACCCAGGATCTGACACTTAGTTAGTGGTGGGCAGGAATTAGAATCTGGGTCTGACTCTTGGTTCAATAGTCTTTCCTTTATTGTAGTCTGTGTTGTATATCTATGCTTTTCTGGCTAGTTTGTGTGCTCCTTGAAGTTAGGAAGTATGTTTTCTACTCTTTGTGAAATCTCTATTGTGTCTTCTGTAGTGTCAAGCACAGAATAGTCAATAAAGGCATGAATCAACTCTCTGCAGCATCCTCATTCAGCCTTACTTTTCACTGCTCAGGTCAGACTCTCATTAACTCTTGCCCTAAGCTATTGCAGTCTCCACTAAAATGGAAGTTTTCCTCTTCTCTAATCTGTCCTACTCATTGTTGCAAGACTAAGAATAGAAAAGCAGAATTGTCATCATCTCTTACCCAACACCATCTTATAGAATAAAATTAAACTCCACAACATGTCAACTTATTCCCCTTTTCCACTTCTCTCAAATCTTGGACAGCCTTTGAAAGCCATCTTAGCAAATTTTACTACATGATGTGTTGCACATAAAAGAAGGACCCTCAGATATAGTCTTAGCTTTCATCTTTTCTACCACCCATTTCATCTCTGTCTTTCACCAAATTCACATTTTTCTTTCCTGTCCCAGAATAAGTCCCTACTTCTTTCACAGGTTTTAATCCGTGTCATTGGGTCTGCTTTCTCTGGAATAGTGTTTAATTAATTATCATCTCTGAGACTTAAATTTTTTTCCTCTTTTTCTACTGGCTCATTCCATTGAACATGTTTATATATGAATTCTTTCCCATCCTTGAAAAAAAAACAGCAACACAGTTTCCCTTACCCTTTCTTCTTCACATCTGCTATTTTTCCTTCCATTCACCTTCATATTACTTAAAAAAGCCTCCACTCACAGCTTCATCTTTCCCACTTACTATTGGCTGATTGACTTATCCTACCTGGGCTCAGATTCCCCACCATAATCATCTATTTACAGTATCCCTAATGTATCATGAATGATCTCTTTAAAGTTTTTAATTACTCCATCAGTCATGGTCACAGTAGGAAACAGCACATTGAAAGGGTTTAATTTTAGTGAACTCAAATAACCCCGTGGGGAGGTGAAGGGAGCTAATCATAGGTGGTGAGGTCTCCAGGAGCTAGCCAGAGCAGGAAAGTAAGGCCTGGAGCAGTAAATGAGGAGAGGAGTATTATCAGAAACAAACAAGAGCTGTAACAATCTGATATGAGCTGTGGCCTTAGTAGAGCAAAACCAGCCTCTGCCAAAACCAATGGCCAGCACGGAGGGAGCAGAGAAGAAATTTCTTACTTTGCTCTTCTTTTACCCTTTGATGTCCTGCTGGTGTCTTCCATTGTTTAACCCAAACTCAGCAGAAGGCAAGAAAGCCCAGATAATGCAATTTGTAGAGGTCAGTTTTCTAAGGGATAGAGAGCAGGGCAAAGAAGGGTGGATAAACGATGTGAGGGATGTGAGGCACGAACAGAATAAGCAGTATAGTTATTATCTGACATAATATTTAGGAAGATTTTTCTGCTCACTTCTTAAAGTTTTTCCATGCTCTGAGATCTGTAATGCTGTCTCCTGGTTTCTTTCAATAATACATTCATTTAAAAGACTATTGTGGGGCTTCCCTGGTGGCACAGTGGCTAAGAATCTGCCTGCCAATGCAGGGGACATGGGTTCGAGCCCTGGTCTGGGAAGATCCCACATGCTACGGAGCAACTAAGCCCATGCGCCACAACTGCTGAGCCTGTGCTCTAGAGCCCACGAGCCACAACTACTGAGCCCACGTGCCACAACTACTGAAGCCCACGCACCTAGAGCCTGTGCTCTGCAACAAGAGAAGCCACGGCAATGAGAAGCCTGTGCACTGCAATGAAGAGTAACCCCTGCTCACCGCAACTAGAGAAAGCCCACACACAGCAACGAAGACCCAGCGCAGCCAAAAATAAATAAATAAATAAATAAATAAATAAATAAATAAATAAATAAATTTATTTTTTAAAAAAAGACTGTTGTGCACCCACTATGTTGAGAGCACTGTCCTAGACACGAGATTCAGTGGTGAAAAGATAGGCACTGTCCCTTCTTTCAGGGACCTTTAGTTCTAACAGTTTCTTTTTCATACATTCTACCAGCTTTTCCCTTATCCTCCTCATTTAATATCAACGTTCCTCAAAATTCTCTCCTTGAATCTTCTCTCTCTCTCTCTTATTACCCCAGGGCTTTGGTTCTCACATACATGCAAGGACTTCCAAATCAATACTCTAAACTTAGACTGTTTGGCTTCTTAGCAAAGGATTCAAGGCCCTCAATATACTGGCCTCAACATTGTTACTTCTATTTTCTTACTTTTTCTTGTATTCTCTATGCTCCTCCCACCTATACAGGATCCATCTCAGCATTTTTGTTTTGCTTTGTTTTAATCTGCTTTGTTCACTGATGTCTCTGAAGTGTCTATAATAGTATCTGATACACAGTAGGCACTCAATAAATAAATATTTATTGAGTAATAACTGAATTGCTTACATGAAGTCCCTAAACATAAGAACTTGCTTATTTCTGCACCTTTGCTCACATAACTTTTCTTGAATCATCTCCACCATCTGTAATCCAATCTACTTTCAAGTCCCAACTCAAATATCATTTCCCCTATGAGCCCTCTTAGATACTGTCTAATCAGAATTAATCCATTCAACAGTACTGCCAGTGTACCGTGTTAATATTTCTTCTTCAGCACCAATCTTATGCCATATATTTTAGTTAAATTTATATATTTCTTTTCTCCAGCTTTTTGAGGCAAATAAAAATTATGTATATTTAAAGTATACAATGTGATGTTTTGATATATGTATACATTGTAAAATGAACACCATAATCAAGTTAATATATGCATCACTTCACATAGTTATGATTTATTTATGGTGAGAACACTTAAGATCAACTCTTAGCAAATTTCAAGTATACAATATAATATTTTCTATATTCACCATGCTGTACATTAGACCTCCAGAATTTACTCATTCTGTGTAACTGAACTTTTGTACTCTTTGATCCATGGATGTATATATTTCTTATCTCTTCTCACAACACCACTAAAGTTACCTAGGCTATTTATTCATTGCTATTTCTCCCTCACCTCTCCACAGAGCTTGCCAAAGTGCTTTGTTAAATTTAAGAAGACAAGCATTAAGTCATTGCCCAAATAATCAAATTTGCCTCTCTCCGTCACTTAATATTAATATGTATAAAAAGTCCAGGTCCCTCCTTTGCAGGAAAGTGAGGACATAGTGCATCTTTCATTTTGTGGTTCCTGAGAGTCACCAGAATGTGTAGTTGAAAAGCCAATGTCAGATAGCACTAATGGGACGCCCCTCCAGGCTCTGCAATGGATGAGTCCTCATTTAGAATGGCCTTCTGAATCTTCAACACTGTGATGCCACACTAGCCTATCTGTGCTGTAAAATTTATATGACCCAGCTCTAGTAAACTCAATTATATTGATAGGAAGCCACATTGATCCAACTCAATATCATTATGAAAACTGTCTTTTACAGGAAAAAATTATCTATGAGTAGATATATACAGAAATCCAGAATAAATTTCTGATGAATTTATAAGTATTAAAAATGATCCTCTAAGTCTATATGGAGATATTTGAGGTTTGTTTGTAATAATTCAGCTGGCCCTATTTTTGAATCTATTTATCATACCCTAAGAGTTAGAGATCAACAGCCAAATCCAGGTTGGGCTTTAGCAATCCCAAACTGGCTTCCTTCTTTATTCCTCCACTAACATGTGGTGAGAATCACGCTTCTACTTCTCTCTATGTTGTTTGGTCTTGGCTCCTGATCTACAATGGGTGACCATAAAGACTAGAACACACATGTAGCTATAAGAAACTTCTGCATGCAAACTAATTCCTCTGACTTCAAGAATATGAAAATGCCCCACCTGCCTCAGCTTGCAATAAACTAGAAATGAGGAGAACTGTAGCCTCCCAAGGACAACTGTAAACTTCCAATTAAAAAACTTGATTGATGAAGAAACAAAGATAGCGTGACTTGACACTGGCCAGCTGCCCAAACTCATTTACTTTTGTTCCTAGGCATGCAGCTAGAGCACATCTTTTAGCCTCCCATCAAATCTATGTCTTATGATTGGCTTTTAACCAGTGGAATCTGAGTGGAAGTGATATATACTACCTCAATGTCCAGCCATAAAAATTTCCTGTGCTTCAACCTCCATGATTTTTCCCTTTCAAAGTGTGTTGCAGATAAACATGGTAACTTGGAAGCTACATGATGAAGATGGCATAGCCTGAAGGCAAAAGGATCCTGGATCCTTGAATCACAACTTGGAAAAGGACAGGCCAGTGTTTAGGGACACCTCTTTTAGAATTTATGTGGTAAGTTTCCATCACTTTTGGGGTTATAAAGACTCATGTTATCTTAACTAAAAAGAGGGAAGGTCAAGGGAAGTGTTAAGAAATAGAAGAGTAGAATAAATGGTATAAAAATTATAATACAGGGTGATATACATTAAATCTTATTCTGCATTAGTTGACATAGTTGGAGTATCTGCTCATGCTATCTTCCTCCAAAAAGCAAGACAACCTACTGGTTAAAAATACTGTAAGTTGATTTTTTTTTATTAATTTGCTTTAGGCTTTGTCACTTATGGCCAGCAAAGTGAGAAGGACAATTCAACAAACTAAACACACATTCATGAGTCTAAGACTAAGCAATTAATCTAATACGTACCTAGGAAAGAAATACTCCTTTAAAGAAAATGATTTCCTGAAATGAATTGTTGTCTCCACTAGTTCCAACCTTTTTCATTATTGCGGAAAGCAGTTTAACTCCTTAGAGTCCCACTGACTCAAGCATCTCCATTCCAGGAAAGATATTTGTTCTTTGTTTGCTTAAGTAAATCTCTTTTGGGAAAGTTATCCTAGGCCAAAGGGATGTGCTGCCTCAAACTTTATGTCAAACCTCTACTTTCCAGAAAGCAGAAAAATAGTTAAAACTTTTAGGTAACAGATTTTTTTTCAGACTCTATGCAGAAAGGATTCCAAAACATTTATCACTGGATCCGAGTTGCATACTGTACACAGCATTCCTTTAGTCTTATTATTTTTTCAAGGATGATAAGATCTAAGTTTGGACACGACACCCATCCAAGTTTTCATTGTTTCCTTCACAAAGGTTCTAGAGTTTACTACTGCCAAAAATTGGCAGAGAGATATTCTGGTTACACCAGAACATGTGAGATAAAAGTGGGAACCTTACAAAGTATTTTAGGTGAAATCTACTGAACTCAATATTATCCATGAGATAAAATATAAAAATCAATATGGATTATTGGCCGAGAATTTTTGTCTTGCCTTCTGGAAGAGTAGGTGTATTTGCTGAGTTATGCTGAGTAGCCTGGCATGTACAATACTGGTTTATAATCCTTCCAGTATCAGAATCAATTCCAGGCCGCTGGACAAAGCTACTAGCCAAGGTTTTTCACATGAACAATTCCCAAGTGTGCTATATGTAGCATGGCCAAGAAAATGTGGTGACCGCTTTCTGGAGGATCAGCATAATTTCTCCATGAAAGGCCTTCTTTATTATCAAATAACTCATAGTCATTAGTTTTGAGTAGATTGAATTTATTTACTGACTCCCTTCTCTGTACCTAACTGAAGATACAGACCAATCTGGTAACAGACCTAGATTTGTACCAAGATACATATTAATGAAGAGAGGAAAGAGGCTGAAATGCTCACAAAGTCCCAAGTGCTATTCTCAGTGTTTAACCCTTATATCAATTAATTTAAACACTAAGAAATATGCCAGAGTTACATACATAATGATTTAGAGTTTGGGCCTGGCCTTAGAAAAGATGCCAAAGCAAGATGCCAAAGCAAGTGATTAGTATTATCACTTACTTTTACTCAGTGCTTACTTTGACCAGGCACTGGACTAAGTGTACTACTTATTTCATTTATCTCTTTCAACAAACTTTTGGGATAAATATGAGTTTGTTTCTATTTTTAGTTGCTTGTCCAAGATTACATAACTTCTGTGTGGAAGGTCTTAAAATTCAGCCTGCCTTGAGGTCTCAAAATAGAGTGAGATTCAGCGACTATTTGATATTCTAGGAAATATCTTCATATTGGCAAATTCAAAGCTTTGGAAACAGTGGGAAATCAAGTGGATTAACTACATCTGCTTGACTTTTATAAAAGATAAATATGTCCAGAACTAAATAGCCCAAGAAATTTTGATGCTTTTGGTTTGTTTTTATTATAAAAAGTTTCACTTACACATACGTAGATAATATTTAATGCCCACCATAATGGCAAAACTTAATGTCTGATAACACTAAATGACGGTGAAGATGTGGGGAAGTGGGAACTCCAGCACATAGCTGTAGGACTCTAATTTGGTACAACCACTTTGTGGAGCAATTGCAACACTTAAGTTAAACATGTCAATACTCAGCAAGTCTACTTCTTGAAGTCTATTCTAGAGAAGATCTCACACATGTGTGCAAGGAGACATGCTCAAGGATGATTGTTATAACTCTGAGATCAACAGTGAAAACAACCTAATTGTTCTGCATTAGGGAAATGTGAGCTATGAAACTCACTTATAGTATTAAATTTAAAAATTCAAGTCACAATAAGAGTTTTACATTTACATAGAATGATATGCTCATGCAAAATTTTATACATGGGAAAACACTAGGATATCTTTTTAAACATGCAGGGACATATAGTTTACAGATACAAATGCCTATGACTTACATGTATCTTAAACATACAGGAATGATAAATGTCAAGTGTAAAATAATGGTTACCTTTGGGGGAAGAGGGGTGTTCTTCCCCCAGGAAAGCCACCAGTGCAGCTGAGAGCCTGGTGCCGTTGGAACTGGATCATCTGAGATAAGCCCAACTCTGTCTCTTACAAGCTGTGTGACCTTGGACAGGGGCCCTAACTTTACAGAATCTTAGTTTCCTTGTCTGTAAATGAAGCAAAGAATATTTGCCTATTCTGAACATTTCTCATAAATGTATACAAACATTACATGGGGTCTTTGCTCATTGGTTTCTTTCACCTAACATAATGTTTTCAAGTTTCATCAATGTTGTAGCAGTATCAGTGCTTCATTCATTTTTAATGCTGAATAATATTCCATTGTATGGATATACCACATTTTGTTTATCCATTCATCAGTGATGGATATTTATGTTCTTTCCATTCTTCAGCTATTATAAATCATACTACTATAAACATTCATATATGAGTTTTTGTGTGTACATAAGTTTTATTTCTCTTGGGTGTATACCTAGTGAAATTGCTGGGTCAAATGGTAAATCTTTATTTAACATTTTGAGGAATTATTTTCCAAAGTGGTTGCACCACTTTACATTCTTACCAGTAAGGTATGAGTGTTCTAATATCTCCACATCCTTACCAACAATTGTGATTACTGCTATTATAAATGGCATTATCTTATTAATTTTATTTTCATATTCTTCATTGCCAGTGTGTAGAAATAAAATTTTCACATATTAATCTTTATTCTGCCACATTGTTGAACTGATTTATTGGCTCAAAGTTTTATTGTGTCATCTGCAAATACAGATAGTTCCAGTTCTTTCTTTTCAATCTGGATGCCTTTTATTTCTTTTTCTTGCCTGATTGCCTTGGCTAGAACTTCTATTTTAATGTTGAATAGAAATATTGAGAGAAGATATCCTCTTCCTGTTTCTGATCAAAGGGGGAAAGTATTCATTCTTTCCTATGAAGTATGATGTTAGCTGTGATTTCTCTGTAGATACCAAAATAATAAAAGAAAAAACAAATGTTAAATATTTGAGGTCCATTTCGAAAACTTAAATTTCATTTTCCTATTTAAGTTCTCCTTATCAACATTGAAATCATAGAACATAAGTTGCTTCAAGCTAGGAAGGAAACTAAAGTTACCATTTAGCTTTTGCAAAATATCACCTTATAATAGGCAAAGTCATCACCAAATCTGTATGAGTAAAGCTATTATCAACACAACTTTTGTAAAAGGAGGCTGAGTAGAAAATTCTTTGTTTAGATGTTTTTGTCCTTCCCTAAAACCCTCAAGGTAAAAACAAAAGAGATTCCTGAACTATTTTCTAGACCTAAGATTTAACCTTTGCCATATTCTACAATGTTTTGTAGTGCCTTTAAGCTTGAAATGATTTTTTAAAATCTATTTAAGGCACAAAATGCTAGTTGGTTCTTATTCACTGTCTCATTTGAATTTGTGGGAATAAAATGGTTTTCAATGATAATCACAATGCTTAAGTTTTGCATGTGGACTAATTTTTTGTCTCATTTTTAGTGACTTATGCCCTAAGATAAAATAAAAATGCTGTGATAAAAACAAACTTCATTTAAAAGAAGAAGGAAAAATTATCTTAATAAAATAGCATTGATAAAAGAGAACTAAAGGATTCCTTCTTACCTTACTCTCCCATTCACCTTGGCACACCCTTGCCAAAACCATACTCTGCAGAAGTCTGAGCCCAGTGTCAAGGTCTCAAGCCTCAGATATTCAGACCTTAAACTGAAAACTCAGCACACCCAGGGAGCTCAGACCTTCAGACCTGAGATCATCGGGAGAATGGAGAATGGAACGATCTGTAAAGACAGCATGGACTAGGGCAGAAAAGGGTGGAATTGAAACTGTGTAACTCAGATAGGGACTTGAACCCACGGGCCGAGACTCGAACCAAGCCAAAACCCAGATTAGGACTTGAACCCATGGTCTTTTAACTGAGATCACACACCTGGTCTCAGGACTTAATGAAGCTCAGGTTCTTGATGTCCTATCACAGAAAGAATACAGTAAGAGACAAAGTGATAGGTAAAAAGTGGATTTATTTTATTTTGTTTTTTTACGCAGCAGGTTTTTATTAGTTGTCCATTTTATACATATTAGTGTATATATGTCATTCCCAATCTCCCAGTTCATCCCCCAACCACCCCACCCCGCTTTTCCCCCTTGGTGTCCACACGTTTGTTCTCTATATCTGTGTCTCTATTTCTGCCTTGCAAACCAGTTCATCTGTACCATTTTTCTAGATTCCACATATATGCGTTAATACACGATATTTGTTTTTCTCTTTCTGGCTTACTTCCCTCTGTATGACAGTCTCTAGGTCCATCCATGTCTCTACAAATGATCCAGTTTCGTTCCTTTTTATGGCTGAGTAATATTCCGTTCTATGTAAGTACCACATCTTCTTTATCCATTCATCTGTTGATGGGCATTTAGGTTGCTTCCATGACCTGGCTATTGTAAATAGTGCTGCAATGAACACTGGGATGCATGTGTCCTTTTGAATTATGGTTTTCTCTAGGTATATGCCCAGTAGTGAGATTGCTGGGTCATATGGTAATTCTATTTTTAGCTTTTTAAGGAACCTCCATACTGTTCTCCATAGTGGCTGTATCAATTTACATTCCCCCCAACAGTGCAGGAGGGTTCCCTTTTCTCCACACCTTCTCCAGCATTTGTTGTTTGTGGATTTTCTGATGATGCCCATTCTAACTGGTGTGAGGTGATACCTCATTGCAGTTTTGATTTGCATTTCTCTAATAATTAGTGATGTTGAGCAGCTTTGCATGTGCCTCTTGGCCATCTGTATGTCTTCTTTGGAGAAATGTCTATTAGGCCTTCTGCCCATTTTTTGATTGGTTTTTTTTCTTCTTTAATACTGAGCCGCATGAGCAGTTTATATATTTTGGAGATGAATCCTTTGTCCGTTAAATCATTTGCAAATATTTTCTCCCATTCTGAGGGTTGTCTTTTCATCTTGTTTACAGTTTCCTTTGCCGTACAAAAGCTTTTAAGTTTCATTAGGTCCCATTTGTTTATTTTTGTTTAATTTCTATTTCTCTAGGAGGTAGGTCAAAAAAGATCTCACTGTGATTTATGTCAAAGGGTGTTCTTCTAATGTTTTCCTCTAAGAGTTTTATAGTGTCTGGTCTTACATTTAGGTCTTTAATCCATTTTGAGTTTATTTTTGTGCATGGTGTTCGGGAGTGTTCTAACTGCATTCTTTTCCATGTAGCTGTCCAGTTTTCTCAGCACCACTTATTGAAGAGACTGCCTTTTCTCCATTGTATATCCTTGACTCCTTAGTCATAGATTAGTTGACCATAGGTGCGTGGGTTTACCTCTGGGCTTTCTATCCTGTTCCATTGATCTATATTTCTGTTTTTGTGCCAGTACCATGTTGTCTTGATTACTGTAGCTTTGTAGTATAGTCTGAAGTCAGGGAGTCTGATTCCTCCAGCTCCGTTTTTCTTTCTCAAGATTGCTTTGGCTATTCGGGGTCTTTTGGGTTTCCATACAAATTGTGAAATTTTTTGTTTTAGTTCTGTGAAAAATGCCAATGGTAGTTTGATAGGGATTGCATTGAATCTGTAGATTGCTTTGGGTGGTATAGTCATTTTCACAATATTGATTCTTCCAATCCAAGAACATGGTATATCTCTCCATATGTTTGTGTCATCTTTGATTTCTTTCATCAGTGTCTTATAGTTTTCTGAGTACAGGGCTTTTACCTCCTTAGGTAGGTATATTCCTAGGTATTTTATTCTTTTTGTTGCAATGGTGAATGGGATTGTTTCCTTAATTTCTCTTTCTGATCTTTTGTTGTTACTGTATAGGAATGCAAGAGACTTCTGTACATTAATTTTTTATCCTGCAACTTTACCAAATTCATTGATTAGCTCTAGAAGTTTTCTGGTAGCATCTTTAGGATTATCTGTGTATAGTATCATGTCATCTGAAAAGAGTGACAGTTTTACTTCTTCTTTTCTGATTGGGATTCCTTTTATTTCTTTTTCTTCTCTGATTGCCGTGGCTAGGACTTCCAAAACTATGTTGAATAATAGAGGCAAAAGTGGACATCCTTGTTTTGTTCCTGATCTTAGAGGAAATAGTTTCAGTTTTTCACCATTGAGAATGATGTTTGCTGTGGGTTTGTTGTATATAGCCTTTATTATGTTGAGGTAGGTTCCCTCTATGCCCACTTTCTGGAGAGGTTTTATCATAAATGGGTGTTGAATTTTGTCAATAGCTTTTTCGGCATCTATTGAGATGATCATATGATTTTATTCTTCAATTTATTAATATGGTATATCACATTGATTGATTTGTGTATATTGAAGAATCCTTGCATCCCTGGGATAAATCCCACTTGATCATGGTGTATGATCCTTTTAACGTGCTGTTGGATTCTGTTTGCTAGTATTTTGTTGAGGATTTTTGCATCTATATTCATCAGTGATATTGGTCTGTAATTTTCTTTTTTTTAGTATCATTGTCTGGTTTTGGTATCACGGTGATGGCGGCCTCTTAGAATGAGTTTGGGAGTGTTCCTTCCTCTGCGATTTTTTGGAAGAGGTTGAGAAGGATGGGTGTTAGCTCTTCTCTAAATGTTTGACAGAATTCTCCTGTGAAGCCATCTGGTCCTGGACTTTTGTTTATTGGAAGATTTTTAATCACAGTTTCAATTTCATTACTTGTGATTGGTCTGTTCATAATTTCTATTTCTTCCTGGTTCAGTCTTAGAAAGTTATGACTTTCTAAGAATTTCTTGATTTCTTCCAGCTTGTCCATTTTATTGGCATAGAGTTGCTTGTAGTAGTCTCTTATGATTCTTTGTATTTCTGCGGTGTCTGTTGTAACTTCTCCTTTTTCATTTCTAATTTTATTGATTTGAGTCCCCTCCCTTTTTTTCTTGATGAGTCTGGCTAAAGGTTTATCAATTTTGTTTATCTTCTCAAAAAACAAACATTTAGTTTTATTGATCTTTGCTATTGTTTTCTTTGTTTCTATTTCATTTATTTCTGCCCTGATCTTTATGCTTTCTTTCCTTCTAGTAACTTTGGGTTTTGTTTGTTCTTCTTTCTCTAGTTGCTTTAGGTGTAAGGTTAGATTGTTTATTTGAGATTTTTCTTGTTTCTTGAAGTAGGATTGTATTGCTATAAACTTCCCTCTTAGAACTTCTTTTGCTGCATCCCATAGGTTTTGGATCATAGTGTTTTCATTGTCGTTTGTCTCTAGGTATTTTTTCATTTCCTCTTTGATTTCTTCAGTGATCTCTTGGTTATTTAGTAACATACTATTTAGCCTTCATGTGTTTGTGTTTTTTACTTTTTTTCCCTGTAATTGATTTCTAATCTCATAGCGTTGTGGTCGGAAAAGATGCTTGTTATGATTTCAATTTTCTTAAATTTACTGAGGCTTGATTTGTGACCCAAGATGGGATCTATCCTGAGAATGTTCCGTGTGCACTTGAGAAGAAAGTGTAATCTGCTGTTTGCGAATGGAATGTCCTATAAATATAATTAAATCTATCTGGTCTATTGTGTCACTTAAAGCTTGTTTTTCCTTATTACTTTTCTGTCTGGGTGATCTGCCCATTGGTGTAAGTGAGGTGTTAAAGTCCCCTACTATTATTGTGTTACTGTTGATTTCCTCTTTTATAACTGTTAACAATTGCTTTATGTATTGAGGTGCTCCTATGTTGAGTGCATATATATTTACAGTTGTTATATCTTCTTCTTGGATTGATCCCTTATGTAGTGTCCTTCTTTGTGTCTTGTAATGGTCTTTATTTTAAAGTCTATTTTATCTGATATGAGTATAGCTACTCCAGCTTTCTTTAGATTTCCATTTGCATGGAATATCTTTTTCCATCCCTTCTCTTTCAGTCTGTATGTGTCCCTAAGTCTGAAGTGGGTCTCTTGTAGGTAGCATATATATGGGTCTTGTTTTTTTATCCATTCAGCAAGCCTGTGTCTTTTGGTTGGACCATTTAATCCATTCACATTTAAGATAATTATGGATATGTGTATTCCTATTACCATTTTCTTAATTTTTTTTGGTTTGTTTTTGCAGGTCCTTTTCTTCTCTTGTGTTTCCCACTTAGAGAAGTTCCTTTACCATTTGTTGCAGAGCTGGTTTTGTGGTGGTGAATTCTCTTAGCATTTGCTTGTCTGTAAAACTTTTGATTTCTCTGTCGAATCTGAATGAGATCCTTGTTGGGGAGAGTAATCTTGGTTGTAGGTTTTTCCTTTTCATCATTTTAAATATATCATGTCACTCCCTTCTGGCTAGTAGAGTTTCTGCTGAGAAATCAGCTGTTAACCTTATGGGAGTTCCCTTGTATGTTATTTGTCATTTTTCCCTTGTTGTTTTTAATAATTTTTCTTTGTCTTTAATTTTTGTCAATTTGATTACTATGTGTCTCGGCGTGTTTCTCCTTGGGTTTATCCTGTATGGGACTCTCTGCGCTTCCTGGACTTGGGTGGCTATTTCCTTTCCCATGTTAGGGAAGTTTTCGACTATAATCTCTTCAAATATTTTCTCGGGTCCTTTCTCTCTCTCTTCTCCTTCTGGCATGCCTATAGTGCGAATGTTGGTGTGTTTAATGTTGTTGCAGAGGTCTCTTAGGCTGTCATCATTTCTTTTCATTCTTTTTTCTTTATTCTGTTCTGTGACTGTGAATTCCACTATTTTGTCTTCCAGGTCATTTATCCGTTCTTCTGCCTCATTTATTCTGCTATTGATTCCTTGTAGTGTAATCTTCTTTTCAGTTATTGTATTGTTCACCTCTGTTTGTTCTTTAATTCTTCTAGGTCTTTGTTAAATATTTCTTGCATCTTCTTAATCTTTGCCTCCATTCTTTTTCTGAGGTCCTGGATAACATTCACTATCATTATTCTGATTTTTTTTCTGGAAGGTTGCCTATCTCCACTTCATTTAGTTGTTTTTCTGGGGTTTTATCTTGTTCCTTCACCTGGTACATAGTCCTCTGCCTTTTCATTTTGTCTGTCTTTCTGTGAATGTGGTTTTAGTTCCACAGGCTGCAGGATTGTAGTTTTTCTTGCTTCTGCTGTCTGCCCTCTGGTGGATAAGGCTATCTAAGAGGTTTGTGCAAGCTTCCTGATGGGAGGGACTGGTGGTGGGTAGAGCTGGGTGTTGCTCTGGTGAACAGAGCTCAGTAAAACTTCAATCCACTTGTCTGCTGGTGGGTGGGGCTGAGTTCCCTCCCTGTTGGTTGTTTGCCCTGAGGCGACCCAGAACTGGAGGCTACAGGTTCCTTGGTGGGGCTAATGGCAGACTCCGGGAGCGCTCATGCTAAGGAGCATGAACTCCTTGAGTCCAAGGAGCATGAACTTCCCAGAACTTCTGCTGCCAGTATCCTTTTCCCACAGTGAGCCACAGCTGCCCCCCCCACTCCCCCGCAGGAGACCCTTCAACACTAACAGGTAGGTCTGGTTCAGTCTCCCAAGGGGTCACTGCTCCTTCTCCCTGGGGTCGGATGCACCCACTACTTTGTGTGTGCCCTCCAAGAGTGGAGTCTCTGTTTCTCCCAGTTCTGTCAAAGTCCTGCAATCAAATCCTGCTAGCCTTCAAAGTCTGATTTTCTGGGAATTTTTCCTCCCATTGCCAGACCTCCAGGTTGGGAAGCCTGATGTGGGGCTCAGAACCTTCACTCCAGTCGGTGGGCTTCTGTGGTATAATTGTTCTCCAGTTTGTGAGTCATCCACCCAGTGGTTATGGGATTTGATTTTATTGTGATTGCGCCCCTCCTACCATCTCATTGCAGCTTCTCGTTTGTCTTTGGATGTGGGGTATCTTTTTAGGTGTGTTCCAGTGTCTTCCTGTCGATGACTGTTCAGCAGTTAGTTGTGACTCTGATGCTCTCACAAGAGGGAGTGAGTGCACGTCCTTCTACTCTGCCACCTTAGACCAATCTCCCAGAAGTGGATTTATTTAGAGAGAAACATACTCCATAGACAGAATGTGGGCCATCTCTGAAGGCGAGAGTGGCACCAGGGTATGGGGTTGTCAGTTTTTATAGGGGTAGGTAATTTCATAAGCCAAAGAGTGAGAGGAGTATTCCAGCTATTTTGGGGAAGGGGTGGGGATTTCCAGGAATTGGGCCTCTGTCCACTTTCTGACCTTTATGGTCGGCCTTGGAACTATCATGGTGCCTGTGCATGTGTCATTTAGTTTGCTGATGTGTTACAATGAGTGTGTACTGAGGCTCAAGGTTTAGTGGAAGTTGACTCATCCATCATCTTGGACCTATTTGGTTCTAATCAGTTTATGTTGTGTCCTTGGGCTATGTCATTCTTTTAAAGGTTGTGCCCTGCCTCCTTCCCTCCTGTTTCAGAATCCTGATTCTATTGACTCACTGGTTTGGGCAAGGCACTTGATCCTTCACCTGTACAGTGATAAGAGGATCACTTACCTTTTTGGATTCCAGTTATGATTAAATGACATAAGTTAAAGGGCTCAATATTATATTTAGCATATATTCAGTACTCAGTGAATAATAGCTATTTTTATTCCCTCTGGAAAGGAAGCAGAGGAAATTTAAAAGGCAGAAAAAGAGGAAAAAATAGAAAAACAATGAAGACAAACAGGGAAACAAATAGCAAAGGAAAGGTAGGTGTTCAGGTGAAAGCTCCAGGGGAGTTTTCTGACTTGAAAGTGAACAATGCTGCAGACAGAGATTTGCCATTGATGCTGAAAACTTGGCCTCTGTGTACTGGTGCTGAATCAAATCTCAGAGACAGAGTTTTGGGTGAAGTAGAAAAGAATAGCTTTATTGCTTTGCCAGGCAAAGGGGGACACGGGTGGGCTCTGTGCCCTCAAAAACTGTGTGTCCCAATCCTGGAGGATTTGGTGAGGAGTTTTATAGCAGTGGTTCAAGGGTAGGGTTGCTGATAAGATTAGGGTGTGTGCAGGGCCTGCACTCCTTTAATCTGCCCTCAGGTGGTCTCCTAATCTTGATGAGCTTCTCTGGTTCCTTTAGTCTGGCCTCAGGTGTCTTCTCTGGAAGGAATAATGCTAACATCTTCCATTTGTTGGCGATTTTAGTTCTGTAAAGAACTCAAAGATATTGTTTTGTGTATCCCTTGAGGCAGAACCAGGACCCTGTCCCAAGGCTGCACTCTTGTTTCTTGTCTGATCCTCCCTTGTCACTGCATTCCCTCCCTTCCCTGATTAGCAACTGTTTGAATCTGCCCTTTGGAACTCATGGAAGGTCATGGAGGCTGGAATCTATTCCCTACAAGAAACACAGGACATGAAAAGCCTTATGTGCCGAGGAGCCCCAAAGGTTCCTGCTCAGTTTCACCATGAACAATCTCCTTCACAGAGAGCAGTATCTCGCACTGGTTTCCCAACCTACTTCATATCTGAAGCATACACTCTTGAGTAAGAAAACGTCAGGGAATGTAAAGAATGAAAGATATGAGTCCGCAAGCAATGGAAAATATGAAGCAAGAAGAAGAAAGGGAAGACATTAATCAAAAAGTGTAAAGAACATGAAGGACAATGAAAGAATAAAGGCAAAGTTAAATTCTTGGTAGTAATACAGACTAGCAGGCAAAGGACCACCAACTGCCTTTATTAATTTAAAAAACAAGCAGATCTTAGTCCTGTTAGCTTTGTAGTTTTGACCTTTAAGGTCTTTTTTTTTTAGGTTTATGAGTAGGCTGAATCATGACAAATGCCTAATTTAAAATTGACTTAGCTGCCAATCACCTCTCCTGTGAGAATCAGCTGCCAACTGAACTCTAAAACAAATAAAAATACTTGGATTAATCCATTCAGCAACAGAAAAACATAACTCTTTCTTTCTGGGATCTTGGAGACCAAGTAAATTAACTCTGTTAAGGAGAGAGAGCCATATAAAGGGAGCAACCTTATAAGGGAATGACTGGATTGGGGTCTCCACTGTCAAAGGCACGGAGGGGATTCAAGGTAACATTCCTTGATTGAAAACATGGTTCAAGCATTGGGCCAAGTAGGGTTTTTAGGGGTCATATGTCTTGGATACTATTCCACATCAAACATTTTATTTCTAGGACACAGTGACCGGAAAGGTTTCTCATTCCAACCAATGTAAAAAATAACATGGCGTACCCCTCCCCTAATCCCACGCTAGCAGCCCTCCTTGGAACAACTTACAAGATAAAACATCTTTGCAGCAAAATATTATTAAGTCTCTCCTTTTAGCCACTTCATTTTTTCTCACTTCAGTAAGATTCTTAACAGGAGTGCAAATGCCCTATTTATTAGGAAAGACCTTGACCCTACACAGAGCAAATACAAACAGCAAAGTTATTCTAACAAACTATGTAAGTTGATGTTCTCTTCAATCTGCTTTCTTTGTGCCTAATTGTTGGCGGGCCAGTAAAGCTTAGGGCCCATGGCATAGGAAGAAAGAAGTGTAGGAAGCCCATGAGTTTCATGCAATCTGGGAGGGATTTCTGGACAGGGAAACATGGATTCCTGGCTCCAAAGGACTTGAATCTCTGGCTGCTTTGGGAAAGTGTCCTGTTTGTGTTGGAGATGTCCCAGGGCAGGCTTTCATTACAGAAATTGAGAGATGTTGCCTTAGGGTTCAGTGCCTTTCCCAGGCTTGTTAAGTGCCATTCACTCGTTCCTTCATTCAGTAGGTATTTATAAAACACTCCTGACTCAGAGCTAGGAAAATGTGAGCCAAGGGCAGGCTGCATCCTAGGAGTTGTCCTAGGAAATGAAAAGGTCACTGACTCTGACCTTGTATAGGCACAATTGTGTTATGGAGGTTAATAACACAGATATTAATTGGAGTCAGGAAGTTCTGGGTCCCCGTCCCACATCCTCCATTTTCTAATATGACCTTGGGCACATTATTAACTTGTCTGGGTTTCCAGTGTGAATAATAGTAATTCTGATGTGAATAATTAGTAACAGTAGGGTTATTATGAGCTTTAAATAAGACAATGCTTTCCCTAGCACATTATAGCCTTACACACTGCCTGACACATTGTAACTGTTATTAATATTTGATAGTCTAATATCAAGGCATATCTCTTCCATTCATCAGATCCCTAAATTAAAATAAAGAAGCACAGCAATTATTGCCGGTTATAATTTCATCTATAATCAATATCTCCAGAGACCCTTCTGGGTGATGGAGTAGAGCCCAAGCCATCTTGGCCAAAATGTCTCAATCTTTGGGTGTCTGAAAATGGCTTATGTTCACTAAAAGTTCTTTTATTCTCACTGGATTGCCAAGTGCTTTGTGAATATAAACTGATCCCAAGAGAGACTGAGGCCTATTGTCTCCGAGAGGAGCGCTTTTTCTCCACACAGCCCATCCTGCCAAATCCAAGACCACTCCAGGTTCGCTGAGAGCTGAGCATTGCTGAACCTCAGAGTTGAAAGGAGTTTTGGAGGTCATCAATCTCAGGCCTGCTCCATTGCATGAGCCAAACCACAGAGCTAAGTAAGACACTTAGGTCAACTGATAATATTTCCTCTCAAAGTCTCATATTTTTTTTCAGGCTTTCAGATCCTTAGACTTTCATGGAATAGGCTAGTGATGTTGAAGCGCTACCTATGAGTTATCATTCAGTAAAGTGAAAAAACAATGGCTCCACTTGGGGGCTCCCCTGCTGTTGGAGATGGCTGAGCATCTCTGAACTGGCTGTGGGTTGGTGGGAAAGTGTCAAGAATCCCATTGCTTTTACCATTTATACGGTAGTAAAAGGTATGCATTTGCTTTGTGTGTACTCTTGGGAAATACATTTCTGCACATATGTTCATGCAAAGTGGTAGCAAACACAGCCACAAAAAGGTTCCAAGAAGGCGTGACCAGAAGACAAGGAGAGAAGCCTCCACATCATCTCCGAAGCTGAGATGTAGGAGGAGGTGAAGTACCTTTTCAAATAATAATAATATAATAGTAATAATAGTGATCATAACCAGCTACACCAAGAAGTAAAGGGTTAAGTGGTGTTGTTCATTGTCACATGATGCTGGGAAAGAGCTGAGCAGGAACCTTGGGGATGGGGAGGAGGCACATCTTGCCTGCACATGTGGCCTCTACCACAAACACTTCAAAGTGCCTCCTCAGACCGACATAACATTCTGACGCCGACTGTAAATGCCCTTGACACGCAGAGTGGAAAATATCAAACGCTCCACCAGTCCCCAAAATGCAGTGTCTCTGCACTGGGAAAGGCCTTAATGAGCCTGCAGTGAAGGGGGAGGTTGGGGGCCAGGACTCGGAGCCAGGGAGAGGGGAGGGGGTGTAACGGGTGGTTCTGATTTAAGGCTTGTACAGATGCACGCCGGCGTGTGCAACTCTGCTCAGACCGCTGTGAATCTAAATGCCCCAGGACCTTGCAGAACAGCCCCCAACATCAATTCCAGGCCTTGCTGAGTCAAGACCCTACTGAGACTATTTCCCCTTGCACATTCCAGAGCATATGACTCTTAAGTGGAAGAATTTTCCAGCCCACAGAGCTGTGATTTTTCTGCCAAAGAATCTTTGTGCCCTGTTTTCTCCCACACAGTTCCCTTCCATTCTCAGGGAGGACACCTTATCACGCTGTCCTCTCTCTGGTAAATTTTCATGATGAAGAAAGTCGGCTGCCTGAAAGGTCTCTCATCCTACCAAGGTGCACCTGCCTTTCTGTGAACAGAGGGTCTTTCCCTCTGTTGGTCTGTTGTTATCTGCTCCCAGTAAACCTGCTACAAAATAACTCAGGAGAATCGTCCAGACAATGTGGAGGAAGAGGGTGTGTCTCTCTTTAATATCCCATCTTTTCATCATTGGCCCCTTGGGCTGAGTTTGTTCATCCACTCATTCTTTAATTCATTCACTATTTTTGAAACACTGGAGCACATAAAATTTATAAAACACCCTACCCTTTGAAAATATCACTGTATAATAGGGGAAGGGAACATACAAAGAACCAATGACAAATGAGTGTGTACAGTGCTTTAATAGAGGTCTGTTACAAAGTGCCCAGGCACACAGGAGCGAAAGCAAAGAGGTCAGCTCTAGGCATATGGACCTTTCTTGAGCAGACTGCATTTAAGCTGGACCTTGATGAATGCATGGGATTTTAGCAGGCAAAAGAAAGAGCCAGTGTAAAGAATTGGGAGAGAGCAAATCCTAGTGAATTTGGGGAAGGTGTTCAGTGTGGTTGGAACACAGGGTGTGGGGAGTGATGATGGTAGATGAGGCTGGGAAGGCACAACATTAAGGGCTCATGTGCCAGGCTGATGCACTCATTACAAAGTCTAAAGGATTTTAGGTCAAGCTCTGACTTAGAAGGGTAAATCTAGTGGAGTGAAAAATGAACTGGAAAGTGGAAAGGCTGGAGTCTTTCCTGTGTGTGTCATGCTCTGTTCATCTTAAGAGCTTCATTTGTTCATCAGAAAGGATATTTAATTTCTGTTTCTTCCCACGTCTGTTATACTCGCTTGGTGCCGCTCCTCCCAACTCCTTAGAGGCTTAGCATCGAAAACCAGTGATCTCAAGGCATTTTTCTCCTGCCGCTGCTCTTGTCTCTCCAGATCGTGTGTTCTAGAAGCAAGAATTTCGGGAAGTAATCAAAACCACTGGTCCATTATAGAGCTACACCCCAGAGGAAATATGGAGGATGAAATCCAGTCCTCAAGAGAGAGCAAACACATTCTTATATAAACATGGAGCAAATGCGAAATTTTAGCCAGAAAAATACTCACTTAAAATACATTCTGTTACTAAGCTTATATCAAACAGGCCCAAAGGGACCCATCAGAAGTTTTCTTGCAAATTATATTTACATGGCTTTAGGTGGTGTTTGAGTGGTTAAAATTCTTCTAGTATAATAACATGGGAACATAAGATAAGTGAATAATAAAAAAGGTAACTGAATCTCATGCGTTAAGTCCTAAAGTTTTTACAGGTATAATCTTTATGGAATAAGGAGGAATTAACCCATGAATAGGAAGGGTTCTGGAATGATAGAGGCAGTGCTCAGTGGTTTCTCCAGCTTTAATTGTCACTGCTGGAGACAAGACCCCAGATAGCATGAATTGATTTCCCTGATGAAAACATCAGATTTTATGTATTTTGAAAATTGGTGGGAACTGCTGTAAAAATAATTATGTCTTGCTTCTCTCCTCACAGAAAGACTGTAGATGACCAATGTCATTGCTTTGTTTGGAATATTGGCTCTGATGAAAAGTCTTTAGTTAAGATTCAGTGATTTATTACTGGAAACTTGTATAGCCTGGTCTAGATGTACTGACCACATTGAATATGCTCTTTTGATCTATCTCACCATCTGTATCATTTATACACTGCTCTACAAGGTATAGAACACAAGTTAGTGTGCTATGACTTTTATATGCATCATGTCATTTAAATCAATCTTACAACAACCCTGTGAGATAAGTTCTACTATTAGCCCTATTTTACACGTGCGGACACTGAAGGCTCAGAGGGATAAAGTTAACTTGGAGTTCCCAAGGAGCAGAAATGAGATTCTAATCCAGATCTGACTCACCATATTACATGGCACGCTGATATTTCTAAAGGACACTAAAGGCTGTTACCTGAGTATGGGGACAGGGAAAGGGACTAGATTGGGTTTAACTTAATCAAGTTGCCTGGGTGAGTGAGGGACAGACTCAGAGAGGTACCAAAATATTCATCTCCCTTCTTTTTGGTGTGGGCTCCACTTTTGACTCTCTTGGGTGCTAGAGGCAGTAAGGCACTGTTATCTGGAGTTGCGTCTGTAGAGCCAAAGAAAATCACCAACTCAGCAGGCTCAAGGTCTGAAAGCAATTATGCTGGGCCCAAAAAATAAGTGAGCAGCAGGTAAAACAGAATTTAATAATGTCTATTTAATTTCTAAATCCATTCCTTGCGTTTCCAAAATACTATATATATATTCTGTGTTTTAGCAAGGGAGGTGTTTTACCAGGATTCTATTCCTCAAAGAAGCTGCTCCTGTCAGACAACTTCTCTGGGAGTTAGTCCCACAGGCAGGCTGTCCTTGAGCACTTAGCACTGTTCTCAGCTCTTACTTTAAATGGTCCAGGAGGGCACACGGAGCTCCCAAAGGGCCATTTTGCTCTCCACCACAGAGTCTAAGGAAGAACCTTCACTGCTGGTCTACTCTCTCACCTGCTGTTCCTGACATGAGCAGAGGAAAATTGAAATTGTAAACTTGGTTTTGGTGAGCATCTTTACATGGCAAGTAGATTTGAAAGGAACCCAAGCAAATGCCCTGCTTCCTCTAGGAAGAAATAATGCCCAGTTTGCAAGAAAAGAGTGAGGTGACAATTGATCTTGTTTCCCATATTGTTCCAACAGAGATTCTAATCCAACAGGTCCCTTGTAATGGCATGACATCGGTGTTTTAAGTTGGAATAGGAAATTGGGACAGGGACTTCCCTGGTGGTGCAGTGGTTAAGAATCTGCCTGCCAATGCAGGGGACACGGGTTCGAGCCCTGGTCCAGGAAGATCCCACATGCCTCAGGGCAACTAAGCCTGTGTGCCACAACTACTGAGCCTGCACTCTAGAGCCCACAAGCCACAACTACTGAGCCCGTGAGCCACAACTACTGAAGCCTGTGTGCCTAGAGCCTATACTCCACAACAAGAGAAGCCACCGCAAAGAGAAGCCCGTGCCCCACAACGAAGAGTAGCCCCTGCTCACCGCAACTAGAGAAAGCCCGTGCACAGCAATGAAGACCCAGAGCAGCCAAAAATAAATTAATTAATAAAAAAAAAAATTGGAACATAAGAGGACATGATTATCTGGAGGTCCTCAAGACACCTCACCTTCCCCCTATGAATGTATTCCTTTGCCCATATGTCCTTGATTAGTGAGTGGTCCCATCATATACCCAGACACCTGTGTAGGAATCCCAGATTCTTCATTCTATCTTATCTCCCAGTAAGTCTTTTTGTTTTCCTCCTGAATATCTCTTTTCTCTACCTTCTTCTTTTCACCACTGTCAACTGTCAAAGTCCTCTTTATTAATCTCGCCCCCCTGCCCATCCTCCACACTGCTGCCAGAATGATGCCATGATGCCCCCCATCATGTTTTCCTGAAGGTCCCATCTTCCTCTACTTGTCCACCACCTCCCTTTGCTCACTTCTGCCTCTGAGTCTTGCAGCAGTGTGTCTGCTTGGTGTGGAACTCAAATCACCTTGGAAACCATAGCTATAAGGAAGTCTGGAAAATATCTTCTTATTTTCCACTATTCCAACCTCTGAAGTACAGGAAGACACATGAGAAGGAGGCTGGAGTGGGTGTTGAGAGAACAAGTATGAAGTATTTGCCACTCTGCCAACTCAGCTTTACCTGTGGTTCTTTGTGTCAGAGCTGTCATTGTTCAGAATTGGAGACAAAGAGCAACGGGAATATATAGTGGAGTTTGTTTCATGCACGTGATGCTGAGGGAGAAAAATTTACAGGGTATAGGAAATAGAGGAAACAGAACAATCATTAGCATTTAGAGGACCTCAACAATAATAGCAAATACCAACTAGCTATAGTGGATCCAATAACTGAGTAATTTCAACAGCGTCCTAAGTGGTCTCCTATTACTACCCCTGTCTCCTTCAATCGCGTCTCTACACAATGATCAAAGTGACTTGATAAAACTTAAGGCACATCAAGGTGCTCGTCTGCTCAAAACTCCCCAGTGACATCCCTTCTCACTCCTTTCGCTCAGAGAAAAGCTGTAACCCCCCATCTGTCACTCTGCCCCTTTGTTCTTCCGATGTGCTGGGTACACTCCACCTCAGCCCTTGCTCTGCTGCTCTCTTTGCCTGGAATACTCTTCCCCCAGGTACCTGTGGGACCTGTTCCCAAATGTCATCTTCTCAGTAAGTCCTTCGCTCGCTACCTTACCTCAAATTGCATCCCCCAGCTTCCCTCAACTTCCTATCGATCTTCCTCTTTATTTTCTCCTTAGCATTTGTTTCCAGTGGACCAAATTTATCTTGTTTAAATCGTCCCTCTCCATCCCCTCAAATGTAAGCTCAATATAGGTAGAGATTGTTATACCCCCTTTTCACTACTATCTCCACAGAAACCAGCACAGTGCCTGGTGCATGATAGGTGCTTCATGAATATTTATTGAATCAAAGAATAAATGAACAAGCTGGTTAAATGAAAGAACTTTTGGATGGATGAAAAAATAAAAAAGCTTTTCCCATAGAGAGATGAAATGTAAAAGGGATTTCTAAGGAGGCATAAAGGGAATTTTCTAAAACCCTTTTCCTTCTGGGGTATCACTGGGGGCAAGACTGTGGAGGTGCTTTCTGCCAGCCA
Source organism: Balaenoptera ricei (assembly GCF_028023285.1). NCBI lineage: Eukaryota > Metazoa > Chordata > Mammalia > Artiodactyla > Balaenopteridae > Balaenoptera > Balaenoptera ricei. Next base: position 132,617,544 of record NC_082639.1, read on the forward strand.
TCTACTAGAGAACCCTTGGGGCTGACAGAGCTCTGGTGGGGAAGGAACACTATCCTGGAGCCAGGAGAGCAGGCTCTAGCTAGATAAGTTTGGGGAAGCCCTTTCTGCTCACTTGGGCCCTGATTTTACTGGTGGAGAAACTTAGGCTGCTATGGGCTCTGACTTTCTTCCATGGTGGATTGCACTGAAAGAACAATTCATTGATAAGTGATTTAAACTCTGTGGGTGTATCTCCAAAGACTCAAGAGCTACATTTTTAGCCTATGATTTTCCTCCAGAAATGCTTGTGGCAGCAGAAATCTCTCCACTCCACCCCATGGAGCGGGGCTGTGTCCACTGGGCTGTGGGCTGTTAACGGTCAAAGCTCATGAGGATGTCTGTGGCCTGCCTCTTTAGGACACCGTGTTCCATTTGCTGCAGCAATCTTGTGGTCCAATTTTTATTTCTACTTTAAATACACAAGCTTTCTCTACACATTTCACGTGAGTATCTTGAGGGAATCCAGGGACATTTTTCTTTAACCTGCCTGAAATTTGTTTTGGCAGAAGTTCTGAAGGCTGAAGTCTTGAGAGATTTGGGTTTTGTTAAATTATAGACATAATTTCAGTGAGGTTAAATAGCTCAGGCAAAAATTGGAGTGCCCTCCCATCATTTCTGCCCGTGAAACTCTACCCATCCTGCAAGGCCTGACTCTAGTGCTATCTCATCCAGAGAGCTTTCCCAGGTCATCAGAGCTAGAAGGGCATTCTCTTCTCCCCGAGGCTGTGTGCTAACAGAGCATGTAAAGGGAAGCCGGACAGATAAGGGTTTGAATCCCAGATCTTGCTAGTGGGTAACCTTGACCAAGTTTCCCAATTTCTCTAAGACTCAGATTTCTCAATTGTAAATGGTGATAGTGAAAATAGTAGTAGGTAACATTTATTGAGTGCGTACTGTCAAGCACTATGTTAGATATTTTACATCATCTATTTTACTCAATCCTCTTAAGAACCCTGTGGGACAAGACATTTTATTATGTCTTCTCTATATATGAGGAAACTGAAGGTAAGAATGAAATGATAATATCTCACTGAGTGATGGAGATTAAATTTAAAAAATATGGATCATGGCATTAATTAAGCACTTAATAAATGTAAGTTCCTTCTCCATTGTATTCATTAAACCAGCTTGGGTATGTCATTCTCACAACACTTACCCTGTGTTGCCTTATATTATGACTCTGTAGAAGTAGTGAGATGTACAGGATGGGAAGTAAGAGCCTGGGCTCTAACCCTTGGACATGTTACTTAATTTTTGTGAACGTTGATCTCCTCAACTATAAAATAGGAGGAATGCTACTGTGAAGGTTCATCGAACTGATATATAATCTAAAATAATGCCTGGCACATAATAGCTATTACTATTATTATTTATCAAGAATGTTAAAATCTATATTCCTCTTCAGTTTGAAGTTACCTGAGGAATAAAACAGGTCTTTTCCATTGTTGTACCCCTTTGTGACCCCATCCTGTGTCTTGTATGTTATGAAATTACTTCTCAAAGTGCACCCAAAGTGGCACCTGAATTAGAATGTCCTGAAAGCTTGATAAAAGGAAGATTCCTGGGCATCTCCCCAAACTCAATGGATTATGATCTGTGGCAGTGACCCAGGATTTTGCATTTTACCAATCTCCTCAGTTAAGTTCTATGGACCCTGATGTTTGAGGACCACTCTACTCAGGGCACCAAATATCTATGAGTGAAATAAACAAGTGGATGGATGATCAAAGCAATTTTTTTATTCCCATGTGACACAGCTTGCATTATCTTAGTTCCCCGACTAGGGACTGAACCCCGGAGCCACGGCCGTGAAAGCGCCGAGTCTTAACCACTGGACCGCCAGAAAAGTCCCCAAAGCAATTTGTTTAAGTATGCATTTTTCAAAAGTAATGGAAAGAAAAACTACCAATAGTGCTAATAATTTTGGGTTAAAAAGATTCTGGTCTTGCTCTTCAGCATACAGTTTTGGATCCCACTTACTCATTTGGCTTATTCTTGCCCCAAATGCTCCTTCAGTCCATTTCCTTGGGGAGGTGGAGTAGTTATCTATTGAGGCACAGGTCTTCAATAGACTCTGAAAGTTTCCTAAGAACTGTGAGTGTCCAGCTGATTCCTCAGCAACATAGACTTACCCACACTCTGGGTGCCTGCCTGTAAGTATCATCCTAAAGCTCTATCGAGATGAATTATATTAATGGACTCTATAAGAAAACAAACACCTCCAAACTTTCAGAACTTTTAATTGGGATAAAAGTCTTTTCAGCCTCAACATTTTAGCAAAGAAATTGAAATCTTGAGTTACATGAATCATATGAATCATATACATAGACATTTTGGATTTATTTTTTATCCCAAGTTTCTTTTTTAAGGACATTTCTTAAAGCACTGCTAAACAAAAGATTATTTTTCTATAAAGACTTGTCACACCAGCATCTCAGTAGAAATGCCGCCCCTTTAGAAATAAAAAGGAGGGAAGACAGAAAGTGATGTGGTCAGCAGAGTAATAAATTAAATTCACCTGGCAGAGTTTGTTCTTCAGGTCTGAAACATGTAAAAGAACACATTTCTAGTGAATGGAAAAAAAAAATTCCACAGAAAGAAAGACCAGTTCTGAAACATGAAAAGAGAGGTTACTGCTTCCAAACCCTGACTCCAGCGTAAATGGCAGGCTCGGGTTAAGAGTCATAGTTCCTGGGTAATTTCCATACCAAATGTGCAAAATTTTACAAGCCAAAACAAAAGCTCTCAAGCCAAACAAAGCCCAAGCTAATTTAATTTCTCCCACAGAAAAGAAAGATGATAACAACCTAGAATTGAATACTTTTGTCATTAAAAGTTGCTATATTTTAAATTTTTCATTGATTTGGGTAGTGAAAAACTACACACTAATATATCTTCTTCCAGGAGGTAGTAACTGCAATATGCTAAAGAGCTCAAAGTCAAAAGTTCTATAGGGTTTGTGTAGCATCTGCACTAGCATATTTCTTACCCAGTAAAGCCTCAATTTCTTCATCTGCAAAACTAGAAACAGACCTGTGCTTTTTTCAAAGGGTGGTTGTGAGGATTATATGTTAAAATGTCTATAAAGCTCTTAGCACAGTTCACTGCACACTGTAAGACCTTAGTAAATGCTAGTTGTTATAATTATACAAGCTTCAGCCTGGAGACAAAGATTTCTACCTTTATTGGAATGAATAACTGATGCTCATGACCTCAATAATAATGAGATATTATGTTGTGTAGCCCTGGCAGAGGAACTAAAGCAAAAGTGGAGACTAAATAACGTGGAAGAAAAGCCAATTACTTGAGCAGCAGGGGGTGATTGATGTACACTAGTTGGATATATCTTAAAGGAGATGGTACTTCTAGACATGCCTCATGTCACCAAGAAGCTCCATGCCAAGAGTAAATTATTGTCATGTATTTAGGCAATAATGCCAAATGCAACACCAGATTTATCTGAGTTCTAGTTTTAGGAAAAATAGCCATCTGTTAACTCCTTTTTCTCTGAGGAATACAAAACACTTCGTATGAATTTTTACATTTTCAAAGATTATATTGTGTTAGTGAGGGAGTGGGGAATATTAATTTCTATTTTCTGTTGGGTAGAAGCAGGCCCAAGAAGATAAAACTGCTTTCATAAAATCACATAACTGAAACAGAACCTCAGTCTCTTAATAACTAAATTTCAAACTCAATCCAGTAAAGCTCACTGCATTTCACATGGGCTTCACGTGCACAGTATCTCTGCTTCTTTTTGGTTTCATTTTCAAGAGAAATAATTCATAAATTTCAGCCAGTTCCATGGTTTTTCCCATCACTGGCTCTCTGGACATGTTCAGGGTGTTTGTCTTTTTGGCTTCAACGTAAATGCTATGCAGGTGTGAGCCCCGTGCTGGGCAGAATTGGAAAGCAGTGCAGTCATGAAGGCTCTGGAGAACCACACCTTTGGTTTTTCATTACAAGTGAACCAAGCTGGGATCAAATCTGAGATCTGAGGGAGAAGGGCCTGAATCACTGGACGTGGCCTCAGCGTCCAAGCAGGATGTATCAGGTGTGGTTGGGGGAAACTTGAGGACCAGAGAGATGGCTGTTCTGAAAGGAACCCCAGTCCATGGGGGACCTTTTATGCCTGGCAAATGGGTGTGGGGATTTGAGATAATGATCAGTCAGGATGAGAGAGCTGAGCTAGAAGAATCTTCTAGAAGCTGAGAGGTCATTAACACAATGCCTATAGTGTTAAAACAAACAAACAAAAAATAGAATCCATAAAGAAATGATAGCCCTATAACACACAGGCAGAAAGTAAATGAAATAAGAGAAAACAACTTTTTGGTTCCAGCTTTAGACGTCAGTTACTTTTCTCAGAAATAACAAATGTGTATTTCTTGAAAAACATACCTTAGGGAAAGAATCAGAAATGCAGGAAAGATTTCTGTTGGAAGATGTTCATCATTGTGTTATTCATGTTAGTAAAATAATGGAATAAAATGTAACACTCAACAATAGGAAAATTTTAAATAATTTGAATATTTTATTGATACAATAAATATTGATACAACGAAATAAATATTTATTGATACAATAAATAATGATACAGTGAAATAGTAGACGTCCATTAAATAACAAGTTTCCAAAGAATGTTTTATCACAATATTATATTTAAGTGAAAAAGTAAGACATAAAACTGTGCATACAATGTGGTTTTGATTATGTAAAAGAAACACAAAGACACACACACACACAGATTGGAAGTAAATACACCATAAAGGAAACAATGATACTCTATCTCTGGGTGATGAACTTGTTGGAGATTTTATATTCTTCTTTGTTTAAATTTTTAAAAGACTTAAAAATACAACTCACATATCTTTTCAATAATCTGAAGAAATATTATCTGAAGAAAGATGATGTGACAAACCCACATAGAAAAATGGTCAATGTGCCTGGCAACCAATTTTTTCTACTAAAACGACTTGTGCATTCTAAACCTGGAGAAAAACAATTTCAAATTAATCTTCTGCAACACCACTCCCGTGGCTACCTTGATTCAAACTTTCAGAAATTCACAAAGACCACGCCACTCAGCTGGCCTCAGGAATGCAGATGTCTGAGTCATTTCCCTTTGGCCATGTGGGGAACATCATCCCCATATATCCAGATCTGTAAGCAGGCCAAGTCCTGTCATTTTCTGTGGGCAAAGGGAGGGAAGGAGCTACGTGATGGCATGCACAGAATCACGTATCATCTCTTGTGCCATTACGTCTTACCAGCTTTCTGAAGGCACAATCGTTTCAATGCTCTGTTCATTTTTTCCTCTCAAGAATGTGGCCAAAATTTGATGTGTGTAGAAGATGTCTATTTAGCCTCCCTTCCTCAGCATTCTCCCCAGTCATTCAAATATGTGGTAGGAAAAGAAAACTGATTTGCATTACAACTTTTTATTCTCTGCATTGAATTCTCTCTAGTTATTGTTTATTTGGCTTTGAAATGTTCTCCTTTTGAGAAATGAGCATTTGCATACACTGCAGATAGGACTATAAATTGGTATAATATTTTGGGGGAGATCTCTTAATCATAAACAAACACATATAGATGTGTACATATAACTTTACCTATATATATTAAGAGTCTTGAAAGTATCTTTAAAGTACACTTTCACACCAAAATGCCACTTATAATCAGTCAAAAGAAGATAGTTTAAAATTTCTTCCCATTTTGATACTATTGTTCTCACATGAAATTTGATATAAATAACAACAGTGAACATCATGTGTCATTGGCAACTTTTGGATAAAACTACGAAGCTCTGAGAAAGGTAAAAAGAAACCAGCATCTGTTGAGAATTTTCTGTGTGCCAGACATTTTCCCAAGCTTATCTTACTTAATTCTCAAGCTGAGGTAGATGATGGACAGCTTCTCTTTAATCCCTCTTGTCCTGTAAGCCCTTTGCACTGGAATATAATTCTTCTGGAACATTTTCTCACAAGGTTCTCATACAAAGTGATTGATACCATCCTGTTTTCTTCAAAACCTTGATGATCAACTGATTGCTGAGGTTGGGACTGGAAACTATCTTATGATGGTGGGATAGGGGTCTTTGAAGGCATCTCAAGCAACACCACAGTGAAGAAGCACAAAGACTTCCGGAATGGAAATAGTTCATGGGACCAAGAATCAATGTGTAAGATATAACTTTCAACCTAGCCTCAGCAAGGTGTAAACAGATATTTCCACAAAGAACCAGAAGCTCTCTTAAGGGACTTGTGTCCATTATCCTTCATTTTGAATCTAATCATTGTACCATATTACTTGAGAAAATGCACCAAATTACAAAAAAATATAACTTTTCCTCTAATGGGTTAAATTACCAGAAAGTTTATGAAATGGAAGAAATGAACATTAATTCCACCTTCTCTAAGTTTAGGAAATTTAGTCTTTTTGAACTGATTTGATAGTTTGGTTTTGGCTTTTAAGGTCCTTTGCTCTTTTTCTAATCTAGTATTTATAAGGAAAGAAAGACTTGATTTTTATAAATTCCTTCCTCCATTAATTAAAAATACCCTGAGTCTTCCCAGGAGTTGAAGTAAAAAATAAGGTTTCATATAGACGTCTTTCTTCTAATGACCACAGAAGTGGAGTTTAACATTTAGGAAACATGTACCTTATTTTCTCTGGAGTGTTATTTATTAGGAATGCATCATTAGTCACTTCATGGAGAATGCTTCCAAGACAGTGTGGCCGGATAATATCTTAACTGCAGTTTGATGCGAATGAAAAAAACCCCTTACAATTATAGGGCAGAAAAATAATGCAAGCTTCATTTAGGCAAAGCTTTTTGGCCTAGACAACTTTTAGAACTGAGTGACCCAGGGAAGGTCTGGAACTTAAGTGAACATGAGAACTGTTATTATAATTGGCACCTGGGTTTGGTACCTAAAAGCTGCAAGAAAAGAACACAATTACAGATCACAATAGGACAAGATAGATTCCCTCTATATATTGCTCTTCACCCAACACTTTTATCATTACCAAGACGAGTATATAAATCACTCCCTGATCATTCTTCATATGTTCCCCAGATTGTAGTTCATTTTCCTGAGCCTCAACTTATTGTACTTTGCTGGACCGTAAGACCAGAATGTGATATTGAAACCAGGCCCATATTCTTCAGAGCTCTACTATTTATATTACTCAACCTCCGTGGTCGTGCTGAGTGCCAAATCTATAGAATTCTTCCACCCCCATCAAAAGCTTCCTGGATTTTTAAGCAAGATGATACCCTTTATTACTTCTTAGTGGCTCATGTACAATTTAGGGAAACCCTCAAGAAGTCCATTCACCTTGCCTAGTTCTGGTTACTTCAGAATCCATACCGTATGACACACATAGTGGCTCTGTGACAGAAAGATCCTGAAGCTGTGTGGGACCAGGTACATATGTTGTCCTGACAGCTGAAGGGTGCTTTTAACTCTTAGGGAAAGTGCTATGATTGTGGCCGAGTATACACAGATCATTAGCTTTTTTTTCCTCCTAGGTAAAAAATAATCACTAACTGTGATCTTTCCCTGGAGTTTAACTTGAATGACAGGCAGAAAGAACACTGCTAAGAACAAAAGCACTTCTAGGCCTGGAGAAGGGAATGGTGGAGAAAAGAGGTAGCCTTTTTAAAAGTCTCTTGAGTTGTAAGTGGAGGCACAGAGGAAGCCAGAATCAAAGAGATTCTTTCATAAAACTGGTAATAATTATTATTGGTTATAATTTAAATACTTGATTGCACCAATGTATTCAAAGAAAGCTGTGGTTTGGTCGTGTCTCCAGAAATTACAGAATATAAAACAAAGTTGGAAAGTTGCAAATGGACCTGATTTTGTAAAAGGAAGCAAGAGCATTTGAAATTTAAATAGCAGTCATGGAAATTATTTTGCAAAATAATTTATTAGGGGAAGCAGAAAGAAATCTGAATGAAAAAGAATAAGATATCACATGCGTTTTTTACAAAACAACATAAAAGGGAGCTTTAAGGATGCCTTCCAAGATGTAGTAATAAGAATCGGTAATATAATGCAGGGATCGGGCCTAATGGGTGGAAGCAGGAAAATAAGTAAACAGTTACGCATTAGAATAGATTTCATCTTAGGGGTGAGGAGCCAAGTGACAGCTTTTGCAGCAAGGCCACCATATTCTTGACATTCCTTGTCTCCATCAAGAAACCATGACCATTTGGCAGAAGATTCCAGCAAGGTCTTGGTCCTTCTATGGCCTTTATGTTTGGCAAGAAGTTCTGAAAAGTACTTCCTGCCAAACCTTACACCCTTTACATCCTGAACTTTCTGGGAATTCCAGCCCTCCTTGAGGAATGAGATGTTGATTTTCATCCTTCCCTGCCAGGTCCAGAGAAGTTTAGCACTGCCAAGGGCTGGTGTCAACTGTACAATCTTGATATAACATGCAAAGATCAAATATAGATCATTAAGTTTGAAGTTGCTAATGATCACTGATTCATTAACAAGTCAACAGAAATATTGACCAAGCATCCCCAATGTGTAAGGCATAATATCAGAGCTATATAAATGATTTTAAGATATAGTCGCAATCAAGAAATCTACAATCTCATTGTAGAACAGACATTAGACATTAGCTCTTAGTAGGTATTGTTAGCTTTTCATGGAAATAAACATGAATGGCATGGTCAACAAGAACCATCAATTTCAGGTAAAGTGACAGATCCCCAGGGACTAGAGGGGCTCCCATACCTTCAGGAAATAAGGGGACCTGAGGAAGGAGGAGAGCAAACAAACATACATTCTTGATAACCTTTTATGGGTCAAGCTCCACATTTATTCTTTCATTTAATCCTCTCACCAAGTATCCAAGGTAGATTTTATTCTTATTTTTATAGATGAGAGCACAGAAGCCTAAAGATGCTTAGAAACTTGCCAAGGTTACAAAACGAATAGACAGCAGAGTCAGAATTTGACCCACGTCTGACTGAGTTCACCATCTTATACTCCTAACTTCATTATGAAGGATGGCTGAAGTTGATAGACTAAGAAACAGCCACAGAGCAACTTCCACACAGTTTGGCACGTACTTTCTCAATATGCACCTGCATAGATAGTTAAAATTAGTTCAACGGTTAATGGCTCTCTTAGTGAAGTGGTGGAGAGAGAAATAGGATAGCCTAACACATAAGAGGTAAGTGCTACAATTGGGTTTTTAGCTAAATGTTGTCTGGTTTTGTGCTCTCCCAGAAGCAGACCCAGAGATAAGGATTCAAATGCAAATATTCAATAGTATAAAAAGGCAAGCAGGAAATATTCATAGAAAAGTGGGGGGACAAGACAGGAAAGAGCATGTAAAGGGTGACGTAGTAAGCCAGTTACCGCCATGGATGACTGGAACATAATCCTGTAGGGGATCTCTGGAAAACAGTGGAGAACACAAACCTCAGAAGCACACATCCAAGAAGTCATAGAGCTGGAGGATTTATACCCTAGTTCCAACCAGTCATTGGTTAAGAGCAGAGCGATGGTGGAGTTGGGGTAGTTAATTCCCTGGTACTTCTTTTTTTTTTTTTTTTTTTTTTTATTATTTATTTTTGGCTGTGTTGGGTCTTCGTTTCTATGCGAGGGCTTTCTCTAGTTGCGGCGAGCGGGGGCCACTCTTCATCGCGGTGCGCAAGCCTCTCACTATCGCGGCCTCGCCTGTTGCGGAGCACAGGCTCCAGACGCGCAGGCTCAGTAGTTGTGGCTCACGGGCCCAGTCGCTCCACGGCATGTGGGATCCTCCCAGACCAGGGCTCGAACCCGTGTCCCCTGCATTGGCAGGCGGATTCTCAACCACTGCGCCACCAGGGAAGCCCCCCTGGTACTTCTTGTCTGCCATGAGCACAGGCAGAGTCCCATCTGAGGCTTGGAGGAAAGTCCCAGAAGGTCATGCAGACACAATTGAGGCTGGCTGTCTTGAGTGACACAGGTAAGACTCAAGGGTTATGGGCAGGGCACTGGCAGCACCTATAAACACCAGTATCTTTGGTGCAGATTTTGTAATATTCTCTATTACTCCAGCCCTTTTGATGTGTAGGATTATGTAGGCCATTGTCTCTCAAACTTCAAAGTGCATAGGAAGCTCTTGGGAAGCTTGTTAACAAAGCAGATTCTGGGACCTCATCCATTGAGAGTCACCTGTAGTTCAGGGATGGAGTCTAGGAATTTATGTCATTAATAAGTATCCCAGGTGATTCTGACTCACATGGTCCATGGGTCACACACTGAGACACAATGCCTGGAATCTCCATGTATTACATGGAAAACAGATGAACAGGGGAAGGCCATGTGATAAAGTGAAAAGAAGATGGTATTTGGATCAAGATATCCTTGGATATAAATGCTGGCTCCATTACTTAGTGACCTAAGAAAAATTACATAATCTCTTTGTTTCATTTTTTTTTTTAATCTATAAAATGGAGAGAAAAGCATACACTTGGACTGTTTTCTATGAGCGTTAAATAAGATAACTGGTAGAAGAGTCCAGAGAACTATGTGTCATGTGGTAAACATCAGTGTTAATTCTTTTATTTTTTTTCTCAGAAGATTGAAATCTGTTGACAAAGTGATACCAATGGCATTTGACAGTTAATGCTGTTTGACAAATTATACCTGACTAGAAGAAAACTCGATGACAAAATAATGCAGGCCTTAGCTCTAAAATTTCCCCCCAATTTCTCAGTGCACCTACAAATTATTTTTTACCTTCCACTTACAACTGCATTACATAATGATTACCCTGGGGCTATAAATAGAAGTGTCCAAGTTCCAAGAGACAGATCAGGTTAATTTGGCTCCAGATCTGGCTCAAGGACCTGGACTGCAGACTCTCACTCTTAGACACTGACTTTCCATACTGAGCAACTTTGGTTTATTGGCTCTTTGTGTTTCTAGGGAAGATATTTTCAAGTATACACTGAGAAGAGAAGGAAAGGTGCCAAGAAAAAGATTAGAGATAAAACTGACTATAATTTTGAATAGATTGTACTTATTTATTGTTATTATCACATCAAACTGATTGACAATCAGAATGAATTTGGGATTATAATGGTATTACCACGTTATAGACCTCAAGAGATGAATATTAGAGCAAAAAGCAATGTGCTTTGTACTTAATAGATACTCAAGTGTTCACTGAATTTAATGACATCATTCAGGACACATAATCGCCTTCATGCTTCTCCAAGATCTCTAGATAGTTCACTCCCTCTGCCTCATCTTTACCTTGGTCACCTAGTTTGGCTTAAATATTAACCGAATCTCTCTTACCTTAATTTAGAGTAAGTGACTTCTACTTGGTCCTCAGGAATTTAGAGGAAAATGTATCAAAGAGCAAAGCTTTGTTAGCTACTCCCAAGATTGGCTGACTTAATCTCATAACCAAAACATGGGTAGGACAATAGTGAAGATTTTAGAAGAAAAATCTTTTTCTATAAATGTTGATCTCATTTAGTCCTGATGTGGATCACAGGGGCCACGTACCATAGAGTATGATGCTGCCCTCAAGCATGATGCCAGAGCACCTGTTTCTTTAAGCTTAGGTACACGAGCTATGCAGTCACCCTCTTAACATCACCAGAGAGATAAACACTGCTGGACATGAAGCCTGCAGCACAAGCCACGTGGGAACCCCACTCGAGTGCACCTCCCAAAGCAGTCACTTCCCCATGCTTATGAAACCTCATACAAGCCTCTGTGTCCCTGTCCTTTCAAGTGAAAGCCTTTTGCTTTAGTCTCCCAGGCCTTCCCTGACCCACAAAAGGCTGGCTTAAGAGTTAATGATTAGGAAGAGAAGATTTAGAAACAAAGAATAGCCTTCGGGACGGGAAACTGGTAACCATTTAGACTATAAACCAACCACGTTCTCTGACACACATTCCTAAATTGTTTGCACAGGAAGCAGACCCCACCAGATAAAAACTGCTGACCTCAAGCGCAGAGACCCCAGACCAGCTGAAACCAGAAGACTGGTGATACTCAAAACTTCACCTCGATGCCAACCAATTCAAGAACTGTGTGCGAGCTGCTCACACACCCTGCAGCCCCATCCCTCACGTTGCCTTTAACAGTCCTTTGCTTGCACCGAGATGTCAAGATGGTTTCTAAGGACACTAGTCCACCGTCTTCTTGGTTAGCGTGCTTTCTCAAATAAAGTCACTTTCTTTGCCTCAACACCTTGCCACTCGACCTATTGGCCTGTTGTGCAGCAAGTAGCCGAACCTGACTTTGGTAACACTCCCACAGGAAAACCAGTGTGGTCTGGTGGTATAAGGATGGGCTTGAGGGCTGATGCACCTCATTCTGGTCCAGGTTGTGCCTGATTCTTCTTGCTTAGGGACCTGGATCAAGTCACATCTCTACACTCTCATTTTCTCTAATGTACAATTATGGAGTTTGAATAAATGATCACTAAACTCTCCTTCATCCCTGGAGATGATTCTTCTAAGGAGAATACATCAGGATAACCAATGATAGATACATCTGATTCTCATTACCTGCAGCCATTATGTCCTCTAAGTAGCCAAGAACACTGAATTAGCAAACACTGAACCATGCTCTTAGGGGAAATACAGAGTTAGGTTCCTGCAAGCCTCAGAGCACAACATTTTCATCAACTGATCAATACATAACCTTGTTTTATGTGTGTGTCTATTTAAAGACTCCTTATTTAATATATATTGTTAATTTATTAACATTGAACTCATGGCCAACAGCACTATAAACTTGTGCCTGAATAAAACTTATCTAACGTTTATTTTCTCCATAAGGTACATTACAGCCTTCTTGCGCTTGGGAACACAGCATTTCAGCACTCTGCTTGGGGACCATTTCAAACAGATGAATTCACCAACAAAAAGTACAAAATGCTAAAAACTCGGCATTAAATAAACTGTGGAAGGGACACATTTACAGTCTGAGAGTTGAAACAAGAAGGCAGAGCATCGCCTTGCCCAGCCTCAGCTGGGAACGTGTGCATCAGGCTATTCAAATTTTTTGACACTCAGCGCACAGCCAAGAATGACTATGAAAGGACCACAAATATTTATTTGGAAGTTACAAATAAATTTTAGTGAGTAGGCAAATCTGTAAATATGGAACCCATGAATAATGAGAATCAACTGTACCAATGTAAAATAAAAATAAATTATTGTGTTACTTTAAAGTCTCTTGCTTCTAAAAACAGCAGACTTTCTTCCAAATCTTGACTTCAAGCTGTGTAGTAATCTCCTAAATTCCCCTACACGTTCGTTAAAATTACAACTCCATCTCATAGATGGTGACATGCAGAGATGAAGCAGCTTCCTGAATGTCCCCAGGCAATGCAACAACCAAGCCAGGATAACTCAGGAGTGTGAAACTAAGCCTGTGGTCGGCCCACTGGACTGTCCTGTTCCTGCTCAATTACTCACAGAAAAGATGTTCTCCCTTCTGGACCTGTTAGTTAAGTCCTGTGCTTAGGCTCCGTGGTGGAAGTCTGCAAATTGTTCTGGGACACACATTTTGGAATTGCAGCAAGTGATTATAATTTTGTCCTCTAAGAGTGTTATCTAAGGATTAACTGGCTGTTCTTTTACCACACTTTCTTTCTTTTTTTTGTCTCAGAGATGGAATAGCTGACATTTTACCCCCACCCCCTGTATACAGGCAAGTTTTAATGCCATAGCCTCAATTAGGACGTTCCCGTCTGGGCTACTATAATGCATGTACTTGAGAACCATATGGGGCTAATCACTGTTCCTTTTCTGTAGGGCAAGAAACACTTTCTATTCCTTTTTAAAATTTCCCTCTCTTCCCCAGGATGTCTGTAGCAGTGCCTGGGGCATAGAGCACACTGTAAACACGTTGATGAAATTGAATTCTCTTCCACCATGAAAATTTTCCCAACATTTCCAGTTGGGGAAGTGTAGTTGGAGTGGAACAATGGAGAAACATGTCCAAAAGAATTTACATAACTTGTCTAAAGTCACTAAGCTAGTAAATGCAGAACTATGATTGAAACTTAGAGCCTGTTTTTTTGTTTTTTTTTAAACCAGGACCTATGGCTTAGTTTATTTGTAGTGGTAATGCCTTATATTTCACCAGGTGTAGTTTCAAATGAATTGGTAATTCCAGTTTACAAAAAAAAATTCTATTCTACTGCTTATTGCCTAGGGCTTCACAGGTAGACAAAAAGAATTGTGAAGATAATAAGGATTGGGAAGTATTCAGGTTAAAAAGAACTGTCATTTACCAGTTGCTCTATGAGATTTACATCAAAGTTCTCTATCAAGAAACAAGAATGTAGCCATTCAGTGGGAGAACCATTCTATGATGTTTATCTTTCAAGAAAATGAAAATTAATGAAAGTAATTATATCACAAATTGAGTGCAAACAGTATCAGACAACTCTAAACAGTACACAAAATGGCTTTTATTTCACATCCACTCATCTTTCAAGTAATTACACAGCTTCTATATTATCACACAAGAAGACAAGTAACTGGCATTCTCTTCTCTCCATTATTAGATGTTGGACATTGTTGGTCTGCCTGGAACTGAGGAGATAATACAAACTTCATTATATAGATGATGTTCAGAAAGCTTAATATTTCCAAAAGATTCTTCTGTATCAGTTATGTGTCAAGCATTGCGACTAACAGTCAACTCTAGATTTGATGACATTTTAAGATCCTTTCCTTTCAATCAAAAGTCTATTCTTTTCTGCGGCTACTCTAAGGACGACTAGATTCTCCCAGTATATCTAAACCCATTAAAAGTTTTTGGAAGAATATGTAAACTCATGAAAGAGATTTTTTTTCCTTCTTTTGACATCTGCTGAAACTATTCCAACATTCTCAGGGCTGAGATTTTTTCCCTTTAAGATCTACTTATAACAGTACATTGATCAAGACACATGAAACCTTTAGAAGAGGCCTTAGAGTTCACCTTGTTCAACTGCAGTCCTCTCTGTAATATCCGTGCTCAGATTTAGCACTTCCAGTGATGAGGATTTCTCTACTGTCAGTACCGTTTTGAGAAACTCTTCCTGGTATTTATTTAAAATCCATCTTCCAGTGACCTCTACCCACAAGTCATAATTCTTTCTCCTTGAACCAGAAAGAGTAAGTCCAGGTAGTTTTGAAATGACTCTATGGTGTGATCATGAGCCCAGAACAATACTAGTTTATGTGTATTGCCCTGGTTTCCCTTCTGGTTTAGTATCTGATCCAGACTTTTCATTGTACAATAAAATTTTACTGTAATAATTGCTTTAGAATAAGCTTTAAACAGTTGGGCAGGTCTCTCCTTTGTTCCTCTAGCTTCTACCATGGTCTTGTCCAGTAGTGGGTGAGATATACTTGTAGGGCACATGGTTCTTATTCGCATATGTGGGCTAAATCTGAAAGATGCCCTAGAATGTTCTAAAACAGTTTTCTGATAAAATGAAGTGTACTTAGATGTGAATTGCTAGGTACAGCTGACCCCTTTCAGTCTCTGATAGTTCTAGGTGTATTCAACACTCTACCACTGCTGGCCACCTGGTGTAGCAATCAGTTGTACTGTGACCAGTTGCAAGGGCTGCAAAATACAGGAAGCCACCAAGTCACAGTCAGCAAGGTGAATGAGAATAAGAAATGTGGCAAATTATAGTTTAGGTACATGTGAAACAAGTGGAGGAAATAAAAACAGGGCAGTCCTGTCTGTGAAGCAGGAAGAGAACAGTTTAAACAGTTCGGTACTGTTGTTTTGTCAGTTATCGTACAGTGTAAAATCGACAACTATTTATTTTATTATTTGACAATGCTTTTTTATTCTGCAATAAACACTTTTAGCATCAATAAGTTTAAAAAGGAAGTATAGGTTTAGTTGAAAAAGAGGAAGTGAATTTTGATTACTCAAGAGAGTTAATGATGAACATGTAACTTGCACAAAATGTTTGTTGACATTTACCATCCACCATGGGGTCATAGTGGTATAAATGACCACATGAAAACCAGAAGACACAAATCTGCTGGAGAAGTATCAGCAGTTACTTCAAAAGTTAGTAACTAATTTATACAGACTGGGCCCTATTTACAACCGAAGAAAGTACCCTTCATATCATTTGGTGAGATACAACTTTTCATTTAGATCAAATGGCTATTCTAAATCACTTTCACTCATTATTTATTCCAAGATTTTTTTGTGTGCATGAATTCAAAATAAAGCAATAGCTGTTGGTGTGTGGCTTCAAGAGCAGAAGAAGAAATTCACAGTTAAATAATGAGAATTTTATGTTGGTCATCAAATAGTCCAAACAGAAAATTAGCTCATCTCAATTATGCTTCTTTTTTCATCAATTTCATGTAATCAAAGCCAACATTTTAGAAACTCCTTCTCCTGACAGTGAAATATTTGATGTTATTGTAATATAAATTCAGTTAAAACATTTGACATTGAAGATAAGTTATGTTTTTGCAATGATAATACAGCACAAATTTTGGTGAAACACAATGTTCTTAATAAATTAAGAAGCTATGAAGGAGAGGTGCCCTTGGAATTGGATATTATGCACACATACTTCATAACTACATTGAAATACGTTGTGATATTCCACCACTTGATATAGAAACTGTAGCTTCAAACTGTACAACTGTGTTTTTCATTTAACACACAGAGTAACTAATTCCAAACTTTTGTGATAAAGCTGATTTAAAATTTTAAGGAAGTACTTTGGCATGGCAGTTCATGCTTTCTCTCTTTGCTATTTGAAATCAGCTTCTAAAAATGTAGCTTTTGAAGTACTACTTAGTAAAGTAACCCAAGTTACCCGCACTGAAAATAAACATTTTTATAAAGGATTTCTGTAAACTGGGGTTTTTTTTCAAAATCAGTTGGAAATATTTAATAAAAGTGTTCGATGAATGGACCAGAGAAATACTTCAGCATTTGAAGCTTTGTACATATTGTATATACTGAAATATATTGAATATTTATATTGACCAGGTTGAAAACAAATTTGCAAAGAGAAAGGCACTGACTTGTATCCCTACAAAAGCTAGGAAGAAACTGATCAAATTAAATGGTGAGAGTTCAAACAGTGTATATAATGACTTTTATAATCAGTAAGCATTAGCTTTGTGCCAGCTACTAAGCAAAGCACTTCATATACTTTGTCTTTGATGTTCCCAAGTATGAAAAAACAGTAATTGTAAAAAGGAATAGTAATAATACTACTATATTATTATCCTGGGATTTTGTTTTGGTTTGATTTTAGGGTTTTATTTTTTTGGGGGGATTAAGAGTCTGTAGCTTAAAGAGCAAGGTGAATTTACCCAAGATCATGTGGCATGGCCAAAGAGTTAACGCAGCTCCCTCAGACTCCAAATCTTTGCTTGAAACCATTACACTCCAGTGTGTCATGCCTAGCTAGCAATTGCTGAGCCTTTTAACACCTAAACTATGCAATCAAACTTTACTTTGCATAAATTATTCTATAGAAAAGTACTCAAATGTTTCCCAATGTTCTTTTCCAAATCCAAAAATACATTGCCACATTAAACATTTTTTTTTCAAGTTAAATATACTATTCCTTCCTGATTAAAATCATTATTCACCTTTGGGAAGATATAAAAATTTTTAACTCTTTCATTTTACAAATGAGAACTCTGAAGCCCCCAAAATGCTTAATGACATCCTCAAAGACACAATGCAATCTGAAGGCAGAGCTGGGTCCAGAAGCCAGAAGGCTTAGCTCTCTCCCCTAATGCATTTCCCTATTTCAGAGAGACCTTTAAATCTCCACAGGAATGTTAGCATGGGTCTGAATCTTCATTCTTAGCCACAGAGAGGTCAATAGCACTTCTGCAGAGGTAGAAAAGTCCAATGGGCCTTCAGGGTGTTCACCCAGAAAATTGTAGAGAAATCAAGAAGGGCTGCTCTAGTAAGAAAGAAACACACTTGGGAGAGCAAGAACTGATGGAAATAGGCACTTTGGAGTTGCTTGTATTTTATTAAAGTCCATTGTTTCTGCGAGAACATTTTCATTAGCAGGAAGCAAGGAGGGCAGGTTTGAAAGTCCTGTCTTCCTTGACTCACTTCCAGAGAAATGAAGAACAGGACCAATGTGGCTCCCAGCCACCCATGCTAACAAAGCTCCCCCAAAAGGCCCTTTCCCTGGGTGTTCAGATGATATCATCAGCTTAAAGTGTCTCCAAGTGAGATTGGCTGCTCCCAGAAATCTGTCAGCTGAATGTTTGGAAGAAACTGAGAAATCCTTGAAAAACATGGAGGGATCAAAAGTACTTATTAAAGTATTTTCAAAAGAGCTCTGGATTTAATAAGAAGCAAATGAGATCAGATGGAGAGGATTCCAGAGATTGGTTCTAGTGTGGAAAACTCGTGGCAAAGACCAGGAAAAAGGAATATACTGATGGGAACAGCACTTATTTGGAAGCGGGGTGCTAGACAGTGTGCAATTGAATTGCTCTGCCCTTGAACCTGAAGGAGTATGCAGAAGAAAGCAATTACTTAAACAGTCACATCTTTCCTAAGAGATCTGATCCAAGAAAAATAATGAATTACAACAAAAAAATTTTTTTAAGGAAAAGAGAGGAAACACCCAGGCTCCTCTCTTACTGGAGAGCCTTTTGTGTCTCTAGAAGGTTTGCAACACACAGTCCTGACTTAGTCAGCCATCAGCCCTCTAACAGTTTGATTAAAAGAATGTTCTAAAGAAATTACAAATTTTCTTCTCTCATCAACCAACCAAATAACTAACCAACCACACAAACAAAACTACCCTCTGTACACTTTGTTTCAGAGTAAAACATAAGCATGCTATTATGTAGAACAATTGCTCATGGAAGTGGGGATCCATTCACTCAATAAACTCCTAATATTTGAATAGGCCAAAAATTAGTTAAATGTTCAGGTCCATGCAAATAGTAAGGCATTAGAACTAACATAGAAGATTTCTTCCATGGAGAATTAGGAACCCTGTGAATCTTATCTCCCTGTATTCTCAGTGAAACTTGAAAAGAGGCCGATTTGTAGAGAGATATTTATTTCTAAGGGATGAATCAAACTGATGGCAGCAATCTTCCCTTTTAAATTGCAAGTGTATAATTAGTGAAATGTAGGAAGTTGTAACAGTGAAATGAAAAATAAAGTCATAACACCTGGTGTTCATTGGGTATGATAAAAGAGATACTTAAACACAGAATGTAAGATCTTAATTGGCATAACTATTTCTGTAAAAATGGAAGTATTTGCAACAGCTTTCATTTTAAAAGTTTAGCCTTTTTGACAGAAATTCCAGTTTAGAAATGTATTCTAAGGAAATTATGCATGCACACAAAATCTTAGCTAGTTGTTTATTATGGCTTTGCTTAAAAAAAATAAGAAATTATCATAAAAGTGAACAAAGGGGGATTAAGTAAATTATGTGCATTCATTCAATAGCCATTTAAAGTAGCCATTAAATAAAAGAATTTCAGTGTATATTTAATAATATCTGTTATATCTATCTCTATCTCTATATCTATCTAGCTATCTTGCTAGCTCTATATCCCTAAAAAGGTAAGCTATAAAATAGAATAACAATATTCAGAATTGGTTAAAAATATTGAGAATATACATGCCTATATTGAAACTTGAATGAAATATATTTAATTATATATGGCCATTGTCTCTGGGGGGTAGAAATACAAGAATTTAAAAATTATTTTTTCTAAGTATTTGTATTTATAGTTTATATGTCTGATTTACTAACCAGCCTTACCTTAAGAGCAAACAACTATTCTTTGGGCATAGGTGACTCTCTTATGGTCTGGGGTAGTTACCAGACCTAACCTTACCTCATCCTTAGGTTTTTTGGTACACCTTGAGATGGCTCTACTTTTCAAGGGTGATGAGAGGAGAAAGAAGGAAAAAGAGATAGAGGGAGAAGGAGAGAGAGAGAGACTGTTGATCCCTAAAGCTGCCTCTGTTTTCCATTTTTAATCATTTCCTAGTGCCAACTATAGTAAATATATACCTCACACAGTAAACCCTCTTCCTAAAGGTGGCTCAGGTGTTCCTTGCAAACAACAACACAACAAAACAGAAAGCCTAATCTATTATAATCAGGAAAAAATGCTAAATAATATTTTAAATATATCTGTAGCAGAATAATAACATTTTACACTTTCTCAATTATAAGAAGATAATTAGACACACTTTATATTCTTGTCATCTTGATGAGCAAAGTGCACTTTTCTCAGAAGATTAAAATCACTTGCTCTGCTTCTCTATTTTTATAATTCTGGGCAAATGACAACATTGTTTTACTTGAAACTTGGATAAGATTTTCTTCCTACATGCAAGTTTTAATCTTAGAGAAGTTTACTCTGTATTCCTCCTGCAGTGCAGTTTTCCTTCTTTTTAGCCCTTATTCATCTACGTGTCTTTCTGAGAGTGGGATTTTAGTAATGTTATTGATCTCCAATTCATCGTGCTTTTGAAACTCTGGGAATCCACCTGTACTGTAAGCCGGAAATTATATATTAGAAGAAACAATTACTGAGGAGATGAATCGATGAATGGATGGATTAATGAATGGATGGATGGACAGATCGATGGACAGATGGAAGAGATCTCAATAACAATCAAGTATGTTTTTTTATATCTATGATGTGCTTAGCACTGTGCCAGCCTCTGGGAAGCAATGAGGGTTAAGTATCATGATTCCCTTTCTCAGGGAGCTTAAAATAATGTTATGTTGGACTACAAGTTATCAGGTTAAGAACCTCCCTAGGAGAAATCTTTTGTTTTGAATGGCTCACTCCCTGAAGGCAGGCAAGATCATGCTAAGAAATGTGAAGCTCTGGAAAACTTCGTTTTGTGGGACCCCTACCCACATAAACAATTTGAGTCACCCCAAATCAGTGTCAGCCCCATCTGAAGCCCAATCTCATGTGGTTCTGCCAAAGAAATTCCACACCAGTCAGTGGGAGTGATCAACTGGCCAGGTCAGCCTCTTGAGGTCCTGAGATGACCCCATAGGTAGCAGTCTTATAGCTTCTAGAGGCATCTGATTGACCCTCACACATGGGATAGAGGGTTGACTGAGGTCCATGTGGATCTCTGTCTTGGCATTGAAAACCTTGTCTGGATGGCACTGTGGACTCTACCTGCTCCTAGGCACTGGAAGGGACTAGAAAATGTTGAGGAAGACATTCCAAAGACCTGGGCTCCATAAGACATGGGGTTAAGGGCAGAAGTCCTTGCTTGTCAGGTCTAATGGTGATAGTAAAAGTAGTCATTTCTCTTTTCTTTCAAGTGCTCTTCCCCTGGACTCACTTTGTCCCATATACTAGATACCCACAGTATTTAAGGCACTAAACATAATAAATAATGACCTTGGTAATGGAAAACTCCACTTCCCTAACTGGAGTCTGACATGCCATCATTAAATTTCCAAACATCTCGCCATTAATGACAGAAGTCTGAGCACATACTTCTTAAGTGTATCTGCCAAAGCTCCAAACAAATTAAGGGAAAGAGGTATGAGATCTTGCTCCTGTATTTAGATCAGGTTACTCTAATATTATATTTTTCTCTGTTGCTTAATTATTTGATTCTGTGGGCCATGAAGCTAATGAGCTAGATGGCTTTCTTCTTTAAACCAAGAGCCTTCAACCAAATTAAGATCACTTAGCTACTACCACCTGAACAGTACATAAACTTCCAGCCAAGTAGTAAAGATCATAGGCAGGAGTTAAAGCTGTTTGGGTAACGGAAGACTCTTGTCCCAGAGGACAAAAGTGGGACATGGAAAAAAGTGTGGAGTCCAGTGCGTCCCTCGTCCCAGACACAGAGACATAAGTCTGAGCTCTGTGGGAAGAAGAAGCACCAACAAAACTGAAATGGAAAATTTCCTGAGGCATTCAGTGACATGGGGCAGTTCAAGCAGTGTAGCTTTAGAGCACAGGAGTGAAATTCAGTATATATTCCTTTAAAGGACCATTCTCCTCTTTTGGTGGAGAGTAGAGCATGGCTTTTTCACAGAGATGATCCAAGAGCTGCAATTCCATTTTGAGACTTGGCTGCTTTGGAGGCACTGGGAGATGGTACCCTCAGCGCTGGGATCAGTGTCCTTATAGTGAACACTAGCAGAGACGACAGTGCTCGGTCTTCAAAGAGTTTTGAGCACATCAGCTGTATATAAGTGGGTTCCAGAGCAGAAGAACACAGCAGGTACAACTGTCACTGTGGCCAACAGACATCAAAACCTTTCTTTATACGCTGAGTTGCTATGGGATTTAATGTAGATCAAACTTCTTCCTTCACTTCCCAGAAAAATATTTCATAGAAAAATGGAAAGAACTTGGGATTTAGACATAGACCTGAATTCAAATCCTGGCCCTTTCGATTGTGAGTTATGCCTCTTTGAACAGGTCATTTGATCCTTTGGAGACTCAGGACTGGTCATTTGATCCTCTATGGAAATATTGACTTCGTAGAGGCAGCATGAAGATTAAATGCACCTTGTAAGTCTGCTACCACTTTTGTGTTACTAGTCACATGGTTATTCTTTTCTGAGGCCCTACAGTTATCACTGCGTTCTTCTACGGGTGTATGTATCCTGGTTCTTAAAAAATGTGGGCTTCTTTGCTGGATCCTTCCCCTGGCTGCCAGCTATTGTGGTGAGTAATTATGTGCAAATGAGTGTTCTCCACCAAAAGTTGTAAGAGGCAGAAAACTCATTTCTTCAGTGCCCTTGAAAAGCACAAGACACTAATGAATGTCTGTGTGCCAGCAGTTTAGAAATGAAAATTTCCACATTCCTTGTGCCTGGTCTCATTAATTCTCCCCTCCCCATTGGTGTTAAGGTTTTATAAATAAGCAAGACAGGATTGATTTGTTCCATTTCAGCAAACTGTAAAAGAAAACAGTCAAGAAATCACTCCCATCATCATTTCCGCTCCCCGCCCCCCATCACATTACTCTTTAAAACTGGGCAAAAGCCTGTATAGCCTTTCCCAATTAGGTGAAAGATGATTTCATTTCAGTAATCTTTAGGGAAGTTATTTCTGGTTTGTGCAAACATGCCAAAATAATGCAGCAGAGACCAGTTTGATTTCTCACTGGCTAAAGGGAGATTCAAGATGCAGGAAGACCTGACCACCAGTATTATTAGGATTTATGATGTTCACTCGGACCTACATGATGTAGCCTAGAGGAATGGAAGGAACATTGAGAGGAGAATTGGAACACCCCTTAAAGATGTCTGGTACTGGGGTTTGCAAACCTTTTCAGCAAAACCCTGGAGATTCCAGGCAAGGGTTGCCTTTTGGATATACACAGAGAAAGGGGCAAGAATCTTCAGCCAGAGCAGACCTATTTTTGTGGCTTCTACATATAGGCTTCCACATATGATCAGTTTCTCACCAGTATAATCTAAACACCCTTCTGTTGTTTGAATTCTCTCTACAGCTTCCCAGCTGTTCATCCTCTTGCCGATGCCTAAACAGCTCCAGTGACAGGGTTCCCAAGGCAGCCATCTTTAGACAGATGTTGTTCCCTAAATTCCCTCCTAGCTCTATTAATCTCTACCAGAGTATGAATGTAAACAGGAAAGACAATGGTGCGAAGACATAGACTGAGCTTTCACTTGTCTAACTTGACTCATCAATCCAAAACATCCTATGCAGTTACTTTTCAGTCTATAACAAATGAGAGTAAAAAACAATCTCAAATTTATTTTATTTTAATATATTTTTAGAACATGTGAAACTATTACCCCCCTCTTTGACACAGGGTGTTGCTTTTTCTCTTCAATAGGGAAAACATTCACATCAGGATTGATTTAAATTTTTTCCCCTTTTAAATCATAAACAGTCCCGGTACAAGAAACAGTAGCTGTTATTGATTAAAAGTTCATTTGCCTTGCCTGGGCTGATGACTGATACTTGGAGGGCAGGAGGGGTGTTGGATTTTGGCTGGGAGATTGAAGTGGGGCAATTTTGTCACATTACCTGTTCTTTATAAGAGTGTTAGGGTTGGAGGAAATTTAGGTTTGGGGAGAGAGCTTTTTTTTCTCTGTAAATTTTGGTAGATGTTGATCCAACTTTTTGCTTTGTTTTGTTTCTTACTACGCTGGTTTCACCAGCTTTTAAGTACTCGTAGTGCACGTGAGCTGGTGAGAGGCCCTCTAAATGGGTTTTTAATGGTCTGTTGAATAAAGCAGCTACCAGTTCAGGAAATGCATGCATTTTATAGGTGCATATTTTCAAAGCTTCTATTTGTGAATGCTAGTTGAGAGGTGCCTTTGTATATGTTCTTCACAGACCCAGTACAGCAATAAAGACTGCCTCTGGAAGCATTAAAAAACAAGAAATAAATTTCCTTGTCCCATTTATACTTCTAATTTCAAGAATAATAATTTTTGTGGGTAAAAGAAGTATCTTTCCTTTAGGAAAGTTATCTGAGCCCATTGGAAAATTATAATTTCACAAGAGTGTGGCAATCAGATTCATTGAATGCATTTGTCAGTGATATTTGTAATCAAGGCATGGGATTTTAAAGAAAGTAAGAAGTGATTAGCAGTTACAACAGAATTCTTAGTCTTCAGTTTTCTAATTTTTATGTGTTGTGAACATTATCTCCCTTTTAGTTTTTAACTGTAGCCAACATCTACCATACACTAGAGATCCTTGAACTTGTCAGTTAGTACAACATCTGGAAATAATAGTGATCTTTGCACAACACCATTTAATATTGACATATTAAATTTAAAATAACAGAATATATAATATGACACCAAGTTTTATTAGATAGTAATAAAAGCAACAAGGAGCAGCAATGAACATTTGAGGAAAAAATGTGGTGGGAAACCTTGGAATTGAAAGATATTCCATTAAGTGTATTTTTCCGAAAAATTGGAAAGACTGCTATTATTCATATTTAATGGCACAATACCTTGGCTAAAATTGTGGAAGAATGGTGTTTCATGGAAGCATAGTCTTAGAACCAGTAACATAAATAAAGATGAATAGAGAGTCTGAGTTTCTAGAGAGTTTATGTATCGTAAGTCAGAATTTTTCAGTTGATTTAAAGTCCTCAGGATGGTCTAAGCCTGAAAACAAAGGGAAAAAACAAAGAAATGCTGATAAATTTGATGACCAAGAAATGTAAAATTTCAGTTTGTTGTATGAAATACCAGAAGAAAAATTAAAAGGCAAAAAACGAGCTGAAAAAAATATTTGCAACATATATTATAATGTATTACAATATTTAAAATAATAAGTTTGTACAATTAAATAAGCAAACAACTAACACTAGGGTAGAAAATAATAGGCAAAAGAAAATGATAAGTAACTTACAAAATAAGAAATACATATAGCCAATGTGCATAGCAAAATTATTCAACATTATTGCTAACCAAAGAAATGTATATTAAAATGGTGAAATAACATTTATTTCCATCAATCTGGGGGTTTAGGGAGGTGGACACAGTTATACACTACTATGTATGTTAGTATAACTTTTGGAAAAATAATTTGGGAGCATCCATCAAAAGCCTTAAATTTTTTTATACATTTAATCTAACAAAAATTCTACTTCCAGACATATATTGCTATCCCTCATTTTTTCCCATATGTAAAGTCTTTTGTATGGCAGCCTTTGTATCACTATTTAAAATGAAAAGTTGGAAACAGTCTCATTGTCTAATTCTAAAGGACGTATTCAGTAAGTTATGACACAGCACACAATATCATCCTACAAGATCTTTAATTATTCTGTTATATATGTTTCCTTATGGGCATCAATAGGTACTCATAATATTAAATGAAAAAAAAGCAAGTTTCAAAGATGTATTATGTTATGATCTTATTTCTGTTAAATTATGTATGCAGAGAGAAGGGCTGGAAGTTCACATATCAAGGTGTCTAGTATCGTTACATGTATGTGGGTGGAATTATGTGTGTTCATTTTTTTTGTTTTCTATCCTACGCATATTTTTTTTCTGTAATGATTATGTGTGTCAGGTTGAGAGAAAAAAACCAAAATTTATTTTTAAGTTTCCATCCTGCAGAAGCTATCTAAGGAGACCAAATAACATATCTAGCCTAAGACATGTTATTACCTCCAACAATAATTTTTTTCTTCTAAAAATAATCTCTCTTACATATTCTTCCTCTCTAGAATGCTTTTCACCCATTTTATTCATGGGTCATCTCAGCCAGTGATGACTTTCGTATTTCTCCAAGGGATCATATAGTTTGTTTCTAGGCAATAAGCTCTCCTAATCACCAGTAATGAAATCAAACCACTCTAAATTAAGATCTTTGGAAGGGAAAAGCCAAGTCAATGAATAGCTTTGTATGATTTAAATGAATCCCTGAAGAAATAAATCAGACTCTTGGCTTTCATCTTATTCCCAGCCTCTGGAATAAGAATGTTAAGTCAGCCAACTTAATGCTTAGGAAAACCAAAAAAGAAAATAAAATGTTTAGGAAAACCAAAAAAAAAAAAGAAAAGAAAACTTTCAATTCTAGTGTCCATAACACAATGATAAAGATACTCACTGATCCCACTTTTTGAGCACCTATGTAAAGGAGGTTAGTGTGACCTAAATATGTTTAAAATGAACAACAGGAACAAACTTGGAGGGAACAACGCGGAAATAACATGTAGATTTTGGAACTGGCCAGACCTCACGGGTTCACAGCTCAGTCCTGCATCTTACAAACTGTGAGAATGTAGAGACGACACTTAATCCTTCTGAGGGGAGATTATACCAAAGTAAAGCTGTTATAAATATTAAAATCGCATTAAATATATCGTGCACCAGACAATTAATAAATATCAGCTTTCCTTATTCCTGGGAGAATAAAGAGTTAGAAGGCAGAGGAGGAGAAAGCAGGAAATTCTCCTCACCTCCAACCCCCATGTTCAGAATTTCAGGCACAGCCTTAGCAGTATGGTGGGGGAAACATACATGTGTTTGGAGGGAGGAAAACAGATAACAACTGGAAGGAAAGAGTATTTTAAAATAATTTTAACATCCATCTGAGGATAAGAACAAAGAAAAATCCATGGTCATAAAGAGCAGTAACAACAAAGATACCGTAAAGGCCAAGGAAGCTTTGGGCCTGGAACACATAGATCATTATTTTTAAGAATCAGCTGTTTCTGTCCCTGCCCTGCCTCCTCCTGGATCATTGTGAGGGAATTAGCTATGCCACTTAATAGTTTTGCTGTTGTCAAATGAGAAAGAAATACCTTCCTCTTTTTACCTGGTAGAATGTTACAACAACAAAATATGATGATTTTTAAAAATACTTTGAAATGGTTCTGAAGAACCTAGGGGCAGTTCAGGAATAAAGACGCAGACGTAGAGAATGGACTTGAGGACACGGGGAGGGGGAAGGATAAGCTGGGACAAAGTGAGAGAGTGGCATGGACATATATACACTACCAAATGTAAAATAGATAGCTAGTGGGAAGCAGCTGCATAGCACAGGGAGATCAGCTCGGTGCTTTGTGACCACCTAGAGGAGTGGGATGGGGAGGGTGGGAGGGAGGGAGATGCAAGAGGGAGGGGATATGGGGACATATGTATATGTATAACTGATTCACTTTGCTATACAGCAGAAACTAACACACCATTGTAAAGCAATTATACTCCAATAAAGATGTTAAAAAAAATAAAATAAAATAAAAAAATAAAAATGCTTTGAGCTCTAGAGAAGGTAACCCTTACACCCAAAGTATTGGAGTTGTCATTTGCAGTGTGGTTGAAGGTATGAGCTTCATCTTGGAACTCTGAAGCTAGAAAATTCCATCTCACTTCCAGTTTAAATGGTTTGGAGGAGATTTGAAATTTTAGGAACTCTTGAAGCATGGTGAATGGGAAGGAAGTCTGATTTTTTTTAAAAAAACCGTTTGTGAAGTGCCTGGTGCAGAATGGGACTGGCGGTCAGGAAAATGGGAATGGACGTGTGGTATGTACCTCGTACTGAGTGTGGTTTGAGAGAGTTGGTGTGAATTAGGAAGATCACGAATGTGAAATACATCTACCACAAGGTCTGGTATTGTGGGTTTGAGTTTGAAATACTGAAGTGTTTCTTTAGGATCAAAGCTTTGGCAGGAGGAGATGGGCATGGGGACAGTTTCCAATCTGGCCAGAAGCAAAAACTCCACATTCTCCTCAGGAGACATGTAGTCTGAGAAAATGCTTTTGGTTGCTCAGAGTGTATGTGTTCACATTTATTTTGCAGTACTTTTTGAAATTTCTTAAGCAAAAATGCCTCTACTCCAAAACAGGGCAATCGTGATAGCTGTTAATTCTCTGTCTCATTGTCTCTGTCCTTGTCTGTCTATGCCTCTCTGTCTCTTAAACACACACACATACAAACACACTCACACACACACACTCACACACACATTAACCCACATTTACTCTTTCATGTTTTGTTGCCGCTACCTTTGGGGGCACACAGTGAATTGGAAAGAAGCCTTCTGAGGTCCATTGGGAACTCCCTGCCTGAACTCTCTGGAGGAAAGAAAGAGACATTCCCCAGTGAATCTCAGCACCATTCTTCTACCATAAGTATGGTTAGTTTATTTTGAAGTCAAAATGGCAAGTGAAGTATGAAGGGTGTTTCCAGTATTTAGAGAAGGAGGAGGGGACCTGGACAGACATAGGACACTCTGAGCCAAGAGCTTCACTGTATCTCAGGGCAAAGATAGTGCTGCCACTCAGCTGCATTGCTGGCGGAACAACCAATTGGGAAGGACAGTCCTGAGCATTCGGGCCAGATGTTCATGGCATCTTGCACCGTCCCAGGAAATTAATTTTGGGATAAAGGCAAAGCAGATGACTGGCAAAGGCTCTTGTGATGGATATTGAAAATGTCAGGGAACAAAAGACATAGGAAATAAGAGTTCCCTCTGGATGCAGCTCTCCCAAGGGTAAGGCAACATCACATTCCCTGCCACAAACCTACCATTCAGCCTGAGAGAGTGAAATCCAAAAGAGAATTTGGTCCCATTTCCTCTATATCTCCTGAAGTGGAAGTGGGGGAGGATTACTCCCCATTCCCAAGATCCCAGCCTACATTTTCTCCCTCCAAAAGGAAGACTTTAGGTGGCACAAAGTCTCTTTCCCTAACAAATGCAACAGATGGTCAAATTCTTTGAGGCAGGGATTAAAGGTGATTTACATTTGTATTCTTACTTCCCAATGAGACTCCTATATAGTAGGTGCTTGATAAGCATTTGTTGGTTGAATGCACAAACTGCGTAAATTGCGTGTGTTTTTGGGTGGTTCGGATGGGGTGGGGATTTTGGAGCACCTCCTCTGGGTCATGGTGCCAAGCATGGGACTATACTCTTTATATGAGCTATCTCACTCACTCCTTCCACCAGTCCTACAAGGGAGGTCACCAGAACTTCTCGAAACATGGAGGCACATGGAGATTAATTTGAGTAATTGGGAGTTGGTATTTGAACCGAGATCTGTCCACCCCAAAGCATGAACTCCTTTCTCACCAGGATGATGGAGACTCACTGATTGTAGTCTCTCAGTCAATGATCGAGGCAGTGTCACACTTACGAAGTGTGAAGCTGGGCAATCCCTTTATTATACCATTTTAGGGAAGAAGCTCCAAAACTCAAATTGTTTCCTCCTGCTAGCTGATAGGAAATCCATTCTGAGTTCCTTTCTGAAGGAACCTCTGGGACTCAGAATCAGAGTAATGTAAAGATTACTGAAGTTGAATCTTTGGATGTATTTCCTGTAACTGGATATGATGCTCTGTGAATCAGGTTGCCTTTCTGAGCTTCAGTTTGTTCAACTGTCAAACAGGAATATGTAACATTGCCTGTGCTTTCACCACAGAGAATGATCTTGACTCAATGATTAAATTAGATGAACTTCATGAAAGAATTTGAAATCTGCTAGATTGTTAAGGTCAGACACTGTCTTTTATCTTTACAAGCCCCCAAACATCTGGGAAAGTGCTCAATAAATTTGTGAAATAGAGGAAGTAGTGTAACTCCATATTTAATACAAGATTTCCATTTTTCTAGGTTCAGTTTAGACAACTGTTCCCACAATCAGTGGTCTCTCCCTTTCCAGTGGCCTGGGGAGGTGGGTGGTAATTTAGAAGGCATGGGTTGCCTGGTATAACTAAGGAGAAGTTTGAGATGTGTGCCTTTGAGATGTATGGAGGGATCCATCTTCAGCAAAACCCCTAGAACCCGAGGCTGACGTGGAAGTCGCAGGGCTGCTCACCTTCAAG
Organism: Balaenoptera ricei; assembly: GCF_028023285.1. Classification (NCBI taxonomy): domain Eukaryota; kingdom Metazoa; phylum Chordata; class Mammalia; order Artiodactyla; family Balaenopteridae; genus Balaenoptera; species Balaenoptera ricei. The sequence goes on from NC_082639.1 coordinate 132,647,884, forward strand.
GGCACAAATGTGCTGGACAATGAACATATGGATGATGATCAATGTTGAGCAATGACACAAAGGTACTCTGAATGTTCTGGATTGCTTAAGGTTCTCTAGTTCTTGCATGATACAGAGAGATGGGAGTTTCATTTCTTGCTACCCCCCACTAACATTGCAAATGCCTGGATTTTAATTTTCCACCATCCTGATTGGAACAGATTAAATTGGATTTAGAGGAACAAATGTATGTGCCATTTATTGCATACTGGTATTGTGAACTAAACTCCATACTTGTTAGAAAAGCAATATATAACTTATTTTTAATTTTTATTTATTTATTTTTTAACATCTTTATTGGAGTATAATTGCTCTACAATGGTGTGTTAGTTTCTGCTTTATAACAAAGTGAATCAGCTATACATATACATATATCCCCATATCCCCTCCCTCTTGCATCTCCCTCCCACCCTCCCCATCCCACCCCTCTAGGTGGACACAAAGCACTGAGCTGATCTCCCTGTGCTATGCGGCTGCTTGCCACTAGCTATCTATTTTACGTTTGGTAGTGTATATATGTCCATGCCGCTCTCTCACTTTGTCCCAGCTTACCCTTCCCCCTCTCCGTGTCCTCAAGTCCATTCTCTATGTCTGCGTCTTTATTCCTGTCCTGCCCCTGAAGGTTCTTCAGAACCTTTTATTTTCTTTTTTTTAAGAGTCCATATACATGTGTTAGCATACGGTATTTGTTTTTCTCTTTCTGACTTACTTCATTCTGTATAACAGACTCTAGGTCCATCCACCTCACTACAAATAACTCAATTTCGTTTCTTTTTATGACTGAGTAATATTCCATTGTATATATGTGCCACATCTTCTTTATCCATTCATCTGTTGATGGACACTTAGGTTGCTTCCATGTCCTGGTTATTGTAAATAGAGCTGCAATGAACATTGTGGTACATGACTCTTTTTGAATTATGGTTTTCTCAGGGTATGTGCCCAGTAGTGGGATTGCTGGATCATACGGTAGATCTATTTTTAGTTTTTTAAGGAACCTCCATACTGTTCTCCGTAGTGGCTGTATCAATTTACATTCCTACCAACAGTGCAAGAGGGTTCCCTTTTCTCCGCACCCTCTCCAGCATTTATTGTTTGTAGATTTTTTGATGATGGCCATTCTGACTGGTGTGAGGTGATTGGAGTTTCGATTTGCATTTCTCTAATGATTAGTGATGTGGAGCATCCTTTCATGTGTTTGTTGGCAATCTGTATATCTTCTTTGGAGAAATGTCTATTTAAGTCTTCTGCACATTTTTGGATTGGGTTGTTTGTTTTTTTGATATTGAGCTGCATGAGCTGCTTGTAAATTTTGGAGATTAATCCTTTGTCAGTTGCTTCATTTGCAAACATTTTCTCCCATTCTGAGGGTTGTCTTTTCATCTTGTTTATGGTTTCCTTTGCTGTGCAAAAGCTTTTAAGTTTCATTAGGTCCCATTTGTTTATATTTGGTTTTATTTCCATTTCTCTAGGAGGTGGGTCAAAAAGGATGTTGCTGTGATTTATGTCATAGAGTGTTCTGCCTGTTTTCCTCTAAGAGTTTTCTAGTGTCTGGCCTTACATTTAAGTCTTTAATCCATTTTGAGTTTATTTTTGTGTATGGTGTTAGAGTGTTCTAATTTCATTCTTTTACATGTAGCTGTCTAGTTTTCCCAGCACCACTTATTGAAGAGGCTGTCTTTTCTCCATTGTATATTCTTGCCTCCTTTATCAAAGATAAGGTGACTGTATGTGCGTGGGTTTATCTCTGGGCTTTCTATCCTGTTCCATTGATCTATATTTCTGTTTTTGTGCCAGTACCGCACTGTCTTGATTACTGTAGCTTTGTAGCATAGTCTGAAGTCTAGGAGCCTGCTTCCTCTAGCTCCGTTTTTCTTTCTCAAGATTGTAGAAAAGCAATACATAACTTTTGACCTAGGAAAAGGTTATATAGCTCACATGAAATGTGTGTAAGTGATTTAGCAACACATGAAGAAGCTTCCTAATTAATAAATGTGGCTATATGAAGCCCTTTGGGAAGCTCTGGTAGAGACCACTCCCAATATATCACTCAGAAACTTCTTTAATTCCTATTTATAGTCACATTATTGTTTACACTTTACCAAGTGTTTTATGCATATTAATTAACCTGAGCCACACAACAATCCTACCAGGTGGATGATAGTATTACCATTTGACAGATCATGGTACATAAGTAACAAAGATGAGATAAGAATCAAGCACTTTTGACTCCTCAAACTTCTGTCTTTTAAAAGCTGTGTGTGTTCCCACAGACTAGCAGTTATTGACTCTGAATGCAAAGTCCATATGACAGGTGTCTTGGCAAACAGGAAATGGATCACAGAGCTTTCTAATAAGTGTGTAATTTTAAGAGGCAGATCAAGAAGACATGATTATAGGATGGGGAACAGATAGCTTTCATCTCCTGTTAACCACAGCACACAGTGAGGAGAATGCAAAGTCCACCTGGGTGTTGGAAAACAAAAATTTCCCTGCATGCCCAGCACTTAACACTCTCCTCTTCTGCTTAGGGGAAACAAACACACCACAATAATTGAACAAGCACACTTGAAGTTCTGCTTATCAGATTCTTTTAAAGAGGTTATAGAGAGAGAAGAAGAAAGAAAAAAATTTCGAACAAACAAAGCCCAACACTTTGCTCTTTGTTCTCACTGTGTCATCGTAGCTGAAGCACCAAGTTGCATGCAGATATTAACTCTGAAAGATGCATGGAGATGTGAAGGGAAATATTTATGATTCTGACAGTTGGTGATACACAACAGCTGGGGTCATGGATTCCACAGCTTTTGTGGGTATATTGTCAAAATGTTTTGATTGAGGAAAATATAAAATTAACAACTCTCCCTTCAGGACTTGCTTACTCTAAAATATTTTCCAGTAAAATGAAGTAACACATCCATGAATTCATAAGATTTTCGGTCGGTAGAACTTTGTTTCTCCCATCCGTTCTGCACACTTTTCTTCTTTCCTTGATTGTTGCCAAAGCGTCAGAACCACTCCCCACTTCAGTTCCGAAACTGAGTATGCAGTCATACTCAGCCTCGTTTAGATCAGCCCCCACTGGGCTTAGGTATTTTGATTCCAACCACAGATTAACTGACCTCTCATCCTCCCGTTTTCCTTCCAGGGACGCCTGTGGTTGAAGCCAAATACTATGCATCTCTAACCACTTAAAACAGAGCTACTGATTAAGACACAGACAGCTATAGCAATTGGAGGCAAAGCTCCTGTTCTGAGAGTGACCAGTGCCCTGCGCCCTGACAAACAGCCAGTCCAAACACACTGGAGACTAAATGGAGCTTTGGTGGAAGGGTGGTTAACTGGTGTTGGTTCCCATGGACAAAGTCCATGTTTCCATGTGTCATTTCCAGAATATCCAAGAGGAATTATAGGAGAGGCCAGATGAAAGGCTTGGTATGATTGATAAATAGGGGCGAGAGAAGCAAAGAGTGGTTGGGTTAGATGAACTTGTCAGAAGGTTACTTGTGGACATTAAAGCCGGGCGTTGTGCCCTACATGGCTTGAATATGGGCCATCCTTGCTTGGATTCCTGAAGCAATATCTTCAAAGGCTCCACATTAGGATCCAATTACCCACAACAGAGCTTTATTTGATCCATTTTGGTTTCTATTTTTCTACTGATATTTATTGAGCACCTTCTATATGCCAGGCCATATGTGCCAGAAATAAGTAATGAACAAGACAGACAAAGTCTCTGCCTTCAACATAGTTTGAGTCTAGTTGGTGGAAACAGAAAAGTGACCAATAAACAAGGTTACTTTGGGACATAAATAGTGTTATAAACAAAAATAAAAGAATTAAACAGGGAGAGATGCTAGAGAGTGACTGGGGTGCAGGAAAGCCCCTTTAAATTGGATGTTCAGGAGAGGCCATCCCATAGTGGAAAGTGGAGGAAATTTTGGCTAAGAGTTTAAAGATGAGACAGAGGCAGCCACAGGAAGATCTGGGGGAGAAGGGAGGATCACAGAGAGCATTTGGAGGGAGAAGGAGCATTACATGAGACAGTTGTAAGGCAGGACCTTAGGACCTGCATGTTTTAAAGGAGGCCATGTGGCTGGAGCATTGAGAAGAGGGTAGAGAGAAGACCAGAGGTGGTTGGGAAAGCCATCAGAAGCCACATTATGTAGGACAATAGGCCATGGTGAAGAGTTAAAATTTTATCCTAGATGCAATAAGAAGATTTTGAACAGTGTGGCTACAAAAGACTCATTCTGCTTTCTTCACTTCAACTCAGTAGTCCATTCCCCTAAGTTTGCATTTGGCAGTTTGATAGCTACATTAAGGACATCCACTCCTAATCTTTGGCCAACACTGAATTGAACTTTAAGTATATAGAATTGAACTAAAAGTATGTAGGGTTGCAAATCATTCACTAATGACTCTTTATATTAAGCTTTTTATGGTAAGAATCAGTTCTCTCATTTGGCATATCCAACCTAATAGCTCCTCATAATTTACCATCCTACTTTGGCAGAAAATAGACATTGATTTAAGTGAATGATTTCTGAAGGTAGATTTTTACCTTTGTCGGCTATCCATCATGGGAAGACCATGAAGGATGTCTTGATGAGAAAGGGGCAGGTGATCTCTCTCTTGGCCTACAGTTAAATCCAAATAAACACTTTTATGTAAAAGAAACAAATTGAGATTACAACCCAAACTTTCCAGTATTAATGAGAAACTTTGTGGTATGTAAGGCAATGGACCTGCAGCTAAATACTGAGTAAAATCAGAGACTCAGGACTGGAACTTGTTTTCCCCAAAACATACATTGAACAGTTTCCGCTACACAATTTCACCAGAGTATCAGTAATCTGACATTTCCTAGGCATCTGGGTTCATGAATATTCAGATAGATAGAGTGCTGAATACTTTATTGAATGATGACATCTGGCACTCTTAGATTAAGTGATGCTTTCAGTCTTAGCAGAAATAAAATAAGTTACTTCTAAGAATACTGGCATTTATACAGGATTCACTTATTAATGAAAAAATTCATTCTCAGGCCAAGTTTTTTCTAGGTAATAACCTTGTGCAAGATGTTGTGTTAGGGTCTAGAGAAATACGAAGTTTCATATTTACAACCTTATACCTGACATTTACCAGTTTTTTAGAGACGTTTTCTTTGTTTTTAAGCCCCAGGTACTGTTCAGATATTAAGTCTGCTTTTGTCTCTGAGAAACTGGATGATCTCATTTGATAAGCTGCAAAAAGCATACTTTAAAAAAATCTGTAACTCTAGGATCTAAGTGTTAAATTGACCCTAAGGAAATTTCTGGAAATGTACAGGACCACAGTGAACCAAATACATCCTAGCTCAGGACTGTTTGGCCAAGGACCCTTAGGGGTTATTAATGTGTGTGAAAATCTTGTATACTTCTTGTCTTTCCATTTCTAACGCACAAAAAGTACAAGTGTAGATTGTAGGTAAATCATATTTACATTTCCTCAGGCCTTGTTTTTCAGTCCAAACTATGCATTCATGACAGGTTGTTGGTGACATAAGGAATCCTTAGACTTTGACATTCCATGCTTTAAAGTGTAGGTTATTGTATATTTCCCTGATATTTGTGCCTTACTGCTCCTTTAAGAACACAAATTCTCTGCATTGATGCTTCATTTCTTCACTGGCAACCCTCACCTTCATCCTGAATACATGAGCCACATCAGTTCAGGTCTTAATGATCATGGTACCTACTATACATAAGTCTTTTCTCTAAAAATATCAAATTGTCCAGAACTGATAGCTTTCATGGAAAGTTCATTACTTTGTTACTTCTGGCAGGCACATGTGTTTTTCTTTGGCTGGCCAGGCTAGTGGTGTTTCCAGCAGCATGGATAACTGGCGATCCTGCATAGTTCCTTCTCTTAGGCCTGTCAAAGTCTTGTCTGACACAGGTAAACTGGACATGACTATGTAAACATACCAGGCTTTCAGTGCTGCCTTGAAATGGTCACACCCTGCCAGAAAGTCTCCCTAGCATGTCAATGGCTGGTTAGAGCTTTCTGGGCCCAGCACAGTGCTTCCCCACAAGATAAGATTTCTGCAAGTAGAACTTTGTCTTCAAGGTTTACGATTTGCCTAAAACTTAAGCTCCAAAGGTTTCAGGTCAAATTCCATTGCCATTTATTTCCCCTCTCCATTTAGGATTGGGCAATCCCCCAGGGTTCCTTTGTGGAACCCTGGGTCCATTACTTTCCAGTTTTGTTTCTGCCCCTTTCACTTCTCAGCCATAAGTGTGTTTATATTGATCCATATTACTGGCTTTCCCTTCCAGAACACTTTTGAATAAAACTGTAAATAGGGGTCCAAGCTGCTTTTTCATTTCACATTCCATGGTATGAGTGAGAGGGAGAGGAACCACCCTACTGCCAGAACACCCTCCGTACTCTTGCGCGGAACTGCCCTCAGGGGACCACTCATTTTCTTTGCACATTCTGCTGAAGCTGATTGACAAAGCATGGGAAATTCAGAAATCTGCTCTGTAAAATGTTCCTATAGTATGTGTTGCGCACACTGCTAATTTCTAACATGTTAAGTAACCAGTTTAAAATATGCCTTTGTTTCCTCTAGACTAAAACCCTCTTAAAGTAATGGGGACCACAGTTTTCACTCAGCACTATGCCTCTTGCACCTAGTAGACTCTCAATGAGTATTTGATGAGCTGACTATAAAACCAGCTTCATAAACTTATTAGATTTAATTTGGCCTTTTAACATAGCCTGATTAATTGATGGTCCTTCTCCTTAAAGTTCTATTTTAGGGTGGTACTCTTTGAATTTTTCAAGCATGAAACTTTTAAAAATAGGAGGTTGAAGAATTCCATCCACAGCCAAATCGGCTGATGTATTTTCAGTCCAAGGTAAAAATCTACATTGCCTCACCTGTAGCCTAAGTATAGATTTACGCTTGACTCTTTCGGATAAATTTGCTTTCCAAAAGATCACCTAGGATAAGGGAGAAAAGCTTCCATCGATCCTCACTAAAAATAAAGCCTCTGGGCTTAATGGAACACAAGATGTCTCCCTTGCACGAGATATAATGCAGCTGGGATAGAATTCTCTGACGGGTTTTTATCGAAAAATGCCCTTGTCTCCTTCTCATTCCCTAAAGCACTGGGTGGCTGCCAATATATTCAGAATGTGTAGGCATCTGGTAAAGCTCTGGTTTGATTGCCTTGGTCAGGTTGGATAGAAGTAGACCCAGGCATTGCTCTTCTAAGCATGGGTTCACTATTACTACCTTGAAGTTTATCCACTCTGCAAGTTCAATCACCTTGAAAATTACCCTCTAGTTTTCCATTGCTCACATTACCTTAGCTAGTCAGTTTTTTAGCTACTCAGATTTTGTGTGGAATATTTACTAAATTAAATCACACCAGTGGGCCCTGGGATCCATGAACTGTAAATATATTTATAGTTAATCATCTGACTAAATTCCTTCCTGAGAGGAAAACAAAATAGTCAAAAGTCTATCTTGTTGTTTCCAGATTGCAAAAATGCAGAACTTGCCAGCATTCCATGATTTTCATTTAATAGGGCTCTGTCTGGCCTTGAAAGGGATGAAGAGCTTTAGAGAAAAGTGTTAGTCCCTGGTTATTCAAAAGTTAAGGGTGACTTCAGTAAATTTGGGGGGTTTTGTCAAGACTAAGCATAAACAGAGGTAATTGTGGAGTTAATCAGGTTTCAAATCATACAGAATTTTTAAGTCTACGTTTGTATATACCATGACGATGCTTTGTTAATAAGAGGTTCTTGATCATACCATTTGTTAGTGGAAGTTTCTTCATGGATAAATGGACTGCCCTGTCAGAAAAAGATTTATTTGAACCAGTTTGTTTTTTCACAATAATAGAAAGGTTTAATGTTTTGATATCTTTTATTTGTGGACAACTTTCAAACACTTAAAATGGCCTGTGAACATGTCTAACACAACACCTTTTAACTTAAAAACTCAAAAAATATCTGAGAACTTACTAATGGTAACAAAGCCCAAGTGAGGGTTTTAAAATAGGTAAATGAGGCATAAAATTATAAAACTGTACAAATATTTTACAAGCAGACCTATCATTACCTAAATACCATCCATCTATAAATACTTTTTTAACCAGTTTTTAATTGAATTATAGTTAATTTACAATGTTGTATTAGTTTCAGGTGCACAGCAAAGTGATTCAGATATTATATATATTATATATATATATTATATATATATTATTTTACATTACAGGCTATTACAAGATATTGAATATAGTTTCCTGTGTTATATAGTAGGTCCTTGTTTGTTTTATATATAGTGGGGTGTATATGTTAATCCCAAACTCCTAGTTTGTTCCTCCACTCCCCTGCTAACCACTTTCATAACCATAATTTTGTTTTCTATGTCTGTGAGTCTATTTCTGTTTTGTAAATAAGTTCATTTGTATCATTTTTTTTAGATTCTACATATAAGTGATAATCATATGATATTTGTCTTCGTTTGACTTACTTCACTTAATATGATAATCTCTAGGTCCATCCATGTTGACGCAAATGACATTATTTTATTCTTTTTTATGACTGAGTAATATTTTATTGTATATGTGTACCACATTTTCATTATCCATTTATCTGTTGATGAACATCTAGGTTGCTTCCACATCCTGGCTACTGTAAATAGTGCTGATACGAACATCAGGGTGCATGTATCTTTTCGAATTAGAGTTTTCTCCAGATATATACCCAGGAGTGGGATTGCTGGATCATATGGTGACTCTATTTCTGATTTTTAAGAAGTCTCCAGACTGTTCTCCATAGTGGCTGAATCAACTTACATTCCCACCAACAGTGTAGGAGGGTTTTTTTTTCTCCACACCCTCTCCAGCATGTATTATTTGTAAACTTTTTAATGATGGCCATTCTGACTGGTGTGAGGTGATACCTCATTGTAGATTTGATTCGCATTTCTCTAGTAATTAGTGTTATGAGTGTCTTTTCATGTGCCTATTGACCATCTGTATGTCTTCTTTGGAGAAATGTCTATTTAGGTCTTCTGCTTTTGGATTGGGCTGTTTGTTTTTTTGATATTAAGCTGTATAAGCTGTTTGATATTTGGAAGCTCCTGAAAGCTTTTGAAAAAAAATAGGACAAGCTTTATGCTGTGGGAACACAAGAGACAAAGTGGGTGATGGTGGTACAGGATGCCAGGTGGAAGTCTGAAAGGTGTATGAGCCTCAGAACTTTCTTTAAACAGAGACTTTCAGAACAACAGAAACTTATACAGCTCCCTATATCTTCAATGGCTCCCAGTGAATTCTCACTTTCACAATTGCCTAATACTGATCACGTACAGCTTGAGAGATGATATAATAGAAGTGATATAATAGAAGGACAAAGGTATCACTTAGCAGTATGTTACATTCTGTCTTTCTAAAATTGCGTGGTGTGTTATTCCTGTGTTACTGTGGTCTCATTAATTAAAATATGTAGCTTGTGGGGAGGGATGACATATAATACACTTTTAAAGGCAAAAAAGTGAAATACATTATCTCATGTAACTAGATGCTGAAGCAAGGGATTTGAATTCTATCAATCTGTCTCCCCTCCACCTTTTATTCTCTCCTTCTCTCTCTTTGTTTCTTTCTCTGCATGCTGGTCCCATTCTTTTGGGCAAACTATAAGCATGGCTGCTGCTGCAGCCCTAAGACTCATATCTCAGCTTTGGCACCAGAACAGAACAGAATCAAATAGTAATGTTTGTATTTGTATGAAAAATGTAACACCATGCTCAATTGTCCCCCCAAGAGTGATTTTATCTTGAAAGGCTTTCATCCATAGATGAAATGTCAAATGGAAATCTTGAGTATTTTAAAATATATAAGGAAGAGATTTTCTCAGGTAACATTCAAATAAAATATGAATTTAAGGACTAATATAGTAATAAGGCAAATGAAAATCTCATATACCTCAGGTGGGAATGTAAAGTGGCATAACCACTTTGGATAACAGATTTGCAGTTTCCTAAAAAGTTAAACATACATGTACCATATAATCCAACTTTTCCATTCTTGGGTATTTATCCAAGGGAAATGAAAGCATGTATTCATAGAAATAGATGTACACCAATACTCATAGAAATGTTATATGTAATAGCTATAAAGTGGGAACCACTACAACCGGTGACAACCCAAAAGTCCATCAACATGTGAATGGATAAACAAATTGTGGTATATCCATAAAATGGAATACTACTAAGCAATAAAAAGAATAAACTGTTGAAACATACTATAACATAGATGAATCTCAAAATAATTATACTCAGTGAAGGAAGTCAGATAGAAAAGAGTACATATTATATGAGTCTACTTATTTAAAGGTATAAAAAGCAGACTAATCTACAGTGACAGAAAGCAGATCAATGTTGCCAGGAGGAACTGGCATGAAGTGAGGAAGAATAAGAGGGAGATTACCAAGAGATTGTTTATAATAATAAATTCCTTGGTACCACGGAAATACTTGGTAGTGTTTGATATGTTCATTATCTTGACTGTAATGATGGCTTCAGGGTACATACATATTTGAAAACATTTCAAATGATATCCTTTAAATATATACATTTTAATGTAGGTCAATTTAACCAAATAAAACTGTTAAAATTTTTGTGGAATTCAACTGAATTAATGCTTAAGGAAGAAATTACAGTAATAAATATTTACATTAGAAATGAAGAAAGGTCTCAAATCAATAGTCAGTGCTTCCATCATAAGAAACTAGAAACAAACCTGAAATACTTAAGGATAAATTTAACAAAACATGTGTAAGACCTGTACATTGGAAACTACAACACATGTGAAGATAAGGTTAAAAGAACCCAAATAAATGGAGAGACATACCATTTTCATGGATCATAAGACTCAATATTAAGTTGTCAATTCTTCCCCAATTGATCTATTGATTCAATGCAAACCCAGTCAAAATAGGGTTTTTTTGTAGAAATTGAAAAGCGAATCCTAAAATTTGTATGGAAATTCAAAGGACCTAAAATAGTCCCCCTGAAAAATTTGAAAGTGAAAAATCAAGTTGTAGGACTTATACTACCTGTTTTTAAGCCTGTAGAGGTACAGCAATCAAGATAGTATGATAGTATGGTGTTGGCAAAAGGATAGACATATAGATCAATGGGATAGATTTGAGAGTCCAGAAATAAACAATCACATATTTGCTCAATGTTTTATGACAAAGGTGCCAAGGTATTTCAATGGAGAAAGGATATTTTTATCAACAAATAATGCTGGAACAATAAGATACAATTAAAAAGATAAATCTTGACTCTTACTTTCACCATACAGAAAAATTAACTCAAAATGGATTGTAGACTTAAGTTTAAGTGCTAAAACTAAAACCCCTCTGGAAGAACATATGAGAAAATCTTTGTGAACTTCAGCTAAACAAAGATATTTTAGATTGAACCAAAAAAATCTGCAAATGAGAAAAAATAATTGATACATTGGATTCCAACCAAATTAAAAGGCTTAGCTCATTAAAAAAACAGTATTAAGAAAATGAAAAGGCAAACGACAGACTAGGTGAAAATATTGCCGAAAGATGTATCTGACAAGAATCTATATAGATTACACAAAGAACCTCTACATCTCAATAATGAAAAGACAAACAACATCAAAAAACAGGCAAAATGTTTTTATAGACATGTAACCAAAGTAGATATATACATGATAAATAAGCACAGAAAAAGATGCTCAAGGTGATTAGTCATTAGGTTAATGCAAATAAAGTCACAATAAGTTAGCAATACATACATACATGCATACTCATATACATACATAGAATGGCAAAAAAATTTTAGACCAGCCATACCAAATGTTGGCAAGGATATGGCAAGTGGAGCTCATATACAATGCAGGTGGGGATGCAAAATTGTACAATCACTTCTATATGATTAACCATACAAGTAACTTATGTAGTGAAATATATATACTTACTAGATATCCCACCAATTCTACTCTTTTCCTTTATTCAAGAGAAATAAAAACATAAATTCACCCAAAGATTTATACTCAAATGTTTATAGCAGATTCATTTATAATAGCCCCAAACTGGAAACAACCCAATTTCCATCAACTAGAAATATTTTTAATCAGACCTAATTTTGAAAAACAAACATGTTCTGACCTGATTGGAAAGCCTAAAATCACAAGTTTTTCTGAGTTTATAGTCGTAGCCAAATGTCTTCATTATCAATTAAAAGGTTTTCGTTTTTACTAAAATTTAGAAGACACTCCTCTAGGGCCCATTAGTACCACTCTCAGAAAGGGGAGGATAATGCGGCTGCCACCTTGGGTTTTACTCTCCTCAGCAACTGCCATACACAGAGCGTAATGCTAAAAGCAATTTTAAGAAGAGCTTCAAAACAAATGCAATCTCCATTTAGTTTTTATAACCAGGCTTTCCTGTGTTTCTCTCCACATGTCTTGATAGAAGGGAATCTTTTCAAGTGGACGGTCACTCCCTGGGCTCTGCAGAGAAACCCCAGCGGATTTGACAAGGTTGAGTCATCAGTACCCCATGTCCTTGTTTGTGCACCACAGTTCAGCAGTCTTTTCTGAATCATCTTGATAAGAAGCCAACTAGAAGAAAACATGAGAACCAGTTGAGAAACAGGCTTTTCCTTTGATGTGTGTTTGTAGGAAAATCCAGTATCCGCCGTCATGGGGAAATCTCCATCTTGTAACACACACACACACACACACACACACACACACACACACAAACTGCCTTTATTACAAAGTTGTCACTTGAGTAAAAACTTTTATCTTTAGCTGATTCACTGACGGGAAGCTGTTTGGCACAGACTTAATAAAACCTTCATATAAAAACAGCAGAGTAACTGCCAGAGCTTCCATATAGAGTGTAACTAGAGGAGTTATCCTGATCCTTGAAGAGCCGGCCAGCTTTCCAGAAGGAGGCCAGTTAAATGTGGGGAGGGGGAAGGCTAAATTGGAAACGCTGAAGGGAAACTTGTACTTCTAAATATTCCTTCAAATTTTATTTCAGATTTTAATCTTCACGTCCACTCAAGATTGGGTGGCTCAGTGTCAGAGCGACTTCTCGAGATGTCCAGAACTCCTGCTTTATTTGGATGTGGTTATATTAGGACTACAAGAGGGTGAAAACTGGTAATGCATGAAAAAGTGATAGAGCATATTACCGTAATAATTTGTATTAGCTAAATCTAATGGAAGCGTGGATGATTCAAATCCTACGATAATTCAAATTTTTCATTTCGTCAGTTAAATTCCTACCATTTTACATGTAGTCTTTTTGAGGAAATTGTTGTACATGTTTTCTCCTAAGTTCATAGGTGTCCAACAAAAGGGAGAAAGAAAAAAATAAATTTCGGGGACAATTGACACACATTTGGAAATTGCTTTTGAACAATTGAGAATTTGATCCATGTCTATGAAAATGATGCAAAAATATCAACTAATTCACTGTGGGTTAGTAGGCTTAATATTTTCTCTAGACAGCAACATACAGCGCTTGCCTTTCTCTTTGTGCCCTACATCCAGTCCCAAAGAACTTTGGGAAAAGCTCTTTGCATTCCAGGCAATGCTTGTTCAAACGTCCCTTTAAAGAAGAAAAAGAACCATCAACTGAAGAAATCCTTGTTATAATGTCACCCCAAAGGATAGGTGGTCTCCTAATAGATTGTAGACCAGCAGGGTTTGATCCAGCCAATACCTCAATCTTCAAAGAGAGAAGGCATCCGAGAAATCAGACCTCGTGTGCTGTTGTAAGAGATAGCCAAAGACTGAGTACATTACAGAGTGCCAAGGAAATAAGGCAAAGGATAAACTCGGTTGAAGGAGAAATTTGATTTTAAATTACCTAGTGAGAAATAACTAATTAAATTGAAATAAAGAGGAAGGGTTCTTAAATTACACATGTATTGTTCTTATCTACCAGGGAGAGTCAACTGCCACTAAGGTCTAATAGATAAAGATGGACAACTGAGAGGTGTGCTACTCAGAAACAAACTGAAATGCCTATGACAGACTTGTTGAAGCAAAGGTGAGAAATGTCTTCTTGTTCTTGTTTCTACAGGTACTTCCCAAATCTCATCATCAGGTGTTGGCATTATTTTGGTTTCTAGCAAAAGCATAATTTGTGAATTTCCCTTACCTCTTTGGATCATGAAACTCTAGCTAGCTAGACATGGGAGCACAAGAAAAATACATCTTTAAAAATGTGTGTTTTGTAAGAATTTAAATATGCCCAGGGAAATAACACTAATTCATCTTGGTAGGAAAACTTCTTTGAATAAATGAAATTATCTGAATTAACTTTTTAAAGTGGGACTTTAGAACTTTTCTATGCTTAAAATAATTGGAGTTAGGCTAACAATATGTTGCTTGTATAAGTGGCACTCAGGGGATCTATTTAGTGAATACAGAAAATGATTTTAATTATACATACCAAATATTTATATTTAGATTGCAGCTGTAAATTGTTTGGGAAAGTTTTTCACCTAAATTGCTTTAAAATTCTATTTACAATCTTTTTAAAAGCCAAGAATTTATTTAACAAGCTCTTTCTCCTCACCCCATGGAACTTAAACTATGAAAGTTCCCATCCAAGAATCATTAATTATAAACTAAGGTATTATAAAATTTCCTTAAATAGCAACTACTGTGATTGTGTGCCATGTACTTTATTTAAGTCTTGTATCTTGACTGTATAAGACTGGAATCTACATTAAATATTATCTTCTCTGTTACTTCATCTAAAATTTTAAAACCTCCTTATCCTCAATACTCCTACTCCTCCTTCTCAGTGTTTCTTTTTTTTTTTTTAATATTTATCATTACGTAGTATACTGTATATGTATGTTGCCATGAGGGTAAGATTCTTTGCATGTTCATTGGTGTATCCCTGTCATCTGGAATAGTGCCAGGAACATAAGATTTGCTCAATAAATAATTGAATAAATGAATGAATGGGATGTGTCTGAGTTTTGACATCCTTTCATAGAGAACACAGACATTTGAGGAATAAAATTATACCTGGTTTACTACCCACTACATTCCACTGAAACAGAAGAGAGGATTAAATGATGAGCAAGTCAGGTCTCTTCCTTTACTGAGGACGTTGCCTATGTAGGTATACAAAAATGATGACCATTACAGAAGAGGAAAAAGTGGCTGACTACGCTTGAAGGTGGGAAATAGTTGAGGAATGTTTCCATGGAAACCTAAATTTCAGTTAAATCTTGAAGGAAAAGTATGGCAACATTCCATGTAGAGGCAGGTCCAAATTAAAACATATCTTACTCTCAGGAGATGCTACCAGAAATAATTGGGGGTTGTGTAGCTTTTCAGATTTTATTCAACCAAATGCCCCAATACAAGCCCCAAATTTGGTCAACCCTGCCCTTAGTCTAATCCCATAATCTAGTCAACTTTACTTTATTCCTTCTTCCTCAGAACAATCCCCCATAATTGAATCACCCTCTCTAGTTAATGTGAGCACTTTGAGCATGAATGTGTACACACACACACACACACGCATGAGCGCACACACAGACACACACATGCAGAATCTAAAAACTTGCATAAGTCCTTTGGAGAGTTTAATAAATAAATAAAAATAGCAGATAAACTTCTCTCTGAGAATCTGAAATTCTGATTTTTAAAAAACCTTTTTTTATTACTTTTGTGAAGCTGATAACCTTCCCCTTCCTCTTTGGTTTCCAATGTGCTAAAACGTTACTAAACTAAAAAGCTACTACAGTGTTTTAATTTTTAAGAAGAAACCAGAAAGACAATAGGCAGATTACTTACTCTAATCTGAATTGTCTAGGAAAAACAAAGATGCTACAAGCAGCCTCAAAATTAACCTATGCGTGGATCCTTTTCTGCTAGCCATGATAATAGGTCCAAACCTATGGTGAGGAATTTTGTCCAGTCTATAAAAATGAAAGCCACGGATTCTGTGTGCCTTATGCAAGTGTTAAGTGATGTGACTATATTTCATAAGAACTTTTAAAAGGGAATTTTCGTGGTAACCGGAAAGCAGCCATTTATTTGCTAAAAATAAGAACAGAGCATAATTTCTATGTCCAGATCAAGCTTCACTGGCCCAGATTCTCTCCATAGATATCTGGAACGACTCCAATTCTATATTTTCTTGATTGTGAGAACTGAGAGAAGCTCTCTGCTATGGGTGACCCAATACAAGAACAGGGAGGAAAATATTTGAGGTTCATACTTCATAAGAGTTAAAACTTCTTCCAATGTTTGCTTAAACTGTGGAACTGATTAAATAATTCTATTATCCCTGTCCTACACAAAACAAAAAAAAACCCTGCGCGGGCTCACAATTTGAGCCAATAATCTAGGACTTTTACAAGTGTATATCAGAGTAGAAAAAAATGACAGCAGCTGTTTCCCCTGATTAAAATAATGGAAGAATTAGTCCTGGCTGAAGATAACACAGACTCTAAAATGGACCATCTCAGGCAAATCTCTGTGTTCTGTGAGATTCCCTGAAGTCATCGAGAGCATTCCCAGGAACCCACTGAGTGGTCAGTCAATGCCAATTCCACACCCTCTGACCTTTCTCAACAAAAGGGAGCAGCAATGTTGTTCTAAATCATTTTGTGTGCCCTGGGTCTGGATAAGTTTGGACTTAAGAGAGAATAATATTTGTGGATCTAATACATCTCAAAGACGTGAGTTGCTCTCTGTTATTGTTTGATTGTTTTGTTTTGTTTTTAAACTCTGTGTATGCACAACACACACACATACACCCCAAATCTGAAAGAGTTTTCATTACCTCCTTGTTATTTTCCCCTCGACTAGGCTGAAATGTCTGATGGCTTACATGAACAAGTGGCTATTATGAAAGTTGATGGTACAGATGTCTATTTCTTCAAACCCTACAGCTTGCCTAACACATAGTGAGAAGCTGTTTAACATGTGATAAGATGCTTTGAGATGGTCATATAGGACTGGGTTATATCAAAATATTCTAGCAGATATAAAAGTGTGACAGTTGCAGTGTAGACCAATTTAGATAACTATTGCATTGTTGCCTGAAGCCACTTGAGAAGGGGTCGCTCCATCAAATATCTTGCTTTTGCACCTCACATCTATTCAAACTTTTTTGTTCACATAATTTTCACATGCGTTGAGTCTTTCACTAGGACTTGAGAGGAAGGTGCGGGGGGGAATTTTTGTTGTTTTTTTAGCATAAACCTGGGCCCAACTGGCCTTAGAACTACTTGCCATCTTGCCAACTCATGGAACCTAAGAATGAAGCCACAACTTAAAATGCTGAACTGAAAGACGTAGAGCAATGAAGGTCTATTGACACCTGTTGAATCCTTCTTTTTAGCTGCATCTAAAACTTGTTCCTCCCTTACTCTGTTTGGCTGGGAGAACCAAAAAATTCACTCCTCCACTCCCTCCCTCCATCTTTTTTTTTTGGCTTAAGCCAAAGTTAGTTAGGTTTTCCATCATTGCACAAGAAGGAGCTGATACAGATGGAGAACCACTGAATCGTCAAGATCTATTCCAAAATTAAAGTTGCCAATGTTCTGAGGATAATTACATTATAAATTGGGTGTGGTGTGTTTCACAAGCAAAATTGAAATCTGAAATAAAAATAATATAAAACATAAATTAAGTTGGAAGAGAAATTCTTTAAAGCCTACAGTGTTCCATCATTGGAACTATTTTGTAAGATGGATGGATAGACAGATAGAGGTTTACTTGGAAGTGTTGGGTGATGCTGATGTTGCTGAGGTAATTGTAGCCCTTGGAGAGATGGCCTTATAAGGTATAAACTTTTCCTTCCTTGCACAAAACATAGAGTATTGTCTTGAAGCCATTGGACTCGAGGGTACTGTGAATGCCCTCATTCTCGTGGTGTCTAAATCACATATTTTTCCTTTCTAGATTATAGTGGCATACCATAACAATACAATCTCTTAATAAGAGGTGCTAAGTATCACTTTAGCTTTTAGCATTTCTGGATACAGTGAGATTTAAAACTACACAGAGAGAAATCTGTAGTGGGTGGTGACCTTTCGGGGATGGTGTTGAAATCTGGTTCATGATTAAAACAGGGTGTGGTTAAGAGGGGCAGGGATGGAAAATTCTCTTTTGGAAACTTGGTAGAGATGCGGGGTTAAACTGTCGAAACAACCACAAAAATCTCTTGCAAGAAGAAAAAAATAAAAACTCTTAACAGCAGCTTTAAGCTGTGCCAGGCACTGTGTTAAGTGCTTTATGCATGATCTCATTCAATTCTAGAAGTGATGTTGATTTCATTTCTATGCACATGTTACAGATGAGGAAGTGAAAACAGAGAGGTTAAATAATTTGTCCAAAGTTTCACAGATAGCCAGTGGTGAAGGCTGGGTTTGAACCCAGTTATATCAAATTCCTAGTCTCATATTCTTAGCAGCTAAGTGATAACTCATCCCTGTTGCCTTTCTCTAATCAAGAGCAGATTCATAAACACTTATTTGTTTCCTTTCATACACAGGGCATTTTTTTCCCCTTTGATGATTCCCATATCAATATCTCTTTTGTTTGAAAATCAATATGCATGAAATACTCACAACCATGGGAAAGTGTTTTATTTTTCCTGGAAATTTCTCAATCTGGATTATCACAAGGAAAAAAAAAATTCTTCTTCTTCACTGCCTTTGAAGTAAAGAAAAAAAAAAACACCATTTAATTTTTTAAGGCATGAGATCTCAATGTTCTTCCCTAGCTCTGTCAAGGAAGTTTTTTACAGCAGTGAATACTTTCAAAGCCTCCAAAATTTCAAGAAGGCAGAAATAGGACCTGCCCTGGCTTAGCATGCATCTTTAGATGTGTTTTGGAAATCACTGGTCTGTGGCTCAGTCTCCTGATACCATCACTGTTTAAGAGGAGTAGCTTTCTAGAAGAAGAAATCCACCCTCACAGCTTCTGTGTGAGGGGTTAAGTGCTACTTGACCCTTGCTGAGGAATGGCAAATGTGCATGTTTGTGAGAGTCTCATGCAGAATACTTGGGGTCTATTTGCTTCTAACAGGAGCACATTCTTAGCTTATTGAGGTGTCTAGAGAGCAGTGAGCACCTTGGCCAGTTAGAATCAATTTCACCAAGATTTCATGTTGGTTAAGGTAGACTGATTTTTCCTTTTATTTGTCAAATTTTAAAAGCACCTTTGAACACTGGGTATTTTCACATTAAAATATAAGGGCATGGAAGTTTACCATTTCTCAGAATCAAAAAGAAAGTTAACATACATTTTAATTTTGAAAGAGATATAGGCTTACTATTGCCGACCACTCACTTAGCACACACAAATTACTTTCATTTCCATTCATACACCCCGGTTTAGGTCAAGAAGTAAGCATTTTCCTAAAACTAGTGTGTAATCTGAACATAAGACTTTTGGAAACATACTTCTCTCAAACATCTGAATACCCTGGAAGGAAAGTAAGAGGCAGTTTCTAAAAACTTGAAAATGAAAGTGGTTAGAAGAAACTTCAAGGAAGGGTAGCTCTGGTGTTGGGAAAAGTAGAATCCAGTTTCACTCAGTCCAGCAGAAGCCTCTGTGAAGAGAGAATAGAGAGGGCCCTGCACGTGGTCCTCAGGCCAGCCAGGTGCCCTGAAGACAGAACACGGGATTGGAAAGCATCTTTCTGGTGATAGAAACCAACCCACCTCTGAGAATATATGACCAGAGAACATTCCTTCTCCTCACTGGCCACAGTTTATCATATTGGTAAGCAAGAGTACTTAATTTATCATTCAACTGTGGTCACATTACATAAAACAGTAACTACCCAGAGAGCTATCACCATGCCCTGCGTTAAGACAATGGAAAATCTGGCATGGGTGCCATGGTAATCATCCTGGCAGAACAATAGGAATCCTGTCACTGTTTTTAAATCGTGCTGGAGTCTGGGTGGTCTCTATCCATAGGATTTATTTTCTCGTTTCCTTATAAAGGTTCCACTAAAACTTTTTAAAAGAAGTATTAGATTTAAGAAGGGAAATAGATCATAAGAGATTAATCTCATTAGCATGAGATTCATACTTTGACACACTTAACACAAAATTCTGTCTTTAGGAGTATATGGCATAGAAAAGTCAAACCCAACCTGAAAATTTTAAGTGCAGATAAAAAGTGAAGGTTGTCAGGGTCGTCCCTCCATTTCTCTTAAAAAATTAAAAGAGAGAGAAGTGGATAGGGAAATGTAATCCACTTTCAGTCATGTGCCAAAAAATGACCAGCTTTACAATGATAGATTCTTCTAGTCTAGGCAGCCTTCTCAGATACTGAGAACAGTATCTGACCCTTGAGAGGTATGCAAATGATTGCCCATTAATCTGAAGTGAATCATTCAGCATTCATTCAACAAGTAGATATTTTGATATTGTTTATTGATGGATAATGAATTACAGTTCAAATAGGATTTTCAAATGAAAGTTCTGGACATAAGTCATGAATAGAAGCTCTCTTTAAGGAAAGGAATGATGAAAAAAAAAGAGAAATGAGAAGTCCCATTAGATGTCCTTAAACATATGGATACATGTTCCAGCCATTGCATTTAAGGAGAAAAGAAAAGAAGAAGAGAAAATTCTGCTCTAGAATTCTGTCCTTTACATTCCAGGACTTTTCAGGAGCCACTCAGGAGTTTCATCTTATCCAGACTTGGTGCAAATCAGCACCAGTTCAACATCAAATCAATGGACTGAATTGCTCCTCTTTGGTGTGGACAGTTCTCAAGAGCTTGGGAGAGTCTGAGCATGAGGGTATGTGACATGCCAAGGGGCAGTTAGCTGAGCTGAATCCTTTTTAAATACATATTTTGCTATGCAAAATTTCTGTTGAAGACACAGGGCTATTTGAAATAAAGAAGAAGTTTAGCGGGCCTCCACCTCAAACTCAAAACAAAACCTCTTTTAAGCTCTAAAAATATTTGGCTAAACATACTCTTAATGACTCTGGTTTTTGAGATTTGAGTCTGCCCCAAATCAATGACAGTGATTAAGTACCCACTGGGTACAATGTACGAGTGAGTTCAGGGGTCTATGGGGAGTTACAAAGAAAGCAATGACTTCGTCCCTGTCCCCTGAGAGCTTATGGCTCAATAGAAAAAAGACTACCACATAATTGCTTACAAGAAATGCTAGACTAGAGCAGGCTTTCAGCCAAATTGCTAAAAAAAAAAAGAAAAAAAAATTTCCCAAACTGTGTAATCAGTATGCTTGTTGGCAGAATCTTTCCATTCAAAGATCCCTCTCCGCCTGCTTTGTGTCTTACACCAAGTCTCATGTGGCACACGCAGGAACCCTGTACTCCAGGAGGCCGCCCACAGGACACACCCGTGCCCTCACAGAGCAGGGCCAGAAGCTGATGTGTTCCTTACTTGATATTTATGTGGTCTTCCAGGCTGATAGAAGTTATTATTGCATTACCATTGTAAGGATTTTCTGGGTGAAGAAAGTCAAATAAAGTTGCTATTAACTTCTGAGCCTAGAAACCAGTGCAGCATTGCTGATGATTGCTCTTTCTAATTAGTTGCAGATGACCACAGTCATGTCCATGTGCAGATGAAATGGCAGATTTTCAGCACTAGTTTTTTTTTTTCTTTATTTCTTTTTAACACCCAATTTGTTTACTGGTGACTTTAGTCAAGCTAACTTGGACTAAGGAGAATGAAGATGGCAGTGACTGCAAGAAGGAAACTTGTGATTTACATAACAAGTATCAGAATCATAAACTTGCGTGGGACATACTAATAATGTGAACCATCTTCTTACCTGCAAGTGGGGCCGTCCTTAGACAACTGAGACTTTTCATATATATATATGAATATATATATATGAAATATATGTATACATATATATGTAATATAGATATATATATGTAATATAGGTATATATATTTTAAAAAACTGATTAAATTTTTTATGGGCTTATATATATACCTTTATATATATATATTTTTATATGTATGTATCATATATATATACATATATATATATATATATATCTCCCCATGAAGCATACCTCCCCGCCATGGTTTTCGTGCCCTTGTGCAGGCCATACCCGCATTGACTCTGGGCTCATTGAGATATAATCAAGCATGATGCTGAGGCTTAATAAGCACTTTCACATTGGGGCTTGTCATCTTGTAATATTTGCTGCTGGAGCCCTGAGCCACAATGTAAAGTGGTCTACTCTGCCAGAGAGACCCCCGTAGAGAGAAAGGTAGCTAGTGAGCCCTAGATGTAACAGTCATCCCTCTGAGGAGCCCCACATGTGACTGGAGAGACAATCTTAAAAAGTTCAGCCCTTGTCCAGCCAAGCTGGTCAACCCACAGGATCATAAGAACCAAAAAATACTATTATTATTGTAAGCTACTAAGTTTGGGTAAGTGGTGTGTTACACAGTAATAGGTAACTGAAAAAACCATGTATGTGTGCGTATGTATGATATCCAGAGAAATTCCCTGACTTCCCTCTTATATTTTTGTTTTAATTTTTTTAAGTATAGCATATTTATGAGTAAAACAAAGTACATAAACTTTATATGTACATTTTAGTATAATTAACAAATAATTGTAAAGCAAACACCTATGTAACCACTACCCAGGTCAAGAAATAGGACATTACTGGCACTCAAATACATTCTTTTTCTTTTTTTTCAAACACATTCTGTATGCTCTTGCCTCCTCATAACACCCCCGCCCCTAGGTAACCATTGTAATGATTTTTGTGACTTTAATTGCTTAACATTTCCTTACAGTTTTACCACTAATGTATACATTCTTAAATATTATGGTTCATTTTACCTGTTTTGAATTTTCTATGAATGGAGTCACTCTGTATGTATTCTTTTATGACTTGCTTCATTTGCTGAACTTATATTTGTGATACTCACCCATGTTGACACACATAGCTGTACTTAGCTCATTTCCACTGTTGCATAGCAGTGCATCGTGTGAAAATAACAGTGTTGTTTTTTTTTTTAATTCATCCTACTCTAAATGGACATTTGGGTTGTTTTGATGAGCATTCTGGACATGCTGCTATGAACATCTCCATCTCACGTCCTGGCGCATGAGTTTCCTCTTTGGCAACAGTTCTCAAAGGGTGATCCAGAGACTGCCGGGGTTCCCAGGACAATCCCAGGGGGTCCATGAGGGCAAAACAATTTTCATGATAATACTGAGATATTATTTTTCTTTTCCACTCTCAGTCTCTCATGAGTGTAGAGTGGAATTTTCCAGAGGCTACATGACATGTGATACTGCACCAAGTCAAAAGCAGAAGCGAATATGAGAATCCAGCTGTCTTCTAGTCACCCAGACATTAAAGAGATTTGCTAAATGTAAAACCATGCCATTCTTCTCCCTAAGTTTTTTGGGGGTTTGGAAATTATAGTTATTTTGATTAAAAATATGTTAATGTTTATTTTAAATATTATTTTAACAACATTGTTTTCTAATGAATTAATACATATTTTAATTTTTTTCTTAGTTTTGATTTCAAACACAGTAAATACCTACAGATTTAACTCACATTAAACAAAGTTCTTGATAATTTTTAAGAGTATAAAGGTGTCCTGAGAGCAAAAGATTTGAGAATCACTACTCTGGGTCATGAGGTATATACATCTTAAAATTTCATACATAGTGCCAATCTGTTTTCTAAAGATGGTATATGTTTTTTCTCTCCCATCAGCAGCATATGAGTTTCCACTGCTTCATATACTCATCAACACTCGGTTTTGTCAGATTTCTGTTTTCAAATCTGGTGGAGTATGTTTCTCCTTGTAGTTTGGTTTTGCATTTCATTCATTACTAATAAGATTATATCTCTTTTCAAAGGCATATTGGCCATTTAGACTTCTTTTATGAACTACGTACTTAAGCTTTTTGTCCACTTTTTCTATTCCATTTCCTTTTTCTTATTGATATGTAAAAATCTCATACATTCTGAATACACTCTCTTTGCCAATTATACATGTTGAAAGTATGTGTTAAAAGCACACTACACGTTGTCTTAGTCTCTCTATGATTTTCTTGTTTTAAAATAAATTTATTTATTTATTTGGCCGCATTGGGTCTTCATTGCTGCGTGGGCTTTCTCTACTTGCAGCAAACGAGGGCTACTCTTTGTTGCAGTGCGTAGGCTTTTCACTGCAGTGGCTTCTCTTGTTGCAGAGCACAGGCTCTAGGCGTGCAGGCTCAGTAGTTGCAGCTTGCGAGCTCTAGAGCACAGGCTCAGTTGTTGTGGTACACGGGCTTAGTTGCTCCGCGGCATGTGGGATCTTCCAGGACCAGGGCTCGAACCCGTGTCCCCTGCTTTGGCAGGCGGATTCTTAACCACTGCGCCACCAGGGAAGTCCTCTCTATGATTTTCTGATGAACAAAAGTATTTAATTTAACATAGTCAAACTTATCAATCTTTTAGTTTGTGGTTATTCAAAGAAATCCTTTCCTGTCCTGAGGTTATTTTTGTTTACTTGAAGTTACTCTTGTTTATGTTCATAAAATCTTCATAGTTTTTACTTTCAGATTTCAGCTTTAACCTTACCTGGAATTTATTTTTATGTGTGGCCTAATATAAGACCCCACTTTCATTTATTTCCCACCTGGATATCTAATTGTCCTTGTATCATTCCTTGAAAACTTCTTTTCCCCACTAATCTCTCATGCCACCTTTGTTGTCTATCAGGTGCCAGTCTCCTAGTGGGCCTGTTTCTGGGCCTCTTTAATCTGTTTCACTGGTTTATTTGTTTGTCCCTGCGCAAAACCACATTGTCTTAATTACTGTCTTTATAATAATTCTGGGTATATGGTAAAGCAAGTTCCTCCCACATCCTTTTTCTTCAAAAGTGTCTTGTCTCCTTGGCCCCCTCTTGTATTTTAATCTTGTAGTACTTCCTCCAACTAACAATCATGTGAGGTGTGGGGAGTGGTGCATTAGACACAACAGTAGGTAACCATCTGTAGGTAGCAGATGAGTGCAAAAGTGAGCAATTAGGACCCACAAAGATTTTGTTGATTTTTAGTCTAATAAATAAAGAAATATGTCAATGGCTTCTCTTAAGAGCAAATTTTACCTATTAATAATAAAAATGAATTGGGGTGAGAAATTCCTTTTCTGTTAGTCTTACTTGATTTATTGGGCTGGATCTGATAAGCTAATGAAATTCAAGCAAAGGAGGAGACAAGCATGGCTTTCATTTTTCTATATCTGTGGTTAGAGCCTTTATTTTTACACAACCTACAGAGCTGGAACACAGTAAGTACCTAATAAGTAGGGATTGCATGAATGAACGACCTCATCATTATCGTGAGTCAGAACGCTGCAACTTAAAAAGAATCTTTAAATATGCTTCTAAAAAATTTGATCATTAAGATAAGATAAAATATTCAGTCCTCTCTGTTTTAAAACAAATGGCTTCCCTCACTTTACTTTTTCACCCACACCAAGTTACAAATACTGAATTAAGAATCTACTTTCTCGCTAACTCTTCGTTCTCAATCCTGTGAAATTTGGCTTTCGCCCCTCTACTTCTTCAGCCACTGCTGTCTCAAAGGTTAATGTTCTCCAAGTCGTCAGATTCAAAGCTTTTTCTCTGATGATAGGGTCCTTTATCAAGGCTGATAACTGCTTATAACATAACTCTATTGTCAACCCCTTTTTATGAATATTTTGTCCTTGCTGAGAAAGGATTGCTAATAATCACTGGGCATAGCTCAAATGCCAACATCTATATGGGACCTTCCCTGATCACCCTCTCTGGGAATGATCTCACCTTCCTTCAAATGCCTGTGTATTTGTCTGAACTATAATTTCCCAAACTGTGATACATATTACACCAGTGTCCAGATACACTCTATTAGTCAGCTGTGAAAATCTCCAGCACCAAGTAGGTCCAGAAAACTCTATACTAAAACCCCTCATGCACAGTGATAATACATATTAGCATGTTAAATCTTCAGATAAGTCCTATAATAAAGAAAGCTTAGTTCAGCATATCTTGGGTGTTTTGGGCATGAAATCCTTTTTACTTGTAACACCTGCTAACATCTCAAGTGGACATGAACCATGTGTGTCTAACATGATTTAAGAAATGATACTCAACTATTCATTTGACTCTTCTGGGGCATCAAATTTTAGGTACTTGCATACACACTTTTCTCCCTCTCTAGAATAGAAGTGACCTCAAAGCTGGGACCTTGTCCTATAAACTTTGGTGTCCCCATGAAACCATGCTTCTTTTCCAAGAGTTTCTAAAACAAGTATTCAGACACAGACAAAGTTATCAGCCTATAGTCCTGGACACTATGGAGAGATTACAATTCTGAATCTGGGGGATTTCATTTGTAATCCAGTAAGAGTTACTAGCTTAAGGTCATAGTGAAAAGTTTAACTATCCTACATGGGTTGAAACTGAGAATAACCATGAGAGCCCAAACATGGTATTAAGCTATGTTGAGATAGTTTAAGAAAAGAAAACATGGCATAGTCAAGTCACATTCCTGGGTGTATAGCATGTGGCTATACAGTAATCTGTCCAGATAAGTGTGTTGTAGAAAATGGCCTGTTGATCGTGTGCATGAGAGGCCCTTGGGAGAGCTTGTTAAAACGCAGATGCCTGAGCCCTACGACAGATCCACTGGATTATTTGGGTCTTGGACCCTGGGGTATCTGCAAATTTATTTTAATAAGATTCTTAAATTATGTGATGCACATTGAAGTTTGAGAACAACTGCTTTATATGTATAAGGTTTGGCATGTTCAAAGGAAATACTTCTCACTTTACATTTTAAGAAAGCAGTTGCCTTTGGAAACAACATATTTATTCCAATGACGTTGCTGTTTCTCAGTCCAAACATTTTTTGTGACTACGCCTTTTGTGTTGCCATAACGGCCTCTAAAACATTCTTTGGTATCTACTCAGTGCTGCAAATCTGTACTTTTAAAGAATGGATTTGAATGTTAGCAACAGTCATGACCATTTTGAAGCATGTGAATGAGGTAAATGACCAAGCCATGTAATATGATTGGGGACCTAAGTAGGGTGTGATTACGAGCAAATTAAAACCAAAGTTTTCTTGGGTGGCTCTCATAAAATATGAAGATGAGTAAGTTTAACAAAACCTATGCATATTTTCACAATCACTATATTTATTTTTAATGAAAATTGTTAAAATATTACATTTGGCTTGTAGAAACAAATATTCAAAATGTTCTGTTTCTAAACATTCTTGAAAATACATTTATGCATTTTTGTTGTACCAGAAACACGTACATGCAGACATTAATTCAACATGATGCCTCAAATTTAAACCATGTTGATCACTTTTTAGCACAGATATTTTCAGATCAAGTTTGTAGAGTATGAAATCAAGAGAGTTAGAATACAGGCTGGAAGGGACCCATAAGGACAGCATTCCCAAATTTTGAATTATACTTTCACTCATCTTGATGATGTAAATTCATTGTTTTATTATTTTAAATTAATTATTATTGGAATATAGTTGATTTGCAATGCTGTGCTAGTTTCAGGTGTACAGCAAAGTGAATCAGTTAAACATGTACATCTATCCAGTTTTTTTAGATTCTATTCCCATATAGGCCATTACAGAACATTGAGTAGAGTTCCCTGTGCTATACAGTGGGTTCTTATTAGTTATCTATTTTATATACTGGTGTGTAGATGTCCATCCCAATCTCCCAATTTATCCCTCCCTCACCCCCATCTTTCCCCCTTGGTAACCTTAAGTTTGTTTTCTACATCTGTGACTCTATTTCTGTCTTGTTAATAGGTTCATTTGTATGTCAAATTTTTTTGTCCTGATTTCTGTTTTGACCGCAGGTTCTGCCCTAGGTTCTTGGTTTCTGAACTGCTGCCTCCAATGAGCTCAGTTATTTGAGCAGCTCACCACAGATTCACATTTTCCTGGCACCGAGGAGAGAATAGCAATGACCAGTCATCAACAAATCAGTAGAGATGGTCCCTGACTTATGATGGTTCAACTTGTGATTTTTCTACTTTATGATAGTGCAAAAGGGATACACATTCAGTAGAAACCTTACTTCAAATTGTGACTTTTTATATTTTCCCAGGTTAGCGATATGTGATATGACCCTCTCTCATGATGCTGGGCAGAAGCAGACACAGCTCCTAGTCAACCGCACAGTCATGAGGGTAAACCACTGATACTCTTACAACCATTCCGTACCAGACAATTATTCTGTTTTTCACTTTCAGTACAGTATTCACTAAATTACATGAGATATTCAACACTTTATTATAAAATAGACTTTGTGTTAGATGATTTTGCTCAGCTATAGGCTAATGTAAGTGTTCTGAGCACATTTAAGGTAGGCTAGGCTAACCTGTGATGTTCGGTAAGTTAGGTGTATTAAATGCATTTTCAACTTACAATATTTTCAACTAACAATGGGTTTATTGGGAGGTAACCCCATCATAAGTCAAGGAAGATCTATATATGATTTGTTAGATTTATGGATTAAATGCCATTGTAATTTTCAAGGCCTCTTGTGGTCTAAACAAGTTTATAAAAACAATCTCAACACTATGGAAACAATAAAAAATTCTCAAAACAGTGTTCCCTTAGCTAAATTTCCTTTTAAGAATATCTTACTGAGAGTCACTTTGAATTTAAAACTTAAGCCTTAGTTTTGTCATCTGTAAAATATATGTAATAGTGAGATGACTTCAAGTTCTTGAAAGAATTACATGAAATAATTCAAGTAAAAAAATAATTCAAGTGTGTCACACTGTGCTATTAACTATTGTTACTATTATCATGTAAATGTTAGCTATTATTACTATTATGTAAAGCAACCAACACAGGACTTGACATATGTGGTTGAATAAAACAAAGGTAGCTATTAATATGGTTATTATTATTTTTTAAAATTACTGATGAAATAGGCAGGAATGTACTTTAATCAAAAATTTAATTGACTCAGTGATTATATACCCCAGAGTAGACACACTGTCAAATTCTTAGTTTTTGGACACTGCCTAAAGTATTTTTTATTCTAAATAAATATTATTAAAAGCATGGATTCCTTTGTTGAGTCTGACTTTCTGATTGGAATTAGAGCATATGTAAAAAATGTCACTAAATGCTGAGATTTCCTCAGACTTTAGTCTAGTACTTTCTCACTAGGGAAAAGACAATCAAGAAATTAAACTGAGGCTTTATGCATTTAAATACATGTTTACAAAGGCTAAAGAATGATCAGTTTATTCACAACTAGCAAAAATAACCTAGGGTGAAGAAAGATGACCCAGGCATCCTATATTCCAAGCCAGACCCACTTTTTTAATTCTAACTTGATGGTCAAAAATAGTTTAGCAAACTCATTTCTACTTCTTTCCTTTTTCTCAAAATACTGTGCCCTTCTGTACTTCTTGGCTCTTACCAGAGCAGAGGGAACAAAACTGCCAAAATATCATGAGATGGGTCGCTCTCAAGGGTACTTCTTGTCAAGCAAGAAGTGCCAGAAACCTTGTCGAATGGCCAATACAAATTTTCTTTTGCAGACTCTAGAGGTTTGCATCTGCATACACATCTGCATTTTCTGAGTGCTGGGCCAAACTGAAACGTTCAGTTTATCCATTGCTAATAAACATGTCAGCAGTTTCTTTGCTCTCACATCTGTTGTGAAAAATGTTATCTTTCTTGAAGTGTATTTATTTTGTCTTTAATACCAGCTTTCATGGATTACAAAATAGAGATATGCTTTCACTTAACCAATTCAATAGCATATGTTGGAAGGTGCCCCACAAGAGTGATGAGATAAATTAAATATGTGTATTATATCTTGGGTCCTGAAAAGGAAATCAAATGTAAAGAATAACAGTGACTCTCAGGAAGGCCATGCCAATGGAAACAACTTGCTTCTTAAGTTCATCTCAAAATCTATTCAAGACACTCTATGCATCACAGGAATTCAACAAAAAGTTAAAAAAAATCTATTATCAGTTTTTTCATTATAAAGCCTGTCTTCAGTCAATCTGATGACTTTCTTTCCCAAGGAAACAACTCCCAAGCACGTGCTTCTCATTCTATATTCACCAGAATACCTGCCCTGCCAACTTTACTAAGATTAGGGTTGTTAGAAGATCAAATGAGGTTTGGTTTATTAAGATGCTTTAAAAAGAAAAATTTTAACTATCATATAGGGGGTAAATAATTGCCAACATTTTCTCCCCTTTCTATTCTTTCATTTTATTTCACAGTCATTTTATTTCCATTGTCCAAGGGTACATTCTATCCTCAGCAACTCTCCTTGCCTTTTGCCACCAATATCCCAGAAAGGTTATGTCTCTCACACAGGTAAAGAATAGCATATTTGGACATTTACCAGTATATAGTTTAAGGAAGCAAGTAGGAAAATCCTGATAACAGGTGTGTGGTAAATGTGATTAGGGCTATCAGAGATGTAACTCTGTCCACTTCAGACTCTTCCTCTGAGGTTATGGATATTCCTAGTACCACACACCACTCTCTGAAATCCAGAGCCACTTTATACCCAGTTGGCCAATAGCCAACTTCTGGTAAAGTCAAGAAGGGAATGGAGTGGAATTCCCCCACCCCACCACTCTGTCCCTTCAGCCCTGTAACATGAAGCAGCAAATGGTGTACTCATATATGAAGTTCTTTGCTAAAGAATTAGGTCAATATCAGAAAGAAATGTACCATTAAATGGGCAGTGATTAGTTATTAAAAGAAAAAAACAAAAGATTTAAATAGAGAGGATCAAAAAAAGCCAAAAATTTGTTTTAAAAAATGCTCAATTCCGTTAGTAACTAGGGAAATGCATATTTCATAACACCATAAATGAGATATAATTTCACACACGCACACACACACACATACACACAAGTTAACAAAACAAACAAAAAAGGCCCTGTTTCTATAGTGTAGTGGTTATTACGTTCGCCTCACACAAAAAAACTTGGCCAATCCAAATGTTGTTGAGAATGTGGAGTAAATAGAAATATAAGTTGGTACCACCATTTTAGGAAATAACTCAGTATTATCTAGCTATGTTGAAAGTACTTGTAGCCTATGACCTAGGAATTTTCCTCTTAATTTTACAACCTACTAAAACTATTTAATAAATAAACCAGGATATATGCATATATATATCCATAACAGCTATTTTTTTTAAAATTATGGTCAATTGATTTTTTTTTTTAATTTTTTAAAATTTTATTTGTTTATTTATTTATGGCTGTGTTGGGTCCTCGTCCCTGTGCGAGGGCTTTCTCTAGTTGTGGCAAGCGGGGGCCACTCTTCATCGCGGTGCGCAGGCCTCTCACTATCACGGCCTCTCCCGTTGCGGAGCACAGGCTCCAGACGCGCAGGCTCAGTAGCTGTGGCTCACCGGCCCAGTTGCTCCGCGGCATGCGGGGTCCCCCCAGACCAGGGCTCGAACCCGTGTCCCCTGCACTGGCAGGCAGACCCTCAACCACTGCGCCACCAGGGAAGCCCCAACAGCTATTTTTATAATAGCAAATAACTGAAAATAACCCATATATCTGTCAAGCAAAAGTAGAAGGAATTAGTAAATTGTGGTATAGTTACATAATAGAATTTCTTGCATCAATGAAAATTAATTAAGCACCATGTATTGATAAACATTAATTTAAAAAATAGTAAGAAAGAAAAGCAAGTCACAGAGGCTATATACATCTGATGCTATATTTGTAACCCTCAACAAAAGCAAAACTAAGCCTCTCTTAGGGATGTATGCATAAATGGTAAAATCATTAAAAAATGGAATAACAAAAACATTTTGAAGGGATAGGAACGCATGTGCAATCAGGAGGAACCTAAAAGGGCTTCAACAATATTAACAATATTCTATTCCTTGAGCTTGAGAGTGTACACATATGTTAATATTATCATTATTTTTTAAAACTGCACACAATGAGTATATTCAAGAGTTATAGAAATGAACTAGTTGATTGACATATATAATTTCATATCCATATATTTGAAATGTAATAAATATAGAAAGTAAGGAAAGGAAAAACGGGTCAAGAATTTAGGATGTATTAATAGAAAGAAGACATGACGCTCAGGGGAACTTAGCAGAGTACTGTGCCCAAGGACTAGATAAACAAACAAGTCAATAAAGACCAAGGGCAGTAAAGAGGTGACAATGAAAGTGTCAGATTATTTAGGCTTCTTGAAGAGCAATTTTGATCTGGAGTCAAAAAGTGTTAAATGTGGAGCCAAGACAGAAATATCTAAAGAGAGCTAAAGAGGATAAGTGGATTTAGACCAAAATGGGGGGGGGGGGAAGGCAGTGAGTAAGGGTGAGGTAAGCAAAGCCTTAATTCTAGGAGAAATGGGCACCATTAAAGGGAATTTTGGAACTTTTCCAGTGGTAAAGCTGCATCAAAACTCTGTTGCCCTTTAAGAATCTACCATAAACATTTCTGTTCACATGGGATCAAATTTTCCATTTATATGAACCTGGAGTGTATAAAACATGTTCTCAAGATGGCCTTTTATAGAGACGAAGTAAATGGACTAAGGGGTGATACATGAGCTTCTTCCTCCAGAAGTAGTAAGACAACCCTTTGTAAGGTTTCAAAGGACAGCAGAGGGGCACTTGTTAGGTCACCAAAGATGAAAAAATGACTATATCACAATCAGAATATCTACATTTATTGTAAATCAACTATACTCCAATAAAATTAAAATTAAAAAAATATACAAAACAAAAAACATAATAGTAACATCAAAGATCACCAATCACAGATCACCATGACAAATATAACAATAATGAAAAAGTTTGAAATATTGCAAGAATTACCAAAATGTGAAAATGGACACAGAGACACAAAGTGAGCAATCGCTGTTGGAAAAATGGCACCAATAGACTCGCTAAGTATGGGGTTGCCACAAACCTTCCATTTGTAAAAAATGCAGTATCTGCAAAGCACAATAAATCAAGGTATGCCTATCCTCTCTTAACAACAACAACAACAAAAGAATATCTATGTTTAGTGTTTATTTTCAAACAGATCTAGGAGCTTGGGAAGTCACACCTTTTTTCTGTGCTCCAATTCTTTCATCCATAAGATAGAAAGGTGGGCCTCTGCTTTCTTCAACATTTTCTAGACCTAACATGTGACAATGTTAGGATTCATAAATTAAATGATTCAATTCTAATTGAGGTTTCTGTGTTCAAACAATTTTCTAAAAGCTAAAAGAGAAAAATGTCCACAAAGACTTTTACTTCCCCCAGTTTTTCTTCTCCCATTTTGGCTTAGCAAGCCCTGCTTTCTCTAGGAAAGCCATGTACTGGTGGCTCACTGGGCAATCACCTTTTCTTGCTTTAAGTCCTACCCACCGCTACACCATCATTGGACATTGGACACTTTATTCTTGAAATATTTTTGTGAAACTAGCACACTAAGTGGCTCAGCCTGGAGTGCCCCTTCATCTAGAAAGTGCCTTGCAAAGTTAAAGGCAATAGAGGCTTTTTGGTTTCAGGAAAGAATGCTTGAAGGTGGGGATATCACATTTTTTCCCTTCTTTCACCTCATGGAATTTGTTTTTATGGCCTTCAAAAGTGAAATAATTTTTATCTTAAAAGAAAAATTTCTCCTGCTCTTAAAATGCCAGCATTTGAAAATCAATATATAGTGGCAAATAACGTGGGAAATAGACATGCAGAACACTTAATAATGATTGAATACATAAAGCATTTTTCTTCTGTTGTTATGTGACAGCCTGATGAGTTTCAACTTCCTGCTCACTGCACAGGCTCTAAACTTCCAATTCTGGGATTTTTCCTTTTCTTTTTCTTCCCTGCCTCCCCACCCCCTTCTTGCCTCCTCCTTCTCTTTGGGAATACACAAATGGTTTTGATTACATACTAGCTGCAAACTTTATATCTCCCACTTCAATAGTTACACATCATAAACAGAAGAGCGAACTTCAGACTCCATTAAGACAAAGGTTGGTCTAGATTGTTGGGAGGCCTTTCATGTTAGCACAGTTTTTTGAAAAAAGAAGTTTCTATAGGAAAAAGGAATGTACTGGGCCTGGCTAGAGATAATGCTCTGACTACCAACCACCCAGTCTAAAGAGTGATAAGATCTCATTCTAGTCAAGGCAAGAGTGAAGCCTGGAGCCCAGGACCAATGCAGCCCCAGTAGGACTTGCTCAACCCAGTGAGAGTTTTAATATGTGAGGACCAATAAATATCTAAATGTTAAGCAAGGATAGCCAGAGCCTGTATGAAAACACTGTGCAATGTGCTTGATCTACTGATTCTGATTCTCCCTTCTCTACTCTGACATTTTCTCTTGAATTTTCTTTTATAAATGAGGTTCTATTATTGTCATAGTGCTCAGGTAACCAAACTGGAAACAGAAGGAACAAGACAGTGCTTTTTATTCTTTATACCTTACTTCTGAGTACATTTAATTCATTATAATATAATAATTTTTATTGAGCCCCTACTAGTAACAGGTACTGTTTTAGGTGCCGGAGATACATCTTTAAGAAGGTAGGCAGGATCTCTGTGCTTTTGGAGTCACTATTTTAAATAGGTGGGGCAAATACATAAAAGAACAAGATGTTTTCAGATAGTGGTGAAGGTTATGCAGAAATAAATAGGGTAATAGCAGGGTGGTGGAGAAACAGATCTCAGATAGGATGTTCAGGGCCAGAATCTGTGACTTTGATCTGAGAGCTCAATGAGAAGTTTATGGTGGACAGGTGAAAGTTTTTCTCAGCATGAGGAAGAGGAAGTCCAAAATCTCTAAGAGGAGATGATGCCACTGACCTGTTCTAGGAACAGAATGAAGGCCGTAGGGCTAGAGCAAGAAGGGGAGTGGCAAGAGATGATATCAGAAAAGTAGACATTGTTGTGAACTGAACTGTGTCCCCTAAGAAGATGTTGAAGTCCTAACTTCCAGTACCTGTTTGTGGATCTTATTTGGAAATACGGTTTTTGCATGTTAACATGAAGTCACTAGGATGGGCTCTCAACCAATATGACTGTGTCCTTTGTAAGACAGGAAAAGAGGAAATTTGTATATGGAAATAGACATGCACAAGGAGAATACCATGTGACAATGAATGCAGGGGTTGGGATAATGCATCTACAAGGCAAGGAGCACCAAAGATTGCCAGCAACCCACCAGAAGTTAGGAGAAATGCATAGAACAGATTGTCCCTAGCACATGTCAGAAGGAACCAACACTGCTGACATCTTAATTTCAGATTTCTAGTCTCCGGAACTGTGAGGCAATGAGTTTCTGCTGTTTAAGGCACCCAGTTTGTGGCACTTTGCTATATCTGCCCTAGGAAACTAATATAGGCAGGGACAAATGCCCTGGACATTTATGTTTTAGTCTAAGTGCAATGAGAAGATACTGAAAAGCTTTAAGTATGATCTGATGGATATCTTTAGAAAGATTATATCGATGTTGCCAGCTGGTCCCGGCAGTACAACCATGGAGAGCTTGATGATTTCCCCAAAAGAAGCTCAATAGAACTTTACAGAGTCATTAGAGAGCAACCATCATATCTAGGATAGTTGTTGCAATTTTTAAGCATTAACATTTATGATTCTCAAACTTTAAAAGCAGATTTTTGGATAGAAGTTTTAAAAACAAACATAACCTATAAAATTTTGAATATTTAATTCAAATATGTGGTATTTAATTTAACCCTTTTTATGATTCAGAAATATCCATTTCGGTTTACAAACCATTTATTGTTTGGAATGTGAGGAGATGTGCAAGGCATTAAGGTATAAAAATGAACAAGATTGTGCTCTTGAGTTTATAGACTGATGGAGAAGACAGATACCTAAAGAGGTATTGAATAATTTCAATCGTTGAAAGTAAATAATAAGGAAAGGTGTTTATAGGGTTCTACAGGAGCACAATGAAGTATTCAGTGATGTTTTCTTGGAGATGATGCTGAATTCAAGTATTGAAAGTAAATAATAATTGGCCACATGAAATAAGGAGGGGGATGTGCTCCAGGAAAAGAGAAGGGGTCCAGCAAATCCATATGGTTTCCAGCTAACTTTCAGCAGACTAGCGAACCTAGAAATAAGACTGGTGACAAAAATGTGAGGGCGAGAGTGGCTCCTGGTTATGGAGGCCCTTGTATGGGCAGCCAAGGTCCTTCTGCTCTGTAGGCAATGGGGATCCCCTGGGGAGATGTAAATAAGAGATCAGATGCTCATTTGAGCAGATGTATCAGTCAGAGTATGTGGGTTGTAAGCAACTGAAATTGACCCCAACTAAAAAGGAATTTTTTTTGGCAAAACTTTAGAGGCTGGAGGAAAAGCTGAAGAAATAGTTCTTGGGAAAAATAACCCCAGAGCCACAGGACAGAGGTGGCAGAATGGTAGTGGGCATCCTCCTCAGGGGTGAACCATTTACAACTGTGTGCTTTGGGAAAAAAATTATTTTATCAAATAAAACCTTTCCATATGTACAAAATGCCAAACAGTATTGCAGAAATGATATAACAAGAAGAAAGAAATCATCCCCAAACTGATTTCCACTCCAAAGAACTTTCAACCATTTTAGCCGTCCTTTCTTTCTAAAATTTATGTCTTTATTTCTAAGTTTAAAAATGCTTACACTGTTAACCAAAAATAAACAAAAAAAGATTATATTGTCTGCCATGTGGGGAATGAGTTGAGGGCAGTGGTGGAAATGGAAACAAGGATATGTGTTGGGAAGCTATTATCTTAGTACAGAAATGATTTGTCTTATTTCTATGGATCTGAATAACTTAAATGTATGCATTAATTGCCAAAAATGTACATTATTTATTCTTAATATAAACATAGCATGGCTAGGATAGGACAAAATATTTACTTATCATAAATCAGGGAAATTAGGGCTGTATCCAAACATTTTTGTAAGGCAAGCAAAGTATGAATATATATTTTAGGGTTAAAAGAAATCTCTTTTGCAGAAAACGATGTTTGGAATGTATGGGTTTGCTTAAGTTTCTATTTTGTTTACTAGCAGAAATGTAGGCTCAGTCAAAGCTTTCATTTACTGACCTAGTAAACTTCATAAGAAAAATGAAAATAAGCTTTTAAATCATATATTTAAACGTTTATAAACACATCTAGATCTGTACATATTACATACAAATATATGTGGATATACATGTGCATATACATATCCATCTACAGTGTACACGTATATTATTTTTACGCTCTACATTTTTGTCTGGATACATTCCTGACTTTTGGAACTGCAAACAATGTTAACCATTTAGGTCTTGTAAGTCAGCACCAATTTCAATGACTGTTGAAATAGATAAACCATCTGCTACAAAAGGAGGTTCTTAGTAACGAAAACTTAGGGGAAAATGTGTTCTTAAGTTAGCTATTTCCTTAATCTGTTCTGATTGACTTTTTCTTCTGAAGGTTTGATTACTTTATTTATACTTCATAAAGTTTTTGAATAAAATCCAGAATATGGAAAATTCACAGGACAAAACACCAAGTTTCTTCAAGAAATAAATAGCAGCGGAAGTGGCCAAGTTGGCAGAATAGGAAGATCCTGAGATCACCTCCTCCCATGGACACAACAAAATTACAACTATTTATAAAGACACTAGTGATGAGAAAAACTTGAAAACTAGCAGAAAAGATCTTCTACAACTAAAATATAAAGAAGGACCACAAGGAGAAGGGTGGGAAGGCCAAAGTCATGTATATATTTTTGCATAACTATACATAATACAATATACAGACCATAAAAGATGTTCAACACTTTAAAAAAATAAGTAAATGAGTGAGAACCCATAGAGAAAATGTGAGCATTTTTAATAAGCAGCAAAGCCACGTGCAAATGAAGTAAATAGTATATAAACTGGGGCAAGCAGCAAGTAGTACAACAAGCTCTGCTTTTGGGAAGGATTGGAATTGATTTTGTGAGACATTTAGGAAGAGTTCAAAGAATGAGGCTGTGTGGGAAAAAGCTAGTATAATACGTAGAGATACATATGGAGTCAGTATACTCCTGAGTACCCCTGCCGTTTCTCCAAATACCAGATAGGCTGAATAATGGCTCCTCAAGATGTCATGTCCTAATCCCTGGAATATGTAAATGTTACTTTATGTTGCAAAAGGAACTGTGCAGGTGTGGTTAAATTAAGTATCTCAAGATGGAGAGATTATCCTAGATTATCCAAGTGTGCCTAATGTAATCAAGGGATCCTTACCAGAGAGAAGCACGAGATCAAGGAGATAGAAGGCAATGTAATGACGGAAGATAAAAAAGTAGAGAGAAAGATTTGAAGATACTATGCTGCTGGTTCTGAAGACATGAGAAGGCAGCTATGAGTTCAGGATATAGATGGCCTCTGGAAGGTGGAGAAGGCAAGGAGACAGATTCTTCCATAGCGCCTCCAGAAAGAATCAGTCTTGCTGGCGCTTTGACTTTAGTCCAATAAAGTTGATTACAAACTTCCGACCTTCAGAAATGTAAGATAATAAACTTGTGTTTGTGATAAGTTGTTACAGTGGCAACAAGGATCTAACAGCCATGTTTGTAACCAGTATTTTTTTTAAAAAGGATTTATAAAAATTAAATTTAAAATAAAGATAAATATATATGACATTCTTGCCAAAGTACTATAAATACCTGTTGGTTTTAGAAATGCAGTAATTTGGCTGAGGATAATTTGAAAAGAAAAGCACTTTGGATAGGGAATAACAATTATTCTTCATAGTTGAGAGTATAAGAATCATGATTTGGTAATTGATAAAACTGGCTAGACCACCCACAAATGGAAGTTCTCCTGTCTTTTTTCCACTACCTCCTCATGGGGAATTTTCCATAATCCACTTTGGGACAACAACCATTTTTCTTGGTCCCTCATGAATTTTCTTATTCCCTGATAGGCTGAAACAAAACTGTTTAGATGGCAAGAACACTAATGATCATTTTGGTATACAAGTTATATTTTTGTAAGTAGATAGAACTTTTTTGACTTTAGCATCCTAATCAGGTTCCAGTCCTCTCTAATTCAGTTCCCCATGGCTGACCTGTGTCACCTTTAGCCTGTCCCTCCATACTGGGTACCAGCCAAATCCTTCGGTTGGTAGCAGAGGCCAGGAGGAAGACATTGTGAACCAACGCAAGCTGAGGGAAGTGGTCAAACTAAAGAGCAGGTGTTGTCAGCCTAAAGTGTCAAGGTCCTCTCTATGGGGCTGTAAAGAAAGCTACAGCCCCAAGTGAAAGAACGTGGTTAAAATTTGCTGCTGTTCAAAATAACCAAGCTAGTCTCTAGAGCTTTGTTAATAACTTTTGTCATGTGGTGAGACAGAGAACTTCAAAGATTTTATGTATATATATATATGGCAAGACTTTCATATCTACATGAAAAGCATTTGGCCATAGCAAACATTGGAAAACTTTTCCTGCAGGAATTGCTTACCTAAAGACCAAATAGAACAGTAAGATCCCTTAGTAATTGCCTTTCAAATAGAAATCCAGCTCCTAAGATATGCCTAGTGGGGAATAATTAGTCCTAGATCAAATACTCTGGTCCCATCTAACAGATCTTAAAGGAGGTACCCCAAAAGATCAAACTGTTTCTAAGTAACCACATCTCAGAAGAAAGCTCAAGAAGATTTATAGGAACACAAAAATATCCAGGACCCCAAAGTATAAAATTTAAAATATCTGACCCCCAGTCAAAAATTACCAGGCATGCAAAGAAGCAGGAAAATACAATCCATTATGAGGCGAGAAGGCAATCTATTGAAATTGACACAGAACTGACACAGATGTTTGAATTAGCAGACAAGGATATAAAAATGGTTATTTTAACTGTATTCCATATGTTCAAAAGTTATGTAGAAGCATAAAAGAAATTTAAAAAAAACAAATCAAACTTCGAGTGATAAAAACAAAAAGTCTGAGATGAAAAATACACTGGATGGATTAAGAGCAGATAGGATCTTACAGAAGGAAAAATAAGTGGACTTGAAAATAAAGCAATGGCGGGAGGGAGATGCAAGAGGGAGGAGATATGGGGATATATGTATACATATAGCTGATTCACTTTGTTATACAGCAGAAACTAACACAACATTGTAAAGAAATTATACTCCAATAAAGATGTTAAAAAAAAAAGAAAGAAAATAAAACAATAGAAGCTGTCCAAGATAATGCACAGAGAGAAAAAAAGAATTAATACATAAAATGGCATCAGTGATTGAGCTGCATGAGCTGCTTGTAAATCTTGGAGATTAATCCTTTGTCAGTTGCTTCATTTGCAAATATTTTCTCCCATTCTGAGGGTTGTCTTTTGGTCTTGTTTATGGTTTCCTTTGCTGTGCAAAAGCTTTTAAGTTTCATTAGGTCCCATTTGTTTATTTGTGTTCTTATTTCCATTTCTCTGGGAGCTGGGTCAAAAAGAATCTTGCTGTGATGTATGTCATAGAGTGTTCTGCCTATGTTTTCCTCTAAGAGTTTGATAGTGTCTGGCCTTACACTTAGCACATATATACAATGGAATATTACTCAGCCATAAAAAGAAATGAAATGGAGGTATTTGTAATGAGGTGGATGGAGTTAGAGTCTGTCATACAGAGTGAAGTAAGTCAGAAAGAGAAAAACAAATACAGTATGCTAACACATATATACGGAATCTAAGGGAAAAAAAAAAAAAAGCCATGAAGAACCTAGCGGCAAGACGGGAATAAAGACACAGACCTACTAGAGAATGGACTTGAGGATATGGGGAGCGGGTGGGGTGAGATGTGACAGGGTGACAGAGTGTCATGGACATATATACACTACCAAATGTAAAATAGATAGCTAGTGGGAAGCAGCCGCATAGCACAGGGAGATCAGCTCGGTGCTTTGTGACCACCTAGAGGGGTGGGATAGGGAGGGTGGGAGGGAGGGAGATGCAAGAGGGAAGAGATATGGGAACATATTGTATGTGTATAACTGATTCACTTTGTTATAAAGCAGAAGCTAACACACCATTGTAAAGCAATTATACTTCAATAAAGATGTTTAAAAAAAAAAATGGCATCAGTGAGCTATGGGACAACTTTAATCAGCCTAACATCGGTGTATCTGAAAGAGATGTGGGGAGAGGCAGAAAAAGTACCTGAAGGAATAATGGCCACTTTAAAAAACTTTGATTAAAACTATAAACTGAAAGATCCAAAAAGCTTAATTAATTCCAAGCACAAGAAATATGAAGAAAACTATCCACCAAGTCCAATCATAATCTTTATGGGAAAAATTTAACTACAAATGCAATGTCTTTATTAGATTTAGGGCTATTCACATTATCTATTTCTTTTTGAGTGAGCTTGGGCAGTTTGTGTCTTTCAAGGAATTGGTCCATTTCATTTAAGTTGTTAATTTGGTGAACTCCACCAAATATTAAAGGAAGAAATAATACAATTTTACACAAACACTTTCAAAAAACTGAAGAGAAGAGAATACTTTCCAAATTATCATTTTGTTCCAGTACTACTCAAATACTAAACCAGAAAAAGACATAAGAGCAAAGATAGTGATAGACGAATATCATTTATGAACAAAGATACAAAAATTCTAAACAATATTTTATGCAAACAAAAGAAACTATACAAAAAATGATAACATAACATTGACAAATGGAGTTTCTTCCATGAATGCAAGGTTGGTTTAACATACAAAATAAATTAATGTAATTCACCATATTAAACTATAAAGAGAAAAACTATATGGTAATCTCAATAAATGTATGAAAAGCACTTGACAAAATCAACATCCATTCCTGGTCAACACTCTCAGTAAGCTAGTAATAGAAGGGAAATTTTTCAAATTGATGAAGGTCATCTCTGAAAGACCTAATGTCATCTTTAATGGTAAAAGACTAAACGTTTTCCCCCTAAGTACAAGAATAAGACAAAAATGCCTACTCTACCACTCCTATTAATCATTAAGTTGGAAGCTCTAGCCAGTAAAATATGGTAAGAAAAATAAATGAAAGGCATCCAGATTGGAAAGGAAGAAATGAAATTGTAGTCACAGACATGTTCTCTATGTAGACAATCCAATGGAATCTATGAAAAAGCTACTAGAACCAATCAGTGAGTTAGCAAGATTACAGGATACAAGATCAATAAACAAAAATCAAATTTATTTCTATGTACTAGAAATAAAAAAAATTTTAATATATAATTCATAGTAGCATAAGAAAATATAAACTTCTTAGGGACAAAACTGACAAAAGACTTACAAAATCTGTAAGCTAAAAACTGCAAAACATTGCTGAGAGAAATGAAGGAAGACCCAAATAAACAAAGAGATATATTGTGTTTGGGAATAGAGATATTCAACATAGTTAAGATGTCAGTTTGCCCCAAATTGGTCTATAGATTCAACAGATTCAGAAGACTTCTTTTTTAAAGAAATTGGCAAGTTAGTTGTAAAATTCACATGAAATTCAAAGAACATAAAATAACCAACACATATTTAGAGGAGAAGAATAAAATCTTTAAAGCAAAGACTTATCATACTAAGTAAGTCAGACAGAGAAAGACAAATATATGATATCGCTTACATGTGAAATAAAAAAAAAGGGTACAAATGAACTTATTTATGGAACAGAAATAGACTTACAGACATAGGAAACAAATTTATGGTTACCAAAGGGGATAGCGGGGTGGGGGAGAGATAAGTTAGGAGTTTGGGATTAATATATACACGCTACTATATATGAAATAGGTAAACAACAAGGACCTACTGTATAGCACAAGGACTATATTCCATGTCTTGTAATAACTTACAATGGAAAAGAATCTGAAAAAGAATATATGTATATGTGTGTATAATGGATTCACTTTACTGTACACTTGAAACTAACACACAATTGTAAATTAACTATACTTCAATTAAAAAAATCTTTTTAAAGTTATTTCTCCTAGTCATCTACAGGTTCTTCTCTGGTTCACTGGTTTTGTAAAAAAAAAAAAAAAAAAAAAAAAAAGCACATTTGTAAATTACATATTCAGACAGACAGACGCACACACACACACACACACACAATTTTTTGGAAGGCCTTTGCAATATTCTTTTTAGTCCTGTCACTTCATTCCCAGGCCTGTTTTAATTCATTTTAGACTCTGTAGTTTCAAGGTTGTTCTAGCTTCAAACCCTCTCCTGTGAGGTGAGGTGAGGAACCCAAGGATGTAGAGTTAGCAAATGTCAATAATGTACTTCAAAGGCATTGGGATATATAAATTGAAAGTTGTTATTCTTCCTGTAATAGAAGAATTGGTTGAAATGTTGAATTTCCTTTAATGAAAGGTTTTGATACCTTTCATTGGTAAAATGGGTAACTGCCAAAGAAATCTAAATAACTAGTGATTTGGTATATGGTAAGAATTTCTACAATAACACCTGAACAGCAGGAGGTGCAGGTATTTTTCAAAGTAAAAGAGGACTGAAAGCAAAGGGGTCATGCACCTTGCAGTAAGGTGAGACATCAGTTATGCCCCATGGGCTGTTCAAAGGGGCAGAACAGATGTAAAGAAGGGGAAGCTGGAATGGAGCCATATAACACATGCCTTGATTTCATCCATGGAGCAGACAGAGCACAGAGCAGATGGTCCCTTACTTTGATGAATGATCAGAAAGGAAGCCCACGGATGCCATAGAGAGTAGGAGAGTACAAAATGCTTTTAGGGACCAGAGCTCCAGATGGGGTGATTGGCTCCCTTTTCTCACCCTCAGAATCAAAATCCATCAAGAAATTGACATTGGAAAGGATGGTCAGTAAAGAGACAAACAGGATCAAATGGTTAATGGTATGGGAGTGAATGTCTTCTTCCTCCTCAAGCCTCCATTCCAGGCACACAGATCTACATGCTTTCTTTTCAGAGTCTTTGTCCCCACCATTTCTTCTTTCTGAAAATCCCTTTGAATTATCACACTGATTTCATGCCTACTGGAAAA
Organism: Balaenoptera ricei; assembly: GCF_028023285.1. Classification (NCBI taxonomy): domain Eukaryota; kingdom Metazoa; phylum Chordata; class Mammalia; order Artiodactyla; family Balaenopteridae; genus Balaenoptera; species Balaenoptera ricei. Next base: position 132,692,016 of record NC_082639.1, read on the forward strand.
AGTATAAAAGTAAATCCAAAGCAGTCTCATTTTTCTTTGTTCTCACTCCCTGAAGGAATTTTTTTTTTGCCACCATCACATTAAAAGATGGCAAAAATTCTAGAGAAAGTACAAATTGCTTCAAAATATTAAGATAGTTCAACTGTTTGTAAAATTTATTTTTGCAAAGATAAAAACCATGCCAAACTGATTGAAGACCATTGTTGAGAATATTAAAACACTTATGAGGCATCCTTGTAATTTGTGTCTGAAAAATAAGCATTTGACCATGCTAGTTTCTAAGCATATGCAAATGTTACTGAAGAGACAATTAAGAAATTCTGTTTGCATTCCATTGGAGGCTTATACTCTGCTTTGGAGAAGTATCCTAGCTATAGTGTATACGCCCTCCATTGTCTGTTACTCTGTTTCTTGGCTTCTCAGATAGAAACTCTAGCTCAAGCTAAATCATTCCATCTTTAACCATGCGATAAGCCTGGGCCCAACCTGGGCCACCACTTCTACAAGTGTGCCAGACCCTGGGGTCCTCCCACTGACCTTTTCTCCCACTGCAACTTCTTCCTCTGGAGAAGGCCCAGCTGATCCAACCCAGGCCGAGGATGTCTGGCATAGTCAACCTTGTCCACCTCCCTCCTCCTCCCCCAAGTCCTCCTTTTTCTCCTCCACATCCCCTTCCTCCTCCATCTTCTCAAGGACGCTTCCGTTTCTTTTTTCTTTTCCTCCTTCAAGGCCTCTCTTCCTCTCTCTTCTTCCTGCCTAACTCCTCCTCATTGGTGAGGTTCTTGTGCCTAAATACTGTGACCCAGTCCCCACTCCACTTCCTGCCTTCCTGTCAGAAGTGCATAGGAACCAGTTGCCCCAGGAAGTTGTGATTTTAAACCCCTTCCTTCCTTGCTAGGAAACGTATCTGTGCTTAAATAGAGTCCATGCCCTTTTTTAAAGTGCAAAACAAAACAAAACCCCAAAAAACCCCAAAACCAAAACCAGAAAACCCACTCAGCTGAGACAGCTTGCTAGCTTTTATATACATTCAAAGCAAAAAAGTAGAAAAATGGTCTGTTATGGATTCATTCATATCTGAATGTGTCTCCTAGGAACAGATTACTTTAGCCTTCAGCCTTCTCCTCTTTGGGGTCTCCTTCCACAGGCTTATTTCCCTGACCCTCTACATTCTTACAGTAACCCAGAGCTTCCCAAAGTTTCTAATCAGAGTTTTCAACTTCATTAGTTTGTAAGAAAGTATCATGTCTACCCACCACCTGCGTCTTTTCCCTTTGGATCTGTGCATGATGAGACAGATGCAGTGTTAAATAACTACCCCATTTATCAAACAATGACCCATCCTTGGGACTCTCTGGTGCTCTAAATCACAGTCTACAATGGGCCACATGTAAATGGGCACAGTTTTCTTCATTAGTTAAGATTAATGAAAGGAATATCTCATTTAAGAAAAATATTCATGCCTAACAGCTTCAGAAATCAGAGGTCATGATTGAATACTAATTTTAGAAAGATTAAAAAGGGTTATAATCTTTAGGTTTTGATTTTTTTTTTGAATCCCAAAATTCCGTGGAGTATACTCCAAATTATTAAAAATCCCTTTTAAGGAAGCAAAACTCAAATGAGCTATTTCTGTACTCCTTTCTCATTTCTTCACTGAAAAAAAAATTATTTTTCCCATAATGTGAATAAAACTCCCTCTGGAGTATTTTTCCCCTCCCTTTGTTGATGTATACATGAATCATCATTGTACTATTTAATGAATATTCTCAAAGTAAACGTTCTCATGTAATAGGGAGCCAGATCAAGAAAAAGAAGTCATCATAACCCCTAGAAGCCCTCTTGTGCTTCTTTCCAGTTACTATACACACACCCCAGGTAACAAAGATCTGACTTCTAATATCATATGTATTTTTGGCCTGTTTTTGAAATTTACATCCCTGTCCAATATATACTCTTTTGTGTCTTGCTTCTTTCACTCAGCATAATGTTAGTGAGATTCACCCATGTTGATGCATGTAACTCAGTTTGATTATTGTCATTGCTATTTAGTACTTCAGTATATACATAGAACACAATTTATTCATCCATTCTTTTATTGGTGGACATTTGGCTTATTTTCAGTTTTCACTTGAATAATTTTACTATAAACATTTTCATACATGTCTTTTGATCATCAAATGTATGTACTTCTATTGGTATATACCTAAGGGTAGAATTGTTAGGTCATCGGATATACATATGTTCATCTTTAGTATATAGTAACAAACTGTTTTCTAACTTTGTTATACCAATTTACACTCCCACCAGCACTGTGTGAGAGTTCCATTTGCTTAACATCTTTACCAATCTATTCTGGTAGCTGTGTAGTAGGCTCATATTGAGGTTTTAATTTAGATTTCCCTGAAGAATTATTGATTTTGAGCACATTTTGATAGAAATTCTCCAACTTTGCCACAGTCAAATTTCTTGGACAGAAAAAAGAGAGGGGAATAGGATGATACCCAACCATGTTTTGCTTAGAGGCAAAATCATCAAACCAAAGTTCTAAATAAAAGAGAACCTCTATCTTCTCTCAAGATCAGTGATGTTCCAAGAATACCGCCCCCCCATTCTACAATCCTAAGTTTAGTTATTTTTTTCCTTGAATTCTTTGAGTTAATCTTACATTCAACAATAGTCCCCATTTTTAAATCTAAGTTGAATAGTTTTCCTTCATCTAAACACATGTAGCTAACATAAATTTAGACAAATACAAAACCATGAGTGTTCCTGAACATCTTGTAATGCCCCCTGGAAAACTGTGGGAAATTTTGCCACTCAGGTATCTGGAAGGTTGGTTTATGGCAATGAATCACAGTGGCCTCTCTCAATAAAGTTAAGTCCCTTTTCATATCCTAGAAAACTATAAAGAAAGGTGGAAGTTAGTGAACAAGACTGTTACAAATTTCCTAAGAAGTGGTGACTAAGACAGAGATTTGTGTGCAGGATATTCATTAGGAAACACTCTTGGAATTAACACTTGTGACAAAAGAACAGAAGAACTTGTGACAGGGAGCATAACAGAAGATAGGGATGTTAGTCTGCAATGCTGTCACAATAAAGGACTCATCTGAACTCAGTAGCAACTTTGAAACGGGAATGTTCCTTCAGAGTTGTCCAACTTGGGGTCAGGGCAGGGCCTTTATAATCTCCAGTCATTGGACAAAGGCAGCCCTGGAAAGAGAGTGTGATCATTGGTGAGGGGATTCCAAGGGAGAGCAGACATATAAAGGCTTTCAGCTAGCAGCACTTTCGTCAGCTATGGAAATGAGTCTTCCTCACCTAAAAGTGGAGATGAAGAGGTGAAGGCTGGAGCACACAGCACAGCATCCACTACAAACCCTTTCCATACACATGCAAAAAGTTTTCCAACATAATTCTTAAGCCAATATCCCAAATTATGAGGTTATATTTTCCCATCATACAATGAGGAAAACAAATTGTCAAGGGGACAACTAAGAACCTCACAGAAACAAATGTCTTATTTTAACCCAATGATCCTAGGTAGAAATAAAGTAACCAACATTTAAAAACTCAGATTTTCAAGAATCTGTGTCTTTCAGCTCCAGGGTACTTTAAGCCCCACAATTTCTCCAAGTTATCTCTGCAAGCCTCCAAGGGAGGCTTTTACAAGTGCAAGGAACAAGTGGGCTCTTACATCTCTCTGACAGCCTCGGTATCAAGGGATTCTGCAGTTGCCTGTCTTGCCAGTGCCCTGCCCTACTAGGCAAAGCAATCTAAGCTGATGGACGTTTTAAGCCTCAGAGTACTAGACCTACAGTGTAAGGCAAGGGACAGAAATAGTTCTTCTTTCCTATTCTGGGTTGCATTTTGTTACTGGTCCCAATAGCAGTTGTACTTGTGCCCAGAGTTCCTTCAAATCTTTCTGGAAAAGAGACCCTGAAGCTTTGGTCTATAATATCTCTCTACAGAAAGGCTAAAAATCAGTTCATGAGGCCGGATGAAAAGGCAGACATAATGCCATTCTCTTGGCCATTCTTGTCCATCCTTACTTTTACTCTTTCACATAACTCCTTTCTCTGCCTCCTAAACAAAAGCCTTTTTACTCATGTTAATTCATACAAACAGATACGTGCAGAAATCACATATCTATCACCTCCACAAACTACGTTCATTATGACAGCCCTAACAAACTAATATATACATTTTAGGTCAAAGCATTAAATTTCATTCATTTTACAATCTTTTGATAGAAGGCCAAGACCTTTATTTTGAATGCACTGACTGAAATTTCAAATTTTCTCTCTTGTATTGATATTAACCACACTCACAAATCACACAAAGTCTTGTCTATGATTTTCACTTCTGGTTTCTTTAAGTAGAGAAAGAAGTCAAAGACACATGTAAAGCAACTTACATGATATATATCTTTGGACCTTTTTACTTTCAATCTTTTATGTACTTAAAGTGTGTCTCTTATAAATAGCATACAGTTGTGTGTGTGTGTGTTTTACACAAGTCTGATGATTTAGTCTTCAAGATGGAGTATTTAGTCCATTTATAATTAATGTAATTACTAATACACTTGAATTTAAACTTACCATTTTACTATTTGGTTTCTTTTTTTGTTGTTTTTGGTTGTAAATGTTTCCACTATTTTTAGTGGTTACTGTAGATATTATGACATGCACCCTTGACTTATAAAAGGCTTATGTAAATTGATACTTTCAACATTTTCTACACATGCAATTACCTTAGGACATTAACTCCTTTACTCCTATCCATACTTTTGTGCTTCTCAAGTCATGTGTTTTGATTTATATGTATCTCTTAACCCCACAAGATATCACCACCATCATCACCATTGTTAGTATTATTTATTTATTTATTTATTTAAATATCTACCCTTTTCATTTCTCTGTATTTCACTTTAACTTCTCTTTAGTTCTTCCTGTATTCCCATGCTTCCATCTAGGATCATTTTTCTTTTGCATGAAGAACTCCCATTACAATCACCTTTAGTGATGTTCTTCTGATGAAGAATCTTAGTATTTGATTGCTTGGAAATTTCTTTATTTTACCTTAATTTTGAAAGATAATTTTACCAGGTACAGAATTTGGGGTAAGAAATTCTTTTCTTTCAGCTATTTGAATATGATTTCCATTATTTACTGGCTTCCATTATTTTGATTGAAAAGTCAGTTATTATTCTCATTGTTTCTTCTTTGAAATCAAAATATTTTTTATCTAGCTGCTTTTAAGATTTTTCTCCTTCTCTTTGGTTTTCAGTACATTTATGATGGTTTTCCTTGGTGTCATTTTCTTCATATTTTTTTATTGGGCATTCATAGCATTCCTCAAATCTATGCCTTGATGTTTTCCAGCAGTTTTGGAAAATTGTCAGCCATTATGTCTTCAAATATCGCTTCTACCCCATTCCCTATCTCTTTCTTCTTCTAGGATTGCAATTAAACATTTATCATTCTTTCCATTTCTATATGTCTCTTATCCTCTGAACTTTTTTTTGTCTTTCTATATTTTATTCTGGATTTTTTAAAACTGATTACCTTAGAATTCACTAATTCTGCCTTGGCTATATCTAATCTGCTCTTAAAACCATCTATTGTTTTAAAAATTCAGTTATTGTTCATTTTAATTTTAGAATTCCAATTCAATTATTTGTATAGATTCTGGTTCTCTACTGAAACTTTTCACCTTGTCTTATATTTTCTTGAAAATATTAGTCATATTTATTTAAAAGCTCATGTCTCATAACTCTAATAAATGTTTTTCCTTATAGGTCTTTTTAATTTTTCTTTTCCCTGAGTGTTTTTTCTCTCTACTTTTGATCATTTGATCTCGCTTACTGGAATGTCTGATATTTTATTCAATGCCAGCATTGAGTATGGAATATTTTAAAGATAGTTGGAGATTTTGATGATGTTATCTCCCTGCACAGAGCACTTACTTTGCTTTTGGTGGACCATTGGCCTGCACAGATCACTTTATTTTAATCTGGGATTAAATTGATTTTAGAGCTTGTTCCAGTCTCTGTTAGGGCTAATTCTGTTCATTCTTACTCTCAGTTTGTAGTCCTTGAGGGGTCCCACATGAAAGCCTGATTATTTACCAGATACAACACCTTCACAGACTGCAATATCTAATTTTTATCCCTTCAATCCCATAAAACTGCTAAAAGTTTCCCTCAGTATATTAATTTCTTGGCTGCTTTTAAACTGGGAAATCCTTGATGGGAAAAGCAGCACCAAATGTTAGGCTCATCTCTTTGTTTTTCTATTATTTTTAAGATCTTGAACTCTCTATTTCTAGCTGTCTTATAGTTTTCCAGTGTCATCAAAAATTTTTTTGAATTTATCCAGCTGTTCAAGTTGTTACTGTTGGAGTGTTGGTCAGATACAAGCTATTCTGTCATCACTAGAAGTGAAAGTTAACCACTGCTCTAGAAATTATCATCTTAAAGTTTATCATATCTAAACTGAAGTGAGCACTTATTAATATAGTGTTTAGCTCATTAACACTAAAGGATGACAATATTCAAATTAATACTTAGGACTAATATTTAAGAACAATCTTTTAAAAGTGACACTAAATATATGAGATTTCCTTTTCAGACTGCTAAAGGGCTTTTTTGTTTAAATTTAAACTCTTTACATTGTTCATTGTTTTAAATAATGCAGTGATAAACATCATTGGATATATACTTTTGTGTCATAATTTCCTGATTATTTCCTGAGTAGGCTTCTAAAGGCATAATTTCTTGATCAAAGTTATAAACGTTTTTAAAGTTCTGCTACATTTTTGCCCTATTGTCTCCAGAAAGGTTTGGCTATTTACATTCTAATACTTAAGCTTAATTTTATGTGCATATCTATAACTTTGTACTTTTGTTAATTCAAGAAGAAATGAGAAAATATTTTGATCCTGGAAAATATTTTTCCCTACCCATCTAGCCATAAAATTTTATAAAGGGAATTTTTATTTTATTCTTCACACACAACAAAAGATCTCTTTGAGCTTGATTCAAAATATATTAAATTCTATCCATAAAGATCTTTTATTCCTAGCAACATGTTTGAGTTTATATCAAAGAGGGTGTTCCCATTAAATTCATGTTGTAACATTAAATGCTTCAATTATTACTGAAGTAGAGGTCTGGTAAGGGAAGTCTAACAAGTAGAAAGGTACTAAAGTTTTGCACATGGTTTAAGATTTCCAACATATCTGGATGGCATGACAGTGCTTACACATCTTCTGTTGTCATCCATTGGGAAAGCACCATTTGAGTATGTTTAATAAGAGTTAATATACAGCTTGGTTTGGTTCACAAGACATAGAAGAAAATAGGGTTCTGAACTTTGGAATGACAGGACCAAACACTGTGTGACTACCTCTTTAAAAAGCTACAAGAATATGGGGTGGCCTAGGGCACCTCAGCGAGGGAGGCTGACTTCAAATTACCAGACACGTCTATTATGAAGTGTTGAAAGGAGAAAGAAAAACAAATAATAAAGTTACAAAATAAAGTTTATTTTATCAAAATTAAAACTGTTTCCTTCTCTCCACTTCAGAGCAACCTTGAGATGGAACAGTCTGAGGATTACATTGCTATATCCCTTAGCAGTTAGTTCCACAGCAGGAGATGCCTGCTACAGACAAAATTATAGGGTTAGGAATGTTCACAATTCAGCAACCTGATTGGCTGACTATTCCTCAGGGCTTTTGAATCAAATATTTATACATCTAAATGGGAGGAAAGAAAAGAAAATGGTTCATAAAGAGAGTCCCAGAGCATGGATTATTAAAATAACAGATGGAAATATTATATTTTTGAAACATTCTTTCTATAAAGATGTCTTTTGAAGTGTGTTTTGGTAGGATAAACTGAGCCAAAAGTAGAGGAGAGAGAGAGAGAGAAAAAGTTTTATTTTTAAATATTTAGTGTCAGCAGTGTACAAAGTTAGCACTTTCCAAAAAAGGCATGTCTCAAAATGCACTGCAGCACAATGTGTTTGCAAAGTCTCTACTTTACATAATAGTCCCAGGCGAGGAATAATTCAGAAAACACTTGATTGTTGTTGCTCAGTTTGTGTGTATAGTCTCCTGAATCTTGACCTCTGAAATCTTTACAGAGGGTGTAGGGCCTCTCCCCACCGAACTTTTCATGTCTCCTAAACTTATTGAAACCTAAGCTAAGACTCAGAGCATCGTCTCATAAAAGCTATTGGCCACCTCATTCTTGCTGAGATTTTGGAAACAAGCAGATTAAGAGTGTGGATTTTATGCCACATGGCCAATATAGCTGGGCCATCTAGTCAGGGTTTAAAGAATAAAAATAGAGGCATGAAATACAAGGCAAAAAGCAAGAAATCCAGGCAGAAGGCCAAATGAAAAGTTCATCACACTTGCTTTATTTTCCTCTACATGGGAGCTTGTACCCTTGACAAAATCAATAGTTCAGAATTATTCTGTTCTTTCCAGGAAAAATACCCCGTTACTAAGTCATCAATTTGAAGTGCTCCATGTCCAATTCCTCCATCACTTAGCTCTCAGGACATGGTTCAGTTATCCTGCTAGTCTCAGCTATTAACTGGGTCTGCTATATGATGATGTGATTTATTGCATGACAACTGGCAGTTACTCTGGCCAAGGAAAGAGAAAATTCACAGGGACACAATTATTTTGACCTTGTATCCAGACATGATCTATGTGACAGGGATCTGAATGTAATTTCTGTTTGAATCTATTTTTATAAGGAACAAAGGAAGACTAGCCTGGGAGAAGGGATAATGGTTATGATGTGATAAATAAAGGAAGTTCATTTCCGTATTGATATTTGCTGATCAGGTGATCTAGGTATCGCTAAGAGTTTGAGGATTTGGTTTTTGTATACATGCCCTGAGCATCAAACAATGGCCAGTTAGCAAAGCGTAAGAATCCAGTAATCTATGGCTTCTTAAAAAATCAAAGTGAGCAATCAGATGACAAACTCTGCCAAAAGGAAGAAGCAAGAAAGAGAAAAAAAGAGAGAGCGACTCACTCCCACCTACCAGTGGGGCCACCTCAGAGCAAAGCAAGAAAATGCTTTAGTAATGGCTCTGTAGGTGACAGCATCTGCTCAGGGAGTTTACTCAGAGAGCCTCAGAATCTCAGGGTTCCAGCCAGCAGCAGAAAGGACTCTTGGCAGAGCTACTTCCTGTACCTCTTTTGATCACAGGGCTCAGGCTTGGAAAGGTTTTCACCAGTCTGTGGTTTCCTGGTTGTGCGTCAGTACATTCTGGCTGAAACACTTCACTTCCTTCAGGCCAGCCCCTCCACCAATGGCTCCCAGCTCCATGGTTCACTTTCTCCAGCTTTGAACTAGACTCCAAGGACACTGCTGGCTGTGGCAAGAACCCTGAATGAGAGGCTTACAGCTGGGATGATAGCTCTCTCCTACTTGTGACAGGGATCCTAAGTGGAAAAAAATAGGTTTAATGGGGTCACACCAAAAATCCACTGAAGTATTGAAGCATGGAATATGATGTAGTTCTCACACAATCTCTTTTCAGAGACAGTCTGCAAAATAGAAGCACCTGGGCAAGTAGTTAAAATACAGAGATTCCCAAACCAATCTCAGACCTTCTAAACCAGAATCTCTAAGTGGAGACTGGGAATCTGTGTTCTTAAGAATCTCCTTCACCATGTTGATGTAGAGTCACTGTCTAGTATAATATACCCAATTTTATAAATTAGGAAACTCAGACCCAGAAAAGTTGAGTAACTTTGCTAAGGTAAAACAGGTTCTAACGATGCTCCTAACCATGGAGTGTCCTTGTGTGATTTGACCCCATGTACCTCTCCAAAAAGAACTCATTCTGCTTACATAGGGCCCCTTTTTAATCCCACTATCCTCAGCTCAGTCATATTAGAAAAATGTGTAAGTTCAGAACAGCTATCAGAAAAGGTAGTACTTTCGTTCATCTCTTTTGGGTGAGGAGATTTATATAAAGGAACCTGAGACGCTGGAAGTTCGCGATAGCTCAAACACAAAAAAGGAATTCCTCAGACACTTCAGTGAGTGATAATTACATACAGTCATTCAAAAATGTCAGGGTTATCCATAGAACAAGGTTTCTGCTGGGTGATTTGGGGGATTGGTAGAGATCAGGAAGGATTGAACAGAAGACCGAAGAATTTTCCAAAGAAAATGGATGATTTTCCTCTTGAAAATGAATGGTATTAGAAACATTACAATTTGCAATGGATCAGAACCATTGTAAGCTGAAAATTGTACCAAAAATAATATATGCTTTTATCATTCACACAGTTACAGACCAGAGTTTAGATTGTGCCAGGAGTCACAGACTATCTCAGAGAAGTCATAATCCCATGTGATTAAGTACTTAATAGTAAAAGCATGGAAGAAATTTTTTAAAGAGTACAGGAATAAAAATTGTGGTTGGTTATACAATTTTTGGAGTGAGATATATATATGAATCAAAATCCCAGATCTACCACTGACTAGCTGTGTGGCCTTGAGGAAGTTATTTAACTTCCTTCAGTTTAATTTTCTCATCTATAAAATGAAGCCTGACAGGGCTCTTAAAAATATTAAAGAATGGTGGAGTGTGGGGAGGGGGAGTAATTGGTGAAGGGGTCAGGGGCTGAGGTTATTGAAGAAAACAAAAGGCAAAAGGAAAAATGCAGGTGAACCAAGATTATCCAAGGAGAAATACATCTAGACTAATAGGGCCCAAAGAGTAACAACCTAAAAATATTTGTATGATAATTAATCTAAAAATTTAAGCTGAGTTTTTTCATCAAATCTCCAGAGTCCTGTGCCCATAGACAAACTATACCCAGCCTAAGGAGTATGTAAAGATTGTTGAACATGACTATAATATATGCATTGGATCTGCTCCATGAAATTAAGAATTTTACCTGTTTTGTTCACTCTTGTGCCCAGTGTTTTGTTGTGGAATGAATGAATGGATTGGTGGAATCTAATAAGGTCCAAAAGCCTTGATACCTCAACAAGAGAGGAGATCGATGAATATGTAATGAGTGTACTTCTGGATGATGGTCTATCCTGTATGCAGCTGTGCCATTTCTGTTAGCCATAACAACCAAGGGATGAAGAAAGTTGCTCTATTATGTTGCCAAAACACCTTGAATGCTACATTGATACCAATGAAATTGAGGAACAATTGCCTAGAGAGAGGTTCTGATATTAGTAATAAACTGCCCAATAAATAGAAGGTATTACTGTTACTATCTCAAATTAGATGACATGTCACAAAAGTCAAAAGTTTGCTCTAGATTCCACATATGGAGGGCAAGAATAGAGATGTAGATGTAGAGAACGGACATGTGGACAAAGCAGAGGAAGGGGAGGGTGGGACTAACTGGGAGATTAGGATTGACATATATACACTACCATGCGTAAAATAGCTAGTGAGAACATGCTATAATGCACAGGAAGCTCAGCTCAGTGCTCTGTGAGGATCTAGACGGGTGGGATGGGGGGCAGGAGGGAGGTCCAAGAGGGAGAGGATATAGGTATACATAAAGCTGATTCACTTCACTGTACAGCAGAAACTAACACAACAGTGTAAAGCAATTACACCAATAATAATAATAATAAAAATTTTGCTCTAAATGTCTCCAAAATATTGCTACAATTTAATGAAGACTTGGTGGATAGGTGTTGGAAATAGATGGCAATTTAACAAATCCTTTTTGTATTAGAATTGAAGTTCAAAGCCATTAACTTTTAGAAAGAAAAGAAGGAAGGAGGGAGAGAGGGAGGGAGGGAGGAAGGAAGGAAGGAAGGGAGGAAAGAAAACCAACAAAGACAGCATAGGACCATATACTTAAACCAAATTGTAAGTAAGCAGAAAATTGTAGTTATTTTCTAATTTATTTTCTGTTAAAATATCCTTAGCATAACAATACTTGTTATGCTAAGAATATGAGTCAAATTGTCACAAAGAACAAGAGTTCCCACTTCACAGCTATCTGCTGTGAGCCCAGTGAGGTCAGTGAAAGTGATATTGTATGCTGGTTATGAACTCAAGTTTGATGTCAGAGAGGTGAGAGTTTTGCATCTCACTAATTCTGTGAATTCAAACAAGCCACTTATCTGGACTAAGCCTCAGTTATTTTTGTTTTTCTTCAAAAAAGAGATAGTAATACATACTTCTCAGGAGTTTTGTAAAGTTTGATCCAGAATCTGGTACACTCTTAAGGCTCAACAAAGGCTATCTATCATTTTCATCATCATCATTGTTAATATTATTGAGAGTTTAAATTACCTCAGATTTATCATTTAAAAATGTGTGATGTCATTTGGTCTTAAAAATGGAGCTGGGAAATATACTCATTGCTGGGCCTCAAGGGAGAAGGATCTGAAAGCTCTAATCCCCTGCAGCAGTTGTGATGGCTATATTTAGCTTTTATATATAGCCTTAAGCTCACAAACTGCATGCAACTTTTACTATTCTTTGCAATCGACTTTCTGGTTACACAGAATAAATTTTACCTTTTGCTGATGGAGCAATGAAAGCAAAGAAAAATAAATACTTGGCCTGGGATCATAAGATGAGCCATAATTATCATAATTCCCCAGATCCCAGTCCCAGGTTCAGCCAAACAAACTAGCGTTTCCATGAGGTTTAACAGTGGTGTCAACCCTAGAGATATTTAGGACAGTTTTAAAACAACCCAAGTATACTTTGTATTTCCGATTTGAATAAAAGAGTGAACTAAAACAGAGGAATCAAGAATACAAGGCAGTGTAGTAAAGGAAGCAAAAAAATCTTTTCAGTTCTGCTGTAAAAACAAAGTACATTTGATTCATGAGCTATAGGAAGATTATTCTGCCAACAGAGAACCAAGAGTGAGGTCAGTTTCAGAGAAAAATTATTAACGTAGTCTATGTTGTTACTAAGGTGGTTGCACGGAGACCTAAAAATTTTTTTAATAAAATAAGAAATATTGAGTCAAATTCTGAGAAGCCAGAGAATGGAACAGAAAGAACGTAGAAGTAGGAATAAGGTGACCTGACTCTGTCTATCAGTAATTGAACTGCTTTATGGAAATCACATAGTTGTTCAAATAGAGATATCTAACCTAACCCTACAGAATTGTTTTAAGGACACAATAAAAGTGCATTTTTTAAAATGTTTTCAAAACTTTATCCAGGGAACTCCCTGGTGATCCAGTGGTTAGGACTCCATGCTTCCACTGCTGGGAAGATCCCTGATTGGGGAGATCTTGCATGCCTTGGGGCATGGCCAAAAAAAATTAAATTAATTTAAAAAATTAAAAAATAAAAACCGTATCCACTCAAAGCAAACAAACAAACAACAACAACAACAAAAAAAAAACCCTGGGAAAAATGTAGCCCTAAATCTCACTCTCCTTTACCCACAAATAAATGTTTATTAACCACTAGGTATTAGGTATTACAAAGTGTTCAAAGATTTATAAAACATGAATTCTATACTTGAAAGTTTCAGTTAAAGGGTAAAACATAAAAGGATGTAATTATATAAAGATAAATCAAGACATATTTTGAAAATTACTGAAAGATAGAAGATTGTTGTAGAAATGCATTCATGATGATGAGAGACTGCTAAAATCTGGAATGTCAAGGAAAACAAAATAAAAGGAAGTTGAATTTGAGATACAACATGAAGGATTTAAATTGTTAAAATGAAAGTGTGGAGGGGTTTATGTTATACTGAAGAATTAGAAATTTATTTTATGAACACTAAAATAAAATCTAAAAATTTTTGTGTAGAAATGAATCTTTTGGAAGACTCATCTAGCAAAAGTGGTTTGGATGAAGATTATAAGTAAGAAGACTCTTTAGAAGGTATTTGTGAAAATTCAACTATAATAACAAGAACCTGAAATACAGCGGTGGTTGTGGGAATTAAAATGAAACGAAGTATGTGAGAGCTCGTCTGACAGATTTCTTAAAAAAAAAAACCTACAAAGTCTGACATTAGATTAGGTGGAAAAAGTAAAGATCAGGATAAAAATTAGGCAAGTGTGAGTGTGGTTTTAAGCCTAAGTCTAGAAAACTATGGTACCATTTATAGACCTAGGATATCAAAAGGAGAATGTTTTGGTAACTTCTGAGAATAAAATTTTCAGTACAGTGCTTAGGGAGTGGTAATAGCTGTAAAAATTCGTCTGGCAGGTATGCTCAGAGATGTCACAAGAAATCAGGGGTAGGCTAGAGGAAAATCAGAGACTGGGAACCAAAGAATTTAGGACCATATTTGGCAAATCCCAATTATCTGTAAATATGTTATCTACCCTGTAGACAAAGCATCATCCATTATGACATAAGCAGTATTTCAACTTCACACGGCCTCAGGAAAATCAATAGCAAAATCTGCTTAAATGTTACCAAAACCCAGGTGCCCTCATGTCTTTCAGAGTGTATGTGGGATATGTAAACAGAATAACTTTTGTTATAGTACATTCTAAGAATGATGATTTATTATCCTAATAATTGGTGACAAATACCTTAATAACTGTGGAAGGCAGAATGATGGTCTCCCATAGATATCTACATTCTAATCCTTGCAACCTATGAATATGTCACCTTACATTGCAAAAGGGACTTTGCAGAGGTGATAAAGTTAAGAATCTTGAGGTTGGGAGATTATCCTGGATTATCCAGGTGGTTCCAATGTAATCAGAAGAAATTATTTCAGTGAGAAAGTAAGGCAGGAGAATCAGAGTCATAAAGAGATTGATTTGAAGACGTTATGCTTCTAACTTTGAGATGGAGAAAGTGGCCATGAGCCAAGGAATGCAGGCAACATCTAAAAGCTGGAAAGGGCAAAGAAGCAGATTCTCCCCTAGAGCCTCTAAAAGGAATGCAGCCCTGTCAACACCTTTATATTGCCCAGTGAGACTCTTACTGAACTTCTGACCTACAGAACTGCAAGGTAAAAATTTTGTGTTTTTAAAGCCACTATGTTTGTGGTAACTTGTTACAGAAACAATAGAAAACTCATGCAATAATATTACATATATTTTCTGAGTAATACTTGCTCATTGTAGAAAATTTAGAAACTATAAACAGATTTTTTTAACAATATAAAGATCAAAATTACTTTTCTGACCATGACAGAATAACTGGTACCTGACTTGCCTTCCTGTCATAAAAAAATCTAGAAAACTGGACAAAATATAAGAAAAAAAAAAAAAAAGACAACTGTTTTCAGACACTGAACTTTCTATAGGAAGTAAAGAAAATGAAGTGAGCTCTATAAACCCCCGGCTTTGTCCCTGAAAACACTTTTGAGACCACATTTGTATTCTAGTCATCCAAAATGGAGGGACTTTTTTGAACACCCATAGCATAGAGTAGAGACTCAAGAAGTTTACACCTTAGTTGTAGGACAAAATTAGCTCTAGAGAAGAGACAACTCAGACTTCCACTAAGAAAGCTTTTTTTAAAAAAAGCCTGAAAGAACTAAGTGGAATCTCAATTAATCTAACCAGCACTCCAAACAAAATTCAACACTCTTTAAAGAAAGAAAACATTCAGGAAGTCTTGTTGAATTTGCTATTTCAGCTTCCCCTCATGGGTCTCACATATCCTAATAATATTAGGTTAATAGGAGAAAGGGGAAAGGAAGAGGACAGAATCAAAAGGCTAGTCTTAGGGTGGAAATTTTTAAAACCTTATTAAGGAGTAAGATGAATAAAGCAAATACTGATAGGGACAAATCAAAGAAGAAACAGGAGAGTCACAGGATTCATCTAGCAGGGTGGAAATCGTTAGACAGCTATTAAACTGTGGGATGAACAAAACAGATATTGATGGGGTTAAAACAAAGGTTTTAATACAGCACTACCAAAGGTTGGGTGGACCAAAGGAACTCCCTACTGGTCCCTAAAAAAAAGGAAGAAAACAAAATACCCAAACTCATCAGTGTAATAGTCACAGTCAAAAAGGACTAGATAAACAAAAAACCTTGGAAATTCGACCCATAACCAAAAGAGAAATGAATCAATAGAAACAGATGCAGAAATGATAGAGATGGTAAATTAGCAGATAAAGAATATTAAAACAGCTATTACAAATATGATCATGAATTTAAAGTAAAAGAGGAACATAAGAACAAGAGAAGTGGAAACAGTAAAGAAGAACCAAATTGAACTTCTAGAGATCTTCATATGTATAGAGTTAATAACAGGGCTTCACATTATTTACAAAGCCAGGACATGGAAGCAACGTAAGTGTCCATCGACAGATGAATGGATAAAGAAGATGTGGCACATATATACAATGGAATATTACTCAGCCATAAAAAGAAATGAAACTGAGTTATTTGTAGTGAGGTGGATGGACCTAGAGTCTGTCATACAGAGTGAAGTGAGTCAGAAAGAGTAAAACAAATACCATGTGTTAACACATATATATGGAATCTAAAAAAACAAACAAAAAATGGTTCTGAAGAACCTAGGCAGAGGACAGGAATAAAGACGCAGATGTAGAGAATTGACTTGAGGACACTGGGAGGGGGAAGGGTAAGCTGGGACAAAGTGAGAGAGTGGCATGGACATATATACACTATTAAATGTAAAATAGATAGCTAGTGGGAAGTAACCGCATAGCACAGGGAGATCAGCTCAGTGCTTTGTGACCACCTAGAGGGGTGGGATAGGGAGGGTGGGAGGGAGATGCAAGAGGGAGGGGATATGGGGATATATGTATACGTATAGCTGCTTCAGTTTGTTATACAGCAGAAACTAACACACCATTGTAGAGCAATTATACTCCAATAAAGATGTTAAAAAAAAAACAGGGCTTCAGAAATACATAAAACAGAAACATAAAAATGAAATGAGAAATAGAAAAGTCCATGATTATAGTTGGGTGCAAAAACACTTCTGTCCTAGTAATAAAACAAGTTGATAGAAAATCAGTCAGGAAGGTTTGAACAACACTACCAAACAACTTGAAACTTATTTGACATACACAAACAATGACAGGATAGACTTTCCTTTCAAGTACAAATGGAACATATACCTAGAGAAACCATATGCTGGACTATAAATCACGTTTAGATAAACTAAAAAGAACTGAAGTCATACAGAATATACCCTCTAACTTCAACAAAATTAAATAAGAAATTAATAACACAAGATATATAAAAAATTCCCATGTATTTGGAAATTTAACAACATACCTCTCAAGCAGTGAATTAAAGAAGAAAATTGCAAGGTAAATAAGATAATATTCAACTGTATGAAAATGAAAACAGCATATCATTTAGCTGGGATGCAGCTAAAGCAGTGCCTGGAGTTAAATTTATAGGTTTAGTGCTTATATTAGAAAGAAAAAAAAAAGAAGAATGTCTTCCATCAATGATCTAAGCTTTCATTTAAGGAGCTAGAACCTGCTGTATAAAAAGTAAATAAAATTAAATTAAAAAATTAAAAAAAAAAGGGAGCTAGAAAAAGATGACTATTAAACATAAAAGAAGTGTAAAGAAGAAAATTATAAAGACAAGAGCAAAAATCAGTGAAATAGAGAAAAGAATATCAATAGAGAAAAATTAAAAATCTAAGAGCTACTTCTTTAAAAGTATCCATAAAATTTATAAACATCTAGCTAGGTTGATTAAAAAGACAAAGATTTTCACTAACCATAATGAAAAAAATTTAAATTAACTTAATTAAAAACTTTTTAAAAAACCAAACTCTGGTCTTTAAATGACATCCTTAGGAAATTAAAATGCAAGCCATAGACTGGGGGGAAAATGTCTATAATACATTATGATAATTCAATATCAGATAATACATAATACATATATCTGGCTTGTAGCATATATATATATGTATATATGCCTCATACAGTATAAAAAAACCCTCAATTTTTCAAAAATGGTTAAAAAATTTGAATAGAACTTTTGCAAAAGAAAAAATATATATGACCAACAAGTAGCAGAAAATATGTTACACATAATCAGTAATCAGGGAACACAGATCAAACCCACAATGAAGCATTACTATACATGCATTTAGAATGGTGTAAAAAAAAAAACTGTCACTATTCACTGGTTTTAAGGATGAAAAGCAACAGAAACTCTCAAACATTGATGGTAGAAATGTAAAATAGTACACCTCTTTAGAATGCAGTTTGACAATTTGTATTAAAGTACATTTACTATTTGACCAGTGATTTCATTTCTAGGTATTTACAATAAAAGCTGAAAACATATGTCCACAAAATGTCTTATATACAAATGTTCATAACAGCTTTATTTTTAATGACCCCAAACTGGAAACAACCTAAAGGTCTATCAACAGGTTAATGGAGAAAAAAAATATGAATACTACTCAGCCAACAAAAATTAAAAAAATAGAAGAGGAATGAACTACTGCCGCATTCAACAACATGAAGTTTCAATAACATTTCACGGACTGAAGAAAGCCAGAAACAAGAGTACGTGCACTTGTATGTATTTTCCATTAAACTGTTGTATATTCCATTATGTGAAATCTAGAGTATGCAAAACTAATATCACAATTTCGTTAGAGTTACTTCTAATTTTTCCAAACTTTTTGTTTATAGTTGAGGTAATATTCTGTGCACTATTTGATACCCATTTTCTCTACCTCTACCACTTATAGTCAATTTACCATATCATCAATAATTATTTGTAGACATTAAACAGCTTAATGATCCCTACTTTATTATTTTAATAAAAATTATCTTATAGTTTAGATTGTCAAGTTTTCAGTTTTATAAATAATAGTCCAGTGATCATCTCTGCACATAAAGCTTCATCCACATTTGTGTCATTTCTTTGGGAAAGATTTCTAGAAAAGAAATATTGGGTTAGGTTAAAGGATAAAGGAAGACAATATTTTTATGTGGCTCTTATTTTTCTGGATTTGATTTATAAGAATTCCACTTAAAAGCTTAGACACATTGACAACCTGGCCTGTGATTCTTATTTCAGGTTAGTGATTTGTTTGGAAGACACATTTTGATTAATTAGCCTCTTAGAAATTAAGGCAAAGACCATAAGGAACCGTTAACAAAACACAGTGGCAAAATGCCCGTGGAAGGTTGGTTCTGTTGCTGGTAGATCATTTGCTTTGTTGAGTCCTATAAGGAGTCATCTATGAACTTTGGTGGTAGAAGCTGGAGTGGAGGTGAACTGTTCCTCCACTGGAACAGTGGAGGTGACTCCTCATGATTTGTTCTCATTCCTCAGGTCTCTCTCGATGTCTCCTTCTCAGAGAGGTCTTCCCTAGCTTCCCCTTGTAATTCAATGACTCCCGTGCTTGCGTGCACACACATGTGCACACACACTGCAGTCACTCCTTCTTTCCCCTTAGTCTGATACATATTTTTTCTTCATGGCACTTGTCCTCATCTGACATCTGCCACACGCACCATTCCCGTCCCCTGGAAGAAAATAAGCTCCATCAGAGCAGGGATATTTTTGTTGTTGTTCATTGTCCTATCCCTATTACCTGGGATGTATCTGTCTCACAGTAGATGAGTGACTGCTTCCCAGTAAGCCCTTAATTATTTGTTGAACGAAAGCTTGAATGAATAGGGATGAGGAGCTTTAAATTGCTGACAGAAAATCCTGGAGTAAAGAAAAATTAATGCAAGGCTGGGTATTGCGGGAAGAGGAAACTAAACCAAAACAAAGCAAACAACCCTTGGGGAATAATTAAAATGTCTACTGTGATTGTTTAAATAGTTAGCTGAGAGTTGTATTTAAATTGTTTGCTATAAGTTTATGAGGAAAGCTCAACACCTACCTCCCATTCTGCTACAAAATCTTTAGTTAAATCTACAATATATGAGTGATTTTGTTGGGAAATGTGGAATGGGTTGAGTTCTACAGTAAATTTGACAAGAGAAATTCAGAGTCAAACAGTAAAACACTTGTAAACAAATTTAAGAAAAGGTGCTTCCAGATTCTTCCTTTCTTGGCCATAGATAATGTTGTAAAGAATGAATCACTGGGCTTCTCTGGTGGCTCAGTGGTTAAGAATCCTCCTGCCAGTGCAGGGGACACGGGTTCGAGCCCTGATCCGGGAAGATCCCACATGCTGCGGAGCAACTAAGCCTGTGCACCACAACTACTGAGCCTGTGCTCTAGAGCCCACGAGCCACAACTACTGAGCTCGCGTACCACAACTACTGAAACCTGCGCGCCTAGAGCCCGCACTCCACAACAAGAGAAGCCACCGCAATGAGAAGCCTGCACACCCACCGCAACAAAGAGTAGCCCCCGCTCACCGCAACTAGAGAAAAGCCCGCACGCAGCAACAAAGACCCAACACAGCCAAAAAAAAAAAAAAAAAAAGAATGAATCACCACTCATGATTAGGAGTACACTATTTTTAACTTACACACATTATATCTCTTCAGGGTCGCATAAGTGATTTATGAAGAAAATGAATTTTATCATGGAAGACATTAGAACAGAATAAAGAAAGACATTGGAGGTAAATGATGACTTAAGGTCTTAAAATTCATAAACCATTTAGATAGTAAGTCCACAAACTCTCGAAAGGTGTACTGGAAATAGACCAAACTCATGATTAATGAAGACTATTCAACATGATCATATGTTCTATTTCAAAGTTTTATATTAAAATCAATTTAGTTCCTCCTTTATTTTGACTAGGTAAGATGAGAACACCATAAAAAGAGTATCTCCACAGGAAGGCATTTTCTCACCAGCGTAATAACACATTTTACAGATTCTTAGATTATGGTAGTAGTAAAAAATCCAGACGATTGCTTATTAGTTCAAGGTTTCTGTCTACTGAAATCAGTAGTTACCATATTTTCTAGATTCTAAGATGCCATTGACTGTCATATGCACCATTAATTTAATAACAACTGTGGGCACAAAAATAAACAAACTTACTAAATGTTCACACTAAATATGAGATGCATTTCAACCATGGAAAAAGTAAATTATGAGCAAGTGCATTTTATCATTGAGAAAATACTATACTTTGAAAATAGATGATGTGAATTCAGCAAGTTCATTGTTTACTGGTTTTGAGACCTGTATCAAAACACTGGATCCTTTTGGTTCTCAGTCATCTGACACTACAAGGAGACCATTCTCTTCCTCCCTGTAAGGTGGAGGAAGAGAAGGACTGAGGAAGGGAAAAGCAGATCAGATGATCTTTGAGGAATCATTCTAGCTGTAAGGCTCTAAGGCTGTGGTTCCATGTTTTTTGATAATACAATTATTGAAAGGGAGAAGATCCTGATTTAGTTAATTCATGCAAACACTTGTGTTGATTTTCATTCTCACCTAAATATTTATCTAAGTGCTTAGAGAATATCTACCTTTGTAACCTCTGATTTTGAGAAGGCCCTTGAAGTTGATGATTTTAGGACTTGGTGAGTCATTCTTTCTTCATAAAATCTTCGACGACAAGCTCCAATAGCTAAAGTAGACACGGCTTCCAATGAGCAGGACGGCAGCTCCACTTCTAATAAGTTAATCCAATGGTTTTTGTCATGAGCAAAACAAGAAATCATGTTTTTAATCATACTAAAAGGTCTCTGCATCTTGTTAACATCTGGAGTTCAATCACTTCTGTGCTAAAAACCGGGGAATGCTTCAGCAGGGCATAAATCTTGCCCCTCATAGTACATGCGATCCAGATGCTGGAGGAGAATTAACGTTCGTTTGTAACACATCTGGTGTCGGCAGCTTTGAGTAAACTCTAATAGAAAGAGTGCGGAACTAACATGGCATTACACCTTTCCTCGGGCCAGGGGTTCTAGACTGAAGGTAAAAGCCTGCAGGTGTCCCTTGGGGCTTAGCAATAAACTGCACTAATCAGCTCTGGCATTGTGTTAAGTGCAGGGTGTTTTGAATTTTCCACAGAAATTTCACAGCCAAGTAATTTTACATTCTAACTGTCTGCTTTTGACAACTCTTTAGATTTGCCACCATCTTGAAACTCCAAATAAAGTAAAAGTCCAGAGTTATTGTCAGGGTTGGGCTATCCCAAAAGATGGAAAGGGCAGATCATGACCAGATTGGTAGTGAGGGAAAAACAAGACTGAACTAACTGTAGGTATGAGAAGTAGCTTGGAATGTGCAGTGAAAGGCAGTCTGGTGGAGTTGAGAGGGCAATGAATTTGAATTGGGACATCTGAGCTTAAGTCCCACCTCCGGTGTGTGTGCAGAAGTCCAGAATTACCTGGGTCACAGTTTTCTCACAAGGACATTTAAGAACCAAATAAGATGATGGCTTTTTGTAACAAAAGAATTAAATCCAAATTTCTTAGAAGAGCATCTTAATTCACTTCATAATATAGCTTTCCTTTCCAAATGCCTTTGTCTTCAACATATACCTGGGTTTTAAACTACCACAAATATCTTGCTTTTTAAAGACCTGTTGTGTAGGGCTTCCTTGGTGGTGCAGTGGTTAAGAATCTGCCTGCCAATGCAGGGGACACGGGTTTGAGCCCTGGTCTGGGAAGATCCCACTTGCCACAGAGCAACTAACCCCATGTGCCACAACTACTGAGCCTGCGCTCTAGAGCCCGCGAGCCACAACTACTGAAGCCTGTGTGCCTAGAGCTGGTACTCTGCAACAAGAGAAGCCACGGTAATGAGAAGCCTGTGCAGCGCAATAAGAGTAGCCCCCGCTCGCCGCAACTAGAGAAAGTCTGCGCGCAGCAACAAAGACCCAACGCAGCCAAAAATAAATAAATTTATTTTAAAAATAAATAAATAAAATAATAAAGTTACATCAATTAACATTCAAAAAAAAAAATAAACAACTGTTGCATACTTTTGCGCTTTGGAGTCTTTTTCCATGCTATTCTTATTGGTTTTAATGCTTTGCTTTGGTTCATTTGCCGACCTGTTATTTCCCACTTAGCTCTAAGTCTCCATAATGCACTTGTACAAGTGTCTATTCATGAAGCACTTTTCATGAAGCATTATATATTTCCCATTGTTTTTTGTGCCTATCTTCTTGGCTAGACTTTGATCCTATCTCATGACAATCTATGAGAGAAGAGGTGGTATCTATTGGAAGCATTTAATAAAGTCTGAGGGATACATTTCGTGTTGTTGCAGATGGCCTCCAAGTAAATCATAATTCTAGGAGAAAATTATTTGTTATAGTCAAGTGATAGAACATGCAAATGCTGCTGGGTAATTGGAGGGTTTATATTAGGGTTTTAAAGAACATCTAGTTAACTATGTGTTTTTATGATGGCATTGTGTTCTGTTGGGGGTCGGGCTTTGAGGTCAGGGAAGTAAGATGCTCACACCACAAGAGCATCTAAAGAAAGATCAGATTCACATCTTCCCATTCATGTTCTGCTGGGCTCTTGTGCTCATTGAGGGAAATTGTGGGTGAAACCGTCCACCCTATTCAAAGTGTTCTTCTTTATTTTAATTTTGTGCAGCATGTATGGTTGAATTATATGAGTTAAATGTGCATATGACGTGACTCCATTAATCTCTTATGCTTTGAATTTGGTATTTGTAACTATAACTAGAATGCCAGAAGAAGCTACTTTCCAATTTAGACTTGAAAACCGCCACACCACAAAATGAATCATATAGAATAAAAGAGATAAGACATGAACACTGATAAATGTTTATCATCTCATTAGAAGAAAAAAAAAGTGAACTAAAAAAGTAAGATTGACAATGGTATTGATGTCTTAAAGGGACAGATCTCTAGCAGTGATAAGATCCTGATAACTTGAATTTGCTTGGATAGCACTTATGTTTTCCCCAGTACTTGTTTCATTCATTTCATGTATTCGCCATCTCTGTCCATCTGTGAAGTAAAGCACTAGGGAAGCAGGAAAACTAAAGAATGTCTATAACAATCTAAAAGTAGCCAGGCAGGATTCATCAGTTGTTCAGTAGAAAAGTTTTGTAAGTTTACTTATAAAGGTTTATTGAGGAAAGCAACTTTGATTGAATAAGACGTATTCAATTCAGGTTTGATGGATAAATAACTAATAGAAGATAAGGCCACTGATGTGCTGAAAGAAAACATACACATACACACACACAAATGCTGAGAGAATTCACAACCAAGAGACATTTACTATAAGAAATACTAAAGAATGTATTTTAAGCTATAAGAAAATAATAACAGGTAGAAGTACAAGAAGCAATGGACAGTTCTGAAAAGGGTAAATATGTTGATAAATATAAAAGAATATTGACTGTTTAAAATAACAATAGTGTAATGTCTGTGGGGCTTACAACATGTAGAAGCATATGACAAAAGCGAAAATGGCAAGAGTGAGGTAGAGAATAATGGAGTTATATTGTTCTAAATTTCTTGAATTGTTGAAAAAGCAGTAAATGTATTTAATTTAAGATAGACTATAAGTTAGAATGTGTCTTGTAACTTTTAAGGTAACCACTGAAACAAGGACATTAAAAAGTATAACGAAAGACTAACACAGGAGATAAAGTAGAATATTAAAAAATTTTGACTATTACAAAGAAAGGCAGGAAAGGAATTCTAATAAACAGAAAGAGAAAGGAAAAATAGAAAACAGATAGTAAGTATGGTAGACTTAAACCCAGCTATATCAGTAATTGCATTATATATAAATGAATGAAAGATTTTGGTTAACAAGATTTTTAGACTGGATTTTTAAAAGAATGCAATTATGCCTGCTTATAAGAAATACACCAGAAATATAAAAATACACAATGTTTAAAAATAAAAGAACAAAAAATGATACACCAAGCAAGCATTAATCAAAAGAGAGTTGGTATGACTATATTGATATCAAAGTAGACTTTAAGGTGAGAAGAATTAAGAGAGATAAAGAGGGATATTTCAAAATATTAAATGGGTCAATTCATCTTGAGAACACAGAACCCTGAATAATCCCTAGCAAGTTTAATTTAAAAAACAAAAGGGGAGAGAGAGGAGGAGCAGAGCGAGAAGGTTGGGAGGGGAGGGAAAAGGGTAGGAGGAGAGGGGAAGGGGACAAGAGAGAGAACAAGTGACCAATATCAAGATAAAATGGGAGAAATCATTACAAGCATTAAAAGGATGAGAAATATTAGAAACAACTCTACAGCAATAATTTAACAACTTAGGTTAAATGGGCAAGTGCCTTTAATACCACTGCTTAGTAACGCTTATGATAAGGTGCAAGAGTACCTTCCTGGTCATGCTCAGCTCGGTCCATCACAACAGAGCTGAATGCCCACGGGGACCACAGGATCTGCTGCAGACCCTCCGGTGCGCACAGACTGCTCTGAGGTAGGGTGACCGTCCCTGTTTGCCTGAGACTGAGGGATTTCCCAAGATACAAAACGTTCAGTGCTAAAACAAGGAAAGCCCCAAACAAACCAAGAGGATTTCATTATCCAGTGCCCTCCAAAAATCTTCTACGGTGGAGGGGACCAGTACCGAGCAGTCCATGTCTCTCCTGGCATCCTCAAGGGCTGAGGGAATCAGTACCTCAGTATCTCAGAACACACCCATATCTTGAGGCGCAGCTTTTGGGGAAGCTCAGATGTGATGACATCTTTAAAAGATGTCTCACCCAATTCACCTAGGAAAATGGCTTAATCTTTGTTCCTTATCGGTCAGTAATAATGATATCCTCAGTACTTATTCAAAATATCATGAACGGCTTACCCTTCATCCATGCATAAATGTATTTTCTAAATGGAATTTTGTGTTCATATTTCGTTACCTAAAGCTACCCTGGCTTACACCCTCTACCTTTCCTAAGTCCTCCTCCAGCCCAGACACTATCTTCCTTAAATGTAAGCACAAGCAGCCGTAATCCTATGTAGCATCTGACCATTCCTTCATTTAGTCAGCTAAGAGAAGACAATGTGAAAGCCCCATATTCCCACTTTGCTGCAGGTTTTTTAAATGAAGGAAAAAAGCAACAACCCCACAACTGACTATTTGCATTTCAGTTTCCCCTATTTTTTTTTTTTTTTTTACTTTTTTTTTTTTAATTGACGTACAGTTGATTTACAATGTTGTGTTAGTTTCGGGTGTATAACAAAATGATTCAGTTATACATACGTATATTTTCTCAGATTCTTTTCCCTTATAGGTTATTACAAAATGTTGAACATAGTTCCCTGTGCTGTACAGTCGGTCCTTGTTGTTTATCTATTTTATATATAGTAGTGTGTATCAGTTAATCCCAAACTCCTAATTTATTGCTCCCCCCATTTCCCCTTTGGTAACCATACATTGGTTTTCTATGTCTGTTAGTCTTTTACTGTTTTGTATATAATTTCATTTGTATATGTTTTTTTGTTTAGATTCCACATATAAGCTATATCATACGATATTTGTCTTTCTCTGTCTGGCTTACTTCCCTTAGTAAGTGAATCTCTAGGTCCATCCATGTTGCTGCAAATGCCTAGTTCTATACAGTATAGGCACTCAAAATTGGAATTGACTTGAAGTTATCTAAATAAGTCAGGACTTCCTAACTGCTTGGTGTTCCAGAGATTTAAGTTGTCATCAGCCAGAGGAAGAAGCTAGGTGTCACTGAAAACTATTTCCTTAAGCTACAGGGCAATTTAATTCTGGAAATCACCAAAAAAACAGAACATAAATTAAGCAGAAAACACTGTCTTAACCTTGAAAGGAAAAACCTCCATCCCATTGCACCTCTTATTCTGGGTGAACATTTTCCAGTAAAAACAAAGCGGTAAGAGGCACCAGGAAAGAGGAGCGGCTGCCTGGGAAAGGTGCAGGAGGGGAGGCTTGCATATGAACAGGGGCTCTTAAAAAATAACAAGGATTCTCTTTAATCCAAAAAAGGGAAGAAAACTGGTAAGTGGCTTAAGTTTACACAAAATAAAGAACTAAGTGTATATAGGATGCCCTACTAACTTGAGAAAATTGGCTTGTATATCAACATTTTGAAGGTTTTTTTAATAAAAGATCAAAAAGACATAAAATTCTTCTCCAAGTATACATTTCTGGTTAAAAAGTAAAAAGGTGTTTAAGGAGCCTTTGGATAAACTTGGAGATAATAGATTGAATGATTTTTTTAAAAGAAGTCTGGAAAATATGGAATAGGTGCCACCTTAAGTTTTCTTTGGTCTGAGACAAGTACAGTTAAGTTGTGTTCTCTGTTAATCCGTTAATTTTTTCCTGGTGTACCTTTATCACTTTTATTTTCAGACATGTCATTTGGTTTTATTTTGTAAATAGTATATTATTAAAAGACTTGTCAGATGAATTGAATTCATTTTTTGTAGTTATATATTATAGATATGGTGAACTTTTTATGCCATTGTTCTATTTATCATGAGTTTTTTTTCTCCTCTCCTAACTTCCATGAGCTACATCATATTTATGTTTCCTTTACTTTTACTATATATTTTATTATTTTAGCCATTACCCTTTAAATTTTATCCAAAATACTTATATTTTGCTTTTAAAAAAGGGATGAAGAATTAGTATTTGTATTTGTTCCCCTGAAGACAATGAGATTAGTATTCTTTAATTTCTTCCAAAATCCTCTTACCAGAGTAAGAAGTTAGGGACTTCCCTGGTGGTCCAGTGGTTAAGACTCTGTGCTTCCAATGCAGGGGGCACAGGTTTGATCCCTGGTTGGGGAACTAAGATACGACATGCCATGAAGTGCAGCCAAAAAACAAAAACAAAACAAACAAACAAAAAAACAGAGTAAGAAGTTAGTGTTACCTATATTTAGATCTACTTTAAAAAGCCAATAATTATTATAACAGAAAATGTTCATTTAGAATTATCAATATGTTTTACTGATTTATATGCTTACAGTTGCTCCTTGCATTCCATCCTACTTCTGCTTCTCTACCCAGACATCCAGTTCTCCTCCACAAAAGCAATCACTCTGAACAGTTCTTCTTTGTCCTTATAGAAATAATCTATGTATCTACAGACAGGTATATATATACATAGATATATGTACATGTACGAGTCTCTGTGTGTGTATGTGTACGTGTAGACATACATAATATTTTCATATACTTTTAACACTAAATTATTGGGTTGGCCAAAATGTTCCTTCAGTTTGTAAATAAAAATAAAAGACACATTTTTCATTTTCACCAAGAACTTTATTGAACAACGTATTCACCGTTTTGTTCCACTACCTTCTGCCATTTTCCAGGCAACTTCATAATTCAGTCTTCCCAAAATTCTTAATCTTTTTGAGCAAAGAACTGTTCCAGGTGCCTTTTACAGTCTTCCAGGGAATTTAAATTTTTTTCATTAACAAAATTTTGTAAAGACCTAAATAAATGGAAATCCGAAGGTGCAGTGTGTGGTGAATACAGAAGATGAATCAGAACTTCCCAGACAAGCTGTAACAGTTTTTGCCTGGTTGTCGAAGAAACATGTAGTCTTGTGTTATCCTGATGGAAGATTATGCGTTTTCTGTTGACTAATTCCGCACACTTTTTGTCGAGTGCTGCTTTCAGTTGGTCTAACTGGGAGCAGTACTTGTTGGAATTAATCGTTTGGTTTCCTGGAAGGAGCTCATAATGGAGAACTCACTTCCAATCCCACCATATACACAACATCACCTTCTATGGATGAAGACCAGACTTTGGTGTGGTTGGTGGTGGTTCACTTCACTTGCCCCACGATCTCTTCCATTCCACATTATTGTACAGTATCCACTTTTCATCGCCCGTCACAATTTGTTTTAAAAACAGAACATTTTCATTACGTTTAAGTAGAGAATCTCCTGCAGAAATATGGTCAAGAAGGGTTTTTTCGCTTAACTTATGTGAAACCCAAACATCAAAGCAATTAAAGTAACCAAGCTGGTGCAAATGATTTTCAACACTTGATTTGGATATTTTGAGTATGTCAGTCATCTCCCACGTGGTATAACGTTGATTGTTCTCAAGTAAAGTCTCAGTTTGATCGCTATCAACTTCAACTGGTCTACCCGACCATGGAGCATTGCCCAGTGAGAAATCTCCAGCATGAAACTTCACAAACCACTTTTGACTCGTTCCATCAGTCACAGCACCTTCTCCATACACTGCACAATCCTTTTTTTTGCATTTCAGTTGCATTTTTACCTTTCTTGAAATAATAAAGCATAATACGCCAAAAATTTTGTGCTTTTTCTTCCATCTTCAATATTAAAAATGGCTACACAAAAATTCACCAATTTTGATAAGTTTTTAAAAAAATGCACGCTGATATGACAGCTGTCGCAATACAATCTAACAAAATTTTTTCAAATGAAGTTAAAGACAACTAAGTACTACTGGAGCCATCTTACAGAAAAAACTGAACAAACCTTTTGGCCAACCCAATATAATGTGCTGTCCTTGCTTTTTAAACTTAAAAACATATTTCAGAGATAACGCTTTATCTGTACCTTATTCTTTTTAAGGAATTCATATTATTCCATAATGTAATCATGCATAACTTATTTAATCAAACCCATATCATTAAACATTTAGGCTGTTTCAAAACTCTTGCTATTATAAACAATACTGAAACAAATATCCTTATAAAGACACACACTTCAGTGTGCTCATAGGGTAAATTTCTACGAGTAAACATGTGAAAACAAAGGCTATATGAATTTATAATTTTGATAGCTATCACCATATTGGCCTCCAGAGAGGTTTAACAATGTACACACTTACTAATTATGTATAAGAGTGCCTGTTTCACTCATCCTCACCAACACACTATGACGTTAAACTTTATGATTTTTGCCAATCTGGTAGGTGAAAAGGTGTAGCTTAATATAGTGATTTGTAGGTTTCTCTTGTATGGGTAAGGTTAAGCATCTTTTTTATCCATTTAAAAGAGATCTGAGGGTTTTTTCATTTCAACTCTTCCAAGGCATAATTTTTATATAAGACATAGAATTGAATTTTTTATTATGATCAAAAATGATTTTTTTTAATAGGTGAGTTACCCACTTACATTTATGGAGGCCAGTCTTGTTGGGTCTTAATTCTGTCATTTTTGTCATGCTTTCTGTTTTTATTGCCTCTATTAAAAAACATTACACTACATGATCTATTTTCTTCCCTTTGCTGTCTATTTACATGTTCTTGATTTTTAAAACTCTTAATAAGAAGGGAATGATAATCATACTTTATAATGCAAAGAAGTGTACATCTCAATCATCATCTGACTTAATGGGCTACTTCTGCCAAATCTTCAAAAAATTGATCATTCCAATGATATTTAAATTGTTCCAGAGAAAAAATTTCTACAAAAGTCAAGGATGAAACATAAATGTTTATTACTATTACCTTCATTTAACATTATCTTGGAGGTATTAGCCAACACAATTCAAAAGGAGAAATAAACTAGGGTTTATAAAAAAGGAGGCAAAATTACCATCATGCAGATGATATGATTGTATACCTGGAGAAAACAAAGAAATCAATTTTACGAAGTATTATATCAATAAGAGAACTTTATAAGGTGGTTTGGTAAAAGATTAATGAACAATCACAGTCCTTATACCATAAACAATACCCAGTTGGATGATCTACAGGAGAAAAAGATTTACAAAAGCAATAACAACAACAAAATCTAGGACTACACTTAATGAGAAATCAGATCAATATGAAGAAAAATTTAATCATCTCTTGAGAATCACAAAATATACACACACATACACAGACATACACACACATACATAGACATACACACACCTGCACACATACACACTTGAACATAAGGAAAAGTATAGAATGTGCTTGGAAAGGAATATCAAAAAATACTTTAAAAGTCAATGTCACCTAAATTAGTTTATAAATTTGATGTATTTGTTTTAGAGGGTAGGTGTGGGACACCTCATTGACTCTAAAATTCATCCAGAAAAATAAGCAAGTAAAAATAGTCATACATTTTCTGAAAAACTAAAGCAAGAGAAAGAAACCATTTTTACCAGGTTTTGATACATATTATAAAACTAATATAAATTTAAAATTTGCTGCTTGCACATAAATAGACAAAGAAACCTATGAAACAGACAAGAAAATCCAGAAATCGATCCAAATGCATATAGTTATATAGTAAAATACAGGAAACATTTCAAATGGCATTGAAAATATGGATTATATAATAGTCTGTGATGGGAAAGCTGGGTAGCCACCTTAAAAAAATAAACTTGGATTCATCTCTCTCTCCACAATAAATGTGAAATTGATCAAAGATTTAAGTGTAAGAAATGAAACAATAAAATAGATGAAACCATGAAAAAAAAATTCTCTCAAGTGAGAAAAGTTTTTCTAAGTATAAACAAAATCCAAAAGCCAAAAAAAAACTGATAAACTTCACTATATAAAAAACTTTTTAAACAGTTTGTGTGGTAAGAATCACAATAATCAAAATCAAACACAAAATTTAGAGAAAATGTCTGCATAAGAAACAAAAAGCTAATTTCTCTAATATATAAAGAATTTCCACTAATCAATAGGGAAAATCCCAATAATCCAGCAGCCTAATGATTAGAGACTATGAACAGATAGATCACAGAAAGGAGATACAGACAAATCTTAAATACATAAAAAGACGTTCAAGAAATGCTACTTCAAAGTACATTAAAATAGCATTTTTTTAATCTATAAGATTTTGGCCAAATTCAGAAACTATGATTAACTCTGTATCGACTAGAGTTCGGGGAAACAGTCTCATACATAGACTATGTACATTGAAATCAATAAAACATGTTTGCAGGGCATTTGACCAGACTTATCAAAATTACATTTAGGACTCTATCCTACAGATTTACTTACACATGTGGTAAAGTGACGGGTATACAAGATTATTCACTGCAACCTTGTTTATAAAAGCAAAATATGGTAACCACCTAAATATGCACCACTAGAGTACTGTTTATATAAATTGTAGTATATACACATAATGGTATATTATAAATAGTAAATAAAGAAAAAGAAGGCGCTTTATGTACAGATAGGATGATCTCCAAAGTATGTTTTTAAAAGAAAAAAACAGAGAATATTGTGTGCAATATACAAACAATTGAGAAAAAATTAATTTATAGGTCAAGAGATAGAAACATAAAATATATATCTTAACCCTGGCCAATAGAGTCTACATTTCAATAGCATCAGGAGACTTATTCTCCACATACACCTTTTAATTAAAGCCATCATACATTTGATTACATTCTTCCCTGGGTAGAATGTCCTACATCCTTATTTTTGCTTGTCAAAATTCAATCCATCTTTAGATCCTCCTGTAAATTAGTCTTTATCTTCTTTTCTTTCAACATTACCATCTGAACCTGGATTTTTTTCTAATAAAAGTTAGTAAAATCTATTGTCTACATAATGCTGAAAGAAGGGAAGGAAGGGAAAAGAAACAGCTACTAAATACGTGTCTGCCAGACACTTTAATGCCCCATGTCACTTAATTGTATAACAACCATATAACTCAGGTATTATTCCCGTTACAAATGCTGAAACTAGATTGAGGAGATTAGAGAATGTTTCCAGTGTCACACATCTAATAATTGGACATGCAGAGGTTTGGACTCAAGTACCCAGGATCCCCCAAATTTCCTTTTTCCACCATACAGACTTATACCCATGGAATTTCTGCCACTTTTCTTTAGAACCCAAACAAATGTGAGATCATCTAGTTCAACACTCTTGATTTACAAATGAGGACAAGAAAAGCTAGAGAGGTTAAGTGCTTTGTAAACTAGTTAGTTGGTGCTGAGGTTGGATAGAAGGTCTATAAAAACACATGTATGTAATTAGGGCAAGGGATGCAAGGTCAACCTGGTACTTTACACTTTTATAGTAGAATTTAGAATTAGCAGGATAATTGATAGTCTTTAAAATTAAAATGTTGTCACATACCACAGTCTGGGGAGGTTCAGGAATGAAAAGCATAAACATCTGAGAATGAATAACCTTCTGTGAAAATTAATGTCCAGCCATGACATTTATAAGAATGCTTTAGTGTAATTAATTCTTTGCCAAGCATCTTTCTGGGCTAAAGACAAAATGAGTTCTTGACATTCTGATACAAAGTCCATGCGCCCGACGATAAAATCCTGAGGTCTCCAGTGCTTACATGCCTCCTCCCTCCAATATCTGGCTCCCATCCACAGCCTCTACCACTCTGGCTCAGGAAGTAGGCAATTTCCTGCCCTGACTGAGCCGGATATTAAGACCTCTTTGTTCCTTATCTCTGAGAAATAACACCTCTCTGTAATACTTCAAATGGCTGACTGACTAGTGGTCATACCTACCTAAGGCCTCTCTGCTGTTCTTTAACATCAGTGTTAACTGAGGCAGAGCGATTTGCCTACATTCTAATTGTAAAATGTTGTTGGGTGATATGGAGCATGTTGGATTATTATAGTTTGTGGATTGTCTATTAGGATAAAGAAGATTTTTAAAAGCACTATAAAGATAGAGGATCTTTCCTTCTGTGCCCCCCTGCCCCCCAACTCATCTACAAACAAACAAACCCACCATTTTATGTCAATTTGCATTTATGGAAGCATCCTTTCTCCTATGAGACATCTTAAATGGATTCATTCATATTGGTGCAGACAAAACTAAAACTTCTAGGCTGCATAACATGGGCAATTTGACTCTTCTCCTTGGAGGCAATACATACAAGATAAAAACTGCTGACAAATTCTTGGTACATCCCAATGTATAAAGACACGTGACATATTGATCCGTACGCATAGGCTGTGTTCTCTACTTGACTGATGGTTAGTAATAACCATCTGCACATCCACAGTTTGTCCAGTTTCCAGGCTCCTTCCATTTGGTGGAATGTTCTTAATACAATATTCCTATTCAACACTTCAAAGCCCTTTCAAAACATTTTACTTTTCATGTAATGCATGCCCTACCTTCCAGCTTCTTCTGTTTGGAGCTCTGATACCAGGTATAGCTAAAAACAGTTCATCACGGTAACCAAGCACAGAAAATAAAATTTAGAAGTAAAAATATAGGGAGCACATTCTGCCCTCCTCCTTCACTAGCAGGGTTAAAGGAATCAAAATATTTTAGAGCTAAGAAATCTTAAAGATTATTTAGTCTCACCAGCTTATTTTATAATACTGGAAACTGGGCAGGATTATTAACAGTATTTTAAGTAGTGGGATGGAAAAGCTTCTAGGTAAAGAAAACTCCATTTCCATGGACACAGGAATGCTGACTGGGCTACCAGGAGAAGAACCTGACTAAATGGGCCAATCAGGAAGAAAGAGAACACAAGATTTAATAAGTAGGGTTGCTACTTATTAGCAAATTATTAGGGAAAAAATTTACAAAGGACCTTGAAATTTCCATCTGCAATTTGTGGATCAATTTTCTACTTTCCTGGAAATTTAAACATTAAATCATGTAGTTTACATTTGGAAAGAAACTCAGGATCTCAGCTTTTATTTCTTGCCTTCATTATAGTTACTGTATTTAGTTGTAATTTTTTATTTATTTAATTTAAAAATCTTTGCCATCCGCTAGATTGTAATCTTCACAGTATCCGGCCCAGCTGGCAGGCATATAGTCAGTACTGAAAAACTGTCTCTTGAATGAAGGAGGTCATCTGAATTAACCTTCTACATAGAGATGACATCTTTTTTTATAGTTTCCTGAATAGTTGACTCCCTAACCATGGTCTCCATAAATATCCTCAATGATAAAGCCTGACCATCACCAAGGTATCCCATGTCTTTGTCAGGCTGCCATTATTGAGAAGGAGCCCACTTCCTTTAGAAGAAGAAGGATGGACTTTAGGTTACTAGGATATTCTAGGTCAAAGGACATGAGAATATTGAATGATCCTTATGTATCTGGTAGGCACTAGGCTTTAGGTAAGATACAAAGAAATGAAATATAAGGGCCTTTTTGCACTTC
Organism: Balaenoptera ricei; assembly: GCF_028023285.1. Lineage (NCBI taxonomy): Eukaryota > Metazoa > Chordata > Mammalia > Artiodactyla > Balaenopteridae > Balaenoptera > Balaenoptera ricei. The sequence continues at coordinate 132,726,923 of NC_082639.1, forward strand.
TCAAAAAGCCTTATGGAATTAGACATCACCATACTTATTTTCCATATAAAATAACTCAGGCTAAGCTTTGAGTACTTTATTCGAGACTAGGTGTAGCAGTGAAATTGATTTGAAACCAAGTCTGGCTTGGAAGTTCAGATTCTTCCCCACTTGCTACACTGTTTGTATTAAAAAGTATAAAACAAAATTGCTACCCTAAAATAAGTCACAATATAGCTGGAGAGACAGATTTGTAAACACCCACTATCATGTTTATTGCAAGTATGTAAAATGCACTAAGCACAGAGAAAGCTATTAGTTTGGCCTGGAGTTTGGAAATGTCAGGGAATGCTTCACTAAAGCAATGGTTTCTGACCTGGTTCATGAAGGTGACTATCAAGTGGAATCAACCTGACTCATCAGAAACAGTCTCCCAGAAGAAGGAGTCCAAGAACTCAGTGCAGCCAGAAGACTTTCTCATTGGGGTATATAATACGTTCCAGCCAGGCTGGGAACACATCCAAGTCAATATGTGATATTTTCAGTGGGATTCTTATAAGATCTTGTTTGCTTGATACATAAGCACCCCCTTAAATCTCTCTACCTATGTGTGTACATGTGTACACACACACACATATACACGCCACCCACCACCACCATCACCATCACATACACCCCATTGTCATGCTTGGACAGATTGTCTCAGTGCCCCTTCTACTACACTCACTGCCTCTGAGCATTAATAAACAAGGCACTCAGTTTATGTGATAATAAGAGTACAACCAAAGGAATTTTAAATGCCAGACATGGTTAATTTAACTGACTTGAATGTTACAAAAAATTGTCTAACACCAAAATTTAGCATAGAGAATAAATACAGACCAGGCAGCAGTAGGGAAATTCCCTGAACTTCTCAATTTCATAATAGAAATTGGTGAATGCTCTCTGCAATTTGCTTTTAATGTGGAGGGAATCAGTCTACCATGGAAACAGATACCTTCCTCTATGTTTATTGCGCATAAAAAAAAAAAAAAAAGACTGTCTGGCTTTAAGGCAGCCGCATAGACCAACTCACTCTCTTGCTTAGAGGAGACTCAACAGGGAATTTAAAATTAAAACTCCAGCTTGTTCATCACACAGAAAACTATCCAATACTAATCGGCTAACTGCAAATCAAACTTGCTGGTATTACGGTATTCAAATAGACCAACAGGGGTTATTTGAGACATTCAGTAAGTGGTTGATTTGTGATTATTGCTTAGCTGTTAATAGGTATTGTGAGAATAATGATCTTTCAAAGAAAGCATTACTATTCCTGAATAATGCCCCTGGTCACTCAATAAACTTTGAGTCTTTGGCAGCAAATTTTAAGTTTCTTCTACCCAGTACATATCCATACAGCATCCAATGAAGCAAGAAGTAATTGTGTATCCAAGATGGACTGAATGTAACACCGATTTCATAGCTCATCAACAATACTGAGGCTGAGGGTGGCGTGTGCAGGGATTTTGGCCCAGTTCTACTAACAGGTTAAGAAAAATATTGAAAAGTGATGGTGGGAAGTGATATGAACAGTGTGTGGAAAGAAGTCTAATTTGAGAGTGGACCTGATTTCCTTAGTCTTGAACTTGATATGCCTCAAATTCCCAACACTGCATGGTTTGTACAACTGGACAGTCTTAATGAGGTCATGGAAGATGATGTGGAAGTGACATTAACTCCTTACAATGAGTCCTTAGAGAGCAAATGCTGCTGCTGCTACTGAGAATTCAGAGTTTTCCAGTGCAAAGAGCTTTAATATGTTCAAAGGAGCCAAACAGACTTCTGAAAAAGAGGTCCTAGAAATGGGAACCACAGCAGTGAGCTGTTAAAGAAGATGCCAAAAGCACTGACCTATAATGAAGTAAATAGGAAGAAAGGAGAAAAGACACATCTTTAGAAAAACTCAGTTCTATCTGGATTCACAGAAAGAAGCAAAGGAATATCAACCTAGGAAGAGAAAGTTGAGGAAATTATGCTTCTAAACAGCGTAGTCTTTCTTCCACTTTGTCACATTACCTTTTTCAGGGAAAATAATCTTGGAACTTTAGAACTAGAAGGACCATTAGAGACCAACTACTTCAACTCCATTATTATACAGCTGGGAAAACTGAGGGCCCAGAGGTAGTGATTGACCCAGGGCTGCACAGCTAGTAACTGGTCAACCAGGACTAGAGCTTATCTTTCAGGCTTCTGATGTTCTCTGATTTCAGGATCAGAAGACTCTGGATCTAGTACTTGTTCTCCTACCAACTAGCTATTGTATATTTAAAAGATTCTGCAAGGTCTCTATGTCCAGCTTTTTCATCTACCCTGTTTCATACAATTATTAGAATAAAACGAAGATTTGGCATGTAACATTCATTGTAAAAGGCAAATAGTACTATTCAAAAATAATTCAAAAAGAGACATGTACCACAATGTTCATTGCAGCACTATTTACAATAGTCAGTATGTGGAACCAAACCTAAATGTCCATCGGGAGATGAATGGATAAAGATGTGGCACATATACACAATGGAATATTACTCAGCCATAAAAAAGAGACGAAATTGAGTTATTTGTAGTGAGGTGGATGGACCTAGAGTCTGTCATACCGAGTGAAGTAAGTCAGAAAGAGAAAAACAAATACCATATTCTAACACATATATGTGGAATCTTATAAAAAAAAAATGGTACTGATGAACTTAGTTGCAGGGCAGGAATAAAGATGTAGACATAGAGAATGGACTTGAGGACACCGGGTGGGAGGGGGAAGCTGGGGCGAAGTGAGGGTAGCATCGACGTATATACACTACCAATTGTAAAATAGTTAGCTAGTGGGAAGCAGCAGCATAGCACAGGGAGATCAGCTCGGTGCTTTGCGATGACCTAGAGGGGTGGGATAGGGAGGATGGGAAGGAAGCTCAAGAGGGAGGGGATATGGGGACATATGCGTGCATATGGCTGATTCACTCTGGTGTACAACAGAAACTAACACAGTATTGTGAAGCAATTATACTCGAATAAAGATCTATTAAAAAAAAAAAAAAAAAAAAAAAGGATTCCTACCAGATGGTATCTCTTTGGAAGTAAGGGATGAGAATTAACTTTGTATCTTTCTCAGGGTCTAGCACAGACATTACATGAATAACAATGAAATGAACTTTCATTTTAATAAACTCAAAATAACCTGAGATTGTGTATAACAGGGAAGCCATCAAGTAGGGCTACTTCCAAGAAAGCTATATTATGTTTTCGAAATAATAAATATACTCCTTGGGAAAAAGCAACACCCCTCTGCAAAATACTCTGAGATCTAATAAGAGTTTAAGGATACAGAACTCGTTGACAAAAAAAAAAAAAAAAAAAAAAAAAAGATTATATTTCCAAACTTCAGAATTCAACAAATAATTTCTAATTGCTATGCAACTTATTTTCCTTATTACTCTATTTCATTAGGAAAACCCCACTGAAAATAATCTTTCCTATATTAGCAAACTAAATAAATTTAATGTAAAAATATGTACAGGACCACTCAGCTAGTTGGTTTCTGAAATCAAGGCAATTGGCACTTACTAAAAATATTATCAGCATTTATGAACCAACTCATTCATGAAATATTTCAGTCAAGGTATAATTCAGTTTAAGCTTAACATTTGAACTTTCTAAAAATAGAATTACTCCACTGATACAACCTGACACTATTTCACTTGTTACCCATTTTGAAGCAGAAGGACATATACCAGATATTTGAATTCATAAAAATTTGTTTAAATTTATTTGTTTAAATTTTTATTATCGTTAAAAATTTATTGTTTCTATTTGTCCCTATATTTTCTTAAATATCTTGACTGTTAACTAAGATGTCAAATGCCTTATGCCAACATTTATTCTTTTGCATCTTCTCCAGAGGACATTCATAGAGCACATAAAAATGACACCCTCTCTCTCATTTCAGAAGTGGCTGAATTTCAGTGGGTTTATTTTGTGAAATTAAACTAGCTTTTTGTCAGCACTGTCAGGGAAAAAAATGGTCCAAATTGCCACACTTGATTTTACATCTCAGCTCTAGAGAATAGCAAAGTTAGTTATCGTCATCATCAGAAAGTTCTAGGACCAAATTCTACCAGGTGAAACAGTATTGTTGCTAAGGAAACAAGATACCTAAGAGAAATGAAGTTGATCCTCAAATCTGGTTTCCCTCACCGAAGAAATTCCAGACGGTGTATTTTAACATATAGAGCTTTCATTGCCATCAAGACCCTCTTGGGTTCTTAAATTTTTGTCAACTAGCACTTTCAATTTGCAGAGATGGAAAAGTGCTCCCAGAGACATGGTCATCCTCCTCGTATCTTGTGACAGCGGTGCCGTGGAAAATTCCCACGCATTTTGGTTTGTCAAAATGTACTCTTGGGTGGACTTTGCTAACTCACAACAGACAGCAATATTTTAATGTCCATTCAAAACTTCCTGAATTTTTAAGTTTAGGAAAAATGTATTCCTATTTCACTTACAGGAGAAGTTCAACAAGGAAAGAATAAATGACTCTATAGGATAAAAGAAGACATCCATATCGTTTGGCCTATAAAAACTAAAACAACCAGGACTTACTTAGAAATAATCTCTGGATCAGGGTGATGAGGAAATCAGAAGAAAGGGAGCATCAACATGTGACTTCCATATACCAAGGTTGTATGAGGTGGTATTGTCCAAGGGGGTGGACTTTCTTTATCAAAAATCCAGACAAGATTTATCAAGTAAACTGATTGGCTCCAGAAGGAGTTCAGTGAGGGTCCCACAGAGTGCTGTAAGAAGGGTCAAGTATTACTTCTAAAAGCTATATGGGGTCACACTGCAGACCATAGGCTTTGGAGTCAGACAGATCTGGGTTTGAATTCTAGCTCCACCACTTACTAGCTGACTGACCTTGCAACAGCTGCTTAATCTCTTGGAACCTCAGTCTCTTCATCTGGAAAGTGGAGATAATGCTGACTGTCTCCATGGGCTGCTATGGGGTCAGGTGGGCACCTGAGTGTGAATGCTTAACACAGTGCCTGGCACACCACAAGAGATTTAAAAAAATGGCTACTCCAGGGGAAAAGATGTAACCAAAAGGTTATGTGGACTAAACAGGAGTAGTGTCCTACCATTGCAAGTGAGAGGGCATGACAAATCCAGAAACCCCATTTAAATCTTCTGATTTTCTAAGTGAAATGCTTGTTTATTAGTAACCATATAAAACAAATGCACAACTAGAATGAAAAGTAGATTTCACTAATAATTAGAGATAATTTGAAGAACGGTAAGAGTAAAGGATATCTAGATGTAGTATCATCAGGCAGTAGAAAAGTGTACCAACTAAAGAAGACAAAAAGGGTTGAAAGCACTACGGTCTTCAGAGTATTACTTGCTGATGATCACTAATAGTTTCAAGATACCCCTTAAGAATGCCTTCACTTGGCTGGATAAGTGGAAAATTATACAGTAGTGTTTTCATTGTCCTCTAAAGTCATTGTTGCCCATCTTGTCCCCAAACCATTTGCTCCATAGTTTAAAAACTAGATTTAATTTTGAGGTTTACATAAGCCAAATACATATTTTTATCCCCAAAGAGGCTAAAAACATATCCTGTGCTCCAAAATTTTAGTTTATTTTTAACATTTGAGAAAAACAGTGTTATTTCCATTTGTCAGAGCAAGTTGCTCTTGTCTTCCATGTCTAGAGGGGGTAATAGAATCAAAGAGTGAAAGATACATAGTTTGAATAAAACATGTTCAGTATTATATTTTTTCATATCTTAAAACATGTAAATCAATGAGATTTTTCAAAAGGTACAGAAAAAGAAACAAAAGCTTGATATAAACTTCTTGGCTGGTGAAGAAACTCAGAAAACAGAAAACAAATGAAGCAATCATCCCTCCTCCACTCCTCACTCATCTTGGTCTTTCTCCTTTTTCAGGCGGACCATAATATAATTTCCAGAGAAACATGAAATTTTTCTTTATCAAAGAGGGGCAGAGGTTATAAAAAGTTGAGAAACACCTTTAGAAACCCACCAGCTGGAGAACTATTTAAACATCACTAGGGACAACATACTTCCCCCATGAGGCATGCTACAGGAAGGAGAGGAATTGAAGTCTTTAATCTCTTCTGTGGTAAAAGGAGCCCCCCAAAATCAGATTATAAACATTGGAATACTAGCTCGAGTGGTTCCACCAAAGATTTTATTGCAGTGACTGTGTCAGACCTTTGCTCTTATCAATTCTCTTAGGAATAGTCAAATGAACAAGATCCCTGAATAAGGATCTTTACACACTGCTAATCCTACACTCACTTAAAAAGAAAAATAAATATTACTCTTATAAATGCCAGTTTTATATGCATTTAATACAGGTTACTCTTTTAAAAATGACCTTTCACTTAAATGAGACTTGCACTGATACACACAAATTTTCTATAAGAGCCAAGTATTTTTTGCTTATACTAAGAGTCTGCTTGCCTTCTGATATGAAGTATATGACTTCAGTACCTTCCATTGGATTTCTATTGCTTTGCCTCATTGAGATTTCTGCTCAGTGTGTCAACCCCATTTTATTCAATGTGGCTTCTCATTAAGATTAGATTTTTGAGTTGAAATAATATTTCACAAAAAAGAAAAAAAAATTGCTCTCTTTGGGCAATAATAACCAATTCAAGATGATTTGCACAGTGCTAAAGAACCATAGATATGGCAAGTCCTGATATCTCATCTGCTGCTGAATTTCTGAAAGTTTCAGGGAAGTTTGTGTTATTAATGACAGTTCATGGTTGTAAGTACATATTTATATGTCAAAATTATCAGCTGACACTTAAGCTTACATTGATAGAATCACTGCAATATTTACATTATAAAGGGAATGAACATGCTAGAGACAATCGAGTTGCATCAATGCTGGGCTGTGGGTGATGGTTAAGGGGGTTGTGACACTTTGAGTCTTGCTAGGGCTTGGTTGATACTGCAGTTAGAATAAGGATGGGCTCAAGGCCAAACGGATTTTAAGAGCTGAGAATCTCAGACAACAGTAGAGGCTGCCTCTAGAGTTGTATAAAAGAAATGCCTACGCAGCTCAGTAAACAAGTTACATCTCCTTGCGTGAAGGATACTTAGAAACACTGTTTACTACCATTGATAAAGCCTCACTGTATATGTGGCAAGGCTGGAACTGGCTGAAACGGCAGAGCAGGGCCGCTATGCAAAGTGCTGGACAAGACAGTTGAGCTCATCCAGAGACAGACTCAAATAAGGTAATAAAATCAGTCATGGAAAACAGACAGCTTTCAGATCATATGTAGCAGCTGAGTCAACCTTCCCCTCATGCCCAGATGGGCAAATCCAAATTCTTTTGCTGTATGCAGATGGTTTATCCTAGTGGACATCTTGGGACTAGGTAACAATGGCATGAGGTGGATTTAACTCCTGAGATGCTTCATTGGCAGTGGGTCCCTGATATCAAACTCAGAAGACTTCTTTGAAAACTATCTAATTGTGGGTAATTTGAATCATCCATTGCATTTGTAAGACTGACCACTGGATATTTTTGTGATTTCACTGTCTTGAAAGCCAAGACACGTTCACATGAATCAATTTTCTAGTTGATGAAAAAATGAAATAGACATCGAATATAAGATGCCATTGGTGATTGGATACATATTAAGGAAGAAATTATGACATGGACCTATACCGTTAGGACTACTTTTAAATGGAGGATCAGTTTCAAAGGACTCACTGGATAGTCCTAAGTTTAAGAATGTAAGTTCCACTTAATATTTGAATATCTAATACACCCAAAACACTGATACTCAGATAAATATGAAATGTTTTTTGTCCAAGAGGCAGTAATTTCATAAAAATGTAAGTTAACCTCAAAAGGAAATGGAGTTAGTTACCTGGGGTACAGTTTCTTACTAACAGATACATAGTTGTGAAAGGATGGAGGCAAAATTTGGTGTTAATATACATTTTTTTTTCTGTAAAAGGGAACCATAGCTTTCATCAGACTAAAAATTGGTCAAGATTATTGTTTTGTAGTTTGAGTTGTAGATTCTGTTTCCACATAGCACCAGATGTCTATTATTTCTGAGATAAGGGTGTTGATAATTTATTATCAAGAGAGAATACTTGATAGGATCTGAAGTAACCTCTACTGATTTTAATTTTAAAAACTGTTTTTCTTGGTGTAACTGGCCATAAATCTGCCATTCAGATGGACCTGGTTTATTGCTTTGGAAAGGGAGGAGAAGGAAGACTTTCTAAGGTGAAAGTCTTAGAAACGATTAAACGTAAAAAAAAAAAAAAAAAAGTCAAGATAATTTAAAAAACCAATTAGAAATGTGAAAACATGAGCAGCAACATATAATTCTTAACAAGCAATTGAAGTAAACTCAAATTTTAAAAAAACTTAGGAATAACAGTAGTTTTAAAATTACTTTTTGCCAAAGCCAAACTTTTGAAACTACTTGGCCTACTTTTAGGCTAAAGATAGATATAGCTAGATGGATAATGGAGACAGATATAAATAGATCAACCATGGATACCAGATCACCTAAAATTCAAAGCCATGGAGTAGCCTTATTTTATTAGCATTTTTTGAACAACAGAGCAGGCAATCTTATATAAGTTTTAAAATACTGTGAACAATCTGAAGTAGTAAGAGCCAATATAGAATAAAACTCATCAGAACAATAAACGGAATTAAATGAAGTAAAGTTTGCCCGCCTATTTTCAAGCAAACCAGAATACGCTATTTGATATATTATCATTTGGGGCTCTCAGCTTTAGAATGAAGGGACTATCTTGTTGAATAGCATAACCTGAGAGCCTGTTACACAAGAGACACTTGATAAATATTTGTTAAATGAATGGAGTTTGATATTGCAGAAACTCCCCTACCATCACAAAACCTGTAGCACTTTCAAATGCTAATGTCTGGACTCTGAGATGAATCCACTGGGAAGAGAGCTCTTAGTAATATTAAAAACATGGGACTAGTTCTTCAGAGCTGAGTCAGAAGGTGCCAATGACCTGGGGAGCAAAGGGAAGAGGGGAGGGAGGACTTTGAAAATGAAGTATATACATTACATTTATTGGAATACCTAGACCAGCTTATATCTATAACCAGTATCTGATTGGTAAAGGGGGTAGTAGTTTATTCATTCTTATAAAGAACTATAGTGGTTCCTATCATATATCAGCAAGTCAAGCTTTCTGTGATTTAATAAATACCTAAACATGGATTTTTCTTACATATATGTGCATGCTGGGTAAGTTGCAGCATGCATAAATCAGAATTCAATACAAAATTCTACTCATAAATAACAGATTTTCAACAGTCTGACCTTAACCTTCAGTTAATAAAAGCATTTTTGTGTTTGAAATATACCCATTCACGATATGCAACTCACTTTATCTTGTTTCCATATGGATGGGGCTGGCAATGGGGGAAACAATGACAAATCTGTCTTGACTGAAAGTGTTCTACCAATCCTCCCTCCTTTCCAATCCATCTCCTGTTCCCTGCCTGCCTCCCCGCCTCTCCGGCACCCCGCCCCAAACAAGTGGCTTCAAGAGAGGAGTAGCATAAGGTTGCTACCAGTGGTGATTGCTGTTGGCTGCATCTTTGAACTTAGGCACATGTCTGTCTAGCAGTGGAAACAAAGGTCTCTGCAGCCCCACTAGCTGGTGCTGTGCTGCTTCTGTCTTCAGCATTCATTAATGAGGCAACGTGAAGGCAAAACCTTCCATTCCTCTCCTCAATCCCTTCCCCCAGCGGAGCATGGGATAGGCATTAAGTAAGGCCTCCTTCTCTGAGAGCATTTCCCCCACTTGAGCGTTCTCTCACAAGCCCCCTTTGTTCCCTGCCCTCCGCCCCATCTTATGCTGCAGCAGCAGTTGCCCAGATGTTCTCTATCAAAGCCAAAGCCATGGCAGCAAACTTTGGCACACATGAAAGTGCACTGAGTACTGGCCCTCCAGAAATACCTTTTCCACCCCTCTGATCTCTGCAAATATTTTTAAATGTTAATGGGTTCCACTCACCCACAACCTAGGGGGAGGTTACAGAACAGGGCTCTGTGTGTCCAGCAAATTAGCAGCCCAAGGATACTGCTTGGCGCCTGGGTTCTGTCCCACCCTCGGGCATTGGCTGTGGTTCTCTAACCTTGAATTGTTGAGGCCAGTTTGCCAGCGCATAGCTTTCTAGTGACAGAGGTTAGATGGATGGTTGACATGAAAGTTGCTTCAAGCTACAAAAAAGAAAGGGCCCTATCTTGCTCTGAAGTTTCTGAGAGCAAGAGAGATCCTTTGAGCATCATGGAAATAAGATTTTAAAGTGTTTATTTTGCCTCTTACTCATCCTCTCTCTTTTTTTTTTTTTTTTTTGGTTAAAATTTTTTTCCAATTCAATACATAGGCACAGCACAATGTGATGTGTGCTCTGGGACTTTGGGTATCATGTCCATTTTGAAGTACTTTAAATATACAATAGAAAATGGTATATTAACAGAAGCCTTTGTGCAAATTTTAATAAAATAAAAATTTAGATCTTTCATATGGAGGCAGGAAAGTGATATGTATTTGGAGGAAGAAGAATGGATGGCACAAGAAAGACTTATTCATCTTCCTTGCATTGAGACAGTATGACAGCTGTTTTAAGGCCCAGTTTGAGGCCTCTAAAATGCCCAGTTTCAAAAGACAATTGAAAGCTACCTTTGAAGATTCTTTGTTTCTAATCCTGTCCTCACAATCTCACCAGTCACTCTGGAAACAAATTGCTGCAATGTCATCGCCTCTAGGCCCTTGTTCTCCATGGCTAAGGCTCCCTTGATACTCACGAAGTCACAATGCTTGAACCAGCTAGCCCATATGCTTTGTTCCTGCCCACGCTGGGGAGTGGAGGACTTGGCCCTCAGGTCTCGGGCCTCCTAGATTTGAGCTTCAGATAATCACACCATGATTCAAAGACTTCAGAATGTGTCAGTTAGACCATCAGTATTCCTGCTTCCAGGCAAAATTTTATTCTACCACTTTTTAGAGAGGAGTAGTTGGAAAATTAGGAGATTTGACTGCAGAGCAAATAGAAGAGTATACAACCTGGATAACTCTTGAGAACCTGGAGAAGTAAAACCAACTACCCACACACTCAGCCTGGGCACTGAGAAAGGAAATAACAACTTACTGCCTAGATTCACAAGATTTTGCTATTCCACTGTCTTCCTGAGCATTTTAAATATTTATTTATTTATTTGTTTACTTATTTAACTCTTCCAGGACTGTCCTACTGTTTGATTGTTCAATACAGGAATTTCCCCAAAGACCCACCAACTCTTCAACAGAAAACATCAACAGACAAATGCTCAAATTCTTTGGAATCCCTTGGTTCAAAACCTTCCCCTTGCACTTTCTACCAATCCTGGACTTCTTACCCAATCCTAATCTAGTCCCCACATTGAGAGCAGATTTAAACCAGACTTCTAATCCTCAATAAATTCTGATCTTACCGTTCCCCCTTTCCCCTCCCATATACTGCCAAAGCTTTGTGAGGTGGTACTTATTACCTTACCTTAAGATAGAGCTGAATAAATTCAGCTCTATCTTACCCACAGATTGTGTTGGTGATATTTAGGGGGCCAACTGTTGATACCCTTTTGTTTAACTATAACCTGAGATGGAACTAAAAGTTTTAGATTGAATTTCACGCTAAAAACTGGGGGAAGTAGGACAGTTTTTTTCTATCTTCTTTCCCTCAAAATTCTTCTTCTCTATTATTTGAAAAGTTCTGAGATAATTAAAAGACTGAAATTAAGAAGAATTTCCATTATGAGTTAATTCTAAAATGAAATTTAAATAATGTTAAGAAGCAAAGCTTTATTTAATAAATTAAAAATATAAGCAGACACCATGTCTTTAATCTCCAATTTTTAGTGATCACAAATTAATTTGGTGCAAACCAGAATATCTGTAATATTTATGTCAATGTCAAATCATTGGGACTTTTTAGATGTGGGAAAACTCAGCATACAGAATTCTATTGTTGGCAGTCCCTGTAAGCGTGACTCATCATGGGTCCATATTGATAAGGTTACAACATAGGAACTACCTTGATATCAGGCAAAAGCGTGTAACCAGACAAATAAAGCACACATGGAACTTCACTAAATTTATTTTTAAACAGCAACCAAACAAAGCACAATAATAGATGTCTGATATAAGACAGGTGTCTCACCAAAGAATATGATGATAATTACACAGACCACTAAAAACTCTGGAGAGGTGTGCTGAGTCAAAGGAAAGAACTGTAAGATAAACACTGCTCTATTTACAAATGCCTTAGTTTAAAAAAGAAGCAGAAGCAGAAACAGAAGAAGAGAAGAAGAAATCCAATGAAGATTTTATATACAACAGTGTTTCTCAGGCTAAGTCAGTAGACACTAGGAGCCTGCAAAAATTTTGGCTTTTCTTTAAAAAGGTTCTGCAAGTTTGAGGACCACTGTTAAAACACTCTAAATCCTTACTTAAACCAATATAAAGAAGATAAGACTTCTGGTTTAAGAAGGCAAGCTAAACATAATTATTCATCTGTTTCACCTCCTAAAAATCAGAGAAAGTGTAAATAAATAAATTTTTAAAAAGGTGTTAACAAAAAAAATTACATCAACCAAAACAGGATGCCATGAAAAAGAAGAGAAGTTTCCAGAAATTATCATGATTAATGAAATATGGGCTGAATTGTAGAATGAATGAGACTCAAGATTAAATCAGTGAGCCAAAAGGGTAAACCGAAAGATTCTATCAGAATTCAGTTGAAAATGACAAAGAGATTAAAAGGATGAGAGAAAAGATGAGATATGTAGACTATATCTAAAAGTTCTGCCATGCAGTTAGTAGGAGTTCAAGAAAGAGAAATTTAAAAAATAGAAGGAACAAAATCAAACAAATAATAAAAACACTAAAGAACAGCATCAACAAAATTTCCCCTAGATAAAGAAAGTCTTTTCATGGTGAAAGAACCCACTGATAGCAGGGAAAGAATAACATCTAGACACATTTTATTAAACTATATGTACTCCAACAATAAGTAATAAACTATGAAAGAGACAAAGAGTATAACTAAATAGAAATGAAAATTAAAACAGCATCGGACCTCTCATCTGCATCAAATACCTAGAAGATAACAGTACAATACTTTAATAAGGGACAATTAGAGTTTACATACAAAGTAAACTATCATTTAAAAGCCAGGGCAAATAATAATATGAAAAGTCTAAGAGTTGAACACCAATAATCTTTCTGAAAAAATACAAAATTATGTACTATAACTAAAAACAGAATTTAAGAAAGAGGCTAATATAAGAAAAAACTGTGAGCAAATAAAAGATGAAGCCTGCAGTTAAGTTCAAGTAGAAATTGACAATTGACTCTAAAGTTAATTCAATTGCCAAGAAGTGATTCATCAGCAATCAGAAACACAATGATAGAAGAGGATGCAAATATACCCAGATCAATCCAAAAGGATTCGAAAAAATCTTCAAATGTAAATTGATGATGCAGTGCATTGCTAAAGAGAAAGTATGGTAAAGTATTTGTCTGCTCTGGGAGATAGAGGAGATTCAGATTCTGATTACTTCTTGATGTTGATAGAAAAGTCAGTATCAGTATATAATTATAAATGCATAAGTAAAAGTATTTATTTTTAAATTACCATAAGATGGACACTGCATATTATTTCTCCCCTCTGCTTTGGCCCTAAAAAGGTTCAGAGCCAAAATCGTGATGTAGCTCTAGAAAGTATATGAAACCCTGAAACATGGGTTTGGTAAACTACCCTCATTCCTGGCTCCATTTTATTTTTTCTGCCCATACTTTCCCTTAACTTGGATTTCCTCTAAAGTAAAATACATTGGCAAATGTGTGTACATACGTACCTATTCAATATATATGTGTGTGTATACATAAGCATCACCTTAAATTCTTTCGGGCCTAGACAGGGATATAAAGAGTACAAATTTATCATTTCTTGATATATGATTTCCATTAACTAAAGGCAAGGGTACACCTTAGCCACATTACTATTTAATCTCCGTCTTATGAATGTAATCCAAAGATTATCTGGCCTAGAAATGTCTTAACCTTAAAATGGTTTACAAACTGTCTACCCTTCTGAATATCAATGACAGCTTCACTATACCTCTTATCCACATATTGAATCTTATGTAAATTCAATGACCAAAAAGAAACATTTTTTAATATTCAAAGTGATTGGGTAACTGCCGTAATCTTTAAAAACAAAAACAAAAACAATACTTGACGCAAAACAGTGCATTAAGAGCACAAACTCTTGAGTCAGACTTCCTGGATTAATCCCAATTACTAGGTGTGGCAACTTGGAAAAGTTACTTAAACTCTTTGTTCCTCAGTTTCCTTACCTGCAAAATGGGAGGGATAATAAGAAGGTTGTTGTGAAGATTTAAAAAGATAAACATGAGAATCTCTTAGAACAGAGAATGCCAAAATAAATGTTAGCTACAATTATTTTAATAAAATATTTTCCTGAAAGACATCTTTCCCAGAAACATTTTAGCATTCTATCATACAAATGATTGTTTCAAGGGATCCAGATGAAAGCTCATTCAGATTCTTTGTGAAAAACAAGTAATATAAATAAAAAATGACCACTTTGACTTTTTCTATTTCCATTCATTTTGCCAAGCCACTTATTCAATAGCTACTTAAAGTCTATAACTAGGCACTTGCTCAAAATTCTCCATGTGATAAGGTGACTAAATTCTGTCAAAACTTTCCCAGGTGGTATATCCCCAAAGAAATGGTACTAGTCTATCTTACCCAGTTAAATCAAATTTTCCCTTTAAACTTAGACCTTTATAACTGATGGCTTCCAAAATGTACGCTTAGTAAATATAAAAGAATTCCTCTTCAGTGGTCTGCTGGAGCAGGCTGGCATCAACTGATAAGAGGTGACTGTATGCATCTCTTCTTAACTCCACATTTCCTATTTACACTATGGGAATCGAGAAATCAAGGTGGTTGCTGGCTTTTTTCTTTTCTTTCTGGAGAGTCTTTTGCTAAACATTCCCAGCAAATCATAGCCTCTAGCTCAAAAGAACCAGTCTTTGTGAAATCCCAGAGTTAGAGTGTCCATGTTATCTTTTACAATGCAGTGTATTTTAAAAGCAGGTATCCGAAGACATCCTGATTTGAATATACTAAAGAAATACAGTGCAAAAAAAAAAAAAAGTGTGTTTTTATCTATAATATTCTTACTTGTGAATCTAGCTTTCTATTCTGGTTTAAAATTTTGAGCACAAATCTTTTTAGATGGAATAGCGGTAATGTAGTTTGATGATTCCACATACTCAATTAACTTGGAAATACTGATACATGATGTAAGTCCTCTTAGAAATTCAGTCTGTTTTATTCAAAGAAGTTTAAACGCAGAATATTTTATTTTGCTCTGGAAATTTTATAAAGATGTTTTGCCAAAAGCACTAAATATTTGATTCTACTTGTTAAGACTTGCAGGAACTGCTTTAAATTTATTATAAAAAGTAACAGCAACAGCAACACATTTCCCCCTTTCATTAAGGTAGTGAAAAACAGAACTTTAAGAGCTTTTCCATAAAAATGCTCTAAAATATTCCATTAAAATTAAAAGGCAACTGCCATTTCACACGTGGTCAGATTTAACTATTCAAAGTTATTTTAGGTATATCAGTCTCCAAAGACCAAACTACCTGAGAGTCCAGCTGTGTTCAAAGATCTCTAGAATTTAGCCGCCAGAGATGGATAGGGCTGACCAGAGAAGGGAAGAATAATTTTGGGTGCAATATTAGTATCCTATTCCCTCCAATTCCTCACTTAATTATAGGTTTCTTAATGAAACAGTCATCCTGCAATGATCAGGGAGAAATCCACAGTAGAGACTTCCCTGGTGGTGCAGTGGTTAAGAATCCGCCTGCCAATGCAGGAGACAGGGGTTCGAGCCCTGGTCTAGGAAGATCCCATACGCCGCAGAGCAACTAAGCCCATGTGCAACAACTACTGAGCCTGTGCTCTAGAGCCCACGAGCCACAACTACTGAGCCCGCGTGCTGCATGCTCCGCAAGCCCCCGCTTGCCACAACTAGAGCCCGTGCACAGCAACGAAGACCCAATGCAGCCAAAAAATTAATAAATTAATAAATTTATTAAAAAAAAAAAAAAGAAATCCACAGTAGAGCAAGGAGCTTGGAACAAAAGCCCAATTCCAATATTGATAGCATGTGACCTCACATCAGCAATGGTGAATTGAGAGTCTTAATGGCAAGCAATCTTCCAAGGTTGTGGGAAATAATAACATTTCAGTTGAAATCTTATGCTCTCATGATTATAAAAAGTATTTTTTAAAATGCTACAATAATATGCATATCTGTCTTTAAATATTATACTCCTTCTGGTATGGTTCTCCTTGCCTAGTTTTGTTTTATAGCAATACTTCTGCATTTTAAATATGGTTCAAACATTAGTTGCCACAAAGATATGTAGTTTCATGCATGAATAACTCATTAATGTAGTTCTTAGGGTGGCCCATTATTCGTATGTTTAATTAGCCCTAGAATCAGACTGTGTTAAATACTTGTTTAAATGCCCCAAATATCAGGAAATGAGTACCCTATATTTTTCAGGAATTTATTATTGACTTTTGTATTTAAATCTTAACAATCCTTGTTAGGGTCTCTCCCAGAACCCCAACAAAGTTTGAAATAACTTACTTTTACTTTAGTACCAGATGCTGATATCTTTGGAATTTCATTTTAGGTAGAAAAGAGAGTTATCAAAAAAAAAAAAAAAAAAGTGAACTAAAGACATAAGATTAAAAAACATGGACACAAAAGATATAGTAACTAAATTAAAAGGCCAAAAGACTTGCCAATAAGTCTTTATCTCTGAATCAGTGTTAGAAATAGGATATGGGGATAGGAGTGTTTTTGTTTGGTTTGCTTGTTTAGACTTAAGTGAAAAGTACAGGGCTTGAAGACATACATATTCGGGGTATCATTCTGACTCTCCCATTTACTCATTTGCCTGACCCTAAGGAAATCACTCAACTTCAAGTGATTTCTACGTTTCATTAGATTTCCTTTCAGATCCATCAAAAAATGAGAAAAAAATAGTGAACATTATTTTAATGATCTTATTTATACAAATACGGTATACATTCTGAAAAACTATAAAACAATGATAACTTTCAGGTTAGGCCACTGCCCTTCCTCAAAATACTCCTTTTAAGAACTTCTCAGCCTCTGCTTTAGAAAGATTTCTTATGGTAAAGTCTGGCTATAATGTTATTTCAGGTGAAGGACTCCTTCGACTTCACACACACATTACCTGCTGGCAGGCCACTGGCTTTTCTTCCCCCTGAATCGAGGAAAGGGCAATTTCTTGTCTACCCACCTATGCATTTACTGTGAGCTCAACTCCATTTGGTGGAAAGCTGCCATACACTTATAAGATCCTAAGGGATACTGGGTGGTTGTCATCTTTCTCTTGCTCACTCCCACCACACCAAATGCCCTGGCAAGGTTGCTGCACCTGGACTCTGCATTCCCTACAGAGCACCTTGTTACCAAAATTGTGGAAAACTTGTACTAAGTTCAGAGAAGAGCTACTAAAATGATTAAGTGACTGAGGGGACCAATTTATAAGGAACTCAGAAATGTTTGGTTAAGTGGTAATTACCCTGAAAAGGGTGTGGTGGCTCTGGCATTAAGTTTGAATTCCAAACCATTCTTGGCAAAAAGACCTCCTTTCAGGCCTCTACGTTCAGAAATGCTCTGAAGAGGGAGCAGAATCTCCCTCTTGTTTGGGTCCCCGAACCACTGCACAGGCTGCTTGGGTGATATTTCCACTTAAGTGTAATGACTTCTACAAACAAGCACAGAAGGAAAACTACCAAAGCAGAGAGCTCACTTAAGAAGGCTGAAGGGTGCTTAAAGGAAAGTCTTCTTGGGAATCATGAAGAACAAGCCTGGGCTGTGACGGGCCAGTCCCTCCACCCCTGTTAAGCACCTATTCACACCCCATTGCCAATCTCTGCTCGATGGGTGGTACCATTTAATAAGAGCTGCTGACTGAGTCCAAGTGTGCAAGTCTGCCTAAAATACACTGCTGGGAATGTTGAGTCCTTCAAGAATGACAGTTCCCACTTGGCCAAAGTGGAAAATCTAAGAACACCTGTAACAGTTAAGGAGGCTGAAAGAGATAATTCCGCATAGCAGTATTTCCCAAAATGTTTTCCAGGTGATGTTACTAGGTGTTACACATACTAAAAAAGAAAAGAGCTAAAAACTGGAATAAACGAAGCTTCACCTTGTGTGTATGTACACGATGTGTTTGCTAACAGTAGCACCTCTCAGAGCCATTAATATGCTAAAGTCCGTTGTGTCTCACTAAAAGGGGTGGCGTGTACACTATTTCCCAAATTCAAATTGAGCATGGAATGCTTTACTCCTGAAGTACAGGTTCTTTGAACGCACAGCCACTTCCATAATGCCATTTATTGGGTTGGCCAAAAAGTTCATTCGGGTTTTTGGTAGCCTCATTCGGAAAAACCAGAACAAACTTTTTGGCCAACCCAATACAATGCTGCACTCAGTAAATAAACAATGAAATGTATGAATCGGCCTAAGCTAGAAAAAGAATCTTAAATCCCAATCCACTCCTCTTTCCACCACACTGATATTCTAGTTACACTTCACTTACATGAATCTTTTTATCCTGTATAAATTAAATTTGTTTACTAGAAGCAGATTGACCACCTGAGGCTACTACAGCTCAAGCCTGAGGGCCTTCCACTTGCTTGAGGCTTCCAAGTCCCTGAAAGTAAGTGTGCACTTATAATATTGTAATATGTTTTTCTTAAGGAGGCCCCAAAAAACTGTATAATCTTCATGTCCTACAAAACCTGCTGTTACCATTTAAGATGAAAATGACTCAATAGCTTGTCACCAAATTTGTAAGGTATGACTGAGATAGCTGAACTTAAATTACTCATGATATGACAGACTAAAATTCACTTTAGATTACTCTCAGGTCACCGTTGAGAGAGAGGTATTCATCCTTCTGTGCAGGTAAAATGTAGATCCAAATAAGAACTAAAAGTAGATTCATTCCCTCTGTACGCTCCATAAGAACATCAGCTTCAACCATTTCACTTTTTAGAATTCCTCTTAGGACATTCATCACTTCTATTATTGTTTTTGTTTTTCTTTTTGTTTTTTAAAACACCTTACCCAATAGTATTACTTCTACTCTCCCTACTTCTCAATATTTTAAGACCACGAATAGCCACTTTGAAATCATCACATTGTAAATATTACCACAGTTGAAATTCCTTCTGAAGACCATCTGAAATTTCTGTATCATTTTTTTTTCCTTGAGTAGGGACTGACATCTTTAAACTTGAACCCACAGTACTGCAATTTGGCATTCCACTTCAATTCTTTAAAAGCTTCATTTATATTTATCTTGTCTTTTGGAATTTCCTGTAGGCTGCTTCAGATAAAATAATTTCCAGTCTAATCTTCCTCTTGTCTGCTCTCTAGTTTGACATTATGCCTTCAAAATCAAATCTTATTATTTAATACAAAACAAAAACACCTTATTACAGAATAGTAAATCAATAACATTAACAGACTGACCTTGGTGATTCATGTATCCTATGACGGATAAGCCAATGTTTAAGCTTTGACTATTGATAGTCAAAGCTTTGTAAATTTCTTCTAGACTATTCATAATTTAACAAGATATTCTAACAACCACACACGCAGAAATCACTATCCAACCACCTGTGTCTTAGACTAAATCAATGCTTCACTCTCTCATTTTTTAAGTAAACTTATAGCTAAAATTACAAAACTAGGACTGAGTATAAAGGCCAAACATTTGACCTTCCTCTGTTTGCTTCCTATTATCTTCCTGAGTTGGTGACTATGAAAATATGCTAAGCCCAAAATAACAGTTGTGCACTGCCAGGTCATCCTCAGTCCCACTTCCAAGCCAAATGGGACTTCACAGACCTTTACAAGTCATAGTGTTTGTAAATATCCAAGGAAATTACTTCATTCAGTCAATTATTTCTGGAGAAAGCTGGCAGAATAACACAGTAATTAAACTGAAGACTAAACAGGAGACCTATTTTGCCCAGAAGTTCTAGTTAATGCTTTTAATGTATTTTCATTTCTTAAATATGCTTGAAATACCAGTGTAATGAAAAGGCATTGCCTCTTCATAGAGAAACATATTTAAAATATTCCAGTGAAGACAGCATATGGAAAAGGAAAGAGAAACTCAGTATGATTTCTTATTTTAAGTGTGAGGAATTCTGAAATCAAAAAACAACTGTATTCAAATGCAAATAGAATAGACATCCCAAAGCCAGGACCTCATGTGGTCAAGACTCAATTGTCTCTGTGCTAGATATTCACTTCATAGTGAATATGCTGTCTGCAGCATATTCTTGCCCTCCGGTCTCCCTTTGGCTCCTCCAATTGGCCACCAGCATATTCTGATTCACCCATCCATCCATTCATTCTTTGAGTCACCATCTCAAGTGACTTGTAACGTTACTTGTAATGTAGCCATAAATAGAAATACTTTCCCACATACCTCTCCTAGCTGCCTAATGGTTATACACTTGGAGACAGACAACAGTTCAAACACAAAGTAATAAATTAGAATTCAAAAGCTAATGGAAAGAGCTTTGAATGCTTCCCAAAGGAAAGTGCAAACTGTTAAATTACTTGTAGTACTTCATTTTAAAAAGCCTCTTCCTTACAAATAACCACCATCTTTCCTAGTACCTGATGCCATGAATACAAAGGTTAAAAAAAGGGAAAATTTGGGGCAATCTGTAACAGTCTAAAGAATGAAGTAAGAGAAGTTGGCAAAAATCAAGACCAGCTAAGGGAAACCAAGTCAGAAAATTCCAAGGTTGAGTGAAATTGGGAGAGTTAATGACTAAAAAGTGCTTCTGCTACACTTCACAAATATTTCTCATTTCTCTTTGTCAGGACACATGGTATTTCACTCACTAAAGATTCTTCTGGATGAATAAGCATACTCTTTTGAAAATGCAAATAACATGGGATTAAGAACTCAGCTATATAAGAATTTAATGAGATGTATGCCACAGTTCTTTATAAACTGAGGAATACTACAAAATCAGAATGGCAGGTAGGTAAGATAATAGATTCTGGAGTCATACTGCCTGAGTTTGAGTCTTAGCTCTATTACTAACAAGCTATGCAAGTTTGGGCAACTCACAGTCTCTTGGTGCCCCAGTTTCCTCATCTACACAACGGGAATATCAGCTGAAAGAATTCCACAGTGATGAAAGGCTTAGTTAATATATGTAAAGCACCTAAAACAGTGCTGGGACTTGCACTGTTGACCAAAACGGAGTAAGAGGGATTGAATTTATGTTCCCTCCTAAAACAACCACAAACAAACAAGCAAATAGAATATATGAAACAATGATTTTCAAGACATAGGCAATGGAGAATAGTTATCCCTGAGACATGGGAAACAAACGAAGCAAGCCCTATGATTGCCCCAATTTAATGCCTTGAGAGAGTTCCTAGGCCACCAAATGGGGTGGGGGAGAGGGGAGAATCCAGGCAAAGCCTGCTGGACTCCCTAGGTTGAGGAGATGAAGTTCAGAGTACCAGGAGAACAAGGGGGTCAGGATTTGCAAGACAGAGTACCAGAAAGGAAAGAGCTGCACAGGAAAGGAATAATGGAGATCAGCAGAGGGTACCCTCAAATATGCAGCAGAATAGTGATCAGCACATGCATGTGTGGAAACTGCGTGAGGCCAGGGAAAGAACTATCCAAAAGCACCAGAGAATACAGTACACAGCACCCACACAGGACCAGGAATAGGGGCTATTGCCACCAGTCAGACTGGAAAACCTCATAATTCACAGAGCGTTTGGTAGAGTACTCAACAGATTCTTGCTTCAGTAGTAGGAAATAATTAGTCTTGAGTAAACATTTCTCTGGTCATGTCTAACAAATTTTAAAAGTTACAATTCTCAAAAAGATAAAACTATCTCCAAGTAACTTAACTGCATCTCAGAACAAAGCTCAAAAATATTTATAGGAAAACAAAAATAGCTAACACCCAACATGATAAAATTCACATCTTGAATCAAATCAAAGTTTACCAGGCATGCAAAGAAGCCAGAAAATATGAATCATATTGAAGAAAATAATTAATCTATTAAAACTGACCCAGAACTAACACAGATGTTAAAATCATCAGACAGTGACACTAATATTTATCACTACTGTATTCCATATGTTCAGAAAGTTAAGGAGATATACCAAAGATATAAAAAGATCCAAACAGAACATCTATAGAAAGAAACTGCAATGTCTG
The DNA here is from genome assembly GCF_028023285.1 of Balaenoptera ricei. Classification (NCBI taxonomy): domain Eukaryota; kingdom Metazoa; phylum Chordata; class Mammalia; order Artiodactyla; family Balaenopteridae; genus Balaenoptera; species Balaenoptera ricei. The sequence goes on from NC_082639.1 coordinate 132,749,394, forward strand.
TGTTGAAAAAATACACTTGATGGGATTAGTAGAAGGTTAGACGTTGGATAAAATATTTGCGAATTTGAAGACACAACAATAGAAACTATACAAAATGAAGCAAAAAGAGGGAAAAAAAAACCATGTTAAAAAATAAAAAGAGCATCAGTGAACTGCAGGAAAACTTCAAGTGGCTAACAAATGTGTAATGGAAGCCCCAAAAGAAGAGAGCAGGGAGGACAGAAAATATATTTGAAGAAATAATAGTAGTCTATTCTTTTTATTACTGAATAGTATTCCATCACATGAGTAAAACACAATTTGTTTATCCAGTTATTAAGCAATAGACATTGGGATCGTTCCCAGTATTTTGCCTGATTTGAATAAAACTTTTTTGTATATTCAAGTACAAAAAACAAAAACAAAAAAACCAAAGGCAAAATAAAGACTTTTTTACATATATAAAAGCTGAAAGAATTCATCAACAGTAGACCTTAACAGTACTAGAAGAAATGTTAAGCCTTTTAGGCAGAAGGAAAATTATACCTGATGAAAATATGGATCTGCACACAGGAATGAAGAGCACAGAAATCTGTATCTATATAAGTAAATATATAAGACATTTTTATTTAAATCTTTTAAAGAAATAATTGTTTAAACAAAAATAATAACAATATATTGTGAGGTTTATAACATGTATAAGTTAAATGCATGAAAATAATAACATAAAGGGCAGAAGAGAAGTAGAATATATATTTGTAAGTTTCTTATATGTGAAGTGTTATAATATTATGTGACTGTCAACTGTGATAAGTTAAAGCTGTATACTATCATTCTAAAGCAACCACTGAAATAATAAAACAGAGTTATAGCTAATAAGTTACCAAAGGAAATAGAATCATTTAAAAAATTTAATGAAGAAGAAGATGGGGAAGGGGAACAAACAACAAAGACAAAGAGAAATCGAAGACTGGAATATTTTGGTTTAAGGTTTAAGGTTTAGCTTAGAGGTTTAAGACCTAAACATAATAATCACATTAAATATAAATGGTATAAACACACTAATTAAAAGGCAGAGGCTGCTATATTGGATACAAAAGCAAGACCAATGCTGCCTAAACGAAAGGTACAAGTATGTTAAAAGAAAAAAAAAAAGATATACCATCCTAACATTATTCAAAAGAAAACTAGAGTGGCATATTAGTATCAGACTAAATAGATTTAAGACAAATATTATCAGGCAAAAGGAGGACAAATTTTATAAGTGGGTCTAATAATCAAGAAGACATACAATCCTAAATGTTCATGCACCTAATAATAGGGCTTCAAGACACTAACGCAATACTGAGAGAACAGCAAGAAGAAATGGACAAATCCACAGTTATAGTAGGAGATTTCATTTCTCATCTCTCAATAAATAGAATAAGTAGACAGAAAACCAGTAATAATATAGGGGACTTAAAAACCACAATCAAACAAAATTGACCTGATTGGCACTAATAGAACACTCTATCCAACAACAACAGAATACATGTTCCTTTCATTTGCACACAGAATATTTTCCAAGAGAGACTACATTGTGGGGCATAAAACAGATCTCAATAAATATAAAAGGACTCAAACTATATATACTACTTACCTGATCACAGTGAAAGTAAACTAGGAATCAGTAGTAAGAGAGGACTCTAGAAATCTCAAAATATTGATATTTAAAACTAAACAACAGAATTTTAATCAATGACTCAAAGATAAAATCAAAAGAGAAATTAGAATTGAATGAAAAAACACAGCACATCAAAATTCATGGGATTCTGCCAAAGCAGTACTTAGGAGAAAATTTATTGCACTAAACACCTATTTTGAAAAGAGAAAAGTTTTAAATCAACAACCTCAATTTCTACCTTAAGAAACTAGGAAAAGAAGAGCAAATGAAACCTGAAGTAAGCAGAAGAAATAAAACTGTAAAGATTAGAGCAGAAATCAACAAAGTGGAAAACTAATAAACAATAGAGAAATTCAGTAACACCAAAAGCTGATTGAGAAAATAGAATTGATAAACCTCTTAGGAGAGTGATCAGATAAAAAGAGACAAGATACAAATTACCAATATCAGGAATTAGAGAAGTGATAACACTGCAAAATCTACAGATATTAAAAGGATAATAAGTGTCGGGGCCCCCCATACCACCCTAAGTTTTGATGATTAGCACTAGAAAGACTCAAAGAACTCAGAAAAACTGTTATACTTACAACTGCATTTATTACAGTGAACAGATACATATTAAAATCAGAAAAGGCAAAACACACAGAGAGGAGCCCAGAAGAAATCAGATATAAACTTCTAGTTGTCCTCTCCCAATGTAGTTGTATGGACAGGTCTTAATCCTCCCATCAATGATGTGTGACAACACATATGAAGTATTGCCAACCTGGGAAGCTCACGTAAACCTTGTTGTCTAGGGTTCTTATTGGGAGTCAAGTCATGCAGGCATGGAACACCAACATCACTGACTTTAGCTATCCAGTCTCCAGCCCCTCCAGAGATCAAACTGATAAAGTATGGCCCAGAAATCCAGGTAAACAAAAATAGGCATTCACCATAAGTCACATTGTTAGCATAAACTATCTGACAAGCACAAAGACCCTAGGCATATAAAGACAACCTTATCATGAAGGATGCTTAGAGGTTTTCTCCCAGGAGTCAGTCAAGGGCCAGTTATTTCTTTGGAATGTGCAGAGTTTGAACATCACAAACCCTCTGAGCTAACCCTTTCCTGAACAATAAGAACATTATGAACAATTTTATGCCAATACTTTCAACAACTTAGATGAAACAAAGAAATATCTTGAAAGAAAAACTACCAAAATCACTCAAGAATAAATAATCTAAGTAGGCCTTTATCTATCAAAGAAATTCAATTTGTAGTTAAAAAGTTTCTCACAAAGGAAAATTCAGATGGCTTCACTGGTAAATTCTACCAAGTATATAAGGAAGAATTAATACCAATGCTACACAAGTCTTTCAGAAAATCAAAGAGAAGAAAACATTTCTCATTTGGTGAAACCAGTATTACCCTGACCCCAAAACAAGGGAAACATTACACAAAATTAAACTTTAGACCTGTATCTCTCATGAACATATGCAAAAATTTTAACAAAATTTTAGCCAATCAAATCCAATATACAAAAAGCATAATATACTATACTACGTCTAAGTAGAGTTTATCCCAGGATGCAAGATTGGTGTAACATTGGCCAACTGATCAATGCAATTCACCATATTAAGAATCTAATAAAGAAAAATCATATTATCATGTCAATAGACCCAGAAAACGCATGCAAGAAAATCCGTTATCCATTTCTGATAAAAACTCTTAGAAAACTAGGAATAGAAAGGAATCTCATCAACCTAATAAAGGACATCTACCAAAAAAAACTAAAGCTAGCACTACACTTAATGGTGAAAGACTTTATGCTTTTCCCCTGAGATCAGAAACAAGAAAAGATACACAATCTCATTTTTCTATTCAACATTATACTGGTGGGTCTAGCCAGTGCAATAAGGCAAGAAAAGAAAAAAAGGCATTCAGATTAGAAGAAAGAAAGAAGTAAAACTGTCGTTTGCAGACAACATGATCATCCAGGTAGAAAACCCAATGAAATCCACTTTTAAAAATGCTGCTACAACTATTAAGTGTGTTGGGCTTCCCTGATGGCGCAGTGGTTAAGAATCCGCCTACCAACGCAGGGAACACGGGTTCGAGCCCTGGTCTGGGAAGATCCCAAATGCTGCAGAGCAACTAAGCCCATGCACAACTACTGAAGACCGCGTGCCTAGAGCCCATGCACCGTAACAAGAGAAGCCATGACAATGAGAAGTCCGCGCACCGCAAGGAAGAGTAGCCCCCATTCACCGCAACTAGAGAAAGCCCGCACACAGAAACAAAGACACAACACAGCCAAAAATAGAAACAAATAAATTAAAAATTAAAAAAAAAACTATTAAGTGTGTTTATCATGGTTGATCAACAAAAATTGATTTTACTTCTATATAGTAGACACAAAATATTAAAAATTGAATAAAATTGCTATTTACAATAGCATCATGTTATTTATTACTTACAGATAAATCTGATAGATATGCAAGACATACATTGAAAATTATGGGATACTGCTGAAATGCTATTTTAAAGGCCTTATAAAGAAATAAAATGGCATCTTGATTCTTTTCAGCCTATTTTTAAAATAAATTTATTTATATTTTATTTATTTATTTTTGGCTGCGTTGGGTCTTTGTTGCTGCGTGCAGGCTTTCTCTAGCTGTTGTGAGCGGAGGCTACTCTTCGTTGTAGTGCACAGGCTTCTCATTGTGGTGGTGGAGCATGGGCTCTAGGTGCATTGGCTTCAGTAGTTGTGGCTCACGGGCTCTAGAACGCAGGCTCAGTAGTTGTGGTGCACGGGCTTAGTTGCTCCACAGCATGTGGGATCTTCCTGGATCAGGGATCAAACCCATGTCCCCTGCATTGGCAGGCAGATTCTTAACCACTGTGCCACCAGGTAAGTCCCTTTTCAGCCTATTTTTAATGTTTTTTATTTACTAAACCATGAGGCCATGGCTGCAACTAGCAATAAGTAACAAATGGGGTTCATAGAAACTCATACTGGAAAGGAATCTCAGAATATATAAGATGTGGAAATGTTTCAATTCAATACTTAACTTTGAAAGGTTTCTTCTTTCAATATTTATGTGAGTGCTCAGTAGGTGTCAAACACTGTTTTACACTGAGTAAATAAAAGATGCATCGCCTGATCTCGTGGAGATATTAACTAGTAAAGGGAAATAGAAAATAAACAAATGCAAATAATTTAGGAGTTGTAATTAGTGCTAAATGAAAATAATAAAGAACACAGAAATGTAGGGAAAAAACTGGGGTGCTATTTGGATAGAATAGGGTAGTCACTGAAGTCTAAGTGGACATTCAGGTCAAAACCTGAAGCAGAGCCAGCCAGATAAGGTAAAGATCATTACAGCCAAATGGAACAGGATTTGGGAACGCCTTGGGTAGGGCAGTAGGGGATGGCAGGAGAGACTGGCATGTTCTAAAACTCCAAAGAAAGCCAACCTGGCTGGAGTGTAGGGAATGTGGAATAAAGGGAAAGACAGCACAATGGTCCTGTAAGAGGTAGGCAGGGATCAGATAGATCATGCAGGCTCATGTAGGAACTGGGATTTTATTCAAAAGGCAACGGGAAGCTGTTTTACAGTTTTAAGCAGGCTATAGACATTAGATTTTTCTTTTCTAAAAAATTACTCTAGCTTCTCTGTTGGAGAATCAACTGGAGCCAATATAATAGTCTAAGTTGTCACAGATGGTCCCCTTTTGCTACAAACACAAAAATGCTGTATACTACACAACATGTTTTTATTTAAAAGAAAAAATACATCACAGAACTTAAAAGAAAGCAAAAAGAGATGTAGAAAGCAAATCCAAGGGGTACTCTACCTGAATGTGTGCTGGGGATTTGATTCCTAAACACATTTGAAGACAAGATCACCGAAATAAAGTTCAGAGTGTGGAAAGGATGGTCCACATGGTAACAGAGGATTAGAAAAAACTCAGCCTACTGCTTTGTAAAAGCAGTAAGGAAGACTGTTATCTCTACTTGAGGCCTGTATCATACATGGCGGTGAGATCTAAATTTATATTACAAGTTTAAAAAATTACCTTAAATCTGGTTTAAAGCAAATGAAACTTCTAGGGACCAGCAAAACCAATCTGTAGTCTCTCAATCCAAGATATAAAGGACTCTCACAGAACTTTTTTGAAGATAAACTCCCAATAAAATATACATTATTTGAAGAAACCAGTCACCATGAGGGAGAGCTAACAGAAACAACAAACAGTAGATTTAGAAGCTTGCAAATTGGAAATTATAACTTTATACAGATGTTGTCTTTTACCATAATCTTGCTCATGCTTGGTTCTCATTCAGGGTTAATGCAAAACTTTTTAAAATACCTTAATTTCCATCTCTATTAAGATTACTGATAATTCTTGAAATCTACCCAAAGTGAGCTAAAGAAAGTTTATGTATAAAATTTAACATGGGGCATACAAGGTGGTTCATTTTTATTAGATGGAACTAGATAGCTGAGGCCTGTAAATGGCAAACTGAATTAACTACCAGAATGTACCGATCCTCATCTACTATTTTGAAGCTAGATTATCTGTATACTTTAACGTATTTAGTCTAGCTTCAAAAACTGGATGAATCTGGCTCCTCCAATCCTTTTGGATAGCATTTTTTTTTAATGTTAGGAAAAATGAGTCCACATTTAAAATGAAGAGTTTGTGCACACCTAAATTTAAGAAATCGCTTTTAAGTTTAAAAGCTTAAAGGTTACAAAGAAAATTCCAAACACCCGTCACCTTCTAATCACCTATTTAAGCTTGAAATATTCATTCCAACTCTTTTCTTAGTGTACTATTTTATTTTTAGTCTACTCCTTTATTTTAATTTGTTTAAAAGTATTGACACACTAAAACCAAAAGCCACACATGTGATTTCTAAATGTAAGCCAAAATAACTGGTTTTAAAAATGCAAAACAGTGAAAAGAGAAACACGAAAAATTAAGTGGTCTCATTTAAATCATCTTGATCTATATGTACTTTGACAACGTTTGCATCTTTTAATCTCCAAAATCTTGCTTAAAATGAGAAAATGGAAGCCCAGAGTGGTAACGTGTTCAAGGTAGTACCAGAACATTGAAATCAGGACTCCAGGCGGGAGAAGCCTAGGAAGTGTTTTCCCATCCCCCAGCGCCGACGTTTTTACATTGCCTTCTCTGAACATAAAAACAGAGGACAGATCATTTTTAAGAGGAGGAATTTAGACATCCCTTAGGAGAAAGGTTACAGATTAGCGAGAATCTTTCTCAAAATCGAAGAACCAAGTCCCAATCCACAGAAATCTAGGAGTCGCTACAGCCTGAGGGAGACCTGGCTACGCTGTTACACGTGTCTGTTCCCTTTCCACTATTATACCCCAGTCCTCTGAAATGATTCTTTATAATTAAAAGCCTAAATCTGAACATTCTTGAGTCAACTTGCGGGATGATTTCAGTGCAGTTTTGGAAGAAGCCTCTACAAGCCACGCAGCGAAACCCTCCACCACCAACACGTAGAGTGCTCCGCCCCAATAAATTCAGAGGGCGCCAAGAAGCAGCTCTGTCCTCCCTTTTCCGCCACCGACTCGTAGTCACTTCCTCACTGCCTGTTTATCTCCACCTTTATTTCCATCGCTATTTCCCCCTTTACCTCTTGAAGCGATAACCCAACAAGCATAGGAGACAGGGAGAAAGAGCAGCCAGGTCAGGGGAAATGAATGTCTGCGAGGCCACGATTTCTTCATGCAGTTTGTCCGGCACTGACGGAGAGAGCCTCGAAGAGAGCCGGGTCCTGCTGCAGGGGAGAGGGGGCCTTGCGTCCAGAGCTCGATGCGTTGATTGGTTGGTCAGCCGCGGCAGGGGAAGAACCCGGATGTGCCTGGGTAGCTGTGTTGGCAATTGGGGCTCTGAGGTTTGGGCGTTCTAGGCGTGCTGGCAAGTCGAGGCGGATGGCGCAGGGTTGGGCCGGCTTCTCTGAGGAGGAGCTGAGGCGATTAAAGCAGACTAAAGGTAAAGGGACGGGTCTGCACAGATTTAATTCTTGGGTCTGTTAAGGGGAAGGGGTGGGGCTGCAGTTTTTGAGGGGAAGGGGGCGGGGAAAAGGGTTATCTGTGTTAGGGGAAGGAGCTATAAGTGGGAGGAGTGGATTGAGAGGGCGCCAGAAATGGATGTACTTGGAGCCACGCCTGGGGGAGGGGGGCGGGCACAGAGGACTGGGGTCTACTTTTAGAAAAGAGACTTCAAGTATTTATTTCAAGGATTTGACTTTTTCCGGTGAAAGGAAGGGGACTTGGGAGTGGAAGTGACCTATTAGGAGGATTGCTGCATAGATCGGTGGTTGGAGGGTTGGGGTCTGAGTAAAGGAAGGAGAAGGGGCACACACCATATTAAATTTGTGATGAATTTATAGAAGCAGGCAATGATTGGGAAAAAGGAGCACAGGAGTCTGAATAAATGCAAAAAGTTGGTGCTTTTCATAAGACATCTGGAGTCTTGCTTTTACTTGCCAGGTGATTTTTGCAGTTCTTTCCAACTCTTGAGAGTCAGCAAACCAAAAGGGTCTTTGAGAAGTTAGATGTGAAATATCTAGCTACCTATCTACGCCTCTGTCCATCCATCCATCCATATCTACTGACTTTAGTGTAAGCTAAAATTTTGTGCTTCCTTCTCCAGCTTTTTAACGTAATCATTGAATGGACTTGTACTATTTTGTTATCTTTTAATGAAGAAATTAAGTTTGCTGATACTTTGTGAGAAACTCTTGGTGATATAAACTGTGCTTTGATTGTGGTTGAAATTTCGTAAAGTTCTGTATGGTGATCCTGGTAATGCACACCACTTCTGTGAGCTTACACCATTCTTGGTGCCATAACTTACACATTCTGGGAGAAAATTAAATTAGCTCTGCCATACCTTTAATTAGAGTATGTGAGAAAATTGGATGTTTTCTCAGGTAAGCCTGTGCATTTTTAGCATGGTTGTGAAAATAATCTAGGGCTGACAAGTGGAAAAGGAAGTAAATTTGTAACGTAAGGCCAGTGTAGATTATGTAGATCGAGGAAATTTTGACTGGTCCAGAGGCCTTTAAAAACTATATCATAAAAGTTACACTACACTTTGTAATTAACTGACATTCCCATGTTCAGATGTATGGAGTACTAGTACCCCTGCTCTGGTCTGACCAGAAGTTATGGGTATCAGCTTCTGCATTAGGGATGCTGATATGAACAAAGCGTCATCCCTGCCTTCAAAGAGCTTATAGTCTAATGAAGAGACAAACTATGATATAATGTGATAGTAGATGTTGTACAAGAGTTTGCTACAGAATTAGCAGGAACTTTACTGTGCTGGTGGTTGGGTGGAGCTTGGCAAAATTTCACAGAGATTATGTGTTAGCAGAGGTGAGTTTGCCAGGGGAAAGAAGACTTAATGTAGAAGTCTAAATTAAACATTAGATTCATTATGTGGAAGTATGTTTCTAAATAGCTTTGTAATTTGGCATAGAGAGGGGGTGGAAGGACCTTAATTTAAAGACCTGTCATTTCAGTGAGAGGTTAGAGCATAGACGCAACTCACTAGTCTTTGACCACCTTAAGAAAACATCTCAACATCTTTGTATACTCATAGCCAAACACAGTGATTGGTATATAGAAGATCTCCCAGCTCTGCCTCTAAATCTTTTTGTCTTGGAGTTCTTATTTATAAAACTAAAACAGCTGAGTCTTTAATTTTTAAGGCTCCTTCCAGCTGTTCTCCAGCCTTAAAAATATATTTAAATGATCTATGAAGATGGGGTTGGTTGCCAGCAAAAATAAATACAACACTACTCTAGAGAAACCCATATGGGCATTTGGGAAAGTCAAAAAGTTCTTAATAATCTTGTTTATATTGTTTATAATATTAAAAAGCTGGAAACAACCCAAGTGTTCATTAACAAGGGAGTGGATAAATAAATAGTGGTATAATCATCCACTGAGCTACTATACAGCTAGTGGGAATATATGAACTATAGTCACATGTATTAACATGTATAAATTTCATAAACTTAACATCTGAAAAGAACAAATTGCAGAAGAATATATACAGTCTGATACCATTTATAGAAGTTCAAAATCATACAAAGCAGGTATATTCTTTTAGGAATATAGGAAATATATAAAGAAAATCAAAGGAATGAAACACAAAATTCAGGGTGGTGGGAAGGCAAGGGAATATGAACAAGAAGGGGCAAATACACTTTCAGAAGTACTGATAATTATGAAATCAGATTCAGCCAAGTTAAGCTGCTGTAACACATATCCCTAAAGTATCAGTTGTTTGAAATAATAAAGATCTCTTTTTCACTCTAGTTTCATGTCTTCCATGGGTTGACATGGTCACTACACACCATGATTTGGTATTGTCATAGGAGTTCACCATGGCAGGAGAAGACTGAGAATTGAGCATTGGCAATTAAATGCTTCCACCACTAAATGACAGGTGTCACTCCTACTTATGTTTCATTTAGCAAAAGTAAGTCATATGACTTGGAGGACAGGAAGTAAAATTATCTTGTGTGTTCCAAAAGAGGGGTAATGTGTCAATCCTTGAACATCAGTTATGTCTCCTGTAGTCATGTTTTATTAAACTGTGTCATGAGTTTTTATAATTCATACAAGTTGGATGTGTATATGTAACAGAGACATACATATTATTTAATGTATAGTTTATTTCATAATGAAAAAAATTGTACATAAATAGTGCTGTCAATTTCTAGTTAAAGAAAATATGAGTTCTTTATTCTTTTTTTTTTAAATTTTATTTAGTTTTGGCTGCATCGGGTCTTCGTTGCTGCGTTCGGGCTTCCTCTAGTTGTGGCAGGCGGGGCCTACTCTTCATCGCGGTGCATGAGCTTCTCATTGTGGTGGCTTCTCTTGTTGTGGAGCATGGGCTCTAGCCACGTAGGATTCAGTAGTTGCAGCATGTGGGCTCAGTAGTGTGGCATGCAGCTCTCTAGTTGTGGAGAACAGGCTCAGTAGTTGTGGCACACTCGCTTAGTTGTTCCATGGCATGTGCGATCTTCCTGGACCAGGGATCGAACCTATGTCCCCTGCATTGGCAGGCAGATTCTTAACCACTGTGTCCCAGAGGAAGTCCTGAGTTCTTTTTTCTTGATACTAGTTCTTTGCTAGTTATATTATGAATATCTTCTCACAGTATGTAATTTATCTTTTAACTTTTATCTTTTAATGAAGAAAGTAATTTTAATATGGACAAATTTGTTAGTTCTTCTTTTATAGTCAACATTTTCTGTGTTTTAAGAAATTAGCACCCTACTATAAGGTTCTAAAAGATATTAATCCCTTGGGCTTCCCTGGTGGCGCAGTGGTTGAGAATCTGCCTGCCAATGCAGGGGACACGGGTTCGAGCCCTGGTCTGGGAAGATCCCACATGCCGCAGAGCAACTGGGCCCGTGAGCCACAACTACTGAGCCTGAGCGTCTGGAGCCTGTGCTCCGCAACAAGAGAGGCCGCGATAGTGACAGGCCCGCGCACCGCGATGAAGAGTGGCCCCCACTCGCCGCAACTGGAGAAAGCCCTCACACAGAAACGAAGACCCAACACAGCCAAAAATAAAAATAATAAATAAATAATAAATTAAAAAACTTAAAAAAAAAAAAAGATATTAATCCCTATTTTCAATTAAGAGTTTTTAAAAATCGTTTTTATTATAAGCTGTAACAGATTCAAAACATTGCATAAAGAAATGTGTTTCTGATGTGTTTTAAAGTGTTGATTTGACAGTTAAGTCCTTAATCCATTTGGTGAGTGTTTTGTTTGTTTTTATATGGTATGAGGGATAGATCTGATTTCATCTTTTCCATATAGATAACCATTTTTCCCCCGGGTCCATTTATTGAAGAGATCCCACCTTTTGTTGTTGATCTGCTATGCTACCTCTGTTGTATACCAGTGCTTCAAACATGTATGAGCTTGTTTCTCTGTTCTTTATTCTAATCCATTGGTCGTTTTATCTATTCCTGCACCAATACCACAGTGTTTTAAAGTTTTGCAATATTCCTGATAGCTAGTAGTCTAGTCCCCTTGTTCTTTTTCTTTGGAAGTTTCCTTGCTATTCTTGAGCTTTTACCCCTTCATATAAAATTTTTGTGATTTTACCAAATTTCATGGAAAACCCATGAAAACTGAGAGTTGAAATGTTTATTGGCATTGCATTGAGTCTTTAGATCAATTTGGGGAGATTTCACATTTTCACATTGTGAACACTACCACTAACCCAGTATGTGTCTTCATTTATTTAGGTCTTCTTTAATATCTTCTAATAAAATTTTAGAATTTTTCCTGTAGAAGTTTTGAACACCCTCTTGCTACATTTGTTCCTAGATACTTGATACTTTCTAGTATTGAAATATCTTCTCTTTAATTATGTTTTCCAATTACTGCTGACATATGAAGAAAACAAACAAGCCAAAAGAAAAATCAACAAAAGATATGAATATATATTTCTTATAAAAGGAAATATGAAGAGATGCTTATCACCATCAACAAACAGAATTGCAAATCAGGACCACAGTGAGACACTACTTCATACCCATTTGACTGACAAAAATCAAAGTCTGATACTATTATATATTGAAGAGAAACTGCATCCACAGGAACTTATACATTGCCAGAGAGAATGCACTTTGGAAAGCAATTTGACGTTTCTCCTAAAGTTATACTTTATGACACAACAGTTCTTAGATGGTATCCAAGGTAAATTCTTGTACCTATACAAGAGGAGACATAACAGCAATATTCACCAAAGCAAAAACCTGGATCCAATCTAAATGTCCATCAAAGGAAGAAGATGAATAGACTCTGGTTTATTAATACAATAGAATATTATACAGCATTAAAATTGAATGGCTGAAGCAACATGAACAATATGGATGAATATTGGCAATATCATATTAAGTTATAGAAGATTACATCCACCATGACACCCTTTATATAAAGTTAAAACAAACTAAAATTTTGAAGAAATATTTGTAGATGCAGTATGACATAAAAAGCAAAGGAAAGGAATGATCAACACATGATTCAAATGATGGTTGTCTTGGTAGGAGAAAGTAGAGCTTAAAGGATATAGAACAAAGTTCACAGACTCAGCCTCTTGGATTGATTTAACCCAGATATGTGTTTGTCTTTTCATTTTAATTTTCCTTTTTTGGATTATCTAATCTTTAAATTTCTTTTTAAATTAATAGTGGTGAAAATACTTCTAGTTCACTTCTCTTCCCAGTATATTCCTATTGCCCTTGTTTTTGGATCAGACCAAGTGCTAGTTCAGCATTGAATTGTGAGCAGAAGTGTTATGTCACTACTGGGTCAGAGCAATTAATTGCTGAACCAGGACCTTCCTGAGCTCTCTTCTCACCTGCCATGGGAGCTAGCAACACTAAATGGCTGTGCAGTCAGCCTGGAGCCCTAAGAGACTGATCAGCAGAAAGCTGCTGCTGGCCTTCAGTTGGCACGTGGCATTAATGAGAAATAAACCTTTGTTGTTTGAAACCACAAAGATTCCAGGGTTCTTTGCCTCTACAGCATAACCTAGATTTTCTTGATTGATGCAATTCCCTATATTTTACATAAAAATCTGAATTTTTCTGGTGAAAAATCAAAATGTCTGATAACACTGACCTAAATTTTTTAGTGACAGCTGCCATTTTTAATGGCTAGAGGTGGCTATGGATTGCCCCCTTTAAACTGTACTTGTGCTCCCAGTTTACCACAGTCTTCTGGATAATTGCAGCTCCCGATATAAGTATGTAAAACAGTATGTTCCTTTTCTTTCCAGTTCTTCCTAAAAACCTAATTTTTTTTAAGAGCAATTTTAGGTTCATGGCAAAATTATGAGGAAGATACAGAGGTTTCCCATATACTCCCTGCCCCCACACGTACATAGCCACCCCCATTATCAACATCTTCCACCAGAGTGGCACATTGGTTATAACCTACATTGACCCATCATTATCACCCAAGTCTGTAGTTTACATTAGGGTTCACTCTTGGTGTTGTACATGCTATGGGTTTGGACAAATGCATAATGTCATGTATCTGTTATAGTATACAGAGTATTTTCACTGCCCTAAACATCCTCTTTTCTCTGCCTATTCATCCCTTCTCTCCTCAATCCTTAGCAGTCACTGATCTTTTTACTGTTTCCATAGTTTTGCCTTTTCCAGAACGTCATATAGTTGAAATCATACAGTATATAGCCTTTTCAGATTGTTTTCTCTCACTTAGTAGTATGCAGTTAAGGTTCCTCCATGCTCTATGTGGCTTGACAGCTTATTTCTTTTATTTTTAGCATTGAATAATATTCCATTGTCTGTGTGTACCACAGTTTATCCATTCACCTACTGAAGGACATCTTGGTTGCTTCGAGGTTTTGGCAATTATGAGTAAAGTTTCTATAAACATCCGTGCTCAGGTTTTCGTGTGGACGTGAGTTTTTATTGCCTTTAAAATACCAGTGAGCACGATTGCTATATCGTATGGTAAGAGTATGTTTAGTTTTGTGAGAAACCACCAAACTGTCTTCCAAAGTGACACCATTTTGCATTCCCACCAACAACGAAAGAGTTCTGGTTGCTCCACAACCTCACCAGCATTTGGTGTTGTCAGTTTTACAGATTTTTGGCCATTCTAATAGTTGTGTAGTGGTATCTTGTTTTAATTTGCATTTCCCTGATGGCATGTGATTTGGAATCTTTTCATATGCATATTTGCTGTATGTATATCTTCTTTGGTGACAGGGTGCCTGTTAAAGGTCTTTGGCCCATTTTTTATTCAGGTTGTTTTCTTACTATTGAGTTTTTAGAGTTCTTTGTATACTTTAGATAACAGTCCTTTTTTATCAGAGGTGTCTGTTGCAAATGTTTTCTCCCAGTTTGTGACTTGTCTTCTCATTCCTTTGACATTGTCTTCCACAGAGCAGAAGTTTTTAATTTTAATGAAATTCAGTTTATCAGTTATCTCTTTTATGAATAGTGCCTTTTGGTGTTATATCTAAAAAAGTCATTGCTGTGCCTGAGATCATCTAGATTTTCTCCTAGAAATTTTGTCGTCTTCTAGGAATTTTATAGTTTGGACTTTTGCATTAGGTCTATAATCCATTTTGAGTGAGAGGCATAAGGTCTGTGTCTAGATTTATTTGTTTTTGCTTGAGGATGTCCAGTTGTTCCAGCACCAGTTGTTGAAAAGAATATTTTTATTCCATCGTATTGCCTTTGCACCCTTGCCGAAGATCAGTTGACTGTATTAATATGGGCCTATTTCTGGGCTCTGTTCTATTCCATTGATCTCTATTCTATTCTTCTGCTGATACCCACTGTAGCTTTATAGTCAGTATTAAAGTCAAGTAGTGCCAGTCCAGCTTTGTTCTTCAATATTATGTGGGTTATTTTGGGTCTTTTGCCTCTCTGTATAAACTTGAGAATCATTTTGTCAATATCCATAAAATAACTTGCTGGGATTTTGATTGGTATTGCGGTCAATCTATAGATCAAGTTAGGATGAACTGACATTGACATCTTGACAATGCTGAGTCTTCTTACCAATGAATATGGGATATCTCTCCATTTATTTCGTTCCCTGATTTCATTCGAGTTTTGTAGTTTTCCTCACAGATCTTGTACATATTTTGTTAGATTTATACCTAAGTAATTCTTTTTTTTTTTTTGAGTGCTAATGTAAATGTTACTGTGTTTTTTATATCAAATTCCACTTGTTCCTTGCCGCTAGGAAAGTAATTGATTTTTGTACATTAATCTTGTATTCTGTAACCTTGCTATAATGACTTATTAGTTCCAAGAGTTTTTTGGTCATATGTTTAATTCTTAAGTGACCTGATTTGTTGTTTGGGAGTTTAAAAGTTAGCATTTTTAACCTTATAGGTAGGTTCTGTGAAAATGCAAAATAAAATGGAAGCTGCATTACTGACTTTCAGAGGGGTATTAATAATTCAGCTAACAAGTGTAACTGAAAGGTAAGCAGGCTCAATGACATTTTCTGATGGTGTGAATAAAGATCAGTAGCCAAGAATAAGTTTCTGTTGCAAGATATAGTACTCTACTTTGTGTTTCTGTCTAAAGTCAACAATAACATTTTACTTTTGATTGTATGTCTTTGAAAATATTTTCTTTAATTCTTACACCAACTCCATGAGTTAAGTAGAGCAAGTACATTTTCAACCAGTTTGACAGATGAAGAAACTGAGGTATAGAATAATTAATTGACTTGCCTAAGGTTACTGAGGTGTGGAGAAAAACAACACCAGAACTTTGACTACAAAGCTTTTAACTCTCCTTTCGGAAATTTAAATATTAAGCTTATGTTGTTTCAAAGGTCAATATGCAGGATTTTAAAAAACCCATTTAGTTCATTTATAAGAACTTATCATAGTTTCATTTCTCAGGCATTTTGTAAAGAATATCTCTTACAGATCTTATTAAGTATAGTATGAATGTGAGTCAAGATTCTCCAGTTGTCTGACCTACAAGGTTAATACTGGTATGGACAATCCAAAAAGTACAATGGAAGTGTTATCATTTAGTTCGTAATGCTTTTTAAAAAAATTTCTCCCAATTGTTTTATCTTCCTCTATTGCTTTGCTCAGGCTGCTATTAAAATTAACTTGCATACATTGATTAAAGGCTAACTACACTTTGGGGAACACAGCCCTGGACTGTTTGGAAGATGAAAGAAAACAATTTAGGGTTAACTAACATTCCTAAAATTAAGAGACTTCATTCAGCTATACTTTGTGTATCATGTCTACCTATGTATCAAATTACCCTAAGATCTGTTAAAATTTAAGAAAGGTGAAGCCCATTTGAAAACAACCACCATTTTATTTCAGAAGAACAGACAGAACCATAAATCAAATTTAAGACATATCAGAGAATTCATTTGTCTACCTACTTTGGTCATATTAGATTCTTCTGGCAGTTAGCAAATCAAGTTGAAACCTTGCTTTGTATTCTAAGGCCTAGCTCACAGACAAATGGACTTCCTCAAAGATAATTGAGAACTAAGGTAGTTTTTGTTAAATATTAATGGTATGATCGGAGAACTGTCAAAACTCTGCAAGAAGATGGCTGTTTTTCCCTGGGATTTTAAGAAAGAGAAGGGGAGAAAAACCCTGCAAAATTATCAGAGTTTAATGTTAATGCTTTATTTTCTTAGAGAAATTATAATTATTTGCTGCTCACACAAAGGAATTTTTCTCCATTCTCTTTTTTTATATAGATCCATTTGAACCACAGCGGCGTCTTGTCCCTGTGAAGAAAAGTCGACAACAACTTCAGCGAGAAAAAGCCCTTCAAGAGCAAAGCCAAAAACTTGGACTTCAAGATGGATCAACCTCATTACCTCCAGAGCAGCTGCTTTCTGCACCAAAACAAAGATTTAATACTCAAAGACCATGTTCTTCTCCCCCGACTCCCCCTACACTCACCTCTCCTATTGGTGATGGAAAACCACAGGGTATTGAAAGTCAACCAAGGGAACTAGGACTTAAGAATTCCCATGAAGGTCACAAAAATGCTGAGGTTCTACCTCCAAAACCAGATTGCAAATTGGAAAAAAAGAAAGTGGAATTGTTAGTAAGTCTATATATCCATGAGACTTTTTTCCATTTTACCTTTTTTTTCCCATTGGGCTTTGAAGAAATACAGTTTTAACATTTTGTTTGTTTTATATTCTAACATAGAAATGTAATGAATAAACTATTGAAAAATAGGTACCACCTAAATATAAGTAGCAGTGTTATGCACTTCTTATGTTTTATGTTATTTAGTCTTTGCAACAGTCTTACAATGCATGTTCATTATTTTCACTTTACAGATGAGATATCTTGGACTCAAAAGATACTGTATTCCCAAAGTGAATACACCACTAATAAGTAGCAGAGGTGGGGTTCACATTACAAGACTCTGGATCCAGAGTCTATGCCCTTTACACTCACCAGAACCAGTTCTTATATGCATAGTACTCCTCCCCAAATTGAACCCATTCTTTCAACTTCCACATTGCATCTTCATTGGCCCAGAAAAGGGTACTCCTGAAGAGACATGAAGGGATGGTCAAAGGAAAGAGTATTGGAAATTGAGAGGACTAATTAAATAATTCAGCTGCATCATTAGATTTCTTTATTTAATGTGTTTGTATTAGAAACCACCTCCAGAATTTGGTTTAGCCACATTTTTGTGGAAATTACCATTCTATGACTTGTGAATTCTTATAATCAGAATTTTTTTTTATTATATAGTTTATGTTTGAATATCCGTTCTTTATTTCCTCCTGATTTATCACTCACAGGGAAGAAAGAATGGTATTTGTTTCTGTTTTCCATTTTCCAAGTCTTTCTTTTTCAAAGTGTTTTATGTTTTTTCTCATCTCACCTATTTTTCCAGTCTCTGCTAATCCAGATTCTGTACTGAGTTTTAAGTGTTTCCTGCCCACCAGGGGTTTACAGCCAAGAAATCATTTTGACAAGAGATAGAAAGCCACATGAAGTATGAGACCCAAATTAAACAAGTGCATACGTTTAATGTCTTAAGTGTAGTTTACCAGCAAAGTCCTGAGACAAGTTGTTGGGGGGGATGTGTAAATTGAGCTGGAGAATTTAGACTGAATGTCATCAGGAAAATTATTCTCTTTTTAGGTACTTGAGAAAATATTCATAGAAGACATGTAATCTCAGGAACTGTTGTTAAAACGGAGAAATTCTGAGGCTCTAAGAGGGGGAAAGGAAAACTATATACTAGAGAAGGTCAGAGATGACATTTCACTTTTCTGAAAGAGGCACAAGATAAGCCAGAAAATAGTAGAGAATTAAGGAAGTGAAGAAGGACTTGGAAACAGAAGATGTCTGCCTAGTGAGTTCCTTGATGCTGTAATACACCACCAAGACCCCTGAAGGAGAGATGCCCTGATAAAAATAATGGTTAGAGAAAATCCAGATGTCACTGTTGCACACCATTTGGGTGCTGGGTGAGCTGGAATTAAGGTATCTGGGGAGGAGGTGCCTGCAGATAGTAAAAATGAGAGAGGACCAATGCCAGCACTAAGGTGGAGGCTGTAGGAATGGAGAGAAAAGGATAATTTTGCAAGTGGTTACTAGGTCTGGGAATAGAGTTTTTTGATATAATGGCTGTGAGAAATGACAGTAATAGGAACAAATAGCTTTGTCATTACCTTGTTTAATTTGAGTTGACATTAAGTTCATGAATTTACAGGAAATTTTAATATATTTCTTTTAGAATTGGAAAGATTGGAAGACAATTGATGTTTGCAGATCTTTGGAGTTTTTCTTCAGCCCAGCATTCAAGTCTAAGTTCATAGTGTTTCACTCTGTTTAAAATGTTTAAGAGCTAGAAAGAAGTGAGCAAATTGTAAGAGAATGTATGAAATAAACATTGCTTATTGTGCTAAGGGTTATTACATGGTGAAGATGTGTATTATAGAAAACTATAAAAGATATGAAATTAGTTACAGAACAACTTATTATTTTGCTTTCTATTTTGCATATAACACATGATTAACTTAAACAAGTTTCTTTGTACTCCTAAAAAATGCCATAGTACTCTGGCTTCCAGTTTGGGTTCCTAGATTATATATGTATAATGTATTTCAAAGGGCCAATTTATGTAAGCCTTCGTTACTTCAAATCATAGTCTTTGTTCCTATTAAAACAAAATAATGAGCTACAGATGGGTTCCTTTTAAGGGGACTTTTGAAAGAAAATATATATAATCTGGTTGATTAAATTTTATGCTTAGGAACTGAAACTGGTAAGATGTGAGTGGGGTTTCAGAAACTCACTTTTATACTTTTGCTCCCTAGGCAAGAAAAATCTCGTTGGGAAGTCCTCCAACAAGAACAACGGCTAATGGAAGAGAAAAATAAACGTAAGAAAGCTCTTTTGGCTAAAGCTATTGCAGAAAGGTGAGGCACCTGAACCAGGAGAGGTTGTTTGTAACCTGTAATTAGTTTTGTCATGTTTTATATTTATTTTCCTATGTCTGTTCTAATAAATGGCGTTTTCTCTACAGCCATTACTTTTAAGACCTACTAAAAAAATTATGCTTTACAAATGATACTGAAATTACAGTCTTAATTTATTAAGGAGGGTTTTTTAAGCATAGATTATAATGTATTTATAAATACAGGGGCAATTAAAACTTAAGGATCATCGTCAGTGTTTTTAGTTTTAACCATCTACACATTCATAAGGAAGCAGTAAATAGCTATCAACATAAGTAAATTAGCAACAAATGCAGGTTTTAATTTTCACATAGGCCTTAATCATCTGACACGTAGAGGAATAAGATTATTCCACATAAGTGACTTATACACCCACAAATCCTAATTGTATTTTCTATGGCCATTTTACTTAAATAATGTATCCTGCCCCCACTGATAAAAGATACATGATATAATTTAACTTTTTATCCATGACTGTGGGTCACCATTATGAGCATTGTCCCATACTGTATACAATTCAGTTTTTCTCTCACCTTCCAGAGTGAGCTTGTCAGCGATCCCTTTTCCTTTACTGCACTGTACAAGCCTTGAACAACAACATTCCTATTTGAGCCACTTTTCCCATCCCTCACCCACTCTTCCCTCTTTGTAGTTTCTAGTGTGCTGTGGCCTTAGGAAACCAAGCTCAGTCCGTAAAGCAATGATTGAGGGATAGTGAGAACTAAATGCAAGCAAGTATTCAGAGGCATTTTCTTTTTAGATCTCCAGAAAAGTCTGGCAAAACTATTACTCATTAAAGCTGGTGTATGTGTCAGGGGGAGAGGAAGGAATAGGGATGGAGAGAAAGGCACGTGGGTATAAGAGTAATTCAGGATTTTATCTGCCAAAAGGATATATGTATTTGAAAATAATGATTTTTTTTTTCTCTTACTGGTACACCTTGATCTTTCATGAAGCATAGGAAATACTCAACTTACTGAACTTATGTTTCAAGAAGAAAAACAATGTGATTATTGAAAAATGATTATTGAAAAGCATTTTAGTAGTCTTCAGTTTGGAAGAGGTTGGGGAGGCTGTTTACTCGGGATTTTACAAAAAGATTTACAGGCTCAGCACTTACTCTTCTCTACGTGCTTTTGATTTAAGACAGAAAGTATTACTGTAGACAGAAGTTTAAGGAAATATAACCTGATTAGATTATTACTAAATGGATAGTGAATCACTTGAAGTAAAAAGATCACGTGGTTAACTTTTCTGGGCAGAAAATAAGGGTAAATGCATAATGGAGTAGAAATCAGGAGAATGTAAGTTGCAGTATAGTGGTTTTATTGGGAGTTTTATTCTCCTGTGAGAATGTGTATGAAATTTTGAAATGAGTGGAATTGTGATTAAAGGTTGGCTTTTGTATTTGTTTATTCTGTTTCTTAAGTAGCTGATGTACTTGGGGTTGGAGAGAAGGCTGAGGTTGCTTTTAAGCAAAGGAACAAAAAGAGTGTTTGGTTTTGAGCCCCAGAAAGAAGAATTTTGAGGACCTGTAGTTTTCCTAGAGAAGAGGAATCAAAGAAGTTTGGGGAAATGAATCTTAAGAAAATTAAAATTGATTGACATATACACGCTACTATATATAAAATAGATAACTAATAAAGACCTATGGTATAGCACAGGGAACTCTACTCAATACTCTGTAATGGCCTATATGGGAAAAGAATCTAAAAAAGAGTGAATATATGTATATGTATAACTGATTCACTTTGCTGTACATCTGAAACTAACACAACATTGTAAATCAACTATACCCCAATAAAAATTATTAAAAAAAAAAAAAACAAGTAGATGTTCTCAGACATATAAAGAAATGGTGTTTAATGTAGGCATCTGTTCTTGGCATCCACTAAGTATCAGACAAATGAAAGTAGGCTTATCAAGAAGAGTTTAAGGCTGGAATTTGGAAAGCTGTGTTCAGTATTCCAGCATATCCAGTTCTCTATACAGATACATCCCTTTAGTGCTTATTCTCATCCTTATGGAATGACTATAGGCCTATGAGTGAACTCTCTATTGGTATTTTTTTTAATTACTTTTTTTCTTGTGTATAAAAAAGTATATACTAATATATAATTTGGACTAGTAAGGAGGAAAAGTGCAAATGCAGTTTTAGAGACATACCAAAATGTTACTAGCATTTGTTTTATCTCAATTTTTCTGTTTTTTTTTTTTTAATTCTTAAAAATTACACATTATAATCATATTGTATATACAGTGGCTTGCTTTTTTCACTTATATTGTGTATGGATACATGATTTTAAAATGTTTTTATTTTTCCACTCATATTCCTCATTTTATAGATCTAAAAGAACTCAGGCAGAAACCATGAAACTAAAGAGGATCCAGAAGGAGTTACAGGCTTTAGATGACATGGTGTCAGCTGACATTGGAATCCTCAGGAACCGGATTGATCAGGCCAGCCTTGACTATTCATATGCTTGGTAAGTTGAGGAAATGGAACTCTGAACAAGGAGTTTAATTTAGTTAACGTTTATTGCTAGCTAGGCCAGGGCATTTATATATATCATCATTAAGCCTCATAATGACCCTGTTAGGCGCTGTATTTATTCCAGTTTTATACTAAATCAAGTATCTCCTTTTTGAAGTCTTCCTTAACTCTGCCCTACCCATTAACCTTGTTTATATCCCTGTTAGAGCATTTCTTGCATTATTTATTTACATTTTAGTCTTTCCTGCTAAACCATCAGCTGTTTAACGTTTGAGACTCTTTAAATGTCTAAATGACTTGCCCCAGAACTCTAGGTATTATTCTAACACCAAGTCTATGCTCTTTCCTTTAGAAATTTTGATTATGTGAGATGGTATAGGAACTAGCCTATTTCTCATTTCAGTTTTCATCAAAGAAAGGAGATCTAGTTTATTTTTTAAAACCTTTGAGTATTTGAAAGAAAATACCACTTTGTCTTGAAAGCTTGAAGTTTTTTTGTTTTTTTGTTTTTTTTCAATTATACTCTATATAAAATGGTTTGCTATCATGTGTTTCCTTGGTTTCAATGATTGGCATTTTTTTAAAGAGAAAAAATCATCATTGCATATTCTCAAAACAAACTAACACATGTAAAGAATTACATGAACTTTGCAAACAGATAAAAGCAAAAAATTAAGCCCAATTTCAGGGTTTTCAGTCCTTTCTACGTTGCTTTAATCATCCTGGTTTGTCTTTTTTCACAAGGGAATGCTGTGTTAATGACTCAGTTTTGCATCTTTCTCTGTAACACTAGAAATCAATCAGAGTGCCGCATTAGTCCAGGGTAAACCACAGCATCAGAATGTTTATATAACAATTTAATAAAGCGGAAATGCTTGATTGTGGTTTTTAATTCACTGTTTATTGTTTAAGAAAGAGGTTTGTGGTGTCCTTGTGATTTTTGTAATTGTTGTTTGACCATATGCTATTAGACCTAATGGGTTGCTTTTATTAATTAACTGTGTAAATTAATGCCATCAGTAGCTGATAACTGGTGGTTCCATTTCTATTAATAAAGTCATTAAGGAGGTGACCAAGATTTTATTAAGATTAAACTAAGCCTAGATTTTTAGCACATTTTATTCTCTGTAACTTAAGTTTGCCAGAGGAACATTTTTATGCCTTTGTAGCTCCTTAAATGAATAATTCCGGTTATTCTGGATATCTCCACAGAAAAATCATTGGATCGTGTTTTAATTCTGTCCTAGGGGAGGCTGGAGAGGATGCCTTTGTACATTGAAAATTATATAAGAAATGTCATAGTTTTAGCCTTCAGAGAACCACAAAGAAGGTGGGATTCTGGTTAAAAGAGAAGACATCCCATAGTATATGAATATTTTTAATGACATTTTAGTACATTTTTATATAGTAAAAAGATTTTATATGGTGAATTTTTGCATCTCTTAAGCTAAAGATGACAGTTTATCATGATACTAGTATTGACATAGATGTATGTGAATATCCTTATCGTATGTGTGAGGTTATTTTTAAAAACATAAGCTCTTGAGTTAAGTCAAAGAGAAGCCACTGACAATTTAGACTAGAACCAGAGTTGTATCTTGTTCATGCATAAGATTAAGACAATATTTTCTAAATTTACATCTGTGGTTATTAAGAAATTATAGATTGGCAATATAGTATTATGGTCTAGATTTCTACTAGAAGGTAATCCCCAGGGCAGTCAGTTTCTGTGGTTCTGTGGGAGATTTCCTTGATTTTTTTTTTTAATAAAAACATTGTAGTTCTGTAGTGGCTGGCATGGTGCTCTGTCCACAAAATGTTCTTGTATACGAATAGGCCAGAATTCATCCTAAAATTGGTTTCTGTAGAGCAGTGTCAGGGTATCCACCTCTGAGGAGATGGCACTTGGAGTGTCCCAGCGGAGAGAGTTGTCACTGCTGCTGCTGTTCACAGCTGTGATTACAGTGCTGCCATGTGCTGCGCAGACCAGCTTGTAAAACTAGAGTGGCTGCCTGTAGAACATTTCTTTAACCCTCAGTATACCAGGAAAAACAATGATCACCATTTGCCATCGATGTTTAATAGACGCTCCCATACGCACATGCACACATACACGTGTAAACATATATACATAAATTTTTAAGTCATTTTATGAATAATTTAAAGAAGTAAGAATAAAGGATTGTGGAAAACACCTTTGTCAAAAAATTTTGTATCAAGTAATGTTTGACTGGAAACATTATAAAAAGCTAAAAGAATATCGTTATATCCTTTCAACCACACAGGATGGTCCAGGTACTTGTAAAATATTGTATGATAAAATTCTTCCTCTTGAAATGATTAATTCTAGGAGAATAACGTATTTCCTTTTTATCCTCAGAAATATATTTTTCACCCATTGATTCTTGAGTTTGAGAAAATTCATCTAGGATGCGTTTTTCTGAAGACTCATACTCTGAGATTTCACTTACATGATCAGTTTCACCATCTAGAATCTAGCCTGCTTCTGCATTTGTATTGATTTGCTAGGGCTGCCATAACAAATTACCAAAAACTGGGTAGCTCAAAACAACAAAAATTTATTCTCTTATGCTTTTGGAAACCAGAAGTCTGATATCAAGGTGTCTGTGGGGTTATTATTCCTTCAGAGACTCTAGGGAAGAATACATTCCTTGCCTCTTCCAGCTTCTTCTGGTGGCTGGAGACATTCCTTGGCTTGTGGCCACACTACTCAGTTCTGGATCTCCATAGTCTCATTGATTCCTCCTGTTTTCTCTCAAAAGTTCCTCTGCCTTTTTCTTAAAAGGATACATGTGATTGCATTTAGGGCCCAGCTGGATAGTCCAGAATAGACCCCTGTCAAAATCTTTAACTTAGTCACATCTTTTGCCATTTAAGGAAATGTTCACAGGTTCTTGGGATTAGGAAATGAGTATCTTTTGTGGGGGGTCTCCACAACATGCATCTTTTGATTTGTCTAATAACTGCAAAGTGTCTTCATCTGTCAATTTTCTTTGTCATTCTGGGTGGAAAATGAAAAGTAATAATTCTCCTCTGAACAGTGAAAGCTAAGAGCAGATTACAAGTGTGGTATTTCCAGTCTTCTTTTATACCTTATTTAAAGGTGATGTAATACTTTGGCAAAACAATAAGGAAACTAAGCAATGATGATTTATTTCATTATAGTATCATCCTTTTAGGTCATTCCATCATTCTCTGTTTTCTTATTATTTTAATTTTTTTTAGCATAAATGTGAATAATTGATGAGTAATGAGTAAATAATTCCTAGGGTGATGAAATGACAAAATGTTTCAAGACATAGGAAAAAATATATTTCAACAATCCCATAACGTGTCTTAGGTTTATAGAAGTGGACCCATATAGTAATTGCAAAATATAATTAAAGTCTATTTTTCAAAATATAAGTAAATTTTCTCTTTGTTCTCTGGAATAATTCTAAGAAAGGATAAAAATTATGATATGTTGATCCTTACAAATAGTTAGAACTGCTCAGGAAAGAAACTGAAGAACTAAGTATTTCAGTGGAACCTAATGACATGCCAAGGGTTAACGGTGTTTTTAAAAAATTTCGGGGAACCAAAACCAAGAGACAGTTTCTAGAATCCTTTAAATAAGATTCATTAAATCATTCAACATTCCTTTAAAATAATAAAACAATTCTGTAATTACATTTCCAGTTCAATTTGTCTTACTGTGTTATGTATAATGCTCTTATTATTCTGTTCCAAAGTATGTCTTCATACTCTGATTTGGTATTATCCCCCTGACCCCCAGACTCATAGTGCAGTTTGTGAAACTAATCAATATTTTGAACATAAATCACTCTGTAAAAATATATATATATATATATATATATATATATATATATATATATGCATGTTTCTGGCCAGAAGGACTTTAAATAAACAAAATGCAGAATCTTCAGTGATTTATCCAGGGTGAAAGATCAATGGAAACCTAGGGACCTATTTGCAAATTTTAATTTCAATTCAGCATTCATGAGCCCATTCAGTAAATCTTTACTAACTGACTTTGGCTGAGGGAGACCACAGACTTGCAGAGAAGGGAGGTTTGGGCTGGGGGGTGAGACAAGATATGTATACCTATAGAGAATGTTGTCAGAGCTCTTAAGCTTGATGAAAGAACATTCATAAACAGGATATGTTATAAAGTATGGAAATAAGGGATCCAGATACCCAACACAGCTCCTTTACAACAATTCTTTTAACATAGGGGTAACTGAAAAACATCTAGTTCTCATTTTTATATTTACTAGATGACAGTAAAAAAATGAAATATGAGAAATGAACATAATATAAATAAGTTTTCAAATATAAATACCAAATCCTTAAATTGTACATAGTTTTAATTTTAGATACATGTTTAGTGGTATACTAACAGTGCTTTTTTATTCTGGTGCTCTGAAGAAGAAGTTCTGTTTCTTGAATGCCTACCAGGCACTGGGCTAGGCACTTGCCCTGTTTATTCTATTTGATGCTTAATTAACACTCCTTTGAGGTGTTATTCTCATCACCATTCTACAGATAAACCAAGACTTAGTTCAAGAAACCACCCCTGGTCACCATACTGGAATTTTCAGTCACTGCATGCCTTTTCTCCAGCCTCTTCCACAGGAACCTGGCTGTGTTTTGTATCCATGATGCTGAGCGTGGGACACACCTGATAAGAACAAAGATGGGAACTTCAGAACATTTAATCCATAGACTAAACTGGGGTGCATGGCATGGCCTGGCATTAAGAGTTCTGTTTAAACTGATACGAGTCAAGCCAAGCCAACCCAGGCCCTCCCTCTGGAATTTTGGGATTGGAACACTGAGGGATTGAGTGGAGTGAATTTGATGTCAAGGCACAGCTGGTGGCCATATTGGGCTGTGAATATGATAGGAAAGCCTAAATGAGAGAAACTGTGGTTTCTCAGCATTAGCATGAGCAATAGCCTTTGATTCTGATGACATGCCTGTGAGATTGCCTCTTGTATCCTACAATAAAACCCATTTTTTACCTGAGTGAGTATGACTCAATATCTGCTCATTACATCCAGAAAAAGCCTTCACCAAGGGAGGTACACACATAGTAAATGGCAGAGGCAGGTTTTGAACCCTGGGTTCTCTAAAAACAAGGCCTTTTATTTTTTCACTATATTTCCCTCCAAGACAGAGAATCTTGCATAAGGAGATATACCTGTTTCTTTTTTGCTATAACTCTAGTATTAGAAGTTATTTATTACGTTGAGTAAGGTAAGGCAGTCATAACAGGTAAGGCATCATGGCCTTCACAACTGTTAGTGGTAACTAAATAGAATAATTAGTTGGTAGGTAGGGGTCATCCTCTTCTGGGCAAAAAGAAAAGCAACGCATTGTATGGAAAAGGCAAAAAAGAAGAAAAAAAGAAAAAGGAAGATTGCAAGGTGACTTCCAAGGGTTGTACCCTACTTCAAATAAGTCTGGCATTACCTACCTATGGAGTTTCTATATATGTAAAAATAATAAACTTTTCTTAATAAAAGTCTAACAGTAGTCTGTTACAGAGTGGAGAGGGTGAAGACAACTTAACCTGGGGATTCTCAACTGGGGGCAGTTTTGCCCCTTAGGAGACATTTGGTAATGTCTGGAGACATTTTTGGTTCTCACAACCAGTGGGTGCTACTGACAACTAAGGAGAGAAAGCCGGTGATGCTCTGCACATCCTGCAATGTACGGGACAGCTCCCCACAGCAAAGAATTACATGGCCCAAGTTGTCAGTAATGCTGAGGTTGAGAAACCCTGCTTAAACCTATCCTGAAGTTTTCTCTTCTACTTGGTGTTTACTTCTTACTCTCACCCAGTGTCATTGGGCTGGCTGTGCTCTTGTCATTTCTGAACCACTGTCCATGTCCTCCTCCAAAATTTTTCTTCCTTTTCTACTCCATTAATCAAAAGATAGAGATTTTCTACTTTCTCCATCTCTTATTATTTTCTCTCTCATAAATTTAACCAGTTGTGTGCTGGAGCTGGCTTGCCCTGGTTCGTGAGAGAGATTTTGTGTATCTCTTCCCAATTCTGTATTCAGTGTTGTCACATTGATAGCTTGAAATTGGCCATAGTAATAGTATTTTTACTACAGAAATTGATAAACACTACAAATTAGGGCTCTCCCCCACTGGAGCTAGCACACCACTGAATTAACCTCTCAGCCTGCTTTCATTCAAGCACAGCCTTGGAAAGAGGAAATGGGTGCCGAAGAATGTTGTTAGGTTAGGAGAGTCCAAATGTGCATGTTGTGGAAGTTTCAGCAGCAATAGCCTACTTTGTCTAACGTGTAGATAAGTGTTCGTAAAGTATTAATAGCCATATTTTCATTATTTATATATATATATATATATATATATATATATATATATTTCCCGATTTTGGAGTTTAATTATTATTTCTAGGCCCTCCTTTGACTGTCTTCTTCAATGGAAAACTAATGGACCAGTCTTTGTACCTGTCCCTGCAGGAAGCGGTTTGACAGGGCTGAAGCAGAGTATGTCACAGCAAAGCTAGATCTACAGCGCAAGACTGAGCTTAAAGAGCAGCTCACTGAGCACCTTTGCACGATCATACAGCAAAACGAGCTCCGCAAGGCCAAGAAGTTGGAGGAGTTGATGCAGCAACTAGATGTGCACGCTGATGAGGAGACTTTGGAGCTCGAGGTGGAGGTGGAGAGACTGCTGTGTGAACAAGAAGCAGAAGTAGGGAAACAAGTGGTTCATTTAGAGAGGCCATTTCAGCCTTCTGGGGAGAGTATGACCTTAGGGTGTGCTAAAGAGAACAAAAAGCATCAAGACCAGGCTGCTTCCCCAAAGGTAGATGAACAGTGTGAAAGCTCCAGTAGCATTGCCCTTCTTGATCCAGACCAGCCAAAGCAAGAAGTGGAAACTACTGTAAAAGACATTTCAGCTGCTCTGACCACATGAGGTGCCAGTGTTTGTTCTTTACAACTGACATTCAGTAAACTGAACTTTCTGTTGTAGATCATGCCATGACCTCTGATAAATGCCTCTTCAAAGCAGTATTAATTTTTAAGTCCATTGGTTTTAGTATAACGTTTGAACATTCTAGAAAATCTCAGATTATGATAATTTTTTATATGGAGGCATAGTTCACCTTGATTTTGATCCAGTTCCTTCATTGTACGCTTACTACTGGGTGAAAACAAGTGATTTAAAAGGATGGAAGAAAAACTACATGGTTAATAGTGTTTTTAGACCAGGTGAATACTGAAAAGTAAAGTGAAAAATGAACTCAATACCTAATTGAACTCATTTAACTTCTCCTGGGAGAAATGTTGAGAATGAGAGCACTATTTTATGTAATCAGTAAAGAGACATAAAAGCTAACATGTGAAAAAGAAAGAATGAGGAACAGCCAACAAAAGTAGTAGGTTGAATTATCTATTTGGATCTCACTAGAATTGTAAAACACAACTTGGAAGTTGTAGTTTATGAAAAGAACCAGAAAACTTAAACCAGCATCACTTTTGTTTTCAATTTGCCTTTTAAATGGCTTTAGTTTACAACCTGAGTTTTGGTTAGTTGATACACATGAGCGCACGCACGCACACACACACAGATATACACATACCGTCATATATAAATAATTTCACTATTAATAATATTGTCTCTTATTTAATCGGCACATTGATTAAATTTACCCTTCTGCAGGCTGAAAATAATATAAAAAAATCTTATTGCTACTTTGGATTATCTAAAAAAGTTGATATATTTTCTTAAAGTTACCTCTAAGATATGTGTTTTATATGTTGGATATAAATTATCCTGTCATAAAGCATTTAAATTGTTAAAATGATGGTTTTCTTATTACTTCAATAGTTTGTTAATTACTGTCACTAATACTTGACCACTACATTGTGTTATATGTGAATGTGTAAATAAATATTGTAGTTTCATCACAAAATCTATGAATATCACATTAAATTATGATCTATTTATCAGAAATTCCAAAAGTACAAATACTACATTTTAAGTCTTAAAGAACTACTATAAAAGAAGATAAGGACAAATGTAACATTGTATCCATAATAACTTCTGAAAAGTTGGGGACATACTATTTTTAAATGAGTTTGTTTGAGGGTATTACCTTCTAGTAATGCAGATGAACTTTGTATTTTTATATTATGTAATTTGAGTTGAATTTATAGCTTTCCATTACTGACTTCTCTAAGCAGAGGCTTTTATGTAGATAGTTGTTTTTTTAATTTATGAATTACATACATAAAAACGGAAAGCTTCATTGTCCAATACACTCTTATTTTTCTAAGGAATAAACGATTCTAATGCATTTATCATGTCACCTTTCAGAGTTTTAAGCAGTTTAGTGTGTATTCTTAAGCACTATGTGGCAATAATGTATCCTGTTATCTCCATGCGGTAGATACACTTACCTCCTTTGTATGAGCCTCTTTTAGGGAAAATCCATCAATTCAGCTTCTATAATATTGGCTAAATGCAGGTAGGTACAATCTAATTCTCAGTCTATACTTTAAGTACTTATAAGGTACAAGGAGAAATGAGAACCATGAAATAAATGAATTGGACGGGACCTCAGAGATGATTCGATTTAATCATCTTATTTTACAGTTGAGGAATTTGAGAGCCAGAGATTTCACTTATGGCATGTTGGCCGACTGGCTCATGTTAAAGTGCTAGTAAAGTTGCAGTTCTAAACTCTTGATAGATCTCGTACATATATTAGGCCATGAAGTTCACAGCATTTTTCCACTTGAAAATTTTGCTTTATAACTCATTCAGGGTTTGTGTTTGTACATGTGAAATGCTTTCAAATGTCTATAATAAAAGGTCCACTGAAACCATTATGTTGAAAAACTTACCTTACTTGGCTTTCCCAGGGTGGTATCCAAGTGCTCAGGTGATGATATAAGTGACAAAGTTATATTGCATCCGTTTTGTACAAGGCAGCTGTCTCCCATGTGTGAGAGGAACAGAGCAAATGAGTGAGGATGGGGGCTCATTGGTATGAGGACCATATGCACTGGTTTTTCCAGGATAGCCCTGATGTCTTTTAAAATCATAAAATACACTTGAAAGACTTTTGATATATGGATTCAGAAATCCACAATAATTATTTTCTTTTTTTTTAATGTTTTATTTTATTTTATTTATTTCTTTTTGTCTGCTTTGGGTCTTCGTTGCTGCATATGGGCTTTCTTCTAGTTGCGGTGGGCATGCTTCTCATTGCGGTGGCTTCTCTCGTTGCGGGGCACAGGTTCTAGGCGCGCGGGCTTCAGTAGTTGCAGCATGCGGGCTCTAGAGCGCAGGCTCAGTAGTTGTGGTGCACGGGCTTAGTTGTTCCGCGGCATGTGGTATCTTCCCGGACCAGAGCTCCAACCCGTGTTCCCTGCCTTGGCAGGCAGATTCTTAACCACCAGGGAAGCCCCAGTAATTGTTATTTTATGAACAATTTATGAAATGTTATGAACGAAATTACTGGTTCAAAATTACTGCCATGAGTTTACTGAGATGCTTCGTAGAACTGTTCCTCTCTGGTGTTTAACTACTCTTCTCTTCCTCCCTCTTCTCAGATAGTTAGAGCGTAATGTTATCAAGGCTCTTAATGATGTGATATGTAATTTAGGAGTTAACTGCTTTGTTATCTCACTCGTTCTATTTAAAAGATAGGGTTTACCAAATTGTAGTAATTTTCACTCATTATCTTAAAAAGGCATACTTTGAAGGGTAAACATGAATTCCAGAATTTAAGAGTTATAACTTGAGACCGTACTACTTTCTTTAAATTAGAGCCATTTTTATAGGTTTCAGAGAAGCAAAATTTCCTAAAGTATGGTTCTCAATACATTTAAAATAAAAAGTTTTTCTCAAATTTTTCACCTCTGCATAATTCTACTGAATTATAGCAATTGCAGGTGGTAAATCTTTGTACTCACTGAGAGCACAGCTGGTTTCCAAGTCAGCTGATAAAAATCTCTGATTGGAATTCCTAGAACATATTTCATTGCTAGATTGGCATTTGAATTATAGAGTAAAAAGTCAG
This sequence comes from Balaenoptera ricei, assembly GCF_028023285.1. NCBI lineage: Eukaryota > Metazoa > Chordata > Mammalia > Artiodactyla > Balaenopteridae > Balaenoptera > Balaenoptera ricei. Next base: position 132,781,665 of record NC_082639.1, read on the forward strand.
CTATAAACCTCTCTCATTCTTTGTTTGGATTTGGCAACATAGTATTCTCAAGGAGCTTTAAGTATTCAGCAGCTTCCTCTTCTGAGGCATTGGCACAAAATGAACTCAAGTTATTCTGACCCAGGCCATTCCCAGTGACCTTTATAAATGATGTTTTGGGTTTTGTATTTCTGAGAGCTAAGTCAGCATTTTAAAAGTCCTTGATAGATATAACTCAGTCTGCCAGACAAGACCTGGGGCCTCTCTGTACCAGGGTAATTATACCCCTTCTCAACATAGATCTATCCCAGGCCAGACATGAACTACTCTCTGGAGGGATGAAGCAGGACACTATTCTCCAGTCTGCCTTTACCTTAATGTCAGGCTACTTCTGCAAGCTCCTAATCCCAAACAGTTGTCTTGAAAATACAACATCATCTCTTCATGCAGTTGATCAAAAAAACAGCTGTGTGTAACTACATATATGCAGAGCTATATAAGAGGTATACAGTCTGCCTTTTGTCCTTAAGAAGCTTGTAGTCTGCTTGAAGGACTAAGATTTACATGCATAAAACAAATGCTGATAAAAGAACATCATGTATTATTAATGGGAAGCAAAATAAGTGACCAGTGATGCATTCTCCAGAAGTCCCAAATTTTTAGAACAGTTCTAATTTTAAAGAGTCTATACAGTTGTTCTGCAATCTCTGAATGTATTTAGGACCTGCCATATCTCAGTTTGCCTTTAGCACTGAGGAGCAACACATACACAACTAAAAAAACAACAACAACAAAACTCTGCTAGACAACGTGTCCAGATGTTGAGCTACAAAATTGTAGTCACCAGAACAAGAGTGAAAGGAAGTGTTTGCAGGACATGATTTAAAACGGGGCCCACTGGGATTTATCAGTTAAAAAAAAAATCAAGCATTGGAAAAATGAACTTTAAGCACATACCTTTCCGACAAAGGGTTGATAGTATCTTATGTGGAGAAGAGCATAAATATAATATCTCATTACAGCAATTCAAGATGTTGCTGAACCAGGGGACAATAATTATTGCCCAAGCCAGGACAAGATGGAAATGGGACAGATTGGTGTGAACTCAAGGATGACAGTGTGGATGCATGTTCAAAGATCACACGTAAGAGAGGTCTTTTCAAGCCAAATGACTCTAGGCATCTAAAATAGAGCCATAATTAAGCAATAAGACGTGACAGAGAACACATTTCTCAGTGATTATAGCATGCCTCAAGGGATAAGTCACTAGGCCAAAGGTTCATATGAGGAGTGAAATAATAACCTTGCAATGTAAAGTATCGCGCTCTTAGAGGGAAAAGGTTCTAAGCAAATGAATAATGGGAGTTAGAAGAGTCATTTCACGAGCTCTTATTTCAGTTGTAGGGTTACACTGCCATATGTACATTACATGTAACCATTAGTTGTACCCCGCATCCTGAAGCTCTGTACACCAGAGCCTTCACCTAATTTAAAACCCAGAATTGTCCATTTCAAATTTTCTTAGCCAAGCAAAAACCAAGTAATTAAGACACAAACAGACTTGAAAGTTCATAGCCGTATATATGGAACTACAGTCTGGTAGAACTATAATTACAGTTGCTCAGACCTGGCTTTTTTTTTTTTTTTTTTTTTTTTTTTAGACCTGGCTTTTATAACTGAAAAATAACTGAAGCAACCCCACTGAGTTATTTTTATTATCTTGGCTCATTTATCTCATATGCATTTCCCTCAGAAACTACCAGTAGACATGGCCCCAGTGTCACATAGGTCCAGAAACGTTTCCACCTTTCTAGTCAGCTTTCCTTTCCCTACTGCTATGCTGCTGGTGGAAGACGGGGAGAACTCTAGAGCTAGTGACTCACTGAACCCCACAGTATGGTGGAGGTGAGCCTTTCACTAGGATGAGAAGTGCGATACCCAGTAGCTGTAAAGTGGGGTAAACAATTTCCAGACTCTGACGGATGCCCTGAAAAGCCCAGCAGACAGAGGTAGGTATCTTACTGCCAGATGTCTCTCCATGTTTCTATGATTCTGTATCACTTTGGAAGATAGTTAAAAATCTGAACCAAAGTCAGAGGACAAGATTTTTTGTGGACTTTAATGTCTCCCTATACCAGTGAATTTTGTCTCAGGCTGTACCCTGGACAAAATGCTATGCAAACAATTTATCTTAGATAGTCTAGGCCCTCTTGTGACCAGTGCTCTCACTCTCAAAATCTGTTCTTGAGAAAAGATCTGAATACAGTTGCTATAGACTGAAAGCTTGTGTCCCTCCAAAATTCGTATGTTGAACCATAACCCCCAATGTGATGGTATCAGAAGGCAAGGCCTTTTGGAAGTGATTAGGTGATGAGGGTAGAGCCCTCATGAATGGTATTTGTGCCCTTATAAGAGACTCCAGAAAACTTTCTGACCCCGTCCACCATGTGTGGGCATGGCAAGAAGACAGTCATCTCTGAACCAGGAAGCAGGTCCTCACTAGACCCAGAATCTGCCAACACCTTGATCTTGGACTTCCCAGCCTCCAGAACTTGAGAAATAAATTTCTGTCATTTATGAGTCACCCAGTCTATGCTATTCTGTTAATTTTTCAGACATCTGGTCCTGTCCAAAACTTCTATGAGCATATTTGGTCCATGCCAAATGGTTTTGGATGGGACCAAATATCAAGGACCTTTTGGCATGGACCAAATGTCTTATGGACCAAGTGTCTCTTATGGACATTTTGGACAAGACCAAATGTCCCTCAAGTTTCTATTATAGCAGCCCAGACAGACCAAGACAACGGTTACTTACATCTTGGGGAAACTTTAAGTCAGTAGGTTACTTTTCCCAAGGGTGTCTGCATTTTAATGTAAAGGAATATTTTAAAGTAATGTATTTTAATTTGTGTAGTGGAAATCTTAACCCCCAGCTAAAGGAATTTCAAGCATCAGAGAGCAGGTGTGAGAATAGTGCTACTGCCTGGAGAGGACTTGAGGAAATCCTGAAATCATAGCCTACTGCATGAGCTGAGAAATGAGTCCCTGAAGCCTTTATTGCTCATGCTGGAATAATCTTCATTTGAGGAAAATTACTCCAACCTGAAAAGAAACCAAGTCTGCCATTCAGGCCACATATACCAGTTATTTGTAGCTGCATAGTAAGCCATCCCAAAACTTAGTGTCTTAAAACAGCAACCACTTTTATTTGCTTATGATTCTGTGGGGCAATACTTTGGTCTGGGCTGTGCAGAGAAGTTCACTGTGATTGCTGGGGAACACTCATGTGGTTGCAGTAATTTGGTAACTTCCCAGGGCTAGATGATCTAAGAAAGCCCCACTCACATTCTGGCAATTGGCGATGCCTGTCACCTGGGCTTTTTTCTCCATTTAGTCTCATCCTCAAGAGGGTAGCATGAATTTCTATTTATGGACATCCCGGGGTTCTAAGATGGCAAAGGTGGAAGCTGCAAAGCTTCTTGAGACCCAGGCTTAGCAGTCACATACCTTACTTCTGCTGCATTCCACTGCAAAGCAAGCCACAAAATTAGCCCGGATTCGAGTGGTGGCAAAATGTACTCTACATCTTGATGGGAGGAACAGAAAGGCACTCTGAAAAGGGTCAGTCATACAGAAAAGGGAGGAACTGTTGTGGCCATCTTTGCAAACAATTTAGCCACAGTCTGCACCCTCCCCCTCACTACTATAAGTCACAGCCGTTTCACATGCAAAATGTGCTCACCGCCTCCCCTAAAAGTCCCTTCCTAGTCTGGTTTCAGGCACTCATCCTTTGATCAAGTCCAGATATGGACGAGTATTGCAAGGCTGATATATTGAACAATATTCCTGCAAACTAAGAAAGTTTGAGACCAAGAACTGAAGTAGGTGACTCCATAAAGTGCAATTATGAAGTTTATTATGGTAACGTACATACAGGCAGGATCAAGCTGATGATGATCCAGAGACATTCACAGCTTCCCTCTGTACCATCAAAAAGGGCACAGGGGAATTTAAGGAGGTCAAAGCTAAAAACAGAATCTGACTACTAGGGAGAAGTATGTCTGCGCTGACAGGAACCAGGAGGTTTTCCTTGCCTCCACCCCTGGGGGGGTCTCATGATCACTAATCATCTGCATCAGCAAAAGGCATTCTTCCAGTTTTCATATTAGATGAAGGCAAGAGTAAAAGTCGATAGGGAACTTAGCTGGCTTGGGTGCATTCCTTGTGAGGAGGCTAGAGCTCAGTGATGCAGAAAGGGGAGGGGGTAGGACTGCGGGCCTAAGATGGAGCTGACAGAATGGAGTCAGTGTGGTTCAGCCACACAGTGAGGCTCCTCGGGTGTAACTCCTCCAGCGTGGCTCCTCTTAATCTAAAGACCTATGAACTAAAATGAAAAGTTACCTGTCCTGACCACATGTCAACGTACAGGGGTGAGACAGAACAGGATAGCTTCAGTAGACATTCCCTTTTAAAAAGAAGAGGAACATGAGGCAAACAGGAGGCATTCTGAAATCTAGCCTGAGATATGCTGTCAGGTCTCCCTCTTCTGGGGCCAGGGAACGTAATGAGAGCCTAGTTCTGCTCTCTGGGAGTGGCACCCTAGTTCACAATTCTAGCCTGCACACTCGGAGATCTCTTCCCTTTTCCAGAAGAAATGACCCATGTTTGCAAATGAGTAGCTTTCTCAGCCTGCTTCCTGTCCATAGAAACTTGAGGGTCCAGAGGTCTCTTTTCATTTTGGAAAGTCTTAGTCTCTTTTAGTTCGAACCGGTGGTGCTTTTGTGAATTCAATTCTCTTGTATATGTCAGGGAGCTGTGACCCAATGTCTCTACTGTGGATTGAATTATGTCCTCCCAAAATATGTATGTTGAAACTCTAACCTCCAGTGTAACTCTATTTGGAGATAGGGCTTATAAGGAGGTAGCTAAGGTTAAATGAGGTCCTAAGGGTAGGCCCCTGATCTCATAGGATTAGTGTCCTCATAAGAGACAACAGAAAGCCCTCATATTCTCTTTCTCTCCCTCTCTCTCTCTCTCTTTTCCTCTTTCTCTCTTTCTCTCTCTCTCTCTCTCCCTCTCCCTCATTTGAGGACACAGCAAGAAGATGGCCATCTGCAAGCCAGGAAGAGAATGCTCACCAGAAATCAAATCAGCTGGCACCTTGATCTTGGTATTGCAGCCTCCAGAACTATGAGAAATACATTTCTAATGTTTGAGCCGTCTAGCCTATCGTGTTTTGTTATGGCAACCCAAGCTGACTAATACACGTATATGTAGCAAGAACTGGGATGCTGTTATAACAAATTCCATCCCAACAGCTCCAAAACCCTTAACTTATTCCAGCATCTGAAGTCTAAAGTCCAACCTCATCTAAATATCATCTAAATCAGGTATGGCTTACATAAAACTATACACTTAAAAAGGGTGAATTTCACTCTGTATAAACATGCCTCAACAAATAAGTCTTTGAGAAAAAAATAGTGACTTAAAACAACTATTTTATTTTCTCACCATTCTGTGGGTCAGCAATTCGGACTAGGATCAGAGGGGCAGTTCTTATGTTCTATACACAGCATCAGAAGCAAAGAAAATGATTTTTGTTTTAAAGGGATTAAGTTTTAGGGTTGGTTTTTTACACAGCAATAAATAATTGATATGGTGCAGTAGATTGAATCAGGAGCTCTTTCTTTTATATGAGGCAACGAAATACAAGTTGGCCATGAGGGAGGTCAGCCTCCCTTAAGGTGATTAGCAGAAACTCTGTCCCATCTAAGGAGGTGTGTGCCATATCTAAATGATGCCTAAACGACCTGATCAGCGCCTTCATTTGAGGAAGTATTCAGTGCAGAGAGCAAAGAATTGTGGGTTAGATTCAGATCGCTACCCAAAGGGAAGCCGAGCTACTTTCCCAGAATTGCCCTTGCCTGTCTTAGGGTCTGGTTCTTGGTTGTTATCTGTCCAGGCTGGCATCCTCTTAAGTCGTATACGGTACCACTTGTCCCTCGTATTCAATTCATGTGGATTACATCTTCAACATCGCTTGCACCAGACTGTGGGATTCTTCCACATCTGGCTTCCTCTTGGCCATTTCTGTACCTCTCAGGACCAAAGAAAATTTTAGGCTCACAACTCCTTTGCCACTCTAGGACCATGGAAAATTCTCTGAGGCAACCCATACCCTTTTGCTCTAGGTGTGCCGGGCAGTATCTCTGGCACAATGCTGGGTAGAGGGGATCTTTGGGAAGTTTGCCATCTTTTGCCTTCCAACCTGGAAATAAGGCATAGGTCTCCTTGTTCTCAGAACCTGAAAAACCCACGCTTAAGCCAGGGTTCAGCCTGTTGGGGGGGGGGGGGCAAGAATAGAGTGCAAGAGTCCCTTTCAGGGAGTCACCAGCATCTAACCCTCTTGCTTTGCTTTAGAATGGCCTCTTGTCTCCCAGCCAGGGGAATTTTTATTTTACGTGGGCAGGAAAATATTGGCTCAAGTTGATCTAATATTCTTCCAAATCTTTTTTGTCTGAAGCCTGAAGCTCAGCTTTTTAAACTCTGAAAGCCAAGAATTGGTCTCTTTTGTTCTCTGGTTCTGCTGTGACAACCCTCCCTTGAGGCAAGGAATGACTCATGGTCTGGCTGCCCGGGTGGGGGAGGGTCAAGGGTAACAGGAAATCACGGGGAAAAACACATTTGTTAATACATAAAAATATTATCCTGCTACACTAGGATTCCTATTCTCTTTCTCATTCTTTGTTCAATGACAAACCCATCTTTCTCCTTTCTTACAGTCTTCTGCATTAGAAAGGGCTCTTTGGGATGTAAGTAATAGAAGTCAACCCATTTTTGCCCACCCGCTCCCTGAATGAAATGCAGGTGCTGAGAGAAGGAGTGGGAAGGATTGGAGACAGACAGAAAAGTAATCATGCTTCACGAAGCCACCAAGGACCTAAATTTCTATCTGAACCAAGCTTTCTCTGTTTTCATGTTGGCTCTGTTTACGCCATGGCTTTCTCTGGCCCCTCTGTAGATAGGGCCTGCATTTGAACTCCTCCTGCTACTGTGCTGAGACTGAAATCTTCTTGTTCTAATATATGAATTCTAATGGAACGGATCGATCGGTGTGGTCAATGATCAAGCAACAATAGCTGAGAGAGTACTTGTAGGGAAGGGCAGAATCCCATTTTACAAAGACTGCCAAGTGCCCATGCCCAACAGAAGAAAGGAAAATTCTTGAAAAAAAAGAGGTTGGACAGATAGCGCTTTAGATGTCTAGTTTACTGTTCTCTGGGTGGAAGTGACTTCACCTTTCCAAAACTATCTTGGCAGCTTATCTGTACCTATCATGTAGTACCTACCAGACTACTCATTTCATAGCTATTTAGGGATATGTCTCTCTTCTAATGGGACAAGCAACCATGGGCAAGAACTTAGTTTCTCCCCACAAAGGCAAACACAGTGCCCTGCAGAGTACAGGATTCAAAAGCATCCATTGAAGAATCAATGGGGACTTCCCTGGTGGCGCAGTGGTTAAGAATCTGCCTGCCAATGCAGGGGACATGGGTTCGAGCCCTGTTGCAGGAAGATCCCACATGCTATGGAGCAACTAAGCCCGCGCGCCACAACTACTGAAGCCCGCGCACATGGAGCCCGTGCTCCGCAATAAGAGAGGCCATTGTGATGAGAAGCCCACATACGGCAATGAAGAGTAGCCCCACTCTCTGCAACTAGAGAAAGCCCGCACGCAGCAACAAAGACCCAAAACAGCCAAAAATAAATAAGTAAATAAATAAATTTTTTTTAAAAAAAAGAATCAATGAATGGGAACAAAAAAAAAGAGTTAATTGAACCAATAAGCCCTCCCCCCAAAATCAATGGATACTCTAAGGGGAGAAATATAAGGCATTTACATGACAGATATAATTTTGAAAAAGTATCCAGATACCTTCTATTATGTGCTACAATTTTCTTTAGGCAGGGAAAGAGTTAAGCAGTCTTACACTGTGTTCATGGACTTCTGACATGATATAAAACACTACAATTTTGGCTTTTCCATTTTAGCTGACATAGTTTAAGTTGATGAATATTTTGATTTGTGCCAGTCTCAGGCAGTTTTAAATGCTATCCCTGCAGGAGTCAAGAAGTCCAGTCATAATCATAACAATATGCTTGTCAGTCAAAAGCACCGGAAGATTGTTTAGGTGCAAAGAAAGCATTTTCCCCTGAAAGGAAACAGGGCAATTGAAATCACCCACTTTTCAAGGCATTGAAGTCAAAACTGTTACCAGCTTCATGGTGTGAAAATCCAGGTCTCAGCACCCCCTTGGTCAGACTCCAGTATGTCCTGGGGCTATCCAGCCAAAAAACAAGTTACAGTCTAAAGTTCAGAAGAAATTAGACTAAAGCGAAAGCACAGCGATCAAGGTTGATTTCCCCGTCATTATTTGCAGGTCACTATTTCAACAGGGAATGTATAATGAATTCCCTTCCATTTCTGCAGTCAATGCACCTTGGGATAGATTTGCAGAGCCAACTAAATCAGAGAATTCATGCAATTACATGAGATCTGGGCAGAAGAATGTGATTTTTTTCTTCCTGAACCGACCAAGCAAATAATACTTGATAAAATTGACCTAAAGATTATACCATAGGAACTGTTTGCATTAGAGCAGGCAAAATTAAAACATCCACATAGTATTGGGTTCATTAGGAAAAGGGGAAAAGTCAGAAACCAGTGTGGGAGAAAGAAAGGAAGAAATGAACAGCCTGAAGAAGTGGATTTCAGAATTGGAGGCAGCCCAGAATTATTCAGATCTTTGGATATGTTGATGTCAGGACCTTCTTTTTTCAAAGTTAGTGTGACCTTAGCCATTCCAGCTGCTCAACAAATTTGCTCAGCAACTCTGCCCCACCAGAGGAAAATTAAAAACAAATCTGATATGCCCCTTCTTATTTTATTGCATCAATAGCAGCTTTTACATGGAAATGAACTAGTTAACTAAAAAGTTACTATAATAGAAAGAACACCTTTCACCCCCAAAGAATTCCATATACCCCATGCTGATATCAAAAGAATCTCCTCATGGGAAAGAGCAATGTGGAAAGCAGAGGGGAACGAAAATCTGGTGTTCAGAGTCCGCTGGGAGCTTCAGACAAATATGAAACAATGACTTCATGTACTAGATAAATTTCTCACATTCTTCAACCAGTTTTATTGGCTAAATACTCATGTATCCAGTTATATGAACACCAAGCCCGCCCAAAGAAGAATCTGAGTGGGTATTAAAAAATATATCCCGGGTAGAAATCTAATCATGGGCTAACCCTTTGTCCAGCAATTAACCAATGTTCCTATTAGCTGGTCATTGTTGAAGTCATCTAAAAACATGTCCATGATTATCCTCTATCTCACTGACAAGGAAATCATAACTTTGAAAAGGTGAAAAATCTTTTAACAATAATAGAGCTGGAGGACATATACTGTGGCTCTGTCTCTTTAGCTCTGTCTCCAAATTTTTTCCTATGAGAATCTTTCTTTTCATTTAGGCCATTTCTACTTGTCCTTAACCAGGCGGCGCACACATGTGCCTATGCACCTTCAATGTGCTCTGTTTCCCCTCTTTTCTCTTGTCTAAGCTCTGTCTTTCTACCCTTCAGACTAGATGCCTCCATGAAACTCTCATGGGCTGCTCCAGGCTTTCCCAGGTCTCTCTCATCTGGATTCCTCTGGTACTTAGGCTAGTCTGCGTTGCCCTGTGATATCTCATATGATTTCATTAGCCTCTGAAGGCCATGAGAGATAATAGAAAGTGTATAGGGTTTGGAATCAAATAGACTTAGTTGGAGATCTGGGACCTTTCCCTAATAAACTGGTAATTTAACCTCTCTGCAGTTTCATTTTCTCATGTGTAACCTGGAAATAATAATATCTAGCTTACAGAGTTCTTAGGAACATCAAATAAAGTCATATATACAGAGTACCTGGTCCCTTACACTACAAAGTAAGTCAGAGCTTTGTCTCTTTTGTTCCCTGCTTTATCTTTGGCACCTAGAAGAGTTCCTAGCACAGAGCAGGTTCTCAATTAATGTGTATTAAATGAATTAATGAATAATCAGTGTGCAGTAAGTGTTGGTTCTCGTTTTTTTGTTTTTTTTTTTTCCCACTAGCCTGTAATTTTTGGAGGACAGGGCTTGTGCATATATCTCTTGGTATACTCGCTTTGATGAGTGTTTTCTTCTGAGTCCTTGGTCTCCTATCTGACGACTAGATGACTCTCAATGGCACATAAAGATCAATTCATCATGGCAGGTAACCCATTTGTCTATGGACTTCAATGCTACTCCCCACTGCTGGAAGCAGCAACACAGTAAAACTAATAACCATCTAGGAAAAAACAAGAAAACTATAAGAAGGCGTTTGACAAATATGTATCATTTACTAACCTTTTCCACCTGCCCAGCCCTCTGAAAAATATACCATAAAACTCAAAAATAAAAGTTAAACAATCAATAATAAAGGTATTGAAGGAGGAAGGAAGGAAGGGAAGGAGAGAAGGAGAGAGGAAGGGAGAGAGGAAGGAAGATTGAGAAAGAGAGGAAAAAAAGAAAAAAGAAAGGAAAAAATGCCGTGAACATATCGCTATTGCCTCAAGGCTGCGTGTCTTATGTTTGTTCCCAGGACTCTCGTGACCATTCTGGCTCAGGCTGGGAACAGCCTCAGAGGAGTTCTAAAGTCCCAAAAGGACAGTGGTATTTAGAGTCCAGAAATCTCATAGCACGATCTTTTCTTCAGAGACCATGCCAAGGCACCATACATACATCACAAGCACACGCTCTCTGTGTCTCTCAGAATAATAAACTAGATCTGAGAGCCTAGAAGATCCCTTCTTGATTTTAACCCAAGGACTTCAGAATTTTTTTAATAAACTAGATCTGAGAGCCTAGAAGATCCCTTCTTGATTTTAACCCAAGGACTTCAGAATTTTTTAAATCAACTTGGGCTGCGATGTCATACACTGGAGAGACAGTTTAGAGCAGTTAAGACAGGATTTCCCATGGCATAACGGAAACCACATGCACTGTTATGGATTTCTAATGCAGCCTTGAGGTGGGTACCTGATGCTTTGAAGAAAAGGAAGCCATTTCCAACCACATTTCTCCTGATTTATGCCCAAGCCCCAGAAGGTCCAGACAGGTTGGGAAAGATCTGGTAACTAGAGAAGTGACAGGGGGTGAGAAAGTATACTTTGTAAAAGACTGCAAACTTGACTCTCACCTTAAATCCTTGCCTTGGGCAATGTGTGCATTTCAGAGTTTAAATCATGTTAGTAGTTTAAGTCAGATTGAGGGTGAAAAACTTCATAGCTCTATGAATTAGGACTGGATTGTTTTGGTAAATACATTTTCTAAGTTGGACAAACATAAATCAGTCCTAACAAGGCACCCGTGATTACAAGCAGGTCTAACGCCCTTCCCCATTTTCCACCCATTCTTACTTCTCTTCTATTCACATTTTTTTCCAACCAGAAAAGTGGGGAAAAAATGAGGATTTTTAAAAAAAACATGCTGCACTCAGCCTCAAAAGAGAATAGAAGAGTCCAGGATGACTCAAGGACACAGGTGACTGCACATGTCTTAGCGAGGAGGTCAGGACCAGGCAGAATCTGATGGTGGATACAGGAGAGCTTTACGTCAGACAGCAGGGAATGGAAGTTCTAGATTTCAGCCTCATGCCCAAGAGCTGGCAACAGCTATCACCTGGCAGCTGGCATTCCACAGTGCTGTCCCAGGGGGCCTCTACAACTGCGCCCATGTGCCTCATCTTTCTCCTTCTCTTACTCTTTGACCTATAATCATCTGGTGCAGGAAATTCTAGCTGCCCATCTTTTCATTTGACTCTTGTTTATCCATGGAAAATCTTCATATTTGTTTTTTATTAAACCTTGGGTTTTGACCTTAGTATATTTTCTCATGATTGTTTTATTCTTTATTGCTGTCTCATCAATAATGGTCTCACCTTTGAATGACTGCTTTATTTCTATTAACAAATGACTTTCTTCTTCAAGTCTCATCAGAAATAGAACAATAACACTGAAAGAAAAGACACCAGGGTCATTTTGTCCTTTCTCATACCATGGTAAACTGGTCAAGTAGGTTTGAGAGTTTTTGTTCACCAAATCCAGTGGTCTTGGGAAAAAGCTTTATGTGTGTCTATTTCCAGTCTTCTATCTATTTTTAAAATTTGATTTGAATTATCTCCCCTTATTATGTTATCTACCGTTTGTAAACATTTTTATGAGTAAAACCTTCTTACTTTTATGGTTTGTGACTCATCACAGGTAATTCACTTTTCCAGTTGACTGATGCTATTTTAATATTCTATATCAACTACTGCTTAAGTTAGTTACTGAGTGCTGAGATCTGATGGAAAACAATGATTCTGTTTGTGAGCATCGTGTGACCAAGGTACTGTTAATTGGTTGAAATTTCTTGGGTTCTCCTGGGTCACATCGCCAGTAGGAAGCAGATTACAGCCTCATCTTCAGGAGAATTAATTTAGCCTGCATTATATATTTTAAATAGTGCAACAAAGTTTCCATTTGTTTACTAAATAAATGACAAGGTCCAATTTGTCAAACTCTTGAGACAAAATCCTCCACAAATGTCTGTTCATGTAAAATGATCACATTTCAAAATCAGGCTTACATGGACAAGGTACCCAAGTGCTGTGTCTAGCAACCTGGCAGATATTTATTGTTATGTCCACTCTAACAGGTATGATTAGCCACATATAAAAATGAAAAGAGGTTCAGAAAAATGAAGTAACCCATCTAAGACCATATAGCTCTAGTATAAAGGACTCAGGATTTCAACTCATGTCTATCTGATTCTAATGCCTTGCTATCTCCTAAATAGATTGTTACATGAATAATAATAGCACTTTATAGCCATATAGAATGTCAGAGCTCTCAAGCACTGATTTCCTTGGATATTCCTGACAATCAGTTAAGATTGACACAGCAATTATGATTTCTGTTTTATAGCTGAGGAAATGGAGGATCAAGAGGTAATGCAATTTATCAAAGACCCCAGCCTCCTGATTCCTACTTTGGTGCTTTTTTTAGTACATCCTATCCTACTGTCTCCTGAGGCTTCCTTCTGGGCATGACCTTTTGCCTCATTCCCTACATCTCTCTGTGGTGATTGTTAGCCCACAGTGGATGATGAAGATGGGGATAATCATGCTGATGAGGAGGAGGAATAATGCCGTTACACACACAGAAGCTGTGTACATTTTTTCTATGAAAAGGTATATAATTGCTCCCACCTTATGATTATACATATGGCCTCTTTTTTGCCTGATTAACAGATGTACTCTTCAGGGTAAAGTAACAAAAATGAATAAATACTAGGTCTCAAAATTATGTGCTTCATATAGTTTAGTGTGTAGCTTAAGAGTAAACCCTGTTTAGATTTCTCAGAAGAAGAGATGGTTTTAAGAGATTTAATCCATTAGAGTGATCTCCTTTGATAAATTTCATTCTTTGAATGTGTAATTCTTGAATATCTACCATATTGCAAGTGCTATGATACTGGAGATGCATCAGTGAAAATCAACAAAATTTGATCTCCGGATTGAATAAAAGAAAGTATATTGATAGGTGGGGAGGGGGTGGGTGAGAGAAGGGGCAATAAATGAACAGCAACACACAATATCCATTTTTTACTTTTGTGTATCCATAATAATGTGTATACGAATATGTGTCACAGTTGAATATCAACTAGAAGAAAGCAGTAGTAATAGATCTACTGACAATAACATACATGTTGAACCTTAAATCTTGTGTCATGTGGGAATTCTGAAATTTTATTTTTATTATTCATTATTTTTATCTTAAAATTAAAATAGTCATCATTCCTCTAACTACTCAAAGAAAGGATTAGGGGGAAAAAAATCATAAGATCCCAAAATAGAAATTGGATGAGTATAGCTGGTATGGACTTTTGAGCTTTTTAAACTATGTTAGGGGGAATGTGTTTATGACTATAACTATATTATACTAGTCTCTTTGGGGTACAGACACATATGCTAATCAACTGGGCAGACCCTTCAGTTTTTCCTGGACTTAGAAACTGTGGCACAGGTAAAGTTTTAAGGGAAAAAGTCATTGGTTCTGTCCTCAGTCTTACTTAGCTGTTGTATTGTTTGCTCTTTCCTGTAGTCATTTTTTCTCAAGCTTAATAATTACTAATAATTTCTCAAGCATAATTTGAGAGTATCTGGAAGCTGCCTTTCATTATAAGTAGAGAACTTATAATAAGGAGCTGTAACCTTAGAACATATTATCTTTTCAAGTGTCAAGTTCTCTACCTCCTTTTACCCAGAGCTATCATCTGAGAAGCACTTAGCTTTGAGTACACAATTTAAAAGACTTAGTCAAGAAAGCTTGATGTCATGGTGATGCATGGTCATTTCTAAGGGAAATGGAATATCTCATGGATTGATTACTGGCTTAGGATGCAGGAAAACAAATAATAATGTAGAGCCAGTCATGGTACATCCCGTTAGTAAATGGACCTCACAAGTGTCACACTGTGCCCTACAGAAACATGGCAAGGGCACACAGCAAATAGTAATCACACTGTGGCTAGCTCATGTATAATGCAGTTAGTCATTCTAGCTCAGCAACTGCATTATAAAAGTTTGCTTTGGTCCATCTTGTATTACAGAACTTTTAACCCTTCCCTCAATACTCCCCTTTCCCAAATTTCCAAATAGTTCTAAAACTTTGAAGAGCAGCCTCTCAAATTCTTCTGAACAAGGTCTCTCAAACCACCATGTGCCACCCACCATACTCTCTGCTCCTCTGTCTATTTCTCTTTAGTGATTTCCCCGCAAAGCTTGTCATCACAACTATTAAGGCTGGGCTACTTGCTGCCACTGAGGGACCCAGTGGCCCCTGAGGGCCACCCTGTGCCCACATTGTCCTGCACTGAGCAAGTGGAGAGCCCTCTCCTCCGCTTGCCCTCATAGATGTGTATTTGTGCGACCCTCTGCTACCAAGATCTTAAAGGAGGCTGTCTAGCATTCCAAACTCCTCAGAGGGATTTCTTACTTTTACACACTTTTTCTAAGATTCAGACAGTTGTCCATGAGGGTTGCTGAAAAGACTAGTTTCTCAGAGGACTTCATGCTGCCCTCTGGTCTTTACTCAGGCCCCCTGGAAAACAGATCCTGAGGCAAAGGTTCCCTGGTGATGCTTTGCTTGGGAAGTCAGAAAGAGTGAGGAAGAAGGAAGGGAGGAAGGGAAGGAACAGGAAGCAATAATGCACTGGCCAGTGTTTTGCCACAATGGTGAAGAGCTGTAGCTGGTCGCAGCACTGGTATATCCAGCAGCCACTTCTGCAGATAGACTATAATGCTTCAGGGCAGTCCATGGGTATGGGGAAGAAGAGGAAGTTTATCTGGCCAGCTCCCACCTCTTTCCCTTTCTCACTGGTTGAAGTTTGCCCTATGGGGTGGGGCTCCCCACCTTTCTGGATTACATCATCTCGGCGGCTGCTAGGATGTCAAATGCCACCGTAGGTATAGTATGTGTAGTAGGCCTGTGGTGTACTGTTTTATCCAAGTCCGAAAGCGGTGGGAGGAGATAGAAACATGTGGATAAATGACTGGCCGCTGAGGGGGAGGACTTGGCATTTGCAAACAGTAGGCTGCTCATGGCAGCAGGGGAGTCACCAGGCCTGGCTGAGTTGGTAGGCTGAGCAAAGCAAGGCAAGTAAGGGGGTGAGGGTGCAGAAAGTGAGAGGCTCCAAGGTAATCTTGAGAGATGCTTAGAATGTGCCACATCACCTCCAAGCCCCTCCCTTCACACCTCCATCCCACTCTTTACTGACAGTCTTGGGAGCATTCAACCCCCCACCCCGCAGGGCTGCCTAATTCAGCACAAGACTTGGTTTTCTTTGAGGTTAGTGCTATATAAACACTGTCCATTAAAATTTGACAAGGTGTCAGGTATGAATCAATTATGAGGCCCCTGATCATCTCTTTTTAGCAGAACTGAAGAGTTAATATGAATAGAGTTTTAATTGAATACTGTTTCTCAGGGACTTGTTCCAAACTTTCTTTAAAGATGAAAAAAAAAAAAAAAATACCTGACGTCTTATATAATCATCAACATGGCACAATGAAAACTGCTAATATAAATAACCTAGAAAACCTAATCTCCATCCCTAAGACACCTCAGCCTCTTTTGAAGAGAAGCAAAAAGGATGTCCAAATGTAAATAAACTAAAATAAAAACCAATACACCCTGAGGGATGGGGTTGTTTAGCTCACACAATGGAATGAAAAGTGGTTTTTGTTTGTTTGGGTCTTTTTAGTTTGTTTTATTGTTATGGTTTTAACTTCTCCATGGTTAGGACTCAAGTAATTTTCTTCTTTTCTGTTATAAGTTGCTGGCAGGCTGGTCAAGATTTGGTTTCATTCTAATGTTTAGAGAAAATGATCTTCCTGTTCCATATTCAAAGATAAAAATATCTCCCAGCTAAAGAGATCGTCAATGCCAGGACCAGGTCCCTTTTCAGGAATTTCCTTCCTGGACTTGGCCCTTCAACCTCTGAAATAACAATTGTTTTTTAGCTTTTCTGAAATGAAAATATTTACCAACAGGGTTTGATTGTACAACATCGCATCTCCTTCTTTGGTCTGCTGGGGTAGCTACATCAGACGGGCTGGTGGTGAGCAGGGGAAAAGCCAGGAGGAAACCCCTGTGGGCAAAGAAGGAGGGAAGGAGAGAGTGAGCAAGAAAGAGGAACAAGCCCTGACTATTTGACATGCACACAGGAATTTCAAAACAGGCTGCAGGGCTGAGTATCCAAACAGAGGAAACGTGTATCAGATGAAACACCCATGCTTTGATCTTTCTTGGAATGTAGTTCTTTTCGGCAAAAACCCTTTCTCCTCCATACTCATTACAGAAAGGAACTTGTCTTTGCCAGTCAATAAGGATAAAACAATAACAATAATGTTAACACCTTCCCAATGGGAAAACAGTGTTGGGAACTGTGCATGCTATCTGCTCTTGGCTTGGTTTCATATTTTAAAGGGGATTTGGCAAAATAATTAGATGCTTCTGTCTACCTCTGTTCTATCCTATCCAAACCCTATGCAGCTTAATAAACTGATGTCGGAGGAACTTGGCAGGCTGCTTAGTGATAACCTCTCAAATGAATGTGTAAGTAGGGCAGAAATAGCCTTTCTGAAGGATACTTCCTATCTCAATCCCTAATGTATTAACAGTTAATGCTGAGTAATGCTAATACCAGGGATGGTGTTGAAATGGGATGACGTGGTGGTGGGGTAAGGGCATTACGTCATTTGATTGTTTTCCTCTGACAAGAGTGACATCCTCCAGGGGCAGAAAGCACAACCCTGATCCAAAATGTCAACACTCCTCGTGGAACAAGGCAGTTTACAACACGACAACATTTCCATCTGTGGACTAACCTCAAGGACAGTCTGCTATTTGTTAGATCTCCCTTATTTTTTGAAACTATCCTTAGACATGAAAAAAGGATTATCATTTGATAAGAGAGGAAGGTGAAACTCACTTTTAAAGAGAGCCCATTACATGTCAGGCATTCTGCTAGATGCTTGAAAATTTTATTTCTTTTTGTCTTCATTATCACTTTATCTGGTTCTGTTATTATCCACAATTTAGGAATGAGCAAAGCATGAGTTAAGAAGCACAAAAATTAAGCATCTTGTCTAAGGTCATACATCTAGTAGGAGAGAAGCTACAATAAGAACGATGAGAACAGATCCTATATTTGTCTTTGTAATGGTCACAGTGGTGCACTGCCCAGATGACCCCTTCAGGACCAAGGCACCCCTTCCCCCAGCTGTGGAAAGTGTTGGTTGCTAATGGCTCACTGGAGATTCTTTCTTCAGGAATTGCCCTAGGCTAAAGAGAGTGGTCTTGCCAAAGTTTGTGCCCCCTTCCTGGGGGGGCAGCCTGGAACCAAAGTCTAAGAGTTATGGGGGTACAAAGGCCCCCATGCCTCAACTGGGAAGAACTGGGGCCAGAACGCCAAATAAGATTGGCTGAGGCCTGTGTTGTGTCTGTATCACACCCAACGGCTCTCCCTACCCAGTCCTGCTTCCTTGACCACTTAACAGCCCTTGTCCTCAAGCATACTCTCCAGTAAACTTCGGCACACATGTCTCCATCCCAGACTCTATTTTCTGGGAAGTCTGATCTTTGACAGCCTTCTGGAATGTATATTAAAAATGAAAAAAACAAAAACATAAACAATTTAAATGCTAGGACATAGAAAAAACAAAAAGATAAACAAACAAACAATACCCTGCCTCATCATTTCAGTATAGTGGCCCTAGTATTCTACACAGGGGTATCTAGAAGTGACACTCTTAGTCCAGGAAGAATGTTGTAATCATAGGATTTTACTCTTTTTAGAACCAAAATGAATGTTAAGGAGACTTTCTCTCCCATCCCACTTCTATCCACCTTCATATTACAATTTAAAAAAATAAATGAGGCTTTGAAAAAGTAACTGACTTGGATATGGTCACCCAGCTATTTGGTAGATGAGGGCCTAGTGCTGAATCTAAGATGTCACTATGAAACACAGAGCCAAGGTCATATTAAACTTTTAATTTGATTAAATTAAAATGCTCTATGGTACACATTATGTGCAAGAAAGTAATTAACTCAGAAATGTCAGGTTCTTTCATGCCAATTTTAGAGTTCGTGATACATAACTATTGCCTTTACAAATATAATAAAGGAACTTAATATCATGGAAGCAAACATTATCCTCTGCTTATCCTCTGATCAAGTACTGGATCTTACTTGATTCTACCTATTTTAACCAAGTAGTGTCTTTTACACATAATTCACGCAGCTTTAAGTGATGCATCTTCTCTCTCGGCCACCCTGTGATAATTTTAATTTAAATTTCACCATATTACATGATAAATTTATTTTCCTTAAAAGGAACAATTTCAAGGGCGCCTTCCAGAGCTCTGGGAGTTCTTTTTCCTTTCAATTAGATTAGTTTATAAATGCGGATCTTGGAAACTGAAAGAAGATTCAGTTGCAGAAGGGAAAACTTTGTGCATGATTCTGATCCCCCCAATACCTACGCGTGCGTGTGCACAAACACACACACCATCCTCCATCAAGAGGTTAAAGGACCATGGCCTTTTGTTTCATGGGATGGATTAACATTGCTGGGTTGCTTGCAGGGAGAAAGGACTTTCCAAGCTGTTATATGCTGGATGTGTTGAGAGTGCATGTTTATGTAACACCATATTTTTTAATACAACTGACGGTCTGTCTTGAGATTTAAGTGTGTTTTGACAGTTTTTATGCACCTGTTAATTCAAAGCTCTTAACATATGCCAGTTAAAGAGAGCCAGGCACTAAAACATCTAGCTTTAGAGGCTAAATATGGCTCAGCTGCAATCCCAGGCAGGCAGGCTGACAGGAACAATTCCTTCCTCCAAGATGGAAATCAGCTGTAGCCTCCTCTTGTGACTTGAACAAACCACTTCTAGGTGGGGAGGTTGGAAATACCATTTGATTTCCCAGGGAACAGTTATCGGAGCCAACTCAGGTCTTCAGCCATGGTTGGTTACTCTGGATAATAGTCTGTTGTGTTCAAGTGGAGGACTCAGGATTTGGAAAGACCTTTATGTTCATCGTGGTGTCTATTTAGGAGAGCTCTCCATCTGTTCTCTGCTCCACACCTTCCCTTCATACCCACCTACCCACACCCAGCAAAACTGAGAACAGATGCCCGAATTTTTCCAATGCTAACTCCATGGTTTTTAAGAACTAAGGCCATGCATTTCTCTACAACACAAAGAGCAATATTTCTGGTGTAAATAAAGAAATAATTCTTGTCAAACTTAAACAAGGATGATTAAGGGATATTCACTTTAGCACTAGACACATGCCAAAAGATAAATGATCTCTCTGTGCATACAAAGTACCTTGTACTCAGAGCTTTAAAACAGCATAGAGTGGAAGATAAATAAGCATTTGCCTTTATTGTTCTCTGAGACTGTTTGGGGCAAGGTATGGATTTGATACATTTCAAACATCTGGTACATTTCCTCTTGAGGGTACAGAACAATTGCTGTCCAATGGAAATGGAATGCAAGCTACAAATGTAAGTCTATGCATATGTAATTTGAAATTTTCCAGTAGCCACATTTTCAAAAGTAAAGAGAAACAGGTAAAAATAATTTTAATAATGTACTTATTTAAGCAATATCCAAAATACTATCATATCAATGTGTAAGCAATTAATGAGAAATTTTTTGTGAAATTCGATGTGTATTTTGCACTCACAGCACATCTCTGTTTGGACTAGCCACATTAGCCACATTTCAAGTTTTTAATACCCACATGTAGCAAGTGCAGTTCTAAAATGTTGGTCATGAAAATGTTCCAACAAATGGAAAATAACATTTAATGACCCTGGGAATATTACTAGAAACTGGATAATGGCCAGGGGACCTGTAGAGAATTCACCAGCTTCTTCTCTTTCTAACCCTGTATAACAACACATTTCTTTTCATACAATTGTTTGGATGTCCTTTTCAGCTTCACGGTGATGATCATCAGATTCCAAGTAAATAACTATAGAAAAACAGAACTATTAAAAAGTAGAATGAGTTACCTAGATGGAAAAGTAGATTTCACGTCATCAGAGTATTTGAGCAGAATCTAAATGATTGTCTGCAGTGATGCTATGGTGAAATTCTGTACCATATGGCTGAATAGCATAAGGTAGTTTACACAGTGGCTAAGAGCTTGGGATTTAGAGCCAAGTAGAACTGGGTTACAATCTCACCTCCACTATTTGTGTGGTAGCAAATAATGAGATTTAATTGTCCCATTTGTAAAACAGGAATAACCACTTCATAAAATTGTTATGTGAGATAAATGAAAGAATATATCTATAGCTCTCACAATGTTCAAAAAGATATTATGATTATGATTATTACAGCATAAGAAAACTGCCTACGGATATTTGGTACTAAAGACAGATGACACATAATATTAAGCATTTAAGACATTGTGTATCGTGTCTCCTTTAACTTCTGCAACTACTCTAACCTATCATGGTTATAGCAAGGTCATCAACTGTTAAAGAGGATGACAACTAGACTTCAGAGTGATTTGCACCAAAAATGGTTCACTTCAAAAATTGTAGTTTTGTTATATTTTTAGGAGAAAAGAAAGAACTAACTTTCATTGAGTGTTGATGGTTTTGTTTTTGTTTTCTTCCCTGTTTCCCGTTTGTTTTTTAAACGTACCAAGCACTTTCTGCATCTTATCTTAAAAATCCCTTGAGGTGGTGTTCTTTTTAAAGGGTGAAGATACTGAGGATGTGGGAAGTCAAGGGTGCAAGGTTAACATGTAGTGCGTTAATATGTGCGTCCAGACCCGTCCGACTTTAAAGCTCGTGCTATTTCCACTGCATGGGAATGGCCAGATTTGACTTTCACTTATCTGCAACTGTCAATCAACAGTAGAAACAGATAGGAACAGTACTTCAATCAGTACTAAAATACCAATATTCTGGCTCCTAAATTGACGGTGGTTAAACTACATGCCCCCAGCTACCATCATTTACCCGGAAAGGGGGTTGGTGCTGCACCTATGGAGCATTACTGTTATCCGCAGCACAGTCTGCTCAGGCACTGCTTCTTACTGCACCGCTGAAACGTTCACCCCTTCGAGGAGCTCACTTCTGATGGAAAAAAATACTGGAAAGTGGGACACATAAGTTGAAACATATTTCAAGAGACTTCTCTTAGAGGATGCTACACCAGTGTTCTCAGGGCAACACTGGTGGCCACCCTAGAGGTGGGAGCCGTGCACACACTTCTCCAGAATGACTTTCCAGGTGTGTCTATCCTGATAAAACTAGTTTAAGGTTGATGTTCGGGGGGGGGGGGAAAGGGGCGGGGCGGAGTGGAGTGGCAAGAAAATAGATGTTGAAACACCACCCTTTAGACAGTCATTTATGGTTAATCACTATCAGTGCCTTTAGAACATGTCTGCCATGTTAGAAGAAAACAAAAGAACAGAAGCCCCTGGCAGCTGTTCTAAGGTTCTTTGCTTCATCAAGTTCAGTCTTTGTAGCTTTGCAGAGAGAGGTCCAAATAAGAATGTCCATAGTATGGCTGTAATTTTCAGAGGAGTCAAAATTCCTCAGTTTTGATCCTGGGACAGAGATGAACAATCCAGTTCAAACTGCATTTGTATTTCTTATCTATAAGGTATTCAATTTAGTTTAAACAAACTTCCGTGTTTCCCTTAGGTGTTCTCACTCCAGAGGAACTGTTTCCACAAATTATATATAATTGCCCCTTCTGGTCAAAGGTGAGAAGGAAATTAGCATCACAATGGCAAGTTTTCTCTCTGGGTGTTGCCAGCTAACACAGTTCCATGGGTGATTTGAGTGTGTTAAGCCTCCGTTTACAAGCAGGAAAGCTCAGCAGAGCCCATGAGGACAGCATTAAAAATTCCTGATCATAGACAAGCATTTCAGACATTCATTACCACACAAGCCATCAGTGGATTAGATCGAATAAGCCAAATACTTGCAGACCTCAGCCCTGGGGCTGGTTAGACTATTCAAGTAATGCAAAGTCAAATGGGCCCTGCCTTCTTTTGAAACAAGCCAATGAGCCTCTATCTCCTCATAAGGGGGTGTTAGGATACTAGTTGAAAGACAGTAGGCCCAGACATTTGGGTTTTAGCACTCTATTTGGTTATAGACGGTAGGACGTCATCTAGTGGGTCAGCACGCACACACACACACACACACACACACACACAACATTTTTTAAAAATGTGTTAAGTTAGAGGAGGTAGCCTTTTGGGGGAAAGATAAGGGTGTTCTCTCCACTATTCTAGAAGAATGAAAATAACTCATCTTTTTCAGTAAAGAGAAATTGCAAAATATTCTTCCAGAAATAAAAATGAAAAACTATACACACACATGAATTTCTGAGATAGATGCCAAGTACTGCTCTGAAACCATGTGAATTTTTCTCTCGTGCATTTGTCAGCCTGACTCCAAACCATTTTATTCTTTCCTCATTTCTCCCCTCTGCTCTGTCTGTTTTTAGTTAGTTGCTTCTTGGCATAGCTTCCGTTGGAGCAGAGAGTGCCTGTACTTTCTTCTTTTCTTCCTCTCTTCTTTTTCTTTTGTTTCCTTATAAAACCTCTTTTTTTTGTGTTCTTTCTCCTGAGCTCTGCAGTGACTGTGCAATAATTACTAAGACCAGAGCAAACAGGAGGTGTGTGTCTCTGGAGCCCACTCTGTCCCCCTCCATCAGGCCTTCGTACTACACGTAAAGAGCAGTTCAGTGAGGGGCACAGAGACATGTGCACGAATGCAAATGACACGCATGCACACTGCCCATGACTCACTTCTCTGCAAGAGCCTGCAGCTCCCCCGCCACCTTCTCTTGTGAGTGGACTTGCCCAATGGCGCCATTTTGTGTCGAGGACTTCCTGCAGAGGAATCCTCCAAGTTGCTTTTGCTTTTAAGAACTAGGTTTTTGAGACCCAGAGTGTAGAGGTTGCAATATTCATGTATTTACAGAACTCTGTTACTTTTTATTGGACCTCATTTTTAGCTGGCTTTGTCACAACATGTTTCAAGTTGTGGAAAAATGAAAAATAGAATCACACTAGCCATGCAGCCACATAGAGACCTGAAAAGAAGATGGTTGTTTTAAATCTAAATTTAAGCAAACAAGTTTTGTTTGAATATGGAGTAAGTTTTAAAAAGCATCATGAATACACAGAATATAAAATGAAACACACTGTAAGGGCACATCTTTGTTCTCATTCTTTTTGTCTGGGGAGCTGGAGTGGATTTAGCTGGTGTTACTGTTTCTAGCAATGTGTGATCAGCCTTTGGAAAGGACACAATATCAGAACACACTCATAAGTGTACTTTGGTTCAGGAATGTTAGAAAAAAAAAAAAAAGGGGACTTCCCTAGTGGTGCAGTGGTTAAGAATCCACCTGCCAATGCAGGGGACACGGGTTCGAACCCTGGTCTGGGAAGATCCCACATGCCGCAGAGCAACTAAGCCTGTGCGCCACAACTACTGAGCCTGCGCTCTAGAGCCCGCGAACCACAACTAGGAAGCCCACAAGCCGTGACTGCAGAAGCCCGCGTGCCTAGAGCCCGTGCTCTGCAACAAGAGAAGCCACCGCAATGAGAAGCCTGAGCACCGCAGCAAAGAGTAGCCCCCGCTCACCACAACTAGAGAAAGCCCGGGCGCAGCAACAAAGACCCAACGCAGCCAAAAATAAAAAATAAATTAATTAATTAAAAAAAAAAAAAGAAAGACAAGTCAATGCCTTTAACAAATTGAGAGTTACTTAAACTTGAATCAGCCCTGTAGTCTAATGAGACAATAGAAATTGGCCTATTTGTTCCTGTCTTACCCTTCCCAAGTTCACGGACATTCAGCTTCTTTGAAAGAACTAACTCTGAAGCATGAAGCCCACTCTGTCTTCAGGTAAAACTTGAAATAAGAAGATTCTTTCCCTCTCTAGGAGCAGTTTTTTCAAAGAGACATAGAAACACAGAGGCATTTGTTGATGATGTGCATAGGACTTAGGAACAAAATTTAAATCTCCATCATGTATAGAATTTTTAAAAATATGTTAATTTCAGGAAACAAAAATAAAGGAATCAACACACACAGGTGCAAAGACTGATGTGGGAGAAAATCATCTGAGGTATAAAATGAGAGACGTGAATTGGAATGACTTGGCTTGGCTACTTGCAAGAAAAAGTGTTCAAACCTTACCCTCTTCAAGTATGCAGCCTGGAGAATGTCATTTCAATCACTTCTGCAGTTGCTCTACTGAGTACTTTTGAAATATCCTGTATCTACAGATGCCAAGCACCCTCGTCAGGGAGGGAACGAGCCTGTGACCATGTCTACATGATGCCAAACCTTGGGTAAAAACTGAAACCATTACACCAGTGCCTTGATGCTTTTCAGACACTCAGCTCTTTGGCATTGTAAAGGGAAACAATTCAGATTTTTCAGTTTTCATTCTGATATTTGTCATTGTGTAGCTATAGTCAATGGCTAGATAAGTGTATGTTTACCAGAAAAAAAGTTTGAAAGTTATATATATGATAGGTAATTCAAGAGAAGTAAATTATAGGGAAGGTACATAAAGTAAACAGCTAAATCATCGTGTCATGGTCACCTATGTGTCTTTATTATAGACAAACACATAACACGCACAGGTGCAAACATACACTCAAGGACCAATTTTTAAAAATCCAGTTAAGTGAGATTTTCCCTCCACCTTTAGTTATTTGATGTGATGTTATCGCAATCTTATTCATCCATATGCCAGACAACTCCTATGAGAATAAAACTCTGCAGAAGTACATGACTTCTCTTTGTAAATCTGCAAACCATTTTTCTTTCTATCACTTGAAATATTGTCACTGTGGTTTCAGTTATGGGCAGAGTATATTTTAAAGGCACTGCTCAAATCCAGAATACTCTGAGCCTCTCTGTTATTTTAGTGATCATATGGTTGCTGAAATATAAGACAATTTATGTGCAAAAAAAAGAAAAAAAAATCCCAGCTTCAGTTTCTAAAATATACTTACTGTTTTTTCAACAGAAATAAAAATTGTATCGAAAGAACACATGATTAATATTCTTACGTTAAAGGATTCAAAATCAAAGATGAGAATAAATATTTTGTGTTTTGGTAGCATAATATATTTGCCAACAGACTTACCTTAATGTCTCTTAATTGGGAGATGGAGAAATAAGGGAATGCATTTAAAGTGAAGAACCACTTTACAGTTGACTTATTTAAAATGGATATTTAATGATTTCTAAAACATTTTCTAAAATAAATGGAAAAGAAAATGTTTAAACTATTTGATAAAAGCTGCTTTCAAAAGGCACATAACATACTATTAATCTTTTCCCTGAGCCTGCCGTTCTCCAGAAATTCTCCTAACTATAAGGCACGTTCATAAACCCCACACCAGTAGAGACATACTTGTCACACCCAATCTTGCTATCTTCTTAGTTATTCATTTTACAGGAAAAATTCCTCTTCTTATTTTCTAAATTTTTAAATGCAACTGCCTCTAGGTAATATGTACATGAAATGGCATTCATTTTCAATATATTAAATATCATAACTGAGGTCATTTTAAGATTAGAAAGAATCAGTGTTTTCAAGACAATGCACTTGAATTATCTGTGCAAAGACATACATGTACTTAAATAAGGTTGGAATTGTATAGGATTATTTATAAAGTTATAAATTACATTGTTCAAGAAAACACTTGAAATGGGCACTGAGAAGCCGTATAATTAAATAAAAATTGAAAACCTTTGAACGTGTCCAGATTGGTGTAAATGGCTTCACGGACATAGATTTCATGTTTTCATTTTAATAGCAATAAAATATTTTGTTTATGTACATTCACTTTAAAACTCAACTTGAAAAGCATGGCATATATAGCATTTATGCACATGTTTACCATATATTTAAAGACAGATTTTAATGAGCCATGACTGGAAATCCATAAAAGTTTGCATGTCAACACCGGCTCCATTTTAGAAAATATTTTCCTTTCTCTATTACATTTCTAAAAGTATGAAATGTTTGGGGAATGTGAAGGATAAGAGGGAAGAAATGCTTTAAATAAATATATAGATTCTGAAGGTGCGCTTTCTTTCTCCCTTTCTCCCTTTCTTTCTTTCTTTCTTTCTTTCTTTCTTTCTTTCTTTCTTTTCTTTCTTTCTTTCTTTCTTTTTCTTTTTCTTTCTTCTTCCTATTGAGAACAAGAATAAATAGACTAGTAGTTTAATGCAGAGGAGAAATTATACAGAAACTGAGATGGAGGCTGTAACGTCACTGCAGTGATAATGTATAGATACTATTAGCTCCGTGTTCCTCTGTCGCTTATGAACATTTAGAAAGTATTCAGCATGTTTGCTGGGTCAGATAAACCGTTGAAAGTCATTATTTGTCTATTTTTCAAAACTTCAAAATGTAGTGCTTTGTAATTTTGAACAAGGAAATTTAAACTGGTTGCAAGTCAAATGTTATAGAAAACAAACACAAAGACAAAAAATCAGAAAGAAAGGAAGAAAGGAGATATAAAATGAGAATAATATTACAGAAACAGAGGGAGAAATAATTTGGGGGGAGGGCAAAAAGGACAAAATTAAGATCAGAATTGAAGGGGTCTGATAAAAGAATCCAACATGAACTTAAAAATACAGAAGCAGAGTAAACATCGCAAAATGCCCTTAACAAACCCCAGTTCTGCAGGCTTTTCTGCTGCCACACAAAAGTGTATTTTTCAAGAAAATTGGTTACAGCAGTTACCCGTGCCTTCGAATAGCGGCGAGTAGAAATAAGGCAGGACGTCTGGAGGGGCTCTGCTTAGAGCCGCATTCCCTACCTTTTCAATCCCTGCCGTTCTCCTGCGCCTAACCATATGGAATCCATCTCACTCAAGGACATAGACGAGGAGAGGGGCTTCGGGAAACCAGGGCTGCTGCAGGCCGTTTTAACGGCATGCCACAGGAAAGTTTTATTTCCAATTGATTGGTTACAAATCAGATAAATATCGCTTCTAATGAAAGCAGCTTCGAACCGCTGGAAATGTTATCTATAGGAGTCTGGGGTTTATCAAAAGTCAAATGTAGCTTTAATCACATCAACATGCTAATTACAGGCAAACAATAAAAGCTTTAAGAAATGATTGTGCGGGTTTTATTACTATTGACAGTCACTGAGGTATATTTATTTCGGGAGGTAATTGTCAGAAGACTTTCTCCAGAAAGACTTGTTTGTATAATTAAGTGCGTGTTATGCAAGCTTATCTACTGATCTACTTCTGCTTGTTATGTAGCTCCCCCAATGCCTCAGAACACAGAAGCAATTAAAAAAGAAAGGCCCAGGGAGATGGTTTTTCAGTAGTTCATTTGTGAAGGAGGAAAAAAATAAAGACCTAATGTACTCTGGAAAAACAGAATGTACTAGAGTGAGAAATGTGATCAGTCACTAAAAAATAAAGGAATAAAACAATAAAGGTAAGTTGAAAACTCTTCACAATCAGTGATGTAAAAGTAGGAAATAATAAGAATGGACATTTTCATTTGGAGGAGAAGTTGGGGGAGCAGGAATTTTCTTTTTTGTATGCAAAATGTCATTCAATAAAATGGGGTATCCCAACCTAAAAATATATGTGATGAGAATGAGACAAAATGGAAAATAACAATAAATGGCTTCAGGACCACTGGTTTTATTATTTTATTGTGGGTTTATTACCTAATTCCCAAAAGTGCCTAATTTACAAGTAAGAGCCTAAACTTTTGGTAACATCATTTCAAATCTGCACAGACACACGTGCTTTTTCATCCAAATAAACAACAAAGGTAGATTTACAGTTGCCGCCCTGAGCTTTTTTTTTTTTTTTTTTTTTTTTTTTTTTTTTAGGCTAGACCACCTGAAACATATTTTTAAAAAAATATTTCCATCTTATTTCTAATGACAAACTGCATTGTGACTGGACTAAAAGAGGAAAAAATAAGCCTTTCAAACTATGAACTATTTTTGTGCCATAAAGAATCATTCAACTCTAAAAGGGAAAAACCCTAATTTAAAAGATATCATTATTATATCGAAAGGTGTTGGACTGGATTTAATTCTTTCCATTCCAACATATTGGCCTCAGTTCAGTTTCCACCTCATTCAAAGCAATTAAAAATGTGGCAAATCCTTGATCAATTTTTTACCCTTAAATCGGGTCGGTTCTGAAGTTGTCACATTTTAATGGGTTCAGAGTCAGTTTATGCAAGAGACAATCAAATGTTTGCTTTTAAAAACCCTATAAAAAGTAAGAGCTTTTAACCTTTTGAATGCATTAATAAAATGCTAATGACATCATGGCCAAGACCACATTTGGAGGTTCCCCAAAACTCCAAATGACTGTTGTGAAAACAGAATTTTAATCAAATGATCTGTTATTTTAACGGCCACTTACAAAACAGGAGATTTATTGAGAAGCATAAAGTTTGTTTGCATGAGTGAAAGCAAAGCTTTTAAGAATTACCTTCTTCTGGGTTTTTTTTTTTTTTGCCCCAGTTCCTTGCAACATAATACTACCAAATATTTGTGAATTGTGACTCAAGTCTGCAGTCTTAACTTCTAGCAGAAAATAAAAGGGAGGCTGGAGAGCAAAAAAAAGTGGTGCCAATTTGTCTGCCCAGGCTCTGATTATTGGATGCAGAAATTTTTTTTCCTTTAAGGGGAGAAGGATTTGGTGGGAATGTTTCTCCCTTCAGGGTGAGATATCTGATATCCATCCCGAGACCAATCATAAGGCCAAACTTTCATGCAAACTGCACAAGGGAAAAAAATTAAGTCTTTGGGTAAAATTCTCATCTAAATTTGCAGCAGATCCCTAGTTTCCGCTGGGCAATTATGTCTCTTCTTACCATTTCTGATTGCAAAACACATTGATTTTTTTTAAAAAGTTATTTCTGATAACTTGAGAACCCTTCGATCCCTAGCCCCCTCCCCCAACTCTTCGTCCTCTCTTTTGAGTCTCTGTTCCTCATTTCTGTCTCCCCCGTCTAGAAGTGCTATCCAGTGACCCCTGGTGCTGATTAAAGTTTCTCGTGTGACCCCTGAATGCATTTTATTACACTGGCTGGTCATAAAACCTGCTTAAACTGCTGGCTTATCCAAACTCCTACCTCTTCTGTGGAAAGCCCTACAGTCAGTCCAGCCTCAGGCAGGGAAAATACAAACAAGCAAACCAAGGAGGGCAGAGAAGGCTTGAACACAGACTTTGTCAATACCAAGGAGCCATCCGGCAGAGGGGAGGGGAAAACTTAGAATGAAGACAGACACTCACAAGGGTTCGGGAGGAAATCAGCTTAATACTAGTGTAGGTGGGACGTGGAGAAGTAGAAACATGAGAAAAGAGGGAAAAAAATTAAAACCCTTTGGTGTTTTAATTTTGGTTTCTTTTTCCTTAAAATGATGCCACAACACTGAAATAGCTTACAAGGTGAAAGGTAAGCATCACTAACACAGGTCAGCATAAGACATCTCTGAAAACAACATACTCCTAAAACGGATCCCAGGAAAACATTTACTCAGCTTCTGGAAGCGGCACAAGGAGGTTAGAAGCCTTTGTATATTTATGTATTTACTACATCTAGGTAAAAATATGTATTGTTATATTTACATGGCTCAGGAGAAACCAACTTACAGTGAGGTTTAGTTTAGCTGTTTATTTTCCTGGGCTGCTGATGGGAGGCAAAATATATAAGATTCACAATCCTGCCTGGATGGAATTTCTGTGGCAGGGATAAGGCATGCAGTGCTTATAGGAGAGGCCAGAGAAATCAGCGTTCGAAAGGAGAATGGTGTTATTGCGCATCAAAACCTATCAAGCTTTGGGTTTTCCCCTGGGACTAAAACTGAACATATTCGTGTGTATCAAATCCAATTTAAAAAGTGTTTTGAATTTCATTCTCATTCGCGAAATCTGAAAATAAATCGGTAGGGTCGGTTCTCAGCCTTAAGCCAGAGTAGGAGGCTACAGTCTGGAAGTTTGCCGAGAGAAGTCCATCTGTTCAGTTCTGCAGGTAAGGTGCTACCTGTTGCCTTGCAGGCAACAGGATGAAGATCTGACACACAGAGTTAGCTCCTGGCAGCTGTTCCACCAACCACGGTAGAGATCCACAGAGGTAGGAGAACAACACACTTTTCCTACCGGTCAGGTTCCCATTGCAGTGACACTGAACCTGGATGAGATCCAGACTCTGCTGTGAGCCCTTGACATTCCTAATGTCGAAGTGACAGGCCCCCCAGTTGCTGGGCAGTTTTTCAATACTTTGGTCATTTTCACACTAGCTAGAAATCTTTAAGAAGGTAAAATCAAGGGCCCAAAGTGAATCATTAATGACTATTTAATTGGCATCTTGTGATTAAGAAGTGATTTGTGGTGGTTACTCTTGACATCATTTTCTTTGTTCATGTGATTTTTTAAACTCTTAGAAAATGTATGTCATTATTTTCCCTTTTGTTCAAAGAAATACAAAATAACCATGAATTCAACTACTCTGTAGACCAGAAGTGGTCCCTTTCACCTGTTTATACTTTTCATGTAGTCACCAAGCAAAAGTCAAGCATTTCCCCAAAGATACTGTTGGTGGAAGCTGGTGACTTTGTTAATACCTAGAATGAACTGGTGAGATATGCTTTATTTATCTAATGTAATTGATCTAATGTAATTCATTCAGAGATTCTTCATAGTGAATGATAAATCTGATAACCAATGACATTCATCAACCATTTTTATTTTTTATATGCAGCCCACATTACACCAGGAAAGGAGTTTGATACTGTTCCTGTTGTTGCTTGCCTATCTATTAGGCCTGGCAATTTACAGATGTAAACACTTCTTACTACAACCATATGGAGTAAATATAGTTATTCCCAGTTTGTAGATGAGGAAACTAGGGCTTAGAGAAATTAGGTAATTGCCCAGCTTCCCATAACTAGTGAGTGTTACAGTCAGGAATGTGATTCTGGACAATCTGACTCTCTGCACTGACTTGGGTTCCAATTCACTCTGTAACCAACATCTCTTCATCAACTTTGCTGAGTCCCAAACAGAGTAAATAGAAAGGAAAGATCTGGGAAACAAACAAATGTACACTTGGTTGCTTATTTTATTTTTCTCAATATGTTAGGTCCAGAATATATGTTAAGCCACAACTCAAGGTTATTTTCTTCATGAAAACTTCCTGAGTAAACTAACTTACTCTCCACTTGATAAATCTATTTCTCACCTCTCCTTTCCTCAGTGGAATATAAATTTCTTTTAAATTCTATATATTTTAGTTGATTACATATAGTATGTCTTCTTAAAGGAAGTGATACATTTTTCTTTAAATGGTGGATAGTTTAAATAGTTAAAAAAAAAAAAAAAGCTTGTTCCATGCTTTCAGATAGAGGATGTAAAAAAGGAAAGTGGGTGCCAGATGTGCCAAAATGCTAAATAGTTTGGAGTTCAAGTTGAAGCTGGGAAACAGAGAGGGTAGATAGGTCAAAGTGGTAGTCAGCCTTCATGTATTTGATTAAAAAAGATGGTGAGTAAAGTGGTGGGGTGACAGAGTCTAGGAAGTTAAGATATAAAACGACCTAGTAAACACATTTCTTGGAATCTAGCCTAGAGAAAAAAATTATGAGGGAAAAGTTATGTGCAGGAAGATATTCACAATAGCAAAAGTTTGAAAACATTAGAGCTATCCAAAATTGGGAAAAAAAATAATTAAATGCTGACATACACACTGTGAAATATTATTACAACTACTAAAAGTGGTAATATAATATAAAGTGAATAAATTACAAGTGTCATTACATTGTTATTACTCTAGGTGAAATGTATGTACAGATGAATAAAGATTGGAAAAGAATGCATAGAAACTTTCAAAGTTACTTTAACAAGAGTATTGGTTTAGGAATTTTTTTCTCTCAATTGTCCAAAGTTTCTGTAGCATTGGTATACAATACATT
Organism: Balaenoptera ricei; assembly: GCF_028023285.1. NCBI lineage: Eukaryota > Metazoa > Chordata > Mammalia > Artiodactyla > Balaenopteridae > Balaenoptera > Balaenoptera ricei. The sequence goes on from NC_082639.1 coordinate 132,814,305, forward strand.
ATCTACAATATAATAAACAATAATATATTTACTATAGTGCACAGTGGCAAGCAGTTATATGTGTAGAAATATTTGGGATATTTCTCTATAATATTTCTATAGCCCCATTATTTTCAAAGGACATTTGATTTATGTAAATATATGTATATTTATAGAAATTAATAAATTGATTACATTTATACATTTTAAAGTGATATTCTTAATTATTTTCCTCTTTTTCTTGACGTCTCCCTCCACTTTCCTCTGTCCCCTTCTCACCCCCCCCCCCAATAATCTAAAAGGTATTCACTACTGAAATCCCAGTGACTTAACACAATAAAAATTTGTCACTTATTTCAAATCTGATGAAGGTAAGGTGGTCCTCTTCCAATTTGTAACTATATCATCTGGAACATATGACCTTCAAGATCCCTATACAAGAAAAGAGTTTTTAACTATTTTGGCCTGCAGGTGACACACAAATTCTACTGACAGACCATTAGCTGAATTAGTCACAAAGCCCCAGCTAAACTGTAAAACAGGCTGCAAAATCAAGGCAGCTCATGGAGTATGTAGTGGGCACTGTCATTGTGACAAATAGCCCGTTTTCTCCTTCCTTTCCACAGTCAATGTCTTCTCAAAAGAGACAACAAAAGTCCTATTCAGGTGCTGCCTCCATCTCAGAGTCCAGGATGTAAATTAGTATCTCCATCAAGACTGGAGAACTTTGAACTAAATACCCAAGTCATCTTCATACCCCAACCCTGCTGCTCAAGATGTTAATAAATAATGTTGGAACAGTGAACAGCCCCCATTTTGAAAGGGAAGAATGGAAGATACACAGCGGTCACTGGTCCTCAGAAGTTCTGAAGTCCTCTGGCCAGGCGATATGAAGGCCTCCTAGCTGGCATGGGGATGTGTGTGTGGGACAGCACCTTGGTCAGCCCCCAGTTCTGCTCTCTGAATCTTCTCTGTCCACTGTTCTCAATAACCTTTGTTTTCCCATACACCTGAAAAAGTCATTTAGGGAATATACCGTCCTTGGAACTATATACCTTTCTCAGTCTACTTTCTGCTTGCAGAAGTTTGAGGCCCTAATTGCCTGGTTTTTTAACAGATTTATTGTGGTATAATTGATATATAAGTTGCCCATATTTAAAATATAATTTGATAGGTTTTGGCATATGTTTACATTGAGAAATCATCATATTCAGACAATAAACATATCCATCACATATAAAAATTTCCTCAAGCCCCTTAGAATTCTTCTCCACCTCCCCTTTCTGCCTCCCTCATCCTTAGGCGATAACTGATCTGCTTTCTAGATCATTTCATTTTCTAAAATTTTATATACATGGACTTTATATATAGTGCGTGCTTTTCTTTTTTTGGTCTGTTTTCTTTTACTCAGCATGATTATTTCGATATTCATGCATGCTGTACAGCAGGCATGAACATCTCATTCCTTTTTATTACTGAGTAGTATTTCATCATATTCCCCTGTTAATAGATATTTGGGTTGTTTCTAGTTTTCGAATATTACCAATACAGCTGCTATGACACTCAAGAACAAGTCTTTTTATGGGAATATAAATTTATTTGTCTTGCTTAAAAACCTAAGCGTAGAACAACTAAGTCATATGGTTGCTGTATTTTTAAGTTTCAAAATCCCACCAAGCTGTTATCCAAAGTAATTGCACCATTTTACACTTCCACCAGCAGTACATGAGAGTTTCAATTTCTCCACTTCCACAACACTTAGTATGGTCAGTCTTTTTAATTTCAAACTTTCTGATAGGTGTGTAACATGATCTTCTTGTGGTTTGGACTTATATTTCAAAAATGGCCAATGACTTTGAGCTTCTTTTTGTGTACTTATTTGCCATCAGCATCTCTCCTTTGGTGAAGTGTCATTTATACACTTTGGCCTTTTTTGATTGGGCTGTTTCTTTTCTTATTGAATTTGGAGAGTTCCTTCTATATTCTGGATATAAATCCTTTATCAGATATGTGATTTTTAATCATTTTCACTCAGCCAGAGGCTTGTCTTCTCATAGTAGTATCTTTCAAAGAGCAGAAATTCTTAATTTTGATGGTCCAATTTTCCAATTTTTTCTTTTGTGGGTCATGCTTTTGTTTTGTCTTCTTTAATTTTTTTTTTTTTTTTTAATTTTTGCTGCACTGTACAGCATGCAGGATCTTAGTTTCCTGACCAGGGATGGAACCCGTGCCCCCTGCATTGGGAGCATGGAGTCTTAACCACTGGACCGCCAGGGAAGCTCCTGGATCATGCTTTTGATGTTATATCTAATAAATCTTTTCCTAACTGAAGGTCACAAAGATTCCATGCATTGCTTTTATCGAGTGTTTTATAGTTTTAGGTATTACACTTAGGTTTATGATCAATTTGTGTGATTTTAATATGTATATGGATGGAAGTTATCCCCCCACCATACACACACGTATAGATTTTCAATTGTTCTAGCACCTTTTAACATTATGAATTGTCTTTCTTTATCTCTAATATTTCTTACCTTAAAGTATCATTCGCCTTATATTAATATAATCACTCCTGCTCTCATAATTTTTATCAAATTTGTAATTGTTTTGACCATTATTTTTAGCATTATTTCTTTTTCTTTTTTTTTAATTAATTAATTTATTAATTTATTTTTGGCTGTGTTGGGTCTTCGTTTCTGTGCGAGGGCTTTCTCTAGTTGCGGCAAGCGGGGGCCACTCTTCATCGCGGTGCGCGGGCCTCTCACTATCGCGGCCTCTCCTGTTGCGGAGCACAGGCTCCAGACACGCAGGCTCAGTAGCTGAGGCTCATGGGCCTAGTTGCTCCGCGGCATGTGGGATCTTCCCAGACCAGGGCTCGAACCCGTGTACCCTGCATTGGCAGGCAGATTCTCAACCACTGCGCCGCCAGGGAAGCCCTAGCATTATTTCCTTTAAAAAATTTCTGTCCCTCCCCTCCTCTCTTTGGGGACTAGAATCACGTGTATATTAGGTTGCTTAAAATTATACCACAACTAAATGAAGCTCTGTTCATCCTTTTTTCAATAACTTTTTTTCCTCTCTGTGATTCATTTTGAATTATTTCTATTGCTATGTCTTCTAATTCGCTAATCCTTTCCTCTGCAATATCTAATCTACCATTAATCCTGTCCAGTGTATTTTTCATCTTTGGCATTGTAATTTTCATTTTAAGAAGTTCAGCTTGGTTCTCTTTTATATCTTCCATGTTTCTGATTTACATATTCAAGCTTTTCTCTAGCTTCTTGAACATATAGAATGTACTTATAATTGTTTTTTAAATTAATTTATTTTTTATTGAAGTATAGTGGATTTACAATGTTTTTTTAAATTAAATTTTATTGGAGTATAGTTGATTTACAATGTTGTGTTAGTTTCTGCTGTAGAGCAAAGTGACTCATTTATATACATATATATTTTCCGATTCTTTTCCTATAATTGTTTCAATATCCTTGCCTATTAATTCTGTCATCTGTATCATTTATGATTTGATTTTGATTAATTGATCTTTTTCCCATATTATCAGCCATTATTGGTTGCATGCTTGATAATTTTTGATTGCATGCCAGACATTGTGAATTTCACTTTGTTGATGGCTAGGGAGTTTTTCATATGTTTGTTTTCCTATAAATATATTTGAGCTTTATTCTGAGACATTGTTAAATTATTTGGGAGCAGTTTAATCCTTTGGATCTTGCTTAAAGCTTTGTTAGACATAGTGCTGTTGAGTCAGGGACTAATTTTTCCTTATCTTGAGACAAAATCCTTCTGAGTACTCTAATCAAAGCTCTATACATTATGAATTTTTTTCACTCTTGCTCACAGGATTTTCCCTCTAATCCTTTCAGGTGCCTTTTCACTCAATCTTGGGTATTTCATTACATGCATGTGTTGATCATTAGTTAGCTGAATACTTGAGAAGAACCCTCTACAGATGTCCAGAATTTTCTCTTTGTGCAGCTCTCTTCTCTCTAGTACTCTGCCTGCAAAATCTAGCCACGTTTTTACTACCCAGGCTCACATCTCTGTCTTTTCAACTCAGGGAGACTGCCATGCTCCACCTGTACTCCTTCATCTGTGCCCTGATTGGAAACTTTTTCTGGGCTTTAAGCTGGAATAATTGTAGGACTCACCTACTCTGTCTCCCATTTCTCAAAGATCATTTTTCGTCATTATCTCATGCCTAATGTCTTGAAAATCAATTTTTAATATATTTTCTTGGTTTCTTAGTTGTCTTATGTGGGATGGTAATTTTTTTTTGATGGTAAGTAGAAGCCTCCATATCTTGATCAAAATCTCACAGTTGGTCTAAGCTACTGGTTTCTTTGGCAATGTAGTTCCTTAAAATCTTGGTTGGCTTAACACTTAAAAAATGTAGTAGGCTCCTCATCCACTTGCTCAGTTTCATGTGCCAGTAACCACACTATAAATCTTATTGAGGCATAGTTTTCAGATCTGCTTTATGTCTTTGCTTTCTTATCTCTATGCTTGTCTTTCTCAACTTAATAATAGCCACCTAAAGACTTTCAGGCTTAAAAGTGAGAAATCTGAATGTGATCACTTATGCCAACAAGGACCTTAATTTTTTTTTTTGTTACTATCTTACACTTTTTGAGGTTGATAAGCAACCAGTTTTTCCAACCTTGCATGATCCCAAATTTCTCATCTCTGTAATCCTTCTAACTTCTGCTTGAAAATTGGCCTATTTTTTTTTTTGAGTTCATCACTTTCTTATAAGATTCTGACAAAATCAATTAGCAGTAGCCAATATTCACTACTAATTGTTGTCTTTTCTAATCTCTTCTGCTATGCATGAGGTCTGGCCTAATGCCCAAGTTACCATGAGTGATAATTTTACCTTTTCATTTTCTTTTTCTTGGGGGTGGGGGTGGGACACTGTATAACATCAATTTCTATCTTTCTTTCCTCTGATGTCAATTTTCTCACTGCCGGCTTCACACTAATATGAAGCATATATTTTAGATTTTTAATTTCAGCAACATCTCATTTCAAAATATTAATCACTGGATTAAGATAATTAATGTAGCTACCATAAGAGAAAAATGCCAAAATCTCTAAGGCTTAACAAAATAAGTTTAATTTTCCTCATGCAAAGTTTAATGTAGATTGGCAGTCTTCCTCAGACTTGTAGCTATGCCATCTGGAACATGTAGTCTCCAAGTTTTCCAAGGCAAGGGAAGAGAGAAATGCAGGAAACACATCATTTCTGAACTGTCTCATTTTTCCTCTCGGTCCATTGGTCAAGATTGCCATGTGGCCCCAACCTAACTCCAAAGATAGTTAGGAAATGTTGGGAAACATAAGGAGGTAATTGGGAGAAACAAGGGGGACATAATGATTAAATAACTCTTCCACAGCATGCTAATAACTTTGTATTGTACCATTCACATTTTCTTTATGGTCGCATACTTCCATATATAAACGTATTATATATAGAAGGATGTGCAATGATAAGATTATGTGTATATAATATATGATAGATATAGTTATATACATATAATCTTATCATCGTATATGTATACATAGATATAAAACCTTATCATTGTTTTCTAAAAATAGAATCATATTTATGCTATGTTATCTTTCTTTTTGTTTAGAAATATCTACTGGAAATCTTTCCAAATTAACTTCTAGACCTGTAGTTCATTCATTTTAATGACTCCATAATATTTCCAGGTGTGGTTGTACCATAATTTACTATTTCTATACTGAGGTATATTTACTTTATTAGCTCATTTTTTGTCAGTATCAACTGTGTTTGTTTTTTTTTTTTTTAAGAAATTCATGTTCTTTTATTTATTTATTTATTTATTTATGACTGTGTTGAGTCTTCGTTTCTGTGCGAGGGCTTTCTCTAGTTGCGGCAAGTGGGCACCACTCCTCATCGCGGTGCACGGGCCTCTCACCATCGCGGCCTCTCTTGTTGCGGAGCACAGGCTCCAGATGCGCAGGCTCAGTAATTGTGGCTCACGGGCCCAGTTGCTCCGTGGCATGTGGGATCTTCCCAGACCAGGGCTCGAACCCATGTCCCCTGCATTGGCAGGCAGATTCTCAACCACTGCGCCACCAGGGAAGCCCTCAACTGTGTTTTAATATATCTAATCAAATAAAATTTATTTCTGGAAATTAATGGCTTTTCCCCTCTATGGGATAGATATTAAAGAGTGGGATTTAATGGGTAGAAGTGTACATGTTTTGTTAATTTTAATATTTTGCCGGACTGGTGGTCATAAAGGCTGAAAATATTCACATTTTCATGTACAATATATAAGAGAACCCATGTCTCCATGAATGTGACAATAGATGTTTCAATACATTTTAGTTTTGTCAATTTAATGGGGAATAAAGAGAATTAGGGAAATGCAAATTAAAGTAAGAATATCTTCATATATTAGTTAGCCATTTGGTTGCCTCTTCGTATTCTTTGCTATTGAGATTCACATCCCATTTTTGTCAAGTAGTAAGAACTTTTCATAGTCATAGTAAACATCTGGTGATCTTCTGAATTACAAATATTTTTTCCAAATCAATTTTATAAATTTTATAAACGTTTTGGGTATATTTCTGCATAATATAAAATATTTAATATTAAAACATATGATATATGATATTTTGTCATTCAAATATTTAAAGCTTAAATTAAAATTTTAATTTTAAATTAAAAATAAAAGTTTAATTTTCGTATTATCAAAAAGTCTTTTATACTGCTGAGTCTCTTCTGCTCCTTGATTGTACTTGTTGTGTACTAGATTTTCTTGCAATATTTTATTATTTTTTTACTTATTTAAGGTTTTAATCCATATGGAATTAATTTTTTCATAAAATAGATTTCAGTTTTATTTTTTCAGATGGGTAGCTTTCTGTGCCAGCACTATTTATTAAATAATTCAGTATTTTTCTTCTTTTCATATATCAAATCATGTATTTTCTGGGATTCTTTATTTTGTTTTATTGATCTATTTGTTTCTTCCTATGCCTATAACCATACTAATGCAATTTTAACTGTTTACTAATATATTCTGATAGTAAGGCAAGTCCCTATTCACTATTCACCTTTATCAAAATTTGCTTGGCTATTCTCAAAAATGTTTGCTCCCTTATAAACTTTAAAGTCTTTTTATCCATTTTCCCCAAGTCTCTGCAAGGATTAAAACCGAGATTATTTTAAATTTAAACAATAATTTTTGGAAAGTTGACACTTTTATTATATCAGATCTTTTCATCAAGGAATGTGGAAAACTTTTAAAAAATGGTTAGGTAAAAGTTAGTTATGAATCCATCTGTTCCTGGTACTGTTTTTAATGGTAAGTCTTTAATCTTTTGACAATCTCTTCAGTGGTAATTGATCCATTGCAGTTTTCCTGGGTCTTCTTTGATAATTTTGTTAGGAAATTCTTCTTTTCCTGACTTCAAATTTGTTGTTAAAAGTTTTATGTAATATTCTTTTATAAGTTTTTCATCTTTTATGAACCTGTGATGTCTCTTTTTAAATTCCTGCAGTTTTGTGAGAAATTTTAATCACATTACTATTTTTTTTCTTTTTAAAAATCCTATCGCGTTTATGTCTTTTCTCATCAGTCCTTTTAATTGAAGAATTAGACCTTTATTTGAACTTGAGGGAAATCTAATATCTATTTCATTGCTTCACCTCCTTTTGTGATTTCTTCTTCGAGAACTTCCTTCATTCATATGTGGGGCTCCTGTTCTATCCTCCAAGTTTCTGTGTGTGTGTGTTTTCCATATTTGTGAAATATTATGTTGTGCTTTGAGATATTACTTTTATTTGACATCTCAGGCCACTAATTTGAGTCTAGGTGGTAGCCAACAATTCCATCAACTCATTTACTGAATTGCTTAGCTCAGAAATTATGATTTCACATACAGGAAGTATTTCAGAACTGCATTTGAATCTTTACGAATTGTCATCTGTCTCCTTCAGCAGCTGTGTGGGTGTTTTGTGCATTATGATCTATCTTCTTTTTGTAGATTGTTGGGCTCTCCTCAACTGATCACTTTTCATTATGAGCTCATTGTCTAGTTATTGGATTATCTCAAGTTGTCTATAGGCTCTTGCATTGTGGAAGGTGAAGCAGAATTTACAAACAAGAGGCTGACTCTTATTGAAGGACTGTATGAAAACCTTCCTGCTTCCAGCTATCCTCTCTCTCTTCTAATCCCAGGTATAATGAGAGTTCAACCTTTGCTTTGCTTCTCCTTAGCTCTTGAAGGTCAGAAGACCAGGCACATTCACTGATACTAATGCCAAACTTCTTCCAAGGATCCATACTGTCTTAGAAACAGGTGCTTTCCAGGTTTCTCAGTCTTCATCTTGGAGATCTCCAGGCTCTCCAAGACCATATAGAAAAAGCCCTATACAACATTTCTCCTCTGGGTGTCCCATAGAGTTTGGGTTTCACTGGAACATGAGTATATACCAATCAGCTTCAGTGGTCTGGAGGCTCAGAAAGCAGACTAGACAAAGTTGAAATAACAGGGAAAAAAAGATACATTCAGGGGGACTTCCCTGGTGGTCCAGTGGTTAAGACTCCATGCTTCCACTGCAGGGGGACACAGGTTCAATCTCTGGTCTGGGAACTAAGATCCTGCATGCCGCAAGATCCCTCATGCTGCATGGCATGGCCAGAAAAAAAAAAAAAAGATACATTCAGGTTACCACCTTCCTAGAAACTTCCCACTATTTTCTATAGAAATTATGGAAATTGAGAGAACACAGTGACAGAGTGATGAGGACTGTGAAAAACTGGGCACTCCACTCAATTATTGCCAACTAGGAAAGAAAACCCTGTGTTGCCATATCTACCCATTTTTTTCAAAAGCAGTCATAAATCCAGAATTTTATGTAATATCTTCCCATTTCAAAATATCAATGACTTGTTCAAATTTATTTTGTAAATACTTTGTGAGCCAAAACAAGTATGTCTGTAAGTTAAATTTAGCCTATAGGCTCCGAGGTTAGGATCTCTGGAGTAGATGGTACTCTGGACAATAGATGGGTATCTCTGACTTTGAAGTTCTGCATCATGGAGGGAAACTGTCATGCCTTCTCTTGAGGCAAGCTCCTTGAGGCAGATCCACATTCTCTACTTAGTTTTGCATTCCCCAAAGTTCCAAGTACAGCATAAGGTATGCACAGGGCATTTCATACATGTTTATGGAATGAAGAAAGACAACTCTTGGTGCCATCATCAGAGACTAATGGATCATTGCTCTGGCTTTTGTAAAAATAAACAGTACTGCAGTTACGGAAGCTGCTAATGTGACAACTGAAAATGTAAGAGGGATGAGGCATGGAGTCATGAAAAACAAATTCCTTGAAATTCCTTTTCAGGTAAGTTGGATGTACAATGACAAGTTTTATACAAGACCAGAATATTTTCAACTGTCCAACTTTTCCATGGCAAAGAGTTAGCTGGACAATGCTTAATGAATGAGGAAGACAGAAAGTTTTGTCCCAACCATGTGGATGTGAAGATTTCATACAATCACCTTAATGCAAAGCTTTGTCTAGTAAGGCAGTGTGAGGATGAACTCAGAACAATGGATTTTCATTATTTTTCTATTTGCCATGCTTCTCTATGAGACCTTTGTAAGGAAAGGAAAACAAGAAAATCATTGTTCTGTATTATACAAGCATGGAGTCTGAATACTATAATGCTGAAGAAATGGTTGTCTGAGATGAGAACTCAAACATGATTTTAAAATTGGAGGGAGAAAGGCCCAAAATCCAAGTTTTGAATTGCAAATCTACTTAATCTTTGATTGGGCTCTGATGGTCCATTCACCATAGTGCTGCTTCTATTAACCTGAGACCTATTCCTAATTACAACCTGCTTTTGGTGTTCCTGGATGACATCAAGATGTGTGGGATTAATAGACAATAACAGGCACACTGCGGAACAATTGTAGCAAAACACTGCGTTCCTTCAAGAGCATGGAGGGTGATTTCCTGGGTCAAAATATTAATGTCTAGACTTTCAAGGCTGTTGTTATTATTCTGGGGAAAAAAAAAAAAAGCATCATTCTACTGAGTCAACAGACCATCCTGGATTTATCATTGAACTCAACTCATTTTACTCTCTAATTTAAAATTTCTTTGTTTCTCTCTGACAGTTTGAAAACATACTACTATTAACCTCAAAGAGTATTGGATCCACTTATACATGATAGAAATATAATGTGTATAATAATATTACACAGGGCTTCCCTGGTGGCGCAGTGGTTAAGAATCCACCTACCAATGCAGGGGACACAGGTTCGAGCCCTGGTCCGGGATGATCCCACATGCCGCGGAGCAACTAAGCCCATGCGCCACAACTACTGAGCCTGAGCTCTAGACCCTGCGAGCCCCAACTACTGAAGCCTGTGTGCCACAACTATTGAAGCCCGCGCGCCTAGAGCCTGTGCTCTGCAACAAGAGAAGCCACCGCAATGAGAAGCCTGCGCACTGCAACAAAGAGTAGCCCCCACTCTCAGCAACTAGAGAAAACCTGGGTGCAAGCAAAGACGCAATGCAGCCAAAAAAAAAAATTAAATAAAATGAATAAATAAATTAAAAAAAATAATAATATTACACATTTATTTATAATCTATCTACTTTCAAAGAAAGGATTTGAGGTGGGCTATTCAGAGTAAATGAAAGAGATTCAATCAGCCCTTTCCATCTGGGAATTTAAGAATCTAAGTGTACCCCAAAAATGCCAAATATGGCAATTTTCTCCAGGACTGTCACATTGCCCCACTTCCAAAGATATGACACCCAAAGAGTTCACAGCTGCGCTGTCATCGCAAGTTTAAATTTGACACTGGTGATATCAAAACCATGGAAAATAATTTTTTAAAAGTATCACAGCTGAGTTTATGGATTACTTGTCATTAAGAAATAAGCTCCAGAAAAAAATATAGAAAAAAAAAAAAAAGAAATAAGCTCCACGGAGTTTGATAGAGACTACTGACATTAAAGGATGCTCAGTGAAGGAAATTTATTAAAGAATCAGCTGTGTCAAATGCTGTGCTAGGCCTTCCACATCCATTATCTCATTTAACTTCATAATAACCCCATTAACTAAGTATTATTATTTTTCTTACTCTGTATATCAGCAACAAATTTCAAAGAGGTTAAATACCTTCCCCAACAGCTGGTAAGTGACAGAATGAGGAAGCTTACTCATGTCTACCTGATTCCAAAGCTTCATGTGCTCTTTCCATTACAACTGGAATGTTTGGAATTCAGATTAAATTCCATTTTTGGCCTGGATTAAAGATCTGCTCTGTGGCATCTCTCAGGAGTCAAATAAAATAGAGGCTAATGAAAACAGCTGATTCACCTCCTAACAAAGTATAACACACCACGGAAGCAAGGGACAGGGTCTTACTCTTGGAACAAAATCATGGCAAGACTGAAAGCCTTCTCAGCCATTCCCTCTCAGAGAAGCCACGATAGCTAAAAGTCTACTATGAGTGTTTCTTCCTTATGCCCTCTTTTTTTTTTAAAAAAAGAAATTATTTCTCTGGAATACAGGAAAGGTTTATACATGAAATAAATTCACATCCAGGTATTTTGTGACTAATCGGATATGCCTTCTTATGAGAGGAGAGAAAAGGCAGTCAACACATTTTTGGTGTGTGGAAGGCAGCAGGGCTGAAAAAAAGAATGGAAATCTGGAAATGAGAGAATGCTCCCTATTTTTATCTCCTGCTTAGGTCAAATGCTAGACATAGTACTTGGGAAAAAAGGAGAAAATAAGATTCTGGTGTATCTTTCTTGCATAATCTAGAAGCTTGCAATGGGCCTGAAATTTGTAGCCATGTTCTTAATGTGAAGGAAGTCTGCCTGAAGCTATTCATCAATTTATATTCTATTCTAGTGATCACTGATGATTTGTATCATTTTACAGGTCAAGAATTGGCATCAAGGTCTTTTCTGAACTATTTGCTTTTATAATTTTCATAATCCTATACGTGAAAGGTACACTTTGAAAAAGTTAGGAAGAGATTTCTTTACCTTATCTTTGTGAATTTGACCTTTGATTATCATTAAGTTTGAACCACAAATTATGGATTTGGCTAAGACCGGTCCTAGTTAGCAAATTGCGCAAAACCATAGAGAAAAAAAAAGAAAAACTTAGTGATTTATTCTGTCTCATTGACTTTCCTGCTTGACTGAATATTAGAAAGTATAATGTAACTAAATATAGAATGTACCTCAGAACATAAGGGTTGAAAGACAAGAGCCAAACTCCAAGCACCGCCTATAGTTGGCAACACACAGAGTTCCGTTTTTAAACAACTTTTTTCAAAGCTTCTAAAAAATTATTATGCTCTTTAGAAAACACTGCCTAGCCCTGTCACATTGAGACAAGCCTGTGGAGTTGGCAGCCATCTTGTGCAGTGAAAGACAAAGTGTCTGGCTCTGAGCCAAGGAAAGCCAAAGTGATCAATATTGCATTCTGAAAGCACCAATGGACCCTTTGTCCCAGAACTAACTCTTCTGGGAGATGTGCCAGAAGATTCACGTGTGCACATATGTGCACACATGCAGTAACATGATGATTCAGGAAATCTAGTCATATGGGAAGATCAAAAGCACAGCAGGATATTCCTGTGACTCTGGCATTGGTCAGCAATACTTCAATGTCCACATCCAAATATGAAGGCAGCTTAAAGAGTCCACAGATGGAAGATGGACAGAAACTTGAAAAAATGTACTAAGGCAGCTTATTTTTTTCCCGTTGTCCTTCCACCTACCATGAGCAGCCCTGGTACATTGTCAATCACTCCCTCACACCACTTTGAAGTATGACTCTGTCCCTGAATCCTACAGAGTGGATGCCAGCCTGGCCTCATCTCACCTCTTTAAGCCTCTGTCCTTCAGCACACTCACAAGTGTTTGGAACATATATTGGGGATGGAAGGGAATATGATCCCAGCCCCAAGTCCAGACGGCTACTAGAACACGTCATGTGTCTGGCACTGAAAAAGATCACATTGCCAGTTTAAAACTAGAGAAATGATCTCAGTTTTGAGGGGAAAGAAAAAAGAAAGTCCATGTGGCTGATGAGAGAACAATGAAAAGATACCTCACACACACAAAGATCATTTATCTAAAAATCAAGGTCATATTTGGGATCAGAAAAAAATAGACTTAGTGGATAACATTAATAGAAGGGCCTAATGAGGCACTCTTGCTACTGTTGTCCTTACAAATAAATTTTAAGAACACATTGAGCCAGGGAGGAAATTGGTATTCAATTTAGAATTTTTCATACGTTTAATATCTGCCTCTCTCATCATGTTTGCAATTTTTACAGTCTTTGTTATGAATAGCTTCTCATCACATTTCTATGAGGGAGATCATCATAATTACAACCTTATGTTACAGGAGAGCAGAAAGAAGTGACTTGGCAAAGGTCATGTGGCAACGCAGTGTCCTAGACAGGAAGGGAACTGATATATCTGGAAACCATTGTGAGTTGTGCATTCCAGTGTGCCTGGCAGAAAACAAGGCTCAGGTTGCCCTAGCCAAAGCCCTGAGCTTATTCAGAAACATGCGTGCTTGATGTGGATGTGATGTCTCTAAGAAGAAGAAATCAAGCTTTACTAGTAATAAATTGAGCAAAATCATGTTGGAAGCAATTTCCAAAATTACTGTTACTGCTAGGAGCGTTGGGAGTAAGATAGGGAAAGAATGAACTGCCTTTTAATACTGGAGCATTTGATTTGGCATTTAAATTGCAACAAAATCTGCTCTTAGCTAACAACCTATCATTTGCAAAAGCATATTAATTCATTTAAGGATGGTATCTCTTTCATGAGATGCTCCAGGAGGCTACGTCCTTGTGTTCTTGGATAGCCTTGTATAGTCCACGTGGCGATGGGACAAACCAACACTTCTATCCTAGGATGCTGCTTTGCAGTAGAAACTAGGTGTTTAAATAATTTTAGAAATAAAATATCATGAAGTTCATAATTTCTGAACAATGAATTAGCCTTCTTTCAGAACTTATCCAAACTGATAACTGTTGTTTTTCCACCAGAGTTAAAAAAAAACTCCATCTCCCATTACAACATAGAAGAGAGTAAGACTGAAAACCCAAATGAGAGAAATTACAGAGTGTTGTAATCAGTATTTTTCAGAAACTGCCTGTTACCAGGTAAGTAAATATCCTTCTGTAGTTGTTTTTAAAACACTGCACTTACTATGGGCACTTTGAAATAAAGTGGAGAAATTGAGAATTTTCTGTAATTAATATTGAAATTCTGATGTATAGAAGTAAACATTTAAATCATAAGGTAAAGGACTAAAACTTCATTGGATACAGAAAAAGTCTACTAAATGAGAATATGACCCAAACTGGACAAGGGCAGACACATATCCCACAGCTATATCTGAACAAGTGGCTTTCCCCAATTATTCCACAGAGAAATTAAATGTTAATATGCCATATAGTTTATGCTTCAAATGTTTTAAAGTGATTATTAAATATTTCAAACAGCACATAGGAAATGGTATATTATTACCAGCTACATTTTTCAAACCTTACTCTCTTGTCATATTTGTTCCAGATCTAAGTTTTTTACAAGGAGACATAGCAGGTACATTTGAAGCTCACCACGGAACGCCACCCTCCACCCTCACCCCTGCATTTAATTTCCTCTCCTCTGTCTGCACCAGTAATTGGAAACTGGTGTGTATTTGTGGTTGTTGTTGTTGTCTTCATACTGCATTATATGTGGTTATATCAAAACCCATTATGCAGCATAATTTTGCACATTTAAAATTTTTACCCAAATGATATAATGTTGTTCACATTCTTTTCTACTTGTTTTCACCTTCCACATTGTTTTCAACATTTATTCAAGTTGATGTATATATATGTGTGTGTGTGTGTGTGTGTGTGTGTGTGTATAGTTTAATCATTATAATCACTAAAATTGGTCTACTTGTGTGTGTAAGTTGGGGGAGAATACTATTTAATAACAGTTCACTTCACTGATTTTCATTTTTATTGTACATTTTATTTTGTTGTTTTATTTTACATTTCCTTGGTTATAATGAGATTGATCTCATTTTCTGTGGTATTCCTATTCATAGCCTTTGCTCATTTTCCCAGTGGGTTCTTTGACTTTTTAAATTCATTTGTAAGAGTTCTTAATATGTTATAGATACTAATTCTTTGACAATTACATGCCTTGCAAATAACTTATATTATGCTTCTTTCTACAACTGTTTATGTATTGCTGTATTTAATGTCATGCCCCATCTCTATTCTTTGACAGCTCCATTCACCATACACAGTTAATGACCCAAAAGAAATTTTACAGTAACTTCACTTTGCTTTCCTATCAACTCCATTCTTGTTCAATTCCAGATACAACTTGCTTCTGACGGTTGACTCCATTTCCTTTCATTGGCCCCAAATCTGATCTTTTGTATGACATTTAAACTTAGAGGTTTTGATATTCTCTGCTCCCTTAAACTCTTGTCAAGCACTCAACCTTGGTCATCTCAGCTCTTTTCCTCCTGATGCAGATTTTCTGGATTTGTATAACTCATGTACCATGTTCTCATGATGGTAGATCCTTTGGTCTAGCTTTAAATTTCCTAACAAATGCTAAATCTTTATCAACCTGATTTGTTTTCTTCAGGCATATATCACTGTCCTAAATCATCTTGTCCATGTCCAGAATCAAAGCAATACCACTGCTTCTTTATTATCTGTTTCGTGCTCTCTACCCTCCTACCACTATGTAAGCTCCATGAGATCAAGGATTTCGTCTTTTCACCATAGTATTCTCAATATTTTTAGAATGAATGAATGAATCCAGGTGTTCTTTGCACAACCTCTGAACTTTGGAAAGCTAATTCTAGCACAAGTCTTTCTAATTAAAGTTCTATACCATTCTCACACCATAATATACAACCGAAGAGATGAATAAATGAATAGAAGAATGAATGAAGTAATTTCAAAACTGCTTTCCCCCCAATATTCCCTATTTTCAGAATGGAGTCGTCATCTCCTTTTATTTTTCTAGTCCAAGAACCTCAGAGTCATCCTAAATCTTTCTCTTCTCCTTGCTCTAGCATACCCAATTTTGTCAGTTCTACTTTCTGAATATTTGCCCTTCCTCCCCATCTCCATGACCATTGCCCTAGTTTATCTCCATCCTCTTCATCTTCTACATGTCTATCAGAGGGATAATTCTAAACACAAGTGCTATTATGTTATACTCCTGCCCAGCTCTGCCACTAAGCTGCACGACCTTGGGCAAGTAACTTAACCATGCTGTACCTTACAGAGGATTGTTGTGGGGCTTAAATGAATTAACATAATGAGTAATAATAACATTTAGAACAGAACCTGGGATATGGTGACAGTCAATATATGTTACTTAGTATTTTTTTATTAGAACTCAGTATTCTTCAATGAACTTGCATTGCTTATAGGAAAACAAAAATATGTCACAGCACAAAACAACATTTTTGCCAGGCATGTAAGACCTTTACTATTTGACCCTGCCCACTGCTCTATACTCACTTCCCACTCTTCTCACTCTAAATTCTAATAATACCAAATCACTTTGCATTCTCTATACATAACATGCTTCTTTATAACATTGCACACACTGGTGTCATCCTTTTCAAACTTCTCTTACCATTTAAGTCTCAGCTTTAATGCTGTGTCCTCTGATGAACCTTGCCAGACATATCTTGATAAAGTCAGGTGCTTCCCTGGAAGTACCACTTAACTTTGTGTATATGCCACTTACAGCTATTATCTTACTGTATTATTAAATTTTAAGTTGTATTTCTCAATCTTCAGTAAACTGTATACTTCTTTGGGGCAGAAATAGTTCATTTTATCTTTTTCTTTTTCCTTTTTCCTAGTACCACGGTCCTGCATTTAGTACATATCCAACAATTATTTATTGAACAGATATATGAATTACCTGGGATGGCCTATATTATTGATAAGGGAATAACATTTTGAATAAAGGAAAACCCCACCATTATTATTCATGACTCTCTGCTGAGAAAAACTCCAATTCTGCATATTTAGTGATTTAAGTATGTAAGCTCATCCTTTGAAGAATCTCATAATTTCTGATCTATTTTACCTTCATATATTCCTTCTCTAACACTCTGCCTTTCTTTATGTAGATACAAGTTTCTGACCTGCATCGTTTTCCTTCTTTCTGAAGAATTTCTTTAATATTTCTTGCAGTGCAGGTGTCCTGACAAAAAATTCCCTCAATTTTTGTTTGTCTGAGAAAATCTTTATTTGTCTTTCACTTTTGAAGGATAATTTCACTGAATAAAGAATTCTATTCTGGTGGATTTTTCTTTCAACACATTAATTATTTCACTCTACTCTTTTGCTTACATGGCTTCTGAAAATAAGTCTGATGCAATTTCTATCCTTGCTGTTCTGTAGGTAAGGTGTTTAAACTCTGGTTTCTTTCAAGATTTTTCTCTTTGTCTTTGATTGTCGGCCATTTCAATATTATGTACCTATGTTTAGATTTTTAATTTTATCCTGCTTGGTATTTTGTGAGCTTTCTGGATCTGTGTTTGGTGTCTTATCACTAATTTTAGACAATTCCCAGTCATTATTGCTTCAAATATTTCATCTGTTCCTTTCTCTTTATTTTCTTTCTGACAGTCTCATTGTATGTATATTACACCTTTTGTAACTGTCCCAAAGTTCTTGAGTATTCTGTTCGGTATCATTCCATTCTTTTCATTCCTTTTTCTCTTTGCATTTCAGTTTAGAAGTTTCTATTAATGTTTCTTCAAGCTCTCTGATTCTTTCTTCAGTTGTGTCCAGTCTATTGAGGAGCCCATCAGAGGCATCTTTCATTCCTGCTACAGTGTTTTTGATTTCTGGTATGTCCTTTTGATTCTTTCCTAGAATTTCCACCTCCCTGATTACATCACCCATCTGTTCTTGCAGTCACCCACCTTTTTCTTTAGGGCTCTTAGCACATTAATCATAGTTGTTATAAAGTTTCAGCCTAATAATTCCAACATTCATGTCATACATGACTCTGGTTCTGATGCTTGCTCTGTCTCTTCAAACTGTACTTTTTGTCTTTTAGTATGCCTTATAACTTTTTATTGAAAGCTAGAAATGGTGTACTGGGTAAAAGAAACTGAGGAAAGCAGGCCTTTTTGTGAGGTTTTATGTTTATCATTCTAGGAGTTAGGCTGTGTTTACTGTTTGCTGTAGCTGTAGATGTCAGAGGCTAAAATTTCCTATGGTGGACTTACAGTTGGAGAAAAAGAAATAAAAGGAATCCAAATTGGAAAAGAAGAAGTAAAACTGTCACTGTTTGCAGATGAAATAATACTATACATAGAAAATCCTAAAGATGGTACCAGAAAACAACTAGACTTCATCAGTGAATTCAGTAAAGTTGCAGGATACAAAATTAATACACAGAAATATGTTGCATTTCTATACACTAACCAAGAAAGATCAGAGAGAGAAATTAAGGAAACAATCCCATTTACCATTGCATCAGGAAGAATAAAATACCTAGGAATAAACCTGGGAGGCAAAAGACCTGTACTCCAAAAACTATAAGATGCTGATGAAAGAAACAGAAGATGACACAAACAGAAGGAAGGATATACCATGTTCATGGACTGGAAGAATCAATATTGTCAAAGTGACCCTAGGTAATCTACAGATTCAATGCAATCCCTATCAAATTACTAATGGCATTTTTTGCAGATGTAGAACAAAAAAAATCTTAAAATTTGTATGGAAATACAAAAGACCTTGAATAGCCAAAGCAATCTTGAGGAAAAAAAAAAAAAAAAGAGCTGGGGGAATAAGGCTCCCTGACTTCAGATTATACTATAAAGCTATAGTAATCAAAGCAGTATGGTACTGGCACAAAGACAGACTTATAGATCAATGAAACAGGATAGAAAGCCCAGAAATAAACTCATACACGTATGGCCAATTAATCTATGACAAAGGAGGCAAGAATATACAGTGGAGAAAAGACAGTCTCTTCAATAAATGGTGCTGGGAAAAATGGACAGCCACATGTAAAAGAATGAAATTAGAACATTCTCTAACACCATACACAAAAATAAACTCAAAATGGATTAAAGACCTCAATGTAAGACCAGATACTATAAAATTCTTAGAGAAAAACATAGGCAGAACACTCTTTGACATAAATTGCAGCAATACTTTTTTGGATCCACCTCCTAGAGTAATGAAAACAAAAGTAAACAAATGGGACCTAATTAAACTTAAAAGCTTTTGCACAGCAAAGGAAACTATAAACAACAAAAAGACAACCCACAGAATGGGGGAAAATATTTGTGAACGATGCGATCAACAAGGGATTAATCTCCAAAATATACAAACAGCAGCTCATGCAGCTCAATATCAAAAAACAAACAACCCAATGAAACAATGGGCAGAAGATCTAAATAGACATTTCTCCAAAGAAGACATACAGATGACCAAGAGGCATATGAAAAGACGCTCAACATCACTAATTATTAGAGAAATGCAAATCAAAACTACAATGAGGTATTACCTCACACCACTCAGAATGGCTATCATCAAAAAGTCTACAAACAATAAATGCTGGAGAGGGTGTGGAGAAAAGAGAACCCTCCTACATTGTTGGTAGGAATGTAAATTGGCATAGCTACTATGGAGAACAGTATGGAGTTTCCTTAAAAAAACTAAATATAGAGCTACCATATAATCCAGCAATCCCACTCCTGGGCACATATGTGGAGGAAGCCATAATTCAAAAAGATACGTGCACCCCAATGTTCATCGCAGCGCTATTTGCAATAGCCAAGACATGGAAGCAACTTAAATGTTCATCGACAAAGGAATGGATAAAGAAGATGCGGTACATATATACAATGGAATATTACTCAGCCATTAAAGAGAATAAAATAATGCCAGTTGCAGCGAAATGGAAGGACCTAGAGATTATCATACTAAGTGACGTAAATCAGACAAAGACAAGTATCATATGATATCACTTAGATGTGGAATCTAAAAAATGATACAAATGAACTTATTTACAAAAAAGAAATAGACTCACAGACTTAGAAAACAAACTTATGGTTACCAAAGCAGAAAGATGGGGGGGAGGGATAAATTAGGAGGTTGGAATTAACATATACATACTACTGTATATAAAATAGATAATCAATAAGGATCTACTGTATAGCACAGGGAACTCTACTCAATACTCTATAATAATCTATATGGGAAAAGAATCTGAAAAAGAATAGATATGTATATGTAAAATTGAATCACTTTGCTGTACACCTGAAACTAACACAACATTGTAAATCAACTATACTCCAATATGAAATAAAAATTAACTTTAAAAAACTTTTTTTAAATTTAAAATGGGGAAAACATTTCTTTCCAACCTGAATTTGTAGACGTATTCACATTTTTATTAGATCCCTGTGCTCTTCTTTAAAACAGAGGGTACATACCTACATTCAAATGATTTCAGAAAGTTTCTCCAATTCTCTTTTAATAGGATTCATCTTCCAGAAAATTAATAAATATGGAGCACAGAAGACTTAGGCAAACTAGACTTTATTGCTGTAAAAACCACTTTGGATTAAACCCAATCTAAATAACTCAGTATAAAACTACAGGAACTCAAAAGGAACAAGATAAAACAACAAAATTATAACAAATAAGAAACTCAGAAGGGTCAAAACTGCTAATATTTAGCAGTATTATGAGCTCCTAATTATTAATTGTGTCACAACTTAGCCTCGTGACACCTCATTACTACTGTAGTCCTCTTACTGTCCAGTGTTCCTGCCCCTTCAAATTCTCTTGTCCCAAACATTACAGCTGCTATGGGCATCACATAAAAATTTGCTGCAATCATTGGCACTTCAGCTTAGTAATTATTCTTTTTTCTATCATCCTGGACTCTTTGAACTCCCTCACAAATTGGTTCTCTTAAATCTCCAGTCTCCCTTGCCTTTGGATCTTGGATTGCTCATCTGTTGATAACCCAACCTCAGACCATCCTGATTGTTATGGGTTAATTGTGTTTCTCTGCTTCCCCTCCCCACCAAAGATATGTTGGAGTCCTATCCCCCAGTACCTCAGACTATGACCTTATTTGGAGATAGAGTCTTAACAGAGGTAATCAAGTCAAAATGACTGGTGTTCAATATGACTGGTGTCCCTATAAAAAAGGGAGATCTGGATGCAGAGACAGAAACATACAGAAAGATGATGTGAAGAGACACAGGGAGAAGATGGCCATCTCTAAGCCAAAGAGAAAGCCCTGGAACAGATCCTTCCTCACAGCCCTTAAAAGGAATCAATCATGATGACACCTTGAGTTCAGACTTCTAACCTCTAGAACCGTGAGATGACAACTTTCTGTTGTTTAAGCCACCCAATTTGTGGTACTTTATTATGGCAGCCCTAGCAAACTAATACACTGGTCCTCATCTGACATCACCTTGGAATGCTGCTTCTGATCATTTTTCTTTGGCTCCAGGCACAGAAACCAAATGCAGGCTGTCCTACCGCATAAAACACAGCAGCAAAACAATATTCCTTATGCTCCCTGTCAGGAGAAGTAAACATAGCCACACCTTGGGCTTCAAGAACATTTTTCTTTATGCCTATATATGAGTAATAATTATCAGTCTCTTTCAAAACACATAATTCACTGTTGTATTTACTAGCCAATGTTGTTAAAGATATTGTTCACCACATCACCCATATCCTTACATGGAATCCTGTGTGAGAAACTTGTTTTGAAATTCAGTGTTTCACAATTTGGCAATATCTATGAAAATGAGAAATGTAATGATAATCTATGACTAAGCAATTCCACATGGCCCTTAAGGTGGATGCAAGCTTGGATTGTCTGAAGATCAGGAAAAAGGCCGGTCTTAGTCTTTAGGTGCTTCAAGATATGGATCTTTCTGAGACAGTTTGTTCTTCAACTTAGTGAACAATCAAGAGTAGAATAGAGTGAGAAATATCCCTAAAACATCAAATATTTTCTGTTTGACCCTCTTGGATCCTTGGAATTTGGGGCATTTAGAATGAGGGTTTCAGTTCATCATAGATCTCGCCCATGCCATGTAGCTGTGACTGTTCACTTTGTGGATCCTCAGACACAGATCCTCAGAATTAGAATAATGGTATTGATATGAATCAGGTTACAGGGCCACAATACCCATCAGGTGCGTCTTTTAAAGTAGCTCTATAGCGTAGCTAAGACAGCACTCAAACTGTACATAAAACAGTAATGATAGACTGCTTATAAATTATTAATACAAAAGCTTAGAAACCTTATATGCTCAGAAGAAACAAACACTTTGCACCTGCTCCTGTAATCCTTACATAAGTGAAGGAAGAGCTGTAATTTAGACTGTTTTGTGGTTTCTTTGTCTTCTATCTGCCCCAAAGAAAACAAATACACACACAGCTGTTATAGCACTTGCTTTCTGCTCCAGAAGAGCATAAGTATGGAGTAGAAATCTTGACTGCTTGCAGACATTGCCTAATAACTAAAAAGTGACAAACACAGCAGGTCTCTCATGGTTCCAGTAAGGAGGCAGTAATTCATAATAAAAGCAACTCTGCACCTGCAGTGATGGCTGTTTTATGCTCATTTGTGCACCAGAGTTGGTCCATGCATAACTGTGTAAGTTTAAAGCTGAGGAAGTAACATCACTACTGTGGGCCTGGAGGTAGAAAGCACTATGATGATCCCAAATCAAAAGAGGAAAGTGACCAGTCCTACTGAGATAAAACCAGTTTCCCAAGCTTGGTCCCATCAAGGCCAAGAGTGACCCCAGTTGAGAGGTAGTGACCTGAGATTAAGTCAGTGCAGTTTTTTAAAATATATATTTTATTTTTTACATTTCACAAACCAAAAATTTGTGAATTCCAGACCATGCCCAATTTAAACCTTTTCAAAGGGCCATGAAGTTGCAGTACAGTAAGGTGCTTGGCTGAGGTTGGTGATGTCAGTGAATTTAACCCTTATTTTTGACTATTATTTCCTGTAGTAGTTATCGGTGGTATTGGTCAAAGATGTTATTTTTTAAAATCCCATTGATTATAGAGAGATGGAATGTCCTTCAAAGTTCCCTTTGGAAAGCTCTTACTTTTTCTTCCTACTATAAAGTAAATAATCTTGTGATAATTTTTAAGAAGAATCATTTGGCATAATATGAATATATCAATCACAAGTGCTATGAAGCATTTCAGAAAAGCTCACTCATTCATTCATTCATCCAACCAGCTCTGATTAATTGCTGAGGTGACTTTGAAACTGACACCTGAAGGAAGAGCAAAAGCTAATCTTAAGCAAAGTAGGTGTGATGACCATTATAGACAAGGAAATGGCATAGGTCCTGATATGTAAAGAGAGGGGTAGGAGGTAAAGTTAATCCAGTTAATGAAAGGAAGTGTGCTAAACCCTGGGAGAATAGAGATGAATAAGGACAAATCCCAGTGGGAGCTTACATTCCAGTAGAGGGAAATAGATATGTGAACTAATAAAAGTAATAGAATGTGATCAATTTTATGATAAGGTGAACGATGGTTCAGCAGGGTCCAAAGATAAGAGTGGTCAACTCTACGAGGCTTTCTATAATGCTTGAGCTGAGTCATGAAATATGGCGATATACTCCCCAGACTTTTCAGAGAATGACAAATGCTCTAGACAGAGGAGACTGAAAATGTGAAGGCAGAAGTTGAAATAGCTTTATACATTCAGGTTGCTGAAGCTCGCTCCATTTGGAATAAGGGTTCATTCATATACTCATTCGTTGAACAAGTTCCTTAGAATAGTGAACGAGATGTGTTCAGTCTATGCCTGCATGAAGACTACTTTATAGTGATGGAGGCAGATTTTTAAAGTACGATGTAAATAAATATATAATTACAAATTTTAAGTGTTTATAAAGAAAAAAAGTAAGAGCTAAGATAGATATAGAGAAAGGGACATGAGGAGGAATAGAAATATTCTTTAAAGTCTAGGAAGTGCTCTTGTGAGAGGTGACTTTTAAAGTGACATCGAAGAATGAACAAAAGCTAATCTTAAGCAAAGTAAGTGTGATGACCATTAGAGACAAGTAAATGGCATAGGTCCTGATATGTGAAGAGAAGGGTGGGAGGTAAGGTTAATCTAGTTAATGGAAGGAAGTGCATGCCATCACTATACTAAGGTGTTTAATCGCGTTCTTGTAGGCAATACAGAACCATTGGATAATGTTGAAAGAGACAAATACGATCATATTTGCATTTTAAGAAATCTACTTTCTTGGCAGGGTAGACAGGTATTGGCCATAAAGTAACCAGTTAGGAAATTGCTACAGTGGTCCAGTCAATGGAAGAAGGATTGCTGGAAGTGAAGTTAAGGAAGGAAAATAGAAGGTGCATATAAAACAAGCCCACATTTACTCAAACAGTAGTGAAATTCAGGAAATTTAAGGCAAAGGGAAGATAAAAAAACCAGAGGAAAACTCAGTGGATGTTACTTTTCATGAGACTTCTTTAGGGCCTCCTTTCTGACTCCAAGTATTCTTTTTCCTTGGTATCGAGTTTGCCTACTCAGCCTACCTTGTTTACCAGAAGTCTACATAATTTTCTAAATATTTTGAAGTTATAGTTTTAATTATGCCTAGGTTATATATTTTTACAAATTTAAAATTTTAATTTTCTATTAGTTGTAGTTTATTTTCATACTTTTCAAAAGGTAATTTCTAACTTTTTTATCTTATTGTCATAAAAGACCTGTTTTATTTCTGCTTTTCTGTGGCATTCTTTTTGTCATAAACTACAGTAATAATCGGCACTTGAGTGTGATAACCACAATCAGTTCAACTCTTCTTTGTTTAATCAATCACAGAAGCCAATCTTTGAATGTCTAAGATTTATGTCTTCTGTTAACAGAATCCTGTACACTCATTAACAAGTTAGTTCACTCCTGCCTGAGATACAGAGGCAACTAAATTCAAAAGATATAATATCAGGCAACATTGTGTCTGCCTTCAGTGTCTGTAAGTTTCAGCAAGTATATTTTGGGTACTCAAAGTTTTATCACTAGCATTAAAGAGAATTAAGAATTGTAACCTGCCTCTATTCATTCAACAATGTTCTACCGTTAAACTTTATTAGTCAAACTTCTTTCAGCATACTATAGTTGAGTTTCTGCCCACTTGGGAAAAGGGAGAACAGTGTCAGCTGGGCATAGGGTGAAATGTACAGGGTATCAATGACTGAATGGATCACCAAGCACTACCTGAAATATGCTTCTCTAGGCCTGTGTATGTGTGCATGTATTTGTGTGCACTTCCAAATATATTCCAAAGTATTCAATGTTAGTAATACTATTTAATTTGTATTTATTTTAAGGATGATAAAGCAACATTGTCCTACAGCCTCTAAAGGTTCTTCTTTAATTAATAAATTGTATTATAGTTCCCCATCTGGTTTTCCTTCAGTCTGAATGGCTTATTGGAATAGACTCTACATTTTAGACATGTCCTTGGAGAACCTATGTTCTATCAGTGAAAATCCTGAAAAGTAATAATAACAAGAAACTTGATTGTATCTCTTGCTTCAGTTTTCCAAAAGAAAGCCAATTATAGCAATTTAATTAACTATCTTTCTCGTTCTTTTACCCTAACATGTCTACAGTTGTGTGTTCCTTCTTGGTGTTTCCATTGTAGCTTATGCATCTAAAATAGGGATAATGTATTTTAAAATATTATGTAATACTATATAATATGTTATAAAACTACAAATATATAATCTATTTTAAATGTCATAAGAAAATAAATACACATAATATATAATAAACATTAAAATATAAACCTTTTTCCCCCTATTTCCATTAACTTTCTATTTATTTGGAAATATCCATCTGCTGGAAATGGCAAATAGAAATGGAAAAAAAAGTGTAGTGGATATTCAACTACTGACTACCCAAATGGGATTTTTGAGTCATTTTTTATGACAGTAGTCTTAGAAGCCAAGCATTGTGGAAAGAGAAAATAAATCTCTAATTTTTTTCTACTCTTTTTAAAATATCAAGAAGCAGGACAGGCTGACCTGAACATCAAATTCCCAGGGGTAGAGAGAATTCAGAAGACATACATCCTTTCTATACAGGAAAGTGAGCAAATTCTACTTCTTCTAGCCTAAAAGGTTGTGGGAAGAAAAGTTTAAAAGACATGGGAGGAGGTTCAGTTCCTCAGTCATTCTCCCCCACAAAGTACCGCCCCTCCATTTCCCACCAACTCCAAGAGATTTTCCCCCTTCTTCCTATTTGCAACTCTTGAAAGAGATGATCTCACAGGGTGCTGTCTTGTACCAAAACAAAAGCAAAAATAAAGAACAAACAAACCACACACACAAAAACAAAAAACAATGGAAAGGCTTGGTTTGCTTATAAGACTTGAGCTAGCCCTCCAAATACTCCATCCTCTCCTTTAGTGTATGAAAAAGATCCAGAAATTTGCATGCAAGGGGAGGGGAGGTAAGGAAAGAAGTTGAGCCATTGGGCTTATATTGGTATTGCTGTGACAAGGAATGAGAGGACTTAACCAAAAGGATCCTAATCCTAGGAAGCTGAACACAGTGAGCTAAAACCGAGAGGGTTGTGCAATGCTAGAGTCAAACTGGAGCTTAATAAGCCAGGGTGGACCACTGGGGCCTAACCAGCTATGAGAAACAAAAGCACACCTTCATCAATAATACCTGTGAAAGGGAGGCCAGGAATAATTTCCAACCAGAAGCTTTGTCATACAGGACCTAGAAATCAACACAGGGCCATAGATCTTATTTGTGGATCTTAGACTCTCTCTTTCCAGCCTCTTTGAGACTTGAAACCCCTTCCTAACATTCTCAGATGCTAACCTAGAAGAAAGCCAGGGGGATGGAATGCAAGCTGAAAGATTGAGTATTAACATCCTCAAGGATAACGAATTATCTTTGAGAAACTATTGAATCCCCAAGAGTCTGAGATACCATTACTTACTGAATTTAAGTTTTTCTTTTGGTTCTACTGGATGAAGGACTAGGGGAATAGATCAATTTTAGAAATTAAAGAAATTACTTTTTTCAGTTTGAAAAATATAGTGTTCAATCATCAACTCTGCCACACAAAACATTTTCTTAATATCTGTTTATCTCCCCTCTCAGTTAGTGAGTGTATTGTGGGAAGACCTGTTTTGTTGTTTGGTTTTTTTAAATCTTCAGGGTTAGTAGGCACTCAGCACATGTTAAGTGAGTGAATTAGTGAAAGAATGAGTATCTAGTGCAGAAAGCCCTGGGGGATTGTTTTACAGGTACCCATTTTCCTGGTTAGGATTTGAGGTAAACAGGCATGAAAAGTGCAATGAAGACAGACATCTTGTTGAGAAGTGAAGTTCTGGATGAAGAGATGAATCTTCAAATATAGAAAGTCAAGGCTTACAAGGGTTACTGTGTTGAATTCTATTTGACCTTTAATCCCAAATGCCATTAAAAGCAACATAAGCAAAAAAAGAATGTTAGAATCTTCACTTCATGTGCTGTCTGACTCACTATTTATACTTTTTATTTGATCTTCAATAAAGCTCCCTTTACCTCATACATGAGTAATGGGTTCAAGGTTTTTATTAGTCTTCTTGCTGCAGCAGGGTGCAGTAGCTGAAATTCTTCTTCAACCTGTACAAGTACAGATTCATTTTTCAATTGAAGCTGTTATCTCCAGAAAGAACATATTTCACCAACACAATCCAAGGACAGAGTCATAATAACAAGTCTTCCCTATGGTCTAAGAATAGGAATCTGGCTCCTGGCAGCTGAAGAACATGCTGATGACAATATGCATCCTGATGTGACATGGCAAAGGAATCTTTCATTGCAAACAAAAACATGGCACCTTTCAAAAATGGGGTGGGTGTGAATGTAGAGAAAAAATAATCTAAGTACGAGTGTCCTTTGATTTATAGGATATCTAAGCATACACTTCATAATTCTTTCTTTTCCATTGTTCTACCAAGAAAAATAGTAAGCCTGAATGCTACAATACAACTTCTCTCTTAACTCCATCCCCAGAAAAAAAAAGCAAAGACAGGGCCCCAAACATTCAGTGGTATCTTATTTGGGAATATGGACCCTTTGGTGAGACAGGCAAAGGGACAGTCAAAGACATTCTCTTCTTCCTCATGATATTTCTAGTTTTTCAGTTGCCACTGTAGTGTAGGGTGACTCAAGAGGGTAAATTGAAGGCTAAAGGTAGGGAAACGGAGTCTTGGAACTAAATTTATACTAAATCTTACATTTACAGTTTCAGACCATTGAACTGGCATTTCTTTATGTCACTGATGCACACCAGCACAACACACCAATTAGCAAGGTAGTTAAGAGCACATGCCTGACTGTCAGAGAGAACCAGACACTAATCATGTCTGGGTGACTCTCCTGGGAAAATTACTTAATTTTGGTTTCCTTATCTGTAAAAGGAGATAGTAAAACCTCCCTTCCAGGGTTATTGTAAAGATTAAATGAGATAATGGGTTCAAAACACTTTGCACAGTGTTTGGCACGTAGTAAATACTCATGAAATAGTAGCAATTATTACTATTATTACAGTTCTGAGGTGATAAAGTTGAGATCATCATGAACACCTGTAGAGCTAGGAGAAAATTGTAATGTCCTTATATACTTCAGACATCTGTTTTCAGTGCTATATACTTGGTATATCATTTAATTGAACACATAAAAGCATAGTTAAGATTTTGCTAAATATCAGAAGGCAGTTTGTGAAAATATTTGATGCTTCTTAAACCAAGTGATATTTTAAGCATTTTGTTCTCATGCTGCTACTTATTCTTACAGAAATTCTCTGTGGAAGACAAATGGAAAATGAGTGGCAAGAAATGGGCCTCCAATTCCCTGCTTGAATTATAGTTTCTGTAAGAAACATAATATGATATGTCTTCAGCTTGTGACATGGAAATGGAGGGAACCAACTTTTTAAAAAATGTATGGAACAAACGAAATGTGCTCTTTGTGTCTGGCATTTTTCCATCAACATTATACTTGTGAGAGCCATCCATATTGTTGCATGAAGTATTTAATTCTATAAATATAACTATTTATTTATCCATGATATTATTGTTGAGTATTTGGGTTATTTGCTCTTTGAGTCTGTCATAAATAGTACTGTTATACTTTTTAAAAATATTTCTTTGGGTACATGTTCATATGTTGAACCATCCTTGCATTCCAGGAATAAATCCCACTTGGTCCTCATGTACAATCCTTTTGGTATGCGCCTGAATTTGATTTGCTAGTATTTTACTGCGAATTGTTTATTCATGTTCATAAGATATATTTGTCTGTAGTTCTCTCTTCTCATAGTATCTTTGTCTGGCTTTTGGTATGTTGTGTTTTCACTTTCATTCATCTCTATTTTCTAATTTCCCTTGTGGTTTTGTCTTTGATCAACTGTTTGTGATTCAAAGAGTGTGTTGTTTAATTTCCACAAATTTGTGAATTTTCAAGTCTTACTTCTGCTGTTGATTTCATCCTGTAGTAGTGAGAGAATATAATTTAAATAATATTTGTCTTTTTAAATTGATTGAAACTAACCTGGAAAATGCCCCAGGTGCACTTGAGGAGAATGCATATGCTGTTATAGTTAAGTAGAGTGTTCTGTATGTCTGTCAGATCTTGTTGGTTTATTGTGGTAAGTCCTCTATTTCCTTTCTTATCTTCTCTCTGGTTGTTCTATCTATTATTGAGAGTGGAGTATTGAAGTCTCCTCCTATTACTGTAGAACTGTCTGTTTCTTCCTTCAATTCCATCAGTTTTTGCTTCATATATTTTGCACATCTGTAATTAGGTATGCAAATGTTTATAATATTTACATATTCTTGGTGTACTGAAACTTTCATTAATATATAGTGTTCTTCTTTGTCTCTTTTAACTTATTTTGATTTAAAGTCTATTTTTTCTGATATTAGTACAGCTACCCTTGCTGTCTTTTGGTTACAGTTTGCATGGAATATCTTTTTCCTTCCTTTCACTTTCAACATATTTGTGTCTTTGGAAAGTGAGTCTCTTATACATGGCATATAGTTGGATCATGTGGTTTTATCCTTTCTGTCAATCTCTGTCTTTTTATTAGAGTGTTTAGTACATTTACAATTAAAGTAGTTGCTGAGAGGAGGTGGGAAGATGGCGGAAGAGTAAGACACGGAGATCACCTTGCTTCCCACAGATACAGTAGAAATACATCTACACGTGGAACTGCTCCTACAGAACACCCACTGAACGCTGGCAGAAAACGTTAGACCTCCCAAAAGGCAAGAAACTCCCCCCGTACTTGAGTAGGGCAAAAGAAAAAAGAAATAACAGAGACAAAAGAATAGGGACGGCACCTGCACCAGTGGGAGGGAGCTGTGAAGGAGGAAAGATTTCCACGCACTAGGAAGCCCCTTCGCGGGTGGAGACTGCGGGTGGCGGAGGGGGAAGCTTCGGAGCCATGGAGGAGAGCGCAGCCACAGGGGTGCGGAGGGCAAAGTGGAGAGATTCCTGCACAGAGGATCGGTGCCGACCAGCACTCACCAGCCCGAGAGGCTTGTCTGCTCACCCGCCGGGGCAGGCGGGGCTGGGAGCTGAGGCTCGGGCTTCGGTCAGATCTCAGGGAGAGGACTGGGGTTGGTGGCGTGAACACAGCCTGGAGGGGTTAGTGCACCACAGCTAGCCGGGAGGGAGTCCGGGAAAAAGTCTGCAGCTGCTGAAGAGGCAAGAGACTTTTTCTTCCCTCTTTGTTTCGCGGCGCGCAAGGAGAGGGGATTCAGAGCGCCGCCTAAACGAACTTCAGAGATGGGCGCGAGCCGCAGCTATCAGCGCGGATCCCACAGCAACAGGGGCGCAGAGGAAAAAACGGAGAGATTCCGCACGGAGGCTCGGCGCTGAGCAGCGCTCACCAGCCCGAGAGGCTTGTCTGCTCAGCCGCCGGGGCGGGCGGGGCTGGGAGCTGAGGCTCGGCTTCGGGCGGATCGCAGGGAGAGGACTGGGGCTGGCGGCGTGAACACAGCCTGAAGGGGTTAGCGCACCACAGCTGGCTGGGAGGGAGACCGGGAAAAGGTCTGCAGCTGCCGAAGAGGCAAGAGACTTTTTCTTGCCTCTTTGTTTCACGGCGCGCAAGGAGAGGGGATTCAGAGCGCCGCTTAAACGAACTCCAGAGACGGGCGCGAGCCGCGGCTATCAGCGCGGACCCCAGAGACGGGCGTGAGATGCTGGGGCTGCTGCTGCCGCTTCCTGTGTGCGAGCACAGGTCACTCTCCACACCGCCCCTCCCGGGAGCCTGTGCAGCCCGCCACTGCCAGGGTCCCGTGATCCAGGGACAACTTCCCCGGGAGAACGCACTGTGCACCTCAGGCTGGTGCAACGTCACGCCGGCCTCTGCCGCCGCAGGCTCGCCCCGCCTCCTCTGTACCCCTCCCTCCCCGCGGCCTGGGTGAGCCAGAGCCCCCGAAGCAGCTGCTCCTTTAACCCCGTCCTGTCTGGGCGGGAAACAGACCCTCAGGCGACCTACACGCAGAGGCGGGTCCAAATCCAAAGATGATCCCCAGGAGCTGTGCGAACAGAGAAGAGAAGGGGAAATCTCTCCCAGCAGCCTCAGAAGCAGTGGATTAAAACTCCACAAACAACTTGATGTGCCTGCATCTGTTGAATACCTGAATAGACAACGAATCATCCCAAATTCAGGAGGTGGACTTTGGGAGCAGGATATATTAATTTTTCCCCTTTTCCTTTTTTTGTGAGTGTATATGTATATGCTTCTGGGTGAGATTTTGTCTGTATAGCTTTGCTTTATAATAGCTTTATTTTACTTCAGTATATTATAGCCTCTTTCTTTATTTCTTTCTTTCTATTTTTTCTCCCTTTTACTCTGAGCCGTGTGGACGAAAGGCTCTTGGTGCTCCAGCCAGGCATCAGGGCCGGACCTCTGAGGTGGGAGAGCCAACTTCAGGACACTGGTCCACAAGAGACCTCCCAGCTCCACGTAATACCAAACGGCAAAAATCTCTCAGAGATCTCCATCTCAACATCAAGACCCAGCATCACTCAATGACCAGCAAGCTACAGTGCTGAACACCCTATGCCAAACAACTAGCAAGACAGGAACACAGCCCCATCCATTAGCAGAGAGGCTGCCTAAAATCATAATAAGGCCACAGACACCCCAAAATACACCACCAGACGTGGACGTGCCCACCAGAAAGACAAGATCCAGCCTCATCCACCAGAACTCAGGCACTAGTTCCCTCCACCAGGAAGCCTACACAACCCACTGAACCAAACTTAGCCACTGGGGACAGATACCAAAAACAACGGGAACTACGAACCTGCAGCCTGTGAAAAGGAGACCCCAAACACAGTAAGATAAGCAAAATGAGACGACAGAAAAACACACAGCAGATGAAGGAGCAGGGTCAAAACACACCAGACTTAACAAATGAAGAGGAAATAGGTAGTCTACCTGAAAAAGAATTCAGAATAATGATAGTAAGGGTGATCCAAAATCTTGGAAACACAATAGACAAAATGCAGGAAACATTTAACAAGGATGTAGAAGAACTAAAGAGGAACCAAGCAATGATGAAAAACACAATAAATGAAATTAAAAATACTCTAGATGGGATCAATAGCAGAATAACTGAGGCAGAAGAAAGGATAAGTGACCTGGAAGATAAAATAGTGGAAATAACTACTGCAGAGCAGGATAAAGAAAAAAGAATGAAAAGAACTGAGGACAGTCTCAGAGACCTCTGGGACAACATTAAACGCACCAACATTCGAATTACAGGGGTCCCAGAAGAAGAAGAGAAAAAGAAAGGGACTGAGAAAATATTTGAAGAGATTATAGTTGAAAACTTCCCTAATATGGGAAAGGAAATAGTTAATCAAGTCCTGGAAGCACAGAGAGTCCCATACAGGATAAACCCAAGGAGAAACATGCCAAGACACATATTAATCAAACTGTCAAAAATTAAATATAAGGAAAACATATTAAAGGCAGCAAGGGAAAAACAACAAATAACACACAAGGGAATCCCCATAAGGTTAACATCTGATCTTTCAGCAGAAACTCTGCAAGCCAGAAGGGAGTGGCAGGATATACTAAAAGTGATGAAGGAGAAAAATCTACAACCAAGATTACTCTACCCAGCAAGGATCTCCTTCAGGTTTGACGGAGAAATTAAAACCTTTACAGACAAGCAAAAGCTGAGAGAGTTCAGCACCACCAAACCAGCTTTACAACAAATGCTAAAGGAACTTCTCTAGGCAAGAAACACAAGAGAAGGAAAACACCTACAATAACAAACCCAAAACATTTAAGAAAATGGGAATAGGAACATACATATCGTTAATTACCTTGAATGTAAATGGATTAAATGCTCCCACCAAAAGACACAGGCTGGCTGAATGGATACAAAAACAAGACCCATATATATGCTGTCTACAAGAGACCCACTTCAGACCTAGAGACACATACAGACTGAAAGTGAGGGGATGGAAAAAGATATTCCATGCAAATGGAAATCAAAAGAAAGCTGGAGTAGCAATTCTCATATCAGACAAAATAGACTTTAAAATAAAGACTATTACAAGAGACAAAGAAGGACACTATATAATGATCAAGGGATCGATCCAAGAGGAAGGTATAACAATTGTAAATATTTATGCACCCAACATAGGATGCAAATACTATAAGCCATAAAAGGGGAAATCGACAGCAACACAATCATAGTAGGGGACTTTAACACCCCACTTTCACCAATGGACAGATCATCCAAAATGAAAATAAATAAGGAAACAGAAGCTTTAAATGATACATTAAACAAGATGGACTTAATTGATATTTATAGGACATTCCACCCAAAAACACCAGAATACACATTTTTCTCAAGTGCTCATGGAACATTCTCCAGGATAGATCATATCTTGGGTCACAAATCAAGCCTTGGTAAATTTAAGAAAATTGAAATCGTATCAAGTATCTTTTCCGACCACAACGCTATGAGACTAGATATCAATTACAGGAAAAGATCTGTAAAAAATACAAACACATGGAGGCTACACAATACACTACTTAATAACGAAGTGATCACTGAAGAAATCAAAGGGGAAATCAAAAAATATCTAGAAACAAATGACAATGGAGTTACGACGACCTAAAACCTATGGGACGCAGCAAAAGCAGTGCTAAGAGGGAAGTTTATAGCAATACAAGCCTACATCAAGAAACAGGAAACATCTCGAATAAACAACCTAACCTTGCACCTAAAGCAATTAGAGAAAGCAGAATAAAAAAACCCCAAAGCCAGCAGAAGGAAAGAAATCATAAAGATTAGGTGAGAAATAAATGAAAAAGAAATGAAGGAAACAATAGCAAAAATCAATGAAACTAAAAGATGGTTCTTTGAGAAGATAAACAAAATTGATAAACCATTAGCCAGACTCATCAAGAGAAAAAGGGAGAAGGCTCAAATCAATAGAATTAGAAATGAAAAAGGAGAAGTAACCACTGACACTGCAGAAATACAAAAGATCATGAGAGATTACTACAAGCAACTCTATGCCAATAAAATGGACAACCTGGAAGAAATGGACAGATTCTTAGAAATGCACAAACTGCCGAGACTGAACCAGGAAGAAATAGAAAATATGAACAGACCAATCACAAGCACTGAAATTGAAACTGTGATTAAAAACCTTCCAACAAACAAAAGCCCAGGACCAGATGGCTTCACAGGCGAATTCTATCAAACATTTAGAGAAGAGCTAACACCTATCCTTCTCAAACTCTTCCAAAGTATTGCAGAGGGAGGAACACTCCCAAACTCTTTCTACGAGGCCACCATCACCCTGATACCAAAACCAGACAAAGATGTCACAAAGAAAGAAAACTACAAGCCAATATCACTGATGAACATAGATGCAAAAATCCTCAACAAAATACTAGCAAACAGAATCCAACAGCACATTAAAAGGATCATACACCATGATCAAGTGGGGTTTATCCCAGGAATGCAAGGATTCTTCAATATACGCAAATCAATCAACGTGATACACCATATTAACAAATTGAAGGAGAAAAACCATATGATCATCTCAATAGATGCAGAGAAAGCTTTCGACAAAATTCAACACCCATTTATGATAAAAGCCCTGCAGAAAGTAGGCATAGAGGGAACTTTCCTCAACATAATAAAGGCCATATATGACAAACCCACAGCCAACATTGTCCTCAATGGTGAAAAACTGAAACCATTTCCACTAAGATCAGGAACAAGACAAGGTTGCCCACTCTCACCACTATTATTCAACATCGTTTTGGAAGTGTTAGCCACAGCAATCAGAGAAGACAAAGAAATAAAAAGAATCCAAATCGGAAAAGAAGAAGTAAAGCTGTCACTATTTGCAGATGACATGATACTATACATAGAGAATCCTAAAGATGCTACCAGAAAACTCCTAGAGCTAATCAATGAATTTGGTAAAGTAGCAGGATACAAAATTAATGCACAGAAATCTCTTGCATTTCTATACACTAATGACGAAAAATCTGAAAGTGAAATTAAGAAAACACTCCCGTTTACCATTGCAACAAAAAGAATAAAATATCTAGGAATAAACCTACCTAAGGAGACAAAAGACCTGTATGCAGAAAATTATAAGACACTGATGAAAGAAATTAAAGATGATACAAATAGATGGAGAGATATACCATGTTCTTGGATTGGAAGAATCAACATTGTGAAAATGACTCTACTACCCAAAGCAATCTACAGATTCAATGCAATCCCTATCAAACTACCACTGGCATTTTTCACAGAACTAGAACAAAAAATTTCACAATTTGTATGGAGACACAAAAGATCCCGAATAGCCAAAGCAATCTTGAGAACGAAAAATGGAGCTGGAGGAATCAGGCTCCCTGACTTCAGACTATATTACAAAGCTTCAGTAATCAAGACAGTTTGGTACTGGCACAAAAACAGAAATATAGATCAATGGAACAGGATAGAAAGCCCAGAGATAAACCCACACACATATGGTCACCTTATCTTTGATAAAGGAGGCAAGCATATACAGTGGAGAAAAGACAGCCTCTTCAATAAGTGGTGCTGGGAAAATTGGACAGGTACATGTAAAAGTATGAAATTAGAACACTCCCTGACACCATGCACAAAAATAAACTCAAAATGGATTAAAGACCTAAGTGTAAGGGCAGACACTATCAAACTCTTAGAGGAAAACATAGGCAGAACACTCTATGACATACATCACAGCAAGATTCTTTTTGACCCAGCTCCCAGAGAAATGGAAATAAGAACACAAATCAACAAATGGGACCTAATGAAACTTAAAAGCTTTTGCACAGCAAAGGAAACCATAAACAAGACCAAAAGACAACCCTCAGAATGGGAGAAAATATTTGCAAATGAAGCAACTGACAAAGGATTAATCTCCAAGATTTACAAGCAGCTCATGCAGCTCAATAACAAAAAAACGAACAACCCAATCCAAAAATGGGCAGAAGACCTAAATAGACATTTCTCCAAAGAAGATATACAGATGGCCTACAGACACATGAAAGAATGCTCAACATCATTAATCATTAGAGAAATGCAAATCAAAACTACAATGAGATATCATCTCACACCAGTCAGAATGGCCATCATCAAAAAATCTAGAAACAATAAATGCTGGAGAGGGTGTGGAGGAAAGGGAACTCTCTTGCACTGTTGGTGGGAATGTAAATTGATACAGCCACTATGGAGAACAGTATGGAGGTTCCTTAAAAAACTACAAATAGAACTACCATACGACCCAGCAATCCCACTACTGGGCATATACCCTGAGAAAACCATAGGTCAAAAAGAGTCATGTACCAAAATGTTCATTGCAGCTCTATTTACAATAGCCAGGACATGGAAGCAACCTGAATGTCCATCGACAGATGAATGGATAAAGAAGATGTGGCACATATATACAATGGAATATTACTCAGCCATAAAAAGAAATGAAATGGAGGTATTTGTAATGAGGTGGATGGAGTTAGAGTCTGTCATACAGAGTGAAGTAAGTCAGAAAGAGAAAAACAAATACAGTATGCTAACACATATATACGGAATCTAAGGAAAAAAAAAAAAAAGGCCATGAAGAACCTAGTGGCAAGACGGGAATAAAGACACAGACCTACTAGAGAATGGACTTGAGGATATGGGGAGGGGGTGGGGTGAGATGTGACAGGGTAAGAGAGTGTCATGGACATATATACACTACCAAATGTAAAATAGATAACTAGTGGGAAGCAGCCGCATAGCACAGGGAGATCAGCTCGGTGCTTTGCGACCACCTAGAGGGGTGGGATGGGGAGGGTGGGGAGGAGGGAGATTGAAGAGGGAAGAGAAATGGGAACATATTGTATATGTATAACTGATTCACTTTGTTATAAAGCAGAAGCTAACACACCATTGTAAGGCAATTATACTTCAATAAAGATGTTTAAAAAAAAAAAAGTAGTTGCTGATAAGGAGGGGCTTACTTCTGTCACTTTGCTATTTGTTTTCTATATTCCTTACAGCTTTTTTGTTCCTCATTTCCTGCATTACTGTTTTCTTTTGTTTTTAGTTGATATTTTGTAGTGAAACATTTAAATTTCTTTCTCATTTCCTTTTGTATATATTCTATAGTTATTTTCTCTGTGGTGACCATGGGGATTGTATTTAATATCCTAAAGTTATAACACCTTAATTTGAATTTATACCAGATTAAATTTGATAACATACAAAAACTCTACTGTTTACAGCTCTGTCACTACCTGTTCCAGTTGCTGATGTCACAAAACTACATCTTTTCATATTGTGTGCTCCAAAACCTAAACTACTAATTCTTTCAAATGCATTCATCTCTTAAGTTATGGATAAGGCAACATGTAGATTTACAAACCAAAGTTACAATAATACTAACTATTAGACAATAATTAAAAATATATTAGGGCTTCCCTGGTGGCACAGTGGTTGAGAATCTGCCTGCCAATGCGGGGGACACGGGTTTGAGCCCCGGTCTGGGAAGATCCCACATGCCGCGGCGCGACTAGGCCTGTGAGCCACAATTGCTGAGCCTAAGCGTCTGGAGCCTGTGCTCCGCAACAAGAGAGGCCGCGATAGTGAGAGGCCCGCGCACCGCGATGAAGAGTGGCCCCCACTTGCCGCAAATAGAGAAAGCCCTCACACAGAAACGAAGACCCGACACAGCCGTAAATAAATAAAATTAAAAAACAAATATATATATATATATATATATATATATATATATATATATATATTAGTCTCTTAAATCATGTGGAATAGAGAGTGGAGTTACAAACCATTGTTATAATACTACCTTTTATAATCACCATGTATTTAATTTTATCAAGATATTTATTTCTTCACATGGCTTCAATTTATTGTCTAATTTCCTTTCATTTCACTTTTCCTTTGAGCATTTCTCACAGGGAAGTTCCAGTGGTAAAGACATTTCTCAATTTTTATTTATCTGGGAATGTCTTAATGTATCCCTCACTATGAAGGACAGTTTTGCTGGATATAGGATTCTTGGTCGATAGTTCATTTTTCCTTTGAGTGCTTTGAATATATTGTCTTCTGGCCCCCAAAGTTTCTTATGAGAAAATCTTCTGATCATCTTATTGAGTATCCCTTGTATGTGATGAATCTCTTCTTGTTGTTTTCAATATTCTCTGTTTATCTTTGGCTTTCAAAAGTTTGATTATAATGTGCCTCAGTGTGGATCTCTTTGAGTTCATCTTACTTGGAGTTTGTTGAATTTCTTGGATGTTTATATTCATGTCTTTCATCAGATTTGGGAAGCTCTTTGCCATTATTTCTTCAAATATCCTCTCTGCCCATTTTCTTTCTCTTCTCTTTCTGGAACTCCAACACTGAATAAATGGTCTGCTTGGTAGTGTCACTTAGGCTCTGTTCAGTTTTCCTCAATCTTTTTTCTTTTTGTTCCTCACATTTGGTAATTTCCATTGTCCTATCTTCAAGTTTGCTGATTCTTTCTTCTGCCTGCTCAAATATGCCTTTGAATCCTTCTAGTGAACTTTTCATTTCAGTTATTATACTTTTCAGCTCCAGGATTTCTTTTTGGTTTCTTTTTATGTTTTCTATCTCTTTATCGGTATTTTCATTTTGTTTATACATCACTTTCTTGAGCATATTTAAGACAGTTATTTAAATTTCTTTACCCAGGTAATCTTCCATCAGGTATTTTAAAGGAACACTTTCTGATTATTTATCTTTTACTTTGAATAGGCCATACTTTCTTGTTTCTTTGTTTGCCTTATGACTTTTTGTTGAAAACTTGATGTTTGAATCTAATAAGGTGAAAACTCTGGAAATCAGATTCTCCCTTTTCCCTAGGGTTTGCTGGTTTTCATTATGTATGTATGTGTTTGTTTGTTTGTTTGTTTGTTTGGGGCAATCTCTGTTCCAAGGATCAGCCTGAGGTGTAAACCTAAAATCTCCTCAGGTCTTTTCTGAGCCTTCACCTTTCCCACGCATGGTCGCTTTCTAATTTTCCCTGTATGTGTATATTGCTTTTGAATGTCTTAGGCTTTAGTGTCTGTCTTCCAAAAGGGAAAAAAGAAAAAATGAAGTGGGGAGAAAGGGCACTGGCCATTTAATTCCCTTAGAATCACTTTAGCTTGAGGGGAGGAGCTTGAACAATGGGGGAAATGTTACAACAATTACCATCCTCCTTTCTGCACTTCTGAGATCAGAATCAGTGATCAGCAATTAGAGCACTGATTCCTGATATTTGGAGAGTAGGGTCCTTTTTGCCTACCCTGGCTTCCACAAGTTGTGTGTAGATGCTCCAGCAATGTGTGCACAGCTGCCTGCCATGGGGCTGAGGCTAAGGTATGAGTAGTAGTTGCTATTGTGCTAAGAGCTAAAATTGACTGAAATTAACCTCAATTTACTGTCCAAACCTTCCCCTGAAACTTGCAAGCCTTCAATATACTCCAGAGTTTTAAATTAATTATATTAGACAGATTCTGCCAGCAAAATTGTTGTCAAGGTGGAGAGACAGTTCCTTGGTACTTTCTACTCCTCCATTTCCCCAGAATTCTCGCTACTTCTCATTATTTTTCTCCTCCATACTTCAGTCTGGATATTTTCTTCTGATCTGTTTTTCAGCTATTTCTCTCTTAAGCTGTGTCAAGTATCCAGTTAAACTCATCTACTGCATTTTTGAGTTCACCTGTTGCATTTTTTAGTTCTATAAATTCCACTTGATTCTTATAGTTTCAGTAGTGGAATATTATATTGATTATTGTTATTTTTAAGTCCATGTCTGCTATGTCCAATATCCGGGACACCTATTTCTGTTGCGCATTGTTTCTCTTGGTCTTGTTTCTTAATATGTCTGGGTTTTTTTTTTTTTTTTTAACTCAAATGCTGGACATTTTGTATGAAAATTATAGTGACTCTGGGTGTTATATTCCTCCAGAGAGGATTCAACCTATTTTAGAAGGCAAGAGAGAGGCAAATCAGCTCAATTTAATCTAGGACTGAAGTCAGTCTTTGGTAAGGTTCAGTCTTCATCTAAGTTTCTTGCATTCTTAGGGATGTAGCTTTCTATGTTTCCTAACAGAGGGCCTGAAGTGTTCTCGTGGATTCTCCTCCTTGATATGTCATAAACTTCAATTTTGGTCTTCCTGGCCCTTTTGGGTTGCCAAAATCGCTGATCTGCTTTTTATTCACATTATGTTATAGTGAACCTTTTGCTTTGTGCAGCTTAATTAGCAAACACCTTGAGGGAAAAATGGTATTACTGTTCTTATTTGTCTCAGCCTCACTTTTCTATGAAATCTCAGCCGCCCCAAACTCTAATTTTTCTTTCTCCATGGCCATACAAATGCATAAAGCTCTGCTGGATTATCTTTTCTTAGCAGGTACTTTTTTTTCCTTTCCTTTTCTTTTCTTTTCTTTTTTAAGTCTCTTGTTCCAGTCCAAAATGTGGCAGAAAGTGGCAGACCACCCAACAATTAAGGAGGAATAGAGAAAGTTTGATTTACTTCCAAAAACATTCTTCTCTGGAACACGATTTTCAAGTCCTGACTGCCTTGGAAGCTCTTTGATATTTGGGGTGAGGAGGATATAAATATTTCAGATTTTCTAGTTGCTCTTAGAGGGAGCATTGTTGTTCTGCTACAAGCTACTATATAATAAACAAAAGTGGAAATTTTGAATTTTTATTGAGTATTTACTATTTGCCAAGCACTCTGTTAGAGCCTTACTATGTTATGCTACATTTTGTTTTCCAGCAGTACCTTAGATGCTGAGACTCAGATATTGAGACTCAAAGGGACTGCATAACTTGCTCAAAGTTTTTAAGAGGCAGAATCAAGAAATATACTTCCAAGGTTTTTAAAGCTTCTACTCTTTCCACCATACTAAACTCAACATGGAACATAATAGACTATCTGGTAATGGTTACAGGTTAATGGTAGACTCCTGCTTTATGCCATTTGGTCCAAAATAATATAAAATTGGATATCTGAAATCCTGTATCATAATTTTCATAAGGAAAGCAAGACACCCAACAGTAATGAAAATTAGAGAGATTACTAAATCTTACCCTTCAAATTTTGAAGGAAATAATTCAGACTTCTGGCTTAAAGGAGCAGAAGATGCTCAAAAGAAAAATTACAAAAAGAGGAAAAGATAAAAGGTGAGTGGCAAAAGGAAGTTTTGTTTTTTTTTAAATCATGTATGTTGGTGAGAAGTGGTTCTGGTGTTTTAAATGCAGAGCTGGACACCAGGTTTATGAAAAGCAAAGCGGTATTTGTATAAAAGAGGTGAATGGTGACTTAACAAAGTGTTGAAGTATTAGGTTCATGATCTGCAAAGTGTTGAAACACTACATTATTTTAGACTTTTAAAAAATCAGTTTTCTAACTTCCATTATGTAAATACTTCCTTCTTATCTGTAGTGATGAAAAGCAAGAAAAGAATGGCAGGAAAATGTGACAACTGGAGGTAATAATCACTGCAACTGGTACTATACATACACATTATCTCACAGCATCCTTTTGAGGCAGGAAAGAAAAAAATGTCACTGAAATTTGTTACCACTATTTACTGTGGAGCAAAACTTGAAGTAAGGCAGATCTGGATGTGTTTAACATGACAGATAAAAAATTTTTACCAAACAATAATATACCTAACCAAACAAGTGTAAATAGACAATAGAAGGTGCAACCAGCTTGGTTGTTGACCTATGAGCTAGTACTATAGGAAAAGTGGTGAACTGGGGGACAAGAAGTGAGAGACCTGTTTAGAAAATTAGAGATTTATGGAAGGACTCAGGAGAGGAAAACAGGTGGAGAATGGGTTGTGCTTGGCTCCAGATTTATGAGAGCAGCAAGTCCAAAAATGTAATCCTAAGTGTCATGCCCACTGGGTAAGCACTAAAGTCAGCTGAAGAGCCTCATAAGTTTTAAATTGGCCAAATTTACCCAGGCCCGAGGCGTTTTGTATCTATCCTGTAAGATTCCACCCCACTTTTGCTTGGCTTAGAAACAGAGCTCTAGGGGCCCAACGTTTAGGAACTTGCAGAGGCAATAAGCCAGCCTGGGACCTCAGCTCTGGTGTCTTACATAAGGCCAAGAATCCAATGAACATGCAGGTTCTCTAATTATCAGAGTGTGGTAAAAAAAAAAAATAAAAATCCACCAGGCTTGAGCATTTCCAGCACAGTATTGAAGGGTCAGCAATGGTTTCCCTGGCAGCGCTGTGTGCTGCTGTTTGCCTAGAACCATTTCCAGTTTTATGCTTCTTAGTCACATGCATTTGCCCAGGATTTTTCTAAAATAGGAAAACAGCAAGAATTTAGCATCCTATTTTTCGATGGAACCCAAAGGAACCTGTAACCAGGGCCATCTGAAGAAGGGAATTAACAGAGCAGAGGAAGGGAATTTACATTTGTTAAATGATGATTATGATAAGGCAATTTTTATGTTTTTGTTTTTTTATTTCTTAATCCTCCCAACAGCCATTTGTGGTTCATCTGAATCTGCCTGGTGAGTAAGGCTTGAGTTCCTCAGGAC
This sequence comes from Balaenoptera ricei, assembly GCF_028023285.1. Classification (NCBI taxonomy): domain Eukaryota; kingdom Metazoa; phylum Chordata; class Mammalia; order Artiodactyla; family Balaenopteridae; genus Balaenoptera; species Balaenoptera ricei. The sequence continues at coordinate 132,857,553 of NC_082639.1, forward strand.
AGAGAAGGTATGGCGTCTGCACATTCATATTTCCTCTGAGGGCATTTGGCAAGTCATCCTGACTACTAATTGTTATTATGTTAATATAATGTGAACACACTATAATATTATAGCTACACACTCCCGCGTAATGTTGCCTATTCACTTGCTCCAGTGTTACTTAATCTTCAGTTGCAATTCGACAAGCACTTATTGACTTAGTGACAGGATTGATGCTAGTTAGATAACACAGGCAGAATTTAGTGGTTACCTGGATAAGCTGGAGGTCATGTCAAAGAGGGAGGAATTTGGGGTAACTCCTAGGTTTCCTACTGGGGAAAAAGGCGGAGCATGGGAAGATTAGGTTGAGTTCCGTTTTGGACATGCTGAGTTTAAGGTTCCTTAATGATGTGCATGTCCATCAAGAAAATAGCTATTTTTTTTTCAGGGTTTACTATACGGTAAGCAGTGTGTTAATGGCTTGCATGCATTCTCCTTTAGTTCTCATGAATGTATGTGGTAGGAGCATGGTTTATCTCATTGGAAAGGTGAGTAAACTGAGGCATAGGGAGGTAAGTAACTTGCCCAGTTTGCCCAAGGTGACAGTGAGTAGGTGGTAAAGCTTAAGATTTAGATATTAGACTCATTGATGAACAAGGGGTAGCTGACCCATGAAAGTATATGAGATCTTTTAGTAACAACCTGTTTACTGGAAAGGGCAGTGAGGATGAGGGACAGAACTCTGGATAATATCAATATTTAAGGAGTAAGCTGACGAAAAGGGAACACTCTACAAAGGCCAAGAAGAAGTGGTCATTGAAATAGAGAACCAGGAGAAGAAATTTCAAAAAGAGAGTGCTCAATACTGTCAATTAGAGCGAAGGCATTTGGCAAAGGGAAGTCTGAGAGTACGAATTGCATTTGCCAACGTGCAGGTCCCCGGTGTCTTCAGTGGCACGTGCAAAGTCAGTGTCCAGTGGTTTGAGGAGGAGATAGCTCCAGTGAAACTGCACTAGGTCCTACATGAATATGTTGGCCCTCCCAAACTGCAACAAAATGAACCTATTACCAGCTTGCTACCTGGAAATGTGTTTTTAGTCCTACTTCCTTTGATTATTGCAAAATCCCAAAATAATCCAATAGGACTATTGGATGGAGGTGGGCGTGGGTAGAGAGCATTCACCCATGCATAGGAGAAATGTTCCTGAGATGCCACTTATGACAAGAAGAACCAGAACGGGGAGGGCAAAGGAGAGTTTTTTTCAAGTCTGGCATAAAATCTCCTTCTCGGAAACACTAAACTATGGGAACCCTGAAGAATCTAGCTTGCATTTTACACTTTTCCCCTTTTTTATTGCTAATGAATATATACTAGAATGTCAACCATGAGCAGGAAAACATTTCCACCCTTATAGCATGTTATTTGCATGAGGGTGGTATTGTCCTGTTTACATGTCATGGAACCTACGACCTGTCACACGTGATTATCATGTCAGCTTATTAACATGTCAGAGAGTACAACTCCTGGCTTCCACCTCAGAGGGGAAACTGCTTAGGGTGGGGGTGGGGGAGGGCATTCTGCTAGCCAGATGAGGCAGAGTTCTGCCAGCTTCCAGTGCCAGGGAAATCCTGGACAATAATCAATACCAAACCTAACTATGAATAGGACCACACAAGGACACATGACTGGGAACCAAACCTCCTTCCTACTTTGGTCTGATCTCTTGGCAAGTTTCCTTACTAGTCCAAGCTTTGCTCCCACTTACTTGGGGAGGAATCTAGAAACAGGAGTTATTTTTAAAAAGGATAGGGCAGAAGGAAGAGTTGGAAAGCCACTCTCAGATCCTGGAGGGATCATGAAGAAGAGGGTTCTGGTTAATTACATGATCCAGGGCTTCACATTTTAACAATCACTGATTGATGGATGGAAGTCAAAGCAAAAGCCAAGGAAAGATCTACACATGTTTAGAGATTTTGAGTTAGAAAGGCTCTCCTTCTAACTTTCCCCAAAAGGAAGTCACATGGTGAAAACAAAGTAGTGATTAGGTAACTAAACAGGCCACAGCATTCTCTGAGGACTTCTAAGTTCCCAGGCCAGGCCTGCCGCTTGCCCGGGAGATGAGCATGTGCTCCCAGCCACAGCTTCTCCTCCCCTGACATCTTTCTGCCAGATGGTCATTCTCTAATTCTAGAGGTGGTTGGCCCTCCTGGTTCCTGCAACCTGAGCCGAGAGAACTTTGATCCACCAATTTCCCCCTCCCTCCATCCCTCTGGCGAGCAAGGCCTGGCGCCTGGACGCAGGGAGAGGCCAGGCGTGGAGACCCTTGGCACTCTGAGAAGGAGCTCCGTGGCCCGCCTCTGTGTGCCCGAGGTACAGCGTCTGCGCTGGCTCTGAGGGTTCCGCGCCAGCCTTCTCCCGCCTGGCCAGCTGGCAAGCAGGAACCGACGCCTTTCACCATGTACCGGGTGAATGCGCTCCTTGCTCATGAATCTCCCTGTAGGGTTATCCGGCTGGTTTTTAATTACAGTCCAGAATCGCAACAAATTACAAATGTTTTGTGTAAACATAATAAAGGGTGTGGATCCAATCCACTAGCAATTGTTAATAGAAAAAAATAAAAAGCGAAAAGCTCCACAAAGGTCTAAACAAGAAGAAAATAGCAATTCTGCAGGGTCTATGCCTCGAGGATTTGCTTTCTTGGGGACCCTCCCAGAGCGTCCTCCCAACTCACCCCGCCGCCCCAGCTCCCTGCGGTGAGAAATCGGGGGCTTGGTCCCTGCAGTTGAGGCGTACGGATACCCTGGGAAGGAATGGCCTTCTGGAGCGGTGAAGAGTCCAGGGAGCCTTTGCCGCAGGATTCCAAAATAAGCACGCCGGGACTGCCAGAAGGGCCCTGCCGCCTGTCTCCAGACCCTGCCTCAAGCTGGCATCTCCCTTCCCTTGGACGCCCCGGGAGTCTGCCCCCTGGTTCCAACTTCTTCTGGGCTTGGAGAACACTCTGTCAGCCCTTCTCCCGCCACGTAGTCCTCAAATGCCACCCCAGTTCCTGGAGGGGGACTCCCGGGCCTCAGGACTCTAGCGCAGCGCCGAGAGCTGCGCTGTGGCAGCTGGGCCATCCCCTCACAGTCTGCTGGTATTTGAGCTCTCACTCCGGAAGACATTTTGGGAAAATATTGTGCATAGAAATTTATAGATGTATATATGTGTATATATACATACATATATATGCATGTATATGTAATTTGGTCGACAAATGCTAAGCAAATGTGCCCAGTGTTTTTGATGAAACCGTTAGCATCTTAGTTGGTATTGGTATAATTGGTTGATATTATTACGAGTATGACAAGTGGATGATGTAAAGGGAGCGCCCGATCCCCCTGGAAAACACAGCGGAACCCAAGTGGAGACGTCTGATTGTTTCCAACTGCCCGTGTCTCCCCTGTCGCTACCTCTCGGTCACCAACCAGGCTGACGGCACACTCTGGACAAGGCAACTTCCTCCGAAGGGCGATCTCCCCTCATATGACTGAGATCAATGGGTCTTCAGGGGAAGCGGCAAGTCCTGGGGGTGTCAGAAGCCCCTAGTCCCTTATCCAGACCTTTGTCACAAAAGGCAGTTCGGTTGGTATCAAGGACGAAAAGAAACATTAAAATACAACTGTGTAATGAGGGTGGAGAAGGAGGGAAAGGCTAGGGCCTGCTGCATTTCTGGGAAGATTCGAAGAGGCTGACTCGGCTGCGGGGACAAACCCAGCCGTGCCTCGCGGGGCGTGGAGAGAAGGGAGAAACGGCCGGCCCCTCAGCCGTTTCACCTAAGCTCATGCAGCGGGACGCCGGGTGAAAACCTCTCTATGCGATTAAGTCACGTCCATTCCAGCCGGTGGCACTGACACATGTGGCGCTCGGCTTAGGCGCGCGCAACCAACGGTTTTGGAAATCTCCGCGCAAGGCACCCGCCTCCAACGCTCCCACTCCGGCGGGCCCACCTGGGAGCTCGGCCGTCTCCCACCGGCATCCCGCGAGCCCTGCCGCGCAGCTCGCCCCAGGCCAGACGCGGACAGATGTTTACTGCTTAGAGCCCCGACCACTGGGGAGACGTAGCGACGGGCTCTGCGCACCGCGCGGCGCTGGCTGGGCTCTGGGGCTCCCGGTCCGGGTGCGAGCGGGCCGCGGGGGAGGGCGAAGGGATGGAAAGAGGAGGGAGGGAGTGGGTGGGCTAATGATGAAAAAGTCTCCTCCATCCCGGCTCCTTAATTAAATGCATGGAAAGAACCGAGGCGAGCACATCTGGTTTCAATCTGCAGCCCTTTGATGGCATCAAATGTTCTTTTCCTAGATCAGGGCTGGAAGTTCTGGGCTAACTGTGGCCGTTTGGAGCCCAGAAACCATTTACACACACTCGGACCCTTCTTTCTCTCCAGTCGAGCCTCTGGGCTACAGGAGAAAAAGGGAAAAAAAGAAAAAAGAAAAAAGAAAAAAAAAGTTTAGTAATCAAGGGAGTGAGGGAATATGTGTGTATGTGTGTGTGTGTTTAATGAACATAAAACGCCACAAAAAAACACTTAATATTTTACTTACTAGTCATATAGTAACTCATTTCTAATGAGACTATTAAAGCTGTACCAAATTCCAACAGGTCATGAAAAAATCGCTCAGCACCTCTCTGTCGTCTGTCGAGCTAGGGCTCAGCATTAGAACGACAAAGCATTATCCGTAGACTTAGATGGGGGTTCGTCCACCCCTTTCCGTCCTTCCTCCCTCCTCCACCCCCAGGGCAGCCGGACTGTACCCTGAACCTCCGCTGGAGCCTCCGCCCGCAGCTGGCTCTAGGAGTGCCCCTGCTTCCTCCGCATCTGGGCAGCGCGACCCTCTCGGCTTAGCGTCGTAGCCTGGGGAAGCGACCTTGGCCGCGCCAAAGAGGTTACGAAATTGGCCAGCGTGGGGGGAAGGGGAGCAATTATGACAAACTCCTAGAGTCCTTTCTTCCAGCTAAATAAATATGTAAATTTCCTACTGCCTGGCCCCGGGATTCCTAGCGGCGCGGAAAGACTCGAATCGATTCAGTGCCTTCTAGATCTCCCCCAACCTGCCTTCAGTCCACGGAGGAAGCGTGGGAGAGCCTTCCATTATGATCACTCCTGTCATTTTATTACATTATTTAATAGGCTGCCTCTACAGGGCCAAATGTAGCCTTAATATGCTGGCTGTCTCCCTTGTTCTCAGACGCTCTTCCAGCCCCACCACCCAAAAATTGTTAGAACAGCAGGAAACGTTAAAAAAAAAAAAAAAAAAAAAAGGCAGAGGGAGAAGAAAATTTGATTGAGATAGTTGTGGATTTTTTCCAACAAGTTTCCCCGCAGCTGTTATCAAAACATGCAAATGAGATTTTCCAACAGGATCTTAAACAAATCTGGAGGAGTTAATGCCGAAGCAAAATAATCAGCCCGTTTGAAGTGACTATGGGTTTCAGTTTGTCTTTTCTCCCCGTGATACTATTGCAGGGGAATGATAATTAGACCTTTACTTAAAAAATCCGAAGGGGCTCTCTCGCTTTCTTTTCCCTCCCTTTTCTCCCCCCTCCTCCCTCTCTCCCTCTCTCGCTCCCTCCCTCTCTCCTTCTTTCTTGCTCAGAAGTTGGCAAAGGGGGTTTTCTTAATCAGACTGTTTTTTTGGTCCGAGGGAAAGGAGGAAGAAGGAGATTGTGATGGAGAAAAGGGGTCTGTAAAACGTCAGGCACCGCACAAAGGCTTTGCCACGTAATTACAGGCTCCTATTAAGTCGAGATCTGCCCTCCCAGGGGTCTCCAATTTTCTTGTATTCCCTACAAAGCCTCCTCTGCATGCCAGTTTGTGCCTTTTGAAGTGCCAGAGAGCTTCTTGATCCAACTGAGAAGGAAAAAGGAGCTCAGCAAGAAGAGGGGGAGAGGGAGAAGGGAACGGGGAAACCCACCACCCTCCTTCGGACTCTTGGAGCCCTTTTTTTTTTTTTTCCTTACGAAAAGTAAAGTGAGAATCCTGCTCTCCAATACATCTGCAAGACATCACCCTCTCCTCCTGAAACTTTAGTCACTCCTGAGAATCCACAGGAGTGCAGAGAGGGGGAACACGTTTTCTTGAAGATGTTTTAAAGCTGGAACAAGCCTTCTTCTGTTGGTGCTTGAACTCTTGCCTGGGAATAACTTTTTTAACCTTAAAAAAAAAAACCACTTTGATTCTTCTCTCCCACCCCTTCTTCTCTGTTCTTCTGTTTGCCTAACTCCCCCGCCCTGCTGGCCTCCCCTTTCCTCTCTCCCCCTTATTATTATTTTTAGTGTGTGCGCGTGGACGCTTTTGGAGAGCTGGAAGGGATTTTTTTCTCCTGACTTGAACATAGGGTGACTTTTAATTTTATTTTTTGGTGTGGATTATCTCTTTGGACCCCGCCGGACTTGGCCTCAGGAAAGCAACCGAGGCTGTCGAAGGCTGCTGGTGCAGAACGCTCTGCTCTACACAAGGGGGTCCCCCGCCCTCTTTCCACTTTTTTTTTTGTTCTTCCCCTCCTTCTCTCTCTCTCTCTCTCTCTCTCTCTCTCCCTCTCTCTCTCCACTCCCCCCCTCTCTTCCCCACTCTTCTCCTCTCCCCCCTCGCGCCCACAGCGTTTGGTGTTGATTCGAGCGGGAAGAGGGGGGTGGGTGGGATCGGAGGGGGAGACCATGACCTCCAGCTACGGGCACGTTCTGGAGCGGCAACCGGCGCTGGGCGGCCGCTTGGACAGCCCGGGCAACCTCGACACCCTGCAGGCGAAAAAGAACTTCTCCGTCAGTCACCTGCTAGACCTGGAGGAAGCCGGGGACATGGTGGCGGCGCAGGCGGACGAGAGCGTGGGCGAGGCCGGCCGGAGCCTACTGGAGTCGCCGGGACTCACCAGCGGCAGCGACACCCCGCAACAGGACAGTGAGTGAGGGGCGCATGCCCGCGGGGGTGTGTGTCCCGGGTCGAGGGCGGGGGTCCGGGCTGGGCGGCTGGAGCCCGCCTGGGGCCAGGGGGAGAAAGTCAGGAACCAGGAGAGGTTGGTGGCAGTGGCCGGAGGAATGGCCGGTCACAGACAGAGGGAAAAGGATGAGAAAAGGAGGGCTCCGCGGAGGACGGAGCCAGGGCGGACGCTGGAGGGAGGCCCTGCGGTTGGGGTCAGGGACTCTGCCCGCCGCAGACTCTCGCCGAAGCCGACTGCGCTGCCTCTCCGTCCCGAACGAGTGCGGCTGCCAGATCTTCCCGCTTGCGGGGCGACGGGGCTGGGCTGGAAAAGGGTCCCAGAGCGGTGCAAATTCGGGGAGCCCGCCCTGTTTCGGAAGGCATTGGGTTAAAGATGCTGAGTCGAGTCCGGAGGGCTTCTCCCGGGCGGCGTAAGCGGGTTGGAGGGCAGACGGGACAGAGGTGGCGGAGGGCACCGCGTAAATCGAGCTAGACCCGCGCTGCTCTGGCTGCGCACCGCGCGCGGGCTCCGAAGGCCGGGTGTGCCGGAGAGGCGGCGCCGGAGCGCCCGGCTAGAAAGCCGGATCCGCTCTCTGTCCCCGGAGCCACTCTCTGTCCCCGGCTGTTGCGGACACCTGCATAAGGGTTTGAGACCTCCGGTAGAATGAAAGGCCTGAATGACACGGGAAGACTCAGGCGAAGCAAAGGTAGTGTCCTTTAGGGGTGAAACCCGAGCTGCCGCCCCGCATGAGCCCGCACGGGAGAGATGCGCTGGGAAAGTGCGGAGCGCTGTGTCGCATTGAAGGAGCTCTCCCTACTGGTCCCAAAATTTCCAGAAAAGTCCATGTATAGTCTCCCTTCCGCAACCTACCTGATTGGTATCGCGCCCCCAAGGAAATCTCACCTCGCGTTATTAGCTGTACCTCAAAAAACGTGACTCGGAGTGTATCCATACGTCCTGGAGTCAGTAACAGACCTGTCACCTGCCTCATCCCAGGTGACGTGGGGTTGGATATTTCCTACACAAGGTTGCTAGAGTCAGAACTTGGCTGGAAGTTTTTAAATGAGGCTGATCCCTTTCCATGCCATTATTTGCTGACTGCTATTTCGTCTTGGAACTTGGAGACTGTGGAACCAGGGGGTCCACTGGAATTCTGTGATTTTCAAAAAACAGTGCCAAGGTCAGACTCTCAGAAAACAGATAGCAAAGCAAACGGGACTTAGAAACAGCTGGAAGCAAGGCCTGTGCAAAGTGGTGGGAGGGCCAAGCTGAAACAGGCCGCAGGGAGAGCCCATCTCTACCGCAGGCCGCCTGCTGCTTGCCCAGCATCCTTGGTCCAGGCCTGGGCTCCCCTTAGAGCTTATTAGCCAAAAGCAAACTGGGGCAGATCCACCCTACTACACGCAGAGGCAGAGGGTGATGGGGAGTCTGACCTGGCCTGACACTAGGGAAAAACTGGGCAACTCTGAGGAGTGAAGACCCGTGTCCCCAAGTCCCCGATAATGGCTAGGCGCAGAGGCCTCCTTGTTGAGGTTGCTGGTGCTTTCTGGGGAGCTGCTCAGGCCCAGCACAGGCAGGCAGCATGAGTCAACCACCGAAGGCGTAGGCACTTGTAGCTCAAGAAAATGCACTGTGAAATCATATTATTTTAAAACACTTTACTAGGGAATATTTAAACATACAAAGAGTAGGCAGAAGAGGATTATGAATTTCCACGTGCCTATTACCCAGCTTCACTAATTCTGCAAATTCTGCCGTTTTTTGTTTTGCCATGGCTAATTATTAATCACAACGTTTATCACTATTCGGAGAACTGAAGGCTGGAGCCACAACAGAAAACAACATTGTGAAGAAACTGCTGTATAGAAAATCAGGGTGCGGCAAGGGAGACCAGCCGGGGTTGCTTTGCCCCAAAAGCAAGCGGAGGGCTGTGTAAAGCAGGCCCAGGGTCAGTGGCCACAGCAAGCCCAGGGCCCACGCAGGGCAGGTCTGGAGAGATGCTGACGGTTCCTGTCGTTTGACTTTAAGTGGACACAAAGAGAGGGGAGTTCGGGTTCATGGAGGCCTCCTAGTGGGTACAGAGCAAGACCGGGCTGAGGCGCCCAGCTGGGAAGCACCCCCAAGCTGAGGCGAGGCCGCAGTGGTGGGGAGGCAGCCCAGGGATGGCTCTTTCAAGACCCAGGCCTGGCGCAGCTGAGGCTGCGTTGAGCACGTGACAACCACGGGGCGGTTGGCGCCAGGCAAAGAGCAGCAGGAGGAGTTGGGGACCGTTTGTCCTGAGGGAAAAAGGGATGACACCTGTGGGAACCTGCCTGCTTGATACTTGAGCACATCACAGAGTTTCTAGTAGTAAGGAGGCCTAGTGGGGAGTGACCCCAGAAAGGAAACAGATTCTGGGGGAGAGGGTGTTTGAGGAAGAATGGTAGACAAACAGTTCCAGAAGGAGGTCACAGAATGCAGAGCGAGGTCATGGGGATGAGCTGATGGACACCTGGGGCTGAGAAAGTAGCCGAGAAAAAACACACGCCCAACCCCACCCCCACCCCCCCCACCCCCACACGCCACAGGCCTTGCTTTCTGGAGATGACCAGGGCCTATCCTTCTAACAAATAGTAGTTGCTTTTAGAAGCAAAGTTTCCTCAACCTCCTTCCCCATCTCTGGGATGAGAATAAGAGGGTTTGGTAAGTTGAGTGATAGCAAGTGTCCAGGAGGACCCTTATCCTTAATCTTGGGCCCCAACCAGGAGATGCCAAGGAAGCTGTCATGAGCTACCTGGAAGTCAGGACCAGTGGGGTCCTGCTGGCCTCCAGTCCACTGTGGGCAGTGAGGGTCAGACTGTGAATCAGAGAAGAGAGGAGCCTCCAGGCAGGGGGTTGGAGCTAGGCTGCCAGCCGCGAGGGACAGAGGAGGGCACCAAGCGTCAGGCGCTTTTAGCAGCCTGCTGGGAGTCTACTCCAGAGTGAGAAATCCTAATCTCCTTTGGAGAGATGAGGAACATTTAAAAGACACCTTTTCCTCTTAGAGCTATATAGAAACAGGTCCTTCCTAAATTTTCTGTTCAGCTGAAATAAGTAAAACAGACTCTACTTACACTTGCAATATTAGATCATTAATACTGCAAATTTTTCTGAATTACAAACTGGACCCGTCTTAGCAAAGAGGGGCCAAGTACTGTCCAAAGTGAAGGCTTCCCGCTGATCTCCTGCACTCCACACCACAATTCTGTTTCCCCCTCCCCTCTTTTTTTATTCACTCCACTTTCCTCTCTGTTGAAGGATTTCTTTCTCCTTTTACTGATACTCCCAGCCTAGTAAATTTCTCAAACTTCTCGGTTCAAATATCTTAAGTGTTTAAAGAAACGGTTCTTTAACACGGTTAGAAATCCAGTGGCTAATGGGGGCGTGTGGAGTGAGAAGGGGGTGGTGGTAGAACAGGGGTAGTCAGGGAGAGGAAAGAGAAACAGGTCATAAAAATAGGCAGACCTACTTCTAGGAGGACGGTGCATCCCGCTGTCATTTCTTAATCTGAACTTCTGCAAACTCTTAAAAAAAAAAAAAAAAAGCGCCTGCCTTCCACGTTCCCAACCTCTAAATTAGTGAAACCAGATTGTCCTAATAAGACCTTTTGTTGGAAACACATGTAGTCATAAAAAGGTAGACGGAAAGTCAATTAGACACGCGTGCACACTAGCACACATTCACAAGGCTGTTCTAAGTGTGCACCGGGCGCAGCTGGACCGCGGGCCACGGCGGGATGCAAATGCAGAACAGCGGCGCGGGGAAATCGATTTGTCACAAAGGGAGAGGTGTAAACGCGGCGCGAAGGAATCACCCGCCCAGTGCGCCTGCCACATTCCCGGGGGCCCATCTCTGCCGACTCCTGTAGGCCAGAGAAACGCCCAGGAGAGCGGGACCGTTCTCCAGGGCGCTCCCTGCTTGGAATTCATATCGGAACATCAATTCCACTGGAGTCTCAATATCTGCAACACCTACAGCGCCAAGAAATTTTCCTATGCGGCACCACCCTGGGGCCCTGGAGCCGGTGCCGCCACTCTGAATTTGGGCCTCGATTCAGGGGAGGGGAGCGAACGAAATATACCGTTTTAAGCGTAGCCTGGAATTTTTTTCTCTTTAAAGGAGGCAGTGAAATCCAGGATCAAGGGAGGTCACTGAGTCCCCAAGGTTGAATGTCAAGTCCAGAAAAGAGGTTGTGAATTCTGTTTACCTTACGTGCAGAAGCAAGGGGCTGAACGGCCTCCTCTTACCATTTCGGAGAAATTGACCGTCTAGTGACTCCCTCCCGCTTTGGAGCGAAGGGCGCTTGGAGTTTGAAGCTTCGGGGAGGGGAGCCTCTAAAGTCCGAGGCCTCGGCTGCCAATACTCCCTGGCGCTCCAGATCCCCCAGGTCTAGAAGACAGTCACTGGCTCCACAGTTCACTTCACTGAGGAGGCCCTGCCCAAGTCTCCGGAGCGCCTTTCCCGCACCTTGGGCGTCGCGCAAACCTGCATTTTTGCTCGGCGACCTTAACCTTCCCCGGGCAAGCTCAGGTCAGAGTGTAGGGGCGTCTGGCGAGGAGCAGTAGGTCACACGGGTCCCTGCAGTTCCTTCGTCTTCCCAGGGGCGTCATTTTAGATTTTACAACACGAGTAAATAAATCATCTCCAAACCAACAAGATGTCACCCCCCTCCCGCCCCCTGCGAACCCCCCCCCAGCAATTTCAGAGCCAAGATCTTCCTACTCCACTGTCTCAGATCAGCTCAGATCCGAATTTTGAATGCCGCTCCGGTCAGCGGCTACCTCCGGGAACCTTCTTCGGTTTTAAATGACATCTATAGATTTTCAACGATGAGGATCCCTAGACCCATTTGATTTTTCTTTTAAAAGATGTGTTTCTTTTACAGTTCCTCTCCCATATCCTGTTTACCTGCTCCCTCCTTCAGCAGGGCCGACAGTCAAAGCAGACCTCCAGCTCCTGGAGAACCCCTCTCCTTCGCGGGGGCGCCAGGGACACGGGTACGAGGAAGTTGCAAATCCGTGCGCGCCTGTACGTGCGCGGCGAACCCCGCGTGCCTCTCGCTCCTGGCGGTGCGGACTTTCAATGGCTCTGAGAATATGTATTTATTTTTTACCCTTTAGGAGAGATGGAGTCAGCAAAAGCCATAAGAAGTACAATTTTTAGGAATCGGGGGAGTGTATTTGTAGAAAAGGATATAAGGCTTTTTTTTTTTTTTTTGTCCCCCTGAGAGTGGATAAGGGGCCAACTCCCTGTTGCCACTTCGTGTCCAAACATTCACAGAACTACCTGTGATTGCGGGCCATTGTAATCCGATTGGACGCTCTTTGTCGAATTCCGGGTTTTAACTTGATGCGGGGCGAGTGCCACTCTCATAGTTTTGGTACGCTTTAACTCCCTTTTCAACAATTCAAAGGAGATGCATATGTCAACAGCGTTATTATTTATCCACAAGAATTTAGATTCTTGTAAAATCAAATAGTTTGGTGAGCAGGCTAACAGCACTCAGTTAAAAACCAACCATCTCAAAAAGTAATAATAATATCAACAAACTGCCACGAACTCCTTTTCTCTAAATGCTGTTTGTTATTAAATCAGTAAATGCGGAGAAACATTGCTGAGACGTCTGAGGAGGGACAGTCATCGGTGTTTCAGGGTCAGTGGGTTTGTTTTCCAAACAAACGTAAGTTTTTGAGTAAGGCGTCTCCACCGTGGTCTGAATATTAGTAGATTCTTGGCATTGTCATTTGTCTAATTTAGTGAGGCAGCCTCAAGGAAGTAGTCGTACAGAGAATTATGGCCTATCAATTTTAGGTTTAAGACAAAAAAAAAAAAAACCCCACTACATTTCACTTGTCCTGGAAGCACTTTTCTTGATGAAAAAATATCTGGGAAGCCGATTACAGGGGCAAGCAACTTCAGGGGAGGGGAGGGGAACAAAGGCACAAATGGTGGTGGGTTGGGGAAATTTTATGAAAGAAAATAAAGAAAACACGTCAGAACAAATCAATCACAAACACAAGTGACTTCTCAGAAGAGTCTGAGTGCAACTAGAATCAAGGATTCTGCTGTTCCCGGAGTTCTCAAATACAGGAATTTATATAGGTCTGAGTTAGGACCAGAATGCAGTTCTCGGGCACTGGATAGCCGTCGCTTTGCTGCACCACGTAATGAGGGAGCTCTAATTCCCAAGAACTTTGGGCCTCATTTTTGCCATTATTGATTTCCCCAGACTCAGCTCCAAATGAGGAATGCATTTGAAAAATGTGTATTAATTTGAATCCCCAAGACCCGAGTTATAAGAAAGAACAAGGACAGGTCCTCTGGTTCCTATTTTGTCTACTTTCAGGGAGTTATTTGCAAGCGATTGGAAATACTCTTAACTGCCGGATGAGGAGAGACTATACCGAAACTCTCGTGCAGGAATGGCGGTCGCACCCGGCCAGAACTGCAGGCTCTCTTCGACGCTCATCTATTTGGGGGAAGAGAGGCGGGAGACGTGGGGGAGGGAGTAGATTGGGCGAGGGAGAATTAATTCAGTAATTCAGTGAAGAATTTTAACTTGTAAAATAGAGACACAGTATCTTAGATTTTAATGTTCTCCATCTCTGCTGGCCGGGACGAAGATGCGAAAACCGCCACCCCACCTCCGCCCTTTTCCTCCCAGTTCCAGGGGCGCTGGGGCGCAGCTCTCGGCGAGGTGGAACGCACTCGCGAGCCTTGCCAGACGCACCTCTCCTTGCTCTCTCTCGCCGAAAGGGGGCGCATTCCTCCCAGGTCGGGGCTGGAACTTAACCCCGGCCCTCAACAACCCTTGGACTCCCGCAGGAGAGAGAGACGTGCTGGAAGACCTCTCTACACAAGTAGCAAAAGATGGGAAATATCCATAGCGTGAAGTCACTGCGGGGACTGCGTAAATATACGCTACACATGCGTTTTAACGGAAACATGGAAACAGCTGGTAGGCTTTGTGCCTTCCTCTACTTTGAAATGAGGGTGGTCAGTATTCCAGGGTTAGCAGGCAGGGACGGGAGGAGAGTGGGACTAGATGACCCTGGATAGGTGGGTGCTAGGGCTGATGCCTGGGTTCCAATGGGAAGGAGAAGATTTGTCCTTATGGAGGTGGGTGAGACATTTCTGTAGATGAACTCCAAGTATTTAAAGAAAGAGGGGCAGTGCTGAGAGCCGGAGAGCTGGCAGTAGTAGTGAGATGCTGCAAAACTGCCACAGAAACCCTCATAGTACCTGAAGTCCTTGGATAGGGCAGAGCATTGGCCACCTTAGAGTTAGGCCCTAGGGTTAGGGTAAGCCTCTTCCCCTCAAAGGAAGAGCAATAGCTGCCCCCGCCGTCTTTTGTGTGCCTGCAACTTGGGCACTCACAACCATTTCCAACCCCTGAATCTGACTCCTGGCCTCCACTGGTCCTCCCTTTTTGGGCAAGAGTTTCAAGAGACTTACAGGACAGATGAGGATACACCCTTGTACATCTTGGGATCTTCTACTTCTCTCTTGGTCTGTTTCTCACCCTGACATTGGAGGGTCAACAGGACAAGGCAATGCTGGGAACAGCAAACGGACAGAATGAATATTTTGTCTTCTTAGCATCGATGGTAGTTTATACATACCTTCCAAGATAATCTTGAGCTTGGGTGTTCACTAGAAACAGAAGCGTGAGGCCAGAACTGGAAGGGAAATTGCTTTCCCACAAACGTTTGTCTGAGAGTAAGAACATTCACCCCATTCACTTAATTTCTCATCATCAGTCATGTCATTATATTTTAAGGGACCTCGCAGTGCTGGAAGGTGGTGTGGTTATAAATAAGCATAAAAACAGATGGGTACTCTTCCAGTACTCTGAATATACATGCGGAGGCCAAATCTCTTCAAAGATGATTGAGATATACAACTTAAAGGCCAAGGGGCTCAACTCAATCAAAATTTGAGCCAGGAAATGCTAAGTTCAATCAGCTTGACTATGGGCAAAGTGAAAGGCCTAGCCAGCACTTCAGATATATACAGAGAACATGTTTTCTCAAGTTGCCGTTGTATTTATCTACACAAATTCATGGTAGTCTGCAAAGGTCTTGGTAGAATTGGCTTGGGTCTGTTGAGTGATAGGGAGTCAGTGTTCCGGCCTTCTGAGCTTGTCCACCATCCTTTTCTTCTTTGCATTCATTTCCTGTGCCCCAACTGGCTGTCCAAGATCTGTGTGCCGTGGAGAAAACTGATGCTAGAGGCCACAGAAGCCTCTTAAATGCTGTTCTAGAATCCTCAGAAAAGGAGAAGGCTTTTGATCAAAATATGTAATGTACTAGGTATTTTCATGTATTTGTCCTCTCTGATGATTCATTTTATAATAGCCGGTTAGAGACTTCTTGGGGATTGAGGTTTGGGAAACTGGTTACTATTCTGCTTCTTTTTCAAGTAACTCATAAATATATGAAGTTGAAAGTTCTAGTGGAAACAGGCATTGAATCTAACTCTTTATACCTGGACACTGACATACATCAACATTAATCCAAACTGGGAGGTGACACTAAATAATTATGTACATTGTGACTTTTCTTTCCATTTTCTACCAGTGCTACTTCCCTAAATACTGGTCTGGATTACAGCAGTCACACACCACTGGGACAGGTGCCAAACTGTTGTCTGTGCTCAGTAAATGCTTATTAAGTGATAGAATGAGCTCCCTAAGTTTAGTGGATACCCTTTCTAACCTAGCATAAGTACTAAGCCCCCTCCCCTCCTCTTCCCACTCTAAACCCTTTGCCTTGGAGATCTCCTCTAGGCTCACCATTTTAGTAACCATCTATATACTAATGACTCCCAGGATATAACTTCAAGGCCCCCCCTTGGAGCTGCAGATCTATATATGCATCTACCTATTGGACATTTCCATTTGAACAGCACAAAATGCTTCAACCTCAAAAACAACCTAAACATGGCACTAATGAGCTCCTTTTCCCAGTCTGATCCTCTCATAACTTTTTCTGTTTTCCTGTATCAAAACATGTGGGTGCAACACTCAGAAACTTCAGACTCATTCTTGACTCCTTCCTTTATGCCTCTGTCCAATCCAACTCCAAATCCCAACAATTTTACCTTCTAAAATCACTTGAATGCATGTCCTTTTTAAATCTTTACGATATCTCACCTGCACTGCTAAGCCAGCCTCCTAACTAATTGGGTCTGCCTGCATCCATGCTTGTCCTCCTCTGTGTGTACATGATGGCAGAGTGGATATAACAGATCTTCAAAGAATATTGGTTGAATGAATGAGTGAATGCTAGTGCATTTTTTACAAATATGTTTTTTTAAAAATCGTGGCTCTCCTCTTCTTTAGAATTCACAATTACTTTTCATTCTTTTCTATCTTAAGACCAAATTTTGTCCTGTTTTTTTTTTAAATCACTCTTTACAACCTATATTTTTATCTCTGCCCCAGCAACCTGCTCATTCACACACACATGCTGATTCGAACCTTTCCCCTACTTTTCACTAGTATGCCAGTTAGGCTAGTACATGTGCTCTAGTCTCTTTTCTGCGTCTTTGATTCTGATCTGGAATGTACTTGCTCCATGCCTCTTTTTTGCAAACCCACCCATGCTACCTTTCAAGGTTCTGCTTCCATCACCTCCTTGTGACATCTTCTTTGTCTGCTTCTTTTAGACCAAGCAAATCCCTTTTCTCAATGCTTACTGTAGAAATAATCAGTTCCTCTACAGGTATTGCTTAATTCTTTTCTAAATGTTTTAAATTGTTAATTTACCTTGAGAATTTTCTTAAGATTAGAGACTTTTTTGGGCGGGGTTTATTCCACAGGTGTAGTAAGCAAATATATCAAATAGATAATTTTAGGGAGGTATTGTATGATTCTTCTGTTTATGCAATCTCTAATGCAAGTAATTTTTAAAATATGAGTAATACCAAAGTGCAATACATGCTTATTTTAGAAAATGTATTATTTTACATTAAAAAGTTTAAGTGGGAAAGTCAACTAAGTTTCACCACCCTGAGGTAGACACAGGTAACAGTCAGATGTTAAAGTATTTCTTTTTTATTTTTTACACAATGTTTGTATTAACATTTTTTTTTTTATAAATTTATTTATTTTTATTTTTGGCTGCGTTGAGTCTTCTTTGCTGCGCGCGGGCTTTCTCTAGTTGCGGCGAGCGGGGGCTACTCTTCGTTGTGGTGTGCAGGCTTCTCATTGCGGTGGCTTCTCTTGTTGTGGAGCATGGCCTTCAGTAGTTGTGACGCGTGGGCTCAGTAGTTGTGGCTCACGGGCTCTAGAGCGCAAGCTCAGTAGTTGTGGCACACGGGCTTAATTGCTCCACGGCATTTGGGATCTTCCCAGACCAGGGTTTGTACCTGTGTCCCCTGCATTGGTAGGCGGATTCTTAACCACTGCGCCACCAGGGAAGCCCATGTACAACATTCTTGATGGCTGATTTTTCTTAATTTTTCAAAGACTGTGTTTCCACCAAATTAAGAAAACACACACACGTTGAACCCACTTGCTTTCATCAGAAAAGTTAAACAAACACACAAACAACAAACAAAAGTTCTCCAAGAATGATGAGAGCTGTGACATCACAGTTATTTCCCAGCGTTCTCAAGTTCCAGTGGGTACATTTCCAGCAGTAAAGACCTTCAGAGTAAACAGTTTCTTTTTCTTTTCTGCTTGTTCTAGCTGGGAACCTTCCCTAGACATGAGCACATGTCTCCTTTTGAAATTGGAAAAGCCTGCCTAATACCTAAAGGACATTCCAAGACCACAGTTGGAGAGCTACTGCTCAAAAAAATCATTTTTACATGATTTAGTAAGAAAAGTGCCACAAAGCAAGTTGAGAAGAAAATATCTTAAGGGACTGAAAATTTTCTATTATTGTAGATCCCTGGATCTTGAATTTTCTTTTATTAAATGTTTTAAGACTCATACATGCTTTTGTAGAAAAAAGAGGAGGAAAATGACATATATTTCCCTGTACCCTGTAGAGTGATGATTGGGTTGGATAGCAACATATTCCAGGACACGGTAGTGTGTTCTGACAGAAGACGAAGCACTTAGAAAAAATCAAAGACAATGCATTTATCCAGATATGAAAGTCTGCAGTCCCCCAGCCCTTATTTAAAGTGATAATTGCAGAGAAAATATAAATTGTTATTATGAAGTCTATGTAAAAATCATTCCCAGGCAAAATGATGCTGAAACATTTGCCTGATGAATGCAAATATTTTCTTTAGGGAAAGTATTAACAAGTGATATAACATCATGCAGAACAAAATTTTAAAATTATGAATTAGATATAGCTAAATAATTAATCTTTCTCTTTCTCATGAAAAAGGGGGAAACAGGGAGAGTAATCATCATTTTTGAGGATTAAAAATCACTCTTCCCCAATAAAAGTTTCTGCAGTTTCCCACATTGCCTAGTTTTAAAGGAGGAAAGAAGGAGAACCACCCAGAGAGCTCTTTGCCTATAACCAGATGTGCTGTTCAGCTGCTCTAATCCTCAAGTTCGAGGGGAGAACACAGGATGAATCCTTAACACATTTAAGAAATAAAACGTAGTTTGGTTCATTAATCACGAAACTGAAATCTGCAGTTTTGCTACATATATTTCAAAGGCTGAATCCCTTTTGACAAGAGAAGAAGAAAATAATATCACTGCATGTTTGACTGTTATTGAGTCTGTTCTAGCTTCCCTCAGGGAAGAAGAGACTTTTCCGCATGTGATCATTTTTTACTCAGAATATATGAAGTGTTATTTAAATTTATGTATTTTTTCCCTTACCCTAACATTCTTCTTTCTCAGGGTGATGAGAATATCTGTTGTCTGCACTGTTTTGGATTTTTCTTTTTTGTGTGTGTGTGTGTTTGAAGATTCAGGGCTACCTTGAACAGCCAGGAAATTCCAGCTGTGCTTGGGTAGGCCTTAAAAGTACAATTGTTTAAACTGAATTAATATACTCAGGCTGCTGGTTTGCTTAATTCTTTTCCCTTATTACTTGTATAAATTGATGACTTACTTGTCTTAAAGGATTAATAACATTAATAATAGGAATGATAAAGTGAGATAAAATGTGAAACTGCTTCACAAACTCTAAGAACATGTGCCACTGCTATTATGTTTTGTAAAGGCAATTCTAAGAAGCAGGTAGGGGTAGCATAATTATTTTTATTTTACAGATAAGAAAACTGTGGCTTGGAGAATTTTCGTGAGCTACTGTTGAGTGACTTGAATCTTGATCAGGAATCTCTTCTGATCCCATTTTAATTTTTGTCATTGTATCCCACCACCTTTGATGTCAACTGGATTCTTTTAGATACATTATTATCTAGAGAAACAACACTGAGTTACGAAGAGGGACCCCAGCATGCCACTTCATGACACACTGCCATGCTGCACAAATCTCTTTTAATTCCTCTGGCTCTTATTCTTCGTTATAAACTGGGCATATAACTTCATTATAAACTGTGCCTATCTTCCTCATGGGAATGTAGCAGGCCAAAAAGATATTGCATTTGTGAAAATATTTGAGAAATAAAGGGCTAAATTTATGTACATTAGTATACCATAAGGAATCAAATGGAAGCTTTTCTAAATTAAGTTATCAAATAAAGATCAAAAACAAGAATGTATTTCAATACATTTATATCCAATTCTCAAAAGCAAGAATACTTAATTTAGGTTTAGGGGCACTAGGAGGTTCAAAGCATTTTACTTTGTTTTTAGACAAATCCATGTTAAATGATGGGTCTGCAATTTACTTACTGGTTGACTTTAGACAAGTCTCTGGGTCTTGATTTTCTCATCTAAAAAACTGACACATTAATATCTATCACACAGGTTTATTGTTTGGAATGATGAGATGATGTAAACAAAGACCCTGAATGCTTGCCCTTTCCCTGTTCTCCAATTCTACAACCTCTCTGACAAGTTCAGGCTCAGTTATGTATTCAATATGGTTTCCCAATCCATGCTGGAGGTCATTTAATGTCACTGAAATTAGGAATATTCCCATCCTCCAAAAGTCACAGTCTGACAGCATGTCACTTACCAAGTGACCTGGGAGACATCCATTTTTGATCTACAGTTCAGAGCTGATGCCTTAGGATTTTTAGTGACACTCCTAAGACCACACCATAAGTTCCTGGCAGAGCCTGGAGTCTGGCTCAGATGTTCCTGACTACGGTCATCTCTTTCAGGCCACCCTCCCCTTCTTTAGCATGAAACAGTATTGCACATCTTTTTAAACTTTGAGATGGGACCAACCTTTCATATTTCCACGTGCTTCATCCATCACTGCAGACTTTATTGTGACTGAAGAAGACAAACACCCAACCCCAATTTAGACACTGAATTTAATGGAGAATATATGACATATGCTTAGGCTACCAGCTGTCAAGACTTCTTATCCCAGACCTGACACAGCCAGTAAGTTTCCAGGAGACCAATCACGTTAAATTTTCTCTGTAGTACAATATCTCTAACATAGCACTGTCATACCACCACTCCTCTGAGATTTCTGTGGGTTTTACTTAATTTTTTTGTACATGAATAATACTAAGTTAAATGTGATTATATATAAAGTTGCCATTCTTTTGCCAACTTAGATTTCCTAACCAGTTGAGTAAGATAAACATTCTGTTCTCAGTTTGATACGTGACCTGCTTTCATATGTATGGCTTTGAAATCTGATAAACCTGGAAGACATACAGACTGCATTTCTATATCATGAAGCATCCAGGACTCTTTATTTTTTCTTTTTGCCAAGCAATTAACGATTAAATCTCCCTGGCATTTTTCTGTAATAGAACAGCATGGCTAATGCTTGTGCATGTGGAGAAAATGGGTCACTGTGGGTGAGGCACTTTGAAGACGGTTTATTGCAGGACGTGTGCTAGCTGTCTAGAGAAGCAGGGTACCATGTACCTTCTGCACATGATAGATGAGAGGCAGATCATCTCTTAAACATGCTCAGTGGGTATTAGTCAGAGATTAGGAGCACAGCTTTGTTGGGAATATCAGTTCCGACATATGGAAAAGTGTTTGTGTGTTTGCTAAAAATGCTTTGTGCGCTTTACAGTGTTACGTAGTCTCTAATTGGGGGTGTAGATAACCGGGTTACTGCTTTCCTTTAGGGAACATGGAGTCCTTCCTCATCCAGGAAAATTATCCTTTGGTCCTTATATTCTTCCTTTCTTTCTCCTATATACATCTCTCCCATGTGCAGTTCATTTCTAATGATTTAGAGAAAAAGGATAAAGAGAAATAACAGGTAATCTGATTCTTTCTCTAATGCCCTTGCAATCTAATCGTGTGTATCTTAAAGTGTGATCCCTAACTCACCCGCATGCATCAGAAAGAAGAGTCTTAAAATGCAGATTCCAAGGCCCCACCCACACCCAGTGAATCAGAATCTATGAATCATGTGCATTCTAAATATCCTGGATGATTTTTATATACCGCAAAGTTTGAAAACACTGATGTACACCACTTTCTCTCATAGTAATTGGTATTGAATGATGTTTCTTTGTGACATCCACCGTGTTTTATGTGTTCCATTATTATTTAACTCTCCCTAAGTGTCAATCTTATCTTTTCCACCAGGTGTATAAAGTTTTGAAGACAAGGGCAAAGAGGCAGGTATTTTATAACTTCAGAGTGCTTATCACGGTGCTTTTCATGTCGTAGATGGCTTAATAAAAAGCAGTTATTAAATAAATGAATGCATGAACAAAGTGGGAGATAAAAAGAGCACACATAAAGCACTCACTAGGTGCCTGGCACTGTTTTAAATCTTCACGTAAAACAAAGAAAAACAGTTTGAGGCAATTATTGGGGGTTGTAAAAATCCTATGATAAATTTTCAGTGATTGTTATCTCAGCTCTTCTTCTAGAAGAAAAATGTTAAAGAAGGAGCAATCTATCACACAGATACTAATATTTGCAATTTCACTTTAGTTTTAAGTAAGTTTTAAGATGAAAGCATGCCACATTTAGGAAGTTATAGTTCAGTATTTTGTATAATTTTTTTTTTTACGAAGCCCTTCCTTTCTGATGGTTGATAAAGTACAGTTTTTCTAATATTTATGCAATTTTGTGTACTTATCTTCTACATGGTCTGAGAAAGCCAAGTTTTAATTTACCCTTTTTTCAGACATTGACTGTGGGAAGGTTGTATTTTGAAATTTCAACATAACTTTTCCAAGTTTGCCATGTTTAGAGACAAATTTATTCCATTAGTGGGCACATACATTAGCTTGGCACATACTAAAGTTACATCTCAAATATCTCCTTTTAAGGTGTGTTCCAGGGCTTTTGCCCTAAATGGATTTTTCTGTTAAATATCAGGCTTTGCTTTTTTCTAGTGAAGTATATCTAATTCATAGATTGCTGTTCAAAGAGTGTGGAGGAGATGTGGATAGCCTCTTAAATGACAGACCATTCAGTTAAAAAGCAACTGCATTTAGAAAGGCAGGGTTAGTGTGATTTTAGAGAGCTCAGAGGAAGAGAATAAGAAAGGAGGACCTTTGCAGAGATGAGAAGGGGCAAAAAGCAAGGGGAAAGACTTTCCTGGAGTCATATCTGCAGCAGAGACCACTGCTGAGTTACAGGCCTCTAAGCTCATCTGGGATCCTTTGGTGACCTAAACTTTGCTCTAGTGGTTTATGGCATCACTGGCACCCCCTTAGTGGAATTACAACTTCATAATTTACAGTTAGCTGTTGTTTATTTTATATTTAATCATTTGTGGAGCATACCGGCAGTATACTCAGGAGAACTATGTGGTCATGCTCCTGCAAATCTTGTTGTTGCATAATTAAGTACGTAAGAAGTAATTCACCCAGTGTCATAACATCCCATATTTCAGGTCTTGCAGATGCTGGCCTTGGTTGTGAGTGTCCTGAAAGTTAGCCCTGCTGACTCACCTTCTCAATGAGTTTTTCTTTGGGCTGAACAGTTACCAAAGACAGCTGGGCTTCCTGGTTTAAATACAGTTTTCTAAGTAGCAAGCATAATGCTTCCATAGAAAGATAATCCTCTATGTGATATTAACTTCTATAATGTAACTGTAAAATGTGTTTCTATTCCTATTAACCCAGAAGAATGTAAAATGTATCCATGATATAACAAAGAAGGTTCTTGAGTTAGCAAAGGGAATTTGGATTAGTCTCTATATTTCTCTGTGTTTGGCCCTGCGGCTCAGAGATGATACCACTTATCTAATGTCTTTGGATCTTTCGATGGAGGAAGGGAGCTAAGGGAAAGAAATTAAGATTTATTGAGCACTCATCATGACCAGGTACTGTGCTGGGTGATTTATACTACTTAATACTGTTTAAATTGTCACAATAATGCTGAGTGGTAGATATTGTCATGCCCATTTTACAAATAGGGTTTTGAGACTCAGAAGGGGCTAAGCAACTTGCCTAAAGCCTCAAAGTTAATCCTGACAAAACCAGAACCTGTCTTGACCCCTCTGGTTACCCGTATTCTGTTACCCTATCACTTATCCTCCAGTGGCTAGAAAAGTGGAAGAAGATGATTGAGTTGAATGGCTTTTCTGTGACGTTTAGTCCGTGGAGCACGGGACTCCTGTAACTGTGGTACAGGACTGTTCACTGGGCTTACAAGTTAAAAAATGCAAATAGTTCTTTAGAAAATTACATTTTTGCAAAGAAAACCCCTCGTGTCACTGGATACTTCAATGACAGTTAAGCAGCAAAGTTGAGGTTAATTACAGGGCTCGGTGAACTTGACTGAAAAGGTGATCTGAAGATAGTACTAGAGAAGAGATTAGGAGAGCCAGAGAGCTTTCCTCAAGATAAGGACTTGATTTTGATCATGGCTCTGACCTTGAACATGCCACCCAGCCCCTCTGAGCTATAATCCTCTCAAATAGAAAGCATACCAGTATAGTTTTTACAAGTCCATTGAAGATTAAATCAGGTATATATGGATCTTCTTTACCTCATCTCAACGAGTGGTACAAATCTTTTAAATTGTGTCAGGTCTAATACTGGATTAAAATATTGAAACAAAATGACAGGTCCAAAATTTCTGGTTATATTCTTTCCTGCTATGGAAATGATTTTTTTTTTTTTTTTTTATAACAAAGAAGAGGGTTTTGTTTGAAAGAGTCAGTCTGATTTGGTTGTTTGGAATTGGAAATTCATTTTTCCAGATGCAATGTTATAAGTGGTGATTAGGGTCCCAGGAAGCCTCCAACAGACTAGTAAAAGTATGGTATAGATGAACAGTAGTGATGATGGAGGCATCCAGAGGGTTGTGTCCTGGAAGGAAGTGTCTCAGGGGCTCAACAGTGAGGAGAAAAGGGATGACTTCCCCTCTTTACTGGTATAAGACCAGTGCTGGGAAAAATTTAGAACTGGATGAATTTTATCTCTGGCAGCCTTCTTTAGCACCTACCCCCTGACCACCAACGTATGCATTCAGCCCTTCTCTCCTGGTGCTCTCATGTCGTTTATGGTGTGGTCTCTTTGCCTGGTTTCTTTAAGAATGCCACTGAGGTTTTGGTGCCTCGACCATCCTTCTCACCCCTCTTCTTTCTTAGTTCCCAGTGATAAAGATAAACACACAGAACAGTAGTTTAATGGGAAATGATATACTGAATTTTCATCATCTGGACCAACACTCAATAAACCCCGGGCAGCCCAAGGCCCCATCTTCTGAGATTTGCTGATGAAACAAAGTTGGAGGCCTAAGTTTAAGTCTGTCATGATTGTGGAGCAGACTCCCATTGCACTGTCTTTTCTGTTCCTCTCACTCATTTTCTCATGTTTGACAGCTATGTTTTGAGTACCTGCTGTGTGCCAGTCACTATCCTAGGTTTTGGAGATGAAGCAGTGAAAAAGACAAATTGTTTCTTCTCCTAAACCTTACATTCTCCTGGGAAAGAAAGGTGATAAACCTGTACATAAACGAACAACTAGATAAATGATTCAATTACACATGATGCTAAGTCCTATAAAGGAAATGAACAGGATTATATGAGCAAGGATATAATGAAAAGAAGGAGCTAACCGTGAGGAGATGGGAGTAAAGAGCCTCTCAGGCAGTAGGAATGAACAGCAAGTGCAAAGGCCCTGTGGCAGGTACAAACTTGATAGGTCCAAGGAACAGAAAGAAGGTCAGTGTGACTGGAAAATAACAAGTGATAGGAGTTTGGCAGATGAGATCGTAGACATAGGTAGGGGCCAGGTGATAGTGACCTTGTCCGTCACAGTGAGGAGCTGGGCTTATATTCTACGTGTGATGGCGGTGGGAAGCCAGTGGAGAGATTTAAGCTGGGGAGTTTTGTAATCTGACTGATGAATTTAAAAGAACAGTATGACTGCTATATGGAAAATAGATATTAGAGGGGAAAGGAGAAGCAATTAGGAGGTTATTGCAACAGGCCAGGTCGGGGGCGATGGTGTTTTGAACCAGCTGTATGGATGAAAAGCTGAGCAGCGGTGGCGGGCACCCAGACTGTGCTTACTATAGGGGCCTGGGAGGCTGATGGGAGCCAGCTGGCTTAGTAGATAAAAGAGGCCTTGCCTGGAGGACTGACCCCAGGTGCTTACTTTTCTTAGCCTCACCTTTTCTGTATTTCCTTACCCAGGTTTTCTCTCAAACTTGCAAGCCTTTTCTCAGGGAGCTCCCTGGAATCAGTTGACAAAGAAGAGGGAGTGGTAGGGTACAGTGCAGTGTGAAATGTGGGCAATTTTTTTCTCGAGTTTGTGATTTGAAAAGTTTGAGCCTGTAATTCAGGTACTGCCTGTAATTTTCCCAGAAAGGAAGGATTCTGTTTTAAGTTTAAGTTCAAAAGCAGCCTCTTTGTAATTTAACAAAACATCAGAAGGTAGTATTACTAACGACCGCAATTCAGATACGTGATAACTGAAATGCCTTGAGACGTTATTTGTTATTTCCTAGGTTGGAGCTCCTCCCCTTTAGCGTGTGTGCATTAATGCAGTCAAAGGTCAGAAGTCAGTGAGGTCTTTTCTCCAAACAATGAAATAGTACGCAGAGTTCAGATGAGCTCAAATTAGAACATTTTACCTACCACTGGTCATCCAGCTAACAAGTATTTATTGTGTTCGGCACCATGTCAAGCACTTTGGAGGATACTGAAGATGCATATGACATGGGCTTTTGCCAAAAAAAGCCAATCATCTGATTGGCGAGATGAATCTAATACTGGCCCTCACATAGCTCACCTTCAGTGTAATTTTAACACGTCCAATCCTGAGATCACCCGTCCTCCATACCTTTTCCTCCTCTTTTCCCCATCACTCAAGGGTACCTCAGGCTACCAGGTGAACCCAGCTCAAACTTTCAACAGCAACTGCAACTCCTTCCTGTCTTCTGTTCTACATGCCTGTTTCTCCGGGCAGACATTTTGTTTCACAGGGGTTGATCAGATCTTCCCTTATAGTTCTTTACAGATGGAATTTTCTATGACCTGGAAGTGATTCTAAACTGGAGGAAGAATTTCAAACATGTAAGAAACCACTAGTTGGAAAGAAGAAACTTTGAATAGATACATCTTGCTTTTATTTATTTTTTATTTTTTAACATTTTTATTGGAGTATAGTTGATTTACAATGTTGTGTTAGTTTCAGATGTACAGCAAAGTGAATCAGTTATACGTATATCTACTCTTTTGTAGATTCTTTTCCCATATAGGCCATTACAGAGTGTTGAGCAGAGTTCCCTGTGCTATACAGTAGGTCCTTATTAGTTATCTATTTTAGATATAGTAAGGTGTATATGTCAATCCTAATCTTCCAATTTATCCTCTCCCCCCCTTACCCCCTGGTAACCACAAATATGTTTTCAACATCTCCTCTTGCTTTTAAAGAATATTTTGAACCTCCAGTACTTTAAGCATTGTGCAGCTTATAGTACCACGAGAGTTAAGAAATGCCTCATTATCTCATTTTCCTCAGCATTCTAAACCTTCTAACACTTCTCATGATTTTCAAGTTATTTGGCAAATGATGTTATAGTCAGCATAAATGTACAAGTATGCAATCAATTAAACAGACCACACAGAAAAGTTCAGTAGTTAGAAAGAAAAACTGGACTTCATATAAACTGAACCTTGGAACAAGCTGACAGTCCCCTAACTTTGAGACTAGAATTCAGAGACGGTTTATTAATTTCTTAACACAGGGAATCTAGACAATATTTTTCCTGAGGCTGGAATATTGGCTTTGCAACAGGGCTTATTTGAGGTTTTATTAGGCTTCTCACTTCTTCTGAGCTTCCACTAATGTCTTTATTAATGATCTGAAAAAAGGAGCAGAGGAAATTGGGTCAGGATAAATCATTTTACACCAGTGGTGGCTGGAACCAGCCCTGCACATCTCCTGACGCAGGGGGGACACAGAGGACAGTGTGAGGTGGGGAAGCCCTGCAGCCTGACAAGGCCGGCCATAGTCAGCTCAGACCTGGGAAGGCTGGTCAAAGGGTAATTCAAGTCCTGACTAGTAGCTGAAGGGAACAACTCAGCAGTTCTCAGAAGGCTGATTCCAAGCCAGAGGATTTATGGAGGCAATCTGCAAGACACAGTTAGAGGGAAGATGATTTGGGAATTACAGTGCTTTCATCCAGACTAGGAAGTTTAAAAAATATTTGTTTTGGTAGGTGAAGAATAGAAGAATTTGGAATTTGAAATCAGAACATCTAGATTTCAGTCCTGCCTATGTGTGCCACTCTTGGCCTCTATTACCCATCTGTAAAATGGAATGATAATGCATGCTTGATTTGTCTTTTTTTTTTTTTTTTTAATGGAGTCTTGAAGGGGGCACAACATGGAAGAAAAGATGTATATGAGAAGAAACTAACACAACATTGTAAATGAACTATACCCTAATAAAAATTAAAAGAAAAAAGATGTATGTGGTTTGAGGTCTGATCAACACTACTATAAAACTCTAGTATAACAGAAGGGTAGCAAACTGCTAGGGAATCAGACGGTGGGTTTTTCAAACTAGCAGCGTTACATGAGGAAAGGCGTCCTGGAAAAGGCAGCATTTGAACGGGACTTGGGTGTAGCAGAATTTTTTTACAAGTTGGAACACTGTGAGTTAAGAACAATATAAACACTAAGCAAACAAATTTCAAGTGGACATGTACCTGTTCAATCCCACAAAGACGCTTGCAAGCAGAAGGGTGAGGCCTGTGAATTTCCTTGGCAGTAGCTGTCATTGCTTCACTCTGTTATAGTTAAAATTATAGACCCTCCGCCTCCAGGCTGTCAATCTAGGCACCTTTCACCAGCATTAAACTCACTTAAAAATGATTTGAAACAACATTACATTTAAAAAACAAACAAAAAAAAGCCTGGTAGATTTTTAGTCAAGGGTACAAAAAACAAGTTGCTGTTTGTGTTCCAGATATTTTTTAAAAAATATGGTCTGGTGAGTGGAGAACGGCAGCTTGGAAAAAATGCTGGCTTTTAGAGGGCCAGAAAACCTAAGAGGGCAAAAGCGGGCAGCTCTGCATTTTATAACCCAGCTTTTCTTTAAAAGGAGCTATTGGAGACCCTGGAAAGGGGGGAAGGAGAGAAGTGGGGAAGAGAACTCATTCAAATAATCCCATGGTTTTCAGCAAGGTCAAAAGTCTGAGAGTTCTGTGGTGCCTTGGGGAGTGGGACTAAGGAAAATGTGACTTGGCAAGGTCAGCAATTTCTGACACTCATTCAAATTCTAGCCTTAGGAGGGTAGCTATTTGATGAGAACAGAGGAAGAGGTGGCATGAATAGATGACATTTAACATCGGTAGGAGACAGGCGGCTGCAGCAGCTTGTGCGCTCAATTCCAGGAGAGACATTTCCAGAGCAAACAGCGTCACCTCTTAATTGCCTGCATATGGATTTCCCACTTGGTGGATTCTTTTAATGTCGATGGTTGCTGTCTCTAACTTGCACACTCCAGAGGTACTTCATTTCATTATCCCAGAGACTGCACGTTGAGAACCCAAAATCATCTGGAAACTAAACCTAGGCAAAACCTGTTAGAAATGTATACCTCCTAGGTAAATGAAAACAAAGAAACTATATAATATTTTTCAAGCGTAAATACAGAAGGCTTCTGGACTACCTTTTGTTTTGGGGAGTGGAACTAACATTCATTGAGTACCTTGTAAATGGTCATGGCTTGCTTCTCTCTTAGTTAGAACAATCAATAATTGATTGGACGCTTCCTCATCCCCACCCCAAATACAAGTCATTTAAGCGTTTTTAAATTAATACTAGGCTCTTTCCAGAGTAACACAAAGTTAAACAGAAAGCATAGTTTCTATGATATTAAGAGCTTCTTTTAGAAAGGTCACCTTGACCACTTAGGATTCTTTTTTTTACAGGTCAGAATATTGTGAGTGAAGAACAATATAAACAGGCAAATTTCAAACTCCGTACGTGAAAGCTGGTTTTTATTTTTATTTATTTATTTTTTAATAAATTTATTTATTTTATTATTTTATCTTATTTATTTATTGTTTCTGGCTGCATTGGGTCTTTGTTGCTGCGCGCGGGCTTTTCTCTTGTTGTGGCGAGCAGGGGGCGACTCTTCGTTGCGGTGGCTTCTCTCGTTGCGGAGCACGGGCTCTAGGTGCACGGGCTTCAGTAGTTGTGGTACGTGGGCTCAGTAGTTGTGGCTCACGGGCTTAGCTGCTTCGCGGCATGTGGGATCTTCCCAGACCAGGGCTCGAACCCGTGTCCCCTGCACTGGCAGGCGGATTCTCAACCACTGCGCAACCAGGGAAGCCCTGGTTTTTAAATAGTGAGAAAGTGTTGGCGTCATACATTTACAGTCTGTTGCTATATTTGGTGAACAAGTCTGTGGGAAGTACTCACGGATATTAAACAAGGAAGACTCTTGGTCTACAAACCTTCTTCTCTCACCTTTAAAAGGAAATTTATTTGGATGTTCAGGGATGCTCCACAGCTTCTGTGAATTCTTTCCTCTGTGTCCTGCGCTAAGCCAACAGGAGAAGAGCTTTGCTCTGAGAGAGAGGCAGGGCCCACCGGCTAAGAATGTGGACTGAGTATAGCAGCCCATTCCCTCACTTCATGTTCTGTGGTTACTCTCTGAGCCCCACCTTCCTTTTCTCCAAAACGAAGAGTACAAAACCTCCCATATAGGGCTATTGTGAGCATCCAGTGAGATAATGTATTGAGCGTGGTTAGCGCCGTGCCTGGCATGTAGCAAATACTTGCAGAATGGAAGTTATTTTATAATAAGCACTTGATCCTTATTTTACAATTGAGCAGACACTGTGGAGTCCTTTATCACTCAGCCATAAAATCTGTGTGAATATTTCCTTGAAATATTTGTAAACATCTGGAAACAATTTAGTCCGAGGACACTTTAGGTAACTAAAGGGACTCATTCTTAAAATGAATATATAGTCTCAGGAGACTCTGGGGTCAGAGAGCAAGTGACCAAATACTTCTACTCAATCCAGAAAGCTTTGTGGTGAGAGAGAGGGAAAAAGAAGGAGGGCGAAAGAGAACGGGTGGGAGAGAAATAGATTTTGCTTAAAGCTAAGGATCAAGCATATTTTGTTTGAGAAGCAACATGTTGCTTACTCTATGATTTAAAAGTCAAAGCATCTAGGCTATATATCTATTTATTTGCTGAGTGACCTCTAAATCCAGTGCAGTACCTCTCTAAAAATTATTATTGTTATTATTATTATTAAATCTATTAACCTAGAGATCTTGGGAGATAAAGCCTAGAACTGCCTGCTGAATTTGGACCTCGAAGCAGTGTAAAATCACTGAAGGGAAACATTAGTACTCAGAGTACAACGTGGATTAGAAAAATGTAATGTTACGTAGTGTAAAGAGATATCTGTGGAATTGGGCTATACTTGCAAAAATGGAGGTATTTGGGGTTTTTTTCTACTTTTCTTAGACATTGCCTTTTTTTATAAACCAATCCATTTGAAAAAGCAATTGGAGTTTTAAATTTTGCTCTTAAAGATAACACAAAGCCAGGTGTGTTTTGAGGGTTTCCAACTTTTAGCCTTTCAAAATTAATTTCAGATTCATGCTCGGGGTAATCTAGACTTTAGAAATTTATTTAGTTGTAAAATTTTATTCAAAAAATTCTGGGCATTCTTACTTATTTAGCCAAATAAGGACATTTATATAAACTTCCTACTCTTTTCTGACTATATTGTTTCGTAAAGAAAAGGATACTATAGCACCAAAATAATAAAATGACTATAATCTCAGAATAAAACATATGGGCGCATTTAACTTATGAAGAAACTCACTGCTTTGTACTTATTTCCTCCCCATTTTATATTGGAACCTTGAAAGCTTTGTCTTTGTTCTGAGGACTGTTGACTAGGAATCTCTGATCTAGGTATTTTTTGCCCCCTATATCTTCACTATATAATTGCTGATTTTGTTATTGAAACTCATTTGATGATTTCATGGTGACCCTAGTTCAAGTAAAATTCATATTATTCTTTAGCTATGCATTTTCAGTTCTTAGTTCTGTGGCAATAAAATTATCATCAATATGCCTTAACAACCAATTACATATTTAAAACCAGATGAAAGATAATCTGAGTAAAAAGTAGACATTTGAGACTTTTTTTCAGGAATTATTGATTTGAAGCTGTACGCAATCCATCAGGATCTACTTTTTCCTTATCCACTGGTACCCAAGTTCAGATTCCGCAGCTTCTTAGGGGCAGTGATAGGAAAACTTTACTAATTTTCGGTTATTTCAAAACACCTAATGAAAATATATGTTTACTCTCTACGGACAAAGAAAAAACTTTAAGATTTCTTGATTGGATTGATATTAATTTACTGTAACTTTGTGGAGCATTGTATAGCTCTTAGAATACAGTAGGGACTCATTAAAGAGCTGATTGAATGCATAATGAATGATGATATTCCTGGCTATCACAAGCTAAACGACACTATAGACTGACAATTTTGAGTTTACTTAATGCAAATAACAAATTATAGTTTAATTTCCGGTAAAGTTTTTAAAACATGGAATCTATGGTGGGAGGGAAGGTAGTCCACGGAACTGAAAAGATTGACAGCATTCTTTTCTTGCGTGAAGATGTGAGTGGAAACAGGCTGTGCTTTGAGGGAGTTTTGTGCACTTAATCTTTATGTTTGTGACCAGAAGTCTATGCCAAGAAGCGTGTGATTTTTTTAAACGGTCAGTATATGATTCTAAGGTCCTGATATTTATCAGCTTAAAAACAATCCTTTTCATTTCTTAGATATTTTTCTTGCTTTTGGACACCAGGTGGCGATATGAGGTGAGATGTGGGGAGCTTGGGGCCCTGAGGCTGGATTATGTCACAAGACAGATAAATTAAAAAAGGGAAGGTGTTTTAACGATTTGGCTGTATTTTGGCTGAGAAAGGCTAGGTTGGCATTCATCATCTGTATGAAACACTTTTCTCACCAGATTTCAGGCAATATTTCACTTGGAAAATTCAGGAGCTGCCAGAATGTCTGTAGCTCCTGCTAGCCATTTTTGATTAGTCTTTCATAATATACAAGACCTGCCCTCCTCCCATCTCTCACATTCATTCAACATTTACAGAGTACCTACACTGTTGCACGCACTGTTATACGCACTAGAAATATTGTGTTGTATAAGGTCTGGGCCCTGCCCCGTAGGACCGCATAGTTTAGAAGAGGCAGACATATGAATCCTAAATCAGCAACATGTCATGGATTCTAGGATGGAGTCAGGATCAAGGCAGGATAAAGAAGAGTCACAAAGGATGAAGTTGTCAGCCAAATGGCTAAGGAAGAACTACATGGAAGATACGAACTTTGGGCTGAATAATGAAAGATGAATAGATGTTAATCACTTAGAACAGATTGGGGGAAGGGAATTCCCTTTATACATAACAGTCCATTTTGCCACCACAGACAGTTCAAGTATGTGTGGTATGTACAAGAAAAGTTGGTTGGGTCTTAGCAGTTAGTCATAGTCATACCCAAAAGCAAACTTGGTAGTTAACATTAGTAACCTAGTTTTTGGATTTGAAAATGTGAGAGAATACACTGTTGGCAAAACCCGCCACCTCCTCCTATATATGAGAATTTTTGTGATAAGAGTAATTGTAATATAAATTGGGTTTAAACATTCAAATGTTTTTACGGGGTCAGGATGGTTTAAATATGGGCCACCTGGATTTTGTGTCAGAAAGGTCTGGACGTGTGTTTCTTGAAAGAGTTTGAATTAAAAAAAATTAGAAACTCTTCAGAGAGACAGAAATTTCAGAAGATGTAAGAGCCTGGAGAGAGAATAGTAAGTTGGCTTGATGCAAGCACTGCCATTGGGGTCAGAACCAGGGACTGCAGGGATTGATCAGAGATACGCCATTAGAAAAGGTTTGATCGCAGGGAGAAGGTACTAATGGTTTTATCTGGGCAGACAAAAAGAATTTAGAGAGGATAATGTGATGAAAAAGATGCTTGCTTGACAAAATTTGGGGATGGATAATAGCACTAGTTTGGGTTTCAGATGGCTGTGGAGAGAGTCGGGTAATCCTTTCAAGTGAGAGACATGTTTTGTTCGCCACTATTTTTCCAATGCCAATCACAGACCTGGGAAATTGTTCCTCAAAAAGCATTTGTTGAGTAAATGAAATAAAGTAGATGGGTTGGGTGCCAGCAAGCAAACTCAGATTGGGTTAAAAAATGTTTATTAGCCAACCTGGGCATGAAATATAAAGTAATGTCTTAGACACTGCCAATGGATTTAATCAGGTCAAATTTAACCCAAGTAATGAGAACCAACTTGTTTTTATAGAGTTGCCACTCACATGAATTCTGACTTAGAGAAGAAATTACATTCATTTCTTCCTTCTTTCTTCTTCCCTTCCTCCCTCTTTCCTTCTCTCCTTCCCTCCCTCCCTCCCTTCTTTCCTTCTTTCCTTTTTTTTTTCTTTCTCATGTTTTTGCTATTATTTCAGGTACATTGAATTATGTAGTTTTCCCCAGTTCCCATCTTTTCTTCCTCTCTCCTTCTTTTTCTCCCCCTTTTCTTCTTTTTCTCCCCCCATTCTTCTTCATTCCCTCCCCCACCCTTCCTTTTCTCCTCCTCTCCTTCCTCCTTCCCCCTTCTCCTTCCTCTCCCTCTTTTTCCTCCCCTATTCTTGTGTGAGTGACAAATATAGAATTGAAAATAAATAAACTAAAGGAGCACAGTCCCAAGGGTTTAATGTAAAATGGAAATATTTTAACCCTTGTGCTCTGGTGGCTGACAGAGTTCTAGCTGCAGGTTTCAGGGGACCACTCGACCTTCTGTTGGGGTGGGGGAAGCAATGCCTTATTACAACACTTAAACCTACCTTATTGCAACATTAATTCAAGAAATATTTAATGCACCAACATATGTACATGGTACTGTGTTAAGCACTCTGAGAACACAAAGTTCTTTGTCCCTCAAAAAACTTGAGTTGATGGATGGGTCTAGAATCTAGGCTCTAGATTAGATAAACCCAAAATAAATATAATATTAAATGGAAAGTGATGTTACAAGAGACGAACAAATTATTTGATACAGGAGTTATTTTTATCTTGGAAGTCCAAAATTGGAGTAGGATTTATATTTCTGGGAAAGAATATGCATCTATATTAATGATTGTCCAGGATCAGGAAGTTCTTCCTAATAACTGACAATCTTTATGGGTTAAAAATCTAGTTAGTTTTCCATAGTTTCAATATTTTTGATTAAATTCTTAATTTGAAGGGTTTAACTCAAGAGAAGAGCCTTAAAAATCCCAATAAATGGGGTTAGTAAGACTGTTGGAATATTCTTCCTTGATTCACTGTTGAATTATATATTAGAATGTAGCCAACTTTCTAGAATGTAGTTAAAAGATAACCTTACATTATTATTATAACCCTACATTATAATGAGCATTATAACCTTATTATTATTATTAAGTTATGCATTACATGTATCTGACGAAAAATCAAAGCTGTTTTTATTTCAGGTCACTAGTATTCTCTTATTATTTAAGAATTAGATTTGTCCTAGTTGTGGAATCATTTTTTTTTCAAGATAAAAAATGATAGTCTGTGACAAGTATTGAGGATTTAAATGGGTTCAGTAGAGAACTTTCATGGAAATAAGTTAAAGAAGTCTTTAACTAATTAATTCCCAACCACCACATAACACACACTCACCCCTACCTCTCTTACATTTTTCTGCATTTGGGGCTTTTGGAATTTGTATATCATCAAAAAGCCTTACCTTCTGCAGAAAGCCCTTGACCTTGAGGTACCTTGGGAAACTTTAGGAGCTTGCTTAATCCTATATATATTCCAGGCAAATTTTGACAGCCTTATTGCTTTTCATCATTAAGTGATCCTGGAACTTTTCCTAAATAGTTGGGCATATTAACACCAGCATCTTGATTCATTTCCAACCCAACCTTCAATTTATTCCACTTAGGCTAGTCATAGCATTCTTCCCTGCTCGTTCTGTGACCTAAGCCATTTGGGAGAACACTGTGTGTGCTGTTAATATGTGTAGAGTTCTCAGGAGACAGAAGCTATAGAAAAGCCAAATAGCATGGTTTTGTTATTATTACTAATCACAGAGCTCTACCTCAAAGGAATGAGGGTGAGAAAAGATGAAATAGCATTGATAAATGACTTGCACAATAAAATATGCTGTAGAAAAGTTCTAAATGTTACTATAAAGAGTGGAGACAGCATGCAAATGTGATTAAGGAGGTGGGGCCAGAGGGCAAAAGCTGGAATATGGGTGCACTTAGGGTCAACGAGACTGAATTCTGCTATGATGTAACTTCCCGCACATACCAATCTCAGAGTCATGTTTTCAGGAAACAGGATATTTGATATGACAGCAGTGCCTTACTTATGAAGGGGACCAGGAAAGAACAACAGTTAACTTTCTTGCTGGGCTACGATCCCCCTCTTCCCCTACCCCTAACCCCCACTAAATTCAACAGTTACCATTGTAAATAATTTGAAAATTGGTGTTGCTAGGTAGAACTTGCTCAGCCAGACTCTTAAAAGGAGAACTTTTAGGAATGAGACGTTTGATAGTACAGTTGGTATGATGGAGGATGGGTAATGGGGTTGATGGGGCCATTTATTACTTGGAATTTCTTGGAAATTGAATTAAAAAGACGAGAAGATCAGACCTCGAATTGGACTAAATTTTGAGATGAGACAATCAGAAATCTGATCTGATTGGAGGACAGTGAGATGTATCAGTAGTAGCAAAGAAACAAGTCTAGATAGTATAAATTGCAGGTGAGTTTTTGTCTGCAAAATAAAATGGTTGGGAGTAATAATTCCATTTTATTTCAAACATTTGATTCCTAATTTCCATGTTTTCTGCCTGTGAGAAGAGGGAATAGTATTGTTCACCACAGATAGATACCATAGAGTTTTAGTTTTGTATAGCACTTTGCAGTTTTTTTGGAAGAAGGTTGCTGTCACAAAGGATTTTATTACCACATACTTTGGTTTCTAGGTGCAAATGTGTCCAAAATCCCAGGTGCAAATGTATCCAGATTTCAGCACCACAAGGTTTTAGTTTCTCACTTGTGTTTGTTATAGCCCCTGCCAACAAATAAAACACAGTAAAAAGGTTGGGTCAATTTCTAAAATGAATTAAGGAGAAAATGGTAACTTACAGAACCTCTGAACTCACAGTTGAAAGAGCGTTTATAAGTGATTGAATCAAATCTATTCTGGGATCTGGAATTCCTCCTCTGGTATTCCTGGATTAAACAAAATCCAGGGCTTGTTTAAAGGTTTTCACAGCTAAGGAGTGCACTATCTCACAGAACAGCTGTTTTCTTTGTAGGGTGGAAATTATCTTTATAAAATTTATATGAAAATTTTGTACATGTACATGCTTGTGTGCATGTATTATACATATGCCCATTTAAAAGAGGCATATTCCCTATATAACTTCATTTTCTTATTCAAAAGCTAGTCACATGGGCTAAAAAGTGTGAGCATATTTATGGGGAAAATAAGAGAATTGGAATAGTGCTTAAAATCTGGGAAATGTGCCCGCAGTATTTACCACTCTTTTAAGAAAGCATATTTAGGCTTTTAATACCAAGCACATCTTTTTATTAACTCAGGAACTTCTACTATTTCACAATGAAAGCAGACTGTAAATAAAACGTTACTGATTTTCTTTTTTCCTTTTCCTGTAGTAACCAAATGCTTTCAGCCACTGGAGTCTAATGAATAACAGCTGTGCCTGAAGTGTTTCTATAGATAAAAAATTTTAAGTACGATAACATCTAAGGATTTTGTTGTTGTTGTTAGAATAACAATAGATGCGGGAAACTAAGTGGTGGCTAAAGGCATCAGTTCTTCTAATTTGTCATTCAGCCTCTTCATGAAGTAAATTAGGAACTGGCAGAGTCTAACAATCCATTGCATTGGGAGAGAGGCCGGGGCTCTCTGAACCTGCATGTAGTTGCAAGAACTTGCAATGGAAGAGTCTAGTTCACCCACTGGGATGTCTTTGGGGGCCTGATTTACAAGATATCTGATATTAGAATGGCTAAATGCAATAACTCTACCCCCATGGATGATTAGAGCTACAAGGGGCTGGAGAGGGTGTCCTTCCAAACCTCTTATTTGCAAAATGAGGAATCTGAGGTGATTTACACAAGATCAGGTCGCTGGTGGCAGAACTGTGTCTGCAAATGGAGCGCCTCTTTAATGCCCATTATGTTCCACCAGTGGCTTTTCCAAAGCTGCCTTCTGGTTGTAACCGCCCCAAATAAGATGCTATATAAATGCTACATACCTAAATATTCAATCAATTGTCCTCCCCGCCCCCCAACCTTTTAGCAAAACCTTTCTGCAATATATTTGACGCTAGTGTCATGTGTCTGTTCACATACACTTAGTGAAGGACTATTTGTCTTTGGGTGGAAAGGTCATTCTTTCATGCTGGGAATATGTACATGCATGAGATTCTCAGGCACAGTTAGATAGAGGAGAATATTTTCTTCTTCAGAGTCAGGATCAGAAGCCTTTATACTGCCAGCTGTACTTGAGTTCTTTTCACTTGGACATATCAACTCCCAGTCAATTATATTTTCTATTAGTTCAAATCATTTCCTATCATAATATTGTAATACTTATATTCAATACTACATAATATTGTAATACTTCAGTTAAAAAATAAAAACTCAAAAAAGAAAGTAGAGACTATTGCCACCAACAGTTTTGGATTTGTATGCTGGCAAGAGTCAAACATCAAAGAAATTTTGCTGCAAAGTTTTTAGATTTAGATTGTGTTAAAAAAAAGAGAGCAACTGAAGTAGTGCTGGTTCATTATTTTAAAATATTAAATCTGCAACACATAAGCAGTGGTTTGATTAATAGTGGCTAATAATTATGGATGTGCTTTTTTGCTCTATTCAGTAAGGAATCATTTTTAAAGTCTTTATGTGTGAACTAATAGACTCATATTGGCATTAGATATTATAAGAATAATAGTTACTGGTAAATAATAAAAAGAAAACATAAAACTAGATGTATTTAAGGTCCTGAAACTATTTTATTTATTTGTTTATTTGATCTTTTATTTTTTTTTTAATAAAATGCATATATATTCAAGGTAAAAAAAAAATCACTTCCTGTTAGTTCCTGTTAGAAAGTCACACCTCTAGTCAACAAGAAATCTATAAGAGGTATGAAATCACACCTTTCCCTCCAACTATCCTAACTGAGTCTTCTCTTTTTCACTTCTTTTCCTGGATGTACTCTTTTTTGCTCTTTTCTCTGGGCCCTTATCTGGCACCCCAGTTGATGTAATGTAACATAGGCTTAGAGTGATTTAGGATGATTTTTCTGGGACCTTCCAGATGTTCAGTGTGGAGACATAAAATATAGATGTGCTTCCCTCTAGACTTCAACATAAAAGGCTTGGGCTTTTAGCTTCCTCTCCCTGTAGTGGTACGTGTCCAAAATCCAGCACAAAAGAGAGACAGCATCCACACCTCACATCTGCACGGGTCACTCATGCAAGGTGCCAGCTAGGCAGGAGCAAAGGAGAGAGTGACACATGAAAAGTCCCAGGGCCACATGACAGTAAGACCAGCCTGGCATGCTTTTCTAGAGCGATTTGGAAACTCAGTGGGTGTTATCCCCCCCACTGCAGGAAGGGTGCTAAATGCATTATTAGTCACGGCCAGCGGTGACGTGTCTGTATTAGAGAAAAAGAGGCAACCTTGGATCTCAATATCATATTTTTTGTCTTACTTTGCCTCTTCCCTAGTGTGCAGTTCTCAGAGAGGAATGTGCCATAGTATTCCAATGGTTATGAAAAGATAACATAAGTACAGCTGGCAGTCCAGAAAGGATGTGGTTAAGATTTAAGCCACTTGAAGTTCTTTATAAGTAAAAATACCTCACTCAATGGCGCTTATGATTCAATTTTCCAGTTAAAAAAGGGCAAAGAACACATTTTGCCATTTGTGCTAGAGATTAGTATCTCTTTATTTACATGCAAATTACTTTAAAAGCTAGGAAAACCTATAAAATCTTAAATATTCCACACCGGGGACTCAAACTAAGAGTCTTTGTCAAATAAAATGAATTCTCTGAGATCTGCTTTGAGCTACTTTCTTTGCATCTAAGCACAGCCTGTCTTAGAGGAAGGAAATAGTAAAGTTCTCACAGGGAGAGAAAACGTTTACCACTCAGTAAAAATCCTGGGGCCTCGCTGTATGAAAGCTTTAATTTAGCTCGGCTCACTCCTCCATGGGTTAATTTAGAGCACTAATAAAAGGAGATTATTTTTGGACTGAGAATCTGCCTGGTACATTCTTTGAACCTAATAGAGCTAAATAAAGCCATCCAAACTCCTGTGATTTTTGGAGGCGGTCACCCACAAGTGATAGCCCTGTGATAGTTTTTATGAACATAGCAGACCAAATGTGAAGGAACATGCTCTAATCTGGAGAGATTAGGAGCCTCATATATGAATAGACCCGCTTCTTAAACCCACATTAACTGGGAAAGATATGGAATGTGAATGTGCAAGTGTGCCTGAGTGTGCACACGCACACACACACACACACACACACATCAGTGCAGGAGGCAGCAAGGAGAAAGGGAAAGCACATAGGCCTAGAAGTAAAATAAGCCGTGTCTCAGCTTTGGCTGTGGTACCTACCTGGTTTCCACTGGGCAAATCACTTAATCTCTTTAAGTCTCAGTTACTTTATTGTAAAAATGGGAACAGTCAAAGGGTTATCATATTGGCTGTGAAAAGTATATACATTCACAATCACCTTGCAAGCCTAATATTTTAGCTTTGATTTTTTTCCTTGCCTGTACCTTTTCTGTTTTTTTCTCATAATAAATGTAAGAGAAGCTCATCATAGAAAATTAAAGAAGAGTATAGAAAAGACAATATGAGAAAAATATCTGTTATTGCATCACTCAGAGGTAAATACTCTTAACATTTTGATTTATCTCCTTCCAGTCTTTTTTTGCTGAATGTTGTTTCACACAGTTAAGAATATACCACGTGTATAACTTGCATTCGTATATATATGGATATATATGTTCACAAGTGTTCTTTCATAACATTAAAAAGGCTTTATAAACACAAATCTTAATACTGCGTATTCCCCCTCCTCCTCATCTTTATCAGCATTATTGCCAACAACATCATTAGCATCATTTATTGATCACTATATACTAAACAAAAAATAAGTGGTTTACATATATTCTGTTATTTTACTTCATTCTGATAAAATACTGATGTTTGTATACTGAGACAAATATAGTCAATAAAAGCAAAATATTGAAGGAAATAATAATATTAATCTGTAAGTCTCTGAGAGAAACTCCAGGACCATTTAAATTAAATTAACTGGCAACAAGGTGATAGTAATACTGACAATGACCTCATACTTCTCTGGAAAGTTAAATCTAAATAAAGATACACACACATGTTTCTTGAAAAAGATGTCGAACCACATATATGCACTTGAGACTAAATTTTTTTTTTATTTTAAAGTCTGGAAAACAAAGCATCTCTTTGTTTTTCTGTTCCTAAGGGATGAAATCATTTAAAGATGGTTTAATGCCTCAGTGAAATGCAAAAAGGCTTCTTCCAAGAATACATAGGCACCATTCAGGGTTTGGGAGGGTGTTTTAGAATCACAGTAGAGGCCTTTTGCTTATTAAAATTCACTATTTTTCTGACCAGTTAGCCTCTAAATGAAGCAGCTGAGAGGAATAAGACCATATTATTTCTTTAGTTTTCAGAAACCAATCTTGTCATTTCCATTTTTATCAACAGAGCTCATTCAGAGCAGAATTGGAGCAAAGTTGCTGCTGACTTGATTTGGCCAAAGATTCTTAAGTAAGGCCTTTCACAACCATTGCATCTTTTTGCTGAAAGCTTGCTGGTGAAGGGAGAGAGTGCAAGAGATGGGAGAGTCAGCCTTTAAAGGGGAAGAGGGTGGGCGAGGAAGGGTCGAGGGGGGTCTCTGGGGAAGGGGCTCTTGGTGTTTAATGTTCTAATCCTCCCTTCAGAGTGGCCCACTGGCCGCCAAGGCTGGTGTTATCCTGTGTGCAGTGTTGATGGTCTGTAATCCTTTGTCAGAGTAATTGATGGTGAAGTCTGCACTTTTGCAGCTAATGATAAATAGGGCTTTTAAAGGTTATAATTTCTTGTTTAACTGATGCCAGTTGCAAATACTTTGTGCTGAGGAATAATTCCTCTCTGCCAAATAAAATACAGTGGAAGTCTGGGGCGTGTTTTTCAGCTTATTGTTAATCACAGCTTGCCTGACAGAGCACTTTCTGTGCAGGAGATAAATGCTCAGGCCGTCTGGCTGCCAATTTCAGTACAGAAAGGACTTTTCTTGTGGAAAAAGCTTTTCTGTTTCTCCAGCAAACATTAATAAGCCTTGTTTATTTTTATTTTTTTTTACTTTTGATTTTTATTCTTGTATAAAACA
The DNA here is from genome assembly GCF_028023285.1 of Balaenoptera ricei. Classification (NCBI taxonomy): domain Eukaryota; kingdom Metazoa; phylum Chordata; class Mammalia; order Artiodactyla; family Balaenopteridae; genus Balaenoptera; species Balaenoptera ricei. The sequence goes on from NC_082639.1 coordinate 132,899,516, forward strand.
CTTTCAGAGGGGTAAATGTTTAGTTCCTTGAAAAGAGAGGGATTCTTTGAGTTTCTGAATGTGTCTCACTTCTTTCTCTGTTCCATTCTGGAGCTGCGGTGTGCACATAGCTCCTCCAGATAAATGGCAAGAAGGCAACTTTCTCAATTCACAGAAAACTGAATTATGAGCAATAGGGTTGGGGATGAGGATCTTGAGGGGTCTGCCCATTTCAAGACTGAAGGAAAAGTTATAGTAAAAAGGGCTGGAGAATGGCAAAGAGAAGAGAAATAAGGGTTCCTGTGGGCTCAGAAGGAGACAGGCTCGCTTGGATTTGAATTGGACAAAGCAACACAAAAATACGATGAGAAATGCCAGTTTGCCTCAAAGTACAAATGCATGCATTTCTGGGGTTTTCATATATATATAATTATACTTAAAATATACAAATAGAGTTAGCAATTTTAAAATATCCTGTGGTCAATATTTTGTCATATCTGATATTATATTTTTGGAAATTTTCTTTCTTTTTTTAATAAATCAAGTTGCTTAAAGTGAGACTCCTCAGGAGTCTGGGAAGTTCAGTAGGTCTCAGGTGGAACGTTGGAGGGTGGAGGCAATACCAGGTAGTACAGAGCCTTTGATGGGTTGTGTTACTGCAGGCTCCTAGTGGAGGGGTGCATGGACTTTTTGGATATACATTTGGACCATTTGGAAAGTCCTTCAAAGCTCTGCCATACAGTAAAAAATTGCACTTCTTCATGACCTGAATTTGTACTTTGCATCTTTTGTAACTCAGATACACATATACTTAATAGATTGAAAGAAAGATGAGCAGGGAAGTTAAAAACAGGTACATACCGGAGAGATAGTGAGAGATGATGGACAGAGATATTATGGTGGAAGTTTAAGAATCAGAGATGCCTGGGGCTTCCCTGGTGGCGCAGTGGTTGAGAATCTGCCTGCCAATGCAAGGGACACGGGTTCGAGCCCTGGTCTGGGAAGATCCCACATGCCGCGGAGCAACTAGGCCCGTGAGCCACAACTACTGAGCCTGCGCGTCTGGAGCCTGTGCTCCGTAACAAGAGAAGCCGCGATAGTGAGAGACCCGCGCACCGCGATGAAGAGTGGCCCCCGCTTGCCGCAACTAGAGAAAGCCCTCGCACAGAAACGAAGACCCAACACAGCCAAAAATAAATAATAAATAAATAATAAGTAAATTAAAAAAAAAAAAAGAATCAGAGATGCCTAAAGCATCATGAGCATTAGAAGTAGCAGGATGGGCCACATTATTAGTACTGACTTTTTGAATATATAAAGTGTCGATGTTTGCCTCATGCCCAGCCAAAACCACACTCTATGCAATTAGCAGGATGCTATCTGAAAGGCAAAACTCCTCCTGTCACCCACTCCCCTGCTGAAAAATTCATTACTGACTCCCCTGCACTAAAGGATGAAGTCCAAATGCATGTTTTAGGAGGCCCTCCACCATCTGGCCCTGCTTTCCCTACAGCTCCATCTTTCTCCTCTTCTCAAAGCTCCCAATGCTCAGCTTCAGCAACACAGGAAAGTCAAGATCATATCACTTACCAGCCCTGCGTTCTTGAGATGTCTACTTTTCTGAAACTCTGAAATTAGGACAATGACATGCTCCTTCATGGGGCTGGAATGAGGAATAAGTGAAGTGAAAATCCTCTATTAGGAATGAGTATTACTGCTTTCTATCACTTTGCTCCATCCATTACAAGCAGTCATTTCCCGCCCCCCCCCCACCCCCCCGGTCAAAGTGTAATTTTTTTCCTTGAAAATTCAGTGCAATTTGTTTCTCCTTTTCTGTGACTCTTTTTTTCATCTGTTAAGATACAGTTGATCCCTCCTTTGTTCCACAGCTGTGCAGTGTATGCCTCTGTTATTTTACGTAGCTCATTTTGTTTGAAGTTACCTGTTTATAGATCTGTTTTTCCCACTAAACTGTGAGCTCCTTGTGGGGGTGAAGGCCATTGACCTTTCATACCCACCAGCCACTAGGTGTTCAATAAACATATGTCATATTGAATAGAAAGAAAACACAAGATAGGAAACCTGAACTGATTCATCATTGCAACTTTATTTTAATTCCATGGTTTAAAGGTTCGTATACACCGCGGGCATGAACTCAGTTTAATTTGTGGGCTACTGATCGTTCCATCTCTACTCAGACCAAATGCTTTGCTTGCTTTGTTCAAGAATTGCTCATTTGTCAGACTCCCCCTATGGAGTTGGCCTGTGTGTGAGGTGCGTGTGAGAGAAAAGCAGAGGCACATTTCTGCTAACAAATGTAGTCTCCATCACAAAAGAACTAAAAAGAGAACTACCCAACTTAATTTCTTAGTGGGGCTCACCGGATCCTTAAATTGAAGTGCTTATCTACGTTCACATCAGATGATATTGAATTTTGATGGTTTTTTCTCATGTTTTCCGTTGTTCTATCACATGAGCACCCTCTGAAGGATAAACACTTAAATTTTTAATTTTAGTTTGACAGCACTTAAGACAAAGACAGTATAATATGGTTCTTCCATAAATGGCAATAGTAGAGTCTTTCAAACAACGTGGGGATTCCTGAAAGCTGAGGTCGTGGCAGTTCAGTGATTGATGATGCTGAGTGTAACGGATGGGTACTAGATCTATGCAATTATCTTGTTCCCACTGGCCTTGTGCACAATCGGATTTATGCTCCCATGATTCTGGGAAGAATTTGTCACCAGTTGATCAGGAGAAGAATAGAAACATCTCGTGGGCTGTAACTTCAATGTTTAACATTTTGCCAAATCAAATGCTCAGAAGTGTTTCTCTGAAAGAAACACTTCTTATACACATCATACGATTGCAACCCAATCATATATATCAAGAAGTTGGTGTATTTATTTATTTCAAATTCTGAGTTAAAATTCTATCCAACACACGCTCACAAATTCCTATGCACTTCTTAAAAGTTCTTTCATTTTTTGATAGTTTTAGGAAGGACATTTTATAACCTCTGCATACTTTCAGGAAAGAATGCTGGTTCTATGAAAGGCAAGCAGAGTAAAGAGTTTCAGAACTTGGGCTCTGTAGCCAAACTACTAAGAGTCAAGTGTCAGCTATGTGCCCCTGGTCAGGCTGCTCAATCCCTCTCAGCCTTGGTTTCTTCATTTGCAACATGAGCATAATAATAACATGACCTATTAAGGTAATGAAATATAAAATATTCCATGTAAAGTACTTAACAGTGATTCTTGGAAAATAGTAAGTACTCAGTAATTGTTCGTTATTAAGAAATATTAATTAAGTACTTACTTGGGAAATCATATTAATACAACATCACATTAGATCCTGGAAAGCAGGTAAGACAGTTACAAAATATTGTCTCTGCCATCGCAGAGTTTACAATAATAATGTCTTATTTGTATGCATAGTAGTTTTTAGAAAAAAAATCTTATCTGAACCTCACAACAATCCTTTAAGATTTTTTTTCATTTGTTAGTAAAGAAACTGGAGCATAGTAAGGCTGTGAGTTTGTTGAATGACAGTGAGGGGCAGACACAGGTCGGGCACTCAAGGCTCTGTCTTGAGTTAGTGTCATTTCCAATACACACCAGTCTCTCCCTTTGAGTAGCTATTGAGACTATAATACATAGAAAACAAAGAAGACAATGTAACAGTGTATAACAATGTGCTAAATTGTGTGAATCAAGCACTTAGTGCAATTAGAGTTAAGAAAAGAGAATAACTCATATGATCCTGAGAAGTTGGGAAAAGTAAAATAAAATTTTTAATTAGAAATAAAAACAATGAACTCACCCACTAACCATTTTTAATTATGAATGTTACTGAACATTGGTTTCTCTTGTATATTAAATTAAGTAAATGTTACTTTACTTAGTTTTGCTAAACTGTATTAAATTATTAATATATTTTTCCTTAAAATTGTATTAAGTGCTCTTTTCTTATACTGTGAACACATTTGGAATATAAATGAAATAGCATATGTGAGGTGTTTTATGATCTTTGGAAGAAAGGCATCATATAAATGCAACCTCTCAACCCTCAGAAGTTATGAATACAATTACATTGTCTCTCTCTAATGGAATTCTGTCCTCTCCAACTGCACTGAGAATAAAGTGGGGAACATAGATTTCTAGTTCTATTCCTGAGGTTTAAAAATCTCTAGGCTGTGGTTAACTTTTGGCTTGAGACCACAAAAAACACACTCCAAATATTTGTCATATCCAAAGGTTAAGCAGGGTACAAAGATGTAATTGATTTATTGGCCATTGCTCACTGGAGTCATTGTATAGGACTGTATGCAAACTTGCCTTCTTAGCTGTACTATATTCTTAAAGGCACCTTGAGAAACAAGCTAGACTTGGGAAAGCCAGTGACATACATCTTTCTGTCTCCTGTCCTGAGCTCCCACAAGGGATGATCTTGGAGAAACTCGTCATCATGATAGTCTTTGTTGAAACAAGTGAAATGGTAGACAGATTTGCCCCAACAGATCTGCAACCTGTGTATAATAGACTATACACCAAACTTTTCTTAATCCTAAATGTCAGAGTTTTTCTCTCAGCCTGGGAAATAAATTGTTTTTCTGAAAACTCTCCTTTTGGAAGAGGCATCAACTTGGAATCTAACTAACAGGCCTAAATTCTGTTGTTACTGGATCCTTTGTAACATTATTTTTCCAGCCCTGACAAGAAACTGCTTTTCTAGAGGGACCCATAAAATCTACCTAGTGGCTTTGGTCTGGATTTTGAAACATATACTGCAAATGGTTCCAAAGGCTCGCATATTACTTGGGTCCTAGTGGGACGGTGTTAATGTATAAATACTCACAGTTTAATGGAAGAGCATCCTTAGTGATTCATCTTTAATGCACTCTTACTCCTTTTGTGCCACTTCCCCTCCTCTATGTCTGCATTGTGCAGCAATTTAAGACCCCATTGATATAGCACTTGGTTGTACCAACCAGCACAACTTGGCAATCGACTCACTTGGAACCTTACACACTCTGCCTTGGTTTATTTAAATTTTAAACATCTGAAATATCTATTTAAGATTCTTTTTTGTTTACAGCTGAGTCCAGCTGGCACTGATATCACATGAGCCATTGTCGGGGAGCTCCTACCTAGAAACTAATATGTCAAAGTGAGTTACCAGATATAGCTGACATGAGACTAGGTAATGATGATAGGTCTTAACGGTTTTAGTGGGCTACACGGAAAGCCCAAACAAGTAAAATCTTTCACCGTGCCAAAGGTTGGTCCTTTCCAGTGTGGGCAATTGGATCTGCTTTTGGTTCTCATGTTTATAGCACTGTTGCAGTTCAACCCAGGATTCTCTGAGCTGAGTCACACACACACTCATGCAGACACAGACCCCCACACACATGCACATGCACACAGACTTTTTATAAAAAATATGTCCCCCACTTCTAAATGTCAGATTATTTTAAAATTCCAGAACTTTATAAAATGGTTTTTCATCTTTGCTCTCTTCTCAACTGTTTGAATATTTGCTAAATCTGAACATTTTCTTTAAAGTTTATCTAAAAGAAAATAAGCATCTATGCAATGCTGAAATAACCCTGATATCCACAAAGATCATCAGTAATGTTATTTAAAACATCAAGAACACTGCAAATTTGACTACAAAACTGTGTATCCTTGGAGTTATATAATATCTAGTTAATCATAGATTCCAAAATTGGAGATAATTAGTAAGTAAATATGTTATTCTTTACTATATACCTCTTTGAGGGCACAGATTTATTCATTGGACAAGTATTTGAAGAAGAATTTATAATTTAAAATCAGGAAAAGATATTAAAAAATCTAATAACATGCCACATTTGATAACAATAGAAATGGAAACCCAGCTTGGCAAAGTTACATGCTTAAGATCACATGACTGGGAAAAAAAAACACATGATTTTTAGTACCAGACAGGTCAAGAACCCAGGATGTCTGACTTTTAATCCACTGGAGTAGCTCCCCCACCCCTGCCCCCACCAATTATATAAAATTGTCTTTATAATACAATTCTATGAAAAGACATAAACATTGGATTGCTGGGGAAAGGTATAAAATCACTATCATGAAAATCTGATCTGGGGTTATGACTAATTAGAGATAAAGTCTGATATAAAACTAAACTCTCTCAAGTCAAGAAGTTAATTATACTGATGTCATTCGGTGACCACCTAGGCTTAGTGACAAACAAAGTTAGTGCCCTTTTGGCTTTCGGGAAGATCTGAGACTGGTGCTAAAACTAGAAGTCTCCAGGAAAGAAAATCATGATAATCCTCTAGCCAAGGAGTTTTACTTCCAGACTGACAGACCTGTAGTAAAGAAAGAAGTTTAATTATGCTCTCAAGGGAGGTATGGCCACTACTGGAAAACCTTAGTTTGAAAACAACCAAACAGAACAAAGTGAAGGAGCCCAGCAGGGGTCTGCAAAACACAACTGAATAGCAAGAAGGAAGTTGACTTCCTTGTAGGTAACTCCCTCTTTGGCTAGATAAAAAAGTGTAAAACTGCAGCTTAGGATGGTCTCACTTTCCCAGATCAGTTACCGTATGCACACTTCCTTCAACAAATTTATGGCAAACATTATGTTTATAAAATCTTATTTTCTAAAATCTCTTCTCCCACCTACACACCTAATGCATATTATGTTTTTTTTGTGAGTCACCTGAGTTCATAAAATCTTCCAGTTTATTCCTAAGATGCTTTATTTTAAAGGTGCTGCCTTCCCAGTAAGCTAACCACATCGTCAAACCCTGTGCCATTTTATCAAAGTTGCAGAGGAATAGAGAAGAAATAAGAAGAAAGCCAGCAAATGAAAGTTGAAGAATGGTTTTGTAGTGGAATTAAACACGAGTTTTGTAGTGGAATTAAACACTAGTTTGTCCTGGTTGGTCCTTCCTCTTGGTTCAACATATTGCTATCAAAGTCCTTTCTTGAAAATAACTAAGGTTGGAAAAAAATCTAAAGGTAGGGAAAATCTGTAAAAAGACGCAAGGATGGGGAAGGAAGAATGGCTGTATTGGCAATGGATGCACATTGGGAACAGGTGTCAAAGAAGAGAATGATTTAGGTGGTGACTAAAAAGCCATTGTTCTTACCCTTGGTTATCTTCCTTTTCTAGTTATCTTCTTTTTAATCAATAAAACTTATTAGGTCTTTCCTCCATCCTGGTTTCTTCCTGTTATGAGTTGAGCAGTATAAAGTCTTCTTGCCAACTTTCAGATGATGCGGAGTTGGAAGTGGTGGCCATGACATGAGTCACAGTGACACATAGATTACTCATAGGTTTCCACTCTAGGCAGACAGAATCACCTACTAACAAGGAGTTCTTTAGGGCTGTTCAACAGCAGGGGACATGATTCAGTGGGATAAGATTATTCCACATGGATTTTTGAGTGCTTTGCCCAAAACCTTTTTTCTCTCATATGACCTTAGTGCATCAGCTTTCTTACCGGTTAAAAGTCACATATCCCTGGAGAGGAAATCACCATATAATTAAGGTTTAGGTGTGGTTGACAGACAGTAATGTTCTTGTATGTTGGCGAATGAATTAGTCATGCTTTTGCCCAAGCTCCTTTACCAGTGAAAAGGAACAGAAAACACAGAAATAACTAACTAGAAGAGAACACAACCTAAAGCTAAAAATATATATTTTTGGAACAGAAATAACTGTATCAGGTCACAACTAAAATGTTCAATAATTCCATAATGTGTCATCATTGCCAAAGTCAAACATTTAATGAGTGTTACTGAGATGTATAGGGCTCTGTTCTACACACTTATTCACCTGCCTCAAGGCTCTCTTCTAACTGGGGTGATAATTACTGATGCGAAGTCGTGTACAAAGAAAGTGCATGAAAGACCTGGATAACGCATGCTCCTGGAATTTATGTGCCTTGCAGAGATTGCAGTAACCCTTCATAACAGGAAAGTTTCTGTGCCAAGACTTTATAGAAACTCATCCCTGAAAGGGCTGTCAGGTTTGGTGGCTGAGTGTGAATCAACCAGGTGTACAGAATAGGCATTTTCACCAAGCACAGTTAACATATTCATTAGTCATTCAAAGAAAAGAGCCTAAAGTATGCCAGGCACTAATGCTAGAGGCTGGGATACTACAGTTACAAGTCAGAAAAGGTTCCTGCCCCCCCATGAAACTCATATTCTAGTGTGTGAGCCAATCAACAGCAATAATTACAGATTGTCATAAGTTACAAAGCAGATGGTTCATTCCGATTCTGGAAGGAGAATAGTTATAGGAAGGCTACTTCTCCTTGGTGATCAAAGAGGGTCCCTATGGAGAGCTGACAGGAGGAGGAGAAGGTGCCATCAATATAAAGAGTCAGTGGATAGGGGAAAGGCCTAGTGTGTGTGGTTAGGCAAAGACAGACAAGGTCAAAGAAGAGTATGAATGACAAATGAGGAAGGCGTGATTTGTCACCATCATCAGCTGAACAACCAGAATGGGGTGAATGGAATGACAAGTCATAATGCAGCTGAAAAAAGGAGGCTGAACTTCACACGTGACAGAGGGAGGCTCATGCTGACTGTGTCTTCTTACTTGCCACCCGCTTTGGTGTCTCTGTACTCCTCCCTCGCCCATTACTGGCTCTGATGGCCACCACATCTACTGGAATCTCTTTTCTCTGTTTTTACTTTACTTTTCAAGTGCTCATGGCTTCATTTCCCAAATCAACTATAAAGTTCCTTGAAGGTAGACTACATGTAATATTTGTCTATTTCTCAGAGCACCTACTTGCCTCGTGTGTAGTAGATGCACACTTAATATTTGTTCAAATGAATGAATAAGGTGATAGAGACAGGATGTAGAAGGTCAAGAATAAGTGTGACCATTGTTAGTGGCACCAGTTTTGGGATTAGTCTAAAGCGGTTGACACAGACAGTGTCTTCAGCAAGTGTACTGTCACCCAACCCACAGTTAGGTGGTCAAAGCTAGTAGAAGTAATAGAAATAACAGTTATTCTCATTTCTGTTAAGTAAATTTAAATGTTAGAATAACTGTTTCTTAGAAACCTCTCAGGTTTCCTCTTTTTCTTGACTGTGATTATAGGTGAACTAATTTCTTTTAAAATAAAGATTCACATTAATTTCAGTTTGGAGACATATCTGCAGAGTACTCTGGGCATACAGGAATGGGTCAGTCACTTCAGCTTCCTCCAGGCATGAGTAATTACAGAATAGTCTTCATCCAATATGTCATCTAGCCAAAGGTTTTCCAAAACAAAGACAAGAAAAAACAAAGCAAAACCAAAAACATAACAACAAAAACCAAAGGACATGGTTCATTCATTGCCTTAAACAAACAACTATTAAAAGTTTTCTATTGGGCTAGATACTGAAAATATAAAAACAATCCTAAAAACCCACAGTGCTGGATTTGAAAGAGATCTTAGTTGCCTAGTCCAACCTATAATTTTTCCAGTAAGAACACTAAGGCCAAACATCACATATTTGGTCAGCAATCCTGCTGAATTAGGATCTGAACCTCCTGATTGCCAATCTAACGCCCTAATTGCCAATTTCCACAATTGCTCCATGACAGAATTTAAAGCAAAATAGAAGGAAATGTGTATATGCCTAGTTGTTATAATTTTTAAAAAACATGTATGGTTTATGTCATAAAGCAACCCCATTTTACAGATAATAAAGTTGAAATCCAGAGACGTTACAGTGTGATACATTTCTCAGAATATATCAAGCTTTAAACCACTGTTTACACTTTGGCTTTTCTAATTCTTGAAAGAGAATTTTAATTTCCTTTCACTTAAACATTGTTTAAAGATACCAGGCTTCTTATGTTGACCATTTTGGCATATTTTAGTCTTTATATTAGTTTTATGTCAGAGGCCAGAGTAACACCTGAGAGGGGCTTTAATCTCCTCTTTAGCCCTCTTCCTTTACTCTATACAGTGTTACAGTTATCCTTGGCTCCATCTTTATTGTGATGAAAAGCTAATTCTCTGTTCTCTGTGGCTTTCTCTGCTATAGGCATCTGTCCTTTTAACTTGAGATGAAAAAGCATAAGGAAATACAAGTCATGCTTCTATTCTTAAGTGTTCAAGCCTCATAATTGTCTTTTTATCCAAGTAAAAGAGTCTTGTTCCACCACTACTGTCCTTTCAAGAGCTGAGCTGACTCATTAATCATGTACATCTCCTTCATTACTATCTGCTGCCAGCTATGTTTGTTTGTTTGTTTGTTTTTTTTAAAAAAAAACGTGTTTTTTTACCATATTTTTCTTGAGGACATTAAAATTTATTACCTGAAAAATTAATCATTAAAAAAAAATGACTTATAGTGGTTGCCTCCCATGAAGACACCAATTTCCACTGCTAATGTTAAGACAGATGTTGTGTCTTTTACAAAATAACAACAAGTCTTACTACAAAGGGAAAATGCTACCTAAAGAAGACAGGAGCTTATAACTCCTCTAGAGCTTTGTTTGTAATCCTACTGAAGTACCCGGCACTTCCAAGGGGACCACACACCTGGAATACTGCAAGTTTAGAAAGCTTTTAAAATCTCCATCAGAACTCACTCTTTTCCCAGAGTTTGCTTTCCTTGGTTTCTTTTTATCCCTTTGGAATTCACCAAAATGCTCAGACATTTAGAAAAAAAAAAGTCACTGAATAAATATTGAGTAGTATGACCCAACTTTTGTGTTTTTAGACATGTGGCAACCGAATTAGTCAACCCGAGGCAAACAGGCTGCGAAATCATTGAATTTTCATAGCCTGGGTTTTAGCCCTTGGTTGTCTTCTTCCTTTTTCCTGTATTTTTTTTTAAAAACTTGTTTCTAGTGAGATTACTTGTTAAAGGAACAGGTTGCTTAACTGTCTTTGAGTCTTAGAATCTGCCTGCTTTCTGAAAGTTTCTTTTCAAAATTTTAGTTGAGAAAGGAAAATTGATTGCCTTGTTAGAAAGCCAGGAATTGACTAGCAGTAGAAAAGTGACCCAAACTGCACTGATTTCCATGTGCAATTTTGGGTCTATTGTCATGTTTCAGTTCTTTTTAATTTATAAAGTTTTTACTCATTTTTCATGCTCCCTAGATCTCAACTATGCTCTCCATCAAACCTAACTAAGCCAGATCAACATATTTGAATGTTTTTCTCACTATCTCCCCAATTATGCTGTGATAGAGATCTTAGTGAATAGTTAGATACCAACAAACAGTAAGCAGAAGAAAAAAGGAAGACCAGCGGTGGTTTTGACAATCCACCTCCAAGAAGAAATTGCAGCAGCAGTGGTAGCTGTAAAATCCACCACTTACAAAACAACTGCTATGTGCCAGACTATCTGCCTGCTCTGTGTTCATTATATTTTCAAGTGACCCTAGGAAGTAGGTAGTCTTACTTCCATTTTATTGTTTTGAAAATTGAGGCTCAGAGAAGTGAAGTGTCTTACTCAAGGCCACACAGCTATTAAAGTAGCAGGGCCTATAGGAGAACACAGGTCATTCTGATCACCAAGCCAGTGAACTTTCCTCTCTACTCCACTGCACTCCCTCCTGATTATAGTGTAGTTGGCTCTGAGTAAAACATTCTCATTTTCCACTATTTTAGACATCCAGAAATGAATTGAAAAATGAGTAAATAAGTGATTCATCCGTAGAGAATTGGGAGTAGGTTACATATCTGAAGCTGGAATTTTATGTCTTTATCGAAGAGAAGGTATTTCGTGCAGTAACTGAACTCCTATGATAATAATTCCAATATATGAATATTTTATGTCTGATTATTAATTTGTATTCACTGAGCATTGATAAGAGCTTCAATTAAATACACATGTGAACTTTGTACTCTGAAGTTATAGTCTAAAATAGACCCAGAGTCACATGGAAAAATGATAGCATGGGGAAAATTGTCAATATAGTCCCAGAAGAAAGCTAGGGTTCCAATATAGGGCTGCATCAGAAGGCTTGCTTTGTATCGGATATCCTCAAGGTTCTGGTCAGGAATCCTTTGAGAAAAGTGTCTTAAGAGAGTTAAAGTAGATAAGATGATATGGACTGTGTTGATATTTTTGACTGTATGGAAATGTATTGGTCCTACAGAGGTGAAAGCAAATATGTGAGATGAAGAAGTGAAAAGCAGTACAAACTGTATTATGATACCTCATATTCTCCAGTATTTTCTATTTCACATGAGAGTTGGTTATATTCAGAGAGCTCAACTTTGAGCTGTATCTGCTTGAAACCACTATAGCTTTACACAGAGCCACTGATCCATCTTTTGGGTAAAAACCATTCAAAATAACGTTATTTCACACTTTTTAGAGCATTTTATTCTCCAAAGAACATATATTCCCCCAAATGTTTAAGGCGTTTTAATGCTATTTTCTAAGGTTTAGGACTCATACTTGACCAAAAATAAACCATGTCTATGCCAAGTTGACAGTAAAGGAAAAAATATACTCATCAAAGACCATGATGCAAAGTTCCGGTTCTGGCAGCCCTGACCCTAAGGCGAGTAATAGCTGTACAGTTGGGCATTTGTATTGGCTGAAACCTGGTCACTCTTGACAGTTGCTGGGATTCAGCAGTGGAGGATACGAGGTATGCTGCCGAGAAGATGCAGATGTGCTGCTGAACTCGGCTTTGGTCAGTGGGATGTGCTAAACTCAGTCTACACTCATCCCGGTGAGGACCTATGTGCCATTTATCGGAGCACTTATTAAAAGGATGCTGTCCTAATTACAATTGGAGCTTAGTGTAACCAAAGAAGCTCAAATGAATGCCATAGCTGTATCTCACTGCTTTTCATAAGCCTTGCAATAAAAGCTAAACAGTTTTTAGTGGCTTTTACAATTATACTTCCCTTCAATTTTCCAAAGGTTACAGGGCCTGAACCACACAAATCCCATTAAAGTAAGTAGTTGTTGTGCAATATAAGTTCCTTTGAAAACATTCTTCAATGCCCATAAAATGATCAGCAGCCTGCTTTTTAGATCCGCTCGCCTGCCATGTTTTCAGCCAAAAGGCAGATGACAAGCTTTGATGTGGTGGTTGGTTTCTGCTACTGAAGCTGGCGTTTTATCTTCTTGCATCAGATTTCTTCTCAAATTGATGTGACTCAGGCATACGAAACACATTTTTTTTCTTCAGATTTTATTCCTAAAATATGTTTTTGCTGTACCTTTAAATTACATTGGGCTGACTGATTTTGGAATCTCAAGGGTCCCACAAGGTACAGAGCAGGAGAGGGTCAGGGCCTTTGGGAGTACACTGGAGCCTGAACAGTGAGTGCAAACCTTAGTGTGGGGGGACCGCGGTGTGCTGCGGGCTCCTCAGGCTTGAGGATGGCACCCCTCCCTGTCTTCTCCACCCTCCCTTCAGTGAACCTTCAGCAGCCACGGGTGAAGTTCAAGCTAGAGCCAAGGACAGAGCTATTGTTCTCTTTAACTTCTACTTGAAAACGTGAGGGGTCTCCTCCCTAGAATTTACGACTTTCTTTCCTAAAGAAGTGCTTGATAAGTATTCTAACATCCTGTTCCATCGGAAACACCATTCTCTTTAGCAGCTCTCCCCCCTGCGTGTTCCTGTTTGTTGAAATCATTCATTTATCTTAGATCTGCTTTTCTTGTAGGGAATAAAAAAGAAGGACCAGCTCCTTCATTTACGGAAGAGTCAGACCCACCCAGCTTTCTCCCATCTCTCTAAATCTGGTGGTGAACCTGTTTGAAAAAGAAACATGGTAAAAAGATTTTTTTCCTCCACAGGTAAAATTATCCAGGGACAAAAGATAATGTTAACCTAATTATTTACTATGCACTGTTAAAAATAATCATTGGAATTCAGAAGTTATTCAGCCCTTACGTAAAACCTTACGTAAATCACCAAGGTTCTAATTTTCTGGGACTACTTCTATACCACAATACTATCATAACTCTTCCAAATTTTATTGTCATTTACTCTATCAAAAGATCTTATGTCTTTTATATAGGAATACTTGAGCACAGCGAGGTGACAAAACATTTACATAAAAAAGAAATGAACCATAATTTTTAAAAAGTATTTGATTATGTACTAAAATATGGTTAGGAATTTAGATATGGAGAAATCAATATAGATTGGCATTATCAGCAAAGTTTTATAGAGAAAATAGGATTAAGAAGTGTCATAGGAGACAGAGATTTTGAACTGTGTCCTAAAATGAAAGAAGGGGAAGCACTAATATGAATGTGAGGAGAATACGGAAGATGAGGGTTTACTACTCTGCTAAAGTAACCCTGCACACACTTAATTGATGAAGCAAGGACTTAGAGAGGCCTTTGAAAAGTGAAATCCAAGAACATCTGGATCAAAGTTGCTGTCCTAGATGAGAATGGTTGCATTTTTTTAATGGCTCTTCTGGCAGGAATAACAATGTGTGATACATGTGGACCCTGTTCCTGAGACCCTCTTTATACAGCTAGTTTGGATAAACCTATCTTTCCCATAAAATTTTTTCCTGGGGTAGTGGTTTTCTATTTATATCTCTGGTGAGTCATTGCCCCTCTCCTGCACAGGGTGTATGTTGTCATTGGCACTTAAAAGTAGAGTGGAATTAGAAGTCCTGGCTTCCACACTACTATATATAAAATAGGTAACCAACAAGGACCTACTGTATAGCACAGGGAACTATACTCAATATTTTGTAATAACCTATAAGGCAAAAGAATCTGAAAAAGAATAAATATATATTCTTTTATATATATATATATATATCTATCTATCTCTGAATCACTTCGCTGTACACCTGAAACTAACACAACATTGTAAATCAACTATACCTTAAATTAAAAAAAAAAGAAGTCCTGGCTTCTAGCTCTGGCTCAGTCACAGCTTGTATTGTGATTTGAGGCAAATCACTTCATTCTTCTAAGCCTCATTTACCTCATCTGTAAAATAAAAGGGTTGAATTAGATAATTTCTCTGGTTTCATGTGGTGCCAATATTTTACGACTCATGAATCCAAGTGAAAATTAACCTGCTAATAAGATCATTTTTCTTATTTTTATTAGAAAGCATGGCAGTAACTGCATACTTACAATTTACTCAATCATTCATAACATACATAATCATCCATAGAATCTGTAAACACCTTGGATTTGAAACATGATTTTGATAAAAATGTATCCATGTACCCTGTGGTTATCCTGCAGTTTGGTGAACCCTACCCATTTCAGAATACCAAAGAATTAGCTATTTCCTGATGGCCAGTTGGCTGTCAGCATCCTTGGGCAGCATCTTTCAAAATCAACCTTTACAGTAGCCATTTTTACCAGAAAGATGATATTCCAGCAATGATAAAAATACACTACTTTCTCTACCCTGTGTTCAGCCAGAGTTCAGAATCTGATAACAGTTCTTATCCCAGGTGTTTCAAATACCCCACGTTTGTAAACCTGTACGATGTTCACATTTTCTCTCCTGCTGCTGATGAGATTGTACTGATCCTGTTCTGTGTTCTTGGGGGGAAACAGGGAGCTCATAGTTGGTGATTAGTGAGCAAAGACAGACGAGCCGAAGGGCTGCTGCTCAAGCTGTCTCTGTTGCCCCCTCACTGTCTCTTTCTATTATACTTGTGCTCTGAAGGACATTTGCCAGATACACTCCTTGGACCCCTGTTATTTGTGTGTCTTTTCTCACCTTCAACATGATCTGGACTGGTGTTTTCATTTGTTAAAAACAACAAGAACATTCACTGGGAAACTTTTGCTGGAATCATTTCAGGTCATCATAGCTATTTATTCTCTGTCATAAACTGTAATTCTCCATTTCCCTTGCTCCCATGTCAGGGGAGTTGGTGGTTTATGGGGGACAAGCAGTGGAATTTGAGTGAAGAGTGGAAGATTTCAAAGAACTGCTGAGAGACTATGCAGCAGGTTGTAGTACTAACAACAAAACATAAAAAATTCTTGTTCTCCATCATAGTTTGGCAGTACAAGAAGAAATGGGCTTACCAAACAGCATAAAGGATTTATAATTTGTGGTTATACCTGAGAAAGCATTTTCTTTGAGGAAAGAACACAAATCATGGGATTGGCTTAACAAGGGATTTCCTTTATATGATTAAAATAGCCTAGGGTCTAATTGGTCTCAGTCTAGGGTTGGCATGGAAGCTAAAGATTTTTTGCAGACTTCTGTTTAATAGGAGCATGAAATACAGGTGTGGTGCTGTCAAAAGGCCTGAATGACTGAGAGAGACCTGAAGTGCAAGACATAGAACTGTAAAAAGATTTAGAAAGAGAATGGGAGCAACAGGAATGCCTTCAAATATTCAAATAGGAAGGAACATACAAATGCAAGGCAACAGCTGAAAGATGTATGATCCTAGGTGTTTGAACTCTAGTGTTGACATTATTGTAAACTAATTTTGCTAATAGCTAAATAGTGGTAAAATCAGGGTTGTTGGATGGAATATTCCAGGCGTTGATAGATCCCAGAAATCATGATAATTAAATTGGCTCCATTCTCAAGATGCCACTGATCTGACCTTCTTATTGAGAGTGTCACAAAAGTGCCTTCAAAGCAGGACTCCTAGTTGAGGTACCACAGTGGAAGAAACTAGAGAGGTGGTCAACTCTGAACACAACCATAAAGCTGAGAGAATGGGTGTCAGCAGCTTCTTAGCTGGAGGAATGTGGTTGAGATCATACTGGTTTTTTTTTTTTTTTTTTTCCTACAGAAACAATTTTCTAAAGACAGGAAAAGTTTCACATTTTCCCTGGACACAAATTCAACAAGCACTTACTATATCTAGGTACTTCAACTATCAGGAAGGAATGAGCAGTCTCTCTTCTGAGCTCCAAGGGCATCACTGGTGAAGCAGCACTCATGAAGGGGTCTCTCATGAAAAAGTCTTGGAGGCCTCAGTTAGGCACTGAGAGATCTGAGCTAGGAACTCCTAGATTTAAGCTGCACTTTGAATCCCCACCCAAATCTGGAACATGCCCTCAATTTGTAATAATACTACTATAGCTCAGGGGTGGGTCACTCTCCTTGGGGCATTAGAATTCATGCTAGTAATTTTCTTGAGTGTTTTGTGTGTTTATAGTCAGAGAGGATCAGGAGACTTTACATGTTGGAAAAAATGGCTGAGAGCTACTTTCTGTTGAATGTGGAGCGAGTGGCCATGCTCTTCTTTCTCTCCATCTTCACTCTCACTCCTCATATTTTTCTTTGAGCTGAGTGGGGAAAGTGATTAGAAGTGTGAGTTCAGTTCATCAGGCTGAGCATGTGACTTGGGCCTGAGCAGCTCGAGCTGTAAATCTCTGAGTGCTACACGGGCTCTGCAGTGGCTTGGGTGTCAGGGTGAGGGCTTGATGGTGGTGTTAGCACAACTGGTATTCCGCTCAGCTTCACACATCCATCATTCCTGTCTGGGCTGAAGGAGGGTGGCAGGACAGGAGCACACTACTCTCTGACTGCCATGGGCAACCTGGATGATCAGCTTGCCAGGGTGCCTTTGGGGGCATTCAGAGAAAACCAAGGAGGAATCTTGACAGGTGAAAACATGGGGAAATGATTCTCCAAAGGTTCCCAAGAGCTCAAAGCCTTAGAACTCAAATTTGGAGTGCAACTGTTTCAGAGATGTTTCAGGACTGTTCTTGAGTTCTTAGAGGGTGAGTCTCAGGTCAGTGTCAGCTTTTGATGGTGTTATAGCACGAGCTCTGATCTAGGCTGAGGCCCCTGAAGCCTGCCTCAGCAACAGCATGGAGCCTTGAGCAAATACAGTTGGGAGTTACTTGCTGTTTCCAGGAAAATGATTGGTAAAACAGAGATCCTTCTAAAACTGTCTAAGACAAATGAGGTACAAAGCAATCTACTCTCCTTCCCCCATCTCCAGAGAATATGGAGAGGAGTTAAATTTTCCTTTAGCCCTCTTTGACAAAACAGGCTTCAAAAAAAAAATTTTTTTTTTCAGCATACAAAAAATGTCCCTCTGACAGTTCAGGTCTGGTCCCAGATTTAGAAGCAACGACCAAGCATCAGAACTGCTGCGGGTTCTTGGCATATGAAACTGATAGCACCAATGCCTGCATTTGCACACCGAAAGTGGCATTTGGCTATAGCACTTTGATAAGCATGTGAGCCAAGGAAACAATCTCACTGTAGGTACACAGTAAAGAAGTGTAAACCGGGACCTCCAACGTGACTTTTTAGCTCCTTACCATCAATTTCTTCTATTCCAGATGATCAACTGAACTCAGAGGAAAAGAAAAAGAGAAAGCAGCGGAGGAACAGGACAACCTTCAACAGCAGCCAGCTGCAGGCTTTGGAGCGTGTCTTTGAGCGGACACACTACCCAGATGCTTTTGTGCGAGAAGACCTCGCCCGCCGGGTGAACCTCACCGAGGCCAGAGTGCAGGTAACCGGAGTATTCCCCTCCTTAGAGGCACATCTCTGAAGACTGTTGAAAAACACAACTTGCAGGTTTCAGACCAGAGCTGATACTAAAAAGAATTATAAATGGACAGCATGAGAACAGAATCAGTTTCTAATTGTGTTTCTTTTGGCAGCAGAGTATTTTTAAAAATTGCAGTGAATGCCTTTCAGTAGGGCAGAAAATGCCTTGCTAGAGGTCTCATTCCTCCCAATGTTTCTCACTCTTCCAGATCCATGTTATAAACATTGTCTATGGGAGCATTTGACTCTGCACCCTCCCTCCTCCACGTCCCAGCTTTCGACTTGAGCTGTAGGGTGGCGGGAGAGATGAACTCTCTGTCCTCGATCTCAGTTTTCTTCCCCAGACTTTGGGAATATCCAAATCTTCAGGAAATGTATTATAAATACACACAATTATGGACATGGATGGGAGTGGGAAACGAACACACCAAAGACCTTGCCCTTAGGAACTGCATTAAGAGCACATTCAAATAGATGATTTTGTGTTTCTATGAAGTAAAGAAGGGTAAGGGCATGTAAGACAGGGGAAAGAGAATAGCATGTGTTTCTCATATGAATGCCATGAGACATCAACTACAAGCCAGACATCTAGAAATAATACAACCTGTGATTAGGAATAATAATGATGATAATAATAACTAACACTAGTTGAGCCCTTATATGCCAACTAGTGTTTGTAGTTACATAAACTAACCTGTCTAATCCTCACAACAATTCACTGAGGTGGATAACATTATTCATCTTGCAGATGAGGGAACTGAGACTCAGAGGTTAAAGTAGTTTCCCCAATGTCACACAGCTAGGAAATGGCTGAACTAGGATTTGAAGACAGATATGCAGATTCAGAGTTCATGATTTTAAGCACTACAGTAAATTTTAAATAAATAAGAGTCTTCTGGCTAAATGCTTTTTCAAGCAGTGCTTTGCTATCTTTGCTGAGAGTCCAGATTTTATTATTTTCCATATTGCCAGTGGTAGGCTGCTCTTTTGATAAAGAGGGGTTGTGGGCCAAATCTGTCTTGTCTTCCCGAATGAATTATTGTTTGCATATCTGTGTTCAGTCTGGGCTTAAAGCGTTTCTTTCTGCAAATAATAACCCTCTTGATGGGGACTTGAGCTAGACTCGAAGGGCGTGGAGGGTAGGAACTGTATCTAGTACCCTATGCTACGAGAGACATTCGTTGAGTTGAGGGAGAGGGTCCTAGAGGTCCCTTCAGCCTGAAGAGAGCATTCAAGAGTTTTCCCCATGGGAAACAGGGACTTCACCTAGAAGTGTTCCCCAGGAGAAAAAAAAATGTCATTGACAAAAGGGGAAAGTTGCCTGGGCACTGTGGTGCCCCCGAGGGTAGGTGAGGAGAAGGCATATGTGAGGATGCATATGTTACTGCGTGGCGGTCTCTCAGGGCTCAGATGAGAGTGGTCCACAGGCACAAACTCAGTTCTGCTCTCTCCATCCTGCAGCCCAAAGCAGAACTCAGAGGTCTGCCTTCCCACATCCTCTTCCCCCATGCTGCTCACTACAGTTCTCCAAACACGTTCTCTGTTTCTACTCTTAAATCCCTTCCTCTCCTTCAAAACCCCATATGTTTTATACCCCAGGCTTGGCCTACAGTGGCCTAATAAATAATTTTAGGCCAATAACCCACAATTCCTGAAAGTACCATTTTTGCCATGGTGATCTGAATTTTAAATAAGGAAACCTGGACAGGGCAACGCTGGAAATTAAAAAAAAAATGTGAAAGAACAATTTTGGGTTGAGAGCTATTTTGGCCCCATCACAACAATGAGCAAATGACTTTCTCATATGCTGAAACTATTCTATCTTCCACCTTTTCCATCCTGCTATGTTCTAATGTCTTTTAGAGTTGTGAACATTTCCCACGTGAGCAGGACAGAATTCTCCCTCCGTGACTTTATTCTTCCTCCATGAAGTCTTACCCTTTGCCAGTGTGAACCACTCCCTCTGACTCTGGCCTTCTTTATATTTATGGCTTTTATCACAACATGACGTATTATATTGAGTTGTACGTGGGCCAACTTCCCCAACTAGACGGTGAAGGCCTCTTGGATGGAAGCCATATCTTATCATCTTTGCAAAATTCACTTTTTTCCCTCAAATATTTATCTAGCATCTGTTATTCGCTTGGAACTGGTTTTGGTTTGCTGGGCATAAATAATACACTGACCTCTCTCCTTAAAGATGTTACAGACTGGGGGCAGAGAAGACAGATGTGTATATCATACTGTTATCATAGAGTAAGATGATTCCTACAGTAAAGGAATGTTCAAGAATTAGTGATAGACCAGAGGAGGGAATGATTAAATCTGCCTGGGGAAAAAGAGAATACATGAACATTAAGCAGCCATTCTGAGCCAAGTCTCACAACAACCTGTGAGGAGGTATAATTATCTTCATTTGATTGGGAGACAAAGGATCGGAGAAATTAAATAACTATCCAAGGACAAACCTTTAAAGTCATGGAGCCTGTGTTTTTATCCAACTCTGTTAGACTTTAAAGTTATGTTCTTTCCACTACAACATTTCACAAAGAAGGTGATATTAAAGTTAAATCTTAAAGAAACATGTCTTTGGCATGTGGACAAAAGGGAAGAATATCGCAGGCAGAGAGAACATTCAGTGTGAATACACGTAGGTGGGAGAATAACCAAATATATTTGGGAGTCTTAAGCCCAGGTAGGATTGGAAATGATGAAGGGCCAGTGCATGAGATTCAAGTGATACAGGATGTGGCTGACTTGGTGGACGATGAGCTAATTCTTGAACAGTCTTTGTTCTATGGTAAGATATTTTGATTTTAATCTGTGGGTGATATAGAGTCAGAGGATGATATAAAGCTAAAGCGAAGCCCTAATACAATTATATTTGCATTTAAAATGATAACTCTAATAGCAATATGAAGGACACATTAGAAACAAAAGAAGTGAAGCCAGAAAAGATTCTGCCTCTACTGATTTGCACCCTGGTCTTCCATGGGGCACCAATCACGTGGTATTTTATGTGAACGTTACCAACTAGAGCTGTGAAATTGTCCCACTCCGCACCATAGGATTTCTTTCTCCCACACCTTGTCATGCTTTTCCATAATTGCACTTAAAATTCTTGTAATTTTTCAAATTTACATGTCTATCTTCTTTTAATAGATTGTGAGCTGCTTATGAGCAGAGAATAAGTCTCACCTCTCCATTCCCGGTATTTAGGCCAGGGTCTAGAACGCAATCGCCAGAGACTTCTTGAATGAGTAAATGAATGAATAAAATACCATGACAGTCTGGAAGAGTTGTAGTATCATGAGTCAGATGTTCTTAAGCTCAAAAACTCAGCCATTTATTACTTGTGAGAACTTCAACAGATTACTTAATTTCATTGAAACGGTTTCCTCAACTCTGAAATAGAAATAATAATACCTAATTGTGGAATTGTCATGATAACTAGAAATAATGTAGGTAACGTGCTTATATAAGTTCCTAGCCCTAATAGCACTTAATAAGTGGTAGGTTTATTATTAGCTGTAGTCGATGATATCATTGCTGCCCATTTCCTTGGAACCCTACAATTAAATATACTCCAGCCAACTTCCAATTTTCAGTATCTGCATTTCTGTTTCACAAGTTTCTTTCTAGAACTTCGGGAGCCATGCCAGAAGTGTTGGAACATTTATAATCAATGACTGACAGGAGCAAGTGTACAAATCCACAATTCTCTCACCCCTCCGGTGGGAGGTGTGTGCCCTGCATTCGTCCTTAGAGTCCCTTAAGGATTGAGCTCCCACAGAGGAAGCTGGTTCAGTAGCACAGTTAGAGGTTGCTTTCCTTCTCTTACTTCCTCCCTCTCTTACTGATATTCCTTGCACCTCCCAGATAAATTATTTGCTCCTTAAATCCTTGTCGCAGGGTCTACTTTTGGGAAGATGGAGAATTTTCTTTACGTATCCAATAAGTATTATGAAAGCAGTTGAAGTTTTTGCCTTTTGAAGAATTTTGAAAAAAACTTTTAAAATGCCATTGTATCCGTGCAGAAGTCTAACGAGATTTTTCTTTTTTTTTTATTACAATCACAATAGGGATTATAATCCATATTTTGCTGTCACATGGGTTAGTCATGGATCCCATCTCTGGTGGCTTGATTATTGGAAGTACCTCATGGTCCTGTTCTAATAGTCTTTGTCCTTAACAGCCCTGGAACATGGCCCACCAGGGAAGGATTATGGCATGTTTTCTGTTGTTCTGGGAAGAGTTCCATACTTAGCCTGTATCTTCCTTGGGAAGGTATTGCATGGTAAAAATCAACCAGGACTTGATTCATGGAACCTCTTCTTTGTTTCTTCTCTCCCTCCTCATGCTCTTCTCTCCTCCCGACAATCTTCCAGGTGTGGTTTCAGAACCGAAGAGCCAAATTCCGCAGGAATGAGAGAGCCATGCTGGCCAATAAAAACGCTTCCCTCCTCAAATCCTACTCAGGAGATGTGACTGCTGTGGAGCAGCCCATCGTCCCTCGTCCTGCTCCGAGACCCACTGATTATCTCTCCTGGGGGACGGCCTCTCCGTACAGGTGAATGACTGGCCCACTCTCCCTTGCTCCACTTCCACACGTTTCTCAGCGGTTGGTCACGTTTAAAGCTGCTTGTGCAGCTGGCTGACATTTCTTACTGGGTTAACCTCTTCAGAGACATTCAACTTGCTGACATCCCCAGATTTTCACAGGAGATTACTAGTTGCCCCAGGAGCAGGGTTTGGGGCAGAAGAGAGAGGGGCAGGCCATCAGCAATCTCCTCTTGGACTCAGGAACTCTTGCAGAGGTTTCAAAGATGGGGAAGAATCTAAAAGAAAAGATCATTAAGCTATGCCCAGAGTCCCTCTTGTAATCATTCTGGAACAAAACTTCACTCCATTTCCAAATCTGATAGATTGGTTTGATTATGCGCAAGTAGGAATTTAACATGTAAGGCTCTAAGTGTAGGACCAAAGGCAAACTTCACAATAAAACTGATTTTGAATGAAAAGAAAAGAAGTAAGGAAGGAAAAAAAGAAGGAGAGAGACAGAGAGAGAGAGAGAGAGAAGGGGAAAAAACCCAAGATCATTCAGATAACTTTCATGGCCATAGTTCTTTGTTAGTAGGTGGGGATGCCTTATGATCCAAGATGCCTTCCTAATCTATTGCTAATTCTTGTCTACTTATCTGAAGTTCTTTGAGGGGTTAGTTTGTGTGTTTTTTAAAAAAATATATATATAAAAAACAATGTATAATTTACACTAAAATTTTATATTTAAAAGGTGAAAAATATTAAGGAAGCAAATAACAGAGTATTATTTCAATGGCTTGGAAAGGCTTTTAACCTCCATTTATTATGCTGTCCAGAAAATACAGATTAATGCCAGAGGGAAGCTGAGAAACACGTGCCTAATGCATTGTCATCAGTCTAAAGTGTCTTTATTTGAACCTAAACCTGAGTATTCTTAGAAACCAGATCAAGGCTATGTGTTCTCTGGCTGATTGCAGTGGAGGAAGAAGTGTTTACAAATTCATTTATTATGCTTCTGTTTACCTTTTTATTGCTAAGGTTAATTAAAAGTTTAAAGAGAGCTTTTAAACTAATTATAAGATTATCTCCCAGTTGATGCTGAGCTACTGATGTGAAATGCAACATTAGTGAAATGCAAATACTTTCAAAAGTTGATCACTCTAATCAAAGCAAAAAACCTCACCTAAATATTCTCTCTGTTCCAAATCAGTTCCTTGAAAGAAACACCATAAATGCATTTGGAAATTTCTTTTAAATTCCCCATTGTGAAATTAGCCTGAATTGCTTTGGTCTTAGTACATGGAGACTCTATGCATAGGAAACTGGAAATTTCTGTTGCTCTCAGACATAGTATGCTTTGCTGATTTCAAAAGATTAGTCATATCTGTGTGTCCTATTTAAAATTTAGACTCCTCGCCCATAGGATTTACTAAAAACATATTTTGAAGACCATCGTGAAATCATATATTCTTTAATATTTTAAATAAGTGGAAGACTGCTTTGTTTTTTGAAGAAATATTGATAGTTCATAGGCTCATTAAATGGCTTGGGAAATGGATGTGGATCAGAGCTTGATGTTTCAAGGTCTCTGGTTTGAATTTGGTCACAACCAGGAAGTTCAGCTCCTTTTTCTTCCTGGATCCTAGTGAGGACATTTTCATACCAGCTGTAATAACCCAGATGGCTGTCACGTGGTCCTTACCAGTGAGAGGCGGAGGGCAGTACACTGCATGAGTGGGGATGAAATCTTCCCTGAATTAATGGCTAGATTACCTGGACCTCAGCAGAAGTTCAAATCCTGTGCCTGCATTATACATACTATGTATATGGGCATCTAACTGAAATTATTATGCAATTTATGTGTGCTATTTGGGGAAGTGTTCTATTTTAATTTGAATGATTATGTAGAAATACTAGATACACTTTAAAAAAAACACTCATAATTCCACCATCTTGAGATAATTAGTGTTTATTTTTGCAATTAGGGTTCAGTATTTTATATAGTATAGACTTAGTATAAATACTATTTTGTATTCTGCTCCTTTCACTTAAAAATCATATAACCTAGTACTTCTTACTCAATTCATGGTATACTTTTATATCATTTCTCTCTTAGACACAGAGTTTGTAAAAAATAATTAATTAAAAATTTCATAGAATCTGATTGTTCATATTCTGTATGAAGAATAAATTAATCTCCAGATTTAAGTAGAAAAATGATGGTTTAAGCAGTAATTTAATCAATAGTAATGTTTTTTGACCCAATGTTGACTGAAGTGTTTATATTTTGATTAATTTCTAAAAGTGGCACAAAGCTATTTTGTTTCTTGGAGATTTTTCTGCTATGTTTAGAACCAAAATACGTTATGATTTCACATTTTGAAGCTTGGTAGGAAATATAAGTCTTGTTAAGGAAATATAAAAGAAAACCAAGTGACGAAAAGCAAAGGAAGTGATAGACCTTTTGTGTTATGGAAAATTAACTTGCTATTTCTGTTGGTGCTATTATGTCAAATTAGTTATCTCACATGTGACATTCATTAAAAGGCATTTCTCTTGGTTAATCCTTGGATGCTCCTGTGTGGCAGCTCTGTCCTTGATCTGGTTCCAAAGAACAGACCGAACACTTGCCCAAGTTTAAGCCTTCAGCAAGCAGAATTAGAGCCAGGGCTCATGATCCCTGTTTCTGTCCAAAGTATTAGGCCACATAACCATATTTTCATTCAAATTAAATCTTACACGATATTAAAAATAGTAAATAGTAAAAGACTAGGAAACTACGTAAACACGCCTGTTTGATTCAGGGTTTGTCTCAGATCTGTGAAGCATGCCTGTGACTGAGGTCCACATTCTGGGGTGTGCGGGCAACCCCTGGGATGAGAGAGGCAGCTTGGTCATGCAACCCAGGGACAGTGGAGCAGACAGTTTAGCCAGAGAGGACAGTTTGCTCACTTCCACAGCAAACTGTGGAAGAAGAGAGGAGGAAACCAAGACTCAAAGCAGATAGCGTGCATATGGTCAGAATTATGGGATGGGAAACAGCCAACATATTTTTTTCCGGGTGTCTTTTATATCTAGATTGGTGGCTGTGTAATTTATCATCCAAACTGGGACACTTTTGAAGTAAAAGGGGAGTGCTATTAATAATGACACTAGGACAACA
Source organism: Balaenoptera ricei (assembly GCF_028023285.1). Lineage (NCBI taxonomy): Eukaryota > Metazoa > Chordata > Mammalia > Artiodactyla > Balaenopteridae > Balaenoptera > Balaenoptera ricei. The sequence continues at coordinate 132,925,659 of NC_082639.1, forward strand.
GGCGTAAACTGGGATTGTCCCTGACAAACTGAGACTTATGGTTCACTCTATTTATAGCATGTCCTGACCTCCTTCATTCCCTCGAGGGTGTTAGAGGTGATGATATCAGGTAGGCAACTGAGTCACCAGAAGGAACAAAGCATTCCTTAACAGGACACTACTGTCCTGGCAGGTGTCTTCTTTATCTACCCCTAGACAGTTGAAAGAAGCTTGTCTTTGGCACACATGCTCACTGCTTAGCTCAGAACTGTTTCCTTATGCAAATGAAAGCACACACAAGCACTAGAGTTATTAAGACTCATTATCTTGTACTGCTTTGCCTCTCGGGTAGCAGTGATTTACCAAGTCCTGGACTTTTGACTGTTGTTTTAGATGAAGTAGTCAAGAAACCTTTCTGCAGAGACATCCCTTCCTATGAAAGATAGATAAAGAATGGCCTGGCTCTGCAGTGTTGGTCTGGAGTGCCATTTCCAGAGGGAGGGCTGGGCTTCAAAGAAAACTAATGACAAGTGAAAGAGAGGCCAGCGATCCTTATCCACAATTTCCCTCCCCCCACCTTCTCCTCCTCCTCCCCTCATTTGATCGTGGTCACGGTGCTGCCTGACATCTGCTGAACGCATTTGGCTCATTTCTCCCTTTCACACTTTCAAAAATAGATCCTCGTCCCTCCCAAGATGTTGTTTACACGAGGGGCTTCATAACGGATTCTAACGGAAGACACTGAAAAGGTAACTTGTCAGAGGGGGAAGAGGGCGGCTGTTGGGGGTAGGGTTTAAATGGGAATTAAGTATATTCAAGAAAGTGGGGCTTAACAGTCCTAGAAATGAAAGCAGTGAGGTCCTCAAGTGGGGAACACCATTGGAAACCAAAGCTGCAAGAAAAGACATCCATAGAGTTAAGGGTAGTCTGATAGCCTAGAGCAGGGCTCTGCAAAGATTACTGGGCGTATGAATCACCTGGAATCATGGTACGATGCAGAATGAGATTCAGTAAGTCTGGGGCAGGACCTGGGAAATGTACCTCTAACATGCTCCCACGTGATGCCCATGCTGTTGACACTTGGTACATACTTTGAAGAGTGAGGTTTTAGAGGAGATGGGACAGAGGTCAGAAGAACTATGTTCTTGTCCTGGCTCTTGTTGTTCTTCAGGCCAGTTGGGTCATGAATCTCTTATGTAACCTTGTATCTAAGCTTGAGCTAGTGATAGTCTCCCTATTATATATCACACAGGGGCGTTTGGAACCCACGGTTAAGCAATGCGCATTTCAAAAAGAGAAACAAAAATCATTGAGACAACAGAAAGATGCAAGTCTTCATATATAAAACATTTCTAGAAAGAAAAGTTTAAAATGGTGGAAGCATCACTGAACATGCAGTGCAAACTGAAGGCTTGGTAATGAAATATGGCCCAAATGTGTCCACTTTAAGAGCTAAATGTACGTTTAAAAAAATCAACTTCTGAGTTTTAAAAACAGAAGTTGGAAATGATTATTTAAATCACAAAAGATCACTTCCAAAAGAATTTATCCGGTCTCTCCTTAAAAGTAAATTTTCCCTAGGAAAACTCATATTGAATTTTCTTAGATGAAGCAAGTATACCTCTGCTGTTCTTGCATTGACAAAAGAACAAACCAAACAGATGATCTCCAACCTCTACACGTCACAGACAGAGTCATGAAAACCTCAAGCTCTACAGCCTTTCGAAAAATCCCAAGCTGGGAAGCCTTAGGATCTCAGGAAGACACATAGACTTCTTGGGCTGACAGATCTGTCTTTGGGGTGAAATTTTCCATAGCTTGTCATCATTTGTCCACAAGGGCCAAATAGAAAACAAAGTTAGAGTTGAAAACTGAGTCAGGTAGTATTTTTCCCCCAGCTCTCCTCAATTGTTTCGTGATTTGTGGGATTTGCACTCTGGGTGATTAGAAAGCAGAGGGGGAGACGTTCGTAAGTTTCCTGGCTTTAAAACCATACCATGTATAGTATTTTCCATACTTCCTTGGTGTTTGGCAGTCATTTTAACACGTTATCCCTCACGAAAGCCTCTCAAGGTAGTTTGAAATTATCAAAAATGATTTGTCCCCAGTGAAAACAAAACTCTAACACTGCTGGTGGTTAGCATTCTGCTGTCTGTGGCTGGACTCCATCTGTTAGGAATGTCCAAATAAGGAGAGAGAAAAATTTCAAGCTTACTTAAATGTGTCAGCTCTGTGCAAGTCCCAGAGCAGATTTGCTGAATCAACAGATGGGATACAAGTATTTCTTTTTCATCTCTAATTCCTCAATGCCCTGTACACGGCAATGCCGTTTCTTGGTCACAGACACAGAGAACTTTACATTCTTCAAAACTAAATAGAAATATTGCTTTGGCCAAACCCTATAAGCCCAGTCTTAGTACTCATGTCATGTCTGCATCCTGTTAGAGGAATAAGCAGAAGGCAAGACCAATGGACAGGATCTCTACGTGTTGGAAAGCAGGCTCTTGGTGTTATCATGTGCTGAATAAACGACCTAGTTTCAACCTCATCTTTTTAGCCCAGGAAGCTTAATCCTGTTTAGGAAGGAGAGGTCATTTTACATGGTGCAAATGGCCCCATTAATTTGGTTGAAAACAGCTTATTAACCTCATTGGTTTCTGTCTTGTGAGAAAACATTTCAGGGTTCTCGTTCTTTTCCTAACACAGAGCTTTAGAAGTTTTGGCGACATGGAAAACAGGTGGTCATGAACAATCTTTCAGACTGACAGCCACTCAAGGCTCTCTTGCATCTGTTGTCACTTTTGGAAGTGGGTCCTCTCCATCATACTTCTAATGCCTTTTTAAAGCATGACTAAGCTGCTCTTGGATTAATTTTGTCTTTTCTGACCTGTAACACGTCTTGCTTATTACTGGTATGTCAAAGGACTGGTCCCTACTTGCCTAAATGGCAGTTTTAGTTTAAGTTGAGAAACTAGATTCATGTCAAACTACTGGAGGGAAAACATACTCGTTTTCTTTAGTGTGTGCACACAATATCACTTCAGTCTCCGCCTATAAAGTTGCGTACTCTAAATGTTTGTTTAGAGGCTGTGAATTAAGATGGTCTCTGTTCTTTTATCCTATTTCTTATGGCTATGCAATGCTGAAATAAGTTAGACCGATTTTTGAAAGTTTATAGCTTTCCTGAACGTTTATAGAGTGAAAACCTTATCACTTATCAAGCATATAGGATATTGCAAAACTCATTCATTAATATCAACTGCTTTTTTATTCTCGCATCCCTCTAACTTGAGAGCTACATATAAGTCATTGTCATGGTCTCACTAACACAGTGGTGTCCTTAGAACAGCACCACAGTACAATTAGACAAGGGTGCTGTTCTCAACTCTGCAAACACAGGTTGCTATTTAAGGAAAAATGTCTCAGTGAAAATCCAATCTCCTGTGTAAAATATAACTCTAATTTCATTAATTTGGTTTTGAGATGGGAAGTGGATCAACATTCATCTCGTCTGGGATACTAACATCTGGCCTGCGTTAGAGAATCTCAGTATTTCCAAGATATGTGTTACCATACTAAGTCTTCAGACTAGAAAACCAGATGATACTAGCAAATTATGAAGTAACTGCAGCAAAATGGTTATATAATAGATAAAATTGAAATCGCAAATACAGTAGACATTTCTAGAAAACAGGAACATCATCTTCAGTAAACTAATTCTCCATGGTTCTAATTCCCTTTGTCTGCTAAGGAAAGTGACCACACCTTTGATCATCACAAAAAGAGAGAATCTCTATTAAATAGGACTTTGCTTGTCCAGAATCTCAAAGGATGGAAAACATATCCCCCAAGAAATTGGGCCAAATACGTAAAAGCACAATACTCCATGACAATCTACAGTTTGCCATCAGAGAATTTTTTTTTTCTTTCTGCTCTCTCATGAAGTTTTAGCCTCCTGTTTTCAGAAGCCATTTAATTTTATTCTCAGTACTTAAATAATACAGATAACTCAAAATCTCAGCTTCTCTCCTATGCATTTAAAATTGTACTATGTACCATCTTTAGGACTGAATTCTCTCACAGAAATCTGGCTGAGAAAGGCTGATTTGGTTGATGTCATAATCTATAACTTAGGTACATTTCCCAAATCCAATTATCTTTTTTCTTAGCTACTTAGATCTTTTATTTCTTTGAAATCTTAGATTTCAGTATACCCTAGAAATTTCTTGAGTATGGGATTTATGGATTTGCATATATTTCTGGTAGGGTCTTGAATGGAAGCATGTAATTCATACAGAACTTAAATGATAATATGTATATGGGTTTTGAAAATAAATGAGACTTCTTGGTATATTGTAACAAAGAAAAAAACTTGTCCCATTTTAACAGATTGTTCTGATTATTTATCTCACTCCTAATTGAAACGTACATGAATTGGGACTCTTTCTGTCTTTGTCTTTTGGTAGACAGTAGTAGAAGTAATAGTCTATTCTATAAGTCTAACCTGCACCAGTATTTGTTCATTTTTTACTGTTAAAAGCTATTTATGGTGGATTAAGAATATGCAATCATCAGTCTTGCTTTTGTCATGTCCCTTTTGATTTTGCACATTCGATTAAGATAGCAAAATTAACGGGAAGCACTGGTTCCTTAAAATAAAAGCATGTTGGTAAAATATTTTTAGAAATCATTACTCACAGCAGGATGACAGAGATCACTGATATTGAGCAGGAATCAGTTTAATCATACAATATCTAGATATTTGTCAGTTACTTATCTATTCATTAGATACTTTCTTGAATGCCAAATATGTGCTAGATATGGTGTTAGTTCTACCTGGGGACACAGTGGTGAACAAGGCAGATGTGGTATCTCATCTATGGGGTTTATAGTATGAGGAATTAAAATAAGTCCTAAAAGGAAAAGTACAGGGTGCTATAGATAAATCTAATTTTGTGTAGACAGTTAAGACCATGTACCCAGAAATGAGTAAGAGTGAAACACACAACAATGAAATAGAAGAGTGTAGGGTTATTTTGGAACCCGTCTGAGTCTTCCCCCTGCCATAGGACACAACCATAGACACTCACACTCACACACATACCAGTGTTATAAGGGTCTTAAATTAAGGATTATATTTCTGGAAAGACCTAATTATACTTTTTAACCCAATTTTCCTGGGTTAATTGCTAGTAACTGAGCTGAAATAGGCTCTTGTGAGTCTTGACTCTAAGTCTTGACTGTAAATCTTGACTATGTGGTGTCCCAAATAAGTATTAATGATACAGTCTCTCTATTTGTAGAGTAGCTTTAGTTTTTTCTTTCTGGTCTGTCACTTGATTCCCAGAACCACAAACTCCTGTGTGGCTGACAAAATTGCATAGGAATGCAGGCACCAGAAGAGCACATGTCATTCCATTTATAAGTCTATCTCATTCCAGCCCTCAGTTGAAAGGTATTTTGCTAATCTTAGAAACAACTAGGAACATTTTCATTTAATTAAAATGAGTTCCCTTATAGCTGTTTAGTATCAAGTAATGGATAATTTGCATCCAAGTCTAAGAAACCTTTACTTTTCCTTTAAAAGAAATTCATGGGTACAATTAACGGAAAACCACCAATTACAAATTTCTGCCCAGTGGTATTCCTAGGTCTTAAATACAGTCTCTGACAGTGAAAAACAACTTTGGGTTTTTCTCAGCAATAAGAACAGTCAGAAACAGTTACCTCTGAGGTCAGGAATACTGAAACTGGAGCATTTGCTAGTTTATCTAAGAGATTTAAACATTTCCAAAATAAGACTGACCCAAAAGACAGTGTAAGCTGCTCAAGTACTTTTGAGTAAGTTATAAAATCAAGGCCAATTGGAATGGAAACCTCTTGATTTGGCAGTGCTTGGTACTATCAACCAGTGGATCAACAAAGGCAGAGAAGTCATCTTAGATTATTTAACTGGTTCTCCAAGTACACTATTTAATATGGTATTCAGTGATTATCTAAAATATGTTAGGATTAATGTCAGCTACCTAGAATGAGGAATGAAAAATGCCCCTTATTCAAATGCCTCCTTCTCTTCCTCCTCACTCCCACAAGCTGATGATGTAGTCAGGACAAGATTAAACACTGTTTTAACTGGTCAACTGATTAAACACCTGTTATCCACCATAAGTAGCTTTCTTCTCTCATCCCAGAAATAAATCATTACTCACTGTATCCAACACAGAAAATACTTTCCCCCTCGTCTTGTTCCACGCTCCACTGCTTTTCCCTGCCCTTCAAAACACTGCCACCCTTTTCCAAGGGCCTTAGACTAATGGAATCTGGGGCTGTAAGGGACCTCAGAGGTCATGTAGTCCAACCCACCTGCCCCTGCCTGCCCCCATCCTGAGACTTGTACCCATCTGGGGCACAGACTTGCAGCTTTATGAAACTAATGCCTGTTATTCTCCCTGCTCTCTCCTTTGTCCCTACAGCGCCATGGCTACTTATTCTGCCACATGTGCCAACAATAGCCCTGCACAGGGCATCAACATGGCCAACAGCATTGCCAACCTGAGACTGAAGGCCAAGGAATATAGTTTACAGAGGAACCAGGTGCCAACAGTCAACTGAGGAAAAAAATAATTAAACAGGCCTAAGAAGAAATCAAAAACCATAAGACACCTATCCTGCTCTGTCATTTCTACATCTGCTGGAAAAAAATAAAAACAAACAAACAAACAAACAAACACAGAACTAAACTATTGGGACCATGGCAGAGAAAAGCAGGAGAGGAGCAAAATGAAAATTAGTTAACAAATGTTCCTCCTCCCTCTGGGATACCACCACCACTTGTTTCTGTGTGTGTTAATTTTGTTTTTCCTTCTATTCATATGCTTTGCTTGATATATTCTGAGCTTCTTCAGTTAAGTTCAGCCCACCCACCCCCATGATTGTATGGGTTTTAAAAGAATCTACAGCAGCCAAAGAAACCATATATGTATATATATTCAGAATAATTGCCTATAGTCTCCTCATTGACCTGTTTGAACCTCAGTGTCTTACACTATCCTTCTTCCTAGTTCTCTGTACAGAAGCTCTAGGAACTTCTGAAAAGCCAAAGTCTTTCTGAAGAATCTGTGCCAGACATAATTCCCTTTCTCATTGTCTCCATCTCTGTTGGTCATGGTAAGCTTGTACCATCAGCTACTGGAAAGAAAAAGCAATTGTATACAACATCTGGTCACTGGCCTGTCTGATCCAGTGTGATTGGCTATGTCTGGCTAATTCTAAGCTCTAAGTTCTAGATCTAAGCTCTAGATTTAAGCTCTAAACTATAGAGGATAATATTACCATCACTACCACCCTTCACCCCTATCCAATCAATCAGCCATCCTAAGTTAAAGATATTTGTTGTTTCTTGAATGATTTGCTGTCATAACGCTATTTGATAGAAGACATATTTTTCACTTGAGAGAGGGAGAGACATTTCTCTAGGAAAACAAAGACTAAGTTGTGAAAGGCATGGCCTATATCTCTTTGGTGCCTTAAGGGTAGTCAGATGCACACTTATATATATACTGTATATATTTATATATTATATATATATAAAATATTCTTGCAAGCTTGAGTTTGCAGTTTTTCAAACACTACAAAGAGCAAATTTCACACCATCACCAGTGTCTTTATTTCTACAGTGATAAGACTTTTTATTAGGGATCTCATTTCCTTTCTTTCGCTACACAAAATTCTCATTACGGCCACAGAGCAATTGATAGGGCAGCTGTTTGAAAACAGGTCTAATTTTCACATTAGGGTTTTAAATAAATTAGAAACTATTTGAGGCTATGAAAATGTCCTTGAGTTTGGCACCTGAACTCTGGTGGAATGCTGATACATTCTGATCTATCACGGGAATTACACTTAGAAGAGGGAAAGCCATTTAGTCATCTGTCCTTTTTCCACTCAACAGAAATCTGAAAGATACATCTTTAAAGATGTATCTTTCAGATTTCAGAATACTTAAAGGTTTATCTAAATTCTAAAAATTTAAAAGGCAATTGTGGGCTATTTTTATCTTCTAATATATTGAAATAAAGTTTCGTGTCTAGGGCTGGGAGCCAGGACTGACCTTTTCTTTGTTTCTTTCTCTTTGTTTCCACCTGTGCTTTTGTAACTTGTCAGGTAAACTTGACCAAACCATGTTACCATGCTGTGCCTTGGTTTACCTTTTTTGTAAAATGGGTTTAACAATACTTACCTACCTCACAGGGGTGTTGTGAGGCTCTAATCATTTGCTTCTTCATTCTTTCCTGTATTCTCTGTATGTCCAGCGCTTTGTAGCCATGGGAGGAAAGGAAATATAAAAGTATACCATGTTAATAGAAGGCTGCTGTACCCAGAAGCCTTGTTTTCTAGCAAGGAAATGCTACCTTGCTGTAAATACTTATAACCTTGTATTTGGAAATGAGAAATAGGTTTATATTTGCAGACCTCTCAAAAAATCACATCATTTGACCAAAGAATAATTTAAGACACACAGAGTAGACATATCTTTGACTTATGTTTTCATCCTGACCAACTTGGATTTCTAATAATTTTTATCAGTAATTTGAAAAGGTTTAGATTGATTTTGGCCAAATATGCCAACTCTGAGTGACAGGCAACGATTTGGGATTTAAGATGCACTTTCAGTACAGATTTGTTATTTTCCCTGGCGTATCAGATTAAGCTAATGGTGGTATTTTTTCAGTCAAACAGCCACCAATCTGAAAATGTATTTCCTATGTTGATTCTGAACTTCTTTTATTAAGAAGGAAGCCCATCTTATACATTTTGCTTTCATCAGTTGATTCCCTCTTCTTTTAACATACTATTAAAACATTTCTTACTGAATGGTTTGTGTAGGCTGGCTGAACAACACACATTATTTGCTTCCTAAAGTATTCTTCAACTAATTCTTTTGTCCCACTAGCTGCTGCAGATTATCAAGTTTCAAAGGAACAGTGTATCCTAACAGATTAAAACATTCTTTGTGAAATGAGTGCAGTCCAAGAAATTGGTGAACTTTTGGAGTTTGGGGAGAACAGCTAAAAGAGGATTTGGGTTATATAGTGCAGGGAAGAGACATCATACGTGAAAAGATTTTGCTAAAAAGGGGGAAATCTTAGAAGAGGGAGTAAAGAGATAGAGGATCATGTAAAACAAGGTCATTTGAAACTTGCATCCTGACATTCATTTCCAGTGATGAAGAGAAAAGCCTGAACCCATAACCCCAGTGCTGGATGAAATTAGGCAATTTTACCCAACACCTGAGCAAGTGCTGTCCAGAAATATCATAGAGTAACCAGTGCTGTCCACCACAGGAGCTTTTATTGCTAGTGAATCAATACCACAGACATCTATTATGTAAGCATCTGATGGAGAAATGTACACAGGGTACAAGCACTCAATTTTGTTCATTCGTTATTGATTAAAAAAATAGAAGTTTGATATGTGATTTGGAGGAGTAGCCTTCTGGCTCCTAAACCAGGTGTGAACAGAGGGCCTCAGGGACACAAAATTCAAAGGCATATCCCTGTTCCTTATCATCTATACCCAGATAACAGATGAATACATACAAACTATCTGTCTGTGTCCCCAGTTCCCCCCCCCAAACAAGGCGCTGATTTGTAGGGTACTTGGCAGGTTACATCAAGCAGGAAGAAGTGACCGGATAAAAAAGGGAATGACATTTAGGGTATAAAGATCTCATAAGAAATGTAATATGTAAATTATATCTTGCTTTATGATGTAAAATATACATTGTTTGCGCTAGAATAGAAATGATTCCTTTTCAATAAAAAGAAAGAAGGATACTACTATGTTTGCTGAGTCTGCTGGTTCTTTTCTCTTTGACCTTCAAAAACACATCTGCTAAGATCTAAGATTGCACTCAGAAAAGAGTGAAGGTAAGAGGGATTTATGAACAAGAGAACTTCTATCAGAGTGTAATAATATTTTCTAAAAAAGGGAAATAATCTATTGTTCTCACAAACAAAGACAAATGGTGGGAGAAAGAGGGGACTTTTTTAGTATAATGGATAAGTGTAAAGTGGATCTTTTAGGAGAGTTTTGCTATTTTTCATCCACATCTTTAGTATCCACAATAACAGATATCATTAGACAAAACAGATTTTATATAAAGCACAGCCTTTTCTTTTAGAAAAAAGAAGTAACAAAGTAAAATTTCTTAAGCACCTATTGTTATAGCATTGTGTGTGGTAACTGGTGGAGGCGTGATAGAAAAACTAAATAGGAATCGAGTTCTTTCATACAAATTAAAATCTGATTTAAAAGGCAACTACAGCGTGAACAAATTTATGCAGTAGTTCAAGACAATAAATTAATGTGTCAAAGAAATAGAGCAGATGGGAGTTCAGAAGAGGAAGCAAGAAAACACTGTGAACTGGAATGGGAGAGGGTTTCACGGAGGAACTGGGACTTGAGTTTCATCAGCAAGGATTTGGGCAGGAGAAGGGAAAGTGATGACTTTCAGGTAGGGGGAGTGGTATGCAGAAGAAAGGAAGAAGGCAGGGATACGGGAATGAGGAATTTGTTCCAGGAGCACGGCAAGATGGGCCTAGATGGGATGGAGAATTTATTTTCAAGCAGAGTAGAAGAAAACACTGAAGACTGAAGCTGAGTCTTCATCTTGCAAGGTATTATGTGTCAGACAAAGGAGTGTGGACTTTTCCTCAGGCCATAGAGATTCATTGAAAGTTATAAAGCAGGAAAAAAAAATGCCATGCAAAAAATACTTCTTTAGCAGGATTGTTGTGGTAAAAGAATAAACTAGCGCAGAACAGAAACTGGAAGCAGAACAGAGAGAAGGGGAACAAAAAACAAAGGATGAATAAGAAATATCTTGCAAGGAAAGAATCAATAGGACTTTATGATGGGAGAAAGAGAATGGAGTCAAAGACAACCCTGATTTGAAACCTGGGGACTAGGGGGATGAATCACTGACAAAAATCAACAAAAATGGGAGAGACCCAATTACAGGAGAAGATAATTGCAGTTTTAGATGTATTATATAGTACCATTTGAAAACTGAAATGTAGGGACTTCCCTGGCAGTCCAGTGGTTAAGACTCTACGCTTTCACTGCAGGGGGCATGGGTTTGGTCCCTACTCAGGGAACTAAGATCCCACATGCTGAGTGGCATGGCCAAAAATACAAAACAAAAAACTGAAATATAAGTGTCCAGTAAGTGAGGAAGTAGGGCTTGGAACCAAGGTCAAGGATGATAGAATTTTGGGATTCATCTTTAAGGAGGTGACACCTTGAGGTACAAGTGTGAATAAGTTCTTCGAGAAGAGAAAGTGTCATTGTGACTCAAATAAATATTTTAATAAGTGGCTGTTGGAAGTAGTTTAGCCCACGGAGAAAGACAGGACTTTGAAGAACATCTCCAATTAGGGAGAGAGTTACTGAAAGCAATTTACAAGGAGATTTTTGAGAAATAAGAGAGAGGTCAGCTTGTTTGTTATCCCAGAGTTAAGGAAAGAGAAGTTTTCAAAAAGAAGGGAATGCTTAATATACTCAAATGCTGTAGAGCAGACCAGCTAACTGGGGGTGGGGAAAAGGCCATTGGGTTAGTGATTTTCTAGAGTACAGTGTACTAGAGTGCTGAAAGAAGAAGGTACATTTTGGCAAGTTATGGTAAGAAGAAGTGCTTTAAAAAAAATGGAAGCAAAAAAAAAAAAAATGGAAGCAGTGGCTATAGACCACTTGCTTGAGACTTTTGGGATTGAAAGTGTATTAATAAGGATCCTGGGGCTTCCCTGGTGGCACAGTGGTTGAGAATCTGCCTGCCAATGCAGGGGACACGGGTTCGAGCCCTGGTCTGGGAAGATCCCACATGCCGCAGAGCAGCTGGGTCCGTGAGTCACAGCTACTGAGCCTGCGCATCTGGAGCCTGTGCTCCGCAACAAGAGAGGCCGCGATAGTGAGAGGCCCGCGCACCACGATGAGGAGTGGCCCCGCTTGCCGCAACTAAAGAAAGCCCTCGCACAGAAACGAAGACCCAACACAGCCATAAATAAATAAATAAATAAATAAATAAATAAATAAATAAATAAAAATTAAGGATCCTTTTGGTGGCAGAAACTTATCGCACTAGTTCAAATTACAAAGAGCTTTACTTAAAGGACACTAGGGTTGCCCACTGAACCCAGAGAAACACTGCTGGAGCCAGAGTAGCCCTTGGGATCCCAGACACTGGAATGAGGCCCATACCCTTAGACCTGGCAAAGTCCACACACCCTGCCTTGGGTCTCATTAGCACTCCTCTGACTGTGCAAATAGTCTATGGGGCCAGATGGATGTGCCCACCTGGAATCTGCACCACTCATTGTAGACCATCCTTCAGGCACTTGGGATTTGGAATTTCCTGTCAGAATGATCTGGAACCTGCTTTCAGGGTTTCCATAGGCCTCCTTTCCTGGGACCACTGTTTTTGGGGGATGGGGTATGTAGATTGTCCTAGGATATGTGTGCTGCAGTTGCCACCTGTGTGCGCATGTCTACTTTTGGTGTGGGATGGGGCTGAGGTGAGAAGGGAAGTGGGTAGGCCACAGGCTGGGGGCTAGGTCCTGGCCCTTCCCTACACTGCCATGTTGTGAAAGAAATTACAAAGCAAACAGTCTGAGAATTCTGGATGTGAACCTGGTTCTTCTGGTCATTATGGAAGGATTCATTAATGGAGGAGAGTGGAACATAATTGTTTAGTGGTTTGTTAGCCTGATTTATAATATAAGTGTGTGGATGTAAATATGCGGACCTTCATTTGTACTCTTGCCTGGGTATGGCTCTAGCATCCCCATGGATGAGAGACCTGGCTTGGCTGCCTTTTGATTTAATTTCTGGACACTCCATTAACTAGAAATCAGTGCCAGAAAGCTTTTTGAGTCATAAATTTTGAATCTGAACCCATCCTGACCCCAGTTTTTTTTTTTCTCTTAGAAATAGGACTCAGAGTTTTGTGCATCTGTAGGACTTCAGCTTGAAGGCTTCTTTCAAATCTTCCTTGGGACAGGGTGACAGGAGAGTTTTGAACAGAGCTAATCTGCCCCCTATCAACCAACATGCCAATTTATTGTGATTTACATGGGCTGGGGTTTGATACCTTACATCAGGTCTATGGGGAGAGAGAACAGCAGAGAGCTTTGAGAAGGGGCTGAGAAGGGAGATTTCAGTTATTGCTTTAGCTCCTCTTAAGCCCATGTACTTTCCACTGTGTTTCAAACTTCCTGACTTTGCTTAAAAAGGGGAAATTTCTGTTACAGTTCACAGAGTTTGCTATGGTCTGACCCTCGGGAGTCTTGGAGATCTGGCAATGGGTTGAGATCCTCCTGGTTGCACAGAATACCTCAGGTCATGGAGTTCTAGATGTGAGGGCCTATAATAAATGACACTCCTCTTTTACTTACCCATTTCTATACTGTTAGGTACATTTCTGTTGCAAGTGGCAGAAACCCAACCGAAATTAGGTTGAGGCAGTATAATTAGGGTATTTATTAGATGGATGGGAGGTAGGCCAGAGGAAGAAAAGAGGAGCCATGGGAATCAGGGTAGCTCTGAGAAGCTCAGCTACCGGAAGAGACCTGACATCACCAGAACCCTCTGTCTCTCATCTCTGCAGGGAAATTTTCTCCATGGAGTAAGGAAAGTGGCTGCTGACAGAGGCAGACTTACATCCCTTCAGCTTTAGCAGAAAGATCTGAGAAACCAGCTCTTGTTATAAATATCCTGAGAGAGGACTTTAATGTCCTGTCTTGGTTTATGCACACTCATGACCCAATCATTGTGCCCTGGGGGTGGAGGTGTACTGAGTCTCCAGACCAGGGGTGTCTGCCTTTTTCAGGCACCACTTGAGCACCAGTGAACTCCTCTTGTCCTCACTTCTACCTGTAGTCACTACTGAAACACTCAGTCCCCAGCATATTTCCAAAGTCTTGTAGACAGAACATCAACTAAACCAATGTATAAATGCTCCCCACTTTCATTTTCAGGCATACAGTTATTGGACATCAGTCCCCATAGCAGTGGTGGCCACCTTGATAATGGATCCTTGTGTTGGTTTCCCTTTTTTCCTTTTTATTCCTTAAGCCCCTCAATCCTGCTCCCTGGGATCATTCTCCAAATAAACTACCTGCATGTCAGCCATTACCTCCATCTGTGCTTTTTTTTGGGCGGGGGAGGGCTCTGACTAATACGAAGCTCTATTCTCTTTTGCTAGGGGCATCCTCGCCAAAACTATGTGGATTGAGTATTGGGGACCTGTTGTTACCAGATGAAAGAGAAGGAAATGAAATGTAGGCAGATAAAAAAAACACAAGCAGGTTGTCCCGAGCAAGGAAAGAGAGAGAAACATTTTTGACTATAAATTGCTTTCCATCTCAATTGGTATTAACTCTTTCTTCTCACTAATGTTGGCAAATGTTTGCTGCAAATACTTCAGTTAAAATCATACCAATTCCTTTCCTCATTCTTGTAGCAGAGACAGCTAGCATTTCAACAAAGTCCATTTACTCTTCTTTCTGTGCACATGGGTAAGTCTCATTCCCCAGCATCCCTTGCAGTAAGGTGTGGTCTTGTGACTAATTTTCAGACAATGGAATGAGAGAAGCGGTATTTGACAACTTCAGTCCTGGCTCATAGCTCCCATCTATGCTTTTCCTTGCTCTTCTTCCCTCTGGCTGCCTGATATGACAGCCTCTGATAAACATTGGGAACCACATTTTAAGGATGGTAAAGCAACAGTCAACTTGGGACTTGGAAAAGTGACTTCAGGAAGCAACGCTGCAACTCTCACTGACCTGGAAACATTCTGGAGTGTTATATGGTGGGGAAATAAAGCTTTACTCTGTCAGTCCATTACATGACAAGGTCTATTTGTTAACTGCAACTCAGCCCAACCTAATACCTCCTCCCCCTTTCTCCTCCCTTTCCATTCTTCCTTCCTTCAATATCACATGCATTTCAAGATCCTTGCAACTCATTGACTTACTGTTTTCCATGAGCATACATTCTTATTCTCCCATACTGGACATTTGAATATTATAATATATAGTTTTATAGCATCTTGTGCCCTTTGGATAATACCTAATTAATTGAATATTGTAGTAAATGAGTACACTAAATATCACTTTCAATAAATTAGTGCCGGACACTCTGGAGTTCCTGGAAAATATCTCAAAATGTTATTCTAGTTATAAAAAGGCAGCATTCTTGAAAGTAAGATAGCCAGGTCATCTACAAATTGAAGACATCTGAAAACTATTTCTTAGAGCCACATATTTATTTGCTTAGTGTCACTCAGTTACTCAGAGGTAAAATAAGGCTAGCAATCCTGGACAGCTAGAGAAACTCACACATGTGCACAGAAAGATGTGAACAGAAATGTTCATTATAGCACGGTTTGCAATAATAAAATATTGGAAACAAATAAAATGTCCATCAAAGAGAGAATAAACAAACTGTGATATATTCATACAATGGAATATTATTCAGAAATAAAAAATGAATAACTGAGAAATGGCTACACATATCTACTTGGGGACCTCTCAGAAACATAACTTTGAGAAGAAAAAATAAAAGTTGCAGAAGGATATATGACACTATTTATATAAAGTTTAAAAATGCACACTAAAATCACATATTGTTTATAAACACAGATGCATGTGGTAAAAATACACATACATATAAATAAATAAAAAGATGAAATGAAAAACAATTTCAGAATACTATTTCAGAAAAGGCAATATCTGAGTAAGGAGGTAAGGCATAGGATTGGAAGGGGCACACTGGGTGCTTCAAGTAAATCAGAACTACTTGATTTCTTAAAAAATATGAAGGTGCCTGCTCTTCTGGTGAGATGGGGCTGGGAGACGCTCTCCTCACCTCCTTGCCTGGGTGGGCATTCAGGCTCTAGGGCCAACAGAAAATCTTGTTTGAGGGTCCCACTGTGTTCCCCGGTCAGAGTGCTGCAGCTGAGGAGAGTGGCTGCTTGGGAATACTGCTCAGGCACTGCAGAAAGCCTTCTTGGAATCTGACATGTTATCACTTTGGGACCGTTGGCCTGCTGTTCCTGACTTGGCCACATGAAGGCTCAGACTGTTCCAGTCTCTGAACTGAAGAGAACCAACACTATTAGCATATCTCTCACCACCATGAATGCAAGGTATTTCAATGAAGAGTATCAGGAGGACATCTACAAATCCTAGACTGGCATGTACAAGTTCTGAGGAATGGTAGAATAACCCAATGTATCTGGGTGACATTTGGAGACAGCTGGGACAGAGCTACAACAGGGCAATGGCTGACACCCAACTCATAGCCCACCTTCTCCAGCCATGTGGCTGACAGGGTCTTGGTGCTCTGGCCGGCTGTCAGGCCTGAGCCTCCGAGGTGGGAGAGCTGAATTCAGGACATTATCCACCAGAGACCTCCCAGCCCCACATAATATCAATGGGCGAGAGCTCTCCCAGTGATCTCTGTCTCAATGCTAAGACCCAGCTCCACTCAACGACCAGCAAGCTCCAGTGCTGGACACCCTATGCCAAACAACTAGCAAGACAGGAACACAAACCCACCCATTAGCAGAGAGGCTGCCTAAAATCATTTTAAGGTCACAGACACCCCAAACCACATCACCAGATGCAGTCCTGCCCACCAGAAAGACAAGATCCAGTCTCATCCACCAGAACACAGGCACCAGTCCCCTCCAACAGGAAGCCTACACAACCCACTGAACCAAACTTACCCACTGGGGGCAAACACCAAAAACGACAGGAACTACGAACCAGCAGCCTGCGAAAAGGAGACGCCAAACACAGTAAGTTAAGCAAAATGAGAAGACAGAGAAATACACAGCAGATGAAGGAACAAGGAAAAACCCACCAGACCAAACAAATGAAGAGGAAATAGGTAGTCTACCTGAAAAAGAATTCAGAGTAATCACAGCAAAGATAATCCCAAATATTGGAAATAGAATGGAGAAAATACAAGAAACGTTTAACAAGGACCTAGAAGAACTAAAGTGCAAACAAACAATGATGAATAACACAATAAACTAAATTAAAAATTCTCTAGAAGGAATCAATAGCAGAATAACTGAGGCAGAAGAATGGATAAGTGACCTAAAAGATAAAATAATGGAAATAACTACCATAGAGCAGAATAAAGAAAAAAGAATGAAAAGAATTGAGGACAGCCTCAGAAAACTCTGGGACAACATTAAACACACCAACATTCAAATTATAGGGGTCCCAGAAGAAGAAGAGAAAAAGAAAGGGACTGAGAAAATATTTGAAAAGATTATACTTGAAAACTTCTTTAATATGGGAAAAGATATAGTCATTCAAGTCCAGGAAGCACAGAGAGTCCCATACAGGATATATCCGAGGAGAAACACACCAAGACACATATTAGTCAAACTATCAAAAATTAAGTAAAAAGAAAAAACATTAAAAGCAGCAAGGGAAAAACAACAAATAACACACAAGGGAATCCCCATAAGGTTAACAGCTGACCTTTCAGCAGAAACTCTGCAAGCCAGAAGGGAGTGGTAGGACATGTTTAAAGTGATGGAGGTCTGGGCAAGATGGCGGAAGAGTAAGACGTGGAGATCACCTTCCTTCCCACAGATACAGTAGAAATACATCTACACGTGGAACTGCTCCTACAGAACACCTACTGAACGCTGGCAGAAGACGTCAGACCTCCCAAAAGGCAAGAAACTCCCCATGTACTTGGGTAGGGCAAAAGAAAAAAGAAATAACAGAGACAAAAGAATAGGGATGGGACCTGCACCAGTGGGAGGGAGCCGTGAAGGAGTAAAGATTTCCACACATTAGGAAGCCCCGTCGCGGGCAGAGACTGCGGGTGGCGGAGGGGGGAAGCTTCAGAGCCACGGAGGAGAGCGCAGCCACAGGGGTGCAGAGGGCAAAGCGGAGAGATTCCTGCACGGAGGATCGGCGCCGAGCAGCACTCACCAGCCCAAGAGGCTTGTCTGCTCAGTCGCCGGGGCGAGCGGGGGCTGGGAGCTGAGGCTCGGGCTTTGGTCGGATCGCAGGGAGAGGACTGGGGTTGGCGGCGTGAACACAGCCTGAAGGGGTTAGTGCACCATAGCTAGCCGGGAGGGAGCCCGAGAAAAAGTCTGCAGCTGCCAAACAGGCAAGAGACTTTTTCTTGCCTCTTTGTTTCGCGGCGCGCAAGGAGAGGGGATTCAGAGCGCCACCTAAATGAGCTCCAGAGATGGGCGCGAGCCGCGGTTATCAGCGCGGACCCCAGAGGCGGGCGTGAGACGCTAAGGCTGCTGCTGCTGCCACCAAAAAGCCTGTGTGTGAGCACAGGTCACTCTCCACACCGCCCCTCCCAGGAGCCTGTGCAGCCTGCCACTGCCAGGCTCCTGTGATCCAGGAACGACTTCCCCGGGAGAACGCACAGCGCACCTCAGGCTGCTGCAACGTCACGCCGGCCTATGCCGCCACAGGCTCGCCCCGCATCCGTACCCTTTCCTCCCCCCAGCCTGAGTGAGCCAGAGCCCCCGAAGCAGCTGCTCCTTTAACCCCGTCCTGTCTGGGCGGGGAACAGACGCCCTCAGGCGACCTACATGCAGAGGCAGGTCCAAATCCAAAGCTGAACCCTGGGAGCTGTATGAACAAAGAAGAGAAAGGGAAATCTCTCCCGGCAGCGTCAGAAGCAGCGGATTAAAGCTCCACAAACAACTTGATGTGCCTGCACCTGTTGAATACCTGAATAGACAACGAATCATCCCAAATTCAGGAGGTGGACTTTGGGAGCAGGATATATTAATTTTTCCCCTTTTCCTTTTTTTGTGAGTGTATATGTGTATGCTTCTGGGTGAGATTTTGTCTGTATAGTTCTGCTTTCACCATTAGTCCTAGTGTTAGGTCCGTCCTTTTTTTTTTTTTTTTTTACTTTTACTTAAAACAGTTTTTTTTCCTAATAAATGTTTTCTTAATAATTTTTCCTTATTTTCTATTTTTAGAAATTAAAAAAATTTTTAATAAGTTTTTTTCATATTTTTTATTTTAAAAAATTAATAAATCTATTTTTAAAAATTAAAAAAAATTTTTTAAATAAATTTATTCTTAATTTTTTTCTTATTTTTTATTATAATAGCTTTATTTTATTTTATTTTATCCTCTTTCTTTCTTTCTATTTTTTTCTCCCTTTTATTCTGAGCCGTGTGGATGAAAGGCTCTTGGTGCTCCACCCAGGCATCAGGGCTGTGCCTCTGAGGTGGGAGAGCCAACTTCAGGACACTGGTCCACAAGAGACCTCCCAGCTCCACGTAATACCAAACGGCAAAAATCTCTCAGAGATCTCCATCTCAACATCAAGACCCAGCTTCACTCAACGACCAGCAAGCTACAGTGGTGGACACCCTATGCCAAATAACTAGCAAGACAGGAACACAGCCCCATCCATTAGCAGAGAGGCTGCCTAAAATCATAATAAGGCCACAGACACCCCAAAACACACCACCAGACGTGGACGTGCCCACCAGAAAGACAAGATCCAACCTCATCCACCAGAACACAGGCACTAGTCCCCTCCACCAGGAAGCCTACACAACCCACTGAACGAACCTTAGCCACTGGGGACAGATACCAAAAACAACAGGAACTACGAACCTGCAGCCTGTGAAAAGGAGACCTCAAACACAGTAAGATAAGCAAAATGAGAAGACAAAAAAACACACAGCAGGTGAAGGAGCAGGGTCAAAACACACCAGACCTAACAAATGAAGAGGAAATAGGCAGTCTACCTGAAAAAGAATTCAGAATAATGATAGTAAAGATGATCCAAAATCTTGGAAATAGAATAGACAAAATGCAAGAAACATTTAACAAGGACGTAGAAGAACTAAAGAGGAACCAAGCAACGATGAAAAACACAATAAATGAAATCAAAAATACTCTAGACGGGATCAATAGCAGAATAACTGAGGCAGAAGAACGGATAAGTGACCTGGAAGATAAAATAGTGGAAATAACTACTGCAGAGCAGAATAAAGAAAAAAGAATGAAAAGAACTGAGGACAGTCTCAGAGACCTCTGGGACAACATTAAATGCACCAACATTCGAATTATAGGGGTCCCAGAAGAAGAAGAGAAAAAGAAAGAGACTGAGAAAATATTTGAAGAGATTATAGTTGAAAACTTCCCTAATATGGGAAAGGAAATAGTTAATCAAGTTCTGGAAGCACAGAGAGTCCCATACAGGATAAATCCAAGGAGAAACACGCCAAGACACATATTAATCAAACTATCAAAAATTAAATATAAAGAAAACATATTAAAAGCAACAAGGGAAAAACAACAAATAACACACAAGGGAATCCCCATAAGGTTAACAGCTGACCTTTCAGCAGAAACTCTGCAAGCCAGAAGGGAGTGGCAGGATATACTTAAAGTCATGAAGGAGAAAAACCTACAACCAAAGTTACTCTACCCAGCAAGGATCTCATTCAGATTTGATGGAGAAATTAAAAACTTTACAGACAAGCAAAAGCTGAGAGAGTTCAGCACCACCAAACCAGCTTTACAACAAATGCTAAAGGAACTTCTCTAGGCAAGAAACACAAGAGAAGGAAAACACCTACAATAACAAACCCAAAATATTTAAGAAAATGGGAATAGGAACATACATATCGTTAATTACCTTAAATGTAAATGGATTAAATGCTCCCACCAAAAGACACAGACTGGCTGAATGGATATAAAAACAAGACCCATATATATGCTGTCTACAAGAGACCCACTTCAGACCTAGAGACACATACAGACTGAAGGTGAGGGGATGGAAAAAGATATTCCATGCAAATGGAAATCAAAAGAAAGCTGGAGTAGCAATTCTCATATCAGACAAAATAGACTTTAAAATAAAGACTATTACAAGAGGCAAAGAAGGTCACTATATAATGATCAAGGGATCGATCCAAGAGGAAGGTATAACAATTGTAAATATATATGCACCCAACATAGGAGCACCTCAATACATAAGGCAAACACTAACATCCATAAAAGGGGAAATCGACAGTAACACAATCATAGTAGGGGACTTTAACACCCCACTTTCACCAATGGACAGATCATCCAAAATGAAAATAAATAAGGAAACACAAGTTTTAAATGATACATTAAACAAGATGGACTTAATTGATATTTATAGGACATTCCACCCAAAAACAACAGAATACACATTTTTCTCAAGTGCTCATGGAACATTCTCCAGGATAGACCATATCTTGGGTCACAAATCAAACCTTGGTAAATTTAAGAAAGTGGAAATCGTATCAAGTATCTTTTCTGACCACAACGCTATGAGACTAGTTATTAATTACAGGAAAAGATCTGTAAAAAATACAAATGCATGGAGGCTACACAATACACTACTTAATAACGAAGTGATCACTGAAGAAATCAAAGGGGAAATCAAAAAATACATAGAAACAAATGACAATGGAGACACGACGACCCAAAACCTATGGGATGCAGCAAAAGCAGTTCTAAGAGGGAAGTTTATAGCAATACAAGCCTACATCAAGAAACAGGAAACATCTCGAATAAACAACCTAACCTTGCACCTAAAGCAATTAGAGAAAGAAGAACAAAAAAACCCCAAAGCTAGCAGAAGGAAAGAAATCATAAAGATCAGACCAGAAATAAATGAAAAAGAAATGAAGGAAACAATAGCAAAAATCAATGAAACTAAAAGCTGGTTTTTCGACAAGATAAACAAAATTGATAAACAATTAGCCAGACTCATCAAGAGAAAAAGGGAGAAGACTCAAATCAATAGAATTAGAAATGAAAAAGGAGAAGTAACCACTGACACTGCAGAAATACAAACGATTATGAGAGATTACTACAAGCAACTCTATGCCAATAAAATGGACACCCTGGAAGAAATGGACAGATTCGTAGAAATGCACAACCTGCCGAGACTGAACCAGGAAGAAATAGAAAATATGAACAGACCAATCACAAGCACTGAAATTGAAACTGTGATTAAAAATCTTCCAACAAACAAAAGCCCAGGACCAGATGGCTTCACAGGCGAATTCTATCAAACATTTAGAGAAGAGCTAACACCTATCCTTCTCAAACTCTTCCAAAATATTACAGAGGGAGGAACACTCCCCAACTCATTCTACGAGGCCACCATAACCCTGATACCAAAACCAGACAAATATGTCACAAAGAAAGAAGACTACAGGCCAATATCACTGATGAACATAGATGCAAAAATCCTCAACAAAATACTAGCAAACAGAATCCAACAGCACATTAAAAGGATTATACACCCTGATCAAGTGGGGTTTATTCCAGGAATGCATGGATTCTTCAATATATGCAAATCAATCAACATGATACATCATATTAACAAATTGAAAGAGAAAAACCATATGATCATCTCAATAGATGCAGAGAAAGCTTTTGACAAAATTCAACACCCATTTATGATAAAAGCCCTGCAGAAAGTAGGCATAGAGGGAACTTTCCTCAACATAATAAAGGCCATGTATGACAAACCCACAGCCAACATTGTCTTCAATGGTGAAAAACTGAAACCATTTCCACTAAGATCAGGAACAAGACAAGGTTGCCCACTCTCACCACTATTATTCAACATAGTTTTGGAAGTGTTAGCCACAGCAATCAGAGAAGAAAGAGAAATAAAAAGAATCCAAATCGGAAAAGAAGAAGTAAAGCTGTCACTGTTTGCAGATGACATGATACTATACACAGAGAATCCTAAAGATGCTACCAGAAAACTCCTAGAGCTAATCAATGAATTTGGTAAAGTAGCAGGATACAAAATTAATGCACAGAAATCTCTTGCATTCCTATATACTAATGATGAAAAATCTGAAAGTGAAATTAAGAAAACACTCCCGTTTACCATTGCAACAAAAAGAATAAAATATCTAGGAATAAACCTACATAAGGAGACGAAAGACCTGTATGCAGAAAATTATAGGACACAGATGAAAGAAATTAAAGATGATAAAATAGATGGAGAGATATACCATGTTTTTGGATTGGAAGAATCAACATTGTGAAAATGACTATACTACCCAAAGCAATCTACAGATTCAATGCAATCCCTATCAAACTACCACTGGCATTTTTCACAGAACTAGAACAAAAAATTTCACAATTTGTATGGAGACACAAAAGACCCCGAATAGCCAAAGCAATCTTGAGAACGAAAAATGGAGCTGGAGGAATCAGGCTCCCTGACTTCAGACTATATTACAAAGCTACAGTAATCAAGACAATATGGTACTGGCACAAAAACAGAACTATAGATCAATGGAACAGGATAGAAAGCCCAGAGATAAACCCACGCACATATGGTCACCTTATCTTTGATAAAGGAGGCAAGCATATACAGTAGAGAAAAGACAGCCTCTTCAATAAGTGGTGCTGGGAAAATTGGACAGGTATATGTAAAAGTATGAAATTAGAACACTCTCTGACACCATACACAAAAATAAACTCAAAATGGATTAAAGACCTAAGTGTAAGGCCAGACACTATAAAACTCTTAGAGGAAAACATAGGCAAAACACTCTATGACATAAATCACAGCAAGATCCTTTTTAACCCAGCCCCTAGAGAAATGGAAATAAAAACACAAATAAACAAATGGGACCTAATGAAACTTAAAAGCTTTTGCACAGCAAAGGAAACCATAAACAAGACCAAAAGACAACCCTCAGAATGGGAGAAAATATTTGCAAATGAAGCAACTGACAAAGGATTAATCTCCAAGATTTACAAGCAGCTCATGCAGCTCAATAACAAAAAAACGAACAACCCAATCCAAAAATGGGCAGAAGACCTAAATAGACATTTCTCCAAAGAAGATATACAGATGGCCAACAGACACATGAAAGAATGCTCAACATCATTAATCATTAGAGAAATGCAAATCAAAACTACAATGAGGTATCATCTCACACCGGTCAGAATGGCCATCATCAAAAAATCTACAAACAATAAATGCTGGAGAGGGTGTGGAGAAAAGGGAACACTCTTGCATTGTTGGTGGGAATGTAAATTGATACAGCCACTATGGAGAACAGTATGGAGGTTCCTTAAAAAACTAAATATAGAACTACCATATGACCCAGCAATCCCACTACTGGGCATATACCCTGAGAAAACCATAATTCAAAAAGTGTCATGTAACAAAATGTTCATTGCAGCTCTATTTACAATAGCCAGGACATGGAAGCAACCTAAGTGTCCATCATCGGATGAATGGATAAAGAAGATGTGGCACATATATACAATGGAATATTACTCAGCCATAAAAAGAAATGAAATGGAGGTATTTGTAATGAGGTGGATGGAGTTAGAGTCTGTCATACGAGTGAAGTAAGTCAGAAAGAGAAAAACAAATACAGTATGCTAACACATATATATGGAATCTAAGGAAAAAAAAAAAAAAGGTCATGAAGAACCTAGTGGCAAGATGGGAATAAAGACACAGACCTACTAGAGAATGGACTTGAGGATATGGGAAGGGGGAAGGGTGAGATGTGACAGGGTGAGAGAGTGTCATGGACATATATACACTACCAAATGTAAAATAGATAGCTAGTGGGAAGCAGCTGCATAGCATAGGGAGATCAGCTCGGTGCTTTGTGACCACCTAGAGGGGTGGGATAGGGAGGGTGTGAGGGAGGGAGATGCAAGAGGGAAGAGATATGGGAACATATGTATATGTATAACTGATTCACTTTGTTATAAAGCAGAAACTAACACACCATTGTAAAGCAATTATACTTCAATAAAGATGTTTAAAACAATAAATAAATAAATAAAATAAAGTGATGGAAGGGAAAAACCTACAACCAAGATTACACTACCCAGCAATGATCTCATTCAGATTAGACAGAGAAATTACAATTTTTACAGACAAGTGAAAGCTAAGAGAATTCAGCACCACCAAACCAGGTTTACAACAAATGCTAAAGGAACTTCTCTAGGCAGGAAACACAAGACAAGGAAAAGACCTACAATAACAAACCCAACAATTAAGAAAATGGTAATAAGAACATACATATCGATAATTACATTAAATGTAAATAGATTAAATGCTCCAACCAAGACACATAGACTGGCTGAATGTATACAAAAACAAGACCGTATATATGCTGTCTACAAGAGACCAACTTCAGACCTAGGGACATATACAGACTGAAAGTGAGGGGATGAAAGCAGATATTCCATGCAAAAGGAAATCAAAAGAAAGCTGGAGCAGCAATTCTCATATCAGACAAAATAGACTTTAACACAAAGACTATTACAAGAAACAAAGAAGGACACTACATAATGATCAAGTGATCAATCCAAGAAGATATAAAAATTGTAAATATATATGCACCCAAAATAGGAGCACCTCAATACATAAGGCAAATGCTAACAACCATAAAAGGGGAAATCGACAGTAACACAATCATAGCAGGGGACTTTCTTCTTTCAGCAATGGACAGATCATCTAAAATGAAAATACATAAGGAAACATAAGCTTTAATTGACACATTAAACAAGATGGACTTAATTGATATTTATAGAATACTCCATCCAACACAACAGAATACACTTTCTTCTCAAGTGTTCATGGAACATTCTCCAGGATAGATCATATCTTGGGTCACAAATCAAGCCTTGGTAAATGTAAGAAAGTTGAAATAGTATCAAGTATCTTTTCTGACCACAATGCTATAAGACTAGATATCAATTACAGGAAAAAATCTGTAAAAAATACAAACACATGGAGACTAAACAATACACTACTAAATAACCAAGAGATTACTGAAGAAATCAAAGAGGCAATCAAAAAATACCTAGAAACAAATGACAATGAAAACATGATGACCTAAAACCTATGGGATGCAGCAAAAGCCATTTTAAGACGGAAGTTTATAGCAATAAAATCTTACCTCAGGAAACAAGAAAAATCTCAAATGAACCACCTAAACTTACACCTAAGCAATTAAGGAAGGAAGAACAAAAACAAACCCAAAGTTAATAGAAGGGAAGAAATCATTAAGATCAGATCAGAAATCAATGAAGGAAATGATAGCAAAGATCAATAAAATTAAAAGCTGGTTCTTTGGGAAGATAAACAAAATTGATAAACCATTAGCCAGACTCATCAAGAAAAAAAGGGAGAAGACTCAAATCAATAGAATTAGAAATGTAAAAGGAGAAGTAACAACTGACACTGCAGAAATACGAAGGATCATGAGAGATTACTACAAGCAACTATATGCCAAAAAAATGGACAACCTGGAGGAAATGGACAAATTCGTTGACAAGCACAACCTACCGAGACTGAACCAGGAAGAAATAGAAAATATAAACAGAAAAATCACAACCACTGAAATGGAAACTGTGATTAAAAGTCTTCCAACATGGGGAGGGTGGGAGGGAGGGAGATTTGGGAGGGAGGAGATATGGGGATATATGTATATGTATAGCTGATTCACTTTGTTATAAAGCAGAAACTAACACACCATTGTGAAGCACTTATACTTCAATAAAGATGTTTAAAAAAAAAAAAAAAAGTCTTCCAACATACGAAAGCCCAGGACCAGATGCCTTTGCAGGTGAATTCTATCAAACATTTAGAGAAGAGTTAACACCTATCCTTCTCAAACTCTTCCAAAATATAGCAGAGGGAGGAACACTCCCAATTTCATTCTACGAGGACACCGGCACCCTGATACTAAAACCAGACAAAGATGTCACAAAGAAAGAAAACTAGAGGTCAATATCACCGATGAACATTGACGCAAAAATCCTCAACAAAATACTAGCAAACAGGATACAACAGGACATTAAAATGATCATACACCCTGATCAAGTGGGGTTTATCCCAGGAATACAAGGATTCTTGAATATATGCAAATCAATCAATGTGATACATCAAATTAACAAATTGAAGGATAAAAACCATATGATCATCTCAATAGATGCAGAAAAAGCTTTTGACAAAATTCAACATCCATTTATGATAAAAACCCTAGAGAAAGTAGGCATAGAGGGAACTTACCTCAACATGATAAAGACCATATATGACAAACCGACAGCCAACATCATTCTCAATGGTGAAAAACTAAAACCATTTCCACTAAGATCAGGAACAAGACAAGGTTGCCCACTCTCACCACTATTATTCAACATAGCTTTGGAAGTTTTAGCCACAGCAATCAGAGAAGAAAAAGAAATAAAAGTAATCCAAATCGGAAAAGAAGAAGTTAAGCTGTCACTGTTTGCAGATGACATGATACTATACATAGACAATCCTAAAGACACTACCAGAAAACTACTAGACTTTAACAATGAATTTGGTAAAGTAGCAGGATACAAAATTAACTAACAGAAATCTCTTGCATTCCTATACACTAATGATGAAAAATCTGAAAGAGAAATTCAGGACAGACTCATATGTATTGTTGCAACAAAAAGAATAAAATACCAAGGAATAAACCTACCTAAGGAGACAAAACACCTGCATGCAGAAAATTATAAGACACTGATGAAAGAAATTAAAGATGATACAAACAGATGAAGAGATATACCATGTCCTTGTTTTAGAAGAATCAACATTGTGAAAATGACTCTACTGCCCAAAGCAATCTACAGATTCAATGCAATCCCTATCAAACTACCAATGGCATTTTTCACAGAATTAGAACCAAAAGTTTCACAATTTGTATAGAAACACAAAAGATCTCGAAAGGCCAAAGCAATCTTGAGAAAGAAAAATGGAGCTGGAGGAATCAGGCTCCCTGACTTCAGACTATACTACAAAGCTACAGTAATCAAGACAGTATGGTACAGGCACAAAAACAGAAATATAGCTCAATGGAACAAGGAAGAAAGCACAGGGATAAACCCACGCTCATATGGTCACCTTATTTTTGAAAAAGGAGGCAAGAATATACAATGGAGGACAGACAGCCTCTCCAGGAAGTGGAGCTGGGAAAACTGGACAGCTACATGTAAAAGAATGAAATTAGAACACTCCCTAACACTATACACAAAAATAAATGCAAAATGGATGAAACACCTAAATGTAAGGCCAGACATTATAAAACTCTTAGAGGAAAACATAGGCAGAACACTCTATGACATAAATCACAGCAACATCCTGTTTGACCCACCTCCTAGAGAAAGGGAAATAAAAACAAAAATAAACCAGTGGTACCTAATGAAACTTAAAAGCTTTTGCACAGCAAAGGAAACCATAAAGAAGACTAAAAGACAACCCTCAGAATGGGAGAAAATATTTGCAAATGAAACAAAAGACAAAGGATTAATCTCCAAAATATACAAACAACTCATGGAGCTCAATATAAAAAAAATAAATAATCCAATCCAAAAATGGGCAGAATACCAAAATAGACATTTCTCCAAAGGAGATATGCAGATTGCCAACAAACACATGAAAGGATGCTCAACATCACTAATCATTAGAGAAATGCAAATCAAAACTAAAATGAGGTATCACCTCACACCAGTCAGAATGGCCATCATCAAAAAATCTACAAACAATAAATGCTGGAGGGGGTGTGGGGAAAAGGGAACCCTCTTGCATTGTTGGTGGGAATGTAAATTGATACAGCCACTATGGAGAACAGTATGGAGGTTACTTAAAAACTAAAAATAGAACTACCATATGACCCAGCAATCCCACTACTGGGCATATACCCTGAGAAAACCATAATTCAAAAAGAGTCATGTGCCACAATGTTCATTGCAGCTCTATTTACAATAGCCAGGACATGGAAGCAACCTAAGTGTCCATCGACAGGTGAATGAATAAAGAAGATGGGGCACATATATACAATGGAATATTACTCAGCCATAAAAAGGAACAAAACTGAGTTATTTGTAGTGAGGTGGATGGACCTAGAGTCTGTCATACAGAGTGAAGTAAGTCAGAAAGAGGAAAACAAATACCGTATGCTAACACATATATATGGAATCTATTTTAAAAAAAAGTTCTGAAGAACCTAGGGGCAGGATAGGAATAAAAACGCCTATGTAGAGAATGGACTTGAGGATATGAGGAGGGGTAAGGGTAAGCTGGGACGAAGTGAGAGAGTGGCCTGGACTTATATATGCTAACAAATGTAAAATAGATTGCTATTGCGAAGCAGCCGCGTAGCACAGGGAGATCAGCTCGGTGCTTTGTGACCACCTAGAGGGGTGGGAAAGGGAGGGTGGGAGGGAGACCCAAGAGGGAGGAGATATGGGGATATATGTGTATGTATAACTGATTCACTTTGTTATAAAGCAGAAACTAACACCATTGTAAAGTGATTATACTCCAATAAAAATATTTTTAAAAAATCTCTTAGAGGAAAACATTGGCTGAACACTCTATGACATAAATCACAGCAACATCTTTTTTGACCCACCTACTAGAGCAAGGGAAATAAAAACAAAAATAAACAAATGGGACCTAATGAAGCTTAAAAGCTTTTGCACAGCACAGAAACTATAACCAAGACTAAAAGACAACCCTCAGAATGGGAGAAAATATTTGCAAACGAATCATTGGACAAATCATTAATCTCCAAAATATACAAGGAGCTCATGCTGCTCAATATCAAAAAACAAACAACCTATTCAAAAAATGGGCAGAAGACCTAAACAGACATTTCTCCAAAGAAGATATACAGATTGTCAACAAACACATGAAAGGATGCTCAACTTCACAAATCATTAGAGAAATGCAAATCAAAACGACAATGAGGTATCACCTCACACCAGTCACAATGGCCATCATCAAAAAATCTACAAACAATAAATGCTGGAGGGGGTGTGGAGAAAAGGGAACCCTCTTGCATTGTTGGTGGGAATGTAAATTGATACAGCCACTATGGAGAACAGTATGGAGGTTACTTAAAAACTAAAAATAGAACTACCATACGACCCAGCAATCCCACTACTGGGCATATACCCTGAGAAAACCATAATTC
Organism: Balaenoptera ricei; assembly: GCF_028023285.1. Lineage (NCBI taxonomy): Eukaryota > Metazoa > Chordata > Mammalia > Artiodactyla > Balaenopteridae > Balaenoptera > Balaenoptera ricei. The sequence goes on from NC_082639.1 coordinate 132,955,705, forward strand.
AAAAAGAGACATGTACCACAATGCTCATTGCAGCACTACTTACAATAGCCAGGACATGGAAGCAACCTAAGTGTCCATCGACAGATGAATGGATAAAGAAGATGTGGCACATATATACAATGGAATATTACTCAACCATAGAAAGAAACGAAATTGAGTTATTTGTAGTGAGGTGGATGGACCTAGAGTGTGTCATACAGAATGAAGTGAGAAAAAGAAAAACAAATATTGTGTGCTAACCCATGTATATGGTATCTTAAAAAAAAAAAAAAAGTCCTGAAGAACCTAGGGGCAGGAGAGGAATAAAGATGCAGAGGTGGAGAGTGGACTTGAGGACATGGGGAGGGAGAGAGTTGGGCTGGGATGAGGTGAGAGAGTGGCATGGACATATATACACTACCAAATATAGAATGGATCGCAGGTGGGAAGCAGCTGCAGAGCACAGGGAGATCAGCTGGCTGCTTTTTTTTTTTTTAACATCTTTATTGAAGTATAATTACTTTACAATGGTGTGTTCGTTGCTGCTTTATAACAAAGTGAATCAGCTATGCATAAAGATGTATCCCCATGTCTCCTTCCTCTTGTGTCTCCCTCCTACCCTCCCTATCCCGCCTCTCTAGGTGGTCACAAAACACCGAGCTGATCTCCCTGTGCTATGCGGCTGCTTCCCACTAGCTATATATTTTACATTTGGTAGCATATATAAGTCCAGGCCACTCTCTCACTTCGTCCCAGCTTACCCTTGCCCCTCACCCTGTCCTCAAGTCCATTCTCTACATCTCGAACTTTATTCCTGTCCTGACCTTAGGTTCTTCGTAAGCATTTTTTTTTTTTTTTAGATTCCTTATGTATATGTTAGCATATAGTATTTGTTTTTCTCTTTCTGACTTCACTCTGTATGACAGACTCTACGTACATCCAACTCACTACAAATAATTCAATTTCTTTTCTTTTTATGGCTGAGTAATTTGTGTATAATTGTATATATGTGCCACATCTTCTTTGTCCATTCATCTGTCGATGGACACTTAGGTTGCTTCCATGTCCTGGCTATTGTAAATAGAGCTGCAATGAACATTGTGGCACATGACTCTTTTTGAATTATGGTTTTCTCAGGGTATATGCCCAGTAGTGGGATTGCTGGGTCGTATGGTAGTTCTATTTTTAGTTTTTAAGTAACCTCCATACTGTTCTCCATAGTGGCTGTATCAATTTACATTCCCACCAACAATGCAAGAGGGTTTCCTTTTCTACACACCCTCTCCAGCATTTATTGTTTGTAGATATTTTGATGATGGCCATTGTGACTGGTGTGAGGTGATACCTCATTGTAGTTTTGATTTGCATTTCTCTAATGATTAGTGATGTTGAGCATTCTTTCATGTGTTTGTTGGCTATCTGTATATCTTTGGAGAAATGTCTATTTAGGTCTTCTGCCCATTTTTGGATTGGGTTGTTTATTTTTTTGATATTGAGCTGCATGAGCTGCTTGTATTTTTTGGAGATTAATCCTTTGTCAGTTGCTTCATCAGCAAATATTTTCTCCCATTCTGAGGGCTGTCTTTTAGTCTTGTTTATGTCTTCCTTTGCTGTGCAAAAGCTTTTAAGTTTCATTAGGTCCCATTTGTTTATCTTTGTTTTTATTTCCCTTTCTCTAGGAGGTAGGTCAAAAAGGATGTTGCTGTGATTTATGTCATAGAGTGTTCTGCCTATGTTTTCCGCTAAGAGTTTTATAGTGTCTGGGCTTACATTTAGGTCTTTAATCCATTTTGAGTTTATTTTTGTTTATGGTGTTAGGGAGTGTTCTAATTTCATTCTTTTACATGTAGCTGTGCAGTTTTCCCAGTACCAATTATTGAAGAGGCTGTCTTTTCTCCATTGTATATTCTTGCTTCCTTTGTCAAAAATAAGGTGACCATATGTGTGTGGGTTTATCCCTGGGTTTTCTATTCTGTTCCATTGATCTATATTTCTCTTTTTGTGCCTGTACCATACTGTCTTGATTACTGTAGCTTTGTAGTATTGTATGAAGTCATGGATCCTGATTCCTCCAGCTCCGTTTTTCTTTCTCAAGATTGCTTTGGCTATTCGGGGTCTTTTGTGTTTCTATACAAATTGTGAAATTTTTTGTTCTACTTCTCTGAAAATGCCATTGGTAGTTTGATAGGGATTGCATTGAATCTGTAGATTGCTTTGGGCAGTAGAGTCATTTTCACAATGTTGATTCTTCTAAAACAAGGACATGGTATATCTCTCCATCTGTTTGTATCATCTTTAATTTCTTTCATAAGTGTCTTACAGTTTTCTGCATACAGGTCTTTTGTCTCCTTAGGTAGTATTATTCCTAGGTATTTTATTCTTTTTGTTGCATTGGTAAATGGGAGTGTTTCCTGAATTTCTCTTTCAGATTTTTCATCATTAGTGTATAGGAATGCAAGAGATTTCTGTTAGTTAATTTTGTATCCAGCTACTTTACTAAATTCACTGATTAAATCTAGTAGTTTTCTGGTAGCATCTTTAGGATTCTCTATGGATTGTATCATGTCATCTGCAAACCGTGACAGCTTAACTTCTTCTTTTCTGATTTGGATTCCTTTTATTTCTTTTTCTTCTTCAATTGCTGTGCCTAAAACTTCCAAAACTATGTTGAATAATAGTGGTGAGAGTAGGTAACCTTGTCTTGCTCCTGATCTTAGTGGAAATGGTTTCAGTTTTTCGCCATTGAGAACAATGTTGGCTGTGGGTTTGTAATATATGGCCTTTATTATGTTGAGGTAAGTTCCCTCTATGCCTACTTTCTCTAGGGTTTTTATCATAAATGGGTGTTGAATTTTGTCGAAAGCTTTTCCTGCATCTTTTTTAGATGATCATATGGTTGCTATTCTTCAATTTGCTAATATGGTGTATCACATTGATTTATTAAATAATATATTGAAGAATCCTTGCATTCCTGGGATAAATCCCATTTGATCACGGTGTATGATCCTTTTAATGTGCTGTTGGATTCTGTTTGCTAGTATTTTGTTGAGGATTTTTGCATCTATGTTCATCAGTGATATTGACCTCTAGTCTTCTTTCTTTGTGACATCTTTGTCTGGTTTTGGTATTGGGTGATGGTGTTCTCATAGAATGAGATTGGGAGTGTTCCTCCCTCTGCTATATTTTGGAACAGTTTGAGAAGGATAGGTGTTAGCTCTTCTCTTAATGTTTGTTACAATTCGCCTGTGAAGCCAGCTGGTCCTGGGCTTTTGTTTGTTGGAAGATTTTTAAACACAGATTCAATTTCAGTGCTTGTTTTTGGTCTGTTTATTATTTTCTATTTCTTCCTGATTCAGTCTCGGAAGGTTGTGCTTTTCTAAGAATTTGTCCATTTCTTCCAGGTTTTCCATATTATTGGCATATGGTTGCTTGTAGTAGTCTCTCTGATCCTTTGTATTTCTGTAGGGTCAGTTATTTCTCCTTTTTCACTTCTAATTCTATTGATTTCAGTCTTCTCCCTTTTTTTCTTCATGAGTCTGGCTGATGTTTTATCAATTTTTTATCTTCTCAAAGAACCAGCTTTTAGTTTTATTGATCTTTGCTCTTTTTTCCTTCATTTCTTTTTCATTTATTTCTGCTCTAATCTTTATGATTTTTTCCCTTCTGCTTACTTTGGGGATTTTTTGTTCTTCTTTCTGTAATTGCTTTAGGTGTAACATTATGTTATTTATTTGAGGTGTTTCTTGTTTCTTGAGGTGGGATTGTATTGCTATAAACTTCCCTCTTAGAACTGCTTTTGCTGCATCCCATAGGTTTTGGTTCATCGTGTTTTCATTGTCATTTGTTTCTAAGTATTTTTTGATTTCCTCTTTGATTTCCTCAGTGATGTCTTGGTTGTTAAATAATGTGTTGTTTAGCCTCCATGTGTTTGTATTTTTACAGATTATTTTCTTGCAATTGATATCTAGTCTAGCTTTGTGGTCAGAAAATATACTTGATACGATTTCAATTTTCTTAAATTTACCAAGGCTTGGTTTTTTACCCACGATATGATCTATCCTGGAGAATGTTCCATGAGCACTTGAGAAGAAAGTGTATTCTGTTGTTTTTGGATGGAATGTCCTATAAATATCAATTAAGTCATCTTGTTTAATGTGTCATTTAACTTTGTGTTTCCTTATTAATGTTCTGTTTGGATGATCTGTCCATTGGTGAAAGTGGGGTTTTAAAGTCCCCTAGTATGATTTTGTTATTGTCAATTTCCCCTTTTATAGCTGTTAGCATTTACCTTATTTACTGAGGTGCTCCTATGTTGGGTGCATAAATATTTAGAATTGTTATATCTTCTTTTGGGATTGATCCCTTGATCATTATGCAGTGTACTGGTTTGTCTCTTGTAATATTTTTTATTTTAAAGTGTATTTTGTCTGATATGAGAATTGCTACTCCAGCTTTCTTTTGATTTCCATTTGCATGGAATATCTTTTTCTATCCCCTCACTTTCAGTCTGTATGTGTCCCTAGGTCTGACGTGGGGTCTTGTAGACAACATATATATGGGCCTTGTTTTTGTATCCATTCAGCCGGTCTACGTCTTTTGGTTGGAGCATTTAATCCATTTACATTTAAGGTAATTATCAATATGTATGTTCCTATTACCGTTTTCTTAATTGTTTTGGGTTTGTTTTGTGAGTCTTTTTCTTCTCGTGTTTCCCACCTAGAGAAGTTTCTTTAGCATTTTTTCTAAAGCTGGCTTTGTGGTGCCGAATTCTCTTAGCTTTCGCTTGTCTGTAAAGATAGAATTTCTCTGTCTAATCTGAATGGGATTCTTGCTGGGTAGAGTAATCTTGGTTTTAGGTTTTTCCCTTTCATCACTTTAAATATGTGCTGCCACTCCCTTCTGGCTTGCAGAGTTTCTGCTGAAAGATCAGCTGTTAACTTTATGGGGATTCCCTTGTATGTTATTTGTTGCTTTTCCCTTGCTGCTTTTAATATTTTTCTTTGTATTTAATTTTTTTTTAAGAAATCTACATTTTAATTTTTATTTATTTATTTATTTATTTATTTATGGCTGTGTTGGGTCTTCGTTTCTGGGTGAGGTCTTTCTCTAGTTGCGGCAAGTGGGGGTCACTCTTCATCACGGTGCGTGGGCCTCTCACTATCACGGCCTCTCTTGTTGTGGAGCACAGGCTCCAGATGCGCAGGCTCAGTAGTTGTGGCTTATGTGCCCAGCCGCTCCGCGGCATGTGGTATCTTCCCAGACCAGGGCTCGAATCCGTGTCCCCTGCATTGGCAGGTGGATTCTCAACCACTGCGCCACCCAGGAAGCTCTGTATTTAATTTTTGATAGTTTGATTAATATGTGTCTTGGCGTGTTTCTCCTTGGATTTATCCTGTATGGGAATCTCTGTGCTTCCTGCACTTGATTATTTCCTTTTCCATAATAGGTAAGTTTTCTAGTATAATCTCTTCAAATATTTTCTCAGTCCCTTTCTTTTTCTATTCTTCTTTTGGGACCCCTCTAATTCGAATGTTGGTGCCCTTAATTTTGTCCCAGAGGTCTCTGAGACTGTCCTCAGTTCTTTTCATTCTTTTTTCTTTATTCTGCTCTGCAGTAGTTATTTCCACTATTTTATCTTCCAGGTCACTTATCCATTCTTCTGCCTCAGTTATTGTGCTATTGATCCCTTCTAGAGTATTTTTAATTTCATTTATTGTGTTGTTCCTCATTGTTTAGTTGTTCTTTAGTTCTTCTTGGTCCTTGTTAAACATTTCTTGTGTTTTCTCCATTCTATTTCCAAGATTTTGGATCATCTTTACTGTCATTACTCTGAATTCTTTTCCAGGTAGACTGCCTATTTCCTCTTCATTTGTTTGGTCTGGTGGGTTTTTACCTTGCTCTTTCATCTGCTGTGTGTTTCTCTGTCTTCTCATTTTGCTTAACTTACTGTGTTTGGGGTCTCCTTTTCGCAGGCTGCAGGTTCTTAGTTCCCGTTGTTTTTGGTATCTGTCCCCAGTGGCTAAGGTTCGTTCAGTGGGTTGTGTAGGCTTCCTGGTGGAGGGGACTGGTGCCTGTGTTCTGGTGGATGAGGCTGGATCTTGTCTTTCTGGTGGGCAGGACAGTGTCTGGTGGTGTGTTTTGGGGTGTCTGTGACCTTAATATGATTTTAGGCAGCCTCTCTGCTAATGGGTGTGGTCATGTTCCTGTCTTGCTAGTTGTTTGGCATAGTGTGTCCATCACTGTTTCTTGCTAGTCATTGAGTGAAGCTGGGTCTTGGCGTTTAGATGGAGATCTCTAGGAGTGCTTTTGCCATTTGACACTACGTGGAGCCCTGAGGTCTCTGGTAAACCAATGTCCTGAACTCAGCTCTCCCACCCCAGAGACACAGGCCTGACACCTGGCCAGAGCACCAAGACCCTGTCCGCCACATGGTTCAGAAGAAAAGGAGAAAAAAAGAAAGAAACTAAGAAATAAAATAAAATAAAGTTATTAAAATAAAATAGTAAAATGTAATTATTGAAAAGAAAAAAATTAAAAAGTAACACAAAAAAAAGAAAAAAGAACAGAGCAACCAAACCAAAAAACCAATCCACGAATGATAACAAGTGCTAAAAACTATACTAAAACAAACAAACAGCAAAAAACAACAAAAGAAACGGACAGACGGAACCCTAGGACAAATGGTTAAAACAAAGCTATAGAGACAAAATCACACAAAGAAACATACACATACCCACTCACAAAAAAGAAAAAAGAAAAAAAATATATATTTCATTGCTCTCAAAGTCCACTCCCTCAATTTTGGGCTGATTTGTTGTCTATTCAGGTATTCCACTGATGCAGGGTACATCAAGTTTATTGTGGAGATTCAATCCGCTGCTCCTGAGGCTGCTGGGAGAAATTTCCCTTTCTCTTCCTTGTTCGCACAGCTCCTGGGGTTCAGCTTTGTATTTGGTCCTGCCTCTGTGTGTAAGTCGCCTGAGGACTTCTGTTCTTCACTCAGACTTGACGGGGTTAAAGAAGCAGCTGATTTGGGGGTTCTGGCTCACACAGGCTGGGGATGGTGGGGGGGTGGGCGGGGTACCAAATGCGGAGTGAGCCTGAGGCAGCAGAGGCCGGTGTGACGTTGCAACAGCCTGAGGCACTCTGTGTGTTTTCCCAGCTCTGTGCTTTGTGACCACGTAGAGGGGTGGGTTAGGGAGGGTGAGAGGGAGACACAAGAGGGAGGGGATTTGGGGATGTGTATACGTTTGGCTGATTCACTTTGTTATACAGCAGAAGCTAATGAACCATTGTAGAGCAATTATACTCCAATAAAGATGTTGAAAAAAAATGAGATGCAAATATGACAAGTATTAAAGTTTGACAAAAGCTGGGTGGTAAGCACAGTATGTTCAAGATACTGATCTCTGTACTTTTCTGTGCTTATTATATTTCAAAATTTGTTAAATATGGGAAAAAATAATGGGCATGTATATCTTACAACCTCAGTAGGGGGACATGCAAGATTGTGGTGGGTGTGTTTGTGTAATCCTAGACTTTGCTCTAGCCAAGAAGGGAGGAAAGATGCTATAATACATTTTTAAGAAGAGTTTTTTAAAAATCCTACATAGAAGTTATCTCACCCAATCAAGCTTCTAGGCATGGAAGAGGCAATGCCCCTTAAAGATTTATACCAAAAATATTTTCCTTGTTTTTTTACTGTAAACCTAAATTTCTGCCTTTACTGTTTGGGTTTCCAGGAGTCTCCCATTATCTGGGCTGTATGAAGTAACCCATACCTTGAAGCTATTATTAGCCATTATAACTCCTGCATGGTGTTGAAAGCATAGGGCATAGTTTTGATGTATGTGATGGGGGCAGTGGAGAGGTATGTGTGTGTGGTATGGGAATCCTGTTGCAGAATAGCAAACACTGATGGGAACTCTACAGAGGGGAATTTTAGGGGATAACATGATGTAATGGGAAAAGCATGGACCTTTTTTCCAGTCTCTACTAACTTATTTTCAGTGTAATCTTGGAAAGTTATTTATCCCCTATGAGCCTTTTCTCTTTGTTTGTAAAATGATACCTACACCATTGGTTGGTGGAGGGATTAAACAAGGCAACACACATGAAGGATTAACATACTACTTGAATCACATTGTAGATTTCCTTTTTCTTCCATACTTCCAAGGGACAGCTCAGATTCAACGGAGAGAGTCATGATTTGTAGGTTAGGAAGCCCAGACTCTCTGTGTGGCAACATAGCAGAAGGAATTCAAAGATGAGAGAAGTGTGGTAACCAATGAGAGAAGGAAAAACATGGAAAGGAAAGGAGGGAGTGTAGAGAATGTGTGTGACTGCCCTACTTTTCCCAGAAGTATATGCAAGACGTTTCTCCTGTTGTCTAGCTACTCTTAAAATTAAAGTTGGCTTCCCCCACCTCCTTTGGGTACAAAAATGAAACTCAAAGTTTAGAAGCCTCTTTTTCCCACCCCTTTGGAAATTCTACAGAACAGTGAGTGAGTTCCGATGAATTTCTTTTTTCTCTTTTGTAACACAAAATAGCCCAGCCCCAAAGTAGCAGTGCACAGAGCTAATTTTTGAGTGAAGACAAAGTTCCCAAAGTATTTTGCTTCCATCCCCTTTCCCTACTGCTTCTTGTCTGTGCAATGCCCCTTTTTGTCAGGAATGGAGTGTTTGATGCCGGTTAGCTGTGAACAACTTGTCTCATCCTGGACAGCACTCGCTATTCCTCCTGAGCTCCAAACTTTCCATTCTTGTCTCCAGGTGAGTTTTCAAAGAGTTTTCTTGAAGTTAACTATTTTTGTGTCAGTGAGGAAAACAGCAGTCACCGTGGATGCCTAAGAATGATTACAAAATTGTCCTTCTTCAAGCTTCAAAAAAATGAAGTCTGGGTCTTTCTCCCAAGTGCCCCTGCTGTCTCTATCACTAGGTACCTAACTCAGCCCCTGCCCTCCCAGGGAAAAAATGAACCTCCTTCCCCATATCAGCCCAACACCATATAAATTGCTGATGGTCAGGTGGGATTAAAAATATACTGCAAATATGCTGTTGACAAGAGATGCACAACACACTAGGATGGAATTTTGAAGAAAATATAAATCAGTTGAGTACTAGGCCAAAAAACCTGGTGTATACATATTAATGACAGATAATACAGACTTTGAGGCCAAGAGCACTATTAGGGATAGGGAGAATCATCACATCATGGTCAAAGAACAACATGAAAACTTAACAATGTAAAATAACACTTAACAACATTTAATGACACAGCCTTAAAATTTATAATCCATACATTGACAGAATTACAAAAAGTAATTTAGAAATTCACAATACCAATTGGAAATTTTAACATACTTCTCTCAGTAAATGATAAAGACTGAAAATTAGAAAGCTTATAGAAGAGTTGAACAAGACAATTTACAATCTTCATCTTTATACATATTGATAATATAAGATAGATTTTAAATATCAAAGAACTCATATAAACTACCTTTTTATTGTAAATTAATTAAATGCTATATCATTAGCAAAAGAAATATAATGGGGAAAACATTATAGGCCATTTTTGAAATTCATAGACAGCAGACAGTATTCCAGAAGAGTAGGCTCAGGAAGATATTTCAACATTTTAAGGAAGGGAGATAACAGGCATTATACCTATATGGGTATAGGGGATAAGCCCTACAACCAGTCAAAGGTCCTGTTAGTTGGGCTCCTGGAGACATCAGAGCAATTGAACCTTGTACTGATCCCACTGTACTGAGTTCAGGAACATACCTGGACTAAACTCATGTTGGCCTACAGGGGTTGAGGGAGATGCTTGAATGTACTATATTGAACTGCTGTCAGTAATAATATTATATAACGATAAGTTTGATGATCTCAGGCATATATTCCAACTAGCCTACGCTCAGACTTCCTCTGGCCTGTATAAGACTGAGAATGCTGGGTTTCCTGAACAGTGATATTATCCTTATTCACTTAGACATTATAATCCATAACTGCAGGATTTTAGGGTGTGGAAATTTGCCCTTCCATCTGTCCTGGAAAATGTGCTGTGTATCCTGACATCGCTAACTTCCTTAAGGATCCTTTAGAAAAATGAATCCAGCTTGATTTCCTAGAGCAATGTCTGTGTTTGCTATTTTGTCAGTTTAAGCTCCCTAATAAGACTTATTAAGTCCTGTTTGACTTTGCTTCCCAGAAAACTACTGAGTGAATGCTTTTTGAGAAAAAGAAAAAAAGAGAGAGTATGGCCACAAGAGGATAGGATGCAGTCATATACTTTATGCTTCTTTAAATAGGCAGGATTTGTAGACTGGTAGTTTGGGATATTCCAAAGTACTTGTTCATCTTCATTTCTGGAAGCCTTTTAAAAATTAGGAAACTTATTATGGCAGGGCTTCTATACCTTTCACCTGATGACTTTATCCTCAGACTGGTAGCTAGAAATTTGAAAATGTCCCAGAGAATTTTTGAGTAAGTTTCTCATTTTTCAACAGAAAAATATAAAGAAATAAGAGATAAATAGTGATATAGTACAGTTGGATATAATTTTTGACTGGCTGAATAATTGTATCCAAAGATTGTGTTTTTTTCATTAGCACACGTCAGAAATTTGTTGTGGGTCCACCTTTGCTCAATATATTAAACAATTGTTAGTATAAAGGCAAGAAAATTGTTATGCTGATCAAAATTTCAAATAACCTAAGCCTTGAAAGAATAGCTAATACACTTGAGTCACAGGATTAATTTCAAGATGGATTCATTTCAATATTAGATAATGGATTAGTAGGCTCCTAATTTCAAGAAAAAAACCCCTACCTAAAGCAACATTTTTCTTTAGTCTGATTTCCACTACACACCCCTTAGAATGGCTAAAATTAGAGATTGTCAATATCAACTGTTGGTGAGGATGTGGAGCAATTGGAAATCTTACACATTGCTGGTGGAAGTGAAAAATGATATAATCACTTTAGAGAACAGTTTGTCAGTTTCTTATCAAGATGAATATATAATTACCATAAGACCAAAAAATTCCACTACTAGATATTTATCCAGGAGAAAAGAAATATATGTAAAGACCTATACACAAATGTTTATAACTGTTTTGTTCATAGTAACCCCAAATCGAAATAACTTAAATGCTCACAATAAATGGATAAACAAACATGTGTGTGGTATATTTATACAATTAAGTACTATTCAGTGATGAGAAGAAACAAACTATTGATTCATGCAACAACATGGATGAATACCAAAAACATTACGTTGAGTGCAAGAAGATGGAGACAAAGTATATATGTATGATTCCATTAAATGACACTCTAGAAAAGACAAATCTAATCTATAGGAATAGAAATTCAGTGGGTTGCCTAGGGCTGGGTTTGGGAGGACTGATTGCAAAGGTTACAAGGGATCTTCCTGAGGGATGGAACAGTCCTCTACCCTGACTGGGGTGATGGCTCCATGACGGCACACATTTGTTAAAACTCATCAAACCATAGTCATAAACTATGTATTTGTATGTAAATTATGCTTCAAAAAAGATTAAAAAATAGTATGATTGTAGAACTCTAAGAAAATGTTGGAGATATCAATAAATCATGCAGCAGAAGAAGCTCCTTGAATGACTGTGTGATGAAAAGTTTAAGTTGCAGGAAGGGGGATCTAAGAACAGTTGTTAATCAATGGCTTGAGCTGCAGAGCAATGAACAAACTTTTGGTATGTGTTAGTTAATTCAATTAATTGGGCATCCATACCAAAAAAAAATTCCCATTGTGACTTCAGAGAATATTATGTATTCAGAATTGCTCTGAAGGCATAAAGGACTAGGGTCTGCAGACAAGCAGTGACAACTATTATCATGATCATAATTATTATTTTTGGTTATATTTGTACTTCCCTTGGTGAATAATATATCTATACATTCACATGAAAGTTTCCTGAAACTTAAACACAATCTACTGTTGGAAGATAATAATGTTGGTACCAAATACAAACTGAACATGATTTTCCAATATGAGATAGTGTGCTTCCATTTCACATGAATGTAAATCATTTTGTAATTCACAGAAGGAGGATAAGGAAAATCTAAGGTGTTACTTTAAACAATCAAAATTCAAAGATGAACATCAAGCTATGAATATGAAAGCCCTGACGGTAACTTAGGTAAAACCACAGACTGATCCTTAATGCTAAAATTTTCTCTGCTGAGACACAATCGGGTTGGTTCTAGGAGCAAAAGCCTAAATCAAGAAGAATTATATATTGTACTCTCTCCAGATGGAGGCTTACCAATTTGGGTAATGGAAAAGTGACTTCTACATTTCATTCCAATTTTGAATTAGGTATCTATATGATGATAATATTAAAATACACTTTTTAATAGTATTATGACGTATTTTCAATGCCTGAGTGGCATGGCACAAATATGAGTAAGATGCCAGCAAGATGCCAGCTTCTGGTTAGCTAGCTGTTCTTTGGGTACACTGTGGAGTATGCCAGCTTTCAAGTTTGTTTGAGTTTCCAAACCTTTTGTGGCAAAGTTAGACTCAAAAAGGAGAAAAAACAACCCTCACTTATTTTGCTTGCTGGGCAGTCCTATCACATAGATTCAGAATAAAATCGTTAGTGTTGATGAATTTTCCTAGTTATGCTTGAGAACTTAACACACAGTTTTGAGAGTTGCTTCATGTTGCACTGTCTAGCTTGAACTCTAAAAATTGTTCAGTTGCTAAACCAAACATGCCCCAGGTTTGCCAAGGAAAATAATCTATTTTCCTATTTCCTGTGCTCCATCAGGGTACAAAACACAGAATAAGCCAAAATTTCTCCACAGTGGGCTTGCAGTCTTAAGGAGACCATTATTTTCAATGCAGAAAGTCAAATATTTTTTCCAGAACCAATTTTCTTGCTGACCACACTGAGCATTGAGAAATCAGTGAGCGCCTTCTTGGGAAAAATTGAATTGAAGAAGGAATTTGGCTTTAGAAAACAGGAAGTGGGTTTCTATTACTGTATAAGGCCAAGATAGAAGGACTTCTAGACCACATTGTCAAAGGTGTGTGAATAATCTCTAGAGGCAGTGACTATTCCTTTTGATACTTACCTAAACCAAAGCAAGGTTTATCCATTACTCCTCATTTAATGACAAAGCTAGGATAATACTGATGGACTTTTCTTTCTTTTCAAGGAGGAGGAGATCAAGTTGGGAAAGTCCAACTCAACACTTTTAAGAAGTCTTTAGTACAAACATATTTCATCCATTAGGTTAATGTTTTTCTCAGGCTTGTCCAGGAATAAATCCCAATTTTCTCCCCTTAACATCCCAAAGACACAGCTGATTTGTTTTTAGTTGGGGCAATGAAATGTTTAAATGGGAAACATATGTCCATTTGGTCTGGAGAGGACAAGCTAGGAGCTTCTTGTTTACGAGGCCCCCACTCAGCAATAATCTGACAGCCACAGAAAGACTAAACAAGCAACTAGCAATTAACTCCTAAATAATAGTTCTTCCTGGGAATGATAGTGGATTTTAAATCCATGTAGAACACTCAGTACCTAATTCAAGGTTTAAAAGGCTCTTTAATTCAAAAAGGAGGAAATTCTGTTATAAATCTTACTTCATTGTTGCCCTTCTCTTTCTTGGAACACAAATAATTTGACCTAACTCTTCCACCCTAATGCTCATGATCCCAATCCCTGCGTCCTAGGTAGTGTTTCCACGTGGATATTTCTTTCCAGCCTTTCTTTTACCTTTATAGTCTTTTCTAAATTCTGAATCCCAAGCACAATCTGGGAAATGGGAAGAAAAATACTATCATCTCCTGAGAGAATTACACTGAATAAACAACATAGAGAAGTTTCTGAATCAAAGGAATCTCAGGAGATTGTGACATGCGGAGTGGAAGTTTAAGGTCAGCATTTTTGGTACCAGGACAGGAACACGTAGGTGAGATCACAGTCTAATCAGTCTTCCAAGTAGCTGTTACCATGGCCCTGTGTGCTGTTAAGAGTGAGTCTTTCTTGCAAATAAAATAAATATAGTAAGTTTAATCACATGGAATATTTTATACAACTGCTATGAGTAGTGTTTCTGGAAATAACAGGTTTTAGAAACAAAATAAGTCCTTAAATTGATAACGTTGACATGTGATTTTGTATACTGCCATTAACCTTGTTAGAAGATGTAAATGTTACATTATTTAAATCCCACCCGATAATGTTTTCTGGTGTTTTCCAGTGTTTGTATATTTGCTATAGACTGTAGTTTATTTTAGTACTGTTAAACTTAATATCTATGATTTATTAATAATGACCATTAATAAAGTCATAATTAATAATTAATGTATTTATAAACAAATGTGTTTTAGATATCCATAATAAGAAGTAAAGAGCGTACAGAGTATTGAAAGTATTTTAAGAATAACTTATGACTTTGCCAATTCTCAAGAATTCCCAGGAATTCTGATTTCTTGTTCCCAAATCCTAAGATTAATACTTGTCAGGAATTTGAAGCACTAGTCCTTGGGGAACCTAGGAGGAAACATCATTCGTGAATAGAATACCAAATTCCAGTATTCAGTGCCTTAACAAAGAGTGTTGAAAATGTTTTGAACTTGGGAAGTAGAAGAACTAGATTAAGAACCTTCTTTCAGAGACTTGTCCTCTAGACAGCCTTGGGCAAGCCACTGGCAATATGGAAATACTAATGCTTTACTGGGTTGTTGATGAGCTCAAATAAGGTTAAGAATTTCACTTTGCACCCTTTTACGCACTTCAGATAAATTCAGGCAATTATCTCAAATAATCTTGCCAAAATCTGCGTGCCCACTATAAAATGGGGAAGACCCAAAACTGGGCTGGAAGACTGACTGGGAAATTTGTAGAAAGAGCTTTGTGGCTAGTTCCAAGTATTCTGCTCCTAATAGTCTTCTCCATCTGGAAAATAGGACCAGGAATGGGTGTGGTGAACGGCTGATGGATTTTGAGATCCTGGAGATTTCTGCTGACTGCCTCCAGCAAGGCTCCAGATTCAGTGTCCTTCCTTTTTCAATACTAGAAAAAGTCTAATGGGAAAAACACAAAAAAGGAATCAGCCTGAGCAAAAATATCAAAGATCAAATGTGACCCAAGAGACTGAAATGTACACACTGCTATATTTAAAATAGATAACCAACAGGGACCTACTGTATAGCACAGGGAACTCTGCTCAGTATTCTGTCATAACGTTTAAAAATAAAGAAAAAAAATGTGACCCAAGAATGCTACCCAAATATTTAAGGTCATTAGGACACCTTAATCAACCAGTTTTTCCACTGTTTCCAACTTCAATCATTTAAGTACTATATTATACTTTCTACAACATCTGCATACCATCCGTACTCATTTCTTTAATATTTTTCTTTAATTTGGTCCATTTTTAACTTAGTCTTGTCCCAAACAATAATAAACATGAAATTATTGATTGATGTGCAAATTTTATTTCCCTAAAACACATTTGCATAACTATTACATATATCATAACACATTGGTACATAACTATTATGGTAAACAAATGTCCATCTGTGTACCATTTCAGATCATATTGCCTACCACTGGACCACAATTTGAGAAAGAGTTCTACAGACCATTTTCACTAAGTTTACTAACAAAGCCTGAGGAAAGGCATTTTGTCTTAAGTGAGTAAATGGAAACAGACCTGTGAAGTCACACAGGACCCCACGCTCAGAAGGGCCTCATGCTTGGTTTAATACTCTGCTGTCACCCTCCTAAAATTCTTAATAATTTTTATTTATTTTTAATATTTATTTATTTATTTATTTTTAGCTGTTTAGGGTCTTCGTTGCTGCATGTGGGCTTTCTCTAGTTGTGGCTAGAGGGGGCTACTCTTCGTTGCAGCGTGCGAGCTTCTCATTGCGGTGGCTTCTCTTGTTGCGCAGCACGGGTCCTAGGCACAGGCTCAGTAGTTGCAGCACGTGGGCTCAGTAGTTGTGGCTCACGGGCTGTAGAGCACAGGCTCAGTAGTTGTGGCGCACGGGCTTAGTTGTTCCGCGGCATGGGGGATCTTCCCAGACCAGGGCTCGAACCCGTGTCACCCTGCATTAGCAGGCGGGTTCTTAACTACTGTGCCACCAGAGAAGTCTCCTCGAATAATTTTTAAACAAGAAGCCCCACATTTTCATTTTGCACCACGTGCTGCAATTTATATAGTCAGTCCCAAAGGGATAGAGGAATAAAAAAGGATTGGCATCAGAACATAGCTCAAATGTGACATTGAAATTTCATTAATTTCATTCATAACGTTTTCCATTAACAACTTTTTGCAATCAATCATTAAGTAATTATTCACCCTAAAATTATGCAAGACATTTATGGAAGATTTTAAAAAGAAGTAAGATATTTGTTACCTTATAGTAGAGCTTGTAGTCAGATTGGGGAGTTAAGATGATATTCATTAATCAATTAGCTACTCCATAATGAAGAGCTAAGTTGAATATTGTGGATAATTGTAATAGTAGTTTAGAAAAGAAAGACATCTCAAAGTAGGAACAGTTGGAGAAGATGTGAAAGGGAAAGATTTGAGCCACTTATCATCTCAAATATCTAGGTTTAGAAATGTCTATGCTAAACTGTCATGTAAAATCCTCTACAGTCTAGTCCCAATCTTTCTTTCCAGCTTCTTCTCTAACCTGTTTCCCCAAATACAGATCTGTCCCTAAAACTTAAAAAAACCCAGGTCAAAAGTATCAATGGAGGCTCACATCCCATGTATTCAGATGTTTAAAATTTATAAGGCAAAGTAGTAAACTGTTAAATAATACCTGTCATAGTATCCTGCACTGATTATCCTATCTTTATGGCAATCTGGAAGGCTAGGTTCTAATTTAGATTTCCTGGACTCCTGGGAGTTTCACTCTTGAGCTTGGTGGGGTGGGAATAGCTGGCTCCCAGCCTCAGGCTTGCAGCCTACTCCCCTTCTGTTACTGTATCCCACTCCAGCCCACAATGTGAGGGGTCTCATACATACCATGTGGACTCCAGCTCATACACCTAGGCTCGTCCACACCTCCCCCCAGATACCTGCCTCTTGTCCTCACTTCAGTGTAGGTGAGTTCACATCAGCAGCATGATCTGCCTTGGAAAGATGAATTTGGGAAAAAGTCTGTGCAGGCCCTCAGGCAGGTTTGGGGCCATCTGGGCAAGGAATTCTGGATTCCAGGAAACCAGAGTGGGGTGTACAAAGGGCAGGGGTGGGAAGGAGGGTTATAGGGCGGGGGCATGGGCTCTGGGTGGGCATATCTTCTTGCTCATGGTCTTCTTGTTTCATGGAAGGTTTGTAGTTGAGGAGGGCTGAAGCCTGGTCCTGCAATACACAGAACCTCAGGAAGGTACAGCCAATATACCCTATGTGCTACCCACTTCCTAATTTCTCCTTTTCCCTAAAAAGTGTTTTTAAGTATCTCTTTGTCTTTATACATACCACTCTGCCTTTCTTTTTCACCTAGAATACCCACACCCACTCTGTTGAGTATCATAAGAACTTGTTCATATGCCACCTCATCTTTGAAGCTCTGCAAACTCTGTTAGGCACAGATAGTTCATTTCTGCTTTGTGGTCCCTTGACATTTTATTTGTGCCTCTATGATGGTCTTCATTATCTTACATTGTAATCACTATCTTCCTCCACTGCACTGTGAGTGCTTTGTGCATGCTTGGTCTCTGTACCAAAAGAGGAACTAGTGACACACAGTACTCTCTCTTACAAACATATTTACTGAGAGAATAAATGAATGAATTATACTCTTGTGGCCCCCAAATGTGCCATGTTATGTAAAAGTTTGTTTATCTTGGAGCATTACCGGTCTCTAAGAGTAGACTTGAGCATCTACATGGCACCATCCTGGTGAAAACTGGAAACATTCAGTCATCCAGATGTTAGGTGTCATATGGATGAATCCCCAGACGATTGACTGAATTTTTCCATTTTCATTGGAGTGATTGGCATTGTGTATATAGGGCCTTGTGTTATCAGCCCTTGTACTCCCACCACAGTGGGTTCAAAAAGTTACTATTACAGACACAAATGCTCAGCAAGCTATTAATGGGATGCAGCATTCTTCATCATGTGCTACTCACGTGAAAGCTGACAAGTTTGGTGCCAAAGTGATTTCAGTTCATCAGTCCTCATTGTCATTACCGGCTAGCATTTATTAGGCAGTCCCATGTGCAGAACACATTTTCAAATGAAAGACATCATGACAAACATTAGCTGATGAGAGTTTTTTTTAAGCCACAGAATCAGCTTTCCTGCCTCCTACCAAGCTATTTTATAAAAATTCTGCCTAAAGGATTCAGAGCATGTACTACGTTTTGATTTTTAAAATCGCACTCATGTCATGGAAGTCCTCTGTTTCCCCAATTCCCTGCCCTTTGTTAGGCCCTTGTCCTTGTCTTTTATCCCAAACTCTAATAATTGAGCATGCATTTGTTTGTTATATTCTGCCTCTTAGCGTGGGTAGACGAGGTACAGTGGAAACACAACGTATTAAGAATCAGAAGCCCGACTTTCACCTTGCCTCTGTCATTTGGGGATTTGAGGAAAATCACTGAACCTCTCAGAAGTTCAGTTTCCTGATTTGTAGTTAGTAATACCTGCCTTAGAGAGCTGCTGTGAGGGTGAATAAAATAATGTATGAGAAAGCACTTTGAAAATTCCTAAGTAATATAAAAGTATTCAGGGTTATTATTCATTGCCTTAAGTGCACCTTTCTATTTGATTTGAGGTTTTGTCTCTTCAAAAACAAGCTTAGATGGTGTCTGAGCATTGGTCCTTGAGGATGTCTAGATAAAACAGCAAAAAAAAAAAAAAAAAGTCAAATGAAGCGTAATAAACAGTAATGATAGAGATTGTGATGGGTAGGAAGGATAATCTTTTAAGCACAGATGGGAAATTCAAGGCCTGGAATTTTCCAGAGGTTTCCAAAGAGATTCCATGACTTCTGATGCAAATTCCAAAACTCAGTGTGCTCCTTCTACTGTACTGTCCTCCTCCAGCCATAGTTCTCCCTTAGGGAGTTATAAAGTGAGACCTAATTTTTCATGTGCTTTTATGTGGCTCTCATGATGGAAGAGCTGGAGAGCGTCAAAGAACTAGTTCTATCCAGTGTGTCCAAGTGGTGTTATCTGTGCACAGGCCATGTGGGTCTCTCACAATGGGGGCCAAGCACTGCTATTCCATGTGGTGTTGTGATAAAAGGTGGCAGCCAACAAATATAGAATTGTCCCTCCTCCTAGAAGCAATGACATGGGCAAATGTGCCTGGCAGGTTTTTCTGAACAAACGCATTTGGCCACCCATTTCCCTCAGCTTCTAGAGGAATTTCAGAACGTAGGTATTTAAAAAGTCCTACATAAGGGGGAGAATATAAGTGCTTATTACAGAACTGACAGATAAGATTTAGGAAACATACTCTTTCGATTAGAACTAGTCCAAGGAAAGGCCAGATTGCTAAAAGTAGCAGTTGTTTTAATTGCACAATGATACCACATGGTGGCTCCAGAAAGAACTGCACTGAGAAGACAAAATGTCTAAAACCAGTTTTTCCCCCAGCAGCCTCTTTCTCCAAGGCATTGTGAGAATTTCACAAAACAGGTGCAATTAAAAACAGGAAATTTGCTGAATATCAGAAATTGCTTCCTAAATATTTCAAAGAAGTATTTTAAACTATTCTATTTTATGAAAACTTCTCTGATAGTCCCCAGATGTGTAGGAGCCTCACAGCACTGGGTGTGTGATAATCACCCACTTTACTTGTCTTTCTCACCCAGGAGATGGTAAATCCCTTGAAGACAGGGCAGTGTCTTTCATCTCTGAAAGGCAGGCTAGTATAGTGGAGAGAGTTTCTTTGAGACACCAGCCTGTTCCAGGGTTAACTGTGTGACCTTCAGAATATTACACACTTACTAGACTTAGTTTCCTAACTGAAAAAATGAAGATCAAAATAACTACTTCAAAGAGTCATTGCCAGGAGGATAAGCTCATGGGTGAACACTGCCCAGTATATAGCAGATACTTCATCGATATCTGTTGAATGAATATAAGATGCACCTGTAAAACATCTGCTATTGTATTTTCCATTTTGAAACCCGTGTCTTCAGTATTTTTTCAAAAATGCAATTTAAAAAAAGTATTAAAACTTTCTCTTTGTATATGCTTCCTATTCTTTCT
This sequence comes from Balaenoptera ricei, assembly GCF_028023285.1. Lineage (NCBI taxonomy): Eukaryota > Metazoa > Chordata > Mammalia > Artiodactyla > Balaenopteridae > Balaenoptera > Balaenoptera ricei. The sequence goes on from NC_082639.1 coordinate 132,975,926, forward strand.
TTGATCTTCTCTCATATCACCTCTTCAGGAAGATACACCTTGCATTGTGCTTATATAATTTTTTCAGCCTGTCCCTTTAATCTCTCCTCTTATAACACATATCAATATGTTAATAGATTTATGACTTGAAAATATTCCCTTGACCTCAACTCCATCAACCTAATCTTTTATCTTTCTCCACTTTACTATCAAAATTGTCAAGTTAACTTTCTCCTTCTAATGCTTCTCTGTGAAGACACACTACGAACTTTCAAAACTGGCTTATTACCAACTATGCTACAGAAAGCAAATATATTCTTGAGCATCTCCAATGACTTTGTAATCATTAAATTTATGGACTTTAAAATCTTATCATTATAACAATTTCTTAACAAATTCCCTTTTTAAGAGTAAAAATTCTATGTTCTAGATGCAAAGCCGCAGTTTATTAGTTTTATGCTATAAAGTGAGTCTCCTTAAAGGCCTTTGGACCTCAACTTCTAAATATATATACTTCACCAAGTGGTGAGAATAAAGTGAGACAGGGTATATGAAAGTTCTTTGAAAATTGTGAAGTATTGTACTCATATTAAGAATTATTGCTCTTATTACTGTTATCAGGGACACAAGATGAGTTAGAAAAATATCCTGCTCTGGAAGACCCTACTGTCTACTTGTGAAGGAAGACCTATGCAAGATAATTTAGAAATAGACAAATGAGTGCCAAAAGAGCCAGTATAAAAGTTTTTTGGAAAACCTAGAATGGAGTGACTAGGTTGGGGTGGATAAGGAGTAGGCATTTGATTACTGTTGGAGTTGATGAAAGAATGATATTGATACAGAGAATAGATCTTTGAGTAGAATCTTAAAGATGAATAAGAACAATGGTGGGAAGATGGTTCCAGGCAAATAGCCCTGTAGGATATATATGGTGCAGTAGAAGGTGAAGATTCTGGAAAACTAGGCAAGAGCTATATTGTTCAGAGAACATATACTGTTATTACATGGTGCTCATTTCTTACAAATAAAGTTCTAGAATGGCAATAAGGACAATTGTTTGTTGGTACTTCCTTAGCCTTTCCCAAATTATATTTTAATAGTAATTTATCTTTCTTTTAACTTCCTCTAGGACAGTTGTTCTTAACTGGGAATGATTTTGCTACCAGGAGACATTAGGCAAAGTCTGGAGACATTGTTTGTTGTCACAATTGGTGGAATGCTACGGGCATCTAGAGTGTAGAGGTCAGAGATTCTGCTACACATCTTACAATGTATAGAACATTCCCACACAACAAAGAATTATCTGACTCCAAATATCAATCATGTCAATATTATTTTTCTCCAGAATAAAACAGTCTCATGCAGAAGAATTTAGCCACTTTGTTTCCAGGCTTCTGTCCAGTCAACCCCCATGACTGTAAAGTCTTACCTTGGACTCCAGGTTGCTTATTAGAGTATTTTCTTAAACAAAGAAAATTATTTCTGTAAGAGAAAATCTGGTGCCAGCTTTTAGGATAGTAGACTTTCATATGCTAGGTAGACTCAGATAGAGGAGAAAGGTGTTCTACTCATGCTTACTTAGAACACACCAGCCCTGAAACCCTGAAGATGCACAGATAGAGGGGCATCAGGTAACAGCACCATGGATAGCCGGGGGAGCAGCTAAGGAGAACTGTCCCATCCATGGCTTTGTGAGAAGACATCCACTGATAGGGGAGGAGCCGAGGGGAAGGAAAGGAGTTAGGCAGGAAAAACCCAGCAGCTGTGTGACAGTGGTTGCAGTGGAGAGACTGATTTGTGAGCCTATCCATCACTGATTGGAGATTCTTAGACATAATTGGGAGAGAATGGAAGCCAGAGGTCTCCCATGAGCAAGTAGGCGCAAAATACAGGAAAGTTACATCACTATATAATTGTGATACATCTACATCACTATATAATTCCAAATGAATCTGAAGATATTCATGTGGTCTATAAGTGGCCAGAAGTCCAATTCCAGAGAAGCAAATATTCTGGTAGAATTACTTTTGGGGTCATGAAATATTCCTTATAGCTGTAGAATAAGTGTGACTTTTTACGGTACATTAGCATTTTAATTTAAGCAGAAGAAAGCAATTTCTGATTTACTATATAGAAAATTAATGGAAGAAAGACTAATATTTCTTAGTAGTTTGTTATAGTTTAACCCAGCAGACTTGACTCCAGGGGAAGGTCCTGTGGAATCCAGTTCTTACCCCCTTACTTCTGTTTTGTAGCTATCATGACTGCCACTCAGCCAGAATGGAATCCCTAATGCTAGAGAATCTGGTGTTCCAGGAAAGCTGCTTCGTGCTGAGGCTTGGGGAACCTGCCCATCCTCTACACAGCTCCAATAGCTATAAATACATGTGGGTAGGACAGTGCCATAATCTGGGAAATAAGTACAGATTCCTGTCATGCTCAGAGGCAAGGGATACTTACACATACACAATACATGTACATACATACATAAATGTCTATCTGCTAGATTAGAGGGGTGGATTATAGCCTGTGGAAATGTATTGGAATCTAAGAGAAAAAACAGTTTTTAGTTACTTTAGAAAGAATAGTTATATATTAAAAATATGTTGTTTATGTATTTGTATATTAACAATGCACATTAACAGTAGTGTGCTATTTAAAATACACAACTGAAGCATCAGTATTTAACAACATTTTTTAGACTTAATTTTTGTTATCATCTGAATTAGAAAACAATCTGTTAAAAAAGTTTGTTATTTTGAGTAGTCACTTCCTTCACTCTTGAGTTAAATCAAATTGTTCACATTTTTACTGTGTCTTATCACAGTGGCTATTTTTATTTTTGAAGAGTAGCTCTATTTTCTACAGAAAGATGAGAGAGATATGATTTTAAAAAAATGGGGCACTAGATTAGAATAGGATGTCCAAATTTCCATCCGGACTCTGTCATAGCAGAACTATTTTTGAACTAGATTAAATCGTCCTGCCCCATGGACTTCAGCATCCTCATCTATTAAATGAAGGCTGTACAACCCCTAAGTTCCCACCAGCTCTGTGATCCTCTGAAATTACTATACTTTTCTTGTATTCTCTCTTCTACTCTCATTACTTCTATTCTTTCAGATAAGAATTTTGCCAACCTTGTTTATTTATCTGTTCTTTTTTTTTTGCCACCTTTATTTTGCTCAGCTTATTGAATAATAAAGTCACATAAGATTCGCCTCCTCCAGGTTATGTTAATCTCATATTGGTTATTGAGGTTCAGTTTAACACTATTTAAAGAGCAGAGGGTTTGGAGTCAGGTAGACCTGCGTTTCAATCCTGGCTCTTCTACTTATTCTGTGACTTTGGGCAAGTCACTTAAACTTCTTACCCACCTGAAGAATATGGTTAAGAATGTCTTCCCTTTAAATTTGTTGTGAGAATGACTTGATCTGAATACTTATGCCAGCATAACCAGCTTTTTCTTATTGAGTTTCTTGCCTTCAAAGCAACCTTCTTCTTTCAGTCAAAAAATATTTATTCAGTGCTTCCTGTATGCAAGCATGCTTCTAGATGCTTGGGTACCATTTTTTTTTTGAATTTTTGAATTTTATTTTATTTATTTTTTTATACAGCAGGTTCTTATTAGTTATCCATTTTATACATGTTAGTGTATATATGTCATTCCCAATCTCCAAATTCATCACACCACCACCCACCCACCCCCCCTCCACTTTCCCCCATTGGTGTCCATACGTTTGTTCTCTACATCTGTGTCTCAATTTCTGCCCTGCAAACTGGTTCCTCTGTACCATTTTTCTAGGTTCCACATATATGCATTAAAATATGATATTTGTTTTTCACTTTCTGACTTCCTTCACTCTGTATGACAGTCTCTAGATTCATCCACGTCTCTACAAATGACCCAATTTCGTTCCTTTTTATGGCTGAGTAATATTCCATTGTATATATGTACCACATCTTCTTTATCCATTTATCTGTCAATGGGCATTTAGTTTGCTTCCTGGCTATTGTAAATGACCTGGCTATTGTAAATAGTGCTGCAATGAACATTGGGGTGTATGTGTCTTTTTAATTATGGTTTTTCTCTGGGTATATGCCAAGGAGTGGGATTGATGGGTCATATGTATGGTAATTTGATTGTTGGTTTTTTAAGGAACCTCCATAATGTTCTCCATAGTGGCTGTATCAATTTACATTCCCACCAACAGTGCAAGAGCGTTCCCTTTTTTCCACACCCTCTCCAGCATTTGTTGTTTGTAGATTTTCTGATGAAGCCCATTCTAACTGGTGTGAGGTGTTACCTCATTGTAGTTTTGTTTTTCATTTCTCTAACAATTAGTGATGTTGAGCAGTTTTTCATGTGCTTCTTGGCCATCTCTATGTCTTCTTTGGAGAAATGTCTGTTTAGGTCTTCTGCCCATTTTTGGATTGGATTTTTTTTTTTTTTAATATTGAGCTTCATGAGATGATTATATATTTTGGAGATTAATCCTTTGTCCATTGATTCGTTTGCAAATATTTTCTCCCATTCTGAGGGTTGTCTTTTCGTCTTGTTTATGGTTTCCTTTGCTGTACAAAAGCTTTTTAAGTTTCATTAGGTCCCATTTGTTTATTTTTGTTCTTATTTCCATTACTCTAGGAGGTAGATCAAAAGAGATCTTGCTGTGATTTATGTCAGAGTGTTGTTCCTATGTTTTCCTCTAAGAGTTTTATACTGTCCGCTCTTACATTTAGGTCTCTAATCCATTTTGAGTTTATTTTTGTGTATGGTGTTAAGGAGTGTTCTAATTTCATTCTTTTACATGTAGCTGTCCAGTTTTCCCAGCACCACTTATTGAAGAGACTGTCTTTTCTCCATTGTATATCCTTGGCTCCTTTGTCATAGATTAGTGGACCATAGGTGTGAGGGTTTATCTCTGGGCTTTCTATCCTGTTCCATTGATCTATATTTCTGTTTTTATGTCAGTACCATATTGTCTTGATTACTGTAGCTTTGTAGTATAGTCTGAAGTCAGGGAGTCTGATTGCTTCAGCTCCGTTTTTTCCCCTCAAGACTGCTTTGGCAATTCGGGGTCTTTTGTGTCTCCATATAAATTTTAAGATTTTTTGTTCTAGTTCTGTAAAAAATGTCATTGGTAATTGATAGGGATTGCATTGAATCTGTAGATTGTTTTGGGTAGTATAGTCATTTTCACAATATTGATTCTTCCAATCCAAGAACATGGTATATCTCTCCATTTGTTTGTATCATCTTTAATTTCTTTCATCAGTGTCTTATAGTTTTCTGCATACAGGTATTTTGTCTCCCTAGGTGGGTTTATTCCTAGGTATTTTATTCTTTTTGTTGCATTGGTAAATGGGAGTGTTTCCTTAATTTCTCTTTCAGATTTTCCTCATTAGTGTATAGGAATGCAAGAGATTTCTGTGCATTAATTTTGTATCCTGCAACTTGACCAAATTCATGGATTAGCTCTAGTAGTTTTCTGGTGGCATCTTTAGGATTCTCTATGTATAGTATCATGTCATCTGCAAACACTGACAGTTTTACTTCTTCCTTTCCAATTTGTATTCTTTTTATTTCTTTTCTTCTCTGATTGCTGTGGCTAGGACTTCCAAAACTTTGTTGAATAATAGTGGTGAGAGTGGACATTCTTGTCTTGTTCCTAATCTTAGAGGAAATGCTTTCAATTTTTCACCATTGAGAATGATGTTTGCTGTGAGTTTGTTGTATATGGCCTTTATTTTGTTGAGGTAGGTTCCCTCTATGCCCACTTTCTGGAGAATTTTTATCAAAAATGGGTGTCGAATTTTGTCAAAAGATTTTTCTGCATCTATTGAGATGATCATATGGTTTTATTCTTCAATTTGTTAATATGGTGTATCACATATATTGATTTGCATATATTGAAGAATCCTTGCATCCCTGAGATAAATCCCACTTGATCATGGTGTATGATCCTTTTAATGTGCTGTTGGATTCTGTTTGCTAGTATTTTGTTGAGGATTTTTGCATCTATATTCATCAGTGATATTGGTCTGTAATTTTCTTTTTTTTTGTAGTATCTTTGTCTGGTTTTGCTTTCAGGGTGATGGTGGCCTCATAGAATGAGTTTGGGAGTGTTCCTTCTTCTGCAATTTTTTGGAAGAGTTTGAGAAGGATGGGTGCTAGCTTTTCTCTAAATGTTTGTTAGAATTCACCTGTGAAGCCATCTGATCCTGACCTTTTGTTTGGTGGAAGATTTTAATCACAGTTTCAATTTCATTACTTGTGATTGGTCTGTTCATATTTTCTACTTCTTCCTGGTTCAGTCTTGGAAGGTTATACCTTTTTAAGAATTTGTCCATTTCTTCCAGGTTGTCTATTTTATTGACATAGAGTTGCTTGTAGTAGCCTCTTAGGATGCTTTGTATTTCTGTGGTGTCTGTTGTAACTTCTCCTTTTTCATTTCTAATTTTATTGATTTGAGTCCTCTCCCTCTTTTCTTGATGAGTCTGGCTAATTGTTTATCAATCTTGTTTATCTTCTCAAAGAACCGCTTTTAGTTTTATTGATCTTTGCTATTGTTGTCTTTGTTTCTATTTCATTTATTTCTGCTCTGATCTTCATGATTTCTTTCCTTCTGCTAACTTTGGGTTTTGTTTGTTGTTCTTTCTCTAGTCCCTATAGGTGTAAGATTAGATTGTTTATTTCCGATTTTTCTTGTATCTTGAGGTAAGCTTGTATTGCTATAAACTTCCCTCTTAGAACTGCTTTTGCTGCATCCCATAGGTTTTGGATCATCGTGTTTTCATTGTCATTTGTCTCTAGGTATTTTTTGATTTCCTCTTTGATTTCTTCAGTGATCTCTTGGTTATTTAGTAATGTATTGTTTAGCCCCCATGTGTTTGTGTTTTTTACGTTTTTTTCCCCGTAATTATTTCTGATCTCATAGTATTGTGGTCAGAAAAGATGCTTGGTATGATTTCAGTTTTCTTAAATTTACTGAGGCTTGATTTGTGACCCAAGATGTGATCTATCCTGGAGAATGTTCCATGCACACTTGAGAAGAAAGTGTAATCTTCTGTTTTTGGATGGAATATCCTATAAATATCAATTAAATCTATCTGGTCTATTGTTTCATTTAAAGCTTGTGTTTCCTTATTAAGCTTCTGTTTGGATGATCTGTCCATTGGTGTAAGTGAGGTGTTAAAATCTCCCACTATTATTGTGTTACTGTCAATTTCCTCTTTTATAGCTGTTAGCAGTTGCCTTAGGTATTGAGGTGCTCTTATGTTGGGTGCAGATATATATATATATATATATATATATATATATATTTTAATTTTTATTTATTTATTTATTTATTTATTTATTTATTTATTTATGGCTGTGTTGGGTCTTCGTTTCTGTGTGAGGGCTTTCTCTAGTTGCGGCAAGTGGGGGCCACTCCTCATCACGGTGCGCGGGCCTCTCACTATCGCGGCCTCTTGTTGCGGAGCACAGGCTCCAGATGTGCAGGCTCAGTAATTGTGGCTCATGGGCCCAGTTGCTTCGTGGCATGTGGTATCTTCCCAGACCAGGGCTCGACCCCATGTCCCCTGCATTGGCAGGCAGACTCTCAACCACTGTGCCGCCAGGGAAGTCCCATGCAGATATATTTTTAATTGTTATTTCTTCTTCTTGGATTGATCCCTTGATCATTAGGTAGTGTCCTTCCTTGTCTCTTGTACATTCTTTATTTTAAAGTCTATTTTATCTGATATGAGTATTGCTACTCCAGCTTTCTTTAGATTTCCATTTGCATGGAATATCTTTTTCCATCTCCTCACTTTCAGTCTGTATGTGTCCCTAGGTCTGAAGTGCATCTCTTGTAGACAGCATATATATGGGTCTTGTTTTTGTATCGATTCAGTCTGTGTCTTTTGATTGGAGCATTTTATCCATTCACGTTTAAGGTAATTATCGATATGTATGTTCCTATTACCATATTCTTACTTGTTTTGGGTTTGTTTTTGTAGGTCTTTTTCTTCTCTTGTGTTTCCCACTTAGAGAAGTTCCTTTAGCATTTGCTGTAGAGCTGGTTTGGTGGTGCTGAATTCTCTTAACTTTTGCTTGTCTGAAAAGCTTTTGATTTCTCCATCGAATCTGAATGAGATCCTTGCCAGATAGAGTAATTTGGTTGTAGGTTCTTCCCTTTCATCATTTTAAATATGACATGCCACTCCCTTCTGGCTTGTAGAGTTTCTGCTGAGAAATCAGCTGTTAACCTTATGGGAGTTCCCTTTTATGTTATTTGTTGTTTTTCCCTTGTTGCTTTCAATAATTTTTCTTTGTCTTTAATATTTCCCAATTTGATTACGATGTGTCTCAGCATGTTTCTCCTTGAGTTTATCCTGCATGGGACTCTCTGTGCTTCCTGGACTTGGGTGGCTATTTCCTTTCACATGTTAGGGGAGTTTTTGACTATACTCTCTTCAAATATTTTCTCTGGTCCTTTCTCTCTCTCTTCTCCTTCTGGGACCCCTATAAGGTGAATGTTGTATTAAATGTTGTCCCAGAGGCCTCTTAGGCTGTCTTCATTTCTTTTCATTCTTTTTTCTTTATTCTGTTCTGCACCATTGAATTCCACCATTCTGTCTTCTAGGTCACTTCTCTGTTCTTCTGCCTCTGTTATTCTGCTATTGATTCCTTCTAGTGTATTTTTCATTTCAGTTATTGTATTTTTCATCTGTTTGTTTGTTCTTTAATTCTTCTAGGTCTTTGTTAAACATTTCTTGCATCTTCTCAATCTTTGCCTCCATCCTATTTCTGAGTTCCTGGATCATCTTCACTATCATTATTCTGATTTCTTTTTCTGGAACGTTGCCTATCTCCACTTCATTTAGTTGTTTTTCTGTGGTTTTTATCTTGTTCCTACATCTGGTACATAGCCTTCTGCTTTTCATCTTGTCTATCTTTCTGTGAATGTGGTTTCTGTTCCACAGGCTGCAGGATTGTAGTTCTTCTTGCTTCTGATGCTTGGTTCCCTGATGGAGCTTATGTTCCAGAGACAGACAGTAAACAGTGTACATAATAAAATAAATTTCATAATATGTTAAAAGGTAATAATTGCTACAGGAAATAGAAAGAGAAATCAGGGTAAGGAGTGTCAGAAATGCCAGGGGAGGAAGCAGGTTGTAATGCTAATGTAGTGCTTGCCTCTGGAACAGAATAAGCAATATATAGGCTGTTAGAAGATGATATCAGAGAGCTAATGGGGAGCCAGATCATACAAGCCCCATAGGTCATTGTAGAAAGTTTGGTTTTAGTATCTGTGACACGGAGAAACTTTGCAGTGTTTTTAACAGAGGACTGTCCAGATTTAACTTTGTTTTTAAAAAGGATTACTCTAGCAGTTGTGATGAAGATAAACAAGGATTTCTCAACCTCAGCACTACTAACATTTCAAGTCAGATGATTATTTGTTGTGGGTGCTGTCCTGTGCATTTACAGTATTTAGAGCATCTTTGACTTCTACCCACTAGATGCCAGTGACACCACCTCCCCAGCTGTGACCATCAGAAATGGTCTTCAGATATTACCAAATGTCCCTTGTGGTGGCACAAAATTGCCCTCAGGTGCAAGCCAGTTGAATAGATTAATAAGGGGTAAGAGTAGAAATAGGAAGATCTTTCATGGGGCTACTATCCAGCCTAGAGATCATGGTAGCTCAGAGCAGGATGGTAGCAGAAGACGTGACAAGTAGTGATTAGATTCTGGATAGATTTTGAAGATAAAGACAAATAGAATTACTGATGGGTTGGATGTATGATGTGAGAAGAAGGGAAGAGTCAAAAAAGAGAAGAGGCATTTTTGAGAATGACTCAAAATTTTGGCCTGCACAAATGGAAGGATGGAATTGCCATTAACAGAGATATGTAAGGCTATGGGAGGAACAGGTTTAGGGAGAGCAGCAAAGAAAATCAAGAGTTTAGTTTGGGACAGGGAACACTACAACACTGAGAGGTGAGACCAGGAGAAACCAACAAAAGGCAGTTGAGAAAGAGCAATAACAGGAGAACACATGAGAAAGTTGATGGTGTGAAAGCCAAAAGAAGATATGTCAAGGAGAAGCTATCAATAGTCTCAAATATTGCTAATGGTTCAAGTAAGATAAAGTCTGAGAATTGACCATTTGGGTCACAATGCAATGCAATGCACCACAATGCAATGGGGAAGCTATTAGTGACCATGTCAAGCGCAGTTTTGATCAGGGTGGAGGTAATAGCTTGACTGAAATGACTTTAAGAAACAAGAGGAATCAGAAACAACAATTATAGACAACTCCTTGCTGCAGAGGGAAGCAAAGGAATGGGGCTAGTGTTGATAGGTGAAGCAATATTTTTGTTTTTGGCCTTAAGATGGACAAAATAAGAAGATATTTGTATGCTGATTGGAATTTTCCAGTACAAAGGGAAAAATTGATGTTGTAGGAGGTAAGGGGCAGAACTGGAGCAATGTCCTTAACAGATGAGAGGGGATGCTGTCTGTGTAAGTAGATAACATGGCCTTATGTAGGAGGCAAAGACAGGTTTAATATTAATATTAATATTTAATAATAAGCAGTAAGGCAGAGTATATGCCTGCATATGCTTATAAGTAAGTTGATGTGATGATGGGAATCTAAAAATTCTCTTCTGTTGCTTCAGTTTTCTCAGTAAAGCAGGGAGCAAGGTCATCAGCTGAAAGTTGGGATGAGGGAGGAGATGTTGAATATTTGAGGAGAAAAGAAAAGGTGTTAAATATTCATCTAGGACAGTAGGAAAGTAAATAATCTAGGTGTGGATAACTTGATTTCCTGACACCATTAAGGCCAATGTGAGGTCTGTGGTTATAGAGTTCAGATTTTTTGCAGCTATGTTCAGCTACATGAGTACAGGCATGGAATACAGGGAGGCACGGAATAGATGAGATAGTTGGGTTTATAGGCTGTAGTTCTGACAAAGTGAGAAAGGGCAAGGTTATTGAGAGTATAAACAATGGTGTGATTTGAATGATTGGCTATAAATTTAACTGTGTAAGGAAAGGGGAAAAGAACATCAAAGGAGGGAGATCCAGTGAGAAAGTGGTACGGTTATTAATTGTGGTGAGGTTGAAAGATTGATTCTTGGGATTAGATTGACAAAGGGAGTGAGTGGGAAAAATAGAATAAGAATGAAAAAAATTGGAGGTATTGCAGTTATTGGTAGTGACAAAGTCCAGGGAATGATCATGGGAGGGTGTGGCTGAGGTCATGGAGGATAAAATTATTGGAAAAGAGAAGTCAAGGACCTGAGAGGTCATTGTCATTTACTAGATGTGTGAGCTTAGAGAAGTTGAGGAGTAGAATAACATGCTTAAGAGGTCCTCAATAAATTGATCTTAATCTTTCTGAGCCTTTATTTCATCATCTATAAAATGAAGATTTTAACTTCTTCCTGCTTACTTTAGAAGACAATTGTGAGGATCAAATGGGACAATATATCAGGAAGTGCTTTGTAAATAATGCACCAGTGTACAAGCATGAAAACTTTGTTACATTTGTTTTTGTTCATGACTACATGGTATGGGGCAGAAATTTGGTGAAGCACTGAAGATTTTAGATTTTAAAGGATTAATAATAGAGAGCTACTTTAGGATCCTAAGCAGGAAAGCAACATAGTCAAACACAACTGGTAGGATTATCTCATTTACACTGGATAGGGATATTTTCTCTTCTTATCCTTTTCTTGTAAACATTTTATACTATCCTGAAACATACAGATTGGATCATCTCAGTTTTTTAATATCACCTTAATATTCTCACTGTTTACATGATAACATCTACATTCCTTTGCCTGGTATTCAATAGCCTCCAAGATCTGATGTAAGTTTGCCTTTCTGCCTCCGTAGCCTGCTCATCTGCTTTGTAGTCTAATCTCCTCTAGGATTTCAGAATACCACATGACTCCTCACACTTCATGCTATTCCTCACATCTGAATCTCTTTGATTCCATATGCCACCTACTCAATAAAGCCTTTTACCAAAGTTAATCATTCTTTCTTTTTTTATATCTTTATTATTGAATATATGTATATTCATGTAATTATTAATCAAACAATTATTCATTGCTTATGTATCTGTCCCACTGTCTTGTAAGCTCCTTTAGGGCAGGGATCATACCTTATTTATCTTAGTAGAAATGAGCAATGAATTCCGTACTCATAAGCACCTATTATGTTTTTTTATGCTCAATAAATATTTGTTGACTGAATATATGAATGTTAGCATGATTGAAAGCCTCCTACTTACAAAGGACCATGCTGAATGCTGTGTTGAATATTTAAAAAAGGAAAAATAAGTATATGCTCAATAAAACTTGATTCATTTAAGTGTTCCAATTTCAAAGAGCTTCCCTGCTGAACTGGAAACTGCTGACAGAGTAAGAGTAAATGGAGTTTGACATGTCAACTAAGTAAGACAAGGCAGCTGTGGAATAATGGAAAGAGAACTAAACTGGGGTCAGAAGCTCTGATTTCCAATACCAGCTCATATGCTAGCTTCATGACTTCAGCCACCATAAAACATCTCTGAACATCAATGTCCTCATCTGAAAATGAGGTATTTAGATTATGTGACCTTCTAGGTCCTTTCCAATGTTAACACTTCATGATTCTAAAATGCTATGAAATCATCAGATTGCTGTCAAACTCAAAATCAAGTTTTGCCAAGGAGAGCCACTTATGAATTTCTGGGTGGCTAGTAACTTTTAGTGAACAATATAACTGTTCACAAGAGAGAATAACAAGTTATAATTCTTTTTTTCCCCATTATCTAAGGCAAGATGACTGAGTCTGCAAGTTATGCACTGTTCTCAGCTCAACGTCCCAAGCTTTATGTCTCAGTTCTGGTTTAGAGGGCATGCATAAATGCACATCTTCTTCAATCTAGATGAAACTGTGTGCCCCACCTCTGCCTAAGAGGGCAGGCATGAGTACATGCACATCTTCTTCAATCTAGATGGAAAATATGACATATTTCAGGTTAAGCTCCAACCAATGTGCAGAGAATCATTTCTGGAACCTTGAGAAACACAGAAAAAAATAACGCTGCACAATTTCAACCAAATTGGAATTGATATTTGCTGCAGAGCCTGGAGACTTCCCTCTTGGCAGAAGTAGATTTTTCCCAGTTGGTTTCAAAAGTCTAATGATATAAAACAACAGCTGGCCTTGTAATTTCTAATAGACTGCATCTACCTCTGATATATTTTTTTAAACATCTTTATTGGAGTATAATTGCTTTACAATGGTGTGTTAGTTTCTGCTTTATAACAAAGTGAATCAGTTATACATATACATATGTTCCCATATCTCTTCCCTCTTGCGTCTTACCTCTGATATTTGAGAGTGACCATGACAGCACTCTCAGTAGGGATCTCGCCAAGCCTCAGAAGACAGCCTTGTTCTTTTAAAAAAATCATATATTGTCTTATGCACACATGCCCATGATTGAAGAATCTGGGATCAACAGTGGAGATACACAGAGAAAACAAGAGTAAGGTTTTATTTGCTTAGGGCAAAAGCTAAGTACCTCACAATTCAACTTCTTAGTCCATGATTAGTTGTGCTTTTATTTCATTGTCACAAAAGAAGTAACATGGTATAATGAAAAACCTGTGGGTTTTGGAGGCAGGTGGATCTGGGCTTAACTAGTAGCTCCTCAAATTTACTACCTAGGTGACCTTAAACAAGTTACTTAATCTCTCTTGGTCTGTTTATTCATCTGTAAAATAGGAACACATTTCTATCACACAGAGTTTTGAAGTAGGTATTTTGGTGAGTAAAACACATAGATACTTTATATGTGCTAGATCCCCAAGTTCTGTGCTATGATAATGGTAGCAAGGATTGCTATTTTAAACAACTTAAATGTGTCATTTTAAAGTTAAGAATAGAATTTTTAGTCTTACATACAGAAAAGTGAAGTAACCTTGCTGTCAAGTGATTGTCAACTGTAGACAAGGGATTGGTTGTCTATTGCCTCTTAGGAAGGAGAATTAGCAAGGCTGGCTTCATGGGTGTTCTTCCTGCGCAGTTGCAAAGGGCCCTGTGCTTAGAAGGGGCTCATGTTTGGTTTAAAGCTCTGCTGTCGACACCTTGAAATTCTTAATAATTTTTTAACAGGGGCCCTGCATTCTCATTTTGCACTGGTCCCTGCAAATTACATAGTAAGTCCTGAGACTTAGGAAGGAAATTCAATGCTATATGCATGCTTGCTCAAATTTATGAAAAAGAATGAACACATGTGGAGGAATTACTCTACCTCAAAATAAGAAGAGACATTAGCATTTATGTGCTTGGTTTCAAAAGATAAAGTTAATTCTGAGTTGGTTTTGTAGAGTCTAAGTGGAGTAGATTCCATATTTACATATATAAACATAGCAAAGATTAGAAGATAAACCAAAGGATGGCAAGAACATTCATATACAAAAGCTCTCAAGCCAAAAACATTTTTAGCTAGACTGCCTGGGTTCAAATCCCAGCTCTGCTTACCAGCTGTGCAACTTTGGAGAACTTGCTAAATCAGATTATCATCTATGAAATGGGATAGTTGCAATCTCATTGGGTTATTGTGAGGAGTCAATGACTTATTACATGTAAAGTGCTAAGAACACTGATTGACACAGAGTGAGTTCTCAAAAGTACTACTTATTATTATCTCCACGGTAAACGTAGCCAAGTTTCACTTTCATTTGGAAATAATATGTACCTGCTACTTCAAGGGATTTGAAAATCTTTCATTGAAAAATAATAAAAATAACTTTAAATTTATTGACACTGTGAGATTTATAAGTCATACTCACCCGAGAATAATGTTCATACTTTTTAATGTACAAAGGGAAGTATCAATAACTAGCTTAATAACTGGGAATAAACATTTAAGTGTGAGTCATTCATTTGTATATGTATGTATGTGTGTATTTAACAGTTAATCACTGAGTGTTTTTTATATGCTAGGTTCTGAGTCAGATACTACTGATAAGTTGATGAAGATGTCACTTCTCTCAAATAACTCATCATCTAACAGAAGATACAGACCTGTAATCAAAAAATTACAAGAAGAGTATGAAAAGATCTAAAAGAGGGATAAGTAACAGGTATAATGGAATCAAAGAGAAGTGTCCCTAATTCATTCTTGAGGCAGTGGGGGGTCAGGAAGGGCTTCAAATAGGAAAGAATATCTAAGATGAGACCTAAAAGGTCATGGGGAGTTAACTATGTGAAAGATGAGGAGAAGCATAAGCAAAGTCCTAGAATTGTTCATAAAAATTACACAAGGTTTAGTATGACTAGAATGTAGAGTGTAAGGTAGAAGAGTAGTGAGATAAGAGGCTGAATTAGAGACGGGCTAAACTACTAACTTTGTAAGGCTTGTTAAGTTTAGACCTTATCCTGAGGCATGTTGAGCCATTAAAATTTTAAGCAGTTGAGGGACATGATTAAGTTACAGTTTAGAAAATCTACTGACTATTGTATAAGTAATAGATTGGAAGGGGAAAATTATTGTTGGCAGGTAGATAGAAGGCTGTGATATAATCCAGGTGAGAGCTGATAAAGACTTGAACTAAGGTAATGGTAATAGTAGTTGTAATAAATGGACACAGTCAACAGATAACAAAGAGATAGAATCATTAGGACATTAAGGAAGAGAGAGGGGAAGAGGCAGGAGTGATCACAAAATTTTGAGCTTGGGGAATTTTATGGTTGGTGATAAATCATTGATAGCAGTGCTTAAGAGGATGAGTAGGATTGGGAAGGGTGAAGGCTTAGATAGTAATTCATTTAATTTGGGACAGGATGAGTTTGAGGTGTCCTCGAAACATAAAATAGAAATGTTCAACAGGTGGTTAAACATGTAATTTGAGATTTGGGTAAGAGATTTTGGCTTAGGCAACTCTTTGAAAATCATTAGCATAGAGATGAAAAGTGAAGCTATGAAAGGAAGGGAACATGTTTAGAGTGAGAAGAGATTAGGATTTAGGAAAGAACCCTGCATCAAACAGAGGCAGATAGAAGAAAAAGAATTTACAACACCAAGAAGCAGACAAGATGATAGAATAAAAACCAGGAGAGTGTTGTATCAAAGAATGTAACAAATAAAATATTTTAAGAAGTGGAGAGTAACCAAAAATGTACAAACATATCAAGTAAGGTAAAGATTGAGATATATACACTAACATCTACAACAAGGGCACTCACTGCTGATCTTGGAAAGAAAGCTGCAGTGAAGTTGAAAGCCACCTTATATATCACTGAAGAATGAATATAAAGTGAGGAAGAAGACAGGAAGAATTCCAGTAGATATTGGTGGCTGCTTACAGTGGAATCTCTTCATACATTCTACTGAGAACAATGGAAATTTTAAAGATAGAAAATAAAATCACCCATGGCCTATGCCAACCACATAATAAGGAAACAGAGAAAACGCAAAGTCCAATTAACATGTAAGTGGAGAAATGAATACTCAAGATTAGTAAAGTTGGTTCCAGAACTCACAGTAGAGCTGAGAGTCAGTTAGGGACTGAACAGAAGAAAATACAATGTAGTAGGGTCCTTGCAGTGATGGAACACAGTTAACATCAACTAAGATCCACCCAAGGAAAGGGACCCACTTTGGAAATACTGAAGGCAGATCAGAAGATCCCATGACTCAAAAGGAACAAACTTGGAAAATGTGCAGAAACAGGATTTGGAAGGGAGGGAGACATTTTGGGAGCTGGAGATTCCTTTGAAAGCTGGGTGGTAGAGGTAAAACACAAAGAATTTAAAGATAAGTGTTTTACTGAATTATCTTACTATTTATTTTCTATTTGTCTATTCTGTTCTTTGTTCTATTTTTTTCTCTTCTTTTGGACATTTTATAGATTCCATTTCATCTCTTTTGTTGACTTATTAGCTATAACTCTTTGCTTTCTTATTTTAGTAGTTGCTTTAAGGTTTATAGTATACATCTTTAACTTATCACAGTCAACCATTTCCCTTCTGCCTGATGGAACTCCTCTAACATTTCTTGTAGTGTGGGTCTTCTGGTGATGCATTCTCTCAGGATTTATATGTCTGAGAATATCTTTCTTTTTAAAATTTTTTATTGAAGTATAGTTGATTTATAATGTGTTAATTACTCCTGTACAGCAAAGTGATTCAGTTATACATATATATATTCTTTTTCATATTGTTTTCCATTATAGTTTATCAGAGGATATTGAATATAGTTCCCTGTGCTATATAGTATGACCTTGTTGTTTATCCATTCTATATATACCAGGTTGCATCTGCTAACCCCAAACTCCCAATCCATCCCTCTCCCACACCCTTCCCCTTGGCAACCACTAGTCTATTCTCTTTGTCCCTGATTCTGTTTCTGTTTCATAGATAGGCTCATTTCTGTCATATTTTAGATTCCACATGTAAGTGATATCATATGGGATTTATCTTTCTCTTTCTGACTTACTTCACTTAGTATGATAATCTCTAGTTGCATCCATGTTGCTGCAAATGGTATTATTTTATTCTTTTTTATGGCTGAGTAGTATTCCATCTCTTTCTTTTTTTAAAGAAATGCCCTTTATTTTTGAAGGATGATTTAACTAGGTATACCATTCTATATTGACAATATTTTTTCTCTCAGTACTTTAGAGAAGTTGCTCCAAAGCCTTCCCACTTGCACTGTTTCTGACAATAAATCTGTAGCCATCCTTATCTTTGTTTCTTATCTTTGTAATGTGTCTTTGTTTTTCAGATGCTTTTAGGTTTTCCTTTTGATCACCAATTATGAGCAAATGGATTATAACATGCATTGGTATAATTTTAATCAAGACTATTGTGCTAGAGTTTTTTGAGCTTCTAAGATCTGTGGATTTATAGTATTTATCAAATTTGGGAACACTTTGGCCATTATATCTTTAAGTACTTTTTCTGTGACCCTTTCTCTTCTTAGGGCTCCAATTATACATATAAAATGTCACTTAAAAGTTGTCCCACAGTGTGCTGATGATCCTTTTTTCTTTTTTTTCCTGTCTGTGTTTCATTTTGGAGAGTTTCTATTATTATGTAATCAAACTGACTAATTTTTCTTCTGTGATGTCTAATCTGCCATTATTCCCATTCAGTGTATTTTTCATCTCAGGTAGTATAGTTTTCATTTCAGAAGTTTGACTTTTTTTAATATTATATATTCCATATATCTACTTAACATTTTGGATATATGAAATGCATCTATAATAACTGTTGTAATGACTTTTTTTGAAATTTCAATATCTGTGTCTGTTCTATGTCACTTTTGGTTGATTTAAATTTCCCTTTAAACTTATTTCTTGCTTCTCTACATGCCTGAGAGTTTTATTATTATTATGAGATTCCAGATATTGTGGTTTTTAACTTGTTGGGGGCTGGAAAAACTTGTTTTCCTATAACTAGTCTTGAAGTTTATTCTGGAATGCAGTTAAGTTACATAACTTTTTTTCATCTTTTGGGGTATTTCTTTTCATATTTGTTAGATTGGACTAGAGAAGTACTCAATCTAAGGCTAATTATCCATCAGTACTGAGACTGGCCCCTTCCAAATACCTTATGCAATGTCCCTTAATCATGAGATTTTCTAGTCAGCCTAGTGGGAATAGAGCTAAATGAACTATAGATAAGCAATCTACCTGATGAAGTGTTCAAAGTAATAAACATAAAGGTGCTCACTGAACTGGGAGAAGAATGAATGAACATGGTGAGAATTTCAACAGAGAGTTAGAAAATATAAAGACAAACCAAACAGAGCTGAAGAATACAATAACTGAAATAAAAAGTACACTAGAAGGAATCAACAGTAGCTTAGATGATATAGATAAATGGATCAACAAAGTGGAAGAGAGAGTAGTGAAAATCATCCAAGCTGAACAGAAAAGAGAATTTTAAAAAACTAGGATAGTTTAGGAGACCTCTGGGACAACATCAAGTGTACTAATGTTTGCATTATAGGGGTTCCATAAAGAGAAGAGAGAGAGAAAGTGACAGAGAACTTATTTAAAGAAAAATAGCCAAAAACTTTTCTTAACTGGGGAAGGAAACACGTATCTAGGTCAAGGAATCACAGAGAGTCCCTTACAAGATCAACCCAAAGAGGTCCACACCAAGACACATTATAATTAAAAGGCAAAATTTCAAAAGGAAGAGAAAATTTTAAAAGCAGCAAGAGAAAAGCAACTAGTTACACACAAGGAACTCCCATAAGACTATAAGCTAACTTTTCAGCAGAAACTTTTCAGGCAGAACAGAGTGAAACAATATATTCAAAGTGATAAAAGAAAAAACCCTGAAACCAATAATACTCTACCCAGAAAGGTTATCATTCAGATTAGAAGGTGGGCTATGTGTTCCAATCAAAAGAATTAGAGTACCTGAATGGATACAAAAACAAGACCCATATATATTCTACCTTCAAAAGACTCACTTCAGATCTAAAGACACACACCCACACTGAAAGTGAGAGGATGAAAAAAGTATTTTATGAAAATGGAAGTGAAGAGCAAGCTGAGATAGCAATACTTATATTAGACAAAATAGACTTTAAAATAAAGACTGTAACAAGAGACAAAGAAGGGCATTATATAATGATAAAGAGATCAATAAAACAATAAGACATAACAACTGTAAATATATATGCACCCACATGGGAGAAAATATTGAAAAGGAAGAAATTGACAATAATAGTAGTAGACTTTAACACCTCACTTACATCAGTGAACATATCATCCACACAGAAAATCAATAAGAAACACTGATCCAGAGATTGGTTCAAGATGGTGGAGTAGAAAGGACTTGTGCTCACCACCTCTTGTGAGAGCACCAAAATCACAACTAACAGCTGAACAACCATCAACAGGAAGATGCTGGAACCTACCAAAAAAGATACCCCACATCCAAAGACAAAGGAGAAGCTGCAATGAGACGGTTGGAGGGGTGCAATCATGATAAAAGCAAATGCCATAGCTGCTGGGTGGGCAGCCCACAAACTGGAGAAAAATTATACCACAGAACTCCTCCCACTGGAGTGCAGGTTCTGAGCCCCATGTCAGGCTTCCCAGTCTGGGGGTCCAGCAATGGGACTAGGAATCCCCAGGGAATCTGACTTTGAAGGCCAGTGAGATTTGATTGCAGGACTTCCACAGGACTGGGGGAAACAGAGACTCCACTCTTAGAGGACACACACAAAGTCTTGTGCACAGCAGGACCCGAGCAAAGGAGCAGTGACCAGATAGGAGACTGAACCAAATCTACCTGCTAGTGTTGGAGGGTCTCCTGCAGAGGTGGGGGCCAGCTGTGGCTCTCCATGGCAACAAGGGCACTGGCAGCAGCAGTTCTGGGAAGGACCCATTTGTGTGAGCCCTCCCAGAGGCCACCACTGGCCCTACCATATAGCCTGTAGGCTCCAGTGCTGGGTAGCCTCAGACCAAACAACTAACAGGGAGGGAAAACAGCCCCACCCATCAGCAGACAAGCAGATTAAAGTTTTCCTGATCACAGCCCTGCCAACCAGAGCAAGACCCAGTTCTACCGACCACCAGTTCCTCCCACCAGGAAGCTTGTATGATCCTCTTGGATAGTCTCATCCACCAGAGGGCAGACAGCAGAAGCAAGAAGAACTACAATCCTGCAACCTGCAGAATGAAAACCACAATCACAGAAAGTTAGACAAAAAGAAAAGACAAAAGCTTATGGCCCAGATGAAGGAACAAGACAAAACCCCAGAAAAACAGCTAATTGAAGAGGAGACAGGCAACCATCCAGAAAAATAATTCAGAATAATGATAGTGAAGATGATCTAGGATCTCAGAAAAAAGAACTGAAGCAAAGATTGAGAAGATGCAAGAGATGCTCAACTAAAGAACAAACAAACGGAGATGAACAATACAATAACTGAAATAAAAAATACACTAGAAGGAATCAATAGCAGAATAACTGAGGCAGAAGAAAGGATAAATGACCTGGAAGATAGAATGGTGGAAATTGCTACTGTGGAACATGATAAAGAAAAAAAGAATGAAAAGAAATGAAGACAGTTTAAGAAACCTCTGAGATAAGATTAAATGCACCAACATTCGCATTATAGGGGTCCCAGAAGGAGAAGAGAGAGAGAAACGACCTGAGAAAATATTTGAAGAGATAATAGCTG
Organism: Balaenoptera ricei; assembly: GCF_028023285.1. NCBI lineage: Eukaryota > Metazoa > Chordata > Mammalia > Artiodactyla > Balaenopteridae > Balaenoptera > Balaenoptera ricei. The sequence continues at coordinate 132,997,114 of NC_082639.1, forward strand.
AAAAGTTCCCTAACATGGGAAAGAAAACAGTCAATCAAGTACAGGAAGTGCAGAGAGTTCCAGGCAGGATAAAACCAAGGAGGAACACACGGAGACACATAGTAATCAAATTGACAAAAATTAAAGACAAAGAAAAAATATTAAAAGCAAAAAAGGAAAAATGACAAATAATATACAAGGGAACTCCCATAAGGTTAACGGCTGATTTCTCAGCAGAAACTCTGCAAGCAAGAAGAGTGTGGCACAATATATTTAAAGTGATGAACCAAGAATACTATACCCAGAAAGGCTCTCATCCAGATTTGATGGAGAAATCAAAAGCTTTACAGACAAGCAAAAGCTAAGAGAATTCAGCATCACCAGACCAGCTTCCCAACAAATACTAAAGGAACTTCTCTGGTGGAAAACACAAGAGAAGAAAAAAACCTACAAGAGCAAACCGAAAACAATTAAGAAAATGGTAATAGTAACATACATATCAATAATTACACTAAATGTAAATGAATTAAATGCACGAACCAAAAGACATAGACTGGCTAAGTGGATACAAAAACAAGACCTGTATATATGCTGTCTACAAAGACCCTCCTCAGACATAGGGACACATACAAACTGAAAGTGAGGGGATGGAAGAAGGTATTCCTTGCAAATGGAAATCAAAAGAAAGCTGGAGTAGCAATACTCATATCAGAAAAAATAGACTTTAAAATACTGTTATAAAAAATAAAGGACACTACATAATGGTCAACAGATCAATCCAAGAAGAAGATATAACAATTATAAATATTTATACACCCAACATTGGAGCACCTCAATATATAAGGCAAGTACAAACAGCCATAAAGGGAGAAACTGAGAGTAACACAATAATAGTGGGGGACTTTAACACCCAACTTTCATCAATGGACAGATCATCCAGACAGAAAATCAATAAGAAAAATAGTACTTAAATGACACATTAGACCAGATGGACTTAATTGATATTTATAGAGCATTCCATCTGAAAGCAGCAGAATACACATTCTTCTCAAGTGTGCACCATACATTCTCCAGGATTGACCACATGCTGGGCCACAAGGTGACCCTCAGGAAATTTAAGAAAATTGAATTCATATCAAGCATCTTTTCTGATCACAACATTATGAGATTAGAAATAAACTGCAAAAAAAACTATAAAAACACAAAAACATGGAGGTTAAACAATATACTACTAAACAACCAATGGATCACTGAAGAAATTAAAGAGGAAAACAAAAAACACCTAGAGACGAATGAAAATGAAAGCACAACAATCCAAAACCTATGGGATGCCGCAAAAGCTGTAGTAAGAGGAAAGTTTATAGCAATACAATCTTACCTCAGGAAAAAAAAATCTCAAATAAACAACCTAACTTTACACCTAAAGCAACTAGAGAAAGGAGAACAAACAAAATCTAAAGTTGGTAGAAGAAAAGAAATCATAAAGATCAGAGCAGAAATAAATGAAATAGAGACAAAGAAAACAATAGTAAATATCAATAAAACTAAAAGTGGTTCTTTGAGAAGATAAACAAAATCGATAAGCCTTTAGCCAGACTCATCAAGAAAAAAAGGGAGATGACTCAAATCAATAAAATTAGAAATGAAAAAGATGTTACAACTGACAACACAGAAATACAAAGGATCATAAGAGACTGCTACAAGCAACTGTATGCCAAGAAAATGGACAACATGGAAGAAATGGACAAATTCTTAGAAAGGTACAGTCTCCCAATACTGAACCAGGAAGAAATAGAAAATATGAACAGAACAGTCACAAGCACTAAAATTGAAACTGTGATTAAAAAACTCCCAACAAACAAAAGTCCAAGACCTGATGGCTTCACAGGCGAATTCTATCAAACATTTAGAGAAGAGCTAACACCTATCCTTGTGAAATTGTTCCAAAAAATTGCTGAGGAAGGAAAACTCCCAATCTCATTCTATGAGGCCACCATCACCCTGATACCAAAACCAGACAAAGATATCACACAGAAAAGAAAATTACAGGCCAATATCACTGATGAACATAGATGCAAAAATCCTCAACAAAATACTAGCAATCTGAATCCAACCATACATTAGAAAGATCATACACCATGATCAAGTGGGATTTATCCCAGGGATGCAAGGATTTTTCAATATCTATAAATAAATCAGTGTGATACACCACATCAACAAATTGAAGAATAAAAACCATATGATCATCTAAATAGAGGCAAAAAAATCTTTCACAGAATTCAGCACCCACTTATGATAAAAACGCTCCAGAAAGTGGGCATAGAGGGAACATACCTCAACAAAATAAAGGCCATATATGACAAACCTACAGCCAACATCATATTCAATGGTGAAAAGCTGAAAGCATTTCTTCTAAGATCAGGAACAAGACAAGGATGTCCACTCCCACCACTTTTATTCAACATAGTTTTGGAAGTCCTCGCTATAGCAATCAGAGAAGAAAAAGAAATAAAAGGAATCTAAATTGAAAAAGACTAAGTTAAACAGTCACTGTTTGCAGATGACATGATACTATACATAGAAGATCCTAAAGACGCTATCAGAAAACTACTAGAGCTCATCAGTGAATTTGGTAAAGTCACAGGTCACAAAATTAATGCACAAAAATCTGTTGCATTTCCACACACTAACAACAAAAGATCAGAAAGAGAAATTCAAGAAACAATCCCGTTTACCACTGCATCAAAAAGAATAAAATACCTAGGAATAAACCTACCTAAGGAGACAAAAGACCTGTACTCCGAAAACTATAAGACATCGATGAAAGAAATCGAAGAAGACTCTAACAGATGGAAAGATATACCATGGTTTGGATTAGAAGAATCAATATTGTCAAAATGACATACTACCCAAGGCAATCTACAGATTCAATGCAATCCTTATCAAATTATCAATGGCATTTTTCACAGAGCTAGACAAAAATCTTAAAAATTGTGTGGAGACGTAAAAGACCCCGAATAGCCAAAGCAATCTTGAGAAAGAGAAAAGGAGCTGGAGGAAACAAGTTCCCTGACTTCAGACTATACTACAAAGCTATAGTCATCAAAGCAGTATGATACAGGCACAAAAATAGAAATATAGATCAATGGAACAGGATTGAAAACCCAGAAATAAACCCACACACCTATGGCCAATTAATCTACAACAAAGGAGGCAAGACTACACAATGGTGGAAAGACAGTCTTTTCAACAAATGATGCTGGGAAAATTGGACAGCTACATGTAAAAAAATGAAATCAGATCATTCTTTAACACCATACACAAAAATAAGCTCAAAATGGATTAAAGACCTAAATGTGAGACTGGACACTATAAAATTTCTAGAGGAAAACATAGGCAGAACACTCTCTGACATAAATCACAGCAATAACTTTTTCGATCTGTCTCCCAGAATAAAAACAAAAATAAACAAATGGGACCTAATTAAACTCAAAAGCTTTTGCACAGCAAAGGAAACCATAAACAAAACGAAAAGACAACCCACAGATTGGGAGAAAATATTTACAAATGATGTGACTGACAAGGGATTAGTCTCCAAAATTTACAAACAGCTCATGAGGCTTAATATCATCAAAACAAACAACCCAATCAAAAAATGGGCAGAAGACTTAAATAGACATTTCTCCAAAGAAGACATACAGATGGCCACGAGGGACATGAAAAGATGTCCAACATCACTAATTATTAGAGAAACACAAATCAAAATTACAATGAGATATCACCTAACACCAGTCAGAAAGGCCATCATCAAGTCTACAAACAATAAATGCTGGAGAGGCTGTGGAGAACAGGGAACTCTCCTACATTGTTGGTGGGAATGTAAATTGGTGCAGCCATTATGGAGAACATTATGGAGGTTCCTTAAAAAACTAAAAGCAGAACTATCATATGACCTGGCAATCCCAATCCTGGGACTATACCCAGAGAAAACAATAATTCAAAAAGACACATGCACCCCAGTGTTCATTGCAGCACTATTTACAATAGCCAAGACATGGAAGCAACCTAAATATCCATCAACAGAGGAATGGATAAAGAAGATGTGGTACATATATACAATGGAATATTACTCGGCTATAAAAGGGAATGAAATTGGTTCATTTGTAGAGACGTGGATGGACCTAGAGACTGTCATACAGAGTGAAGTAAGTCAGAAAGTGCAAAACAAATATCATATATTAACACATATATGTGGAGTCTAGAAAAATGGTATAGATGATCTTATTTGCAAAGCAGAAATAGAGACACAGACATAGAGAACAAATGTATGGATACCAAGGGGGAAAGGTGTGGGTGGGATGAATTGGGAGATTGTGATTGACATATACACACAATAGATACTATGTATAAAATAGATAACCAACGAGAACATACCGTATCGCACAGGGAACTCTACTCAATGCTCTGTGGTGATTTAAATGGGAAGGAAATCCAAGAAAGAGGGGATATATGTGTACGTATAGCTGATTAACTTTGCTGTACAGCAGAAACTAACACAACATTGTAAAGCAACTATACTCCAATAAAAATTAATAAAAAAAAGAAAAGAAAAGTGAGTAGAATGGTTGTTGCTAGGGACTAGGAGGTGGGGGAAATAGGAAGAAGCTGGGAAAGAATACAAATTTTCAGTTATAAGATGAATAAGGTCTGAGGATCTAATGTATAACTTGGTGACTATAGTTGATAATAATGTGGGTTTAATTCAAATTTGCTAAGAGAGTAGACTTGTGTTTTCACTAAAAAAAAAAAGAAAGAAAGAAGGAAAGAAAATATGTGAGGTGGTAGATATAAGTGACTTGATGCTGGGAATCCCTTCACAATGTGATTATATCAAATCATCACATCATACACTTTAAATATCTTACAATTTTATTTGACAATTATACCTCAATAAAGCTGAAAAAAAAGATATATTCACATGGAGCCAAACTATCTCCCTACATTTAACTTTCTAATCATAAGGATAAAAATATACAACTTTACCATGGAAAGATTTGACTTCTACCATCTTAATCAAGTGCTCAAACTTGGCATCACCAATAGTAAAGCAATTTGATTTTATGTGTCACTTGATGTAATATAATATGAAGTACACAGCATTCCCTATAAAGCATTCTTATTGAACGTGTTTAACTTGAAGCTAATTATTCCTTTAAACCAAACTTCCAGTTTATAGAAATATAGGAGGTAAAAGAAGCAAGATAATTGACATCCAGATGGAAGTAATCAGTGAAGCAAATTCAGATTGTAGAAGTTTTACAAGACAACTGGCCCAGTCTCTTCAAAATTCAATGTTATTAAAAAGAAAAAAGGTATTGGGACTGTTCTCAATTAAGAAAGACTAAAAAGATATACAACCAAATATTATGGGTAGATTTCAATTGGATTTTTGTTCATTAAAAAATAGTTAATTGAGGTATTTTGTGGACAATTGGCGAATATTTAAGCATGGGTGATTTTATGTTACATTAGGGAGTTATGGTTAATTTTATCCTGGGCATTAATAATATTATAATTATGTAAGAAATTTTCTTTATTTTTAAGAGACATGGGGATATCATTGTTTAAGAGTGTCAAAATCTCTGCATCTTACTCTGAAATGACAAAATGTTCACAGTTGTTCCATCTAGATTTTTGATACATGAAATGTATTTTATCATTCTTTCAACTTGTTCTATACATTAAAATTTTTTATAACATAAAATACTGTGAAGGAGAGAACATATTCTACTGAACAGTTTATTGTCTAGAAAATTTTCCTAAGGAATTAGTGATGAATAGTGACAAAAATTTCATCAGAATGTTCTTGTTGAAATAATGTAAGTGTATAAGAATTATAAATCTAGGTAAATAAGCTCTATATTCTCAAAGAAAAAATTAAACTCAACAGGATTTTGTTTTGGCAGATTGATTCTAAAATTTATGTAGAGCAGCAAAGGGTAAAGAATAGTCAATTTGTTTCTAGAAGGGGAGAAAATTCTTGTGGTTCTGAATAAAAAGATTAGAAAGCTATTTTAAAGTTAAAAAGATATGGTGTAGTTTTTTAAGGAAACTTCATACTGTTCTCCATAGTGGCTGTACCAATTTACTTTCCCACCAGTAGTATAGGAGGGTTCCTTTTTCTCCACACCCTCTCCAGCATGTTTTACTTGTAGACTTTTTGATGATGGTCATTCTGTGATACCTTATTGTAGTTTTGACTTGCATTTCTCTGATAATTAGTGATGTTGAGCATATTTTCATGTGTCTGTTGGCATTTGTATGTCTTCTTTGGAGAAATGTCTATTTAGGTCTTCTGCCCGTTTTTTGATTGGGTCTTTTTTTTTCTTGATAGTGAGCTGTATGAGCTGTTTATATATTTTGGAAATTAACCCTTGTTGTCTCATAATTGCAAATATTTTCTCCTGTCCTGTAGGTTGTCTTTTCAGTTAGTTTATGGTTTCCTTTGTTGTGCAAAAGCTTTTAAGTTTAATAAGGTCCCATTTGTTTATTTTTGCTTTTGTTTCCTTTGTCTTAGGAGACAGGTCCAAAAAAATATTGCTGCAACTTATGTCAAAGAGTTTTCTGTATATGTTTTCCTGTAGGAGTTTTATAGTATCTGGTCTTATATTTAGGTCTTTAATCCATTTTGAGTTAATCTTTGTATATGGTGCTAGAGAATGTTCTAATTTCATTCTTTTATATGTGGCTGTCCAGTTTTCCCAGCATCACTCATCAAAGATACTATCTTTTCTCTGTTATATATTCTTGTCTCCTTTGTCATAGGTTAATTGACCATAAGTGCATGGGTTTATTTCTGGGCTTTCTATCCTATTCCATTGATCTATATTTCTGTTTTTGTGCCAGTACCATTCTGTTTTGATGACTGTAGCTTTGTAAGATAGTCTGAAGTCAGGGAGTCTGATTCCTACAGCTCCATTTTTCTTTCTCAAGATTGCTTTGGCTATTCAGTATCTTTTGTGTTTCCATACAAATTGTGAAACTTTTTGTTCTAGTTCTGTGAAAAATGCCATCTGTAATTTGATAGAGATTGCACTAAATCCTATGTAGATTGCTACCAAATGATCCTGCAATCCCACTCTGGGTATATATCCAGAGAAAACTGCAATTCAGAAAGATACATGCACCCCAATGTTCATTGCAGCATTATTTATACAATAGCCAAGACATGGAATCAACCTAAATGTCCATCAACAGAGAAATGGATTAAGAAGATGTGGTACATATGTACAACAGAATATTACTCTGCCATAAAAAAGAATGAAATCATGCCATTTGCAGCAACATGGATGGACCTGGAGATTATCACAGTAAGTGAAGTAAGCCAGACAGCGATAGACAAATATCATATGATGTTGCTTATATGTGGAATCTCAAAAAAAAAAAAAAGACACAAATGAAATTATTTCAAAAACAGAAAGAGATTCACAGACACAGAAACAAACTTACAGTTACCAAAGCGGACAGGGGGAGGGGGGAGAGAGAAATTAAGAGGCTGGGATTAACATACACGCAAGACTATATATAAAATAGATATCCAACAGGACCTACTGTATAGCACAGGGAACTATACTCCATATTATGTAATAACCTATAAGGGAAAAATATCTGAAAAAGAGTATATGCAAAACTGAATCGATGTGTTGTACAGCTGAAAATTACACAATACTGTAAATCAACTATATTTCAATTTAAAAAAATATGGTGTAGGGATGGACTAATTGACTGAACAAATTAGACAGTTCACAGATTAGGGTATACAAATATGGAATTTTAATATATGATAGAAGTGGCATGACAAATTACATGAGAAAGGAGAGACAATTTAATAAATGGAGCTGGAACAGATATAAGTTGTTTTAAGAGAAAAATGAAATTGTAGCCCTACGTCAAACCATACACAAGAATCAATCTCAAATAGAGTAAGAACCGAAATGTTGAAAATTTTTTGTGAAGGGGAAGAAAGAAAAGTCACTAGCTGTAGAAGAACATTAGGTTGAGGGAATTTTTTTTTGGTTTTAAAGATAGGAGAAACTTGAACTTCAGTAAAGAGGGAGGTATAAAAAAGAGGAGTATCCTTAAGAAAGTAGATGGCAATTGGATAATAAGCAAGAGGGCTAGCATAGAGCAGGTGTTCTGTAATTATTGAATGAATGGATTAACTAGTAAAAGAGAAGGAATTAGCTTAGATGGAATGTACAGAAATTGGCTCACAAAGGAGGTAGTCTTTTTTCATTGACAGATGTGAAAGTGGAGTTAACAGATGCAGCTACCAATAAGTTTGCCTGGGTTATGATTTTTTACTTCAGGCTTCAGAAATAGACCTTAAAGCAGGAGGGAAGAACCCACTGTGGCTAAAAACCAAACATAAACTTCTCAGACTCAAAGGGCATGGAGAACAGTATTTAGATATGAAAAATATGTACTGTAACCAGACACAAAGAGAGAATTTTCTAAGTAGTGTCATTTGCTTGCTTGTTTCTTCTTGTTGCTTTGCTAAACCTGGCACCAGTACACTCTTGAGGGATAGGGGATCTTCTTACAACCCAGTGATTTCAGGAGTTCAAAAATGGCATGTGTGGCAAGAGCCGGCAGCAGAAGGAGGCTAGCCTTAAAATTAAACTGTCTGGGTTCATATCTTGACATTGCCACATACCAGTTGTGAAAATCTTGAGCAAATTAATTAGCTTCTGAAGCTTCAGTTACCACTTCTATCAAATAAGGATTCTATTTATTTAGGTTCTTTGTTACAAGGCATAGAACCTGACTCTGGCTAACTTGAACTCATTGGGAGAATATGGAGAGCCCATGAATCAAAGGGAAAGCTGCAGAATCAGGCTTAGAAGAGCAGAAACTGGGGTAGCTTCAAATATGCACATAACAGGAAAGGATGGATATTTCTTCTAGCATCCTGGACCCTTGATACATTATATTCAGTTTTCATCCTTTGTCATTGTCCTCATGATTCAAATTTTGGAAAGTTTAGTTCCAGATAGCCTAATTTAGATTCTTTGCTTATCTTCCAGCTAGAGTACAGAGCATTTTTATCCATGGTTCCATCAAACTGTGGAAAAGTGTTGTTGGGAAAAGGATGGAGGGTAGTTGCTACATGGAGAAAACTACAAATTTACATGTACTCCATGCTTTGGCTATTCGAATAGTTTTATTTCTATACATAAACTTTCTTTTTTTTTTATACATAAACTTTCAATAATGCTTTGTCATTATTGAACATAACATAATGTAAATATTCCACAATGAAAATACATTCATCTTCTTTCCAAAGATGAATAACCCCAAACTGCATCCACCTCCAAGTCCAGGATCTCTGAGTAATATGTGTTTATTCTCTAACTTTGTTATCAATCTAATTCTGTAGTCTATGGGTCAAGCAAAATCACACAACAAAAAATAATTGTGGCCTTTGGTTACAGGGCAGTGCATTTACATTAGTGCTAATCTTCTTATGTCTCAGATATCCCCAATGGACAGATATGGAAAATGAGATCCAGAGTGGCCATGTAATTTATTCAAAGCCACCAATGAATGACTAAGTAATCAAGCCAAGGTCTGAATCCAGGTTTGTCCAACTCTAAAACCATCTCTTTTCTTTCCATCACAAAAGGCTTAGAACAACATGAAATAAATGTCTTCCTTGGAGAATTTTAACAGGAAACAAAAGCTTTGGGACATGAAAATGGAGATCTGAGGAGAGTTTTAGGCTATGGAAAGCAGAGGATGGAAAGTTTAGGATTGTAGATATAAGAGCAGGGGATGAGAATTATATTATTTTAATGGAGAGATGAGGAGGAATAGAGGAATTCCTATTTTTAAAACTATTTCACAGTAATGTAACACTTTATAAGGGGCTTAAACGACTATTTCCTCAACCATTCTTGTGCCAATAGGTAATTGTTTAGGTTATTTTATTAGTAAAGGCTTTGACTGACACAAGTTAAGTAGGTCACTTAGGAACTACTGATTTTTTTAACTTCTGTACCTATAAAGTAAAAATACTACTCAATTAGAGATAGAATGGTGTTGAAATTGGCTATTTAGAAAAAAAACAAATTAGATTCTCACCTTACATCAGACAGCAAAACAAAAGCCAGATACATTGAAAAGTTTTGTTTTGTTTTATTTTTTTAAAAAGAAAGAACCATGAGAAAACAAAACTTTGAAGAAAATATGGGAAATATCTGGGAATAGAAAAAGGCTAAGGCAATGAAATTTCCCTGCTAGCTGGGGCCAGGACGGCTCAGGCACTGCACAAATTTTAGTGATTTTAAGTTAGTGATGGTGGAGGTATTTAGGAGGTGGTGAGATAGCCAGCGTCCAAAACATTAAATTCCCTGTAAAATCTCCTAAGAGAACATTCCCACCCCCACTTCTTTATACCCAACAAAGATCAGTGCCAGACATTTTATTCTGCCAAGATTTATTCCCAATTTAAATCTTGGACACAGCACACAGGCATAATTATTTTGGTCAATCAGGAGAGAGTTTATTGTGTTTCAAAACAAGTCATGCAAGGAAAGATTTAAGGAATTTCATTTTAGCTTGAAGATGTGAAATTTAAACTTCCACTAAAGGATGCTTAGAGGAAATGTTTAGAGAAAGTCATGGTATTGGCTACACTCTTTCTGAGTGAATAAGTCTGATGTCAGGTTATGTGGTAAGGGTTAGTAAGAATCTTACATTTGGCACAATCTAGGTTCTCACAGTCTCAAATAACAAGCTAGTCATACTCGGTTTTTATTTTCTTTGATTGTTTAGATTGTATTCCACTGTTGGCTTGGAAGCTATTATTCAACTTGCACTTTTTAAATGAACATTTATCTATTGGTAAGCAAAGAAGACCACAGAGAATATTTTTTCCTTGCTTTTCAGTCTTTGGTCAGAATATTTAGAACTAGATGAATTCCAAGAGAAACAGAGATCTAAGCTAACCACTATAGTTGCTGCTACAGAATTCATATCCTTGTGTGTCATCTCTGACTGTAATTTTTAAATTAGTGACTATATAATGTCAAATAATGTGAGAGCTTCAGCCAAGCAAAACAAAACTAAGGGATAATGTCACAGTGGGGAGTGTTGCCAATCGATTGAATGAGTTCTGAGCAAAAAGGGATACATGTAAAGTGGGAAAAGTCACAGTTGGTAGAATCCAGAGAATATTGGTGTACTGATGAAATGTAAAGTGTCTGTCCCTATCAGTATGGCTTAGTCTTTTTTTTTTTAACATCTTAATTGGAGTATAATTGCTTTACAATGGTGTGTTAGTTTCTGCTGTATAACAAAGTGAATCAGCTATACATATACATACATCCCCATATCTCCTCCCTCTTGTGTCTCCCTCGCACCCTCCCTATCCCACCACTCTAGGTAGACACAAAGCACCAAGCTGATCTCCCTGTGCTATGCGGTTGCTTCCTACTAGCTATCTGTTTTACATTTGGGGGTGTATATATGTCCATGTCACTCTCTCAATTCATCCCAGCTTACCCTCACCCCTCCCTGTGTCTTCAAGTCCATTCTCTATGTCTGCATCTCTATTCCCGTCCTGTCCCTATATTATTCAGAACTTTTTTTTTTTTTTTTAGATTACATATATATGTGTTAGCATATGGTATTTGTTTTTCTCTTTCTGACTTTCTTCACTCTGTATGACAGACTCTAGGTCCATCCACCTTGCTACAAATAACTCAATTTCATTTTATTGTTATGGCTGAGTAATATTCCATTGTATATTTGTGCCACATCTTCATTATCCATTCATCTGTTGAGGGACACTTAGGTTGCTTCCATGTCCTGGCTATTGTAAATAGAGATGCAATGAACATTGTGGTACATGACTCTTTTTGAATTATGGTTTTCTCAGGGTATATGCCCAGTAGTGGGATTGCTGGGTCGTATGGTAGTTCTATTTTTAGTTTTTTGAGACCTCCATACTGTTCTGCATAGTGGCTGTAACAATTTACTTACCCACCAACAGTACAAGAGGGTGCCCTTTCTCCACACCCTCTCCAGCACTTATTGTTTGCAGATTTTTTGATGATGGCTATTCTGAGTGGTGTGAGGTGATACCTCGTAGTTTTGATTTGCATTTCTCTAATGATTAGTGATGTTGAGCATTGTTTCATGTGTTTGTTGGCAATCTGTATATCTTCTTTGGAGAAATGTCTATTTTGGTATTCTGCACTTTTTTGGATTGGATTGTTTGTTTTTCTGATATTGAGCTACATGAGCTGCTTGCATATTTTGGAGATTAATCTTTTGTCAGTTGCTTTATTTGCAAATATTTTCTCCCATTCTGATGGTTGTCTTTTCGTCTTGTTTATCATTTCCTTTGCTGTGCAAAGCTTTTAAGTTTCATTAGGTCCCATTTGTTTATTTTTGTTTTTATTTCCCTTTCTCTAGAAGGTGGGTCAAAAAGGATCTTGCTGTGATTTATGTCATGTAGTGTTCTTCCTATGTTTTCCTCTAAGAGTTTTATAGTGTTGGGTCGCACATTTAGGTCTTTAATCCATTTTGAGTTTATATTTGTGTATGGTGTTATGGACTGTTCTAATTTCATTCTTTTACATGTAGCTGTGCAGTTTTCCCAGCACCACTTATTGAAGAGGCTGTCTTTTCTCCATTGTATATTCTTGTCTCCTTTATCAAAGATAAGGTGACCACATGTGCATGGGTTTATCTCTGGGCTTTCTATTCTGTTCCATTGATCTATATTTCTGCTTTTGTTCCAGTACCACGCTGTATTGATTACTGTAGCTTTGTAGTATAGCCTGAATCCAGGGAGCCTGATTCCTCCAGCTCCGTTTTTCTTTCTCAAGATTGCTTTAGCAATTCAGGGTCTTTTGTGTTTCCATACACATTGTGAAATTTTTTGTTCTAGTTCTGTGGAAAATGCCAGTGGTAGTTTGATAGGGACTGCATTCAATCTGTAGAATGCTTTGGGTAGTACAGTCATTTTCACAATGTTGATTCTTCTAATCCAAGAACATTGTATACCTCTCCATCTGTTTGTATCATCTTTAATTTCTTTCATCAGTGTCTTATAGTTTTCTGCATACAGGTCTTTTGTCTCCTTAGGTAGTTTTATTCCTAGGTATTTTATTCTTTATGTTGAAATGGTAAATGAGAGTCTTTCCTTAATTTCTCATTCATATTTTTCATCATTAGTGTATAGGAATGCAAGAGATTTCTGTGCATTAATTTTGTATCCTGCTACTTTACCAAATTAATTGATCAGCTCTAGTAGTTTTCTGGTAGCATCTTTAGGATTTTCTATCTATAGTATCATGTCATCTGCAAACAGCGACATTTGTACTCCTTTTCTGATTTGGATTCCCTTTATTTCTTTTTCTTCTGATTGCTGTGGCTAAAACTTCCAAAACTATGTGGAATAATAGTGGTCAGAGCGGGCAACCTTGTTTTGTTCCTGATCTTAGTGAAAATGGTTTTAGTTTTTTACCATTGAGAATGATGTTGGCTGTGGGTTTGTCATATATGGCCTTTATTATGTTGAGGTAAGTTCGCTCTATGCCTACTTTCTGGAGGATTTTTATCATAAATTGGTGTTGAATTTTGTCAAAAGCTTTTTCTACATCTTTTTTAGATGATCATATGGTTTTTGTCCTTCAATTTGTTAATATGGTGGTGTATCACATTGATTGATTTGCATATATTGAAGAATCCTTGCATTCCTGGGATAAACCCCATTTGATCATGGTGTATGATCCTTTTAATCTGCTGCTGGATTCTGTTTGCTAGTATTTTGTTGAGGTTTTCTGCATCTATGTCCATCAGTGATATTGGCCTGTAATTTTCTTTCTTTTTGACATCTTTGTCTGGTTTTGGTATAAGGGTGATAGTGTCCTCGTAGAATGAGTTTGGGATTGTTCCTCCCTCTGCTATATTTTGGCGGAGTTTGAGAAGGATATGTGTTAGCTCTTCTCTAAATGTTTGATAGAATTCGCCTGTGAAGCCATCTGGTCCTGGGCTTTTGTTTGTTGGAAGATTTTTAATCAGAGTTTCAATTTCTGTGCTTGTGATTGATCTGTTTATATTTTCTATTTCTTCCTGGTTCAGTCTTGGAAGTTTGTGCTTTTCTAAGAATTTGTCCATTTCTTCCAGGTTGTCCATTTTATTGTCATATAGCTGCTTGTAGTATCTCTCATAATCCTTTGTATTTCTGCAGTGTCAGTTGTTACTTCTCTTTTTTCATTTCTAATTCTGTTGAGTTGAGTCTTTTCCCTTTTTTTCTTGATGAGTCTGGTTAATGGTATATCAATTTTGTTTATCTTCTCAAAGAACCAGCATGTAGTTTTATTGATCTTTGCTATTGTTTCCTTCATTTCTTTTTCATTTATTTCTGATCTGATCTTTTTGATTTCTTTCCTTCTGCTAACTTTGGGGATTTTATGTTCTTTCTCTGATTGCTTTAGGTGTAAGGTTAGGTTGTTTATGTGAGATGTTTCTTGTTTCTGGAGATAGGATTTTATTGCTATAGACTTCCCTCTCAGAACTGCTTTTGCTGCATCCCATAGTTTTTGGGTTGTCGTGTTTTCATTGTCATTGGTTTCTAGGTTTTTTAAAAATTCCTCTTCGATTTTTTCTGTGATCTCTTGGTTATTTAGTAGTGTATTGTTTAACCTCAATGTGTTTTTTGCGGGTTTTTTTCCTGTAATTGACATCTAGTCTCATAGCATTGTGGTCGGAAAAGATACTTGATACAATTTCAATTTTCTTAAATTTACTAAGGCTTGATTTGTGACCCAAGATACGATCTATCCTGGAAAATGTTCCATGAGCACTTGAGAAGAAAGTGTAATCTGCTGGTTTTGGATTGAATTTCCTATAAATATCAATTAAGCCATCTTTTTCAATATATCATTTAAAGCTTGTATTCCCTTATTTATTTTCATTTTGGATGATCTGTCCATTGGTGAAAGTGAGGTGTTAAAGTCCCCTACTATTATTGTGTTACTGTCGATTTCCCCTTTTATAGCTGTTAGCATTTGCCTTATGTAGTGAGGTGTTCCTATTTTGGGTGCGTAAGTAATTACAATTGTTATATCTTCTTCTTAGATTGATCCCTTGATCATTAAATAGTGTCCTTCTTTGTCTCTTGTAATACACTTTATGTTAAAGTCTATTTTGTGTGATATGAGAATTGTTGCTCCAGCTTTCTTTTGATTTCCATTTGCATGGAATACCTTTTTCCATCCCCTCACTTTCAGTCTCTATGTGTCCCTAGGTCTGAAGTGGGTCTTTTGTAGACAGCAAATGTATGGGTCTTGGTTTTGAAGCTATTCAGCCAGTCTATGCCTTTTGGTTGGAGCATTTAATCCATTTACATTTAAGGTAGTTATCGATATGTATATTCCTATTATCACTTTCTTAATTGTGTTGGGCTTCTTATTGTAAGTCTTTTACTTCTCTTGTGTTTCCTGCCTAGAGGAGTTCCTTTAGCATTTGTTGTAGAGCTGGTTTTGTGGTGCTGAGTTCTCTTATCTTTTGCTTATCTGTAAAGGTTTTAATTTCTCCATCGAATCTGAATGAGATCCTTGCTGGGTAGAGTAATCTTGGTCATAGATGTTTCACTCTCATCACTTTAAATATGTCCTGCCACTCCCTTCTGGCTTGCAAAGTTTCTGCTGAAAGATCAGCTTTAACATTATGGGGATTCCCTTATATATTAATTGTTGCTTATCCCCTGCTGCTTTCAATTTTTTTTTCTTTGCATTTAATTTTTAATAGTTTGATTAATATGTGTCTTGGCATGTTTCTCCTTGGATTTATCCTGTATGGGACTCTCTGCTCTTCCTGGACTTGATTGACTATTTCCTTTCCCATATTAGGGAAGTTTTCAACTATAATCTCTTCATATATTTTCTCACTCCCTTTCTCTTCTTCTTCTGGGACCTCTATAATTCGAATGTTGGTGCATTTAATGTTGTCCCAGAGGTCTCTGAGACTGTCCTGAATTCTTTTCATTCTTTTTTCTTTATTTTGCTCTGCAGTAGTTATTCCCACTATTTTATCTTCTAGGTCACTTATGTGTTCTTCTGCCTCAGTTATTCTGCTATTGATTCCATCTAGAGTATTTTTAATTTCATTTATTGTGTTGTTCATCATTGTTTGTTTGCTCTTTAGTTCTTCTAGGTCCTTGTTAAACGTTTCTTGTATTTTCTCCATTCTATTTCCAAGATTTTGGATCATCTTTACTATCATTACTCTGAATTATTTTTCAGGGAAACTGCCTATTTCCTCTTCATTTGTATTGTCTAGTGGGTTTTTACCTTGCTCCTTCATCTGCTGTGTGTTTCTCTGTCTTCTCATTTTGCTTATCTTACTTTGTTTGGGGTCTCCATTTCACAGCCTGAAGGTTCGTAGTTCCCATTGTTTTTGGTGTCTGCTCCCAGTGGGTATGGTTCATTCAGTGGGTTGTTTAGGCTTCCTGATGGAGGGGACTGGTGCTTGTGTTCTGGTGAGTGGAGCTGGATCTTGTCTTTCTAGTGGGCAGGACCACATCCAGTGGTGTGTTTTGGAGTCTCTGCAACGTTATTATGATTTTAGGCATCCTCTCTGCTAATAGATAGGTTGTGTTCCTGTCTTGCTAGTTGTTTGGCATATGGTTTCTAGCACTGTTGCTTGCTGGTCTTCGAGTGGAGCTGGGTCTTTGTATTGAGATGGAGATATCTGGGAGAGCTTTCGCCATTTGATGTTATGTGGGACCAGGAGGTCTCTTGTGGACCAATATCCTGAACTTGGCTCTCCCACCTCAGAGGCTCAGGCCTGACACCTGGTCAGAGCACCAAGACCCTGTCAGCCACAGGGCTTATTCATAACTCCACTGTTGAGGGCAAAGGGTCTCTCTCTCTCAGCTCCATGTTGCAGCGCCTCAGGGAAGTGTTCAGATTGGCTTGCCTCCCACAGACGTCCAGAGTGGCCCAGACAAAGCCACAGAGCATCTCATGTCTCACTCTCCAATCCTGCTTGCTCTATCGATTTTGGATCTCTTTTCCCAGTTTTAATCATGAGGCTTTAGAGCTCTATATCAGATGCTGTTAGAGTTCAGCCTCTCATCCCATGGCTCCCTTCAGCATTTTTGTAGCATGGCTTAGTCTTGAAGACAATTGACACAGCCTGAAGTTGGATTAAAGAAATGAACAAAGTACATTAATTACATTTCTCAGGGAAGTGTGTTAGGAACATTTCAAAGCTACAGACGCAAATAGATGTGAACTCACTGAATAAATGAACAAAGCAGAGTTGAAAAAGAGGTAAATGAGCATATAAGAAGTTCATTCTCCCAGGCATTACAGTATAACAGATTTCCCTTTATCCAGCAAGAAATTTGAGTTATGGGACCCATACAAGGATGACATTAGACAGAAAATTAAGTCAACATATAATATATCAATAAGGGCACTGCTGAGTTTTAGGAAAGAAATAAGGGCCTTCCAATAAAGCACTACATCTGAGAGGTTTAAACACTGAGGTCCTCAGTGCCACAGAGATGCTGGTGACTGATGGAGAATGTATAGAAAAACAGGAGTACTTTGAAGGATTGGGACTAAGGTTGAGGAAATGAGAGATTCAACTCTGCCTGGTTAAACCATAATTCAGGAGGGATGTGGGTAATGATGCACGAATGTTTCAAAGTTCCCAGTGACTATGAGGGGAAAGATTTAGTGCTTTTAGTGTCATAAATTCAAGCTAATTATTAGGATAAACTTTCTGACAGTATTATTTGTTTTATTTGGGAGATAAACTGCTCCTAGAGTGAGGAAATGGGGAAGGTTAAGACAAACACCAGCTAAGTGAAACACATTTTATAATAGGATAGGAGTGTAGTGTCTAACACATGATCTAATGGTGGGCATGTGACTATGAAGCCCAAATTTACTGTTGGGCTGATATTCACTTGAATTCCTGGGTGTTATTGGGTTTAGGTGGAAGTAAGGTAACTGTACAACTTTCTCTCTAACTGAGGTCACATCTGTAAAGAGGAAGAAGTAGGTTCGTCTCTGCTTCATCATGGGAAGGTTCCCAAGGGAGGCATAAGATAGGAATAAATGTGTGTGAATGTAGAAGGAATCCATAAGATAATAATAGCTTTCTTGGAGCCTAAGGCTTCTGAATTCTTGTGCTTTGGGGTGACATTTTGCTGGCCACTTCCATTTGGCCCCTGCCTCTCTAAATTTCATGGGGATATTGGATGTCTCTTGTTAGTGCCTTATTTTTAGATATGCTTATCAGATGGAACTCCTAAGTAGCAGTGGACAGGTTTATGCATATTTCTTGGATATATTTGTCCCTAGTGGTAGTTACAAACCCAAGCCACAAGTGTAAACCCTAGTCTTTAGAGTCACTCAGATTTTGCATTCACTGTTATATTTGTAGCTTCTTTGACTTTTTCTTGACTCCTTTTGTGTAAGAATCTTAGGTTGCCAGTATTGCTTGGTTTAGCATGATATTTTTCTTACCTTCTCTTAGGATTTTCTTTAGGAGGCCAAACCTTTAATTCTTTTTCTGGATTGTCCAGGACCAACTATTCAGAATCCCCATAACAATCTCATATGTTTCCTCATAAGGTTCCCTTTAGCCAGCCATGAAAATCGGGTCAAAAATAGCCTAGGTTTGCAATAATACCCAGAGTGAGAACTATCCATACAAAGAGTGGGAAGTGCTTTGGGGAAGTAGGGAAATTGGGGAAGTAGGGAAATAGGGGATATGTAGTCTTCTTGTACTGTGGTATGGAGAAAGAGATACACTCATAATGTAAAGAGAAATAAACACGTTTTAAATAGATTGTGTCCATTTAAGTCAACAAATGTTTCTTGTTTGCTAATATATGCAAGGCTCTGGAAAAGAAAATTCAGAGCATGTAAAGATGTGTAGAATACAAACCTAGACATTAAAGAACTAAACGTCTCTTGGAAGGGGATTGGATACATGACATCTTTGATGTAAACTGGGGAATGATGTGACCCTATTGCCTCTTAGGCTAGGACAAGGGAGTGACAAGGCAACAAATGACAGGTTACTTTTCATGATCAGCTTGGCATCCCTGACTTACACAGCTGCAGCCCTCATCTACTAGAGAAATGAAACTGTAGCTTTAAGTGAAAAATAAGATTCTTTATTAAATTGTGTAAAATTATTCTTAAGATCTCACTTTTTCCTCTTGTCCCTTTATACTTTTTCACTCTTCTGATTTTACCATCATATTTATTACAATGACTTATAAACAACCATTTCCATTTTACTTTAGCTTTTTAAAAAATTTTTATTTTATATTGGAGTATAGTTGATTAACAATGTTGTGTTAGTTTCAGGTGTACAGCAAAGTGATTCAGTTATACATATATATGTATCTATTCTTTTTCAAGTTCTTTTCCCATTTAGGTTATTACAGAGTATTAAGCAGTGGTCCCTCTGCTATACACTTGGTCCTTGTTGGTTATCTATTTTAAATATAGCAGTATGTACATGTGAATCCCAAACTTCCAATCTATCCCACCCCCCTCTGGTAACCATAAGTTCGTTCTCTAAGTCTGTGAGTCTGTTTCTGTTTTGTAAATAAGTTCATTTGCATCATTTTTTTTAGATTCCACATATACGTGATATCATATATTTGTCTTTCTCTGTCTGACTTACTTCACTTAGTATGATAATCTCCAGGTCCATCCATGTTGCTGTAAATGGCATTATTTCATTCTTTTTAATGGCTGAGTAATATTCAAATGATTGCATATATGTACCACATCTTCCTTATCCATTCATCTGTTGATGGACATTTAGGTTGCTTCCATGTCTTCGCTACTGTAAACAGTGCTGCAATGAATATTGGGGTGCACGTAACCTTTTGAACCATGGTTTTCTCCAGATATATGCCCAGGAGTGGGATTGCTGGGTCATATGGTAGCTCTATTTTCAGTTTCTTAAGGAACCTCCATACTGTTCTCCATAGTGGATGTACCAATTTACATTCCCACCAACAGTGTAGCAGGGTTTCCTTTTCTCCACACTCTCTCCAACATTTATTGTTTGTAGACTTTTTGTGATGGCCATTCTGACTGGTGTGAGGTGATACCTCATGGTAGTTTTGATTGCATTTCTCCATTTTATTCTTAGCTTTTATTAGTTTCAGTCTCATATTATCCACAGATTCCTGGAAATATATATTTCATCACCACTTCTGTCTTAATATATCCCAAACAGGATATGCCTTCTTCCCTGATGGTACTCACTCTTCCAACTTTCATGACTCTAGCCCTCACAGAATCTTTCAAGTGTCTGTCACCCAGTGTCTGTCATTATCTTTGACTCTTTCTCTCCTTTTTGTATCTGGATACCAATACATATTAATTAGTCATTTATCGAAAAAACTGTATCCTTGTCCAAGTTACCATCATCTTTCCCTTTGACCACTGCAATTACCTTCCCTTTTGTCCATCTATAATTCATTCTCCACACATCAGCCAAAGTAATTTTTTAAAAATATTAATATCAGGGCATTGTCCAATACCTATTACACATAATAATTTATTTCAACTCATAAGGACCTTGATGATATAGTCCCTGCTCCATTTCCAACTCCATTTTATATTATTCCTTGTTTTCTACATTAAATCCACATTTTCTTTCTGTTCCACCGCCACACCAAACTCGTTCCCCAATAGGGCTTTTGTATTAGTCATTTCCTCTGCCTGTTGTGCTTGTCCAGATCCTTAGTTGGCTGACTGGCTTCTTCTGTCATTCAGGTCTCAGCCAAAATGTCTTGTCACCTGCTCAGGGAAAGCACCCTGATCATCCTCCTCTCCTCAGTTTTCCTTTAAAGCATGGCCTTTCATAGCTTTCATCACTATCTTGTATATTCTTTACTCATATAAGCTTTGTTAGAGTTTGGGATTTATCTCTCATGTTTGGTACTATATCCTTAGACCCTTCTAAAGTATCTGGAAGAAACGGCTATACAGAGCCAAGCATAGTACTTTGCACTGGGGACACAGAAATGAATATGATACAATGCCATCATTGGAAACGTATCTGTTATCCATTTGGCATCGTTGCCTGGTCCACAGCAATGTAACTAATTGTTCCCTCTCAGACTGCTATGATCCAACAGACTATCCCTTTGGATTTATACCTTCTCCCTTTAGAAACATAACATTGTGCATGTATTTTGTTATACTTTGTCAGGGAATACTTCTGTCTCTTCAAGTCAGCTTCATGGAGATCTGAGGCCATCATTCTGTGTTATTTCTATGTATCACCTTCAGTGTTTAATTACGAAACTGCTTTTCTTATTATTGCTTTATGTGTTTCAGTTCTTTTTTTTAAAATATACAGCAGGTTCTTATTAGTTATCTCTTTTATACATATTACTGTATGTATGTCAATCTCAATCTCCCAAATCATTACAACACCGCCCCCCCTGATTTCCCCCCTTGGTGTCCATATGTTTGTTCTCTACATCTGTGTCTCTATTTCTGCCTTACAACCGGTTCATCTGTACCACTTTTCTACAATCCACATATCTGCGTTAATATACGATATTTGTTCTTCTCTTTCTGACATACTTCACTCTGTATGACAGTCTCTAGGTCCATCCACGTCTCTAGAAATGACCCAATTTTGTTCTTTTTTATGGCTGAGTAATATTCCATTGCATGTATGTACCACATTTTCTTTATCCATTTGTCTGTCGATGGGCATTTAGGTAGCTTCCATGACCTGTTTACCGTAAATAGTGCTGCAATGAAATTGGGGGTGCATGTATCTTTTTGAATTATGGTTTCCTCTGGGTATATGCCCAGGAGTGGGATTTCTGGGTCATGTGGTAACTCTATTTTTAGTTTTTTAAGGAACCTCCATACTGTTCTCCATAGTGGCTGTATCAATTTACATTACCCCCAACACTGCAAGAGTGTTCCCTTTTCTCCACACCCTCTCCAGCATTTGTTGTTTGTGGATTTTCTGATGATGCCCATTCTAACCAGTGTGAGGTGATACCTCATTGTAGTTTTGATTTGCATTTCCCTAACAATTAGTGATGCTGAGCAGCTTTTAATGTGCCTCTTGGCCACCTGTATGTATTCTTTGGAGAAATGTCTATTTAGGTCTTCTGCCCATTTTTGATTGGGTTGCTTGTTTTTTAATATTGAGCTGCATGAGCAGTTTATATATTTTGGAGATTAATCCTTTGTCCATTGATTCATTTGCAAATATTTTCTCCCATTCTGTGGATTGTCTTTTCATCTTGTTTTTAGTTTCCTTTGCTGTGCAAAAGCTTTTAAGTTTCATTAGGTCCCATTTTTTAATTTTTGTTTTCATTTCCATTACTCTAGGAGGTGGGTCAAAAAAGATCTTGCTGTGATTTATGTCAAAAAGTGTTCTTCCTAAGTTTTCCTCTAAGAGTTTTATAGTGTCCAGTCTTACACTTAGGTCTTTAATCCATTTTGAGTTTATTTTTGGGTACGGTGTTAGGGAGTGTTCTAATTTCATTCTTTTACATCTAGCTGTCCAGTTTTCCCAGCACCACTTATTGAAGAGACTGTCTTTTCTCCATTGCATATCCTTGCCTCCTTTCTCTTAGATTAGTTGACCATAGGTGTGTGGGTTTATCTCTGGGTTTTCTATCCTGTTCCATTGATCTATATTTCTGTTTTTGTGCCAGTACCATATTGTCTTGATTACTGTAGCTCTGAGATCAGGGAGTCTGATTCCTCCAGCTCCATTTATTTCCCTGAAGATTGCTTTGGCTATTCGGAGTCTTTTGTGTCTCCATATAAATTTTAAGACTTTTTGTTCCAGTTCTGTAAAAAATGCCATTGGTAGTTTGATAGGGATTGCATTGAATCTGTAGATCACTTTGGATAGTAGAGTCATTTTCACAATATTGATTCTTCCAATCCAAGAACATTGTATATCTCTCCATCTGTTTGTGTCATCTTTTTTTTAATAGATTTTTATTGGATTATAATTGCTTCACAATACTATGTTACTTTCTGTTGTACAGCAAAGTGAATCAGCCATATGCATGCACATGTCCCCATATCCCCTCCCTCTTGAGCCTCCTTCCCATCCTCCCTATCCCACCCTTCTAGGTCATTGCAAAGCACTGAGGTTATCTCCCTGTGCTGTGTGGCTTCTTCCCACTAGCTAACTGTTTTACATTCGGTAGTGTATATATGTCGATGCTACTCTCATTTTGTCCCATCTTCCCTCTCCCATCCCGTGTCCTCAAGTTCATTCTCTATGCCTACATCTTCATTCCTGCCCTGCAACTAGGTTCATCAGTCCCTTTTTATTTTTTTATTGTTTTAGATTCCTTATATATGCTTTAGAATACGGTATTTGTTTTTCTCTTTCTGACTTACTTCACTCTGTATGACAGACTCTAGGTCCATTCACCTCACTACAAATAACTCAATTTCATTTCTTTTATGGCTGAATAATATTCCATTGTATATATGTACCACATCCTCTTTATCCATTCATCTGTCAATGGACATTTAGGATTGTTCCATGTCCTGGCTATTGTAAATAGTGCTGCAATGAACATTGTGGTACATGTCTCTTTTTGAACTATGGTTTTCTCAGGGTATATGCCCAGAAATGGGATTGCTTGGTCATATGCTAGTTCTATTTTTGTTTCTTAAGGAACCTCCATACTGTTTTCCATAGTGGTTGTATCAATTTACATTCCCACCAACAGTGCAGGAGGGTTCCCTTTTCACCACACCCATTCCAGCATTTATTGTTTCTAGATTTTTTTTTTTTTTTTTTGGCTGCTTTGGATCTTCGTTGTTGTGCACAGGCTTTCTCTAGTTGTGGCAAGTGGGGGCTACTCTTTGTCGTGGTGCGTGGGCTTCTCATTGTGGTGGCTTCTCTTGTTGCAGAGTATGGGCTCAAGGCACACGGGCTTCAGTAGTTGTGGCATGTGGGCTCAGTAGTTGTGGCTCACGGCTCTAGAGTGTAGGGTCAGTATTTGTGGTGCATAGGCTTAGTGGTTCTGTGGCATGTAGGATCTTCCCGGGCCAGGGCTCGAACCCATGTCCCCTGCATTGGCAGGCAGATTCTTAACCACTGTGCCACCAGAGAAGTCCCCTCTAGATATTTTGATAATAGCCATTCTGACCAGTGTGAGGTGATACCTCACTGTAGTGTTGATTTGCATTTCTCTAATAATTAGTGATGTTGAGCATCTTTCATGTGCCTCTTGGCCATCTGTATGTCTTCCTTGGTGAAATGTCTGTTTAGGTCTTCTGCCCATTTTTGGATTGGATTGTTTGTTTTTTATATTGAGCTCCATGTGTTGTTTGTATATTTTGGAGATTAATCATTTGTCTTTTGTTTCATTTGCAAATATTTTCTCCCATTCTGAGGGTTGTCTTTTTGTCTTGTTTATGGTTTCCTTTGCTGTGCAAAAGTTTTTAAGCTTCATTAAGTCCTATTTGTTTATTTTTGTTTTTATTTCCGTTACTCTAGGAGGTGGATCAATAAAGATCTTGCTGTGGTTTATGTCAAAGAGTGTTTTTCCTATGATTTCCTCTAAGAGTTTTAGTGTTTGGTCTTACATTTAGGTCTTTAATCCATTTTGAGTTTATTTTTGAGTATGGTGTTAGGGAGTGTTCTAATTTTATTCTTTTCCATGTAACAGTCCAGTTTTCCCAGCACCACTTATTGAAGGGACTGTCTTTTCTCCATTGTATATCTTTACCTCCTTTTTCTTAGATTAGTTGACCATGGTGCATCGGTTTATCTCTGGGTTTTCTATCCTGTTCCATTTATCTATATTTCTTTTTTGGGCCAGTACCATATTGTCTTGATTGCTCTAGCTTTGTGGTATAGTCTGAAGTCAGGGAGCCTGATTCCTCCAAATCCGTTTTTCTTTCTCAGGATTGTTTTGGCTATTCAGGGTCTTTTGTGTTTCCATACGAATTGTGAACTTTTTGTTCTAATTCTGTGAAGAATGCCATTGGTTGTTTGATAGGGATTGCATTGAATCTGTAGATTGCTCTGGGTAATATAGTTATTTTCACAATATTGATTCTTCCAATCCAAGAACATGGTATATTTCTCCATCTGTTTATGTCATCTTTGATTTCTTTTATCAGTGTTTTATAGTTTTCTGAGTACACATCTTTCACCCTCTTAGACAGGTTTATTCTTAGATATTTTGTTCTTTCTGTTGCAGTGGTAAATGGGATTGTTTCCTTAATTTCTGTTTCTGATTTTTCATTGTTGGTGTATAGGAATGCAAGAGATTTCTGTTCATTAATTTTGTTTCCTGAAACCTTACCAAATTCATTGATTTGTTCTAGTAGTTTTCTGGTAGCATTTTTAGGATTTTCTATGTATAGTATCATGTCATTTGCAAACAGTGACAGTTTTACTTCTTCTTTTCCACTTTGTATTCCTTTTATTTCTTTTTCTTCCCTGGTTGCCGTGGCTAGGAGTTCCAAAACTATGTTGAATAAGAGTGGCAAGAGTGGACATCCTTGTCTTGTTCCTGATCCTAGTGGAAATGCTTTCAGTTTTTCACCATAAATATGATGATTGCTGTGGGTTTGTCATATATGACCTGTATTATGTTGAGGTAGGTTCCCTCTATGCCCATTTTCTGGAGAGTTTTTATCATAAATCGGTGTTGAATTTTGTCAAAAGGTTTTTCTGCATCTATTGAGATGATCATATGATTTTTATTCTTTAATTTGTTAATGTGGTGTATCACATTCCTTGATTTGCATATGTTGAAGAATCCTTGCATCCCTGGGATAAATCCTGCTTGATCATGGTGTATGATACTTTTGATGTGTTGTTGGATTCTGTTTGCTAGCATTTTGTCGAGGATTTTTGCATCTGTATTCATCAGTGATATTGGTCTATAATTTTCTTTTTTTTGTCGTATCTTTTTCTGGTTTTGGTATCAATGTGCTTGTGGCTTTGTAGAATAAATTTGGGAGTGTTTCTCCCTCTGCAATTTTTTGGAAGAGATTGAGAAAGTTCAGTGTTAGCTATTCTCTAAATGTTTGATAGATTTCAGCTGTGAAGCCATCTGGTCCTGGACTTTTGTTTGTTGGGAAATTTTTAATTATGGTTTTAATTTCATAACTTTTGATATGTCTGTTTATATTTTCTAATTCTTCCTGGTTCAGTCTTGAAAAATTTTACCTTTCCAAGAATTTGTCTATTTCTTCATGGTTGTCCATTTTATTGGTGTATAGTTGTTTGTAGTAGTCTCTTATGATCCTTTGTATTTCTGCAGTGTCAGTTTTGATTCCTCCTTTTTCATTTCTAATTTTATTGATTTGCGTCCTCTCCCTTTTTTTCTTGATGAGTCTGGCTAAGTGTTTATCAATTTTCTTTATCTTCTCAAAGAACCAGCTTTTGGTTTTATTGATCATTGTTATTGTTTTCTTCATTTCTATTTCATTTATTTCTGCTCTGATTTTCACGATTTCTTTCCTTCTACTGATTTTGGGTTTTCTTTGTTTTTCTTTCTCTAGTTGTTTTAAGTGTAGTGTTAGATTGTTCATTTGAGATTTTTCTTGAGGTGAGATTGAATTGCTATAAACTTCCCTCTTAGAACTGCTTTTGCTGTGTCCCATTGCTTTTGGGTTGTTGTGTTTCTTTATCATTTGTTTCTATGTATTTTTTTATTTCTTCTTTGATTTCTTCAGTGACCTCTTAATTATTTAGTAGCGCTGTTTAGCTTTCATGTATTTATGTTTTTTACAGTTTCTTTCCTGTAATTGATTTCCAATCTCATAGCATTGTTGTCAGAAAAGATGCTTGATACAATTTCAATTTTCTTAAATTTTCTGAGGCTTGATTTTGTGACCCAAGATGTGATCTATTCTGAAGAATGTTCCATGTGCACTTGAGAAGAAAGTTTATTCTGCAACTTTTGGGTGGAATGTTCTATAAATATCAATTAGATATATATGGTCTATTGTATAATTTAAGCTTGTGTTTTCTTATTTATTTTCTGTTTGGATGATCTGTCAATTGGTGTAAGTGGCATGTTAAAGACCCCTAAAATTACTGTGTTACTGTTGATTCCTCCTTTCATGGTTGTTAGCATTTGTCTGATTTATTGGGGTGCTCCTATGTTGGGTGCATAAACATTTATAATTGTTATATCTTCTTCTTGGATTGATTCTTTGATCATTATGTAGTGTCCCTCCTTATCTCTTGTAACAGTCTTTATTTTAAAGTCTATTTTTTTTCCTGATATGAGTATTGCTACTCCAGCTTTCTTTTGATTTGCATTTGCATGGAATATCTTTTAACCATCCCCTTCCTTTCAGTCTATATGTGTCCCTCGGTCTGAAGTGGGTCTCTTATAGACTGCAGATATATGGGTCTTGTTTTTGTATCTATTCAGCCAGTCTGTGTCTTTTGGTTGGGACATTTAATCCATTTACATTCAAGGTTATTATCAATATGTATGTTCCTATTACCATTTTCTTAATTGTTTTGGGTTTGTTTTTGTGGATCTTTTTCTTCTCTTGTGTTTCCTGCCTAGTGAAGTTTCTTTAGTATTTTTTGTAAAGCTGCTTTGGTGGTGCTGAATTCTCTTAGCTTTTGTTTGTCTGAAAAGCTTTTAATTTCTCCATCGAATCTGAATAAGATCCTTGCTGGGTAGAGTAATCTTGGTCGTAGGTTTTTCTCTTTCATCACTTTAAGTATATCATGCCACTCCCTCCTGGCTTGCAGAGTTTCTGTTGAAAAATCAGCTGATAACCTTATGGGGATTCCTTTGTATGTTATTTTTTGTTTTTCCCTTGTTGCTTTTAATATTTTTTCTTTGAATTTAATTTTTGTTAGTTTGATTAATGTGTGTCTTGGTGCGTGTTTCCTAGGGTTATCCTGTATGGGACTCTTTGTGCTTGGTGGACGTGGGTGACTATTTCCTTCCCCATGTTAGGGAAGTTTTCAACTATAATCTCTTCTAATATTTTTTCAGTCCCTTTCTTTTTCTCTTCTTCTTCTGGGACCCCAATAATTAGAATATTGGTGCATTTAGTGTTGTCCCAGAGGTCTCTGAGATTGTCTTCAATTCTTTTCAGTCTTTTTTCTTTATTCTGCTCCTTGGCAGTTATTTCCACCACTTTGTCTTCCAGCTCATTTATTCGTTTTTCTGCCTCAGTTATTCTGTCACTGATTCCTTCTAGTGTATTTTTCACTTCAGTTATGGTGTTGTTCACCTGTGTTTGTTTGTTCTTTAGTTCTTCTAGATCTTTTTAAAACATTTCTTGTATTTTCTCGTGCCTCCATTCTATTTCCGAAACTCTGGATCATCTTTACTATAATTACCCTGAATTATTTTTTTAGGTAGATTTCCTATTTCCTCTTCATTTATTTGGTTTTGTAGATTTTTACCTTGCTCCTTCATCTGTGACATATTTTTTTTTTGCTGTCTCTTTTTTTAATTTTTTTTTTTAATGAGTGGGATTGTGTTCATGTCTTACTGGTTGTTTGGCCTGAGGCTTCCAACACTGGAATTTGTAGGCTATTGGGTAGAGCTGGGTTTTGGTGCTGAGATGAGGACCTCTGTGAGACCTCACTCTGATGAATATTCCCTGGGGTCTGAGCTTCTCTGTTAGTCAAGTGGTTGTGACATGGAGCTCCTACTGCAGGAGCTTCAGCCCAATCCCCAGCTTGTGAACCAAGATCCTGCAAGCTACATGGGGTGGCACAAAACAAACAAAAAAGAGAGAACAATAAGAAAGTCAAAAATAAAATTAGACTAGGAAACTAACAGATATGTTAGAAAGAATATAAAAATAAAAATATAGATGAATCAATAACCAGAAGGTACAAGAGTACCACAATAGTAAAAAAGAGGAGGAGGGAAAAGCAGAAAAAAAAAAAAAAACTAAAAGAAAAAAAGCGTGGGAAAGGTCTTGGCTGTGGAGGGCAGGGCCTAAGCAAAGGTGAGGTTTGGGAGGTGGGCTGGGCCTATGCTTAGGACCCACAGGGCTGGAAAAGGCCCTGGGGGGCTGCTTAGACTCAAGGAACAGAAGGGGATCAGGCATACCCCCAACCCCTGGTCTCAGAGAGTGGGAAACCTCATCTGGGAACCCAGCAGGCTTCCTGGGCTCTAGTGGCCAGGGCAAACACCCTCCTCTCCTCTCCTGCTCCTCTGGTCCTGGAGGGCCCCTCCCACCTGCCTCTACTGATCTCCCCAGTCTGCCTCTTATGCCCCCAGGACCAATGTGGTGGGGAGAGAGGGGGGCCCTTGGAGGGCAGGGGACTGGCCTGGGAGTTCAGCAGGCTCCCTGGGCCTTAGCAGGCAGGGCAAATGCTCTCCGATTCTCTCCCACTCCTCCTGGAGGGTCCCTCCTGTTTGCCTCCCCTGATCTCCCCAGCCTGAGGGACACCGATCTTTTCTGGCCTCCACTTCTCCTCCCTCTGTTCCCCCACATCCTACCGGTTCACTTGGGGGTTCCTCCCTTCTCCTTGGGCATCAGGGTCCCACCCCAGCAGCCGGCAGGTGCCTTAGCTGTGGGGAGATGCTAACTTGGTGTCTTCCCACACCGCCATCTTGACTCTGCCCCCTATTTGTATCATATTTGCTTTCTTTCATCAGTGTCTTACAGTTTTCTGAGTACAGGTTTTTACCTCCTTAGGTTGGTTCATTCCTAGGTATTTTATTCTTTTTCTTGGGATGGTAAGTGAGATTGTTTCCTTAATTTGTCTTTCTAATCTTTTGTTGTTAGTGTATAGGAATGTAAGAGATTTCTGTGCATTAATTTTGTATCCTGTAACCTTGACAAATTTATTGATTAGGTCTAGTAATTTTCTGGTGACATCTTTAGGATTTTCTATGTATAGTATCATGTCATCTGCAAACAGTGACAATTTGCTTCTTCTTTTCCAATTTGTATTCTTTTTATTTCTTTTTCTTCTCTGATTGCTGTGGCTAGGACTTCCAAATCTATGTTGAATAAAAGTGGTGTGAGTGGACATCCTTGTCTTGTTCCTGATCTTAGAGAAAATGCTTTCAGTTTTTCACCATTTGAAATGATGTTTGCTGTGGGTTTGTAATATATGGCCTTTATTATGTTGAGGTAGGTTCACTCTATGCCAATTTTCTGGAGAGTTTTTATCATAATGGATGTTGAATTTTGTCGAAAGATTTTTCTGCATCTATTGAGATGATCATATGGTTTTTATTCTTTAATTTGTTAATATGGTGTATCACACTGATTGATTTGCGTACATTGAAAAATGCTTGCATGCCTGGTATACCTCCCACTTGATCATTATGTATGATCCTTTTAATGTGCTGTTGGATTCTGTTTGTTAGTATTTTGTTGAGGATTTTTGCATCATATTCATCAGTGATATTGGTATGTAATTTCCTTTTTCTGTAGTAGCTTTGTCTGGTTTTGGTATCAGGGCGATGGTGGCCTCGTAGAATGAGTTTAGGAGCGTTCCTTCCTCTGCAGTTTTTTGGAAGAGTTTGAGAAGGATGGATGTTAGCTCTTCTCTAAATATTTGATAGAATTCACCTGTGAAGCCCTCTGGTCCTGAACTTTTGTTTGTTGAAAGATTTTAAATCACAGTTTCAATTTCATTGTGATTTGTCTGTTCATATTTTTTATTTATTCCTGTTTCAGTCTTGGAAGGTTATACCTTTCTAAGAATTTGTTCATTTCTTCCAGGTTGTCCATTTTATTGGCATAGAGTTGTTTGTAGTAGTCTCTTAGGATGCTTGGTATTCCTGCGGTGTCCATTGTAACTTCTCCTTTTTCATTTCTAATTCTATTGATTTGAGTGCTCACCCTCTTTTTCTTGATGAGTCTGGCTAAAGGTTTATCAATTTTGTTTATCTTCTCAAAGAACCAGCTTTTAATTGTATTGATCTTTGCTATTGTTTTCTTTGTTTCTATTTCATTTATTTCTGCTCTGATCTTTATAATTTCTTTCCTTCTACTAAATTTGGGGTTTTTTTGTTCATCTTTCTCTAGTTCCTTTAGGTGTAAGGTTAGATTATTTATTTGAGATTTTTCGTGTTTCTTGAGGTAGGATTGTATTGCTAGAAACTTCTCTCTTAGAACTGCTTTTCCTGCATCCCATAGGTTTTGGATCATCATGTTTTTGTTGTCATTTGTCTCTAGGTATTTTTTGATTTCCTCTTTTATTTCTTCAGTGATATCTTGGTTATTTAGTAACGTGTTGTTTAACACCCATATGTTTTTGTTTTTTACGTATTTTTTCCTGTAATTGATTTCTAGTCTCATAGCATTGTGGTCAGAAAAGATGCTTGATATGATTTCAATTTTCTTATATTTACTAAGGCTTGATTTGTGACGCAAGATGCGAGCCATCCTGGAGAATGTTCTGTGTGTGCACTTGAGAAAAAAGTGTAATGTGCTGTTTTTGGATGGAATGTCCTATAAACATCAATTAATTCTATGAGGTCAATTGTGTCATTAAAAGCTACTTTTTCCTTATTAATTTTCTGTCGGGATGATCTGTCCATTGGTGTAAGTGAGGTGTTAATGTCCCCCACTATTATTGTGTTACTGTTGATTTCCTATTTTATAGCTGTTAACACTTGCCTTATGTATTGAGGTGCTCCTATGTTGGGTGCATATATATTTATAATTGTTATATCTTCTTCTTGGATTGATCCCTTGATCATTATATAGTGTCTTTCCTTGTCTCTTGTAACATTCTTTATTTTAAAGTCTATTTTTGCTGATATGAGTATTGTTACTCCAGCTTTCTTTAGATTTCCATTTGCATGGAATAACTTTTTCCATTCCCTCACTTTCAGTCTGTATGTGTCCCTAGGTCTGAAGTGGGTCTCTTGTAGACAACATATATATGGGTCTTGTTTTTGTATCCATTCAACGAGCCTGTGTCCTTTGGTTGGAGCACTTAATCCAGTCACCTTTAAGGTAATTATCCATATGTATGTTCCTATTACCATTTTTTAAATTGTTTTGGGTTTGTTTTTGTAGGTCCTTTTCTTCTCTAGTGTTTCCCAATTAGAGAATTTCCTTTACCATTTGTTGTAGAACTGGTATGGTGGTGCTGAATTCTCTTAGCTTTTGCTTGTCTGTAAAGCTTTTGATTTCTCCATCGAATCTGAATGAGATCCTTGCTGGGTAGAGTAATCTTGGTTGCAGGTTCTTCACTTTTATCACTCCCTTCTTGCTTGTAGAATTACTGCTGAGAAATCAGCTGTTAACCTTATGGGAGTTTCCTTGTATATTATTGGTTGTTTTTCCCTTGCTGCTTCTAGTTTTTCTTTGTCTTTAATTTTTGTGAATTTGATTACTATGTCTTATCGTGTTTCTCCTTGGATTTATCCTGCCTGGGACTCTCTGTGCTTCCTGGATTTGGGTGGCTATTTCCTTTCCCATGTTAGGGAAGTTTTTGACTATAATCTCTTCAAATATTTTCTCAGGTGTTTTCTCTCTCTCTTCTCCTTCTCGGACCCATATAATGCAAATGTTGGTGCGCTTAATGTCTTCCCAGAGGTCTCTTAAGCTGTCTTCATTGCTTTTCATTCTTTTTTCTTTATTTTGTTCTGCAGCAGTGAATTCCACCATTCTATCTTCCAGGTCACTTATCCATTCTTCCCTCCGTTATTCTGCTATTGATTCCTTCCAGTGTATTTTTCATTTCAGTTGTTGTATTGTTCATCTGTCTTTGTTCTTTAATTCTTCTAGGTGATTGTCTTTAATTCTTCTAGGACTTTGTTAAACATTTCTTGCATCTTTGCCTCCATTCTTTTCCAAGGTCCTGCTTCATCTTCACTATCATTATTCTGAGTTGTTTTTCTAGAAAGTTGATTATCTCCATTTCATTTAGTTGTTTTTCTGGGGTTTTATCTTGTTCCTTCATCTGGTACATAGTCCTCTGCCTTTTCTTTTCTTTTTTTTTTCTTTTCTTTTTAACATCTTTGTTGGAGTATAATTGTTTACAATGGTGTGTTATTTTCTGCTTTATAACAAAGTGAATCAGCTATACATATACATATATCCCCATATCTCCTGCCTTTTGCATTTCCCTCCAATCCTTCCTATCCCACCCCTCTAGGTGGTAATGAAGCACTGAGCTAATCTCCCTGTGCTATGCGGCTGCTTCCCACTAGCTATCTATTTTACTTTAGGTAGTGTATATATGTCCATGCCACTCTCTCACTTCATCCGAGCTTACCCATCCCCCTCCCCATGACCTCAAGTTCATTCTCTACATCTGCATCTTTATTCCTGTCCTGCCCCTAGGTTCTTCAGAACAGGTTTTTTTTTGTCTTTCTTTTTTTTAGATTCCATATATATGTGTTAGCATCTTGTTTTTGTTTTTCTCTTTCTGACTTACTTCACTCTGTATGACAGACTCTAGGTCCATCACCTCATTAAAAATAACTCAATTTTGTTTCTTTTTATGGCTGAGTAATATTCCATTTATATATGTGCCCCATTTTCTTTTTCAATTCATCTGTTGATGGACACATAGGTTTCTTCTATGTCCTGGCTATTGTAAATAGAGCTGCAGTGAACATTGTGGTACATGACTCTTTTTGTATTATGGTTTTCTCAGGGAACATGCCCAGTAGTGGGATTGCTGTGTCGTATTGTGGTTTTATTTTTAGTTCTTTAAGGGACTCTGTACTGTTCATCAGAGGGGCTGTATCAATTTACATTCCCACCAACAGTGTAAGAGGGTTCCCTTTTCTCCACACCCACTCCAGCATTTATTGTTTGCAGATTTTTTGATGACGGCCATTCTGACCAGTGTGAGGTGATACCTCATTGTAGTTTTGATTTGCATTTTTCTAATGATTAGCGATGTTGAGCATTCTTTCATGTGTTTGTTGGCTATCTGTATATCTTCTTTGGAGAAATGTCTATTTAGGTTTCTGCCCATTTTTGGATGGGGTTGTTTATGTTTTTGATATTGAGCTGCATGAGCTGCTTGTAAACTGTGGAGATTAACACTTTGTCAGTTCCTTCATTTGCAAATAGTTTCTCCCATTCTGAGGATAATCTTTCCATCTAATTTATGGCTTCCTTTGCTTGCAGAAGCTTTTAAGTTTCATTTAGTCCCATTTGTTTATTTTTGTTATTATTTCCTTTTCTCTAGGAGGTGAGTCAAAAAGGATCTTGCTGTGACTTATGTCATAGAGTGTTCTGCCTATGTTTTTTTCTAAGAATTTTATAGGGTCTGGCCTTACATTTAGATGTTTAATCCATTTTGAGTTTATTTTTGCATATGGTGTTAGGGAGTGTTCCAATTTCATTCTTTTACATGTAGCTGTCCAGTTTTCCCAGTATCATTTATTGAAGAGACTGTCTTTTCTCCATTGTATATTCTTACCTCCTTTATCAAAAATAAGGTGACCATATGTGTGTGGGTTTATCTCTGGGGTTTCTATCATGTTCCATTGACCTGTATTTCTACTTTTGTGCCAATACCATATTGTCTTGATTACTGTAGCTTTGTAGTATAGTCTGAAGTCAGGAAGCCTGGTTCCTCCAGCTCCATTTTTCTTTCTCAGCTTTGCTTTGGCTATTCTGGGTCTTTTGTGTTTCCATAAAAATTGTGAAAAAATTTTTTTGATTAATTAATTAATTTATTTTTGCCTGTGTTTTCTCTTTGTTGCTGTGCATGGGATTTCTCAGGTTGTGGTGAGTGGGGGCTACTCTTCATTTCAGTGTGGGCTTATCATTGTGGTGGCTTCTCTTGTTGCACAGCATGGGCTCTAGGCATGTGGGCTTCAGTAGTTGTGGCATGTGAGCTCAGTGGTTGTGGCTTGTGGGCTCTAGAGCACAGATTCAGTAGTTGTGGCGCATGGGCTTAGTTGCTCTGCCACATGTTGGATCTTCCCAGATCAGGGTTTGAACCCGTGTCCCCTGCATTGGCAGGTGGGCTCTTAACCACTGTGCACCAGGGAAGTCCCAAAATTGTGGAATTTTTTGTTCTAGTTCTGTGAAAAATGCCATTGGTAGTTTGATAGGGTTTGCATTGCATATTTAGATAGGTATGGGTAGTATAGTCATTTTCACAATGTTGATTCTGCCAATCCAAGAACATGGTATATTTCTCCAGCTGTTTGTATCATCTTTAATTTCTTTCATCAGTGGCTTATAGTTTTCTGCATACAGGTCTTTTGCCTCCCTAGGTAGGTTTATTCCTAGGTATTTTATTCTTTTTGTTGCATT
This sequence comes from Balaenoptera ricei, assembly GCF_028023285.1. Taxonomy (NCBI): domain Eukaryota; kingdom Metazoa; phylum Chordata; class Mammalia; order Artiodactyla; family Balaenopteridae; genus Balaenoptera; species Balaenoptera ricei. Next base: position 133,032,363 of record NC_082639.1, read on the forward strand.
GGTAAATGGGAGTGTTTCCTTAATTTCTCATTCAGATTTTTATCATTAGTGTAAAGGAATGTAAGAGATTTCTGTGCATTAATTTTGTATCCTTCTACTTTACCAAATTCATTGATTAGCTCTAGTAGTTTTCTGGTTGCATCTTTAGGATTCTCTATCTATAGTATCATGTCATCTGAAACAGTGACAGTTTTACTTCTTCTTTTCCAATTTGGATTCCTTTCATTTCTTTTTCTTCTCTGATGGCTGTGGCTAAAACTTCCAAAACTATGTTGAATAATAGTGGTGAGAGTGGGTAACTTTGTCTTGTTCCTAATCTTAGAGGAAATGTTTTTAGTTTTTCACCACTGAAAATGATGTTGGCTTTGGCTTTGTCATATATGGCCTTTATTATGTTGAGATAAGTTCCCTCTCTGCCTATTTTCTGGAGGGTTTTTATCATAAATAGGTTTTAAATTTTTTGAAAGCTTTTTCTGCATCTACTGAGATGATCATATGGTTTTTCTCCTTCAATTTGTTAATATGGTTTATTACATTGATTGATTTTCGTATATTGAAGAATCCTTGCATTCCTGGGATAAACCCCACTTGATCATGGTGTATGATCCTTTTAATGTGTTGTTGGATTCTGTGTGCTATTATTTTGTTAAGGATATTTGCACATATGTTCACCAGTGATATTGGCCTGTAGTTTTCTTTCTTTGTGACATCTTTGTCTGGTTTTAATATCAGGGTGATGGTGGCCTCATAGAATGAGTTTGGGAGTGTTCCTCCCTCTGTCATATTTTGGAAGAGTTTGAGGACAGGTGTTAGTTCTTCTCTAAATGTTTAATAGACTTTGCCTGTGAAGCCATCTGGTCCTGGGCTTTTTTTTTTTTTTGGAAGATTTTTAATCACAGTCTCAATTACAGTGCTTGTGACTGGTCTGTTTATATTTTCTATTTCTTCCTGGTTCATTCTCCGAAGGTTGTGTTTTTCTAAGAATTTGTCCATTTCTTCTAGGTTGTCCTTTTTATTGAAATACAGTTGCTTGTAGTAATCGCTCATGATCCTTTGTATTTCTCCAGTGTCAGTTGTTACTTCTCCTTTTTCATTTCTAATTCTTCTTCTTCTTCTTCTTCTTCTTGAATCTTCTCCCTTTATTTCTTGATGAGTGCAGCTAATAATTTATCAATTTTGTTTATCTTTTCAAAGAACCAGTTTTTAGTTTTATTGATCTTTGCTATTGTTTCCTTCATTTCTTTTTCATTTATTTCTGCTCTGATGTTTATGATTTCTTTCCTTCCACTAACTTTGGAGTGTTTTTTATTCTTCTTTCTCTAATTGCTTTAGGTGTAAAGTTAGGTTTTTTATTTGAGATGTTTCTTGTTTATTGAGGTAGGATTGCATTGCTATAAGCTTCCCTCTTTGAACTGCTTTTGCTGCATCTCATAGATTTTGGATCATCATGTTTTCATTGTCAGTTGTTTCTAGGTATTTTTTGATTCCCTCTTTGATTTCTTCAGTGATCTCTTGGTTATTTAGTGGCATATTGTTTAGCCTACATGTGTTTGTATTTTTTACAGATTCTTTGCTGTAATTGATATCTAGTCTCTTAGCGTTGTGTTTGGAAAAGATACTTGATATGATTTCAATTTTCTTAAATGTACCAAGGCTTGATTTGTGACCCAAGATATGATGTATCCTGGAAAATGTTCCATGAGCACTGGAGAAGAAAGTGCATTCTGTTGTTTTTTGGTTGGAATGTAGATATCAATTAAGTCATCTTGTTTAATGTATCATTTAAAGCTTTATTTCCTTATTTATTTTCATTTTGGATGAACTGTCCATGGGTGAAAGTGGGTGTCAAAATTCCCTACTATGATTGTGTTACTGTCGATGTCCCCTTTTATGGCTGTTAGCATTTGCCTTATGTACTGAGTTACTCCTATATTGGCTGTATAAATATTTACAATTGTTATATCTTCTTCTTGGATTGATCCCTTGACCATTATGTAGCATCCTTCTTTGTCCCTTGTAATAGTCTTTATGTTAAAGTCCATTTTGTCTGATATGAGAATTGCTACTCCAGCTTTCTTTTGATTTCCATTTGCATGGAATATCTTTTTCCATCCCCTCACTTTCAATCTGTATGTGTCCCTAGGTCTGAAGTGTATCTCTTGTAGTCAGCATACATACGGGTCTTGTTTCTGTGTCCATTCAGCCAGTCTATGTCTTTTGGTTGGAGCGTTTAATCCATGTACATTTAAGGTAATTATCAATATGTATGTTCCTATTATCAGTTCCTAATTGTTTTGGGTTTGTTTTTGTAGGTCTTTTCCTTTTCTTGTGTTTCCTGCCTAGAGAAGTTCCTTTAGCATCTGTTGTAAAGCTGGTTTTGTGGTGCTGAATTCTCAGCTTTTGTTTGTCTGTGAAGGTTTTAATTTCTCTGTCAAATCTGAATGAGATCGTTGCTGGGTAGAGTAATCTTGGTTGTAGGGTTCTCCCTTTCATCACTTTGCTTTTGTATATGTCCTGCCAGTCCCTTCTAACTTGCAGAGTTTCTGCTCAAAGATCAGCTGTGAACCTTATGGGAATTCCCTTGTATGTTATTTGTTGCTTTTCCCTTGCTGCTTTTAATATCTTTTCTTTGTATTTAATTTTTCATAGTTTGATTAATATGTGTCTTGGCGTGTTTCTCCTTGGATTTATCCTGTATGGGACTCTCTGCGCTTCCTGGGCTTGATTATTTCCTTTCCCATATTAGGGAAATTTTCAACTATTATCTCTTCAAATATTTTCTCAGTCCCTTTTTTTTCCCTCTTCTTCTTCTGGGACCCCTATAATTCGAATGTTGGTGCGTTTAATGTTGTCCCAGAGGTCTCTGAAACCGTCCTCAGTTCTTTTCATTCTTTTTTCTTTATTCTGCTCTGCAGTAGTTATTTCCACTATTTTATCTTCCCAGTCACTTCTCTGTTCTTCTGCCTCAGTTATTCAGCTATTAATTCCTTCTAGAGAATTTTTAATTTCATTTATTATGTTGTTCATCATTGTTTGCTCTTTAGTTCTTCTAGGTCCTTGTTAAACGTTTCTTGTATTTTCTCCATTGTATCTCCAAGATTTTGGGTCATCTTTACTATCATTACTCTGAATTCTTTTTCAGGTAGACCGCCTATTTTCTCTTCATTTGTTTTGTCTGGTGGGTTTTTACCTTGCTCCTTCATCTGCTGTGTGTTTCTCTGTCTTCTCATTTTGCTTAACTTACTGTGTTTTGGGTCTCCTTTTTGAAGGCTGCTGGTTCATAGTTCCCATTGTTTTTGGTGTCTGCTCCCAGTAGCTAAGGTTGGTTCAGTGTGTTGTGTAGGCTTCCTCGTGGAGGGGACTGGAACCTGTGTTCTGGTGGATTAGGCTGGATCTTGTCTTTCTGATGGGCAGGACCACATCTGGTGGTGTGTTTTGGGGTGTCTGTGTCCTTATTATGATTTTAGGCAACCTCTGTGCTAATGGGTGGGGTTGTATTCCTGTCTTGCATGTTGTTTGGCATATGGTGTCCAGCACTGTAGCTTGCTGGTCCTTGAGTGGAGCTGTGTCTTAGCATTGTGATGGAGATCTCTGAGAGACCTTTTGTTGTTTTATATTACATGGAGCCGGGAGGTCTCTAATGGACCAATGTCCTGTACTCGGCTCTCCCACCTCAGAGGCACAGGCTTGACACCTGGCCGGAGCACCAAGACCCTCTCAGCCACACGTTCAGAAGAAAGGGGAGAAAAAAAGAAAGAATGAAAGGGAAAAGAAAATAACATAAAATAAAATAAAATAAAAAAGTTATTAAAATTAAAAATTAAAAAATTATTAAAAATTAAAAAGTAGTAAAATAAAAAAGAAAGAAAGAATAAAAGAATGAATGAAAGAAAGAAGGAATAGAGCAACCAAACCAAAGAACTAATCCACCAATGATAACAAGTGCTTAAAACGCTACCAAAAAAAAAATAATAAAAGACTGACACAACCCTAGGACCAATGGTGAAAGCAAAGCTATACAGACAATATCACACAAAGAAGCATACACATACACACTCACAAAAAGAGCAAAAGAAAAAAATATATATCTATATATATATGAAAAAACAGAGCAACCATATCAATAAACAAATCTACCAATGATAATGAACTCTAAATACTAAACTAAGATAAACATAAAACCAGAAACAAATTAAGTGCAGAAAGCAAACCCCAAGTCTATATTTGCTTGGAAAGTCCACTGCTTCAATTTTGGGATGATTCGTTGTCTATTCAGGTGTTCCACAGATGCAGCATACATTAATTTGATTTTGGAGATTTCATTTGCTGCTTCTGAAGCTGCTGGGAGAAATTTCCCTTTCTTTTCTTTTTTTGCACAGCTCCTGGGGTTCAACTTTGGAATTGGCCCTGCCTCTGCATGTAGGTTCCCTGAGGACATCTGTTCCCCACCCAGAGAGGACAGGGTTAAAGGAGCAGCTGATTAGGGGGCTCTGGATCACTCAGGTCATGGGGAAGGAGGGGTACAGAATATGGGGCAAACCTGCGGTGGCAGAGGCCAGTGTGATGTTGCAACACCCTGAGGTGTGCTGTGTGTTCTTCTGGGGAAGTTGTCCCTGGATCATGGGACTCTGGCAGTGGCGGGCTGCACAGCCTCCCGGGAGGGGAGGTGTGGATAGTAACCTGTGTTTTCACACAGGTTTCTTGGTGGCTGCAGCAGCAGCCTTAACGTTTCATGCCCGTCTCTGGTGTCCCTGCTGATAGCCGCGGCTCGCGCCTGTCTCTGAAGCTTGTTTAGGCGGTGTTCTGAATTCCTTCTCCTCGTGCACCCCGAAACAATGGTCTCTTACCTCTTAGGCAGTTCCAGACTTTTTCCCAGACTCCCTCCTGGCTAGCTGTGGTGCACTAGCCCCCTTCAGGCTGTGTTCACGCAGCCAACCCCAGTCCTCTCCCTGGGATCTGAATGCCAAAGCTGAAGCCTCAGCTCTCAACCCCCACCTGCCCTGGTGGGTGAGCAGACAAGCCTCTCAGGCTGGTGAGTGCTGGTTGGCACTGATCCTCTGTGCAAGAATCTCTCCACTTTGCCCTCCACACCCCTGTTGCTGCACTCTCCTCCGTGGCTCCGAAGCTTCCCCTCCGCCACCCACCCTCTCCGCCAGTGAAGGGGCTTCCTAGTGTGTGGAAACTTTTCCTCCTTCACAGCTCCCTCCCCGAGGTGCAGGCCTGTCCCTATTCTTTTGTCTCTGTTTTTCCTTTTGCCCTACCCAGGTATGTGGGGAGTTTCTTGCCTCTTGGGAAGTCTGAGGTCTTCTGCCAGCATTCAGTAGGTGTTCTGTAGGAGTCGTTCCACATGTAGATGTATTTCTGATGTATTTGTGGGGAGGAAGGTGATCTCCATATCTTACTCCTCTGACATCTTGAAGGTCTCCTTTGCCTTTTCATTTTGTCTTTCTGTGAATGTGGTTTTCATTCCACAGGCTGCAGGATTATAGTTCTTCTTGCTTCTGCTGTCTGCCCTCTGGTGGCTGAGGCTGTCTCTCAGTTCTGTCTTAAGTAGACAATCAATGCTCTGTGTTATTTATATATTTATCTAAATTCACATTACCATTCAACATAAGTGCACTTAATAAATTCTTTTTAGGTTGATTTTTCAACATTATCTTCTTCTAATGATTAGTGTCTCTAAATATGACTATTGGGACAAGGAGTATTTTGTTCCCTAATCTGTTTTCTTTCCAAAACATAGAAAAGAAAAAGAAAATGTGCTTGGGATAAACCTTCACTTATAGCATTTACCAAAATAGAATCAGCAACTGACACAAGGGACAAGGATGATAGTTTTATTTTACTTCCCAGCAACGGAGTGAGGATGCTAATAATGAAATTTTTAAAATAATACCTTGAAATGAAAATGTAGCTCAAATTAACTTTTGCTTTATATATTTCTTTGGAGTAAAGATGGCTGAAATTTAATCCTCTACTATTTTCAATACCCTCTGAATAGCATAAATCCTAACCAGGTTTTAATTCATTGCTTTGAAGAAACTTTCTTCTTTATGTCTCATTTCCTGAACCCTACTCTGCAGTCCAGTTTGATGCTATCCCGAGTGCTGTTTTCAAACGGATCTAATTGTAAATGTTGGAGATTGCTTGAACTGTGGAAACATTACCCATGATAATTTGTTGGTACTGATAAAGAATAAGATATATTGACTACAATTTATTTAATATGCTCAAATATATATTTACTATATTACATAATATATTCAACATATAATAATAATTAATTAATAAATCAATAACAATTGGCATTTATTGAGGAAGTGTTACATTCTAGGGACAGGATTAAAAACTTTACATGCTGACTTAGTCTTAACAGTTCTATGAGGTAGTTCTTATTACCCCTATTTTCTACAGAGAAAGAAATGTAACTCAGTGGATGAAGTAGAACTCAAATAGGGTTCTTTGTGGCTACAATGTCTCTGGCCTTAATTTCTTTGCTATGTAAAAATTCATTGATATTGTGGTCAAGCCAACTTGTATTCAGAATCTGCTGTGCCTTTACTATATATCACCATGCAAGGGGAGCTTGAATAATTGATGGAGTACACTGGCATTGGTAGGCAGTTTGGCAGCTGATAACTGGGGATGATTGCTAAGCCTTTGTTTATGGTTTGATGGAAAGAGTAATAGTATTTGGAGTCACAAGACTTGCATTTAAATCCTAAATCTAGGAATCTCTTGGGCAAGTTACTTAATGAGCTTGAGCCTTAGCCTTCTTGCCTGTAAAGTTAGTATTATTAATATTTTTCCCCAGAGATGTTTCAGGTATTATGTTACATGAAATTATATTGAGGATGGGAATATCTAAGCTTGAGTTTAACTGGAAGTTCAAAATAATTGGCAAACTGATGGAGGGATTTACCTTCCAGAAACCTACTCTCATGGGTACTTTAGAATTTTCTGGCATGCCTGGGGAAATGGTGGGATGACCTCAACATACATCCTTTTACAGGAAAATGAGGAGCCTTCAGGAATAAAATTCATCCTCAGGGAAGAAGGATCCAAGAGTAATAAGGTTTATCAAATAATAAAATCTTAATACTGTAAAGGAAGAAGAATTCTAAATAGAGTTTGGTGTCCATCAGTAAAAATTGTCTCCCAACATAGGCTCCATTGAACTTTAGACCAAAAGCTAAGTAGAGCATAAAAATGGAAAGAACTGTTTACTAAATTATTTATAGAACTATGTAGAACAAGAAAAATTGCTATGGGATTCCTCTCACAGAGGGAAACATAGGAAAAACATCTCTCTTACTTTGCAACAGACCATCTCAAAAGTTTGGAAACTTGGAACTTTTATAAAATTTTGTCAAAAGCATAGGAAGCACTGGCAGACACAGAAGAAAATGCAATTTATGTGTCAGCTTGGCTGGGCTAAGGGATGCCAGATCACTGGTGAAAGTATTTCTGGGTGGATCTGTGAGAGTGTTTCCAGAAGAGATTAGCATTTGAATTGGTGAACAGAATGGAGCAGATGGCCTGCCCCAATGTAGGTGGGAATCATACAATCTCATGAGGACCCAAATAAAGCAAAAAAGTGGAGGATGTGTGAATATGCCATCTCTCTGCTTCAGCTGAGATATCCATCTTCTCCTTCCCTCAGACATTGGCATTCCTGATTCTTAGGATTTTTGACATAAGTGCAATGACAACTGAATGGAGGAAAGAACAGTCTTTTCAATAAGTGGTACAATTGGACATCCATAGGCAAAAAAAATAAACTTCAACTTCAGCCTCATATCTCATACAAAAATGAACTGAAATTGGTTCATAAATCTAAATGAAAAAGGTAAAGATTTAAAACTTTCAAAAGAAAACATAGAAGAAAATCTTCATGACCTGGGAATAGGCAAAGAATTCTTAGACATTATGCCAAATGGATGATCCATTTAAAAAATGATTAATGGTCATCTACCAGAGGACAGACAGCAGAAGCAAGAAGAACTACAATCTGCAGCCAGTGGAACAAAAACCACATTCACAGAAAGATAGACAAGATGAAAAGGCAGAGGGCTCTGTACGAGATGAAGGAACAAGAGAAAACCCCAGAAAAACAACTAAATGAAGTGGAGATAGGCACTGAAAGTGGAGATAGGCACTTTTTTTTCCTGAAAAAGCATTCAGAATAATGATAGGGAAGATGATCAACGACCTTGGAAAAATAATGGAGGCAAAGATTGAGAAGATGCAAGAAATGTTTAACAAAGACCTAGAAGAATTAAAGAACAAACAAACAGAGATGAACAATACAATAACTGAAATGAAAAGTACACTAGAAGGAATCAATAGCAGAATAACTGAGGCAGAAGAACGGATAAGTGATCTGGAAAACAGAATGGTGGAATTCACTGCTGTGGAACAGAATAAAGAAAAAAGAATGAAAAGAAAGGAAGACAGCCTAAGAGACCACTGGTACAACATTACATGAAACAACATTCACAATATAGGGGTCCCAGAAGGAGAAGAGAGAGAGGAAGGACCTGAGAAAGTATTTGAAGAGATTATAGTCAAAAACTTCCTTAACATGGGAAAGGAAATAGTCACCCAAGTCTAGGAAAGGCAGAGAGTCCCATACAGGATAAACACAAGAGGAACAGGCCAAGACACATAGTAATCAAAATGGCAAAAATTAAAGACAAACAAAAATTATTGAAAGCAGCCAGGGAAAAATGACAAATAACAGACAAGGGACTCCCATAAGGTTAACAGCTGATTTCTCAGCAGAAACTCTACAAGCCAGAAGGGAGTGGCATGATATACTTAAAGTCATGAAAGGGAAGAACCTACAACCAAGATTACTCTACCCGGCAAGGATCTCATTCAGATTTGAGTGAGAAATCAAAAGTTTTACAGACAAGCAAAAGCTAAGAGAATTCAGCACGACCAAACCAGCTCTACAATAAATGCTAAAGGAACTTCTCTAAGTGGGAACACAGGAGAAGAAAAGGACCTACAAAAACAAACCCCAAACAATTAAGAAAATGGTCATAGGAACATACATATCGATAATTACCTTAAACGTGAATGGATTAAATGCTCCAACCAAAAGACACAGGCTTGCAGAATGGATACAAAAACAAGACCCATATATATGCTGTCTACAAGAGACCCACTTCAGACCTAGGGACACATACAGACTGAAAGTGAGGGGATGAAAAAAGATATTCCATGCAAAGGGAAATCAAAAGAAAGCTGGAGTAGCAATACTCATATCAGATAAAATAGACTTTAAAATAAAGAGTGTTACAAGACACAAGGAAAGACGCTACAAAATGATCAAGAGATCAATCCAAGAAGAAGATATAACAATTATAAATATATATGCACCCAACATAGGAGCACCTCAATACATAAGGCAACTGTTAACAACTCTAAAAGAGGAAATCGACAGTAACACAAAAATAGTGGGGGACTTTAACACCTCACTTACACCAAAGGACAGATCCTCCAAAATGAAAATAAGTAAAGAAACAAAAGCTTTAAATGACACAATAGACTAGATAGATTTAATTGATATTTATAGGACATTCCATCCAAAAACAGCAGAATACACTTTCTCCTCAAGTGCGCATGGAACATTCTCCAGGATAGATCACATCTCGGTTCACAAATCAAGCCTCAGTAAATTTAAGAAAATTGAAATCATATCAAGCATTTTTTCTGACACCAGGCTATGAGATTAGGAATGAATTACAGGAAAAAAACGTAAAAAACACAAACACATGGGGGCTAAACAATACATTACTAAATAACCAAGAGATCACTGAAGAAATCACAGAGGAAATTTAAAAAACCTAGAGACAAATGACAAGAAAACACGACGATCCAAAACCTATGAGATGCAGCAAAAGCAGTTGTAAGAGGGAAGTTTATAGCTATAGAAGACTACCTCAAGAAACAAGAAAAATCTCAAATAAACAATCTAACCTTACACCTAAAGGAACTAGAGAAAGAAGAACAAACAAAACCCAAAGTTAGCAGAAGGAAAGAAGTCATAAAGATCAGAGCAGAAATAAATGAAACAGAAACAAAGAAAACAATAGCAAAGATCAATAAAACTAAAAGCTGGTTCTTTGAGAAGATAAAATTGATAAACCATTAGCCAGACTAATCAAGAAAAAGAGGGAGAGGACTCAAATCAATAAAATTAGAAATGAAAAAGGAGAAGTTACAACAGACACTGCAGAAATACAAAGCATCCTAAGAGACTACTACAAGCAACTCTATGCCAATAAAATGGACAACCTGGAAGAAATGGACAAATTCTTAGAAAGGTATAACATTCCAAGACGGAGCCAGGAAGAGATACAAAATATGAACAAAGCAATCATAAGTAATGAAATTGAAACTGTGATTAAAAATCTCTCAACAAACAAAAGTCCAGGACCAGTTGGCTTCACAGTTGAATTCTGTCAAACATTTAGAGAAGAGCTAACACCCATCCTTCTCAAACTCTTCCCAAAAATTACAGAAGAAGGAACACTCCCAAACTCATTCTATGAGGCCACCATCATCCTGAAAGCAAAACCAGACAAAAACACTACAAAAAAAGAAAAGTATAGACCAATATCACTGATGAACATAGATGCACAAATCCTCCACAAAATACTAGCAAACAGAATCCAACAACACATTAAAAGGATCATACACCATGACCAAGTGGGGTTTATCCCAGGGATGCAAGGATTCTTCAATATACGCAAAACAATCAATGGGATACACCATATTAAAAAATTGAAGAATAAAAACCATATGATCATCTCAATAGATGCAGAAAAAGCTTTTGACAAAATTCAACACCGATTTATGATAAAAACTCTCCAGACAGTGGGCATAGAGAGAACCTACCTCAACATAATAAAGGCCATATATGACAAACCCACAGCAAACATCATTCTCAATGGTGAAACCTGAAAGCATTTCCTCTAAGATGAGGAACAAAACAAGGATGTCCACTCTCACCACTATTATTCAACATAGCTTTGGAAGTTCTAGCCACGGCAATCAGAGAAGAAAAAGAAATAAAAGGAATACAAATTGGAAAAGAAGAAGTAAAAAAGTGTCACTGTTTGCAGATGACATGATACTATACACAGAGAATCCTAAAGATGCCACCAGAAAACTACTAGAGCTAATCAATGAATTTAGTAAAGTTGCAGGATACAAAATTAGTGCACAGAAATCTCTTGCATTCCTATACACTAATGATGAAAAATCTGAAAGAGAAATTAAGGAAACACTCCCATTTACCACGGCAACAAAAAGATTAAAATACCTAGGAATAAACCTACCTAGGGAGACAAAAGACCTGTATGCAGAAAACTATAAGACACTGATGAAAGAAATTAAAGATGATACCAACAGATGGAGAGATATACCATGTTCTTGGATTGGAAGAATCAATATTGTGAAAATGACTATACTACCCAAGGCAACCTACAGATTTTATGCAATCCCTATCAAATTACCAATGGCATATTTTATGGAACTAGAACAAAAAATCTTAAAATTTTTGTGGAGACACGAAAGACCCCGAATAGCCAAAGCCGTCTTGAGGGAAAAAAACGGAGCTGGAGGAATCAGACTCCCTGACTTCAGACTATACTACAAAGCTACAGTAATCAGGAAAATATGTTACTGGCACAAAAACAGAAACATAGATCAATGGAACAAGATAGAAAGCCCAGAGATAAACCCACACACCTATGATCAACTAATCTATGACAAAGGAGGCAAGGACATACAATGTAGGAAAGGCAGTTTCTTCAATAAGTGGTGCTGGGAAAACTGGACAGCTACATTTAAATGAATTAAATTAGAACACTCCCTAACACCATACACAAAAATAAACTCCAAATGGATTAGAGACCTAAATGTGAGGCTCAACACTATAAAACTCTTAGAGGAAAACATAGGAAGAACACTCTTTGACATAATCACAGCAAGATCTTTTTTGATCCACCTCCTAGAGTAATGGAAATAAAGACAAAAATAAACAAATGGGACCTAATGAAACTTCAAAGCTTTTGCACAGCAAAGGAAACCATAAACAAGATGAAAAGACAGCCCTCAGAATGGGAGAAAATAGTTACAAATGAATCAACAAACAAATGATTAATCTCCAAAATATATAAACAGCTCATGTAGCTCAATATTAAAAAAACAAACAACGCAATCAAAAAATGGACAGAAGACCTAAATAGACATTTCTCCAAAGAAGATGTACAGATGGCCACGAAGCACATGAAAAGCTGCTCAACATCACTAATTATTAGAGAAATGCAAATCAAAACTACAATGAGGTATCACCTTACACCAGTTAGAATGGGCATCATCAGAAAATCTACAAACAACAAATGCTGGAGAGGTTGTGGAGAAAAGGGAACACTGTTGCACTGTTGGTGGGAATGTGAATTGATACAGCCACTATGGAGAACAGTATGGAGGTTCCTAAAAAAACTAAAAATAGAATTACCATACGATCCAGCAATCCCACTACTGGGCATATACCCAGAGAAAACCATAATTCAAAAAGACACATGCACCCCAATATTCATTGTAGCACTATTTACAATAGCCAGGTCATGGAATAAACCTAAATGCCCATCGACAGATGAATGGATAAAGAAGTTGTGGTACATATATACAATGGAATATTACTCAGCCATAAAAAGGAACGAAATTGGATCATTTGTTGAGATGTGGATGGATCTAGAGACTGTCATACAGAGTAAAGTAAGTCAGAAAGAGAAAAACAAATATCGTATATTAACACATATATGTGGAACCTAGAAAAATGGTAGAAATGAACTGGTTTGCAGGGCAGAAATTGAGACACAGATGTAGAGAACAAACATATGGACACCAAAGGGGGAAAGCAGCTGGGGGGTGCTGGTGGTGGTGTGATGAATTAGGCGATTGGGAGTGACATGTATACACTGATGTGTATAAAATTGATGACTGATAAGAACCTGCTGTATAAAAAAAAATATAAGTAGTTTTATGTGGAATACAAAAAAAAAAGAAAAAGAAAAAGAATTGCCTGCCAATGCAGGGGACATGGGTTCGATCCCTGGTCTGGGAAGATACCAAATGCCATCGAGCAACTAAGCCCCTGAGCCACAACTACTGAGCCTGCGTGCCACAACTACTCAGCCCGAGTGTCACAACTACTGAATCCCACATGCCTAGAACCTGTGCTCCACAACAAGAGAAATCGCCGCAATGAGAAGCCCATGTACTGCAACGAAGAGTAGCCTCCATTCGTCACAACTAGAGAAAGCCCGCGCAGCAATGAAGACACAATGCAGCCAAAAATAAAATGAATTAAATAAATAAATCAAAATAAAACCACTGATCATTCCTATGAGAAAAAAAAAAGATTAATGGACTTCATCAAAGTTCAAAACTTTTGTTTGTGAAAGAATGTTAAGAGAATGAAAAGACAAACTAAAGTCTGGAAGAAAATATTTGCAAATCACATATTTGACAAAGTACTTGTATCCAGAATATATAAAGAAGTCTCAAAACTCAAGGGTCAAAACACAAACAATCTTGTTCAGAAATGGCAAATGATTTGAAAAGATAGTTCATCAAAGAGGACACATTGATATCAAATAAACACATGAAAAAAAGACTCACATCTTTAGCCATTGGGTTAATGCTAATTAAAACTATGATGAGATAACACTAGATAGCTGGCAAAGATACAGAACAACTGAAACTCTCATTCATTGCTGCTGGTAATGCAAAATGGTATAGCCACTCTGGAAAACAGTTTAGCAGTTGTTATAAAGTTAAATATACACTTAACATATGACCCAACAATTCCACTCTTAGGTATTTACTTTAGTGAAATGAAAATATATATTCACACAAAAAAACTGAGCATGATTGTTTATAGCAGCTCTATCCATAATCACTCCAAACTGGAAATAGTCCAACTGTCCTTTAACAGCTGAGTGGATAAACAAACTGAGATCCATCCACACAATTGCATACTACTCAGCAAAGAAAAGGAGTGAACTATTGATATATTAATTGGATGTCTCAAAGATATTATGCTAACTGAAAGAAGTCAGTCTTAAAATGTTATATACTGTATGATTCTATGAATATGATATTCTTGAAAAGACAAACTTACAGTGACAAACAGATCAGTGGATGCCAGGAGCTAGGGATGGGGAGTGGGAGTAGCTACAAAGGGGCATCATCAGGAGTTATTTAGGATGAGGGAACAGTTCTGTATCCTGACTGTGGTAGTGGTTACATGAATCTCTGCATGTGTTAAAGTTCATAGAACTGTACCTAAAAAGTCAATTTTACCATATGTTAATAATAAAAAAAATCATTAGGGGCAGCACCTTCCCAGGCTCTCTGTGTCACCAAATGCTGCCCTTGTTCTTGCATTCTGTTGCCACATTACCATCCTTTTCAAAAGTGGTCTACACCAATCTAAAATATGGCACAAATGTACCTATCCACAAAAGAGAAACTGACTCATAGACATAGAGAACAGACTTGTGGTTGCTGAGGGGGGGTGCGGAGGATGGAGATGGATGAACTGGGAGTTTGGGGTTGGTAGATGCAAACTATTACATTTAGAATGGATAAACAACAAGGTCCTACTGTGTCGCAAAGGGACCTATATTCTATATCCTGTGATAAACCATAATGGAAAAGAATATAAAAAAACATGTCTATATGTATATAACTGAGTCACTTTGCTGTACAGCAGAGATTGGCACAACATTGTAAATCCACTATACTTCAATAAAAAAATTATTGCCTAAAAAAAAGAAAATTATAAAAAACTTGATAATACTCGGTTGGGGAGAGTATAGGAAAACATGTCCTCTTATACCCTGCTGTATTGAAATATGGCAATATCTAGCTAAATAAAAAGCACATACACTCAGAAAAAAGTGATCCACATCCACTTCTTCTACCTACTCCATAATATTCAGCATACTGTTCTCTGTCTCACTGAAACTGCTCCCTAAAGACACTCATCATCCCTATTCCTCTGCCCACATGGACTTCCTTAATAATTCTGGCTCACTCTGCCCTGTCATGTCTTGACTCCTATAACTCTTTCTGTATCCTTCTTCTTGGCACATATTCTAACACATATTATTCAAAAAATGTCTCAGGTGCATATATTGATCTGTCATAACCAAAAGTCTTTTTCTTCAAAAAGCATGGAGTTAGAGGATAAACCTCAGACTTGCTGGAGCCAGAGTAATCAAAACGTTATGTCGAAAAAAGAGTCAATATTAACTCTATGAGTGTGAGACTTTTGGGAGGATAGCTTAGGACAAAATACCTAATTCTGATTGTCTACAAAATGATTAA
The DNA here is from genome assembly GCF_028023285.1 of Balaenoptera ricei. Classification (NCBI taxonomy): domain Eukaryota; kingdom Metazoa; phylum Chordata; class Mammalia; order Artiodactyla; family Balaenopteridae; genus Balaenoptera; species Balaenoptera ricei. Next base: position 133,047,777 of record NC_082639.1, read on the forward strand.
TTACAAAATTTCATTGAAGAATATACATACCATAACCAACATGCATACATGTGCACACACACACTCATCTACATTAAGAATACAATTATCACTATCCATTCAGAATGACTGGTTGTGGTCATAGTGAGGTGGGGTGATAGTTTTTTAATTTTTTTGTTAGATTGAACACACTCATAAAATTTCATTTTCATATCTCTTTTACACAACCTCCAGCACGTTTGCTTTGGCCTCTCTTGTCATTTAATTATTTTGATCATCTATATTTTTGCAATCCAGTGCTGAAAGGGGCCAGAATATTTTGACATTGGTGAAATTGTAAACTATTTTTACTCCAAACGTTCTATCTTCAGCCAAACTTGTCTCTGTGTGGTTTTCTCTGCTGGAGATGCTCATTCCACATTCATTCAATACACACTGATTGACAACTTACCATGTGCCAGGTACAATGTTAGATGTTGTCAGTAAAGTGATGAATAAAACAGACATGGCCACTGCGTTCATGGGGTCTACAGTCTAGTGACTGTAAGCAGACAAATGAGCAAATATTTGCAGGACTTATGTGTAAGGAAATGTAAGTTATGGATGCACACAGAAGAGATGCCTGACCAAGTCACTGGAAGTCAGAGATGGTTTCCTGGAGGGAATGACTCTTGTCTGAGTTTTCAGAATAAATAAGAGTTATATAGGCCAAGAATGATGGGAATGGATTGACAGAAGAAAAACGTGACAACTTTAGGTCCAATAGTCCTGGGATTCTGGTACCATTGTAACCTGACATCTCAGAAACATGACTTCATTCTCCTGCAAAGCCTTCCCTTGCTTCTCTGAAACACAGGATCTTCTGTCCTGTGAATGCAGCAGAATGTGTTGCCTGCATCTATTTTTGGCACTTCTATGCTACCAGAAAGCAGAATAACTTTTCATATGGGTGATCCACTTAGGATCACAGGCTCTGGGATAAGAGTCCCTAGGTTTGCTCTGGGTTTGAATTCTGACTATGTGATATTTCACTACTTACTATCCTCTTTAGAGATTTCAGTTTCATCATCTATAAAATATGAGTAACAATACCTACTTTACAGGGTTATATTATTGCAAAGGTTAAGCGAGCTCATAAATGCAACAGTTCATTTCTTTAGAACAGTGCATCACTATTGTTAAGCACCCGAAATAAATGTTACTTATTACTAATATATGCACATGCCATAGTTTCCAAGCTAAATTGTAAGTTCCTTCAAGGCAAAACCAAGTTTTTATCAAAAAATGCTAAGAGTATTACACATAAAATTTTATTTAATTCCTTCAATAATTCCCTGAGTTTGATATTATTTTTCTCTTTTTTTTTTTTTGAGTTAAATTTTTTTTTTAATGAACCTGTGCCGCCTGCATTGGCAGGTGGATTCTTAACCACTGTGCCACCAGGGAAGTCCCAATATTATTTTTCTCTTGTTTCAGATGTGAAGGCTGAGGCTCAGAGATGTTAACTTAAGGTTGACAGCAAGTAAATGGGAGAATTAATCCCATGTGCCTCTCACCATAAAGACCCTGCCATTCCAATAACATAATGAAATAAGAGAAGGACAATGTGTCACTCTGGGGTTTTGGGTTACAAACAACAGAAATAGAGATTGACTTATATAAGCCAAAAGGAAATGATTGGAAGGTTACCTGGTAGCTCTCAGATTAATGGGATGGCTGGAGGGCAAGGTCTGAGAAGGGAAGTTGAGTGTCCAGAAACACAGCCTGTTTAGTATGCTACCATGGCCCTCAGTCTGGGACACCAAAGCAGAATCTAAACAGTCCCTGCTTCTTCTTGATAATGCTGTGGTTTTATCCAAAACAATAAATACACTTTAAATCTAGGAAATGGTGAGCATCACCATTTTATCTGTTCTGCTTGGCTGCACCTGGATTCCAAGCCAACCTACCTGCATAAGTGCAGAAAGGAAAGATTCAGGTTTCAAGTGTTGGGTATTTCTTTGTAGACTTCTGGGAACTGAGATGATACAGAACAAGCACAAAGAGGAGAAGGGGGCTGGGACTCTAGTTGCCATGAAAGAATCAAGGAAAAGTTCAAGCATAAGGCAAAACGAGGAAAACAAGGAAACATAAACACAAATACTAAGTCTAGGAAAAGATCCTAATGAGGATTAAGAAAACAAGACTAGTTGTTGTTGTTTTTTGTTTTTTTTTTTTATTTATTTTTGGCTGTGTTGGGTCTTCGTTTCTGTGCGAGGGCTTTCTCTAGTTGTGGCGAGCGGGGGCCACTCTTCATCGCGGTGCGCGGGCCTCTCACTATCGCGGCCTCTCTTGTTGCAGAGCACAGGCTCCAGACGCGCAGGCTCAGTAGTTGTGGCTCACGGGCCTAGTTGCTCCGCCGCATGTGGGATCTTCCCAGACCAGGGCTCGAACCCGTGTCCCCTGCATTGGCAGGCAGATTCTCAACCACTGCGCCACCAGGGAAGCCCCAAGACTAGTTTTATATAATGTTTGTGAATAAGAAAAAAAAAACAGAGAATCAATATCTAATAATATGGGAGATCCTAATTTAGAGATCAAAATAGAAACAACCAGGCTAATTACAGGAAGAGCTTAGAGGGGGCCAAAGGAAGAGACTTTGGGGTACTGTGCCAGAAAGCGTTATTCTAAAAGGATATTAAGAGTTCCAGTTCCCCTCTCCGCTCCTCCACAAAACTAAAAGGCTGTTTGGGCCTCACATTTTCCAGCAAGATCACAGATTCCTAACTGGGTCACGTGAACACTAAATCCTTTCATATTTTCTTTGATGTGTGAGTGTGTAAGGTGGGGCGTCCAACCTCTCTCTGAGCCCATAGCTTCAGGGACAGACATACAGAGAACGGACAGGGAAGAGACTATCTAACTGCTCAAAGTAGCATAATTTAACATTAGAGTTCAGTGCTGGGGTTTTATTGTTTGTTTGTTTATTCATGAAAATGCATTTTATTTTAAATATAGCAGTGTGTACATGTCAATCCCAGATCAGTGTTGTTTTAATCTGGATCCTCCACCATAAGCTGTATCTGCAACAAGAGATATAATCAGGATTTTTCTTTATGTGCATTGGGGGAATTGTTAAAATCATTTTAACTATCATTTACTGAGGACTTCACATCAAGCATTATTCTATGTGCATTCATTAAATCCACATATCAGTCTATGGGGTGAATAAAATTAGTCTCCATTATACAGAAGAGGACGTGGAGGCTAGTGGGTTTAGATAATGTGCCCAAGTTCACACACAAAGAAAGCTGGGACTTTAACTTAGGTCTGTGGAACACTTCGGCAGTTTAGCTGATTTCTGCTGCAGATAAAAGACACTGACCCCTTAAATCCTAAGGCATATGTTGTTCAACATAGCAGGGGATCTGGAGGGCGGGCTGTTCAGCAGTACATTGATGTCATCAAGGACTGAGGTTTCTATCTTTCTACTCTGCCATATGTGTTGGTGCTAGTTCATGTCTAAGAGCATGAACAGTATGTAGGAGTTTAGGCATCCCATGAAGACATGACCACATTTGTTTAAAAAGAGGAGGGGGGATGTCCTCCATAAATCTCTTTTTTATTAGTGAGAAAATCTTCCCCCCTCCCAATGTCTCCAGTAAGTTTCTCCACATATACTATGGACTAGTATTAAGTCACATGTCTACGCCTAAATCCAGTCGCCTTCCAAGATCATGGAATTACTATTATTGGCTTAGATCAATCATGATTCACTGCCTGAGACTGTTATAGGGGTCAGTTTCCCTTAGCAAGCAAAAGAAGGGGGTGCATAAGGAAATGGGTGGTGGTGACGGCAGTTGGGAAGGCAAGAAAATTTCTCTGCCACAGATACTACAAAAAAATTCTTGTTCTAGAAACTAATTTAGTTCTAATACGAGTGATGGAAATGGAGGAGAGAGGAGGAAAGGAAAGCAAAGGCAAGGAGGGGGAGGGAAAGGGAGGTAACACTTACTGAGCATTTATTGTATAAATTATGTTAGCCCCTTTCGCATACTTCACCATACATTCTTTCTATGGTACTTTTATTGTACCCATTTTCTAGAAGATCTATAAAGACCTTCAAATCGCACTGCCCCAAATGGAGGAATGATCATTTTAATCCAAACTGATTGATTAGAAAGTACATGTTCTTTTGCTCTTAGGGGAGATTGATTAGAAGTTATTCACTTTAGATTCAAGTATAAAGGAGACTAATATCAAAGGAAAACTGCCATCTTTTCCTGGAAAACTAGACTAATGCCTCTTGGCACCTTCAAATCTCTCAAAACCCCAAATTAAGCTAAGTCACTAGCTCGTTACTTATATTCATGGCCTGCTGTGCCGTTGTCTATGTTGTATTTCTTGGTATTGGATAAGTAAGGAAGAGGGGATTTTTCTGACCCTCCACTGGATCCTTATTACCATATATCAGAAGCTATGACAACCATAGACAGCACTGGTAGGGAACCAAGAAAAAAAAAAAAAAGAAAATCAGAAAAAACACAGGCAGGAATGGTACAAGAACTCCAGGAGGGGCTTCTAATATTTCCTTGTTATTGAAAATTACACTTCATAAAAACTCTTGTTCATTTAAAGTTTGAAGAGTGACAGAAAAATGGCTTTCAGACTTAGGTCTGCTAAATGTAGGATAAATCAAAAAAGATGGAACAAGGAGAAACTTCAAGAAAAGCAAAACAGAAAGTCAGTATGCAGTATAAATAATACTTCATCAGTGCTGTAGTGTCTTACAAAACAGCCTAGAAAATTCCACGGTGTAATCGTAGTATACAGTGCAGGAGAGAATAATTTACCATCATTAGGGGTTTGTAATCCCTACCATGGAAAGGGAAATGTTCACATATAACTCTTTAATGATAGTGGACTTGCAGGCATAAATCCCTAAATGATGAGATGTGAATACATTTTAGAAATTCAAGTTTCTGTTGGGTAAGAAAAAGTCAGGCTGTCTGGTTTGATTGGCTTGCCTATCAAAATCTATTGTTGATCTGCTGAGAACTGCAACCTTGGGAGTGAGCTACATCCATTCTACATCTTAAGAAGGGCAACCCTCAGGGGTAGGGCATAGTGGTTTAATCTTTTACTCATCAGGCACACATCAACACTATACACACACAAATTTCAGTTAGTGGTAGACTATGCCAAAGGCATGGCAGCCTGCCACACCATCCAAAAACACTCGCAGCAACAATTCAAGGTTTCCTGTCAGGAAAGCTTTTTGCTGTGCTAAGTTTTAGATGTTCAGCTTAGTGTGGATCCAAAACAAAAATGAGGAACAGGAAAAATTAATAATTTTACACTCCACCCTCCAAACTCCCTTTTCCTCTCTTAGCAAAGTTTCTTGTCTCAATGCTCTTTAATTCTCAAACTCTCTTTAATGAAATCATCTCTAAAGCAAAGATTGAAACTTATTAACATGGAAATGCAAATGAAAGACAGGAGTTTAAATGTTACTTCTCCCAGAGGCATTTTTTAAAAAAATGTTAACCTCCATCCAATCTTTAAACTAAACAAGATTTAGAAAATTTTCCTAAGGGATGTTCACCAGACAAAGATGCCTAGATGTTGGACGAGAAGTAGGGAGTTCCCAGAGGCTGGATTAGATCATATGGTGTGTGTGTGTGTGGTGGTGCATATTGGTGGGGGAGGGGGGGAATCATTACATCAGGTTGTGTGTTCAGCCTGATTCCCACCCTGATTTCATCTTCTCTCAGCACCTGCAGCAGGATCGATAATCCATGTTCATTCCTCCCTCCTTCAAGTACTCTAAAAGGGGGAAAAGCTTTTACTTGACTAGTACTGCTATGCAATGGCATCCCTCCCTCCCCCATGAAAACGAAACTATGCATCTCCTACTGTTACACACTGGAAATGCAGGTTGTCCCCAATGCCCCATCTCTGCTCTGCTGGCAGACCACCTAGTCAGCTGCAGTCTCGTCTTTCAGATTTCTCAGGTGTGAGCCAGATGCCACTCTATGTGCTGAGCACCAGAGAACACATAAACACATATCAAACTCTCCAAAATGCCTGTTTCCCTAGAATTACTGTTGGAGACGTGGTGAGGACGGAATACACAGTACACTAATAGCACTTTCAAAAATCCTTTCTGATTTTACATTCCTCAGGCACTTTAACTTCAAATGTTTTATGCAATCAAGTGGGTGCCAGCCTAAGGTATTAAAGCCTGTAATTAGGCATCTTCTTGCAAACGCTGTTTGGATAATCTTACACTGGGGTATGGGAGGAGTTGGAGTCTATTTTCTTGGAGCCATGGGTAAAACTAAGACAGGAATCATTTCATTTTGACAACCTGTTACTTGTGGGTATGTTAGGGGTGGCATGGGGTCCCATGACTAGAAGCAGTGTCCACAGGAGACAAGAACCAGCCTATCAAAGCACAGTGTTTGGAAGAAATCAGTCCTGGAAGAACCATGGCTCCTTCTGGTTCTTTGAAAAATAGGCAAACATTTAGTTTACACCTGAAGAGGAGGCTTTCCTCATCTGCATTTTACTGTTTCATGTTGGCAAACCTGTTCTTTCAGGGCACATGCTGCTTTCTTTATTGGACACTTAGAGTGACACATCCCTGTTGATGGGGTACACGTGGTGGGAAGGAGAGGCTGAAGAGCCAGAGGGGAAGAGAGGCAGAGGTGTTCCCAGGAAGTTCCTTTGGAGAAACTTTTATGTTAACCAGCAGCAGCAATAACAATGATAAACCATCATGCAGGGGACTGACTTAGGTTTCTGTTCTAAAACAGAACTTTTGCCATCAGAGGGTTTTTAGTATTCCGGTCTGCAGCAGGAGTGGCTTGTGGCCAGTCTCAACATTGCTAGAGAAACACAGAGTGTTTTCTTAAAAGTCTCAAATTGTTTGTGTTCTTTTTAAACAGAATCAAATATAGAGATATCTCACTTATCCAGCCCCACAGGGAACTGGATAGGGCCATTCCACAGAAATGCATTTTTTCAGATAATATTTAAGTTTGTGCCAAAGTTTGTAAAAGTGTTTTTGGTTTTTTTTTTTTTTTTTGTCCTCCTTATTTTATTCTGGTCCTTACAACAACCCATAAAATAAGGCATGGGAGGCTTTATTATCCCACTTGTAGCCTGCCTTGCCCCCGTGACACAGGCAGAATACCTCGTGTTTGCCTTCCATGGCTCTGGGTCTTCTGATCCCAGGTGTAGTTCAGAAGTCTTTTCAATATATCACATATAGGATACCTTGGTAAATCCCATTTTTATTCACCATGAGTGAAGAGAAGAGTTGAAGTAAATTCATTAAGTGTTTTCAGCCAACTTTTTAAGTGTCAAGTTCTATTAGGTACTGTTGAACTTATTTAGATTTAATCAAGAACACAGAGAGAGAGATATTGGATTTAGAAAACTCTGGGATGCAATTAGTGGGGTGGCTGGAATGCTACTGGCTGTGGCAGAGGCTGGGAGGCAGGTCACTGCTAGAAGGGCAAGTTAGGAAGGAAAAACAGAAGTGAGAGCTGGATGGGCAGATCAGGAACCTGAGAGAGAGGGGCAGAGTAGAATGGAGTCTTTATTAAGACAAGCCAGAGCTGGGCAAGACACAGTAAGGTCATGGGAACAGTCACCTGTTGCTCACTAGTTAGCAATTTCTTCATATATGGGATCACCTGGACTGACCCACTCTTCAAGAATCCAGCTCCAGAGCTTCTGGGGTTTTAAGAGGATACTAATAGAATGAGAGACATGGTTCCTGATCTCAAAGTTTTTACCATCTTAAGCTGACCCAGAAATTTCTTATTTCCTCTGACTCTATCATCAAGTTCCATTAGCTTTTGAAAAAAATGAAATTATCTTACTGGAATTTGTGGAAGTCTCCTTCTATTTTAAATATTTTCAATACCCTCATTTGGAAACATGTAAATCCCACACTATCAAACATTTAAAGTTGAATCTTGGGTTCTCTATTGCCCTTTTGAGAGTTGGAGAGCAGAGACATTTGCTGAAAGGAGAAAAGGCAGTACTATATCAGACTTCAAAAGCAGCATATTCCAGGGAATCCCCTGGTGGTCCAGTGGTTAAGACTCCTCGCTTCCACTGCAAGGGGCTGGGGTTCAATCCCTGGTGGGGGAACTAGGATCCCACAAGCCGTGCAGTAACCCTCCCCCTCTGCCACAAAAAGCAGCATATTCCTGAGATAAATGTCTAAGCAGAAGGAGAAATAGGCGCATCCTTTGAACACCAAAGAAAGTCTGCCTTCTTCGTACTTGGTATATTTCTTCCACATAAAGAAATCCATGTCTGCCATCTCCTGACCCCTCTTCCCTGCTTTTGCCTTCCCTTTTCCTCCTCCCATGGGCTGGCTACATTCTTGAGCTGACTTAATCAACTCCAGTGTTGACCGAAAGAGTTCCTACCTTAGTTCAGGACTCCCAACTCCTTCCAACAGTGACTTCATACTGATGATGGAGCTTTGGGAGACTGAGGTTCTTGTTTTTGAGTCTGAGTCTGTATTAGCACTTTAAACACACCCTCCCAGCCATTATACCCTCTCAGAAACCTACCAGCTGTCCCAGTTCATGCTGGAGCTTCTGTTCTGAGCCTCCTACTGAGGAACTAGTTTCCCAGGTCCTTTCTTCAGATCCTGCCTTTTCCTTCTCCAGACAAAGGAGTTCTTCCCCTGAACCCAGACCAGGGGCTAGTGCCTGGGTACCCAAGTACCCAGCCCCTGACAACTGTCTGCAAGTTGGTCTGTATTACAGGATCTGAGTGTCACATGTTGCCAGGATTCCCAGCTGTTGGGTCCTACAGGGTGCTGCATTATCATGTTGGGTCCTTGGTGCCAACCATATGTCTGAAACTTCACTGAAGATCAAAATAATTTTTCCCTCCCCTATTTTAGTCATGATAAACCACCCCTTTTAGTCCCTGACAATGGCATACCATCATCTGTCTACTGCCAGCCCTGGGCCCTTCTCCTTATAGCTCCTATCTTACTTGTTTACTTAGAAATCCTGATGGAAAATAGTCTTTATGGGTTATTAAAATCCTCTCTCAAATGTCTTCTTAAAAATACGAAGACTTTCAGGAAAATATAAAATAGGGTTACTTTAGTGTTAACCGACATAAATTCTTTTCATTGGAAAATTACAGGCAGCATTGAAGTGTAATAAGAAACTTGGGTTTATGCTTGCGTTGAGGGATGGAAGGAAATCTGAAAAGATGAAAAATTGCAAGTACAGAAGATTGACTTTTCTTAATTTTGCCAACACTGGCATGAGGGAGTTAACTTTCTACCTAATAAATGTATTAAACCATAAAAATACTTTTCTTGTCAGTTAACTTAGTTCTGGAAATTCTAAAGGGAGACTTTCAAATAAGCACAATTAATCACTCCCAATTCAGCCATTCTGAAACACTTAAAGTATTTCTGAAATAATGGAAGAGTCAGATAATATCTTTTATGAAAGTTTTTTGATATACATTTCTGTACCCTAAATTGCAAACTACTTTAGAAGAGAGATAACTTTATGAAGGTTTGCATCTTGAGAACTCTGGAATTGAATAGAACAAGTTCTGTGTTAGGAAATGGGAGCTGTTTGTTTCTGGGTTCTAGTCTATACTTTGTCTTTTACTTTTTCTCTTTCTTCTATCCACTTCTGAGCTGATTGCTCATTTAAAAAATCCCCTTAGAGCACCTAGTTCTATGATTAAAACTTGCTAGGTGCTGAATAATGCTTGTTAAAATGAATTGAAGACAACATGACTACAGATGGACCCATTTTACCTATAATCCTAGGGCAAGACTGACTTTTTGTTTTTCTGTTGTGTGATGAAAGCCAGTTGGCAGAGAGCTAGCAGCCTTTCATTCCCTGGAATCACTTTTATTATTTATTTACTATTTGTAGTACAGACATGTTTCCAGGAACTTAAGCAACTAAAATGTAGTTTTCTACTTAAATTCAATCCCTCTGTTTAGAAACCTTCTATCTATCAGGGAGAGTTTGGCAAAATTCAGAAACTAGTAAGAAAAAAATGACTGAAACTATTCTTGGGATAGAGGAGAACAGAGAGAAGAAGTATTGATTGAATCCCTTCACGCTTAACAGACCCATAACTGTTTCCAGAACCAGTTCAAACTAATTCTGTGTCTTGCACTGTTTTATTTTGGGCTTAACAAACTTTAGGACCACAGAAGGGAAACCTGCTTTGGCAAAACATTTTAGACTATTCTTTTCTCTCCACTCTTATTCTCTCTTTTTCTTAAATAGTTTGGGTCTTGGCAAAACCAAAAAGTGTTTTTTCCTAGTGCTTTTTAGTTTTTTGTGTCTAATTTTTAACTAAATGTGCATTTCAAAGGAAATGTAACCCAGCTGTTTCTTATTCTTTTGCACTCAACAAAATGGTACTTTGTAAAAGCCATCCAATGTCCAAGAAACCATGAGCCCATTTTAAAAAAAAGCAAGGCTTTTTTTTCTTTGAACCAAGAATGCAAGCTTCGCCAAAAGAGAAGAGCTGGAACCAAGAAAGACTTGGATTTGGTTTAATTTAAACTCAGAATTTATAAGTGAGAGAATGATTGCAGCCTTGGCCTGAGGTAGGTATTTCCAGGTAACTGAAATTTAACTCTTTTATTTATGAGCCCCGACCACATCCAATAGTGGCACTTCTATATTCCCTTCCCTGGGGACTTCTTAGAAGGGAAAATAGTGTCTACGTGTCTGTGGATGCTGGGGGTGGAGAGGCTTGGGAAGGAGGGTGTAGCGGGAGGGATAGTAATCCTACATATACAGTTGCACTGGGGAAAAAAAGTAGAATGAACCCTGATTATTATTATTTGGGTTTATTATCTTTATTTTCACAGAAATAAAGATAAAATTGACTTTTAAAGAGTTTACAAGTAGTTTACTAAACAAATGTAACTCAATAAAAATGCAAAGAGATATGCTTAACTTACTTATGAGAGAGGAAATTTCCAAATTTTGGAAAGACTTATTCGCAATACATAAATCTGTATTTTGATTACAAACTTTTATGTATTTACTAAAGTAGTTTGCTGAAGTTCCTCCACTTGGCAATATTTTGTTGTCCTAATTAGAAGTTATTGAGTAATCGGGAGAAAAAAAATTATTTCTTTAAAGACATTTTATAATTCTAACTTTCACTCATGGAGAACAAACTTTCCTCATTTTCCTATTGCTCTGAATTAAATTTTGAGTTAAAAAGAGATGTATAAAATATTCTTGCAGACTTTGCTTTGAAAAAATGTTGTTCACATGATAAACCCGAGTTGAGTAAGAATTCTGTTGATGCTGCAGCAAATTTTGCCAGCACACATAATTTCTTACTGGCATAATATAGGAGCACTCAAAAACATACCACTTTCTACTATAAGACTACTTTGCATCTCTTGTCTCTAATATTCTTTTGGTATCGTCTGATAATGTTTTATACTTGTTCTTACTTGTAAAACTTTTATTCTAAATGAGGTTCAGCACACATGTACTGAGAGGGCAAAGAAGTACCAAGGCCTCTAAATCATTAGAACTTTTGTGGGAAGTAGGAAAAGGTTCCTGTTCAGGTGAGATGTAGCTGCCAGGCATGGTTTGCAAAGTGGACAGTACCTAAGTGCAAACAGAAAGGAGCTCATTCCTTTTGGTGGCTACAGCCCTCAGCTTGGAGAGGATTTCAGGGCTGGATTTCAGGCTTTGCTTACCCCACTGCTGAACTAGCACAACTGCTCAGCCCTGAGAACTGCATTCACTGTCTGGGGAGATGAAAGGAATTTGGAGAAAACTCCTGTCTCATGAATAACTTTAAGAAGTTTGCTTGTGGGCTTTAAGATTTAAACCCCCATATCAACCTCTCCTGCAAAAACTTCAGGAAAGTCTCTATTGTTCAATAACACTGTTGGTGCTGGGGATTCCTTTCCTCTGGGGAATATAAAGTAGTATTAAAATTTGCATCAAGATGAACTCGAAGTTTCAACCGAGGACAGGAGACATCTGAATCAGAAAGTTAACTAACAAATACTGTATGCTAACACATATATATGGAATCTAAGAAAAAAAAAAAAAAAAAAAGGTCATGAAGAACCTAGGGGTAAGACGGGAATAAAGACACAGACTTACTAGAGAATGGACTTGAGGATATGGGGAGGGGGGAGGGTAAGATGTGACAAAGTGAGAGAGTGGCATGGACATATATACACTACCAAATGTAAAATAGATAGCTAGTGGGAATCAGCCGCATAGCACAGGGAGATCAGCTGGGTGGTTTGTGACCACCTAGAGGGGTGGGATAGGGAGGGTGGGAGGGAGATGCAAGAGGGAAGAGATATGGGAACATATGTATATGTATAAATGATTCACTTTTTTATAAAGCGGAAACTAACACATCATTATAAAACAATTATACTCCAATAAAGATGTTAAAAAAAAAAAAAAAAAAGACAGTTAACTAAGCCACTTTCCTGCCTTGGAGTAAATTGCTGTCTAGCAGTGGGAGACGGACAACCTAAACAAGTAATTTGAATCAGCCTGGTAATATTCATATACTCCATATGCAGAGGGTATGCTCTCTCAGAGAGCAGAAGCCAGGTCTAAGCTGTGTCCTGGAAAACCCCTAGCAATGTTGCTGGTGTGTGGTAACTACTTACAGAACTGAATGAAAGAAATATTGCCATTCTAGGTCTACGTACTAATCCATGTTTCTAACCTTCAAAAAGTTTGCTTGAAGTAAATGAATTATTTTATTTACTTTCCCTCAGATCCAAAGGAAATGAAATATTTTGAGAAAAAACGGGACTGGGCAACTCTGAGGCATTTTTGGAAACCACGTGTGTTTTCTTCTTTTCTTATTGCTTAAGAAACAAATACCTGAATGAAATTTAAATTTGATAACATGTGCAGATTTTTCTTAAATTAGAAATAGAAAGCACTATGGAAGCTTTGCATTATGAGAAATTTGGGCTACTTTGGGCATTTATTTCATAGTAATGATTGTGTGACAGAAGGAGAAGCATAAAAAAGAGCTATGACAACATGGACTTATCACACTTCCAGCCTGGTGCACGAGCTCCCAGAACAGCTTAGTGACAAATGTAGTGAAGGACGGAATCTGTTAGTAAAGGGACTAGGGCCGGTGGGGCCACATGAGGGCGGAGCAGGTTGGTGACAACTGGCTTGAGCAGAAACGGAGGATCTGGAAAATTTAGAGCCCTCAGGCTATCTGGCTAGTTGATATTGTGGAAAAGATGGAAAGGCTAGAAAGGGTCTGCATATAAAAAGTCTTTCTAAAATGTATCATTACCATTATAGTGTCCATAAGCCTTTAAGACTTTCCTTTCCTCCTTGGGGTTTTAAAATTCCAGTACCTTTGGTTTTCATAACCTTTTCAGCCATTATGAGTTAACAACTTAACCAAGTGTTGCTTTTTACCTGTGACAACAATTCAAAAAGGCAAGTCTGTGTGGAGGCTGGAAGTAGATGTGGCTGGATGGAGAAAGGAGGCTAAGAGGCAACGTGGGAGGAAGCCAAAGGAAATCTATGCCTGCTTCACAAATTTATGCAAGAATAGATGTACTCTGCAAAACAGACACCACCCTTGTGACGTGACACTGTGATAATCAAGATTTAAACTCTAATTTTTTTCTGCTTGCTTGGAAAGAAGGAAGAAAATGCACATATATTTAGCATCTGCCAAGTATTAGGTGCTTTCATAAATGATTTCTTATGTATTTCTCACAACAGCCACATGGAATGCATGTTTATCATTTCCATAGTGAGCAAAGAAGAGCTAGAAGTTAAACCAGGACTTCAAACTCTAAGTCCAATTCTCTTTTTGCTCTTCCAAGGTTTTCTGAGGCTAAAAATAAGCTTGTTCACCTCTGCTACTACTTCTTTTTTCCCCTTTTGATTATTCTACTACTGGGATTTTGGAAATTCTTAGAGTGAAATTTTCTCAGAACAACTCCCTGAGTTAGGTATTATCGCCCCAATTTTTAAGTGAGGCAATTGAGGCACAAAGATTAAATAATGGGCCCAACGTTGCACAGCTAGATAACAGTGCAGCCAGGATGCATTTTCAGGCATGCTGACTCCAAAGCCCATGCTCTGAACCACTGGGGACTCCTCCGCATTGATGTCTCTAGGGAGCTACCTCCCAGTGTTGACTGTGACCTCCCTGGCATCCTGGGGACCCACTAGCTGATTTGTTGTGTGTATCAGCACAGACTTGAGAAAAGTATCTAGTGACCCTCACACTGAGACTTTCTGCACCTAGATGCACACAGCATGCCTATTGCACGTTCCCTTCAGCAATGTCAAATCAGTGATGGGAAAACTGAAGAACCTTGTCTGGTGTTGAGTTCCTATGATTGCTTTCACCCTTGTCTTATCCAAAACTGATCCAGAGTTTAATGGGAACCAGAGTGATTGGAAACATTTTGCAGAGAAAAGGGAACTATTTCAGACTTCTCATTTTATTCTAATGAAAAAACTGTCAAGGAAAAACGTCAGGGAGTGAACATTGCCATCTTCTCTCCACCCCCATGGAAAGCAATCCAGCAGCAGGATACAGGGTGTCTCTCATAACTCTACCCCTCACTTGCACATAAATCATCCTCCAATTGCAGATCAGGCATAAATCCTTCCGAAACCACGGTGCTCACTAAATGTTATTGTGTTATTAAGACATAAATACTGTGTCAGCTTGATGAAATGTCTCAGGCCATAGAGTTAAACAAGTCAAGGCAGCTACCTAACGATTTCCAAACATTCGATTATTAAAGTTCAGACAAGAGGTTTGAGAGAAAAGCCATGTTAAGATGGACTCTACCCAGCTGTTTATCACAATTGTTCAGCGACAAATAGCCATAATGACTCTCCAAACTCTGAACTCCATCTCAGAAAAAGGGTCTAGAATGGACAACATAGGTCACCAAGGAGAAGAAGCCCAGAATTTGGGGAGCCTTTTTTGACCTTTGCAATTTCCATTACATGAATCACAGGCTTGCTGCCACTCTCAGATATCTCTCTTTCTTAAGTCTGTCTCTAGGGCATCTTCTAAAAGGTGGAGAGTGAAAAGGACTCATTTTGCCAAAGAGATGTGATCCCAGCCCCAACTTACGTAAGTGCAAAATAGTGCTTTATAGCTGGATAGCTCCTTAGAATTTTATCCACATCTTCTTCTCCTCACTCCCCGATACTTCACAGGAAAATTGAGATGATCAAAAAAGAACATTCCTGACATCTTGCCTCCACACTACAAATTTACCTGCATCTCCTTTTCCATCCCTGATGTCAGGATTGGAGAACTCTTCTTCCTCCTCCACCTATTCCAGAATCTCATCATTTTTCCCCTTCTCTTTCCTGAGATACTTCACTCTATGAAAAAGTTTCTCTCCTGGCTCTATCTGCAGCCTCTTCTTTTTACTGGCCCCTTCCCATTAGCATTTAAACAAGCTCAAGTCCTCCACATATTTGACTAAACAATTATACTACTGTCAAACTCTACCCCATATCTACTGCCTTGTCTATGCCCTTCTTTCTCTGCTAAGCTTTTTGAAAGAGGCTCTCTCACTGTCTTCTATGCTTCACACCTCATTCAATCCTCACACCACCCCAGTCTGACTTCTGCCCCTAAAAACTCCTCTGGAACTGATCCTGCCAAAGTCGCTGTGTAGGTTAGAAGTCTCTAGCTGCAAGTAACAGAAAATCCAATGCAAACTGGGTTAAATCACAAGGGAGATTTGAGACTCATGTAATTGGGAAACCAGGAATAGAACAATGATCAGTGGCTCCAGGTCTATACTCCCACATTGATTAGCAGGGTGCAAAATGGCTGCAGTAGATCTGGACTTCACATCAACACACAATGATATTCAGAAGAGGAAAAGCCATCTCTTCTTGAGTCTCTCTTTTGGAGCACAGAATGATTTCCTAGAAACTCCCAGGAAACATTTTTCGTTATTTCTTAATGTGAATTTTATGTATTATGCTCATTCCTGAAACAAGCCTTAAGGCCAGGGGAATACCATGTGAATGCCTTATTTATATGTGTTGAAATTCTTCTAATATCAGTGGTTCTCAACCAGGAGTTATTTTGCCCCCAAAGGGACAAATGGTCATGTCTGGAGTCAGTTTTGATTGTTATGACTGTGACTGTGGCGCTAATGGTATCTAGTGGGTAGAAGTAAGAGATGCTGTTAAATATCTTATGGTGCATAGGACAGCCCCCAACAACAAAGGATTATCTGGCCCCAAATATCAATAGTATCATCATCTGTCTTTATTTTCCCACATCTCATCAATCACAGCCTCTGTCAATGCCAAATCCACAGAGTAGAAGGAATCGAGCTCACCTCCTCTCAGGAAAACACCAAAATCACAAGTAATTGCTGAACAACCATTGACAAAAAAGACTGGAACCTACCAAAAAAGGTACATTCTACATCCAAAGACAAAGAAAAAGCCACAACGAGGTGCTAGGAGGGACGCATTTGCAATACAATCAAATCCTATACCTGCCGGGTGGCTGAACCACAAACTGGAAAAAAATTATATTGCAGAGGTTCTCCCACAGGAGTGAGAGTTCTGAGCCCGACGTCAGGCTCCCCAGTCTGGGGGTCTGGCATCAGGAAGAGGAGCCCCCAGAGCATTTGGCTTTGAAGACCAGCAGGGCTTGATCACAGAAACTCCACAAGATTGGGGAAAACAGAAACTCCACTCTTGGAGGGCACACACAAGGTCTTGTGTACACCAGGACCCAGGCAAAAAGCAGTGACTTCATAGAAGCCTGGGCCAGACCTACCTGCTGGTCTTAGAGTGTCTCCTGGGGATGCGGGGGTGTAGCTGTGGCTCACTGTGGGGACAAGGACACTGGTGGTGGATGTACCAGGGAGTACTCATTGACGTGAGCTCTCCTGGAAGCTGCCATCTTGACATCAAGATCTGGCCCCACCCAACAGCATGTAGGCCCCAGTGCTGGGACATCTCAGGCCAAACAACCAACAAGATGGGAACACAGCTCCACTGATCAGCTGACAGGCACCTAAAGTCTTCCTGAGCCCACAGCCACCTCTAAACACACCCACTGACATGGCCCTGTCCACCAGAAGGTCAAGACCCAGCTCCACCTACCAGTGGGCAGGCACCAGTCTCTCCCACCAGGAAGCCTGCACAAGCCTCTTAGTCCAGCCTCACCCACCAGAGTGCAGACACCAGAAGTAGGAGGAACTACAATCCTGCAGCCTGAGGAATGAAGACAGCAAACACAGAAAGTTAGAAAAATGAGATGGCAGGGGAATATGTTCCAGATGAAGGAACAAGATAAACCCCCAGAAGAACAACTAAGTGAAATGGAGATAAGCAATCTATCCAAAAAGGAATTCAGAGTAATGATAGTAAAGATGACCCAAGATCTCGGAAAAAGAATGGAAGCACAGACCAAGAAGGTACAAGAAATGTTTCACAAAGAGTTAGAATATATAAAGAACCAACAAAGAGAGTTGAATAATACAATAACTGAAATGGAAAATACACTAGAAGGAACAGCAGAATAAATTAGGCAGAAGAATGGACAAGTGAGCTGGAAGACAGAATGGTGGAAGTCACAGCTGCAGAAAAGAATAAAGGAAAAGGAATAAAAATAAATGACAGTTTAAGAAACCTCTGAAGGAAGAGATATGGGAACATATGTATATGTATAACTGATTCACTTTGTTATAAAGCAGAAACTAACACACCATTGTAAAGCAATTATACTCCAATTAAAAAAAAAAGAGAGAAACCTCTGAGACAACATTAAATGCATGAACATTCGCATTATAGGGGTCCCAGAAGGAGAAGAGAGAGAGAAAGGGCCTGAGAAAATACTTAAAGAGATAATAGCTGAAAATGTTCTTAACATGGGAAAGGAAACAGTTACCCAAGTCCAAGAAACACAGAGTTCCATACAGGATAAATCCAAGGAGGAACACGCTGAGACACATATTAACCAAACTGACAAAAATTAAAGACACAACAAGGGAAAAGCAACAAATAACATATGAGGGAATCTCCAAAATGTTATCAGCTGATTTTTCAGCAGAAACTCTGCAGGTCAGAAGGGAGTGGCTTGATATATTTAAAGTGATGAAAGGGAAAAACCTATAACCAAGAATATTCTACCCAGCAAGGCTCTTGTTCAGCTTCAATGGAGAAATAAAAAGTTTTACAGACAAACAAAAGCTAAGGGAATTCATCACCACCAAACCAGCTTTACAAAAAGTGCTAAAGGAACTTCTCTAAGCAGAAAAGAAAAGGCCACAGCTAGAAACAAGAAAATGACAAATGGGAAAGCTCACCAGTAAAGGCAAACATAGAGTAAATGTAGGAAATCATCCACACACAAATATAATATCAATACCAGCAATTATGAGGAGAGCACAAATGCAGGATATTGGAAATGAATTTGAAATTAAGAGATGAGCAACTTAAAACAATCTTGTATGTACATAGACTGCTATATTAAAAACCTCATGGTAACTGCAAACCAAAAATCTACAATAGATATACACACAAAAAAGAAAAAGGAATCCAAACACACCATTAAAGACAGTCATCAAGTCACAGGAGAAGAAAATAAAAGAGGAAGTTAAGAAAAAAGACCTACAAAAACAAACCAAAACAATTAATGAAATGGCGATAAGAACATACATGTTGGTAAATACCTTAAACGTAAATGATTAAATGCTCCAACCAAAAGACATAGACTGGTTGAATAGATAAAAACAGGACCCATATATATGCTTTCTACAAGAGACCCACTTCAGATCTAGGGACACATACAGATGAAACAGAAGGGATAGAAAGAGGAATTCCATGGAAATGGAAATCAAAAGAAAGCTGGAGTATCAATACTCATATCAAAGAAAATAGACTTTAAAATAAAGACTGTTACAAGAGAAAAAGAAGGGGACTTCCCTGGTGGCGCAGTGGTTAAGAATCTGCCTGCCAATGCAGAAGACACTGGTTCGAGCCCTGGTCTGGGAAGATCCCACATGCTGCAGAGCAACTAAGCCCATGCGCCACAACTACTGAGCCTGTGCTCTACAGCCTGTGAGCCACAACTACTGAGCCCACATGCTGCAACTACTGAAGCCTGCACACCTAGAGCTCGTGCTCTGCAACAGAAGCCACCACAATGAGAAGCCTGCACACTACAATGAAGAGTAGCAGCCAAAAATAAATAAATTTATTTAAAAAAAAAAGACCCTTCCCCCTTTAAGAAAAAAAAAGAGAGAAAAAGAAGGACATGACATAATTATCAAGGGATCAATTCAAGAAGATGTAACAATTGTAAATATATATGCACCCAATATAGGAGCATCTCAATATTTAAGGCAAATATTATCAGACATAAAATGAGAAATCTACAGTCACACAATAACAGTGGGGGACTTTAACACCCCATTTTCATCAATGGACAGATCATCCAGACAGAAAGTCAATAAGGAAACACAGGTCTTAAATAACACATTAGATAGATGGACTTAACTGATATTTATAGAGCATTCTATCTGCAAACAGCAGAATACACATTCTTTTCAAGTGTTCATGAAACATCCTCCAGGATAGATCACATGCTGGACCATAAAATGAGCCTTGGTAAATTTACCAACATTGAAATCATATCAAGCATCTTTTCCAACCACGACACTATGAGATTAGAAATCAACTATAAGAAAAAAACTGTAAAAAACACAAACACGTGGAGGCTAAACAATATGCTACTAAACAACCAACGGATCACTGAAGAAATCAAAGAGGAAATCAGAAAATACCTAGAGACAAATGAAAACAAAAACATGATGATCCAAAACCTATGGGACACAGAAAAAGCCATTCTAAGAGGGAAGTTTTTAGCAATATAATCATACTTCAGGAAACAAGAACAATCTCAAGTAAAGAACCAAGTCTTACACACAGGGCAACTAGAGAAAGAAGAACAAACAAAACCTAAAGTTAGCAGAAGGAAAGAACTCATAAAGATCAGAGCAGAAATAAATGAAATAGAGATGAAGAAAACAATAGAAAAGATCAATTAAACTAAAAGCTGTTTCTTTGAAAACATAAACAATTTTAGCCAGACACATCAAGAAAAAACAGTGAGAGGGCTCAAATCAATAAAATTAGAAATGAAAAAGGAGAAATTAAAACAGATACCACAGAAATACAAATGATCATGAGACTACTAAAAGCCACCATATGCCAATAAAATGGACAATCTAGAAGAAATGGACAACTCCTTAGAAAGGTACAATCTCCCAAGACTGAACCAGGAAGAAATAGAAAATATGAACAGACCAATCACAAGTACTGAAATTGAAACTGTGATTAAAAATCTTCCAACAAATAAAAGTCGAGGACCAGGTGGCTTCACAGGTGAATTCTATCAAACATTTATAGAAGAGCTAACATCTATCCTTCTGAAACTATTCCAAAAAGTTGTGGAGGAAGGAATACTCCCAAGCTCATTCTATGATGCCATCATTACCCTGATACCAAAACCAGACAAAGATACCACATACACAAAAAAAGACAATTACAGGCCAATAACACTGATAAACTTAAATGCAAAAGTCCTCAACAAAATACTAGCAAACCAAATCCAACCATACATTAAAAGAATCATATACATGATCAAGTGGGATTTAGCCCAGGTATGCAAGGATTTTCCAATATCTGCAAATCAGTCAGTGTGATACACCACATTAACAAATAGAAGAATAAGAACCATGTGATCATCTCAGTAGATGCAGAAAAGATTTGACAAAATTCAACACCCATTTATGATAAAAAAACTCTCCAGAAAGTGGGCATAAGGGGAACCTACCTCAACATAATAAAGGCTATATATGACAAACCCACAGCTAACCTCATACTCAATGGTGAAAAGTTGAGAACATTTCCCCTAAGATCAGGAACAAGACAAGGATGTCCACTATTGTCACCTTTATTCAACTTACTTTTGGAAGTATTAGCCATTGCAGAGAAGAAAAAGAAATAAAAGGAAACCAAATTGGAAAAGAAGAAGCAAAACTGTCACTCTTTGCATATGACATGATACTATATGTAAAAAATCCTAAAGATTCTACCAGAAAAGTACTAGAGCTCATCAATGAATTTGGTAAATTTGCAGGATAAAAACTTCATACACAAAAATCTGTTGCATTTCTATGCATTAACAACAAAAGATCAGAAAGAGAAATTAAGAAAACAATCCCATTTACCATCACATCAAAAAGAATAAAATACCTAGGAACCTACCTAAGGAGGCAAAAGACCTGTACTCCAAAAACTATAAGACACTGATGAAAGAAATCAAAGATGACACAAACAGATGGAAAGACATACCATGGTCTTGGATTAGAAGAATTAATATTGTGAAAATGACTATACTACCCAAAGCAATCTACAGATTCAATGCAATCTCTATCAAATTACCAATGGAATTTTTCACAAAACTAGAACAAAAAATTTTAATTTATATGGAAACACAAAAGACCCTGAATAGCCAAAGCAATCTTGAGAAAGAAAAACAAAGCTGGAGGAATCAGGCTCCCTGACTTCAGACTACACTACAAAGCTACAGTCATCAAAACAGTATAGTACTGGCACAAAGACAGACATTTAGATCAATGGAACAGGATAGAAAACCCAGAAGTAAACCCACGCAACTATGGTTAATTAATCTACAACAAAGGAGGCAAGAATATACAACGGAGAAAAGACAATCTCTTCAATAAGTGGTGCTGGGAAAACTGGACAGCCACATGTAAAAGAATGAAATTAGAACATTCTTTAACCCATATACAAAAATAAACTGAAAATGGATTAAAGATCTAAAGGTAAGACTGGGTACTATACAACTCTTAGAGGAAAACACAGACAGAACACACTTTGACATAAATCGCCACAATATCTTTTTGGAGACACCTCATAGAATAATGAAAATAAAAACAAAAATAAACTAATGGGACCTAATTAAACTTAAAAGCTTTTGCACAGCAAAGGAAACCATAAACAAAATGAAAAAAACAACACATGGAATGGGAGAAAATATTTGCAAATGATGTTACCAACAAGGGATTAATCTCCAGAATATACAAGCAGCTCATACAGCTCAATATCAAAAAACAAACAACCCAATCCAAAAATGGGCAGAAGATCTAAATAGACATTTCTCCAAAGAAGACATATAGATGGCCAACAGGCACATGAAAAGATGTTCAACATCACTAATTATTAGAGAAATACAAATCAAAACTACAGTGAGGTATTACCTCACACCAGTCAGAATGGCCATCATCAAAAAGTCTACAAGTAATAACTGCTGAAGAGGATGTGGAGAAATGGGAAACCTCCTACACTTTCGGTGAGAATGTAAATTGATACAGCCACTGTGGAGAACAGTATGGAGGTTCCTTAAAAAACTAAAAATAGAACTACCATATGACCCAGCAATCCCACTCCTGGGCATATATCCAGAGAAAACCATAATTCGAAAAGATACATGCACCCCAATGTTCATTGCAGCACTATTTACAATAGCCAAGACATTGAAACAACCTAAATGTCATAGACAGAGGAATGGATAAAGAACATGTGGTACATATATGCAATGTAATATTACTCAGCCATTAAAAAGAATGAAATAATGCCATTTGCAGCAACATGGATGGACCTGGAGATTATCATACTAAGTGAAGTAAGTCAGCCAGAGAAAGGCAAATATCATATGATATCATTTATGTGTGGTATCTAAAAAAGTTATACAGGGCTTCCCTGGTGGCGCAGTGGTTGAGAATCTGCCTGCTAATGCAAGGGACACGGGTTCACGCCCTGGTCTGGGAAGATCCCACATGCCACGGAGCAGCTGGGCCCGTGAGCCACAACTACTGAGCCTGCGCATCTGGAGCCTGTGCCCCGCAACGGGAGGGGCCGCGATAGTGAAAGGCCCGCGCACCGCAATGAAGAGCGGTCCCCGCACCGCGATGAGGAGTGGCCCCCGCTTGCCGCAACTGGAGAAAGCCCTCGCACGAACTGAAGACCCAACACAGCCAAAAATAAATAAATAAATAAATAAAGTAGCTATAAAAAAGTTATACAAATGAACTTATTTACAAAGCAGAAAGAGACTCACACTTAGAAAACAAATTTATGGTTACCAAAGGGGAAAGATGGGAGGGAAGCATAAATTAGGAGATTGGGATTAATGTATACACACTACTATATATAAAAGAGATAATCAACAAGGACCTAGTGTATAGCACAGGAAATTCTACTCAATACTCTGTAATAACCTATATGGGAAAATAATCTGAAAAGGAATTGATATATGTATATGTATAACTGAATCACTTTGCTATACACCTGAAACTAACACAATATTTAAATCAACTATACTCCAATATAAAATAAAAATAAAAATAAAAAACTACACCTAAAAAAAAAAGAATTCAGGGCCCTTTGGGGAGAAGATTTTCTTCTAAAATAGTGGTTCCCAAACCGAATCCCAACAGAGTATTGAGAAGTGTTCAGCTCCTAAAATAGTGGCTCTGTTCTCACAGTTCACTGAAAAAAAAAAAAGAGTGAATAGAATGTTTTCCTTTTTAATTTGCCTTAAGCTTTTGCTCTCTTGGAAAAACAGAAGTACCTATAAACAACCAAAGATGCTTAGCATGATACCTTGTTTTTCGGTGGATAGTGTGTTGTGGCTATGACTTCACATTGCTTATATATAACAGAGTCATTTCTTCTGATAGCAAAAATGTTCATATATGTTTGATGGAATGAGATAGATCAATGTACCCTGGTGCTTTCTTTACACAGAGCATCATGGTTTCTAGGTATTTCCCTGAACAAGTTTGAGGATCACTACTCTACTTAAGAATCTAACAGATAGCTGGCTGTGAGTTTGCATCACACCTGCCTCTTCTACCATCAAAGAGGTGTAGCTAAGCTCTTACCCAAGAATATTGCAAAGTACAGAGCTGGAGACAGCTCTGTGCCTCATTATGCTAATACGACCTTGCACCCAGGATTTTTCCATTAGCAGTAAACTTGCTTCACCTAATAATTAGAGACTGTACCAAAGCTTCATGTGAACAGTATCATTTACCATCCTGCTTAATGGTTGTCTAGTATAAAGACCTGCCTTTGCCTTTCACCAGTTCTCTCACTCCTGTTTTCATTTGGAAAGTTATTTCTGACAATGTCTTTAAGTTTGAATTTATTACTTTGAGCTGAGTATTTACTAAAGGTCTCTTTTTTTGTTGCCTTTGCTAAATTAGAGGTTTATTACTCTGTGTAAACATTCTGAATAATTGCAGCTGATATAAAAACATAAAAATTTTCAAAAATAAAAATGGGGACTTCCCTGGCGGTCCAGTGGTTAAGACTCCACGCTTCCACTGCAGGGTCCATGGGTTCGATCCCTGGTCGGGGAACTAAGATCCCACATGCCCCACAAAGCAGCCAGAAATAAATAAATAAAATGGGGGTTTATTTTAAAAAAATAAAATAAAAATGAAAATGGAAAATTTCAAAAATGAGCTTCACACCTTATGCTATGCTATTTAAGTTTGAGGTTAGACGTTGGAATAACCCAACTTTGAGACACGCACATAAAACAAGTACAGGGAGACTTGGGGCTTCATAGACTAGTGGCTGGAAGATAAGTGGGCTGCACAGTCAGAGCGTCAAGGGAACACATTCCCACTTTGGTCTTGATGAATCCCCTGTACACTAGAAGAGAGTTCATGGTCCATAGGACCAAAGTTATATACCGCCACCAGGCCTCAGTCCACAGAAGGGCAAGGTAGTGGAGTACAATAGAAAATGGACTGGGCCTCAGGAGGCCAAAGTTCTGGACCCAGATCTGGTACAACCAGGCAAATCATGTAATCTCTGGACCTCACTTTCTTTACGTGCAAAATAAGGAATTTGAGCTAGATGACTGTAAGAGTCCCTTCCAGCCCTCAAATTCCGTGATACTGTTTTGTGATTTTTGACTGGATGCCTTTCATTTCTTATATGAACATAATTCCATGAGAATTAAAAATAGAATTAATTGCCAATTAATTAAATTGTAGTGAACATGTGTAGAGAAGACAAAATAAACTTTTTCTTATAAGAAATTCTCATACACTGTTCAAAAAAGGAAATTAGAAATTGGCCATAGAACACTGAGTCTTTTCTTATAGATCACTTATATCTTTTTAAGAGAAATAAATTACGGATAAAGACAATTTTTAATTGCTATTTCTGTGTCCTAAACTGGTCCAATCTCCAAGTGACCTGAAGTTTCACTTTCCTGCAAGTAAGTATCTTTCAACTGACTTGAAACAGATACCTAAAACCCCCACTACATATCTCTTATTTGTGCACAGTCATTGACTTCAAAAGACCTGGGTTGAATGTGTACAATTTCCTTTCTCATACAAATAATATGAGGATACATTGAACTGTAATTTTTTTAACTTATAATGCTATCTGATGCCCATTAACAAGAGAATTAATAAACAGATTTATGGTTTATCTTTATAATGAAACACAACTCAGCAATAAAAAGGAACAAACTGCTTCAACAACATAAATGAATCTTTAAAACATGCTGAGCGAAAAAACTCAGAAGAAACTCTAGAAAAGACAAGTCTAATCTTTGTCAAAAGAAATTAGCATAGCGGTTGCCTGAGGTGAGGTGGAGAGGAAGCAGCTGGTAAGGAGCATGAGGGAACTCTCTGAGGTGCTGGAAATGTTCTGCATCTTGTTTGGGGTGTTGGTCACACAGGTGCACACATTTATACAAACTCATTGAACTGTGCATTTAAAATCTGTGAATTTCACTATTTGTAAATTGTAACATTAAAGTTGTTCATACTTTTTAAAAAAGCTATCCTAACAGTCTCAGTGAATACATTCATCCCCATCACTTTAATTCTACCAATGAAATTTTCTCTTTTGCTTTATCATATATTTATCTATCCCACTATCCTTTGAAGTTAAAAGTCAATATGTGGAAATTTGACATTTTTTACAATATTGAGTCCTACCATTCAGGACTGGAGGAAATATTTTGAAACGCTAACAGATTTTTTTTTTCTTCCCGTGTAATAGGATTCCACAAGTTTATAAATCCTATCGTAGGTGACCAAAATATTTTCTTTTTTTTAAAAGGAAGGAAATTCTTTAATTTTTATTTATTTTATTTTTGGCTGCATTGTGTCCTTGCCACTGCACGCAGGCCCCCTCCAGCTGTGGTGAGCCGTGGCCACTCCCCGTCATAGCGTGCAGGCCTCTCATTGCGGTGGCCTCTCCCGTTGCAGAGCACGGGCTCCAGGCGTGCAGGCCTCAGTAGCCATGGCACATGGGCTCAGTAGTTGTGGCTCGCGGGCTCCAGAGCTCAGGCTCAGCAGCTGTGGTGCACGGGCTTAGCTGCTCGACGGCACGCAGGATCCCCCCCGGACCAGGGCTCAAACCCATGTCCCCCGCATTAGCAAGCAGACTCTTAACCACTGCGCCACCAGGGAAGACCCCAAAATATTTTCTTAAATGTACTTATGGAAGTAGAATTGAATTTATCCAGAAAGAGATCAAGTAACTATCTCTGTGTTCTAATATAAGGGAATGAGGAAGATTCCTTCTGCATTCAGATACCCTCTGTAATCTGCCGTTTCCTCAAAGTTACACTAATAAGTAGTCATTCCTTTGAGTTAATGCATTAATTCTAGAGTTAAAAATATGACTACTTCTAGGAGAAAAAAAACACATTAAGCCACTCTTGCTATCTACACATTTATACATTCAAATGAGCAGCTATTAAGCAGAAGGGGTCAAGGGAGTTGGGCAGGCAAGCTTTAAATTGGGAGGATACAAAGAAAGCTTGGCCTAGCACTGGTGAGTCAGAGTGGGGTGCTGGGCAGTAGGATTAAACCTGGCATTTTGGGGGTGGGGAAACAAGGCATCAAAGTTCATGTAAGTGTTGAGGACATTGTAGTGTGGAGTTGGCTCTGTATTCTGGAAGGACCATCTGCAAGAATGAAAACATGATACCTAAACTTGTAGCAAATGGTTTGTGGATAGTCAAGTAAAGCTTTTACTTCCTTTGTAGTTACTAAAATGTCTGGGCTACCTCCAAATGCTAAATTATGGTTTGTGTTAGATATTTGGGGGTGGCTAGAGGTTGCAATCCATTTGGCTGAGTATTTCCTGGTCTGTATATTATGTCATTTTGATTTTCTGTTGAAGGGCTGTGGGGACTTGGAATGGGCATCCTCAGGGGGTTCAGAGGGATTTTCTGCCAATCTAATCAACAATAGCTCTGGCTTAGTTAGCTTGTTTTCAAAATTGTAGACACTGTTGTTCCAAAATTAATATTTTTGAATATTCAGCACATCCCTGGGGGAGCGCAAAGGGCCTCCCCACCTTTGTTTCCCCTGCAAAACAAGTCAAGATGAAGTCTTTGCTGATGAAACTCTTGGCTTCCTCTTATTCAGCTGTGCTTCATCCCTGCAGCTTTCCCTCTTGGAAATCCCAAAATAGTCACGGAGGCTGGCCTCCAAGTCTACAGTTGACCCGGCCTGTCTGGCTGCCTTCCAAAAAAGATTTTTATGAAAATGTTACTTTGTTTTTTTTTCTCATCAGAGACTTTTAAAAAATTGTAACCCATGCAAAGCTGTGTCCTTCCCCTCTTTACCATTCTTTCACAGTTCTAAAGTCTTTCTTTTTTTACTTTCTTTTTTTATCAAGGATACAAGCTTCCTTCTCTAGGCCTAATAGTTTCTGAGAGAAACTTGGGCAGTAGAGAAGCATGATGCCTTGATCATAAAAGTGTCAAGATATTTGAGGTAATGATAGGAAGATATTAAAACTCTGAAAAAAATTGTCCTTCTATCCAGCAATCAACTCCCTCTTTGCTTCAGTGGGAACTTGGTTATACTTTACTTTTCACACATACAAAAAAAAACCATTGCTGTTGACAAAGCCTGGGATATAATAAGGAGTCCTACGACCTATACCTTAATCGTTCGGTTAAGGGAGACTTCAGTTCCAAATTCCCTATCAGAATGCTGTGGTTGTGTTAACTAAGAGTAATAAGGGCTTGGTACCTCCCACTGTAATTTTCTGGTGTATTTGGCTGCATCCCCTATTAGGCTATGAGCTCCTTGAGAACCAAATCTGGGCCTCATTAACCTCTACATTCACAGTCCTTATCAGAGTGCTTGACATGTAGGAAGTGCTCAAAAAATGTTGAATTTGATCTACAGTTAAATGATCAAAAATGTAGCTCTCCTTCATGGCTAACTAGTTAAGTATTATAGGGAGAGTCAGGTAGCCTTTCTGAACCTCTTTTTCATGTGAAAAATGGAAATAATGTGACTGAATGCCTGCATGAGTTGTAAGAGGCTTAAATGAAATAATTGTATGTGGAAATGATGTAATTATAAAGAGTTGTGCAAATATTGATTGTCATCATGTAGGCCCAGGGCAAGGGGGCTAACTGTTCTCCTTTCTTCCTGTTTGACTATCATTCCAGGAAGGTTAGGGCTCAAGAAAAATAGGGCGTTCTAGTGCTGACCTCAGTATGTACTAGTTGTGTGAGCTTAGGCATGTCACTTTTTAAGCCTCTTCTTCCTTCTCAGTGAATTGAGATTATATTAGATACACACATAGCCTAACACACTGCCCCCACCCATTGTAAGCTCTTAGGAGTTTGTCATGGAGGGGACTCAAAGCAGTGTTGTGAAAGTTACAGACTCTGGAGTCAGGCATACATGAGTTCAAAGCTCTGTTCTGCCACTGAACTAGCTGGGTAATCTTGAGCAAGTTACTTTTCAGTTTCTTCAGCTGTAAAATAGAGATAATGTTAATATCAGCTTCATGAGATGGTTGTGATGATTGCTTGAGATGATGGATGTTTAGAGAGTTTCCTGTTTCCCTGTCCTTCCCCCCAACATCAACAGTCTGTCGTCCTCCCAGACTTGACTTTTCCTGGCAGAGCGTTCTAACCCCAAACACAGTGAACAACAGAAAAGAAAGGCTGAGCCCTACCCACCCTCCAAGAGAGACTCATAGGCTAGCTCAGGTTTCCAGATGTGCCTCCTTACTATTCCCAGGCCCTCATCTATATTTTACCTGATACCAACTACACTGTTCTCCTTTGGACCAAATCCCAACATATGAAATTATTAATGGCTCTACCAATTTGACTCGCTATACTGGTAAGCACCCTTCTCTTGCATGGACCAATTTCCTTGCAGCTGCAAAAGTCAGTAATCCCTTCCTGATCCTTGTCAGACCTTCTAAGGGCAGTGGCCAGGGTACATAGGGAGACGGGCAGGGAACACGACTGGAAAGTTCTCTTCTGGGTTTGATTTCTGCAGATGAGTCCAGGAGCTGCACTGGAGGACAGGCCTACTCTCTCTGCCTGGGCATCTTCCTCTGATGCCTAAGAATCCTGGGCTCACTAACTTGTAGTTACCTATTTTTGTCTCAGTTGCAGTTAAAGGCAGAAATTGCCCAAATTGTCTGACTTCGTTTACTTTGAGCAGATTGACCCAGGAGCCAATTACTTAAACTGTATTATCTTTTCACTTACATTCTGATATTCTACATACTTTTTAAGCCTGAATTAACTGCTTAAGTAAAGGACCACTGGGATTTTTATCTAACTGGTTTCTGGAATGTAAAATTATGAAAAGTCACAAGGAGAGAAGAACTGAAATTCTGATTATGATGGTTTCATGTTAGTCCAGGGAGGGCTGTGTATGTCAATGAATAAAAGTAATAAGAACAGCAACAATAACCGTAACTACTATTCATTGAGTGCTTATTTTGTGTATCACATGGTTTGAATAAAGCCATATTAAAGTAGTTGCCAGGCAAAGTACCCAAAACCTTTCCTATGTGCTCTATCAATAGTTTGAAGATGGATTTCAAAAAGGTCTGATAATTGTGCTATTAGGCTAGCCTATATCAGTCAACGGGAATAGGAACATATGGTAACAAGACAATTTTAAGTATTAAGAGGGCCAATGACAATTTTGTGGGTTAATGAAAGTTTTAATAAAGTCTTATTTTTTAGCACAAATGCTGACCTATTTTATCCATGCCAGCCAATCATTCCATACTCCAGAACTCTTCATTACCAACAAATGCAATCCTCTGTAATCTCAATCTCAAACATCCCATGCTTTAACCTAAATTCCTACTCTTTTCCTTTAGTACCCAAGTCAACCATCCTCCAATGTCATTGTTCCTTTAGCTTACTGATGCTATGAACTTCTCACTATTCTCACTCCCCTCCACTTTCCTTGTGTAGCTTAAATTCCATGATCTATCACTATAATGAGTCCCTTTCACACACTCTCAAATCCCCTGCCCCTCTCGTACTTCATCATACTTGCTTGGCAAACCACAACCTTGGTTCTACCTAACACTCTGGCCCCTCTTCACCAGCACCCATGCAGCTAAGTGTGGCTGGAGAAAGACACAAGCCACACTGACCTGTCTTTGTTAAAGTCATTGCCACCAGCTCAAGTGGATCCTTAATGCTGTCCAACAACCATATTTTATTTCCCTTTTCCATTCCCCCTCCTAGTCTCCCAAACAATGATCTTAACAATCTTCTCTTTCTTCTCCCACCACTCCACTAAAACTGCCTTATTGAGGTCTCAAATGACCTACAAGATGCTAAAACCAAAGATTATATCTCAGTTCTCATCCTATTTGATTAAGCAGAAATATTTGACATAAATTGTTAAATTGGGCTTTTAGAATAGCTTTGATCCTTATAGCTATTCCTCCTCAGTTTCTTTTGCTCTTTCTTCCTCATCTCTCTGTCCTCTAGACAGTGGAGTGCCCCAGTCTTCATTTGTTGGCTGCAGTCACTCCCCAAGTGATCTCATTATTTCTAAAGGCTTCAGATGCCATTTATATAATGATGACACCCAAATTATTACCCCCTAACTTCCATCCCTGGCAGAAACTATCATCACGCCCTATGTGGATGACTGCAGTAACTTCATGACCCCTCTCCTGCTTCTGCCCTTGTGACTCCTTAGGCTAAAATCACCATGGTAGCCAGAGTGATCCTATTAAAATGTAAGTCAAATGATGTCGTTCCTCTGTTTAGAACCTTCCATGTTTTCCCATACCATTCAAAGTAAAATCCAAAGTCCTTATCCTGGCCTATATGTCCAGTCTTCCTGCCTACCTCACTCCACATCCCCTCTGTTTAGAACCTTCCATGTTTTCCCATACCATTCAAAGTAAAATCCAAAATCCTTATCGTGGCCTATATGTCCAGTCTTCCTGCCTACCTCACTCCACATCCCACACTCACATTAACTCTCTAATCCTATCTACTACTTTTCTCAGGCAGAGATTTTTTTCTGTTTTGTTCTTGCTGAATTCCCAGTGTTTTGCATGTAGAGCATAATTAATCAATAGTTGTTGAATGTACTAATCAATGGATCGGTGCTCAGTCCTAGAAGGCTAGGTAAAGTGTAGGTTTAGGGCTCTTTGGGGAAATAGTGATGAGTGGCAAATAGGCAGTGAATTTTCTTCCTCTTCCCATCTTTACCCTCCCACTTGCTTTCAAACACACAGTTAATCAAGGAGCCTGAGTGTGCTATAATACCTGCTGCAAAGTTCTCTTTCCATTTATTCTGGCTAAGCGTCACTGATGTGTTATTGTGACCCTGCCTCATATTGTCTCTCTTCCTGTAAAAGAGGAGAGAGCAGTTCTGGGGAGGGAGAAGTACAAACATACTGTGACACGGCTGCTGCTGTGACACAAAGGTGCCATTACAGACAGTAATTCTTTATTATCCTGATATAGATCCAAGGGCTGTATTAGCTCATAATTGGACTCCTGGTAAGAAATGGAAAGGAATATGTAGGGACCCAAACATGTTGTCTCCCTGACAGAGAAGAAGCTCACCTATGATCAAGCCTACCATGGACATCAGGTCCCTGAGCCTTAGGTTGAGGGTGACAAATGATACTTGTACCACATGGCACCTATATTTATTGCCACCAGGTAACGACATACTTCTCTGCAAATAGGCTGTACAATTTATCTGATATAGTTTCTTCTAACACAATTACCTGTTATATGAAAACTATATTTTCCCCCAAGTTTATACTGCTCCCTTTTGAAAATCAAACTTACTTCTAATCTTTCCTGATCACATGGTAGGCAGTGATAGGTCAGTGTCCCAGGTTGAAGGAAAGGAGAACTGCTAGTCCTTTGAACTGCTGGTAGCAATGTCTGTATATTCTTGGTGCACAAGTGAAGGATCCACTCAACCCTTCTACCTGTCTCTCTGTACCCTGCTTTTTGTCTGTCCATACGTAGAAAGGCAGATGAAAAGATCCTCTATTTTTTTCATGCCTACACCTTGATTGTGAATTATGGATAAGTGAAGTTTTATTCATAAACCAAGATTTGTACGCATTTCAGCATCAGGATTGGCAAGAAATGTGGAGGAACAACAGTCTGTTGTCATGGTGTTGTTCTTGGCTTGCTCTGCTTCAAATCTACTCCTAGGCTTTTTCCTGCTCCATGTCTGGCCTTCAGTCTCAGCTGTCTATTGGATGGTGATATCATGATAGAATAATAATAATATTTGCTAGTATTTATTAAGCACTGACTATATGACATGTGCTGTGCTTAGCACTGTATTTAATCAATCACAAAAACCTACAATTTGGGCACTATTATTATAAGTATTTTACCTAAGAGATATGGAGATTTTGCAAAATCAGGCAATGTGTCCAAGCTCAGGCAGCTAGTAAGTGAGTAGGTCATTAACACAGTGACCAAAATTGCCACCATTAAACCTGTTCCCCTGCCCCTTTCACTGCTGGCTAACCACAAATAAAGGAGGGGAGATGGGTGCCAGGGCAGGAATAGTGGTGCTGGAAAAGCAGGCTTGTTTTGAATGACTAGAAAGTCATGGGACAGATTTTTAATTCCTTATATGTATCATTTGTGACAACAGCACTACAGAATAGAATTACATGCAGATTCAAATTATGCCCATGCTGGCGGTCTGCTGGAATGAACACAATCAGCCAATCCAAATCTCTGCTGACCAGGTCCTGGGGAAACACAATCGTATCCATTTCAGCATCAAGGAAAGAGAAGGGCTGAATAGGATTCCTGAAAATTGAATCCCAATGTGGGAGAAAGAAATCCACCTCAAGCAACCAGATATTAAGCTTGATACTTCCCCCCCACCAGGAATACAAATTACTCCCCACCCCAGTTCTCTTTTGAAAGGACTATTGTGTCATTCGTTACTCTATCTGCGTTAATTCCTGGCTCTCACAACAAATATATTTTCTAGGGTTGCTAAATTGTGATAAGTTGCAGTGTGTGTAGAGTAAAGACTGGATAATAAAACCAAGAATAAAAGTCTCTGATGTAGATAGCTCTAGGATACAAGGGCAGTTAGTGTAAAGAGTACATATGGGACCTGTGAAATATGCCAAAATGAATAAGAAGAAACATTACAAATAGCAAGAAAAACCTCTACCTTTTCCTGTCCTCCCCCACATGAGACCATCATGATTACAATGTAGCAATCAGATTTTAACTGTAGTGAACAAAGGCACAGTGGGAATCACCTGATAAAACTGTAGAGAGGTGAAATTACCTTTCTGATGTCTTTCTTCTGTACTCAATTGTGAACTCTTTGGCACAGGGGCTGTTGGTTATTAGATTCCCAGTTCTTTTGAGTTTAGTTTCCTCACCTGTGAAACAGACTGAATAATATCTCAGAAGGTGGTGGTAGGAGAAGACGAGCCCCCAGAACGTTTAGCTTTGAAGGCCAGTAGGGCTAACTTTGGGTAGAGCCAGAGGGCTGTAAGAAATAGAGACTCCTCAGACTCCCCTGGCAGTCAAGTGATTAAGACTCTGCACTTCCAATGCAGGGGATGCAGGTTTAATCCCGGGCTGGGGAACTAAGATCCCACATGCCGCACAGTGCGGCCAAAAAAAAAAAAAAAAAAAGAAATAGAGACTCCACTATTAAAGGGTGCACACAAAATCTCACATGCTCCAGGGCCCAGGGCAGAAGCAGTAATTTGAAAGGAGCTTGGGTCAGACCCAACTGCTGGTCTTGGAGCCTAGAGAGGTAGGAGGCAACTGGAGCTCACCTGGGGACAGAGATGCTGGTGGCAGCCACTTTTGGCAGCTTGCTCTACCACAAAGACAGTGGTGCTGGCAAGAGCCATTTTGGTATCTTTCCTCTAGCTTATTAGCAATGGGACCTGGCCCTGACCACTAGCCTGTGTGCACCAGTACTGGGACACCTCAGGCCAAGTAGCTAGTCAGGCAAGGACACAGCCCCACCCACCAGCAGGTTGGCTGCCTTAGGAACCCCTGAGCTCCCAGCCACCCCGGGACAGAGCTCCATCCCCCAGAGGGACCAGACAGAGACCTGACTACCAGCAGACAGACACCAATTCTGGGACACCCAGGGTCCCACAGCCAGAGATGCCAGCACCCAGCTCTTCATGCCAGTGGGACAGCATTGGCCCCAGGACCAGCCTCACTCATCAGTGGGCAGGCACCAGTCCCAGGACCTCCTAGGCCTTGGCTCTGCCCACCAGTGGGTCAACACCAACTACGGGACCCCCAGGGTCCTGCAGCCAGAGATCCTGGGACCCAGGTCTGCCCACCAGTGGGCTGGCACTACTTCTAGGACACAGCCCACCAACCAGCTGTCTGGCACCAACCCTAGACCCCAATCCTGCCCAACAGCAGGCCAACACCAGCTCTTGGGCACCTTGGGTCATTCAGCCAGCCACGCTGGGATCCAGCCCCACCAATCAGTGGGCCTACACCAGCTTCAGGATACCTCAGAACCTGCAGCCAACCATGTCAGGAACCAGCCCCTCCCACCAGCAGGCCAATACAGGCTCTGGGACACCCAGGGCTCTGTAGCCAGAGACCCAAGGACCTGGCTTTGCTCAGCTGGCCCTAGCTCTGTGACTGCCTGGGCCCTGGCCTCATTCACCAGCAGGTCTGCAGCTTCTGCAAAAGGCAGGGCTTGGCAACCAACAGGACCAGGGTCCAGCCACACATACCAGACCTTCCAGTGAAGTCACCCACTACAAAAGGAGGGTTCATGCAGCCCACATAGGGGCACCCCTAGAGCATATAGCTCTGGTGACCAGAGGGGGGTGCACTGCTGGGATGCATAGGACATCTCCTTCAAAAGGTCACTTCTCCTTTGATCAGAAAACACAGCCAACCCACAAAATACATAGAATTAAAAACAGTGAATTAGGCAAAATGAGGTGATAGAAGAATATGTTCGAAACAAAGAAACAAGATGAAACCCAAGAGCTAAGTGGGGATAAGCAATCTACCTGATAAAGAGTTCAAGATAATGATCATAAGAATGCTCAAAGAACTTGGGAGAAGAATGGTTGAACAGAGTGAGAAAATAGAATTTTTTAAACAAAGAGTTAGAAAATAAAAAGAAGAACCAAACAGAGGTGAAGAATACAATAACTGAAATGAAAAATACACTAGAAGGTATCAACAGTAGATTAGATGATACAGAGGAATGGATCAGCAAGCTGGTAGACAGAGTAGTAAAAATCACCTAAGCTGAACAGAAAATAGATAAAAGAATAAAAAGAATTGAGGATAGTTTAAGAGACAATATCATGTGTACTATATTCACATTATAGGGATCCCAGAAGAAGGGGGGCTGGGCAGAGAACATATTTGAAGACATAATAGTTGAAAACTTCTCTAACCTGTGAAAGAAAACAGACATCCAGGTCCAGGAAGCACAGAGTCCCAGACAAGATAAACCCAAAGAGGACCACACCAAGACACATTGTAATTAAAATGGCAAAATTTAAAGATGAACAGAAAATGTTAAAAGCAGCAAGGGAAAAGCAGCAAGTTACATTCAAGGAAACACCCATGAGGTTATTAGATGAACTTTCAGCAGAAACTTTGCAGAAGGGAGTGACATGATATATTTAAAATGAAGAAAGGGATGAAATTACAACCAAGAATATTCTACCTGACAAGGCTTTCATTGAGATTTGATGGAGAGAGCAAAAGTTTTACTGGCAAACAAAAGCTAAGAGATCAGAATCACCAAACCAGTTTTATAAGAAATATTATATCACAACTAGAAATATAAAAAGTATTAAAGGAAAAAATATTATCAGTAAAGGTATGCAGTAAATCTTATACAGTAAAGGTAGTAAATCAAACATGTATAAAGCTAGTAGGAAGGTTAAAAGACAACAGTAGTAAAGTCACTATATCCACAATAAGTCATTAGGGTATACACAAAACAAAAAGATGTAATATATGATGTCAAAAACAGTAAACATAGTGGGGGGAGGAGAGTAAAAATGTAGGGTTGTTAAAATGCATTCAAACTTAAAAGATCAGCAACATCATCATATCTCGCTATATCTATCTATCTATCTATCTATCTATCTATCTATCTATATATCATGGTAACTACAAACCAAAAATCTGTAATAGGTATACAAACAAAAAGAGAAAGGAATCTAAACATAGCACTAAAGATATTCATCAAATCAGAAGGGAAAAGAGCAAAAGAAGAAGAAAGGAACAAAAAAGAACTACAAAAACAATTAACAAAATGGCAATAAGTACCTACCTATCAATAATGACTTTAAATGTAAATGGACTAAATGCTGCAATCAAAACACACAGAGTGGTTGAATGGATACAAAAACAAGACCAATATATATGCGGCCTATAAGAGACTTACTTCAGATCTAATGACACACACAGACTGAAAGGGGAGGGGGTAAAAAATGGTATTCCATACAAATAGAAATCAAAAGAAAGCTGGGGTAACAATATTTATATTAGAAAAAATAGATGTTAAAACAAAGACTGTAACAAGAGACAAAGAAGGACATTATGTAATGATAAAAGGATTAATTCAACAAGAAGCTATAACAATTATAAATATATATGCGCCCACATAAGAGCACCTAAATACATAAAGCAAATATTAACAGACATAAAGGGAAAAATTGACAGTAACTCAATAATATTAGGGGACTTTAACACCCCACTTACATCAAAGGAGAGATCATCCAGACAGCAAATCGATAAGGAAACACTAACTTTAAATGACACATTGGACCATATGGGATTTATCAGATATACAGAGAGAACATTCCATCCAAAAGCAGCAGAAAACACATTCTTTTCAAGTGCACATGGAACTTTCTCCAGGATAGATCACATGCTAGGCCACAAATGCTAGGCTTCTCAGTAAAATGAAGAAGATTGAAATCATATCAAGCATCTTTTCCAATCACAACATTATGAAACTAAAAATCAAGTCCAAGAAAAAAAAACTCCAAAAAAACAAACATGTGAAGACTAACCAATATGCTACTAAACAATCAATGGGTCATTGAAATCAAAGAGGAAACTTAAAAATACCCAGAGACAAATGAAAATGAGAAAACACAATCTAAAATCTATGGGATGCACCAAAAACTGTTCTAAGAGAGAAGTTTACAGAGAAACATGTTTACCTCAGGAAACAAGAAAAAGCTCAAACAACCCAAGCTCACACCTGAAGTACTAGAAAAAGAAGAAACAAAATCCAAACTTAGTAGAAGGAAAGAAATCATAAAGATCAGAGCAGAAATAAATGAAATACAGACTAAAAAACAAAAACAATAAAAAAATCAATGAAACTAAGAGCTGGTTCTTTGAAAAGACAAATAAAATTGATAAACCTTTAGCCAGACTCAACAAGAAAAAAGAGAGAGGATCCAAATATACAAAATTAAAAATTAAAGGGAGAAATTAAAACCAACACCACAGAAATACAAAGGATCACAAGCTATTACTACAAACAACTATATGCCAATAAAATGGGCAAACTAGAAGAAATGGAAAAAATTCCTAAAAATGTAAAATCTCCCAAGACTGAACCAGGAAGAAATAGAAAATATAAATAGACTGGTTATCAGTAATAAATTTGAATCAGTAATTTAAAAAATTCCCAACAAACAAAAGTCCAGCACCAGATGGTTTTACATGTGAATTCTACAAAACATTTAGAGAAGAGTTAACATCTATTTTTCTCAAACCATACCAAATTATTGCAAAGGAAGAAATATCTCCAAACTTATTCTATGAGATAAATATCACTTTGATACCAAAACCTAAGACACTTCAAAAAAAGAAAATTATAGGCCAATATCACTGATGAACATAAATGCAAAAATTCTCAACAAAATATTATCAAGCTAAATCCAACAATACATTAAAAAGATCATATACCATGATCAAGTGGGATTTATCCCAGGGATACAAGAATGGTTCAATATCTGCAAATCAATGTGGCTCACTACATTAACAAATTGAAGAGTAAAAATCATATGATCATCTCAATAGATGCAGAAAAAGCTTCTGACAAAATTCAACATCCATTTATGATAAAAACTCTCAACAAAGTGGGTATAGAGAGAACATACCTCAACATAATAAAGGCCATATATGACAAACCCATTGCTAATATCATTCTCAATGGTGAAAAGCTACAAGCATTTCCTTTAAGATCAGGAACAAAACAAGGATGCCCACTCTCACCACTTTTATTCAACATAGTGTTGAAAGTCTTAGCCACAGCAATCAGAGAAAAGAAATAAAAGGAATCCAAATTGAAAAGGAAGAAGTAAAACTGCCACTACTTGCAGATGACATAATACTCTACATAGAAAATCTTACAGATGCCAATAAAAAACTATTAAAAATAATAAATGAATTCAGTAAATTTGCAGGATACAAAATTAATATACAGAAATCTATTGCATTCATATACTTATAACAAGCTTCCAGAAAGAGCAATTATGAAAATCAAATTTACAATTGCATCAGAAAGAATGAAACACCTAGGGACAAATCTAATCAATACAAAAGACCCTAAATAGCCAAAGCAATCTTGGGAAAGAAGAGCAGGACTGGAGGTATCACATTCCCTGACTTCAGACTATACTACAAAGCTACAGTAATCAAAACAATATGGTACTAAAATGTACTGGAAACTGAATTTCTTTTAAAGCACAAAAGGCGGGCTTCCCTAGTGGCTCAGTGGTTAGGAATCCACCTGCCAATGCAGGGGACATGGGTTTGAGCCCTGGTCCAGGAAGATCCCACATGCCATGGAGCAGCTAAGCCTGTGTACTACAACTACTGAGCCTGCGCTCCACAACAAGTGAAGCCACCACAATGAGAAGCCCGCTTGCAATGAAGACCCAACACAGACAAAAATAAAATAAATAAAAAAATTTTAAAAATAAATAAATAAAGCACAAAAGGCAAAACAGTGTAAATTGAATGCAAAATTTCCTTGCAAGAGTAAAATGTTAAATCACTTTTGCAGGAGTATAAGTTACCTATAGAGAATTCATCCATTATAAGTGGACAGTTCAATAAGCTTTGACAAATATATACAGTCAAGTGATCAGACCATAATTAAGATATAGAGGAGTTACATCAACCCCAAAATTCACTTAAGACCCTTTGTAGTATGGGCTATCTTTGATTGAATCGTATTCCCGATTCTATTGAAGGAAAAGGCACAGACTTGCTGACGGATTGGGTGTAAAGTATGGGGGAGGTGAATCAAGGATGCCTCCAAGCTTTTGCCCTGAGAAACTGGGTGTATTGAAAGGCCACTATTTGATGGAGATGTTGGGAGGCAGAGCAGTTTTGTGGGTAAAATCAATAGTTTAGTTTTGAACATTAAGGAAGAGTTGATTTATGCAAGACAAAATTTAATAACTGGAGAAGCATTTAGTAGACTGTTCACAATAAAAAAGAAGATTCTTACTGAAATAACAATGGGGTGCAATTTTACATCTATTAAGTTATCAGTCATTGAAAGAGATGATGCTCTCCAGTACTGGTTGTGTTGGGAGAACTTGCACATGCACAAACTGCAGGTAGCAATGCAGATAATAACTGTCATTTGAAGAAAAGTGGTCCAGAGATATGAAATGTCCATGCCTCTTTAACCCTCTAATTCCAGATCTGGGACTTTATTATTTTTTTTTAACATCTTTATTGTAGTATAATTGATTTACAATGGTGTGTTAGTTTCTGCATTATAACAAAGTGAATCCGTTATACATATACATATCTTTTCCCTCTGGCATCTCCCTCCCTCCCAACCTCCCTATCCCAGCCCTCTAGGTGGTCACAAAGCACCGAGCTGATCTCCCTGTGCTATGCGGCTGCTTCCCACTAGCTATCTATTTTACGTTTGGTAGTGTATATATGTCCATGCCACTCTCTCACTTCGTCTCAGCTTCTCCTTCCCCCTCCCCGTATCCTCAAGTCAATTCTCTAGTAGCTCTGCATCTTTATTCCCATCTTGCCCCTAGGTTCTTCATGACCACTTTTTTTTGTTTTTTTAGATTCCATATATATGTGTTAGCATATGGTATTTGTTTTTCTCTTTCTGACTTCTTTCACTCTGTATGACAGACTCTAGGTCCATCCACCTGACTACAAATAACTCAATTTCGTTTCTTTATATGGCTGAGTAATATTCCATTGTATATATGTGCCACATCTTCTTTATCCATTCATCTGTTGATTGACACTTAAGTTACTTCCATGTCCTGGCTATTGTAAATAGAGCTGCAATGAACATTTTGGTACATGACTCTTTTTGAATTATGGTTTTCTCAGGGTATATGCCCAGTCATAGGATTGCTGGGTCGTATGGTAGTTCTATTTGTAGTTTTTTAAGGAACCTCCATACTGTTCTCCATGGTGGTTGTATCAATTTACATTCCCACCAACAGTGCAAGAGGGTTCCCTTTTCTCCACACACTTTCCAGCACTTATTGTTTGTAGACTTTTTGATGATGGCCATTCTGACCAGTGTGAGATGATATCTCTTTGTAGTTTTGATTTGCAGTTCTCTAATGATTAATGATGTTGAGCATTCTTACATGTGTTTGTTGGCAATCTGTATACCTTCTTTGGAGAAATGTCTGTTTAGGTCTTCTGCCCATTTTTGGATTGAGTTGCTTGTTTTTT
Source organism: Balaenoptera ricei (assembly GCF_028023285.1). Lineage (NCBI taxonomy): Eukaryota > Metazoa > Chordata > Mammalia > Artiodactyla > Balaenopteridae > Balaenoptera > Balaenoptera ricei. The sequence goes on from NC_082639.1 coordinate 133,088,907, forward strand.
TGATATTGAGCTGCATGAGCTGCTTGTAAATTTTGGAGATTAATCCTATGTCAGATGCTTCATTTGCAAATATTTTTTCCCATTCTGAGGGTTGTCCTTTCATCTTGTTTATGGTTTCCTTTGTTGTGCAAAAGCTTCTAAGTTTCATTAGGTCCCATTTGTTTATTTGTGTTTTTATTTCCATTTCTCTAGGAGGTGGGTCAAAAAGGATCTTGCTGTGATGTATGTCATAGAGTGTTCTGCCTATGTTTTCCTCTAAGAGTTTTATAGTGTCTGGCCTTACATTTAGGTCTTTAATCCATTGTGCGTTTATTTTTGTGTCTGGTGTTAGGGAGTGTTCTAATTTCATTCTTTTACATGTAGCTGTCCAGTTTTCCCAGCACCACTTATTGAAGAGGCTGTCTTTTCTCCACTGTATGTTCTTGCCTCCTTTATCAAAGATAAGGTGACCATATGTCTGTGGGTTTATCTCTGGCCTTTCTATCCTGTTCCATTGATCAATATTTCTGTTTTTGTGCCAGTACCATACTGTCTTGACTACCGTAGCTTTGTAGTATAGTCTGAAGTCAGGGAGCCTGATTCCTCCAGCTCTGTTTTTCTTTCTCAAGATTGCGTTGGCTATTCGGGGTCTTTTGTGTTTCCAAACAAATTGTGAAATTTTTTGTTCCTGTTCTGTGAAAAAGGCCATAGGTAATTTGATAGGGATTGCATTGAATCTGTAGATTGCTTTGTGTAGTAGAGTCATTTTCACAATGTTGATTCTTCCAATCTAAGATCATGGTATATCTCTCCATCTATTTGTATCATCTTTAATTTCTTTCATCAGTGTCTTATAATTTTCTGCATACAGGTCTTTTTTCTCCTTAGCTAGGTTTATTCCTAGATATTTTATTCTTTTTGTTGCAATGGTAAATGGGAGTATTTTCTTAATTTCACTTTCAGATTTTTCATCCTTAGTATATAGGAATGCAAGAGATTTCTGTGCATTAATTTTGTATCCTGCTACTTTACCAAATTCATTGATTAGCTCTAGTGGTTTTCTGATAGCATCTTTAGGATTCTCGATGTATAGTATCATGTCATCTGCAAACAGTGACAGCTTTACTTCTTCTTTTCTGATTTGGATTCCTTTTATTTCTTTTTCTTCTTTGATTGCTGTGGATAAAACTTCCAAAACTATGTTGAATAATAGTGGTGAGAGTGGGCAACCTTGTCTTGCTCCTGATCTTAGTGGAAATGGTTTTAGTTTTTCACCATTGAGGATGATGTTGGCTGTGGGTTTTTCATATATGGCCTTTATTATTTTGAGGAAAGTTCCCTCTATGCCTACTTTCTGGAGGGTTTTTATCATAAATGGGTGTTGAATTTTGTCGAAAGCTTTCTCTGCATCTATTGAGATGATCATATGGTTTTTCTCCTTCAATTTGTTAATATAGTGTATCACATTGATTGATTTTTATATGTTGAAGAATCCTTACATTCCTGGGATAAACCCCACTTGATCATGGTGTATGATCCTTTTAATGTGCTGTTGGATTTTGTTTGCTAGTATTTTGTTGAGGATTTTTGCATCTATGTTCATCAGTGATATTGGCCTGTAGTTTTCTTTCTTTGTGACATCTTTGTCTGGTTTTGGTATCAGGGTGATGGTGGCCTTGTAGAATGAGTTTGGGAGTGTTCCTCCCTCTGCAATATTTTGGAAGAGTTTGAGAAGGATAGGTGTTAGCTCTTCTCTAAATGTTTGATAGAATTCACCTGTGAAGCCATCTTGTCCTGGGCTTTTGTTTGTTGGAAGATTTTAAATCACAATTTCAATTTCAGTGTTTGTGATTGGTCTGTTCATATTTTTTATTTCTTCCTGGTTCAGTCTCGGAAGTTTGTGCATTTCTAAGAATATGTCCGTTTCTTCCAGGTTGTCCATTTTATTGGCATATAGTTGCTTGTAGTAATCACTCATGATCCTTCGTATTTCTGCAGTGTCAGTTGTTACCTCTCCTTTTTCATTTCTAATTCTATTGATTTGAGTCTTCTCCCTTTTTTTCTAGATGAGTCTGGCTAATGGTTTATTAATTTTGTTTATCTTCTCAAAGAACCAGCTTTTAGTTTTATTGATCTTTGCTATCATTTCCTTCATTTCTTTTTCATTTATTTCTGATCTGATCTTTATGATTTCTTTCCTTCTGGTAACTTTGGGGTTTTTTTGTTCTTCTTTCTCTATTTGCTTTAGGTATAAGGTTAGGTTGTTTATTTGAGATGTTTCTTGTTTCTTAAGGTAGGATTGTATTGCTATAAACTTCCCTCTTAGAACTGCTTTTGCTGCATCCCATAGGTTTTGGGTCATCGTGTTTTCATTGTCATTTGTTTCTAGGAACTTTTTGATTTCCTCTTTGATTTCTTCAGTGATCTCTTGGTTATTAAGTAGTGTGTTGTTTAGCTTCCATGTGTTTGTATTTTTTACAGATTTTTTTCTTGTAATTGATATCTAGTCTCATAGCATTGTGGTCGGAAAAGACACGTGATATGATTTCAGTTTTCTCAAATTTACCAAGGCTTGATTTGTGACCCAAGATATGATCTACCCTGGACAATGTTCCATGAGCACTTGAGAAGAATGTATTCTGTTGTTTTTGGTTGGAATGTCCTCTAAATATCAATTAAGTCCATCTTGTTTAATGTATCATTTAAAGCTTGTGTTTCCCTACTTATTTTCATTTTGGATGATCTGTCCTTTGGTGAAAGTGGGGTGTTAAACTCCCCTACTATGATTGTGTTACTGTTGATTTCCCCTTTTATGGCTGTTAGTATTTGCCTTATGTATTGAGGTGCTCCTATGTTGGGTGCATAAATATTTACAATTGTTATATCTTCTTCTTCGATTGATCCCTTGATCATTATGTAGTGTCCTTCTTTATCTCTTGTAATAGTCTTTGTCTTAAAGTCTATTTTGTCTGATATGACAATTGCTACTCCAGCTTTCTTTTGATTTCCATTTGCATGGAATATCTTTTTCCATCCCCTCACTTTCAGTCTGTGTGTGTCCCTAGGTCTGAAGTGGGTCTCTTGTAGACAGCATATATACAGGTCTTGTTTTTGTATCCATTCAGCCAACCTATGTCTTTTGGTTGGAGCATTTAATCCATTTACATTTAAGGTAATTTTCGATATGTACGTTCCTACTATCATTTTCTTAAATGTTTTGGGTTTGTTATTGTAGGTCTTTTCCTTCTCTTGTGTTTCCTGCCTAGAGAAGTTCCTTTAGCATTTGTTGTAAAGCTGGTTTGGTGGTGCTGAATTCTCTTAGCTTTTGCTTGTCTCTAAAGTTTTTAATTTCTCTGTCAAATCTGAATGAGATCCTTGCTGGGTAGAGTAATCTTGGGTGTAAGTTTTTCTCCTTCATCACTTTAAATATGTCCTGCCACTCCCTTCTGCCTTGCAGAGTTTCTGCTGAAAGATCAGCTGTTAACCTTATGGGGATTCCCTTGTGTGTTATTTGTTGCTTTTCCCTTGCTGCTTTTAATACTTTTTCTTTGTATTTAATTTTTGATAGTTTGATTAATATGTGTCTTGGCATGTTTCTCCTTGGACTTATCCTGTATGGGACTCTCTGTGCTGCCTGGACTTGATTAACTATTTCCTTTCCCATGTTAGGGAAGTTTTCAACTATAATCTCTTCAAATATTTTGTCAGTCCCTTTCTTTTTCTCTTCTTCTTCTGGGACCCCTATAATTCGAATGTTGGTGCATTTAATGTTGTCCCAGAGGTCTCTGAGACTGTCCTCAATTCTTTTCATTCTTTTTTCTTTTTTCTTCTCTGCAGTAGTTATTTCCACTCTTTTATCTTCCAGGTCACTTATCCGTTCTTCTGCCTCAGTTATTCTGCTATTCATCCCTTCTAGGGAATTTTTAATTTCATTTATTGTGTTGTTCATCACTGTTTGTTTGCTCTTTAGTTCTTCTAGGTCTTTGTTAAACATTTCTTGTATTTTCTCCATTCTATTTCCAAGATTTTGGAAAATCTTTACTATCATTATTCTGAATTCTTTTTAGGTAGACTGCCTATTTCCTCTTCATTTGTTAGGTCTGGTGGGTTTTTACCTTGCTCTTTAATCTGCTGTATGTTTCTCTGTCTTCTCATTTTGCTTAACTTACTGTGTTTGGGGTCTCCTTTTAGCAGGCTGCAGGTTCATAGTTCCCATTGTTTTTGGTGTCTGTCCCTAGTGGCTAAGGTTGGTTCAGTGGGTTGTGTAGGCTTCCTGGTGGAGGGGCCTAGTGCCTGTGTTCTGGTGGATAAGGCTGGATCTTTTCTTTCTGGTGGGCAGGTCCATGTCTGTTGGTGTGTTTTGGGGTGTCTGTGGCCTTATTTTGATTTTAGGCAGCCTCTTTGCTAATGGATGGGGTTGTGTTCCTGTTTTACTAGTTGTTTGGCATAGAGTGTCCAGTAGTGTAGCTTGCTGATCGTTGAGTGGAGCTGGGTCTTGGCGTTGAGATGGAGATCTCTGGGAGATTTTCGCCATTTGGTATTACATGGAGCTGGGAGGTCTCTTGTGGACCAGTGTCCTGAACTTGGCTCTCCCACCTCAGAGGCACAGCCCTGATGCCTGGCTGGAGCACCAAGAGCCTGTCATCCAAATGGCTCAGAATATAAGGGAGAAAAAAAAGAAAGAAAGAAAGAAGAGGATAAAATAAAATAAAATAAAGTTATTAAAATAAAGTTATTAAAATAAAAAATAATTATTAAGAAAAAATTTTTTAAAAGTAAAAAAAAAAAAAACAAAAAAAAGGACAGACAGAACCCTAGGACAAATGGTAAAAGCAAAGCTATACAGACAAAATCACACAGAGAAGCATACACATACACACTCACACAAAGAGAAAAAGGGAAAAAGTATATATATATCGTTGCTCCCAAAGTCCACCTCCTCAATTTCGGATGATTCGTTTTCTATTCAGGTATTCCACAGATGCAGGGTGCATCAAATTGATTGTGGAGATTTAATCCGCTGCCCCTGAGTCTACTGGGAGAAATTTCCCTTTCTCTTCTTTGTTCGCACAGCTCCTAGGGTTCAGCTTTGGATTTGGCCCCGCCTCTATGTGTAGGTCGCCTGAGGGCATCTGTTCCCCGCCCAGACAGGACAGGGTTAAAGGAGCAGCTGCTTCGGGGGCTCTGGCTCACTCAGGCCAGGGGGGAGGGAGGGGTACAGAGGAGGCGGGACGAGCCTGTGGTGTCAGAGGCCGGCGTGACGTTGCAGCAGCCTGAGGTGCGCCGCGCGTTCTCCCGGGGAAGTTGTCCCTGGATCACAGGACCCTGGCAGTGGCGGGCTGCACCGGCTCCCAGGAGGGGCGGTGTGGAGAGTGACCTGTGCTTGCACACAGGCTTCTTGGTGGTGGCAGCAGCAGCCTTAGCGTCTCATGCCCATCTCTGGGGTCCGCGCTGATAACCGCGGCTCACGCCCGTCTATGGAGTTCGTTTAGGCGGCGCTCTTAATCCCCTCTCCTTGCACGCCGTGAAACAAAGAGGCAAGAAAAAGTCTCTTGTCTCTTCGGCAGCTGCAGACTTTTTCCTGGACTCCCTCCCGGCTAGCTGTGGCGCACTAGCCCCTTCAGGCTGTGTTCACGCCGCTAACCCCAGTCCTCTCCCTGCGATCCGCCGGAAGCCCGAGCCTCAGCTCCCAGCCCCGCCCGCCCCGGCGAGTGAGCAGACAAGCCTCTCAGGCTGGTGAGTGCAGGTCGGCACCGATCCTCTGTGTGGGAATCTCTCCGCTTTGCCCTCTGCACCCCTGTGGCTGCGCTCTCCTCCGTGGCTCCGAAGCTTCCCCCCTCCGCCACCTGCAGTCTCCACCCGCGACGGGGCTTCCTAATGTGTGGAAACCTTTCCTCCTTCACAGCTCCCTCCCACTGGTGCAGGTCCCGTCCCTATTCTTTTGTCTCTGTTGTTTCTTTTTTCTTTTGCTCTACCCAGGTACGTGGGGAGCTTCTTGCCTTTTGGGAAGTCGGATGTCTTCTGCTAGCGTTCAGTAGGTGTTCTGTGGGAGTTGTTCCACATGTAGATGTATTTCTGATGTATTTGTGGGGAGAAAGGTGATCTCTGTGTCTTACTCTTCTGCCATCTTGAAGCTCCTTGGGACATTATTCTTAAGGAATTATATTTAAAAATTAAACCAAATAATCAAAAAGACAGAAAAAGTTTTATTTGCACCAAATACTGACTGCAACTTTTTTATAGTAATAAAATATAGGTACGACTTAAATGTCTAGGAAAGGAGAGTACATAAGTTAAGTAAGATGCATTTAAGTAGAATGCAGTAAAAGTAGCTAACATCTATTGATTGTTTACTATGTGCTTGCCACTGTTGTAAGGATTAATTTACATTACTCATTTTATCTTAATAATAGCCTTATGGCATAGATTCTATACTATCCCCATTACACTATAAGTTATATTTTAAGTAACTTCTATCACAGGCCAATGAGTAGCAAAGATAAGACTTTATACCACTTTTTATCCACTTTTGTTTTTTTGGTAACTCCAAAGCCCAGGTTCTTGACCATAACTAAAACCATTCAATGCCATGCAAATGTTGAAGGTGATTATAATGGGTAGGGAGTAGAAGTAATGAAAATAATAGTATTATGTTAAAAGGGAAATAAAATACAAAAAAATATTTCTATACTATAGGTATAGCTATGTGAAACATATGCGGAAAGACCAGAAGAAAATACAAAAATAAGTTTTCACATGAGACCATTGGATTTCTCAGTTAGAAGTTTACTACCGATTTTGCCAGATCAATTTCCTTTGAGAGGTAAAGGCAAAACCCAGGTTGAATAAGGGTGAGGAGTGAATGGAATTAAAGGGAGAGTAGAAGGAAATGAAAACCATGAGGGTAGACTGATCCTTCAGCTGTTGGTGGTGTACAGAAGAAAACTGCATATGTTCTTATATGAAAAGAGGTAGAATTAGGGGATTTGAAACAAGCCAAGGGGAAGAAATCAGAGGAGAACAGGGTAGGAAAGGTAGATATAGAAAGGAGATGAGAGGAAAGGGAAGAATAGGATGGGAAGGGAGGCAGAATGTTGAAGAACTAAAGAAGAAATTAGGAATATAGTGCCTTGTACATAATATTTACTCAAAACTGTATGTTAAATTAAGAGTTAAAGCTATTGGTTGAAGAGTTAGGTTACCAGGGCTTGCTTATTATTTCCAAGAACTCATTTTTTTGTGTTGTGTTTTGTTTTGTTTGCTGTGTGTTTGTAAAATAAAAATAGCTTTCTTTTATTTTTCTGAAGATATATAAACACACATATATACATAAATATACTAATGTATATTCTGAAAGCACAATAAACAATTAAGAAGAAAATAATCTATAATTCTATCTAAACAAAACTATGGTTAGCACTTTAGTATGTAACCCTTTTGGTTATTTCTATTCATATATGTACACATGTATAAGTTCATATTTCTTTCTGCAAAGGTATCAACATTTGTAACCTTCTTTCATCACTCAAAACCATGCCATGAACATTCTCCATGTTAACAAATATCTTCCTCTTTAGTTGTTTTATAGCATTATGTTGTATGGATGGATATAACTTATTTAATCAATCCTCTATTGACAGGCACTGGGTTATTTTGAATTTTTAGTTACTATAAACGACATTGTGTTGAATATCCTTCTACATATATCCCTGTACAAATGTCCATTTGTTTTCTTAAGATAAACTCTGAGGTAGAAGAGTTTGCACTTGGTTAAAGTTTCTTTTAACACAAATTACACAAGTGACTTCCAGGAAGTTTGTGGAATATCTCCTTCCAACCAACAGAGTGTAAGAATGCCTATATCCCCCATAATTTGCCACTTGGGGCATAAGCCTTCTTTCTAACTTTTCAGAAGGACATTGTTGAAATGCACACTCAAAATCTCCTCTTTCTCATTACATATTGCCTCATGAATATACAATTTGTCATAGGATGTATCTGGAAACTCTTCTGGAGGGTATTCCTAGCAGTAGGAAATAAAACTCGATTTGGTTTTAGGGTTCTTCCAGAGAACAGAGAAAACCATCAAGGCAATATTTTATATGTTTTATACCCTGAAAACTAGTACCCTCTGATTGGAAAATAGAGCAATTAAACTTATGGAGATGCTTAACATGCAAAAATAAATCTTTTTTTTCCCCTTCCCATATATTTAATGTACATAAAATATCTTTATCCAACATGGTGAGGAAATTGCTCTGACATTTTAAAAAAATTTATTTAGTTAACGCTACTGTTTTAACTCTGCAATTTATTTAAGTGCTGTATTTAGCTGGGAATAGGTTTTATATAACATGATGCAATCTAGGGAGCCACGGATTTTCCCTCATGTGAGTCTAAAATTATACGCAAGTTTTTTCTCCTTCCTTTTTTTAAAGAATAAATATAAAAACATTGTCTCTCAACCCTTTGAAAATAAGCCTGGGAATCACACCAAAAAAAGTTTCATTCTTTGAACTCTGATTTGAGGTTTGGACAAACATTTATGTATTAATTTAATTTCAGACAAACTACAGAATTCTGGCAATTCATTATAGGTCTAATTTGCAAAAAGGGATATCAGTAATATTTCTACCAGTATTTTAGTAGAAATGTAAAACGTATACATGTAACACTTATTCACCTCTCTTTCAAAATAAAATATTTTTGGCCTGCATGTAAAGTGGCCAGATGCCTAATTAGGAATCCTGAAATTCAGCTGTATTGAGTTAATAAGTATCTGTGGGAAGTATTAACCAGAATTTGCCATTACTCAACATTGAGAAAAACTCCTGTAAGTTCAGAAAATGAGCTATTAAAATTGCACAATTTAAAATGGGGGAATTTTATGATATGTAAATTATATCTCAATAAAGCTGTTCTTTTATTTCATTTTTATTTTTTATTCTTTTGGCCAAGCTGCACAGCGTAAGGGGTCCTAGTTCCCTGACCAGGGATTGAACCTGGGCCCCCTGCAATGGAAGCATGGAGTCTTAACCATGGACCACCAGGGAAGTCCCAAAGCTGTTATTTTAAAAAGAAAAACAATGATTTGGTAAATTTCTAAATAAGATCATTATATTTAAAGGTCCTTGCTAACCTATACTGTGATTAGAAATGTATCTCCCTTATTTTTTGCTGTTTCCCCTCAACCCCCCACTCCTCATTCCTATTTTTTTTTTGGATCGAAGGAAAGGCTATAGCTTGTTGGAATTTATGGGGTTTTGTTTCTTTCTTGAAGATAGAAAAAGATTAGCATATGTATATATGTAATTTCCCTATTTTAAAGGCTTTGTGGTATATTAGTGAATCAAAATGCATGAAATTTCAGTAGTCCTAATCAGTCATTTGGCCCCTCTTCCCACAGCTGAAAACAGATTTTTTTAATCTGAAGAGAAGGCAACAAAGATTACAAATATATATTTTTAATTTCCACTAAAATGCTGGATGAAATGGAACTGATGTACCTTATGAGAAAAAAATGCACACTCTCATGATGTTTAGTAAATTACTTGCATTCTGGAGCCTAGTCAGGTCTGAAGTTAAATTAATAAATCCATATTTGCACAAATCTCTGTGTTTACTTCAAGGAATAGAGAGGTAAATGTATTTGTATTTTGTTAAGAAAGGCTAGTAAACTCCTACAGGAAATAAAAGTAACATAAAGATACTGGTTAATACTTAGTTGAAATTGTTAGCATGAAAATTAACTAACATAATGCATGCAAAGGGCATAAACACTTACTTGACATATGGCGAGTACTCAGTATCAGCTGCTGTTATAAGTGGGGTCACACTACCTGCCATGACCTGGCCACTTAAATCCCCCAGGTCTCAGTCTCCTCACTGATAAAATGAGGATAGTAATAGTACCTACTTCATAGGGATTGTTATGAGGATCAAATAAATGCTTAGAACAGCATCTAGCACACAGTAAATTCTCACTAAATGTTAGTTTTTATTTTTGACTATTAGTACCCAACATAAGAGCATCTTGCCTGAATTATTACTAGTTGGATTTATATATATATATTATCTTCCTAATTAGATTTCAAATATCTTAGACAATAAAGATAGGGTCTCATTTTTCTTTTGTAGCTCTGTCCTTTTCTAGCTTTGTATAATAAGCACAAAACTCAAAGTCTGTAAATGCCACTGTTTCAATACATAAATGATTTAGTGAATTAATGTGTAAATTCAAGTGGTATGAGTCATGGTTAAATTGGCACTAACAGGAATGAAGAGAAGACAAAGGAATTCCTCCTCGGTTCATCCAGAGGAATCAAAAGGGGGAACGTTAGATATTTCTTATCATTTACTAATGCTCTATAATTAAAATGACTCATCAGCCATATATGGCTTCTCAAAAACAAAGTGGTTCTGAAAAGAGGGATATTTGTGCTCCTCACATCTGTCCTATTCTTTAACAACAGGTGTAATTTAAAAAAAACAAAAACAAAAACAGCAATGACAAAACCGACGTTGGTGGTTGCTTAGCCGCTGTGCTGGTCCTAAGGCCATTTATAAATCAACAATGCCACCTGTTGGATAGAAAAAGCAAGACAGATACAATTTTTTGTTGTTCACTAGACAAGTGTTTATTTTTGCCTCCCCTAGGCAATGCACCATGTTGGACTGCAGTATGAGAAAGAAAGAAAAATAAAAACCAATCCCAACTTTCAATAAGCCTCCTGTTTAGTAAAGCAAATGAAAGGTTGTTTCCACTCGTAGCTAACAGATGGTTTTCTATTTTAAAACCTGATCTGATTATTCTCGATCTTGGCATTTGCTCTATTGCTCCTTCACGTTCCTTCACTCTCCTTTTATGGGACTGCTGAAAGAAAAAAATAGCAATCTCTAATATCTGTCACTTAATTAAGAGGAGACATTATTTTTAATAAACCAGATAATTGCTTTAAAAAGTTAACAAAGATGGTTCCATTTGTGGGGCTTCAGCAGCTATACACTGTCCTGTCCTTGTCATTTCTACATAGTCATAATCTCTGAAATGTCAAGAAAGAAAAATCAGAGTTTGTTACTCTGATAGTGAGATGACATGTGGATCTTATTCCCTGACCTGGAAACTCAAAACAATTTCTTTGTTTGGGACAGTTTTAGAACGTCCTCAGAGTTGGAAACCTATCACTACTGCTCAAGATGGCACCTTGTCACTCAATAATGCATTAATCTAGCAATGAAACACTCAATGCTATTGCTTTTCCATTGTTAGCAAGCACATGAAGTTAACTTTTGGTTTGGCTTCAGCAGCAGAGAAAATCTGCTGCCATTGCCACATTTATTGAAAAGTGGGCATGGCAGGTGGGAAATAAGAGGCATATTATCAAAGAACAGAAGGGGTCTAAAGGAAGCAGGCATCTCTGTTTTTTTATCTTCAGGCAAGATAATTACGCTAGGACCTATTTGGATTGATTTCCTGTCTGCGAAGACCAACCTAGTCAGGTAAAGGAAAAGATAGGTGGCACTGAGAACAGCACATGCCACTTGTGTGTCTGTACAAAAATGATGACAATATAAGGCAATGTACAATGTCGTATGAGTGGCATAAGTGATTTGGGAGTTTATAGGTCATAAATATTCCAATTAAGATAAACAGGGAAGACCTATGCAAATGGAATGGTGAAAGCAAGGAAACTCCGAGATCCAATCAGAAATAGCAAGCCAGATTATGGGAGTCATTAGGACGGTTCAATTTTTTTTCCACTTCCCAGTCTTTCAGGAACATGGTACAACTGCATTTTCCTGCCTCAATGAAGTGAGGCATGGCCATGTAACTTACACCAGTGACATATGAGGGAAAATAGTGTGTGTTATTTCCGGGCAGAAGCTTTAAAATCCAGTACAGCATTTTTCATGAATCCTTTCCTACCTCAGCAATTATAGATCCAAATGTTGAGATAAAGCTTCTCTCAGTCTGGTCTCTGGATAACCAAGATCAGTCGCCTGCTAATCCACATTGAATATATACTTTTATGATGTTAAATTATTAAAATTTTGGGGTTTGTTTGTCACTGACCCATAACCTAGTCCTTCTGGACAAATACACAGGGTTCCCATGGAATATATATAATAATTAGCTAATAAAAGTAAAAAGAAAAAGTCTTAAGGAGCCTAAAATTAGAAAGCATTAGTTTGGAGGGAACTAAAGGACAAGAATTTATTTAGTAACCTGTAGACAGAAGATAGATCAATAGATAGATGATAGATAGATAACTGTATACATACACACAATCTTTATATATATATATCTACACAGAGATTTATATATAGAGAGAATATATAGACATATACTGGTTTAGATATGTATTTCCAAATCTTAGCCTTCCTCCCACTGAGTACCATATTGTTTCCCTATTTCCCTCACCCTTAAAATAGCAGCAGCAACAACAAAAACAACAGCCACAATACCACCACGGGGGTATCTCTCTTTTCTGTTATAAAATATTCTTGTTCACTGCCCAGACTGAAATTATAGCATCAACTGGATCCCCTGCTTCTACTTTTGTCCACAGAGTCTCTTTATACAACAGCAGAGCAATTTTATGAAAACATGAGTCAACTACGTCGCTCCACTACACAACGCCTTTTGCTAGCTCACCATGCACTCAGAGAAAAGTCAGTCCTTGCTGGAGCTTGTAAGGTCCTATATGTTCTTGTCCTCAACTACTTGTGATTTCCTTTTCTTTCCTCTTACCCTGTGCATAGCTTTTCCTCAACACTATCAAGCACACTCTTGCCTAAGGGCATCTGTAGTTACTATTACCTGTACGAAAGCTGTTCTTCCCTTAGACATCTACATGGCACACTTCCTGCCTTTCCTTCTAGTGTCTGCTCTGGGAGACATTCTCTGATGGCTTTTCACACTTGAGTGACTCTACCTATCAGACTTACCATGCTTTATTTTTCTCTATAGTATTTAAGGCCATGTGATACACTATGTATTTGCTGTGTCTTTGTTAATAATCTGGTTCTCTTAACAACATAAGTTCCCTGGAGGCAGCTCTTGTGTTTGTTTTGTTCTCTATGGAATTCTGTCACACAGAGGAGTTCCTGGCATGTAGCAGTTGTTCAATAATAATTAGTTTCCCAGTGCTGAATATCTCTGCTCTGCAGTGTGGCTTTTACTTTCCCTCTGAGTCCTTGAATTTGCCATTCAGCATCCAGTATGCTATCTGGGGTCAGGCTCAGAATCACAGCATGCCAGCATGATAGCACCAGAAGGGAATGTGAGAGAGCTTACTGCTGAGGTTCCCAAATGCAGTCCATGGTGAGTGTGTACTTGCCCATGGAGGAAAGAGACAAATAAGGGCAAATTTTGAGAGTTTTTAACATAAAGCTAATTTTTAAGGTGTGAAATTGTGTCCTTACATTTTTGGTGCTAATGTGTCCTTTCATTTGTGAAATGATGACGGAGTTTGATGACAGTTTTTGGTTTGCAGTTTGTTGGTTTCCTTTTTCCTTTTTATTGTCCTTGCTTTGCAAGGTGAAAAAATTTAGCATTCTCAATAATTTTCAATTTTAAAATATTCTAAAATTAGTTCTTTTATAAGGTAAGAAACTGAAGCCAAGAGGGACACCATGACTCCTGCAGTTTCACAGATCTGTGTGTTCACAGAACTGGAACTAAAACTCATGTATCTTCACTTCCAGCTAGTTCTGCTTTCTCTACACAAAAACTTCCTCTGAGAAGCTGTTGAGAAAATCCCCTTCCCGACTTGGAGTGTTCTTTATCCCCTGATACTTGCTCTTTTGATTATTAAGCACTCTGGGGCTGTAGTAGAAAATCAAAGCTCCTCTTTCTCATTTTTCTTTTCTTATTCTTCTCTAGAAAAAAAAGAAGCTTAGGATCAAGACTGAATACTTTCATTTCTTGCCATGCCCCCAAGGATGAGGACTACTGCGATAAATCAAAGTGAAAGAACAGGTACTTTTTATTGGTAACTGCATAGGAAGTAGAGATTTTACTTTTCCTTTTTAGAAATTTTACTAATTTACCTAAATACGTCTTTGTTGTTTAAAATAATAACATAGAAGTGCATAGAATAAAAAAAAAGTGCCAACACCCTTCCTTTTCCAGAGAAGACCACAGTTACCAATTTTTCATATATCCTTCCAGATCTTTACATATATAAATAAGTAGTGTTCTAGGAATGGCAAGTGAAAACCCTGTAAATTTGTGAAAGAAAAGAATACATATAGAAAAAAATGAGAGAATACACACCACTATGCTAATGGTGGTTATATCTGAGTGGTAGGATTAAGAGTGATGCATAATTTTTATACCAATAAAATTGTGTTAAAAAGATGACTTCAACAGACAGCAGGCTAAGGTTACATGCAATATTTAGGAGAGTCAAAGGGTTTAAGAAAGTCAATTCTAATAGGGTGGAGAGAGTATCAGTGCTGAAGTGAATTGAGAGGTTAGGACAGGCTAGGAGGGGAGTGGGAGGGTAGACTGTGTGTAACGCATTTCTGGATGTCATATTGTCCAGTCGCCCCCTTTACTGTCTTGGATGTTGTTCTGAACATTTCTCAAGTACTGTGTGTGTATGTGTGGGTGCACATGTGTATGTGTTGCAAATATTCCACTCTAAACTCTAAAGTTTATTGTAGGCCAGAACCTTGTCTCCATGTATTTATTACTCTCCTAACCACCAGAGGGCCTGCCCAGTCCCCAGTGCTAGGTAAACAATGAATGTCTGCCATATTGAGTTCTGCTTTTGTTTATTCTCTCTCTTAAAGATTGTTTGAGCTAAAGATTATTCCAGCTGTTAAGAAATTCCTCCCCCACCTCTGGCACTATATTGGCTCATGAGCTTCCTTCAGTTATGTTTCTTATTTTTTGGGCATCTGACCCATAAGCAGGCAGAGAATGCCAAGCCCATAGCAGATGACAATCAGCAAGAACTGGTCATCACAGCTGGCATGGAGAATGGAATGTGCTCCCTTCATAGAGACCATGGCCCTGAAAAGAAGGTTTGAATTTTCATGATTCAGACAGTTGACTCTAGCACCTTCCCACCACCTGGATGGTGCATAAAGAATTGACCTTAACTCCAGTCTTAATACCATATCCATTGCCAGGATTCCTAAGCTAAGCCTATCAGTGCATAGCATTTCATCGATGACAACTACTGTTTAAGAAGTGGGAACGTTATGAAGAGAAAAATTAAGTTCAAAGCTCATGAGTGGCATGCTCTCTTTCATTTTCTCTTTCCAGAAATGAATAAGGAAACATGTAGCCTATTTTCTACTACTGAACAACTTACATCCATAATGAAGCTGACACTGTTATCAAAATAGAGAGACAAAATGAACCTGGATCCTTGATCACGTTGTTGAACTGCTAGATCAACCAATTCTGACATACACTTCCAAGCATGTAAGCCAATAAATGTGCTTACTTTTGAAGCCAGTTTGATTTGTGTTTTCTGTTACTTGCATGTAAAAGCATCTTAAGTGTTTAACTGCCTAAAGACTTATTAAAATGAAAGGGTGTGATGTCTATATTTTTCTCCAAACAACCAGTCTAATAATTTTAAGAAGGGAAAGAAAGTTTCTTTGGTATTCCTTGTTTTTGTGAATCAATTATGGTTCCTTGTGTCCAAAGGCACATTTTCCTAAAGAAATGTTCTTGATTCACTTAGAGTATGGTTAACAGTTGGAAGCAATTCAGCTCCACGAGTCTTGATTACATACTACTCTTTGCCCTGCATTATGCTAGGCACCAAGGTATATGCAAAGTGATTCTGAACAAGATATGACTCCTTTCTTTAAGAAACCTAAAATCCTTTGGAAATCAAATGTAATATAAGGAACTTGAGCTTTGTTGTCATATATTCAGTTTCAAATCTTGTGCTGCCTATTATGTGTCTGGCATTATATATATGCTGTCTCATTTAATCTTCGCATCAACCCTTAAGGTCATTATTTATGAATGAGGAAATTAAGTTCAAAGAGGTAACTAACTTTCCCAAAGTGACTTGTCAGACATAATGGCGCTGGGAAATGAATGCAGGACTGAGTCCAAAACCAGAGGTATGACCAGTGTTTAGGTGGAATCTGAATGTGCCGTTAATAGGCAAGCACCCCAGACAGCCAGTTTATGTCTATTGTAGTTCTTCTGTCTTGGAGATATGATCTGAAGTCAAAGGTGGTGATGTTGGTCTTGTAAGGGCAAAAAAACCCCCTCAAACCAGGCAAAAGCTCCATCTGATGGCAATTAGGGCAAAAGGCAAGAACATTAAACAAGATGTTTTGGTTATTCATCCATTCAATGAAGACTTATTATACCTAATATATGACAGGCATTGTGCTAAACACAATGAAGAATACAAAGATTCATGAGGTCCAGTTTCTGCTCTGAAAGATCTATGGCCTTTTAAGTAACAAGAGCTGCCCTGTATCATATGTCTACTAACTGCTAGGCATTTTTCATAAACCATCTGTAATCCTTAAATGGCATTGCAATGTAAGTATTTTTGTTCCCATTCTATGGATGGGGAGTTTGAGGCTTTGAACGACTAGACCCAGGTCATACAAGCAAAGTCAAGATTTGAGAGCAAGTCTGACCCCAAAGCTTGTGTTCTCAGCCACACATATCTGAAGTCTAAACTTGATTGAGAGAAGCAACATCCAATAGGTCTTCTTTTTATTCTCCTCTCCTGCCACCTAACTCTCATTCCCCTCTGCACTGAGTGCCTACCAAAGTGCTAAGTTCACTTAGGGACTCAGTGAATTCATATCATGTGTTTTCAGCTCTGTAATAGAACTCTATCATCTTCTCCTGATGCTGTCAAATGACTGAACTTGAGAAATCTGAGGTCTGAGCATTATATTTCAAGTTCAGTTGGCCATAATACAAACTCTTGCTTCTAGTGTAGAATTGGTTGTATTATTTAGATTCAACAAATACATTTTAAACATTTACTATATATGCTAGGCAATTCCACACATGTTGTTTCATGATTTCCATTTTGCAAATAATAAATTCAAAGCTGTAGAAAAATTGCTCAAGATCACTCAAATTGTAAATGTAAGTCCATGATTCAAATTCCAGTTCTCTCTGTCCAGTATAGTTTTATGCATATATCCAAGTTTTTAATATATTTTCAAGGATATGTCCTAGTCAAGTATAATTCTGCTCTACCAGATGTGAATGCTGTTGGGTTTTGTATGGTGAGAACTACTTTTATTTAAAGCATTTACTCTCTTTCTTCCTCTCATTCCACTTCCATGATTGCTTTTGGAATATTTTATGTCTACACAACCTCTGCTTTTTTTCTTGGTGTCTCATAATTGCTGGTCCTGGCTCCAAGCTCTCTCCCATAACTATTCCCAGAGGCCATCCCTCACCATGCTACTGTCCATCTATCAGTTAAGTTTTCATGAGAAACGTCTCCTTTGTGGCATTTACCAAAGGAAAAACAAATCTCCCAAGCTTCTCTAAATAGCACAAAGTAATGCTTTTCTCATAGTCTTTAAAAAAAGGTTTTTTTCCTTTTCTTTTTTTTTTCAACTTGTATGACTTGTCTCATCAGTAGGACCTAGATAGCTTGCCACATGAAAACTTTTGAGTAAACTTTCTACAAGCCTTTGGTGTGACTGAGACAGAGATTTTCCCTCCTTAGCCCCAGGTAATCTCTTGGGAATAGTTTAGTATTTTCAGAAAGAAGAAAATATCAAAATAACAGGTGAGAATTATTTTTAAAAATTAATGTTTATGATAAAACTCAATAGAGGTAAGGAGCTCATTTGGGTAAGGTCACACTAGTTCTTATGTATGTTGCCTTATGAAGTTCTCAGCAACAAATTAGATCTTTCTATATTTCTTCCATAAACCCATTCTGCTTGAGGGCTTCAGTGTGGTGGCCCTTGAATTGAACTGGAAGAGGGAATTTAAATAGGAAAAGAGCAGGAGTCACCCACTGCTACATTTAGGAGCTGTTAAGTGTTTTGGGAGTTCAATCAAGAGAAAGTTGGAGCAAAGTAAGGGTAAGACTACTCTCTACCTGTGGAAAAGACATGTAGAGAAACAATGTCCTCCTAGGCTTAATACCTTTCAGCAAACTAGTGAAGATATATGGACCAGAAATAATAGCCTCCCACCCCTCAAACTGGGTGAACTTGTTCTGAATTTTAAAGAGCAGAGTTTTTGGCTAAGCAAGCAAGACATGAACTTCACCTAGTCAAGGAAGGCAGTCAACCACTGGGCAGAACAGCCATTGCCTGATAGCTGTCTCTCCATAGATTATGGAGAACAAGGGAAAGACAGCCAGAAAAGGATGCCCATTTCCAGCTCCACTCTCTTCCTCCCTCTAGACACCACCATTTCTTTTGCAATGCATTAATTAGCTTTGACACAATATTTCTGAATAAGAAACGACCCCAAGATTCAGTGGCTTAAAGGAACAATCTTTTTTTTTTTCATGGGTCTGTGGGTTGGCTGAGCTGGGAGTGAGACTGGGCTCAGCTGGGTGCACCTGCTTCTTACTGCAGGTCTGTGGGCAAGCTGGGGTGGCTCTGCTCCATATGTCTCTCATCATCCTGGAGTAGACAGCTTGCCAAGCCATGCTTCTCTCATAGAAGGAGCAGAAGCAAAAGGAAGCAAGAAGAAGCATGTGAGACCTCTGAAAACCTAGGTGTGGAACTGGCCCCTATCACTCCTACCCATATGGTCAAAGCAAGTCATGTGGCCAAGCCCAAAGTCTAAGAAGCAGGGAAATACGTTCCACCCACAATGAGCTTGTGGCAAGTGTATATAGATGCAGGGAAAATGGAAGGATTGGGGTCATTTAGTCTACAAGCCTGAATCACCCACAACCCTAAAAAAAGGTGCTTTACATGAAGAATTTGAACTTTCTTTATTAAAATGTGATTTTTCTTCCTTCACTCTTTACATTATTATTCAAGGTTCTAAATCCCTTCCACTTCTCCCTTGGCCAGAGTCCAGAATTCTCTCTTCTCTTCATTTCCTGCCTCAAATTGGAAACTTTCTCCCCTTATTGTTTATCAAAGTATGATCACTTTTTGTGCTGTATTTTCTTCATAATTCTTTGGGAACCAATCTATATAGCGTTTTATTGAACAAATAGTATTAATATTTGTGGTATTGCCTGTTTACTCCCCATAAATAATAAAGGATATAGGGTGTGTGCACACACGTGCACGCACACACCCACAAACTACAGAGAGTAGTCAAAATGAGGAAAAGTAAATTACTGGGGGTTAATCTGAATGACTTCATGGAGAATTTGAATACTGAATATATTTTTGAAGGACATTACCAAGCTTCTTAAGGGCTTAATTACTCAAAAAAAATTTTTTAATAGTCCAAAAGTCCAATTGCAACATTCTACTCACTACCCATGTGATGAGGAAATAGATGTGTGGACTGATTAGTATTTTGCTCTTGTACTTGTTATTCACCACAAGCCTTTGCCCAGCCTTCTCAAGAACACAGACCATTAGTGTAAAGGCAAGTGAGTGAGAGTAGGGATAGCTCACACCTAACCCATCACCACAACTAGACAGAGCTTAGAGCCCATGCAACTTTCGGGGGGTGGTGGTCAGTGGTATGGTTCATGAGTGTTCTCTGTGTCTCTCTCCCCATGTGTGCACACGTGTGTGTACATATAATAAAAAGTAAATTTATGCCGTGCTTGTTGATTAATGAATACCAATCGGTGATCAATAAATTGTATCATATCTGCCAGATTGCTGCTCTCATCATTAGGAACTATTAGTACATCCAAAAGTATATGTGTTTGAGTCACTAAGGTGATGTATTGTACAGTTGCTTTACTCTTCTGTTTCTAAACCCAAGTTTAAGGTAATAGGGTAGAAGCCTCTTCTTGGGTGAAGTACCCCTATTCAGTGTTTCTATGCCACCCTGACTACCCTTCATCATACCATTTACCATCCTACATTGCAGTTGTTCCCTTGTCTTTCTATCCACCATTTGATCATAAGCTCTAGGAAGGCAAGTAAACAATTGTATCTGTTCATCGTTTTATCTCCTGGTACAGTACCTGTCTTGTGTTAGATGCTCAATAAATAAGAAAGTATTGAGAGAAATAAACATCGTTCCAATATATTAAAAAAAGGACAAGTGAAGCATTTTTGTAACTTGCTAAAGTTATATAACTTATTATAATTGTTATAATCTCCACTAAAATTACCTAATGAGAAAAACTACAATAAGCAAACCCCAGATTACGAATGTACCAGCCCAGGCAATCTGACCAGTTTGCATATTATCTAATTTGGGGGTTTTATGTATAGATCTCAGCATGAATGTGTTCAGTGTATACATGACAACATGGGCTACAGGGCATATACACATGCTTCATGGTTGGGGGCAGGCCTGTACCCACTGCCTACACACAGACGGACAACCACATTAGGGACAGACAAGCTTGGAGTTAACATTGAGATGGTTTCACTATGAAAGCTCCTCAAAGTTGTAATATAGAACTGAGATTCAAGTGCAAAATAAAATACAAGTCTTACCAGAAGGGGAAAAAAACAGTTTTTCTCTTCATTAAAAAAATGAGAAGTCTTTTTTATTTTTCCCCTGAATGATAGGACCATAATGATTCAATTTCTTTTGCACCAATCAGCATCAGCCGTGAGATCCAGACCTGGCACATGGAAATTTCAGCCTTAAGTCAAATATTATTTCAAAGTTAATGACAAAATCTATTTTTGCAGTGGTCTTGTTTAAAATATTTCCCCTTAATACTCTTGAAATGCTGTAATTGAAAGCAGTTATTTGAGATGCCAGTGCATACTTCTTTAATTATGTCCTGTACCATCTGTTTCCAATGAAAGGGCAGTATCTGTTTGCAGTTACCAATCTTATGAAAAACAGGCTTGTCCCGAAATAGATTGGAACTAAAACCAGAAAGCATTTCTTTCAGAGGCATCCTTTCAAGCCAATTAACTTTAATCATTATAGAAATGTTTATTTCCCATCTTAGTCTCTCTTCACATGTAAATTCCTTCAGGGGAAAAGATCCCTTTTTGTGACTGTTTGAATAGTTCCAATTTGGGTTAATCAGAACCTGCTGGCCTGTTTATTTTCCAATTGTGAATGCTGGCAGATTTCTTGATGAAGGAGGCACACAGTCCCCAAGGGGAGCAGATCTAGAAAAGCAGCAGATACACACCTACTGGTCAGAGAAAGTTCGCTTAACCTCCAGGGTTCCATGCTTGCCTCCATGTTGTCTTCTAGGGTGGGGACCAATGAAGTGATTTGATAGGTGTGAGACCAGGACTCCTAAGTTGCATCAGTATGAAGCCCATCTTCCCAAAGGAGCCAGACATTCTCTTAGACCACACACTCACATGTCATTCTCATATAAGCTGTAAGAAAGCTTGGTGACCTTGCAAAATGCAGCATCTGTGGTGGTGGCTTATAAGTGGCATCACACTACCTAGGGGAGAGTTATTTCTAAATTGCTCTGTTCTTCAGGGAAATTTTCAATCCACAGGTCTAAAAAAATGGTTCATGGAATGTTTTTGGATGTTATTATTAAGTAGCTTCATTTGTCCATCAGAGAACTTTGACTGATTTGTCCACTGATATATCCCAAATACCTAGAACAAACAGTACCTGGGACAAATAGATCCTCAGTGAATATTTGTTAAATTTATTCCCTCTTCTAGACCATAACAATATGTTAATATAAGACATATAAAATCTCTGCTCTTATGATGTCTTGGAGATGAAAACAAAAGGGTCAAAGACAAGACATATTGACAATGAGCATCTTAAAGATAGATCAACAAGATCATCTCTGTGCCTAGAAGGTATCTGATGCAAAGGGTCTCGGTCAGAGTTGGTGTTTAGTAAATATTTGGTTAATTTAGCTCAGCAAGCATATGTGTCTTGGCCAACACCTAAAAAAGCTACCATTTACTGAGCCTTTAATAAGTTCCATTCACTGTGATGAATGTTTTATACACATGAGCTCCTATGATCTTCAAAACAAACAAATAAACACCCTGTGAAATACATATAAACTATTTCCAATGTTTAGATGCAGAGCTGAAGCTTATGTATGGACAGTAACTTAGTGAGATTGATCAGTTAGTAAATGCTAATCTGAGATTAAGAATTCAGGTCCATCTTAGTTGAAAGTCGATATTCATATGTGCTCTCTATTTTCTCTCATGCAAAGCTCAAAGTGTCCAGGAAGGCCTCCTTCTAACACACCAAAGCTTAGGGATTTCATGGTCACATATTTTAAAAATCTGAAACCATGTTATCATTTGGGAAACAACAATTTCCATTCCTATTTCTCCCTTGAAGTTTCTGGAGTTGTACATTGACTGGACCTCCTAATAACAACAACATCCTTCAACTTTGGCTTCCTGAGCATCTGTAGCTTTTGGATCTTATGGGCTCCATCCAAGAAGTAGATATTTTCCTTGTTTCCCAAGAATCATGAGGGTAAGTAATATATTTTTTTCTGTTTGGAATTGAAATGTTATCCTGTCAGGTTGGATGAACTTGGCAGGCTTGAATTAAAAAATACCACCCATCTATCCCACGCTCTCTTCCTCTGATGATTTAAATGGAAGTGTAACAAAATCCCTTAAGCCTTCATAATTTAATCCCATCCCCAACTTTTCAGAAAGCCATCAGAATTCCTGTGGGGCTGTCCAGTGAGAGACAGTACAGGATGATGCAACAATGGGAAATGTGGAGGGACGTGATGGAAAGTTGGGAAAGAGAACAGAGACACCCTAATTATGCAGTGGCTGAGCATCTTCACATACTCACGCTAATGAGTGGCTTCTGATACTGTGTGGTCAAGGAGGAAGCTGGCCTCCATGTTCTTGAGCCTGACATTCAGGAGCTATGACTCATGCTGGGTCTGTAGCAGACTAACAAGTTATGAATAAACTACTAGCACTACCTCTACATTAGAGTTTCTATGATCTATTTGTCAACTGTTCATTTATTTCTTAATAGTATCAATCACCACTTCTCAGTCTTCATGCACAGTGTACTAAATGTTACCCTAGCAGCAAGTGAGATGTATCTTTATTCAGAAACGTCCCATTTAAGTTCATTAAACACACACATATATAAATATAGGATGAAGATAAGAGCTCCCTCAAAGAAAATAAGAATGTCAGAGTACAGGTCTTTTACCTCCTTAGGCAGGTTTATTCCCTGATAAAAGAAACTGAAGATGATACAAAGAAATGGAAAGATATGCCATTTTCTTAGATTGGAAGAATCAATATTATTAAAATGACTATACTACCCAAGGCAATCTACAGATTCAATGCAATCTCTACCAAATTACCAATGGCATTTTTCACAGAATTGGAACAAAAAATTTTACAATTTGTATGGAAACACAAAAGGCCCTGAATAGCCAAAGCAATATTGAGAAAGAAAAATAGAGCTGGAGGAATCAGGCTCCCTGACTTCAGACTATACTACAAAGCTACAGTAATCAAAACACTATGGTACTGGCACAAAAAGAGACACATAGATCAATGGAACAAGATAGAAAGCCCAGAAATAGACCCATGCACTTATTGTTGTTTAACCTATGATAAAGGAGACAAGAGTATACAATGGATAAAAGACAGTCTCTTCAATAAGTGGTGTTGGGAAAACTGGACAGTCACATGTAAAAGTATGAAATTAGAATACTCTCTAACACCATATACAAAAATAAACTTGAAATGAATTAAAGACCTAAATATCAGACCAGATACTATAAAACTCCTAGAGGAAAGCATAGGCAAAACACACTTTGACATAAATTTCAGCAACATCTTTTTGGATTCATCTCCTAGAGTAATGGAAATAAAAACAAAAATAAACAAATGGGATCTAATTAAACTTAAAAGCTTTTGCACAGCAAAGGAAACCACAAGCAAAACAAAAAGACAACCCACAGATTGGGAGAAAATATTTGCAAATGATGCAACTGACAAGGGCTTAATTTCCAAAATATACAAACAATTCATAAAACTCAATATCAAACAACCCAATCAAAAAATGGGCAGAAGACCTAAATAGACATTTCTCCAAAGAAGACATACAGATGGGCAACAGACACATGAAAAAATGCTCAACATCGCTAATTACTAGAGAAATATAAATCAAAACTACAATGAGGTATCACCTCATTCCAGTCAGAATGGCTATCAACAAAAAGTCTACAAATAAAAACTGCTGGAGAGGGTGTGGAGGAAAGGGAACCCTCCTACATTGTTGGTGGGAATGCAAATTGGTGCAGCCACTATGGAAAGCAGTATGGTGGTTCCTGAAAAAACTAAAAATAGAACTACCATATGATGGAGTTACCAGCAACCCCACTCCTGGGCATATATCCAGAGATGCACCCCAGTGTTCCCTGCAGCACTATTTACAATAGCCAAGACATGGAAGCAACCTAAATGTCCATCAACAGATGAATGGATAAAGAGGTGTGGTATATGTGTGTATATATATATATATATATATATATATATATATATATATATATACACACACACACAATGGAATATCACTCAGCCATAAAAAAGAGTGAAATAATGCCATTTGCCACAACATGGATAGACATAGAGATTATCATACTAAGTGAGGTAAGCCAAAGACAAATATCATATGATATTGCTTATATGTGGAATATGAAAAAAAAGATACAAATGAACTTATTTACAAAACAGAAATAGATCCACAGGCATAGAAAACAAACTTATGGTTACCAAAGGGGGAGGTGGGGGAGGGATAAATTAGGAGGATGGAGTTAACATATACACACTACTATGTATAAAACAGATAACCAGTAAGGACCTACTGTATAGCACAAGGAACTTACTCAATATTTTGTAATAACATATAAAGGAAAAGAATCTGAAAAAGAATCTATCTATCTATATCTGAATCACTGTGCTGTACACCTGAAACTAACATGACATTGTAAATCAACTATACTTCATTTAAAAAAAATAAATTAAAAAAAAGAATATCAGGATAGGGCAAAAGTCAATGTGTTAAAATGAAAAAAACTAATAATAACAATAACAAAATTAATATTTATTTAGTTTCTACTGTGTACCAGGCACAATGCTAGAAGTTCCATAGTAACTTTATAAGAACCCCTTTGAGATGAATATTCTTATCCCTATTTTACAGATGAGAAAATTGAGACTCAAAGAGATTAACATTAGGTTCCAGAGCTAGTAAATGATAGAAGCAGAATTCAAACCAGCTCTTCCTGACTCCAAAACCTCTGCTCTTTCCATATTAATGCAGTTTGTCTAAAGGATCATTAGTAGAGAATGTGGTACAGAAAATTTTGTTCTCAGAATTTCATTAATAGTGGATAACATAGATGGAGGTGGCAGAATTAGACAAGGAAAAAAGGCATTTAAGAAGTAAAATCTTATACTTCACAAATTTCCATATCCTTTGAAGTCTTGAAAAAGATTAATTTTTATGAATCAATTTTAAATTTTCCTGTGATAAGTGGAAATTTTAAATATATGCACTTAATACTTATGGGAGCATTGAAATGAAGCATTGGAATTGCACCATCCTGAGCTTCCCTATGTAATCATGCCTCCATCATTCAAGCTCCTGAGATTTAGTCCAATGGCAACAATGAAAACACTCAACATGCCTGGTTACAATTCTCTCCAATATTACCCTTTAGGTCACTTTAAACTTGAGCCTTCCCAGCCTGTTTTACTGATCTGCAGGGAGTGTCCACTGCAACACATCAATGAGGAATCTCCAAACATTACGAAGACTGTCTTTTGGTTTTACTGAAGATGGTGGCAGAAGCAATGGCATCAGTTTTCCTATTCAGTCATCATAATCATTATCACCAAATTAATATGCAAGTCATTTTGGGGGCTCTATATATTAGCTACAAATTTTCTATGCAGTAAACATGGTTTATATATAAATTATAAATTTATCCAACTAATTTGTTGAAATAATTCCAATGTATTGGAACTGCTAGGACTAAGGACATCAAAAATTTATAGTTTCGAGTCCACACTAGATTTTCCCCTACTATATAGACAGGACCTCATCAATCTTGTCCCCCAGTGTTTATGTGGGTATGTCTCTTAAAACTGTACAAATGTTAAATATTTAATCTTTGGTAATATGATATTACAAAGAAATTGCTTTTCTTCTGTTACTGTTAAGCTCAGTCATCTTCATATATGCTTAATCCTTACTAGTCACTTGTGCTATTTAATTTTCTTCTGTTTTTTTCATTTCCTTTGGTATACCAATGTCTTTGTTACTAGTTACTAAGAACTCATTTATGACTAAGGATGTTAACCATTTGCCATGCAATGCAAATGAAATTCCATATTTTATTGCCATCAATTTACTATGGTGTTTTGTATTTTGGTTGTGTACTAAAATAGAATCACGTTGTGTTTTTTAAAAAAAGTAAATTTTGTTCTGTTAAGGAAGGAGATTGAGAAAATAGAGAAGTTAAAAACTTACCATTGGATCCTGGAAATATTCCTGAGCTGGAAATTAAAGTTCTATTTTCTGCTGCTTCACTAATTAACTTTCTACTTGGGCAAAGTCACTTCACCTCTCTGGGCTTTAGTTTTATCATGTGTTCTATCAAATTAAGGAGATGAATTTAATGCTGTTAAGGATTTCAGTGTGAAGTTTTGGTATCCAAATCTCACCCTACTCCTACCTCAGGGTTCTCTGTTGAAGGAGATATTTCAGCAAGGCTAAATAGCCAAATGGGAAATAATATGCCAGCATTTCAGGAGTGGAGCTCCTTGATCAAGTCATTCTAGAGCACCTTGGGCTTTGAGACTATATTGGGCCTTCCTTTCCCTACTCCCATCTAGCATGACTGGATCTGGGTAGCATATTCCAAATTTACGTAAATAACTAACCTCACGGGTAGTAACAGTCAATTTGTCTCAGCCATCCAAGTGCAAGGAAAGATTAGGTCAAAGTGTGGGTGAACTTCCTTTTCTGAATGGACCAAGGCAGAAGTGAGGGATGGAAAAGAAGCAGAAGAGAAGAATAATCTCTCTCCTCCAAAAATGACTTTTAAGGTCATTCCTGGTATTAAGTGTCCACGGATTGATGAAGCCACTGCCTATTAAAAAACCAGGGCTAACATATAATGACTATCATTCAAACTGAGACATGTAGTGAAATTGAGGATTATATATAAAGAAATGAGAATGAGGTTAAAAGCAGAGTTTTAATCAGGACAATAGATATCAGAAGACAATGGTATAATATATTTAAAGTGCTAAAGGAAAGTCAGTAAACCTAGAATTTTTCACTCAGCTTAACTATTATTTAAGAGCGGAGGGTGGAAACACAGTTTACCATACACAGTCTCTCACTGAAAAAGTTATCAGAGGATATGCTTCATGACATTAGCACTTTTTTAAACCATGAAGCACTATATAGCATTATACCAGGTTAAGATGGAAAGGAGAAGCAGGGGTACAGGTTTTCTCTCTCATAATTCCTAAAAATGAACAAAAATATTTTGAAAAGGCCAAAACTATACATGATACATATGTTGTGTGTACGTGTGTTTAATGAAGATAAATTGTTACATTATTAATATAGTTTATATGTGGTCCTACAGGTAAGAGGATAGACTTAAAATTTGTTCATGTCCATTCCAAGGCCTGAGTAAAAACAACTTAAACAAAGCATTGTGTTATCTGAATTTTACAGTTGTATGTATGTGTCTATGTATAAAATTATCTGTTTCCATAAAGGGAAATTGTACAATCCAATATAATTTATTTAAATCTAGTTCAATTAGTTTATACCAATTCAGTCCAGGTCAGATCAGCTCAGTTAAATTTAATTGAATGCAACTGCTTGCTCTAATCTTGGTCCACTTTCATATTAGTATGAGAAAGTAAAAATCCAGCCCCAGATAATAGCTCTCTGTTGCCAGTGTTTGTTCTAGCCACCTTCCCAATTCCCCTTTACTCACTTGACTAGCTTTTTCCATTTCTCATCTTCTGAACCTTTGATCTTTTGGCTTTGTGGCCCTGATCCTATTACCTGCTTTAGATCTCTCTTTGTTTTGACAACTTATTTGGATCAGTTTCTGTGTCCTATTAATTTTAGTCTGTTGACTTCTTATGATCCATTCAAGTTTGATGACTTTGCAAGTCAAAATAAGAGACACTTGGTTAAAGACTAGTTCTAAAAAAAGTCACCAGACTATGAGACTATATGTTGACCTCTCCACAAGTTTATAATGCACTACTGTGCAGTGAGACATAAAATGGCAAAGAAAGACCATGTATATTGTGAACTAAAAAGACAATGATGCCTCAACTTGTTCACCTCTGTGCTTCTTTGTCCTTGATTCTTTATCCTTGATTCTTTATACCCATAGCTTCCCTTAACTGGATAGAGCCAAAAAGGCTAACCCAACCTAGAACTCTTTTTATGTGTGCCAATGCAATTCCCAAACTCATTGGGAGAGGAAGGCACATAACTGAGGCCCAGCATCAGTCCAAAGTTCTCAAAATAAATTACTTTCCAAATAGTTCAAAGAGATAAAGAAGGCAGACAGACTCAATATGGCTGGTAAAAAGTTGGCATCAAGGGCAGATGATAGATTTGAACTACAGTTTGCTGTATTTTTATGCTTTGAGTGACAGCATAAGTATCTTCCTGCTATTCTTGGCAAGGCAAAAACTCAAATTTTGCCTTTGGTGTTTTTTTCCTTACTTTATTATTTTTTAAACTGTGGTAATGCAAAACTGAGAAAAAGCATTAAGTCATCCTCTCATTGCTCTCGCCAAAGAATTACTTCCTATGGTGTGTATTCTAGGACTTCTATGAACTAAATTAACCTTAAATTATGGTAATGTTTTCACTACTTTCTCTGGGACATGTCTCCCAAATCTAATGATTCTTATTATGTATTAGATATTTATTTCTGATTCTGGTTTCCAAATTTTCTACTCATATTTCTCTGAGCTACATCTATATTATTCAGTAATCATAACACGGGGTTACAGCCTTCATATTAAGAAAGGCATTTAAGCATTTCTCTCAGTTAATGTACTGAGAGTGGGGATAGGTACGTATAAGGGAGTGGGATGTTACAGAATCTCAGTGAGGACCTCTTAACCCCCAAGATGTGACATCTGTTTAAAGTAATCATTGCATGTTACCTTGAAAGGAAAATAAAACATCAAAAGATAGCTTGGTGGATGACTGAACTGGGACAGTTCCAACTCTTCATTATAGTTGAGAGAGCCATTCACCAACTATCAATAATTAGGCTCAGCCTTTATTGGATTCTCAAGCAGTTCTATAAGCTCTTTCTATTCTTTCTGTCAAACCTTGAACATTTTCCACTCCTGTGTGAGCTGAGATGGTTTTTTAGCTCACAGCTTCTTGATAGTCGTTCTCCCCCCAGAAGAATGACTGTACTTTGCCCAGCATTGTAGAATCTTGCCCTAAGCATGCACAGCTTATGATTTGGCTAACTAAAGTTTCAAGATAGATTTCTGGAGCTGATAAAAAAGATACCCACTTTGACACTTCTATTTAACATTTTACTGGAGAATCTCAGCCAATTAAATAAGGCAAGAAAAATAAAGATAGGCATGTTGGAAAGGAAGCTGTAAAACAGTCTTTATTCCCAGATGATATAATCATGTGCATAGAAATATCATAACTCCTCAATGTATTATAACTAATATGTAAATTCAGCAAGGTCACAGAATATAAGGCCAATATACAAAAATTTAACTTTAAGTCTAAATACTAACAACAAAATGTGGAAAATAAAATTAAGAAAACAATATTTACAATAGCTTTGAAGAATATAATATACTTAAAGACAAATATAGTGGTATATATGCGAGACCTATGCATGCAAAACTATAAATACTGCTGAAATTAGAGTTAAATAAATGGAGAAATGTGCTATGTTCATAGAATGAAAGACTCTATAGTGTTATGATATCAATCCAGAAATAAACCCATACTTTTACAGTCACCTGATTTTTTAACTAAGAATCCAAAGCAATTCAATGAGGGAAAGAAAGTCTTTTCAACAAATGGTGCTGGGTCAACTAGCTACCTATATGAAAATAAGTGAGCCTCACTCAACCTGCACCTTACACGATACACAAATGATTATTTTGAAATGGACCACAGACCCAAATATAAAAATCAAGTATATATAGTTTCAAGAAGAAAACAAAGGAAAACACTTCCATGATGTTGGTGCAGGCAATAATTTTCTAGCTATGACCTAGTAAACACTAACCATAAAAGAAAAAATGTGAAATCAACTTTATCAAAATTAAAACTTTTGGAAGATTCTGTTAAGATAATCTAAAGACAAGCCACAAATTGGGAGAAAATATTGTGTATATATATATATATAAAACCACAAGTATGCATTTAGTACCCATGCCAGGCATTGTTATGTGTCCTGGAAATACAGCAATAATTTTTTTCCCAGGCATCAGCCTAGAATCATCTTCAAAGAAGCCAATCTGACAGAGGCTGCAAACCAGAAATGTACTTGGCCAGCCAGAGGAAATGCTGACTACATTAAGGGAACTCTTGATAATAAAACTTGGAGTTTTGATTATTAAATGAAATTAGACAAAATAATTACTGAAATAAGTTTCATGAGTAAAAATCACATTTGAGAGTAACCAGAGAAGTCATGGGACCTGCTCTAGGTTTCATCCAAGAAGTGGGGAACAGCAAACCCCAGAAGGACAATTTTCCCTAGTAGTGTGGGTAAA
The DNA here is from genome assembly GCF_028023285.1 of Balaenoptera ricei. Lineage (NCBI taxonomy): Eukaryota > Metazoa > Chordata > Mammalia > Artiodactyla > Balaenopteridae > Balaenoptera > Balaenoptera ricei. The sequence goes on from NC_082639.1 coordinate 133,119,729, forward strand.
GGATAAAGACTGTTGTTAATATTGGTGTCAGTATTGATGGTGATAGTTGACTTCTTTGTTTATTTTGCACTTTATCAAGATCTACTCTTTCAATATAACAGTTATATTCTGTTCATTCTTCATAAAAGCATTGTCCAATAGAACTTTCTGTAATGATAAAAGTATTCTAGAGTTGAGCTGTCCAATTTGGTAGCCACTAGCCACATTTGGCTACTCAGCACCTGAACTGTGGCTAGAATGACTAAGAAACTAGATTTTAATTTTTATTTAGTTCTATCAATTTAAATTTAAGTAGCTCTCTGTGGCTAAGGGCTACCATATTGGACAAGTTATTCTCAAAGGTACATGTGTACTGACTGATGTAGTTACAGTGCCCAAAGATCTGAAAGGCATTGAAGTTCTCTGTAAAATGTTGCCTTGAAATATAGATCAATGGAACAGGAGAGAAAGCCCAGAGATAAACCCACACACATATGGTCACCTTATCTTTGATGAAGGAGGCAAGCATATACAGTGGAGAAAAGACAGCCTCTTCAATAAGTGGTGCTGGGAAAACTGGACAGGTACATGTAAAAGTATGAAATTAGAACACTCCCTGACACCATACACAAAAATAAACTCAAAATGGATTAAAGACCTAAGTGTAAAGCCAGACACTATCAAACTCTTAGAGGAAAACATAGGCAGAACACTCTATGACATACATCACAGCAAGATCCTTTTTGACCCAGCTCCTAGAGAAATGGAAATAAAAACAAAAATAAACAAATGGGACCTAATGAAACTTAAAAGCTTTTGCACAGCAAAGGAAACCATAAACAAGACCAAAAGACAACCCTCAGAATGGGAGAAAATATTTGCAAATGAAGCAACTGACAAAGGATTAATCTCCAAGATTTACAAGCAGCTCATGCAGCTCAATAACAAAAAAACAAACAACCCAATCCAAAAATGGGCAGAAGACCTAAACAGACATTTCTCCAAAGAAGGTATACAGATGGCCTACAGACACATGAAAGAATGCTCAACATCATTAATCATTAGAGAAATGCAAATCAAAACTACAATGAGGTATCATCTCACAGTGGTCAGAATGGCCATCATCAAAAAATCTACAAACAATAAATGCTGGAGAGGGTGTGGAGAAAAGGGAACCCTCTTGCACTGTTGGTGGGAATGTAAATTGATACAGCCACTATGGAGAACAGTATGGAGGTTCCTTAAAAAACTACGAATAGAACTACCATACGACCCAGCAATCCCACTACTGGGCATATACCCGGAGAAAACCATAGGTCAAAAAGAGTCATGTACCAAAATGTTCATTGAAGCTCTATTTACAATAGCCAGGACATGGAAGCAACCTAAATGTCCATCGACAGATGAATGGATAAAGAAGATGTGGCACATATATACAATGGAATATTACTCAGCCATAAAAAGAAATGAAATGGAGGTATTTGTAAATGAGGTGGATGGAGTTAGAGTCTGTCATACAGAGTGAAGTAAGTCAGAAAGAGAAAAACAAATACAGTATGCTAACACATATATACGGAATCTAAGGGAAAAAAAAAAAAAAAAGGCCATGAAGAACCTAGTGGCAAGACAGGAATAAAGACACAGACCTACTAGAGAATGGACTTGAGGATATGGGGAGGGGGTGGGGTGAGATGTGACAGGGTAAGAGAGTGTCATGGACATATATACACTACCAAATGTAAAATAGATAGCTAGTGGGAAGCAGCCGCATAGCACAGGGAGATCAGCTCGGTGCTTTGTGACCACCTAGAGGGGTGGGATGGGGAGGGTGGGAGGGAGGGAGATGCAAGAGGGAAGAGAAATGGGAACATATTGTATATGTATAACTGATTCACTTTGTTATAAAGCAGAAGCTAACACACCATTGTAAGGCAATTATACTTCAATAAAGATGTTTTAAAAAAAATGTTGCCTTGGCTCTAGAAGGTGAATTAATACACTATTTTCCCATGCAAATATACTTGGCTTTATTGGATAGCACACATTTTTAACCTCTACATCTCAGTCTCTGTAGGGAAGCTCATGACTTTTCTTTCCTCATTTCTCATAAGGCCACGGGGTCTCATTCCAGAGCAGTCAAACACTTACAACACTCATTGTTCCTTCAGTCATTTTTACTTGTGCTTAATGCACTGGGAAAGCCATTGGTGATGAAAACTGTGTAGTTCCTACCTTCATGGAATTTACTTCCTGCTTCAGAGGTCTTCTACCCTGTGAGCCTCAAGGAAAACCAGGTTAAGTAGTTCTACTCTAGACCTCAAGGAGAAACTTGTACTCTTCCCCTTCTACCTCTTTCTTCCTCTCCCTTTCCTTCACTCAGTATCCTTATCCTTAGGCTAGTCTTCATGGATTTTATTTTTCATCACAGTGGTACAATCTAAAGCAAAGTTTCTGCAGGCTCTTTGATGAACATTCAGTTCACACAATCATAAATTTTATATCAATTTAAAATTCAGTTATCAAAATTTTAAATAAAACTCCTAGTATTGAAAATCATACATTATAATGAGTACATTATTTCAGTGATATTATTTACAAACTGTGATAGTACATGTGTTTACTTCTTGATCAGTGGAGTCAGCTTGACTCATAGGTCAGTTGATTCCATCCTAAATGGAATAAAACATAGTAGTTAAAAGCAGGGTGCATTTCTTAGTTCTCTCTCGCATGTGTTGTTTTGTTTTCCTTTAATTTGCTTTGTTTTCCTCAGTTCTTTTTTTTTTTTTTCATTGCTCATAGCAGCTTTAACTGTAAGAGCCCAAATTTGGAAACAGCCCAGATGTCCTTCAACAAGTAAATGGTTAAATAAACTGTAGTATGTCCCTACAATGGAATACTGTTCAGCTAAAAAATAAAATAAAATTTAAAAAGAACAAACTACTGATACATGTAACAACTTGGATCTCAGGGCATTATGGTGAGTGAGAAAAAAAACAATCTCAAAAAGTTACATAATGTATATTTCAGTTTATGCATCATTCTTGAAAAGACAAAGTTAAAGAAATAGAGAACAGATCAGTGGTTAAGGAAGGAGGGAGGTGTGACTTTAAAATGGTATCTCCAGGGACTTCCTTTGTGGTGACATTAACAATTCTATATCTTGATTAGGATGTTGGTTATATGAATCTAAACATGATAAAAATACATAAAGCTATACACAAAGACATATCAAAAAAGGAATTTGTGCAAAAACTGGTAAAATTGGAATAAAGTCTGTAGGATAATTAATTGTATTTCATCAATGTCAATTTCCTGGTTTTGATCATGTATGTACTGTAGTAATCTAAGATGTTACCACTGAGGGACATTAAGTGATGGGTACATGGGACCCTTCTGCAATATTTTTACAAGTTCTGGAGTCTATAATTATTTCAGGATAAAAGTTTTAAAGCATAATTAATTGTATAATTTTTTGAATACTAGAAAAACCAGAAAATGTAATTTAGAAAAATATATATATACCATAGCAATAAAGCATACATATTACCTTAATAATAACTATAAAAATATACTGAAGGGAAAATAAATCTATAAGACAGTTAAGAGAGAAAATTTTAAACCTTTTCTTTTTAAATTTATTTATTTATTTTTGGCTGTGTTGGGTCTTCATTGCTGCACAGGGCTTTCTCTAGTTGCAGCGAGTGGAGGCTACTCTTTGTTGCAGTGCATGGACTTCTCATTGTGGTGACTTCTCTTGTTGCAGAGCATGGGCTCTAGGTGTGCGGGCTTCAGTAGTTGTGGCTCGCAGGCTCTAGAGCGCAGGCTCAGTAGTTGTGGCACACTGGCTTAGTTCCTCCGTGGATATGACTGTATTCTTGCCAAAAATCAAATCTGCACCTCATCAAGCTTCTAGATCAAATTTCCAGTTTGTAGGAACTACAGGGGACAGAGGAACATGCTAGTGACACCACAGAATGCAATAAGCAAATCCAGACTATAGGAAATTCTACCAAATAAACAGCTCATTTCCCTCCACAAATATATGGCAAGGGAGAAAAAAAGAGGGAAGAGAAACCTGTGATTTACTGTAAGAGATTTAAAAGACATATCAACAAAATGCAATGTACAAACACTTTGGGGTTCTGATTTGAAAAAAAATGTAAAACAAATTTTTTAAATTGTGAGACAATTAGGAAAGCTTGAATACTAAGAATTTGATCATATTAAAGAATTACTGTTAGTTCTTTTAGGCATGACAATGGTATGGTAGAAACCTTTTAGAGATACATACTGAAGTATTTACAAATAAAGGATATGATCCATGGGATGTTTCAAAATAATCTAGTTGAAAAATGTAAACCATATATAGATAAACCATATTTGGTCATGTTTGATAATTACTGAGGCTGGGTAATAGGTATATGTAGATTTATTATAATGTTCTCACTACTTTCATGTATGTTTTAATATTTCCATGATAAACAGTGTAAAAAGAGGGAGAAAACAGGCAGAAAAGAATAACGGAAACAGTCTAAGGTTGTGGTTAAGAATGCACCTCTCGGGCTTCCCTGGTGGCGCAGTGGTTGAGAATCTGCCTGCCAATGCAGGGGACACGGGTTCGAGCCCTGGTCTGGGAAGATCCCACATGCCGCGGAGCAACTAGGCCCGTGAGCCACAATTACTGAGCCTGCGCGTCTGGAGCCGGTGCTCCGCAACAGGAGAGGCCGCGATAGTGAGAGGCCTGCGCACCGCAATGAAGAGTGGCCCCCACTTGCCACAACTAGAGAAAGCCCTCGCACAGAAACGAAGACCCAACACAGTCATAAATAAATAAGTAAATAATAAATAAAATTAAAAAAAAAAAAGAAAAAAAAAAGAATGCACCTCTCTAATCGACTGCCTGAGATTGAATTCCAGCTCTCCTACTTATTAGCTGAGTGACCAGAGCAAGTACTAAATTTTCTTGTGCCTCAGTTTCCTCATTTGTTCAATGGGGTAATAATGGTACTTGTCTAACAAAGTTGCTGAGAGTCAGTGAATTAATACACATGAAGCACTTAAAACAGTGACACATACCTATATATGCTAATACACGTTAGCTATTTAATGAGAAGTTATCCTAATAACAAGGAATTAATTTTGAAGCTCAGCTGGAAAACGTTCCAACACTAATCATTTCATAGTAGCTTCCTGAAGTCTTGAAATGAGTATGATTTTGAGACCAAATGTGGGCACAGCAAAAGATAACTTAGACTTCGGTCTGCAAGGGTGGGGAAAGTGGATGCATGTGGAGATATTTACCAACTCTCTTCTGTGAAGCCCAAGAACCAATGACAGGACAGTTTCCATAAAATTACAGGATTTTGTTACTGGAATCTACTTTATCCTTTTCTTTTACTGAGGTGATAACTGGGGCCCAGAGAGGTCAAGTAATTTGTTAAAAATCACACAACTGGCAATTAAACAGTCCCTAGAATCCAGATCTCAAGATTCCAGTAAGACAAGTTATGTGTTTCTTATATCCCAGCATGGCATGTGTGGGAAAGTCCATTCATCCATGAAATCAATTATGACTAGAGCTGTAAAGTACCTTATTTGGGGATTTCCCTAAATATTGGGAAACAGAGAAAGGAATAAGTGTGGTAGGGCTGAATAGATCTAGAACAGACAACCGGACCATCATTTCTGGGTTTTTAGGAAACCAAATCATTCCCTGCCATTCAATCCTTTGTTTTACAGGATCAAGTTTCCAAAGGATTTTATAGGTCAAACCTTAGGCAGTAGTGCCCAAAGGTCCTACTTCAGGTCTCCGGTTTTCTTCATGGCTGATGAGACCCCTCCAAAAACTCAAAAATGACAGTGGTGTGGATCATTTTTGAGGTCTATTCAGAGACATCTGAAAATATCATTTATTTCCCTTGAAATAAAGGGAACATTTATTTTATTTGAGAGTGTCCTAACAGTTCACAGGGAACATCCAAAGTAAGCATATTCTTTCCCAAAAACAGTTTTCAAGAAGGGTGTATATTTCTTGCACTGCCAAGAACAAAGCTTTCATCTGTGAGGGACTTGAGAGCTAAAGTGTATTTCAAAGACATATTAAACTTATGTCCTAATAGGTCAATTATTCTTGAGAAATTTCAGTGGCTGAATTGAAGAAATGTTCACAAGGAAATTAAAAATTAAAGTTGGTATTCAAAATTTTGCCTTTTAAATGCTCTGTTAATCAAAATGGGCCTTTACAAAAATCAGTCAATGTTTTTTATGTCCCCTCATCATGTAAATTGTTGATGGGGAAGAAAACCATGAAGCAGTTACTACTCTTAGCTACCATTTGCAGAGAGGGAAGCATTTTGTAAACTAAGCAGTAATTTCAACAAAGTAGTTTAGTGTCTTAAAGACAAATTTTTCAATAGCAAATATGCCTACAAAAGGACCACTGTTCTAGTAATTATTGAACTACTTGTGGTCCCCTTAACATCATGTCTTTCCTTATGCCTTTTCACATATTTGTGGTTATTCTTTGCTACTATACTAAAATTTGATAAGCAGTGATTTATTAAAGGTTAGTTACAGTGTGGAACTTGAAATCCTATCAAACTTTTCACACTCTATTACATTAAAATCCATTGGTCTGTCTTGCACTTTGAGGAGATTTTTCACTCATGTCCAACTTTGTAACATCATAGATTGGTAATTTGGAACATACTGGTTTACTTAGTTATGCAGGTCTTCCAAATGCTGGCACAAGGTCACATTTATTAATATCACCACCAAGCACCAACTTCATCAGAAAAGTCTTTAAATATTGGGAAGCTGTCAAACTCATGGTGGTGGATAAAATTTTCCAAGATTCGAATTTTCTCTTTAAAACTTTAATTTTATCATTGGCACCAGATACTTGTTTTCCCCAAAGTGACATACTTCACTCGCTTTTGAGAAAATGTCTGCCAAATACCCAAGTCTGAATAACCATAGTGTGTCATTCCTTCTTTCAAATTAAAAGAAAAATGTGTATCATGAATAAAACATTGAGTTCAACTCACAACTCAAATTATCGCACAAGTGCTTTTCCTCAAAAATAAGAAGTCATTGCATTTTATTCTGTACGGAAGTGTTTTATGCGTCCTTCCCATTTCATTACACAGAATATTTAAAAGACTTGTACTAGCTTTGCCTGTTTTGTTTGTTTTATTTACTGTGACTACTAATACAGTTTGGTGCCACTGCACTGATTCATGCTAAAGGACTGGCAGTTTTACCCATCAATGCTTTTGTACCATAAGTGCATTATTATGAAAATACTTTTGACCTCATGGACTCCTGATAGGATCTCAGGGGCCTCCAAGACTCTGCCGATTGCCGATGATGCTTTGAAAACTCCTGCCCTATAGTATATTAATTCTGATAGAGTATGATTTGAAATAAAGATTACGGGAGAGTGGCAAGGAAGAAAAAGCTTAGGCTCTGAAAAGGAGAGCTTAATTCCTATTTGGTTTATGTTCAAAGTAACCTTGAATGGAGGATACTTAAAGGAGAGTATCTTAGGGGCAGGCTATAAACCTTATCACTGCAGTTAATGAAGGAATCGAATGAATAAAAATCTAATATAAAATAAGAAACTAAATTAAATGATAAAAGCATTTTGCATTTGAAATGTGAAAAATACATTTGGATTCTCCCTGTTATTACTTCCTTACTACCATGGGAATAATCTTGATTAGACAATACTTCACTGGGCAAATTTAGGAAAGCTCTTGTAGAGTATACAAGAATGAGAATTCTGTTTTCTACAATTGAACTTTAATGTTTCAAAGAAATGTAAATCTGTGGCTTCAACTTATCAGTATTAGATAGCAACTAACCTCAGCATTTGGGGAAAATTTACCCGCAAAGTAATGTAAGATATAAAGCCAATTTTAGGGCAAATGTACCTAGCTTGATAAGATAGGTGTGTGGATCAACTGGAAAGTACATTTTTGCACATAGACACATTAAATATTTATCAAGAAAACTTGGTTTTGAAAAGATTTCTCAGGTGAACTTTTGTCAAGCAGGTAATCACTTCTTATTTTTTAAAACTTTTACGGGTTGTCTTTTCTAGGTACAAAAGTAAAGCCTTTGCCTTGTATGTAGAATGTGTTTTACATTTTTTTTTTTCTAGTAGAAAAAAGGAAAGAAACAAAGGGGGGAAAGACAATAGAAAATTTCTCCTAATGCCACATTACTATTTTGTACATTTTGGGTCTTTTTAAGAGAAAAATACACATTCACTGTAAAAAAAAAAAAAAAAAAAAAAGGAAATAGACAAATAAAAGTTGACATAAGAAAATAGGAATAATAAAAAAGTGGTAATCACTGTTAAAATTCTCTCTCTCTTTCTCTCTCTCTCTCTCGTTAAACTAACTAATTAAATATTATGAACTCAGTAGGAATACAAGCATGAAAGAGTTTTGTATTTTTTTTCCTCGTCATTGCCTTCAACTAAGCTAGGGAATAGCTTTATTTTCTATCTCACATTGATATATAGAAGACACAAAGTTTTTCCATTTTAATCTCACAGCCAGTGTGCACTTCAGAACCTCCTGCCCCCCAGGTCCAGCCAGGTGAACAAAACTTGAAGTTGACTGGAGAGGGTGTTCTCTACAGCTTCACTCCTTCACTATTTTCCACTTTCCCCAACTATGGTCATTGCTAAGGTACTTTCTTGTGTTTTTGTTCTTCTTGCTTGCTCTTTCTCCATATGGAAAAGTTAATATTATCTAAGTGTTTTTTTTTATGTCTTTAAAATTTTTTGAGCACAATTTTAATGCCTATGTATTACACCATCTGTCACATGATTATTCCATAACTCTCCATTATTGTTGTGTTCATAATTCTGACTTCCACTCATCAGATTTTTTTTTAAGCAGGTACACTCAATGTGCATTGAAACCCTAGAGCACCCTTCTGTGAATTACTCCTTCCCTATAAAACCTCAAGAGTTTTGCTGAGTGTTACATAAGAAAAAATTTAGTATCAAAAAGGGAAAGTAAAAAAAAAAAATCACTTTTAAAATTGCATCCAAAAAAAAAAAGTACTTAGGAATAAACATAACCAAGGAGGTGAAAGACTTATACGCTGAGAACTATCAAACAATGATAAAGGAAATTGAAGATGATTCAAAGAAGTGGAAAGATATCCCATGCTCTGGGATTGGAAGAACTAATATTGTTAAAATTGCCATACTACTCAAAGTGATCTACAGATTTAATGTGATCCCTATTAAATTACCCATGACATTTTTCACAGAACTAGAACAAATAATCCTAACATTAATATGGAATCATAAAAGACCCAGAATTGTCAAAGCAATGCTGAGGAAAAAGAACAAAGCTGGAGACGTAACCCTCCCAGACTTCAGACAATACTACAAAGCTACAGTGATCAAAATACCATGGTATTGGCACAAAAACAGACATATGAATCAATGGAACAGAAGAGAGAGCCCAGAAATAAACCCATACACTTATGGTCAGTCTTCAGCAAAGGAGGCAAGAATATACAGTGGAGAAAAGACATTCTCTTCAGCAAAAGGTGTTGGGAAAGCTGTACAGCCTCATGTAAATCAATGAAGTTAGAACATTCCCTCACATAATGCACAAAAATAAACTCAGAATGGCTTAAAGATTTAAATATAAGACATGACACCATAAAACTCCTAGAAGAGAACATAGGCAAAATATTCACAGACATAAATCTTAGTAATATTTTCTTAGGTCAGTCTCCCAAGGCAAAGAAATAAAAGCAAAAATAAACAAATGAGACCTAATCGAACTCATAAGACTTTGCACAGCAAAGGAAATCATAAAATGAAAAGACAGCCTATGGAGTGGGAGAAAATATTGCAAATAATGCGACCAACAAGGGCTTAATTTCCAAAATATACAGACAGCTCACACAACTCAAAATCAAAAAAAAAAAAAAAAAAAAAAAAATACAACCCAGTCAAAAAATGACAGAAGACCTAAACAGACATTTATCTAAAGAAGACATACAGATGACCAACAGGCACATGATAAGATGCTCACCATCTCTAATTATTAGAAAAATGCAAATAAAAACTAAAATGAGGTATCACCTCATTGGCCTCAAATAGCCATCATTAAAAAGTCTACAAATGATAAATCCTGGAGAGGATGTAGAGAAAAGGAAATTCTCCTACTCTGTTGCTGGGAATGTAAATTGGTGCAGTCACTGTGGAAAACAGTATGGAAGTTCCTTAAAAAACTGAAAATAGAGTTATCATATGATCCAGCCATCCCACTCCTGGGCATAGATCCAGAGAAACCTCTAATTCAAAAAGATACATGCACCTCTATGTTCATAGCAGCACTATTTACAATAGCCAAGACATGGAAGCAACCTAAATGTTCATTGACAGAGGACTGGATAAAGAAGGTGTGGTATATATGTGTATGTGTGTGTGTGTATATATATATATATATATATATATATATATAATGGAATACTACTCAGCCATATAAATGAATGAAATAATGCCATTTGCAGCAACATTGATGTACCTAGAGATTATCATACTAAGTGAAATAAGTCAGACAAGGCCAAATAGCATATGATATCACTAATATGTGGAAACTAAAAACTGATACAAATGAACTTATTTACAAAACAGAAACAGACTCACAGACATAGGAAACAAACTTATAGTTACCAAAGGGGAAAGGCAGGGAGGGATAAATTAGGAGTTAAATTAGTAAGTACAAACTACTGTATATAAAGTAGATAAACAACAAGGTCCTACTGTATAGCACAGGGAACTATATTCAATATCTTGCAATAAACTAAAATGGAAAAGAATCTGAAAAAGAAAATATGTATAACTGAATTGCTTTACTGTACACCAGAAACTAACACAACATTGTAAATCAACTATACTTCAATTTAAAAAAATAAAAAAAGCTGATCTTTGTCCCTGGTTCCTGGGAGGGAACCTCTAAATCCTTAGAATTTCCTGAGTGGTAGGAGTGTCTTTGTTACCCATGGTGGCCCCCTGGGACTACACTGAATTTATGCTAACAAAGTGACTCATGCTAGCCCCTAGATAGTTTCCGGCCATGAGAGAAAAACTAACTATGTTACCAGAGGGCTGCAGGAAAGGAAGTGGGGCTGGAGATCCAGTTGAATCACATGCCCAATGATTCAATCAATCATGCCTATATAATGAAACCCCAATAAAACTCTGGACACAAAAGGTCAGCTGAGTTTCTTTGTGTGATACACATCGATGTAGGGAGACACTTCTATAGTGTTCAAAGCAATAGAGACATCAAGAGTGATGTGCAGTGCAAGGTGTCCACTCCATTAGATATATTAATTATGAAGATCTTTGCCCAGTCTAAGAAAAAAAAAAAATTAAATGAGTGGTAAAGGTTAAAGATAGATATTTAGGGGTTGAGCAGTATAGGGGAGGAAAAATTTTCCTCTACCCATCTAGGTTCTTTTGGCTGGCTTATTAATTAAATTGATATAAGACAGATTAACAGAAAAACAAATTTAATTACATATGTATGGGATCCCCTTAAGAATATTAGACCCAAGGGCAAATCAGGTAGTAGAGGTTTATATGCCATCCTGAACTAAGGAAGGGATAGGGGCCTGGGACTTCTAAGGGGAGGAGGGTAATTCACAGGACTATAAGAGCAGATAGTTGATAATCAGATGTTTGCTCTGCCATACAGATATGTCATTCAGATAAAAGTTATCTCTTGTAGTAGCTCTCTCTCTCCCTGAGCCAGGCTCCCTATCTAAATTTTTTTAGGTATTTAAGGGAGAGGTAAAATGTTTTTTTGTTTTGTTTTGTTTGTTTGTATGAGTCTGCTGGGTCTTGATTGCCTTCAGCTCAAAATAATCCATATGCCAAAAGTGGTATATTTGGGTGTCATGTATTTTACTCCCCTTCAACAGAAAATTGAGAATCAAAGTATGGATAGTGTGAATGTGAGTTAATTTTTCTAGAATCTCAGTTGAAGGAGACAAGGTGAGTGGTAGAGAGACAGAGGGCTAAGGAAGGGGCTTTAAATGGAGAATTGTGCGTGTTTGTATGATGATTGGAAGGCAACAATGGAGAAAGAATACAAAAGAGAGAGGATAGTTAATGAATTAACTTCTCTAAAGAGGACACTGGAATAGGAAACAGGTAACTGAGTTGATTTAAGAAAAAAGGTAGGACAACACTCCTCTGAGATTATTGAGCTTTTCTCTAGAAATATTCATCAGATTGAGTTTATTCATCGTCATTAAATAGATTACTTAATCCTGTCCAGGACATCATACTTCAGACCCCTGCTACAGGGTTGCTCCCAGCAAGTTATTGTAGTTGCTACTGACAGCCCCCTCAGTAAGATGATGTGATCTATACATCCTCCTGGGCCTAGAGTCCATCATCACTTCCAGGATGGTTCTAGCCATTCTCCCCACCAAACTAATTCCTAGTTGCTTAGGGCCACCAGGACATTCTGGTTTCCTTCGTTTAGTTCTATTGAGCATCAGAGGCATTAAAGCAAATTATCCAGTAGAGTCCTGTTTCCCTCATGAAGGTGCATTCCAGTAATTTTCCTAGGGAGTGTCACTTCCTCTTTGTGTGTGTGCTATCTGGGATAGGCAGGAATAGGAACTCATTCTCCTGATAAATGGAATCATATTCTAAAGGCCCACTGGAAATAGTTCTTGAAAAACATTGTGATGAATTATGTGTAAATGAATCAGAAATATAAGGATTGGATTTCCCTGGAAATACATATGAGCTGAAAAATGAAGGGAGGGAAAAATTTCCAGTTCCTTAAGGAAGAACTGGACTGGACTGCCAAAAATGACAATCTGTTTTTCCAGCACTCAAATGTCATTTGAACTCCCTGCCTTTCATTTTCAGGCACCTGACAAAAAATAGGATACTCAGAAGCTTTTTCTGCACCCTGAAGTATGACTTTATTAATTCAATTAACTATTAATTCAATTAACAGGCTTTCTTCCTGGACCGTAGTTACAAAAACTAAAGAGACACCTAGAGTCTTACAAGAATAGCTAATGAAGCAGTGGGGGGCAGGCAGCACTCATGAAGTACTGAAGGTCTGATGAGCCTTTGCTCACAGGCTTCTCGCAGGGCCCTACGGGACTACAATACCACTCAAAGTTAACAGGGAGAAGCTTCCACCCGTGACAAAGCCTGCTTTTGTAGAGGTAAAAGTGTGGGCAATGAGGTAAGGGGAGCACAAGACGTGCCCTTTTCCTGCTGGTTCACTTGTACCGTTCCTCTTACTAAAAGTAGGATCATTCTTTACCCAGATACTCTAATAATAGAGAGAAGAACAGCTGCTCCCTGGGCTTGAGTGACTAAGTGTATCAACTATCTTTGTGATGTAACATATTACACAAAATTTAGTAGCTTAAAATTTCTCAATATCCTATGGTTTGCCTAAGAGGTCCTCCAGGCCTTGGCCGGCTCACCTGGGGCTTAAGGGTCTAGGACGGCCTCACTTAACATCTCTGGGCTGTGGTTAATTTCTGTTTCCTTAGTCTTCCATTCCTATATGTTCCAAGTTATATGTAATAACATCTATTAATTTTTTGTATATGGGCAGCTATTTTTTATCTCATATCATTTTTCTTTAATGTTTATGTAATTAGATTCATGATGTTTTTTATTCTTATTTTATTTAGTAAAAATTATACTGTTAGAGTTTTCCCATCTTTAAAAATTCTGCAAAACGTAATTGTAATAGCTGCATAATATGCTTTAATTTTAGGTATGCCTCTTAGTTGAGTCAGTCATTTTTCTTCTGTTGATAGTTGCATTATTCTTATGTTTCACAGTATAAATAATACTGTGATGAATATCTTTGTAAACAAAATTTGGATTGAATCTCTCTTTTCAATCTCTTGAATTGTGATTGTTGTGTCACAGGGTATGAACTCTCCAAGGATTTATGTTTCCGAATTACGGGGCAGAAAGGTCCAAATGTGTGTTCCCAGCAGCACTGGATGACAGGGTCTGAGTATAGCCCCATACAGTGCTCTCCTGCAGGGCTGCTGGGAACATACATTTCGATAAGCAAAAAAAAAAAAAAAGAAGAAGGGAGGAGTGCTTTGTTTTAATTTTCATCATTTTGATTATTGGTCAGTTTGAACACTTAAAATATATTTATTGTCCTTTCCTTTTGCCATAAATTGTATCTTCATGACCTTTCACTTTTTTATATTGAATTTTAGCCTTTTTATCACTGTTTTGTAAAGCCTCTTTATATAAGGCTACTGACCCACCTTTGTCATATCTATGGTATATTTTCCCTTAGATTGTTATTCACATTTTATGTTTTTGGTGGTATTTCAAATTTGTAGGTGCATAAAGCTACCAATATTTTACCTTTTGATTTTTTCTATTATTTTTATACTCAGATCTTCTTCCATTCAGAGGTCAGAAATTTGCTCATTTTTTCTGCTGTTATTTTTTTAAACATTGACCTCTCTAATCCAACTTAAATTTCTTTTGCTGTGCTGTGTGAGTTTAAACTCCAAACTAATTTTCCCCTGAATAACTAGTTTTGCCTGCACTCTGTATTGACTACTTCATACCTTCTCTGGGGTCTTGTGTTGCATCCTGTATCATAAGCTAATCTCTCATATCCAATTGTCTACATCCCTACTAGAACATATGCATAATTAATGTATAAAAACTAAACTCCTTATCTTCTATACCGTCCTTGCTCTGTGCCCCCTCCCCAGGCATTCCCTTCAGAATGGGATGTCCATCCTTCTATTTGTTCATGATTTCTCTCTTTCTCTCACACCTCCACATCCAATCCATCACCTAATACAGATGCCCTACTTTGAAAATAAAGTCAGAATCTGACCACTGTTCCTACCTGTACTGTGTTCACTCTGGTTCAGCAACATCATCTCTTGCTTGAATTATTACAACCACCGCTTAACTGTTCTATGTACTTATTTGCATTAGGCCAATTTCAGACTATTCTCAAAAGACCATCAGGATGATAGGTCAGATCACATCCTTCTTCTACCCAAATCTTCTGATGGCTTCCCTTCTCACACATAGTAACAGTGAGGTGCCTATACTAGTCTATAGGTCCCCCTCTCACCTCCTGTCCTAATGATTGACCCCTTCCTCACTTATGTCCAACTACAGTGGTGCCAACTACAAACTGGCACTTGCCATCTACCTCTAAAAGGATCAAATTATGAGCCTCTGAAGCTGCTGACCTTCAACACCCCCCGAAAGGAGTTCAAGGTGGAGATCAGGAATGAGGCACTCTGTGCTCTCGGAAAAACTGGCAGAATAGGTCTTCAGACAGCTAGATATTTTCAGGAGAAGATTTTATGAGCCCAATTCTTGCATCTCCTCGTATCTAGAAAAACACTAAAATCCTTCATGGTGACATCTGCTCCTTGTGACTAGCAATAACCTACACGAGACTAGCAGCAACATTCTGCAAAAAATATGTGCTTGATTGCGTGTACTCCCCCTTCACCAAAGTCACATATATATTGACCTTCCCCCTACCTCTTCGGAGCAGTTTCTCAGAGCTGTCTGAAATGCTATGTCCGGGGCTATAGTCCTTATTTTGCCCCAAATAAAATTTAACTCACAACTCTCACATTGTGCTTTTTTTTTTTTTTTTTCAGTTGACAGTGGTCTCTTTGAGAAGTCCAATCATGCTCTGGCCCCAGAGCCTATACACTTGCTGTTTCCCCTACTGGAATGCCTGTCCCCCAGGTAGATGCATGGCTCCCACTCTCCTTTTAGGTCTTTGCCTAAATATCACTTTCTCACTGAAGCATTTGCTATCCACATTATTTAAAACTGCAAATTACACCCACTCCTCTTATGCCCAAAATCTCTGCCCTCCTCCTCTACCTTGTTTTTTTTTTTTTTTTTTTGCATCATTTATAACCAAATGACATCCTACATTTTGATTTTACTTGTTTATTGTCTATCTTCCCATACTAGAAGATGACCATGAGGGTAGTAATGTTATCTTCAGTCTCTAAATTTTTATACTTCATAATCCCATCAACATATTGTTTAATGTTTTCATCTTAATGCTTTGAAAAAAAAAAGAGCTCTAAGTGCTTTACTAGATCATACTTTTGGAGAGTCTTTTTTGTTTATTTGCTCTTATTGAATGTAGATGAATTTCTGTATTTTGTATCTACTTTTGAAATTTGGTGGTATGGAAGGCTGGAAAAATTATTATACAATGTGCTGTGCCCTACATATTACATAAGTCTTTTAAAAATAAAAACTTGAGGGTAGAGTACCAAGAGTATTACAGACTTTTCATATTTAAAAACTTCTATGGGAGAATCT
Source organism: Balaenoptera ricei (assembly GCF_028023285.1). Classification (NCBI taxonomy): domain Eukaryota; kingdom Metazoa; phylum Chordata; class Mammalia; order Artiodactyla; family Balaenopteridae; genus Balaenoptera; species Balaenoptera ricei. Next base: position 133,136,092 of record NC_082639.1, read on the forward strand.
TGAGTCTCTTTGCAATAATTCTCAAATTTTACTATAAAAGAGAATGCAATTGATTGTGTGCTATAATTGTTTATGGAATTTCCACCTTTTCCCATTATAAGAATTTTGTTCTAAATTCAGTGATATGTCCTAAGAATACCATATCTAAATGAAAATGTGATATAACTAGTCCCTTCCCCCACAACCACCACCCCATCAAATTTCCACTTTTCCAGAAAGAGAACTTAAAAAATTAAGGCCTATTGTTTGGACAATTTTCCTTAATGTGAAGGTAGAAAGTTTTGGGTTCTTTTTTTATAAAAACATGGCATAATTATTCAGCTGTAGTTTTAAAGAAATGTTCTTATTAATTAAAAGTTTAAAATAACTAAATAAAAAATCAAATACAATGGAACTAAACTATAATGCACATGCTGGGGATGGGGTCAGCATCCTGCTTTCCAGTTGATTTTTCCAGTAGGTATGGTTTTCCATTAGGCGTTATTTTTAGCTGCATACATTACCCATTCCTATAATTAAATGCTAGGTAATAAAAGAATCTGAATGGTTCCTGCTCATCTTAACCACGTCCTTTCCATTTTGAAACACAATGAAAAGAGAAAAAAGGGAGGAACATGGAGGGGAAAACAGGGATGTTTCTTTAGGACAGTTTATAAACATGGGAAGGTGGACTTCTTAATGTTTTCATTAATAAGAAAACAATGTCTCCTCTCCCTCTTCTCCTCTCTCAGATCCCTCCCCCCAACTGCCTTCCTGTTCTTTCAAGCTTCCATCATTCAATCCAAAAAGTGAAGCTTCTCTAGTTCCTCAGCTGTACATTTGAGATTCACTACGAGATAGTGTCAAAATGTATTTTATCATAAGATCTACAAATAATTTTCTGACAAATCTATGATACCGTACATGTGTAACATAAAATCACAACCATGGAAACTGTTACTTTGGAAAACTATGCCTAAATCTAAGTATAATTGGAGCTTTAAAATTTTTTCCAGTAATAATGCTTGTTAATTGTTCACTTATTTTGTCAAGCAGAAAATCTATAATTGATACCACAGATTTAAGCAAAATTTATGAGAAAATTATTTCAAACTAAGGCAATGCTCTCCATGAGCCTAACTTTTATCTGCAAATTAGGAAAGACTGTTTTGATTCAATCAGTGATCAGACCCCTGGATCATTGCTGCAGAAAGCGCAAGGAGTTCACTGTAACAGCCTAGGATGTAGAGGGTGCTAGCTAATACATGTTAATAGATGCTATAGGATAAAAGCGTCCCATAATCAAATAAGATTGGAAAATGCTAGGTTAAAGAAAGTTAAATACATTTCTGAGAGTATCTCAGGGGTACTCTGCTATTTAATATGCAAAAGTGCAATATGAATTTGCAAAAGGAGGCAGGGACTATAGAGGCTTTTGTTCATGGAGCATGTCCTTACGCTGGAAGTCACAGAGGGAAATACTCTCAGACTCTGGCAGGTAATTCACCAGTTTAGGGAAAAAACCCTAATTTCCTATCATAACTTTTTACAACACATTACAATATACAATTTATCTAAGAGAAATAGAATTATAGGAAGTTAAGCATGAAAAAACTATGGTAACATTATTTATCTATTTATCTATTTATTTCCCCAGATGTCAAAGATATTCTTGGAATTTAATAAGAATAAAAAAAAGGCTTGCTGCCTCAGAGAACAGAGAAGCAGCAGCTATGAAATGCTGGAGAAGAAATCAGCCTCAGGGTGTTGATCCAATGTCTGGTACAGGAAGGACAAGAAGGGGATGAGCGTGACCTCTTGTGGGCAGAACCTCCCTTATTTCACCTTTGTACACTCTTCTTCCAGAACCTCACACAGTGTCATGTACGTAAGGTGATAAAAGTCAGGATGCATGAGTAAAGGCTATTTTTCTAATCTCGACTTTATTCATTAACAAAGTTTTCCTAAAATTAAATCTTATTTGCTTGTGTATTTCTATCAGTTGGGATTTTGTTTGTCTGCAAGTGATAAAAACTGAAAGCAGGAGACTAGAAGTTTAATTATCTTTATGAAAAAAGCCTATATATCAATATACAAAGCTGCCAAGTCAGCTTCATGATTGTCAAGGCCCTTAGCACAGGGCTTCCACCTCATCGTCCAGTCTGCAGTGACCATGTCCTTTCTGCAGCCGATAGGAAAGAAGAAAGGAAAAACAAAGCAAGCGTCTCCATTTAAGGATGCTTCAAGAATTCGTAAATGAACTGTGATAAGGGAGGCTGGGAAAAGCAGTCCTATTCGAAGTCGCCATGGACTCAGCTTAAACTTGGGAATTCTATTATTATAGAAGAAGGAGGGAATGCCTCAGTATTTAATAAAGAAAAGTATATGAAAGAAAAATTTTAACGTACAATAAAGAAAATAAAAGTATATGAAAAACTGAGAGACAATGGCCAGCCAGAAGAAAATGCTTAGCTTGCATCTTTGGAAGTGCAATCAAATGTTTCTAGTGGGGACATCTGAATATCTCAAAAGCACCATTCAAAGAAAGATAATTTACTTCCCTCTTCATCTCTTCTTCTTTCCCACACTCTCTAAAGTATGTTAGGGAGTTGGGGAGGAGTTGAGTATGAAAAAGAAACATAATTTAGCCCCTTCTGGAAACTGCCAGACCACCACCAGCTCTAGCTTGGGGAGGAGAAGTTGTGATTTTGAGTGAAATCAGTAGCGTTATTACATAAAATTGGACAGTTTTTATTACTAAATTGTGATAGTTCTATTACTTAAAGTGATCATAGGACATTTGAGTAGCAACAGGAGATCAGAAATGATATATGTGTGCTTGAAGATTTTATCCAGGAGCAGGGAAAGAGTTTTCCTACTGAATAAAGTTTAAAGGAAAAATGAGAAATAAAAGTAAAGATTATTTGTCATTATATCTCATGAGTATTGCTTGTACACAGCCATGATGACAATAATTACCTCACAGGATTTTTGGTGAAGAATATGTTAAAAAAAAGGAATGCAAGAAAGCAGTAGAGAACAAGGTATAAAAAGCAACTAAATAAATGTTAGTTTCCTTCCCTTGTTTCATACTATTCATCCAGCAAACATGTATTGAATTCATACTATTTGCCAATTATGTTTTGCAGAATAAAGACATAAAAGGTGGGAAATCATTGAGAAAAGTAGAAATTAATTTGAAAAAAATCATATCTCAATTTTCCCTGTCTAAAGAGAATTCAATTTATCTGACTCACTGCCACCTGGGGGCAGCTGTTGAAACTTTAGACACAAGTCCCAGGAGGGCTCCAGCACTTGAGGCTTGGAATTTTAACCCCATTTTATTAACAGAGTCATTCTATAACATATTTCTTGAGTTTTATGAGATCATTTAGTTACTTTTCTGCTAAATGCTTTTGCCAGTCCAAATGGGTCCACACACAGATATGACAGGGTCTGAAACCATTTCCTGGGGTTATTGGGCTAGAGAGAAGCCACTTTCCATTGTGTCAACTGAAGGTGGAATTTTCAGTTTTCTCCATTAACATGATGAATTTCACTTGCCTTTTCAGCTTTCCTAGTTGTAATCTCTAATGAATACAAGTTTTATATTTAGTGACACCTAGTGGTTCCATGTGGTAATGAGAACACTTGCTTTGATGCTTTCTCTGGCTGCGTAACAGGCCAAGAGGGGCTAGGCTTGAGTTTGTTTCTCATTTTTACCCTTGTCAAATAGTCTGTAAGAAAAATTACTTTGTATCATAGTAGATCAGATTCTCCCATTCTTGCCTGTAAAATAGAATGATATTTGTGCTCCCATATCATCAGTGGGATGTCAGAAATTTCTGGAAGAGAGGTGCTATGTTCTTTCAAGTTGTTATAAATTGTAAAGCAACTCTCCTTCTCTCTGCTGGAATCTATGGAGGTGCTACTAACCAAGAGTGTGGAGGAAAGAAGACAGATAATGTCAAGTGTTTCATTTCCCTGACTGGAGCAGAGACATAGTATGGAGATTTTTAGGGAGGAAGAAGCCAATGACTCACATTTTTCTGTCTGGTTTGAACTTGTAATTTTTTAAAAGCAAAATAAAAAGCAGAATATGACATTCCAGATTTGAAAGCCATTTCAAAATCATTTTATAACAGACCCAATTGTGATTCAGCAGTTATTTATCTTACTCTTGTCTTTTGTTTTCTATCCACCCATAGATTATAAAAAATTGAGCAGAGTCAAGTGAGTTCCCAGGGAACAGAAGAATCCAACCCATTATGACTTTCTTCTTTCTTCCTAAGTTTTAAATAGAGAAAAACACAAAAATAATATAGTATGCACTCATGTTTACACATGTATACACATGTATACACACATATTTTCTTTAATAAAATAAATAAAAATATTATGGGAGGGCTTCCCTGGTGGTGCAGTGGTTGAGAATCCGCCTGCCAATGCAGGGGACACGGGTTCGAGCCCTGGTCTGGGAAGATCCCACATGCTGCAGAGCAACTGGGCCCGTGAGCCACAACTACTGAGCCTGCACGTCTGGAGCTTGTGCTCCGCAACAAGAGAGGCCGCAATAGTGAGAGGCCCGCGCACCGCGATGAAGAGTGGCCCCCGCTCGCCGCAACTAGAGAAAGCCCTCACACAGAAACGAAGACCCAACACAGCCATAAATAAATAAATAAATAAATAAATTTATTAAAAAAAAATATTATGGGAAAAGTTACTCTTATTTTATTATCTCATTCCAAATCCCCATCACTATCATGCATAAGGTGTTTATCCTTTCAGCTCATGTTTTGCAAAAATAATTTGCTTTCAATATATGCACATATCAAAAATATTAGTTGGTGTGTTTTATATGCTGTAATTATGTAAATATTATTGTTCTGTAGGTATCATTCTACAATTTGTTTTTTATAGCTATCCATGTATAGATATATAATCTTAGTCCATTATTTTAACTGCTGAGTTCCATTGTATAAAGAGATCACAATTTACTTGTCCATTCTCTTACTATAACACATTTTTTCCAATTTTTTTCCTACTAAAAGTAAGGTAGTGCAAGTACTTTTATAATGGTGGAGTAAGAACCTCTGAAAATCTATTCCTCCATAAAAGCAATGAGAACACAGGCAAAATCAACTTTTTTTGGAACTTGGGGAATTAACTGAATGTTTGCAATCATCTAAAAAGTGTTTATTTTTAAAAATGGGTGAAAACCCAAAACCCCAAAACCATAGTAGCTGTGAAAATCAGCAGCCTAGCCATTGCTAGAGAGGGCAGAATATGTTCATAGATCCCACAAATCCTCCAGGGAACCATCATTATTTGACTTTTTGTTATCGCCTTGAAAAAGTACCATTCATAGGGCCTGTCATTATTTTACCTGACTCAGAAGTCCTTCAGTGCAAACAGTCCTATTCTCAGAGCATTTGCCAAAACCAATCAGTGGCAGTTGTTTAACACTGTAGCTCCCAGAGGTGGCAACAACAGTTGGAGCAAATAAGAGGCTGACCAAAAAAGGAAAAATAGGGAAATGAGGTGCCCATAGGACGCTTTGAAAGCTCTGATCTATTTCTGGAAATCATGTTCAGAGCTCTGCCCACACCAAGGAAAGACATGAGAAGGTTCTAATCTCTTACCTCTGGGCAACATTAAGGCTCTGCAATCAGGAAGCAAAGACTAAGGCAGTGTTGTAAACTGCTGGAAGTATGGAAAGCATTCAATAACAACAACAATATACACACACACACGTACAAACACATGGAGCTCCTTGGCAAAGGTTGGGAGACTTACTGGTTCAAAACACTTTAAAAAAACCTCTATCCAATCATTAGCTAACTGAACAGAGAAGTCAGTGGCCATATATGACAAAAAAGAAAAAACACAGACTTTATAGTATTAGTCCAGGAAAGTCACTACACTCACAAAATAAAACCACCATCAATAACAACAACTGAGCATAACAACAAACTCTGAGGGGAGAGCAATATGATTTCTAGAGCTGCTATATTAAATTTTTTTAAATATCCAGATTTTAATAAAAATTATGACACATGCAAAGAAAAAGAAAATTATGGCCCATATACAGGAAGAAAAAACAATAGAAATGGTCACTAAGGAAACCAGATATTGTACCTACTAGACAAAGACTTTTAACAAACTGTTATAAATGCAGTGAAAGAACTAAAGTAAACCATGTTTTTAAAGAAAGTATAAAAACAATGTCTCTTACCAAATAGAGAATATCAAAAAGGAAATAGAAATTATACAACACAGCCAAATAGAAATTCTGGAGTGAAAAGTATAACTGAAATGGAAAATCTACTTAGAGGGGCTCAACAGCAGATTTGAATAGCAGATGGCAAAATCACCAAACTTGCCAATAGGTCAATCGATGTTATCCAGTCTAAAGAGCAGAAATTTAAAAGAAAGAGGAAAAATAAACAAAGCCTCAGTGACTTGTGGTACATCATCAAGTATACCAAAATATGCCTAATATGAGTAATAAATGGAGAGGAGAGAAAGGAGCAGAAATAATATTTGTAGAAATAATGGCCAAAAACTTCCCAAATTTTATCCAAAAATCCCATTAACCTTCACACACAAAGCTCAAAGAATGTCAAGTAGCATGTCTAAAGCCAAAAACAAAGAGAAAATCTTAAAAGCAACAAGTGAAAAGCAGCTCATCATGTATAAGATATTGTCATAAGATTAACAGCTGGTTTGTCATCAGAAACATGGATGGCAGAATGTAGCAGGGTGACATATGCAAAGGGCTGGGAGGAAAAAAATTGTCAACCAAGATTTCTATATCTGGCAAAACAATGCTTCAAAAATTAAGAAAAACCTTACAGAAACTGAAAAGATTATAAGGGAATGCTCTGAATAATTGTATGCCAACAAATTACATAACATATGAAGTGGAGAGATTTCTAGAGAGACACAAATTATCAAAACTTGCTCAAGACGTAGAAAAAAATTGAATAGAACTATAATGAGAGATTACATTAGTAGTTAAAAACCTTCCTACAAAGAATATGTCAGAACCAAATGACTTTAGTGGTAAATTCTACCAAGTGTTTAATGACAAATTGACAACAATCTTTATAAACTCTTCTAAAAAATAGAAGAGGATTGAACATTATCCAACTTATTCTACGAGGCCAGCACTACCCTGATACCAAAACCAGACAAAGACATCTCAAGAAAACTACAGACCAATATCTCTTATAAATATAGGTACATAGATTGTGTTGATGGTTGTACAAGTCTGTAATTATATTTAAAACTATGGAGTTGTACACTTTAAAGGGTGAATTATATGGAATACAAGTTATATCTTAAATTTGTTACAAAAAGATGCTGCAATGAACACATTTCCCGTGCCTCCCAGTACACGAATTCTATAAATGTTTCTATGTCTATGGACCTACAGGTAGAAATTCTGGGTTGCAATTTTTCAATTTTACTAAAATGTGACAAATTGCTCTACAAAGTAGCTATATCACTTGTACTTCCTCCAGTGGTGTCAGAAAATTCCAGTTTATTTTATCTTTGCCAATATTTAGATAATCAATTTAAAATTTTTTACTTATTTGCAGTTCTTCTTTTACTTATTTGTTGTGAAATGATATTTATTGGTTTGTATTTCCATGACTTTGAGGACGATTAAGCATCTTGTAATAGTTGTTGACCATTCAGTTTTCCTCTTCTGTGAATTTTCTATTCATATCCTTCACCCAACTTCTAGCAAGCTGTTGGTTTGCAGAGCTACCTTTCAGTGCTGATAACATAGGAACCAGAAGCTTCCCTCCCCAGGAGTGACAGTGAGCATTACCAGCCACTTGAGCATATCAGTACTTTCTAGGCAAGTGCATCCATTCCAGAATGGAATCTTTGAAATATATGGTTGTCATGACGAATGACAACATCTCAAAGGATTCCTTTCGTTGTTAGAATATGTTACCTTTGGCTAAGAGGTAAGACACTTGAGTTTCTCTTCACTACCCTGCCTCCTATCAATTACAGAGAAGTCACACACGAGTAAGTGATTTTTATTCTATTAATCCTTCAGTCAGTCAAAAGTCTGTCTTCTTTCTAACTTTGACTACTTTTCTTAGTTTTTGTTCTGTTAAAAGAAAGAATTATGGGTATATTAGAATTTACTTCACTATGGGTCCTCCTCTAAAGTTCTTTCCAAATTTGCCAATTGGAAGAGTTCATCTTTGTTAATTAATCTCCTAACTCCATGTCTATCTTCTTTTCCACCATCTGACCACATCTCTCCTGCCTCGAAGGCATCTGGAGCACTTATCTTAACCTATGGCAGTCTACACCATCAAATTTTGGTCTCACCTCAAGCACTCAAGCTCAAAAATTGAACCCCCCTCCAGAAAACATTTTATTTTTCTCAATGAAGCTGGATTTCAAGGAGTTAGGAAATAGAAAAATTCATCAGGTGGTGAAAAGCTCATGAGACTAAATAGTTTACACATCAATTTTTTATTAAAATAAACCATGCACACATAAAAACACAGAATAGCAAAACTTGGGAAAATTCTAGATCTGTTCTAAAATTTCTTCACATATGTATTGAATCCTGTGAGAATTTTAAAGAGGAAACTTTTGCTAAAGATAAATAAACATTTAGTAAATATGGAATCTTTGAAAATAACAATGAAAACACTCCAGTGGTGAAATAGCTAAATCGTGAGTAAATATGACATCTCTGGAATGAAGCTTTTGTTCAGATATTTGGATCCAGAGATACTCCCTGGGAAGATGAATGATGCTTTTTGGTGGGGATGGAGGCATGAGGAAAGCAAGGTGAGCAGCTTAGACAGAAAAAACGGAAATGGAATATGCAAACTGAACACTTTTCTTTCGTTCTGGTTTTCAACTAAGAATCTACTGTTGCAGGTAAGTCATGATAGAGGAGGTAAATTCTGAAGCTGCCAAGATCAAATAGCAAGGGTAGAATAAATCTGAAAGAGCAAATTTACACACACAGTTCTGGGTCAAGAGGAGAATTTCTCTATCTGAAAGTCCAGCAAACATTTGATCTGAGAGTAGCTCATCTCATTCAATACTGAGTAATCATCAAAATGGAATCAATAGAGGATGTAAAAAAAAAAAAGATTTTACAAGAAAAAAGCAGAAATGTAATATAAAAATAATGACAGTTAAATAATTCTAGGAAAATATCACAGAGCAGATAAAAAAGACTTTATAATTTAATGAAGCAATTTTATCTGTAAAACGTAATCTTGAAATAGAGATATAAGAATTTAGGGAAAAACAGTGCCGTTTAGGACAGAAGTGGAGGGGAAAGAATATTCTCACAAAAACAAAGGTCATGTTGGAAACGGTGCAAAGAAAATAAGCATTGCTGAAAATATGGTAAGGGGCATGAAGGACAAGACTGAGATAAGCTAGAAAGACATTAAAAAAGAGACCAATATAAGCATAATTGGTGTCACCAAAGGAGAACCAAAAAAAAAAAGAAAATATTTAAATAAAAATTTTAATATAAATTTTCATGAAGATATAGGTTGAAAAGCAGACTATGTCCCTAGAAAAATTAACTCTATACAATCAAAGGAAAAGTATCCTAGTAAAGTTACTGATTTCCAAAGATAAAGAATGCTTTGGAAATCCAGGAAAAGGAAAAATATTCAACTAACCTTTCTAGGAGAAGAAAAAATCCAGCTCACCATAGCATTTTCCACAGCAATACTGGATGACAGTGGAACAGAACACATAAAATCCTTGAGGAAAACATTGTGGTCCAAGAATGTTATACTCAGGCTAGCTTTAACTCAGAGTGAGTGTGAGAAATATTTTGTAACATGAAAGAACTCAAGGAATGTGTTTCCCTTCAAGAGACTAACAGAAAATGAACTTCAGCTCAACAGGAGATGACTAGAGAAGCCATGGCAGTGTGCACTGAATCTATTTAAAAGAAAGTGAGGATTATTGTTACAGAATTGAATATAAATATTATAAACTTTGTAAGTATGAAAATTATATAACTAATAACCCAGGAAAATTAGGAAATAAGGAGGAATGTAAGGACATTGATTCTTTTTTTTTTTTTTCACACACACACACTGTATTTTATTTTTACAAGAGATAAATAGACTGACACCAAGCATTGTACATGGATGACCACAACAAAAGCAACAATGATTGCAATTACCAAACATGAAACACACTCATTCTATGTCATAATATTGACATTCAGTCCAGTAATCCTCCACTGTAACAGCTCCTTTACTTTGCAGTGAGAATTGATTTGTATATTCTTTGCCTCTGAAGGACACTGATTCTTTATTATTAAAACTTGGGGATTAATAAGTCATCAAGTAATATAAACAAAAAGGCATAAAGGTTTCACTAAGTAATTTAATCAATTAAAATCTATAGGGGATAAGGAAGGGGAGGAAACAGAGATGAACAAATTTCATCTTTGCTCACAATTGGGAATCAGATTTGGTCTAAAGTTTGGTCTACAGTTTTGAGGAATAAATATATTACAAAAAGTTAGAGTCATCTTAATCATAATCACAACAGGAATATAAACCTTTCATATAAAAGAAACACACAAAACACACCACTTCACACCCACACACAAAGAAAGTCAAGGAAAAAATACCAAGTAATAAAGGACTTAAAAGTAGCCACAGCTACAGAAAAAGCATAAAATATAGAACAAAATTAATACCAAAATCTGTTCCATAAATAAATCAAAATGGATTGAACTCATCTATAATGAGAAAGGAGTCTGGTTAAGTTACAAATAAAACCCAGCAATATGCTACCTACTAGAGATATTTATAAAACAAAATACTCCATTGTAAAGCAATTAGACTCCAATAAAGATGTTAAAAAAAAAAAAGGTTGTGAATAAAAAGATGGGAAAAAGTATACCAAGAAAATGTAAACAACAACAATAACAACAAATTAGGAGTCAGGATCTTAATTCAGACAACTTTGACTTTTAGGCTTGAATTAAGACTTAAAGCATTAAATGTGATTTTTTAAAAGCATCACATAATGAGAAAGTCTATAAATCATAATAAAGATAAAATAATTATAAAAATTCATGTGGTAGGAAGAATTTTAAGATGTCCTCCAATATTCCTGTCTCTTGGTATACATGCCTTGTATAAATCCCTCCTCTTGAAGCTGAAAAATTAAGGAAGGATAAAGGCTGGAGCTCTGATATGATGGGATATGATTATATTACACAATATGGCAAAAGGGATTTTATAGATGTAATTAGGTTACTAGAGAGTTGGCTGCGAGTTAATCAAAAGGAATATTATGAATGGGCCTGATGTAATCACATGATCCCTTTGAGTCTGTGTCTAGATGTTGGAGACAGAAGTCATATTGGTAGTGTGAAAAGGCCTGTGAAGGGGCCACAGAGCAAGGAACTCAGACAGTTTCTACAAGCTGACAGATGTCCTCAGACTCAGCCAGCAAAAGAGCAGGATCCTCAGTCTTTCAGTCTCAAGGAATTGAATTCTGCCAACAACTTTTTTTTTTTTTTTTTTTTTTTTATAAATTTATTTATTTATTTTTGGGTGTGTTGGGTCTTCGTTTCTGTGCGAGGGCTTTCTCCAGTTGTGGCAAGCGGGGGCCACTCTTCATCGCGGTGCGCGGGCCTCTCACTATCGCGGCCTCTCCCGTTGTGGAGCACAGGCTCCAGACGCGCAGGCTCAGCAGCTGTGGCTCACGGGCCTAGTTGCTCCGCGGCATGTGGGATCTTTCCAGACCAGGGCTCGAACCCGTGTCCCCTGCATTGGCAGGCAGACTCTCAACCACTGCGCCACCAGGGAAGCCCTCTGCCAACAACTTAAATGACCTTGGAAGAAGATCCTGAGCCTCAAGTGAGATGGCAGTTCATACTGACACCTTGATTTCAGCCATGTGAGACCCTAAGGAGAGCCTTACCTTCTTGACTCACAGAAACTGTCAAATAATTATAAATGGGTGTTTTTTTTAAGCCATTACATTTGTGGTAACTTGTTACACAGCGATCAAAAATTAATATGATCTACTTACCATATAATATAGTAGCATCAAAATTCATAAAGCAAAAAAAAAGCTATAGGAAAGTTACTGGCTTATGTACTAATACAAAATACTCTTTTGCAGCATTAGTAGTAGAAGTCTTTAATTCGCCTTTGTCAGCATGTCGTCAAGGAGTATTAAAGCAAGTAAGAATTTAGGATATACTTCAGACAAAGGTAACTGTGTGTATATGTGTGTGGGAGAGCGAGAGAAACCCATATATCAATCTCTAGCCCTGAATACAAAGAATATATCTTTTTTCCTAATGCCCACAAAAAGGTATACTCACAAAAGATAACCATATGTTAGGCTAGAAATTTCTGAATAAATTCCAAAATGTAGAAATAGCAGAAATAGTCTCTAATCACAATGCAAAAAAAAAAAAAAAATTAGCAGTCAATAGTAAACTTATGAAACAAACAAAAATCCTTACCATGTGTCATATAAGGTATTCTATTAATTCTTAGGTTAAAGAGAAAATTAATACACAAATTACAGAATGTTAATAGCACTACATATTAGAACCTATAGCATACAGTTGAAAGAGTGCACAGAGAAAAATCCATAGCTTTGAATACTTAGAATTATAAACCAGAAAGGATAGAAATAACTGCATCAAGTATCCACAACAAGAATTTAGAAAAAGGACCTCAAAATAAATCCAAGGAAGGCAGAAGGAAAGAAGGCGTACACAAAGATGAAGCTGCATCCCTGAATCTGATAGGAGAAAAATAGTAGAACTATTGAATAAATTCAAAATCTGATACTTTCTCATGATGAGAAGGACACTTCACTTCTGTGATATTTTTCCCAAAACCTATATTTCCAATCAAATTTTGAGAAAAACATCAGATAAATGCAACCTGAGGGGCATGCCAAAATATCTAACCAGGTACCCTTTTCAAAATAGTCAAATTCATGAACAAGGAAAGATTACAAAATAATTACAGAACAGAGGAAACAAAGGAGAAATGATGACCAAATGCAATGTGGGGTCCTGGTTTGGATCCTGGAACAGGAAAAGGACATTAGTGGAAAAATAGAGTCTACAGTTTAGCTGTTAAAATTGTACCAATATAACTTTTTCAGTTTTGACAAATGGTCCATGGTTATGTAAGATGATAACACTACGGAAACAAGGTGAGGGGTATATGAGAACTCTAAACTATCTTTGCAACTTTTCTGTAAATCTAAAATTATCCCAAAATAAAGACATTATTTTAAAAAAAAAAAAAAAAAAGAATTACAGAAGACCTAGAAAATTGAAACAGAACAGTTAAAATGAAAGAAATAAAAATAATTATCAAAGGGCTACACCATCAAACAAAGACATATCAGGTTCTAAAGGTTTTCTAAGGGAATTTTACCAAACATTTCAGTCATTGATAATTCCAATTCTAATTAAATCATTCTGATATCATAGACAAATTTAAAAGGCACTCATATTCTTTCCCATGAAATAAATAATTTAAAAATAATATAGTCTTTTTCTTTCCAATTTTAATACACTTATTTCTTTCTATTTTCTAATAATACTAGCGGGAATGTCCAGAAATGGCAAATGATAGTGGTATAATGGTCATCGTTGTCTTGTTCTTTACTTTAATGAGAATGCTTCTAATTATTTCCTTATTACATCTGGCTCTGGCTTTTGTGTTTACATGTCACATTAAGAAAATGACTACATATCTGTTTTATTAAGAATTGCTATCAAGAATAGATTTAAAATTTTATCAGAATTTTTTGCCTCAATGTAAATTATCATGTAACTTTTTTAGCAATTAATGTTGAGAATTATATTATGGGTCCTCCTTTATCTAACCATCCTTGTAAGTTTGGAATAAATACCTCTTGGTTAGGGTTCATTATTCTTTTAATGTGGCTGTGTATTCTGTTTGTTAATCTTTTAGTTAAGTATTGTTTAGTAATATTTGTAATGAATTTGTCTGAAGTTTGTGTGTGTGTGTGTGTGTGCGCACGCGCGTGTGCACGCATGTACTATCTTCGTTGGGCTTTGCCATTAAGGTCATATAAAACTTTAGATTTGGGGATATGTTCCAACAGGTGGTAAGAGTTCATTTCCTTTTAACTACTCTCCCTCTTCTCCCTGACTAGCAAGTAATCTCCAGATTCTGCAGTCCAGTGTCAAATGGCACCGCATGGTAAGTGATATTCTATGAGGAAGTAATGTAACTGAAATCTCTTGGGGGGAAAAAACAAACAAATTTGTTCACTGTCTCCATTACAAGCCTGTCATAATTAATGTTTAAAATATATTTTAACATAGGTGAGTAGGTGGAAGGGGGAAAAGGGCAGTTTGATTGAAAACTGTTCTTAGTTTTTTCTTCCCAGCAGAGTCATATTCATGCTCACCCTTCTGTGCCCCTGCAGTGACCTCCATCACTAATTCAAAAGGATGGAAGCTTTGACCCATCCCGCTATTTCCCCATCCACCCTCATCTCCTGACTGCTCTGTCACAACAGCCTATTATCCTTCCTCCTTCCTCACTGTGGAAATCCTTCCCACCAAAATGGGTCAGAAGTAATCACCGCTAGAAAGAGGACAACAAGTCATGTCATGGGCAGATGAGAAAAGAAAAATATTTTTCCCAGTTCCCAGCCACAACCTCAGAGAAATAAAGCCAGGGGAGACAAGGGGAGCTGTGAGAGAAGGAAACCACATTACCCACTCCAATAATAATAAAAATAGCTAACACTTATGTAGCATTTATAACGTGTAAGTCATGCTCTGAGTGCTTTACATGAAAAACTCATTTAATCCTCACAACAGTCCTACAGAGTAAGTGCTACTACTATCCCTGCTTGACAAATGAGGAAACTGAGGCAAGAGGTGACCTGCCTGTTGACACATAATTTACAAGTCGCAGAGCCAGGGTGCAAATTCATGGAATCTGGTTCCAGAGTCACTGGTCTAAGCATCAAGCTGTAATGTGTCAACCCTAAAACCAAGAATCTTGCCTGCCCTTGGGATCAAGGAAGACCTGTGAATAAATTATGAGGCTGAAGATTTTAAATAAACAGGATTCAGTATTACTAATAATGGTGAAGCTGTTTTAATAAACAAAAGAGATGGAAAATTCATGGAAATCAGACTTAGAAGTCAATAAGGGAGAAAACGATCTAGGAAGGAATCGAGGGTAGGGGATCAGTGAGAAGAAAGGGAATAGAGTACAGTGGAAGAGTTACAGGAAAAAATAGAACAATTTCCTAGTCTTCTCAGCCAAAACAATGTTATTAGCGCTCCCATATCTGTGTATTCTACCTCTGGATAGATAGAAGAAAGACTTGGAATCTTTGTCTGCTATTTACTCTTTTGTGCGGTACTGTACATGTGTGTGCATTATTATTATTTTATTTTATTTTTTATATAGCAGGTTTTTATTAGTCATCAATTTTATACACATCAGTGTATACATGTCAATCCCAATCGCCCAATTTATCACACAACCACCCCAACCCCCCACCAGAGTTTTTCCCCCTTGGTATACATACGTTTGTTCTCTACATCTGTGTCTCAATTTCTGCCCTGCAAACCAGTTCATCTGTGCCATTTTTCTAGGTTCCACATATATGCGTTAATATACGATATTTGTTTTTCTCTTTCTGACTTACTTCACTTTGTATGACAGTCTCTAGATCCATCCACGTCTCAACAAAAGACCCAATTTCGTTCCTTTTTATGGCTGAGTAATATTCCATTGTATATATGTACCACATCGTCTTTATCCATTTATCTGTCGATGGGCATTCAGGTTGCTTCCATGACCAGGCTATTGTAAATAGTGCTGCAATGAACATTGGGGTGCATGTGTCTTTTTGAATTGTGGTTTTTCCCTGGGTATATGCCCACTAGTGGGATTGCTGGATCATATGGTAATTCTAATTTTAGTTTTTTAAGGAACCTCCATACTGTTCTCCATAGTGGCTGTATCAGTTTACATTCCCACCAACAGTGCAAGAGGGTTCCCTTTTCTCCACACCCTCTCCAGCATTTGTTGTTTGCAGATTTTCTGATGAAGCCCATTCTAATTGGTGTGAGGTGATACCTCATTGTAGTTTGGATTTGCATTTCTCTAATAATTAGTGATGTTGAGCAGCTTTTCATGTGTTTCTTGGCCATCTGAATGCCTTCTTTAGAGAAATATCTATTTAGGTCTTCTGCCCATTTTTGGAGTGGGTTGTTTGTTCTTTTAATATTGAGCTCCATGAGCTGTTTATATATTTTGGAGATTAATCCTTTGTCCATTGATTCGTTTGCAAATATTTTCTCCCATTCTGAGGGTTGCCTTTTCGTCTTGTTTATGGTTTCCTTTGCTGTGCAAAAGCTTTTAGGTTTCATTAGGTCCCATTTGTTTATTTTTGTTTTTATTTCCATTACACTAGCAGGTGGAGCAAAAAAGATCTTGCTGTGCTTTATGTCAAAGAGTGTTCTTCCTATGTTTTCCTCTAAGAGTTTTATAGTGTCCAGTCTTACATTTAGGTCTCTAACTCATTTTGAGTTTATTTTTGTGTATGGTGTTAGGGAGTGTTCTTATTTCATTCTTTTACATGTAGCTGTCCAGTTTTCCCAGCACCACTTATTGAAGAGGCTGTCTTTTCTCCATTGTATATTCTTGCCTCCTTTGTCATAGATTAATTGACCATGGGTACGTGGGTTTATCTCTGGGCTTTCTATCTTGTTCCATTGATCTATGTTTCTGTTTTTGTGCCAGGACCATATTGTCTTGATTACTGTAGCTTTGTAGTACAGTCTGAAGACAGGGAGTCTGATTCCTCCAGCTCCGTTTTTTTCCCTCAAGACTGCTTTGGCTATTCGGGGTCTTTTGTGTCTCCACACAAATTTTAAGATTTTTTGTTCTAGTTCTGTAAAATGCGCCATTGGTAATTTGATAGGGATTGCATTGAATCTGTAGATTGCTTTGGGTAGTATAGTCATTTTCACAATATTGATTCTTCCAATCCAAGAACATGGTATATCTCCATCTGTTGGTATCACCTTTAATTTCTTTCATCAGTGTCTTATAGTTTTCTGCATACAGGTCTTTTGTCTCCCTAGGTAGGTTTATTCCTAGGTATTTTATTCTTTTTGTTGCAGTGGTAAATGGGAGTGTTTTCTTAATTTCTCTTGCAGATTTTTCAGCATTAGTGTATAGGGATGCAAGAGATTTCTGTGCATTAATTTTGTATCCTGCAACTTTATCAAATTCATTGATTAGCTCTAGTAGTTTTCTGGTGGCAGCTTTAGGATTCTCTATGTATAGTATCATGTCATCTGCAAACAGTGACACTTTTACTTCTTCTTTTCCAATTTGTATTCCTTTTATTTCTTTTTCTTCTCTGATTGCCGAGACTAAGACTTCCAAAACTATGTTGAATAATAGTGGTGAGAGTGGACATCCTTGTTTTGTTCCTCATCTTAGAGGAAATGCTTTCAGGTTTCACCATTGAGAATGATGTTTGCTGTGGGTTTGTCATATATGGCCTTTTTTATGTTGAGGTAGGTTCCCTCTATGCCCACTTTCAGGAGAGTTTTTATCCTAATGGGTGTTGAATTTTGTCAAAAGATTTTTCTGCATCTATTGAGATGATCATATGGTATTTATTCTTCAGTTTGTTAATATGGTTTATCACATTGATTGATTTGCATATATTGAAGAATCCTTGCATCCCTGGGATAAATCCCACTTGATCATGGTGTATGATCCTTTTAATGTGTTGTTGGATTCTGTTTGCTAGTATTTTGTGGAGGATTTTTGCATCTATATTCATAAGTGATATTCGTCTCTAATTTTCTTTTTTTTGTAGTATCTTTGTCTGGTTTTGGTATCAGGGTGATGGTGGCCTCATAGAATGAGTTTGGGAGTGTTCCTTCCTCTGCAATTTTTTGGAAGAGTTTGAGAAGGATGGGTGTTAGCTCCTCTCTAAATGTTTGATAGAATTCACCTATGAAGCCACCTGGTCCTGGACTTTTGTTTGTTGGAAGATTTTTAATCACAGTTTTAATTTCATTATTTGTGATTGATCTGTTAATATTTTCTATTTCTTCCTGGTTCAGTCTTGGAAGCTTATACTTTTCTAAGAATTTGTCCATTTCTTCCAGGTTGTCCATTTTATTGGCATAGAGTTGCTTGTAGTAGTCTCTTAGGATACTTTGTATTTCTGCAGTGTCTGTTGTAACTTCTCCATTTTCATTCTAATTTTATTGATTTGAGTCCTCTCCCTCTTTTGGTTGATGAGTCTGGCTAATGGTTTATCAATTTTGTTTATCTTCTCAAAGAACCAGCTTTTAGTTTTATTGATCTTTGCTAACATTTTCTTTGTTTCTATTTCATTTATTTCTGCTCTGATCCTTATGATTTCTTTCCTTCTGCTAACTTTGGGTTTTGTTTGTTCTTCTTTCTCTAGTTCCTTTAGGTGTAAGGTTAGATTATTTATTTGAGATTTTTCTTGTTTCTTGAGGTAGGCTTGTATAGCTATAAACTTCCCTCTTAAAACTGCTTTTGCTGCATCCCATAGGTTTTGGGTCATCATGTTTTCATTGTCATTTGTCTTTAGGTATTTTTTGATTTCCTCTCTGATTTCTTCAGTGATCTCTTGGTTATTTAGTAACATAGTGTTTAGCCTCCACGTGTTTTTTCTTTTTTTACATTTTTTCCCTGTAATTCATTTCTAATCTCATAGCATTGTGGTCAGAAAAGATGCTTGATATGATTTCAATTTTCTTAAATTTACTGAGGCTTGATTTGTGACCCAAGATGTGATCTATCCTGGACAATGTTCCATGAGCACTTGAGAAGAATGTATTCTGTTGTTTTTGGTTGGAATGTCCTATAAATATCAATTAAGTCCATCTTGTTTAATGTATCATTTAAAGCTTGTGTTTCCTTACTTATTTTCATTTTGGATGATCTGTCCTTTGGTGTAAGTGAGGTGTTAAAGTCCCCCACTATTATTTTGTTACTGTCGATTTCCTCTTTTACAGCTGTTAGCAGTTGCCTTATGTATTAAGGTGCTCCTATGTTGGGTGCATATATATTTATAATTGTTATATCTTCTTCTTGGATTGATCCCTTGATCATTATGTAGTGTCCTTCCTTGTCTCTTGTAACATTCTTTATTTTAAAGTCTATTTTATCTGATACGAGTATTGCTACTCCAGCTTTCTTTTGATTTCCATTTGCATGGAATATCTTTTTCCATCCCCTCACTTTCAGTCTGTATGTGTCCCTAGGTCTGAAGTGGGTGTCTTGAAGATAGCATATATATGGGTCTTGTTTTTATATCCATTCAGCAAGCCTGTGTCTTTTGGTTGGAGCTTTTAATCCATTCACGGTTCAGGTAATTATCGATATGTATGTTCCTTTGACCATTTTCTTAATTGTTTTGGGTTTGTTTTTGTAGGTTCTTTTCTTCCCTTGTGTTTCCCACTTAGAGAAGTTCCTTTAGCATTTGTTGTAGAGCTGGTTTGGTGGTGCTGAATTCTCTTAGCTTTTGCTTGACTGTAAAGCTTTTGATTTCTCCATCGAATCTGAATGAGAGCCTCGCTGGGTAGAGTAATCTTGGTTGTAGTTTCTTCCCTTTCATCACTTTAAGTATATCATGCCACTCCCTTCTGGCTTGTAGAGTTTCTGCTGAGAAATCAGCTGTTAACCTTATGGGAGTTCCCTTGTATGTTATTTGTCGTTTTTCTCTTGCTGCTTTCAATAATTTTTCTTTGTCTTTAATTTTTGCCAATTTGATTACTATGTGTCTCGGAGTGTTTCTCCTTTGGTTTATCCTGTATGGGACTTGCTGCACTTCCTGGACTTGGGTGGCTATTTCCTTTCCATGTTAGGGAATTTTTCGACTATAATCTCTCAAATATTTTCTCAGGTCCTTTTCTCTCTCTCTTCTGCTTCTGGGAACCCTATAATGCGAATGTTGTTGCGTTTAATGTTGTCCCAGAGGTCTCTTAGGTTGTCTTCATTTCTTTTCATTATTTTTCCTTTATTCTGTTCTGCAGCAATGAATTCCACCATTCTGTCTTCCAGGTCACTTATCCGTTCTTCTGCCTCAGTTATTCTGCTATTGATTCCTTCTAGTGTAGTTTTCATTTCAGTTAATGTATTGTTCATCTTTGTTTGTCTGTTCATTAATTCTTCTAGGTCTTTGTTAAATACTTCTTGCATCTTCTCAGTCTTTGCCTCCATTCTTTTTCCAAGGTCCTGTATCATCTTCACTATCATTATTCTGAATTCTTTTTCTGGAAGGTTGCCTATCTCCACTTCATTTAGTTGTTTTTCTGGGGTTTTATCTCGTTCCTTCATTTGGTACATAGCCCTCTGGCTTTTCATCTTGTCTATCTTTCTGTGAATGTGGTTTTTTGTTCCACAGCTGTACATTATTGTTTTAAATGTTTAAACAAAATGGGTATAATGCTTTAAAAGTGTATTCAAAAAGATGTTTCTATAGATAATCTAAGTTTCATCACTGGATCAATCTATGCATTTGTATCTAAATTTGAAATCCATCTCTTGCTCTTGTAAAGGTGCTGTTTACTATGTATGTCTGTGAATGTCCCTCATCCTCAAATCATCAATTTTATCTTAATTTTTATCTTTATTTTAATTTTATATCATTGGATTTTTTTCTTTGCCTCTAAGCCACCCCCAATCCCTTTTTATTTCTCTGGGGAAGAGGGATCTTAATTAATAAAGTAAATTAATAGAGAGCAAAGTATCTTACTGTGTGAATTTGAAAGTCTTTTTTTGTTTTATTTTGTTTCATTGCTAGTAGGGATTGCAAAATGGAGATTTGCCATCAATGCAAAATAAATATACTTTGTTTTGACCTAGTGGAATGTATACACTGTTAGAGAAATAGAATAGTCTAAACACAGTCATTGTCAATAGAGTGATGAAGAGTTTTACTGACAATATGAAGTGAACAGTAAATCTAGAAAACATAAAGAGCTAATTTATGCCATTTATATTACAGAAACAAGTTTATTAGACTCACCAATTTATCTCTGGAGTCATAGCAGGAATCAGTAAGACAGTTGCTAAGCCTGTAAAGTAAGAATATGGTCCTAAGAAGGTAAAACCTGCACTACAATTTCAGTTCTTAATTTGTTTTTCAGAATCAGGGTCTATATTTCACTTAGCTATGGACAAGATCAAGTCCAAAAACCAAATTATAGTCAAGATAATGACATAGACTTAGGCTGGAAATAGTTGTCTATAGAAAGGAGATGGTCAAATGGTTCATGGGACGAAAAGCAAACTTGTTTCATGTAGAGGTCACAATTTGAGCCTAAATTGAATTCTTGTTAGAATTCGGGCATGTCTGGACCACTCCAGATGAGACAGAACTACCAGGATGGAAGAGCCTGCAAGGGAAGAACATATCTTGTGTGAAGATATTATCAAGGTGCATAGTGTGATTCAAGGACAATGGGCTGGTAGAAGAGGGGGAAGAATCTCGCAATAGCACAGTCCCAGCTTCTGAGTCCCAGAAAGATGGGGCTGCTGTAAAAGAGAGAGAAACAATGAGTGGCTAAAATGGTGAGAGTGAATGAGGTCACCTGTGGTTTTTGCTATGAAGTGAGAGCATCTTTTGTGCAACCCTAGTTTTCTCTATCTTTTTAAATTGAAATATAGTTGAATTACAATATTATATTAGTACGACCCAGCAACTCAAATCCTTTGTATTTATTTGAAGAAAACAAAAACACTAATTTGAAAATATATATGTCCCCCATGTTCATTGCAGCATTATTTACAGTAGTCAAGATATGTAAGCAACCTAACTGTCCACTGACAAATAAATGGATAAAGAATATGTGGTACATATATACACAATGGAATATTACTCAGTCCTAAAAAAGAATGAAATCTTGCCATTTGCTACAACATTGATAGACCTGGAGGGTATTATGCTAAGTGAAATAAGCCAGTTAACTTGATAATGGGTATCAGCAGTCATGGGACTCCATCAGCAAGCACTAGCAACATTATCAATGCCTTTGACAGCTGGCAGCAGCAGCTTCAGCAGAATCTTTTGGTTTCAGCCAGAATAGTCAATGTTATCTTACCAAATCACAGCAATAAAGAAACTGTCACACTTTTAAACTATTATAGATAGCTCGGCTATATAACACAAACTCTTTCTGCATCTAATTTGGCGAATCTATACAGTTATTCCTCTTTTTCAAAAATGTATTGGCTAAGGTCATAGAAGCAACCTAAATGTCCATCAACAGATGAATGGATAAAGAAGATGTGGTGCATATATACAATGGAATATTACTCAGCCATAAAAAGGAACGAAATTGGGTCATTTGTAGAGATGTGGATGGACCTAGAGACTGTCATACAGAGTGAAGTCAGAAAAAGAAAAACAAATATTGTATATTAACGCATATGTGGAATCTAGAAAAATGGTACAGATGAACCGGTTTGCAAGGCAGAAATAGAGACACAGATGTAGAGAACAAACGTATGAATTGGGAGATTGGGATTGACATATATACACTAATATGTATAAAATAGATAACTAATAAGAACCTGCTGTGTAAAAATAAAATAAAATAAAATTCAAAATGAAAAGAAAAAAATGTATTGGCTAATTTTACTCATTTACACTTTCAGAAGAATTTCGGACTGTGCTTGTGAAATTTCTCCCAGAATTTCTTTTGGCATTTGATTAGAATTATACTAAATTTATAGATTAGTTTATGGAGAATTTATTTAAATTATTGTCTTGTCATCAGGAACATATTTTTTTCTCTCACTTACTTGAATTTTCAGTAAAGTTTTTTCTTCATGTATACCTTAAATATTTCTTAATCATTTATCTAGGGGTATTTTATAGATTTACAGTTATTGAGTGTAGAATATATGATTTGCAAATATTTTCTCCCAGTACATTGATATTTTTTTTCCTTTCCTTAATTGTGTCTTTTGAAGAGCAAAAAGTTTTAGCATTGATCAAGTCCAATTTATCTTTTTTTTCTTTTGTTGACTGTGCTTTGGGGTCTTTATCTAAGGAAATTTTGCCTAAACCAAAAGTGACAAAGATTTTCTCCTATGTTTTCTTCTAAAGGATTTATAGTTTTAGCTCTTAGATTTAGATCTATTATCTATTTTGAGTTATTTTTGTGTAGGTGTGAGGTAGGAATATCAATTCATCTTTTTGCATATAGATATCCATTATTCCATTCTTTTATTTTTAACATATAATCTCATACCATTATTGCAGCAGAATGTGACCTGCACAATGTCTGTCTCTGGGAACTTAGAGATTTTTTGTTTGTGAAGTGGATATATGATCAATTTTAAATGCTTTTTCAGTTTTACAAAAGTGCTATGTTTCCATTTTTTAAAATGATGCAATATAGACGAGTTTTTTAAAATACCACCATAAGAACAGCTATCATCAATTATGATTCCAGCCATTTCCCTAGGTTGCAAATCATTTTCTCTAAAAAATAAAATCTGAGGCATAACTTACATTTTTTCTGGTATCCAGTATAACCAATGAAAAATCTGATCATGATCTGATTCTCTAGCTTTTGTCACCTGTTTTCTCTTTCTGGAAGCCTTTAAGATTTTTCTTCATCTTGGCTAGACTGAAATTTCATAAAAATAGTTTTAGGTGTATTTTTTATTCAAATATGTTAAACATTTACTCATGTTTCAGTCTAAAGATTCCAGCCATTTATCTTTGAGAAGATCTTGCATTATTTATTGGAAAATTTTCTTCCTTATGTTTTCTTCATTCTTTCCTTCTGAGACTACTATTAGTTAGACATTGTATTGTGACATTTTAAGAAATCCCAAGATCTCATGGCTTTGATCTGAGACACATGAAAACGTACTAAAGAATCAACTCAGGACAGAACCAAAGAGTTTCTCCTTGTGGATGGATTGAGGTGTGTGTATTAGTGATCTGGCACATCAGAATGTTCACTGACAAGACAGTTTAAATAATGCTCTAGGAGGACGGTTTGAGGAGAGATTAATACCTTAGGTATTCATATAATTAAAATATACTTTTGTGGTTCATTCTAACTGCTATTGTTAAATGTCTACCCAATAGTAATAGTAAAAAGAAATGTGAAAGTTTTTTTAATGTGTGCATATTAACATAATCACTGAGCTAATACTCTCTATCTTGCCTTCAAGGGTCAATAGACTACCTACTGAAATGTTTGTGGTTCTCCACGGGTTAGACTTGCTAAGTCAGTATTATCACTTCCAACAACCAGATAACATTGACTAATGAGGATAAAAACAAAGACTTTTTCTGCACATTAGAGATCTATTCATTTAAAGGGGAAACTTTCAATACTGAATAGAGAAGCAGTTTGTTAATATGACCTATCCAGAATTATTAGTGTTCATAGATAACATTAATATTGTCAAAGTGGATAATAAAAGGCATAACAGATGGCAAATTAAAGTACTAGATGGACAGGGTAAAGCTGACTTGAAATTGTTCCAAAATAAGTGCCTGTTCTATAGGCCTTTCTAAAATGTGGGGATTAGGAAACAATGTCTGCATCACCAGCTGGCTAAATCTTATTATTTGAAAAAAAATTTTGTGCTTCAATGGATATCATAGAAGAGTTGTGAAGAATGTTTGTTATTACAATAATCCATTATGACCTAACTCAGAGGTCTAATCCAGGTCTAAACTAGGGATATATTAGAGAAAGGAGTTTTAAGTAGGCTTGGAAAAGTAAGAGAGTAACTAGGAATCCTCATCCTCTTGGACCACTGAAGTTGATGTGAACATGATGGTTTTCATCACCTATTCTGCTCAGGGTTTTTAAAATTATATTTACATACTAATAATACCATGTATTACTAGTTCTGAGGGTTTATACAATTACATTAAAAAGATGAGAGGGAAAGAAACCAGTAAACTTTATCAGCAGAATTCTATCAGATATTGAAATGGATATTTATGAATATAAGGCTCCAAAGTAGGCAGTCACCAACAAGTTTTTGAATGAAGCCACATTGAGACTTGGACTTAAAACAACACTCTAGGTTCCACAAGGTTGCCAAAGGGGAGGGAGGGTGGAGAAGGGAAGTACTGGGAGCCTGGGATTAGCAGATGTAAACTATTAGGATGGATAAACAACAAGGTCCTACTATATAGCACAGGGAACTATATTCAATACCCTGTGATAAACCATAAATGGAAAAGAATATAAAAAAAGAATGTCTATATGTTTATAGCTGAGTCACTTTTCTGTACAGCAGAGATTGGCACAACACTGTAAATCAACTATACTTCAATTTAAAAATAAAATTAAAAAAAACAACAACACACTACTAGGTTGATATTACTAGGCAGTGATATTGGACATACTAACTGGTTATGATGTCCATGTATACCTAAGCTTTAAAAAGTTCCTCTCTTTGCTGTTCCCAATGAAAAAAAGTAGAAATCTTCCCCATTAAGGAAGTTAGAGATATTTGGGTCTCTGTGTTTGTAGAGGTTCTCTGCTTTTACTGTCATGCTATAAATTTTGAGTTATCTCAAGAGAGTATACTCTAGTGGCCATCAATAATAATGCAGTTCAACAGAAGCACTCGCTTCTCTGTTTGAGGTAGAGAAATCAAAGAAAGCACAAGGGGCAGAAATCCAGCAGAGAAAAATGATAAAGAGAAAGGTATAAGGTCTCTAGGCATAGAATATCAGGTTTCAATGGGTATTAATATGCCATACCAGAATCAGTAAAATGACAAGTATTGTACCCAGCACACATGGTTCTGAAATGGAAACAAATGGTTTTGCCTCAATTATACAATCTCACTTTTTTTGAGAGTCTCACTTGTTGACTTTGGTCATGTAAAAAGGAAAAGTAAGCTTTGGCTAGTAGAGTCTTTCTCTTTGTTCATTTGTGTCTGCAAATAACTGAGGACTTCACATCCAAATGTGAGACCTGAGCTGATTAGTCAGCATAATGACCTGCCAGTCTGGGCATCTACAGAAACCCTCTACTGAGCTACTCCCATCTAGGTCTCTAGTGGCTTTCATGTCTCAAATCCAAAGAATAATTTTCTTTTTCTTGTGTGACCTTTAAGCAGCATTTGATATTGCTACCAGTCACTACTTATCTCTCTTTTTCCACTGCCAGTATTCTAATCCTAGTCTGTTACAATCTCTCGCCTCGGTAACATTCTCTTGGCAACAACTTTATCATATTTAATCAAATCTCTACAAAGCAGCCCTGTGATCTTGTCCCTCCTTCTATTAAATGCCTCCCATGGTCCTTAGAGATGAGTAGTAATCTTTATTACTCACAAAAGGACCAGCTGTGATTCAACCTTTCTGGCCCCATGATTTTCCACTCTCCTTACTTTCTTTGTACCATCCATGTGGTTTCCTGTCCTGTCCTCTGATACAGTGGTACTCAATCCTGGCTTCATATTAGGATTATGTGTGGAGATTTTAAAAAAACGTACTGTTGCTAGGGCCACACCTTCAGATATTTTGATTCACTTGTGTAGGGTGAAGTCTAGGCATTTGTATTTTTAGAAGGGATCCAAATGATTTTAAGGCTCAGTGAGGGTTGAGAACTGTGTCTGTAATGCAACAAACCCTTTCTCAAGTCAAGTCCTTAACCCATAGTGTTTCTCTGTTTGAAAAACTCTTCCTCTGCTCTCCTGACCCCCATAATCTCTAAGTTTGAGCTTAAAACTTCTTCAGAAAACAAATTTTCCTTGATACCCTTTGCTAGTTTAGCTTCCCTTAATCATCCCTATAAATCCTCTTTTGTTGAACACTTAGCGATTTCCTGTGTTTCAAGTTTGCTTTCCCATGAGATTATTGGCAGAAACTATCTGTCTTGCCCCTGTTCTAACCCCACTGCTTAACACAGCACCTAGTACATAGTAGACACTAAACAACTATCTGATGATCAACTGAAAATGTCTGCATCCTGGGGATTCAATCTTGCAGAGATATTATATTTAGTTCTTCATCTTTCCATAATAATATTCTTGGTTGAGAGGGGAGATTTGTAAGGATGGCAAAGGCTTTTTGATGAGGGAAGTGTGTATTTGGGGTACCCTCATGAGCCAAGATATGTTGATGCTAAGACCCTAAAATGTCTGGAGATTTGGTGAAGTAGGCCTTCCAGTAGTGTGCAGAGATGAGGGCCCCACATCTCCCTGGAAAAGGACTTTCTAAGAAAAGACAGTGGAGGCACAAAACTAGTTTAAAGAGAATGATTAATTAAAAAAAAAAAAAAAGGAGTAGGGCAATTCTATATAATATAACAGCACAGTAACTTTCTTTCAGGAATTTGTCCCACCAATCTTCCCTAGACTTTAAGTCAAGCAAGGAATGAATAAGAACAAGTAAAAACTGTTAAGAACTACAATATTGAGAGTGCACAGTGTAGTTACACTGGTCCTGGTGCTTTTTGCAGTAGTAGAAAATAATTTAACTAGATTTGGGAGTAGGGGGTGAATTTATTCTGGGTGTAGCCTTCACCTATCTCAGTATCTGGCCTTGGCAGGGTTGGTAGGGACACAAGAGCATCAGCAACAGCAATCACTACCTTCAGTAAAGCACCAGCACAAGACAGAAAGCCTAAGAGGTAAGGGCATTGGATATTCATGCCCTCAATTCAGATGCCCCATCTCTCTGAACTTTTGACATTTTGCTATTATCAGAGAAAGGAGACATTCTAGTGAGCTAAGATTAAGGGACAAGTTCAGACTCACATAGTATTCTAGAAGACCAAGTCCATGGCTCCCTTTGAACATTCCCAGGATAGTTTGGGAATTACCAGAGGGGAATTCAAATTCCCTCAGAATAATGATTATTATGATAATACCATTTTCTCCCTGGCTAAGGTGGCATAAGAAAACACACATTATCCGTATGTGATTTGAAACATCTGAGATTTAAGAAACTAGTCAAGTTGGCACAACTCCAATTCTTCTGGCCAAGAATGACAAGCGATATTGAACAAAAAATGTCAATGATATAAGATATATATAAAAAGCAGATGGATAGTTTAGAGAACAAAGCCAAAATAATAAATATGGAAGCTTAAGGCCCACCAGACTGGCCCTAGAATCCAGTGTTATGAAATATATTACAAAGTACAGATTTCCAGGATTGTGAGCATTTTTTTTTGAATTGATTAATTTATTTATTTTTGGCCGCATTGGGTCTTCATGGTTGCACACGGGCTTTCTCTAGTTGCGGCGAGCAGGGGCTACTCTTTGTTGCGGTGCGCAGGCTTCTCATTGCAGTGGCTTCTCATTGTGGAGCACGGGCTCTAGGTGCGTGGGCTTCAGTAGTTGTGGCACGCGGGCTCATTAGCTGTGGCTCGTGCGCTCTAGAGCGCAGGCTCAGTAGTTGTGATGCACGGCTTTAGTTGCTCTGAGGCATGTGGGATCTTCCTGGACCAGGGCTTGAGCCTGTGTCCCCTGCATTGGTAGGCAGATACTTAACCACTGCACCACCAGGGAAGTCCCAGGATTGTGACCGTTTTATCAGTTACTGCGGGTTTCCAATGAAGAGCCAGAGTGATTAAGGAGTCATTGAAAATGATATAAAAGAGAACTTATCCATATAATAGAAGTTAAAGCCAGAATGATAATCATACCTCCCCAGAGGGGGCACTGAAGAATTTCTGGGAACACTGGTGAGCATGTTATATATTTGAAACAATAACAAAAAGCCTAATTGGGTAAAGCAGGTGAAATTCCTGGCTAAATCCTATAACTCCCTATACCGACACCACTGGAGAATCAGTTTGTACATGTTAGACAATCCTTACTGCTTATCAATGTGTGCACTGGCTTTTGGAATTAGATAAACATTAGCAGTATATATGGCACAGGTGAAAGCATGCTTATAACAAGGAAGGGATATTGCTGTAAATCAATGAATCAACAAAAGATGTGATGCTAAAGTAATATGGGCAGAACAATAAACTGGTGATGGAGTTGTGGTAACAAGTTTGGCTCCATGAAAAAGAGAGACCCTAGCTAACAGAGGGGAAGCAGAGGTCCATGTTATTAGAGATCAACCTAATGATGATTATTACTGTACAAGCAAGCTACAGGCTTAAAAACGGCTTCTCAATTCTGGCTGTACATCAAAATTTTCTGGAAGTCTTTTTTTTTTTTTTTTAATGTTGATGCCTGGTCTTGAATACAGATCTATTAAATCCAAATCTCTGGAGGTGTGGCCCAGGAATCAAAATCAATATTTTTTAACCCCTTAATGTTCTGCCAATGTTGAGAATCAGTGCTTTAAATTTAAAGTGTTACAAATTAATTTCCAAGGACTCAAGCCCAGTTAGAACATATTCTACAAGAAAAGTTCCCATTGAAACAATACTGCCAAAGGATCATTGCTTATATCAAAAAAAATGTTCAGTTAGTCACTGCCCAGAAAAACACAACTAGTAGATTTCTGGCCAAATTAAATGAAAGTGGTGACAAGGACAAAAATGTCTTTCCAAAATAGACCAATCGCCATTATTCTTCCCTGTTACAGTGAGAGTTGTCTGCCATATAGAAGATTCCATGCTCTCTAAGTAATAATAATGTACAGTATGTTAATAAATACATAGCAAAGAATTATTCTTTCATGATTAAGTAAAATCATGTTTGGTATTATTAGGAACCAATGCTAGATATGAATATAAATATTTTAGAGAAAGGAGAATAAGTCCTCTGAACCACTCAGTCTGAGCACAGCCCAGAGAAGAGGTGTTAGACAATGATCAGTGTGGTAACCCCCAGGAAGGTCATGGCAGGATGCTTATCCCTAGTGGGGAGATGCCATTTTTTAATTCAGATCCCCAATCAGGAAGTTTCTCTGACTCTCTCATCTGTTTGGGCTGGTTTACCATGGTACCAGAGAATGGGTGGCTTAAACAACAGAAATTTATTTCTCACAGTTCTGGATGCTGGGAAGTCCAAGATCAAAGAATGGTAGATTCAGTATCTGGTGAGATTCTTCTTCCTGGGTTTCAGACAGCCATCCTTTCCTTGCATCCTCACATGGTGGAGAGAGAAATTGCAAGCAAGCTCTCTTATGTCTCTTCTTATAAAGGCTCTAATCCCATCATAGGGGCTATCCCTCATGACCTCATCTAAACCTAATCACCTCCCAAAGGCCCCACCTCCTAATATCATCACATTGGAGGTTAGGGTTTCAACATCGAAATTTCTCAAAATTCAAACACGCAGTCCACAACACGATCTTAATAGACAGGCATATAGCTCTATCCATCAAGATTGCTCTTACACTCCACAGAGGCAGAACATAGATCCCACAGGGCACTCAATGCTGGAGTCAGCAAAGCAGCACTTAGCAAACAGAGAAAGGCTTTTTTATAATGTGCGAAGTATTCAGGGGCAGTCATTTGCCATGCACTAGAGGGAATAAATTCCCTTTGAAATACCATTATTATACAGCAGTACCTAAAAGAGAACTTTGAGCTATTTCAGAAATAGAGGCTGAGAATTTCTATAAACAGCATTAATGGGCCGGATACAAGAAAGTGACATTGCAACAGAGGCTTGTATGAAGAAGAGTGGGATGTGCAGAAGAAAAGAGGTGCTATTCTATTAGGTCTTCTCCAGTTCTCCAACTTCTTGAATAAAGAAGTGGAGATTCTTAATGGAATCCCATTTATTATCATTTATAAATTTAAATAGTTATATTAGACAGCTATACATTGACCTGTACATGGTTCCCATTCTATAGTAGTGTGAGTTTGGACATTTTTCAGTAAGGCCTGATTTAAATCACCTTGCTGGTATGTTTATAGATAGACTCCACGCTGAGTAGATTGCACTTTATGGTTAGAGTGGTGTATAGGAGGGCACCTGGTAAAGAGCATTCCTAATAAATTTTTGTCTGGAAATGCTAATTATATAAGCGCAGTGGTTGGCTGTAAAAGGCCAGCATTTAGTATCACGCATAGGTTTAAATTACAGTTTGTCTGGTCTCAACACTTCTATAAACCCTTGGGCTTATATTTCAAGTCCAATTTGGTCCCTTTGGTTTCTGTAAAAGACAGAATTACACATGATGTTATGAGCCCCACAGGTCTGTCATCATTGATTCTTTTCTCTCTCCTGGTACTTATAGGCACAAACAGCTGCCAGCCTATGGGATGCATACTCAGGCCTGTTAAGTAATCAAGCCATGATCCTGGCCATGAACTCCAGGTATAATAAGCTTTAATGCTCTCATATCACTGATTGAATACCTTTTTAAAAATGTAATAGATACATATCAAAAATGTGAAAAATAAAAATTTACTCCAAACTCCACCACCCTAATTCAGCAACTATTAGTTCTTTCTTTCTCATGTTCTTTTTAAACCTTTCTGTATTGCATGAATAGGCGGACCATCTAACTATTGCAGAATCATAAGCAGGTTGCACATTCAATTTTCTATACTACTTTTCATTTTTGCTTTGTCTTAATTTTTAATTTCTCTGTAAAATCATATTTTCATTTTAATGGCAATGGAATAGCCCCAAATTTTGACATTTTCTAAATTATATTATATTTTACCAACATTATGATAATCATCCTGGTACATAAAAGATTGTATCTGCTCTGAAATACTGCCTTGAAATACCATTCTGAAAGTGAGGTTCCTGATTTAGGTGATAGGCAACCATGAAAATGCCCTGCTGTGGGGGAATCCTCATTGGTCAACAGCTCCAGCTGCTGCCTGTATAGACTTACCAGCACGGTCTGTGAGGTGTCACTTCCTGTAGGCTGATCTCACCAATGACCCATAATGGTAGGACAAATAACTCCAATGGGTGACTTCAGCTTGAGGGATTGCCATCAGCCAAGCTGAACCCTCCTTGGAACTTGCTGCAGTCCAAGACTCTTCCTATCCTATTCCTCCTTCCTTCCTTCTCTTGGAAATCTCTTGTACTTCTAATCTTGTTTTGGCATCTGCTTCCCCTGAACCCAAAGTAATGTAGATGAGATGAACCTTCTTAGAGTTTTTGATTGTGTTTTCCAGAAGAACTGCACTTATTAATAAGTGTTTTGTCAAAGCCTAGTCACCTAGAAGATACTCATACATGTATACATAGATCCATATAAACAAAAGTTGGCATACTGTATTATATTATCTTACAGGTTTCATGGAAAGGCAGACCCTGGATTAGAATCCCCTTCTCCATATTTTAATTTAATTTTTTGGTCTACTTAAATGTGCTAAAAATCTCCCACATAATGGTTTTTCCTTTATTATTTAAAATTTGTTATAGATTTTGCTTTTCATATTTTGACCAAGTATAATTTGGTACATAAAGATTTACATGTGTTATACCTTCATATATACTTGTATAATTTAATAATATAAATAAATTTTATTTGTTACTATTAAACTCATATAATAGCTTACTTCTTTTTTTGACTAATTTAGTCTTTATTAATTATTATTTAGTTTCTGCTTACTCTTTTGCTTGTCTTTTTTTTGTTGTTGTTATTGGAGTATAGTTGATTTACAATGTTGTGTTAGTTTCAGGTGTACAGCAAAGTGAATCAGTTATACATATATCTACTCTTTTTTAGATTCTTTTCCCACATAGGCCATTAGAGATTATTGAGTAGAGCTCCCTGTCCTATACAGTAGGTCCTTATTAGTTATCTATTTTATATATAGTAGTGTGTATCTGTCAACCCCAATCTTCCAATTTATCCCTTCCCCCTTACCCCGTGGTAACCATAAGTTTGTTCTCTACATCTGTAACTCTATTTCTGCTTTGTAGATAAGTTCATTTGTACACTTTTTTTAGATTCCACATATAAACAATATCACATGATATTTGTCTCTCTTTGTCTGACTTACTTCACTCAGTATGACAATCTCTAGGTCCATTGATGTCACTGCAAATGGCATTATTTCATTCTTTTTTATGGCTGAGTAATATTCCACTGTGTATACATACCACACCTTCTTTATCCATTCATCTGTCAATGAACATTTAGGTTGCTTCCATGTCCTGGCTATTGTAAATAATACTGCAATGAACATTGGGGTGCATATATCCTTTTGAACCATGTTTTTCTCCAGATATATGCCCAGGAGTGGGATTGCTGGATCATATGGTAGCTCTATTTTTAGTTTTTTAAGGAACGTCCATACTGTTCTCCATAGTTGCTGTAACAGTTTACATTCCTACCAACAGTGTAGGAGGGTTCCCTTTTCCCCACACCCTCTCCAGCATATATTGTTTCTAGATTTTTTGATGATGGCCATTCTGATTGGTGTGAGGTGATACTTTATTGGAGTTTTGATTTGCATTTCTCTAATAATTAGTGATGTTGAGCAGCTTTTCATGTGCTTTTTAGCCATCTGTGTGTATTCTTTGGAGAGATGTCTATTTAGATCTTCTGCCTATTTTTTTGATTGGGTTGTTTGTTTTTCTGATATTGAGCTGCATGAGACGTTTGCATATTTTGGAGATTAATCCCATGTCAGTTGCTTCATTCACAAATATTTTCTCCCTTTATGAGGGTTGTCTTTTCATTCTGTTTATGGTTTCCTTTGCTGTGGAAAAGCTAAGTTTAATTAGGTCCCATTTGTTTATTTTTGTTTTTATTTTCATTACTCTAGGAGGTATATTGAAAAAGATCTTGCTATGATTTATGTCAAAGAGTTTTTTATGTTTTCCTCTAAGAGTTTTATAGTATCCAGCCTTACATTTAGGTCTTTAATCCATTTTGAGTTTTGTTTTGTTTTTTTTTTAGAATTTCACTTATTTATTTATTTATTTATTTATTTTTGCCTGTGTTGGGTCTTCGTTTCTGTGCAAGGGCTTTCTCCAGTTGCAGCAAGCAGGGGCCACTCTTCATCATGGTGCGCAGGCCTCTCACTATCGCGGCCTCTCTTGTTGCGGAGCACAGGCTCCAGATGTGCAGGCTCAGTAGTTGTGGTGCACAGGCTTAGTTGCTCCATGGTATGTGGGATCTTCCCAGACCAGGGCTTTAACCCGTGTCCCCTGCATTGGCAGGCAGATTCTCAACCACTGCGCCACCAGGGAAGCCCCTTGAGTTTATTTTTGTGTGTGGTGTTAGGGAGTGTTCTAATTTCATTCTTTTACATGGAGCTGTCCAGTTTTCCCAGGACAACTTATTGAAGAGACCGTCTTTTCTCCATTATATATTCTTGCCCCCTTTGTCATAGATTGGGTGACCATGGGTGCATGGTTTTATCTCTGGACTTTCTATCCTGTTCCACTGATCTATATTTCTGTTTTGTGCCAGTATCATACTGCTTTGATGACTGTAGTGTTGTAGTATAGTCTGAAGTCATGGGAGCCTGATTCCTCCAGCTCCGTTCTTCTTTCTCAGGATTACTTTGGCTTTTGTGGTCTTTATGTTTTCATACAAATTGTAAAATGTTTTATTCTAATTCTGTGAAAAACGCCATTGGTAATTTGATAAGGATTGCATTGAATCTGTAGATTGCTTTGGGTAGTATAGTAATTTTCACAATATCTTGCAATCTGAGAACATGTTATATCTCTCCATCTGTTTGTGTCATCTTTGATTTCTTTCATTAGTATCTTATAGTTTTCTGAGTACAGGTCTTTTACCTTCTTAGGTAGGTTTATTCCTAGGTATTTTATTCTTTTTGATGTGATGGTAAATGGGATTATTTCCTTGATTTCTCTTTCTGATCTTTCATTGTTAGTGCATAGGAATGCAAGAGATTTCTGTGCATTAATTTTGTATCCTGCAACTTTACCAGATTCCTTGATGAGCTCTAGTAGTTTTCTGATAACATCTTCAGAGTTTTCTATGTATAGTATCATGTCATCTGCAAACAGTGACAGTTTTACGTCTTCTTTTTCAGTTTGGATTCCTTTTATTTCTTTTTCTTCTCTGATTGCCATGGCTAGGATTTCCAAAACTATGTTGAATAATAGTGGTGACAGTGGACATCCTTGTCTTGTTCCTGATCTTAGAAGAAATGTGTTCAGTGTTTCACCATTGAGAATGATGTTTGCTGTGTGTCTGTCATATATGGCCTTTATTATGTTGAGGTAGGTTCCCTCTATTCTCACTTTCTGGAGAGTTTTTATCATAAATGGGTGTTGAATTTTGTTAAAAAGTTTTTCTGCATCTATTGAGATATTATACCATTTTTATTCTTCAATTTATTGATGTTGTGTCTCACATTGATTGATTTGCAGATATTGAAGAATCCTTGCATCCCTGGGATAAATCCCACTTACTTGACCATGGTGTGTGATCCTTTTAATGTGTTGTTGGATTCGGTATGCTAGTATTTTGTTGAGGATTTTTGCATCTATCTATGTTCATCAGTGATATTGGCCTGTCATTTTCTTTGTTGTAATATCTTTATCTGGTTTTGGTGTCAGGGTGATGATGGTGTCATAGAATGAGCTTGGGAGTGTTCATTCCTCTGTAATTTTTTGGAAGAGTTTCAGAAGGATAGGTGTTAACTCTTCTCTAAATATTTGATGGAATTTGCCTGTGAAGCCATCTGGTCCTGGACTTGTGCTTAGTCTATTCATATTTTCTATTTCTTCCTGGTTCAGTCTTGGAAGGTTGTACCTTTCTAAGAATTTGTCCATTTCTTCTAGGTTGTCCATTTTATTGGCATATAGTTGCTTGTAGTAGTCTCTTAGGATTTCTTATCTTTTAAATCTTTTTTTAAACTTGCCATTATACTTATTATTTCTCCTTTTCTTTTTTTTTCATAATGCATTTATTTTGCTTACGTCCTTCATGTCTTTGGTTGTATTTTTAGTCCTTTTAAAATCTTAAATTATATGTTTAGTTTATTTTTTTCCCTCATTTTAAATAAGAAAAAAATCTTGACAGTATTTAAGTACTTTAAATT
Organism: Balaenoptera ricei; assembly: GCF_028023285.1. NCBI lineage: Eukaryota > Metazoa > Chordata > Mammalia > Artiodactyla > Balaenopteridae > Balaenoptera > Balaenoptera ricei. Next base: position 133,172,051 of record NC_082639.1, read on the forward strand.
TTCTAATTTTTAAAATAGACTTCTCATTGTGATTAGAGAATGAAATATATATCCTTTTATATTTTGAAACTTTCTATGGCTAAGTATATGGTAAATATTTGTCAGCATTCCATGATTATCTGAAAAGATAATCCTTGTTATCTCAATTAATACAATTTATACCTCCTTATTAATTATATTAAAGGTCTCTCCTTTTGCAGAATTTTTATTTTTATCTACCATATACTAATAATTGAATGCTTAATCATCTCCTATATCTGTGTCTATTTCTCCTTAAATCTTTAATAATTTAATAATTTTTCATAAAATTATTATATATTTTAATAATTCTGTTTAATAATTTTTCAATTTTGTTTCTGTGTGGTTTGAGAGCTTTTGTATTAATAACTATTTCTTTTATTATTTTATAATGATTGCATATATCTCTCTTAATACTCTTTCACTTGAATTAGACTTGTATCATATTAATATAGCCTTCCTGATTTATTTCTGATCATGTTCAGTATAATTTTCCCATGCTTTTATTAGGAGGCATCTACTTTCCTTTATTCAATTGTGATTCTTGAAATTATACTTGTAAAAATTTTGCTTACTGATCTTATATAATACTTATTGCTTCATAATAGGAAAAAATAAAAATTTTCAATAAATATTTAAGTACATTTGGCTTACCTCTACTTCTCACTTCACTTTAATATCTGAAAAAACATTTCACTCAAAAATTTAACAAAAGCATACAGTAATTTGTGAGGGATGCTTATTCTTCCTTCTCAAGTTTCTTTCTATACCACCTGGTTATATATCTTGGAATATAAAAAAGGCTTTACACTGCCATTCTTATTTCTAAGATGTCATTGTTTGTAAAACACATTAGTAATTTAATACTTGTTCTTTTGAAAATCAATTACATGTAGCCCAAAAAACAATGTATACTTGCTGATAATTCCCGATGTTGACCTATACATTTACATTGGACTTTCTTCTTTAGTATCACCAATATCTGACTCTCACCCTTCTTCACACTTAAAATGTGAAGATTCTTTAGTCCATAAGCAGTTATGAATGGCATTAGAGTATCACACTACTATCCTAATCCTTGTTCATGACATGGACCATTTTAGCATTTTTAGGACTGGCAATATGATTTCAAAGTACATTAAAAGACACTATTTTCTATTTTATCAAAATATTAATTTTGCATTTTTCTAAACAAAATCATATATCTCTAGAAACTACAACTGAAAATACTACTGGAAGCTTTTGATAGGTAGCTGTTCAGAGTCTGAAAATCCATTGCCCATGAATAAGTCAAATCAATCCTCCCAAGATTTGAAAATTATCTAATATAATCCAAGAAATGTCATTTCAAACAATGGATATCGGATATTTAGGTCTTCTTCTCCAGTAAAGGAAAAAGATTCTGAGTTCAGCACAAGATTTCCTACCTTACCAACTATATTACCATCGTTTTTAGAAAAATTATTTTTAACACAAAAAAATCAGGAGGCACTGTTATCCAGGTCACACTTATTGAAGGAACAATAGCTGTGTCACAACTTATCTTTTTAGCTGCTGATGGGAAGGTTTCTTTTGCCATAAATTGGAAGATGTATCCCAATATCAGAAACATTAAATGTAAGAAACATTGTATCATGGACTAGAGAAAATGTGGCAGTAATATATTTCAACTACCTAAATCTCAGCATGGCTTTATGGGCTTGGCTGTGTAGGTAACCACCTTTTACATTATTATGTCTATGCAGAAATATATTATGAACTCTAAATAACAGATTATAAATGATTTTTACCAAAAAATATGATTCCTTTATTTTTTTAATTTTTTAATTTTTTAAAATAAATAAATTTATTTATTTATTTATTTATGTCTGTCTGTGTTGGGTCTTCGTTCCTGTGCGAGGGCTTTCTCTAATTGTGGCGAGAGGGGGCCACTCTTCATCGCTGTGTGTGGGCCTCTCACTGTCGCGACCTCTCTTGTTGCGGAGCATAGGCTCCAGACGCGCAGGCTCAGTAGTTGTGGCTCATGGGCCCAATTGCTCCGCGGCATGTGGGATCTTCCCAGACCAGGGCTCAAACCCGTGTCCCCTGCATTGGCAGGCAGATTCTCAACCACTGCGCCATCAGGGAAGCCCCCAATTCCTTTATATTTAAAGCACCATTGTTATTTTTTCACTAATATTTAAAACCCATGTTATATAAAGCCGAAAGTTGGGCCTCATTTTCTAGTACACTGTCGCTTAAACTAAGAAAAAACCCACTAAAGTTAGGTTGTATCTGTTCTTTCCTCAATTTAATAATTATACCTTTTCTTGTCAGCTTCGTGGATCCCTTATTGCAATATGAAACTCAACTGAAGATAGTAGAATTGTCGTTTAAAATGGCATTTGCTATACCAAGTCTTGACAAAGTGAAAGAAATTGGGAAGAATGAGGATGACCAAGAGGACCTGGAGGTAAGACTTGCTTCCTTTAGTCATGAGACATCGTCATGTACCACAGCAATCCCACAGAAAGTCTGTCCAAAAGTTGTAATCTTTGTTTTCTCCTTCATTCTTTTTATATATAATAGATAAACAGCATATTCTAGCACTAATCTCTATCCCTGGGCTCCTTGTGAATTCTATAACCCATGGGATTTAAAGGATTGTATAGGATCTATAGGAACAAATGGGTGAAGAGATTTTGGTTAATTTGTTTGACAAAAACAGCAAGTTTACTGGCAAGGGCTGCAAAGAAGGAAATAGGAGCTAAGAAAAATGGAGGTAGGAAGAATCCTGTAGTAAGATCAGCAACATCTGTGGTTTTTATTTCTCAGCATAGCTACACAGTTCACTTGCTCCGTAAGGTATTAAAGCAATTCATGGCATATTGTATTGAATGAGGTCTCATCTCCAGAGCTACCTCTCTCCTTTCTTACCTTCAGTTTATGGGGAGAACTCAGGACCCCAGGATGCAAAACTATAGGCATTGGTAAAATTTTATCTAAGGCTGGCTGGCTGGTTGTGCAAATTTCTTGTTTTTCAGAATTTATACCGAACTATTTTAAACATATTTGAGGACACTCTTCTGATCTTAGTGTCTAAAGACCTCTACAAACTGCAAATCTTAAAGGTAAAGGGAAAATAAGTATTCTCATTTTCTTGTCATAAATCTAAAGGGTATACTATATTTTACTTATTATTTACCATTTGCCATACTTACATCTCCTTCAAGTATTTGGCAGCTGAAAATTTTTCTTTACCTTTCAGAATGTGTCATTATCTCCCAAATAAAATCACTTCCTTTTATTTGAATTACAGAGACACAATTTTAAGAATCCAATTTTGGGAGAATGGCAACAGACACTTAAGAAGCCAAGGGTTATGTAGCAATGTAAGAGTAAACACAATACGGGGTAGCAGAGCATACGATGACTGGCCTAAACCACCTTCAGGTCCACCTAACAATGAACCATATTTTGATAATATCTATATGCATGTTCTTCCCTAACAACCCTGGGCTAAGGAATCCCATGAGCATCCTATATTCGCAGACACCCTAGTATCAAAGGAAGTTCTAATAACCATCCATAACCCTACTTTTCACATCCAAGATTTGACTGTGTTTTTAATGTGCCAGGCAGAGACAGAGACTGATCTGGCATTTTATGACCTTTAATTTTGCATTTTTAACATGATGGCATCAGGAGGCAGCTGTCTGAAAATACTGAGAAACTAGATTTACTTACTGTACCATGAGAATCATGGGATTTGCAAATCATAAAATACATTCAAGGAAAGAAGCAGAACTGGTATATATGAAGATTAGGAGAAATGGGGGGGATAATAAAATATACTGAGGTAACTTCTGCCTAATTTAAGCCAAATATTTTCCATGCATTTAAAACATTTTAACCTCACAATCCTGTAAAGTGGTTATTACCCCATTATTACAACCCTCTCCCCATGTGTGCTCTTTCTACCACCCTAGGCTGCTTATTGAGGATTTACTCTATGTCAGGCACTAAGCTGAATACTTAATATATAGGTTTTTAAATTTAATCCTTAAAATAACCCTATGAGAAAGTTAAAATTATTTCTCTCATTTGCAGATAAGGAAATGGAAGCAGAGAGAGGAGAAATAATATGTGTGCATCTAATGAGTAGAGGACCTACTCTAACTTGGGAGCCTGTTACTTAACCACATTGTTCTTTTACCTACCACATCTAGAAACTCCCCTGATCCTCAAAAAGAGTTGACCCTCACTCCTGGAAAAGGAATAGGCTGAGCGCCCTGAGATTTAGAGACTCTTCTGCCCTAGGAAACAAACTTCAGAACAGTTTTACACAATGGGAGCAAGAGAAGGGGATGAGATTTGGCCAACCATTGGCATAAATACTAATGACTCCAACAATCTGTCTTAAGAAGTCTACTAATGGTGTAACATGTAAGGCATATGTAGTCTTCTTCCTTCCTTAAGTATCTGAGGATTTAGAACAAATAGGTAGAAGCTACAGCAAGACAGACCATATTTAGCAATGAATCAAAATTAGCAAGAACTTTCTCATCGAGCTGGCTCCAGGAATATACTCTAAACCATGAGTCAGAAAATATCTGGATGGTAAATTTACAGAGGCAATTCTGGGATAAAATGACATTTCAGGATCAAATAACATTTGATTCTTTTTTAAAACTGCAAATCAGAGCCTATGGTTTTAAAAAGAGAGAGAATATGTATTGTGAAAGAAAAAGAGAAGGAGAAGCAGCTGATGATAATCAGCCTCATAGCCTCATGTTAAACCTTTCATGATGCCTGGCAAAGTGACTGTTATAGTGGATATTGGTAAATACTTGTTGGATAGAATTAAATAAAATAAAACCCAGGTGTAGCTATATGGCAGATGAAGTATTATACTAGACAGTAATATCCCAGCTTATTGTCATATTTTTAAAATAAATAGAGGATAGGTGTGAAACCATTGGGAGGATATGGGGAAACTTGACTTGGTGAAGGTGGTGATCAGAAGAAAGGGACCTGTGGAAATGGGAACACCATGGTTCTAGGATAGTTCTTGTGTTTTCAACAGGAAATGGCTGTGTGGATGAGTGAAGATAATTTGTACATGCAGGAGAGAGCCATGGTGATCATCAGCAGAGTGCTAAGCTTTGCATCCAGGAAAGTCAAGGGATATGTAAGTCACAGAGTAATCATGCCACGTGCTTCTGAAGACTGCATTTCCGCAGTGCTGCTTTCCAAGTCTTGGGTCTAGAGAGTGTTAGATGCCTGCTTCGTATTATCATACTAGTAGGTTGGGATACTGGGAAAGGAGTTAATATCCTACATGACTTTATGTCAATTAGGGCAGAGTTTCTCAATTGATTAAGATGCCTCATGCTTTCCACAAACAGTATGAGTGTGTCAAAACCAGGCTTTTGCTGACTCTCTGGATTCTCCTCTTTGGACCACAATCAATGTTATTTGTAAACTTATAAATTCTTCCATCCTTACTTTCCTTCTTATTTCTCTCTTTCCTAGAATATTTTTAAACCACCATTTATTTTAAATGTATAACAAGTAATTCTTGAGTACTTTCATTGTAAAACATGCTAAAGACATAGCAGAAATCCTTCTTTACTATCCTCTCCACCCCAATCTCATCCCTAGCCATGTCTGTGTGATGTGTGTCCTGCCAAACAGCTACGTACACATACAAATATACATGCACACGGATATACATAGCTTTGTTACTTAGTTTTTCTTTATTAAAGTTACATCATATTTACATATGGTTCTGCAATTTGATTTTTTCACTGAACAGTATACCCAACAGATACTTTCATAGATTTGCTTCATTATTTTAACTACAGCTTATGTCTTATAGTGTTGATGTATTATGATCTACTTAACTATTCTTCAGTTGATGAACATTGAGGTATATTGTGGGTTTTTCTACTTCAAACAATACAAAAATGGTCATCCTTTTGCATGTATGTGAGTATGTACTTAGAAATGCTAAGAAAAATAATAGGCCAAAAAGTATGAATAGGTTAAAGGTTAGTAATGCACAATTGTCCTTCATTCTGCATTCCTGTGAATATTAGAGTACCCATTTCCTCAACCTTCACAAACACCTGGATATTATCAGACTTTTTAACTGTTGCCTTTCAGATGGAGAACAAATAGGTATCTCATAATTGCCAATATTTACTGAGGTTTCCTATATTTTGAATAACACTATTGCCTGCCTTCTAAGAAGCCTCAGACTATCTCTGAACATTTTTCTCTCTTATGGATACTGTATTTTCAGTCTCTGTTCCATAACTCACCCTTCACTGTGATTTTTAAACATACTCTACTAATTGCATATCTGATTGCTTAAATCAGTTCAGTTCAGTATGAAGGGGGTCAGAAACATGCATTTGTGACACTATCTTCATGTATCCATTTCAAATACTTGTACAGTCTCTAGACATATTGAGATGAAAAGCCTAGATCAGCCTTATAACATAGCTGAATTTTTATTATTTTATTTAAAATAAACTTTGGGAGACAAACCCATGCACTTATGGTCACCTAATCTATGACAAAGGAGGCCAGAATATACAATGGAGCAAAGATATCCTCTTCAATAAGTGGTTCTGGGAAAACTGGACAGCCACATGTAAAAGAATGAAATTAGAACACTACCTAACACCATACACAAAAATAAACTCAAAATTGATTAAAGACCTAAATGTAAGGCAAGACACTATAAAACTCTTAGAGGAAAACATAGGCAGAACACTCTATGACATAAATCGCAGCAAGATCTTTTTTGACCCACCTCCTAGAGTAATGAGAATAAAAACCAAAATAAACAAATGGGACCTAATTAAACCTAAAAGCTTTTGCACAGCAAAGGAAACCATAAACAAGATTAGAAGACAACCCACAGAATGGGAGAAAATATTTGCCAATGAAGCAACTGACAAAGGATTAATCTCCAAAATATACAAACAGCTCATGCAGCTCAATATCAAAAAAAAAAACCAAAAACCCAATCAAAAAATGGGCAGAAGACCTAAATAGACATTTCTCCAAAGAAGACGTACAGATGGCCAACAAACACATGAAAAGACGCTCAACATCACTAATCATTGGAAAAATGCAGATCAAAACTACAATGAGGTATCACTTCACACAGGTTACAATGGCCATGATCAAAAAATCTACAAACAATAAATGCTGGGGAGGGTGTGGAGAAAAGAGAACCCTCATGCATTGCTGGTGGGAATGTAAATTGATACAGCCACTATGGAGAACAGTATGGAGATTCCTTAAAAAACTAAAAATAGAACTACCGTATGATCCAGCAATCCCAATACTGGGCATTTACCCAGAGAAAACCATAATTCAAAAAGACACATGCACCCCAGTGTTCATTGAAGCACTATTTACAATAGCCAGGTCGTGGAAGCAACCTAAATGTCCATCAACGGAGGAATGGATAAAGAAGATGTGGTACATATATACAATGGAATGTTACTCAGCCATAAAAAGGATTGAATTTGTGTCATTTGTAGAGACATGGATGGACCTAGAGACTGTCATACAGAGTGAAGTAAGTCAGAAAGAGAAAAACAAATATCATATATTAACGCGTATATGTGGAATCTGAAAAAAAAAATCTTATTTACAAAGCAGAAATAGAGACACAGACGTAGAGAACAAATGTATGGATTCCAAAGGGGAAAGGGGGATGGGATGAATTGGGAGATTGGGATTGACATATATACACTATTGATACTATGTATAAAATACACAACTAATGAGAACCTACCACATAGCACAGGGAACTCTACTCAATGCTCTGTGGTGACCTAAATGAGAAGGAAATCCAAAAAAGAGGGGATAAATGTATACATATAGCTGATTCACTTTGCTGTACAGTATAAACTAACACAATATTGTAAAGCAACTATACTCCAATAAAAATTTAAAAAAAGAAAGTGAGAAAAAGCCAAAAAATAAATAAATAAAATAAGCTTTGGAACATAATACAATTTACTTACATGGGAAAATACAGTCCATGATGTTCTTTGCATCGTGCTAATTCCCCATCTCAGTGTCCAAAAGAGAGACCGAGTGGCTTGTTTTAAATATTCTGATTCTTTGGCCTGGGAAGTCAGTTTCCCTCTATTTCTGAGATGGTTTGGAATGTCCATTCAAATGGACATAAAATTTTGCAAGTGAGGCTTGAGATTAAGTGTAGTTCAACACTCCAGTCTGTTTTCTGTATAGTTCCTAACATGCTTTATATATTCAGCAAGTATTTGATGGAGACTATTCACATGCTTCTCATTGCACTTCAGTACACATATATACTTTCTATTTATATATCTAGTGTATATTTATATACTAGATATATACTATATGTGTGTATAAATATATATATATCTTCTAGTGAGTTCCATTCAGGTAGCAGGTATGACACTTGGGGGTTTCATCTTCTGCTATCACCTCTACTCTCCTTCAATTACAGTTGTAAAGTTCATTCTCCCCAGCACATACCCCACCCTTCAACTGTGAAACAATAAATGTGTAAATTCATATGTGCAGCAGAAGGCTCTCATAAATTGTTGTGGGTTCCTAAGCTATAACTGAGACCTTTGAGAAGCCAAGTGATAACGTATTCCTCTGTTCTGCAATGTTTGCTCAATGCCACCAGGTGGAAGCACACCAGCATTTTCCAGAAGGTGGGAACTAAGCTAGCCTCAACCAGCTTATCACAGTCATGGAAGCATAAACCTTTACTAAGTTTACTTTCTCTTTAAAATAAGATAATTAAGATAATTATCTTCTAAAGATAAGACAATTATCTTCTGAAGATAATTAAGTCAGTGAAATTAATGGAGATGGGGGAACAAATACATAAAACAACCAAAAATATTATTAATAAATTAAAAGCTAAACTACCCACAGGCAAGGTCTGTGTATCTCTATATCTGACACATTGTAAATAATAAATGAAGATTTGTTCTGCCATTCTCTAACTAAATGTAGCTACCTATTCTGTTCTCAGGTTCTGGCCATTCACTGGATAAAAACTATTTTCTTCATAAATTACCCTAGCCTACGTCTTCCAGACTCTCAGAGGCCCTTGTCCTATTGAACAATACTTTCATTTGTATTCTACCAGAATTTAAAATGGTATTCCTCTTACATGACCTGTGTGCCCATCAGGGTGAAGAAACTGCTACACTCAAAGAATATTTGTCCTTTCAATTAAACTGTTAATTTCCAAACGGGTGAAGAAGTGTGAGCTAAACATGTCATATTATCTCAATAACAGATTTTTCCTAGGTTTGTTCCTTTGGCACATCAGCATTTAAAAGACAGGTGGAAGATTTTCAGTCAAAGCTAACAGATTGTCCACATGTCTATCTCCTCCTCCTCCACAAAATGATAGTAATAAAATTTGTTAAATGTTGCCATTGCAACAAAGAGAATTAGTAACGGGTTCTCAGTGGGCTAGTGATGTCAGCAAACTTCTGCATGACAGAATAGACAGAAGATGGTAACTGATAAAGTCTGGCAGGGGAATCTGAAAGGCAGGGGCATGTGAACATTAGAATGGAGGACAGCTGAAAAGGGAGGGAGTTTCCCTATGGAACCCTGAAGAGTCTGGAGCTATGGAAGCCCAAGTAATGAAGAAGAGTGGGCGGCAAAGGAAAGCTGAAGACATACACATGCACTGAAAAGACTCATAGGAAGTTTATACAGAAGGATCTATAGTGCATCCCGTCCCCATTTACACACACACACTCTATATTCCACAGGGACATGAGTCCATTGGTAGGTAAAATTTGAGGACATTTTTCTCAAAACAATTGTAAATTCCCTGAGACAATCATCTTGATTCTGTTGTTTAGATACACTTCAGCATGACCCCAGCCTTCCCACCCAACTACTTTAAAGCCAAGCCCACCAGTTGATAAGCCTTGCTCACATACAAAATCCCACCAGTGGCATCACATTCTTAAATATGACTAGACACCCAAGAATTTGCCAGACATTTGAGAAAACCCTCCAAATAGAAGAGATAGTCCCAGGTAAATAAAGAGAACAAAAATGATTATCAAAAATAGATAATTCTTAGTACAGATGAGAATTTAGTCTCAAAAGGAGTAGAGAGGACATATTTTTATGCCAAAAGGAAATATAACTAAAAATGAGTATGGCCTATGCACTGATTCATCACAGCAGGAATAGATAGGCAATGTCCCAAAGTGATATTAGAACTGAAGTAGAAGTCCATTGTTTAGAGATGTACAGTTGACTTCCAAAAGAAGCAGCTAAAAAACTTAGAAGTGGTTGCCTCTGGAATTTAGTACCTAAAACTGTCATAATTGTTAAGATAAGGAACTGGAGAGGCCAGATGTACACAGAAGAAGGAATCCAGTAAGAAAGGGCCAGAAAACTAAGCAGGAGCACTTAGACTTAGGAACAAATACAGAGAAGCTACTTTTATCCAGGTCTTAGCTCTCCTTCTTTCAGCACTTTAGATAGATTTTCTAAAAAAGCAGGACTATACTGTATTAAATGTTCCCAAAGTCTTGTGTTTGAGGGGGTGTGACTGTGGTTGGCACACTTCTGAAGGGACTGTGCAGGGCATAATCAGTGTGCCCCATGGTTCACACAGCTTTATTCCTCTCTTGGCCTGTCCTAGGTCAGGTCTCCCCTCTTCCTCAAACATGCTATGCAATCTAGACATGGCCACACCTACTCTGTTAGAGACACACATCTAGACAGACCCTATCTGGCATCATTAGCAGCTTCCTTTACAAAGACACCTGCTAAGAGTTACACACCCACAAGTTCATAAGAAGGGATAATCAGAGAGAACGCTCAAGGCAAAAACTATAACACGATAAAACTTTAAGGCCAATCCTCTGTAAACGGTCCCCAGGTTCAGTGAGCTAAGCTGTGAGAAGTACTCCGCTGGTTCTAGGTACTTTCGTTATAAGGGTCTTTGCCATAGACATCTTTGTAGCATAACTAATTGGCCGTAAGGCAATTTTTTCATAAAAGATAAAATAACGAAAAATAAAAGGGGGACATTATAAAGGTCATAATGAAACATGAAAAATTAATAACAAAATTAAAAAGGCTTTCTTGAGAAATACAATTTAAATATTTGCATACAATTTAAATACATTTAAATTGTGTGTAAATTCGTGGCAATTCTGCCAAATAACTGATTTTATTTTGTGGGTTGTACTTAAGCACTTGTCTTTGAAGTCTTTCATTCATAATATGTTTTTTGCTTTTTGATTCATCTCCTCATTCAGCATGATAGTTTTTCTCTTTTTGCTAAAATTTCTTCCTTCATTTCATCCTTCATTCCAAATACCAGGATGCGTATTTGTAACTGAGCTTTGTATTGCGTTATAAAAACCTCTGCACTGTCTTTTGTTCTTGGCATCTTGCCACATGTCTGTTCATAGATGTTCCAAAGTTCTATGGGAAATGTAGGTTCAACTCTGCACCCCTGAGACCCTTAGCTTCTTTCTCCTCCAATGTAGTGTGCTTCAAAATAAGAAACCAACTCTTGGGGCAAATCATTGTCATCTCTCAGCTCAATAAAGCAATCAATAAAATGGCTAACTGAAAGAAAGTCTAACTCATTTCAACCAGTTGAAACCAAAGTGTCAAACCAAACAGTCTACTAGTTATTTTATCTTTCACAGCAAAATTGCCTTACAGACAATTAGTCATGTATTAAAAGGGTTTGCAGCAAAAATGCTCGTGGCAAAGATGTCTATGGCAGAGAAGCTTGTGGCAAAAATACCAGACACATACTCATACTCCTCCATCGTGCCCAACAGAGAAACAGAACACCTTCCCCCTTTTTTTAAACCCATAATGCAAAGGTGGTTCTTAAAATCTTGCCATTTGATAGAAAAAGAAATTTGGAATGCAAACCAAAAGAAGAGAATAGGCAGGGGAAAATAAAACACTTCTTCCTAGGGCCTAGAATAAATAGCAACCCCTACTGTCTGCTTCTAGATTCTTCTAAGTCATAGGACTCCTAAAATAGGGGGAGCCGCAGGTACCCTTACAAAGAATTATAGGCAGAAAGAATCCAAGGAAGACATCCACAGAAGCAGATTATCTTCCTTTCTTCTACTAAGACCATCACTCCCACATCCTAATTCGGTCATATCCTTGGCCCATGACCTAGGTCACCTCACATTCTTCTTCAGGAATGATTCTCTGTGTGTGTGTGTGTGTGTGTGTGTGTGTGTGTGTGTGTTTGTGTGTGTAAGACTGAGACAGGCAGACAGACAGACAGACGTGAGTAGGTCAAGCAAAAAGAGAGGCAAGGATAAGGGTATATAAGAGTAACACAAAGAAGGAGAAACAGGTCTTGGGATCTCCCTGGAAGGTTGACTTGAACTCTAACTTTGACCACCAAATCATCTACCTAGGAAAAGTCATAATTTGTCTTAGAGATAAGAAGATTCTGCAGGCCTACTAGTTTAGCAAACCTACATGTGGGAAGAGTCCTTTTTGTTTAAAGAAAATTGGTAATAATTCTCATACCTTCACAAAAGCAAAATATCTCTTCCATCTCTCCTTTCTTCTTTTATGTGTCTACTCCTCTCTCTGTTTGCATTTGATCTGGCTAAACAAATCAGTCAAGGTAAAAACCTAAATATTTGAGAAACCTATGTGTCAAGGAAGTTGTGTGCATGTAGGGGGGGAATATATAAATGTTTTGGCAGTAGGTTTGATAGCAGAAGCAAATGTTTTGAGTTTTTAAAAAAATTAATTTCCCTGGGAAGAATCAGAGCAATTCTAGGAAGAAAAGTTTTCTTCAGTGACTTACAGAGTCATCTAAAGTGTTTCATACATGGAGAAGGAAGCATGAAAGCTTTTGGATATTGACTCCCCCATTCCAGTATCCTAAGAATTTGATACCTACAAATAGCTACCTAAAATATAGACTAGAAACTAACATTAGTTGAGTCTCTATTATTGCCAAGCACTTTGCTAGGAACGTTCTTTTTTGTCATAAATGTTACCCCCTTAGTTCCCACAATAACTGTTACAAGGTAACATTTGTTATATGCATTTCACAGATGAGAAAATTGAGGCTCAGTAACAGAGTGAGGATTTTAATACAGATTTTGTGAACTCTGAAGCTCAACTCTAACCGTAGTCTGATATATATATCAGACACAAACATTTAATGTTGACCATGCATAGCAAATACATTTTTCTACTTTGTTTTTTCACTAGACAAGTGTTGATGTTCCATGTTTGGGTGTCCTGGCAGCAGAACTGTCTCTTTTGTGTTCCCATGTTGATCCCGCAATCACACAACAAGCATCCTTGGGAATGTATCACCTCCTCTGCATTGCAAAGTGTCAGAATGGTAAGAAAGATTCATCTTTTCTAAGGGTTACTAATAATCTGTTCCTAATTATTATACTTGTGGGTCCCAAGGGGGCTCTATGTCTGTAGATTTCAAAATCCTGCCCCAAGATCTATAGCTTCACTTTTTAAAATGTATTTTTAAATCTTTTTTAGAATTATTTTTTAAATGTTATAGTTGGTCCTTCAATGTCTATAACATACTATACTTAGATTAGTGTTGGGTGTTAATGATGGGGACAGGAATGCTGGATGGAGGCAGGGAAGAAAGAGAGGAAGAAAAATTACCAATGGGACTTTTTAAAAAGAGGCATACTTTTTCTCTGTAATGGAGTATCAAATAGAATACTCAGATTCTTGCTTCAATGGTGGGGAAAAATTAGCCCAAGACCTAAATAAATGCTGCTCTGGTCTGCCTAACAAAGCATAAGAGCAAGACCTTATAGTATCAAACTATTTCCAAATACTTTAACAGAGAATAGATTTACTGTCCCATAATAAAGAACTATTTAAAGATTATATATACTAATTGTTCTCAAGTCATTGGACATCAGATAACAAAGGACAATGATTCCTAATGAGATGGGAACAAATGAACAAATAAAGCAGAGTCTACAATTGACTGAGTTTACAACCTAGAGTAAGTTTCTAGGCTGCAGTCCAGAAAGGAGTAACCCAAGAGTCTCACCAAGTTGAAGAGACAGAATTGGGAATCCAGATAGATCAAGATAGCTAGAGTTCACAGGGCAAAGCGCCAGAAAGGAGTGCACAAAGAGAGCTCCAGAGATGTGCAGAGAGCCCTTTAACTATTTGGCTATGTAAGGATCAGAGCACACATGTGAGAAAACTACCTGAGGCTTGTGGGGGGGATGGTGGGGGTAACAACCAAAATGGTTAAAGGATCCACCGAATCCCGAAAGACTGGAAATGGTGCCCATGCCTATAAGCTAGAATTTAAAACTTCATAATTCATAAGTAATGAAGCAGAGTACAAAGAGATTTTGTCTCATCAAGAGGAAAAAATTATCCCTGAATTATTTTAGTGCCACTTAACAAAAGTTAAAAACAAGACCTAAAATTATCAACTGATCTCCAAATACTTTGTTTATCAGAAAAAGCTCAAGCTTACTTCTAGGAATACAAAAATTCCATCACTTAACAAGTTAAAATGAACAGTTTGGACAAGTTAAAATTAACAATGTCTGACATGAAACAAAAAATTACCAGGTATGCAAAGAAACAAAATACAACCCACAATAAAAAGTAAAATGAATAAAAACTGACCCAGAAATAACACAGATGATAGAATTAGGAGAGTCATTAAAACAATTATTATAACATATTCCATTTATTTAAGGAGTTAGAGAAAAAGATGAACATACTAATGAGAGACAAAGAAAAGTCTCTAAAAGACCCAAACTGAACCTCAGGAGATGAAAACTACAATATCTGAGCTGAAAAACACTCTGGCAGGGATTAACGGTATAATCTTTTTTATTGAGGTATAGTTGATTTACAGTATACACAATATACATTTATAATAGGTGTACAGTATATTCAGTATTTATACAGATTTTACTCCATTAAAAATTATTATAAGATAATGGCTATAATTCCTTGTGCTATTAATATTTCCTTGTTGCTTATCTCTTTTATACATAGTAGTTTGTATCTCTTAATCGCATATGCCTAATTTGTCCATCCCCTCTTCCTTCTCCACTTTGGCAACCACTAGTTTGTTTTCTATATCTGTGAGTTTGTTTCCATTTTGCATATACATTCATTTGCATTTTTTATTTTTTAGATTCCACATATAAGTGATATCATATGGTATTTGTCTTTCTCTGTCTGTCTGACTTATTTCATTAAGCATAATATTCTCTAGGTCCATCCATGTTGCTGCAAATGGCAGAATTTCATTCTTTTTTATGGACGAGTTTTATATATCTATATAGATAGATAGATGATAGATAGATAGAAGATATATCACATCTTCTTTATACATTCATCTGTTTATGGGCACTTGGGTTGTTTCCATATCTTGGCTATTGTAAATAGTGCTGCTATAAACATAGGAATGCATGTACTTTTTCAAATTAGTGTTTTCATTTTTTCTTCATTTTACTTTCCTGGATATATACTCAGGAGTGGAATTGCTGGATCATATGGTAGTTCTATTTTTAGTTTTTTGAGGAACCTCCATAGTGTTTTCCATAGCGGATGCACCAATTTACATTCCCACCAACCCTGTACAAAGGTTTCCTTTTCTCCATACTCTCTCCAACATTTGTTATTTGTAGACATTTTCATGATAGTCATTCTGACAGGTATGAGGTGATATCTTATTGTTGTTTTGACTTGCATTTCTCTAATAATTAGTGATGCTGAGAATCTTTTCATGTTCAACAGTGTAATCTTAAAAGAAGCTGGGGCTGGGAGGGGGCAACATTTCATTCAGAGTAAAGGTAAGGTAAGGATTGTAGCAAATTTCTCATGAGACAATGCAAGCCATAGGCAATGAAGTAACCTCATAATGTACTGAAAGAAAAAGCTGTCAATCTAGAATTCTTTAACCAGCAAAAGTGGTGCTCTTTCAAAAGCAAAAGTGAAATAAAGACTTTTTAGATATACAAGAGCTGGTAGAATTTATCACTAGCATATCTGAAGTATGAAAAATATTTCATGAAATTATTCAAGAAAAAAATGATGTCAGATGAAAATCTAGGTCTACATAAAGGAATAAGGAGCACTGGATTGCAACTATGAAGGTAAATATTAAAATTTTCTTCCCTACATTTTAAATGAGAATCAACTATTTAAAGCAAGCAAACAAACAAACAAAAACAAACAATGTAAAAGCTAAATATGTGACAACAATATCACAGAGGCTTGAAAGAGGGTGAAATATGAGGTTCTTATCCATAAATTCATAAAATATCACTTCAAAGTAAACTGTGATAAGTTAAAGATGTATAATATAAATCCTAAAGGAACTACTTAGCTAATATAACAAAGAGTTATATATAATAAGCCAAAATGGAGATACAATAGAATCATAAAAAATACTTAATCAAAAAAAGACCAAAAAAGAAGAAAAATAGAAAGAAAAACAGATGGAAATATGGAAAACAAAAAGTAAAATGAAGACTTAAATTCACTCATAATAAATATAAATGCTCTAAATATCTTCAATGAAAAGGCAAAGATTATCACACTGGACAAAGAGCAAGACTCAACTATATGTTGCCTATGAGAAATCTACCCTAGATGTAAAGACACAAATAGAATACAAGTTAAAAGTTGGAAAATGATATAACATGCTAACACTAGTCAAAAGAAAACTGAAATGACTATATCAATATCAAAAAATACACACATTTCAGAGCAAAGAATGTTTCCAGGGAAAAACAGGGTAATTTCATAATGATAAAGGGGTCAATTAATTAAGAAGACATAATCCAAAACACTTATGTACTTGAAAATGAAACATATTAAAATAATCAAAATACATTAAACAAAAGCTGATAGGACTACTATGAGAAATAAATCTACAATTACAATCAGAGAATTCAATACCACTTTTTCAATAACCTATTACACAAAAAATCAATAAGGATACAGACCTGAACCAGCTAGACCTAATTGACATTTATAGAACACTCTACCAAAAATGGAAAAATAAACATTCTGTTCAAGAAAAAACCAGAAAATTTACCAAAATAAACCATATTATAGACCATAAGACAATCCTCAAGAAATCAACAGGTAGTTAAGTCGTACAAAATATGACCAAAACAGAGTTAAATTAGAAATCAAACACAGAATTAACACCATACAGAAAAATAAACTCAAAATGGATTAAAGACCTAAATGTAAGACCAGGTACTATAAAACTCTTAGAGGAAAACATAGGCAGAACACCCGTTGACATAAATCGCAGCAATATCTTTTACAATCTGCCTCCTAGAGTAATAGAAATAAAAACAAAAATAAACAAATGGGACCTAATTAAACTTAAAAGCTTTTGTACAGCAAAGGAAGCCATAAACAAAACAAAAAGACAACCTACAGAATGGGAGAAAATATTTGCAAACAATGCAAATGACAAGGGATTAATCTCAAAATTTATAAACAGCTCATGCAGCTCAATATCAAAGAAAACAAACAACCCAATCAAAAAATAGGCAAAAGACCATACAGCTGGCCAACAGGCATATGAAAAGATACTCAGCATTGCTAATTATTAGAGAAATGGAAATCAAAACTACAATGAGATATCACCTCACACCAGTCAGAATGGCCATCATCAAAAAATCTACAAACAATAAATGCTGGAGAGAGTGTGAAGAATAGGGAACCCTCCTACACTGTTGCTGGGAATGTAGATTGGTACAGCCACTGTGGAGAACAATATGGAGGTTCCTTAAAAAACTAAAAACAGAGCTACCATATGATCCAGCAATCCCACTCCTGGGCACGTATCTGGAGAAAACCAGGATTTGAAAGGATACATGCACCCCAATGTTCATTGCAGTGCTGTTTATAATAGCCAAGACATGGAAGCAACCTAAATGTCCATCAACAGATGAATGGATAAAGAAGATGTGGTACATATATACAATGGAATATTACTCATCCATTAAAAAGAATGAAATAATGCCATTTGCAGCAACATGGATGGACATAGAAATTGTCATACTAAGTGAAGTAAGACAGAGAAAGACAAATATCATATGATATCACTTGTATGCAGAATCTAAGAAAAAAATGATACACAAATGAACTTATTTACAAAACAGAAACAGATTCACAGACTTAGAGAATGAACTTATGGTTACCAGTGGGGAAGGGTGGGGAGGAAGGATAGATTGGGAGTTTGGGATTGACATATACACATTGCTATATTTAAAATAGTCAACAAGGACCTACTGCATAGCACAGGGAACTCTGCTCAATATTCTGTAATAAACTAAATGGGAAAAGAACTTGAAAAAGAATAGATACATGTATATGTATGATTGAATCACTTTGCTGTACACATGAAACTAACAAAACATTGTTAATCAACTATACGCCAGTGTAAAATAAAATTTTTTTAGATTTTAAACAAGTTAAAAATAAATAAATAAATAGAAGTGGGGAAAAGATTTATTCAAGTTAAACTTTTATCAACTTTTTAAGAAATGGAAACTCTGGCGATAAATTTTCAAATTTTAAAAGAAAGAAAGATATCTGAAAATTCAAAATATTTGGAAACTAGATAACCTGTTTCTAAATAATAAATGTGTCAAAAAAAAAGAAATAACAAGGGAAATTTAAAGCATTTTGAACTAAATGAAAATGAAAATATAAAATTTCAAAATTTATGGAATACAGCTAAACAAGATCCCAGAGGGGAAATTCTTAGCACCATATGCCTACATTAGAATAGAGAAAAGTTCTTAAATCAATGACCTTAGCTTCTGCCTTAAGAAAGTAGAGAAAGAAGAGCAAATAAAAGCAGAAGTAAGAAGATGAGAGGAAATAATAAAGACCAGAATAAAACCCAATAAAACTAGAAAGCAGAAAAACATAAAGGGAAAGCAATGAAGCCAAAAGCAAATTCTCTGAGAAGATCAGGGGAGAAATAAGAGACACAAATTACCAATATAAGGAATGAGAGAGATAATGTCACTAAAGATTCTATGGGTATTAACAGAATAAAAAGTGACATTATGAAAAACTTTAGGCCAATAAATTTGACAACTTAAACAGACAAAATTTATTGAAAGACACAAATTACCAAAGTTCACTCAAGAAGAAATCGATAATCTGAATATTCTATATCTAGCAAAGAAGTTGAGTTTGTAGTTTAAGATCTTCTGCAAAGAAAAGTCCAGATCCACAGGGAAAACTTCAGACTGAAACGATCTATCAAACATTTAAGAAAGAAATTATACTAATTCTATACAAATTCTTCCAGAAATGGGAGGATGAGGGAATACTTGCCAACTCATTCTATGAGGCTGGCATTATTCTGACACCAAAATCACACAAAGACATTACAAGAAAAATAAAACCAAAAAACTACAGACCAATGTCCCTCAAGAACACCGATGAAAAAAATTAATCAAGCTTAGCAAGTCAAATAGTACACTAAATAAAAAGAATAATATACCATGGCCATGTGGAATTTATCCAGAAGTGCAATGTCAATTTAACTTTTTGAAAATCAACCAATGTAACATACCACATCAACAGATGAAAAAAATAACCATATGATTATTTCAATAGATACAGAAAAAGTACTTGACAAAATTCAACATCCATTCCTAATAAAAACTCTCAGAAAATTAGGAATAGAAAGGAAACTTCCTCTACTTGCTAAAGTACATCTATGAAAAATCTACACCTAACATCATACTTAATGGTGAAATACTGAATGATTTCCCCAAAAGACCAGGAAAAAGACAAGGATGTGCACTGTCATTACTTCTGTTCAACATTGCTTTGGATAGAATAGAATAAAGAGTCCAGAAATAGATCCACACATGTATGGTCAAATGATTTTTGACAAAGGTTCAAAGGCAATTCAGTGGAGAAGGGATAAACTTCAATAGACATTGTTGGAAAAATTGGTGATTTATATGCAAAAAAAGAACTTTGATATATATCTCATAAATGCATAAAAGCTAATTCAAAATGGATCGTAGGACTACATGTAAAACCTAAAACTATGAAACTAGAAAGAATCTTTGCACCTTGGATTAGGCAAAGATTTCTTAAACATAACCCCAAAAGCGTGACCCATAAATGAAAAAAAAAAAAGATAAATTAAGTACCTCTGCTCTTTGAAAGACACTTAAGAGATAAGCCACAGACGGTGAGAAAATATTTGCAAATTACATATCTGATAGAAGAATTGTATTCAGAATTTTAAAGGAACACTCAAAACTCAGTAAAAAAAAAAAAAAAAGAAAGAAAAAGAAAAAACAAGCAACCAAATTAAAATAATAATAGTAGATTTGAACAGTCATTTCACTAAAGAAGCACAGATGACAAGGATGCACATCAAAGGATGATCAATATACAGTCATAAAAGAAAGGTAAATTAAAACTGCAATGAGGGTTTCCCTGGTGGCGCAGTGGTTGAGAATCTGCCTGCCAATGCAGGGGACACGGGTTCAAGCCCTGGTCTGGGAAGATCCCACCTGCCGCGGAGCAACTAGGCCCGTGAGCCACAACTACTGAGCCTGCGCGTCTGGAGCCTGTGCTCCGCAACAAGAGAGGCCGCGATAGTGAGAGGCCCGCGCACCGCGATGAAGATTGGCCCCCGCTTGCCGCAACTAGAGAAAGCCCTAGCACAGAAACGAAGACCCAACATAGCAATCAATCAGTCAATCAATCTTCAAAAAAAAAAAAAAAAAAAAAAACTGCAATGAGACACCACTGCACTCCAGTTAAAATGTCTAAAATTGAAAAGACTGACCATACAATGCGTTATTAAAGGTGTGAAGCAACTGGAACTCTCATACATTGCTAGAGGGAATGTGAAGTGATGCAACAGCTTTGGAAAATAATTTGGCAGTATCCTAAAAAGTCAAACACACATCTACCATACGATCCAGTCATTCCACAGCTTAGTGTTTACCTAAGAGAAATGAAAGCAAATATCCATTCAAAGGCTTGTACGTGAATGTTGATAACACCTTTATTTGTAATAGCACCTTTATGTGTAATAGCCAAAAACTGGAAACAACCCAAATGTCCACCAAAAGGTGAATGAATAAGCAGATGATGGTATATATGTACAATGGAATAGTATCCATCACTAAGACTATTGATACAAGAAAAAACATGGATGGATTGCAAATAATTTTGCTGAATGAAAGATTCCAAACAACAAAAGAGTATATACTAAATGGTTCCACATATATAAAACTGGAAAATACAAACTTGACAGAATGCAGATCAGTGCCTGCCTTTGAATCAGGGAGTAAGATCTGGGAGCAGGTTTGATCAATTACAAAAGGACATGAGGAAACTTTTGGAGGGAATAAATCTTTTTTTATTACAGTGATGTTTACGGGCACATACATATATAATAACTTACCAAATTAGACACTTTAAATATGTTGCATATTGGTTATATCTCTATAAAGCTGTTAGCAAACAAGCAAAGTCATTTAAAACCTACCTTCTCTAGAACAAAAGACATCTGCACCTGAAGCTTATGTTGAGGGCTTTTCTCTTTCTTGCTGTACCACTCCCCCAGCTCTTTGCAAAATGCCTCCAAGTCTGCTCTTTTACCAATAGACACGTCAACTTAGCAGTAGCTCTTCCATTGCACTGAACAATGCATTTGATGGCCTAAATGTACTTGATATTTGGTCAACTTATTAAAATTATCTATGTCCTTTATTCATACTTCACAGGCCTCTCTTAAACACTTTTTAAACTCTGGGTCAATGTAGTCATAATATTTTATGTGACTAAACTGTTAGCAGAGAGTTAAACATTCAGAAACTTTAGACTTCCAGAATTGGGCAGGAAGAGGAAATTAGAAATAGCAATGTTATAGAGGAACCAGTGATCAAATAAAAACCTTAAACTCTTTTCCTTAATACAGCGGATATTGCAAAAAATAAAAGTACAAAGTATGATAAGCCTGGAAGTCATTGCCTCCTGCCTTCTCCCTCTGATATAGAATTTCTACCCAAGATCTTGCAAAGAGACAAAAGTAAAATTGCTCAGGTAACTTAGCCACCACTTTATCCTATGGCTTTTGTTTCATGTGTATTATTACTTTTAGTGGCAACTTATTTCAACAAAATTTATATTTTTAATAGATTTTTTTCTGTTTTATTTAAATTCAGTAAAGCAAAGAGTAAATGATAGAGTAGAGCATTTGGCTTCCTGATTTTCATCTCTATTAATAAGAATTATGCCTATTATTCTAGAATATAGCAATTTATATTATTTTACCTAATCCTTACAGAATGCAAATGAGATAGGTGTTTCCTAGTTGTTATGCTTCTTATTGTTTGGCTAATAAGTTACTAAAGATAGGAAACTTCTGATTTTCTAGCAAAATTAATGAAGTCAACAATTAACAGCCTTTTCAATGCTATTATAATTTATTCAGCAAACATCAAAATAATGTGATTTACATTTTAGAAACCTCTTAAATTTACATTTTTTTAAAAGTTCAAGTGATAAACCTCAGTACCAAGTAAATAATTTTTACATTGACCCAACCCTTGGGGAAAATCATGAGGCTCTATAACTGTATACATTCCCTCACCTTCTTCAAAGTATATGGGCTTATTCATATGCTTGAGAGGTCACTGGTGCCTAAGTTGTGCTGTCCAACAGATGGCTGTCTAGCTACACACATTGAGTCAACAGTTCAGCAAAGTCTGCTGGGGAGGCTCTTCAGGCTAGCTTATCTCTTGAGTTGGGAGGGTCTTATGGTTCCTCCTAAAGGTACATGCATAAAGCAGTGCCTTGCCCTCCCACGGCTGAGGTAGATAGAATTGTGGGAGGCTGAGGAGATATGAAAGCAATATACCTCAAATAATACAATCAAAAATACCACATAGATGTCCTAAATATGCATCTTCATGATGATGCATCTTTCCAAAATCAAGCATTATTCATAATCCACCTCCCCTCAAAAGTCACAAACCTGGTTGACTACGAAGTTGTCTATTTAAGTGAAGAAACCAGGCATCTGTAGAGGTTTACTAGAAAATCCTTTTACATCTTTCCATGCTTCACTCCAGAGCCCTAGAATTGAAATCCTGAGCCCCACAATTAGGCTAGTTAGCTTAAGACTGGCAGCTTCCTCAGGGTCTCTTCCAAGTGGTTCTTGGGTCTTACTATCTCCACTTCCAGTTTAGCGTCCTCTCTTATCTGAGTTTAATGTCCATCAGATTTAGAAATCCTTGGGTTTGGGGGAGGGTGCCCTGGGTCCTGTGTTCATGACCTGTTATTCAGTTCTCAATTGTGAGATCAAAGTAGGTCTAGTACTAGCATTGTGTGCAAGAGCAGTAGCTGGAAAATCCTGAGGTAGGTACTTTCAGAGGTAGATTGGGACAAGTGAGTGAGAGAATCTAAGGTTGTAGTAAGGAAACCAAGAGGACCATATCCAAAGACAAAGTCCAAAGGATGCAAATAGGAGGATAAGCATCAAGGTTTTTAGCCAATAGAGCTAGATCATATTTTATAAAGGGAGCCCCTATCATTTGATGTACTCTACTGTCATATCTATACCTTTGTTACTGAGTCCAAACTCATACTGCTCGCTGCACAATAGACCAACAAGTCAAAAGACAAGGTGTTGGGGCAAGGAATAGTGACTTTATTCGAAAAGCCAGCAGACCAAGAAGATGGTGGACTAGTGTCCCAAAGAACCATCTTACCCGAGTTAGAATTCAGGCTTCTTTTACATTAAAAGGGGAGGGGAGGTGTGACTGGTTGTTGCAAACTAATTGGTGCTGAAATCCTTTGTTCTTGCAGCTGTCCAGGTAGGTCTGCTCACAATGTTCCTGTAAACCTCCAACAAGACAACTATTATTTTCTATTCTGCACCTTTTTATCTCTATATGAATGGAAACGTGTTATACGTTTAAAGGTCAAGCCTGAGAGACAGAATATTGAGAAAGGGTTAGTATGTATATCCCGGGCTATAGGCCACATTCTCTTACTGTTTGAGACAAAGGTGCAAAGCTAGCATGACTAAGCACAGGCAATGGAGCACAAAGGCTAGAGCTAAAGGAATAGATCCAATATGGAGTCAGGTTTGTTCTTCTTTGTTCAACCTTGACATACCAGAAACTTCTAACACTATCTCTAAGTTTCACTAGGAATTGTTCCTTCTACAACTTTTTAATAGACACCAAACTAAAGTATTTTGTTGAATAAACAAATATGCAAAAGAGAATATTTCCTCTTCCAATGATTTTTTTAAATTCAACATCTTATATAATTAAATCTGGCTTTCTCAAAGTAGAGCAAACTATTTATAATATTCAGTTCACCTCACCAAGCCTTAGTGACCCTCCTTTATCCATCTTTCATAGCTTTCCAAAAATACTATCCCTCACCCCTCTGTCCAGTAGGAGGGAGCCTGGTGGTCATCAGTTTTCACTCAGAACTCAGTCCTTCCCTATTGACCAGAAAGAGCTATGTTCTATTCCTTTAATGGGGATGGAGAAAAGCTTTTATTGGCAATATTGAGTACTTTCTGTATTTTAGAGAATGGCGCACACACACACACACATAAAGGAAATTTTGAATATATATATATATATATATATATATATATATATATATATATATACATACACACGTACAAAAGGAGGAAATGTGGTTCATTCATAATTGAGAGATCCATAATATTGTGATTTTTTTCACATTTTATAGCCCATGGATATTCCTCTAACTTTAAAAAGAGATTGTTTGAATTGTAGTTGTTGTACCTCAATCGTGGACATATGGGCCTTTTTTTCTCTTCCCACTTCTTGATACTTCTCTGAGAAAAAGCCCACACCTTTGAATGACCCTGCCTTTCTTACTCCATCCTTTCCTTCATCTTCTACAAATCATGCTTGTTTCTGATCTGAGCAAATTTATTTCCAAAGCTGAAGTTCACAATAATTTCTAGTATTTGAATAGCTGAAATGGGATAAAATCAATATTTTATAGTTCTTCTGAATTGCAATGCCATGATTTTCCACTTCTCCCTGGCTTGCCCCCAGAGCTGACTTATTCAGATGAAAATGTTTTAATTGCTTTAAAAATCAGATGAAAAAATATATATAATTCAACTTGAATTACAGTCATCTTAATAGCAACACAACTGTAAAATATAATTTTTAATATTTTTTAATGGAGGAAAAGGCCCACAGCAGCAAAGGTGCCTAGGGCCTACAAAAATCATACGGCCCTGCCTGGCCCTGAAGCTTCCCTCAGGATGTCTGGGTTCAGCTGTCTTGCTTCTCTTGATATAAGTAAAGCCTGAGATCATGACTCTCCTTTTTGGTTTCAGAGTGTAGGACAAACCTTATTGCCACGCTTGCTGACTGACTTTGTGTGGAGTCTCCTGATGAGACTCTCTGCACCTGATCAAACAACTGCATCCAAGGCAGCAACCATACTGAAACTGACTCTGGAATATTATGCCCATAAGGTCACCATGGTAAGATATTTGACAATGAGCAGGGGAGTGCAAAATGTATTCTCTAATGGGCTCTTACTGCCTTTGTTACATGCCTACTTCTTTTCATATATATTTCTTGCCATTGTTCATTATGTCACTTCAATAAAATGAGGCTTTTGTGTGAAATATTTCAAGCATACAGAAAAGTTTCAAAATAATGTAATGAACATTCACTCACCAATCATACCAAATTGTAACATTTTGCTATACTTGCTTCAAATTTTAAAGAAATGCATTAACAACAATAAAATAGTACAACTGTAATTGAAATCCCCTGTGTAACCATTAAGGAAAGTTTTAAGAACCCTCAGCTTGCTGTAGGGCTGGCCACATAATTTGTGGGGCCCAGTGCAAACTGAAATGTGGGGCTTCTTATTCAAAACAACTACCATTAGATGTAGAAACATATGAAGATTTTCCGTATCTCTCTCTCTCTCAATTTGTCATGGTGTTGTTATTTTCTAAGTTAAAAATAATCCTAAAATTTTATAACATTAGCATGCATTTTGCCATCCATCTTTCTATTGTGCAATGCCAATCATAGCTGCAAATATAAGAGCACACAACTTAACAAAATACTACAATTCATATTTCATATTTCGTGCATGCATATGTATTTTATTCTTACCAGAAGAGTGGTAAACACTACACAAAACTACCTTAATTGTCTTTATTTCACTCCTTGTCATTCACACATTCTATTAACACTCTCTATCTTCATTTTGTTCGTGAGTAAGGAAAGATTGAATGGAAAAGAATTTATGGATTGACACATCTTTCTCTTTCCTTCTATGTCATCATTTTCAGCCTAAGTGGTTGAGGCATCAATAAATGTTTATCTTATACCTGCTTTGATTTCCCACTGAACCCCTGCACATCATGGGTTCACTGGAATTCTGTGTTCTTAGGGAATTGTGAATGCTGCCTCTGAATGAGGCTGCAGGAACCATAGCTGACTCTCATACTGCCACACACACACACACACACAGGCTCCATTGTCCCATGGGACTTCACTTACAAAACACAAACTCAAGGAAAACTTATTAAAAATTTCAATATGACGACAGCAGAGGTTTAAACAAAGTGAAGGACCTTCTGAATGTGGGACCTTGTGCAAAAGCATAGGTCACGTGTCCATGAAACCAGCCCTGATGGAGACATAAGGGCTGAACTCCCAGTTCCCTCTCCTGACATAGCAGTGTTATGTGATTGTAGATAAACTGAGTGCTTGCACTCAAACTCAGAGAGCAGGAAAGGGGAAATAATGCTTCTTACAAACTCTCATGCTTCTACAGACAGGAGCATTCCAAAAGGCATGCAGACCAAGGGGAAAGCTGGAGGGCAACTGTCATTTCTTTAACAAAATAAAAGTTCTCCTCTCATGCAGTGAGAAAAGGAGGCTAGGTAAAACCATATCAGGTCCTGGAGAAGACGAGAAGCCAATTAGAAAACTAGATGTGTAAAACTAGCCTGTGCTACAATGAAATCATTAAACATGGAGAAATAAACTGAACAAAAATGGGGTTCAGCAACTTATTTCCCCACCCCAGCTCCCACAAACAATTGAACTACTGAATACACTGGATTCTTGGCTTAAACAGGGTTGGATTCTAAAGTCAGTTATAATGAAAAATTGCATTAAAATTATCCTGAAAATCTCCTAAACTGCAAGTATAGTTTGTGGGCTTACTATTTCTAAATAAATCTAACACAGCACGTCTTTCCTTGAGGACTGAAGGAAATCATCATTTCTACAATTGAGCATACAGTGACATAGCTGGCTTGTTTTAGGGGCATGCTGCATTTAAAGTAGTAGGAGGAGGATGAGAAGAAAAAGCTCTAAACCCAATAGTTAAGAGAACTCTGGAGAAGATCACTGGTTTATGTCTCCCATCTCATGTTTACCTTGGAGCATATGTGGTGGGATGAATGTTTTACAATAAACACTTCATTTTGTTTGTTTAGAGTAGAGGGTTGGGCACAGATAATTCAGTTGTATACGAGGCAATTGCAATGGAATGTAAATTTACATCAAACAACTTTTCAGCTTATGGTCTCTGAGAAGTACTTTCAAAATAAGAAATGAGGTGATCTGGGTAGATTAAATTTGATGTTGAATATACAACCATTGGTTTGAGAAAAATTCCAGGTCTAGTTAAAACTCTCCTTACTCAAAAATGAAGAGGGATTGGAGACAAGATGGTGGAGTAGAAAGACCCGAGTTCACCTCCTCTCACAAGTACACCAAAATCACAACTGCTGAACAACAATTGACAAAAAAGACGGGAGCCTACCAAAAAAGATATTGCAAGGCAGGAATAAAGAGGTAGACATAGAAAATGGACTTGAGGACATGGGGTGGGAGGGCGAAGCCGGGGCGGAGTGAGAGTAGCATCGGCCTATATACACTACCAAATGTAAAATAGTTGGCTGGTGGGAAGCAGCCACATAGCACAGGGAAATCAGCTTGGTGCTTTGTGATGACCTAGAGGAGTGGGATAGGGAGGAAGGGAGGGAAGCTCAAGAGGGAGGGGATATGGGAACATGGATATGCATGTGGCTGATTCGCTTTTTTGTGCAACAGAAACTAGCACAGTATTGTGAAGCAATTATACTCCAACAAAGATCTATTTAAAACAAGATATTCTACATCCAAAGACACAAAGAAGAAACCACAATGAGATGGTATAAGGGGCACACTAGTGATATAACCAAATCCCATACCACCCAGGTGGGTGACCCACAAACTGGAGAATAATCATGTCACAGAGGTTCTCCCACAGGAGTGAGAGCTCTGAGCACCATGGCAGGCTCCCCAGAATCAGGAGGTGGAGCCCCCTGAGTATTTGGCTTTGAAGGTCAGTGGAGCTTGATTGCAGGAGCTCCACAGGACTGGGGGAAACAGAGACTCCAGTCTTGGAGGGCACACACAAGTTCTTATGCACACTGGGACCCAGGGCAAAAGCAATGATTTCATAGAAGCCTGGGCCAGATTTACCTGCTGGTCTTGGAGGGTCTCCTGGGAAGGCAGGGAGCAGCTGTGGCTCTCTCTGGGGTCATAAAAGCTAGTGGTGGACATATCAGGGAATGTTCATCTATGTGAACTCTGGCTGGAGGAATATATCTTGCTTGGGTCCTTGGCACTGAGACCTGGCCTCACCCAACAGCCTGTAGGCTCCAGTGCTGGGATTCCTCAGGCCAAACAACAAACAAGGTGGGAATACAGCCACACCCATCAGCAAACATGCTGTCTAAAGACTTCCTGAGCCCATAGCCACGAATAGATACATCCCTTGACATGGCCCTGCCCAGAAGAGGACCAAGACCTAGGTCCACCAACCAGAAGGCAGGCACTGGCCCCTCTCACCAGGAAGCCTGCACAAGCCTCTAAACCAGCCTCACCCACCAGGGGGCAGGCACCAGAAGGAAGAAAATTATGATCCCACAGGCTGCAGAACTGAGTGTGCAAACACAGGTCAGAACCTACCCTGGGACCAGCTAGTCCCTGGCCATTCGGTGATAAGAGGAAAGTGTATTGCTGTGACACAAAGGACATCCCCTACTGAGGGCCACTTCTTCAAGGTTGAGAAACATAACTAACCTACTACATAAATAAAATACAAATAGAAATTTTTTAAAAAAAGAGATGGCAAAGGAATATATTCCAGACAAAATGAACAAGATAAAACCACAGAAGAACAACTAAGTGAAGTGGAGATAGGCAATCTACCCAAGAAAGAGTTCAGAGTAATGAATATAAAGATGATCCAAGAACTCGGGAAAAGAATGGCTGCACAGAGCAAGAAATTACAAGAAGTTTTCATCAGAGAGTTAGAAAATAAGAATACAATAACTGAAATGAAAAATACACTAGAAGGAATTAATAGCAGAATAAATGAGGCAGAAGAATGAATCAGTGAGCTGGAAGACAGAGTGGTGGAAATCACTGCTGCAGAACAGAATAAAGAAAATAGAATGAAAGTAAATGGAGACAGTTTAAGAGACCTCTGGGACAAGGTCATAGGCACCAACATTCACATTATAGAGGTCCCAGAAATAGAAAAGGGAGAGAAATGGCCTGAGAAAATATTTGAAGAGATAATAGCTGAAAACTTCCCTTACATGGGAAAGGAAACAATCACCCAATTTCAGGAAGCACAGAGAATCCCATAAAGGATTAACTCAAGAAAGAACACACCTAGACACATAGTAATCAAATGGACAAAAATTAAAGACAAAGAAAACATTAAAAGCAACAAGGGAAAAGCAAAAAATAACATACAAGGGAATCAGCTGATTTGTCAGCAGAAACTCTGCAGGTCAGAAGCGGGCGGCATGATACATTTAAAGTGATGAA
This sequence comes from Balaenoptera ricei, assembly GCF_028023285.1. Taxonomy (NCBI): domain Eukaryota; kingdom Metazoa; phylum Chordata; class Mammalia; order Artiodactyla; family Balaenopteridae; genus Balaenoptera; species Balaenoptera ricei. Next base: position 133,202,026 of record NC_082639.1, read on the forward strand.
ATGGAAAAACCTACAGCCAAGAATACCCTACCCAGCAAGGCTCTCGTTCAGATTCAATAGAGAAATCAAAAGCTTTACAGACCAGCAAAAGCTAAAAGAACTCGGCACCACCAAACAAGCTTTACAATAAATGCTAAAGGAACAGCTCTACGTGGAAAAGAAAAGGCCACAACTAGAAACAAGAAAATTATGAGAGTGGTAGCTCACCAGTAAAGGCAAACTTACAGTAAATGTAGGAAATTATCCACACACAAATATAATCTCAAAATCAGTAATCATGAGAGGAGGAGAGTACAAATGCAAGATATTTAAAATGCATTTGAAATTAAGATATCAGGAACGTAAAACAATCATGTGTGTGTGTATATATATATAGAGAGACTACTATACCAAAACCCCATGGTAACTGCAAACCAAAAATCTATAATGGATATACACACAAAAAAGAAAAAGGAATCCAAACACAACACTATGGATAGTCATCAAATCACAAGAGAAGAGAACAAAAGAGGAAAGGGAAAGATAAAAGACCTACAGAAAACAAATCCAAAACAATTAACAAAATGGCAATAAGAACATACATATCAATAATTACCTTAAATGTAGATGGGTTAAATGCTCAAACCAAATGACGCAGATTGGCTGAATGGATACAAAAATAAGACTCATATATACGTTGCCTACAAGATACCCACTTCAGATCTAGAGACACATAAAGACTGAAAGTGAGGGGATGGAAAAAGATATTCCATGCAAATGGAAATCAAAAGAGAGCTGGAGTAGCAATACTCATATCAGACAAAATAGACTTTAATATAAAGACTGTTACCAGAGACAAGGAAGGACACTACATAATGAGCAAGGGATCAATCCAAGAAGAAGAAATAACAATTGTAAATTTTTATGCCCCCAACATAGGAACACCTCAATATACAAGGCAAACATTATCAGACATAAAAGGAGAAATTAACAGTAACACAATAATAGTGTTAAATGACTCATTAGACCAGATGGACTTAATTGACATTTAAAGAGCATTCCATCTGAAAGAAGTAGGATACACATTCTTTTCAAGTTTACATGGAATATTCTCCAGGATAGATCACATGCTGGGTCACAAAGCAAGCCTCAGTAAATTTAAGAAAACTGAAATCATATCAAGCATTTTTTCCACCCACAATTCTATGAGATTAGAAATCAACTATAAGAAAATACTGTAAAAAACACAAACACGTGGAGGCTAAAAACTATGCTACTAAACAACCAATGGATCACTGAAGAAATCAAAGAGGAAATCGAAAAAATACCTAGAGACAGATAAAAATAAAAACAATGATCCAAAATCTATGGGATGCAGCAAAAGGAGTTCTAACAGGGAAGTTTATAGCGATACAAGCTTACTTCCAAAAACAAGAAAAATCTCAAATGAACAACCTAACCTTACACCTAAAGCAGCTAGAGAAATAAAAACAAACCAAACCCAAAATTAGTAGATGGAAATAAATTATAAAGTTCAGAGCAAAAATAAATGAAATAGAGACAAAGGAAGCAGCAGAAAAGATTAACGAAAATAAAAGCTCGTTCTTTGGAAACATTTTTAAAAATGATAAACCTTTAGCCAGACTCATCAAGAAGAAACGGTAGAGGGTCTAAATCAATAAAATTAGAAATGAATGAGAAGGTACAAACAGACATCACAGAAATACAAAGGACCATAAGACATTACTAAAAGCAACTGTATGCTAATAAAATGGACAATCTAGAAAAACGGGACAAACTCTTAGAAAGGTACAATCTGCAAAGACTGAACCAGGAAGAAATAGAAAATATGAACAGACCAATCACAAGTCATGAAATTGAAACCGTGATTAAAAATCTTCCAACAAACAAAAGTCCAGGACCAGATGGCTTCACAGGTGAATTCTATCATACATTTAGAGAAGAGCTAACACCCATCCTTCACAAACTCTTCCAAAAAACTGCGGAGGAAGGAACACCCCCAAACTCATTCTATGAGGCCACCATCACCCTGATACCAAAACCAGACAAAAATACTACAAAAAAAGAATTACAGACCAATATCACTGATGAATATAGATGCAAAAATCCTCAACAAACTACTAGGAAACAGAATCCAACAACACATTAAAAGGATCATACATCATGATCAAGTGGGATTTATCCCAGGGATGCAAGGATTCTTCAATATATACAAATCAATCAATGTGATACACCATATTAACAAATTGAAGAATAAAAACCATATGATCATCTCAATAGATGCAGAAAAATCTTTTGACAAAATTCAATACCCATTTATGATAAAAACTCTCCAGAAAGTGGGCATAGAGGGAAGCTACCTCAACATAATAAAGACCACATATGACAAACCCACAGCAAACATAATTCTCAATGGTGAAAAACTGAAAGCATTTCCTCTAAGATCAGGAAGAAGACAAGGATGTCCACTCTCACCACTATTATTCAACATAGTTTTGGAAGTCCCAGCCATGGCAATCACAGAAGAAAAAGAAATAAAAGGAATACAAATTGGAAAAGAAGAAGTAAAAGTGTCACTGTTTGCAGATGACATGATACTATACATAGAGAATACTAAAACTGCCACCAGAAAACTACTAGAGCTAATCAATGAATTTGGTAAAGTTGCAGGATAAAAAATTAATGCACAGAAATCTCTTGCATTCCTACACACTAATGATGAAAAATCTGAAAGAGAAATTAAGGAAACACTCCCATTTACCATTGCAACAAAAAGAATAAAATACCTAGGAATAAACCTACCTAGGGAGACAAAAGACCTGTATGCAGAAAACTATAAGACACTGATGAAAGAAATTAAAGATGATACGAACAGATGGAGAGATATACCATGTTCTTGGATTGGAATAATCAATATTGTGAAAATGACTATACTACCCAAAGCAATCTACAGATTCAATGCAATCCCTACCAAATTACCAGTGGCATTTTTTACAGAACTAGAACAAAAAATCTTAAAATTTGTATGGAGACACAAAAGACCCCGAATAGCCAAAGCAGACTTGAGGGAAAAAAATGGAGCTGGAGAGTCAGACTCCCTGACTTCAGACTATACTACAAAGCTACAGTAAACAAGACAATATGGTACTGGCACAAAAACAGAAACATAGATCAATGGAACAAGATAGAAAGCCCAGAGATAAACCCACGCACTTATGATCAACTAATCTATGACAAAGTAGGGAAGGATATACAATGGAGAAAAGCCAGTCTGTTCAATAAGTGGTGCTGGGAAAACTGGACAGCTATATGTAAAAGAATGAAATTAGAACACTCCCTAACACCATACACAAAAACAAACTCAAAATGGATTCGAGATCTAAATGTAAGACCGGACACTATAAAACTCTTAGGGGAAAACATAGGAAGAACACTCTGTGACATAAAGCACAGCAAGATCTTTTTTGCTCCACCTGCTGGTGTAATGGAAATAAAAACAAAAATAAACAAATGGGACCTAATGAAACTTCAAAGCTTTTGCACAGCAAAGGAAACCATAAACAAGATGAAAAGACAACCCTCAGAATGGGAGAAAATATTTGCAAACGAATCAATGGACAAAGGATTAATCTCCAAAATATATAAACAGCTCATGGAGCTCAATATTAAAAAAAAATCACCCACCCAATCTAAAAATGGCCAGGAGACCTCAATAGACATTTCTCCAAAGAAGACATACAGATGGCCAAGAAGCACATGAAAAGCTGCTCAACATCACTAATTATTAGAGAAATGCAAATCAAAACTACAAAGAGGTATCACCTCACACCAGTTGGAATCAGCATCATCAGAAAATCTACAAACAACAAATGCTGGAGAGGGTGTGGAGAAAAGGGAACCCTCTTGCACTGTTGGTGGGAATGTAAATTGATACAGCCACTATGGAGAACAGTATGGAGGCTCCTTAAAAAACTAACAATAGAATTACCATATGATCCTGCAGTCCCACTACTGGGCTTATACCCAGAGAAAACCATAATTCAAAAAGACACATGCACCCCAATGTTCATTGCAACACTATTTACAATAGCCAGGTCATTGAAACAACCTAAATTCCCATCGACAGACAAATGGATAAAGAAGATGTGGTACATATGTACAATGGAATATTGCTCACCCATAAAAAGGAACGAAATTGGGTCATTTGTAGAGACGTGGATGCATCTAGAGATTGTCATACAGAGTGAAGGAAGTCAGAAAGAGAAAAACAAATATCATATATTAATGCATATATGTGGAACCTAGAAAAATGGTACAGATGAACCAGTTTGCAGGGCAGAAATTGAGACACAGATGTAGAGAACAAACATATGGACACCAAGGGGGGAAAGCGGCAGGGGGTCGGGGTGGTGGTGTGATGAATTGAGCGATTGGGATTGACATGTATACACTGATGTGTATAAAATTGATGACTAATATGAACCTGCTGTATAAAAAAATAAATTAATTAAAATTCAAAAATTAAAACAAAAAAACTCCCAACAAACAAAAGTCCCAGACCAGATGGCTTCACGGGTAAATTCTACCGAACATATAGAGAAAACATCCATAGTGCTGAAACTGTTCCCAAAAAATTGCAGAGGAAGGAACACTTCAGAACTCATTTTATACTACAAAGCTACAGTAGTCAAAACAGTATGGTCCTGGCACAAAAACAGACATATAGATCAATGTAACAGGATAGAAAGCCCAGAAATAAACCCACCTATGGTCAATTAATCTATGACAAAGGAGACAAGAATATACAATGGAGAAAAGACTATCTCTTTAAGAAGTGGTGCTGAGAAAACTGGACAGCTACATGTAAAAGAGTGAAATAGAACATTCTCTAACACCATATAAAAAAACAAACTGGAAATGGATTAAAGACTGAAAAGTAAGACCAGATACTATAAAACTCCTAGAGTAAAACATAGGCAGAACACTCTTTGACATAAATCTCAGCAATATCTTTTCAGATCAGTCTCCTAGAGTAATGGAAATAAAAACAAAAATAAACAAATGAGACCTAATTAAACATAAAAGCTTTTGAACACCAAAGGAAACCATAAGCAGAACAAAATACAGCCTACAGAATGGGAGAAAATATTTGCAAATGATGCAACCAAAAAGAGATTCATTTCCAAAATATACAAACAGCTCATGCAGCTCAATATCAAAAAAAACAAATAACCGAATCAAAAAATGGGCAGAAGATCTAAATAGGCATTTCTCCAAAGAAGATATACAGATGGCCAACAGGCAGATGAAAAGATGCTTAATATCACTAATTATTAGAGAAGTGCAAATGAAAACTACAATAAAGTATCACCTCACACCGGTCAGAATGGCCGTCATCAAAAAGTCTACAAATAGGGACTTCCCTGGTCGTTCAGTGGTTAAGAATCCTCTTGCCAATGCAGGGGACATGGGTTCAAGCCCTGGTCCAGGAAGATCCCACATGCCATGGAGCAACTAAGCCCATGCACCACAACTACTGAGCCTGCGCTCTAGAGCCCATGAGCCACGACTACTGAGCCCGTGAGCCACAACTACTGAGCCCACGTGCAGCAACTACTGAAGCCCACAAGCCTAGAGTCCATGTTCCACAACAAGAGAAGCCACCGCAATGAGAAGCCCACACACTGCAACAAAGAGTAGCCCCGGCTCACTGCAAGTAGAGAGAGCTCGCACGCAGCAACAAAGACCCAACACAGCCAAAAATAAATACATAAATAAATAAATTTATTTCAAAAAAAAGTCTACAAATAATAAATGCTGGAGAGGGTATGGAGAAAAAGGAACCCTCCTACACTGTCAGTTGCTGCCATTTGCAGCAACATGGATGGACCTAGAGATTATCATACTAAGTGAAGTAAGCCAGACAAGTAAGACAAACATCATATAATATAGCTTATATGTGGAATCTAAAAAAAAAAAGATACAAATGAACTTATTTACAAAGTTGAAAGTGACTCATAGATATAGAAAGCAAAACTTATGGTTACCAAAGGAGAAGTTGGGGGGAAGGATAAATTAGGAGGTTGGGATAAATATATACACACTACTGTATATAAAATAGATAATCAACAGGGATCTACTGTATAGCACAGGGAACTATACTCAATATTTTGTAATAACCTATAAGAAAAAGGAACTGGAAAAAGAATTACTGAATTACTGTGCTGTATACCTGAAACTAACACAACATTGTAAATCAACTATATTTCAATAATAATTAAAAAAAAAAAGAATAAAGCCAGAAAACAAGGAAAAAGTGAATGAAAAGGGGAAAAATAAAACTTGGAGCCTATAAAGAAAATTTGAAAGATTATGATTTAGTGTTTACCATTCTAGTCCATTCCCTCAACACATAGTTCATTCCTTCAAAATATAGATTCATATCTCCTTTAATTGTCAAAATGTTTTCAGAAGTATATTGTTCTGTTGTGATTCTGTTCCATTATTTTGACTTTCTTTTTAAAGGACTCAAATTATATTGTACATATGCTTTCTGAATTGAGCTTATATGTTTTATATAATAAAGTCTACCCATCCAAAATAAACCTTTTTTTAAAAAAATGGGTATTCTCCCACTATCCATAAATGCATAGATTGGGAGGCAGCCAAGATGGCAGAATAGGAGGGCCCTGAGCTCACCTACTCCAACAGGTACACCAAAATTACAACTATTTACAGAGCAACTATTGATGAGAAAGACCAGAAAACTAGCAGAAAAAATCTACAACTAAAACTGTAAAGAAGGAAGCACAATGAGATGAGTAGGAAGGGCAGAGACACTGTATAGTCAATATCCACACCCCCAAGGAGGCAACCCATAAACAGGAGGATAATCACAATTTCAGAGGTTCTGCCCAAGGAGCGAGGGGTCTAAACCCCACATTGGGCTACCCAGCCTGGGGGTCCTGCACCAGAAAGATAAGCCCCCAGAACATCTGGCTTTGAAGGCCTGTGGGGCTTGCTTTCAGGAGAGCCAGAGGGCTGTAAGAAACAAAGAGTTCACTCTTAAAGGGGACATAGTAAACCTCACATGCTCCACAAGACCCAGGGCAGAAGTAGTAATTTGAAAGGAGCCTGGGTCAGACCCACTTACTAGTCTTGGAGAGCCTCCTAGAGAGGCAGGAGGCAACTTGGATTCACCTGGAGACATAGACTCTGGTGAGTAATGGGGATGAAATGTACAGTGTGGGAAACATATATAATCAAGAATAATATAATATCTTTGCACAGTGACAGATGGTAACTATACTTATTGTGGTGAACATTTTGTAATGTATAGAAATACAGAATCACTATGTTGTGCACCAGGAATTAACATAGTGTTATAGGTTAATTATACTTCAAAAATAAATAAACTCATCAAAAAGGAGATCAGATTTGTGGTTACCAGAGGCTGGTGGGAGGGGTAATTTCCAGTTAGAAGATAAATAAGTACTAGGGATATAAGGCACAGCATGATAAATGTAATTAACACTGCTTTATGTTATATATGAAAGTTATTGAAAGAGTAAATCCTAAGAGTTCTCTTCATAAGGAAATATTTTCTCTTTTTCTTTTATTTTGTATCTATATGAGGTGACAGATGTTCACTAAACTTATTGTGGTAATAATTTCACGATGTATGTAAGTCAAATCGTTATGCTATACACTTTAAACTTATACAGTGCTTTATGACAATTATATCTCAATAAAATTGGAAGAAAAAAATAAATGCATATGTTTATTTCTCATCCAAATAAACATTTTCATTGTGTAGTAATGCACATAAATATGCTTTCCTCTAGTGCTTATTTGTGTGTTAATTGCTGCCTTGGTCATTCTGAGAAGGACTGAATTCTTTTGTCTAAGAAATGCCTCGGTTAGAGGTGGCTGTGCAACAGGAGACTCTTGTTGACCTGTGAAATTGCTTTTCCAGGTGTCTAAAATTGTGGATGTTATTTATAAGCAATTGTGTGGAAATGCTTCTCCCATTTTGAAGCAAGCTATGTTGCGGGTCATTACCTTGTTGACACGTACTTCACCAAAGAAGGTCATCTTTCAACTTATGGACTACCCAGTCCCAGCAGACAAGTAAGCCCCCTCTCACCCCTTCCACAGGGTTTGTTCAGTCTCCAGAGTCAGAGAGACCTGAACAAGTCAGATCTGGTTGCTTTTTTTCTGAAAGAGAATATCTATTTTTGTACCACATAGGATGATTGTAAGGCTTAAATAAGATCACCTATAGTATTCATATCTTCATAAAATATGTGGCACACAGTACACCATCAAGAAATGATAATTGTTGCTATTATTTATCTGAGGATTTAAATTGTGTTCTGCTGCATATCCCACATTGAAAAACCTCTTCTCAAAGTGATAATGGTTTTTTCCCCACATGTGATAAAATTCATAGTGTCTTTTTCTCATTTATGAAGGACAGACATAAGATATTTCCAACCACCAATAAAATAATAAAACATTTAAAATTCCCAGGTATAATTGGGAATTTTACCTGTCTCTGTCCCTTAACTGTTTATCTGAAATTCACGATCCAGGGTCATGAGAAATATTTAAGAAGAAAGTATGCTAAGGTGAGCCTACGTGACACTATGAATCTAACAGCCACGTTAGAGGAGCTTATTAGATCACATCACTCCATTTCTATAGTTTGTACATTGGAAGGGAAGGTATTTCTTCTCTACTATTAACAGTATAAAAGGCAGGAAATTACATTATGGAAAGGATTCAGGTTTGGAAACAAATGAAAATGAATTGCATCCCAGCCTTGACCCTTATATCCTGTGTGACATCATGTAAGTTTCATAAACTCCTTGATCCTCAATTTCCTCATCTGTGAAATGAGGAAAGTTCTTTTCATCTATAAAGATGTTATATGGATTAAATTAGTTAATGTCTGTAAGAGGGCAATGAAATCAACAAAATTCTAAACCAATTATATGACCGACTTTCTATTTCCAACTTAAAGATTGTATTTTTTAGGAAGCTTAAACTCACAAAGTATTTTACTATTTAGAAAATTCCTGGAAACTAAAAATATTCATAAGACTCAGTGTTTTCTCATTCAGGAACTAAGTACCCACTGTGTGTAAAGTGTTACCAGCCTTCAAGCATTTTGTTGAGGAGAGTGAATATACCCGCATGGATATAAGATAAAAGCTGCCAATGAATCCATTACAAACAGTGTGTACTGAGGAGGTACAGAAAGCAAACATAATTAGAATTAGGTGAACTTAATTAAAATAGTCACTAGCAGGTCTTGTGCAATAGTAGGTGAGGATTGAGGTAGAAAAACTGGGATTTGTAGGTAAGATTAAACAGAGAAACAGAAAGAAGGTGTGATCAAAAGGGAAGAGAATGAGACAGGGCTTGAGAGATTTGATATCCATGTGGTTCTAAGCATGGTACTATGAATAAGCCCTGCAGATAAAAGCAATTGAGTACTGGGGTTCTAGAGAGATAGGTGTGTCCATGTTCTGAGGGACCAGGCCCCCATATTAGGAACCTAAATGCAAAGAGAAAGAACGACAGAGTTCAGAACCCAGCATGGCTTGACATATAGCAGTTTTTAAGATGAGCAATAGTAAGAATAATCTTGAAGTGTGACAGGTATGTAGGGAAAGGAGGTCAGGAATTGGAGATTGAGAAGCCAGGGTTCTAGTTACATCTGTGTCACTGACTATATGTGTGACATTTGGGAAAATGGCTTCATTTTTAAATTTAATTTTCTAATTTTTAAGTTATGTAGTTTTTTAAAATTTAGTTAGCTTTTTACCTAGTTTTTTTAATTGATATATTTATTTATATATTAATCTGTATTTCCGTACCAGTTTTTAAATACTCTATTATCCCTAGACAAACAAGGTCACAAGGTGGGAGGGAAGAGTATGGAGTACAGAAAGCTGATCAGTTCCTGACATTGAGCTGGACAGATATTTACATAGCAATAGGAAATGAACTTGCAGACTTACAGTCTGTATTTTCCACAAGACCATATTGAAATTCTTCCTCTGTCTTCAAGGACAAGAAACTTAATGGGATCATTTGGAAATGGGAATATCAGTTAGTTTTGGACTTGTCTGCAGTTTCTTTGCACTATAAAGATGTAAAACCAAGACTCTTTTCCTGATTTGTGTCACAGTGTTGAGTAGGAAATGAAAAACGTTATGATTTTCACTATCGGGGATGGGGGCTGTGTTTGCAGCACTTTGATGCTGATGTGGCAGGCGGCTGGTTCTGAGTCAAGTGTGGCTCCACACGTGCTGAAGACAATCTTGTTGATACTGAAAGGAAAGCCTGGGGCAATGGAAGAAAGAATAACGGAAAGAAGACATTTCTCTCTTGACACTACTAATATGATGCCCGTGGCGGTAAATAATACAATGCGTGTTTCTTTTTCCTGGTGGTGTTTTCTTAGTCATGAAAATCCCTATCTGCTCACAGTCTCAGTCATACTGCCTTGACACGATCTGGCTCTCATTCATTCATTCATTCATTCACTCAACACATATTTATTGAGCGCCTACTACCTGCCACACCTCGATCATGAAGCTTACATTCTTGTAAGAGACCCAGACAATGAACCAGAAAAATGTGTTATGTGTCAGATGATATAAAGCTTAGAAGAGATATAAAGTGGGGTGGGGAAAAGAAAGTGGCAGGGAAGGTTTAGGTAAATTGGTCAGGGCAGGTCTCTCTGCTGTAGTGACATCGAATCAGAGACCTGAATGAGATGAGGGAGTGACCCTTGTAGATATCTGGGCATGAGAGTTTTAGACAGAGAGAAGGGCAAAAGCCATGTGGTGATGGGAGCTTACCTGGCATATCAGTGAAGCAAGGAGGCCAAAACATCTGGAGAGTACTGAGCAAGGGTGAAGGTGTAGGAGATGGTATCAGAGAGGTAGCCCCCAGCCAGATCACACAGACTCTTGAAAGGCATGTGAAGGCCTAATCTCATTTGTGTCCATCATTATATATCTCCCAAGCACCCAAATCACCACTCCTGGGAGTAAATTCAAGTCTTACAGAGATATAATAGGAGAAAAAATGGATAATGCTGCACAAACGTGAGGTGGTGAGATGTGTTTCTCTGATATAGTGGGTATTGTAGTGGTGAGTAGACCAAACAATTTGTTAGTGACCCGGCACGCCCCTCCTTAAATATTTCACTGCCCTGGATTGTTGAAGCACTGGGAGGACCTGGGTTATTGGTAAGACTATTCTTCATGACCACATAGGCGTGGAGCCTTGGGAGGTATGCCTTCCTTGGGAATCAGCGTGCTTCCTGCTGGTTTGGCAACCAGGCACTGTTGATAGTGATTTGGGAGCCCATGGCCAGAGAATGCTTGGCACAGTTCCTGCTTCAAAATGGACTGAGTAACTGTTATTGAATGAATGAATACACATGCATGCTTCAGGCTTCCTTCGAGGAATTTGGGGGAGGAGTTGCAGAGTCCCTGCCTTTCCACCCACCTCACCACTGCTGACTGGGTTTAAAGGGAGATGGTTACATTCTTGACTCCTTTTTCCTTCCCTTATAGGCATCCCAGGCCCTGTGCACATTGCTGCCTATTGGTTCTTACAAGAAAGCGGTGGCCCAGTTTTTCCCCCAGCTCCTGATGGCCCTCATGCTTCAACTCTTTTACACCAGCAACCTGAGACTGATGACAGAGGACAGGCCTTTGTGAGATACTAGTGGTATAAGAAATGAGCTTCCAGCTGTCAAATATTTCTACTCCCTTGGGTTCATGTGGAACTATATAATCCCTTGTGCAGTATATTCATTTATTACAGTTTTCTCTCCTCTGCAGGGTAGGATGCCTTTGGAAAAGTAACTATCCTAAGTACCTAGAAGTAAGCTGGGACCTTCCCTGAATGTGTATGCAGTGTATAAAAAAACACTCCCACAGAGTGTTTATTCCTGCCACAAAGGGAATCCACCACGCAGAGAGAGAGTAGGGAGGAGCAATAGGTCCAAAACCGGACATGTAGTAGCTCTGCCATTTTTCTCTGATAGTGATCTCTCGGGGTAAATTACATGTAAGGTAAAAATAATGTGCACAAATGTGCTTTGTGAACTGTAAATTTATTTTGTGGTTGGTGATGTGATGTGTGGGCTTATGATAGCATGCAGTCATTCTGTCCACATAAGGTAAGGTTCGGCTCTTCTCTCTTGCCCAAGAGATTACAGTAAGCTTTCCTCCTCTCCAGGGAAATCAGGACCCAGCTTTCTGCTATTTGCCCTCATCTGGTGTGGACTTCTAAGCCAGGCAGGACTCTAACACACATTCAGTCCCATTAAGATATTTAATCCACTCTCTGTCTTTCAAGCAGACATACACCAAATCATCCCAAGTAGATAAGAATGTATTCTATTTATTTAAAGCATCCAAAGAAGACAATCAACAGGCACCTTTAGCATGTCTTCACATCACTTAACATCTTTTGCTAATAAGCTTTTAATAAACTAATAAACAAATAAGCTGCTCTATGATTAATCCTAGATTTTACATGCTACAATTTCAGTTTAACCCCACATCCCATGTCCTGTTAATCAGGGGAGACGAAGAGCATTTAATGGTCTTTTCCTTTGAAACACCCCCCTTTCCCAAAACTGGCATCCTGCCCAACATAGAATGAAAAGGCAAATAGTCACTTGTATCTAGTTATGTGAAGGCCACTTGCAAGTGATGACTCTCCTCTCTTTGGGACCTTAGCTATGCTCGAGATGCACTGAGAGTTCTACTGAATTGTTCTGGACTGCAACAAGTGGATATTGCTCTAAAGAGAAAGAATTGCTGGAACCAGTTTTCCCAAGCACTGTTTCACCATCATGGAGTCTACCTTGTTGCCAAGTAAGAACAGGGGCATTGAGAAGTGTTCTCCGTCTCTTTCCCACCTGTTTCATCTTTCTTCAACTACGCCACTGTGGGAACACAGTCAATATACACTAGAACTTCCAAGTCTCTCCCAATGGTCTGACTTGCCATTTGACGTCTACTTTTTCACTTATTTTGGGGGGTTTTACTTTTCCTTGCCTTGCTCTCTTACCTAATGATATAGATACCAAATTATCCTCCCTCCACAGAACAGGTTTCTCTCTCAGATATGGAGAACTAGAGGTGAATCTGCTTTTCCCTTCCTCTGTTGTTAACTGATTCCTCCTCTGCAGGCATCAGACACGTGCTCCCACTTTAAAGAGGTCTGATAAAAACCTGTACCCAATGAGACAAATTTGGGAAAGTATAATAGAAGAGGACTTTTATTTTCCTTGTACCACAAAGTTGTTGTTGTTGTTGTTTTTTCTAGTTAGCCCATTAGTGAATAGCAAGCTTCTGATTATAGGAATCAGCTTTTCTGATCAAGAATCACAATACATGGCCTTGACAACATAATAGACCATTTGAAGTTGTGACTGACTCAGAAAGTACAGTCCATATGGTTTCTGGGCTTTTGGTGCTTTTAAACCATTTTATTTGCACATAGATTTCAAGAACACATCTTATTTTGTAAAAGTGTAGTACATCTCCACCGTGCAGATGGAGTCATTCTATCCTCAGTACCTTAGTACATTTGAATCTTCTTATTCAAAGTGTAGTCCACACACCAGCAGCAATAGCATAACCTGGGAGTGAAACATGCAGAATCTCAAGGCCCACTCCAAACCCAGTGAATCAGAACCTACATTTTAGCAAGATCCCTAGTTGATTTGCATGCACATTCAAATTTAAGAAGCACTACTTTAGTGCTTCATCGCCTGGAGTCTTCAAATGGAATCTCTGTTACATCACCCTTCCCAGTCCTGCCAATCTGGTCTAGGCCAGCATGTCAGGACAGCTGTGAGCCTGGTCACTGCCCAAGTGTGTTCTAGGGAATGGGTCAGTGAATCAGTCCTCACCACCTCTTCTCTTTAATAATCCAGGATAGCCCCATATTCTCTTCTTCATTATATCATTCAAAGGAAGGACTTGGTCTAAAATCACAAAGGTGACCTGTGTGGCCATCTTGGATTGCCAAGATATATATTTTGCACTATTTATTTTTTCTCCGTTTGGTCAGGCATGGATGGGAACTTGTGGTAATATAGGGCAGTCTGTACTGTGGCACAGGATAGGAGAGATAAGAAAGAGGAGTGATGTTAAGGAAAGAGATGTTATCAGTGATCCTGGCATATATAATTCCGCAGAGTCTGTGTAGAATTCATAATGAGCCTGCGGTTTACCTTGTATTAAGGAATATTCAAGACTATCTTTCTTTTTATCTGGTGATACAAAATATGAGGATAATGTTTCCCTCTTTTCTACCATTAGCATTTGCTGATGCAGAAAGTGTTCTCATCTTCTTTGCTAATTCTGTGCTTTATTCTTCTTTACAGAACTCTCAGTGACTATAACTTTCCACAGTTTCCAGACACCTTGCATTATCTCTACAAGCTCTCAGTGGAAGGTCCTAGAAGGTCAGAAGACAACGTCATCACAATAATATTCCTCACTGAAGTGAGTTTTATTACGAGACTGTGAACAATCAAGTTCTCATTCCCTTTCCTTATCCAAAGTTAAATCAACTCTCTAACGTTTTGTCTCCCTCTCCGAATATTGATTCTTACCAAAAGTTAAGACAATAACAGATATCTGAAGCTGAGGGGCGTAAGGTGAAGATAGATTTGAGTTATGAGAGGGTTGTCCCTTTAGACTGTTTCAGGAGTTGGCCTTTGTAGTTTCCTAGGGGGTGTGGATTTGCACAGACTAATTATTTTTGTAGTCCTAGTTCATATTTCTCTACAAGCTTCTTAAAGTATATAGGGATAATTAAGTTTACTAAAGGTGGTAGGTAACATCTAGTGTCTAAACGATACTTCAGACTTTCTAGGGGAAAAAAGGAATGGGCTAAATAACTGGGTAACATGAAAATATAGAACTATATTACTTTGTATATGAATATTACATCAAATATTGGAATGTCATACTAGAGTCAAGCAAATTGAGGCAGTACTTTTGCTTACAAAAGGCATGTAAAAAGTTCTATAAATTGAAATTATCTGAGTCAAATCTAATTTTCCATAAAAGTAATATATAATAAGGAAGTATTGATCTAGGTACGATGCCACATATTTCCAAAAGTTTGACATGATTTCAAACTTCATGTCAAAATAGTTAATAAACTATAAAAGGCATACCCATACACTATACTATATACTTCTAAAGCTTTCACAAAGATACATGAATTAGTTTAACTTAACATTGCAGTAGCAAATCACCAGTATTTTTCAAACTTGCTTAATCCATTTGAACCTCTCATTATTTTATTATGTGACTCATTATTTTTATTGTACTACCCTTTAAGTATGTACAAACACCAAATAGGTCTAAACATGAGACACAAAATCCCTCCCATAAAATGCTACATTTAAAAGAAATTTACAAACTACATAAGATTTATGTAAGCATCATTAATATACCTGATGGAAACCTAGTTGCCTCTCTCACCATGAATATAATGCTTCCTGCTACTGGAGATTGGCATGTCTATCTTTCCAGGAACTCAGCAATGACCACACTCTCCCACCACTTGCTCTGTTTAGAATTTCTGGGCAATCGTCAACTTTCCAGTTCAACTGTGAGGTTCCCTTGGCCTTTTGTTGTTCTGAACACACAATCTATGTATTTTACCTTATTTTGGTCTTATCAGCCAGTGATACCTAAGACAGTATTACCAATGCCTATGCCATTTATTTATATATATTTGTTATTTCTAGTTTTCTACTGATATAAATAGCAATCAAGTTCTACTGATATAAATAGCAATCAAGTTTACATCTTTGTGCCTAAATCTTCTTTCTTTTGGTATTTTAGATTATGTTCTTATAATAGATTCCAAGAATCTGAAATAATAACCAAAGGGTATAAACATTCTCAAGGCTAAGGATTTTTAATGCCAAACCACTAACTGGAAAGCAGTGCCAATCAGAGCTCCCCACACAGCTCATGGGTATGCTTACCCCATGGCACTCTTGCCACCATAAACAAGCTTTCCAATGTGAGAGGCAGACGTGATGTCCTGTGGGGTGATTTGATTTGTACTTACTGTTTAAAATTGTAGAGAGTTTGAACATTTTAAAAATATTGTTATTTATAAATTAAAGTTCCATATTATGAACAACCTGATCTTTCCTTTACCTATTTAACTCTTATGATCTTAGAGTCTTTCTCAATGAATTGTATGCTTCTCTCTCTCTCTCTTTCTCTCTCTCTCTCACACACACATACATACACATATACACACCCCACAGATTTGTTAAAGATCAAGTAACATATGAACACTGTGCTTTGTACATCCTTAGTGAGATAAATTGCAAGGACAAAAAAAATCTGTAAAGAAATATTTATTTTTCCTCAGGAGGTTTATTGATGTTATATGTGTTGATATCATAATTTTAAGACTATTGTATGCATTATATGGTAGAAAACGGATAAGTAAATGTACTAATGCTATTAGGCACCAAGATTTTCCAGGTAAGAGAAAGATGAGGCAACATAAAAGTATAAAAAGTTAACGTAAACTCTGTTATTCCACGTGTGAAAATTTCTTTCATCATATATATAAAACAAAGCATGTATTTCCTATTCCATCTGCTACTTCTCCTTCCCTCTACGGACACAGAAATATATGTAAAAATATGTGTAAGTATTTAGAGTTTTAGTGTGATTTGTGTTTGTTTTACTGAAAATGTCTCGATTTTTATGACTGAAGCAAAAGCAATGCCTGGCTATTACTCTGCCTATGAACTTAATTGTTTTCTTTTAGCTTCTCAATAATTTCTTCAAGGACCCATTCCCAGAAGAATTTTTGGTTCTCTTCAGAAACTGGGTCAATGACTCTGATCCTGCAGTTAGCAAACTGAGCCTTCAGAAAATTGCCAGCATGGCACCAGTTATCAATGAGGTATGTGTGTGTGTGATTTGTGTCTGCCAGCACCATCGAAGTCATAATCTGAGATTTGGTATAATTCAGTATCCTTACTGACAAAACATTGATTATTTTTTAGTTTATACATCACTAACACAATATCAAAGCTGAGTGTTTTATCAATAAGGAAACTGGGTTGAATGGAAAGGATGTGTTAAGTCAATTTATTGGCTTTATCACCTTATTTATATTTTTCCCAGAAAATCACTCATTACACTCAGAATTTATCAGCATTGCCCTACATGAACACTCTTGTTACACTCTAAACCACACATACGTTATTTTCCACTCCAACATACACACATGCATACACATTAATTCCTGTCTCAGAGCACTCGCTGAAGCTTTTTCTTCCTTTATACCACTTTCCTCCTTGACCCATTCACATTTTTCTTATTTTCCAATGATCAGCTCAAGTCAAATTTCACTGGATATTCTGGTCTCTAGCAGCCTCATCCCTTTCAGGGCCACACCAACTATAAGCACTTGCTTATATAATATTTTATATTTATGGCTCTCTACCTATGACTCTTGAACCAACAGCATCAGAGTCTCTTGGAAATTTGTTAAAAATGCACACTGTCAGGCCCTATCACAGGCCTATGGAATCAGAAATCCTGGGGGTTGTGCCCACCAATCTATGTTTTCAAAAGTCCTCCAGGTAATTCTAATGCAGGTTAAACTTGAGAACTACTGTCCTATATCATTTCCCACTAAGTCATGTGAATACTTCTTGCCTTCCAGGAAGAGTGTGTCAACGCATACGCCTATGTGTTGTAATTCTTTTGTAAATTTCAAAGTAGCTTGCACAGTGCTGAGACTGTAGATATTCCATAAATTATTACTGATTTAATAATAAATTTAATAATAAATCCTAGTATATCCATTAAGCATAGTCTCTGAAAGCTTAAAGCCTGTCAGTGGGCACTCATTTTGCATTTAGAATGAAATGAGCCATAGTTTATTTGCTTTAGATAAATCATACAAGTCAATAGTATGTATTGCGAACAGAAAGTTATTTATTGCCTTGTCTAGTCCTCTTACCAATGCGATTAACAATGTGACCAAGTTGTCTAGGAAAGTGGGAGAGAAACAGTGGAGAGGGATCTGGATTGAGGTTTCATGTACTATCTATTGGTAAAGACTCCAGCCAGACACAAGTGTCCTCTGGCTGTTATTTTGGCAAATAGTATTTATTTCTTTTATTTCCTTTCTTTCCAGCCTGTCTTTCACTCCTCTGGTGTCTCCTTTTCATGTTTTGATTGCATGATATTCTGCTTGTCTCTGATCTGCAACTGATGCCCATGACCTAGCTCAGCAGCTCAGTGGCTCTCATGTCCAAACAGGTCATTGTCACCTAGTTTAGAGGTTATACTGCCAATGGTGTGTTGGTAAATGTTTAAACAAGCAGCTCTGTGAAAATAAGACCAATTTCTCTGGTGTAAATACTCCCACTATGGATGATTTCAGTCTATCAAAGGGACATCTGTAGACATGGATTTGGGAGAAGATGTGCAGTGGCGCATCATTATTTAATATCCCCACCATACAGATACAATACATGTAAATAACCTCAAAGGCATAAAAGAGCAAAATGTAGCAAAAGAACAGGAAGTGATGAGTCTTGAGTATTTATTACCAGTTTTTATTTATTTCTAAATTTATAAAATTTAATTTTTAATAGTGACTTGTTTTAATGATCAGCTTGCAAAATTTTTGACAATTTGGCAATTGACTCTTGTAAGCTAGCTCCAGCACATCACTGCATGCTGCCCAAACTCAGAGGTGTGTGTGTCAAATGCTACCTCAAGTCTCCTTCTAGTTCTTAAATCCCACCGTTTTCTTCCTTTTATATGTAGATAGAAAATGTCTGCAGCTTATTAATATCCATCTTGGATGCCTTCCTTTCCCAAGACAAGACTGTTGTAATTCGGGCCTTGATGACCCTTCGAAGACTTTTAGGCAAACTGGACAAGGTGACCTACTCCTCCCTGTGTACCAGAATTGCTTGCAGCTACTGTCCTCTGATGGATCATGTGAGTTGCACAGTTAGATATGTGAGATCATTAGGTTTTATCATTAAACTGAAGCCCCAGGTAAGGCAATGCTATTACGTCCCAGAATAAGTCAACAAAAGGCAGTCATTTTGTGCAGAGCTACCTTTTTTTTTTTTCCCAGAGATAATAATATTAATCAAGTAAGCTCTATGTTTGTTTGTTTTTAAACTACATTGTGAGAACCTGGAAAAGTCTGCCCATAGGAAAAGAGAATCAAAATGTAGCCTCTGTTCTTAGATGAAAGAGGAATTATAGTTTAGTGGCTGTGTTTGTTAACCCTGAATCTGGACTTCCTAGGTTCAAATCCCCGTGCTGCCACTGACTCGCTGTGAAATCTTGAGCAGGTGGTTCAGTCTCTTAGTGCATCATCTGTAAAACAGAGTGAATAGCAGGCATATAATGGGTATTGGAGTTGACACGTGTAATGCCCCAAATGAATATGATATTTTCATAGAAAACTTTAATTAGAAAGTATTTCATCAGAAAGTTGTGCATTTTGAATATTCTCATTTTTTATGGTAAAAGTGTTCCAGAAAAGTTGGATGACAGTAATATAGTATTTTAATAAACAGGAACATTTTGGTATGCTATGGGAAATCTATCTGTTTTTAAAGATTCCTTTGATGAGTGTTTGTGAACCAGAGAATTATTTCATAGTAAA
Organism: Balaenoptera ricei; assembly: GCF_028023285.1. Taxonomy (NCBI): domain Eukaryota; kingdom Metazoa; phylum Chordata; class Mammalia; order Artiodactyla; family Balaenopteridae; genus Balaenoptera; species Balaenoptera ricei. The sequence continues at coordinate 133,221,766 of NC_082639.1, forward strand.
TTATCTTGCCAAAATTTGTAAGTTCTTAGTTCTGCAGATTTCATTGAAGAAAGGCCCAATATTATTAAATTATAGAAAGAGGAAACAGTGTCAGAAAAGATTTTCATAAGGACATAGTGATAATAATAGTAATAATAATAGTGGCTAAAATGTATTGAGTATTTACTATGTACCAGGCACTATTTTAAGGGATTTACATGGGCAATTTTATATAATCCTCTAACAAACTCTATTGCTATTATCCAGTTTATGTATAAGGAAACTGAGGAAAACTGAAATGAATATTTGGCCAAGTTCACACAGCTAATAAGTAGCTGGCATGCCCATGTAAAGAATTATTTTCAAAATGGAATCATAAGCTTTTTTAAAAAACTGAAGGTGATATTATAGTTTAAAAAATTAACCTCTTCCTCTGACTTGCAATTTTTCTCTTGTAGAATCTTTATAATCCAATCACCTTCCTATTTGGCATAAGTAAGCCCTTGGAAACCTAGTACTATGCCATTATGCAAAGAACTTGCATTGGTATTCACTGGCAATTCTGCAAAGGCCTCCAGCATTTGAAGACATCATGGTCACATTACCCTAAGTATTATTGTAGAAATCATCTCCAAGTTATACAGATTTTTACATGTTATATTTTTAGGATGTTTTTAAATACTATCTTCCTAAATTTAAGAAACTCACTTTTCACAGGGGATTTTCTTTAATGTAATCTGAATTTTGGTAAGCAACTCTTATTTTAAAATCAAAAGGCAAGCTGACTTCTTAGACCCAAAGTGAATCTTTTCTAAAAATAAATGATAATAATTATATATATACATATATACACACATCATATATAGTATATATACGTATAAATATATATATACTAAATAGTGTATATATGTATACATAGTATATATAGTATATAGTGTGTGTGCATATATATAAATATCCTCAAATGAGGTCTTTTCTGTGTGCATATTTCAGATTAATGGAGGCATTCGGAGTATGGCCATTCGACACTTTGGTGAGTTACTCAGGGACATGAGTCAGTACACATGGATGCTGAATGATGTGGTTTTCGGAGGCTTGGTACCTCTGATTCTGTTTCTGGAAGATACAGAGGCAAGAGTAGTTAAAGTAAGTCCTGTGATTTTGTTTTTCTTAGTTTTGCTGAGAATCGCAGTGCTTTAGGTAACATCAGATGAATAGATTTTTACTGACCTTTTTCTACTTCACAGGCATGTAAACATACATTAGAAATCTGTGCCTCAGAATTAAAATGGTCAACATCATATTTGCTCAAGGATGAACATTACAGTTTTGAGCTGGTAGTGCTCAACGTCTGTAACAATCTTGTAAGTGACCCCTCAGGGTTTACTACCACAAGATTTATAGAAGGAACTTTAAAGGATATCCAAAGTGATGAAAAGCATGATGAGCAAGGAATATAAAGAAAAGATAAATGAACAATTATAGCTAGAACTTGAGACAAGAGAAAATTAAAATTTCCCACTCTCTTTTCCTCAACATTTTTCATCTATCGTTTCTTCCTCCAACCTACATACTTTGAGCAGTGTAAAGGTAGGAACAACATTTCAGATCACCAAAAGAAAAGCTGGAATTTCTTTTCCATGGCCGAATGAGCTGGTTCTCTGAAAACCAGCATAAACTGCAATGATAGACAAATGGGGATGGAAGGATGTTAAGCAAAAGTTGGAAACCAAAAGTTTGGATATCATGTAATAAGCTGAATAATACCTGCAAGCAAAAGAATAACGTTCATACACAGAAACCCCCAAGTTTTAAACTGACCCTGATTTGGTATAAGCAACCAAGTTCTTTTCCCTGAAAGCCTCTCTGGAGAGAGCAAATGTGCTTTTTCAAGAAGTGAGAGAATGTTTTTTTTCCTTTTTTATTCTCAGCTTATTTCTCATCAGAAATATATTACAGATTTGATATCTGATACCTTAGGATTCCTGAGGAGTTCCAGAACATATCTGAGAAGAGGATCAGTTATTTTAATAGGTAAGTAAAATTCAATTCTAATTTGTCTTAAAAGGTAAAGAAAGGGGTAAGCAGCTAGAAATTTTCCTTGAAAAAATTATAAATTTTCTTTCTTTATGATGGACAGTACCTTTCATGGTGATATCTATGATGAACAGAAGTTAAAATATATGATGAGTGTAGAGTTCTACTTTATAATACACAGTGGGTATAGCTGTGTGATTAAATTATACAAAGTACATTCAACAGGATGAATTTCAAAATTTAAGATGGTGGCAAACCACTACAGTTTTCCTTCACTGCTTAAAAATCACCCCCCAAAGAATAAGAATAATGTATTTTTTAAATGTCATCTTCAACAAAACATGAACATCTATAACCACAGACTACAACAGATGAGGAAGAGCTACCAAATCCAATAAAGTTTGAAGAAGAAAATGTAAAGTTGTGGGAGTGCAGGAAGATTCTAAAAGAAGACAACTAAAATTTTTGACCTTGGACAAACCTGACCAATCAGTTTTTTCCGCCCTAGATTCTCGCCATGAAGATCAAAACTAATAATCCTTTATTTGGAATGGTAGGAAGTGAATTCCCAACTTGGTAGTGGGATCTTCCCTTGACCCCATTTGGCATCCTCGAGTAGCTGGGGCCCCAAGGAATGAGGAAATACTTAGTCACATTATACTTGTACAGAAAAGTCTGTCATTAGTCAGGGTAGAAGACAAATTGTATTATGATCAGCACTACAGTTCATGATCTGTGTTGATCAGAGTGGAGTAGAGGAACACACACACACACACAGAGAGAGAGAGAGAACCCTGTATTATAAGAACTTTATTTCAAACCATAAAGAATTCATGTTATTCTGAATTCTACACTGGAACTTTCCACAAACACTCCTCTGTATATAATATTGCAAGATGCAAAAATAAGTAACTAAAAAAGGAAAAGGCATTATCTTTCTGAAGAGGTATTTCCAGGAGGACAAGAGAGGAAAGAAAGAAGAAAATCAAATTTTAGAAAATGTTTCTACAGAGTAGTTGAAAATCATGGTAAATATATTCATGAATCCAAAACTTTTAAAAATAAAGATCTAAAGATATAAGTACACAGGGAATATATAATGGGATAATGGGAGCACATGAAGAGTAAGCTTTGCATTTCTCTAATAATTAGTGATGTTGACCATCTTTTCATGTGCTTTGTGCTTTTTGGCCACCTGTGTATCTTCTTTGGTGAAATGTCTATTTAGATCTTCTACCCATTTTTTGATTGGGTTGTTTTTTTTCGATATTGAGCTTCATGATCTGTTTGTATATTTTGGAGATTAATCCCTTGTTGGTTGCTTCCTTTGCAAATATTTTCTCACATTCTGAAGGTCGTCTTTTTGTTTTCTTTATGGTTTCCTTTGCTCTGCAAAAGCTTTTAAGTTTAATTAGACCCCATTTGTTTATTTTTGTTTTATTTTCATTACTCTGGGAGGAGATTTGCTGTATACCTGAAACTAACACAACATTGTAAATCAACTACACTCCAATAAAATTTTTTAAAAAAAATAGACAATGGAAAGAGAACATCAGGAGATCCAGATACTAAAGTTATCTGACATAGATGTGAGATATATGTTTTAAAAACTGATTAATATGTTCAAGAAAATAAATGGCAAAATAGAGAATTTCAAAAAGAAAAAAAAGAAAAAGAAGCTTTCAAAGCATGATGGAAAGTGTAAGAAAAAATATATAACCATTTCAAAAAACTACATTGCAGCCAATGGAAGAGCAAATATATATTGTTGATAACCCAGTAAGGAACAAGGAGTAAAGGGTTGAGAAATGTTAGCAAAATAAAATATAAACCAACAAGAAACAGTTTGAAAAATTAGCGAGCAATGATAGATATAGAAGATAGATGAAAGAAATGCAAATATGCATAGATAATAACCCTGAAGAAAAATGAACAATTAGACAGAAAAAAAAGTATTCAAAGATAGAATTTAAGAACTAAAAAAAATTTGATTAAATATACTGATGGTAAAAATTTTTCAAGAAATATTTTATACAGAATGAAACATTAAGACATTTCCTAACAAAGTTATGGAACTTCAGAGTTAAAGAATTCTTTGAGCAGTTGAGCAAAAAAAAATCACCTATACATTACGAAATAAATAAATCTGGCATTAGATTTCTCCACTTCAGTATTCAACTCTAAAATATAGTAGAATAGAGCCTACAAATCCTAAGTGGAAAAAAAATATGACTGAAGAATTTTATACTCATCAAAATTATATCCAACTATAAAAATAATAAGAAAACATTTCTAAAACACAAAAACTCAGCATAAGTTCATTACCATGAATCCTTCTTGAAGAAATCATTGATGGATGGAATTCAGCCAACTAAAGAAGGAATGGATAAACTATCACATAAGGACATACAGTATCTACTTAACTGTAGGACTTCCAGCTCCCAATCCATTCTTCACTATGTTTCACATTTCTCTGTGCCTCAAAAACTGACCTCTATGGTCTACATCTCCCTTGCCAGCTTACTTCCAGGTTGGTATAGCATTTAATGTCCATTAATGCATTTAACGTTACAGGAGTATGCTTAATATTCAGTAATAATTGTAACAGTGTTAGTCACAAATTATCCCATCTAGAATCCCCAGAGCCCCTACTGAGAAATACTGATCAATAAGTTCAATGCAGTTATAATAAAAAATACCAACAGATAATTTCATAGATCTTGACAAGTTGATCCTAAATGTATGTGGAAGAGCAAAAGACCAACATAAGAAGATATAACTAACAAATTTTAGACAATCTGTTACTCACTCAAGGAAAGACAAGACCTGTGAAACTATAATAGAAAGCCTAGAAACAGATCCACACATATACAAACACCTAATATAAAGATCGGAACTGGCAGTATATATCAGATCAGAAATGATGGGCTGTCTAATAAAAGGTGCTAGGACAATGGGAATACACACACACACACACACACATTCCTACCTGACACCCTACACAGAAATCAATTATAGGTGTATGAAGTCATGTATTGAATAGATGGAAGGAAGGAAGGAAGATCTAAAAAGAAACTTTGAAATGTATGCAATATTTCTATGAAGAAAACTTGCAAACATTACTGAAAGACACAAAAAATTTTAAATAAATTGAAAGGTATAAACCATATTTTAGGAAAGAATCAAAATTGTAAATATGCCAATTCTTTCCTAAATTAATCTATACATGGAATAAGATGCCCATTAAAATATCAATAGGGCTTTTTTTTCAAAATTCACATCCTAATTTTAAAATTAATATAGAAAAGTTACCATGCAAGAATATCCAGGAAGTTCTAACCAAAAAAGAATGAGAGAGGACTAGCCTTATCAGATATTAATATAGCTACAGTAATTAAAATCACATGGAATGAATAGATAGACAAATGGAACAAAATACCATCTAGAAATAACTGCCAAAACATGCAATATTTTACAGTGAATCACTGGCTTTAACTAATAGTGATGAAAATATGGAATATTCCTTAAACGGTTTGGGGACACATGGTGAGCCATCTGGAATTTTTAAAATTATTTTATTCCTATCCCACTCTTTACACTAAATAAATTCCAGATGGTCAAAGGCACAAATGCTAAAAATAAAACCATAATAATAAATAAGATTAGATAAAATAGTGTAGAAGAATTTGCTTTATAATCATGGGGTAGGTAAGATCATTCTAAGTAAAAGTAAAAATCATAAAAGATTGACAAACTATGTAAAAATAAATATTTCTGCAAGGCAAAACCATTATAAACAAAGTCAAAAGCCAAATTGTAATAAAATATTTATGTCACTTATCACATATAAAGGGTGCATGGATTCTTACTAAAGAATCCTCACAAATCTGTAAGAAAAGCCAAACAACCCACTAGGAAAATGGACAAAGTACATGAAGAAAATTATTTGGCTCATATACATAAAATTTTCACAGCCTCATCCAAAAAGTGATGCAAATTGAATTGATAAAGTGCTTCCATCCATCAAACTGACAAAGAACAAAAATGATTATACTACATAGTTTTGTCCAGGTTGCAGGAAGTAGGCAATCACTTACATTACTGGTCAGAGTGTAAATTACTACAATCTCAGAACAGTTTGGTAATTTCCATCCAAATGTGAAATGCATATTCTTCTGACTTAATAATCTCTTCTCAAGAGAATTTATCCTCTGATATAGTCACATATGAGAAGTGATGTGTGCATGTAGATATTCATTGCATCATTGGCTTTATAATACCATCATCCTTAGCATGTGGCTTGTATCCTTATTTGTGTTTTCTGATTACCTTCAGCATTTTCGCAGTGTTATCCCAAGGAGAAAAAAAAAATGTAAAGGGCAAAAGGTGTCTCTGGGTCAACCTAATTTTACAAAGCTTTCTTCAAAATCCCAACCGATGATTCATCTTACACCTCCCAATGACCAGAACTGTCACAATGCCACCATCATTTGCAAGAGATGCTTGGCACTTTTTTTATTGGGCAAGAAGGGGACAATGATATTAGATTGACAGCTAGTAGTGTGTCGCAATTGCCAAATTTAAGAGTTTTCGCATAAGTATCTGTATTTCCAATTATTTGATAGGCGGAGGAGATAAGGCTACACTGAACCTGCGTTTCTGCCTGGTAGCAACTGAGCAGAGCTGACTGCTTGTGGATGGAGGTTGTAATTCCTGTTCCCACGCTCCCCACCACTACTAACTGCATTCTTCCATTTAGCTAAAATCACACCCACGTGCACCTTGTTGGCATTGTGGTTAGTCTGCCGTGTTTCAAAACTTTCAAAACATCCAATTCTATTTGAAATTTCATTTGTAACTTTCAAAAACACCATTTCAGTAGAGTCATTTAATTTTCAGTTGTTTTTGCCTAATTTTGCCACCTATTTTGCTCCTTTGGTGGTAATGTTGTATTTCTTAAGTTCCTACAGTATAAGAAAGACCCAAATATAATTACGGCTTAAACAAAATAGTAGCTTATTTCTCTCTCATTTAACAACCCAAGTATACGTAGACTAGTGTCAGCTCTTTTGTTGCTCTAGTATTCTCATCACACAGTTTCCTACATCAGGTCCAAGATGTTTCCTCTATCGCCTGCCACCACTTCTACATACCAGTCAATTGGAAAGGGGAAAATATCAAGAGGTCACAGGCATCTCTTTAAAGAGTAGCTGTAACTTCTGCTAAATGATCATTAGCTCAGAACATAGATGTTGCCATACCTAGATGCAAAGAAGTCTTAAAAGTCTAGTCATCTGCTGGACGGCCATATGTCCAGCTAAAAATTGGTAGTTTTAGTAAGAGAACTAAAGATAAAGAAGTAATTTGACAATAGGGGAAATTAGTACTCTCTAGCATAAGAAATGTTCATTCATTATTTGTACCCACCATCTAATTCAGAAAGGAATTGCATTGATTTACAAACTTAAGCAAAAGTATGCCAATTAAGGATACCTCCACAACACAGGGCTTTGTTTTTAAACATTATTCTTAAATTTTTAAGCCCATGTTCCACCTGTCAATAAGAATATCTTGAGCTTTACTATCTGTAAATTGTATTATGAAAATAATGTATTATTGTGATTTCTGTGGTCACTATTTTGACTGAAGCAGAGGCAGTGTGAAATATTGGTGAGAGTAGATACATTTCCATTGAAATCTCAGAATGAACACCCACTAGCCATGTGACCTTCACCAAGTTACTTAATCTCTATGAACTTTTATTTTATCACATGGAAAATGAAGATAATAAGAACAGCAATAAAAATATTTCTTAAATCTATCTGAAAAAGTATGAAACTAGAACACTCCCTGACACCATATACAAAAATAACCTCAAAATGGATTAAAGACCTAAATGTTAAGCCAGACACTATCAAACTCTTAGAGGAAAACATAGGCAGAACACTCTATGACATAAATCACAGCAAGATCCTTTTTGACCCAGCTCCTAGAGAAATGGAAATAAAAACAAAGATAAACAAATGGGACCTAATGAAACTTAAAAGCTTTTGCACAGCAAAGGAAACCATAAACAAGACCAAAAGACAACCCTCAGAATGGGAGAAAATATTTGCAAATGAAGCAACTGACAAAGGATTAATCTCCAAGATTTACAAGCAGCTCATGCAGCTCAATAACAAACAAACAAACAACCCAATCCAAAAATGGGCAGAAGACCTAAATAGACATTTCTCCAAAGAAGATATACAGATGGCCAACAGACACATGAAAGAATGCTCAACATCCTTAATCATTAGAGAAATGCAAATCAAAACTACGAGGTATCATCTCACACCGGTCAGAATGGCCATCATCAAAAAATCTAGAAACAATAAATGCTGGAGAGGGTGTGGAGAAAAGGGAACACTCTTGCACTGTTGGGGGGAATGTAAATTGATACAGCCACTATGGAGAACAGTATGGAGGTTCCTTAAAAAACTAAAAATAGAACTACCATACGACCCAGCAATCCCACTACTGGGCATATACCCTGAGAAAACCATAATTCAAAAAGAGTCATGTAACAAAATGTTCATTGCAGCTCTATTTACAATAGCCAGGACATGGAAGCAACCTAAGTGTCCATCATCGGATGAATGGATAAAGAAGATGTGGCACATATATACAATGGAATATTACTCAGCCATAAAAAGAAATGAAATGGAGGTATTTGTAATGAGGTGGATGGAGTTAGAGTCTGTCATACAGAGTGTAGTAAGTCAGAAAGAGAAAAACAAATACAGTATGCTAACACATATATATGGAATCTAAGGAAAAAAAAAAAAAAAAAAAAAAAGGACATGAAGAACCTAGTGGCAAGATGGGAATAAAGACACAGACCTACTAAAGAATGGACTTGAGGATATGGGGAGGGGGAGGGGTGATATGTGACAGGGCGAGAGAGTGTCATGGACATATATACACTACCAAATGTAAAACAGATAGCTAGCGGGAAGCAGCCGCATAGCACAGGGAGATCAGCTCGGTGCTTTGTGACCACCTAGAGGGGTGGGATAGGGAGGGTGGGAGGGAGGGAGATGCAAGAGGGAAGAGATATGGGAACATATGTACATGTATAACTGACTCACTTTGTTTTAAAGCAGAAACTAACACACCATTGTAAAGCAATTATACTTCAATAAAGATGTTAAAAAAAAATCTATCTGAAAACATGTAAGAGCTTTTATAAAGGCAGTGATGAGAAAGTAGAAAAACCAAAAGAAGTAGGCCTGATATTTGGGGATTATTTTCCTTTATAGATTTTCTTTTATAAATTTATAGATCAATTCTAAATGCAAAAAGGGTATTTGGGAGGCTGATAAACTGTGCAGAAATTTTAGCTGTCTCACTGAGCTGGAGGAATAAAACTTGTAGTGGACTGACAATGAGGAGGAACCCTGGTAAATACTCCCAAGTTTTCAGCTGGGATCCCTGATGTCTCTACCCTAAGAGTAAGAGTAAACTAAAAATAAGCCAGCCCTTAAAATTACTGAACCTTTGAATATCTAACTCGCTGGTTGGATTAAGGGGATATATCTCTAGCCTAACTGCCTGCCAAAAAAGCAAAAATAAATCCTCTCTGGGAGAAGATAAATTGCCCAGAGCCTAAAAGTATCTACACAAAATTGTATACACAATAGCTGAGATTTAATCAAAAATAACCAGACGTTTAGATTTTTTTAATTACAAGGAAAAAAAAATAGAAACAGAATCTAGTATATGCAATTATTGAAATTTATCAGATAGGAACTTTAAAATAAATATGATTAGTATGCTCAAAAGATTAAATAATGAGACGGAATGCAGAACTCAATGGGTAAAATTAGCAGCAGACTAGAAAGAACTGAAAAGAGATAAAGAGAATTAGAAATGTCAGAATAAAATATTCATATCAAGATTAAAACTCAAAGAGTTAAAAATGGAAAATATGAAAAGAGCATAATAATATGAGATATGGTTAAAAGGTTTAACATACGCGTTCCATAAGGATAGTGGGGAAAGAATGAGACAAAATAAATATTTGAAGAGATAATGACCAAAAATTTTCCAAAACTAACATAAGGTAATAACAAGAAATAAAATGTATAAGTCTGGAAAAAATAAAATAGAACTTCCAAAATTTGCAGATAAATAATTGAGTATTTAGAACACTGGAAAGAATTCAGAGAAACTATTAGAATTAAATAAATTTAGCAAGTTTTCTATATACAATATCAATATACAAAGATCAATTGGGTTTCTACACACTATCAATAAACAACTAGAAAATTAATTTTTTGATGCCTAATGCCTTGTACCAAAATTCATCAAATACCTCAAAATAAAACTAAGGAAAGATGTACAAGACTGATACACAAAAAAACTAGAAAATGTTGAGAAGTTTTTAAGAAGACTTAAATAGAGTGATATATCATGTTTATGGATTAAAGAATGAAGTATTGTAACAATGTCAACTCTCCCCAGACTGTTCAGTATATTCAATACAACCCCAAACAAAATTTCACCAGAGGTTTTGGGTGTGTATGTGTGTGTGTGTGTGTGTGTGTGTGTGTGTGTGTGTGTGAAATTTGAGAAGTTGATTCTAATTTTTACATGAAAATTTAAAGATTTGAGAATAGCCAAGATAATCTGAAGAAGAATCACAAAGTTGAAGAACTTATACTACTGGATATCTAAGACCCATTTTACATTAAGGTAGTATGGAAGTGGCACAATGATAGAATGGAGGCACGACACTGACCCCTGCACAATTTACGATTTAAATGACCCTGCAAAGCATTAGGGAAAGGACTTTTTTTTTCTCTTAATGGTGCTCGATTAATTTCATAGGTAAGTAATCTCAACCCCTATTTTATGCCATATAATTCCAGTTGGGCTTGCAATCCAAAAATGTGAAAAGGTAAAACAATAAAGTTTCCAGAAGTAAATATGGGAGAATATCTTTATGACCTTCAGACAGCAAAGATTCTCTATCAGGACTCCAAAATTCACTAACCATAAATTGGACTACATTAAAATTAGGGACTTCTGTTCATCAAAAAAAAACAAAAACAAAAACAATACAAATGGAAAAGTTTAGCCCTGGGGTAGGAGAAGATATTTGTAATGGGTGTAATATTCTAAGAGATTAGTATCCAGAATTTAAAATGCCTAAGAATAAATAATTTAAAAAACACCTCAATATAAAAACAAGTGACTTACTTGAACAGACATTTCACTAAAGAAATATCCAAGTGGCCAATAAATATACAAAACTAATACCACCAAACCCATGAGACTGACTGAAAGGTAAAAGACTAACAATTTCAAATGTTAGAGAGGACGTACAGCAATGGAAATGTAAGAATGAAAATTGGTAAAACCACCTTGGAAACGGTTCTGCAGTAATGATTAAAGGTGAACATAAGCATATCCATTAGCCAATAAGTCCACTCCTAGCTATATACCAAACAGCAATGCACACAAATCTACGGAAAAATTCATGTACAAGAATGCCCACAATAACATCATTATTCATAATAGCCTAAAATTGGAAACAACACATTGTCCATCATAAGCAGGATGGCTAAAAAGTGCTGCATTAATAAGATGGAATATCATATAAAAGCATTCTGCAAACTCTTTCTGTAAAGAACCAGATAGTAAATATTTCAGGCTTTGAGTACCATATGGTCTCTGTCTCAACTATGCAACCCTGCTGTTGGAGGGTGAAAGCAGCCGTAGATAATCCATAAGCAAATGAGCCAATAAGCATGGCTGTGTTTCAAGAGAACTTTGCCAACCTTTGTCATGTAGCAATGGAAATGAATGAACTATTGCTATGTTTAAAAACATGGATGAATCACACAATATAACGTTGAGCAAAAGAATGTATTCTGAAAGGTGAAGGAGGAGGCTGCGAAGGGCATGAGGGAGGCTCCTACGATAATAGTAATATTCTATTTAATGACCTAGGTGGTAGCGAGATGTATTCACTCTGTGGTCATTTATTGAGCTGTACAATTATGATTTCTGCACATTTATATACACATGTATATCTCAATAAAGAATTTTATTAATAATTATTTGAAAGCACTAAAAGATGATTCAAGGATAATCTAGAGATGCTTTGCTTTGAAGAAAGCAATGAAGGTAGCCAGATAATATCAGATAATGTATTTTCATAATGTATTTTCGGGTAACTTTAATTTTACTTTGTGCATAGGGTACTTGGCAAAATTGGGTGGCCATTTACTGCTCAGAGATGAAATTGAAGTCATGCTTGAGGGTAAGTGTTGAAGTTATAATGAAATCTTTATGTATAGGCCTAAATAACTTCACTATTTGTGATTCAATTTATATCTGAGCTCTATAGTGATGCAAGGGATCGGAAGAGGGTGGTAGAGGTAGCTAGGCGGTTAAGGGGAAATCAGTGGAAGGACTGGGTTAAGGGACATCTTCTTTATTTTTTATTCTTTCTCTCTCTGTTTCAATCTCTCCATCTGTCCCTCTCATTATTTGAGACCTAACTATTATCCTAGAGTCCATAGGAACTACAGAGAGTTAAGAATTCATTCACTCATTAATCCATTCAACAAATATTTTCCCAGCATCTACTATGTGACAGCACTATTCTATCTGCAGGGTATACAGCAGCAGACAAAGCAAAGTCCCTTCCCTCAGAGGATTTACATTTTAGTGGAGAGCAATGAACACTTGCACCAGAAGAAATTAAAGAAGGGTAATGTTTATTCTTTCAAAATGTTTGGATCTTCAGCATCTCTCTTAGCCTCTGCCTATTTCGCCTTCAGGATCAGAATTACAAACAGGGGAGGCAGAAAATAAGGTGGCTGCCTTCCTTCCTTTTTCTGGTAATAGACTTTATATTTTAGAGCAATTTTAGATTACTAAAAATATTGAGTGGAAGATACAGAGGTTTCCTGTATACCTCCTGACCCCACACATGCAGAGCCTCCCCCAATTACCAACATCCCCCAGCAGAGTGGTACCCTTGTCACAGTTGATGAATCTACATTGACACATCATTATCTTCCTTCCTTTTTTGTTCATTCATATTTATTGACTGCCAGCTAAATACTAAGCACTCCCAGCATGTCACTCAGAATATTTTTCTTCTTTCGCTCTTCCTCCTCCTTCTGTTCCTTCTCCTTTTTCTCTCTTTTCTAAATCTGTCCTTTTTTCCTTCTCTATTTCTTTTTATTAAGAAAGAAAATAATAACTTCCCACAAGCTCAACATATGAATATAATGATATTAGCATTTTGGTATATATCTTATTGCAGACATTTTTAAAGAATATAAACTATTACATATTTATTTTTAAAACTATCATAACTGTTTTATAACTTTTTCACTTACTCATGTGTCAGAAACATCTTTCATGCCAAGAAAATGGGTCTACATCATCATGTTAATATGTATGTGCTATTTCACTTTATGATATCTCTAATTTTTAAGCACTTTCATATTGATGAACATTTAGACTGATTCCATTTTTTTCATTATTATGAGCAATATTGAACCTCTTCATGAATATATGTTTATGCTGTCCACCAGAATGCTCAGCACATAATAGGTACTCAGTAAACACTTAGTGAATATTTCCTTTTTTCTTTTAATGAGGTCTGGTGAGGATAGAGGATAAAAAACTTCCTGGATGCTATTTGTCAAAGTAACAAAAATTGGGGGAGGGGAGCTTTTGTGAAAGGTGGTGAGGTTATTTAGGGTTAGAGCTTCTCAGACTGTGAGAGTGATGCCTTGAATTAATGGCCTTTCTGCTGTTACAGCTATTGACCGAGTGCTTCGGGATGAAGATCCTGTGATCAGAGAGTTTGCAGAAATAACAAACAAAATTTTTATGGAAATAGCTCATAGATTGACCTCCTCAAATATTAAACAAAGCTTCCGAAGACTGTTTAACCTAATCTACATAAAAAAATTGAAGCCTCTTTATAATTATAAACTTCCCAAGGACCTGACAGGCAGTCCTATGGGAATTAAAGAAACCAAGAATGATAAGGAAGCCATTATAGACAATAATTATGAAGACGTATTGGTAAAGAATGAAGGTGTATCGGTAAAGAATGCAAGGTTCACGAGTGCCTTGGAGCACACCTCAGAAGAGGAATGATTTTCCTTTCCCTCTTGATAACTTGAGTCCGTTTGTAGATGCTTTTCAGAAGGACACTAGAAGCCTTTACTGTCTCTTCTTGATTCTCTACTCAAATATAGAAATGTGTTGCCTCTCTCTGTCTGACAGTGATTAGAAGACTTACTTCATCAAAGCAACTAACGAAATTGAAAAAACATATAAGCAAAGTGTTTGATGAGAAGCTCTTGGAGCTTGATGTAATCAATACATACCTACTGAACATCTTCTAAGTGCCAGACACTACGCTAGATAGTGAGGCTATTTGGATGATGTAAACAAGGTTCCCATCCTCAGGAAGGCCACAGTCTAGTGACACACAGTGTGGTTATTTACACCCTGCTCTGATGAATGCTGCCTAGGGCAGTATTTACAAAGGAAGAAATGGAGCTTTCAGGGGAAGAGGATTTAGAGCAGGCAAACTATTCCAGGTAGAGACACTGAGGCAAGAAGAGTGTTGGGGGAAGCTGGAGAGTTTGTTGTGGGTACAGGTGGTTAAAGAAAGAATAGGGAGAGCTGAGACCTGAGGGGAAGATTGTGCTGTGCCAATGGTTTTAAACTTTTTGAAATGAAAATTGGAGAGTCAACATAGTTAGTGGTTCCCATGGCCATCAGGATCCAGTTTAACACTTTGTCCTGGTTTATAAGAAAGTTGATATATAAATGTTGAACTGCAGTGATCTTGCTTGACTTAAGGCTCCAGGCTCATCTTTCACTCATCTCACTTTACCTTCCTGCCACCCCTGCATCCCACCCTAGCATAAACCACTTCAGCCACAGGGAAGTACTTGCTGGTAGATGAAAGCCCCATTTCCTCTGTTGACTCAGATGTTGTGGCTTTGAAATGTGTCAACTTGCAGTTCACACACGTTTTCATTTCTCTGCCAGCTCACCTTGCTGGGAGTTGGGGCAGCAGCCGTTCTACCTTCCCTTGGGTCCTTCTTCAGCTTCTCTGACTTCTGGGCCAGGTGGGTTTAGTAATGTTGACAAAGGGCACCAGCTTCTCCTGTAGGACATCTGCATCATCAACATCATCAGTGTTGGAGGCAATAAGAGACTGATACAGTCACACACTTGTGGGTTCTACCTTGTCCCTGCTCTCCACTTCACACCCACACTCCTTTCCCAATTGCCTGCTCTGCAGACTTCAAGCTCCAGCACAAGATGTGAAGATGACAACTTTGCAGAGGCTTCTTAACACGCTCCCACAATTGCTTACAGTCAAACCTCTGGTTGTGCCTCTCTAATTGAACCCTTACTGATATATCTGAGATACATTTCCAGTCCTCTTTTTTTTTTTTTAATTGGGGTAGAGTTGCTTAACAATGCTGTGTTAGTTTCTGCTGTACAACGAAGTGAATCACCTTTATGTATATGTATATCCCCTCGCTCTTGGACCTCCCTCCCACCATCCCCCATCCCACCCATCTAGGTCACCACAGAGCACCGAGCTGAGCTCCCTGCTCTATACAGCAGGTTCCCACTAGCTCACTGTTTTACACGATAGTGTATATATGTCAATCCCAATCTCCCAATTCATCCCTCCCCTCCTTCCCCCACACTGTGTCCACATGTTTGTTCTCTACATCTGTGTCTCTATTCCTGCCTTGCAAATAGGTTCACCTGTACCATTTTTCTAGATTCCACATATATGCATTAATAGACAATATTTGTTTTTCTTCTTTTTTTAAAACATACTTATTGGAGTATAACTGCTTTACAATGTTGTGTTAGTTTCTACTGTATAATGAAGTGAATCAGTATATCTCCATATCCCCTCCCTCTTGAGCCTCCCTCCCACCCTCCCTATCCCACCACTCTAGGTGTTCACAAAGCACCGAGCTGATCTCCCTGTGCTATGGGGCTGCTTCCCACTAGCTATCTATTTTACATTTGGTAGTGTATATGCCAATGCCATTCTCTCACTTCGTCCCAGCTTACCCTTCCCCCTCCCCATGTCCTCAAGTCCAGTCTCTACATCTGAGACTTTATTCCTGTCCTGCCCCTATGTTCTTCAGAACCTTTTTTTTTTTTCAGATTCCATATATATGTGTTAGCATATGGTATTTGTTTTTCTCTTTCTGACTTACTTCACTCTGTATAACAGTCTCTAGGTCCATCCACGTCTCAACAAATGACCCAATTTCGTTCCTTTTTATGGCTGAGTAATATTCCATTTTATATATGTACAACATCTTCTTTATCCTTTCATCTGTCAATGGACATTTAGGTTGCTTCCATGTTCTGGCTATCGTAAATAGTGCTGCAGTGAACATTGGGGTACATGTGTCTTTTTGAATTATGGTTTTCTCAAGGTAATGCCCAGTAGTGGGATTGCTGGGTCATATGGTAGTTCTATTTTTAGTTTTTTAAGGAACCTCCATACTGTTCTCCATAATGGCTATGTCAATCTACATTCCCGCCAACAGTGCAAGAGGGCCCCCTTTTCTCCACACCCTCTTCAACATTTATCGTTCATAGATATCTTGATGATGGCCATTCTGATGGGTGTGAGGTTATACCTCACTGTAGTTTTGATCTGCATTTCTCTAAAATTAGTGATGTTGAGAATCTTTTCATGTGCTTTTTAACCATCTGTATGTCTTCTTTGGAGAAACGTCTATTTAGGTCTTCTGCCCATTTTTGGATTGGGTTGTTTGTTTTTTTGATATTGAGCTGCATGAGCTGTTTTTAGATTTTGGAGATTAATCCCTTGTCAGTTGATTCTATTACAAATATTTTCTCCCATTATGAGTGTTGTCTTTTTGTCTCATTTATGGTTTTCTTTGCTTACAAAAGCTTTTACGTTGAATAAGGTCCCATTTGGTTATCTTTGTTTTTATTCTCATTACTCTAGTAGGTGGGTCAAAAAAAGATCTTGCTGTGATTTATGTTAAAAAGTTTTCTGCCTATGTTTTCCTCTAAGAGTTTTATAGTGTCTGGTCTCACATTTAGGTCTTTAATCCATTTTGAGTTTATTTTTGTATATGGTGTTAATAAGTGTTCTAATTTCATTCTTTTACATGTAGCTGTCCAGTTTTCCCAGCACCACTTATTGAAGAGACTGTCTTTTCTCCATTGTATATTCTTGCCTCCTTTGTCATAGATTAGGTAACCATAGGTGCGTGGGTTTATCTCTGGACTTTCTATCCTGTACCATTGATCTATGTTTCTGTTTTTGTGCCAGTACTGTCTTGATTACTGTAGCTTTTTAGTATAGTCTGAAATCAGGGAACCTGATTCCTCCAGCTCCGTTTTGCTTTCTCATGATTGCTTTGGCTATAGGGGTCTTTTGTGTTTCCAAAGAAATTTTAAAATTTTTTACTCTAATGCTGTGAAAAATACAATTGGTAATTTGAAAGGGATTGCATTGAATCTGTAAATTGCCTTGGATAGTGTAGTCATTTTCACAATACTGATTCTTCCAATCCAAGAAAAATCTCTATCTGTTTGTGTCATCTTTGATTTCTTTCATCAGTGTCTTATAGTTTTCTGAGTACAGATATTTTACCTCCTTAGGTAGGTTTATTCCTAGGTATTTTACTCTTTTTGTTGCTGTGGTAAATGGGATTGTTTCCTTAATTTCCCTTTCTGATCTTTCATTGTTAGCGTATAGGAATGCAAGAGATTTCTGTGCATTAATTTTGTATCCTGCAACTTTACCAAATTCATTGATTAGCATCATTGATAGTGACATCTTTAGGATTCTATATATAGTATCATGTCATCTGCAAACAGTGACAGTTTTACTTCTTTTCCAGTGTAGATTCCTTTTATCTCTTTTTCTTCTCTGATTACCATGGCTAGGAATTCCAAAACTATGTTGAATAATAGTGGTGAGAGTGGACATCCTTGTCTTGTTCCTCATCTTAGAGGAAATGCTTTCAGTTTTTCACCATTGAGAATGATGTTTGCTGTGGGTTCGTCATATATGGCCTTAATTATGTTGAGGTACGTTCCTTCTATGCCCACTTTCTGAAGAGTTTTATCATAAATGGGTGCTGAATTTTGTCAAAAGCTTTTTCTGCATCTATTGAGATGATCATATGGTTTTTATTCTTTAATTTGTTAATATGGTGTGTCACATTGATTGATTTACATATATTGAAGAATCCTTGATAAACCCACTTGATCATGGTGTATGATCCTTGATCATAAAACCCACTTGATCATGGTGTATGATCCTTTTTGTGTGTTGTTTGATTCTTTTTTTAATAAATGTATTTATTTATTTATTTTTATTTATTTATTTATTTATTTATATTTATTTATTTATTTATTTTTGGCTGCATTGGGTCTTCATTGCTGTGCACGGGATTTCTCTAGTTGAGGCAAGTGGGGGCTACTATTCTTTGTTGTGGTGCATGGGCTTCTCATTGCAGTGGCTTTTTTTGTTGTGGAGCATGGGCTCTAGGCACATGGGCTTCAGTAGTTGTGGCACATGAGCTCAGTAGTTGTGGCTCGCGGGCTCTAGAGCACAGGCTCAGTAGTTGCAGTGCAGCGGCTTAGTTGCTCCGCTGCATGTGGGCTCTTCCTAGACCAGGGATCAAACCCATGTCCCCTTCATTGGCAGGCAAATTCTTAACCACTGTGCCACCAGGGAAGTCCTGGATTCTTTTTGCTAGTATTTTGCTGAGAATTTTTGCATCTATGTTCATCAGTGATATTGGTCTGTAATTTTCCTTTTCGGTGATATCTTTGTCTGCTTTTTAGTATCAGGGTAATGGTGCCCTCAGAGAATGAGCTTGGGAGTGTTCTTTCCTCTGCAATTTTTTGGAAGAGTTTGAGAAGGATGGATGTTAGCTCTTCTCTAAATGTTTGGTAGAATTTGCCTGTGAAGCCATCTGGTCCTGGACTTTTTATTTGTTGGAAGATTTTAAATCACAGTTTCAATTTCATTACTTGTGATTGGTCTGTTTATATTTTCTATTTCTTCCTGGTTTAGTCTTGGAAGGTTGTACCTTTCTAAGAATTTGTCCATTTCTTCCAAGATGTCCATTTTATTGGCATATAGTTGCTTATAGTAGTCTCTTATGATCTTCTGTATTTCTGCGGTGTCAGTTGTAATTTCTCCTTTTTCATTTCTTATTTTATGATTTGAATCCTCTCCCTTTTTTCTTGATGAGTCTGGCAAAGGTTTATCAATTTTATTTTTCTTCTCAAAGAACCAGCTTTTAGTTTCATTGATTTTTGCTATTGTTTTCTTCATTTCTATCTCATTTATTTCTGCTCTGAATTTTATGATTTCTTTCCTTCTACTAACTTTGGGTTTTGTTTGTTCTTCTTTCTCTAGTTGCTCTAGGTGTAAGGTTAGATTATTTGAGATTTTTCTTACTTCTTGAGGTAGGATTGAATTGCTATAAACTTCCGTCTTAGTACTGCTTTTGCTGCATCCCATAGGTTTTGGGTCATCACGTTTCATTGTCATTTGTTTCTATGTATGTTTTTATTTCTTCTTTGATTTCTTCAGTGCTCTTGGTTACTTAGTAGCGTATCAGTTAGCCTCCATGTGTTTGTGTTTTTTAGGTTTTTTTTCCTGTAATTGATTTCTAATCTCATAGCACTGTGGTCGGAAAACATACTTGATGCAATTTGAATCGTCTTAAATTTACTGAGGATTGATTTGTGACCCAAGATGTGATCTATCCTGGAGAATGTTCATGTGCGCTTGAAAAGAAAGTGTATTCTGCTGTTTTTGGACGGAATGTCTTATAAATATCAATTAAGTCTATCTGGTCTATTGTGTCATTAAAGCTTGTGTTTCCTTATTAATTTTCTGCCTGGATGATCTGTCCAGTGGTGTAAGTGGAGTGTTATAGTTCCCCACTATTATTGTTTTACTGTCAATTTCCCCTTTCATGGCTGTTAGCATTTGTCTTATGTATTGAGGTGCTCCTATGTTGGGTGCATAAATATTTATAATTGTTATGTCTTCTCGGATTGACCCCTTGACCATTATGTAGTGTCCTTCCTTGTCTCTTGTAACAGTCTTTATTTTAAAGTCTATTTTATCTGATATGAGTATTGCTACTCCAGCTTTCTTATGATTTCCATTTGCATGGAATATCTTCTTCCATCCCCTCACTTTCAGTCTGTATGTGTCTCTAGGTCTGAAGTGGGTCTCTTGTAGACAGCATATATATGGGTCTTGTTTTTTGTATCCATTCAGCCAGTCTGTGTCTTTTGGTTAGAGCATTTAATCCATTTACATTTAAGGTAATTATCAATATGTATGTTCCTATTACCATTTTCTTTATTATTTTGGGTTGTTTTTGTAGGTCTTTTTCTTCTCTTGTGTTTCCTACCTAGAAAAGTTCCTTTAGCATTTGTTGTAAAGCTGGTTTGGTGGTGGTAAATTCTCTTAGCTTTTGCTTGTCTGTAAAACTTTTGATTTCTGTGTCGAATTTGAATGAGATCCTTGCTCGGTAGAGTAATCTTGGTTGTAGGTTTTTCCCTTTCATTACTTTACTTTTTTATCTTTTTTTTTTAATTTTAGGGTTTTTTTTTTATGTGGACCATTTTTAAAGTCTTTATTGAATTTGTTACAATATTGCTTCTGTTGTTTATGTTTTGGCTTTTTGGCCACAAGGCATGCAGGATCTTAGCTCCCCAACCAGGGATGGAACCCACATCCCTTGCATTGGAAGGTGAAGTTTTAACCACTGGACCACCAGGGAAGTCCCTCCCTTTCATTACTTTAACTATATCTTGCCACTCCCTTGTCGCCTGCAGAGTTTCTGCTGAAAAATCAGCTGATAACCTCATGGGGATTCCCTTGTATGTTATTTTTTGCTTTTCCCTTGCTACTTTTAATATTTTTTCTTTGAATTTAATTTGTGTTAGTTTGATTAATATGTGTCTCGGCATGTTTCTCTTTGGGTTTATCCTGTATGGGACTCTCTGTGCTTCCTATACTTGGGTGGCTATTTCTTTCCCATGTTAGGGAAGTTTTCAACTATAATCTCTTCAAATATTTTCTCAGACCGTTTTTTCTTTCTCTTCTTCTTCTGGGACCCTTATAATTCAAATGTTGGTGTGTTTAATGTTGTCCCAAATGTCTCTGAGACTCTCCTCCTAATTTCTTTTCATTCTTTTTTCTTTATTCTGTTCCTCAGCAGTTATTTCCACCATTCTATCATCCAGCTCACTTACTTGTTCTTCTGTCACAGTTATTCTGTTATTGATTCCTTCTAGTGTATTTTTCATTTCAGTTATGGTGTTGTTCATCTCTGTTTGTTTGTCCTTTAGTTCTTCTAGATCTTTTTTAAACATCTCTTATATTTTCTCATGCCTCCATTCTATTTCCAAGATCTTGGATCATCTTTACTATCATTATTCTGAATTCTTTTCCAGGTAGGTTGCCTATTGCCTCTTCATTTATTTGGTCTTATAGGTACCTTGCTCCTTCATCTGTAACATATTTTTTTGTCATCTCATCTCAGTTTTTTTTTTTTTTTTTTGATGAGTGGGGCTGTGTTCCTGTCTTGCTGGTTGTTTGGCCTGAGGCATCCAGCACTGAAGTTTGCAGGCAGTTGGGTGGTGCTGGGTCTTGGTGCTGAGATGAGGACCTCTGGGTGACCTCACACCAATTAATATTCCCTGGGGCTTGAAGTTCCCTGTTAGTCCAGTGGTTTGGACTCAGCACGCTCACCACAGGAGCTCAGGCCCAACCCCTGGCCTTGGAACCAACACCCCGCAAGCTGCACAGTGTGGGAAAAAAAAAAAAAAAAGGCAACAAACAAAAAGGAGAGGAATGATAACAAAGAATAAAAAATAAAATTAAATTAGGAAAATAAAAAATATATTAGAAAAAATAACAATAAAAATGGAACAACAAAACAGAACCACAACAGAAGAAATATATATAAAGGAAATAAATTTTTTTTAATATTTTAAAATTAAGAATAAAAATAAAAGATAAAAAACAGATTAAAAGAATAAATAAATAAATAATTCCCTGGTGCCTCCTCTATCAGTGTTGTTGCCTCCACAATGAGCTACAGCTTACCCCCACCTCCCCAGTAGGCCTCCAAGACCTCCAGGTAGGTCTCTGGACCCACTGTTTCAGCCCCACCTCTGCATGTATCCTCTCTCTAGCATCTGTTCCTGGAGCTGGTCCAGAGCACATGTGCCTGCACAGTCCAGCTGGGGCACAGGCCTCCACAGGCATGCCTGCATGTGGGGTTGGCACAGCTGGAGAAGGCCTTGGAGGGGGGCGGTGCTCAGCCCACCTGGACCCACGTGGCCACAGGAGGCCCTGTCAGGGGCAGCACTCAGGATGCCAGAACCTGCACAGCCAGAGGATGCCTTGGCTGAGGCGGGGTTCAGAGCTGGGGACCCACACAGCTGGAAGAGGCCCTGGCAGTGAGTGGACCCTTCTGAACATGGGAACCTCTCCCCTTCCCCCAGACCCTGCTCAGGGGTGCCGGTCCTGTCCCACCTCCACTTTTTTTCACCCCCCCCACTTCCCTCCAATGTCCTACCTGGTCGTGCAGGGATTCCTCCCATCCCCTTAGGTGTCCAAGGTCCCCCACCAGCGCCTAGTAGGTGCCCTAGTTGTGAGGAGATGTGAACTCCGCATCCTCCTACTCTGCCATCTTGACTCCATCCCCTCCATTCCTCTTTGATCAAGTAGTTGGATGTTGTCCCTATGTTTTACCTATCATTGCATTTATCACACTGTAGTAAAATTATTGGGTTGGTCAAAAAACTCATTTGGTTTTAAGTACAAATAAAAGGAACATTTTTGATTTTCACAAACATCTTTATTGAGCAACATGTTCGCTAACCAAATGAACTTTTTGGCCAAGCCAGTACTAATGTCCTTCTCTCCCTGTCCCACAAAATTGAAGTGTCCTGAAACCAAACTTTGTATCTTATACTTGGTTAAGTACTCTGGCACTCACAGTCCTGGCACCTAATATATGCTCAGTGAATACTTGCAAAATGAATAAAATGTTAACAGGACATATTGCTCTCATGCTTCAATAAAATTTTTCAGATATTTATGAGTGTTACTTAATATTCAATATTAGAAATAATTTTAAAAATGGATGATTTTAATTTACCCCTTAACCCATATTATTTCCTATCACTCAGATGTCCCAGACCTAACTTTTCAAAATCAGGGCAAATTTTCTTTTCCACCTTCTAAACTAGAACTATTATTCAGCCTACCACAGCAGGATGCCTACTGTGGTAGTCTGAAAGATATCCACAATATCTTTCAGGTATCCCCAAAGATATCCAATTCCTAATCCCCAGAATCTACGAGTATGTTACCTTACATGGAAAAGGAAATTTACAGATATGATTAAATAAAGAATCTTGAGACAGGGAGAGGAAACTGGATTATCTGGGCTAGCCCCATGTAATCAGAAGGGTCTTTATAAGAGGAAGGTGGAAGTTAGAGAGGAAAGGTTTTTGAAGATGCAATGATGCTGGCTTTGAAGAGGGAAATGAGGAACATGAGCCAAGGAATTCAAGGAATGCAACCCTAGAAGCTGAAAAAAGCAAGGAAATGGATTCTCCCTTAGTGCTCCCAGAATGAGCATAGTCCTACCAACACCTTGGTTTCAACCCAGTGAAAGCCAGTTTGGACATCTGAGCCCCAAAACTATAAGATATTAAGTTGGTATTGTTTCAAGGCATTAATTTGTGGTAATTTGTTAAAGCAGCAATAGGAAACTAATATACCTACCTAGAATTCTACAAAACGAAGCAAACCAAACCAATTCATAACTCTTCACCCTTCTCCACCCCCCACCCTCCCAAAGAAACAGACATAGCAACAAGTATAGTGGACCTTATACAAATGTTGAGGGTTTTGTAAAAGGTCAGATATTCTGTGATATTTACATGTTCTTCAAAGTCCTTTAGGTTAGTGACCAAGGATTTCTTCCTCACTTTCAACCTACTACAGTAACCTCCTCCATCATCACCTGGTTCTCTCTGCTCTTTCTCCTTCTCTAATTATTGTCATTTTAATTACAATGTGTGGCGTGGTATTCCCCTTTGGGTTAATCCTGTATGGGACTCTCTGCACCTCCTGGACTTGGATGTCTATTTCTTTTCCCAGGTTAGGGAAGTTTTCAGCTATTATGTCTATGACTATCATAGCAACTGAGATATCTTCATTTTTTTCAAAGAATAAAAAATATAACTTCTGAATATGGAGTCAAGTGGTGGTGGAATATATAAGGCAGGTCTCAGGAAATAATTCAAGGCAAAGGAAAGCCCTCCATAGCTGAGTCAGCTAATTACCCAGCATAGGCACATGGCTAATCAACCAGAGACCAGTCCCCTTTGGACTCTAGGTGGCCAAAGTTCTCACCAATAGAAGGTGAGCAGAAGCAAAGTGTAAGACTTTAGCCTAATCACTTGCTTAAGTAGGAAATCTGCCTTATTCCTTCCTGATGGTTGAATGTGGATGTGGAACTCAGCTTCAAACGTGGAGAAAATAATAATATAATATGCCCCTTGGAATATGGAAAAGCCCCTAACAGCCTGGATATCTGGATGGCTTCTCAGAGCAGGTCCTACCCATGCTGGACTTTTACATTAAAGGGAAATAAATGACTACCTATTTTAGTCTTTGCATTTATAGATCTCTCTATTGCAGTGATTTAGTCTTCACTCTAATCATACAGCCCCTCTCCAAACTCCCAGGTCCCTAAAGCCTGAAATTACACTTTTAAATCTTTACCCTTTGCCATAAAAACAACTCTGTTAAAATGCAAACACTGTATCTCAAGAAGCAGTAGCATAATGAGGTAGCATTCAATTGTGTCTACAAATAAATGAGTCTAAAGGATCCTTTCTGGAGGAGAATGTAAAACATAACACAACTCTTCTATTCAACCAAAACATACCCCTTCCTTGAGGAAGACAATGGTCTCATCCAGTTACTGCTCTTAGCTCCAATTCTGTGACCTCTGAGTGATATGCTACCCCCACTCCTTAGTCAAGTGTGGCTTCCCATGGTCTGGCCCAATATACAATGGCAAAATTCTTCCACTGGACTGACAAGAGTAGAGTTGTATTTTGATCCTGTTTTTTTTGTTTTGCTTTTGCTCTTAATGCTCTAGTTTCACTAGACTCTGCTGATTCTTCTTCAAGGAAACCTCCCCTCCTGTCCTCTTCCTCCACCACTTCACCATGACATAGACAGAAAATCTAGTGAAACTATGAATCTATAGAAAGGAGAATGGTAGGAAATATTCTTTTTGGAGGTCCTTTGTCAGAGGACATGGGAACTGCAATTCTATAATAATACATTGATTGCAACTGGATCACCACTTAGAAATATATTCATGAGGCCAGAAACACCAAGCTGTCCCACAATGTCAGGGAATTTAATTGCTGATATTTTGGGGTCCTATTTCTTTACAGCTTGATTTCAGTTAATGCCTTTCTCCATTCCTTTTATTCTCCCTTTTTACCACCAGCATATATGAAATATGTCCCAAATATGTTCACAAAATATCAGCTACAGAGGAAAGTATTCCATTAAGGGGTGTAACTGTGGCCAAGTGTAACCCCCCAAAAAATGACTTTTTAATTGAAGAGAAGGGATGAATGGAGGAAAACCCACAAGTAATAGGAGTCTTCTGGGCCAACAGTGGCTAAAATGAACATGACAACGACTGCAATAAATGAGTTTGGTAATTCACAGCGTTCTTCAGGAAGATACTGAGGATATAAATCAATAAGGCCTAATATGCATGCAATATTAATTGCATAAATCATTACATAACATCTTGGAGTTTGGGAGTATATTAGGTCATTCCTTGCTCATAAAGTGTTCTACACTTTACAGATGTGCTTACTGAAAATCATAAAATAACCCCAACAATGAAATATTACCTAACTACTTCAGAAAAGTTTAAAATAAGCATAATCCATACATTCAGAGGATATTACAGGTATTTCAAACACTTGTTTTTACTAAATGAAGAAATATATTTTTAATACTATTCTCTCAAAGCATTAACATTGACTTCTAAAATTTCTTCGTAATTTTTTTAATTTGCCACGATTACAAAGTAACAGATACCTGGTTGTCTTTGTAGGTTCTATAGGTTTCCCACTCCCTTCCCCAAATTATGTTTCTATATCTAAAGCTGAGCATAATGAACTTTTATTGAACTCTTTGAGTAAACTCTTCCCAAGAGCCAAGCACTTTATATGTAGTATATGATTTCATCCCCAACCTCTGAAGGTGAGTAATTTCTTTATTCTCTTTTTATAGACAAAGGAATGAAAGCACAAAGACAGAGATTAATTTGCCCAAGGACACACGACTAGTACATGAAGTTCAAGGGTTCAAACCCAGATTTCCTGACTCTAACCCACCCAACTCTTGACTGACAAGCTCTGTTGCTTCTAATCTTATGAGGTTTATCATATGAGATCATCACACTTTGTGGTTACAGTATCTTATTCATACAAAGATCCTGATTATCAAAAACATTTTACATCTCTTATCTTCACAACAACTTTATTCATTGTAGATAGGATATATCCCTTTTTAAGATTTTTTAAAAAATAAACTTTAGGTTTGTTACCTTTCCTAATTAAGAGCTGGTCACAGACTGACATAGCCCAAGGAGATGACATAAACTGGTTAGAACCAACAGGTCCAAGATGGTGGACATTTTCACTTCCACTAGACATTGAGCCTCAGTATACGCTCATTGTAACACATCAGCATGCTAAATGACACACCCACAGGCACCATGACAGTTCCAAGGCTGACCATAAAAGGTCAAAAAGTGGGCAGTAGCCCAACTCCTGGAAGTCCCCACCCCTTCCCCAAAATAGCTGGAATACTCCTCCCACTCATTAGCCTGTGAAATTACCCACCCCTATACCCTGAAAACCCTATACCCTGGTGCCTCTCACCTTCTGAAATGGCCCACACTCTGTCTGTGGAGTGTGTATCTCTCTAAATAAATCCACTTCTTACCTATCACTTTGTCTCTCACTGAATTCTTTCTGCAATGAGAACATCAAGAACCTGAGCTTCATTACGTCCTGAGACCAGGTGTGTGATCTCAATTAAAAGACCATGGGTTCATGTCCCAATCTGGGTTTTGGCTGGGTTCAAGTCCCAATCTGAGTTGCACAGTTTCAAGTATACAATTATTAATTGTTAACGTAGGCTATGAAAGGAAATACATTGCACTCTGAGATCTAAAGGGACCTACTATAAAAGGTGGATTTGAGAGGTTTCCTTAAGCTGAGATATGGGGGTTATAAGGAATGTAGCAGTGGAAGAACTGGAGATCACTCAGGCAGCTGGAACGTGTGTGAAGGGATGGAGGCAGCAATGAGTTGGCACATTTAAGAAACAAAATAAATCAACTACACTCCAATAAAAATTAATTAAAAAAAAAAGAAACAAAGATGGCCAGGATTGATGGAGCACAGTGTGCACAGGAGGAGTGGCACAGGATGATACTGGAATTATTGACAGGGGTGAAGGCTGTGTCAAGAATTTGGTGTTTTATTTCAAGTTTAATGAGAAGTCATTGAAGAGTTTTCGGCAGGGAAATGACATCCAATCTGAGGTTTTAAGAAAGATCGCTTTGGCTGCTTTGTCAAGACAGGACTGGAGGTGAGAAAGTGTGAAATCAGAGAGACTAATCGGGCTGTTGCACAAGGCCAAGAAAGAAGTGGAGGTAGTGAACTATGCTGCGACTCATGAGATACATAAAGCATCCCAACTAGGATGTGTACCACAGACCAAGGTCAAATAGTTACCAGCTCATTGCGACCCACATGCTACAGGAGGAGACCACTGATTAGCTGTTCTAGCAGTAACTGCATAGACTCATGCTTTCCCAAGACCAGCATCTCCTGCCAAGTTCACAAATTCTGACCAAGACCTTGCTTTCTTCTTCTGTCTTAAAACCTCCCTTTGATAATTCCAGCGCCTGAAATGTGTAAGTACCTTTCCCAATTCCCCCCTTTTAAGACATTGTGAAACTCTGTCAAGGCAGACCAGCTTTCCATGGTCAGCAGGCTTCCCTCTGGTCATTGTATGTGGCAGCTTTGACAGTAACGTGGGTTGTGTGCTATCAGGGAAAACAGAAAGAAGTGGATGGAGTCAATGTGTATCTTAGACGCAGACTCCATAGGTCTTGAAATCAAACATAAGGGTAAGAGAAGCAAGGTGATAAAGATCAGTCCCAAATTTCTGCCATTTCAACTCTAAGAAAATAAATCTGAGGAACTGATATAATATTTAAGAGCAAATGCTTTGGATCTGGTGAGACAGAAATTGACTCCTTACCCTGTGACCCAGTTGTTGTAATTTTGGGAAAGTTACTTGCCTATTACAAGCCTCAATTCCCATAAATGTGAAATGGGGAAACACAAATAGAACCCCTGTCCTAAATTTATTATGAGGATTAAGTGAGAAAACTATTATAAATTACTTGGCACAGTTCTTAGCATACACCCAACAGTAAATGATACTTACTGTACTGAAGAATATTCACAAGCACAAATTCTAATATGCAAGACATTTAGTTTAATATGTTACCTGCATTTTTTTCTATAACAACTTAATTTTTGTCATAAGCCGCCCTTTTCTGCCTGGTAACAGAAACGTCTTCTCAGTTAATTCAGGTTGCTACCCCAGCTTCATCCTGTGGGTCAGATCTTTAGGGGCTCATGTGGCACCAAGCCATCAGGTGCTTGGGCAGGGGGCACAGAAGAGTGATGCAGCTGGTCTTCAGCCAGAATCACCACAATGACATCTCTGAGACTGCCTCATGTCTGTTAGGTGTTCAGTCATTCCTCCTGTTAGGGAGGAAAAAATGCTTCCTCTATCCTTCTAGGTTTTTTTGACTGGTCTAATAATTAAATTGACATGAGACAGATTAAGAGGAGAAAATAAAATTTTAATTTCATATGTACAGGAGTTCATAGAAATGTGAAACTCAAAGAAATGATCAAAGCAGGCAGATTTAATAAGTTTTAGACAAAGAAACAATAAATTTGTGAAGAACTGACAAGACAAAGAAACTTAGGTTTGGGTACTAATTATTGAAGAAACTAAGCAGAGATACATAGCCTTCACAGCCCTGAATTCCCTGTCTCTGGCAAAAGGAGGTCTCTCTACCTCCTAATGCAGGAAGGGTAACTTTCACATGAGAGATTTATTTTCTGCTTTCAGGGGGACAGAGAGGAGGGTCGGAATGTCCTTTCTGCACCAGCTGTTTCTCAAGTAACTTCAATTCACAATAATCAATATGCCAAAGTGATATATTTGGGGGTGGCCTGCCCTGAACCCCACCAATGCATTAGGTCACCACTGCGCCCTGTTCATTCCCATGCCAAGATCTCATGACACTCAGCTCTCTCTGCCACTCATGCCTCTTTGACATATGATAAAGAATCAGTTCCTGCTGCTAACCATCACTGTGAGAAATTAGGTAGGGCTGCCTAAGGCATTTTGCCCTTTATGTTCTACTGTTCCCACTCCATGTTGGGCCAGGGAAGGTCTGGGGTCTTACCAGCTTCCATGTACTTTCCTGGGTCTATAAGGATGGGTGCGAGGCTTAGGTTCTCTGTCACAGATCTGCATTTCTCCCTTTCTCCCATGGACGGAACTTAAGGGAGGGGTGGCTAGAACCAGAGGTTCCAGCTCTCTCTCCTCCACTGAGGAGACAAGCTCACCTGGCCTGAGGGATGAGACAAAATTTTATGTCCTTTCATATCTTTTATGTCCGGAGCTCACAATTTAATTCTTTTGTTTATTGTGTTCTATTCTGTCATGCCTTTCCTGAGGGCACTAAGTTGTAGCTGCTATTGGAAGGAGGGAAAAGATCATAAAGTTCAGGGGATACTGAGAACAAAAAAATTGGTTAATATATCAAAATATTATCCCATTATATAGTTATTATCATTGTTCATATTTACTGTGAATTCATTGATTTAAGGAGGGTTTATAAAGTTGTGAATAAGCACGTGGGCTCTGGAGCCAAATCGTTTGGGTTCAAATCCTAGCTCCACAGCTAACTATTTCTTTGGGTGATTGACTATGTTTTTAGTGCCTTGATTTCCTTATTTGTCATGGAGATGATCATGGTACCTTCCTCACAGTGTTGTTTTGCGTGTTGAATGATATAACAAAGGTAAAGTGGTCAGAACCGTGTGCAGAGTAAATGCAGTAAAAGTGTTTGCTACTATGACTATTAAGCTTGTCATGCTCTTCTAACACTTGGCACAAATTCACTGAACATGTGGGAATTGGTTCTGTAACTATTGGGAGAAAACAAACCACTGTGCCACTCCCCAAAGAAATATGGTATATGAATCCATAAGATGGGACTAAAATCTCTGTTCTTACCAGCATTAAAGTCAGATATGAAGCATAAATTTAAACTATTTAACTAAATACAGTTTGAAAAGACTCCTCATCGTCATTTATTTGTTCTATTTTTATTTAATTACGTATATGTTTACTAGCATTAGCCACTGCACTAGAAATGGGAGGCACAGTTTGGATTTCATGGTTCTCACAATCTCATGGAGGAAGACAAACATAAATAAACTGAGAAAGAAAAAACAGCCCTGACAGCTTCCCAGCCTTTGTTCATGGTTCACAGTTCCAGGTGACCAAAATGATACTAAGTCTATGCTAAAATAATAAGGTTCATTCTCTGCTCTTTCTCTAAGAAATTCTATAATTTTTCCATAATCTTGACACCAGTGACCAGACAATAGAGAAAAATTTGTCAAATCCAGCCATGCTCTACCGGAGAGGATGAAGGAGTACTATTCTTAAAATGATCAGATTTGAAAAGAAGACAGATTTCCAGATTCATTATGCATATTTTGGCATAGCTTGTGATCCATTTGAAATGTTAAGCTAGCTGTAGTTTAGTAATATTTAGTATACCATAGGGCCAGCCTAGTTAATGTAAAATATCTGTGCCCAAAGTGCTGAGATTTAACATTAACAATGTGAAAAAAAAGAATGAAATATTGTCATCTGCAGCAATATGGATGGACCTACAGATTATCCTACTGAGTAAAGTAAGTCAGACAAAGACAATATTATATCACTTATAGGTGGAATCTAAAAAAATAATACAAATCAACTTATTTATAAAACAGAAACAGACTCACAGACATATAAAACAAACTTACGGTTACCAAAGGGGGAAAGGAAGGGGAGGGATAAATTAGGAGTATGAGATTAATAGGTACATACCAGTATATATAAAATAGGTAAACAAAAAGGATTTATTATATAGCACATGGAGCTATATTCAGTATCTTGTAATAACCTATAATGGAAAAGAATCTGAAGCTGTACACCTGAAACTAACACAACACTGTAAATCAACTATAGGTAAATAAATTTTTTTTAAAATCACTGTGATTTGTGAAGTCATTTAAACTGCTCTGAGCTATACTGCTTTTTTGTAAAATGGAAGAGATAGCATCTATCTTGCAGGACTATAGTGAGGATTAGAAGCAATGCATGTACATCTCTTAATATGGTGTCCGGCACATGGTAGGGACTCAAGAATTGTGTTCTACTCTGAATGCTTGTAGGGTACTGGGTAATGCCACATATACCTCATTTAATCCCCAGGGCATCATTGTAATGTAGGTATTATTATCATGGTTTTGCATTGGAGGAGACTAAGACTCAGAGTGAATTGTTACAGACCCTTATATGCTCTGATGTGCTCACAGGTCGCTGTAGGGAAACATACTTGCTACATAAATGAAACAGTTCCAGGTAGCATTGTGGCTCCAGTGCAAGCACAGTATTAGTACTCTAAAAACTTCAGAATGCCTCACTTGGCTTAACTCTTCCTCAGACCCTAAAGAGACCCCAAAACTAGCTGCCAAATCAACCTCCTGGTGAATGGGTCAAAATGGACTCTCGGAGTTGGGGGCAAAGGGATATATTTTTTAGGGCTTTCAGCTCACATTACTATTGAGTGTTTACTGTATGTCCAGCACTGTTCTAAGTGCTGGGGATACAGCAGTGAAAAAAAACCAAAAGGAATCCTCGCCTTGATGAAGTTTATATTGTAGCAGAAAATAGGAAAATAGACAGTAAACAAAATAAATAAATAAATAAAAGATAGACCATGTTGGCTGACGGGGAGTATTGTAGGGAAAAAAAATAAAGTAGGGAAGGGGGAGAAATGTGAATGAGAGTGAGTTGTTCCAACAGCCTCTTTTACTCTGCACGTGCCTAGGGTGCAAAACCAGAAAAGGACATCTCAGTACTGGACGCATCAGAGCAGAGCTCATTTGCTTTTTCCCTACCACAGAAGATTATGGCTAAGAGAGCTACTCCTCTTGGAGTTGCTTGGATGAAGAATTTGAGCCTACCTGCTTGAGAAATACAGTGACATCAGGCGACTGTGGACATTCAGGATGGAGGCTTCGCTTACGTGGGTTGGTAACTTTCTGTTATTGCTAAGGTTTACTTTAGGAGGTCCAGATAACTTGGCAAGCATACTACTGGAAGGGAGAATTTGAGGGCACTCTCCTTGCAGAGTCACCTACCAGTTCAACAAACACACCATGCTCCATGCCAGGCTATGTGCTGTCCCTGGGAACTCTCTACCCATATAATTTAGTTGCCCTATCAAACAATTTAAAGGGAAGGAGAAGTCAAAGGAAGAGAGTATTTTATAAGGCAAATAAATCAGTTCATGCTATACTGGTGCATACCAGGATTCAGAGATTTTATTTTATGATTTGAAATAAAAGGCACTTTCACATTTATTATCTCATGACCATTTTCGTTATAAAAGATATTTACAAAGCACGTTGTAAACTGATCCCTCAATTGCCATCAATTAACTTTCAGTTTCTTACCTCATAATACTGGTTTTGAATTATTTACCTTTATACTGTATGCTTTGCTCTCTCTGCATCCAGTGACTTTCACCTCCTTATGACTTCAGTCACCAGTCCCACAGCAACACCCTGGATGTTGTTATCACCAGGAATTACCCCACCACTCATATAAACACGAGCAATCCTGCTTTGGGACCTCAACCTCTTACCTTTCCAAAACCCTGACACCTTCTGTATTAGCTCGTTAGAGCTGCCATAACAAAGTACTGCAGAATGAGTGGCTTAAACAACAGAAACTTATTTTCTCACACTTCTGGAGGCTACAAGTCCCAGATGAAGGTGCTGGAAGGTTTGATTTCTTCTAAGGCCTCTCTCTACTGGATTAGTCAGGGTTCTTCAGAGAAACAGAGCCAATAGGATATATGTAGATCTGTACAACAGGAGACTTATTGTAGGAATTGGTTCACATGATTGTAAAGGCCAAGAAGTCTCACTGTCTGCTGCCTGCAGGCTGGAGAAACAAGACAGCTGGTGGGATAATTCGGTCTGAGCCCAAAGGCCTGAGAACCAGGAGCTCCAAGGTTGGAGGGCAGGAGGAAATGGATGTCTCAGCTCAAAAAGAGAGAGAGAAAATTCACCCTTCCTCTACCTTTTGTTCTATTCAGGCCCTAAATGGATTGAATGATGCCCACAGGCATTAGTGAGGAAAGGTCCTCTTTACTCACTCTACTGATTCGATAGTAATCTCTCAAAAACACCCTCACAGACACACCCAGAGATCATGCTTTACCAGCTATCTGGGCATAACTTAGTCCAGAAAAGTTGATACCTAAAATTAACCATCACAGGGGCTTCCCTGGTGGCGCAGTGGTTAAGAATCCGCCTGCCAATGCAGGGGACACGGGTTCGAGCCGTGGTCCGGGAAGATCCCACATGCCACGGAGCAACTAAGCCCATGCACCACAACTACTGAGCCCACGTGCCACATCCACTGAAGCCTGTGCATCTAGAGCCTGTGCTCCACAACAAGAGAAGCCACCGCACCGCAACGAAGAGTAGCCCCCACTGACCGCAACTAGAGAAAGCCCACATGCAGCAATGAAGACCCAACAGAGCCAAAAATAAATAAATAAATAAATAAATTAATTAATTAATTAATTAACCATCACAGTTGCTTTCTCTCTGTGTCTTCACATAGTCTTTCTTTTGTGTGTTTCTGTGTCCTGTCTCCTCTTCTTATAAGGGCACCTATCATATTGCACTAGGGCCTGTCCTAATGACCTCATTTAACTTTAATGACCTCTTTAAAGATCCTGTCTCCAGATAAAATCACATTCTGAGATACTGGGAGTTAGGACTTCAACAAAGGAATTTGGGGGGGACACAATTCAGCCCATAACCTTCATTCCTACTACACTTGGTCTTTCACTTCAGTAGGACATTCAGACTCGAGCTCATCCTCTCACATCTTCATTTTCTTCTTTGCATGGCCTAGGACTCTTGTCTTTCACTTCAGCCACCCTGCTAACAAAAGCCACAATTCCACCATCCCTCTTCCACTGAACCCGTCTAAGAAACACATACCATGGATCAATTCATCTGTTGTACATCCCTTCTCTGCTCCCAGATTGACATTGCTCCTGGAGAAAAATCACACAAGCACATCCAAAATGGTGCTACTGCGCATGAACAAGTCATGTTCTGTTAGAAATTCATGCTCCTCCACCCCAACTAGACCCTGGGGCCCCAGGCAATCCTTACAGCTATTTCTTACATTTTGCACTCTCCTGAAGTCTACTCTTCTACCACTTGCCACTCATTCTCAACAGATGACTTTGCTCTCTGCATTGAAGAAAAAATAGGAGCCATCACCCAGGAAACCACTCAACTCCATGCTCCTGATCCATGAACACTTGTTTCTATTCCCATTCTTACCACCAATCTACTTGACTTGGAATCAATTTTATTCCAAAATTCATGCATTCTATTTCTATTGGAGGGAGGGGGTAGCAGAGGTGGTGGGAGAGAGGGAAAAAGGAGTTAGCAAGATTATTTCTAATCTGCAGTCAAGCATAAAAATAAAATAAAATATTGTGTTCATGTTTTAATGCACAGTTTTGTATTTTATTCATTCTGTTTTAGGAGCTTTGATATAAAATCATATCCTATCAGGATTAAAATATGTAGGTTTCTTCTGTCTCAAGAGGCTATCAGAAGGTCTTATAAAAGTTACAAGTCAAATTTGAAAACCAACACTTAGGAAGTTGAGCAATGATTGTATATGTGTATGATATGCACTTGAAACAGGTATCTACTGGGCCCTGCAACTATTTCTAGGTACAACATCTAAGCCTATTAGACCAGGTATCAATTGTGTAGCAGTTGGATGAGGATTCCAGGTTTCCCTGGCTCATCCCTCCAGGCCTCTCCTTCCTTTTCAGCTCTTTCCCCACTCTTTGCTTTTCTTAAACTTATTAAAAAAACAAAAAACAAAAAACAAAAAACCCAGAAACTTCCATTCTAATATTTAATAGCTCCTTGTACTCAGTTTTCTCAGAGGTGATCACACATAAATCACTTTTTATCTCCAGTATAGCCATCAGCTTAAAGATATAAACATGAAATAATTTAACTCAATTATTATGTTAGAAATGAAAAAAAAATCTGAAAAGAAGCTTAGCTGCAAACTTGGAGGAGTTTTTAGATTGCATATATGATATTTTATCAATCACATATTTTTTGTAGTGCAAAATTTATCTTCTCAACCAAGAAAAATGATTCTTTTCCAAACATTCACCATGCATTATTGCAGATCTACATATCACTAACATATGAAAAATCTGGCAGTCCTTTCTAAAGTCAATTTCAATATCCACCACATTTTTTACTGACTTTGTTTTTTATTCCAAAACTTCTTTCCATCTATTAATTTCCCTTCAATATGTACACATTCTGTGCTTATTTTTAAGGCTACCTCCCTGTAAGGAGAGCCTTAAAAAAAAAAAAAAAAACTCAGAAGTAATGTTTCTGATTGTCCTTCCACACCTGGTCAAGGAGAGATCCCCAAACTCCATACACAGATTCCTCATGTTAATACCACTGCACTGTCCCTAGTGCCTTTCAATTTTCAAAGGCCTTATGCGTAATATCTCACTTTACTGTTACACTAACATCATGAGGTACATTCTAATGAATGAGAAATCTGAAGTCTAGAGAATCTAAATGAGTTGTGCATGATGAGGTAGATAGCTGGTGAAGAGAGTTAAATCTTTTAACTCCAATTTCCAAGGTTCAATCTACTAAATTCATGTTTCCAATTTGAACTTTATTATAATTATTATTTTTAATTGTGGTGATGTCTTTATCTGTCAGACTGTTAACTGATAAAGAGGCATTGTCTGAGACTATAAACATCCAATAGGATATCTGGATAGTCTATCACCTTTTCTTGAAAGCTAGAAAATCAACAATTATGTGTTGAAGAAAAACTTTATTTTGCTATCCTTAGTCTCCTAGAGCAGCTTTAACAGAGGACAGAAGTATATTAAGTACCTGCAACTCAACCTTCAGCATATATAAAGCAGCCAGAAATGGGTTAGAACTAAAGATCCTAGAACCAGAGAATGTCAGAAAGTAGAAAATAGTACCAACCAAGTCTTATGTATACTTATCAGATGCTTTCACTTTTCCCAGCTCTTGTTTCCCATAAATTAACACAAACTATCTGACATTTTATTACTTCCTACACGAGAGTGATACCAAGGACAGAGCCAGAGGGCTGCCATTCATAAATCTCTATCATCACCTCTAAGGAGATGATGACTTCTAGGAAACCACTATAGGTCATCGTTTCAGTATATTATCTTAGTTACATGACTAATAGACAAGTCATGAGGGATTTCCACACATATGCCAAGCACAGTGGCCTACTGACATATATTCAACTTAAGGAAGACAAGGAAGAATTTATTAATAAAAAATAATAATAAATCATAATATACTTGATTAAGGACTCTTCCGTTTACAGTGAAATTATATTAGTTTCATTTACAGCAATAAAAGCACTAGAGACTTGGCACTTAGTCCAGGGTTCTTCTACATGGAGGAACAGAGAGGGTGACCTTCCTGCAGGCCGAATGGCTCTGAAAGAGAGAGTTCAAGGGGCTAAACCCAGCAGGCTCAGTTCTTTACCCCAAATGCTACTGGGACTGCATCTCTCACTCTCACTTCCTGGGCTAGGTTAAAGTGCAACTCTCCTACTTCCTTATAACTTCAATACTGGCGCTGCCCCACCATTACCACAATGCCACTGACTGCCACCAATGCCTATAATCTGACACAACAGCACAGGCAATTGTGTCTATGTGACCCACTCATAGGACTACAGGAAAAATCGCCCAAATGCCTGCCCTCTTTTGGAGCCGTGGCTTAATCTTTTCATGAAGGAGAACATACATTTTAAACAGTGTGTAAAATAGTTGTACCTACTGACTAGATGAGTAAGGCACAACTTACACTTGAATGAAGAGCCAATACATCTGGAACCCCAGACACCTTCTCTTTAATTTCAGCAAACAAGCTGCCCAGAAATTTCCCATGGTAGTAATAATCATCCCAATGCTATTCTCTCAGGCTGTGTTATCACGAAGTCAAATACAAAGGCCTTTACAGAAACAGTAACACCTTTGAAAGTGACACTAACACGGGAAACACTGATGCTGTCATCTTTGCCACTGGTGATTCCTTCTCAGGTAAAGCATCATCTAGTCTAAATCCTCTCCTATGTCCAATTATACTGACTATTTGCCTGCTATATACAGCTGACAAACAGTTATTCCACTCCTCAGGATCCCATTTCTACACCCCCATACCCTCAGTTTGGGCTGCTCATTCTCACCAACTGCATCCAAGACAGTCTGAATTTCATCTGTCTGAACTCTTCATCCAGTTCCTGCCTTTGAAATCCAGCAAGCCTTGATCCTCCTTGTTCAATCATCCTCCTGTTGACAGCCTTTCACCATATTCCCTATCTATGGGAAGATTTTGTTGGCACTATTCCTGTTGGTCTTTTCTATACTTGTATAGTCCTAGAAGGATCTCCCACCACCCTGATTTGCACTGACACAAAGGCACGTTAATGGAAGAGATGATTTTTTTTTTTCTTCAAATGGAGATGAGAGTGGTACCTTCAATGTAACTGAATAAATGATATTTTTTTCTTTCAAAGACATTTTTCATTTTTCAACTTTCCTCTTTTCTGGTAATCTGACTAAAAATGAAAGAATGTTTCAGAAATTAAAATTCTTAGTAGTGAGCCTACCTACTTTTATAATCCAGCTTCATACACAAACTTTATCTGAGTCATGTTCTTCCCCTTCTTTGAAATAAGACATTTGATTCAACTCAACTTATACAATACTTTCATGCCACTCAATTGCTGGGGGTATATCAAGTATAAGTGTATCTGCCTGTCTACACGCCCCAGGTCCAATCTATCATATTTAGCCATATTTAGTAATGTTAGCTATATTTAATTTAAAATTATTTATCATAATTTTAGCTTCAAATATGTATCTTTTGAAAATATTTGCAATATTTAAATGCTTTTCAAATATGTATTTAAATTAGGTGATTATATAAAGTTTGGGTAATTATGATGGGACTTTGCAGAAGCCAAAGCCTAGCTGTTGGGAGAAATTAAACATCCCTAGCATTAGGCTACTCTGTATCTGACACACTTAACTCTGCTTCCCACAAACTCCTGTCTTTCCTTTCTATTATTCTTTTTTACTATTTTTATCCCACATCAATTGACACTTTTATTGAGCACTTTCTGTTTCAAGGTCCTGTGCTAGGCACTGGGGATATCACCATGAGTGTAGTATGTATTCCTTTCCTCCAAAGGATTTAAAGCCTAATTTAAAAGATAAACAAATAGGAAATTAAATAATACAAGAGATAATAATAACTCAGTGCAAAATAACAAGCAAGGCAGAACATAAAAAGTTGTCATGAGTTAGGGAAAGGGAGTCATAGAGAGAACTGGGACTTCTGAGAACCTGCTTTATGGCTGGCTCTGTACTGGGTAGTTTTATAATTTAAAGCATCTCTAATTGGC
Organism: Balaenoptera ricei; assembly: GCF_028023285.1. Taxonomy (NCBI): domain Eukaryota; kingdom Metazoa; phylum Chordata; class Mammalia; order Artiodactyla; family Balaenopteridae; genus Balaenoptera; species Balaenoptera ricei. The sequence goes on from NC_082639.1 coordinate 133,260,932, forward strand.
AAACAAATTTTGTTAATCAGCATTACATAACTAATGCTGATTCCTTGAGTTTTACCTACTTGAGACTTCAAAGTCCTGATTGTAATTGAAAATAGTCATTTAATGTAGGAATTTACTATTATAATATGTTCCTATCTAGCTGCTACTATTAATATCCTCATTTTATGAAAGAGAAAATTGAAGCTCAGAAATACTAAGTAATTTGGCCAAGGTCAAATATCCAATAGGTAGAAAAAACAATTTTTTAAATTCTAGACTTCATGTAAGTCACACAAAAATTTAAGAGTATCTCAAACCCACACTCTGGAATAGGAACCAGATGACTCTCCCTGTAGCTAAGTTAAGCATAAATATAAGTAGCATTACCCTAAAAGACGTGAAGCAGAATGATGATATGAATATGCAGTACTCCTTACTAAGATACTGGCCAAGGAAGCCATAACCCCTAACCTGTGTGAACAAGGGAACCAAATCTAGTGTGGTCTGGTCAAGTTTATGTACTAGACTTTCCCTGATCCTTAAACTCAGCAGGTCTCACATCTGGGGAAGGTTTTTGGTTTTTTTCTTTCAGGGCTAGTGGGTGAGGTCAGGTACTATCGGGAAAGTGATTAATTCCTGGGCTTCACCCTTCATTTTTGATCTAGTGATCAGAAATGAAACCTAATCATGGTAATCTGTTTTATTTTGATTTGTAATCCATTCAAGTTATCTTGATGTTCACTGCTGTTTAAGAACAATTGCTCTAATGCATGTTTCAAGGCAAAACAGATTAGGTTTAGCTTTGGCTCAAGTGACTCAATAAAGATGACTTACAGTGATTTATCATGACTTCTAGAGCTGTTTGCTTACTTCTACTAAGAGCTACAAGGTGCACTGCCTTCACCTAAGAAAGGTTCTCTTAAACAGAAAAGTATACTTTTGTGCCTATATTTTTCTCCCCAGCTGTGCTTTCTTCCAGGAAGATCATGTTTTGCTGCTAAATGAGTATGTGTGCAAAAATACTCTCTGACAAGAAGCTTATGCTTATGTTCCATATATATCAGCTTATTTGTCCCTGTGGCCACCTTTTGCAGTCGTCATATTCCATGTTTTGCTGATTAAGAAATATACAAAAGAAATGAAATCACTTTCTTAAGGTCATTCAGCTGAGTTTATATATGCTGGAGCTGAGTTTCAAACCAGGTCTGTCTGACTCTAAATCATTCTCCTTGGATTCTTCCCTCTTTGTCTTCATTTTCTCTCCTGCCTTATTCCCTATCCAAGTCTTGAACCCCATAATATTAACCACAAGCATAGGACTGAAGACGCTGTCAACCTTGGTGTTAGGTAGATTTCTAAACAGACTTTCTGCTCATATATGATTGTTTGGAATAATTTATTGATTTAATGCTTACTAAAAAGACCAACAAGATTGTTGTTTGGTAACCTCAAGTTTCATTATGGAGATTATGCATAAATGTTGTCTAATCCTTATTCATTCATTTCATGCTTATCTAATATTATGCTTCTGAGACCAATTCTGACATGTGTAATAATATGCAATCTATTTTTATAAATGAAATATTATTATGCAATGGTAGTAATAACTAAGACATCATAGCAAATGCCTCTGATAATAATAAGTGAAACTGTCATCTTCCTAAAATAGTATAAGATAATCACTTTTAACCAATCCCCTGCCACCTGGAAACCCCTATTTTAATCATCATCATCATCTTCACCTTCATCATTGTAAAGATTAAACACCTTCCTCATCTTCACTTTATAAATCATCCTGTAACATCCTTCCTCTGAGCTTCATACCACTTTTGAGTTTGAAGTCTCCCTGTTCAAGAAAAGTTTGTTTCTCACACAATAAAATATTAACATCAAGGAAAGCTCTCTGAATTTTATTTCAACAGTAGATAATGGGTACAGTGATAATTCAGATGTCAAAATAAATGGGTGTGTCTCTGAGACTAAGTAATTCCTTGGAAAGAAAGAAAAAATCACTTTACTCTAAAACAGGGATCATACAACAACTTTAACTTTTTAAAATTTTTTTCAATTGAGACATAGTTGATTAACTTTAACTTTCATCACGCCAGAAAATGCTAAGTTTTGTGCTTTAAAGGGGTTCATTTTGTTCTCTGATGAGAGATCAAAGAACATTTGATCCCCCAGCACCTTCAGAAGTCAAAGTCAACAAAACTAGTTCACAAAGTTTCATATAAACAAATGGAGCTAATCTTCAGACCAATTTAATTAATCTATAGATAAAATCCACAGTAATCATAACTATACCATTCTTATTATATGTAACATTTTCATAAACTTATACTTTCTAAAGCAATTTCAAAACTTTTTATTATAACTTCTTTCTAATTGCTTCTGTATTACTTATGGACCAATAAATGATGGGCCTCCTCCTCTTGATGATATTCTGGGGTTGAAAGAGATAGTGAAATGAAAGAATACTTATCTTAAAACTTACTGATAATATCCTAAAATTTACAGATGTACTGTTGTCAGTCATTTAGGAGTAGAACTGGAAAAGTTGCAACAAAGGAGATCACTCAGATGTAAGTTACATGAGGGAATGTATCTCTAATGCTTAGAACATTACTGGGCTCACAGTAGACACTCATTTACTAGATTAATGAATGAAAAGTACATATGAATATAGTTTAAGATACAAATGAAAGATATCATGTGCATTCTCCATGGTTATAAATTCCAACCAGCTCCATGAACCTTATCTATTTGCTATTTTGCCTATTTAATATGTCATCCAACTCGGCACACTGGCAATGTGTGTGTATGTGTGTGCATGTGTGTGTAGGTGTGTGCATGTGTGTGTATGTGTGTATGTGTGTGTATGTGTTTGCCATGTGTGTGCGTATGTGTATGTGTGTGCCGTGTGTGTATGTGTGTGCATGTGTGTGTATGTGTGTATGTGTGTGTGTATAATAGTGAGGCTAACTATTTATGTGTCTGCCTCCTCTGCTAGGCTCTGTACTCTGTATTATAAATCTTTATATCATCAGCATCTAGCTCAGTTCCTGACATGTGGTAAGAATTATGAAATATTTGTTAAACTAGTCAGCTAAGATTTGAATAAATCAATTAACATCTTTCACATTTTTTGTCTCAAAATAAAATAAGTGGGTTGATCTATACATGATTCTCAGTGGCAGCAGTACTTCTACATAAGATCACCTGGAAACGTATGGGGACAGGTTTTTTTGTTTTCCTAATGCCAGAGATGTCACTGGCATTTATTGACTGAGTACCAGGCAAGCTAAATACACTGCAATCACTAAGATAGTCCCATGCATTGAAGAATTTCCCTGCCCAAAATGTCATAGTGAGGCCATTCAGAATTTTAATCCTTAATGTCCTTTCAAACTCTAAAATTCTATAATTCTAAGTGGAAAGTAAATTTTGAAAATTATTGTTTTAAAATGCAGGCATGAGTATCAAGGTAACATCAGTTAATAAGGGTCCTGTTTTGCTTCCTATTTGCCTTTAGGTATGTTCCTAGCTGGCGTATTTCTCTCAAGTACAGTATATGGACTCTATGAGTGAAATGGCCAGCTTTTCTGGTGTGAACCTCAAACTCATGTCCTTGTTCCTCATGGATCCAAAACCAGCCTGGGAAATCTTTTTGGCCCTTGTACATCAACCCAGTTCCAGCTGAGAGAATCTGGGAAATGGAACAGGGCCGAAAGGCTCTCTTATTCTCCCAACCCCCCCAAAATTTATCAAAGCCACCAAGACAAGGAATCTCCCTTTAATGAGTCATAAAAGTGATGATCCTTATACCTCAAGCTTCCTGCTCTAGATGGAAGGCTGGTGGTAATTGCTGCCATTTTCCTGGTGACTTACGGTTATTTGTAACTTGTGCAACTGATGGAAACTCGGAGATGCAAGATAAGCTCTTTTTTATTTAGTTTCTTTCATAACAACCCTTTGATTTTCCTGCTCCTGGGGTAATATTAACAGTGTGAGTAACAGCAACCTTGGCCTTTTGTAAAAGAACACCAGGTGGAGGAACAATTCAGTGCCTGTGGTTAGATCCAACCTTCAAGCCTATGTTTCTAAACAGTGCATCCAAGGGTCAAAAATCTCTTCAAATCACAGCCAAACTACGTCACAGATTCCTGTTCTAATTTTTACCTATTTGTTAGCTCCCAGATGAAATGTAATCTTTTATTACCTAAGTTCTAGAACATTTTGGTTTTATTATTTTCCTGATCAAAAATTTTAGTTCAGTTTTATTTTTTTAATTTTATTTATTTATATATTCATTCATTCATTTACTTAGTCTTAGCTCCTTCATCCATTCACGTATAATTACCCCCCAAGGTAAAATATATATACAACTTGGTATATATCCATTCATATTTTTCTCCCAAATCAAAATCTATTAGAGATTATATCAATCCTTATCACCACGTTTCTCATAGCCATGATCTTTCCTTAATTACCAAGCTCTGAGAAACCAATAAGTCGTTTGGGTTATACCCCTCTTCTCACTCCAGGCCCATAATATGTGAAGGTTCTAATGGAAAACTATAGCTGGCATATGGTTCTTACTTCAGGATCTTTCCACTTAAAATTCTCCATCCATTCCCTTAGATAAGACAGCTCGATGGACTAATGACTAATCATCCCAGGCTCCCATGTAACTGTGGTGTCATGCATTTGGTATCTTTTTTAATTTGGGGGGATGCTGTGACTCAGCTATGGCCATCAAAGGCCTTAACACAGTGAAGCAATTTGTAGCTGAGCTTAAATTGAATGTTAATTACCAACATCATAACCATAAGGGGTTAATTAGTCAATTCTTGTAGGATACAAAAAATGTAATTATAAACTTGCACACATATTATCATCAAACAAAATTATCTTAGCAAACCCTCTTGACCTTTAGCTATACATATTGTACAGGTATCCACCCTGCTTCTCGAAAGTTTGTTTTATGCCACTTTGCCTTTACAAAAAAGTACCTGTTGTCACTAACCAAAAGAAATACAAAGATTTTTCACTTTTATGAAAAAAGACAAAAAGTGAAAATAGCGTTCAGCGTTTGTTTTGCAGGAGCCCTTAGAGAGGCAGAACGTACCCCAAGCAGGGAGAGCGGCACCGGCAAGCTCCTCCCTTGGGAACTATACTCAGCATCTCAGCATCAAGCCACCATAGCTTTGAACTGTGTCTGTGAGCATCTGTGCTTCATCTCTATTTATTTTGTGCATCCATTAGCAAGGTAATTGCTTCTTCCCTTTAAGCCATTGGCTTATGAAAGATTTCATAGGAATGCTCTATTTCTGAACAAGGGGACCTGTATAAGTTTATCTTGCCAAACCCCCAAAACAAGACTCTGTAACAACTCATACAAAGCCTAAATAATGTTAATTATTCCATAATTTATAGCATATTTTCTCCAGTTATAATCTCAACCAAACATATTCTAGCCTAACTCCTAATTAAATGAAATTTTAAAATGCTAAAATATTTCCAAAAGTTAAATTTAATGGGCTAGAATTTTTTTTTATTCTCTAACAGGTTTAACATGACCCCTCCCAATACTGACATAGCATTTAAAATTTCAAGATTTTTATGGAAAGGAATTTCTATAGATCTGATTTAGTTAATGCAGCTTAATAATTAAAGCAAGAAACTGAAAAATGCCTAGATGAGTTTATAAAACTTCATTAACACACAGGACTGGTCCTAGTCTTTCTATTAATTTTTAATAAAATTACACATGCAAGTATCTGCATCCCCTTGAGAATGCCCTCTAGATCAGTAAAAATTAAAAGGAGCAGGAATCAAGCACAATAATAAACAGTTGATAACGCCTTGCCTAACCACGCCCCCACGGGAGACGTCTGTAATCAAACGTTAAGCTATAACGGAAAGTTTGACTGTTATATTAACTTAATGTCAGGGTTTGTAAATTTCGTGCTCGCTACCACAGTCATGCAATTAACCCAAATTTTAAAAAATTTGTCATAAAGCATGTTTAAGATAATTTAATGCTAGTTAAGTTTTCATTAAAAAGCTCCAACTAAAATTAAAACAACCTAAAAAAGTGACTTTAAATATTTCTGGTTACACAATAGCTAAGATTCAAGCTAGGATTAGATACCCCATTATGCTTAGACCTAAACTCAAGTAATTAACATAACAAATTTCTTGCCACAGTACTACTAGCAATAGCCTAAAACTCAAAGGACTTCACAGTGCCTTTTACATTCCTCTAGAGGAGCCTCCTCTATAAGTGATAAACCCAGAAAAGCCTCACCACTCCTTACTGATACAGCCTACATACCACCATCCTCAGTGAATTACAGTAAGCACAACTATCAGCATAAAAACACTAGGTCAAGGTGTAGCTGATGGGTGAAAAGAAATGGGCTACTTTTTCTACTTTCAGAACATTAAAAATTATATGAAAGCCTTTATGAAGCCAAAGACTAAAGGAGGAGTTAGTAGTAAATTAAGAATAGAGAGCTTAAATGAATCATGGCCATGAAGCATGCACACACCATCCGTCACCCTCCTCAAATATTAATTTCATATTTATAATTATCTAACACATGAGACAAGTCAACGTACAAGATAACATACTGGAAAGTGTGCTTGGACAAATCAACGTGCAGCTTAAGTCAAGCATCTAGTTTACACCCAGGAGATTTCATCTTCAAATGACCACTTTGAACTAAAGCTAGTCCAAACTTAACTAAACTTAACAATCATATTTAAATGAAAGAAAACATTTTTTTACAAGTAAAAGTATAGGCAATGGAAATCTTAATGGGTGCTCTAAAGTACTATAAGAAAATGATGAGATAAGCATTTAAAGTATTAAAGAGTAAAGTTTACCCCTTTACCCTTTGCATAATGAATTAAATAGAACAATCTCAGAAGGAAGACTTAAGTCAAATACCCCAAAACCACATGAGCTACTTAGCAGGCAGTTTAAAGAACACACTCAGCTACATGGCAAAATAGTGAGAAGATATATTAGTACAAATGAAAAGACTACTGAGACTGGTGATAGCTGGCTATCCACAATAGAATTCTAGTTCAACTTTAAATTTACCTAAAAAAAAAAAAAAAAGTCCAATGTAAAGTTAAATGTTATCCAAAAAGGTACAGCTCTTTAGACATAAGAAAAACCTTCCTTAGAGAGTAAGTATTAATAAATCCATAGTTGGCTTAATAGCAGTCTTGGTTAAGAAAGCATTCAAACTCAGCAATTTTAATTTCAGTAATAAAAATTGACTCAATACTGAATTAATCAATTAATAGAAGAAAACTGTTAATAACTGTGACAAGAATTATTTTTTTGTAATAAGCTTAGATCAGATAACTACTGATACCTAACAATTAAATAAATTTAACCTAATAATTAACTATTAAATCAAGTGTTAATTCAACACAGCATGTGCCTAAGAAGATTTTTAAACATAAAAGGAACTCTGCTAACATAAACCTTGTCTGTTGACCAAAAACACTGCCTCTAGCATTTCTAGTATTACAGGCATTTCCTGCCCAATCAAATATGTTTAACGCTGCAGTATTCTGACCATGCAAAGGTAACACAATCCTTTGTTCTCTAAAGACTTGTATGAAAGTCCACACAAGGGTTTTACTGTCTCTTTACTTTCAATCAGTGAAATTGACCTTCCTGTAAAAAGGAAGGAATAACAAAATAAGATGAGAAGAACCTATGGAGCTTTGATTAATTAATCATCCAAATACAAACATTTTAACCAAACTGAGGAATAACAAAAATTTAAATGGATTAATAATTTTGTTTGGGGTGACTACAGAGTATAAAAATAATTTCAGAGTGGTTTAAATTTAGACCAAACTAGTGAAAATACATTTTGTCCCTTATTGATCCAAAAACTGATCAACAGAACAAGTTACTCTGGGGATAACTGCAATCTTGTTCAAGAGTTCATATTGACAGTAGGGTTCATGACCTCAATGTTGGATTAGGACATCCCAAAGGTGTAACCCCTATTAATGGTTCTTTTGCTCAAAAGATTAGTATCCCACGTGATCTTAGTTCAGACTGGAGTGACCCAGGTCAGTTTCTATTTAATATTTCTTCCAGTATGAAAAGACAAGAGAAATAAGGCCAACTTGACAAAAGTGCCTTCAACATAATAGATGATATAATCTAAGTAATTTCTATCAACCCTGACCAAGAACAGGGCTTGTTAAAGTGGAAGAGTCCAGTAATAGCATAAAACTTAAACCTTTACAACTAGAGGTTTAATTCCTCTTCTTAACAGTATGTTCAGAATTAATTTTCTGTTAATTGTTCCTATTTTACTTGCCATAGCATTCCTTTATTAATCAAACAAAAAGCATTGGGTTATATATAACTTCATAAAGGACCAAATATTGTTGGTCTTCATGTTCTGCTTCAACCCACTGTCAATGTTTTCAAATTATTTATCAAAGATATAACCTCACACATGTCAGAACGGCTATCATCAAAAAGACAATAACAAGTGTTGGCAATGATGTAAAGAAAAGGAAACCCTTGTACACTGTTGGTGGGAATTAAATTGGTGCAGCCACTATTAAAAACAGTATGTAGGTTCCTCAAAACATTAAAATAGAACTACCATATGATCCAGCAAGTCCATTTCTGGCTATTTACTGGAAGAAAACAAAAACACTAATTTAAAAAGATATATACACCTCTATGTTCACTGTAGCATTATTTACAGTAAACAACTGCCATTTGCTACAGAATAAATGGACCTATAGGGTATTATGCTAAAGTGAAATAATTCAGAGAATACTGTATTTCACTTATATGTGGAATCTAAAAAACAAAGCAAGCAAAACAAAGCAGAAACACACTTATACTACAGAGAGCAAGCTGGTGGTTGCCAGAGGGGAGGGGCATGAGGGGTTGGGTGAAATAGTGAAGGGGATTAAGAGGTACAAACTTTCACTATTGTTTGTCTTTTCACTCACTTAATTGTATAAAACTAAAACTAATACAGTATTTTAGGTTGTGAAAGACTAAGGTTAATCTCCTCTTGATATAAACTTTCTAAATTTTTATGTCAGCTTTATGAGTCATTTAAGTTATTATTTTCACAAATTAAGATTATAAATATAAATTTTGAATGAATTTGTAATGTACAGAGATTTCATTACTTTTAAGACCATGGCAACTTTTAAATTTAATAAATTAAAAAAGAATATTTGGATAATATTTTTGTTATAAAACTGGTCACTAAAATTAGCTCTTATACATTTTTAAATGGCTAGGGATCAGCAGGTGTGTAAATGAATTCATATAATGTTGATTATGGAGGAGTTTTTGCCATTTTTAAATTTGTGAAGGTGATATGAAATGTGTTTATGGATAAAAACAGCTACATAGCAAAAAAAGAGGTACAAATTTTCAGTTGTAAAAACATGTCATGGGGATGTAATATACAGCATAAGGAATATAGTCAATAATATTGTAATAATTTTGTATGGTGACAGATGGTTACTAGACTTACTGTGGTGATTGTTTCATAATGTATTTGATTGGCAAATCATTATGTTGTACACCTGAAAGTAACATAATATTGTGCATCAACTATACTTCAATTTTAAAAAATGGGAAAGACGGAAAACAGTTATTAGTCAAAGAAATTTTATGACCATTAACATCATCAATATGAATTTCACTATGCATACCATATCCACTATTCAACAAATTTAGGTGTATTATTCTTATTAGCTGTATCAAGTTTAGCTATTTATTCTCTGATCAGGATGAGCTTTAAGTTCAAAATAGCCCTTAATTGGTACACTCTGAGCCATATCACAAACGATGTCATATGACATTGTTGCACTAGCAATTATTCAATTAACTGTACTACTTATAAATGGATCATTTACACTATCAACCCAATTATTACTCAGTAATACTTATGACTAATTTTTCCATCGTGACCACCAGCCATAATATGATTTATTTCTACCCTAGCAGAAACCAACCGAGCCCCTTTGTTATTAACAGAGGGAGAATCAGAATTTGTCTCCGGTTTTAAGGTCAAATATGCAGCAGGCCCCTTTCCCTATCTATTCCAGCAGAATATGCCAACATTATCATAATAAAAATTTTACCAAAAACTGTTTTCTGAGGAACATTCTGCAATCCCTATATACCAGAAAAGTATACAATTATCTTCATTATCAAAACCCTTCTATTTTATTTTTATGAACTCAGGCATCTTACCCACAGTTCAGATATGACTAGTTTACGCATCTCTTATGAAGAAATGTTTACTCTAACACTAGCCTCATGCACATGGCATATGTCAAATACCGTTACTATAGCAAGTATTCCACCACAAAGAAATATGCCTGATAAAAAAGTTACTTTGATAGAGTAAATAATAGAGGCTTAAACCCTCTTATTTCTAGACTTTTAGGAACTGAACCTAGTCCTAAGAATTCAAAAATCTCCGTGTTACCATATTACATCACACTCTATAGTAAAATCAGCTAAATAAATCTTCAAGCCAATACCCCCAAAATGTTGGTTTGTATCTTTCCCATACTAATCAATCCTCTTATCTTTATTATTATTTCGTTTACCATTACTACAGATACCATAATATTATATTAAGCTCACATTGATTAATAATCTGAATTGGCTTCAAGATAAATATAATTAATATTCCAATCCTAATCAAAAATTATAATCCATGATTATAATTAGTAACATTAAATCCATGACATATCCACTAAATATTTCCTAACACAAGCCACTACTTCTATACTTCTCACAATAGCTATCATTATTAAAATAATATATTCTAGTCAACGAACAACTACTAAAATTTTTAATCTAACAGCATCTTCTATTATTACAGTGGCCCTTATTATAAAACTTTGACTTTCCCCATTCCATTTTTGAGTACCAGAAGTTACACAAGGTATTCACTCCATTAATATGAAGCTTAATCTTATCAACATGACAAAAACTTGCACTCACATCAGTTTTATATCAAATTTCATCATCAATTAATCTAGATATATTCATTATTGCTATAGTATCAATTACAGTTAGGATACTGAGGAAGGCTCAACCAAACACAACTGCAAAAAATGTTGGCCTATTTATCAATTGGCCATTTAGGCTGAATAGCAGCTATCATGATCTATGACCCAACTTTTATAACTCTTAACCTATTCATTTATATTATGTTAACATTTACTACATTTGTATTATTTATTTACAGTTCATCCATCACAACACTTCCACACACATGAAACAGAGTACCTTTAATTACTACCATAATTCTTCTAATTATATTATCCCTAGGAGGCCTCCCACCAAAAATAGCAGCATTATTATACCAACATTAATACCTACTGTAGCATTACTTAATCTACATATGATTAATTTATTCTATATCACTAACATTATTCCTATCAGTAAATAAAATAAAAATAAAATGACAATTAATACCTATTGTAGCATTACTTAATCTACATATGATTAATTTATTCTATATCACTAACGTTATTCCTATCAATAAATAAAATAAAAATAAAATGACAATAAATGAAAATATAAACCAAATATTTTTTTAAATCTCTATCCATTACTGTATCAGCATCAATATTGCCCCTAATGCCAATATTATCAGTACTGGCCTAGGGATTTAGGTTAACATAGACCAAGTCCCTTCAAAGCCCTAAGCAAGTGTTATCTACTTTGTTTCTGAAACATGGATTGCAAGACTCTACCTTGCATCAGCTGCATGCAGATCAAACGCTTCCATTAAGCTAAATCCTTACTAGATGGGTATGCTTCCATCCCATGAAATTTTAGCTAACAGTGAAATACTCTAGTCAGCTGGCTTCAGTCTTCTCCAGCTGCTGAGGGGAGAAAGGTAGGAGAAGCCTGGCAGAATTAAAGCTATCTCTTTGAATTTGCAATTCAATCTGTTATTCACTATAGGGCTTGGTAAAAAGAGGATTCAACCTCTGTCTTTAGAGTTAGTCTAATGCTTACTCAGCCATTTTACCTGTGTTGATAAACCTCTTATTATTCTCAACAAACCATAAAGATATTGACATATCATATTTACTATTTGGTTCTTGAACCAGAATAGTAGGAACCTTCCCAAACCTTCAGTCCATACTGAATTAGGTTAAATGACAGCTTTATTAGGAAATGGTAAAATTTATAATGTTATTGCTTACACATTCTAATAACCTTTTTTATAGTAATATCTATTATGATCAGGAGCTTTGGCAGTTGATTAGTACCATTAGTCGTTGAAGCCCCTGATATAGTAACTCCTTGAATAAACAATGTAAGATTTTACATCTCATATCATCACTCCTTTTTTTTTTTTTTTTGGTTGCACCAGGTCTTAGTTGCAACAGCCAGGCTCCTTAGTTGCGGCACGTGGGTTCCTTAGTTGTGGCACGTGGCTCCTTAGTTGTGGCATGCGAACTTCAGCATGCATGTGGGATCTAGTTTCCTAACCAGGGATTGAACCCAGGCCCCCTGCATTGGGAGCATGGAGTCTTTTCTTTAACATCTTTATTGGAGTATAATTGCTTTACAATGGTGTGTTAGTTGCTGCTGTATAACAAAGTGAATCAGCTATACATATACATATATCCCCATATCTCCTCCCTCTTGCATCTCCCTCCCACCCTCCCTATCCCACCACTCTAGGTGGTCACAAAGCCCCAAGCTGATCTCCCTGTGCTATGTGGCTGCTTCCCACCAGCTATCTATTTTACATTTGGTAGTGTATATATGTCCATGCCACTCTCTCACTTTGTCCCAGCTTACCCTTCCCCCTCCCCCTGTCCTCAAGTCCATTCTCTACGTGTGTCTTTATTCCTGTCCTGCCCCTAGGTTCTTCAGAATCTCTTTTTTTTTTTAGCTTCCATATATATGTGTTAGCATATGGTATTTGTTTTTCTCTTTCTGACTTACTTCACTCTGTATGACAGGCTCTATGTCCATCTACCTCACTACAAATAAATCAATTTCATTTCTTTTTATGGCTGAGTAATATTCCATTGTATGTATGTACCACATCTTCTTTATCCATTCATCTGTCAATGGACACTTAGGTAGGAGCACGGAGTCTTATCCACTGTGCCACCAGGGAAGTCTTCTCCCATCATCACTCTTACTTGCTCTTGCCTCATCTATAACTGAAGCAGATGTTGGAACAGGATGAACAGTATGACTGCCCTTAACCAGTAATTTAGCTCACAATGGACCTTCTATAGATTTGACTAACTTTTCATTACCTTTAGCAGGTGTCCCATCAATTTTAGGTGCAATCAGTTTTATTACTAGAATTATCAATATAGAACCACGAGCCACATCTCAGTATCAAACACCACTATTTGTTTGATCCATTCTAATTATAGCTGTACTATTATTACTTGCACTCCCAATGCTACCAGCTGATATTACTGTATTATTTATCTTTCCTTCAATATTGAATAATAACCTTGCTGGGTAGAGTCTCCGAAGTTGTAGGTTTTTCCCTTTCAGCACTTTAAATATATCATGCCACTCCCTTCTGGCTGCAAAGTTTCTGCAGAAGAGTCAGCTGATAGTCTTATTAGGGTTCACTTGTATGTGGTTCTTTGTTTTTCTCTTGCACCCTTTAAAATTCTCTATATATCTTTTGCCACTTTAATTTTGATATGTCTTGGTGTTGGTCTCTTCAAGTTCATTTTGTTTGAGACTCTCTGTGATTCATGTACCTAGAAATCTGTCTCCTTCTTCAGCGTGGGTAAATTTTCAGCCATAATTTCATCAGTTATATTTTCTCCTCCTTTCTCTCTCTGCTCCTTCTAGTACCCCTGTTATGCAAGTGTTAGTAAGCTTGATGTCTTAGAGGTCCCTTAAACTATCCTCATTTAAAAAAAATTTTTTTTTTCTTTTTGCCGTTCTGATTGTGTGTTTTTCGTTATTCTATCCTCCAGATCCCTTACATGTTCTTCTGTATCACTTAGTCTGCTATTAATTCCTTCTAGTGTATTTTTCATTTCAGTTATTGTATTCTTTAGCTCTGACTTTTTCCTTTTTATATTTTCTAGTTCCTTGTTAAGATTCTCACTGTGTTCATCTCTTCTTTTCCCAAGTTCAGTTAGCATTCTTATTACTAATGCTTTGAACTCTTTATCTAATAAATTATTTATCTCTGTTCCATTAGGTTTTCTTTCAGGGTTTTTTTCTTATTCTTTCCCTTGAAACATGTTCTTCTTTCTTCTCATTTTGTTTAACATTCTCTGTCTCTACGAATTAGGTGAAACAGTTGCCTGTCCCAGTCTTGAAGGAGTGTCTGTGTGGAAGCATTCCTATGCAGTCCATGTGTGCTCAGTGGCTTTGGTGGGAGAGCTGCCATGTTAGAAATCAGTGATCTCTAGGATTCAAAGAGTTTTCTGGGATTCAACTAATCTTGAAGGGAATGTGTAAACAGTGGAACATGTTAGTTAAGGACACGTGTGACTTGGATTTGTCTTTATTTTGTTGGGCTTTTTAAACTTTCATTTTACATCATCCTTGGCTGTTGTCGCAGCCTGTTGGGATTCATGATCTCTGCGTATAAGCAGATAAGTAAATAGATGGAACTGATAACTTAATTATAGTCCCAGAGAATGTGTAAAGTTCCCAGCCGTAACTCCACTAATTGAAGGGTAATTCTGCCTCTTCTCATTTAGGAGGCAGGCAGGAGTGTGATGAACACCTACTACAGAGGAATACATCAACATAGGTACATTGAATTCGCAAGAGTCATATCCACTGAGAAATTCTCTTCCCTAGGAAATTTCTTAAAAACACAAGGACATCCTCACACTTTGAAGCTTTTTAGTACGATCACCTCACAGAAGACCGGTAACACCGTGAACAACGGTTCACTTCAACAATGTTGTTTCTCTAAAGCAGGGGTACAGCTGTAACCAAATCTGGTCCCATTTGTTTTGCACAACTTGCAAGCCAAGAATTGTTTTACATTTTGAAATGGTTGGAAGAAAATCAAAAGAAGAAGAATATTTCATAACACATGAAAATTATACAAAATTCACATTTCAGTGTCTATAGATAAGTGTTATGGGATTACACCCATGCCCATCAATTTTCTATGGCTGTTTTCACACTACAGCATGGTGTGGAATAGTTGCAACAGAGACTGTATGGACCACAAAGGCAAAATATCTGCTATTTGGCCCTTTGCAGAAAAAGTTTGTCAACCTCAGCTCTAGAGCTCATGTGAGGAAAGGAGGCACCGAATCCCCCTGGGTATGTACAAAATGAGTATCTCTTTACAAGTTTGTATAGGCATCTTTGTATGCAGTTATGGGGATTGTACAAGACAAGGAATAGAGAAGAGAGTGAGCTAGTAGGGTCGAGGTGCTTAGTCCCAACATTCCTTCAGGAAATCAGTTGTCATTCCTCTCACTGATGCACCCACTTTTAAACTACCTCCTAGAACCTTGAAACTACAGGATCTGGGAGAAGAATAGTCGAATACAGTGTGTAGGGAATGTGGCCAGGAATTAAGAGTAATCTTATGACCAACGAGGGATGCCTCCTTGGGGTGCCACACGCTCTAAGCTAAATCGTTATTCCTAATGTTCTCTCTCACCCAGCCCTACTCCAGAGAACATGAAGGAAACCATGTAAAAGAGTATGGAAAAGAGAGGCAATGAAACAGGTAGTGGCCACTCCCCCAACCAGGTCCTGGGCATTTGGGATTCTGAAGATGAAAGAGGGCTTTGCAGAAAGATGCAGCAAGTAAAAACTAGGCAGAGGTGTCTAGGAGAGAGACTGGGGCTAATAAATGGGTCTGTTACAGATGAAATATACTCCTGCAAAGGGAAGAACTGGGAAGAGTAGACTTTTTTACCTTGTGGAGAGAGACAATAGCATTAGAGGTCAAGCTAGAATTGGGTGTATCCTGCTCATCCTTAGATGAATAAAACTATAGGAATGGTACTGCTTCCTAAGGAAGGTATCCATAATCGCTATAGTTTGAGTAGCATTAAAAACTAAAAAGAGCTCTATGTAAAATGAGAGGAGATAAAAACATGTGATCCAAATTGCAGCTTAGAAAATTCAGTGAGCCTGTGATTAAAAAAAAAAAAGAAATTTTTTTACCTACAACATACCTTTACCATTTGGTAATTGCTAACTACATGCCAGGTTTACATATGCATATATATAAGTGTATAGATAAAAATACGTGTATATACATATATATATATATATATATATATATATATATATATATATATATATATATATATCTCCTCTAAGCCTTGTAACAGTTGAGCAAGATAGATAGTATCCTCATTTTATTAATGAAGAAAACAAGAATTGGAGAGGTTCAATGACTTGCCCAAGGCCACGCAGCTCTAAGTGACTGAACTAAGATTTGAAGTGTCTCTGACTCTCCACTTCACCACATTTACTTTATAGATGAGCATCACCACCTCCAAAAAACATAAAAAGGCAATTCCTCCAGAATTAAATATATGCCAGTTTATGCTAAGTATTACCTGCTTAATGAGGGGACTCACTGAGTCAAATAACTGAGGTATCATCATTTTAAGTGATAGAGGAATATGGTTGGTAGAGAAACAATTTTTAGAAACTTCAATATACTTCATGACCGGGAGTTAAGTGCAGTTTATTTAGTCCCATCACCAACATAATTTTACCTGGTGCTAATGGATCAATTTATGGAATTTGATCTTTTCCATGACTACACACTGACCAGAATCAAAGAAATACAAATTTGAGAAATCTAGGCCTTTGACCACAAAGGTCCAAAGAGAGGATAAGAGGAAGGAGAGAAAACCCATCTTCACTGCTGGGATATCTCAATTAAACAGCTAGTTTTCAACAGTATTGGGGGGCTACTATGAGATACCCAGAGAAGAATTAGAAATGAGAAAAATAAGGTAAATTTTGAATAACACATCATAAAATGGAGCAGAAAACTGCAGAGTCATCTATCTGGGACAAATGCCTGAGTCCCAGGCCAAGAGTCCAGGAGTGTAAGTAGATTGGGTTTACTAGGACTAAAGGGAAAGCAGGGATTGGGCAGCCAAGAGACTAGAGCAGAGCCCCACCCTTGGCAGGGAGTTGATGGTGTCCTCACTTGCTGGAGGACTGGGAAATGAGTTCCTCTTTAAGAGCAACTCCTCCCATTTTGCAATAATCCCCCCTAGAGTGTTGGTTCAGGGAAGCATTTTTTCTTTCAAACTGCCCAAATATCTTGGACAAGACTTAAACCTTCAGAAGAACAGAAGATAAAGAAAAGGTAGAAAAAGAAGGGTGATACTGTAATGATTTGAGAGGGAGGAGAGTGGGATTGGTAAATGGAGAAGGAGCATGCTATATTTGTACCAAATATGGCCAAAATGAGAATGACATATAATTCAAGTAGATCTTTTTTTATTTTCTGAGAATTAAGGATTATGATTTTTGTCATCCAAATCTACTTCTCTGCATATCTATGTGATTTTGTCTAAAAAGACAAAAACAGAGAAAAGTAATAGTCAGGTCTAAAGATATTGTCAGGAATAGGAATAGATTAGGAAACATAATTTATTTTAGAAGAGAATGGAGGTTGAGGGTAGCAGCTAGTGGGAAGAAGTTGTTTTTAGATAAAGAGACTTGACTTTTCTTTTTAATTGAGAAGGTGAAGAACATTATTAGGGGAGAAAAGAGGGTGACTTCCTGGCATACCGAAACACAGATATAACCAGATCTTATTCCTCAAGGTTTATGTTAAAGTAGAAAGAAGAAATAAATATGTGTGTGTATTTATATGTGTGTATGTATATGCATTTATATACATACACATATATATTTGTTTCTTCATTCATACATACATAAATGTTTGTGGGTATAAGTGTGTGTATATGTGTTTTAGCGGTGAATCTCCTCTTTCTCCCATTTACTGTCTCTAGTACAGAGTACATGACAAAGGGCCAAAGGCAAAGAAGACAAATATTTTGCCAGATCATCAGCCTCTTAATTTTGGAGAGTTGACTGAAAACAAAGTGTTTTTTTTGGGAGGAAAAAATATTCTCTTTAGAAATGAAAGAGAAAGGCAAAGTGTAGTCAGATGACTAAAAAAAAGTTCTGATCTATTTTCTTTTAATATTGCTTTCCTTGGTGCAAAAACAAAGTTTCTTATTAAGCCAAAAAGTGATACCAAAAAAAATCCAAAAATGAGTCTTCAGCAATACTGTTGCTGGAAATGTTCCCTGGGCCTTTGCACAGGCAACCATGGTGAAGAAAGTGGCCATCATTGGAGCTGGCATCAGTGGCTTGGCATCCATCAGGAGCTGCCTGGAAGAGGGGCTGGAGCCCACCTGCTTTGAGAAGGGCGAAGACATCGGGGGCCTGTGGAAATTCTCGGTGAGTGGGATGCCACTGCAGTAGACTGGGGAGTGAGATGGGAAGTGTGAGAGCACATTGCTTGAACACAGCCTTCCAAACAAGCTGTCATGGCAGTTACACTCACTCTATGAAGCACAACATCAGAAGCAGGTTGGAAAGTAAGTCCCTTACTTACTTCAAAAGTAAATGAGATAGTGGGCTGGTTAGTCTCTATGTACAGAGCTCAACTCCAATAAATCATTAATAAGTGAGCCACTTGCGGATAAAATCCATGGTCAAATATTGGTTAGGTTTATGTAATGGAATTACATGAGTTATTCATTTAAAAAGCAACGGCTCTTTCCATTCTTTTGTTGAGGTTCTGGAACATCCTCTTAGTGATTCAGACCACAGATTTTAAGATTTCAGGTGCTGACTTCGGTCTTGCCCAAAACGCATAATTCATGAGATAGCTACGAGAGGGACCAAGAATAGGACACACTGATTTGAAGTTCTTCAATGACTTTTTACTTCTATGCATTTATATTAAGGACTCCATCAGCAGACATGCTTGTAAGCTGACGTTAAATCACTTCCTGTGTTGTCTGACAAGCATATCATCGGGTGTGTGGGCTGCCTTGTGCCCCCAACTCTCTCAGTGCCTCCAACCTTAGGAACGCTGTCTGGCTAAGCCTACTCCTGTTTTCTTCTTCTTCTTCTGATAAACCATTAACACATATGGAAACATAGGAAGATCATTAACCCTTTTTAAGCCACCATTTCCTTCTCAAATGCAAAATTAGTATTAAACTTCATACCTTAATAAAAGGTTGTATTTAAGGAGACAGTGTTTGTGACAGCTCTTTAAATATTATAAAGATATGAGAATTATTCTTATTAATGTAGATATTTTCTAGGCTGTAAAGAACTCTTCAAAACATGCAGTATCTTTTATAACATTGTGGAGCCCAGCGTGTCACTGGAATGTGCTGACAGATCTTCAGATTAGCACACTGATGAATCTTAGGGCTATTTTATTGAGCACTTTCTATATGCCAAACACCTTTCCCATTTAATTCAGTCTTTATAATAATCCTATAAGCTAGGTATGAGTTTGTCCCTTTTACAAATGAATCTGAAGCTTAAAAAGAAAAGAAAAAATGATAAATGGCTGGTAAATGGTAAAGACAAGATCCCAATTCAATCTGACTTGTCTCTCCAGCCTGAATTCTTAACCCCTTTTTAAACTGCTGGGTGACATTTCAACAAGTGGCTTATTGAGCAGGCAAGTCTTCTACACAGTGATCTTAACCAAATCCTCATATTCAAACTTACTTTGCGGGCTTCCCTGATGGCTCAGTGGTTAAGAATCTACCTGCCAATGCAGGGGACACAGGTTCCAGCCCTGGTCCGGGAAGATCCCACATGCCGCAGAGCAACAAAGCCAATGTGCCACAACTACTGAGCCTGCACTCTAGAGCCCGTGAGCCACAACTACTGAGCCCATGTGCCACAACTACTAAAGTCCGTGCGTCTAGAGCCCATGCTCCGCAACGAGAAGCCACTGCAATGAGAAGCCCGCGCACCGAAGCGAAGAGTAGCCCACGCTTGCTGCAACTAGAGAAAGCCCGCGCACAGCAACGAAGACCCAACACAGCCAAAAATAAATAAATATAAATAAATAAATAAAAACTTACTTTGCAAAGCATTGCTGAAGAAAGACTGCTGATATAGCTTTTGAGAGCAGCTGCCTCTCTTGTTGCTCAAGAAAGACTTTAAAAATTTGAACCTAGCATCATAGGGTGATAAACTATGCAGCTGCAAATATGTGCTGCTCTTCAAGAAAAAGAAAATTTACCCTAGAGGCTGGAACCTCAAACACAGAGGCTGGAGCCTTGAGACACAAAGGCTTATTACCAGGTCTTGAAACCTAATGAAACTTGCCCTGCTGGATTCCAAAATTGCTTGGGACTGGTGACTCCTTTTTTCCTTCCATTTTCTTCCTTTTGGAATGGGAACATTTGTAACGGGTACCCTATGCCTGTCCCATCACTGTATTTTAGAGGAAGACAACATGTTTCCTTGTTTGGCAGGTCCAGAAATGGAGAATTTTATCCCAGGGTGAATCATACTCAGTCTCATTCATACCTGATTTAGATGATGAGATTTAGGACTTTTAAGCTGATGATATATAAGTGAGATTTGGGACTTGATTTGATGCTGCAGGGGATTGAGACTGTGGGGATGTTGGGCTGAAGTGAATGTATTTGGCATGTGGGATAAATGTGAATCCTTAGGGGCCTGACAGTGGACTGGGGTAGGCTTTTCAAACAATGGCATCCTCAAAGATATCAGGTCCTAATTCTAGCACCTGTAAATGTTCCTAATAAAGACAAAGGATATTTACAGACATGACTAAATTAAGAATTTTGGGATGATGAGATTATCCTGGATCATCTGGGTGGGCCCAAGATGCCATAACATAAACCCCTAAAATAGAGAGG
The DNA here is from genome assembly GCF_028023285.1 of Balaenoptera ricei. Lineage (NCBI taxonomy): Eukaryota > Metazoa > Chordata > Mammalia > Artiodactyla > Balaenopteridae > Balaenoptera > Balaenoptera ricei. The sequence goes on from NC_082639.1 coordinate 133,281,842, forward strand.
CAGAGAGAGATTTGACACACAAAGATAGAAAAGAAAATGTAACCTCATCAGAAAGAGAGATTTGAAGATGCTATGCTGTGACCTTGAAGATGGAGAAAGGGGACATTAGCCAAGGAATACAGGTGGCCTCAAGATGCTAAAAGAGCCGAGGAACGCTGGCATGCACCAGAAGCTGGAAGAGACAATGATTCTCCCCTAGAGCCTCTGGAATGAACGTGGTTCTGCCAGCACTTTGATTTAGGCCCAGTGATACTGGTTTCCAACTCCTGGTCTCTGGAATCATGAGGGAATAAATTCCTGTTTTTTCAAGCTGTCAAATTTGTGGTAATTTATTATAATAGCCTCACGAAGCTAATAGAAACTAATATACTTGGTTATTCGGAGTTTCCAAACTATTTCACCTCTGTGAGAGGACTTAAAGATTGCAAATGATGTTGTGACTTGCAGTGTTTCTCCAATACCTCTAGGAGTCTGTAGCAGTATACCTAGAATTCACATCATGGGATTATATTATAAAATCAGGTTAAGTTTTGGATTTTCATTATCTTTAGTTTCTAAAGACAGCACTTTACATTCTCTCAACTTTTTTTTCTTTCAGAGAGATCCAAATATTAGCTATGTGCAAAAAGGGTGAAGTGCAGATAATCCAAACTTTTGTAGCTGTTTCCTATAGCACTTTCCTATAGCTCTTCTAGTTCTTTCTTCTAACCCTGATCTAAAGGCAAGATGATATATTTCCCTCACCTGCTCTGATCGCTGAGAAAATAAAGTACATTGTGACTAGGATGCAGGTCTAGGGGAAAGGTCTTTCTTTCTCAGGAGTCCCCCAAACAATATGTGAGTAAACTGTATTTTGGCCTGAAGTGTCATGAATAAAGTCTCTTTTTTTCTGGGCATACAACCCATTGTTCACTTCCCCTGATTTTTTTCTAGCCTATGTATCTATTTGATCTTTAATATTCAGTCTCTCCTTGTGTTAATTATAATCACTATCAAGCTTCCTAAACTCACCCAAAGCTATGAATTCCTCCACCTCTGCATCCCAAATGCACACTAGCAGAGTCAACAACCCAAGGGAGCAGCAGAAAACTCATGCCATATTTCAAGATCACATTGCTTTCTGATGCAAACTTGGCAACTAATCTACCACTGAATTACTTGTAAAGAACAAGGCCACAGCCACATTGGCTTTTGATGTGATTGGAATATTCTAGTATTAAACTAAAAATTTATATTCTATGGGCCTGAAATTTTGAGTTATATGAGCCCTAATTCTAAATTTCTAGTGCTCATTGCTTTTCATTATGAACTGGCAACTCTACATAGAGATCTACAGTTTGATCTTTCATCAGAGGGAAAATCATTTCAGATAGAAAACAATTTTAATTTTTTTAAGGAAAGAAATGTTTTTCTTTGGAGCCCCTTTTAGGTATTTTTTTTAAATTTTTAACTTTATTTATTTATTATTTTTGACAGCGTTGGGTCTTCGTTGCTGTGCGTGGGCTTTCTCTAGTTGTGGCGAGCGGGGCTACTCTTCATCGCGGTGCACGGGCTTCTCATTGCCGTGGCTTCTCTTGTTGTGGAGCACGGACTTTAGGTGCACGGGTTTCAATAGTTGTGGCACGTGGGCTCAGTAGTTGTGGCTCACAGGCTCTAGAGCGCAGGCTCAGTAGTTGTGGCACACTGGCTTATTTGCTCCACGGCACGTGGGATCTTCCCAGACCAGGGCTCGAACCCGTGTCCCCTGCATTGGCAGGCAGATTCTTAACCACTGCGCCACCAGGGAAGCCCCTCTTTTGGGGTTTTATTGGCTCTTTAAATTTGAAAGTGCAATCTTAGGAATTAGACTAATGTTTAGTTTGTTATTTTATTTTTTAAGGATCATAGTTTTGGTCAAATAGTAGCTTAACAACTATTACATCTTGCACTTTGGTCTGTCACTAGTTGATATACAACAAACACTATAAAAAGATGAAATATGCCTTATTTTCAAGTGCCCATGGAATATTTCTAAAACTGACTCAACCAAAAAGCCTCAAATTTTTTGAAAAAATATATAAATAAAATGAAATTCTCTGTTGCCAATACAATAAAATAGAAATTTATAACAAAATGATGGAAAATACTGCCTCCAGGAAATTTTTAAGCTCTCTCTTAAAGATCTATTGATTAATGTTCTTTTAGAAGTTTGAGCCAATTCACTAAGACAAGCGATTGATAATAAAAAAGAGAAACTGGAAAGGAGGAAAAATTATCAGTTACTGTCTATCTGATTTTATACCATGAAGGACATCAATTGGAAAATGGTTGCAAAAAATAAGATAATACAATGAGGTTGGAATTACCAGACAAAAATCAATAGTTTATGCATGTTTTAGAGTTAGCAAACTGGCTCTTTTTATACTAAAGCTGTTCTGTTTTATTTGATCTATACATTTTTAAAATTTTTTGATCCATTATTTTAAAATCATGATATTTCACATAAAAATCTAGGGATATATCTTCTTTTGAAAAATTAGAAAGTCAGGCAACACTGTTATCTCCTCTTACTCTAATACCTGGCCTCTTTTAGGCTAAATTTGAATTCTCTGTTTCACCATATTCATTTTTGACCCATTTCTTGTAACTTCCTCTGTATTTATAGAATTTTTTTTGATTGGTGCTATGTACAAACAACAATCCCTTAGAATATTTCAAACAAAAGACACACCCATTTACAAGATTTTCCATCTTCTCTTGTTCATATAGTTATACCATTCTTTTTGTTTAAGTAAACCTTCATGTTTATATTATTATAACCATGTAAATACTGTTCATTGCTATATTTTCTTTCTTAAATAACTTTTTGTTTTCACTGGAGCTAATAACTGCCTTGTGTCCTTTGCTGGTTTAATTTTATAAATGCTATCTCTAATTCAAACCCCAGGCCATCCCACAGAATTCTGATTCTCCTCTCAACATGTTTAAACACACAAGGTGTTTCACCAGCTTAATTCTTCTCTCAACTATCTCTTAAAGATACTTTCAGATTGTCTTCCTTCTTTTCCCTAGGCTAGCTACACTGCTTTACCCTGGGTAACCCTATTTTCTGGAAACCTTATCTTTCTACTATTTTGTTTATTCTCTCATTTTAGTAGACTATATGAGAGTACATCCTCAGTAGTTTTCTGAGAAATTATATATGTGAAGATTGTAGACCTTGAATGTCTTAGAGTATCATTATTTGATCCAGATTCCCAGTTGATTAGATCTAGTCTTAGCTTTCACCTTTCTTTGGTCTGTTAAGTCAGTTATCACTCATGCATCTATGTTCTACTTTCAAAATATTGTTGCTATTTCTTGTTTGCTTTTATTTTTTTTTCTTTTTCTTTTCTTGTGGGTTCATACCTCTGATACCTTTACAGTAATTTTAGTGGAAAAAGAGTTTAATACATCTATATAATCTTTCATGTTTAATCAGAAGTCTGGATTACTTTAGTAATCAAAAATAAATAAATAAAGCTACTTCCATAAATAACCAAGGTTTGGTTCTTTGTTGAACACTTGCCCCACAAAAAATTTATATTTGAAAATGCAATTTATGACTCTACAGTCATTCTCTTATGAACTTCTTATATGATCAACTTAAAAGAATCAGTCTATAAACATGGGCTCTGAGATACACTATAATACCAAATAGGAATAGTAAGATGTCCATGACATATTTTTGTGCTTTTTTTTTTTTTTTTAAGCAAGTCACAAATGATGCGGTTAGTTGATGCTGCAACCCTTCTCTCATTAATCCTGGCCTTTTCGGAACCCGAGAAAAACTGAAGACCAATCAGCTCAGCATTGCTAGGGGGATTTACTGAATATTACCCTGAAGCAACCAAAGTTGCAAAAGTACCTCAAACCTGTCTCAAAGGTTTGCATCATTTTTATTATATGAAACTCTTCCCTTGTTGTTACATTACATAATTTTCCCCGACTTTGGCTTGCTCCAAAACCTTACCTTTGGCCTTGTATTAGTTTTCTATTTCTGCATAGCAAATTACCACAAACTTTAGCAGCTCAGAACAACACTTATTTATTACTCTCAGGTGTACAGATCAGAAGTACAGCATAGTTCAGCTAGGTTCTTTGCTTAGGGTTTCACGAGGTCAAAAATAAGCTGCTAGCTGGGCAGGGCCCTTATCTGGAGGCACAAGGGAAGAATCTGCACCCAAGTTCATACAGGGTGGTGACTGAATTCAGTTCCTTGCTGTGGTAAGATTAAGGTCTTTGTTTCCTTGCTGGCTGTAAGTTGGGATTCCTCTCAGCTCCTAAAGGCTGCTAGTATTCCTTGGCATATGGCACCCTCCATCTTCAACGCCAAGAACAACAAGCTGAATCCTCCTCATACTTTGAGTGATATGATATTTACAGGTTTCACCCATACTCAGAGGGCAAATGACTGTACAAGGATGAAGAGCACTAAGGGTCACTCTTAAAATTCTGTCTACCAAATGCCTCATGTTATAAGTTGAGGGAAAGTCATGAAGCATGTCAGCGAACCCTAAAACTCTCACTCTGTCCTGGGAGATCCTCTCCCATTTTCTCCTATGAGTTCTTGATATTTTGCAATGTTTTGTCAGTAAGTAATACTAGACTACTAAGTGTTCAGGTCACTCATTTATGTCTAGCATAAATAGGACAACAGACAAATATCCAGAATTACATAGAGAGAAGCATAAAAGCATTCTAAGACACAAGGAGTACCCCCAGTTGGCACAGCTTAATCTCTAGGTCTCTTTTGGATCAATACTCAGTCTTTCAGGTCCCCTCCTTGCCCCTCAGCTGTTTCCAAAATTGTATCTGGGCTTATGGAGAAGGAGAACTTAAATGACCTTGTGGTAAAGGAAAGCCAAAGTTTCCCAGATTCAAACACAGGTCTTGGGACTGTCCTCTGGCCCCTCTGGTCTCCTCATGTTTCTATTCTATTTGGTTACCATTCACACTCATCCTTCAAGAGGGTAAGACAGCAGTTGATGAACCTGGAGACTGTCCTCTCTTAGCTTAATCAGGAGCCACTGAATCTCCTTGCTGAATAGACCTCACTTGTCAGGTCCAGTTTTCTCACTGAGTCCCTGACCCAAGTGGTCCTCTCTGCATCTCTCCTAAAATGTCGCTTAGCTTCTTCCATGGCAACTCTCTGGTAAACTACCTACTAAGATTCTCAGATAATTTCTGCATCCCTGTTGGGAGCAAGCAGGAACTCCTATGTTTTGTTCAAACTGAATGGGTTCAAGAGAGCTAAACTAACGTCCTACCTCTTCCTGATCATTGCTACTTGACTTTCCTGTGTCAACGTCCCCCTACCCAGGTTGGTTCAGGGGGAGCCTTTGATATCTATTCTGATATCTTACCAGAATTTCAAATGTGAAAACAAAAGCCCCTCTTCCCTCAGTGTTCCCCTCAATCTATCTAACAGAAGGTTATGTTAATTTCAGAATTCCAGAATAAAGCTTAGGACTTAGGTAATCCACCATTACCCCTTTTTCTGCCTCTATTCCCCTTTCTCCTTACCCAGTTCACTTAAACCAATGTTTTTCAAACTGGAGATTATGACTCATTAGTGTGCTATGATATAAATTAATGAATCAATCTGCATGTTTAAATGGAATGTATAGAAAGTATGTGTGCAACTCAACTTGTTGAAAATGATTTATTTCATAAAACTTTTGTCCCCACTGTGTGTGTGTTTGTGTGTGTGCATGCACTGGGTTGCAATATAAAATGTATTACTAACTATAGGGTATGGTCAAAAACATTTGAAAAACACTGTTCTAAACATAACCAAACTTCTCTCTGCCCTAGGTACATAAGAAAATATCATGATCTAATCCACCAGAACTACCTCATGACATGCTAAAGGAAATTTTTTTCATTGTGGTAAATAAACCACAATAAAGATTTACTGTTTAACCATTTTAAAGTGCATAGTTCTGTGGCATTAAGTTAAATCACATTACTGTGCAATCATACCACCATCCCTCTCCAGAACATTTTTAATCTTCCCAAAGTAAAATAATACAGAAATTAAACAATAACTCTCGATTCCTTCCTCTCCCTGGTCCCAGGCAACCACCGCTCTTTCAGTCTCTAAAAATGTGATCACTCAGGTTACCTCAGCTAAGTGGAATTATACAGTATTTATCTTTTTGTGACTGGCTTATTTCATTTAGCATATGTCCTCAAAGTTAATGCCTATCACAGCATATATCAGAATTTCCTTTCTTTTTAAGGCTGAATAATACTCCATCGTATGTATATATCACATTTTGTTTGCCCATGCTTATGTGTTGACACATTGAAATCATGCATGGGTGAATTTTGGAAAATATCTACCACTGTATTTAATGGCTAAAAGGAATAAAATTATTCCAGTTACATGTTCTTTAAAGGACATGATGAAATTCAGAATTTGTTTCCCTTAGAAAAGCAAAGATATTAAGAAAGATATATTTTTCCACATTCTAAGTTCCTTTGATTATCATCAAATTGTTTAAGTGAAGTTAATTTATGCCTCATCTTATTTCACTTACTTGTGGGTAAAGGCCGACTGAAAATGAGTGGTAATTATTTGGAACTGGCCCTGACCGTGATAAGTATACTCATTTACAAACTCTCTTCCATTTAAAACCATACTTTCACAGGACCATGCCGAGGAAGGCAGGGCCAGCATTTATCGGTCAGTCTTTACCAACTCTTCCAAAGAGATGACATGTTTTCCAGACTTCCCTTTTCCTGATGACTTTCCCAACTTTATGCATAACAGTAAGCTCCAGGAATACATCACTGCGTTTGCCAAAGAAAAGAACCTCCTGAGATACATTCAACTTAAGGTAAGATATTATCAAGAAATTAATTCGGGGCATTACTGTGAGGAATTTTCTTTTTATTAGTAGATTCCCATTCGTTCCTTTCAGTGTCTCTTTCTTACTTGTCAACGTTTTTAATGATGTGGCTTCTCTGACCCTAGATTTAGAGAATACACATTCTTCTCAAGAATATGTAGGAAATTTACAAAACTTGACCACATTCCATGAATTTAAGAGCTCTTTTTTCCTAAACAATGTATGGGTCAAAAAAGAAATTGCAATGGAAATTTTAAAATATTTAGAGCTGAATGATAATTTAAATTCTACATATTGGTATTTGTGGGAAGCAGAGAGAGCAAAACTTTCATGAAAATTATAAGCTTAAATGCTTATATTAGAAAATAAGCTGGGGCTGGGGCTGCTTTCCCCTTTTAGGCTCTGAAACTCCCCCTCCATCCACTCTAATTTCTCCACTGGTGAGGAGCCTTCCCAAGGTGTAGGAACCTTTCCTCCTTCACAGCTCCCTCCCTGGGCTGCAGGCCCGATCCTGATTCCTAAGGTTTTTCAGGTAATCCTTACGCACACTAAAATTTGAGAAGAACTTATGCTCTGAATATAGACAACATCTTTCATTTTAAGACAATAATGTTAAAAATAAAATGACTAATGAAATACATTAGGAAATAGTTGTTACTACAAAAATTATTGGCCACCAGATTATTTACTACATGTGCTACATGCCTCTTGTAAACTATGATTCAATTCACTGTCATAGCTCCAAAAGGAATCACTCTTCTACTGCAGAAAATACTGGTCATACACAAGGAACCATGTGGGGATAAAAAACATATAGACCATTTAATGTTTTGAATTATTCTGAAGGAATTTTGAATTTGTAATATGTACCTTCATAATGAATTAAGTATTTTTCCTAAGCCCCTATTAAAGATTTTTTTCATCCTATTTGATCAAGTTGGTGCCAAACCTACCTGTTAGCATAGAAAAAAAGAAGGCTATCTTTCTATGTTTCTCTTAGACACTTGTATCCAGTGTAAGTAAACGTCCTGATTTCTCAGTCACTGGCCAATGGGACGTTACCACTGAAAAGGATGGTAAAAAAGAATCAGCTGTCTTTGATGCTGTAATGATTTGTTCTGGACATCATGTGTACCCCAACCTACCAAAAGAGTCCTTTCCAGGTAAGGCCAAAATTTAGGGTGCCATCTACAAATCTGATATGAATGAATAACCTTGATAATGTCTTTCTTACATATATAAAAGTACAATTTATAAAAGCACACATTAAATTAAAATATGCTTCTATTGTATCTAACATACCTGGTGTGCTAAAATTCCAGATTACTGCAACTATATTCACCCACAAGATCTGTTACAGCAGTTTTTTAAATGAAAATCAAATGATTCATATGTTTCCCACTTTTCACTCAGGTCTACAACTTTTTAAAGGCAAATGCTTGCACAGCTGGGACTATAAAGAACCAGGAATATTCAAGGGGAAGCGAGTCCTGGTGATTGGCCTGGGAAATTCGGGCTGTGATATTGCCTCAGAACTCAGCCACACAGCTGAACAGGTACGCCTCCCAGATACTAAGGGAACTATCTTTAAAGGGACAGACACACCATTTGAAAGGTGTGATAATGAAACGGGAGAAGAGCAAGGTGCTTGATAGGAAGACTAAGTAGTGTTTCATATAGCTCAACTTCCCTGGTAACTTGTGAGATTTTAAATAGCTTGATATGGCAAAGGCAGAACATCAGCAAGGAGTGATGTTGTCATTCAACAATCTTCTTCTTTGGGACATTTATTGTCTAACATGTGTCCAGTAAATTCCTCTGAAACTAATGGGATCATTTTGGGATCATCAGATAAGCACAAGCACTAGAAGAAATATGAGTAGAATTCAGTTATTGGTCATCAACACCAGAGAAGATTTGATTAAAATATGAAAATTTGCCTGGAGGAGTACGACAGAGTGTTGATCCTAAGATGTAGATTATAGTGCAGGAAGTTTATTTGGGAGAGCTCTCTGGATGAATACCTCTGAGGGAAGGGAAAGAAGTTTTCCTTTATTTACTCTGAAGCTAGGAGAGTCCTTTAGAATTGTCTCTAGTTGAAGTGAGAGGCTGGGCCTTTATATCCTTCCATTAACCAGTCACTGAATGCAGGGAATCCAAAAAGAGTATAAGTTACCAAAGTAACTGCCAAAGAGGGCTGACAGCTTAGGGTTGCCTTCTGGCAACACTCCCAGAAGCTGTTTTAATAACTCCATTCCTAAAGGCAGATCTGGGGGATATATCACAATATCCAGTACAAATGGTCACCACTTTAATGGTTGAAATGGTGTTCTTTAAGGTCATCGTCAGCTCCAGAAGTGGCTCCTGGGTGATGAGCCGGGTCTGGCATGGTGGCTATCCATGGGACATGATGTTTATCACTCGATTTGAAACCTTCCTCAAGAACAACTTACCAACAGTCATCTCTGACTGGTGGTACGTGAAGCAAATGAACGCAAGATTCAAGCATGAGAACTATGGCTTGATGCCTTTAAATGGGTAAAGCAGAGTTAAACATTTTATGCCTGCTAATTTTTATTTCAGTGTCAACAACCCTTATGTGTGTTGTAACCCCTAAACAAATCAAAGTGAAGTAATCACCTCTCACATTTCAGAGGATAAAGAATTGCAAAAGTTAGGGGTATTTTCCTATTCACAATCCTCCTTACCAGATTTGCACAGCTGGAAAGTTATATAATATCAATACCTCAGGAATTAGTCCCTAGAGTTATGATAATAATAGTCAACATGTTTTAAGCCCTTAATACATGTCAGAGTCTCTGACACTCATTATCTCCCTTTATTTTCACAACAACTATGAGGATGGCTCTGTTATAATCTTCATTTCAGAGATGAGAAAACTGTGGTTCAATGTAGTTAACTTTACCAAAGCCACACAGCCAGGAAGTTAAAGGCTTGTCCAGATCTGCTGACTCCAGAGTCCCTCACTCTTAGCCACCTTGCTCTACTGCCTCTTTCTTAATGACAAAGTTAAGTTAAGCAAAGCAGAACTTTCCCTGTGCTTCACTCTCCTCACCTGCTCCTTAATGGAGCCCTCGCACTGAACTATGGCCACAATGTTTACAACTTCAGTCTCCTCACTCTCTCCTATAACATCCCCCAAGCCAGTCACATGATAAGAAATTACTTTGACGTGGGTGAAAAACCCAAGTTATAAGCTGTTTACATCAAAGTTAATTCACTAATTCAACAAATATTTATTAAGCATTTATTATGTGCCAGGACCTGTGTTAAATCCTGTGGATATAGCAGTGAACAAACACATAAAATCGCTGTCCCACATTCTAGTAGTGGGAAACAGACAATAAACAAATAGCAGAAAATCATATGGTGACATGTATCAGGGAGAAAAAACAAAGCAAGCAAGGGTAACAGGGAGTGCCATCAGGACAATTTTAAACACTCCGCAGGGGAGGTCTCACTGAGAAAACTTTTAAGCAAATTCCTGAAGGAGATGAGAAAATGAGCCATGAGGATATCTGGAGAAGAGCATTCTGGACAATGGGAACAGCTAGGACATCACCTCTTCAGGGGTATGACTGGTATGTTCAACAAACTACAATGAGCTTCTCTTCCTGGAGAAGATGGCTGGGGAGAGTAGCAGGAAATGAAACCAGAGACATCAATATAGCCAGTTTACATTGGGTCTTGTAGGCCACTGTAAGGAGTCTGGCCTTTACTCTGAATGCAGTGGGAAGACATTGCAGGCATCTGAGTAAATTGAAGACAAGATCTAAGTTAATTTGAAGAGATCACTTTGGCTGTTATGGTCATCACTCATTATAGGTGGGTAGGTCAAGGAAGGAAGTGGAAACACTAGGTAAGAGGCTATCGTCAAAGAGCATTATTCCTATGTTTTCCTCTAAGAGTTTACATTCTCTGATATAAATCACAGCAAGATCTTTTTTGACCCACCTCCTAGAGAAATGGAAATAAAAACAAAAATAAACAAATGGGACCTAATGAAACTTAAAACCTTTTGCACAGCAAAGGAAACTATAAACAAGATGAAAAGACAACCTTCAGAATGGGAGAAAATATTTGCAAATGAATCAATGGACAAAGGATTAATCTCCAAAATATATAAACAGTTCATGCAGCTCAGTATTAAAAAAACAAACAACCCAATCAAAAAATAGGCAGAAGACCTAAATAGACGTTTCTCCAAAGAAGATATAGAAATGGCCAAGAGACACATGAAAAGTTGATCAACATCACTAATTATTAGACAAATGCAAATCAAAACTGCAATGAGGTATCACCTCACACCAGTTAGAATGGGCATCATCAGAAAATCTACAAACAACAAATGCTGGAGAGGGTGTGGAGAAAAGGGAACCCTCTTGCTCTGTTGGTGGGAATGCAAATTGATACAGCCACTATGGAGAACAGTATGGAGGTTCCTTAAAAAACTAAAAATAGAATTACCATACGACCCAGCAATCCCATTACCTGGGCATATACCCGGAGAAAACCATAATTCAAGAAGACACATGCATCCCAATGTTCATTGCAGCACTGTTTACAATAGCCAGGTCATGGAAGCAACCTAAATGCCCATCGACAGATGAATGGATAAAGAAGATGTGGTACATATATACAATGGAATATTACTCAGCCATAAAAAGGAATGAAACTGGGTCATTTGTAGAGACGTGGATGGACCTAGAGACTGTCATACAGAGTGAAAGTCAGAAAAGAGAAAAACAAATATCGTATATGAACGCATATATGTGGAATCTAGAAAAATGGTACAGATGAACCAGTTTGCAAGGCAGAAATAGAGACACAGATGTAGAGAACAAATGTATGGAAGCAGGGGTGGTGGTGGTGGTGGTGTGATGAATTGGGAGATTGGGATTGACATGTATACACTAATAGGTATAAAACAGATAACTAATAAGAACCTGCTGTATAAAATAAATAAATAAAGAGGCTATTGTCAAAAATCCATATGAGAGGGGTAGGTGGCTTGAAGTAGGATCGTCAGTGCTCAGAAGTGGTCAGATTTTGGATACAGTTTGAAGGTAAACCCAAACAGGATTTTCTGTTAGATTGAATAACAGACGTGAAAGCAAAAAAAGGGTCAAGGATGTCTTCCAGACTTTTGATCTGAGCAAGAGGGCAAGGATGGAGGTGACATCTATAGAGATGTGGAAAACCATGGGAGGAGCGGAAATTTAGTTTTAAACGTATCAAAGTTGGAATGTCTATTCGACATTCACACAGAAGAATGTGGAAAAGCAGTGGGATACACAAGACAGAAGAGACATTCAAACCATAAGTTTAAAGTGTGAACTGAAACAACAACAACAACAAAAATGTGGACTGATCGGAATATAGATAGTATTTAAAGAAATGAAAACTAGATGACGTCTCTTGAAGAATGAATGGAGATGGAGAAAACAAAAGGTATGAGGGCTGAGTCCTGGGGCACATCATCGTTTAGAGGTCAGGAAGAGGAGAAGAATTCAGCAGGAGACACTGAGAAAGAATAGCGAGGTAGATAGAAAGGAATCAAGAGTGAGTGATGACCTGAAAGCAAAATGAAGACAGTGTTTCATGGAGGAGGACACCATGAAGTGTGTCAAATGCTGCTAATAAGTTGAGTAAAATGAGAAGTAAGAGTAGACCATGGGATCTGGCAGCTTGAAGATCCTGGTGGCCTTGACAAAAGAAGTTTCAACATGGCAGTGGGTTTAAGATAAATGGCAGGTAATTTGAGCAGTTGAATCCAGCCTTTTTCCAATCAGCATTCCAACCAATCTCATTGTCTGGCTCAGTTTCCTCCCCAGTGGAGTCTACCTATGGCTCTCTCACAGCTCTCACCGTCCTATAGGAACAAAGTCTTTTCCTTCAACATTATTCAGTTCACCCCTAAGTTCAGATTTATGTGCACTCACTAGAGATATTACTGAATAAAAAGTAATCAGAAGCTCTCTCTTTCCAGATTTCCAGTGGCCTCTTCCTTCTCCTGGCCTTATTTAAATTCCTAGATGCTCCCTCCCTCACCTGACTTGTGCCTTTGTCAGCACGGGGCTCACACTTCACATTTTATGATAGAACCTGACTGCAGTCTTCCCACCTTTGGCTTCCTTCCACCTATTTGATCTTCTTTACATCACAATGACCACTTTGGAGTATGCTATGTTAAGAATAATGGCTAACATTTCGAGCACTATGTATGTGCTACAAACTACACCAAATTCTTTATATTACTTAGGTCTCCCAATGACCTGCGGTAGGTATAACTTTATTGCCACTCCAGATGAGAAAGATGAGGCAAGAGAAATTAAGAAAACTTAATTTGATCAAGGTTCACAGTTGATAAGTAGCAAAGAAAAAAATTTAAAGACCCGGGTACTCTGACTTTAAGAGTTTTCCCTGATATAGGTTTTAACAGGGGAAAGGGCCTGGGTGCTTATTCTGGGATTTAGAGAGAGCTCTGTGGAAGAGAAGAGAAAGATCACAGGAAATAGAGAAGGGATCAGCAAAAAACAACTTCTCTTACTCCACAATGTTGCCTTACATCAGTTTTGTTCTTCAACCATATTGGTGACACTCCATGGCACATTAAAAAATCTTGAGTCATTTTCTCCTTCCTTACTAATTAACTATTAACAATCACTAATTAATTATTATGGACCAATAAAAGAAACAGGAAATGTTACTGTTCTAATGGTCATCTCTGTTTTCCATACAGCACCCTGAGGAAAGAGCCCGTGTTCAATGATGAGCTCCCGGCTCGCATTCTATGTGGCACTGTGACTGTTAAGCCAAATGTGAAGGAGTTTACAGAGACTTCGGCCATTTTTGAGGATGGGACAGTGTTTGAGGCCATTGACTGTGTCATCTTTGCAACAGGCTATAGTTATGCCTACCCCTTCCTTGATGACTCCATCATTAAGAGCAGAGACAACGAGGTCACCTTATTTAAAGGCATCTTCCCGCCTCCACTGGAGAAGCCAACCATGGCAGTGATCGGCCTTGTCCAGTCCCTTGGAGCTGTCATCCCCACAACTGACTTGCAGTCTCGCTGGGCAGTGCAAGTAATAAAGGGTAAGTAGACAAAGAAGTTCATTGATGGGAAAGATGGAAGCCAATGAGAATGGCTTCGAGTCTTTGTGAAAACAATAATCCTAATAACAAGGGACAAATCCTAGGTCCCATCCAGTTTCCTTCCAGGATCTACAATTCTACATTTTTGGTACTATATTTTATAAGCAATTAAAAATATATTACATTGGGTTGTCATAAACAATAGTACAAGACATTATTCAAGGAGTAGTTTGCGATTTATAACTCCTTAGAACTGTTAATTACCCAAGACCTTTCATTAAACTTGAGAACACCAGAGCTTCTCATCTTAAACGCATGACAACTTTATAAAATTAAGATTTCAAAACTCAATAGAATGACATTTCTTGAAAGGTTAATAACAGATGTTTCAAAGCCAATATCCAGCCAACTTTAAACATCCACAGTCATGAAAAAAAATTATCATTGCTAGAGAGGAAGTGGATTTCCTGCTCTATTTTCTTCCCTGCCATGGATCATTAGAAGCAGAAAGCACTTGGTGTGGTAGACAGTCAGTCTTTAAGGAATACTAAATCCCTGTATTTTAAAAAGAAAAAGGAAACAACAAACTTGATTGGGGCCAAGCAAAGAAGGCAGGCAGCATCATCCAGCCCTAGGCACTGGGATCAGATTCACACTAACCTTTAAATGCAGTCGTGGGCCAATTCAGATAATAAGACCAAACAGGGCCATGGTTAAAGAACAGATAGAGATGTCAAAGTTTAGTGCACAAAGTTTAGTTGGTCTTAAAGGTATGAAACTTATGGATAAGGAATCTTAGCTGGTCTGCTTCCTTTGAAGCCACATCTAAGGCTTCCAGTCCTACCTGACTTGCTGGGGTTTAAATGTTCTTTTATACTGGTGGTTGGAACCTACAACTACATAGCCTGCATCATCGCCCACCACCAGGCTACTATCCACACCATTACAGTCCTTCATATCAGTGATCTCTCTGAATCTCCTTCACTCTCCGGTCCCCAAGCAGAGATGTGTTGCAGGATGATGTTACTACAGTAAGGCAGCAGCCAGGAAGGTGAGGGCATGAAATTCTACTTAGAAAGAGCTAAGCTCAGGGTTCAGGTTCAAAGAGACTGGCAATAAAATGTGGGACACTTACTCTCTGTGTGGACAAGAGTTGTAACCTGGGCTCTGAAGAAAGGAGACAAGGCAGATACCCAATCAACAGAGAACTGATGCACAAAGCAAAGACTCAGTCTTAGGGGAAATGGAAGATAAGGCAAACAATCCAATTTGGGGGAACCAGGGTACCAGGATAGAGGGGTCAGCTACAAGCAGCCCAATGGCAATAGCTGGTGGGCTATAGAATACAGCCTCTTCTCCATCTCTCCTCCTGCCCAAGAACAGAATGAGTTCCAAGGTTTGAAACAAGGCCATGTCTACAGACTGTTCATGTGATCCTGCCTATAAGGATTTCAGGAATAGGGAGTTAGGCAAGTCATTGCAGGTCTTGAGCAATCAGAGCTAGGCTGGGAGTTCTAGTCTTGCTCCAGGTGATCCCAGAATTGCCAAAGAAACCACACTAATTTGAAGCATCTCTGGGTACAAAAGTTTGGGTCTAGATTTCAGAGAATTCTGTAAATTGGTGCCAGAAAGAGCCTGAAATCTTGGGGCAGCCCCAACTCAGATTTAGTCTCCTGGGACTTCCCTATATCCTTGGTGACTTGTGGACAGTACATATCCTCAGTCTCATTCAGGAGCTATTGGCTTTTCAGAGAGAACCTTGCGGCTTCACTAAATTCTCTATCTTATCTGCTGTAAATTCCCTTTCCTGGCAAAGCAAGATAACTTCCTATGAAGATTTTTTTTCTTAAATCTTAAAAAAGAGATGCCTATTTACCTTTGGCTATAATTTATTAGATAACATACTTAGAAATAAAGCTGAGAGATTAGAATATATAATCTAATATTTTGAAACTGATTTTTTAAATCCGATAACTGGTTTAAGTGCAAAGATACAAAGATAAAAGACTATTTGGGTAATGGCTTTTAATTATTGTGACAAGTATCATCACTGAGAAGATTGGGAATGACCTGTATGTTTGTCTCAAAATTTTATTTTGCTAGACAGTGACAAAAATTTGGAAATACTAATGTGATTCATAACTATTAAAAAGGAAACATTGCAGGCTGGTCCTGTGACAGACTTATTTAACTACTATCATGTCTTTCCCTTTTTATAGGAACTTGCACTTTGCCTTCTGTCAAGGACATGATGAATGATATTGATGAAAAAATGGGGAAAAAGCTCAAATGGTAAGAGCAGCTATTGTAAAGGGGATCTATAATTTTCATAGAAAAAGCAGAATTTGTGAATACTTGGAACTATTTTAGTTTTAAATGGCCCTGAGTGAGGTCATTACGGTGACAGCTATGAGCTAAATTCAGCCATTCAACAAATATTTATATCCAGGATCTATTTTGCACCTGATACCTCACTAAATCCTGTTTTAACCCTCCATAGCTCCTGCAATATGTCATAGAAAGGAAACCCAGAAAGATTAGAAGTCAGAGGAGTTTGGGAACATGTGGATGTGGACTTCAATTTTCTAGCCCATAAATCCTCTAAGATGTAAAGGATGCTTTCCAACAGATGGCTCTAATAAAATGAGAACTTGTCAGAAGAACTGGGTTCCAGCCCTACCTCTGTCACTAATTAGCTCAGTGGCCATGAAGTAGTAACCTCACTTGAGCAAGAGACAATTTACCTACTTGTAAATGTGAATAAAATTGCCTTTCTCAGCTGCCTTGCAGTGTTGTGGAATGTCCAAATGAGATCAGTATGAAAGTCCTTTAGTAACAACTACAAAGTACAGGATAATGGGCAATAGTCCCCTTACCAACACAAAGGATAGATGTTGATTCCCATGGATAAAAAGGTGTGAGGCATTTTCCCTGTTCTTTTTCCTGCACAAAGCGTGGATGACCACAGTCTTGTTTCCTCTCCCGCCCCTAGGTTTGGCAAAAGCGATACCATACAGACGGATTATATCGTTTATATGGATGAACTTGCCTCCTTCATTGGGGCAAAGCCCAACATCCCATGGCTGTTTCTCACAGATCCAAAGTTGGCCTTGGAGGTTTACTTTGGCCCTTGCAGCTCATATCAGTTTAGGCTGGTGGGGCCGGGGAAGTGGCCAGGAGCCAGAAATGCCATCCTGACCCAGTGGGACCGGATATTGAAACCCACGACGACAAGAATTGTTGGGAGTCCTCTGAAGCCTTGCTTATTTTGCAGTTGGTTCAGGCCCGTTCTTATTTCTGTTCTGTCAATTGCTGCTTTCCTTGTGTTGTTCTAATCATCATTCCATCTAGGGTTCTGAAAGTAACTAGCACTACCTGGGAAGAAACTTTGCTATTTAAAAATTAGGAATTTCACACCTCCTACTTTCCTATTTAGCAGGCATTAGTCAGTAAGACAGTACTATTTCTAGGCTTTTAAATAAGCTCCTGTAAGAATCATGTCATGATCTGAAGAGCATTAATCAATTCTCTTCAGGTTCCACTAACATTTCATAATTCCATAACATTTCCATAACATTTCATAATTAGATATATGCTCTTTATCTCTAACCTAAATCATCTCCTGAAACATTTGACATGATTCCTTTTCTCCTTAAACAATGTTTGAAATATGTATTTCAAATCTAAACAAAGAGCAGATTAAGCAGAGTAGTTGCAATATGATAGTCCCAGCCTACTTCTACAAACTATTTGCAGGATCAAGGGGAGAATTTGGCTATTATATTCTATTTCTGTCCTCCAGGCGATTCCTCCTCTCCCCTGGCCAAGAAACATAGCATGGAGACCCCATTTATAATGAAAGTTAGCAAGAAGTAACTCATTTTATTTAGATTCTCAATAAGGAACCAACTTTCCAACATGTAGCAGCAAAATAATGACAACAATAACAATAATAATGAGTAGAGCACCAAATATACCTTTTAACTGAATGGACAGTCTTTTAAAAAATTAAATATTTAGCCAAAGCTATGACCCAAGCCTAATAAAACCTGATATAAATCATATAGAATTATATACCCTTATAGAATGGGGTGCCAGAATAAATCTTAAATTTTATTTTTTAAAGTATTATTACATGTTACAATTAAATTTTGATAGTTACAGATTTTCATGTTTGACATTATGGAGCAGATAAAATAATCTGTCAGCATCACCAGCCACCAGAGGGCTCTGCATGTTGTGAAACTCCATATTTCTCACTACACCTTCATTTCTTTTTTTTTTTTCCAAACAAACTTTATTAAAATAAAAATCTTGTGTTATACTTGGTTATAAAAGGACAGTCACAAATTTGGGGGGAAATACCACTTTATCTTTCTTATTCATTATTCCTTTCTCTATTATGCTTCTTTAGATGAAATACTCCTTACAAAATCCTGGAATCCATACTCCTTATGAAATACTCCTTACAAAATTTCTAACTGAAGCCATTAGAGCAAGAAGAGGAGGAGGAGATCACATTTTTCTCTAACACTTTCTTCTTTTCTTTTTTTTTTTTTTAATTCTCTTGATATTTTAATCTTTGGAGCTAAGATTTATTATGGATGTTGTACACAACTTTAAATCGTTCCCTTTTCCTAATTGTTTAAGGTAGCAAAATAATATTCTGCTTTTAAGGTCTTCTCACAAGGTGTGAAGTATTCCCAAATATTCCCAAGTGAAACAGCACTTTTCTTGAAACCCTGTGGCCTAAATGGAATCAAGTAAACAAATTAAATACAGCACATACACTTTATTTTGTTTCATGTTATAAATGCTAGTATGCAAAATAAATTGAAGATTAAAATTGATATGATACAGTTTCTTTTATTCTTCCTCATATGATTCTTTAAGTTTTTGTAAACATTAATTGGCTCATGAAGGATATAATATTCTTCCTAAACTATTGTAGCCAACATACTCTCTTAATAGTCCTATTAACATCTATCTATTCCCATACTAAACTGAACTATTATCAATGTCTTAATTACTTTGGTACATAACAGTAATTCTCAATCATTCAATTCCACATATGTTACTCTAAGACTAAATATATGTGTGTGTGTGTGTATTTCAACTGACACACAATTTGAACATATGAAGCACAAAAGATTTTTTTCACTCCCAGTTTCATCTAGAAATTCTTACCAGTTCTTAAAAGTGCATAGTCAGATATTAAAAATAAAAGCAAATAAAATTTTTTCTGTACAGCTGTCATAGCTATGCTGATTAGATATGAAGCTGACCTGCAGGATCACGGGATTAATGGCCACACCCACTTTCCACAATGGGAGGAAGGACCTTGAAATGAATTTCGGCAATTCAGCCATTCAGAGGTTTCCAGCTTCTGAAGCCAAGTAGCAGTTTTTAGCCAAATACGGAGACCAAAGTCAATCTTCAGTGTATTTACCTACCAATCTTCTTCACTTCCTCTTTTCCTTCCTGTCTTCTTCCTCTTTATTTTCCTCTTCTTTCTTCTCTGTTACTATTCTTACTTCTTTTTTTCTTTCTCTAACTTCTTCATCTTCCCTCTTCCCCTTCCTTCTTCCTTTGTCCTTTTCCTTCAGCAGAAATGATTGGAGGCAAGAGTATTCACTTTGAAGGACTCTTGGATCTTCTGGGATGGTGTCCTACATGCTAACCTCAAACTGTCTTCCAAGAAGTGAGCATGCTCCCCTAGACACAACCATGCTACACGCTGTGATGAAGATGCTGAGTTAGATATGGTCCCTGTCTTCAGTCAGGTACAGTCTGGTATGTAACAGAGAACTGAAAAAAAAAAAAATCTAACTTTGCCTTGAGCAAGCAAAAACTTCTAATTTTTTGTAGAAATCCAGCCTCTGTGTTCTCAGTTGCCCAAGATTTTCAGAAATTGCTAGCATCTGCTATAATGTTAGAGTTTAATTAAAGTATTGAAGCTTAATTAATATTCAGAATAACCCTTTAACACAGGTCTTATCACCAGGGCTTCTCAGAAGTCAAGAGAAGCCTGAGACTTTTTTCTATCAGAACAATTTTTTAAATGAAGAAATGTCAAAAATATTATAAAAACTGTAATTTATTTTAAAAGTTTATATAGGACAAACTAAAACTTTAAAGCAAAAGATATGATGCAATATTACATATATATTCACAAGATAATTACAGGTTTTATTACAAAAATAGGAATTCATAATACCCTAGCTGTACCCTAAGACACAGCTGCAAATTCAATGTTTTAAGATAGAAAACGTCTTTCAGTTCTATCATTGTGAATCTCATTTGGAGACAACATCAAAAGAATAAATGTGAGGTCCTTTATGAATATGAGTCTTGGGCCAAGTGGTCTGTCTGATGGCCCTTCTGATCAAGATCTTAGAAGTCAATAGTCCTCAACACAATCCAATGCAATGTCCCCCTTTTAATAATAAGTATTTTGCAATGCTCTATTTACAGTCCTGAAGTGAAATTTATAGACAATATAACCTACATACACATATAAAAAATATATCTTAACCACTGTAGCCCCATTGTAATGTTTAGGACTTCTTTGGGTTTTTTTTTTTTTTTTTTTTTTTTAATTTATTTATTTATTTATTTATGGCTGTGTTGGGTCTCTGTTTCTGTGCGAGGGCTTTCTCTAGTTGTGGCAAGCGGGGGCCACTCCTCATCGCGGTGCGCAGGCGTCTGTCGTGGCCTCTCCTGTTGCGGAGCACAGGCTCCAGACGTGCAGGCTCAGTAATTGTGGCTCACGGGCCCAGCTGCTCTGCAGCATGTGGGATCCTCCCAGACCAGGGCTCGAACCCGCGTCCCCTGCATTGGCAGGCAGATTCTCAACCACTGCGCCACCAGGGAAGCCCCATTCTTTGGGTTTTTTACCTACAAATACACATCCATTGGGTTTCAAAAGTTGCATGAAATATTGGACAAATCATTGTATAGGACTTTACAGGGTATCTAATATCTAGTACTCCCCAATCATGCAACAACAAAAACTGCCCCTGCAAATTTAAAAAATGTCCTAAATGGAGTGAAATCGCCCCTAATAAGAATCATTATAAAATGGTTGAAAAATCTGAGTCTTAGAGATTAAAATCCAGGATTACACACTCATCCAGAAAGGGCACAGTTCAAATCCAAAGACACAGCTCATGACATCTAATCCAATACATTTTTTTCAGAATGTCACAACTGCTCCTAATTTGGAATGGATTTCAAGGTGACATCTGACCTTATTGTGTCTGTCCAAGATCTGTTGATCTTTGAGACCCAGAAATCATGCAGCACATAGTTCCCTTCAGTACAAATAATATACAAATCATAGTCCAACTTACCAACATTGTTAAATGATATTAGTTCTGTATAACCAGCTCTTTGTGTTGACATCCAGAAGTGATGAGGAATGGTTCTAAATTCCTTTATTTGAATCATTTGTATAACCACTTCTAAATTTTCTAGGTTTATATATACCACTGCCTACTTGATATATTTTCTTGCATGTGGATAGGCATCTCAAACATGTAGTTTTAACTACTAAATTTCACTCTTCATTTTCCCCACCACCAACACACACATGTATACCCCAAATTGTTTCTTCCTCAGCCTTACTCATCCTGGTAATAAGATGTCTAAATATTCAGTTTTCAAGCCAAAAACCCAGGCATGATCCTTGATTCCTTTCTTTGTCTCAGGTATTAGTTTGCTAGGGCTGCCTAACATTTCAATTTCTATGCAGCAGCAAAGGTGATCTTTCTCAAACACAAATAGAATCTTGTCACCCCCAAGATTAAATCCCTACAATGGTGAGCCATTACAATTAGAATAAAATTAAAGTCCCATCATGACCTACAAGATCCTGCTCTACCTTCAACCCCATTTGATACATTTCTCCGCCCTTCTGTATTCCCACCAGACTGGCTTTCTTTCAGACTAAATTCATTTCCAACTGAGAACAGTTACATTTGCTGTTGCTCTGCTTGAAATGCTTTATCTCAAGATCTCTGCATACTGGCATTTTCTTATAGTATTCAGATCTCAATTGACATAGGACAATC
The DNA here is from genome assembly GCF_028023285.1 of Balaenoptera ricei. Classification (NCBI taxonomy): domain Eukaryota; kingdom Metazoa; phylum Chordata; class Mammalia; order Artiodactyla; family Balaenopteridae; genus Balaenoptera; species Balaenoptera ricei. The sequence goes on from NC_082639.1 coordinate 133,303,908, forward strand.
TCAGGAAAAAAAAAAAAAAAGCCTTTCCTGGCCACCCAATTTACATCAGCATAACCCTCTTTCAAACCATCCTGTTTTATTTCCTTCTGGGCACTTCTTTTTTCTGAAATCATCTTATTCATTTTTTTAACTTGTTTCTTATCTATCCTCCTCTTTCTCACTCCCAGCTACAATATGAACATAAATCCCTCCTGTTTTATTCTCCACTGTATCCTCAGTGCCTTCAATGTGTCTGGTACTAGTGGATACTCAATAAATATTTATTAAATTAGTAAATAAATTTGCATGTGTATTCACTATACTTCATAAAAACATGCATTTTAATACATTCTTAATATATATTTATTCAGTAAAATTCTTTAACATGTTCCTTTTAAAGTCATTTTTATTCTGTAAAATAAATAGCATTGTTCATTACTCTCAAATTGTGATATATTCATTATATAAAATGATACATCCATTGGCATTTGGGTAGTGCAGTAAAAATTTACTTTTATAGGTCCTAAATAAGTATTATAGTTACCTTTTATCAAGATGACTAGTATCAAAGTTAACCTATCATAACAAATCATATCAATATTAAATGTTAAACCAATTAATATTAAATCAATAAATATTATATTTTTTAAGGAAAATGATATATCCAATCTATTGTTCTTGAAAAGAGGTTTAAAATAGACCAGGTGATAGATCAGGTTAAGTCAAATTTGTACTCTGTATTTGACACATTCACATTTATAGAAGCAAATGGGAATACCTGAAGGACAAAGGAATGGGATTCTTAAAAACAAACCAGGATATTATTTATTTTGAAGCTGACTATTTGGGGGTTAATAGTCAACTAATGGAAAGAAACCCATGTTACTAATTCATGAGGCTAATCAACTTGCTGCATAAACTCCAGAGGTACATGGTTGCCCTTGTTCATTATTATTACCATTCCTATCCAGATAGCATTATCTTGTATTTTTAGGACATCACACTGTTCTCCAAGTGCATTCAGATTTACTTTTATCATCCTCTTTTCATGAACAGCATGTAAGCTTACCAGGACATTCTCCATGCCTATATTGCAGATGGGGAAATAAACATGCAAAGAGGTGGTGGTAGAGCCAGGGGTCTTCCAATCTCCTGGCAAGTGCAGGTTAATTCTGTGACAAAGCACAAGAGGAAAGCAACTATAATCTAGAAACCCAGTTCTCAGTTGACCATTTTCTTGGGTTAAGAGAACACCATTTAACAAAGGAAATTCTGAGTACCCTTTCTAACCTTGAGATGGTACCTACATTGCTCAAACCTTTTCTTATAGACTTTTGTACCTACTGTATTCACAACTGCTTTTCACAAGACTCAGTTACCAGGCTTAGCTATGGAGGAAGCCCTGAAAATAAACAGCTTACAAACTTAGAAACACAAGTTGGTCAGAATAATTGTCCATTTCTTCTTGCCAAAAGGATTAGTTGTAATACTATACCCCACATGGAAATGTATAGCCTCCTGCTTGTGGTGTAACCGTGTGGATATCTGGCAAATAGAGATTTCAACTCAAGAGAGAAAGTCCAAGGCACTCCCTGACATTGGGGAAAACTATGGAGGCAATGAGGTTTGCTTTGAAGTACCAGGTTTTCCTTTCTGCTTTTGTGCTCCTTGGAATATTTGCCATGTTATTCAAATACCCACTGCTTTCATATTTCTCCTGCTTTCACAGTAATCTCAATAAAGAATCTGTAATTCACTCTCATTATGGATTACTGGAAACAGCTGAAAATATCACCTCTACTGGGGTGTATATATTTCAACGTCTCATTTAGATGATTGGTACTTTAATTCTTGATGTATGGGATGCTAGGACCTCAACTGCAGGCTGGTGTGGAAGGGAACAAAGCCCAAAATCATGTAGGCTACAGGCTTGTGCAATTTACCTGCTCATCCTAGGGCTAGCACAACAGATATGTGGCCAGAGGTCAAAATTCCAGAGTCCAACTTGCCTTAACTAGCTGTTGATATCCAAGAGGAGGACAAGTTGGTGATTTCTTGGTCATAGCAATAATGAAGACAAGGCAGTGAATTTCTAGTTGGTAGCAATAGTCAAAGTCTTACAGATGGTTCCAAAGGACACTGTGATTCTATAGTGTCCACCTATTCAAGTAAGACTCCAGCCAGAAGCAGATGACATGAAAAGATCCGGCTCCTAAATGGAAAGGAGGGGATATTGCTAAGAACCAGACAGGCTATCAGAGTCCCAATAAAGTGGCCTGGAGATCAGAATAGGGTTTCACTTCTGATTTTAAAAACAAACAGAAAAAGTCCAGTCATAGAGAAATGGTATGTTATTCCAGGGTTCTCAAGAAGCATATGCCAAGACAGGACTAAATGAACAAGGATTTTATCAAGAGAAAACTGTGAAAGATAACAGGGAAGAAACTGGAAGACAGGGAGAGCTGTCACACAGGGAAGCAAGTCTGGGCCAAGCAAAGGAAAGAGGGGAAGAAGGTTGGGTGAAGCATCCTAGGACGTAGATTAGCCTAAGAAAAGTTTGGCAAGGCCAGGCCATAGGAGAATTACAGATTCAAAGTTGGGTATCAGAGGAGCCCTGTGTCAACAAGGAATAGACTTGCTGAGTATCCCTGCCACACTCAGTCATTGGCTGGGAGCAGCCCAATAAATATGGCCTCAGTTCCAAGGCAGCGAGCAGTGATCAGCTTGAGTCCTTGATCAGTTATGCTTCCTATAGTTGGAGATCTGTTCATTCTTGTGTCTGCCAGAAGGTGCCAGCCCTGTAGGATTTACAGAAGGTCTTGGCGAGGGACCAGGTAAAGACTTTATCAATATTAGTAAACCAAGACTCATTCTAGACCCTGCAGGTGGCCACTGTGCACCTTCCACCTTGGTGTGAGTTGGCCCAGGGATTGGAGGCAGCAAAACCAACAGATTGAAAATTCTCTGAGTGTAGGTAAACAGGTGCCTCTGTGTAAAGGTGCAACTGGAAATTATTAATCCTCCTTTCCCAAGCTTATGTAAATTGAGGAAAGGCTGACCCAGACCCAGGGACTTCAAATAAGAAAATTATAACTTGAAATTTTTCCAGCAAGATAATGGTAAACTCTTATCTAAATTTCACTGTGTCACTTACATCCTTCCAACACTAATCCTGTCCAGTGTTTTATGTGGTTCCCCCAACCTCTCCTTTTTTTTAAAATTTGTTTGTTTTATTTATTTATTTTTGGCTGCATTGGGTCTTCGTTGCTGCGTGTGGGCTTTGTCTTGTTGTGGCGAGTGGGGTCTACTCTTCGTTGCGGTGCGCGGGCTTCTCATTGTGGTGGCTTCTCTTGTTGCGGAATACAAGCTCTAGGCGCACGGGCTTCAGTGCTTGTGGCTTGCGGGCTTTAGAGCACAGGCTCAGTAGTTGTGGCACATGGGCTTAGTTGCTCCGCGGCACATGGGATCTTCCCGGACCAGGGCTCGAATCCGTGTCCACTGCAATGGCAGGCAGATTCTTAACCACTGCACCACCAGGGAAGCCCATCCCCAACCTCTTCTTAATCAGTAGTCTTCTGGCAGAACACTAAATACTATTAGTTGCAACACTATTAGTTGCCCCAGCTAATAGTGGAAGCAACATAATCTGCTTATTTCTCATACTGTTACTCTACTGTAAATAGTATTGCAATGCCAGTGTTTTCAACTCCAAAATAATTATCATATTTTCTAGTCCAAAGGTTTTAATAAAAATTATAATAGTAAGGAACAAATAGAATTTATGCTTTCCACCAATAATTATTGAGTACTTATAATGTGCAAGGGCTATTCTATGCCCTGGGGACTCAACAGTAAATTAGATAGAAATTATCTCTACTCTTAAGAAGATTACATTCTATTGGAGGAAAACAGTCAATAAACAAATATGCAAATTAATAAAAATAAAATATCTTGTATCTATATGAGATGATGGATGTTAACTAAACTTATTGTGATAATCATTTCACAATATTTGTAAGTCAAATCATTATGCTGTACATCTTGAACTTATATAGTACTGTATGTCAATTATATCCCAATAAGACTAGGAAGAAATCCAAAAAATAAATTCACGTCATAGAATAATAGAAAATAGAGAATAAAGCCCTAAAAAGTCATCTAGTCCAGTCCTCTAGCTTCAGACCAAAGTGACCCCCAAATTATGGAAGGTTGGTGGTTACCAACCCCAACCCCATTTGAATCCCAGGTGTGTCTTTTTTTAAGCTACTGCAACTATATTCTTAAAGCATATCCACCCAAGACCTGATGGATTTCTAGTCAATTTTTTGGTACTCTGAAGTCCCAGTTTCCCCAGTAATATCTCTGTAGAGATTCATTCCAGTGTGGAAACTCAGCTGCAAATACATCTATTTTCTCCCAGTAGAATCACAGCCTGACTCAACAGAATGCACCTTTTTGGGCATCTTCATTGCTTATTCCCACCCCACGTTTGTCTTTACCTACTCATTTTCTCATTTACTCCCTCTCTTATATTCGCCCCTCCCCCCCACCTTGCGCGCAGACTCACACTCACGCCACCAGTTACATAGACTCAAAATTTCACCTCATTTTCCTCTTCTTCTTAGAATCCCCATCTGCAGTGTAAGAATAGATCTTATAAAGTCCACCTTCTATGTGTCTTTTACCTGTCCCCACCTTTTCAATTGTATTTTTATTGTGGAGCACTTGTAGGCTCACAGCAAAATGGAGAAAAATGCACAGAAATTTCCGATATATTCCCTATCCCCACACATGCATAACCTTCCCATTATCAACGTCCCTGACCAGAGTGGTACATTTATTACAATCGATGGACCTACACTGACATATCATCACCCAAGATCCATAATTTACATTATGGTTAATTCTTGGTATTGTACATTCTGTGGGTTTGGGCAAATGTATAATGACATGTATCCACCATTATAGTATCATACAGAATAGTTTCACTGCCCTAAAATTCCTCTGTGCTCTGCCTATTCCTCCCACTCTCCCTATAACCCTTAGCAACCACTGATCTTTTTACTGTCTACATAGTTTTGCCTTTTCCAGAGTGTCATATAGTTGGAATCTTATAGTATGTAACCTTTTCAGACTGGCTTCTTTCATTTAAGATTCCTCCATGTCTTTTCATAGCTTGACAGCTCATTTCTTTTTAGCACTGAATAATATTCCATTATCTGGATGTACCATTGTTTATTTATATATTCACCTACTGAAGAACATCTTGGTTGCCTCCAAATATGGGCAATTATGAATAAAGCTGCTATAAACATCCATTTGCATGTTTATGTGTGGACATAAGTTTTCAATTCCTTTGGGTAAATACCAAGAAGCACGATTGCTGGATCGTATGATGAGTATGTTTAGCTTTGGAAGAAACTGCCAAATTGTCTTCCAAAGTAGGTGCATCATTTTGCATTCCTCTCCTCACCTTTTAACTCCTACTGCCAACAAGCTAGATCCAACTACTGTTATTTCCTAAACTATTGAAATGGACCTCTAACTGGCCAGCTAGACTAGTTTCCCTGTCACAGTATATACCCTGTACACCACTGCCAGGTTACCTTCCTGGGATGAGCCCATAAACACATTACTCCTACTCAAAATCCTTCACCACTTCTTCCTTCCTCTATTTTAATCACATGCAGGGTGCCTCCCAATATAGCTCAACCTGCTTTTCTAGTCTTACTTGCAACCATGTTCCAAATTAACTAAATTTTTTACAGTTTGATCTCTGAATAGACCCATCTTCATGCCTATAGCTATAGTTATTTTCCTGCTTGGAGTCTAAGCATCTTTCAAACCCGTCTTAAATCTAAACTCTTTCCTCCTGGGTCAGACTTTGTACCTGCTGAGGTTAACTCTGATTATGAGTCTAATGACAACAAAGAAAGGGTAGATTGGGGTAGATCTTGAAGAGAATAGTCATCCTGTTGCAAAGTTATTACAACATCTTTAAGCATCCTCAGATATGGAAGGTAGGCTGCTTCCACCATAAGAGAGGCTTAGAGTGACTCAAAAGTTCAAGATTCTCAGGTTTATTGAAAGACTTGATGAGGCTGGGGATTCCAATTATGTTATAATTCTGAAAGCTGCAAAAGTTAAATTTGTTCTGAGTTTCAACAAGGTTAGCCCCGAAGAATAAGAGATTCTTTTAGGGTCACCACAGAAGCTCTGCCTCTCTGACCATGCATTGAGCTGAGAGTCTAAAGACCAGAGCCTGTCATTTTCTTTCTTAAGTACTTCAGTTTGCTCAGAATAGCCATCCCTCCCCCTGACCTTTTGGTCATCTTTGTTACCACACAGGTAAGTGCAACAGCCACTTGTTCCTCCAAGGCACTTGCTTTAGTACGTACTTCCCCACAATCAAACATAGATGATAATACAGTTAGTTGTGATACCACCATTTTCCATGGATCACTGCATCCCAATTCACAATTGTCAAGGGGTTCAGCACTGCATTCAAGTTCAGGGACATGACCAAACCAACTCCCAAATCTCATTTTTGAGTGTGCATTTCCTTGGACCATTCCTGGCACCAACTTTTGTATCAGTCAGTATCCAGTCAGGAGATAGAAACCTCACCACTTATTTTAACATAAAGAATATAATATTAAAAATTGTTGGTGAGATATCAGAAACCCTAAAGGACAAAAAGAGAACACAGAATATCATAGAAGTAGCAATTGCTGAAGGAGCTACCACCTCCAGGCCTGAAGAGACAAAGGGGAGAGACTGGGATTATTGGAATTGAGAAGCTTAGAGGGAACTTGCAGAGCTGAGATGGTACCTCTGAGGAGGCTGCCAGCTGGCTGCTGTTGGTCTCTTTGAAGCAGCATAAATAAATTTGTTCTAGGAGTGTTGGAACAACTGTAACCCGGAACTAGCTATGGCACCAGCATTGCTGCCAGGGGGAAGACATAATGCTGCAGCAGTGCTGACAGGAACAGGAAGCAAACAGAAAGGAGCAAGTCCCTTCTTTTCCAGGTTCTAGACCCCCACCCCAAACAAGGAGCCAGCTGGCAAAGAAGAATGATGTTTGCAGAGTCCCAGGCCCAGCTTCATAAAGCAGAGCACGAAAGAACAGGTTTGATGAAAAGACAACCTACTGAATGGGAAAAAATGTTTGCAAATGATATGACTAGTAAGGGATTAATATCCAATATATATAAACAGTTCATACAACTCAACATCAAAAAAACAAACAACCTGATTAAAAAATGGGCAGAAGAACTGAATAGACATTTTTCCAAAGGGGAAATGCAGATGGCCAACAGACACATGAAAAGATTCTCAACATTGCTAATCATCAGGGAAATGCAAATCAAAACTACAATGAGATATCACCTCACATCTGTCAGAATGGCTATCATCAAAAAGAACACAAATAGCAAATGTTGACGGGGATACAGAGAAAAGGGAACCCTCATACACTGTTGGTGGGAATGTACATTGTTGCAACCACTGTGAAAAACAGTATGGAGGCTTCTCAAAAAACTAAAAATAGAACTACCATATGACCAAGCAATTCCACTCCTGGATATATACCCCCAAAAAACAAAAACACTAATTCAAAAAGATACATGCACCCCAATATTCATAGCCAAATTATTTAAAATTGCCAAGACATGGAAGCAACCTAAATGTCCATCAACAGATGAATGGATAAAGAAGCTGTGATAAATATATAATGGAATACTACTCAGTCATAAAAAGGACAAAATTTTACCATTTGCAACAACATGGATAGAGGACATTATGCTAAGTGAAACAAGTCATACAGAGAAAGATAAGTACTGTATGATATCGCTTATATGTGGAATCTAAAAAATACAACTACTAGTGAATATAACATAAAAGAAGCAGACTCACAGATATAGGGAACAAACTAGTGGTTACCAGTGGGGGGGAGGGGCAATATAGTGGTGGGGGAGTGAGAGGTACAAACTATTGCGTGTAAGATAGGCTCAAGGATGTACTGTACAACATGGAGAATATAGCCAATATTTTTTAATAACTGTAAATGGAAAGTAACATTTAAAAATTGTACAAAAATTTAAAATAATAAAATTTTTTTAAAAGAACCTGTTTGAGGTCAAGAGAAAGTAATAGTCAATCAGCCGGCATTCTTTAAACACATCTCAAATACCACTTCCTCCATAAAGGCTCTCTTAATTTACCCCTATATAAATGTGTGTTCTCTCTCATTTGAATCCATATAGTAACTTGGTTTCCTTTTGGTGTCACTTATATTTTTCCCTGCACTAGAGTTATGCCTGCACTTGTCTTCATCTCTCCCCTCTCCACCGTCCTTCTCCTCCATACACAAACACACACATGTTAGAAGATCAGTGAATGCTGGAACAGTAACCATTTCTCTCCACATCCCCTGTGACTTCTCAATAACTAGTTGTGTTTATTCACTGCTGAATCCCCAGTGCCTACAACTGGACCTGGCACGTAGTAGGTATACATATTTTAATGAAAGACTAAGTAAGTTAGTAAATGAATTTAACTGAATTGAATATCAGTCTAGGGAAATCAGGCTTGGATAACACTAGGGGGTTTTGAATATAGGAACGCCCTGGTTAAACAGTATGTCACTTGAGGAAATAAAAGAAAATGTCTTCTTTGTGGAGTGATTGGCCTAACTTCAAACTTAGGAAACTTCTCAGCATCTAATTCATTGCATTCCCCCACTTCTCCCCCTGACCATGTCAGAAGGGAGATGTACGCCAAAATCTCATGGACTTAAGTGGATCCAAATCCTGAAGCCAATTTCATATAACAAAATAAATAGAGAGAATGTATTTTGCAACCAGTACAAAAAACAAACAAACAAATGCATCTGGCATAGACTTGTCTGAAAAGTTAAGCATAGAATATTACATTCAAAACCAAAGAAGAATGGCTCCAAGCATTCCTGTGGAAAGAGATGAAGTCTGTTCCAAATCCCATGATACCAAAGAGTACTTCTGGCAGATGAATTTAATCACTGTTCTGTGTTACTAATAAGAAAACGCTTAGAAAGGGGTCATCGAGTTAAATCAACATTTACTTATAGATCTCCTACTGAATACCCAACCCTCTACTGGGTGTTGAGGAAGATAAAATTTTAAGTACATGTGATGGTCCATGATAGGAAATATGAAATCTGTCTAACAGAGATAAGAATTAACACTCATGAGACAATGAGCACACCACCCCAGAAGTCTACAACGTTACATAGTGTGGGACGTCGTATTTGATTTATGGGAACTCAGCAGCAAAGTGTTCAGGTGCTAGGAAGCCTTCTTGAGGAGAGTAAAGTTTGTTCAGGGTTTCGAGATGCATAGGACTTGTACAGACCAAAAGGAAGTGGAAGAGTTCCCCCACTCCTGATTTCAGAAGCCTGTGCCAGGAAGGAGCATGATCACAGACAAAGAGATGAGAAGGAGTGGGGTGTACGTGATGGACATTAAGGGTGCCAGACATCCTAGCAGACAGGGTATGTGCAGGGAAATGGTGGGATGAGTAAAGCAAGGCAGAGCATGCGTGACAGCAGGAAGTAACCGTCAACTCCTAAGGAGGAACACGACATAATGGGTGGTTTAGGAAGATTAATTTCCTGAAGTCATTTGAGGTCCCAACTTCAGAAGAATGGCCTCTGAGAAAGAGCAAAAGAAATCACTTTGCTGTAAAGACTGGCACAACATTGTAAATCAACTATACTTCAATTAAAAAAAAATTTTTTTTTAAAAGAAAGAAAGGAAGGAAGGAAGAAAGAAAAAGAAAGAAAGAAAGAAAGAAAGAAAGAAAAGAAAGAAAGAAAGAAAGAAAGAAAGAAAGAAAGAAAAAGAAAGAAAGAAAAAAGAAAGAAAGAAGGAAAGAAAGAAAGAAAGAAGAGAGAGGGAGGGAGGGAGGAAGGAAGGGAGGAAAGAAAGACTGCTAACAGCAGAAGAACTCCACAAAAAGAATGGAGTTGAGCCTAAGTTCATTCAACAGGGCAGGGTGGTGCCAAGATGAGGTCGTCACTGAAGAAAGGAACGGGAATCCTGCCATTCTGGCCCTTCAGCCTTCCTGACTGAACACTTTTCCTCCAAGTGACCCAGGGCCTCCTCTTGGCTAACCTGAGGGTTCAACTTCAAGGTGATGCACCATAATATCTTGTTATTGAAGAAAACTTCCAGGAAAGAGAAGCTTAAACTTTTTCCCTGTCTTCCTCTTCTATCCCTGGGGTAAGCCAAGCAGAGCTAGGCATCGGCCCAGGCAAGGGAGTAAGGGAATATCTCTGTGATCAGAGCGGACCCGGAGATGCGATGGAATGAATCCCAGGGGTCTAGAATCAGAGTAAAGCAAGGCCTCTGGCTACAGTTATGGGTCCCTCAAGACTCCCTTAGGTTCAGCAAAATACAATAATGAGAATTACAAGATATAAAGTAAGCTGGACAATCTCCCCAAACCCTCACATGTTCTGCAATAATCGGCTTGTCTGTCAAGCATCAGCACTTCTCACATCTTATACAAGATTGACAGTAAATTTTCTCATTCCCCCCACCCTCCAAAAATTCTAGTCTCCTGCCCAGAGAAGCCAGACAACAGGCAGCCTGTTCAAAACACTTCTGCTCTGTTTGGTATTCAAACTGTGAACCACGTATGGAATTTGAAAAGTGGAGTACTGAAGTCTATAAAGGTTTAAGACTAATTCTTACTTATACAGATGTTTCAGCTTATGCTTCAGAGGCTCCAAAACAATAGAGGTCTCTCCCCAATAGTTCCCTTGACCCAGAAGAGTGGATCCTATTCTGGAAGACACTTCCTCAGCAGCCACTCCTCACACTGGGGTCCCATCGTGCCTCTAGGCAGCCCTATTGGACAGGATCTAATATGACCCCATGTTAGCTCACCTTGGGTGGCTCACATCTGGCCCTCAGGAAACCCTTACACGTGCTTTGTCTCAACAGCTCTGGGAGTGCAGGCCAAACCCAGCACAGCAGCAACTGTCCTTCATAGCTAGCCAGTCAGAATCTCATCCTCTAGATTTCCCAGGTAGGAAAAAGGTAGACAAAGTCCCCTCAAGCCTCCAATGTCTCTCCAAGTGGTCGGATGGAGCCCCTACTATGCTTGTGGCAAGAAGCAAGTCTTCTGATCCAGTCTCTTCATGGGATGGGAAAGGAACACGCAGCACGCCAACAGCTCTTTACAAAGAGATTCATTTCAAGATTCTATCTCAAGCTTCACTTTCTTTGTTTATTTTGTTATTATTTTTATTAAAATGTACTTAATTTACAATGCTGTGTCAGTTGCAAGTGTACAGCAAAGTGACCCAGCCATGTACACACATACGTATATTCCCTTTCAGGTTCCCCCTTGCTGCATAGGAGGTCCCTGCTTTCTGCCTATTTTGTATATAGCAGTGTATATATGTTAACCCCAAACTCCTAATTTATCTCTCCCCCCACCCCGTTATCCCCTTTGGTAACTATAAGTTTGTTTTGTATGTCTGTAAGTCTATTTCTGTTTTGTAAATAAGTTCATTCGTATCATTTTTTTAGATTCCACATATAAGCGATACCATATGATATTTGTCTTTTTCTGTTTGACTTCCTTCATTTAGTATGATAATCTCTAGGCCCATCCATGTGACTGCAAGTGGCATTATTTCATTCTTATTTAAGGCTCAGTAGTATCCCATTGTATATATATATACCACATCTTCTTTATCCATTCATGTGTTGATGGACATTTAGGCTGCTTCCATGTCCCAGTTATTGTAAATAGTGCTGCAATGAACATTGGGTTCCATGTATCTTTTCAAATTAGAGTTTTTCTCCAGATATATGCCCAGGAGTGGGACTGCAGGATCATATATTAACTCTATTTTTACTTTTTTAAAGAAACCTCCATACTGTTCTCCATAGAGCCTGCACCAATTTACATCCCCACCAACAGTGGAGGAGGGTTCCCTTTTCTCCACACCCTCTCCATCAAGCTCTGCTTTCTTGATGCTCTTATACTTTCAGTTGCATCAGCTGAAACTTCCAATTTAACTTGGCTCTCAGCAGCCAAATTAAATCAACTTTTGGACATCAGGGTCACATAGGTTAAGGAAGATCCTCTTAAGCAGTTTAAATATATTTGTGTTGTCTTTAGCTTATATTTTCTATCTTTGAAAAGGTTTAGTAGGATTTATTCACAGATAAATTAAGAGATTCACAGAATGTCAGAAGGACTTTAGTAATAGTTCAATTTGCTATATTACAGAGGGGAGATCTGAAGTCTTGCAAGAATTATCACAAAATATACAACCAAAGGGGTTAATCACTATTTACTATATTGATATTAGAGAAGAATATGAATATGTTTAGGTGTTCTAGGAACGCAGGACTGGCTTCCATTTCATACCACATAACCCACTGTGCTAGACACTGCTTAGTGATGGTTGGCATATTGACCCTCCCCCAGTGGGCTCCCTCCTGCATCCCAAGGACCGGAAGGCTCAAAACTACATTTCTAAGACTTCCCTGCAGTTAGAGCTTGGATACAACTTAGGTTTTTCCATCAAGATAGACATCTGTGCTTGGAAGGCGAAGGGAAGCAGAGGCTAAATTTATGTGATGTGTTTATGGGCAAACATGTTCCAGCAGATGTGTTTATATCAGCCAAACTCCATACCTCACCCTGTGGAGGCATCTGTGGTGGCAGCAGGAGTTTCCTGCCCTTTGGGTGGATGCTCTAGTGGTCTGACCTTATAAGGCTCATGGCAGCCTCCTGGTTTCTGTTCCTCCGGCCCTTCCATCTATTGCAAGCACCTAATTTCCTGTGCTATATCCCTTTCATTGTGAAATAGAATGTTTTCTGCTTCCTGTACTAAATCATGAGTGATATGCATATAAGCCATAAACATAAAATCTTAAAGACAGAAGGACCTTCTTTGAGGCATCAACTCTATAATCAGTCAGCAAATCCCCAAATATCTACTTCCTAAATATCTCTTATGTCCAGTCTCTATGCTCCTTTCCCCTGACATTGCTCTAATTTAGGTCCTCCACAGCTCTGCCTAGACTATTGAAATAACCTCCTGACTACTTGATTGTAGTCACTGCCCATTCTAGTTTCCATGTGAATCGGATCTTTTCTGATCTTATCACTTCCTTGTTCAAAATTCTTGAATGGATCACCATAACCTAGAGGATGGTATCCAAACGCTTGAGTGTGGCACTTCAATACCCTTCATAATCTGGGCCCTGCCTGTTTAATTCATCTGCTATTCCCGACACCTTATGGTTCAGCAACACTGAGCTAATTGCAGCTCGCTCTATCATGTTCTCTTACTTTTTTGTGTATTTGCACATATTTTTCTCTGTGGCTGTTGTATGTTCCTTGCCCATCGTCTACCCAGCAAGCATCTATTCTTCCTTCAAGACTCAGCTCTCTTCTTACTTCCTCTTGAAGTCTCTCTCATTCTTCTCCCAGGTGGACCTAGATGTTCTGGCCTGAGTGCCAGCACTCCAGTGAATTACACTTCCATTGTGATTTTGATCATCTCTCTCCATTAGACTGCATGTTTCTAGATGGAAATACTGTGTCTTTGCATCTTTGAACCCCCAACAGACTGCTATAAGGTATGACATATGGTAGGTACTCAGAGAAGTGGAAGGAAGGGAGGGAGGGAAGAACAGGAAGAAGAAGGTATACGGAAGCAGGAAAGGTGGGTACAGAAATGAGACAGAACCAGAGACAAAATTAAGTGACTTTGCAATTCTGTCCTTTGAGTTCACTACTTTTACAAACGTATCATCTCCAAGAGTTAGCTCACCTCCTCAAATCAGGCCCTCCTAAATTTCCAGAAAATTAAGCTGTTTTTTTTCACTGTTGGCACAACAAAACCTTTCATTATAGTCCAGGTGCATAGCCTTTGTTTATATAGTCTATACTTCCAAAGCAAAAAGAAATAGAAGAACCATTGTTCCTCTGATCTCCCAGGGGTTTCACTTTATAGCTTTACTGACCATATCAGTTATTGTTTTAATTTTTGGAACCAGGACCAGTGATCTCATTGTTTCCCTTACCCCGTTCCTTTCTTCCTCTGTTCCCCGCTCCCCCTCCCCATTCTCCTATCCCTACCACACTTAGCCCTTCTCTTCCAGGTTGTACCAGGGCTCTACATCATGAAAAATACAAGGAAAAAGGACTTTTTACTTTAAGAAAAATAACTTCTCCCCCTTTCCCAATTTTTACATCAAAAGACGTTATTAAAAGCCATCTCTTCTACGTTTTGAGAACTGCAAGTTCTCTGGGGAAAGAAGGTGGTTGTTTAAGAGTAAGTCCCCTTAAAGTCAAACATTCAAGATAAGTAGGGGTGATTTGGTACAGTGGATTTTATGTAGAAGGCTTGAGTTCTTGTTCCAACTCTTTTACTTGTTAGCTCTGAGACCCTGAAGAACTAATTTCTAAACTTCTTGGAGTGACAATTGTTTCATTTGCAATTGAGAGGATTAGATTGATGATTTCCAAGGTCCTTCCTGCTCTGGGGTTCACTGGCTCTGCTATTTTTGGCATCTTGAATAATCAGAAGAAACCAGATTTAGTGTCTTACTAGAGCAAAAGTGGTAAACATAATGAGCATAAACTCTTAACATGCATCTATGTCTTCTTGTGTTAAGGTGAGGATCCTGACATATACGCCTCACCTGGTTATTTCTACTCAAAAATTTTAAGCATTCAAGGAAACTCTTCTGAAAAAGCTCCTCTAGATCCTCCTGCAGATGACCATGGTGAAGGGATTGGCCATCGTCGGTGCTGGTGTCAGTGGCTTGGCCTCCATATGGTGTTGTCTGGAAGAGGAGCTGGAGCCCACCTGCTTTGAAAGGAGCAATGATGTTGGAGGCCTGTGGCAATTCTCGGTGAGTAGGACAATAGAAGGTAGATGGGACCTACTGTACATCATAGGGAACTCTGCTCAATATTCTGTATTGACCTAACTGGGAAAATAATTTGAAAAAGAATAGATAATTGTGTATGTATAACTGAATCACTTTGCTGTACACCTGAAACTAACACAACATTGCTAATCAACTGTACTCCAGTACAAAATAAAATTTTTTTAAAAAGAGAAGAAAAAAATAGAAGGGTTACACTGCAAATCAATCTTGATCAGTTCCAATTCAGACTTGGGAGGTAGGTCACAATGACCTACTTCATTTTCAGATCTGGAAAATAAAATCTTATCTCTCCCATCCTACTAAAGTCCTATCACTTAAAACTATTTCGCACCAGCAAGGCTTATCCTGGAGAGAACTTTCCAACTCATTAAACATTGTCACCTATGTGGCACAGTCCAAATCTCTAGGCAGTAAAGGGGTCAATAATTAACAGAAAAACCATACCACTGCCTCCCCATGTAACTGAAAGATTCTATTCCTATTGCTCTTAAATCCTGAGAACATGGGTGTGCTGGTGCGGGGCAGGGGGATGTAAAAAAGAAAAACCTAGACTGGGGTCAGAGGTCTCAACTTGGAATTTTTAAGCAAATAAGTTTCAGGAAAGTCACTTTTTCCTTTCTGGACTTCAAATGCTCATTAGTCAAATGCAGAAGTTGGAAATTAAGTTACCTCTAATCTGCCTCCCAATTCCAATAGGATATGATTTTATAATTAACTCATGTCTATTGGGTACACATTATGTTATTATAAATGATGATTGTACGTGTGGTGTGTGTGGTTAGTAAATACGCTGTCAGGCCAAATCCAGAGAGAAAAATGATTATCTCTGCCATTCAGGCTCATTGCTGGAGAAAAAATATAATCAGGAAATATTCATTATAAACACAATTTTTACATTTCAAAAGCCAGGTTTGGGGAAACTTCCAGCTTTTCTGTCCTGAAGTTCCCAGCAATTAGGATTGGATGTAGATGATACCTATTTGGCTTGAAGACATTATATCCACATGATTTATATTGTAACCACAGTCTGTCCTCATATCTGTCACTGCCCAACCTGCAACAACAGGTTGCTCTGGGGGTCATAAAACTCTGAAAATATTACATGAGATATAGATCATTAATTAGTATTTTCCATTAGGAATAATCAGGAGCTATTTTTTATTAATTCAATTTTTTAATTTACATTTGCTCAGGGAGATACCACCAGCTTAGCCTAAATCAAGAAATGGTTGTTTATTATCTTATTAGCAACAATTAAATGCTGCTTGAGTATCTATTTTTACAGAGTTTTGTACTAAGTCCTGGGATGACAAATATGTGACATAATCACTATACATAAATGATTTCTACTTCATTTGGTATAGCAAGTCTTAATATAGGTCCACAATCCTTGACAGAAAATGATCAAAAACTCATTTAGTAGCAAAACCTGTCCTGAAGTCATATGGTCAAGAAACATGATTGAATTGCACCAGATCTCACTAGGACTATTATGGATAAAAACCCCAAAATCTACAAATTCTAAAACATATTTGGTCCTAACAGTTCAAACAAGAGATTATAGAACTTTACAACAAGACAGCCCTTGGTGACTTTGAACTAAATAAACAAGTGCCTTGAGATTTAGATGAGGCTGGACTACTAGAATATTAGCAAGTCAAAAGAAACTTCCTACAGGGATAGCACTTAGTTGAGACTTGAAAGATGTTCTTGGACAAGAAAAGTAGAGAACCATTATGTGACACAGCTCCAGAGAGTGGCATTCTCAACAGGGCAGAACACAACAGTGTGCCAGTATCAGGTGGGAAAAAGGGGCTGCTGGTCACCCTTCTAGATAGGGGTGACCAGCAATCCATGAAAGGCACAGAAGAAGGCAATGAACATGGTGTATCCAGGAATCTGTGAGTCAACCAGTGCAGCCAGATCTGAAAATTTATTTAAAGAAGCATTAGATGATAGATCAATAAGATGCAAAGTCAGACTCTGGGTTATCCACAAGAGGGGAATGTCTCTTTTCCATAAAGTCACTGTGCATAAGCAGAATTATACTCAAAAGCCCTATGGGGATGTAAACATATACAAATATTCTAAATTTTAGCCCTCTCCATACACCCCACCCCTTCCTTATTTTCTAAGAAAAGTTGCTTGGTACGCTGCATGATCAGAGAGGAATTTTTGAAAAATGTGTTACATAAGCTTTCATCTTGCAAGTCCTGTTAGGCAGAAGGTATTCCAGAAGAGAGAAACTTGATAATTCTGAACTTTTCACAGTGTGCTTTTTCTGTAAAATGAAAACCAAATGGAGTTTAAATACTAGCAGGCTGAATGTGAGCATGTCTTAGGTTTAACGTACTCCAATATAGGACCTCATGACCTCTAAAGATTTTATTGTTGCTGTAATAAGAGGTTGCTCAACAAGCCATGTACAATAGGTCAGTATCACTTTGATTGCAAAGGGGAAAATAATAGAACCAGAACTATCTGAACTTTTGTTTCACTCATTCATTCATTTATTCATTCAGCAAATAAATATTTGAGTTCATTATGCATAGGGTACTATGTTAGGCATAGCTGCATATAAGAAGTACAGCAGGCAGACAGTATTCTAAAAGCAGAGAGAAAAGAAGTACTAGAATAATCATAATCCAAATGAATAGAACAGAGTATGATTAGGGCAGTAAAGACAATTAGAGCTTGGTGGAATGACTTCCAATTGGTGGGAGGGAAGACAAGGAAAGGCATGAGAAGGGAGACAGCTTTTAAGCTGGACACTGAGGGTATATTTAGACAAGCAAAAATGGGACTTGATAAGCAGAGATGGAATATCAAAGACCATCAAGGCAGACTGCTAAAATGCATGCACAATAGTCTTGAATTAGCCTCTGACCTTGCCCTCAATTGCCTTATGTTCTAGTGGGGATGATGGGAGATGGACACAGTTATAACCCAAGACAGACAGTGATAATGTGCCCCATAGCTGCTTGGCATCTAGGTCTAGGACAAGCTCTCTCAGCCAGAGGCAGAGTCTGAGCTTAATTTCCTCCTTTACTGGCTCAAACCACCCCACATATTGAAATAATGAAAATGTGAGCTCTCTGGAGCAATTGTCTGTTGTTATATAATACTTCTGTTTTCCTTTGTTTGGAGAACATCCTTTTAGGGAAAATTCCAAGGAGCTGTAGGGCACGTACTCTTCTCTCCTCATGTTACAATTGGCTGGAGTCCAGGGATGAAAGAGCAGGGATTCATTAACGATGGAAATAATGTGAGGTCCTATCACCTTTGTTTCCCGGAGCAGAATGTTACATTTTTTTAAACCAGTCCGCAACCCGCAGTTCAGCCCTCCTTTCAGTGGGCAGCTGAGAAAGCTCCTTCTCACAACCATCAACAAAAGTTACAAGCTATGCGTGAATGGTACAGACTCAAACATGAGACCCTTCCAAGCATGAGCCTTCACCCTTTTTCTGACCTTAGCAGAAATTTCCAAGAGAGGTTTTAAAAAATTTTAAATCTCTGAGCTTCGCTATTATGAGAAATACAGCAACCATGAGTAGAGGAGGCTTTTGTCATGTAAGAGGAAACAGTGAGGCCTGAGGCAGCCCATCAGAGACACAATCCTTTCATTCGGGGTTGTTGGGCTGGAGGGAAGTAGATGTCTTGAATCCAGGAGCAATACAACATTCCATCCTTTTCCTTCATTTCATGAAAGTTCCTTCAGAATATGGGGAAAGAGAGGCTGCCAGCTTTTAGATGTACTTTCAAGGCAGCACATTGTGTGAATTTTTATCCTGTTCTTGAAACAGAGAGGAAATGTTTATTTTGAAGTTAGCCTTCAACTGCTCCTCAAAAGAAGCCACTTTTCAGTTACACAGAGGTTTCTGGGGTTTTTTTAACATCTTTATTGGAGTATAATTGCTTTACAGTGGTGTGTTAGTTTCTGCTGTATCACAAAGTGAATCAGCTATACGTATACATATATCCCCATATCCCCTCCCTCCCACCCTCCCTATCTCACCCCTCTAGGTGGTCACAAAACACCAAGCTGATCTCCCTGTGCTATGCAGCTGCTTCTCACTAGCTATCTATTTTACATTTGTCCATGCCACTCTCTCACTTCATCCCAGCTTACCCTTCCCCCTCCCTGTGTCCTCAAGTCCATTCTCTACATCTGCGACTTTCTTCCTGTCCTGCCCCTAGGTTCTTCAGAACCTTTTTTTTTTTTTTTTTAAGATTCCATATATGTGCGTTAGCATGCAGTATTTCTATTCCTTTTTCTGACTTATTTCACTCTCTATGACAGACTCTAGGTCCATCCACCTCACTACAAATAACTCAATTTTGTTTCTTTTAATATTCCATTGTATATATGTGCCACATCTTCTTTATCCATTCATCTGTCAATGGACACTTAGGTTGCTTCCATAACCTGGCTATTGTACATAGTGCTGCAATGAACATTGGGGTACATGACTCTTTTTGAATTATCGTTTTCTCCGGGTATATTCCCAGTAGTGGGATTGCTGGGCATTATGGTAATTCTATTTTTAGTTTTTTAAGGAACCTCCATACTGTTATCCATAGTGGCTGTATCAATTTACATTCCCATCAACAGTGCAAGAGGGTTCCCTTTTCTCCACACCCTCTCCAGCATTTATTGTTTGTAGATTTTTTGATGATGGCCATTCTGACCAGTGTGAGGTGATACCTCATTGTAGTTTTGATTTGCGTTTCCCTAATGATTAGTGACGTTGAGCATCCTTTCATGTGTTTATTGGCCATCTGTATGTCTTCTTTGGAGAAATGTCTATTTAGGTCTTCTGCCCATTTTTGGGTTGGGCTGTTTGTTTGTTTTTTTTTTTTTTTATATTGAGCTGCATGAGTTGCTTGTATATTTTGGAGATTAATCCTTTGTAAGTTGCTTCATTTACCAGTATTTTCTCCCATTCTGAGGGTTGTCTTTTCATCTTGTTTATGGTTTCCTTTGCTGTGCAAAAGCTTTTAAGTTTCATTAGGTCCCATTTGTTTATTTTTGTTTTTATTTCCCTTTCTCTAGGAGGTGGGTCAAAAAAGGATCTTGCTGTGATTTACGTCATAGAGTCAATTACACAGAGGTTTTAAAATAAGATGCCAAGATTTAACACAAGTTCTAAGGCTTCTTATTTCCTCTGTTTCTTTGGTGAGGAGTGAATACCACTAACTGGTGAGTTCAGGAAACCCTCAAGCACAGAATTCATTTAGAATACAGAAGTAGTTCTCAGGTGTGGTCCCTGGACCAGCCGCGTCAGCAACACGTGGATCTGTCAGAAATGCACATTTTCAGGCCCCACCCCAGACAACTGAGCCAGAAATTCTGAGGTGGGGCCCCGGAAGCTATAGTCTAAGGAGCCCTTCAGGTGAATCTGATTACCCTGGGAAACGACTTCATTTAGAAGGTTCTGTGGCTGGTGAAGAGTTCATTGAATTCCATATAGCCAATCAAATAGGCTAAAAGCCACAGCCTCCATTGGACTATTTAGTTATGTTTTTGAACATAAGTATGAGATCAGAACCAGTGTTTTGACTGGAAAAAAAGAAAAAAGAAAAAAGAAAACTCTATGGAACTATAAACACAGAGCTAAACACGGGGTAATTAGAGTAAAAGGACCAAGGTGGAGGGTTTACCAGTTCTGTGCCACGTGCTATCCTGAAGGCTTTCCTTTCCATATCTTACAGAAAGCTGTCGATTTTTTTCATGTTTTTTTAATACATTAAGAAGGTTTTTAATATATTAATATTCAACTGAGCATTGAATATTCACTGAGGGGAATGCCATTCTTGGTTTCCCTTTTAAGCTTATTATTCTCCCTAGGACAATGAAGAAGAAGGCAGAGCCAGCATTTACCAGTCTGTATTCATCAACTCATCCAAAGAGATGATGTGCTTTCCAGACTTCCCATACCCTGATGATTACCCCAACTATATGCACAAAAGCAAGCTCCAGGAATACATAAAGACATTTGCTCAAAAGAAGGATCTTTTAAGATATATACAGTTTGAGGTAAGGGCCTTATAACTTGTGCTGTTGATATCAATATGTTTATGGATTAGAGGAGAAGCAGGGATACATCACTGTATCCTAGAAATCAGAGTCAAATGTTTGGACATCTCGCCAATCAAGTGTTGGTTCAGATTATAAAGTATTCATGAATTGTTTTTGTTTCCCCTTAAAACACGTTCTTCACTAGCCTGTAAGAGCTTTTAAAACACCATAGAAAATGCTGGAGGCAGCTGTACCAGCGTAGTGCACTTTCCACCCTCATACACTTATGTTTTAGAAACAACCCCAAAGTCTCTAGGTTGTATTTCGACTTCTGTAGGTTCAATGTCAAGGAGTTATGGTTCCAATAAATGTGGCATTCATTAGAAATGCTGCCATTATGAAGAGAGCAACAATGTAAATGAATGATTAAAATAGTCATTGCCCTCATTCTTCACCCACTTATTTCCTTAGATAGGAGCCTTAGGAGTTATGGCATAGAGGCATTGTCTCTGTAAATATCAGTAATACTTTACAGTTGTTTGAACTCAACCTCAGTTCATTACTGTTAAATGCAAAACACATATATGTAGTGAGAAAAATAAGCAGCAGAATTATGAACTGGGATTTTAATTAATATAATTTTATTTAATTATCTAATTATTATTTAAAATAATTTTACCTATATCAACATAATAGTCATACAATGGAAGTGACTAATATTTCCAAGGGATAGTGTCTATACATTGCAAAACAGATATCAAGGATTGAAGCCTGAGATAATCCCATATTTATGGAGTAGATAGAAGAGAAGTCCAGAGAGGAAGAAGCCATGAATGTCAGTGGAGGGTGGCAGTAAGCAAATGACATGGCACCTTTCATAAGAATACTCAGTGTAATTTACCCCAAATCTACTAACTAGGTGTCAAGAAAGTAAATATACCCCAGTGAGCAATTTTCCTTTTGAGATGTGAAGCTTCACAGTGACTCCTATTTTGATGCCATTCCATATAATTCTCAATGACCAGGAGAGCACATAATTATTTTCTCCACAGAAACACTGCAAGGAAACACACAAAAAAACCATAGGATTGTAAATAGAAGGAATTTCTTTCTGGTTTTCTTTAAGACCCTGGTTACTAGTATAAAGAAATGTCTCAGCTTCTTAGTCACTGGCCAATGGGAAATAGTTTTGGAAAAGGATGGGAAGCAGGAATCTACTATTTTTGATGCTGTAATGATTTGTTCAGGACATCATATATACCCCAACCTACCAATGGATTCCTTTCCTGGTACATTTGGAAAATATGTAATAATCTGGGGATTTATACACAAACATCAAGGACTGAAATAGAGCTTTCCACAGATTGTACATAATGATTGTTCTTAACGTTCCAAATATTTCAAAACAAAATTTTTAAGTGTGACAATATGTGAAATATAGTAATAATTGCCCTATACTGAAAGAATCAAGGACTTGCAGGTCAGAGATTAGATGAAAACACAGGTCTGTAGAGAGGAAACCTGGGTTTTAAAATTTCTATATCCACATTTTGCAAATTAACTTTAGAAATCACAGTGAGTGTGGGGGTGAGTGTGTGAGGGGGGTGTGTAGGTACACATTGCATTACTCTACAAAAGTGGCAAACAGCAAATAGATACATTACACAAGCCACCTTCCTTCCTTCTTCCTTCCTTTCTTCTTCCTCCTTCTCTTCTTTCCTCCCTCGCTTCTTTATCTTCCTTCCTTCCTTATTTCCTTCTTTCTTTCATTCCTTCCTTCCTCCCTTCTTTCCTTGCAACAGGAACACATGTCCCCTCAAAAATATTAGCACTCACACCTCAAGGCATGATGTTCATAAGGCAAGGTAATTAAAAGGTAGAGATTAAGGGAGAACAGAAGATTGAAACCATTAATGCTAAGAGGTGGTATATTTAGGGGTTCTGAGCATAGAACACCTAGGCTCAACTCCTTATTCTACTAGATCCTTACCATGTGACCCTAGACAAGTCACTTAACTTCTTTGCCTGAATTTCCTGGCCTTTTAAAATTGAGATAATACTAGTTACTACCATTCAGAGCTGTTATCAAGATTAAATGGCTAAGACATGTAAACCCTTTAGCAGAGGGCCTAGCCCACAGTAAGTACTCAATAAATACTATTATTATTACCAAATATAAGTTCAAATACCTTAAGGTATTTTTCTAAGGCTCTAAAAGTAATTAGTTAGGGATTTAGTGTCAAAAATCACTAAAAGGATAAGTGCATTTCAATTAGGGAAATTTTTTAAATTAAGACTGCCAATAGAATTAAAAATAAAACATAGCAAAAAAAAAGTGAGTCAATCATTTCTTCTGAAAATCAACTCAAACCACTCCCCATGTTCTGTTTAGGCCTAGACCAGTTTCAAGGCCACTACCTCCACAGCCGGGACTATAAGGGCCCAGAAGTGTTCAAGGGGAAGAGGGGCCCGTGACTGGCCTGGGAAACTCAGGATGTGACATTGCTGTTGAGCTCAGTCATCTGGCTACACAAGTACATGATATAAAAGGTTTGGGGAAATACACCTAGAGTATGGCTGTGCTACTACAGCAATAGCCCAAGCACTGAGGATGGTATTTACCATGTCATACCACAAGGAATCTACCTGCTGTATATGCCCATTAAATCAAGGAGGACTTGAGACATTCTCCCTGTGAAGAAAGGTAAGGTGGCCCATGCTAGTAAGGAAGTATAATCTGCTGGAACCAGAGGTAAGGGCATGTGCATGTGTATATATGTAAATATGCATTTTTTGTTTTAATTTTATGTTCTGATCACCTCCAAGCAAACTGGTTGCTAGTCAAGCTCTGCTTTTATTTATTTAATAGTATTTCTTATCACCTATCATGCAACAGTACTGTGCCTACCACTCTGAAGTTCTGGAAGATACACAAGATTTAGGTCTTACTGTTGTTTACCCATTTAACAGCCAGTGCTCAACAAATATCAGGCACTTCTTATGTGTCAGCACTGTGTCAGACTAGAAATAAACCCAGAAATAAGTCAGACCACTTCTTGACTTCAAGGAGCAATAGATAGGTGGAGGTAGAATGACAGGTACACAGACCATCACAAGAGGAGGCAATGAGACCGGTGATATTAGGTGTGGCAGTAGCAGCACCGTGAATAGAGAATCGAACTTAGCCTGGATGAAGTTGTCAAAGAAGGCTTCCTAGAGGACTCCACGATGAATCATACATGACCAATAAACCCAGAAGTACTTAAAATATTTTTAAGGAAATAGGCGCTCAATAAATAAATTCTTAAATGGATGTTTACAAAATACCTCAGGATTTTTTAAAGTCAAATTCCCTTGGGTTGTCACAAAAATGATAAAATAGACAAGCAGCCAGGCTTGTCTCAGGCTGAGGCAGCTGCCACAGTTTGGAATGTCTAGCAGAGGTCCTGGAGTGGGTGTGCAGGGAGGACTGGAAAAGGAGACCAGGCACAGAGAACAGAATTAAATCCCTGGCATCTCCTCAACCTAATTTCAGCTAGGGATTTAGCTGCATTTCCCCCACTCAACTCAGCAACTACTACCACCCACCACCACTGGGGCTCACTGGATTGACTGACCTTTATTAGACCTACCATCTTAGTCCTATGAGTCTGCAAAGAGTAAACTTATCACAGTTGTATACAGAGCCCTCTTATTCCAAGATGTCACTTTGTTGTTCTTTCAGCACCTATGTACTCGTCTTCTGTGGTGGAGAGAGAGACGGTAGTTCTGCCTCTATCTAGTTTCAATCATGGACTATTCATCTTGACCCACCTCTTTAAAAGTGCTCCTACCTGGATATTAAGGGAAATGTATGGAGATGTCCATAGAATTGTGTTGTATTTGCTTAATACTTAAAGAGTGATGTTGAAATCTATGTTGCCTCCCCCACCAGGTCATTATCAGCACCAGAAATGGTTCCTGGGTCATGAATCAGATTTGGGATGACGGCTATCCTTGGGACGTAGTGTATGTTACCCGCTTTGCATTCTTTCTCCGAAAGCCCTTCCTTCATCTGTCTCTGACTGGTTATATGTCAAGGAGATGAGCACGTGGTTTAAGCATGAGAACTACGGCCTGATGCCTTTAAATGGTACTACAAATAATACATATTTTATTATTCAAAAAAAAAAGGAGCACTGGTTTAAGTTGAATTCTTTCTCTCTAGGTCTTGCTTTAGTGGCCTCATTGAGGCTGGTGGAATTAAATTAAGGACTGCATAGGTGACATGGTACACTCAGAGACCATGAATGGAATGAAAATCTTATTGAAATTAGTCTAGTAGGAAAAGGAGTAAGAAAGAATACAAAATGGGAATGGATCAGGCCGCTAGATCACCCTGACATGCAGGGTTCATTTATGGTTGCTACAAACCATAGCACAGAATTTTGAGGGCTGAGCCAAATCATAAATGGCTTTATTGAGGAATATCTTGTCCATGTTTATGGATGAATAGGGATAGCAATAATAAGACCTACTCCTCAAGACTGTTGTGGTATTCAGTAATATTTAAAATGTAGGAATTACTTTGTGAACTATAAAGCTTTACAAATATCAGCTCTTATTAATGTCTTCTAATAGGCTTCTGAGAAGCAATTAACAAAATAGTGTTAATCAACATGTCTCAGCAAGTAGAAAGTCTCAAAAGGAAAGTGCACATATCCATGGAAGGATTGACATTTCTGCAGGACAGTCACAGAACTGATGTAGTCTGTCAAATTAATGATTCATTTACTTACTTCTCTATAGAGACAAAGCCCAACACCTACTAATTAGAAAGGCATTCTAGGTAGAAGAATCAGTATATCAATAGAAAAAAAGAATATTTAAGTGGGTAAGAAAAGGATTCCTTAGAAATCTCATCTTTGGTCCATGCTAGCAAAAGTGTTTCATTCTGTTTAGAAAAACAGGTTTAAAAAAAGTAAGAGCAAATTGTAAATTGGAGTAGTAAATACCAGGTTTAGTAGCCAAACCCTCACTCTGCAGCACTTATCCTACCTTATCTGGCAGACTGCTACATCCATAAGAGAAAAGTGTTGATTTCATGCATTTAAAATTATTTTTAACGTAATAGAAGTTTCAAAGCCTGAACTGGTTAAGATTTTTTGTCTTGTAAGAGTAACTGCAAACTGTATTTTTGCTTTGTCCTTCAGAGAATTAAAACACGGGGAGGGAAAAGGGTAAGCTGGGATGAAGTGAGAGAGTGGCATGGACATATATACACTACCAAATGTAAAATAGATAGCTAGTGGGAAGCAGCTGCATAGCACAGGGAGATCAGCTCCATGCTTTGTGACCACATAGAGGGGTGGGATGGGGAGGGTGGGAGGGAGATGTAAGAGGGAGGGGATATGGGGATATATGTATACATATAGCTGATTCACTTTGTTATACAGCAGAAACTAACACACCATTGTAAAGCAATTATACTCCAATAAAGATGCTAAAAAAAACAACAACAACATAGTTTTGGAAATCCATTCATTCTAAGAACTAAGCTCCCTCCCAGGAAGGGTTCCAGTTGCCAAAAGGTGTTGATGACACCTTCTCACTCCTTCCTTGGTGGGGAGGGGTGATGTGGGAGAAAAACAGGTTTAGCTGTGACCTGTTATTGCCACCTTATAAAGTAAAAGAAGAGGTTGCAGAATTATAGAGGTAGAGCACAGTGTGGAATGTAGAAACAAATTCTAAGATTTATAAAGTTTCTTAGGGTTTGAGGTTAGTTACAGGAAATTCCAGAATCCCTGAAGGAAACGTAAGTCAAAATGAAGAATGTCATCAAAAAAACATCATTCCTAGAATTTTGGCAACTGAAGTGAAGTATCAAAGTTGTACTTTCTTTTGTGACCACAGTTGATGAAAGGAAATCAAACATGGCAATAAAACATCCTACCACAGTAGATCTGATTTCCTCATGTAAGATGAGAGCTTAGTTATAATAATAGTTCACTTAGAATAGTGATGCCTTAACTACTAGGGATGTAATGTACAACATGATAAATATAATGAACACTGCTGTATGTTACATATGAAAGCTGTTAGGAGAGTAAATCCTGAGAGTTCTCACAATGAAAACTTTTTTTCTACTCTTTAATGTTGCATCAATATGAGATGATGAATGTGCACTAAACTCATTGTGATAATCAAATTAATTAATTAAATGCATATGAAAATGTAAATATAAAAGTGGTACAGCTAAAAAAAAATTAAGTGCTCTACAGATAATTGTTCATTTGATTCTTGGAACAATCTTGCGAGGTAGATTGTATATTATCCCTATTTTCCATATAAGGAAACAAATACAGAGAAGTAGCAGCAGGTAAGAGAAGGAGCTAGGTTATGAACTTGGGCCATCTGGCTCCAGAGTCAGCACTCTTAACTTTATTATCACTAGGAATTAGGTTTATCCTCATCTATGTGGTCTCCAAATAGTATAAGTACCCACAAGAGAATCTTCAAGTTTCAAGGGGCCAAAAGAGGCAGCTCAGACAGATATTCTTTTTTTTACATTTTCTGTATTGAAGTATAGTTGATTTACAGTGTTTCAGGTATACAGAAAAGTGATTCAGTTATACATATATATTCCTTTTCAGATCTTTTCCATTATACGTTATTACAAGATATTGAATATAGTTCCCTGAGCTACACAGTAGGTCCTTGTTGTTTATCTATTTTATATATAGTAGTGTGTATCTGTTAATCCCATATTCCCAGTTTGTCCCTCCTTGCTTTCCCCTTTGGTAACCATAAGTTTGCTTTCTATGTCTGTGAATCTATTTCTGCTTTGTAAATGAGTTCATTTGTATCATTTTTTTAGGTTCCACATATAAGTGATGTCATATGATATATGTCTTTCTCTGTCTGACTTACTTCACTTAGTGTGATAATTTCTAGGTTCATTCATGTTGCTGCAAATGGCATTATTTCATTCTTTTTTATGGCTGAGTAATATTCCATCGTATATTCATACCATACCTTCTTTATCCATTCATCTGTCGATGGACATTTAGATTGTGTCCATGTCTTGGCTATTGTAAATAGTGTTACAATGAACATCGGGGTGCATGTATCTTTTCAAATTAGCATTTTCATCTTTTCCGGATATATGCCCAGGAGTGGGATTGCTGGATCATATGGTAACTCTGCTTTTAATTTTTAAAGGAAACTCCATACTGTTTTCCAGAGTGGCTGTACCAATTTATACCCCAGTAACAGTATAGAAGGATTCCCTTTTTTCCACACCCTCTCCAGCATTTATTATTTATAGAATTTTTTATTGAAGTATAGTTGATTTACAATGTTTCAGGTGTATAGCAAAGTGATTCAGTTAAATATATACATATTCTTTTTCAGATTCTTTTACATTATAGGTTATTGCAACATATTGAATATAGTTCCCTGTGCTACACAGTAGGTCTTTATTGTTTATCTATTTTATATATAGTAATGTGTATCTGTTAGTCCCAAATTATTATCTGTAGACTTTTTGATGATGGCCATTCTGACTGGTATGAGGTGGTACCTCATTGTAGTTTTGATTTGCATTTCTCTAATAATTAGCAATGTTGAACATCTTTTCATGTGCTTGTTGGCCATCTGTATGTCAGACAGATATTCCTAAGGATTGTTACTAGCAACAGGAAAGGACTTTCCCAAAAGAGAGTTTAGTTGTCTTCATGCTGACGTTTAACTGCTTAAATTTGTTCAGTGCTATGGACTGTTGCAAATATTTCTTGGAAATGAGGTACTTTAGAGCAAGGGCCTTTTTCTCTTCTTTCTCCACAGCACCCTGAGGAAAGAGCCTGTGTTCAATGATGAACTACCATCCCACATCCTATGTGGCACTGTGTTCATCAAGCCCAGTGTGAAGGAGTTCACAGAGACCTCAGCCATGTTTGAGGATGGGACAATGTTTGAGGCCATTGACGTTGTCATCTTTGCAACAGGCTATGGGTATGCCTACCCCTTCCTTGATGACTCCATCATCAAAAGCAGAAATAATGAGGTCACCTTGTTTAAAGGCATCTTCCCCCTGCTGATGGAGAAGCCAACCTTGGCTGTGATTGACTTTGTCCGGTCCCTTGGGGCTGCCATCCTCACAGCTGACTGCAGACCCACTGGACAGTTAAAGTGTTTGCAAGTAAGTGGGCCATTCTGTCTTTCATTCATTTAGTGAACAAATATTTACTGAGCACATACTATACACCAAACACAGTGCTAGGTGCTAGGGATATAAAGGGAATAAGATAGACATGATGCTTGACCTCACAGAGCTTAAAATAAGGTGGGGGGAATGCTGCAGTAGGGAAAGTTCTACAGTGTTCTGGTGAGGGGAGTTGGGTAGTGAGTTATTCCATAAAAATGGAACAGCATGAGGAAAGATATAAAGGTAAGGTACAGCATGGAGTGTGTGAGGAACCAGAAACATTTTGGTGTAAGGAAATATAAAGTAGAGGCAGGCAGCAGCAAGAAATAGAGGAAGGAAACAGAGCACGGAGGGCCTTATAACCTGTGTTAAAGAGCTTAGACTTCTCATAGGGGAATTGGTAGGACTTTGCAAGGCTATAAAGGCAAGAGACGGACAGCAGTGGATCATTGCAATGTCAACGTACATTGCAAAGGTTGAAAGGGCCCTGGTGGGTGTCAGGGCATGCTGGAGGCATTACTGGTGTCAACTGTGTCATAATAACAGTGTTGGGCCACTCCTACTCTGTTGATAATCTTCTCCCCCTTCCTCCCCCTGGACCCCATGGGCTTCAGGGACGACAAGTATGTTTGTGTGGGCAAATCAAGAATATGAGGAGAAAGGCAATATCTCAAATATCAATTTAATTTACTCCAATCATATTGATCACCACTATTATTGAAAGTGTCATTTTACTCAAGGGTACGAGAATCTTGGCCAATATAGGTGTACCCTACCTAACATACCGTCCATAAAAACTTAGACTACAAGTAATGAAGAAAAAGTTAAAATCATAGAGTATATACGTATATTTTCTTAAAATATTGTGGATAAGTAAGCTTCTATTTCAAATGTACCATGCAAGATTGTTATTTTAAAAAACCCATTATGAAATCTTTTGTAAGGATGCTCACCTATAAAATGATTCTATTGTCTTTTTCTCTTGAAAAGCAAAACAGTGCCAAGCACCTGAGGTTTTACGGAGAAGTCAGACATAGTTCATAAACCCAAGAAATTTACATAAAACAATGGGCATCATTTATTCATCCAGCAAATATTTACTGAGCACCTGCTATGCGCTAGGCTCTGTCTTGGCACTTAAGATACAACATCAAACAAAATGACCAAAATTCTGGTCCCTTACTTTCTAGTAGGGGCACAGCAAGTATCTGACCACAGGGTACCAGCAGGCTGAGGTGAGATGCTAACAATGACTGGGAAGTATTCATGAGAATGCCATAACTTCTCCTGCCATTGTTACAAAGGCAAATGAGCTACAGTTACCAATTAGAAGAGGCCTCCACTAATATAGTGAACTTTATAAAAAACTAAAAATTTTCTGCTGCCGCTTAAAACATCTTCCTTGGCTACAGGCTGATGCTGGAAAACTCAGGTGTCCTTCCATTGTCCCATTTTAATTGCCATAGACCTTAGATTGAATTATTTTACCAGACTATTTCTTGAGAGAATTCTTAGTAAGAGGATGCAGAAAGAAATATGACGAGACTGGTAAGGTATTATATGCATGAGGCATGTTGAGGATTGACCCACCATAATGTCATCAGAAATGTAAGATAGGGTGACTTGAAGCTAAAAACTTTTCCACTGTCACTATTTCATTGTAGGCCAGCTTTGCCATTCCCAGAGCAGGTTCATTGGCTTCTCAGATCTTTGTTTCCGTGAATTGTTATTCTGCTAAACATACTAAAGATAGCTCCTCTTGATACAAAATCTTTTAGGGTCATAGTTCATTAACACTGAATGAAATTAATCATGTGTAATTACATATTTCTGATTTCTTTGTCTTTTTCAATATTTCTGTCTTCATTTCTTTTTTAGACTCATGCACCCTGCCAACTACAAATGAAATGATGGATGATATTGATGAGAAAATGGGGAAGAAACTCAAGTGGTAAGAGATGGTACTTGCTAATAAACAAATCCTAAAATTTGCCTATATGTGTAGGAAAACATTTATAGATTCTATAATCTTGTCACTAGTCAAAGTTCACATTTTTTAAACACTTGCTATAATCAAGCAGTATTTGATGGGCAAATTATTGTCATTGCACTTCTGTGTAACTCTAGAGCACAGGTTCTCAGACAGGTGATTCTGTCCCCCAGGGGATATTTGGCAAAATCTGGAAACATTTTTGGTCATTGCAAATGAAGAGGGCATGCTACTAGCATCTAATGGGTAGAAACCGGGGATGCTGCTAAATATCCTACAGTACAGAGAACAGTCCACCTAAACAAAGAATTATCCATCTCAAAATGCCAATCGTGCTGAGGATGAGAAATGACTCTGACTCTTTCCCCAACAGCTCCTTTCCCACCAGCCATGTGTCTGTCAGCAAACTAGCTAGCTGGAAACTTGAGCAGTGGCAGTGATGTAACAAGAAAACCAAATGAAGAATGAAATTGAGCTCACCTGCCCTCGTATTTTCTACTTACTACCTTTTATGTTAGAGGTCAATAGGAATAATGAGGAGGAAAAAGAGAAGCCTCAATGTCAATCTTATTGCTTAAATAAGGGTTTCTAAAAGCAAATGAGATCACACTGCAACTAAACGTATGAAACAATTTATCTTAGTAAATTGCAACAATATTAAAACTATACATAGGCCTTCCCTGGTGGCGCAGTGGTTGAGAATCTGCCTGCCAATGCAGGGCACACGGGTTCGAGCCCTGGTCTGGGAAGATCCCACATGCCGCGGAGCGGCTGGGCCCGTGAGCCACAACTACTGAGCCTGCGCGTCTGGAGCCTGTGCTCCGCAACAAGAGAGGCCGCGATAGTGAGAGGCCCGCGCACCGCGATGAAGAGTGGCCCCCGCTTGCCGCAACTGGAGAAAGCCCTCGCACAGAAACGAAGACCCAACGCAGCCATAAATAAATAAATAAAATTAAAAAAAAAAAAAAACTATACATAAACCCAATTTTAAACACATTGATATAAAAATCTAACATTAGGGGAGATCCTAAGCAATGTCATATAAAGAATAATCATGTATCAAAGAGTAAACTAAGTTAATCAGTCACCTTGAGACCCTAGGGTCAGTTCACTCCAGGCTTCATGGCTAGAGACAAAAGCCCAAAATGACATCACACTTGAATAGAGGTTAAGAAGGAGAGGAAAAAAAACAGCTCATTTACAGTCAAAGAACAAATGATAAATTCTATGTTGTGGAAAAAGGGAGGAGTGGGGGTATTACTGGAGATGCTGACTAAAATGTTACTTTCCTGAGAGTAAAAAGTAAGAAATTTGTGCTTCTGTTTACAACTGTGGCACTCATTCCAATGTGTTCTTTTCTTTCTCCAGGTTTAGCCAGAGCCAGACTTTGCAGACAGATTACATCACATACATGGATGAGTTGGGCTCCTTCACAGGGGCCAAGACTAACATACCATGGCTCTTCCTGACTGATCCCCAGCTGGCCCTAGAGGTGTACTTTGGTCCTTGTAGCCCATACCAGCTTTGACTGATGGGACCAGGAAAGTGGGATGGGACCAGGAAAGTGGGATGGGGCCAGAAATGCCATCCTGACCCAATGGGAAAGGACAGGAAAGCCAACCAGAACAAGAGCTGTCAGTGAATCTAAGAGACCCCAACCCTTTCACAATTTGCTTAAAACACTTTTATTCCCAGTTCTTCTTCTGGCTGTTTTACTTGCATTTTATTAATGGGAAAGTTCTTTGGGTTTCAGAGTTCAGCCTAGAAGTTCAATTGCAGATATGCACACACACATATTAAATTTCATAGCTGCTCTTTCCCTTCCTGCAGATTTAAAATGAATCCTAGCCCATTTGACTAAAGTCTAAATAAAATGGATAATAGCATCTCTCTTTAGATAAGAATCTAAATTGGCAAGTTTGGAGATACTCAAGATAAGGGAAAAGATGGGGGGGTAAATGGGAGTGAGCACAGATTCGCTGGCAGAACAAAGTTTAATCAACTTTTTAACGTGTGTTTTGTCATGAGGAGAATTTACATCACAACAATGTTGAGTCTTCTAACCCATGACACAGTATAGTTCTCCATTTATTTAGATCTCCTTTCTATCAGCAGTGT
Source organism: Balaenoptera ricei (assembly GCF_028023285.1). NCBI lineage: Eukaryota > Metazoa > Chordata > Mammalia > Artiodactyla > Balaenopteridae > Balaenoptera > Balaenoptera ricei. The sequence goes on from NC_082639.1 coordinate 133,337,165, forward strand.
TTTGTAGTTTTTAGTGTCTTACCCATCTTATGTCAGATTTGTCTTAAGTATTACATATTTTTGAATATTATAAATAGTAGTTTAATTTTGTTTAATTTCTTATTGTTTATTGCTAAAAAATGCATGTATTTGTTCTAGGAACTTTATGTAGATTCCATATTTTCTATATAGACAATCATGTTGTCTGAAAATACAGTTTTACTTCTCCCATTTAAATTTGAATGTATTATATTTCTTTTTCTTGCCTTATTGGCTAGAAACTCAAGTATTTTGGATAGAAACGGGGAGATCAGATATCCCTGCTTTGTTCCTGATCTTAGGATTAAGGCATTCAGTCTTTTACCATTAAGTATGATATTAGCTCTAGATTTTTCATAAATTCCTTTTATTAAGTTGAACAACATTCCTTCTATTCCTAGTTTGCTGACAATTTTCATCAGGAATGGATGTTGTCTTTTTTCAGCTGCTTTTTTCTGCGTCTATTGAGATGATCTTATGTTTAATTTTTAGTTTATAAATATGGTGAATTCCACTGACTATTAAACCAATCTTGCTTTCCTGAAATAAAACCCACTTGATCATGATATATTATCCATTTTTTATGCAGTAGATTTATATTTGTTAACATTTGGTAACATTTGTGAGGGATATTAATCTGTTTTTAATTTTTATAATATTCTTGTCTGGTTTTGGTATCAGTGTAAGGATGGCCTCATAGAATGGGTTGGGGAGTATTCTGTCCTCTTTAATTTTCTGGCAAAGTTGTCTATAATTGGAATTACTGCTTTCTTAAATATTTGACAGAATTCACCAGTGAAGCCATCTTTAACCTGAAGTTCTTTGTAGGAAAAATTTTAAACTAGATGTAATGTTACTAGATGTAGTGTTACTCAGGTTATGTGTTTCTTCTTGAGAGAGCTTTGGCAGTATATGTATTTCAAGCAATTTGTTCATTTTATCTAAGGTAATTCAATAGCTACAAGACAGTCTTTTCAACAAATGGTACTGGAACAATTGGATATTTACACAATATGAAAAAATAGTGATGTGGAAACTTATACAGACACTTGAGGAGAACAAGAAAAGTGATATTTTGAGTGGGGATGTCTATGTTTCAGGAACATGTTTCAGGGTGTGAGAGTCTCCTCCTCATCCAGACCCAGTACTGGAGGGTTGTTTTCCCCAACCAAGATTCTGCTGGAAGTATGGCTAAGTGTAGTGTTGACTCTTCAGACTTAGAATATTTAAGCCAACTGGAAATTTAGTTGGTAAACTGGAGTCGTTGGTATCTTAGTCAATCAAAACGACAAGATTAATTTTCATCAACCTAAATTTGATGGAATGCTACTTACAACCTCTATGTACTTTGTCCTGTGTAGTAAATAGACATAAGCATGTAACTTCCCAACAGCTTTACCAGTTATGCAAAATAAGGTGAGAACAAAGGAACACTGAGGGGCAACAGAGGTCTAGAGAACAAGGTAACTCAAGGGCATTTTATTCTTCTGACTGGGTACTTAGCTGGATTGTCAGTGAAATTTGTGTTTGTGTGTACATAAATGTGTATATGTAGGCGCGTGGATATGTTTGTGACTGAATCCAGTGTAAGGACTATAGCAGGCAAGCTCGTTAACAAATTGAATAAACAAAACCATTTTTATCAGTTCATTAGCAATGATAATCACTGATTTTTTACAAGAGATAGGGAGAAAGGCTAACAGTTAATAGACTGCTTGGTTTCGTGTCATCAGATACAAAACAAACTATTTTTTAATGTTCTCCTTACCCCTAAAATCCTAGCATAAAGTAATAAACTAAATTGAGATAATATATTTAGTGCTGCAATCACAGGAACTTTTTAATGTTGATTCTCTTTCATGTTTGAGAGTACTTCATTAATCTTTATGGCATTTCCTCTATTATCATCACCTTGTTCTATTGTACAATGAGGATGTAGAAACTTTGAGGTAACATGGGGATTGAGGGCAGAACTAAGGAGTTAAGCCTCTTGCTCCCTATTTCAGAGTTCATTCCAAGAGCTATTTGACTAGTTCCTATCATTTTGTCTAAACAGCACATGAGGGCATTGAGAACAAAAAGGACATATTTATATCACCACCCATGTAATATTCTTCATATATGGTAGTACTCTTCAGGAATATGATTAAATGCATTGTGTACATTTTATGTATGTATTTTATGTATATACATATGTGTGTGTTTGTTTATATAATACATGTGTACATGTTTGTATCTATAAATACATATGTACATATACATGTATATGTGTGTGTATAAATATGGCACAATGCATTTAATCATATTTCTGCAGAGTATATGAATATTATGAGAATATATTATATGTGTGTGTGTACATATATATTACATAGTAAAAATGTGATCAAGATTAAAAAGGCAATGTGAAGGAAGTAGTGTAGGAAACAGAGAAATATTTCCTGGGCATCTCTAGAAAAGCTTCCCAAAGGAGGTGTCATTTGATCTGGACTATGAATAATATGCAGGAGAAGATGGAAAAGAGTATTCTAATAAGAAGGAATGGAATCTTTGAAGCCATGAATAAAACAAATTCAAGTTAAGTGATAGGAGTAAAGGGTATAAAAAGGCAAGTGATAGAAAATAAGGATGAACAGGAAGGTAGGGCCAAATTAGATAGTCTTTCATTTTGTGCTAAGGAGTTTAGAATTTATGACATTGAAGAGTAGCACATTATGCCACCACAAAATATGCCACTATGGCATAAGGATTATCTTGAGAAGAAGCCAATTGAGAATCAGACACAAGAAAAGCTCTCTGCCCTCCTCCTATTTGCCTAAAAGCAGGATATAAATTCACAAAGCTCTCATCCTCTCTCTACCAGGAAGAACAAATGTTAATACCTGGAGACAACTTTAGACCCTATCAGCCTGGAAAAGGCACCAGAGGAATCTACATAACAAACTTTACTAAATAGTGTTTACCTTCACCCTTGGAAGCATAAATCTGCTTTATTTTGTCCTGTCCTTTCTCCACAAATTTATTATTCTTTGTTGAAAATGCTATATAAACTGGAATTCCACCCCACCTTGGGGAGTTACTCATTTTTCTCTGGGCATTTCCCATGTACACATGAGGTATACATGTTAATAAACTTCTGTTTTTTTCTCTTGTTAATCTGTGTTTTATTACAGAGGTCTTAGCCAGGAACTCAGAAGGATAGAGGGAAAATTAATTTTCCTCCCCTATAATGTCTACTGAAGAGAGCCAATAGAGGAAAAGGCAGATGATATGATCTGAATTTTCTGAGATATTAGGAGGTCAAAATTAACCTCAATTTATTTATTTTTTCATGCGTACATTATATCTCTACTTCTGTATACCCTACAGCATGCCCAACACCAAAAATTTCGTTTCCATGCATCACCATACAGTTGATCCCTTTTACTCATTTTGTCCTCCCCCCTCATTCCTCCCCCTCTGATAACCACTGCTCTGGTCTCTGTATCTACATGGTTGGGGGTTTTTTGTTTGGTTTGTTCATTTATTTTGCTATATTTCACATATGAGTGAAATCATATGGTATTTGCCTTTCTCTGTCTGACTTATTTCACTTAGCATAATACCTTCAAGGTCAATCTGTATTGTCACAAATGGCAAGATTTCAACTTTTTTATGGCTGAGTAGTATTACATTATATATATATACCACACCTTCTTTATCCATCTATCCATTGATGGCCACTTAAGTTGTTTCCATATCTTGGCTATTGCAAATAATGCGGCAATGAATATAAGGGTGGATATATCTTTTCAATTAGTGATTTTTTATAGTCTTTGGATAAATACCCAAAAGTATTGGACATTTGGATCATATGATAGTCCCTGTTCTTAATATTTTGTGGAATCTACATACTGTCTTTCAGAGTGGCTGCACCAATTTCCATTCCCACCAACAGTGTATGATTGTTCCCTTTTCTCTAACGCTTGTTATTTCTTGTCGTTTTGATAATAGCCATTCTAACAAGCATGAATATCTCATTGTGGTTTTGATTTGCATTTCCCTAATAATTAGTAATCTTGAACATCTTTTCACATGCCTGTTGACCATGCCTGTTGTCTTATTAGGAAAAATGCCTCTTCAACTCCTCTGCCCATTTTTTATTTTTTTATTTTTTTTAGGTCTACCATTTAATTAATTATTTATTTATTTATTTTATTTTATTTTAAACATCTTTATTGGAGTATAATTGCTTTACAATGGTGTGTTAGTTTCTGCTTTATAACAAAGTGAATCAGCTATACATATACATATATTCCCATATCTCTTCCCTTTTGCATCTCCCTCCCTCCCACCCTCCCTATCCCACCCCTCTAGGTGGTCACAAAGCACCGAGCTGATCTCCCTGTGTAATGCGGCTGCTTCCCACTAGCTATTGGTTTTACATTTGGTAGTGTATATATGTCCATGCCACTCTCTCACTTTGTCCCAGCTTATCCTTCCCCTTCCCCATGTCCTCAAGTCCATTCTCTAGTAGGTCTGCGTCTTTATTCCCGTCCTGCCCCTAGGTTCTTCATGCTCTTTCTTTTTTTTTTTTAGATTCCATATATACGTGTTAGCATGTGGTATTTGTTTTTCTCTTTCTGACTTAATTCACTCTGTATGACAGACTCTGAAACTTAAAAGCTTTTGCACAGCAAATGAAACCATAAACAAGATGAAAAGACAACCCTCAGAATGGGAGAAAATATTTGCAAATGAAGCAACTGACAAAGAATTAACCTCCAAAATTTACAAGCAGCTCATGAAGCTCAATATCAATAAAACAAAAAACCCAATCCAAAAATGGGCAGAAGACCTAAATAGACATTTCTCCAAAGAAGATATACAGATTGCCAACAAACACATGAAAGGATGCTCAACATTGCCAATCATTAGAGAAATGCAAATCAAAACTACAATGAGGTATCACCTCACACCAGTCAGAATGGCCATCATCAAAAAAATCTACAAACAATAAATGCTGGAGAGGGTGTGGAGGAAAGGGAACCCTCTTGCACTGTTGGTGGGAATGTAAATTGATACAGCCACTATGGAGAACAATATGGAGGTTCCTTAAAAAACTAAAAATAGAACTACCATAAGACCCAGCAATCCCACTACTGGGCATATACCCTGAGAAAACCATAATTCAAAAACAGTCATGTACCACAATGTTCATTGCAGCTCTATTTACAATAGCCAGGACACTGAAGCAACCTAAGTGTCCATCGACAGATGAATGGATAAAGAAGATGTGGCACATATAAACAATGGAATATTACTCTGCCCATTTTTTAATTGCGTTCTTTGTTTTTTGTTGTTGAATTGTATGAGTTCTTAATATATTATATATATGATAAGGATATAACTCCTTATCAGATATGTTATTTACAAATATCTTCTCCCATTCAGTAGGTTGTCTTTTCACTTTATTAATGGTTTCCTTTGTTGGGCGGAAGCTTTTTAGCTTGATATAATCCCATTTGTTTGCCTGAAGAGACATATCTAGAAAGATATTGCTAAGACCAACGTCAAAGAGTGTACTGCCTATGTTTTCTTCTAAGAGTTTTATGGTTTCGATGACCTGAATTTTTTAGGAAAAGAACATTGGCAGTAGTATGGAGGATGTCCTCACCAAAGAAAATATTGGTAGGAAGGCTCATAGTTAAGAGAAGCCATTCCTGGTTCTCTTCAGTTGTCCAAACCAAAAATGGTAATCCCCTGACCTAAACTGATGCAGTGGTGGTGATATTGGAGATGAGAGGCTAAATTCAAGGTGGAACTGTTGGAATTAGTGTCTACCTATATGTGTTGAGTAAATGGAAAGGTAGAGTCAGAGATGACATTACAATTTCCATTGGGAACCTAAGAGATATTAACTCTTCCACTTGAACTAAATAATCTCAAAGGACCAGATCTGGATTAGAAAACAGTGATGATAAGCTAGGGTGAGCTAAATTTGAAATGCTTGTGAAAATGTCCCAAAGGCAATTGGAAGTATGGATCTACAAAGCAAAAGTAAGAGGTTTAAGATTAGCATGGATATGTATACATACAGCTGATTCACTTTGCTGTACAGTAGAAACTAATGCAACATTGTAAAGCAACTATACTCTAATTAAAAAAAAAAAAAAGATTAGCATGGGTAAAAATACTTGTTGAAGCCAAAGACATGAGTAAAATCAGCCAGGGAAAAGATGTAGAATCAAAAGAAAATAAGAAGACAGCCCTAGTTGGCAAAGTAAAAGAAGGAAACTAAAAAGAAGTAATTAGAAAGACAGGAGTGGAAACCAGGAACGAGTAACATGCTGAAATACAAAGAAAGGAGTTTTGAGGAGTTTGTAAACCCAACAAATTGCTCATTAACGTGACAATTCCGGGGGCTTCCCTGGTGGTACAGTGGTTAGAAATCCGCCTGCCAATGCAGGGGACATGGGTTCGAGCCCTGGTTCAGGAAGATCCCACATGCTGCAGAGCAGCTGGGCCCGTGCACCACAACTACTGAGCCTGTGCTCTAGAGCCCGTGCACCTGGAGCCGGTGCTCCAAGACAAGAGAGGCCACCACAATGAGAGGCCCATGCACAGCAATGAAGAGTAGCCCCCGCTCACCACAACTAAAAAAAAGAAAGCCCACGCACAGCAACGAAGACCCAATGCAGACAAAAATAAATTAATTTAAAAAAAAAAAAGAGTGACGGTAGGGGTGGGGTGACATTTAAAAAAAAATAAAGTGACAATTCCAAAACCAGTCTGAAATAATTCATAAAAAAGAGCAGTCTAGAAAATTTTGATGAAGACAAATTGGGGGGCAAATTGCTCTGTCAGGTGTTTAAATATAGTGTAAAGATACAATATTATAAGTATATTATTATTTCAAATGAATACACAGATTAATGGATCAGGAAAACATGAATTCTCATGAGAAAATTTTTGTTGGCTACAACAAGTCTACCTCAAAGTGCCAAGCCCAGACTGGTTTTCAGGCTTATTTTCCTGAATCCCTCAGGGAATAAGATTTATTTTCCAAGGTTTATTAAAGCTCAGGTTGTCACCTCTCCTCCCATGTCTAATTGGCTCTGTAGCTACAAAATGGTAGACCAAGGGACTGAGATCTTAATCACAAGACTTGGATCCAAGACATGGAATTCATGAATATTTCCAACTCCTTGGTGTCCATTCCACAAATTGAGGCAGAACTGTGTCCTGTTTCAGCAGGATGTAGCCAGAACAGTCAGCACCCCATTCCCTCAAAGACTGAGTGAAGGTTGAAACAGGAGTGGGGATTGAAACCAACTCCCCCTAAAACCTATCTCCTCTGCTGAGTTTATGATTAACCTCCCTATTCAAAACTTTATCCCCTTTCTTGTCCTGTTCCCCAAAAACTGGATTTGCCTCTGGGTGGTGTCAAGCCAAAAGACACAACCATGCCAAAGGTCGGGAGAAGGAAGGACTTATTATTACTTACAGCAAGTAAGGAAAACACCAGGGAGCTTTCCCAAAGCAGTGTCTCCTCAAACAGCAAAATTGGGGAAGTTTTAAGCTAAGGGTACATGCATATTCATGAAGGGGCTTGAGTAGGGGAGAATTCAGCATAGAATTGGGGAAAAGGCAGACAGAGTCCAAGCTTTAGTTGATTGAAGTCAGGAGGGTCAACATCATCATTCCATCCTCCACCTGAGTGGGAGCCTTAGTTCCTACAGTACTCAAAGACTGATCAGATTGTCATGAATATCCTTTGAGGAGGAACTAGGACTCTGTTTTATTGCTGAACTATTGTTTCTTGCCTGCTTTTCCTTTGTTCTGCATTCCCTTAAGATCATTAAATACTGAGATCTGTTCAAGGGTAAGCACTGTAGCCAGGCTTAGATCACAAAATGTCTTAGGCCAAAATGCCTTCTCTCATGTCAAGAAAGCCATTCCTGGTTCTCTTTCTCTGGGAACCCCCTAACCTATCTGCTTACAGTCCCACACCTGTTAACCCTCAAGATTGAGGAGTATCAAAGAAAAGGGGGGATTGAAAGAGCAGGACCCTGTGGGGCCCTCCTGGTTACAAAATCCTTTGTTTCCCCCATTTCCTGTTTATAGGAAAAAAGGTTTCAGCCTCCTAAACCATCCCTGAGTTCCAAAGGGCAGATTCAAACTGTTACCAATTAGGGAGGTGAGGTGGAGGATGGTAACTTCAGGCTAAACACAAGATTCCTGGAACACCACCCTGTTACCTCACCGCCAATCAATCAGAAGAAAGTCATACATCATGCAGCCATCACCCCAAATATTGCCTTTAAAAACTCTTCCCCAAAAACCATCTGGAAATACAAGTCTTTTGAGCATGAACCACCTGTTCTCCTTGCTTGGCCCTTGCAATAAAACTTCCTCTGCTTCAAACCCCACTTCTGTTTGTTTGGCCCCACTCTGCATTGGGCACATAAACTTGGGTTTGACAACAAGTCCAACAAGAAGATATAATAATTATAAATATATATGCACCCAAGATAGGAGCACCTAAACACATAAAGCATATATTAACAAACATAAAGGGAAAAATTGACAGCAACACAATAACAGTTGTGGACTTTAACACCTCACTTACATCAATGGGCAGATCAGCCAGACAGAAAATCAGTAAGGAATCACTGGCCTGAAATGATACATTAAACCATACAGAGTTAATACATATATGTAGAACATTGATCCAAAAGCAGTAGAATACACATTCTTTTGAAGCACACATAGAACATTCTCTGGGATAGATCCCTTGCTAAGCCACAAAACAAGTCTCAATAAATTGAAGAAGACTGAAACGATATCAAGCATGTTTTCCAACTACACTAGTATGAAATTAGGAATCAACTACAAGAAAAAAACCACAAACACACAGAGGTTAAACAATATGCTACTACACAATCAATGAGTCACTGAAGAAATCAAAGAGGAGATTAAAAAAATACCTGAAGACAAATGAAAAAGAAAATACAACAATCCAAAATCTATGTGATGCAGCAAAAACAGTTCTAAGAGGAAAGTTTATAGTGATGCAAGTCTGCCTCAGGAAGCAAGAAACATCTCAAATAAACACTCTAACCCTAAACCTAAAGGAAATAGAAAAAGAAGAACAAACAAAACCCAAAGTTAGTATAATAGAAGGAAAGAAATGATAAAGAGCAGATCAGAAATAAGTGAAATAGAGACTAAAAAAACAATTTATCAGTGAAACTAAGAGTTGGTTCTTTGAAAAGATAAACAGAATTGATAAAACTTTAGCCAGATTCATCAAGAAAAAAAGAGAGGGCCCAAATTAAAAAAATGAAAGAGGAGGAGTTACAACTGACACCACAGAAATACAAAAGATCCTTAAGAGAGTACTACAAACAATTTACGCCAATAAAATGGACAACATAGAAGAAATGAATAAATTCCTCGAAATGTTCAATCTCCCAAGACTAAATCAGGAAGAAATAGAAGATATAAACAGACCAGTTGCCAGTCATGAAATTGAATCAGTAATTTAAAAATTCCCAACAAACAACAGTCCAGGACCAGACGGCTTCAGCTGAATTCTACCAAACTTCTCAATAAGAGTTAACATCCGAATTCCCTGGTGGTCCAGTGGTTAGGATGGTTAGGACTCAGTACTTTCACTGCCATGGCCTGGGTTCAATCCCTGGTTGGGGAATTGAGATTTCACAAGCTGTGTGGCATGGCAAATAAATAAATGAGTAAATAAATAAATAATGAGTTAACACTGATCCTTCTCAATAATTCCAAATTCCAATAAACTGAAGAGGAAAAAATGCAGGCCCAGCACAACCAGATTTTCTAAAATTTTTAGTAAGCTTAGTATTGATATCTGTATCTGTTATTTTCTGGATTTTTAATGTTTAGCAACATTTTTTAAGCCTTGGACAGGCCAGATAAAACTTGAGTGAGCACAGCTTTCAGGGGCTTCCAGTTTAAGATCTCTTTCTTGCCTTCCTTGAAACAATAGATATTGTCTTCATATAATCACCATTTTAAAGTTCAAAGGGATTTTATACATCTCCTAATTCAACCCTTGATAGATGTTTGTGTTTTCTCCACAATACCCAGTCTCCTCTTTAATACCTATTTAGACATATAATTCATTTGTTACCCTCTGGAGCAGACTTCAGATCACTGACTGCCTCTGGCATATATCCAGTGTGACCACTATTCACTCACAGTGGTGGATACTAGCCCTGTCATAAGTCTGTAAGTGCCAGATTCAAATGCAGGAGTCATGTTCTACTTGCTCAACAAGCAAAAGTGAAGCACTGAATTCATTCCAAACTATGGTTTTAATAACAATTGAATATTGAAAAAGGCAGGACTACTTTCCATAATCTGTCCTATACAAATGTTTTTTTTTTGTTTTTGTTTTTGTTTTGATTAAAATGTATATTTTTTTAATCAGTCATCAATTTTATACACATCACTGTATACATGTCAATCCCAAGCGCCCAATTCAATGCACCACCATCCCCACCCCACCGCAGTATTCCCCCCTTGGTGTCCATACGTTTGTTCTCTACATCTGTGTCTCATCTTCTGCCCTGCAACCCGGTTCATCTGTACCATTTTTCTAGGTTCCACATACATGCGTTAATATACGATATTTGTTTTTCTCTTTCTGACTTACTTCACTCTGTATGACAGTCTCTAGATCCATCCACGTCTCAACAAATGACTCAATTTCGTTCCTTTTTATGGCTGAGTAATATTCCATTGTATATATGTATCACAACTTCTTTATCCATTCGTCTGTCGATGGGCATTTAGGTTGCTTCCATGACCTGGCTATTGTAAACAGTGCTGCAATGAACATTGGGGTGCATGTGTCTTCTTGAATTACGGTTTTCTCTGGGTATATGCCCAGTAGTGGGATTGCTGGGTCATATGGTAATTCTATTTTTAGTTTTTTAAGGAACCTCCATACTGTTCTCCATAGTGGCTGTATCAATTTACATTCCCACCAACAGTGCAAGAGGGTTCCCTTTTCACCACACCCTCTCCAGCATTTGTTGTTTGTAGACTTTCTGATGATGCCAATTCTAACAGGAGTGAGGTGATACCTCATTGTAGTTTTGATTTGCATTTCTCTAATAATTAGTGATGTTGAGCATCTTTTCATGTGCTTCGTGGCCGTCTGTATGTCTTCTTTGGAGAAATGTCTATTTAGGTCTTCTGCCCATTTTTGGATTGAGGTGTTTGTTTCTTTAATATTGAGCTGAATGACCTGTTTATATATTTTGGAGATTAATCCTTTGTCCGTTGATTCGCTTGCAAATATTTTCTCCCATTCTGAGGGTTGTCTTTTCGTCTTGTTTATGGTTTCCTTTGCTGTGCAAAAGCTTTGAAGTTTCATTAGGTCCCATTTGTTTATTTTTGTTTTTATTTCCATTACTCTAGGAGGTGGATCAAAAAAGATCTTGTTGTGATGTATGTCAAAGAGTGTTCTTCCTATGTTTTCCTCTAAGAGTTTTATAGTGTCCGGTCTTATATTTTTCGTCTCTAATCCATTTTGAGTTTATTTTTGTGTATGGTGTTAGGGAGTATTCTAATTTCATTCTTTTACATGTAGCTGTCCAGTTTTCCCAGCACCACTTATTGAAGAGACTGTCTTTTCTCCATTGTATATCTTTGCCTCCTTTGTCATAGATTAGTTGACCATAGGTGCGTGGGTTAATCTCTGGGCTTTCTATCCTGTTCCATTGATCTATGTTTCTGTTTTTGTGCCAGTACCATATTGTCTTGATTACTGTAGCTTTGTAGTATAGTCTGAAGTCAGGGAGTCTGATTCCTCCAGCTCCATTTTTTTCCCTCAAGACTGCTTTGGCTATTCGGGGTCTTTTGTGTCTCCATACAAATTTTAAGATGATTTGTTCTAGCTCCGTAAAAAATGCCATTGGTAATTTGATAGGGATTGCATTGAATCTGTAGATTGCTTTGGGTAGTATACTCATTTTCACAATGTTGATTCTTCCAATCCAAGAACATGGTATATCTCTCCATCTGTTGGTATCATCTTTAATTTCTTTCATCAGTGTCTTATAGTTTTCTGCATACAGGTCTTTTGTCTCCCTAGGTAGGTTTATTCCTAGGTATTTTATTTTTTTGTTGCAATGGTAAATGGGAGTGTTTCCTTAATTTCTCTTGCAGATTTTTCATCATTAGTGTATAGGAATGCAAGACATTTCTGTGCATTAATTTTGTATCCTGCAACTTTACCAAATTCATTGATTAGCTCTAGTAGTTTTCTGGTGGCACTTTTAGGATTCTCTATGTATAGTATCATGTCATCCGCAAACAGTGACAGTTTTACTTCTTCTTTTCCGATTTGTATTCCTTCTATTTCTTTTTCTTCTCTGATTGCCGTGGCTAGGACTTCCAAAACTATGTTGAATAATAGTGGTGAGAGTGGACATCCTTGTCTTCTTCCTGATCTTAGAGGAAATGCTTTCAGTTTTTCACCATTGAGAATGATGTTTGCTGTGGGTTTGTCATATATGGCCTTTATTATGTTGAGGTAGGTTCCCTCTATGCCCACTTTCTGGAGAGTTTTATCATAAATGAGTGTTGAATTCTGTCAAAAGCTTTTTCTGCATCTACTGAGATGATCATATGGTTTTTATTCTTCAATTTGTTAATATGGTGTACCACATTGATTGATTTGTGTATATTGAAGAATTCTTGCATCCCTGGGATAAATCCCACTTGATCATGGTGTATGATCCTTTTAATATGTTGTTGGATTCTGTTTACTAGTATTTTGTGGAGGATTTTTCATCTATATTCATGAGTGATATTGGTCTGTAATTTTCTTTTTTTGTAGTATCTTTGTCTGGTTTAGGTGTCAGGGTGGTGGTGGCCTCATAGAATGTGTTTGCGAGTGTTCCTTCCTCTGAAGTTTTTTGGAAGAGTTTGAGAAGGATGGGTGTCAGCTCTTCTCTAAATGTTTGATAGAATTCACCTGTGAAGCCATCTGGTCCTGGACTTTTGTTTCTTGGAAGATTTTTAATCACAGTTTCAATTTCATTACTTGTGATTGGTCTGTTCATATTTTCTATTTCTTCCTGGTTCAGTCTTGGAAAGTTATACCTTTCTAAGAATTTGTCCATTTCTTCCAGGTTGTCCATTTTGTTGGCATAGTGTTGCTTGTAGTAGTTTCTTAGGATGCTTTGTATTTCTGAGGTGTCTTTTGTAACTTCTCCTTTTTCATTTCTAATTTTATTGATTTGAGTCCTCTCCCTCTTTTTCTTGATGAGCTTGGCTAATGGTTTATCAATTTTGTTTATCTTCTCAAAGAACCAGCTTTTAGCTTTATTGATCTTTGTTATTGTTTTCTTTGTTTCTATTTCACTTATTTCTGCTCTGATCTTTGTGATTTCTTTCCTTCTGCTAACTTTGGGTTTTGTTTGTTCTTCTTTCTCTAGTTCCTTTAGGTGTAAGGTTAGATTGTTTATTTGAGATTTTTCTTGTTTCTTGAGGTAGGCTTGTATAGCTATAAACTTCCCTCTTAGAACTGCTTTTGCTGCATCCCATAGGTTTTGGATCATCGTGTTTTCATTGTCATTTGTCTCTAGGTATTTTTTGATTTCCTCTTTGATTTCTTCAGTGATCTCTTGGTTATTCAGTAACGTATTGTTTAGCCTCCATGTGTTTGTGTTTTTTACGTTTTTTTCCCTGTAATTCATTTCTAATCTCATAGTGTTGTAGTCAGAAAAGGTGCTTTGATATGATTTCAATTTTTGTAAATTTACTGAGGCTTGATTTGTGACCCATGATGTGATCTATCCTGGAGAATGTTCCGTGTGCACTTGAGAAGAAAGTGTAATCTGCTGTTTTTGGATGGAATGTCCTATAAATATCAATTAAATCTATATGGTCTATTGTGTCATTTAAAACTTCTGTTTCCTTATTTATTTTCATTTTCAATGATCTGTCCATTGGTGTAAGTGAGGTGTTAAAATCCCCCACTATTATTGTGTTACTGCCGATTTCCTCTTTTATAGCTGTTAGCAGTTGCCTTATATATTGAGGTGCTCCTATGTTGGGTGCATATATATTTATAATTGTTATATCTTCTTCTTGGATTGATCCCTTGATCATTATGTAGTGTCCTTCCTTGTCTCTTGTAACATTCTTTATTTTAAAGTCTATTTTATCTGATAGGAGTATTGCTACTCCAGCTTTCTTTTGATTTCCATTTGCATGGAATATCTTTTTCCATCCCCTCACTTTCAGCCTGTATGTGTCCCTAGGTCTGAAGTGGGTCTCTTGTAGACAGCATATATATGGGTCTTGTTTCTGTATCCATTCAGCTAGCCTGTGTCTTTTTGTTGGAGCTTTTAATCCATTCACATTTAAGGTAATTACTAATAAGTATGTTCCTATGACCATTTTCTTAATCGTTTGGGGTTTGTTTTTGTAGGTTCTTTTCTTCTCTTGTGTTTCCCACTTAGAGAAGTTCCTTTAGCATTTGTTGTAGAGCTGATTTGGTGGTGCTGAATTCTCTTAGCTTTTGCTTGTCTGTAAAACTTTTGATTTCTCCATTGAATCTGAATGAGATCCTTGCCAGGCAGAGTAATCTTGGTTGTAGGTTCTTCCCTTTCATCACTTTAAGTATATCATGCCACTCCCTTCTGGCTTGTAGAGTCTTTGCTGAGAAATCAGCTGTTAACCTTATGGAAGTTCCCTTATATGTAATTTGTATTTTTTCCCTTGCTGTTTTCAATCATTTTTCTTTGTCTTTAATTTTTGCCAATTTGATTACTATGTGTCTCGGCGTCTTTCTCCTTGGGTTTATCCTGTATGGGACTCGCTGCACTTCCTGAACTTGGGTGGCTATTTCCTTTCCCATGTTAGGGAAGTTTTTGACTATAATCTCTTCAAATATTTGCTCGGGTCCTTTCTCTCTTTCTTCTCCTTCTGGGACCGCTATAATGAGAATGTTGTTGCATTTGATGTTGTCCCAGAGGTCTCTTAGGCTGCCTTCATCTCTTTTCATTCTTTTTTCTTTATTCTGTTCTGCAGCAGTGAATTCCACCATTCTGTCTTCCAGGTCACTTATCCGTTCTTCTGCCTCAGTTATTCTGCTATTGATTCCTTCTAGTGTGGTTTTCATTTCAGTTATTGTATTGTTCATCTCTGTTTGTTCATTAATTCTTCTAGGTCTTTGTTAAACATTTCTTGCATCTTCTCGATCTTTGCCTCCATTCTTTTTCCGAGGTCCTGGATCATCTTCACTATAATTATTCTGAATTCTTTTTTTTGGAAGGTTGCCTATGTCCACTTCATTTAGTTGTTTTTCTGGGGTTTCATCTTGTTCCTTCATCTGGTACATAGCCCTCTGCCTTTTCATCTTGTCTATCTTTTTGTGAAAGTGGGTTTTGTTCCACAGGCTGCAGGATTGTAGTTCTTCTTGCTTCTGCTCTCTGCCTTCTGGTGGATGAGGCTTTCTAAGAGGCTTGTGTAAATTTCCTGATGGGAGGGACTGGTGGTGGGTAGAGCTGACTGTTGCTCCTTTGGGCAGAGCTCAGTAAAACTTTCATCCACTTGACTGCTGATGGGTGGGGCTGGGATCCCTCCCTGTTGGTTGTTTGGCCTGAGGCAACCCAACACTTGAGCCTACCCAGGCTCTTTGGTGGGGCTAATGACAGACTCTGGGAGGGCTCATGCTAAGGAGTACTTCCCAGAGTTTCTGCTGCCATTGTCCTTGTCCCCACCGTGAGCCAGAGCCACCCCCCCCCCACCGCCTCTGCAGAAGACCCTGCAACACTAGCAGGTAGGTCTGGTTCAGTCTTCCCTGGGGTCACTGCTCCTTCCCCTGGGTCCCGATGCGCACACTACTTTGTGTGTGCCCTCCAAGAGTTGAGTCTCTGTCTCCCCCAGTCCTGTTGAATTCCTGCAATCAAATCCCACTAGCCTTCAAAGTCTGATTCTCTAGGAATTCTTCCTTCCGTTGCCGGAACCCCCAGGTTGGGAAGCCTGACGTGGGGCTCAGAACCTTCACTCCAGTGGGTGGACTTCTGTGGTATAAGTGTTCTCCAGTCTGTGAGTCATCCACCCAGCAGTTAGGGGATTTGATTTTACTATGATTGCGCCCCTCCAACTGTCTCATTTTGGTTTCTCCTTTGTCTTTGGATGTGGGGTATCTTTTTTGGTTAGTTCCAGTGTCTTCCTGTCGATGACTGCCCAGCAGCTAGTTGTGATTCTGGTGTTCTCACAAGAGGGAGTGAGAGCACGTCCTTCTACTCAGCCATCTTGGTTCCTCTTAAAGTGCATTTTCTTATTTTTTGTTTTTACACAAAGTATAGCATGGTATGTATACTCTTCTGTACCTTGCTTTTTTATTTAGTAACAAATCTTGGGAAGAAGTATATAGAGAAGTTTCTCACTCTTTTTAAAGCTGTGTATTGTTTGATTGTATGGATGAACTGTGATTCATTGAACCAGTCTCCCATTGACGAAAATTTTTTTGTTTCCAGTGTTTTGCTATTTCCTTCAGTGAATAATCTTGTGCATGAATCATTTCACATACATTCAACTATGTTTAGAAATAAAAGTTGGATGTTTTAGCAAAGCCATGATTCTTCAGACCTAGTGAGATGTTTGGCATTATTTTTTGTTTGTTTTGATTTTTCATAAATCTGGAACTAGACCAACTGATGCTTAAAACCATTTGTTGAATGATGTATGTAAGCTTGTGTTTATTTCTAATTTGGTTTCCAAGATACGTAAGTAGAAATGAGAATACAGTAAAAAGGAACATTCAGGCACTCTTTCCCTGAGAGATAAAGAGTTGAATAGAAAGATATTGGCCTAGGCAGCACAACATGCCCCACATTTGGGGTCACCCACATAGTGTTGAGGGCCCATCATTGCAACTTTGGGATGTCTCTACTGTCATTCTAACAGTCAACTATTATTCAGTTATACTCTCATTCTATTATTATGGTTTGTTCAGATCATGGAGACATGCCTTTCTTCATGGGCATGGATTTTCCCCAGAGAGTATGAAGTTCTTATTGTCAGTTTTACTGAGAATGGGATAATCCCCAAGAAGCGAGTGTGGCAGACAAGGGTGACTGTGCTCTCTGGGTTTTAGACGCAGCCAGGCCTGGGCTTTAAGGTTTGTCTCTGCTATAAGCTAAGCAGAGTCAACCTGGTGAGGGACTCTGAGAACTGATTTGGGCAATAATATTATAGGTTTTAAGAGAAGACAATTCTAATATCAACTATAACTTATACTTTATATTGTACTATTATCTCCAAGCCTTTTATAATTCATATCACTTAGTAATCCAAAAAATGTAAGTTAAAACCATAATGAAATATCACTTCACATCCTTAATATCAGCCAAAAAAAGTGTGAAAATGCCAAGTACCAGGTAGAATGAGGATCAAGGAGAATTAGTCATTTGTGGAGGGAGTACGAATTGGTACATACATTTTGGAGAACAATTTATCAACATCTAGCAAAGTTGAAAATATGAATATGCTATAATCTAGCCATTTCACAGTGAGGCAGGTACCCTGGAGAAACTCTTGCACAGGTGCTCAAGTAAATAAATACAAGAATATATTGTTTGTAATAGAGAAAAACTGAAATAATCTAAATATTCATCAATGGAGAAGAACTAAATGAACTATAATTTATTTATATCAAGGAATTCGCCCATGATGAAAATAAATGAAATAAAGTTGCTTATATTTAGAAAACATGGATCTCATAAAGATAACGTTGAGCAAAAAAACAAGTTGCATGAAAATGTATATGGTGTGATACCTTCTTATGATATTATGTAATGTTTTTATTCATGCATATGTAGTAAAAGTATAAAGAAATGCACAAAAAATATAAGGAATAAATTCAACAGACTGGTTACCTTTGGCAGGCATGGAAAAGGATAAAATTAGGGAGGTTACAAATAGGGCTTCAACTGGGTAGTGAGTACATGAGTATGAGTTATACCTTTGTAATTCTGTAATATATTTATAAATGTTAAAAATAAAATTATATCTTTATCTGTAGTGCAGTAGGGGTTCAGAGAAAAGCTGTTGCAAAGTGAGAGTACACACAGAGTTCAACAATGAAGAACAGCTGTGCCAACAAAGACATTATCCCACAAAGGTCATCAGCAAAAGGATGTTCTGAAGATGAAGAGACAGAGCAGAAGAAAATAAATTTTTTATTCTGGACTGAGACAGAAACCTAGGAAACTATTAGAAATAGCTGAAAAGTATGGATGTCTTCCAGCTATGACTGGCTAGCTTGTATTTGTCCTGTCTTTCCACTAATAACAACTAGAAAAACTGTATAAAATATTATTTTAAAAAAATATTTGTTCGAAATATCAGAGAGCTACCAAGGTAGCAAGAATCAAGATCCTGAAAGGAAGGAAAGCTCACTGAGGGTGAGCCAGACAGTCAGCTTCACTAGTTGTTTGAGGCAGGTACCATTTAGAAAGCAGAAACTGAGAGGCTGAATTTTTGGAAATCCCAAAGAGCTAGGGAGGCAAAGACTGAAGTTCAAGGGGAAAGGGAAGTTGGCAAATACTGCAGACCTTTGACTGGGACGCCTAAAGGGCTTTTAGTCAGCCAAACCCAGCCTAACTGCCTTCCAGAGTACCCCAGAGAGGTAGTCTATGTACCCGATAGTAAAACTGATGAAAACTGAATACAAAGAGAAAATTTTAAGACCAGTCACAGTAGTAAAAAGGATGTATTGCCGTCAAAGGAACAATAGTAAGACTTACAGCTGACTTCTCAATCGAAATGATGGAAGTCAAAAGAAATAGAATAATTTCTTCTAAGTGCTGGGAGAAAAAATACTGCCAATCTAGAATTCTATACCTTTTTAAAATGTTTTGCAAAAATGAAGGTAAAATAATTCATACTCAAAATAAAGAAACTGAGATAGTTACCAGCAGACCCACACTAAAGGAAAATTAGAGTACTTTGGGCAAATGAAAATGATCCTAGATGGAAGCATGGAAATACTAAGGAATGAAGAGGTAAATATGTGTGTAAATTTAAATGACTATTGACTGCATGAAGCAATAACCAAAATGTCTTGTGAGGTATTAAAAACATGAAGAATTAAATATACATGACATCAGGACTACAAAAGGTGTGAGGGTAATAAATAGAGTGTTATGTAGACCTTTTATTGTCCTGGAAGTAGTATAAAATATATATATATATATATTTAAGAAGCCAAAGACGCATATTGTAACCCCTAGGGAAACTCCCTAAAAGAATATCAGAAGATAATTTAACAAATAAGCTAATTGGGGAGGAAGGATAAATACGTTTTATTAATTCAAAAGTAAGCACAAAAGGAGAAAAACACAGAACAGGTAAGGAAAGTAGAATATAAATGGTAAAATGGTAGACATAGATTAAATGTAAATAGATTAAATATTCCAATTAAAAACAAAAATTGTCAGACTACACAGCTTTGAGGCCCTTTGCAAAAGGCTAAGTTTGAGGAAATGAAAAACAAGTTATGTGGGAATGAAGTCTAGGAAGAATACCAGGATATGGTAGATTATGAGAATGAACATACTTTTCTAAGGACTTAGAATTTTATTCTGTTAATTATAATGAATCCTGGAGGCAAATACTGCTGTTCCCAGTCTCTATTCATGTTTCTGTGATGAGCAGAAACATGAAGGAAGAACTATCCCAGCTGTTACTTAGACCCTCATTTAATTACCTTGATTAATGTCCCACAATGTACTCCACTCCCTACACCTGCCTCCTCTGTGCTTAGGGCTTACAGGTAATTTGATGTAGTGATTAAGAGCACACATTGTGAAGGTTTACATGGCCTGGATTCAAAGCTCTCCTTGTTGTGTGATTTTCAGCATTTTACTTAATTCTTTGATGTATCAGCTTTCTCACTCATAAAATGCAGTTAACAAAATTTATTCTCTCATAGGATTGTTTTAACAATCAATTAAATTAATCTCTGTAAAACTTAGACAATAAGTAAATAATAAGCACTACATAAATGATATGTATGATAGAGCCTCTCACAGCCACCACTGGTAAAGATACCTCCCATCTCTGTGCCAGCCTTCTCCCATGTGCTCTGGGCTATGGATTGTACTCTGGTCTGTCAAGATAATCTCATCCAAATCCCATCTTCCAGAAATTTCATGAAAATCTGGTCCACAAATAGGAAAAGTCTTCTTAGTTACAACACCAAAAGTACAAGCAACAAAAGAAAAAGAAAAATAGATAAATTGTGCTTCATTAAAATTAAAATTTATGCACTTCAAAGAACACCATCGATAAAGTTAAAAGACTACTCACAGAATGGGACAAAATATTTGCAAATCATGTATATGACAAGGGACTTACATCTAGAATATGTAAAGAACTCTCACAACTCAATAATAAAAAGGTGAAACGGATAAAGAATCTGAATTGACATTTCTCAAAGAAGGTATACAAATGGCCAAGAGAGTCGGCCATTTAAAAGACAGTTGATGTCATTAACTATTAGGAAAGTGCAAATCAAAACCATAATGAGATACCACTTTGCATCTACTAGGATGTCTATAACCAAGAAGACAGATAATAACACATGTTGGAGAGATTATGGAGAAATTGGAATCCTCATAAATTTCTGGTAGGAATGTAAAATGTTATAGCTGCTTTGGAAACAGTTTAGCAGTTCCTCAAAATGCTAAACATAACATTATCATATGCCCCAGCAGTTCTACTCCTGGATATGTATCTAAGAGAAATGAAAACATATGTCCATACAAAAAATTTACACATTAATCCATATAGCAGCATTATTCATAATAACCAAAAAGCAGAAACAATCCAAACATCCATCAACTGATGAATGGATAAAGTGTGGTATCCATAAAATGGAATATTATTCAGCAATAAAAAGGAATGAAATATTGATATATGCTACAATATGAGTAAACTTTAAAAACATTATGCTAAGTGAAAGAAGTCATTCACACCTGAAAAAAATAGATCATATGATTCCATTTATATGAAATATTCAGAATCAGCAAATCTATAGCAATAGAAAGTAAATTACTGTTTGCCTAATTGGGGGTGGGTCTATGTGGAGAGAAATTGAGCAGTGATTGCTATTGGGTACAGGAGCTCTTTCGGGGCGTGATGAAAATGTTCTAAAATTGATTGTGGTGATGGTTGAACAACTCTGTGAATATACTAAAAACCATTGAATTAAATAGTTGAATGGTTATACTATTTAAATTAAATAAATGAATTATATAGCAATATCCCACTAAAACTTTAAAAAATCTGGTCCAAAGAGCATTTCCTTTTCTCAGACCTATCATGTATTTATTCGTTTGTATAACTTTCCTACCACTTCAATGAGATTTTGGAAAGGGTAGTAAATATGCTTGCTTGGTTCATTCTCTTAATCCAGAAGCTCCAGGAGGATTATTTTAAAAGAGAACTGCCCCAGAAAATATAGAGCATATAGAAATGATGGGACTATATACATCACACAGGAGATACAGATGGGTTCATCCAAACAATAAAACTGGGTCATAGTCAAGGGATAATAAGATTAGTTTAGCTTGTCATTTACCTAATGGTCTAAAGCAACTTAATGAGAAAACTTGTTCTCCTGGCTCTGTGCTTCCTGTTCTCAGGGAGTGACACATGGTTTTGAGAAGTTTTCTGTTGAAATATGTAATAAAAAGTAAAACTGGAAAGAGAAAGAGATGCCAAGGCTGATATGTACATTGTTTTCATGGGAGAAGTCATAATCAAGAGAGCTTAGAACATTCCAGGAATGGCTCAGGAGATGACTCCAGGACCCCAGCCATGTGGAGGGGTACATAGTGCCAACAGCCTCCCATTCCTTTACAATAACCAGTATACTTTCAAATCCAATCCAAAGTCTTCTCAGCAACTCTGTGCCTATCTTAAAACTACAATTGATAGGGACTTCCCTGGTAGCACAGTGGTTAAGAATACGCCTGCCAATGCAGGGGACACAGGTTCAAGCCTTGGTCCAGGAAGATCTCACATGCCGTGGAGCAACTAAGCCCGTGAGCCACATCTACTGAGCCTGCGCTCTAGAGCCCGTGAGCCACAACTACTGAGCCCGCATGCCACAACTACTGAAGCCCCGTGTGCCTAGAGCCCATGCTCTGCAGCAAGAGAAGCCACCACAGTGAGAAGCCCGCACACCACAACGAAGAGTAGCCCCCGCTCACCACAACTAAAGAAAGCCCGTGCACAGCAACCAAGACCCAATGTAGCCATAAATAAATATATATATTTTTTTTACAAAACTAAAAAAAAAACTACAATTGATAATGACAGAATCCAGGATCTCAGATGCTAAAATCTTGCAGTTAGGACAACTTTACTTCACTATCACACTCTGCCTGAATTCCTCTATTATGTACTAAGAAGCGGTTTTCTAACTGTTTCAATACTTACAGTGATAGAGAATTCACTACCTTACAAAACAGCCCCTTCCATATTTGCACAGCATTGTTAGCCAGAAAATTCTTCCTTATATTGAGGCAAACAGCTTTTCTGTAACATTGACAGATTTGATCCTGAATAGACTTTTGTGTCTACCCAAAATTGGCTTATATGACCTTTTCCATGTAACAGCCATTTTGAAGGCAATTATAATATATTTTTCAATATATATCCTCTGGGCTAAACATCAAAAGTTTCTTCAGTGGTTCCTTATGACAAGGTTTTAAGAAGTTCATTACCATCCTGGTTATTCTTAAACTTCCTAGTAGCCAAGCCAAGTTTGTTTCCATATCCATAAGACAAGGATGGGTAATAATGCCTAGGTCCTGAGCTAACCAAATGAATTAATGTATGTAAAAGTATTTTTACACTTTAAAACACTTTGTAAACATAAAATACTATTAGAAAGTATCCACTTCCTGGAAGACAACTTGTCAAAATATAGTAGAAACTTGCAATTCAAAATGTGATCTAAGGACCAGCAGCATTGGAATCATCTGGAATCGTGTTAGAAATGAAGACTCTCAGACCCATCCCATATCTATTAAATCCACATCTGCATTTTAATAAGGTCTCCAAGCGTTTTATGCTTTAAAGTTTGAGGAGCACTGTAGACTTTCAAATGGGCATATACTTTCATACAGCAATTCCCCTTTTAGGTTTTTATCCTGAGAATATGATGTGGTAAGTGTGGAAGAGATATACCTAAATAGTGTTCATTACAGCATTTTCATAATAGCAAAAACTTAGAAGGAATCTAAAGGTCCACTAATAGAAAATTGGCCAGGTGCTTTATGGTTCATTTGTGGATATACCCGTTCTCCCCAGGAGGCTTGTTGGCCCTCGGCATACCTAAGTACCGTTTGCCAGCCAGGAATGTCTGGTTGAGCAAGTTCCTCAGCTGGTGCCAGTGGCAAGAAGATGCCTGCTCCCAAGCTGATGGTTGATGCTGTGAACATAGGTGTATGTTCAATTGGACACAAAACAGTATTAATATCTCCAGATAGGTTATCTACTGGGGGAGAACCAGACCATCTGCACAAGAGTTCATTCATCTCCCAAGTGTTCAATCAGTTTAAAAAACTGCTAGCGTATCTGGGTGTTTCGTTTGTTAGGTAAAATTATTACAGGACTTTTATCGAGACCATAATTAACTAGAGAAGGGAGAGTGAAGACATAATTGGAAAACTGTTCATAGATTAGTTACAAAATCTGTGACCCAATGTCAGTGAAGTGGCTTATCTTTTTTCCTCTTTAATTAAGAAACATGTTCAGCTCTTTTGTTTCTTAGTCATTGACCATTGCCCTTGAAGTGTCTTTTACTCTTGCTATAGAGTTGATTTATTTATTAGACAAAGAAAACCTTCTACTGTGACCAAATTCAGTTTTGGAAATATCAGGAAAATGATGTTTCCTGAATACCTTATTTTAAAATGTCAAACTACGCTTCACTTCTCCACTCCAGACCTTAGTTCTCTGTTTAATTTTTTTCCACAGCACGCATCACCAGCTACTCGTTTATTCTGTCTTACTGATTGCTTGTCTGGCTTCCTCCACTAGAAAGCCAGCTCCATAAGGGAAAGGAGTATTGACTCTTTTGTTCACTGCTGTGTCTACAGCACTTAGGAATTGTCTGGCACCTAGGAGGTGTTCAACAAATGTTTGTTGAATGAATTTGCATTAAAATATTTCAGTGTCCTTAGGTCCACTGGTCTTGTTGGCTGGAGAACAAAATCCTTTACTTTCATCATTTAGACTATATCTAAGGTACACATGTGCTTTATAGCCTCTAGATTTAGTTTTCTTAATTAACGGTAGTGCTAGTAACTGAGATTGTAGGCAAAGGTAAGTTAGCCAGTTCTATATCAAGGCAAAAAAGAGCAATGAACAGGAAGATATTAGAAGTCCTACTAGATTCATCCAAGCTGGCATATACACAAGCAGAGACATAAGATGGTGTATGGGTCTGGGTAGGGTAAGCAATCTAGGAACGGGTAAGCACAGTAAGCTAAGATCCAGAAGTCATCAAGTCTAAGAAAGCCAGGCCAGAACAAGAATGTAAAGTCCAGAATACATATATATATTCTGTAAATTCCAGAATATATATATATATATATATTCAGTTATACATATATATACATATATATGTATAACTGAATCACTTTGCTGTACAGCAGAACTTAATACAACATTATAAATCAACTATACTTCAATAAAAATTCTTTTAGGAATGTAAATTCTATGAGATCATTCATCCAGGCACAGTGATATGTCAGAAATAGTGCCTAACAAATAGAAACGAGTATTTGTTAGATGGAAAATTAATTCATCAACAAAATGGAAATCATACAGCCATTTTAAAATGTTGCTCTAGATATAAAGTTATCACTATACTGTAAAGTGAAAACTCGAGTTGGAAATTATACTTAGAGTATGATTCCATTTTTGTTTGTGTGTATGTATATATATATAAATTAAAGAAATACAAAAATGTCAACAGTGGTTATAGTGATGTCTGTATGGTGGGGTAAGGGATAATTTTGACTTCTTTTTATTTGTCCATATTTACAAACTCGTTAATGAGCATTGGTTAAATCCATTATTAAAAGGATTTTTACTATCTGTATGATATATGGGTACGTGTACAATGTTGTTACTGTAAAGATGTTCCATCCTTACCCTGGACCTCAGAATACAAGCCTCTTGCTTAATTTCAGGACTCCTAACAAAGGCCTTGGAGTTTCAGCTGGCAGAATGCCAGAGGAGTGCAAGCTCCTCCCCTTTCCCACAGCCTCCTTCAGCTCTTCAAACGTTTCTGATTACTTCCCAACACACAACCAACACAGAAGACTACTGTCAGAGAGGGCAACAAAAGGCAAAAACGGAGGTAAGGATGATAGCTGGGGAGAGCGGCTGAAACGGAAAAGCTCAGCACTCTGAAGAATGTAACTGAAGATTGGCTCATATCCCTAGTAATATGTTATCTGTTGGCTTTGTTAGATAGGTTGCTTTTAAATGTTAAACCATTTAAAAAGACGTCGTAAACGGGGTTTGCAGCAAAGTCCATGACACAACTTGGCTTCTTTCAAGGGAAAGAGGAGACTGGGATTTGACAGGTAAGGCATTTTATTCAATTAGTGCTGCTTATTAAATTACACTGCTTCAGCATTCAAAGCCAATTACTGTCCACACCATAAGGACTGTCTTACCTTTTGCCTCAGTGAAGCAGCATTAATTCATCAACTCCTTCACAGGATACCATGGCAAAGAAGGTGGCAGTGATTGGAGCTGGGGTCAGTGGCCTGATATCTCTGAAGTGCTGTGTGGATGAGGGACTCGAACCCACTTGCTTTGAGAAGACTGAAGATATTGGAGGGCTGTGGAGGTTCAAAGTAAGTGAGATCTTGTTTCTTGAATAAGTTGTGCTGCTATTGTAGGGTGAATCATACTACTGATGGGCCTTATTGAGGTATTTCCTAAGCAACTTTGATAGAATGTATTTCATGCTGCTATACAGGAACTAAAGAAATAGGCTGGTGTCTCTCCCAGGTCATTACTATCCTAACCCAGGTGGCCAACCCAGGCTGTGAAGGAATCTCTTCTTATGGACCTAGCAATTGTCCTGTATGTAGCCCACACTTTTGTTATTCTCAAAGCAATACACTGATATTAGAGAGCATTTTACAAAACAGAAGTGACAGGGATTCTTTTCAAGACACCACTTCTATTCTAACCATTGAGCACTTGCTTTTTCAGAGAGTGAGCTCTTATTACTGCTGACTTTTTTTCTGACAAACAAACCATATTTGTTTGCTTGGCTTTTTGATGACACTCTAGTGTAACTCTGAGAACTCTTTAACTATATTATTAAATATATTTTATTCATTAATTTTATTCTGTTAGCCAAACCCAAATATTGGAAATGCTAGTTGTCCCTCAAAATTTGTATAAAATTTAGAAAAATACAAAGATAGACAGCTATGAAGATTTATAAATATTTATTCCCATAATCTTTTAAATAAGTAACTAGCTTGCCACCTCCTAGGTGTGACATCTTGGGCAAGTTATTTACATTCCTGTGTCTTACTTTTCTCAGCTGTTTAATGAGGGCAACAGAAAAGTATGATTATCTCATAGTACCGTTTTAAAGATACAGGGAGATAATTCATGTAAAGAACTTAGAATACAATAAACATTAGCTACAATAACTATATTTATATTTTATAGACAAGCAAACAGAAACTGAGAGAGGTTAGGTGGTTTGCCACACAGCTGCAGGAACTGACATTCAAACCTGGGTCTCTGTGACTCCCAAGCAGCTAAGGCCCTACTTATAACCCTAACTTGTATTCCTGCTCAAAATGGTTAAACAAAAGTTTCATCTCAGACCTCAACAGCAGTGACTTTAGGATTATGTATCAGGTACATCCAAGTGAGAAGTTAAAACAAGTGGGAACACTCCAGACAGGAGCGAAAAATTTGAATATGTGAAAGCAGACTCTCACACCAGCAGAGATCATCCAAAGGGCTCTTGCTAAAAGCTGACCAGTCAAGGGGATGGCAAGAACATCTACCATGTGTGCTTTCCCAGTTCAAACTGAATCTTATGCCAAAAGGAATTTTTTTAACATTGGGTTTCTCAGATGTATATAATCATAAAACATGCCTAGAGGGTTTCTTAAACATACTGATTCTTTTTTTTTTCAACATCTTTATTGGAGTATAATTGCTTTACAATGGTGTGTTAGTTTCTGCTTTATAACAAAGTGAATCACCTATACATATACATATATCCCCATATCTCCTCCCTCTTGCGTCTCCCTCCCACCCTCCCTATCCCACACCTCTAGGTGGTCACAAAGCACCTAGTTGATCTCCCTGTGCTATGCGGCTGCTTCCCGCTAGCTATCTATTTTACATTTGGTAGCATATTTAAGTACGTGACACTCTCTCACTTCGTCCCAGCTTAACCTTCCCCCTCCGCGTGTCCTCAAGTCCATTCTCTATGTCTGCATCTTTATTCCTGTCCTGCCGCTAGTTTCTTCAGAACTTTTTTTTTTTTTTGATTCCATATATATGTGTTAGCATAGGGTATTTGTTTTTCTTTTCTATGTTCATTAGTGATATTGACCTGTAGCTTTCTTTCTTTGTTACATCATTGTCTGGCTTTGGTATCAGGGTGATGGTGGCCTCATAGAATGAGTTTGGAAGTGTTCCTCCCTCTGCTATATTTTGGAAGAGTTTGAGAAGTATGGGTGTTAGCTCTTCTCTAAATGTTTGATAGAATTCGCCTGTGACGCCATCTGGTCCTGGGCTTTTGTTTGATGGAAGATTTTTAATCACAGTCTCAATTTCAGTGTTTGTGATTGGTCTGTTTATACTTTCTATTTCTTGCTGAAAGTCTTGAAAGGTCATGCTTTTCCAAGAATTTGTCCATTTCTTCCAGGATGTCCATTTTATTGGCCTACAGTTGCTTGTAGCAATCTCTCATGATCCTTTGTATTTCTGCAGTGTCAGTTTTTACTTCTCCTTTTTCATTTCTAATTCTGTTGATATGAGTCTTCTCCCTTTTTTTCCTGATGAGTCTGGCTAATGGTTTATCAGTTTTTGTTTATCTTCTCAAAGAACCAGCTTTTAGTTTTATTGATCTTTGCTATCATTTCCTTCATTTCTTTTTCATTTATTTCTGATCTGATCTTTATGATTTCTTTCCTTCTGCTAACTTTGGGGTTTTTTTATTCTTCTTTCTCTAATTGCTTTACTTGTAAAGTTAGGTTGCTAATTGGAGATGTTTCTTGTTTCTTGAGATAGGATTGTATTGATATAAACTTCCCTCTTACAACTGCTTTTGTTGCATCCCATAGGTTGTGGGTTGTCGTGTTTTCATTGTCATTTGTTTCTAGGTATTTTTTGATATCCTCCTTCATTTCTTCAGTGATCTCTTGGTTATTTAGTAGTGTATTGTTTAGCCTCCATGTGTCTGTATTTTTTACAGATTTTTCCTGTAATTGATATCTTGTCTCATAGCGTTGTGGTCGGAAAAGATACCTGATATGATTTCAATTATCTTAAATTTACCAAGGCGAAATTTGTGACCCAAGATATGATCTATGCTGGAGAATGTTCCATGAGCACTTGAGAAGAAAGTGTATTGTGTTGTTTTTGGATGGAATGTCCTATAAATATCAATTAAGTCCATCTTGTTTAATGTATCATTTAAAGCTTGTGTTTCCTTATTTATTTTCATTTTGGATGATGTGTCCATTGGTGAAAGTGAAGTGTTAAAGCCCCCTACTATGATTGTGTTACTGTCGATTTCCCCTTTCATGGCTGTTAGCATTTTCCTTATGTATTGAGGTGCTCCTATGTCAGGTGCATAAATATTTACAATTGTTATGTCTTCTTCTTGGATTGATCCCTTGATCATTATGTAGTGTCCTTCTTTGTCTCTTGTAATAGTCTTTATTTTAAAGTCTATTTTGTCTGATATGAGAATTGCTACTCCAGCTTTCTTTTGATTTCCATTTGCGGGGAATATCTTTTTCCATCCCCTCACTTTCAGTCTGTATGTGTCCCTAGGTCTGAAGTGGGTCTCTTGTAGATAGCATATACATGGGTCTTGTTTTTGTATCCATTCAGCCAGTCTGTGTCTTTGGTTGGAGTACTTAATCCATTTACATTTAAGGTAGTTATTGATAATGTATGTTCCTATTACCATTTTCTTAATTGTTTTGGGTTTGTTATTATATGTCTTTTCCTTCTCTTGTGTTTCCTGCCTAGAGAAGTTTCTTTAGCATTTGTTGTAAAGCTGGTTTGCTGGTGCTGAATTCTCTTAGCTTTTGCTTGTCTGTAAAGGTTTTAATTTCTCCGTCGAATCTGAATGAGATCCTTGCTGGGTAGAGTAATCTTGGTTGTAGGTTTTTCCCTTTCATCACTTTAAAGATGTCCTGCCACTCCCTTCTAGCCTGCACAGTTTCTGCTGAAAGATCAGCTGTTACCTTTATGGGGATTCCCTTGTATGTTATTTGTTGTTTTTCCCTTGCTGCTTTTAATATTTTTTCTTTGTCTTTAATTTTTGATAGTTTGATTAATATGTGTCTTGGCGTGTTTCTCCTTGGTTTTATCCTGTATGGGACTCTCTGCACTTCCTGGACTTGACTGACCATTTCCTTTCCCATATTAGAGAAGTTTTCAACTATAATCTCTTCAAATATTTTGTCAGTCCCTTTCTTTTTCTCTTCTTCTTCTGGGACCCCTATAATTCAAATGTTGGTGTGTTTAATATTGTCCCAGAGGTCTCTAAGACTGTCCTCAATTCTTTTCATTCTTTTTTCTTTATTCTGCTCTGCAGTAGTTATTTCCACTATTTTATCAGCCAGGTCACTTATCCATTCTTCTGCCTCAGTTATTCTGCTATTGATTCCTTCTAGAGAATTTTTAATTTCATTTATTGTGTTGTTCATCATTGCTTCTTTGCTCTTTAATTTTTCTAGGTCCTTGTTAAACGTTTCTTTTATTTTCTCCATTGTATTTCCAAGATTTTGGATCATCTTTACTACCATTTATCTGAATTCTTTTTAAGGTAGACTGCCTATTTCCTCTTCATTTGTTTGGTCTGGTGGGTTTCTACCTTGCTCCTTCATCTGTAGTGTGTTTCTCTGTCTTCTCATTTTGCTTAACTTACTATGTTTGGGGTCTCCTTTTTGCAGGCTGCAGGCTCGAAGTTCCTGTTGTTTTTGGTGTCTGCCCCCGGTGGCTAAGGTTGGTTCAGTGGGTTGTGTAGGCTTCCTGGTGGAGGGGACTAGTGCCTGTGTTCTGGTGGATGAGGCTGGCTCTTGTCTCTCTTGTGGGCAGGACCACATTCAGTGGTGTGTTTTCGAGTCTCTGTGACCTTATTATGATTTTAAGCAGCCTCTCTGCTAATAGGTGGGGTTGTGTTCCTGTTTTGCTAGTTGTTTGGCATAGGGTATCTAGCACTGTAGCTTGTAGGTCGTTGACTGGAGCTGGCTCTTAGCGTTGAGATGGAGATTCTGGGAGACCTTTCGCTGTTTGATATTACGTGGACCCAGGAGGTCTCTGGTTGACCAATGTCCTGAACTTGGCTCTCCCACCTCAGAGGCACAGGCCTGACACCCAGCCAGAGCACCAAGACCCTGTCAGCCACATGGCTGAGAAGAAAAGGGAGAAAAAACAAAGAAAGAGAGAAAAAATAGAATAAAATAAAGTTATTAAAATAAAAAATAATTATTAAAAATAAAAAAATTAAAAAGCAAGAATAAAAAAGAAAAAAAAGAAAGAATGAAAGAAGAGAGCAATGAAACCAAAAAAACAAATCCACCAATGATAACAAGTGCTAAAAACTATACTAAAAAAAAAAAAAAAGGGGGGGGACAGACAGAACCCTAGGACAAATGGTAAAAGCAAAACTATACAGACAAAATCACACAAAGAAGCATATACATACACACAAAAAGAGAAAAAGGAAAATATATATATATATCTATATATAAAAAGAAAAGACGGAAGAGAGCAACTAAATCAATAAACAAATCTACCAATAATAATAAACTCTAAATACTAAACTAAGATAAACATAAAACCAGAAACAAATTAGATGCAGAAAGCAAACCCCAAGTCTACAGTTGCTCCCAAAGTCCACCGCCTCATATTTGGGATGATTTGTTGTCTATTCAGGTATTCCACAGATGCAGGGTACATCAAGTTGATTGTGGAGATTTAATCCACTGCTTCTGAGGCTGCTGGGAGAAATTTCCCTTTCTCTTCTTTGTTCGCACAGCTCCTGGGGTTCAGCTTCGGATTTGGCCCCGCCTCTGCGTGTAGGTTGCCTCAGGGCAACTGTTCCCACCCAGACAGGATGGTGTTAAAGTAGCAGCCGATTAGGGGGCTCTGACTCACTCAGGCCGGGGTGAGGGAGGGGTACGGAATGCGGGGCCAACCTGTGGTGGCAGAGGCCAGCGTGACATTGCAAACAGCCTGAGGTGCACCGTGTGTTCTCCTGGAGAAGTTGTCCCTAGATCATGGGACCCTGGCAGTGGCAGGCTGCACAGGCCCCCGGGAGGGGAGGTGTGGATAGTGACGTGTGCTTGCACACAGGCTTCTTGGTGGCTGCAGCATCAGCCTTAGCATTTCATGCCTGTCTCTGGGGTCCGTGCTGATAGCCGTGGCTCGCACCCATCTCTGGAGCTCGTTTAGGTGGTACTCTGAATCCCCTCTCCTCACACACCCCGAAACAATGGTCTGTTGCCTCTTCAGCAGGTCCAGACTTTTTTCCAGACTCCCTCCCAGGTAGCTGTGGTGCACTAGCCCCCTTCAGGCTGTGTTCACACAGCCAACCCCAGTCCTCTCCCTGGGATCTGACCTCCGAAGCCCTAGACTCAGCTCCCAGCCCCCACCAGTCCCAGCCGTTGGGTGAGCAGATAAGCGTCTGGGGCTGGTGAGTGCTGGTCAGCACTGATCCTCTGTGAGGCAATCTCTCCGCTTTGCCCTCTGCGCTCCTGTTGCTGCGCTCTCCTCTGTGGCTCTGAAGCTTCCCCCACGCCCATCTCCCTGTCTCCGCCAGTGAAGGGGCTTCCTAGCGTGTGGAAACTTTTCCTCTTTCACGGCTCCCTCCCAGAGGGGCAGGTCCCGTCCCTATTCTTTTGTCTCTGTTTTTTCTTTTTTCTTTTGCCCTACCCAGGTACATGGGGAGTTTCTTGCCTTTTGGGAAGTCTGAGGTCTTCTGCCAGTGTTCAGTAGGTGTTCTGTAGGAGTTGTCCCACATGTAGATGTATTTCTGATGTATTTTTGGGGAGGAAGGTGATCTCCATGTCTTACTCCTCCGCCATCGTGAAGGTCTCCCCAAAGATACTGATTCTTGAACACCAGCCCAGACTTACTGAATCAAAATCTTCTAAGGAGGGGAATCTGTTTTTAACAAGAGTCCCAAATGAATCCTATGATGAGATAAGTTCAGCAAACATTGCTCAAATACCAAACAAAAAAATCTGTTTATTCAACCATTCAAGCACACTCAGAGGTAATGATGGAGATGTTGATCCTTATAGAGAACAGGTAACTTTGCTGAGAAGAAACTGGAAAAACAACTTGAATCACATTCATTTCTTACTAACAACTGATCATTAGAATCATTATAGCTTTACCTGAGAGGGTGATATGATTAAATGGTCATTTCTGTCTTAACCAACAATGTGTTACTTTGTTGACTCTGGTTTCACATGTAGATTCCATTTGGGATTTTTTTCCCCAGGTAGATTTTTTTACCTAAGCAAGAAACGTGAAATTTCAACAAATTTATGTTTAATGATAAATTTGTCATTGCTTTGCTTTATTACCTGGTTTGGTATTTAATATTGAAGAGCCAAATGTCCCTTATTTAATTATCATTAACTTGGAAGCAGAAGAGTAAGATTTGTTTTGAGTGGCCTGTCAAAAATAAGATTTGATGGGTTGAAGTGGTACAAGATGGCAGTGTAGGAAGATTCTGAACTCACCTCCTCCCATGTACACCACAAATCCACAGCTACATATGGAGCAACTCCCTCTGGGAGAGACCTGAAAATTAGCTGAGCAGCTCCTCCACAACAAAGGATAAAGGGGCCACATTGAGACTGGTAGGAGAGGCAAAGACATCATCATCTTACCCTTGGCAGGGCAATCCACAAGCAGAAGGGATCTCATGAATAGAACACTTCTCCCTGAAGAGCAAGGGGTTTGTGCCCCACACCAGGTTCCCTAACCCTTGGGACCTGCATTGGAGAGCCAAGCCTCCAAAATATCTGGCTTTGAAAAGCAACAGGGCTTGCATCTAAGAGAACATTAGACTTGTAGGAATGGAGATTCTACTCTTAAATGGCTCAGTCACAGACTCACTCACCCTGGGACCCAGCACAAAAGCAGCAGTGTAGGAATTGCCTAGACTATATGTGAAAGGGTTTCATTTGCTAGTCTTAGAGCATCTGCCAAAGGAGCAGAAGCTTGTTGGGACTATCACTGGAGATGGAGGCACCAGCCAGAACCATTTTTGCATTCTCCCCTATCATACTAGCACTGCTGGATGCACCCTGCCCCTGCACAGCTCCTTTGTTCCTACCAAAGCTGGCCAGATGGTACCCTGCACCCATGCCACTCCCAGGGCCCCACCAAAGCTTGTGAGCAGGTGTGGACCACAGAGTGGATGACACTAGAGTGCTTGTCTCTGGAGGCTACCAGGGGGGATTGTGATCTGGGCCCCACAGTCTGAAAAAAATTCAGAGAGAGAGTCTTGGCACCTCAACAAACGGAACCTATCAAGAAAAAGATCAGACTGCTTAGACACTCAGACAGGCTTGAGAGACAACCAAGAGTTAGGGCAAGATGAAATGATAAGTTTCATCTCTTACATAAGGCAATTCCTTCAATACAGGGAGAGATAGCTGTTTCACCTAATACACAGAAACAAACACAGAGAGCCTAGCAAAATGAGGAGACAGAGGAATAGGTTCCAAACGAAAGAACAAAAAAAAACCCAGAAAAAAAAAAATAATGAAACAGACATAAATAATTTATCTATAAAGAATTTAAAGTAATGGTCATAAAGATGCTGATCAAACTCAGGAAAAGAATGAATGAACACAGCAAGAACGTCAGCAAAGAGACAGAAAATGTACAAAACTGCCAAACAGAAGTCAAAGATCTAAAGAATACAATAACTAAACTGAAAAATACACTAGAGAGTTTCAACAGCAGACTAGATGAAACAGAAAGAATCAATGTTCTGGAAGACAGGGTAGTGGAACTCACCAAAACAGAGCAGCAAAAAGAAAAAGAATTTAAAAAGTGAATATAGCTTAAGAGACCTATGGGACAACATCAAGTGGAGTAACATTTGCCTTACAGACATATCACGAGAAGAAAGAGAACAGCACAAAAATTTATTTGAAGAAATAATGGGAGGGGCCTTCAAGATGGCGTAGGAATAAGGCATGGACAAATACATCAAAACTACATCTACATGTGGAACAACTCCTACAGAAAACATACTGAACCCTGGCAGAAGAACTCAGACTTCCCAAAAGATGCCCTCAGGCTACCTACACGCAGAGGCGGAACCAAATCCAAAGCTGAAACCCAGGAGCTATGCAAACAAAGAAGAAAAAGGGAAAGTTCTCCCAGCAGCCTCAGAAGCAGTGGATTAAATCTCCACAATCAACTTGATGTACTCTGCATCTGTGGAATACCTGAAGAGACAACGAATCATCCCAAATATGAGGCGGTGGACTTTGGGAGCAACTGTAGACTTGGGGTTTGCTTTCTGCATCTAATTTGTTTCTGGTTTTATGTTTATCTTAGTTTAGAATTTAGAGTTTATAATCATTGGTAGATTTGTTTATTGATTTGGTTGCTCTCTTCGGCCTTTTTTTTTAAAATATAGATATATTTTTTTTTCCTTTTTCTCTTCTTGTGAGTATGTATGTGTATGCTTCTTTGTGTGATTTTGTCTGTATTGCTTTGCTTTTGCCATTTGGCCTAGGGTTCTGTCTGTCCTTTTTTTTTTTTTTTAGTATAGTTTTTAGCAGATGTTATCATTGGTGGATTTGTTTTGGTTTGGTTGCTCTCTTTCTTTCTCTCTTTATTTTTTTCATTGTTTTTTCATTTTTAATAATTTTTTTTAATTTAATAACTTTATTTTATTCTTTCCTTCTTTTTTCTCCCTTTTCTTCTGAGCCATGTGGCTGACAGGGTCTTGGTGCTCTGGCTGGGTGTCAGGCCTTAGCCTCTGAGGTGGGAGAGTGGAATTCAGGACATTGGTCCACCAGAGACCTCCCAGCTCCACATAATATCAAATGGCGAAAGCTCTTCTAGAGATCTCTTTCTCAACGCTAAGACCAGCTCCACTCAGTGACCTGCAAACTACAGTGCTGAACACCCTATGCCAAACAACTAGCAAAACAGGAACACAACCCCACCCATTAGCAGAGAGGCTGCCTAAAATCATAATAAGTTCACACACACCCCAAAACACACTACAGGATGTGGTCCTGCCCACCAGGAAGACAAGATCCAGCCTCATCCACCAGAACACAGGCACCACTCCCCTCCACCAGGAAGCCTACACAACCCACTGAACCAACCTTACTCACTGGGAGCAGACACCAAAAACAACGGGAACTACAAACCTGCAGCCTGTGAAAAGGAGACCCCAAACACAGTAAGTTAAGCAAAATGAGGAGACAAATACACAGCAGATGAAGGAGCAAGGTAGAAACCCACCAGACCAAACAAATGAAGAGGAAACAGGCAGTCTACCTGAAAAAAAATTCAGAGAAATGATAGTAAAGTTCATCCAAAATCTTGGAAATACAATGGAGAAAATAAAAGAAACGTTTAACAACGACCTAGAAGAACTAAAGAGCAAACAAACAATGATGAACAACACAATAAATGAAATTAAAAATTCTCTAGAAGGAATCAATAGCAGAATAACTGAGGCAGAAGAACGGATAAGTGACCTGGCTGATAAAATAGTGGAAATAACTACTGCAGAGCAGAATAAAGAAAAAAGAATGAAAAGAATTGAGGACAGTCTTAGAGACCTCTGGGATAACATTAAACTCACCAACATTCGAATTATAGGGGTCCCAGAAGAAGAAGAGAAAAAGAAAGGGACTGAGAAAATATCTGAAGAGATTATAGTTGAAAACTTCCCTAATATGGAAAAGGAAATGGTCAGTCAAGTCCAGGAAGTGCAGAGTCCCATATAGGATAAATCCAAGGAGAAAAACGCCAAGACAAATATTAATCAAACTACCAAAAATTAAATACCAAGAAAAAATATTAAAAGCAGCAAGGGAAAAACAACAAATAACATACAAGGGAATCCCCATAAAGGTAACAGCTGATCTTTCAGCAGAAACTCTGCAAGCCAGAAGGGAGTGGCAGGACATCTTTAAAGTGAAGAAAGGGAAAAACCTACAACCAAGATTACTCTACCCAGCAAGGATCTCATTCAGATTCGACGGAGAAATTAAAACCTTTACAGGCAAGCAAAAGCTAAGAGAATTCAGCACCAGCAAACCAGCTTTACAACAAATGCTAAAGAAACTTCTCTAGGCAGGAAACACAAGAGAAGGAAAACACCTACAGTACTGAACCCAAAACAATTAAGAAAATGGTAATAGGAACATACATATCGATAACTACCTTAAATGTAAAAGGATTAAATGCTCCAACCAAAAGACATAGCCTGGCTGAATGGATACAAAAACAAGACCCATGTATACGCTGTCTACAAGAGACCCACTTCAGACCTAGGGACACATACAGACTGAAAGTGAGGGGATGGAAAAAGATATTCCCCGCAAATGGAAATCAAAAGAAAGCTGGAGTAGCAATTCTCATATCAGACAAAATAGACTTTAAAATAAAGACTATTACAAGAGACAAAGAAGGACACTACATAATGATCAAGGGATCAATCCAGGAAGAAGATACAACAATTGTAAATATTTATGCACCCAGCATAGGAGCACCTCAATACATAAGGCAAATGGTAACAGCCTTAAAAGGGGAAATCGACAGTAACACAATCATAGTAGGGGACTTTAACACCCAACATTCACCAAAGGACAGATCATCCAAAATGAAAATAAATAAGGAAACAAAAGCTTTAAATGATACATTAAACAAGATGGACTTAATTGATATTTATAGGACATTCCATCCAAAAACAACACAATACACTTTCTTCTGAAGTGTTCATAGAACATTCTCCAGCATAGATCATATCTTGGGTCACAAATCTAGCCTTGGTAAATTTAAGAAATTTGAAATCATATCAGGTATCTTTTCCGACCACAACACTATGAGACGAGATATCAACTACCGGAAAAATCTGTAAAAAATACAAACACATGGAGGCTAAACAATACACTACTAAATAACCAAGAGATCACTGAATAAATCAAAGAAGAAATCAAAAAATACCTACAAACAAATGACAAAGAAAATACGATGATCCAAAACCTATGGGATGCAGCAGAAGCAGTTCTAGGAGGGAAGTTTATAGCAGTACGATCCAACCTCAAGAAAAAAGAAATGTCTCCAATAAACAACCTAACCTTACACCTAAAGCAATTAGAGAAAGAAGAACAAAAAAACCCCAAAGTTAGCAGAAGGAAAGAAATCATAAAGATCAGAAATAAATGAAAAAGAAATGAAGGAAATGATAGCAAAGATCAATAAAACTAAAAGCTGGTTCTTTGAGAAGATAAACAAGATTGATAAACCATTAGCCAGACTCATCAGGAGAAAAAGGTTGAAGATTCAAATTAATAGAATTTGAAATGAAAAAGAAGAACTAACAACTGACACTGCAGAAATGCAAAGGATCATGAGAGATTACTACAAGCAACTGTATGCCAATAAAATCAACAACCTGGAAGAAATGGACAATTTCTTAGAAAAGCACAACCTTCCAAGACTGAACCAGGAAGAAATAGAAAGTATAAACAGACCAATCAGAAGCACTGAAATTCAGACTGAGATTAAAAATCTTCCAGCAAACAAAAGGCCAGGACCAGAAGGCTTCACAGGCAAATTCTATCAAACATTTAGAGAAGAGCTAACACCTATCCTTTTCAAACTCTTCCAAATATAGCAGAGGGAGGAACACTCCCAAACTCATTCTACAAGGCCACCATCACCCTGATACCAAAACCAGACAAAGATCTCCCCAAAAAAGAAAACTACAGGCCAATATCACAGATGAACATAGATGCAAAAATCCTCAACAAAATACTAGCAAACAGAATCCAATAACACATTAAAAGGATCATACACCATGATCAAGTGGGGTTTATTCCAGGAATGCAAGGATTTTTCAACATACAAAAATCAATCAATGTGATAAACCATATTAACAAATTGAAGGAGAAAAACCATATGATCATCTCAATAGATACAGAAAAAGCTTTCAACAAAATTCAACACCCATTTATGATAAAAACCCTCCAGAAAGTATGCACAGAGGGATGTTTCCTCAACATAATAAAGGCCATATATGACAAGCCCACAGCCAACATCATTCTCAATGGTGAAAAACTGAAACCATTTCCACTAAGATCAGGAAGAAGACAAGGTTGCCCACTCTTACCTCTCTTATTCAGCATAGTTTTGGAAGTTTTAGCCACAGCAATCAGAGAAGAAAAAGAAGTAAAAGGGATTTAAATCAGAAAAGAAGAAGTAAAACTGTCACTGTTTGCAGATGACATGATACTATACATAGAGAATCCTAAAGATACTACCAGAAAACTACTAGAGCTAATCAATGAATTTGGTAAAGTAGCAGGATACAAAATTAATGCACAGGAATCTCTTGCACTCCTATACACTAATGATGAAAAATCTGAAAGAGAAATTAAGGAAACACTCCTATTTACCATTGCAACAAAAAGAATAAAATACCTAGGAATAAACCTACCTAGGGAGACAAAAGACCTGTATGCAGAAAACTATAAGACACTGATGAAAGAAATTAAAGATGATACAAACAGATGGAGAGATATACCATGTTCTTGGATTGGAAGAATCAGCATTGTGAAAATGACTATAGTACCCAAAGCAATCTACAGATTCAATGCAATCCCTATCAAACTACCAATGGCATTTTTCACAGAACTAGAATAAAAAATTTCACAATTTGTATGGAAACACCAAAGGTCCTGAATAGCCAAAGCAGTCTTGAGAAAGAAAAACAGAGCTGGAGGAATCAGGCTCCCTTACTTCAGACTATACTACAAAGCTACAGTAGTCAAGGCAGTATGGTGCTGGCACAAAAACAGAAATATAGACCAATGGAATGGGTTAGAAAGCCCAGAGATAAGCCCACGCACATATGGTCACCTTATCTTTGATAAAGTAGGCAAGAATATACAATGGAGAAAAGACAGCCTCTTCAATAAGTGGTGCTGGGAAAACTGGACAGCTACATGTTAAAGAATGAAATTAGAACACTCCATAACACCTTATACAAAAATAAACTCAAAACGGATTAAAGACCTAAATCTAAGTCCAGACACTATAAAACTGTTAGAGGAAAACATAGGCAGAACACTCCTTGCCATAAATCACAGAAAGATCCTTTTTGACCCACCTCCTAGAGAAATGGAAATAAAAACAAAAATAAACAAATGGAACCTAATGAAACTTAAAAGCTTTTGCACAGCAAAGGAAACCATAAACAAGATGAAAAGACAACCCTCAGAATGGGAGAAAATATTTGCAAATGAAACAACAGACAAAGGATTAATCTCCAAAATATACAAGCAGCTCATGCAGCTCAATAACAAAAAACCAAACAGCCCAATCCAAAAATGGGCAGAAGACCTAAACAGATATTTCTCCAAAGAAGATATACAGATGGCAACAAACACAGGAAAGGATGCTCAACATCACTAATTATTAGAGAAATGCAAATCAAAACTACAATGAGTTATCACCTCACACCAGTCAGAATGGCCATCATCAAAAAATCTACAAACAATACATGCTGGAGTGGG
This sequence comes from Balaenoptera ricei, assembly GCF_028023285.1. Lineage (NCBI taxonomy): Eukaryota > Metazoa > Chordata > Mammalia > Artiodactyla > Balaenopteridae > Balaenoptera > Balaenoptera ricei. The sequence goes on from NC_082639.1 coordinate 133,377,277, forward strand.
TGAGTAGAAAAGGGAACCCTCTTGCACTGTTGGTGGGAATGTAAATTGATTCAGCCACTATGGAGAACGGTATGGAGGTTCCTTAAAAAACTAAAAATAAAACTACCATATGACCCAGCAATCCCCCTACTGGGCATATTCCCTGAGAACACCATAATTCAAAAATAGTCATGTACCACAATGTTCATTGCAGCTCTATTTACAATAGCCAGGTCACTGAAACAACCTAAGTGCCCATTGACAGATGAATGCATAAAGAAGATGTGGCACATATATTCAATGGAATATTACTCAGCCATAAAAAGAAATGAAATTGAGTTATTTTTAGTGAGGTAGATAGACCTAGAGACTGTCATACAGAGTGAAGTAAGTCAGAAAGAGAAAAACAAATACCATATGTTAACACATATATATGGAATCTAAGAAAAAAATGGTTCTGAAGAAAATAGGGGCAGGAGACAGGAATAAAGACCCAGATGTAGAGAATGGACTTGAGGACAGGGGGAGGAGCAAGGGTAAGCTGGGATGAAGTGAGAGAGTGGCATTGACAATATGTAAACTACCAAATGTAAAATAAGTAGCTAGTGGGAAGCAGCCGCATAGCACAGGGAGATTAGCTAGGTGCTTTGTGTCCACCTAGAGGGGTGGGAATAGGAGGGTGGGAGGCAGACACAAGAGGGAAGAGATATGGGGATACATGTATATGTATAGCTGTTTCACTTTGTTATAAAGCAGAAACTAACACACCATTGTAAAGCAATTATACTCCAATAAAGATGTTTTAAAAAACCTAATATTAGAAAATAATAATATAAATAAATAAGTAAGAAATAATGGTTGAAAAATACCCTAACCTGGGGAAGGATACGGACATCTGTCAGAATGGCTATCATTAAACACACACAGACACACGTGCACACACACGCACAAATAATAAATGTTAGCGAGGATGTGGAGAAAAGGGAACCCTCATACACTGTTAGTGGGAATGTAAATTGGTGCAGCCACTATGAAAAACAGTAGGGAGGTGTCTCAAGAAACTAAAACTAGAACTACCATATAACCCAGCAATTCCATTCCCAGGTATTTATCTGAAAAAATCAAAAACACTAATTCAATAAAGATACATGCACCCCACTGTTCATAGCAGCATTATTTACAATTGCCAAGATATGGAAGCAACCTAAGTATCCACCAACAGATGAATGGATAAAGAAGATGTGGTATATATATACAATGGAATACTCTTCAGCCATAAAAATAGAATAAAATTTTGCCATTTGCAAAAATATGGATGGACTTGGAGAGTATTGTGCTAAGTGAAATTAGTCAGAGAGAGAAAAACAAATACTGTATGATATCACTTATACGTGGAATCTAAAAAACAAAACAAACTAGTGGGTATAACAAAAAAGAAATAGACTCACAGATATAGAGAACAAACTAGTGGTTACCAGTTCTCTGACACCCCCTAGTGGCCGCTTTGGAACATTGGAAGAGTGGGTAATTAACATATTTTAGCACTTTCTCCAGCAATGGGAAGCACTTGCCATGCTTCATCTCATTTTTCTTCACAGTACTCCTAGGACGTAGGTGTTATGATTATCGTCACTTACATATGAAGACAAAACTAACGTTTGGGATAAACAACTTGCACAAGGGAACGTAGGTAGTAGAAAAAGAATAAAAGTGAAGGTCTGTAGGATTCCTGAGCCCTCACACTTAATAACCTTACTGAGGTATTGAGAGAGGAAAGCATGTTCTTCCTTCAGCCTCTAACCTGCTCTGCTTCCTTTACTGTTCCTGATACCTATGCTCATACAGAACTTACCAATATACATTGTTTTTTCTTTCCTTTTTACATTTGGATATAAATATGTCTTTATCCCAGCTACATATATTCAGTTATTTTAATTACTTCTCGTGTAATAGTCTCTAAACGTCTCTTCATCTTGGTTTTCTTCCTCTAGATTCAATCTGAAATATCACTTTCTCTCTTAAAATGTGACTCCCCCAAGATCGAATGTTCCAAAGCAGTTTATCTCCACAACATATACTTTTTTCAGAACCAAAGAGGTGTTTAGCACTGCTTTAGACAATGGAGAGTGAATCAGACATAATCACTGCTCTCAAAAAATTTATAATCAATTCGTTTGACACATTCCCACTATAGCTTATGCTTCCCTTGGTTTGAATGCTACACCTCTGCTAAAACAGTTTACTGTTGCACCAGCTTTTTCAGTATTCGCAAAATTAAAGCTATCATTTATATAATTATTTTCATATGAATTATCTCATTCTATACTCACAATACTCTCCGACATTAGTTATTATTAATTCCAACTGAAAAGTGAGAAAGCCAAAGGTAAGTGGTTTGCCTATAGTGACTAATAAGTGGTAGATGGTAGGTCTTAGAACCAGCCAAAATAGTGAGATTAAACTTATGTTGGTTTACCATCACACTTTGTCTCACATAATTCTAATGATTTATACTAAGCTTGGGACCAATTAAAACCCCTAGGTGTTTTTCATTTGAATCATTGATGACTTGGGTCACTATCTTTGTGCAACTAATTCTTTAATCCTATTTGCAGGAATTCACATTTGTGCATGTTAAACATTATTTAGTTGGTTTTATCTTTAGTCAAAGAGTGTTTATTTGAAGTTTCAACCTTCTGTCAAGTTTGCTATGTAAAAGAATATTAGAACATTTCCCCACACCATATACAAAAATAAACTCAAAATGGATGTAAGACCTGAAACCATAAAAGTCCTAGAAAAAGAACATAAGGCAGAACACTCTTTGACATGAATCACAGCAATATTTTTTTTGGATCTGTCCCCTAAGGCAAAAGAAACAAAAGCAAAAATAAACAAATGGGACCTAATAAAACGTAAAAGCTTTTGCACAGCAAAGGAAACCATCAGCAAAACAAAAAGACACCTACTGAATGGGAGAAAATACTTGCAAATGATATGACTGATAAGGGGTTAATATCCAAAATATATAAACAGCTCATACAACTCAATAGAACCCAATTAAAAAATGGGCAGAAGACCTGAATAAATATTTTTCCAAAGGAGACACACAGATGGTCAACAGGCACATGAAAAGATGCTTAACATCACTAATCTACAGAGAAGTGCAAATTAAAACCACAGTGAGATATTACCTCACACCAGTCAGAGTGGCTATTATCAAAAAGAACACAAATAACAAATGTTGGCAAGGATGTGGAAAAAAGGGAACCCTTGTATAGTGCTGGTGGGAATGTATACTAGTACAGCCACTGTGGAAAACAGTATGGAGGTTCCTCAAAAAATTAAAAATAAAACTACCATATGATTGAGCAGTTCCACTCCTGGGTATATATTCAAAAAAACCAAAACCACTAATTCAAAAAGACACATGCACTCCAATGTCTATAGCAGCATTATTTACAATAGCCAAAATATGGAAGCAACCAAAGTGTCCATCAAGAGATGAATGGCTAAAGATGCGGTATATATATACAATGGAATACTACTTGGTCATTAAAAAGAATGAAATTCTGGCATTTGCAACAACCTGGATGGATGTAGATAGTATTATGCTTAGTGAAATAAATCAGAGAAAGACAAATACTCTGTTATCACTTATATGTGGATTCTGAAAAATAAAACAGACAAATGTATATAACAGAAACTAGTTGACAAATACTCTGTTATCACTTATATGTGGATTCTGAAAAATAAAACAGACAAATGTATATAACAGAAACAGACTCACAGATGTAGAGAACAAACTAGTTGTTACCAGTGGGGAGAGGAAGCAGGGAAGGACAGGATAGGGGTATGGGACTAAGAGACACAAACTACCATGTATAAAATAAATAAGCAACAAGGATATACTGTACAGCACAGGGAAACATAGCCATTATTTTGTAATAACTTTAAATGGAGTATAATCTATAAAAATATTGAATCACTATGTTGTACACCAGAAAGTAATATAATATTGCAAATCAACTATACTTCATTTTAAGCGTTTATTTGAAGTTTCAATCCTGTGTTAAGTTTCTATGCCTCCATGCTTTGGGTATATACAACTTTGATCACCTGTATTTGTCTCCATCAAAGTCATTGATTTAAATGTTGATAATAGAAAGATAAGACTGTGAAGAAGGCACGTGGGATATCACCAAATGGAATTTCCCATATGGTGCCACTTCCACACTGACTTAACATGTAGTTCATCTATTTTTTTCCATGCCTCACAGCCTTTCTTCTGTTTCAACTGGCATGTTCAGTTTAACATCATATAGAACTAGCTTAGAACAAAGAGCCATTTCCTTCCTGGAAAAGATAACCACCTTACCCTTGTTTTACTTTCAGAAGTTCCCTTAGATAAATTTATCCAAAGAATCTATCACAGCATAATTCAATATAAGTTTTTGTACACTGCTACCCATTTAATAGAACTAAATTTAACATGTTAGATATTTGTAACTCTCCAGACAACCAAATATAAAATACCATGGTTCTTAAGCCTCTTCTCCAGCTGTTTAAGACATACTTTGGTTAGTTTTCCCTAGTATTTTTAAAGATGTAATGTTTGCATGAACAGAATAAAGTTTATAGCATAATATTATCAAAATCATAACATTTTCATGCATAAAACAAAACAAAGTTTATAGCATACTATCAGCAAAACCATTTACTTATTCCCATTACACTACTAAACATCCATTTTAGTATCATTAAGTCCTGTTTGCAATGAGGGAAAAAAGCTTCCAGTTAACATTACTTCTTTCACTCATTCAACAAACATATTACCTGATTGCATACTATGCACCAGGCATGTACTAGCTACTAAAAAGACCCAAATGCACCATCCCTGCCATCAAAGGGCTCATTTTTCAGTGGGGTGTCAATGGGGGGCTGGCGGGGTGGAACTAAAGCAAATCTACAGAGTGCAAATGTGTAAGGGCTGATACACTAAATGTTATGGAAAGCATGCAATCTCACTCAGCAGAGAATAGGGCAAGCTTCCTAAAGGGTGTGATGCTTTTATTTGTCTTGACAATGTTCAGAGATCAGGTACATGAATATGGAGAAAGTGTTCTAGGCAGAGCAAATGGCATGTGCAAAGGTATGGAAGCTTGTGAAACCTGATACACTTAGAGAATAGAAAGTCGTGTGATGTGGCTGGAAAGAAGGATGAAAGTGGCTGAGTGATAACTGATGAGGCTGGAGAGAATAGCCAGGGTCTCATTGTGAGGACCTTGTGTCCCATGCCAACGAGTGTACTATTTACCCTGAAGTCAGTGGGCAATATCTGAGTCAGGGAGTTTAATTAGGAGGCTCTGTCAGTGATCAAGGCCAGAGATCAGGGAAGTACCAGCCTAATGGAGAGATGGCAGAATGCAGTGACACCCTAATAAAGATGGTGTTTCCCAATGTTCACTGTGCATAAGAATCAGCTGGGAAGCGCTTGTAAAATACAGATGTCTGGGCCCAAACCAGACCTACTCACACTTTATATTTTTCAAATCTCCCCTGAATTCTTCTAATGCAACTAGACTAGCATGTGGGAATGACAATTTTGCCTCTAACTGTAGGACAAGGAAGTAAAAAGAGTTTCAATTACACTTATTACAAACAATGGAGCAGATAGTTATAAAGTCCACCTGAAAGAGTGAAAATATGGAATGAGAGAATATTTTCAAAGAAATAAATTTTATTTCCAAACTGGTTAGAGTAACTAGCCGTGAGAACAAACTATTGATTGGTAGAGGTCAATATAATTATGTTTCATAATGAAAAAGACTAATTTATAAGATTTTGTTTTACATTTATAATAAGTGAATATATTTTTGCTTTGTAAGTTGCTCCCTCTAGTAGATTAAATATTAGCCTTATAATCTTTCTTAAACTTAATTTAGTTTTTACAACTTTTTATTTTTATAGAGTCAAAGATAAACTTCAGTCCAGCCTACAATCAAAAGATCATAAATTCCAAATCAGTATTGTCTGAACTAACTTGGTTTTGTTATAGTCTTCTGACCTTCAGAAAAATTTATATTAAGAAAATGCTTATCATATGACCATTTATCTTAAACAAGCAAATTGTAGCAAACTCTATTTGCTAGGAAATTCAGGCTATGTATCTGTATTTGTGCTTAACTGTCATTTTTAGGCAGTGCTTGTATTTTAAGTAAATATGTGAGTTAAATTTATTTGTTTTGAAAGCTATGTCTCCTGTCCTTGACTTGGCTGAGCAAAGCCTCTCATCTTATTCTGTCTCCACTTTCCATCTTCAAAGTCCAAATTGATTTTAATTCAATATAACAGTAAGCTCCATAAAGATAGAAGCTGTGTGTCCTGGTTACATCTTATCCCTAACTCCAAGCTCAGGGCCTGAACAGGAGATATAGTTGATATACATTTGTTTATTAATAAGAATCATCTTCCCTTTATAAGCCTGGGCAAACTCAATTTTACCCAGATTTGTCTAAACATATAGACATCTACTTCAGCCAACACAGGAAGAAGGACACATGAGCACAAAGCTTTTTTTTTTTTTCACAGCTGTATACCAATCAACCCAATGATAAAGATTATTACTTGATCTTCAGAAGAAGAATTGTGATGTCATCATCAATTGTGTCAAATTACACAAGTAAAATCCCCAAAGGAGAGCCTTGCCCTGGCTCTGAAATGACCGTAGGGGCTGAGACATCAAACCAGTTCTCATCACTCGAAATCCCCTTAAGATTGACCTGACAGAGAAGCCAACCACATTTTAAAGCCAATTTAAAGCACTTGAAAAAACTAACATGTTGGCTCTAGTGTAACAGTCGATCTTAGTTTAGCTGTTTTAAAAACTATGACGGGTTTAGTAAGACTAACTCTAGTGACCGGTAATAATGGCAATAGAGGCAAACATGGATGGAGCAGTTATTTAGAGTCAGGCATTGTGCTAATCACTTTAATCTCATCAAAGCCTCATAATGATTGTTTAATGTTGGAACAACTGAAGAACCTCATTTTACAGGAGAAAATGAGGATTCTGCCTTACGTAACTTGCACAGGTTCTGTGCAAGTACTACACCATTTTATATAATGGACTTAAGCATCCATGGATGTGGGTATCCACAAGGGGTCCTGGAACTAATCCCCTGTGAATATTAAGGGACAACTGTATTATGCAATTTGAAGCTAGTGTTTGAAAACAAAAATACCATGATTTATTCATCCAGAGTTCAGATCATTGTATCCTCGTATATGAGACAGAAAGCACTTCAGATTCGAATACAAACTCCCTTTGCCTTCTAATATGTGCATACAGTTAATAATAACACCACACCAAATTAATCACCCAGAAAGCTGGTATACCCTAATCTGACTAATGTTTACCAAGCCACTTAAAGCTGTAACAAAGTTAGCATCTAAGCCTTGATTCTGGACTAGGAAGGTTAAACACCTTGCTCATGGAAAAAAGGCGTCTGACTCCTGGCCTACGGTAGACATGAGGGAATGAATGCATGAATGAATGAGGAAGAAAGAGAGCGTGTGAAATGTATGAGGAAGGATCTTTACAAACTTGGACTTTTTATTGCTCTTAAATGGCATGATCTGAGAGTAAGCATTATCTTAGTTGTGGTAACTCATGTTAGTACGGGTAATCTTTGAAATTTGGACACAGCGAAGCCCAGTACATATAAGGAGCTTTGTTGATAACAGACGCAAGATCCCACAGTTTAATCTTTTTTAACTCTTTGAAACTGAGTACAGCCTCTTGTAAAGGAAATATCAGAAAACTCAGATGTGATAGTGAGTGTACTTGTATCACTTCCTTTGGTGTCAGAGCAGCTGCCTCGTTGCCTTTCTTCTACTGTGGTGAGCAGGAAGGTGTAACCGACAGCTTTGCTGAAGCTTATAGCTTCCTCAGTAACCATAAACAATACTCTTGAGCACCTAGTACCTCCCTAGTTTACAGATGAGAGGACTGAAGCTCAGGGATACTGATGGGTCCAGGCTCACACAGTCTGAAAGAGATGAACTCAAACCTAACTTTGTCTAACTTCAAAGACCAGGTTCCTTCTGCCAGTCCAAGCTGCCTCTTTCAAGTGTTGCAAAAATGTAAGGAGTCTTGATCTAAAGATTTGGCAGGAAAGTAATGATTTTCTATGAATAATGATGAGAAAGCAACCTATACAACTGATTTATTGCAGTGGTGGGATCAGAGTTGAATATTTACCTTCCTTTATTTACTATTCTGTGAAAGAGACTATAATGCCATTTATATAAGATGAAGTAACTTATTTCAATTAACTTATGAGTTCCTACAACCTTTCCATTTCTTTATATCCTACCCTGGTACTGAGTCATAACAGCAACTACTGTTTGCCTGGATTATGCTTAGTCTCTGCATATGCAGAAGCATCTATTGAGGAGTTCTTGGGTGACATTATTTAAATTTCTTATAAAACTTTCTTTGATAACATGCTGATTTCACAGACACTGAATCACCGTACTTGGCTCTTGTATGATTTAACGTTAAATCATTACGCAGAGCACTTTTGCAGAGGGAATTATAAACTCAACCATAGCATGTGCTGTCTCCTGATTTACCAAAGCATACTCGATAACCTTTAGAATCAAGTTCAAGATTTGATTGGCGTTAATACTACTTACCTTTGTCACTTGAGGAAGGTTGATTCACATAAAGCATAAAATAAAGGCAGGGGAGGATTCAAATTAAGATGCAAAAACTTCCTGCCCCCCAAAGTACTCATTTTAATGGAAATTCTCCATTGTAGTCTCTGACCAGTGTCCCAGGGTTTATTGGTTCCTAAAGAGGTGGAAGATGGGTATGGCCTCCCCAGGGGGAATTTCAGAAGAGGGCTGGTTGTCACAATGATTGACGTTAAACAGGTAGAGATCTGGGATGCTAATATCCTGCAACGTGTCAGAAGAAGGACTACCCCCACTCCCGATCCCACCAATGGCAATAGCCCCTCCAGTGAACAACACTGGAAGACCCCAGCCAGGTCATATCGCACAGGATGATGAAGAACATATGCTGCACCTCATCAGGCAGACATTTCAGTCACGCTACAGCAACGAAAGAGGTTCATGTCATGCAGGGGTTAGATTTGGAAGAAGAGTAGGAAATCAAGGGATTTTTTTTTTTTAATACAGGATTATCACTCTTTTATTTCAATAGGAAAATATTGAAGATGGCCTAGCAAGTATCTATCAATCTGTCATCACCAACACCAGCAAAGAAATGTCCTGTTTCAGTGACTTTCCAATGCCTGAAGATTTTCCAAACTTCCTGCACAATTCTAAGCTCCTGGAATACTTCAGGATTTTTGTCAAAAAGTTTGATCTACTAAAATATATTCAGTTCCAGGTATTGTATTTTGGGGAAAGAATGGTTTTCTCTACATTAGTTTAGCTCACATTGAAATAGAGAAGTTACTCTGATAATGAAAGAAATTGGGAATAAAACAAAGCATTCTAATTCAATTATTTTCTGAAAAACAACAGCACAGTAGAAAACCCAAAAAGTAGTGTCATTACCCCTGATATTATAGATCATATACATTAACAGAAGAAAAACATCCATTAAAATTAATGACTTGAATGATTATATTGACGGTGAAACTGCATTTAATACCTATAACCACTGAGGACTCCTAGCCTCATTTCCTTTGAAAGGATATATGAAAAAAAATACCACATTGTTATTTCATTTTCTTACCGTCCCCATAAAAATGAAATTTCTTAGAAAAATGTACTAAATAAACTCACAGCTCTCCATTCATCTCAGAAGCCTGTAGAAACCATTTCGGCTAATTTTTTGATGCATTCTTTAGCAACAAAAGAATAACCAGACCATTTTGAAATACAATTATAACTACCTTTCCTGTGTTTCCTTGAAAACAAATAATCAACAAGATAAAAAACAATATTCTCATTAAACATCCTGAATTTTTATCAGTAACCTACACTCTGAAAACTAGTAACTGTGTCTAGGAAATAAAATTTAAATTATAGCCTTGACTAAAAAACTGTTAGTGGAACTTATTTTTTTTAACACAGTTCATTTTCTCAGTAACTTTAGTTTTGTTCCAGATTTGTAGTACATTAATTTGTAATAGTTGATTTGATAGACATCAATATATGCAAATACCATTAAAATATCACATTCTATCTAATGTAGTTTTTCCCCAGTTTCCATTTCTCTTGTTTATGATTTTACTGAGGTTGTTTTCTGGAGGTTGGAGAGGGCTTAGGAAAACTCACTTCTGTTTATTGGTCTCTGAGTTAGTACAGCCATAAGATGATGGAACTCAACTCAAACTATCAAAGGAGGTGTCCTCACTGAGTTCTGTATCAATATGGTGACCTCCCGGGAGGGGGAAACCACCAGGTTGCCTGAGGAGGGGTGAACTGGCTCAGGTCAGTCACATTTCTAATAACTTCCCCAGTGATACTGAAGGTTGGTCCTCAAACCACATTTTAAATAGCAAGAATCCACAGTACTTTAGAGAATATACTACCCAGAACTTCAAATCTGAATCTTTCAACTGAAAATGCCCAGACATTTTATAGCCTTTTCATAAGCTTTATACTAATATTCCATATACATTTTTAAATTGGAACAGCTTCAAACATTGCCAACCCAGCATTTTGAAAAATATATGAAAATTTGAAATGCATGTATAACATGGGACTCAACACTTGCCCCCATGGGCAAGGGACTCAAACACTTGCCAACAAGAGGAGAAGCATGCCATTCCTCTAGAAGTGAGAAAAGCTTTGTTTCCTTTGACACTGCTTCTTAAATACAGCAGACACACACATTTATGTACACTTTTAAAAATTCACAAACCTCCAGAGAGCAAATGGCATTCTAAAAAATCATGAACTGATAAATTATTTCATCCAAATGAGATCATGAAGTATACTGCTAGCATGATGTTTTAAAAATAATAAATATGAACTTACCATCCATGGAGTGATGTCACTGTGCCAGGCGCTATGCAAATTGCTTCACATGGAATATCTTCTCTAATAGAGAGTCTACACGGAGGTCAACACTTTTAAAGCTTCTTGATAAATACTGATTGTGTAATCACCTGAATGATGAACATGTATTTTGTATCTTGCCCAGACGCTGTCTTGCTTTTTCTGGGTCTCTCTCAAGTCCTTATTCAGTCCTTAACACTGGTAACTACTGCTGAGTCAGGCTTCTCGCACAAAGCACATCCTTGGTAGCACCTGCCAAGGAAGAAGCAGCTGGGCGCACTTAGCAGTCTTTGCCTTAAGTGGCTTGAAATGGATTCAGACAGGACCTAAATGGAATCAGACATTGCACTCTACCCATCTCCACTCCCAGGGCACTGGACAAGGCCCCTGTTATGCCAGAGTAATTCTCAATGATGCCTTCTCTGTGTTCGGTTCAAGACAACCGTCCTCAGTGTGAAAAAATGCCCGGATTTCTCATCCACTGGCCAATGGGTGGTTGTTACCGAGAGCAACGGCAAGGAGCAAAGTGCTGTCTTTGACGCAGTCATGGTCTGCAGTGGTCATCACATACTCCCTCACCTCCCACTGGAGTCATTTCCAGGTGAGGCCTGTGGGGATCCCCAGCTTTGGGGAGTAGGTGTCCAGGTACTTTATATTCAGGTTGGATTGTCAGGCAGAATTACCTAGCTACTGCAACTCGGCATAATATCGAGATCAGGATAGAGCTAGAAAGATGAGAGACTCCAAACACCATCTCTGTTTCTATTGAGCTCTTCGGGTCTTCATTATCAGCCAGCCTCCCTCAAAGTCACTAAATATTACTCAGTATTTCAGAGAATTCTCACCCAAATTGGTTCTCTGTTGGAGAGGTCCTTTCAGCCATGTGCTTACCTTGTGACTTTGCTACATCTTTGGAGACTTCCACAGAGCCACGCCCACAGCCAGGGTTACTGGGGAGAGTTTCTGGAAATAAGTGCTCCTACAGGACAGTGAGGTTTCAGGGAGCACAGGGAAGGACGGTACCTCCCAGGCCCTTCCCTCAGAGAGCGTATCTCCTTCCCAAGGCCTTCAGGAAAACATCTGATACGGTGGTTCAGTCCAAACCCCACATTATTCAAACCACCTGAGGAGCTTTTAAAGTTCTAATGACCTTCAACGATTCAATTGGTCTAGGGTAGGCCTCCATCAATTAAGGGCTACTCAGGTGATTTCAATATTCAGCTGGGCTCGAGGCTTACTGATCTAAGGCAGTGGAAATCTCAATCAGAATCAGCTGGAGGGCTTTTAAAACCACAGCTTGCTCGCCTCCACCCCTAGCATTTCCAACTCTGTAGGTCTAGTATGAGGCTGAGAATTTGCCTCTCTAACAAGTTCCCAGGTAATGCTAAAACTGCTGGCCAAGGGACCACACTTTGAGAACTAATGATCTAAAGGCTCTTTCAAGCAACCCACCATCAAACACAAATACTTTAACAAAGTCATGTTTTCCTGGGAAAAGACAAAGAGATGCTTATCTTCAAAAAGGCTTGTCCAGTAAGTTGCTGACTTACTGCAAAGTGGAAACTATCCTTCACCTTATAACGTGCCTTGTTTTTAGTTTATTTTAGTTTTTGTTTGCTTTTGCAAAATAAGAATGATGAATGTTATTCTAATTATTACACAATTGTGATAATAGTACTTCGTAATATGTTTAAGAAACATTTAAAAGAATATATGCTATGTGATAATAAAGTATCATTGTACAGTCCAAAATAGGATAATGGGTAGCTGGAAACCAACACCTGACTCTGCTCTATTCATCAAAACCAATTGTTTACTCTCTAATAAATATCTAAGCTGCAGCCTCTGAAATCAACTCTTTTGGTCCTGTAACATATGCTTAACCTAACATTTCTTATGTGGTTCATACTTTGAGATTGCCAGTTGGCCTTGATACTGTAACTTCCCTAAGAGGGGAAGAGACAAAACAAATGATTTTCCCCAGAAAGGAAACGCTGACGGTGCAGTTTTATTGAATTTAACTTGACATAGTTCATGGATTTCTCTTTTCTTCCCCCTAAAGGTATCCAGAAGTTCAAAGGCCAGTATTTCCATAGCCGCCAATACAAGCACCCAGAGGGATTTGAAAGAAAACGCATTTTGGTGATTGGAATAGGAAACTCAGCCTCAGATATTGCAGTTGAGTTGAGTAAGAAGGCTGCTCAGGTAAGATGTTCCCTGATTACCTGGTACGGTGGAGGAGAGGAAAATCCCAGCCATGTAACTAAGGCTCCATTGCTCAGTAATTGGTTGATTCGTTGTTTGGTTGCCCAGTGTGGTATCATAGAAAATCTGGAAATCAAGAAGCCAGAGTTTATCTCCCAGCTTTGCCACTAATCAGCCTTGTAACCTAGAGTGAGTCATTTTACTTCTCTGGGCTATGGTTCCCTCACTTAAGTTTGGACCAGATGACTTTCAGCACAGGAGGCCTTGTTTCAACCCAGGGGCCTTTATGAGTTGACCTGTTCATCTTTGGGGGAGTGCCTTTTAGAAATTTAGTGCATATTTGAATTCTATTTGAAATGTAAATAATCCTTAGTTTCCAAGAATCATTAAAAGAAAGATTAAATAGACAGTAAGACTCCCAACCATAATCACAGATATTTAGGTGCTCCCTGAGGCCTTCCAACCACTGTTATCTTTGCACCTGCTCAGGAATGACACAGCTTTGCTTCCAGAGTCAAACATTACAAGATACAGATAATGCTGACAGAGGTGGTTGGGAGTGGCAGAAAATAAAACCCTTTTAGAAGGACAGACCTAGGCAAAGATGGGAAAATAGCTAAGGTTCCTCTCCCCAAAGCATCCCCTCTCAACAGGGCCTGGACCCAGGGGCCCTATCACTCTGATGTAGCTCAGCATCTTCTGGCTACACAGGACTTGCAGTGGCCATGTCTACAACCAGCAAAACTGTCCAGTCCTGAGACTCACACTGTCAGGGCTCAAGATGCCCAGTAGCAAATGTGATAAAAGAACATAGTGCCTCCCCAGCAGGTTGATGAAGGGGTTCCACTGGGACCTGTCAGAATTACCACCCTGGACACAGAGCAGGTCACTAACACCAGAAAGAGATTTACTAGACCCAGGAGGTCCTCACCTTTTTTCGTGAAAAGAAACCACTCTTCACTTTTCAAAGCTTTAAGACCTCAGTGTGAGGTGGATGGACCTAGAGTCTGTCATACAGAGTGAAGTAAGTCAGAAAGAGAAAAACAAATACCGTATGCTAACACATATATATGGAATCTAAAAAAAAAAAAAAAGAAAAATATGGTCATGAAGACCCTAGGGGCAGGAGACAGGAATAAAGATGCAGACGTAGAGAATGGACTTGAGGACATGGAGAGGGGGAAGGGTAAGCTGGGACGAAGTGAGAGAGTGGCATGGAAATATATACACTACCAAATGTTAACATAGATAGCTAGTGGAAAGCAGCCACATAGCACAGGGAGATCAGCTCCCGCTTTCTGACCACCTAGAGGGGTGGGATAGGGAGGGTGGGAGGGAGGGAGACACAAGAGGGAGGGGATATGGGGATATATGTATATGTATAGCTGATTCACTTTGTTATATGGCAGAAACTAACACAACATTGTAAAGCAATTATACTCCAATAAAGATGTTAAAAAAAAAAAAGACCTCAGTGTGAAGAACAAGTGAGGAGGCAGTAACTGTAAAGTCTTGGAGAAGAGCCGACTCAGGTAGGGAGGCACAAGGTCCAGTCTCTTTCCTGTTGGGAATGCCTGCCAAGCTTGAGGAAGGGAGTATGATAAAAGGAGCTGACTTTTAGCTGTCAACCAAGGAAAGCTCCGTACTAGACCACTACATGTTACAGGTCAGTGATTTGGACTTAGAAAAGATGATCCAAAGATATCAAATCTTAGATTGCAAGAGTCTATTTCCTTATATGGGCCTTGCCATGTAAAAGCCTGTCAGTCATACCAGATTAAATATTAAGAAACCACCTTTGCTATATTTGTGTGCCTTTCACCTCATTAATCTTTACATAGGATGTCTCTTCAATATTTATTGGATTAATAACATAATTGATAATTATGATAAAATGTCTTGCACAGAGTAATGCACTCTCAACCCTTCTGTGAGAAGAGATACATAGGAGCTATGTATGTAAGGGATAGAACCAGGTGCATCTGCAAAGCTTAAAATTATAGCCTAAACTCACCTTAGTCCTGAGTGTGCCCTGCTTCTGTTAAAGGAGGTTCATGTTCACAAGTATATGGCATGCTCTACCACAGTCCAAAAGCACCACTCAAAATACTGTGGGATGGTGCTGAGTCATCCACACACTTTCTCACCAAAAACCAGATCTCTGACCCTTGGCCTGAAGTATGCATCTCAGGGAAAGAAGCCTGATCCTAAATCCTGAGACATATCACACTGTTGCAGCTAGTACAGCTAGCCAGATTAGACTCCCCGCTGTAAAGATGGTGACAGCAGAAAGAGAATGAATAAAATAGGCAGACCTCCCAATGTGAAACATGGATTGATCCTAAGGAAGAAGGGCAGACAATAAGTAATGGAAAGAGACATTCATGGAAATATTTGAGGTATATTATCTGATATGTAACCAAAGCATTGCCAAGTCAACAAAAGGGAAACAGCAGGAGAAAATCAGGATATAAGCGTATTACCACACACAGACCAACAATTCAACACCATTATACCATTTTATGTAATTGCTACTTCACAAGCAAAGGAGTTGAGGCCCCAGCAAAACTTGTCTCCAAATTCTGGCTCACTCCAGATATGTGGCACTATATGAAACTCCTCTCCTCCAGGCTAACTTTACAAAATAATAATACCTAGCAGTACTTATCACTTGCCAGGCAATATTTTCAGTACTTTATATGTATTATCTCATTTAATCTGTACAATAATTCTATGAAGCAGGTACTATTTTACAGAGAGGGAGAAATGGAGGCACAGAGAGGTTAAAGTAACTCACCCAAGGCAACACAGCTTGCAAGTAGTGGGGCTGAGAGTCAAACCCAGGCAGTCTGGATCCAGAGTCCTAGATCTAGAATCAATGATCTTAAACTCCTAAGTGAATCAGTTTCCTTGTAAGTGAATCTTATGTGTTTATCAAGGACAGCCTTGTACATCAGAACTCACAGAGTTCTGGCATGTAAAAGTACTGGCATATAAAATTTTAAGAAGCAAGTCAAATATGCATTTGGTCAATGGGGGAGTAACAGTAAACAAGGTAAAATATATATTTGAAAAGAGATATAAATGCACACCTTGAAAACTAGGGAAATATAAGTATACAAGGTAAAGAATACATCTGACATATACACACTACTATATATAAAATAGGTAATCAACAAGGAACTACTGTATAGCACAGGGAACTAACTCCACTCAATACTCTGTAATAACCTATATGGAAAAAGAATCTGAAAAAGAATATATATATATATATATATGTATAAATGATTACCTCCTATATTAATTTCCATGTAAAGTAATATCTATGAATAGTAAATGTTAGATTTTTAAACTCTGAATTTTTAAAATAAATTCAAAGTTAAAAATCTGGTAACTTAATCAAGATATAGAAACTGATGGAAGGAATCATAACATATATGCTTTTAGAATTTATGCAGTAGTTAATAAAATAATGCTACATTAAAAAAAAAAGAGTACATCTGAAAGGGGATTCAGAAGTGCACTTGAAGAGAATGGGAATCACAGTATAAGTTCAGAAATTTATTTTTTCACACACATACACACACACACACACACACACACTGTATTTTATTTTTACAAGAGATAAATAAACTGACACCAAGCATTGTAAATGGATGACCACAACAAAAGCAACAATGACTGCAATTACCAAACACGAAACACACTCATACTATGTCATAGTACTGACATTCAGTCCAGTAATCCTCCACTGTAACAGCTCCTTTACTTTGCAGTGAAAATTGATTTGTATATTTTTTGCCTCTGAGTCCTTGTAGGATTTTTTTTTTTATTATTCAAACAGAAAGTCACAAAAATTATAATCATCCTCATCGGTTAACTCAGTCCCATGTAATTAATTTTTTTTTCATCCTGATCTTTTGTTAGCACTTTTATGAGTTCATCAGTGTTCCATTAGAGTTCTGAAAATGCTTATTCATTCAGTTCAGCAGTATAGTCAGTATTTTTAACTTTTAAAATATATAAAATGTTATAATATATAACATATATAAATATATAAAAGAGCATAACAGTGTTCTTTCAAGTATGGGAAGAAGCTGATTTCCCTTGTTATTCCCTCTCTGGGTATATACAGATCCATATATTTGTGCCTATCTAGACATTAGGCTGTAATCATACATTTCCTAGGATTATAATTGTATATCTTCCCTATAAAAACAACTTGTGGTGGATGGAAAAGGTAAGAGGAGGGAAGGAGCATTGAACCACAACTTCAAACATGGCAAAAATGTGTGGGTTTTATGATTGGTTTAGCCCAAAGATTTTCTCATGTTTCCATGAAGTTCTCAAGACTATGGTGGTCTTCCTCTATCAGCATAAGTACTACTGGTTCCCACTTGTATGATAAAGCTGCCCCAGAGCAGTGAAAACTAGAAGGTACTTCACTTTGAGGTCAATCATCTTTAAAACAAAGCATTTCAGCAAATTCTGGGGCCATACATGTGATGTATTATCTACACAGTGGGTTCCTCCCAAAAGAGATGATGCCCTAGTTTAAACTGCATCCTTTTTTGCTCACCAGGTGTTTATCAGCACCAGACATGGTTCCTGGGTCATGGGCCGTATCTCTGAAGATGGTTATCCCTGGGACATGGTGTTCCACACCCGTTTTAGCTCCATGTTCCGAAATGTCCTGCCACGAAGAGTTGTAAAACGCGTGATGGAACAACAGATGAATCGGTGGTTCAACCATGAAAATTATGGCCTTATGCCTCAAAACAAGTAGAGTTACTTTGCTTTTTTATGGTATACTCATTGATAATCAAGGATGTCAGAGGGGTTTCTTTTTGCAAAGAGACAAATTACTAACATGGTAGTTCAAACTACAACCTAACAGTATGGGTATCATGTAGCTCCTGGATTTTGAATTCCAAATTTGTTCTGTATGCCTTTTAAAAAGTAAATATTTAAGAAGATGAAGTATAAATATTATGAGCTGCTCCAGAAAGTAGAACTAGGATTATGGGAAGGACTTCCTAATACCCAGAGCTGTCCAACATCGGAAAAGGCTGTTTTAAGAGATTGTGACCTTCCTTTCAGAGGGTGGGTGGGAAAACTGATCCAAATTCTACATCTGTTAATTCATACTTTGCTAACTCCGTACACCATAAGAGTTCTTCCTGTGGGTAGCTTTTGAGAGCATACTCACTGCCTATTAATCTGTTATACATCACTGATCTTATAAACACAAGCAAACAATATGGATGTTTATTTTTCTTTATTTGATAACAGGCTCCTTCCCTTAAAAAAAAAAAAAAGAAGAGGTTTGCAATCTTTCAACAAATGCAACGTGGCTGCTATATTCTGAGATCTGATACATGTACCATGTATCCTTATTTTTTTAACAAGATGGTTCTCAAATCTACAAAAAAGGAAATTCCAGAAATAAAACCAGACTTTGCTCCATCATTCATGCTATCAGATACATACAGAGACTCCACGTATATTTGGGATCAAGAAATATCCCCAAACTTAATTCTATGCATTAATTTTCACACTGATCCCTTAATAAGTTTCAAAACTAATGGGAATTTAACAAAGTTTTCCTTACTTACTTATGATCAGATAGAAATTAAATGGAACATCAAGATAATTAAAGGTAGATAACATAAAACAACAGAAATATCAGTGGGATAATAACTGGAATGCTCGGGAACTGACCATAGGCACTGGCATTTTGTCTAAGCCCTTAGGAATTTTGTCTAAGCCCTTAGGAATGCCTCCTTTTTTGTCTAAGCCCTTAGGAATGCCTCCTTTTTTGAAATGTGTTTTGCCCACATCATCTACGTGTTTTTCCTTCTTTGTTGAGGGAAGAGATATGTGACATGAGAATAAAGTCAGAGAGTAAGGCTTGGGGTAGCCCAACTAGTCAAGTTAGAAAGTTTTATGGATATTGGAGAAACCTCTTTATTCCCAGAGCCAAGCCCATAAAATATCAAGAGAGTTCAAGACCCCTCATTAAATACTCTTTCTGAGTGTTTTCTTCCGCATGTTTCAGATACCTTATGAAAGAGCCTATACTAAGTGACGATCTTCCAAGTCGTATACTCTACGGAGCCATCAAGGTGAAGTCAAGAGTGAAAGAGCTCACAGAAACTTCTGCCCTCTTTGAGGATGGAACAGTGGAGGAGGACATTGACGTCATTGTCTTTGCAACAGGATATACTTTCTCTTTTCCCTTCCTCGAAGATCCACTTGTTAAAGTAGAGAATAATATGGTCTCGCTGTACAAATACATGTTCCCTCCTCACCTGGAGAAGTCAACCCTTGCATGCATTGGTCTTATCCAGCCTCTAGGTTCCATTTTCCCAACTGTTGAACTTC
This sequence comes from Balaenoptera ricei, assembly GCF_028023285.1. Lineage (NCBI taxonomy): Eukaryota > Metazoa > Chordata > Mammalia > Artiodactyla > Balaenopteridae > Balaenoptera > Balaenoptera ricei. Next base: position 133,396,888 of record NC_082639.1, read on the forward strand.
AAGCTCATTGGGTAACAAGAGTTTTCAAAGGTAAGTGAGTGGGCAAGTGAGTGGCTGAGTGTTTCACACATGGTGGATTTTGCTCAATAACAAGTTTAGAAAAGGAGGTTGCCAACAAGGAGGTTGCCAACCTTGGCTGCTCTCACAAAACTGACATCCTAAAAAGTTAGCAGAGAATTCACAAAATAACCAATATTGGGATACGATAAAAATAAATATCTTCAATCATTCCTTTAAAATATTAGAAAATCCAGAGAATTTCAGTTGGTATAATGTTAAGTAAATATTATTTTTTCTTGGACTAATGAGAGAACAGAAGGAAGGAAGACATCTATGACTCCTAGTTTTACCTGTAAGATGTTTATAAATTCCTCAGAATGTGTGCAAATCAAGAGACCTAGGGCCTACTCCATACTTAACTCCAAATTAACTCTTAATACCTAAGCAGCTCAACCTCACAGATCCCTACAAAGCTATAAAATTATTAAAATATTTCTCTCTGAGCATCGTGTAGCACTTTGCACTTCTCAGAAGGCTGTTACTATCTCCCTGATCCAGGGCTCAATTCAGCTGAACAAAAACTTATTGAATACTTAGCCCTGTGCTGGAACTTGGTAGGATAGAGAGAAATTTAAATGGATCATTTTAAGATAATAAGACATGTGCTTTGTCAGAGGACTGCATGGAGTGTGTGGGAAAAGAGAAAGGGTGCTTAGCAACAGCAGAGTTTGGATAAAGGAAGGGCATGTGGTCAAGGAAAACTTCCTAGATAACTGGGTTTCCCAGGTGCAGAAAAGGGAATCAGAGCACAGAGGTGTGATGCAGATGAGGAATTATTACAAGATACTTGACATTCCTAGAACATGAGGTGTGAGGCAGAGAGGGGTGAGAGAATATTCTTAAAGAGGAAGGGGCCAAGACACAGGAACCTTTTAAGACATGCTAAGGAGCTTGAATATAAAATGTATATCAGCTCTTCCCAAATTTAGCTACACATAAAAACCATCTGATGGACTCTTAGGGACCCTGATTAAGTCTGGCCTGAGGACCTAGTGGCTCCATTTAAGAAAGCTCTTCTGGGGCTTCCCTGGTGGCGCAGTGGTTGAGAATCTGCCCGCTAATGCAGGGGACACGGGTTCGAGCCCTGGTCTGGGAAGATCCCACATGCCGCGGAGCAACTGGGCCCGTAAGCCACAACTACTGAGCCTGTGCCTCTGGAGCCTGTGCTCCGCAACAAGAGAGGCCGCGATGGTGAGAGGCCCGCGCACCGCGATGAAGAGTGGCCCCCGCTTGCCGCAACTAGAGAAAGTCCTCGCACAGAAACGAAGACCCAACACAGCCAAAAATAAATAAATAAAAAATTAATTAAAAAAAAAAAAAGAAAGCTCTTCTGCCAGAAGACTCAATGAAAGGTGAAGCAAGGACCAGACATGATCAGATTTTCACTTTTGATAGATTATTTCAACATTGGTGTGAAAGATAGATTTGAAAGGCGAAAGGAATAGAGTCTCAGAGACCAGTGAGAAGGCTGCTGTAATCGTCTATACTAAAATGTGATACAACCTCAGCCAGGCAAAGAGACAAAGTGGAGAAGAGAGATAGTTAAGAATCAAACCAGCAGGACGTAATGCTTGGCTCCATGTAGGAAAATTCGAGGAAAAGAGCAGAATCAAGGGTGACTTGATCAAGGCGGATCTCAGGTGGTGGAAACTGGGTAGGGAGCAGTGCTGGGGCTATAGAGAGAGCATGTGGAAGAGGAGGCAGGTCTGAGCAGGAGGGCTTCAGTGATGAGCTCAGTTTGGGACTCATTGAATCTGAGATGTCTGATGACTAGCCATATCCAGGGACGCTGACCATTCTTCAGCATGTCGGAAGTTCCAGGGACACCTGTGACAGGGGACGGAATCACAAGCCCACAGGGATAACTGACGTCAATCTTTCTCTATCCCCACTGCCCTACCTCAGTTTGTGCCACCCCTTCCCTCACCTGGTTTACTTCAACAGCCTCTTAACTGGTCTTGCTGCCTTTTTTTTTTTTTTAAACATCTTTATTGGAGTATAATTGCTTTACAATGGTGTGTTAGTTTCTGCTTTATAACAAAGTGAATCACCTGTACATATCCATATATCCCCATATCTCCTCCCTCTTGCATCTCCCTCCCATCCTCCCTATCCCACCCCTCTAGGTGGTCACAAAGCACCGAGCTGATCTCCCTGTGCTATGCGGCTGCTTCCCACTAGCTATCTATTTTACATTTGGTGGTGTATATATGTCCATGCCACTCTCTCACCCTGTCACATCTTACCCCTCCCCCTGGTCTTGCTGCCTTTAAACTGACCTCCCTGGAGCCCATTTTCCAAAATTCAGCACCTCAAAGAACCTTTCCAAAAGGCAAATCTGATCTTGTCCCCCACGGCTTCCCACCACTTTCAGAATGGAGCTCAAGCCATCTGGGACGGCTTCCCAAATTCTCAGGCTCACCTTCCCTCTCCACCTTCTTCTCTAACCCCCCACTCCCACCTCAGAGTCCACACTGTAGCCTGGTGATCCCTGGGCAACATCACATAGAACTCAATGCGAGTGGCGCACCCTGGAGTTCAACGACACAGCAGCCCTGACCGGTATCTCATGGGTAAATGGCCAAAATTTAATTGTAGGAATCAATTGATTGTAGGAATCAGTGGATTGTAGGAATCAATCAACTAGATAAAGCAATGAAATTGAATCAAACCCACTACTCAACCAACCTTTTATTTTCTAGGCTTGTGTACCTTGCCCTCGGAGAGAACTATGATGGCAGACATTATCAAGAGGAATAAAAAAAGAATTGACTTGTAAGAATTTTTAAAAATTCTTTACATGGAACAGTGTTTCTCCAAGTATAGTGATCTAACTACTCACAAGAACCACCTAGCTGCTTCTAAAAAAGCAAATTCTTATACATGCTACTTTAGGATCCAACTACTTAAAAATAGTAATTTCACCAAACAAGAACATTTATCCTTGACCTAAATTTATTTGTTTTATATGTTGCCCATGTTAGATTCTGTATCCTCTCACACTCTGTGGTAAAGAGGAAGTGGGATGGGGGCAATGGTGGTGACAGTAGCCTAAGCATCTCTGGAAAGTTAGCTGGAGGAACTCCCATCAAAGCAAATTAGAAAGGAGTTGGTGTGAAGTGAAGGTCAAGGATTTACATTTTGTGATGAAGTGGAATGGAGTTCAATAGAGATCAAGTACATAGGAAAGTAGACTTGGGGGCCTTATATCACGTGTAGGGGTTATCTCACGTTCAAATTCTAATTCATCTACTATATGCCAGCCAGAGTGCAAGGTACTTTAATAATTTAACAAGCAAATATTAAGTGTCTCTTCTGTGCAAAACACTGAGCTATGCTTTCATCTGTGTTATCTTGTGAATCTTTGCAGCAATCCTGACTAGGTTTACTTGCTAGGAGACTTGGAGAGTTATTCAAAACTCATTTATTCATTCATTCATTCATTCCTTCATTCTTTCAATAGCTAATGAATACCTAATGTTCTTATATAACTTAGCACATTTTGTGAATCTGTCCTTTATTCTTTCTTCATTAAGGTTTGGAGAGAGCAACAGCCAGATACTGCAGACCAGTTACATCGACTACTTGGACGAGCTTGCCTTAGAGATAGGTGCAAAGCCAGACCTCCTCTCTCTCTTGCTAAAAGAGCCTAAACTGGCTGTGAAACTTTATTTTGGGCCCTGCAACTCTTATCAGTATCGCCTGGTGGGACCTGGGCAATGGAATGGAGCCAGGAGTGCCATCTTCACCCAGAAACAAAGGATATTGAAGCCTTTAAAGACACGGGCTCTAAAAACTTCATCTAATTTCCAAGTTTCCTTCCTGTTGAAAATCCTGGGGCTTCTTGCTGTTGTGGTGGCCTTTTTTTTCCAACTTCAGTGGTTCTAATATGTCAGCATAATGCTTTTGGCTTTCACATCAGTCAATACCTCTTAAAGAGAAAAAAAAAAAGACTAAAAGAAAAAGTATTAAATCTAAAGTCTAAATTTTAGAGTTGAGAAAAACAGAGCGAGAGAGGTAATTGTGGAGAGTTAGTTAGAAGACTTAGGTCTATGTGTAAAACTGAAATTGTGTCATGAAATTTCTTTGTCATTCTACCCTTCCCTCAAGTTCACTAGACTCTCCAAAAAAGACAATAAAATAACACTGGCTAAACAGTGTTGCCAAGCCCTGGTAAAGGAGAGTCATGTGGAAAAATAGTAGAATTACACAGAACGAAAAGCACCCATGGTTTAAATCATTGGAAAATTTTAAGTGTGGGCAAATATTAAAATTCCTGTGTGTTGTTTTTGATAGTCTTCTTATCCGGACTCTATTTGGTAACAAAGTTCTCAGATGTTAGGTCATGCGCCATTTGCTTCATGGGGAATCACTCAAAGCTACTGGAGAAAAAAATGAGAGGACAGACTTAGAACATTGCAATGCTCAGACAGACTTTTAGGGCCTCACATTGAAAGCTGAGCTAGTAGCCACATTTCTTATATTTGTCTTATATTTTGACAGAAACACTGCTGTAAAAATAAAAATAAACATGCCATAAGAGATAGATATATGTATGTACAGTATAGAGAGTACTTATCAAGGACCAGACAATTTGCACATTGCATGTATTATTTCATTTAATTCTCATGACAATTCTGTGAGATGGGTGCAGCTCTTACACCCATTTTACAGATGATGAAACTGAGACTCAGAGAGTTAGGTAACATGCCCAGGACCAGACAGCTGATCTTGTGATGGAGCTGGAATTGGAACTCAGGTTTGCTTGACTTTAGAAATGAAGACTTGCCCCATAATATACTTTTTTACAAAAACCTCCATTATTAATCAAGTACTTAATAACAGTTTATTTATGATCACATATATGTTACTTTTGGAGGAAGGACCTTTACATAGAATACAGCACTCTTCTTACAAATAAGATCTGATTAGGTTTATTTATAATATTTGGGTTACATTTCAGCTAGATCTAAAATTCGTTTGAAGGAATTTACAATAAAAACTCCTATATAATAACATTTAGGATAATCATTGACATTTTCAAAAAACAAGTGTCGAGGAAGAAAAGTGTATCTCCCAAATAGATGAAAAGTATTGTAATGATTGATTGGACCTTGTATTTAGCTCTAACCATACAAATAACCAAGGCAAAAAGCAAAACAATATTTAATCTTTGTCATCTGATAAAAGAAAGCATGCCGGCTTGTTACGAGAGACAAACATTTGCTTAAAACTGAACTTTAAAAAAAAAAACAACTGAACTTTAAAAATGTCACAAGCAATTCGATGTCAATAGACATTGAGCAACATAATAAACATCTGGTTATAAAGCAATCACTAGAGCCATTCTTTACACAAATTGTGCTTTGGGAGATTAAACTGTGCCATAAGCCCAGAACAAGACCTTCAAAGAGAGGGAAAATCTCAGAGACTCAAGATTTAGACAAATTTCTCCTCTTATTCCTCCAAAGCCTTTGTGGTCATCACTCTTCACATTGGCCTGGATTTCTCTCTCAAGTGCCTAGAACTATGTGATGGCAATCCCTGTCAGTGGAAACTCTTTAAAAGGCCATTGAGGGGCTTCCCTGGTGGCACAGTGGTTGAGAATCTGCCTGCCAATGCAGGGGACACGAGTTCAAGCCCTGGTCTGGGAAGATCCCACATGCCGCGGAGCAACTAGGCCCATGAGCCACAACTACTGAGCCTGCACATCTGGAGCTTGTGCTCCGCAACAAGAGAGGCCGCGATAGTGAGAGGCCCACGCACCGCGATGAAGAGTGGCCCCCGCTTGCCACAACTAGAGAAAGCCCTCGCACAGAAACGAAGACCCAACACAGCCAAAAATAAATAAATAAATAAATAAAATAAAATAATAGCAATTAAAAAAAAAAGCATATCTACTCTTGGTAGATTCCATGAGGGATGAGAAGAGAGAGTTGTGAAAGAAGTAAAATTTACTGGGGAGGCAGTCTGGAAGGGAGCATACTTATCAATACAGATTCTCCAAAAAACGATTTAAAAAAAAAAAAAAGGCCTTTGAAATGACACCAGCATTTAAATACAAGATTTTTTTTTCATTGCTCCTATAAGCAGATTCTTTGAAAAAAATTGCAGAGGGCATATATACTTAGTTATTCGTTAAAAACTGATTACTTTTCTAATTATTAAAGATTATTTGCAAGCCATTATATTATTAATAATAATAATAGAATTTATCAAGACTTTATAGCAAAAGTAGGCAAACTACTGCCTATAGGTCAAAACCAGCCCACTACCTATATCTGTAAATAAAGTTTTACTGGAACACATCCACACCTATTCTTTTATTGTCTGTGGCTGCTTTCAAGCTACAATGGCAGCACTGAGTAGTTGCAAAAGAAACAGTATGGCTCAACAAAGCCTAAAATTCTTACTATCTGGCCTTTACGGAAAGTTTGCCAATCCCTGCTTTGTAATGTGCAAAGCATTGTCCTAGTTGTTTTTTCATAACTCATTCATCATTACCACTACCTGGTGAAATAACTATGGTTGTTATCCTATTTCTACAGTGGAAGATCGAGAATCAATTGTCAGGTTGAGGCTGAATCAGTGGGGGAAAAACTAGCACCATTAGGACAAAATTGTTACTAAATTTATATCCTTGAAAAATTTTAGAAAGGAGATGATCCCTTGAAATCATTCCAAGTATTCTGATATCTTTTTAAAACATAAATAGTTCATTTCCAGAGCCTGAGATTGACTAAGGAAGACTCATTCAAGTCTATTCCTTTGCCTCCATACATCCTGTTGTCATGATTACTTTATTTTATTTATTCCCTCCCCTTTGAAGAATGAAATCTATGAATATTGAAGATGCTGCTGTGAGTCCTTAAAATAATTTCTGTTTGGCAGGGAGAAGAGTTAGTCTAAAGTACATATCACCAGTGTTTCTCGTAGCATGTCACTGTTGCAATTAATCAAGTTAAAATATAAACAATGGCTAACCTTAGGTTCCAAATTCTGCGTAACATTCCTTATCTCCTAGACAGGGTTCATCCAGTATACTGGGGACTCCTAGGCCAACACTGGCTCAGGATTATCCATTTAAATTTCTGCAAGCTCGAGTCCTAACTGTGGCCAGGACTTGGCACCAGGAATTTCAAGTACATAAAGTAAATAAGATACAATCTCTGATTCCTTTGGATTAGGGAGGTGGGGGTCAGATTTTTCCTGTTTTGTTATTATGCTTCAGGACAGAATCGCCTCACCAGAACGCCACTCTCTTAGTCTGTGGAGGAGCTATAAAGCCACTCCCTGCCCCAAAGTACAAAGAGAGTGGTAAATGCTTGAGTACTTGTAACGGGACAGTAAAGTCAGATATTATCAAGTCTTCTGTGTACACTGGTAAGTACATTGCTGGTCAGACTACTAAGTGGTTAATCAAAAGGGAAAACTTGGATTCCTAATGCAAAGGGAAATCAGTCATTTTTCTTAAGTGCTTCCACTAATAGCTTCTGACATGGTGTCTGACAATGCTTTGGGGGTTTGTCTACCAAATGTTGGCATTTGACACAAGCTGGGAGAGAGAGGCAATCCACACTTTCAAATCTGACTACTTTGTGCTGGCATGTTGTCTTTTTTCCTGTTGTTAAAAGTGCTCCATTCTACGCATTATGACAAAATTTCTTGATTCTCGTACTGTTGTCAGTTCTTTTTGCTAATTCCGCTCACAGCTGAATTCACAAGATTACAAACTTTAAGGGTTTCAAAAATCTCTTGTAGATATCCAGTTGAATGCCATCTGATTTACAGATGGAGAAACTAAGTCTGTCCTTTGTTATTTCCTAGTTTCCCCTCCAGCCTAGGGAATATCTATGGCCTTGTAACTGGTACGGTGAATTCAGAGCCGGGCAGAATTTTTCTTATCAGGTGGTTGTGTTTAGGAATAGGCTTGAGGAGGTGGGGAACGGCTGCTGGAAGATTGAAATCCCAGAGCATGGCCCTGCTCTAACCCGAGTTTCTTACCAGTTTGTGCTCGTTTGTTCCCAAGGGCTAAGTGGGCACCCTCACTCACCCCTAACTGCATTCAACTAAATCTACCATCTCTGATTACTCCTGAAATGCACAGCTCACTTCAGGATATTGTATCATTGTGCAGTCCGTGCCAGTATCCGTGTGCTAAGAAAGTGTGTGTGTGTGTGTGTGTGTGTGTGTGGGAGAGACAGAGACAGGGAGACACAGAGAACATAGGACAGAGAGACAGAGAGAGAAAGAAAAAGGAAGAGAGAGAAGGGTGGGTAATGTACAAATAAAGGACTGGATACAAGCCTGACAGCACATCAGTGAAGATGGTTTCCTTTGAAATGCATAGATGAGTCACACTAGAAACAGTCAAGAAGCGCTGGTTAATCGATACAATGCTGGACTAGATATAGGATAATTTGCATTTCCTGACACCAATAGATAAGGTGTCCTGATCAATTAAAAATATACTCAGAAGGAAAGGCTATAATCCAGAGGTTCCCAAACTTCCCAGGTTCAAGGGAATCTTTAGTGTGTAAGTAATTTTTTCACAGGGCCTCCAAGCTATAGTTCCTCTTATTAAGTAGTCAGGTCCAAACAACTTACGTATTTCTGTTCTCTGTATTTGTATTTTTGTTCTTTTTCAAATAACCTTGTAGTTGTTTGAAAAAATAATACACAAATTGAAAGGAAAATAGTATTTTTATTTCATTCTTGAATAACCACAATTACTTAATAATAAGGTGTATATGCCTGCTACGCGCTGCACTGCTCAACCCTTGGAATCAGACCGCACATCGTCCCTTCATTTCCTGTTCTACCTCAACCAGTTTTTGTGCACTACTCGCTTTTTAACATTGAAATGGTCAAAAACCCAGCTTTGCAAACATGTAGCATCATCAAATAGAACACAGCCTTATCTGATATAAAAACTGTGAACTACCTCCAGCTAATGCTTTGTTCCGTGTTCAACAGACATGGAGTGCTTTCCTCAAATTTTTAAAATAACTGTGATTTCCTCAAATTTTTAAAATAACTCAGTTCCTCTACACACAATTTTGGGAATGACAGCCCTAGCCTCAGGTTCTAACCCCCTATATTATCCTAATAAACCAAAGTGGGCACTCAAACTGACTTCAATACATTATATATTTGCATCTTACTTCTTTGAAGTAGAGGCAGCAATATAAAATGCCCAGGAAAAGAACAGTAGTTTGTAACCCCATGGTTAAAAATCGGTAACTTTGATGCAACTGACAGTGATTTCTCAACTCATTTAGTAATTTTGTGTTGCTTAAGTTATTTTGCTTGATGTTTTTTATAAACTCACTTTCATCCAGTGACACTTTACCAATTTAGTCATTTTTTTTTATTTTTATTACTTATTTCTTTCATATTTAGTCAGCTTTGAGGAGGCTTTCTTCATTAAAATAATGATGATGATGTTACACTGCTTTTAAAACCTCCAACAAAGGAATGGCCAAATTTTTTTGAATATTCACATAAGGAGGAATAGCATTTTTAATATTAGTTTTGCATTAGCATGTGAAATAGCACTCCAATAATCAGTGGCATTAGTGTACCTTTCACCCTAACAAAATTTCCGACTATGTTTTCAATCACTCTGTCTAAAGTACAGCAGTCACTGACTGGAAATGATTTTTAGTTAAAGGAAATAATAAAAGCAGACAATACTTTTTCTAAAAAGCACTTATTAATTTTTAAATCATTTTGGTTTCATATAATTATCAATACTTGAATGAGTGATTGGAAGCATTAATTTTTATCAGCATTGAAGGCAGTATTTGAGTGTATATGTGCTCATGTATTCTGTTTGCTTTTCCAAACATGGGAACAATTCAAATGAGACTATGGTGACACACCAAATAGATCTGAAGGAAAAACTTAAAGAAATAAAGAAAAAGTCCTTAAGCGTGACTTTGAAACCTATTTTTCTCCTTTTTTCTTTTTCTCTCTTTCCCTTTCACCATCATTCTTACATTTCCCTACTCATTTCCTTCACTTGCTAGAAGACAACCTTTAGCTATACATGTCTAGTTGCCCCAGTGACTCTGAGTCCAAATAAATATACCCAAAATTGTCAAGGCAGATAGCCACAAAAATATCAAATTAAAGAAAAATCTCATGAAGATGTAAAAATAACATAGCAACATCTATTTGGAAATGAGAATGTCCCAAGCACTGTGTTAAATGCTTTTTATACATTAGTTGATTCTTACAACAGGTTCTACATCTAGCTTCATTTTAGAGAGAAGGAAACTGAGACACAGAAACAAATTACTTGTGTAACATCATACTTCTGGCAATTAGCCAACACTGAACTTCAAACTCAGGTCTCTGACTCACAAACACCCCACTGTCCCATGAAAAGCCCCAGGGGTGTTTACTTCTCAGAGAAGGCTGGCTGCATCCGGCCCACACTGAGTAACAGTGGTGACCTGGGGAGAGAATTTCTACTTGTTGTACATTTGATAGAAAGTCATTTTGAGGAAGGAATCTCTGACCCAGAAGATATTTGCTCAATTATTTTTTTAATTAAAAAGATATAAGGTGATTAATTAATTCATTTTACCTAACAGGAAATCAATCCTTTGCCAAATATTTATGCAACTGCTAGTACAGACCAAGCATGAAGCTAGGAGTTATGAGAAAATAAGAGAGAAATCAAAGAAAATGACCTATTGTGGGGAAACATGTAGGTCATATGATCCAGTGAATCGACACTGTAATGCAGTCCCCTCATGTGGGGAACATGCTATTTTCTGTAGGAGGCAAAAGAATAGCAAGCCCTCCTTGGAGTCAAGCTGTCATGATGCCTCTATGGACCATCTCTGGCCCTTATAAGGACTCTCTCAGTTTCCTCCCTTTCAACCGCACTTCCTCTACTCCTCTGCCCACTGGAGTCCTTTTCATCCTTCAAAACCTGGAGCAAAGGACTTCCCTGGTGGCACAGTGGTTAAGAATCTGCCTGGCCAGAACACTCTATGACATAAATCACAGCAAGATCCTTTTTGACCCACCTCTTACAGAAATGGAAATAAAAACAAAAAGAAACAAATGGGACCTAATGAAACTTAAAAGCTTTTGCACAGCAAAGGAAACCATAAACAAGATGAAAAGACAACCCTCAGAATGGGAGAAAATATTTGCAAATGAAGCAACTGACAGAGGATTAATCTCCAAAATTTACAAGCAGCTCATGCAGCTCAATAACAAAAAACCAAACAGCCCAATCCAAAAATGGGCAGAAGACCTAAATAGACATTTCTCCAAAGAAGATATACAGATTGACAACAAACACATGAAAGAATGCTCAACATCATTAATCATTAGAGAAATGCAAATCAAACCTACAATGAGGTATCACCTCACACCAGTCAGAATGGCCATCATCAAAAAATGTACAAACAATACATGCTGGAGAGGGTGTGGAGAAAAGGGAACCCTCTTGCACTGTTGGTGGGAATGTAAATTGATACAGCCACTATGGAGAACAGTATGGAGGTTCCTTAAAAAACTAAAAATAGAACTACCATACGACCCAGCAATCCCACTACTGGGCATATACCCTGAGAAAACCATAATTCAAAAAGAGTCATGTAACAAAATGTTCATTGCAGCTCTATTTACAATAGCCAGGACATGGAAGCAACCTAAGTGTCCATCATCGGATGAATGGATAAAGAAGATGTGGCACATATATACAATGGAATATTACTCAACCATAAAAAGAAATGAAATTGAGTTATTTGTAGTGAGGTGGATGGACCTAGAGTCTGTCATACAGAGTGAAGTAAGTCAGAAAGAGAAAAACAAATACCATATGCTAACACATATATATGGAATCTAAGAAAAAAAAAAAGTGGTCATGAAGAACCTAGGGGCAGGACGGATATAAAGACGCAGACCTACTAGCGAATGGACTTGAAGACACGGGGAGGGGGAAGGGCAAGCTGGGACAAAGTGAGAGAGTGGCATGGACATATATACACTACCAAATGTAAAACTGATAGCTAGTGGGAAGCAGCCGCATAGCACAGGGAGATCAGCTCGGTGCTTTGTGACCACCTAGAGGGGTGGGATAGGGAGGGTGGGAGGGAGGGAGACGCAAGAGGGAAGAGATATGGGGATATGTGTATGTGTATAGCTGATTCACTTTGTTATAAAGCAGAAACTAACACACCATTGTAAAGCAATTATACTCCAATAAAGATGTTAAAAAAAAAAAAAAGAGTAGCCACCTCTCGCCGCAACTAGAGAAGGCCCACACACAGCAACGAAGACCCAACGCAGCCAAAAATAAAATAATTAATTAATTAATTAAAAATAAATAAATACATAAAATGAGTGATTTAAAAAAAAAAAAAAACCTGGAGCAAACAGTATACCTCTGTGTTGCCTTCCTACCATCCCAAAGTCAGAATTAGCACCTCTTTCTTCATGCTCTTACTGCAAAGTGTACGTGAGACATATCTCTGTGTTAGCACTTGACACAGAATATTGTATCTATTTTCAAATCTTACTTCCCCACCCGGATGATAGCTACCATAAAGAAGCCATCATGCCTAATTCATCTTTTGTTTCCTTGATACCTTGCCTAGGGCTTAGCAACATAGAAGCCCCTCATTAGGTGTTTGAAGGCTAATTAACCAGAAGATGAATCATAGAATATGGCTTGATAAGACCCTATAGAGCATTTGATTCCCCTTTCTATATAACCTGTTAATTTCCTACTTACAAAGTCTCCAAAAAAATCATCTTACAGACTCTGCCTGTAAATATCAGAGCTTGAAATGCTGGAAAGTGCTTAAATTGACCTAAAATTTACCTGAATATAACATCTTTGATTTCATGATTGGCCATAATTCTAATCTTTCTGTCCATGATGATTCTTCAAATGTTTAAAGGCATATATATACGGTAGTGCATTGGCCTTTGGAGTAAGAGTCAGTACAGATATCCTCTTTTGCAAAGGAGCCCAAGGCAATTCTATCAGGATCCAGAGCATGACTCCTCGCAAACGGACGTTACTAGCTTTTCCCTAGTAAATAAGATCCAGTTGCCACAGGGAAGCAACTGACTCTATAACACCTTTACATGACACCTGAAAAAAATGGACCTTTTCATTTCATTCAAGAAATATTTATGGGTGTTGAGCTTCAGTTACATTATGTTCCAAGTGCAGCCCTAGACACTAGGGCCACAGCAGAGAACAAAGCAGAAGAAGTCTCTATAGTTGAACTACTTCTCTGTTTCCCAATCCTGAAAAACAAAAGATGTATATTCAGTTTTGTGGAGAGAGCTCATCTGTGAAACAAGAAAATGCAAATGTTCAGAAAAAAAATGTCTTTGGGGTACCTTTTGCATCTACTCTGTGACCCATGTGGTTTAAGAACTTACTAACTTGGGGAGAGAAAATTTTTCACAAAAAAGTATTTGAGAACAACACCTAAAATCACATGATATAGTGTTAAAGGTGTACATATTGACCTAAGTGCTACAGGAATTAAAAGAACAGAGGCTCATTGATGGGAAAGGCAGAAGAGGAAGCCAATTTGGGGAAATGTTTTTATAGTTAACAATAGCTTCTATTTATTGAGCACTTTCTAAGTGCCAGGAGCACTGCTAAGCCAACTGTCATGTGTTGATTCACTTGATTCTCACAAAACACTGCAAGGAAACTCCTACAACTTTCTCCATTTTTATAACGTACAGAGGAGTTAAATAACTTGCCCAAGATCGCAGAGCAGTAACTGACAGAACTGAGCTTTAACCCAGGGAATCTGGTCCAGAGTCTGGTTGCTTAACCAACACACTATATTGCCTCTCCGCATTCTTACAAGTTCATGTGAACTCATGGCCAGGAGCAGACAATCCTCCACGTGTGCCAGTGATGACACAGTGGTTTCCTAGAAGTGAATCAGGATCCAATGGAGAGAGGAGGGGTGATTCTCCATGCCTACCTTTCCACCACACACCCTCTCTCTTCCACTGGTGACCATCCACTGGCAGCAGGTAGAAGGATGGACAGCTGAGCCGGAGCCCTGGCAGGATGCTAGGGGCTGCGACTGGCCCAGGGCAGTGCTGCACAGCCCCTGTGGGGGCCGCAGTGTCTTGGCTCTTCATCCCAACTCCGCTCCACCAGCTGCTGTGCGGCCTTGTGTCCCATCACTACACCAATCTGAGCTTCAGCTTCCTATGTTTACGAAACACCATGTTTGACAAGGTGATCATTTCTGGTCTGCTGCTCTATTCCACTCTACGGGTAGTGGAGGGAGGCTAGAGGTAGCAGCACAGTCCAGAATGCAAAACTCCTTCCACTAAAGGATCCGATTTCAGCCACTCTGCCAAAAGCTACAGTCTTGACAACAGTTGTACTATAGTTTAGAACCAGCTCCGAGTGAGGGGGTGGGAACATACCAAGCACGGGGTTAAACCAGTGACCTGAACATTTCTCTTCTCACATTCACAACACCAGAGACCAGCTACAGAGGATTCGAATGGAGCAAATCCCTTAATCGTTCAAATTCTTTTTCCTAATCTGCTAGAGCAGCCAAGGATGGGGTGGGGCTTTCACTTGTGAATAAAAGGTTCTGCTTCATTGTCCCCACGCAGGAGAGCACGGCCAAGCGAGTTGCAACTGTGGGAGCTGGGGTCAGTGGCCTGGCCCCCATCAAGTGCTATCTGGAGGAAGGACTAGAGCCCACCTGCTTCGAGAGGAGCGACGACCTTGGGGGGCTGTGGAGATTCACCGTAAGTGGGGCTTCGACAGCTTTGTTGTGTGCCTGTTGGAAAAGGGCTGGACTGGTGCAAAAAGAGATTGAATTTCTTCCACAAGGGCTGGCGCCCATAGGCGCCAGAAACATCTGCTGAACAGGGAGACAGAAAGGGCCATTGAAAATGATTTTTTAAAAAGAAAGAAGCAGGGAATAGCCTGAATTTGGGTGGGAGGTGCATCAGCCACCTTGCAAACTTCATCCGGGGCCAAGAGGAATAAAGATGCCTACGAAGGGTAGAAGAGGATGGAGTGGCTGGGACAAGCCAGGAAAGCTCAGGACACGCAGGGCAGGAGCAGAACCTGGGGGTCAGAAGCACGAGTCTCCAGTGTTGGGGGCAAAGGTATAAACACAGCACAGGAATTTCTGCCTCTGCCTGAGAGACTGAGCTGCTTATACATGCTTCTTTTTCCAGCTCTGCTCTATCTGAAGCAAAGCGACACAAGACTCAGTGTAGGGTGAGTCCTATACTCAAGGTCTTGCTGTCCAGGCAATTCCAATCCATGTCAAGAACAATCAGAAGTGAAGGATGTGAGGAGTTTGGAGACTTTTTTGTTGCCTGAGCAAAAAATAATAATAATATTCTCAGGACTACAGTATGGATTGGAGAGGGAAAAGGGGTGAGGTAGGAGGAAAGGCAACTATAAAGACCACCCTTGATTGGCCTGGGGTCCAGGGAAACCACAGGGGTCCTGCTGGAGGCCACTGAAACCCTGTGAGCTCCACGGCTCAGCCAGGGAGTCATTTGCATCAGATCTCCCCAAACCTCCTATTTCCCTTCTTCTCAGGAGAGCAAGAACATATCCCGTGAGCTTTAAAGGTGCTAAGGAGAAAGCAGTCAGGAAGAGTGAAAAGGAGCAAGGTGTCAGATATCCTGGCCTCAGAGTCCTAAGGGACTAAGAGAAAGCAACACTTAGCATTCCCTTATTATAGAAGGGTAGAACTTGGAACAGGAATAAAGTAATTATTTTTTAATTCAGTGATCAAAGCTCCAGAGAGGCCAAGGTTCCTAGTTTAGTCCCAGCATAAACCAGCTTGTCACATAAAGAAGAACTGCATATCTTGAAATGTATCCAACCACCAAATGTGACCATCAATGCACAGAGACCTCCCCAAGGGGCCTAGGGAAAAGAGAACATCTGTTCCCATGATTCAAACCACATACATTCCGAAAGGGGAGCAGAAACCTGACACAAATGCCATAACTCTAGCCTCTCATGCCCATTGAAAACATTGCTAATCAAACACTATACCCTTCCCCTAATGAGCCTCAGAATCCTTCTTAACACAGTATTCCAGATAAGTACTACTACTCCATTGGGGTTGAGGGTTAGCTTCCAGGATAAAACTGCCAGAGTAGAGTTATTTGGTTAAAGTAATCTCAATCAAAGCAAAAAGTAAGCCCAGAGACCTTGGCATACCAGACAAAAATGCTCCTTATATAAATCACAGATACCCAATTATTAACACACACAAAAAAAAAACTATTGATGTAAGAATCAAGAGAAATGAGTTCTAGATACAGCTGTGCCCAACTGGCTGTGTGATTGGGCAGGTCAAACACCTATGCACAAAGCGCTGTGAGGGACACAAAAATGAGAAACAGTCTTCCTGCCTTAGGGAGCTGTCAGTCTGATGGGAAAAGGGCAGGATCTTGTAAGTCAGAAACAGTGCTATGGGTATTTAAGTGAGGTCAGGATTACATTCACTTGAGGGAAGCCAAGAAAGGCTTCATGGAGGAGATGGTGTGTGGTGGACTCTGAAGGATCTCAACAGGCAAATGAGATTGAATGGGAGATGCCAGGGAGGAAACCGTAAAGAAAAAGTACTGGGCATGCTTGGAAAATAAAAAGAGCTTATTGGTGTTTGTGGAACTTGTAAGAGAAATGATGAAAGGGGAGGACAGTGGCTGAATGTTTGGGTAAGGGATTCGTACTCAATTTAGAAAGCAACGGATTATGAGCAGAATTAAGATGTCTTTCTGTTGTTGTTGTGTTTGTTTTGTTTGCATGATAGCGAGACCCATATATGTTTACAGGTAAAGAGAAAATATCTGTATGATAGGAAATGATTGAATATGTAAGCCCAAATTGAGACAAGATCCTGGCAGAAAAAGGAAGAAGTGGAATTGCAGGCCCAAGTGGAAGGATTAGCCCTGGAAAAGTGGAGAGGCACACTTTTCTCAGAGACAGGAGGGGAAGGAAAAAGAAAATTAGAGGCCCTTGTGAGGCACGTGATAGGACATCAAAAGGATGAGAAAGAGGGTGACCCAGCAGTAGCCTAAGTAAAATGGTACCCAATTAACAAGTTGTTTCAGTCCCCATTACCTCATCTGTAAAGTAAGAACACAGAGTCAGTTTAAAAAATAGATAAAAGCTAAATTACTGGGTCCTGGGAGGCAGGAAAAACCATCCCCACCTTCATTCAGCAGCCCTCTCTTGACACAGCAGCCTCTTTAAGACACCTCTGTACTACCTTGAGATTCCTCTAAAGCCTGATTGAAAATCTCTAAACTAAGTGACCTTAAAGGGGACTTCCAGCTCTAACATGCTATGACTCTCCTGGGTCTTTCTAGAGACATCCCTTCCCCCTTCTACCCCAGCAGATACACACACACACACACACATGCACGCACGCACACACACACCACGAAAGATTGTTAGAGATGTCTCTGCAATCAAAGCAAGTGGCCCATTCAAAACCTGCAGAATTAGAGAGTCTGCTCAGGCAAGGGCTGTGCTTACCAGAAAATGTACAAGGGGGATCCTTAGTCCCTGTTCTGGGTGAAAGGGGCCATAATGCAAAAATAGACAGGCAAACTGCAGAAACCCAATAAAACACATATGGAGAAGGTTTCCATTTACAAATAGAGAGATGCCCCCAACATTACAGAGATTATAAACTACTGCACTTAATTCGATACTCACATGGGCATAACTCTGGCCTCTTCCAGACCACAGTCTTAAACTAAGAGGAAGCAGACAAAGGTTGCAATGGAAAAGAAAGTCCATCCTTCATTGGGGGGGGGGGGGGGGGAGGGGTTGGCATTGTTTAAAAGGAAAAGGGATACATTGATAAAGAACCCACCTGTGACCACCAACTCAAGTGGCAGCAGGAGGTAAGTGTGGAACATCTGTTCCACAACCAACTCTCTCAGGCTCTTGAGAGGAAAAGGAGGCTTAGAAGAGTAATGCTATTGGCTGATTATCTCGACTGTAGAGGAATACTTGAAGAAATAAAATGTCAGGAATTGTTCTGTCACTCATAACTAATATTACTCCTAGAGAATTTTAGTATAGGAAGGAGCCTTGAGAAATAGCCTTAATGTAGAACCACACTGACATCCTCTAGAAGTAATTATACTATGCTGATAGAAACACATTCTGCTTCACCCATCACATCTCTGTAGCAATAACCCTCCCTGGAATGACGTGCTTCCTTATGCACATCGAGGTCTTTTCTTCTGCACATGTATCCTTTCACTTATTCCACATTTATTGAGCACCTACTATGTGCCTTATGCACCACATATTTTTAGATTCAGTGAGGGAAATGATGAAGTGTAATACTTCACCCGCTTAAATCACTAAGGAATTCTTCAGCTATTTCTTCTTTAGGCACATTAAGCCTGATTCTTACAGGGGCTGAAATGTTTTGTTAATTGGGCACCATTTCACTTCTTCTTAAAAGCCTTATTTCTAAAAGTTCAGTGATCTTAGTAGGTTTCCTTTTATTCATATATTAAACAAACATTTATTGAATTCATATTATCTTGGAGGGGATACACCTGACAGGCCCCTAACCTCTTGGGGGTTCCTCAAATCTCCTCTGAGGTTTCCACAGCTCCCCTGTGCTGCAGATCTGAAAACAGATCTACAGACTGTGGACAGATTGTAGACAGTCTGACTCTCCATAGGGAGAGGAAGTGACAAAGTAAAATGTGTTCCGGCTGTTCAAAGGAGAAGAAAAGAAGGAAATAATTGTTCTTAAGAGCAAGAGCTGAACTTCCCTGGTGGCACAGTGGTTAAGAATCCGCCTGCCAATGCAGGGGACATGGGTTCGAGCCCTGGTCTGGGAAGATCCCACATGCCACGGAGCAACGAAACCCGGGCACCACAACTACTGAGCCTGCGCTGTAGAGCCCGCGAGCCACAACTACTGAGCCTGCGTGCCAAAACTACTGAAGCCCGTGCACCTAGAGCCCGTGCTCCGCAACAAGAGAAGCCACTGCAATGAGAAGCCTGCACACTGCAATGAAGAGTAGCCCCCGCACATTAAAAGGATCATACAGGATTAACCAAGATGGCGGAGTAGAAGGACGTGCTGTCACTCCCTCTTGCGAGAGCACCAGAATCACAACTGACTGCTGGACCATCATTGACAGGAAGACCCTGGACTTCACCAAGGAGGATACCCCACGTCCAAGGACAGAGGAGAAGCCACAGTGAGACGGTAGGAGGGGCGCAAGCAGAGTAAAATCAAACCCCGTAACTGCTGGGTGGGTGACTCACAGACTGGCGAACACTTATACCACAGAAGTCCACCCACTGGAGTAAAGGTTCTGAGCCCCACGTCAGGCTTCCCAACCTGGGGGTCAGGCAACGGGAGGAGGAATTCCTAGAGAATCAGACTTTGAAGCCTAGTGGGAATTGGATTGCAGGACTTTGACGGGTCTGGGGGAAACAGAGACCCCACTCTTGGAGGGCACACACAAAGTAATGTGTGCATCAGGACCCAGGGGAAGGAGCAGTGAGCCTGGGGGAGACTGAACCAGACCTACCTGCTGGTGTTGGGGGGTCTCCTGCAGAGGCGAGTAGTGGCTCTGTTTCACCGTGGGGATAAGGACACTGGCAGCAGAGGTTCTGGGAAGTTCTCCTTGGCGTGAGCCCTCCCAGAGTCTGCCATTAACCCCACCAAAGAGCACGGGTAGGCTCCAGTGTTGGGTTGCCTCAGGCAAAACAGCCAACAGGGAGGGAACCCAGCCCCACCCATCAACAGTCAAGTGGATTAAGGTTTTACTGAGCTCTGACCGCCACAGCAACAGGGAGGGAACCCAGCCCCACCCATCAACAGTCAAGTGGATTAAGGTTTTACTGAGCTCTGACCGCCACAGCAACAGTCAGCTCTACCCACCACCAGAGCCTCCCATCAAGCCTCTTAGATAGCCTCAACCACCAGAGGGCAGACAACAGAAGCAAGAAAAACTATAATCCTGCAGCCTGTGGACCAAAAACCACAGTTACAGAAAGATAGAGAAGATGAAAAGGCAGAGGGCTATGTACCAGATGAAGGAACAAGAAAAAACCCCAGAAAAACAACTAAATGAAGTGGAGATAGGCAACCTTCCAGAAAAAGAATTCAGAATAATGATAGTGAAGATGATCCAGGACCTTGGAATAAGAATGGAGGCAAAGATTGAGAAGATGCAAGAAATGATTAACAAAGACCTAGAAGAATTAAAGAACAAACAAACAGAGATGACCAATACAATAACTGAAATGAAAACTACACTAGAAGGAATCAATAGCAGAATAACTGAGGCAGAAGAACGGATAAGTGACCTGGAAGACAGAATGATGGAATTCACTGCTGCGGAACAGACTAAAGAAAAAAGAATGAAAAGAAATGAAGACAGCCTAAGAGACCTCTGGGATAACATTAAACGCAACAACATTCGCATTATAGGGGTCCCAGAAGGAGAAGAGAGAGAGAAAGGACCAGAGAAAATATTTGAAGAGATTATAGTCGAAAACTTCCCTAACATGGGAAAGGAAATAGCCACCCAAGTCCAGGAAGCGCAGAGAGTCCCATACAGGATAAACCCAAGGAGAAACACGCCGAGACACATAGTAATCAAAGTGGCAAAAATTAAAGACAAAGAAAAATTATTGAAAGCAGCAAGGGAAAAACGACAAATAACATACAAGGGAACTCCCATAAGGTTAACAGCTGATTTCTCAGCAGAAACTCTGCAAGCCAGAAGGGAGTGGCATGATATACTTAAAGTGATGAAAGGGAAGAACCTACAACCAAGATTACTCTACCCGGCAAGGATCTCATTTAGATTTGATGGAGAAATCAAAAGCTTTACAGACAAGCAAAAGCTAAGAGAATTCAGCACCACCAAACCAGCTCTACAACAAATGCTAAAGGAACTTCTCTAAGTGGGAAACACAAGAGAAGAAAAGGACCTACAAAAACAAACACAAAACAATTAAGAAAATGGTCATAGGAACATACATATCGATAATTACCTTAAACGTGAATGGATTAAATGCCCCAACCAAAAGACATAGACTGGCTGAATGGATACAAAAACAAGACCCATATATATGCTGTCTACAAGAGACCCACTTTAGACCTAGGGACACATACAGACTGAAAGTGATGGGATGGAAAAAGATATTCCATGCAAATGGAAATCAAAAGAAAGCTGGAGTAGCTATACTCATATCAGATAAAATAGACTTTAAATTAAAGAATGTTACAAGAGACAAGGAAGGACACTACATAATGATCCAGGGATCAATCCAAGAAGAAGATATAACAATTATAAATATATATGCACCCAACATAGGAGCACCTCAATACATAAGGCAACTGCTAACAGTTATAAAAGAGGAAATCGACAGTAACACAATAATAGTGGGGGACTTTAACACCTCACTTACACCAATGGACAGATCATCCAAAATGAAAATAAATAAGGAAACAGAAGCTTTAAATGACACAATAGACCAGATAGATTTAATTGATATATATCGGACATTCCATCCAAAAACAGCAGATTACACGTTCTTCTCAAGTGCGCACGGAACATTCTCCAAGATAGATCACATCTTGGGTCACAAATCAAGCCTCAGTAAATTTAAGAAAATTGAAATCATATCAAGCATCTTTTCTGACCACAACGCTATGAGATTAGAAATGAATTACAGGGAAAAAAACGTAAAAAGGACAAACACATGGAGGCTAAACAATACGTTACTAAATAACCAAGAGATCACTGAAGAAATCAAAGAGGAAATCAAAAAATACCTAGAGACAAATGACAATGAAAACACGACGACCCAAAACCTATGGGATGCAGCAAAAGCAGTTCTAAGAGGGAAGTTTATAGCTATACAAGCCTACCTAAAGAAACAAGAAAAAGCTCAAGTAAACAATCTAACCTTACACTTAAAGAAACTAGAGAAAGAAGAACAAACAAAACCCAAAGTTAGCAGAAGGAAAGAAATCATAAAGATCAGAGCAGAAATAAATGAAATAGAAACAAAGAAAACAATAGCAAAGATCAATAAAACTAAAAGTTGGTTCTTTGAGAAGATAAACAAAATTGATAAACCATTAGCCAGACTCATCAAGAAAAAGAGGGAGAGGACTCAAATCAATAAAATCAGAAATGAAAAAGGAGAAGTTACAACAGACACTGCAGAAATACAAAGCATCCTAAGAGACTACTACAAGCAACTTTATGCCAATAAAATGGACAACCTGGAAGAAATGGACAAATTCTTAGAAAGGTACAACCTTCCAAGACTGAACCAGGAAGAAATAGAAAATATGAACAGACCAATCACAAGTAATGAAATTGAAACTGTGATTAAAAATCTTCCAACAAACAAAAGTCCAGGACCAGATGGCTTCACAGGTGAATTCTATCAAACATTTAGAGAAGAGCTAACACCCATCCTTCTCAAACTCTTCCAAAAAATTGCAGAGGAAGGAACACTCCCAAACTCATTCTATGAGGCCACCATCACCCTGATACCAAAACCAGACAAAGACACTACAAAAAAAGAAAATTACAGACCAATATCACTGATGAATATAGATGCAAAAATCCTCAACAAAATACTAGCAAACAGAATCCAACAACACATTAAAAGGATCATACACCACGATCAAGTGGGATTTATCCCAGGGATGCAAGGATTCTTCAATATACGCAAATCAATCAATGTGATACACCATATTAACAAACTGAAGAATAAAAACCATATGATCATCTCAATAGATGCAGAAAAAGCTTTTGACAAAATTCAACACCCATTTCTGATAAAAACTCTCCAGAAAGTGGGCATAGAGGGAACCTACCTCAACATAATAAAGGCCATATATGACAAACCCACAGCAAACATCATTCTCAATGGTGAAAAACTGAAAGCATTTCCTCTAAGATCAGGAACGAGACAAGGATGTCCACTCTCACCACTATTATTCAACATAGTTTTGGAAGTCCTAGCCACGGCAATCAGAGAAGAAAAAGAAATAAAAGGAATACAAATTGGAAAAGAAGAAGTAAAACTGTCACTGTTTGCGGATGACATGATACTATACATAGAGAATCCTAAAACTGCCACCAGAAAACTGCTAGAGCTAATTAATGAATATGGTAAAGTTGCAGGATACAAAATTAATGCACAGAAATCTCTTGCATTCCTATACACTAATGATGAAAAATCTGAAAGAGAAATTATGGAAACACTCCCATTTACCATTGCAACAAAAAGAATAAAATACCTAGGAATAAACCTACCTAGGGAGACAAAAGACCTGTAGGCAGAAAACTATAAGACACTGATGAAAGAAATTAAAGATGATACCAACAGATGGAGAGATATACCATGTTCTTGGATTGGAAGAATCAACATTGTGAAAATGAGTATACTACCCAAAGCAATCTACAGATTCAATGCAATCCCTATCAAATTACCAATGGCATTTTTTACGGAGCTAGAACAAATCATCTTAAAATTTGTATGGAGACACAAAAGACCCCGAATAGGCAAAGCAGTCTTGAGGCAAAAAAATGGAGCTGGAGGAATCAGACTCCCTGACTTCAGACTATACTACAAAGCTACAGTAATCAAGACAATATGGTACTGGCACAAAAACAGAAACATAGATCAATGGAACAAGATAGAAAGCCCAGAGATAAACCCACGCACCTATGGTCAACTAATCTATGACAAAGGAGGCAAAG
The DNA here is from genome assembly GCF_028023285.1 of Balaenoptera ricei. Lineage (NCBI taxonomy): Eukaryota > Metazoa > Chordata > Mammalia > Artiodactyla > Balaenopteridae > Balaenoptera > Balaenoptera ricei. The sequence continues at coordinate 133,420,732 of NC_082639.1, forward strand.
ATATACAATGGAGAAAAGACAGTCTCTTCAATAAGTGGTGCTGGGAAAACTGGACAGCTACATGTAAAAGAATGAAATTAGAATACTCCCTAACACCATACACAAAAATAAACTCAAAATGGATTAGAGACCTAAATATAAGACTGGACACTATAAAACTCTTAGAGGAAAACATAGGAAGAACACTCTTTGACATACATCACAGCAAGATCTTTTTTGATCCACCTCCTAGAGTAATGGAAATAAAAACAAAAATAAACAAGTGGGACCTAATGAAACTTCAAAGCTTTTGCACAGCAAAGGAAACCATAAACAAGACGAAAAGACAACCCTCAGAATGGGAGAAAATATTTGCAAATGAATCAACGGACAAAGGATTAATCTCCAAAATATATAAACAGCTCATTCAGCTCAATATCAAAGAAACAAACACCCCAATCCAAAAATGGGCAGAAGACCTAAATAGACATTTCTCCAAAGAAGACATACAGACGGCCACGAAGCACATGAAAAGATGCTCAACATCACTAATTATTAGAGAAATGCAAATCAAAACTACAATGAGGTATCACCTCACTCCTGTTAGAATGGGCATCATCAGAAAATCTACAAACAACAAATGCTGGAGAGGGTGTGGTGAAAAGGGAACCCTCTTGCACTGTTGGTGGGAATGTAAATTGATACAGCCACTATGGAGAACAATATGGAGGTTCCTTAAAAAACTAAAAATAGAATTACCATATGACCCAGCAATCCCACTACTGGGCATATACCCAGAGAAAACCGTAATTCAAAAAGACACATGCACCCGAATGTTCATTGCAGCACTATTTACAATAGCCAGGTCATGGAAGCAACCTAAATGCCCATCAACAGACAAATGGATAAAGAAGATGTGGTACATATATACAATGGAATATTACTCAGCCATAAAAAGGAACGAAATTGAGTCATTTGTTGAGACGTGGATGGATCTAGAGACTGTCATACAGAGTGAAGTAAGTCAGAAAGAGAAAAACAAATATCGTATATTAATGCATGTATGCGGAACCTAGAAAAATGGTACAGATGAGCCAGTTTGCAGGGCAGAAGTTGAGACACAGATGTAGAGAATGGACATATGGACACCAAGGGGGGAAAACTGCGGTGGGGTGGGGATGGTGGTGTGCTGAATTGGGCGATTGGGATTGACATGTATACACTGATGTGTATAAAACTGATGCCTAATAAGAGCCTGCAGTATAAAAAAACAAACAAAACAAAAAAAAAAAAAAAAAAAAAAAAAGAGTAGCCCCCGCTCGCCGCAACTAGAGAAAGCCCGCACACAGCAACAAAGACCCAACACAGCCAAAAATAAAATTAATTAATTAATTAATTAATTTAAAAAAAAAAAAGAATCCACCCGCCAATGCAGGGAACATGGGTTTGAGCCCTGGTCCGGGAAGATCCCACATGCCACGGAGCAACAAAGCCCGTGCGCCACAACTACTAAGCCCTGCGTGCTGCAACTACTGAAGCCCACGCGCCTAGAGCCCGGGCTCCACAAGAGAAGCCACCGCAATGAGAAGCCTGCACACCGCGATGAAAAGTAGCCCCACTCGCCACAACTAGAGAAAGCCCGCACACAGCAACGAAGACCCAACGCAGCCAAAAACAAAAAAGAACAAGAGCTGCGAATGTCGTGCATTGAGAGACTGTCTCTATGTATCTATACAGGAATGACTTTTATTATCATTTTATATCTATTTTTTAAATGAGAAAGGAGAAACCTCTGACCTGACAAAGGTTTCTTCCCATTGCCTATAATCCTCTCTGGAGGACACAAAGCTTGAGAAAGTAAATTTCCACGGTAATTGTAGAAGAAGAATATTACAAATAACAGTTAACATTTTGGGGCTTCCCTGGTGGCGCAGTGGTTGAGAATCTGCCTGCTAATGCAGGGGACACGGGTTCGAGCCCTGGTCTGGGAAGATCCCACATGCCATGGAGCAACTAGGCCTGTGAGCCACAATTACTGAGCCTGCGCGTCTGGAGCCTGTGCTCCGCAACAAGAGAGGCCACGACAGTGAGAGGCCCGCACACCGCGATGAAGAGTGGCCCCCGCTTGCTGCAACTGGAGAAAGCCCTCGCACAGAAACGAAGACCCAACACAGCCATAAATAAATAAATAAATAAATAAAAATTAAAAAAAAAAAAAAAAACAACAGTTAACATTTTTTGAGAGCTTACCAGGCACTGTTCTAAATGCATTAGAACTATCATTTCGTTTTATCCTAGGGGATATGTAGTATTGTTATTCCTATTTATAGAAGAGGGAACTGAGACACAGAGAGGTTAAGAAAATTCCCAAGGTCACCCAGCTAAAAATGTAGAGCTTGAATATGAACCCAGGCTGTCTGACTCCGTGGTCTGTGCTGACAAGAACTATACTCCACGCATTTCCAGAGTCTGTGCCACAGCTCAGGAATAAGGGCAGGCAAATCCTGGACTGTCCATGGAATCGCATGAAGTATTCTAGTGAATATGATGTCTTTCCCATTGTACTGCAGGACCCAGTGGACCAGGAAGCCAGAAACCCCTCCATTCTTGCCTTTATTATTTTTCCCCTCTGTACAATCCATCTCCCTTCCCCTCTCATTCAGTTCTACCTTCAAGACAAAAATCTTTCCCCTAAGTGCCCCTATCAATTCTCAGGAAAAATGTGCTTCCACATACAGAGTGCCACACAGAGGGCAATTGGCACACAACAGAGACAATGCCAAGAGTGCCTGCAGCCGGGGGTCCCAGCAGGGCCTGAGAATCACTGGGGCAGTTTGTTCACTGAGGCAAACACTGGAGGGGAGGGCTCAGGACCTGCAAACCCCATTCAGAAGTGGCATGGACTCGTACTCTCTGTATATATCTGAAACACTCCAGACCTTATATTTTACCAGGAGAAACAATCAGTGGGAGGAAAGAGAGACAGAGCAAAGTGGTGTTGGATTCCATCCTAAGGTCAGGTTTCCATACTAAGCTACAGTTTCTCCTCAGCTGGCATCTGTGATGCATTACTTCACATTAGGCTTCAGTGTTTCCTGGAAGGTTTTCTTCTTCCTGCCTTTACAATTATTTTCCAAAATTTTGCGCAGCAGAGTTGGTTTTTTTTTTTCTATTTTTGTTTGTGGGTTCATTTGTTTTAAGGTCCCCATGGTTCCCTGACTTATCCAATTCCAATGAGTCTCTACTACTCTTTGATTTTTAAACATGCCATTATAAAATGTTTTAAATTTTTTTGAACTACGTTTATGGAAATCTTTACAACATGATATTATGCACATCTCTACCCCCCTTTTGACAGTATGTATTCCAAATTGAGCCTTTTATTGTTGTTAACTAGAAATTGGCGCTTTTAACAAAGTATTATTTACAATGTGATGCTCTCAGGTGCCAGAGAAAAGTGAGGGAGCTTTGGTCATACACAAACTGACCCCAGAATGTTTATAACTGATGTTTTTCTCCTTTTACTATAGTTTCTTCCCCTTCTGTTTGCTCTCACTTCTCAATATTACAGCTCTTTAGAGCTATTCCCATTATCTTTTTCCTATAACCCAGAGGAAACTTGATCACTCTTAACTACACCAAACCAGCACTAAATTTAGTTCTAATACCTGGCTTCAAGTTTAAGGATGTTCTAAATCTGTGCTGCCCAATAAGGTAGCCACCAGCCACATGTAACTGTGGAATGCAGTTGATACGACTAAGGAACTGAATTTTTTATTTAATTTAGTTTTAATTCATTTTAATTTTAAAACCAATACTCAATTCAGTTATTGGAGAATTTTTAAGTGTATTTGTTAACAATCTGGGTATGTAAATCCACTTTTTCAAGTGAAAATTTAGCATTTGGATTCAGATGTGTAAAATATATACTAGATTTAGAAGACTTAATATGAGAAAAAAGTTTTAATACTTCATTAATAATTTTTATATTGATTACATGTTGAAATTATAAAATTTTGGATATATTGAGTAAAATAAAATATACCATTAAAATTAATTTCATCTGTTCCTTTTTATCTTTTTTAATGTGGCTGTTGGAAATTTTTAAAGTGCATGTGTGGCCTGCATCACATTCCTATCGGGCAAGACAGCTCTAAAGTCTTGTTACTTAAAGCGTGGTCCGTGACCCAGCAGCATCTGCATGGGAGCTTGTGAGAAATACAGAGTCTCAGGCTCACCCAGACCCACTAAGTCAGCATCTACGTGTTAATAAGATTCCCCAAGCAATTCTTTTTTTTTTTTTTAACATCTTTATTGGAGTATAATTGCTTTACAATGGTGTGTTAGTTTCTGCTTTATAACAAAGTGAATCAGTTATACATATACATATGTTCCCATATCTCTTCCCTCTTGCATCTCCCTCCCTCCCACCCTCCCTATCCTACCCATCTAGGTGGTCACAAAGCACCCAGCTGATCTCCCTGTGCTATGCGGTTGCTTCCCACTAGCTATCTATTTTACGTCTGGTAGTGTATATATGTCCATGCCACTCTCTCACTTTGTCACAGCTTACCCTTCCCCCTCCCCATATCCTCAAGTCCATTCTCTAGTAGGTCTGTGTCTTTATTCCCGTCTTGCCACTAGGTTCTTCATGAACTTTTTTTTTCCCCTTAGATTCCATATATATGTGTTAGCATACTGTATTTGTTTTTCTCTTTCTGACTTACTTCACTCTGTATGACAGACTCTAACTCCATCCACCTCACTACAAATACCTCCATTTCGTTTCTTTTTATGGCCGAGTAATATTCCATTGTATATATGTGCCACATCTTCTTTATCCATTCATCTGATGATGGACATTTAGGTTGCTTCCTTGTCCTGGCTATTGTAAACAGAGCTGTAATGAACATTGTGGTACATGACTCTTTTGGAATTATGGTTTTCTCAGGGCATATGCCCAGTAGTGGGATTGCTGGGTCGTATGGTAGTTCTATTTTTAGTTTTTTAAGGAACCTCCATACTGTTCTCCATAGTGGCTGTATCAATTTACATTCCCACCAACAGATTTGCAAATGAAGCAACTGACAAAGGATTAATCTCCAAGATTTACAAGCAGCTCATGCAGCTCAATAACAAAAAAACAAACAACCCAATCCAAAAATGGGCAGAAGACCTATATAGACATTTCTCCAAAGAAGATATACAGATTGCCAACAGACACATGAAAGAATGCTCAACATCATTAATCATTAGAGAAATGCAAATCAAAACTACAATGAGATATCATCTCACACCGGTCAGAATGGCCATCATCAAAAAATCTAGAAACAATAAATGCTGGAGAGGGTGTGGAGGAAAGGGAACCCTCTTGCACTGTTGGTGGGAATGTAAATTGATACACCCCAAGCAATTCTTAACAAGATTTAGAAGCACAAATCTAGAGAGCTATGCTTCTCAAACTGTGGAGAAGAATCAGGTTTGTTTTAATTTCCAAGAAATTATAGACAATCATATTTGTAAAATATAATAAAATGAACTATTAGAAAGGTGAAAATGAAACAAAGGAAAATGTCAAAACATAAATTCAAACTCCTTTGAAAGTGTGCACAAGGCAAATACTATAGAGAATCTCTATTACACTTGTAACTTTTTGCTAAACAAAACCATATGTGTGAAATACCAGTTCTCCACATTAAACACCTGTAGGCACACTTTCACTACACATTGTACATATTAATACTTAAGGTTTATAATGTGATAATTAAGCTTGCTTCTTGTTTGTCATTTTATCTAATCTGGGCTGAATGGATGAGAGCACTTCTCCCAAGAGATAACATATATCTAAACTGTTTCTAAATTTTGCTTAACAACACCCATAGTAGAGAAATGAGGCCCACAGAATATAAGAATGGAATGGAAGAAAAGATTTTAAAGAAACCTCAGCAAGCTCAGGATATTCATTTTTTTAACTGCTATCCAGAATGAAGCAAGTAGTGCTGTATTTTTAAAATTTAACTTCAGTCCTTTATCAGTAGTCAGTTCTGATCATTTATTCTGTAAAATTATAAGCAAATATCAATTATCTTTCAATGAAAGAAAATAATTATAGCTTTTATGCACTTTTGGAAAACAGTTTTCAAACTAACCTTAAAATGTTACACATTGGGGACTTCCCTGGTGGCGCAGTGGTTAAGAATCCGCCTGCCAATGCAGGGGACACGGGTTCGAGCCCTGGTCCGGGAAGATCCCACATGCCGTGGAGCAACTAAGCCCGTGCGTCACAACTGCTGACCCTGCGCTCTGGAGCCCGCGAGCCACAACTACTGAGCCCATGTGCCACAACTACTGAAGCCCAAGCGCCTAGAGCCTGTGCTCCGCAACGAGAGAAACCACCACAGTAAGAAGCCTGCGCACCGCAACGAAGAGTAGCCCCTGCTCACCGCAACTAGAGAAAGCCCACACGCAGCAACGAAGACCCACACAGCCGAAAATAAATAAATAAATAAATAAATAAATTTTTTAAAATTAATTAAAAAAAAGTCGTACACTGTAATGTAGTCTTACCCACATTACTAGTACTCAGTTCAAATCCCACACAACTCATCACGTGACTTAGACAAAACCAAGACTGATCTATGTCCCGTTCATCACGAAGGAGTCCACATGCCTGGATACTGAGCAATGTCAAATTATTGCTATAAAAGTTTCGAGATGCTTACTCTCACCTTCTGTACTTATATTGTCATAGACTGGTAATAAAAAGTTCATATCAGTCTGGCTCTGCTGACTACATCTTTGTTTCTTCATTTTTTTTAATTTTTTTTTTAATTTGGTTGTGCCGGGTCTTAGTTGAGACATGCGAACTCTTAGTTGTAGTTGTGGCATGCATGTGGGATCTAGTTCCCTGACCAGGGATCAAACAGGGGCCCCCTGCATGGAGAGCTCAGAGTCTTAACCACCGCACCACCAGGGAAGTCCCTACATCTTTGAGTAGCACTGCTTTAGATCTTCCTACAGAATGAAAGATCAGGATTTAAATAGTCATCTTTCTCAGAAGCCATTTAGATTCCAGTTTTCTAGATTTATTCTGGATAAATGGGACTGTCAGATGTGGAGTCACAAATAAGCAAGATAAGGTGAACTCATCAGTTGATGAGATCGGTATCATTAATTCAAGCTACAAAGGTATGTTTATAATTTTATTTTCTGTTATCACTACATATTTCATGCAGATCTAGACTCAAACCTTTTGAGGGAACAAAGTAAGTCCTCTCCATATGTGAGGTTTATGTTCACATTTCTACTTGTTCACACAAGTAAAATAATTTTTGTTTCACAGGAAAAAAGAACTATACATATACAAGATGGTAAACAATATTAAAATACTAAGGACTTTCCTACTGAAATTAGAACAATTCTTTATAATACATCTAAAAGACAGAGGCAATGTACATACCTAAATGAATAATTAAAACTGCCCACTACTCAACCTTGTAGTAGTTGTCTGAGATGTTGCTATTTGCTAGTTACCCAAGTCAAAACTGGAGTGGGAAATTGTTTAGTGTTTTGCCATGCTCACAGTTGTCCAATCTGGAAACCTTTGACCTGCTTCCTCTCCCAAACCTTAAATCCAAACAATTTCACAATCCTATGTATTCTACCTTTCTGCTACCTAACAAATCCCATGTCTCTCATTTTCAACTGCCACTGCCTTTGCTCTGGCCCTCATTGGCAATCGCATGGATTTGTGTTTCAGGTTCTTAACTAGCCTCATTTCCTTCCTTTCCAGATCCCTCTAAGTTATCTTTTGTAGAACCAGAATTATCTTTTCAAAATTTAATATGAATCACTTCCATGAATTTCTATGAAATTAAAATTCCTTAACTTCAGACACAAAATCCTTCAAAATCTGAACCCCCTTTCTCCATAATCCTTTCAACAATACCTCATGAAACCAAAGCAATCGTTCATCATCTAGATACTACTTCCTGGCTCTGGTGTATTTCCATATTCTCCTGTATTTTGCAGTGATACTGTGTGAGTCTGGACAGGTGAGTTTATCCTAGGTTTGTTAGCATGCAATAAATGAAACTGTAATTCTGATCATGATATTCATAGTGGGGTCCAATATTCATCATCTTTCAAGTAAGTGCAGGATAGCGAATTCCATTAGAAAGTAGCAGGTAGCATACGTAAATTGTATGGTTCAACGTCTAAAAATTAACATCCATTTCATGTGTGTGCATGCACATGCACACATGCATACACACTCATGTGCATGCACTGTTTGTACAGGAACATGTTGAAGAAGGCAGAGCCAGCCTCTACAAGTCCATGGTTTCCAACAGCTGCAAGGAGATGTCTTGTTACCCAGACTTTCCATTCCCAGAAGATTATCCAAACTATGTGTCAAATTCTGTATTCCTCCAATAAAGATGTTAAAAAAAAAAAAAGAATTCAAAGAAACAAATTATTAAAAAAAAAAAATTCTGTATTCCTGGAATATCTCAAAATGTATGCAAACCAGTTCAACCTTCTGAAATGCATTCAATTCAGGGTAAGAAAGGCACAAAACATCAGTTAGTAGTCAGGAAGTGTTTCCTACCTATTTTCTATTATCTCTCTCTACCCTAGGTTCTGTAGATGAGATAATGAACTGGCAAGATTGTTGATACCAGGTTGGATTCCTTTTCCCCTTTTACTTACAATCACCCTAAGTAAATCTGGAGATACTTCGTCTAAGGATTCGTATGTATAAACTTTTAGTTTGCAATGCCTACAACCAAGTATCCAAATGGACCTTAAAAATGTCAAACCAGATTTTCAGTTTGGGCCAAATGCCTATACACAGGGACATTGAGAACTTCCTATCAGCTCCTGGGTACTCTCTTTTTACTATCCCTTTATATGAATGGATGTGTGCACTGGCCTATACACAAGAGAATGTCACTATTTGAAGGAAATCTTTTCTAGATATCTTAGGGAATAGAAAAATCTTTGATATTTTCTCATTGGCCATACCCACCTCCCTTCCCATTTCAGAGGACAGAGACAGGAGGTAGGTAGGAGGACAAAGGCAAATAAATATATCCTCTTTCTCCTCTTTCTTTCTTCCTTTTTTCCTTCCTCTGCAAGAAACACATGAAAATCCATGTGTTTCCCTTCTATTACCCTCCCTATCAGGGATGGGGATGGTAAGGAATTCATGGAGAATTACACAGAGAAAGTAACATGAATGGAAAGATTGACTAAAACAAGTACCATATAAGATTCACATTCACAACCTTAAAAGTACTCCTGATCAAAATGAAGTCACTATCTCGAAGAGATATCCACACCTCCATATTCATTACAGCATTGTTTACAATGGCAAAGCCATGGAAACAACTGATGGATAAATGGATAAAGAAAATGTGATAGATGATGGATGGATAGATAGATAGTTAGATAGATAGATAGATAGATACATAGAACAATGGAATATTATTCAGCCATGGTAAATAGAGAAGAAAATCCTGTCACTTGCAAACACATGGATGAACCTTGAGGGCATTATGCTAAGTGGAATAAGTCAGACAGAGAAAGACAAATTCTGTATGATCTCACTTATATGGAATCAAAAAAAGAAAACTCATAGAAACAGAGAACAGATTGATGGCTGCCAGAAGTAGATGGGGGATGGGGAAGGTAAATGGGTGAAGGTAGTCAAAAGTAATAGACTTCCAGTTACAAGATAAATGAGTTCTGGGGATGTAATGTACAGTAGAGTAACTATAGTTAACAGTATTGTATTGTATATTTGAAAGTTGCTTAGAGAGTAGATCTTAAAAGTTTTTATCACACAAAAAAAAATGATAACTATGTGGGGTGATGAATGTTAAGTAAACTTATTGTGGTAATCATTTTACAATATACACATATGTCAAATTATTAGGTTGTACACTTCAAACTTATACGGTGTTATATGTCAATTATATCTCAATAAAACTGGAGAAAAATAAAAGTACTCCAGTTGTCCAAAGAATATTTCATCCCACTTCCTTATTTTCCAAGGGACAGAATAAAAATAAAACACTACCATAGTCAATGGATATAATCCACAAAAAATATATTTGATGCATCAGAATTTCTGAGTCTGAAGCATTTCCTTCACTACCTGTTTCCCAAGCCTGTTTCAAAATAACTTTAAAAAACTAGATGTTCACCAAAGTTTTAAGAAAGTACACACAAGGGCTTCCCTGGTGGCGCAGTGGTTGAGAATCTGCCTGCCAATGCAGGGGACACGGGTTCGAGCCCTGGTTTGGGAAGATCCCACATGCCATGGAGCAACTAGGCCCGTGAGCCACAACTGCTGAGCCTGCGCGTCTGGAGCCTCTGCTCCACAACAAGAGAGGCCGCGATAGTGAGAGGCCCGCGCACCGCGATGAAGAGTGGCCCCCGCTTGCCACAACTAGAGAAAGCCCTCGCACAGAAACGAAGACCCAACACAGCCAAAAATAAATAAATAAACAAAGTAAACAATGCGTTAAAAAAAAAAAAAAAAAGAAAGTACACACAAGCAGCTGTCTGTAAGAGGTTTTGTTTTTCCTTCCTCTCTATACATTCTAAATTTTCAGTGATGAACACATTATTTTCAAGATAAAAATAAATGTATTTTGAAAGTTTTTTTAATTAACTGAAAGTTTATATTTTAAAAAGACAATTGCTAATACAAATGTAGAACCCAACAAGCACTTCAAATATTATAAACCAGACAGTGAACCGTTAGGAGGGACTTGAGAAGTCTGTCTTCTTTGAAAACTGAAGAGGAAAGCAAGGCAGCAAAGTCTCTTGGTCAGTGGCTCATTTATGCTTTTAAACTTGACTTGTAAATTTCTTTTATATATTTTCTGAATCAGAATCTAGTACCCATGGATATACATGTACTCCATGAGAACAAAAATAGACCACAGTTGACCCTGGAGCAACACGGGGGTTTAGAGGCGTCAACTCTGTACAGTGGAAAATTCCCATTTCCTCCATTTCCCAGATGCCTCTGTATCCACAGTTCCACATCCACAGATTCAACCAACTACAAATCCTGTTGTATTGTAATATTTACTATTTTTAAAAATCCACGTATAAGTGGACCTCCGCAGTTCAAACCCATATTGTTCAAGAATCAACTGTATTTGAAATTTAGACAACTCCCAACAAATTCAGCCATAAAGTTAGCACTTTTCAGTAGTTCTCTAGATCTGGGAAAACTTCAACATCATAGTCTATAAGACCTTTCATAAACTAAGATACTTGGGACCAAATTTATATTTTCAATTACATATTCAATATTATCCATGTTTCTATTAAAGGAGCTGTTGTAAAGGAACTGTTGTATACGAGAACTATACATAACAGAAAAATAATTTTAAAAACATAGAAAGACCTAAGTCATAATCTTGGTTCTATCACTCACTGTGAGAATTTGAGTAAATCACTTAAAAATTCTGGACCACACCACCTCTCTTAAATACCCCTCTACAACTCGAAGCTTAGAATACTTCCATCAGGAAATTACGATCAATCTGATAGTCCAATTTGATTTCTAGGGTTATGCTTATTAATTATGTTTCGTCTGTGCTCTAGAACATTTGAAATGTCAATTGGCATGTCAGCCAGCAGGCCCTTACTGGAACCTTGAAAACTATTAACCATGTCTATGATTCTTTTTTCAGACTAAAGTCTGCAGTGTAACAAAACGCCCAGATTTTTCTGTTACCAGCCAATGGGAGGTAGTCACTCTGCATGAAGGGAAGCAAGAGTCAGCCATCTTTGATGCTGTCATGGTCTGCACTAGTTTTCTTACTAACCCATATTTGCCACTGGACTCCTTTCCAGGTATAGGCTTTTTTGCAACTGACCTTAGTTTGTCTCATGGGAGCCATCCTTACACTGGATGGGTCTGGAAATAAATCCCTATTGATTCCTCCATTAAACAGTTAAAGTTGTGAGGTAAGAGGGTTTTTTCCCTAACCAGCACTATCTGGCCAATTTTTGGCTTTCATCTGTTTCAAACAACTTATGAGTACCAAAGAGCAGAATGAATAACTACTAAGCAGTTTTATGCTTCACTGAAGTTCAATGTCCCTCCCTAAGTGACTGGCAGCACTCAGAAAGTCTTCTAAGACTTGGGAGGCCTAGACAAGTTGTGAGCCTCAGCAGTGGTGCATTGACAAAGATGAGTGTAGAGGTCACAGAGGTCAATCGGTGAATAAAGGAAAAAGTAACGTGATTTTTGTTTGTTTCTATGAGTCATAGCAATTACCTAGATCAGAGGTTTATGGCACTGGATTAATAGTCAGTAGGGGCATGAGCCTTAGGAGGCAAGTTAAGACATCTTTGTGTCTCAGTTTCTTTATCTGGCTTTTGTAACCATGATTCATGGTAATCTATGTCAAATTTCAATTGGATTACAACTCAGAGGGAATAGAAAATTCAATGGTTTGGTTTATTTCATCTGCAGTAAAGGATTCAAAAAGTTAAAACTTTAGGAAATTTTTCTCTGAATCATCTACATATGACTTGTAGTGATCCCAAGGCTTGGTTCACAATTAACCCACGCACCTCTGATGATCCTTTGTCTGCCCCCAGAGGTTACTCAAGTCAGGTTAAGTTAAGATAAAGCATATCCTTAAAACTGCCATAGACTATAATCATTGAATTGGAATGCAGTTCAGTCTTCTTCCTGGTGCAGGAAACTCTTCACCATCCCTGAGAAAGACTCAACAGCCTCTGCTTGAACACATTCAACAATGAACTCTTACCACCCCACCCTTTTCTTGCCTACAGAGAAAAATCCCTGAGCAGGCAAGGTACTCCAGACTCCCAGGAAGGAGTACCTGGTACAGGATCACTCCAAGAATCCGGAAAATTTCATAACATAGAGAGTACACTGCATTTATTAGGCACCTACAGTATACTGCACAAGACGCTAAGAATACAGAGGTGGATAAGACAACACATAGCCTGCATGAAAAGAGTTTTATAGGAGTCCAGTGGAGGAATCACATCTACACATGACCTGGAGTGATAGCAATACTCATTTTACAACAAACTCATGTACCTCCAATGATCCTGGATCTGCCCCCCAGATGTTACTCAAGTCAGGTCAGATTAGGATAAAACATACCTTGAAAGCAATGGAGTCAATGTACTCAGTTTAAATAGGATGAGCTTGGGACCCTGGAGGTATACATTCTAGGCTATACAATTAACAAGCTATATAATCTTGGGCTTTCCACTTAACCTTTCTAAGCCTCTGTTTTCTCTCCTAGGAACTTAGGGGTTTGGACCACCTTACCCAATAGCATACATCACAAATCAAGCAAAAAGAACTCTACAGTACTTGCCGTCCTTCTCAATATCCATCTTACCAGCCACTACCAATTGGTCACTTAAAATCCGTGGCTAAATTATTGTTAAGGAGCCTTTGAGTACTAAAATTTCATGACTTTAGACTTGAAATGGAGTCCTCCAAATCTCACCATCTCCCTCTCTGCCCCACAGCAGACTTGCTTAGTCTATATATACTCCCTAGGGTCGTTGTTAACCATTACAAAAATTAAATTCATTGAAGTTATTCAAAAATGCATGTCGTGAGTTCTGGAGGCAATTCCATAAAAGGTGTTCCAAAATGTCTTAGTAAAAATAATAGGTATTACAGCTGGAATAAATATATAATTTCCCAAGGTAACTAATTTTATTAATTCAGATACCATATACATTCAGCTGTGTTTACTAACACAACCACTTCACCTCATAAAAGTTCTTGCTCTGTTCTCCTGTAATATAAGTGGGGAAAGTATTAGCCTGGTAGAAGACTCAGCTACAGAGTCTCATTTTTGTCCATTTGTGGTCCAAAACAGCCTGATCCAGTGAGAATCTAAGATAACCTAACATTCAGGGATAATTCTATTATTCTTATTAAACTTGTCCGGCTCTCCCTTCCTGGCAGTTCTTGGATCCAGACTGGGTCCCTGTGCTGAGTTAATATTTAAACTTGGTTGCGTCATTGTTAAATTCTAAATGATCTAGATTGTGGTTGGGCTCTAACTGAGATTCATGTTAGATTTCTAATGATTTAAGATGAAGTAAAGAGCTACTGGGCCTTGGTAAGGCTACGTGCCACAGCATCCATACTCATCCCCTGAGAATCTAGATGTCTTATCACATTTTCTTAAAAAAAAAAAAAGATTCTTTGTACAGGACGTATTACTTTTGATTGTGTTGCACAACCTTGAGTATTTTCCAAAACTCTCCAAACACACCTGATGTTTCAGTGAGATTTGGCATCAACTGTTTGAGATATCTAGCTGGAACAGCGGCTCTAATCCCAGTGTAACTAACATAATCCCTTTTTCTCTGAGCCAAATCTGGCTGACTCAGCAAACCCAGCTTGAGTTACTGTCAGTCACCAAGATGAACCCACAAGGATCTTTTCGAATAGGAACCATATTTTTATTTATCTCCCATGTCATCTAGCACAGTGACAGGAACATAACAGGTATCCAAAAAAGCTTGCTGAATAGAGTGGAAGCACTGACTCATAGTTCCCTTTAATTTCTCTGCTCTTGCTCCTTACTTGTGAAAAGTTCTATATAGATCAAATATTAGTAAATAGAATATTTCTGTCCCATTGATTTCTGTCAAACTTTGAAAGGTAATGACTTCTTACACTTTAGTTTAATAAGTTTTTATGCCACGATTTCTTTTTTTTTTTTTTTTTTTTTTTTTTTTTTGATTAGAGAAAGGTTTATTGCAGGGCAAAGCAAGGATAATGGGTGGCTTATGTTCCAAAACCTTGAACTCCACAATGGTTTGGGGGGAAAATTTTTTATAGTGCCATGATATTTTAACTTAGTAATCATCTAGTAAGTAAAACTAGAGGCCTATCTAGTGAGATGGAGTAAGTATTTCCATTAAATAAATAATCACCCATTAATTTCTGTACCTTGTAAAATTATATATTCATGTTTCAGATTTTCTTAAAATTGAGTATGCTATGAAAACAACCTAAATCATCTGTCAAAAGGATGTTATTAACTGAATAACATGTATATTTCATTCACTAGTCTTATAAATTTTCTATTTGACTTCTTTTTTTTTTTTCTATAGGTATAAAGGCCAGTACTTTCATAGCTGACAGTATAAACATCCAGATATATTTAGAGACAAGAGAGTTCTTGTGATTGGAATGGGGAATTCTGGCACAGATATTGCTGTGGAGGCCAGCCACGTGGCAAAGAAGGTATCATTCTTGATGTTACCTAATGAGGAGCTTTATCTTAAGACACATGCCTCAGGCAAACAGTATTTGACACCATGATAACTGATGAAAGGAAAAAAAAACTCCTAAAACACACACACATACACTAAACATATTTTTTTAGGTATGTTTTTCTTGAATGTTCATAAATATTACTGTGAATTCCAGGTGTCATTTTTCTTCCAAATCCAGCTTCTCTGACTTCCTATTTTTGTCATTTTCTCAGTCAAAAAGAGCTATAGGGGACATCTGTTTCTTACTCAGTCCCACAGGTCAGAAAATTCTGGCAATTTTTCTTGCTAAGATCTCCCATGTGCTCCTTCCTTTCCTTATTGATTGCCACCACCCTCATCAGGTCCATACCACCTCCCACTGAGTCTATTGCATTGTCCTCCTAATAATAATTATGGAAATAGTCAATATTTATTGGGCTTGCTTACTCTGTGCCAAAAATGGCACTAAATGCTTCACTGCATTACCTCAACCAATTATCAAAACAAGCCACAAAGTAGGTACTAGTATCCTTGACTACAGATGAAGAAACTGAGACTTAGAGAAGTTAAATAACCCGCCTAAAGGCGTACCACCAGCAGGTGGTAGAGCCAGTCCTCAAATCCTAGTCTCTTCCATTCAAAACCCCAGCTCCTAATTCTACTGAGCTGCACTCCTACCCCAGTCCAACCCCCCACACACAACAATCCATCCAGACCCCCAACCACCAACAAACAAATCCTCTGAAAAGATTGCTGTCATTATGACACTCATGTTAAAAAAACTAACTCCCCCTTACCTAAAAAAATAAAAATTACAATTTGCAGATGTATCAGCCCTGCATTATAGGGGTCTCCACAATCTGGTCCAAATCTGCTGTTTTAACTTTTTCCCACACTATTTTCCCACATGATCATCAACTGCACGCTGACAGGTCTACTCTGTGCCCTTTCCAGTTCCCAAGTCTCTCTTTTCCTCTTTGTTCACACCATACCCCTCCCTTCTGCAGTGCCCTTTTCTCTTTTATTACAATTTAATTTACATTCCCAGATACCTCAACCCAAGACAAAATGATCTCTCACTAGTATGAATTTATGTAATAATTGTAATTTACACTCCTCGGTCAGCACTTTTAGTTCTTACTATTGCTAATTACCCTTTTTTAAATTAATTAATTCATTTATTTATAGCTGTGTTGGGTCTTCGTTTCTGTGCAAGGGCTTTCTCTAGTTGCGGTGAGCGGGGGCCACTCTTCATTGCGGTGCGCGGGCCTCTCACTATCGCGGCCTCTCTTGTTGCAGAGCACAAGCTCCAGACGCGCAGGCTCAGTAGTTGTGGCTCAGGGGCCCAGCTGCTCCGCGGCATGTGGGATCTTCCCAGACCAGGGCTCGAACCCGTGTTCCCTGCATTGGCAGGCAGATTCTCAACCACTGCGCCACCAGGGAAGCCCTGCTAATTACCTTTTATGGTATGTATTTTCTTTCCAACTATGCTGTAAACTCATTGAGAGCCATTCAGCCAACAAATCAATATTTGTTGTTGAATTCCACTATACCGAATGTTATGCCAGGCATGGGGGATACACTGGAAAACAGAACAATCAAACAAGATTCCCTCTATCTTAGAGCATATACTCATGGGGGAAACAGATGTCAAATAAATAAATATAAATAATTAGATCAATAATTGCAAGAGTGGAAATAGCTCTGAAGAAAAAGAGTTGGGAGTGTGTTCCCTTCTGGAATTTTCAAAAAGGAACTCGATTGATTGATTGACTAATTGATTGATTTGGAGAGACTTAGCAATTTGGTGGAGTTATCCTAAAGGAAGGCAAAGGAGGTTCTGAAGCAAAAATTAACACAGGCCTATCCATGATGACCACCACATGTGGTCATGCTTCGGCACACATCATTTCTATATCGACAAAGAAATTCCCCTTGCTTCAGGATATAATTCATATCTACCAAAATGCCATATCCGATTCTGAATCATGACAAAGAGAGGCAGGTGCATACTAGAGAATAGACTTGAGGATATGGGGAGGGGGAGGGGTGAGATGTGACAGGGTGAGAGAGTGTCATGGACATATATACACTACCAAATGTAAAATAGATAGCTAGTGGGAAGCAGCCGCATAGCACAGGGAGATCAGCTCGGTGCTTTGTGACCACCTAGAGGGGTGGGATAGGGAGGGTGGGAGGGAGGGAGATGCAAGAGGGAAGAGATATGGGAACATATGTATATGTATAACTGATTCACTTTGTTATAAAGCAGAAACTAACACACCATTGTAAAGCAGTTATACTTCAATAAAGATGTTTAAAAAAAAAAAAAAGAGGCAGGTGCAAATATGTCTAATGTCAGAATCACTGATGTGCTCATAGTTCTTGCCACCATACTGCTCCATCATGTTATAAGGTCAAACAGATGTATAATAAAAACACTAACACTGCAGCTGTGGCCACCCCACAGCTGTGGATGCCCCAGTTTGTTGGGAGAAAAACCATGTATTAAATCGGTTGTTTTGTATCTGCAAAGCAACAGATTTTTGACGAATTTTTTTTTATTTTTAAACAGTTCTACAGACAACTCCTTATTGTATAGGTACCAGAACAACTATTAGCTTAGTGAACTCGGTCAGCAGGTAAACTCAAGTAGCCAGATAATCTGTCCAAAGAACAAAAACAAACAAAAAAACCCCACCAAAACCAGTTGTATTACTGAATTTTACTGTCAGTTCTAACAGTGGTTTGTGTCAAAACCCTTTGCGGACAACTTTCAATTGCATCCATGCCCTGTTCTCGTTTACAGTTATTAGCATACTAAGTTGTTATCACCTGTTCACTGTTTTCTCACATGCGATTCTAAGCCCACTACAGCCAGCCTCAATACATAATTCACCATGGTGTCTAGCACTGAGCCTGGCAGATAAAAAGTGCTCAATAATATGTTCTAAGGCATTTTAATACTCTAGATATTCAAACCATTATCTCAAAAGAATAACTTTAAAGTGGGAGTTAGAGGAGTCAAAACTGTCTTGTCAGGGATGTGTTTTGAGGGTGGCCGACTTTTTGGTCGACTTTCAATTCACAAAACTTCTCGAATCTCTGGCAGAGCCAGCCCTGTTCACTGTGTCAAACTGAGTGACCTCTTTGATTGCTTCCAGGTGTTCCTCAGCGCCACCGGAGGGGCGTGGGTGATCAGCCAGGTCTTTGACTCAGGCTACCCATGGGACATGGTGTTCGTGACGTGATTTCAGAACATGATCAGAAATTCTCTCCCAACTCCAATTGTGAATTGGTTGATAGTGAGAAGGATGAACAGCTGGTTCAATCATGAAAATTATGGCTTAATACCAGAAGACAGGTAAATATGGAGTGTCTGCTGAGAGCTATTAGGGAGAAGGGGCCTCGAGCTTTCCAGTGGCATATCCAAACCAGGCAGTAATGTGACAACATGACTGAATGTGAAGGAAACTTTCATACAAATTACTTAATTTAATTAATTTAATTAAACTTAATTACTTAATTTGCTTACTTAAATTACTTAATTTAAACAGTTAATAGCTAACTGTTTTTGAGTGCTTGGTAAGTGAAATTATGTAATACGTAATTGTCAACAGTCCTTTAAAGTAAGTAGTATAATCTCCCTTTCATGGTGGGTATGCTAAGGTTTAGGGAAGTTCAGTCACTTGCCAGAGCTCATTTAGTACTAAGTGGGCTCTGTGACCTTGGCAAGTTACATAAACCTCAGCTGCAGCAATCAAAAGGGAATAATTCGTCTATGACTCTTCTGACAAAAGCAACACACTTGCCTGTTTCACTGTGTTGGAAAAATTGAATCCTTCCCCATGTCTCTCTAAGGGCAGTGCCTTCTCCTTGTCAAGATGACCTTGATTTCAGTCTTGTTCTTTCAGTTACAACCCATGACTTATCCCATTAACAAGAACCAACAGTTTTACTTTCTCATTCATTGAGTCTGTACAATGACATTCCATTACCAGGGTGGCACCACAGCCTGGAGATCCTGTCTGATCTTCCTCCAGATTCCACTCTGCACCAGCAGGGATCAGGTGGTACCCAAGCCACAAGTGATGGCAGGCAGCCCCCTTCCTACTACATGTACTTCATTCCTCTGGTTCTCTTCATCCTTCTCTCGTATACCTTGCTCTCTCCCTGCATTTTTTCCTTCCTTTTTTATTCCTACCCTGTTCTACTTCTTAACTCCAGGCCTCTTAGGGGTTTAACTCTTTTCACCAGAGCTTTTTCTACCATAAGTTTTAGAATGGCAGCCTGAATGGCAGCTATAAAGAATTTTATTTAATCCCATAAACCCTAGAATATATAAAAGGAGCCTGAGGAATTGTAATCTCTTCTCTCTCAGATTTACCTAACCCTTTATCATTTCCAAAGTTCTTAAATATATACTATTTCATATGTTCTTCATCCTACCCAATGAACTAAGGATGGCAAATGTTAGTGTCCCTATTTTACAGATGAATAAAAGAAAGCCTACAGGGACCCAATGACTTTCCCAAGCTCTAAGTATAAACATTTGGACACAAAGCCACCCTTACTACCTCCTGCTCCAATGCTCCTTCCGTTTTATCATATTGTCTCTTTCTGTGCATTCACCATAAGCCAAAAATGGCTCGGCTTACTTAAAATCATCTTGCTAAGTGTTTGTTTTGTGATTCCAAAAGCATAGGCAGAAAAAGATAATTCTGCCCTTATTCCTCTTAAACACATGCAAGTTTTCCTTGTACAGTTGCTTCCTAGGAGGAGGGAGTTTCCGGCAGTTCTCAGCAGATATAGAAGTCCCCAGTCTCCCCTGTGGTCCTTCAGCATTCAGCTATCTCTAAAGTGACAGTGATAGCTGAATGCTGAAATTCAACAAGAGAAGCAGGAGCTAGAGAAAGCTCTGGCCGCTTTCTCCTCAGGCTTCTAAACTCTGGTAAATGGTAAGCATATCCCATCATCCTTCTTGGTCATTCATGAATCCACTCCCACAGAGGTAACTTCTCCCAAGACTGGCACCTCCTGCCTAATGGAGGGGAGAGTCCCAGAATGAAAAGAAGGGAAGGAGGAGGTAGGACTGGCTGCACTGGTCCCTGGCAGATCTCTTCCCCATCCGTGTTTATGTCTAGGACACAGCTAAGAGAGCCTGTGCTAAGTAATGAGCTCCCAGGCCGTATCGTCACTGGGAAAGTGCTCATCAAGCCAAGCGTAAAGGAGGTGAAGGAAAACTCTGTTGTATTTAACAACACCCCAAAGGAAGAGCCCATTGATATCACTGTCTTTGCCACTGGATACACCTTTGCTTTCCCCTTCCTTGATGAGACTGTGGTGAAAGTTGAAGATGGCCAAGCATCACTGTACAAGTACATCTTCCCTGCACATCTGCAAAAGCCAACCCTGGCTGTTATTGGCCTCATCAAACCCTTGGACTCCATGATAACCACAGGGGAAATGCAAGCTCGATGGGCTGTTCGGGTCCTGAAAGGCAAGTGCATGAGCAATAGCGGGACGTATATGTTCAGTTTGCCATATTATTTTGGATACTGGAAATTTCGAGGCCTTCCCCAGGTTCTATCTAAAACCACAGAACTTTTAAAAGCAAAGTCATCTATTGTTCACCAAATTACACTATCACAGTGAATTTGTGTCGTGACCAGCACAAAAGATAAATCATGGATCAAAAAATATCAACCTGTTATTTTGCCTGAATCAACTGGTTCAATTAAAATTAAAAAGTTCATATATACATGTAAGGTAGTATTAGATAACAAAGCAAATATAGTAAGTAGCACAAGGAATCTTGCTCAAAAGGTAATTTTAGAACTCCATTGGAATTTGAAACCCCATGACTAATTTAACAATTTTCCCTACATTTCTTATTCAAGAATCATTTGAAAGGTTATGAAATTAACTTGTTTGGCTTCATTCCTGAAATATCCATTTTGAAGTTTTAAAGTTATATTTTCCTTGGTGGTAATTGTGTCTCCTAGTGATTTTTTTAGGCAACGAGTAGCTGCTATTATATACTAATACCATATATATGTGTGTGTGTGTGTGTGTGTGTGTGTGTGTGTGTGTGTGCGTATATAAATACTGCCAATAGGAAGCTTATGTTATAAACTTAGTTGGAAGCTGAGAGCTGACATTATACTTGACTTCTAAATAAAATTTTCAGAAAAAAAAAAAATTAAAAAGTTCAATCAATTGAATGACAAAATTCAGTCAAGCCAGTTGTGAGGGTCTGTCACATCAAATAAGTAATGAGATGTTCTGATACTTATCTCTTCAGCTGATGGCTTTATCACCACAGCCATCCACTTAGGCTGCTAGTATTTCTGCCAGAAGAACAGATGACTAGCTGGGTACTAAAAATAAAATATGAGCGGTGGTAACGTATCTTTACCTGCTAAGTAACCACTGAAACCTAAAGTTAAATTGCATTTTTTATTTGTTTTGCTTTACAGGTGTTAATAAATTACCACCATCAAGCATCAATGATAGAGGAAATTAATGCAAGAAAAAAAAACAAGCCCAGTGGGTAAGTTAAGTACTATGCATTCTTTTTGAATCATAACTAAAACTGGTAAAGCAATAGCAAAGAAAGGTGAGAGTTACATTGGAGAAAAAAGAAGCACCTGAGATTTAGAGAAGAAAAAAAAAAAAACTAGGCCTGTTTAAGGAGAGAAAAGAGAAAGGGAAATTGAGGTTTTCATGTCCCAGACTATCACTTTAGACCATGGTCATCTAGCACCACATGGAGTTTAGATTCTAAACCAAAATATAATTAATCTCATCTACCAGATACTATTCTATATCTCTATCCATAATCAGCAGGCAAGCTGTTGTGTTTATCCGCTCTGACACCAGAAAGTTCTGCTCATTCATTCATTTCAAAAAATCTGTGTTCAGCTCTATTGTTTTTTTTTTTTAATTTATTTTTATTTATTTATTTATGGCTGTGTTGGGTCTTCGTTTCTGTGCGAGGGCTTTCTCTAGTTGCGGCAAGCGGGGGCCACTCTTCATCGCGGTGCGCGGGCCTCTCACTATCGCGGCCTCTCTTGTTGCGGAGCACAGGCTCCAGACGCGCAGGCTCAGTAGTTGTGGCTCACGGGCCCAGTTGCTCCGCGGCATGTGGGATCTTCCCAGACCAGGGTTCGAACCCGTGTCCCTTGCATTGGCAGGCAGATTCTCAACCACTGCGCCACCAGGGAAGCCCAGCTCTATTGTTTTTATTCAGATGACTACTCTAGTGCAGGAGTCAAAATAGGGCCTATGGGCCAAATCTACCGACTATCTATTTTTCTCGTTTACAATTTTAAATCATTGGAAAGAAGATTTTTTGATATGTGGAAATTATATAAAATTCAAATCACGGTGACATAAGTAAAGTATTATTAGAACGCAGCCACACTCATTAATTTACAAATTGTCTAAGGCTGCTTTCGCATTACAACAGCAGAGTTGAATAGTTTAGGTAGAGACCCTAATATGGCCCTCAAAGCCTTAAGTATTTACCATCTAGAACCTTTTGCAGAATAAGCTTGTTGACACCTTCTCTAGAGGAGAGGTCTCCACTTGTGCTCTGCTCTTTGGCTACCACCAAGGGCCAGGGATAAAGGAAGGGAGATGGCCAGCGAAGAGGGAGTCTTGCCCCTTCCTGACTCCTAATCTTAAAACATCTCTGGTTTTATCTGTTTTACTGTTTATCTGTTTCAGACTTTGATATAAATTTTCACTTAAAAAAAAAAGGGTCTCTGTGGCAGAATAAGAGTTTTAAAATCACTGCATTTAAGAAACATCACTTTTCTCATTCATATGTATTTCCAAACTTCAGTGTTGTTCTACCCTTGTCCAAGTGCTAAATACCAAAATAATAAAAGCATTTTAGGAGTCTCTTCTTCATCCTCAACCTGGGATATGACCTGATCTCCATTATGGAATTCTAGTATAACATAAATCATTAATTAGAACTATGTGATGTAAAAGCTTCTGTCACATAGGTCAGTCAATGATATTAGGGATTAATACCAGCATTACAGGGAATTCCACCCTATGATTTTTGTGGTTTTTCACATTATACAAATCAAGCAATAATTGAGTTCTAGAAAGATTTAGGAATAGTAAAATCATATAAAATCTTTTTTTCTAGAAATTGCTAATCATTTGACAACAGAACTAAAGTAATACGAGATCCATTATCAGCATTTGGAGCACCATATGTACAGAGTATATTTTCAAGGAATCCACCTTGTATTTAAATAATACTGTAAGACCATTAGACAGCTATGGGCATGGAGGGAAGAATACAGAAGCCAGTCCAAATTTTGTACCATCATTGTTTACTTCTGGCACTTTTACTTGTTCTAAGGTTATCATTATTTAATCTTTTTGTCTTCCCCTTTATCCCAATCCTCCTTTTATAAAGGTTTGGCTTGTGTTACTGCAAAGCTTTACAATCCGATTATATCCCATACATAGATGAACTCCTGACCTATATCGATACAAAGCTCAACCTGTTCTCTCTGCTCCTGACGGATCCACACCTGGCTTTGACCATCTTCGTCGGCCCGTGCACACCATACCAGTTCCGTTTGACTCTCCCAGGGAAATGGGAAGGAGCCAGAAATGCTATCATGACCCAGTGGGACCGAACATTGAAGGTCACAAAAACTATAGTTGTACAAGAATCCCCTTCTCCCTTTGCAAGCTTACTTAAACTCTTCAGCTTTCTAGCTTTGCTTGTGGCCATTTTCCTGATTTTCCTATAAATAAAAGATTACCTAAATGGATTGTCAAATGCACAGCGTAGATGGACAATGCTTTGGTTCCCCCATTGCAACAGCATTGCCTTCACGGATATAAACCATATCTGAGTAGTGAAGGCCACCCCCTGCCCTTTCCTGGCTGGCTGGAGGGCCGCCGCTGGTACTCCTGAGGGTCTCCCAACTCCACCTGCTTCTAATGCTAGAGGAAGATAACCAAGGTTTCTGTGCATTTGAAGGTGGCTGGAAGGTTCAAGTTTCATTTTAGAAGAGAGAGTTGTCCCAGACAGCACTCTGAGCATTTAGACCTCTTTTCTATTTTCATAGATCTCAACTGAAACTCCCTATTTCACAAAAGATTTGGTTGTACTAAAATGGTGCTCTTATCAGCTGATTAAAAATAAAAAGAAAGAAACAGCCTAGAATTATTTCAAGCGGTCTTTTATTCTCTTTTAAGAGTTGGGGGAAAGAGAGAAGGGGATGAGGAGCCTATTAATAAAGACCATAAAAGGATGGGAGGGTTCAATGACTTCGTTGGAGTGTTTGTAGAGGAATGTACTTGCCTGGGAGTACTCATTCCCCTAGAATGCACTCTGCAACAAAACTGGGCCTCCAGCTGGAGTAATAATAACCACAATCAGATCTACTCCACAGAAAACACCCACCTCCACCTGCTCTTGGAGCTGGCCTCCAGCACCCAAAGGAAAAACACCTCCTGCTCACATACACCTTTACAACTTTGCTTAAAGAGGCAAACAGCTGCCTCTTCTCAGAGTCAATGAAATCCAACTGGAATTCATTACAGAAAAGGCACAGCTAGGAAGTCTTTAACAGAGAGATAAGAAGAAAGAAAAGACAGAAAATGAGCAAAAGCAAACATCATGTCAAAAGCAGTTTTTGACCAAACTGCACCAACCCTGGATTCTCTCTCACAGCTACACATGTGAGGATGTGACTCAGCCAGAAAAGGTTTTGCCTTCACTTCACCTCACTGCTGGGCTTTGATGGGAAGCTTCACCTCACAGAGAGGTCCATGATTTGCATAACGGAGGGGATTCAAAAACTATGGAATCAGGAG
The DNA here is from genome assembly GCF_028023285.1 of Balaenoptera ricei. Taxonomy (NCBI): domain Eukaryota; kingdom Metazoa; phylum Chordata; class Mammalia; order Artiodactyla; family Balaenopteridae; genus Balaenoptera; species Balaenoptera ricei. The sequence goes on from NC_082639.1 coordinate 133,445,863, forward strand.
AGAGTGAGCTCTGTAGGTAAGTAGAGATGCAGGTAACGATTCCTCCACTCAGCTCTGCTCTTCAAGCTCCTCTGTTTTGTTCCATTTTTTAACTTTCCCCGTGACCTATTTCACTTCTTAACATTTGTGATACTGTGATTTATAATAATGATATATATCGATCTTCCTCCTCGTTTCCAGCACAGAGCTCTTAAAACCCTTGAAATCTCCTAAGTAATGAGAATATAAAGGTGTCTTTTGTTAATGAGGAGACTTTTGGAAAACACCTAGAATGGGGGCTGATCACCAGAAGAACAATCCATGTGATTTGAGGATTGGAACCTTCCCACCCCTTTGATCTCTGGGGAGGGGAGAGGCGGGCTGGAGGTTGAATCAATCACAAATGGCCAATGATTTAATCAATCATGTCTATGTAATGAAACTTCTGTAAAAACTGGAAAGGATGGGGTTCAGAGAGCTTCCGAGTTGGTGAACACATAAAGGCTCAGGAAGAATGGTGCCCTTGGAAAGGACATGGAAACTCCACTCCCTTCTCACCGACTTTGCCCTGTGCATCTCTTCCATCTGGCTATTCCTGAGTTATATCATACTTTTATAATAAACTAGTAATCTAGTAAATAAAATGCTTCTCTGAGTTCTGTGAGCCAAATTAGTTCACAAAGCTACTGATTATTTTAGCAAATTAATTGAACCCAAGGAGGGGGATCATTGGAACTTCTGATCTATAACTGGTTCTCAGAAGCACAGGTGACAACCTGGGCTCACAGTTGACAACTGAATTGAGAGGGAAGGCAGTCTTGTAGGACTGAGCCCTTAACTTTTGGAATATGATGCCATCTCTGGGTAGATAGTATCAGAATTGAGTTCAACTGTAGCACACCCAGCTGCTCTCCAAGAACTGCTCGACGGTGTGGGGGAAAAGCCCACACACACGTTGCAATTGGGAGAACACTTAACATAGGAACTCATAAGGAAAAACTGTTCCACTGAATATAATCGGAATGACTTCTTGAAATGCTTTTCTCTCCCATGAAGCAGAACTGACACTTTAGCGGTCCTCATGAAGCTGGCTGGGGAGGTTCAGTGCCCAGGGTGAAACAAGGCAAGGTAAACTACCCAGGCAGCCACAGGGGCAAACCACGAGGACTCAAGCTGGAGCCTGAACCTAATCTCAAGTACTGAATATATTGTGCCAAGAGGCTAAGTATACAAACAGACAATGGCCAAACCATCTACAACAATAGAACTCTGACCCGTAACCTCAGCAGCAATCAGATTAGAACACTCAGGACCAGGACTTGGTCAATGAGTGCCAGCTTCTCTAACTGTTGTCCCCACTCCAACCCAGGACCAACAAAGAAAATCAAATATACTCCCCAAACCAGTCACATGTGATGACTTGCTTCTCGTTAGCCCGCCTCCACCTTCCCCATGCCAACAACCTCCAATAAGAGTATAACTGAATCATTCCCCTTTTTTCACTCTTAAAAAAAACTCCCCTGCCTGCCTTTAAATCTCTGCCAAATGCTAGTGATGGTAGCTGAGTTTCTTGCTATAGCAAGCTCCGTCTTCATGGGGAAGGCTGTACTACAAATTTAACAAATAAGAAACAGGCAAGGAAATATCAATTGATTAGTCCAAGGTAAAAGAGCTCATAAGTGGCCGAGTCAGGACATAGATCTGCAGAACATACATCCAGGGCTCTTAACTTCACCATTTAAGCCTGTGGTTTCCAATGTTCAAATAAATGACTTCAGAAGTCTTAATAGTGATATCATGAAAGTCATATTACAAGGATATTGCTCCATGAAAGCATCCGTGTGTCTCCCTTTCTCACTCTGCCTATGAGTGTGTATGGACGTGCCTCTCTATCCACACACATCTTTCCTGCTTTGTCTGGGATTTTGAAGCTCTCTTCCATCATGTAGACCACTAGTTTCTGAATCTCCACATGCATCTTTTTCCGTGTTTATCCCTCCCTCTTCTCTGACCATGACTATTCTAGATGTACTCTGTGGCCATAGTGTAGAACAGATTCAATAGAAAAAAGGGGCTCTCATTCCTCACCTTGGAATTATTCCATAAATCATACTGGGAAACAGTTTTGTCCCATTCATAAAGATGAATGAATTTAGTTATGTCCCAGAAACCTGGCAAAAGAGAAAACATATTACACACTTCGGCCTCTTGCTCATCCTTTAAATCCGAAGGACTTCTAAGGCATTTCAACTTAAGAGTGATTTTACATTTTCAGAAATTCTTTTTAGTGTATACAAATAGTACCACCTACTGGGCCTAACTTTTTTTACAGTCCAACACTCTGGATCTTTCAACATGCCCCACTGGGGGGGTTGCATAGAGAACTGAAACCAGTGCAGAAGTTCTGCCACTTACTAGCTGTGTGAACTTCAGCAAGTTATGTACTTTTCCAAAGCTACAGTTTTCCTTTCTATTGCATAGAAGTTATAATACATCCTACCTCGTAGGGTGTTATAAGGATTAAATAGTGTAATCCACATAAAGTACTTAGCATAATTCCTAGTAAGTATTTAATAACTGACAGCTATTATTACTATTATTACCTAAGCAGGATGCGCGTTTTATTGCCTGCCTTATTTTTTCTGAGCCACAGACCTAGCGTCTCAATGCACATTTCAAACAGAATATGCCATGAGCTTCTCAAATGCAATATGTACAAAGTTAACCTCATTATCTTCCCCAAAAGCTCCCTTACTCAGTCCCTGATATCCTCCTTATCCTCTGCAGGGAAAAAAATGTGTTTCAATAAGTAATTATGTAAAATTGCACAGTTTAAAAATAAATGGTGTGTTTATTAATAAATATGTGTTTTCTTCTTTCATAGTCAAATAAATAAATAAATAAGCATTGTTGAGAGCACTCCTTTCGGGGTTATCTTATTTTGATTCTGAGAGCTATTTTGAAACTGTAAATTATAGACAATTAATAGCAATGCAAAATAATTCTTGTCTATAGACATGTAAATTATATCCAATAGAGGTTTAAGTGGCATTCCCCACCGTGGAAAACATTAGTTTTGCCTTCATTTGCATGTTCATTTTAATATTCCTGATCTGTAAATGTAAGCTTCTTTTGAACTAGTGGTAACATCTTACCAATTCCCTCTTTAACAGCAAGTTAAATAAAATCTTTAAACTGCATTCTCTTTATATTTGTATAAGAGGCATGATTTTGCCTCCTTTGAAAATTATCTTTTAATACTTCTCTCAAGGAATAACAATACTATTCATCCACAGTTTTCCACTGAAACACAAAAGAAGTCACCTTGACGCTCTGACCCTCACACCCCACATCTAACAGTCAACAATTCGATCAAGTGTGTCTCTAGTTCAGAGAAGGGATCACGGGGAACTGCCTGTAAAGCATTTAGCCCAGTACCTAGTGTACAGTAAATACTCACCTAAAGGTAACTATTATTAAATCTCACAGACTTGTCTGTCTCTTACCCTCCCTCCTTCCTCACTGGCTAGTTCAGGCCCATTTCATTTCCTGTCTAGGTCACTGATTCCTGTTCCACTTGTTCCCCTGGCCCCATCTCCCCTCACTTCTCCATCCTCCCCCACAGAATAATGTGAGGGTCTTCCCATTCCCTGCAGTGGTCATTGTAAGAGGAGATAAGCTTAAGAGCTTCTATACTCTCCCAGTCCTAGGGCCCACTCCCAATCACCGCTTCCCAATTTAGAAAGTTTCACATGTAAGCTGTAGACAACCAAGAAAAACAACACCCTTTACAGTTGTCCTGTCCTTGATAAGATACATTATTATTTTCAGTCTCTAACTTCAGAACATTTTGATTTTTTTTAAAGTCTACACTTAGTTTGTTCTCTTCAGAAAAACTTGATTAGTGATTTTAAAATAGACCTAAAAACTCTAAGCCAAAAGGAAAAATATAATGAGACAATTAGCTTGTATCAATAGGATAAGACTATTGAGCACATTTTCCTACAGAGTAAAAGTTATACTATTTAACTATGCAACGTTTTTATTTCTGACATCTGTTTTCATGGAAGTGCCAGCAGCCTTTATAAAGAGTGTGACTGTGATTAGTTATGGCCAGGTTAGTAAACAGAGAAGGAGCTAGGGCAACATGTGGATGGAGAAAGAAACTAAGCCTCAACGTCAGCAGAGGAGAACACATGTCACCAACACGCTATTCTACAAAATCAAGACATAAAAGGAGTCAAAGGGAGACATTCCAGAACATTAGAGAAGGAGGGTGGTGATTGTAGAAGGAAAATGTTACTAAACGCAGATTGGGGCAATTAGGTGGTGTTCACCAAAATGTTAAATGCACATATCCTCTGGCACAGCAGTGATACATCTTAGACTCTATCCTATAGAGATAGTTATGTGTACAAAGTTGTTTATTGCACTGCTTACAACAACAACAAAGGGAAATAGTGTTAGTAGTGGAATGGTTAAATAATTTGTGAAACATCCTAACTTTAAGAAACAGAAACTCAACTAACTGGCATAACAAGGAAACACTGTGGCTCATATAATTGGGAGTCCAGTGGTAAGATGGGCTTCGGGGTTGCCTAATCCAGTGGCTTCAGTGCCATTTCTCCACAGTTCCCTTGGATTTGCCCTTCTGCTGGGACCAACGTCATCCTCAGCTTGCAAAGAGAATAGTTGCTGCAATTCTAGGCTACAACCGGTAGAAAAAGAGAGAATCACTTCCAGAATTCTTCCAGAAGCAGATTATGGCAGACAGCAACTTGTATTTAAAAAGTCTGTTTACCCCTTCTTCCTGGTCACATGGCCACCTAGCTAGGGACAACCTTTCCCAGTCTTTCTTGCAGCTGGTGTGGCCACGTGATCACTTTCTTGCGAACGGAATGTGAATGGAAATAATATGTGTAATTCCTCCTTCATTTACTTAAAAGGAAATTGCTTACTCTGGATTTCCTCACTTCCTCATTTCTGCAAGCTGTATTGTGTTCATGGCAGCAACCCAGCTTCAACCATGCAAAGGACAAAGTCCTCAGAGATAACAGAGTAACAAGATAGAAGGAAAAAGGTTTTCTGAGTGACCCAAGCAAGAAAGCTTCCTTACCAGCTTAGAGTGGTCAGATTGTTGCATGACAGAGAAATAAAATTTTGTCTTATTTGTTCCACTGTATTTAGGGGTCTCTATCACATCAGCTTCCCTTTTACACTAATAGAAATATCTTAAAATCTCCAGTGAATCTCCCCTCGTGTCTCAAGTCCTCATACATAAATTGAATCAAAGCCTGCTTCTAAGGCAGTCATGTGCTAGGGGGTTGGGATTCTCCTTTGACCAAAAGACCCACACATGGAGCTGGGGGTGGGGTCAGCTGTCTCTGAGAGGCTCAGAGCTGCATGGAGAAGGCATGAATCGACCTCTAAATCAATTTCTCTCTCTTCCCCATTACTCCTGTCATAATTCTCAGTGGTTTCTTTTTTTTTTTTAAGATAGATTTTATTCATTTTTAAATTTTATTTATTTATTTTTGGCTGCATTGGGTCTTCGTTGCTGCACACAGGCTTTCTCTAGTTGCGGCGAGCGGGGGCTACTCTGTTGCCGTGCGCCGGCTTCTCATTGTGGTGGCTTCTCTTGTTGAGGAGCACAGGATCTAGGTACACAGGCTTCAGTAGTTGTGGCTCACAGGCTCTCAGTAGTGGTGGCACACGGGCTTAGCTGCTCCGCAGCATGTGAGATCTTCCTGGACCAGGGCTCGAACCTGTGTCCCCTGCATTAGCAGGCGGTTTCTTAACCACTGCGCCACCAGGGAAGCCCAATTCTCAGTGATTTCAAAATCAACTATACAATCCTTCCATGCCATGTCCTCTCAGTTCCTTAGTCCGCTCTCTCTAATGATCTTATCCTCCACCTGTCTCATCCACCTACTACTATGTTCATATGCTAGACCAGTGCTGCCCCACAGAACCTTCTGCCATCATGGAAACATCCGATCTTCAGTCTCCAATGCGGTAGCCACTAGCCACGTGTGGCTGTTAAGCACTTGAAATGTGGCTAGTGCCAAAGAAGAAATGAATTTTTAACTTTATTTACCATTAAGTAATTTAAATCTAATTTTAAAAAGCTACATATGGCTAGTGGCTATTGCATTAGACAGTGCAGGCCTTGACTGTGTTATTCTCAACAAGTGTAATTCTCCACAATCTGAATTACAAACATCCTACTCTCCACCAACATCATCATATTCTTCCAGATAACTCTTCCAATGCAATATTCTCTTCAAACTCCTGGGACTTGCAATCCAAACACTCTATCATCTTTCACTGTCCCACCTTCCTTTATTTCTCATCTCCCTCATTACCCAGCTTAGAGTTCATGATCTTATAACATCACATTTGCATACACTCTCAACTCCATTCATTCACACTTGGAAGGCAGGACTCCAACTCTGGCCAAAATCCAACTCTCCACCTACTTCAAACTCCACCTGAGCACTTAACCTTAGGTAGAGGAAAAACACTCAGCACCCTAACTGATCACTCTTCAACTCATGCTTACCCTACTGCCCCCCAAATCCTGCTAGATTTTTCTAATTCCTTCACGCCCCAATCTCATCTCCAAGATGACTATTCTATATCATCCCTTCTCACTACAAACCTCTACCATTTCCTTCTCACCTCTCTCTCAGATGAGAAAATAGTAGCAGTTAGCAGATAACTTTGACAGATTTCCACCAACTTCTCTCCCAAATTGTTGAGTTTTCCCTTTCTACTGGGTCATTCTCCACAGTACATAAAAATGCCTTAGTATTCCTGTTTTTTAAAAACCCTCCCAAACCACACATCTCTTTCAGCAAACGCTTTTATACATCAGAGTAACATGATCTGATTTATGATTTAGAGAGATAGTTCTGGAGAATGGATTATAAGGGAGCAAATGCAAGTAAGAAACCTAATTAAAAGACTATTTCAGGACACTAGTTCCAGCAGTAGCAAACTCAATAATGTTGATCATTCTTAAACTGGACCCTTTGGAGGCTGGAAAACTATCACAGAATAAGACAAACTAAAGAGACCTAACAGCTAGATGCAATTTATAAACTTTGATTGGCTATGTTTTTAATGTTTATTTAGTTAGTTAGTTAGTTAGTTGCACTGGGTCTTAGTTGCAGCAGGCGGGCTCCTAGGCTTGCGGGCTCCTTAGTTGTGGTTCACCAGCTCCTTAGTTGTAGCATGTGAGCTCCTTAGTTGTGACACGTGGGCTCCTTAGTTGTGGTCCACTGGCTCCTTAGTTGCGGCATGCGAACTTTTAGTTGCAGCATTCATGTGGGATCTAATTCCCTGACCAGGGATCGAACTCAGGCCCCCTGCATTGGAAGCACAGAGTCTTAACCACTGCACCACCAGGGAAGTCCCTCAATTGGCTCTTTAATCAGGAGAAATATAACCATAAAGAGTGGCATGTGGTTCAATGTATGCAAATCAATTAATGTGATACACCACACTAACAAAATAAAGGATAAAAATCACATGACCATCTCAATAGATGCAGAAAAATCATTTGACAAAATTCAACACAGTTTCATGATTAAAACTCTCAACAAACTAGATGTAGGAGGAATTTACTTCAACATAATAAAGGTTATATATGGCAAGCCTACAGTTAACATCATACTCAGTTGTGAAAAACTGAAAGTTTTTCCTCTAAAATGAGGAACAAGACAAGAATGTTCACTCTTGCTACTTATATTCAATATAGTACTGAAAGTTCTAGCCAGAGCAATTAGGCAACAAAAAAAAAATGAAAGTATTAAAATCAGAAAGGAAGAAGTAAAATTATCTGTTTGCAAATGACATGATTTACATATAGAAAACCTTAAAAACTCCACAATAAATAAAATGTTAGAACTAATAAACAGAGCTATGGTGATTAGAACAGTATGGTACTGGCATAAAGACAGACATAGAGACCAATGTAACAGAATAGACAGCCCAGAAATAAACCCATACATATACAGTCAGTTGATATTTGACAAAGCTGTCAAGATCACACAAGAGGGTAAAGGGAGTCTCATCAACAAATGGTGTTGGGAAAATCAGATATCAACATGCAAAGTAATAAAACTGGACCCTTCTCTTATACCATGCCAAAAAATCAACTCAAAATGTATTAAAGTCTTAAATTTAAGAACTGCAACTATAAAACTCCCAAGAAATAACATATGGGAAAAACTTTTTGGCATTGTTCTTTTTTTTTTTTTCACCTGCTTTTAATGCTAATCTTGTTAAATTAGGGAAGAAAATAATGTTAAAAATGCCGTGTTAGGAGAATGCAACTCGAAGTAGTTTCCTTCAAATCAGCTTAATTTTTTTTAACATCTTTATTAGAGTATAATTGCTTTACAATGGTGTGCTAGTTTCTGCTTTATAACAAAGTGAATCACCTGTACATATCCATATATCCCCATATCTCCTCCCTCTTGCATCTCCCTCCCATCTTCCCTATCCCACCCCTCTAGGTGGTCACAAAGCACAGAGCTGATCTCCCTGTGCTATGCGGCTGCTTCCCACAAGCTATCTATTTTACATTTTGTAGTGTATATATGTCCATGCCACTCTCTCACTTCATCCCACCTTACCTTTCCCCCTCCCCGTGTCCTCAAGTCCATTCTCTATGTCTGTGTCTTTATTCCTGTCCTGTCCCTAGGTTCTTCAGAACCTTTTTTTTTTTTTTTTTTTTTTAGATTCCATATATTTGCGTTAGCATAAGGTATTTGTTTTTCTCTTTCTGTCTTACTTCACTCTGTATGACAGACTCTAGGTTCATCCACCTCACTACAAATAACTCAATTTCATTTCTTTTTATGGCTGAGTAATATTCCATTGCATATATGTGCCACATCTTCTTTATCCATTCATCTGTCAAGGGACACTTAGGTTGTTTCCATGTCCTGGTTATTGTAAATAGAGCTGCAATGAACACTGTGGTACATGACTCTTTTTGAATTATGGTTTTCTCAGGGTATATGCCCAGGAGTGGGATTGCTGCGTCATATGGTAATCCTAGTTTTAGTTTTCTAAGCAGCTCATGCAGCTCAATATCAAAAAAACAAACAACCCAATCCAAAAATGGGCAGAAGACCTAAATAGACATTTCTCCAAAGAAGATATACAGATTGCCAACAAACACATGAAAGGATGCTCAACATCACTAATCATTAGAGAAATGCAAATCAAAACTACAATGAGGTATCACCTCACACCAGTCAGAATGGTCATCATCAAAAAATCTACAAACAATAAATGCTGGAGAGGGTGTGGAGAAAAGGGAACCCTCTTGCACTGTTGGTGGGAATGTAAATTGATACAGCCACTATGGAGAACAGTATGGAGGTTCCTCGACATTGTTCTTAGCAATGATTTCTTGAATATGACACCAAAGGCACAGGCAACATAAACAAAAATAGACAAGTGGGATTTCATCAAACTAAAAGGCTTCTGCACAGCAAAGGAAACAACAGAACGAAAAGGCAACCTACAGAAAGGGAAAATGTTTGCAAACCATACATCTGATAAGGGGTTAACAACCAAAATACATAAGGGACTCCTACAACTCAATAGCACAAAACAAATAACCCAATTTAAAAATGGGCAAAGAACTTGAACGGACATTTCTCTAAAGAAGACATACAAATGGCCAACAGGTATATTAAAAAGTACTCAATTTCACTAATTATCAAGGAAATGTGAATCAAGACCACAATGAGATATCACCTCACACCTGTTAAGATGGCTATTATCAAAAGCAAAATAAAAGATAAGTATTAGAGAGGATATGAAGAAATTAGAACACTTCTACTTTGTTGGTGGGAATGTAAAATAGTACAGCTGCTGTGGAAAATAGTATGGAGGTTCCTCAAAAAATTAAAACTAATATGATATCGCTTATACGTGGAATCTAAAAAAAGGATACAAATGAACTTATTTACAAAACAGAAATAGAGTCACAGATGTAGAAAACAAACTTATGGTTACCAGGGGATTGGGGGGGGGGGGTGATAAATTGGGAGATTGGGACTGACATATACACACTACTATATATATAATAAGAACCTGCTGTATATAGCACAGGGAACTCTACTCAATACTCTGTAATGGCCTATATGGGGAAAGAAACTTTAAAAAAAAGAGTGGATATATGTATATGTATAACTGATTCACTTTGCTGTACACCTGAAACTAACACAACATTGTAAATCAACTATACTGCAAATAATTTTTTTTTAAATTAAAACTAGAACTACCATATGATCCAGCAATCCAACTTCTGGGTATTTGTACAAAAGAATTGAATCAGGATCTCAAGAAGATATTTGCACTACCAGGTTCATCGCAGCATTATTGACAATAGCCAAGATATGGAAACAACCTAAATGTCCATGATGAATGAATAAAGAAAATGTGGTATATACATACAATGAAATATCATTCAGCCTTAAAAAAAAGGAAATCCTGCCATAGGTGACAACATTGATGAACCTGGAGACATTACTGTAAGTGAAATAAGCCAGTCACAAAAATACAAATCTGTATTATTCTATTTATATGAGGTATTCAAAATTGTTAAACTCATAGAAGCAGACAGTAGAATGGTGGTTGCCAGAGACTGGGGGGAGAGGGAAATGGAGAGTCCTTGTTCAATGGATATAAAGTTTCAGTTATGCAAGATGAATAAATTCTAGAGATCTTCTGTTCAACGTAGCACCAGTAGTTAACAATATATTGTGCATTTAAAAAATTTATTAAGAGGGTATATCTCATGTCAAGTATTCTTACCAAAAACAAAGGGGCATGAGGAAACTTTTGGAGGTAATGAATGTGTTTATCACCTTGAGGGGTGATGGTTTCACAGATGTATGAATATGTCCAAGCTCATTAGATTATATATATTAAATATATGCAGATTTTTTGTATATCAATTATACCTCAATAAAGCCATTGAACCTAAAATGAGTGGTATATGGATAAATGTTTAAAAAATGGCTGGGGGTGTGGGGAGATCCCAGATTTGTAGTGTTTGCCAGTTTCCATGATGTAAATACCCCCACCATGAACAATATCAAGCTATTGTGTAGAGCATTACTGTGTGTAATGCCAAGCTATCACTGAACTTGGAAGAGATGCATATTCTCACTCTGCAAGCCAGCTCCAGTATGCCACTAGATAAGAACATTTTGGGGACAATTGGAGAAATTTGAAAGTGGACTGTATGTTGGATGACGTTATTGAATTTATACTGACTTTCTTAGTATAGAAAGGGAGAATGCCCTTACTCTTGTGAAATATGTGCTGAAATATCCTGTTGGCATCCTGATGTTTGAAGACTACTTTCAGATGTGTGTGTACAGGTGTGTGTGTGTGTGTGTGTGTGTGTGTGTGTGTACGTGTGGAGAAAGAGAAAGAGAGAGGGGAAGAAAATTTCAATGTGTCAAATGGTTGCTAGTTGATGAAATGGGTGAAGGATACATTAGTGTGCATTAATAAAATTGTTCTTTCAACTTTTCTGTGGGCTTAATATTTTTCAAAAGAAAAATTAATTTGTTGCCAATAGAAGATTTTATATAAAAATCTGAATTTGCAGTTTCTACTGAAAGGAACCTAAAACCTTGTAATTTGGGGCTTATGCTCTCAAATTACACCATTTAGCTGAACCTAATAGATGGGGAATGTGCTTCCCAGTCAGATCTTATCCCGGCCCTCTTCCCTCATTTGGGTTACCTTCCTGACCCCTGTGGACATCTGCATTTGCTCCCCTGGTCTAGAAACTGTTCAATGAGCTTAAGATGGTATTTTATGCTTGTTTCCAAGCACTCAATGGAGAAGAAAAAAAAAAAAAGATGTTGCCTATTATTATTATTCCAAGTGCTTGCTTCTGTAATTATTCCTCTTCTTAGATATTAGCCCTAGGCTAATACCTAAAACCAATTTTACGCTTTTTCAAACAGGTTTACCAGCTCCCTCTGCTAACCCTTTCCGAAAGGATGAAACAGCTTAAATTCCTTAAAAGTTCTGAATTTTGAAATCACACTTCTGGGGTTAGGGAACTCTAGACTTGGGAGAACTTGATGACGTGATAGTCACCTAATTGACTTTCTCCTATGGACAGTTCCTATGATGGTTCAAGGGACTAATTCAAGAGTCAGAATTTAGTAAGTAGAACGTCTGTTTCACTGGGGATTGTGGTTTGGAATGACTTGGCGCCCTCTAAAGGCTACAATGAGAAGAGCAGTCGCTTACCACGTGCTCCCCTTTAAGTTTAGGGCTCCGTCGGAACTGTGACGTTTAGGAGGGTGGAGAAAGGGGCAGAAGTCGCTTGTGGCCTTCGAATCCGAAGGCTTTATTCTAACTCGTCATTTAGCCCTCCTTCGAGAACACGGAAGTATCAAGCTGGTGCCCTACACAACTTTTTTTCCTCGGTGAGTATACTTTCTGCTGTCACTAGCATGACAGGAAAAACGGATGGTTTTTGTTTTAAACCGAGAGCACTTTGATTAAAGTCAGCATTAGTTTATTTTTTATTTTTTTTTTAGAACAAAGAGTTTGTGTTTGGAATTTTTTATTTTTAAAGACAAACACTATCTTTGGCTTTGGGCTGTGAGAAATAATTTGTCAAAATATCTGCTCTATGCCAACAAGGTAAGTGTCCTGGATTTTTTTTTTTTTTTTTAATGGGGAAATGTTTCCAGAAGCTGCTTTCACAGAGGATGAATACTTTCCTTGGTGAGTACACTCCTTGAAAATGAATGTGATCTTCTCCTTCGAGAGCCTCTTGATTAGGGTTAAAGCAGCAGAATTAGAGAAAACCAGGAAGCAAAGGAACGTGCTAAGGAAACAAAGTTATGTTGTAGGGGAAAACCACCCTGAAGGAAGGTGTGGGTGAGAATAACAGAATCATGGGACTGTCTGTGATTCCAGGCTCACTTCTGATTTCATCTTTTGGTTGAGATGGAATTGTGAGGCATTGGGAAACACAAAATACTCCACAAGTGTTATGTTAGGAACTGCCGTAGCAGAGGAAGAGCACTGGTAGAGTGATAATAAGAAATATAAATAGATCCAAGTCCAAACTCATATAAATCATAATCAGCTACATAATTTGCTAATCATCCAAGTCTCTCCATGTCTCAAAAATGATTCCTGCATTTTCTGGTCTGTCAGGTATGGGATGGGGTTTTCATGTTGTTCAGAAGTCCAGTTCAGTAGTTTAGGGCTTCTTTTGATTAAGGAATTAAATGTCAGCAACCTTTGACCTACAATGGACCTTATGTTTATAGCCCACTTTACAGTTTACAAAGAGCTTAACACACCTTGTGTCCTCCCGCCCCTTCAAGCCTGCAGTATTCTCCCCTGCCTTTCAATTCACATCTATTTTAGACACCAATTATTTGGCACTTAGACAGTCTCTAAGTCAGTCTGTAAAGGACAAGGTGTTTTTGCCCAGGAAAAATGCAGCCTACTGTGTGTCTCTAACTAGGTCTCCAGGCATAGCTAAGCAGCCCAAGAGTGTCTGCAAGCATTTGTACCCAGAGCACACTGCTGTTACAGGACGTACCACATGATATCATGTGTGTCAGCCTCTCTCCATATAGTGGCATCTTCCTGTGGACAGTCACTGGGTCTATATTTATTACTATTATTTAAGTCACTGGCTCTTAATCATTTTGGGGGTCCCCACGCTTGGCTCAGTACCTGCCCTTAGAGGTACACAGGGTGCATCTGTTGAGTGAATTAATTTGCTGCCAGTCTATTCACTGCAGCACATTTTGCATTTTAACCAGATCAGTTAACAACTATTTCTTTCATATTATTATTGCAAAAACACAGCACAGAGAGATCTGCCAATTCCAGACCTCTACCTAGTGCCCTGGAAGTTTAAGTGTTCTTATTGGTGGAGGCCATTTATTTCTGATTAAAAGCCATCTAAACCTTTTACTCAATCCAAAGGAAGTCATAGGTATGTTTGCCTATATGTTTCCAAACTTGTTGATAAATTTTATCAGCATGAGCTGTCTTTTCCAGGAAGAAGAGAGGAAAGGAGGGGGTCAGTTAGGGAAGTGGGAAATGAATGCTGAGTAAATATTTGGTGCTAGGCAGTTTTGTGTAATTATTGTCACTGTTTAAGACCCAAACAATCCTTCAATATGGCTATTTTTCTTATTTGCAAACAGTAAACCTTAAGGTGTGTAAGTGGGTTGTTTGGGGTCACATGCCTAGTCAGCTGCAGAGACAGAGTTCAAACCCAGCTCTGCTGCCTCCAAAGTCCATTCTTATTGCAGCCTGCCCAACTCTTCCAAATCAAAAGAGACTCCTAAATAAACAAAAAGTCTCAGGGGGAAAAGTGTAAATTTTGCTATAAATAATGAAGCCAGGCGTGAAGGTCTCAACCTTACAAAGGGTAGGATGGCAGGTAAGATTCGGAAACAGGCAGCCCTGAGAAATCCCTCTGATCCTTGTTGCAAGTCCCTGCCTAGATCTTCCTCTGGAACCAGGTGAGTCCGAAGGGTCCAAGGGCTCAGCAGTCTTCTTCTGCCCTCTGTAAAGTCAGTAACTTCACTTTGGTTTCGTGCCTGGGGGTTCTGATCTGGCTAGGAGGCAAACTACAAAACCAAAAGGACAAAATCCCCCAAGCCCAACCAGAAGGTGTGGCAGCAAACCTGAGCTCAGGTGAGGGAAGAGGCTTAGTAGCAGGAATCACAGGACACTTCAGGCTCTCAGACCAATGAGATGTGCACATCCAGGCTCAAACTCAGATACCCAAAGTCTCTCCAGACTCAACCTCTTATTAGCAGAGTGGCCTTAATTCGTGTTCAGTGATGATGCTATATGTTTTCCCATTTACTGGTAATCAGGGCTCAATAAATATGTTCTCCCTAGGTTCCTCAAGGCAAACACCACTATGGTGAGTGTCATGACACTACAAAAGTCACATAAGAGTTATATGGCAAGATCTCTCCTCAAAAAGTACCATGTCTTCATAGGCAAAGTCAAATCAGTTAAGTATATTTTATAAAGCAGATACTTTGAGGTCTCAACTACTCTTTGTGTGTTTCTCAGACTGGCCATGAGGGTTGAGGGAAAGGCAGCACTTGAGAGTGAGGACTCCTGACACTTCAAAGTCTTCCGTGTGACATAAACCTGATTTGCTGAAATCAACTTGGTGGTTAGCCCATCTGATCAAAGCAAAAGCTATGCTGATGTTTGCAGAAGCCCAAAACATAAAATCAAGAAAAACTGGTTATAAATCCCCATGACACATTCACACTTCCTCCAATCTTTCCTGACAACATGGCATCCCCATTTCCATATGACCATATGACCACAGTTCTGTATTATGGTGAGTCAACCTTTCTCTGTGCAAAGTTAAGAACCTCCCCTAAATGCATGTAATATCTTTTTTGCTGGCGGGACATGGCCCATGACTAGCTATTCTTTAGAACTTTAGATGCTTTGAATAAAAAGTAACATTTTTGCTTGTTGCAATTCCTAGCATTTCAGAGGGACTAGGTGTTAGCAAAGAGTCCTTTTAATACTGAGAGGATCTAAAGTCTTAAGGGGATCAAGGTCCTGGCTACACTAGCTAATAATAAGAGCAAAATTTAATTGAGCACTTACTATGTAGCAGACACACTTCTATAACCCTTCCAACATATCTCAGTCATTTAATTTCACAACAAATATTTTAAATAGGTATTATTATTTCCACTCCCATTGTGCTGATGAGAAAAGTGAGGCACACAGAGGATAAACAACTAGCCTAAGGTCATACTGTAAATAAATGAAGCCAGGATTCAAACCAAACCAGTGTGATTTCAGAGCCCTCATCTTTAAACAAAATGTGATTCTGCCTCAGCTCAAAGATGAAAGGATCACTGTAAAAGTTGACTTCTATGACAAGGGCTCCCTTCTAGCCTTGTCATATAAAGAAGGTTTGCTCAACCTATCTCATACAGAACACACCATGGCCAAGCGAGTTGCAGTGATTGGAGCTGGTGTGAGTGGCCTGTCCTCCATCAAATGCTGCTTGGATGAGGACCTGGAGCCTACCTGCTTTGAAAGAAGTAATGACATCGGGGGACTGTGGAAGTTTACTGTGCGTAGTTCATACCCTCCCACTTCCACCAATCATAATCTGGCCGTTTGCTTTGTCCCTGCCCAGGCATGGTTGCTTTAGCCTACCTTGGCGATCATTACGGGAGCAGCTCACTGCAGTAGCACAAGTTTGTTATGGTGTTGTGCTGACCCCAGGCAGGATGCAGTCTGATAGGCGATGAACTTGGACAATTGGCAGGGTAGGGACAAGAGACAGTTGGAGGAGAGAGGAAGAAAAAGTTAAGTCTAATACACAAACATAGTATTGGAAGTTACGATGATTTCTGGAGCAGGGACATTGTAAGACAAAGTAGCAGAGTGTCACATTGGGTAAGCTGAATGGCATTGGTGAATATGGAGCAGATGACACTTTAGGAAGGACAGAAGTTGGCAGCAGGGAGTGGAGCCCCAGCCCCCAGGCATTGTTCAGGTCTTTGGGAAGAGAATTGGCAAGGGTGAGGCAAGAATCCAGACCTTGAAAGGTCTAGGGGGTATTTTTCACATTATCAGAAGAAGAAGAACACAGGCACTAATCCACCCTTCTTAGGAATGTAATATGCAGCCTAGTGGGGTATGCTCAAGGCTAGGCCAGCTATTAGGTGACTTGAGCATCAGGAAGTGGGGCTGGAAATGACTAAATACCCCCTGCCTCTGACCAAAATTGGTCCTGGTTACTGGGAATAGCAGGGTCTTCAGAGGGAATAAAGGGGCCTGCCCCAGTGGTAGGGTATAAGGTGTCAGAAGACGGGAGGCCCAAGTACTAAATGCTTTGGTTGGGGAGAGAAGAGCAGCCTTTAGTGGGAGCTCAAGGTTGGGGAGGGTACTTCAAACTGGTATGAATGAGGGAAGCCTTCTTGGAGGAGGCAGCATTTGCCAGTCTTTGATGGATGGTGAAGAAAACAGAATAAGCAAATGCATGTAAATGATCACAACCCTAGGATTACAGCATACTGAGGAAAAATAATTTTTTTCTGGTGTACTATGGGCCTCTTCAAGCCACCAAATGTCAATGTGGAAGAAAGTATTAGGTCTGGTTTGTGTGTACCTTCTGCTGTTTGACCCCATGGTTGGTTTGTTTTCCTTCTCCTATTGTAAAGTGATATAGATTAATTTTAGAAAACAGTACTGAGTTAAACAAAAGAAAAATACAAATTAAATATAATATCAATACTCATGAGTCAGCACTATCAAAATTTTGATGTAATTTTTTCCAGTCATACAACTACTTTTTTTTTTTCAAAAATGCAATTGTAGTATTCATTTTCATTCATTCAACAAGTACTCGTATTGTCCCTCTACCAGGACATATGGGAAACAAGATAGACAAGGACCCAGCCCTCCTTACTGTCTGGTGGGGAACAGAAACAGTAAACAGATCACTACAATGCAGTGTGATTGGTTCTGTGCTCAAAGTACAGTGTGCTGGGGCAGGGCACAATAGCTACCTTGTGAAGATCTGTTGGGTCATGGAAGGCTTCTTAGAGAACATGATGGTGAAGAAAGAGACTTGAAGAAGAAAACTTCGGCCACGAGAAGTTCACTGGTGCCTTTAATATAGATCTTTTTGTTTTGTTGTTTTGTTTTTGAGTGACAGAGATCGAGACAAGACAACGAGTTGAGGAGTCCAGGAGAAAACAGAGGCTGCCAGTATGTGATGATTCTTTCATGAAGACCTAGATAAGACAGAGAGAGACAAGGCTGGAAGGGGATACAGGTTGAAAGGGAGCTTTGTTTTGTTTTGAAAATTTGAGTCTTCAGTATTTTAAGTGTGGATGGGAAGGAGCCAATAAAAAGAGAGAGGTTGAAAATATACATAGACAATAAACAGAAAAATTAGTGAGGAGCTCCTTAAACAAAGGCAAGAGGAAGAGGTGCAGAGCATGGGTGGAGGGAATAATCATGGCAAGGGAAGAAGGAGAAGAGAAGCAAGATAGACCATGGGCCCGTGTTCATGGAATTATTTAAGGGCAGTGTCATTCTTGGAGAGCCCTATTAAATGTTGTTAGCTTCTTTGTAGTTTGAGAAAGATATCGTATTTAACAATTCCAACCCCACCAATGATTTCTGATAACTATAGCATGGGGACCCAATGCTAACTTTTCCAGGAACTCTTTGGAATTACAAGTGGAATGCTAACTGCTGATGGTCTCTTTCTCTTCCTCCTATCCCCCCCACCACCCCATCAAGCTAACTGTGCTTTCACCACAGGAAACTTCTAAAGATGGGATAACCAGGGTCTACAAGTCATTAGTGACAAACGTCTGCAAAGAAATGTCATGTTACAGCGACTTCCCCTTCCAAGAAGATTATCCCAATTTCATGAAGCAAGAAAAATTTTGGGACTACCTCCAAGAGTTTGCTGAGCACTTTGACCTTCTGAAATACATTCAGTTTAGAGTAAGGTACCTTGGGTTATGGAAGGTTAATGAGTAGGGGCTGGCCCATTCACCAATCTGATGGAAATGGGATGCTTAAGTAAGCTTCTTCCTGACTTTCTCTCTATGTGAATAAGGCAGATAATAACCCTGCTGGTCATGTTTTACTCAAATAAGTCACTAAAATACTGAATTTCCTGGTTCTTCCTCTGAATCCAGACTCTCATTCAGGATAAAATTTAGAATTTTTTTGAGAGGAAAGGAAAAATGG
The DNA here is from genome assembly GCF_028023285.1 of Balaenoptera ricei. NCBI lineage: Eukaryota > Metazoa > Chordata > Mammalia > Artiodactyla > Balaenopteridae > Balaenoptera > Balaenoptera ricei. The sequence continues at coordinate 133,464,640 of NC_082639.1, forward strand.
ATTTTGTTCATGAAACCCATTGGGAAGAAATGACTAGAAATCTGAACCACAGATGATATAATGGGTCAAAACTCATTTTCCTAAATTTTTTCAACATTCGGTATTTTAATTCATCTCCTTCTCACCAGGAGTAAAAACTGAATGTTTCTTCCTTGCAGTGAAGGCATTCAGATGTTCTGGGTCCTAATCTATATGACCACTTTGGAGACTTTGCACAAATTATTTAACTTCTCTACGGAAAAGATAAGCCAGTGTTAACAGACCTCCTATCGTGGGACTGACTTGGCCCACTTGAAATAACAGACATGGTTACCATACGGTCATTGTATGAGGTCCCAAGATGACTGATGGAAAGCGAGTGTTTGTCTTTTGCTTTCAGACCACAGTGTGCAGCGTAACAAAGCGTCCTGACTTCTCCGAAACTGGTCAGTGGGATGTTGTCACAGAGACAGAGGGGAAGCTGGACAGAGCTATCTTTGATGCTGTCATGGTTTGCACTGGACACTTCCTGAATCCCCATTTACCTTTGGAGTCATTTCCTGGTGAGTCATTTCTACCTGAAACCATGCCTACTTTTCTGGGTTCTTCTAGAAGTTACTGATTTGTAATTGGAAATACTTCCTCATGACTATAGACAACTTTATGTTTACCCTCAGAAATAATATGTACAAAATAACTTTGAAGGTTATAAAACACTATAGAGGTGTCAGATTTTATTATTTACTTATTAATATAAATGCTGATCTTATCATTTAAGTTTTATCATGCCTGTCTGATTCAAGCTCAGTGATCACATAAGCCTCAAAACTATCAGATCGGTCATGAAAAAAAATAGGCTTCGAATTTTGTCATTAAATTACAGGTCATTTGAATCAGGAGTGACCTGTAATTCAATAACTTAAAGGAAGTGAGAATACAAGGAAACTTGACAGAATTTTTTTTAAGAAATAGACCAGAAATTATACATACAAAGAAATATTGTCACCCTTCAAAATAGTCATCACAATATTAATCCATCCACCTCTTAAAGCAGGGCTATCCACACAAAGGAGTTTTAGAAATTCCCCTTTGGAAATGCTTTTGATCCAATGGCACATTCTTTTTAATAAACTCACAATTGGCAAATCTCCATCTTTTGAAGTCAAGTGAGGATTACTAAAATGTAGTAAAGCTACTCTTCTTCCGTTACTCATAAGTGGCCCTAAAGGCAATTGAGTATGAAGTTTTGAAACTTCTTTGAGGAATTAAAAGAACTTTTAAGAAACGAAGATGTGAAGAAGAAAGTTTGCAAACCTTAGACAATAAAAAATGAAATATAAATCTTAAAACACAATCTCAAATTAACAAACTATTCTATTTTCAAAATGTGTTAGGGACCGAGGGAGAATTCAGTACATAATTTTACAAAGAAGCAATATTGTAAATGGTGGGTCAGCTTCAGGCTTGCTGCTAGTCTATGGGCTAAATACATAATCACATAGTACTAAAGGAATATATAACTGCCTCTTATAACAATGTTTCTATGAGGAAATGTTGTCACAAGTGTCAAATAAGAGATGCTTTTGGAATTAAGTGTCTTGTCAGGTTTGAGGTGGCTAATCCTTTACCCCTAAGTACCTTCAGTTCCACTGCGACTATAACTAAAGAACACTGCTGCAAAAGAGCAATCAGGAGCTGAGAGGTGATGATCTTTGTGGCAGCATGAAGTGTCCAGACTGGCAGAAGTGGTCCCAAGGAAAGAGACTGGCTAAACATAAACTAGAGTAGCAACATAGTTTTGGATCATCTTGAGAGCAGACATTTCTACATACTTTAATGACCTCAGGGAGGTGGGGGAGGAATAATTATAGTAGAAATATTGAGGTGCCCCTTTCTTTTGCCCTAAAACCCAGATATTGGAGAAGGAAGAAACCCACACACATAGATTTTAGAGACTCCCCCTGAGGGGGTCTTGGTTTACGACCAGACTTTAGAAGAATCTGTTATGGGGGACAGCAGGACAGATAATCCCAATTTCCTCTGTGTTTCCAGAGTAAGGTATCTTGGTGAGTGGATACGATGTAAGCTTTCCAGGAAGCTCTGGTCTGCTACAGTTCCCTGCAGGCAATGGCCCTGGATAAGTAGCATTTAGCATAATGGTTATGCACAAAGCTCTGGATCCATACCCTGTGCTAGTTGCTTAATCTTGGATGAACATAACCTCTGTAAGCCTCAGCAAAGTGGAAATATAAATTCCCATCTCAGAGTAGTGATGAGGATGAAATGAGATCATCCATGTAAAATACTTAGCATAGTACAGAGCACACAGTAAGCACTCTATAAACAATAGCTACTACTGTTATGAATCATGACCTTTTGGAAGCTATTATCCACCATCTGAGAATTGCTTGGAAGAACCTGCTTCCTAAGAAGCAGGTGCGTCCCCCAGACGAAGAAGTATTTCTCCCTCTTAGTTAAGTTATAACCCCAGTTATAAGCCTCAGCAGCCATTCCATCTCAGAGTGCTGGATCCTCCCAGAGCCCATACAGGAATCATGGGATGGGTAGCACAAAGTGCAGTTCTGCAGGTCACCCCTCTTCATTCTCCTCTCTCCCACACTCAGAAGTTGTGTAAGAGTGACTCTCTAAACACACATCAGTTGTAATCATTAGTTACAGGTTAGTGGTCACAAATGCCTAGTTATATTTGATCAATTATTAACAAATGTTCTTAAACTTTGTGAGCGTTGTGCATGGACTTCAAGCTCCTGGTCTTCCTTCTCCTAAGGTAGTTGCTAAGCATTTTCCAACACATAACAGTAGGGGAATAAGTATAAGATGAAGAAACCACAATAGCAAACTATTCCAGAGATATTTGCTGACACGGCAAACTAGGCCCTGTGCCTCCTAGCAGACCGTTTTTTTTTCTGAATTAGTAGTTTTGATTTACCAAATAGATTCCTTTGGGGCAGGGGAAGGGGCAAGGCATTATTGATATAATCATTGATTCAGAGCTACCTATGCATTCCATACTTTTTCTTGGGTCCCCTGCTCAAATATGCAATTATGGAGAACCTATTATTTGAAAAGCATTGTGTTAGGTACATACAAAATCTATGAACCGAGGTTGAGCCCTCAGGAAGCTTCTCTCCAGCCAAACCTCAGTGAATGGGTTGAAGCCCCACTCTCTAATGCATTCGGGGCACGTGCTCTTCCCCCTTCTTGAAACCCTCTTAGGGCTTCCCTTTTCAAATTCCTAATCATCTTTCTAATGTCATTCTTTGAAAAAAAAAAAAAATCACCTCCTCCAGGATGACTTCCCTGGCTCAGTCTAGGCTGATGCCCCATTGAAGGCATCGTAACACCTCCTGTTCTGGGGGGGGCAGCATAGTATCATGCTTGACAGCTGAGCCCAGAGTCAGATGACCTGACTTCCCCATCGGGCGGGCTCTGCTACTTACTGTATGGCCTTGGGCAAGTTGCTTTACCTCTCTGTGCCTCCACTCTCAGCATTAATAAAATTGCATCATAATACTGTTCACCCTATGGGGTTGTTGTGAGGTTTAAATTAATTCATATGTATAAAGTCCTTAGAAGAATGTCTGGGACTTGCTAGTAAGGTCTGAATAAGCGTTAGTTAGCTATTGTCTGTTTACCTATTTCTCACTCGAGGATGAACTCTTTAAGGGTAGAGACTGCCTTTTATTCTCACATCTCCTAAACCTAAAACCTGAAACAGTGCCTTGGGTTATACAATGTAGAAAGTACAGGTCATGTAATGTAGAGTTATTAACCAACTGTACTTTTTCTTGTAATGTCCCTGCAGGCCTCATCTGTGGGGCTTGTCCTTCTCCTGCCCTTGGTTGCAACTTCAGGCCATTCCCACCGCTTTTCTGCTCACTCTCAAATAATGATAAGTCCTCCTCTGTCATTTTTTTTTTTTTTTTTGGCCGTGCCACGCAGCATGTAGGATCTTAGTTCCCTGACCAGGGATGGAACCTGTACCCCCTGCAGTGGAAGCACAGAGTCCTAACCACTGGACTGCCAGGGAATTCCCCCAGCTTCTCATTTTTATAACTGAAATGTTCTGTCTCGTGTAATAGTAAAAACTGGCAATTACCTGTAATGATGAAGCTTCTCCCCTCCCCCAGCTGGCTCCTGCTTTGTGCTGACAGCCGCAGTGAGAAGACATGGTGCGCTTGGCTCTGCCCCCTTCCTCTGCCAGCTCCTCCTCCTGCAAACCTTTCACTCACCAGCTGCAGTCTCTGGCCCTTCCAGAACTGGAGTCAGGGCAAGGACAAGAAGAAGTAAGGGGGCAGGAAAAGTCTTTCTTGACTGGCACCAACCGGGTGCTAGTTCTCTCAGGCCTTGGGGGTGTTTAAGATCCATGCTTTGTGGGGTGCTTTCCTAGGCTCTGCTCCAGAGAGACGCCCCATGACTAGGGATCGTTCCGTGCAGCCCCTGTTGCTACAGACCAAGCACTCTCAGACTGGCCACTTTACAAGTCCCTGAACCCTAGCTCCTCCCCAGGTCATTTCCATAGACTATCTGTTAAGGTCTCATTGCCAGTCCAGATGGCTACCTTGTGCAAAGTCCCTTTAAACTGGCATCAGACAGGCTCTCTCCTGCGTGGCTTTCATCTGGTCCACATGAGACATGTATTCCACACCGTCAGCAGTAGATGAAAAACTCGCTACTGGTGCAGCCACCCCTCGCAGGCAGTTCAAGCGTGGGTCACACACCAGTCTCCGTGCTCCATAGCCTCCAAGGGTCGAGGTCTCGCAGGGGTCTCCCAGAAGCCCCTCGAATACGGCTTCGTGTCAAGGAGACAAAAAATGCAACAGCACTTTAAATCCTTTCCTAAACGTCTCCGATTTCCAACCTCTGGCCACTTTGACTTCAATCCCTGAAAGTAAGTGAGAGGCAAAGGATCACAAAACTGGCCTGCGTACACCTTCTTTGCAAATTCTGCCTGGTGGGTTTAGCACCTCCCTAGGAATGTGGCAACTATTTGTTGCCATATTTAGTGCATTCAGTTTGCAGCTTTGGGGGCCTCAGCAGGCAAAGACTCCTATTAAAACATTGTGTTATATATAGTAGCTCTTCAATAAATGTTATTGAGTAAATGAATGAAGCAGTGACTGTCTGGTAGGAGAATGATAGGTTCCAGGAGACAGTTTCATCTTTTTACATTAAAATTGCAGAAGTACTTGAAGTATTGGGGTGAGAGGCTGAGGAACCCTCTAAAGTGCAGCGCCTCCCTTTCCGATTCATTGTCAGGGCTTCATCTCACCGGTCACGGGGTCTGAAGGTGGCCGGCCCCATCGCTGTTTGTTTCCTCTGCCACCTCTCATTGCTGAAGCTGTTACCACCGACCCTTTCGAGTTGGTCCCCAACGAGGGTCCTCCTGCCCGGTGCTGTTCGAGCCAAGAGACCAAATTTGGTTCAGAAGCAGAGGAAAGCTTTATTCTTTGATTAGAGAGTGGACAGGTGCGAGATCTGGCTCTAGAGAAGGCGCTCTCCAGGAGAGGACGCGGTGGGGCTGCGTTGCAGGGTTCTGTCCGCAGGGTGGGGGGCAGAGTTCTCGCGAGACAGGCACAGGCGTACGGCGCACGCTCCAGATCGAGGTTTGGACCCAGAGACTCTGCATGCAGCCCGTCACCGCCACCGCCTTCAACTGAGGGTCACGCGCTGCGCTTCTGCACGCTCCCCCAAGCTGAGGCGTCAGCGCAGCCGTTTCACGCTAGGAACTCAGGTCTGAAGGGCCGGGAGCGAGGCCTCGGCACGCAGCACCCCGTGAGCAAGTGACCCTAGCCTAAGCACAAAGGAAAAGACAAAAAGGTTAGACTTTATCTTATTACCCAGACTAGGCTCTGCTGGTGACAAATCCCTCCTCTCTTTTGTCCTGCTCCTCATCCTTGAGGGGCGCTAGGGGGCGCAGGTCCATCTTTTGTACCTCCCCCCACCCGGAAGAGGACCAGACTTCTTCCCAGATGCCTTTAGATGTGTTTGATGGTCACCAGGCCTCAACCCTAACTGTTCGTATTGCTGAGCGACCATCGTTTGTCTAACCCTTTGGAGACAAAGGACACCAGATAGTTTAAGATACATGGCCCAAATATTAGCAAGAGCAAGTTTTTCCTAAAAATGCACATATCTAGGTCTTTTGCCTGTAGGCAGACGTGCCCTGATATGGAGGCTCACTGCAGTGGCCTAAGTATCCCTGGTCACACTTTGTTGTTTTTTTGGAAGAAAAGCTTCAGGTCAGAGAGAGGTTCTCATGAGTCAGGGTGGGGGGTCCATGGCCCCAGGTTGTCTCTCCGGAGGTTGGGGTTTAGGGTCCTCTTCACTCAAGGGTGATGTGGCCACAGAGCAATCCCTGCAACGTCAGGGCAGAGTAGGTGGTTAGGGTCACCAAGTGGGGTCCGTTCCCCTTAGGACTGAGCTGGTCTTGCAGGCTGCTGGCTTTCCAGGTTTTTAGGTGTCCCCAGTCTCCTGGCCAGAATGGGTGGAGAGCCAGGTTGGTGGGTGCAGGCAGCACCTGGTTACCATATTCCATGAAAGCTTTCATAGTTTCTCCTCCCTGGAGGGCACACTTGAGTTGTTCCATTTCAAGTTAAGGTGTCCCTTCTCTCGGGCTCGGGTAGTGGCTGTACCATAGATGAGTTCAAATGCACTTAACTTTCACTTATCCCTTGGGGCTAATCACATGCGGAGCAGGGCAATTGGAAGCAACTTAATCCAGTCTTCTTGAGTTTCTGGACATAGCTTGGCTAAGGCCCATTTCAAAGTCTGACTGGATCTTTCTACTGTCCCCAACAATTGAGGTCTCTAGGCTGAGTGCAAGGTCTGCCACAGTGCTCATTATCCCCTTCATCACTTGAGACACAAATGCTGGACCATTATTACTTTGTAGGGACCCTGGAAGCCCAAACCTGGGAATTATTTCTGTTAGTAACGTTTCTATACACCCAGAAAAAGAGTCTACTAGCACCAAGAGATACCAGAAATTGCCAGGTACTCTCGCCATGCCAGTGAAATGAGTCTGCTAATCTTCCCCAGGATATATCCCTCTGGTCTGAATGGGCCTTACCTGGGGGCCTCTCGGGGGTCTGGTGTCGGAGTTGTTCATTGTGCAGATGGGGCATGTCTCAACTCTCCGACTGATTATACTTTTCATGCCAGGAGTTACCATGACCTCAACTAGCCAATTATATGCCTGTAGTGAGTTCCTTGATGAGCCTCCCTGATGGCTTGACAAGCTGCAGTTTGGGTGAAGAAGTATTGCCCGTGTTCATTAACTAGCCACGCATGGCCTCCTAGATCTCTATCGAAGCCCCATTTTCAGGCTCTGTTTAATTCTTCCTTTGTGCAGATTGAGGAATAATTGGATGGATCTGGCCTTTGAGGTATGAGGGGTAGTTGCCAAGTTACTGGTTCTAGGGCTGCCCTTTCAGCAGTTGCATTGGCCTTGTTGTTTCCCTTTATTACCTCTGCATCCTTCTCTTGGTGACCCCTACAATGAATCACTCACCTTTTTTGGAAGCTGTACTGCTTCTAAGAGCTTCAGTATATTTAAGCCATGTTTCACCTGTTTATTCTCCACAGCAGGCATACTTCTTTCCTTCCAAATAGCCCTGTGTGTGAAGGATGGCATATCCTGGGAATCTGTGTAAACATCTGTGTAAAATCTTCCCTGTCTAAGACTCAGGTGAAGACTATCAGCTAGGCCTTTTGGACAGAAGTCCCTGGGGTTAGGCTTCTTGCTTCTATGACTTAGGTCTGGGAGGTCACTGCCTATCCTGCCAGGCTTTTTCCTTCTCTCATAAAATTGCTCCCATCTGTGAATCATTCCTCTTCGGTGTTTGGGAGAGGCTCACTTCCTAGGTCAAGGCGACTGGAATAGATCGTGTCTATGGCTTCTATATAATCATGCTCCAAGGGCCCTATTTCTGTGGGTAGCAGGGTAGCAGGATTTAGCCTGTGACAGTTTTTTTATGGTAACCACTGGGTTGTCTAAAGGCATAGCCTGAACTTGAATCGACTTTCTGGGGGTTAGCCATTCTGTTCTCTTAGAACTTAACTGAAGCCTGAACCCAGTATGGAGTCCGTATAGTGAATGGCTGACCAAATGTTAACTTTTGAGCCCCTTTTAGCAGGGTTGTAGTAACTGCTATTGCTGGTAGACAAGGAGGCCATCCCTTAGCAGTTTGATCTAATTGTTTGGAGAAATAAGCAACCACATGAGTAAGGGGTCCCATTTTTTGAGCTAATACCCCAAGGGTGATTCCCTTTCTTTTATGAATGTAAAGGTCAAAGGGTTTAGCTAAATTTTGGAGGGCCAGGAGAGGAGTCTGAAGTAACTGCTTTTTCAGTTCTTGAAAGGCCCCTTCACATTCTGAATTCCATTCAAAAGGATCATTATCTTTTCTTTTCAACTTTTCATACAGAGTCCCAGCTATTAAACCATAGTTAGGGATCCAGATGTGGCAAAACCTGGCCATCCCCAGGAAACCTCTAAGCTGTCTTTTAGTTTTTAGGAGGGGTGAGGCAGCAAATGACTTCTTTCCTTTCCTGGCATATGCTTCTCTTACCTTCTGTGAGAATGAAGCCTAGGTAGGTCACCCTAGTTTGTGGTGTTTGAAGCTCTTTCTTGGATACCTTATAGCCTTTATCTGCTAGGTTGTTCAGGGTGGTTACAGTATTTTTGTCAGAGGCCTCCTTAGTAAGGCTGGCAATCAGAATTTCGTCTACATACTGGAGGAGGGTTCCCTCCTCCAGATGTAGATCTTTTAGGTCTTTAGCTAAAGTTTCCCCAAAGATGGTGGGAGAATTTTTGAACCCTTGAGGCAGGACTGTCCAGCAGTATTGTTGTTTTTGTTGCATGTTTGGGTCCTGCCACGCAAAAGCAAAAATTTCTTGTGGCTCTGTGGTTAATGGAATGCAGAAAAAGACATCTTTTAAATCTGATACAGAGCCCCAGGTCCTGGTGGACGGTAGAGTGGCCAGCAGGGTGTAGGATTAGACACTACTGGGTGTATATCTTCAGTGGCTTCATTGACTGCCCTGAGGTCTGTACCATCTGGTATTTCCCATTGGGTTTCTTTACGGGGGGAATGGAGGTATTACAGGCTGACTGACATGGTCTAATAAGGCCCTGGTCAGTTAGGCCCTGTGACATGGGCAGTTCCCAACAAGACCTCCCAGCAGAGTGGGTACTGTTTTCTATTGGTCCATGTACGTACAGATTTTAGATGGACTATCATGGGACTGGCTCCTACAGCTCATCCCACCCATCCCTGGGCCCAGACCTCGGCATTTATTCCAGGGAGATCAACTTGCTCTGTCTGGGGAGGTTTGTCCTCAGCCATTAACATTATCATCTTGTGCCCTTTGTCTAAGGGGACACCAGTCTCCAATTTGTCTCCCATTAGGTGTATAGTAGCCCCCAAGATATCTCTTCCTAGCAGAGGTACGGGGCACTCGGGAACATGCAGGAAGGAATGGGTGAGCCTATGTTTGTCCAGTTTACATTCTGATGGTTCTATGAATGCCCGTTCTTGGACCTTCCCTGAGACCCCCATAATTTTACAACTCTTGTGACTGAGTTTACCTGATCTGGTGTTCAGAACTGAGTAAGTGGCATGAGTGTCAACTAAGAATTCAACAGGCTTTCCCCCCATGTCCAATATTAGCTGGGACTCCTAGGGGTCAATTGGTGTGCCAGCTTAGCAGCCCCCTGGCCCCATCATTCTTCATCTATCTGGCATTCCCTTCCAATGACTCGGGGTCGGTGGTAATATAGATTCAGAGGCATTCCCTGAATGCACTTCTGCATGTGGTCTGCTGAGCTGAAGTGTCAGGCACAGCCATTTCACACTAGGATCTCTGGTCTGAAATGCTGGGTACAAGGCCTCTTCACATGGTATCCTATGAGCAGGTGAAACTAGACTAAGTACAAAGGAAAAGAAAAAGGTTAGACTTTATTACCCAGATTCTACTTTTATTTCTCAGGAATTGTTAATGGACTTTGCCAGTGACACAGCCAGCACTGTAAATAGCTCTGCTTCCACTGTTACTACCATTCTTAGTTTATATGAATCCATTGTTTATGTCTGTTATATATGCCAAGGAGATAATTACCAAAAAAAAAAATCAAGAGGAGAAATATTTGGTAGCCCTTTTCATATATAGTATATCAATATCGTAATAGTGATACTTCCATTGACAGAGTGTTAGGAGCTTGAAAGATCAGTCAGAAATACAAATATAAATAACAAAAGAATAAAGTATAAATAAGCATACAGTATAATAAGGCATTAAGCATATAATAAGACACAAAGTAAAATAAGCATGAAGTAACAAGCCTAAATCACAAGAATAATTACTTTATTTACATGAGAACATGCCACACAATTTCCTTTTGTAAAAAAGAAAATTTCTTAATTCAATTTGTAAACATGTTATATACATAAATCACATTCTGATAGAATCTATCTATTGGGTAAAATAACATGCATCAACAATCTACTTCTTGTCTAGGATGTTCAGGTCATGCATGAGATGTTTCTTATTATTGTCTGCAGTAAGCTTGATTTCCCTAAGTAATTGCTTTAAAACGGAACACGCATGAAATATAAGTTCTCCTATGTTTTTAACAAGGCATGTTATACTAAATCAGTATCTGGGCTTACAGCATCCAGTGGGATAGGGGATGATATACTGGTTCTACTTCCTGCAATTGGGAGGAGGAGCAAAGTGCTGCCATATTTCTGGGACTTCCCTTTTCCCACAGACTCTATGCCTGCCAACTAAGGAGTTATAACTCTAGATATTTCTGATCCTTCTGTCCCTTCAGGAATCCATAAGTTTAAAGGCCAGATCCTGCACAGTCAAGAGTACAAGATCCCAACAGGCTTTCAGGACAAACGCGTCTTAGTGATCGGTCTTGGGAACACTGGAGGGGACATTGCGGTGGAGCTCAGTCGAACCGCAGCTCAGGTATACCATCTCTGAATCTGCACTCCCACCCCCAGCATCATTTCTGGTGTCTGGAGAGTGGTATTCAAGATTATAAAACACACCGGCCAATCGCTAAATTATGTGGACACTGGGTGAGTGAAAAAAAAATCTTGAAAATCCTTAAAGCCTCTCATAACGCACGCTTTACAGAACTGAACCATCTCCAAGAAGGGTCTAAGAAAATTGTGTGGATGCCAGATCACTAAGTATTTTTCAGACGTACTCCTGGAACAAGATCAAATGAGCAAATTGTTCTACCCATGCCAACTGTCTTTCTTTCACACTCTCTCTCTGTAATTCTGGAAAAACCCCCATGTAAAAAGAGAAAGGGGAGGTTGTTTTCTCAACATCTCCAAGTTTTCAAAAGGAGTCAGATTTGTACTTCATTTTGAGGTAAAAGCACCCGTTACTTTGCCCAAGAAGTATGCATAATGATTTTAGAAATTCCAAGCATAGATTCACAAATTAGAAATCTATTCCACTTTATCATAAATTATAGGACAATGATTAGATTTAGAAATAATAGATTTTTATTTAATTTAGTTAAAATTGCTTTCTCAGAACCTCACTTTAAATCCTATATTACTTACATGTAAAAAATTGCCAGCTCAATAGCACATGTCTACTAGTACTATAATTCTTTACTTTAAACATGATGAACATACTTAACCGATACATAGATCAGGTCAAAGTGATTTATGAAAATAATGACAGCAGTGGGAACAGCTAGTCATTTGTAGATCTAGGTACAACTTCACCAGTCCTCTGTTGTTATAAGGCCAGAATGTTATAAATCGTTTGAAACATAGTGAAGAAAAATACCACAAAAATGATGCACATGCATTTATCCTTCTTGCCTTACTTTTTAGGTTCTTCTCAGTACTAGAACTGGTACCTGGGTCATCAGCCGCTCTTCAGATGGGGGCTACCCATTTAATATGATGGGTACAAGACGACGCCGTAATTTTACTGCACAAGTTCTGCCTTCATGTGTACTAAAGTGGAGTCAAGAGAGGGGCTTGAATAAAAGATTTGATCATACTAATTATGGACTAAATATTACTAAGGGGTACTTATATTTTTATTTAATGGTAAAGTTATTTAATCAATATTTCTCATTCTATTTTATTCAGAACTCAAAATGTTCAATAATTGTGACATTGCCTTTGTTTATCCTGTTCTAAGCTTATTCTTTTAAGACAATGTCTATCAGTACCACAGAAGTTCTTGAAATAGGAGTACTCTCTGTCTGGTAGCAAAATAGTAATTGATGAGGCTAGAAGAAAATGAAGGATGGAAGCTTTATTTCCAGTTTGAAAATTAGGAAATTTAAACTGGCCTTGAGGGTTCACAGGATGGCTGCCATCCACAAATAGAATATTTGCAGCACCAGTGAGTGCAGATGGGCCAGCTCTCACTAACCTTTAATAAATGTCTACTCTGGCTGAATGATTAGAGGTATGAACTGCCAATAGGAATTCCTAGAGTTATATATTTTAATACACATCTATATAGAGCTACACATTGGCAAGGAAAAGGAAAACTTTGAAATGCATGTAAAGTCATTAAATGTGATTTTTATTATATGCATGACCCAAACATTTTTTCTTTGGTAAGATGGCTTTCAACTTACGAAGAAAATTAATAACTACGAATGATTCAATACGTAAATTTTATAGACATTATGTCTGCTGCAATTAGGTAGAATGATGTTCACCATGAAAATATTTATTATGAAACTCTATCAATAGATTCAATTTTTCTAATCCAAAAATTTTTTTGTAATTTCCTCTTTGCCAAATGCCAATCCTTTCAGGCCTGGGTGATGTGGACCCAAAACTGATTATCAAATGGATTGTTATGCACTTGATCCTGACATTGCTCCAGAAATTAGACCCAAGAGATAGAGAATTTTAAATCCCACAGGAAAGAGTAGGTTTAGTCATTTTCTACATGCCTTCTACTGGGAGCAGGAAAACAAAAGATGTTATAGAAACAGTAAGTCAGATAGACAACTTTGAATTAGACATTGGTCAATTTACTCCCTTGACGTGGCAGATATTTTGAACTGACTAAATAAATCATTTGCTGAGTGTCTTATAAATATAACCACAGTGAATAATTTTCTCCTCTGTGTCAAAGGAAAAAACCAAAAATAATTGTGAATGATGAGCTGCCAACCTGTATCCTCTGTGGGACAGTCACTATGAAAACCAGCGTGAAGGAGTTTACAGAAACCTCTGCTCTCTTTGAAGACGGGACAGTGGAAGAAAACATCGATGTTGTGATCTTCACTACAGGATACACCTTTTCTTTTCCCTTTCTGGAAGAACCTCTCAAAAGCCTTTGCACAAAGAAGATATTCCTGTATAAGCTGGTCTTTCCCTCAAACCTAGAGAGGACAACACTGGCTATGATTGGCTTCATCAGCCTTACAGGATCCATCTTAGCAGGCACAGAGCTCCAAGCACGATGGGCCACAAGAGTATTCAAAGGTACCTGGACTCTATTTAAAGCCCTATGTGAACAACTGAGTCTTGAAACCAGTCCCCTGAGATTTAGCTAAAATCAAACAAACGTGAGCTAAAGTAACATAAAACATCCAAAAAAATTTTAGTGAAGAATTAATTTTATATATGTGTCATATTATGGTGGGTGTGCTTATGTCATTAATGTGACTGAGTGGAAAAAGAGGCTTTGACTCTGTGGATAGAATAAATTTGGACAACAAAATCACATTTCTCAGAGTAACTGAAAATATTAGAAGTTTCAGGATCCTGTTTTATCCTAGTCAAAGCAAGTCTAGTTTAGTCCATTTACTCCTAAGTCTTTCCATTTATGACTATCAGCAGAGTTTTATATTGCTTCCTAAGAAAGACATTGAAATAATATACACTGTGAATAAAGTTGGGGTCTAAGGAGATAGTGACTTTTAAGCAATGCCCATAAAAACACTGTAGACACTGGACACAGATTGCTATCAGTTATCACTGTAAGAGCAGAGGTGATAGAGTCAGGGCTACTGGGGTCCAATCCCAACTCATTAGCTTTGCAACGACCTCTTTAAATCTCAGTTCCTTTGTCTGTAAAATGAGGATAATAAAACCTGTTTCACAAAGGTTTTGTAAAATGAATAACATCTACAAAGCAATTAGCACAGTTCTTGGCACAGAGTAAATGCTCATTAACTTATAGCTGTTGTTCTTACTATTGCTATTATTATCATACCTCTGTAAAGTAGGGCAAGTTTTAGATTCATAAGCATTTTAAATAATTCCATTTGTAATTGTATTATTGCATTTGTAAAAATATAAACAGCAATCACAGTTGAGCCAACCAGCTGTCCTTTAGCAGAATTTTACCCTTAATGAATAAAAACAATCACCAATAATTTATAAATACCATATAACACAATATTAAGTAGTATTGATTTCTGTCACACTGTAAAAATGTATTAGATATCAACCATACTTTAAAATGTTCTCCTACATTGACAAACATGATATTTTAATTGGGAGGGTGAGGAATGGAGGGGAGGAGAAGGTGATTAGGAAATCTCATTTATTTGTATTACAGAAAAAATTCCATGGCATTTGTGATTAAATTATCACATATGTTTACTTAAGGCTAATTAAAGTGCTTTCACAGCATTTTCTAATTATATTAAAACAACAGCAAAGATCAATAAAACTAAAAGCTGGTTCTTTGAGAAGATAAACAAAATTGATAAACTATTAGTCAGGCTCATCAGGAAAAAGAGGGAGAGGACTCAAATCAATAAAATTAGAAATGAAAACGGAAAAGTTACAACGGACACCGCAAAAATACAAAGCATCATAAGAGATTACTGCAAGCAACACTATACCAATAAAATGGACAACCTGGAAGAAATGGACAAATTCTTAGAAAGGTATAACCTTCCAAGACTGAACCAGGAAGAAATAGAAAATATGAACAGACCAATCACAAGTAATGAAATTGAAACTGTGATTAAAAATCTTCCAACAAACAAAAGTCCAGGACCAGATGGCTTCACAGGTGAATTCTATCAAACATTTAGAGAAGAGTTAACACCCATCCTTCTCAAACTCTTCCCAAAAATTGCAGAGGAAGGAGCACTCTCAAACTCATTCTATGAGGCCACCATCACCCTGATACCAAAACCAGACAAAGATACTACAAAAAAGGAAAATTAGAGACCAATATCACTGATGAATATAGATGCAAAAATCCTCAACAAAATACTAGCAAACAGAATCCAACAACACATGAAAAGGATCATACACCATGATCAAGTGGGATTAATCCCAGGGATGCAAGGATTCTTCAATATACACCAATCAATCAATGTGATACACCATGTGAACAAATTGAAGAATAAAAACAACACAATCATCTCAATAGATGCAGAAAAAGCTTTTGACAAAATTCAACACCCATTTATGATAAAAACTCTCCAGAAAGTGGGCATAGAGGGAACCTACCTCAACATAATAAAGGCCATGTATGACAAACCCACAGCAAACATAATTCTCAATGGTGAAAAACTGAAAACATTTCCTCTAAGATCAGGAACAAGACAAGTATGTCCACTCTCACCACTCTTATTCAACATAGTTTTGGAAGTCCTAGCCATGGCAATCAGAGAAGAAAAAGAAATAGAAGGAATAAAAATTGGAAAAGAAGAAGTAAAACTGTCACTGTTTGCAGATGACATGATACTATACATAGAGAATCCTAAAGATGCCACCAGAAAACTACTAGAGCTAATCAATGAATTTGGTAAAGTTGCAGGGTACAAAATTAATGCACAGAAATCTCTTGCATTCCTATACAGTAACAACGAAATAACAGAAAGAGAAATTAAGGAAACAATCCCATTCACCATTGCAACAAAAAGAATGAACTACCTAGGAATAAACCTACCTAAGGACATAAAAGCCCTGTACTCAGAAAACTATAAGACACTGATTAAAGAAATCAAAGACGACATAAACAGATGGAGAGATATACCACGTTCTTGGATTGGAATAATCAATATTTTGAAAATGACTATACTACTCAATGCAATCTACAGATTCAATGCAATTCCTATCAAATTACCAGTGGCATTTTTTACAGAACTAGAACAAAAAATCTTAAAATTTGTATGGTGACACAAAAGACCCCGAATAGCCCAAGCAGTCTTGACGGAAATAAACAGAGCTGGAGGAATCAGACTCCCTGACTTCAGACTATACTACAAAGCTACAGTAATCAAGACAATATGGTACTGGCACAAAAAGAGAAATGTAGATCAATGGAACAGGATAGAAAGCCCAGAGATAAAGCCATGCACCTATGGTCAACTAATCTATGACAAAGGAGGCAAGGATATACAATGGAGAAAAGACAGTCTCTTCAATAAATGGTGCTGGGAAAACTGGACAGCTACATGGAAAAGAATGAAATTAGAACACTCCCTAACACCATACACAAATACAAACTCAAAATGGATTCGAGACCTAAATGTAAGACCAGATACTATAAAACTCTTAGAGGAAAACATAGGAAGAACACTCTTTGACATAAATCACAGCAAGATCTTTTTTGATCCACCTCCTAGAGTAATGGAAATAGAAACAAAAATAAACAAATGGGACCTAATGAAACTTAAAACCTTTCGCACAGCAAAGGAAACTACAAACAAGACAAAAAGACAACCCTCAGAATGGGAGAAAATATCTGCAAACGAATCAACAGACAAAGGATTAATCTCCAAGATATATAAACAGCTCATGCAGCTCAATATTAAAAAAACAAACAACCCAATCAAAAAACGGGCAGAAGACCTAAATAGACATGTCTCCAAAGAAGACATACAGATGGCCAAGAGGTACGTGAAAAGCTGCTCAACATCACTAATTATTAGAGAAATGCAAATCAAAACAACAATGAGGTATCACCTCACACCAGTTAGAATGGGCATCATTAGAAAATCTACAAACAACAAATGCTAGAGAGGGTGTGGAGAAAAGGGAACCCTCTTGCTGTTGGTGGGAATGCAAATTGATACAGCCACTATGGAGAACAGTATGGAGGTTCCTTAAAAAACTAAAAATAGAATTACCATATGACCCAGCAATCCCACTGGGCATATACCCAGAGAAAACCATAATTCAAAAAGACACATGCACCCCACTGTTCATTGCAGCACTATTTACAATGGCCAGGTCATGGAAGCAACCTAAATGCCCGGCGACAGAAGAATGGATAAAGAAGTTGTGGTACATATATACAATGGAATATTACTCAGCCTTAAAAAAGAACGAAATTGGGTCATTTGTAGATAAGTGGATGAATCTAGAGACTGTCATACGGAGTGAAGTAAGTCAGAAAGAGAAAAACAAATATCGTATATTAACGCATATATGTGAAACCTAGAAAAATGGTACTGATGAACCAGTTTGCAAGGCAGAAATTGAGACACAGATGTAGAGAACAAACTTATGGACACCAAGGGGAGAAAGTGGGGGCAGGGGGGAGGATGAATTGGGAGACTGGGATTGACATATATACATTAATATGTATGAAATAGATAACTAATTTTTAAAAAAAGAAAAAAAAGCCACAATGAAATATCACCTCATACCTATAAGAATGGCTATTATCAAAAAAACAAAAGATCACATGTGTTGACAAGAATGTGGAAAAATTCGAACCCTTCTGCACTATTTGTGGGAATGCAATAGTGCAGCCACTATGGAAAATAGTGTGGAGGTGGCTAAGAAATTAAAATTAGAAATACCATATGACCCAGCAATCTCACTCCTGGGTATATATCCAAAAGAATTGAACTCAGCATCACAAGGAGATATCTGCACTGCCACATTCATGGAAGCATTGTTCCCAATAGTCAAGATATGGAAACAACTTAACTGTCCATCAGTGAATAAATGGGTAAAGAATATACAGACAATGAAATATTACTCAACCTTAAAAAAAAAAAAAAAGAAATCCTCCCATCTGTGACAACATAGATCAATCTGGAGAACATTACGCTAAATGAAATAAGCAGTCACAGAAGGACAAATGCTGCATGATCCCACTTATATGAGGAATCTGAAATAGTCAAACTCATAGAAGCAGAGAGTAGAATGGTGGTTAGCAGGGACTGTGGGAAGGGGAATGGGGAGTTGTTGTTCGATGAGTATTAAGTTTCAGTTATGCTAGATGAATATGCTCTACAGATCTGCTGTACAGCACAGTGACTCTACTTAACAATACTGTATTACACACCAGAAATTTTGTTAAGAGGGCAGATCTCATGTTCAATAAAAAAAGAAGACAATCCCAAAACAAAAACAAAAACACAGAAGACTCTTAAGTACCTGGATTTTTTAAGTATTTTATAATGAGCTCAAAAATGCTTATCAGAATGACAGAGCTGAGAAAACAAAACTTGATTAGATCACACCATAGAAGTGATTGCAAGCCTCTCCAGAGAGCCTCCAAGAGGCAGTCTGGGAACCACCAAGTGAAGTCTTTCCAGCTTTATACAGGATAAAATGATCCCAGTGGCAGGTATACTACAGAGCTAAGTCAGACCTTTCTCATGTAGATTAGTAACCCCACACCCTGGGGTCAGCAACTTGGCAACTGACAGGGGCAGGACTGGCCAGAAGAGAGAGACTGTCCGTGTCTAGGTGGATTATTGAGAAGAAGCACATCCTCACAACAGCTCAAGCCGACAGAGCCTTTGTGAGACTGAGAGACTGCCAGGCCCCTTCCATGCCTGAGCCTCCCCACGTAACAAAATGAAGACATACCAAAGCAGGGTTATAAAAACAGGGTCATTTTAAGTATTTACAGTTCACCAGCTAATAGTTTTAATGCACACACACAAATATAATGTGGAGGTATATATACAATATAAATAATATTATATGTCAATATATGTAAAGTGCAAGCAGATGAAGACGGTCAGGTTCTGATGACCAGTGCAGTGCAGGCTCGGCCACGGGGCATCTGTCCTCACAATTCCAGCAGTACAGTACCCTGCTTCAGTGAATTCAGAGGGGGGATTTACCTCCAAAAAATTACCCTCTGCACTCTAATTCCATTCTAAGCTTTGATGATCCCATGTTTTGAGGTTGGAGCAGTCGGGGGCCAGAAATGAGGGGGAGGAGAACACAAAGGAAGAGGCACATGTGACTTTAGTGTTGTTTCTGACTTTTCTTACAGGTCTCTGTAAGATACCTCCATCTCAAAAATTGATGGCTGAGGCTACGAAAAAGGAGCAGCTCATAGAAAGGTATGAAATATAGCCTGCTACCAATATATTCCATGACAAAAAAAAAAAGATTTTCAATATAAAAGCCATTCCTAGAGAAGCAATGTGGCAGGATGGAAATAACTGCATTATGAGTCAGAAGAATACGTTTTCAGTCCTAACTCTTCCACCAACTAGATTTGTGGCCTTAGATGTGTCCGGTGGAGGCACCAGGTCACTCCACTAAGCCTGGCCCAGAACAGATGGCAATCCTTTGTTCACTTGCCCCCAAAGCCCTGTTCTCTTTGGTCTCCTCCTACTTCTCAGGCTGCTCTTTCTATGCATTGACAGGTGTCTCCCCTTCCTCACTCCTGAAACATGGTGAACCCCAACCTTCATCCTCAGACGTCTTCTCACTTCTATTAACACTCACTCCTGGGTGGCCTCACCAGGCCTGTGGCTTTAAATGCCATCATACACTCATGGCTCCCAAACTTGGATCTCTAGCCCAAATCTCTCCTCGGAGCTCCAACTCTTAATCCAACTCCCTCTAGATAGCTCCACTTAGATATGTAGTAGGTATTTGAAATTTAATATGTCTAAAAACTAACCCTCAACCTCCACCTGAACATGGGCTGCTCTGAGACTTTCCCCTTCTCAGTCAATGGCTACTTATTCCAGTTGAACAGTCAAAAACTTTGGAGTGATCTTTTTTTTCCTCTTTTTCTCTCACATCCTCAGCAAATACTGTCAACTCTTACCTTCAAATAAATTCAGAATCCAGACCCTTCTCATGACCCTGGCTGCTACTATCCCAGAACAGGCCACTATCATCTTTCACCAGGACACTTGCTGTCACCTCTTATCTGGTCTCTGTACCTCCCGTCTGCTATTCTACAGTCTAACCTTGACGCTGCACAAGAGTGACCAATGCTCACGTTGCTCTTCTGTTGAAAACCCTCTGACTGCTTCCCATTTCACTCCCAGAAACGTCCCTGCAGCTCTGCACCCCTATAGGCAACCAGCTGCCTCTATGCCCTCATTGCCTCCTGTTCTCCCATCTCACCCATACTGCTCCAGTCACCCCAGACAGCTCCCTGCTCTTCAAATATGCCAAGCATAGCCCCCTCAGAACCTTTGCACTTACTGTTCCCTCTGCCTGGAATGTTCTGCCCCCACCCCATACCTGTAGGCTCACTCTGCTCAAATATCACCTCAGAAGAGAGAAGCCTTCTCTGAGAACACTGTATAAAATGGCAAACCACTCAGTCTCATCATTACCTCTTCCCCTTTACCCTCCTTTATATTTCTTCATAATTCCTATTACCACTTGATATATTCTATATCTATTTGGCTGGAGTTTTTTTTTTTACAGCCTGCTGATTTTCCCTGTTAGAATGTAAGTTCCTTGATAGCAAGGACTTTGTTTTACTCACTGTTGAACTCCCAGCACCTAGGATGGTGCCTGTCATGTGATACACACTTAAGATTGATTGATTAATTGAAGGAAAGAATGAATAAGTTAAAGAATGACATTGGCACATCATGAAGGTTTACTAACAACAGAAATGTGGGAATAGAGCCTTCATATACACTATACAGTTGACCCTTGAACAACACAGGTTTGAACTGCGTGGGTCCACTTACGCGTAGATTTTTTTCAATATATTGGAAATATTGGGGGAGGTTTGTGACAATTTGAAAAAACTCACAGATGAATCACAAAGCCTAGAAATACTGAAAAAATTAAGAAAAAGGTATGTCATGAATGCGTAAAATATATGTAGATACTAGTCTATTTTATTATTTACTACCATCAAATATACAAAAATCTATTTTAAAATTTATCAAAACTTGCACACATAAACACAGACCATACATGGCACCATTCGCAATCAAGAGAAATGTAAATAAATGTAAAGATGCAGTATTAAATCATAACAGCAGAAACTTAATTGTAGTATATACTGTACTACTGCAATAACTTTGTAGCCACCTCCTGTTGCTATTGTGATGAGCTCAGGTGTTTCAACTATCTGCTTAATATGTCATGTGATGCTAATCATCTCTGCAAGAGCAGTTCATCCCTCCAGTAAATTTTGTGTCTCAGTAAAAAGTGATCTCTTGCAGTTCTCACATATTTTCCATCGTGTTTAGTAAACCTGAATAACACACAGGACCCATACAAAAGTGTCACCAGTGATGCTGGAAATGCTCCCAAGGAGGAGAAAAAAGTCATGGCATTACAAGAAAAAGTTGATATGTACAATAGATTGAGGTCTGCTAGCTGCAGTTGCCTGTCTTTTCAAGATAAGTGAATCCAGCATGAGGACTGTTATTTAAAAAAAGAAAATTTGTGAAGCCATCGCTGTAGCTATGCCAGCAGGCATGAAAATCTTGCACTTTTTGTGAAATACCTTTTTATCTTGTATTGAAAATGCAGCTTTTATGTGTGTGCAGAATTGCTATAAGAAAGGCATAGTTATAGACTAACATGACTTGAGAAAAAGTGAAGTCATTACACGACAACTTAAAGCAAAAGAAAAGTGAGGAAGATTGTAATGCCAGAGAAGGATGGTTTGATAATTTTAGAAAGAGATTTGTCTTTTAAAATGTCAAGATAGGGACTTCTCTGGTGGCGCAGTGGTTAAGAATCCGCCTGCCAACACAGGGGACACGGGTTCAAGCCCTGGTCCGGGAAGATCCCACATGCCGTGGAGCGACTAAGCCTGCGCGCCACAACTACTGAGCCTGTGCTCTAGAGCCCGCGAGCCACAACTACTGAGCCCGCGTGCCACAACTACTGAAGCCTGCGCACCTAGGGCCTGTGCTCTGCAACAAGAGAAGCCACCGCAATGAGAAGCCCGCACAGCACAACGAAGAGTAGCCCCCGCTCACCATTAACTAGAGAAAGCCTGTGCGCAGCAACGAAGACCCAATGGAGCCAAAAATAAATTAATTAATTAAAAAAAAAATGTCAAGATAATGGGAGGAGCAGCTTCTGCTGACCAAGAGGCAGCAGACAAAGTTCCAAGACACGATTAAGACAATCATTGAAGAGAAAGGATACCTGCTTGAACAGGTGTTTAATGCAAACAAAAGTGCCCTATTCTAGAGGGGAAAAAAAGGCCACAAAGGACATTTATTAGTAAAGAAGAGAATTGAGCACCAGAATTTAAGGCAGGAAGGCATAGGCTAACTCTACTGTTGTGTGTAAATGCAGTCAGGTTTATGATTAGGACTGCCCTTATCTATAAAGCTGCTAACCCCAAGCCTTGAAGGGAAAAGATGAATACCAGCTGCCAGTCTTTTGGTTGTACAACAAGAAGGCCTGGACAATAAGAACCCTTTTTCTGGATTGGTTCCTTCCATGCCTTGTCCCTAAAATCAGGAAGTTTCTTGCCAGTAAGGGACTGTTTTTAAAGTTCTTTTGATATTGGATAATGCCCCTGGCCACCCAGAACCCATGATTTCAACACAAAGCGCTGAAGTGCTCTATGGAAGGAATTGTCAGTGCTATGGAAGAAAATAGAACATCAGGAAAGTCTGGAAGGATTACACCATTGAAGATGCCATTGTTGTTATAGGAAAAGCCGTGAAAGCCATCAAGCCTGAAACAATAAATTCCTGCTGGAGAAGACTGTGTCCAGATGTTGTGCGTGACTTCACAGGATTTATGACAGAGCCAGTCAAGGAAATCATGAAAGAGATTGTGGATGTGGCAAAAAAAATAAAAATAAAAAGTAGGGGGTGAAGGGTTTCAAGAGAAAGATCTTGGAGAAATTCAAGAGCTAATAGAGGGAGGGCTTCCCTGGTGGCGCAGTGGTTAAGAATCCGCCAGCCAATGCAGGGGACATGGGTTCGAGCCCTGGTCCAGGAAGATCCCACATGCTGCAGAGCAACTAAACCCGTCTGCCAGATCTACTGAGCCTCCGCTCTACAGCTCACGAGCCACAACTACTGAGCCCACGTGCCACAACTCCTGAAGCCCACATGCCACAACTACTGAAGCCCGCATACCTAGAACCCGTGCTCCACAACAAGAGAAGCCACTGTAATGAGAAGCCTACGTACCGCAATGAAGAGTAGCCCCCGCTCGCCGCAACTAGAGGAAGACCCAACACAGCCAAAAAAAAAAAAGAGCTTAACAGAGGGAATCCCTGGCCGTCCAGTGGTTAGGACTCTGTGCTTTCACTGCAGGGGGCAAGGGTTCGATCCCTGGTCTGGGAACTAAGACCCCGCATGTCACCCACAGCACGGCCAAACACACACACACACACACACACACAAAAGAGCTAATAGACACCACACCAGAGGAATTAACAGAAGACAACTTGATGGAGATGAGTGCTTCTGAACCTGTGCAAGATGATGAGGAAGAAGACATAGAAGAAGCAGTGCCAGAAAACAAAGTGACATTAGACAATCTGGCAGAAGGGTTCCAATTATTTAAGACTGATTTTGACTTATTTTATAACATGGACCCTTCTATGATACAGGCACTGAAACTAAAGCAAATGATGGAAGAAGAATTGGTACTGTATAGAAACATTTTTAGAGAAATGAAAAAGCAAAAACGTCAGACAGAAATTACAATGTATTTCCATAAAGTCACACTACATGTACCTGCCTCTTCAGCCTCCCCTTCATCTCCTCCACCTCTTCTGCCTCTGCCACCCCCGAGACAGCAAGACCAAGCTTCCTCTTCCTCCGCTTCCTCAGCCCACTCAATGTGAAGATGACGAGGATGAAGACCTTTATGATGATCCACTTCCCCTTAATGAATAGTAAATTATCATCATGACCTACCATCAATAGATTTATCTGTTGTGTGTGTGTGTGTGTCTTCGTGTGAAAATCTAAAAACTGCATGGCAAGAACTGTATGAGAAGTTTTTGTGTCATCATCATCATCATTGCTTAAGTACTTGTCATGTAGAACATCATGTGTAACACTTGTACTGAAGTGGATAGCCCATCCTTACATAGGTATAAAGTGAGTGATATTTACAGTAATATAAAATTAATAATGTGTTAGTTTTCTTACTATTTGCTAACTTTGCTTTCAAAGAATTACATTACTGTACAGTATGCCTCTTTCTCTCATATTTGGAGAAACTGTCTATCAGCCTGTCATCACAGGTAAGTGGGTTTTTTTATGTAACAATGTTTCCAATACTGTAGTATGAATATGACTGTAATGTTGTATACCATAAAAATTTTATAATGATTCATTCATTAGTATATAGGCTAGGTTCCATGAAATAATCATATTGCTGCTTCTTTTTCATTATCAATGTATGATTCATTATACTTGTAAATAAATATGAATTTCTTTTTCACATTATCTTTTCATTTTTGATGTCTAGTGTTAGGGATACAAATAACATCTACAATATTTTGTATCATAGAAGACAATATTGATGTAGTTACCAATAGACAGTTCATCTTACAAACAGATGATGTAAACTTATGGTATTGATGAGTATAGTACAGTACTGTAAATATATTTTCTCTTCCTTATGATTTTCTTAATAACATTTTCTTTTCTCTAGCTTACTCACTCTATTATAAGAATACAGTGTAGAATCATACAACATACAAAATATGTGTTAATCTACTGTTTATGCTGTCAGTATGGCCTCCAGTTAACTACTAATAATTTATTAGTAGTTAAGTTTGAGGGGAATCAAAAGTTTCATGTGGATTTTCAACTACATGGTGGGTTGGTGCCCCTAACTCCCTCGTTGTTCAAGGGTCAACTGTACTTATATCTGTATCATGTTCAGTACTGCTACACCAATTACAGTCCCCTCAACTCACAATTAACATCAATAAAAATAATTTAGGTAGCTATATATGTGATGCTTTCTGATCATGTTTATTTATTCAACAACTATGATATTTGAACTGATCTGATTTTACCCTCCTATCAAATTCAAGAACCTAAAACATTATTTAAATCTCCTCTTCCAATTGCCTCCTTCTACCATCTCCTTTAACAAAACTAATTATGCTCACAAATACCCTATGCAAATAAACTCCTCTTATTTTTTTCTCTTCAACATAGAAAAACATTCCTGACATGGTTTGACTCCAATAGAAAGAAACAAAATGGTCGGAGGTGGGGTAACTCATAACTTGAAAATCAAAAGTGATCCATCTTCTTCCCTATCAGGGGTTTGATGAAAGATACCAGTGGAGACAAACTTGACTACATTTCCTACATGGATGACCTCGCTGCCTGCATAGGCACGAAGCCCAATGTCCCACTTCTGTTCCTCAAGGATCCCAGACTAGCTTGGGAAGTTTTCTTTGGACCATGTACTCCTTACCAGTATCGCCTAATGGGCCCTGGAAAATGGGATGGAGCCAGAAATGCCATCCTGACCCAGTGGGACAGGACACTGAAACCCTTAAAAACTCGAATAGTTCCCTATTCCTCCAAGCCTGCCTCCATGTCACATTATTTGAAAGCTTGGGGGGCACCTATCCTGCTCGCCTCCCTTCTACTGATCTGTAAATCTTCACTTTTTTTTGAAATTGGTGCCAGAAGAACTATGGGACAGAATTTCTCCTTACTTAATAAGTATTTGGCGAGGATAAATCTGCTTGGTTATGAGGGTTGTACCAAGTCATATTAATTCTATTCCCAAATATCTTGTGTTTTTCACTTCTCCTCTCCATCATAACTGTTATCATCCAAGGTTAGGTCTAATCATCTCTTATCTGAATTATTGTACTATCTTTCTCTCTAGTCTCAGTATCCCCCTTTTTTGCCTCCTTTACCTAAGCAATTATTCTAAAATAAAAAATATTGTCATTGTTTCCATCAAGATCCTGGCAGGAATAAGATAGAACTCAAATTAGGTAATTTAATATAAAGATTATGTCAAGTGGTTTGGGCAGAGTGTAGGGAAATCATAAGTAGAATGAAATTCTCCCAGACTAGTAACAGTGAGGTGCTTCTACCATCCGTAGGCCTAATGAGGCAAGGCGAGAAAACAATTATGAATGAGAGGGAGGGAGAGAGAGAGAGAGAGATTATGTAGAGAGGGCCACCTCTCAAGAACTATGACCTCCAGCTGACCAATGAAGGCAGTCCATGGTGACCCCAAAAGTACTAGGGAAATTAATTGCCGAATCTTAGGCTCTTCCCTCCCGCTGATCATCTGCCCATGCTCCCCAGTTGCCTAACCCAACCAAAATTTAGAGGGCAAGGTTACTGACTATTGTGGATTTAATTGCACCCCCCCAACCAAAAGATATATTCAAGTCGTAACCCCTGGTATCTGTGAATGTGACCTTACTTGGAAGTAGGATCTTTGCAAATGTATATAAGTTAAGATGAGATCATACTGAAGTAGGGTGAGCTAGATCCAATATAAAAAGAGGATCCTTATAAAAAGAGGATAAGACACACAGAGACACAGTCACAGTGGAGAATGCCATGTGAAGACAGGCAGAGATTGGAGTGCTGTATCTACAAACTAAGGATCGCCAAGCAAGCAAACACTGGAAGGTAAGAGAGAGGCACAGATCAGATTCTCCCTCAAAAGCTCCAGAGGGAGCAACCCTGCCAACAATTCCAGACTCCTAGCCTCCAGAACTGTGAAAGAATAAGCCACCCACTCTGTGGTACTTTGCTATAGCAATCCTAGGTTACCAATACACCAACTGATGTTTTCCGTGGAGGTGAGCCACCTAAGCCACAGAGCAAAGCAAAGATGATGGGGAGTGTGTAGGAAAAGGCAACCAGAAAGGATCCAGAGCAGACATGTTGCTTTCCAATGTAAAAGTCCTTCAAAGTTTGTCCCTTGATTAGAGATAATAAATTCCTTAGCCTGGAAGAGGAGACTCTTCATGACCTGAGTCCCTTTACCCAGGTCACCAGAATCCTGTCCTACAGCTACCCCTCCACTTCAAACCCTGCCATCTAGTACTACCAGACTATGGACTCTTCTGTACCTCCTCACTTTGGCACAAGCTGTTGCCTCTTCCAGCCCCTCGAATCCATACCTGACTGTCTTTCTAGAGAGACCTTGATCATCTCCCTCTGTGAAGCCTTCCCTGAATCCCCAAAGCAGAGTTGACTGCCCCTTCGTAATGACTGTGCCTCATGTACTACTCTGTCATTGTTCTGTTCTTACTATAGTATAATTTTCTTTTTGTGTCTGTCTCCTAATGAATGGTGAGTTCTTGAGAGGAACCATGTCCTGTTCAGCTAAAACACGGCCTGATAAAAAGACTGCAAAATAAATATGTGATGACTGAACGGTGACCTCACTGGCTGACATTCCTTGTCTCTCCTCCTCTACCCACATTCTTTTCTTCTGCCAACTTGATAAATTACCTCAGATTACCTCAGCTCTGCAAATGAACAAGGACAGTCCACCAACACCTATTTTACAGACAGTCTGTGTGGCAATCAGAATAAATAAAACTAATCCATAACTGGGAGCCAGTGTACTGGTTGAAAGTGCTAACTCTAGAATTCAACCTGGATTATAATCCCAGCTCTGCCATTAGCTGTAAGGCCGTGGCCGAGTTACTTAGCCTCTCTGAGCCTCAAGTGTCCTCAGCTGGAAAATGAGGAGAAAAGAATAGTATCACCCACCTCAAAAGTAAACATTAAGTGAGACAATATAGGGTGTTACTTATACAGTAAATTACCTATTAACAGCTGAGGAGTCTGAGGACATTTTTAATTCTCTGAATTAAAGGATTTGAAAACGATTGCCTGTTGCCTAATCAGAGAGTATGGCCTTTGCTCTCTGTGGATTGTCTGGTAGCACTTTCCAGCTAGGATCACTCTTTTGTCCTTGTGCCCCACCCCTGCCCAAACCTTGAGGTCTGTTGCCACCACCATCACTGCCACTATCACTGCACCACCCTCATGCTTCTCAGATGGACCTTTCAGGATGCAGCAAGCAAATAATAGCAAAGGAAGAATTATTCTCAATCATTAAGAGTGGATCTCCTGTCAGAAGAACCTAGGGGCAAGACGGGAATAAAGATGCAGACCTACTAGAGAACGGACTTGAGGATACAGGGAGGGGGAAGGGTAAGCTGGGACAAAGTGAGAGAGTGGCATGGACATATATACACTACCAAACGTAAAATAGATAGCTAGTGGGAAGCAGCCGCATAGCACGGAGAGATCAGCTCGGTGCTTTGTGACCACCTAGAGGGGTGGGATAGGGAGGGTGGGAGGGAGGGAGATGCAAGGGGGAAGAGATATGGGGACATATGTACATGTATAACTGATTCACTTTGTTATAAAGCAGAAACTGACACACCATTGTAAAGCAATTATACTCTAATAAAGATGTTAAAAAAATAATAATAAAAAAAAGAGTGGACCTCCTGGGCTTCCCTGGTGGCGCAGTGGTTGAGAGTCTGCCTGCCAATGCAGGGGACACGGGTTCGAGCCCTGGTCTGGGAAGATCCCACATGCCACGGAGCAACTGGGCCCGTGAGCCACAACTACTGAGCCTGCGCGTCTGGAGCCTGTGCTCTGCAACAAGAGAGGCCGCGATGGTGAGAGGCCCGCACACCGTGATGAAGAGTGGCCCCCACTTGCCACAACTAGAGAAAGCCCTCGCACAGGAAAGAAGACCGAACACAGCCAAAAATAAATAAATAAATAAATAAATAAAGAGTGGACCTCCTGATATAACTTGTTGATGTGCCTCTAGGTTTTAATTGGCAACAACCCCCAGTCAGAGAAGCACCTAATTCCAAATCTTCAAAACCAACTAAAGCTGACCAACAGGAGCAGTGTTGCTGGAGGATGGAGGAAACAAGAAGTGCCCACTGCAGAGCCTCCCATCAAGCCTCTTGGATAGCCTCAACCACCAGAGGGCAGACAGCAGAAGCAAGAAAAGCTACAATCCTGCAGCCTGTGGACCAAAAACCACAGTTACAGAAAGATAGACAAGATGAAAAGGCAGAGGGCTATGTACCAGATGAAGGAACAAGAAAAAACCCCAGAAAAACAACTAAATGAAGTGGAGATAGGCAACCTTCCAGAAAAAGAATTGAGAATAATGATAGTGAAGATGATCCAGGACCTCGGAATAAGAATGGAGGCAAAGATCAGGAAGATGCAAGAAGTGATTAACAAAGACCTAGAAGAATTAAAGAACAAACAAACAGAGATGACCAATACAATAACTGAAATGAAAACTACACTAGAAGGAATCAATAGCAGAATAACTGAGGCAGAAGAACGGATAAGTGACCTGGAAGACAGAATGGTGGAATTCACTGCTGTGGAACAGACTAAAGAAAAAAGAATGAAAACAAATGAAGACAGCCTAAGAGACCTCTGGGACAACATTAAACGCAACAACATTCGCATTATAGGGGTCCCAGAAGGAGAAGAGAGAGAGAAAGGATCAGAGAAAATATTTGAAGAGATTATAGTCGAAAACTTACCTAACATGGGAAAGGAAATAGCCACCCAAGTCCAGGAAGCGCAGAGAGTCCCATACAGGATAAACCCAAGGAGAAACACGCCGAGACACATAGTAATCAAAGTGGCAAAAATTAAAGACAAAGAAAAATTATTCAAAGCAGCAAGGGAAAAACGACAAATAACATACAATGGAACTCCCATAAGGTTAACAGCTGATTTCTCAGCAGAAACTCTGCAAGCCAGAAGGGAGTGGCATGATATACTTAAAGTGATGAAAGGGAAGAACCTACAACCAAGATTACTCTACCCGGCAAGGATCTCATTTAGATTTGATGGAGAAATCAAAAGCTTTACAGACAAGCAAAGGCTAAGAGAATTCAGCACCACCAAACCAGCTCAACAACAAATGCTAAAGGAACTTCTCTAAGTGGGAAACACAAGAGAAGAAAAGGACCTACAAAAACAAACCCAAAACAATTAAGAAAATGGTCATAGGAACATACATAACGATAATTACCTTGAACGTGAATGGATTAAATGCCCCAACCAAAAGACAGACTGGCTGAATGGATACAAAAACAAGACCCATATATATGCTGTCTACAAGAGACCCACTTTAGACCTAGGGACACATGCAGACTGAAAGTGAGGGGATGGAAAAAGATATTCCATGCAAATGGAAATCAAAAGAAAGCTGGAGTAGCTATATTCATATCGGATAAAATAGACTTTAAAATAAAGAATGTTACAAGAGACAAGGAAGGACACTACATAATGATCAAGGGATCAATCCAAGAAGACGATATAACAATTATAAATATATATGCACCCAACATAGGAGCACCTCAATACATAAGGCAACTGCTAACAGCTATAAAAGAGGAAATCGACAGTAACACAATAATAGTGGGGGACTTTAACACCTCACTTACACCAATGGACAGATCATCCAAAATGAAAATAAATAAGGAAACAGAAGTTTTAAATGACACAATAGACCAGATAGATTTAATTGATATTTATAGGACATTCCATCCAAAAACAGCAGATTACACGTTCTTCTCAAGTGCGCACGGAACATTCTCCAGGATAGATCACATCTTGGGTCACAAATCAAGCCTCAGTAAATTTAAGAAAATTAAAATCATATCAAGCATCTTTTCTGACCACAACGCTATGAGATTAGAAATGAATTACAGGGAAAAAAACGTAAAAAAGACAAACACATGGAGGCTAAACAATACGTTACTAAATAACCAAGAGATCACTGAAGAAATCAAAGAGGAAATAAAAAAATACCTAGAGACAAATGACAATGAAAACACGACGACCCAAAACCTATGGGATGCAGCGAAAGCAGTTCTAAGAGGGAAGTTTATAGCTATACAAGCCTATCTCAAGAAACAAGAAAAATCTCAAGTAAACAATCTAACCTTACACCTAAAGAAACTAGAGAAAGAAGAACAAACAAAACCCAAAGTTAGCAGAAGGCAAGAAATCATAAAGATCAGAGCAGAAATAAATGAAATAGAAACAAAGAAAACAATAGCAAAGATCAATAAAACTAAAAGTTGGTTCTTTGAGAAGATAAACAAAATTGATAAGCCATTAGCCAGACTCATCAAGAAAAAGAGGGAGAGGACTCAAATCAATAAAATCAGAAATGAAAAAGGAGAAGTTACAACAGACACCGCAAAAATACAAAGCATCCTAAGAGACTACTACAAGCAACTTTATGCCAATAAAATGGACAACCTGGAAGAAATGGACACATTTTTAGAAAGGTATAACCTTCCAAGACTAAACCAGGAAGAAATAGAAAATATGAACAGACCAATCACAAGTAATGAAATTGAAACTGTGATTAAAAATCTTCCAAGAAACAAAAGTCCAGGACCAGATGGCTTCACAGGTGAATTCTATCAAACATTTAGAGAAGAGCTAACACCTATCCTTCTCAAACTCTTCCAAAAAATTGCAGAGGAAGGAACACTCCCAAACTCATTCTATGAGGCCACCATCACCCTCATACCAAAACCAGACAAAGACACTACAGAAAAAGAAAATTACAGACCAATATCACTGATGAATATAGATGCAAAAATCCTCCACAAAATACTAGCAAACAGAATCCAACAACACATTAAAAGGATCATACACCACGATCAAGTGGGATTTATCCCAGGGATGCAAGGATTCTTCAATATACGCAAATCAATCAATGTGATACACCATATTAACAAATTGAAGAATAAAAACCATATGATCATCTCAATAGATGCAGAAAAAGCTTTCGACAAAATTCAACACCCATTTATGATAAAAACTCTCCAGAAAGTGGGCATAGAGGGAACCTACCTCAACATAATAAAGGCCATATATGACAAACCCACAGCAAACATCATTCTCAATGGTGAAAAACTGAAAGCATTTCCTCTAAGATCAGGAACGAGACAAGGATGTCCACTCTCAGCACTATTATTCAACATAGTTCTGGAAGTCCTAGCCACAGCAATCAGAGAAGAAAAAGAAATAAAAGGAATACAAATTGGAAAAGAAGAAGTAAAACTGTCACTGTTTGCAGATGACATGATACTATACATAGAGAATCCTAAAACTGCCACCAGAAAACTGCTAGAGCTAATTAATGAATATGGTAAAGTTGCAGGATACAAAATTAATGCACAGAAATCTCTTGCATTCCTATACACTAATGATGAAAAATCTGAAAGAGAAATTATGGAAACACTCCCATTTACCATTGCAACAAAAAGAATAAAATACCTAGGAATAAACCTACCTAGGAAAAAAAAAAAGAAGTGCCCACCAAACTGAGAAGGCATCTTGAGACTGAAAAATAAGGCAGGCAGCTCCATATAATCAATGGATCAGTTTATTATAGGGTAACTTACTCACAGGGTGGGATCTGAATCAGGCAGACAACGATCCGGAAGCATTCACAGCTGCACTCCATACCACCAAGGGGCCTTTGGAACAATTTTATAGTTTACCTAGGGTTATGGGGGGGTACGTGCTTAGATAAAGGACATGCATTCCTAAGCTAAGATTTATGAACAGGTTAACTAGTCTCATGAGCACCAGAATATGTCAGAGAAGGTTTTCATTATTGTTTGGGGACTAACGGAGCATAGAGGCCACCTGGTCCTAGTGATTATTAAACAGTATCTATTAACTACAAAGCCCTTGACAACAGAGAAGTGATTCACTGCACAGTACAGTCCTGGGTAGGGTCAGTGAAAGGACAGCAGAAATTGTAAGGGCCCAAGATGACACCAGTTCTGGCTAACAGCCATATACTTATCATATTTAAGCTATCTATACCCAAGTTCTTGAAGGAGAAAACAAAACTTAGATGTCTTTATTACCTCATTATTTTTAGTGTTGCTATCTTTTTCCATGTAGTGATCTTTAGATGAGAAATCAAAGACTCATAGAAGTTAAGTAATTTGCCCTGATTCACACAGCAAGTAGAGGCAGAACAGGGATTTGAACCCATACAGATGTAAGGCTAAAGCCCAGGCTGCCTCACTAGTTGCCTTGGGAAGCAACTCCTCTATTTGCCGCTTACCACCTCAATTTGCTTGTCGATGAAGCCCAAAGCTGGACACCTCCTCCTCCAGGAAGCCTTTGTCTTCCTGCTGTTTTCCTTCCTCTACACCTTGAATAGACTTCTAAACATTGTCCCAGTTCTCAAAGAACAAGTGATACCAGGAAAAGGCTACTGCGTAGGAATCGTTTTAACTGGGAATCAAATTTTCATGGTAAATAGTTGGGGAAATATCAGGTTTTATCAAGATATCAACTTGAGGGGCTTCCCTGGTGGCACAGTGGTTGGGAATTCACCTGCCAATGCAGGGGACACAGGTTCAATCCCTGGTCCGGGAAGATCCCACATGCCGCAGAGCAACTTAACCTGTGTGCCACAGCTACTGAGCCTGCGTTCTAGAGTCCACGAGCCACAACTACTGAGCCTGTGTGCCACAACTACTGAAGTCCGCGTGCCTAGAGCCCATGCTCCACAACAAGAGAAGCCACCGCAATGAGAAGCCCGCGCACCGCAACGAAGAGTAGATCCCGCTCGCCGCAACTAGAGAAAGCCTGCACGCAGCAACGAAGACCCGACGCAGCCAAAAATAAATAAATAAATTTATAAAAAAGAAAAAATATATCAACTTGAGAAATGAAATAGATTATGAAAGTGTTTGCTTTGTCTTTTATTGAAATTTTAATTATAATTGCAACTATGTACGAATGGGAATTACCTCATTATCTGAAAATTTACATAACAGCAAATAAAACATCCTCCACCTCATACATTCTCATAACAGTGTACATGGAATTTAATTTCAGGAATCCTCAAATCCTGATAGTGGAGATACTGGGATCTGCTTTAAGAAACTCAGCCCAGCTCTAGTCTGACCATTCCCGATCAAGTATTTCTGATCAGATCTCACACACAGGGAAGGACCGACCAATCAAGTGACTGACCTGTTGTGCTGCAGTTCAATGGGAGAGGTTGGAAAATCCAGCTAGGGCTCTGACTTGGGCCTTTAAAATGGTCATGGTTCCAGGTGACGCTGAAAGAGTCTCCCTCAGAAGGGGCAGCGCGGATTCTCTCCATCTCCTCGGTTGAGAATGAAACACAGGTCCCAAGGATGATTCATAATCCTATAACATTTAGAAATATTATTAAAGTCATTTTATCTTCTATCACTTATCATATAATTCAGTTTTTAAACATAAAATTATAATTTAAATGAAAACTACAGTATTGAGAAGCATTATGAGGCAAACCACATTTCACAAGTTCTTTCAAGGAAATTAAAAATAAACCAGCTATAAAAGTCTCTTGTTCAACAATAAAATGTGTTCAAAGCTCAGCATTACAATTAGATACTACTGTTATGCAATTTCTGAAGATTTATCTCTCCAAAGGAAATCTTTCAAGTGAATGGGGGAAGTCACTTTTAAAAAAGGACTAAGCTTCAGAGATTGCATTTTCTAGTTGAATAACAGTATGTACATATAATTACTTAAGATGAAATAAATAAGCTCAAAAACATTATTTTCTTGTACTCCTCTTATGCATACAAGTTCTAACACCCTCTCCACATTGAGCTCACTATAGCTCTTCAAGCCAACTCTTTGAGTCTCCATAGGAGTAGTAATCAGAGCACCTACCATTCACTCTGTAGGACAGAAACAGAACTATATTCACACCCACACATCCATTACACTCATTTGACCTCACTTTACTTGTACCAGGCAATCTGGCCTCCCTCAGCCACCCTCAGTTAACTTTCAGGTACCTGGCAGGTGAAAAACAGGCAAAAAATCGGATGGAATGGTTCACTGGCAGCAGCCAAAACAGTAACAGACAAAAGCAGAAAAGAGGAGCAACCAAGAAGGAAGACAAAGAGAGGCAGGAGCTCCAACCAGAACAGCAGAGTTCTCTAGAGTGGTGTGGGAGAATTAAACCACTCCCAATAACCTTTATTGGCATTTTTGGAAATTTTGAGTTTTATTTTATTAATTTTTTTATACAGCAGGTTCTCATTAGTTATCCATTTTATACATATTAGTGTAAACATGTCAATCCCAATCTCCCAATTCATCCCACCACCACCACCACCACCCCCCACTTTCCCCACTTGGTGTCCATATGCTTGTTCTCTACATCTGTGTCTCTATTTCTGCCCTGCAAACTGGTTCATCTGTACCATTTTTCTAGATTGCACATATATGCATTAATATAAAATATTTGTTTTTCTCTTTCTGACTTACTTCACTCTGTATGACAGTCTCTAGATCCATCCACGTCTCTACAAATGACCCAATTTTGTTCCCTTTTATGGCTGAGTAATATTCCATTGTATACATGTACCACATCTTCTTTATCCATTCGTCGGTCGATGGGCATTTAGGTTGCTTCCGTGACCTGGCTATTGTAAATAGTGCTGCAATGAACAGTGGGGTGCATGTGTCTTTTTGAATTATGGTTTTCTCTGGGTATATGCCCAGTAGTGGGATTGCTGGGTCATATGGTAATTCTATTTTTAGTTTTTTAAGGAACCTCCATACTGTTCTCCATAGTGGCTGTATCAACTTACATTCCCACCAACAGTGCAAGAGGGTTCCCTTTTCTCCACACCCTCTCCAGCATTTGTTTGTAGATTTTCTGATGATGCCCATTCTAACTGGTGTGAGGTGATACCTCATTGTTGTTTTGATTTGCATTTCTCTAATAATTAGTGATGTTGAGCAGCTTTTCATGTGCTTCTTGGCCATCTCTATGTCTTCTTTGGAGAAATGTCTATTTAGGTCTTCTGCCCATTTTTGGATTGGGTTGTTTGTTTTTTTAATATTGAGCTGCATGCGCTGTTTATACATTTTGGAAACTAATCCTTTGTCCATTGATTCCTTTGCAAATATTTTCTCCCATTCTGACGATGTCCTTTCATCTTGTTTGTAGTTTCCTTTGCTTTGCAAAAGGTTTTAAGTTTCATTAGGTCCCATTTGTTTATTTTTGTTTTCATTTCCATTACTCTAGGAGGTGGGTCACAAAAGATCTTGCCGTGATTTATGTCAAAGAGTATTCTTCCTATGTTTTCCTCTAAGAGTTTTATAGTGTCCATTCTCACATTTAGTTCTCTAATCCATTTTGAGTTTATTTTTGTGTATGGTGTTAGAGAGTGTTCTAATTTCATTCTTTTCCATGTAGCTGTCCGGTTTTCCCAGCACCACTTATTGAAGAGACTGTCTTTTCTCCATTGTATATCCTTGCCTCCTTTGTCATAGATTAGTTGACCATAGGTGCATGGCTTTATCTCTGGGCTTTCTATCCTGTTCCATTGATCTACATTTCTCTTTCTGTGCCAGTACCATATTGTCTTGATTACTGTAGCTTTGTAGTATAGTCTGAAGACAGGGAGTCTGATTCCTCCAGCTCTTTTTATTTCCCTCAAGACTGCTTGGGCTATTCGGGGTCTTTTGTGTCACCATACAAATTTTAAGATTTTTTGTTCTAGTTCTGTAAAAAATACCACTGGTAATTTAATAGGGATTGCACTGAATCTGTAGATTGCTTTGGGGAGTATAGTCATTTTCACAATATTGATTCTTCCAATCCAAGAACGTGGTATATCTCTCCATCTGTTTGTGTCGTCTTTGATTTCTTTCATCAGTGTCTTATCGTTTTCTGAATACAGGGCTTTTACCTCCTTAGGTAGGTTTATTCCTAGGTAGTTCATTCCTTTTGTTGCAATGGTGAATGGGATTGTTTCCTTAATTTCTCTTTTGGGTATTTCGTTGTTAGTGTATAGGAATGCAAGAGATTTCTCTGCACTAATTTTGTATCCTGCAACTTTACCAAATTCATTGATTAGTTCTAGTAGTTTTCTGGTGGCATCTTTAGGATTCTCTATGTATAGTATCATGTCATCTGCAAACAGTGACAGTTTTACTTCTTCTTTTCCAATTTGTATTCCTTTTATTTCTTTTTCTTCTCTGATTGCCATGGCTAGGACTTCCAAAACTATGTTGAATAAGAGTAGTGAGAGTGGACATCCTTGTCTTGTTCCTGATCTTAGAGGAAATGTTTTCAGTTTTTCACCATTGAGAATGATGTTTGCTGTGGGTTTGTCATATATGACCTTTATTATGTTCAGGTAGGTTCCTTCTATGCCCACTTTCTGGAGAGTTTTTATCATAAATGGGAGTTGAATTTTGTCAAAAGGTTTTTCTGTGTCTATTGAGATTATCTTATGTTAATATGGTGTATCACATTGATTGATTTGCATATATTGAAGAATCCTTGCATCCCTGGGACAAATCCCACTTGATCATGGTATATGATCCTTTTAATGTGTTGTTGGATTCTGTCTGCTAATGTTTCGTTGAGGATTTTTCCATCTATATTCATGAGTGATATTGGTCTGTAATTTTCTTTTTTTGTAGTATCTTTGTCTGGTTTTGGTATCAGGTGATGGTGGTCTCACAGAATGAGTTTGGAAGAGTTCCTTCCTCTGCAACTGTTTTGAAGAGTTTGAGAAAGATGGGTGTTACCTCTTCTCTAAATGTTTGATAGAATTCACCTGTGAAGCCATCTGGTCCTGGACTTCTGTTTGTTGGAAGATTTTAATCACAGTTTCAATTTCATTACTTGTGATTGGTCTGTTCATATTTTCTATTTCTTCCTGGTTCAGTCTTGGAAGGTTATACCTTTCTAAGAATTTGTCCATTTCTTCCAGGTTGTCATAGTGTTGCTTGTAGTAGTCTCTTATGATGCTTTGTATTTCTGCAGTGTAACTTCTCCTTTTTCATTTCTAATTTTATTGATTTGAGTCCTCTCCCTCTTTTTCTTGATGAGTCTGGCTAAATGTTTATCGGTTTTGTTTATCTTCTCAAAGAACCAGCTTTTAGTTTTATTGATCTTTGCTATTGTTTTCTTTGTTTCTATTTCAATTATTTCTGCTCTGATCTTTATGATTTCTTTCCTTCTACTAACTTTGGGTTTTATTTGTTCTTCTTTCTCTAGTTCCTTTAGGTGTAAGATTTGATTATTTGAGATTTTTCTTGTTTCTTGAGGTAGGCTTGTATTGCTATAAACTTCTCTCTTAGAACTGCTTTTGCTGCATCCCATAGGTTTTGGATCGTCGTGTATTCATTGTAATTTGTCTCTAGGTATTTTTTGATTTCCTCTTTGATTTCTTCAATGATCTCTTGGCTATTTAGTAACGTGTTATTTAGCATCCATGTGTTTGTGTTTTTTACGTTTTTTTCCCTGTAATCTCATAGTGCTGTGGTTGGAAAAGATGCTTGATATGATTTCAATTTTCTTAAACTTACTGAGGCTTGATTTGTGACCCAAGATGTGATCTATCCTGGGAAATGTTCCATGTGCATTTGAGAAGAAAGTGAAATCTGCTGTTTTTGGATGGAATGTCCTATAAATATCAATTAAATCTATCTGGTCTATTGTGTCATTAAAAGCTTGTGTTTCCTTATTAATTTTCTGTCTGGATGATCTGTCCATTGGTGTAAGTGA
Organism: Balaenoptera ricei; assembly: GCF_028023285.1. Lineage (NCBI taxonomy): Eukaryota > Metazoa > Chordata > Mammalia > Artiodactyla > Balaenopteridae > Balaenoptera > Balaenoptera ricei. Next base: position 133,503,378 of record NC_082639.1, read on the forward strand.
GGTGTTAAATTCCCCCACTATTATTGTGTTACTGTTGATTTCCTCTTTAATAGCTGTTAGCAGTTGCCTTATGTATTGAGATGCTCCTATGTTGGGTGCATATATATTTATAATTGTTATATCTTCTTCTTGGATTGATCCCTTAATCATTATGTAGGGTCCTTCCTTGTCTCTTGTAACATTCTTTGTTTTAAAGTCTATTTTATCTGATATGAGTATTGCTACTCCAGCTTTCTTTTGATTTCCATTTGCATGGAATATCTTTTTCCATCCCCTCACTTTCAGTCTGTATGTGTCCCTAGGTCTGAAGTGGGTCTCTTGTAGACAGCATGTATATAGGTCTTGTTTTTGTATCCATTCAGCGAGCCTGTGTCTTTTGGTTGGAACATTTAATCCATTCACGTTTAAGGTAATTATTGATATGTATGTTCCTATGACCATTTTCTTAATTGTTTTGGGTTTGTTTTTGTAGGTCCTTTTCTTCTCTTGTGTTTCCCCCTTAGAGAAGTTCCTTTAGCATTTGTTGTAGAGCTGGTTTCATGGTGCTGAATTCTCTTAGCTTTTGCTTGTCTGTAAAACTTTTGATTTCTCCATTGAATCTGAATGAGATCCTTGCTTGGTAGAGTAATCTTGGTTGTAGGTGCTTCCCTTTCATGACTTTAAGTATATCATGCCACTCCCTTCTGGCTTGTAGAGTTTCTGCTGAGAAATCAGCTGTTAACCTTATGGGAGTTCCCTTGCATGTTATTTGTCATTCTTCCCTTGCTGCTTTCAATAATTTTTCTTTGTCTTTAATTTTTGCCAATTTGATTACTATGTTTCTTGGCGTGTTTCTCCTTGGGTTTATCCTGTATAGGACTCTCTGCGCTTCCTAGACTTGAGTGGCTATTTCCTTTCCCATGTTAGGGAAGTTTTTGACTATAATGTCTTCAAATATTTTCTCGGGTCCTTTCTCTCTCTCTTCTCCTTCTGGGGCCCCTGTAATGCGAATGTTGTTGTGTTTAATGTTGTCCCAGATGTCTCTTAGGCTGTCTTCATTTGTTTTCATTCTTTTTTCTTTATTCTGTTCTGCAGCAGTGAATTCCACCATTCTGTTTTCCAGGTCACTTATCCATTCTTCTGCCTCAGTTATTCTGCTATTGATTCCTTCTAATGTATTTTTCATTTCAGTTATTGTATCATTCGTCTCTGTTTGTTTGCTCTTTAATTCTTCTAGGTGTTTGTTCTTTAATTCTTCTAGGTCTTTGTTAAACATTTCTTGCATGTTCTCGATCTTTGCCTCCATTCTTTTTCCAAGGTCCTGGATCATCTTCACTATCATTATTCTGAATTCTTTTTCTGGAAGTTTGCCTATCTCCACTTCATTTAGTTTTTTTTCTGGGGTTTTATTTTGTTCCTTCATCTGATACAAAGTCCTCTGCCTTTTCATTTTGTCTACCTTTCTGTGAATGTCCACTCCCAATAACGTTTGAGAACACCACTAACTAGAAAGACAGAAAACCAGTCAACCACAGTAACACAGCTTTCTGGGTCCAATCAGCCAACGGTGCCCAAGTCTCTCCAGCAGTGGTTTGGGAGGAACACACTGAATTACAGCCTGGATTGTACTCAAGCCTAAATCATTTTTTTTTTTTTGGTTGGGGGGTGTTTTGTTTTGTTTTTTGGCCTCGCTGCATGACTTGTGGGATGTTAGTTCCCTGACCAGGGGTGAAACCCTGGCCCTGGCAGTGAAAGCACTGAGTCCTAACCCCTGGGCCGTCAAGGAATTCCTGGATTAAATCATCTTTTGCCTTTTGAGAGGAAATTTGGTTTCTGGAAGCAGCTAAACATCATTTAGAACTCAATATGGGTGTATGAGATGTAAAGACAAACTGAGAAATTTCATTTTGATTGAAAACAAAACATGATATAAATAATGAATCTGATTTGCTTTTGTTATTCCAAACAATGTGTCTGAAAAATGGAGAAAGAGCAAAAGAATGAAGAATGAAAACCTAAAAAGTGACCAGAACAGGAAGCTTTTATACTTCTTAGACAAAGAAAAAATAAATTTGTGAAGAGTTGACAAGGCAGAGGGGTTTGGGCTAGGGGTAGTAAATGGTGAAAAAGTAACCAGGAAGACAAGGGTTAGTTTGACATGGTTTGTAAGGTTTCTCAGCCCCAAATTTCCTATTTATGGTGATAAGAACGTCTTCCTTCCTCCTGGTACAGGGAGGGTACCTTTCACATGGAAGTTTTATGATCTGTTTCAGGGGAGAACTTGGGGTTGGGGGGTGTCATAGTGACTTTCCTGCTCCTGCTGTTGTCTCAAACTCTTTCAGCTTAAGATATTCAATATGCCAAGGTGCCATATTTTGGGGTAGCGTGCCCTGAACTCTGTCATCACATTTTGTGCCACGCATTAGTTAGAACACCACAGGTACACAGGATAGAATGAAAGTTTCCTGCTCACACTTCTTAAGAAAAATCACACAAAACACAGTAATGAGGCCAAGATGATACCTGCCTGCCCTTTCACTGTCACAGTGAAGCATTGTTTAACAATCCTCTCCAGGATTATTTTATTTTCTAAGAGAAGTTACCATTTCCTGAATTTTCTATTTAGTATTTCTTTAATATTTCTTTATTATTTTATTATTTATTTTTTTATTTTGGCTGCACCAGGTCTTAGTTGCAGCATGCGGGCTTCTTAGTTGTGACCTGTGGGATCTAGTTCCCTCACCAGGGATCGAACCTGGGCCCCCTGCATTCGAAGGTGAAGTCTTAACCACTGGACCACCAGGGAAGTCCCCTCGATTTACTGTTAATTAGGGACTCAGATTCTGTGAAGTTATGTTAACTTATAGATTTATGTCCAATAAAGTTACAAATGATTTCTCTCTAGTAGAAGAGATAATCCCAAAGGTTGTAGTCTAATGCCCTGTTAAACATGAATCAGTTTTGTTTCTAACCTAGATAATTTATTCTAACCATTCTTTATTAAACTGCCTATAAATACTCAGTTCCTTAAATGCTCTTTGAACCGGCTTTACATACTGATTTCCTCACTAATTAATGAGATGATTAAATCTTTGACATGGGTTCAGTTTATGTTTGCAAAAAAGAGTTATGTTTTTAACTTCTGAAAATCACACTTTCACACTCTAGAAGTGAGTGAACCATTTACAAGAACTCATCTAAATAAGTCTTTTTCACAGTGAAATCTGGTAAGAAGTGCTTTCTTGGCACCTGCTACTGCTTAAGTCATGAGCAGCATGATATGAGGGAAAGGACGTGGACTTCAAAGCCAGATAGACCTGGGTTCAAATATGAACATGTCCACGTTCTAGCTCAACAATCTGGGGAAATTCACTCTTTTTCTCTAAGTTCTACTCTATGTCCATGAAATGAGAATAAATATTTCCTCTACAAAAGGTTATTGTGAGTGTTAAATAAAATAATACATCCAGCATTTAATATAGTGTCTGAGTCCTAGTAGGTGATTAGTACATACATAACCTTCCCCTTCTCCCAAGGGGATGCTGGCAAATGTCTAAAGAAAGTGCAGTGTTTGTAGATTCTCACAGTGTAAACACCCCCACCATGGCGATTTCAACCCATCAATCTGAACACAGAATTGGAAATATACATCCAATTGCCCCTCGTACCCCTGTTCTCCACCTCTGTAATTCCTCCTCCTCTTTCATAGCTCAACTCAAACACCTCTTCGTCAGAGGAGATGCCCTGATCCCCAGGTTAGGTCAAGTCTCCTATTATTTTTTCTTTTTTTTTTTTTTTTTAAATTTTATTTATTTATTTATTTATTTATGGCTGCGTTGGGTCTTCATTTCTGTGCCAGGGCTTTCTCTAGTTGCGGCAAGTGGGGGCCACTCTTCATCACGGTGCGCGGGCCTCTCACCATCGTGGCCTCTCCTGTTGCGGAGCACAGGCTCCAGAGGCGCAGGCTCAGCAATTGCGGCTCACGGGCCTAGTTGCTCCGTGGCATGTGGGATTTTCCCTGACCAGGGCTCGAACCCGTGTCCCCTGCATTGGCAGGCAGACTCTCAACCACTGCGCCACCAGGGAAGCCCTATTTTTTCTTATGTGTGCCTTTGCTTCAGAACCCTTCTCACAATTTGTAATTACACATTTATAACCATTAGTTAATTAACCTTTATCACATCCATTAGAGTGTAAGTGCCAGAAAGACAGATACCATATCTGTTTTGCCCTCCATTATGTCCCCAGCACCTAGCTCAAATCTGGTACAAAAAAAGGGGCTCAATAAATATATGTTGAATTAATCAAGCAACCAAACAACTGAAGATGGATAGGTGGATGGGTGGATAGACGGATGAATGGAACTGAATTTTTGTCCCTCGTCCAAATTGTACATAGTTACTTCCCCTCTAATTGGTGCTCAGCCCTCCTCTGAATACTTTTGCACAAAGTTGCTCCAATCAGTCCTCTTGGGAAGTAAAGCATTTTCTGATGGTTAGAGAGCCACAGTACGGTGGCAAACTTCCTGAATGGCAGTCATCTGACTACCTGACACCTCTGTAATTGAGACAGTTCTCCAGAGTCCACTTTGGAACTTGAGTCCACATCCAATTTCCTTCTCTTCTGCATATGTTTCCGTAAAAAGAAAAAATTAATAAATAGAAACCTCAGTTAAATAGATTTGGGAAACCAGGAAGGGGAGTTCTCTTGTCCTTAGCAGAGCCCAACAGGAAGAAGAAAGACTCTTCTTTCCTGGTAAGGACTCAGCCAATGAAAAGCCATGGACTCTTTTTTACTAAAGCCCTCCCAGCTTCCTTTTCCCCACTATAAAAGTGTTCTCCTTCCCTTGCCATGTGGGGACTTTCACATGGCTTGCCATGGTTGCAGACCCGGAATTGCCATTTTCTGCTGACCCCAACAAACTCATCTTTGCTGGAGAAGTATCTGGCAGTCTATTTGCTTTAGGTCAACATTTCTTACTACTACTCATACATAATGCCTTCTATCCAAGTTTCAGATTAAGATCAACATTTACTCAGCTTGACTCTTCTAGAGAAATAATTTTCATTCATAACTAGAAGTATTTTTCCACATTCAGAATTATCTTCTCCACTATTCAAAGGCAGCTTGGTTAAACTAAGTAGACTATCCCTCAAGAAAAGAAACATCCATTCTGAAGTATTTTCTAGGATGTTGTATAAAAAATAAGTCTTATTAAAACTTCTGGTTAAACATGGCAGATAGAACACGTGATTATTTTTATTTAATCTCTTTAAAACGACAGTAAAGGGGGAAAAGACAACAACAGATGGGCAATGTCATCACATTTTCAGTAGATAAAAAGCATGTGGAAGGTAAGTAACTGGCTAACAAAATAGAGAAAGTTTACAGCCTAAATTAACATAGACATAAATATCATAAAAAGCCACAGAACCTTAGGAAAGCTCAGGATCTAGAGGCATCCAGCATGGCAAAGGGCAGGGATGGGGCAAGTAGATAAAACCGGGAGAGTTAAAGTCTCCATTCTGAAGGATGAGCCGCAGATCCCTTCTCCCTGCCCTGCATCCAGAATATCAGCAGCCAGGCATAAGAGTGGCACTTCTCTGGAAAATCTGATTGGCTCTAGAGAAAAACTTCTGGATTCTAACTTTTAGGGGACCCCAGCAAAAAAAGTGGAGAGCCTAAAATCCCAGCCTGATTATGTCATTATCAATCCCACTGGCAGAAAAGTCCTGCACAAGCATACAAAGTCACAAATCAACAGTTTGGTACTGTGCTCTGAAATGTGAACAAAAAGACAAGGATCAACATATGTTTCAGGAAATCATCTCATACAGAACGCAGAGACCAAAACAAACACAGAAGAAAAGAAGTTGGAGGAATAAAAATAATGCGTGAATTAACATCCAAAGAATTATAATTCAGGGAATTAACATCAAAAGAATTATAATCCAGTGGTTAGGACTCGGTGATCTCACTGCTGAGGGCATGGGTTCAATCCCTGGTCAGGGAACTAACATCCCACAAGCCTCACGGCACAGCCAAAAACAAACAAACAAACAAAAAAGAATTATAATTCATGTCCTCTGAGAGATAAAAGATAGTGTTGGGCCCATAAAACAAGAACAGAATATTACTGTAGGAGGAACAATAGAACAAGAAGGAGCTTGTAGAAATCAAAAAAAAAAAAAAAATGAATGGAAGATAAAGTTCAGGAATTCTCACAGAAAGTGGGACCAAAAATAAAATAATGGGCTTCCCTGGTGGCGCAGTGGTTGAGAATCTGCCTGCCAATGCAGGGGACACGGGTTCGAGCCCTGGTCTGGGAAGATCCCACATGCAGCGGAGCAACTAGGCCCATGAGCCACAATTACTGAGCCTGCGTGTCTGGAGCCCATGCTCCGCAACAAGAGGGGCCGCGATAGTGAGAGGCCCGTGCACCGCGATGAAGAGTGGCCCCCGCTTGCCGCAACTAGAGAAAGCCCTTGCACAGAAACGAAGACCCAACACAGCCAAAAATAAAAATAAATAAATAAATAAATAACAAAAAATAAAATGATGGACAATACCAAAGCAAAGAAAATTTAAGGACCCATCTAGGAAATTTAACATCTGAATAACAGGACTTTCAGAAGAGGAGAGTAAGCATGATAAAATTATTGTAGGGAAGCAAAATTTGCCACCCCAAAATGTATCTCTTTGGCATGAGGATTATTTTAGGTTGTTTATTTTTAAGAAACAGAAGTATCAGGAAGTCTTTCTTTTTACCTCCCCCTTAGTTGCCTAAAGAATAGATATAGGGTCTGTTCCTGGAATAGTGCTATTACCAGAGATGTCTACAAAAAATATGGGCTAGGTGTGCTAGGGGAGACTTGGCAGGACCTAGAGATCAGAGGCCACTCTGTGTCCCATTGTCTCTGTATGGCCCAGCAAACACCTGTTTACTGAACATTTTCTTTTCCATCTCCATGTGAATTGCCTTCCTCCCCTTTAAAGTCCCAAACTACTACCCCAATATCCTGTTTGGTCTTCAGCTGAAGATGGTATTTAATGTGAGGGCTTCGGCCATTTTGGTGAGTTACTCAGTTTTCCTGGGTCTCTCCCATGTATATGTTATTAAACTTTTGTTTGATTTTCTTCTGTTAATCTGTCTCATGTCAGTTTAATTCTCAGACCAGCCAGGAGAACCTAAAGGAGTAGAGGAAATGCATGCCTCCCTCCGCCAACCGAAGACTCAGTGGAAATGCCCACTGAGCGTGCAGCACAATGAATGAAAAAAGCCTCAGAGTGAGGCATGGTGAAGTTGTTTTAGACACGTGAGGTTTGAGCAGCTGTTACAAATACCAGTGAAAATATCCCATAAATAGCTCGATACAGGAGTCCAGAGCTCAGGGAAGAAGTCAGGGTTGTGATGAAAACTGGAATGCATTAGCTTGTAAAAACTATTTGAAAGGGCTTCCCTGGTGGCGCAGTGGTTGAGAATCTGCATGTCAATGCAGGGGACACGGGTTCGAGCCCTGGTTTGGGAGGATCCCACATGCTGCAGAGCAACTGAGCCCGTGAGCCACAATTGCTGAGCCTGCGCGTCTGGAGCCCGTGCTCCGCAGCAGGAGAGGCCGCGATAGTGAGAGGCCCGCGCACCGCGATGAAGAGTGGCCCCCGCTTGCCGCAGCTGGAGAGGGCCCTCGCACGGAAGCGAAGACCCAACACAGCCATAAATAAATAAATAAATTTTTAAATGGTCCACGTCAAAAAAATCTTTAAAAAACAAAACTATTTGAAGCCAAAACATTGAATAAAATAACCTACGGAGAGTTAAATAGAAAAGGAGAGAGAGGGGACTTCCCCGGTGGCGCAGTGGTTGAGAATCCGCCGGCCAGTGCAGGGGACAAGGGTTCAATCCCTGGTCCGGGAAGATCCCACATGCCGTGGAGCAACTAAGCCCGTGCGCCACAACTACTGAGCCTGTGCTCTAGAGCCCGCGAGCCACAACTACTGAGCCCGCGTGTGAGCACGTGCTCCACAACAAGAGAAGCCACCGCAGTGAGAAGCCCGCGCACCACACCAAAGAGTAGCCACCCCCCCACCCCCGCTCACCGCAACTAGAGAAAGCCCGCGTAGCCAAAAATTAATTAATTAATTACTTAATTTTAAAAAAGAAAAAGAAAAAGGAGAGAGGGGAAAAGGAGAAACAGAAAAGAGAGAAGGGAAGAGACTAGGGCTCAGAGCAGAGTCCTGCAGAGGAGATAAATGCTATGTCTCAGGGAACCGGAGAAAAGAGTACTTCAGAAGGTGAACAAGATCAACTGTATCAAAGGCAACCAGGATGGAGGGAAATAGGAGTACAGAGGAGATCTGATTGTTGGATTTACTGAGTTGACGAGCACAAGTGACCTTAGTAAGAACTGCACACCTTTTAGAAGCGTTAATTTTTTCAAGGAGTATAGTGGGATAGAGAAAGATGTGGGATACTAATAATTTAAGTGCCAAATAATGTAAAACACTGTTTTAGTATTAAAATAAATGTGGACAATTTATGGAACAGAATACAGTATTTGCATTAATTTTTGAGATAAATCAGGAGACTTCAAAGAAATTGGGCCATGTGAGGGCTTTGCTGCCATATGTTCCTTCTCTCCCAAACCTCACAGAAGTATTTGGCTCAGTGCCCAGGGCTGCCCAGACTTAGTAATATTAAAGTATTAATATTATACTTCTGTGGGAAACTTTGAGAAGTCCCACCCCAAATATGAATACATTAACAAAGAGCTCCCCCTTGTGACTCAATTTTTAGAGAAGCCTTCAAAAGCCACACTGCTATATTTAAAATAGATAATCAACAAGGACCTACTGTATAGCACAGGGAATGCTGCTCAATATTCTGTAATAACCTAAATGGGAAAAGAATTTGAGAATGAATAGATACATATATATTTATAACTGAATCATTTGCTGTACACCTGAAACTAACACAACATTGTTAATCAACTATGCTCCAATATAAAATAAAAATTCAAAAAAAGAAAAAAGAAAAGAATATTTGTGTTGAAATATAAAAAAGTCACATCTTTGGAAAAAACAAAAAAAGCCACGCTTCGGGAGACAAGATTGATAAACAAGCCAGAGCACATTTGATGAATCCTCATGCAGCACTGATGGGTCCAACTCACATACTGCTAATCTTGGGCAGCTTCCTGTCACTGTAGGCTGTATTAATGTCTGCTAAGTATTTGAGGAAATTTTCCCATATAGCTTTCTGAGAAGTCATTTACTATGTTTACATTCAATTAAATGAATCGTATACCTGTTTTTCAGTGGGGGTCACAACAATGAAGGCATTGGACTAAATCAGTGGTTTTTAACTTCGCTGTTATCTACTTCAGGGGATCAAAGATAATTGAGTGGGAGGAAAAAACTAAAGCATGGCTTCCCCTCAACCCAACCCACACCGCTGCTTTTTTATCTGTTTTACATATTGGGGTACCCACTAATATTTTATTGAGGGAAAATTATACCCTGCTAAAAATTTAGAGGCCAGTCATTCCTACTAACTCTAATAGAAGAGGATTCTATGTGTAAATGTTATACTCGGTCATGTCACTCTCATCCCTGGTTCTGCATCCAAGTGGAGATGCCCAGGAGGTAGCTGGATATTCAGGTCTGAAGCGCCTGAAGGACAGTGGGTTCTCATAAAAAAACAAGGGCTGGGTAATATAGAACACTGCATTTCTGTGATAAATTCAGGGGGAGCATTTCTTATAATGTTGCTCTGTGTATTAAATGATGTTATACGTCACTAAAAGCAATTTTAGGAGGGACCAAAATAGCCAAGTACGAGTAAGCAGGTACCTGATATTCTGGAAGGACTACATATCCTTTAGAAATCTTCCCTGAATATTATTCCTCTCAAATGAGCTTTTGGCAATGGTTCAGCTCCCTACAGATACATGGCCAATTAAGGGAGTATCTATCTGCACTTTGACAGTCAACTTTGCCAAAGTATATAGAAACATTTGCACAACTATGAGGACTCAAACCTCTATACCATAGAGCTTGCCTGCAATAACTTTAGCCTGAAAAAAATCCTATGCTCCAACATAAAACGAAAATGTTACCAATTGCCCAACTGGTAAAAAGAAAACTCAATGAAATATTTTAATTTTAATTTTAGCAGTGCACTTTGCAGTGAACCCTTCAAGATATTATAGTTGAAATATGTAATCCTGGGTAATTAAATGAATTAATCTGTTTGTTTATTTTATTTTATTTTTAAACAATTGGCCTTTTTATTATTTTATTTATTTGTTTTTGGCTGTGTTGGGTCTTTGTTGCTGCGTGCGAGCTTTCTCCAGTTGTGGCGAGTGGGGACTACTCTTCGTTGCGGTGCACGTGCTTCTAATTGTGGTGGCTTCTCTTGCTGTGGAGCAGGCGCGAGGGCTTCAGTAGTTGTGGCACAAGGGCTCAGTAGTTGTGGCACACAGGCTTAGTTGCTCCACGGCATGCGGGATCTTCCCGGACCAGGGCTCAAACCTGTGTCCCCTGCATTGACAGGTGGATTCTTAACCACTGCGCCACCATGGAAGTCCCTGCTTGTTTATTTTATATGAATCAATTTAACATTAGAGCATACTTCCTGAAAATGATATATAAAATAGGTATAGTGCCTGCCCTTTTAGAGCTTACATTCAAGTGGAAAGATAGAAATTAAATCATCACAAGTAAATATGTGATTACAGACTGAAAAATGCTTTGAAGGAGCAGTCTAGTAAGAGAGAATGACAGAGTGACCTAATTTAAACTGTGAAGGGATTTTATCAGGGAATCTCTCTGAGGAAGTGACATTTAAACTAAGATGTAAAAGATTAGTAAAAGCTCTCCAGCGAGAGTGGAAGATTAAAGGTATCTCAGGCAGAGGACAGCAGTAGGAAGTCCTTGAGGCAGAAGATAGTACAGCGCTGCTGGAAATCAGTGAGCAAGGTAATTGGGCAGGGAGGCAAAACCAAACAAGCCAAATAAAGCAAGACCTTATAGGCCATGAGAAGGGTGTCTGCTTTTACCAAGATAATTATTGTAAACAAAAAGTACCACAAAGCTTTTTTTAACAGCCTTATTAAGGTATAATTGACCTACCATACAATTAATCCATTGTAAGCCTACAGTTTGATGAGTTTTACTACATTTATACAGTTGTGCAGTGGTCATTACAATCACCCAAAAAGTTCATTTGTGCCCATTTGCACCTATTTGTTCCCACCCCTACATGAGACAACAACAAATCTGACATTGTTACTGAACCTAAATTTTGCACAGCAAAGCCAATCTACTGACGCAGGATTGTGGTGAAGGAAAGCACAACGTTATTGCAGGGGACCAAGCAAGGAGGGGTTTTTGTACCCAGGAGGGTCCCAAAGGGTCCTGCTCAGTTTCAATGTCTGTCTCCACAGTTCTCTCTTCTTTAGAAATTTCATAAAAATAGAATCATATACTATATAGACTTTTGTGTCTGGCTTGTTTCATTTAGCACAATGTTCTTGAGATTCATCAATGTCATTGTAGTTTTGAAACAGGAAGGAAGGGTCACGGGACAACCTTTAAAAGAATGACATAGCCTGAGGACACGACATAAACTCATTAGAACCAAATAGGTCCAAGACGGCAGATGAGTCAACTTCCACTAGACCTTGAGCCTCAGTACACACTCATTGTAACACATCAGCAAGCTAAATGACTCACCCACAGGTGCTATGACAGTTCCAAGGCCAACCACAAAGGTCAAAAAGTGGGTGGTGGCCCAATTCCTGGAAATCCCCGTCCCTTCCCCAAAATAGCTGGAACACTCCTCCCACTCATTAGCCTATGAAATTACCCACCCCTATAAAAACTGACAACCCCGTACCCTGGTGCCACTCTTGCCTTCTGATATGGCCAACACTCTGTGGAGTGTGTTTCTCTCTAAATAAATCCACTTCTTTTTTTTTTTTTAATATTTTTCTTATTTATTTACTTATTTATTTTTAGCTGTGTTGGTCTTCCTTGCTGCGCACAGGCTCTCTCCAGTTGCAGCGAGCGGGGGCTACTCTTCGTTGCTGTGCGCGGGCTTCTCATTGCAGTAGCTTCTCTTGTTGCGGAGCACGGGCTCTAGGCACGAGGGCTTCAGTAGTTGTGGCACGCGGGCTCAGTAGTTGTGGCTCACAGGCTCTAGATTGCAGGCTCAGTAGTTGTGGTGCACGGGCTTAGTTGCTCCACGGCATGTGGGATCTTCCCAGACCAGGGCTCGAACCCGTGTCCCTTGCATTGGAAGGCAGACTCTTAACAACTGTGCCACCACAGAAGTCCAATAAATCCACTTCTTACCTATAACTTTGTCTCTCACTGAATTCATTCTGCAATGAGACATCAAGAACCTGAGCTTCATTAAGTCCTGAGACCAGGTGTGTGATCTCAGTTAAAAGATCGTGGGTTCAAGTCCTAATCTGAGTTACAGTTTCAGTTTGTTCCTTTTTATTGCTGAGTAGCACTTGAAGGTGTGCACATAACACACATTTATCCATTCACCAGTCAATGGACGTTTGGATTGTTTTCAGGTGGTGTCTATTATGAATATGGATGCTATTAACATTCATCTACAAGTCTTGGTGTGGACATTGTTTTATTTCTCTGGGGTAGAGAAGTGGAATTGCAAGGTCCTATGGTAAGTTCCTGTTTAACTTTTAAAGAAACTGCAAAGTGGCTGTGTGATTTTACATTTCCACCAGGAAAACATAAGACTTCCAGTTTCTTTATATCCTCATCAATAATTGTTATTGTCTGATGAAATAAAATCCATATTTTATAGCAAGATGAGAAAAATTTAAACATAAAATTTTTCTTTGCCATTTCAGCCACCTGCCTCCCCTTTAGTAGGTATTGTGCCTCTGCATTAACCAGGACTCTTTTTTTTTTTTTTTTTGCTGTGTTGGGTCTTCGTTTCTGTGCGAGGGCTTTCTCTAGTTGCGGCGAGTGGGGGCCACTCTTCATCGCGGTGCGCAGGCTTCTCACTATCGCGGCCTCTTGTTGCGGAGCACCGGCTCCAGACGCGCAGGCTCAGTAGTTGTGGCTCACGGGCCTAGTTGCTCCGCGGCATGTGGGATCTTCCCAGACCAGGGCTCGAACCCGTGTTCCCTGCGTTAGCAGGCAGATTCTCAACCACTGCGCCACCAGGGAAGCCCTAACCAGGACTCTTTAGGAGATAACATTCCTTCTTAATCTCAGCAAGGGTCAAAACTCCTTAGGAGATAACATTCCCTGATCTTAAGAGGCCACCGACTACTTTGTACCTGTAGATCTGAATTGTGCAAACTGTCAATAATACATCATTTAATGTACAGCCCTCTGTCTCAAAAACTTATATAACTGTGCTTTGACCTTTAATGGGCAGAACAGTCCTCAGCTTTCTGAAAGACTTCTTCCTGGGTTATTATCCTCAATTTGGCTCAAATAAAATTTTCCATTTCTTTCTTAGATCGACTGATTAATTTTTTCATGGACAGTCTGACTTTTTTATCTTATTTTAGTGGGTGTGTAATAGTATCTCTTTGTGGTTTTAATTTGCATTTCCCTAATGAATAATAATGTTGAGCATCTTTTTTATTTATTTTTAATTTAGCTGTAGTTGAGTTAAAATATTGTGTTAGTTTCAGGTATACAGCTTCAGATTCTTTTCCACTATTGGTTATTACAAGATATTGAATATAGTTTCCTGTGTTTTACTGTAAATCCTTGTTGTTTGCCCATTTTATATATAGCACCGTGTATCTACTAGTCCCATACTCCTAATTTATCTTTCCCCCTCCCCTTTCCCCTTTGGTAACCGTAAGTTTCTTTTCTATGTCTGTGAATTTGCTTCTGTTTGTAAATTTGTATTATTATTTTAGATTCCACATATAAGTGGTATCTTATAATATTTGTCTTTGTCTAACTTATTTCACTTAGTATAATAATCTCTAGGTCCATCCATGTTGCTGCAAATGGCAATATTTCATTCTTTTTATGGTGAGTGATATTCCATTGTATATATATACCACATCTGTATCCATTCATCTGTCGATGGACATTTAGGTTGCTTCCATATCTTGGCTATTGTGAATAGTGCTGCTATGAACATTGGGGTGCATGTATCTTTTTGAATTATAGTTTTGTCTGGATATATTCCCAGGAGTGGGATTGCTGGCAACTCCATTTGTAGTTTTTTGAGGAACCTCCATACTGTTCTCCATAGTGGCTGCACCAATTTACATTAACAACAGTGTAGGAGGGTTCCCTTTTCTCCACACCCTCTCCAGCATTTGTTATTTGCAGACATTTTTTTTTTTGGCCATGCTGTGCAGCTTGCAGTATCTTAGTTCTCTGACCAGGGATCAAATCTATGCTCCCTGTAGTGGAAGCAGACACACAGAGTCCTAACCACTGGACTGCCAGGGAATTCCCATTTGTAGACTTTAATGATGGCCATTCTGACCAGTGCGAGGTGGTACCTCATTGTAGTTTTGATTTGCATTTCTCTAATAAATAGCGATGTGGAGTATCTTTTCATGTGCCTGTTGGCAATCAGATATATTTTTTGTAATAGGGAAGAACAAGTCTGACTCCATATTGGATCTGTTTCTTTTACTTTAACTTTTGTATTCTATCGCCTTGCAGCAAGTTAATCACTAAAGGAAGGTTGCCTATAGCTTAAAACATACGTTAGGATTCATCTCCAGGAACCCTGCCCCCATGCCTGAATGTTAAGCTAAAACACTTTTGTTTAGCTCACAGAAAATATCCTGACCAGACCCACCTGTAAATGGCTGCAGGAAAGAATATTAACACATCTCCTCTGGAGTCTGGCCAGAACCAGGAAATAACTGCAGTAGCTTATTGCCTTTTTTACTTTACCTCCTCACCTCCCCATCTCTGTACTGTAAAAGAAACTAGCACTGAAACCCAGACAAGATGTTTCTTTAGAACATTAGTCTGCTATACAGATCTTGGTCTGCTGGTTTTCTGAATAAAGTCACTATTCCTCGCCCCAACACCCTATCTCTCCATTGACTGGCCTGTCATGTGATGGGCCATACAAGCTTGAACTCTGTAACATTGAAGGAGCAGGTGTTTTTGGTTTTGTTTTTTCACATTTATTTACTTATTTAATTATTTGGCTGTGCCAGGTCTTAGTTGTGTTATGCGGGCGGGATCTAGTTCCCTGACCAGAGATCAAACCTGGGTGCCCTGTATTGGAAGCATGGAGTCTTAACCACTGGACCACCAGGGAAGTCCTGGAGCAGGTGTTTTAATTCTGATTTTCTGGCATGAAAATAGATTCAATAGAGACACCATTTTCTGATACAGAGCAGATACGATAAAAATCAGATTTGAGAATGGGAAATTAGGGGTTCAGTTTAAGTACTTTTGAGATGTTTGTGAATTTTTATTCACAAAATTCACAAAAATTATTAAAATTATTATGAAAAATAAATTTAAAAGATAGATTCTTAGAAGTAAATAGATAAAACTGATAGACACTACCAAACACTTTTCAGTGTCCTTTCCCTCAAGCCCTTGCTAAATCTAGATAGTATCAATCTTTTTTTATTGGCCCTTTTATATAATGTCTATATCCTATACTTTAATTTATAAATTAAAATGAAAAACCAAATTTTGATTCACATTTCCCTGATTCTTGGTTGAACAACTGTGATATTATGATTTATAGGAAATATATATTTGGTCTCTCAGGGAAGAAGAAATTTTCCTCTACCTTTCTAGGTTTTTCTGGATGGTCTAAAAATTAAATTGGGATGGTCTAAAAATTAAATTGACATGAGACACATTAACAGGAGAAAATCAAACAAAATTTAATAACATGTATACATGAGGTAGACCCAGAAAAACTGAGTAACTCGCTAAAGTGGCTGAAACCCTCACCTTAATACCATCCTCAGCTAAAGAGAAAAGTGAATGTTGGGGGTGGTGGTTTGAGACCTCAAAGAGGAGGAAGACAACTGATATGGAGATGGAAACAGAGAAGAATTTAACAAACTTTGCTAGGTTCCTCCGTGTCTACACACCAAGTTCATACTATAATTGTCTATGGTGATAGCTCCCTTCCTGGAAGAGGCCCTCTATCTAAATTCTTTAGACAGTTAGTTAGAGGAAAAGTCAGAGTTTCTTCCTGAGTCTTCTTGGTCTTGATTGTTTTCAATTCGAAATAATCTTCATGCCAAGGAGACATTTGGGGGTGGCAGATTTTGCTCCCCTACAGGTCATTCAGATGACCAAAATATATTTCTCATATAGTATATTTGGTCTTCATCCATGACTCCTGGCTCACAGCTGCCAAAACCCTTGGGATTTCCTGAGCAATAACTGGAAGCAACTTTTGTCATAATATTTGGTGTCCTGTCCTCAGTTCCTGAAACTGCTTCAGACCATGAAGGTGAAATGGGTGTCTTGTTACTCATAACAAGACCTTTTCCACCACAACTGGGTTTATGTTAACGTGGTTATTACCTGAAAACTGGGATCGCCTCTTGGTGGGTGTCAAGCCAAAAGACACAACTGTAAGTAGATAGGGTAGGGGGTCCCTGGAAAAAGAGAAAAGGCATGGCTTACTTGACATAAGAGAAGCCATTTTTTGGCCTAAGCCATTTTGTGATCTAAGCTTGGCCACAATGCTCACCCTTGAGCAGGTCTCAGTAATTAATGACCTTAAGGGAATGAAAGAATGCAGAAACAAAACTGTTACCAGGCAAGAGAAGTAACAAAATGTATCTCAGTTTTGTTCCAAAGGTAAAGATTAGCCTGAAGTGCTCAACCAGCAGATAAACTGGAACCTAAGTGATGACGACATTGACCTTTTCTGACCTTCATGACTTCAGTCAACTAAAGCTTGGTCTCTGTGGACCTCTGCCCCAATTCTAAGCTGAATTCTCCTCTCTCAAGCCCCTTCATGAATATGCGTGTACCTTTAGCTTAAAACTTCCCCAGTTTTGCTGTTGGGGAGACATGGCTTTGGGAAAGATCCCCAGTGTTCTCTTTACCTGCTGCAAGTAATAAATCCTTCCTTCTTTCAATTTCTGGCTTGGTTTTGTCTTTTGACACCCACCAAGAGGCAAACGCAGGTTTTGGGTAACACAACAAAGCCAAAGAACAGGATAAGGAAGGATTTATTACTTGCATTAAGTAAGGAGAACACGAGGGATATTTCCCAAAGCAGCATCTGCTTTTTTCTTTTTCCACCACATCCCAGTTACTGAAAACCCTAAAGCCCACTTCAATCAGTCGGGAAGTGTAGGTGGTAGGTCCTACTGCAATCTTTTGAAGATTTAGAATCCTGAAGGCTGATCAGGGATGCATGATCATGAAAGGCCTCAGTGAGACAATCGGTGTCTCTCTTCCTGATTTTGACTCTCATTGGGGGGTCCTGGTAACTTGAATTATTTGTAGAGGTGAAACCATGCACCTCAGATTGGGACTTGAACACACGTGCTGGGACTCGAACCCAGCCAAAACCCTGATTGGGATTTGAACCCCTGTGGCCAGGACTCAAATCCAACCAAAACTCAGACTGGGACTCGAACCCACACGGCCGGGACTCGAACACCGCCAAAACCTACGGTCTTCCAACTGAGATCACACACCTGGTCTCAGGACTTAATGAAGCTCAAGTTCTTGATGTCTCATCACAGAAAGAATTCAGTGAGACACAAAGTGATAGGTGAGAAGTGGATTTATTTAGAGAGAAACACACTCCACAGACAGTGTGGGCCATCTCAGAAGGTGAGAAAGGCACCAGGGTTTGGGGTTGTCAGTTTTTAGAGGGGTGGGTAATTTCATAGGCTAATGAGTGGGAGGAGTATTCCAGCTATTTTGGGAAGGGGCAGGGATTTCCAGGAATTGGGACACCACCCACTTTTTGATCCTTATGGTGACCTTGGAACTGTCATGGCACTGGTGGGTGTGTCATTTAGCTTGCTAATGTGTTACAGTAGGCATATACTGAGGCTCAAGGTCTAGTGGAAGTCTAATTGTCTGCCATCTTGGACCAGTTTTGTTCTAATCAGTTTATGTCATGTCCTCAGGATATGTCATTCTTTCAAAGGCTGTGCCCTGCCCCCTTTCCTCCTGTTTCAGAGGGGTGCTACTTTGGTATACCTGGACAACTTGAGTGTGCACTTTTAAACTATCTATTGGCAGAACTTAACAACTCTCTAGGGAAGGAAATTTTCAGTGGCTGAGAATAGCCGAATTTTTGTCTCCACCCGCCTTTATCTTAGACCCTCATGATAGCTGGAGAGAAAACCTCAACTGAGATATGGGAAACCAGATATCAGTCCCCTCCGACAGCCTGTTAGGGTGCATTCTGAGTCATTGGAAACTCTGTGTCTATACCACAATTACAAAAAAACAATTTATTTTCTTTTGTAATACAGTCTGGCTACAATACCAACTTGGCGACCGGGAGAAATGGCCAGAGACTGGCTCATTAAATTATAACAACATTTGAAATGTTTTCCAAAAGGAAAGGATAAAAAAAAAACCCTGCTTTTTTGGAGAGGATTAGAGAACACCTTTGGCAATACACTACAGCAGACCCTGAGCATCCAAGAAGTGCAGTAGTAATAAACACCTATTTCATGTCTCAGAGTGAGATACTTGCTACAAACTTCAAAAGGTTGCGGTAGGACTTACCACCCACACCTCCCAACTGGCTGAGGTGGCCTTTAGGTTTTTCAATAACTGGGATGTGGAAGGAAAAAGAAAAAGAGACACTGCTTTAGGAAGGATCCCATGTGTTCTCCTTACTTGCTGCAAGTAATAAATCCTTCCTTCTCCTGCTCTTTGACTTGGTTGTGTCTTTTGGCTTGACACCCACCAGAAGATGAACCTGGTTTTCAGGTAACAAGATGACATTTGGAAATCACCTAGGGATGGAGGCTTGATGCCAAGGGAACCAACCTTGAATAGAGGGCTGGAAATTTCAGTCCCACCCCCTAATTTCCAGGGAGAATAGAGGAGCTAGAGGTTGAATCAGTCACCAACGGTCAATGATGTAATCAAGCATGCCTATGTAATAAGGCCTCCATAAAACCATAAAGATGTGGTTTGGAGAGCTTCCAGGTTGGTGAACATGTGGAGATTCAGGGAGAGTAGCTCACCCGGAAAGGACATGGACACTCCACGCCCTTCCCACATACCTTGCCCTATGAATCTCTTCCATGCGGCTGTTCCTGAGTTATATCCTTTTATAATAAACGATAATCTAGTAAGTAAAATGTTTCTCTGAGTTCTGTGAGCAAATTAATCAAACCTAAGGAGGGGGTCTGTGGGAACATCTGATTTATATGATTTATAACCAGTTGGTCAGACAGACAGCAACCTGGGACTTGTGACTGGCATCTGAAGTGGGTGGTAGTCTTATGGGACTGAGACCTTAACCTGTGGGATCTGATGTTGTCTCTGGGTAGATAGTGTCAGACTGAATTGCATTTTACACCCAGCTGGTGTCAGAGAATTGCTAGTTGGTGCTGGTGTGGAAAACCCCATCTGCATACACATTGGAATTGGTCCCACATATTGTAATTGGGTGCAGAAACTTTAGCAACTTTTTAAGTAAATGAGCTATTTGCATTTCTCCCTTTGTTGTTTCACAATTTCTATTGTTCCACTTTTTTTTAAATTAATGATCACAGGAACTTTTTGTTTTATGAGTATTATCCCCTTGTCTGTTACATATGTTGCACATATTTTCTCCCAGTTTTCTTTTATCTTTTATTTTGTTTATGATAACTTTCATCATGAAAACACTTAATTTTGCAAGAGAACTTCTGTTTATCTGTTTCTTTGTGGCTTCTAGGTTTGGTGTCTTGCTTGTGTCTTTCTCTCCCCCAAATTACTAAGATAATCTTTGTTTTGTTTGAGCACATCATAGTAGAGTTTCTTATGCTTAATCCTCTAAACATTTTGAAATTTATTTTATGGCATGCTGTGAGATAAAAATAAACATTTTTTTCTTTTTTCTAAATAATGACTGATATTCTCAATGGCTTTTATTCAATACTCCATTATTCCCCTTTGATTTGAAATACCACCTTTAATATGCTAAATTTTCATAAATACACAAGTGGAACCAGATTCTCTAAAGTTGACCTAAGACTTTTTTACAGTAAGAATTACAGTTATTCCTGATAATAAAATCATGGTATCAGCATACAAATGTGCTTATCTCCTTAGCAAGCAAGGGATCATACACCCAGCTCAGAGAGATAGGATGTTAAGCCATTATGGAAAAGCTGCTTTAAAAGGAGGGTGTAGAGATTGGTTCAAGATGGCAGAGTAGAAGGACCTGCTCTTACTCCCTCTTGCGAGAGCACCGGAATCACAACTAACTGCTGAACAATCATCAACAGGAAGACACAGGAACTCACCAAAAAAGATACCCCACATCCAAACACAAAGGAGAAGCCACAGTGAGATGGTAGGAGTGGCACAAACAAAATAAAATCAAATCCCATAACTGCTGGGTGGGTGACTCACAAACTGGAGAACACTTATATCACAGAAGTCCACCCACTGGAGTGAAGGTTCCGAGCCCCACGTCAGGCTTCCCAACCTGGGGGACCGGCAACGGGAGGAGGAATTCCTAGAGAATCAGACTTTGAATGCTAGCGGGATTTGACTGCAGGACTTCCACAGGACTGGGGGAAACAGAGACTCCACTGCTGGAGGGCACACACAAATTAGTGTGCATATCAAGACCCAGGGGAAGGAGCAGTGACCCCAGGGTAGACTGAACCACACCTACCTGCTAGTGTCGGAGGGTGTCCTGCAGAGGCAGGGGGTGGCTGTGGCTCACTGTGAGGACAAGGACACTGGCAGCAGAAGTTCTGGGAAGCACTCCTTGGCGTGAGCCCTCCCAGAGTCCGCCATTAGCCCCACCAAAGAGCCTGGGTAGGCTCCAGTGTTGGGTCGCCTCAGGCCAAACAACCAACAGGGAGGGAACCCAGCCCCACCCATCAGCAGACAAGCGGATTAAAGTTTTACTGAACTCTGCCCACCAGAGCAACAGCCAGCTCTACCTACCACCAGTCTCTCCCATCAGGAAACTTGCACAGCCTCTTAGATAGCCTCACCCACCAGAGGGCACACAGCAGAAGCAAGAAAAACTACAATCCTGCAGCCTGTAAAACAAAAACCACATTCACAGAAAGATAGACAAGATGAAAAGGCAGAGGGCTTGTACCAGATGAAAGAACAAGATAAACCCCAGAAAAACAACTAAATAAAGTGGAGATAGGCAACCTTCCAGAAAAAGAATTGAGAATAATGATAGTGAAGATGATCCATGACTGAGGAAAAAGAATGGAGGCAAAGATCGAGAAGGTGCAGGAAATGTATAACAAAGACCTAGAAGAATTAAAGAACAAACAAACAGAGATGAACAATGCAATAACTGAAATGAAAACTACACTAGAAGGAATCAATAGCAGAATAACTGAGGCAGAAGAACGGATAAGTGACCTGGAAGACAGAAAGCTGGAATTCACTGCTGCAGAACAGAATAAAGAAAAAAGAATGAAAAGAAATGAAGACAGCCTAAGAGACCTCTGGAACAACATTAAAAGCAACAAAATTCGCATTATAGGGGTCCCAGAAGGAGAAGAGAGAGAGAAAGGATCAGAGAAAATATTTGAAGAGATTATAGTTGAAAACTTCCCTAACATGGGAAAGGAAATAGCCACCCAAGTCCAGGAAGCGCAGAGTCCCACACAGGATAAACCCAAGGAAAAACATGCCAAGAAACATAGTAATCAAATTGGCAAAAATTAAAGGCAAAGAAAAATTATTGAAAGCAGCAAGGGAAAAATGACAAATAATATACAAGGGAACTCCCGTAAGGTTAACAGCTGATTTCTAAGCAGAAACTCTACAAGCCACAAGGGAGTGGCACAACATATTTAAAGTGATGAAAGGGAAGAACCTACAACCAACATTACTCTACCCAGCAAGGATCTCATTCAGATTCGATGGATAAGTGAAAAGCTTTACAGAAAGCAAAAGCTAAAAGATTTCAGCGTTGGCCTTCCCTGGTGGCGCAGTGGTTACGAATCCGCCTGCCAACGCAGGGGACACGGGTTCGAGCCCTGGTCCAGGAAGATCCCACATGCCGCGGAGCAACTAAGCCCGTGCGCCACAACTACTGAGACTGCGCTCTAGAGCCCGCAAGCCACAACTACTGAGCCAGCGTGCCACAACTACTGAAGCCCGCGCACCCTAGAGCCCATGCTCCACAATAAGAGAAGCCACCACAATGAGAGGCCTGCGCACTGTAACAAAGAGTAGCCCCCGCTCACCGCAACTAGAGAAAGCCAGTGCGCAGCAATGAAGACCCAACACAGCCAAAAATAAAATAAAATAAAAAATAAAATAAAATAAATTAAAAAAAAAAAAAAAAGATTTCAGCGCCAACAAACCAGCTCTACAACAAATGCTAAAGGAACTTCTCCAAGTGGGAAACACAAAAGAAAGGACCCACAAAAACAAACCCAGGGCTTCCCTGGTGGCACAGTGGTTGAGAATCTGCCTGCTAATGCAGGCGACACAGGTTCGAGCCCTGCTCTGGGAAGATCCCACATGCCACGGAGCAACTAGGCCAGTGAGCCACGGCTACTGAGCCTGCGCGTCTGGAGCCCGTGCTCCACAACAAGAGAGGCCACGATAGTGAGAGGCCCGCGCACCACGATGAAGAGTGGCCCCCGCTTGCCACAACTAGAGAAAGCCCTAGCACAGAAACGAAGACCCAACATAGCAATCAATCAATCAATAAATCAATAAATAAATCTTTTTTAAAAAAAAGACAAACAAACCCAAAACAATTAAGAAAATGGTAATAGGAACATACATATTAATAATTACCTTAAACGTGAATGGATTAAATACTCCAACCAAAAGACACAGGCTCACTGAATGGATACAAAAACAAGACCCATTAATATGCTGTCTAAAAGTGACCCACTTCAGATCTAGGGACACATACAGACTGAAAGTGAAGGGATGGAAAAAGAATTTCCATGCAAATGGAAATCAAAAGAAAGCTGGAGGAGCAATACTCGTATCAGATAAAATAGACTTTAAAATAAAGAATGTTACAAGAGACAAGGAAGGACACTACATAATGATTAAGGGGTCAATCCAAGAAGAAGATATAACAATTATAAAAATATATGCACCCAAATAGGAGCACCTCAATATATAAGGCAACTGCTAACAGCTATAAAAGAGGAAATCGACAGTAACACAATAATAGTGGGGGCCTTTAACACCTCACACCAATGGACAGATCATGCAGACAGAAAATTAATAAGGAAACAGAAGCGTTAAATGGCACAATAGACCAGATAGATTTAACTGATATTTATAGGACATTCCATCCAAAAACAGCAGATTACACTTTCTTCTCAAGTGTGCATGGAACATTCTCCAAGATAGATCACGTCTTGAGTCACAAGTCAAGCTTGGGTAAGTTTAAGAAAATTGAAATCATATCAAGCATCTTTTCTGACCAAAACACTATGAGATTAGAAACCAATTACAGGGGAAAAAACGTAAAAAACACAAACACATGAACACTAAACAATATGTTACTAAATAACCAAGAGATCACCGAAGAATCAAAGAGGAAATCAAAAAATACTTACAGAGAAATTACAATGAAAACAGGAAGATCCAGAACTTATGGGAGCAGTTCCAAGAGGGAAGTTTATAGCAATACAAGCCTACATCAAGAAACAAGAAAAATCTCAAATAAACAATCTAATCTTACACCTCAAGTAACTAGAGAAAGAAGAACAAATAAAACCCAAAGTTAGTAGAAGGAAAGAAATCTTAAAGATCAGAGCAGAAATAAATGAAATAGAAAAAAAGAAAACAATAGCAAAGACCAATAAAACTAAAAGCTGGTTCTTTGAGAAGATAAACAAAACCAATAAACCATTAGCCATACTCACCAAGAAAAAGAGGGAGAGGACTCAAATCAATAAAATTAGAAATGAAAAAGGAGAAGTTACAACGGACACTGCAGAAATACAAAGCATCATAAGAGACTACTACAAGCAACACTATGCCAATAAAATGGACAACCTGGAAGAAATGGACAAATTCTTAGAAAGGTATAACCTTCCAAGACTGCACCAGGAAGAAACAGAAAACATGAACAGATCAATCACAAGTAATGAAATTGAAACTCTGATTAAAAATCTTCCAGGGCTTCCCTGGTGGTGCAGTGGTGGAGAATCTGCCTGCCAATGCAGGGGACACAGGTTCCAGCCCTGGTCTGGGAAGATCCCACATGCCGCAGAGCAACTGGGCCCATGAGCCACAACTACTAAGCGTGCGCGTCTGGAGCCTGTGCTCCGCAACAAGAGAGGCCACGACAGTGAGAGGCCCGCGCACCACGAAGAAGAATGGTCCCCGCTTGCCGCAACTAGAGAAAGCCCTCGCACAGAAACAAAGACCCAACACAGCCAAAAATAAATAAATAAATAAATTTTAAAAACAACAACAACAACAACAACAAAAATTTAAAAAAAATAAATCTTCCAACAAACAAAAGTCCAGGACCAGATGGCTTCACAGGTGAATTCTCTCAAACATTTAGAGAACAGCTAACACCCATCCTTCTCAAACTCTTCAAAACAGTTGCAGAGGAAGAAACACTTCCAAACTCATTCTACAAGGCCACCATCACCCTGATACCAAAACCAGACAAAGATACTACAAAAAAAGAAAATTACAGACCAATATCACTCACGAATATAGATGCAAAAATCCTCAACAAAATATTAGCACATAGAATCCAACAACTCATTAAAAGATAAATACCATGATCAAGTGGGATTTGTCCCAGGGATGCAAGGATTCTTCAGTATATGCAAATCAATCAATGCGATACACCATATTAACAAATTGAAGGAGAAAACCATATGATCACCTCAATAGATGCAGAAAAAGCTTTTGACAAAATTCAACACCCATTTATGATCAAAACTCTCCAGAAAGTGGGCATAGAGGGAACCTACCTCAACATAATAAAGGCCATATATGACAAACCCACAGCAAACATAATTCTCAGTGGTGAAAAACTGAAAGCATTTCCTCTAAGATCAGGAACAAGACAAGGATGTCCACTCTCACCACTCGTATTCAACATAGTTTTGGAAGTCCTAGCCATGGCAATCAGAGAAGAAAAAGAAATAAAAGAATATAAACTGAAAAAGAAGAAGTAAAACTGTCTCTGTTTGCAGATGACATGATACTATACATAGAGAATCCTAAAGATGCCACCAGAAAACTACTAGAGCTAATCAATGAATTTGGTAAAGTTGCAGGATACAAAATTAATGCACAGAAATGTCTTGCACTCCTATACACTAATGATGAAAAATCTGCAAGAGAAATTAAGGAAACACTCCCATTTACCATTGCAACAAAAAGAATAAAATACCTATGAATAAACCTACCCAGGGAGACAAAAGACCTGTACTGTATGCAGAAAACTATAAGACACTGATGAAAGAAATTAAAGATGATACCAACAGATGGAGAGATATACCATGTTCTTGGATTGGAAGAATTAATATTGTGAAATTGACTATACTACTCAAAGCAATCTACAGATTCAGTGCAATCCCTAACAAATTACCAATGGCATTTTTCACAGAACTAGAACAAAAAAACCTCAAAAATTTTATGGAGACACAAAAGACCCCAAATAGCCAAAGCAGTCTTGAGGGGAAAAAACGGAGCCGGAGGGCTTCCCTGGTGGCGCAGTTGTTGGAAATCCACCTGCCAATGCAGGGGACATGGGTTCAAGCCCTAGTCCAGGAAGATCCCACATGTCGCGGAGCAACTAGGCCTGTGTGCCACAACTACTGAGCCTGCGCTCTAGGGCCCGTGAGCCACAACTACTGAGCCTGCAAGCCACAACTACTGAAGCCCGCGCACCTAGAGCCAGTGTTCCACAACAAGAGAAGTCACCGCAATGAGAAGCCCGCGCACCCCAACGAAGAGTAGCCCCTGCTCGCCACAACTAGAAAAATCTCGCATGGAGCAACAAAGACCCAATGCAGCCAAAAATTAAAAAAAAAATTAAAAAAAAAAAAAACGGAGCTGGAGGAATCAGACTCCCTGACTTCAGACTATACTACAAAGCTACAGTAATCAAGACAGTATGGTACTGGCACAAAAACAGAAATATAGATCAATGGAACAGGATAGAAAGCCCAGAGATAAACCCATGCACATATGGTCAACTTCTCTATGACAAAGGAGGCAAGGATATACAATGGAGAAAAGACAGTCTCTTCAATAAATGGCGCTGGGAAAACTGGACAGCTACATGTAAAAGAATGAAATTAGAACACTCCCTAACACCATACACAAAAATAGACTCAAAATGGATTAGAGACCTAAATGCAAGACCAGACACTATAAAACTCTTAGAGGAAAACATAGGAAGAACACTCTTTGACATAAATCACAGCAAGGGACTTCCCTGGTGGCGCAGTGGTTAAGAATCTGCCTGCCAATGCAGAGGACACGAGTTCAAGCCCTGGTCCGGGAAGATCCCACATGCCATGGAGCAACTAAGCCTGTGTGCCACAACTACTGAGCCTGCGTTCTGGAGCCCGCGAGCCACAACTACTGAGCCCACGTGCCACAACTACTGAAGTCCGTGTGCCTACAGCCCATGCTCTGCAACAAGAGAAGCCACCGTGATGAAAAGCCTGCTCACTGCAACGAAGACCCAACACAGCCATAAATAAATAAATAAATAAATAAATAAATAAATAAATAAATCACAGCAAGATCTTTTCTGACCCACCTCCTAGAGTAATGGAAATAAAAACAAAAATAAACAAATGGGACCTAATGAAACTTAAAAGCTTTTGCAAAACAAAGGAAACTGCAAACAAGACAAAAAGACGGCCCTCAGAATGGGAGAAAATATTTGCAAATGAATCAACGGACAAAGGATTAATCTCCATAATATATAAACCGCTCATGCAGCTCAATATTAAAAAACAAACAACCCAATCCAAAAATGGGCAGAAGACCTAAATAGACATTTCTCCAAAGAAGACATACAGATGGCCAAGAAGCACATGAAAAGCTCCTCAACATCACTAATCATTAGAGAAATGCAAATCAAAACTACAATGAAGTATCACCTCACACCAGTTAGAATGGGCATCATCAGAAAATCTACAAACAACAAATGCTGGAGAGGGTGTGGAGAAAAGGGAACCCTCTTGCACTGTTGGTGGGAATGCAAATTGATACAGCCACTATAGAGAACAGCATGGAGGTTCCTTAAAAAACTAAAAATAGAATTACCATATGACCCAGCAATCCTACTACTGGGCATATACCCTGAGAAAACCATAATTCAAAAAGACACATGCACCCCAATGTTCATTGCAGCACTATTTACAATAGCCAGGACATGGAAGAAACCTAAATGCCCATTGACAGATGAATGGATAAAGAAGATGTGGTACATATATACAATGGAATATTACTCAGCCATAAAAAGGAACAAAATTGGGTCATTTGTAGAGATGTGGATGGCTCTAGAGACTGTCATACAGAGTGAAGTAAGTCAGAAATAGAAAAACAAATATATTAACGCATATATGTGGAACCTAGAAAAATGGTACAGATGAACCAGTTTGCAGGGCAGAAATTGAGACACAGATGTAGAGAACAAACCTATGGACACCAAGGGGGGAAAACGGCTGGGGGGTGGTGGTGGTGGTGTGATGAACTGGGAGATTGGGATTGACATGTATACCCTGATGTGTGTAAAATTGTTGACTAATAAGAACCTGCTGTATAAAAAAATATATAAAATAAAATTCAAAAATTCAAAAAAAAAAACCCTTCAATGCCTTCCCATTTCACATAATGCCCTCGACCAGTATTTTGGAATGAGTACATGGGGCAGGGAATCTGACATGATGAAGGTAGAGGGTCCCTAAAGATAAATGAGTTTATGGGAACACTGTTTGCAGGGAGGACAAACCACCCCCTCACAAGTTACAACCTGGGATTTTCTCATTTCCTCTCAAAACCCTCACATTTCCTCCTCCCTTCCCATTTTCCATGCCCAAGGGAACTTGAACTTCTCAGGGCAAAGCTAGCCAAAACTGTTGAGTCAGTCCCAGTTCCTCTTCTTTCCCACCTCAATGAAAACCTGTGTCCCAGGCCAGAGTGCCTTCTACGAAAGCTCACCTGAGGCAGGATGTGTACAGAAGGATCCCTTTATTCTACAAGCACTAAGGAAGCAATAGAGCCCAGTGGCTAGGAGCACAGTCTTCAGAGACCCATAGGTCAGCACTGGAGTCTTGACTTAACCACTTCCAAGCTGTTAATATCTCTCTGAACCTTGGTTTCTCATCTGTAAAAGGATATAGGAGTACCTACTTGAGTTGCTGTGATTATTTTTTTTTTCCACACTGCAGGGTATATGGGATCTTAGTTCCCTGACCAGGGATCAAACCCGTGCCCCCTGCAGTGGAAGCGTGGAGTCCTAACCACTGGACCACCAGGGAATTCCCAGAGTTGCTGTGATAATTAAATGTGGCGTCTGACAATAGTGATGGCTCAATACTAGTATTAAAACCTTAATTCTAGAAGCTAGAAGTAAACCTCCTTCCTCCCCTCTCCCATACAAGGGAGTGAGCACAAACCTCATGTTATTCTATTAGCCATGAAAAAATTCTAGATACAAATTAGATCTAAATATAACAATAACCGTAATTCCCTACTGTTCTAGTTTGTGACTGTGTAACACTGTACTTTCTGCTGGGCCACAACAACCTGTGGAAACAGTGGGGAGGACAGGGTTTCTGCTGTCTCTACCACTCCTACCCCCACTCTTTTTTTTTTTTTTTCTTCTGTGTACCGCCTTTTGTTTAACAAGGCCACTCTTTTTTTTTTTAACATCTTTATTGGAGTATAATTGCTTTACAATGGTGGGTTAGTTTCTGCTGTATAACAAAGTGAATCAGCTATACATATACATACATCCCCATATCTCCTCCCTCTTGCGTCTCCCTCCCCTCCCCCCAATCCCACCCCTCTAGGTGGCCACAAAGCACCGAGCTGATCTCCCTGTGCTATGTGGCTGCTTCCCACTAGCTATCTATTTTACATTTGGTAGTGTATATATGTCCATGCCACTCTCTCACTTTCTCCCAGCTTACCCTTCCTCCTCCCCGTGTCCTCAAGTCCATTCTTTATGTCAGGGTCTTTATTCCTGTCCTGCCCCTAGGTTCTTCAGAACCTTTTTTTTTTTTTTTTTTAGATTCCGTATATATGTGTTAGCATACAGTATCTGTTTTTCTCTTTCTGACTTACTTCATTTTGTGTGACCGACTCTAGGTTCATCCACCTCAGTACAAATAACTCAATTTCGTTTCTTTTTATGGCATTCCATTGTATATATGTAACACATCTTCTTTTTCCATTCATCTGTCAAGTGGACACTTAGGTTGCTTCCATGTCCTGGCTATTGTAAATAGAGCTGCAATGAACACTGTGGTACATGATTCTTTTTGAATGATGGTTTTCTCAGGGTATATGCCCAGTAGTTACCCCTCACCTTTCATTCAGTCCCTGAACCCTTCCTTCCACACTGGGAACATACAGCCTAGTCCAAGCTCCTTGCTCTCTTGGAATCTTTAGGAGATGGTGGTAGCTCCCACCTTGTGCCCTCCCAAGATTGTCGTGCAGTTTCTCAGTCACTAAAAATGGCCTCAAACTCCTGACTCATATGCATACACTTGGCCCCCTCCCGCCATGGATCACCCCCTCCCCCCAGCCACTGCTTCACAGGAACCTGACACCCCTACCCAAGTAGATTTTCTGCTTCCTTCCCTTCTGTCCCCCTCATGTCACTAGTCGTTTTCATCACTGCTGGTGTCTGGCAGGGTGCTGGCCTTCCCTCCATTTTTCAGGCAGAGTCTAAGCCATTTCTAAGAGTTCTTCTCAGGAGTCTCAGCCTGGACCAGCTGCAGAGAATCCACTTCCTTCCCTCTTCCTGAGGTCCCAGGAAACCCACAAGTCACTTTGGCCCCTCAAACAAAATGAATGACCTCATCACATTTTCTCTAAAAGTGCCTGATGCACAAAAGCATAGACACCACCCATTTGGACTTTCCAAAGCAGTGTTAAGCAATAGTGTATAACCAAATGCAACTTAT
Source organism: Balaenoptera ricei (assembly GCF_028023285.1). Taxonomy (NCBI): domain Eukaryota; kingdom Metazoa; phylum Chordata; class Mammalia; order Artiodactyla; family Balaenopteridae; genus Balaenoptera; species Balaenoptera ricei. The sequence goes on from NC_082639.1 coordinate 133,533,641, forward strand.
TCTTCGCAGATTTTTTATATACATAAGTTCAAAATTAAAGAAAAATATTTTTGGTCAACTATCTTGATTTTGGGTCCCATACCTAGAAGAAACTATGTTGATTTCTGAGTGTGGGGCATGAATCGGGAACTGGAGAAGAGGGAAACAAGGAGAAATATGAAAGATTGTTGTCTATAACAGAGTATATTGGCATTCACACACTTACTGAGAACCTATTAGGTTCAAGAACATGCTAAGAGATGGTTGTGGATATTATACTTTTGAATATAAGAGGCTCCCTGGCATCTAAGAACTCATAAAATAATAAAGAAGACAGGTTACACAAATATCTGTAGTATACAGCTGGCCATGAGAAGTGCTACAATTACGCCAATTTTTGTGAGTGATTAGAGAGGAAAGGGTTCCAATTCATTCTCCACACTGCCATTAAAATGAACTTTTTAAAATGGAAATTTCATCATGTCATTTTCTGGCTTTAAAAATCTCCAGTGACTCACCAAAACCCTCACAAAAAAGAACAGATTTGGCTCACAGGGCGTCTGTCTCATTTCCAAACTCTTTTAGCTGTCAGCCATATCAACCACATCATTCTCAACTACTTACAAACATGCCCATTCTTTGAAGCCTCCAGGCCTTTGCACTTTCATTTTGCTCACGGTCTCCATTTCCTCTTCTTCCTCAACTACCAGCATCTCCACTCTACCCAGCTTGGCCTAAATACAAATCATCTCTTGAGTCCAAATGAAGACCTGGTCAGGAAGCGTTCCTTGATCTTCTCAAACAGGGTTAAGTGCCCTTCCCGTGCACTCCCCTGCAGGCTCCACTAGATGTTCACTTATCATACTCTTACACTGAACTTTTTACATACACAAAGACCATGATCCTGTCTTATTCATCTCTATGTCCTAAGTATCTTACCTTGCCTAGAACATAGTTATTCAATAATCACCTGTCAGAAAGCTGAGTATGGAAATTCTTCATGATGAAATTCACTTAGCAGGCTTCAGCCCGCATCAGCCTAAAATTTCTAAGAAGTAAGGTGCACAACTAACCATCTCAGGCCTTTAAATGCACAAGGCTCAGCATCCAGACCTCACCTCTGAACTTGAGACTCAGGGACTATGTAACTCACAGTTGCATGGAGCAACTCTACAGTTGTTCAGTCATACTAGGCATCAAACAGTTGGCTAAATTGGCTGGCTACCAAAATATAGTTCCCCCAATACCCTCATTCCCATATTGCTCCACTGCTTCTTTCGCTACCATACCTGTAGCCTCTCTGTACCCTAACTCATAGAATGCTTCCTCAGTCCCTTAGTCATAATTAAGACCTGACCCTGGTCCAAGACCACCAATTTCCTGCTGCATAGCTGAGGTGGTTGGCCATTTTCCCACCCTACATACCTAAAGGTGGGTAAGTGAGGTTAAGATCTTCCTCACTCCCAATTGCACTTCCAGGCCTTCACTGTCCTTGAAGTATCACTGGTCCTGTGACAGTTGTTCTATCTCTGACATCTGCTTACTTTACATGCTCACATTCTTGAAATGCCTGATAAATTGGCACTGTCTTGGAAGGCCTACATGTCCATTTGGATAATCCTTCTAATATTCTAGTTCTGTAGCATCTTGATACCTCAGTAATGACTGTTTTTACTTCATTCAGCTTTCCATCCTTGTGATCATACCTGGACCTTGTTACCATCTGGAATTGTTCCATTGATTAAATTTTTAGCTATAATAATTCACTCTCTGACTGTGGACTCCCATCTTTTAAGCACCATTATTTCTTACTCTCACTAGACAGCCCTACCTTTTGACTTTCCATTTCTCTCAATCAGCCTTTTCCCCTTCTGAACACAGGATACTCATGTAATTGATCATATGCACAATTCTTTCATGAAATCATCAATTCCAAGGCACACCTATCTTTACATTCTGGATTATCTTCTATGCCTATGATTATCTTCTTTGCTACAACATTGGGACAATAGGCAAAACTGGATAGAATGATACACTTTATACAGATGGAACCACTGTAAAAATTAATGATTTTCAGCCTCAACTGGGCTTTTTGTGATTTCTCTTATTTCCCCTTAAATATTATTCTAAACCTTAGCAAACTTTATCAATTCTCCTTTCCCCTCACTTCCAGCAATTGATGTTTATCAGATTCCAACCAATTGGCACATCTGCAATTTTACCTAGATTCATTCTAATCCTCACTAACTTCCTTCCAATTTCAGAAGATGAGATATCCTTTCTTAACTGCATTCCCTCTTGATTCAGGCAGAATGCTACCTCTTTCCTATATTACTAACCTCTTTATCACAGCTGACTCCTGGCCAGGGCAGAGGACAGCAAACTCTTTATCACAGCTGACTCCTGGCCAGGGCAGAGGACAGCAAACTTTTTCTGTAAAGGACTAGATAGTAAATATTCTAGGTTTTGCAGGCCATATGGTCTCTGTCACAACTACTCAACTCTGCTCTTGTAGCATGAAAGCAACAATAGACAATACAAAATGAAAAAGCAGGGCTGTGTTCCAATAAAACTTTATTTATGGACAATGAAATTTGAATTTCACATGAAATATTATTCTTCTTTGGATTTTTTTCAACCATTTAAAAATGTAAAAACCACTGTTAGCTCATGCGAGGTACAAAAAACAGGAGGTAGGCCATATTTTGCCAACCTCTGCCTTAGCCTATATATAAGAGTGGTTCTTAAGAGTGTAGGCAGAACAGCCATGAGCATCTCATGGGAATTTGTTAAAAATGCAAATTTTCCTGCTCCACCCCGGACCTACTGAATCACAAACTGTGAGTACAACCTGCAATCTGTGGTTTAACAAGCCCTCCAGGTGATTCTGATTCACACTCAAGTTTGAGAACTACTAACCTATAAACAAACTCTCTCTGTTTATATAAACAAGTCTCTCCTTCCAAAAAAAAAAAAAGTTCCCTGACTCTGCACCTCAAGCTCTTTTTCTCCTCTTTTCATACAAAATTCCAAAGTGATCTGTCAATCCTTGTTGTCTCCATTTTCTCATACATTTATAAAATGAGGGTAAGAATACCACCAAGTAGTTATAAGAACTACTGAAGATGATTGTTAGAGGTCATTCCACATTTCCATGGTGGGGGAAGGTGGGGAGGATTTCAACTTCACATCCCAGGAGAGAGAAGTATGGAAGAAACATCGCCTATGTCCCCAAACCCCCTCACTCACTCCTCCACGTGGAAGAAGAGAGTAAACTTACAGGTGAATCTGGGAGAGGGAATGAAGCCTGCTCTGCTCACATGGCCAGGTGGAACCTATATATCTCCTTTCTGCAAAGTCCAAAAAGGCATCTCCACAGGCGAGCACAGCCTTGGGGAGCAAAGCTTGGTGACCGGAAGGTACCCTGTGGGAATCAGAATAAGACACACCTTCTCCAGGTGGACGGAGCCCAGGACAGGGTCCTGAGGGCCACCCCCAAGCCCTGTTTGTTCAGCTCCTGATGGATTCATTCTTTTCAGTCTCTAAGTTATCAAGATCTGTTGATTCTTCAAGCCTCTATAAATATCCCCTCGGACTCAATGAAATCAGACAATCTTGATAGAAATTTTTAAATGGTCATAGGTGGCCAGTGGGGCCCTGTACTCGCCCAGGACTGCCAGGACAACTTTCTCTATTCTTCCTATCTGCTGACCAACATCACAAGGGAAAAAGTGTTATGGGGTGTGTTGTTCTAAAACATAGGTGCTTAAATTTCCATCTTTCCTGGCTCCTAAGACCAGAAATGCAATATTTAATGCAGACAACAATCTTGCCTCCATCTTTGCTTTTGGAAAGAATTTTGCTTTTAAGAAAACAAGAAGACACGAAGAATGTGCCAAGTCTGAGCTTTATTTAAAGTGCTGGTGAAGTGTCAGGAAGTAAGAGGATCATGGAAGTCCTCCCAGATCAGTGAGAAATAAGTAGCATTTTTATAGGTGGATAAGGAGGGAAAGGAATCCTAAGTGAGGGAACAGTATGAGAAAAGTGAAAAAAGTGTGGAGTGCCTGGCGCATAGAAGAATTGAGAGTTAGCACAAAAGGTAGGCCTGAAATTCTGGCAAATTCTTGATCTTTATATGCCATGCTAAGACCCTTCAGGGCTAAAGCTATTTAACTCATCCCTTTTCTTTAATGGTTCTAATAGAGTGCTTTGTGCATAGCAGCAGATTATTAAATATTTGTTACATGAAAAAGCAAATGTGTGAAATTACATTTACTCATGCTTAGCTGAGTCAGGTGGCCTAACAAAGTATGAGGAGTCCCAGAAGATGAAGCAAGCTGAGAGTCAAGCTAGGAAATTTGCATACAAGTTATCCTTTCTTACTTGATGAGCTCATCAAATGAGTCAGAAACCATTTTCCCAATGTTCCTGTACAGTCAGATGGCAAATGCAAACCTTATTTGCTTCCAATAGCTTTTTTAAAAAAAACAAAAAAAAACAGTTAAATCATGTTCATTTTCAAAAATTTGGGACATACCCAAAAATATATAATAAAGACAATTTAAATCCCTGTAATCTCACCAACTAATGATGTAATATTTTAGTAAGAACATTTTCTCATGTCATGAAAGAGTCTTTGAAAGTATGGCTTTTATCAATATAATTTTCTATGAATGCACACATCAAAATATTTTCAATTTATTTAACCATCCCTCTATTATTGAACATGTAGTTTTCAAATATTTATTGCACTTGTGTAAATATATCTTTAAATACATCTCTAATGATTTCCATACCCAAGAGTCCTAAAAATAGTCTTACAAACCCTATTAAAGCATAAAAGAAGGCCAGAAAAGAAAGAATATCACATTCATGCTGAATAGTTTACCAGTAAAAATGTATAGTTTCTTCTAAAAGTAACATATACATTTAACATATTTTCAGTCAAAATTTCCAGCACAATTTTGAAAGGAATGTGACAAATTGATTCTAAAAAAGTATAAAGGAAAAAAAAGTACAAAGAATAGCTAAGGCACAGGTAGTTAAGGCAATTTTGAAAAAGAACAAAGATGGAGGACTTTTCTTACCAGATATTAAGACATACCACAAAGCCACAGCAACAAAAATAATTTAATACTGGCATAAGAATAGACAAATGGATCAATGGAATAAAACAGGAATCCAGAAACAGACCCACATGTATATGGAAACTTTCTATACGATAGAAGTGATATCTCTAATCAACAAAGATAGGTTATTTAGGAAATGATGCTAGGAGAGCTGACTCACTACATGGAGGAAAATACAGTTGGATTCCTACCTCATACTACATAGAAATGTTAACTGTAGTAGACTTTAGATACTTTAATCTGAAATGGAAACCAATAAAGATCAGAAAGTATAGAACAATATTTTTCTGACCTTGAAATTAAGAAGGAGTTAGTAAGGAAAGCCTAAAAACCACCAATCATCAGGGATGGGGGGAGAATTTGTGGATTTCAGTATATTAAAAAAAAGGATTTCTTTTCAAAGAAGGACATCATAGACCAGGTTAACAGACAAATGACAGCCTAGAAGAATATATTTGCCACCTCTAAAACTCAAGGAATTAGTATGTAGAATATACAGAGAACTTCTGTATGTCAACAAGTAAGAAGCAGGAAATTCAATAGAAAATTGGACAAGGAATTAGAATAGGCAAATCACAGAGGGAGGAATCTGAATGTCTAAAAAATCTATGAAAAGATGCTCAAACTCTCTATTAATCCAATAATGCAAGTTAAAATAACGAGATAGCACTTTATAAAAATTTTAAAGTTTCATATCAAGAATTGATAAGAATGGGACTTCCTGGTGGTGCAGTGGTTAAGAATCCGCCTGTCAATGCAGGGGACACGGGTTCGAGCCCTGGTCCGGGAAGATCCCACATGCCGCGGAGCAACTAAGCCCGTGCACCACAACTACTGAGCCTGTGCTCTAGAGCCCGTGAGCCACAACTACTGAGCCCGCATGCCCCAACTACTGAAGCCCACGTGCCCAGAGCCTGTGCTCCGCAACAAGACAAGCCACTGCAATGAGAAACCAGTGCACTCAGGGCTTCCCTGGTGGTGCAGTGGTTGGGAATCTGCCTGCCAATGCAGGGGACACAGGTTCGAGCCCCGGTCTGGGAAGATCCCACATGCTGCGGAGCATCTAGGCCCGTGAGCCAAAACTACTGAGCCTGCGCGTCTGGAGCCTGTGCTCCGCAACAAGAGAGGCCGTGATAGTGAAAGGCCCGCGCACCGTGATGAGGAGTGGCCCCCGCTTGCCGCAACTGGAGAAAGCCCTCGCACAGAAACGAAGACTCAGCACAGCCAAAAATAAATAAATTAATTAATTAATTTTAAAAAAAAAGAAACCAGTGCACTGAAACGAAGAGTAGCCCCTGCTCGCCTCAACTAGAGAAAGCCCGCACAACAAAGACCCAACGCAGCCAAAAATAAATAAATAAATAAATTTATTTTTAAAAAAAAGAATTGATAAGAATGTGGGGGAAGGTTACTCTCACATGCTATTGGTCTGCAACTATTAACTGATGCAGCCACACTGGAGAGTGAATTACCAGTAGTTATACAGCTAAGTATGTCCCAGCATTCACACTCCTAGGAAGATACCCCACAGGAACATGCATGCAGGTCTTTATGTGGGAATCTGTAAGAGGATGTGCATCTCAGCATTGTTTGCAACGTCAGGGAGTGGGAAGCCACCTGGGGGCTAGTAGACAGGGATATAGCTATCAGGTGTGCTGTATGGCAGCAGTCAGAATTAATGAGCAAGGTATACATTTAGATCTACAGTTAGCTCTTAAGACATAGTATCAATTGGGAAAAATGTAAGAAACGAAATAAAATTGATAGAACTGTAACAATGTAAATTTAAAACACTCTAAATAATATTTAAGTCTCAAGCATACTGGTGGATGCCTATGAGAGACAATAGAAGTAATGAGAATGGGGAGCAGGAATAAGGAGGAAAAAAGAAGGCCTGGTGTAGACCTAAGATAACAGAGTGTGATTGATGCTATTCTTTCCGTTGCTTAGGGAAAAAACAAACAATACAAACTTGGAACTGTTAAAATAATCAAACAAAAAGGCCATTAGACTGAGGTGGCTCCAGTGTCCCCATAGCCTAGGTAAGCAAACCTAAACCAGAGTCAATCCTGTGAATGCCTCAAGGTTAAGAAGAACAACCAATCACAAACAGCCAACTAGGCTTTCCCAAGTAACGCATCCCTTAAGTTAAAGCCATTCAAATAGTTTCCTTGCTTCGCTTCCTTCTTTCCTCTATAAAAGCTTTGCCCCTAGTTCCTGCCAGTGGAGTGCTCTTAACCACTTCCAGTTTGGCATTGCCAAAATCAATGTCTGCTCAGATAAACATAAATATTTTAATATGCCACAGTTTATCTTTTAACAGAACTATCCCTGATTTCTTTCTTTCTCTCACACCCCCACATCCAATCCTTTAATAAATCCTTTATCTTCCAAATATATGTAGAATTCAATCATTTGTCATTCTTTCCATCAGTATCACCCTGGGCTTAGTCACCATCACCTCTGGCCTACTTTTGGTAACAGTCTCTTAACCAGTTTCTTTGCTTTTGCGTCTGCAAGCCTTTGGTCTACTTTCACCACAGCAACCAGAATGATCCAATTAAACAAGTCAGAGCACATCAATTTCTGCTCTAGGTCTTCTGGTTTTCTGTCTCACTCAGAGTAAAAAAAAAAGCAAAGTCCTAATGATCCACAAGGTCACATGAGCCCCACTCACACACACCTGCCTCTCTGGCCTTATCTCTTAATCTCTCCCCTTGGCCACTCCCTCATGCCACACTGGCCTCCTGCTATTCTAGAACATACCAAGCACACCCTTTATTTAGGGCCTTTGCAGGTAGGTGTTTATACTGCTTCCTGGAATGCTCTTTTTTTTTTTTTTTTTTTCCTGGAATGCTCTTTCCTTAGAGTTACAAACAGCTCGTTCCCTCATCTCTTTCAGATCTTTGTTTAGAAGTCTTAGTGAGACCTTCTCCAACAACACTATTTAAAATTGCAACCCTCAAGTGGACAAAAGATCTGAACAAAGTGGGCAAAAGATCTGAACAGATACCTTTCCAAAGAAGATATGCAAATGGCAAGTAAGTACATGAAAAGATGTACTTAATGACATCATATGTCATTCAGGAAATGCAAATTAAAACAATAAGATACCATGACACACCTAGAATGGCTAAAATCCTAAAAAACTAACAACACCAAGTGCTAGTGAGGATCAGGAACTCTCATTAATTGCTGGTGGGAATGCAAGATGGTACAGCCACTTTGGAAGACAGTTTGGCAGTTTCTTACAAAGCTAAACATAGACTTAAACAATACCAGCAATTGCACTCCTAGGGATTTACCCAAATGAATGAATAAGTTGAAAACTTTTGTCCACACAAAAACCTGCAGATGGATACTCATAACAGCTTTATTCATAATTGCCAAAAATTGGAAGCAACCAAGATATTCTTCAATAGGTGAGTGGACAAACTGTGGTATATCTGTACTGTGGTATATCTGTACAATGGAATAGTATTCAATGAAAAAAAGAAATGAGATATCAAACCACAAAAAGTCATAAAGGATATTTAAATGCATATTTCTAAGTGAAAGAAGCTAGTTTGAAAAGACTACATATGGTATAATTCCAACTATATGACATTCTTTAAAAGGCAAATGATCTGTAGTTGTCAGAGGTTAAAAGGTAGGGAGAATGGGTAAGTGGAGAACGGGATTTTTTTTTTTTTTTTTGCTTATCTCTTTTTTAAAATTTTTATTTATTTATTTATGGCTGTGTTGGGTCTTCGTTTCTGTGCGAGGGCTTTCTCCAGTTGCGGCAAGCGGGGGCAACTCTTCATCGCGGGGCGCGGGCCTCTCACTATCGCGGCCTCTCTTGTTGCGGAGGACAGGCTCCAGACGCGCAGGCTCAGTAGTTGTGGCGCACGGGCCCAGCTGCTCCGCGGCATGTGGGATCTTCCGGGACCAGGGCTCGAACCCGTGTCCCCTGCATTGGCAGGCGGATTCTTAACCACTGCGCCACCAGGGAAGCCCCTGAACGGGATTTTTAAGGCAGTAAAACTATTCTGTTTGATACTGTAATGGTGGACACGTGACATTATGCATTTGACAAAACCCAGAAACCCATGCAACATAAATGAACCCTAATGTAAATTATGTACTTCAGTTAATAATAATGCATTAATATTGGTTTATCAATTGTAAAAATGTATCACACTAATGAAAGATGTTAATAGGGGAAACTACTGGAGGAGAGGACTTATATGGGAACACTGTACTTTCTGCTCAGTTTTTCTGTAAACCTAAAACTGCTCTAAAAGGGGACTTCCCTGGTGGCACAGTGGTTAAGAATCCACCTGGCAATGCAGGGGACACGAGTTCGAGCCCTGGTACAGGAAGATCCCACATGCCGCAGAGCAACTAAGCCCGTGCGCCACAACTACTGAGCCCATGTGCTGCAACTACTGAAGCCCGTGCATCTACAGCCCATGCGCCGCAACAAGAGAAGCCACTGCAAAGAGAAGCCCATGCACAGCAACTAGAAAAAGCTCACACAGAGCAACGAAGACCCAAAGCAGCCAAAAATTTAAAAAAAAAAAAGCTCTAAAAAATAAAGTCTATTAATTAAAGAAAAATTGCAACTATCCGCACAGGCACTCCCTATGACTCTTCCCTGCTTTACTTTTCTCTGTAGAACTTATCACCTTCTAATATAATAAATTTTTTACTGATTTATTTTGTTACTATCTGTCTGACACAACACCCCACCTCACCCACCCACTTACACACAAAGGTAAATTCCACTAGGCCAGGACATATTTTTAATGTTTTATTTTGACATAATTTAAATTTACAGAAAAGTTGCAAGAATAGATTGAGAGGGGCTTCCCTGGTGGCGCAGTGGTTGAGAATCTGCCTGCTGATGCAGGGGACACGGGTTCGAGCCCTGGTCTGGGAAGATCCTACATGCCGCGGAGCAACTAGGCCCGTGAGCCACAACTACTGAGCCTGCGCATCTGGAGCCTGTGCTCCGCAACAAGAGAGGCCACAATAGTGAGAGGCCCGCGCACCACGATGAAGAGTGGCCCCCGCTTGCCGCAACTAAAGAAAGCCCTCGTACAGAAATGAAGACCCAACACAGCCAAAAATAAATAAATAAATAAATAAAAATTTAAAAAAAAAATAGATTGAGAAATTCCAATATATTTATTTACCTAAATTCATCAGTTGTTTACACCTATCTCTTTGAACCTATTGTCTTTATCTTTCTTTTGCTCTTGCTCACTCATGTGTGTGTGTCTATATAAATGGTTATATATACATATATAACATCTATAATATTTAAAGAATATACATAGTATGATATATAGAAAATATATGATAAACATATATTTAGATATATATTATGTGTTCATTATATATATTTTATACATATCTAATTATAATATGTATAATTACCCAAATCTCAAAATTAAACATTTATACAATACTATTATCTAATTCACAGTACATATTCAAGTAACATCAATTGTTCCAGTAGTGCCTTCTATAGATTTTTTTTTTCCTAATCCAGGGCACAATCCAGGATTATGCATTGCATTTAGTAGTCATGTATCTTTAGTCTCCTTTAATCTGGAACAGCTACTCAGTCTTTTTTTTTCTCTTTTTGGTCTTTCTTCACTTTGACATCTCTTAAGACCAGTTATTTTGTAGCTGTCCCTCAATTTGGGTTTGTCTAGTTCCTCATGATCAGATTCAGATTATGGGTTTTTGGCAGGAACACTGCAGAAGTGATGTGTCCTCAGAGACACAAGATGTTGGTCTGTCCCAAGGTTAGTGATGTTATCTCTTGCTTAAGGTGGCGTCCATCAAGTTTTTCCAAAAAGGGAATTTTGTAAGTTTCATTCACTGCTATATTCCCAAAGCCTAAAATGGTGCCTGGCACATAGGCACTCAAAAAGAATATGTTGAGGGCTTCCCTGGTGGCACAGTGGTTAAGAATTCGCCTGCTAATGCAGGGGACACGGGTTCAAGCCCTAGTCCGGGAAGATCCCACATGCCGCGGAGCAACTAAAGCCTGTGCGCCACAACTACTGAGCCTGTGCTCTAGAGCCCATGCACCACAACTACTAAAGCCCGCGTGCCTAGAGCCCCTGCTCTGCAACAAGAGAAGCCACCGCAATGAGAAGCACGTGCACCGCAACGAAGAGTAACCCCCGCTCGCCGCAACTAGAGAAAGCCCACGCGCAGCAACGAAGACCCAAGCAGCCAAAAATTAAAAAAAAAATTAAAAAAAAAAAAAAAAAAGAATATGTTGAATGAATGACTAAATGACTTCAACTCTGTGGAGTTGAAAAGACAAACACGAGGAAGTGGAAGAGAAAGGAAGAGGAGGAAGAGAAGGAGGAGGGGAAAGCAGTATACTTATGGAGTAGATCATCAGTATGCACATTTTAGGTTCATAATTATTCAAAGGATTTCCAGGACATTTGTATTAATAATAATACCATCAATATTATGAAGTTTCCAGACCTATTATACTCCTGCTAGTATACCAAACACATTTTCTTTTTTTTAAAGAGTAATTATTGCTATTTATTTATTTATTTTAGATTTTTTGATGTGGACCATTTTTAAAGCCTTTATTGAATTTGTTACAATATTGCTTCCGGTTTATGTTTTTTTGTTTTTTTGGCCCCAAGGCATGTGGGATCTTAGTTCCCGACCAAAAAATCGAACTTGCACCCCCTGCATTGGAAGGCGAAGTCTTAACCACTGGACCTCCAGGGAAGTCCCCAAACATATTTTCTAATGTACTTCTTAATGATATAGATTTGTCCCCAGTAATTACTCATTTTAAGAATATCCTAATTCTAAAAGTATTCTCAACTCTTCCAGGAGGAAAATCTCCTAAATAATATAGTAGAGAAGCCGCAGAAGCCTATTTCGTAGATTACCAAATTTTATTATAGTAAGCAATCTATCTCTTATGTAAATATAATTTACTCTTTACCTCAAGTCATCTCTAATTTGGTTTATTATCTTGCAATTATAAAACAAGCAGTGTAAAAAAAAAAGGTCACATGTTCAAGCAATATGCTAAGGGAAGTATTGAAGGACATGAAAACACTATTCTAAAAAAGTTAATTTTATCAATTTTTATTGACTAAACAAGCAAAAGTCAGTTTTGATCAGCTCAATGTCCATAAACACTTACAAATAAGTGAAACAAAACTGTGTGAACCATTTTGTTTTAAATCATATTTTAAAAGCAATGTTGAAAGTGAAAATTTTAAGCTTGATTTTTAACTATCAACATAATAGATTTTAGCCTGCATAAAGAAGGATTTTTTTCTCTTCTGATTTTTAAAAAAATTTACTGAAAAACTTAAATCATCTCTGCTGTTAACAAGTTTTCCCCAGCTCCCCACAATGAGGGGTGGGGGGAAGCCCTTATAAACAAGTCTGTGAAGTAGAGACTCTTTGAAAGTCAATCCTTCTAAAGAACAGTTTCCAGGCTAATTGCTTCGGTCCCTCAGGGTTAGAAAATTTGTGTGCAGTTATTTCCCATATACCTTTGGGACTTTATTATATAAACAGATAATGACACACTCACCAGACAATACTTAACTGATCATGGGTATGTTTTCTCTTATTTGTAAGTTCTTTCATAAGAAAAATGCAATTCTCTTTGTTTGACATAAATTTGAACACCAGAAAAATGAAGTCTATTTGATAATTGGATTAAAAATTTGGGGGACTTCCCTGGTGGCGCAGTGGTTAAGAATCCGCCTGCCAATGCAGGAGACACAGGTTCGAGCCCTGGTCCGGGAAGATCTCACATGCCGCGGAGCAACTAAGCCCGTGCGCCACAACTACTGAGCCTGCACTCTAGAGCTCGCGAGTCACAACTACTGAGCCCACATGCCACAACTACTGAAGCCCACACACCTAGAGCCCGTGCTCTGCAACAAGAGAAGCCACCTCAATGAGAAGCCCGTGCACCGCAACAAAGAGTAGCCCCCGCTTGCTGCAACTAAAGAAAGCCCGCACACAGCAACAGAGACCCAACGCAGCCAAAAATTAATTAATTAATTAATTTTTAAAAAAAAATTTGAATCTAGTTTCCTATTTTCTAAATGTTTCTTCATAACTCTTCAAATAAATTAATATTTAACAGGCAAAGTTATTTGTACCTAATATGATTAGAAAGGGAGTAAACTTGGAAGTGACACATCTACTAAAAAAAAATTAAAATTCCAAATATTTATGTGTGGGCATGATTAAAAGAGGAATTTCATTCGTGTTCAAACATCATCTAGAGAAAAAAAATTATCTGTACATGAATAGTTTATACTCAATGGTGACATCTCACCTAAATGAACGGTTTTACTCCCACCGAATACTCTTTGATATACACCAATTTAATCTCTTATGCTTCTAATCTGTAGTGTTGAGTCCGTTTCTAACCTTTCAGGCAGTGTTCCTTTTTCTGTAATTAATCATTTTTTCAACCTAAATATTTCAGGAAAGTAATTTGTGCAGAATTATCAAAAGGAAGTGAAACACATTCAGAGCCAGAATGACTAATGTTTCACTCCTGAAGGGGTTTTTCAAATCCCAGAGCAGCATCATGGTTTTCCACTAAAGGGTATGGACATTCGAGGCACTCTAATATCCAGGGATCTTCCTTTCTACATTTTCCTGAACAAAAAAAAAAAAAAAAAAAGAAAAGAAAAGAGGAAAAAAAAAAAATTCAACCACTGCCATCCCAGTTAGACACAACAAGCACTAGTCTAACAATTTCAGCATGCCATTTTTACATACATGCAGCCCACAGGGAGCAGCACATAATAACATCCTTCTCCTCCGCTCACCTCCCACTCCCTTCTGAGGGATGAAACACTGGAGAAAGTGAACAAGTGGATAAGCCAATTTAAGAAATTGTGGGTGAAGTTAGAAACCTGCTTGAGGATGCAAAAGCTTCCAAACTGTGAGACTCCAAAACCACGGAAAACCTTGGCTCTTATCTGAAATGTCATGGCACTTAGAATCTGTACTAGCCAGTTTGCACTTAACCATATTAGTAACTGATATTGTTAGTTCCCTTTACATATAAATCTTCACATTTTCTCAGTCATTAAGAAAGAGGGGGCTTCCCTGGTGGCGCAGTGGTTGAGAGTCTGCCTGCCAATGCAGGGGACACGGGTTCGAGCCCTGGTCTGGGAAGATCCCACATGCCGCGGAGCGGCTGGGCCCGTGAGCCACAATTACTGAGCCTGCGCGTCTGGAGCTTGTGCTCCACAACAAGAGAGACCGCGATAGTGAGAGGCCCGCGCCCGGCGATGAAGAGTGGCCCCCACTTGCCGCAACTAGAGAAAGCCCTCGCACAGAAACGAAGACCCAACACAGCCATAAATAAATAAATAAATATTAAAAAAAAAAAAAAAAGAAAGAGGAAGATGTCACTTTGCAAAGTAATTTTTTTTCAGGAACATTTGTTTGTAAATTATATTTTCATAGATAAAACATAATTGAAATAAACCATTGGACCTAACAATTTAAGGATTCTTGCAATACCTTTAATCATTCACTATTAAGTATTTAATTAGGTCCACTTGGTGCTTCGTACTCTGGTGTCTGAAAACCTCTTTATATTTGTTCACTTGTTTATTATCTGTTTCCCACACCAAAATAAAAGCTCAGTAACTTAAGGAACATTTTTTAGTCTTTTCCTCTGCTTTATCTACCGCACCTAAAACATAATAGGAGCTCAATAAATATTTATGGAGTGAACATGTGCCAGCACCTAGTGAAATGTTTTTTCTCCCTCTAGAAAGCCACCTGAGTGTCTCTCTGCCAGCCATAAAATCCCAAACTGCTGTTACCCGAGTCACTGTCACACTGCTTTATGGAATTTGAACAGCAGTTCACTAACAAACTGCCTCAAAGATACTCCCAAGACTACAATTTGCTTATGTCATCAAGGTTCTCCCTTGAGGTACTCATATTACTCCCTTGGTGCAAATCTGAGATACACAAGAATGAGTTTAGACTAGATGCTCACTCTTGGAAACTTTTACAAATTTTTAAATTTTGATGTTAAAACCGAGAACCAACAGTTACTCTGACATAGATTGGGTTACCTCCAGTCCAAAATGTGAGCATCAGCGGATGCACGGGGGAAGTGCTGAGCTAAGCTTGGCATTCTTCAAAGCGGAGCCAAATAGGGATTTTCCATAGGTACAGTCAACCCGGAAATGGAATTAGGCAATGTTAACCCATCTATCTCACCCTCTCTCTGCTTGCATAGAGACTCACAGAAGCAGGAGCTGCTCTGGCAGACAGTGATTAACGGAACAACTGGTTCTTCTGTATGTAACCTGTTCAGAAGCACCTATCCTCTCTCTTGCCATCCATGTTTCTCCTGCTCCCAACCTTACCCAGATTTCTGGGTGCTCCTTCTCTTCTCAGAGACTATCCCTGATATTATTCTGACTAGATTTCATTCAGATGGAAATGGTGAAGTGTTTTCCAAACTTGCCTGATCATAAGAATGTCTGGAATATTTATTTTTAAATGTAGCTTCCAAGGGACTTCCAGAATAATCATAGCTGTGTAAAACAACATCGTAAACCTCCTGGAAAGTATACAAAACAACAAGGAAAACAATAATAAAACATAAAAACAGGGGCTTCCCTGGTGGCGCAGTGGTTGAGAATCTGCCTGCCAATGCAGGGGACACGGGTTCGAGCCCTGCTCTGGGAAGATCCCACATGCCACGGAGCCACTAGGCCCGTGAGCCACAACTACTGAGCCTGCGCGTCTGGAGCCTGTGCTCCGCAACAAGAGAGGCCATGATAGTGAGAGGCCCGCGCACCGCGATGAAGAGTGGCCCCCGCTCGCCGCAACTAGAGAGAGCCCTTGCACAGAAACGAAGACCCAACACAGCCAAAAATAAATAAATAAATTAATTAATTAATTAAAAAAATAAACTGGGGGAAAGTAGGACAGTTCTCCCTCAAAAGGAGGTTTAAAAAAATTTTATAAAAAAAAAAAACATAAAAACAAATATATAATTTGTGTACGCAAATGTTCATAGCAGCATTATTCACATAGCCCAAAAGTGGAAACAACCCAAATGTCCACTAAAGAATGAATGGATAAACAGAATGTGGCATAATATACAATGAAATATTATTCAGCCTTAAAAAGGAATGAAATTGATACATGCTACAACATGGCTGAAACAAGCCAGTCACAAAAGAACAAATATTGTATGATTCCACTTATATGAGTTACCTAGAGTAGTCAAATTTATAGAGACAGAAATTAGAACAGTAGGACATCTTCCTTTGGGGTGAGAGGAAGATGGAGAGTTAGTGCTGAATGGGTTAATAGAGTTTCAGCTTGGGATGATGAAAAAGTTCTGCAGATGGATAGTGGTGATTGTTGTACAACAATGTGAATGTACATAATGTCACTAAAATGTACATTTTAAAATGGTTAAAATGTTAAATTTTATGTGATATATATTTAGCACAATTAAAAACCCAAACAAATACATAAAAACACTCCATTTTTAGTGAGACCAGGTAACAGATATAATCTGCAAATTCCAAAACACGTCAGGGCAGCTAAAAGCAGTTGGGAATGGACAAAATCCATGAGAGGAAGTAAAGAAGAGAAATTTGAAGGGTGGTGAAAAACCCTTATATTAGAGCTCAGAAAATAGCAGGAAAAATAATTCACTTTCTGAGGTGAAGAGCTCACTTTCAGTTAAAAGGCAATATCATTTCTTTGCAAAAACTGTTGTGGAAATTTGGGTGAGCAAGGCTCTAACCAGAAGCCTTCCTGGACACGGTATGGTCCAGAAAAGAAGTATGGGTGGAGGCACTACCCAAAGAATCACACAGCTTATTCAAATCTTTAGGAGTAGTATGCTTCTGTAGCAACAGAGAAGAGAGAACCTTTGGGCTATAAAGCATCAAAAGCCACCTTCACCCGCCTCTCTTGCTGTGCATAATCTGCAAGAAGGTGGTTTATGAACATCTAACTCATTCGTTATTAGGCAATAAAAAAAAGGTTCTGGCACTCCTGGGTTTCAGCACCAAAAAAAAAAAAAAAAAAAGGTAAAAAGTTCTGGCACGGAATGATACATATATACTTTTTTTTTTAATGTGGAAACATTACAAACTTATCAATGGGCAAATCATACTGACCAGGAGAAAAATAGCTATCAAGAAACATGAAATTTTAACCAAAATTTTCATCATGAATTCAAGAAATCTTAATGAAGTAATTGCATCTCTGGAAGACACCCACAAAGTGGAAAGACAAGAATTCTGGAAAGAGATGATGAGACTATAATAGGAGATAAAATGTGAACAGAAAGAAGTACAGGAAAAAAGCAAACCCAACAGAGAAGAGGACGATACAGAGGGAACACAGGGAGAATAGACACAGAAGGAAAACACAGTAAGGATCATAGAGTATAAAAATAAGAAAAGTGATATAAAGATTTTAAAGGAGAGAGCACTATACAGGAAACAAGTAAAGAAGCGCCAACACATGCATAATATAAATCCTTGAAGAAGAAACCCAAAATAATGTCATAACAAATAGTTAAAGATATCCAAGAAAACTTTCCTGAAATAAATGAGGACGTGAATGTACACTTTGGAAGAACATACTAAGTACCAAAGAAAATTCACCCGAAAAAGCTGTTGACTAAAAATTAATCAGTCGATCTAAAAAAGAAACGGAAAATTTTATTCGAGCCAAATTTGAGGAGTATAACCCAGGAAGAGCATTTCAGAAAGCTCTGTGAACTGTTTTGCCCATCAGAAGTCAAGGCACAGTTATACAAGTTTTTTGAGACAGGGGGCTATACGTCAAATGACGTATTATTGACAGTTTACATAATCCAGATCTAAGCGCCATGGAAGGAATGTTATCTTTAAGGAGTCGTCTTGTTGATGCTAGGAGAATATTGCTCTTTATGGTTGAGCAGGTATTTTTGCCAATGGGGAAGTTTGGTTGATGCATAATGCAGATACATAATGCACAGTGGGGGAAGAGAGGAGGCCAAAAGGCAGAGAAATTTTTTATTTAAATTTTTCTTGTCTTGCCATAAAATATGAATTTTATTTCACAAGCATATCCTAGGAAAGTTATTGGACTGAAAATATAAATAAAGAATACTTTGGACAGCCAGGCAAAAGACTAAATCATTTATAAAGGAGAAAAAAATCAGGATTGCCCCAGATTTCCCCACAGCAATGTTCAATTCCAAAAGACGTTGGAGGTTTGATTGGAGCCAGATTTCTCTATCATTTTTCTTTTTTTAAAATCTATAGGTAACATGGTACTGAATTTTTTTTTTTTTTTTTTTTTTTTAGAATGTCACTTTTTTTTATTAATTAACTTATTTATTTTTGGCTGTGTTGGGTCTTCGTTTCTGTGCGAGGGCTTTCTCCAGTTGCGGCAAGCGGGGGCCACTCCTCATCACGGTGCGCGGGCCTCTCACTATTGTGGCCTCTCTTGTTGCGGAGCACAGGCTCCAGACGCGCATGCTCAGTAGTTGTGGCTCACGGGCTTAGTTGCTCCGTGGCATGTGGGATCCTCCCAGACCAGGGCTTGAACCCGTGTCCCCTGCATTAGCAGGCAGACTCTCAACCACTGCGCCACCAGGGAAGCCCCTGAATTTTTTTTAATATTTATTTTATTTATTTATTTGGTTGCACCAGGTCTTAGTTGCGGCCGGTGGGTTCCTTAGTTGTGGCATGCGAACTTTTAGTTGCGGCATGCATGTGGGATCTAGTTCCCTGACCAGGGATCGAATCCAGGCCCCCTACATTGGGAGCAGGGAGTCTTAACCACTGCGTCACCAGGAGAGTCCCCCAGATTTCACTTCTTAAGGTTGTGGCTGGATTTGATAATTCACTGATTAATTACTTAATTCAACAAACATTTAGAAACCATTCAATAAATGTTTGTATGTTTGGACAATAGACGTATCATCTGACAACCTATAATTTTCCTGAGGATTAAAATCACATTCTAGGGACGTCCCTGGCAGTCCAGCGGTTGGGACTCTGGGCTTCCACTGCAGTGGGTGTGGGTTCAATCCCTGGTAGGGGAAGTAAGATCCTGCATGCTGCACTGTGCTGCCAAAAAAAAACAAAAGACATTCTATTAGTTTATATGCCCTTGGGAATTTTAGAAGCTCACAGACTAATAGGAAAGACAAACAAGTAAACAAATTATCACAATACAATTTGATAAGGGTCAAAACTCATGACAGGAACAATAGGAAAGTTGTGTTCAGATGGCAAGAATTTCAGGGAGAGGTGGAAGATGGCCTACTTTAGGGCCAGTTCATTATGAAATTTGACCTTAAATTATAGGTGACAGAAAGTCAATGAAGGGTTTTAACTTTGGGAGTAATAAGGAGAAAGTGTGTGTCTCTCTGTGCTGTGTGTTCACATGTGTAGGGATAGGATTCTTATTGGACCTCAGATGCACAGGGATGAGTTAATCACTTGATAGGTCATGGCATATTATCATTTTTTTTGGTCCTTTTATTTATTCTCTTTTTATCCTCATATTCTTTTTCATTTCCCTTAACTCCTACCATATGTAATCATATTATGTTTAATGATATTTTTTGTTTTATGTGTTCTTACAAAATGTACACGTACTTTTAATTTCTGTAGATGATAGTTTGTCACACAGTTCATCTCTTTAGCGTTTTTTTTTCTTTTTTTGGTTGTCATTTCTTTTTAGTTTTTTTTAAAGGGCCCTTTTAAAATTTTTATTTATTTACTTTTGGCTGCATTGGGTCTTCGTTACTGCGCGCCAGCTTTCTCTAGTTGCAGCGAGCGGGGTCTATTCTTTGTTGCGGTGCATGGGCTTCTCATTGCGGTGGCTTCTCTTGTTGCGGAGCAGGGGCTCTAGGTGCACGGGCTTCAATAGCTGTGGCACGCGGGCTCAGCAGTTGTGGCATGCAGGCTCTAGAGCACAGGCTCATTAGTTGTGGTGCACGGGCTTAGTTGCTCCACGGCATGTGGGATCATCCCGGACCAGGGCTTCAACCCATGTCCCCTGCATTGGCAGGCGGATTCTTAACAACTGTGCTGCCAGGGAAGTCCTTTAGCATTTTTTTATGTTTATTTATTTTTGGCTGTGTCGGGTCTTAGTTGAGGCACGTGGGATCTTTCACTGTGGCTCCCAGGCTCTCCACTGAGGCATGCGGGCTTCTCTCTAGTTATGATGTGCAGGCTTAGCTGCCCCTCGGCATGTGGGATCCTAGTTTCCTGACCAGGGATGGAACCGCGTCCCCTGCATTGGAAGGTGGATTCTTAACCACTGGACCACCAGAGAAGTCCCTTTAGCATTTTTTTTTTAACTAAACATTATGGTTTTAAAGTATATCTGTATGGCTCTGTGTATATCTAATCTGTTTATTGTAATTGCTATATAAGGGTGTGCATTCATCACATTTTAGTATCCACTCTCCAAATGATGAATGCTCAACTCCTCACTGCCATACCAAAAAAAAAAAAGCTACAGTGAACATCCTCTTATGTGTCCTGTTATACATCTGTATGAGAATTCTTAATTTGACTAAATCATGCCAGGCTGCCCTCCAAAGCAGCTACACAGGTCTACATTTTCACCAGTAATGCGTGAGGGTAAATTCCCTCACCTTGCTTAAACTTTCTAATATTTGCCAGTTTACTTGGTATAAACTATTTCATTGCTGTTCTTATTTGCATTTCTCTGATTACCAATGACCAGCTTCTACTCATAAACTCATTAGCTTTTCAAGTTTCCTCTTCTGTAAACATCTTTGGCCTATTTTTTTTCTTTTTATCCTTAGCCCATTTTTTCATTGGGGTTGCAGTCTTTTGTAAGAATATTTTAAAATATTCTGTATATTAATCCTCAGGTAGGTTTAGACATTACAAATTCTTTTTCCTATTCTTTCCTTTGTTAACATCATTTACAGAAATACTCAGTTTTGATATAATTGCCTTTGTCAATTTTTTTCCTTACAGTTGAGGCTTTTGTTTTAAGAAGTCCTCTCTGACCCAAAATCACAAATATATTCTCCTACGTGTTCTTCTATTAACTTTGTCATTTAGCCTTTCACTTTTAGATCTTTAATCCATCCATAGCCCACTCTTCTATATGGTGTTAGGTGGGAAGTAGGTTTTAATTTTCTCCATATAGTGAGCCAATTTCCCAAAAATTATCTTTTTAATAATCCATTCTTTCTCTCTATTGATTTGGGAGCAAATTTGTTTTTTTGTTTTTGTTTTTTTTCTTGGAAGTTAACTGACTGGCAGTTCTGCAGAGAAGAAAGATTAGAAATAGGGATGCCAGGTAAGATATACTGCTACAATCCAGATAGAAATAAGACCTTGACCAAAGACAGTAGCATGAGGGTTGGGGGAATGGATAGAGAGGAGTATCAGATTTGAGAGATATTTCTGGGTTGGAAATGTGGGATGAAGGAGAGAAAGGAGTCAGAAACAACTTCAGTTTTGAACCCAGCACATTCTGTGGCTAGAGATGCCACTACTGAGGTAAGGACAGGAATGTGAACAGGTTTTGAAGAGAAGAGATGAACACAGTTGCAGAGGTGTTGAGGCTGGGGTGCCTGTAGACATGCTTTGGCTCTCACATTATTTAAAAAATAATGTGTTAATTAAATAACATCATTTAACAACTGGGAGGTTTTATTTTTTAAAAAATCTATATTCAGCTTCCTTCAAAAGATCAGGACCGCCATAACACCAAAACTGCTTCTCTGTTTGGCTTCAGCTGAATGTAGCAGGAGCTCCACAGCTCTCCACAGTCTGCACTGGACCCTCAGTTCCTATAGACATTCGGGATTGGGATCCTGGTATATGCGAAATGATGAGGTGGCACAAAAGTGTGGATGTTTTCCATAAACAGACAATTTGAATCCAGGGTTCAGCCATTTACTTAACTGCTCTAAACCCGTATCTTCTTATAAAAAAACGGGCAGAGTACCCATCTTACACGGGTTTCTTAAGAGAGTTTAAAGATAGAATGCATATAAAGCTTAACAGTAATTGTTAGCAAATGATAGCTAGAAAAAAATCCAATTAAAAATTGGAAATGCGGGCTTCCTTGGTGGCGCAGTGGTTGAGAATCTGCCTGCCAATGCAGGGAACACGGGTTCGAGCCCTGGTCTGGGAAGATCCCACATGCCGCGGAGCAACTAGGCCCGTGAGCCACAATTACTGAGCCTGCGCGTCTGGAGCCTGTGCTCCGCAACAAGAGAGGCCGCGATAGTGAGAGGCCCGCGCACCGCGTGAAGAGTGGCCCCCGCTTGCCGCAACTAGAGAAAGCCCTTGCACAGAAACGAAGACCCAACACAGCCAAAAATAAATAAATAAATAAATAAATTTAAATTATTAAAAAAAAAAAAAAAATTGGAAATGCAATTCCAGATCTGAGGAGAGAATCAGAGCTATGAGCCATGGATTGGAAAGGTAGTTGTGTATGGCTCTGTCCTACAATCTACAAATCATGACGTGTTTTGTTTTTTTTTGTTTTTGGCCATGCTGCAGGGGCATGTGGAATCTTAGTTCCCCAACCAGGGATCGAACCTGTGCCCCCTGCAGTGGAAGGACAGAGTCTTAACCACTGGACTGCCAGGGAAGTCCCATGACTTTCTTGATGATTGGAATGTCAGAACCTCTTCTCTATCACAACCCCATCTTCACTTCTTTAAATCCCTAAAAGTTGACACATAGAAAGAATTTCATAAACATTTGTGAAAAGAAGGGAGAGAGGAAGAATAGGTGAAGGATCTGGAAAAAAAAAAAAAAAGGCCTTTTCTTTCATTTGTAAAACAGAAGAAAAATCGAAGTTACCAACTTACCTACGTTTATTCCTGCCAGCCCAGCCCCACCTCCCAGCAAATAAAAATGTTAACTAAGGCGTACAGTTGCATTCTGTACTCCCAGTTCCCAGGAAAAGATTGCAAAAAGACACACAATTAGTCATGTTGGCTGAAAAATATATCTCTAAGCCTCCCTGAGTAAAATACTATTTGGACAGTATTTTAAAATTATTTCTTATATGTAATTAATAATACCAACAGAACCCAAAGAATACAAAGACATAACAATTAAGATTTAGTGAAGAAAGCTTCAAAGAAAAGATTGTGGGAGTTGTTTTATCTTTTTCTGTTGTGACAAATATATATATTATATATATATTTATATAATATATATATAGTTCTGAATTCTCCACAGCAACATTCAACTCTGTAAACACATTTTGCTCATGCTTCTGCTAAACAACCACAGTTACTTTGAATTCATTTCTTCAGGATACCCTGGTATTTGTTCTTTTTATAGTATGTAAAATTGCACTGTTAGTGTGGTCCTGATTTTACTCTCTGTAGCTAAGGAAAATAACCATGTTAAGTTTGAGAATGTGTTAACTCCCGTGGGGGGGGTGGCGAAAAAAAAACTAGGCTAAATTAAATTATAAAGTTTTAATATGATTTTATTTTGGCTGCGCTGGGTCTTAGTTGCAGCATGTGGGATCTTTGTTGAGGCATGCGAGATCATTTAGTTGCAGCGTGCAGACTTCTTAGGTGCCGCATGTGGACTCTTAGTTGTGGCATGCAGGCAGGATCTAGTTCCCCAACTAGGGATCGAACCCAGGCCCCCTGCATTAGAAGCATGGAGCCTTACCCACTGGACCACCAGGGAAGCCCCTAATATATTTTAGAATGTCATGAATTTTCGAAGCTAGAGTATAAATTATCTGACAACAACTAGGTCATCTTCCACTAT
Source organism: Balaenoptera ricei (assembly GCF_028023285.1). Taxonomy (NCBI): domain Eukaryota; kingdom Metazoa; phylum Chordata; class Mammalia; order Artiodactyla; family Balaenopteridae; genus Balaenoptera; species Balaenoptera ricei. Next base: position 133,557,558 of record NC_082639.1, read on the forward strand.
AAATAAACATTATTGCCAGCTAATTCCAAAGATTCACCTAACATAAAAACTGTAGGGTAGGTTCTTTTTTTTTTTTTTTTTTTTTTTCACACACACACACTGTATTTTATTTTTACAAGAGATAAATAGACTGACACCAAGCATTGTACATGGATGACCACAACAAAAGCAACAATGATTGCAATTACCAAACATGAAACACACTCATACTATGTCATAATATTGACATTCAGTTAGGGTAGGTTCTTGAATGCAATGATTTGGCTGGAAAACCCAGATTATCCTTGGAAAGAAATGAGCACCAGCAGAGAAAATAAAGGGTGATTGGCTAGTAAAGGAGTGCTATGAAGGGTATCCTATTATCAGATGAAGGAACAGGCATTTAGTGCCAAATCACCTGTTATTATATGCAGATGTATATAAAGTCCAATTGTTTTACATTGTCTCAACCAAAAGATCATTATGGTCATTATTCCCGAGGAGCTAGATTCAAAGACACTTAGAACTGGAATGGGATTATTGAGATCATCCAGTTTAGTCTGCTCATTTTCCAATAAGGAAACTGAAGATCAGAAATCTGACTTGCTCTCAGTAACCAGATCATGTGCTCCTTTTGAACTCCCTTGCTTCAACAGCAACTGCACCAAGCATAAGTTATTCAGTAAATGGTGCTAAATTTGTATTCATGAACAAAGCATGGGAAGGGTCATTTTCATTGTGCTTATATTCTAGCTGTGCTATTGGAAGAAGGTTTGTCAACAGAAAGATTTCTAAAACAGGGAGAAGTAAGAATATGATGTAGAATGTGTCACTGAGAAAAACCTTTAAAAAATTTTTATTGTGGAAATTTTAAAAAATTAATGAAAAGAGAATACAATGTATGCCTAACCACCTTAAACAATTATTGACATTCTGCCATTCTTATTACATATGCATTTCCTCCATGTGTTTTTTCTTTTTGCTTTGTTTTGTTTGGCTAGAATATTTTTAAAGCAAAACTGAGACATTGTATCATTGTACCTATAAATATTTCTATATGTGTCTCTAGGAGATGAGGATTTTTAAACAACATAACCACAGTAACATTATCATACCCTTAAACAGGCTAACATCCAGTCCAGGAGAAATTTAGTTCTATGACAGTATTCAAGAATGGATCAAGATCTCAAGTCTTTCAATAAGGCTAAGAATGAATTCAAAAGAAGAGAACTTCAAAACTAAAGATCGCAATCTCATTTTTTCTTGTATTGCTCTGCAAATACAAATCTGGATACTCAGATTCCAGAAGAAGATAAAAATAGTCTATGAATCAAAACCACTAATCATATCCTGTTATTTTTAGTTATGTTTCTTCCTGATATTTTAATTCAAAATCAGTTTAATATATTTAATCACACTTCTTTTTCAGGGAAAAAGTATTTTAGGTTGAAGCAGAAAATTTTGACCAAACGATAAATTTAAAGCTAAATTAGGGTGGTTGTCAGAGCCTATATCCATGACCTTGGATGAGGTGCTTACTTACTGACTTGGAAAGTCCCGTGTTAATAGTCTGTTCTATGACTCAACTATCTGCCTCATAGAGATAGTACAAAAACACCCTCAAAAAACTCACACCTGGAAATGTAAAAAATCACACAAAATATATAAATGGTAATTGGATGATAGGTCACATTACCCTCCATACTAAAAGCAGACACTAATAACAGGAATGTTGAGATAGCTTGTAAAAACATCTGGCTCTGAGTAAACTTAGAGTCAAAGTAAAGTACCAAAGTTTTACTTCTGTTGGAATGTTTAGAAAGACCCCTCCATACACAGTAGATGCTCAATAATATTCGCTGACTGGATTTAATGCTGGAACCGAACTTTTGCAACATAGCAACTATTAAATTCCTGATTACGTAAAATGCAATGGATATGTATTATTCTACATCCTGGAACTGAATAGGAGAAAACGTTTTTTTTATACATGCTTTTGCTCTGCACTCAGCACTTTTTCTGCTGTCCCAAACCTATACGTTCATATTCAGGGTTCATGCTGAATTTGTGTTTGTGTGGATGGAGACATCCAGCATCTCTACTTCACCCCCATCCCCAAATTTCAGGGAAGCCAGAGGACTGTCCACAGGGTGAGTGATAATGGGGGCATTTTCTGGGCATTGATAGAAAGGTACTTACCAACACTTTATTTTTATACTAATTCTTCAGGATAGCCTACTTGGTAAGGATATCAGACCTCTCCAGACAATTCTATTTCATCTTTTCCTGACCTAGAATTCACTAGACCTAAGTAGACTTTATATTATCATGTATGCTTCTAATTACATACCAGCTTATATATAAACACATTCTATCAGTCCACATATTTGTCTACCAGCACACTTTTACTCCCAAAAGTAACATGAAAAAAACAATAGCACTTGGCCTGTCTGTGAAGCCTTAGGCTGTATTTTGCAGGACGGATGATATGAACAAATAAATTTGTATTACCTAGAGCCAAAATCAAACCAACAAACAAAAACAACAACAAAAACTGATGTGGCTTGACTAAGTTTTCCTTATTAGCTATGCTCCTCTCCCAATCATCTCTGTGAATAGGAACAGTGCCTTCAGTATATTTGCTTTCTTAGAAGAGTCCATCAGAACCACATAAAGAATTTTTTAAAAACATGAGTCCCCAGGACCTTGCAGCCCTTTACTACAAATCCCAGAGTGTGAGACCCAAGAATTTATGATCTTAACAATTCCTCAGGTGCTTTTTCTGTGGCAGCACCAAGAGTGTGTGAGAATCACTGCCCAGAATACCTAGAACAGCACTCTACATATAGTTATTTTATATAAATGTTTGATAAATTAACGAATGAATAAGTCAAGATTGTGGAAATTAGCAAATCCATGAGTTCTAACCACACCCAAGATCTACTGGTTTATGTACCTTCTAAGTGTCTTGCACCTTGCATAGTCTGACCTAGATAGATACTGACTCAACTCTGATCTGTGTAATCTCACCCCCATTCCACCCTGAGCAGCCAGCAACAATCCCACTTAGCCAAGAAACAGTGATAAGAAAACTGCTTTATTTTTACTCCTTGACTGGTAAGGTAAACAGACTGAAATCATAAACCCTAGCCTCACAGAAATACCTCTTGGCATTCAATGTAACTACTTATTGGTTATCTACTATAGACTTTATATATGCCATGCACAGTAGAAGACACAAAATGATTACAAGGCTTGATACTTGACCTTGAATATTTTACATTCAAAGTTGATAAGACAAAAGGATGTGTCACATCCTGTGCTGGGAGCTTTTTGATATCATCTTATTCATTCCTCAGAGCAATTCTATGGGGGGAAAAGTATTGTTATCTCTATGTTATAGGTGAATAAATTGAGGCTTAAAGAGGTTAAATACCATCTCAAGGTTATATATTAGCAGAGTTTGTATCTGAATTTCTCTTCTTTCTGACTCCAGAATTCAAGCTATTGCCCCAAAACTACTATGCACCGTGCAATGGAGATTACTATCCATTCAACATCCACTCCAGAAGTATGTAATAAGCATTTACTATACATTAGGTCCTGGCATAGATGCAGATCACACAGGGTCTCTGTCTTCATACAGTTTCTAGTTTAATTGGAAAGGCAGACATTTAACAGTAAACGCAACAAGGATTATAAGGGAGAACTAGAACTAGAACTAGAACTAGAAGGATGTTATACAGGAGCCTGTAACCAGGAACTTATTTTGGGCTAAGGATTCAGGAAGTAGCTGAATCCATGTAAACCCAGGAACTCCACTTCCTAGCTGCATGATTTGGGGAAAATTACAGTTCCTTATTTGCAAAATAATGACAATAACACCAGTTACAGGTTTTGTGAGGGTTAAGAGATACAATGTATACGGGCTTCCCTGGTGGTGCAGTGGTTAAGAATCCGACTGTCAATGCAGGGGACATGGGTTCGAGCCCTGGTCCGGGAAGATCCCATGTGCTGCGGAGCAACTAAGCCTGTGCGCCACAACTACTGAGCCTGTGTTGTAGAGCCTGAGAGCCACAACTACTGAAGCCCACGTGCCTAGAGCCCATGCTCCACAAGAAGAGAAGCCACCGCACTGAGAAGCCCGTGCACCGCAATGAAGAGTAGCTCCCGCTCACCACAGCTAGAGAAAGCCCGCGCGCAGCAACGAAGACCCAATGCAGCCAAAAATAAATAAATAAATAAATATTTTTTAAAAACCAAAAAGAGATACAATGTATGTAAGGCACAGAACCTGACAAAATAACCACTCAATAATCATTAATTAGCAGTTATTTAAAATATTCATTCATATTTAAGAATATACAAAAGCAGGGGTAAAACAGAGAGAAAAGAGCAGTAGAGGGAGAAGGAAAACGCAGGGCAAAGGCCCTAAGGCAAGAGAGGCAAAGCATCACATAATTTGGTTTAAGATCCAGTCCTGCTGGCTAGAAAGTAGAGAGCTCTGCCAGAGAAAGCTGGAAAGGCAGGTGGGGGACCACAGCAAGCCCTCAGGTAAAGATTTTTATCTTTATACAGAGGCAACTGAAGCAATTAAAGGAATTTAAGACAAGGAAGAAACTTATTGAGATTCAAATTTTAAAAGATTACCCCAAGGGAGGGTGGAGAGAATTTCTGTTTCCATTTTCTGATTGCACACACACACACACACACACACACACGTGTGTGTGTGTGTGTGTGTGTGTATATATATATATATATATATATATATATATAATCTCCAACTAGCTTGCACATGCAGCTTTTGTAATTTAAAAAATAATAAAATCAGTGATGAAAATGTCACCTTGATTGTGGTAATAGTTTCATTTGACTACAAATGACTAAGGAATAATATACATTACGCTGTATTCCATGTGCGATGCCAAGAAAATTCACCAATTTTACCTAGACTACATAATATCCCAGTGTAAATTCATCCAAAGGCTCCTCTTGCCCCTGGGGTAGAATCCAGACTCAGTTTAGAAGGCTCTTTGCAGTCTGGTCTCTGATCACCTCTGCAGTTTTGCTTTTTATTTCTACTTCTCTTTCGCTTTGAGCAACAGAGCTACTAAGATACTTTATTTTTTTTTAAGATTTTTTTTGATGTGGACCATATTTAAAGTCTTCATTGAATCTGTTACAATATTGCTTCTGTTTTATGTTTTGGTTTTTAGGCCACGAGGCGTGTGGGATCTTAGCTCCCTGACCAAGGATCAAACCCACACCCCCTGCACTGGAAGGTGAAGTCTTAACCACTGGACCACCAGGGAAGTCGCCCAAGATACTTTAAAATCCTCAAATATGCCATGTTCCCTTGGGTTTAGGGGTGTCTTTCCACATGATGCTTCCTCTGCCTGCACCATTCTTCACCCTTCTCTATATGCAAGCCAACTGCCTCTCTTTCCCCAAACACTGTCCCACCAAATACTGCAATTACCTCCCCCATCACAGACACACACTCACTCTTTTTTTTTTTTTTTTTTTTTAAATTTTTTTTTTTTTTTTTTTTTTTTTTGGCTGTGTTGGGTCTTCGTTTCTGTGCGAGGGCTTTCTCTAGTTGTGGCAAGCGGGGGCCACTCTTCATCGCGGTGCGCGGGCCTCTCACTATCGTGGCCTCTCTTGTTGTGGAGCACAGGCTCCAGACGCGCAGGCTCAGTAGCTGTGGCTCACGGGCCCAGTTGCTCCGCGGCATGTGGGATCTTCCCAGACCAGGGCTCGAACCCGTGTCCCCTGCATTAGCAGGCAGATTCTCAACCACTGCGCCACCAGGGAAGCCCCACACACTCACTCTTAACATACACCCATATATGTAGCTAATTCCTATAAAATGTTAGGATCCATCTTCCCTGACCAGCCCTCTCTGTATATCTGGTTTAGGTGCCCATTCTTTTGGCTCACATGGTACCTTTTAATTCCCTCATCAGAGCATTTATCACCATTAGTTATAATTGCTTGTAATTTTTTTAACCTCGCCCCTTTCTCATCCCACTTGATTATACACTCCCTGAGAGCAGGACTTTAGACTGTCTTATTTGTTGAAGGAAAAAAGAAATAAAAGTTAAGTATAACATATATAAAGTTAAATGTCCCATAGTAAAATTAAAGCAAATAATACAGATTTATGATATACATCATGACATTTACAAATAGCAAATACACAGTTTGAGTAATGTATTAAGAATTCCCATTCCATTTATTTTCTGTGATCCACTTCAAAAACGGTAAATTCTTCCCCTGACATTAGGTCATCTCTGTGACCTAATAAAGTTCTATGCAATACTTATTAGCAAGATTGATGCCAATTCTTTAAAGCAAAATTCCCTCTAGGCTGACTTTTTTTTTTTTTTTTTTTTTTGGGCCAAACCTCACAGCATGCAGAACTTCCCTGACCAAGGATCGAACCTGCGCCCCCTTTAGTGGAAGTGTGGAGTCTTAACCACTGGACCACCAGGGAAGTCCCCTCTAGGCTGATTTAAGGAAACTTTCTTCTAATCCAAGGCAATAATAGTTAGTTATGATTTGTTAACAATGCACTTCATCCTAATAAGCCCTTGAACCCTCAACTAGTACCATGGGCTGGTTGGCCAGCCCAGAAGTCACACTGCTAGAGAACAGGCAACAGGCTGTTGCTCATTGTTTTTTTCTTCCACTGTTCCTGGAAAAAACTTACCTTTTGCAAATTTGGGTGCTGAACAAAAAGTAATAATAAAAATCTTGAGCCCAAATTTTCTGTCATTTTTCGACCTTAGATAAAGGTCAAAATGTTACGCAAATAACTAGAACTTATATTTGCATGGTACCAAGTAAGCATAAATACTTTCTTACTACCTCCTCATTTCATAACATTGATAAAGTTGGATAATTAATGCATTGCTGAATTGTTGATTCAATTTGAATTTTAAGGAGAGTGACTGGGGATTTCACTCTCTAAATCAGTAATCTAGTTACTTTAGTGTTTTTAATTGTATCAGACCAAATTACTGATGATTTATTACTTAATGATTTTAAGCAACTGTATTTCTTGCTTTTGGTGTTAATCTTTTAACAATGGGTAGTATTTGTTCATGCTTATTCTTTCTGTGCTTTTTAAAGAATCACTTTAAATCACCTTCTGTCATTGAGTTGAGGGGGATTTCACCAGCAACGGTCATGCAGCATAATGCTCTACCAGCAAGAAAAGAGCCTGATCTAGTTAACAGCATCAGTCACTGTACCTGAAGGTCACAGAGCAAGTGATGAAGAGATACAGTCCTTGAGTGAAGGGTCAGAGAAAGTATGCAAAGAACCTTCCAGACTGAATCAGCTTTGCTTGAAGTTAGACCTAAGTTCAAAACACCAACTCTAGCACCGATTAGCACTGTGAGCTTAAAGCAAGCCCCTTATCCTTTTTGAGCCCAGTTTTATAATCCGCATTGCAATTTGCCACATAAAATGATATATGTAAAGAACCCAGAACAGTGCTGGCCCCCAGCAAGCATGTGATAATTTGCAGCTATAACAGGTTAGAAGAAGTTAATGCAGCACTAACAGTCAAGTGAGAACCGCAGAACTGATGTGTTCAGTTGCTGCCAGGGGCTCCTAAGGCCTAACTTCTTGGTTTGCTGCAGCCTGGCTAACCCCTCAAGATTAAAAGAACCTTCTCTGGTATCAGAAAAGGCTCCCTTCCTGTTAGTGGTCTCCAGAAAGGGCATCTTCTCAGGCAGACTGTAGAGATCAAAAGGAGATTTTAACGTGGAAGAACTTTAGAACTAAGATCTATGGCTCCACTTCATTGCAGCCAGCATAGGGTGACCAACTATCCCACTTTGCCCTGGACTGAGAAGTTTTTTGGATCATGGGACCTTCCATACTAACACCACGACAGTCTCATGCAAACTGAGATGATTCATCATCCTAGCATTTTCCAAGGTTGGGCAGGTGGCCTGGTAACATGTAGCCTAATAGGTGGTACTATTTTATAAATCATTATTATGATTAACACTTTCCAATTAAAAATCTCATACAGGTAATAATGAATATTGAAATGAAGAGTTTCATTTCACTGCAATTTACCCAGGCTGTTAAATACTTTGAGAAGCTTTTTCTCAATTCTCTTTCAATCACTATTCCTCTTTTCTTTTCTTCCTATCAAGACAGTGCCCTATAAAGTTAACAATGGTCCAATCCCTCGAGTATTGTGCTTACTATTAATTCCCATTTGAAGCAATTATCTCACTGATACTCTCAGCAACTCAAAGAAATATTTCTGAAATAACTGTTTAATTAACCCCAGCAGAAATAAGAATGGAGAATACAAAGAGATAAAATCTGAACTGGGTGTGAACTACCGATACTCTGTAACACATGAAATTCTCTTTTCCAATAGAAGCCTGAAAGTTACTCAAAATACCTAATCCCAGTGCTAACAAAGAAATGTACTATCATGAAATAATGCCATTTACAGCAACATGGATGGACCTAGAGATTATCATACTAAGTGAAATAAGTCAGACGGAGAAAGACGAATATCATATGATTTCACTTACATGTGGAACCAAAAAAACTTTAAAAAATGATAAAAATGAACTTATTTACAAAACAGAAACAGACTCACAGACACAGAAAACAAACATGGCTACCAAAGGGGAAGTGGTGGAGGAGGGATAAATTAGGAGCTTGGGATTAACAGATACACACTACTTTATATAAAATAGATAAACAACAAGGTCCTACGTATTGCACAGGGAACTATATTCAATATCTTGTAATGACCTATAATGGAAAAGAATCTGAGAAAGCATATATATATAAACATATATATAATTTTTTTAACATCTTTATTAGAGTATAATTGCTTTACAATGGTGTGTCAGTTTCTGCTCTATAACAAAGTGAATCAGTTATACATGTACATATGTCCCCATATCTCTTCCCCCTTGCATCTCCCTCCCTCCCACCCTCCCTATCCCACCCCTCTAGGTGGTCACAAAGCACCGAGCTGATCTCCCTGTGCTATGCGGCTGCTTCCCACTAGCTATCTATTTTACATTTGGTAGTGTATATATGTCCATGCCACTCTCTCACTTTGTCCCAGCTTACCCTTCCCCCTCCCCGTATCCTCAAGTCCATTCTCTAGTAGGTCTGCATCTTTATTCCCATCTTGCCCCTAGGTTCTTCTGACCATTTTCTTATTTTTTTTTTTTTTAGATTCCATATATATGTGTTAGCATACGGTATTTGTTTTTCTCTTTCTGACTTACCTCATTCTGTATGACAGTCTCTAGGTCCATCCACCTCACTACAAATAACTCAGTTTCGTTCCTTTTTATGGCTGAGTAATAGTCCATTGTATATATGTGCCACATCTTCTTTATCCATTCATCTGTTGATGGACAATATATATAAATTTTAAAAAAAAGGGAAATGTACTACAACCTTACTTCTCTTAATTACTATGTAGCAATAAATGATTTGAATTGGTGGCTTCATTTTTACATTTTATATACAATTGGTTGGGCAGCAAAAAAATTAAAAGTGACTTATACTTTGAGAAATGCGACAGGCAGCAGCCAAAGTTACAATTTTAGAGGTAATAATTGAGTACTGTATTTATATCCATCAGCAATATATCAATTTTCTATTATCTGCCCTGAAACATTAAGAAATCACCTTTTCTGTATCTTCAATTACCACCTGCCTAGTTTCCTTTGTAATCTTTTCTACTCTGCATTCCCTAGACCCACTCCCTTTCCTATTGGTCTCTGGATCCGTCCCCTTTATCATTACTCACTTCCTGACTTCCAGCCTAAGGCAAAACTGTGAACCAGTAAGTCTCTTTCCTCCAGTTCCTTCCTCTTCCCCTCCTTTCTTCTCCATGATATTCTCTGTTCATTAATGACATTATACCCTCTTGACTTAAATCCACTGCTCCAAGAACTTAGTTTCTCCTCTTAGCTAAGAAAATTCTGGGGAAATTTTGGGTGGACAGTAGACTCCAGTTAATTCAAATTTCTTTGACATATGACTTGTGATAAATGAACACTTTTAGCCAAAAATGTACCTTTTATTCCATTATAAAAAGGGTTTGCTGAGCAAATTAATAATAGTCTGATAAATAATGAAAATCTTTATCCTTTACATATAATATAATATTTTTATATAACATATATAGTAATATATTTAGTATATAACGTCTTACAAGTTGGCAGAAGGTAATTTTTCAAAGCACTGGCAAGATGTTTTCTTTATTAGCAAAATTACAATATCTGTTGAGGTTTATAAAATGAGATTACATTTTCATACAATATTTGGGTATTATGGTTTTCATTATATCAGGCTCATACTATTTCACAATTTTACTAATTAAGATTTGCTGGACCATTGGTGAAAGGAAACCAAAATTGTCATGTGCACATAAATATTTAAGAAACACTATTACTAATGAAGCATGATACCTTCATTGGTTCTTTTGTTTTTCACCTCATACCACATAAATGTTCAGTACCTATGGGTTTATAGAATCAATCCCAATGAGAAGGGTAGAAACAATAAAACCGCTAGCAAATAAGGCTGGGCAATCACAAACAAAGTAGGTCATACTGTTTGGAGAATCAATTAGTTTTCCGTAAGAAACTAGGTTGCCCTATTTCATATATCAATTGGCAATTTGATATTAACCTAAAATTAATGTTTAAAAAGCAGAACTGGAAATTAAATGCAAGTTTTCATTCAAACTGTCATGAAAACATTTTTGTTATGACAAATTTATCTACACTAAAAGGGTGTTAGGAGAGACACAAATAATCCAAAACAAAATAAAATTTTTAAAGAGTATTATTTGGCTTTGGACACTGTACCAATATCTAGAGATCGCAGTCAGATTTTCCCCAAGATATTGGAAATAAGGATAATACGACTGCTTCCTGAAAGCTAAACTTTAAGATTATGTACAATGCATATGAGCAGAAGTAGGCAAAGTCACCTTTAAAACACAAACTGGCCTGACTTGATTGTAACTTGACTTTTAATGAAGAATATTGTTAAGAGGTTTGGGTAGCCATGGAAACAGAGAAAAGAGCATACAGGATCGCTTTAGGGTTAGTGCCCATGCAAATGCTGTCAGGAGAGAAGGAGCCCAAATCAACAGTGCAGCAGGATGCCCCTACTATATTGGAGATCAATGTACAAAGTTGCAACCGTTGGAAACTGAGTATTTCTATCTCTGGGACAAAACAGTCCTGTCATGGAGTTAGATGAATCAAGAAGAGTCCGTACACACAACTCCTCTTGTTCTGAATCTGTGCTCATCAGGCAACCTTCTGTTAATGCTTTTGGTTTCCTGAGTAGGTTTGTCTACATAGAAAATGCACTGGCTTTGCAATCTTGAGTACTCAGGTATATAAATTACAGCTCTTGGAAATTAATAACTATTCTGGTTGTATACACCAGTCTTGTGACCTCAGTTAAGGTAAGTTCATCTGATGGCCGGAGCTGTTCTACATTGCTAACGAAAGATATTTCTGTTCTAAAATACTCTAGACAACATCCTAGAGTATTTTGGAAAATTCACCAAAGTTATGCTTCCCTGTCTGCCTGGGGACAGTCAGCAGGCCTTTTGCTGGCAATGACCCTATATCAGCCAAGCTTTTCCATTTCAAAAGATCATTGATTATCAATGGGGTGGGGGTTGAGTGCCTGTGATTTACTTCCCTTTATTATTTTATTTATTCCAACATTGCTACAGTGACAATTTCATGACCACAATGGTATAGAAGACAGCTCATACCAGGAGAAGTGGTAGGTAACCTTTGGATATAAAATATACCATAAACAATTTATAAAGTGGACACAAGTTACCATCTACTACACATCCACCATATGTTTAAACACAGTATTATCATTACAGTCCCTCACTTACAGATATCCTTGCCTCCCTATGTTACACTTGCCCGGTAAAACTCAGCATGGGTGAATCTTTCTATATTTTCTGTAGCTGTACCAAAGAGCTAACATTGCTGGAGAAATCATATGAATAAACTGAATGGCATATTTTAGATCCATAATCACAACTTCAAAAAATGCTCTCAGCAGATCATGCGAATCCTACTCTGTTCCTCACACTAGGCTTACTTTTTCACTCTCTGAGATAAATTTTGAATCTCCTTCTCCTCAAACTCCTACATACCAAGCCCTCTCATCAGATTACTTTGCTCCCTACTTCGCTGAGAAAATAGAAGCCATCAATGGGACTTCCCTTATGTTCCCACCATCAAATCATCAATTGTCCCTAGAGCTGCAACTATCTTCTCCTCCATCAGTGCTCTGGACTCACCTCTTCACACCTTCTCATGGATTTCTCTCTTTTAGTTTCCCTCTCTCTACTACATAATTGCCACCTCTTGCCTCTTCTGGATTATTCCTATTATCATACAAACATTATCTATTGTCTCCAATGTTTTAAAATGTCTCTCTTTACTCCACCTCTCTCCAGCCACTACTTTCTTTCTCTGTCACGACAGAGTTCAAGTTCTGGAAAGAATGGTTTATCTATAGTCTCCACTGTCTCAACATCTATCTCATTTTTAGCTCACTACCATATGGCTTTCTGACCTCACTGCTCCACCAAAAATTCTTGTAAAAGATACCAGTAACCTCCATGTTGCCAAATACAATGGACACTTCTGGCTCCTTCTTCATAAGACTTGACCTCTCAGCAGCATTTAACATAGTCGATTGCTCACACTTTCTTACAATACTCTCCTCTCTTGGCTTCTGTGACAACATCCTCTTGGGTTTTCCAGTTCTCTGGCATCTGTTCAGTGTTCTTTGCTTAATCCTCCACCTCCACCTCCACCTAACCTCCAAATGTTGTTGTTCTTTAGGTCTGGCCCTTTATTCTTGTTTCTCTAATCTCTCTCTCTGAGTTATCTTATCTCTTCCCACTGCTTGAAACATGTGAAATACATAAAAAACATGTCTATGAAGCCCAAATCTCTGTCTCCAACCCCAACCTCCCCTCTGAGCCCAAGACATCCATGTCAACTGCATACTTTATCTACAGTTGGACACTATGTGAACATCTCAAATTTAACATGCCTAAAATCTAATTGTTCTCAATTTTTTCTTTTTAATATTTAATTTTTATTGCTCCACCAACCAAACTGTTTTCCTTCCCTCTCCCATCCCCATGGTCTCTATAAATGTCACTGTCATCCACCCAATTGTTCAAGCCATAAACCTATGTCATTGTTGTTTTTGTTTTTTTTTTTAATTTTTGGCCGCATTGTGCAGCATGCAGGATCTTAGTTCCCTGACCAGGGATTGAACCTTTGCCCCCTGCAGTGGAAGTGCAGAGTCTTAACCACTGGACTGCCAGGGAAGTCCCTAAATCTATGTCATCACTGATTCTTCTCTCTTCTTCACACCTTCCCTTCACTTAGAAGTGATCATCTCCCACAAGCAAGTATATTCTAGCTCTAAAAATATATACCAAACCTGTCTACTTCTCTCCATCCCACAGCCTCTATCCTACTCCAAGCTACTATCATTCTTCACTACTGTGATTACTTCATTACTGCCTAGTGGGGCTCCTTGCTTCTATTCTCACCTCCCTTTAATCCATTCTTCACACTCTTCACTCAGCAGTAACGGTGAGCTCCTTAAAATGGAAAATCAGACCATGTGACTTCCCTTCTTAAAATCTTCCAATGACTTTTCACTGTACCTGGAAGACATTCTGAACTCCTTACCCTGGCCTCCAAGGCCCCTCTGAGCCTAGCCCTTGTCCCTCCTTTTAGTTTCATCTTGTGCCACTCTCTCTCAACTAAGCTCCAGACATACTCCTCCTAGTTCCTAGAACATTCCAAGCTCTTTCCCAAATCAGGGCACTTGTAATTGCAGTTCATTTGGTCCAGAGCACTTTCCCACCTACTCTATGCATTGCTGAGTAGGTCCCTACTGTTATCATTTAGGTCCCAGTTTAAATGGCACCTTCTCAGAAAGGTACTCACTGACCACATAAAGTAAATCTGGAGTGCCTGTCTTACTGGTTATTCTTTTCTTCCTTCCTGTTTCCCTTCCTTCCTTCCCTCCGTCCTTCCTTCCTTCCTTTCTTTTCTCTCCCTTTTTTTTTTCCAGTTATTCTTTACCTTAATATCCTGTTTGTTTCCTTCACTGCACATATGCAAATCTACTATGTGATCTGCATCACTACACTGTTTCATTAGGACCAAGATCTTAACTTTTCTCTACTTTTGTATCCCAGTACCTAGCACATATAGTAGGTGCTCAATAAATATTTGGTGAGTCAATAACACAAACTTGAGAAGTAGGTGTTATCTCCATTTTACAAAATGAGAAAACTGAATTTAAGAGATGTTAAGTAACTTATCCATACTACATAGTAATTAATTAGCAGAACTGTTATTCATACCTGTTTGAGTCTTATTTTAAAGCCTAAAAAATATGTAATCCTTTTTGTATCTTTTTTTTTTTGCCTTTTTGTATCTTAAACACAATGCTATATATATTTACATAAGCATGCACACTATATACACACATGTATGCACTATATATGTATACACACATTTATCATTTGTTTCTCATAACAATTTTATCACTCACAAAAATTTTTCATTACACATTAAAACTTTTTCTGATTGTAAAATCTGGAAATTACAGAAAGCCATGCATAAAATATTTTTTAAAATCTGATGGCTCTGGGGCTTCCCCGGTGGCGCAGTGGTTGAGAATCTGCCTGCCAATGCAGGGGACATGGGTTCGAGCCCTGGTCTGGGAAGATCCCACATGCCGCGGAGCAACTGGGCCCGTGAGCCACAATTACTGAGCCTGCACGTCTGGAGCCTGTGCTCCGCAACAAAACAGGCCGCGATAGTGAGAGGCCCGCGCACCGCGATGAAGAGTGGCCCCCACTTGCCACAACTAGAGAAAGCCCTCGCACAGAAACGAAGACCTAACACAGCCATAAATAAATAAATAAATAAATAATTAAAAAAAAAAAAAAAAAAGGTATGGATGTGCTCCTTTGGAGTTTTTAAAAAAAAAAAAAAAAAAAAATCTGATGGCTCTAAGAAAACTATTGTTAAAGTGTTTACCATTAGAAACATTTCAGAGTACATTTTAAAGTCTTTTTTTCTATTACTATGCATATATGTGTGTTTTTATAGCATATTTATGGCATAAGCGTATCATGGCTTAAGCATTTCCCTTGTCCTTAAACATTATTCTGAATTTAATGGCTTCCAAATATTCCATAATATGGATGTAACATAATGCATTTATCTCTGTATCTTTATTAACAAACAGGTTTTGGCATTATGAATACTGAGTATTGTGTACGTACATTTCTAGAAAATACCGAGATACTGCCAAATATCAAGGTTAAAGATTATGCATAGTTTAATTTTGATACACACTGCCAAAGTGTTGTTTGAACCAATTCACACAACTATCCAGCACCTCCAAGAGTGCTCACTTCCCTGAGGCATAACAACCTGTAATTGCGGTCTCTTAAAGAGTTCCTGGAGAGATCTCAGGCGAAATCTTCACCCTGCATCTTGAGCTCTGATCGCAGGAACTCCCTCGGTCCAGCAAGCGGCGCCGTCACCTTCCGTCGGGGTTGGGTCGCCACGGAGACCTCACGTGATCCGGCCGTCTCTGCGCCGGGGGGCGGTCTTGCGGGGATTTGCCTTACGTACGCCGCCGCATGACGTCGTACGTAGGGGCTGGCTAGCCGCCATCTTGCTTCTTTTTCTCGCTCGCTATCTCCCTCTCGAGAAGGAGTGAAAGTGCTTTGGCGGTTTGTCCATCCGCAGCTTCGGATCTCTGGGGCCTAGGGTCCTTCCAGCCGCCCCCTACCCCTAGATTCCCCTTCCCCTTCCCCCTATCAGAGCTCTGCGGAGCCCCTCGAAGCGCGCAGACACACTCAGCTTGACACTCATCCTGGCCGGTAAGGAAAGCGAGGGCGTAGGAGCTGCGATCAAAGCGGGCCCTATCCGGGAGGGCTGGCGTGGGGCGGCCCGGGGCGTGGGAGCGCACCCCGACCCTGGCGCCCAGAGACTAGGGAGCCGCGTGGAGAGGGCCTTGGGTCCGGGCATCCTCTTTTTCTCTTTGGCTACCATCATCTCTGCTTCTGGGGGAGCCTCGGCCTCCTGCTTGGGGAGCGGGAAAAACCGGAGTCAGACCCGCCCCATGTGGTCTGCAGCGGGAGTTCCGGACCCGTCGGCCTCCTCCCACTCAGGCCCTGTAGGGGGATTACGCGCGTTGCCGGGTAAGGGAAGGGAGTTTCCTTTCCGCGGGATAGGCGGGTGCGTGGTCTCTTTTCCTAGTGTGGGCATGTGTCCCCCCCCAAACAACTCGGGGGCTCATCTAGGCTCTTTAATGCCTACCTCTTCTTCATGGTTAGTGAGGGTGAAATTTGCAATGAGTAGTGTGCGGGAGAGACCGGGTTAAAGGCCGGGCTCGGTGAGAGGCGCTTCGGGGAATGAGGACCAGTCCTACTTCCGCTAGGGACGTGCTGCCCCAACTCCAGAGGCGGGTTCGGATAGTCTTTTCTCACCCTAGGCCTCTCCATCCCCTGACCTGCTTGGTGAATCTCCGCAGCTTCCTCTCTTGAGATAGCATTAGTGTTGGTGTTACGGTAAAGGCCCCACTTTAGGGCTTGAAGAAAAGGGCATAGGGGGCCAATAGGAACACTGATAAATTCTTCCTTCCCTTGAGAGGACTGTGTCTAATTCCTTTAAAGGGATGTGTATATGTTTTGACTTGATCTGAGATTCTTTTGAGGTTTCCGACGTGTCTGATGTTTGCTGGCTTCTAAGGCTAGCCGGATTTCCGCATTGACCGATCTTCAGCGTATGTCCATAGATTCATACCTCGCCAGGGTACTTGGAATTGTACAGTAGGCGGCTGTGCTGTAAGATTTTCATTTGGAATGCCCCCAGAAGAATCGGGATTCTTGATTAAATGCTTGATAGCTTATTCCCGCAAATAAAAATGATAAGGTGATAGTTAAACGCCCACTAAGCCCAACTCCAGCATTTGTTAGAAGTCGATTAACCTCCTCTGTTGGTAATTAAGATGCTGCTCAGACTGGAGCCATTTTTAGGTGTGTGTCACAAATGCACTGCAGCATCATTTCTGGTCCACTTCAAATGCATTGATCCCCTAAAAAAAGGAATAGGTTGAATTTGAGTTTCTAGCATATAGTCAACTCGTAATTCTCTCCTTTAACATAATGGGATTTTCAGAATATAGGCTTTTTACTTTTACTCTTGTGTTTCGGTCTAGTGAACTTCTGTATGTGGCTGTTTTCCCTCCACTAGTTGACCTTTTACCATGTACTGAGCACAGAATTAAGCTCTTTACAGACATTCTCTTTGTTAATCCTACAGCAAGCCTTTGAGGGAGGTACTATCATCATCCCCATTTTACAGAGGAGGAAATGAAATCTGAGAAATTAGTTTGACCAAGGTCACACGGCAGTTATTGATGGTGCTGTATAGATTCAAACCCAGATTGTCTAAACGCAAAGGGGATGCTCTAAGCTGTCAAACTGCCTCCCTGTTTCTTGTAATTTTGCAAACTATAGGAACTAAATAAGATACCGCATTATTACTTATTACTAGTTTTTGTTTTCCTTGACTCAGTATAGAAACATTGTTGCATGTGAAGGTTACAGTGTTCCAAGGTGTAAAAAATACATTATAGCTACTCTGGGGATAGAAAAGCCAGCCGAGTAAAACTCAAATGCTGTGGTATGACAGATAATTTTTAAATTTTGATATCTGGTCTATATTATTGATAAAATATTTCCTCATCTGTAACATGGAGATGATAATAGCAGTAACTCCTTCAAAGGCTTGCTGTAGGTTTATCACAGATAATGTATGTAAAGAGCTTATTACTGTGCTCAGTACATAGTAAAAGTTCAACTAGTAGTGGAAGGAGAATGACAGAATACTGGTAGAAGAAAATACTCTTCTTCCAAGCAGTGGGTAACCTGTATATTCTCAGAATGGAGTATACCTTTGGAACTTAAGAAATAGTTTTCCTTTTTTTTTTTTTTTTAAGGCTTTTTTAGACTTAAATATCTTTTTTTTTTCCTTTTTTTTTTACACTTATATATTGGGTTTTGTTTCTTAAAGATTTCTTCATGTTCTAGAGTCAGTACCTCTGGGATCAGTATATTGGGCATAGCTGAAAATACAGAAGTTCTGCCTCATTCAAGTCCCTGTCTCCCATCTACCCCTACCCCACCCCACCATCCTTATGGTAAAATGTCTTTGAAGATTATATTATGTCCTCCTCTCCCTCCAAGTGGTTTCCTTCTTCCCCCAGCCCCCAAACACCACTTCAGTTTGTAATTCAGTTGAGGAACTCATTTTTCAGATGCTATTTATGCCATATTTGTGTAAGGCACGAATTGATCTTTCATAAAATGTTGACACAAACTGGTATAGAACCCTATTCTTACCATGAAGGAGATCCAGAAGTTGTGTCTGCCTGAGTTATGACTAATATACTTTCAGTAAAGTGAGCCTTGTCATCTTATGAATAGGCTGACACAATGAAAGCTTGTCTCAGTCTGTGTTAACTGTTGCTTAGAAGTCTTGAGAATTAATAAGTTAGTTTTGAGTCATAACATTTAAAAATTCTCAGTAATGCCATTGATGCATCAGTCAGGACATCTTTTGGGGTAAAAGTGTTCTCTAGAGACAGTGATTTCAGTAAATTTTTTATTGTATGTGTGTCCTCCCCCCTTCCCCAAAGGCTAAATAGAGTCTGACCTTTTTGCCCGTTATATTTCTAGTCATTATTTTGCTCTAGATTGACAGAATGCCTGTCACATTTTGGGGCCTTTGTGTGCACATATTTTCTGGCAAATCAGAACAAGGGCTATTACTGAGTTTCAACAGTTGTCTAGTTGACAAAAACTTTTAGGTGGTTAGCCTATACCTAGAGTTGAACACAAGATAGCAATGGAATTATTACTGTCAATGTAATATACTCACCCATGTGTGGTGCTGCTAGGTGCTCTACATTAAAGAAGAGCAGGACATAATCAGCATTTGTGAAGCACATCTAGTATTTAAAAAACACTATTAGGTTTTTTTTTTTTTATTTTATTTATTTTTGGCTACGTTGGGTCTTCGTTGCTGCGCACGGGCTTTCTGTAGTTGTGGCGAGCGGAGGCTACTCTTCGTCGCGATGCACAGGCTTCTCATTGCGGTGGCTTCTCTTGTTGCGGAGCATGGGCTGTGGGCACGCGGGCTTCAGTAGTTGTGGCTCGCAGGCTCTAGAGCCCAGGCTCAGTAGTTGTGGCACACTAGTGGCTTAGTTGCTCCGCAGCATGTGGGATCTTCCCGGACCAGGGCTTGAACCCGTGTCCCCTGCCTTGGCAGGCATATTCTAAACCACTGCGCCACCAGGGAAGCCCCAATACTGGGTATTATTTACATAACATTATATAGTAGTTTTCTATTTACTTGTCTGTGTTCTGATATTACTCTGTCTTACTTTGCTAGACTGTTTCCGTGTCTTATCACTTTGTACAGTGGTTGGCATGTATCTAGAGTTTATTATATGTTATTGAATAAATGAGATTAGGAAATAAAGATTAGACCCACAACTAAGATTCAACTGACAAATGTCTTAGTGGAGCAAAAGAATACCCCAATCATTTTTCCCCATTTATTTACCTATTAGAATAGTATCAGATGCTTTCAAATAGTTTGTGTTTATGTTCTGTACATTGTGAGATTTTTTTGCATCAGATTATCCTTACTAATTTTTAGATTTATTCAACAAACATTACAGGTTCTTTTAATTTTGTAAGGCACAGTGCATGAGAGGAAAATGGCTTTTGGTTCGTACTGCCAAGATGTTCACAGTCTTAAGGATTAATATTAAAACTTATCATGTGATCTTTGGATTCATACCAGAAGATAAAAATAAAGATATAGAGACAGGTAGTGGAAATTTGGAGCAGAAAATTCATATATGGAAAATTGTCCATAGTATAGGTCGAGTGCCCAGTTGGTTACAAGTAAAGGCATGATGGCCAGGAGAGACTAAGAATAATTGTAATTATTAATATTTAGTGAGCACTTACCATGCCAGGCACTGAGCTAAGAACACTTTGAGGATTATCTCTTTCATTCCATACATTAAGCCTAGAATGTGGATTATTTTATTCCCATTACACAACTAGAAAACTGGATTTAAAGAGATTTAGTAATTTGTTCATAGTTACTTAGGTAGTAGGTGAGATTCGAATCATTGACCCAGAGCCTGAGTGCTTAACTTCTATACTACATGGATTTCCCAGTGGCCAGTGTTTTTCAAACTTTAGTCATTCACAATTTTTGCTTTATCTTCAAACCATCTATCAATATTTTTCTTTAATTCAGCTTACTATCTTCTAATTGAGTTTAAAAGAAAAATTTATGTGATTATTTGGTGTTAGAGTTTTTTCCCCTCAACATGTGTTAAAGTAAACACGTAATTTTAAATATTCCTCTATGGACTACTTAAAATCATCTAATATACCATCAGTACTCATTTGTATCCCACTCTTTGGGACATAACTGCTATAAGAAATGAATACTGCATAGGATCAGGCAGCAGTTGGAATTAATGAAGGCCAGAAGTGATGAAAGCCTAAAAATAGAATAGATTCATCAAACAGGAAATGGCAGCATTACAGGAGTAGAGAGATAAATTAGAGCCTTAACTACATACTTGGGACAGCCATTTCCAGGATGAACTGCAAAGTGGATTGGGTTTATTTAGACAGAGAAATGTAACAGGATAGGATGTCTAAGACAATCTATGGCAAGAGAAGGAGAACAAGAATGAATAACTTAAGAAAGAAGTCACTACAGAAATCAGGGTGGAAGAGGAAAATCTCTAAAATAGGATTGTGACAGCCAAATGTAGCAGAGTTCAGAAAAATATGTGAGAAATGGCTCTTGGATTTGGCTTGAGTGATCCTTGGTGACCCTAAGGATTTAAGTCAAGTAATGAGGCTGAAAGGTTAAGCAGGGAGGAATAAGTAGTGAGACCTCTTGATTTTTAGATGTGTTGAATACTCAAAATGAGCTCTG
The DNA here is from genome assembly GCF_028023285.1 of Balaenoptera ricei. Taxonomy (NCBI): domain Eukaryota; kingdom Metazoa; phylum Chordata; class Mammalia; order Artiodactyla; family Balaenopteridae; genus Balaenoptera; species Balaenoptera ricei. The sequence continues at coordinate 133,578,683 of NC_082639.1, forward strand.
GACTAGGAGTTTGAAAACCTGGGGTTAATCCTTTTGTCACTTGGGGGCAAGTGACTTGGCTTCCTCAAATTGTGGATACACTGTATTCATCTGGAAAATAAGGATAATACCTGTTTCCCCTATCTTAGAGGATTGTTACAAAGATCACATTAAATGTGTTTCTTATACTTTTTGAGTTTAATATTCTTTGATATCACATGAGTCTTAACCACATTTAAAACAAAAGGGACACATGAAAAGTAGAAAGTTGAAGGTAAAGGGAGGATAGGTCCTCAACGAGATTGGAAGATCTCCTCATGGTGCATATGTAGTTGGAGAATGGGTGTCTAGGGAAGTTAATAATCGATCTTCCTTCCTCCTTCTTTCCTAATGAACAATCTGAAAGTGCAGGGCTGCTGTATATGGTTGTATACAGGGCTGCTGTATATGGTTGTACCATTTGTGCACTGCACAAAGATGCCTGGCTGAAGGAGGCAGCAAGGACTGAAACCTAGCCCTTGATCTGCTTTCAGAGTCCTGTGCCCTGGCTAGGCCTCCAGCTTCTCATTGTGGTGGCTTCTCTTGAAGACTGTTAACAATGTCCAGCAGCATGTCTAGGAGTAGGGAGTGGTGGGAGGCACAAAGCAGCTGGATCAAATAAGAAATTAGGGCTTCCCTGGTGGCGCAGTGGTTGGGAGTCTGCCTGCCGATGCAGGGGACGCGGGTTCGAGCCCTGGTCTGGGAGGATCCCGCGTGACGCGGAGCGGCTGGGCCCGTGAGCCACAGTTGCTGAGCCTGCGCGTCTGGAGCCTGTGCTCCGCAGCAGGAGAGGCCGCGATGGTGAGGGGCCCGCGCACCGCGATGAAGAGTGGCCCCCGCTTGCCGCGGCTAGAGAAAGCCCTCGCACAGAAACGGAGACCCAGCACAGCCATGAATAAATAAATAAATAAACTCAAAAGTTAAAAAAAAAAAAAAAAGCTCGTAAACTCAGTGATCAAAAGACAGGCAACTCATTTAAAAAAAAAAAAAAAAAAGAAATTAGAGTTGTGCCAGGCAGGTGTAAAGAAAAGCAAGGGAGATGAGGATACTGCCAGGAGAATGGTTAGATTAACATTTCATGGAAGTCTAAATCAGAGTGAAGTAAGACAAGCTGGAAAAAAATGAGGAGAGGAGAAGGTGGAAATTGTGCCTCCACTTCTCTTCTCCCTCCCAAGACATCAGCCCTCTCACCAAGATGAGTGCCTGTATCTTCCCAGAGGGTGTGTTTTTCTGTTTGCACAAAGGCCCTGTGGAGGCCAGTGCTCTGAAAGGCTCCTTAAGGAGACATATTAAGGATATGTTTAGAACAACATCAAAAACATTTGGGAGACTGGAGAAATGGTCACTAGGAACAGAAAGGTTAGAACTTATTATGAAAATAGGTTAAGTAGTTGCCCAACAGCAAGTACAGAATTCCAGTTTATCCAGTGTATTTTTAAAGATGGGCATTGTAACTTTTTTTTTTTTAAATCCTGTGCTCTTTTTTTTTTTTTTTTTTAATTTATTTATTTTTGACTGTGTTGGGTCTTCGTTTCTGTGCGAGGGCTTTCTCTAGTTGTGGCAAGCGGGGGCCACTCTTCATCACAGTGCGCGGGCCTCTCACTATCGCGGCTTCTCTTGTTGCGGAGCACAGGCTCCAGACACGCAGGCTCAGTAGTTGTGGCTCACGGGTCTAGTTGCTCCGCGGCATGTGGGATCTTCCCAGACCAGGGCTCGAACCCGTGTCCCCTGCGTTGGCAGGCAGATTCTCAACCACTGCGCCACCAGGGAAGCCCCGCATTGTAACTTATTAAGTGTTTCTAGTAATTTGGAAACAAATAATGTTTATTAAAATATCATATGTAGATTATAAACTTTCCAAGAGGAAAGAGAATATATGAGTAAAACCATACTTAACATTTTAATCTTTAAAAAAACCACTTTATATTTTTTCAATTGCAATTACAATTTACATTTTTGGCAATATGACTATTGTTGCTTGGCCTGTATATGTATATATTTTTAATGTTATTTATTTTGATGTTTGAGCTTTTTTTTTTTTTTGGCTGTGTTGGGTCTTCGTTGCTGCGCATGGGCTTTCTCTAGTTGTGGCGAGCGGGAGCTACTCTTCATTGCGGTGCGCGGGCTTCTCATTGCAGTGGCTTCTCTTGTTGTGGAGCACAGGCTCTAGGCACGTGGGCTTCAGTAGTTGTGGCACGAGGGCTCAGTAGCTGTGGCTCATGGGCTCTAGAGCGCAGGCTCAGTAGTTGTGGCGCACGGGCTTAGTTGCTCCGCAGAATGTGGGGTCTCCCCGGACCAGGGATCAAACCCGTGTCCCCTGCATTGGCAGGTGGATTCTTAACCACTGTGCCACCAGGGAAGTCCCTTGGCTTGTATTTTTAAGTAACTTTTTAATGTTAGGTTTAAACTTTGTAGATCTTAATTGAACATAATATGAAGAATTACTTCTGAAATGGGACAGATAGAGGAATTTTATTTTAAAAGCAGGGAAAGGATGTTATTGAAATAAGCCTTTTGACAGAGATGTGGAAGGTTAGTTATATTGCTGTATAAGTGTTAAAATTTCAATTAAGAAAAATTGGATTTTTTGATATGTGTAGTTACATGTAGCCCACACCACAATTAAGATGCAGAATGTAGAAAGATGAAATATCTCCCCACTGTAGAATCAGAGTCTTCTGACATTTTGGAGACACAAAATATCTCTCCTGATGAAGAAAGAACTATTGAGTAAGGATTCAAAAGTCAAGAATAGCTTATATGTGCTGATTGCTTGATTTCCTGACCTGACCAAAAAACAAATAAATAAATTTCTTTGGTTGTATAGTTATATTTATGACAAATTTGAAAACATGGGGAAAAATGAAAGTAGAAAGTAGCAGAAAGAGATGGGTAGGTTAACATGTCTCAAGACAGATCGTTTTAATGGTAGAGGAATAGAGCCAGTGCTTGGTGGGGAGGGATGCTAACCAATTCTCTACACTTAAAAATTTAAACTTACAGTTCCAACCCTTAAAGGCAGCACTTTAGTTATATGAAAGGTTTAGAATAATTCATGATGTTGGATGAGCATCTTGAACAGAATGCTTCTCTTTTTCTTCCATAAAATCCAACGTACTTGCCTTTTAAAAAATAAAGTTGACTAAAATTATTTATGCATTAGTTTTTATTTACTATGTATAAGTTTTGAAAATGTTATTACCATTTATTAAGCTCATTATTAAGTACCAGACACCATCTAAGAGCTTTATACACACTTAAATCTCACAGCAGACTAGAAGATATAGCCAACAGATGAGAAAATAAAAATTCAGGATTATATTTAATGACTGTGGAAATGCTTATGCCATAATATGTGTATGCCACAATTATGCTATAAAAACACCTAGCTACTAAATGTTAGAGCTGGGGTTTAAACTAAATCTGTTGTAAGAGAAGTAATTGTGTAATACGAACAGTTTTAAAATACTACAAGTTGTCCAAAAGAGTGCTCTGGCAGTCAACTTATAGAGTAAGTGATAGACACACAGCTTTACTTTGCTGGGATAGTAATTTATAATACAGAAGATTTGATAGCTACATTTCTTTTCTGATAAGGCTTTCTTGGCCCCAGAAACTTAATTCACATATTTCAGTTTCTAAGAACAGTCTGAGCCCTTCTACCATTTTGATTAAAACTGCAACAGATTTATTTGTATTACACTTTGTTTTTAAAAATGACAATTTTTAATGCTTTTGCTGTAGTGCTATTTGTAGTAGAGGCAGTCAACATGGTGATATTCTTAACTTTACTGTTATAATAGCAGATGATCTTAAAAATATTGGATGTCACTCTAACTTTATTTTTTAATTTATTTTTTATTGAAGTGTGGTTGATTTATAATGTTGTATTAGTTTCAGGTGTATAGCAAAGTGACTCAGTTATACACACATATATATATATTCTTTTTCACATTTTTTTCCATTATGGGTTATTACAAGATGGTGAATATAGTTCCCTGTGCTATACAGTAGATCCTTGTTGTTTCTCTTTTATATATCGTAGTGTGTATCTGTTAATCCCCAAACTCCCAGTTTATCCCCCCACCCTTTCCTCGTTGGTAACCATGTTTGTTTTCTATGTCTGTGAGTCTATTTCTGTTTTGTAAATCAGTTCATTTGTATCAGTTTTTTGAAGATTCCACATGTAAGTGATATCATATATTTGTCTTTCTCTGTCTGATTTACTTCACTTAGTGTGGTAATCTCTAGGTCCATCCATGTTGCTGCAAATAGTGTTATGTCACTCTGACTTTAGCATTACTAAGTGATTATAACAATTAACAATGGAAGTGACCTTAGAAGTTGACCAGTTCAACCTCTCACTCAAAGCAGAAGTTACCTTTTAAAATATTTTTGATAAAGGCTTATCTTGCTGTCGCTTGAACATATATGGTGCCCAGGAAGACACTGTAGTCAACCTTTAACAGTCACATTTTAATATCTTATAAATTTCCAAATATTTGAACACCATGATAGCATTCAGACCTCTTCACTTTCTCTTGGCTTCCATCATCTGCACGAGGATTTGGCTTTCTTTTCAGAGCTCTTTTTTTCCCACAAAGAAACAGTTATGTATCTCTTCACGAGAGTTACTGTTTCTCTAAAAAACAAAACAAACTCTGGGGATGAGACAGCAGGAGAGATAGGGAGAGATGTCTGAGCTTATTTCCTAGAAGCATCCTTCTCTCACATACCTCATGGCATTGTGGCATTTTGTGCCTCAGCAAAATTACTTATCACTTCATTTCATAGCTCTTTGGGTTGCTTGGCTAATGGTGAAAGTAGAGAATGAGTTTAAGATATAACTTGTTCCCACCTAGGTAAGCTGAACAGTTATGAAGTTTTTCTTTTGTATCCAATTTAGTTTGTTTTTAATGTTTGTCTTAATGAAGACCAGAATTGAGCGTAATGCTCTAAACAATGTGATAAACACAAGATTCAGTAGAACTGTCACAATTCCAGATTTGTGCATTAGATTTCTATCAAAGTAGCAATTTTTGTAAAGCAGTGCTGTCACACTACTAGCTGTCACTAACTGTTCTGTTTTATATGAACAGGCTGGGTCTGTATTCTGTATTTATGAAATTCAGTTCTTGAGCTATGACTAACCACTTATTCTTAAATCCAATTTAATTCTATCCAGCATTCCAAGAAAGTCATTAAATCTTAAGAAAGTCATTAAGTGCATTGTTACTCTTTCAGATGTTTGTGTCATATGTGATGTCTACTTTCCAGGTCTTTATTCAAGTTTTTGACAAGAGGCTTTGAAAAGGACAGGGTCCAATATATTAGTTTTTCTGGTCATATTACTTCATATTGACTTACTTGAATATAAAATAATTTTCAGCCTCAAATATTCTATGATCCTCATTTGTATTTAAGGAGTGTATAAAGACTAGTACCTTGATTAATGTGTTTAAAGTCAAACTGGGGGGGAGGGGGAGTTAATCAAAAGTAAACTTTTTAGAAAGGTAATATTTTACATTATAACTCAACTATACTCCAATAAAAATTAATTAAAAAAAAATTTTTTTTTTAAAAGTGAGTGCTGATTGACCTGGAACTCAGAGGAGTGTGGTGAATGTCTTGACTTTTTTATTTTAAATGGAAAATTTAGTTAAAATTTGAGTGATAAAATGCTGTTTTCTGAAGTTAATACATCAATCCCCTCTATCTTTGTTAGCTCCAGCTACCATAATAAAATACCATAGGGGGGCTTCCGTGGTGGCGCAGTGGTTGAGAATCTGCCTGCTAATGCAGGGGACACGGGTTCGAGCCCTGGTCTGGGAAGATCCCACATGCTGAGGAGCAACTAGGCCTGTGAGCCACAAGTACTGAGCCTGGGCGTCTGGAGCCTGTGCTCCGCAACAAGAGAGGCCACGATAATGAGAGGCCCGCGCACTGTGATGAAGAGTGGCCCCCGCTTGCCGCAACTAGAGAAAGCCCTAGCACAGAAAAGAAGACCCAACATAGCAATCAATCAATCAATAAATAAATCTTTAAAAAAAAAAAAAAAAAAGAAAATACCATAGGCGAGGTGGCTTAAAAAACAGAAACTTATTTTTCACAGTTCTGAAGGCTGGAAGTCCAAGATCAGGGTGCCAGTGTAGTCGAGTTTGGCTGAATGCCTTCTAGCTGAGTCCTCGCACGGCTGAGAGAGAGCTCTGATGTCTCTTCCTCTTATAGGAGAACTAATCCCATTATGAGGCCCCACGCTCATCACCTCACTTAACCCTAATTACCTCCCAAAGGTCCCAGCTCCAAATACTTTCTATTACATTGGTAGTTAGGGCTTCAACATATGAATTTTGGGGGGATACAGTTCAGTTCATAGTAACCCCCCTTTTATAGTCTATAGTGCATTGATTTTTATGCTTTTTACATTGTTATACTTCAAAATAATGTTTCTACAACAGTTGGAATACATTCATTAATTGAAATATTACTATGTTTTGTTGCTTTAATTTTTTTATCCTTGATATTCAACTCTGTATTGTAACGGAGTAAGTTTTTTTTTTTTTTTAAAGGAATTCCTTTGTTTTTATTATTTATTTATTTATTTATTTATTTAATTTTGGCTGTGTTGGGTCTTTGTTTCTGCGCAAGGGCTTTCTCTAGTTGTGGCGAGCGGGGGCCACTCTTCATCCTGGTGCGCGGGCCTCTCACTATCGCGGCCTCTCCCATTGCGGAGCACAGGCTCCAGACGCGCAGGCTCAGTAGCTGTGGCTCACGGGCCTAGTTGCTCCGTGGCATGTGGGATCTTCCCAGACCAGGGCTCGAACCCGTGTCCCCTGCATTGGCAGGCAGATTCTCAACCACTGCGCCACCAGGGAAGCCCAGTTTTTTTTTTTAATTAATTTATTTTTTGGCTGTGTTGGGTCTTCATTGCTGCTCACGGGCTTTCTCTAGTTGCAGCAAGCAGGGGCTACTCTTCACTGCAGTGCACGGGCTTCTCATTGCGGTGGCTTCTCTTCTTGTGGAGCACGGGCTCTAGGTGCGTGGGCTTCAGAAGTTGTGGCACGTGGGCTCAGTAGTTGTGACTCGTGGGCTGTAGAGCGCAGGCTCAGTAGTTGTGGCACACAGGCTTAGTTGCTCCACGGCATGTGGGATCTTCCCGGACCAGGGCTCGAACCCATGTCCCCTGCATTGGCAGGAGGATTCTTAACCACTGCACCACCAGGGAAGTCCCCAGAGTAAGTTTTGATAAGAAAAACTTGAATCTTTTAAAATCTCTTAACCTCAAATGACATGTTATTTATTATTATGTATTTTAAAGGTTTGATGCTTGTCTCTTCTATAATGAAAATTGAGTTCTGATTTTCATATGGTGAGGTTATCTTGGTTACTGGCTTTGACAGTAATCTTGGCTCCATCACTTCCTAGCCTTATGAGTTTTACTTCTCTAAGGTTGTTTCTTCACTGGTAAGTTTTGGTGACTTGGGCTTTGAGCTTTTCTTATTTCCAGTCTGATATTTTTACATTCTAAATCTCTAGAGCTCAGATTTTAAAATTTGGCTTCAAGAAACATTACAAAATTAGAATGTATAGAACTTGGATCCCTCTTTATGTTAGAAATGGGAGAAATAAATATCAAAGATTATTCAGGGTTTTAAACTAGAGGTTAGGGAAAATGGTTATGGTGAAATTGGGAAGAACATGTTTGGGAAAGCAGATAAGCTTTTAGACTTTTTTGGGGGTTGGATAATCTTAATCTCAAAGAAATGTAAAAATAATTCAGAGAATTTCCATATTCGTTCATCCATATTCCCTGATTGTTAATAGTTTACTGTATTTGTTTTACCATTCTCTGTGTGTACATGTACCTATGCACACACTCACGCATATTATATGTTCTTGAACTTTAATGTCTTGGTCTAAACCCTGTCATTACCTGAAACGTTACATTCAAATCACAAGCTCCTATGCCTCCACTTTTCTCATTCAGTACATTTTCTCCTGCTGTTTTTATTAAATGAACAGAGCAATCCATAGTAAGCTTGACTCAGCAAGCATTCAGTAATCACTACTGTTAAGAGCTTTTATTCAATCTTTTCGACATTTCCACTTCCTTCTCCTCTCCTCCTTATTTTTTTCCAGCTTGTCTTACTTCACTCTGATTTAGACTTCCATGAAATGTTAATCTAACCGTTCTCCTGGCAGTATCCTCATCTCCCTTGCTTTTCTTTACACCTGCCTGGCACAACTCTAATTTCTTATTTGATCCAGCTGCTTTGTGCCTCCCACCACTCCCTACTCCTAGACATGCTGCTGACATTGTTAACAGTCTTCAAACTGCACAGGCTTGGGAATACTGTATATCCCTGGTTTCCAGCTTCTACTAAGGTTTCAGTGCTGCCTGTCAATGCCTCATTTTACTAGTTGGGTGTCTTTTCTCCCAGTTCCTTGCAAATCTTTTCCAGCCTTCTCACATCTCCACTCAGTTGATGAGATCAGCATGTCTCTTTTTCATTTGTTCCTAGTAGTGCCTGATTAGTAGGCACTGGGTAAATATTTTTTTTGCGTGGATGGCGGAATTAAACGTTTTTAGTGTGTAGTTCTGTCAAGAAACTTAAGTGAAGATGTTTTGTTCTATACGCAATTAAAAATGAATGTCTAAAGATTGTAGCTTGAAGGAAGGATTTGGTTGGGAATTATCCTTACTGAAGCAGTGAACAGTAAATGAGATGGCTAAAGCGGTAAGCACATAGAGAAGAGAGAGCTGACAAAAGCAGTTAACATTTATGTAGAGGGATAGGAAAAAAAAATGAGGCAGATGTCAGTCACAGAAACCAATGAAAATGGTTTACACGGAAGCTCTTTATTTTTATATTTGTATGTGATACTTGACTATTACTAGTATATATTCTTCCTTTATTTGTTCAATAAAACATTTGTTGAGTGTGTCCAGCATGCTCATCTGGAAATGGTTGCAGTTTCTTTTTAATGTCAACAATTTGAGTGGGACATTGTGGTGTGTTTCCCAGAGGAACTAAACAATCACCATAAGAATAAGGAGGAAATAGGTAAACAGAGGCTGGATACATAGAAGCCCATGGAGGCCAGAAAGATTATGATTCTGTTATTTAATTGAATTTTGCAAATTGGTGATTTACAAAAGTATGAGGTTCCTCCCCCCCCAAATATACTAGATTTTAAATATCACTTAATATTTTTGGTATCGAATACTTTTAATCCTTTTGTAATCGTAGGTGAGTCACCTTAGAATCTTACAATTTTGGGCACTGCTGGAATTTTAGAGGTGGTACCTAATCTCTTGATGTGGAAATCCCTTACAGATTTTTTTTCCCATAAATTTTCAGCCTACAATACCTATCCTTTCATGAAAACCATCTTTTTGTTACCACTGTTCTGTTATTCTTTCATTTCAAAAAGTTGATGTTTATATTATGGTAAACTGCTGCCTTCCAAATTTCCCTTAGACCTTTTGGAAACAGTCTGTTGGCTTTAAAAGCACAGGCTTCCTTTTTTTTTTTTTTTTAATTATTATTTATTTATTTTTGGCTGTGTTGGGTCTTCGTTTCTGTGGGAGGGCTTTCTCTAGTTGCAGCAAGCGGGGACCACTCTTCATCGCGGTGCGCGGGCCTCTCACTGTCGCAGCCTCTGTTGTTGCGCAGCACAGGCTCCAGACGCGCGGGCTCAGTAGTTGTGGCTCACGGGCCTAGTTACTCCGTGGCATGTGGGATCTTCCCAGACCAGGGCTCGAACCTGCGTCCCCTGCATTGGCAAGCAGACGCTCAACCACTGCGCCACCAGGGAAGCCCACAGGCTTCCTTTTTTTTTCCTTTTTTTTCTTCCTTTCTTCCATCTTAACTTTTTTTTTTTTTTGGTCAAAAAAGGTAATATGTATTTATTGTTCAAAATTGGGAAAATGTAGGTGCATGTTTTGCTACATCTAATTTCAGTGAAAAAAATACTAGTTTCTTACCAGCATTGCTCAGTTATAGAACCTTGAATTTAGAGAGATGTTTACTTTCTCTTTCCTTAAACAGAGAAAGGGGGTGTGTTATTCAGAAAGTTTTGTTTTTGCAGACTGACCTTCAGCCCTTAATGATTTAGATTTTTTAGGTACATAGTAGACAGGGTAGTAATATAAAAAATAGAAGTTTTTTTTTTTTTTTGGCCACGCCGCACAGGTTGAAGGTTCTCAGTTCCCTGACCAGGAATTGAACCTGGGCCACGGCAGTGAAAGCCCAGAATCCTAACCACTAGGCCACCAGGGAACTCCCTAAAAGATATTCTTAATAGCATACAAATAATAAAAAGCTTTCCAAATTAAAAGGGATAAAGTAGAGGATATAGTTCCTTTGGTCTCGTATAGCTGTGCCATATGTTTTTTTGAAATCAGAAGCTGACTAGTTTGAAGAGAAATGCTCCTATTGAGCTTACAGTTTCAAGGGTTTTTTGAATTACTAATTTGTGTAAATTGTACCATTTTGTTACTTAAGATGTGGGTCTGCTGAATGCAGCCATGCATTTACTCAGCAGTTGAGATTTTTTTTGGATTATTTTTCCCTCCATTGGCTCTTCATGACATTTAGAACAAACTCAGGGGCCATACTCCTTATCCTAGCCTAAGAGGTTCTGCAATATTTGACTTCTGCCTACTCTGACTTCCTCTACTCCCTTGTTTCCAAGATCAAAATTGGTTTGTTTTTCTGTGGTTCCCAACCATGGCTATACTTTAGAGACACTTGGGGAACTTTTTAAAGAATGCTATTGCCAGACCCAGCCCCAGAAATTGGTTTAACTGGTCTGGCAGTGGGGCCTGGACATATAGTGTCTTTTAAAATCTTCCTGAATAAGTCTGTGCAGCTTGAGTTGAGAACCACTGATTGATTTTCTTAACTCATGTCCCCTTTTCATAGAGGTCTTCCAGACCTACAACATCCTATCTAAAGTCTCCTTCCTCTCTTTGCTGTCCCTTTACCCAGTTGAGTTTTTTCATTTCCATATTTTCATTTACTTGTTTATTTTTAAAACTTCCATGAAAGCAGGGACATCATCTGTCTTTTCATGATATATCCTAACATCTAAAACAACATTTGGCAGTTTATTAGTTCTCAACACATTTGTTGTATAAATGTTGAATGAATATTGTCACTGCAGCAATAGGGAGGTACTTTCAGAAGGCTTGTTGTTTCTGTGTAACCTGTAGAGGATGGCTTTGCTAAATTGTATTTCAGAGACTATACTAATTACTCCAGCAGGCTTTAAGAGAACATAGGTTTCATTATTTAAGGTTTTAGTATCCAAGGGCAAGAGCACACAAGAGAGAAGAAGATAGGTTGTCCCTTGGAAACGATGTTATAGATGTGGGTTAGGTTCTCCATGCCAGTGCCCAAAAGGAAGAGGCATTTTTCTTTACTACACTTGGAAGCACCTTTTATGATATAAGGAGGAATAATGACAGTGGTGTTATGCTCAATGAATGTTCACTTAAAGTAGGTTTGTGCGTGTATTTGGAGATTACTTTTTTCTGATTTTTATTTGTAATATAAACTACAGATCAGGCAGATCAGAAGTCAAGTGAACTCACCAACTATTATTTACCTTTAGTCTTTGATATTCTTTTTTTTTAAATAATTTTAGTCCTTTTTTTAAATTTATTCACTTATTTTTGGCTGCATTGGGTCTTCATTGCTGCGCGCAGGCTTTCTCTAGTTGTGGTGAGCGGGGGCTACTCTTCGTTGTGGTGCACGTGCTTCTCATCGTGGTGGCTTCTCTTGTTGCAGAGCACGGGCTCTAGGCACGCAGGCTTCAGTGGTTGTGGTTCGCAGGCTGTAGAGCGCAGGCTCAGTAGTTGTGACACATGGGCTTAGTTGCTCTGCGGCATGTGGGATCTTCCCAGACCAGGGATCGAACCCGTGTCCCCTGCATTGGCAGGCGGGTTCTTAACCACTGTGCCACCAGGGAAGTTTTTAAATTCTTTTCTTTTTACTTAACCATAAACCGTGCATTTTTGCATTTTTTCTGGTCTTGAAACTGAGTTTTTTAAATTTCAAGTCATTGCTTTTTAAACCATTTGTTCTTTATTATTTTCTGTTACAAAATCAAAGTGCACTTATTGTTTAGATTTAGATATTGCAGTACGTATAACAAAGTCCCTTATGATCAGCAGTGTCTACTGCTGATAATTTGTGGTATGATTTTGTAAATTTTTCATACTCGTCATGTGTATTGTATTTTTCTTACTTAGCATATATGATTTTTAAAAATCAATCAGTACTATTTTACTTTATATCTTGAATATCTTTCTATACAAATCTCTGTGTGTCTTTATCTTAAACTAAACATGGCTAAAACAGAACTATTGATTTCCCCTCTTCCCCTATTTTCCCTAAATCTGGTCTTCCCCACCTCACTTAAGGTCCAGTTTTTCAAGTTCATGACCCAGATTGTCCTTGATTCCTCTTTCCTAGCCTTCTATATCTAGTCTCCATTTTTCAACCACGGCCCCATCATCTTGTGTCTATGCTGTGGCAATCTATGATATCTCCACATTCCACCCTTGACCCCCTGCAATCCATTCTCCACATTGTAGCCAGAATTTTATATATATATACATATGTATATCTATATATATCTATATATATATAGATATATATAGATTTTTTTTTTTTTTTTTTTTTTTTTGCTGCTCTGAGAGGCTTGTGGGATCTGTTCCCCAACCAGGGATTGAACCCCGGCCAAGGCAGTGAAAGCACCGAATCCTAACCTCTAGACCACCAGGGAACTCCCAGAATGCTATTTTTAAAACAAAGACAAGACTTTGCTCAGAATTCAGTGATTTCCCATTGTTTCAAAGATAAAATTTTTAATCCTAATAGGCCCACCTCATCCAACCTTCTTTCTCTCCTTCAACTGTCCCTTTCTTACTAGCTTCTGCTTCCCCAGCTTTTATATTTTTGAACATGGTTAGCATATCAGGGCCCGAGGTCCTTTGCATTTGGTTTTTCTTCAACCTTGAAGCTGCCTGCTTCCCCTTTAGATCCAAGTCAGAAGCTCTCTCCTCAGAGAGGCCTTTAGTGATCAACTTATCTAAAGTAGTTCCACCCTTTCTAAAGTAGTTTCCACCCTTTCATGTTGTCCTGTTTGGTTTTATTTATGGCATTTGTCACCATCTGAAATGATTTTATTTACCTATTATTTAAATCACCAAACTAGAAAGTAAGACCCGTGAGAGCAGATTCTTATCCCTTCTATCTCCAGTCCACAGAATAGCATACATAGTAGGTGTTCAGTAAATGTTTCAAAATATGGATCACTTAATGACTGACATAGATTATAAATAAATTTTATCACATACCATATTGTAGTGCATATCCTTATGTGTATGTGTATTTTGCACACATTAGTATTTTTTTAGGATAGATTCTTAGACTTTGTTTTAAGCTATGCTGCTGGTTTCTAAACCATTCTTAGCTCTCTACCCAGGCCTTACAAAACAGACCACAGGCTGGATTTGGCCATAGGCCTTAGTTTGCCAAAGCCTGCCTTTAGTTCATTGTAAATAGCATGTGAATTGTCTCTGTTTAATGTCAGAATTCCCTTGTGAAATCACTTGGGCCAGACACTTTGGGGGTGGGCAACTTTTGGACAACTTTTTTTTCCAGCGTTTTTACCTGTTTATTTTGAGCCAAATCTGGTAATTTCTGTTTTCCTAGAAAACCCTTGTTTCAAAGTCTTCTTTTCATGTGTGTATTTTATATCATCTTTCTCATTCTTAGTGTTAACTTAAAATTAGAGTGATTCAGCTAATTTATATATTTTTTTTCCAAAAGAGCCAGCTCTTGAATTGATCAGTAGTTATTATTCTGTTTTTTATTTTAATTTGATTTTTCTTTTCTGCTTTTTTTGGGTAACTTTTAAAACATATTGTTTTGTCTGGTAATGAAAGTCCTTAAGAGCATTCCTTTGAATTATATGATTCTATGTTTTATGGTTTGAAAGAGGTGTGTTTTTCACTTTCAGTTGATTTTCTCCTACATTTCTAGTTTTGTCTATTAACTTTGGAGCCACAGGAATCTTAAACTACTTTCTTATCAATCCCAGGAACAAAAACCGTTTGTTGATTCCTTGTTTATTATGCTATGACATTTTTTTTTTCTGCTCCGGTATGAGCTGTATTATTACATTGTTCTTCATTATTCCTTATCAGAGCTACTGATTTCTCCAATTTCATATCTTTCCAGCCTGTCTCCCTCCCTGCCATCCCTGCCCTCTTCCCTTGTACAAATTAAAAACACTACTGTAGGGACTTCCCTGGTGGGGCAGTGGTTAAGAATCTGCCTGCCATTGCCAGGGACACGGGTTCAATCCCTGGTCCAAGAAGATCCCACATGCCATGGAGCAACTAAGCCCGTGCGCCACAACTGCTGAGCCTGCGAGCCACAACTACTGAGGCTGCATGCCCCAACTACTGAAGCCCGCGCGCCTAGAGCCCACGTTCCGCAGCAAGAGAAGCCACCGGAATGAGAAGCTCACGCACTGCAGCAAAGAGTAGCCCCCACTCGCCGCAACTAGAGAAAGCCCGCACACAGCAACGAAAACCAAATGCAGCCAAAAAACACAAAACAAAACAAAAAAACTACTGTATATCTCCTATATTAATATTCTACTTTACTTCTGACATTTCTGGTCACCACGTGGAGAGCGGGGTTCCCCACACCAAGCAGATAGATCCTCCAGCCACTATCTGGGTGTCCTGAAATTTAACTCAATTCTGATCTAACTACCCAGAGATAGCATCATATCCCAGAGATTAATAAGGGCTCAGTCCCACAAGACTGTCCCCCCGAATACTTCAGATGCCAGGTGAAAGTCCAGATTGTTACGATTGTTAACCGTGCTGCTGGCTAACTGGCTGGCTGCTGTAAATCAGGTTTGATTAATTTGCTAGAGCAGTTCACAGAGCTCAGGAAAACAATTTACTACTAGATTACTACTTTATTACAAAGATATTAAAGTATAGGAGTGAATGAAAAGATATACAGGGCAAGGTCCAGAAGAGTCCCAAGCACATGAGTTTTTGTCCCTGTGTAGTTTAGGGAGCTCCATCCTCCAGGAAGTGCTCCCAACCTTAATGGAAGCATGAATAATTAAATCTTTGGCCAATGATGATTAATTCAACCTCCAGCTCCTCTTCCTTCCCTGGAGGAGAGGAGGATGGTGTTGAAAGTTCCAGCCCTCTAATCACTTAGTTGATTTCCCTGTCGACCAGCCCCCGCCCCTAGAGGCCTTCCTGGAGTCACTACATTAACTTATCCTCAGGTGTGGTTGTAAGGGGCTTGTTACGAATAACAAAAGATACCTTTATCTCCTGTTATTTAGGAAATTCCAAGGGTTTTAGCCCTGTCAGGAGTGGGGATGAAGACCAAGCATAATTTTCTTATAAATCACAATATCATACCTTGCAGTCTGCACTCCACTTACAATAAATTTGTGTAAATATCTGTAATAACTTCATTTCTAATCCCTCTTGTTTGCTTGGAATCTAGGGGTCCTTGATCTTTTTAAAAATATTTTTTATTGACATATAATAAACTGCACATACTTAAAGTATACTATTTGATGCTTTGCATCTACACATCATGAAACTCTTACCACAGTCAAGATAATGAACATATCAACAAAAATTTCCTTCTGTTCCTCCCAGTTCCTATCCATAGGCAATCACTGATCTGCTTCCTGTACCATAGATACATTTGCATTTTGTAGTGTCGACTGAAAAAAAAGCACAACCTAAAAGTTGAGAATTACGTTTTATTTCGCGGACAAAACTGAAGACTTAAGCCTGGAAGTTAGCCTTTCAGATAGCTCTTAGGGACTAGTCCAAAGAGGTAAGGGAGGAGCCAGTATATATAGAAGTTTTGCAACAAAACCCAGGTAGTTGGAACATCAAAAACGGTTACGGTTCATTAAAGAAAACCAGACGTTTCAAGTTAATGAATTTAGCTCTTTCCTAGTATGGGAAGATGCAAGGGTCTGGGCTTATTGAAATCATTCCTTTGATATGCACCTTAACTATCTAGGGCCAGTATCCTCCTTTTCTCCATCCTGGATCCCCTCAGGGTGCACAGTGGCTGCTGTAGTTACTGGCTTGTTGGCCGGTGGCAACATCCTCTGTTTACTGATACGGGAGGCAACATTTTTCATCCGCAGTTGAATTCAGTATATAGTGTATATGTTGGGCATCCAGCTTCTTTCCTTCACCATAATGACTTTGAGATTTATCCATGTTGTTACATTTATCAGTAGTTCATTCTTTTTTATTGCTTGGGTATTCATTCCATTTATGTATATACCACAATATGTTTATCCAGTAACCTGTTCGTGAACAGTTGGATTGTTTCCAGTGCTTGCCTATTAGAAATAAAACTATGAACCAGAGTACGAGTCTGAGTCTTCATATGGACACATGTTTTCATTTTCTTGTATAAACATTGGTAATGGAATTGGGATTGTATGGTTTGGGGATGTTTTTTCCTTTTTAAGAAGCTGCCAAACTCTTTTCCCAAGTGGTTATACCATTTTACATTCCCATGAGCAGGCTATGAGAGTTCCAGTTCTTCCACATCCTTATCGACACTTAGTATAATTATTCTGTAGTTTTAGCCAATACAGTAGAAGTATGGAGGTATCTTACTGTGGTCTAAATTTGCATTTCCCAAATGCTAATGGTGCTGAAATGCTAAATATCTTTACACGTGTTTATTTGCCACTTGTGTATCTCTGGTGAAGTGTCACATCCTGTGCCCTTTAAAAATAATTGGGTCATGTGTTTTATTACTGAGTTCTGAGAGTTTTGTACATATTCTGGATAAAAGTGTTTCGTCAGATATATGATCTGCAGATGTTTTTTCCCAGACAGTAGCTTGTGTTTTCACTCTCAACCATGAGAACTTTCAAAAGGCAAAAGTCTAGTTTAGAAATTTCATCTTTTATGGATTGTGGGCCCCGCCACCCCCCCCCCCCCCCGGCCACCACCACCACCGCATGCGGCTTGCGGGATCTTAGTTCCCCAACCAGGGACTGAACCCACACCTTTGGCAGTGAAAGCTCTGAGTCCTAACCACTGGACTGCCAGGGAATTCCCTATGAATTGTGTTTTTAGTGTACTATCTAAGAAGTCTTTATATATAACCCAGGGTCACAAAGATTTTCTCCTAATTTTTCTCTAGAAGTTTTTATAGTTTCAGGTTTTACCTTTTGTCTGTGGTCCTTTTTTAAAAATTTGAGATATTATTAACATATGATGTCATATAAGTTTAAGGTGTATTTTTGTGCATTTATGTATTGCAGTGTGATTACCACTGTAGCATTAGCTTAAACCTCCACACATCACATGCATAATTATCATTTAAGATCTTAGCTCAAAAAATCTACAAACAATAAATGCTGGAGAGGGTGTGGAGAAAAGGGAACCCTCTTGCACTGTTGGGGGGAATGTAAATTGATACAGCCACTATGCAGAACAGTATGGAGGTTCCTTAAAGAGCTAAAAATAGAACTACCATACGACCCAGCAATCCCACTACTGGGCATATACTCTGTGAAAACCATAATTCAAAAAGAGTCATGTACCACAGTGTTCATTGAAGCTCCATTTACAATAGCCAGGTCATGGAAGCAACCTAAATGTCCATCGACAGATGAATGGATAAAGAATATGTGGCACATATATACAATGGAATATTACTCAGCCATAAAAAGAAACGAAATTGAGTTATTTGTAGTGAGGTGGATGGACCTAGAGACTCATACAGAGTGAAGTAAGTCAGAAAGAGAAAAACAAATACCATATGCTAACATGTATATGGAATCTAAAAAAAAAAAGGTTCTGAAGAACTTAGAGGCAGGATAGGAATAAAGACGCAGACCTAGAGAGTGGACTTGAGGACATGGGAAGGGGGAAAGGGGAAGGGTAAGCTAGGACGAAGTGAGAGAGTGGCGTGGACTTATATATACTACCAAATATAAAATAGATGGCTAGTGGGAAGCAGCCGCATAGCACAGGGAGATCAGCTCGGGGCTTTGTGACCACCTAGAGGGGTGGTATAGGGAGGGTGGGCGGGAGATGCAAGAGGGAGGAGATACGGGGATATATGTATATGTATAGCTGATTCACTTTGTTATACAGCAGAAACTAACACACCATTGTAAAGCAATTATACTCCAATAAAGATGTTTACAAAAAAAAAAAGATCTTAGCAGCCTCAAAATACATATACTGTGTTGTTGACCATAATCATAATACTGTACATTAGCTCTCCAGAACTTAACCCATCTTCTAACTGCAAGTTTGTACCCTTTGCTATGGTCCATTTTGCATTAAGTTTTGTATATTTTTGTATTCATTCATTCATTCAGCTAGCTAGCTGCACTGGGTCTTAGTTGCGGCATGTGGGATCTTCGCTGTGGCATGTGGGATCTAGTTCCCTGAACAGGGATTGAACCCTGGGCCCCCTGCGTTGGGAGTGCAGAATCTCATCCACTGGACCACCAGGGAAGTCCCAAGTTTTGTATATCTTTCTATATTCTGTTCTGTTGATCTGTTTTACACTGTTATTACAGTGTCTTCATTGCTGCTTTGTA
This sequence comes from Balaenoptera ricei, assembly GCF_028023285.1. Classification (NCBI taxonomy): domain Eukaryota; kingdom Metazoa; phylum Chordata; class Mammalia; order Artiodactyla; family Balaenopteridae; genus Balaenoptera; species Balaenoptera ricei. The sequence goes on from NC_082639.1 coordinate 133,597,358, forward strand.
AGTCTTGAAATCAGGTGACGTTGGCCCTCCAACATTATTTTTCTTTTTAAAATTCTTTTGCTTATTGTAGAAAAATTCCCTCTGAGGTTTTGTTTGAGATTGCTTTGAATCTGCAGATAAACTTGGCAAGAATTGACATCTTATTATTGGGTCTTTTGACTCACAGACATGGCCTATCTCCATTTATCTAGGTCTTCTTTAATGTTTTGTAGTTTTCAGTATACAAATATTGCACAATTTTTGTCAGATATATCCCTAAGTATTTCCTAGTTTTAATTGCTGTTATAAGTTGTACTTTAATTTCTGATTGTTCGTTGCTACTATACACTGATATAATTGATTTTTGTATATTGATCTTGTATACAACCTTGTTTAACTCTCTTCTTAGTTCCAGTAGCTTTTCTTAGACTTAGTCAGATTTTCTACATATATGATCATGTCAGCAAATAGTTTTATTTCATCCTTCCCCATCTGACTTCCTTTCCCCCCCCCCCCCCTTGTCTTGCTGCACTGGCTTAGAAATTTTAGGACAGTGTTGAACAGAAGTGGTGAGAGTTGATAGCCTTTCTTTGTTCTTTAGAACATGGGTTAACCATTCAGTCTTTTACCATTAAGTATGATGTTGCTATAGGTTTTTGTTTTTTATTAATAGACTTTATTTTTTTTTAAATAGGTTGTAATAGATGCCCTTTATCAGGCTGAGTCTTAGTTTCCTGAGAAGATTTTATCAGGAATGGGTGTTGTGTTTTGTCAGATACTTTTTCTGCATATATTGAGATAATTGTGTGTTTGTTTTAGTTTACTATATGGTGAAATGCCTCTATTGAGTTTTGAAGGTTAAACCACCTCTGCATTCCTGGGATAAAGATATTTAAATAATAAAAAAGTGTTTTTCACACATTTCTTACTTAGTTCCATTTCTGGTGCTGTTCATTCTTTTCTGTAGATCCAGCCTTCTGTCTGGTAACTTTTTTTTTCTTTTTTTTCTCCTGTTTGAAGGACTTAACATTTCTTAGAGTGTAGATCTGCTAATGATGAATTATTTCATCTTTCTTAAGTCTGAGAAACTCTTGTTGGTCATTTTTGAAAGTATTTTTGCTGGATATAGAATTCTAGGTTATCAGTTTTTTCTTTCAATACTTTAAGCATGTGGCTGCAACATTTTCTCACTTGGCATGGTTTCCAACAAGGATTCTGCTCTAATTTTTTTTTTTTTTTTTTTTATAAACCTCTTAGTTCCTCTTAGTTTAAACCAGGGATTGAACCCGCACCCTTGGCAGTGAAAACACAGAGTCCTAACCACTGGCTGCCAGGGAATTCCCTCTGCTCTAACTCTTGTTTGTTTCTCTTATTGCTTTTCAGATTTTCTCTTTATCATTAGTTTTGAACAATTTTATTATGATGTGCTTTGGTATGGTTTAGTTCATATTTCTTATGCTTGGACTTCGTTGAGTCTTTCGCATCTGTATTTATAGTTTTCATCAGATTTTGTAAGATTCTGGCCATTATTTTTCCTTTCACCCCACCTCCTTGGGCGACACCAGTTACACAGATTAGGCTGCCTAACTCTGTCTCAGGCCTTATCTTTCATGTCTCTATATTTAATCTTTTTACTTGTTGAACATATAGAATGCAGTTATATAAAATAATATTTTTATCCACTAATTCTGATACCTGGGTCAGCTAGATTGGTTTCAGTTGATTGATTCTTCTCTTCAGTATGGTTCATATTTTCCTGCTTCTTTGCCTGCGTAGTTTTTAATTGAATTGTTCAATGTGGATTTTGCCTTCTTGGGTGCTGGATATTTTTCCATTTTTTAAAATAAACATTCTTTAGATTTGCTTGGGACTCAGTTACCAGAAACAGTGTGATTTAAAGTCTAGCATGTGAGAATTGGTGCTATTCCCAGTCCCTCCTGAGCAACAGGCACTGTTCCCTCTGATTATTTCAGATGGTTCTTTCCTGGCTTTGGGTGGTTTCCTCACACATGTACATATTGATACTCTGCTGAATACACAAGGGGGAACAGATCCTCTGCAGATCTGTAGCATTTTCTCTTTGTATACCTCTCTTCTTTCCAGTATTATATCCTAGCTACCTTGGTCATCCTGAATGCCCAGCTTCATTTCTTCAACTTAGGGAGTCTCCCAGCCTCCACTTGGACTCTCTTCTGAGTTCCCTTCTCAGTGCTGTGACCTGGGAGCTCTCCAGGCAGTAAGCTCAGGAAGCCATAGGGCTCACTTCATTTCTTTCCTCTCTGTTAGGGATCACATCAATTCAGTATCTTAAGTTCTTGTTTTATTTATATATAAGTAAAATTACACACACCTACCTGCACTGGACAGTATATATAAACACATTACATATGCATGTGTACAGCAAAGTGATTCAGGTTATATATATATATAAATTCTTTTTCCTACTCTTTTCCATTATGGTTTATTAGTTCCCTGTGCTATACAGTAGGACCTTGTTGTTTATCTATTTTATATATAGTAGTTTGTATCTGCTCATCCCAAACTCCTAATTTATCCCTCTCCACCCCTCTTACCCTTTTGGTAAAACCACAAGTTTGTCCTCTGTTTGAGTCTGTTTCTGTTTTGTAAATAAGTTCATTTGTGTCATATTTTAGGTTCTACATATAAGTGATATCATATGGTATATGTCTTTCTCTTTCTGACTTCACTTAGTATGATAATCTCCAGGTCCGTCCATGTAGCTGCAAATGGCATTATTTCATTCTTTTTTATGGCTGAGTAGTATTCCATTGTGATACATGCCACATCTTTATCCATTCATCTGTCGATGGACATTTAAGTTGCTTCCATGTCTTGGCTATTGTAAATAGTGCTGCTATGAACATAGGGGTGGGGTGCATGTATCTTTTCAAATTAGAGATTTCTCTGCATATATACCCAGGGGTGGGATTGCTGAAAGTGCCCACATATAACTGGCAAACCATTAGAGTGCAATTGGCTTTTCTGATTTATCCAGTCTTATTGTTTATGGCTATAAATTCTTTGTCTTTAGAAATGCATAATCTTTTATAGAAATAGGTACATTATGATAGTTTGTTCTTATCTTTGATTGAATTATCTTTTGAATGCATTTGTACTAACTTAAATCATGTGTATTTATGATTTACTTTTGGAGGGGGGTAGTAAGTACTATAAAGCCTTCTTGGGTTTTATACTGGAGAGGCTCATAGGATATGAAAGAATAAATTTATTCTCTATTCTAATGGCCTGAGAAGCTGACTCTCTGGCCATCTTTCTTACCTCAGAATATACCCAGTATGTACTTTGTTTATCTGTTTGGTGAAAGAGCATGTACTGAAGGGCATACCATATAGGCAGTAGTTTGTTAATAGTGGAAGGAGAAACTTTGTACAGAATTTTGAACCTTAAAAAGAACTATTCAAACTTGAATTTTATTATATATTTGCAGGAATTTTCTTATTCTTTTTTTTTTGTATTTGGAAATTCCTTATAATTTAAAGGAAATTTTTTAGTTTATTTAACTCTTAAGTAGGAAAATTAAGGTTCGTTTTGTGATTATTTCCAGGCTCTAATGTTTTGTGGTGGCTGAGTTGAATTAGATATTCTGTCACCCTATGGTTAAATTGTGTTATGTTACTTTGTTTTCCTTATGTAAGCCAATGGACAAGGTGAACTGCCCTATCTTGTTCATTTTGTTTACTTATAAAATTGAACATTTTAATACATTTGCTTAGTGATATTTCTCTATAGTGAATTGTTTGTTCATATAGCATTAATGTTTGGGTTTCTGCAAGTTTTTTTCTTCAATTTGTTAATTTCTTACATAACATTTGCATTTTGTCAAATGTTGAGATATTTTCACTGTTGACTCTCAACTTAATATTTTTAACTACAGTATTCCTCTCATGCTTTGTGAATGTTTGGTAGGTTTGCTTCTGAAATGCTTAATGTGAAGTACATGCCTGTGTTCTAGGTAAAGTTGAAACTTTATTCCAAACAAAGGAGAAATGTAAACAGGCAGTAGAATTCTGTAAGAACACCGAGTTCTGGGCTGGAGATATAAATTTGGCATGATCGGTTGGTAGTTGAAGCCTTAGAATTGGATGAGATTTCCTACAGAGATGAATTTAGAAGGAGAAAGAAGTTGAGGATAGGATGGGTAGCACAGAAGGAAGGATTGGCCTTAAATGGAATGGGAGGAAAGATACACTTCCTTTATTGCAGTGGTTCTGAAGACTGCTTACATATTAGAATTGACTGAGGAGCATTTTCAAAGTAAGGATTGATGATCAGATCCCACCTCACATCCCTAGAAACTTTTTTTTTTTAGTAAATTTATTTATTTTTGGCTGCATTGGGTCTTCCTTGCTGTGCACAGGCTTTCTCTAGTTGCAGTGAGCAGGGGCTACTCTTCGATGTGGTGTGCGGGCTTCTCATTGCAGTGGCTTATCTTTGTTGCAGAGTATGGGCTCTAGGCGCACAGGCTTCAGTAGCTGTGGCATGCGGGCTCAGTAGTTGTGGCTCACAGGCTCTAGAGCACAGGTTCAGTAGTTGTGGCGCACGGGCTTAGTTGCTCCACGGCATGTGGGATCTTCCCAGACTAGGGCTCAAACCTTTGTCGCCAGCATTGGCAGGCAGATTCTTAACCACCAGGGAAGTCGGAAACTGGTATGTTTTAAATCCCCAGGTGATTTTAATGTGTGACAAGAATTAAGGACCGACCACTGCTTAGCATATATCTGTTTGTAGTAAGTCAGTGAGTCTTGAACTTTTGTATTTTTCAGAATCACTGGGAGGGCTTTCTAAGGCACAGTGGTGGGCCCCATCCTCAGTTTGATTCAGTAGGTATGGGTTGGAGCCTGAGAATTTGCATTTCTAACAAGTTTCTAGATGATGCTGAGAACCACTGTAACAGTAGGTGAAGGAAAGGAAACCCTTAGGAAAGATGGATGTAGATGCCGGTGGCCTTGTAGGTTTCCCCCTAGGAAGTTTAAGGAGTTTCTTTCTTAATGTTGTTGCTTTGTTTGTGATGTAGGCACGTGAGGGTCTCCACTAAGAGTGCTGCGTGAGTAGTTGTAGGGTTAGGAGGGGTTTGAGGATTCTTAGGTGTTAAAATTGCCATCAAATGAGGGTGAAAGAACAAGTTGACTTTTTATTATATGTCAGTTACTTTTTTTTCACCTGAAGGAAGATCTCCTTGAGTTCTAATTTTGTCATCTAATGAATATGCACTGTCCTCTTTTGTCACTGGAGGTGAATATTCTTCCTGTATATCTTTGTCCATGTTACTGGTGAAAATATGTCAACAGGATAGATTCTTGGAGTATATAGATAGCTCTCTTCACACTGTCATCGTTAGCACCCTTGGGATAAAATTAATTATATACATTCTGCCACATATGATTGTAAGCCATCTTATATTCATTAATGTAGTTCTTTTGGTTGCAGGTGAGTCGTTTTCACAATTTATTTCAAGGAAAGATGGTCTATCGTAAATGTATACTTGGAGAAGCTAAGTGATTACAGTTACATGAGGAGGCGGCGGCATGGTGTAAATGGACTGACCCAGAAGTCCTGATTTCAAATCCAATCTTGTTTACCCATGAACATCAGTTTCCTTATCTGTAAAATCAGAATACTAACTGTATTATAAAGTTACTAGACTGAAATGAGATAACAGATGTGAAAATTGTTGATAAATTTTATGGAACGCCATAAATATTGTGGCAGGTGATATGAATATAAAATCACGTCTCTGCATGTGATGCTTATTCTGCAATTGACAAATGTAAAACTAGTACATAAAATGATTTTTATGATGGTAGGGTCTACACAGGCATTCCTTAACTTTGAATGCTTTTTGCATTATATACTATTCTGTGTTATCTTTAGCTCCCATGCTTTTAGTTGTTGATGGTTTATTGGTAGAATTCACCGCCTCCTGTCCTACTTCCACCCTGAAGACAAAATAAACAAAACAAACAAAAAATCCAACTCCTAAGGTTGATAATGTACACCTCATTAAATTGAAGGGAAATAGTATGAGACCTAATTTGTGTCTTTTGCCCTGTTTATTAATAAACTAGTTGTTAATTGGGATACATTAGTTCCAAAGATGAACATTCTCTTCGTATATGAATGTCCATTAAAATACTGTGTACTTCTAATAACTTCTCATATACACAGAGACTTGTTTTGACAAGTGTACACCATTTCTTGAACACTTACTCCATAGCCATGAAATAGAATATTGTTTTTATGTACCTTGGGTTTATAAAGAAGTATTCTACTCTTTGCAGAATGCAGAGAAAATAGAATGTTCTTTCTATTCTAAACTGTTAAACTAATAGATCTTTGTTAGACACATACTGCCTGAAAACACAGGCATGCAGTTTATAGGGAAACTATGTTATTCTTCTGTCACGTTTGGATTCCATATGTGTAAGCTGATCATGCCAGTCATCTCAGTCCTATGAAGTTGAATGATATTTGTTTATTAAATAGAAAGACATTATCCATAGATTCACTGTATTTGAACTGTTCATCTCAGTATGGATTAAAACCCTTATTCTCTATAGTGTAGTTAAATGGTTACAAATCATAAAAAATATACTCGCCAAGCACATGGAAGCTTATTTTGATTAATTTTGTCACATTTTGGTTGTTGGAATTTTACAGTATTAAACAGGCTCTTGAAATTATTGTTGATGTGAGTTATTGAAGATTGATTTAATTTCTCATGTTTTTATTTTTCAGAATTTCTGTGAACATTTGAATTTACTAACAGCTTTTAGTAAACTAATTCTAAAGTTTTCCTCCTTGTTTTTCTTTCTTATGTGCATCTTAAAGACTGGTTTTAAGGGGTGTGGCAGGACGTTCTGGACTCGATGAGTTTCCACTGAAATGTCGGAGAAGTCAGGCCAGAACACAAAAGCAAAGGATGGGAAAAAGTATGCGACACTCAGTTTATTTAATACTTACAAGGGTAAATCATTAGAAACTCAGAAAACCACAGGTGAGTAAAATCAAATGGCATTTCTATTTTTTATAGTTTTCATGGTTTTGTTTTATTACTATAAATGACACACTAGAGCTATTGCTATTAGGATCTAGGGCAAACATATGTTAATGCAGGCCTGTTTACATTGGGCTTTTTATATACGTACACATCTTTGAAGGGATATGAATTTTTTAAAGTTGAAAATTTATAAATGTTTTAAAATATGTTTTTTTTTCCTGTTTGTTATCAGAAAATAAATAAAACTATGTGGTTCCAAAAGGGAGACTTGGTCAATGAGATTAATAGGCATAAAGCTATGTATTAGTGGATTTATTCTACCACTTTTAGTTATGGACTAGAGAGAGTCCTGTGGTTCTTAGTTTTGTTTTTTAATACCTTGAACCCAGTGTTTACAGTGAAGAGTGAAAACTGGACCATGTACACATGATACTGTATGGTGCATTAACAGTGTTCATTATGTACATAAAGGTAGCATATTTCTTCTTTTCTAAAATTTATTTTCAAGTATAGTTGATTTACAGTGTTGTGTTAATTTCTGCTGTAGAGCAAAGTGATTCAGTTATACATATACATACAATCTTTTTTCATATTATTTTCCATTATGGTTTATCACAGGATATTGAATACAGTAGGTAGGACCTTGTTGTTTATCCATTATGTATTTAATAGTTTGCATCTGCTAACCCCAAACTCCCAGTTCACCCTCCCTCAGTCCACCCCCCACTCCCCTCCCCCTTGGCAACCACAAGTCTGTCCTCTGTGTCTGTGAGTCTGTTTCATATCATGTTTATTCTTTAACATACGAAGTTTCGAGTTTAAAATCGATTCCCTGGAAAAATTAGAAGACAGCATTGTCAGTGTTTTCTTTTTTGTAGTTTATAGGGTTGGTTCAGTTGTTAGAATTTTTTTTTTTAATGTATGTTCTAATTTATTTTCTGTATACTCTATTTATTTATTTATTTATTTATTTTTGGCTGCCTTGGGTCTTTGTTGCTGCACGCAGGCTTTCTCTAGTTGTGGCGAGCAGGGGCTACTCTTCATTGCGGTGCCCAGGCTTCTCATTGCGGTGGCTTCTCTTGTTGCAGAGAATGGGCTCTAGGTGCGCAGGCTTCAGTAGTTGTGGTGCGCGGGCTCAGTAGTTGTGGCTCACGGGCTTAGTTGCTCCGCGGCATGTGGCATCTTCCTGGACCAGGGCTTGATCCCGTGTCCCGTGCATCAGCAGGCGGATTCTTAACCACTACGCAACCAGGGAAGCCCGGAAACGTGGAGTCTTAACCACTGGACTGCCAGGGAAGTCCCAGTTGTTAGAATTTTTAAAGCATCTGTTCAGTGGCTTGATAGTTAATTTTAGTATAATTTCTACATTGGGTATGTTGCAGGTGTGTGGCTTAGTTTTAATTTTTTCATTTTAAAATAGAAAATAATAATTCAAGATCCCATTAATTCCTGTTGTCTTTTTATTTTGTTTTAAGAATAAAATAGTTACTAAGAAAGTTGATGTTATTGATCTTTAGTTGCAGCTCGACATGGATTACAGAGTCTTGGAAAAGTTGGTATTTCACGGCGTATGCCTCCACCTGCTAACCTCCCAAGTCTCAAAGCGGAAAACAAAGGCAACGATCCTAATGTGAACATCGTACCTAAAGATGGCACAGGATGGGCATCAAAACAAGAGCAACACGAAGAAGAAAAGTGAGTCAAAGTCTATTAAAGAATGAAATCATTCCCCTTTCTTTGTGGGAACTTATGTTTGAGTTCCTTACGTTCTAGGTGTTGTGCTATGCCCTTTAAAGTGTTTTATATAGTCAACTTTTGTGTAATTTTTCCTATGTGTGGGTTTAGTGGCAGTATTTTTATGTGTCAGGGTAGAACAGTTGACAGAATTGCTAATCACAGTTTTCCTTGTATCATACACTGTCGGGCTCCCTCCTATCCCATCCTCACCACATCAGGCATTCTCTTTCTAAAATGATTTAAGAGTTGATTCTGTTAACTACTTTTCATGAAGCTAAGAGTTTCTGTCTGCCTGATTCATTGAAACTATACCTGATGCACATCATAGGTGCTCAAGTAATATTATTTGAATAAATAAAGAATTCACAAGAAAGCTGGCGTGGAATTAGTAATATCCTGCTTAATCATCATTCATTCAATAAATATTTAGCATTCTGTGTCACGGATTATTCAGGGCTCTTGGTTTATTAAATGACTAAGCTAAGTAGTGGTAGTTTTTAAAAATAAGACAAGAACGTAAGTACTTAGTGCTTTTTGCCTATATCTGTTACTAAATTTCTTTATTCTGGTTTGGGGAGCTTTATACAATAAATACAACTGCTTGGGTGAAGTTTACTAAAGACTTATTGTTCTCTACTTCTTAGTTGTTATAGAATATTTTATAGTAGCAAGTCAGTTTTAGGTCTAAGTATACCAGAAATATATTGCATTTCTTAAGCCTGTTAACTACCTTTTTCATTTTTAAGCCTTAACTCATTACAAGAATTGAATAAAACTGTAGACCCTTTTAAAACACCTTTTACTCATGGGGATGCATCAGGCAAGTTGCTGTTACCTCTTTTGATTAACAGTAATATGTACAGTGGTGAAACTGTTGACTGCCAAATGGAGAGCTTGCTTAGCCTTAGCCCCTGGTTAATCCCACCAATCCAGGCTGTATGTATGACTATAATGTTATTTCTAATTATAAATGTTCACTTCTTCAAAACAAATTTTTGGTAGCTATGTTCAATAATGAGTGCTTCTTTTTTTTCTTTCTTTCTTTCTCTTCTTTCCTTCCTTCCTTCCTTCCTCCCCTCCTCCCTCCCTCCCTCCCTCCCTTCCTCCCTTCCTCCCCTCTTTTCTTTCCAAAATTAAAAACAAAGCTGTCATCTCCTTGGGTTATTCATGGGTAGAAATGAAAGGGGACAAAAATAGCTGTACTTCATTTAAAGGAATGTTGGAGAGGGAAAACATGGTGGGGTGCATCTGAGTAAATGTGTAGCCAAAATAATTTGTATACAAATTCAGCGTAAATGCAATATTTATTTTATTTAAACATATAATATCTGAAATAATGGATTCATATTTTTTTTAAGAGCACCAGAAGTTCCACCAGCACAACCAAAACCTGGGGTTGCAGCTCCCCCAGAAGTAGCCCCTGCTCCCAAATCATGGGCCAGTAACAAGCAAGGTGGGCAAGGAGATGGTAAGTGGACATTAGCTGGGGAAACTGGTTAGGCTTGATAGTTACTGAACAGCCATGCAGGAGGTAAGGGGTGAATTGTGGTGTTTTGGCAGGGGTAGAGAACACTGTCAAAAGATATTATCAGGCCCTGAAAAAAAGGGTCTTGTAAAAATTCTCTTGGGCTAGTTAAGTTTCAGTGTTAAGAGCCATGTATGAGCCAATAATAGGGATTAAAGAAGGAATCTTTAAGGTACCTTGTGCCCCACATTACTCTGTCTTTACCCTACATGACCAGACAAAATCTTATGCCTTCAGCTCTGAGACATAAAAGTATCCAGACGTTATGTTGATTGCTAGAAACCATATTATTTTCCATCTGTGCCCCTAAACCTCTTCTGTTTCAAACATGCTGTTCACGATTTCCATGGTAGAGAAGACCTAGAGAGTAGCCATAAAGCACAGTAGCTGTAATACTTCCCTCCCTGCTAGGAATGATTGGAATCCCCAACAAAACTTAATTTTCCCACTTGCAAAACATGTCTATAAAACATTGTATGGAAAAACCCATCTGGGCCCTCAAGCTAATAAAATCAGCTCTTTTAAATTTATGGAAGTATAAAAATAAATAGGCGGGCAGGTAGGTAGATAGGTGAATGAGTGAATAGTGAGGTGCAATCAGTATCTCCGCAATAAATTAAAATGAAGCATTTTAGTCTCACCGTGATACTTGTAGTGTTGATTCATAAATCCTATTTTAGCAATATTATTTGAACTGATTCTTAGAGCTATTTATTAGTAAAGGAATTTTACTTATATTGAAAATGAAAGGAGTCGTAATAAAAGAGAAACAGAAGTGAAATTCTCCTTACTTGCCTCATTATCTTTAATGAGTCACTGGAACAATGTCTGGCGATTCCTTTCTTAGATTTTTATTTCCTCATGGCTGTTCATTAACTTTCCAAGGGATTCTAATTCTAGATAAATTTAAAAGTTTTATGGATACGAACAGTCACCACTGAAATGCGGAATAAATTATCAAAAAAAGACAGAGAGCTCTATCCTGGGAGGGTTTTTGAATTATCTTCAGTATAAAAGTTACATGTAATTTTTTAAAAAAAAAATCCATAGGAATCCAGGTGAATAGTCATTTTCAGCAAGAATTTCCCAGCCTGCAGGCAGCTGGGGATCAAGAAAAAAAAGAAAAAGAATCAACTGATGACAGCTATGGACCTGGACCCAGTTTACGCCCACCAAGTAAGAATACTTTCTATTTAATAAAAATACAGAATGAGATTATATTTGTGTTTTATCTTGTGATATAACCTCCTGTCTGCTATTGCTGTATGTATGATGACTCACCTAGTTTGAAAAGGCAGATAGTAACTGTAGTTGCTTGTCACTCAAGTATGGTTTTTACATGAACAGCATCAGTTTAACTTGAGAACTTGTTGGAAGTATATGTCTTGGGCCTCACACCCAACTTACTAAATCAAAAGTCAGCATTTTAACAAGATGCCTAGGTGACTTGTTTGCACATCAATATTTGGTCATTTTTACAATAGTAAAATTTTTTAGCACACCTCCCCAATATGCAAATATTTGTTTATAATTTATATCCATTCATTTGCTTTCTATTAATATTCTGAACTCAAACCTAGGAACCAATCAATTTGGATAGTAAGAGATACTTGTATTATGTACATTATAAAGCAGAAACTAAAAATAGAAATATAAAATCTTTGAGAGATTTTAAAACATCTTATTAATTATATTGGATTCAGTGTTGTTACCAAATATCTCAAAGAAACCTGTACCATGTACAGGGTAGTTCCTATTTACAGTAATGGTTACAAATTCATGTTTTTGATAACCTAATACATTTTCTATCTCTTTGGCTCATTTCTTGCCAGGTCTGGGTAAATCACCTTTTTTAATTTTTATTTTTAATTACTGTAATGCGGTTGATGAGTTTGTATTAGGAATAGATGTGTCAGCTCCACTGTTCTCTTGTTTAGTTTCTTTTCACCAGTTACCTGTTGCTGTGTAACAAATTTGGCAACTTAAAAAGACAAACTGAACTGGGCTTACCATTTCACACAGTATCTGAGGGTCAGGAATCTGGGAGCCACTTAGCTGGGGGTTCTAGCTCAGGTTTTGTTGGTTCTCTGTCAACAGAATTGCAGTGAAACTGTCATCTGATGCTGACTTGACTAGGGCTGCTGTTTTAAGCTCTCTTACGGTGGCTCATTTGTATGTGGGCGGCTCACAACAGATTTCCTCAGAAAAAATAAGGAGGGACAGACAGACATCTCTCACCCAAGATGGAACCCCTAGGCTTTCATAGCCTGTTCTCAGAGAAGACAGCCAACACTTCTGCCTTATTCTACAAGTTACACAGACCAGTCCTGGTACACTGCTGAGAGGGGACTACACAGGGTGTGAATAGCAGGAGGTAGAGACCATTCGAACCAAACAGGGTTTCCTTGTAACACCATTTATCTCTTTTATTTGGTTAAGTGTAGTTGAGTCAGGTAATGCAGTCACTGAATCTGCTCACTTGGGCACATGTAACTAGCAATAGTAGACTGAAAACAAATGAGAGCGTGCATCACTGTCAATCCTTCTGGGTTATGGAACTCTCTCCCCCCTTCTTCAGGACACCTCAGGTATAACAGTGATTTTAATCTCTGTATCAAAAATTGGTGAAGCTTAATAGGGAAGTTCTAATATTTTCTTCCCTGACCCCAGTATTTGCTTTTGGTGGTACCCTCTGAGGCAGGGGTCCCCAACCCTTGGGCCGCAGATCGGTACCAGTCCACAGCGTGTTAGGAACCAGGCCGCACAGCAGGAGGTAAGTGGCCGGTGAGCGAGGAAGCTTCATCTGCCGCTCCCCATCACTCGCATTACCACCCAAACCATTACCCCCCCTCCCCCCGTTCGTGGAAAAATTGTCTTCCATGAAACCGGTCCCTGGTGGCAAAAAGGTTGGGGACCGCTGCTCTGAGGTACATCGTCTCTGCTTTGGAAGCCACTGCTCTTGACTACCTAAACACCTTCAAAGTCTAAATTTCTAGTACAGCCTAGGTTAGACTTTCACTATTCCTTCACTATGCTTACTTGCTTAACTTCTCTTGAAATGTGCCTAGTTTGGTTTCACTCTGTTCCATTTTCAGATTTTTTTCTTATTTTCTCTCTCTCTTCATACCAGATGTTGCTTGTTGGAGAGATGGTGGTAAATCTGCTAGTTCACCTTTAACATCTGACCAAGATGAAAAGTCTGGCCAGGATGAAAGCACAGCTGGAACATCAGAACAAGATGATATCCTCAAAGTGGTGGAAAAGAGGATAGCTTGTGGTCCTCCACAGGCTAAACTGAATGGACAACAGCCTGCCCTTGCTTCCCAATACAGAGCTATGATGCCTTCTTACGTGAGTATTGTTGAGTCAGCAAGTGGTTAAATAAGAGGTTTTTGATCTGGATTCCAAGGAAAGAATTGGAATAGGAAAAAGTTGAGGTCTTTATTTTCATTAACGTCTAACTAAAAATTAAAATTTTCTTTGATTATGAATTTAGGAATCAAATCGCAGAAAGTATCAGCAGTACCCATGTTTTATCCTTAGGGATCATAGGTATTTTCATATCACATTACATTGTTTTTAGGTATTGCAAATATTGTTTATACTCAGCATTACTTCAAAATAGTTATTAGTGTTATTTAATGAAGCACATACATTACTGTATCACAAATTTGTTTTTTAAATATTGTGGTAACAGAATTTTAGTATAATTGTTTCCTTAGTAATACTGTGTTTTTAATTATGCATTTAAAAACATTTCTGTGAGAAGAGGTCCATAAGATTTATCAGACTGCCAGAGGGGTTGTTCATGGCACAAGAAAAGGTTAATACCTGCTTCAGTTATAAAGTTTTTATTAGTATACCTTGAATTTTTTTTAAAAACTTTTTATAATGGAATATTTTTAACATTCAAAAAAGAAATGATAAAAGAAAGCGTGAACTTTCTTCCTCCGATAACTACCATACATCTTCAACGGTTATCGATTTGTGGTCCATCTTTTTCACCTATTTCTCACCACCTGGCGTTACTAATATCCTAGATACATCATCTCATCCATATATATTTTAGGTTATATTTTAAAAGATAAAGACTAGGGGAAAATCCACAGTGCCATTACCACACCTAAAAAGAAATTCTTTTTTATTTATTTTATTTTATTTTTTTTGGCTGCATGGGGTCTTTGTTGCTGCATGCGGGCTTTCTCTAGTTGTGGTGAGCGGGAGCTACTCTTTGTTGAGGTGCATGGGCTTCTCATTGCAGTGGCTTCTCTTATTGCGGAGCACGAGCTCTAGGTGTGCGGACTTCAGTAGCTGCGGCATGTGAACTCAGTAGTTGTGGCTTGCAGGCTCTAGAGCGCAGGCTCAGTAATTGTGGCACACAGGCTTAATTGCTCCACGGCATGTGGGATCTTCTTGGACCAGGGATCAAACCTGTGTCCCCTGCATTGGCAGGTGGATTCTTAACCACTGCACCACCAGGGAAGTCCCTGAAAATACTTTTTAAAATACCAAGTCAATATTCTAGTTTCCCTGATTATCTCATAATTAGGATCCAGATAACATCTATTCTTGAGATGGTTTATATTTTTCTTAGTAATCTTGTTATCTGTGGGTACCTCTTTTCCTTTATCTCTTGTTTTCTTTGGAGCATATCTATTACAATTTATTTGTTTTCCTGTAGAGTTTCTCATAGTCTGTATTTTGCAGATTCCATCTTTGTAGTTTCATTTAATATATACTTCTGAGGGGACTTCCCTGGCGGTCCAGTGGTTAAGACTCCACACTCGCAATACAGGCACGGGTTCGATCCCTGGTCAGGGAACTAAGATCCTGCATGCCACACGATGCGGGCAAAAAAAAAAAGAAAGAAAAAAGAAAAGAAACGAAACTTAATAGTGGTTGCTTCTTGGGCAGGGGAAATTTAAAAAATAAACAAATATATATATATACACGCACACACATATATATACTTTTGACCCCCATATTTTCTATAAATTAGTAGTTAGATTTGGTGCCCTCATTCATTCATTTGCTCTCAGTCTACTGTGAAATTATGTGGCAAGTTACATGTGCTCAAGTAAATAAATTTACATTTTTTGAGAAAACCGTTAATCTCAAAGGAAAGAACAATCTAGTTCATACATTTATTTTTCTTATGACTTAACTCCTAAGTAGTCAAGGTCCAACCATATTTTCTATTTTTTCTTTGTATCATTATTACTTAACCATTCTAAGGTAGAGGGAAATAAATTATTAAATACAATTACTTGTTAAATATTTTCTTTAAAAGTTGGGGTGTATGATAAAACAGTCTTATATGCTAACCTGACCTTGAATAATGATTTGCATCCAAATACTTGTCTCCTAAGATTTTTCAAATTGTGCTTTCAAGGACCCCTGCCTGAATTTCCGGGCGTAGGGGTGGAATGGGATAAGGGGGAAGGTAAGAGGGGAGACCAAGTGAGCTTTGTTCCCAATTTCATCAATGAATTTATTCAAATAAAATGTTTCACTAAACAAAAACATTTAAAACACCATTACTATGTGTTGAGAACTTATAGTTGTTTCTGCAATTTTTTTTTTTTTTTTACTTTATTTTTCTGGCTGTGTTGGGTCTTCATTGCTGCACGCGGGCTTTCTCTAGTTGCACGAGCAGGGACTACTCTTCGTTGCAGTGCGCAGGCTTCTCATTGCGGTGGCTTCTCGTTGCGGAGCACAGGCTCTAGGCACGCGGGCTTCAGTAGTTATGGCACGTGGGCCCTAGAGCGCATGGGCTTCAGTAGTTGCGGTGTGCAGGCTCAGTAGTTGCGGTGTATGGGCTCTAGGAGACGCAGGCTTCAGTAGTTGTGGCTCGCAGGCTCTAGAGTGCAGGCTCAGTAGTTGTGGTGCATGGGCTTAGTTGCTCTGTGGCATGTGGGATCTTCCAGGACTAGGAATCAAACCCGTGTCCCCTGCTTGGCAGGCGGATTCTTAACCACTGCACCACCAGGGA
Source organism: Balaenoptera ricei (assembly GCF_028023285.1). NCBI lineage: Eukaryota > Metazoa > Chordata > Mammalia > Artiodactyla > Balaenopteridae > Balaenoptera > Balaenoptera ricei. The sequence continues at coordinate 133,613,630 of NC_082639.1, forward strand.
AGTCCCTTGTTTCTGCAGTTTTTGTGGCAAATTCCTAAATTTCAAACATTTATTAATACCGCACGAAATTAATATCTATGCCTAAATAATCAGCAGAAAGATCTAATGCAACTTAACCGATGAACATTTGCCTCCAATAGTGTATTTGCTAATTTCAGTGTAAAGTGTGATCCAACCGAGAATTCTCGAGTATTCCCCAAACAAAAAGCTTCTCCTGTTGAGTTTCAGCTGTTGCTTATCTTAATTAACTTTTGCTTCAACCCTACTTAGAAATTTCTTCTTTACACAGCACAATCATATAAACATAGCCTTTCTTCTAGTATAAAGCAATTCCCTCATCAGTTTTTTTTAAAGAAAAGCTAAACTATTTCAGGATATAAATTATGTATTTAAGATAATACAATTTCATTTTTTTTTAAACATAATTTAACCTGGATTTAAGCAAATAGTAAATAATCAAGCACTCCTTGACATTTCTTTCCTTCCAAATCATAGGATGAATCCCTTGGTGTTATTATTTGTCTTCATAATCTATCTTAGAATTCTCCTAAAGTCAGATTCTCAAAGCCAAGTTCCCGTGGAGAGCATCATCTTTGGGCCTCTGTATATAATTACTATCTGTGTGATGACTCAGAATCCACCTATGCCCTACCCATAGAAAATCTCTCAGTTAGCTCCCTACCCACTTCCTCCTTCAGCTCTGTTGGGTTATGGACTATCCTTTTATCTGAACTGAGTTCCTCTTTATCAGCAAATCTGCTTTCAGTTAATCTACTCTTGTATTAGGATGAGGTCTCACATTATATCATTTCTAGTATTGATATTTGAACTTGGTTAAGAAACAGAAGTTTTCTGGGGTGCATGCATGTTGTCGTTTTTACTTTTTCATTTCAGTACACAGTCATTTTTATGTAACTTTGTTAATGGGATAACAGAAGTTCTTAATAAGATGTGTCCTAGTTATTACCTCTATTTGTAATGACTTGGTGGAGGCAGTAGATTTATAAATGGCTTGTTATTGAGGGTGAATGATCATCTATACCAGTAGACAAAATTAGTTATTGACAGTACTGTTTATTTTAATCATTTCTATAAATTATAATTTCAGGCTTAGTCAGGGTGATCTTTTTTTTTTAAATAACTGAGTAGCTAGATTTTATCAATTTTTGTTTCTTTTATACAGATGTTTCAGCAGTATCCAAGGATGGCCTATCCTCCTCTACATGGTCCCATGAGGTTTCCACCTTCTTTAACTGAAACAAACAAGTAAGACTATTAAATGATTAAAGTTTGCAGGGTATATGTATACTTGTTAAGATTTTCTGGAGGTTGAGTGGATTATGGGGATTTATTATTCTGTCCTCAAGGTACATTTGCCATTAACAAGTAATTGGCTAACTTTTGTAAGACAGAACAAAAATACTTTATTCTTCTAAAACTTTAAATCAGTTGACATAAAATTCTGAAAACTGAAAATTGTGGCCCCCAAAATGGATGGCACTTGTTTACTCCTTCTTCCTTCCATGATGTTGATAACCCCCATTCTCTTTTTTTTTTGCTTAGTGTATTTTGAGATTAGTATTAGTCTTAGCCATATCATCTTTTAACATATATTTGTTTTATTTTAAATGTTTGAAAACTTTGCTATTAAATATCTGCATAAGAAATATAATTATGTATTGTCTTAAATTTCTATGTTAATTTTATAATCTCTTCATACACGTCAGGTGCAAAATATTTTGTATATCACGGTATAGAAAACTAATGTTGAATTGAAATGAACTAAATTCCAATCTTCTAATATTTTCCTAATTTAGTATCCTTTTCTTTCATAACCTGTCACTGGTTAGAGGCCTTCGAGGAAGAGGCCCACCTCCTTCATGGGCCTCTGAGCCTGAACGCCCCTCCATCCTTAGTGCGTCAGAACTGAAGGAGCTTGATAAATTTGATAACCTAGATGCTGAAGCTGATGAAGGTTGGGCAGGTAAGAGGCAAGATTAATTAAGCACTTTTAGTTTTTAGATGCTTTGAAACAGTCAATCTGAGTTCTCCTTAATTTAATAGGTGCTCAGATGGAAGTAGATTATACAGAACAGCTGAATTTCAGTGATGATGATGAGCAGGGAAGTAGTAGTCCTAAAGAAAACAGCAGGTAAGTTGTGATATCTCTTACTAATAATAGTATGAATTTGTTGATGTAACATGAGCCATTTATGCAGAGAGGTTTCATTAATAGGTATTTGTTCCCCACTTATAGAATTTCTACATTCTACTCCAAGGATTTTTACTGAGTGGGAAGGCGATTAATGAGCCAAATTTTAAAAGTACAGATAATCAAGGAATTAAGAGTTTGATGTTTCTAAAGAAAATACCTATTTTTAAAAAGAAGCTATTTAGATGCTTGTCATCTAATTGGAGATATTTTGAGAAACAGTATTCGGGACCATTTAAAACTTGTTACTTACTTGACCTGATCCACATTTATAAAATCGGAGAAAAATTACTTGGGTTACAACAGCTGCTTCAAGTCTTTGATTTTTTAAACTTAGCAAGGAGCAATAAGGTCTTGGAAAATAGGAGCTTTTTCTCTTTTTTTCTGGAATATAGGGGCATCAGAGTCAGGAATATATGGGTTATGTGACATAAAAATTGGGCTCTTAAGATAAACAGGAGTTTGCACGCACATATTGGTATAATTTTTCAGCCATAGTGTTGTAATACACTGCTGTTTCATGATCAGTTGTGAGATTCCTACTAAAATACTGTAGTTTGATTTCTCTTTTTCATTAAATCAGAACAAATTAGAATACATTAATTAATTATCTGGAATATTACTCAGTTGTGTTCAGATGAGAGTTTTGGTTGGGGGTAATAGAAAATGATGGAATCATATTGTGTGTCAAGTGTGAGTGTCCGTATTTGATAAGTACTATATCGTATCTTGTATCTTGTGATAATCTGGCCAAGCCCAGGCCCCATCACATTATAGATATATAGCATATATTTCTTGAATGAATAAATTAGCACTGCTAGGTTACAACACCATCTCATTCCTTGATACATTTTCCCCCTGAAATTGTATGGAAATAATGTCTTTTTTACGTTGAGAAAATGCATTTACTTATGGTACATTCTGTCCACTCTATTTTTTATTTCACCTGGATTTTGATTCTTCAGTGAGGATCAAGGTTCAAAAGCCTCTGAAAACACTGAAAACCGAAAAGAAGCAGATGAAGTTTTCAACACTAAGTCATCTTCTCAGATACCTGCCCATCCATCAGTAGCAAAAGGTCCCTATGGGAAAGGACCTCCACTTAATCAGGTTTGTTGGACTCATGGAGATTCTTGTCACTGCAGACAAGTGACAAGGATGAATTAATCTCATAATCATAGTTAGTTGGAAAAAGACTTAGGAAATGGGAACTACCTATTTTTTCTTAAATAGCTCTAGACCTAAACCATAATTTTATTGCATACTAACAGGAATTATCAATACAGTAGCTAAAATTATCAAGTAGAAACTAAAGTTTCACTCTTCCTTCTTATAGCAGCTTGGGCATGTCAGAGTGGAGGGATAAATTGTTTTTCCAAACTAACATAACTGAAGTGCTTTATAGTTTACTGAATGCTTCGTAAATCCTAGTTAGTATTCATGTGTGAAATTGTATGTTGTCTGAGTAGGGAAATCACACTAGGGAGTAGAGAAATCTATGTAGTCTGAGCCATTTTGAAGAATGTTGTTAAAAAGGGGGAAGTATGTGGGCAACAGATACACTTGATCCTACCTCTAAGATGTAGCAAGAACTGTACTGCAAAGTGAGAATTTAACAGGGCTATCTTCCAGAGAGCCTACTTAAGTAATTCATAGTATACTCAGCATGTATTTGTTGAATTCATACAAAACAGATGGAGGAATCGGTGCCTTCAGGGAGGTAAAAGTAAGTAGCTAACAGTGCCGTGATAGGGTGCACATAGTTCTTAGAAAATTCTATGTAAAACATTTCACAAAAGACTTGATACTTGAAGCAGGAATTAGCCAGTAAAAGGGAAGAGGGTGATTCCAAGCAGTGGGAACATGTTCAGGTAGAGAAGTATAGGAAAGCATGGCCTAATCAAGAAGTCCCCAGCAGTTTGACATGGGAGAGGAGTAAGAGAGCTATGTAAGAACTAGTAGTTGTTAAGTTTTGTATGCTGTACAAGAGGTTTGAATTTTATTCTTAAGGCATTGGTTAGCCATTGGAAAATAAATTTGTGAATTCTGGAAAAGAAGGATTTTTAAAGTAATTTTTAAATAAAATCTGTGTTTTGTGTGACTTTTAACTTACTGGCATAATGGGGAATGATAAAAGAACAGAAAAATATAGACCATATCTTGATGTTTTGATTTGCGTACGTGTGTGTGGCACTGATATGAATAATAACAAGTGAATAGTCTATATGTATCTGGTTCCAATGTTTTAGATGTTTCTTTTCCTTATATAAATTTGAAAGGTTTCGTTTGCCATTAGAAAAACAATTGGGCTTATGTAAATAAAAATTTGAAATTAGAGGCATACTTCTTCACAGCCAGATTACCTGGGCTAGAATTCTAGAATTTGTACACTAAGATTCTACTCTTAACAAAGTTAATTGGAGATTGTAACCTTAATTAAAATGGCTGAGTGATTGTATAGAACATAAAGTTATTTTGTAGAGACTGATGTACTTTTATTTAAAAAGAGAAAAGGATAAAGATGTTTTACTTTTTGCAGTCTTTTGGTCTCACTGAAAAACATTGCAGTCAGAAATATTTCAAGTAGATATTTTTTATCTTACTTTGTAAAAATCCTTTTCTTTATAATAGGAACGTGGACCATCTTCACACTTGCCACCACCTCCAAAGTTGCTTGCACAGCAGGTAAATTTTAACTAAATGCTTGTTAATGGTCTGTATGTATTAGTCGCCCTATTTGTTTTAATGGAAACATCCTCTGTGTGTTTATTTATAATGTTTATGAAACAGTTGTTGACTTCACATTGTAGCTCCTGCACGTCTTCCTCTTTAGCCTGTCCCTCTTCCTCCTCAGCTGATGAGCATGCTCCTGATTTTTCCAAGAAAGTAAGAAGCAGTTCTTCTTCCCATTTGAGCGCTCTTCCTGGTCTGACTCTTTTCCTGTTGCCCTTGCTCCTGAGGATGACCCTTCTACTTGTTCTCTGGATCCCATCTTTTATCGGTTACCAGTAATATTCTCTCTCATCTTTAAAAAAAAGTTTTAAACACCAACCCTTCTTCAACTCCCACTACACTCCATTTCCCCACAGCTTCCTACCTATATCTCTGTTCCCCGTCATGGCCAAATTGTTCTAGTGAGCTGTTTACACTTACTGGCTTCACTTTCTCTCTCATTAACCCTCTCCAGTTACGCTTTCATCTCCCCACTATACCTTTGAAACTGTTATTATCAGGGTTAGTAATGACTGTTCCATCTTGCCAAATACAGTTCTCTTGTATTCATTTACTTAATCTCAGCAGCAGTTGACATAGTTAATCTCTTCATCCCTCCATCCTTCTTAAAACTTTTTAAAAACTTGCTTTTGAGACATCATACTGTTTTGTTCTCTTTCTTAAATTTATATTCCTTCTGGACCTCCTGTACTTAAGCCTTTGGGTGTTGGAGGGCTCAGGGCTGTGTTCTCATTTCTTTTTCTAACTATATTCTTTCCCTGGGGGATCATCTGATGGCACTCAGTAAGTATCTCGAGCCCTTAAAGCTCTATCCTGACTTCGAAAGTCTTGTATTCAGCAGTCGGCTCAGCATTTCCACTTGGATCTCTGGTAGATATCTGACAGTTACTAGTGCAAACCATAAAAACCCTCACCCACACTTAGGCAGTTCGGCTACTGTCTTCCCGTCTTCCCTATCTTAGATAATGACATTGCTGAGGTTAAAACATAGAAGTCTCTCTTAAATCTTTCTTCTCTTTTACCTTACATCCAACCTAATCTATCAGCAAATTGTCACCTCTACCTTTAGAATATATTCCTATACTGAGTACTTGCTGCTGCCACCAGATATATTTCATTTGGACTTAACAGGTCGTCTTGTTTTCCTGTCATGCTGCCTGCTCACCCACTACCTACATCCCAAATTCTCCTATAGCAGATATAACTTTAAATATATATATATTTATATATCTTATATTACATGTATATGCTTTACATACATATACACACAGACACATACATACATACACTAGGTCAGTTATTCCTTGCTCAGGTTCTTTTCATGGTCTTTAAAGTTTCTGTCTCCTTTTCTGATTTCATCTACTTTTCTCCCTCTCTGTTCTTGCCACACAAGCTTTATTGCTCTTGTTTTAATTTTACCCTCAAGACATTTTATTTGCTCTTGCTTCTAACCAGAAGACTCTTTCTAAGGTTCTTGCTGTGATCAAGTTCTTTGCTCAGATACTAACAATGCACAGGCCTTGCCTGATCACTGTACAATGATAGTGCACATACCGTAACCATCACCGTCATCTCCACCAGTCATTTTCCTTTTAACCACTGAATGCTCTTTGTAGCATTTCTATGCACATAGAAGCTAAAACTAAGACATCTAGCAGAAAATGTAGAAGAAAGTCTTTATGAACTTGGGCCAACAAAAATGTCTTAGATAAGACAAAAAATGCAAGAATTAGAAAGAAAAAAGAAATCGATCAGTTGGACTTTGAAAAACATCTCTAAGGCAAAGAAAAGATATCACAGGAAAAATATTAATACATCTGACAAAGAACTTGTATGGGGTGGGTGTGTGTATTTAAAAGCCCTTACAAGTCAATAATAAGACAAAAAGTCCAACAAAATGATTTGAACATTCACTTCATAAAATAAGGTATACAAATGTCCAATAAGCACATGAAAAGATGTTCAATATCTTTAGTCAGCAGGAAAATGGAAAGTAAAATCACATTGAAATTTTGTTACACATCCAGAATTTAAAAGGCTGATGACACCAAATATTGGGGAGGATGCAGAGCAGGTGACACCCTCGTATGTTGCTGGTGGAGCTGTAAAACCTTGTAATCACTTTGGAAAACAGTTTGGCAATTTCTTGTAAAGTGAAACACATAGTTACTATATGACTTGGCAGTTCCACTCTTAGGTATTCATCTAAGAGGAATGAAAACATACATTTACACAAAGACTTCGGCATGAATGACCATAGCTGTCTTATTTCTAGTTAAAAAAAACTAGAAGCAATCCGTATGTCCATCCACTGATGAAACAATATGCCTGTGATGCCATACTATGCAGCAATAGAATGGAGTAAACTACTGCTACACACAGTGACCTCAGAACCATTACCCTGAACACAAGATGCCAGATACAAAACAGAATATAACTTGATGTATCCATTTTTGTGAAATTTTAGGAAAGGCAGATCTACTCTATACTGCCAGAAGTAGATTGCTGGTTGCTTGAGGTCAGGGATGCAGGCAGAGGACTGATGAAAATGCTCTATATGTTGATTGGGGCAGTAGTTACCTAAGTTTATCATTTGTCCAAACTCATCAAACTATACAGTTAAAATATATATATCACATTTTATGTAAATTATACTTCAATGAAGTTGCTTTTTAAAAAATGCTTACTCTGTGAGTTTACAGTGTAAATTAGGTGTGTTTATATAATTACTTTTCTTTTGCAGCTTGTCTTTCAAGCTCTAGATGAAGTAACTAAATACCAGAGAGATAAAACAGTTTGCCTAAGACAGCACTGTTAGTAAATGGTAGGGTCTGGATTCATGGTTTGTTTGGGTTTTTTGTTTTTAGTATTCAGTCCAGTGTTTTCACCATATCATTATTTTCTCTTTTGTAGGGATTCTGACTAATTATATGGCTTTTAAGGTTTCTTCACCCTAATACTATTAAAAATCTTTTTTTTTCTTTTTTTTTGGTTGTGTTGCTGAGCACGGGCTTCTCATTGCGGTGGCTTCTCTTGTTGCAGAGAACGGGCTCTAGGTGCACAGGCTTCAGTAGTTACAGCACATGGGCTCAGTAGTTGGGCACGCTGGCCCTAGAGCACGCGCGCTTCAGTAGTTGCGGTGTGTGGGCTCATAGTTGCGGCGTGTGGGCTCTAGAGCGCAAGCTCAGTAGCTGTGGCACATGGGCTTAGTTGCTCCACGGCATGTGGGATCTTCCCGGACCAGGGATCAAACCCATGTCCCCTGCATTGGCAGGCGGATTCTTAGCTGCTGCGCCACCACAGAAGTCCCGAAAATCAATGTTTTTAAAACAAATTTTTTAGTTCCTTGATGTTGCAGCTCTTCATGTGCTTTTATTCATCCTGCTTGTTTTTGCAAAGTTGCTGGCATTTTTAGGCTTTGTAGTAATTGTTTTAGAACATGTTAATTGAAAATTAAATCATTAAAACTCAGCCTCTTAGGTCATCCTCCCATTCTCCACCAATGGGATCTAGATACACCTTTCTGGATCTTTCAGTTTAAAGATAGAATTCTCTCTACCAAGCTGCTTTTTAGGAATTTCCTCTCCTTTGGCATGTCAGCAGCAGCAGCAATGTCTCCATGTCCTTCACTTAGCATCTTTGACTGTGTGCTCTTTCCTTGTAACTGTATCTCAGTCTTCTCAGGGCTCATGTGTTGCCATGTTGCATCTTTATGGACTTCTTTTCTCCCTCTTTAGGCATTCCATCTCTGGAAGTTCCTGCTAAAGCACTCACATTCTAAATTTCCTTTGTCTCTAAATTTAGATTTTGAAATTCATGTTGTGACAACTTCTAATTTTATTCAACAAATACTGAGTGAGCAGTAATGTCTGGCACAGTAAATAGGTACACGCTCAGTAAATATTAGATGGCTGGATTAATTATTCTCAAAAATTAACTAGATTTACTATTTTCCCCACATTGTTACTTGTTTGCAGTTTAATGTGTATGTTTTTCAGGAAAATTTCTGACACACTGGAGAATTTTGCTCCTGCTCCGTGTCTATGATATATCCTTTGTTGTCATACTCATCTGATAATTTATCTTAATGTTTCAGCATCCTCCTCCAGACCGACAGGCAGTACCTGGAAGACCAGGCCCTTTCCCTGCTAAGCAGCAGGTCCCGGATGAAGATGAAATATGGAAGCAAAGAAGAAGACAACAGTCAGAACTTTCTGCAGCAGTGGAACGTGCTCGTAAACGGCGTGAAGAGGAAGAGCGAAGAATGGAAGAGCAAAGGAAAGCAGCATGTGCAGAGAAACTTAAACGATTAGATGAAAAGCTTGGCATCGTGGACAAACAACCCTCTCCAGAGGAAATTAGAGAAAGGGAGCGAGAAAAAGAACGAGAAAAGGAACGGGAACGTGAGAAAGAACTTGAAAAAGAACAAGAACGGGAGCGAGAGAAGGAGCGGGAAAAAGAAAGGGAAAGGCAACAGGAGAAGGAAAAAGAACTGGAGCGAGAGCAGGAAAAACAGAGAGAAATGGAGAAGGAAAGAAAGCAAGAAAAAGAGAAAGAACTAGAACGGCAGCAAGAAAAGGAAAAAGAACTGCAGAAGATGAAAGAACAGGAAAAGGAATGTGAGCTGGAGAAGAAAGAAAGGGAGAAAGTGGAGGAAAAAATTGAACACAAAGAACCTACTTTAGAGCCTATGGTAGAAAAACCAGAAAGTGAAAACAGCTGTAACAAAGGTATAATAGTCTTGTTTGTCTTTATATAAGCTTTACAAAAGGCTTCATATTACATGTGGATATTGGATGTTTTTGTATTTTTAAAATATGTAATCCAAATAAAAGTGATTAGTGTTTTTTGGATAAGGTTGAATTTTATTGGATACTTTAAAATGTGTTTTTTTCTGTAATTTTTTTTTTATGATAAAATACATATAACATAAAGTTTAGCATCTTAACCATTTTTAGGTGTACAGTTCAGTGGTATTGAAAACATTCATAATGAACCATCACTACCATCCATCTCCAGAACTCTTTTCATCTTCTTAAATTGAAATTCTATATCCATTAAACAGTAGCTCTCCCCAGCCCCTCCCTGGATGGTGATTCTACTTTCTTTCTGTGTGAGTTTGACTATTCTCAGTACCTCATGTAAGTGGAATCATACAGTATTTGGCTTTTTGTAACTGGCTTTTTTCGCTTAGCATAATGTCCTTAAGTTTCATCCATTGTAGCATATTACAGAATTTCCTTCCTTTTTAAGGCTACTAATCATCATATAAATACACACACACACCACATTTTGCTTACCCAACCTGTTGATGGACACTTGGGTTGATTCCATGTTTTACCTATTTTAAACAACACTCATGTGACTGTGAGTGTACAGATATCTCTTTGAGACCCTGCCTGCTTTCATTTATTTTGAGCACAGGCATACCTCAGAGATGTTGCAGGTTGGGTACCACACCACCGCAATAAAGCAGATATGGCAATAAAGCAAGTCACATGAATTTTTTGGTTTCCCAGTGCATATAAAAGTTATGTTTACACTATTCTGTAGACTATTAAGTGTGCAGTAGCATTCTGTTTAAAAATATATATATACTGTATGTACATACCTTAACTTAAAAATACTTTATTGCTAAAAATGCTAACCATCAATGAGCCTTCACTGAGCCATGATCTTTTTGCTGTGGGGGTGAGGGAGGGTCTTGCCTCAGTGTTGATGGCTGCTGACTGATCAGGGTGGTGGCTGCTGAAGGTGGGGGTGCTGTGGCAATGTCTTAAAATAAGACAACAGTGAAGTCTGCTGCATCTATTGAATCTTCCTTTCACAAATGATTTCTTTGTAACATCAGTGCTGTTTGATAGCATTTATCCACAGTAAATCTTCTTTCAAAATTGGAGTCAAACGTCTCAAACCCTGCCAATGCTTCACCAACTAAGTTTATGTAATAATGTTCTAAATCCTTGGTTGTCATTTCAACAGGCTTCACAGTGTCTTCACTAGGAGTAGATTCCATCTCAAGAAACCACTTTCTTTGCTCATCTGTTGGAAGCAGCTCCTTATCCATTCAAGTTTTATTGTAATATTGCAGCAATTCGGTCATATCTCAGGCTCCACTTCTAATTCTAGTTCTCCTGTTGTTTCCACCACATCTGCAGTTACTTCCTCCACTGCCGTGTTGAATCCCTCAAAATTATCCAGTACTAAGTTGAATAAAAGTGGCAAAAGGAGGCACCCTTGTCTTGTTCCTGATCCTACAAAAAAAGCTTTGTCTCTCAACATTGAGTGTGGTATTAGCTGTGGGTTTCTCATAAGTGGATTTTATTATGTTGAGGTAGTTTCCTTCTGTTCCTAGTTTGAGTATTTTTATCATAAAAATGTGTTGAATTTTGTCAAATCCTTTTCTGTATTAATTGTGATGATCATGTGTTATTTTCCCTTCATTCTGTCAATGTGTAATATATTGATCGATTTTTGTATGTTAAACCATCCTTGCATCCCAGGAATATATCCCACTTGGTAAACGGTGTATAACACTTTCAGTATATTGCTAAATTCTGTTTTCTAGTATTTTGTCGAGAATTTTTGCATCAGTGTTCATAAGAGATATTTGTCTGTAGTTTTCTTGTAGTGTTCTTGTTTGGCTTTGGTATCAAGGTGATGCTGGCCTTGTAAATGAGTTAGGAAGTGTTCCCTCCTCTTCAATTTTTTGGAAAAGTTTGAGAAGAGTTGATGTTAGTTGTTTAAATGTTTGGTGGAATTCACCAGTGAAGCCATCAGGTCCAGGACTTTTCTTTGTCGTGAGATTTTTGATTACCAAGTCAGTCTCCTTACTAGTTAAAAGTCTATTCACATTTTCTATTTCTTTGTGACTTAGTCTTGGTAGATTTTTTGTTTTTAGGAATTTGTACATTTCATCTAGGTTATCCAGTTTGTTGGTGTACAGTTGTCCATAATTCTCTCATAATCCTTTTTATTTCTGTAGAATTGGTAGTATTGTCCCCATTTTCATTTCTACTTTTAGTAATTTGAGTCTTCTTTTTTCTTTAGTTCACCCCCCCACCCCAGCTAAAGATTTGTCAATTTTGTTGATCTTGTCAAAGAACCAACTTTTGTTTTCATTGATTTTTCTCTATTTTTCTCTTCTTTATTTTCTTGATCTCTGCTGTGATTTTTACTTCCTTCTAGTAACCTTGGGTTTAGTTTGTTCTTCTTATTCCCATTCCTTAATTCGTAACTCTAGGTTATTGATTTGAGAGCTTTCCTGTTTTTTAATGTAAGCATTTATAGCTATAAATTTCCCTCTTTGCTTTGCTTTTGCTGCATCCCATAAGTTTTGGTATGTTGTGCTTTTGTTTTCATTCATCTCATAGGTATTTTCCAATTTCCCTTGCACTTTCTTTTTTGATCTTTTGGCCATTAAAGAGTGTATTGCTTAATTTCCACAGATTTGTGAATTTTCCAGGTTTACTTCTGGTGATTTCTAACTTCATTCCATTGTGGTTAGAGAAAATATTTTATATGAGATCTATCTTTTTAATTCTTTTGAGAGTTAATTTGTGGCCTAACGTGATCTGTCCTGGAAATGTCCCTCGAGAAAAATGTGTATGCTGTTTTTGGGTAGAGTGTTCTGTATATGTCTGTTGGATCTAGTTGGTTTATTAAGTTCTCTTTTTCCTTATTTATCTTCTGTGTGGCTATTTTAGCCATTATTGGGATTGGAATGTTGAAGCCTTTATTTTTATATATATATAAATTTGTTTGTTTGTTTTTGGTTGCGTTGGGTCTTCGTTGCTGCGCGCGGGCTTTCTCTAGTTGCAGCGAGCTTGCGGGTACTCTTCATTGTGGTGCGCAGGCTTCTCACTGTGATGGCTTCTCTTGTTGCGGAGCACAGGCTCTAGGCACGTGGGCTCAGTAGTTGTGGCTTGCGGGCTCTAGAGCGCAGGCTCAGTAGTTGTGGCATATGGGCTTAGTTGCTCTGCAGCATGCAGGATCTTCCTGGACCAGGGCTCGAAGCTGTGTTCCCTGCACTGGCAGGTGGATTCTTAACCACTGAACCACCAGGGAAGACTGAAGCCTCTAACTATTAATGTGCAACTATTTATTTCCTTAATTCTGTCAGTATTTTGCTTCATACGTTTTGATGGTCTGTTACTAGGTGTATAAATGTTTTATAATTGTTGTATCTTTCAGTATTGAACCTTTTATTAGTATTTAATGACTTTCTTTATCTCTTGTAAAACTTCTTTGATTTAAAGTCAATTTTGTCTCATGTTAGTGTAGCCACCCTGCTCTCTTTTGGTTACTATTTCCATGGAATATCTTTGTCCATCTTTTCATTTTCAATTTATTTATATATTTGGATCTAAAGTGAGTTCATTGTAGATACCATATAGTTAGATGACCTTTAATTCTATTTTGTCTGCAAAATTGTACTAGCTTCATAGTTAAGAGGTGCTGATTCTTCTCCTACTCTTTTCTGATTCCAAGACATTTAACTACTAAATAAAATCTCATTTGTTCACATGTGTTAATACCTCTAAAACTTAAGTTGAATAGAGGTTAATGGGAATTTTGGATTGTCATAATTAAATGACTGTACTCAGTTCATAATTTCATGTTTGTTTTTCTACCAGTGTGAATAGAAAAGCTTCCGTAGGTCATTTATATGCTTACCAGACAGTAATTATGCTTTTTGAAAAAAGCCTTCGCTGGACTTCCCTGGCAGTCCAGTGGTTAAGACGCCGCGCTTCTACCTCAGGGGGCGTGGGTTCAACCCCTGATTGGGGAACTAAGATCCTGCAAGCCGCACAGCACTGCCAAAAAAAACCCAAAACCTTTGCTAGCTATAATCAGCTTTTTTGTTCTTTCCCAGCTTGGCTTATAAACTCTAATTAATAAAACTTTGCTCCAGACTTGCTGTAAAATTCAGTCTTAATGAATAGCTTGAGTTAACAGTGATTTAAAATAGAAATAGTTTTATTTCAGTATATTTTCTGTTACGGAAATACTGAAATTTTTTTTACCTCAAAACCCATGCTCTTTCTATAAGACCCTGCTGCTTGAAGTTATAAAGCTGTTTAAGGTTTTGCTTTAAGTTTTTATCTGTATTCTGGGTTACCTTCAAACTTGGTCCTTAATGTAACTATAAAAAGAGTAAGAGTGTTTTATCTCAATTTTTTTAAAAAAAAAGATACAGCCCATGTGGATTATTTGTTTAGTTACCAGATTTCACAAATTTTTATATTAAGCAGTCTGGAGATAAATTGATATTGATAACGGGCTTTTATTATATATCTTAAGCACTTTGCTCAAAACACTCAAAAAAGGTAAAGTAAAATTTCTCACCACACAAATGAAAAACATTTGTATACTTTAAAATTGATGAATTCTGAAAGAGAGCAACCTTAGGGAATCTCATTCACAGTTAATGAGAAAGGACCATGGATTAGAAATAAGGAAATTTCATTTTAGTCCTAGTTCTGCCAGTGAATACATGTATTGACCCTGATTAATTAATTTAACCATCAGCAGCCACTATATATACATAATTAATTATGGTTTTGTTTTTAATAATCGTTATTCAGTGACACTTTTATTTTCATTCACATTTTATATGTCCTCTGATGGCAGTTTAATTTTAGCTGGGTTTATCAATGAGATGTATCCATTTCATTTTTAAATGTTGCACCTACTTGGCTCTCTTTCCCCTCTAATATTTTATTTTCTTTAACATTTTTAATATTGAATGTAATACAGACAAAATGTGATTTGTGATTCTTTACTGCATCATTTTACCATTGGCATTACATTAGCTTTCCCATTAAAATCCACCCCTAATTCTCTGAGAAAAGAATTTATAATATACATGGCTTTGTAGTTGTGACAAATGGCATTCTCTAGAATGTATATGGCTCTGGTTTTCTTTGGGATGAGAACTTTTTTTGTGTGGGGGGATGTGTATGGTTCTTCTCATGTACCATAATTGATACCCTTTACATAAAATAATGATTTTAAACTCTGATGACAACAGAGTGATCACCAGCTATCTTCAAGTATATCACAGAATAATGATTTATATATTTGAAGATAGCTGGTGATCACTCTGTTGTCATCAGACTTAGATTCATTAGTTTTCTTTATAGATAACACCCCCTGATCAAAAAAATTTTTAAGTAAACCAGTATGTTCTATTTTAAGTATTTATAGGCCATTTGTGTTTTCACCTAAGTCCTAGAGAACCCCAAGTAAATGTTGACAGTAGTGTTAATATTTAGTGAAACAGTGCAAAATAGGTAGTATTTGAAATGGTTTATTATCACAAAATATCAAATACAGACATTTGTATGGTAAAGCATTTGAGCATGTGATTTCTGTCTTAAGAATCCAGCTTTGAGAAAGTCTAGGGTTTTGTTAATCTAATGTTACCTCATTGATGGTTACCAATATTAAAATACAAAAGTGTTTTAGAGTAAGGATGCTTTCTTCCTCGTTAACTTTTTAAATATATCAATCTAATTATTTCACTCCAGTACAAACAACATGTATTTGTCAAGTGTCGTTGATGAGTATAATTATCTTTCACCTTTTCTTTGGGCAGAGGATGACCCAGTTTTCAGTAGACAAGATAGCAATCGCAGTGAAAAGGAGACCACACAAGCAGCACATGAAACAGAACCAGAATCAGGGTCTCAGCCTCGGCCTGCTATATTATCTGGCTATTTTAAACAGTTTCAGAAGTCTTTACCACCACGATTCCAGCGGCAGCAGGTAACAATAAAAACATTTTATCTTGTATGTGTGATTAAAAAGGTTTATTGTTCAGTAGTATAAGAAATAATTTGACATAAAACTCAAAATACACAAAGCATACAAATTTTCCCTGAAAAATTTCCCCCTTTTAAATTAGTAAGTTTGTTGATAAGGGCTTTACTGTGAAACTTCTATGTCATTCCTTTTTTCCCTCTGCCTCATTTATAGAAACCATCTTCCTTTCTAGGAAGTGGTTTCTGCAGTATAATTAATGAGTGATTAGTTGCTTAAGTCAAGTGTAAGGCAAAATGTCATAACTCATCCTTTGTTCTTTTGTCTTGCCACCTCTCACTGTCAAATGTGTTTGGAGTTCTTTTCCCTCAAGGTTTCACAAAGCCTATTTTCTGATTGATTATATTAATTTATCGCATGGAGCTAAAGTCTCAGATGTGGGGTCCTGCTTTTTTTTAGGAACAGATGAAACAGCAGCAGTGGCAGCAGCAGCAGCAGCAAGGTGTACTTCCACAAACGGTTCCCTCACAGCCATCCAGTGGTGCTGTCCCTCCACCACCACACAGACCTCTTTACCAGCCCATGCAGCCTCACCCTCAGCATTTGGCTTCTATGGGTTTTGATCCAAGGTGGCTCATGATGCAGTCATACATGGATCCGCGAATGATATCAGGTAGACCTGCTATGGATATTCCACCCATTCATCCTGGTAAGTCTAAGTTGGCATTGTCTCATGGCTCACTTGCAGTTTTGCAAGTTCAAAGTTTTTCATTTTCCCCACGTTTTTAGTCTTAATTCCTTTGAGAGTTATAATCTAGTAAGAACTTAAATAGGACTTTTTAGTCATAAAATAATGTGTCTTCTCTCAGCATAGAGTAGTTAAATGCCAGATACTGTACCAACAGTGTGGTAAGACCAAAGAGCAAATATATTTTCTCTCTTGCAAATACTATTTTAAAATTTTCAGATGGAAAATTACTATCTTAGTTATAATATCTGTTATTCACTACATTGTTTTTATTCCTTCAGGTGTTTCAGCATTTGAATTTTGTCCATATATTATATATTACAGCTTTTAAATTTTCTCTATCATTTGCCAGCCTAACACTTGGATTTCCTAATAGGTTAGCTAAAAACAAATAAAATAGCAGTCTTTATCAGAATAAATCCAGATAATCCAGTACCAAGACAGTGTAGAGGAAAATTTAGAGGTGACAAAAATATGATCAAGAATCACATCTGTATTTTAAAATTTACACTGAAAATTTTAAATTTAAGAGGCATAATTTATAGCATATTGATCAACTAAACTAGATTAATGGGATTTTCTATAGAAAATGTTTTTCTGAAAATTTATCATTTGGTGTAATTCTCATAATGTTTAACATGCGTAGAGTCATGGTGCTTGTTATCTGATTTTTTTTTTTTTTTTTATAAATTTATTTCTTTTTGGTTGTGTTGGGTCTTTGTTGCTGCGTGCGGGCTT
Organism: Balaenoptera ricei; assembly: GCF_028023285.1. Lineage (NCBI taxonomy): Eukaryota > Metazoa > Chordata > Mammalia > Artiodactyla > Balaenopteridae > Balaenoptera > Balaenoptera ricei. Next base: position 133,630,825 of record NC_082639.1, read on the forward strand.
TCTCTAGTTGCCGCCGAGTCGGGGCTACTCTTCGTTGCGGTGCGCGGGCTTCTCATCGCAGTGGCTTCTCTTGTTGCGGGGCACAGGCTCTAGGCATGCGGGCTTCAGTAGTTGTGGCGCACGGGCTTACTTGCTCCGCGGCATGTGGGATCTCCCCAGACCAGGGCTCGAACCCATGTCTTCTGCATTGGCAGGCGGATTCTTAACCATTACGCCACCGGGGAAGCCCTGTTATCTGATTTTTATAGGCATTATCTTTTCTTTCCTTTAAAGTAAAATAGGCTGTTCTTATGGTTTTGCTTGCTTTGCTTCCTCAATTTTTAAATCTATTTAACAGCAACAATAAAAATCTCATTCACAGAAAAACTCAATATAATTTTCACTGATTATTTTTTTGAATTAATCAGTTTTACTTGCCAAAAGTATTTCTTTGGTTTAAATATAGAATGTCCAAATAGTAATTAAGTAATAACGTAGATTCTACGTCTGTAATGATTTTGTTTCCTTCGTTCTCCTACCCCCACCCCCCAATCTTTTTCTGATCTTTTGTATAGGAATGATTCCTCCTAAGCCATTAATGAGAAGAGACCAGATGGAAGGGTCACCGAGCAACTCTGAGTCATTTGAGCATATAGCTCGCTCTGCAAGAGATCATGCAATTTCCCTCTCTGAGCCTCGTATGATGTGGGGGTCAGATCCCTATCCTCATACTGAGCCTCAGCAGGCCACCACTCCCAAGGCAACAGAAGAACCTGAGGATGTAAGGTAATTATTAAAATTATTAGTAGACCAATAGAATATTATGGGGAAACGAAAACTGTGTAGTCTCTCTGAAGATCTTTCTGATTTAGGACTGAGCCACCGATCTGATTTTCTCCCATTTAGTATGCCTTATTTCATTCTAGGACGTATTTTCCTTTTTCTGGCATTTCTGTATTGATTAGGGCATTTTGTAACGTAGCTCTGTACACTTAGTTAAATGCTGAAATTTAGTGGTAGATGTTAAAATTGGCAAGATTCTGCTGTTGATTAGGTACTTGACATGTAATGTGGCTAAAGTGTGGATGTAGTTCTTCCACTAACGAGAAATATGGTAGACATTTAATTCTAAGGCTGAGTTAAGGACAAACACTAATTAACAGAGTTACTTTGAAGTATCAGACAATTGGTGATCTCTAACAGTTTATAACCATGAAGTTAGAACTTCTGCCCTTTTAAGGAGTATATGTTATGGTGTTTTAAAATTCTGATTCAGTGGGAAAGATGGACCTACTCTAGTGTACTCTCGTTATAAGTGGAAATTACTAGTTTCAGTGGATTAAAAGTTCACATCAGCATGTTCTAAACTTCCTCTTAAGGAATGAGCTTCATTTGTTTTTAATTGTGGGGGTGGAAACATAACATATCTACCCCCCTATCAGAATTTTAAGTGTGTAGTATAAGCATAATGCACAACAGATCTCTACAACTTTTTAATCTTGCACAACTGAAATTTTTTACCCATTTAATCATACTCATTTCCGCCTTCCTCCTAGTCCCTGGCAATCACACCTTCTGTGTGGATGAGTTTGATTACATTATATAGTATATATAAGCGGGATCATGCAGCATTTGTCCTTCTGTGACTGGTTTATTTCACTTAGTGTAATGTCCTTATCCATGATATAGCATATGGCAGGATTTTCTTTCTTTTTTTAATACTAAACAACATTCTATTGTATGCATTTACCACATTTTCTTAAGCCATTCATCTGTCGGTAGGCACTTAGGTTGTTTCTGTTGGCTATTATGAATAATGTTGCACTAAACTCTTTATAGAGACATAAAGCTCTTTATGATTAGGATCCATTTTTTTCTTTTTAAATTAGAGGGGTTATTTTGCTGTACATGTACCTGTGAGAAAGATTTTTGCCTTGATGGCTGTTATATCTTTGAATTCTCCTTATCATAGGCCTGAAGCCCCATTGGATCAGGAACAAATAACTGCTGCTTATCCAGTAGAACATAGTCAGTTAGAGGCTCATCCAAAAGCAGACTTTGTCAGAGAATCAAGTGAGACAGAAGTACAGAAGTTTTTAAGCAGATCAGTGGAAGACATTAGACCTCATCATACTGATACAAATAATCAGCCTGCTTGTTTTGATGTACCTGATCAAAAGACTGTATCCACTCAAGAAGAGCGAATTTCAGCTGGAGAAAGTCAGCCTGCCCGGAAAAGAAGTGTTTCCCATGGATCTAACCATACTCAAAAATCAGAGGAGCAGAGAAATGAGCCATCTGCAAGCATTCCTAAAGTAACTAGCAGATGCATTGATTCAAAAGAACCAGCAGAAAGACCAGAGGAAAAACCAAAAAAAGAGGGCTTTATACGATCTTCTGAAGGACCAAAACCTGAAAAACTGTATAAATCTAAATCGGAAACTCGTTGGGGCCCAAGGCCTAGCTCCAGCAGAAGAGAAGAAGGTAATGATAGGCCTGTGAGAAGATCAGGTCCTATTAAAAAACCTATACTTAGAGATATGAAAGAAGAACGAGAGCAAAGGAAGGAGAAAGAAGGAGAAAAGGGAGAAAAGGTCACCGAAAAAATGGCAAAACCTGAAAAGACAGAAAAGAAAGAACCTCTTCCTCCACCCCCACCACCTGTGGCACCACTTCAGCCACAGTCGGTTCCACTGCCACCTCAACCAGAACCAGAGAAATTTCCTTCAGTAGAAACTTCACCTTCAACTTTGGTGCAAAAGCCACCTCAAGATACCGAGAAGCCTTTGGAACCTGTAAGTAGTGTTGAGGTAGAGCCTGCAGCTAAAACTGTAAACCAGCAAACTGTCACAGTACCAACAGTCAAGGAAGAAAAGCAACCTGAGAAAATCATCAGCAAAGACCTTGTTACAGAGAGGTCTCGACCAGATTTCAGACCAACAGCTAAGAAAGAATCAACTTTACCCCCTAGGACCTATTGGAAAGAAGCTAGAGATAGAGATTGGTTTCCAGATCAAGGATACAGAGGTCGAGGCCGAGGTGAATATTACTCCAGAGGGCGAAGCTATAGAGGCTCTTATGGAGGGCGTGGCCGGGGTGGTAGAGGGCACACTCGAGACTATCCTCAGTATAGAGACAATAAGCCACGAGCAGAACATGTGCCCCCAGGACCCCTCAGACAACGAGAAGAAAGTGAAACACGAAGTGAGAGCTCTGATTTTGAAGTAGTTCCCAAAAGAAGAAGACAGCGAGGTTCAGAGACTGACACAGACAGTGAAATTCATGAAAGTGCAAGTGACAAGGATAGCTTAAGCAAAGGTAAACTTCCCAAAAGAGAGGAACGGTCTGAAAACAAAAAACCTATAAAGCCTCCATCTTCTTTCAAGCCTGAAAATCATGTCCGAATAGATAGTAGACCTCTAGAAAAACCTTTTGTAAGGGATGATGATAAATCTAAACCAGGCTTCCTTCCTAAAGGAGAGCCTACAAGGCGAGGCAGAGGGGGAACATTCAGACGTGGTGGAAGGGATCCTGGAGGTCGCCCGTCACGCCCTTCCACTTTACGAAGACCTGCTTATCGGGACAATCAGTGGAACCCAAGGCAGGCAGAAGCTCCTAAACCAGATGATGGAGAGCCACCAAGAAGACATGAGCAGTTTATTCCTATGCCAGCAGATAAACGGCCTCCGAAATTTGAGAGAAAATTTGACCCAGCTAGAGAGAGGCCCCGAAGGCAGCGTCCTACCCGACCACCGAGGCAAGATAAACCTCCCCGATTTAGACGGCTAAGAGAGAGGGAGGCTGCTTCAAAAACCAGTGAGGTGGCAGTGCCCACAAATGGCACAGTTAGTAATGTGGTTCAAGAACCAGTTAATACTGCTGGGGATATTTCTGGGAATAAGACACCAGACTTATCTAATCAGAACTCTTCAGATCAGGCAAATGAAGAATGGGAAACAGCTTCTGAAAGCAGTGATTTCAATGAGAGGCGCGAAAGGGATGAAAAAAAAAATGCTGATTTGAATGCACAAGTGGTTGTAAAGGCTGGAGAGAATGTTTTACCTCCAAAAAGGGAAATAGCAAAGAGAAGTTTTTCTAGTCAGAGACCTGGCATAGATCGCCAGAATCGGCGTGGCAACAATGGTCCACCCAAATCCGGAAGGAATTTCTCAGGTCCTAGGAATGAAAGGAGAAGTGGCCCACCATCAAAAAGTGGAAAACGAGGGTGAGTATTTTGTGTTAGATAGAATTACTTTTGCACCTTCTCTTTTTTTTTTTTTTTTTGGCCGCCATGCGGCTTGTGGGATCTCAGTTCCCTGACCAGGAATTGAACCTGGGCCCTCAGCAGTGAAAGCACAGAGTCCTAACCACTGGACCACTAGGGAATTCCCTACTTTTGCACCTTTAGAGAAGCTAAAAGTATACTTCTTGGTTGAACTGTGCAAAGGAGCTAGTCTATAGAGGACCAAGACATTCTTCTCCTAGAATTTTTTTTCTATTCTAAAAGTGTAAGGGTGCTTGAGAAAGAGGTTAGTGTGTCTCAGAAGTCTTTGCCTGTTGTTACGTTACGTTTCCCAAAAGAGTCCTGTTAGGAATTTGTAGGTTTGGGGAAATCTACACACCTAGGGCAGGACCTATACAGTGTCTTCCATTTGGTAAATCATCTTACTGACGATGAGCAGCCTGCCTTTCTTTCTTGGCTTCTCTTTGGAAAACTGGTGCTCACAGGTGTCCTCTGGGACTTAACATGTTGTAACCATATACAGTCACTCTGTACTGGTTTCTAGAGAGTGAATGTTGAAACTTAAGGATAAATAATATTCCTCACTCAAGTTGCAAACCTACAATAAATGATCCAGCTTAGAGAGAGGCCTAGAAAGCAAAGTCCTGCCCAACCACCAAGGCCACCAGTAACATACATACCATGTCATTGGTGGTGTTTTTAAAAGAATTTTTCTCAACTATGCTAAACTTGGTCTGTTTTTTTAAATATTAAAATGTTGGTTATAATAAATTATTATTATTATTTTTAGTATTAGGAAACATTATAAAGTAGCATTATTCCTAGTTTTAAATCTAGGCTCTGGTATTTACTAGTGGTATAAACTCTGCTTCATCACCACTAAAAGGGGGAGAAAGTAATAGTACTTATAAAAATGTGTGAAGATTTAGTGACATGATATTTGTGAAACACTTAATGTAACACCTGGTATATAGTAAGCAACTATTAATGACCTGCCCATTGTTTTTTTTTTTTTAAACCAATTCCCAGATTTGCAGCCTGAGCTGGTAGGAAATTTATTCAGGCAAAGTATCTTAATCTGCATTGGTTAGTTACTTATACTTAGCATTTCAGCATTTCAGGTTACTATACCAGTCAGCGAAAATATTTTTGCTTTCTGATAATTTAGAAAAAGTTCCAGGGAAATAATACTACCAGTTGTGTTTGAGTACCTGCTTAACACAGAATTTAAACCTCCCTTTAAAAGTCAAAAGAATAGGATAACATATAAGTTACAATAACAACGTATCAATAGTTGTTGACTGTAACCAGACTATTAGAATTTCAAGTAATAATACTCAAGGGAAAAATTGATCTGATTTGTGTGCACTGTAGATCTCAACTACTTAGCAAGACTTTTGTGCTATGTAGATGGTAACAACTTTGAACCTGCAGAAATAGCAGTTACTGGCTGTAGTGAAATGAATGTTTTGCAAGAGTCCCATTTAGAAGAAATGAATTCATTCTTCACCTGTTTGAGGTCATGCTTTTTGTCAGGCTCTTTCTAAGCTTTTATCTTGAGTAATACTATAGACTGAGCTGAAAATGAATTGGTAAGGCCATTTTTCATGGTGTATTTTCATGAAGTTTTTGTAAAATGAACCCAAGAAAAGAATCTGTTAGGTAAAAAAAAACCCTGTAGAAATACCTTTGGTTTTGTGAAGTGAATCGTTTCCATATTAAAACTGGTTTTTAAAATGTTTACATGTATATAAATCTGATTGAACTTTTTTAAAGAAAAACATACTTGTAGTGTAAGCATAGAATTCTTTTTTAAAAAAAATTTCATATGCTGCCCTCTTGTGGAGAAGATCCACTAGTGAATACTTTGGACTAGCTTGGATCACAGAAATTTTCTGCTATAAACAATGTTGATAGCTCATTTATAACATGATAGACACAGAAAGAATAGACACGATAAGAACCTTCAGAGGATAATTAGAATTCTAGAATTTAATTGCTGGAAAGAATCCTAAGGAGCTTGTCTTATTTCCTTTACTGGGAAGCTCCGTCTTAGTGAAGTTGTACCCAACAAAAGTCACTAAAGCTTGTTGGTTTTAGAGTTAGGGTCTTCTATCCCACTGTTACTTCTTCTTAGATTGAACTTTAGAAACTGCCACTAAGAGCATTTTTCTTTTGTTCGGATATGTAGAGGTAGTAATAAAATCTCAAATTATTATTTTGTAGGCCATTTGATGACCAGTCAGCAGGCACAGCTGGTGCTGATCCTGTCAATGGCAGCTCTGCACACCACCAGGAAGGAGCACCTAATGTTACAGGACAAAAGAACTCCAAAGATTCTACTGGGAAAAAAAGAGAAGAGCCCAAACCAGGCCCTAAAAAACCCAAAGAGAAAGTGGATGCACTATCACAGTTTGATCTCAACAACTATGCAAGTGCGTCTCAGGTCCCTTTTATATATCTATCTGTTTATGTATTTGTTACATTTAAATAGATACTGTAAATAAAGAAGTCATCAAACAAGAAAGAGTTGGACTTCAAGGTAGAGATAGAGAATGGTTATGAATCACCAACTGATATACCTTTAACTGAAATAACACCAGCTTTTAGCATAGGCTTGAGTGCTTGATAAAATTCTTGTTAAAGATAATCCACAGAGTTTCACTGTTCTTCTTTAAAAAAAAAAAAGGAGGAAATTAACCACCCTACCTTGCTAAACAGGTGTGGGGAAGCACACCAAACCAAATGTGAAGATGCTTAGTTATATCTGTACATATTCTGTGTCTGAAAGGAAAGAAATGTTAACCTCAGTGAGTTATGACCTTGATAAAATTGACATCTAAGATACGATAAATAGAGAATAAATAATAGGATGGGAGGTAGTGTGGCTATGGATAAATGCTTTCAGAAAGCCATGGAGTGATAGGATATCAAATATGAAGGATAACACAGCAAGAAGGAAATATTTGATGAAGAAGTTAATAAGGAATCTCTATGAGTAGACACTTATATTGATACATGTAAAAATGTGCTATTTGCCATTCATTCAGATGAGACTTAAGCTGGAAATACTGAATAAGATTGAGAGATTTACTAAGTTAAGACCAGATAGTAGTAATGGGAAACTTTGGTTAGGTACTGTTGTTATTCCAGTATTCAAGATGTAGATGAGAGTTTTCTTTCATCTAGTTAATACTTATTTATACATACTAAATTTGATTTGGGCCCAGGACTTTGGCATTATTATTTCTAGACCAGCGGTTCTCAAAGCGTGGTCCTCAGACCATCAACATCACCTGGAAATTTGTGAGAAATACAGAATCTTGGGCCCTACCCCAGACCTGCTGGATCAGAAACTCTTGGAGTGGGAAGCAGTCTGTGTTTTAACCAGTTCTCCAGGTGATTCCGATGCACGCAAACTTTTGAGAGCTAATTCTAGACTACCATTTTAGGATTCACGTGGGAAAGAAATGAACTTATCTTAATTGTGCATTTTAAGAATTTTTAGAACTGTGGTTCTTAACAGGGATGGTTCTGCATTTGGCAATCTGTGGAGATCTTTTTGGTGTCAAAACTGGTGGCTGGATGCTGCTGACATCTTAGTGGGTATAGGCCAGGAATGCTGCTAAACATCCTACAGTGCACAGGACAGCTCGCTCAAAATGTTAATACTGCTAAAGTTGGAAAGTTCTGATTTAGAGAAAGTGATTAAAGTAAATCCATAGGAAGCTTGGATGCTAATCTTACTGTGGTCCATGAGAAGAGATTAACATCCATCTAAACACCACATTTGGAAAATGACAAGTGAAGATTACAAAAGTCCACAAAACATGGCAGATTTCTCAAATATTTGTTTACTGGTTTCTTTTTTTCCAAACAACTTCTGGAGTAGAAATTTTGCAAAGTATTATATATTATTGGATTAAGACAATATAAAAAGGTAAGAAGTCAATTATTTCTGAATTGATAATGGAAATTGAGCTATTAGTTTTAACTTGTTGAAGTTAATTTTAAGAGTCATCTTTAGGTTCTTTTCCTAAAAATGTTCTATAATTTCCTTAAAATGGTCTTCCTAATAATGTCCCGTTAGCCCAAAATGTTGCAAAGCACCAGGCAAGAACAGGGTGTTGAGAACAAAGTATTGCTCACATGTCCTTAAATGCTTCGTGTAATTGAGTGAACTATTCAAAAGGTTTCTAACGAAGCTCTTAGGCAAGAAAATTTAAATAATGAGTGATGGCATGACTATGAAGATGAGCTTTAAACACACACACTTTTTAGTTTAAGTGAAAAACCGAGACGAATTTAGAATTATGAAGAGGTCTCTTCACAAGTCTGAAATACTGGAGTGCATGACATCCTTAGAAATGTTGGACTAAAACCTTGCATTGAGATGAGCATATGCTCCATTTTACACAGTTGATTTCTTTTTTTTTTCTTTTGACATCTTTATTGGAGTATAATTGCTTTACAGTGTTGCATTATACACAGTTAATTTCTTAAAGGATTTAGAACACAAGTAGAAGTGTCATAGATAAATCAGAATCAATTGGTTTTTTCCTTTGAAATTAAATTTTTATTAGAAAAACAATAACAGTAATAGGTTTATAAAGAGTGAAAGCCAGTCTTAGTATTTATTTTTTGTTTCCTTGTCAGTGTTTCTATAAATGCAAATTTTTAGCTATTTAAAAAGAACTGTTTTCCAGTAGATTCCCTATGATCCACTCCATGGTCATATTCTCTTGCCAGCCCCCGCAAGTTATCACCATTCTGAATTGTATATGTATAATTCCCAAGCAAATCTCTATTTTTATTATGTGTTTCCCGATCAGAACATATTATATGTTTATATTTGCAAAATTAAAATAATTTATTTGAATTGCCTCACCCTTTTCTTATATTTATGGTGCAAACATTATACCTACAACCCAAAATCACATCACCTGGATTATTTTTATTTTTCTTCTAAGTATTAGTTAATGGATCTAAATTTCTTATACTCACTGGAATATAGAATAATTTAACAAGATAGCCGGAATAATTGTTAGACAATGAGTTGAAAGTATATCTTGAATTATTTCTTCCACTGGGTTATTATGATGTATGTACATCTATGCCACTTTACATTCACATGGAACTTTAACATGTATTTCATGTTTTTAACAGCTCCGCATTATAGACAATAGTCTACGTAAACTAGAGGCGTTAAGAACCATAAGACCAGCTTAGTTGTTCAACACCGCATTGTTAGCACATCAGCCTCTCAGAGCTTATTACATCCTTTGTAAAGGGGAAACAATAGTAATAACCACCTCTTAGAGTGGTTAGATGCAAATGAGATAAAGTACTACGTAGATCTTTACAGCACAGCACACATCTTGAGGCTGGGAGAGGTAGAGGTTAAGTGATTTGACTACGATAAGACAATTTTGATTTTTCTTTTAAAAAACAAGGCATTACCACTACATTGCTTAAGAAAAAAAGATGTATAATATATCATTCAAAGTAGATAGTCTCAGGACTTTTATTTTTAACCTTGTTTACAAAATCTTTTCATATATCTATGAAATCTTTGCAAATTTTGCTGCTAAATGGCCATTTTATGGGAAATGGGTTATATACTATGAGTTATAAGAACTAGATCTTTGCCATGTCTTTTATTTTTTAATCACTACTGGACTAAACATTTCTATTTATCTTTTCAATTGAAAAAAAATATCATTTTAAATCTTTTTGTATATCTGTAGGTGTTGTTATAATTGATGACCATCCTGAAGTAACAGTAGTTGAAGACCCCCAGTCAAATTTGAATGATGATGGTTTTACTGAAGTTGTATCCAAAAAACAACAGAAACGTTTACAGGATGAAGAACGCCGAAAGAAGGAAGAACAAATCATACAGGTTTAGCGTTTCAATTTGTTGCTCGTTATTTAGATTGTTGCCCAAAATATATTAGGAAATGGTCAAGGTTTCTATCCACCTATAAGGTCAGGGCTGCATTTATTATTCAAGTGTTGAGAATGACCTGATTTTTCACAACTTTAAACTGTTTTTAACCAGAATGAGGTAAATTTTAAGTAGAATGTAATCACTAGCTCACTGTTTGCCTTAGAGAAAACCATCTTTACTTTATTTCAAAATATATCTTATTTGCCCCATCTTACTTCATTGCAGAGTTAGGGTTAATTTTAAATCATCTTGGAAATTTAATGAATACAACTGCCATTATCTCTAATAACTTGCAGATTCTTGACCTATACAAGTTTCTGTTGTAATCTAAATTAGTTCATTTAAATAGTATGAATCACAATAAGTTATTTCCTTTAAATCAACTGAAACACCCATTTTACTGAATGCTGACACAGGATAAAAATAAATACAGCACATGGGTCATAGCAATAAAGAGCCCTAACAGATGAGAGGGCTTAAAAGCAGGAAACACTGTAAAAATCCTATGTGGATGGTAACATTGAGTTTAATTGAATATAATCCTTGGGACTAGATATTTTCAGAAGTCATTTATTTGTTATTATTGTTTAGGAAGATACATTAGTGCAGATTTTATATAGCATAATACCCAGCAACACTCCCAGAATTAATGCTTCTGTGGCAAACAGTTAAGTAAGTAATTTTTTGTCAGGTGGGGTCAGATTTTGCTGCCAAATGAATTTAGTGCGAATTTACTTAATTTCTTTAATTTCAGAATAGTGGAAAAGAGATTGTGGACCTGTATATCAAGAATATCTAATACATATTTGTCTTTTTTCCCCATAGCATCTTTTTTTTTTTAAAGTATGTTGTATCTAAATTATTATTTAGCTCCTAACTCTTTTTTTTTTTCAATTAATTAATTAATTTATTTATTTATGGCTGTGTGTTGGGTCTTCGTTTCTGTGCGAGGGCTTTCTCTAGTTGTGGCAAGCGAGGGCCACTCTTCATCACGTTGCGCGGGCCTCTCACTATCGCGGCCTCTCTTGATGCGGAGCACAGGCTCCAGATGCGCAGGCTCAGTAGTTGTGGCTCACGGGCTTAGTTGCTCTGTGGCATGTGGGATCTTCCCAGACCAGGGCTCGAACCCGTGTCCCCTGCATTGGCAGGCAGATTCTCAACCACTGCGCCACCAGGGAAGCCCTCCCCTATAGCATTTTGTAATTTAAAATCTCATTGGCAACCTGGATGTTTTTATTCTATCAAGTAGCTATTTTGTAAAGTAAAGGAGCTAAATTAGCAGTAGATAGCTTTGTTGGAATGTCTGTGTGAACTATTACTTTCAGCTGTGTTACTGACACAAATGATTCCTGCAAATTTTTTAAGGTCTGGAATAAAAAGAATGCAAATGAAAAAGGAAGAAGTCAGACTTCTAAGCTCCCACCAAGATTTGCCAAAAAACAGGCTACGGGAACCCAGCAAGCACAGCTTCCAGCCTTAGCTCTAGCCTCAGCTCCAGGTCCAGGTTCAACCTCAGCTCCAGGTCCAGCCACAACCTCAGCTCCAGTTCCAGCCTCAACCCCAGCTCCAGTTCTAGCATCGCCCTCAGCTCCAGTTCCAGCCCCAGCTGCAGTCCCAGTCTTTACCTCCACCTCAGCTCCACTCCCAACCTTAGCCTCAGCCTCAGCTCCAGTTCCAGCCTCCACCTCAACTACAGCCACAGCCTCTTCTCCAGCTCCAGCTCCAACCCCAATCCTTGCCTCCGCTTCCACCCCAGCCTCTGTCCCCATCCTTGCCTCAGCCTCAATTCCCATCCTTGCTTCAGCTCTGTCACCAGCTTCAGCTCCACCTCCAGCTGCCTCAGCCCCAGCTGCCCCCACCTCAGCCCCAACTGTCCCTGCCTCAATCCCAACCCCAGCCCCAGCCCCAGCTCCAGCCCCAACCTCTGCCCTAGTCCAAGTCTCAGTCCCAGCCCCCACTGCCCCAGCCCAGACTCAGGGACAGACTCACAAACCAGTCCAGAGTCCACTACAGACTACAACACAGTCTTCAAAACAGCCCCCTCCTTCAATTAGACTACCTTCAGCTCAGACACCTAATGGCACAGATTACGTAGCCACAGGAAAGCCCATCCAGACCCCACAGTCACATGGCACTCTTACAACTGAATTATGGGATAACAAGGTGGCCCCACCAGCTGTGTTGAATGACATCTCTAAGAAATGTAAGTGTGCAACAAGAAGTGAGGGGTGGAAATGGCATGGGAATTGGGGGTTTGTTTTCAATTTTATTTATATACTCAGTATGTTTTTTCCTAGCCATTTCTTTTTTCTCAGTAGGAAGCAGTAACAGTAATCTTTTCTTAGCTTCCTTTCTTAAAACCTTTGTTTCTAAGACAAGTGTGTTATATTTTTAACAGCCATATTTTATGGACACAACTTTGTGTTGATAAAACAATAGTACAATGTTTTGGAGGAGATTATATTTATTTTGGTATGCAAGAATCTCTTTAAGTATTATATACCATGTGAAAAGTCATTGTTTTATTATCTAGCTACCATTAAAAGAAAGGGTTAAATGGGTTAAAGATTATTAGCCTCTAAATTTTAATGGTCATATTTCCTGTGGCTTCTCCTTCTCAGTAGGTCCCATTAGTCCACCACAGCCACCTTCAGTCAGTGCATGGAATAAGCCCCTAACATCATTTGGATCAGCTACTTCATCAGAGGTAGGAACAGACTTAATAATGGCTTTTGTGGGGTTAGTGTGGCAGAGTTTCCTTAAAACAGTTTCTCAAACTTTGGCATGCATCAGAATCACCTGGAGAGCTTATTAAAGTAGATTGCTGGGACCCATGCCCAGAGTTTCTGATTCATTAGGTCTGGGCTAAGGCCTGAGTACATTTCTAATAAGTTCCCAAGTGATGTTAATGCTACTGAATCTCAACAGTTACAAGCTGCTTCTCACCTTTAGACATATTAAGGTTAACATTTTAAAACTTCTAGCTTTGTGACACAGAGAGTGTAAGTGCAATTACTATTTTCTGGACTGTTTTGTGTTTTTAATGATATGCATGTTTGAATAAACATGCATAATATGCATGTTTAATGATATGCAGTATAGTTACTTAGAAGCAGAGTTTCCGGGAGGTTGTTCTAACATAATTTCTCAAACACACAGTATTGGTAATTGGCTATTTAGGCCAGCAATTCTTCATTCATTGAACAAACATTTATTGAGCACTTGTGATGTATCAGGCACTGTCCTAACCTGTGGCCTTAGAAAAAGTGGGTGGTGCTGTGAAAACAGAATAAAAGCCCCGCACTCATGGGGCTTCCATTGTAGTTGGGGAGAACCAACAATAAATAACACATAGAATGTTAAATGGTGATCAGTGCTGAGGAGAAAAGCAAAAGCAAGGAAGGTGTATAAGGAATTTCCCAAGGGGTGTGGAGACAGCTTAAAATAGGTTGGCCAGAAAAGGCTACTTAGGTGACATTTGAATTAAAGACTTGAAGGAGGTAAGAGAGCATGCTATTCAGTTGTCTAAGGAAAAGTGAATTCCTGGTTCAGAGAATAGTAAATACAAAACCCTAACACAGGAGCATGCCTGGTGTGTTTGAAGAGGTACATATGGCTGGATTGAAGTAAGGGGTGAAAAGAGAACAGATGAGGTTGGAAAGATAATAGGTGGAGGATCTGGTATGGACTTCAGGCATGGTAGGAAGACAGTAGACAGTTTTGAGAAAAAGAGTGACAGGATCTGACTTTTTAAAAGACTATTCTAAGTAGTCTGTTAAGAACAGTCTGTGGGAGCGAAGAATAGATGGTAAGATGCTGTTGCAATAATCACATGATGATAGCTTAAACCAGGAAAGTGACATTAAAAGTGATGAGAAATGGTTGGTTTCTGGGTATTTGAAGATAGAGCTCATAAATTTACTGATGAATTAAATGTGATATGTGAGAAAAAGGAGTCAGTTATCTCCAAAGCTTTTGACTTGAGCAGCAAAAGGGATAGAGTTCCCATCAGTTGAGATTGGGAAGCTGTAAAATGAATCATCATTGGGGAAGATCAGGGAATTCAGTTTTGAACTTGTTAGATTTAAGATGTTTATTACACATCTAAGTGGAAATGTCAAGTAGGTAGTTGACTATAAGAATTTGTAGTTCAGAGAAGATAGTCTAGTTTGACTACATAAATCTGTAAGTCATTAGATGGTGCTTAAGTGATGAGGTTGGTTGAGGTCACGAAGGAAGAATGAGTTATAAAAGTAGTTAGAAAAAGAGAAGAGAATCAAAAACCGAGTCCTAACTCAGGGATTTGTGGGAGATGGAGAAGCTAAGTGATGAGAAAAGTGTCCTGGAATCCAAGTGAAAGATGAGTTTAAAGAGGGATAAATCAACTGTGTCAAATGCTGCTGGAAGGTCAAGTAAGACAGACCCTGCGAATTGACAGTTGGCATTAACAATGTGGAGGTCACTGGTGACTTTGACAAAAACAATGTTGGTAGAGCACTCGGTGCAAAAGCCTGGTTAGTGTGAATTTAAGAGAAAATGGGAGAAAAGATGAGTGCAGTCGTCCCTCAGTATCGCAGTGGGATTGGTTCTAAGATCCCCCATGGATACCAGAGTCCAAGGATGCTCAAGTCTCTTGTATAAAATGGCACGGTATTTGCATATATTTATCTCTAGATTACTTCTAATACCTAATACAATGTAAATGCTATGTAAATAGTTGCCGGTGTGCAGCAAATTCAAGTTTCACTTTTTGGAACTTTCTCGGGTGTTTTTTTGTTTTTTTTTTAATCCAAGGGTGGTGGAGCCCATGGATGCTGAGAGAAGGCCGACTGTGTAGAGAACCTAGAATAGTTTTGCCGTAAAAGGGGAGCAGAGAAATGTCAAGGAAGATACAGTTAAGAGATTTTTTTTTTCCTTCTTTTTTCTTTTCAGGGAAGTCTTCCTGCTGTTCCCTACCCCCAGTTCAGCTTTCTGACTTAGGTCTGGAGTAGGCCTCATCATCTGTTTTGATTTTTTTAAGTTCTACAGAGAACTCTTTGTAAAAATAGAATTAAGAGTCACTGGATTCTGTATCTGAGATGCTCAGTTTAATCATTTTTCCTCTGCCTGTTTGTTTTGACATTATGATTAATTAGAGCATTTCTTGTACAGAAAGTTGATTTTTCATTACTAATGAGAAGGATGGAGTAGAAAGTTTCTTTTCTTTGTTTTGGATGAGTGTACTGGTTTAATAATTTTATTAAAATGTTTGGTCCAGGTTTTTAAATTGACGTTAAAGTACAGGGACCATAATCTCTCAGCTGCAAGATTTTTGTCGTAGACATTCTATTACAAGTTGATAATACTAAAAGGATGCTTACATTCTTCTTCAGCCTCTTGGAGCAGCAAGATATTTTGTTGGTATCTCATTTTTCTCATGCATATTTTTCTTCATCCTCTTTATGTTCTTTATATTTTCTGGATAGAATGATTTTATCATCTCTCCTTGTCTTATGTATATTTTATAGACATTTTTTGTTTCAAAGAATATAATATTCTTCCTAATATTGTCTGACGTTCTCTAAGTCCCATTAACTATTTGCCTATTCATTTAACTATTTATAAGTTCTTTATTGTTTTATACATAAAATCAATAGCTTTCAGTTATTAAATACTGCACCATTCTCTCTTCTAAAATTAATTGTACATTTATATTGAACTGACTAGAAAATTTCAACATTGACTGAAACAGAGATGTTTATTCTAAGTTATATCAGTACTGTTTGTCTGTAGTTGAAAGTGAATGTTCAGATATTAAAAATAGATCTGAATGACATGCCTTATTCCTACTGATGACATTGTCATACTGATAAATATAACAGTAACCTTACACAGTAATTGACACACTTAATTCAGGGGTAGCAAAAATGATATGAAATAGTGATTTGATTATAAGACCAAGGCCTGAAGTTTAACTTTGTCCCTAGTTTTGTCTTTTTGTTTGTTCTTCCATGAAAAGGTTAAGTACAGTTTTTGTAGTTTCAGTTACCTGCAGTCAGCCACAGCCTGAAAATATTAAATGGAAAATTCCAGAAATAAACAGTTCATAAGTTTTAAATTGTGCACACCTTTCTGAATAATAGTGTCATGAAATCCAGTGTTCCCACCCACCCATTAGTCATTTAGTAGCCATCTTGGTTATCAAGTTGGTCGTTTTGCTGTGCTTGTGTTTGGGTAAACCCTTACGTAACTTAATAGTGGCCCCAAAGCGCAAAAATAGTGTGGCTGGCAATTTGGATGTTCTCTTACTGTGCCTAATTTGTAAATTAAACTTTATCATCAGTATGTACGTATAGGAAAAAAAACACAGTATGTGTACTGTTGAGTACTGTCTGTGGTTTTGAATGTCCACTGGGGGACATTGTTATAAACACCCTCAGGCTTACAAAACCCCATGTCATCTAACCTTCTGCTTGTCCATCTTCTGCCACTGTTCCTAATACCTGCTGTGTTCCAGCCTCACTAGCTTTTTGGTTTTTTTTTTAATTCCTGACCTTTACGCTAGATGTTTGCTCTGCCAGAAACACCTTCCACTAATCCTATAGTTTAGATTCAGTTTCAGTATGACCTCCTAGGGCCTTTTTCTAAGTGGTTTAACCATATTTTAATTTTTGCATATCCCTTGTCTAACTTTTTAGTTGTTTATTTTCTTCATCCATTATAATGCAAGTTAGATTGGTAGTGTCTGCCTGGATCAGCGCCTAGCACAAAGAAGGTATTACGTAAATTAGCAGTTTAATTGATGAATGAATTTCTGATGTGTGTGCACGCCATTACCAATCAAAGTACTTTCATGTATATTAATTCATTTTCTTTTCAAAGCAGAAGTGGGTGACACTGGAATTCCTATCTTTTTTCTGCTCCCCCGTTAATTCATTCGTTTATCTGTTGCTGGTGGTGCCTTTCTGTATTTGTTTTACATTTGTTTTAAATGATGTTTTACATTTGTTTTAACTTGAGGCTCTGATTTGCCCTTCAACCCAGGGCACTTAAAGCCAGGACTTTAAAAATTAAGTCTTGTCCTAGTTTTTAATTTATCAGTTGTTTGCTAATACAGATCAGTAGGGTTAAGGGAATGTTCTCCTAAAACATAAACCAAGGTCAGTTAATCTCAGTTGGATGTAGATTGCTTCAAACCTTCTATTGTACTTTTAAAATATGTGCTATTACATAAATCATTCAGTCAAATTTGAACTCTGCTTTGAAGCAAGTTTTTTGTTTTTTAAGTTTTTATCATTATAGAACCAGAGGGGTTTTTTTTAAATATCTTTATTGGAGTATAGTTGCTTTACAATGGTGTGTTAGTTTCTGCTGTATAACAAAGTGAATCAGCTATACATAAACATATATCCCCATATCTCCTCCCTCTTGCGTCTCCCTCCCACCCTCCCTATCCCACCCCTCTAGATGGTAACAAAGCACCGAGCTGATCTCCCTGTGCTATGTGGCTGCTTCCCACTACTAGCTATCTGTTTTACATTTGGTAGTGTATATATGTCCATGCCACTCTCTCACATCTGAAGCAAGTTTTTAAATGTTCTCTTACTAGGGAACAAAGAATAGTCAAGAAAGTGGAGTTGAAATTGGAATTGACACAATTCAGTTTGGTGCTCCAGCTTCAAACGGGGGTGAAAATGAAATTGTTCCTGTGCTTTCGGAAAAAACTACTGACAAAATATCTGAACCTAAAGAACAACGGCAGAAGCAGCCACGGGCAGGCCCTATCAAAGCCCAGAAGGTATAGTTCATGTTCCAGATATAATTGTATGAAAGCCACTAACATTTAAGGAGAATAAGTTTCAAAATTGGATTAGTTTTCAATGAGTGTCTTTGATCATGATGTGTTTTTGTCATAAACATTGAATTTAGCTTCCAGATTTGAGTCCAGTAGAAAACAAAGAACATAAACCTGGTCCTATTGGAAAGGAACGTTCATTAAAAAATAGAAAAGTAAAAGATGCCCAACAGGTGGAGCCAGAAGGACAGGAGAAATCAAGCCCTGCTACAGTCAGAAGTACAGATCCTGTGGCAGCAAAGGAAACCAAAGCAGTTTCAGAAATGTCTACTGAAATAGGAACAATGATCTCAGTATCATCCCCAGAATATGGCACTAACGTGAAGGTAAGCAACGTGCAATGATTAACAGTTCAGTTGATGCAAACCACGTCTAAAATGAATGGGGAAAACAGCAACAAAATACTTTTTTTTTTTTTTTTTCTTGAGGCATATAATTCTGTAGCTTATAAGGGTTGTTATTTCTTACAGAGAAGATTTTATTTCATGGTGTGCATATGTGATCTAAAGAAATTCCTTACAGTAAATTATCTTTCTATGGCAACTTAATTCTGGACTATTGAGTAGTTTAAAGTGAAAAAATATTTACCCAAGATTAGAATGCTTTTCAGTGTGTTTATAGACTTCAAAAGAATTGCTCTATATTACTTTTTATTTTGTTAATGGAGTTACAGTGGACCCCTCCTTATCTTGCACACTAGTGAGATTCTGAAGTCAGGAAAGATAAACTGAAAGATAAACTTTTAGTAACTCCAGTATAGCCAGTTTTCTTTCAGGGTTGGAACAGATCATGTTTCATTGGTTGAGCACCAGAGGAATGGTTGACTTGCATTTAGGGACTACATTGAATGAAAGATGCATATCTTTAGAAATACTCATTAAGGCAAGATACACTGAGTGACTTTATGGGGACTGACACTTGTGGGAGTAGCAAATTTATATCTGCCATTTGGTGTTCACTCCAGAACATGTATTCATGGAGAAGAAAGGTAGATGGAATCTTTCATATTACTTGAATATTTTTCTCTTTTTAATTGCCATACAACTCAATGCATGGAAGTGAAAAGCTTGTGTGATCTAACTCTGCCATGTTTAAAGAAGATATTCATGATGATAAACAAGGAGTTTATCCTAAAACCTAATTAATTGTGACAACTAAGATCTTGACATTGATTTATCCATGTTTTATTTTGAAGAAAATAGAAAATCAGTAGTTGAAAGTAAGCTATAGATTGAGTATAAGAACCACACAGAGTTCTTTTAGAAATCCAAAGAAATAAATGCTTGACACTGTTGACAACCTCCTAGTACTATGCAGTATATTTTTTAAACGTATAGGACCCCAGCAGTGGTTGAAATGTGGTAGGTCCATGTTTGTTTTATCCCACTGTCGGTCTTTAAGATTTGAATCTTAAGGTCTGCTCTCCTCTCCTGCTTTCTTCCAAAACAACTTTACAACTGTTAGGCTGTTATTAGAAAGTGACTCTTTAATTCAGTTTAAAACGTATTTTTTTCTATTACCACTCCACAGGAGTCTGTAACAGACTATACTACACCTTCTTCCTCTCTGCCTAACACTGTGGCTACTAATAATGCAAAGATGGAGGATACTTTGGTTAATAATGTAAGTAATCAACCTGAGATGTGGCAAGTTTGGATAGGAACCTGGCTATTGTTATCTAATACACACTTTATGACCAGTATTTAACTCTTCTCAGGGAAAGAGTTGATAGTAAGTTTGTATTTAGGAGCACTGTAATATAATTAGGGGAAATAGTCAAAGCTGAGTTGTTTTTCCCCTGAAAGTCATCAGCTTTATGTTTAATATCCAGGCTTGTGATGCTTAGGCTTGGTTTCATAAGTACTAATCCTATTAACCTGGTTTGGTAAGAATTTTTGTTCTTAGCTTTCACATTCTACAGATTCAGCATTTATTTGGTTGGTAATTTTGTTCTTAAATGACACCTTTTTATAATGCAGTGAAAGGTCATTCACTTAAAAAGACAATTAGATTGGGCTTCCCTGGTGGCGCAGTGGTTGAGAGTCTGCCTGCTAATGCAGGGGACATGGGTTCGAGCCCTAGTCTGGGAAGATCCCACATGCCACGGAGCAGCTGGGCCCGTGAGCCACAACTACTGAGCCTGCGCGTCTGGAGCCTGTGCCCCGCAACGGGAGGGGCCGCAATAGTGAGAGGCCCGCGCACCGCGATGAAGAGTGGCCCCCACTTGCCGCAACTAGAGAAAGCCCTCGCACGAACCGAAGACCCAGCACAGCCAAAAATAAAAAATAAATAAATTAAAAAAAAAAAAAAAGACAATTAGATTATTACCAAAGATTTATGTGTTTCTTTTTGAATTTAAAAAATTATACTGGACCATAACAGCTTCATTCCTCTTGTGAAGATTGAGCTATAATGTATATCTTCATAAAGCCTTAAAAGCTCTATTAACACATTATTGACCAGGGGATTTTTGCAGAAACTAACGCCTGTGGCCATAATACGTCTCCGTTCAAAAATGTGTTAAAAGATGACAGTAAGTTATGTAAATTTGGCTCTAGCATCCCATAGCTACCGTGTTATAATTCAAGACTCTGTTAAAAATCAGTACAGTCCAGTATTTTGCCTAGTTCACTAACTGACAGGTGAAAAATTGTGAGCCAAAAAAAAGTTAGGTAACCTCCCATGGAAGAAGAAGAGCATTTTAGAAGTTACATGTATGGCTCTTGTTTTGGAGAGCAGGTATGGTGGAAATTCGGTCATCTGGCCTCTTTTTTAAATATAGCCTTCTATATTAAAGGCTTCTTTTAAAAAAAATAACCTTTACAGATATATTTAAAGATCTCTTAAAAAGCTTTAACTCTATCATTTTAGAATAAAAATCTCAATTATCTTTTATTACAGTGTCTTTCCCATGTTTTCTGTTTTTCTCTCTAGCATCAGGTATATAGACTTTTAGGTGAGATGCATTAGGGATCATTTAATCCAACTTTTGTAGTCCAGCTGAAGGAAAAAGGAGAGAAAGGAGGAAGACACACATTTTCTCTGTGATAAGAGAACACTTTTGGAGCTGATTAATGTAATTTGTCCAACTTATGTTATAAAGCTTCACTTCATATGCCAAATCCTCTTCCCCTGACCTTTTGGAGAAAGGTTTATTTAACTTCTTATAGGCAGTAATAGAAAACTTGGGAAGGGCAGAAAGACTTTCAATTTACTTCCTGATGTCACTACATGGATTCTCAAATATTGAATTAGTAACATTTCAATAAGGTTTAATTATACTTGAATCATGCTGTCTTTTCTCACTTTAGAAAAATGTAGAGTATGTTACCTTTTCCAGAAAGTATATGATGCTTTCTGCCAAACTACTCTTTTCTAAAAATATAATTTATAAAATATGAATATGGAAGGGAAGATCATGATTCTTAAAACTCATTGAAAACATCCATATGAGCATTTTAATGGTTTCTGTCTAATCTGCAAGGCTGATTAACATAGTGACTTGTACACAGAGGACTACTGAAGGGAAGACGCCCAGTCTTGTGCTTAAGTAAATAGTCTATATTTGATTTTTAGCAGTGTATCCAGAGTATGTTTGAAAACAAGATCAGTTTGGGTCAGGGAGCATTATAAAAGGTCATCAGTTTGGAATGATTTCACAGTGTTGCTTATTTGTGCCGAGTGTGGTGGTGATTCTGAGCTTAACATAGTGTTAAAAACAAATGTCCTACATGGGAAAAAATTTTAGGAACTTTTGAAATGTCCCTTTCTCATTCATTAGTCTGGGGGCTCCATTTTATGCATAGAACTTTTGTCTTTTTAAAAATTAAACTGGGGAATTCCCTGGTGGTCCAGTGGTTGGGACTCTGCACTTCCACTGCAGGGAGCACGGGTTTGATCCCTGGTCGGGGAACTAGGATCCCACAAGCCGTCTGGCGTGGCCAAAAAATTAAAAATTAAAATTAAACTGAAAAAAAGCCTTATTTCCCTTATTGAGGCTTAACGTACTTTTTAAGGATCTTAGCTGATATTTATTGGTTGTAATACCTAATATTACAATTGTTTTGAATCTTGAATGTCTTGAAGATTTAAATGCAGGTGGTGTTTTTGATTATTATAGCACAGCTATTTTAAAGATTTATAAAATAATCTCCATTAGATTGTCCGTAGTACCACAAAGTGATTATCTTAAACCCACCCCCAACATCTCAGTCATTGTGTTTAAACAACTGACTGAACCATCATGTAGTAGTACAAATCAGTCATATAGTAGTACATAATAAAATCTCAAGATCCAGAGACTTAGAGGAAAAAAAGAGATACGAGTAGTGAATTTCTAGTATCTTCAGGTTTCTAACAGTACTTGCCATAATCATGTCTTACTATAGCAAAGCAATTTGGTTAGCGTAACGAGGTGGGGGTGATACTATATATTTTCCTCCCAACATTACTTTTGTTCTTGAATCTATTTATAAGTTGATTAGATTGCTGTAAAGAGAATAATTTCTTATACTTACCTTACCATGTTAAATGCTTCTCATAGAACCTGTGGGTCCTGTAAATGGTGGAAATTATGTTACTTAGAGCTTTGCTATACAGCGTATGGTCCAGGGACCAGCAGCGTCAGCATCACCTGGGAGCTTGTTTGAAAGGCAGAATTTCAGGGCTTCCCCAGGCCAAGTGAATCAGAATCTGCATTTAACAACACCCCCAGGTGTTTTGTATATACATTAAAATATAGGAAGCATGACCTTTGAGTTTTTACCTTATGTTTGTGACAGATTTTTTCTGTCAATTTATGCATAAAT
This sequence comes from Balaenoptera ricei, assembly GCF_028023285.1. NCBI lineage: Eukaryota > Metazoa > Chordata > Mammalia > Artiodactyla > Balaenopteridae > Balaenoptera > Balaenoptera ricei. The sequence continues at coordinate 133,653,639 of NC_082639.1, forward strand.
AAGCAGATATAGTATTTCTTCTCAGAAGTTTTATCTAAGATGTCCAGAATTATCAGTTACTGTAAATGCAGTGTAACTAAGCAGTCAAATATTCCTCTTGGTTCTGATGAAAATAACCTTAGAATACATTAGCATTATCTTTAATGGGGCTTTTGTAGCGGACTTAGATTGTAATATGTGTTGCCTTACCTTTTCAGGTGCCCCTGCCCAACACCCTCCCCCTCCCTAAGAGGGAGACTATACAACAGAGCTCCAGCCTAACTTCAGTTCCTCCCACTACTTTCAGCCTCACCTTCAAGGTATGTACGACATCCATCTCTAAAGGTCCTTGATTATTGCATGCAAGGGGACATAAGTTAACAATACTCTTGGTATTTTTACTAGTTTTGTGTGAAAAGCAGCAACACTAAGCTGAAGAAACAGAGTGATGTCAAATTATACCTTAAAATTTTATTAGTTTCTAATACCACATAGCAGTGACTTGATATCCTCATATTTAAAGTGAGGCATATTATGCTTGTGAATTTTGTCTTAAAAGTACAGGAGAGCATTTTATATTTCATGTTTGTACTGAGTTCCTCTTAGAGATCTTAATAATTATTGGATACATTAGTTGTGTAGAAAACAACTAACTTGGTGTTGCATGTTTTTTTATCCTAAGTACTGGTAATGGTAAGAATGCTAATTTTCTGTCTTTCCTCTAAGTCATGTGTGAATTGAATGAATACAATGTAGTAATTAAGAATATTTTATGAAGATGTAATTGATTAATAGAAGTGATTTTGATTTGATTTTTGTTGGATAATTTTTGAGTAACGGTCCAAAAGAGATTTTACACAACACATGCTTTTTGATGTCAAGAAGTTTAGGCTTTTTTTTTTTTTTTTAATCTCCTATTATGCTTATAATCTTGAGCTATGTTACTAATACTTTTTTTACAATTGAGTTATTTGAGAGTATTTTAAATCAGTTGTTCACCTCAAGAGTAGTCAGTTGTTAAAAAGTACAGATGTGGAATTAAGTGAGGATTTTTTTTTTTTAACTGCATTTATATATCTCTTTGGTGCTGTTTGTTTAGTTTTATAACCTGGGCAAGTATTTATCCTCTACTGTAGCAGGGCTTTCTAATGCTACACTGGTTGCCAGTGAATCTTTTTGATGATCTTCAGGAGAGGGAGTAACTAAGTTTTTTTATAATGTGACCAGTGTTTATTTCTAGACTCTTTCTATTTGATTCTCCAGTCTCCTGACCACTTGTCCCCTTGCCGCCCCCCAACTTTTTTTTTAATACCCCCAACTTCTTTTTAAGAAGCTGCTTAAATACAAGTTTGAGACTATAAAATTTTACAAGACAACCGCTTCTGCTTTGTGTCATCTCCATCTTTACCCAGTTCTTACTGTTTACTGCCAGTTCCTACTTAGCCTTTTTTGTTGTTTTTCCACCTGAATGACTGTCTTAACCTGTGTTTCATACTATATCTTACATTTGGTTTTTACCGTTATTCTGCTTAAGGCAGTAGTCTCATTTCGCATAAGCAAATACAATATCATCATTAATTATTCTTCAGGCCAGTTGTTGATTCTTCAGAAAGCCCTTCCACATTGCCTTTCACTTAATGTTTTTAACACCCCAAAAAGAAGTAATATACATTTGGATTAAAGTAAATTTAAATTAAATTGTATTAGCTTAAGACTTTTTCTGGTTTATTTTTACTTTTTTTTAATTTAATTTTTATTTTATATTGGAGTATAGTTGATTTACAATGTTTTGTTAGTTTTGGGTGTAGAGCAAAGTGATTCAGTTATACCTATACATATATCCATTCTTTTTCAGATTCTTTTCCCATATAGGTTATTACAGAATGTTGAGTAGAGTTCCCTGTGCTATACAGTAGGTCCTTGTCAATTATCTATTTTTACTTTTTTTTTGGACACCTTTCTTTATTTGAGTAATTTATAAAGTATGGAAATTTCTATTATATGGGTATTGTCAACAGTATACTTGCCAAAAGGAAAAATGAATATAGTTAAGTAATTATACTTCTTAGTTTCCTTGAATTTCTAAAATTAGAATCTAAATTTTCTTGCTGCTTAAGAAATGAAATGAAACCAATGTATGTGGCTTAAGTATTATGTAAGATTGATAACCTATAATTTATGTATTTCCCATACAACAAAACTGGTTGTAAAAGGCATTGTAGTCTATAACATTCCTCTAAGCTATAAAATCTCAGATAGTACAAGCAAATCGCATTTTGTCTAACTTGCTAAGTGGTGGTATGGGGGTTTTTTGTTTTTGTTTCTTACCCTCTAAGACTTTTGTTTTAAAACAAAATACATTTGAAACCAGCAAGGTGATTGTGAGGAAAAGGAAAGAGTCAAGCAAACCTAAAAGTGTCCTGTGTTTTGAGTTTGTAGTAATGATATTAGCCATCAAGGTTATATTATATATAGTGTGTGTTTTAACAGGAAAGTAGGGAGATATGTGATATTTCTCAAATACTTAAAATTAAAATCAGGTTGAAATTTTTAAAGTTGGTACTTCAGAGACCTACAGACTTCCCAACAGTGATATTTTAAAATCTTATTTGTGAAAAGTACCCTGGTATAAGTCATTGCAGCTGAATTTTATAGGTTATCTTAGATTTTTTCCTCTCAGCTCCGTATTTTGACTAGTAGAACTAAAAGCTTCAGAATCTCTCTATCTGTTCCTTTCCTGTTCAAGGAGCCTCAGGATAGTTGAGGACCTACATCTGTGCTCTCCAGTTCAGTATCCACAAGCCACATGTAGTTACTGAGCACTTGAATGTGGCTAATCCAAGTTGAGGTGTGTGCTGTAAGTTTAAAATTAAATAGATGCTGGATCTGAAATGTTAATTTTTTAAATTAAAACATCTCAATTTTTGTATTGATTATAGGTTTTAATTATTATTGTAGATATATTGGGTTGAATAAAATATGTTACCAAAATTAGTTTTACCTCTTTATTTTTATTTTTTAAAGTGTGGCTACTAGAAAATTTAAAATTATATGTGGCTTGCATTTGTCTATCTGTTGAACAGCTCTAGATAGATTAAACTAAGCCTACAGGTAAAACCAGCAGCCACAAATACAAATGGTGGCAGTCAGAACCCGAAATGCTTGATGGGGTCTGGAGGTGAAACAAGAAGTGTTTCTACTGTACCCAAGCCTAAAACCTATCTGGTTACACTGCCTTTTAAAACACTGTGAGCATAAAACAGCCAAACAAAAGGTACCTGTCGCTTGCCATTTGAGAACTGTTGGTTTAAAAAGAAAGACTGGAGAGAATGGATATTTAATGGAGGGCCTTTAGTGTCTTTCCTACTAGAATCAGAGCCTCAAGTCAGTCCTAAAGGGACATGGTATTTCCATTTCCTTATTCACTGGTAGGAATAGGGACTCATGTTTAGATGATACAAGAACTGTGACTATATTTCACTGACCTGTTTGCCAAAGCCTTTAACAAGCTCTCTACAGAGACATAATTAAAGCCCACTGCCTCCAATTTGAGTAAAGGAGTGGAGATAAAGGAGAAAGTGAAAGCTTTGAAAGCCTTATGGTCCTAATCTATATATGTGGTTTTTGAAAGGTTACAGTTGGAACACATTTATGTATATATATTTGTTTATATATGTGTATTAGTTCTGTTAGCATAGTGATTTTCTTTCTTTTTTTTTTTTTGGCTTTAAAAAATGTTCATTTGGTTGCAGATGGAGTCTGCACGTAAGGCATGGGAAAATTCTCCAAATGTTAGGGAAAAGGGATCTCCAGTAACTTCCACAGCACCTCCAATCGCAAGTGGAGTCAGCAGTAGTGCCAGTGGACCAAGCACTGCTAATTACAATTCATTCTCAAGTGCATCGATGCCTCAGATTCCTGTTGCTTCCGTCACTCCCACAACTTCACTATCAGGTAGAAGTCTTGTACCTTTTCTTTAAATATCTTAAATTATTTAAAGTTTCTTATGATCTTTTCCTGTTTACTATCCCCCAAAGTATTATTTGTAAAAGACAGAAGATTGCACATGAGATAATTATCAGCTGGTTTATAAACTTCTTGCCTCCCTCCCCTCTCTTGCCCTCTCCCAATTTTAATTTGGCAAATATTTAATGATGGCTTACTAAAATACTTCGCTTGACCCTCTCTTCTTCCCACCCCAACTCCCAATACAGATACGGATAAGGAATCGGGAGATTTTCTGTCTTGTTCCTCTAAATTTTTCTATAAATTTCACCTTTTAATTTTTATTATTTAACTCATAGAGCTAATTAGACCAACTCGGAAATAACACAAAATCACAAAGCTTTTAAGTTTTGTGTGATCTGTATCTCATTTGAAGGAGCTCTTGGCCTAAGTCTGTTGGTTTAACGTATTTTCTGGGGAAGAGTTACGGGTAGAGAATTTCCAGTCTGTGTTATTTGAGTAAATGATATCCATTAGTTTGAGGTTTTTTTGTTTTTTTTTTTAAAGGAGAGTCCATCAGCATCCCAAGTTAGAAGGTGTTTTTCTTTCTTAAATGTTTCACTAGTGTGTAATCCTTTCATTGAACTATATCTCATATGGGACTTTATCATTCTTAAAGAACCAGAGATATTTCTGAAATATTTGACTCTAAGAAGGTATACCCTTTTACCATATGTATAACCATGTTTCTTCTGCTGAAAATAGAAATTCATTTTAAGCTTTCCTAATACTCTCTAATGTTTCCAAAACAGTCGGAAACTCGTTTCCAATACATGTAAAATATATACAGCACAGAATTTACTTGCTTTGGCTAGTTCTCATTTAATGATTGCAGTAATGATTTTCAGTATTCTGGCTTTCTGTGCTACTTTTAAGCACCAAAAGGACTGAGGTTGTACTATAGTTATTTTGACACTATCTGGAATCAGATATATATATTAAGACACACCCAGATATTCAAATCAAAGAGAGTATTCCAACTGTACTTCTTCCCTCTTTAAACCCTTTCAGGCACACCCCATCACCCATTTCCAAGGCATCTTCATTATGCTTACCAGCTTGGGCCCCAGACTACTTGGGTGGATAGGAGGTGAGGCTATAAAGGAAGCAGGAGGAGAGTATGGTAGGAAGATTAGGAAATATAGGGACTGGGGAGGTTCCTAGTTTTTTCTTTGGAACCCAACTACTTCCTTTCCTCTGGGTCTAGTTTCCCCACATTCCCATCAACTAGGATAAATTTTTAACAAGGACCTTCTTGGCTAGTCATCCTAGTGGTAGAGATTCAAGTGCAAGAACAGAGGTACCTCAGTCTTGGTCCTCTCTTAGAACATCATTTGATATCTGAAAATAATAATAACTACTACATCACACTTTTGAATCAAATACCTATATTGTCATTTGCTCAAGTATTATTAATAGTTTGTCTTGTTTTTAACGTATTACTAAATACCAGTTTTTGCTGGTATATATACAGGGAGAGACAGGAATAGTCTTTAAGTTTATATGACTTTTTAGGAGCAATTTACATTAAATTTTTGTATTACATTAATAGTTATTCTTAAGACACTTCATCCTTCTGTGTTTTTATGTCTATGCCTGGCCTTTAATAGATGTTCAAATATTTATTTATAAATAACTGAAGTTCTAGAGATTATCCTTAAGGTATTTTGCCAGAAAGAGGAAAAAAAGTCTAACCTTAAGTTTATGTGACTTTTTAGGAGCAATTCTGATCTCTCAAGGCCCATTTATGTGCTGATATTTATGCCTCACCATAAATGAATGAAGCTCTTGATTATCCTTTGTGATGATTAAAAAACTAAATATTAGTTTGAGGCTAGACTATAACAATGTTGTAGGCTCTCAGCCTCCTTATTTTGTGAGTTTATTTTTAAATTTTCTCCTCATTTTAATTTTCTATTTGTATTTCTCCAGATTTTATAGTCTTATTTGCATCTGATAAATGTGTCTTCCTTTTACAAGCCCCCTCATATCCACTTTTGGTCTGAGGTACCGTATATAAGTGCCTAATGAGTACACAGTGGGCATAAATATTAATTTTCCAGTTTCTGGTTGGTGCTTGAGTTTACTGTGAACAACAGTGGTACTTTAAAATATGCTACATTTCCCCCTTATTTTATCCCTCTCCCGAATGTAGGAGCTGGTACATATACTACCTCTTCTTTAAGTACAAAATCTACAACCACATCAGACCCTCCTAATATTTGTAAAGTGAAGCCCCAACAATTACAGACAAGCAGCCTGCCTTCTGCAAGTCATTTTTCGCAGTTAAGCTGTATGCCTTCCCTTATTGCCCAGCAGCAACAGAGTCCACAAGTCTATGTGTCTCAGTCTGCAGCAGGTAAGATGTTTGAATATAAGGAATTCAGAAATGAAGATGTTTTAATGCTTTTTTTCTCTCTTCCCTTCCCTTTCAAGCTTAAATATTTTTTGATCTGCTTTGCAAATTTGTTTCCTCATAGAATTGAATGCTGTCTCTCCTTGACAAGCATTCTGGGGTTCGTAGCAATTGTTTCTTACACATGTGTTACATATATAGTAGACATATTGGTGTCCAGTACAGTCTATATCCATGGATTCCGAGTCTACGATTTAACCAACTGTGGATTGAAAGTAATTCGAAAAAAATGTTCACAAAGTTCCAAAAAACAAAACTTGTATTTTCTGCACACAGGTAACTATTTACATAACATTTACATTGTATTAGGTATTATAAATAATCTAGAGATGATTTAAAGTATATGAGAGGGGACTTCCCTGGTGGCGCAGTGGTTAAGAATCCGCCTGCCAATGCAGGGGTTTGAGCCCTGGTCCAGGAAGATCCCACATGCCACGGAACAACTAAGCCTGTGTGCCACAACTACTGAGCCTGCGCTCTAGAGCCCGCGTGCCTAGAACCCATGCTCCGCAACAAGAGAAGCCACTGCGATGAGAAGCCCGTGCACCGCAATGAAGAGTAGCCCCCGCTCGCTGCAACTAGAGAAAGCCTGCGCACAGCAACAAAGACCCAGTGCAGCCAAAAATAAATAAATAAACAAATTGGAAATAATTTTTAAAAAATAAATAAAGTATATGAGAGGATGTGCTTAGGTTATATGCAAATGATATATCCCATTTTACATTTGCAGGTTTTGGTATCTGGGGGGTGGTCCTAGAACCAACCCTCCACAGACAACTGGAGTCTGTTATCTGAAACCTGACAAATTGATGATAAAGTTCATGAGGAAGAATAAACCTAAGAACAACAAAGAAGAGAAAAAATTATTTATTGGCGGGGGGTAGCTTGTCCTACTAAATGTCACAATGTTAATCTGAGTTAAATAGTAAATAAGCATTTGAAAAATACTCGAGCTCACTAATGATTTAAATTCAAAGTAAAAGGACAGTGAGGCTATTTTTTGTCTTTCCATGTGGGAAATATTAGGAAGATTGATAATACCCAGCATATTTGATACCTACTATCTATAAGGATCCACAGGTATTATTAATAGGCTCTTAAAAGTACATTGCTAGTGAGCATATAAATGGGCAGAATTCTTTTAGAAAAGTATCTCAGAATATTTTGTGTGTTATACATAGTCACTGTAGTAGCAGTTTCATAGTTGGGAACCTTATTGTACAGGTAAACCTGCTTATTAATCAGAGATATATGTATCAGGGTGTTCATTCATTGCAGTATTGTTTATAATGATAATAAATTAAAAACAACATGGGAAGTTCTCCCAGACATACTATTATATAGGAACAGCGTAATACAAAGTAGTGAGTATAAACATAGAGAAGAAATCTGTTAAGAATCTATACCAGATTCTTTCAATTATTAAATGTCAATTCTTGTGAAATATTTTGCTAAATTCTAGTTGGTAGATTTAAAATTGGAGTGGATTAGCTGGTAAACAGGTAGGTTCATTTTCAATTTTAGTGGATACTCCAGTGGCAGTGTATGAGAGTGTCTATTTTCGTCAACCTTCACAAGTTCTAGAGTTTCATTGTTTTAATTTGCATATACCTGTCTGAAAGAAGTTTTACATCTTTTTGCATTTGTATCTTTTCACATTTCTAGTTTTTCCTTGGCTGTATTAATTTTCAGAGGGCTCACTTTATTTGAAATCTGCATTTTGGGTTTTTTGTTACTGTTTGGAAAATTCTGAAGTTTAGACACTCATTACTGCTTGTTTTTCCTGCCAATCTGTAGCTCAAATCCCAGCTTTCTATATGGACACAAGTCATTTATTCAATACCCAACATGCACGATTGGCTCCACCATCCTTGGCTCAGCAACAAGGCTTCCAACCAGGTCTCTCTCAGGTAAGTATCACAGGCTTCTTCCAGTCTATATTTGTTTCTTTGCATTTTTGTGGTGTGATGTGATAGTATTTGGGGGCTCAATGTAGAACTAGTAATGGATTGAAAAGAAATTTTAGATGTTTACATTTGGTTTTGTTTTAAAAAGGAACTGCTGATACATAGCATTAATCTTTTGTTTCATATCTCAGATTTTTATTTTCCAGGTATTGTCATTTGTGTATATGGTGTTGTTCATATATTGTTCTTTCATTGCATTGTAGCCAACTTCAGTTCAGCAGATTCCAATCCCTATTTATGCACCACTGCAAGGGCAGCATCAAGCCCAGCTAAGTTTGGGTGCTGGACCTGCTGTTTCCCAGGCTCAGGAACTATTCAGTTCTTCACTTCAACCATATAGGTAAAAGCTTTAAAATTATGTATGTGATGTTGGAAAGAATGTAATTGCTGAGCCTTCTTGCCATATCCTTTCTACTCCCTCCTTCCCCTCCAAAACACGATGACCCTCTTATAAACTACATTAAATAATTGTGTTGAGTATGTGTCATGAACTTCAGCCTCTGGTAATTTCTGTCAGTCTTTATTGAACAAAGTGAAGCCTCAAAGCGTCTTGAAGAAGAGGCTAACAGCAGTCCTGTAACAATTAGAAACCACAGGAAATAGCTGCTAAAGGACCTGAAAGTTTGAGTGCCGTCTCGCTGCTAACAACTCTTAAATCCAGGCCTGCTCTGTGTAAGAGCTGAGGCGTGGCAGATGACATTACAGTATGTAAGGGGGCAGAGACCAGGGTGGAATATAATAAAAGCGAGAGAGTAGGGTGTCAAACAAAGAATAGAAGTAGTGGTGATGAGTGGTGATGCTCTGTAGTGTAGAAGAGACCATTCTTTTGAAAGATTCACTACTGTCAGTTATCTTTGCAGATAAGCAAGTAATGAAAACTAATCTTTATTGAACTTCTTTATACATGATAGTTATTCAGCCCTTTACACACACTAACTTATTTAATTTTCACAAAACCATATAAGGTAGATTAAATCATCCCCATTTGACATTCGAAGAAGTTGTGGGGGGTTTTTTTGTTTTGTTTTTGGGTTCTTTGGTATTTTATCCTAATGTTAACACTGCAAATAAGTGGCAGAGCCTGGATTTAACCCAGGTGTCTCTCATCTCCAACTTAATGAGAGTGGAAGAGTGGGGTAAGAGTTGAATGACAGCAGTGATCATGGCATAACTCAGTCATCATCATGATATACCTGTCATTGATACTCATGGTAATGGCCCTAAACAGTCAAAAAGAAAAATAAGGGACTTCCCTGGTGGCGCAGTGGATAAGACTCCACGCTCCCAATGCACGGGCCCGGGTTTGATCCCTGGTCAGGGAGCTAGATCCCACATGCATGCTGCAACTAAGAGTTCACATGCCACAACTAAGGAGCCCGCCTGCCGCAACTAAGGAGCCCGTGAGCGGCAAATAAGGAGCCCGCCTGCCGCAACTAAGACCTGGTGCAACCAAATAAATATATAAGTAAATAAATATTTTAAAAAAAAAAAAAAGAAAAAAATTCCTTTCAGGACATTTACTGTAAAGAAGGTTGCAAAACTAGGCATTTCCTTTTAGAAATTTGCTTTTTAAGTGGTTCAGGTAGAATGTCCGTACTTTATAGATTAAACTTGACATCAGTTGATACAGCTCATTTCTTTCAGATCACGTTTTACTCCTAAAGAAGCTAGGCTCAGCTAATCAAACTTTCTCAAAGGAACAGAGTTATTAGTAAACTTAATAAATGTGGCTCTCACTTTCATTTTTTATTAAAGATTATTAAGTAGAATTTAGTACATCTGTATAATTATATAGTATGTTTTATTTTCTGGTATTACTCCGTCATACCAGAGTAATGGTATGGTATGACAGTTTGGTTTGGTTATTCCAAGAAATTCTCTCTCACTACAAGTAAAATTACTTACCCCAACTGGAATTATAGGCAGTCTCTTTCATGTTATTAAATTTGAGGTTATCTTGAAATTTGTGGTAAAAATTAAAATTTTAAAACCAGTAGATTTAGAAATAGCAAATAGATTTAATCTCAAAACCAATCTCCTTTTAATTGGTACTGGCTGTTTGAAACATTGTTGAAAAGTTTGCAACTTTTCAGCTCTGTTAAAAAGAGTTCAGTAATTAATTAGTAATGTCTTCCATAGCCATGGGAGATGGATTAGCAATGCAATTCTGTATTTGTAACCCCCATTTTAACAATTGCCTTGGAAGATGTACTTTTTAAGACCAGACCTGTTCAATAGAAATATAAGCTGTATATGTAATTGTGGCAAATGGCTACTTGGAAGGCACCAGTTTCAACTTTGAAAGTAGTTGTTTGTATCCCTACCACATCATTCTGCTGTTTCTTGTTCTGAACCTAACTAGCATAGTGTTTATGAACAGGGAATCCTTGAATTAATTTCTGCCAGGACCGGGGTAGTTTTAACAGTATGCTTATGTTTTACATTTTATATTTGAAACAGATTATAAGTGGACATTGTAAAGATTACTTGTGACCCTAGACTAGTGCTCCTGCTTAATGGGTTTTGTTCCTGTCGCATGTGTAAAGATTGGACACCTCCGTCCCAGAAATAATAGGGCAGTCTGAGGTTAGATTTCAGCATTGTATTTTTTTAAAAACCTTTCAGATTTCCAGTACAGTATTATTAACTATAGTCACCATGCTGTACATTACATCCCCATGACTTATTTTATAATGGAAGGTTTATACCCTTTGACCATAATACTGTGTTGCATATTTGAACATTGCTAAGAGAATAGATATTAAAAAGTTCTCATCACAAGGAAAAAAAAAATGTGTAACTGTGTGGTGACAGATGTTAACTAGACTCATTGTAGTGATCATTTTGCATATATACAAATACCAAATCATTATGTTGTACACCCGAAACTAGTGTCATAAGTCCCTTATACCTCAAGTAACAAAGCAAAATTTTGTGGGTAATCCTGTTGCTAACTACTACTCTGCTTCATTCCATAGAGGTCTTGAGACCTCTTAGAGGAAAAATACATATACATGCATATGTATGTATATATGTATATATACACACATATATGTGGAAGTAATGAAATACAAATAACGGAAGTCAGAGCTATTGGTGCTATAAATTTGAATAGAATGTCAATACCAAAGAGAAAAACAGCAGATTTGGTTCTGAGCTGGCTAATGAACACATGAAAAGAGAATTATTCTCATTGTTAAAGAGAAGGAAATCTTACCATTTCCTCAGGAAGAGCAAGACTTTTCCCAGAACTTTTACATGGGGAGCTTTGCTGTATACAGGGCTCTAAATCTTGAAACAAGTGCTTTAGACACACTCTGCCTCTTTAATTGTGCTGATTAGAGTATTTGGTCATTTGAGATACTCATTCTTAAGATTCCAGATAGAATTAACTTCTAACACAAGCCTTTTCTCTTTAATACTTCTGTAGATCTCAGCCAGCCTTCATGCAAAGCAGTCTATCCCAGCCATCTGTGGTACTTTCTGGTACTGCCATCCACAACTTCCCAGCTGTCCAACACCAGGAACTTGCCAAGGCACAGTCGGGTCTTGCCTTTCAGCAAACTTCAAATACTCAGCCTATTCCTATACTGTATGAACATCAGCTGGGTCAGGCATCAGGACTAGGGGGTTCCCAGCTGATTGATACACATCTTCTCCAGGTAAGGCAGGAGCTAGAATCATGCACTGTCTTTGTATTCCTATGCAGCAAATTATTTAAGAAAACAGTTTTGAAAGAAAAAATGTTAAATGACGCAGTGGAAAAAACAAGATCTTCCTTTCTATCTAATGCTAAAATTCTTAGAGATTACTTTGAAGTCATGATCTTGATATCTGAATTGAAAAATATTTCAATCTTACTTCTTACAAAATATTTTCTAGGCTAGAGCGAATCTTACCCAGGCTTCAAATCTTTATTCTGGACAAGTACAACAGCCTGGTCAGACAAATTTTTATAACACTGCCCAGTCACCAAGTGCTCTCCAGCAGGTAAACTATGGCATGGTAAATTTCCTCAATTTTCTTTACTATTATTGTTGTTGTTGCTGCTGTTGCTGTTGCTTTTGTTATTGTTGGGGAATTTAAATAGAACCAAGATGGGGAGGTGGTGCAGTGGTTTCGGACTTCTCTCTGAGGTGTCTAGGAATTCCATGGGGTCCACTAGTAGTGGGACATGTTTCAGTCCTATACCACCCCTCTTCTCACCCCCACTTCAATCCGTTATGCTTTTTACCTCTTTTTAACATGGATTTCTGGGTAATCATTTATTTTAACAAAAGATTCCACACATGTAAAAATTTGAAAACCATTGTCCAGGATATGCAGTTACATGTAAGTGTGATAAATGCTTTACCCATTCGTGCTAGAGGTGAAGGAAGACCCTGAAGACCACCACACCGGTTAATATAATACATAGGACTGGGTTGCAGAGTTATGACAGAGTAAAAATGACAAACACATTTGTAAAGTATATGAATGTAATAATTTTCAGTGAAAAATGTATATTTTTATGAAACTATCTCCTCTGGCAATGTCATTAATCAGCTTACTCTTTGAAAGTTGGTGGAGGGCTGGAGGAGAGAGGCAAGCCATTAGTCATTTTCTCATAACTGTTTTTGGTGGGTATTTTAGGGGGTGAGAATTCAAAAAATATCACCATATTGATGTTCAAATTAAATATTATTTGTATGAAAACTGAAAGACTATTTTTTTGTCAAAGCTCATTTTGACCACACCTGAAAACAGTATAAAAATGTCTATTATAAAAATGAACGTTGTAACTGCTTTCTTAAATTGTATATTCATGATTTTATTGTATTTTGTGGTTATTAGGCATGTACTATGGATTAATTCAAAGATAGTCATAATTATTTTATATGTATAGCTTCTCTACTGCTAATCTGTTTTATTGTTGCACATTTAATAAAAGAATGGAGATAGTCACTAAGCAAAGTATTTATATGTGAAATATATTAATAGATTGAAGTATTCTGTTTAAAACCTTACTCAAAAGTATTTAAAGAGTCATGTATAATATATAGTAAAAGGGATATACATACAACAGGTCTAAGCAAATTGTTACAGTTTCTGTTTGCTTGTTTTCTAGGTTACAGTACCTTTACCAGCCTCCCAGCTTTCCTTGCCTAATTTTGGATCCACCGGGCAGCCTTTAATTGCTCTGCCTCAGACTCTTCAGCCCCCATTACAGCATACCACCCCACAAGCACAGGCCCAGAGCATGAGTCGTCCTGCACAAGTAAGCCAGCCTTTCAGGGGATTAATCCCTGCTGGAACACAGCATAGCATGATCGCAACCACAGGAAAAGTAAGTGAAGAGAAATTTACGCAGTTTCTTTGAGAATTTAAGGCCATGAGTTTAGATATATGCATCTGTGTAGTCTATAAAAATAAAATGCATCAGTTTTTACCACCCTCCAAGAAATGTCAAACTCATTATACTTACTTTTTATCTACTCTCTGTTAATGTGTTTGGTCCCCTCTGGTTTTTACCTAATAACAAAGAATTCATAAATTTTGTGGAGGAATTTTGTACTAAGGTTCTTTGCCCTTTGCCAGATGAAGTTATCATATATAGAATACTAAACACAGCACTTTAGTTTATGGAATTGCAGAAATGTTAAGTTTACTTTATGCTCTTTCTCAGATGTCTGAAATGGAACTAAAAGCCTTTGGAAGTGGCATTGATATAAAACCAGGCACACCTCCCATCAGCGGTAGAAGCACCACACCAACGTCTAGTCCTTTCCGGTAAAATGGGCCTTTACATTTGCTTAGAGAATATCCGAATAACTGAGCACCATTTGTTTGTTAGATACTTAATGCCACTTTTCCTATAGTAAGTATAAGACATTCTGATAGTTTTACCAAAATGTTAAGCTATTAAATTATTAAGAACGTATTTGCTATACTCTATTTTAAGAAAAAAAAATTTAACCCAGGGGAAAATCTAGCTAGTGTGCTTTCTCACATCTGCATCTCCAGTGTCTCTTCATTACCACCGTAATGTTTGGTAACTCACCTTGGTAAATTTTCATCAACTACAAGTATGATGAATCTACCAAGAGCAATGTCTCTAAAAATCTAACAGCATCATTTATGTGGCACTACCGTACTGACCAGTGATGGCTTCTTTCCAAGGGCTACTTCCACAAGTCCGAACAGCCAGTCCAGCAAAATGAACAGCATTGTCTATCAGAAGCAGTTCCAGTCAGCCCCTGCCACTGTGAGAATGACACAACCTTTTCCTACACAGTTTGCACCCCAGGTGGGCAGATATAAGTGAGAAATGAGTATTATTTACTTGCAAGTGATTGCTAATCTGGCTAATTCTCTGATTTTATAATCTTGCCGTATTATAACCAGTTTAGAAACAGTTTTTAGTAAGTTTATGACATTCAAATATATTCTCTACAATTTTTAGCTAGACACAAGTAGTAACCATATAGTTCTAAAGCAGACAATTGAAATATAGTCAAAAGATTCCCCACACAGCTCTGATAGTTTATTTCAGTCCTGATCCTTTTATCTTTTTGAAGGTGACTTTTCAGAGAAGGGTCCCAGTGCTTACCGTTTTCTAGTTTTAAAGTTGGGGGGGGGCAGTTTTGGTTTTTGTTTTTTTAATATAACTATATGTAGTTGAGCTGGAAATTCTAAAAGGTGTTCTAATGTATATGTAAAAATGTTGGCTTCCCTTTGCTAATCATATGGAAGGACTAACTAAAATTGATAAGCACTCTCATATATTTGTTGAATTAGTATTATTTTCATTTATCTTCAGATTATATTTGGTATAGGTATGTGCCTTTTCTGCAGTTATATCTTTTTTTAAAGATATCCTAATTAATAGCCTTTCTGTCTCCCCTTCAGAATTTGTAGCTGAAATGCTAGAACCAACTGAAGTGCCATAGCATGCTTTGCCTAATTTTTCTGTTAGATTCTCCAAACATGGCCCATTTGTTCTTGGTCCTCGTAATAGAATGGCACAAACCCATACACTTCCTTTCACTGACAGAATGGGCACAGATTTACTCTGGGATAAGCCAACCTGGTCTAGTTGGCAAATTTTTTCTTTTTTTAACAGTTCAATGTTGTATGTTTTGTTTTTTTCACTCAGATTCTCTCTCAGCCTAACCTGGTCCCTCCATTGGTAAGAGCCCCACATACTAACACCTTCCCAGCGCCTGTTCAGAGGCCACCAATGGCACTGGCCAGTCAGATGCCTCCTCCGCTGACCACAGGCCTCATGAGCCATGCTCGTTTGCCACATGTAGCCAGGGGTCCTTGTGGATCACTATCTGGAGTCAGAGGTAATCAGGCCCAGGCTGCGTTGAAGGCTGAACAAGACATGAAGGTTAGTACAGTGTTAACAGCCAACAGAGCAAGAATCTGTCTCTGAACCATGTCTTAAGATGCCTCTGGACCCATAACTGCATATCCAGGCATTCATTGTCTTAGCAGACTTAACCAAACTAACTACTTTTATTCATCCTACCCCGCCCCCCTTTTTTAATTTCTTTTTTTTCTCCCTACCCCCCCGACACTTTTTTCTTTCTTTTTTTTTTTTTTTAATGTTTTTTTTGTTTTTTGCAGCTAATAGTCAGCAAACAAGTTAACATTTTAAACTCTGTGGCCAAATGAATTACTTACAAAATAAATATTTGAGGGAGATATAAGTTTAGCTGCCACATTTTTTGGAAGAGCAAATAAGTAATATGAATTATTATAGGCTTCCCCATTTTCTTTTTTTTTTTTTTTCTCCCTTTCCACCCCACCCCATCCCCCCATCCCAAGATATAAATCATGGTTATGTGAAAACTCTGGAATGGGTGAGGCATGTTACCTATCTTGATTTTTCTTCCTTCATGAGTCATCCAAGTATAGTTTTCTTCTCAGACTGGTTTCATACCCTTTTTTTTTTGCCTGCCGCCTGAGGCAGCCATATTCCACAACAGATTGTGTAGTTGTAGATGAAGAACTCAAAAAGCACTTTGGGATCCTTCGTGATAAAAGGCGCTGATAAACTTGAGGTTTGCTAATGCAGAAGGGTGCCTTTAGGAGTCTGTGTGGGGACAGTTTTTATAGCATAAACCTTACCTGTCTGCCTGTACAGCTAGCTGAATCAATTTATTTCTGTTTCTAGACTTAACTTCAGAGGTCTTAATAATTTTGCCAATTTTGTCACTTTATATATCAGGTCAGACGAGAACAAAGAAAAGCTTACTGCTTTCAAATGGGAAATGTCCATAGTAATGCTTTACTCTGAATTAGAAACATGTTTATGACAATCCTGTTAGAAAATTCGGTTGACTGAGTAAAGTTTCTTTCTGGGTGGATATCCCTTGTTTCTGATCCTGAGTAATCAAATTTAAAGACTGCCCTGCAGTGAAACGCTTGTTAAATGTTATCCACTTTTATTAAGGCTGTGTGCCTAGGATTTCCATCCATTCATAACTATTAAAAATACTAGTATGTGTAGAAATCTTTGGAAACCATTTGGCCTTGGTTTCCAGTTCTCTTGCCTTCTTGGCACTTGATTTTCATACATCCCCATGTTGGAAATGACATTAGAGCTTAATAATGAATGGGCTGGGGAAGGATACAGATTTCATGAAAATTGCTTCAGAACTTTGAATATAGTACAGGTACCTATAGAACATGAAGGGCTTTTGTTATATGCAAGAGGTGTAGAAACTTTAGTTTTAACTGTGTATGTTATACAGTGGTATAATTTACAGATTGACGTAAGTATATTCTGTGGGGGCACAGAGTCAATAAAACTAGGAAATTATTTTACCAGCTCAGAATGTGGTAGGAGCTATCAGAACTTAGTGATCAAGTGAAGTTGTAGTTACTAATTTCTGATGCTCTTCCCCTGCAGAAGAGAGCTGTGGGAAGAGGACTCAGCCACAAGACATTTGGTCCTAGGTGTTGGTAATGCCACAATATAAGTGCTTCCTTTTCATTTTATTGTAGACCACATATTGATAACTACAAGTTTTAAGTATTACATATATGTTTTCAAATTTGCAAGCAGGCTCCCTAAATAAAATTTAATATCAATAAGCTTTGTTCCAGAAAAGATACAAACCAACAACAATTTCTATTTTATTATTTGATAAAAGGGCAAACTTTGAAAAGATGGTGGGAGGTGGTCCTGTTCTTTTTATTTTTTTTTATTATTATTATTTTTTTAAATCACATGGAATGTTTTCAAAAATAAGAAGAAATCTATCCATTAAAAGCCGAAAGATCAGTAAGGTACTTTGGGGCCAAACCAACATGGGGAAAACTGATTTGTGATTGGTAAAAGAATTTGAACTGAGCTTGATTGACAAGCTTTGATAATACTGTAGCATTTTCAGTTGTTGTTTCTCATTTTTTAAGGCAAAGCAGAGAGCAGAGGTTCTTCAGTCCACGCAACGGTTCTTCTCTGAACAGCAACAGAACAAACAGATAGGAGGCAAAGCCCAGAAAGTGGACAGTGATTCAAGTAAACCTCCTGAAACACTGACCGACCCCCCTGCTGTCTGTCAGGAAAAAGTAGAAGAAAAGCCACCCCCTGCACCCACCATAGCCACCAAACCTGTTAGAACTGGACCAATCAAACCTCAGGCAATCAAAACTGAAGAAACAAAATCCTAAAGGCTGTGGGCTATTGCAGGGGGTTGGGGGAAGGGAGAGGGGAAAGAGGGAGGATGAAGTCAGATAATGCCAGCAGCCAGAGGGGTAAAATGTTCTCTGACATTATCCTGTCCAGAGCTTAGAGGTGCACAAGGGACATAGGAGCAATTTACACTGACACACAGCTGCTGCACCAGTAAAAATGAGGCTTTGCCAGCTTGCACCTACTATATAACATGCACTCTGTTGACGGCCATGCATCTTCAGTCAGAAATTTATATACGAATACGTGCACACATTCCTTGAGTGCATATAATTTAGAACTAAAATCCTTATGGTTAGATGAAACACCAGAAATATGAGGGCAGTAACATCACAGAGGAATAGCTCAGCCTGAACAATGCGATGATCCCAGCTATGACATCAGATGTGGTTTCTTTGCTCCGCTTATGTTCTTTGGATATGGTTATAGCATTTATAGGCTTGGTGGTGAAGAACAGAAGATAACTGGTGCTGGATAGAGGAGCCTTATTTTTTATTATGGCAGCTTGCTATTTTTGTAACGTGGTGATTGAGTTGAACACAATCAAAGTACAGTAACTGATCTCCCCTTCTTCCTGAATGAGTGAGCAGATGATGAAATATTGACGTCAGCGTCCTTGAACATATCCAGGCGGACAGTGTTTGGCTACCGCTTCTGTTTGAAAAGATGCTGTGTTTTGGTTATGGCCCAAAGGTTTGATGTGCTACTTGGCGTCTTCTTTCTTCAGTGGAGCTCTTACTGTTCAGACACGACAGAGTTGGTCAAATACTAGTTAGGTTGAACCTTGCTTGCCTCTACTCAGTCATCTTTGTATGAATCCAGTAGTTTTTTGTTTATTTTTTAAAACGGTTTTTAGCTGATGTTCATAAAGATCATTGAGTACCTAGAACTGTGCCACTAAAGAAAGGAAATCCTATCTAAGAAGGTGTATTTCTGTACCAGAGCTGTGTTATAACCATCCTTTGGGCCCTCTGCTGGAAAAGTAGAATCAAGTCTCAAATAATGCCTTTTTAATTATATCCTCTAGTATTATAGATGTAGGACAGTACTGTATCATACCTCTGTGAATGTAAAATATCTTGTACCTGCTTTATGATACGTAGTAGTGACCGTGCTTTATCAGATCTGTTTTTAATGACGTTATTCTAGAATGTTTTCTTTCCAGATGATAATTGAGAAGCTAATTAAAAAAAAAAAAATGGTGCCAGGTACCACAACAGTAACAGAATTTGCTGTTTTCTGAGGTTTTGTTTTTTACCTTTTTTTTTTTTTTTTAATGGAGTGTGCTGGATGTCTGTATAATTGTGTTCAGATGACTGCAGAACCTGGAAAAGCTGTTGCTGCTCTTGATGCATAACATACTGCTATTGGTCTTTTTATATAAATAAATAAATCTATCTATATATATATATATACATATATATATAATTTGAATTTTTGGAAACTTTAGCTGTGCTGTCAACTTTGGAGAAGTATCCCAGTTGTACCGTGTTGGGTTGGCATTGTACAGAAATCAACAGCCATATTGGTCTAGAAACGTTAAACATAATTTTTTCCATTTGTACAGGGGTAACGCACTGTATTAAATATGTAAGGTCTTATCTACATGGGTTTGATTACAGAAACTAATAAAGTATTCTCTAAATAATGAGTCTTGGAGCTTCTTATCCACTCCTAAAATCTGAAGCAAGAAGGCTTGTCACATACCAAAAAGAGTGATCAAGACTACATTATGCTCTAGGAAAAAAATTGTCATCCCAAAACTTGATTTCTGACTTTCCAAAACTCTAAAGCTTATTCAATCAAAGTAAAGATTGTTTTAGAGGATAATGTTTATGGCTCCTGTTCTCAAGGTAGCCATACTCCTGTTGAAAGCAGTCTGTCAAGGAGGAGGAGAGAAGTCTTTCTTGATGATGCAAAGTGCTGAATGTAGAAAATAGAATCACCATTCTTCTGGTTGGAAGTGGAAGGACCCAAAATAGATCTCAGTAGTTATATTTGTATTTTTCTTATTTTTGCTAACACATTCGTAGCCATTACAAGCAGACAGTAAGGGAGTTTGTTTTATCATTTACTCAATTTGTGAAGTGAAGTACTGAGGGATTTCAATTGCCTAAAATCCTGTATCCAGAACACGTGGCTTCCAGACCCAGCTTTAGGAAAACTAGTAAATTCAGTTACTAATAACCTGTGTGCCTTCTTTACTCATAGATGCTGTGATTCTTAAACATTTAAAATATGCAAGTACTAATAAACCCTACCTTGATGTCCAAGCTTTCCAGTCTCAGGTTTTTCTCTAAATGTGCTCTAATTTGGTATGATGGAGAAGGCTGGGAACACAAGCCTCTACCAAAATGCTGTAGTCACTACTTCACATATGTGCCTTCTCACTCACTTCCATTACCACTCTTTCATATTCTCATCCTTAAGTTCAGTCCTCCTAAATTTTAGGACTTACAGAGTGACCAACTGTATAGTTTGCACTGTCTTCACTTACAAGCCACCAAGTATGTGCTGTTCAGTTGGTTGTGTTCATTTGAAACCATTAATACCTTAGGCCCTTTATTAGCTAGGATCTACAGTGGAAAAAATGACAATGAAAGTATAGCCAATGAAAGAAAGATATTTGTATAAGTGCTTCTCCACAGTTTGGTCATATAAATCTTATATCTGGCTTCTCCAACATAGGACACGATAACCCAAAAGATGTTGCAGTTAGTGGTTGACAGTAGACTTGGTCACATAACCTTCCACGCCTTCAGCTCTTCTGGTGAGGGGGAAGGGGCATGATTTTGTCCTTAGTTAATAACAAATTGTGCTCTGTGATAGAAGAATGATCAGGGGCTGTGTTGGGGAATGAGGTGAGTATAGTCTGAAAAGGCATTTAATTTACTTGCTTTCACAGTATAAATTACAGAAAGCAAATCAACATACTCTTGGTTGGGGGCAAGATGTAGAAGGTAGGATCAGAGTATATCATAGGTTTAAAAAAGTTGAGAGTAGATGGTCAGAACCTAAATGTATGAGGTATGTCTTTTCTAACAGGTCATCGGTGATATTTTTTAAGGCAAATAATCCATTTTATTTTATTTTTTAATATTTATTTTTTGGCTGCGTCTGGTCTCTTAGTTGCAGCACGCGGGCTTCTCTCTAGTTGTGGCACGTGGGCTAAAGAGCACATGGGCTCTGTAGTTGTGGTGCACGGGTTCAGTAGTTGCAGCGTGCAGGCATAGTTGCCCTGTGGCATGTGGGATCTTAGTTCCCCGATCAGGGATTGAACCCGCATCCCCTGCGTTGGAAGGTGGATTCTTAACCATTGGACCACCAGGGAAGTCCCCATCAGTGATTATTTTATGCTGCCACTGTATCATATTTCATAGCTTCTTGGCATTTTCAGTATTTTCACTTTCCCATTCCAATCATAGCAGTTAACCACAGTTGACCTATTTGTGAAAAGCATCTTAATTCTATTTTAGGTGCTTTAAGAAATTTTAGCCATAAAATTTCTGCTTGTGAAATGAAACGAACTATAGACAAAGATGTCTTAATGTTACACTGGCTATCTTAACATTTGCATGTTTCTTTTACGTTGCCAAAGGGAAATGGTTCCTTGGCCCCTTTCCTTCCTCTATGTGCTGGTCTTCACACCCTCAGTTGTAGGGCTGGGTCTACTGTTGGTGCTCCAATTAGTTACTGGTTTTCCTGGAATATCCAGAAGATGGTGGCAACAGATGTTAAGTCAAGAGTGCTATTGATTTTCAGCCTTTCTTGAGTTATAATGGGTAAAAGCTTATTTCTGTGGTAGGGTGACTGTGACATGGCATCACTTAGATTCTTAATAGAAGCCCTCAGATCTATCTTTCTGAACTGGGAGCTGTTTAGAGTGGGAAATCAGAAAATATGGATACTTTAATTGCATGATTTTAGGTGTACATTTATTTTCCATCCAATCTTTTGACAAAGCCTATGCCATTTCTTTGACATGTCTGCTAGAGTCTTTTACATATGGCGAATACAGAATTTCTTTGAATTTTTACAGATACTTTCCTTCAGTTTTTTCCACACCTAGTTTGACAGGAATTTTTTAGAGTGAAAACTGGTAGATATCAAGCAATGTAGACAACACATATTGACTAATGCCCACAGCTAGTAGGCTGTTATCTAGGAATGGTTAAAAAAGTTTGGGTAAGGCTCACCAACTTAACTCCATATTCCAACATGGAATTACTCCAGAGAATTATTGTCAAAAACACATTTCCCTGGACAGGGAAATATCATACCAAAGGAGAAGGAAATTTTACTTGCACTGGAGAGTTTAAGCAAGCGATGAGGCTCTTATAATTAGGCAAGGGGTCAAGTATCAACTACGTATGTGTCAGGTGCTGGGAATATAGAAGACAGTTCTTACCTCAACATAGCCTAGTGGTAGCTTGAGGTCTTTCAGGTTGCCATCACTGATACCTGACCTCTATTTCCTGGGTCCCTCAAGCCGTCTTCTTCCAGTCAATCTCTCTCCCTTCCCCTGCCATATACCCATACTGCTTAACTTCTAAGTATGATTAAAACCTTCTAAAAGTATTTAGGTAGTACTAATCTGGTCTTGTTTCTCACCATTTCTGGATACACTAGCTAGTAAGTAGTAGAATTATATGTAAATTTTGGTCTTACTGGTTTCTGAGCAAAAAAAGCAAAGTCAACAATTTGTTCATCTGAGATGAAAAGGGGGCTCCTAAATGAGTTAATATTCATTGGAGAATTAGAGTGAGGAAATTTCGTTAATCAGGCCTGAGGTTCCAGATGAATAAGTCTTAGGTTCAAGGATGATGTAGAGGGACAGAAAAGGGATGGACAGATGTATTCTGGCCCTCTAGAGTTAGAATTAGAAGTGTTCAATTTCAGTTAATTTCACACTGTTAGGTGTGGAATGATACCTGGTTTACTGACTTAGGGTTGTGGTTTTCAAATTGGAAGTACACATACTGTTCAACTGAAGCAGTTTTACTTTAAAATTTTGGCCAAGGGATGCAACTGCTACAAAACACAAGCATTAACATGAATAAGGTTAATTGATTCCAGAGAGGAGCTGCCCTCTCAAACTAATATGAGAAGTCAAAGAGACGATTGTACCAAGAATAAAGCCACACTTCCCACAGAAGCTGATAGTGATCCCCATTGGGGGGACTGATTGGGTCTTGAATTTCTATAACCTGGGAATAGAAATGGATGTTATAAAGTTCCCTCTTAAACAACTCAGTTACCAGAATTTTATATCCAGCTTAAAGCCTCACGGGGGAAAAACAATTACTCATAGACATTACCACCTTTTTTTCCTCAGCAGCCCAGAATCAGGGCATAGTTCAGGTGCTTGAGTTTTGTTTTGTTTTAACCTTCCTGGCCAAGTAGGCCTCCCACATAAAGCAATCTTATTCTTAACCATAGGGAAAGGCACATGGGCACTCCTATTTATTCCAGAAACGTTTGTGCAGCACCTAACACATGGGAAGCGTCATCCTTGCTAGGTCCTAAATGTTTAAAGCCAAAGGCATGATTCCACCCTCCAAGAAGCTCACAGTTTAAGAGACAGTGTGACCAAACAGTAGTAGTACTTCCCTGGTGGTTTAGGTTACTGAAGGGACAGGACCTAGCCACTAGTGCCAGACCATGCTCATACTCCGTAAGTTCCCATCCACACCCACAGTACAAAGGCTTCTCCCAAGTACGTTTTGACCAGAGAACACAGGGAAAAGTGGTAACACAGAGTAACACTCTCTGGCCACATGTGTCCAAAACTAGCTTCTTCCTTAGTCCTCCTGCTATGTCTGCATAAAAGTAGGAAACAAGAAAATGCCAGTGTGCCAGGGACTGTCCTAATTACCATGTATCAACTGATGCCTCCCAATACCCTTTAAAAGGTATTTTTATTCTCATTTATACATGAGGAGAATGAGGCATAGATAACTTGCCCAAGGATATGCAGTAAGTGTAGGAGCCAGGATTTGGTCCAGGAAGTCTGATTCTCAAAGCACAAGCTCTTAACTACTGAGCTGCACTGCTATGAAAGCACTGGACTTGAAGTTACTAAGAAAATCACAACTCTTATGTCTGTTTCTCCAGGGGAGAGTGGGATGAATTGTGAGATTGGGACTAATATATATACACTAATATGTATAAAATGGATAACTAATGAGAACCTGCCATATAGCACAGGGAACTCCACTTTGCTGTACAGAAGAAACACAACATTGTAAAACAACTATACCCCAATTAAAAAAAAAAACAGGAATTTCAGATTGTATTTCCCCCTTTACTCAAGAATTATGTCACACCATGCTTCCTTTAATAAATATTGAGGAGGGACTTCCCTGGTGGTGCAGTGGTTAAGAATCTGCCTGCCAATGCAGGGGACATGGGTTCAAGCCCTGGTCTGGGAAGATCCCACATGCCACGGAGCAACTAAGCCCGTGTGCCACAACTACTAAGACTGTGCTCTGGAGCCCACGAGCCACAACTACTGAGCCCGTGTGCCACAACTACTGAAGCCCGTGTGCCTAGAGCCCTTGCTGTGCAACAGGAGAAGCCACCAATGAGAAACCCGTGCATCGCAATGAAGAGTAGCCTGCACTTGCCACAACTAGAGGAAGCCCGTGCACAGCAACAAAGCCCCAACACAGACCCAAAAAATTAATTAATTAATTAATTAATTTTTAAAAAATAAACATTGAGGAATTTTCTGAATAAACAAATAAATTCAATGGTGTCTGTGATAAGAGTGGGCACTGGCCTAGTATACTGAAATTGTGGGTAATTAGAACATTTCAACTGTTTCCATTGGTACATTTTATATTTCTCTTTACATTTGCAAACTGCTGATTCATTCCTTTGCTATTTTCATGTTGGCATATTTCTCCCATGCCTTCTTTGCAGGTATTATCTCCAAGATGGTGCCTCAATTGTATCTTCAAAAGGCCATTCCATTGCACTATCGGGGTGGCAGCTTCTAGGTGGTACAGTATGCAATAGGACAGTGGGCTCTATGGTTATGCGTCCATTGCCACATCTCCTTTGAGGTAAGGTGGGTTCCTTTGTTCAAAGAGAGGTAGGAACCCTTGAGGGGAGAACACACATTGTGTAAGCTCTCTGATGGTGCCAGTTGAGGTCCTGCAGGCAGAGAAGGCAAACCCATATACAGAATGGGTCAGTTCCAGTCACCAAAGGGTTGGATGGTCTTCCAGTCATTTTTCCTTCCAAGCTCCTGACCAACAAGCCAAGTCCTCTCCCATTGCCCATGAGTTTGCAGATATTCTTGGCTTGGGCCCCTTCTCTTTCCACACAGAGTAAATGGCCAGATGAATTGCCCAAAATTCTACTGGGACAATTTTCCCTTGTCCCTATCATTCAGGACCACGTCTAACAAGAAGTACAGCACAGCAGCCATCCAGTTTTGGCTTGCATCCACATATTACGTTGACGGGACCAAACTTGAGTTTTCCCCTTCTTTCTAGGCTGACCATAAGGGACACTTCATGCAAACGTAGGGATGATCTGAGGGAGAGGTGCTGTGCAATATTAATGAAAGATATGGGGCTCTGGGCCACCTGCTTGTAGCATGAGCCCTACTTATGCCCAGTTCTATATATATAGTTTATGATAGATTGCTGCTGGGCCTGCTCAACTTATGACCCTGAGGGCCTAACAGAGCTGCTCAAGATGAACAGTCCTGGCCATTTGGTCACTTCACATCCTGAGGTCAGGTGTTCTGTTTCTCCCAGGAACCTTGTATACATAAAACTCCACTGCAGATGGTCTTGCATTGTAATTTTCCTACTATATCTTGCCACACCGATCTTTTTCCAGTCATCAATACCTTTAATACCATGGGGTCTTCTAGTCAGTTATCAACCAAGTGGCAAGTGAGTACACTTGCCTCGCTGTCTGTGTCTGCAGGGGCCTTTCCTGCTCTAGAACCTGCTCAAATTTGGCAGACTTTCATGTCACTCAGTACTCCCAAGTATGGAATATGCTGCCTCAGAATCCAAAAGTTGTGCTTTTGTGAGAGGTGTAAGGTGCAATATTTTGTTCTTTAATTTGGAGGTGATGGAACGGCATGACCCCAGATCTCTGGATCCCTAAAAACTTCACTGATGGGGTAGACCCACATCAACCTGCTCTAACAAATGTATTACTTGACTCAGCAGCTACAATTAGGGCTACAGCTGGGTTGAGTTTGCAGTAATCTTCAGTCTGGTTTATTGTAGAGGCCAGAGGAGCAAATTAAATGGGGATATTATGGGAGCCAGTATCTCTGCACCCTTTAGTTTTCTAAGGGTGGTACCAATCAGGGCGATAACCACCCGGCACAAGATATTTGATTTACCATATTGACTGGGAGGAGGCAGTTTCAGAGACTTTCATTTAGCAACTTTGTATTTCCCACAACAATAGCTCCTACCTCAGGCCCAGGCACAATGGGAGAGGACTGCCGACTTCCAAGTACGTCTGTTCCAATCATAAAAGGCATATGGAAAGCATGTGGAAAGGACCACTGGGTAGGTCCTGGACCCAGTGGACTCACTGTGAGTCAAACCTGGGCCAGGACTCTATCCCTGGCCTCCATGTGTTCCCAACTCTAGCAGAAGGACCATGTTGACACTTTGAATATCAACGTCAACTTGAATCCTGTATCCAAAAATCTTCGAAATGTGTAGGTAATTTCCAGTGTATGGTTACTTGGGTAAATGGCCCTAGATCCCCATGAGGAATCTCGCCAGGGTATTGCAAGGACCTCCTCCTAGAACTTGATTTCTCTTTTATTTATTTTTTAAAAATTAATTAATTTCTTTTTTGGCCACGCTGTGCGGCATGCACGATCAGGGATCGAACCCGTGTGCCCTGCATTGGGAAGATGGAGTCTTAACCAGTGGACCAATGGGGAAATTCCTGATTTCTTTTTTAGTGAGCGAGTTATTAAGGTGGCTGCCCTCAGCCCCATCATCCACCACTGATTTGATCGTAGAAACTGAGCAATACTTGCTGACTCTTCACCATTCCTGGGAAGGCTGTGTTCTATGAACCACTTCTATAGTTCTGTGGGGTCCAAACCACCCAGCTGCCGCTCTGGTTTTGCTGCTGGTTGTGATAATATTATCCACCTGTTCCTGACCCTTAACCACCTGACCTATCTTATTTTAGTATCCGTTATGCTTGCTGCTACAGGTGAGGCCAATTCCAAGTCATAGCATCTCCCACTGTCAGCCCTTGCCTACAGAGGACAGCCGCCCCCTGGGCTTCCTAATGACACTGGAGCCCTTTTGTGCGGTACATTCTTTGCTCCTTTGGTAAAGGGAGTGTCTGCCATGTTCATACTCAACTGGGTTTTCTGCCTTTGCACAGTATATCCAGTCTAGAATTCCCATTTCTCTGAGCCTTGTGTTACCTTCCACCATCCATCCTGGAATTTGTACTTCATCTGACACGGGCCATCTCTTACTGCCAGCTTCCAAGAGCCATCATAGCAGCAGGTGAGCACTGTCTTCCAGGGTCCTTGCTGGGGAGTTAAAAACATGGATCGCAGGACAGGGCTCTCCTAAACCCGCCTTGAGCCGGCATTCGCAGGATCCGGTCTCAGATGTAGGTTAATACTAGACCCAGCTGGTACAGATTAGCCGAGTGCTGCAGCTGTCTCTTCCCATAGTCCCTTTGGTCCCTCAGCAGTTTCCTGGCAGGCTACGCGGTGACTTGACTCTAGATATTGGTCTGGCGGCCAGAAGGGAGATCCTGAATGGTGTGCGTGTTACCCTACAACACAGAGGCCTCTGCAGCATCTTTAATCAAGAGGAGTGCTAGTCTCCAATAGGGAGGACTAAACCATCTCGGCAGGCCCTGAGGATTTTCTTATAAATTTACTTATTTATTTATTTACTTATTTTTGGCTGCATTGGGTCTTCGTTGCTGCGTGCAGGCTTTCTCTAGTTGCGGCGAGCGTGGGCTACTCTTCGTTACGGTGTGCGGACTTCTCATTGCAGTGGCTTCTCTTGTTACGGAGCACGGGTTCTAGGTGCTCGGGCTTCGGTAGTTGTGGCATGCAGGCTCAGTAGTTGTGGTGCACGGGCTTAGTTGCTCCGTGGCATGTGGGATCTTCCCAGACCAGGGCTCGAAGCCGTGTCCTCTGCATTGGCAGACAGATTCTTAACCACTGCGCCACCAGGGAAGCCCTCTGAGCATTTTCTTCATCCCAAGTCTCAGGATCCTGTTTTTTCCCAGCCTTGCTGGAACTGAGAAGTCAGCCTCCTCTGGAATGTTACTTTTATAATTACGTCCTCAGCCTTATCCTCAACGTCTTCTGTCCTTTGGCTGCAGAAACTAAGCTGTTGCCAAAGAGGCCTCTGACTTTCTCACTTCACCTTCAACTGCTGATTAATGACCCCAATCTTTCATCATCTTTCTCAGAAAGAGGCATTGTCCTTATAATTGGTTCTTCCCCAGAACCTCTCAAAAGCTTGAGATATTAAACCTTCCAGCTCGTCCTCTTCCAACACAATCCCATCCCAATTCACCATCAATGAAAAAAAATTTTTGGAATATAATTGCTTTACAATGTTGTTAGTTTCTACTGTATAACAAATGAATCAGCTATATGGATACCTATATCCCCATATTCCCTCCCTCTTGCACATCAATGAAAATTTTAACCACTGGCCATTACAGCTTGCCAGGGCCTGCTAATGCTCCACATACCATCAGTGATAAGGTTCTCTTTGCCTGGTAATCCACAGCCAAAATCTCTTTTTAGAGTCGGCTTCCTTAGACCACTGCTGGCATCCGCTGTGCTAGACTGAGTTTCCTGGGAAACACACTGAAATGTAGATTTATGTGCAGGAAGCTCTTTGGGGGAGTGCCCTCTGCATCAGTATCCATGGGAGAGAGAAGCTGAACTGCGATGTATCAATAGTTACAACAAAGGCCTCGGTTGATTCTATAGGCAGCTCCCGAGGTAGGATGGGTCTGGGCATTCATACCCCTACACTGGTCAGTCATTGGATGAGGGCTATCATTTGTCTCTAGGGGAGGGGCTGAGGCAACTGTCTTCAGCTGAAAGCAATGCCTGGAGAGGGACTCAGCTGAAAGCCATCAGCTACCAACACTCCTAGCAGCTGGGGAAACGAGTGCCTCGGCTAGAAAGAGGATCTGGATGACGTGCCACAGCCTCAGCTACGATGCGCTGGATGTTGTTTCAGGTGTTGAGATACAGCAGGGAGTATAGCAGGCAAAAACCTGTGTTTTTTTCTATATTTTAAATGGAGTACACAAGGAAGGCATCACTGTGCAGGCAAAATTGAACAAAGACTTGAAGGAACAGAGGAAACAAGGTATGTAGATATTTGGGGCCGCGTGTTCCAAGCAGAGGCAGCAGCAAGTGCAAAGCCTGGCTTGAAGAGGGAGTGTCCCTGGGTGTTCAGGAACATGAGGAAGCCAGAGTGAGAAAAAGGGAGAGTAATAATTGTTGAGGTCAGAGAAATTGGGAGTGAAGGAAGGGGGCAAATTGTAATAAGCTCTGAAGGCCATTGCAAGGGTTTTTGGCTTTTACTCTGAGTAAAAATGGAAAGCCATTTGGAGAGTTTGGAGCAGAGGAGAAACATGACGTATTTTAAAAGGATTGCTCTGGCTGTATGTTGAAGGAGGTACAAGGATGAAAACAGGCAGGCCAGTTAGGAGGCTTTTGCAATTATTCATGCCAAGAATAATGAAGAGTTGCGGACAAGGGCGGGTAAGAGTGAGGGTGGTGAGAAGTGGCTGGATTCTGGATATAACTTGAAAAGTTGAGCTCAAAATCCATCTGCTGATGGACTGAATGTGAGTTTGAGAGAGAGAGAGAGATATAGGACAAAGATGACTTCTAGATTTGAGGCTCAAGCAGCTGAACGGATGGGGTTGCCGTTAACAGAAATGGGGAAGACAGCAGGTAGAGCAGGTTTGAAGGAGTTGATCAAGAGTTCAGTCTTAGGCGTTCTGAGTTAAGTGTTTATTAGCAAAATGGAGATGTCAAGTGGACAGGTGATGTATCAGTCTGTAGTTCAGGAGAGAGATCTGGAGAGACAGACAAGATGTCATCATCCTAGAGATGGAATTTAATGATGTGACTAAATGAGATCAACAGAGAAATGAGAGTAGAGGAGAGATTCAAGGACCGAGCCTTGGATGCTCTAATGTTAAGAGTTTAGGAAGATGAAAAGAAACAAGCAAAGTGAACTAAGAAAGAGTAACCAGTGAGGTTGGGGCAGGAGAAGTGTGGTGTCCTGGAAGCCAAGGAGGAAATGTTTCAAGGAGGAGGGAGTGATCTACCGTTTCAAACGCTACTGATAGCTGAGTGAAAGGAGCAATGTTTTGGTAAATCAGCGCTGGCGTGGATTTGATAGAGGATGGAAGGAAAGCAATTGGAGACAATGAATACAAACAACTCTTCTTCAAGAAATTTTTGTTGATCTGTTTTGCGGTGGGGAAAACTGGATTCAAGACAGAGTTTTAAGATGGGAGAAATAATGTTTGTACACTGATGGGAAAGATCCAATAGAGAGGGGACATTTGATATTCAAGAGGAGAGGATTACTGGAGTGAAGACCTGATGTGGATGAGAGAGGATGGGGTCAGGTGTCTGAGTGCAAGCGTTGGTCTCTGAAAAGAGTGCTCATAGTTCATCTATAGTAACGGGAGGAGAGGCAAAGAATATGGCACAAAAGCTGGAAGGTGGGTAGATGGGTGGGGGGTGGGTAATTTTGGAAGTTCTCTTGATTGCTTCTGTTTTCCTCAGCTGAAAGTGAGAATTAGGAAGAAGTGTTGGAGGTTTAGGGAAGAGATGAGAAGGTTTCTAGGCCTGAGATAAGTACCCAGTTGAAGTTTGCAGTCATGAATTTCAAGTGAGTAGTCATCAAGGTGTGTGTTGTTCTTTAGCCATATATAGCTGCCTGGGTACAGGCGTCAAGAGGTAGAGAGGTGAATGTAACTTAGGTTGGCACTCAGCCAAGCAAATGCAGACTGGAGAGGGGGTCAAGGGAGCTGAGAGTAGACTTGAGGGACCCACACACCTGTGTTAGTGCTAATTATCCTGTTACCTCAGCTAGGCATCTATGCCTATAAAAATTATACCCGGCTTATACATCTTGCAGAGATTGAGAATAACTGAATCCCGTTCAGGGTAGGGTGCTAGAGCCATAAATTTTGGTAGCTGTAGGGATGGCAAGATAATATAGTCCCTAGAGGTGTCTCCACTTTGGCTTTCCCAGTTCAAGTCTTCCTGGGAGGCACAGCAGGGTGACCCATCCTGTTCTTCCAGGAGGATTCCTGTGCCTCTTTTGCCTGCAAATCCTCCCAACAATCCCTATCCCTTGGTCTTTGTTCCACATAGCTGAGAGGGCCTAAGAGAGACGTTTCAGTGCCCCTATTGTAAAATTAGTAATATTGGTAGTTGTATAGTTTTCTATTGTTTTTTAGAGAATACATGTTTTCTTTTTTTTTTTTTTTTTTTTTTTTTTTTTATAAATTTATTTATTTATTTATTTATTTTTAGCTGTGTTGGGTCTTCGTTTCTGTGCGAGGGCTTTCTCCAGTTGCGGCAAGCGGGTGCCATTCTTCATCGCGGTGCGCGGGCCTCTCACTATCGCGGCCTCTCTTGTTGCGGAGCACGGGCTCCAGACGCGCAGGCTCAGTAGTTGTGGCTCACGGGCCTAGTCGCTCCATGGCATGTGGGATCTTCCCAGACCAGGGCTCGAACCCGTGTCCCCTGCATTGACAGGCAGATTCTCAACCACTGCGCCACCAGGGAAGCCCCAATGTTTTCATTTTATTCTATTTTGTGAGTGGAAAACCGCAGTCATTAAATATGTGAACTTTGGTGTCAGGTGAAACATGTTTTGAAGCCCAGCTTTTTTTTTTTAACATCTTTATTGGAGTATAATTGCTTTACAATGTTGTGTTAGTTTCTGCTGTATAACAAAGTGAATCAGCTATATGTATACATATATCCCCATATCCCCTCCCTCTTGTGTCTCCCTCCCATCCTCCCTATCCCACCCCTCTAGGTGGTCACAAAGCACCGAGCTGATCTCCCTGTGTTATGCAGCTACTTCCCACTAGCTATCTGTTTTACATTTGGTAGTGTACATATGTCAGTGCTACTCTCTCACGCAGTCCCAGCTCACCCTGCCCCCTCCCCGTGTCCTCAAGTCCATTCTCTACGTCTGCGTCTTTATTCTGGTCCTGCCCCTCATGAACCCCAGCTTTAACACATGTTATCTCACAAGTAGCAGCTAACTTCTAATGTGATTTCATTATAGTTAATGGAGAGAAATACAGACTCTCTTACCGCCAAACTCCTCCATTAGGGCTTCTTCTTACACATCTGAAGTGTCAACTTCATGTTTGGATGTCAGGGTTCAGAAACATGTTTTCGATTTGTATGGAATATCATAAAGGATGGCTAGCATAAGAGGTAGGGGTTTGTCCAGGTTTGTATTGCTGTTAATCATTCAGATATACCTGATGACAGCAAACTTCCCAAGGGTTCCTACTTAAGAGCTCAGACTTTGTTCTCCAAAGTCACTGGGCCAAAACAACAACAAACAAACGCAAAACAAACCAATAATTGTTTCTGACATATTCAAACACCATAGAGAAATTTGATTATGTTAGACTTTGGTAATCACATGGCTAAAGGAAACAGATGGGAACACAATGCTATTGCAGTTTCTGATTCAATTTAAGTAATTGTTGGCTTCCCACTAGGAACTCAACACTGTGCCAAACCTGGGTTAGGAGGGAGGGAAAAAATAGGGCTCTTGGGCTTCCCTGGTGGCGCAGTGGTTAAGAATCTGCCTGCCAGTGCAGGGGACACAGGTTCAAGCCCTGGTCCGGGAAGATCCGCATGACGCGGAACAACTAAGCCCATGCGCCACAGCTACTGAGCCTGTGCTCTAGAGCCTGCAAGCCACAACTACTGAGCCTGCATGCCTAGAGCCCGTGCTCTGCAACAAGACAAGCCACCCCAATGAGAAGCCCGTGCACCGCAACAAAGAGTAGCCCCCGCTCACCACAACTAGAGAAAGTCTGCGCACAGCAATGAAGAACCGACACAGCCAAAAATAAATAAATTAAATAAATAAATTTTAAAAAAAATAGGGCTCCTACTTTCAAAAAGTATATAATTGTGTTTGTGAGGAAAAGGCTTACATTCATGGTATTACATCAAGGGCAGTATACACACATATTCATATTCATCCTGGGCTAAATGTATATATATATATGTGTGTGTGTGTGTGTATATATATAAACATGAATTTAAACATTTTAAAAGCCCAAAAAAGGTTAAATTAGGGATTTTTGCAAATATTTTCTCAATCCTCACAACTGCCCTTGTAGAGAGTATTACTTCTTTTTGTAATTGAAGTATAGTTGATTTACAATGTTGTGTTAATTTCTGCTGTACAGCAAAGTGATTCAATTATATATATATATATATATATACATTCTTTAAAAATTCTTTTCCATTATGGTTTATCACAGGATATTGAATATAGTTCCCTGTGCTATACAGTAGGACCTTGTTTTTTATCCATTCTATATATAATGGTTTACATCTGCTAATCCCAAACTGCCACTCCATCCCTCCCCCACTCCCCCTTCACTGGCAACCACAAGTCTGTTCTCTATGTCTGTGAGTCTGTTTCTGTTTCATAGGTAGGTTCATTTGTGTCATATTTTAGATTCTACATGTAAGCGATATCATATGGTATTTGTCTTTTTCGTTCTGACTGACTTAGTATGATAATCTCTAAGTCCATCCATGTTGCTGCAAATGGCATCATTTCATTCTTTTCTATGGCTGAGTAGTATTCCATTGTGTGTGTGTGTGTGTGTGTGTGTGTATACACCACATCTTCTTCTTTATCCATTCCTCTGTTGATGGACATTTAGGTTGTTTTCATGTCTTGGCTATTGTGAATAGTGCTGCTATGAGTATTACTCCTCTTTTACAGGTAGGAAAACCGAGGCTTATAGAAGTTAAATTACTTGCCCAAGATCATGCAGCTCAAAAGTGAGAGTCATGAAATCAATCAATACCTTTTATTTCAAAGTCAAAGCACCTGCCACCTCAGCAGAAGTGCTGAGTCATCAGGAAGGAGTGGGATCAATTATTATGATGGTGCTGGGAGGAGGGCTGTACATGAATTAGCTTTTTTTTTTTTTTTAAGCTAAGACACTATGTACATTTATTTATTTTTTTGTTTTCTTTTGTTTTTTTTTTTTGTTTTTTCATAAACTTAATTTTTTAGAGTAGTTTTAGATTTACAGAAAATTTTCAAATGATAGTACAGAGAATTCCCATTAACCCCAGTCTCAGTTTGCCTTATTATTAACATTAAAATGTAGTCAGTAGTAACAGGTCATGCTTTCCAGCCTCTTTCTGTGCTTCCTCGTTGCTCATGTCGCCAAAGGCTCTTCCCCTGCTTTGCGCTCAAGACCCATCTCCCCCCTTGCAACATCTCTGGGGATTTCTCATCAAGGTCAATTCTGCAGGGAAAATCTGTGTCAGCTGCTACCTTATTTATTTATTTAGTTGCACTGGGTCTTAGTTGCAACAGGTGGACTCCTTAGTTGCAGATTGCGGGCTCCTTAGCTCCAGCATGTGAACTGTTAGTTGCGGCATGCATGTGGGATCTAGTTGCCTGACCAGGGATCGAACCCAGGCCCTCTGCCTTGGGAGCTCGGAGTCTTAACCACTGTGCCACTAGGGAAGTCCCAGCTGCTACCTTTGAAGGGCACAGATCAATCCATTAACTCAAGCTCTTGAGAGAGATTGACTACAGGAGGATTAAAAAAGTCTGGGAGGCAGTTGGCAGCAGTAGTGGTGGTTTTGGACTTTTCCTTCTCTGAGACGGTGGAGTAACTTGACGTGTGGGAACAGAGACCGCACAGAATAAGGGCATTTCTTTAAAGACCATGAGCTGAGGTGTGGAAAGGGTCACATCCTGAGCTGATCTGGAATCAAAAGGTGAGTCAGTTGGGCTTCCTCCTAAGAACAAACCTTTCCAGCCAGCAGACCAGGCTGGTGAGCTCAGGCCATTGCAACTCATGTTCTGAGAACGGCTATGTCACCTCGTGAGTGTGACCAGGTGTCCAGGAATGAAGACTCATCCCTTACTCCTTTGGAAATGGCTTGGCACCGAGGCAGAACTGGAGGGTCTCTTGACTCTGTACTGGAGTCTTTGAAGCCAGACAGACGTAGGCTGAGATTCCAGCTCTATGCCCCCTGGGGAAGCTACCTAATTTCTCTGCTGCTCAGTTTCCCCATTGGCTCAATGGGGATCATAATAACTTACCTTGCAGAGTTACTGTGGTTACCAGACAGAATACTGTAAAAGGACACCCCACATCCGACACTAAAGAGGTCCCACTGCTGCTGTGTTTCTTCTCAATATCAAGCCTCCAGTGTCTC
Organism: Balaenoptera ricei; assembly: GCF_028023285.1. Classification (NCBI taxonomy): domain Eukaryota; kingdom Metazoa; phylum Chordata; class Mammalia; order Artiodactyla; family Balaenopteridae; genus Balaenoptera; species Balaenoptera ricei. The sequence continues at coordinate 133,689,176 of NC_082639.1, forward strand.
TGCCAGGTGCATATCTGAATAAGTAGCCTTGTCAATCCTATGTCCCTTTCCCGTTCTTTAGAAGGTAAGTGCTCCAGGAAGCGGGCGGCTCTGCGTCTGTGTCAGTGATGCCAAACAGCCCTGTGAGAGAAGGGCTCCAAGGAAGTGGCACTCGTTAGCAGGGAAGCAGCACCGACAGGGCCCAGCTGTGCAACCTGGGGAGAGACAGTTCACCTCTCTGGGCCTCCGTTTCCTCCGCTGTTCCCTGGGGGAAACCATAGCTGCCCTTGGTTTCCATATCACAAGATTGGGTTAATAATACCTGCTCTATCTAAGGTGGGGAGGACCTTGCTCTTCCCCCCCAGCGGGTATTTGAATGTCTGCCTCACGACAGGGGTGGGGCTGGGGAATGGGGGAAGGGGGGCGGGCTGTAAGGAGGACCCGCTGAGAACATGGCAGCGAAAGTCCTCTGCAAACCGTGCCCTGTTGGACCCAGGCAGACCAGTCCCAACCCCTGAAGCGTGTTTGCTGGTGCTTTTGTTTTAGATTCACAGGTGCGGTGAATCTAAACCCTCTGAGTGCAAGGCCATGGCAGAGAAAGGCTCCGTGGGCAACAGCATTAACCTCCCCTACAGAGACCTGGTCTCCGAGGTGACCAGGCGCCGAATCACCATGACCATGAGGTATTTCCGGGGTCTCTGGTGGGGGTTAGGATGGAACATAAATGCTGATCCTCACCAAGTGCCCTAAAATGCCTCCAGACGCTGGTTTATGTAAATGTATTCATCCATTGCAGCAAGGCAGATTTTACAGATGAGAAAACACTTTGTCACCCACCGTGGGAAACAGAACCTTGTCACGTGATCCTTCAGTAGGCAATGATAAGGGCGCTGGGATGAACTTCAGGTCAGTGGCTCTTGACTGGGGCGTGAGGGTCACTTTGATACTCAGCTGGAAGCTATGACGTACCCTCTCAGTATAAACATGCATGACTTTGCAAAGTTTGGGAACAGCATGGATTCCCCGAAGCTTGTCCTCATTCCCAGCTAGGCTGTAAGCTCCCTGCAAGGACTGCTCTTGTCCTTCATGACTCTGCACCTGGTGCCCAGGACTGTGCTAGCATGCCCTTAGAAAGGGGAGGCCTCAACAGCTTATCTGGCGGGAAGGAGAGGGTTTGCCTGCCTTTGCGTAGTTAGCTGCCTGAGCTGCATGCTGGAGTTCTCAAACAAGTCCACTCACTGCCTGATACCTTCCCCTGATTGTAGGCTCAGTGGATAAAATACAGGATGCCCAGTTAAATTTGAACTTTAGATGAACAACAAAAAGGGGTTTTTTTTGGCCTAAGTAAGTCTGTGTGATATTTGAGATATACTTACAGTAAAAAAAAAAAGTTGTTTATCTGAAATTCAAATTTAACTGGGCACCCTGTATTTTCCTTTGCTAAATCTGGCAAGCCTACGATGGCCACTGTGGGATGTTCTGTGCTCCCTCTGGTCTGAGATCCCCAGATCCAGTCAGGTGCCCAAGACATCTCATATATAAAGGTATATAAGGAAAACATTAGGACTCCAATTCATATGAAAACCGAGCTCTATTGAAATTGATGTTTGGTTGGATGCTGCACCTTTCCTGCGTGTCAGGAGGTCGTGTGTAGACTGAGACTTTCCAGATGGGAGGACGGGAGCTGCAAAGCTGGAGGAAGGCCAGCTTCACTGGACTGCTTCACTCACTCGCAGCAAATGCCAACATGTTGCAGTTTGTCTGTGTGGGTTAAGTGGACTTATAAGTTATTGTGTTTAGTCTTAATGAACGCAACCCTCAACAGAGAAAAGTGACCTAACAAATTTCTGCCAAGAAACCTGGGTTGAAGTCATTCTAATAATGCAGATATGAGTAAACAACAATTGGCAGAGCTGACACTTTTGGTCTGAGTTCTGCGGGTATAGTACGAGCTTAAAAATAATGATTTTATGAAACCTGACAAGTTGGCCCAAAATAAAAATTATTGATTTGAAATAGGGACTTCCGTCCAGTTTGTTCACAGTGCTTCTTGACTTTAGAGTTTGTTGGGATGTAAGATATTAGTGAATTGATTTTAAAAATTATGTACAATTTCTTAGTTAACATAGGTATGGAGTTTTAAACCTGTACAGATGGGGCTGCATGGCAAATTTGACACCACTGGTTAGACTGTGGAGTGGGCATTGTCTCCAGGGTGCTGTGGTCACTATGTTCTAACATCCACTCAGGAAGGAAGAGATCCCACAGTTCTGGGGCCTCTGCTAGCTTCCTTCCCTGTTAGCCCCTCCCCATTCCCCCACATCCCCGCGGCAACGTTAGGGATCAGCTCTGACTGGGAGATGCGGCAGTGAATTTGTGATTAGGAAATCTGAGTTTGGATTCCAGTTCTGTATTTTACTGGCCATATGACCCGGGTAAATCGCCTTCTGTCTCAGCTTCCTCAGCTGAAAAACTTAACAGGAGTGAGCTGTCGTTGAGAATCTGAATGTAGTTAGTTTCTAGTTAATTTCCAAGTCCCTAGACCAGAGTAGTAGGTGTTCATTCAGCGAACAGTTAATTCTGAATCTCTAATCACTTGACTGGCTAGTCCTATTCCCTTGAAGGCAGGGTTTGCCCAGACCTGAGTAGAATGGAGATGCCTGGTGCATTCTAGCAGAAGGGAAGGAGAACCTGGCAGGCTGGAGGTGGGAACAGGGGGGCAGGGGGTGACTAGGCAGAAAGGAGAGCTGAAGTGAGCCTAGGCTGAACTAGCCAGAGAATAGCTGGTATGCAAATAAAACATTGAGAGAGAGAGAGTCTGCCCTGGGCTGAAACTACAGACAGCTGGCTGGTAGGGGTGGACCCCAGCTACATTGGTTCCATGGGACCAGTGGAGATGGTTAAATTGTCTCTGAGAAGAGCTGACACACGAAGTGTGAATAGAGTGTATCTTATCTTTGCCAGGTGATGGCTCTGTAAACGTGGGTAGGTGAGTCAGGATGTCCTCCAAAATGCTGTATGCTCTTTAGGTGCTGGGATCTGGGGGTTCTTTTTAAAAATCCCATCTTTAAATGACATTCAGTGTGCCTTTCTTCCCAGAGAAGAGAGATTTACCAAGAAAAGTGATGAAACCGGGGAGATACCCTCAGATATGGATTTGGGACAAGCTCGTCCTCCTAGTACAGCTGGCTCCGAAGTACCCCCAGCCCCACCTCCTTCTCCAACTGAAGACTCCAAAGTTTCCTTCTTAAGCACCTAAAACATCAGTCATTTTGAACTAGACTTTGACAGAAAACTCCAAAAAACAGTTTCCGTGAAGTCACTGGGGCTGGCTTTGAAGACTCTCTTGGAAAATCTTTGTTCTTTCTTTCCTAGTTTTCTTCTCCTACAGCCACTGTTGAGCATTGTTTATCCTTACTCATGCACTTAGATTAATCTTTGGTTTCTCAAGCCAAGTCTCTGACGTCTCTGTTTGGTCTTTAATTTATGCCACACTGTAGAACACTTATGGTAGTCAGTTGTATTTGAATTAAAAAAAAAAATTATCAGGCCTCAGTGTTTGTTACTAAACCTGGATGAGTGAAAATCTGAATTTAAAGATCTGAGCTCCAGAGAACCCTGAGGGGTTTGGGTTTTCAAACCTTAGCCTGGGACGTGACAGTTTTGTGGTCTTTTGTGGCATCTCCTGGGCTCGGACTGGGCTGCATTTCACATTTATGGACGACATTTTCAAAGTTTGTTTCTTGGAGATTTAAGTGAATTTCAAACTCTAACAGAAGAAACAACTTGAAAAGCAGCCAAGTGCAGAGTGGCCTAGTTAGGGACCCACAGGACTCTTCTGAAGGGTCAGAAAGCATCAAAGAGGTGATAATTCAAATCCACTTCTGGGAAATGTCCTTAGCTGCCATTGGGGAGGGGGGAAATTTCCTCCTCTATTCCTCTTGAGTTCTGGTGGTTGGACTAATAGCAAAATTGACCCAAGACAGATGAACAGGAGAAAGAGAAACAAATTTTAATTCATGTGCATGGAGGTCTCATGGAATTGGGACCAAAGAAGTGGCCAAATCAGGCAGTTTTTATACTTTTTAGACAAGGAAACAATACGTTTGTGAGGAATAAGTAGGACAAAGAAATTTAGGTTTTGGGGTGCTCAATTAATGAAGAATCTAAACAGAGTTTGGGCTTGGAGTAGTAAATAAAAGAAGTAACAAGATTTGTTTACACAGGCTTCTCAACCCAAATTCTCTCTCTGACCATAAGTGTGTCCGATCATGTGAGAGATTTATTTCCTACTTTTAGGGTCAGACACAAAGGAGGGTCAGAGTATTCCTCTTGCATTGGCCGTTTCTTAAGTAACTTACTTAAGATAATCCATACACCATTGAGGCACATTTTGGGGTGGTCTGCCCTGGCCCCCAACAGGGCCATCTTTTATTGCATTCACTTCTTCAGAGTCCTTGTGGGCGTTCTCCCTCCAAGCCCACCCTTATGTGTGCTCAGATCCCCTCCCCACATAGCCAGCGGGCTGTGCTGCTGATGTGGAAGTCAGGTTCCTTCCTGTGGTCTGCTGCCGCAGCAGTGAAGCAGGGGGAGCGTGCCTGGAGCACCTGTCATCGTCAGCTGGGGGCTCAACACACACATGACCTCATCCTCGGATGAGAGAACAAACCTGTACTGTCCAATAGGGTAGCCACTAGCCACATGTGGCTACTTAAACATAAATTCATCAAAATTAAATATAAAATTCAGTTCCTTGCACTAGCCACATGTCAAGTGCTCAATAGCTACATGTGGCTGGCGGCTACCATACTGGGTGTTACAGATACAGAGCATGACTGTCGTTACAGAAAATTCTATTACCGCTGGAACAGAGGTTAAGTGACTAGTCTAGGGTCACACAGCCAGTTAAGCATAGAATCAAGGAGGGAAAATGGTGGGAAGGGGTACCCCTTGAGGTAGTTTTATTTCTGATTGTTTCTGGGCAAGTTCCAGGATATTTTTTCTGTTTATTCATGTGTTCAAAATATTAAGTACCTACTGTGTGAGCTGGACACTGTTCTAGGGACATATTATTTTTTATTATCTTTTTATTTTTTTGGCTTTGTTAAATCTTGGTCATGAGTCAATTTATTTATTTATTTGTTTATTTTTAACATCTTTATTGGAGTATAATTGCTTTACAATGGTGTGTTAGTTTCTGCTTTATAACAAAGTGAATCAGTTATACATATACTTATGTCCCCATATCTCTTCCCTCTTGCATCTCCCTCCCTACCACCCTCCTTATCCCACCCCTCTAGGTGGTCACAAAGCCCCGAGCTGATCTCCCTGTGCTATGTGGCTGCTTCCCACTAGCTATCTATTTTACGTTTGGTAGTGTACATATGTCCATGCCACTCTCTCACTTTGTCCCAGCTTACCCTTCCCCCTCCCCGTATCCTCAAGTCCATTCTCTAGTAGGTCTGCATCTTTATTCCCATCTTGCCCCTAGATTCTTCTGATCTTTTTTTTCTTTTTTTTTAGATTCCATATATATGTGTTAGCATACGGTATTTATTTTTCTCTTTCTGATTTACTTCACTCTGTATGACAGTCTCTAGGTCCATCCACCTCACTACAAATAACTCAGTTTTGTTCCTTTTTATGGCTGAGTAATATTCCATTGTATATATGTGCCACATCTTCTTTATCCGTTCATCTGTTGATAGACACTTAGGTTGCTTCCATGTCCTGGCTACTGTAAATAGAGCTGCAATGAACATTTTTGTACATGACTCTTTTTGAATTATGGTTTTCTCAGGGTATATGCCCAGTAGTGGGATTGCTGGGTCGTATGGTAGTTCTATTTTTAGTTTTTTAAGGAACCTCCACACTGTTCTCCATAGTGGCTGTATCAATTTACATTCCCACCAACAGTGCAAGAGGGTTTAGGGACATATTACTGAACAAAACAATCGCTGCCCCCATGGAATTTACACTCCAGTGGGGGAAGACTGAGAAAAGGTGTATATAATTTAAAAACAACGAATTATATGTTAGGAGATGTTAAATGTAATGGAAAAGACATTTAAAAATAATAAGACAGGGTAAGAGAGATTAGAAGTGGCAGAGGAAGAAGCAGGTGAGTTGCAATTTTAAATAGGGTGGTCTGGGTAGACCTCATTAGGAAGGCGATATTTGAGTAAAACCTTGAAGACAGTGGTGGAGTTAGGTGTGTGGACATCAGAGCAGAGCGAAGAGCCAGTGCAAAGGCTTTAAGACAAAGGTGTATCCAGAGGAGGAGAAGGGGCCAGTGGGGCTTGGCTGGAGTAGAGTGAATCAGGGGCCATTAGTAGATGAAATCACAGGTGGTGGAGGAAGGAGGTAGATCACATGGGGCTGTGTAAGGACTTTGAATGAGCTGGGAAGGCCTGGAGGATGTCCAGAAAAGGAGACACGCGCTCTGCCTGTTTGTGTGGAGGACAGGCTGTACGAGGGGAGGGAACAGAATCATTTCAGAGGCTACTGTAGTAATCCAGGAAAAAGACAATGATAATTTGGACAAGTCATAGTTGGGATGGTGAGAAAGGTGGTCAGATTCTAGATATATATATTTGAAGATAGAACCAATAAAAGTTTCTGATGGATTGGATGAGGGGTTGTGAGAGAGAAGAGTAAAGGATGACCCCAAGATTTTTGGTCTGAGCAACTGGAGGGATGGAGTTTCCATCAGCTTCAAGACGAGTAGATTTGGAGTGTCTGAGGGGGTGGGATGGGAAGACTCAGAAATTCTATTCTTGCTCGCTTGATATGCCTAACAGACATTTAAATGGAGAAGTCAAGTGGGCAAATGAATGTATGAATCTGGAGTTCAGGAGCAGTCTGGGCTGGAGATATAAATTTGAGGCATTGTCAGCATAGAGATGGCATTTAAAGCCATGATGCTGGACGAGATCACCAGATGAATGAGTAGATAAACCCTAAAGTGAGCCCTGGGGTGCTACAATCTTAAGAGATTGGGGCTATGTGATGGTTAATTTTATGTGTCAACTTGGTTGGACCAAGGGGTGCCCAGATTAAACATTATTTCTAGATGCGTCTGTGAGGGTGTGTCTGGATGAGGTTAGCATTTGAATTGGTGGACTCAGTAAAGTAGATCACCCTCCGCAGTAGGGGTGGGCATCATACAATCCATTTAGGGCCTGAAAAGAACAAAAAGGTGGAGGAAGGAGGAGTTCACCCATTTTGCTCCCTGCTGGCCTGTTTGAACTGGGACATGGGTCTTCTACCCTGCTCTGAGATTTACACCATTGGTTCCCCTAGTTTTCAGCCCTTTGAACTTGGACCAGCTTTCCTGGGTCTCCAGCTTGCAGGTGGCAGACAGTGGGACTTCTCCACAATTGCATGAGCCAATTCCTCAAAATAAATCTCTTTTTATATCTGAATCTGTATTTATACTTATATATCTCCTATTGGTTCTATTTCTCTGGAGAACCCTGACTAATACAGACTAAAAGGAAGAACCAGCAGAACAAACAAAGAAAAACCAAGAAGGAGAAATCCATAATGGAGGAGGAGTTTAATGTCCTGGAAGCTAAGTGAAGAGTTTCCTTCTCCCTTCTGTTCCTCCTTCCGTCACCCTCTTCTTCCATCCTGAAGCCAGAAGCAGTAGCTGGCGGAGGGAAAGAAAAGGAAACATGGGCAGGGCTGTGCAAGCAGGGTTGGCCTTACCTATGTGTGTGCTGTGACCACTCATCTCACCACCCAAAAGTGTCTCCTCATCTTCCACTTTTCATTCAACACCTGGCAGCTACATGTCCTCAGAAGGGTGAATGACTTCATGTACTCTGACTTCTGGGTTTTCTAGTTTTTAAGAATTTGCTACCAGTGGAGTAGAGTGGTAATACCCAGTTATGGGCTGAACTGTCTCCCCGCCACTTCATATGTTAAAGTCCTAACCCCCAGTACCTTAGAATGTGACTGTCTTTGGAGCTAGACCTTTAAAGAGGTATTTAAATTTAGGTAAAGAGGTAATTAAATTCCTTAGGTCTGCTTACCTGAGGTTATGGCTTATGAAATTCATACTTGTGACAGCAAATAAGAACCAAAATAGAGCTAGGGTGAAAGAGGGTAAGTTGGAGAAAAGATGAAAAGATTGTTCCAGAAGGACTAAAATCACCAAGAGATGGGCGTAGGAAGGTATGGATTCCACTGTTTGCCTGCTGTCATCGTGGGCAACACCTCAAAACCAGGCATAATCCTCTCAGTTACACACACACACACACAACTTTAGCAGCCTATAATCATACCTCCCAACCCAAAGGAATTATCTGGTGGTTGGAATCTGTTCTCTTCAGCAAAGTATCCCACAAAGTTCAAGGAGAATATTGTGTAAGATTATTTTATTTCACGGGGCAAAGTTGCTGTAATATCCAACTGGATCCCACCTGAAGCATTAGAAGCCAACTATAGTAAACACATTTTATATATGTTCAGCGCTGCCGCAATAGCTGTTCCTCCGCCTTTAGGAGTGCTGCTTGTTATTATAGCTCATGGTAACCAGGCAACATGCAAGAGCAGGCGATGCATGGAACAGGTTCCACGTGGGGAAACATGCTTTTACCAAACTATTCTCCAAACATATGTTATTTAGCCATTGAGGGCCATTTATTAAAAGCTTTGTGGTTTTCATGAAGCAACTACTACGCATTATAGCTTTTGCCTCAAATCACCAGAAAACTTAAACTATTTTGGTTAAATATCCCTTTAAAAGCTGACAGAAGAAAAGAATATCTATTATAACGTGGAACCATCTAAATCCCCAGACTGTTATTCCTGCCCAGTTGGACATGGTGACCATGCACATTCTTCTGGGTTAATGCAAGCTTGGAAAGCCAGAAAAGCTGCATGGGCATGGGCTGGCTGGCTGGCTTTCCCCTCAGGAACCCTGAACATCATTTCCTTCTGCCTTTTCTGCTAGCGCTTGGCGGCTTTTCACATCTGGGAGAGCCTGATGTCATAGGTGACCATGTTGAAGTTGTCCCAGGCAAAGAGCTTCTTCTCCAGGGGGTTGTAGTCGATCATGCTGCTGTATTTGTAGCGGTTCTTGAACGGGACCGCCAGGGCCTTGCTGCTACCGGTGCCGGTGTCGTATGCGAAGTTGACGGTAGCATCAGGCAGTGAATAGCTGCTGATGGTATACAAGGTGCTGCAGATGATGAAGGCGTTGGCGACCGACTGCTTACGGATGTTAGTCTCCCAGGTTTGTTCCAGCTCCAGATTCTCTGGGTTCAGCTTGGAGAGGACAATGGCGCCTTTGGCCGCCTCGGTGCTGTAGATGACCCAGAGGCCTGTCTCATCTACTGCCAGGTCGATGTCTGTGTAGCCGCCCCAGGAATAGGGGAACTGCCCGTGGTAGCCGGCTCCAGGGATTTCCTTCTCAGCCTTCAGCGTCTCGGTGCGCAGCTCGTACCTGATCACCGTTCTGGACTCCTCCCCCTGGAAGTAGAGGCTGCCCCCGTACACCACGGCGCCTGTGCTTTCCAGCGGCCTGGGCAGCACATGCACCTTGGAAGGGTAGCCCCGCAGGAATTGGCTGATGAGGTCATACTCAAAAACCTGGCGGACGTCTGTGCCCACTGTGTCGATTCTCCACGTGGTCTCCTGGGTATAGGGGTAGGCGGCCTTGGGGTCTCTCATCCACACGCCGTACTTGCCCGTGAGTGTTTCAGCTGTTCTCAGAGTGACAGGTTCTCCTACCCAAATGAGTTCTCCACATCCTGGTGAATTAAAACAAACACCAGGTAGCCACCATCTTTCCACAATGTGGAATCATGGCAGAGCCGGTAGAAGTGAGAACCCCAGAGACAGACCGTCTGGGTTTAAACCGGGCTTTGCCACGCATCACCTTATTTTGTCACTTATTGTGACTTTCAATAAGTTACTTTGCTCTCTGAGAGATTCAGTTTTCTGATTTGTAAGGGGAGATAAGAGTAGTGTTTTGGGTAGTAGAGCTGTGGTAAGTTTTAAATGTAATTATACACGTTAAGTGCTCAGTATAGAGTAAATGCCCAGAAAATATTCTGTGATCACTATGTGATATCAAAGTACAGTTGACCCTTGAACAACATGGGTTTAACAGTATGGGTCCACTTATACGTGGATTTTTTTCAATAAATACTTCTACTCGGTATCGGTTGTACAGATGAAGGCTGCACAGGTGGTTTCACACTGTATTTGTAATATTTGACTTAAGCTGGGCATCGTCTCGTGATGTTCATTGCATTACTCTTTATGACTTTCATGTCTGATTTATTTCATTATTATAAAAAATGAGACAATAATCAAGTCATTATAATAATCTCTATAAAACAAGTTTTTCAAGCCCTTCCCCAATGGACCACATACTGCAGCCATCATTTTAATATAATAAAATCTGAATATGATTTTTTAAATGAAGAGTTGGTCGAAAACTTAAATTTGATTGAATCACAGTAAACCTCTGTATTTTAATGGTCATCTCAATTTCCTTACAGAAAGTGGGAACGCTTTGTTGCCCATATCTCAGAGAATCATATTTTGAATATCTCAAAACTCTCCATCCTCATGCCTGCCCTTCTGTACTAGCAATAAGTGTCAACAACATGGAGAGTCACTGTCTCTGAAAGACACAGTCTTTGTCTTAAAGTCAGGCTTTCAGGGAACACCTTACAGAGGGTCAATTGTGCTTTTCCTAAATACCCAAAATTCAGAAAAGATACCTTTAGTAACAGACGCTATGCTGGGATGGTCCATGGTGTCTGTCTGGCCCCAAGATAAAGATATGAAGGATCTACTGAAAAAGTGTTGTTTTTCAGGTGCAATCAATTCTATATGACAACCAAGTGGGTGAAACCAACACATCTCTCATCTTCCCTCGGTGCAGCCCCGTCCCCTTCCCAAGTGTAGGTGATAAGATACAGAGCTTTGCTAGAGAAAGGCTGACTTCCTGCCAGTGTGCCCTGGAAAGGGAGCAGAAAGGGGGTTCTGTTCCTCTTCCCCTTTCCTGCCTCTGCTCCCAGGGAGGTTATTTGTCCACCCCCCCCTCCCCCATAGTGGGCTGAGCAACTCTGAATGCAGAGCTAGACACAGATAAAGACCACCTTGGTACAGAAGAGGAGAAATTTAACTCCATACCAGTGCCTCCCTCTTCACTCCTGGGATGACCAGATGGACTCTCCTTCAAGATTCGGGAAGCAGGAACCTCAGTTAACTCTGACTTCAATTCCTGAAAGTCCACGTTCTCCAAATTCCATTTAGAAACTATAGTAAAAGAAAGAGGCAAAACTGTACTGTGAGGAAAAAGGCCTAAGGATAGACTACGTTGAGAATGGGATTTAAATAGGCTTCCAAAGATATTAGGGTGTTTGAGATTTGTTTTAAGATAATAAATGGGGTTCAGGGAGGGGGAGGGACAATGAAACAAGACTGGGCTGTGCTGACAACTGTTGGAGCTGGGTGATGGATATGTTAGGGTTTGTATTATTCTCTCTACTTCTGTGAATGTTTGAAAAATTCCATAATAAAAAGCTCACAAATAATAAATTGCATAGCAATGTGCCTAGCACAGAGTAGAGTATTCAAAATAAAGTAAGCTTGTACGAAATTAAAATAATTCCCACTAGAAGGTCTGATTTATGAGTAGGTGAGGTGTGATGCAGGGATATTGCGAAAATCCTTAGCATTTTCTGGGATGCCAGAAATTCAACAATTAACAATTCTCTGCCTGACTTAGGTGTGTTTTTCTCCTGTCATAATGCAAATGTTCCCATAAGAAGTAACATATTAAGATTTAACATGCTCAGCTGAAATATTGTCAGATCCCTTTCCAAGACCATTTTAGACAAGGAAGAGAATGTGCAGGATTCCTACAGGAATTTGGGGGACAGTTTGAGCCAAGGAGAAGGGAAGAGGTGCGGATGACATTGGTTAGACGTTAAGTCATCACAGTGTATCGCACATTGCTACTTTGACTTAGGATTATGGCATACAGCAGCCCTTGAATACAAGGAAAAAGCACAGCCACAGGAGCAGCTGTTTTAATAGGCAGGTTGGATTATGGTTCAGGTATGGTGAGGCCAACAGATCAGGAGACAATGGCCATTAAAAAGATAGCTCTTTATACTCACTGATCCCTAGAGGAGGGGGGACACCACCTCATAGAGGGCCACACGGTGAAGCACCAGGGTTCATCAGGAGGGAGGGGGAACATGGGTGAGAGCTTTATTTTGATTTCCAGGGGAAGGAATGAGTGAGGCAGGGTAAGCAGGTTTAGGATTGGCTACTTTGAATAATTTCTGCAGGCTCTGAAGCGTAGGAGCTGTCTCTAGTTGTCTGGTACCTGGCCCCCATTGATCAGGGCAGGGAAATAGTGGCCCTGAGCGTGAGACCCCGATGGAGGAGGGGGTGGGGTGTAGGCTCCGAATTGGTTCATTTGCATATGAAAGGTGTGCTTACAGGTGAGTCATTTACTATCTTTAAGAATTGGCTAACCCTCTGAGGGGCAGTCCCTCCTGTTATCAGCAAGACCCAGGTGTCAAAGCATCAGAATAAAAAGATATGCTTAAAACACTGGCCTTTTCTCTTGCTGAACTTCTCAGGCAGTCTGACCTGGCCCCCAGCCCAGCAGAATAGCAGGGAGGGCAGTCAGGGCAATGCCTGAGGCTGGGCTCCCACCCAGCCCAGAAAGTCAGGAAGACATTCTCTGTCTTTCATCACTTGTTAGCTTAACTCTTCTAAATTTACCTCTCAGGCTATGGAACTCTTAACCCTCCTGGACGTGCCACATTTCATCAATCTTAAGCCACACATTCTTTCACATTTTCACATGTCTGGAATCAAGGTACCCTCTTATAGTTGCTGGTATTCAGCTTAGATGAACTACAGTACTAGAAAAAGCTTCTCCCTGTAAGGAGGTAGGGAAAGCATCCAGCTAAGAAGCCCTAAGGCTTGGGCTGGGCCAGGGTGCTGGGGGGTGGCCTTCAGGTGTATCTCCTCCACCTCCGCTCCCGATCCCACAGTAGTCTCCACCCCTGCCTTTCATGCAGCTGTTCAGCTGGCCTCCAGGAGAGTGTGACTGCCCTGGAGGGGGTGCGTGCTCACACCCTGGGACGTTCCTCAGTCTAGACGGGGCCGGGTGACCAGTTATGAACTCTAAGCCAAAACGTGTAGCCAACTGAGGTCATCCTAGATATGCACTCCAAACTCCAGGGGTAATTGGGAGTACCCCTAGGGATGTGGAAGGTCTTCAGTGTCCGCAGCCTTGGGAAGCTGTTTATCCATCCTGTCAGCCAGCCCCTCTGGAACACCTATTAAGTGTAAGACTAGATGCGGAGAAAAAAAGGCGAATAAGTTACAGTTGGTCCATGGTTCCCTTTAGGAATGGATAATCTGGCAAAGTCCTCTTGGCCAGGAAGTAACATGGGTTCATTCCAGGCTACTTTGGGAACCAGGATCGGTTGGACCATCCAAATGGTTGCTGGAAAGTCCTGGGAAGTTAATTTGGTGCCTTGAATCTCCTTCTCCCTGTCTGGAGGGCTGTGGAGATGAGGAAACTCCTCTGTTCTTCCCTCTAAAAATTGCCTTGACCTAGGAGGGTACCCAAGGCAGAGGCCGATCTACTAGGTCAGAGGTAGGTTCCCTAGACCAGACCAGTCTGGGACCTGCGTGGGCAGCGTGGGAGAGGAACGGGGTGCCCAAGGTCCCCTGTTCTTCTGTGCTGCCAGGAATAGGTAAGTGTGAGGAAGCCCCTTCCTTTACGAGGGGCTGACAGAGCTGTCTTCAACCGTCCCTGCCTCCTGAAGCCAGGTCTCTGCCTTCTGTCTGCCTCTCCCAACCACTTGACGTGTCTCTTAGGCCTAAAACACAAGGAGAGAGCCCTGACTCCTGGCTGTCTGAAGGCAACCCCACCCACCCCCGCCTTGCCTACCCAACCTCTGACACTGAGCAGAGGCTCATGCAATGTGGCCGTTTCTCAAAGTCATGTCACTGAACGAGTTCCCTGAGGTGAGTTGTTTTCCTTTCCTTTGTACCTTTCCTTAGTTAGTTTCAGGGAACTAAGATGCCACATGCTGGTGTGGAAATGCCCTCTCGGGAATTCCCTGGTGGTCCAGTGGTTAAGACTCTGCACTTTCAATGCAGGAGGCCCAGGTTTGATCCCTGGTCGGGGAACTAAGATCCCCGCAAGCCACATGGTGCAGCCAAAAGAAAAAAGAAGAAAGAAAGGAAAGTGCCCTCTTTAGCCACAGGGAATAAAAAAAAAAGTGAGGGGGAAACAAACCCAAACAGGCATTTTCTCAGGTAACTTCATTGAAGACATCTAAAGTACTGGCACTGAAATACTGAAAAACAGCTTCTTTGTGAAAAGAGATGATTAACAGGTATTTATGGCTCTTTCTACATTTCAAAGCAGTTTTATATAAATTATTTATGTGATCTGGTGCCTTCACAAGTTTTAGAGAAATAGAATAAAACTTTAGAACTGCAGTCTGCCCCTAATTTAACTATTGCCACCACTTACTAAGTGCCTCCTGTGAGCCAGGTCCTGTGCTAGGCTTTTGCTATCATTACCTCTATTCCACATAACAGTCCTAAGAGGCAACGTTATGATCTTCGTTTTGCAGAAGAGGAAACCGAGGCTCAGAGAGGTTAAGTTACTTGCCCAAGGTCACACAGCTGGTAAGTGATGGGACTAGGACTTGAACCCACGTGTGCCACAGTCATGGCAGTTGTGAACCTTTCCACCCTGTGGTGGGGATGTGGGTGAGTTATAAATGTACTGCCCGTCAGTGCTGAATGCACCCTTCCATAGATGCTCTCTCAAAAAAAGAGACATTTCTCCTTTAAAGTGAGTATGATGTTAGGCTTTCTCAGTAGAGGGCGCTAGAGGGACAGAGTGGGGGGTGCCAGTCTCCTGCAGTGTCCCGCAGGGGCTGGGCTGGCAGCAGCAGTGTGAGGACATCTGGTGGAGCTCTGCCTCAGGCACTTGCCAAGGACGTGGTTCTTCTGTGACCTCGCAGCCTCAGCCTGGCCATGACGTTTCCACGACCCTCTCAACACCGCACCCAGAGTCCTTGCATGGGGACCCCCGTGCTCTGCAGACCTCTGCAAGCCCCTACGCTGGCTCTGCAGGGCTCCTGCAGCCTTTCCCAGACTCAAGAGGTGTCCATTCCACCTCCAGCCTGGGCTAACCGGCCAGCGTCTCTGCTGTCTGATGGGCTCAACCCCACCTTCCTCAATGATGTCGGAACCCATTCCAAGTTTGTCCTTCCTCTGTACCCTCCCTCAGCCCTAGGGTGCCATGTGGGGCTTATTTTATCTCATAGTTGCTATTTCATCAGTTAATTCTTTATATTGAACATCCCTGACTTAACCTGCTATGTGGTATCTGTCTCCTGCTTGAACTG
Source organism: Balaenoptera ricei (assembly GCF_028023285.1). NCBI lineage: Eukaryota > Metazoa > Chordata > Mammalia > Artiodactyla > Balaenopteridae > Balaenoptera > Balaenoptera ricei. Next base: position 133,704,577 of record NC_082639.1, read on the forward strand.
AGACTGCTACCAGAGGCTCTACACTGCTCGGCACTTTAGGGGGTGACCCACTCCTGGAGCTGACTCCGATTCCAGTGGGTGGCTCATGCACACACAGCTCCCAGGCGGTTTACCCAGAGAGACGTCTTCCCGTCAGCTCTTCCTCCCCTACACGTGCCTGGCTGGTGCCCAGTTCCTTTCCTGGTCCCACCAAGGTCCTCAGGGCTCTAACCAGGGGGTCTTTCTCCCTGGCCCCCTAACCCCCAAACCCTTTGCAAGAACCACACCTCATGTGCTTTCTTTGGAGTAAACAAGAATCACAATAAAACATAAGGTCAGGGAATGGCTTCCGAATGACTGTAAGGCCAGTTCTCAGTTGGCAGGTGGGATGGTTAGATTGCAAATCTGCTGGGTGCTGCTTGGCTGTGTCAGCCAGGAACACCTGGCAACGGTCAGATTCCCAGAGTAGAGTCGCCTGGCGTGAGAAGCAAAGCCTGTGGGAGAGGATGCAGAGCCCAAAGGCAGGGAAGCCGTTGCGTGAAGGGGCCTGGCCGCGCCAGAAGTCATAGTTTCCTAATTCAGTCCTGCCATGTACCAGCTGTGTGACTTTGGGCAATTACTCAATTTCTCTGAGCCTCAGAATTCTTAGCTCAAACTATAAATGAAATGATCCTCAGTAAAAATGTAACAAAACTAAAATTTCTCTGGAATGTTTCAAAATCACTCAAATTTCATTCTGAACGTGGGAGAAAAACAAAAAGAGGTTATGAAAAGATTAAGGACTGTATTGTGTCAGACAGCTAAAAATTTTTAGGGCTTTTGTTTGTTTCTATGAAAATTCAGTCCTTCTGCGGTTGAGAAGTTCATGTCTATTACAAAATTTTGGAAATATTTTCTTCATGCTCTGTCCTATTTATATACTTATATTTAGATATATAAGCAAATGACATTGTAATGATTTTTGTAGTTATTTTCTATCACTGCCTGAAAAGTTAGGTCAGTATTATATACATGAAGAGGATGAAGAAAAAGAAGGGTGCCAACATAATCACAGGTTGTCATGAATACTCTAGAAGGTGAAGATTAGCTAGCAGACTACTGTCCTGGGTGCTGCTCTAACATATACTGAATCAATGCGTGTCACAGAAATGATATGTACACGTCGACATTTTGATCTATAAATGACTTTTTTTTTCTTTTTTTTTGGCTGCACTGGGTCTTCGTTGCTGTGCGCGGGCTTTCTCTAGTTGTGGTGAGCGGGGGCTACTCTTCATTGCAGTGCGCAGGCTTCTCATTGCAGTGGCTTCTCTTGTTGCAGAGCACAGGGGCTCTAGGCACGCAGGCTTCAGTAGTTGCAGCACGCGGGCTCAGTAGTTGCAGCACGCGGGCTCAGTAGTTGCGGCACGTGGGCCCAGTAGTTGTGGCGTGCAGGCTCTAGAGCACGCGGGCTTCAGTAGTTGTGGCGCACAGGCTTAGTTGCTCCACGGCATGTGGAATCTTCCCAGACCAGGGATCGAACCCCTGTCTCCTGCTTTGGCAGATGAATTCTTAACCACTGCGCCACCAGGGAAGTCCCTATAAATGACATTTTTAAACAATAGTGGAGCTCAAGCAAAAGAAGCCCTTCGTAGCTATAATCCATTTACTGGGTGGTCACTCTGTGCCAGGCACTGTGCTGGATGCTTTCCTGCGTTACTTCTAATTGGGGGGATTATTCTCCCCATCCTATGGGTGAGGAAGTGAAATCTGCAGCACTTGTGTTGAGCAACTCTGGTGCCCCTCCCTGCATATCTTGCCCACCTTTTTCTAGCCATTGGTGTGTCATCCTCTGTAAGAACCAGCCTGGTACTCACATCTGTGGATCAGGGAAGTGCGATATACCCCATGGGATGATCCTTGGCCAAAAGAGTATTGAATCTGGGAAGGAATGCTCCCTTTCTCTGTTGCATTCTACACAGCTTCTCAGAAGTCTTGGTGGGGTACAGCCTTTGCTGCCCACCATGGGGACCAGTTGGAGAAGGGCCCTCCCCCACTGCCCCGTGCTGGTTCTCTTTCCTTCCCTGTCACGCTCTCCCCTGTCCCCAATTCTCCTCCCTGGGATTGTGGTCCATACAAACACTGCACACAAGCCCTCATCCCAGGTTCTGTTCTTTGAGAGTCCAAAGCAGGTGAGAAATAAAGGGGAAGGTGGAATTTCTCTTGTGACTTATAAGCAACTCTAGTTTCTCTTTTGGTAATCTGTATTTCTATTTATTTAAAAGATTTAAAAGATTATTTAAAAGATTTCTAGACATTTCACTACAGAATTATTACTACAACATTTTATATGCATATATTATTTCAACTCACACACACATACACGTATAAACAAGTGACTTCCATGATTCTAAGGACATTTTTTTTCTATGTAATACTTACACAATAAAGAAGATGGTGGTGACAATTCGAATTACAGATGGAGTCAGGAAAAGTCCACCTCCTCAGGCCTTTCCTCTGCCAACTTGGCCTCACTAAGCCCTCAGTTCCACACCCTCCATCTCTCAGTTATTGCCTCTCCTGCCTAAAGTACACCCACACCTGAATCCCAGCCGCACCAAACACCCCTTTACTCTCAAATCTAGGACCTTGAAGCACATCTTTTGTTCTAAGCGTTCTTTCCCTGACATTTAAATGTAACTTTTCTGTCTTTCATCTTTAGGTTCTATAAACCAGAGGTCACGTCAGGGTCCTGAAGACCCACTGAACCTCGGGGGAGGGGCCTGAATTCTAGTCCCGGCTCTGCCACTAGAGGGCTGGTGACTGGGAACCTCTGAGCAACCTCTCTGGGCCTAAGTTCCACATCTGCACAAATGAGCCAGAGGCATCAGATGCTCTCGAGGCCCCCTTTCCAGCTATACATTCTTGTACTAATGTAATTTCCTGCTCACGATAAACCCACTGCTAGGAAAGAGCTTCCAAGTCTGTAGTTCACTATAATGGGCTGTTGTCTTTATTCCAAAAGTAGAGCAGCTGGAAAGGACAAAAAGAAATATAAAATCAGGGCTTCCCTGGTGGCACAGTGGTTAAGAATCCACCTTCCAGTGCAGGGGACACGGGTTCAAGCCCTGATCCGGGAAGATCCCACATGCCACGGAGCAACTTAGCCCGTGCGCCACAACTACTGAGCCTGCGCCCTAGAGCCCGCGAGCCACAACTACTGATCCCACGTGCCACAACTACTGAAGCCCGTGTGCCTAGAGCCTGTGCTCCGCAACAAGAGAAGCCACCGCAATGAGAAGCCCGCGCACTGCAATGAGAAGCCTGTGCACTGCAATGAGAAGCCCGCGCACCGCAATGAGAAGCCCGCGCACCGCAATGAAGATACAATGCAGCCAAAAATAAATAAATAAAACAAATAAATTTAAAAATATATATATATAAAATCAGAGAACATGTTGAATAAATTCCCAAAGACTTGTTAAGTGACCACAAGACAATAAAAAAAATGTTTCCTCTATTTTTTCTCACACACACACACACACACACACACACACACACTCTGTCTCTCTGTCTCTCTCTCTCTCTGTGTGTCTCTCTCTCAGGGGTTTTGTTCATTCAGTTAACAGTCTGAAATACGTAATGCCTCATAACAATTCTATTAATAATGATTCTTTCATTTGTGCTCAAAGACTCAAGTTCAACAAGTCTCAGCACCATCACTGATAAGCTGTTCAACCTGGGGTCCCTTGGCATCTTGTGACCTTACTTCCCTTCATTGTAAAATTTAGAATTGGATCTCTTCCAACTCTATCAATACAGGATTTTTAAAAATCCTTTATACCTTAGAGTCCTTTCATTTGAACCCTACAAAAATCGTTATTCACAACAGGAATTTTCATTGCCACGTTATGGATGAGAAACCAAGGTGCAGAGACTAAACGACTTGCCCGAGGTCACACCAGGCATGGACCCTTGGGTTTTCTGGTCTCACATCTGTGCAGATTTTGCCTTTCATGCAGAGAGCCTCTTTAGAAGATAATTTCCCTTCATTTTATTTTGAAGATTTTCAAAGCTTTTGAAAAGTTGACAGAACAGTACAATAAATCCCCCATGTGTCGTTCACTTAGATTCACCAACTGCTAATATTTTGTCACATTTGTATCATTTTTCTTTCTCTCACTCTTTATATATTCACAGTCTTTGCAAATCATTTGAAAGTAAATTGTGGACATTCTGATGCCTCATCCCTAAGTGCTTGAGTATGTATCTCCTTAGAACACGGATAGTCTTCATAACCACAATACCATAGCTCACCCAAGAAACTGAACACGAATCCAATAACACAACCTGATAAGAAGTCTATATTCAAATTTCCTCAAGGATCCCAAACCTGTCCCTGTAGCTTTGCCCCCCTGGATGCAGGGACCACTGCAGCATCATGTACTGCCTTTGGTCACTACATCTCTACAGTCTCCTCTAATCGAAAACAAGGCCCCCACCCCCAGCTCCCTTTATTTTTCTTTCTTGATGTTGACATCTTTGAAGAGCCCAGACTAATTGTCCCCTAACTGGATTTGCTTGCTTGTTCCCTCATGATTGGAAAACTTTTTAAACAGTGAATATTTGGGAGCAGAGTTTCACAAAAAGTGACACAAATACTGTCTTCCCAACTACTGGGAAGAGTGTCCCTCCTCCCCCAGTGTACACTTATGGACTCACCTGGCAGGGACCAGGATGAACAGAATGACATCTCAGGTAGCAAAAGCCACTTCAAAGTGACTTAAAAGCAGAGGTTCTCAGATTGGACCAAGAGCAGGAAAATTTCCAAAACAACATATTGAGGGAACCCACACTGGGTTGCTGCCTCTTTATTTTGCCAAGGAAGGACACTTAAAAAAAAAAACCCTACCACCTATCATCATTTCATAAATCTATTGTCATTTCATAAACAGAGGTCATTTTAACAACAAAAGGTAAGCGTCAACAATCTCTGAACAAAGATTCACAAAAGGACAGTTTTCTAAAAAGGATAGTTGGCAACTTTCTACTGATCCTATATATTTGCATCTCACCTGGTCCTTATATCTCTCATTTTGCTATGGATTGTCAAAACTGTCATGGGTAGGCACAAGACCTCAGAACCGGGGCTTCCCTGGTGGCGCAGTGGTTAAGAATCCGCCTGCCAATGCAGGGGACACGGGTTCGAGCCCTGGTCCGGGAAGATCCCACACGCCGCGGAGCAACTAAGCCCGTGCGCCACAACTACTGAGCCTGCACTCTAGAGCCTGCGAGCCACAACTACTGAAGCCCTTGTGCCACAACTACTGAAGCCTGCGCACCTAAAGCCCGTGGTCTGTAACAAGAGAAGCCACCGCAGTGAGAAGCCTGCCCACCACAACTAGAGAAAAACCCACATGCAGCAACGAAAACCCAACGCAGCCAAAAAATAAAAAATTAAAAAAAAAAGATCTCAGAACCACGAACCTCAACAGAACTCTTGGGACCTAACTCACTAGCAACATGTGAAAGTGATTGCTTTGCCCTCCTTAATTTGTCTGACTCACGCTAGATGCGTGGTCTCCAGGAGAAAGGAGAGGACAGGAAGGACAGGCCTGGCCACCTGTAACAGGTTTCCGTGAGCCGTGCCACCTTCACCCCACGGTGTTACCTTCCTTGGAGCCTGGTGGCACGTCCTCAGAGGTGCTGCGGGCCTGGGGACACTGGCCCCTCCTCAGGCGTGCTACCTCCTTGCTACTGCTTTCCAACCTCCTGGCCAGATCCCCGTTCTCTGCCTGCAGTCGTCTCTTCTCCTCCTCCAGAGCTGACTTGTCACGGACCAGGTCTCTGTAGGCTAACTCCAGCTCCCTCTGCAGCCCCTCCTGGGTGTCCCAGGGCGCGGCAGCCTGGCCCGAGGTCAGGCGGTGGAGGAGGGCCTCCAGGGAGCTGAGCCGGGCTTCGGTGGACTCCAGGGCCGCGCGCTGTTCGCTGCTGTCCCTCTGCAGGTCCTGGATGGCTGACATGGCCTGGCCCTGCTCGGGGCAGCTGGACTCATTGGGGCTGGCCACGCTGAAGGTGTACTGGCATCGGCCACTCCGGTCGTTGGCCTTCCGGAACTGGGCTGTCCTGGCACCCACACCCCATACCAGACAGGCCAGCAGCAGCAGCTGGACGGCTGGCATCTCGGGCCTGCAGTGGCAGCAAGGTGCACAGAAGCCCTCAGAGCAGCGGCTCCACGAGGCTCCCTCTGGAACTCTCCCCTGCGCTGAGAGGTGTCTGGCTGGGTGGCCCGGCTGATTCCTGCCCCGGCTGCACAGAGGTTTATATATACTGGGGGAGGCAGCCCTGCGTGGGGGGAGGATGATGTGGCCACGTGAGGCTGGGTGAGGCCGTGCACAAGGGGGGGCTGTTTTCACACTGCCAGCAAGAGTCTTAGAAAATGATCTTCCAGAAGTCTGTTTTGAATTTCTTTTGAAAAAGAATGTCCCACTTTATGCACCCCACATCCCCATAACAGTCTCTATATCCCCACCCTGTTTTCCCACATACGCTCACACATACCCACCTCATCCAGCATGACTACTCGTGTGGCAATTTCAACAAGGATTTATTTCTAGTTCCTATTTCCATTACTCTGCAAACTTTATTGAGAACCTGCTCTGTGTCAGGCACTGTTCTAGAAAACGGGGATACAGCCATACCTAAGACACAGTCCCTTTGTCCCTGTAGCAGTGACAGAGATGAATAACAGCCAGGTGGGATACAAGGGCAGCATGCCGCCAGGCTTAAGGGAGCAGCAATGCTTTAAAAGCAGTCAGAAGCAGAATTCTTCCCCTGCCCCTCCCTTTAAAACAAATGTGGGTGTATCTTTGGGAGGACGCTCTGATTCTAGTCTTGCATCTCAGGCACCAATGTCAGTGCTAGCCTCTAGACTAGTTCTCACCACGTGTGTGCACGTGCATGCAAATGCCATTGATCTCACTGATGAAATCTGTGGAAGCCTCCTCAGGAAGATGTTTTTAAATGTATAAAATATATAGGATTGCCAAGAAAATATATATTGAAATACTACTATCAAAAAAAATTTTTAATTGAAATATACATGTCCTTTTTATTAACGTCTTAAAAACAAGGTCTAGCAGGGGGGTATCTAATTTCAAAGTAGTTTTGCCCGTAAATACTATTGCATGCTAATTGCAACAACTGTAATGAAATGTAAAATGTCTGTGATCTCTATTGGTGGTGACAAACTCACCGGTACTGCTAACACAACTTTGGATTTATGGCTAGATCCATACGGAAGGAAATGTTAAACCCAAATTTTACTTCAAAAGTGGTAAAAATAAAGATGTAATTTTTTTCCATCCAAATTCATGAGCTTTCTGGACCCTAGGTTAATAATCCCTGCTTTACATTAATAAATCTAAAGAGGAAAAAAAACCCAGCAAATATGCCAAGAAGAGGTCCACGCAAATCAGAACGTGTGCAGCAGCCTCATAGATAACTTTTAAAATAACATTTGCATTTAAGCAATTGATGTTGTCTGATACCAATAACATCTTCAGTATTTCTGAAGTAAATATAATATTTCAGATGTGCCCTGGCAGACTCTGCTCGAGATTGAGAAAATACATTTTGCTCTAAAGATTCTATTCTTATTTGATTGGTTCTAAAGTTAGACTTGCACTTGAGACACTTACAAGTGGGTGTCTGTTTACTGCTGACTAAAGGGTACTAGTCTCAGTTCCTGAATCAGATAATAAACATTACCAAAATGATTTTTTAAAATATCTTATAGTCAGCAAGAACCGATTCAAATCTGTTTGGCTTTACTCTTAGGAATGTTCTCTTTCTGTTAAAAGGACTAAGATCGTTCCTGGGCTGCCGACTCCATGGAGGAAAAGAGTTCTGGATAAAGAGAAACGTAAGTAATTTTACTGCCTTCAGTTTGCTCAGGATAACTCTGCTTGTAAAGGAAGAACACAGGACTAGAAATCAGGTTTTCTGACTTCCCTTGAATTGATTTCCTTTTTGTGATACAGCACTCACTGCCTCAGATAATCCAGGAGCACACAATCTGTATCTCCCGGGGCTTTTCCAGTCAGTTCCCAATGCCCTTTAGTGAATTTTTGTCTTTTTTCACCCACACTTTATCCCTCTCTTTTGCTTTATCTCCCCTAAGCTGCAGGCCAGTCACTGTTGAGCTGTGTGGGTGCCGGTCAGGGGTGAAGAGTTTAACAATCCCTGGCATTTTTTGCTTGGACCAACCCAGTTTTTGATTGCCAGGCAAAAGCAATCATTCTCAACGTTCTTCATGGTTCCTGGCAAATGCCACTGTGCTTAGGGAAAGAAATGTGGCTGTTGGGTTCATTGACCTTTTCTCTATCACTGTGGTTCACTGTCCCGTCTTCCCCCTGGAGCCGGATATGATAAGGACTGACCAGGCCCTCACATTCTGCCTTCCTCCCCTGGCCCACCATCACGACCCCTACTGCACCTCACTGCCAGAGCTCTGTCTGCTTCCCATCTCCCTCTCAAAGCCCTCATGGAACACTCGAGCCACCAGGGCACTTACAGATGAGAAAGGAGAGGGACTTGCCCAAGGTCACACAGCCAATGAGTGGCAGAACCGGAAAGAAAACTGAGGTCTCCAGATTCCAAGGTTTTCCATCTTCTCGCCTAAGCCTAATCCACCCAAGGGCCCACTAATTGCCCAGAACACATGAAAGACTCTAGTCACTTCTTCAAGGAATCACCGCTCTAGGAAATGAGCTAGCTTCCTATATTCCCACTAAATAAAGGCCTTCAGTGAAGCAAACCCATGCATACCCTTGAGGTTTCACAGCTGATTTCACAAAACTGCATCCTTTCATGAAATAGAGTTATTTTCCTAAAAGCAGAGAAAAGGGCTCACTAGAAGACACAGGAAACTTTCCAGCCCCGTGAACAGCAATAAACATCTGGTCGGCTTCCTCCTGCCCTTTTCACCCTTCTGCCTTTCACCACCCTCTCTGCGCCAGCGCCCGACTCCCCGCAGTCTCCACCTCCTGGAGCCCTGGACGTGGAGACCCCTTTCCCTCTGACGAAACCCTGTTCACTCCAGATTCGCCGTTAGACTCTGTGTTCCAGTTGCATTTCCTTTCCGGAGCCTGGAGCCAGGGAGTCTCCAGCTCAGAGGCCGGAAAGGCGTGTGTCTGGCCATCCACAGAGCTAGGTTTGTGGCCGGAGCAGGCACGGAAGGTGCTGGCCTGGGGCCTCCGTGCAAGATGGGGGCAGCAGGGGGCACGAGGGAGCGGCATGCTTAAGGAGCATCTGTTACATAATTCTTTTCGAGGTTGTGTTTATTTCCGTTCTTTTAGCCTGGGGTTTAAGCTGGTTGGCTCCTGGTTTTCTTCTGCAGTTCTTCCACGAGAAACTGGAACCTTCATGAGGGTGGAGCTGGGACCGCTTGGCTCACCATCTTGTCCCCAGGGTCGGGCTGATATAAGCGCTCAATACATTTTCAATGGATTCGTGGATGGGTACATAATTCAAGCAGAAATAGAACACCAAAGAGCCCTCAGGCATGAGAGTAAAGCCATGGATGGTGCCATCTTCTGGGCTGCTCAGGACCCTCTGGGCGCCACCCTGGGGTCTGCCAGCAGGGCTCTCCCAGCTGGAGAGGAAGCCCTTGCTGGGGGCACACTCCTCTCTCCCAAACGCACACACATAGCCTCAACTGGGATTATTTTATGTATGCCTTTATTTCACTACGGATAAGGAGGCTTACTACAAAACCTCCTTGTTTACCATTAAAATGGTAACTTACTACCATGAAAATGAGGACCAGGGAAGGGACTGATGAGACGCAGTCTTAACCGGGGAGCTCAAGGCACCATTCTCCACCCCGCGGCTTTCCTCTGTTTCCCGGGTGGTTCATCATTGAAGTGATTCATTATTAAGCACCTATTGTGTGCTAAGGGCTGTGGTGCACACAGGAATATGTAGGAGGTGGACCCCATCCTCAAGACTCTCTCAGGCTGTAACGCTGGGTGAGGCTGGGGGAGTAACCTAAGTGCTGGAGAAGCCTAGGGGAGGTGGGTGTCCCTCGTGAACGGAGGTGCTTCACAGGGGAGATGCATCTGTAAAGGGACCTAAAGAGATGACATGTTAACAATCGCTCAGGCCCTCGGGTTGTGACTGGTTATAGGTCTGCCTTGGGTTCTTTCAGTGTACCTTGTGTCTAACGACAAGGCATGCGGAATCACTTTCAGATTAAACATGTCTATTTCCTCTCTGGCTGCCTCCCACCACCCTTTGACCCAGAGCAGGAAGCCAGGGGTGGGTGGGATCTTAAACCACTGAGCCCTGCACATTCTATTCCATCCAGCGCTTGTCCAGGGGTTGTCCAGTGCTGTCCGGATGGGAGCTGGTCCTGGGCACTGGGGCATCCTCTCCCTATTGAGAGAGAGAGAGACTTACAAGGGCAGGACCCAGCAGCTGCAGCTACAAAGTATAGCCCAGGAGCTTGTCCCTGCCTGGAGAGGAAGGCTTTATTGAGGCCTGAATGTGTATAGGGACAGCCCTCGTGGCAATTCTGAGAGCTCCAAATGTCATGCTAGCATCTAGATAGTGTCAAACCACACTTAAATTATCACAATAACATTGTTGGCAATTTTCATCCTACAGATTCTACCACTAGTGCCATGAACATCCCATGAAGCCTTATTATATGGCATGTTAAGCTGGTTTTCTTCCAGCTGTTGTTAATGGGTAGGATTTCTATAGGGGATTGGGGGGTGGGATATGGAGATATGAAAGGAAGGACAGAAAGAAAAAGTGAGACACTTTCGAAAGACCAAACAATAGCCCAGTTTGAAAAAGAGCATCAGGCCTGTGTTACAAGGGCTGTGATAGATCAGGGTAGAAGAACTAGGCTTGGGAAGACAGTGATTTCTAATGATTTCTAACCAATCAGAAGCTGGATACAGTATTCTTGTATGCCTGACTTTACAAAATTGTTAGCCTTGTCTAAATTAATTATATGCCACATATTTGTATTTATTTTTTATTTAGAATAATTAAAATTAGTTCTCTTTTGAGAGTTTCTTGAGATTTCTTAAGAAAACTGGACTTTTAAAAAAGATTTAGGGTCCCTGCCATCAGACCTTGCTGGTTTGAATACACTCAGTGTTCTAGGTGTCTATAAACAGTCTTTTGTTTTACTCTCTGCTCTTTTATCTTTCCCTTGAAAGCCTGACTTAACCCAGTCAATTGTTTGTGTCTCCTGATACAGGGAGATGTTATGACCATGTTTAACTACCTCATCACCTTCTGATATGAAAACCTATCCCGTCCCCATTTGCTTCCTGCATTTGGAGAATTTTGTTGTCCTTTTCTTGCCCTACATTCCTGAGCTCGCCTCCTCGCAGTGATACTGTCTGTGTTTGTTTTGTTTTGTTTTTTAAATAAGGATCCACTTTGGGATCTGATCAGATCATGCTTTTTATGTTTTTCCCATTTTTCCTTCAAGTTTCCATGGAAGTTCCTTCCTAAGGAACAGGTACTTAATTATCAATTTGGAAATGTCTTTTTCTGAGCTGTTTTCCTTACTCATTGACTATCGATTCTCATCATTTTTTTTTTCCTGAAGTTAAAAACAAGGGAAAACTTCATTTTCCATTATTATTTGCTCTCCTGGAATTTTCACATGGACAAGTCTCATAATGGGTCGTGTTTGGTTTCTTAGCTCCGCCTTAATGGACTTACCTTATGGAATCTCATTCTTCCTGAAGGTCAGCTTCTGTCAGGAGGAGCATCAGACACTAAAAACAAGAGCAGATATAGCCTGAGCACTTCCCTGGAGCTGACACTCCTTGTTCAATTCTTTATCACTCAGCCAAAGACATATACCTGAATAAGGGCCGAAAAGTTTACAGGACACTTTCACATACCTCGTTTTATTTAACCTCTCACAATAACCCTGAGGTAAGCTGGGCAGAGTTCATAATTCCTCTTTTACAAATGAAGAAACTGTGGATCAGAGTTAAACTGTGGATTAACTGATTCATTCAAGATCATAGAGCTGGTAAATGGGACTAGGACCTGAATACTAGCCTTCCCACTCCATCCAATTTCTAAATTTAATGGTGTTGCGGGGAAGACCTCAAGAATGAACTTTACAAACGCTCTTCAGATGTTTCCCCTCTACCCATTCTATTGACTGGCAACTTGAAGACTGGATTTGCCCAAACATATACGGGGACATCTGCTTTGGGTTCACTCCATAGAGTGGGATTGTGTGTCCTACACTGTGTAGGCCAGAGCGGAAGCATGAGCAGCTGGTCTGTGGCCTGCGATGTTCCCGGGGAGTGCTGGACTAACCCTGAGGGCAATCCAAGACTCCTCCAGAGGCTGCGTGAGGGCTGAGGGTATAACTCTTCCTGAGGTTGAGCACAGAAGTTCTCCTGTTTTAGTTTCAAGGTACAGATTCCCATTCAAGTTTCCTCAAGGAGAAAAGAAAAGGGTGTGTGTGAGGGGAGTGGTGGGTAGGAAAGCAGAATATGAGAAGTGTTCTCCTAAGTTGAAACTGAAACTGACCTTTTGAAAAATGACCAGGTGAACTATTTTCCCTGCTTCTCAAGAGCTGCGAAATCTTACTCATGGTGGCTCTGCTTCTCAATGTGTCAGCTCTGTTCTCTACTTTACCAGTATCTTCCTGCTGACTTCAGCTTTCATCTGGTCCCCCATGGTCAGCCCAGGCCTGAGCCTACCTCCTAGCACAGGGCCTTTCAGCTCTGCTTACTGACTCAGTCTGTTTCCCAGGCCACGTTCTTTATTTATTTATTTATTCATTTATAATTAATTAATTTATTTCTGGCTGCATTGGGTCTTCGTTGCTGCGTGCGGGCTTTCTCTAGTTGCGGCGAGCAAGGGCTTCTCTTGTTGCGGAGCGCGGGCTCTAGGTGCCCGGGCTTCAGTAGTTGTGGCATGCAGGCTCAGTAGTTGTGGTGCTCGGGCTCTAGAGCACAGGCTCAGTAGTTGTGGCCCACGGGCTTAGTTGCTCCGTGGCATGTGGGATCTTCCCTGAGCAGGACTCGAACCTGTGTCCCCTGCATTGGCAGGCGGATTCTTAACCACTGTGCCACCAGGAAAGTCCCCCAGACCATGTTCTTGAGAGATTTGATTGGCTGAGCTCATTCATTCAAGCCGACCACACCAGTTGGACGTTATCCAGTAGCCCATCGAAGTTCTGCCCTTGGGACAGAAACTCAACTTCAATCCATTTAATTATGTGTTTTTTCTTTTTTTTTTTTTTTGCGGGGGGTTGGGGATCAGGGGACTATTTAGAATAGAAAAGCCAGGGAGGGGGAAGGGTAAGCTGGGACGAAGTGAGAGAGTGGCATGGACATATATACTCTACCAAATGTAAAATAGATAGCTAGTGGGAAGCAGCCACATAGCACAGAGAGATCAGCTCCAGCTTTGTGACCACCTAGAGGGGTGGGATAAGGAGGGTGGGAGGGAGACGCAAGAGGGAGGAGATATGGGGATATATGTATATGTATAGCTGATTCACTTTGTTATACAGCAGAAACTAACACACCGTTGTAATGCAATTATACTCCAATAAAGATGTTAAAAAAAAAAAAAAGAAAAGCCTACTGGCAAAAAAAGATTCCCTTAGAAGGAGATGTGAGTTGGTGAGAGATAGCTAGCAACTCTAGTTCGGTGCCCCCAAAGTAATATCTTCCTCACCGTGTTTAGGCAACATTTATTACCATGGAAGGAAACATGGTGGGACATTCATCTAATAAATATTCTAGGGACTTCTAGTCCTGTGTGCGCAGGACTGTGCTAGGCATGGGACAGATATTTCAAAGTTAGGGGTTAAGGGGAAAACAGAGACAACTTCCTGATGACTTAGACTTCTCTTCTCACTCACATAGAGGGAAAAAAAACTGGGTACACAATAGCCAATAGTAAGAGTATAGGTAACAAACTTTTATGGGTTTTGGGGGCCTCTACTTATCATTTACATTTTTCTGTAGGAAAATGCTGAGTTCTCATGGCTGGCATCAAAGAAGAAAAACATGCTTCTTTTTTATTTTATTTTTAATTTTTATTTTATTGAAGTATAGTCGATTTATAATGTATTAGTTTCAGGTGCACAGCACAGTGATTCAGTTTTTTTATATATATAAAGCTATATATATATGGCTTCTCATACGCTAAAAGTTTATAAATTATTGATGGAGCATAATCCACTTGTGATCTTTGGGGTGGAGTCAAGGTGGTTCTTGATCTACTGTTAATTAAATAAATGGTCGGTACTCGGTGGAGGGGTGATGAGGGTTGCAGAGAGCCCCATGCCACAAGAGCAATACAATGGACTGAGCTTGGTGTGTAAAAACACATGAGCAGGGGGCTTCCCTGGTGGCAGCAGTGGTTAAGAATCCGCCTGCCAATGCAGGGGACACGGGTTCGAGCCCTGGTCCGGGAAGATCCCACATGCCGCGGGGCAACTAAGCCCATGTGTCACAACTACTGAGCCTGTGCTCTAGAGCCCGCGAGCCACAACTACTGAAGCCCGCGCACCTACAGCCCATGCTCTGCAACAAGAGAAGCCACCGCAACGAGAAGCCCGCGCACCGCAACGAAGAGTAGCCCCCGCTCGCCGCAACTAGAGAAAGTCTGTGTGCAGCAGCGAAGACCCAATGCAGCCAAAAATAAAATAATAATAATAATAATAAATTAATAAATTAAAAAACAAACACATGAGCAAAAACTGTGGGCTTTTGAGAACGTTTATAAATAGGTAAAATATTGCCTTATTTCTCTGAATAGTACCTCTGTATGTAAACATATTTTTACATTTACCAACTCATTTTTGTTTTGAACCTTATGACCATCCTGAGAGATAAGTGCCATTAACCCCATCTTACAAAGGAGGAAACTGTGGAAATTGACTTGTCAATCCATGAATGGGTTACAGAGTCTAACACCACCCTCCCCCCAGCACCACGGCATCTCCCATATTCTCCCATGCTTCTGCTCACCCCCTGTTCCACCTCATGGAAATCATATAAAAGTTAAACAAACAAACAAAAAAGTTAAACAATTTTAGCCCTGATCTATATTAAATTTATACTGATTTTTTTCCTGGCAGGTAATTAGCATAAACTTTACTTTCACAGAAAAGCAGAATGTTTTCAATAGACAATGATAAAAAGTTATTGAAATATTCCCATTGTATTGCTTTTAGTCTAAGAGTGGAAGATTAATAATCAACCTGAACTTGTTTTAAGTGATTATTAAATAACTTATCTTAAAATTTTTTTAAGCTTCTTCCAACCTTTTTATTTATTCCTTATATTTCTGCTCTTTAGGAGTCAGTATAGTACAGCAAAAAGAAGATGGGACCTAGATATCTCCACCTGGTCTGTTCACTCCTTGTGTCCCTGGGGCTCTGGTCAAATGGTCATACCTCAGTCTCTCTGGATTTAAAATGCTTCAGAAAAAGCTCTTGTGAAAATCAGATGCCAAATTAGACCGAGAACCTTTAGAGCATGGCATCAGGATTTTTAATGCTCGTTATTACTCATCTGTACCTCTAGTGGAGCAAAGGGACTCCATAAGGATGAAAGTTTCTCCTGAATTCTTGTTATGAGACTGGATGATACAAGGGTTAAGAATCATTTCCTGATAAAATGGCCCAGATCACACACTAGGTGCAATCATCCTTTCAACCACCCTATTAGATGCTTAGTAATTTCCCCACATGACTTTTGAATAAATTCAGTTTCTGAGTCTCAGAGAAAAACGCATTGGTAAGTATGGGAGCTGGAATGTGCACCCCACTCTTCCCCAGGGCCTGGGCTCCCTGAGTGACCGGTTTGTTCTGCCTTAGTTGAGTGAAGTTAAGTAAGCTTACCAGTCGATAATTTCTCAGTGTGACATGTATTAAAGAGAGGGATTTCATTACGGGAACGCTTTCAACCATTCATTTCCTTTCTGAATTCTTTTATTCCACTGGGAACAGAAAATATCTCTTCCCTGCCGATCCGTTAAATCCATGTAACAAATTTCAGTAAGCATGATTCAAAGGGTTTTTAATTAAGAAACTATTACAATATATTTTATTTTTAAAGATGGAACTGTGATCTGCCACCAGCAAAACTGAGTGATGAAAGAATGCCACGGAGGCAGACACACACATTCATTTAAAGTTGGCAGTTTGGGTTTAAGGGAGAACAGTTTGTCCTTTAAAAACCCAGTGCTGCTAGGTTATATCCAACGTTCCGGGGAGGGAGGAGGGGGATGCAAAAGAAAGAGCTATCTTCCTGTGGCTTTTTGCCCTAGGTAAAAGTGAAAAAATATCGAATGCGGCAAATCAGGAAAGGACCTTATGTCAAAGACCCCTGAGCATCCTGCTGGGAATTATGTGTCTTGCAGGTTATCTGTAGCTGTATTTCAGGTCCAGTGAGCTTCCTAAACAAGCTCCCAATCAGGCAACTTTTCCACAAAATCTAGCTAGCCCATGGTCAGGGAAGGCAGAATGATTTTACTATTAGCACCAGGAAGACTGAATAAAAAGGTAAATCTGCTAAAAACAAAAACAAAGAAAAAATAGAACCAAGAACATAGTGCAGCCAAGTCAAATATAACTTTGCTTTTCTTCTTTTTTTAAAGATTTTATATTCTTTTCTATCATTACAGCACTTAATGTTGATTCTGCACTCTTTCTGGAATATTGCTTCACTCTTATAGCAACACTGATCTTCCCTGGGTCTCCTGTGCCCCTCTGATTATTTCTCCTATATCTTAGCTGGGTTCTTTCCTTCCTTCTGCTCTATATCTATGGATATAGATTGCAAGTTATAACGCACTTTATATTTTAGGTAATAATTATATCTAACCACGCATTGAGTGCCTGCTACATTCCAGACATTGTGCTGTGTACTTTACGTGCATTATCTGTTTTTGTTTTTTTGTTTTTGTTTTGTTTTTGGGGCCACGTTGTGCAGCATGTGGGATCTTAGTTCCCTGACCGGAGATCGAACCCGCATCCCCCCATATTGGAAGCACGGAGTCTTAACCACTGGACCTCCGGGAAGTCCCTTTTTTGTTTTATTTTGTTTTGCATTATCTGTTTTAACCTCACTGAGTGCAGTCCTGCAAGGCAGGTGTTCACATCCCCAACTTATTGGCGAGGCAGCTGAGGTTCAGAGATGACAAGAAATTTGCCCAAGGTAGACACACCTAGAAAGTTGTGGAGCCAAGATTCAGAACAATGACCCTCTGGCTCTTAACCGCCTGTCCTTCCCCTATGCCTATTGCTCTGAGAACATCATTTCCTGAGCTAGGAATTCTCATTCCACTTCCCTAGATGAGAAGTGTTGGAAACAAATGCTGATTATGATTTGAGGAGGTAGAGCCCCACATTTATCATCATAAATGGCCCTGGGCTGTGGTCAGGTGGACGGGATTGACTCTGCCTTCACCTAGGCTCTGTGTATGCGGCTAGGGGCAAGGGGCGGGGGATATGAAGAGAAAAGAATTAACTGAACAGGTGAAGAAAATAAGAGGTAATATCTAAGGTCTTTTTTTTAAGATGGAAAAAAAGCTTGATGTGTTTATACGCTAAAGCGAAAGCGCCAACAGAGCAGAAGGGTAAGTACTGATGATAATAACAGCTGACACTTATTAAACATAGCCGTGTGCCAGGGACCACGCTAAGCACTTTAGCAGGATTACATCACGAATCTTTCACAACACGCTTATAAAGTAGGTACTATCATTATCATGACATTTTACAGCTGAGAAATGCGAGGCTTTGTCCAAGATCACCCAATGAGGGTGATTTAAATAAAGGGGATCTGAGCTGCGATGTTCAGGAATGCAGAGGTAAGCTGCCTTTCCTGGTATGCAAGCCAAGCTTCTGTTTAAGGAGCACCCAGTAAGTACCAAGACTTTATTTACATTACTATGACACTTAATGATATCCCTCAGCGTAGGTAGATAAATACCTCAACCGCAATCCCGTATTAAAGTGAGAAAGCTGAGTCTCTGTGGCTACAGACTTGTTCAAAGTCTTCATCTTTTCTCTTTAAACACCCTGTAAAGAATGATGGTAAATGTGGGGCTCTACCTCCTCAAATCATAATCAGCATTTGTTTCCAACACTTCTCATCTAGGGAAGTGGAATGAGAATTCCTAGCTCAGGAAATGATGTTCTCGGAGCAATAGTTTAGGATCGTTTGGCTATACCACCCTCCTAAAGAGGTTTGACTCAGCTGTTGGGATTGAGACGATACTGGCAATCGATCTTTGCTTTTGACAGTGGAATTCTTTTTTTTGTTTTAATTTATTGTAGCGAGGTATAGTTGATTTACACTGTTGCGTTAATTTCTACTGTACAGCAAAGTGATTCATTTATATATATATATATATATATATATATATATATGCTTTTTCATCTTCTTTTCCATTATGGTTTATCACAGGACATTGAATATAGGTCCCTGTGCTACACAGTAGGACCTTGTTGTTTATCCATCCTATATATACTAGTTTGCATCTGCTAATCCCAAACTCCCAGTCCTTTCTTCCCCCAAACCCCTCTCCCTTGGCAACCACAAGTCTGTTCTCTGTGTCTGTGAGTCTGTCTCTGTTTTGTAGACAGGTTCGTTTGTGTCATATTTTAGATTCCACATATAAGTGATACCATATGATATTTGTCTTTCTCTGACTGACTTACTTCACTTAGTTTGATAATCTCCAGGTCCATCCACATTGCTGCAAATGGCATTATTTCACTCTTTTTTATGGCTGAGTAGTATTCCATTGTATATATGTACCACATCTTCTTTATCCATTCATCTGACAATGGAATTCATAATCTTACTTTTAATGATACAGGTATGGTACTGTTTACAACACTCATTTCACTGAATAAGGCAACTGATTTTATTTCTTTTCTAAAAATTGCAATGCACAGTATACTTTGGTTTAATCATAAAAGGTTTCTGAAAATAATCAATCAGTAGTAAATAACTGAAAAAAGGTTGAAAGAGTATAAGAAATATAATATAAACTTTTGATGAGTGAGAAGCTTAGAGAGAGAAAAATGATCCCAAATAAAGACAGTCTGTATGCTATTAATTCTATATTTAATTGACCAGCAACTAGTATCTGAAATGTTTATGTTGGTTCCCATTTTCCAAAGCACAATCCCATATACACCTCATTTGTCCTTGGCAACAGTATAGTCAGTTAGAATACTTTTATTTACATGTAACAGGAAACTTGGCCTAAATAGATGGAGGTTGTTTTTCTCATTTAACGAGAGGCTGGGACGTGGCATTCTGGAACTGGTGTGGGGCCCAACAGTGTCATCAAGGACACATGTTCCTTCTACCTCCCACTTCACCATTCTGATAAGAATGTTGGCCTCTCACCCTCATAATGTGACAGTTGCTCCAGGCATCACATCATTGTTTAAGTCTGGAAGAAGGAGTAAGGAAAGGAGCAGGTACCAGGAACAACTTTGCTTTTATTAGAAAAGCAAAAACTTTCCCAAAGGACCTTTCATTGGCCAGAACTGTGTCACTCAGCCGTCCTTGCTGCAAAGGAGAGTGGGAAAGCAACTATTTAGCTTTTCCAGGTCGTCTATAGTGAAGGTGAGCAAGAGTGAAGCATTTTGACAAGGAAGTCTGGTTAGCTGACCAATAGTGTGGACCACATAGGATTCTTTACAGATGGGAAAGCTAGTGTGCATGCTAATCACTCAGTCACAAAGAGGCAGAGCTGGGGCACAAACTAAGGTGCCCTGATTCCAGCACCCATGTAATTTCCACTGTGCTATTCAGCCTCTCTAAATTCCTCTCAGGAAGAAGACAATACTTAAAAGTGTAGAGCAATGGGGATATATACGAAACAGATCAACTTTAAACCAGTAGCTTTATATCAGTATATCATATGATACCTTTATCATTGTTGTTTAATAAACATCATTATTATTCCATTTTTCTAAATGTGTATAACAACTAAGTTTTAAAGATATTGATTGGAGCATTGTTTGTAACAGCAAAACACTGCAGGGAAAGGCTTAATTTTCAACAATAGAGGATTGGTTGAAAAAAGCATATACCATAAAGTAGAACAGTCAGAAATAAAGTTTCAGAAGAATATTAGTATTTACAATATTTTATTAAATGAAATAAATAAATTATAAAACTGTATATACAATGTGACCCTAAGTTTATAAACCTATTTTTATATATAAAAGCTAGACATATATAGCAAAATGTTCATAGTGATTATATTTAGGTGATGAGATTACATGATACTGTGGTTTTCATCTTTGTATTTTTTTTAATATAATTTAATTTTTAAAAGTCAAGCTATTGAGTGTGACTCACTATGTTGTACACCTGAAACTTATATAATATTGTAAATCAACTATACCTCAATTTTAAAAAGATTTTAGACTTAAAAAAAAAGTCAGGCTGTTGAAGTATAATTTACATACAATAAAATTTACTCTTTTATGTGAGTTTTGACAAATATATTGTTATGTATCCAACACTACAATCAAAATATAGAATATTTCCTTTGCTCCCCAAAAGTCCCCTTGTGCCCTTTTGTGGTTAATCCCTTTTTCCTTTTCATTGGCTGTTGGCAACCACTGATCTGATTTGTGTCCCTATAGATTTGCCTTTTCAAGAATGTCATAAAAGTGAAAATATGTGACACACAGTCTTTTGTTTTTGGCTTCTATCAATTGGCATGAATGCTTTTGAGATCATCCATGTTGCTTCATGTATCAGAAGTTCATTCCTTGTTACTGCTGAGTAGTATTCCACAGTACAGATGTACCATTATATGTTTATCCTTTTACCACTTGATAGACACTTGGGTTGTTTTCAATTCTAGACTAATAGTAATGTATTAATTTACTAGAGCTGCCATAACAAAAGTACCACAAACTGGGTGGCTTAAACAACAGAAGTGTATTGTCTAACAGTGTAAGAATGACAAGAGAGAAAGAAATCTACCAACTCAAGGAAATGAAAGGAAGCTTGAGTCTGTTTCCTGAGAAGCCTTCTAAGAAACTGAAACTGTCTTTCACCTTGCACAGATCTGAGGGTTGAATTGATACTACCTGAATGGTCCAGAAACCCCCAAGGTGAGAAATAATATAAAAAATGGATCCCTGATAATACTCTTGGAATGCTTGGCAGAAATGTTGTGAAACCGGAAAGCAACTTCTATGGGGTTCCCACAGGAAAAAATATCCCTACTAAAGATAATTTACCAGTAGAAATGTATCAAACAAGGCAGACCCCATTAGGCCCACTGCAGGTGCCTGCCTAGGTTGTGTGTTGCACACAGCAGGGGCACATGCACGGTGATGAGAACGAAGCTCCTGGAGTTATGTGTTGTGGTGGCCCTGGAAGCCATCTACCACCAGCAAGAACCAGCAGGCACTGCAGCAGGGGCAGGAAAGCCCAAGAACTTCAGTTGTTGAACTTCAACTTCAACAACAAACGTCTTAACTAAAAATATGTCTTAAAAAAACAGGTATTGTAAAAATAATTAAAGGCTTGAAAGAAAGACTTGAAATCCTAAGAAAATAGCAAGATACTATTTTTTCAAAGAAGAGGCAGATTTGAAAAATAAATATAACTTCTAAAAATGACAAATATGGTTAAACTAAAACCTGAAATATATAGGTTAAACAGCAATTAGATATAGATGAAAAGAAAACTGATGAGCTGGAAAGCAAATTGGAAGATATTCCAAGATGGCACTGCAGAGAAATAAAGAGATAGAAAATAGGACAGAAATTAAGGGGCTTGGGAAGAGATGACGTGTTCTTTGAAGATGTGGCTTCTCAGTAATTTTTTCTTGATAGAGAAGAGACTATTACAAGGCAATGTTTCTTTAGTTTTCTCCATTTGGGG
This sequence comes from Balaenoptera ricei, assembly GCF_028023285.1. Lineage (NCBI taxonomy): Eukaryota > Metazoa > Chordata > Mammalia > Artiodactyla > Balaenopteridae > Balaenoptera > Balaenoptera ricei. The sequence continues at coordinate 133,726,479 of NC_082639.1, forward strand.
AACTAAGAAAAGAAAACACAGAGAAAAAGTCTTAAGAAAAAATCTGGACTTTAGGAATATCAGGATGCAACCCCATGAAAGAGTCTTTTATTAGAGGATTAGAATTAATAGCAAGGTGATTAAATGAAGAATATAGTTGCTGTGAAGGCAGACGTAATTAGGACAGGCAGAAGCTATGTTTAGGTATTTGATTTCCAAACTCTAAATGGAAGAAGTTTAAAAAAATCTTTATGGGAGAATGGGAGAAATAATAGTTAAATGGTGATATTTCATGCTTGGGTTTAATGTGAGAAGAGAGCCTAACTTGTACCTTGGTGAATATATTTCTGTGTCTTACTCCAAATATTTATTTATATTAGGCAAAATAGTTGTGCAGGAAGTGGGAAAGTTATGCTCATATTTGTACTTTTTGTTGTTAAATCACCCTGATTACTTCAATCACATCTGGAGCAAGTTTACAACTGGGGACCACTGCCAAATACAAGGATCCAATATTTCTGTGGAAATGTCAACTATAATCACAAGCAGAACACCAAGAAGGAAATCATCAATCTCTTTAGAGCTGACTTGTATTTTCAATTATTACAGTACAAGTATCTGATCACAATTTCCTTTAAGAAATAATATAAACTACTGATGAATGGACAAAGGCAGGAGATACTGAGGACTAGATAGAGGTTGAAGGTCTTTAGTAAGAAACAACCTGTTTACAAACATAGGACAGAGCTGCTTTTGGAAGTCATCAAGCAACAGTGGCCTTCAACTAGGCTTTCTTGGAAACTAAGGAAGGAAGAAATCATTCCAAATTTTAAAAGTAGATTGGTAAAAATTTTAGCGACATGTTTCTGGGAAAGCTATTTTCTCTTCCCCTAAACTCCCCTCTTAAGTAGGGCATACTGTTCAGAATTCAAAAGCTGCTGGCCAAGTTTCTAGGATAAACAAGACTTTGTGGCTCTAAAATGATCCCTAACTTGAAAGTTGATTTAATTTGGAAACAGGGGTGAAGGGAGAGGAAGAGGAGTTCTTAAATGAAAAGGAATATGGAATTTAAAAATAAGTAATGCTTCGATTTTGTTCCTGGCACCAGTATTTCTCCAGGCAATTTTGGGCATGTATTATAAAATCGAAGCCAATTTGGCTAAGCCCAGAGCTGGCTGTACACCTGAAGGAATCTCAAGTGTGAAAGCCATCAAGAAGTGGGACTCGGGCTATGGGTATAGAGATGAGTTTTAGAAGAGAACATAAGCTTTTCGGGAAAGCAGGATAATGTAAACTTTGGGGGAAATTAAGCTTTTTAGGAAAGCCAGGGGAAAACTGACCCTACTTAAGATAAAGAATAAGAAAAATGTTCCACAGAATAAGTTAGATCGACGAATATGAGCTTAAGTACCAGAAATGAGGGACTTCCCTGGCAGTCCAATGGTTGGGACTTCACCTTCCAGTGCGGGGAGTACGGGTTCGATCCCCGCTTGGGGAGCTAAGATCCCACATGCCTTGCGGCCCAAAAATCAAAACATGAAACAGAAGAATATTGTAACAAATTCAATAAAGACTTTAAAAATGGTCCACATCAAAAAAATCTTTAAAAAAAAGTACCAGAAATGAAAGAAAACGATTGGCTTTTTTGGTTGTTGTTATTGTTGGCTGATATTGTTGTTGTTGTTTGCCTGAAATAGAGGGTTTTAAAACTTTTCTTTTAATTCTGCCTTTACAATGATGAAAACGCCCTTTGATTAAAGAAAAGATGAGAAATAAGTGTTTCATCTTAAAGGATAGTAAACAGGTTCAGTTTAGTGCTTGTCAGCAAGATGGAAGGTTAAACAGAAAAAGTTACAAAACAATGATATTTTTCCAGTTTTTTTAAAAAAAATAAAAGAAGTCATTGTTCATTGAGCTAGTAACATTTTTTAATTAACAAAATTATATTTTTTATAAGGCTAAAAAACCTACTTTTTTTTGCTCTTCAGTTTATGGAGATATAAAGAACTTCGACTAGTTTTAAATGCTTTGAAATGTAGTTCTGATGATTGCAGCAAGGTGGAAAAATTGATGATGTTTTAAAAGTTGTATAATTTGATGTAAAAGAGTCAATGGTAACCTAAGATTTTCTTAATGGTGCATTGTTTCCAAACCCTATAAAAGATTAGTTTATCTTAGGGTTTATCAACCTCAGCACTCTTGACATTTTGAGCCAGATAATTCGTGGATGTGGGGGGCTGTTTGTGTATTCCAGAATATTTAGCAGCAACCCTGGCCTCCCCCAGCTAGACTCCAATAGCATCCCCCACCCCAAATTATGACAACCAAAAACGTCTCCAGATATTGACAAATGTCCTGGGGTTGGGGGAGGGTGTAAAATCACCTCCAGTTGTGAACCACTGGTTTGTTTTAATAGTGTTAGGATAATCCACTTAATATTCACCTTCTAATTACAGTAGAAATAATGTAGGCTTATTTTCTTAGTTGATATCCTCAACAATAGAGTGGTTTTTGGGGGTTTGCTTTTTTTTTTTGAATTTTAGAATTTTATTTATTTTTTTATACAGCAGGTTCTTATTAGTTATCCATTTTATACATATTAGTGTATATATGTCAATCCCAATCTCCCAATTCATCACACCATCACCCCCCTGCCACCACTTTCCCCCTTGGTGTCCATACGTTTGTTCTCTACATCTGTGTCTCTATTTCTGCCTTGCAAACCAGTTCATCTGTACCATTTTATTAGGTTCCACATATATGCGATACTATATGATATTTGTTTTTCTCTTTCTGACTTACTCTGTATGAAAGTCTCTAGATCCACCCACGTCTCTACAAATGACCAAATTTCGTTCCTCTTTATGGCTGAGTAATATTTTGCCCAATTCATCACACAACCACCACCACCCCCCGGTGGCTTTCCCCCCTTGGTGTCCATACATTTGTTCTCTACATCTGTGTCTCAATTTCTGCCCTGAAAACTGGTTCATCTGTACTATTTTTCTAGGTTCCACATATATGCGTTAATATACGATATTTGTTTATCTCTTTCTGACTTACTTCACTCTGTATGACAGTCTCTAGATCCATCCACGTCTCAACAAATGACCCAATTTCATTCCTTTTTATGGCTGAGTAATATTCCATTGTATATATGTACCACATCTTCTTTATCCATTCGTCTGTCGATGGGCATTTAGGTTGCTTCCATGACCTGGCTATTGTAAATAGTGCTGCAATGAACGTTGGGGTGCATGTGTCTTTTTGAATTATGGTTTTCTCTGGGTGTATGCTCAGTAGTGGGATTGCTGGATCATATGGTAATTCTAATTTTAGTTTTTAAAGGAATCTCCATACTGTTCTCCATAGAGGCTGTATCCATTTACATTTCCACCAACAGTGCAAGAGGGTTCCCTTTTCTCCACACCCTCTCCAGCATTTGTTGTTTGTAGATTTTCTGATGATGCCCGTTCTAACCGGTGTGAGGTGATACCTCATTGTAGTTTTAATTTGCATTTCTCGAATAATTAGTGATGTTGAGCAGCTTTTCATGTGCTTCTTGGACATCTGTATGTCTTCTTTGGAGAAATGTCTATTTAGGTCTTCTGTCCATTTTTGCGCTGGGTTGTTTGTTTTTTTAATATTGAGCTGCGTGAGCTGTTTATATATTTTGGAGATTAATCCTTTGTCTGTTGATTCGTTTGCAAATATTTTCTCCCATTCTGAGGGTTGTCTTTTTGTATTGTTTGTAGTTTCCTTTGCTTTGCAAAAGCTTTTAAGTTTCATTAGGTCCCATTTGCTTATTTTTGTTTTTATTTCCATTACTCTAGGAGGTGGATCAAAAAAGATCTTGCTGTGGCTTATGTCAAAGAGTGTTCTTCCTATGTTTTCCTCTAAGAGTTTTATAGTGTCTAGTCTTACATCTAGATCTCTAATCCATTTTGAGTTTATTTTTGTGTATGGTGTTAGGGAGTGTTCTAATTTCATTCTTTTACATGTAGCTGTCCAGTTTTCCCAGCACCACTTACTGAAGAGAATGTCTTTTCTCCATTGAATATCCTTGCCTCTTTTGTCACAGATTAGTTGACCATAGGTGTGTGGGTTTATCTCTGGGCTTTCTATCTTGTTCCATTGATCTATGTTTCTGTTTTTGTGCCAGTACCATATTGTCTTGATTACTGTAGCTTTGTAGTATAGTCTGAAGTCAGGGAGTCTGATTCCTCCAGCTCCGTTTTTTTCCCTCAAGACTGCTTTGGCTATTCGGGGTCTTTTGTGTCTCCATAAAAATTTCATGATTTTTTGTTCTAGTTCTGTAAAAAATGCCATTGGTAATTTGATAGGGATTGCATTGAATCTGTAGATTGCTTTGGGTAGTATAGTCATTTTCACAATATTGATTCTTCCAATCCAAGAACATGGTATATCTCTCCATCTGTTGGTATAATCTTTAATTTCTTTCATTAGTGTCTTATAGTTTTCTGCATACAGGTCTTTTGTCTCCCTAGGTAGGTTTATTCCTAGGTATTTTATTCTTTTTGTTGCAATGGTAAATGGGAGTGTTTCCTTAATTTCTCTTTCAGATTTTTCATCATTAGTGTATAGGAATGCAAGACATTTCTGTGCATTAATTTTGTATCCTGCAACTTTATAAAATTCACTGATTAGCTCTAGTAGTTTTCTGGTGGCATATTTAGGATTCTCTATCATGACATCTGCAAACAGTGACAGTTTTACTTCTTCTTTTCCAATTTGTATTCCTTTTATTTCTTTTTCTTCTCTGATTTCCGTGGCTAGGACTTCCAAAACTATGTTTAATAATAATGGTGAGAGTGGAAATCCTTGTCTTGTTCCTGATCTTAGAGGAAATGCTTTCAGTTTTTCACCATTGAGAATGATGTTTGCTGTGGGTTTGTCATACATGGCTTTTATTATGTTGAGGTAGGTTCCCTCTATGCCCACTTTCTGGAGAGTTTTTATCATAAATGAGTGTTGAATTTTATCAAAAGCTTTTCTGAATCTATTGAGATGATCATATGGTTTTTCTTCTTCAATTTGTTAATATGGTGTATCACATTGGTTTGTGTATATTGAAGAATCCTTGCATCCCTGGGATAAATCCCACTTGATCATGGTGTGTGATCCTTTTAGTATGTTGTTGGATTCTGTTTGCTAGTATTTTGTTGAGGATTTTTGCATCTATATTCATCAGTGATATTGGTCTGTAATTTTCTTTTTCTGTAGTGTCTTTGTCTGGTTTTGGCATCAGGGTGATGGTGGCCTCATAGAATGAGTTTGGGAGTGTTCCTTATTCCGCAGTTTTTTGGAAGAGTTTGAGAAAGATGGCTGTTAGCTCCTCTCTAAATGTTTGATAGAATTCACCTGTGAAGCCATCTGGTCCTGGACTTTTGTTTGTTGGAAGATTTTTAATCACAGTTTCAATTTCATGACTTGTGATTGGTCTGTTCATATTTTCTATTTCTTCCTGGTTCAGTCTTGGAAGGTTATACGTTTCTAAGAATTTGTCCATTTCTTCCAGGTTGTCCATTTTATTGGCATAGAGTTGCTTGTAGTAGTCTCTTAGGTTGCTGTGTATGTCTGTGGTTTCTGTTGTAACTTCTCCTTTTTCATTTCTAATTTTATTGATTTGAGTCCTCTCCCTCTTTTTTTTGATGAGTCTGGCAAATGGTGTATCAATTTTGTTTATCTTCTCAAGAACCAGCTTTTAGTTTTATTGATCTTGCTATTGTTTTCTTTGTTTCTATTTCATTTATTTCTGCTCTGATCTTTATGATTTCTTTCCTTCTGCTGACTTTGGGTTTTGTTTGTTCTTCTCTCTCTAGTTCCTTTAGGTGTAAGGTTAGATTGTTTATTTGAGATTTTTCTTGTTTCTTGAGGTACGCTTGTATAGCTATAAACTTCCCTCTTAGAACTGCTTTTGCTGCATCCCATAGGTTTTGGGTCATCATGTTTTCATTGTCATTTGTCTCTAGGTATTTTTTTATTACCTCTTTGTTTTCTTCAGTGATCTCTTGGTTATTTAGTAACGTATTGTTTAGCCTCCATGTGTTTGTGTTTTGTTTTGTTTTTCCCTGTAATTCATTTCTAATCTCATAGCATTGTGGTCAGAAAAGATGCTTGATATGATTTCAATTTTCTTAAATTTACTGAGGCTTGATTTGTGACCCAAGATGTGATCTATCCTGGAGAATATTCCGTGTGCACTTGAAAGAAAGTGTAATCTGCTGTTTTTGGATAGAATGTTCTATAAATATCAATTAAATCTATCTGGCCTATTGTGTCATTTAACGCTTCTGTTTCCTTATTTATTTTCATTTTGAATGATCTGTCCATTGGTGTAAGTGAGGTGTTAAAGTCCCCCACTATGATTGTGTTACTGTCAATTTCCTCTTTTATAGCTGTTAGCAGTTGCCTTATGTACTGAGGTGCTCCTATGTTGGGTGCATATATATTTATAATTGTTATATCTTCTTCTTGGATTGATCCCTTGATCATTACGTAGTGTCCCTCCTTGTCTCTTGTAACATTCTTTATTTTAAAGTCTATTTTATCTGATATGAGTATAGCTACTCCAGCTTTCTTTTGATTTCCATTTGCATGGAATATCTTTTTCCATCCCCTCACTTTCAGTCTGCATGTGTCCCTAGGTTTGAAGTGGGTCTCTTGTAGACAGCATATATATGGGTCTTGTTTTTGTATCCATTCAGTAAGCCTGTGTCTTCTGGTTGAAGCATTTAATCCATTCACTTTTAAGGTAATTATCGATATGTATATTCCTATGACCATTTTCTTAATTGTTTTGGGTTTGTTTTTGTCGGTCCTTTTCTTCTCTTGTGTTTCCCACTTAGAGAAGTTTCTTTAGCATTTGTTGTAGAGCTGGTTTGGTGGTGCTGAATTCTCTTAGCTTTTGCTTGTCTGTAAAGCTGTTGATTTCTCCATCTAATCCGAATGAGATCCTTGCTGGGTAGAGTAATCTTGGTTGTAGGTTCTTCCCTTTCATCACTTTAAGTATATCATGCCACTTCCTTCTGGCTTGTAGAGTTTCTGTTGAGAAATCAGCTGTTAACCTTATGGGAGTTCCCTTGTATGTTATTTGTCATTTTTCCCTTGCTGCTTTCAATAATTTTTGTTTGTCTTTAATTTTTGCCAATTTGATTACTATGTGTCTCAGCGTGCTTCTCCTTTGGTTTATCCTGTATGGGACTCTCTGCACTTCCTGGACTTGGGTGGCTATTTCCTTTCCCATGTTAGGGAAGTTTTCGACTATAATCTCTTCAAATATTTTCTCTGGTCCTTTCTCTCTCTCTCCTCCTTCTGGGACCCCTATAATGTGAATGTTGTTGCATTTAATGTTGTCCCAGAAGTTTCTTAGGCTGTCTTCATTTCTTTTCATCCCTTTTCTTTATTCTGTTCCATGGCAGTGAATTCCACAATTCTATCTTCCAGGTCACTTATCCATTCTTCTGCCTTAGTTATTCTATTGTTTCCTTTTAGTGTATTTTTCATTTCAGTTATTGTATTGTTCATCTCTGTTTGCTTGTTCTTTAATTCTTCTAGGTGTTTGTTCTTTAATTCTTCTAGGTCTTTGTTAAACATTTCTTGCATCTTCTCCATCTTTACCTCCATTCTTTTTCTGAGGTCCTGGATCATCTTCACTATTATTATTATTCTGAATTCTTTTTCTGGAATGTTTCCTATCTCCACTTCATTTAGTTGTTTTTCTGTGGTTTTGTCTTGTTCCTTCATCTGGTACATAGCCCTCTGCCTTTTCATCTTGTCTATCTTTCTGTGAATGTGGTTTTTGTTCCACAGGCTGCAGGATTTTAGTTCTTCTTGCTTCTGCTGTCTGCCCTCTGCAACAATAGAGTGTTTGTGACAAAGTGACTAATGTTGAGATGATGCATATAAAGCACCTAGATTGTGCCTGGCATTGCTTGAGTGTTTCAAAACATTAGTGATGATAATGATAGCTCTGAAGATGACAGAAAGAGAGAAGGGAGGGGAGGAGGGAGAAGGGGGGAGAAAAGGGAGAGTGAGAGGATGATGAAGACAGGGTATATGCTGTACTTTCCATGCTCGGAAATGTGTGACTCTCATGTGGCACTGGGTCAGAACCTGTTACCAGGAAGAAGATAGTGGAAAGTAGGGTAGTCAGGTGGGGATAAAAGGTTGTGTTTTTCATCAAAATATTGGTGTTCCTTTTTACAGTGATCTCTAAGGGTTATTCCTTTACACACAGGGCATTTTCTGGTCCCAATTAATATTGACTTGGCTTTGGGGTGGGGGTGGGAATCAGACAAGTCAGATTTATTTCCAGGACCGATTGAGGGAAAGTAGATGTTATTGGTCACTGAGTCAGTAACGCTTTAAACTTCCTCCTAGTGTACTTAGATCTATTGATGTCCACACCCATTTTGTAAATAGATTCAAAAAACATTTATTGGATGTAAAACACTCAATAAATGCTCATTGCATGCATTTTCATTAACTTTACTGCAGCGGAGAATCTTCTGACACAAACGTTGCCCTGTGGATTTAAAGCCAGGATAGGAGATTCAGAAAATGTAAGCGAGTTAAGTGAGTTAAGCTAGTTAAGTGAGTAGGTGAGTCTGGGATTAGCGTCACATGTGAGCACAGGCCTTCCTCGTCACAGGCCCACAGCTCTTTCTGCCACCCCACAGCTGCTCTTCATGACTGTGTGCTTAAAACTCAGCACAGGCAGCCACACAACTCCTGAGAGCCGGCGGAGGGCAAAATCTCTCCTCACGCCTCTCTGGTCTCTCTCCTTTCCTCTATCCCTCCTCTTCAGGCCCTGACGCCTCTAGGTAAAATCCTGCTGCTCACCTGTCCTGCTCGAGGGAGACAGAGGTCAAGAGTAGGTGTGGAGTTCCACTTGGGGTCACCGCTGCACTGAGGTACAGCCCTTCAGAGAGTTCTAATCGAGGTGGCTCCACCCTGCCTTTGCACCAATCACAGAGAGGAAAAGGGACCCTCCGGGTGGCAGTAGGACCTTGCTCTCTGGCCAGGCTGATATCAGCCGCTGCGTAGATGTGAGTACAACTGTATTGATTTGAAATTGTTGACATATTTCCTTCTCTTTGGTAAATAGCTGTTGCCCTGAGCCCTTGAGGGTCCCGCCCTGGTCCTGGGCTCAGTCTTCCTTAATATTTTAAAATATTTTGAATATTACCTTGCTGAGTCTAGTGCTTTTAATGTTTTTAGCTAATGACTGAGTTCTATTAAGAAATAATTTCATTGAGCTTACAGGTGGAAGCCAAGGTGAGTGGAGTATTAAGAGGACAAATTTGCCAATCCCATGGGATAAATGGCTAGTTTCTAATGGGTATTGATTTCAGAGGAGCTGGGTAGAAATATGGCAGTAAGTTCCCTGCACCTTGACATGATGATCATCACCACTTCTCATCCTTGTTCCAAAGGGAAAGGCGAGTGGAGAAACGAGAAAGAGGAAAGTGCTGGGCACAGAGTAGCATTGAACACATATTTGTGACTGAACAAATAATTGAATACAGGACTGCATGACAAGTAGAAGCACCATCTCAGGATACTTGTTTTTATGAGGGTTAAACAAGATAATCAATGCAACAAATGTGAAGCACTTGCTCTATGTCAGGTTTGGGCTAAAATACAAAGTTGAGTCCAACCAAAGACTATTAATTAAGAGGGGAAAGTAAGGTTGAGAAATGAGAAAATGTATGCAGCAAGGAATTGATGGGCCAGAGAAAGGTCTGGTATTTTAAAGGATATGAAAGATAATGAGCAGAGAATAAAATCAGCAACAGGGTTCAGACATTAAAAAAAAAAAAATTCACATGATGCTGGTATTAGCAGAACAACCCAGCTCTGTGAGATAATTCTCTCACTATACTCGATCTTACTAAACTTACACTACTGAGCTCAACTTGGGCCCCATATTTAGGATAGACATTGAGAACGTGTAAATGCTCCAAGGGAGAGTGGCCGATGAGCAGGGTCAGCTCGATGCGCATGTGACAAGTGCGCTCACACTGGGCGCTTTTAGGGCACTGCACTTGGTTAAAAGCCCTGTCACTGTCTTGAAATTCTAGTAATCTTATCTTTGAACTTGTGTTTTGTAAGTGAAGTCCGATGGGGCCGAGGAGGTAGGTGCGTGCTCACATCCCCGAGCCTTGCCGGGCCTCCACAGTCAGCATCTGTGGCCGCTACCTGGCAACTGTGACGCACTTACCTTGTACTTGCTTTGAGTATCGCCGAACTCCCATGAATCATGGGCCCCCTAGATCCTGTGCCGTGTTCCATATCAACACGTCCACAGCAGCAGGGGTGCCAGCAGCCACAAGAGCCCACCCTTTCCATCAAAACCAGACCTTGCTTCCAACGCAGAAAGAAGGTAATGGCATTCAAAGAAACAGGAACGACCTAGGAACCCTATCGTATCCTTTCTTTCTTGGGTAACTTCGCCGTATGAGCCAAGTGTTTATGCTGGAAATGATGATCTAGAAGAGAAGGGAAACATAGGGCAACTCATAGCTCCTTTTCCTTTCTTACTCATCATCAGGTAGAGAGTGTTGATAGAAAGTGCACATATCAAGAAGTGAAACAAAACGTTTTGTGCAGCATTTTCACTGTTCTGATAAAAATGAAACCTATGCACTGATGAGTTACAAAATACAAAATGTAATATTGGTGATTCTGCACACAAGATAAAAGCTCTTATCATTTGCATTTAAAACTGGCATTGCATAAATAGTAGGATTCGTTCTGACAGTTGAAATTTAAATTTTTCTTTCCCTAGAATGGTAATTACCCCTACTGGGCTTTTTAAAAAGTATTATTTTTTTAAATTGTGGTAAAACACACAACATAAAATTTACTGTCTTAACCATTTTTAAGTGCACGCTTCAGGGGCATTAAGTACTTTCACGCTGTGAACACCCACCACCATCCATCTCCAGAACACTTTTTGTCTCACAAAACTGAAATTCTCTGTCCACTGAACAATAACTCCCCATTGTTCCCTCCTTCTAGCCCCTGGCAACCACCATCTACTTTCTGACTGTATGAATTTTGCTACTATAGGCAATTCATATAAACAGAATCATACAATATCTGTTCTTTTGTGACTGGCTTATTTCACTTAACATAATGTCCCCAAGGTTCAGCCATATTGTAGCATATGACAAGATTTCCTTCCTTTTTAAGGCTGAATAGCTTTAATGGCTGAATGCCATTGTATGTACACACCACGTCATCTTTATCCACTCATCGGTTAACGGACACGTGGGTTGCTTCCACCTCTTGGCTATTGTGAATAATGCTGCTATGAACATGGGTGTACACAGACCAGTTCAAGTTCCTGCTTTCAATTTTTTTGGGTACATTCCAAGAAGTAGAATTGCTAGATCATATGCTAATTCTATTTTTAATTTTTTGAGGAACTGCCATAATATTTTCCGTGGTTGCTGTACCAATTTACATTCCCACCAACAGTGCACAATGTTTCCTTGCCAATACTTGTTATTTTCTCTTTTTTGATAGTAGCCATCCTAATAGGAGTAGGCTGGTGTCTCATTGGGGTTTTGGTTTTCATTTCCCTAATGGTTATTGACGCTGACCCTGTTATGTTTTATAAATAATAAAATATTTTTAAAGGAGGAAGTTTATGTATTAGTACTTTAATGTCACTTTCTCTCTGCTTTTTGAACACACATTTTCATTTTGCATTGGTTCTGAAAATTATGTAGATAAGAAATTATGCTGATAAGAAAGAAAATGAGCTGGGTAGAAACTTAATCTGAGTTTATGAAATCTCTTTGCAAGGAGATGTTGATCACCTGTTGCCCATCACTCTTGACTGTGGAAATAGAGAAAAAAGCCTTAGTGAAAGTTTTAGAGATTTATTCATAAAGGAAAACCGCCTAACACAGGTGATGCAGCTTGATGTAAAGGATCCAGTGGTTGGTTTCACGCTGGATTTCAGCTTTGGCTCTGTCACGCATCACCTGTGCAAGTGCTGGGTTAATTGTTAAATCTCTCTCTGTGCCTTGATCGGCCAGGCAGGGCAGTGGGGGCAGATCCTGAGATGGGCCAGCATTGTGTTGTACAGCACTTGCCTTGTCTGAGGCTCTTGCATAGCTTTCAAGCAAGCAAGAGTGAAGGAAGAAAGGGAGATTTATCTGTCAACAAGGGGGATTGGGCCATTTCTGCAGGCCCAGAAAGTTTGGGGATCTGAGGATTCAAGTTTCTCAAGTGCATCCAAGCAAGTATTCCCATCCCAAGTCTCTAGGCCCTATTCCTTCTCTACCAGGGCACTTCTTTGGTATAGACCTGCCTAGGCTAAGGAGTCATCCTTCTTTGAAGTTCTGTCACCTCTTATGGTTAAGTCCTGGGCCTGGTCTCCAGCTCTCTGTTCTTTAGGCTCAGGAAATGAAGATCTCTTTAAATACTTCCAAGGAGACTCTGATTCTCACATTTTGCTTTAAATTAATGATTGATTGCCCTGCACCTGTCGTTTTCCTTTTCAAAGCTATGGAGGGTTTTTGGCAGTAGGCACCCTATTCCAAGGTCCTTATAAATACTCCGTTCCTCTCAAATGCCAGAGATATTGCATGAATTTATGCATCCCCTCTACCTGTATCACTCCCTCTCCACCAGAGGGGAACATTTTAGCAATTGCACTGCTACTGCATGTCAGGAACTATCAATACCCCGCCTACCACCAGTGATGAGATCCATATTGCCCTCCAATCAGTGGGTGATCTAATTCCAGAATCTCATCCTTAGAACTTGTTTTCTAGGACCACTCCTGGTACCAACCATTTTAATTGGGTCCCTTAGAAACAGCTGGGCCCAGGGATTCAGGCCCATTTGTTTTGCTGAGGGAGTGCTTTTCAGGAGAAAAGCTGCACCATGATAAGGGATGCAGGATAAGGAAAGCTAAGCAAGGATGTAGTTCTGGGTAAAGTCTAGTCTCTGCTGAGCCAAAAGGGTGTGTGTGTGTGTGTGTGTATGTGTGTGTGTGTGTGTGTGTGTGTGTGTGTGTGTAGCTCTGAAGCATATATCACAACATAAAGTTTCTCACCTTCAGACACGGAGTCGGCCTTCTGAACCCCAGTATGAGTCAGTCATTGGCTCCAGGGTACCCTTAGGGATAGGGCATAACCTCCAGGTGAGGCAGTGCCCAGTGGCTGAGGCAGTTCTCCCAGAGAAGGGGGCAACTGTGAGCCATTAGCAGCTACCATTTACAATAGCTGAGGAATGGGATCTGGGCATCAGATGTACTTTCCACACTACTTTTGGATGGTGACCGGTATGGACTATATCACTAGGGCTCCTTGCCATCTGCTTTCTAGTTGGGTAAAAAAAAACCTGGGAGCCCTAGCACTGGATCCCACAGAAAATGGAATGAGGTCAAGGTATTTATGCACTTGGCTTCCTCCCTGTAAGATCATCTTAGGCTGGCTACATCCCTTGACCAAGTCAAGACAGCCCTGTCCATGTGACTTTTTCCTTCCAGGTTCCTTCCAGGTAACCTCTCCCTTCCCTCATCTCTTCAAACCTGGGTGTTGCCCTACCCCTTCTAGTTCCTTTAAGCCCCATCCATATTTTGTCAACAATCTCTTTATTAAACATTCCTTGAATTATTTTGAGTGTGTTGTGACCTGTGGAGACTAATGCAGTATGCCACCATGGCAGCAATTGATGGGATCAGGAAGATAAAAAGTTTACTTTTGACTCAGGTACACAGAGTATCTATCCAAGGTTTCTGAGTAGAAGAGTGAAATAATCTGATTTTTTTTGAACGTTCAATTTTCTCTTAGTTGCCTGTACCATGTAGGTTTTCCAGTAATTCTTTTCAAGAAAAGAGACAAGAATGTTATATTTTCTGAGCCCTCATATTTCTGAGTATGCATGTGTGTTTGTGGTTTTCATGCATAAGTGATAACTGACTGGGTATTAAAATTCTTGAGTCACAGTTCTAGCCTCCCAACTGTGTAGATGCCTTTCTAGGATTCTAGAATTTAGTGTAAGAGAAGACAGAGATGAGCTTTATTTTTGCTTCCTTGTAGGTATCCCATTTTTCCTGCCTCAATAGTTACAGGATTTTCCCCTTAAACTTATGGTTATATACTCTGCCACAGGTTATCTTAATGTGTCTTTTCTTATATTTGACAATACCTGTATGTCCTATAGGACTTTTTAAAAGTTTTTTTGATTGATTGATTTGATGATGGCTTCTGGTCCACTCTTTTTAGATTTCTTACACAAGAATATTATGTAATTATTAGTAATCTTCTTTTTTCCTCTCCAAGATCTATCATTACCCTCTCCATTTACATTTTTGGTCTTTTTCCTCTGTGTTCTGTGCCAGCTTTTTTGGCCTCTCTTCCATTCCTCTGATTTTCTTCAGTCAATTCTGCTCCTTACTGCTTCAGTGAAGGGTTTGATAACTGCATTGGAATTTGTTTCCTGGCACTCCTTACTTATTTAACTTGCTCCCCTTTTAGCTGATCTAACTGTCTTTATAACTCCTTAACTGTTTTATCTGTGACTTTCTGAATTATGGAGGCCATGATGCCTAGGTACGCTAAAAATTTAGTTCTTGCAGTACATCATTTTCAAAATTATGGTTGTCTTTTGCTTCAGGATAATTGACTCATTCATTCATCTATTGTAGTGAGTACCTTGGGATACATCAGAACAAAAGAGACAAAAATCTCTTTTCTCGTGAAGCTTACATTTGGATGAGAAGAGAAAGACAATAAACAAAAGGCATAATTAATTAGATAACTACAGAATGTTAGAAAGGCTAAATGTTCTGGGAAAATAGAGATGGTAAGTGGACTAGATAGTGCACTCGGGGAGACTTCATTGAGAAGGTGAAACTTGATCAAAGACTTGAAAGATGCCTGGGAATTGTTCATGCCGCTCTCTGAGGAAGAGCTTTTCAGATAGGCACACAGCAAGTGCAAGACCCTTAAGACAGGAGCATGCCTGGTGTGTCTGAGGAATAGTGAGGAGGCCAGTGAGGCTGCAGCACGGTGAATAAAGGAAAGAAGACAGGCAAAGAGGTCAGAAAGGTAACCTGGGGATACATCCTGAGAGTTTTTGGGTTTTACCCTAGAGGGTTTTGAATCTTACCCTAAAGAAGATAGAAAGTCTTTGGACAGCTTTGAGCAAAGGCATGATCTGATTACATTTTGAAAGAATCTTTTCCACCATTCTATTGAGAACAAGTTAAGGGGAGAAAAGGAAAAGTAGAATATGGAGAACAGTTAGAAAACCATTGCAGTATTCCAGGTGAGAGATGGCAGTAGCTAAGGACCAGATGGTCACAGTGGAGGTAATAGAACTGGTCAGATTTCAGATATATTTTATAGGTAGAACCAGAAGGATTTTCTGACAAATTAAATGTGAGTTGTGAAAGAAATTAAGGAGTCAATATAGCTCCATGATTTTGGGGCTAAGCAATTGGAGGGATTCAGTTGTCATCAACTAAAATGGGAGAAAATGCTTGTGGAGTAAGTCTGGGGGAGCAGATTGGAATTTTGTTTTAGATGTGCTAAATTTGAAATGAAGAATAATGAGAACGTCACATCGAATATTTATTTACTTTTCATTGAAATATAGTAGATTTACAACATATTCGTTTCAGGTGTACAACATAGTGATTCAAAATTTTTATAGATTACATTACATTAAAAGTTATTTTAAAATATTGGCTATATTCCTTGTGCCGTACAATATATCCTGGTACCTTATTTTATACACGGTAGTTTGTACCTCTTAATCTCCTACCCTATCTGTCCTTCCCCCATTCCCTTTCCCCACTGGTAACCACTAGTTTGTCTTTATATCTGTGAGTCTGTCTTCCTTTTTTGTTACATTCACTAGTTTGTTGTATTTTTTAGATTCCACATATAAGAATATCATACAGTATTTGTCTTTCTCTGTCTGACTTATTTCACTTAGCATAATGCTGTCCAGGTCCATCTATGTTGTTGCAAATGGGAAAATTTCTTTTTATGGCTGAGTAGTATTCCATTGTATATACATCACATCATCTTTATTCATTCATCTGTTGATAGACAGGTTGTTTTCATATCTTAGTTATTGTAAATAATGATGCTATGAACATTGGGGTGCATGTATCTTTTCAAATTAGTGTTTTTCTTTTCTTTGGATATATAACCAGGAGCAGAATTACTGGATAACATGGTAGTTCTATTTTTAGTTTTTTGAGAAACCTTCATACTGTTTTCCATAGTGACTGTACCAATTTACATTCTAACCAGCAGTGCACGAGGGTTCCATTTTCTCCACATCTTCTCCAACATTTGTTATTTGTAGTCATTTTGATAGCCATTCTGACAGGTGTGAGGTGATAGCTCATTTGGTTTTGATTTGCATTTCTCTGATTAGCGATGTTGAGCATATTTTCATGTGCCTGTTGGCCATTTGTATGTCTTCTTTGGAAAAATGTCTATTCAGGTCTTCTACTCATTTTGTAATCAGATTGTTTGTTTTTATGACATTGAGTTATGTGAGCTATATATTTATATATATATATATATATATATATATATATATATATATAAAATTTATTTTTCATGGAAAGGCATTTTATTTTAAATATAGCAGTGTGTACATGTCAATCCCAAACTCCCTCCCAATCTATTCCTCCCCCCACCCACCCTTCCCCCCTGGTAACCATAAGGTTGTTCTCTAAGTCTGTGAGTCTGTTTCTGTTTTGTAAATAAGTTCATTTGTATCATTTTTTTAGATTCCACATATAAGCAATATCATATGATATTTGTCTTTCTCTGTCTGACTTACTTCACTTAGTATGATAATCTCCAGGTCCATCCATGTTGCTGCAAATGACATTTCTTTCTTTTTAATGGCTGAGTAATATTCCATTGTATAGATGTACCACATCTTCTTTATCCATTCATCTGTTGATGGATGTTTACATTGCTTCCATGTCTTGGCTATTGTAAACAGTGCTGCAATGAACATTGGGGTGCATGTATCCTTTTGAACCATGTTTTTCTCTGGATATATGCCCAAGAGTGGGATTGCTGGATCATATGGTAGCTCTATTTTTAGTTTTTTAAGGAACCTCCATACTGTTCTCCATAGTGGCTGTATCAATTTACATTCCTACCAACAGTGTAGGAGGGTTCCCCTTTCTCCACAACCTCTCCAGCATTTATTGTTTGCAGATTTTTTGATGATGATCATTCTGACTGGTGTGAGGTGATATCTCATTGTACTTCTAATTTGCATTTCTCTAATAGCTAGTTAGCAATGTTGAGCATCTTTTCATGTGCCTCTTGGCCATCTGTATGTCTTCTTTGGAGAAATGTCTCTTTAGATCTTCTGCCAATTTTTTTGATTGGATTATTTGGTTTTTTTAAATATTGAGCTGAATGAGCTGTTTGTAAATTTTGGAGACTACTCCCTTGTCAATTGCATCGTTTGCAAATATTTTCTCCCATTCTGTGGGTTGTCTTTTTGTTTTGTTTATGGTTTCCTTTGCTGTGCAAAAGCTTTTGAGTTTAATTAGGTCCCATTTGTTTATTTTTGGGAGATGATCAAAAAAGATATTACTGCGTTTATGTCAAAGAGTGTTCTGCCTATGTTTTCCTCTAAGAGTTTTGTACTATCTGGTCTTACATTTAGGCTTTTAATCCATTTTGAGTTTATTTTTGTGTATGGTGTTAAAGAATGTTCTGATTTCATTTTTTTTACATGTAGCTGTCCAGTTTTCCCAGCCACTTATCGAAGAGACTGTCTTTCCTCCATTTCATAGTCTTGCCTCCTTTGTCATAGATTAATTGGCCATAGGTGCATGGGTTTATTTCTGGGCTTTCTATCCTGTACCATTGATCTATATTTCTGTTTTTGTGACAGTACCGTACTGTTTTTTTTTTTTTTAATTTATTTATTTATGGCTGTGTTGGGTCTTCGTTTCTGTGTGAGGGCTTTCTCTAGTTGTGGCAAGTGGGGTCCACTCTTCATCGCGGTGCGCGGGCCTCTCACTATCGCGGCCTCCCTTGTTGCGGAGCACAGGCTCCAGACGCACAGGCTCAGTAATTGTGGCTCATGGGCCCAGTTGCTCTGCGGCATGTGGGATCTTCCCAGACCAGGGCTCGAACCCGTGTCCCCTGCATTGGCAGGCATATTCTCAACCACTGCGCCACCAGGGAAGCCCCTACCGTACTGTTTTGATGACTGTAGCTTTGTAATATAGTCTAAAGTCAGGGTGCCTGATTCCTCCAGCTCCATTTTTCTTTCTCAAGATTTCTTTGGCTATTCAGGGTCTTTTGTGTCTCCATACAAATTTAAAAATTTTTTGTTACAGTTATGTGAAAAATGCCATTGGTAATTTGATAGGGATTGCACTCAATCTGTAGATTGCCTTGGGAATATGGTCATTTTAACCATATTAATTCTTCCAATCCATGAACACGATACATCTTTCCAACTGTCTGTGTCATCTTCAATTTCTTTCATCATTGTCTTATAGTTTTCCAAGGAGGTTTTTACCTCCTTAGATTTATTCCTAGGTATGTTACTCTTTTTGATGTGATGGTAAATGGAATTGTTTCTTAATTTCTTTCTAATAGTTTTTGTTAGTATATAGAAATGTGACAGATTTTTGTATGTTTATTTTGTATCCTTCAACTTTATTGAATTTATTGAGCTCTAGTAGTTTTTTGTGGCGTCTTTAGGATTTTCTATGTATGGGGTCATGTCATCTGCAAACAGTGACAACTTTACTTCTTCCTTTCCAATTTGGATTCCTTTTATTTCTTCTCTGACTGCTGTGGCTAGCGTTTCCAATTCTATGTTGAATAAAAGTGGCAAGAGTGGGCATCCTTGTCTTGTTCCTGATCTTAGAAGAAATGCTTTCAGCTTTTCATAATTGAGTATGTTTGTTCTGGGCTTATCATATATGGCCTTTATTATGTTGAGGTATGTTCCCTCTGTCCCACTTGTTGAGAGTATGAAAACTCTTTATAATTTATGTTTGTGATAAAACATAAATGGATGTTGAATTTTGTAAAAAGCTTTTTTTGCATCTATTGAAATGATCACATGGTTTTTCTTCTTCAGTTTGTTAATGTGGTTTATCACATTGATTTTGTGAATATTAAAAAATCCTTCAGGGGCTTCCCTGGTGGCGCAGTGGTTGAGAATCTGCCTGCCAATGCAGGGGACGCGGGTTCGAGCCCCGGTCTGGGAACATCCCACATGCCACGGAGCAACTAGGCCCGTGAGCCACAACTACTGAGCCTGCGCGTCTGGATCCTGTGCTCCCAACAAGAGAGGCCATGATAGTGAGAGGCCCGCGCACCATGATGAAGAGTGGCCCCTGCTTGCCACAACTAGAGAAAGCCCTTGCACAGAAACGAAGACCCAACACAGCCAAAAATAAATAAATTAAAAAAAAAAAAAATCCTTCAGATGTAGAGAACAAATGCATGGATACCAAGGGGGAAAGGCAGGGGGGTGGGATGAATTGGCAGATTGGGATTGATATATATACACAATTGATACTATGTATAAAATAGATAACTAATGAGAACCTACTGTATAGCACAGGAAACTCTACTCAATGCTCTGTGTTGACCTAAATGGGAAGGAAATCCAAAAAAGAGGGGATATATGTATACGTACTGCTGATTCACTTTGCTGTACAGTAGAAACTAACACAATATTGTAAAGCAACTATACTCCAATAAAAAATTTTTTTAAAAAGAAAAAAATTGGCCCATGGGGAAAAAAATTAAAAATAAATAAATAAATAAAATAAAAAATCCTTGCATCCCTGGGATAAATCTCACTTGATCATGGTTATGATCCTTTTAATATATTGTTGAATTTGGTTTGCTAATATTTGGTTGAGGATTCCTGCATCTATGTTCATGAGTGATATTGGCCTGAAATTGTGTGTGTGTGATATCTTTGTGTGGTTTTGGTATCAGGGTGATTCTGGCCTCAAAGAATGAGTTCAGAAGTGTTCCTTCCTCTGCAATTTTTTAAATAGTTTGAGAAGGATAGGTGTTAACTATTTTCTAAATGTTTGGTAGAATTCAGCTGTGAAGGTGTCTGGGCCTGGACTTTTGCTTGTTGGGAGTTTTAAAATTACTGATTCAATTTCATTACTGGTAATTGGTCTGTTCATATTTTCTATTTCTTCCTGGTTCAGTCTTGGGAGATTGTACCTTTCTAAGAATTTGTCCATTTCTTCTAGGTTGTCCATTTTACTGGCATATAATTGTTTGTAGTAATCTCTTATGATCCTTTTGTATTTCTGAAGTATATGTTGTAACTTCTCCTTTTTCACTTCCAATTTTATTGATTTGGGCCCTCCCTCTTTTTTTCTTGATGAGTCTGGCTAAAGGTTTATCAATTTTATCTTTTCAAAGAACCAACTCTTAGTTTCATTGATCTTTTCTATTGCTTTTTAAAATTTCTATTTCATTTATTTCTGCTCTGCTCTTTATGATTTCTTTCCTTTTACCAACTTTGGGTTTTGTTCTTCTTTTTCTAGTTCCTTTAGTTGTAAGGTTAGGTTTTTTACTTGAGGATTTTCTTGTTTCCTGAGGTATGCTTATATCACTATAAAATTCCCTCTTAGAACTGCTTTTGCTGTGTCCCATAGGTTTTGAATCATTGTGTTGTTCTATTTATCTCCAGGTATTTTTAAATTTTCTTCAATGATCCATTGGTTGTTTAGTAGAATATTGTTTAGCCTCCATGTGTTTGTGCTTTTTGCAGTTTTTATCTTGTAGTTGATTTCCAGTTTCATTGTGTTGTGATCAGTAAAGATGCTTGATATGATTTCAATTTTTAAAATTTACTAAGACTTGTTTTGTGGCCTAACATGTACTTTATCCTGGCGAATGTTCCATGTACATTGAAAAGAATGTGTGTTCTGCTGCTTTTGGATATAGTATTCTCTCTCTATATCTATTAAGTTCATTTAGTCTAATGTGTCATTTAAGACCAGTGTTTTCTTATTTTTGTCTAGATGATCTGTTCATTGATGTAAGTGGCGTGTTAAAGTCCCCTGCTGTTACTGTGTTTTACTGTCAATTTCCCCCTTTATGTCTGTTAATATTTGCTTTATGTATTTAGGTGCTCCTATGTTGAATGCATATATATTTACAATTGTTACATCTTCTTCTTGGATTGACCTTTGGTCATTATGTACTGTCCTTCTTTGTCTCTTGTTACAGTCTTTGTTTTAAAGTCTATTTTGTTTGGTATAAGTACTGCTACCTCAGCTTTCTTTTGATTTCCACTTGCATGGAATACCATTTTCCATCCCCTGACTTTCAGTCTGTATCTTTAGATCAGAAATGAGTCTCTTGTAGACAGCATATATATGGGTCTTTTTTTTTTTTTTCATCCGTTCAGCCACTCTGTCTTTTGATTGGAGCATTTAGTCCCTTTCCATTTACAGTAATTATTGATAGGTATGTACTTATTGCCATTTTGTTAATTGTTTTGGGGTTGTTTTTCTAGTTATTTTTGTTCCTTTCTTTTGTTCTCTTCCCTTTTGATTTGATGACTATTTTTAGGGTTTATGTTTTGATTCCTTCTTCTTTCTTGCATGTGTATGTAGTATAGATTTTTGGTGTGTCATTACCATGAGGTTTATATATAGCAACCTATATATATGTGATTATTTTAAGTTGTTGATATCTTAATTTTAAATGCATTTTAACAACCTTGCATTTTTATCCCCCTCCCCACCACGATTACTCTTTTTGATACCATATTTTACATCTTTTTGTTTTGTGTATCCCTTAACTATTTATTGCAGCCATAGATGATTTTACTAATTTTGTCTTTAACTTTCCTACTTAGCTTTGCACATGGTTGATTCACTCACTACCTTTACTGTATATTTGCTTTTACCAAAGAGTTTTCTCCTTCTGTAATTTTCAGGTTTCTAGCTGTAGCCTTTTCTTTTTTGCTCAGAGAAATCCCTTTAACATTTCTCGTAAAGCTGAGCTCTTTTAGCTTTTGTTTGTCTGTAAAACCTTTGCTCTCTTTATCAAATCCAAATGAAAGCCTTGATGGGTAGAGTATTCTTAGTTGTAGGTTTTTCCCTTTCATCACTTTAAATTTATTGTACCACTCCCTTCTGGCCTGCAGAGTTTCTGGTGAAAAGCCAGCTGATTGCCTAATAGGAGTTCCCTTGTATGTAACTTGTTGCTTTTCCCTTACTGCTTAATATTTTCTCTTTATATTTAATTTTGCCATTTTAATTACAATGTGTCCTGGCATTAATTTCTTTGGGTTGATCCTTTCGGGACTCTGTGCTTCCTATACTTGGATGTCTGTTTCCTTTCCCAGGTTAGGGAAGTTTTCAGCTATTATGTCTTCAAATATGTTCTCTGCCCCTTTCTCTCCCTTCTCCTCTGGGATCCTTATAATGCAAGTGTTAGTACACTTGATGCTGTCTCAGAGGTCTCTTAAATTATTCTCATTTCTTTTTATTCTTTTTTTTTTCCTTTGTTAAGCTTCAGTGGTTTCCACTACTCTATCTTCCAGCTCACTGGTCCGTTTCTCTATATCATCATCTAATCTGTTGATTCTGTCTAGTGTGTCTTTTACTTTGGATATTGTATTCTTCAGCTTTGCTTGGTTCTTCTTTATATCTTCTAAATCTGTTAAACTTCTTACTGTCTTCATCCATTCTTCTCCCAAGTTCTTTGATCATCTTTCCAGTCAATACCTTGAACTCTTTATCAGGTAGATTGCCTTTAAACTTCACTTAGTGCTTCTTCCGGGGTTTTATCCTCTTCCTTAGTTTGGAACATGTTCCTCTACTGCCTCATTTTGCCTAATTTGCTGTTATTTCTATGAGTTTGTATCACCTTGGATAAGTGGCCTTTTGTAGATGATGTCCTGTGCATTCCAGCAGCGGACTCCCCTCTGGTCACCAGAGCTGTATGCTCTGGAGGTGCCCCCTCTGTGGGCTGCATGGATCCTTTTATTGTGGCGGGCTGACTACTGTGGGTGGTCTGGTAGGCATGGCTGGCTCCCAGTCCAGTAGGTTGCAGGCCCTGCCTTGTGCAGAGGGTGCAGCTACTGGTTGGGCCAGGTCACAGGGTGGCTGGCTGTGGAACCCTGGGTGGTGGGCAGGGCTAGTGCTGGCCTGCTGGTGGACAGAGCTAGGTTCTGAAGTAGGTAGTTGCAGGGCCAGGGTTCCCAGATCTAGTGTCATCCTGCTGGTGGTTGGGGCTGGTTCCTGACATGGCTAGGTGTGGGTTCTGGTGTGTCTCAAAGCTGGTACTGGCCCACTGGTGAGTAGGGCTGGATCCTGGGGCAGCTGGCTGAGGGGTCCAATGTGTCTTGGAGCTGGTATTGGCCTGATGGTGGGTGGGGCTGCAGCCTAGGGAGTCCTCAGGCTGGTGCTGGTGATGGCGTTCCTGTGGCTAGTGACAGCTCACTGGTGGGCAGAACCAGGTCCCGGGGTCTCTGGCTGCGGGACCTTGGAAGTCCCGGTGGTACTGCCAATGCACTGTGTGTAGGGCTGGATCCTGGACCCTCTGGTGGACAGGACTGTGTCCTAGACAGGCTGTGGCCTCAGGGGTTCTTAAGGTTGTCTCCTGCTGGTAGGTGGGGCTGTGTCCCCACACGGCTAGTTGCTTGGCCTGAGGTGTCCCAGTACTGGTGCCAACAGGCTGGTGGGTAAGGCCAGGTCCCAGTGCTAATAAGCTAGAGGAAAGATACCAAAATGGTGCTTGCCAGCACCAGTGTCCACATGGTAGAACAAGCTGCCAAAAGTGGCTGCCACCAGCATCTCTGTCCCCAGGGTGAGCTCCAGTTGCCTCCTACCTCTCTAGGAGGTTCTCCAAGACCAGCAGTTGGGTCTGACCCAGACTCCTTTCAAATTACTTCTTCTGCCCTGGATCCCAGAGCATGTGAGATTTTTGTGTGTGCTCTTTAAGAGTGGAGCCTCTATTTCCCACAGCCCTCTGGTTCTCCCAAATGTAAGCCCTACTGACCTTCAAAGCCAAGAATCTAGAGGCTCATCTTCCTGGTGTAGGATGCCCAGGCTGGGGAGCCAATATGGGGCTCAGACCCATTACTCCTTGGGAAGAACCTCTACAATTGTAACTATCCTCTCATTTGTGGGTCACCTACCCAGGGGCGTGGGTCTTAACCATACTGCAACTCTACCTCTCCTACCCATCACATTGTGGTTCCTTCTTTATATCTTTAGTTGTAGATGATCTTTTCTGCTAGATCCATAGTTACTCTGTAAATAGTTGTGATTTTGGTGTGCCCATAAGTGGAGGTGAGCTCAGGGTCTTCCTACTCTGCCATCTTGGCCAAGGTCCTCTAGAATATTGAATAAAGTCCGTATTCAGAAGTCAAGCAGGAGACATAAACTTGGGATTTGTCAGCACATAAATGTTATTTCAAATTATAAGAAGATTAGATAAGATTACCAAAGGGGATGTGTGTGGAGATGTGTGATTCAGACCAAGACCTGAATCCCGGAGCAGTCCAATGTTGAGCTGGGGAGAAGAGGAGCAACCAATGAGGTAAGAACATCTTCTAAAGGCATCTTCTAAAGGCATTCATTCTCAACATGAAAAGACAATTTCTTGTGTATTTTCTAATTGTAGTATATACACATTTAGATGTAGGTAGTGTGGGCAACAATGCTGACAGGCCATTAAGCATGTTTAAGATTGTTCTGATGAGAAATTTCCTTTTTTTTTCTTCTCAGTTTGTACATGTATAATCATTTCCAGGATACTCACATGCTACACAGAATTGAAAGATGCCCAATTTTGCTATTAAAAAAATGAAGTTATAATTTTCTAGTGCAGAGTGACTGCACAGGAAGACTATCATAAGCAATATACCAAAGCGCTAACAGAAGGTATTTCTGTATTTGATGTGTACTAATTACCCTTCCTCCATTTTAGATAATGTTCCATTTTCAACATTGAACTTTTCTTTAGTTAAGAAATCCCCAAGTTTATAAAACCTGAGGGCAATTTCCAGTGAGCTTTATCAGGATAGAGGGGCCAAAAGAAAGACCACAGGTATTACTGGGTTATAATCAGCAGGAGGAACTAATTAATCAGCATTATCATGAAACTGCTGCAGGGCAATAGGTTTCAGTAATTAAACATAAATCACGAGGGTATCTTGCAGGCATTATAAAAATAGTGACCTGATTTCACTGGGTATCAACCAGTATTTACAAAGCTACTTGAATTTTTCTGTTGCTCTGCATTGCTGTTAAATAATGAGAGTTCTGATGGTGCCGAAACTTCATTTTTCAAGTGCAGGATGATCCGAGCTGAATAAGAAAAAGAATGATTAAGGGAGGGCAGGAAGGTAGGCCTGGCATCAATTTGAACAAATTTTTCTTTTTCTGAAGGCTCATGTCTCCAAGGTTATGATAATAAAGTCATAAACATGCCAGCCACTTTAAGGGTCTCAGGATTAATGAAGACCAAGAAAGATGAAATGATAAACTGTGAGCCAAGCCACCATTAGTGCAAAGCTCTAACAGAGTAACATATCCGCCACCAGTATTCTCAGCAGCAATATATTTAAATACAAAGAGAACTACGTATACATGATATTGTCATATAAATATTTCCTTTATTTTTCATGGTTAAAAATTTTTAAAATTTTATTTTCTTTCTTTATTTAAAAGCATACTTTATTAAAGAAACAAACACTGGAAATGTGGATTCTTTTTGAGAAATAATCTTCCTCTTCACTGATTGATAGATATGAAGAAACCAGATTTCTATACCAACTAATGGAAAATTAACCACTGGTGAGTCTAGTTCCAATCCCAAATCAAGGACACACATGTTTGTTAGTACTGATTCTGTCCACTCAGTTGAAACATTCCCATTCCTGAACTAGATTAGCTACTGAAATTCTAAAAATGCTCATTTTCCTGGGTATCCTCTTTTGTCAAAGGGTTTAGTATTTATTATGTTTGTTATTTACAGTAATTGACATTTACGAAAAGTGGAGAGACCAGAGAAAACACTCCATAGTATGTAAGACCTTTATCTCTTTCTTTTTAAATGTTCTTAGTAGACTGTAATACTAAGCAATTATATTTAGATCTTCATGACTTGAAGGTGTCTTGAATATCTCTTAATCTGCTTTTTCCCTTCAAATTTCTTTCCATTCTAAAGAGAACATTTTTTCATCTTAGTACTAATCCTGTAGAATTTAAAAAAAAAAACAAAAAATGAAGATTCTATGTTTCACACATTTTGAATTAAAATTACCAAAGCAATAAACCCTATAAGGATCATTTTTTTT
This sequence comes from Balaenoptera ricei, assembly GCF_028023285.1. Taxonomy (NCBI): domain Eukaryota; kingdom Metazoa; phylum Chordata; class Mammalia; order Artiodactyla; family Balaenopteridae; genus Balaenoptera; species Balaenoptera ricei. The sequence continues at coordinate 133,752,816 of NC_082639.1, forward strand.
CTTATTTAAATACTGGTACTTTCTATTAACCCTGTTTCAAATTTAGAGTTATATATACATTGTGAAGATGTCCATGTACACAAGTTTCTGCAGAACCTCCAATTTTATTATAAAACTTCTTCCTCACACACATTAGAGAACTATGTATGTTCACTTTCACATGGTTAAACAACCCAAGAAGGCTGGCATATTTTAAAGTTAACAACACTTTTTATCATTATAAAAACAGACTGAGATTAATGGTGACCCTAGCATTTGGTTACTCTGACTGACGGATTAGCTAGGCTCCTGACTTTTTATATTCATTACTGTTGGCTAATTTGACACTGGATTGTACATATCACATGCATTTTCCAGGAGATAAAGAGGGAATACAAAACCCACAAATTCTAAGCAGATGATTTTGCTACTTTTAGCACTTCTGGTAAAAGGGCTATTTGAAGTTAAAGAGGAAAGCTATTAACAAAAAGAAAAGTAGGGGACAAGTTACCTGTGGATTTCATTTACTCACATTTGGACTGGTCCTCCTTATTGGAGGCTAACTGAAAACAGACCAGACCATGACTTCTAGCTTTATGTTGGTCACTTTCAAATACTCCAATGACACTCTCCAATAATTTTATTATCTCCAGTTTTATGATGCCATACTAGGCCTTTCACACTGTTTATATTTCCCATTTCCATAATCCAAATGCCAAAAAATTACTACACGTTCCCTTATACAGTCAAAAATAGGTTTACTGGAATGTTGTTAGTTATAGCTGAAGGCAGCAACATTTACAACATTTAGCTTTTGTTACACCCATAAACGTGTGAAAATTGCTTGCAAAGCAATTGTAATATGAGAAGAATCTTGCAAATATCAATGGAATGGTTACACACGTGTTTCGGCATAATGATTTGGTACTCTACAGAGGCTCCCTGACCACCAGCCTGACCCCCACCTTGATGCAACAAATGCAAGTCCTTATGCCATTAAAATAACAGTATGAAATATCATTATCAGTGTTTAACTATATATACAAATAATGAACTGGCAAGTATCTAGTTTCAAATTAGACCCTTGGAATATGGCAAAATCGAGGCTGGTTATCTTTGCCTTAAACATAATTATTAAAAGCACACTTTGTTGGAAGGGAAGAAGATAATGGGACATTCTCAATGCTCCAATTTGAAGTGACACTTGCCTCTTAATTTCTTGAAAAAGAAGCTTTGAAAGTTATATACATGGGTTTCATTTAAATTATGCAGCAGTCTTTTATTATTATTGTCCCAGATTTTGTTTAATGAAGATCTGTCATCAAATCAAGTATGGTATTTCACAACTATAAGAACTGTAAGAGAAAAAAATGAAAAAGAAACATCAAAATCAGATTCATATGCTATGTTAGAAACAATACTCCTAAATGTAGCTGTGTCCATTTTGAAACTAGTGTCCATTTTGAAAATAGTTAATGAGGACAACTTTTATCTGAAATGATAGATAACAAATGGGAATAGAGAAGCAAAAATATGAAACAACCTAAATGTCTAACATTAGCATTTTGATCAAATAGATTAATACATAACCATAGCATAAAGCAGCTAAAATACTTTTTAAATATTTAATAACATGGGAAAATATTTACAATATATTTATTAGAAAATATACATATGATCTTAAGTTTTTGAAAAACATGTTTATATATTAATAGGAAAAGACTTAAAGTATATACAATAGTTATATTAATAGTAGCTATCTCTGTGTGGTAAGAGAACAGTTGGATTTTATTTTCTTCTTTATGTTATTCAACATTCCATTGGTTGATTCTTGGTACTGGCAGTAGTTATGTTCTATAAAGTCACCACAAACACTGAATGAGTAAACACTGAACCACTGCTCTGAGGGGAAACACAGGCTTAAATCCCTGCCAGCCTCTGGCTACAACATTTTTGACAACCAATCCATACATAATCTTGTTTTACATGTTTCTGTGTAAAGACACCTTATTTACTATACACTGTTGGCTTATTAACACTCAACTCCTGGCCAACAGTGCTGTCACTCACGCCTGAACAAAGCTCATCTAACACGTGTATTTCCTCCACAAGACACATCACAGCCTTGCTGTGCTCAGCAACACTAGCCAGCACTGCAGCACCAGTATACTTGGGGGCCTTTTTAAACAGAAAAAGCATCAACAAGACACACAAAAATGTGAGAAACTGTGCACTAACATTCGCTTCTCTGACCGCATCTGCCAATGACTCCGAAAGCATTGGGGTAACTGATCAATGTTAGCTAGTAGGTGAATTCACAAACACAGAATCCACAAATGATGAGAACTGACTTTTTCTTTAGAACAAAATCTTTTTTTCTGTTTAAAAAGAGTATCACCATGGAATTTTTCAAATGGTCATTCTGAGATACTTTCCAAATCTTTATAAAAATCCCTGTAAATATAGATAAAGAAGCTTTGGAGAAAAGGAGGTATTAAAAATGATCTGACCAGAGAAAGACAAATATATGATATCACTTGTATGTGGAATCTAAAAAGTAATACATATGAATCCATATACAAAACAGAAACAGACTCACAGTCATAGAAAACAAACTTCTGGTTATCAAAGAGGAAAGGGGAGGGGGGAGGGATAGATTAGGAATACGGGATTAACAGAAACAAACTACTATACATAAAATAGATAAGCAACAAGGACCTACTATATAGCACAGGGAACTGTATTCAATATCTTGTAATAACCTATAATGGAAAATAATCTGAAATAATATATAACTGAATCACTTTGCTATATACCTGAAACAAACACAACAATGTAAATCAACTACACTAAAAAAAATTTTTTTTGAATGATCTGACTTTAAAAAGAATATTAAGGGGAAAAAAAAGGAAGGGCAAGAGTTATGTTTCAATGACTGAAATGAAGCTCAAATCCAAAACAAAAATTATCATCTGGAGAATTTATCTGGATTTTCCTTCAAACACAATATTATGAAATGCAAGCTGCCATACCTAAAAGTTAGAAATAAATAGGAAATGAGTGTTATGGTCCTGAGCGTAACAGTAGCCATATTTGGCCTCAAACAAATCACTTAGCTCTGCCTTTGCAGGGGTAGGGGTGGAGGGTAGGACAGAGGTTCTCTTTGAGAATCTGATGAAAGATATACTCTCACCATAAAACTGTACATATGCATATTCACATAAAATTTTACATACAATTTATGTGCATTTTCAGAGAGCTACAGATTCTAGGTTAAGAGCTCCTTACTGGAGTCAGAAGTCATTACTCAATCCTGACATTAGTCATACTAGGTCAACTGAATATAAATTAAAAAGGAAATTTAAATGAACTTCAAAACAAATGACACCCCCTCCAAATTAATAATCCAGTAAATACTTACTGATAATCACAAACAAAACGATAACAGCAACCAAAGCCATGATAGCTTTTATCTACAACACACAAAAAGGCATAAGAAAGATTAATGTCTGACTTGTTAATAAAGACTATCTGTTGTGCTGTTTACCACATTACACTAACTCATCATTGGACAGGCTCATTCCTTGAAAGGTTTCCAAAATTTTTCTCATATGAACTTCTGACTATTTGCATCTTTTTGTAATAATCAGAGTTCCCCAAATTTGAGGGTTTTGGCTTGCCTAGATTTTATTGTTTAAGGCTGAAGAGTAAACAGTAATAATCAAAGCCTTTATGGGCCTGATCTTTTTTGTCTATGATTTCTCACACATTTCTAATCTAAAACCAGGAAAAGAACAATATTTTATCAACTCTGTTCAGAAGTGTCAGGATATTATGAATAAGATTGGCATCCAATACAGATGGTTCAATATATATAGTATAAGGCAGCATTTTTTATAGCACTTATTCTCAAAGTATATTAGAATTCTGTTAGTTTTTGCTCCCCTTACTTTCTTCTTAGCATTTTTATCTTCATTTTGAGGAATATAATTTAGATTTTTCGTGAAGAACCTCATTTAATAAATAACTTGCCTAAGAGCATTCTGTGTGTCAGTTTCACAGTTGAGAGGCGAAACCTTAAGATTAGTCCTTAGCTAGTTAATATTTTAGGTCTACATCACCTCTCTCCATAAAATTGTCACATTCCTCATCTAATCCTAAAATGCATAAATTATAAATTGATTTGATTTTCCTGATGAATTCAACTGAGTCTTGTTTTCACCAAACATTTTCATAGATAATTGATTAAAGATGGTTCATTCAGAAAAAAGATACCCAGTTATTATAAACACATAGAACCCTCTGATGAATATCACAAACAGCAACTAGAAGTAGCTAATGAAATGTTTCTAAAATAAAACTACTGGCTGCATTTTAGTGGCATTACATTCATGACAAGAACAAAGTGACCAAGAGAATACATGGATGCTTTCCAATTTGAATACCAGGTGCCTATTAAAATTATTAATTATGATAAACAAAAAATGTAGAAAGTACTTTACACTGTAAAGTAGTTTAGTGACCAAGTAATCCAGAGAATATATGGAAGCTCTGCATCTTTTTTTTAAGCTGAAAACATTTCTAAAGTAATTTGGAATTTTACAATAGCTTTTCAACTTTACCAAAAATATATCTTAATTTGCCCTGTTAATTTGTGCTAGGCTTAACATTTAGAAGATTTAAATGGAAATATCAATACCAATTTTAAAACACTTAAATAAACGGAGTTTCTAACACTGGCCAGGAAACGTTTACAACCAAAAATGGCAGTAACGTATTCATGCATGTCCAAAGCTCTCTTCTTCCAAACAACATGGACAAAAATCTGTTTCTCATTAAACACATAAGAGCCTCAGAGCCCCATAAGATACTTAAGAGAGGTCTCACTGATTCTCTCTCCCCACCCATTGGATAATTCTGTTCACTTACTTATTTTTAAAGTCAGGTTTATTAAAATATACTTTACATACAATAAAATTCACCCTCTTAAAGTTCATTTTGATGTGTTTTGACATACATACAGTTGTCAACCATCACCTTCATAGTCGAACATAAGACATTTTCATCACTCAAAAAGTTCCCTCATGCCCTGCTGTAGTCAATCTCCACCCCTCCATCCTTAGCCACTGGCAAGCTCTGATCTCTTTTCTGTCCCCATATCCCTTTCCTTAGCTCTTCCCAAATAATCATTATGAAGTTAATCCAGAAAATGGTAGTGATAATAGAGACTATTTAAAAATATAAATTAAAAATAGAATTCAATTTCTCCCCTTAAAAGCATACTATTCCTTTGATGTGGACCCCGTAAAGTACAAAACGAAACTCTAGATATAGCTAAAAAAAAGCTAGGCAAAATGCACATTATCATTTTGTTAATGGCCACATGAATGAGTCATGTGGGGAGAGGAGGTAGCTCATGGACCTTTTGTTCTTCCAAACTAGTCCGCAGGATAGAAAATTTCTATAGAAATAGAAAATTTATTCATTAAAGAAAAACAGAAAATTTAAATTCTACATAAAGGAGCAATGAAACTTGTTTCTTTCCCTAAGTTCTATTTCTGAAAGTAAGAGGATTCAACAGGTAAACAAAAATAAGCAAATCCAAGGCAACTCTTGAAAGAAATCCTTAGCATATGTCAACATCAAGTTTTGAAAGTTATTGCTAAACTTGAAAATGAGAGACTAAAAACAATGTGGTATATCTAAGGTTTTCAACAAAGCCAAAAATGATACACAGTATCAGGAGGAAAAAGTAAAGATCTGCTCATATGACATGAAATTTGCTATAAAATCTTAAGGGAAACATTTTTCTGTTTGATATATAGTAGCCATACTTGATTTAAGCAGTAAATTCATTTCCATAAAATGTTTTTCGGGAATATATTAGCATATAATGATTCCCATTTTTTTCCTTGTTACAAATTTTTCTTTTATATCTTATTTCTCCTATACAAGTACTAACCAGGTCTGACCCTGCTTAGCTTCTGAGATCAGGCAGGTTGAGGGTGGTATGGCATAAGACTGTATCTTATTTCTCTGGAATAATGAGGGACAGTGGGATTTTCTTTTTAGCCCCATTTGCCATATGGATTCTGACACATTAAACTGCTTTTATTTTTTTCCCCGTCCAACAGAAAATTATATTTTTCTCTGGCTTGCTTTCTGTCTTTTAAATATCTCTATGTAATGCTATAGGTTGCTCCAAAAAGGTAGTAAAAATAAATTACAAGTTAATATTTCTTACAAGATAAATCTAGAGGAAGCTAAATTATTAATAAAATGTGGATTACTCTCTACGAAGAAATCCATGAAAACATCCTTTTAGGCACTGCTTGATTCCTTTAGTTATTTCTGACCCATAAGATATTAATTCAACAAATATTTACTGAGTTCCACCATGTCCCAGCTTCAGAAGATATAATAATAAGCAAGACAGTTGTAGTCCCGTTCCCCACAGAGCTTATCACCTAGAGGCCCTTTTTTCTTCACGTCTTTGAATACCACTGGATATGCTGACGGACCTATCCAATATCTTCCAATTTACTTACTTTGCATCCACGCCACCACATTTGCCTTCGAAGTTGTTTGGATCTGTTGCTAAAAGCAGTTGCATTATCCGATAAGCTTTCTATATCACATAGAGGATGGAGAGAAGGATTAATCGACATAACAGCATTCTTTTATCTAGTCACACAAAGACAAGAAAACATTAATTTCTACTTCTGCAAATCTATTCCCTTTTAAGCATGAAAACAACATCTTTCCTTTCCTCTACCCACAAACTCTGGCATTCTGTATTCTAAAAAAAAAACCAAAAAGTAAAAAATGGCTGCAGGTCAGTTTGCTCAATCCACTTTTACAATAAGAGTAAGAGAAGTCTTCCCAGGGCCTCAATGCTTTCAACTAAACTTATGAATTCTGGTAGAAATACTCTTTAAAAATTCAAATACTTGGCACAACTATAGAAAAAAAAAATTTACACACGGAGAAGGCTAGATTCTTAGAAGATATCAAAAGTGACTGATTTTGAAGCAAAACAATATATTTTAAAAGTGTTTAAATAAGTTTTTTGGTTAAAAAAGTCTGTCAAGGATTAATCAGATATTCATTCAGCCATTCATCATCTAAAAAATATGTGAGTGCCTAATAAGTGCCATGAACTAAGAACAGAGACTAACATTTGTCAGTAAAAAAATGTTACTAAGTCATCAGAGAAAGCATAAGATAAAAATATTAGATATGTGTGAAATAAGTTTGAAAAGAAGTGATTAGACCTATCCTCCTTGAGATCAGGAGAAATACAAAGCACATCAACGTAACAGGACAAAAGAAAAAAATAATCTAACTCTTCAACAATGAATTTTTAATCTTCCCATTCTCAACTGATCAATTAAAGAAATAATACAACAATAAGATGATTCAAAGCAAAGGGAGCTACATACAACTCAGTAACAAAAAAGCCATCAACCCAATCGAAAACTGGGCAGAAGACTTAAATAGACATTTCTCCAAAGAAGACATACAGATGGCCAACAGGCACATGAAAAGATGGTCAACATTTCTAATGATTAGAGAAATGCAAATCAAAACTACAATGAGGTACCACCTTGTATTGGTCAGAATGGCCATCATTAAAAAGTCTACAAATGACAAATGCTTAAGAGGGTGTGAAGAAAAGGGAATCCTCCTACACTGTTGGTGGGAATGTAAATTGTGCAGCCACTGTGGAAAACAGTATGGACGTTCCTCAAAAAACTAAAAATAGAGTTGCCATATGATCCTGCAATCCCACTTCTGGGCATGTATCTGGAGAAAACTATAATTCAAAAAGATACATGCACCCCAATGTTCACTGCAGCACTATTTCCAATAGCCAAGACGTAGAAACTACTTAAATGTTCATCAACAGATGAATGGATAAAGAAGATGTGGAACATATTACAATGGAATACTACTCTGCCAGAAAAAAGAGTGAAATAAGGCCATTTAAAGCAACATGGATGGACCTAAAGATTATCATACTAAGTGAAGTAAGTCAGAAAGAGAAAGACAAATATCATAGGATATCACTTACATTTGGAATCTAAAATATGACACAAATGAACATATCTACAAAACAGAAACACTCACAGACACAGGGAACAGACTTGTGGTAGCCAAGGGTGGGGGGTGGTGGGGTGGGGGAAAGGATGGATTGGGAGTTTGGGATTAGCAGATGCAAACTATTATACACTGAATGAATAAACAACAAGGTCCTACTGTATAGCACAGGGAATTATATTCAATATCCTGTGATAAACCATAATGGAAAAGAATATGAAACAGAATATATATATATGTGTAACTGAATCACTTTGCTGTACAGTGGAAATGAACACAACATTGTAAATCAACTATACTTGAATAAAATAAATTGTATATTAAAAAAACAAAGTAAAGGGAGCTAAAGTTAAAAACATTAAAACCATAAATGCCATTTTTCCTAAGTCAAGATTCCTCAACTTTGGCTAGAAAAATGGGAGAACTATCAAAACACAGATTAATAACATCAAGAATTATATGAAGTATCTGTACCTGATTTGTCCTGTAGTTCATCTAGTCTCTCCCCTCTTTCTATTACCTTTGTAATATTTTCTTGCATGACATCAATGACTTCATCCACCTGATTCTGAACACTAGTTTAAAAAAAAAGATTAAAAAATAGTGCATTCTTCTTTTGAGAATTTTACAGTTTTTGAGACTTTCATTAGACATGATAGAAAACAGCAAGTTCTCAGAATTATTCAACTCTAAAATGTTTAAGTTTAAGGCTTGTAGCAACAGTCCTTCCATTTGTGGGCTTGATTACTCAGGCAATTAAAAGACAACATGATACAAATAAAGTAATATTTAACTCATAGTTTATTCTTAACCCTGTTTCTTCAAATTAAATATACTGTCAGAATGCTCAGTAACTACAGAACTTAGTCAAATAGCTTGACTCTAAATAATCCGTTTCATTTTCTTTTCAATAGGCCATTGAGGCATCACAGAGACACAGCTATAAGCTACTTTTGCTATACGTATAGTTCACACACTAAGGCTAACAAGAGTTTGCCCAGGTATGTTAGAAGCCTAGGAAAAATATTGAGTTTCCAAAATGGAAAGGTACAGTATGCTCTAGGACACGAAGGCTCAGTGGGTATAACTCTTCACAGCTCATCAGTTTCCTCTTAAACAGGGTTTAAAACAATGAGCAACACTTGGGAGGGTTTTGAAGCACCCACGAAGGAGCAAAGAGGAAACATTTTTGGTTGTTCTTCAAAATGAAAATATGATTTTCTTCTTTATATCAGGTGATGAGAGCCTGTTCCAACCAAACTTCAGACTGTTCAATGAAGATTTTTTTTTTAAATAAATTTATTTATTTATTTATTTATGGCTGCGTTGGGTCTCTGTTGGTGCGCGCGGGCTTTCTCTAGTTGCGGCGAGCGGGGGCTACTCTTCGTTGTGGTGCGCAGGCTTCTCATTGCAGTGGCTTCTCCTGTTGCAGAGCATGGGCTCTAGGTGCGTGGGCTCAGTAGTTGTGGCGCAGGGGCTTAGGTGCTCTGTGGCATGTGGGATCTTCCCGGACCAGGGCTCGAACCCATGTCCCCTGCATTGGCAGGCGGATTCTTAACCACTGCACCACCAGGGAAGTCCCATGTTCAATGAAGATTTAAACTAAATTCAAAAATGTAATAATTGGACCTCAGCTGCCTACTCTCACTCAGAAGTTACCCCCAGAGTACATAAACATAGAAATGATTAAATGTCTAGTTTTCCTCTGTTGCTTCATTTGACAAATGTCTAGTTTTCCCCTGTTGCTTCAATCATTTGACAAAATGTTACCTTAAATTAGTTTATGGAATAAGTCATGCCAGAGAAATATTTAAAAGGAGAAATAAAATGAACTCACAGTTCTTATAATTCAAAAACTGTTTAAAATATAAAAACTGTTTAAAGTGGATTACTAGCAACTATAAGTAGATATATGTTTTAATAAGGATATGCAAGTGTTCCTTCTAGTCGGGGAAGTGTATCATTTATCAAATATCACCTAGGAAGCTTTTAAAAAAATTTCACAATACACATCTCCTCACTGCCCCTCTACTCTATAGTGAGTTGGGAGTAAGGCAGGACATGTGTAATTTTGAAAAAGAGTTCTATCCCTTCCCTGTCACGAAGCTATATCTTCAAAAAGTTTGCTTTAAAAACAAAATGAAGGCCCATTTAGACACATACGGGTTCAGAAGAAGCATCCTCAGATTCAAGTAGAATTACTATGTTTGATGATAGTCACCCCCCCTCCCATGTTAAAAGCACCCACTGATTATCCACACATAGACTTCAGGGTTCATCACAGCTTCCTAGAGTTCTGTGCCTCTCACACAGTATTCTACTAAAGGGTATAAAACTGAAGCACAACTAAAGTGGGACATGGAGAATTGCCTTCTGCCCACACAGATCTGAAAGAGCCCCCACGTGTCTAAGAGGTCTTGTTGCAACTCCTAAGCAGACAGCTAAAGATGTAAAATCTTATACAAGAACAATGGCACAAATACTTAAGCAATTTATTCAATAAATAATTAAGAAGAGCTTACTATGTACTGTTCTAGGCACTAGGAAAACAATACTGAACGAAGCAGACAATAATTCCGGCTCTCATGGAACGTATGCTTAAATGTGCAATGAATGCACTTCATTAACCTTCAGAGTTGTTTTAACAGTCTGTGTCTAACCCATTACTCTATATTATTTACAGCATTTAACACTAAGTGAAAGTATTTATTTATTTACACGCTTATTTCCTGTCTCTCCCCACTAGAAGGTAAGTTCAACAAATGCAGAGACGTTGCCTACTTTGTTCACTTTTGTAGCCCCAGTACCTGTAACATTGCTTGGGAAAGAGTATGCACTTAATACTTAACAGCTGAATAAGGGAACAGTTTGGGTATAAGTCCTGCAAAGCACATCCAGCTACTTGAGAAAGAGTTATAAGGCAGATATAAGAATGTAGAGGTCTCCATTTAACTATAATGGAAGCAGAGCTATTGTTTATCAAGGGCCAATCTTGAAATTCCTAGGTAGTTACTTTCCATCGTATGCAAGAGATAATGGCCTAAAGTAAGGCGCAACACGGTGGACATGGACAGAATGTACGGCAGCTCCTACACATAATCAGATTATAGCTATTATGGATATTAACATACCTATACTACGTGTGATTTTAAAACAAAACCAAAATAACTGAAGGAATCGTTATGGTCCCAGAATCCCTATAAGCAAAAGACTCCATGGATAATACAGGCAGATTAATTGGAATAGAATTCATAAAATTCCAGATTAAGTCTTACTAGATTATGATAAACCTAGGGGTATTACCTCAACAACATGACACACATGTAATCTCTATGGCTAATGGAAACCACCCAACATTTTAATTTTTCCTGCCAAGTGATTAATAAATGATTGTTACTTTCTCCTTCACATATTACTATCCACTGGTATAACCCTCTTAATCCAGCTACTGTATAACTCTCATTCAATCTTAAAATAACGGAAAATCTCATGACTGTGCTTCTATATTTCAAGATATTTTCATGCCCAGAACACAACTCTTATGGAAAAAAAAAGAGAAGAAAATCATCTACTTATTTACTTTAATATAAAGGATAATTTTTAAAAAAACAAGTGGAAAGGGACCTCCCTGGTGGTCCAGTGGTTAAGACTCCACGCTCCCAATGCAGGGGGCCCGGGTTTGATCCCTGGTCAGGGAACTAGATCCCGCATGCCGCAACTAAGAGCCCGCATGCCACAACCAAAGATCCAGCAAGTTGCAACTAAAGATCCTGCATGCGACACTGAAGATCCCAAGTGACGCAACTGAGACCTGGCACAGCCAAATAAATAAATAAATAATTTTTTAAGAAGTGAAAACATATTTCCCCATGATTTTTTACATTTTCATAGCAGTTACAATACTTTGATTTCTATTTGTATTTTATGTTGGTCTTATCCTCACTATTATACTGTAAATGCCTTAAAAACAGAGATTGTCCCACTCATCTGTTTCCCAGGTCATGTGAAATGTGCCTGGTAGAAAATAGGCATTCAACAAATATTTTCTGATCTCAATTAAGTATTTCATTTATTCAAAAATATTTATTAAGGAGTTATTATTATGCTATGCATTGAGGATACTGATGTGAATGTTTTGACCCTCAGCAAGATTACAGTCTAGTGGGGAACACTGGTAGCTAGGATTGTATTACCATATGTCAAGTGCCATAATGGAAGGAAGCACATGGTATCAGTCGTGCAGCCTAGATGAATCCAGCCTGGACCAGAGATGGCATCAAGATCCTGGTGCTGAGTTTTGAGAGGTTAAGAGTGAATTGGGCAGAGTAAAAAAGGTGATGGATGGTGGGAAAGTTCTAGGCTAAAGGAATAAGAGGAGGGGATATTTCAGGAACCAATGATTACCTGGATATGGGTGATGGAGTTGGGGCAAGAAAAGGGCAGAGAACTTCTAGATTTATAATTTGAGCAACTGAGTAGATGTAGATGATGGTCATTAACTGAAAGAGAAAATTAAGGACTCAAAGAAAAAGCAAGTTTTTGAAGGAGGGGGTGGAGATTTATATCATTTCCTGTTAGAGTCATACAGTAGAAGAAAGGACACAAGAGAGAACATACCCAGGAAAATATCAAGACATGTAGAGAAAAGACATTTTAACATTGTTTTAAATCCTCCTTAGAGTCTGACAGCACTTGTGTTCCTGAGATGTCTCTATTCTAATTATCACCACTACAGGGAAGCCGCGTGGTGTAGTGTAGAGAGGCCAGGCTCTGGACACAGATCTGGGTTTGCAATTCAGTGTTATCACTTACTACGTATGTGGCTTTGCAAGTCATTTTGCAAGCCTCTTTGAGCCTCATATGTTCTCACCTTTGAAATGAAGATGATAATCTTTCCCTTATGAGAATTAGATGTGACAAGTGTGTTTTTTTTTTTAAAGGTTAATTCTTTTTTTTTTTTTATTAATTAATTAATTTATTTATTTATGGCTGTGTTGGGTCTTCGTTTCTGTGCGAGGGCTTTCCCTAGTTGCGGCAAGCGGGGGCCACTCTTCATCGTGGTGTGCGGGCCTCTCATTATCGCGGCCTCTCTTGTTGCGGAGCACAGGCTCCAGACGCGCAGGCTCAGTAATTGCGGCTCACGGGCCCAGTCGCTCCGCGGCATGTGCGATCTTCCCAGACCAGGGCTCGAACCCGTGTGCCCTGCACTGGCAGGCAGATTCTCAACCACTGCGCCACCAGGGAAGCCCGACAAGTGTGTTTTAAACACTTAGCACGGTTCCTAACGCTTAGCATGTGTTTAATGTCAGTGTTCTTCCATTAAGGAAAAAAGAAGCTCATGCTCTGCAACACACACTCATCCGTTATTTTATAAAGAAAATATTTATTTTCACTGTTAACACCCCCATCTTGTGGCCTCTTAAGGTACTGTTGACAAAAAAAGTTTTAAATGTATGCTGTATTTTTGCAAGTATATATAAATATATATATATGCACATATATATACATATATATGTAGTATATATGCTGTATTTTTATAATTATATATATATGTATATATGTACATATATACATATATATATGTATATATGTACATATATACATATGTATATATGTACATATATACATATATATATGTATATATGTGTATCTGTTCATCATGGAACATTCCTTGGGGGAATAAAGTTAAACTTGTTGGACCAAGGCTATAGATAGGAGATTTCCTACCTGGGGCAGAGAATGTCTACAATTCGCTGGAGTGGCATTTATAATGCTACTATTTAATTTAAAAGCAAAGGAAACATTCCAAAGAGAATCACAAATTTTTTATATAGGCATGTGACTATTTAAAATCTTTCCCAGGGCTTCCCTGGTGGTGCAGTGGTTGGGAATCTGCCTGCTAATGCGGGGGACACGGGTTCGAGCCCTGGTCTGGGAAGATCCCACATGCCGCGGAGCAGCTAGGCCCGTGAGCCACAATTACTGAGCCTGCGCGTCTGGAGCCTGTGCTCCGCAACAAGAGAGGCCGCGATAGTGAGAGGCCTGCGCGCCGCGATGAAGAGTGACCCCCACTTGCCACAACTAGAGAAAGCCCTCGCACAGAAACGAAGACCCAACACAGCCATAAATAAAATAAATAAATTAATAAAAAATAATAATAATAAAGAAAAAAATTAAAAAAAAAAAAATCTTTCCCAAAAATCTTCCCTGAAAAGTGACATTGGAATACTAAAGAACCCATTAAAAGGACCTACTGTATCAGCACAGGGAACTATATTCAATATCTTGTAACAACCTATAAAGGAAAAGAATCTGAAAAAGAATATATATGTGTATAACTGAATCACTCTGCTGTACACCTGAAATTAAACATTGTAAATCAACTTATACTTCGATTAAAAAAAAAAAAGTGACACTGGGCATTTCTGTGGGAGTAATGTTATCAACATGTCAATCAAATGCAGACAAAGCAACAATGTTGCTGATCCACACATCACAAAAACACCCTGTATGGAGACGTCACACACTAGGCGGTGACAGCACACCTTAAAGAAACTCACCAGTGCTCGCAGTTTTAGTTACTAAACAAATGCCAGGAATCTGTTCTTGGGCAAGTAGCGTGGCAGGTTGTGCTCCACCATTTGGGGCCACTTTGGGCACACGCCTGAGTCGTACCCTGGTTAGAGAAGCACTCATGGGGTTGTGCCAAGGGTTAATTTGTGTGTTTTGATGACTGACCACCTTCTGAGTATGTATAATAAGCCTTCAGCTCTAGAGTAAGAGCCATTACACTTCCTCAACAGTGCCTTAACTGTTCTAAAATTCTGTGATCACCAACGTTATTATGGTAATTTAATATGCACATATACACATTCACGTGCATGTGTGCTTGGCACTTACTAACACAGACATATCCTGCAATGCCCACTCTGTACAACTGGCACTGGTTTTGGGGTTCAGCTGGAAAGTCATACTCAAAAGACTCACTGGGCCACACTCAGTACCAGGCTCACTCTGCAGAAGGATGTCAGACAGGAAATGAAGCACATTGGCAGGGAAAAAACAGGTATGTCATCAGTGGAGTCCTCTTCTCCAGTGGCAGCTGAGGTATATATGTGGGTGGATAGAAAAGTCACTCTGGCTCAGAGAAGGGCAACGGCTCTGCCATGACATCCTCGCAACCTTGAATGCCTTGTGATCCTTCCAAAGATGAGGATGAGTGGCTTCTGAGGCCACCTCCCACTCACCTCCCCATCTCCCCTAGGAGACTGTCATGAGACAGTTTCTTATCACCTCCCAGGTTCTGATGACATATAAGACTTTCTGCAGGATATATCTGCAGACTATAAAACCACTTAGCTGCAGGCTAGAATTGGCTCCTTTGTAATAGGGCATCTCACTATTCATACTGCAGCCACCTGGACCCTTCTATTTTGGTATCATCATTTTTGGTGTTTAGGACAAGAACCCAGGGAGCTGGCACCTTTGGCTACTCTTCCTTTGACAATCTGTGTAAGTAATAAACTGTCTGAATCTAAGTGGCTCATTGTATCTTTACTGGCTGAATCAGACACTTGAAGCAGCAGAGACTCTCTCTTCTGCTGGCCCTGAAGCAGCAAGCACTGTGGGTTGTACAGCTGCAAGGAAGTGCATCCTGCCAACAACTACCTGAGCTTGGTCAGGAGCTTCAGATGAGATCAAAGCCCTGGCGACACCTCAATTTCGGCCTCGTGAGACCCTGCAGAGGGCCCACCTAAGCAGTGACTGAATGCCTGACCCAAGGAAAATGTGAGATGATGAATGTTTGCTGTTTCAGGCTGCTAGGTTCAGGGTAACTTGTTACACAGCAAAAGAAAATGAAAACATCCCATTTAGTACTCAAACCAATTTGGTGGTACCTTGATTCTGTATTACAGAATCCGTTAGCTAGGATCAGGCTAAGTGTGGACCTATTTCTTCACACCAACCACTACCTGACTAAAGCCCAAGTATCTAATCAATAACTTTTTTCTTTTTTAAACTGTGGTTTATTATTTATTTATTTATTTTTGCCACATCGCACAGCATGCGGGATCTTAGTTCCCCCAACAGGGATCGAACCCGTGCTTCCTGCAGTGGAAGCGTGGAGTCTTACTGGACCACCAGGAAAGTCCCTCATCAATAACTTGATACCCCATTACAGTACCCTTCCCACTATGTGCCATCTATATCCAGACTTAGGGTAGCAACTACCCCTCCTTAGATCCTGAACCTGGGCCATTCAGTTTATCTTCCAGTTTACCTTTTATAGCTCGGTAAGTTTCCAGGCCTATTTCACTGCTCCATTCATTCCTTCTCCCTTCTTGCCAGGACTCATATGATTGTAATATTAGATACATTCACTACAGCATTATCCACCATCTACCATCAACAATATATACAGAAAAGCTCTAAACTGAAAATTAATGAGCCATAAAACTTAGATCAATAAATGGATTAGGATAAGTAATAGATATGAACAAATTCTGGAAGTATATAAATAAGATACTGTACTTCAGAAAACTAAATCTATTATATTACTTTTATTATCATGCTGAAAATGGGAATCAAGCTATAGATTTAAAACCAAAATAGACCTTGAGATTATGCTAAATAAATGAATTTGATATATAATAATTAAATTAAGAAAACCAACAACCAGGAATTGCATCTCCTTAGCTATAAGAGGTAACTTTGTGAAAATGAAAAGAATGACTGGGTTTTTACAACCTAGTAGTATTAGTCTACATCAAGGCTCAGCAAATTTTTCTGTGAAGGGCCAAACAGATAATAGAGAGTTTAGATTTTGTGGGCCATAAGGTCTCTGTCACAACTACTCAAATCTGTCACTGTAGTTTGAAAGCAGCCAATAGATAACAGGAATGGCTGTGTTTCAATAAAACTTTACAAAAACAGGTGGCAGCCAGATTTGGCTCATATGCTGTAGTTTGCCAACCCCTGGTCCTTGTAGAAATATGATAATCATTTAAACAAATGAGTGTCTCACAAACTTACTGCTTGATTTTTTCATTTCTAGGTCCAAATCTTGGTCCAGATGGTCCCCTTCTGAAAACAAAACACCAAGTACATATTAATGAGAGTATTAAAACAAACACCAAAACAGAAAACACACACACTTGCTGAATTCTAAACATGGATCATTTATCATAAGGAACCACATATTACTGGTACTAATGGAACCTAATGATATTTAATCATGTCTGTACTGCATTGGTACTTAGTGCGGGCCATCACAACCTAATTCTTCTGAATGTTATCACTTTTAATATAATTCTTAGTTATACACAGGTAGTTTTAATCATTAAACTCTGAAATACCATAACAACTAAAGTGCCAGTGACTATGAATAACTTTATGATCAATTATAGAACACTAGAAGTCCAACTACCTTGAATTTAGGCTCTAATGAAATGCTGGTTTGGGGGATGGATGTAGAGAAAAATCCATTCAAAACACTAAAACTTTTCAAGTATGTTTTTTGATTACTCATCTTAAAACTTAGCAACATAACTAAAAGGAAATGTTAAGAGTCTACGAAAATATTAACATTTTTCAAATTATTATCTCTCCATTATAGTCGAGTGTTGTATTATTTAAACCAATCCATTTTAATACTCTGAAAATTAAAATTTTTGGATGTTTTAAGTAATTTTCCATCTTCTGATGATAGAAAATAAGGTATAAACCATAAAACTCAAAAAAGAATAGGTTCTGTACCAATTAAACACTAATTTCCCATTTCCCCCTCCTCCCAGCCCTTGGCAACCACCATTCTACTTTGTGTCTCTATGAATTTGATTACTCTAGGTGCCTCAGATAAGAAGACTCATGTAAAATGTATCCTTTTGTGACCAGCTTCTTTCACTTAGCATAATTAATGTCTTCAAGGTTCATCCATGTTGTAGCATGTGTCAGAATTTCCTTCCTTTTTAATACTGAGTACTATACCATTGTATGTACATACCATATTTTGTTTATCCATCTCTCCAACTGACGGACACTTGGGTTACTTCCACCTTTTGGCAGTTATGAATAATCCTGCTATGAACAGGATTATTGTTCATAATAATCAACAGGTGTTGATTAATTTTTAGAAAATTACTTCAGAAATTTTATTAGCTTTGTCTCCCTTTCGTAGAACCACAGGGTGTGGTAGTGTGCCGGTTTTGTCGTCAGGCCCTTTGGAAGATGTACAGCATTATTTGGGAGTGAACCTCCAGTGTACAGTTAGCCTGAAAAGTTTTTGTTTCTCACGTACATTCGGGTGATCACTTGTTTAGCCAAAGCATCTGACCTTTTCAATACTGAGTCCTTTGTTGACAGGTAGCTGTTGCTCTAGTCTAAGGCTTCTCAATGTAATTGGCACTATGAGCAATTAGCTTTTTGACTCTGGAAACCTTGTTACCTGTAGGAAATTAGCTTCCCACTTCATCTGACTTTCCTGCCAAAAATGATACTATTTCCTGTTATTGGATTGATTTCCATCCTGCAGGCTCTTTTTGCCAATTGCTTCATGGCTGTCAATTACTTTTTAAATGTTTTATACAATGTTTTTTATTTGGAAAAAAAAAAAGCCTCTATAAAAAACTCCACAACATTATAGCAAAGTGGGAGGTAAATGTTTCCTCCCAGGCATGCCCTTCAGGAGGCATGAGCCTCCAGAGAAAACTCCTGCAACAATATGTCATCCTTCCTGACTTTGAAAATAAAACCGAGGCCCTTTCTAATCAAAACTGCAAAGGATTGACCAGGTTAATTAATTCTGACAGAGCATCAAGGCAATCCAACAGGGAAAAGATAATCTTTCCATCAAATGGTGGTGGAACAGTTGGATAGCCATATGCTCCCCGGCCCCCCCAAAATGATCCTTCACCCTTAACTCAACCATATATAAAAAAATTAACTTATAATAGATTATAGACCTAAATGTTAAAAGTCAAAACAATAAAACTTTTGAAAGAAAACAAAGAAGAAAATCTTAGAACCTCTGGGTTTGGCAAAGATTTCTTAAATAAACAAAAACAATGAAAGGAAAAATTTAATAAACTAATTTCATCAAAATCAAAACTCTGCTCTTCAAAAGATACAGTTATGAAAATGAAAAGATTAAATTACAGACTGGGAGTAAATATCTGTAAAACATATATCTGACAAAGAACTTGTATCTTGAATATATAAAAAACTCACAACTTAATAGGAAGACAAACTTAGAAACGGGCAAAAGATTTTTAACATGTACATCATCAAAGAAGATATAAGGGGCTTCCCTGGTGGTGCAGTGGTTAAGAATCCGCCTGCCAATGCAGGGGACACGGGTTCAAGCCCTGGCCCGGGAAGATCCCACATGCCACGGAGCAACTAGGCCCCCGTGAGCCACAACTACTAAGCCTGTGCTCTAGAGCCCACGAGCCATAACTACTGAGCCCACATGCCACAACTACTGGATCCTGCAAGCCTAGTGCCCATGCTCCACAACAAGAGAAGCCACCGAAACAGCAAAGAGTAGCCTCCGCTCGCCGCAACTAGAGAATGCCCACGCACAGCAACGAAGACCCAACACAGCCAAAAATAAATAAATAAAATAAATAAATTTTTTAAAAAGAAGATATAAGGATGGCAAATACACACAAAAGAAGATGTTCAGCATAATTTGTAATTACGGAAATGCAAATTAAAACCATAATGGAATACCACTATACACCCACAAGAGTGGCTAAAGTTAAAAGACTGACCATATGCAGTGCTGATGAGGATCTGGAGCAACTAGAACCCCCATACAGTACTGGTAGGAGTATAAAGTGGTACACAACTTTGGGAAACAGCTGTAAACATACACCAGCCATTCCACTCCTATTTACCCAAGAGAAATGAAAGCATAAGTCCACACAAAACCTGTACATGCGTGTTTATAGCAGCTTTATTTGTAATAGCTAAAAACTAGAAACACCCAAATATCCATCAATAAGTGAATGGGTGAATGAATTGCAGTATGTTCATACGGTGGACCACTACTCAGAAATAAAAAGAAACAAACTATTCATGCATGCGACAACATGGGTGAATTTCAAAATAATTATGCAAAGTGAACGAAGCCAGTAAAAAAAAGAGGCATACTGTATGATTCCACTTCCAAAAAAAAATCTAGACAATACAAACTACAGTGATAGAAAGCAGATCAGTGGCTGCCTGGGACTGGGAGAGTGACAGATTACCAAGAGGTTTGAGGAAACTTTTGAGGTGATGGCTATGTTCATTATTTGAATTTCATGATGATTTCACAGGTGTACAGTGGATATGTCAAAACTCTTATTGTACACTTTATATGTATTTTATTGTATGTCAGTTACACCTCAATAAAGCTGTAAAAAAAAAAAACAAAAAACTTACAGAAAAAAGTCCTCTTCTTCATCTGAATCATCTTCCAAAAGATTTCTCTGTCAAAAAAAGAAAAAGACTTGAGTTTTTAGATTCCAAGGGGCTTACAAACTGTCAGGGGCAGAGTAATGAAACAAGTTCTATCCTGGTGAAATTTCTTAAGTCCAAGCTTCCAGACACAGGGAAGAGTAATTACAGGTGCTTCACTGGAAGCTAAAAGATATGGAACCACACTGCAGACTTTCCAAGAAAATGCTTATAAGCCCGGAATCCTTTGACTGACCACAAGGTAGAGAGGTCACCGAAGCTGGCGTGGGAGTGAGGGATGCAGGCAATCAGGGAGGGGCAAGTCCTTCCTCCTCCCCCTGCCTTCCAGTCTCTCTCTATCAGCAGAACCTAAGAAGCAGCTGGGGGCAAAGGAGAAGTGTAGCTGCAGAGTCCAACTGTAGCATCGGAGAGAAGAGTATAGAAGGTAGGTTTGGAGCTGACAGACAAGGGTTTATGAACTGGCACAGTCCACCTAACAGCTACTCGGCCTACGAATAGTCCTCTACACTTATTTGAACTTCCAAACAAAGACAACTTTATACTTTTCCCTTGTAAGATACAACTGTTTTTCTTAAAATGAGGAATGTCTCACCTTCTCCCCAAAAGGGGAAGATATAAAGTTCCAAAAGGAGGCTGAAGAAGAGCAAAAACCAGACCTTTTCAGCATGCAAGAACTCCAACAGTACACAACTTGTAGGCCGAATAACGGCTCCCCATAGATGTCGACATCCTAATCCCCGAAACCTGTGAATATGTTTCCTTGAATGGTAAAAGGAAGTTTGCAGAAATTATTAAATCAAGGATCTTGAGGTGGGAAGATCAATATAGTGGGCCCAAAGTCATCACAAGAGTACTTAAAAAAGAGAGAGGCAGAAGTGTGTGTGTGTGTGTGTGTGTGTGTGTGTGTGTGTGTGAGTGTGTGTGAGAGAGAGAGAGAGAGAGAGAGAGGTTGGAAGATGTCACCCTGCTGGATTTAAAGATATAGGAAGGGACATGAGCAAAGAGGTCAGGCAACCTCTAAAAGTTGGGAAAGGCAAGGAAAGAGGCTTCTTCCCTATAGCCTCCAGAAGGAACAAGGCCCTGCCAGTGCCTTGATTTTAGCCCAGCAAGATCCATTTTGGACTTCTGGTCACCAGAACTATAAGATAATAAATTTGTGTTGTTTTAAGTTTGTGGTAATTTGTTAAAGCAGGAAGCAAATACAACACCCATTTACCTTTTCTGAAGAAACTACTCAAGGAATTACACCAGCTAAAAAGAAAATTAAATCAGAACAAAGATCTTAAGATGGAGATTGATATACTCAGTACATCTAATAAAATGTGTGGTCAAATCTAAATGGAAGATGATTGTGAACTATAACTTACAGTTATGGAAAGAGAAAAATGCATAATATAAAGAAAAATTCTAAGAGAATCTAACACTTTTCTCACCAAGCCCACCAGCAGGAAGTGGAGAGTAAAGTGAGGGAGTTAGAAGCAAAGTAACACACTCATCTTGGTGGGGAGAGGAGTGGAGAAGTGGGAGGAGCCTGGAATGAAAAAGTAGTGTGGAGGGGCATCGTTTTGGGCATGTTGAGAGAGAACACAGATTTAAACATTATTGTTAACATATAAAGTTAATTAAAAAGAGAGAGGGAAAGAGGAAGAAAGGGAGGAAATTTTTAACTGCCTAGTGGTCCTGGGGGCAGGGAAAAAGTGAGGAAAAATAATCAATCTAGCTAAAGAAGTTAGGGAAAAGAGGGAACACATAAGAAATACAATGGATATCATTATCTCTATATATTATAATAAATAATACACAAAGAGTAAGAAAATGAAAAGAGGATGTGTTCAATATTCATTTAACAAATATGTTTGAGCATCTTCTATGTACTAGGCACTGTTCTAAGTACCAAGCATCAGCTTTGGACAAGACAGACAAGGTCTGAGCTCTTACAGAAAAACACCTGACGGTGATGAATGTTATGCAGAGAATTAAAACAGTGATGGGATAAAAAGTGACAGGGTGACTAAGTAAGATTAGGCTGTCAAGGAAAATCATTCTTAAAAGGTGAAATTTAGGCTGAGATCCAAACAATAACAAAGAGCCAACCAAAGATCAGGGTGAAGAGCATTCACTGCCAGCAGAGGGACTAGCAAGTGCAGAAAAAGTCCAAATATATCAGTTACCTTAATAAATGTGAATGGTTTGAATGCTCCTCCTAAAAGTAAAAACTATACATGATTAGAGTTCAAAAAAATTGCAGCCAGCCAATATCTGTTTATAAGAAATTTACCTAAGATAAATGTTAAATAAAGGATGAAAAAAAAAAGAGAGATGAAAGATATATCAGCACATTCTAACAAAAAGAATGTTAGAGTTAGCGAAAGTAATATAAAGAGATTATTTTAGGACAAGCATTAAACAATGAAATAAGATTTTACAATGACAAAATGCACAATCCACCAAGATTTAACAGCAATGAATGTTTATATGTAACAATATAGTTTCAAAACACATAAAGCAAAAGCTGCTCAAATTATAAGAAGAAATGGATACATTCAAAAATCATAGGAAAGCTTTAACATATCCTTCAGAAATGGAGAAACCAGGAAGACAAAAAAATAAATAATCTAGAACCGTGTACTCAGCAAATGTTATTTTCAAATATACAAGAAATGAATAAGCAATAAAAGAATTTTAATAAATAGCCCAAACTAGAAATTACACAGGTCACATTCTCTGGGCATAATGCAATGGAAATTAAAACAAATAAAAGGAAATTTTAAAACACTCTTCTGTTAAAATGTTAAAAGGTAAATGCAAACTTAACAAACTATTTAGAAATGAATGACACTGGGAACATTACAAAACAAAATCTGTAGAATGGTCACAGCAGTACTTAAAGGAAAATGTGACCTTAAATCCATTTATTTATGAAATTACAAAGACTGAAAACATATAAAATAAGTATTTAACTATTAAGATGAGTAAATTACTCCTAAGTCACAAACAACCCCAGAATCTGTAAAAAAAAAAAATTCATGAATTTGATTACATAAAAATTTAAAACATAAAGAACATACAACATCATACACAAGGTTAAATGGCAAGTAACAGGCTGGGAAAGAAATCTGCAACATACTTTCAGACTAAAGGGTCTGGTATATACAGAGACTAAAGGGTCTCTCTTATATAAAGATCGCTGACAAACTAGTAAGAAAAAGACACATTATAGAAAAATCATCAAAGCAGAGAAATAGACAATTCCTAACAGAAAAAGAAATGGCCAATGACCACATGAAAACGTGTTCACAGTCAATAATACTCAGGAAGATACTTCCTTCAACAAATATTTCTAGCTAATAAGTAACAATCATTACATTTACGATACAGTTTATTTGCCTTAGAGGATGATGATACTAAAGTGTGTTTATTATAGTTACCCAATGAGAAACACAATGAAAACAAAGGTCTTTATACTTATTCACTGAACAAACACAAGAGCTAGGGATACATTATCAAAAAAGGGTAATGAGATACAATGAGATGTCATTTCACACCCACTAGGCAGATAATAACAAGTGTTGGTGACGAGAAATTGGTGGTGAGGAGAAATGTGGAGAAATTAGAACTCTCATACACAGCTGGACAGGAATGTAAAAATTGTGCAGCCACTCTGGAAAACAGTTTGGCAATTCTTCAAAAGGTTGAACATAGAGTTACTATAATACCCAGTAATTCTACTCCTAGGTATTTACCCAAGAGAAATGAAAACATATGTAATGAAATGAAATGAAAATAAAAACCTGTATGTGAACATTCATAGCAGTGGTATTCATAATATCCAAAAAGTGTAAATAATCCTAAATGTCTATCAACTGATGAATGAATAAAGAAAGTGTAGTATATTCATATAATGTAATACTATTCAGCAATAAAAAAGAATGAAGTACTGATATATACTACAATATGGATGAACTTTGAAAACATTATGCTAAGAAGCCATTTACAAAAGACAACATAGTGTATGCTTCCATTTATATAAAATGTCCAGAATAGACAAAACTATAGATTTGTGGTTGCCTAGGGCTGAAGGGATGAGGAGAACGGGGGATGATTGCTAAAAAGTACAGAGTTTCTTCTTGGAATGATGAAAGTGTCCTAAAATTGATTGTGGTGATGGTTGCACAATTCGGTACTAAATACTAGTTACTAAAATCCACTGAATTGTACACTTTTAATGAGTGAATTGTATGGCATGTGAATTATATCTCAATAAAGCTGTTATCAAAAAAGTGTTATAGGAAAGAGGAACACAATTTTTTAAAGTTTTATAAAAGTAATTTATAAATTCTTAGAACCAGTTATCAAATTTCATGATCTGATAAACATTCAAAAGGAGGACTCTATTTAAACAGCCAATTTTTTTTTTCAATTCTGCTATCTAATATCCTATTTTTACAATAAATTGCAGTAGTATTCAACCAACAATGTAAAAAGAAAGTGCCATAGTTATGGTCTTAGAAGTAGAACTGATTGAAACTGTATATTTTATATTTTTGAGTAAATAAAGCTTATTTTAAAAAGTTTACTAGCAGTTAGTCTATTGGTGGATTGTATCCCCCGTCAAGCAAAACAAAAACAGACACTGCATAAAGAGTCAGAATAAAGGGATGACAAATGATTCCTGTACTGTATTTCAAGATACTTCTAAATCATAAGATGTTGGACAGAGGTTCTAAGGTTGTGTAAAAAAGGAGCATGTAAAATGAAGTCAAACAGACTATCTGCTGTTTAAGGGCAGAGACCATGCCCTCTAGTTTTTAGCACAATGCCTAGCACATAGTAGGTAGTCAATAAACATCTGTTGCATGAATCAGAAAACAAAGGAATGGCAAGAAGATAGGAAGTGAGGGAGGGCTTTAGGTTGCTGGATGAAAAAGAATAGCTCTAATTCCTTCCCTCAATAAATACTTATTGATTACTTATTCTAAAAGTAGCCTATCTACAATATTCATATCAATGCTATCTTCCAAAATGCTGCATAATTTCTATATTTATACAATCCTGCACAGAATGTTCTGAAATAAACTAAAAATTGAACATTATATAAAAGCTACTCTGGACTCTGTGGCAACTGCAGGACCAGAATCCTTTATCTGCAATTCCAAAATCTAAAAAGTCCTGAAAACCAAGAGATTTTACAAGCTTTGGAGTCAAAACTCATTTGGAGGAAAATCTTACCTGAATTGATGTTAGCTAATTTATATACTTAATTAGAATAATCAGACATTCCACTGAGAAATATTAATATGTTTGGAGGTGCTGCTCTAGACCCCCAAAAGGCTCTTGTATAATGTGCACTAACTAGCTTTGTAAAATCTGAAAAATTCTGAGGAACTCCAACCACATTTGGCTCCAGAGTCCTAAATAAGATATTGTGTATTTGTACAAAATTCCCTTTGAAAGACTAGAAAGAAGCTGGGAACATAATTTGGTCAATAATGGAAATAGAACTTGGTTGAGTCCCCATCTAAGTAACATATATTTTTTAATGTTTACTATGAAGAAAATAAATAGGACTCGAATATAGCCATAAATATTAGATTAGTCTAAAACAAATTATTTACAAAGGAAAGAAAAGATATTTTGAATCTTTCTTTTTTAAAGATTAAGATTCTGAACTTACCCTTTCACTTTTCACAGAACCAGTGACATCATCATCATTTAGATGGCGCTTAAACTTGGGAGGCATCTCTTTTAATGAAGAAGTACTCTTCTACTTCTCAGCAGAATAAGTCTTCACCACCTTAAAGAGAAAATAAATTTCATCAGATTTGAGACTTTGGGGTATAAGCTAAAGTACTGAAAACAGTGTACAAGGCCCTATATGGTGGGGCCCCTCCACTTCTCTGACTTCAACAGCTCCCTCTCACCTGCTCCACTCCAGTGACCCTGGCCTCCATGCTAGGCCTCAATACACAACAATTATTAAAAAGAGAAAATGGAGGTAACTTTTAGAGAACACGTGGGGGAAATTAGCAAAAATATTATAAAAGAGCAGCTTGTATAGGAGAGGGGGAAAATTAGGAGGTTGTCCCCTTGCAAATGAGACATCAAGTGCCTAAAGATTTTAACTTGGAGTCAGAAGACGGCAGAACACTTCGAATTCTCTCACTTTTAGGGAGTTGCTTAAACAATGATTCTGTTTCCTCATCTGTAAAACAGTGATTTCTAGGCTTCTGCATGGAGTTGGGATGGTCAAATCAGATTAATACATACATGCAAAAACATTCTGTCAATTACAACGCCCTGTTCTAACGCATAACACTAGGTGCTCCAAGAAAAGGGGTAAGTTTGGAAAGTACTGGGTTAAACAAAGCCAGGTTTTTTGGTTTTGTTTTTTTTGTTTGCTACAGAACGTCTCACAGTCTTTTACGTACTAATTTGCATTATGATTTTCCAGGAAAATGCTTGAATATGCAATATATTCAAAATTTTCTTGAGAAAAAGCTAACATGCAAATACGAGTTTTCAGTATCTTGGACTAGAAGATGGATGAAAAATAAGAATAGCTAAAGTGTACTGAATGTTTTACTATGTGTCAGGCACTATGCTCGGCGACTTACACACATTTTCTTTTACTCTTTACAACACTCCTTCGAAGTAAGCACAAAGAAACTAAGAGAAAACTAAGGCTTGGTAAAAGATAAGTAACTAATACTGTGAGTCACTCTACTGATTGAAATATCAGAAACATAGGCCTAAATTATTAATGGCTGTGCATGATCAATTTTAATATTTATCCAATTAGTTGTCTATCAGGTTATACAGTTCTGTTCTAGAAAGACCACTTTCCCTGTAACAACCCAGCAGTCCTCTTTCCCTTTCCACAAGAAGAACCTCTAAGATTTTTAAGTATAATTAGACATTTGTTGGTTAATATCATACACTTAAAAAAGAATAAACAAGCCCAGAGTCCAGTTTCATAAACAAAATAAAGTAAAATTTTAAGTTGACTTGCCATCAAAACAAATTGATACACTTTTCTTTGATAAGAAATAATTTTCCAAACCAGAAACTTAACCACTTGTAACAAAAACCAAATACTTGCTACCTAAGTAACAGCTCTAGAGCTCTTCATTCTACAATATTTCTGTCACGTATATCTGGCATCTGACCCATTTTACTCCTCATACTTTGATTTCAGAATAATTCATTCATGCAGAAATGTTACAGAATGCATGGAGAAACAGATGACAAAGGAAGCAACCGAAGAACTAGAGCTTTTAATTATACCTGTATTTTATTTATATTTTAAACCCTACAAAGGGGCTGCTTCAATATCCAAAAGCAAATAACAGGGCGACTTACATAACATCTTTAGGAAATATACAGTAAAGCTACAAGTTTAATGATGAGCAAACCCAAATTCAGGTCCCATAATCCAAGAATCAGCTTCATGAAGGCAAGAAATCACTGTCTGACAAACATAAAAGCCATCAGCAAAGCAGCAGGCAGATTAATTAACTGTGCTTCATCAAGCACAGGGTAAATGATGATATTTGCACCAAATGACTAGTAGAAATAAACAACGCTCAGAAATTAGATTTATACATATTCTACCTAAGAGTTCTCCTGTACAAAATACATATGAATTCAGGTGTTTGGGTCTAGGTATATATGTAAATAAGAGAACCTTCATGATGTAATTCAACATCACCAATACATTTTTAAAATGTCACATCACCATACGCTTCTTATGCCATCATACGTTTACAATTTCATATATGTATTTTTTGAAGAGGCAATACGTTCTGTATTCAATGGCTTTACAAGTAATAAACTTCTAACCTGTTGTTTAGCAAATGTTGGCTTCTTTTTTGCTTTATGCAAACAACAAGCACACCAAACCCCCTAGTATTTCATTTCACAAAAAGCTTGCATCTGGGCAGAGGCTTCCCTTTTCCCAGCCTGCGTTCCCTTTCTGACTCCTCTTCCTCATCTCTCATCAGCAGTCTTGGTTGGTGCAGTTTCACGGAAATAAGTGACTTGGATGGACACAGCCTGGAGATGTTATTCACAAAACCTGTCAAAGTGTAATGATTCACCTCACCTTCCGGTCATTATAAACACAGCAGGGTTGGTGCTCTCTCTCCCAAGCCTTTTAATGGTGAAACAAATCCATCCCTCCAGCAAGCAGCTCCGCTCACCGCCCCCCCCCCACCCCAACTGTCGCACCAGGCCACGTCCCCCGACATCTCCTAACTCTAGTCCTTTCTGCCCCAAGATCCCCACTCGCAGTCCGGGCTGCCTCCCACTCTTCTCCAATCTTCCCCAGCCCCGCCACTGTTCTCTTCCCATTTCCCCAGAGCACCCTACAGTTCCCATTCTTCTCCCCCTTAACCGCTCCCCATCGCACACCCCAGTCCTGGTCGCCCTTCCTCAGGGAACCCCCGGTCCGACCCCAGCCTTTTCCCACTCTGGGCTCCCTCCACTACCCCCGAGGCCGGTCCCCCTGCCCGACGCGGACGTTGGGGGCGGCGGGGCAGGGACTTCGTCTCCGTTTCCTTCCTCCGCACATCAGCCCTTCCCGTCGGGAACAGGCGGGCGGCCGTACCTGAGTCTCCCGGGGAGCTCCGGGCAGCTCTCCGGGGCGGGCAGCACTGGGCGGGCGGAGGAAGGAGTGGGAAGCGGAGGAAGAAAGCGGGGAGGGGGGAAAACAGTGGGCGCGGACCCGGCGCCTACCGCTCCGCCGCAGCTGCACCCCCGCTCATCGAGCCGATCGGCGCTCCGCAGCCTGGCGCCAGGCGGAGGGAGCGGGTCCAGGCCGCGGAGATCGTCGAGGGAGTCGATCCCCCCCTCCGCTCTCTACCTAGAGGCCCTAGCGGACGCGAACTTTGGATCTCCGGGATGATTTTGTGCTTTAAGGGAGGAACAACAGCCGCGGGCTCCCGAGGTCCCAAGCCGAGGTCGGAAGTTCAGGGGAGGTGGAGGAAGCCCTGAGAAGTCACGCAGGGTGGGGCGCCTCAGGGCTTGCTGGGGTTGATGAGGCCTTAATAAGGTAGTGCTTTGTGCCTGGTCTATCCCCCGGCCTAAGGAAGCCTAGCAGAAAAACGAGGATGGCTCGAAGCCTGACGACCGGCTTCGGCTCTTCTTGGGCCTTTCCTGAAGTAAGGAGATGTGTGTGATCCCTTGTTTATAGCATCAGAGTTAGACTTGGAGAGAGATCTTCAGGGTTACTAATCCAGTCTCTTTATTTTAGACATCAGGAATCTCTCGTCCAAAGAGATTTACTTGACGTTGCAAAGCTAGTTGGACAGGTTTGGGACGAGGACTCAGTGTTCTTTCCCCTGTATGCTGTAGAGTTCTAACCTAAAATAACTGGGTCCAGACACCAGGCAGACACCAGAGCCTTCAGGTTTCAGGCGGGAATTCACTCTTGCACGTCCATTCCACTGTTCTCTTGACGCCGCCTACCTCCCCTCCCCCCAAGTTAGTAGCATATTTAAGCCTGCAGTGGCTGGGCATAGTAATCCAAAACAATTCCAGTTTCGTTTTTGCTTTCTCTTGTTTGTCTTATTTATCCATTCCTCCCACACACGCCCCAGCTGGATTGTTTTATCATTTTTTTTCCTATCAATTTTTCTGCTACACGTCATTTTTACTAAATATCTTTGGGTCCTTTGTTTAATACAGTGTTTTGATTTAGTGCATATTTAAGCCAAACAAACACTAATTGAAAGATACATTGGCTAGGGCAATGACTCTCAAGTTAATTACGTAGAGTTGAACCACCTGGAAAGCTTTAGAAACGGATGCCCCGCCCTACTCTGAGATTCTGATTTAATTGGCCTGGGATGTTGAGAAACAGTAAGCCGTAGGTTGTCAATTGAAGCTTCTGAAAGCCTGATGTTAGACTCGCTCATCATCTGTGAGTCCACTACTCGGATCCAGGCTGACTTGGACTGAAATAGTCCACCTGGAAGGGAAGTTGCTTATAGTATGTTTCTCTGCTTGGGCATGATGATGAGACTACCCATCCACAGATAACCCAGAAGTTTTTTGGTTTTTGTTTTCCTGTCCACAGTTGACTTTATATCCGCATATCTGCTTGCTATGGGTGCTTCCCTGCATTGGTGCCTTAGCCAGTTAGAGCTTTAGCCAGTTACAGCCTCTGCCCTTCTTACAGAACAACTTAAGGCAATATGATTATTGACCTGTACTGGCATGTCATTGCATAGCTTGTATGAATGAACCATTCTTTTTGGGTTTTTTAACCATAGTTCTTTAGTTCTGCCAAATATTTTGGTATAATTGGTTTGGGGAGGGCTAATGCAAGCCCCACCCTTTAATCACCTGAACAAAGTCTCTTTGACTATCCCCAACATTTCTGAAAGCTTAGAAAATGACCTTTTACAGTTAATATGAATCAGATATACCAGTTATCCTGAAAGAATATAAATAGCACTGGACTTAAAGTCAGAATGGGGTTCCAGTCTCACCAATTTGAATTATTTGATTTTCTCCTACCCTATTTTCTCTCTTTTTTTTTTTTTTAATTTGTTTATTTATTTATTTTTGGCTGTGTTGGGTCTTCGTTTCTATGCAAGGGCTCTCTCTAGTTGCGGCAAGCGGGGGCCACTCTTCATCGCGGTGCGCGGGCCTCTCACTATCGCGGTCTCTCTTGTTGCGGAGCACGGGCTCCAGACGCGCAGGCTCAGTAGTTGTGGCTCACGGGCCTAGTTGCTCCACGGCATGTGGGATCTTCCCAGACCAGGGCTCTAACCCGTGTCCCCTGCATTGGCAGGCAGATTCTCAACCACTGCGCCACCAGGGAAGCCCCCTATTTTCTCTTTATTAAGCTCCAATTATTCAGCTGTTGGTCCTCTAATTTTCTTATTTCTCGTTCAATTTTAGACCTTCACCCTTAGTGGGGCCTAATATCCTCCTCGCCAGAGATCCTTTGTTCTTTCTTTTCCGAGATCCTTTCTTCAAGGACTAAATCTCTGGACTTCTTCTGGGATGCAGAAGGGAATCTGAGCATCTGATTGATTCTTAAATAGGCTTTCTATTATTCCTTCTGTTTTTAGCCCACACCATGCTCAGAGTTATCTGGTGCTTTCAATTCCCTTATGTGGGGTTTAGCTGTGTGAATTAGGTTGCTTCATGACCTGCTTAGAATTCCTGTTTCTCAAGTTGGCTAAGATAATTGCCACTAATTCATATACTTTGCAGGTTTCAATATTTTGTTGCTATTATCTTCTCTCCCATGAGGCAGAAAAAAAATACAAATCAGTTATAAGCCTGTGAACAATTGTTCAGCATCAGTCAAAATGTAAATCAAAATAAACAATGAAATGCCATTTTTAATCTGTCAATGACTGGGAAGGAAGGAGTTAAGCAGCAGATCTACAATCAGTTCTCTCCCTTTAGAGGGAAATACTCCTAGGAGAGCAGGCAAGCATGCAAATCTTAAAAGTATGGTAATAACAGACTTCCTGGCTACAAACTAGTATTTACTAGCAGGAGAGTTTGTATCTATGGAATTCCTTTAGCAAGATGTCCTTGGGCTGGGATTGATTATAGAGACCAATTGTTGATCAGTTAATTTAAAAAGTCAGTTAAAGCAATAGGTCATAAAAATGGCAGATATACTTTAACTTTTTAATTTTTAACTCAAATGTGTAATTATACATTCACTCACTAATCTTTGAAGTAGGGCCAAGACCTTTTATCTGAGCATGAATCTGTTTGTTGGAGCACCTCATTGTCTTTATTATAAATTACTTTGTTTAAATTTTCTTTTTCTTCAAAGCAGAGCAAGAACTTAAAGACACATTTGAAGCAATTTGAGTGCCAAGTCAATCTAGATTTTGTACAATTTTTTTCCAAAGTTTTACAGATTTTTCTTACCCATATCTAGTTCTATAGTAATTTATTTGTTGTTCACCTTCATCAATTTAGTTTTCATGGAAACAACTTTTTATTGGTATTTCATTGGTTTGAATATTTAAATTCCATAAGTATAAGAGGCATAAATATTTTAGGTTACAAATACAAATTGACTCTTTTTTTTTTTTTTAATTTTATTTATTTATTTATTTTTGGCTGCGTTGGGTCTTCGTTTCTGTGCGAGGGCTTTCTCCAGTTGCGGCAAGCGGGGGCCACTCTTCATCGCGGTGCGCGGGCCTCTCACTATCGCGGCCTCTCTTGTTGCGGAGCACAGGCTCCAGATGCGCAGGCTCAGTAGTCGTGGCCCACGGGCCCAGCTGATCCGCGGCATGTGGGATCCTCCCAGACGAGGGCTCGAACCCGTGTCGCCTGCATTGGCAGGCAGACTCTCAACCACTGCGCCACCAGGGAAGCCCCCAAATTGACTCTTGATAAGCATACAGCTCAACTGTTTTGGTGAGGAAGTACACAGGTGTATCATATAGCTAACCTGTTAGCCTCTAACCTGTTAGTGCTCAGAGGGCCTTGGTGTTATGTAAATATAGTTAGCTTGTTTTACTTTTGATTTTGAAAGAATCTCAAACTTACCAAAGAATACATACAAAGAACTCTTGCAAACACTTTATTCAGATTCACTGGTTAACATTTTCTGATGCCCTGCTCCACTCCTAATTGAATTTCATGGCTCACAGTGTGAATAATACTGAAAGAGTTCAGCCCAGTCTCTCTCTCCTAGTAGATGAAGGAACAGAGGGCCAGAGAGTATACTCGACTTAACTCAAGGGGGTTGTTAACATTTCACTTCATTTGCTTTATTCTCTCCCCGCCTAATTATTTAAAAGTTACATACATCATGCGTCCTTACCCCTAAATACTTCAGTGGCTATTCCTAAGAACAAGAATATTCTCTTCATAACTATGATTCAATTTTCAAATTCAGAAAATTTAACATTGTTACAATACGATTTTCTAATAAAGCTTCCATATTCAAAGTTTGCCAATAGTGCCAGTTGTGTCCTTTGTGGCAACAGTGAGTACAGTTCACAGAGAGGATGTACAGTAATGAGTAACAGAGCAAGTGGGTTAAGTGGAGTCTGGTTTTTAAAGATAGACTACTGTAGTTTAATTTTTGTTAAAAAATATGTAATAAAATGTCCCCTATGCTTTCCTCATGGAATATTAGATCTAACATTATAAGATGGACTCATAGTGATGCTTTGTTCCTCTCCTAACTTCTTGTTTATTGATGTGACATGTTATAAGCATTTTATCTCGGAGAAGTTGCCGCCCACAAAGATGGCAACGACAGAGACCTGTGTAGTAATATGCTCTAATTGTATTATAAATTTATTTGCTACTTCTCTGAAAGTTAAACATGGCTACCACTTATTAAATGCCCATTTTGTTAAACACTGTGTTCAGTGATTAGCAGATGTTATTTCAGCACAACAACCCTCTGATAACAAGTATCATTTTTCTCATTTTATCAATGTGGAAACCAAGGTTTTGAGATGAATTATGTAATTTGTCCAAGGTAAGAGTATGGTAAAATTGGGCACATCAGTAAATATTGCAGAACTATAAGTTTAAATTAAGATGAGATAAATATTTTATTGAAATGGGCTGCATGCTTTGCCCTTAAAATAGAAATTAGACAATTTATTCTTAAAGCATGGTAAAGGTGGAATCTGTCAGGCTTATTGTCTTGTGATGATCTTATATGACTAAGGAGG
Source organism: Balaenoptera ricei (assembly GCF_028023285.1). Classification (NCBI taxonomy): domain Eukaryota; kingdom Metazoa; phylum Chordata; class Mammalia; order Artiodactyla; family Balaenopteridae; genus Balaenoptera; species Balaenoptera ricei. The sequence goes on from NC_082639.1 coordinate 133,787,030, forward strand.
CTTTAGTCTGTTGAAGGTCAAACACAACTTTAATTTCTTGCTGAAGATAGTAATATTAATCTTGGGTGTTATGTCAAAGTGAATAAATTGGTCCATCAGCTATGTGACAAGTATTCTGTTAAAGTCTGGGGATATAAAGATGGTAAACAGTGTTTTCTGTCCTCCAAGAACTCACATTCTTACATAGAAACACAAGACTAAGCAACTATTGAAAATTGAGTAAAGTTAATTATAGATTCAAGTGAACAATGGAATATATACTTATATATACACACACATATATGGATATCTTAGCAAACAGAATTGCCTAAGGTGAACTGTAATATCAAAACTGAATTACTTGTAGGAGTTTAACAGTAAATTAAAACCACAAATGGAATCAAGTAGACATGCTGATACACCTCAGGACAAGCAAGAGGAGGAATCCATTACTATTCCCAGGTACGAAGAGGCAAGAGGAGGGTCAACAGAGCAAAGCAAGAGCCACAGTTGTAGGAGAGGGCCTATCTGGCAGGAGCCATGGTCCTAGATAGAGGAATCTTAGCCATTGCTAAGACAGCTCTGACCTATTCTCCTCCTACTTCTCTTGCCAACTAAGTGAACCCCATGGAAAGACAAAAGGAAGGTGATAAAGTCTGCCCTTTCCCTTAAATGCACTTTTCTTTGGGGAAAGTGTTTTAGCATTCCCAGAGCATGGGAATCCTCAACTTCAACTATTATCTCTATGAAGAAGAATCCAAAGAAGAGTGTATATAAGGAAAAAAAGCAGAATTTAGGAGAATGTCTGTGTTTAGGGGTGAGAGGATGAGGAGCAGTTAATAAGAAGTGGTCAGAGCAGTACACAGAAAAACAGTAGAGACAGGACAGTGTAAAAGAAGAAGGAGGAATGGTCATTAGCAACAAAAACTTCAGAGAAATTGGAGGTGGGGAGGGAGGGGGAGGGGGGAGGGGTGGGGGGAATGAAGGCTAGAAAAAGCCATCAGATTTGTTGACTCACAGAGCACTATTGATCTTCAGGAAGTGTTTCAGTAACATTGTGGAAGTGGAAGCCATATTGTAAGAGTTGATTTTTAAGGGAAATGCAGATTATATATTCCTCTTTCAAGAAATTCAGTTGTAAAGAGAAGTTGCAACTCAAAGCAGCAATAGGGTTAAGGTACCATCAGAAATAACCATGCTATATTTAGGAATGGGGAATAAGGAGCCAGTGTGAGAATGAGATTGAAAATGCAAATCAAAAAAAGAAAAAACGCCAACGGACATTGGAATGATATCTCTGAAGAGGTGGGGGATCAGGGTTGGAGAGTAGCAGAGGGGAGTTCTGGGCAAGATGGAGAGAGAATACCTTCTTGGAGGCAAGGGGGAAAGAAGTGACTGATGATGAAGATATAGAGATTTTGAAATGGAAAAGAGAGAATTTAAGGAAACTCATAGACTCAAAATGATCAGTAAAAGGCAAGCAAGGTCTTATGTGAAGGGTCAAGAAAGCAGTGTTGGAGTTGGAAGCTTAAAGAAAATGGAGACGGTTTGGAATAGCTGCTTTAACAATGGTGAAATGGTGAACAAAAGGAAATTCTCAGCAGCTGTGAAGATCCAGGCTAGAATCGCGATTTTGACTGCTCCTTTAAATCAAGGACTCTCTATCTTAGATTCCTTCTTATCCTCCGTGGTACCTTGCACAGAGCAAGCACACAATAAATATTTATTGATGATTCTAATTTTTAAAGTTTGCTTTTGAATGAGAAGAAAAGACAAGAGAAAAAAGAAAATAAGGGAAGTGAAAGCATGAGAGAATGTTTTATATTGCCAGTGTGTGGGAATCCTAGAAGCACTTTGCCTGCTTACTGACCTTCGCAAAAGTCACTTACTTTCAATAGTACTGGTTTCATTTCCCAGGCAGCAAAAGAATGAGTAATCTCTGCCTCCTTATTGTCTTCCAAGGATATCACAAGCTCTTAGTAAAATAATATTTACATATTCTTTTGTTCACCTTATAAACATGATAATATACAATTTCTCCATTTTTAAAGATTTCCTGCTCTTTTCTCTGTACTGTTTTATTATTATTAAAAGTTGGCTAGCGAGAGTTTGGCCTATTGCCGTTGATTTTCTTTTGGCATTTCAAGAAAATAGAAGTGAGAAAAAAGAGTATGAAAAATGAAAATTTGTGACTTACAAAAATAAAATGAAGAAATGAAAGGAAACAGGCAATTTGATTACAAGTCTTATTAGTCAATATCACAGTCTTTAAGTAAATAAATGTTTATGTTGGGATTCCATAGTCATTTCACCTTATCAGTTTACCTGAAGTGCACTTTAATTCCATAATCTGGACTTCCCTGGTGGCACAGTGGTTAAGAATCTGCCTGCCAATGCAGGGGACACGGGTTCAAGCCCTGGTCCGGGAAGATCCCACGTGCCGCGGAGCAACTAAGCCCGCGTGCCACAACTACTAAGCCTGGGCTCTAAAGCCTGCGAGCCACAACTACTGAAGCCCGCGTGCCTAGAGCCTGTGCTCCACAACAAGAGAAGTCACCGCAATGAGAGGCACGCGCACTGCAACAAAGAGTAGCCCCTGCTCTCTGCAACTAGAGAAAGCCAGCGTGCAGCAATGAAGACCCAGTGCAGCCAAAAATAAATTTTTTAAGAATTTCATAATCTATTTCTAGGAGGCACTCTCTCTTTGTATTTTACTCATAAAGTGTAAACAAGCAAAATGCTTTAATTTTAAAAAAACGTTAACTGGAAAACACCTAAGTCATCCATAGCTTGCTATATCATATTCAGTTTTTCCCTATGTTGTAGTAGATCATGTCTCTTTTAATAATTAATAATAGAACAGTTTTCCTTCTGGCTCTGGTTATGTTGTTGTTATTTTGAGTTTATTAAGCATCCAACTCTCCCCCACTTTAAAAGAAAAACAATGATTTAACCAGAAAACTTCATAGCATCTTTTCTGTGACTCTAAATTCATCATGTTAGCTTACATTACAGTGAATGCCTCAATGTCCGGCAGGTCCAGGTCTGAAACATGGCATATGAGATTAACTATGGGAAATCTATCTGGCCTCAAGCTCAATGACAATCATCCCTACGGAATAATTTTAAGAAAAGTTTTTGGCAATCACCGTGCTGCCTTTCTCCCTCAGTCCTTTATAGATAAATAACAAGTTTTGCAACTATTTTCTAAAATGTTGTGGTAGTAAATTTAATAATGGACCTGTGCTTAGAATTATTTTGAGAGAATTCTTGAGGAAGTTTTCGTGACCAAAGAACTCATCATTATGTTTTGAAACTTGTTTACTGCAGCACAGTTCTGAGAGTATACTCTTGAAGAAAAATGTGTGTTTACATTTTAAAACTTTTTCTTTTTTTTTAAATGTGTGCGCAAATCCTTTTGAGTCTGTACTAGATCTCAGGGTTCCGGCACTGACGCAGGGCTCCAGAGATGCGACTGAGTCACATCCCGAGCCAGTGTCAGCATCTATGTGCACAGACATATTTCCCTACCTGCTCTTGATTTCCAGGCTACTCTTGATTTCAGTTATTGTATTTTTTGGTTCCAGAATTTCCATTAAAAATAGATCCTAATTCTCTGGGGAAATTCTCTATCTTTTTATCATATTTTTAAAATATTTTAATCAAAGTCCTTGTCTGCTAATCTAATACCCAAATTACTGGTCTCTATTATCTATTTTTTTTTCTTGAATTTTGGTGATATGACTCTTATCTCTTGGTATACCTAATAGTTTTTGATATTCATTCGATATTGACTATTGAATATAAAATAACCAAGCATTAAAAATTGAGTAGAGGGAATTCCCTGGCCATCCAGTGGTTAGGACTGCGCTTTCACTGCCAAGGGTGTGGGTTCAATCCCTGATGGGAGAACTAAGATCCCACAAGCTGCACGGTGTAGCCAAAAAAAGCAAAAGAAAAAAAAATTGAGTATAAATTATTGAGTATAAGAAAGAACATCTAAATTGCTGTATATTGAAAGAAATAATATGTATATATCTAGTATTTAGAAGAAAAAGATATTTTTATTGATGACCAAGGGTTAACATTTTTATTAAGTACATAAATTAAATCTTCTCTATCTCTTCAACAGATAATTTTGGAATAAAAATACAAAATACTCAGGAAAAAAAAAAAAAGAAAGAACATCTATGTGATGTTATTCCTCTCCAAAGTGGAATCACTCTCATCTCTGCTGGATAGATAAAGATGCTAAGCAGAAAGCTTCTGATAAACAGTGATTTTCTCATCCTAACCTCCCACCCCAAGTAGCTTCAGAATTCAGCAAAATTTTGTGGGGAAGCCATCTGTGTCGCTCAGTTATTCACTCTTCCCTTCTCCCTGAAATCCTGGCTCTCCAAGATTTCAGCTTTGTCTCTTCAGTCCTGTGAGAACCTGTGAAAATGTAAGTGCTTTGTTTTGTCCCCCAGCAATGACCCTTGACCCAGGCAAAGCCCAGATGCTCAGCATCTTGCCTTGTACCTAGAATCTATAAGCACCTCCAGCTGGCAAAGGAAAAAGCTCACCATTTTGCAGTTCCTCCTCTGGAATCTTGGGCCCTCTAGTCTTGTTGCTCCAACAGCTCTTGGATTGCTTTATAGAGATGCTTTTGGTACTTATCTGGCTTTTCCATTTATTCCTAGAGGGAGAATTGGTGTGGCTCAATTTACTCCATCAGACCTGAAAGTAGAACTATATTCAAGCTACTCTTAAACTACTATAAAGAGATAGGCTCACTTGCCATGACTACACAAGAAAATGGGAGGGAGGGGTTTCTGAAAGGGAGAGTTTCTTAAGTCCTCCCACATACAAGCAGGTAGGTAGAGTGCATTACTTATTATAGGCTCAGGCTGGGAGATGAGCCAGAGTGAGAAGATCCTGGTTTCTTCAGGCAATGAAGGCACATTCAGTCAGCATTGTTTATTCAGAAACACTTGGGTCAGCTCCCCTTTGGCCACATATTACAGAGTTGGTAGAAAGAAAAGTAGGGTCTCCTTTTACTTTATATTTCTCTTTATATATAGGCTGTATCTAAACCTTTTTATGCATGATATATACACATTTATCATTCCTATTTTCCTTTATTATGGCAGTGAATTATTTTTCATTTTTAATCTCTTTTTTTAAGCAAAGAAATGATCACATCCTCTGTTCACACTCATTTCAAAGCCTATAACACAATCCATAAAGTTGGTCTCAGAGTCACAGTCACACTTCACTGACATCGCAAATCACAAGGGCTCCATTATCATAGTTCCCTGCTTTAGGTTCTATGGTCACAAGTGACATGTGAGCAGTTATTTAGAAGGAATGAAATTATGTCCTCAAAATACCTTGAATAGATACATTTCAAACTTTCTTCAGAGGATGAAAAAAAAGTGAAATAATAAATCTTTCCCTAACAACGTTTTTTAAAAATGTAGTCAAGTTTTCTCTGTGGACTAAGCCGGCCTCTCTGGTTTATCCTTTACATAATTATAGATTTAAGGCAGCACCAAAAGTACAGGAAAAATTCTCGTGACCATGAAGCATCCTTCATGGCCCTCCTATTAAGTGACAGGCACTGTGCATACACATTATGTACCAAGAACCTTGGCAATCTAGTGAAATCTAGGAACCTCTTATTAAAATAATATCTCTAAATGCATCAAAATACAATATACAGAATTACAAAGGAAGGAAATTTATAATGCTATAAAATAAAAGAAAATTTGTGATACACTAAGATATATGCTTCTTTATTAACTCATTAAATAAAATCTAGTGTCAGGCCTAACATCTACCATGATTTTGAATTAGTAATGAGCATAAACAATATTTCAGGATATCTATGGTTGTAATGTGATATGAAAATCTTAGTGATTCCTATCATTAGAACTGCTGAGGGTTTTGGGGGGATCTATTTATAGTTGAAGAAAATGCTAATATCTGTTAGAGATTACTGAAAATAAAGATGTAATTTCTTTCCCATCCAAGTTCACAGACCCTCTGAATTCTATCCATGGTCTTCAAGGGTCCCCTGATTTAAGTATTTCATCCTCTTCGCCAAAGAGTGGATGGCCCCAAGGATACTGGGAGGTTTCTTTCTTTTTTTTTTTTATTTATTTTTTGGTTGCTTTGGGTCTTCGTTGCTGTGTGCAGGCTTCCTCTAGTTGCAGTGAGCGGGGGCTACTCTTCGTTGTGGTGCGTGGGCTTCTCATTGCGGTGGCTCCTCTTGTTGCAGAGCATGGGCTCTAGGCGTGCAGGCTTCAGTAGTTGTGGCTTGCGGGCTCTACAGCGCAGGCTCAGTAGTTGTGGTGCACGGGCTTAGTTGCTCCGCGGCATGTGGGATCTTCCCGTACCAGGGCTTGAACCCGTGTCCCCTGCATTGGCAGGCGGATTCTTAACCACTGCACCACCAGGGAAGCCCTGGGAGGTTTCTGAGCAAAGAACAAATAATTGTTTCTCACCTATGTATCCTGGCATGGAAGTTTGCTCTTCCGGATTAGAATATTTTTGCTTATTAACACGCTCATAGCTCTGCCTTGCCCAAAGTCCTTGCACCATTCCTGAAAACCTTGGAGTTGGATTGAATTTTAAAGGTCATCTGGTACAATCAAAATGTCCTGCCCTAAAAATAAATGTTGAGTTCTTATTATGTATCAGGTCCTGTGCCATATATGTTACTGCACCTGATTCTCACAGCAACCCCATGGGGCAGATGTTATTAGTTCTAGTTTACATAGACTCATTTGTTTATTCAGAAAAAAGTATATTGAACATCTATTGTTTATCTGTTACTAAACTAGGTGTGTGATTTAAATACAGACACAGTTGCTGTCCTCAGACTATCATATAGCAGGAAAGAAAGGCAGAAATAAATTACATAATTACATAAGTGTTTTGTTAAAAGAACAAACAAGTGGCTGAGAATGAGATTCAAGGGGAACCTATTTCAAAAGATAGGGTTGTCAAGGGAGATCTCTCTGAGTAGGTAGCATTTAAGTTGAAACTAGACGTATGAGAGAAACCAGTCATGCAAAAAGCAAGAGAAAGAGTATTCCAGGCCGAGAGAATAGCAGGAGCAAAGGTTGTTAGGCAGGAATATTTGGCTTTTTTTTTTTTTAATTTTTGGCTGCGCCATGCATCATGCAGGATCTTATTTCCCCAACCAGGGGTCATACCCATACCCCCTGCAGTGGAAGCAAGGAATCTTATCCACTGGACTGCCAGGGAAGTCCCAAGTTTGGCATTTTTAAAAACAATTTTTAAATTGTGGTAGAAAATATATAACTTAAAATTTATCATCTTAACCATTTTAAAGTGCATAGTTCTGTAGTGTTAACTACATTCGCATTATTGTGCAACAGATCTCTAGAACTTTTTCATGTTGTAAAACTCAAACTCTGTACCCATTGAACAACTCCCCTGTTTCCATTCTCCCAAACCTCTGGCAGTGACAACTCGACTTTGTTTCTATGCATTTGACTACTTCAGATACCTTATATGAGTGGAATCATACAACATTTGTCTTTTTGTGACTGGCTTATTTCACGTAGCACAATATCATCAAGGTTCATCCATGTTGTAGCACATGTTAGAATTTCTTTTTTAAAAAGGCTAATATTCTATAGTGTATGTATACACCACATTTTCTTTATCCATTCATCCATCAGTGGATATTTGGTTTCCTCCACCTCCTCGCTATTGTGAATAGTGCTGCTATGAACATGAGTGTGCAAACCTTTTGGAGATATTGCTTTCAGTTCTTTGGGATATATACCCAGAAGTGGAATAGCTGGATCATATGGTAATTCTATCTTTAATTTTTTTCAAGGAACCTCCATACTGTCCTCCATAGTGGCTGCACCAATTTACATTCCCACCAACAGTGCACGAGGGTTCCAAAGTCTCCACATCCTCAGTAACACTTGTGAGGGCCCAGGCTGCTCAAGCCCTGCTGAAGAGGCACACACTGCACAGATACATGAGGCAAAGTTCAGGGTGACCAGGGATCTAGAACAGGGCAAGGGTCTAGAGATACCAGGTCATGGAAGCGGCATATGCCTAATCCCAAATCCTAATTTACCCGATGGGGAATATTCCCCCTGAAGACAGAGCTCGAGGTGACTTGACTGCCTTGGAAGGGAAGGAGGCCTGGGCTGACTGGCTAGAGTATCATCCAATAAGAGACACCTGGGAGTCCTGGTTGCTAGAGAGGCTCAGAACCCACCAGGCACCAAGTCCAAATGGGGACTGACTGTCGCCAGTTTAAAGCTGCCACGTCATAACGATTTTCAGGGGTTGGGCTCCTTCCACACTGGAGGCTATGCAGGTAGTGGGGACTGGCCAGAGAGAGCACCACAGACCTGGAAGGCCCTGCGGGCCCAAGGCCAGTTGGCTGAGTGCGTACTGGGCATGCTTGCGCCACCCAGGTCAGGGTAGCCGTGTTACCATGGCTGTTAGCCTTGAGCGCTAACCCTCCCCCTTCCTTGAGGTAACTAAGCTACGGAGCAGTGGTATCCTTGTCTTACAGAAAACCACCAGAAGAGAAAAACAAGAGCCTGCCAGAAGTGGTTAGAACCAGCTAGGCCCAAGATGGCAGAAAACCTGACCTGCAGAAGACCTTGAGCCTCATTATAATACATTAGCATGCTAAATAACACACCCATCAGCTCCATGACAGTTGCCATGGCAACTGCCAGAAGAGCCCATACAAGGACTGAAAAGGGGCGTTGTCCCAATTCCGAGCATACCCCACGCCTGTTCTCAGATAAGTCATGAATATTCCTCCCTCTCTTTACTCTATTCCCTTCCTTTTACCTTGATGCTCCTATATATCTGGTATCTCAACCCAAGTTGGGTTAAGAAGTTGATTTGTGAACTAGGTTCCCGCCTCTCCATTCTCTGGCCACTGAATAATGTTGTGCTTTTTCAGTCACACCACAGGTTTTGTTATTGGCCGTGCAAATCCGAATGGAAAAAGAACCTTCGAGGCAGGGGGCTTTGGCTGGGCTAGGGCCCAGGTGGAGCTCCATACGACCAGTTCGGTAACATCCAGGAATCTGGAACAAGGCAGGTGTCAGGAGAGGCAGGTCACAGGAGTAGAGTCTTGAGGGTACAAGTCATCTGCCTAATTCCAAGCCCTAAGCTACACAAATATGCATATCCCCCAAGGTAGAGCTAGAGGAATCTGGTCTTACCAGGGCGTGGTTGGGCTGGCTAGCCAGAGTATCCGCCAATAAGACACCCTTGGGAACTATGATTTCTGGAGAAGCCCAGGACCCTGTCAGGCAGCACATCCAAATGAGGACTGACTGTCACCAGTTTAAAGCTGCCACCTCAGAACGATTTTCAGGTGGTGGGCTCCCTTTACCCTGGGGGTTATGCATGTGGTTGAGAACTGGCCTGAGTTTTACAGGTCTGGAGGGCCCTGGCTGCCCAAGGCCAGCTGGAAGTGTACGTGCTGGGCATCATCATTCAGCAAGATCAGCTTGGCCAGGAGCCTGGAACAGGGCAAGTGACAGGAGAGGCCAGGATATTAACCTCTTATCAGACGTATAACTTGCAAATACTCACTCCCATCCCACAGGTTCCCTTTTCATTCTGTTTATTGTTTCCTTTGATGCACAGAAGTTTGATGTAGTCAAACTGATGTATATATTTGCTTTTATTTTCTTCTTCTGTCTGCGTTGGGTCCTCATTGCTGTGTGCGGGCTTTCTCTAGTTGTGGCGAGGGGGGGCTACTCTTTGTTGCGGTGTGCGGGCTTCTCATTGCGGTGGCCTCTCTTATTGCGGAGCACGGGCTCTAGGTGCCTGGGCTTGCAGGCTCAGTAGTTGTGGCTCGTGGCCTCTAGAGCGCAGGTTCAGTAGTTGTGGTGCACGGGCTTAGTTGCTCCGCGGCATGTGGGATCTTGCCAGATCAGGGCTAGAACCCGTGTCTCCTGCATTGACGGGCAGATTCTTAACCACTGCGCCACCAGGGAAGTCCTATATTTGCTTTTGTTGCCTGTGTTTTTGGTGTCATATCCAAGAAGTCATTGTCAAATCCAATGTCATGAAGCTTTCCTCCAATGTTTTCCTCCAGGAGCTTAATAGTATTAGGTCTTAACTCAAAATGGATTAAAGACGTAAACTTTATTTTTGTATTGATATATGGTGAGGATAGGGGTCCGATTTCATTCTTTTGCATATGGATATCCAGTTTTCCCAATACCAAGGAGTTTGGTATTTTTGAGGATGATGGAGTAGGCCAGTGTGTCTGGAGCTTGGTAAACAGAGAGTGGTAGAAGAGGAGATCGGAGATGTAGGCAGGGTCTGGGTCATGAAAGAACTTTATAGAACATGGGAAGAGTCTAGATTTCATCCTCAATGCATTGTGAATCCACTGAAGAGTAACATAAACAGATCTATGCTTTAAAATTCTTATTTTATTATTTTTTTAAATTTATTTTTTTGGCTGCTTTGCACGGCATGTGGGATCTTAGTTCCTTGACCAGGGATTGAACCTGTGCCCCCTGCAGTGGAAGCACAGAGTCTTAACCACTGGACTGCCAGGGAAGTCCCTATACTTTTAAATGATCATTGTTTTCCTCAAAAAGTTAAACATAGAGTTATCATATGATCCAGCAATTCCACTGCTAGATATATATCCTAGATAACTGAAAACACACATTCATACAAAAACTTGTACATGAATGTTCATAGCAACATTATTCATAATAGCCAAAACGTGTCAACAACACAAATGTTCATCTATCAATGAATAGATATACCACATTTTGTTTATCCATACAATGAAATATGATTCGGCAAGTAAATGGAATGAAGTACTGTTACATGCTACAACGTGGATGAACCTTGAAAACATACTAAGTGAAAGAAGCCAGTCATAAAAGACCACATACTATGTGATTCCTTTTTAATGAAATCTCCAGAATAGGAAATCTACTGAAACAGTAGATTAATGATTGCAAGATGGTGGAAATATTTTGGAATTAGTGGTGATGGTTGCATTGCATTGTGAGTGTACTAAAACACACTAAAGTATACATGTTTAAATGGTGAATTTTGTTATGTGAAATATGTCTCATTGGAAAAAAAGCTACATATTTTTATAAATCACTCTGGCTGCTGTGCAGTAAATGGATTAAGGCTGGGCGAGAGCAAAGGAGGCCATTAGGTGAAGGAACAGAAAGTTAGAAGTTTGACAAAATTCACATACTGAGAAACTGCTAGATCTTTCTGATTCCAAATCCCATGTTCTTAACCTCTCTACTACATAGTTTCCTATTAAATGACAGGGGTTTAAATTTAGCCAAGGGTTCCCTTTCCTGCCACCTCTCTCCAGAAGTGCCCACACCACATTTCCTGAGGACTTTTTTCTGTTGTTTTCACACATCAGAACCGCTGCTCGGATGAAATTTCCACATACTGGTGGAAACTTTTTCCTTCTTTGTATCAGACCAATGAGCATAAAAGTACACTGTTCAAAGATGAAGTGCATTAAGAACAGTAAAAAGTTTGGCACGATCATTTGAGATGCTTCTTAGGGGAAGACCTTCCTTGCATTCTCATGGCAAGAAAAGTGCTTTAGTTTTAGAGAAGGATTACATATAACTTTTTTGTTGGACTAAAGGGAATTTTGTTCTCCTGGTTTCTTTGAAGTTCTCTGGATCTGAATGTTAAAAAAATACCTTAGGTGGATCACTTAAGAACTTTTTATTTATTAAATGCTGTTTTAAAGATCCCTTTTTTTGGTGGTAGAAAAATATTTTGTTATGGACTGGGGACAGAGAGCATCCAATAAGATGGGATACGTGAGTTGTTCGTGGTAGATGTGCTGAGTACTACAGTTTGATTAAAAAAAAACAACTTGTTTTCCAAGCGTTTTTTCTTTTCCTGCAAAATAAATGAAATTTAGAATAACATTATGGAGAACATATTTTAATGGTTTAACCTTGTAATCTTTCCCAGTATCCAGGCTGCAAAATACAAAGATGGGATCCAAAAGGAGGGCTTTGTGAGCCTCCCCCTGTAGGGGTCCAATGCACCAGGCACAGGCCATTGTCTTTGACAGCATTCCCTCATCTTTCCTGGCTTTCTAGTTTTCCAAATGTTATTGCCAACTGGCCTTAAAGGTAAACAACTTGCCATGTATACTATGCCCTTTGCTTTCCCCCCATAAAAGTGGACATAAATCCTTTGTAGTCCGTGTATATCAGAAAACTAGTACACTTACAGAGGTCTTCAGTGATAGAGTAGGAAACTACCAAGCAAAGTAAGTCCTGGGAATCAAGTATAATACCCAGAGGCAGGCATGGCTGAATTCACTCAGTCATGTATAACTTTTTAATTTATTTTTAAACAATTGGAGTTTTGCCTTAGTTGTGTGTGTGTGTGTGTGTGTGTGTGTGTATGTCTCCATCCCATGAATTCAAAGTAATATATGAGAAAATTCTTGGCAAATTGCAAGTGATATACAAACTAAAAAAATACTATTATGATTATCCCAATCTTAGGAATCCAATGTCAGCTAAAGAATGACTTCAGGTCAACAAAGGTTGATGCCAGCTAATAAAATGGTACAACATTATCCTAGGATGTCATGTGTTTCTTCCACTGTTCCAAGACATAGGAGACCATTTATTTCTTAAGTTCTCAAAGGTGGAAAACAAACCCATTTGCAAAGGAGACTTCCAGTGTGAAATAGTTTCCAGCATTATACAAGCCACTCCCTGTACACCAAGGAGAGATTCCCTTTAAACAGTTTTATATCCCACTCATGAAGCCTTTTCATGTCTTGGACTACTAACTCCAACTGGATACCAGTGACAGAATTTGAGAAGGGTATGAGCCCTGGGATAGGCATGCAGGGTGAGGAGACTAGCTTTTAGCTCTGGCTCTGGGTTTTACTAGTGTGGTGACCTCTAAATTCCTCATAGCAACAGTTCTACAAATGACACCCTGTTTCTTTCTATAGATGATTTCCCCAGTCATCCAGAGGCCCAGGTGGAAGTCATCGTGTGCCCCTCAATCTTTTATACCCTATATACAATCAGTCAACAAATGCTTCAGTTCTTCCTAAGAACATCTCTCACATTATCAGTTCTTTTCAACTGTAACAAACCTGGTTCTCCATTGGCTTCTTGTGGCCGAACAAGTTTAATCCAAATGCTCGGAATAGAAGAATTCTATTCTTCTCAAAACCTGACCTTCACTTTAGTTTCTAGCTTTATCTTCTGTTGCTCCCCTCCCACTGTAACCTTCTGCCCAGCGATACAGTCCCTCTCCTGTTTATGCTGTGTATTAGTTTCCTGTTGCCACTGCAGCAAATTACCAAAAACTTATTAACTTAAACAATACCAATTTATTATCTTACAGTTCTGGAGGTCAGAAGCCTGACAGGATCAACTAAAATCAAGGTGTCCACAGGGCTGTGTTCCCTCACAGGCTCTAGAAAAGAATTCTTTCCCTTGACTTTTCCAGCCTCTAGAAGCACTTACCTTGGCTCATGGCCCCCTCCCCCATCATCAAAGCCAGCATCTCTGAGTCAGTCCTTCTCTTGCTGCCCCCTCTCTGGTTCTCCCTTTTCTGCCTCCCTCTTCTACTTTTAAGGACCCTTGTGATTATATTGGGCCCACCTGTATAAACTAGACTAATCTCCCTATTTTCTTTATTTTTTTCTTTTTTCTTTTGGCTGTGTCGAGTCTTAGTTGAGGCATGGGGGATCTTTCATTGCAGTGCGGGCTTTTCATCGTGGCGCGTGGGCTTCTCTCTAGTTGTGGTGTGTGGGTTTTCTCTCTCTAGTTGTGGCGCGTGGGTTTTCTCTCTCTAGTTGTGGCGCACAGGCTCCAGAGCGCATGGGCTCTGTAGTTTGCAGCACGCAGGCTCTCTCATTGGGGTACACGAGATCAGTAGTTGTGGTGCATGGGCTTTGTTGCCCCGCAGCATGTGGGATCTTAGTTCCCTGACCAGGGATTGAACCCATGTCCCCTGCATTGGAAGGCAGATTCTTTACCACTGGACCACCAGGGAAGTCCCTAATTTCCCTATTTTAATGTTAGCTGATTAACAACCTTAATTCGCCTTTGCCAAGCAACCTAACATATTGACAAATTCTGGCGATTAGGACATGGGCATTTTTGGGAGGACATTATTCTGCCTGCCACATGCTCTCTCCTATCCTCTGACCTCCAAGTTGTCAGAAATGCTTTTAATTATCTATTCCTCATTTTGCAGTCATCTTAGCAACAATAATTAATTGAATATTATTACCAAAAAACTTATGTTTCATTTAAGTAAGACTAACTGAAAATTATATATTCAGAGGTCTGGATTTATATTTTTAGGAAAAAAAACCTCACAATATTGAATGGCTTTATCTAAGCTCAGTTTGCACTTTAAATCATACTGGTTCAAAAAGATATATGCAACTCAGTGTTCATAGCTGCATTATTTACAATTGCCAAGATATGGAAGCAACCTAAGTGTCCATCAACAGATGAATGGATAAAGAAGATGTGGTATCCACATACAGTGGAATACTACTCAGCCATAAAAAGAATGAAATTTTGCCATTTGCAACAAAGTGGATGGACTTGGAGGGCATTATGCTAAGTGAAATAAGTCAGACAGAGAAAGATAGATACTGTATGATATCACTTATATGTGGAATCTAAAAAGTACAGCAAACTAGTGAATATATATAACAAAAAAGAAGCAGACTCACAGATAGAGAGAACAACCTAGTGGTTACCAGTCGAGAGAGGGAGGAAGGGCAATATAGGGGTAGGGGATTAAGAGGTACAAACTATTATGTATAAAATAAGCTACAGGGATATATTGTATAACACAGGGAATATAGGCAATATTTTACAATAACCATAAAAGGAGTATAACTTTAAAAAGTTGTGAATCACTGTATTTTACACCTGTAACATATAATATTGTACAACTATACTTCAATCTTAAAAAAATCATACTAGTAACCACTTGGAGGATCCTAATAAAACACAAAGGATTTTAATATTTAATTGGCTTAAATTAATGAATGATACTAATGATAACATACCTATTAATTATATTTCATAGGCAAAACTTGAGAGAAATGTTTCAATTATGGGTATTTTAAAAGACAGAGTCTAATGTTATATCTAAAGTATTTCTGCATTAGTCATTCATACACTTTTAGGAAACTTCCCTACATGTTTTATTTTAAAGTGCTCTGGTTGGTACTGCTTTCTTAGGCTTAGAGAAGCAAGCAGGCACAGATGGAGATAGGTGAGTTACTTACCCTCTTGGTCTGAGACATAGTGCAAACAATAATTGTATTTTTAGGGCATCACATAAGGGGCTGGAGCTTGGGCTGTGATCAAAATCACTTCTTACTACCTTTTCCAATATCACTTCCTTATCAGAAAGGACAATAAAGACAGAGGGAAAAGAAGCAGCCAAAGGTTCCTGAAGAGATCTCCAGAGGGAGAAAATACTTCTTGGTTCTTACCTATGTCATCCTGATGCTACTGAAACAAGTTCAGGTGTGCAGTATTTACTGAAGTAATCAGATTACAGAATCTTTTAAAATCTTTTTGTCCCTTCCTCAGGAAAGCCTTCTCTGGTGACCCCCCATATCAGAAGATGTCTCAAAGATATCTGCTCTTGTGGACTCTTATATTTCTCCTTCACAGCACTTATCACAAACCCTCATTACAGATTCTTTTTTGTAATTGTTTGCTGTGTGCTTTCCATATGATTGTCTTGCTTACCACTGCATTCTTAGCTTTCACCATAGTGATTGGCTCATACTAGTCCCTTTAAATGTTTGATGAATTGAATCAGTCCTTGAGGGGAGAAGGCAGAGGCTGTGTTGTTTTGTTTCTTTGGTATTGGGGAGCACTTCAAGCACAGTGTCCTCTGCTCTCAATAAGTGCTCTCTGAAAGAACACACATCACATCCATTAGGAATGCTGCGTAATGTCATAGCTGGAGCCACTCAGAGGCTCCTTCCAGCTCACCTTATCTTGGGTAGAGAGGAAATAATGTGAACTCAGCAAGTGGTACATGAAAATAGATTTTCTTTGAGGTTCTTGTAGAGGGCTTTTAGATTAACCTTTTAAAATTGTGGAGTTGGAACCATATCCATTTTGGCTTATCTCTTAATTATATTTTAAAACAGTAATTCTCAAAGTGTGGTCCCTGGGCCAACATCGTTGTTATCACCAGGGAACTTGTTAGAAATGCAAATCCTTGGGCTTCACTATAGACCTGGTGAATCAGAAACTCTGGGGCTAGAGCTCAGCAATCTGTGTTTTTATAAGTCTTCCAGGTGATTCTGATGCATGCCAAAGTTTGAGAACTACTGTTTTAAACCAAAGTTCAAGTTCAGTTTAATCGATTTAACTAGTAAGAGAGTGTGCTTGGCTATCTATGCCAGTGAGGTCTAAAATAGCCCAGACTACAGAAGCTCAATTCCAAGCCTACCTGCCTTCCTTCAGACAGGATGACAAGAGCACAGCCATTTTGGAAAAGGACCAGGGAACCGCCTTGGGCAAACAGAACTTGCAAGCTAAAGAACAAAGGCCCAGAGGGCCTGCGTCCCAAAGACAAAAACCAGGCTTGAAGGAATAAAAAATTAACTTTATCTCTGTTACACTAAGGAGTATACGTAGTTGCCACAAGACAAGAAGCTCAACTATAAATTTTAACCATATCTATTCCTGTGCTTTCTTACAGAAAATTCTCATGCATTTCTTTCTCCTCGGAGAAGCACTCTCTATTCCTGATAGCCACCATGGAGCCACCTGTTGCTGATCAAAGAAGTTTGATTATTTCTGAAAATTATCAGTGATCATGAGACAAACCCTCCGTTTTGTTATACGGTAGGTCCACTACATACGAACCTTCAAGTTGCGAACTTTCAGAGACGCAAACGTGCGTTCCATCAACGTCAGCTATGAGTGAAATTGCAGCTTTCCCTCCATCTCCTATTGCCGACGATCCTTCAGCTCTACCACCTCCCACCTCCTCCAGTCAGTAAATCTTCTTGCCTGTTCACTCGATGCCAGCCCCTGTATGACAGCTGTTGTACTGTACTACTGTACTTTTCAAGGTACTGTACTATAAGATTAAAAATGTTTTCTTTATTTTTGTTTGTTTTTTAATGTATCATTTGTGTGAAAAGTATTATAAACCTGTTACAGTAAGTACTATATAGCTGATTGCATTAGTTCGGTACCTAGGCTAACTTTGTTGGACTTAAACGAACAAATTGGACTTACAAACGCGTTCTCAGAATGGAACTCCTTCGTATGGAGGGGGCTTACTGTAAAATCAACTTGCCCCTTCTATTCTGAGAGCTGGTGCTTTTTTTTTTTGCGCCATCCTTCTTATGTTCAAGCTATCTCTTTAAATAAAAAGCTTTGCTTGCCTAAGAGTCTTGCGGAGGTGATATTCATTTCTATGGGCTGTCCAAGAATCTGGAAAGAGCCCATAACATCCTCAGTCTGTAAATTCCTCCTGCAGTTTATAATGCTGTGAAAAGCCCAATGATGCACATATTTTAAAACAGTGCCATTCACAGGAACTTCCTTAGGGTGTTTGGATAAGATGAGCATCTAAAAACATAGTACGTTCATTAAATACATAAAATAAGCTGTAGTAACTACTTTTAATGGTTTTTTATTTTATTTATTTATTTATTTTTGGCTGCATTGGGTCTTCGTTGCTGCACGCGGGCTTTCTCTAGTTGCGGTGAGCCGGGGCTACTCTTCGCTGCGGTGCACCGGCTTCTCATTGCACTGGCTTTTCTCTTGCTGCAGAGCACAGGCTCTAGGCCCTCCGGCTTTAGTAGTTGCAGCATGCAGGCTCAGTAGTCGTGGCGCACAGGTTTAGCTGCTCCTCGGCATGTGGGATCTTCCGGGACCAGGGCTCGAACCTGTCTCCCCTGCATTGGCAGACGGATTCTTAACCACTGCGCCACCAGGGAAGTCCCAAGTAACTACTTTTAGATGACATCCGAATGACAACCTGAGGAGGCCAATTACCAAAATGAGCCTTAAGTTTTGTGCACTGTGCTTTGAGGGAAGGAGAAAGAGGGAGAGGACGCACTTCTGAATAACTGATTGTTATTCTTTTCCCCTGAATTTCCATGTTGTTACATTATTAATAGTGAAACCCTGGGAATTCTCTGGCAGTCCACTGGTTAGGACTAGGCGCTCTCACTGCTGGGGCACCAGCTTCAATCCCTGTTTGGGAAACTAAGATCCTGCAAGCTGAGCACAGCCAAGTGCTACTTTCCTCCAAATTAAACCTGAATTGTACAAGTAAAGTGGTTAAAGTAACGCAGGGGTGGGGCGGGAGATGCAGAAGATACAGCTGGGTTGGGCAGTTTTCTTCTGCTATGCACTGGCTCTACTCATCCCTTGCCTCACTTCCTTCTAATCTACAAGTTTTTCTTTTCCGAGGCCCCCCTCCTCCAGTGTGCCCACCGCCGTCAGCGCTCAGCCCTTACGTGTCTCGTGATCAGAATGGGAGCTCAGAGACGAAAGGAACAAACAGCCTGGGACCCGGGAGCTCTCTTCCAAGGCTGGAAAGCCCAGAGCTGAGAAGGCTGCCCCCGCTCGGTGCTCCGACGCAAGCCTGGGACCGGGACACCCCGGCTCCCGCCCTGCCTCCGGCCCGTGGCCCCGCCCCGCGCCGCTCCGGCTCACGTAAATTAAAGCGCGGCGCCTGCGAAGAAGCCGCCGGCGTGAGGCGAGCGCGTTGCAGCCAATGACGTGCCAGGACGAAAATCACTGACCAATGAACTGCTGCGATGGGCTGGGCAGCCAACCAATCGCGAAGCCTCGCACCCGGATATGATTGCCGATTCTGAAACCGAGCTCTGAAGAAGTGTGAGGGCCTCCCCACATGGGTCTGGGGCTTTGGGGTGGAACAGGGGGTGAGCGTTTATTAGGTTCAGTGCCTTGCGTGTGCGGCGGGCGTGTAAAGGTCATCCCTTTGGGTTTTGAGTGGGGGACAAGTCAATGTGGCTGTTTGTCCGTTGTAAGAATTCCCGCTGCGGTGTCCCAGAACCAGCGCGTGGGGAAACCCCTCGGATGGTACCGCACAGGGAGTAGGAGAGTCTTGAAGACGCAGCTCGAGCAGTGGGAATATGGATCTCTTACCTAAAAGCCCTAAGGAGTTTGGCTCCATTGACTATTGGGAGAAGTTCTTCCAGCAGCGGGGAAAGATAGCTTTCGAGTGGTATGGAACCTACCTGGAACTGTGCGGGTTGCTGCACAAGTATATCAAGCCCAGGGAAAAGGTAAGCGCGGCCGGGCAGCCCTGTGTGTGCCCTGGAAGGTAGGAACTGATAACAGAAATCCTGCACTTGGTAGACGGTGACAGGCGTGGGGGCCCTAAACGGGCCCATGTTTTCAGGATTCCATACAACATTCTAGCTAAAACGTAATTACAAAGTATCCTTTTAAAGGTTTTCAGATAACAGAGCTTCCACCCCCAGATCATTCTTGAATTAATAACCTCACTGGAAGAATGACTTCTTTAGTAGTGCAAGCTAGACATCTCCTCCTAGTGAGGGAAGTGTGCTTTTCTGTCACTGTGCATCCCCGTGGAGCTGGCAGCACCCGTGGCTTTACTGATAAATGAATCTGTTAACAAATAGTTGTTGTGGGCCCACTGACTTTCAGGCACTGTGTTCAGCCCTTAAGCCACACAAGCATTAAGATATAAATCCTGGGCACATTCCAGAAGTGAAAAGTGCCAAGTACAGTAATAGGAGGTTTGATAGAGGTGGAAGTAGGGAAGGAAGAAGGGTAGAAAACGAAGATTGGAGGAGGAAGCTTTCAGAGCCAAACCTTATGCTGGGTGCTGTGTGTGTGTGTGTGTTTGCTCAGTCACTGAGTTCTCGAGATAAACCTTGAGGTGAGTGGTAATACACGAACTCTACAGATGAGGAAACTGAGGCTCTGAGAGCCAGTTTCTTGCCCAAGATCATACATGTAGTAAGTGGTCGTGTGGGGATTTAAACTTAGATCCACCTAGCTCCAAAGCTTATGCACTTGTCATTGTACAATGCTTTTCCAGAGATGGTGACATCAGGGCAGAATTTTGAAGGATCAATGGGAGATTCCTCCACAGAGAGGGAGGCAACAACCTGTGTTTTAAGTTTGGCTTCAGAAAATAGCACAATATCATGAGTTGGAGCCAAAGGCATGAGTGGAATAGGATTATGCCAGACCTAGGTTTTCAACAGTAAAACAAATAGGAGATTTCAGTTATAACTACTGTATTTGGATTCTGTGACTTCCTATCAATTCTTGAATAATAAATTCTTGATTCAGAGAAAAGAACAACCATGATTAGTTTGTTCCTGCAATTGATTAATAAACGCTTGATTCAGAGAAAAGAACAACGCCGGTTAGTTTGTTTCTGCATAACTTGCATTGTTATAGCGGAATGTGGTTTGTTACTACTGAGTTCTTCTAACCAGTGGTGTTTCAAGATGGAGCCTAGAATCAACTTTGTAGTGGTGCTTTCTCATGGCATAGCATCTTTGCCCTCTGAAGACATACAGCAGCCAGGGTGAGACTTGATTCCTTGAAGTGTCTGAAGCTCATTCCTTTGCCTTGATCACCTCCATCTTGTTTTCTTTCCCCCTAGGTGCTGGTGATTGGGTGTGGTAACTCAGAGCTAAGCGAGCAGCTGTATGATGTGGGCTATCAGGATATAGTGAACATTGACATCAGTGAGGTCGTCATCAAGCAAATGAAGGAACGCAATGCCAGCCGACGGCCCCAGATGAGCTTCTTGAAGATGGACATGACACAGATGGAGTTTCCCGATGCCTCATTCCAGGTGGTGTTGGACAAGGGCACCCTGGACGCCGTCCTGACAGATGAGGAGGAGAAGACCCTGCAGCAGGTGGACAGGATGCTGGCTGAGGTTGGCCGTGTCCTGCAGGTGGGCGGTCGCTACCTCTGCATCTCCCTGGCTCAGGCTCACGTCCTGAAGAAAGCAGTGGGTCACTTCTCTCGGGAGGGGTGGATGGTGAGGGTGCACCAGGTGGCCAACAGCCAAGACCAGCTGTTGGAAGCAGAGCCTCGGTTCTCCTTGCCTGTCTTTGCCTTCATCATGACCAAGTTCAGGCCGGTCCCTGGCTCTGCCCTTCAGATCTTTGAGCTGTGTGCTCAGGAGCAGGGCAAGCCTGTGCGGCTGGAGAGTGCCGAGCGGCTGGCTGAGGCGGTGCGGGAGCGGCAGCAGTATGTCTGGCTGTGCAGCCAGCTGTACCGCAAGGCCGGGCTGGGGAATGTGTCTCTGGACTTGTGCAGTGGGGACACGGGGGAGCCACGCTACACCCTCCACGTGGTGGACAGCCCCACTGTGAAACCATCGCGGGACAGTCATTTTGCCATTTTCATCAGTGAGTTGGGATTGCTCCCTCTCTTCCCTGGAGGGGGCTGGCTTACAGGGGCTGGGGCTGGGGCTTTGGTGGATGGGTATGCCTTGGCTGGTTTTATCTTGCAGGGGGCGGTGCTTGAAGAGGTTAGACTGGCCAGGGCATGAGGAAGGGGGAGCTGCCTGCTTGGATTTGAGGTTTATTTCTTCTCATCTTCCATTGCAAAGGTTTGAAGTAATATAGATGCATTTAGGCAGGTCACGCATTTGTAGAGATGTTAGTCACTTTGTAACAAGGAGTAGTGGAAGCAACGGGAGTCCCAGCCTTGTAGCCTGTAAGCTGTGTGACCTGGGGAAGTTTCTGTGCGTCTCTGCTGAATTCAGAGACAGTACAGAGTAGTAGCTAAAAAAGTGAGCTCTGGAACCAGACTATTTAGTTTCCAGTCCTGGCTCAGTCACTTCCTGGTGGTATTGGACAAGTTAGTGTTCTTTCTGTGCCTCAGTTTCTTCATCTATAAAGTGAGATCTTAACTGTGTAATTGTGAGGAGTGTAAAAGCTCTTTGAATGGTGCCTGGCACATGATAAGTTTTACAAATGTTAGTGTTATTATTGAAAGGGGTAAATGATACCAGATTCACCTTAGTAATGATCAAAAGAGATAGTATGAGGAAATGCTCTCAAAAGTAGAATATTCTAGACAAACGTGAGGTGGTGATACATCATGCTGGTAATTTGTTTCCTGACATCGAATCCATTTTTCCAAGTATTTCCTTATCCTAACTGTGCACCTGTGAGAACTAATAGCACAGCGGATACGAGCATGGAGTCTGGGGCTGGACTGCCTGGGGTTGAGCCCTAGCTTCGCCAGTTACGAGCTGTGTGAACTTGGGCAAATAATGTAACTTCTGTGTCTTAATTTCCTCATTTATAAAATGGGAATAATAATAATACTCCCTGCATCTTGGGCTATTGTGAGGATTTGATTAGTTTCTGTTTGTAAACTGCTTGGAATAATGCCTGGCATGTAAGAAGTGTTAGCATTATTGCTATTTTTCTTGCACTAGGTACTTGCCTCCCTCCCCTTACATACACGCTCACACTTCTTTTCCACGCTGGGTCCTGCCATGGGTCTGATGGCAGCTTTGCTGTGGACATTGTTGACTGGGGATTGATAGCCCCTCAGTAGGTCACAGTTGGAAGGGTTGCTGGGCTTGGGGTAGGGGCTGGCTCTCTGCCACGTGGGGCATATTGGTTGTGGGCTTGAACTTTTCCCAGGACTCCCTGTCAACAAATGCCTCTTTCCAGTCCCCCAGGGTCGGGAGACCGAGTGGCTCTTTGGCATGGAGGAGGGCCGGAAGCAGCTGGCAGCCAGTGCGGGCTTCAGGAGGCTGATCACAGTGGCCCTTCACCGAGGTCAGCAGTACGAAGGCATGGACAGCATCCAGGCCGAGCTGTCGGCCAGAGTCATGGAGCTGGCCCCGGCCGGGATGCCCGCCCAGCAGCAGGTAACAAAGCTTTGGTAGCAGCCTTCAGGGTCTCTGGGGAAGTCATATTAGTAGCCAGGAAGGCAGAGGTATCTTGGCAGAAGCTAGGACTAGGGTCTGTGACCCTAGTCTGTTCCTGGAGGGCATGTCAGCAGCTAAGAGCTAAGTGAGCAGAAGTTATGTTCCAGGCAGTGAGTGGAAGGTGAGCGGTTGCCCTTATTGAGACCCCCAGTAGCATCTGTGCCTGTGGGGCCACTCGGATGGCATGAAGGAAGTGCTCTCCACCTTGCAAGCTGCAGCTCTTCACACTGCAGCTTACTCAGGCTGTATTTCTCCTAACTCACTTTGCGCAGGATTTCCTTGGCCATTTTGCTTTTTAGAACCATCATTATGTGAGGTAGAATGGGAAAGGGCCAAAAGAGCTCAGCTTAATTTTCAGGATATTAACATTCCTGGTCTGATGTTCCACTGGGAAGGAAACTGAAGGTTTTTGCCAAAATGGTGATATGGTATTATCATTTGACGCTATCTTTCTTGTACTATCCTGGTCACAAGAGAGGGTAATTGATAGGTGACTTTATTGCAAGGACTTTATAGAAGGGAGTTTATCCTTCTTGATAGATGGGAAAGACAAGGTACCTGGAAGCTTGATGCTGTAGTAACAGAACTGAAAAGAAGAACCCAGGCTCCTGGGTTCCCAGCCTGTGGCTCTGCCCACTAGGCTGACTTGTGCTTACAGATGAATATGTATTTGATGCTTTCTGGAAGACTTTGGGGTTGGTGTCCCCTCAGAGAGACCCAGATCCTGTGGGGAGGTTCATTTGTGAATTTCTCTCAACAGTGCCTACATCTCCGCAAAGTCAGGAGTCCCTCATGATTATTAAATACTCTTCTAAGTCTTTAAAAAGAAATAAATGTGAAGATTGGGAAGGGAATGGAAAAGTTTAGGGGAAAAATGTATTTTTTCCTCCTAATTTTTTCTTCTGTTTAGAAGAATGCAGAAAAAAGTTGAGAATAACTGGGGGAAGAGAGACACTTCGCCAAATTTGGAGTGGTTGCTTTCCCCATGGATTTTGATATCTTTATCCCTATTCAGATTCCTTCTCTCATGACTCTAGTCCCTTTGTGAGGCTTCCTTTTAGCTTTCATTGTCTTGGACTATTGAAAGTCCTTTTAAGGATTACTGTTGAGAAACTCATATTTTTCTTGTGGAGAACCAACTGCATTTCACGAATGGTTTGGGGAATCTTTAGTTGTTCAGTTGGTTTTCAGAAAGAGAAAGGTCAGTTAAACCTTTTGAGATCTAGTCAAGTGCCCCAGAAGAGTACTTTAACAAAATGGCAAATCTTCGGAGTTGTTGCTGCTCAGAACCGTGGTGCGGGGATTCTTCACATACACACAAAGGGAAGGGATTATAATTTCTCGTATTTCTCAGTTGAGCTGGTGTTTTCACCACATCTCTGCTGTTCCTTCAGGTACCCTTCCTGTCTGTGGGTGGGGACATCGGGGTCCGGACTGTTCAGCACCAAGACTGCAGCCCTTTGAGTGGCGACTACGTCATCGAGGATGTGCAGGGGGATGACAAGCGCTACTTTCGGCGGCTGATCTTCCTCAGCAACAGGAACGTGGTGCAGTCAGAAGCCAGGCTGCTGAAGGATGTGTCTCACAGAGGTGAGGCGTCGTGGGCACAGTGGTGGGGCCCACGTGGACGTGGTATGGACAATTTGGGGTGGTCAGAAAGACCTGGGAGCTTGGCGGAGCTGTAGGACAGACCCGGATACCTGTGACCAGAGGAACACGGCTCTGTGGGTTGTCCTCTTATCATCTGGGCTCTTAGGGTGTGAGTGGCGATGAACAGAAGGGAGGTCAATGTTCTGTTCTTGAGCAAAGCCTGACTCTGCAGTGATAAGGAGCAGGGGTGGTGGTTTATCAGACAAATGTGATAATCACTTTAATGCCTGCAGTTCAAAGACCACGTGTTTTACAAGTTGCTCCATATACGTCTGTATATTAATTCAGTAATATTAATTCAGTAGGCCTGCCCTCGTCCATGGGGCCACCTCCTAGCACCTGTTTTAGAGGGTTGTACAGTTGGTGGGTGCCCTGGAGGTCACCTAGTCTGGTAGAACTTTCTGCAGTGAAGGAAATGTTTAATACCCAGTTAGCTGCCCAGGGTGGCAGCCATGAACCATATGTGGCTACCGAGCACTAGGAACATGGCCGGTGTGACTAAGGAACTGAATCTTTAATCTTTTTTCTGATGTAAGTTCTTAATTCTGATGAACTGACATTTAAGTTTAAATGGCCACAAGTGGCCCATGGCTACAGGCTTTGACAGGGTAGATCTCTACCATGTTCTCTCTTTTTAAAAAAATTAATTAATTAATTAATTAATATTTGGCTGCGTCGGGTCTTCGTTGCTGTGCATGGGCTTTCTCTAGCTGTGGCGAGCGGGGACTACTCTTTGTTGTGGTGCCTGGGCTTCTCATTGCGGTGGCCTCTCGTTGCAGAGCACGGGCTCTAGGTGCGTGGGCTTCAATAGTTGTGGCTCGCGGGCTCTAGAGCGCAGGCTCAGTAGTTGTGGCACACGGGCTTAGTTGCTCTGCAGCATGTGGGATCTTCCCGGACCAGGGATCAAACCCGTGTCCCCTGCATTGGCAGGCGGATTCTTAACCACTGCACCACCAGGGAAGCCCCCCACCATGTTCTCTTTTAAGTCGTCTCCCACGTGCTGCTCAGAAACACCCACTAATGGGGAGAGCAATCGTTTGTTTATTTTCTCGGGGCATTATATGTTTGTATTATAAAAGTAATACTTACTCATTGTAATCAATCACAGATCACACGTATAGAGTAGAAAAATGTTCTTCCCCACCCCTTCTCCAGTATAACTTCCCTTTAGAGGCACAGAGAGTCAGGCTTGGAATCTGAAATTGGCTCTCCTGATTGCCGGTCGTTCCCTTTGCCTGATGATGCTGTCCTGTTGGCAAGGCCATCTGGAAGGAGGGCAAAAAGAGAGAATTCAGAACCTCATGAGGTCATGGGTTTGCCCACAGCTCAGGATCAGGTTATTCTCAGCAGGATGGTCTCCTCTTGAGGGGTGTCCCCTGGTCATGTGCACCCATATTTGTTGGGTTCCTGTGCTGTCATTGGGTCACTTGGGCTGCAGGTTGGTTCAGTTTCATCTCACTGAAAGCTCAGTAAAAGTGCTTCAAAGAACGTTTTGCCCTCCGATTTGGGTTTTGGGTTTTTTCCCCACTGTTGTCAAGACTTCTTAGTATCACTTAATTCCTTTTTTTTTTTTTTTTAACTTTTTTTTTTTTTTAATTTATTTTATTTTTTATTTTTTTATGGCTGTGTTGGGTCTTCGTTTCTGTGCGAGGGCTTTCTCTAGTTGCGGCAAGTGGGGGCCACTCTTCATCGCGGTGCGCGGGCCTCTCATTACCACGGCCTCTCTTGTTGCAGAGCACAGGCTCCAGACGCGCAGGCTCAGTAACTGTGGCTCACGGGCCTAGTTGCCCCGCGGCATGTGGGATCTTCCCAGACCAGGGCTCGAACCTGTATCCCCTGCATTGGCAGGCAGATTCTCAACCACTGCGCCACCAGGGAAGCCCCTATCACTTAATTCTTATGGGAATGATTTCCCTCATGGAAGTATTGGTGAGCAAAGAGGAGAATGTGTTAAAAAGCAACTTAACATCTCTGAAAAGCACACTGCCACTTACACTTCAGTGCCCAACGGTACAGCTGGTCCCTAGGAAAACCCCAGAGCCATCTGTTCACTCTATCCTGGAGCAGTTGAGGGAGTAGGTAGAGGGAGAGTAGAGGGGCCTTTTGTATGATTTCCCCCCTTCTGTGAACATTTGTGATGTCCTTGTCCAGTGGGGTGGTATGAATTACTGTCTGTGTGATGTAGTAGAAAGATGATAGCTGCTGCAGACAGGTAGTCCCAGGTTCAAATCCTGGCTGCATTGCCTACTGATTTGGGCCTAATTAATAACTCTTCAGATCTTCAGTTTTTCCATCTGCCAAGAATTGGAATAAGAGCATTGATATAGGATTGTTTCAAAGCTACAAGAGTAAAAGTCCTAGTATAGTAATTGGCATAGAGGAGGTAGTTGGAAACTGAGTCCTTTTTCCCCTAAAAGAACTGATGAATAAACTTCTCACCTGTTAGTGGCTTTATATTTCCCAGAGGAGAGGTACTAGTACTCCTCACTTGAGTTTTCCCAGTGTTCTGAGTTTTGGGGTGTTTCTTTGCCACTTCCCTTTTCTGACTCTCTGGTGTATGTTAAATGTTTAACAACCATCTCTTTGGGGAAAAAAGCCATGATATGCACTGTTGCCAATTTCTGTGGCATAAAAATGGCCACCATGGCCAGATTTCAAGCCACCAACATGTCAACCAGTTCACAAAATGTCTGCATATTTCACAATTGGGTTCTCAAGTCTCATCAAACCAGTTGCAGCACACTGCTGCTGGTGTGCCTTACTTTCCAAGGAGTAGTGTACCACGCATGTGACTTTATTCATCTCTGTCTGTGATCTAGCCCAGAAGAAACGGAAAAAAGACAGGAAGAAGCAGCGGCCTGCTGATACTCCAGAGGACCCCCCTGCAGCCCCGGGGCAGGCCATTGATAAGAGTTACCTGTGCTGTGAACACCACAAAGCCATGATTGCCGGCCTTGCCCTGCTGAGAAACCCGGAGCTGCTCCTAGGTGAGGGGGTCGCCACTGCCTTCCACAGGAGGGAACATGTAAGATCACGGAGGTAATCAGTGTCAGCTGCCTTGCAGTTTAAGAACCATGATTATAGACCAACAGATGCACATATAGTCATGTCTGTCTTATTCCCAACCATCTTCTACATTCATGAACATCCAAATAACTTTTCCTTCAAACTCAAATTGTTTGAAACAGCTACATGTGCTGATACCTAAATTTTTTTCCTCTTCCTTTATTTTAAAAATCAGTGTAAAATAAACTATACTTCAGTTTAAAAAGTTAGTGTGTAAAATACATTCAGTGAGATCTGTAAAGTGTACAGATCTTAAGTTGTTCAGCTTGATGAATTTTTGCACATGCATTTACCCATGTAACCAGATGGAATATTTAAAAATCACATCTCTGGAGAAATATACCTGTGCACTTTAGGAGAATTTCTGGCTTTTCAGTGATGCATTATTTGAGTACTAGATGCAATTCTATGTTGAATTTCTACTTTAAAAAGAAAAACCATAGTATAGATAGTACAGTCATAGCCTTATCACTAATAATAGGTTTGGATCTGACCACAGTAGCAAAAAATGTCCATGATTCTGTCTACTCTTTTTTTTTTTTTTTAAACATCTTTATTGAAGTATAATTGCTTTACAATGGTGTGTTAGTTTCTGCTTTATAACAAAGTCTGTCTACTCTTGTAACTGTCTTCACCCAAAGTCCCTAAGTATGTCTTATTGGAACACGCTGTACATTTGATCTATCTTGGTGTTGATGTATGTCCCTAGAGTCTCAGTTCTTCCATTTAATCCTCAGGGTCTGTCTCCTTTTGGTGATTCTTTCTTGTTTCTTACCTTCCCTTCATCCCCTGTGGTTGCTGTGGTTTTTCTGTGCTTGTGTGTAGGATTTGGGCCTTTGTTTTCCTGTGGTTTCTGGAACTTGGGTGGATGGCCCTTGCTTGGTGGCTGTGTCTGAGAAGGCAGTGTGGCCTTTGAGTTGAAAGCTGAGCAGAGGGCATCACATCTACACTCCCTGTGATCGTAAACCAGATGTTGGCCATTGTCCCTCCCGTTTCCTAGAGGGGTTTAGTAATGCTTATGGTGGGGGTTATTGCTATAATGTCAGCTGAGTGCTTTGGGATCTTTAAGGGGCCATGATAATAATACACTGGTTCATTCTTCTGGATCTAGTAAAGGAAGGATTGTGAGGCCAGGGTTGAGTATTCAGATGTTAAATTGACTCCCGAGTTTCTAGAAAGAGACAAGGGAGGCCAGGTCTCTACTAAATCTTGTGTCCCCTGGGCAGCACCAACAATCTGACTCCCTCTTTTGCCCTCCCCAAGTGTGGTGCAAAGCTTTACAGTGAGCAGGTGGTAAAGCGATGCTTTTATTCTTTATTACAGAGACCCCACTGGGATTGTTGGTGGTAGGCCTGGGTGGGGGCAGCCTCCCCCTTTTTGTCCACGACCATTTCCCGAAGTCCTGCATCGATGCTGTGGAGATCGACCCCTCCATGTTGCAAGTGGCCACTCAGTGGTTTGGCTTCTCCCAGAGCGACCGTATGAAGGTCCACATCGCGGATGGCCTGGACTATATTAGCAGCCTGGAAGAAGAAGAAGGTACTGCTACTGGAGAATTTGGAGGGTTGTTGAGGGAGGATTGATCCCAGGTCGTCAGGCCTGCAGGAGCCTCTAGAACTCACCTCTGAGAGGGCAGCATCAGCATCATCCCAGTCTTTCACCAGTTCGTTTGTTCATTCATTTGTTGACAGCTATTCAATAAATATAGAGTGTCCACCACATGCTCAGTACTCTTAGGGGTTGGGCTGTGGCAACAAGCAAAACAGACCGTTTCCTGCACTAATGACACTAACAAACGAGTGGGCTTCCCTTCTGAATCTCTTCTGACCCTGTAACCTTGCCACTTTCTCATCATCCCAAGAAACCCAGAATCTGTATCTGAGTGAGGAAAAGGGGAAGAAACGTTGGGGGTGTGTGTTGGGAAGTTGTTTTGTAAATCTTTCAGCTAGAGGTGAAGCCAGAAACAGAGCAAAACAGCATTCATGTAGATGAGTGGTTCTAAACCTCAGGGACAATGTCCGCAGGCACTTTTTTGTTGTAACCATTAGGTACGGGTGTTTCTGGCATCTAGTGGGTAGAGACCCAGGAGGCTGCTCAACATCCTACAATGCACAGGACAGCCACTGATGATAAAGAATTATCTAGCCCAAATGTCAATAGTGCTGAGGTTAAACCATGATGCAGGTGTTAGTGGGAATTCCAGTAGCCCTGCTGCTACTGGAATTAAGGCTCAATTTTGCTATAATAATTTGTATCCCAGACTTGGACAAAAGGCATATTAATGTTTTACAATAGCTCCCCTGATCCTTCTGCAGCTTAATATATAGGCTTCTGATGACTGATGCTTTGCAGAACATGAGCCCCTCAGGGAGAAGTCAGTTAGGTTGGTTCAGTCCTACGTGAACCTGGGGAGCCCAGGCCACACACCCTTCCCGGTCTGCTCATTCTGTAATAGATGCTCTGGTTCTCGCTGGGTTAGAGTATCTTCCAGGAAGGGTGTGGCAAAACAGGATGCCTGGGGTAAGTGTTTTGGTGCTGGGATGGACAGATGCTGTCTTATGTAATTGCAAACTGAACTTAATTCTATCAGAGTTTCACAGGTTCACTCTGAGGCTGGGACCAGTCTGGGGGCCCAGGGCTGATACATGTGAAGCACTGAAAACAGTGCCAGGCATGTGGTAGGTACTCAATCCATGATGTGCTGCTGTTGTTATCACCTCAAGTCAGTTTTGAACAGCCCTGGCCTTCGTCTTAACAGCAACCTTTCGGATTGTTGGGGGGCTCAGTGCCACAAATGTGGGCCTTGGTTGTCCTTGGACTTTGATGAGCCAACATGTTCTGCTCTTGAAGAAACCAAAATCAGGTCTGTGCTATGAACAGTGATGGACATGTGTAGTCCTAAGTAAATATGTATTTATTAAATAATCATTAGCACTGTCTCAAAGTTTGCCCAAAACAAATCATTAGTATCGCAGGCCTACCCCTTGTAAAAACTAACATTATAGTAAGGAGTGGATCAGATTCATGGTCAGTTCTTTCTCACCCATTGAGCGAAATCAATTCTTTCTTGAGCCAGTAATTGTTCAAGCAACTAGAAAAGATATGCTAACTTTAATTTGAGAACATTTTCTCCTAGGAGGCAACATATGCTGTTTCCAGAGTTAAGTTAAAGTTACCATTTGCAGGGTCAGCCCTTAAAAGCAGAGGCAGCTCAGCTGTTTTGTCTAGATCAACGGTTCTCAACTCTGACTATATTTTGAATCACGTGGGGAGCTTAAGAAAAGTACACCAGAGGCTTCGCATCTCCCCTCCCATCTGTTCCTCGCCACCCCAGGGTTTTAACTCTGTTGATTAGGAGTGGAGCCCAGGTTCTCTGAATCTTCAGAATTTTCCCATTTGACTCTAATGTTCTGTCAGGATTGAAAATCACTGGTATAGATGGACCCTTAACCAAGCAGTAATCCTGCTAGAGTGGACCCCAGTAATGTGTGTGTGTGGAAAGGGCTTTAAGATGTGGAGGAAGAAGATGAGATGCAGGCCCCATCGTAGACGTGGAGTACTCACAGCAGGACGCTGATGACATGCCTCCTCTGGACTGTGACGCTAGTGCCCTCATAAGCAGACCACACCCTCCGTGTCATCCTTGTGACTTAGCCACCTGTGCCCACCACAGGTCACGGAGGAGATGTGGTGGAGGAATGTAAATGGCGTTATTGTATCCAGCAGAGACAGAGACTCGTTTGCTTCTCTTTCCCAGCACGACCTCACTACGATGTCATAATGTTTGATGTGGACAGTAAGGACCCAACCCTGGGAATGAGTTGTCCACCCCCAGCGTTTGTGGCCCAACCTTTCCTGCAGAAGGTCAAAAGCATCTTGACTCCTGAAGGTATGAAGAACAGAAGGTTGGGGAGGGAGAAGGGATGGGCCCTTTAAGGACATTTTTCTTTTTAATGAAAAATGCACGTATCATAAGTACCTTGTGCCTTGATCGGTTTCCCCAAATTGAACATATTCATTTACCAGCACCAAACACCGAACATTTCCAGTGCCCCAGAAGTCCACCTCTTACCTCCTTTCAGTAACTTGTCCTCTCAAGGATAACCACTATCTTCACTTCTATCAGCACAGCTTAGTTTTGCCCATACGGAATGTTCTCTGTTTCTTTCACTCAGCATGATGTTTGTGAAATTCACCCATTGTGTTGTGTTGACACTGGGTGATACACAATTTATTTCTCCATTCTGCTTTTGGCATTTGGGTTGTTTCCTGTTTGGGGCTTTTATAAGAAGTGTTGCCATTAACGTTCTAGTAGATGCCTTTTGGTGAAATGTGTGTGCAGGTCTGTTGGGCATAGATGTAGGGCTATAATTGCTGGATCACAGATTATGCATATGTTCAGTTTTTGTAGATGCTGCCACACAGTTACAAAGTAGTCGCAGCAATTCACATCCCCACCAGCATGGTGGTGCTAGTGACCATTTGAATTCTTCCCACATGCCCTGGACTGGGCAGTATGTGATTTCATCTTCATAGCAGCCTGTTTTCAGATGAGGAAACTGAGATAGAGACTTGCCAAGGTGACACAAGATAAGAGCTAAGGCTCCAACCCTGATCCTTGTGACTTGAAAGCTGGAGCTCTTAATGCTTATGTTCACTGCCTCCCAGGTATTTTGATTTGGCTGAGGTACTGTGGTGAACAGTTGATTTAGAACCCTGAATTGTCACAAGTGAAGGCATGTGATATATATGTCAAGAACATAATCTCTCTGTGGAATTGCTGCATTCTTACTTGGGGGTATTAATTACTTCTTTCTCAAAGCAATCCTTTGTGAAACTGGAGCATGGAGAATGGTAACATTTGTTAGCAGCACAAAAGAGCAAGAAGTTAGCTTGAAGCTTTCTCATGGTTCACACATCCCTCATGCTTTTCTCTTCCTGCCTTTGTATGCTGTGTGTTCTCTGCAAAGTCACTGCTGCTGTAGGTGTGTTCCTTGGTCCACCAGCCTCCCTGGGACAGGAATGGCTCTATTCTTCAGA
The DNA here is from genome assembly GCF_028023285.1 of Balaenoptera ricei. Taxonomy (NCBI): domain Eukaryota; kingdom Metazoa; phylum Chordata; class Mammalia; order Artiodactyla; family Balaenopteridae; genus Balaenoptera; species Balaenoptera ricei. Next base: position 133,819,748 of record NC_082639.1, read on the forward strand.
GCTGAACCTTGTCTCCAACGTGTCCCCTGAACCACAGTCATTCTGACCCTTTCCTCCCCACCCTACAGGTGTCTTTATCCTCAACCTCGTGTGCCGAGACCTAGGGCTAAAGGACTCAGTGCTGGCTGGGCTCAAGGTGGTGTTCCCCCTCCTATATGTCCGGCGAATTGAGGGTGAAGTAAACGAGATCCTGTTCTGTCAGCCGCACCCTGAGCGGAAACTTGCCACGCCAGAGCTGCTGGAAATGGCCCAGGCCTTGGAGCAAACCCTGAGGAAGCCTGGAAAGGGCTGGGATGACACGTACGTCCTGTCAGACATGCTCAAAACTGTGAAGATTGTTTGATTGTCAGGACCAGGCAGTCCTCTCAGCTTCCTGCCAGACTGAGCTTGGGCTCCTGGCCTACCAGAGATTGAAGAAATATAATGCACAATACTTTTTAAGCCTTGTATTTTTCTTAGTTTCATACTCACCTGCATGCGACCTCCAGCTTGGTGAGGTTGCCTGAAGATCTGGGAAAATAAAAAAGTCCTTTCCATCGTGTCTTCTTCAGTACTGCTTGGGTTGATTGCCTTTGCTTCCTTTACTGTGTCCTTGAGTAGGAGTCCTTGCTGGAGCCCCCATCAGGTGTGATGCCTTAACAAGCATGCCCCAAGCTTCTTAGGACTGGAGACAATCAAATGTGATTGCTGGTTTGCTTTGCTTTCTCCTTCTCTTGGTCCTAAAGGAACAATCTCAAGTGAGATAGCAGAACATTCTGTGCCAAAAGACTATAAATAGAGTAGGATCATTTAAGAGAACATCTATGCTGTCTCCCTACAGGTGGAACAGCTGCTGACACGGTCCCAAGTTTTTTTGTTTTTGTTTTTGTTTTTTTTTTATTTTTGGCTGTGTTGGGTCTTCCTTGTGGCGAGCGGAGGCTACTCTTCGTTGCCGTGTGCGGGCTTCTCATTGCAGTGGCTTCTCCCGTTGTAGAGCGCGGGCTCTAGGCGTGTGGGCTTCAGTAGTTGTGGCACATGGGCTCAGTAGTTGTGGCTCGCGGGCTCTGGAGCGTAGGCTCAGTAGCTGTGGCACACAGGCTCAGTTGCTCCGTGGCATGTGAGATCTTCCTGGACCAGGGCTCGAACCCGTGACCCCTGCCTTGGCAGATGGATTCTCAACCACTGTGCCACCAGGGAAGCCCAATGGTCCCAAGTTTTAAGAATCTGCTAACCCACTCCTCTGCTTAACAACTTTCCTCGTAGGCTAAGCCATCTGTTCTGTTCCAGTGGAGGGAGTGGATGTAACTGGCCCCATGACTGCATGTGTCAGAGACTTAGCAGGCTGAAGTCTCCAGTATTGGTTTACTCACATTTACTGAGTGGCAGCTACATGCCAGACCCACTGTAAAGAGCTGTAGTGGAAGTAAAGATGTCTAAGAATTGCCCAAAACCACAAATTAGTGATAAAAATTAACATGTTCCAGGAACTTTTCTAAGTAATTCAATACACTGTCTCATTTGATCTGAGATAAAGGATAGTTAAACCAAAACTGCATCTAACCCCAAATCTCACTTGGCCAGAAGTATCAATCTTACCTACTGAAACTGTTATGCCAGCAGTTCGGAAATTGGCTGGAATTTCACCTCTCCTAATAGTAGTAAGCCAAGGCTGACTTAATGAGGAGCACCATGGAAAATCCACCACCCCATCGCCTCTCTCCACAGACCCTTAAAATGAACTCTAACCTCTTGAGGTGAAGCATATTTCAAAACTAGGTTGTCATCCTTCCAAAAGTTGCAGCCCATTGAGGAGAAGGCTGTGTGTGCAGAGTAATGATTTTAGATGGTATCCATTAGAAACACTAGGTCTTCTTCAGGGGAGGGCCTTCCCTGGAACTGTGTAGAGGGAAGGTTATCTCTTAGCATGCCCTGCACCCCAAGGACCTCAGCTTGGGAATCCTCCATTGTTTTCTAATTTGTTAACTTATAATGCAGTGTTAGGATAGGTTATAGAGGCACAGGGTCTGAGTTGGAGGATCTAGTGCTGTGCAGACTTTGAAACAGCATACGTGGTGGCATAGCCAAGCTAGAGAATTACCAGAATGCTGACAAGGTCTCAACTGTGTCCCTTACGAGGAGTAGTTGAAGGAATTAGGTTCACTGGAGAGAAGCCTTTGGATGTAGGAAGAGGCACTCAGGGGTGATGATAATTGTCTTAAAATTTTTGAAAGACTGTGGGTATGTAAGAAGAGTGAGGTTGGTCACACGTGCCTCCAAAGGCTGAAGAAAGACCAATGGGCAGAAATTACAGTTGGGCAGCTTTCAGCTTAATTTCCTACAAAGAGGTTTGTGCTGATGGAGACCATTGTGTTTACGAGGACACATGGCGATTCAGGCTTTTATACTCAAACCCTAGTCTAACTGCTCGGTGTGCTCACTTGTGAGGAAAGGGTTTTGTGTGTACATGGCAATGCCATTGGCCTGTATACTATCTTTCCTACTGGAGAACTATTAACTTTTTCTTTTTTTGGGGGGGGGTGGGGGATTTCATTTTATTTCATATTTTTAAAAACTGAGGTGTAGGGCTTCCCTGGTGGTGCAGTGGTTAAGAATCCGCCTGCCAATGCAGGGGACGTGGGTTCAAGCCCTGGTCTGGGAAGATCCCACATGCCCGCAGAGCAACTAAGCCCGTGCGCCACAACTACTGAGCCTCTGCCCTAGAACCCACGAGCCACAACTACTGAAGCCTGTGCACCTAGAGCCTGTGATCTGCAACGAGAGAAGCCACCACAATGAGAAGCCCGCGCACCGCAATGAAGTGTAGCCCCGGCTCACCGCAACTAGAGAAAGCCTGCATGCAGCAACAAAGACTTAACGCAGCCAAAAATAAAATAAAGTAAATAAATTAAAAAAAAAAAAAACTGAGGTGTAATTGACACAACATTATATTAGTTTCAGGTGTACAACACAGTGATTCAATTGTATATATTGTGAAATGATCACAGTATGCTATTCACTTTTGCATTGATGACAGGCAAATGGCTCTTCATGAGAATTTTGCCTGACTTCAGGCGTATGAACTCTGGAGGATAGGGGAGCTTGTAAAGTCATATTCCTTCCAGACCAGGCAAGTAACAAAAGTGTGAAGTGAGCCAGGTGTGAAACAGAAAGGCTAGGTTAAAGCCTGCCGTAAACCAGAGAATATATGCCCTGTAGAAAGGCAGCAGCTCTTCTTCCAGCGGAGAGTTGTTCTGCAGGAGTGCTAGATTTTTTTAAGAGAAGCCAGAAATCCCAAGTGGATGTGTGTGTGTGTGTGTGTGTGAATATTAAAGTGTTAGCCAATCAGAACACCTCTTCAAGCCATATTCAACCAGTTGGCCAGTCATCTTCCACTACAGGGCACAGCCTTCAGAGCACTTGAGAATCTGGCATACACCCAGGCTCCAAATGAGCATGAAACAAGGAACGAGCTGATAGCTACCAATCTCAAAAGTCTGGAAAAGTTCCATCTTGTGTTATGACTTAACATTTTCCGTAATGGCTACTCTTGAGTGGGGATTGTCCCACCACCTTTGGGATAGTGTACAATTTATCTTCCCAGGACTGTCAGAGAACTGAATGAAAATATATCACATGACCCACCCCCCACCACCAAGGCACATTCTGCAACAATGTAGAACTGGTGAGACTGGTTATTGCTCCTCCCCCTTCCCCCTAACACCAGTTTTTCACTGTGTGTCTCCAATCTGCCTTCATGGCTCAGCTCGCCAACTGGGCTGCTGCTTGAGTCCATCTTCTTACAGGTAGACCAGTAGTTCTCAGCTGCATGTTGGCGTCATCTGATATGATAGGCAAAATAATGGTCCCCAAAGATGTCCACATCCTAATCCCAGCAACCTGTGAATATGTTACATTACATGGCAGAGGGGAATTAAGGTAGCAGAAGGAGTTGAGGTTGCTAACCAGCTGACTCTAAGATATGGAGATTATCCTAGAGTATCCAGGTGGGCCCAACATAATCACGAGAGTCTTTAAATGTGGGAGAGAGGCAGAACAGCCAATGTCAGAGTGATGTGATGTGAGAAAGACTTGACTGGCTTTGAAGACGGAAGGAACTCAGGCAGCCTCTAAAAGCTGGAAAAGGTAAGAAAACCGTTTCTCCGATAGAGCCTCAGTAAGGCATGCACATCAGCCAATAACTTAATTGTAGCCCAGTGAAATTTCTGACTTCTGCACTATAGACATATATAATGTTTGTGTTTTTTGAGCTACTAAGTTTGTGGTAAATTGTGACAGCAGCAATAGAAAGCTAATATACAGGGGAAATATGTGTGTGATAAGAACTTTTAAAATCTCATTTGGCAACTTTCAAATATGCAATACAGTATTATTAACTCTGGTCACCATGTTGTACATTACATCCCCATGACCTGCTTTTTTTTTGGTTGCATTGGGTCTTCGTTGCTGTGCGCAGGCTTTCTCTAGTTGCTGTGAGCAGGAGCTACACTTTGTTGTGGTGGGCGGGCTTCTTATTGTGGTGACTTCTCTTGTTGTGGAGCACAGGCTCTAGGCGCGTGGGCTTCAGTAGTTGTGGCATGCAGGCTCAGTAGTCGTGGCTCGCGGGCTCTAGAGTGCAGGCTCAGTAGTTGTGGCTCACAGGCTTAGTTGCTCCTCAGCATGTGGGATCTTCCCGGACCAGGCTCGATCCCATGTCCCCTCATTGGCAGGTGGATTTTTAACCACTATACCACAAGTGAAGTCCCAAGACCTGCTTATTTTTTAACTGGAAGTTTACATCCTTTGACCCCCATTTTACCACCACTGCCACCAACCCCCCCTCTTCCCCTGTCCCTCTGCCTTTGGCATCCACCAGTCTGCCCTCTGTATCTACGAGTTAGGTTTTCCTTTTTTTTAGATTGCACATATAAGTGAGATTATATGGTGTTTATCTTTCTTTGCCTGACTTTTAGCTTGGCATAATGCCCTCAAGTTCCATCCTTGTTGCTGCAAATGGCACTACTTCATTCTTTTTTTTTTTTTAATGTCTGAATGATATTCAATTGTGTGTGTGTGTGTGTGTGTATGTATCTCACATCTTCTTTATCCATTCATTCATCTGTGAACACTTAGGTCGTTTCCATATTTTAGTTATTATAAATAACGCTGCAGTGGACATGGTGGTGCATATATTTTTGAGTTAGTGTTTTCATTTTCTTCAGATAAGTACCCAGAAGTGGAATTGCTGAATTGTATGGTAGTTCTATTTTAATTTTTTTGAGGAACCTCCATACTGTTTTCCATAATGGCTGAACCAATTCACATTCCCACCAACAGTGCACTACCTGGGAAATTTTAAAAAATACTTAGGCCTGGAAATTTCCTGGCAGTCCAGTGGTTAGGACTCGGCGCTTTCACTGCCGTGGCCCAGGTTCCATCCCCAGTCAGGGAACTAAGATCCTGAAAGCTGTGCGTTGCAGCCAAACAAAACAAAACAAACAAAAAACCAAAAAAACTTAGGCCTGGGCCTAAGTTAAATCAGAGATTCTGATTTAATTGGTCTGGGATTCAGCCTATGCATCAGAATTTTAAAAAGCTTTCTAGGTGATAATGTTGTGCAGCCAAAGTTGAGGCCCAATGAGGGAGAGGTTCTATGGTAGCTGTGTTATTGTAACTGAAAGTGGGGTCCGGCTGCTCACTGCTCAAAAGCCAGTAAAGAGGCAAGGTTGGTGGAAAGGAAAGTTTGCTTTATTTTGGATTCCGGCAACTGGGTGGCGGGGTGGGGATGGGGGTAGGGTGGACACCTGTCCAAAGGCCGACTCTCCCCCACTGACAATCAGTGGGCAGGGCTTTTATAGACGGAGGGAGGGAGCTATATGTAGAAATAGCACAGTCAGCTCTGACAGTCATCTTGAAATTGGTCATCGGTAGTCTGGCCAGTGTTGTCTTGATTGTTTTAGGTACAGTTAATCTTCAGTTCCAGGGTCAGTTTGTTCCCATTTCCTTGAGGCCAATTCTCAGAATTGTGGCAGCTTATGTCTTGGCTAAAGTATGGTCATCATGTAGTTAACTTCTTCCACCTAATGGGGGTTTCAGTATCTGCAAGACAGCTCACAGGATATGGCTCAGAATATTATCTATAGCCCTTGAGAAGGAGCTAAAGGTCCTTGACTTTACTTAATGACTAAACTATTATTATGTGGTCTCTTTTGACTGTTTTCCTTTGTTTCTGCATTTTCTCACTTCTCTGATTAAACTTATTCTTTGGCTAAAGTTTTTCCACAGACAAAAGGCAGGCGAAGGACATGGTTTGTGGGGTGGGACACCATAGGGTCCTGCTCTGTTTCATTATGAGATGGGGGGGGGGGGGAAGGAGCTGTTATTCCCATCAGTGAATATCAGTTTAGTTCTGAGATGCAAGCAGCAACAGTCGCTTGATAATTGGAATATGCCCTCCCACTTTGTCTAGGAAAAACACACTGTGTTTGCCTTTACTCACAGAATACTCTGATATCAGATGTGTGGGTTCTTTTTCCTCCACACTGAGCAATTCTCCAACTCTCTCTGGCACCAACTAGGGGTCATACAATTCAATTCAAATCTGACACTCTCTTTCTGGGGTTAGTGCAGACCACACAAGACTGCCCCCCAACCCAGCTTCAGACGCCAGTCTCCCCACTGCAAGTCCAGGTTGTTGCCTGTGCTTCTGACCAAGTGGCTGTAAATCCGAGGTTCCCATGACCCTCTCAGGTTTGATAATTTGTCAGAGTGGCTCACAGAACTCGGGAGAACAGTTTACTTAGATTACCAGTTTATTATAAAAGGATACAGCTCAGAACAGCCAGATAGAAGAAGTACATGGCAAGGTATGTGGGAAGGGGTGTGGAGCTTCCATGTCTTCTCTGGGCATGCCACCCTCCTTGTACCTCCATGTGTTCACCCACCCGAAAGCTCTCAAAACCCTGTGCTTGTGGGAGCTTTATGGAGGCTTTATCATGTAGACATGATTGATTATTAACTCAATGTCCAGCCCTTCTCCCTTCCCCAGAGAATGGGGGTGGGTGGTAGGGATGAAAGCCCCTAGATCCTAATCATGGTTTTGCGAGCGACCCAGGTTCTTGGACTCTTTAATCAATAGAAATTGATGAGAGGCCAGATGAGGAATTCAGGCAAGGCTTTACTGGGACTAGTGCTGCGGCATGAGGGAGAGAGAACAGGTAACAGGTGCCCTTGCTTGCTCCCTGTGGCGGGGCGCTGGGGCAAGTCGCTCCCTTAAAGGGGGCGAGGTCGGGGCAGATCCGTGGGTGGGGCCGGAGGGGTGGCTTAGGAGGTCTCCCCACCTCCTTGGTGGTGCTGTGTGCAGACATCATGTGCAGTACCCTGCTTTTGCTCCTGGCACCTCAGAAGTGGCAGCTGGGTTTTGGTCTTTTTTGTATCTTGTTAATAATTTGCCCCAACTGCTCATGCAAGCAGTTGTTTTTAGTCCCTTATAGTTTCTTTGTAGTCTGTTGCTTGAGGAGACGTTTGTCCAGGTGAAAGCACTGCAGTTAAGGGTCCCAGGTCTCAGCCTGTCTCAGCTTGGTCTTTCTGATGGCCAGCTTTCATCCAGGAGCCTACCAAGAGTGACCACTTAGAACAAAAGATGTTCTGCAGGAGTTTTAGGAGCTCTATGTCAGGAACTGGGGTCAGACACCCATACATACATAATTATTTCGCACACCTATGCGCTGGTGCACACACCAGCCACCTGCCCTTTGAGTGGACGGCAGCAGGGTGGGGAGGTCAGCTTGTGGTATGGGGTGATCTCCTCTGTGGAGCACAGTGGACACACTCTCGCCATAACTGGGCCCTGGTGTGCATCCTAAGGACTGCTCAGTGAAGGCCAAATACTTCAGCAGAGTAAATCACAGGTAATCCACTTTCCCTCTTGTGGCTTGGCTTGCCATTTCATTTCTACAAATTTGTCAATAAGTAATGGTCAGTACAAAGCAGAATTCTTTGTTTTTTTAAAAATATTCAACAGGCATTTTTTTGAGAGTGTGTTATGTGCCAGACACCATGCTTGTGTTGAGGATAGATGGAGGAAAGAGAGACAATTCCTGCTGTTACAGGACTCACTGACAAATTGCAACACCTGGATGAGTTCTGGAACCACCACCCCTCCCCCCATGTTAATTGTGAGGAATGCACAGAAGATGGTCAGGTGTTTGCTAAGAGTCTTCTTAGATCCTTGTTAGAACAGACAGGAAAGGGTCAAGTCTCAATAAAAAATGGCTCCCTTAAAGTGACTGAAGGTGTGACGAACTGTTTTGTTTTTCTGGCTCAGGTCTGAGCTGGTTCCTATGCTTCCCGGTAGATGGCACTAGAAAACGCATTTAAGTACTGGGGTGTCTACAAAATTTCCTTGGGAGAGGCAGAAAGAACTCTTTCAATGACTTGTTTCACCTGAACCATGTTTCCTGCTTTTTTCTCTCATGTCTGAGGACAGACTCCTTTTTTCTCTCTCTTTACCCAGTATCCTACCCCCTCTGCTCTTTCGTCATCATTATTTTGTCCTTCCCATGAATATAAAAAGAGTATACTTTTTCTCCAGTCGAGGACGTCTGTTTATAATGGTTTGCCTCACATCCCTGATTTTAGAAACAATGTCTGGAAGTAGAGCAATGGGATAATTCTAATAGAGCTTAAAGCTAGGAAGCATATAAGAAAGAAAAATGTAACAACATGCATCTGGGCCTGAGTCAAATTTTCTGTCAGATGTAAGTCATTTCTATCATAGTAAATTAGAAGATAAGAGAAAGGTTGGTAAAAGTAAAATTTGATTGCAATAATGGATTTTGATATTTTTTTCATGTAAGCCTGCCTGTAGTGGGTTGAACAGTGGCTCCCAAAAAGAAATATCCAAGTCTTAACCCCTGGAACCTACACATGTGATCTTATTCAGAAAAGGGTCTTTGCAGTTGTAGTTAAGAATCTCGAGATGAGATCATTCTGGATTGGGGCAGTTCTAAATCCTATGACAAGGCCTTAGAATAGATGGGGAAACAGACTGAGACGGGGGAGACACACAGGGTAGGAGGCCATGTGAGGACCGAGGCAGATTGGAGAGATGTAACCACAAACCAAGGGATGCCAAGGGTCACTAACAGCCACCAAAAGCAAGGAAAGAGGCATGAAACCATTCTCCCTCAGCCTCCAGAAGGAACCAACAATGCCGACACCTTGATTGAGGACGTCTGGCTCATAACTGTGAGAGGAAGAATTTCTGTAGTTTTAGCCACCTAGTTTGTGGTCATTTGTTTTGGCAGCCTCAGTAAATGCATACCACTGCCTTGTCCACGCCACCCCACAGAACCAGAGGTTGTATGGTCTCTGGGCAACGTGCTACCCACAGGTGTGTTTAGTTTAGCCCTCACAGGACAGTTTATATAAAATCTGGATTTCTGGCTTCTTTGGAAAACTTAGAAGCTCTGGCGATGCCAGGCTCACATTCACACTTGGCTAGAACTGGTAAACATCTGTCCATTTTAGATCAATCATATTTGCTGCAGTCCCCACTGCTCCCTATCTGCCTCCTTCATGCATTTGTTACACACCTGGTCCCGTAGGCATTTGAAGCTGTAGATTCTATATATGCATCAGGATTGGTAGGTTAAAAGACCCAATCCTCTCCTTTAGAATAAGAGGAAAGAAGCCCCTGATTTTGCAGTCAGTAGTTATGGAGGGTTTTTATAAAGCAGAACAGTGTAAGAGGTAGTTCTGAAATCTGGTTGCTTAATGAAACTACCTGGAGACCATTTTCCATATACAGATTCTGGACCGTATCCCAGACCAACTGCATCAGAATCTTGGATATATGTGTGGGGTGGTAGAGGAGGACAGGGGCGGAGACTAGGAATCTGCATTTTTAAAAGCTCCCAAGTGATTCTGATAATAAACAGGCCATAGAACGGCTGCTACAGGATATTATCTTCTAGGACTAAAAAATGGAGTGTGAATTTCTTATCCCACTGGAGATCTTTGAAGCATGTTGTTTTTAAAAAGTCTTTTCTCAATAAAATTGGAATGATTTGCAATATTTTGCAGAGCTAAGGGTTTGAATTTGTTAAATTCTTTGTATTTAAGTATCTACAAACGAAAAGTGGCCAAACAAGGTAGTTCCTTTTAATAAGAGCAGAGAAACAAACAGCTAATTAATATTATAGTGATATATTTTATCCAGGCAATATATTCATAAAACCTTTTTTCTCTCTGTTTTGGTCATGAGTGGGAACAAGCTGAGAAGATGCTCCACTGAAACAGGTATTTCCAGCTTCTCTTCTTTAATAAAAGGCCTGGATCTCTACGAGTCTCCTGGGGTGGCTCGTAGACCATCTGAAGGAATGAATAAGGAAATACCAGGGTATTTAAAGGAAGTCGTTACTACAGTTTTGATCAAGGAAGGTTACATGCATTTGGCGATTCTCCAAAGCATTGCATACAAATTCAACTCACAAATATCTTATTAAATGATTCTTTTATTCGATAAACATTGAGTGCCTACTATGTGCCAGGCACTGTTCTATTGCACTAGAAATACTGCAGTGAATAAAAGTAAAAATAAAAGTCCCTATTCTCACGAGCCTTATATTTGATGATGAAAACTAAAAAGAGAGCTTTGTTAATATGTGGCAGGTGCTTTTCATAGAAAGCATGTTTGTTATATGGATTATATTAATTTATTAATTTTAAAGGCACCTATGCCAACATGTCCTGCAGAGAACCCAAGCTGACCTCTCCCTGAATGACAATAGTTCACAGAAGCCACCAAGTGCAATTTTCAAGCTTAATTTCTCTCAGCAATGTTTTATAACTTTTAATCCACAATTATTGTACACCTTTTTCACATATCTGTCTAAATACTTTATAATTTTAATGCTATTGTAAATTGATCCTGTGCAGAAATGGGGAGGATGCCTGTCTTTCTCCTGTTCTCAGCTGTATTTCTTCATCTTCTTAAACAATGCTGCTGGGGTCCAGGCCAGGCCTTTCAGGGGCTCATCAGCTTCTGCCTGGAATGCCCTCAGGTGGCACCAGCTTCGCCCTCACAGACCTACTCTCCCCTCACAAGCAAAGCAATGTCTGCAGCCTTGAGCTCCACACCTTTATCAGCCGTACTCAGGTTCCTCAGTATCCTCTTTATTGACGTTATTCTGGGACCTATACTAGACTGGGGAGCCAGAAGTCACCACGCAGGCACACAAGAACAGAAATAGAAACTTTGATCTTTTCCTTAATATCTTCCTCCTTTCAGCGTTTATCAAGCACTAGCCACATACCAAACACTATGCTGGGGCAGTAGGGTACCAAAATCAAGAACTTTACATTTTGATAAGCTACCAAATTGGGTTAGATTGCCAAAGGTGATGGCCCTGGGAGGTGAGGGTGGAGAGGAATGAAGGTAGGCTGGCCTTTCTCACTGCCTGGCTCTCTGGGGGCATTGCAGATACAGAGCTGCCATCTTAGGAAGACTGAAAGCAAAGGTTACTGAGCAGTTTAGCTTTTCAGAAATTGTTTCTGCCCTTTTTCTGGTGAGAGAAGAGCTCCCCTAGCCAGGAATTAAGATCCTATTAGTTCATAGCTGTAAAACATAGTTAACATAAAGAAAACTAACATTTACTTATCACCTACTATGTGGAGGCTACCATACAAATATTGTATAATTTTTAAGAAGTAGCTTTATTGAGGTATGATTGACAAACAAACTGCACATGTGTAACTTATCATACACTGATAAGTTTTAAAATTTGTATATACCCATGAAACAATCAAGACATCACCGTCAAGAACTTCTGTCTCTTTGTAATCCCTTGGTCCTATTTCTTCCCACCCCAAGTCTCATCTTCAAGCAACCAATGGTCTGTTTTCTGTCACTATAGATTAGCTTACATTTTCTAGAATTTTATATTATCAGAGTCATGCAGTATGTACTCTTTTTTGTTTGACTACTTTCACTCAGCATACTTTGAGATTCATCATATTGTTGTGTGTATCAATAGTTAATTCATTTTCATTAGTGAAGGATATTCCACTGTTTGGATATACCACAATATCCGTTCATCTGTTGATTAATTTTTCTTTTTTTGGCTGTGCTGTGTGACTTGCGGGATCTTAGTTCCCCAACCAGGGCTTGAACCCGTGTCCCCTGCATTGGCAGGCAGATTCTTAACCACTGCGCCACCAGGGAAGTCTAGTGCTATTGTAAATAGTGTTTAAAATTTTCAATTTCAGATTGTTTGTTGCCAGCATATGGAAATACAAGGCCAATATACAAAAGTCAATGTATCCTGAAACTTTGCTAAACTCATTTACTCTAGTATCAATAGCTTTTTTCCCCCCCAGATTCCACAGGATTTTCTTCATAGACAGTCATGTCACCCTGAGTAAAGGGCTTTATTTCTTCCTTTCCAATTTTAAATTTTTATGTGTTTTTATTGCCTTATTGGACTGGCTAGAATCTCCAGTACAATACTGAACAGAATAAGAGCAGACGTCCTTACGTTGTTCATAGTTAGGGGAAAGCATTCTGTCTTTCACCATTATGTATGATGTTGGCTGTAAGTTTCTCATAGATACCCTTTATCAGGTTGAGGAATTTGCCTTCTACTCAAGTTTACTGAGATTTAAAAAAAAAATCATAAATGGATGTTGGATTTCATCAAATACTTTTTCATGATTTCTTTTCCTTTTTGGTCTGTTAATATGGTGAATTATATTAGTTGATTTAAAAAAAAAAAAAAAACCAACCTTGCATTTCTGGGATAAAGCCCACTTGATTGTGATGAATTATCCTCTTAAAATATTGTTTGACTGGTTTTGCTAAAATTTTCTTAAGAATTTTTACATTGCTGTTCATGAAAAATATGAGTTAATAATTTTCCTTTCTTGAAATGTCTTTGCTGGTTTTGGTTTCAGTGTAATGCTCATTTTGTAGAATGAATTAGGAAATACTCCCTCCTTTCTAATTATCTGGAAGCATTTGTGCAGAATTGGAATTCTTTCTTCCTTTAGTACACCTCACTGGTGAATTCGTCTGGGTCTGGAATTTCCTCTGTGGAAGGGTTTTTAACTACAAATTAATTCCATTTTTTGGATAGATACAGGGATATTCAGGCTTCAAAAAAAGTTCTTGAGTGAGCTTTGGTAGTTTCTGTCTTTAAAGGAATTTCTCTCCCCTACTTTGGTGACTCCAATTACATATATCTTAGGATTCTTGAGATTGTTCTACAGCTCAATGATGCTCTATTTATTTATTTTTTTCATTCTCTTTCTCTGTTTTATTTTTGATAATTTCTATTGCTAGATCTTCAAATTCACTTATTTTTTTTCTGCAATGTTTAATCTGCCATTAATCCCATCCATTGTATTTTTCATCTCAGATACTGTGGTTTTCATCTCTCAAAGTTTGATTTGGGTCTTTTTATATCACACGTATCTCAAACATATTTAATGTTCCTCTAAGTTCTTAAATGTGTGAAATGCAGTTATAATGATTGTTTTAATGTCCTTTTCTACTAATTGTATCAGCTGTCTTTTTTTGTGGTTGATTTTGGTTGACTTTTTTTCTCCTCATTATGGGTTGTGTTTCTTTGCTTCTCTGAGTGCTTGTTAATATTTGATTGGATGCTGCAGCTTGTGAATTTTATGTTTTTTGAGTGCTGGGTATATATGTATACTTATAAATATTCTTAAGCTTTGTTTCAGGACATAGTTAAGTTACTTGGGAACAGTGTGATACTTTTGTGTTGCTTTTAAGCTTTGTTAATCAGAAACACAGAAGTGTTTAGTGTAAGGTTGATTTTTGCCTTACTTTGAGGCAAAATCCTTCTGAATACTCTATCTAATGCCCCAGAAATTATGAAGTTTTCAACTCAGGATGAAAGAACTATTCCAGATCCTGTGTGTACTCTGGGTATTATTTTCCCTAATCTTTACAGTCCTTTACTGAATACTTGAAGGGACCCTCTGCCTTGCAAACTCTGGCCACTTGATCTCTCTGGAGTCTCATCTGTGTGTCTTCAGCTCAGAGTTGACTGGGCTTCATGTTGATTCCATGGCCTGGGAACTCTCTTATGGCAGTAAGCTGGCTCAGTCGTAGGACTCACATCACTTATTTACCATCAGTCTCGAGCAGATGAGCCGGCGGGCAGGCTGGCCCCAGCTGCGGCTGGAGTATTCCTTGGCAGGGACTTTGTCTTTTATTGCCTGATGTCCAATGTCTTGAAAATAGTTGTTTTATATATTTTGTCTTGTATTTCAGTTGTTGAAAGTGGGAGGTAAAATTTGGTCCCTATTACTCCATTTTAGCGGAAATGGAAATTACTTAATCCTAATAACTTCATTTTACAATGAGTATTTTTTTATCTCTATTTTTCATGCAAGAAAATTTTGGTTCAGAGAGATTTCATTCTAAGCTAATTAAAGGTAAACCAAGGGCTTAAATCCAGGTGTTTCTTTCCAAAGTCGGTTCTTTTCACTGTGTTAGGCTCATGGTGTTGTCTGAATGGCAGTCAGCGCTTGGTTTTAGCTCAGTTTCTGACTTCAATGATATACATGATCTTAGTCAAGTCAAGCAAATTTTCTATGTCAGGGAACTCAAGGGAACCTTTCGATTGCTTTGTTCCAAGGCTACTCTTTAGGCCCTGACTGACTTCTCTTCTTATAGGCCACATATTTTCAGCCTGGTTTTCTGTTCCTTTTAAAGCAATGACCCTACTTGTAAAGTTATTTTCCTTTAAAACTCCTTGCTCCCCCAAGTGCTTAGTGCAGAGCCTTGCACACAAAAAGGTCCTCAATTAATGCTTATTGAGTGAGTAAATAAATGGGTGCATGCATGATTGACTGAAGAGAAGGGTGCTGTCCCCTTCCTTGCCTTCTCCTAAAAACCACAGCAGGAGGGTCCCAGGCCCCTGCGCTTCCTGGACACCACTGGAATCACATTAACATCAGCAGTTCCCAGCGTCTGGTTCCACTTGGTCAAGCAGGCCCTTTAGCTCTCTTGAAACTCTTCCCCCCCACGCAGTAACAGTATTTCTGAATTTTTAAGAGTTCATGAAGGTATGACTACCAAGTATTTTGAACTGTTGGGGAAAAAAGGCACTAACTATAGTTACATAAACAGAAGGTGGTAATTTTTTTTGTTCCGTCAACTTAAAAACCAAAGTGAAATTCTGATTGTACTGGTTTCGGGCTGTAAATGTCACCTGTCAGCAAGAAAGTCATGAAATTCATAAAAGGACACTTTTCTTCCTAAGATCCCTCTGGCTTAAATAGCTCCTGCTGACCAGGTGATGGGATGAGTCAAAGCCCCTTTCTGTCACGCTTGGCCATTACCAGGAGCACTTGCCTCCTAGGAGGTCTTTTGCAGCCCAGTGGGCTATGGAACAAACAGGAGGGGCCAGAATACAAAATTCTGCTCAACAGCCCCACACGTGACTTCGTCCTTCAGGCATGGTGACATCCCCATGTATTGTTTGATTCCACAAAATGGTTAGTCTCAGACGCTGGCTTTTAGGACCCTTGGGAATCCAGTTAAATTTAACCGCTGTTTATGGAGCATATGCTGTGTGCCCAGCTCGGTGCTCTTTTTTTTTTTTTTTTTTTTTTTTTTTTTTTCACACACACACTGTATTTTATTTTTACAAGAGATAAATCGACTGACACCAAGCATTGTACATGGATGACCACAACAAAAGCAACAATGATTGCAATTACCAAACGTGAAACACACTCATACTATGTCATAGTATTGACATTCAGTCCAGTAATCCTCCACTGTAACAGCTCCTTTACTTTGCAGTGAAAATTGATTTGTATATTCTTTGCCTCTGAGTCCTTGTGGAATTTTTTTTTTTTTTTTTTTAAATTCAGACAGAAAGTCACAAAAATTATACTCATCCTCATCAGTTCACTCAGTCCCATGTAATTAATTTTTTTTTTCGTCTTGATCTTTTGTTAGCACTTTTATGAGTTCATCAGTTTTTCATTAGAGTTCTGAAAATGCTTATTCATTCAGTTCAGCAGTACAGTCCATTACCAGAAACCTGTACTTGTCAGAGTCTTTTCCATGTATTTCTTGAAGATGAAACCCTTTTATAGGAACATATTTGCAAAATCATCAGAGTACACCCAGAACTGTCTGTAAATGACAAAAGACTTAAAAATGACCACGGTTAAAGATTTGATGACAGTTCATAATAATGCAGTTGACAAGAAAATTAGTTATTTCTGAGATATACATTTTAAAGTAATAACTAGGATTATTACTTATAACATTATACCAGAACATATAAGATTTTTAGAAATTTCATGTAATGTCTGAAACATTTATATTAACATATTTCCATACATATTTCCATACAAGTACAAATATAAGATTTTTAGTAATTTCATGTAATGTCTGAAACATTTATATTAACATATTTCCATACATATTTCCATACAAATACAAATATGATTTTTACAAATTTCATGTAATGTCTGAAACATTTATATTAACATATTTCCATACATATTTCCATACAAATACAAATATAAGATTTTTAGAAATTTCATGTAATGTCTGAAACATTTATATTAACATATTTCCATACAAATAACCCAATGAAAGTTTAGTATTAGTTGTTTTGTTTGTTTTTTTATACTGCAGGTTCTTATTAGGCATCAGTTTTATACACATCAGTGTATACATGTCAATCCCAATCGCCCAATTCAGCACACCACCATCCCCACCCCACCGCAGTTTTCCCCCCTTGGTGTCCATATGTCCATTCTCTACATCTGTGTCTCAACTTCTGCCCTGCAAACTGGCTCATCTGTACCATTTTTCTAGGTTCCGCATACATGCATTAATATACGATATTTGTTTTTCTCTTTCTGACTTACCCCACTCCTTATGACAGTCTCTAGATCCATCCACGTCTCAACAAATGACTCAATTTCGTTCCTTTTTATGGCTGAGCAATATTCCATTGTATATATGTACCACATCTTCTCTATCCATTCGTCTGTCGATGGGCATTTAGGTTGCTTCCATGACCTGGCTATTGTAAATAGTGCTGCAATGAACATTCGGGTGCATGTGTCTTTTTGAATTACGGTTTTCTCTGGGTATATGCCCAGTAGTGGGACCGCTGGGCCACATGGCAATTCTATTTCTAGTCTCCTAAGGAACCTCCATATTGTTCTCCATAGTGGCTGTATCAATTCACATTCCCACCAACAGTGCAAGAGGGTTCCCTTTTCACCACACCCTCTCCAGCATTTGTTGTTTGTAGATTTTCTGATGATGCCCATTCTAACAGGAGTGAGGTGATACCTCATTGTAGTTTTGATCTGCATTTCTCTAATAATTAGTGATGTTGAGCATCTTTTCATGTGCTTCGTGGCCATCTGTATGTCTTCTTTGGAGAAATGTCTATCTAGGTCTTCTGCCCATTTTTGGATTGGGGTGTTTGTTTCTTTGATATTGAGCTGAATGAGCTGTTTATATATTTTGGAGATTAATCCTTTGTCCGTTGATTCATTTGCAAATATTTTCTCCCATTCTGAGCGTTGTCCTTTCGTCTTGTCTATGGTTTCCTTTGCTGTGCAAAAGCTTTGAAGTTTCATTAGGTCCCACTTGTTTATTTTTGTTTTTATTTCCATTACTCTAGGAGGTGGATCAAAAAAGATCTTGCTGTGATTTATGTCAAAGAGTGTTCTTCCCATGCTTTCCTCCAAGAGTTTTATAGTGTCCAGTCTTATATTTAGGTCTCTAATCCATTTTGAGTTCATTTTTGTGTATGGTGCCAGGGAGTATTCCAATTTCACTCTTTTACATGTAGCTGTCCAGTTTTCCCAGCACCACCCATTGAAGAGACTGTCTTTTCTCCATTGTATATCTTTGCCTCCTTTGTCATAGATTAGTTGACCATAGGTGCGTGGGTTAATGTCTGGGCTTTCTATCTTGTTCCATTGATCTATGTTTCTGTCTTTGTGCCAGTACCACACTGCCTTGATCACTGTAGCTTTGTAGTATAGTCTGAAGTCAGGGAGTCTGATTCCTCCAGCTCCATTTTTTTGCCTCAAGACTGCTTTGCCTATTCGGGGTCCCCCGTGTCTCCATACAAATTTTAAGATGATTTGTTCTAGCTCAGTAAAAAATGCCATTGGTAATTTGATAGGGATTGCACCGAATCTGTAGATTGCTTTGGGCAGTATACTCATTTCCACAATGTTGATTCTTCCAATCCAAGAACATGGTACATCTCTCCATCTGTTGGCACCATCCTCAATTTCTTTCATCAGTGTCCTACAGTCCTCCGCACACAGGTCTTTTGTCTCCCTAGGCAGGACCACTCCCAGGTATTTTACTCCCTCCGCTGCAATGGTAAACGGGAGTGTTTCCACAATTTCTCTTTCAGATCCTTCATCACCAGTGCATAGGAATGCAAGAGACCTCCGCGCACCAACCTTGCACCCTGCAACCTCACCACACTCATTAATCAGCTCCAGCAGTTCTCTGGCGGCAGTTCTAGGATTCTCTATGTATAGTACCATGTCATCCGCAAACAGCGACAGTTTTACTTCTTCTTTTCCAATTTGTATTCCCTTTATTTCTTTTTCTTCTCTGATTGCCGTGGCCAGGACTTCCAAAACTATGTTGAATAATAGTGGTGAGAGTGGACATCCCCGTCTCGTTCCCGATCCTAGAGGAAATGCTTCCAGTTCCTCACCATTGAGAATGATGTTTGCCGTGGGTTTGTCATATATGGCCTCCATTATGCCGAGGTAGGTTCCCTCCATGCCCACTTTCTGGAGAGTTTTTATCAGAAATGGGTGTTGAATTTTGTCAAAAGCTTTTTCTGCATCCATTGAGATGATCATATGGTTTTTATTCTTCAATTTGTTAATATGGTGTATCACATTGATTGATTTGCGTACATTGAAGAATCCCTGCATCCCCGGGATAAATCCCACCTGATCGTGGTGTACGACCCTTCCAATGTGTTGTTGGATTCCCCTTGCCAGTACCCTGCCGAGGATTCCTGCATCCATATTCATCAGTGACATTGGTCTGTAATTTTCTTTTTTTGTAGTGTCTTTGTCTGGTTTCGGTACCAGGGCGATGGTGGCCCCACAGAATGAGCCCGGGAGTGTTCCTTCCTCTGCAATTTTTTGGAAGAGTTTGAGAAGGATGGGTGTCAGCTCCTCTCCAAATGTTTGACAGAACTCACCTGTGAAGCCGTCCGGTCCTGGACTCCTGCCCGTTGGAAGACTTTCAATCACAGTTTCAATTTCACTACTTGTGACTGGTCTGTTCATATTTTCTACCTCTTCCTGGTTCAGTCCCGGAAGGTTATACCTCTCCAAGAATCTGTCCATTTCTTCCAGGTTGTCCACCCTACTGGCATAAAGTTGCTTGCAGTAGTCTCCCAGGATGCCTTGTATTTCTGCAGTGTCCGTTGTAACTTCTCCCCTTTCATTTCTGATTTTATTGATTTGAGTCCTCTCCCTCCCCTTCCTGATGAGTCTGGCCAATGGCCCATCAATTTTGCTTATCCTCTCAAAGAACCAACTCCCAGTCCCATTGATCTTTGCTATTGTTCTCTTTGTTTCTATCCCATTTATTTCTGCTCTGATCTTTATGATTTCCTTCCCTCCGCCAACCCTGGGTCTTGTTTGTTCTTCTTTCTCTAGTTTCTTTAAGTGTAAGGTTAGATTGTTTACTTGAGCTTTTTCTTGTTTCTTTAGGTAGGCTTGTATAGCCACAAACTTCCCTCCTAGAACTGCTTCTGCTGCATCCCATAGGCTCTGGGTCGTTGTGTTCTCACTGTCATCTGTCTCCAGGCACTTTTTGATTTCCTCTTTGATTTCTTCAGTGATCTCTTGGTTATTTAGTAACGTATTGTTTAGCCTCCATGTGTTTGTCCTTTCTACGTTTTTTTCCCTGTAATTCATTTCTAATCTCATAGCGTTGTGGTCAGAAAAGACGCTTGATATGATTTCAATTCTCTTAAACCCACCGAGGCTTGATTTGTGACCCAAGATGTGATCTATCTTGGAGAATGTTCCGTGCGCACTTGAGAAGAACGTGTAATCTGCTGTTTTTGGATGGAATGTCCGATATATATCAATTAAATCCATCTGGTCCACTGCGTCATTCAAAGCTTCTGTTTCCCCATTCATCCTCACCCTGGATGATCCGTCCATCGGTGTAAGTGAGGTGCCAAAGTCCCCCACTACTACTGTGTTACTGTCGATTTCCTCTTTTATAGCTGTTAGCAGTTGCCTTATGTATTGAGGTGCTCCCACGCTGGGTGCATATATATTTATAATTGTTATATCTTCTTCTTGGATTGACCCCCGGATCACCATGCAGTGTCCTTCCTTGTCTCCCGCAACATTCCCCATTCCAAAGTCTATTTTATCCGACATGAGTATAGCCACTCCAGCCTTCCCCTGATTCCCATCTGCATGGAACATCTCCCTCCATCCCCTCACTCTCAGTCTGCATGTGTCCCCAGGTCTAAAGTGGGTCTCCTGTAGACAGCATATACACGGGTCCCGTCTTTGTATCCATTCAGCCAGTCCACGTCCCTTGGCCGGGGCATTCAATCCATTCACGTTCAAGGTAATAATCGATATGCATGTTCCCATGACCACTTTCCTAATTGTTTTGGGTTTGTTTTTGTAGGTCCTTTTCTTCTCCTGTGTTTCCCACCCAGAGAAGTTCCCTTAGCATTTGTTGTAGAGCTGGTTTGGTGGTGCTGAATTCTCTTAGCTTTTGCTTGTCTGTAAAGCTTTTGATTTCTCCATCAAATCTAAACGAGATCCCTGCCGGGTAGAGCAATCTTGGTTGTAGGTTCTTCCCCCTCATCACTTCAAGTATATCCTGCCACTCCCTTCTGGCCTGCAGAGTTTCCGCTGAGAAATCAGCTGTTAACCCTATGGGAGTTCCCTTGCATGTCATTTGTCGTTCCTCCCCCGCTGCTTTCAATAATTTTTCTTTGTCTTTAATTTTTGCCACTTTGATTACTATGTGTCTCGGCGTGTTTCTCCTTGGGTTCATCCTGCATGGGACTCTCTGCGCTTCCCGGACCCGGGTGGCCATTTCCTTTCCCACGCTAGGGAAGTCTCCGACCATAATCTCCTCAAACATCTTCTCTGGTCCCTTCTCTCTCTCTTCTCCCTCTGGGACCCCTACAATGCGAACGTTGTTGCGTTTAATGTTGTCCCAGAGGTCCCCTAGGCTGTCCTCATTTCTTTCCATTCCTTTCTCTCCACTCTGTTCTGCAGCAGTGAACTCCATCATTCCGTCCTCCAGGTCACCCATCCGTTCCTCCGCCTCAGCTATTCTGCCATTGATTCCTTCCAGTGTAGTTTTCATTTCAGTTATTGTATTGGTCATCTCTGTTTGTTCGCTCCTTAATTCTCCCAGGTCCTTGTTAATCACCTCTTGCATCTTCTCAATCTTTGCCTCCATTCTTATTCCGAGGTCCTGGATCATCCTCACCATCATTACTCTGAACTCTTCCTCCGGAAGGTTGCCTATCTCCACTTCACTTAGTTGTTTTTCTGGGGTTTTATCTTGTTCCTTCATCTGGGACATAGCCCTCTGCCTTTTCATCTTCTCTATCTTTCTGTAACTGTGGTTTTTGGTCCACAGGCTGCAGGATTATAGCTTTCCCTGCTTCTGTTGTCTGCCCTCTGGTGGTTGAGGCTATCTAAGAGGCTTGATGGGAGGCTCTGGTGGTGGGTAGAGCTGACTGTTGCTGTGGCGGTCAGAGCTCAGTAAAACCTTAATCCACTTGACTGTTGATGGGTGGGGCTGGGTTCCCTCCCTGTTGCTGTGGCGGTCAGAGCTCAGTAAAACCTTAATCCACTTGACTGTTGATGGGTGGGGCTGGGTTCCCTCCCTGTTGGCTGTTTTGCCTGAGGCAACCCAACACTGGAGCCTACCCGTGCTCTTTGGTGGGGTTAATGGCAGACTCTGGGAGGGCTCACGCCAAGGAGAACTTCCCAGAACCTCTGCTGCCAGTGTCCTTATCCCCACGGTGAAACAGAGCCACCACTCGCCTCTGCAGGAGACCCCCCAACACCAGCAGGTAGGTCTGGTTCAGTCTCCCCCAGGCTCACTGCTCCTTCCCCTGGGTCCTGATGCACACATTACTTTGTGTGTGCCCTCCAAGAGTGGGATCTCTGTTTCCCCCAGTCCCGTCAAAGTCCTGCAATCCAATTCCCACTAGCCTTCAAAGTCTGATTCTCTAGGAATTCCTCCTCCCGTTGCCTGACCCCCAGGTTGGGAAGCCTGACGTGGGGCTCAGAACCTTTACTCCAGTGGGTGGACTTCTGTGGTATAAGTGTTCGCCAGTCTGTGAGTCACCCACCCAGCAGTTATGGGGTTTGATTTTACTCTGATTGCGCCCCTCCTACCGTCTCACTGTGGCTTCTCCTCTGTCCTTGGACGTGGGGTATCCTCCTTGGTGAAGTCCAGGGTCTTCCTGTCAATGATTGTCCAGCAGCCAGTTGTGATTCTGGTGCTCTCGCAAGAGGGAGTGACAGCACGTCCTTCTACTCCGCCATCTTGGTTAATCTCCCCAGCTCGGTGCTCTTATCGAAGTGATCTTGAGCTTTCTGTTTGGCAGATATCTCACTCCTTAATCCTTCACTCTGAAGAGAGAACACTGAGAAGTAACACGTTGGGGCCTGGGAGGATCAGCTCTGCAAAGAGACTGGTAGCTCTGATAGATTAAGGGTCTCTGATGGTTATAGAAATGCCCAGAAAATTCTCTGCCATTTCTGATCCCAGCCCCCTACTTATTCCCATCCCCTGCAAGGCTTGAATATGCTACAGTGTTTGGAAATTAGTTCAGGTAAGTCCAATGAAATATATACTATGATATAGGTGCTTCAATTTGTGTTTTAATTGCTTATTAAAATTCATACTTAAAAGTGGATATTTTATATATGTTAGTCATACCTACATGTTTATTCATTTTGTCTTTATAGTTATTTGAGATAGGTGCTAGCATTTTCTCCATTTTCCTCAGATGTGGAAACTGAAAAGGGTTAAGGTATTTACCAAACAAGTTAGAAACTGAAATTTAATTAAAATTTGATCAGCTGATTCTAGTTCCAATGCTCTTCTCGCTATACCCCTTCCTCTCAGAGGGACCTCTATGGGCCAATAACATTTGTTTTAGATCTTGAATTTACCTGTTAGTGCTTTTTCTTCTACCTATGCTGCTCACTACTGACTTTAGTGTTAGATAAACCTTATTTTAAATCCTGGATTTATCACTTAAAAGCTTTGTGACTTTGGGCAAACCACTTAACTTCTCTCAGTTTCTTTAGGATAAAAGCACCTGGCTTTCAGGGTGGTTGTTTGGAATATTCTGAGAGATTATGTATATAAATGCCTGGCACACTAAATACACTGGGAGTAACCATTACTAGCCATACAGCTCCCATTTCTTTCACAATGCATCCTCTCATTGCTCTTGAAGCTTCATTCCATAAAACCTTCCCTTATTATTTCAGACCTCATGAATCTATCTCTTCTGAGTTACTTCATCATTTACAACCTCTGTTGTTCAATTTGGCAATTAATTATTGTTTTATATTCTTAATCTTAGTCCCTGACTAGTTTGGAAGCTTTGGGGAGCCATTGGGCTAGGTCTGAGATCTCTGTATAGTCTATGGTATTGAATACATTCTAGGTGTGCAGTAAATACTTGATGGAGTGCGATGGCTTAGATTCTTTGGGGAGTAAGTGTTGTGGTCACAGTAGAAAGCAGAAGGCAGGCTATCCCAGTGCCACTGGCTTGTACTAACATGTCCAGCTCATATTGTTGTAGAGACTGAGAGGATAAAGGCAGCCTTCATATGTCCAAGCATACCTGTTTGTAGCAAGACTGGTGATTTTGGTTATGTATTGCCTCTCCAGGTTGCCCGACACATAGTGACCTATGAACTGAGTCAAGGTGGCAATGAGACCAAACCACAAGTCTCAGAGCATAGACTTTGAGTCTTACATCCATTCTGACTACCTTTGGGTCCTTGAGCAAGTTTTATCAGCCCTCTGAATCTGTTTGCTCATTTTAAAAATGGGGATAATGGTCCTTTGCAGGGCTGTTGTAAAGATAAAATGAGCTTTATTAAGTGCAAGGATTTAGTAAATGGTAATGTGCTATAAAATCTTTTAAAAATTATTTTTATTAAGAAGGATTTGGATCCTTGTTTTTACTATTTTAAAAAGGCAGAGAAGGGTAAAATGAAGTGAATAAAAGGAGACCTAACTTGTTTCCCAAATTGTGCTTATCTAGAGTCAAGGAAAAAAGGTGAGTGAGACAATTTTGGTGAAGGGCACCTGAGGATACTAGCAAGTTTATAAGCCAAGTGCAGAAAAGTGTCCTAATCAGAAAAAAGGCTTGCTTTTTCAGAGTCCTAGAATACTGAGGGAGCTAAGATGGTTTTGGGGATGTGGGATGGAAGAGCAAGAAACAGGTATGACCTTGAGGGTCAGAGCTAGAGAAAGAGCCCATGGAAGGAGTAGAATCTGTGCTAATTCAAGGGTCCACGTGCCAATGATTAGCTATTTACCTAGCATATATACACCAGGCACTGTGGTAAGTATTTTTCAGGCTGTATCTCATTTAATCTTCGCAACAACCTCTGGGTAGCCGATACTGCTATCCCTGCTTTACTGGTGAAGAAACAAAAGCTTTAGAGGAGTTAAATCATCACAAGATCAGCTCTTGTTCTGCCTGACTGCAGATCTTAACTCTCAACCAATATGTCCTACTCTCTTGAAACCTGTGAACTTACGTTTCCACTTAGTTTGTTTCCCTCCAAATATTTTACTTTGGAGTAAAAACTACTTCTGTATGTGAACACACCAGGGTATGTGGTATTGTGATCTGGGTTAGGAGGTTATTGCCCTGGAGAAGAGGAAGTGGAGAAAGACCACAATCCTAGCGACAGACAGACACACACACCTCATGTTCATTGATTCTCTGGTCATCATGGAAGCAAAAATTTACAAATTTACAAAGACAAAGGAAGCAAAAATTTACAAAGGTAATCTGATGGAAACCCAGATTAGCAGAGAGCAGGGGGAGGGTGGTAAATTTTGGATTGGGGACTGCCCTGCAAGAGCCCCATTTCTTCTCAGCTGTGTGGGTCAAGATCACAAGCTGTTCCCTAAAGCACATTCACCTCTTCCTGGAACAGTGCTTATTTCCAGAGCTCTGTAGGGCTTCTTATACATCCTGACCATCTCCTGGGATGTGACCCTAATAATTCATTCTTCATACTGCTTATTAACTGAACATGACAGCATAGTTGAATACGATGGGCCTGGGAGAGAAAAGATTTTTTTAATAGCTAAAAGAATCATTTAATCTCAATATGAAAAAGATTTCTCAATTTATGCCTCAAATCTTTTCTTTTTTTTTTTTTTTAATAAATGGAGAGGTATCTTTATTTATTTATTTTTGGCTGTGTTGGGTCTTCGTTTCTGTGCGAGGGCTTTCTCTAGTTGCGGCAAGCGGGGGCCTCTCTTCATCGCGGTGCGCGGGCCTCTCACTATCGTGGTCTCTCTCGTTGTGGAGCACAGGCTCCAGACGCGCAGGCTCAGTAGTTGTGGCTCACGGGCCTAGTTGCTCCGCGGCATATGGGATCCTCCTAGACCAGGGCTCGAACCCGCGTTCCCTGCATTAGCAGGCAAATTCTCAACCACTGTGCCACCAGGGAAGCCCACAAATCTTTTCTTGAGTCACCTCTTTATGGCTATCAACTGTACCAGGTACAGAGATGAATAAGAAACAGCCCCTAAGTCTAATATAAAAATGTAAATGTGATACACTGTGATTATTCCTAGAATAGAAGTTCCAGCAATTAAAGCCTCCCTCAATTAGAATAGATTACAAAGTAAAGTCATGAGCTTTCCTGTTTCTGGAAGTTTCATGCAGAGGCTGGATAACCACCTGGTCATGACTGGATTCTTGCATAGGATGGGGACATGGACTACATGACCTGAAAATATTCTCTTCCTGGGGTGCTAAGACTATTATTTCACGCAGCAGCTACAATGTTGTGGTAGTTCTGGCATTAAGGCAGAAGCAGCGTGGCAGATATTCCTGGTTGCCTCCCCCCAATTTATTCTCTCTTTCCTAACTAAGAGAAATCCAAGTTTGTCCCAATTATGCCCAGCTTAAGCTACTCAGTTTGCCACTAGGGGTGGCCTTGTTACATAGTTCTGACAGTGAGATGCAAGATCAAGTCACCAAGTGGGGCTTCTGAGAAACCTTGTTAAACGAGACTGAGTCATCTGATAAGAGCCTTTTCAGCTTTTACATTTTGCCTTTTGTCCCCTCTCCAACTTTTATTTTCTGCTAGCAACATGGCTATGATGTCTAGAGGTGGAATAGCCATTTTGTGACAAAAACCACTTTGCTAAAGATAGACAGAAAAAGAAGAGAAACCTGTGTCTCTGGTGCCATCCTATATACTCTTTACCAGCCTCGATTCCACACATGGGAAATTTTTGTCAAAGGAAAAAATAAACCACTATTTAGTTAAATCACTGTAATTGAATTTCTGCTAATTGCAGCCAAATACACTCTTAACTGATATATACAATATAGTGAAAAACATTATCTGGGTTCAAATTTCCTTTTCATCATTATTATCTATGAGACATAAGGCAAGTTACATGGATCTCATGAAATGTCAATCTTATCTTTAACTGACATGAATAATACATATCTTACAAGGCTTTTGGAAAGATTAAATGAGACAATATGAATGAAGTTGTCCAGCACATTGCCTGGTACACAGAAGGACCTCAATAGATGTTTCTTTGATTTTTGTAGTTGAATATCTCCCTAAATGTGGTCCTTGAGACCACTGAGAAAAGATGCTCATTTTATTGATGGGCAGAATCCATAGGGATGCACAAGATGATCCACTGATGTGTGAAAAGAAAATATTAGAAATTCTATTTAGATTTATTTGTATCTTTTTAACATTTCTATTTTGAGTGCATTTTATCTTATAAGTACAGAAACACATGATCTAACTTATAAATTAAAAAATTAAATGCCTGAAGTGCATAATAAAAAAAGGTTTGGAGACTACTGCAACATTACTTGGGTTGCTTGTTTAGAAAAGGAAAATTTCTGGGCCATTAATTACCATGAGGTGACTGCTTTCACGTGGTATGAACAAAAAGCAGTGGGAGCACAGGGGAAGAGTATCTAGGTCTGTTTGGGAGAGGCAAGGACAGCTTCCAGAAAAGGCATCACATGAGCCAAAGGATGAGGAATTTGCCAAGAAAGAAAAGTATGTTCTAGGCAGAAGATTCAGCTGGGCAAAACTTCAGAGCAGGAGAGAGCTGGAGGGTTCTAGAAACTTAGAGTGCTTTGGTTTTTTCTGTATCAATGTGGTGGGATGGTCAGGAGATGTGCCTGGGACCCAACCATGCCATGCAAATGTTTAGGTTTCATACTCTTAGCAATTGGGAGCCATGGAAGGATTTGAGGCAGAGAGACACCGTTAGATTTGTGTGTTAGATCACTCTAGGAGCAGAATGGAGAATAGATTTGAGGGGACATCAGCCTAGAGAGAAAAAGACCAGTGAGAAAGCCAGTGTTTTTGACCAGGTACGAGATGATGAGGGTCATTGAGGGAGCTGGTAATGGGAGTGGAGAGGAAGGGATGGATTTGAAAGATAATAAGAGGTTCACATGAATAAGACATGATATATCTTTGTGATATACTGGATATGAGCGGTGAGGGAGACATGTTTTTTGCTAAAGTAATTAGGTGAATGGAAGGGCCATATCCCCAAAATAGGATGTTGAAGGAGGAGGCATTCTGCTGCTTCTGCCACTAACTGTCTGAACTTCACAAGTTACTTGACCTTTTCAAGTCTCATTTCTCTTCATCCATAAAATGAAATTGTTATGACTATTAGATATAATGGTATGTAGGAGGTACTCCATCCATGAAGGCTAACAATAACATCTTTCAGATGTTAAGATGCATAATATTTTATTTTCCCAAGTAATACATATGCTTTAGCATAGTAAAAAAATGCATGCATGCATCTTCAGAAAGTCTTGAATTGTGTGTGTTTGTATAGTTGTATTCACTTATATTTGCATAAAGGAACAGAGAAAGGATATACAACAGACTTAAATACCTAAAGGATGGAGATGGGAGTATGGGATGGGGGGAGGGAGGATGGGAAGATGAACATAGACATGGGAACAAGATTTTAAAATGTGCACCCTTTTATATTGTCCTAATTTTGAACCATGACTGTATTTTAAAACATTAAATAAAAAAATTAGAATGATAAACAACAAGGTCTTAATGTATAGCACAGGGAACTATATTCAATATCCTGTGATAAACCATAATGGAAAAGAATATAAAAAAAGAATGTGTATATGTGTATAACTGAGTCACTTTGCTGTACAGTAGAGATTGGCACAGCATTGTAAATCAACTATACTTCAATAAAAAAAAAAATCCTGGGTGACTTAAACGGTGTGAATTTCAGGCATGTGTCCAATGGGTTCCATCAAAAGTCCTGGGGCTATTACACCTCTCTGCCTTTACAAAACCCACCTCTTTTCTGGAATTTTCCTCCTAACCTCCTCCCACCCCCAACTTCCCTTCTACCTTGGTTGACTTATTTTTTCCTTCCTTTCCTTACTTTCTGCTCCTCTTCCACCCTCCCCTCCTTCTTTCTTTCTAAAATATACACATATATCACCTATTCTGGTCTCTTAATCGCAATTATTAAGTAATAAGCAGAAATCCTTCAGCTATGAGGTTGACATAAACAAGGGCAAAAATTCACCTTTGCATAATACCAGAGCCAAAGGGAAACCAGAAGCCTTAAAAGAAATTCAGAAGCTGTTTCTCTAATTAGACTGTGAGCTCTTGGAAAGCAGAGACTCTTGTCTTTTCTACCTTTGTGGCTCCAGTACCTTGCACAGTGGCTGGTACACAGTAGGTGCTCAGTAAATGAGTGCTAAACTCAATTGAAAAAAATCTAATAGGGCATGTCCTTCCTTCTCTTAAGAATTTTTGTCTGGAGGTGAAGAACTCTGAATTTTGAAAATTAAATGATGCTATATACACAGAAGCAGGAAAATGGTTAAGAGCGCGAAACTGAGGGGCAGGTAGACCTGGGCTCAAATTCCTTTTTTACAAATAACTATGTGACCTTGGCTAAATCACTTAACTTCTCTGAACCTGTTTTCATCTGTAAAACGTGTACGCCTGGGTACGCACACACACGCACACCAGTTTCAGATGGTTAGTAAGGCAGTTGCATGGGATAACCAAAGTAAAGGCCTTAGCACAATGCCTGGCACCTAGTAATTGCTCAGTGTTGTTTCATTGAACGTGTTATTGCTGAACATGATATCTAGTTACTATAACAAAATTTCTGCAAGGTTAGATCAATGGTACAGGTCTCAAACTTACGAAAACTGAAAGAGCCTCAACTAAGAGGAGCTGAGGAGGAGAGATTGGATTAGAAGCCTGTCAGCAGAGGGTACTTGCATCCTTAAATTGAGTTCCTTGCTGAAGCTATAACTGGACGACAAGAGAGACCAGGCTTGGAGTCATGGATTTTGTGCACGACAAAATGATTAGAACAAAGTGCAGTGTTGGCTGGTGGCCTCATGCTTGTTATCTCAGAAGTGCAGACCTTGTGCACCTCTGATTCATTTACAGCAATGTGCTTTTTTTGTGGGTGGGGTGGAAAGAGGAGGGATGACAGAAGGATATTGGAGGAATCATGGGAGAGAATATTTGAGGACAGAACCAAATAGACCAAGATTCCTGTGCTTTTTAACTCATTGATTGCCAGGAACCTGGCTGAGGCAGAGCATTGGTTTATTCAGCTTTTATGCAGCTCAGCAGCCTGTTAACAATATGTGTCTGAGTCACAGGAGGTCAAGTGACTGCAGCTTCTCTGATGAGTCATTGTCTTGCTTCCACTAATGTCCTGGTGGCTGGGGCTGACTTGTTTACTGAGAGCAAGCTACAGCTGTCTGCAGGTACAGACTCACTTGTGCTCCAGACCTCACCAGAAGAGCCAACAGGCTTGATTCCAGAGCTTCTGCACTCCTGGAAGGTCCTGATGTGGAACAGGTGGTAGGGGCAACCCTATGTGATGTGATAATGCTCCTCCCTTTGATTTGATATTGTAGTGAGCAAGATTGGGAACCCAAAGGATGGAGCAAGAGGTAGAAGGTGTGAATAGCACCAATTACATCACTCAGGATCCTAGCAAGACAGATGACACGTTCACACTGGGCAATTGAGGAACACTTAATAGAAAGACTATTTACAAGGTGTGGGCTGGGTTCAGGGAAACAACAAGGGATGGTGCAGTGTCTCTTGGAAAGCAAGAGTGGGGAGCCATTACTAGGCTGAAGAAGCAAGGAGAGGGAGTGGTTACTGGAGTTGGGAGGGAGGAAAAGTATGGAGAGGGTCACCTGAGAGGAGCTGTGGCCATCATTTAAGGGTCACAGTCGACTTCTGGTCAACCAAGAGGAAGGGAGCAAGAGGAATAAATACCCAAACTTACTCTCTTTCCACTCTCCCTTCTTAGATCCTTCCACTGGCCAACTCTAACTGGAAGCCAGTGAGCAAGGGGGCTATTGATATAGGTCACAGAGGTCAGCCTCCTGGGGAAGGGGGTGGGTGGAAAAGGGAGATAGAGGATCTGGGGGGCAAACAGAAAATATTTAGTACAACTTCCTGCCTAGACATGTTACTTTCCTCTCTGGTTCTCAGTTTTGTTCATCAGTAAAATGGGGAAATCACTCTACCTACTGTGTTTTGAGAATGGAATGAAATAATGTGGGTAAAATGTTTTGAAAAACCCCAAAGCGTTTTTGTGAATGTTGAGCATGAAGCTGCTGAGTAGCTGCTACGTTTCAAGGAAGAAAATGTCATAGTGACCAGAGTAAATTCCTTGCTTCCAAGTTGGTTTACCAGCCCTTTAAAAAAAAATTTTGTGTTTTATATTGGAGAATAGCTGATTAACAATGTTGTGTTAGTTTTAATTGTACAGAAAAGTGATTCAGTTACACATATACATGTATGTATTCTTTTTTGAATTCTTTTCCCATTTAGGTTATTACAGAATATTGAGCAGAGTTCTCTGTGCTATATAGTAGGTCCTTGTTGGTTATCTATTTTAAATGCAGCAGTGTGTACATGTCAATCTCAAACTCCCAATCTATCCCTCCACCCTTCCCCCTGGTAACCGTAAGTTCGTCTCTAAGTCTGTGAGTCTGTTTCTATTTTGTAAATAAGATCATTTGTATAATTCTTTTTTGATTCCGCATATGTGATATCATATGATATTTGTCTTTCTCTGTCTGACTTACTTCACTTAGTATGATCATCTCCAGGTCCAACCCAGTTGCTGCAAATGGCATTGTTTCATTCTTTTTAATGGCACCAGCCCTTCTTGAGACCCTACTAAATATATAGCCCACACCTGAGGCTGAACATGGGAAAGATGGGTGCGCTATAAAAAAAGGTGATGACAGATACAAGGCATAGCCACTTCTCCCTCAAAAGCCTGTACTATAGTTAGAAAGATATGAAGGTGTGTGTTCATGTGTGTATACTCCTTTATCTACATATGAAATGTATAGAATAGAAAGACAGGATGATACTATGTCTATCACGTGAATACACACACATGCACAAAATAATACAGTCACTTATGCAAAATGAAGCAATACAGTTAGGAATGATTAGAGCTGGTTAGGGACAGTCAGGAAGGTATTCAGAAGAATGGAGTTTGAGTTGGAAACTGGATCTTGAGGTGCCAGCCTTTGGCCTGTCCAGGTTGGTGAGTTATTATTCTCCTTCCATGTTTAGAAATAGACCTTTTCAAAAAGAGGATGAAATATTTGAGTCCTTTCAACTTACATCTTTGTTTCCTCTTTTTATCTCCAATGTCAGGCATGGTATTCTGAAGGTCCTCAAGAAATGTTTGTTAACTGAACCAGTAAAAAAGATCTGGCACTTGTGCTGTTTTATTAAGTGAGAGAAGAGAATATATATGATAACAGTGTCTCTTTTCAGCACTGGTCTCTATGAGAATTCTTCCAAGGGTGTTTAAAAAAAACCACTGCATGCAAAAAGAAGCCACAGTGAGTGAGCTTAGCATATGCGTTTGATAAGTGATTTGCATATGATTACTGTGTGCATAGATTGCAATCTTGGAAATTTCCAGACAGAAAATGACTGCTCTCTGGGAGATGTTTAGTTTATTAAGAGCCTGTGACATGCCAGACATGTTTCTCTTCTTCATTTCTGGGACTCAGTAGAAAGAGATGAGTAAGGGTGGTGATAGTCTCCTCAAATAATTGTCAGGTTATTGCAAAGCTTAAAAACAGTGGTTAGCCCTCAAGCACTTGTCCCATAAATGTTACTAGTCAAGGACTCAGGATGTAGCAATGTGACAGAGTGTTAAAGTAACATTATACAAACTTCTTTGAGCAAATATCAATGGAAATGATACTGGTGTGGGACTGCTCAGAAACACTGCTATGAACTCAGAAATCACTGGCTCTGAGCCCATGGGGCACAACCCAGAGAACAGAGCCCTGGAGCCATGCCAAGGCTTCTTGAGCTTTGAGATGTGTCTGTAGCAGGTAGGAGCTCTTGAAACAGGCTGAATATTGTGGAATAAAAGCACAGCCTGCCCTTCCTATCATCTCCCTGAAGAAGAAAGAGGAGAACATCACCCACTCAGAAGCTTGAGGGCCACAGAGGATGTTTGTTTCAACCCCTGCTTTCCCCCAGGCTCAGGGCTGCGGGGGTGTGAGGCTGGTGTCAGGCTTCCGATGACCAAAGAACCACTTGTGCCACACCTCAACCTAAACACAAGACTGCCAAGCCCTGGTAAAGGACCACAAATGATGAGGAGTATATATGCCTAGGTGGGCCCTGTCTGTTGAATTTTTTTTCCATTTATTTTTATTGAGGTAAAACACACATAAGATAGAATTAACCATTTTAAATTGTACAGTTCAGTGGCTTTTCGTACATTCACATGCTGTGTAACCATCACCACAATCTAGTTTCAAGACATTTTCAACATCCTAAAAAAACACCCCATGCCCATTAAGCTGTCATTCCCCATTTCCCCCTTTGCCCAGTCCCTGATAACTGCCAATCTGGGTTTGGTCTCTATGGAGTTATCTATTCTGGATATTTCATATAAATGGAATCCACAATATGTGGCCTTTTATGTCTGGCTTCTTGTTCACTTAGCATAAAGTTTTCGAGGGTCATCCATGGTGTGGCATATATCAGTACCTCATTCATTTTTATGGCTAAATAATATTCCATTGTATGAAGATACCATATTGTGTTTATCCACTCATCAGCTGATGGAAATTTGGGTTGTTATTACCTTTTGGCTATTGTGAATAATGCTGCTATGAAATTCGTGTACCAGGTTTTTTTTGAATACCTATTTTCAGTTTTAGGGGGCTATATACCTAGCAGTAGAAATGCTTGCTGAGCAATATGATAATTCTGTGTTTAGCTTATTGAGGAAACAGCAAACTGTTTTCCATAGCAGCAGCACCATTTTATATTCCCACCAGCAGTGTAGGAGGGTTCCAGTTTCTCCACATCTTCACCAACACTTATTTCCCATTTAAAGAAAGGGCTTTAGCCATCTTAGTGTGTGGTTCTGATTTGCATTTCCGTAGTGACTCATAATACTGGGCATCTTTTCATTCCCGGTTTCGTTTTAACTCAATGGAAATAGTCTAAAGCTATAAGTTTCTGCCCTTGAGGGGATCTGTAGTATAATGTAGATGGTAAACTCTCATGTGTAGATTTGTTTAGCTATCTTTGAGTCATGTGGAGTAGGCTACTATGGATGAGTTGTAAGGTCTTTCCAGATATGACCATTATCTTTAGCAGAGCTAGAGATTTCTTCATTTCCACTTCTCTGTAGTTTCCTGCCTCTGTGTTTTAATAACTGGATCTTACCATTCCTCTGTGAGTCCTCAAATGCAATCTGCAATTGCACTGATTTTGAGTTGTTGTAACTGGTCTTGAGTATTCTGAGATTGGGACATATTTTTTTAAATTTTTATTTTATATCGGAGCATAGTTGATTAACAGTGTTGTGTTAGTTTCAGGTGTACAGCAAAGTGATTCAGTTACACATATACATGTATCTATTCTTTTAAAAATTTATTTCCCATTTAGGTTATTACAGAATATTGAGCGGAGTTCCCCATGCTATATAGTAGGTCCTTGTTGGTTATCTATTTTAAATATAGTAGTGTGTACATGTCAATCGAGACTGGGACATACTAAGAATATATAGTGAGATCACATTCCTCCTTCTTATTTGGGTATTATTTGTTCAACAGAAATGTTCTCTTCTTCCTAGTAGGACTGCAGATAAATACAGGATATCCTGTTTTGTTTTATAATTTACCTGAATCTGGCAACTCTACTTACTGGGCACTTAGTTGGACTACACTTCTCAGTGTTCCTTGCACTTGGGGGTGGCCATGGGACTGAGTTCTACCAGTGTAATGTTTGTAGAAGTGATGTGCCATTTCTAGGACCAGCCCATAAAAACCTCCCATGTGTGCTCCTGCATGATTTTTCCTTTTTGTAATTGGCTAGAATGGAGAAAACTTCTAGGGTGACTTTGGAAACTGCATGTTGAATTTAGGAGAGCTACTGTTAGACTGACTGCATAGAGGAAGACCACCCCATAACTTATTCACTTTTCTGCACTATGTGAGCAAAAAATAAATTTTTATTGTATTTGGACTATTATGCATTTTGGGATCTATTATATTTGTTATATGAATAGTTTACTTAACCAATAAATATATGCAGGGGATTAAGTAATTTTATTGGTGACTAAATTGCTAGAGAAAGAGAGAACTTAGTATGGAACAGCTAACTGAATAATATGGGAATTATTTATAACTTCCAAAAGCAGTGCCATAAAAGTGTGCCAGTAGGCTCTTGCTGTGTAATCATTGACTCTAGAACAGTGGCTTAAGAGAACAAGTCATTTTATTATCTCTCAGGTTCTGTGGGTCAGGAATTTGGGAAGGGCTCAGCTGATCAGGATATTATTTATACTGGAGTTCAATTCAATCGGTATTTAATGTGGAAACTCATCTTATGGAAGCCATGATTTGTGCTGTGGAGGGAAGTCAGAAAAGTAGATGGCATGATTCTGACCATCAGGAAGCTTGCAATACTATCAGACTTGCCCACATGGATAGGTACAAAATAATATAGAACGCCTAATTAACGTGTTAAAAATCATTCATTCAGCAAATTCTTGGGGGGCAGAGTCAAGATGGCATACTAGGAGGACACGGAATTGGCGTCTCCTCAAAACTAGGGCACCTACCATGCACCAATGTGAGACCGCGGACATCTAAGGGGACGGGAGGAACCCCCAGCGACTGGGTAGGATGTGGGGCGTGGGGGGAATGAAGGGGGAGGAGAAGTGGAGGTGGGACAGGACTGGTGCCCCTGAGGGGCAGCTGGGGGAGGGGAACGGATCCCACAGCCCGAAGGGGGAAATTGGGGAACCATTGGGAGGGCAGAGGATCAAAAGGGAGTGTGGCCAGGTTTCCCCTGCCCACTTGGGCCCCTGGAGCCTGCTGAGATCCCGGGCCTGATCCTCTGCCCACCTAGGCCCCCTCCAGCCACGTGGGTCCTGAGGGAGTGGGAAGGAGGGAAGGGGGAGCAAAAGTAAAGGCCGGACCTCCGGGACCCGGACCCCTGAGGGGTGGCTGGGGGAGGGGAGGAGTTCCTACACCCAGCGGGACCCACCCATGGTTAGGGGTCAAGAGGCAACACGGGAGACCCTGGGGGAGATGGTGGGGGAGGGGTGCGAAGGAACGGAAGGGAATGCGGCCAGCACTTTCCCTGTCTACATAGGCACCGGGGAGCCTGTTTGGCTCCAGGGCCTAATCCTCTGCCCTCGGAGCCTCCCTCCTGCCTGGCAGAGCCCAAGCCCCGCCCCTACACCCCCACCCAGGGCCCTACCTCCAAACTCCGGAACTCCACACTCCAGAGGCCCTCCTTTCCATGTGCTGCCTCTCCCCTTCCTCACAGGTCCTAAGTAGAGGCCCCGCCCCACACTTGAACGTCACCACCCCACCTGCCTAGATCCTGCCCCACGCTAAATCCGTCCCTGCCCAAGTTCCACCCCCACCTAAACTCTGCCCCCATAACTAAGGCTTTTTTTTTTTTTTCCTCTTTTAGATTGGGGTTCTGTTTTACCTTGTTGATTCATTGTTGATTCTTTTAGATTTTTATTTTTCCTAATCTTTTATTTTTCTAGTTTTATTTTATTCTTTATACTTTGTTATTGTTCTCTACTTTTGGTTTCCTCCCCCGCCCCCCCCCCTTTTTATTCTTTATTCTGTTGTGTTTTATTTTACCTTGTTGCAGTTGTTTCAATTATAGTTTTATTTTTCCTAATATATTTCTTATCTTTCTAATTTTATTTTGTTTTTTATTTGACATTGTACTGCTCCTTTTTTTCCTTACTTCCTTCCTTTTTTATTTTTCACTGCGCCACAAAGCTTGTGGGGTCTTGGTTCCCAGGATGGAGGTTGGGCCCGAGCTCCTGTGGTGGGAACTCCAAGTCCAAACTGCTGGACTAACAGAGAACCTCAGACCCCAGGGAATATCAATCGAAGTGAGGTCTCCTGGAGGTTCTCATCTCGGCACCAAACCCAGCTCTATCCACTGCCTGCAAACTCCAGTGCTGGACATCTCAGGCCAAACAACCAGTAAGACAGGAATACAGCACCACCCATCCAAAAAAAAAAATGAAATGACAAAAAAATGTCACAGATGAAGAAGCAAGGTAAAAAACTACATGACCAAATAAATGAACATGAAATAGGCAACCTACCTGAAAAAGAATTCAGAGTAATGATAGTAAAGATGATCCAAAATCTCAGAAACAGAATAGAGAAAATACAAGAAACATTTAACAAGGATCTAGAAGAACCAAAGAGCAAACAAACAGTGTTGAACAACACAATTAGTGAAATTAAAAATAGTCTAGAACGAATCAATAATAGAATAAATGAGGCAGAAGAACGGATAAGTGATGTGGAAGATAAAATGGTGGAATAACTGCCGGAGAGCACAATAAAGAAAAAAGCTTGAAAAGAATTGAGGACAGTCTCAGAGACCCCTGGGACAACATTAAACGCACCAACATTCGAATTATAGGGGTCCCAGAAGAAGAAGAGAAAAAGAAAGGGTCTGAGAAAATATTTGAGGAGATTAGAGTCAAACTTCCCTAACGTGGAAAAGAAAATAATCAAGTCCAGGAAGCACAGAGAGTACCATACGAGATAAACCCAAAGAGAAACATGCAAAGACACATATTAATCAAACTATCAAAAATTAAATACAAAGAAAAAATATTAAAAGCAGCAAGGGAAAAGCAACAAATAACATACAAGGGAATCCCCATAAGGTTAACGACTGATCTTTCAGCAGAAACTCTGCAAGCCAGAAGGGAGTGGCAGGACATATTTAAAGTGATGAAAGGGAAAAACCTACACCCAAGATTACTCTACCCAGCAAGGATCTCATTCAGATTCGACAGAGAAATTAAAACCTTTACAGAAAAGCAAAAGCTAAGAGAATTCAGCATCACCAAACCAGCTTTACAACAAATGCTAAAGGAGCTTCTTTAGGCAGGAAACACAAGAGAAGGAAAAGATCTACGAAAACAATTAAGAAAATGGTAATAGGAACATACATATCAATAATTACCTTAAATGTAAGTGGATTGAATGCTCCAACCAAAAGACATAGACTGGCTGAATGGATACAAAAACAAGACCTGTATATATGCTATCTACAAGAGACCCACTTCAGACCTAGGGACACATACAGATTGAAAGTGAGGGGATGGAAAAAGATATTCCATGCAAATGGAAATCAAAAGAAAGCTGGAGTAGCAATTCTTAAATCAGACAAAATGGACTTTAAAATAAAGACTATTACAAGAGACAAAGGAAACGACATAGTGATCAAGGGATCAATCCAAGAAGAAGATATAACAATTGTAAATATTTATGCACCCAACATAGGAGCACCTCAGTACATAAGCAAATGCTAACAGCCATAAAAGGGGAAACAGACAGTAACACAATCATAGTAGGGGACTTTAACACCCCACTTTCACCAATGGACAGATCATCCAAACAGAAAATTAATAAGGAAACACAAGCTTTAAATGACACATTAAACAAGATGGACTTAATTGATATTTATAGGACATTCCATCCCAAAACAACAGAATACACTTTAAGTGCTCATGGAACATTCTCCAGGATAGACTGTACCTTGGGTCACAAATCAAGCTATGGTAAATTTAAGAAAATTGAAATCATTTCAAGTATCTTTTCCAACCACAATGCTATGAGACTAGATATCAATTACAGGAAAAAATCTGTAAAAAATACAAACACATGGATGCTGAACAATACGCTACTAAATAACCAAGAGATCACTGAAGGAATCAAAGAGGAAATCAAAAAATACCTAGAAACAAATGAGGATGAAAACACAACAATCCAAAACACAACAATCCAAAACCTATGGGATGCAGCAAAAGCAGTTCTAAGAGGGAGGTTTATAGTAACATAATCCTACCTCAAGAAACAAGAAAAATCTCAAATAAACAACCTAACCTGACACCTAAAGCAATTAGAGAAAGAAAAACAAAAAAACCCCAAAGCTAGCAGAAGGAAAGAAATCATAAAGATCAGATCAGAAATAAATGAAAAAGA
Organism: Balaenoptera ricei; assembly: GCF_028023285.1. NCBI lineage: Eukaryota > Metazoa > Chordata > Mammalia > Artiodactyla > Balaenopteridae > Balaenoptera > Balaenoptera ricei. Next base: position 133,858,624 of record NC_082639.1, read on the forward strand.
AATGAAGGAAACAATGCAAAGATGAATAAAACCTAAGGGCTAGTTCTTTGACAAGATAAACAAAATTGATAAACCATTAGCCAAACTCATCAAGAAAAAAAGGGAGAAGACTCAAATTAACAGACTTAGAAATGAAAAAGAAGTAACAACTGACATTGCAGAAATACAAAGGATCATGAGAGATTACTACAGGCAACTATATGCCAATAAAATGGGCAACCTGGAAGAAATGGACAGATTCTTAGAAAAGCACAACCTTCCAAGACTGACCGAGGAAGAAATAGAAAATATAAACAGACCAATCACAAGCACTGAAATTGAAACTGTGATTAAAAATCTTCCAACAAACAAAAGCCCAGGACCAGATGGCTTCACGGGAGAATTCTATCAAACATTTAGGAAGAGCTAACACCTATCCTTCTCAAACTCTTCCAAAATATAGCAGAGGGAGGATCACTCCCAAACTCATTCTATGAGGCCACCATCACCCTGATACCAAAACCAGACAAAGATGTCACAAAAAAAAACTACAGGCCAATATCTCTGATGAACATAGATGCAAAAATCCTCAACAAAATACTAGCAAATAGAATCCAACAGCACATTAAAAGGATCATATACCATGATCAAATGGAGTTTATCCCAGGAATGCAAAGATTCTTCAGTATACACAAATCAATCAATGTGATACACCATATTAACAAATTGAAGGATAAAAACCATATGATAATCTCAATAGATGCAGAAAAAACTTTTGACAAAATTCAACACCCATTTATGATAAAAACTCTCCAGAAAGTAGGCATAGAGAGAACCTACCTCAACATAATAAAGGCCATATATGACAAACCCAACAGCCAATGTCATTCTCAATGGTGAAAAACTGAAGCCATTTCCTCTAAGATCAGGAATAAGACAAGGTTGCCCCCTCTTGCCACTATTATTCAACACAGTTTTGGAAGTTTTAGCTTTGGCAATCGGAGAAGAAGAAATAGAAGATATCCAAATTGGAAAAGAAGAAGTAACACTCTCACTGTTCGCAAATGACGTGATACTATACATAGAGAATCCTAAAGATGCTACCAGAAATGTACTAGAGCCAATCAATGAATTTCGTAGAGTAGCAGGATACAAAATTAATGCACAGAATTCTCTTGCATTTCTATACACTAATGATGAAAAATCTGAAAGAGAAATTAAGGGAACACTCCCATTTACCACTGCAACAAAAAGAATAAAATACCTAGGAGTAAACCTACCTAGGGAGACAAAAGACCTGTTTGCAGAAAACTATAAGACACTGATGAAAGAAATTAAAGATGATACAAATAGATGGAGAGATATACCATGTTCTTGGATTGGAAGAATCAACACTGTGAAAATGACTATACTACCCAAAGTAATCTACAGATTCAGTGCAATCCCTATCAAACTACCAATGGCATTTTTCACAGAACTAGAACAAAAAATTTCACAATTTGTATGGAAACACAAAAGACCCCAAAAGTCAAAGCAATCTTAAGAAAGAGAAATGGAGCTGGAGGAATCAGGCTCCCTGATCAGACTATACTACAAAGCTACAGTAATCAAGATAGTATGGTACTGGTGCAAAGACAGAAATGTAGATCAATGGAACAGGATAGAAAGCCCAGAGGTAAACCCACGCACATATCATCACCTTATCTTTGATAAAGGAGGCAAGTGTATACAATGGAGAAAAGACAGCCTCTTCAGTAAGTGGTGCTGGGAAAACTGGTCAACTACATGTAAAAGAATGAAATTTAAAAAAAAAAAAAGAAATTAGAATACTCCCTAATACCATACAGAAAATAAACTCAAAATGGATTAAAGACTTAAATGTAAGGCCAGACACTATAAAACTCTTAGAGGAAAATATAAGCAGAACACTCTATGACATAAATCACAGCAAGATCCTTTTTGACCCATCTCCTAGAGAAATGGTAATTAAAAAAAAATAAACAAATAGGACCTAATGAAACTTCAAAGCTTTTGCACAGCAAAGGAAACCATAAGACGAAAAGACAACCCTCAGAATGGGAGAAAATCTTTGCAAATGAAGCAATTGACAAAGGATTAATCTCCAAAATATATAAGCAGCTCAATTATCAAAACAAACAACCCAATTCAAAAATGGGCAGAAGATCTAAATAGATATTTCTCCAAAGAAGATATACAGATTGCCAACAAACACATGAAAGGATGCTCAACATCTCTAATCATTAGAGAAATGCAAATCAAAACTACAATGAGGTATCACTTCACACCACTCAGAATGGCCATCATCAAAAAGTCTATAAACAATAAATCCCAGAGAGGGTGTGGAGAAAAGGGAACACTCTTGCACTGTTGGTGTGAATGTAAATTGATACAGCCACTATGGAAAACAGTATGGAGGTTCCTTAAAAAACTAAAAATAGAAGTACTGTACCACCCAGCAATCCCACTACTGGGCATATACCCTGAGAAAACCATAATTCAAAAAGAGTCATGTACCACAATGTTCATTGTAGCACTATTTACAATAGCCAGGACATGGAAGCAACCTAAGTGCCCATTGACAGATGATGGATAAAGAAGATGTGGCACATATATTCGATGGAATATTACTCAGCCATAAAAAGAAATGAAATTGAGTTATTTGTAGTGAGGTGGATGGACCTAGAGTCTGTCATACAGAGTGAAGTAAGTCAGAAAGAGAAAAACAAATACTGTATGGTGAGGCACATATATGGAATCTAAAAAGAAAAAAAGGTTCTGATGAACCTAGGGGCAGGGCAGGAATAAAGATGCAGACGTAGAGAATGGACTTGAGGACACGGGGAGGGGGGAGGGTAAGCTGGGACGAAGTGAGAGAGTAGCATTAACATATATATACGCTACCAAATGTAAAATAGATAGCTAGTGGGAAGCAGCCGCATAGCACAGGGACATGAGCTCTGTGCTTTGAGACCACCTAGGGGGGTGGGATAGGGAGCGTGGGAGGGAGACGCAAGAGGGAGGAGATATGGGGATATACATATGCATATAGCTGATTCACTTTGTTGTACAGCAGAAACTAACACAACACTGTAAAGCAATTATACTGCAATACAGATGTTAAAAAAATACTTAAGCATCTACTAAGCACAAGGCACTCTACTAGGAACTGGGTATATAACTGTGAACAAGATAGACAAATTCCTTTCTTCATGGAGCTTACTTTCAGCTGTGTGTGTGTGTAAAACAGCTAACAAACAACTTAAAAAGTTAGTTATGTAGGATATTAGAAGATACATGCGATGGAGAAAAATAAAAGAGGAAAGAATAGAAATTGTCTGTGAGGGAGTATAATTTTAGGTGCAATGGTCAGGTAAAGTAACATTTGAGCGCAGACTTAGAAAGAAGTGAGAGGATGAGCCTCGGGACCATTTGAATTAAGAGTGTTTCAAGCAGAGGGAAGAGCAAGTGAAAACCCCCACAAAGGAATGTTTTGGGTGTTTTCAAGGAGCAGCCAGGAAGTCTGTGGCTGTAGCAAAGTGGGTGAAGGGGATAGTTGGAGATAAAGGCAGCGGGGAAGCGGGATGGGGGTTGGGGATCAGTAACAAAGGGCCTTTTAGTATGAGTAAGATGGGAAACGGGTGGAGAGGTTTTTGACTAAAGGGGTGACATGATGGGATTTATGTTTAAAAAGCATCACTTTGGCTGCTACATTGGGAATAAGTAGGAGGGTCAGGATAGAAGTAAGGAGGCCAGATAGGAAGCTGTTGTAATAATCTAGGTACTAGATGGTGGTGGCTTAGACCAGGGTGTAACAGCAAAGACGGTGAGAAGTAGTCAGGTTCTAGATCTATTTTGAAGGTAGAGCCAATAGGATTTCTTGATGGACTGATTATATGGTGTGAGAGAAAGACAGAAGTCAAGAATAACCATGATTTTTTGGTGTACTCAGCTGGAAGGAGGGAGCTGCCACTAACTGAAATAGGTAAGAAAAAAATAATTATATGCTGATGGAATGATCCAATAGAGAACTTAATGATGCAGTAAAGAAGAGAGAATCGTTGTAACTGAATAAAAGAGTAGAATCTAGTGTGTATGTGGAGATTCTGTCTTAGGAGTTTCAATAGTCCATCTATTAAAAAAAAAAAAAAAGTAGGGAAGGCAGAATATATGGCCGAGAAATAGTATATAATTCATCATTTGAGAATGAGGGTGAGAAGAGACCTGGAGGTCTGAGGAGAAAGGAGAAAATATGAAGTTGTCATCTAGGAGAGTGAGAGAGTGAATGGACTATGGAAAGGCAATAGGATTGCCAGGTCTATTTGAGGTTCAGTGATATTAACTTAAAGTGGTTCCTTATCAACATGATGGTGCTTTTTTTTTTTCTAGCCACATTCTGCTTCTCAGGTGCAGGCACAGAATAGGAGGAGAGTTGGATTTTCCCAGGGCTGGGTTTTGCTATGTGTTATAAATTGAGAGAGAAGCAAGAGGGTGGAGGGCATAAGTAAGATAGTGTTTATAATGACAAATCACAGCATTTAAACAGGATGAGGGAAGTGAGGACATGATGGGGTGAGGAACAGTGAACAGATGGTAGAATTAATTGATTGTAGGCCCTAGTGGGGCTGACAGATTATTGCAGGTAGATACTATAGAGAGTGACCTGGAAAGAGAAGTGGATGGAGGTCTGACTGTGGGATGTTTGAATCTGAGATTATGGGTGACTGTAGATTTTGGTAATGATAAGGACTAGGGGTTGGCCCAGGGGAGATGGACTGAGATAGAATAGAAGACAAAATCATTGGAGGGGGGAGGATGGAAGAACAAAGAGAACAGTGTTGAAAGTATCATCAACATGGAACTGAAATTACTGAGAATTAAGACAAGCATGTTGTTAGAGTGGCAGTGGCAGTGGCCTTGAAACAGGGAGAATGACCAAGAAGTTGGTAGATGTCTACAGCAAGGTGGGGGGTGATAATATACTGAGATATAGATTCAAAACTGGAAAATTTTAGGGAAAGGGAAAGAGAATGATTTAGAAACAGCAATGAGGAGCACGGAGTATACCTACCTCACTTTTAGTCTTAAGAATTTAGGACACATGAAGGAGACAACAGCTACCACTAGAGACTACTCCAGTAGTCTGCAGACAGGGTCCTCAAGGAAGAACCAGGTTTCTGTTAGTAACTTTGGAGAAAAGTTGAGGATAGAAGAGAATTTACTGCTAATAGACTGTGGGGTGCAGAGGGCACAGTGGAGGGGGTTCAGCAGTAGGGGGGAAATGGAGATAGGAGAGATGACCAGACTGATGAAAATAACAGGCCCCATATTTAATGCAGAGATTATTAATGATAGTATGAGAAAGTTCTTTCCCTTGTCTGCTTCTGACTGACTGTTTCCATGAACTAGGGCTCTGCCTGCAGCAGGTAGTGTGTGTCCTAGTTCTCTCCTGTCTAAAATGGATCTAACTTTTGGAACAGAGAGGAGAAGCAGATAATAAAAGAGCCCTCAGCCAACAAGGCAAGATTAGACATAACTGTCCATCAACTCTCTAACTGATTGCCCTAAAAGAGACCTCTCTGATTTTCTTGTTCTGTTTGGATCAAGACATCTGGATAGGACAGAAAAATCTTTGAAGAGCCCATCCCGGTTGCATGAAAGACTTGGCAATGGGAAATTTTTCCATTCCATTGCGGTGTCTAGCCCCTTTGGATTGTGAGAGAAATTGTGTCAGTGGATGGAGGACCAACACTGCAGCCAGATCCTTCTCTAACTAGCCACTGTTGAAAATTGATTTTAAAAGGACAAAGAAGGAAAAAAGAAAAAAATTGTATTAGTATAGGTGATAAATGGCTCATCTGAAACATATGCACACTCATTCACAGAAAGCATAATTGTTTTCTTGCTGCTGCCATGGCCTCCTTGGCAGAGCTGTTGTTTTGCAGATGTCAGCAGCCTGAAGGGACTCTCTCAGTGTGAGTGTGTGTGTGAAAAATTCCTGTCCTGCAGTAAGATATAAGTAGAGCATGCCCTAATGGAATCAGAGGCATTGTACACTGAGTTTGGGATTCAGTCTTCCCAGTTGAATTTTTATTTTTCAGAACATATTTCTTCAGCAATAAGGTGTTTTCTGGAAATTTTTACCAATAAAAAGAGATAAATTGCATAAAAGGGAGATGGGGTCAAAACTGCCTATTACCTTTTATGTGATTTTCTTTCTATTCTCTCAGCACATATCAGCCAGCATTTATACTCCTAAAATGTATGAGAGAATGGAAGAAAAGAGAAAAAAAAAATTTCCTCCAGCTACTCTAAAAGGAGAAGTTTTTGAAGGTCTTATAGGGCTGTACAGAGAAGATTTTATCCTAGTGACTGGTGCATGGAATAGTGAAGTGGTGGTAAAATCAAGGGTCTACTGTTTTGAAGCTTTTTTCAGGTTCAGCTCTGAGACCTCAGGGTACTGACTTCTCACAATGAGTTGCTCTTTGGCAGACTTGATACAGGACTAATTCTTAGATCTGCAAATGTTTTTCAAAGACAAATGAGGGTGCTAGCTGGGAAGGAGGGTCAGCAGGCTGAGGGAAACAGTGTAGAGTGGGAGTCCTGCTTGAATGGTCACCAAGGAAAGTAAAAAGGAGGCTTCCACAGGGAGTGGGAATTTTTGGAGATCCTTGGTTCCAGAGATACTGGGTTCCTTTGCCTAATTTTGACTGAGAATCTGAAAATTATACTTGTGTCATTGGCTACCTTGATTCTATTAATACTTAAAGCTCTTTTCAGCTATACATGGAGTACACAAAAGTTGTAAAGGAATTAAGCTTAATTGTAATTGCTCCATCAAAGTCAATCTTGGCTCACTTTTGCCACCTCTTAACTCGCTGCTTCCTGGATGTTCTTACCTATTTGTGAAAACTCATTTTGCTTTCCATTACTTTGTCATGCTTGATTCCTAGTGAATTGTTACTTTCACCTACACTTTCTGTTTGGTTATTTCTGGGCTCTTCCTAAGAATGAACTCTTCAACAATTCTTATTTACTAGATGAAAGAATCCTAAAATTGATGAGATCCATGAATAGTAAGATTCTTGAAGATATTTTCTCACATAGATCTTTATCACATAAATCATTTAAAAATTAGTTAATTAAAAACCTTTTGGTTATTAATAAAACATATTACAATCCCTGTGTAGGTTTGGGTAAGTATAAATAAAACGTCTAATAGTCATTTGGTACTGTGCAGTTTCTAGAATGTTTTAGTGTTCATTATTTATTTGATTTCACAACGGTTCTGTGCATTAAGAGGAATGGACATAATATACCCATTTTATAGGTGAAATTAAGGGCTAGGATAGTGAATCACACAGCCAGCAGGAACTTGAATCCCAGTCTGCTGACTTAAGGTCACGGCAGTTGAAATAATTTATGTAAAGATAAAACCTGCTTTTGGTCACAAACAATACTGTGCATTTTAAAATATTTATTTTTAAATTTTTTATACAATTTTATTTTATTTTATTTATTTTTTATTTTTTTTTTGGCTGCACCCTGCAGCATGTGGGATCTTCCCTGACCAGGGAACGAACCTGCGCCCCCTGCAGTGGAAGCACAGAGTCTTAACCACTGGACCACCAGGGAAGTCCCTATATAATTTTAAAGGTTACACTCCATTTACAGTTATTACAAAATATTGCCTATATTCCCTGTGTTGTACAATACACACCCAGTAGTTTAGGCCTCCCATTCTCCCACCTCCTATATTGCCCCTGTCCTCCTCCCTACTGGTAACCATTAGTTTGTTCTCTAGGTCTGTGAGTCTGCTTCTTTTTTGTTATGTTCACTAGTTTGTTGCACTTTTAAGATTCCACATATAAGTTTACCATGTATTTTTCAATCTCAATATTAGGTTGGCAAATGCAGGCACTATGTTTTCCTGGGTTCAAGGTTTTCCCACAGGGATCCATGTATGGCCCCTTGAAGCATATCAGAGAGCATCTCTGGTAGTTCTTAGCTGTGTGGCATTGGCCAAGCCTCCTAATCTCTCCAATTTCTGTTTCCTTGATGGAAGAGGGAATGGTGTTGCTATCTGACTGTTGGTTATTACTTCAAAGGTAGCTGTGTTGATCTAATGAAATAACTGATGTGAAAATGGTTTGAGGCTATAAAGCAGTAATAAAAGCTCTCAGTGTTATTCGTCACCACCGTCTTTGGCCAAAGGTCCAGGAGGGAGGGGGTTCAGTTGGGTGTCAAGTGTATGATCATGGATGTACTTTTCTGAGATTTATACTTCTCCTGTAAAATAAAAGAGAGGAGACCCGGTGAATCAGGCAAAGCTGTCTTAGGGCACTCTCACTGTGGTGTGTGTATGAGGTCCTCCCCATTCTTGTCCCCTTGCCCCAGTCCCAGACCCCACTTTCTAAGCTGGCACTGCTGTAATGTAATCTTTTCTAAGAGATAGTTGATAATGGCTTAAGGTAATTTTTTCTCTTTTCCAAGTGATGTTTTCCCATTAACATAATACTCAGAGATCCCATAAGAATAACTCTACATTGGCAGAATTGTAGAGTCATTACAAGCTTCTTGGGGAAGGGATTAGGTATATTTTTATTTTGGATTGTGGCTGACTATTACTTAGGTTGTCCCCAGACTGAGACTATCATACTTTGTATTACCATTTTCATGTATTACCATTGCATAAATGCCAGAGGCCATTTATTTTTATTGCAGTATAATATTAAGTGTACAGTTTAATGAGTATTGACAAACATATACAACTACATAACTACCACCACAGTCAAGACATAGTTTCCATGTGCCCTAGTCCCCCATCCCCATCCTCAGCTCCAGACTGCCTTCTGTCAATGCAGATTGTCTAGAATGTCATATAAATGTATTCATATGAGATGTAATATTCTATGTCTGGCTTGTTGATTCCATAGATTATGGCCTATGCTTTAAGTAAACAAAATTCAGTACATGTAACTACTTTCCTACAGCTGTGAATAGTCTGCCGTTTTGTGTACTGAATGAACTCTTGGCTAATGATAGTCCATGTGATCATGGTGGCCTGGGCATCTCACATTTTTGCTGTTTAAATCAGACAGAAATATTTCCCAGTTAAAAATCTTAGTTATAGTTAGCTAGTTATCCACTGCCATTGAGTGGCAAAGTTTTGGGGATAGGGAAGCTTGAGGACTCTCCTGCTTCTATTTGCAAAGGTCTTTTAACCTTACATTATGCAACACTTTTGTCTTTGATAAGCTGGTGTGTATGTAAACCAATTACGGGTCAATCAAATGGCATTTATTCAACTTTTAATTTTTTTAACTCTTCTTAACATTTTTAAAATTTACTTTTGGCTGCGTTGGGTCTTCGTTGCTGTGCGCGCGCTTCCTCTAGTTGCGGTGAGCGGGGGCTACTCTTCCTCGCGGTGCAGAGGCTTCTCATTGAGGTGGCTTCTCTTCTTGTGGAGCACGGGCTGTAGGCGCTTGGGCGTCAGTAGTTGTGCCTCTCGGGCTCTAGAGCACAGGCTCAGTAGTTGTGGCGCATGGGCTTAGTTGCTTCTCGGCACCCTGGACCAGGGATCGAACCCGTGTTCCCTGCATTGGCAGGCGGATTCTTAACCACTGGGCCGCCAGGGATAGTCCCTATTCATCTTTTTAAATTGTAAGAGTAATACATGCTCATTGTAGAAAATTTGAGAAATAAAAGGAAAAGGACAGTAATTTTTTCCCCATACTTTCTCATAGGGAATAACATTAAATTTCTGGGTATATTTCTTTCCAGTTCTTTTTCTTAGACGTGGCCTTTTCTGTAGATATGGTAATGTTTTATATAAAAGTTTGTACCCTGCTCTTTAAATTTAATATTTCATTCTTAGCATTTCTTTGTGTCATTAAAAAGTCTTCATAAACATTTTAAATGGCCATTTATAGCTTACCAAATAGATATTATTTTATTATAATTCTATATATATACATATATGTGTGTGTGTATATACATATATATACAGAGAGAGATTTACAATTCAATAAATGAGAATTAAGAAGCATTAGAGGGACCTTCACCTTTAAAAGGAGTCCTATGTGATATCTAACTTTAGTATATATGGATTATGTTTACAGGAGAACACAGTATTATACCTACTTGATAGAAAGAAGCACAAACTGGCTGTTAAATCAGACTTAAGTGATATAGAGAGTTCTCCTTAACCCTTCTCTCTTAATACTTTACACTTGCCTACTGTTATTTCTGCTCTGCATGTGTGTAGATTTATCCATGCTTCCATGAGACTACTGGTGAGTTTCCATCTGTCGGATCTCAAATTGACAGAAGTCATACGGAGTGGTGCTTCCAGAGTTATTTTGCTTCTGATGACAGCTGATGAAAAATATGGACAATAAAACTGGGAGTCTTTGCCCTCTCACCACCACCCTCCCCCCTACCCCAGACTAAAGGAGAGAAGCCCTGAGAGGCATAAGTGTCAACTACAATGGCTACAGTATTGAAAGTCTGTATATCTATATTGGATGTTCACAGGGTTTACAGAATTCAAAAGATGCCCACAGACAAGATGATTTGCAGTAAGATCTAGAGTCTATCCACGAGATAACCTTTAGAGAAAGAACTGAAGGCCTTGAATAGGTCTTAAATAGTACACAGAGTAAGAATATTGTTTAGGCAGTGATGCTTACAATGGACAACATGACAAATGCTTAAGTTTTTTTTAAAGATTTTTTGATGTGGACCATTTAAAAAAATTTTGCATTGAATTTATTACAATATTGCTTCAGTTTTATGTTTTGGTTCTTTGGCCCCTAAGGCATGTGGGATCTTAGCTCCCTGACGGAGAATCGAACCCGCACCCCCTGTACTGGAAGGCAAAGTCTTAACCACTGGACCGCCAGGAAAGTCCCATTGCTTAAGTTTTTATTCAGTTCTGCTTCATAAATATTTATTGACCACCAAGCTAGGCACTGTGAGAAATATATGGAATATGACTTTGCAGTAATCTGACTGGTTTTAAAAAAATGAATTCTTGAATCCATATATTCAAGTATGTGCTGTTCTTTGAGAGGTTAAACATTTTTCTAGGGATGTTCTTACCACTTCAAAATTTTCTAACTCCTCTCTTAGAGCTTTCCTTCAAGCCTGTAGCATATTTAAAAAAAAAAAAAATCTAACTATCCATATAATATGTGTATACCTGTGTATATAGATATATATTCTTAAAATTAGCCAAAAGTTATTCGGTGCTAAGTCCTATGAATGAGGTAGGAGATCAATGTGGATAACATTCTGTTCATCTAAAACGATGTGTGACTGAGTTTGAACTTTGGGGTAAGGTTCATCAATTTCAAAGGAGTTCCTCTGATATTGTATGAAGTGTGGAGGTATTGCAGTAAGTTTGTTGCTTCTCAAAATGACCCTGAAGGAAAACATTCATTTAAATAGAAGAACTCTGAAGTGTTTATAAAAAGTTCTAATTTCTTAGCTAGAGAGCCACGCCTAAAAAAGGCTGTTAACCTTTGCAATCTTCTGCCTTGCTAGGAAGATGGTGTGGAAACAAGTGTAATAGTTAGAGAGCAAGAGTTGGCATTAATTACTGGTGTTGAAATAGGGCTGAGATGATCGTGTGATACAGTCAGGAAGCTGGGGTGCCTGACGAGGCTCCCCTTTTCAGCTTTGCATTCACTCTCAAAGGTGTAGGTTGTCTTCCTGTCAAAATTTTCCCCCTGCTTTTTGCTTTCAAGTTTTCCCTTGTTAGTTGTTTTATCCAAAGTAATTTATGAGCAAATGGTGTCAAGTGTGTCTCTGTGTGTTTAATTTGTCTTGATTCCATGTTACTGTAGGATTGATTCTGGAAATGGGAAGTAAAGAAGGAAAGCAATTAACAAGACTAGTTCAGGATGATTTCTTGAAGGAGGTGGGTGGGACTGACTTTTCCTAAGTTCTAGAGAATCGAGATGACAGGCATTGCTTCAGTGCACATGAAATTCAAATTTATCTAAGGATGATACATTCTCTAATGCATGGTAGCACTGTCTCCTAGAGTGGAGTGCAAGATACTCGAGGCAAGGATGAGTGCTTCTGAATCTTTTATATTCCTCACAGCACATAGCCGAGTGCAGGACAGACTCATTAAGGCTCACCTCAAGAGTCACCTCTTTTCTGAAACTTCCATGACCCTCTCCAGACAGAACTGTTACTCTCAGATTTCTATCTCGTGTTCCTTTAAACAAACCCTGTGTCTTAGCTTGGGCTGCCATAACAAAATACCATAGGCTGGGTGGCTTAAACAACAGAAATCTATTTTCTCAAAATTCTGGAGGTTGGAAGTCCAAGATTAAGGTGCTGACTGATTCAGTTCCTGGTGAGGATCCTCTTCCTGGCTTGTAGATGGCTGTCTTCTCACTGTGTCCTCACATGGCAGAAAGAGAAAGAGAGCAAGCTCTCTAGTGTCTCCTCTTAGAAGGACACTGATCCTATTGGATCAAGGCTCCACTCTTATGACCTTATTTAATTTTACTTACTTCTTTACTCCAAATACAGCTACACTGGGGGTTAGGGCTTCAACATATGGATTTTGAGCAGACAATTCAGTCCATCGCACCCTTAGAACACTTATTACATTGTGTTGTAATAATTTATGTCTGTCTGCAATAGACTATGGTCGTCTTAGGTGCCAAGCACTGTGCTAGGCACTGAGAATCACAAAGATGGATCTTGCCTTCAAGGAGCTTGTCATTAGTTGTATTAGCTTTCTATGGCTGCTATAACAAATTACCACAAACATGGTGGTTCAAAACAACACAAATTTATTATCTTACAGTTCTGTTGGTTAAAAGTCCAACACTAGTCTCACTGGGCTAAAACCAAGGTGTTGGCAGGGCTGTGGTCCTTTTGGAGGCTCTCGGGGATAAGGATTATCTGTTTCCTGCCTTTTCCAGCTCCTTGAGGCTGCATTCCTTGGCTTGTGGTCCCCGCTTTCTCCATCTTCAAAGCCAGCAAAGTTGCATCTCTATAACTACTCTTCTGTAGTCATGTCTCCCTCTGACATAGCTGGTAAAGGTTCTCTTTTCTTAAACTGGGCCCATCCAGATAATCCAGCATAATCTCCCCATTCAAAGCTATTTAATTTAATCACATCTGTAAAGTCTCATTTGCCATGTCAGGTAAGATGTTCATAGGTTCTAGGGATTAGAATGTGGACATAATTTGGGGGGGGGCATTATTCTGCCTACTATGTTAGTGGAAGAGAAAGATGTAAATTAGAGACTCAATGCAACATGTCAAGTGCAATGTGAAGATCTATTCAGGGTGCCTATACATGAGAAGCATAGAAGGTGGCTGTTCAACCAATCACAGTAAAAATGAGGCACTGACAGCAAAAATGAGGAGGAGGAGATGGGTTCCAGGGAGGTAGAAAGGGCATGATTTGGGAACCAACTTGAGGTAGGGGATGAGGGAGAAAGAGAGAAAGGGAGTTAGAATGACTTCCAGATTCTGGACTGGGACTGGGTGGGACTCTTTGTAGCTGAGCCTCAGAAATTAACTAGAATGAGGACACAAGTATCTTAGGACTTCTCTCTGCTCCTCTCTTTCTGTATTTTTAAAATTTTCTCTCTCTGAAGACCAGCATCTTTTGCATCTCCCTTCTGTAGATGAAAACATTACTAACCATAGTTCCATAGTTCTCTCTTTCTCTCTCTGAATTCTGTAGTACTTGGAAAGGGCTCTGATTGATACAGCTTGAGTCAGTGTTCCCCTAGTGCATGAGGCTGTGGCCACGGCACAGTTAGTTGCCCTAATGCCATTTTATTGTCATGACTGCTCTGGCTTCAACCATATGGTAGATGGAGGAGTGATTCTTAGAAAAAGCAGACATTGCTGTCTGTTGAGCAGACATCCCACTTACCTTGGAGAAGATGATGTGTTCTGTTTTGTCTTTCTCTTCTTTTTTTTTTTTAAAGTTGAAGTATAATTTACAGTGAAATGCACAGATCTTAAATGTTTAGTTTGATGAGTTTTGGTAAATGTATACTCACACTCAAATCAAGATATAGAACGTTTCCATCACCTCCACAAGTCTCTCATGCCTCTAGCAGTCAATCCCCACTCCTCAAAGGGAACCACTGCTCTGACTTCTGTCACTGTAGAATAGTTTTGCCTGTTCCAGAACTTCACATAAGTGGAATCATACAATACGTACTTTGGCTTCTTTCATTCAACATGATACATCTGAGATTCAACTAAGTTGTCGCTGTATCAGAATCCACTCCTCTTTGTTGCTGAGAATCTATCATTGAATGCACATATCACACTTGTTTATTCATTCACCTTTTGATGGACATTTGGGTTCTTGGTTTTTTGGTTATAATGGACATTTTTATACAAGTATTTTTATGGTTGGAAATTTATAGCATTAAGTGTTGAGACTAGAAAAGATGAGTTCAGATTTGAATAAATTAAGTCAGAAGTGAGGATAAATTAATTCAGACAGTGAGGTCTAGGACCAACGGGAATATAGTCTAAGGCCCAGAAGAGAGAGGTGGGCTAGTTATTTAGATTCTGTAGTCCCTAGCCATTATGTGTAGTTAAAGCCATGGGAAGTCCTCAGGTAGACTAAAAGGTCCATGAATTAAATCCTGAGGAGTATCAGTATTTGAAAAGAGGATCCCTCTAAGGAGGCTAAGGGAAGCATGCATTTATCCTTTGTGTCGCCATCACAAGGCACAGGACCCAACGTACAGTCTCTTCTCAGTTCGCTAAATTTAAGAGAATGGGTGCAGAGTGCATGGTTATTGATAGAGCCTGTAGAAGGAGATTAGGAGGAGAAATGGCATGAGGAGTCGCAAAGGACAGAATGAGCTTGGTAGATTGAAGAGGAGTGGTGCGGGGTAAGCACGACGGACTCCACCTTTCTTTAGATGGGGCCGGGAGGACCAAGCCGTTAAAGTTGAACGATTAAGCAGGGTCAGACTACGCAGGGCCTGTAAATGGATGTCAGATTGAAGAATTTAGACTCCAAAAGGCCGGCTACCCCAGGAAGAGCCAGGGTTCTGGAGTGGGGCGTGAGAACGAGATATTTCCTTCTGGGAGGTGCACTCTGGAGGCGGTGCACTGGTTGGAGGCAGCCGAGGTGCTGCCGCTGGCGACAGTGCTGTCTTGTTACCGGCGGTAGGGCTTTCCACTGGACTTTGGCTTTGTAGCCACTGAAAGGGAACAGTGCCGCCGGCTGCTGCTGATTCTATGCCATTCCCTGACCAAGTGCTGTAACTCTGCTCCTGAGCCTTGAAATCAGACGACAGAGGCGGTGGCATCTGGCCGCAGCTGGGAGGCAGTGCGTGCGCGCCGCTCTGGGATGTCAGGCTGGGAATACTAGGGCAAAGCAGACGCCCAGCGCGCCGCGGGCGGGGCGGTCGCGGGGCCAGGCCACGCCCCCGCTCGCCTGCGCAGGCGCGCTTTGGGGCCGTTGCTGTCAGGAGCGCACTAGAGGCCGGACGGTGGCGGGATCCGACGTCTGACTGGACCCGGCTGACTGAACTGAGCGCGGCAGCGGCGGCGAGGGCTGCGCGGCCCCGGCTCCCCGCCAGGTCGCAGAGACTAGCAGGGTCTAGCGGGCAGCCGGCGGCGCAGGCACAATGGGGAACCGGGAGATGGAGGAGCTGATCCCTCTGGTGAACCGTCTGCAGGACGCCTTCTCCTCGTTGGGACAGAGCTGTCTGCTGGAGCTGCCGCAGATCGCCGTGGTGGGCGGCCAGAGTGCCGGCAAGAGCTCGGTGCTCGAGAACTTCGTGGGCAGGTGAGCGTGCAGGGCGCGGGGGTGGGGCGGTGGGGGTGGGGGCGACCCCACTCCGGGCCGTTCGAGCGTGGATGGCGGGAGCGCGAGGCTGGACCAGGAGCTGCGGCGGAACGCAGGGAAGAGCAGAGGTGTCTGTGAGGCGGGCGGGGTCGTCCCGGCTCCGGGCATCCTCTGTCCCTCCCCGCCTGGCGGCCCCCCTGTCTGCCTTTCATCCTGCTATACAAAGCCATTTCCTCCTGGTCCTCCGGTCTGGGAGTCGGGGGAGGGGTCCGCCCCGGCATCGACTTCCCCCGCCCGATGTGCGCCAGCCCCGGGCAGCCTGGGTGCGTCGCGCGCCCGGGAGCTTCGCAGTCCCCCTCTCTGTTTTCCCAGCTCAATATCCTCCTCCTTTTCTAGTCAGCCTCCCGGAGGCTCTCGGCAAGGCTGTGGGGTTTATTTCCCCGCCCCTCCCCCCCTCCCCCCTTGGAGATGCTTTCCTTCTCGCCCTGATTCTCGGCTCCTGTCAGCTGTCTACTGTTCGAGACAGTCGTCGCCTGCCCCTAGCAGGGGAGGCGGGGTGCGAGGAGAAAGAAATCGTTTGTTGTGGTGAGGCTTTAAGCCGCGACGCTTCCCCACCATTCTCCTCTCTAGAAGTCGAAGAATAAAAGGTGGTGTGTTCGCGTGTGCGCCTATTCACAGATCCAGGCATATGTCAGAGAAACCGAGGCACAGACTCTGAGGGGGTGGGGTGGACGTGGACTTGTGTTGTCCAGGTGCCATGTCATTCCTGCATCATCTCGGAAGGGATGAGCATCTTTCTCGCACTCTCTCTGCGCCCCCTCCCCCAGCATCATCTTCGGTTCCCTAAGCTTTTATTTGTCCTGCCAGCCTTCAAGTTAACACGCTGAATCTAAATTATAGTTACGGGTTTCGTAGTTACTCTTTAATTCAGAAAAAGCTAAAGAATTAATTTTTAAATTGGGAATCAGCATTTTTTCCATTGAGCAATTCATGAGAGATTAAGTTACCTTAACGGCCTTGCCTGAGCAGTGTAGACATTTGCTAAGAAAAGCCCATTAGAAAGCATTATGAAAGCCGAAATCTGTTTCCTAGCAGTAAACCAGGTAGAAACGTACAACGGCCGAGAGAGTGGGCCAGAGAGGGTACAATACAGAGATTGTACTTTACTCTTTTTATTTGGGATTCAGGAAGTTCCTGTTTTTTGTTTTTTTTTTTGTTTTTTTCTTCTCTTTTTGTTAGTGTTTGGTGATGTGTAAAATTTAGATATTCCCATATCTCCTTTGGGAATGCTAGTATCCATAAAGTGTATATTCTTTTCTCTCAGATGATACTCTTAGGGTTTTTTTTGTTTTTTGTTTTTCCTGTTGAACTAGAAAGCTAAGAAACCTAACTAAAAAAAGTAAAATTGCTGATAGTTGGCTGGTATCTTTGACTAAGTCACTTAATCACTTTGCTTGGTTTTATCATTAATTTGAGTGATGAGAATAGTGATGGTAAAGCATTTTGCCTACGTCATCATAGACTTATGGTGAAGTGATGGATGAATATGTGATTCAAAACATGTACACAGAACAGCCACATACTTAAGGGTTTTACACTCTTTGATTTATTGCCAATGAAATTCACTAAATTTAAAGTATCTATAGGGAAGGTGAGGTTTGATGACAACGTATTTTTGGGTTTTCAAACTCCCGAGCATTTAACAGGATGCCTTACTTGTCATTTAGCTACTTTTGTTTTTTAAACAAATACTTAAAGATTAAAATTGTAAGTAATTCAAATGCAGTGGCCATATTTTATGCATCTTTCATATATTTAGTTGAATGAGTCTGTTTTATAAATGCACTTTTTGTGGCAAGAGCTTTTGAAGCTAATGTCAATTTTATGCATGTATCTTAATTCTGTTCTTCAGATTTTCAAATCCTGAATATATTCATTAATGCTGTAATAAAATTGTAAACATTTTTCCTCACTAGCTATCCTCTTTTCAAATGAGAATTTTAAAAAATCTGGAAGAGTAAAATATTGTAGCTTGAACATTTTTTATGATAGCATGAAAAATAGGGATGTCATTTACCAGAATACATTAGTAATTTATTATACTTTTTAAAGCTTTACCAATAATTAATTACTGTAAGAATGTCAAGTCAAAGAAAAGGATGGACATAAGGGGAAAAACTCATTTAGTAAATATAGCAATGCTTTATTATCTGTAGAGATGACACCTGCCAGCAGAGCTTATATATTAGGAGAAAATTAATTAAAAAGGTCATTTGACTTTAATAAAGGTTTTGGTCATTGAATTATTGAGGAATCTAATTTCTAATTATAAACCAACCTTAGGGAAAAAGGAGTTCTCTAATTTGTTAGGAGATTCATCCTAGGTGGAAAAAACTACTCATATTCTACTATAACCTTTTATTTTTTTATTATCCAGAAATTTTCCAATAAAGATAAGGTTCTTTTCTTTAAGAATGAAACGTTCCTCTTTTACATGTAGCTGTTTTCATTTTAAGACTCTGACCTCTGTGCAGTTATTGAACGCAGTCATAAAATAAGGGGTCATTACTTGTGTAAATTAAGCATTTGCTCATCATTTAAGCTGGTCTTCAAAATAATGATGCATTTTCTCCTTAATATTTAACATTCCATGTTTAGTGGACTAAACAGCTCTTCTCCTCTCAGTTTGTTTGTTTATATTGATTTTTTTGACACCACTGAGTGAAGTTGGATGTGAATGTGTTACTTCATTTAACTGTAGCTCTAAAATCCAATTTTGGGGGTGACAAGTTTGAGATTATTATGAATAAAATGAATCATGAATGAACTACTTGTTTGTGATTTTTCTTGCTGAAGTGATGAATTTACATATTAGTGTAATATAGTGTGAGTAACCAGATTGTTCTTTTGCGTGTTCAGATGAGATATAATGCTCTCAGTGAGAGGCAGCTTAAGGTCTAATGAATAGAAGCTGAGACTCATGGTCTGAATATAGGGGTTCACTAGATGGCTTGGGGTCTGCCCATTGGTCTGGTTTGTGTACAGAAGAATTTATTCAACTACTTTTACACCACCCCCCCTTTATTTTTTTAACAGTGCAGTGAGATGTTGATGATGATAATGGTCAACATTTATGGAGTACTTGTTATGCATCAGGTACTATTCTAGATGCTTTTACATGGAAAATCTTATTGAATTCTCATAAACCCCTGAAGAGGAGGGTACTCTTAAGAGTTCTGTTTTATAGAAGAGGAAATTGAGATTTAGAGACTTTGAGTAACTTGCTGAAGGCAAATTTAACATAAAAACAGTGGAGCTAGGATTCAACTTGAGGTATCTGGGCTCTATACTTGTGCTCTAAAACCTCTGTGCTGTATTGAACCCCCTCCATATTGAGATTTACCAGTTCCTCTGATAAATATTTTTAACTTTTTTCTTTGATCACACTTAAAATCACCACCTAAAATAATAAGAAACTGCTATGTTAATAATTTCATTCATATTTATTTATGTATGTCTATCTTGCCTCATTTCACGGAGGATTTGAGGCAACCCCTTAGGCAGAAGCAACATTAGTTAAAAGATAAGTTTTTTTCTTTACTATATTAGACATTCTTGAAGGGAGCTCTAGGATATAACTGGGTTATTTATTTAAGTGTGTGTTGATAGGGAATATAACTTGTTTATAGAGGTGTTAAGTGAGAACTGTACTAGTTGCTAAGGTGTAAATGTTTTTTAATGACATACTTGTTAGAAACATTAGTTCTTCAATGCTTATTATATAGGCAGAGGATTCACATTATTTTCTTCTAGCCTAAATGGTAAATAGACTTTCAATTTTGCACAAGTAGAATAGGTTTTTTGACTAACGGGGTCAAATAAAGGATAAAGTAACTATGTTGAGGGGAGTACATTTCAATGTGGAAATGTCATATAAGGTTTATTTACTTAGTTGTGAGGTTTCTGAAGATGGGTATGTTGATTATCAAATTAGAGTCGTTTCGCAGGAGAACCTTAAAAGTGAGCCATTTGATGCTATTGTTGAATGGACGTGACCAGATAATTTTTCAAAAATCCAAAGTCATTTATATGTCTTAGATGGATACTAATTTATTCTTAAATCCTTTGACTGATTTCAAGAGAGTATTAAAAATTGAGGAGGTAAGAGTTCTCTAATTGCAAATAAGATTAGGCACAGAGCATGCATATTAGTAAACTTCTTAATTCAGAAATAGGTTTGTATTGAGGGAAAAGATTTTTAAAAATATGCAAGCATCTGAATTAGTGAATATTTTTCAACAAATGACTTCCAAATATTAAAGTTATTAGATAAATGGGTGCTAACAATTAAAATGTGATAATTGTTGAAAATCATACTTCATGGTTCTCAAGGGTCTATTTAACTGAAGTGTCAGAAACATAAACTTTGTTTCATCCAACAATGAATTGCTAAAACCTGAAATTACAAAGATATTTTTGCTGAATTCACATTATGTAATATACTTTTAGGTTATCACAAATTCAATTGGTAGGATTTAATTATAACAATCAACTTAATTATTAATAATTCGTTAGAAGCAATATACCTAGGTGAACTGGACTTCATAGGATATCTCTGTTTTGAAATTTACTTATGATTAAGAGATATCAAAAAAATGCACTCCATTAACTTCTTTAAGAATGAAGTTGGGCAGGCATCATCCAAAACTTTGGAGGAATGGAAACTTAGTAGTTAGCTATTCTAGAAGGTAGGCTATTGGGTTCTTTACCAATGGGACATATATTTAGTATATTAATGTTTGTCTTAGGTAGTAAGTACTTGGTGCTAGGGCTAATAAGTGCAGTTAAATTATGCTGTTTTACTTATTATGACTAATTTTAAGAGAGGACTGCAAGCAGCTAAAAGAAATAGATGATTTTTTTTCTCTTCCACCAGAGCCAAGTCAAGAGAACTCTGAGCTAATGTACTATATAGAACAATTCAATTTATTTTCTATATGGCCAAAGTTTTGCCCATCTCTAAGTCTGCTTTGGTTTTTCTCACACTCAGCATTCATTTAAAAATACTAAAGGATTATGTTATAGTAAACACATTTTTATAAAGTGGAAGGAAGAAGGAGGCCAATATTTGCTTCGCCTTACTTTGTTGCAGGCATGGATTCTGTTATACACATTCCGTGTCTTCTGTAGCTTGTTTTCACATCCCCATGTTAATAAGGGAGGAAACTCAGGGTTAGAGAGACAAGTAATTTGTACAAGGTCACATGGCTAGCAAGTGCCAAGCTGGGATTTAGCCTTGGATATGACTCGTATTGATACTCTTGAGAAATGTGGGCAAGGAAAGTCAATGAGCATGTATTACTGAGTTCTAAGTATACTGGGTAAGAATGTAGAAGGAAGTATAAATGTATAGGAGCTGATGTATATATAAAAAGAGAACGGACAGCATAAGCTATGAGACCACAACTTTCAAAGAGTTTGTAAAATGAATGCAGTTGGGTATAATGCAAACTAAATGGGACAAAATAATTTATACTATGTCACTTTATTTTTGTGAAAAAGAAAACAACTCTGAAAAACTACAATTCTGAAAATGAATTGTGATATAGTGGAAAGTAGACAGTATTTGAGATTTTGGTGTCATTTGGCAGCCGGTATCATTTTAGCTCAAGGCTGCATGTACTGAAGTATCGATGTCAAAGCAGGGAGTTTGTGATCTGTGTCTCAGTGTCTGACTTGACAACAAGGCATTGAATTTAGACTGTCACTTAATCACAAAGAGACACTGTATGTTGGAGAGGGCCTGAGAGAAGAGTAGCAGGAAAGAAAAGAGTTTGGAGAGATTAAAAATATAACTGGATGCATTGAGATAGGTGGGATAGATCAGACTCACTAAGGATCTTTAAGGCACTAATACTTAAGGGAGATGGAATTCTATTCTTTAAGAATAAGGCATTTAGTTAAAGTAGTGGAGTAAGTGGAAGACAAAATGTCAGAGGAAATGTTCTAAAGGCAAACCTGAGAATAGAATGTATGTAGAAAGAGAGGAGGGTAAAGGCAAAGGGAAGGTTGATACTAAATGATTTGTATTATTGCATTAAACACTGTTCCAGAAAATTAGAAGGTTTATTAATACCAGGTTGGCAATTTGGGCGTTTTTTTGGTCATAGCTGGCTTAGCTTTTTTTAAATCAGTAGTGAGGACTGGCTTTTCACTAGGTTCTGTAAGAAACTTTCTCCTGGTTTAATTTTTGTCACTTCTTGGAGCTGCATTAGGATGCAGAGAAACAAGAGATTTGCCCAAGGTCAGAAATAGAATCACAGTTGAGTTTGGAACTTGGTGTTCAGAACTGGGAGCCCCATGGCAGTTCATCATTTTCTCTTCCTCCTCTTATTGTTTTAAAGTACCTCCCTCTCATCCTTGCCACCTCCTTTTCCCATTCCCTTCCATTGGACCACTCTTTCCTCCTCCTTGATACTCCCCTCCATTACTTTTCTTGATGGTGGACCAGCAATGATTTTTTCCCCCCCATACACAATAGGGTAAAGAGACAGGGAACAGGATTTTTCTCAGGCTTAGACCAGGTAATTTGGCTGAGATAATATATTCTAGAGTAAATTGTAACTTTTAGGAAACAGATGGGCCCAGGAAAAGACTACATGAAATAGTGGATGTTTTCACACAATATTAATATTTTCACACCAGGTGGGCATATCTAGAAAGTTGTGCCTGGGTTGGTCACTGATTGACCTTGCTTAAACCGAGGAAAGCTTCTGAAAAGTTGTGTATGAATAAGTAATATAAATGGAAAGGTTACTATTTAAAGAAATGGGTGAGATTTTTTGTAAATTAAAATATATATTTGGGGCTTCCCTGGTGGCACAGTGGTTAAGAATCTGCCTGCCAATGCAGGCGACATGGGTTTGAGCCCTGGTCCGGGAAGATCCCACATGCCACGGAGCAACTATGCCTGTGTGCCACAGCTACTGAGCCTGCACTCTAGAGCCCGTGAGCCACAACTGCTGAGCCCGTGTGCCACAACTACTGAAGCCCGCGTGCCTAGAGCCTGTGCTCTGCAACAAGAGAAGCCACCACAATGAGAAGCCCACGCACTGCAACAAAGAGTAGCCCCTGCTCGCCGCAACTAGAGAAAGCCCATGTGCAGCAACGAAGACCCAAAGCAGCCAAAAATAAAAATAAATAAATAAATTTATAAAAAACAAAACAAGTGAGCATGCTTTAAAAAAATAATAAATAAGATATATATTTGGGTAGCAAATCCTTACCTTTCAGTTTGCTGTTTCATATTCTTTGTGTTTGTATTCTTTGGGTGAGGCCCATCAATGTCATAGAAATTATTTTAACAGTTTCAACAAGTATTAACGTTGCGTTAAATTCTTAATGTTAATAAGAAAGGCAAGATAATTGTTGAGGAAAAGGATGACTTATTTGGTCCATGAATTTTATGAATGATACAGGATTGCTTTAGATTTTGTTTTTCTTCTAACATCCCTGCTGAAGATTCTCTATTTCCAGGAGTTTAAAGTGTGTGTGTCTCAGTGCTTCCTTGTGACAGTGTCTTATTTTCATTTCCCAGAGCTTCAAGGTCATGATATCCCCGGGAATAACACATACATACCTATTAGAATTTAGTAGGGCTTCTGAAGGACCTCATTGTCTATCATTTCCCTGGCTTGAAATTGAAAAGACTAATTCATTTAAATAAGTAATTTGATGGGTACCTAATCTTACTTAAGATATTTGTTTTCTTAGATCCTCAAAAAGCCAATATTTGAAAAGGAGTCATCATATTCTGGTGATAGAGTGCCGGCTTTGCTGATAGGTGTGTCCGTCCCACCGCTGACTCTATACTGGATACACACATGGCTCCTCAGCGAGGCATTGAACTTCACTGGGACTTAATTTCCTCATTTGCATTATAGGGACAATAATACAGACTTCATTGTTTTATGTGCGTGTGAATTCCAAGTAAGATGATGTAAAGCGTATGGTCCATAAGAAGCATTTAATAAATGATTGCTGTGATACTGTGATTTATAAGAAAAATATATATTTTGTCATTCACATGACCAAAATATCAATATAATTCTCAAATATATTTGGTCTTCATTCACAATTCCTGGCTCACAGCTCCAAAAACCCTTGGAATTTCCTAAGTGTTGAAGGTGATAAAGGTGTCTTTTGTTAGGTTAATGAGGTGACTTTTGGAAAGCACCCAAGGATAAGGGCCGGTTGCCAGTGGAACCAACCACATGATTAGAGGGTTGGAACTTTGTCTCCTGCCTCACCCCCAACCTCTAGGGAGGGGAGAGGGGCTTCAAGTTGAATCAGTTGCCAGTGGCTAATGATTTAATCAATCATAACTGTAATGAAGCCTCCATAAAAAACCCCAAAAGAACAGGGTTCAGAGAGCTTCTGGGTTGGCAAACACGTGGAGATTTGGGGAGAGTGGTGTACCTGGAGAAGGCATGGAAGCTCCTCACCCTTTCCCCGTACCTTGTCCTGTATGTCTCTTCCATATGGCTGTTCCTGATTTATATATATCTTTTTATAATAAACCAGTAGTATAATAAGTAAAATGCTTCTCTGAGTTCTCTGAACTGCTCTAGCAAGTTGACTGAGTCAAGGAGGAGGTCATGGGAACATCCAATCTATAGCTGGTGGGTTAGAAACACAGCTAACAACCGGGGCTTGTGATTGGTGCCTGAAGTTGCAGGAGAGGGCGGTCTTGTGGAACTGAGCTGTCAACCTGTGAAATCTGATGCTTTCTCCAGGTAGATAGTGTCAGAATTGAGTTGAGCTGTAGGATACCTGGCTGGTGTCCGGAGTACTGCTTATTGTCGGTGTGGAAAACCACCTCCCCATGCTGGAATTGCTACCAGAACCCCTTTAATGGTTATTAGCTTTAGTCTTTTATCTAGAATGGATGTTTTCTAACTATTTTAAAAATAACAGTAAATTTAGGAGACAGGATAGATAGTAGTGTGTAATGTGCCTGGTCTATGATAATGCAATCAATAAATGATAGCTATTAGTTTAAGTTTTTTATCTAGACTGGGCATTTTCTGAAACAAAAGCAAATTTAAGAGAGAATAGATAGTAATGTGTATTTGCAAATTCTTTTTTGTGCATGTGGGAAAAATCACAGCTGCATCAAAATACTAACTTTTAGATCAGACTAACTTAAAGTATATTTGGACCTTTTTAAAAGAAAGCATTTCCCACATTTTGCATCACCCGAGGGTATTTTTTTTTCTTTAAACAGATATATACAACATAAATCCCGTTTGTATACTCTTCCCTCCCAAGAGTTCCAAAGTACTTTTCATTTATTCTTTTATTAATCCTAACAATATCCCTGAGAGCATAGTAAAGGCATGTTTTATTAACTTCAATTTAGAAATGTGGAAGATTGAACTAGAAGTTAAGTGACATGCTAGGGTTTAAATGGCAAATACCAGAGATAATGAACATAGTAGAATTAATAACATAGAGATAATAGAATTAAAATGAATTTTGCTGAAATTATTTTCATATGTTCTCCTAGAGAATGAATTTTAAGCAAAGTATTTGATTCTGTGATATGGAATAAACCATTCTTAGCATATCTTTATCTTTTGGAAATGTTAGATGAAGTTGTAGGCAAAGATGGAAGTAGAAGTGGGAAAAACAACTGAGAGAGTCTGATTGGAGAAGCAGGACGACTTAGCAAGAATATGAGCTAAGGCCAAGGAACAGAAATGATCTACAGACAAGGGATCAGGAGGTAAGATAGAAAAATAATAGTGGCTGGTGCTATTAGACCTTAGAGAAGTATCAAAATTCTTGCAGTAGGTGTTGAACTAATACCCAGTGACTCTATTTTCTTTTTTTCTTTTCTTTTTTTTTTATAAATGGCAAATATAATTGGACTTCAGTAAGATGATTAACAGCAGGATTCGCAGTGTTTGAGAATCAATTGAAATATGACTTTATAGCTACTTTTTAAAATTTATTTTTATTTATTTATTTATTTTTAGCTGTGTTGGGTCTTTGTTTCGTGCGAGGGCTTTCTCTAGTTGCGGCAAGCGGGGGCCACTCTTCATCGCGGCGCGCGGGCCTCTCACTATCGCGGCCCCTCCCGTTGCGGGGCACAGGCTCCAGACGCGCAGGCTCAGTAGTTGTGGCTCACGGGACCAGTTGCTCCGCAGCATGTGGGATCTTCCCAGACCAGGGCTCGAACCCGTGTACCCTGCATTAGCAGGCGGATTCTCAACCACTGCACCACCAGGGAAGCCCTCTTTTTTTTTTTTTTTTAATGGCTCACGGGCTTAGTTGCTCCGTGGCATGTGGGATCTTCCCAGACTAGGGATTGAACCTGTGTCCCCTGCATTGGCAGGCAGATTCTTAACCACTGCACCACCAGGGAAGTCCCCCAATGACTCTGTTTTAAATGGAAAGTTTCATATCCTGACTTGATTGACATTTCCACAATTGTTAACCTCCAATTTTAGCTCTGAGCTAGTTAACTGATTCCATTTGGTATTACATTATCTTTGTGTTGCTAGCTTTGCCTCAGAAGCTTTGTGTAAGAATAGCTTTGGGTTATCCAGAGGAGGCTTAGAGCTTTGTGTGTATGTGTGTCTGTTTCTGTTACATAGTTAATAAAACTGAGGTCCATTCTTTTCATATATTTAAAGGAGGAGAAAAGATTTGAAGAAAGAACACAGTGGAATCTTACTGCTGAGGGAGTTAGGAGTATTTGTGAGTTATCTAGTTTGAGGTGGATTTGATTTACACCCACGGTGGGTGTCCCCTGGATGTTTGTTAAAGAAATACCGTGGATAAGCTGAGGCAACATGGCAGAAAGCAAGGAGAGCTAGGATTAGTTTGGTCTTTACTGTCACCCACTGGTCTTCCGCAACTCTCCCTGTCTGATTTAGAGCCCCTCTTCAGTGGTCCTCGTTCATACTTCACTGCACAGGGATCTTACTGTACAGTTGGTTGCCTTGTCTCTCTGTCCAAGTGTTTGCAGCTTCCATGAAGTCAGGAGCTGTGTTTCATTGGTCATTTTCCATAACACGATGCTGGCATATAGCAGGATCTAAATGAATGAACTAACTACGTGATTCTATACATTTATCCAAGCTGAAGCATACGTTCTTCATCAATAAATTGGTTGAGGATGGGGTGGATGTTGGACTGGATCCAAGGTTTTCAAACTGTGGGTGTGACCTACTAGTGGGATGTGATATCAGTTTAGTGGGTTGCAACAGCCTTAAAAAAGTATCAGAGTACCTTCCAGGCAGTGATGATAAGCACTGTATGGTGAATCTTTTGTATTAGTTGTATATTTGTATATGTTTACCATGCTGCAGTATAAAATGTATTTCTTACTATGGTTGTCCTCAAAATTGTTGAATGCCTCTGGACTAGATTAATGTTACCTCTAGTCATTTATTTAATTATTGTATATTTCAGTGGTAGGATGTATTATGGAAGGCAAAATTCACACTATACTATACTATTTCTCTAGGTGAGTTAAAATGAAGATAATTTTAATATTTTAATTTTGTTAAATTGACTGTCTTTTTTTGTTTTGACTATCTTTTAATTGAAAAAGGAATATGTTTATGTGATAAAAACTCAGACATTTCAAGAGTGCGTATAGTAGAAATAGTAAAAATTGTCTTTCTCTCACTGAGGTTTCTTATTTATTAAGATGTTTCGTTTAACCTGCATGTCTGACAAATTATTTCTGAGTTTATATTTTCTTTATATTACATTTATTTGATTTTTGAGGGCAGAGAGAGTTTAATAAACTTGTTTGGTTGTAGGTAGATGATTAAACCAGTTGTGAAAGAATACGTTTGAAAATTCTAATAGCAGGTGGATTTGTTCACTCACTGAGTCATTTACAGTCATATTTTGAGAGTCCACTCCATGCCAGAAACTGTGTGAGGCTCTATGTGTATAGCAGCTCCTTCAAAGAACTTGGTGACCCAGAAGGGTACAGGATTGATACGCACCATGCTGTTGTTATCAGGGTAACCAGGCTAACAATTTTTATGCAAGGCATTTGTTAGAAAGTAGTTGGCTGGGTCAGGATGATGTCTCTAAATATCTGAGGAGCTGTTAATTGGAGATTGACTGTATGTCCCTGGAAGACTGAATTAGAACAAATGGGTGAAAGTTATAGGCAGGCGGATTTAAACTTAACGTAAGGGAGACTGCTCAACAGAACAGTTAAGAAATGGAATGAATTGCCTGTGAAGCAGTAAGTATTCCATCACCAGAAGGATAGAGGCTGGGGATTAAAGACTGACTGGCTTCTTGGCATGGTGTAGAAGGGAGGCAGGTGGAGCCTCTGAAGGTTCTTGACTTTGAAGATTCTTGCTATCACATAACAACAGTTATGTGTTTATGATTATTATTGGAAATGGAAGTTTAGATAGAATTTGGGTGTCTTTAGAGGTACAGAGTGGTCTGAATGCTTAAAGGAAAATATCACATCTCTTTGGAGAGTCCAGGAAAGATTTCATCAGAGAGGTAGGGTTTGAGATGAGCAGGAGAGTATAAGAATTTGATAAGTTGAGATGGGGCCAAAAGTCACAGATTGCAGCCTTTTCTGACCTCTCGATGACTTAGGGATGGTTCCCTAAGTTTAGTTCCATGCTGTCTAGCTCTTCAAGGTTTCTGACTGACTTATTGTAGTTTGTGGTCCCTGAGGCAGACTGCAAACTCCTACTGGTATTCCCAGTATAATATAGTATCTTGCACAATTCTGTTTTATGTACTTAATTTTTATTGAATTTTCACTAAGAAAACTGTTGACCCGACTTAAGATGGGTTGGTACTGGGCATAAAGATCATGGCTTTTAGAAATACTTCTATTTGACACTTATGAGATAATATTGACTGTGTTTGAACTAATGCTCTTAGCTTGATAAACTAATACTTGTAGCCCATGTGCCTTAGTTTCTGAGTTATCCTTTCTCTCACCTGTACTTCTCTACAATTTTTACTTATTTAAAAAAATTTTTAATTAAAGTATAGTTGATTTACAGTGTTGCATTAGTTTCAGGTGTACAGCATAGTGATTCTTTTTTTTCAGGTTATATTCCATTATAGGTTATTATAAGATATTAGATGTAATTCCCTTCCATTTTTTTAATGATATAAATCTACTTATGATTCTCCTGTTTTAACGTCTGCCCTCTTCAGCTGTGTTAGCTTAGCTCTTTCCTTCTCTCACTATCTTTCCAACTTTTACTATCTGAACTCTTGTTCTCTGAACCCAGGAACCAAGTAGATTTGAATTACAAGGAATAATTAATACGTGAAAGAATGGTCCATCTCAACATTTCCCAAAGCAAGTATATAGATATGTGTGTGTATGATTTACCTGAGGAACTTGTCAAAATATGGGTTCCTGGGCTCCACTCATGGAGACTGACTCAGTGGGTCTGGAGTTAAACCAGAGTAATCAGTGTTTTTCCAAAAGCTCTTCTGGTCCTCCTGATAAGCAGCCAGATTTGGGAGCTACTAATCACTACTTTCACAGCTCCTATTATTTCTGCAGCTGTGGATAAGGAAAGAAATGTGTCTTCATTTCCCATCAGTACACTGAAACTGCCCTTGCCAAGGTCACTGATGATCTCCAAACAGCTTAATTTACTTTCTAAGTATTTCTGAAGTTAATCACCTATGTATGCTTAATTCCTACTACCAGTGATGCTTAATTACTACAACTGTTTACTGAGTTCAAGTTATCATCATTCATCTTCTGGACTATAGCAATATACTTAATGCCTTCCCCATCTGTAACCCTTCAATCTAACTTCCACACAGCCATGGCATGATTGATATGAAATTAAAATTAAATGGTGTCACTATCTTGGTGAAAACTTTTCAGCTTTTAATGCCAATAGCATAAAATTTAAGCTTCTTGGCATGGCATAAAAGGCCCTGAATGGCCCAGCTTCTCCAGGTTATCTGTTGTGCTTTAACTGAACTGTGATTCATGCCCTACACACATTTACCATGTGTTTCACATTTCTTTGCCTTTTTCATATGGACCCCTTTATAAGAATGGTATTATAATCTTGGAAGAGCAAAAACAAACACAACAAAGTTGGAGGACCCACACTTTCCAATTCTAGAACTTACTACAAAACTGCAGTAATCAAAACAGTATAGTACTGGCATAAGGATAGACATATAGATCAATGGAATAGAATTGAGGGTCTGGGAATAAACTATTACATTTATGGTCAATTGATTTCTGACAAGAATGCCAAGACAATTCAGTGCAGGGTGGGAAGAGTAGCCTTTTTAACAAATGGTGCTGGGGCAACAGGATACCCACATGCAAAAGAATTTGGAATGCTATCTCAAACCATATACAAAAACTAACTAAAAATGTATTGAAGACCTAAATGCAAAAGCTAAAACAATAAAACTCTTAGAGTTTTAGAGCAAAACACAAGTGTAGATCTTGATGACTTTAGATTCAGCAGTGGTTTCTTAGCTATGACACTGGAAGTACAAGTGACCAAAAAAAAAGATAACTTGGACTTCATCAAAATTAAAAACTATTGTGCTTTGAAGGACACTACTAAGAACATGAAAAGATAACCCAGAGAATGGGAGACTTTTTTTTTTTTTTTTTTTGCAAAGCATGCATCTGATAAAGGACTAGTATCCAGAATATATAAGGAACTCTTATAACTTAATAAAAAGACAAATAACCCAATTTAAAAATGGGCAAAGGATTTGAATAGATATTTCTCCAGTGAATATATACAAATTACCAATAAACACATGAAAAGATGCTCGGTGTCATTAACTATTAGGGAAATGCAAATCAAAACAGCGATGAGATATCACTTCACATGCACTAAGATGGGTATGATTAAAAGAAAAAGATGAACATTAACAAGTTTCAATGAGGATATGGAGAAATTGGATTCCTCATACATTTCTGATGGGAGTGTAAAATTGTGAAGCCACTTTGGAAAACAATTTTTCAGTTTCTTAAAAAGTTAAATATAGTTATAATATCCAGCAATTCCACTCCTATGCATACACTGACAAGAATGAAAACCTAAGTATACACAATAACCTGTACATGAATGTTTATAGCAGCATTATTCATAATAGCCAAAAGGTAGAAATAGCCCAAATACACATCAGTTGATGAATGGATAAACAAAATATGATATATCCATAAATGAAACTTTATTCAGCCATAAAAAGGAATAGAGTACTGATACATGCTACAATGTGGATGAACCTTGAAAACATTATGCTAAGTGAAAGAAGCCAGACACAAAAGACCACATATCATATTCCATTTATATGAAATGTCCGGAATAGGCAAATCCATAGGGACAGAAAGCAGATTAGTGGTTGCCAGGAGCTAAGGCAGGGTATGGAAATGGAGAATGACTGCTAGTGGGTATGGGGTTTCTTTTGGGGGTGATGAAAATGTTCTGGGATTAGATAGCATTGATGGTTGTAAAATATTGTGAATATGTTAAAAATGACTGAATTGTACACTTCCAAAGGGTGAATTTTATGGTACGTGAATTATATCTCAATTAAAAGAAAACCTTAGGGATTAGATTAAATCACTTCAGGAGAGGATATGTGAAAGAGGGGAAAAAGAAGAGAAGCAGAAGAAAGGCACCCTGCAAAGGGAGCCAAGGAGAGACCAAAGATGTAGCAGGTAAATCAAGAGGCTGTTTGCTAGCCTTAGGCGGTAATGCTAGCAATGGGGAGTGGCAGATGAAGTTTCGCTCGCTCACTGCTGCTCACCTCCTGCTGTGCGGTCCCGGTTGGGTACCCCTGTATTAGAGCATTTTTGTTTGCTAGTGGGAATGATCGAGGAGAAGACATAGATGATACAGGGAAGAAAGACAGGAGGGAGGGTCAGGAAAGCCTTGGGAAAATGCAGGGGGATGGAATCCAGAGGTTCTGTGGTGGAAAGCCTCTTATAAGAGGAGGAGGGGCACCTCATCCATTGGAACTAAAGGATAAAGAAGTTGGTGCATAGAGTTGATAGGGGGAGGATAGGGAAGTTCCAATTTGATAAGATGACAGCATTAGCTGATGGTAGAGTGGGAAGGAGAGGAAGGAATAGAAAGAAGAAAGGAAAACGTAGGCACAGAATATCTGAGGGAATGGGAGTGTGAATTCAGTAGAGAAGTATATTCAAAATGTATATGAAATTGTCCTTTTCATAAGTCAAAAACAAGTGGATTTTCTAAAATGCAAGTTTTGTCAAGTTACTCTACTGTTAAAATCTGTTACCGAGCTTTTTAGCATGATACACTGTTTGGCTCATGATCTGCCGGCTGCCTCTGTCCATTCTCCTCTCCTGCTGCTCCTCCCATTCACCGTGGTGTTTAGTCCTGCTGAACTACTTAGAGTTCCTAGAAAAAGCATCAAGGCCTTTCATGTCTCCATGGCTTAACACATATTCCTATCTACCTGGAAAGCTCTTTGGGTTCCCTTTTGCCTGCCTAACTCGACTTACCTTTCAAGATACAGCTTTCATCTCTTCTTGGAAGCCTTCACTAAACTCACAGGTAGAAGATATTCACTAAATGTATGTTGAAAGACTGGAGGTTCTTAGAGCTCTGTGGAACTGATGATGAGCTCTTTGAGTACAGAAGAATTATCCAGAAAGGCAGTGTTGTGTGTACAAAAAGCCAAGGGCTCTTGAACTTTTGTGGCTTTCTAACTTTGCATTTGCAAAGTCTTCATTTTCAAAGTCTAAAAAGTCTAAATGTCTAGGACATGGGACATAGACTCCTCAATAAATGAGCTTTAAAAATAGTGCTTAAGCAAAGAGTTACATGTAGCAAAACATGCCCAAGAGATGGTCTCCATGCAAGGATCACAAGGACATTTGCTTTATTTAAAATGCTGCATTTTTTGGCATAACATTTAAGACAGATTTTGAAAGACCTATGACTGAAAGCTGTTTTTCCAAAAGGTAATGTTTCTTCAGAATGACTTGTAGGTTCCCTGGTTTGGACCCATGGATGGGTGAATGGAGGAATACATTTGGCGTAGAAGGAAAATATGTATATTTGGACCTACCCTGCATATTTTCCATTAAGGTCTCCAGCTGCTTGAGCATTAAGGAGTTGTGCCAGTGAGGAGGACAGGACCTGGTAACTGGTTGAAAGGAGCTAACAGAGCTTATGATAAGGCTTGCCAGGGGAGAGGACAAACTCCTAGTTGTCCATAGAACAGACAGGACTTGTGGAAACATAGTGTTAAGTGGAGGCCCCTGAGCTTGGAAAAGGGACTTTTCTATTAGGCTGGAACCAAGAAAAGCACAAAGAGATCACAGCTAATATACATAATATACATGTATAAACACCTCCATTTGGAATGGGGTACAACATTTATTGTTGAGTCGTCACTGTGTGGCTTGTTTATTCAGTATCTTCTCTCTTTAAAAAATGGTATATAAATTGAATATTTGTAAATAGTGTTTTCTTAACACTTTGCATTACTATATTAGAGATGCTTTAATTTTCAGATTTTGCTTGCCAAAAGTTTCTAATTCTTGCTTGAAAAATGTTTCTTAGCATGTAGCTTGGATTTTTAGAGTGAGAATCTTTGCGAGGCTAAATTGTTTTATAATGAAATTGATCATTCCTTAATTTCCCTTTTAAAACACAGATGTTTAAAATCTAGCAAGTTTTCTTAATTGGAGAGAAACATTTCCTTAATTTATAAGAAGTTAGTTATCATCTCTGCAAATAAAACCATTTTATTTTTTTTTTATTTTTTAATTTAAAAAATTTTTTTTTATTTTTATTATTTTTTTTAGAAATTCACGTTCTTTTATTTATTTATTTATTTATTTATTTATTTATTTATTTATGACTGTGTTGAGTCTTCGTTTCTGTGCGAGGGCTTTCTCTAGTTGTGGCAAGTGGGGACCACTCTTCATCGCGGTGCGCGGGCCTCTCACCATCGCGGCCTCTCTTGTTGCGGAGCACAGGCTCCAGACGCGCAGGCTCAGTAGTTGTGGCTCACGGGCCCGTGGCATGTGGGATCTTCCCAGACCAGGGCTCGAACCCGTGTCCCCTGCATTGGCAGGCAGATTCTCAACCACTGCGCCACCAGGGAAGCCCTTTATTTTTTTAAAACATCTTTATTGAAGTATAATTGCCTTACAATGGTGTGTTAGCTTCTGCTTTATAACAAAGTGAATCAGTTATACACATACAATATGTTCCCATATCTCTTCCCTCTTGCATCTCCCTCCCTCCCACCCTCCCTATCCCACCCCTCTAGGTGGTCACAAAGCACCGAGCTGATCTCCCTGTGCTATGTGGCTGCTTCCCACTAGCTATCTATTTTACATTTGGTACTGTATATATGTCCATGACACTCTCTTATCCTGTCACATCTCACCCCACCCCCTCCCCATATCCTCAAGTCCATTCTCTAGTAGGTCTGTGTCTTTATTCCCATCTTGCCACTAGGTTCTTCATGGCCGTTTTTTTTTTTTTTTTCCTTAGATTCCGTATATATGTGTTAGCATACTGTATTTCTTTTTCTCTTTCTGACTTACTTCACTCTGTATGACAGACTCTAACTCCATCCACCTCACCACAGATAACTCAATTTCGTTTCTTTTCATGGTCGAGTAATATTCCATTGTATATATGTGCCACATCTTCTTTATCCATTCATCTGTCGATGGACATTTAGGTTGCTTCCATGTCCTGGCTATTGTAAATAGAGCTGCAATGAACATTTTGGTACATGACTCTTTTTGAACTATGGTTTTCTCAGGGTATATGCCCAGTAGTGGGATTGCTGGGTCATATGGTAGTTCTATTTGTAGTTTTTTAAGGAACCTCCATACTGTTCTCCATAGTGGCTGTATCAATTTACATTCCCACCAACAGTGCAAGAGTGTTCCCTTTCCTCCACACCCTCTCCAGCATTTATTGTTTCTAGATTTTTTGATGATGGCCATTCTGATCGGTGTGAGATGATATCTCATTGTAGTTTTGATTTGCATTTCTCTAATGATTAATGATGTTGAGCATTCTTTCATGTGTCTGTTGGCAATCTGTATATCTTCTTTGGAGAAATGTCTATTTAGGTCTTCTGCCCATTTTTGGATTGGGTTGTTCGTTTTTTTGTTATTGAGCTGCATGAGCTGCTTGTAGATCTTGGAGATTAATCCTTTGTCAGTTGCTTCATTTGCAAATATTTTCTCCCATTCTGAGGGTTGTGTTTTGGTCTTGTTTATGGTTTCCTTTGCTGTGCAAAAGCTTTTAAGTTTCATTAGGTCCCATTTGTTTATTTGTGTTCTTATTTCCATTTCTCTGGGAGCTGGGTCAAAAAGAATCTTGCTGTGATGTATGTCATAAAGTGTTCTGCCTATGTTTTCCTCTAAGAGTTTGATAGTGTCTGGCCTTACACTTAGGTCTTTAATCCATTTTGAGTTTATTTTTGTGCATGGTGTCAGGGAGTGTTCTAATTTCATACTTTTACATATATCTGTCCAATTTTCCCAGCACCACTTATTGAAGAGGCTGTCTTTTCTCCACTGTATATGCTTGCCTCCTTTATCAAAGATAAGGTGACCATATGTGTGTGGGTTTATCTCCGGGCTTTCTATCCTGTTCCATTGATCTATATTTCTGTTTTTGTGCCAGTACCAAACTGTCTTGATTACTGAAGCTTTGTAATATAGTCTGAAGTCAGGGAGCCTGATTCCCCCAGGTCCATTTTTCGTTCTCAAGATTGCTTTGGCTATTCGGGGTCTTTTGTGTTTCCATACAAATTGTGAAATTTTTTGTTCTAGTTCTGTGAAAAATGCCAGTGGTAGTTTGATAGGGATTGCATTGAATCTGTAGATTGCTTTGGGTAGTAGAGTCATTTTCACAATGTTGATTCTTCCAATCCAGGAACATGGTATATCTCTCCATCTATTTGTATCATCTTTAATTTCTTTCATCAGTGTCTTATAATTTTCTGCATACAGGTCTTTTGTCTCCTTAGGTAGGTTTATTCCTAGATATTTTATTCTTTTTGTTGCAATGGTAAACGGGAGTGTTTTCTTAATTTCACTTTCAGATTTTTCGTCATTAGTGTATAGAAATGCAAGAGATTTCTGTGCATTAATTTTGTATCCTGCTACTTTACCAAATTCATTGATTAGCTCTAGGAGTTTTCTGGTAGCATCTTTAGGATTCTCTATGTATAGTATCATGTCATCTGCAAATAGTGACAGCTTTACTTCTTCTTTTCCGATTTGGATTCCTTTTATTTCTTTGTCTTCTCTGATTGCTGTGGCTAACACTTCCAAAACTATGTTGAATAATAGTGGTGAGAGTGGGCAACCTTGTCTTGTTCCTGATCTTAGTGGAAATGGTTTCAGTTTTTCACCATTGAGGACAATGTTGGCTGTGGGTTGGTCATATATGGCCTTTATTATGTTGAGGGAAGTTCCCTCTATGCCTACTTTCTGCAGGGCTTTTATCATAAATGGGTGTTGAATTTTGTCGAAAGCTTTCTCTGCATCTATTGAGATGATCATATGGTTTTTCCCCTTCAATTTGTTAATATGGTGTATCACATTGATTGATTTGCGTATATTGAAGAATCCTTGCATTCCTGGGATAAACCCCACTTGATCATGGTGTATGATTCTTTTAATGTGCTGTCGGATTCTGTTTGCTAGTATTTTGTTGAGGATTTTTGCATCTATGTTCATCAGTGATATTGGCCTGTAGTTTTCTTTCTCTGTGACATCTTTGTCTGGTTTTGGTATCAGGGTGATGGTGGCCTCGTAGAATGAGTTTGGGAGTGTTCCTCCCTCTGCAATATTTTGGAAGAGTTTGAGAAGGATAGGTGTTAGCTCTTCTCTAAATGTTTGATAGAATTCACCTGTGAAGCCATCTGGTCCTGGGCTTTTGTTTGTTGGAAGGTTTTTAATCACAGTTTCAATTTCAGTGCTTGTGATTGGTCTGTTCATATTTTCTATTTCATCCTGGTTCAGTCTCAGCAGTTTGTGCATTTCTAAGAATCTGTCCATTTCTTCCAGGTTGTCCATTTTATTGGCATAGAGTTGCTTGTAGTAATCTCTCATGATCTTTTGTATTTCTGCAGTGTCAGTGGTTACTTCTCCTTTTTCATTTCTAATTCTATTGATCTGAGTCTTCTCCCTTTTTCTCTTGATGAGTCTGGCTAATGGTTTATCAATTTTGTTTATCTTCTCAAAGAACCAGCTTTTAGTTTCATTGATTTTTGCTATTGTTTCCTTCATTTCTTTTTCATTTATTTCTGACCTGATCTTTATAATTTCTTTCCTTCTGCTGGCTTTGGGGTTTTTTTGTTCTTCTTTCTCTAATTGCTTTAGGTGCAAGGTTAGGTTGTTTATTCGAGATGTTTCCTGTTTCTTGAGGTAGGCTTGTATTGCTATAAACTTCCCTCTTAGCACTGCTTTTGCTGTGTCCCATAGGTTTTGGGTCATCGTATCTCCATTGTCATTTGTTTCTAGGTATTTTTTGATTTCCCCTTTGATTTCTTCAGTGATCACTTCGTTATTAAGTAGTGTATTGTGTAGCCTCCATGTGTTTGTATTTTTTACAGATCTTTTCCTGTAATTGATATCTAGTCTCATAGCGTTGTGGTCGGAAAAGATACTTGATACGATTTCAATTTTCTTAAATTTACCAAGGCTTGATTTGTGACCCAAGATAAGATCTATCCTGGAGAATGTTCCATGAGCACTTGAGAAAAATGTGTATTCTGTTGTTTTTGGGTGGAATGTCCTATAAATATCAATTAAGTCCATCTTGTTTAATGTATCATTTAAAGCTTGTGTTTCCTTATTTATTTTCATTTTGGATGATCTGTCCATTGGTGAAAGTGGGGTGTTAAAGTCCCCTACTATGATTGTGTTGCTGTCGATTTCCCCTTTTATGGCTGTTAGTATTTGCCTTATGTATTGAGGTGCTCCTATGTTGGGTGCATAAATATTTACAATTGTTATACCTTCCTCTTGGATCGATCCCTTGATCATTATATAGTGTCCTTCTTTGTCTCTTGTAATAGTCTTTATTTTAAAGTCTATTTTGTCTGATATGAGAATTGCTACTCCAGCTTTCTTTTGATTTCCATTTGCATGGAATATCTTTTTCCATCCCCTCACCTTCAGTCTGTATGTGTCTCTAGGTCTGAAGTGGGTCTCTTGTAGACAGCATATATATGGGTCTTGTTTTTGTACCCATTCAGCCAGCCTGTGTCTTTTGGTGGGAGCATTTAATCCATTTACATTCAAGGTAATTATCGATATGTATGTTCCTATTCCCATTTTCTTAAATGTTTTGGGTTTGTTATTGTAGGTGTTTTCCTTCTCTTGTGTTTCTTGCCTAGAGAAGTTCCTTTAGCATTTGTTGTAAAGCTGGTTTGGTGGTGCTGAACTCTCTCAGCTTTTGCTTGTCTGTAAAGGTTTTAATTTCTCCATCGAATCTGAATGAGATCCTTGCTGGGTAGAGTAACCTTGGTTGTAGGTTTTTCTCCTTCATCACTTTAAGTATATCCTGCCACTCCCTTCTGGCTTGCAGAGTTTCTGCTGAAAGATCAGATGTTAACCTTATGGGGATTCCCTTGTGTGTTATTTGTTGTTTTTCCCTTGCTGCCTTTAATATGTTTTCCTTATATTTAATTTTTGACAGTTTGATTAATATGTGTCTTGGCGTGTTTCTCCTTGGGTTTATCCTGTATGGGACTCTCTGTGCTTCCAGGACTTGATTAACTATTTCCTTTCCCATATTAAGGAAGTTTTCAACTATAATCTCTTCAAATATTTTCTCAGTCCCTTTCTTTTTCTCTTCTTCTTCTGGGACCCCTATAATTCGAATGTTGGTGCGTTTAATGTTGTCCCAGAGGTCTCTGAGACTGTCCTCTGTTCTTTTCATTCTTTTTTCTTTATCCTGCTCTGTATTAGTTATTTCCACCATTTTATCTTCCAGGTCACTTATCCTTTCTTCTGCCTCAGTTATTCTGCTATTGATCCCATCTAGAGTATTTTTAATTTCATTTATTGTGTTTTTCATCATTGCTTGGTTCCTCTTTAGTTCTTCTACGTCCTTGTTAAATGTTTCTTGCATTTTGTCTATTCTGTTTCCAAGATTTTGGATCATCCTTACTATCATTATTCTGAATTCTTTTTCAGGTAGACTACCTATTTCCTCTTCATTTGTTAAGTCTAGTGTGTTTTGACCCTGCTCCTTCATCTGCTGTGTGTTTTTCTGTCGTCTCATTTTGCTTATCTTACTGTGTTTGGGGTCTCCTTTTCACAGGGTGCAGGTTTGTAGTTCCCGTTGTTTTTGGTATCTGTCCCCAGTGGCTAAGGTTGGTTCAGTGGGTTGTGTAGGCTTCCTGGTGGAGGGAACTAGTGCCTGAGCTCTGGTGGATGAGGCTGGATCTTGTCTTTCTGGTGGGCACGTCCACGTCTGGTGGTGTATTTTGGGGTGTCTGTGGCCTTATTATGATTTTAGGCAGCCTCTCTGCTAATGGATGGGGCTGTGTTCCTGTCTTGCTAGTTGTTTGGCATAGGGTGTTCAGCACTGTAGCTTGCTGGTCATTGAGTGATGCTGGGTCTTGATGTTGAGATGGAGATCTCTGAGAGATTTTTGCCGTTTGGTATTACGTGGAGCTGGGAGGTCTCTTGTGGACCAGTGTCCTGAAGTTGGCTCTCCCACCTCAGAGGCACGGCCCTGATGCCTGGCTGGAGCACCAAGAGCCTTTCGTCCACACGGCTCAGAGTAAAAGGGAGAAAAAATAGAAAGAAAGAAAGAAAGAGGCTATAATATAGTGAAGTAAAATAAAGCTATTATAAAGCAAAGCTATACAGACAAAATCTCACCCAGAAGCATACACATATACACTCACAAAAAAAGGAGAAGGGGAAAAATTAATATATCCTGCTCCCAAAGTCCACCTCCTGAATTTGGGATGATTCGTTGTCTCTTCAGGTATTCAACAGATGCAGGCACATCAAGTTGTTTATGGAGCTTTAATCCGCTGCTTCTGAGGCTGCTGGGAGAGATTTCCCTTTCTCTTCTTTGTTCATACAGCTCCCAGGGTTCAGCTTTGGATTTGGACCCGCCTCTGCATGTAGGTCGCCTGAGGGCGTCTGTTCCCCGCCCAGACAGGACGGGGTTAAAGGAGCAGCTGCTTCGGGGGCTCTGGCTCACCCAGGCCGCGGGGAGGGAGGGGTACAGAGGAGGCGGGGCGAGCCTGCGGCGGCAGAGGCCGGCGTGACGTTGCAGCAGCCTGAGGTGCGCAGTGCGTTCTCCCGGGGAAGTTGTCCCTGGATCACGGGAGCCTGGCCGTGGCGGGCTGCACAGGCTCCTGGGAGGGGCGGTGTGGAGAGTGACCTGTGCTCACACACAGGCTTTTTGGAGGCGGCAGCAGCAGCCCCAGCGTCTCACGCCCATCTCTGGGGTCCGCGCTGATGGCCGCGGCTCGCGCCCTTTTCTGGAGTTCGTTTAGGCGGCGCTCTGAATCCCCTCTCCTTGCGCGCCGCGAAACAAAGAGGCAAGAAAAAGTCTCTTGCCTCTTCGGCAGCTGCAGACCTTTTCCCGGTCTCCCTCCCAGCCAGCTGTGGTGCGCTAACCCCTTCAGGCTCTGTTCACGCCGCCAGCCCCAGTCCTTTCCCTGAGATCCAACCGAAGCCGAGCCTCAGCTCCCAGCCCCGCCCGCCCCGGCGGGGGAGCAGACAAGCCTCTCGGGCTGGTGAGCGCTGCTCGGCGCCGAGCCTCTGTGCGGGAATCTCTCCGTTTTTCCCTCTGCGCCCCTGTTGCTGTGGGGTCCGAGCTGATAGCTGCGGCTCGCGCCTGTCTCTGAAGTTCGTTTAGGCGGCGCTCTGAATCCCCTCTCCTCGCGCACCAGGAAACAGAGAGGGAAGAAAAAGTCTCTTGCCTCTTCGGCAGCTGCAGACTTTTTCCCCAGACTCCCTCCCTGCTAGCTGTGGTGCACTAACCCCTTCAGGCTGTGTTCACGCCGCCAACCCCAGTCCTCTCCCTGCGATCCAACCGAAGCCCGAGCCTCAGCTCCCAGCCCCGCCCGCCCCGGCGGGGGAGCAGACAAGCCTCTCGGGCTGGTGAGTGCTGGTCGGCACCGCTCCTCCGTGCGGGAACCTCTCCGCTTTGCCCTCCGCACCCCTGTGGCTGCGCTCTCCTCCGTGGCTCCGAAGCTTCCCCCCTCTGCCACCCGCAGTCTCTGCCCGCGAAGGGGCTTCCTAGTGCGTGGAAATCTTTCCTCCTTCACAGCTCCCTCCCACTGGTGCAGGTGCCGTCCCTATTCTTTTGTCTCTGTTATTTCTTTTTTCTTTTGCCCTACCCAAGTACGGGGGGAGTTTCTTGCCTTTTTGGAGGTCGGACGTTTTCTGCCAGCGTTCAGTGGGTGTTCTGTAGGAGCAGTTCCACGTGTAGATGTATTTCTACTGTATCTGTGGGAAGGAAGGTGATCTCCACGTCTTACTCTTCCGCCATCTTCTCTCCTCCTCCTCTAATATCTAAAACCATTTTAAATTTAGATTTATTTATATCCTGTTTTTCCACAGAGGATTTGAGGTGGCTTCCTATATTCATTCGTTTATTTCAACAAATATTTATAGAGATATTGGACACATAAAATGAAACAATAAAGATTAGAAGTGAAGAAGCAGGACAAAAAAAAAGTAACTACGGTAAGACCAAAGAATGGAGAATAGAAAATTTTCAAACATAAAAATTATCATAATAGTGGACTTGAACGCATGTAAACAGCCTGGTAGTCAGGGGCAAAAGCGAAATATGATCACTTAGTTTTATTACCAGAAAGGAGGAAGAAACATTCATATTCACAGAGTTTCCTCTAGAGCTAAGGCAAGAGCAATTTCTCATATTTTATAACAACCTGTAGTAGCTTCCTCCCTCTGTGATCTCATTCATTATCAGGGTTCAGCTTGGCAGGTGACTTTGGAATCTTGAGCCTGGATCCCATTCCCATATTGTGGATGCATGCTGAAATTTCAACTTAAATGCTCATACTTTCACTAATAGATTCATCATCTTCCCCGGATAGCTCATTTCTTATGTGTATTAATGGACTTCTCTTCTCTTAATCAACAAGCCTTAAATCTTTCATATTTTCTTAAACTCTCCACTCCCCACACCAACGAAATGTGGGGTTTCTACTTCAGGGTGCCTTTGTACTCTCTCGGTGCTTTTCCACTTCTGTTGCTGTTGTCTCAGTTCCGAACTTATTTTCCTCTTGCCTGCTCTGTTACAATAGCTTGTTTAATAGCCTCAGTTCTTCCAGTGTCAACCCCTGTCTATATCATCGTAAATACTCTTGCCAGAGTTCTCTTAAAGCACAACTCTAATCATCATCAGCTCCTTTTTTCCAACATAATAAAATCCTAACTCCTTGGCATGACATTTAAAGCTTTCCATGATCTGGTCACCAACTACTTTCCAGTATAATCTTCCATTCCTCTCACACACTGTAGGTACCATTCTCTGGAACATTCCTTGTGCAAATTTCTTTCCCTTGTGTCATTACCCATACTGTTTCCTCAATCGAGAGTGCTTTTGCTCTTCCTATTCCTCCCATTTTAATTCAATTTATAAAAGCTTTCCTGAGTCTTTGCCATAAACAAAGGATTGTGCTAGCTATTGTGGATTCAGAGATGAGAATGGTTACCCTTTCCCTCACAGATCTCACAACTGTATTCAGAGGAATTAGTAAATTGAAGTTTACATACTGTTTCCTCTATGAAGCCTTTCTAATTTCCTAGCTTAAATTGATTTTACTTTCTTTCATGTTTTTTTAAAGACCTTACTTACATTTTTTATTTTTCATTTTCATTTTCTTTTTAAAATTTTTCTACAGTTTTTAAAGATTACTTTCCATTTATAGTTATTACAAAATATTGGCTGTATTCCCTGTGTTGTATAATAGATCCTTGAACCTATCTTATACCCAATAGTTTGTTCCTCTCACTTCCCTACCCCTGTTGCCCGCCTCGCCCCCTCCTGCCCCTGCACTGGTAACCACTAATTCGTACCCTGTATCTCTCACTTATATATTTTAAATAGGCCTTATGGATATTCCAATTATTATTTTATATGCCCCATTATAAGCTCCTATGAATCACATTACCTGCATCCTTAGGTCCCTATGCATGCCATATTATAACTTTCACACAGTAAGTGTTCAGTAACTATTTTCAGGGCTGCATACATGGTCAATTGACTGAGATGTTACATAGATCCTAAGAAGTAGGTATCATTGTCTGTCAAAACACTCACAGAATGTATTTTAGGGGTCTGGTTTGAAAAGTTGCTTTTAGGCCTTATC
Organism: Balaenoptera ricei; assembly: GCF_028023285.1. NCBI lineage: Eukaryota > Metazoa > Chordata > Mammalia > Artiodactyla > Balaenopteridae > Balaenoptera > Balaenoptera ricei. The sequence goes on from NC_082639.1 coordinate 133,901,825, forward strand.
TTAAAAGCTTTGGTGCGTGTAAGTTCTAATAAAGCCCAAACATTTAAAAAGTTTTCCGCTATGTGTGTAACCACACATGGAGCGCAGCCTTTGAAGTCAGCAGGAAATCTACACAGCATGTGGAGAAGAGCCTGAAATGGTTTGGGCAGGGATAGGAGTCAGACTTTCAGGGCAGGCCTCCCCAAAGGACAAATGAGCTGAAGATCAGGCTTGGAACAGATTTGAAGCAAACTTGTATTCACATGAGATGTGATGGCTTTTGAAATTTGATATAACTCTGATTAGTTTGCTGTGGAAATGGTTACTGGTTAAGTAATTGAAGAATACCCCTCTCCCTGCCCCTACCATGATTACTTTATTTCATTAAAAAAACCCCTATATTTTATTTTATTTTTTAAACATTTATTTTATTTTATTTTTTATGTAAAAAATTTTTTTGGCAGCACTGCACGGCATGCGAGATCTTAGTTCCCTGACCAGGGGTGGAACCCGTGCCCCCTGCAGTGCAAGCAAGGGGTCCTAACCACTGGACCGCCAGGGAAGTCCCCTAAAAAACCTATATTTTAATATGGCTGTTCATACTTTGAACCTCAAATATTTGGAATATAGAAGTCACATCTGTGCTAGGCTATAATAGGTCACATCCATGGTTCATCTAGTCCATGATTCTTCTGCTAATAGATACTCAAGTAACATGCCATGGAGGGACGCTGGGCACATGGTCTCACTTTCATATATTAATCTTAAACTAAGGTTAAATGCACCCAAAGTATTTTTCGTATCCTTGTCGTATTATATTTTTTCTGCATTTCCTTTGAATTTACTTTTATTTAAACCGAACTTCTTCTTGGAATAATGTATACTTCATATTTATAATCCACTTTGGAAATTATTAACAGGCCCCAAATTTACATGCTTGAGTGTTGAAAGGAATTCTTATCATCCCAGTATTTGGCATTTGTGGGTTCTACTTCAGTGGTACCTTTGATCATATATCGCATGTTTATATATTTACCATATCTTATCTATCAAAGATGCCACAATTTTAAGATGCATCATTATTTTATATAAGCTAAGAAAGAAAAAAAATCCACTGCCATTTAAATACATGCTTTCTTATATTTTATAGTTATTGGAAAAGCTCTCAGACTTTAGAAATAGATTTTTATCATATGCCATTCTTATGTACACTTAAGTTGTAAGATGTTAATAAAATAAATTGGTTAATTATTCCCCAAACTTCTTCACATTGGGTCCAACTCATGAATTACTCTTCAGTGCATGACCGATGATTGTGTTTTTCCACCCAATATCATCCCCTATACTGTTAAAGAGTGTTCGTGGTGAAGCGTTTCTGTAAAAAGTACTTCTTGATTGAATAAGAATAGTGTTATTTTCTAAGAGACAGGATCTTTTAGAGCTGATCAGTTTTAGAATTCTTTGGTTCACGACCTGGGACCCACCCTCCATGGTGAGAGTGTCAAGTGGCATCCTGAGCACAGCTCGTGGCATGCCAGGCGTCCGTCTTCTCTCTGGTCTGCCCAGGCCAAGGGGCAGAAACTGAAACGCCCTGAAGAACTTGGTGCCAAGCCAAGTGATTTTTCCTGTTTTCAACCCTGACACTGTAGTCTGCGCATTGCGTGAACGAGTGGAAAATTTTGAGCAAAAAATGGCTTCTTGCCAGATCTATTTGAAATACTCAAATCCACCTATTTAATGGCATCTTCATAGACATGCATAACTGAGTTAGAGATGTCACAACTTAGGCAATTCTTCAGGCAGAAAGAAAGGAGAATTAGCTCTCTTCTGGAGAATTAGCTCTCTTCTAAGTCAGTGCTTCTTGGCAACTCAGGCTTGCTTTATGAAGCAAGGAGTAGCCTCTGTCTATTGAAAAACATAATTTTTTGTTTTCTCTCTTTCATTGATAGAGCAATTGCCATATGAGAAGAAAGAAAAGAAGCTTCTTGGTGTCCTTTATATAATTTATCAGACTACAGTTGCAGGGGCTAATTATTCTTGCATGTGCTTTTTTTAAGGATGTGTATTTGAACATCATATGTTTGGTCTTTTGGAGAAAACCATTTTGTGAATGAATGCTTTTGGGCACAAGCTATTGCTTTCCCCTCTGAATTAAGGTATGTGAAAACACCTGGCACATAGCCCAAGTGCTATTTCCTTTGCACTCCCCCATCTGGTACTATCCTCCACATGCCCAAGGAACTGTCATCTGCTTACTCACTGCTTGGCCACGTAGGATCTTAGCAGAGTTCAAGTTTCCCAAGATCTACAGTGTGTGATTTTCACTCTTGCCCGAGTTTGTTTCTTCAGAGGCATTTCCTCATAAGGGAAGGCAGGTAGTTATATCTGTCATATGTAGTTAACTGTTGAATTCTGCTGCTTCATTCTAGAATTCCTCTTCTCTAGTTTATACTAACCACGTTTTTCCTGTACCCATATCCACAAAGAAACTTAAGCTCTTGACCTGAAATTTTCTGGTTGTTTATTTTCTCTTTTTCCATTTACTTAATTATAAATGGATTCATGTCATGACTGATAATCATTAGTTCTCACTGAGATATGATGCTGGGTTATTATCACTAAAATATTTTACTGCTGTACCTTATTTTTATTGTTTGAGAAATTAAAACTAATGCTTATAGGTGATAAATGTTTCATGCTACCTCAAGACAGAAATCAACTTATTACCAATTACTTTCAGTTTAATTTAACCTTCAGCTTGTTAAAGGTGGGAATTGGTAACTTTTACATGGACTCCAGTTAATTTTTTTTAATTGAAATATAGTTGATTTACAATGTTGTGTTAGTTTCTGATGTATAGCAAAGTGATTGTTATACATGTGTATATGTATTCTTTTTCATATTCTTTTCCATTATGGTTTATTACAGGACATTACAGTTCCCTGTGCTATATAGTAGGACCTTGTTGTTTATCTATTTTATATATAGTAGTTTTTATCTGCTAAATTCAAGTTAATTTTTTAATATGGGAAGTTCTGACGTGTCCTATAATTTTAGTTGCAGCAGCTCATATCTGATATTCAGCTTCCTTCACTAGTCATTTGGATCATAAAGCCGTAATTAGGCACCATTGGTGGGAGCTACTGGAAGTGCAGATGTAGTGCCTAGGAAGATATAAATATGCATTGAAGAACTAACCTTGCAGTCAGGGTTCTGATGGCTTGCTTTAGGACCTATTTCAATACTTTTACATTTGCTATTATTATGTTTTCCATTATTATGAAAATATTAAATAATAATATCTGTTTGAAATGAATTGCCCCTTGTATTCCTTACTGGTTTAAAGTAAAATTGGTGACACATATAATTTTTATGGACTCTTACTATATCCTCATTATTAAGAAGACATGACTGAAAATAAATATTAGGTGAGACCAGTTGAAAAATAATGTATTTATACTTTCATTGTGAACTAGCTGATGATCAGGGAGTCTTTTACTCATTTGGGACTTGTAAACTTTTGAAGTCTCTCATGCATTGTTCACTGTTCTGCAGAAGGTTGGTGCTAGTTGCCTGAAATGAGAAGTGAAGAATTGATCTTCAGCAAAATGATTTCTGTTGAACACTTGCTATATGCCAATTATTTTGCAGAACAGAATATGCATCAAAAAGAGATAAAGAATGGTAGCTGCACTCAAAATTATATGCTAAAAGTCAAAAGTTTGCACCGGATATTGTCATAAGTAGTGGGGCAGAGAGGGCTATTTGGGGTGGAGGGAGGTCAGGGAAGAACCAGTGTCCATTGTTTAGAAATGGAGTGATACAGTACACAATCATGTATGTGCTCACCACTTTGTGCTCAATGCCTAGAGTCACAAGAACAGACAGATACATTGCTGTTAGGGATCTGATTTTATCAAATGCTGAACAATTTTTCATAAATTTCCAAAAAACAAAGTATAATACAATCTTCTCTCAATTTACATGCTAGTTTTATTCTGAGAAAATTCCATGCGTTACCTAAATTCTTGTTTATATGTAAAACAGAATTAGGCTTCAGCTCAGATAACTTCACCTACATGGATGTGTAGCAAAAGATTAGAAAATTATGCAGGATGCCGGGTAGTTGTTCAGTGTACAGAACTCTCCCCAAAATTCAGGATGGTTAACATTCCTGGTTCTGCAGTCACTGTGAAACATCTTCATGAATTTCCAAATTGCACTCCCTTGACAACCAGTGCCCTAGTGTAGTATCAGTGACTATGTAACTTATATGTCCTAATTTCCCTTTTTTGTTTAAATATTTGGTTGTTGTTGTTTTGCTTGTTTTTATCTGCCGAAGAGAACGTTTAAACTGTAATCCTCTAGTAAGTCAGAGGTCATGTATTAATTAAATGTTTTCTCCAGAAAGATAGATTCTGTGGATTTTAGAAGTAGTAAATTCTTTATTCCATTGAATTTAGCCAACATTTGCTAAGCTAGGTACCATACAAGTCTGGGCTATGGCTTCTGCTCTCACATGGCTGGCTAATAGCCCATCAGGAAAGTCAGTGTGACACGGAGTGTGTGGAGAATTTGAGAAATGATAAAGCCTTGTAGAGGATTGAGGGAAGGTCAGGGGAAATGACAGAGACTGTCACATTTGAGTTAGGTCTTAAGGAATAAGTGTAATTTTAATAGGATTTTAGGAGTGTACTACTTTGTAACAGAAAGTTGAATTTGACATGACCTTTCAAGTCATATTACTTATACAGACTTTGCAATGAATTACCAAATGCCAAGTATTTCTTGAGGTGATAAAGTATCCCCCAGTTTCTACTTTTTTTTCTTTTTGCAGTTAACTTTTTTACTGTTTGTCTTTACATCTTTGTATCTTGATCTTCCCAGCTGTTTTTTGAGGATAGAAACTATGCCTTATACTTCACTGGATCTCCCATAGTGCTGAGGACAGAGTAGCCACTCAGTGAATATTGGAACTTAGATATTGTCAAAATAATTTATGTAGGAATGAAGGGATTATTCTTAGTTGGGAACTTTTTCGGTTTATTTTCCTATTAGCATTTCCTAGGAAAAGTGAAGTCAAGATGTTAATAATTGGGACAGTAGGAGGACAGCCTAGCCTCCACCAATCTTGGCATGCTGAGCAGGCCCCAGTTGTACTCTGTCTCAGTTTGTAGAACCATGTTGTTTTTATCCTAGTCTCTTTCTTCAGATAAGAGAAAATTTGGAAAACTAATATCTGCTCCGGAATTTTATAGAAATTGCCACTCAGGAGGTCTCTTTATGAATATTCATGTCTCATTCAGGTCTAATTTGGACAAGATGTTCTTTCTCACTTTGGAGTCAGTTGACGAGTAAGAATTATAGATATATTTTTTAATAGTTTAGATAAATTTGATAATATTTGTAAAGCATGTTATAAACTGGAAAGTGTTACAGAAATTCTGCTGCTGCTGTTATTAAGATTGAGGGAGGAATATAATCATAGCAAGAAGGAGCAAAATAGTTGTATAATTACTTTTAGAGTCTGAGTCTTGTGTTTGCCATAATTTGTGAAGACACTTGATAAACTTTGTTGACTCACGTTTTATTGTTGTACTTATTGGATGTATTTGGATATTTAAAGATATAATGGTGTAGTCCTTTAAGGAATCAAGTTGAATCATACTTCAAGATGAGGAGATCTTGAATGAGCTTCACTTGCTGTGAAGTTACTTAATCTCTGTAGGTGAAACATTTCTCATAAGTAAAATGGTATGTATTTCCCCAGCCTGTTATGAGTTTCTTTAATGGGTATGAAGGGCACAGCTTGGTGCCTGGCCTGTGATAGGTTCTCCATTTCCATAAATGTTTGCTATAGAATATTACTATTATTAAAAAGTTATTTAAAATCCCAAACTCAACAGATATTTGTTGAACACCTACTATGTGTCAGGCAGTATTTTAAGAACTAGAGAACAAAGCCAGTGAAGGAATCAAAGATTACTGTTCTCTAGGAACTCACATTCTAACTGCAGAGATGGATAAGCAACTGGCATAATAAATAAGTAAATTATATGGTATGTTATGGGATGGTTAGGACTATGGACCTAAGTAAAGGTAAAGCGTGGTACAGAGGATCAGTACTGTTCAGGGGGAAGAGACGAAGACTTGGAGATGACAGCATTAATTGTGTCTCCAGAGTCGAGAATTGGTATTGCAAATAACAAAATAACTTATTTAAGTTGGGAGAGATTGGTCCCAAGCAAAGAATAGGTAGTTTTGGGAGTGAGAAGCCGACATCTCTTGAAGAAGTATTCAGCCCCTTTGTTCTAAAGAACAGCTGTTACTCTCTAGAAGCTGTGGAAATGCCTGATGTTCTTAACTATTAGGCTTAAAACCTGTGAAAAGTTACATACTTTTTCTTTTCCTTTCTCCAGAAAGTAAAAAAAAAAAAAATTCTTTTATCTTTCCTTCAATGACAATAAAATAAGCATTCCTAATAGTATTATTAAATCTTTCCTTTAGGAGCTGTTTCCTTTACTTCCTAAAGGATTTTGCTCTAATCCAAACCAGAGGCACGTTTATGTTAAACCTCTCCTTATACGACATTATTACTGTGTTTTCAAAAGTAAGAATGTTTCTGTTTTTCTCCTGAATGTCACTTGACTACAGGAAAGAAATGTGAGAAGGCCTCTTACCGCAGCTAAAGTAGCTATTAAAGTACATTATTTAGTACTTTATGGTAGGCAGTTCTTTTTCTGGAACTCATTTGAAAACTTAATGTAATGTGAACTCAGTTTTTTCAATTCCTAATCAGATGTCAGTTTTTCTATTATATTTTAAAATTATATGTCACATCCATACACATATATGCAAACATATGTATTTTTCATATATCTAGATATGCAGGTATAAACTTAGATGCCATAAATATATGTGTATATATCGTGTATAGATATGTATATATACACATAAGCATATTTTAGTAATTAAGTGAATTTGATTAATCTCTTAATTGTTTGAAAGAATTGGGGAAACCATCAGTTTTTATAATTAAAAGTTCCTTAAAATTAAATTAATTGTGGAATTTGTACAAGTCAAAATAATTTAATGTTTCAGTGGTGTCTGTGATAGTTCTTACGTTTCGATGTTGCAATGAGAAGGTATACAGTGGTATAATAGATAATAGAGGATTTTCAAAAATAATTTAAGAACTCCATGCTTTTAGCATCAAAATATGCTACTCAAATAGTTCATTACTTGTCAAATGCACATATATAATTAGTGAGCCTGGATGACTTGCTACTCTTGCATTTATTCAGCAATTTCTAGAGTTCATGATTGCTTTTTCTAAATTGTATGTACTAAAGCTACTAAAAAAAGCAGTGTTATTCCATTGGAATAAGCATGCACTTGTACCTTTTCCTGCTTGGCTGAAGGACTAACAGTGTCTCTTTTTGAAGACAAGTTGGAACATAGGATGTAAAAATGACTCTTGTGTAAGTTATGGCTGGACTCTGAAGGAGTAAACCAAGTATTTACTGGCAGTATAGTGTTGTGTGGTGTTTAAGAGCATTGATCTGAACCTGAACACTGGATTTAAATCCTGTCTTGCCACTTACTAGGTGGCCAGTCTTGGTCAAGTTGCTTAACCTTCTGGGCTTTAGTGTCCTCATCTGTGAAATAAGAATAATAGTAACTACCTTCTAGGATCATTTTGAAGATTAAATGAGTTGGTATTTGTAAAGCACTTAGGATATTTTGTTACATAAATATAAAAATAGATATCACAGTAAGTAAAAAAAAACGAGTCTTCATCTTTTAAAGAAATATACTTAAATCTTTACTGATAAAATGGTGCGGTATCTGGGATTTGCTTCAAAGTAATCTGGTAGGAGAGTGGGACATGGGAGTGAGAGAGAAAAGGGATGAATCAAGATTGTTTATGTGTTGATAATTGTTGAAGTGGAATTTAGGTATGTGGATTTATTACACTACTCTTTCTAACATAAGCTTGGAATTTCCCAAATAAAAAGTCAAAACAACAAAAAAGTGCAGTTTGCCCCTTCCCATTTTCTTTTTCTTTCTTTCTTTTCTTTCCTCCCTTCCTCCCTACCTTCCTTCCTCCCTTCCTCCCTCCCTCCCTCCCTCCCTTCCTTCCTTCCTTCCTTCCTCTCTTTCTCTCTCCCCCTTTGCTTTTTTATTTTTTTCTGGAAATATATATATTTTTTAACATCTTTATTGGAGTATAATTGCTTTACAATGGTGTGTTAGTTTCTGCTGTATAACAAAGTGAATCAGCTATACATATACATATATCCCCATATCTCCTCCCTCTTGCATCTCCCTCCCACCCTCCCTATCCCACCCCTCTAAGTGGACACAAAGCACCGAGTTGATCTCCCTGTGCTATGCAGCTGCTTCCCACTAGCTATCTACTTTGTAATTGGTAGGGTATATATGTCCATGCCACGCTCTCACTTAACCTTCCCCCTCCCCGTGACCTCAAGTCCATTTTCTATGTCTGCGTCTTTATTCCTATCCTGCCCCTAGGTTCTTCAGAACCTTTTTTTTTTTTTTAAGATTTCATATATGTGTGTTAGCATATGGTATTTGTTTTTCTCTTTCTGACTTACTTCACTCTCCATGACAGTCTCTAGGTACATCCACCTCACTACAAATAACTCAATTTTGTTTCTTTTTATGGCTGAATAATATTCCGTTGTATATATGTGCCACATCTTCTTTATCCATTCATCTGTCGATGGGCATATAGGTTGCTTCCATGACCTGGCGATGGTAAATAGTGCTGCAATGAGCATTAAGGTGCATGACTCTTTTGGAATTATGGTTTTCTCAGAGTATATGCCCAGTAGTGGGATTGCTGGGTCGTATGGTAGTTCTATTTTTAGTTTTTTAAGGAACTTCCATACTGTTCTCCATAGTGGCTGTATCAATTTACATTCCCACCAACAGTGCAAGAGGGTTCCCTTTTCTCCACACCCTCTCCAGCATTTATTGTTTGTAGATTTTTTTGATGATGGCCATTCTGACCGGTGTGAGGTGATACCTCATTGTAGTTTTGATTTGCATTTCTCTAATGATTAGTGATGTTGAACGTCCTTTCATGTGTTTGTTGGCTACCTGTATATCTTCTTTGGAGAAATGTCTATTTAGGTCTTCTGCCCATTTTTGGATTGGGTTGCTTGTTTTTTTGATGTTGACCTGCATGAGCTGCTTGTATATTTTGGAGATTAATCCTTTGTCAATTGCTTCATTGGCAAATATTTTCTCCCATTCTGAGGGTTGTCTTTTCATCTTGTTTATGGTTTCCTTTGCTGTGCAAAAGCTTTTAAGTTTCATTAGATCCCATTTGTTTGTTTTTGTTTTTATTTCCATTTCTCTAGGAAGTGGGTCAAAAAGGATCTTGCTGTGATTTATGTCACAGAGTGTTTTGCCTATGTTTTCCTCTAAGAATTTGATAGTGTCTGGCCTTACATTTAGGTCTTTAATCCATTGAGTTTATTTTTGTGTATGGTGTTACGGAGTATTCTAATTTCATTCTTTTACATGTAGCTGTCCAGTTTTCCCAGTACCACTTATTGAAGAGGTTGTCTTTTCTCCATTGTATATTCTTGTCTCCTTTTTCAAAGATAAGGTGACTATATGTGCGTGGGTTTATCTCTGGGCTTTCTATCCTGTTCCATTGATCTATATTTCTGTTTTTGTGCCAGTACCATACTGTCTTGATTACTGTAGCTTTCTATATAGTCTGAAGTCAGGGAGCCTGATTCCTCAAGCTCCGTATTTCTTTCTCAAGTTTGCTTTGGCTATTCGGGATCTTTTGTGTTTCCATGCAAATTGTGAATTTTTTTGATCTAGTTCTGTGAAAAATGCCATTGGTAGTTTGATGGGGATTGCATTGAATCTGTAGATTGCTTTGGGTAGTACAGTCATTTTCACAATGTTGATTCTTCTAATCCAAGAACATGATATATCTCTCCATCTGTTTGTATCATCTTTAATTTCTTTCATCAGTGTCTTATAGTTTTCTGCATACAGGTCTTTTGTCTCCTTAGATAAGTTTATTCCTAGGTATTTTATTCTATTTGCTGCAATGGTAAATGGAAGTGTTTCCTTAATTTCTCTTTCAGATTTTTCATCATTAGTGTATAGGAATGCAAGAGATTTCTGTGCATTAATATTGTATCCTGCTACTTTACCAAATTCATTGATTAACTCCAGTAGTTTTCTGGTAGCATCTTTAGGATTCTCTATGTATATTATCATGTCATCTGCAAACAGTGATAGTTTTACTTCTTCTTTTCCGATTTGGATTCTTTTTATTTCTTTTTCTTCTCTGATTGCTGTGGCTAAAACTTCCAAAACTATGTTGAATAATAGTAGTGAGAGTGGACAGCCTTGTCTTCTTCCTGATCTTAGTGGCAATGGTTTCAGTTTTTCACCATTGAGAATGATGTTGGCTGTGGGTTTGTCATATATGGCCTTTATTATGTTGAGGTAGGTTCCCTCTGTGCCTACTTTCTGGAGAGTTTTATCATAAATGGGTGTTGAATTTTCTCAAAAGCTCTTTCTGCATCTATTGAGATGAAAATATAGTCTTTCTCCTTCAATTTGTTAATATGGATTATCACATTGATTTGCATATATTGAAGAATCCTTGCATTCCTGGGATATACCCCACTTGATCATGGTGTATGATCCTTTTAATGTGCTGTTGGATTATGTTTCCTAGTATTTTGTTGAGGATTTTTGCATCTATATTCATCAGTGATATTGGCCTGTAGTTTTCTTTATTTGTGACGTCTTTGTCTGGTTTTGGTGTCAGGGTGATGGCAGCCTCGTAGAATGAGTTTGGGAGTGTTCCTCCCTCTGCAATATTTTGGAAGAGTTTGAGAAGGATAGGTGTTAGCTCTTCTCTAAATGTTTGATAGAATTCTCCTGTGAAGCCATCTGGTCCTGGGCTTTTGTTTGTTGGAGGATTTTTAATCACAGTTTCAATTTCAGTGCTTGTGATTGGTCTGTTTATATTTCCTATTTCTTCCTCATTCAGTCTTGGAAGGTTGTGCTTTTCTAAGAATTTGTCCACTTCTTCCAGGTTGTCCGTTTTCTTGGCATAGAGTTGCTTGTAGTAATCTCTCATGATCCTTTGTATTTCTGCAGTGTCAGTTGTTACTTCTCATTTTTCATTTCTAGTTCTATTTTTTTTTTTTTTTTTAAAGTAGAGGGAAGGATTTTTTATTTATTTATTTTTGGCTGTGTTGGGTCTTCGTTTCTGTGTGAGGGCTTCCTCTAGTTGTGGCAAGCGGGGGCCACTCTTCATCATGGTGCGCGGGCCTCTCACTATCGTGACCTCTCTTGTTGCGGAGCACAAGCTCCAGATGCGCAGGCTCAGTAGTTGTGGCGCACGGGCCTAGTCGCTCCGCGGCATGTGGGATCTTCCCAGACCAGGGCTCAAACCCGTGTCCCCTGCATTGGCAGGCAGACTCTCATCCCCTGCGCCACCAGGGAAGCCCTCTAGTTCTATTGATTTGACTCTTCTCCCTTTTTTTCTTGATGAGTCTGGCTAATGTTTTATCAATTTTATTTATCTTCTCAAAGAACCAGCCCTTAGTTTTATTGATCTTTGCATTGTTTCCTTCGTTTCTTTTTCATTTATTTCTTATCTGATCTTTATTATTTCTTTCCTTCTGCTAACTTTTGGGTTTTTTTTGTTCTTCTTTCTCTAATTGCTTTAGGTTGTTTATTTGAGATTTTTCTTGTTTGTTGAGGTAGGATGGTGTTACTATAAACTTCCCTTTTAGAACTGCTTTTGCTGCATCCCATAGGTTATGGATTGTTGTGTTTTCATTGTCATTTGTTTCTAGGTAATTTTTGATTTCCTTTTAGATTTCTTCAGTGATCACTTGCTTATTTAGTAGTGTATGTTTAGCCTCCATGTGTTTGTATTTTTTACAGACTTTTTCCTGTAATTGATATCTAGTCTCATAGCGCTGCGGTCGGAAAAGATACTTGATATGATTTCAATTTCCTTAAATTTACCAATACTTGATTTATGACCCGAGATATGATCTATTCTGGAGAATGTTCCGTGAGCACTTGAGAAGAAAGTGTATTCTATGGTTTTTGGATGGAATGTCCTTTAAATATCAATTAAGTCCATCTTCTTTAATGTGTCATTTAAAGCTTATGTTTCCTTATTTATTTTCATTTTGGATGATCTGTCCATTGGTGAAAGTGAGGTGTTAAAGTCCCCTACTATGATTGTGTTACTGTCTATTTCCCCTTTTGTGGCTGTTAGCATTTGCCTTATGTATTGAGGTGCTTGTATGTTGGGTGCATAAATAATTACAATTGTTATATCTTCTTCTTGGCTTGATCCCTTGATCATTATGTAGTGTCCTTCTTTGTCTTGTAATCGTTTTTATTTTAAAGTCTATTTTGTCTGTTATGAGAATTGTTACTTCAGCTTTCTTTTGATTTCCATTTGCATGGAATATCTTTTTCCATCCCCTCACTTTCGGTCTGTATGTGTCCCTAGGTCTGAAGTGGGTCTCTTGTAGACAGCATATATACAGGTCTTGTTTTTGTATCCATTCAGCTGGTCTATGCCTTTTGGTTGGAGCATTTAATCTGTTTACATATAAGGTAATTATCAATATGTATGTTCCTATGACCATTTTCTCAATTGTTTTGGGTTTGTTATTGTAGGTCTTTTCCTTCTCTTGTGTTTCCTGCCTAGAGAAGTTCCTTTAGCATTTGTTGTAAAGCTGGTTTGGTGGTAGTAAATTCTCTTAGCTTTTGCTTGTCTGTAAATGTTTTAATTTCTCTGTCAAAGCTGAATGAGATCCTTGCTGGGTAGAGTAATCTTGGTTGTAGGTTTTTCCCTTTCATCACTTTAAATATGTCCTGCCACTCCCTTCTGGCTTGCAGAGTTTCTGCTGAAAGATCAGCTGTTAACCTTATGGGGATTCCCGTGTATGTCATTTGTTGCTCTTCCCTTGCTGCTTTTAGTATTTTTTCTTTGTATTTAATTTTTGATAGTTTGATTAATATTTGTCTTGGCTTGTTTCTCCTTGGATTTATCCTGTATGGGACTCTCTGTGCTTCCTGGACTTGGTTGACTATTTCCTTTCCCATATTAGGGAAGTTTTCAACTATAATGTCTTCAAATATTTTCTCAGTCCCTTTCTTTTTCTTTTCTTCTTCTGGGACCCCTATAATTTGAATGTTGGTGCATTTTATGTTGTCCCAGAGGTCTCTGAGACTGTCCTCAATTCTTTTCATTCTTTATTGTTTATTTTCCTCTGCGGTAGTTATTTCCACTATTTTATCTTCTAGGTCTCTTATCCCTTTTTCTGCATCAGTTATTCTGCTATTGATTCCTTCTAGAGAATTTTAAATTTCATTTATTGTGTGTTCATCTTTGTTTATTTGCTCTTTAGTTCTTCTAGGTCCCTGTTAAACGTTTCTTGTATTTTCTCCATTCTATTTCCAAGATTTTGGATCATCTTTACTATCATTACTCTGAATTCTTTTTCAGGTAGACTGCCTATTTCCTCTTCATCTTTGGTCTAGTGGGTTTTTACCTTGCTCCTTCATCTGCTGTGTATTTCTCTGTTCTTCTCATTTTGCTTAACTTACTGTGTTTGAGGTCTCCTTTTTTGCAGGCTGTAGGTTCGTAGTTCCCATTGTTTTTGGTGTTTTCCCCCAATGGGTAAGGTTTGTTCAGTGGGTTGTGTAGGCTTCCTGGTGGAGGGGAGTGGTGCCTGTGTTCTGGTGGATGAGGTTGAATCTTGTCCTTCTGGTGGGCAGTACTGCATCCGGTGATGTGTTTTGGTCTGTCTGTGAACTTATGATTTTAGGCAGCCTCTCTGCTAATGGGTGGGGTTGTGTTTCCGTCTTGCTAGTTTTTTGGCATAGAGTATCCAGCACTGTAGCTTGCTGGTCGTTGAGTGGAGATGGATCTTAGGGTTTAGATGGAGATCTCTGGGAGAGCTTTTGCAGTTTGATATTACCTGGGGCTGGGAGGTCTCTGGTGGACCAATGTCCTGAACTCGGCCCTCCCACCTCAGAAGCTCAGGCCTGACACCTGGCCGGAGCACCAAGACCCTGACAGCCACACGACCCAGAAGAAAAGGGAGAAAAAAGAAAGAAAGAAAGAGAGAGAGAGAGGGAGAGAAAGGAAGGAAGGAAGGAAGAAAGAGAGGAAGAAAGGAAATAAAATAATGTTATCAAAATTAAAAAAATATTATTAAAAATAAAAAAAGTAAAAAGTAATATAAAAAGAAAGAAAGAAGAGAGAAACCAAACCAAAACACAAATCCACAAATGATAACAAGTGCCAAAAAGTATACCAAAAAAACAAACAAAACAAACAAAACAAAAAGCAGGACAGACAGAATCCTAGGACAAATGGTAAAAGCAAAGCTATACTGACAAAATCACACAGAGAGGCCTACACATACAGTCAGAAAAAAGAGAATAAGGAAAAAAGAATATATCTATATATATAAAAAAAAGGAAGAGAGCAACCAAATCAATAAACACATCTACCAATGATAATAAGCTCTAAATACTAAACTAAGATAAACATAAAACCAGAAACCAATTAGATGCAGAAAGCAAACCCCAAGTCTACAGTTGCTCCCAACGTCCACTGCCTCAATTTTGGGATGATTCATTGTTCAGGTATTCCAGAGATGCAGGGTACATCAAGTTGATCGTGGAGATTTAATCTGCTGCTCCTGAGGCTGCTGGGAGAAATTTCCCTTTCTCTTCTTTGTTTGCACAGCTCCTGGGGCTCACCTTTGGATTTGGCCCCGCCTCTGCATGTAGGTCGCCTGAGGGTGTCTGTTCCCTGCCCAGACAGGACAGGGTTAAAGGAGAAGCTGATTAGGGAGCTCTGGCTCACTCAGGCCAAGGGTAGGGAGGGGTACGGAATGTGAGGCGAGCCTGTGGCGGCAGAGGCCAGCATGACGTTGCAGTAGCCTTGAGGTACGCCATGTGTTCTCCCGGAGAAGTTGTCCCTGGATAACAGGACCCTGGCAGTGGCAGGCTGCACAGGCTTCCAGGACGGGAGGTGTGAATAGTGACCTGTGCTTGCACACAGGCTTCTTGGTGGCTGCAGCAGCAGCCTTAGCATTTCATGCCCGTCTCTGGTGTCTGCGCTGATATCTGTGCTGATAGCCATGGCTCATGCCCATCTCTGGAGCTTGTTTAGGCGGTGCTCTGAATCCCCTCTCCTCATGCACCCGGAAACAATGGTCTCTTGCCACTTAGGCAGTTCCAGACTTTTTCCTGGACTTCCTCCCAGCTAGCTGTGGCGCACTAGTCCCCTTCAGGCTGTGTTCACAGAGCCAACCCCAGTCCTCTCCCTGAGATCTGACCTCAGAAGCCTGAGCCTCAGCTCCCAGCCCCCACCTGCCCTGGTGGGTGAGCAGACAAGCCTCTCAGGCTGGTGAGTGCTGGTCGGCACTGATCCTCTGTGTGGGAATCTCTCCGCTTTGCCCTCTGCACCCCTGTTGCTGCGCTCTCCTCCGTGGCTCTGAAGCTTCCCCCCTGTCTCCGCCAGTGAAGGGTCTTCCTAGTGTGGGGAAACTTTTCCTCCTTCAGAGTTCCCTCCCAGAAGTGCAGGTCTCATCCATATTCTTTTGTCTCTGTTTTTCCTTTTTTCTTTTGCCCTACCCATGTACGTGGGGAGTTTCTTGATTTGGGGGAAGTCTGAGGTCTTCCGCCAGCTTTCAGTAGGTGTTCTGTAGGAGTTGTTCCACATGTAGATGTATTTTTGATGTATTTGTGGGCAGGAAGGTGATCTCCACGTCTTACTCCTCCACCATCTTGAACGTCCCCTCTCTCCCCCTTTCTTTTTTTTTCTTCCTTCCTTTCCCTCCCTCCCTCCCTCCCTCCCTCCCTTCGTTCCTTCCTTCGTTCGTTCCTTCCTTCCTTCCTCCCTTCCCTCCCTCCCTCCATCCCTCCCTCCCTCCCTCCCTTTCTCCCTTCTTTCTTTCCTTCCTCCACCCCTCCTTGCCTCCCTATTCCTTATCACTCCTTGTCCAAATCTGGCATACTATTTCTGTCTTTTTTGGTGTAGTTCAAATGCCACCTAGTATGAAGCCCTCCTTGATAACCCCAGCCACATACCATCTCTTCTCTTCTTTCTAATGTAGCCCCTGGGCCTTTCTTAGGCCCTCCTGTATGCTGTATGGCTCTGGGATTATTCCCATGTGTGACTTTTTCTTCTTCTAGCCTTAAACTCCATGGGGGCTAGAATAATCATTTAATTCCCATAGCAAACACCTGACACTTCACACCTTGTAGAACAAATGGCCTTTGTTGACTGTAATTGAGAAGGAGTGTAAAAAACTTTGTGTCACTCTTGTTACTAAAATACTATGTTTCTGAATGAAAGATTATTATTAAGATTGGATAATGGTAGTTCTTAATAGAAATACTTGTGGCTTTATATTATTTTTACTGTTTGGGGTATTTCCTTTTATCTTTTCCAGGATTTCATTTGGAAAATTAATGTTGTTTTAGGTTATTAGCTAAGTTACAGAAATAAATATTCATCTAATTCTAGAATATTGGGATTCTGAATATGTGTGATACTTGTTTTCCATTTTATAGTTATGGAAAGTAAGATTTTCATTTGTGGACCCACATTATTTTTTCTGCTTATAGACTTTAATGATTCAAAGAAGAGTCTAGTACGAAATTGGAAAAAGTTAATGTTGAAAACCTAAATCACAGAACTTTGTTTTGCTTCTGGATAGGCCCTGCAATCATAGAAATAAAATAAGCATAATTTTAGTCACCCAACTCTTGCCTGTAACGCAGGTAAGGTTTTCTTTAGAGGTGTATTCCTGAAACACCATATGTAAAATACATTTTGCTAAATGGTATATTTTAACTTATATTTTAAACCCAAAGATTTTATGTCTATTAGACAGTTGTAACTAGAATCATTTTTATAAAGCAAAGACTGTTTTAAAGCAAAGAATTATAATTAATCTTATAAACAAGTTTGCTTGTTTGTAAGTTGAACTTACCCCAGGTGAAGATTCCATTCATCTTAGCCTTTTCTTTACAATAAATCTTTCTTGCTGAATATATTGCCACATAGTGAAATTGGGCTACCTTGAGTTTCACTTCAGTCTCCTTTCCATTTACATCCTCTATAGAGATGCTAATCAGTGAAATAGTTAAAAGATGATGCTAACAGCAAAAGGAAGCACTAAAGGACACGGGCAGTCCAAAAACTAAACAATCAAGTTTCTAAAAAAAAATGAAGTGAGGTTATATTGCCTAACAGCATTATTGCCTTGATTTTCTCACTTGCAGTGGAAATTAAAGAGTCTCTGACTTTGATTTTCTCCACTCCCTGCTGCATTGCCACCCCAGTGACATGTTCTCATTAACCCAGTTTCTTGACCTTTAGCTACTGCACTGAAGAATTCAAATTCGCAAGAATTGAATTGCCTCATTCATATCTGCAAGGTTCGAATCATGGTTAAGTTTTAGGCGGGGTGTCTGATGAACAGGCTGCAAGTGAGAGTGGGTGTTCTTTAGTGAGGATCTGTGCTTGCTAAGCTGTATTGTTTCATTCACTCATTTGCTCATTTAGCTTTTCCGTAGCACTAAGGACAGTGATTCTCAGTGTAGTCATTGTGACACATCATGCTATCTCTGGCTGACTAATGAGGTTCTGAGACAATTTAAAAATAGATTTTTCACTTAAAAATATGCCACATGAAGTTATTAAGAAGAATGAAGGAGTAGGTATTGAAGATAAGATGTCCAACAACTCCTACAAAGAAGGATTACTAACCGTTTGCCTAAGCTTTAATGAATTTTTTTCTTTTGCTTTTCACATAGATTAAACAAAAGAGGGTGAGAACTTTTCTCCCTCATACTTTCTTGGGAATAGGGACCTTGTTCCCTATTCTGCTGAATCCTTCGTTGTCAATTAATAAAATGCTTTGCACAAATTGAATAATCAGGAAATATTAATTTAAAATTCCTTTACTTTTTTTGGTAGTTGGGAAAAACTCAAATCTGTTGGCAAGTTGATAGGACTGTGGGAATTTATTTATGAAAAATGCTTGCAACTGAAGCGGACTTCTCTCCTATACTAAACGTGCTTCTGGTAAAAGGATCTGCTGAACCACCCGTTTCTCCCATGAACTGGAGAAGAGACTTGTGTTAAGTGACAGAGGTGAAAGTAAGCACCATTTATTCCACTGCTTTTCTGCATAGGTGTGAACCCAGACTGGACAATTCATCATCCAGGGGAGAGCCAGGTGGCCATGGCTTTATTTCTTTTATATTATAGTTTTGCATGGAAAGGCATGTCATTAGTACTTCAGGGGAAGAAGAGTATTGCATTGATCCCTAGAGGTACTTGGTACTGTTGGGACCTTTCATCAGGCAGATTCTGTCTACCTCAGTGAGTGTATTTCTGACCTTTGAGGTCAAGTTCTTTTTTTTTTTTTAATAGAAAAAACATTAATATGTGGAAAAACAGAAATAACCTGAGGAAATTATCCATCTGATCAGATCCTCTGTCATTCTGGGAAATTTTACTATTACAACCTTTATAGAAATTTGCTACGATTTTAACATGGAGCCTCCTATATTTTCTGTCAGGGTGTTTCTAGTTGTACAATAAGGTAAATAGATTTCTGGCTAATACATTTAATTTTATCTGTAACATTCTCATAGTTCAATCTGCTGCCCCCAAATCAAAACTAATGTACTTTTGGCTTATCTACTAGTTTGAATCACCTGTATCATTCTGCCCATACTCAGTTGCTAACATGCATTCAGGGTCTGATGTATGAAAGGCACCGTTTTAGTTGTTCAACAAAGCAAGAGTTGGAAGTAGTTAGAAAGTCCTTTCTTTACTACAGTTTTCAAACATCAAATCCTAATGAGTTTGAATGAAAAATGACTCACTGTGTTGAGTAGCTGTGTTTTTAAAATCTAGGGTTTTTTGTTGTTGTTGTTACTGCTCAGAGAAGAGAATGAAGAATTATATGATGTATGCAATTAGTGCTGTCCACTTTAGATTACTTTGGATATTTGAAAGCATGAAAGTGTTCAGACAGGTGTTGCAGTTGCAGGTAATGGAAACTACTAGCTATATAAGCAAAAAAAAAAAATAAAGTATCTGCCAAGGGAATTGCTACCTTTAATAAGTTTAGGAAGCTGGGGACACAGGAGGTCTCTATGCCAACTTCTGGTTTGACCACTTTAGTCACAACCAAGAGTCATGAAGCACCTGTTGTCTTCTGGGACATTCTACCTTAGCTGTGATTCACAATCAGATTGCTGCCTGAACTGTTAGCTTCAAAGCTGTCTGCTGCCTGCTAGATCTATACCAGCAAAAAAACACCTTGAGTGCTTCTTCTCTCCCACTTAACTTGATTCTGAATTCAGGTCTTACGGAAGTGCATCTAATGGTGAAACCTAACTTGCATTGAGAATGCTAGTTACAAGGGATTCTGGAAAACAAAAACTTTGGCATTCTAGCTTCTGTGATGTAGGAAGGCAGAGAAGGAGACTGGAACAGAAGTTGAGCTAGCTGGTTGCTGTCTCTACCATAAATGCTCTTGTGTTATTCCCTGTGACTTCTAGAAAATAATCTTAAATTTAGAATTTGACTGATTAAATAAGGGAAACGATTTTCAGATATAGACCTTGTATTTTGTATTTAGGTCTTCATGTAGATTTTTTAAATAGATTTTTTGTTTTTATAATCTAAGTCTTCAGAAGAGTATCTAGTAATCAGCAGTTACATGGTCAGATGTGTCAGCTGTAATCGTTCAAATATCTATAGGTGTAGTTATAGTTTGTATTCCATATGTCTTCTCTTTAGAACTTGGCTATTTTTTGAAATTGAACTTTTCCCACTGGTGCTCATGCTAGTGCATTTAATTGAGATTATTTTTTGCCATAGAGAGCATTAAGTAGAGCAAATGGAGCATAAACAGTGTTAGTTTACTAACTTCTTTAATTTTGTGATCATGATATTGAATATACATTAAGTATAGTGTAGAATATACTTAAGATAGAGCTCCTTCTTTCAGGAACTTAACATTTAAGGACATGGACAACGTATAATGCTTTTTAACCTGAAAATTCTTTCCAGTTTTGTCTTTTCACATAGAACTAAGCAGAGGGACTGAGGGGGTGTGGTTTTCAGCTCTACTTGGGAATATTTACATGACTGGTAAATTTTCAGATGAGATAATAGGAGATTCCAGGCAGAGGGCCAGGCCGAGCCAGAAGTGGCACCATAGAGCCAAGCAGGGCCTGAAAGAGCTGGAGAGTCTGGATGAAGGCCATGGGTGAATTATTATTCTGCGTATGTCGTTGAAATGGCAGCATTCTCCATACAGTATAGATATGCAAATACCAGCACCCAGAGAGCCCCACTTTGATGTGTTGCCAAGCTCCTTTGGCCTCTAGTGGGTGCTGAGTGGGAGAGATTCCAGCCTCAGTCAAAACATCTGTTAGGAGAACAACAGGATTAATTTCGGAATTTGTCCATCTCCTACCTCAGTTTCTCCAAGGAGACAGTTTTGTTATTTGACCTGAATGTTACATAATGTTTTAGGAACCAAATCTTAGAATTTTCTATGAAACAATAAATTTGCAATACCAATCAAATATTATTTCTCTTTAAATAGATTCTTTTCCGGGTCTAGAATTATTATTTTTGACTTTATTTTGAAATAATTTCAAACATAGAAAAATTGCAAGAATAATATAAAAAACTCCTGCATAACCTTCACCCAGATTGACCAATTTTTAATGTTTTGCACACACACACACACGTCTGTGTGTGTGTGTGTGTATGTCTTTTCCTGTACCATTTGAGAGTTAGTGGAGATATCATGCCCCTTTACTCCTAAACACTTCTGTGTATATTGCCTAAGAACAAGGACATTCTCTTATATAACCACGTGGATATATAGTCCCTATTCAAAATTTATCAACTGTCCCAATAATATTCTTTAGATCAGCGGTCCCTAACCTTTTTGGCACCAGGGACCGGTTTCGTGGAAGACAATTTTTACACAGACTGGGGCGGGGGATGGTTTCGGGATGATTCAAGTGCATTACATTTATTGTGCACTTTATTTCCATTATTATTACATTGTAATATATAATGAAATAATTCTACACCTCACCATAATGCAGAATCTGTGGGAGCCCTGAGCTTGTTTTCCTGCAACTAGATGGTCCCATCTGGGGCTGATTGATGGGAGACAGTGGCACCCGAGGTGTGTTGCTTAAGTCCAGTCTATTCCGTCATCTTGTTTTGGTGGCTGTCACTGCAGAAAACCCTGTTTCACAAAGATAGGATGTTGGAAATGGAAGCAGGCTTTTCAGTGCTTTTGTGGCAATCTCAGGATATCCTGCCTTGACTTTAATCCAGAACATATGGAGATTTGAAGTTGTCTCAAACATACATTTAAGGCCACCGTCATTTGCGATCTCAAGCAGTTGATCCTCTTCTAGCACAGACAAAGTCGATTCACCTGGCTTATTCACAAATGGGTCGCGGATCCATTCCTTCCCAGTTCTGGGGTCTTTTGTAGTTGGGAAGTAATGCTCAAACTCTTTTGAAAGCTGAGATAGGTGATCGTGCACCAGGTGGGAGAAAGAAGGCCCTGGCTCAGTCTCTTTCAAAATCTCTGCCAATGTTTGAAACGTGTCAGAAATCCCAATGTTCCCTCATCACCCCCATAATTCCAGTTTGGCTTTGAATGCAGCCACATTATCTGCCGACTTGAACACAGTTGTCGTTCTCCCCTGAAGTGACAGATTGAGTTTGTTGAGCAGGTTGAATATATCACACAAGTAAGCAAGTTTTGTGACCTATTCTGTGTCACTGAAATGTGCTGCCAGTGGTGACTGTTTTTCTAAAAGAAATCTCTGGAGCGGCTCGTGTAACTCAAAAACTCTGGCCAGTGATCTACGTTTAGAAAGACATCTCACTTCTGTGCATAAGAGAAGTGCGTGCTCTATGTCCATGAAGAGCTGCACGAACAGACTTTAGTTAAAGGGATGTACTTTAATGTGGTTGGTAATTTTAATCATGTCCTGCAAAACACTGTTAAGTTCAGGTGACATTTTTCAGCTAGCCAGCATTTCTTTATGGATGACACAGTGCATAGAAGCGACCTCTTTGACCCAAGTAGTGAAACCAGAAAGCCATCCAGTCATGGCAGCTGCTCTGTCCATGCATATACGACACAAAGTGACTAATTCAGTTTTCCTGATAAGTAATCATTCAAAGACTTGAATAGTTCTGCAGTTGTGGTGTTGGTTGGCAGCAAAAATGCACATAACATATCCCCATGCGCATCCTGAAAAATTTATCGCACAGAAACAAGCATTGTTGCCTTGCTGTCAACATCAGTAGACTCATCAACCTGGATTGCGTACCACAGTGACTCATTAATCCTCTCTAACAATTGTGCCTCAATATCCTCTGCTATTTCATCAATTCTCCTAGTTATGGTGCTAGCAGAAAGAGGAACACGTACCACCTTTAAACTGCAGCCTCTCCTAAAAGTTCACGATAACTATCCTTAATAGCAGGCAGGATCAACTCTTCGCCAATAGTAAAGGGCTTCTTACCTTTAACAATGCAGGTAGCCACTAAGAATTATACTCTCAGTGCAGACACATTTGATGAAATGGTAGCCTTCAATAATTGATTCTGTTCTTCGTGTTCACATTGTTTTCTTTTGAAAAACTCCAAAGGCTTGTCTTTTATTTTTATTTATTTATTTTATTTTTAAATTTTTTAAATTTTTATTTATTTATTTATTTATTTACTTATGGCTGTGTTGGGTCTTCGTTTCTGTGCGAGGGCTTTCTCTAGTTGTGGCAAGCGGGGGCCACTCTTCGTCGCGGTGCGCGGGCCTCTCACTATCGTGGCCTCTCTTGCTGCAGAGCACAGGCTCCAGACGCGCAGGCTCAGTAGTTGTGGCTCACGGGCCTAGTTGCTCCGCAGCATGTGGGATCTTCCCAGACCAGGGCTCGAGCCCGTGTCCCCTGCATTGGCAGGCAGATTCTCAACCACTGCGCCACCAGGGAAGCCCCTCAAAGGCTTGTCTTTTAATGCAGGATGCTTGGTCTCCATGTGGTGAAGCAGTTTTGAAGGTTTCATGGCTTCCTTGGATAGCCGGTCTCCACATATTGTATAAAGTGGGCTTGGAGAAGGTGAATCACCTGTTGCAATGAACCCTTAATTTAAGTAAGACTCTTGGTATTCTCTTTTAAATGCAGCTTTCTTTCTGTTGGCAGTCTTAGAGTCTTTTGCTGTCTCATCATTGGGTCTGTCCCCCTTTTCAAAGAAACTTTCCAGTGACGTTTGTTTTTTACTCATTTTGGCTAGGGTTAGCTTGTGGGCTTACCAAAACTGTGATTGAGACAAGTGCACAGTATGGGAGAGAGGCGCAGACAGAGGTGGTAAATAAAATAATGGGTGAAAATATAAAATAAAATAAAATAATGGGCGGGGCACGTGCAGACTAAAATAAGGGTTGGATTCTGGCTTAAAGCCTGCCACCAGATGCAGCTGTACAATTGAAGTACATCAACTCACTTGCCACTATAAAGCCTGCCATCAAATGCAGCTTAATTGTCACTTGCCTCTCACAGGTAGGGTTTTGATATGAGTCTGCAAGCAATTGATTTATTATGGTCTCTGGGCAGTCAGACCTCTCTGCTAATGATAATCTGTATTTGCAGCCACTCCCCAGTGCTAGCATCACTGACTCAGCTCCACCTCAGATCATCAGGCATTAGATTCTCATAAGCAGAGCGCAACCTAGATCCCTCGCTGCGCAGTTCACCGTAGGGTTCACGCTCCTATGAGAATCTAATGCCGCCGCTGATCTGACAGGAGGTGGAGCTCAGGGGTAATGCAAGTGATGGGGAGCAGCTGTAAATACAGATGAAGCTTCACTTGCTTACCCGCCGCTCACCTCCTGCTGTGTGGTCCGGTTCCTAACAGGCCATGGACTGGTACCGGTCCATGGCCCGGGGGTTGGGAACCCTGCTTTAGAGCGTATTTCCCCTTGACCAAGCATCCAAGTCAAGATCACATACTGCATTTAGTTGTCATGTCTTTCTAATCTCCTTTAATCTGGAACATTTCCCTAGCCTTTCCTTTTCTTTCATGACACATATTGCTGAAGAGTATAAGCCAGTTGTCTTATAGACTAACCATTAATTTTGGCTTGTATGATTCAATTTTTAAAAAATAAATGACTTTATATTTTAATTTGAAAAACATAGAAATATATGAGAAAGAAAACATTCACCTATGATCCTGCTATCCAAGGATACAGTTGACATTGACATATTTCCTTTCTTCCCCTATGAATATATTTTTCTGCGTTATTGAGATCATTCTGTATATGTGATTTTTGTAGCTGATTTTATGAGAATTTTCCACCTTATTAAATGCTCATTGAAAGCATAATTTTAGTAGCTTCCTTGTATTCCTTATTACAGATACACTAACATATATTTAAATATTCTTTTATTGTTGGACATTTAAATTGTTTCAGAAGCTCAGGGCATTCCCAGTCTGACTTTTGAGTAAGGTTTGCTTTCTCCCAATGTGCCAATGTACCTGTCTGTTCAGAGTGTCACACCATCTGCAGTGACAGTGTATTGTCATTTTCTCAGTCTGCCTGTTGGGAGATCACAGGGAGTTGAATATAGCTGAGTCAAACAAATGTTCAACTTGGATGCATCTTCAAGGTCTTGTCTTATTCCAGTCCTGAAGAAGCTTCTTGGGCTCTGAGAGACAGAGCTTCTGGCTAAAAGAAGACTCCAGTTTTTCAGTGGAAACAGCAGCCCATGGATTCCACTTTGGTTCTGGTGTTCCCTTTGGGGATTTGTATCAACGATGAAAGAAGCAGAGGTTGGTTGAGTCTGTCACCTCCTGAAACGTTTTTTTTTTTTTTCTTCAGAATAAAGAATATGCATCATCTCTTCTGTGATTCTTTTCTTGATGCTCCTGTCCAGCCTTCCACACTGGACCCAGCAGGGTTAATCACCCTCAGCTCTGAGTTATCCATGAATCTTGTCCTTAGGTCTGTTACTGTAGCCCTCATACTGTATTGTGTACAAGACTGGCTTCCCCACAAAGCTTTGAGTTTTTTATCAGTTAGACTTTGCCCTGCAATGAACTACCCTAAAACTTAGTGGCTTAGAACGGCAGCCATTAATGTAGCTCATGATTCTGTGGAATCAGCAGTTTGGGCTGTGCTCAGCAGGGCTCAGCTGATTTTTGCTAGGATGGACTCTTATGGATGGCCACTGGTTCAGCTGGGGGCTGGCTGATTGCTGACTGGAGCACCTCAGTTATTCTCTTGGGGTTTCTCATTCTTAAACAAGCTACTTGGGCTTGTTGACTCATGGCCACAGTGTTCCCAAGAGCATTAAGAGGGCAAACCCTGAGGTGCAAGAACTTTTCAAATTTCTGCTTCTGGTACATTTGCTACTGTCCCATTGTCCAAAGCAAGTCATATGGCTGACCCCAGAGTGACTGTGGGAGGGCACTATAAAAGGGTGTAGATATGTCAACAAATGGGGCCATTTCTACAGTCAATCCACTACAAGTTCCTTGATGTCAGGGTTGAATTTACACATCTTTCTACGCTTAGCTTGTATCATGCGTTTGGCACAAGTTAGGTGCTTGGGAAATGTTGAACTGATCTGTATAGTTACCTGACTCCTTTAGCATCTCCCCAAATTCTAGGGTACAGTGAGAGCATTAAGGCAATGCTCTGGGGTGCCAAGCTTTAGGAGATTCTGCTTCTGGCTATTGATCAGTTAGTTGATAAGGAAAGTCTAAGGAGAGAAGATGGGTAAACACTTGGTATTTTTTTTAAAAATCAGATTTTTAGTGGAATCCTAATAACCTTCTTTATCTCCTACACAAAACCTGCATACTTTTATAGTTATCTTGTACCCGTATCTTTCTTAAAAGAATGCCCTTGATGTTCATTTTAATCTGATTTTATTCTGTAAAACTATTAGGGAGAGAGCATACAGCTGTGTTTAGACTGTATCCTCTAGAGTCAAGGCCTATGAAGAATCCTTGAAATTTCAAATAACTAGGAAGAGTACCTCCCTTAGTTATATGCAGTGGGGACCTCTGTCATAGCCCTCAAACTTTAGAGGGTCTTACTGTCTTTCCTCTGGCTTTATGGGGCTAGGAGTTGGAGGGGTCAAGGATGTGCCAGGGGGGCACATGCTCACCTAGAGATTGTACCCTTCCTCCTTCTAAATTATGTTCCAGGTAACTCAGACTCCAAAATTTTCTGCCTAAATGGCCTTAAGTTGCTTTCAGGACCTGTGTGGGCCTCTTTGCTTTTCTCCTAAAGGCACACCACACCAATGTGTTCCCCTTAGGTGCAAGAGATGTCCAAGGAGTAGCATTTGCACAGCAGGGGTTAGGGAGAAGATGGATCTTGGACTTTGGGTTGGGGTACCCATAACCTTGCTTTGGAGGATTCTGAGGGTATGGGTTGGAACTGGGAGTATGATGAGATGTTGACAGGCCCTAGGCTAGGGGCCACTTTGCCTTGGACTGCAAAGGTTGTGGGTTGTCTGATCAGGAATCTTGAAAGGCTGTTTGTTGACAGTAGTGGAATATTCCAGGGGAGCAAGAGCTGGGCTGGTCTCTTTGGTTTGTTTGTTTTTTTTGTTTTAATTGAAGTATAGTTGATGTACAGTATTACATATTAGCAGTGTACAATATAGTGATTCATAATTTTTAAAGGTTATATTCTATTTATAGTTATTATAAAATATTGACTATATTCCCTGTGTTGTATAATATATCCTTATTACAACTTATTTTATACATAGTAGTTTGTACCTCTTAATCCCTTACCCCTATATAGCCCTTCCCCCCTTCCCTCTCCCCACTGGTAACCACTAGTTTGTTTTCTATATCTATTATTTGGCTTTTTTTTTTTTTAATATTCATTAGTTTGTTGTATTTTTTAGATTCCACATGTAAGTGATATACAGTATTTGCCTTTCTCTGACTTATTTCATTTAGCATAATGTCCTCCTAGTCCATCCATGTTGCTGGAAATGGCAAAATTTCATTGTTTTTTATGGCTGAGTAGTATTCCACCTGTTCTTTATCCATTCATCTGTTGATGGACACTTAGGTTGCTTTCATATCTTGGCAATTGTAAATAGTGCTACTATGACATCAGGGTGCATGTATCTTTTCAAATTAGTGTTTTCTTTTTTTTTTTTTTTTCTTTAGAATGCATACCCAGGAGTGGAATTGCTGGGTCAAATCACAGTTCTATTTTTAGTTTATTAAGAAACCTCCATACTGTTTTCCACAGTGGCTGCATAGACTTGTCTTTTTTGAATTCTGGGAGTTTTGCTAAAAATCAAATGACTTCTGGAATATAATGAGCTAAACACTGCTAAATAGCTGCTTAACCTACTACGTTTTATGGCAGTAAGTGAATTTGTTTCTTCTTTTGTGAGATTATGAGCTGAAAGTTTGGTTCCTGTTAATATATGACAAAATTATGAGATTATATTCTTTCTTTTAGGAAAACTGTCAAGTTGTTAAGCTACTTTTCCTTGATCAATAATAAAATCTTTTGAGGTCTAAGTGATTACTGTGTAAAGTAATCATTACATCATTACGGTAAAATGATGCCTTTTTTTGTCCTCCCCTCCCCCCTGCTCTTTTTTCTTTTTTTTTTTTCTTCAAAATCCCCATGCTCAGTCACTCCCTGCCTGGAAAATTACCTTTGCCTTTGTTATTTACCTTATGATTTTAGGAATTTAGAATGGTGTAGGAGTCTTAACAGAAGAGTTGGAATCAAAGCTCATTGTTTTCTGGCTATGGCTTGAATATGAAATAAGAAAGGGCAAACATAAAAGTTTTAATCTTTAAAATGTGAAGATTAGGTTAAGTCATTAGTGGTGAACATATGCCTAGTAATTTCATTTACAAGGCATTTGATTAATGACTCTACTATAAACATTTCTTCAGATTCACATAGCTCTCTTAAAGCCAAATTATTTTTGCAAGTTAGCACACAGAGTTATCATCTTTTCTGGCTTAATGTTTGAAAGAGTCATTATATACTTTCTTACTAGAAAGTTATTTCCTATTGGTTATAGTAGAATTATATTTTAGTGTGTTGTGATTGGATAGTAATGTATTATCATCAAATAAAAGGGCAAGAGAAGGTAGATTTATCAGACAATTGAATTACTGGAGATGTAATTGCTGTGAGGGAAAACCCAATTGCCTGTGGGTTGTAGACAGAGTGCTTCCTGTTTTCTGCTGGAGAACTAGAATTGATTAGATTCAGGCCAATAGACTTGTGCTGATATTCATAGAATCACAGAATTATAGAGATAGGATTTTAGAAATCATCTAATCCAATACCCTCATTTAAAAAATAAGGATATTGAGGTGAAAGTTCTCTTGTTCAAGGTCACACTGTAGTCAGAACCCAAGGACCATAACCCTGAGCTAGTGACCATTACTTCTAAATACAGAGATTGTCTGCTCTTTGTTCATATTAGGTATACATTCTGGAGGCGAAGTCTTTTTAAAAAATTGTTTATTATTTAAAAGATTTTCTATAATTTTCACAGATGCATGAACAATTAAGCCAGTTCTTAGCCTGTTTTTACAAGTTCTTTGGTTTGCCTTTATTATTGCCAGAGTTATTATTGCAAAAGCATTCCATTCTTTAAGGATCCTTTCCCAGTGATTTGTGGGACCCATAAAAAATGGTAAACCTTACATTTTTTGTTGTGTTTTATTTACTTTATTAAATAGGTAATTCTTTCACAAATCTCTGTTGTGTTTAAATATTTCTTTGATAATTTATAAACACATTTATGCAACCCACATATGTGTAAATGTGCATGCAACCCATCAATATTAGAAAAGATTTGGGATTTATTTCATTCACTGTTAATTTATTATAACCAAATAGTTAAGTTATTTTAAAGCATCATCTGATATATAGTTTTCTTTTCATTGTGTTTTATTTCTCAATAGGAACATATGGAACCTTCAGGATATGTGTAAAACAATCCTTAAAATCTGATTGAATTTTGGAAGTCAAAAAGGATTTTGATTCCATTATGCTCTCTGTAACCTGTCTTGTTTTATTCTTTACCCCAATCTCCCAGGTCATCCCACCATGCCCCCCCCCCCGCCCACTTTCCCCCCTTGGTGTCCATACGTTTGTTCTCTACATCTGTGTCTCTTTTTCTGCCTTGCAAACCGGTTCATCTGTACCATTTTTTCTAGATTCCACACATATGCGTTAATATACGATACTTGTTTTTCTCTTTCTGACTTACTTCATTCTGTATGACAGTCTCTAGATTCATCCACGTCTCTACAAATGACCCAATTTTGTTCCTTTTTATGGCTGAGTAATATTCCATTGTATACATGTACCACATCTTCTTTATCCATTCGTCGGTCGATGGGCATTTAGGTTGCTTCCGTGACCTGGCTATTGTAAATAGTGCTGCAATGAACATTGGGGTGCATGTGTCTTTTTGAATTATGGTTTTCTCTGGGTATATGCCCAGTAGTGGGATTGCTGGGTCACATGGTAATTCTATTTTTAGTTTTTTAAGGAACCTCCATACTGTTCTCCATAGTGGCTGTATCCATTTACATTCCCACCAACAGTGCAAGAGTGTTCCATTTTCTCCACACCCTCACCAGCATTTGTTGTTTGTAGATTTTCTGATGATGCCCATTCTAACTGGTGTGAGGTGATACCTCCTTATAGTTTTGATTTGCATTTCTCTAATAATAATTATGTTGAGCAGCTTTTCATGTGCCTCTTGGCCATCTGTATGTCTTCTTTGGAGAGATGTCTATTTAGGTCTTCTGCCCATTTTTTGATTGGGTTGTTTGTTTTTTTTAATATTGAGTTGCATGAGCTGTTTATATATTTTGGAGATTAAGCCTTTGTCCATTGATTCATTTGCAAATATTTTCTCCTATTCTGAGGGTTACCTTTTTGTCTTGTTTACAGTTTCCTTTGCTGTGCAAAAGCTTTTAAGTTTCATTAGGTCCCATTTGTTTATTTTTGTTTTTATTTCCATTACTCTAGGAGGTAGGTCAAAAAAGATCTTGCTGTGATTTATGTCAAAGTGTGTTCTTCCTATGTTTCCTCTAAGAGTTTTACAGTGTCTGGTCTTACATTTAGGTCTTTAATCCATTTTGAGTTTATTTTTGTGTATAATGTTAGGGAGTGTTCTAATTTCATTCTTTTACATATAGCTGTCCAAGTTTCCCAGCACCACTTATTGAAGAGACTGTCTTTTCTCCATTGTATATCCTTGCCTCCTTTGTCATAGATTAGTTGACCATAGGTGCGTGGGTTTCTCTCTGGGCTTTCTTTCCTGTTCCATTGATCTATATTTCTGTTTCTGTGCCAGTACCATATTGTCTTGATTACTGTAGCTTTGTAGTATAGTCTGAAGTCAGGGAACCTGATTCCTCCAGCTCCGTTTTTTTCCCTCAAGATTGCTTTGGCTATTTGGAATCTTTTGTGTCTCCATACAAATTTTAAGATTTTTTTTCTAGTTCTGTAAAAAATGCCATTGGTAGTTTGATAGGGATTGCATTGAATCTGTAGATTGCTTTGGGTAGTATAGTCATTGTCACAATATGGATTTTTCCAATTCAAGAACATGGTATATCTCTCCATCTGTTTGTGTCATCTTTGATTTCTTTGATCAGTGTCTTATAGTTTTCTGAGTACAGGGCTTTTACCTCTTTAGGTAGGTTTATTCCTAGGTATTTTATTCTTTTTGTTGCAGTAGTGAATGGAGTTGTTTCTTTAATTTCTCTTTCTGATCTTTTGTTGTTAGTGTATAGGAATGCAAGAGATTTCTGTGCATGAATTTTGTATCCTGCAACTTTACCAAATTCATTGATTAGCTCTAGTAGTTTTCTGGTGGCATCTTTAGGATTATCCATTTATAGTATCATGTCATCTGCAAACACTGATGGTTTTACTTCTTCTTTTCCAATTTGTATTCCTTTTATTTCTTTTTCTTCTCTGATTGCTGTGGCTAGGACTTCCAAAACTATGTTGAATAATAGTGGTGAGAGTGGACATCCTTGTCTTGTTCCTGATCTTAGAGGAAATGCTTTCAGTTTTTCACCATTGAGACTGATGTTTTCTGTGGGTTTCTCTTATATGGCCTTTATGATTTTGAGGGAGGTTCCCTCTATGCCTACTTCCTGGAGAGTTTTTATCATAAAGGGGTGTTGAAAGCTTTTTGTCAGAAGCTTTTTCTGCATCTATTGAGATGATCATATGGTTTTTATTCTTCAGTTTGTTAATATGGTGTATCACATTGATTGATTTGCATGTATTGAAGAATGCTTGCATTCCTGGGAAAAATTTCCCTTGATCATGGTGTATGATCCTTTTAATATGTTGTTGGATTCTGTTTGGTAGTATTTTGTTGAGGATTTTTGCATCTATATTCATCAGTGATATTGGTCTGTAATTTTCTTTTTTGTAGTGTCTCTGGTTTTGGTATCAGGGTGATGGTGGCCTTGTAGAATGAGTTTGGGAGTATTCCTTCCTCTGCAATTTTTTGGAAGAGTTTGAGAAGGATGGATGTTAGTTCTTCTCTAAATGTTTGGTAGAATTCACCTGTGAAGCCGTCTGGTCCTGGACTTTATTTGTTGGAAGATTTTTTTTTTTTAATTTTTATTTACTTAATTATTTATTTTTGGCTGCGTTTGGTCTTCATTGCTGCACGAGGGCTTTTCTCTAGTTGTGGCGAGCAGGGGCTACTGTTCGTTGTGGTGAGTGGGCTTCTCATTGTGATGGCTTCTCTTATTGTGGAGCACAGACTCTATGCTCATGGGCTTCAGTAGTTGTGGCACACGGGCTCAGTAGTTGTGGCTCATGGGCTCTAGAGCGCAGGTTCAGTAATTGTGGTGCACGGACTTAGTTGCTCCGCGGCATGTGGGATCTTCCTGGACCAGGGCTCAAACCCGTGTCCCCTGCATTGGCAGGCGGATTCTTAACCACTCCGCTGCCAGGGAAGCCCCTGTTGGAAGATTTTTAATCACAGTTTCAATTCCATTACTTGTGATTGGTCTGTTCGTATTTTCTATTTCATTTTGGTTCAGCCTTGGAAGGTTATACCTTTCTAAGAATTTGTCCATTTCTTCCAGGTTGTCTGTTTTATTGGCATAGAGTTACGTGTAGTAGTCTCTTATGATGCTTTGTATTTCTGCGGTGTCCGTTTTACGTTCTCCTTTTGCGTTTCTAATTTTATTGATTTGAGTCCTCTCCCTCTTTTTCTTGATGAGTCTGTCTAAAGGTTTATCAATTTTGTTTAACTTGTCAAAGAACCAGCTTTTAGTTTTATCGATCTTTGCTATTGTTTTCTTTGTTTCTATTTCATTTACTTCTGCTCTGATCTTTATGAGTTCTTTCCTTCTACTAACTTTGGGTTTTGTTTGTTCTTTTTTCTGTAGTTGCTTTAGGTGTAAGGTTAGATTGTTTGAGATGTTTCTTGTTTTCTGAGGTAGGATTGTATTGGTATAAACTTCCATCTTAGAACTGCTTTTGCTGCGTCCGTAGGTTTTGGATCATCGTGTTTTCATTGTCATTTGTCTCTAGGTGTCTTTTGATTTCCTCTTTGATTTCTTCAGTGATCTCTTGGTTATTTAGTAATGTATTGTTTATCTCCATGTGTTTGTGTTTTTTTGCGTTTTTTTCCCTGTAATTGATTTCTAATCTCATAGCGTTGTGGTTGGAAAAGATGCTTGATATGATTTCAATATTCTTAAATTTACCGAGGCTTGATTTGTGACCAAGATGTGATCTATCCTGGAGAATGTTCTGTGTGCACTTGAGAAGAAAGTGTAATCTGCTGTTTTTGGATGGAATGTCCTATAAATATTAATGAAATCTCTCTGGTCTATTGTGTCATTTAAAGCTTGTGTTTCCTTATTAATTTTCTGTCTGGATGATCTGTCCATTGGTTTAAGTGAGGTGTTAAAGTCCCTCACTATTATTTTGTTACTGGCGATTTCCTCCTCTATAGCTGTTAGCATTTGCCTTACATATTGAGGTGCTACTATGTTGGGTGAATATATATTTATAATTGTTATATCTTCTTGGATTGATCCCTTGATCATTCTGTAGTGTCCTTCCTTGTCTCTTGTAAGATTTTTTATTTTAAAGTCTATTTTATCTGATATGAGAATTGCTACTCCAGCTTTCTTTTGATTTCCATTTGCGTGGAATATCTTTTTCCATCCCCTCACTTTCAGTCTGTATGTGTCCCTAGGTCTGAAGTGTGTCTCTTGAAGACAGCATATATATGGGTCTTGTTTTTGTATTCATTCAGCGAGCCTTTGTCTTTTGTTTGGAGCATTTAATTCAGTCACATTTAAGGTAATTATCGATATGTATGTTCCTATGACCATTTTCTTAATTGTTTTGTATTTGTTTTCGTAGGTCCTTTTCTTCTCTTGTGCTTCCCACTTAGAGAAGTTCCTTTAGCCTTTGTTGTAGAGCTGGTTTGGTGCTACTGAGTTGTCTTAGCTTTTGCTTGTCTGTAAAGCTGTTGATTTCTCCATCGAATCTGAATGAGATCCTTGCCAGGTAGAGTAATCTTGGTTGTAGGTTCTTCCCTTTCATCACTTTAAATATATCGTGCCACTCCCTTCTGGCTTGTAGAGTTTCGCTGAGTAATCAGCTGTTAACCTTATGGTAGTTCCCTTTTATGTTATTTGTTTTTTTTCCTTTGTTGCTTTCTGTAATTTTTCTTTGTCTTTAATTTTTGTCAGTTTGCTTACTCTGTGTCTTGGTGTGTTTCTCCTTTGGTTTATCCTGCCTGGGACTCTCTGCCTTTCCTGGACTTGGGTGGCTATTTTCTTTCCCATGTTAGGGAAGTTTTTGACTATAATCTCTTCAGATATTTTCTTGGGTCGTTTCTCTCTTCTCCTTTGGGACCCCTATAATGCAAATGTTAGTGTGTTTAATTTTGTCTCAGAGGTCTCTTAAGCTGTCTTCATTTCTTTTCATTCTTTATTCTGTTCCATGGTAGTGAATTCCACCATTCTGTCTTCCAGGTCACTTATCCGTTCTTCTGCCTCAGTTATTCTGCTATTGATTCCTTCTAGTGTATTTTTCATTTCAGTTATTGTATTGTTCATCTCTGTTTGTTTGTTCTTTAATTCTTCTAGGTGTTCTTTAATTCTTCTAGGTGTTTATTCTTTAATTCTTCTATGTCTTTGTTAAACATTTCTTGCATCTTCTCGATCTTTGCCTCCCTTCTTTTTCTGAGGTCCTGGATCATCTTCATTATCATTATTCTGAATTCTTTTTCTGGAAGGTTGCCTGTCTCCACTTCATTTAGTTGTTTTTCTGTGGTTTTATCTTGTTCCTTCATCTGGTACCTAGTCCTCTGCCTTTTCATTTTGTCTATCTTTCTGTGAATGTCAACCTGTCTAGTATTTTAATACCCATATAGTCAAGAAGTTCTTGGTTATCTCCTACTTAAAGATTTTTCTTTTCTTCCTTAGTTTTCATTTTTTTCTTATTCTATTTCTATAGCTGGAAATCAACTAGTTATTGTTATGTATTAAGAATTTAGAGGAATTTTTGGTTCTCTTTATGAGTAGAAAAATCATTTGTTCGTGAAGTGTGAAAAATTAGTAACATTATATTTGCAATAGAGTTTTGAAGCCACTTCCCAGGGCTCTACAGTGAAATGATAGTGGAGCTGGGAATAAAACCAAGGTTGTATGAAATTCATTTTTTTTTTTTTTTTTAGAGAGAGGAGGAAATAATGTCATTTCCCCAGAGAACAAACTCTGTAGCTAGTAGAAACAATGAAAAGATTTCTTAATATAGGTTATAAAACTGGTATAGATGCAAGAAATAGTAGTGATGGGGAACTTCTAGCATCCTTATGTTGGCTGGAAGTCTAATTCTGCTAAATGAAGAGTAAGGCAGCATAATGGAAAGGACCCTGAAATAGGTTCCAATTTCCTTTTGCTTGGCTGAAGGACCTTGAGTAAATCATTTAACAGTTTCTGTCCTTGGAACGTTAACACCTTTCTTTCTAAACTTCTAAGGTTATTATGAACATCATATATGGTAAAGCTCGTGAAAGTAGTGAAAACATTACTGTACAGGTGTGAGTTAGCATAAAGCCAAAACATCTGATGCATTCGTCTCTCGTATTACCAACAGTGTCATCTCTTTGAAGGTGGAAGAAGCAGTGTAGAGAATTGCCATTCTGTGTCTTTTAATGACTGATAATGTATTGGTGATATGGCCTTAAAGGGAATTCTGGGAAAGATGACCTTATTAGACTTTATAATGTCAAGGCAAGACACTACTGGGTATAATTTTTTAAAAATAGATTTTAAGAAATTTATAGAAAAAGTAAATATTTTAGAAGGAACTGTGACTCATGAAGATGGTTCTTAATAAAAAATGAAATTCTAATGATTTATTTGTAAATGATTTAAACAAGAGAGGAAGGTGTATGGGCAAGATGGTTTATCTTAACAAAGCCAGTGATATAGACAACTCTCTGAGCACAAAGAGTATGGAAAATATACCAAATATTAAGGGAGGGGAATGTAACTAAGGAAAAATACAAGCATAGAATTTATTTAAAATGAAATTGGTTACTTTCCTGTAGTAGAATTGGCTTTAAAATATGCATTTAACAGAACATATTTCAAAGTTAAAACAATGGCTATTGGCTACTCCTTAACTCTCTGACTAGAAAAGAATTCATAAGAAGGTTTAGACAGGATAGTGTCATTTAAGCTTAAACTGAGAATTAGCTGAAGTTTATGAAAAGATTAGAGCAAACAAACAAAAATAGACTAAAGATAGGAAAATGGGCTCTTTGTTTTTTAAAGGTTAAAGCTCCTTCCAGATGATAGAGAAGGGGATAAGGCCACTTATTAGGGAGGCTGGAAAGCCTCCTTAAAGCTATTCTTTACTGCAAACATTTTAACAGAGACTGAGCATTTACCAGGGATAGTTGTAGAAGAAGGGGAAAGATTTGGGTTTAAATGTCTTTATTTCTAGCATTACTACTTAATGTGTTCAGTGTAGTTGCATGGATGTCTAGATGTGTTGTCATCATCCTGATCTGAGTTTAAGCCTCATTTTGTGTTCTTCTAATTAGGATTAACCAGTCATTTGTAGTGCAGATTTGTAGTGATATTGAGTGCTGAGAACTAGGGTATATGGAAAAATTGAGAAAAACTACAAGTGTACCAACCTCTATTATCCAAACCACCCCTGATTATTTACAGTAGGCTCAGTGAATCAAAGGATGCTCTTGGGTACAATTCTTCAAAAAACTATTCTCAAACAGTGTGGGATCTAACAAGTTGAGGGCCAAAGAAAGAACATTAAGGGTACTTTATAGCTTGCCTGGGGACCCCTAATCAAACCCCTCTTCCAAAGCTGATATGTAGTGCCTTAAAATGAGCTGTTTACTTGGCTGTGCTTCCTCGTTTACATTTTGTGTTCAAATTCTTTACAGCTCATGTCAAAAGAGAAGAATGGAGCCTGGGCAGCAACCCCTTTTGTGAGGACATATTTAAAACTTAGTTTGATATTGTACTGTAAGAAGGATGCTAAAAATAATGATCATAGTGGATCTGTTTTCCAGTTTTATTTTAAGATTTGGCTTTTTAAAACTATCTTCAGTCTTAAATGGAAGTACATATTCTGTGAATTTATATATAAGTAGCATTTCTAGCCAAGTAGAAAAAATGACTAGTTTGTTCATTTTCCTAGAAAACTAACAGATGCTTTCCTAGAGATAAAGTGTAATTAAATTTATTTATAGTTGAGTTGGTAACTTTTCTATAGTAAAATTGGCTTTACAATATGCATTTAACAGAACATATTTAAAAGTTAGAACAATGGCTACCAGCTACTCCCCGAGCCTCTCATATTAAAAAGAATTCATATGAAGTTTTAGATGTCAGTTGAATTAACTTATAAGCAACGTCCAGTGGGGAAAGAAATCATTAAACTGGCCCTTTTTTCTTTTGACACTGCTACTGCAAAATAAGTTTGAGAATTATAAAGGTGACATAGTTTATGCTAGAATAGTAATAATAACTTCCAATTCTGTATGTGTGTGTGGAGGGGAAGGGCGTGTATAACTCTATCTAGAAGGACATCTTTTTGGTCTTGATTTTTAGATACCAATCACATCAGCAAAAAATAAAGTCATTAATCTTGAATTGAAGGTAAAATAACAATGGATGTGGTTTCTAAGAGTCACTCCATGTGGTTATTATCAGAGAAGTCTGATTTTAAAAATTTATTGGGGGCTTCCCTGGTGGTGCAGTGGTTAAGAATCCGCCTGCCAATTCAGGGGACATGGGTTCGAGCCCTGGTCCGGGAAGATCCCACATGCTGTGGAGCAACTAAGCCCATGCTCCACAACTACTGAGCCTGCACTCTAGAGCCCTCGTGCCACAACTGCTGAGCTCACGTGCCACAACTACTGAAGCCCACACGCCTAGAGCCCATGCTCTGCAACAAGAGAAGCCACTGCAATGAGAAGCCTGTGCACCGCAACGAAGAGTAGCCCCTACTTGATGCAACTAAAGAAAGCCCACGTGCAGCAACGAAAACCTAATGAAGACAAAAATAATTAAATTAATTAATTAAAAAACCCCAGTAATTCTTTAAAAAAAAATAAAAATGTATTTCTGAAAATTTTCCCATATAATTGACTTTATATGGTTTTTGCAACCAAATTGTGCTGAGATGGCCAACAGCCCACAGAGAGGAAGAGCATCAAAGTGAAAAGGCCACAGTCGTCAAAACGTCAGATCTGAGTTTCCCATTTAGAAAGCTGGAAGTGGCTGATGTCAATGGATAGTATTAAAGATGGGGCTGGAGGCGTAAATTTGGTAATCATATGCAGTAAATATCTCATCTCTTCCCTAATTATTTTTAAATAAACTTTTAATTTTAGAATGGTTTTACATTTATAGAAATATTGCAGAGATAGTAAAGAGAATTCTCATATACCCCATACTCAGTTTCTCCTATTATTAAAATTTTACATTAGTATGGTATGTTATAATTAACAAACCAAGATTGATATAATTTTTATTATTTAAAGTCTGTATTCTATTCAGATTTCCTTGGTTTTTACCTCATGGTCTTTTCTATTCCAGGATCCCATGCAAGGTAGCATTCTGCATTTAGTCATCGTGTCTGTTTAGGCTCTTCTTGACTTTCACAGTTTATCAGACTTTCCTTGTTTTTGATGATATTGACAATTTTGAGGAGTACTGATCAAGTATTTGGTAGAATGTCTCTTAATTGGGATTTGTCTGATGTTTTTATCCTGGGGTTATGTGTTTTTGGGAGAAAGACTACAGAGGGAAATTGCCTTTTTCATCACATCATGTCAAGGGCACACACTATCAACATGACTTATTACCGTTGATGTTGACCATTATCACCTGAGGTAGTGTTTCCCTTTCCGTACTGTCCTCTTTGGAAAGAAGTCACTTTGTACAGCCTGCACTTAAGAAGTGGGAATTTTATTCCACTTCCCTGAGGGTGGATTCTTTACATAAATTACTAGGAATTCTCCTGCATGGCAGATTGGTTTGTTCTCTGTTTATTTCTTCACCCAACCATTTACTTATATCAGTTGGACTCATGGATATTTATTTTATACTTTGGGTTACAAGCCAATACTATCAATACTTTATTTTTCTGTTCAAACTGTTCCCTTGGGAGCTCTTTCAGTTGGTTTCAATGTCCCCTTTACCCATCATTTGTTCCATCTTGTGTGTGTGTGTGTGTGTGTGTGTGTGTGTGTGTGTTCTGAGCATTTCCTTACTTTCTGTCGCTGTAAAATGCTCCAGGATCATCTTTTATATTTCATGTGCTAGTCTCAGAATCAGCTATTTCTCCAAGGAACCCTGAAGAATGGTATTAGGAACCAAGATCTGATGTTAGTTGTGCTCATTGTTACTGGGATATAGTTGCTTCTAGGCCTTCTCAGCTGACAGAACAAGGAAATATATATGTGTATACTAACCCATGTATATACACATAAATATAAATATTTCTGTATGCGACCATCTGTACCTATGTTAAACTAAACATGAGTTCATACTCATGTCTTCACTCTAATCCATTACCATATGGATAATTTACCCTCTTCCTCTTGCTTATTTGTAACTTCCCCATTCCAACAGTGAGAACTTTGGCTCCCACCTTTCATTTATTTACTTATTTTAAGTTATCATGAATATATCCCCAAATCTTAAATATATAGTTATATTTTACATACTTGGTAAACACTGTGACAAAACTCCTGTAATTTTTCTGAAAAATGGCAATTTCCCTCTGTAGTCTTTCTCCCCAAAACACATAACCCCATGATAAAAACATCAGACAAATCCATTCTACCAAATACTTGACCAGTACTCCTCAAAATTGTTAATATCATCCAAAACAAGGAAAGTCTGATAAACTGTCATAGTTATATTATACATGTGTAAAAATATCAGAATTTTTAACTTGTACCCTCAGGGGTAACAGCTTTACCAGCCATAGTACAGTGGTTATATACAGTTCCTTTTGTCTTACGTCTTGCAGATATCACTCATTTCCAAAGTTATTTAGGTAAGTACCCTACCCTGTCAGTGAGTAGTTTCATACAGTTAGAACAATTTGTAAGAACAATTTGTAATACAGTTAGATTGTTTTGTCATACTCTTCATTCCATTTTGGAATCCTCTGATGTCTTTAATGATTTTTTTTTTAGTTGCATACATTAAGGTTCACTTTTTTGTGCTGTAAAGTTTTGTAAGTTTTTTTTTTTAATTTAATTAATTAATTAATTAATTAATTTTTTGGCTGTGTTGGGTCTTCATTGCTGCGCATGGGATTTCTCTAATTGCGGCAAGCAGGGGCTACTCTTTGTTGTGGTGTGCGGGCTTCTCATTGTGGTGGCTTCTCTTGTTGCAGAGCACAGGCTCTAGGTATGCGAGCTTCAGTAGTTGCAGCACACGGGCTCAGTGGTTGTGGCTCGTGGGCTCTAGAGCACAGGCTCAGTAGTTGTGGCGCATGGGCTTAGTTGCTTTGCGGCATGTGGGATCTTCCCGGACCAGGGCTTAAACCCATGTCCCCTGCATTGGCAGGCGGATTCTCAACCACTGCACCACCAGGGAAGCCCCAAAGTTTTGTAAGTTTTGACAGTACATAGTGTCATGTATTCACCACTGCAGTGTCGTATACCCCAAATTATTTTTAATTGTTTAATATTTGATCATTTTTGACTAAAAAATTCCAGCAATTTGGGGTGATTCAATAATCTAATATCACTTGAAATGTAAGCCAGTGATTATTTACAGTTACATGAAATAGCTGAAGCTTTCAATTAAGTTTTAAGTTATCATAAAGATATACCATAATCTTAAACATATAGTTATATTTTACATACTGGGTAAACACTATGATAAAACTCCTGTAATTTGTCTGATAAAAGTTATGTTAAATGGTTACATTCCTTAATTCTCTCCAAATATTTGCATTTTCAAAGAAGAGTACATACTACTTCAAATTTATCCTATTGAGTGTTAGACTTTTAGGCAGTGTTAACGACTTGACTTAAAAACTTGTAGGCAGGGCTTCCCTGGTGGTGCAGTGGTTGAGAATCCGCCTGCCAATGCAGGGGACACGGGTTCGAGTCCGGGTCTGGGAAGACCCCACATGCCGCGGAGCAACTGGGCCCGTGAGCCACAACTACTGAGCCTGCGCGTCCGGAGCCTGTGCTCCGCAACAAGAGAGGCCGCGATAGTGAGAGGCCCGCGCACCGCGGTGAAGAGTGGCCCCCGCTCGCCGCAACTAGAGAAAGCCCTTGCACAGAAACGAAGACCCAACACAGCCAAAAATAAATAAATAAATAAATAAAATTTTTAAAAAAAACAAAAAAACAAAAAAAACACTTGTAGGCAGGGTAGGGAAATCTTGCTCTCTAGTGCCAACCTCCCTTAATTATAACTTAATGTATTGCTTCTTACTTCATTTTTGAAACGTCCTAGAGTCGTAGATGTTTGGGACCATCTTAAAGTTATCCTCAAGCCACAACATCTGTGTGAAACAGGATTACATTTCTTCATTCAACAAATATGTTTTTGAGCATCTTTTATATGTGTGATATTGTGTTAGGGGCAGCGTTCCAAACTGTAGATCAGCCACCTTCTGGGTGGCTAAAATGCTCTTGGAACCAGTGGCTTCCAGACTGCTAAATTTCAAGAGACAGTTAAAGAAAAACGGCATGGATGTAGAGTTGCCATCTTTTTATTTTGTGAAGCTTGGACATTAAAAATGAACAAACAAACAAGACTTTGATCAGGCAGGATTTGTTTTGCCTCTTCTGAATGTCAAATTTAAATTTCATATTATGTTCTTTTCTCTAATTAATAAAAGCTTTTCACCCTAATCCACTTTTATTTGAAGGCTTTTTTCTTAAACAACTTCAGCTATTATACTACTCTACAGATGTCAACGGTAGACCTTCAATGAAAAGAACAGATGTCAGAAATTTGGCAGTTGTGAATAATCATGTCTATCTCTTGTCAATATTTTGATTCTAAGTAAGGGAAATGCTGTGGAGAACTGCTGCTTTGGTTAGAAACCTAGATTAGCACATGCTGTTCCATAGTGAATACTTAATAATATCTGCTAACTGAATGAAATAATGAACCTTCTCAAATCGTCTCATTCATTACGTGGAGATACAGAATCTAGCATCTGACAAGAACTTCCTTTGCTGTAACAATCTGGCATTTTCTACATTTTATAGGTGAACATAATAAAAACAAAATATTTGCCCTAATTGGCCTAATTCTATTTGGTAGAATTTAGCCTTGGTTTTTCTGACTTTGTCTTAATCTCTTGATAATAAGAAATCATTTTAAAATTAGTACATTTCTCATTCTCATTTTCATTTTGAACCTAGTTTCACAAGTAAACATTTCATGACATGACAAGACAGCATTCTGTGGATTTAGTGGTCCTACAAAATCTTGTACCATCACTTCCAAGACCTAATAAGGCTGAAATAAAAAAATTGTTTTAAGTCCATAGGATATAAATAAAAATTGAATATATTTATGAAGATATAAAGATTTATAAAATTTAATCAAGAGATGACCGCTTCATTCTCTGAAACTAGTTTTTCTCTCTTAAAGAAATATGTTCATTAAAGAATATTTAGAAAACACAGATTACATGATAAGAAAACAAAAATCACCTATAGTCAACTGAAAGTTAGCCATAACGTTTTGGCATAGACTTAGCTTATATTGTACTGTTATGTCATATGATTTAAAAATGTAATTTATATGTTTTTATTTTATGTAGAGAATGAATTTTTTTCATGTTATTAACTTCTGTTATTCTATAATAATTAATAGTATTCCGTTGTGTGATAGGTCCCTCTTTTTGGATGTTTGTATTATTTCCAATCACAGTTTCACGTTAATTCGACAGGAGATTATGCTGTTGACTTTTTAGGAGAAAGGGATGATGAGTTGTATTTGAAACTAAAGTGAAGTTGTGGGACAGCAATGCCCTTAAGTGCTTGGAATCACTGCTATGGAATTTGGTCTGCTTGCTTCCCTAGCTGGGCTGCAGGCCTGCTGAGGCCTGTTTGCTGTTAGCCAGCTGAGAGGGCAGTGGCCTCAGTTGTGTCAGCAGGAACAGAGCGGGCTTCATCTCTGCTCTTTGTCTCAGATTTGGTGCTGGTGTGTTGTCCCTGCTGCTGCCATGTGATGGCTCGTAAGCAGCACTATACACAGGATCTGTAACTCCTTTTGAAAGCTCTATTGTGAGATGCTGCTGAGTTTTAATGCAGAGGAGGTTTTTGCTAGCGTGTTGCTTTTGGTTTCTTTCAAATGTGAATGTGCCTTCCTCTAAAGAATCCTAAGTAAGGAAAGCACCTAAAAGATGAATTAAATTATCCTTCCCTTCAAGCCTCCTATGGTAGAATGGTAATGTAACAGAAAAGTAAGTACTCATATTTCTTTCTCTATTTTGCATTGCAGTTAATCACTATGAGAGAAGTGAGAAGAGAGTGGGGGTGGGAATCAGGGAAGGTTTCATAAATGAAATGATATTTGAATGGGGTGATGAAGAATGGGTACGGTTTTTGAGAGTAGAAACAGATAACAAGAAGCACAGAAATGTGGATAGTGAAAGTTACTCAGGGTTTTTTTTTTTTTTTAATTCATTCATAAAACATTAATTCAGGGCCTATGATGTACCAGGAATTATACTAAACGTTGGTTACACAAGGATGAATTAGATATGGTTTCTACTTTCTAGCAGTTGAAGTGTGGTTGGGAAGGTGGAAAATATATAAGCATATATAGTTGGCTCTATAATATAGGTTTCTACAAATAATATGGAGTTCAGAGTAGGGATATCATAGCCCAGCTTAGGCAAAGTAACAAAATGTCTTGGAGGGCTGATACCTGAGCTGAGTCTTGAAGGACCTATAGGCAAGGGGGGGAGGGTACTCCAGGTAGAGGAAACTGCATGTGCAAAAGCAAGGATGCAAGAAAGAAGATGGAATCTACAGGACACTACAAGAAGTCCCGTGTACAGCAAAAGAAGATACTGCAAAGTGGAGGAGGATTGGCAATAAGTAATTTATGAGGGCTTGAGTTAAGACAGATGGGGAGAGGGACTTCCCTGGTGGTCCAGTGGTTAAGACTTCGCCTTTCAATGCAGGGGATATGGGTTCGATCCCTTGTCGGGGAGCTAAGATCCCACATCCCTCACGGCCAAAAAACCAAAACATAAAACAGAAGCAATATTGTAACAAATTCAATAAAGACTTTAAAAATCAAAAAAAAAAGACAGATGGGGAGAAAATCAAGGATGACTTCCCAGTTTTTTACTTGGTTGATTGGTTGGTGGTGCCATTCACTGTTACAGGAGATAAACAAGGAGAAGTAGATTAGGACATCACTGTGCTTGGATTGGGACATGTTGAGTTTGGGGTGCTTGTGATATACAAGTAGAAGTCTGGAGCTCAGAAGAGAGATTGAGACGGCAGATACTTGACTGGGAACCATTAGTAGGGAGTGGATGAAACCACTGAGGGAGAACATGTAGAGTGAGAAGAGGGCTGATAAAAACCCAGAAAGGACTAGACAGTGGAAGACACTGAGATGGAGAAGAGGTTGGAGTAAAACCAGGAGGGAATGGAATGAGGGAAATTAGCTGAGAAAGCGTCAGGAAAGGAGAAGTGAGAAGAGGAGAGGATGAGAGGAGAAGAAAAGAGAGGAGAGGAGAGAGAGGTCAGCGATATCAAGTGTTCCTGAAAGAAGAAGGAAGATAAATTCTGGGAGTCCCATTGTTTTTAGAAATAAGAAGGTCATAGTGATCTTGATGAAGGCAGCTTTAAGGGTGAAGTAGAAGACTGACTTGAATTTCAGTGTTTGAGGCACACATTAGAGGTCAAGGAGGCATGCTTTTATTTTATTTTATTTATTTTTGGCTGCACTGGGTCTTCGTTGCTGTGCGTGGGCTTTCTCTAGTTGCAACGAGCGGGGGCTACTCTTCTTTGAGGTGCACGTGCTTCTCATTGCGGTAGCTTCTCTTGTTGTGGAGCACGGGCTCAA
Source organism: Balaenoptera ricei (assembly GCF_028023285.1). Classification (NCBI taxonomy): domain Eukaryota; kingdom Metazoa; phylum Chordata; class Mammalia; order Artiodactyla; family Balaenopteridae; genus Balaenoptera; species Balaenoptera ricei. The sequence continues at coordinate 133,946,568 of NC_082639.1, forward strand.
GGCGTGCGGGCTTCAGTAGTTGTGGTGCACAGGCTTAGTTGCTCTGTGGCATGTGGGATCTTCCCGGACCAGGGCTCGAACCCGTGTCCCCTACACTGGCAGGCGGATTCTTTTTTTATTATTATTTAGTTATTTATTTATTTTTGGCTGTGTTGGGTCTTCGTTTCTGTGCGAGGGCTTTCTCCAGTTGTGGCAAGCAGGGGCCACTCTTAATCGCGGTGCGCGGGCCTGTCACTATCGTGGCCTCCCTTGTTGCGGAGCACAGGCTCCAGACGCGCAGGCTCAGTAGTTGTGACTCATGGGCCTAGTTGCTCCGCGGCATGTGGGATCTTCCCAGACCAGGGCTCGAACCCGCGTCCCCTGCATCGGCAGGCAGATTCTCAACCACTGCGCCACCAGGGAAGCCAGAGGCATGATTTTAGAATCCTCTTTTAAGAAACTTGGTTGTAGAGGGAGTGGTAAGAGGTAAGAGCAGGTGGGAGGGGATGAGTGAAGCAAGGACGGAGAGAGATGGTGGTATTAGTTTGCTTGTTTTTTCCCCGAAGATGGAAAACTGGAATATTTTTATAAGAACCACTTGAGAGGGGAGGTTGAAAATGCAGGAGAGTCTGAGAGGATGTAAATTGCTGGAGAGAGGTCTCCAAGGAGGAAGGAGGGAAGGGGGTTATGAGCACAAATGCATAATTGTACGGAGATCTTTCTTTCAAAGATGTCTGAGTGATGTTAAAGGTACACATACTATCACACAGACTTTATTCTAAGTGGGCCTTAACTCTCTCTGTGTGTTTGTAGTGTTAGCCTATTTCAAAGGCTTTACTATTTTATGTCCCCCCCAACCAAAAAAGTATGAGATTAGCCATTTAGTCTTCCCTGTCATCCCGATATTCTTCCTCTCTCTAGTTTAACCTATGATCTAAACCATTTTCCCCCCTAATATCTACTGAGTGACCTCTGTAAAAAGTAAAGAATAAAATTTCTTGACATATTCCTCTCGACCTATTAGGGACATGCTCTTCTCAAGTGGTGGTGGTCCCTGGAGAGAGAACTTCATGGGTAAGCCAACTTCTTTGGGAGACAGTTCTTTTAGAAGAAGTACAGGACTGGAAATCATGTTCCAGCCCCAATTCTGTCATTAGTGAGCTCCTGTGATAGCGTATGAGTCCCTTAACCCCTCTTTGTCTCTTTTCTCACTTGTAACAGGTGAGTACTAAGTGCCATTGTACTTACCTCCTGTACTGTTGAGAGAACTAATATATGTATATTATTAATGCTTTGAAATGTATAGAACGCAGTGCATATGAAAGATGATATTATCATAGTTGTACCTTACCTGGCCAGAATTCAGAAATCCAAAAATTCATTGGTCCCTAGTAATGACAGTTTAACGACATCGTGCATTATGTGGTAGAAAGCATTTTCACATCCTTGGTTTTCCATGTAACCCTGAAAGAAGACAGCTGTAAAGGGACAAGAGGTGAATTAAATAGGCTCTGCGTAGCCATAGTGATGTAGCAATGTTCTTCTAGATTACCCTCAGGTGAGCAATGCAGGCTGTTGCCCAGAACCCACTCACTTCCACACAACTCTCACAGGCTGGGTTTTCTGACATCTACACTCATTATGGAGTAGGAGTGGCAGACTAGGAACTAGGAGGAAAGGAATGGTTAAGAGCAGGCAGACTTATGGCAGGGAGATGTGGTACCTACCCTAAAATACCTCTTAAGGGAACAGTAATAATAATAAAAGCTCACAATTTGTGCAGGATTATCAGGCCTTTTAAAGATTTAATGTAGGCATAGCTATGCTTTAGCATAATACAATTGTTGATGTTTAAAATGGGGACTTTATAAAAGAAATATTTAAATACTTGATATACTGTATGCTAAGAATGCCAAGAAGAAAATATCAACTATATGTATAGTTTTTCATTAAAATAAAATTTTGACAGTTAAAGTGCCAGCTGGGGCCTTTCCCAAAAGGTCTCACTCTTCTATTTGTAGGATGCCCATGAGTTACTGCTTCTTAAATAAATTGCTGAGAGATAGAGCTGGTATCTATCTCTCATGTAGATGGTAGATGGTGTACAAAACCTGATGATAGATGAAGGGAGCTTCATATCATCAGTTCAAGCTTATATTTCCATAGCACATTTTAAAAAACATTTTAAGTCTGTAGTGCTCCATGGGATCATAAAAAGGTTAATCCATACTCAGGATTTTTCAAGAATAAAATAACCTTACCCCAGACTATATTCTGACCCTGGAGAACACATTATCAGCTTTGGAGTAGCAATTATTCATCTTTCTAATTCTGAGATATAGTGTTCTTTTATTTAATATCTTTAATTGAAATAGTAACCTATAATAGAAATTATTAAACATCAAATATGAAAGTTTCATTATATTTCTTTTACCAGTTAAATGAGTATTTTAATTATCCTTTGAGAATTGCCAGTGATCAAAATCAGACTTCTGTAAAAGGAAAGTAAAAACATTTATTATTGAATTGTGGTAGCCCTGTTGACACTCAGGAAGGACAAACCTTGAAACCTTCTAAGATCCAAAATTCCTGCCGTGAGAAATGTTTTTGTCTTTTATAAGCAAGAGTCTGAAATCTGGACAATGGCCTAAAATCAAAGTAATGACCTGGAATGTTGTTGATTCAGAAGAAATGTGTTCAGGAGTGATAATCTTTGTTAAAAAGGAGAGACTATTTTTTAAATTGATCAAAGGCTTACATTTCTCATTATTTTACTAACAGTTGTTTCAGTGAACATTTGCTACTGTCTACACATTGAAGTTGACTTGTTGAACATTCGATAAGCTTGAGACAAAGTTGTTGTGTCAGAAGCAACATATTTTGGTGACTGACTTATCTACTGGTAGTGACAGGTTGTTAGGTGTTTGTCAGGGATTGGACATATAAAAGTACCTTTAGTGGTTAAAAACTACTTGTATTTTTCTGTTCTCTGAGTGGAAATTTTCTACAGCAGTTACGTTAAGAAAAGCCTTTTTAAAAAAATACTTTTGATTTTATTGAAAAAGTTTAAAAATCAGTAAATACGAAGACTTTTACAACAAATGCCAGTGTACTCATCACCCAAAATTAGTAAGTTATTAATATTTTGTCTTTACAGATATGAATGACATTACAAATATGATAGAAATAAATATTACATGTATGGTAATGTCTTCTTTGTTTCTTCAGCTCCATAGCCCAGAACTAATCACCAACTTAAATTTGGTGTTTATCCTTCAAGGCTGTCTTTACACTTTTACTCCATATATGTGTTTGTAAACAAAATATAGAATTGTTTTGTATGCTTAAAAAATCTACATAAAAGCTATCATTCTGCACCTTTTTTTTGACTGAACATTACTTTGTTGAAAGCTATCCATGTTGATTCTTACAAATCTTGTTTATTCATTTTAATTGCTGTGTATTGTATTCCACTGTATGAATAAACCACAACCTACTCTAAGAAAAGGGTTGAACTGGGGTGAAAATGGGGTGATACCATAAGGAGAAGTTCTAATTGAGAGAAACAAGATAAAAAAATTATTATTGATTTCTTCTTTGTACTTGATGCTATCTTTCTGAATTTAATTTTTCTGGAGGTAACTTTTTTCGTTTAAATTTATGCTCCAAGGTAGATGTTGACAATAATACTGACTTAATTTTTTTTACTTTTCATGCTATAGTTTTTAGAGATTTTTCCCAAGCGCTATCTTATATATTAATACATGACAGGACTAATTGGAGGAAGGCAAGTATACTATTGCTATTTAACTTGTTTAGTAACTTGTTTAAGGTAAAAGGGGTTTAGTAACTTGTTTAAGGCCCTAGAGCTAGTGTCAGGACAAAACACTTTCTTCCTTGTAACCCATTGTCCTTTTCTTTTTTTTTTTTTTAAATCAAATTAAATTAATTTATTTTTTATACAGCAGGTTCTTATTAGTTATCTATTTTATACATATTAGTGTATATATGTCAATCTCAAGCTCCCAATTCATTCCACCACCTCCATTGTCCTTTATTTGTAGCACATTGTTAATGTGGGGATTGATGAGGAAGGTATTTTGGTTGGAGGTTTTAATTGAGCTTGGAATTTGAAAATTTAACTTGTAGACTTGTCACTTTTGGAAAAGCGGGCTTAAGTAACCTTAAATTAAAAAGATAATAGCTAAAAATTCTACATTATGTCTTACACACTTTAAAATTTTGCTTAAAAACTATTTAAATGAAACTAAAAATAGAGCTACCATATGACCCAGCAGTTCCACTCCTGGGTATATAGCCAAAAAACCCCAAAAAACCCACCAATTCGAAAAGATATATGCACCCCAATGTTCATAGCAGCATTGTTTACAATTGCCAAGATATGGAAGCAACCTAAGTGTCCATCAACAGATGAATGGATAAAGAAGATGTGGTATATATATACAATGGAGTACTGCTCAGCCATAAAAAAGAGTGAAATAATGCCATTTGCAGCAACATGGATGGACTTGGAGGGTGTTATGCTAAGTAAAGTAAGTCAGAGAAAGACAAGTACTGTATGATATTACTTATATGTGGAATCTAAAAAAATACAACAAACTAGTGGATATAATAAAAAAGAAGCAGACTCACAGATATGGAGAACAAACTAGTGGTTATCAGTTGAGAGAGGGAAGAGGGAGGATTAAGTAGTACAAACTAGCATGTATAAGATAAGCTACGAGGATATATTGTACAACATGGGAATTATAGCCAATATTTTATAATAACTATAAATGGAGTATAAACTTTAAAAATTGTGAATCACTATATTGTGCACCTGTAACTTATATAATATTGTACATCAACTATTCTCCAATAAAAAAATTAAAAAAAACCAAACTATTTAAAATGGTCTATTAAGGGCAAAATCATCATAGAACTAGAATTCATTATCCACTAGATATGGGTTCATAGGCCCTGCATTTATTATAACTAACTAGTGCTTAGTAGAGGAATAATTCTGGAGAATATTTTATTGACCAAGTTTAGAATCTGTCAGAGACACAGATTTGATTTACACTTATAGATAATGTGACTATATTTTAATGCTGGGGTTAAAGGATAATCCTTATATCTATTCTATAAGTTTTGTAACATATGTTGCATCTAGCTATACTTTAAGGGACAGATTGGTTTGTGATATGTCAAAAATGTGGATTTATGTAATAGCTAAAATATATCCAGAATATATATGAGTGCGAACTGTGGCAATTATACTAGGTGCCTGTGATCTAGTTGGAGAAGGATGACAACGTTACTTATATATATGTTAATAGGGCAACTTATCAAGAATTCACTGTAGCATGGTAGAGAGAAACACAACTTCGTTGTTTGTTCTGCAGCATTAAGAGAAGCATGCATTCTATCCTTAGGAATGGGAGACTATTTACTCCATTCCTAAAGATGGAATTCTTATTCCCAAGGAAGGTAAACATGCTCTTGGATGGTCCTAGAATTCATGGTGCAGGCTTTTAGGACCATCTTGTGTCTAAAGTCTTTGAAAGGACAACTGAATCCTATTATTGTTGAAAGAGATTGGGAAAGAAATGCTAGTTGTCTTTAAAAGATTTGCTGATCCTCTTCCAGGGAAGAAAGAAATTTCCAGGGAGTGGGAATCAGAGGTGGTCCATTTTTGTGGGCAGTTGAAGCTGGTACTCTAGTTGAAGCAGTTCCTTGGAGGTTCCAAAGTGGGTATGGTTATGTGGGTGCTAGGGAGGACTGAGCACTGAGACAACTTTCACATCCATAGTGAAGGTCCTCGTGCCTAACGTGGCATAGAGTAAGCAATGGATGCTACCAACGGAGCTAAGTCACCTTTAACAGGACCATGAGGGTTTACAATGAGCATTTCCGGGAGGGGGTGTTCACCATGGGCCACTGACTACAGGCCTTGCCTTCATTTTTCTTCACTGCATCACCTTTCGGGTCTTTTGGCCTCACCGCTCGGCTTGTGGAATTTTAGTTCCCCCACCAGGGATCGAACCTAGCCCTGGCAGTGAAAGTGCTGAGTCCTAACCACTGGACTGCCAGGGAATTCCCAGCGTCACCTTTAGGGTCTGATACAACTTAAGGGGTGAGGGAAGAAAGAGCCTTTAAACATGTCAGATTTCTCACTGACATGGCTGAATCATGTCCTTGAAGTCTGAACTGATTTGAATATGAAAAAAACAAAAAGAGGGACTTCCCTGGTGGCGCAGTGGTTAAGAATCCGCCTGCCAATGTAAGGGACACGGGTTCGAGCCCTGTTCCGGGAAGATCCCACATGCTGCAGAGCAACTAAGCCATGCGCCACAACTACTGAGCCTGTGCTCTAGAGCCCACGAGCCACAACTACTGAGCCTGTGTGCTTAGGGCCCATGCTCCACACCAAGAGAAGCCACCGCAATGAGAAAACCTGCGCACTGCAACAAAGAGCAGCCCCCGCTCGCCACAACTAGAGAAAGCCCGCGCAGCAACGAAGACCCAGTGCAGCCAAAAATAAATAAATAAATTTATTAAAAACAAAAAGGTGATATTTCTTGCATCTCTAGTGTAGTGGAGCAGTTCATAGCTTTATATGCATATGAATGTGCACATGAATATATATATGCATCTGTTTCATACCTCCCTGGCATTTATGCATCCATTCTGAAAGGTCTTCTTCCCTTGTTTCACCACCTGGAAAATGCTTACTCATCATTCAAAATTCATGTCAAATACCACTTCTTTTTGAATAAGCAGAGAGTAGGGAGTCTAAAAATAATTCTTGGCTTCCTAATTTGCAATACAGAGATAATGCCTGCCTTGATTAAATCACAGACTGGTTGTGAGATTTTTATTAAATGACATAGTAAAGAGACAGAAGATATTAAAGACTGAGGGAGCCATACAAAAGCATGGAGTAGAGGAATTTGGTGTGCATAGAGGCAGGGCTCTAGGGAGACCTGTCTTGATGGAGCTGAAGATTTATTTTTAATTTTTTTTAATCTCTGGGTGTATGTGGTTGGGAGGAGAATAACCAAAAAAATACTTAGTGTGAGACTGGATTTAGGGGAGGATCTTGAAAATCAGGAAGAGGACTTTTAATACAATGAGGTGGTTATCAGGAAACATTTTCTTAATAGATGAGGGAGTATTTCAAGTCAATTTAGCTTGGGAGTGTTACACAAAATTTATTTTATTGAAGGATGAAGAGCCTGGAGAGACAAGAAAATCAATGTGGATACAAGTAGATTGTGAGGACAAAAATCATGAATAGGTTTAAAAGCACAACCTCAAGACTGAAAATATAATGGGCTGCTTTTGAAGTGGAGAGTTTTAAATTGTAGGAGGTGACTCACCTTCTAAATTTATTGGTAGAGTATGATTTCAGGGTGTGATGGTTTAATGAAGGATGGATGTACTAGACTGAATTCCCTGGGGGAAGGGACTGTTACTGGATTGTTCTATCTTTTCACAGTGCTGGCAACATCATAGCTTTCAAAGATTAGCTGAAGAAATGAAGTAACTTGTCAAACATTAGTAAGATATTTTTAGCTGTAGTTCAATTGTACTTTGTAAAAATAAATATCTTAATTCCTTCTTTAAGACAGTTTCTTTTTAAATAACCGTTCCCAATTTCAAAGACCAAGAAGCTACTCTTCGTGTTCCACCATTAGGTCAGTCTTATGAAATGATGAACCTGAGTGTCAAGAAACTTTTGCACAAAATCCAGGGTCTGACATGATTCTGAATCTACTATTTTGGTTTTTTAATAAAAATGCACTGTGTTATTATGATTTATAAGAAATATGCACTTGGTCATTCAGATAACCAAAATATATTTCTCATATATATTTTGTCATCATCCACAGTTTCTGGTTCACAGCTTCCAAAACCCTAGGAATTTCCTAAGTGATGAGAGCCTTAAAGGTACCTTTTGTTAGATTAATGAGGTGACTTTTGGACCCCACCTAAGGATGGGGGCTGATTGCTAGGGAAACTGACCAAGTCATAGGGGATTGGAAACTTTAGTTCTACCCACCTGACCTCTGGGGTGGGGAGGGAGCAGGAGATTGGATCAATCACCAGTGGCCAAGTATTTAATCAATCATGACTATATAATGAAGCCTCCACAAAAACCCAAAAGGACAGGGTTCAGAGAGCTTCCAGGTTGGTGAATACCTGGAGGTTTGGGGAGAGTAGTATACCTGGTGAGGGCATGGAAGCTCCGTGCCCTTTCTCCATACCTTGCCCTATGCATCTCTTCCATTTGGCTGTTCCTGAGTTATATCTTTTTATAACAAATCAGTAATCTAGTAAGTAAAATGTTTCTCTGAGTTCTGTGAGCCCCTGTAGCAAATTAATTGAACCCAAGGAGAAGGTTGCGGGAACCTCTAATTTATAGCCAGTTGGTCAGAAGTACAAGTAACAACTTGGACTTGTGACTGGCATCTGAAACCAATACCATGTTGCAATGTTAGAACCCCCAATCTCTAGCCCCATAAGTCAGAAGCGCAGGTAATAACCTGGGCTTGCAATTGGCATCTGAAGTGGTAGGGAGATGGGGGCAGTCTTATAGGACTGAACTCTTAACTTGTGGAATCTTATGTGATCTCTGGGTAGATAGTATCAGAATTCAGTTGAATTCTTGGGAACTCTGCTCATGTCAGAATTGTCATTAGTGTGGGGAGCCCCTCACCCATGCCATACACATTGGAAATTGAGTTTCAGAACACCAAAAGATGCACTAATCTTTCATATTTTATGGATATCCACTTTATTTTGGAAACTTATTTTTATTAAAAATTCTTCCAGGAAATGTCCATCAGATGTGACTTCCTGGGCCTTCTGTATTTTAAATATGTCTCTAACAAGTAATAATAATAGGAAGAAAAAGAGCTCACATTTATTGAAGTTCTGCTATGTGCTCTATGCATATTATTTAATCCTTTCAACAATGCTTTAGAGTATATGATTCTATTTTTATTTTATAGACCTCCACCCTGAGATTTAGAGAGCTGATAGCCAAGGTAATATAGACTTAATGAGCAGTAGAGCTGCTATTTGAACCCAAGTCTTTTTTGGAAACAAAGTTTGTCTGTGTCCCACCACATTGTGCTGCAAGGCAGAAATAATTCCAGGCAGGCTCTGTTTTAAACATACCCAGAATCTGACCACCTCTCACCACCTTCACTGTTACCATCCTGGTTGAATGCTCCATGATGTTTTGCTTCTTTTATTCTAACATTTTGTGTTTTCCATACTTCTCTCTATGGACTCTAGTTTATTCTTAATAGCTGAAGTGATCCTTTAAAATAAGTCAGATCAGTAGTTCCTGATTTCACATTTCTCCCTCTGACCTAATCTCTGATTCCTTTGCTCATTCCTTTCTAGCATGATCTGCACAGCTAATTCACTCCACCCCTTCAAGTCATTTTCTCATTGAGGCCTACCCTGACCGACTACTTAAAACTGCAACCCCAATGGGACTTAATATACAATAATCTAGGATTTTCAAGCTCTTGATAAAGTTCTTAAAACTCTAAAATTCTTTGCTTCAGTGTTAAACAATAACTTTTTTAATGTTGAAATACAGAATTGGAATGTATGTAAATTACCACAAACATACATAGTCTTAAGTAGAATAGTGAAGATGCACCTAGTGTTTTTCAAACATTGTCTATATCTCTTTGTAAGAGATACATTTTACATTGTGACCCAGTGGATGTTTATAAAATTGAAACAAAAGTATTATGAAATACTTAACATTTCTACATGTAATATACTGGGATATTTTCTATTGAATTATATTCCTTTCCATTATAAAAAGTATGTTGGTTATGATTTATAAAATTGATTTCATTACCTACTTATCGTCAGATCCCATAGTGTAAAAAATATTGGCTTATTGCATCTCAAATCTCATTGACTCAGGAGATAAGATATGAATCTTGAGCACTGACTTCATGAAAATATAAACTGTAGAGAGTGACAGCTGAAACTTCACTTTAGTTTTGAGTTATTGGCATGTGACTATTAGTGAATATTTATGATATTCACATTAACAAAAGTAATAGATTTAGTTGCATAAATATGTAATTAAATGATTTAAAGTGCTTCTATTTTGTTAATATTGTGTGCTAATGTTAGAACTCTTGTGCTACATGCTACTTTCCATCGAGTGAATCAAGAGATTTCGTTCTATCTTTTCTTCCCTCACTTCCAAATCTCAGTATTTTCATTTTCAGTTGATTGGCATTTATTTTTCTACCTATATTGATATTAAAAACTAACAATGAGGAAAAATATTAATAATGAAAAAATATTGATAATTTATGCTCCATTAAAGTATTACAACAATAATTCATAAATACATAACCCTACATAGCCTATCACACATTAAATTTTTTAGCATCTTATTTCTGAGGATAGAAAGCATTTAATAGGTATTATCTCTGTAATATTTTCTGATATAGTATATTCTCTAAATTTAAAATTTCCTAATATGATCTTTATTAAAAGTAAGAAACCCATATTCCAAGCTGTCTTTAATCATTGTCATCTTCCATGCAATGCTCCAGCCACAATAAATTATTTAGCCAATCCGTTTCTTCCTTTCTTTCTTCCTCTCTTCTTGCCTGCCTTCCTTCCTCCCTTTTGTCCTTTCCTCTAATAGTTTTGGGTACCTGCTATGTTCCATGCATGGTAGTAGGGAGAAAATAAAAGATATAATCCTTTGCCTTCGTTGGATTTAAACTGGATACAAATATCCCCAGTTGTGGAAGTGAAAACAGGAAGCCTTAGAAAGATTGCTTAGAAAGCCACTGATGGGATTAGATTCTGTGTATGTTGATTTACTTCTAACATCAGAGACTGATAGAGCATTGGAAGTGGCAGAGGTGTTCGCAGACATTAGTTCAGTCCTCACATTTTAAAGATGTTCTAGAAAACTGAGTCTCTTATAGATTAAATGATGTGTTGAAGTCACAGCTGGAACCTAAGCTGGGTTTTTGACCAGTGCTCTTTTATACCACCTCCTCTCTTTTTTGTGATATTGTCTACCCAGATCCCATGTTGTCATATACTTTTATATGTGGTTTGTGCTGTTAAAGATCTCTTTTCATAATGCACACACTGAACTATAGACTTTTACCATTATTGGTTTTGTTACTTGAAATTATAATTGGAACTATTAGAGATACATCTGTGGAAAGGCAATGAAAGGGGGCCATTAAGTGCTAATAAATGCCTCTCCTTATGAGAATGGAAATCTTTTCTAAGTATTTGAGCTCTTTTCACTGGTGCTCTTAAGTGGCTAGAAATAAAACTTGCAACACGCTTGTGGAATACTCTAGATGCCAGGGGATTCATTTCATTCTGTATTTGAATTGAGCACATTGTAGTTGGAGAATGTTTGTTGGTTTAAGCTTTCATTCCATGTTTTGCATTAACCTTTATTGTGGAAAACAGTAGAACAATATTGAGAGCTCTTAGAGAATAGTCTTTAGATAGCTGATGAGTTTCCAGGAAGCAGCTGAAAAGGTTAAAGTTATAGGTGTTTATTTTGATATATTTTCCTTTTCATATTACCCAAAACTTTTCAGTATGACAAACTGAATCTAGTTTACCCTAAATTCACATGCCTATGGCTAGCAAAAGATCATCAAAGATACTTGTTGCTATGGATATATATATATATATATATATATATATATATATATATATATATGTTCTGAAACAAATTTGGGTAATTAATTACTAAATAGATTTCAGGATAACTTACTACTACTATTTTTGCTAAAAATAATGATAATGATGATGATGGTTATAATGATAGCAGCTAACATTTTTGACCACTTACTATGTGCTAAGTGTTACTATAAGTACTTCAATCTTCCTGTCTATGATTTCAAAATGCAGAATCCTCTGAAAATTAAATATTTTTGTAATTCATTTGGCAAAACTTATATTGACCTAAACTCATTTACTGACAAACTTTACCTGACTGATGTGAGGTTTTTCACAGTTTGTCTTTATCTCTGTTAGTGTGAATATTCATTTGTTTTGCTATAGATATACTAGTAGCAAATATGTGTTAGATATATTAGCCTGTTTGATTTCAGGGTGCTGCTTCAGATTTCATTACACAATGTAAGTTTCATGCATGATTTTACCATTCTCAAATCAGAAAAAAATTAAAAAAAATTTTAAATTGAAGTATAGTTGAGTTACATTGTTGTGTTAGTTTCTGGTATACAGTGAAGTGATTCAGTTATACATATATATATTCTTTTTCATATTTTCCATTATGGTTTATTACAGGATATTGAATATAGTTCCCTGGGCTATACAGTAGGACCTTGTTTTTTTAATCTATTTTATATATAGTAGTTTGTATCTGCTTATCCCAAACTCCTACCACCCCCTTTCCCCTTTAGTAACCATAAATTTGTTTTCTGTGTCTGGGAGTCTGTTTCTCAAATCAGAAAAAAATTGAGTTGCATTATCATATTTGGCCAACAGCAGGTAAAGGGTTGTATTATCTCCACCCCCACCCCAACTTACAGATGAGGAAACTGAGCCAGTTAGCAGTGGATTTTGAATTTAAACCCAGGCATTTTAGTGCTAGAATCTGTGCTCTTAACCACCATGCTATACTGCCTTAAAAATAAGTCTTTAAAAGCATTTCACAGACATAATTATTATATTATTTATCTAATAAAACTCCAGTAAAGATAAATTCAGACTTGAAAATAATTACTCCATTTATATCTCTCTGTTCTGCTTCCTATGTTAAATGCTATCTTAAACATTTATTTTTTTAGTAGATTCTGTCAGATTTGATTGTTTTTTTTTTGTTTTTTGTTTTTTTTGATTGATTGATTAATTGATTGATTGCTATGTTGGGTCTTCGTTTCTGTGCGAGGGCTTTCTCTAGTTGCGGCAAGCGGGGGCCACTCTTCATCGCGGTGCGCGGGCCTCTCACTATCGTGGCTTCTGTTGTTGTGGAGCACAGGCTCCAGACGCGCAGGCTCAGTAGTTGTGGCTCATGGGCCTAGTTGCTCCGTGGCATGTGGGATCTTCCCAGACCAGGGCTCGAACCCGTGTGCCCTGCATTAGCAGGCAGATTCTCAACCACTGCACCACCAGGAAAGCCCAGATTTGATTGTTTTATCTTCAACCTAATGGTCTGTTCTCCTTTGGACTTCTTAAATTTTCAAAAGCGTGTGTGCTCGTTTTTTAAAGCATGCTGGAGGACTTCCGTGGTGGCGCAGTGGTTAAGAGTCTGCCTGCCAATGCAGGGGACATGGGTTCAAGCCCTGGTCCGGGAAGATCCCACATGCCACAGAGCAACTAAGCCCGTGTGCCACAACTACTGAGCCTGCGCTCTAGAGCCCGTGAGCCACAACTACTGAGCCCACGTGCCACAACTGCTGAAGCTTGTGCATATAGAGCCCGTGCTCCGCAACAAGAGAAACCACTGCAATGAGAAACACGTGCACTGCAACGAAGAGTAGCCCCCGCTCGCTTTCTCTGCAACTAGAGAAAGCCTGTGCGCAGCAACAAAGACCCAACGGAGCCAAAATTAATTAATTAATTAATTAAAAAATTAAGCTTGCTGGGTCTTACAAGAAAGAGGAAACATTGCTGCTGAGACAAATGATACTTTGAGGTGCTTTATACTCTAAATAAAGAAGGAAGCCACCAAGCAGTTTAGTATAGCAAATAATTTGGACAGTAAAAAAAGTGGTCACCTTAGTTACACACTCTCAGTTTACTGATTGTTGATGGACATGTAGTTTACATATTATTCTTGACATATACAAATGAACAATATGGTCTAATGGGTATACTCAGAGAAGAGTAGATAGAGAAAATAATTCTTAAGTTTATTCATTAATATGCCTTCTTTAGTCAGCAGAGTTTTTTGAATAGTAAGAAGGAATTTATTGAACTCTGTTAAGTGTTTCCACTGGCTACTTTTAGTACATTTCAGGACTTGGAGCTATTAAAAGTATTTTTCCTAAACTTTCATTGGGAATATAGTTTCAAAGGTAACTTCTAAGATAAGAAATAACTAAACATTTATTATGTGTGTATTTTAAATATATATATTCCTGTTTATATATATATAATCATCTATTAGATATTGAGTACTTTTCTTTTTCCTTAGTTCTTTGATCTTTAAAATTTTCGTAATCAATGATATAGGATGACAGGAAAAAGTCAATTAAACAGACAAGAAAAAACACATTTCAGGTAAGAAAATAAAACAATAGAACACATACATGATACCTATATCTTTAATTATGAATGTGTATTTATTTTTTAAAAGTCACCCCTTAAAATTTATCTTCCCAATAAATTTAATTTTCATTCCTAGAATGCTGACTTTATGTGTTTACCAAGTCACCACTGAGCACGTTCTTTGTGCCAGGTGCTATGCCAAACACTGGCGTTTAGAAATGAGGTTCCTGTCGTAGGGAGCTTGTCTAGGAGAGGGGATGTGACTGGGGTTCGTGGTACTTTGCAGTAAAGAGGAGGGGCATCTAAATATACTGTCATATCAGGAAATACTTGCCATGCATAGGAAGCTCTGCCAACATTCTATCTTTAAGGGTGAGATGGGTAAAGAAAGGTGCATTGGGTAAGGGCTTCTGTGGTAGAGGAGTCAACACAGGGGTCTGAAATCAGTGTGAAGTCACTTGAGAACCATATGTTCTGTTAATAAAAGATTTGTGAGGGAGAATAATGGATGAAGCTTCTAGAGTGTTAGGGAGGAACTGGATTCAAGGATCCACTTAAAGCTGTCCTTGACAATTGGAAATCTTGTTCCCATTGACAAAAACACTATATGGTGTGGCTGTGGCTCTCTGTTTTGTTTTAGTGGAGAAAATGACCTATACTTTTGGGATAATTTTTTCTTCCAGTGTCTCAGAAAAAGTGAAAACAGAGAGTACAGTATTGGCTAGGGAAGTTTCTACCCTAATTCATACTTTCCTTCCATCCCCCTGCCAAGGAACCTGTAATACACATTCAGGACCAAGGACAGTAATTGGGCCACATTTCTCCAAGTTATGCCTTAGTAGGGGAGGGGTTGTAGTGGGCTGCCTAGACCAGCCTTGCCCTAGTCATTGGATAAGTGTTCTCTCGCCCTTGTTTCTCACTGAGTGTGGTCTTCCACACATGGGCCTTTCCTAGCCATTGTGGTGTCAAAGTACAGAGGTCTGAGGTTCATGAATGGGCTTCATGGAAAAAGGGGCACGGGACGCCTTTCAGTTTCTTTGATAGCCAGGCTTTAGGCCTGCCTCTTAACTTAGCCAAATGAGGGTTACATATGATCCAGCCCATGTTTTCAGGGTTGTGAAGGGAATATATTGGGGTTTGAGGCAAAGGCTGTCTGACCTTGTCCTTTCCACACATCTCTCTTAAAAACCCTGCAGGAAGGGGTGCCAACAGAACTGAATGTTTAGCACCCTGGGTTCTCTTATTTTTCTTTGATCTGTAGTACATATTTTCAATGGGGGTGAGATTGCCCCTGAGGGGGCAAAAATTGATTCTTGGGGATCAAAAAAAACTTACTCTTTTTATGTATAAAGCATAGATGTACATGCAGTACATATACTATAGTACAGCTGTGGTATTAAATTTAATGGGAGGAAATTAATGCAGAAAGTGTCTAATAAGGCTTCTTGTGTGCACAGTAGTAAATAAGAAAGTTGAGAAACATGTCTAAACCATGCTGTCTCTCTTTTTCTTTCTCATTCTATTTGTTAGGCAGTACAAGGCTGGTTCAGTGACTCATAATGCCATCACTATTCTGGACTCTGTCTTTTTTTGCTCTGCCATTCTTAGTGCATAGCTTTCTTCTTCAAGGTTGCCTTGTGATGTAAGATGGTTGCTGCAGCTCTGCTATCATGTATAACTGAGAGGGAGAAGAAAGAGGAGGGTAGGGCCAAAGGTACACATCAGCTAAATTAGATCCTTTCAAAGGAACTATCTGTGATGTCACTCAGCAACCTCTAATTATATCTTACTGACTAAAATATAATTGTGTGGACACCCCATTTGTAAGGGAGGCTGTGAAGTGTAGGTTTATTTATTTATTTACCTATTTAAGTTGGGCACATTGCCATTCTCAACAAAATTGGGATTCTGTTAATGAGAAATAACTGGCAAATGGATATTGGGTAGGCAACTAACAGTCTCTTTAGTTATCCCTTTGTCATTCATTTGCACGGCAGCTACCCAGGGTAAGGTATAATCTGTGATTTGAAGTAGAATGACAGCTAAGTGCCTCTACTTGATGCTGGGACTTATTAATCTGGTGCTTTAAATTCTTGAACTGACTTTGTAAATAAGTAAATAAAGTGGATTACATATGAAGGCATTCAATTTTTGAGAGCATTTCCTAGTGGGAGAACACATGGTATTTGTAAACTGAGAACTGGCTTCTTCCTTCAGTTTACAGATCTCTGACTCAGAAACTTTTGCATTTTGAATATTGCAATGGGAACCATTAATTACTGGTTAATTATATTTAATGAAAACATATTGCTTAGAAATTCTGAGTTTTGTGAATGAAAGGTAAATATTGAAATTTCTTAGATGTTAGTAAAAAAAATAAAAGCACTGTGTTTCTTGCGTTTGGATTTGCAACTATGTTTTTCAAACAAAATGATGGTGGTATTTATTGAATACCACAAATTATAGAGTAAATGATAGCCCCAAAATGTGATCTTTTACAAATCAGTAAATGCTAATATTCTTACTGTGTGCCAAGAATTTAGGGGAAAAAGGAAACTCTGGTGGAAAATTTCCAGTTAAATGTGTGGATTTTGGCATAATTACTTCCTTCAGCAATTAAAGTGGCATTGTAATGACTGGCAAAGCTTGAGATTAGGGCATGCAAACACAAAGCCATTTTAACAGTGCCATTGTGTTCAGTGTGTGGAATACATGACCTCAGTCCTTCTTGGGGCAGGGAGTAAACAGTATTTGGCAGTGACCTGTCTATCTGTTTCTCTTTCCTGTTTCTCTCCGTCTTTTTCCTCTTTTTCTTTCTCTCTTTAAAATTGAGTTATCATTTTGAAGGACTGTGAGATAATAATCCTACAGGGACTGTTTTGGAACACATAAAATTACATTTTGAGGATAATTTTTAGAAGAGACTTCTCTGTTTTTAAGGAATGATTTTTAAAAGTATATTGGCTCTTGGATTTTAAAAAATATTGTTTCCTTCAAATTCTATTCTGTGTCTTCAGACATTCAGTAATATTTGCCTCCCTGATGTTCTGTATTGTGTACTTTGGTGAATACTGTTAGCTCTTAAACATTCATAATAAAAATATTAATTTCAGTGACCTCAGCAAATTACTGGTAAATCAGAAGTTATCTTGCCTGTTCTTTCTGCCCATGTAAAATGCCACTTAGTTGTCTGCCTGTTGAGAATCAGATATGGGCATGTTTTCCTTCCATGTTTTGAATATATGGGGCAATGAGAAAACATCCTGAGAGAGTAGGTGGCAAGTGTTAAAAATAATACCTGGGCACTGAAGGAGACACTGGGAGGAACACGGGGATGAGGGAGCAGATGTGTAAATAGACCAGTATGACAAGTGTGTGTTGAGAGTTTAGGTAGAGGCATGTACAGGGGGATTTCAAAGAAGGTATACAGGGGGATATTCTCAGAGAAGGTGATATGGAGCTGAGTATTGAAGATTAAGTAGGAGTTGACTAGATGGAGAAGTAGGGGGAGAGCATCCCATGAGGGAAGCATGGAATATGCCAAGGAATGTGCCTGAGAGCACAGGTGAACACTGAAACTTCCACTAGGAGACATACTTTTTTTGTTGTTGTTTACAGTTTGGATTTCATGCTAAAGACAGTGGGGAGTCATTTAATGATTTAGAGTCTGGGAATGATGTGATGGGACTTATGTTCCTCTTGAGGTTGGATTGGAGGGTGCTCAAATTGGATGCAGGGAAATTAATTGGGAGATTATTGTGGTAGTCTGTATGAGAGTTGGAGGCACCTGGAACGGGGATTGAAATAGAGAAGAGAGGATGCATTTAAGGGATATTAAGGTAGAATCAGCAGGACTTGGTGGCCATTGTGGAGCGTGAAGACAGAGGAAGATGGTGGATGGATGATTTCCATGTACTTGGTTTGGCTGACATGTATGGATGCTGATGATGTGGATTGTGATTGAGAATAAAGGAGGAGAAACATGTTGGATAGATGATAATGAGTTGAATTGTAGAGACTGGTTTTGAGACATCTAAGTGGAGATGTCTAAGAGGCTAGTGTGACTTTGGGATACCTCTGACTTCTGGTATTTAACTTATTGCTCTGGGGACTCCTTCTCAATCTCTTCGTTAGTGCTACTTCTTTCAGGTGCTCTTTAAGTATTGGTATTTTCCAGACTCCATATTCATCACTCTTCTCCACTCTGTTCCTACTCATCTGTTCTCTTGGCTTCAACAACCTGCTCCAATAAAGACTCACAAATTATTATCTCTACACAGGACCTTTATCCTAAGTTCCAGTTGCTCAGTCTAACTATGTACTTGTCTTAATCTAGATATTATCTAGGTATCTAAAGGTCAACATATCCTCATCTTCTCCCATTTTTTTTTTTACAGTGTAGCATAGTCTAATGCTCAAGAGCACAGATGCTAGAGTCACACTTTCTAGGTTTGAGTCCTAGATCTGTCACTAGCTTTGTGACTTTGAGAAAATTATGTAGCCTTTCTGTGCCTCAGTGTCCCCATCGGTGAAGTGAGAATAACAATAGTATCTACCTCATAGGGTTGTTATGAAGATCAAATGAAAATGATGCCTGGCACATGGTAGATACTATATATATATCAGCTATAATCAGATCTTTCTGTATTTCCTATTCTGGTCAGTGGCACCACTATTCAATCAGCTTCCCAAACCAGAAATATCCTGGTGGCTATTAACTCCTTCATATCATTTCATTCCACATCAAAGTGATCATTAAGTCCTGTCAGTTGTCCATTCTCTCTGTTGTCTTCTCTCCATCTTCACTATCACTGCCTTGAATAACCTTTATCATCTTCTTCCTCAGTGACCTAGACAGGTTAGTGACTAGTCTCCCTGTCTTTTGTTTTCCCTTTTCAACATTCTCTGTAGAGTCCGCCAGTGAACTGTAAATCTGATCACTGAAAACTCTTCAGTGCTCTCCTGTTTTCATAGGAAGAAAAAAATACAAGTGAAGCCTCTAAGGTCTCCTCCTGCCTCCTTCTCCAGAGACTTCTCCACCTCATTCTGACCTTTCTTTAATATTTACAGTTCCATAATGTTCTGTGTTACGTAGCTCTCCCATGTCTTTACACATTCCCTGTGGATCCCCTGTGGAATGCCTCCTTATCTCATGTCTCTCTGAAATTGTTTCTGGCTGGTCCCCCAAGCAGAATAGATTATTCCCTGCTTTGCATCGATACTTCAACTTGTGTGGAGCTTAACCATAGAGTCTGTCATGCTTACTGTAGTCATTTGCATTTCGTTTCCCACTCCCCTCCCCAAGACTAAGATGATTTGGCTTTGAATGGATCAGCTACATGAATTAACTTATTGGAGGGTATGAGTTATACCTCTTGGCTTCAGTCAAGGGCAGATGTTAGACATTTATTTACTGAACAGATCACCTGGTTAGTCATCATTACATCTATATTGAACAAAAGCGTGTCCATAGTTTATTTGCTGCTAAGGGGGAAAATTCCTTTTAGCTTTGCTGATACAGCCATTGCTCTCTTTTTAGGCTTCCAAAGATCAATCATTTCCTAATTGAGCAGTGATAATATTTCTTGATAACTAAGTTTCTGGAAAAGCCAATAAGAAATGTTATCAAGGTGGTTCTTAGACCATAGCATGGGAACTGTTCTCTCCTTTTTGTTCAGGAATCAGGAAACCATGAAAAAGCATTGACTTTTTTTCTGAAGACTAGCAGTTAAGACTGTGTAGATTAATGCTTTATTGAGGTGGGTTGAGAGAGAAGAAAGACATTTGAATCGTAGCTGCTATGTGGCATAGAGAGGGAAGCACTACTCCTGCCTTAAAATCTGTACAGTCCAATCATAAATGAGGCATTCAGGCTAAAGAAGGGAGTCAATTTAATACTGCTTAGTCTCCAGATTACTCTTCTCGCTCTACCTTGAAGGTCCATTTTTCAGGAAAATGGCACACAAATTTAAATCCACAGTAATACTAAAGGCACAGTCTTTTTTTCTGCATTAATTTAGCAAAGTAATTTTTCTGTAAGATGTACCTACAGGAGAACCAACCACCTATTGCACAGAAAATAATAAAATTCAAATGGATGGTTGTACTTAATGGCTAATGAATTATTCATGATTGTTTGTATCAGTGCCTTGGCTCCCTGTTGATGGAGGCAGGAAAAAGGAACTGAGCTTTCCAAACCAGTGCAGCTGGTCAATATCAAGGGGACAGTTCAGGTGGGATCTGAGCCTCCTCACCTCCAAATTTCATTCATGAAATGTTAAAAATTGTCAAGGCTTTTTTTTTTTTTTTAACACGAGAGGATGCTAAAATATCAGGGAAAACACCCTGTGGTTGTATTGTAGCAATAATAATAGTACTACTTTTTTTCTGTGGTGCTTTGGTTTTTAAAAATTTCCCATGTGTTGCATTTCCTTTAATTCATAGGATTTTCTCAATTTAGCAGAAAAAGAAACTGAGGTTTAGAGAATTTTGCCCATTCAGTGGCAGAACTGGGGTTCAATGAGAGGTCCTCTGTGTTTCCTTTGAGGGCTCACCCCCTTAGCTCTCACAGCAGGGGTGTGCTGGGCATATGGTTTTCATGCTGCTGGGTCATCAGAATGACATGAATCTTCCGGGTGCCAGATGAGTCACTCAGTCTTCAGAAGAGAGAAATTTCTCTCTTGTGCTTTGTGGCATTCAGATACTCCTGTGAAGTCAGAAGAGACTTCAAAATAGCAGGATTTGGTTACCAAATCTTTTGACTTTTGGTGAAAATGTATGTGTTGGAGGTAGGACTGGGGAGAGCCATGAAGGGGATACTTGAATACGTTTATTACTCTTAAAGCAAAGTTCTGTTTGCTTAATAAAAATGTAGAGAAAAGTGTTAGCTATATCTGTCGGCTTACATTTTAGCCAAACACATGATAATTATTTGTTATTTAAGATGTTTGATACCTTCTGTTTTGCTTTGATAATGTTCAAATGATTGTTACTAAATCTACATTATAAATATATGGTCACAAGCATGAGTTGAAGCAGATCCCAGCATGAAGGTATTAAGTAACTAAACCTCCTTTCTTCCTTCTTCCTTCTCTCCTTCTTTATTTTCTACATCTTTTTCTTAAAGAAGATATTTTATTGATTTGTTAAATGCCATTATTTAGACATTTAAGACATGTATATTTATCTTTGGCATCTATACATCCTAAAACCTCATTCAGTGGCCCTAATAACTCAAACAGATGGCCTCCAGCTCTTTGCTCTGGAGTTTTGTTTCATTTTCCCTTTACCTGTTTTGATTCTCAGATTAACTTTTCCTTTTTAGGTCTAGGCACAGAGTAGATGCTCTCCTTGTTTTTTTTTAAAGTGATTACTGAAAACATCCAAACTAACAAATATTCTAATACAGTTCCTGAAGAATATTAAGAGTATCTGATTGCATGTATTTGGATGTTTTTAAAAAGAGAGTGTTTGTCTCTCTCATTTCTGAACTCTAGTGTAATTTACCTGCTCCCTTCTTAATGGTTTTCTTTGTGCATGTATGTCTTTATCTTCCCATTAGATTTTGTACTCGTGGTGTCTAACTAGTGCAGGCCCATGCCCACAGCATCTTCTTAGCACTTCTTAGTTTTTCAGTGAATTTTTTTGATAAGTAAATAATATTATTTATTCAGGTGGCATTTTTTAAGAGCAAAAACAAGTCTGTAATTTCACTATTCTCTATTTTAGTTACATATAGTGACATTCCAAATGAAACTTAGTCCTTGGAGTCAAGGAGTAAAATCATTAACTTAGCTAAGAGGCTGTCAGAATTTACACTAGCACTTGCAAAATAAATTAGTTATAAGTAGGGAAATTTTGCTTAATTTTATCTCTGTAACTCTCTATTTCAAAGTATTAGTGGAGCTAAAGCCTTGGATTTTGCAGCATTCTCACTGACCTTTACCAATTGTATAAGCTGTTGTTTACTGAAATCCCATCTGTGTTGAAGCTGTGTTCTGTCAATTTTCCTACAAAACTCATAGTATATCCCATGCCATTATTATCCAGTAAATCGTTAAGTAACATTTCCTAACTTGAGGCCAGTGGTTCTCAAACTGTAACAGGGAAGAGCTAAATTGGACTCCATGTTTGATCTGTTTCTTTGACTTTAACCTTTGCTTTTCGTTGTTTTTGTTATTATAATCATACATAATGGGCTCCCTCAGGTAACCTTGCCCCTCTGCCTGAATGTTAAACCAAAGTGCCTTTGTACATCCTGACCGTGTCCACCTGTGGATGGCTGCAAGAAAGAAGAAATTAACACATCCACTCCGGGAGGCCGGCCATTCCAGGTGATATTTGCAAAACTTATGGCCATTTTACTTTACTTCCTCATCACCTCTCCCTCTCCGATTCTATGAAAGAAACTGGCATCCAGACCCAGATAAGATAGTTTTTCAGAGACACTAGTCCGCCATCTTCTTTGTCTGCAGGATTTCTGAATAAAGTTGCTATTCCTTGCCTCAACACCTCATCTGTTCACTAGCCTGTTGTGCGGCATGCAGAGCGAGCTTGGACTCGATAAAAAAACCATGGTGAACATCAGAATCCTCGGGAGTCTGTTAAGAGTATAGATGCCACATCTGTCCCCGAACATTTTGAATCTGTAGGTTCAGAATGGATCCTGGGTGTCTGTGGTTATAACACTTTCTGGTGGTCCTGGAAACACTTTTTGGGAAACATTGCCATTGAGTCAGAAATTTATTTTGAATGGAATTCTGTGATTTTTAAAATGATGATGCTTCTAAAAGTTGTGAGTCATTCTAAATGTCTTTAAAAACAGTGTTATAGGTATGTTTATGAATTCTCTTTGACATTGCAGAATCAGTACTGATTTATGTGGCATTATAGATGTAATTATAAAATACTTTCTTTGCAGTTTTATTGGTTTAGTGTATATTAACATGCCATTTTAAACACAATATTTATTTGAAAAATCTCCTTTTTTATAAGCTCCTATCTATCGGGAATGAGAAAAGACAAAAATCAAATTGCAGTATTTTTTCTGCTGTTAATTTCTACATATGCAATATTTATCTCCGCTTAATCCCACATTTTGTGTGTGACCTTTTATTGGAGAAAAAATTTAGGTATTTAGAAGATACAATCTAATGTGCCTTTATTACCTCTTATAATGGTCTGTATTTCATGGTGTTAATATTGATCTTGAAGCTGGATGGAGTGATGAATTTTTTAATTACCAAAGAGTTTAAGGATTAAGTTCCACAGCAAATATTTTTGTTAAGTCCTTGTTCTCTGAAAATAAAAATGAATTGACAATACACAGTAGTTTAATGCAAACTTTTATTAATTCCAGCTAAATGAATGAATTACATATTCCAGTGAGGTCATTATGATAATGCACGTGGGTTAATATTCAGTATAAGGACCCTTCCCCACCCCCCCTTTTTTATTTTGCAAATGTCTCTTTTATAAGATGGGTCTAGCATTCTTTAGATATGTGATGCATTGAAAGGTTGAGAATTAGAATTTCTGTGGAACTTCATTTGTAAATTTATAGGTGATCAGAATTCCTTAATATACCTTAATCTATTCCTTCTTTTTTTTTTAGGGACTTTCTCCCTCGAGGGTCCGGCATTGTAACGAGAAGGCCTCTTGTGCTGCAGCTTGTTACTTCCAAAGCAGGTAATGAATGAGGATGTTTGCCACATAGATGAGTGTATCCCATGGTACCTGTTGTCTCCACTCCTGGCTGTTGGATTGTAGCAACAGAAACGTTTTCGTGATCACTCTGCTATGGGTAGCTGCCTATATTTCTCTCCAAAATGCCCTCTTCTTCATTGCTTTTTAAATTCCCTTTATTACATTAAATGGAAAGTCTCATTTCTCATTGTAATATATTTATAATTTTACAGTGTGGCATAACCACTAATACCCCTGGTATACTTCCTTCCTTCCTGTGTGTGTGTGTGTGTGTGTGTGTGTCTGGGAATTTTTAAAAAGTAATTTAACATCCATCTAATACCTGTATGCATATTGTCGACTGAAAAAAAAAAACCCACGCAACCTAAAAGTTGAAAGTTGTGTTTTATTCGGTGGGAATTTTTAGGATTTAAAGCCCAGGAGGCAGCATCTCAGGTAACCCTGAGAGACCTGCTCCGAGGAGGCAATGGGGGAGCTAGGATATATAGGAGTTTTGCAACAAAGGGCAGGTAGTAGGAACAAAAGATTACTGTTAATAAAAGAAAACTAGATATCTCAAGGAATTTATCACTTTTCTGAGACTGGGAAGATGCAACAGTCTGGGCTCAATGAAATCATTTCTTTGATATGCACCTCGGCTATCTGGGGTCAGTATCTTGTATTTTCACATCCTGAGTTTCCATCTGGGCTCACCAGCTCACCCTCCCGTGGTGGCTGCAATCACTGATAACTGTGACATCCTTTGTTTACTGATATGGCAGGCAATATTCCATTTATCAATATGTATAGTGTATGTGTATCTATATCTATGTTTATATCCATATCTGGATCTATATCTAATGTGCTGTTTTTGGCCCTCTCCTTAACACCATGGTAATTTTTTAGGCAAATGAGCTTTATTTTCATTTTTGTTTCTCAGTAACTGGTGATGTGGAATTTTTTGTGTGCGTTTATTTGGTATTTGTATTTCTTCTTTTGTGAATTGGCTGTTTTTTTTTTTATCTTTGCCCATTGCTTTTTGAGGATTTTACTACTTTTCCTAACAATTTCTTTGAATGCTTAAGACTGAAACACTTGTAAAGTTCATGCTTCATAATTTGCAAAAACAATGTCATGGAGGTTTACCCTTATGTTTTCTTCTAATAATTTTACAGTTTTGATTTTACATTTAGACCTTTGATCCATTTTGAGTTAATTTTTATAAGTGGTACAAAGTAAGAGTTCAACTTCATTTTTTGCATGTGTATATCCAATTGTCCCAGCACCATTTTTAGAAAAGACTATTCTTTCTCCACTGTATGTTTTTTGGCACCTTCATTGAAAATCAATTGGCCATAGATACATGGGTTTATTTCTGGACTCCCAAGTCTATTCAGTTGTTCTATATCTCTGTATTTGTGCCTGTACCATACTCTCTTAATTACCCTTGCTTTGTACTTGAAATTCAGAAGTATGAGTTTTTCTACTTTGTTCTTCCTTTTCAAGGTTGTTTTGGCTATCCTGAGTCCTTTAAAATTCTATGTGAATTTGAGAATCAGTTTGTTTTATCCCAGGAATGCAAGATTGATTTAATATCTGAAAATCAAGTAACGTATCATATCAACAGAATGAAAACAAAAATCACAGGATTGTCTCAATAGACTTAGAATGAACATTTAAGAAAATCCCATACTCCATCATGAAACACTCAGCAAACTAGGAATAGAAGGGCACTTCCTCAACTTAATAAAGGACATGTATGAAAAACTCACAGCTAACAGCATACTTAATGGTGAAAGACGGAATGCTTTCCCTCTAATATTGGGAATAAGACAAGGATGTCCACTGTTGTCACTTCTATTCAGTGTTGTACTAGAGGTTCTAGCCAGCGCAGTTGGGCAAGAGAAAAAAAATAAAAGACATCCATATTGGAGAGGATAGAGTAAAATTATCTCTGTTTGCATATGATATGATCAAGTACATAAAAATTCCTAAGGAAGTCACTAAACAACTATTAGAATTAATAAATGAACTCCACAAGGTTACAGGATACCACATAAAGATACAAAAATCAATTGTAATTTTATACACTTGCAATGCACAATCAAAAACTTGCAGTAAGAAAACAATTCTATTTACAATAGCATCATAAAGAATACACTACTTAGGAATAAATTTAACAAGAAGAGCAAACCTTATACTATGAAAACTACAAACTATTATTTAGATAATTTGAAAAACATCCTATATTCACTGATTGGAAGACTTAATGTAAGTTGGCAATACTTCCCAAATTGATAGGTAGAGTCAATGCAATCCTTATCACAATTCAGCTCACTTTTTGGGTAGAAATTGTAGACATTTTAAACCATTTCTTAATGTAAAAAAATCGAAGTTTGATCCAAAGGAATGGACTTGAATAATGTCATTTGGAAAAAGTAAATTGCTTACAAATCTACAATGTACCAGATACTATTTGAAGCTCTGGAGATATAGCAGTGACTAGGACAAAGTCTCTGCCCTTCTGGTGATTTATAGTCTGGTTATATCATTTTTAATGTATAGAAGGTTTACTCTTTATGGTTATAAAGTCTATACATTTACATTTAACAAAAAGTAAATATTTAGCATAATTTTTTCCTTTCCATACTTTAAAAATTTTTTAGCGTTTAGGTCCGAAATTTATTTTCATATATGAAGAAATAATTTTTTCCCCAGTCTCCTTTATCTTATATTCCACTCTTAGTGCAATCTATTTCTGAATATCTTTTTTGTTTTAATGTGCCAACACTATAGTGTTGCACCATGCGGCATATGGGATCTTAGTTCCCTGACTCGCACCTCCTGCAGTGGAAGCGCAGAGTCTTAACCACTGGACTGCCAGGGAAGTCCCTACAGTGTTTTACTTTAAACAGGTTTATAATTTACTTTAATATCTATCTATCAGGGCTATAGTCCTCCCCCCATTATTTACTGATTTATTTATTTATTTATAATTTTAATTATTTTTTTTAATTTGAAGAGTTTGAATAACAAAATTTTATTTGCCCAAAACTGATACAGGCTTCTTCTACCTTTTAGGCATTCCCAGTTTGGGAGCTTTTTTTTTTAACATAATTATTGGAGTAAAATTGCTTTACAATGTTGAGTTAGTTTCTGCTGTATAACAAAGTGAATCAGCTATATGTATACATATATCCCCATATCTCCTCCCTCTTGCGTCTCCCTCCCACCCGCCCTATCCCACCACTTTAGGTGGTCACAAGGCACAGAGGTGATCTCCCTGTGCTATGCGGCTGCTTCCCACTAGCTATCTATTTTAAATTTGGTAGTGTGTATATGTCCATGCCACTCTCTCACGTCATCCCAGCTTACCCTTCCCTTTACCTGTGTCCTCAAGTCCATTCTCTACATCTGTGTCTTTATTCGTGTCCTGCCCCTACGTTCTTCAGAACCCCCCCTTTTTTTTTTTTTTTGATTCCATATATAGGTGTTAGTATACGGTATTTGTTTTTCTCTTTCTGACTTACTTCACACTGTATGACAGACTCTAGGTCCATCCACCTCACTACAAATAACTCAATTTCGTTTCCTTTTATGGCTGAGTAATATTCCATTGTATATATGTGCCACATCTTCTTTATCCATTCATCTGTCGATGGGCATATAGGTTGCTTCCATGTCCTGGCTATTGTAAATAGAGCTGGAATGAACATTGTGGTACATGACTCTTTTTGAATTATGGTTTTCTCAGGGTATATGCCCAGTAGTGGGATTGCTGGGTCGTATGGTAGTTCTATTTTTAGTTTTTTAAGGAACTTCCATACTGTTCTCCATAGTGGCTGTGTCAATTTACATTCCCCCCAACAGTGCAAGAGGGTTCCCTTTTCTCCACACCCTCTCCAGCATTTATTGTTTGTAGATTTTTGATGATGACCATTCTGACCAGTGTGAGGTGATACCTCATTGTAGTTTTGATTTGCATTTCTCTAATGATTAGAGATGTTGAGCATCCTTTCATGTGTTTGTTGGCAATCTGTATATCTTCTTTGGAGAAATGTCTATTTAGGTTTTCTGCCTATTTTTGGATTAGGTTGTTATTTTTTGATAATTGAGCTGCATGAGCTGCTTGTATATTTTGGAGATTAATCCTTTGTCAGTTGCTTCATTTGCAAATATTTTCTCCCATTCTGAGGGTTGTCGTTTCATCTTGTTTATGGTTTCCTTTGCTGTGCAAAAGCTTTTAAGTTTCATTAGGTCCCATTTGTTTATTTTTGTTTTTATTTCCATTACTCTAGGAGGTGGATCAAAAAAGATCTTGCTGTGATTGATGTCAAAGAGCGTTCTTCCTATGTTTTCCTCTAAGAGTTTTATAGTGTCCGGTCTTACATTTATGTCTCGAATCCATTTTGAGTTTATTTTTGTGTATGGTGTTAGAAAGTGTTCTAATTTCATTCTTTTACATGTAGCTGTTCAGTTTTCCCAGCACCACTTATTGAAGAGGCTGTCTTTTCTCCATTGTATATTCTTGCCTCCTTTATGAAACATAAGGTGACCATATGTGTGTGGGTTTATCTCTGGGCTTTCTACCCTGTTCCACTGATATATATTTCTGTTTTTGTGTCAGTACCATACTAACTTGATTACTGTAGCTTTGTAGTATAGTCTGAAGTCAGGGAGCCAAGATTGCTTTGGATATTTGGGGTCTTTTGTGTTTCCATACAAATTGTGAAGTTTTTTGTTCTAGTTCTGTGAAAAATACCATTGGTAATCTGATAGGGATTGCATTGAATCTGTAGATAACTTTGGGTAGTACAGTCATTTTCACAATGTTGATTCTTCCAATCCAAGAATGTGGTATATCTCTCCATCTGTTTGTATCATCTTTAATTTCTTTCATCAGTGTCTTATAGTTTTCTGCATACACGACTTTTGTCTCCTTAGGTAGGTTTATTCCTAGGTATTATATTCTTTTTGTTTCAGTGGTAAATGGGAGTGTTTCCTTAATTTCTCTTTCAGATTTTTCATCATTAGTGTATAGGAATGCAAGAGATTTCTGTGCATTAATTTTGTATCCTGCTACTTTACCAAATTTACTGATTAGCTCTAGTAGTTTTCTGGTAGCATCTTTAGGATCCTCTATGTGTAGCATCATGTCATCTGCAAACAGTGACAGTTTTACTTCTCCCTTTCCGAGTAGGATTCCTTTTATTTCTTTTTCTTCTCTGATTGCTGAGGCTAAAAGTTCCAAAACCATGTTGAATAATAGTGGTGAGAGTGGGCAACCTTGTCTTCTTCCTGATCTTAGTGAAAATGGTTTCAGTTTTTCACCATTGAGATCCATGTTGGCTGTGGGTTTGTCATATATGGCCTTTATAATGTTGAGGTAAATTTCCTCTATGCCTACTTTCTGGAGGATTTTTATCATAAATGGGTGTTGAATTTTGTTGAAAGCTTTTTCTGCATCTATTGAGATGATCATATGGTTTTTATCCTTCAGTTTGTTAATATGGTTTATCACATTGATTGATTTGCGTATATTGAAGAATCTTTGCATTCCTGGGATAAACCCCACTTGGTCATGGTGTATGACCCTTTTAATGTGATATTGGATTCTGTTTGCTAGTATTTTGTTGAGGATTTTTGCATCTCTGTTCCTCAGTGATATTGGCCTGTAGTTTTCTTTTTTTGTGACATCTTTGCCTGGTTTTGGTATCACGGTGATGGTGGCCTCGTAGAATGAGTTTGGGAGTGTTCCTCCCTCTGCTATATTTTGGAAGAGTTTGAGAAGGATGGGTGTTAGCTCTTCTCTAAATGTTTGATAGAATTCGCCTTTGAAGCCATCTGGTCCTGGGCTTTTGTTTGTTGGAAGATTTTTAATCACAGTTTCAATTTCAGTGCTTGTGATTGGTCTGTTTATATTTTCTATTTCTTCGTGTTTCAGTCTCGGAAGGTTATGCTTTTCTAAGAATTTGTCCATTTCTTCCAGGTTGTCCATTTTATTGGCATAGAGTTGCTTGTAGTAATCTCTAATGATCCTTTGTATTTCTGCAGTGTCAGTTGTTACTTCTTTTTCATTTCTCAGTCTGTTAATTTGAGTCTTCTCCCTTTTTTTCTTGATGAGTCTGGCTAATTGTTTATCAATTTTGTTTATCTTCTCAAAGAACCAACCCTTAGTTTTATTGATCTTTGCATTGTTTCCTTCATTTCTTTTTCATTTATTTCTGATCTGATCTGTATGATTTCTTTCCTTCTGCTAACTTTTGGGTATTTTTTGTTCTTCTTTCTCTAATTGCTTTAGGTGTCAGGTTAGGTTGTTTATTTGACATTTTTCTTGTTTCTTGAGGTAGGATTGTATTACTATAAACTACCTCTTAGAACTGCTTTTGCTGCATCCCATAGCTTTTGGATTGTTGTGTTTTCATTCTCATTTGTTTCTAGGTATTTTTTGATTTCCTCTTTGATTTCTTCAGTGATCTCTTGGTTACTTAGTAGCGTATTGTTTAACATTCATGTGTTTGTATTTTTTACAGATTTTTTCCTGTAATTGATATCTAGTCTCATAGCATTGTGGTTGGAAAAGATACTTGATATGATTTCAATTTTCTTAAATTTACCACGGCTTGATTTGTGACCCAAGATATGGTCTATCCTGGAGAATGTTCCATGAGCACTTGAGAAGAATGTGTATTCTATTGTTTTTGGATGGAATGTCCTATCAATATAAATTAAGTCCATCTTGTTTAATGTGTCATTTAAAGCTTGTGTTTCCTTATCAATTTTCATTTTGGATGATCTGTCCATTGGTGAAAGTGGGGTGTTACTGTCGATTTCCCCTTTTATGGCTGTTAACATTTGCCTTATGTATTGAGGTTCTCCTATGTTGGGTGCATAAATATTTACAATTGTTATATCTTCTTCTAGGATTCATCCCCTGATCATTATGTAGTGTCCTGTTTTGTCTCTTGTAATAGTCTTTATTTTAAAGTCTATTTTGTCTGAGATGAGAATTGCTACTCCAGCTTTCTTTTGATTTCCATTTTCATGGAATATCTTTTTCCATCCCCCCACTTTCAGTCTGTATGTGTCCCTAGGTCTGAAGTGGGTCTCTTGTAGACAGCACATATATGAGTCTTGTTTTTTTTTTTTAATTAATCAATTTATTTTGATTTTATATTTGGCTGTGTTGGGTCTTCGTTTCTGTGCGAGGGCTTTCTCCAGTTGCGGCTAGCGGGGACACTCTTCATCGCGGTGCGCGGGCCTCTCACCGTCGCGGCCTCTCCCATTGCGGAGCATAGGCTCCAGACGCGCAGGCTCAGTAGTTGTGGCTCACGGGCTTAGTCGCTCCGCGGCATGTGGGATATTCCCAAACCAGGGCTCGAACCCGTGTCCCCTGCATTGGCAGGCAGATTCTTAACCACTGCGCCACCAGGGAAGCCCCGGGTCTTGTTTTTGTATCTATGCAGCCAGTCTATGTCATTTGGTTGGAGCATTTAATCCATTTACATTTAAGGCAGTTATCAATATGTATGTACCTATTACCATTTTCTTAATTGTTTTGGGTTTGTTATTGTAGGTCTTTTCCTTCTCTTGTGTTTCCTGCCTAGAGAAGTTCCTTTAGCTTTTTTTGCAAAGCTGGTCTAGGTTTTGCTTGTCTGTAAAGGTTTTTATTTCTCCGTCGAATCTGAATGAGATCCTTGCTGGGTAGAGTAATCTTGGTTGTAGGTTTTTCCCTTTCATCACTTTAAATATGTCCTGCCACTCCCTTCTGGCTTGCAGAGTTTCTGCTGAGAAATCAGCTGTTATCCTTATGGGGATTCCCTTGTATGTTATTTGTTGCTTTTCCCTTGGTGCTTTTAATATTTTTTCTTTGTGTTTAATTTTTGATAGTTTGATTAATATGTGTCTTGCCATGTAAATCTCCTTGGATTTATCCTGTATGGGACTCTCTGTGCTTCCTGGACATGATTATCTATTCCCTTTCCCATATTAGGGAAGTTTTCAACTATAATCTCTTCAAATATTTTCTCAGTCCCTTTCTTTTTCTCTTCTTCTTCTGGGACCCCTATAATTCGAATGTTGGTGCATTTAATGTTGTCCCAGAAGTCTCTGAGACTGTCCTCAATTCTTTTCATTCTCTTTTCTTTATTCTGCTCTGAGGTAATTATTTCCACTATTTTATCTTCCAGGCCACTTATCCATTCTTCTGCCTCAGTTATTCTGCTATGGATTCCTTCTAGAGAATTTTTAATTTCATTTATTGTGTTATTCATCATTGTTTGTTTGCTCTTTAGTTCTTCTAGGTCCGACTAAAATGCCAGATCCTCAAATCTACACATGTATGGATGCACTGTTGATAGTTTTCTATTCCCATAATTTATTTTTATTTAGGGTTTCTTTTCTATTTGTGTCAAAGTTTAGAATAATTTTGTAAAGACAAAACCATTGCCACTAGAATTATTTTAACTTCAATAGATTCATTAGAGAATAATCAATATCTTTAAAATATTATTATTTTTTTCCAATACAGAGACCATGCTATATTCTTTCCTTTACTCACATTTTCTTTTACTTTGATAAAATTCTTGATGGTCTTTGTACAGTGTCCATACATTTCTAGTTAGGGTGTTCATATTTATTTTTGTTCTTGTAGTTTGAATATGTTTTTTTTTTTCCATTATATTGTCTGACTCCTAATTGCTGATCTATGTAAAAGCTGCTATTTTTAATTTTAATTCTTAAATTAACCATCTTACTCTATGTTTGACAGATTAAACTATTTTAAATTGATTCTCTTGGGTATATTAGTTATATAGTAATTTTATTTGCATTTCTTAATTTATTCAACAAATACTTATGCAAATATTGGGATGGCTGAGAGAAGAGACTTATTGACCAGAATATTAATAAGCTCTGTTGCAGTGGGGGCTTTTTGTTGAGTATTGACATGGGAAAGATGTTCTTACACATTGAGCTCCTTTGAGAAGGAACATCACATGCTTCTTCCTTATACCCTTTTGTCAACAGTCTCCCAATCTTGTCCCTTCTAAGCCCCTGACCGTTCTTTCACTACTTTCCATTAATCAGTGAGGATCATACCTCATGCCCCTCCTCTCTCTTCATGTGAAGTGGACTAGAAATTCTCCTCTCAGGGAAAACTTACTATCCCGACAGTCCTTCAGGAACCTCAAAATGGGGCTTTTGCATTTCAGTACTCTACTCTAATTGATGCCAGCTAAGAATTGCCACCCTCCTTTTTTTTTTACCCTAAAGGTACACTGTTCACAGGGAAGTCTGGGGTATGACTATAGGCTTGGGTTGATGGATAGCTAACAAAATGGCAAAAAGAAGCAAGGGGGGATATATGTCACTGTTCATGCAATTTACTTGTGCCTTCATTATCCTAACTGGGATAAGTTCCATAAATACTACTTTCTTTTGATAGATGCATTCATTCAACCAATGTTTATTGAGTGATTCCTGTGTACCAGGCAAATATCCCTGTCATCATGGAGGTTATGTTCTTGTGGAGAAACCAACAGGAAGTGTAAAAAAAAGCAAAACAAACACACAGCAGGTTAGGGGATGAAGAAGGTGGACATTCAAGCCGTGATGATATTTGTGTAGGCATAGGGACGTTAGATGATTCTAAGGTGGGAGCTGCTTATTTGTTTGAAGTTTAACAGGGAGACCAGTAGGTCTGGAGGTGGAGTGAGTGAGGAAGGGGAGTAGGAGATGGGGTAAGGAGAGACGATGTTCCTGAAACAGGGAAAAAGCTCATTTGGTAGGGTCTTGTGGGCTAGGGACCTCAAAAGGGGACATGATAGGAGGATTAGGACCTTAAAGTAGGTGTCATTGAATGTAAGAGAAAGAAATGATAGAGTGATTCAGAGATTGAAAAGTGGTAGGATAATTTCTTTACTCATGAAGAGGGTGAAGGGATACCTCTTTTGTTGCAACCAAATGGAAAGTGGAAAATATGGGGGAAACTGCAGATAAGTCTGTACTTGTAGTGGATTCCTTGTTTGATGACTTTATTTTCTCTAGGAGAAGTAGGAGACAAAGTATTTGCTGATAATGATTATCTTTTTATTTCCATTAGTATGTCTTTCATTTCTCTTTAATGCCCTATTACATTGATCAAGACTTCCAGAACCATGTTTTGCTCCTTTGATGAAAATGCCTCTTGTGTTAAATTATGCATATGCTATTTGCTATTTGTTTTTCCTGGTAAGGAACTATTTTATTCCTAATTTTGAAAAGATTTTAAAATCTAATAAATAGGTATATAATTTTATTGAATGCATTTAGGCATTTATTGAGATTATCTTTTAAAAAACTCAAATATGTTCACCCTTACCTTTATAGATTTCTTATTTAAGCATCCTTGCATTCCCAAGATATACTTGATTATAGTACCTTATTCTTTTACTGTACTGTTAAAGTAATTTCACTAATTTATTTAGGTTATTTACATTTCTTTCTATACACATCTATCTTGTAGGTGTTATAGAGTTATCAAGTGAAAGCTATACTAGTCAGCATAAAATAAATTGAGCAACACTCTCTCTGTCTTTTGACTTTCTTCTGTTAGCTTTGGATACTCTTAAAAATGCATTTTGGTTTCTGTTTCCGATTAAGGAGGGCTGCTAGCCTGGCTTATTACAAAGGATTATGCCTTCACCTCAGGAGTTCAGCAGCCATGAGTAGTAAGAGCCTGGGCAAGGTTAGACTTGAGGCTGTGGTTGCACTGGGTCCTGAGGCCTGGGTGTCATGCACATGGGGAATATTCAAAACCATGTAGATGCTTAGTGTTCTAATGCAGAGATTTTCCTGCCATAACTCTAGAAACTTTTATAAAAGGATTGCTAGCCCAGGACAGTGACTATGGAGAAAAGTATAATAATAATTTGCTGCCATTTTTTTGAGCATTAATTATGTATCAGCACTATGCACTTTGAAGATACTTTTTAAAAAATTTATTATTATTATTATGTTTCTTTAATTTTTTTTATGTTTGACTGCACTGGGTCTTTATTGCTGCGTGCGGGCTTTCTCTAGTTGTGGTGAGCGGGTTTCTCATTTCTGTGGCTTCTCTTGTTGTGGAGCACAGGCTCTAGGTGCGCAGGCTTCAGTAGTTGTGGCATGCAGCCTCAGTAGTTGTGGCTCGCGGGCTCTAGAGAGCAGGCTCAGTAGTTGTGGCACACGGGCTTAGTTGCTCCGTGACATGTGGGATCTTCCCGGACCAGGGCTCGAACCCGTGTCACTTGCATTGGCAGGTGGATTCTTAACCACTGCACCACTAGGGAAGTCCCTGAAGATACTTTTATTTAACCTTTACAAGAAACTTCTGAGATACATATCATGATTCCCATTTTAGAAAAAGAGCCCCAGCAAGGTTAATCTGTTTGTCCAAGGCTACACTGTTGGTAGGAGTGGGGGTTGTTATTAGTATCTTCCTGACCCTGTTAATATTGCATTTTTAAAATAAGAAACTCGAACTGCTTGATTTATATTTTCAGGACACACTTTATATTTTTATAGGGTATTTTTTAATGTAAAGGAGCATAAATATATGAATAATAAATATAGAAATTGGTTAATTCACAATTATCATCTAATTTCCAACATAACGCCCATATAGTAATATTTAACTGTTTGTCTCCACCTGCTGTTTTATTAGTTGCTAAACCAAGTCAAAAATTAATTATAGGCGCTATGCCTTATTCTACGTAATTTGTTTTAGGACATTTAGTACTTGTCACAGAGGGCATTCCAAGAAATCACTCAGTATTGTGAGAAAGGTGAGCAAAATCACCACCTCTATTTTATTAACAGTTTTAAGTGATATCATGGTAGTTTGGTTTCAGAGAGAGGTATTTCTGTAGGTATGGCTTGGAAGGGCAAGACTTGGACAAAGCATTGGTAAGGTGTTGGGTGAGGACTGCAGTGTCAAGAGCAAGGAAGTAGGGAGAAGGTCTTCATAACAGAAGAAGACAGTTTTCAGTGCCTGGGGGTTCCCTCTGGTGCCGTGCTGAAACTGGGTTACGCCAGCTCCCACAATCAGGCTGTGCACCTGTCTTCCCATCTCTGTAATCAGTGACATCATGGTGGTAGCTTGAAGTTGGTCATGGTGGGAATATTTACAGTACAGAAATGGTCAAATGCTACAAATCAGGACTTTTTCCTCCCTACGGTGCCAGCTATTAAACATTTACCAGCATACCACTGGTTTCCTTCTTTTCAACACCTGCTCTTACTGTTTACTGGTTAAATGACATGTCAGACTGAGAAAGCAAGTGTCTGAGTGTAATACTTTGATGAACTACTGAGTATACTGAAAGTGTCACTACTTTAAGAAATTATCCATTTGGAGTTTGATATGCCCTCTGAAGGAGAGGTGTTTTTTTAAGACATCAGAATCCAAGTCATTCTCTGCATTAAAAGTTACTGTTAAGGACTGATACAAGTAAAGCCTGTAGGTCATGGTTAAGGACGAGTGATTTTGTCTCCTGGAGAACTTTTCTGTTAAAATATTTCTCTAAATGCTGTTATATTCCCTCACTCTCCTTTATTTCAATGACAATAATGTAAGAAAAGAAGGTATTAAAAATCAGAAATTACAAAATGGATACATTAAAGGTAATTGTTCAAATTACTGAAGTATTCTTTTTTTTGTGGAAAATTTCCTTGGCACTTCTATGTGTGTCAAGTATAATAATTCATCAAAATTTGATTTACCACCTTTGTATTGCATCTGCTGCACAATATAACATGTGTCCTTGTTTTAAAAACTGCCCAAGACTTGTAATTTATTAAAAACTTATTACTATTCAGTATTTTGGGTCCTTGGTTAGAGTTGCTATAAATAAGCATTTTAATAAAGATGCTCAGTAACAGAAAATTTGTTTCCAAGGCACCACATAACTAACAGGATGAGGTGGAGACACAAAGTTCAGGCAGCAGGTCTGAGAAGCGTCAGGAAGGCTTGAAGGTGGAGAATCACTGTGTTCTGAGTGATGGGCTGCACAATGGAGTCCATCTTCAGGTCAGCATGGAGAGTACTGTGAGTCCCGGTGGAACTGAGCCAAAGGGTGTTTCAGGAGACTGTTTCCTACTACAATAGCCAGGGAATAATTAATTCTAGAGAAAAATGTCAACTTTTCACAGGTGAGGTATTTTAAAGAAGTTCATACATTAGTTCGACTTTAAATCCTGATTTATGTACAGTGACCAGGCCTTGTTTTCTAGTTTCATAAATTAGACTGACACATACTTAGTGGAAAAGTTCAAGTACTGTTTTGAATAACAACACTGAAAATATTTTAAAACTACCTCTCATTTTGTTTTGCATTTAAATATCTGTATTTAATTAAGGTTGATTATTTTAGCATAAGATAGTCTGTTTTTGCAGAGGGTGAAATGTTTATTTTTTTTTCATCATAACAAGTTAACCACATGGTGAAAACAAACGTGATTCTGAAAACATTCTTTCTTAACTACAGCTTTGACCTTGTTCTGCTCCAGTGCTGGTTCCCTGTTGCTTTCCATATAAAGTACAGGTTACCACAAAAAGTGCAGACTCATAGTTTAAAGTCCCTTGAATATAGTTACTCTTAAATTTTAATGTGCACAAAATACCGTGAGGATTGCTGAGCGTCACCCTCAGAGGTTTTGATTCAGTAGGTCTGGGGTGGGGCCCAGGGTTCTGCATTTTAAAGAACTACTGCAGAATGCTTCTAAAGCTGTTGGTCTTTGAGTTACACTTTGAGAAACAATTATAACAATTTCATCTACTTATTTTCCTGTTGTTATCTTTTGTTTCTCCAAATACCTTTCCTGCTTCCTTTTAATAGGATCTTTTTGTTGAGGAATTACCTACTGTTCTTTAAAAAGTTGTCTAAATATTTGGTCATGGAGTCTTTCTGTAGGTCTAAGCTCTGTGCTTTGAATATAACAGGCATTCATTCAATGCTGTATTGTATTCTCCTCCTGCTGTCTGGGCATCTAGCTCAGACACCAGCACATCTGGCCCTGGTATTTTAAGAGCCCCAGGATCTTCAAAGACTATCAGAGGTTGAGGTTCTAAGAACGCCAAGTTTTGTTGTTAACATAACTGACTTTCCTTCCAGGTGTAAATGTAGAAATGTAAGAACCATCCAGGAGAAATCTCCACTCATTCCTTGGAGCTGGGGTCCTCCTACTTGATTTCTGATAAGCCCAGGAATTCCCACTGACCCCATGGAATGTCACATAGTTATCAAGCACATAATCTTAATTCTGGAAAATGTAACTATCAAAAATAAATTAGAAATATTTGGTGGGGGAGTTGGACAGAGGGGGGTTGTTAAGTTTTCCAAGAAGTTTGAGGATCACTGGCATAGAGGGATCAAAGGGTTTCACCTTTCTGGAGGATGCTTTGGGTTACTATTCCATGAATATTGGACATAATATAATAAATGAGCTTCCAGAAGTCCTAGGTCGAAGAACATTCTTATTAAATGGATAGAGATGTAGAGGCTATAAACATGTATTAGAGTAGGGCTGTGTTGAAATATTCCCAAATTTATAACCTATTTCATAGGCCAGATGGTTCTCTTTCAGGGTTCCTATAAACTTTATTTTTGAGAAGGAAATAAGGTAGTTAGTGCTGTTTAGGACTTTCAACAAGACCTACTTTAAATCTGGTTTGGTTGTTCTTTCAATATTTGTGTAACTCAAGAAATCAAACTTGTCCTTATATGTGGTTATTGGAATTCCACTGTGAATTACTGGTTATATTCAAAATTTTTTTCTGTTTTCGTTTCTCTTTCTTTGCTGACAACACTCTGAAACTGTTATTTTCTACCAATTTTCTCATTACCCTTTTTTTCTCAGTTTAAATATTGGCTATATGTTTATTAATAGACTTAGAATTTCTAGTAGCTCAGTTATGTACCTTCCAAAACAAAGTTGAGAAATTTTCACTCAACTCTCAAAATTTAGAGAAAAGTCAAAGAGCTATTCTAAGCAAGCCTGACCCAAATTTTATTTCTACACGGTTAGATGACTGCCTTTTAACAACACATACATTTCCATTTATGAAGAAAATAAGTAAATAAAAGGTATTACATATTTCTCCTCAAAGAAAATGAAGGAATAATACATTTCAATAGAATTACTACTCCTGATTGTGAGGCTAAGAAGACTTTTGAGTTGGCAATAATTTGTTGTTTTTTAGGTCTCTATTCTATTTTAGAGAGAAGGTATTGAGGCTTTTATATGCCTTGAGTTTCCAAACCAAAAACTATAGTCCTCTAACCTTAGACTCTTTTGGTCCATTTAATATTTACTCTAGGCTTATGTCTGCTTAAAGTGTTTAGATAGAAGAGAGACATCAGGTTTCCTAATTTGGGGGCTTTTCTCTCTTTTTATTTCTCTCCTTGCTCCCATTTTTTAAAAAATGGGTTTTCTTGAAATAA
Organism: Balaenoptera ricei; assembly: GCF_028023285.1. NCBI lineage: Eukaryota > Metazoa > Chordata > Mammalia > Artiodactyla > Balaenopteridae > Balaenoptera > Balaenoptera ricei. The sequence continues at coordinate 133,985,963 of NC_082639.1, forward strand.
TTGACATTGAAGAGAACCAAGAGGTAAACTGTAGAGTTGTTAATACCTGTTTAAATCTGAGAGGAGGGGGTATGATGTTTTTTAATAGAAAGAAAACGAATAGACTTGTTTTACATCATGACCATGGCTATAGCCAACTAATAATTATTACTTATCCGCCCCTTCCTGCTCTCATTTTTTCCCTTTGGGTTTCTGACGATAGTAATCTTAGATCAAGGATGTCCTCTGTATTTGCATTTGTTAGGTGAGTCAAGTAGTTTAGAATGCATTTTCTCTGCCTTCTCCTCCTCCGTGGGGCTTGTTTTACCCTTCCTGCTGCCACAGCCTGCATCCTCCTCTCTGTGTAACATTGACTTCAGTAGTCACTTGACCCTGCTACTGTTGAATGGTATGGTCTCCAACTGGAAGAGACTGGTTGTTCTGTTGTCTGAACAGCATAGGAACAGATCATAGTTGAGCTACTCTGCTGGTTTATAAGATGCTTTTGTACTAACTGAAGGTGTTTATTTTGCAAAATGAACTAAATTCACATTAAGTACTTTTCAATTAATGGTGTTGGTTTAATTTTAACAATCTCCTGCAAGTCTGGTGGAATTTCTTCTCATTTTTTTCCCCAAAGTGTATTTGTTTTGTAAATTTTTATCTTCATGTTTTTGCAGTTATTCATTCATTCATGTGTTCATTAAACAGATTTTAATGGCCACAGTGTGCCACACAGAGAAGTTGCCAGTTTGTGTCCTGCACACGATGTTTCTTCAATTGTTTTACTGTTATTCTCGTCTTGATTACTGTTTAAAGAAACTGATTTTTTAATATCTGTATAAGTAATACAGTGGATGGAATTGTCTTTCTCACTTTAGTTTTTTTTTTTTTTTGGCTGCGTTGGGTCTTCGTTGCTGCACGGGCTTTCTCTAGTTGTGGCGAGCGGGAGCTACTCTTTGTTGTGGTGAGTGGGCTTCTCGTTGCGGTGGCTTCTCTTGATGCGGAGCATGGCCCTAGGTGCGTGGGCTTCAGTAGTTGTGGCGCGTGGGCTTCAGTAGTTGTGGCACGCAGGCTCAGTAGTGGCTTGCAGGCTCTAGAGCACAGGCTCAGTAGTGTGGTGCACCGGCTTAGTTGCTCCGCGGCATGTGGGCTCTTCCCGGATCAGGGCTTGAACCTGTGTCCCCTGCTTTGGCAGGCGGATTCTTAACCATTGCGCCACCAGGGAAGCTCTATTGCGTCTTTTTCAAAAAGGATGATGCAAAATTGGAAAAAAACATCCAATTATTTGCATTTTTTCGTTCATAGGGTTTTATTTAGGTAAGAATTTATTAAATAGATAATATACAGCAGAGATATATGGATGAAAGATAAACAGTTCAGAAATAGAAGAATTAACCATTAGAAAAAGTGTTAAAATTTGGTAAGGGGACAAATTCAAATGTTTCTTAAAGGAGGATTTCAGAAAATGAATTTTTTCAACCCATACTTTATTATTAAAGTCAATTTCTTAAAGATCTTAGTGAGTAATTATGAGAGGCTATTTCAAAGATTTAAAATTCATGGTATATATTTATTCAGCAATGGAGGAGTACAGGGAGTAGACAGTAGAAGCAAAGAGAATGAACTGGTAGAAGTTGGATCGGTGGCCTAAGAGTTTTTTTTTTTTTTTTTTCATGTTTAAAAACTACTAAAAAGTACATTTCTAAAATAATTTTCATTTTCATTTTGCTCTGAAACAAGGGGATAAGATTGGGAACAATGGGAGTTGGCAGTGGAATAGTCTGCTATTAAACTTTTCCAGTGTATTTTTCATTTGAGTTATTGTGTTTTTCATCTTTAGAAGCTCTTAAAAATATTTTCCATTTCTCTCCTCATCAACTTCATGGTTTCTTCACTCTTCTTGAACATATGGAATACCTCTTTGTAATTTCTGTTTCTGTTCCTCTTGATTGAATTTTATCCTGGTTATGCGTCATATTTTCATGCTTTGTTCATGCTTGGTAATCTTGACTAGATATTGGACATTGTGAATTTCATGTTGTGCTGGATATTGTTTTAGTAATTTTGGACTTTGTTCTCATGTGCAGTTAACAGGCATCCATTTGATCTTCTTGAGGCTTACTTTTAAAATTTGTTAGGATGGCTTCAGAGCAGCCTTTAGTCAAGGGCAAACTTGACCTCATTATTGACTCTATTTGAAGTCCCAGATATTAGTAGGCATTTCCACTCTTGCTCATTGGAACACCAACTACTCCATGCATTTTGTGAGCTCTGGATATCATTCCTTCTGCTCCTTTCTAGTGGTTCTTTCCTCCAGCCTAGGTACTGTCCTTACATGTGTTCACTGATCGGTACTTGGGGGACTCCTCTAAGGGTCTCTGGAACATTCTCTCTGTTTAGCCCCCTTCTCATCAGTATTTCACTCCACAAAATTCTAGCTGCCTTGGCCTCCTTGAAGTCTGAGTTCTGTCTTTTTATCTTAGTGAGACCATTGAAGTCTGTTTGGGTTCTTCCTCTCTGTGCTGTGGTCTCCAGGCAATGCCCTGGAGCAACTGAAGCACTCACCTTGTTGATTTCCCTACTCGCAGGAATTACTGTCTTGATTGCCTGTTGTCCAATGTCTGAACATTGTTCTTTCATATATTTGATCATATTTTCTAATTGTTTAAGGTGGGAGAGTAAATCTGAATCCTGATACTCTATCATGGCCGGAAGTGGAGGTGAGACTCAGTTAACCATTAACCCTGCTTGTTAACGATCAGCATTGAGATCACATTGGTTTTCACTGCTTATGAAAACATTGCCAGGGTTATTTTTGAGCATTCGTTTATGGCTCTGAGGTCATGAAGAAAATCTTACAATTATACCTCCCAGATAAAGAGTTTACCTCAAACTGTTTACTTCACCTGTCCTCTTTTTTGTTGTTGTTGTTGTAATATGTCTCCCAATTATGGAAGCTACCAAAGAAATACAGAATATCAAATGAGTGAAGCATTTTCTCCCAAGTTAAAAACACCAGTTTTGCTAGAATCTTGATGATGCCTCTGAGCTATTTATAAGGATGTAAAATCCATATATTTTTAGGTAACAGAGGGAATTTTTACCAGGCTGCAAGGTAGATGTGTTAGCAAGGGCTTTGAATTGAGAAAGGACTTGGATTTATAATTGTCATGTTTAGAACCTCACCTTAAAATTTACCTCCATTAGACTCTGAAGATGGTTACCACTAATATGGCTGTGTTTGTCAGGGGAGAGGTCAATCTTAGTAGAATATCATCAGGACTATTTATTGGTACTTGCTTTATCAGCTCTTGGCTGTTGAAAAGACGATCCCAAAGTTGGTCTCCTAAGGAATAATGGCATGACTAGTAGGGAAGCTAAATTAGTTCATGAGGCCTCTCCTCGCTCTAAGGATTATACATCTACCTAAAATAGGTGGCCTTGCTTCAATTATTCTAACTATAGTGGGAGTTAAATGTTAGATGATACCAAGACTAAGAACCTCACAAGGGTAGTTGTTTAAACACGTTACATAAATGTGTGGTGCACATCTATAATTTTAAGTTAAAATTAAATTATTTTAACTAAATACCTTTAGCTAATTAACCAAGAAAGAGATTATTAGAGAGATGAGAAAGCAAGTGAATAGCCCCTTACTTAAGGGCCATCTTGTGTAGGCTATTGATACCTGGGGTTCCCACCCGTGTATTTCCACAGGCTTGAGGGAGATTAGGGGCACTCTGCTAAACTAATGCTGATTGATAAGCATCCTTTCCGTGCTGACTTGTTGGCTAGATAATAAGGTAATTGTGAACTTGTGACAAATGTGTGAGTGAATATGAATACTGTGCAGTTCAGTGAACTATCCATTACATGTCCATTTCAGTTGGTGGCAGTGGTGGGATTACTCTGATGGCAGCATAGTGGTAGACAGGTGGGGTTTGTAGTTCTTGGGGTTTGTGGATCAGGGGGCTGCATTTGGATTGAGCCTTCATTTCTTCCCCTTATGCCTCCAGCCTTATTCTCAGCTCAAGAGTTGTAGTTGGTAGGAGTTTTGTGTGTGTGTCTGCTATACTGTCCTTAGGTTAATATCTTATGGCAAGTTTTGGGTATGTGTATGTTGGGGAAAGGGGTGTGCATTATCCATCAAGGTTTCTAATTTGACTGGGCCTACATATTTTTAAAAAGTACTACTCATAGCTTAAGTGTTTTTAATTTCATTATAACAGGCTGAGAAAAATCAGTTTTTCATAGCAAATACTGGAGCTTTTTTATTTGACTTAGAAGTTTTATCAATAATAATTTTAGGTATATTAATAATAATTACTTTCCTTACTGTTTATGTAGAATTTCAAAATTTATCTAAGATAAAATAATAAAGTATTTAAGCAAATTAAATTTGTTTCCTTTGGCTCCAAACTGCCATATCTACATTCATTTTTACTCCTTACATTCATTTTTACTCCTTATGTTATCTCATCTCTCCCAGATCCCTGAGGTTTCAAATCCTATTAGCACCTGGAAAGCCTTTCCAAGAGCATCTGATAAGTTCACTTACGCTCAGATACAAGTAACTGATACAGTTTAAAGTGTTAATATCCCAAAGGTCTTTGCATTTTAACAGAAAAAAAATGAGAAGCCTTACGTTATAGAAATTAATCTCTACCAGCGGAATTTTCTGTTGGGAAGGGTTTTTGTTTGTTTGTTTTTAATCTATAGGGGCTTTTTCAAGCTCTTAAAACCACACCAGTTAGGTGACTGTAGCTGTGCTTCTCCCCAAGGTTAGCACCCTAAGGTAATTCCATCTTCAGTTAGTTCGGAATGCTTTATAAATTATTTCTAATCTTTAAAACATTCCACTTGTAGTGAACAGACAGTATTTGAATATGCTTGACAGGTGATGAAACAAATACAACATTTCAGGGAAGTAAAATAGCGTATTTGAAAATACTTGGAAAAGTGTTAACACATTATACAGACATACATTTTTATTGGTAAAATGTTTCAGCCCTGACAATTTAAGCAGTGTCACTAAATTTTTAATCAAGGTACTAATTTATAATGGATAAGGAAAGTAGGAGAAGTAAATACTGAGATGTTTTAAGAGTGAGCTGGGTTAAGAACTCTTATATTTCTTTATTTGAGTGCCTAAGTTAAACCATCATTTTTGTTTTTTAGAGTTCTGGGTGTTTGGGCATGGAAGGGTAATATGATAGACTGTCAAATGACCAACGCCAAGATGAAAATGTCCACCTTATATATATATATAAGCTCACATCTGAATGAGCTTCTCATTGATCTGATTACTTTTAGAAAAGGGAAGGCAGCTCTTCTCTGATAACATGGGGAATTGAAAGAAGTGCTGCCAAGGAAAACAGCTACTACATGTTACTGGTTCTGCTGGAACTCCTGTTAACATACGTCCTAAAAAAGATGAGTTTCCTGAAGGAGCCAAATTCCTAAATGGTAATCCGACCAAACACTATAAGTAACTCTTGTGGTTAAAACAGAATCCAGATAGAGGAAGTACTAAGGTCAAGATTTGTAAACTACAACTAAATTATGAAAACTATTCTGCTTCCTAGTATTCAAGCATTCAAGAGCTCTGAAAAAATGCAGTATTATGTGACTTCCTCAATTATGTAATTTGTTTAGGCATATTGGTTAGGAAGTGAAAATATAGCTACCTCACTTAGATTTTATCTGTTTTTTTGTATTAAAGAGAATATTCTTATTTTATTTGCAAAAGAGAAAAGCATCAAAGTTACTAAAAACTCAAATCATGTTATTTTTGTAATTAAAGGGAAATCTCAAGAATTTACTATTTCATGAAATAAATAGCTGCTGCATTTATAAAATGATATTAATATGGGAAGTTGTAGAATATATTTTAAATATTGTAAGATATTACTAATTGTACTAGTAACGGAAGAACATTATCCTACCAATATTTGGTCCTAGTTTTAGCTAAATGTGTGAATAGAAATGTTAGATGTGCTTCTCCATCCAGCAACAAAGACCAGTAATTTACCAAGGGTTGGGTGGTGAGAGTGGAACTGCCAGTGAAAGCATAAGGAGGGATGGCAAATAAGCACATGAAAAGATGCTCAACATCATTAGTCACTAGGGAAATGGAAATTAAAACCAGATGGAGGTATCACTATTTTAGACACCTATTAGAATGTCTAAAATTAAAAAGACTGGCCATACGAAGTGTTGACTAGCATGTAAAGAATTGGAACTCTCGTGCTTTGTTGGTATCTAATGTAAAATGGTGCAACCACTTTGGAAAACAGTTTGGCACTTTCTTTAAAAGTTAAACACACACCTACCTGTATGATCAGCCAATCCACTCCTAGGTATTCACTCAAGAGAAACTGATGCATTTGTCTTTACAAAGACTTGTACACAAATAGCCAAATAATGGAAACAATCCAAGTTGGGTTCATCAACAGGTGAATGGATAAACAAATTGTGGAATGACCATACAATGGGATACAACTCAGCAATAAAAGGGAATAAACAATGGATACACTCAGCAACATGGATGAATCTCCAAATAATTATGCAGAGTGAAAAAAGCCAGACCAAAATAGTACATATTATATGATTCTACAATTCTAGAAAATGGAGACTAATCTATAGTGACAGAAAGCACAGCAGTGGTTTTGGGGGGAAAGTGGGCCGAAAGAAGGGATTACAATGAGGAAATTTGGGGGGAGATGGATATGTTCTTTATCTTGATTAAAGTGATGGTTTCATAGGCGTATACATGTGTCAAAACATTGAATTGTATACTGTAAATATATGTGGTTTATTGTTGTGATTGTTAATTTTATGTCATCCTTACTGGGCTAAGGGATGCCTAGATAGCTGGTAAAACATTATTTCTGGGTGTGTCTGTGAGAGTGTCTCCCGAAGAGAGAAGATTAGCTTTTGAACTGATAGACTGAGTAAAGAAAATCACCCTCACCAGTGTGGATGGGAATTCCCCCTTCCCCCGCATTTCTCAGGCCTTTGGGCTTGCACTGCAACTCAACTACCAGCTTTCCTGGCCTCCGGCTTGCAGATGGGTCTTTTCAGCCTACATAATTGTGTGAGCCAATCACTCAAAATGAATCTCTTTCTATGTATCTGTATCCTACTGGTTCTGTGTCTCTGGAGAACCTTGACTAATACAATTGTATATCAATTATACCTCAGTAAAGCTGTTAAAAATATTATATGTCCATCTACCCAACTGCTGTCAATCTGTGGCTTAGTCATGTACAGAAACTGCTGCTTATTTGGGGGATGGGGGACGGAGGGTATGCCATGCCATCCTACTCATGCTTGGGATTCTATACACGGTTTCCCAGAAATGCTAGGTAATAACACAATGTGACTAATCACATACATACTTTCCTAAGGTTAAATTTTCTTTAAGATATTGTAAACTCTACTAGTCCCATATTTGCTGAGTCCTTAGTTCAAACAATGAGACTTGGTGGTTGCTTTATTGGTTGTAATGATCCTGGTGATTGATCTTCTTTCTTGTTTTTGTTTTGTTTTTTTCACTTAAAACATGATAGCTACTTTGATAGAACTCACATTTTGACCTCAAGGCAGGCAAATCTTTGTATCTCTACCTCTTTTGATGAATGTAGGACTTGGTGCCTACTTGGTTATAAGTGGTGAAGTACCGAAATAGAAACCGAACCTGGAAATATTTTACATGCAATGCTTTGCATTATAAAAGCCTTCTTTGTCATCTGTTTGCATTTCTGTTCCCGAAGTATGCTTATATTTGGCAAAAGCATTCTGATTCTCTGAAGTTTTAATTTATTTTTAAAGAAATGTGCTTCTGAATAATCATATTTCTGAAGAGGCAGATTTTCTGCTAAGGCAGCAAAACTTGGTGCAAGAAAATGTATTGCTGATTTGTTGTGTGACCTTGGTCAATGCATAGCACTGTGGTCTTTAGTTTTCTGTTCTTTGAAATATACGTGGTGTTCAAAGCATAGTACTGTAAGCTGACATTGTGAATTTCTAAGCAGTAGTTTCCCAATGTAGTCTCTCTTTCATTGCTAGGTTGTGCATTTTTCACTCAGAAAGTGTCTTTTCTTTCTCATATACCATGTTGTACCATATAGAGATGACTTGGATGGTAATGGCAGTGATGACTAACTAGAAAGAGGACATTAAAATAATCAAAATGTTAATGTCCTCTGAAAGTTAGTATACAAAAATCAAGATTTCCATACTCATTTAAAAGATTAAAAAATATGTTCTGTGCTCCCCATGTCAACTAGAACTTTTGTTTGTTTGATACATCACCACATAATTCTTGTACAGTTTTCCCAGTACTTGCAAGGCCTCATGGACATATGATTCAAGTAAAGCCATAGCTTCTGTAGTGGGAGACACAGGGCAGAATTGACAATTCAGTGATAAGCTGTGCGGTTGTGACTCTCAATGCAAAAGGAGTTCAAACTGGTTTGAGTCATTAGAGAAGGTGCTTTGATCTGATGTATATTTCAGACAAATGGAGGGTAAGCTGGGGAGAGGCAGAATTAAAATTAGGCCTTGAGGGTGGATTACACAGGAGTCAGTGAGCAGACGTCTCCATTCATGATGGTAATGAGCCTGACTTGGCAGAGTGAGGCCAGGTTAGGGAGAACACTGAAAACTTGATAGAGGAGTTCGGAATTTCATGGTTAAAGACAAAGCCATTGTAGATTTCTGAGCAGGGAAATATAATATGTGAAAAAAAAAACATTGTAAGAATCTTATCTTGAAGACTGCAGCAATACAAGTTCAAGTGATAGAGGTGCTGACAAGGCAGTGGACAATTGTTTTACCTAAAATATAAATAGATTATTTAGAATTGTTTAGGTTCCTGGATATTGATCTTTCTCCCCAAAGCCTTCAGAGTTTGTTTCTATCTTTCCAGTCTCATTTTCTTCTGTGTTGTTCAGTCAATCCTCTATTTTAGCAACAGTGAGCACAGCATTTCTCAGGCTGTTCTTTCTGACTGGAATTCCTTCTGTCACCCTCTCTTTCTGATGCACTTTTGTCTCCTGGTAAGCTTCAGCTCTGATGCCACCTCTTCTATCACCCTTCTCTAACATCATCCTTCCCTTAATTATTTTTGCTTTTCCTTATGTGCCGTAGCACTTACAGAGTCTACTCTAACAATACTGATCACATTGTTCCGTAACTTAGTGTTTATCTGGCTCTCTTATCTAGTAATCAGTGAACTTCTTGAGGGCAGAGGCCACTATATTTGTATACCAAGCACCTAAGTGTAACTCCAGTAAAATGGTAGGCATTTGTTTAAATGCTTCTTGAATGAATGAATTGGTCCCTCTACATCTCCACTGAACGTTGAATTTGAGGTCTTGTGAGATCCTACCCAGTATAAACTTTAGTGGGTGAAAATACAGTGGAAGTTTATGTTCTATGAAAACTTAATGACATGAAATTTAGTACATGAAACTTAAATAGGTTGATCAGTAAATTTATTGGTTATTTTGAAGAGAGTTATTTTACAATGTGAATCACCAGATAACTTATTCGGTTACTACTTTGCTGCTATAGAAAGCAAAGGACTTTCTATGACTGGACTGTAATACATTTCTATATTTCAAATTATGATTCTTTTCTCTTAGGGAGTTATAATTTCTATTTCTCGTTATTAATAGCACTGATTTAACTGCCAGCATATGAATAAAACACTCTCCTTTTTACTTTGTTTTATTCTCTCATTCAGAGAGGTAGTTATTATGGCTTCTGGTAAGAAATGGCTGATGATTCTAGGCATTTACATAATGGTTCTTTTTTTGGAGAGAAGGTTTTCAGAGCTTTAAAACATTCAAATTCCAATTAAGTAAAAATTGCCATATAAGAAATGGTCTGCTTATTTAATTTGTATTATATGCGGATAGCTACAGGACTAACATATTTGTGCCTTCACACTCATATCTAGTTCCTGAAGATGTATTTCTTTCAAACATCACATCCTAGCTGACTGTTATAGTTGCTATTATCGACAGATCGCAAACTTGGCTGTTATTTTTTCCTTTGTAATTAATGCCATATTTACACCTTCAATTATAATAATTAGCTATGGTTTTAGAAGTTTAGGCAAATTATCTTGCCCTTTCAATGATACCAGTTATCTGAGCTTTAAATAGATGAGCCCCACCCCCACCCCTCCCGTGCCCACAGCCAGTGCTGCAGCCACAGCCACCCTGGTCCAGGCTCCGCACTGGGGATGACCTCGTCGATCGCCGTGGTGGAGCGTGCAGCTGGAGCATTTGGGGAATGTGGAGATGGAGACCCAACTGCCGCACGCCAGGACCTGCTGAGCTTCTGCCGCCGCTCAGTCCATACCTTCAATATGGCAGAGGAGTAAGACGTGGAGATCACCTCCCTCCCCACAAATACATCAGAAATACATCTACATGTGGAACAGCTCCTAAGAACACATACTGAACGCTGGCAGAAGACCTCAGACCTCCCAAAAGGCAAGAAACTCCCCACGTACCTGGGTAGGGCAAAAGAAAAAAGAAAAAACAGAGACAAAATAATAGGGACGGGACCTGCACCTCTGGGAGGGAGCTGTGAAGGAGGAAAAGCTTCCACACACTAGGAAAGCCCTTCATTGGCAGAGACGGGGGGATGGGCGGAGGGGGGAAGCTTTGGAGCCACGGAGGAGAGTGCAGCAACAGGGGTGCAGAGGGCAAAGCAGAGAGATTCCCGCACAGAGGATTGGTGCCGACCAGCACTCACCAGCCCGAGAGGCTTGTCTGCTCACCCGGCGGGGTGGGTGGGGGCTGGGAGCTGAAGCTCGGGCTTTGGAGGTCGGATCCCAGGGAGAGGACTGGGGTTGGCTGCGTGAACACAGCCTGAAGGGGGCTAGTGTGCCACAGTTAGCTGGGAGGGTGTCTGGGAAAATGTCTGGACCTGCCTAAGAGACAAGAGACCATTATTTCGGGGTGCGTGTGGAGAGGAGACTCAGAGCACTACCTAAACGAGATTCAGAGGTGGGCACAAGCCATGGCTATCAGCATGGACCCCAGAGACGGGCCTGAGATGCTAAGGCTGCTGCTGCAGCTACCAAGATGCCTGTGTGCAAGCACACGTCACTATCCACACCTCCCCTCCCGGGAGCCTGTGCAGCCCTCCACTGCCAGGGTCCCGTGATCCAGGGACAACCTCCCCGGGAGAACACACGGTGTACCTCAGGCTGGTGCAACATCACGCCGGGCTCTGCCGCCACAGGCTCGCCCCGCATTCCGTACCCCCCCCCCCCCCCCCCCCCCCGGCCTGAGTGAGCCAGAGTCCCTTAATCAGCTGCTCCTTTAACCCCATCCTATCTGGGCGGGGGAAAAAAGACTCCCTCAGGCGACCTACGCGCAGAGGTGGGGCCAAATCCAAAGCTCGACACCAGGAGCTGTGCGAACAGATAAGAGAAAGGGAAATTTCTCCCAGCAGCCTCTCAGGAGCAGTGGATTAAATCTCCACAATCAACTTGATGTACCCTACATCTGTGGAATACCTGAATAGACCACAAATCTTCCTAAAATTTAGGCGGTGGACTTTGGAAGCAACTGTAGACTTGGGGTTTGCTTTCTGCACCGAATTTCTTTCTGGTTTTATGTTTATCTTAGTTTAGTGTTTAGAGCTTATTACAATTGGTAGATTTGTTTATTGATATGGTTGCCCTCTTCCTTTTTAAAACTATATATATACATATATATTTTTTCCTTTTTCACTTTTTGTGAGTGTGTATGTGGAGGCTTCTTTGTGTGATCTTGTCTGTATAGCTTTGCTTTTGCCATTTGTCCTACGGTTCTGTCTGTCTGGTTTTTTTTTTTTTTAGTATAGTTTTTAGCACTTTTTATCATTGGTGGATTTGTTTATTGGTTTGGTTACTCTCTTCTTTCTTTCTTTAATGACTTTAAAATTTTTTTATTTTTAATAATTTTTTTAATTTTAATAACTTTATTTTATTATTTTTTTCTATCTTTCTTTCTTTTTCTCCCTTTTCTTCTGAGTTGTGTGGCTCACAGGGTTTTCGTGCTCCGGCCGGGTGTCAGGCCTGTGCCTCTGAGGTGGGAGAGCCAAGTTCAGGACATTGGTCCAGCAGAGACCTCCCAGATCCACGTAATATCAAATGGTGAAAGTTCTCCCAGAGGTCTCCATCTCAGTGCTTAACACAGCTCCACTCAACGACCAGCAAGCTACAGTGCTGGACACCCTATGACAAACAACTAGCAAGACAGGGACACAACCCCACCCATTAGCATATAGGGTGCCTAAAATCATAATAAGGTCACAGACACCCCAAAACACACCACCAGACGTGGTCCTGCCCACCAGAAAGACAAGATCCAACCTCATCCACCAGAACACAGGCACCAGTCCCCTCCACAACCCACTGAACCAACCTTACCCACTGGGGGAAGACACCAGAAAAAAACGGGACCTATGAACCTGCAGCCTGTGAAAAGGAGACCTCAAACACAGTAAGTTAAGCAAAATGAGAAGACAGAAAAATACACAGCAGATGAAGGAGCAAGGTAAAAACCCACTAGACCAAAGAAATGAAGAGGAAATAGGCAGTCTACCTGAAATATAATTCAGAGTAATTATAGTAAAGATGATCCAAAATCTTGGAAATAGAATGGAGAAAATACAAGAAACATTTAACAAGGACCTAGAAGAACTAAAGAGCAAACAAACAATGATGAACAACACAATTAATGAAATTAAAAATTCTCTAGAAGGAATCAATAGCAGAATAACTGAGGCAGAATAAGGGATAAGAGACCTAGAAGATAAAATAGTGGAAATAACTACCGCAGAGGAAAATAAACAATAAAGAATGAAAAGAATTGAGGACAGTCTCAGAGACTTCTGGGACAACATTAAATGCACCAACATTTGAATTATAGGGGTCCCAGAAGAAGAAGAGAAAAAGAAAGGGACTGAGAAAATATTTGAAGAGATTATAGTTGAAAACTTCCCTAATATGGGAAAGGAAATAGTCAATCAAGTCCAGGAAGTGCAGAGTCCCATACAGGATAAATCCAAGGAGAAACACGCCAAGACACATATTAATCAAACTATCAAAAACTAAATACAAAGAAAAAGTATTAAAAGCAGCAAGGGAAAACAAAAAATAACATACAAGGGAACCCCCATAAGGTTAACAGCTGATCTTTCAGCAGAAACTATGCAAGCCAGAAGGGAGTTGCAGGACATATTTAAAGTGATGAAAGGGAAAAACCTACAACCAAGATTACTCTACCCAGCAAGGATCTCATTCAGATTTGACAGAGAAATTAAAACCTTTACAGACAAGCAAAAGCTAAGAGAACTCAGCACCACCAAACCAGCTTTACAACAAATGCTAAAGGAACTTCTCTAGGCAGGAAATACAAGAGAAGGAAAAGACCTGCAATAACAAACCCAAAGCAGGTAAGAAAAGGGTAATAAGAACATACATATCGATAACTACCTTAAATGTAAATGGATTAAATGCTCCAATGAAAAGACATAGACTGGCTGAATGGGTACAAAAACAAGACCCGTATATATGCTGTCTACAAGAGACCCATTTCAGACCTAGGGACACATACAGACTGAAAGTGAGGGGATGGAAAAAGATATTCCATGCAAATGGAAATCAAAAGAAAGCTGGAGTAGCAATTCTCATCTCAGACCAAATAAACTTTAAAGACTATTACAAGAGACAAAGAAGGACACTGCATAATGATCAAGGGATCGATCCAAGAGAAGATATAACAATTGTAAATATTTATGCACCCAACATAGGAGCACCTTAATACATAAGGCAAATGCTAACAGCCATAAAGAGGGAAATGAACAGTAACACAATCATAGTAGGGGAGTTTAACACCCTGCTTTCACCAATGGACAGATCATCCAAAATGAAAATAAATAAGGAAACACAAGCTTTAAATGATACATTAAACAAGATGGACTTAATTGATATTGATAGAACATTCCATCCAAAAACAACAGAATACACTATCTTCTCAAGTGCTCATGGAACATTCTCCAGGATAGATCATATCTTGGGTCACAAATCAAGCCTCAGTAAATTTTAAAAAATTGAAATTGTATCAAGTATCCTTTCCGACCACAACGCTATGAGACTAGATATCAATTACCGGAAAAAATCTGTAAAAAATACAAACACATGGAGGCTAAATAATACACTACTAAATAACCAAGAGATCACTGAAGAAATCAGAGAGGAAATTAAAAATACCTTGAAACAAATCACAATGAAAACACGACCACCCAAAACTATGGGACGCAGCAAAAGCAGTTCCAAGAGGGAAGTTTATAGCAATACAATCCTACCTCAAGAAACAAGAAATATCTGAAATAAAAAAACCTAACCTTACACCTAAGGCAATTAGAGAAAGAAGAACAAAAAAACCCCAACGTTAGTGGAAGGAAAGAAATCATAAAGATCAGATCAGAAAAAATGAAAAAGAAATGAAGGAAACAATAACAAAGATCAATAAAACTAAAGGCTGTTTCTCTGAGAAGATAAACAGAATTGATACAACATTAGCCAGTGTCATCAATGAAAAAATGGAGAAGACTTAAATCAATAGAATTAGAAATGAAAAAGGAGAAGTAACAACTGACACTTCAGAAATACAAAGGCTCATGAGAGATTACTACAAGCAACTCTATGCCAATAAAATGGACAACCTGGAAGAAATGGACAAATTCTTAGGAAAGCACAACCTTCCAAGACTGAACCAGGAAGAAATAGAAAATATAAACAGACCAATCACAAGTACTGAAATTGAGATTGTGATTAAAAATCTTCCAATCAACAAAAGCCCAGGACCAGATGGCTTCACAGGCAAATTCTATCAAACATTTAGAGAAGAGCGAACACCTATCCCTCTCAAACTCTTCCAAAATATAGCAGAGGGAGGAACACTCCCAAACTCGTTCTACCAGGCCACCATCACCCTGACACCAAAACCAGACAAAAATGTCACAAAGAAAGAAAACCACAGGGCAATATCACTGATGATCATAGATGCAAAAATCCTCAACAAAATACTAGCAAACAGAATCCAACATCACATTAAAGGCATCATACACCATGATCAAGTGGGGTTTATCCCAGGAATGCAAGGATTCTTCAATATATGCAAATCAATCAATTTGATAAAACATATTAAGAAATTGAAGGATAAAAACCATATGATCATCTCAATAGGTGCAGAAAAAGCCTTTGACAAAATTCAACACCCATTTATGATAAAAACCCTCTAGAAAGTAGGCATAGAAGGAAGTTACCTCAACATAATAAAGGTCATATATGACAAACCCACAGCCAACAACGTTCTCAGTGGTGAGAAACTGAAATCATTTTCTCTAAGATCAGGAAAAAGACAAGGTTATCCACTCTCACCACTATTATTCAACATAGTTTTGGAAGTTTTAGCAATAGCAATCAGAGGCGAAAAAGAAATAAAAGGAATCCAAATCAAAAAGAGGAAGTAAGGCTGTCACTGTTTGTAGATGACATGATACTATACATAGAGAATACTAAAAATGCTACCAGAAAACTGCTAGAGCTAATCAATGAATTTGGTAAAGTAGCAGGATACAAAATTAATGCACAGAAATCTCTTGCATTCCTATACACTAATGATGAAAAATCTGAAAGAGAAATTAAGGAAACACTCCCATTTACCATTGCAACAAAAAGAATAAAATACCTAGGAACAAACCTACCTAAGGAGACGACCTGTATGCAGAAAACTATAAGACACTGATGAAAGAAATTAAAGATGATACAAAGGGATGGAGAGATATACCACATTCTTGGATTGCAAAAATCAACATTGTGAAAATGATGATACTACCCAGAGCAATCCACAGATTCAGTGCAATCCCTATCAAACTACCACTGGCATTTTTCACAGAACTAGAACAGAAAATTTCACGATTTGTATGTAAACAGAAAAGACCCAGAGTAGCCAAAGCAATCTTGAGAAAGAAAAACGGAGCTGGAGGAATCAGCCTCCCTGACAAAGCTACAGTAATCAAGACAGTATGGTACTGGCACAAAAACAGAAATATAGATCAATGGAACAGGATAGAAAGCCCAGAGATAAACCCACACACATATGGTCACCTTATGTTTGATAAAGGAGGCAAGAATATACAATGGAGAAAAGACAGCCTCTTCAATAAGTGGTGCTGGGAAAACTGGATAGCTACATGGGAAAGAATGAAATTAGAACACTCCCAAAGACCATACTCAAAAATAAACTCAAAATGGATTAAAGACCTAAATGTAAGGCCAGACACTATAAAACTCTTAGAGGAAAACATACGCAGAACACTCTATGAGTTAAATCACAGCAAGATCCTTTTTGCCCCACCTTCTAGAGAAATGGAAATAAAAACAAAAGTAAACAAATGGGACCTAATAAAACTTAAAAGCTTTTGCATAGCAAAGGAAAAAATAAACACAATTAAATGACAATCCTCAGAAAGGGAGAAAATATTTGCAAATGAAGCAACTGACAAAGGATTAATCTCCAAACTTTACAAGCAGCTTATGCACCTCAATATCAAAAAAACAAACAACCGAATCCAAAAATGGGCAGAACACCTAAATAAACATTTCTCCAAAGAAGAGATACATATTGCCAACAAACACATGAAAGGATGCTCAGCATCACTCATCATTAAAGAAATGCAAATCAAAACTACCATAAGGTAAAGACGCAGACCTAGTAGAGAGTGTGCTTGGGGACGTGGGGTGGGGGAAGGGTAAGTTGGGACAGAGTGAGAGAGTGGCATGGACATATATACACTACCAGGTGTAAAAGTGATAGCTGGTGGGAAGCAGCCGCATAGCTCAGGGAGATCACCTCGGTGCTTTGTGTCCACCTGGTGGGGTGAGATAGGGAGTGTGGGAGGGAGGGAGGCTCAAGAGGGAAGAGACATGGGGATATATGTATATGTATAGCTGATTCACTTTGTTTTAAAGCAGAAACTAAGATACCATTTTAAAGTGATTTTACTCCAATAAAGATGTAAGAAAAAAAAGTACATGAAAATTTAGGGAAGCATTCAGTACATCCTATGCTCAATTCTTTATTATTATTTACAATACCTTTCTGCTTCCTTATTTTTCTTAAATTTTAGCTAGAGGAATGCTAATAGCCAGCAATGATCCCAAGAATATGTAGCTTTGTAAGAAATGTATTTGGAATAAAAAGCATTGAATCCCCTTTAAGCTTTTAATTTTCTTTACGAAGGTATGGGATGTGGGGTTGGGTTTCCTCATTATTATGGACAGTATCCTTTTTCATATGTTCCAGTTTTCCAGGAAAGCTGATGAAGCATGACATCCCAAACTGCAGGCAATACTGCATGCAGGCTTTACCCAGCACATAACTCAGAGACAGTTGCCCCTCATGTTCTGGACATAAACCTGCAATTAATGCACTTTTAGATCACTTAAGTTTTGGGGCAGGGATATTTT
This sequence comes from Balaenoptera ricei, assembly GCF_028023285.1. Taxonomy (NCBI): domain Eukaryota; kingdom Metazoa; phylum Chordata; class Mammalia; order Artiodactyla; family Balaenopteridae; genus Balaenoptera; species Balaenoptera ricei. Next base: position 134,003,493 of record NC_082639.1, read on the forward strand.
ATTATTGACTTATATTGAACTTGCAGTCCACTATAACTGCCAAATCTTTCGTTCTTGTACTTTGCTTGGATCCTCTTCTGGTGTTATTGATTTAAAAGGAGGATTTTACATTTATTATGATAGTAAATTTCTTTTGTTAAATTTCAGTGATGATTCCAGCCTACTGAGATAGTTTTGGGTTCTGATTCTCTTTTCCAATTTGGTTACAACTCCTCCTTTGTCATTGTAATAAACTTATCATCTAACCTTTCCCAAATCACTGGAGGGAACAATGCTTGTCAGAACAGGCTCTAGGACCTTATGAAGTAGCCAAAGACCTTGCTCCCCCTCACACATTTCTTAACCATCTTTGACTTCTGGGTGCCTACTAATATTCCTTGATGACAAAATGGAAAATGAAATCCTCTTAGGATAACAAAGTGACTGCCAACCCTAATGCTCTTAAATCACTTCGCTGCTTAGTACTCTCACCGTCGAAATGCAGTTCCCTCTGGAGGCAGTGACATTTTATATCTGATCACCTTTCATTTCAATTAGCATGCTTGCTCATTCCCACAAGGAGAGGTTTAGTCCTTAGTGACAAGTCCAGAAGATTCTAAATCACACCAGTGGAAAACACCACCAGAAGAAGAAGAATTTTTAATGAAAATGTATTTTCATACTGTGACATTTCAAGTAGGACAACCAGAACTGAGGAAACTGGGGCAACACTTTGTTATGTGATTTTTCCTGAGATCGCTAAAAATATGTTCTCGGTGGAGAATTAATGAATTATAGTGATTTGATGCCAAGCAGTTCTGTTTTAATTAGGGATATTTAGCTTACTAGTAAAATGTTACCACAATTTGAAGGTAGAGAAGTTCTGTTAGAACAGCTTAAATTGATATTCTCTTTTTTTAAAACACTGGCTCAGCATGTTAAAATAAAAATTTGAATACATATATGGATAGTACTACTATGTAATAGCAAACTTCAACTTGTAGTTGCAGCTGGGTGGGCTCTTAGCTCTACTCTCTTTTGAGTCAGTGAGTTGCTGAATAAGTGTTATATCTTAGCCAGGGAGAAGTTACCATAAATGTACTGTTTGCATGAATGAATGGCTTAATGGCATGAAAGTTATGCACAGCTGAACTTTAGAAAATTTGACAAATATCCATTTATATATAAAACATGATAAATCAGACCATTTCAAAAATAATATAATTTTCTAAAATAAGATCCTAACTTTCTTATACAGAACAATTATAAAATAAATCATTTTTTCAATATATGCTGAGTGTATTGTATGCTTCCGGCTCTGTGACAGATACAAAGGAGACACAGATGAATATGAGATAGTCTTGGACCCATAGGAGCTCAGAGACTTAAATAGCACAAATGGCCAATAAAATGATAAAGCTACTATCATAACCATAACAATAACCATAACTATAACTGTATCTCATGTGACACCACAAAGACATAATCTCATTTTATTGTGCTTCACAGATGTTGTGTTTTTTCAAATTGAAAGTTTGTGGTAACCCTGTGTCAAGCAAGTCTTTCAGGCCCGTTTTTCTAACAGCATTTGCTCATTTTGTGTCTCTGTGCTACATTTTGGTAATTCTCACAATATTTCAAACTTTTTCATTATTACTTATTTGTTATGGTGATCTATGATCAGTGATCTTTGATGTTACTATTATACTTGTTTTCGGGCACTACAAACAGTGCCCAAAGATGGTGAACTTAATAGATAAAAGTTGTGTGTGTTCTGACTGCTCTGCTGATTGGCCGTTCCCCCATCTCTCTCTCCTCGGACCTCTATATCCCCTGAGACACAAAAATATTGAAGTTAACCCAATTAATAACCCTACAGTGGCCTCTAAATGTTCAAGTGAAGGAAGAATTACATGTCTTTCATTTTAAATCAAAAGCTAGAAATGATTAAGTTTAGTGAGGAAGGTATGTTGAAAGCCAAGATAAGCCAAAAGCTAGGCTTCTTGTGCCAAACAGCAAAGGTGTGAATGCAAAGGAAAAGTTCTTGAAAGAAATTTAAAGTGTTACTCCATTGAACACACGAATACGAAAGTGAAACAGCCTTATTGCTGTTTGTATGGAGAAAGTTTCAGTGGTCTGGATAGAAGTTTAAACCAACCACAACATTCCCTTAAGCCAAATCCTAATCCAGAGAAAGACTCTAACTCTCTTTGATTCCGTGAAGACTGAGAGAGGTGAGGAAGCAGCAGAAGAAAAGTTTGAAGCTAGCAGAGGTTGGTTCATGAGGGTTAAGGAAAGAAGACATCTCCATGAAAGTGCAAGTTTAAGCAGTAAGTGCTGATGTAGAAGCTGCAGCAAGTTATTCAGAAGATCTATTTAAGACAATTAATGAAGGTGGCTACACTAAATGGATTTCAGTGTAGACAAAACAGCCTTCTATTAGAAAGAGATGCCATCTAAGACTTTCATAGCTCTTAGAGAGAAGTCAATGCCTGACTTCAAATCTTCAAAGGATAAGCTGACTCTATTGTTAGGGGCTAATGCATCTGGTGACTTTAAGTTGAAGCTAGTGAACCCATGGACAATGGAGAACCCCCAACATGTCAGAACCAGGGGATAGTGTAGTCAGCTTTACATACTAAATGGATAGCTTTGATGATGAGGAGGAGGGTGGATAGTACAGGACAAGACTCAGAGCATGACTCTGGAGTAAGCTGCCCAGGTGACACAAGACAAGAGCTTCCCTTACTTGGCATTGGTAAAAGGATTTAGAATGGAGTGAATAAATTTTTAGAAAGTAAAGTGTGATAGATATACCTATCTTACATATCTTTTAAGTTTGTTTGTAGGCAACATATAGTTTCTATTAATATTATAAATTATATATTTTCAAAATTATGTTTTCTGATTGACTCTCATGGTGAAATATTATGTAGGAATAAAACTAGTGAAATGTAGCCATATGCATTAACATGAATGAATCTTAGAAGCATAATGTTGAGTGAATAAAGCAAGTCCCAGGTCAAATGACCTCATTTTTATAAAGCTCAAAAACAAGCAAAACTAAATATTGAGGTGTTGTTTAGAGTTGCATATATGTGTTATCAATCAATATAGAAAAGGAAATATTAAAGACAAAATTAAGGATGATTGTTACCTCTTACAGAGGGGGAGGTGAGGGAAAGGATATGGAATGCGGAAGTACATACGTTGATGGAATGGTACTGGACAGTTCTGGTTCTTGTATGGGAGGTGGATTTAAGGATTCTGGTTTTATTACTATTAGTCATTATATGTATGCCATCCACTACCTATGTATTCTTTTGTATTATGAAATATTACATTACAAAATAATAAAGGAAAAAATAGATGTACAGGTAGAAATAAGAGCAAGAAATCCAAATTTCTAGCTTGGATTACTGGATCAATGATGGTGACATCAAGTAAACAGATAAAACTGACAGTTTATTCAGGGAAAATTGTAAGCTGAGGTGCTTGAAGCACATTCAAGCAGATGGATATTCAAGCCTGCAGTTTGGGGGAGAAATCTAGGCTAGAAATGTAGATTTAGAAGTCATACAGTTGTTTTTCAAACCAAAAAGTGGATAAAATTACCCAGGAGGAATGAGAAAAATAGTGAGTAAGAAGGGTGTACAAGGGAACACCAGCATTTAAGTGTCAGGAGGAAAAGAAACCCATGCAGAGAAGGAATGGTTAGAAAGACAGGAAGAAAACCTAGAGAGGACATCATGGAGGAAGCCAGTGGGGTAGAGTTTCATGAAAGAGGAGTGATTATCAGTGTCGGGTACAGCTGGGCTATTTATTAAAGTGAAGCCTGGAGTTGAGAGCCTCTGCTGACCTTAGTGAGTTCTGTTTCAGAGCAGTGGGGGCAAAAACCAACTGCAGTGGAGGGACATTGGGTACAGAGGGTATAGAGGAATGTTTGCAGAAATATGAGTGTACTCAGTGGAATTCTTTCTCCCCAAATTCACGTCAACCTCAGATTGTGATCATATTTCAAAATACGGTCTTTGCAGATGTAATCAAGTTAAGGTGAGGAATCAAACACTGGATTAGAATGGGTCCTAATCCAATGACTTGCGTCCTTACATGACGAGAGAAATTTGGTTACAGACACACAGGGAGAATGTCATGTGACAACAGCAGCAGAGATGGGAATGATGCAGCCACAAGCTAAGAATGCCAAGGACTAGGCAAGAAATGGTATACCTGATTTAGATAAAAAATAACTGTTTTTTCACCAGTTTACATGTCTGTTTTCAAAACGTTGTTGTGGGGACTTCATATATCACAATAATTAAGAAATATGTTGTATCTTTTCTTATAGTATGTTTCTGTATAACACCGTTAATGAGTCATATGTGCCTGTAAGAACCTGGAAAAATATATTTTTAGCTTCAAAAAAAAAGTTATGGAACAAATTCTCCTCTGGAGCCTTCAGAGAGAGCATAGCTGTGCTGACTTTTGGACTTATATACTACAGAACTGGAATCACAAAATTTTTCTTGTTTTAAGCCACCCAGTTTGTGATACTTTGTTACAGCAGCCTTAGGAAAGAAATACAATAAGTGATAGCTAGAGTGTTATCTAGCTAAGGGACCTCTGCTTTTTATAGGATGGATGAGACTTGCATATTTTCAGAATAAGTGGAGTCAGGAGAGTGGGAAAAGATACAGATAAAGGAGGGGTGGGAAATGCTTGGTGGAGCCCTGTCCTGGAGGCCTCAAGAGGACAAGGGGTCAAGGGTCCAGGTGAAGAGTTGACTCTGAAGTGTAAACTGTACTCTGTGACCAGAAGAATGAAGGCAGGGTTGAGTGAGGCAAAAATACACTGATAATACTAAATGCTGGTGAGGATGTGGAGCAACAAGAACTCTCATAATTGCTGGTGGGAGTACAAAATGGTACAGACACTTTGGAAGACAATTTAGCAGTTTCTTACATAACTAAACATACTTTTACCATACGATCTAGCAATTACAATATTTGGTATTTACTCAAAGGAGTAAAAAAATTATGTTCACACAAAACCCTGCACATTATATTTATAACAGCTTTATTCATAATTGCCAAAACTTGGAAGCAACCAAGATAGGTGAATGGATAAATAAACTGAGGCACATCCAGATGATGGATTATTCAGTGCTAAAAAGAAATGAGCTATCAAGTCATGAAAAAACATGGAGGAAACTTAAATGCATATTACTAAGTGAATGAAGCCAATCTGAAAAGGTTACATACTATCTGATTTTAACTATAACTTCCGGAAAAGGCAAAACTATGGAGACAGTAAAAAGATCAGTGATTGCCAAGCGTTGTGGGGAGGGGAGGGATGAATATAGGGAGAGCACAGAGGGTTTTTAGAGTGGTGAAACTATTCTGTGTGTTACTATAATGATGGATACATGTCATTGTACATTTGTCCAAATCCATAGAATGTACACATCAAGAGTGAATCCTAATGTAAACTATGGACTGTGGGTGATTATGATGTGCTAACGTAGGTTCATTGATTGTAATAAATTACCATTCTGTTGGGGGTGTCAATAGTGAAGGAAGTTGTGTGTTTGTGGGGATGGGAGGTATAGGGAAACACCTTGTATTTTCCATTTAATTTTTCTCTGAACATAAAACTGCTCTAAAAAATAAGGTTTCTTTTTAAAAAGTGGTTAAAATGATAAATTTTATGTTATGTATATTTCATCACACATAAACCAAACCTTAAAAGTACAAAAGAGATTTTTTTCAAAGCTGTTTACTTTATTAAGAATCCCTTGATTCATGGTATTTTATCACATAATTAAAAACTGTACTTTGTATTTTAGGGTATGTGTTATTTTAAGTGTAACCAGTAAGAGTTGAATAAGCAGGACACAAGAGGAGCCAAAAGGCCTCGTCTCGCTTGGTCCCCTCAATGATTTCTCTTCCTTGGGAACCTCCATTGTGGTGCCCTTTGGAGGAAGAAGTCTCTTGTTTTTCTGACCATCTGGTCCACACAGACACTCCCTGTTGGAGTCTTTGCCCTCTCAAGTGGCCCTCGTGAACAACAGTAAAATGTCTCTTGGGCTGCTACTTTCCCCCTGTGGCCACATGTGATCCATGGGAAACGTTAAAGCATCCTGTCCTTTGCCCTGTCACTGTGGCTGTGCAGTCTGGATAGTCTACTAACCACAGGCTTGAGCTTTCCCTGGCTTGGCCAGGCACTAGGTTCTTAAAATGTTCTTCACTAAGTGTGAGATATGGAAGAGGGCATCTTCCCACCCTGCCCCTCATGGCAAAAACGTGGGACATGGGGTGCTTGGCCATTAATTTCTTCAAAGAAATCTCTTCGCAAATGCACACTTATTCTCATCCTTTTATTGTTATATTTTTGGAGACATTAAGGGGACCCAAGAGGTATAAAAAAATCATATCTGAGTCATATCCTATGACATTTCTTCCTATGGTGTTGATCTCATACCTGAAGGTTTCCACTGTAACTAAAATACTCTTCCATGAGGTTGCAGCAACTTGGTATGGTGAAATGAACTAGAGACCAGGGATGAAATAACTTGAGGTCTCGTATATCCACCATTTTTTTGGTTTTGTGACTCTATAAGGAAATCATTTAAGCTTTTTGATGATCACTTTCCATAAAATGGTTTTGAAGATTGAATGACTTAATGCACCTGGAGGTGCTTTGAACATTATACATGTGCTAGACACATGCAAAATGCACTGTTGTTAGGTCAGAAGACTTTCTCTGCTATGGAGGCTTCTGATGAACATGATTCTGTGATCATGAAACTCAGAACTACGTTTTTTTCTTCTGATACTAAAAATGTTAGTCTCAAGGGACTCTTATAGTTGTAGTGGAAGTCCATTCTTATGTTACATTTGTTTACTAAGCTATGCTGAGGAAAAATGGGAGTTGATTTAAATATTGTTTTAATTTTTCTATTGGAACACATAAATGATTACTATATCAATGTAAATTTGAAGTACCAAATGCAAAATTATGTTGTATTGTCCAAGTGTGAACGTTGGTGTTTGCAACTGGTACTATTAGGGACATGTCTCAGATTCTGCCTGCATTTGGGTCATTTAGCTTTGATGGAGAAAAGTAGTATTTCTAGTTATACAGAAATAGTAATAACAATTATTATTATCATTATTTTACAACCTACATTTATATGGCACTTAGCATGTACATGCTTACCATGGCAATTATGTAAGTATGTACATGCTTACCAGGCACTTATGTAAGTGCTTTGCATATATGGACTTATGTTCACAACAGTCCTGTGGGGTAGCTGATATTATTATTAGTCCCATTTTACATAGTAGAAATTGAGGCACAAAGAAGTTACAGTTCACCCAGGATAATAGTACCTACTTTCAGTGTTGTTGTGGGTAGTTACATGAGATAATGTGTCTGTCTGTGAATAAAAGCTTGGTGTATGATACTCAGTCATTTTTAATTTATTCTAAGGGTCAAAAGTTACTAATTACACAAGTCCATGTGATTTTGAGACTTGCACTTGGGCAAAACCACAGATTTATGCTAAATAAATGAAAATAAGCAACTTGTCTTATTTACCCTATGTGGTTCCTTTCCATGGGAAACGTTCAAGCATCCTGTCCTTTGCCCTGTCACTGTGGCTGTGCAGTCTGGATCGTCTACTAACCACAGGCTTGAGCTTTCCCTGGCCTGGCCAGGCACTAGGCCTTATTTCTTATTTCTATTTTCACTTTATATATGGATTACTTTGAAGCCCAAACAACCCATTATATCTTGAAATAATTTTTTAAAGGAATCCAGTAACAAACTCAGAACTATTAAAGAATAATAAAGGTGAGATCATATATATTAAAAATTTTAAGGGTAACTCTTTTGGTAAACCTTGACCTGTTAGCTTTTATGAGATAGTATTATTAGTAGTATTAGTATTATCATTTTACTTGGGAGGAAACTGAGGCACAGAGAAGTTACAGTTTAGCTGGGATAATAATACCTATTTCCTAGGATTATTGTGGGTATTAACAGGAGTTAATGTGTGTTAATTTATGTCCTGACTTATGCAATAGATATGTCTTAAAATATGGGTATAAAATAAGTTTTTGCATTCAAATTCTATTTTAAATGTGATAAATGAAAAGATTTTTGGTAAGATGTATAATTACCCTCCAACTTATCTTTGAGGGTGAGTATGAATTTTTATATGCAATGCACTTCCATCTCATACAGGCACAGCATTCTAAATCAGCTTTTAAGACCATGATGTGTTATGGTCAAAAATCACCACTAGGACTACAAAGTACAGTGTATATATATATATATATATATATATATTGCCACAACTATCGTCTCTAACTTTTCACTGCTCAGTGCTTATCAGTGGCCTTCAATTAGTTCTTTAATATCTTCTTTGAGGATGTTAGCAAGAAAGAATCCAGTAGCTGTTTTCAGAATTATCAGTTTGTTTTCTGAGGAAACTTCTTTCCTCAACAGGTCATAAAAATCAAATGAAGAGCATGTCAAATTTCAGCTACTACTTTTATGTTGCTCATTTGGAAAAATAATAACCATAATAATAACCTACATTTTTTACATTCATAGTATGGAATGGACACTGTGCTAAATGCTTTATGTGCATCACCTCATTTAGCATTTACCCACAAAGAGGGGTGCATTCTGTCTCCTGCACTCCTCCATAAATGCTTTATGCTTTCATTCATTCATTTCTCAAATTATATATATATATATATATATATATATGTGTGTGTGTATATATATATATTTTTCTTTGCCGTGCATGCGGCATGCAGGATCTTAGTTCCCCGACCAGGGATCGAACCTGTGCCCCCTTCGGTGTAAGCATGGAGTCTTAACCACTGGACCACCAGGGAAGTCCCTCAAATATATTTTTTATTTTTTTATTTTATTTTTAAAATTTATTTATTTATTTGGCTGTGTTGGGTCTTAGTTGCGGCATGTGGGATCTTCGTTGTGGCACACGTGATGTTTCGTGTGGTGCGCCGGCTTCTCTCTAGTTGTGGTGTGTGGGCCCTAGAGCGCGCAGGCTCAGTAGTGCGGCACTAGGACTTAGTTGCCTGCAGCATGTGGGATCTTAGTTCCCCGACCAGGGATCAAACCCGCATCCCCTGCATTGGAAGGAGGATTCTTAACCACTGGACCACCAGGGAAGTCCCTCAAATATATTTTTTAAATTGGATATTTCTTGTTATTTTCCTGGCTGGTTCATCCTCAACTCCCTTTGCTTTTCCACCTTGGTGCTTTTGTTATCATTTGTTTGTAGTTTTAAATGTTCTCTTTGCTTTCCCTCAGTTCTATCTATTCTCCTAAATTTAGCTCATACTCAAGTCTTTCCATAAATCCACCCCAGCCTAAAAAGACCCCCACCCTTTCTAAATCCACATGACAACAAGGTGCACCATTTATTTGTCAGTTACTCATGATGGTGTTTTCTATTCTGGAATCTTATTTAAATCTTGTGCTTAATTTTCACAAGTTTGTCTTCTTTCTCCAACTTGGGTAAGTTCTTCAAGATTGTGAATTATAGCTTATCACTTTGTGTCTCCTGTAGTAGTAGTTGCTTAATAAGTAGATTTTCGCCAGAAACTCAACTCCCAGTTGAAAGGATATATTATATTATAGAATGGAAAACCATCTCAATTCTGTCACCTAAGAAGCACAGTGTGTAATTGAAGGCTTGCTCACTAAGGGAATAAAAAACCTTATCACAAAAGCACAGGTTTTTGGGAGACTGAAAATATAATATTTTTCTGGTGTTAAATTTCTCACTAAAATGAAGTCCAGAGAGCAATAACATACTCTCAAGAGTCTTATCCAGAGCTTGTCTCTATAACTGATTAGACTGGAAGGGGAGGAGATGGCTCATAAAAAGATTCTAAAGAGATGCTGAGAAAAAGATTTTGCTCCATAATGTCGATTCATACTGAATGAGAAAAAAAAAATACTGGAAGTTCTAAAATACTGAAAGAGACATTCTAGGCCTCATGTGTTTTTGAAAAATACTGAATAATAATTAAGGTTTAACTTGGAATTATTAATTCATTCACTCATTTATTTTTTTAATCATTCCTGTATCTTTAAGGAATGTTAAGTTGAAGAAGTAAGTGAAACAGTCCCTACTCTCTTAGCACTTTCATTATAGTATTGGAGATAAGACATATAAATAAATAGTTCCTGTGTTGTGGAATGTGTAATACATGTTATATGACTATTTTTAAATGTGTTACTTTGGATAGAGAATCTTTAAGTTTCTTTCTACCTGTAAAATTACATTCACAGAGGAGAAAAACATTCCTTACAGTCAGTGAAGTGATCAAAGGAAGTTTTTGGTGGAAATGATCTTTGAGCAGGACCTTGTTAGGTAATATTTTGATAGGCACATATTATAATCATGATACAAATCATCTATTGAGTGTTTGCTATGAAGGAGTCAGTATATTAGATGCTTTAAACACATATTCCTGTGAGGAAGAGGGTACTGCAGAGTTATCTATGAATATCCTGAAATTATACTGAAAATTCTGTGTATATGTAAGTTTGTACATTTTTATGGGGAAAGGTTCCAGAGCTTCCAGAAACACGAACCATGGTAGAGAGAGTAGCACATGTGATTCCTGGACTTTGAGAAATGCACACATAAGTGGGTGGCAGGTGGAAAGAAGGAACTACTGAGGACAAAGAAGCTGTGAAAGGCTAAGAATTGGATGCTCCTAGGAGGGGAGAGCTTGAAGTAGTAAGAAGCAGTTAGTCTGGGATGGTTAACAGATTGTCCTCAGGAGTCAGAATGTCTGGATTTAAATTCTGGACTGCCATCTCCTAGCTGTGTGACCTCAGGCAACCTATTTATCCTCTCTGAAACCAAGACCTCTGCTATTTAGATTAGCTGTTACATATTTACTTAAAATTTCTTTGGTTATTTTTTAAAAAAATTTTATTGGAGTATAGTTGATTTACCATGTTGTGTTACTTTTTGCTGTACAGCAAAGTGAATCAGTTATACATATACATATATCCACTCTTTTTTAGATTCTTTCCCCATATAGTTCCCTGTGCTATAAAGTAGGTCCTTATTAGTTATCTATTTTATAAATAGTACTGTGTATATGTCAGTCCCAATCTCCCAATTTATCCCTCCCACCCCCTTCTCCTCTAGTAACCATAAGATTGGTTTCTCATCTGTAACTCTATTTCCATTTTGTAAATAAGTTCATTTGTAGACTTTTTTTAAATTCTACATGTAAGCGATATCATGCGATATTTGTCCTTCTCTGACTTGCTTCATTCATTATGACAATCTCTAGATTCAGCCATGTTGCTGCAAATGGCATTATTTCATTCTTTTTATGGCTGAGTAATATTCTATTGCATATATGTACCACATATTCTTTAACCATTCTTCTGTCGATGGACATTTAGGTTGCTTCCATGTCCTGGCTATTGTAAATAGTGCTGCAGTGAACACTGGGGTGCATGTATCCTTTCGAATTATGGTTTTCTCCAGGTGTATGCCCAGTAGTGGTATTGCTGGATCATATGGTAGCTCTATTTTTAGTTTTTTAGGAGCCTCCATAGTGGCTGCACCAATTTACATTCCCACCAACAGTGCAGGAGGGTTCCCTTTTTTCCACACCCTTTCCAGCATTTATTGTTTGTAGATTACTTGATGATCTTTGGTTATTTTTTAAATTAAGGGCTTACTATGTGTTAAATGCCTTCATTCATTTATTCTTTGATATGTGTATGTAAATGTGTATGATGTATTCTTTGATGTATGTATTGAAAAATATAAATTTGTTGAGACCATGTAACTAGTCATTGGGAGAGTAGTCACTGGGAGAACTTTTATGAAAGAAGCAGACATGGCCATGCTCTTGTCCTCACAGCAACCTATGAATGAGATACCATTTACAGAGGAGGGAGCTGGGGATCGGGCAATGTAAATGACTTTCCAAGGCACGAGATAAAGAAATGGAGAACCTTCAAACTCAGGTCTGATTCCAAAGTTTTAAACACTCATGTTCTCAGCTATAGAATATTGCACAGTGTGGCTGACTTTGCAAGAATGTTAACAAGGGGAAACCTACCTTAAGGATGATTTACGTGTAGATTTTGTGGTTGAAAGAGGAAGGATGCAGATATTTTGCATGGGCTCATCTAATGTTATGAAACTACTAAGGGGGTTATCAAGTAATAGGCCATATTTTCAAATCAGTTTTTAGTATGATGACACATTTGGATGATCCAGTGGTTAATACATTGTTATTGAGATTACACTCTTCATTGTGATCCATGTGATATATTCATATCTGAGGACCCTCTAAAATGAGTTCACTTGCTTTCCAAGCAAGGTGATTTTTTTCTCATATGTTTTTTTACTGATCATCCTTTTTTCAACTGTTAGAATTTTATCTATTTTGCAAAAGTAATTGGTTGCTTCTATGTTTGAGCCCCTTTTCAAGGAGGTGAGTGTCCTTGTGAGAGAATTTTCTATTTATTAAGTTCCTACTGAGATAATTGATGACTACTGCAGCTAAGCATTAATTTACAAGCAAATTGAGTTGGCAAAAACCATAGTACTGAGTTTCAGATGAGAACTTTATTTTGTTTTTCTTTATAGGTACATTTCTTTTAGCATCATTTAAACTGAAACACATAATGCATTGGGTTTTGCTAAGTGTTGGGTGTTCTTATGAGAATCCCTTGGGATTAAATAAAAAATTATTTAAGGGGGGCCTTAAAAATATTTTAAATTTATTTATCTCCATTTAGATAATTCAAACACTAATTGACCAGTTCTATTAATTGAGTTTTCTTCATACTAGGGGCAATTTTTAGTTTTCTCCCTTCCTCCCTCCCTCTTTCCTTTCTCCCCTTTTTAAGTTTTCAAGAAGTGGTTAGATTGGCTCTATTGTCTGAGTCATAGAATAATTTTTGCAATTTATGATGCAAAGACCTTTTGTCAGAAGAGTGAGTTTGCATTTTAGTTTTTTTTTTTTTTAATAGTAACTTTTTTTTTTTTTTTTAGATATGGCAATTTATTATTTATTTTTATTTATTTATGGCTGTGTTGGGTCTTCGTTTCTGTGCGAGGGCTTTCTCTAGTTGTGGCAAGCGGGGGCCACTCTTCATCGCAGTGCGCGGGCCTCTCACTATCGCAGCCTCTCTTGTTGCGGAGCACAGGCTCCAGACGCACAGGCTCAGTAATTGTGGCACACGGGCCCAGTTGCTCCACGGCATGTGGGATCTTCCCAGACCAGGGCTCGAACCCGTGTCCCCTGCATTGGCAGGCAGATTCTCAACCACTGCGCCACCAGGGAAGCCCTGCATTTTAGTTTTATGCAATCAATTTTGAATATTATGCCCAAGAATTCTCATACATTCATAATTTTTCATGTATTCAGACTTTTGTTGCAAAAATATGTACTCTCATTACCAAGCTATCCCATACTGACTCTGACTGCTTAGTGATTGGGCCACAGTTGATAATAAATATTTTTGTATGACGCTCTGCAGCACTGAAGTGATTTGCTCTAATGAGACAATTTAGAGGAGACGTACCTCTCATTTATAAGAATATGTACTTTTGTTAAAATTTGTGCATTTAGCAGAGTAGGCATTCATGGGAAAATTCTTATGCTTTTAACTAAACATGCTGTGTGTGTGTGTATATGTGTGTGTATGTGCAAGCTTGAGCCAGAGGAGAAAATTATTCTTTAGTAATACTGTAAAGAATGCTGTAGATAAAGATGAAAAAAATTAAATTGTCTTGTAGAAATTGACAAGCTGATTCTAAAATTCCTAGGAAATGCAAAGGACCCAGAATAGCTAAAACAACTTTAAAATATAATAACAAAGTTGTTGAATGAACACTACCTGATTTTAAGACTTGTTACAAAGCTACAATAATCAAGATAGTGTGGCATTGATATAAATATAGTCAAATAGACCAATGGAACAGAACAGAGTTCAAAAATAGACCTACAGATATATAGACAACTGATTTTTGATAAAAGTGGAAAGACTATTCAATGGAGAAAGGGTAGTATTTTCAACAAACAGTTTTGGAAAAATTGAATATTCATGTGTAAAAAATGAACTTCTATTTATATCTTTCACCACCTACAGAAGTTAAGTTGGCTCTGTTTCTAACTGATAATGACCTTCATGAAGACATTTGAGGAGCTTACCAAATACATTAAGATATTGTTAAAATATTTAGATGGAATAGTGTTGCTGACAAATTGTGTGTAGAAGCTCACACTCATAGAAAAAAAATATTTTGTCCAGCTGCAAATATATCCAGCAATGAAGATTGTAATTTGATATTTTGAGAATTTTTTTAGTTACATATTTATACACTTGTAATTCTGATATGATTACTACTTAAATTTCATTTATAAACTTCATTTCTTGTGTATAAGATTCTATGGGAAAATATTTTCATTTTGCAAATTTTAGACTTTCTGTTATATTATTTATATAGCAGTCTGATTACTTGAACTTTCATGACAAAGTCTAGTGATTTCACTTTAATCACAGATTTTTACTTGGCATATCACCTTATTTTTGTCTTCTTAAAACAAGAAATAACATTGAAATGTTTGCTGTTTCTGAAATTGTACATTCATTACTCTTTAATAATACTGTAATAACTCACTTATTTGGAAACCTCTTTTCAGTTTCTAAACTTAGCTGATTATCAGGAGGAAGTAAAAAGAGTCTTGGGCAGCCAAAACTAATATTACAAAGACTATGACCTAAAGTTCATATTTTCAGGGTTGTGGCCTTACTCTGGGCAATTCCAGTCTTAATTTAGAGTCAGACCATACATACTAGGTTATTGAACTTCTCAGTCTAGAATAAAATATAACGCTGCAGGTTAGAATAGGAATATGTCTTAAAAACAGAAGAAGAGACACAATAAAAAAAAAGCATACAAAAGATAAAACAATTTTTAAGTTAGCAAAGTAATCGATAGCAAAACCTTTGAAATAACAAGAAATATTTAAATTATGTATAGAACATTGTTTAAGGATACAGGAAACTATATAATACATACTCAATTTCTAAAAATGCCAATAGTCACTTGCTAGTATTTACCTTGCCCTTTCAACAGCTTTTAACATTATTAATTATTCTCTCCTTAAAACATACACTATTCTTTTAGCTTCCATGATGCCAAATACTCCTAGTTTTTGTTCTATCTCTTTGGCCAACTCTCTCTGTCTCTTTTGCTGATGCATTATCTTCTACCTGGCCTTTAAAGTTTGCACCTACCCAAGGCTCCTTTCTGTGTCATTTCGTATTCTCCCTTAGGGAATCTCTTCTACGCCATGACTTCAGTTACAACTCATGCACCTATGAATCTCACATTTATAGCTCCCGGGCTAAACTCCAGACATGTATTTCCAGCTGACTGCTTGAATCTCTACCTGGATATTTCAATGATATCAAACTCAACATGTCAAAAGCCGTATATTTATGATCACTTTCTTCTCAATACCCACAAACCTCAAGTGTCCGCCAGTGTTTATTTGTTGATTCATTCACTCATTTACTCATTCGTTTATTTGCTCTTTAATTCAAAGTATATATATTGAATGCCCAGTAGGTGCAATTCATCGTTTTAGGTACTGGGAGTACAGCAGATAATGTTCCTGTTCTCATAGAGCTTATATTCCAGTAGGTGAAGACAGGCAATAAAAAACAAATAAAATCTTCACATAATGATTATGTGCACAGAAGAAAGTAAATTAGATGATGTGATAGAGTGTGACTGAGCTGCTACTTTTCTTTGCCTGATCGAGGAAGGCTTTCTAAATTAGAGAAGATATATTGGATGAGAAGTAAATGACAGGATGGAGCCACACATGCAGAGATCTGGATGAAGGACATTCCAGAAGAGGAGCACCTTGTAGGGGGACCCTGGGGTGGGGACGATGTTGCAGCTAAAGTGTTTTGAGCACAGAGGGTAGAAATAGTGTTACAGATAGAGGTACACAGGGTTCAGACTGTCTAGGACTTTGTAGGCTGGGGAGAGTAATTTGGATATTTCTGACTGATCTGGAAAATCAGTAAAATTTTTTAAAAAGGAAGAGACATGATCTGACATATGTTTTAGAAAGATCTCTCTAGCTGCCATGTGGAGAATGGATTCAGTGGAGCGAGAGTGGAATCAGGAAGACCAGTTGGGATGCTTTTACGGTAGTCCAGGTAACAGGTGGCGTCAGCTTAGAAGGAGGATGGCCACAGTGGAGGCAGTGAGAAGATGACTGGGAGAGAGCGGAGGAAAAGAATGATGCAGAAATAGCTGTTTTTTGATTTGAGGACCTGATTCAATGGTAGTATCAATAATTGAGATGTGGAAGACAGGAGGACGAGGAAGTGTGGATGATGAGAGGGGAAGGCAATGGGGGATTAAAAGTTTGGTTTTGGACATGTTAATATTGAGATCTATTAGACATCCAAGTGGAAATGTCAATTAAACATTAGAATGCTTGAGACATGAATTTGGGGATATATATATATGATATATATATATTTGATACATATATCACGTGTGTGTATATATATATACTTTTTTAAAGGCCAATAGATTATATAAGAGAGGATAGGATATCCACCTAGAGAGAGAGAGATGACAAAGAGAATAAGAAGGTCTAGGAGGAAGTCTAGCTGCACTCCAATATTTAGAAGTGGTGAAGAAAAGGAACAATGAGCAAAGGATATGGTGAAGGAGCCATAAGAGAGGAAGAAGAAAAAGTCAGGAAAGTTGGAATAATGGGAGTCAGTAGAAGAGAATGTTTCAAGGAAGAGGAGGAAAATCATGTCAGATGCTGCTGAGACTTAATTAACCACTTTGCAATTTTTGGCCAAGTGCTTGACCTGCTTCCTATTTGGTTTCAGTATTTGGAATATAGTTTATCTCTCAATTGTGGTTTTTTTTTTTTTTTTTTTTTTGGTGGAATGGTCTTTTTTTTTAAAACATCCTTATTGGAGTATAATTGCTTTACAATGTTGTGTTAGTTTCTGCTGTATAACAAAGTGAATCAGCTATGCGTAAACATATATCCCCATATCCCCTCCCTCTTGTGTCTCCCTCCCACCCTCCCTATCCCACCCCTCTAGGTGGTCACAAAGCACGGAGCTGATCTCCCTGTGCTATGCAGCTGCTTCCCGCTAGCTATCTATTTTACATTTGGTAGTGTATATAGAGAGAGTCCAGGCCACTCTCTCACTTCGTCCCAGCTTACCCTTCCCTCTCCCCATGACCTCAAGTCCATTCTCTACGTCTGCGTCTTTATTCCTGTCCTGCCCCTAGGTTCCTCAGAACACTTTTTAAAAAAATTAATTAATTAATCAATTAATTAATTTATGGCTGCATTGGGTCTTCGTTGCTGCGCCTGGCTTTTTCTTGTTGTGGTGAGTGCGGGCCACGCTTCGTTGTGCTGCGAGGGTTTCTCATCGTGGTGGTTTCTCTTGTTGCAGAGCATGGGCTCCAGCTCAGGGGCTTCAGTAGTTGTGGATCGTGGGCTCTAGAGAGCAGGCTCAGTAGTTTTGGCACACGGGCTTAGATGCTTCACTGAATGTGAGATCTTCCAGGACCAGGGATCGAACCTGTGTCCCCTGCATTAGCAGGCAGATTCTTAACTGCTGTGCCACCAGGGTAGTCCCAGTAGTGTATTGTTTAACCTCTATTTGTTTGTAGTTTTTACAGATTTTTTTCCTGTAATTGATATCTAGTCTCATAGCATTGTGGTCAGAAAAGATACTTGATACTATTTCAATTTTCTTAAATTTATGAAGGCTTGATTTGTGACCCAAGATATGATCTATCCTGCAGAATGTTCCATGAGCACTTGAGAAGAAAGTGTGTTCTGTTGATTTTGGATGGAATGTCCTATCAATATCAATTAAGTCCATCTTGTTTAATGTATCATTTAAAGCTTGTGTTTCCTTATTTATTTTTCATTTTGGATGATCTGTCCATTGGTGAAAGTGGGGTGTTAAAGTCCCCTACTATGATTGTGTTACTGTTGATTTCCCCTTTTATGGCTGTTAGCATTTACCTTATGTATTGAGGTGCTCCTATGTTGGGTGCATAAATGTTTACAATTGTTATACCTTCTTCCTGGATTGATCCCTTGATCATTATGTAGTCTCCTTCTTTGTCTCTTGTAATAATCTTTGTTTTAAGGTCTATTTTGTCTGATATGAGAATTGCTACTCCAGCTTTCTTTTGATTTCCATTTGCATGGAATATCTTTTTTCCATCCCCTCACTTTCAGTCTGTATGTGTCCCTAGGTCTGAAATGGGTCTCTTGTAGACAGCATATATACGGGTCTTGTTTTTGTATCCATTCAGCCAGTCTATGTCTTTTCACTGGAGCATTTAATCCATTTACATTTAAGGTAGTTATCAATATGTATGTTCCTACTACCCTTTTCTTACTTGTTTTGGGTTTGTTATTGTAGGTCTTTTCCTTCTCTTACGTTTCCTGCCTAGAGAAGTTCCTTTAACATTTGTTGTAAAGCTGGTTTGGTGGTGCTGAATTCTCTTAGCTTTTGCTTGTCTGTAAAGGTTTTAATTTCTCTGTCGAATCTGAATGAGATCCTTGCTGGCTAGAGTAATCTTGGGTGTAGATTTTTCCCTTTCATCACTTTAAATATGTCCTGCCACTCCCTCCTGGCTTGCAGAGTTTCTGCTGAAAGATCAGCTGTTAACGTTATGTGCATTCCCTTGTACGTTATTTGTTGTTTTTCCCTTGTGGCTTTTAATATTTTTTCTTTGTATTTAATTTTTCATAATTTGATTAATATGTGTCTTGGTGTGTTTCTCCTTGGATTTATCCTGTATGGGACTCTCTGTGCTTCCTGGACTTGATTGACTATTTCCTTTTCCATAATAGGGAAGTTTTCAACTATAATCTCTTCAAATATTTTCTCAGTCCCTTTCTATTTCTCTTCTTCTTCTGGGACCCCTATAATTCGAATGTTGGTGCATTTAATATTTTCCCAGAGGTCTCTGAGACTGTTCTCAATTCTTTTCATTCTTTTTTCTTTATTCTGCTCTGTGGTAGTTACTTCCACTATTTTATCTTCCAGGTCACTTATCCATTCTTCTGCCTCAGTTATCCTGCTATTGATTCCTTCTAGAGAATTTTTAATTTCATTTATTGTGTTGTTCATCATTGTTTGTTTGCTCTTTAGTTCTTCTAGGTCTTTGTTAAACGTTTCTTGTATTTTCTCCATTCTATTTCCAAGATTTTGGATCATCTTTACTATCATTACTGTGAATTCTTTTTCAGGTAGACTGCCTATTTCTTCTTCGTTTGTTTGGTCTGGTGGGTCTTTACGTTGCTCCTTCATCTGCTGTGTGTTTCTCTGTCTTCTCATTTTGCTTATCTTACAGTGTTTGGGGTCTCCTTTTCGCAGGCTGCAGGTTTGTAGTTCCCGTTGTTTTTGGTGTCTGCCCCCAGTGGGTAAGGTTTGTTCAGTGGGTTGTGTAGGCTTCCTGGTGCAGGGGACTGGTGCCTGTGTTCTGGTGGATGAGGCTGGATCTTGTCTTTCTTATAGGCAGGACCACGTCCAGTGGTGTGTTTTGGGGTGTCTGTGACCTTATTATGATTTTAGGCATCCTTTCTGCTAATGAGTGGGGTTGTGTTCCTGTCTTGCTTGTTGTTTGGCATAGGGTGTCCAGCACTGTAGTTTGCTGGTCATTGAGTGGAGCTGAGTCTTAGCATTGAGATGGAGATCTCTGGGAGAGCTTTTGCTGTTTGATATTATGTGGAGCCGGGAAGTCTCTGGTGGGCGAGACTCGTTCAGGAGATCCTGAACTCAGATCTCCCACCTCAGAGGCACACGCCTGGCACCCAGCTGGAGCACCAAGACCCTGTGAGCCACACAGCTCAGAAGAAACGGGAGAAAAAAGGAAAGAAAGAAAAAAAAATAAAATGAAATACAGTTATTAAAATAAAAAATAAAAAAAATTATTAAAACCTAAAAAAATTAAAAAGTAATAAATAAAAAAGAAAGAAGAGAGCAATGAAACCAAAAAACTAATCTACCAATAACAGACAGAACCCTGGAACAAATGGTAAAAGGAAAGCTATACAGACAAAATCACACAAAGAAGCATACACATACACACTCACAAAAAGGGAAAAAGGAAAATAATATATATATATATATATATATATACATAAAAAAAAAAGGAAGAGAGCAACCAAATCAATAAACAAATCTACCAATGGTAATAAACTCTAAATATTAAACTAAGATAAACATAAAACCAGAAACAAGTTAGATGTAGAAAGCAAACCCCAAGTCTACAGTTCCTTTCAAAGTCCACTGCCTAAATTCTGGGATGATTCATTGTCTATTCAAGTATTCCAGAGATGCAGGGTACATCAAGTTGATTGTGGAGATTTAATCTGCTGCTCCTGAGGCTGCTGGGAGAAATTTCCCTTTCCCTTTGCTCGCACAGCTCTTGGGGTTCAGTGTTGGATTTGGACCCGCCTCTACGTGTAGGTCGCCTGAGGGCGTCTGTTCTTCGCTCAGACAGGATGGGGTTAAAGTAGCAGCTGATTTGGGGTCTCTGGCTCACTCAGGCCGGGGGAGGGAGGGGTACGGAATGCGGGGTGAGCCTGTGGCGGCAGAGGCCGGTGTGATGTTGCACCAGCCTGAGGCGCGCCTTGTGTTTTCCTGGGGAAGTTGCCCCTGGATTATGGGACCCTGGCAGTGGCGGGCTGCACAGGCCCCCAGGAGGGGAGGTGTGTATAGTGACCTGTGCTCGCACACAGGCTTCTTGGTGGCTGCAGCAGCAGCCTTAGCGTCTCAGGCCTGTCTCTGGGGTCTGCACTGATAGCCGCGGCTCGTGCCCGTCTCTGGAGCTCCTTTAAGCTGCCCTCTAAATCCCCTCTCCTCACGCACCAGGAGACAAAGAGGCAAGAAAAAGTCTCTTGTCTCTTCGGCAGCTCCAGACCTTTTCCTGGACTCCCTCCTGGCTAGCTGTGGCGCACTAGCCCCTTCAGGCTGTGTTCACGCCGCTAACCCCAGTCCTCTCCCTGGGATCCGACCGAAGCCCGAGCCTCAGCTCCCAGCCCCCGCCCATCCCGGCGGGTGAGCAGACAAGCCTCTCAGGCTGGTGAGTGCTGGTCGGCACCGATCCTCTGTGCGAGAATCTCTCCGCTTTGCCCTCCGCACCCCTGTGGCTGCGCTCTCCTCCACGGCTCCGAAGCTTCCCCCCTCCGCCACCCGCAGTCTCCGCCCATGAAGGGGCTTCCTAGTGTGTGGAAACCTTTCCTCCTTCACAGCTCCCTCCCACTGGTGCAGGTCCCTTCGCTATTCTTTGTCTCTTTTTTTTTTTCTTTTGCCCTACCTAGGTATGTGGGGGAGTTTCTTGCCTTTTGGGAGGTCTGAGGTCTTCTGCCAGCATTCAGTAGGTGTTCTGTAGGAGCTGTTCCACATGTAGGTGTATTTCTGATGTATTTGTGGGGAGGAAGGTCCACATCTTACTCCTCTGCCATCTTGAAGGTCCTCTTTCTCAATTGTGTTTTATGTGGAAACAAAGGTTATGAAATAGAGTTAATTTTTGTTATACTTTTTGAGCTCCTTCTGAAAAAATATGGAACTAAATTGAGCTATGTAAGTATTAAAGCTGCTGATTCTCTGATTGTTATTTTGGGCACTTGTGGTAGAATTCCATACAATTTCCTATTGCTGGATGGATTTCTGCCAAATGTTAGTCCTGGTCTCATATGCCAGCACTGTTCTGTGGCCACTTAATCCTCACCTGTAGGGTTAGCCTCACCCAGGCTTTAGACCCAGCCCAACTCTTAGGCAAGCAACCTGTATAGGCCATTGTTGAGAAGTAAATATCAAGGAAGTACTATTATTAATCTCTCTTTGCCGAGGCGTATGTGGGTGGCTTTGGCTTTGTTTCCTGTGAAAAAGGCTCTACCCCCCATTTCATGACTGAATTTTCACCTTGTTTTTTTGCCTTGGACCATCTGGCTCACTTGGGTCCGGAGTTCTGTTTTGGCCTCCTCCTCTGCCTCAGGAGTACCAGAGCCCTGATGCTAACCCCTAGTTTCTGCAGCTGGTCTCTGATACCTGCCTAGCACCCACCTTTTGTCTGCTATGAAACCTTGGCCCTTCTTATCCCCACCCTATTGTTCTTTACCCTCTGACTGGGACCTCTACCTTTCACCCACTGTTGGACTCCCTCAGGTTAATTGTTTGTTTCTTTAGATTTCTTCTTTTTTTTTGATTACTAAACTTTCCCTGTTTACCTTAGGACACAGTTGACTTCTGCTGTATATCTGGGTCTGTATAATTCATATCTAACTTGCCTTGTTGCTTACTTAACCACCGTTCCAGGCTCTTGCCTTCAATTTGGAATGACTTGAAGGCTTTCTGGAAGCATTTTTCCAAATTGCTCAATGGTATGTAAAGAGGACTTCTTTAAAGACGAAGGAAGAAATCTACAGGTGTTCTTTTCTCTAAATATGATAGGCATTAGGGAAACACAGATGAGTAAAATGCAGCCTTTGCCTTTAAGGAAATATGTTTTTAAATGTAGTCATACTAGATCGTCTTTACAGCCAGTGGATTCAGCTAGTTGCATTGAAAACCATTCCCTGTTTATGTGTCCAATGTACTCCATTTTCATTGGAGCCCCGTGCTTAAAAACATTGCTATTAAAACATTTTAGAAATAAAACTCCAGCTAAAGTATTGAGGACCCTAGTTCTTAGAATTGACAGGGGGTTATATGCCTGTGCTCCATAATAATTCCTTTCTACTTAACCTTGATTAATTGAAACATATGAATGTTTTTCCCCATTGGAAGGGGCATATTGGAAATATTTAAATTCTTATGGTCATGCTGTGCTTTTCACAGATGATTGGAATTCTGCCCAGGCACAAACCATATCATCCTTCCCCCAAACAATTTGTCAGCTGTTTAACCTAGTGTAATTTGTTTTTCATGATCAGCAGAAATGACAGTGCTAAAATGCTTTATAGGGAAATAAAAATAAAATAGAATGATAGCTCTGATTTTTTTTAATATCCTCTTTTTTCTCCCAAATCATTCTTTGATATAAAAATGTATCTTAACCTTTGCTTTAATACTGGGAAAACAGGAAAGATTTTTTAAACTAGAGTCTTATTTTGTGAAACTGAAAACGTACTATGAATTTCAGCAAGATAGGTTATACTGACACACAAAAGAATTTCATGGACGCATTATTAGGATTTCATTGCTTATATACACATAGCCTTAACCTTTATATGAGCTTGTGGCTAAGAAATTTAATCACTCTCCATTCAGACTGAACTTGGGCTGAAGCCTGGAATTGTTTGAGAAAGAGATCATTCCATGTGCCCAACTACCAAGCATTTAGAATGAAAGGAACACTGAGAACATGCCAAGAGAGCTTGTGCCACTGGAAACTGTACTTTTCTATGAGAAAGAATTTATCTCAGGACCGTAGATGAGATTTGTTAGACCTTTAGACATATTAATTTACAACAGCATAAAAGTCTTAGAAGATACACACTTATAAGCTCTTAAAAAGTCTAACTATTGATTGGCTGGTGCAGCATGTTCTGTAGGGTTTGGCTTAGGTGTTAGAGTTTCCTTCATCCCCAAACTCATGTGAACATTCTTCAGACGTGAGTATAGTAAATGATTCATTGTTCTTGTGATAATCCTTTACAAGATTTTCATTTATAATTGTATTTTTGGACAGCAGGGAAGTAAAGCTGTGACCTTTAAATTCTGCACTGCTAATCAAGATTTATTCAGGGATTGTGTGATGATAAGCTGATTGATGATCCTCCTCAATAGCAATTAGGGGCAATTGTTCAAAAACATGTATGCCACCTCTGCTGTCCACCTCTTTATAGTCTGCTTGCTAGAGAGCTGGGATCCCATAACAGGAGTGGCTTATCTTGTTGCTAGGAGGACTCATCTTATTGACAATATAATCCTGTAGCTGTGAATTCTGAATTGTAGTTATGGTTGCCATGTTTTTCTAATAAGAAAGTAGGATATGTGGTCTGACAATTATCACTGTACTGTTAGAGATGAAGGGAACATAGACCTATGAGTCTCTGGACCTGGGTAGAGGACGGACTACAGGTAGCTCCCTTCTGACAATTTAGATTAGGTTTTCCCTGAATTTTATATCCTGTAGGATGAATTATTTCCCAGGAAGCTCTTTGAGACCCATAGAAATAGGGATTTTGTGGTTCCTGCCCATTAGTCCTTCTGATATGCTGGGCAGGTCTGAATCCCAGTGATGGACATAGTTGAGACCCAAGTTGACATTCCTGCTATGGTTACTCTTAGGTCATTTAGGATCACTCTATGTGTGTGCATGAGTGTGTGTGTGTGTGTGGTATTTTGTGGTAAAAATAATAGTCTTTGTAGGGTTTAAGCAGTGAGAATACAGAACTGGTTTTTACAGGCGTAAAATGACTCGACAAAATGATAAATCCCCACTCTCACCTGATGAATTTCACATGCTCCCACCACCATCAATTCTACCTACTTGTGTCGTCCGTCAGTACTCATTATTCTGTTTCCTTCCTGTTCCTGTGGATGAACTGGCATGTTCCTTTCTAGTGCTTCCTATCCCCTCTTCCTTGAGACATCACTTCAGCACTTGTCCCTTCTCACTTCTGCACCATCAGCTTTTTCTCAGGACTGGATTAATACCATCAGCCTATGAACAGGCTATTAGTTTGCCCATCTTTATAAACCCTCCCTTGACTTCATAACCCTCTCCAGATGCCCTCTCACTTCTTTCCTGTCCTTTACAACACAACTTTTTAAAAGAATTGTCTGCAGCCAGTCTCCACTTCCTCTCCTCCCATTC
Organism: Balaenoptera ricei; assembly: GCF_028023285.1. Taxonomy (NCBI): domain Eukaryota; kingdom Metazoa; phylum Chordata; class Mammalia; order Artiodactyla; family Balaenopteridae; genus Balaenoptera; species Balaenoptera ricei. The sequence goes on from NC_082639.1 coordinate 134,028,415, forward strand.
TCTCTAAAGTCTATTCCAATCAAACTATCACCCACCCTACTCCACTCTAACAGCCCTTTTCAACATCCTGAATGACCCTCAAGTTGCCCAATTTTATGATTTGTTCTTAGTTCTCATCTTACCTGACATGTTGACAGTATTTGATGGAGTGAAAAGTCTCCTTTCATGAAACATTCTCTTTAACTGGCTTTGGGTCACCTTTCTCTCTGCGTTTTTTCTCCTATCTTGTTGACCACTCGGGCTTACTCTCCATTTCCCGACCTCTAAACATTGGAAAACCTGGGGCCCAGTGCTCTGACCTCTTCCTTATCTGTCTCTCACTTAGTGATCTCATCTACTTGCCTAACTTTAATGAATTCCAAATATATATAAATCTAGCTTGGACTTCTCCCTAGATGAAAGACTCACAGATCCAGCCCCAAGGCATTCTTGTGCTAATTAGAAAAGGCTAACCTTTCCTCAAGCCCTTGACTGCCATCTTCTGTAAAAATTTCAGAATAGATATACACTTATCAGATGAGATGAATGCGAATTGTGTGTCTTTCAGCTGCGTGATTCTCAACCATTAGCGGCAGTTTTGTTTCTCCATGTGGGTGGTGTGTAGTAGGCATAACAAGCTTAATAGGTCCCAAACTGAACTTTTTAATTTAATTTTACTGGAGTATAGTTGATTTATAATGTTGTGTTAGTTTCAGGTGTACAGCAAAGTGATTCGGTTATACATATACATATATTCATTCTTTTTTTAGATTCTTTTCTCATATAGGTAATCACAGAATATTGAGTAGAGATCCCTGTGCTATACAGTAGGACCTTGTTGGTTATCTGTCTTATATATAGTAGTGTGTATATGTTCATCCCAAGCTTCTGATTTATCCCTCCCCCCTACCCACACGTTTTCCCTTTGGTAACCATAAGTTTGTTATCGATATCTGTAAGTCTGTTTCTGTTTTGTAAATAAGTTCATTTGTATCTTTTTAAAAGTTAGATTCCACATATGAGTGATATCATATGATATTTGTCTTTCTCTGTCTGACTTACTTCACTTAGTATGATAATAGGTCCATCCATGTTGCTGTAAATGGCATTATTTCATTCTTTTTTATGGCTGAGTAATATTCCATTGTATATATGTACCACATCTTCTTTATCCATTCCTCTGTCGATGGACATTTAGGTTGCTTCTGTGTCTTGGCTATTGGAAATAGTGCTGCAATGAACATTGGGATGCATGTATCTTTTCAAATTAAGGTTTTCTCCGGATATATGCCCAGGAGTGGGCTTGCTAGATCATATGGTAACTCTGTTTTTAGTTTCTTAAGGAACCTCCATACTGTTCTCCATAGTGGCTGTACCAATTTGCATTCCTACCAACAGTGTAGGAGGGTTCCCTTTTCTCCACACCCTCTCCAGCATTTATTGTTTGTAGATTTTTTGATGATGGCCATTCTGACTGGTGTAAGGTGATACCTCATTGAAGTTTTGATTTGCATTTCTCTGATAATTAGTGATGTTGAGCATGTTTTCATGTGCTTTTTAGCCATCTGTATGTCTTCTTTGGAGAAATGTCTATTAAGGTCTTCTGCCCATTTTTTATTGGGTTGCCAAACTGATCTCTTGATCCCCAACCCCATCTCCCCAACATCTTCCTTTCTGTCAGTCTTTTCTACTTCAAAATTCTTCTCATTGCTGAGGTCAGCCTCCTTGAAGTTATTCTTAACTCCTTTCTTTCTCCCATACCTCTCCTTTAATCCATCAGCAAATCCCGCTGGTTTTTCCTTCAAACTTAATTAGAATGTAACCACTTCTCACCACTCCCACCCAGGTCCAAGCCTCATCATCTCACCTTTATTATTCTGTTAGCCAGCTTCTTCTCTTATACCTCGCTTTCTGTTCTTAACACAACAGTACAGTTCTTTATTTAAAACCTAGGTCACCTCATGTTTTCCCTCTACCCAAAATGCTTCAAGTGCTCTACCATTCATTTAGAGTAAAAATCAAAGCCCTTAAAATGACCCACAGGCCCTGTACCATCCAGGTCTGTACCACAGCTCTGACCTCATCTCCTGCCTCTCTCCCCCACGCTCTGTGCTCCAGGCACGTTGGCCTCCTTGCTCTTCCTCCAATATGCCAAGCATAGTCTGCTTCAGGCAGTCTACTGGGATCCTCTTATGTAAAGCATGGCTTCTTGAGTCTTTGCTCAAATGTTACTTTATCACATCAGAGAAGCCTTCCTTGACTGACATATATAACAAAGCAACCTCCCTTCCCCAGTATTTAATATCCCCTGTATTCAATTTTCTCCATAGCATTTATAATCTGGCACACACACACTGTTTACTATTTTATCTCACTGGAATTTAAGCTTCATGAGGCTAGAGACTATTTTGTTCACTTTACTATATCCCCAACTTCTAAAACAGTGCCTGAGAAGTAGTAGAAGCTCAGTAAATACATCCCTAAATCTCTTTGTGGAACCCTATCCCTAAAAAGACACAGAGGTTTGAGATGGTACTGCACAATTCCAATCTCTCAATTCCAAGATAAAAGCATGTTCAGAAGTCCAGGAATGAATTTAAATCTAATTTGAAAATTGCATTGATTTTACAGCTTTCTGGAAGGGCATTGGTTTCCTACAGAGAAAGCAAGTAGGCGCCATCTAGTGGCAACAAGAGAAGTACACATTTGTGTTACTTGAATTATTGATTAGTAACATAATTGAAAATGTAGTCCCTGATCCAGAAGCTTTTTAATTCTATGAACGTAATAATTACGATAGCCAAAAGTTCTCAGATTTGCAATTTCCACAGAACATGTTGAATTGAAAAGTACTGTTTATTATAAATTATTTATGGCTCATGTTTACTTACTAAGTTTTGTTTGTTTATTTTTTAGGATCTGACATCCATTGTTCCTCTTTATTTTTCTTATTGTTTTATCCTCTACTTATCTTTAAACTCTTACATGGTACTGGCCTAGCCACTGAGTGGGTAAATAAAATAAAGGCTCTATCGTCTAAGAATTTATAATCTAATAAAAACAGCACCAATGAGGGTAAATATGTGAAAGAAAATGCCAAATGATGCAGTGGTCTCTTCAGGCCAGACTTCTGAAGCCTATTGAAGCTTAATTGCTGTGTATACTTCCACCATTGATGCATGAGCCACATCTTGTAGTTGTCTCCCTGTTGGCCTTGCCATATAGTGGGTGAAGGTTAAATATTTATGGTGGGGAATCATAGAAAGACTACCAATAATTGTCTCAGCTGCTACCTGGCCCAAGATATTTAGCCTTAGTCTACATTTGGTGGAGCAGTTCTTCAGCTAGTTGTTAGAGAAATTGAAGTATTTGTTAAGACTTGTTCCCTTGTTAAAATTATCATAAAATTTTTAGGTCTAATAGTATCAGTTTCCTTTTTTGAGTTGTGTTGTTTATCATATACTTGATATCTCTGGAAGCAGATATAGAAATTGGTAGCACAACAGTTTGAAGATGTTACTGAAATTTCGAAAAAAACTAATATTCTGTTATTATATAGTTACTTTAGAGTTTTTCCTTCTGCCTACAGATACTGATTATAATTATTATTATTTTTTAGATTGCAGGTAAATAGTTTCTTTGTAATATCCTATCTTTTTTTTTCTTGAGAAAATATCTTTTTAATTAAAGAAATTGGTGTGGTATTTTGAATAGTATATTTTAAAGCTAAAACATTCCATATATTATTTCTTTTTAAAGAATAAAGCAAACGTTGTTTCTAAATCTTCTTGCCTTCTGAAGCTATATTTATATAATTTAGCATTCCATCGTGATAAAGTGGTGATATTGAAAAAGGACATTCTAATAGGATTAGTAAGTAGGCTTTTTGTATACCCTACCTCTAATTTCTTTGACAATTGGTTGCTATTATTTGTTTCATCATTTGGAGAGCCAGAATTCTCTTTATTTAGTAGGCTAGGTGGTTTAAAGACTGCTTATAATACTTAATTGCTTATCTGAAAATTAGCAAATTTACCAGCCTTAGCATTTGAACTGTTTAATATTTCTAAAGTATTAACTGTGCTTTTTGGTAACTACTGTGTTCTCTCATTGTGATGGCTGAAGAGGCAATACTGGATACTTTGACTTGTAATTAAAGAGGCATTATTTCCTTATTATTGCAAGAGTACATGAATTTTAGGTTGTATTAATTTGTCTTTTGTAGAATATGCAGAATTTCTACATTGCAAAGGAAAAAAAATTACAGATTTTGATGAAGTTCGCCATGAGATTGAAGCAGAAACAGATCGAGTAACCGGAATGAATAAAGGAATTTCCTCCATACCCATTAATTTACGAGTCTATTCCCCACATGGTAAGTAAAATAACAAAATTCCAAATTCTTGTCCTCAAAAATTTTTACTATATTAATTAACATACAGTATTTATAGAAGATGGTTTTTTTCTCTGAAAAAATACCGAGTTTCTAGGATTGTGCTTAGATACTTCAGTAAATGGTATGATCCAAACAGCTCATAAAATTATTTATGGGGAGACAGGAGGAGATAACTTTTAAAAGAGAATTGAGTAAGTCATTTAAAAAAGTTTTCTTTATGTTTATCTTAAACTTTTAGAATTCCGAAGAGGTATGCATGAAAACTTCCGTTTTTAATATCTTCAGTTTTTGCAAAAATCTTAGAGGTGCATGGTACTATGGTTGAGTTATCCTTAATGAATTTTCTTTCAGTCCTATGTATTCCTCTTTAATCTCTTCCTGAGGAATCAACTGTGATTTTTTTTTTTTTTCCCCAGACTGTCAGCAGAAACTTGTCAGATAACCAGTTCTTGGTGTGTGATACAGAATAGCCTCCATTCTGACTAAGATTTTAGTGGGGCAGATTTTAATCTCCTATCTTCTACCCAGCTCTGTTGCTTTTGAAATGGACCATGAGTGACATAAGCTCAATTACGACTTCCCAAGAGGACTTGGTGCCAACAACGTAGCGTGCAGAGAGAACGATAGCCAGGTCGGGACTGGAGTCACTGACTCGGTAGTTTCCTGGGCTCCCAAAATGGTGCTCCATGAGTCTGGCTGTATAGCCTGCACACTAACCTCATGGCACCATGAATGGCTAACGGCTTTCCTATAGGTTAAGTGGCTAACACTCTGTAAATAATGTATGATGTTTTTAAAGGGAAGGGCAAACCTTACCCAGAGAATTTTTACACCATTTGAAGGCAATGTACAAGACTGGCAGACAGCATATTCACTTACTGTTCAGTGTTTGAATTATAGCCCCCAGTTACAAATGTGACAGCTCTCTGAGAAAACTATTAGGTATGCAAATCAGTGCTTCTTAAATTATGTTAAAATGATCATTTGGCCTAGCACAATCATATTATAAAAATAGAGAAAACTTGAAAAGCCATTTTGAATTCTATCCTTTTTATTCTATGCACATGAGTTGAAGTTCTTCAGATACACAATACGTAAAGCTCAGGTTGTTTTATTTCTACTAAAGTGACACATGAGTCTGCATTGCTGATATCTTTCAGCATTGACGGTATATGTAAAACCTTTTTTTTTTTTTTCCTTTCCACAGTGTTAAATCTAACCCTTATCGACCTGCCTGGAATTACTAAAGTGCCCGTGGGAGATCAGCCACCAGATATTGAGTACCAGATCAGAGAAATGATTATGCAGTTCATCACACGGGAGAACTGTCTGATTTTGGCTGTTACCCCAGCCAACACCGATCTTGCAAACTCAGATGCACTGAAACTAGCTAAAGAAGTTGATCCTCAAGGTGAGTGTATGACCCATAAGATGAAAGGGAATTAGTTTAAAATGTCAAGAGTTTGGGTATATTTCAAGGTAACACAAATTCTCACAAGTTGATTTTATTATTAATTAAATTAGCCATTATTAATATTGTTAGCTCTTTCATATTTAAGATGCTGAAATAAATATAACTGGGGAATATAGTCTAAACCTATATAAATAAATGTAAGATTAACTGCGATCTAGGAAAATAGACATTTCTAATTGTTATGAACTACTTATTTTAACAGCTAATAAAAGAAATTTCTGAAACAGAATTCAGATTTCCCCTTAGTTTTTATGAGTTATCTGAATATACTCCCAATAAAAGATCTTTCCTGTTTTTGTTTGTTTTTCATTAAAATAGGAAGCTCTTTTAATGCATGTAAGATATTATTTAGTTTATAATATTTGACTTAAATCTCTGCTTTCATAATATATATTTGTTACTGGCATTTCGGAATCCAAAAAAGTCCCTTATTTATACTGATGTTTGACTTTTTCTTTCTCTGAGCTGAGTAATAATTTATGTTCAGGGACCCCAATGATGGGTCTTTGTGTGTGTCTGTTTAAAGAAATTATGAATGGTGCTCAGTGATGTGTCCCTTCAAGATGCAGATGCGTCTTCTCCAATTCTAGGAATTCTTTTTTTTAAAAAATAATTAATTGCCCCATTTTCTCTGGTCTCTTTTTCTGGAATTCTTATTATTGACATCCTAGAACTCCTGGATTAATCCTCTTTTTTTTTAAAAAAAATCTCAGTTATCATCTGTTTGTCTCTTTGTTCTACTCTTTGCAATTTTTACTCAACTTTTAGCTCCTCTAATTAATTTTTCATTTCTGATATCATTTAAAAGTTCCAACAACATTTTCTTATTTTGTGAATTATATTTTTATTTTTTAAAATAGCATCATGCTCTTGGCTTCTCAAGTGCAGTACCTTCTCTAAAGATTTTAATGAGAGCTTTTTGAGGTTTCCTTTTTGTAATCTAGAATGTCTCTGAGTTCATTTTTTTCTGGTTGTTTGTTTTGGTCATTATCTTTGATGTTAGAGACCTTTTTCAAATGACTGGTGATCTTTTGCTGCTCTCGTAGATTTAAGAGTAGAGCACTAAAAAGATGATGGAAGGTCTGCCTGTGCTTGAAAGGGATTTATTGACTAATGGGCTTTTCCATAGGGTGATTGGGCTGGGACCTGGCCATTTTGTGGGGAGACTTCCTCAGCTGCTATTAGATTCTGCAAGTATTTTCTCTTGAGCTGACTTGGTATAAGCCTGATGTCCAGTGGTCTCAGAGCTACATGGAAGAATTGAGTTGGTGGGGGAAGGTGGTGTGATTCTCACTATTCAGCATGTAGACTTTTCATTAATCCCTCTGCTTTCATAATGGCATTCCTGAAGGTCTTCTTGAGTCCAAAGTCCCTCTAGTTCATCCTCTTCTGAAAGTAAATCTTCAGTATTCTGCTGAGGTCAAGGAGGAGTAACTGTGTGGGTGTGCAAGATGGGAAAAAGAGTCTGGCAGCCTAACAGTAAACCATATAAACTTTCAGCCAGTTCTTCTATTTTCAGCTCCTCTTAAACTAACTTTGGTGCCTTCAGTTCTTGAACCTTTTCAGAGTTCTGCAGTAGTGACTGGTTTTCTTCTTCTTGGCTTCTTCCAACATACCTGAGATTGGGGTTTGAAACAAAGCAGGTGGAAGTTCCAGATGGCTACATGGGGACCATCACCAGGACTCCTTCATCAGCATCAGTGGCTTGGGAGAGCCAGATTATGGATTGGGGCTGGAGTCTAGTTATAAAAATGATACTAAAACACCCCTGTCTCAGAAGCCTTCTTGTTCTGAAGGAGAAAAAAAACAGGTTATCTGATTGGAACAGAGATAACACTTCCATCAATGGATTCTAGTGAGTGCAGCACAATCACATCCCTGAGAAGTCCACACTTACTTTAGATGAAACTTCATGGAGGAGTACAAATGATATCCCCAGTCTGTCTGCCACAAATCTGTATCCAGAAAGTTAAATGAGACTTTTGTTTTTGCTATAGACCTGGCTTATTTTACAAGCTTATTTTTATTAGCTGCCACTTAGAAATTGCCATGTGAATGTTCATGAATTTACCCCAAATGAGCCTCATTTCTTGCGGCTCATTTTAACTCCTGCTTTGTCAAAGATAGGCCCTCGTTACCCCAATTTTTTATATCCTGTAAATGGTAGTCCTAAGAACAGATTTTTGAAAGTTTGCAGATAATTCACAGGGAACTTTGCAAATAATGGATAATTTTACAGAAATAGAGAAAATATTCAATGCCACTGTATGCTACTTTGTCTACTCTTGCATGGTGATCGCTAAGGAGGACAAATTCATTGCCTGAAGACTCATAAGTGCAATTCTTGGGTTAGTTACTAGAAGTTCCTGGCTAACCTCAGGGTTTATTATTTGTTTTTGAATCCTAGTTTCAATTCTGAAACTTCTGAACACTGTCGTACTTGAGAACCCTCAGGTTTGCATGGTGATTAGGTCTCCACCAGAGACCCACTTTTGTGTGCTGCTATCCTGAGGCTTTGTCTGGTCCTGGACATCACTGAAGCTCCAAAGGAAGAGGGTGAATTCTTGCCCAAACCAATAGGGTTCACATTTATAGTAAAAGAATTAAAATAGAGAAAAAAAGAAGCTGTAGGACTCAATGCAACTTGAGCTTAGAATATGAGATATAGAGACATGGTATATTGGGGTTGACAAATAGATACCTTTATTTACTCTCTGCACCCTCCCAGTCATTCTGTGGGAAGACTGAATCATTCTAATATCTGATTCAGAGGTCTAGTTTTTCTTATAATTACAGCTTTGGTAAAAAAGCAGTAACATCAACTTTGGTTAGTTAGGTATGTGTTGCTTAACTTCTACATGTTTGTGAGTTTCCCAAATTTCTTTCTGCTATTGATTTCTAATTTCATTCCATTGGATTGGAGAACATACTTTGCATTATTTTAATCCTTTCAAATTTATTGAGACTTGTTTTATGGCCTAACATGTGGTCTATCCTGGAGAATGTTCCATGTGCATTTGAGAAGAATGTATTTTTTGCTGTTGTTGAGTAGAGTGTTCTATAGATGCTTTTTAGTTCTATTTGGTTTATAATGCTGTTCAAATATCGCTGCCTTCTTGGTCCTCTGTCTGGTTCTTCTATTATTGAAAATGAGATATTGAAGTCTCCCATTATTTTTGATAAATTGTCTATTTCTCCCTTCAATTGTGTTGGGTTTTGCTTTATGTATTTTAGGACTCTGTTGTTAGGTATATTTATACTTGTTATGTCTTCTTGATGGTTTGACCTTTTGATCATTATAAAATGTTCTTTTTTGTCTCTAGTAACGATTTTTGTCTTAAATTCTATTTTGTTTGATATTGTGTAGCCACTGCAACTCTCTTTTTGTTACTATTTCCTTGGTATCTCTTTCCATTCTTTACTTTCAACCTATTTGTGTCTTTGAATATAAAATGTGTCTCCTGTAGATAGCACGTAGTTGGATCAATTTTTAAAAAGCCCTTTCTACCAATATCTGCCTTTTGATTGGAGTGTTAGTCCATTTCCATGTAATTACTGAAAGATAGAATTTATGACTTTCATTTTGCTATTTTATGTATGTAAGTCTTTTTGTTTCTCTATTTCTTTATTATTGCCTTGTTTTTTGTTAAAAATGTATTTTCTAGTGTACCATTTTAATTACCTTGTCATTTATTTTAATATTTTAAAGTTATTTTCTTAGTGGTTGCCATAGAATTACAATTAACCTCTTAATTTATAACCTCTTAATTTATAATCTGGTTCAGATCAATACCAACTTAATTTCAATAGTATACAAAATTTTTGCTTCCATATAGCTCCAGTTCCTCCCTTTCCTTTGTGCTATTATTGTTCTACAAATTACCTTTATACATCACAAGCCCATCAACACAGACATAATTACTGCTTTATGTAGTTCTCTTTTAAATCAGATAGGAGAAAAAAAGTTACACACAAACACAAATACATTATATTTTTTTACATTTACTTATGTACATTTGTCCCTTGGTATCTGTGGGGGATGGCTCTAGGACCCTCAGTGGATACACACCCAAATCTGCACATGCTCAAGTCCCTTATATAAAATGACATGATATTTTCATGTAACCTATGCACATCCTCCCATATACTTCAAATCATCTCTAGATTATTTATAATACCTAATACAATGTAAATGCTATGTAAATAGTTTCTGGTGTTTGGCAAATTCAAGTTTTGCTTTTGGCAACATTATGGGATTGTTTTGGGAATATTTTTGATCCACAGTTGGTTAACTCCATGGATGCAGAAACTGTGGATATGGAGGATCAACTGTAGTTACCTTTACCAGTGTTCTTTATTTCTTTGTGTGAATTTGAGTTACTGTCTAGTGTCCTTTCATTTCAGCCTGAAGGACTTCAGTTAGTATTTCTTGTAGGGTAAATTTGCTAGAAAGGGATTCTTTCAATTTTTATTTATCTGGGACTCTCTTAATTTCTCCTTAATTTTTGAAGGAAAATTCTTAGCTGATAGTCTTTATTTCACCACTTTGAGCATGCTATCTCAACTGCCTTCTGACCTCTGTAGTTTTCTGATGAGAAATCAGCTGTTAATCTCACTGAGGATCCCTTGAACATCATGAATCTCTTCTCTCTTGTTGCTTTATAGATTTTCTCTTTGTCTTTGTCTTTTGAAAGTTTGATTATGATGTTTATAGATGTGGATCTCTTTGATTTTTTTATCCTTCTTGGAGTTTGTTGAACTTTTTGGATGTGTAGATTGATAGTTTTCATCAAATTTTGGACATTTTCAGCCATTATTTCTTTAACTATTCTTTCTTCCCCTTTCTTTTCTTTCTGAGATTCCCATTAAATGTATGTTGGTACACTTGATATGCTCCTTTATTTTCTTTATTCTTTTTTCTTTCTGATTCTCAGATGAGAGGAACAGTCTCAACTGACCTGTCTTAAGATTTGCTGATTCTTTTTTCTGCTTGTTCAGATCTGCTGTTGAACATTTCTAGGGAATTTTTTATTCCTATTATTTTAATTTTCACCTCCAGAATTTATTTTTTAAAAATAATTTCTATATCTTTATTGACATTCTATAGTTGGTAAAAAATCATTCTCTTACTTTTTTAGTTATTTAGATATGGCTTCCTTTAGCTCTTTGAAGATATTTAAAATAGCTGATTTAAAGTCTTTGTCTAGTAAGTTCAATTTCTGGACTTTCTCAGAGACAGTTTCTACTGCATGCTTATTTTCCTGTGTATGAGGCATACTTTCTTCGCACATCTTGTAATATTTTGTTGAAAGCGGAAAATGTTAAGTAATATAATGTGGCACCACTCAAAATCAGATTCCTCTCCTCCCCCAGTGTTTGTTTTTGTTGTTGGTTGTTGTTGTTGTTGCTACTTGTTTGCTTAGTAATTTTCCTGAGCTAATTCTGTAAGGTCTGTATTCTTTGTTATTTGTGGTCATTAAAGTCTTTACTCAGTTTTCTCATTGATCAGCTAGTTATTAGACAGAGATTTTCTTAAATGCTCAGAGCCAAGTAGTCTCCCAGCATTTGCTGAAGGATTTGATGTGCATTTTGGAATATGCCTTCAGTGCTCAAGCAGTTTATAACTCTGCCTTAGTCTTCACTTCCTGCTTGTGTAGATCCTTAAGGATAGCTAGAGGTGAGAGTTTAGGGCCTTCTGAGATCTTTCCTGAGAATGTACACAGCCCCAGGCATGCATGTGGCCTTCTAGATTCTAGATTGTACAAAATTCACAGGCCCTTATGGCCATCTCATTCCCCCAATTTTTCTTTTTTTTGGTCGTCCTCTTTTTTTCCCCCAACTGTTATTGCTGCCTGAGGCAGCTGTTATGTTAAACAATTGCCACTGATTGTTTTCCACATGCTTCCTGGGGGAAAAGGCTATTTGCACTGAGTAAGCTCTGAGTTGGGCCAAATAAAGAAAGCTCTATGAATGGGTATTTTTAGAGAACTACTAGACAGGTTAAATAATTACAATTCTCTGGAAGTGGTACTTTTGGTGTATTCCAACCCCATTCTTTCCCTTCCAGTAGCTGCTGGCTGCTATTTTTTGCTGTGATTGTGGGATTTTTGGTTTTTAAGACTACTGCAGAGCTAAGGAGAGGGGAATGGGAATAGGGAAAGTCCAAACACCACAAATCTCTCTGTTATTCCTGAGATCCAGTGATTTTGTTGAATAAATGCCCCTCACATTGTTGTAAACCTTCGGTTAATTTTGAGAGTTCTGAAAAAGTTGATTTTGACAACTATTGCCAGTATTCTTGTTGCTTTTATGGAGGAATGGCCTTTTCAGAGGTTCTATTCCACCATTCCGTATTCCATTCCAATATTCTTTATCCTAATCCTATATAACTTTAATAATCAGGACATTTTCATATAAAAGACATCTGAATTGAGATGATGAGGATAATCTGGTTGTGATATCTGTCACCCTGTTAGTCTTCAGGATTGATTTGGCTGGCTTGAAAGTGACCTGTTCTCATCACTTCATGTACATTCTTCCTGAAGTTTTGCCCTTAGCTAAAGAGGATTACCTATTTAGATAATAGAGGACCATTCTTTATTCAAGGTATCTGGATTATAATCTTATCCACCAAGGTACATAATTATATAGTTTTCTGAGAAGTGGTCTATTTTAGGCAGTAGCTACTTTGCACTAAATTAAGCCTATTTGACATAGATGGGCCATTTTCACCTTAGCAGGACTTGGGTATATTCGAATATGTACTTGGGAAGGAAGTTTATGTTGATAAGTTAATTATAAATTATTTGCATAATGATCTTAAAAGTTAAAGCTTTTACAAAATAAATGTTACTAAAATGCTGGGATAGAGTTATACATTTTTTATATTAAAATAAGATTCATGATGAATTATTCTCCCAGTGTATGTAGAATGTCACAAATTTGTAGGTAGACAAAGGTTGAGCTTATCTTTTGAATTATTTGTGAAAAATGTTTTTCTGACTAAATGAGGATTTTCAGTAAAACTTCAAGGGGAATGGCTATGCAATTTAAAAGGTCAAACTCCTAATCATCAGAATTATTTAATGTTTTACAAATATTTTTCCCAGTATAGTGGTCTTAAATTTTCGAAGTACTCTTACGTACTTTGGTTTTAGTTTCACCAGAATACTTTGAGGTTGGCTGCGTTGAGGTCGTATTTTGGGATGAGGAAATTTGTTCAGGTGATGTACACAGTGTTGAATAACATGCCTGCAACCACACAGTGCATTTGTGATAGCCCCTTCCTCCTCATCTAGTGATTTTTCTACTTCATCAGACCATTCTTCAATTAATTGCTTTATTAAATGGTATAGATGAAAGAACACAGGATTTGGAAACTGATCTATCACTTCATGATTGTATATTCTTGGGCAAGTTATTTAACTTTTTCGAACTTTATTACCTCAATTCTAAAATGACATGAAATTATAATAAACTTCAAAATGTTGCTATGATAATTAAATAAGGTAAATTTGTCTGTAAAGACAACTCAAACTCTAAATGGCTAGCCAAATGCTAGCAATTATTTTCCTCTTGAAAATATTCACAGTATACTACTTTGTTATTTTATTTTTTGTACATCATTTATAGTATTAATAAACCTATAAAACAATCAGTAGCATTCTCTAATCCAAACTGCTGCCTACACTAATGTGAATTAATAAGGCTTGATAACAGAATTGTAATAGAATTATTTTGAATATTTTAATAGTGTGTCATAAAAATTAAAATAATTTCAGATTCACCTGCAAATTGCTAGATTAACTGTAGGTAAAAGAAGACCTTAGCTGGGTTGAGGCTGGGATAGGGTTGAAGGAGGGTTGTCCTTAGCTTGGCTTGATGTGTTTAAGGCATTGTGCCAGCTGCTACTCACAGATACAGATTAAGAGGGCCAGACTAGGATTCTTACCATGGAGACTGCATTGATTTCTCTAAGGAACATTTCCTCCAGCTATTTAGAAGTTCTAACCAGGTGCATTAAGAATTCAATCACTGCCTTTGTTAGTTAATCCACTAATTTGTTATTCAGCAGACATTTATCAGGCATCTATTGAGCCAGGCAAAGTGCTTGTGGTCCTTAGCGTTAATTCTATATGCTGGACCACCTAATAGGATCCTAGGCTAGGTAGATACACACTACATATTTCTGATTATTTTTGTGACTTTCCACTACTTAAAAAAAATATGCTGTTTGCATGGCATCTTGTCTTATGTGTGAAGTCATAAAAGTCCCCAGAAAAAGTTTTACAGAGCATCTGCTTTATGAAATGAACATTTTCATATTTTAGGGGATGTGATTTGGCTCACAACATATATTAATTCAAGTGAAATGCGTTGTGTAATAACACTGTGTGTCATAAGTTATAACCACAAGTATCCTGTCAGGTAGGTGGCATTGCCCAGTTTTATATAAGAGGAACTGAGCTCAGAGAAGCTATGGAACTTGCTCACGGTTAGACAGCTGGTGAGTAGCAGAAGCATGATATGAGCCTACCTATCTCTGAGACCAGTAGATGTAGTCTACCACTGTATCGTCTATCTTTCTCACACCAACTGTGTTTTAAACACTTTGTTCAGTGATAATCATGAACACATTAGATTTTTATAAAATTTGAGTAATACCTGCTTGATAAAGTAGTTTTATGGTACTAAGTATGGTGAAGCATTGTTAAAGTTATGTTGAATTAGGTTTTGCTTCATAATTCTTCTCTTTAAGGCAGAGATTTATTAAAATATCTCTGTATCAATCTGTATAAGAAACAGACTCATTGACAAACTTAAGGATTGAACGTTTAGAGGAAATATTGTAAATGCTGGCTAAATAATTGGTTTGGAAGAGTTCATGTTTACATTCTCACCTGAATGCTTCTTTATTATTTCACAAAAGCACTCAGTGAATATTATCTTCAACTGGTTTAATGTGATTTTTACTTTTCATATCAGTTTTCAATATGGCTACATTGCTTTAACTAATTTTAAAAGATCATTGTAGTTGCTTGTTCATTTATTCAACAAGTAGTTAATTAGCAACTACTATATGCTGGACACCACTTTGAGCAGCATGAATACAGTGGAACAAAGCAAATCTTGGTTACGCAATTCACATTCTAATGGGGGAAACAGCCAAGATGTCTGATAAATGATTATTTTAATGTCCAGTAGTGATAAGTGCTATGAAGAAAAATAAAATAGTATAAGGGAAGAGAGAGTGATGGTCCATGGCAGCAGCATATGAGCAGAGAACTGTTAAGTGAGGGAACAAGCCCTGTGACTATCTGGAGGTGCAGCATTCCAGGTAAAGGGGACAGGAAGCACAAAGGACTGGGAGAACTGGCTTGACCTGTTAAGGAAGAGCAAGGAGGCCATTGAGGATGGAGCTCAGTGAGAGGAAGAGAAGTACTTTCTGCAATCAGAGAGGTAGGCGGGCCCAGATCAAGTGGGGCCTTCTAGGCCGTGACAGAGACTTTGTATTTCGTTCAAAGTGTGATGAGCAGCCGCTGGAACATTTTGCGTGTAGAGAGACAAGATCTGATTTATGTTTTCATAGATCAGTCTGGCTGCTGTGAGAAGAAATGACTAAAAGAGGGGCATGAGTATAAACAAGGAGATCAGTTGGATTACTCCTTCAAAGAGGTCCAGTGGGGAGAGGGATGATGTGGCTTAGAATAAGAGAGTAATGGTGCAGAGGGAAGAAGCTGTCAGACTCAAGATATATTTTGAAAGTAGAGCTGATAGTTTACTGATGACTTGCTGTGAGTAAAAGAAAGGAGTCAAAGTTGACTCCAAGGGTTTTAATGGTGATGCCATTTACTGGGATTGGGAATATTAGGAGAGAAACATGGTTGGGGGAATCAAGTGTTCCCTTTTGGACATATAAAATTTGAGATGTTTATTAGTCACCTAAGTAGTGGTGTTAGAGACTGGAATTCAAGGGAGAGTTTTAAGCTGGAGTTATGAATCTGGGAGATATCAGCCTAGAGGTGGTGTACTGATTGCTGACCTTGATAAGAAGGGTTTGGTAGGAAAGTCTCCTAGGAGAAGGTTCAAAGGAGACTTGGATGTGAGGAAGTGGAGACAGAATACAGACAGCTTTCTCAGGATTCACAGTAGAGGGAAGCAGAAAAATGGGACACTAGTTGTTTAAGATCAGAGAACGTTTTTGAAGGATGGGCGATATTCATACCATGTTTGTGTGTTGATGAGAATGGACCAGAAGAGAGAGAAAATTGTTAAAGAAGAATAGAGATGGGATAAATATAGGAGAAGCAGGATAAAGACAGGATAAATATATGAGAAAAATCCTTGATTAAGGGGAGTGGGAATGTTACATGGGGCACCTGTGGGAGTCCTTGCAATAGATAGAAGCGAATTAGATTGTTCTCCATTTTAAGAGTACAAAAGGCAGAGGATATGGATACAGAAGAGGTTAGCTGGTTAGATTGATTGGTGGAGAGATAGCTTTCAACATATTGAGTTTATTTATGATGGTGTAATATCCACCTATCCTGATAGGTTCTAATGGTCATATAATAAAGACGCCATGTTTACACTGCTGTTCAACATGACTAGAAGTGACACTAGTATCTTTGTGTTTTATGGATACTGTTATACCCTCACTGAGCAGTTCATCATAAAGAGGCACTCACATTTTCTGTATAAAAGCAGAAGAGTCAGTCCCAGCAGTGGTATTGATTTATTACTTGAGCATGAGTTCATTACCCATGAAGACTCTCACTGTGCCTTTTATCTTCTAGGCACAGCAGTATTTTAGCATTACCCATTAAGCTTGTTGTCTACAATAGAGGGGTGTTTAAAAGCCTCACTAGGGAGGCAAATGTGTCTGGAAATTCCTTTCATGGTGATTTATTTCACAGCAAACAAATTTCATTTCTAAATCTAGCATGACCAGAGGTCTTCCGGAAGTATAAAAAACACTCCAAGAGGAGTGTTAGACCTCTGGTTGGGAAAAAGGGCACCATTTTCTCTTGAGATGAAATCTGTGAATTGGTGAGAATTTACCAGGAGGCTGGAGGCAGACTTCCTTATTTGTTTTGTGGAGGTGTGTCCAACCTACCTCCTCAAGGTTTTGCCTTTCCACAAGTCTCCATATTCAATCTGGAAAAAGTTAGTTCATATGTCATGTAAGCTGATGCTCATTGACCTTTGGCAACACTTAGCAGTTGCCAAAGCACTTTACTTTTCTATCTGGTCATGGAGGTGCTGGAGGTGCTGTTAAGTTAAACAGAAGCTTCAAGCATCCAGGCGTTAAGTCAGCATTCAGAATATGATGAATATGTTTATAAAATGCAAATGTAGGAGCAATCCATGGAGAAAACCTATTTTCCAGTCAGTGTCTCTTTCTCTGCAGCTATTCTTTTTTCCTAATTGGATTCTCGTTTTACCTTGAAATTCTTAGCTTAAATATTTGATCATATTAAAAACAATTAATACAGTTGTCCCTCAGTGCCCCTGGGGGATTGATTCCAAGAGGCCCTGCAGATACCAAAATCCATGGATGTTCAAGTTCCTTATATAAAATGGCATAATGCAATGAATACAGTTCACGCTCCTCACCTGCAGGTTTTGCATCAGCAGATACGGAGGGTCGACTGTAGATATTAAGTAATTAAATCAAGAGTGCAAATCCTACCTGATATTAATTGAATCAATTAATATTTGTGAAGCTATCTGATTCTTTAAGAAGAAATAACCTAGTGTGTTTACTCATACAAGGCATGTTTTGACTTCTTAAGGGATATGTTTTTGAGCTTATTTTTAGCATGAGTGAGACTCTTAAAATCAATTAGTTTTGGTTTTTTTTCAAATGGTGGAAATGCTAGGAACAAAGGCTAAAACCAAAATATTTCTGGTCTTTGAAAAAGTTGTTTTACATTCTTTCTGTTCAATCAATCATTCTTTTAAATTAAACATCTACTATGTACTAAGCTTGAACAAGGAATACATTAGATATCTGCTCTAAAGAAAGCAGGGACCACAGATATACATGACCTTACAATCCTGTGTGATCAGAACTTTGATAGGAGGTGTATGGAATATATCATCATAATATTATACTCTGAAGTCTGAGAATTACAGATGCATATTTAAAATTCATATTGCTATTTTACATTTGTACTTGAATTTCAAGAGTTTCATGTGTATACAATTCGAATAAGTTTGTTAAATCTTATGTTAGAAATCAGCCTCTTTGCAAAGAGAGTAGTTCGTCTGAAGATTGATTAATAGGCTTGCCCAAGTGTAGAGAAGAACTTCCATTTGAGCTTTAAAAAGTATGTTGAGTCTTAGAATTATATTTAAGATTATATCTAGATTTATATGTCATATATAAATCACATCTAGATTTATGTATGTCATATAAAGTATGTTGAATCTTAGAATTGGAAACATGACAACAAAAAAATTCATCTTAATAGGCTTTAAAAAGAATTTTTTAAAAAGTGTGTACTTCTTGATATGCTATTTTTGTTGGGAAAAATAAAATAACCTTGATTATGAAATTCACTGTGAAAGAGAGAAAGAGTATAGATTTAGGACTTGAATATGGATATAAATAAATAAATAAATTTAATTCTTTTAAAAAACAGGAATAAAAGAGAAAAACGTGAAGACGTTGGTAACAGTGAATGTTCTATTAAAATGGAACTTGTTATTGTCATCAAGATTGTATCAGTACGAAAGGCCACTAAGATGTGGATTACTAAAACTGATACGTTCATTCCTTTTGCCACTGGGGGTCACTGTAAAGACGTTGCTTGAACAAGTCTAAAATTTACTTTTGTGGCGTTTGAATGTAGAAATTTAAATGTGAAAAAGAAACACTATTTATTAGAAAGACTAAAAATATATATAAGAAAGAAATAAGACATATTCTCTTGTTCCCTAAATTGCATATTACTGATCTGAATCTTAAGACTTCTGTTTATATTGATATATGTATAAGTGTTGCATTGCTATTCAAAGTGGAAGTGTTTAAAGTTACTTTAGCATTATAGAATAATTGTATTCTCATGTGTTTCTTGTTTCAAAATTCAAAGATATTTAAAACACAAGTGATAGTTACCTATGCAATTAAATCTTACTCCTGAATTCTGATATGACCATAAGCTTCTAACATTCCCATTAACGTAGATAGAAACATATTCTATAATCCTTCTCCAGAATATCTGTACAAACCAAATCTATATATTTATTTCGTTGACATTATAAATAAAAATATCATTAAAACAAAACAAAACTCTTCTAAATTTCTATAAGACCCTCATTTTCCATGGCTTTCAGAATCTCTCTCTCCTTCCCTCCAGCTCTATCTTCCTTTCCTTTTTCTTCTCTCTGTTCTTCATCTAACATTTCTTGAGTGCTTGTTATGATCCTTGAATAGAAGGAGAATTATTTCTTCCACTGAGACGAGAGTGAAGTAGGAAATTTAGTACATGCAGATAGAGGTTCATCTGTAGATATCTGGAGAGGCATTTGAAGAATTTATTGACTATTGACATAGGTTTTTTTCTCTTAAGTAAGAAGCAAGGCTATAGGCTGAGAAGGAACTGGGAGTCAGGGTGAGGGTGGGGGGACAGTAAGGAGGATAGGAGAGAAGGGAGTTGTGTAAGATGTTTGAGGAGAAAAGTATTTTGGACAGCCACTGTGGGGAAAGAGAGAAGGAGAAAGTGGGCAACACTGAAGGACTCCATTGAGGCCAGAGCCATCTGCACCAAGGGTTCAGGATTTTATGATTCCCAGGAACACTCAGCAGCGAAGGATTTTGAGAGGAAAATACTTGGATTGCTTTTGGGTCAGAATTCTGTGGGATCCATTGGATGGAAGGCAAAAGAGTTGAGGATATTGGAAAAATAATAGTTAGAAAGATGAACTGTGAAATCCTTGGAGGAAGGGAAGAAAGGGAAGCCAAAAGGGACCCATAAGTTTTGGGGAAAATGGGATGGTTCAGGGATGAGGTTCCAGATAAGACTGAAGAATATCAATGCATTATTCATAGTAGGTGAGTAAAGGAATTGGAAGAATAGGAGTTTGTGGTTAGAGACTAGAATATTAGAGTTTATAATTTACAGTTGGAACAAGTTCAGATAATAAATGTCCAGGATGTGGTCATGGGAGGAAATTGCTAAAATGACATGCAGGTGAAAATCATTGAATAGAAGAGCTCAAGAAACTAAATACATGAAGAGAAATGAATACATCGTCCTCACATACACTGATGCTGCGTGGATAATGGTGGAACTAAGGGTGGTGAAGAAGACCCTGATGCTGAAACCTGCAATAAAGAGGGTGTGTCTGTGTGTGTGTGTTTGTGTCTGAGTGTTGAAGATGGGTGTCTGGGTATTTGGTAGATGACGGCAACAAGGAGGAACAGAAGGTGCTATAACCAGATGGTGTAAGGCTCCAAAGCAATATTTTATATGAAGGTGGAAGATTTTGGTTTGGAACAGAACTGAGGAGTAAGAACATTAACCTTCATTCTCTTTTCTTCCACCAGAGGGGCATGAAGGAAAGAACTAGATGAAGGCAAGGAGGTGAGAGCTATTGTTTAGACCAGAGCATGAGTGTGTTGGGAGTAATATGGTGACAATAAAGACAGTTCCAGGTGGCGTAGTGCAAAGGATTGGCAGAAAGGCAGCAAGGAGAGGAAGCGGGAAGCATGTTGAAATGAAAGTACAAGCTTTTCTGCTGAAATAACCAGGAAACATTCTAAAGAAATGTTGCCTTAATAAAGAAAGTACACTAATAAAAGCATAAGACATACAAAAATTACATTTTAAAACAGTACAGCCTAGTGGTTAATAGCACAAACTCTGGAGCCACACTGCCTGGGCTTGAATCCTGGCTCTACCACTTACTAGCTGTGTGATCTTGGGCAAATTTCTTAATCTTTACATACCTCAGTTTCCTCATCTGTAAAATGGGGATAATAATACTACCTTCCTTATAAGATTGTTATGAAATTAAATGAGTTAATATCTGCATAGTATTTAGAAAAGTGCCTGACACTTAATAAGCTCCGTAAAAGTACTACATAAAATTAACATACTTCGTTGGTTAGAAAGTAGGTTTGTGGCTGTTGAGTTTCAGACTAACAAAGTTATTTTTCCTGCAGGAATTTCTGTGATAAAAGCCAATAGTTGCTGTATTTTCAGGAAGTTTATAGCTGTTAAACTGAAGTCTTACTCAGCAAAGTTAACCCTTGCTTTCTACTTCCTTCTTGCTTGTCTCTTCTTAGGGTTGCCAACATTATCACTTGTCTAATGCTCCTTACACAGTCATGTGTTGTCACATTTATAACCCATGATGATGCACAAAGCCAGAGCCAGTTGGATTACCTATACAGTTGTGTGCATGGGGTGTGTGTGTGTGAAACAGTTTCTGGTGATGGTGCCTATAGTGATCTATATAATGCAAATCATGTTCCCTATTTAGTAGGTCCCAGTGGAGCTGATGGACTTAATAGAAACTTTTGCTGTAGGAGAAATTCCTGTTCAGATGAAGGACAGATGACCTGAGAAGCTTGGATTCGATTTGGGAGTGAAGGATGACATTAAAAGAGATCTGGTGCTATCAACTAGTTCCAAGTTAACCAACTGGAACTTCAGTTAAAAGTGTTTCCACGCTATTGCCAACAGAGTCCCAATGGTGTTCTGAACCAGACCATTTTGTAGTCAGCAGTCTGAGCTGTCTGTTCAGGATTTCAAATAGTTTGCTGAGGGCTATGAGTGGAGCATTATTAGTTACTGTCTGCAGTTAAAACCCCTGTATGAGAAAGGTAAGAGTGGGAAATATATAACAGTCCCAGGTCTACGACAGTGATGGAATCCTACTGGGCAGGCATTGTGAAGACTTCCTAGCCTGGCAGTGAAAGAAGTTTACTGATTAAATCCTAAGTGTACTTTCTGGGAGGAACTCCCTTGTCCGCTGTCCATTGTTCTCCCAGGGCTCCACCTTCTGGGAGTTTCTTCCTTGTCCATTATCCTCTAAGACATATCTGAAGTGGAAATGAGGGATTATAACCTTCTCGGGAGATGCATAGCTTTCACAGCCTGTTGTCTACTTGTAAAAACTTGGGGTCATAAAGGTTTTAAGACTCAAACTATCAAAGGCTTTTTCAGGGCAGGCTTTTTGTTTCTTTGGGAATACAATTTCTTAAAAAACTCATTAAGCCTTAACTATCTGCTTCTAGTTAATTCCATGTACAAACAACTACACCAAAAGCTTTTACCTAGACCTAGATCTTAAATCTGTTTTTTTGTTTCCTTGCCACCAATACTCTTTCCCCACCCGTCTTTTCTCTCTTTCAACTTATTACGGTTATCTTCAGGCTACCTGAGACTATTGGCTTGGGTAGGGAGGTATGTATTTTAAGTGTAAAGTCTGATGAGTTTTGATGAACATATACACTCATGCAACTACCGTTACAACCAAGATAAAGAACATTTCCATCACCTATAAAAGCTCCCTTGTGTTCCTTTCTAGTCAATCCCACCCTGGTCCCCTAGTCCTGGCACCAGGAAACCACTGATCTGCTTTTTGTCACCATCTGTTATATTTGTCTTTAGAGTTCTATGTAAAATAGAATCATCCAGTAAGTACTCTTGGTGCCTGGGTACTTCTGCTCAGCATAATGTTTTTGAGATTCATCCATGCTGCTGCATGTTTTGGTTCATTCTTTTAAATTGGTGAATAGTATTTCACTGTGTGGCTATGCCACATTTTGTTGATTCATTTACCTGTTGATGGAACTTTAGTTTTCTCCAGTTTTGGGTGATAACAGATAAAGCTGCCATAAATATTTATGTACAAGTTTTATATGTTTTCATTTCACTTGGAAAAATAAGAGTGGAATTGCTGGACTATTCACAATAGCCAAGACATGGAAACAACCTAAATGTCCATCGACAGCTGAATGCATAAAGAAGACGTGGTACATATATGCAATGGAACACTACTCAGCCATAAAAAGAATGAAATAATGCCATTTACAGCAACATGGATGGACCTAGAGATTATCATACTAAGTGAAGTAAGTCAGAAAGAGAAAGACAAATACCATATAATATCACTTATATGTGGAATCTAAAATATGACACAAATGAACCTACCTACAAAACAGAAACAGACTTACGGACATAACAGACTTGTGGTTGCCAAGGGGGAGGGGGTTGAGGGAAGGGTGGAGTGGGAGGTTGGGGTTAGCAGATGTAAGCTATTATATATAGAATGGATGAACAACAAGGTCCTACTGTAGAGCACAGGGAACTATATTCAATATCCTGTGATAAACCATGATGGAAAAGAATATTAAAAAGGAATGTATACATATATATAACTGAATCACTTTGCTGTACAGCAGAAATTAACACAACATTGTAAATCAATTATACTTCAATTAAAAAAAAAAGTGGAATTGCTGGGTAAGTGTACGTTTAATATTTTTAAGAAACCACTACAAATTTTATTCCCAGCGCCAATACGTGAGTGTTTCAGTTGCTCCACGTGCTCACCAACACTTGGTATTATTAGTTCTATTTTAATTGTAGTCATTGTAATGTCTGTGTAGTGGTATTGATTTGCATTTCCCTTATGACTCATGGTGCTGAGCACCATTTCATGTCCTAATAGGCCATTTGTAAATTTTCTTTTGTGAAGTGTCTGCCTATTTTAAACTGTCTTCTTAGTATTAAGTTCTGAAGCTTAAGAAAAATGCTGATGCAAATATTTTATTATGTAATGTAAATATTTTCTCTCAGTCTATATCCTTTCTATATCTTTTAAAGAGCAAGTTTTAATTTTGATGATGTATAATTTTAATTTTTAAAATATGATCCACATTTTTTTATCCTCTCTAAGAAATCTTTGCCTAATCCAAGTGTGCAAAGATTTTTGTCCTATGTTTTCTTCTAGAAGTTTTGTAGTTTCAGGTTTTTTTTTTTTTTAATTTTTATTACTATTCAGAAAAGCTTAATCTAAATGAGGCACCAATTAACTTTTGACCCAGTAAGAAAAGATGCAATAAAAAAATAGTAAAACTAGGACAAAATCAAATACACGAAGCACTTACATACATAAGTAACATTGAAAAGCAAGCTAATTGTAAAATGTCTCAATATTCTACTATTACATTATAAAGTCACAACTAATATAAATCTAAAAAATGTAGCTGGATCATTTTTCTTTTTTTTTAAAATTTTTGAATTTTATTTATTTTTTTATACAGCAGGTTCTTATTAGTCATCAATTTTATACACATCAGTGTATACATGTCAATCCCAATCACCCAATTCAGCACACCACCATCCCCACCCCACCGCAGTTTTCCCTGCTTGGTGTCCATATGTTTGTTCTCTACATCTGAGTCTCAATTTCTGCCCTGCAAACCGGTTCATCTGTACCATTTTTCTAGTTTCCACATATATGCGTTAATATACGATACTTGTTATTCTCTTTCTGACTTACTTCACGCTGTATGACAGTCTCTAAATCCACCCACGTCTCAACAAATGACCCAATTTCATTCCTTTTTATGGCTGAGTAATATTCCATTGTATATATGTACCATGCCTTCTTTATCCATTCGTCTGTCAATGGGCATTTAGGTTGCTTCCATGACCTGGCTATTGTAAATGGTGCTGCAATGAGCATTAAGGTGCATGACTCTTTTTGAATTACGGTTTTCTCTGGGTATATGCCCAGTAGTGGGATTGCTGGATCATATGGTAATTCTATTTTTAGTTTTTTAAGGAACCTCCATACTGTTCTCCGTAGTGGCTGTATCAATTTACATTCCCACCAACAGTGCAAGAGGGTTCCCTTTTCTCCACACCCTCTCCAGCATTTGTTGTTTGTAGATTTTCTGATAATGCCCATTCTAACTAGTGTGAGGTGATACCTCATTGTAGTTTTGATTTGCATTTCTCTAACAATTAGTGATGTTGAGCAGCTTTTCATGTGCTTCTTGGCCATCTGTGTGTCTTCTTTGGAGAAATGTCTATTTAGGTCTTCTGCCCATTTTTGGATTGGGTTGTTTATTTTTTTAATATTGAGCTGCATGAGCTGTTTATATATTTTGGAGATTAATCCTTTGTCTGTTGATTCATTTGCAAATATTTTCTCCCATTCTGAGGGTTGCCTTTTCGTCTTGTTTATGGTTTCCTTTGCTGTGCAAAAGCTTTTACGTTTCATTAGGTCCCATTTGTTTATTTTTGTTTTTATTTCCATTACTCTAGGAGGTGGATCAAAAAGATCTTGCCGTGATTTAGGTAAAAGAGTGTTCTTCCTATGTTTTCCTCTAAGAGTTTTATAGTGTCCGGTCTTACATTTAGGTCTCTAATCCATTTTGAGTTTATTTTTGTGTATGGTGTTAGAGAGTGTTCTAATTTCATTCTTTTACATGTAGCTGTCCAGTTTTCCCAGCACCACTTATTGAAGAGACTGTCTTTTCTCCATTGTATATCTTTGCCTCCTTTGTCATAGATTAGTTGACCATCGGTGTGTGGGTTTCTCTCTGGGCTTTCTATCTTGTTCCATTGATCTATGTTTCTGTTTTTGTGCCAGTACCATATTGTATTGATTACTGTGGCTTTGTAGTATAGTCTGAAGTCAGGGAGTCTGATTCCTCCAGCTCCGTTTTTTTCCCTCAAGACTGCTTTGGCTATTCGGGGTCTTTTGTTTCTCCATACAAATTTTAAGATTTTTTGTTCTAGTTCTGTAAAAAATGGCATTGGTAATTTGATAGGGATTGCATTGAATCTGTAGATTGCTTTGGGTAGTATAGTCATTTTCACAATATTGATTCTTCCAATCCAAGGACATGGTATATCTCTCCATCTGTTGGTATCATCTTTAATTTCTTTCATCAGTGTCTTATACTTTTCTGCATGCAGGTCTTTTGTCTCCCTAGGTAGGTTTATTCCTAGGTATTTTATTCTTTTTGTTGCAATGGTAAATGAGAGTGTTTCCTTAATTTCTCTTTCAGATTTTCATCATTAGTGTATTGGAAGGCAAGAGATTTCTGTGCATTAATTTTGTATCCTGCAACTTTACCAGATTCATTGATTAGCTCTAGTAGTTTTCAGGTGGCATCTTTAGGATTCTCTATGTATAATATCATGTCATCTGCAAACAGTGAGAGTTTTACTTCTTCTTTTCCAATTTGTATTCCTTTTATTTCTTTTTCTTCTCTGATTGCCGTGGGTAGGACTTCCAAAGCTGTGTTGAATAATAGTGGCAAGAGTGGACATTCTTGTCTTGTTCCTGATCTTAGAGGAAATTCTTTCAATTTTTCACCATTGAGAATGATGTTTGCTTTGCATTTGTCGTATATGGCCTTTATTATGTTGAGGTAGGTTCCCTCTATGCCCACTTTCTGGAGAGTTTTTATCATAAATGGGTGTTGAATTTTGTCAAAAGCTTTTCCTGCATCTGTTGAGATGATCATATGGTTTTTATTCTTCAATTTGTTAATATGGTGTATCACATTGATTGATTTGCGTATATTGAAGAATTCTTACATCCCTGGGATAAATCCCACTTGATCACGGTGTATGATCCTTTTAATGTGTTGTTGGATTCTGTTTGCTAGTATTTTGTTGAGGATTTTTGCATCTATATTTATCAGTGATATTGGTCTGTAATTTTCTTTTTTTGTAGTATCTTTGTCTGGTTTTGGTATCAGGGTGATGGTGGCCTCATAGAATGAGTTTGGGAGTGTTCCTTCCTCTGCAAGTTTTTGGAAGATTTTGAGAAGGATGGGTGTTAGCTCTTCTCTAAATGTTTGATGGAATTCACCTGTGAAGCCATCTGGTTCTGGACTTTTGTTTGTTGGAAGGTTTTTTTTTTTTTTAAATTTTATTTATTTATTTATTTATTTATGGCTGTGCTGTGTTGGGTCTTCGTTTCTGTGCGAGGGCTTTCTCTAGTTGCGGCGAGCGGGGGCCACTCTTCATCGCGGTGCGCGGGCCTCTCACTATCGTGGCCTCTCTTGTTGCGGAGCACAGGCTCCAGACGCACAGGCTCAGTAGTTGTGGCTCACGGGCCCAGTCGCTCCATGGCATGTGGGATCTTCCCAGACCAGGGCTCAAACCCGTGTCCCCTGCATTGGAAGGCAGATTCTCAACCACTGCGCCACCAGGGAAGCCCTGTTGGAAGGTTTTTAATCAGTTTCCGTTGCATTACTTGTGGTTAGTCTGTTCATATTTTCTATTTCTTCCTGGTTCAGTCTTGGAAGGTTATACCTTTCTAAGAATTTTTCCATTTTTTCCAGGTTGTCCATTTTATTGGCATAGAGGTGCTTGTAGTCTCTTAGGATGCTTTGTATTTTTGTGGTGTCTGTTGTAACTTCTCCTTTTTCATTTCTAATTGTATTGATTTGAGTCCTCTCCCTCTTTTTCTTGATGAGTCTGGCTAATGGCTTATCAATTTTTTTTTAACATCTTTATTGGAGTATAATTGCTTTACAATGGTGTGTTAGTTTCTGCTTTATAACAAAGTGAATCAGTTATACATATACATATGTCCCCATATCTCTTCCCTCTTGCATCTCCCTCCCTCCCACGCTCCCTATCCCACCCCTCTAGGTGGTCACAAAGCACCGAGCTGATCTCCCTGTGCTATGCGGCTGCTTCCCACTATCTAGCTATTTTACGTTTGGTAGAGTATATATGTCCATGCCACTCTCTCACTTTGTCCCAGCTTACCGTTCCCCCTCCCTGTATCCTCAACTCCATTCTCTAGTAGGTATTCATCTTTATCCCCATCTTGCCCCTAGGTTCTTCATGACCTGGCTTATCAATTTTGTTTATCTTCTCAAAAAACCAGCTTTTAGTTTTATTGATCTTTGCTATTGTTTTCTTTGTTTCTATTTTATTTATTTCTGCTTTGATCTTTATGATTTCTTTCCTTCTGCTAACTTTGGGTTTGTTTGTTCTGCTTTCTCTGTTTCCTTTAGGTGTAAGGTTATATTATTTATTTGAGATTTTTCTTGTTTCCTGAGGTAGGGTTTTATAACTATAAACTTCCCTCTTAGAACTGCTTTTGCTGCATCCCATAGGTTTTGGATCATCGTGTTTTCATTGTCATTTGTTACTCTAGGTATTTTTTGATTTCCTCTTTGATTTTTTCAGCAATCTCTTGGTTATTTAGTAACGTATTGTTTAGCCTCCATGTGTTTGTGTTTTGTTTTGTTTTTCCCTGTAATTCATTTCTAATCTCATAGCGTTGTGGCCAGAAAAGATGCTTGATATGATTTCAATTTTCTTAAATTTACTGAGGCTTGATTTGTGACCCAAGATGTGATCTATCCTGGAGAATATTCCGTGTGCACTTGAAAGAAAGTGTAATCTGCTGTTTTTGGATAGAATGTTCTATAAATATCAATTAAATCTATCTGGCCTATTGTGTCATTTAAAGCTTCTGTTTCCTTATTTATTTTCATTTTGAATGATCTGTCCATTGGTGTAAGTGAGGTGTTAAAGTCCCCCACTATGATTGTGTTACTGTCAATTTCCTCTTTTATAGCTGTTAGCAGTTGCCTTATGTACTGAGGTGCTCCTATGTTGGGTGCATATATATTTATAATTGTTATATCTTCTTCTTGGATTGATCCCTTGATCATTACGTAGTGTCCCTCCTTGTCTCTTGTAACATTCTTTATTTTAAAGTCTATTTTATCTGATATGAGTTTTGCTGCTCCAGCTTTCTTTTGATTTCCATTTGCATGCAATATCTTTTTCCATCCCCTCACTTTCAGTCTGTATGTGTCCCTAGGTCTGAAGTGGGTCTCTTGTAGACAGCATATATATGGGTCTTGTTTTTGTATCCATTCAGCAAGCCTGTGTCTTTTGGTTGGAGCATTTAACCCATTCACGTTTATGGTAATTATCGATATGTTTGTTCCCATGACCATTTTCTTAATTGTCTTGGGTTTGTTTTTGTAGGTCCTTTTCTTCTCTTGTGTTTCCCACTTAGAGAATTTCCTTTAGCATTTGTTGTAGAGCTGGTTTGGTGGTGCTGAATTCTCTTAGCTTTTGCTTGTCTGTAAAGCTTTTGATTTCTCCCTCGAATCTGAATGAGATCCTTGCCGGGTAGAGTAATCTTGGTAGTTTTAGGTTTTAATTTTAGTCTGTGATCCTTTTTTTGTGCGTGCGAAGATCATGTAAAGTAATGGAGGGTCAGAGTTCATTATTTCCCATGTGGATATGCAATTGTTCCTGCACCATTTATATTGGACAGGCTTTCCTTTCTCCACTGATTTTCATTGGCATCTTTGTCATAAATCCAGTTGCTTGTGTGTGTAATCTATAACACTGACTCTGTTCTGTCCCATCGATTTATTATGTCTATCCCTGTGCCGGTACTACACTATCTTATTTACTGTAGCTTTATAATAAGGCTTGAGATCAGATAATGCACGTTTTATTCATCATTGCTTTGGTTATAATAGGTACTTAGTCTTTTCATTTGAATTTTTTAATCAGCTTGTCAGTTTCTACAAAAAAAATTGGGAGTTTGTTTGGTATAACATTAAATCTAAGAGCTTGTGCTGTCTAATATGCTAGCCATACATGTGGCTATTAAAATTAAAGTTAAAATTAATTAAAACAAAATGAAATAAATTAATTTCTCAGTCACACCTCATTTTCAGTGCTCAATAATCACAAGTTGCTAATGGCCTCTGTTTTGGAAAGCTCACGTATAAGACATTTCCATTACTGCAAGATGTTCTATTGAATAATGCTGCTTTAGATCAATTTGCAGAGAACTGACTTAATAGTATTGAATGCCTCAGACAACGAACATGGCTCCCCCCCCCCCCCATTTATTTAGGTCTTCTCTGCAGTGTATTATAGTTTTCAGCATACATGTCTTGCATATATTTCATCAAACTTGTCCTTATGCATTTTATGATTTGGGATGCTTTTGTAAATATTATTAAGAATTTTTTTGTTTTCCAATTTTTTTATTGGCAGTATACAGATGTGTACAATTTATTTTTGTATTTTGACCTTATATTCTGTGATATCAATTAATCCCTTATTTGTTCTGATAGCGTTTTGTAGATTCTTTGAAATATTCTACATATACAATCTTGTTCTCTGTGAATAAAGACAGTTTTACTCTTTTCTTTATAACCTTATGCATTTGAATTATCATTCTTGCTTGGTTTCACTGGCTAGGATCTCCAGTAAAATGTTGAGTTAAAGAGTGAGAGTAGGTAATTTTATTGACCTTTTCAAAGAATCAGCATTTGGTTTAATTGATTTTCTGTATTCTATTTCATTTATTTCTACTCTGTTATTTCCTTACTTCTACTTACTTTGGATTTAATATTCTTTCTCTAGTTTCTTAAGGTTGTAGCTTAGATCATTGCTTTTAAAGCTTTCTTATTTAGTAATAGTAATATTTTAAAGCTATACATTTTCTTCTGAGTACTTAATTAGCTGTGTACTATAAATTTTGATAAGTTGTGTTTTTATTTTATTCAGTTTAAAATATTTTAAACCTTCCCTGTGACTTCCTTTTTGACCCAGTGTACTCTAGAAATATGTTTTAATTTCGTAATATGTTTGCATTTTCCAGATAACTTTCTGATATTAATTTTGCTGTGATTTTTTTAAATAAATTTATTTTTTAAAATTTATTTATTTTTGACTGCATTGGGTCTTTGTTGCTGTGCATGGGCTTTCTCTAGTTGTGGTGAGTGGGGACTGCTCTTCGTTGCAGTGTGTGGGCTTCTCAGTGAGGTGGCTTCTTTTATTGCGGAGCATGGGCTCTAGGTGCACAGGCTTCAGTAGTTGTGGCATGTGGGCTCTAGAGCGCAGCCTCAGTAGTTGTGGCGCACGGGCTTAGTTGCTCTGCGGTATGTGGGATCTTCCCGGACCAAGGATTGAACCAGTGTTCCCTGCATTGGCAGATGGATTCTTAATCACTGGGCCACCAGGGAAGTCCCTGGTATGATTTTATTCCTTGTAAATATTGAGATTTGTTTGTTGGTACCACATATGGTCCATTTTGATGTATGACCAGTGTGCATTTGGAAGGACTGTATTCTAATGTTGTTGAGTATCTTGTTCTATAGATGTCATATAGATATCTGCACATATTCTTATTTGCTTTTTACAGGCATATCTTGAGATATTGCGGATTCAGTTTCAGACCACTGCATAAAACAAATATTGCAATAAAGCAAGTGACACAATTCTTTAGTTTCCCAATGCATATAAGAGTTATGTTTATACTACACTGTAGTCTATTAAGTGTGCAGTAGCATGTCCAAAAATGTATATACCTTAATTTTAAAATTCTTTATTGCTTTATCATTCTAAGTGAAGTAAGTCAGACAGAGAAAGACAAATATCGTATGATATCACTTATATGTGAAATCTAAAATATATGATACAAATGAACTTTTTTACAAAACAGAAACAGACTTACAGACATCGGTAAGCATAAATTTGTTTTCAAAGGGGAAAGGTAGGGGGAGGGATAAATTAGGAGTTTGGGATTAACATATACACACTACTGTATATAAAATAGATAATCAACAAGGGCCTACTGTATAGCACAGGGAACCCTACTCAATATTCTATAATAACCTATATGGAAAAGAATCTGAAAAAGAATGAATATATGTATATGTATAACTGAATCACTTTACTGTACACCTGAAACTAACACATTATAAATCAACTATAATATAAAATAAAAATTAAATTTAAAAAAATACTCCATTGATAAAAATGCTAACCATCATCTGACAACACAGGGTTGCCACAAACCTTTAATTTGCAAAAAGTGCAATATCTGCAAAGTGCAATGAAGCAAAGCACAGTAATACGAGGTATGCCTGTATTTACACATTTTCTTTTATATCCTTGAACAGTTTGGGCATGTTTTTAATAGTTATTTTAATGTTAGCTGTGAATTCCAAGTTTCTAAGTGAGACACAATTGACTGCTTTCCCCCCTGCCCCCTGATTGTGGTCACATTTTCCATCTTTGTGTATCTGGTGATTATTGTTTGAATGCTGGATATTTTGAACTTTACTTTGCTGAGTTCTGAGTTTTACTGTATTATTTTAAAATGTGTTGGACTTTGTTTTAGCAGGTAGTTAAATTACTTGCAAATCCGTTAGGTTTTTTTGAGTCCCCTTTTTAGTTTTTTTTTTTTTAACAACTTTATTGGAGTATAATTACTTTAAAATGGTGTCCTAGTTTCTGCTGTATGACAAAGTGAATCAGCTGTACTTACACATATATACCATATTTCCTCCCTGTTGCATCTCCCTCCCAACAGCCCTATCCCACCCCTCTACGTGGACACAAAGAACCGATCTGATCTCCCTGTGCTATGGGGCTGCTTCGCACTACCTATCTGTTTTACATTTGGTAGTGTATATATGTCCATGCCACTCTCTCATTTCACCAGCTTAACCTTCCCCCTCTCCATGTCCTCAAGTCCATTCTGTACGTCTGTGTCTTTTTTCCTGTCCTGCCCCTAGGTTCTTCATGACTATTTTTTTGTTTGTTTTTTAGATTCCATATATATGTGTTAGAATACGGTATTTGTTTTACTTTTTCTGACTTACTTCACTCTGTATGACAGTCTCTAGGTCCATCCACCTCAATGCAAATAACTCAATTTCATTTCCTTTTATGGCTGAGTAATATTCCATTGTATATATGTGCCACATCTTCTTTATCCATTCATCTGTTGATGGACACTTAGGTTGCTTCCATGTCCTGGCTAGTGTAAATAGAGCTGCAGTGCACATTGTGGTACATGACTGTTTTTGAATTATGGTTTTCTCAGGGTATATGCCCAGTAGCGGGACTGCTGGGTTGTATGGTAGTTCTATTTTTAGTTTTTTAAGGAATCTCCATACTGTTCTCCATAGTAGCTATATCAGTTTACATTCCCACCAACAGTGCAAGAGTGTTCCCTTTTCTCCACACCCTTTCCACCATTTATTGTTTATAAACTTTTTGATGATGCCGATTCTAACCGGTGTGAGGTGATACCACATTGTAGTTTTGATTTGCATTTCTCTAATGATGAGTGATGTTGAGCATCCTTTCATGGGTTTGTTGGCAATTTGTATATCATCTTTGGAGAAATGTTTATTTAGGTCTTTTGCCTATTTTTGGACTGGGTTGTTTGCTTTTTTGATATTGAGCTGCATGAGCTGCTTGTATATTTTGGAGATTAATCCTTTGTCAATTGCTTCATTGGCAAATATTTTCTCCCATTCTGAGGGTTCTCTTTTCATCTTGTTTATGGTTTCCTTTGCTGTGCAGAAGCTTTTAAGTTTCATTAGGTCCCATTTGTTAATTTTTGGTTTTATTTCCATTACTCTAGGAGGTGGATCAAAAAGATCTTGCTGTGATTTGTGTCAAAGAGTGTTCTTCCTATGTTTTCCTCTAAGGGTTTGATAATGTCTGGCCTTACATTTAGGTCTTTAATCCATTTTGAGTTTATTTTTGTGTATGGTGTTAGGGAGTGTTCTAATTTCATTATTTTACATGTAGCTGTCCAGTTTTCCCAGCACCACTTATTGAAGAGGCTGTCTTTTCTCCACTGTATATTCTTGCCTCCTTTATCAAAGATAAGGTGACCATATGTGCATGGGTTTATCTCTGGGCTTTCTACCCTGTTCCATTGATCTGTACTTCTGTTTTTGTGCCAGTACCACACTGTCTTGATTACTGTAGTTTTGTAGTGTAGTCTGAAGTCAGGGAGCCTGATTCCTCCAGCTCTGTTTTTCTTTCTCAAGTTTCCTTTGGCTATTCGGGGTCTTTTGTGTTTCCATACAAATAGTGAAATTTTTTGTTCTAGTTCTGTGAAAAATGCCATTGGTAGTTTGATAGGGATTGCATTGAATCTGTAGATTGCTTTGGGAAGTATAGTTGTTTTCACAATGTTGATTCTTCCAATCCAAGAACATGGTATATCTCTCCATCTGTTTGTATCATCTTTAATTTCTTCCATCAGTGTCATAGTTTTCTACATACAGGTCTTTTGTCTCCTTAGGTACGTTTATTCCTAGGTATTTTATTCTTTATGTTGTTGTGGTTTATTCCTAGGTATTTTATTCTTTAGGTTGCCGTGGTAAATGGGAGTGTTTCCTTAATTTCTCTTTCAGATTTTTCATCATAAGTGTATAGGAATGCAAGAGATTTCTGTGCATTAATTTTGTATTCTGCTACTTTACCAAATTCATTGATTAGCTCTAGCAGTTTTCTGTTAGCATCTTTAGGATTCTCTATGTATAGTATCATGTCATCTGCAAACAGTGACAGCCTTACTTCTTCTTTTCCAATTTGGATTCCTTTTATTTCTTTTTCTTCTCTGATTGCTGTGGCTAAAACTTCCAAAGTTATGTTGAAAATAGTGGTGAGAGTGGACAACCTTGTCTTGCTCCTGATCTTAGAGAAAATGGTTGCAGTTTTTCAGCATTGAGAATGATGTTGGCTGTGGGTTTGTCATATATGGCCTTTATTATGTTGAGGTGAGTTCCCTCTATGCCTACTTTCTGGAGGGTTTTTCTGATAAATTGGTGTTGAATTTTGTCGAAAGCTTTTTCTGCATCTATTGAGATGATCATATGGTTTTTATCCTTCAATTTGTTAATATGGTGTATCACATTGATTGATTTGCATATATTGAAGAATCCTTGGATTCCTGGGATAATCCCCCCTTCATCATGGTGTATGATCCTTTTAATATGCTGTTGGATTCTGTTTGCTAGTATTTTGTTGAGGATTTTTACATTTATATTCATTAGTGATATTGGGCTGTAGTTTTCTTTCTTTGTGACATCTTTGTCTGGTTTTGGAATCAGGGTGATGGTGGCCTCGTAGAAAGAGTTTGGGAGGGTTCCTCCCTCTGCTATATTTTGGAAGAGTTTGAGAAGGATAAGTGTTAGCTCTTCTGTAAATGTTTGCTAGAATTCTCCTGTGAAGCCATCTGGTCCTGGACTTTTGTTTGTTGGAAGATTTTTAATCACAGTTTCAACTTAAGTGCTTGTGATTGGTCTGTTTATATTTTCTGTTTCTTCCTGGTTCAGTCTCAGAAGGTTGTGCTTTCTAAGAATTTGTCCAGGGCTTCCCTGGTGGCGCAGTGGTTGAGAATCTGCCTGCTAATGCAGGGGACACGGGTTCGAGCCCTGGTCTGGGAAGATCCCACATGCCACGGAGCAGCTGGGCCCGTGAGCCACAACTATTGAGCCTGCGCGTCTGGAGCCTGTGCCCCGCGGCGGGAGGGGCCGCGATAGTGAGAGGCCCGCGCACCGCGATGAAGAGCGGTCCCCGCACCGCGATGAAGAGTGGCCCCCACTTGCCTCAACTAGAGAAAGCCCTCGCATGAACCGAAGACCCAACACAGCCAAAAAAATAAAATAAAAATAAATAAAGTAGCTATAAAAAAGAAAAGTGCTTTAAGAATTTGTCCATTTCTTCCAGGTTGTCCATTTTATTGGCATATATTGCTTGTAGTAATCTCTCATGATCCTTTGTATTTTTGCAGTGTCAGTTGTTACTTTTTCATTTCTAATTCTATTGATTTGAGTCTTCTCCCTTTTTTTCTTCATGAGTCTGGCTAACAGTTGATCAATTTTGTTTTTCTTCTCAGAGAACTGGCCATTAGTTTTATTGATCTTTGTTATCCTTTTTTTCATTTATTTCTGATCTGATTTTATGATTTCTTTCCTTCTGCTAACTTTGGGTTGTTTTTTGTTCTTCTTTCTCTAATTGCTTTAGGTGTAAGGTTAGTTTGTTTATTTGAGATGTTTTATGTTTCTTTAGGTAGGATTGTATTGCTATATACTTCCCTCTTAGAACTGCTTTTGCTGCATCCCATAGGTTTTGGGCCATTGTGTTTACATTGTCATTTGTTTCTAGGTATTTTTTGATTTCCTCTTTGATTTCTTTAGTGATCTCTTGGTTATTTAGTAGCATATTGCTTAGCCTCCATGTGTTTGTATTGTTTACAGATTTTTTTTCCTGTAATTGATATCTAGTCTCATAGCATTGTGGTCGGAAAAGATACTTGATACAATATCAATATTATTAAATTTACAAATGCTTGATTTGTGACCCAAGATATGAGCTCTCCTGGAGAATGTTCCATGAGGACTTGAGAAGAAAGTGTATTCTGTTTTTTTGGGATGGAATGTCCTATAAATATCAATTAAGTCCATCTTGTTTAATGTGTCATTTAAAGCTTCTGTTTCCTTATTTATTTTCATTTTGGATGATCTGTCATTGGTGAAAGTGTGCTGTTAAACTTCCCATCTATTATTGTGTTACTGTCGATTTCCCCTTTTATGGCTGTTATCATTTGCCTTATGTATTGAGGTGCTCCTATGTTGGGTGCATAAATATTTGCAATTGTTATATCTTCTTCTTGGATTGATCCCTTGGTCATTATGTAGTGTCCTTCTTTGTCTCGTGTAATAACCTTTATTTTAAAGTCTATTTTGTGTGATATGAGAATTGCTACTCCAGCTTTCTTTTGATTTCCATTCGCATGGAATACCTTTTTCCATCCCCTCACTTTCAGTCTGTTTGTGTCCCTAGGTCTGAAGTGGATCTCTTGGAGAAAGCATATATACGTGTCTTGTTTTTGTATCCATTCAGCCAGTCTGTGTCTTTTGGTTGGAGCATTTAATCCATTAACATTTAAGGTAGTTATCAGTATGTATGTTCCTATTACCATTTTTGTAATTGTTTTGGGTTTTTTATTGTAGATCTTTTCCTTCTCTGTGTTTCCTGCCTAGAGAAGTTCCTTTAGCATTTGTTGTAGAGCTGGTTTGGTGGTGCTGAATTCTCTTAGCTTTTGCTGATTTGTAAAGGTTTTAATTTCTCTGTTGAATTTGAATGACATCCTTGCTGGGTAGAGTAATGTTGGGTGTAGCTTTTCCCCTTTCATCACTTTAAATATGTCCTGCCACTCCCTTCTGGCTTGCAGAGTTTCTGCTGAAAGATCAGCAGTTAACCTTATGGGGATTCCCTTGTATGTTATTTGTTGGTTTTCCATTGTTGCTTTTAATATTTTTTCATTGTATTATTTTTTGATAGTTTGATTAA
The DNA here is from genome assembly GCF_028023285.1 of Balaenoptera ricei. Classification (NCBI taxonomy): domain Eukaryota; kingdom Metazoa; phylum Chordata; class Mammalia; order Artiodactyla; family Balaenopteridae; genus Balaenoptera; species Balaenoptera ricei. The sequence goes on from NC_082639.1 coordinate 134,065,412, forward strand.
TATGTGTCTCAGTGTGTTTCTCCTTGGATTTATCCTGTATGGGACCCTCTGTACTTTCTGGACTTGATTAACTATTCCCTTTCCCATATTAGGGAAGTTTTCAACTATAGTCTCTTCAGATATTTTCTCAGTCCCTTCCTTTTTCTCTTCTTTTTCTGGGACCCCTATAGTTCGAATGTTCGTGCATTTAACGTTGTTCCAGAGGTCTCTGAGACTGTCCTCAATTCTTTTCATTCTTTTTTCTTTATTCTGGTCTGTGGTAGTTATTTCCACTATTTTATCTTCCTGGTCACTTATCCGTTCTTCTGCCTCAGTTATTCTGCTGTTGATTCCTTCTAGAGAATTTAAAATTTCATTTATTGTGTTGTTCATCATTGTTTGTTTGCTCTTTAGTTCTTCTAGGTCTTTGTTAAACGTTTCTTATATTTTCTCCATTCTATTTCCAAGATTTTGGATCATCTTTACTATCATTACTGTGAATTCTTTTTCATGTAGACTGCCTATTTCATCTTCATTTGTTTGGTCTGATGGGTTTTTACCTTGCTTCTTCATCTGCTGTGTGTTTCTCTGTCTTCTCATTTTGCTTAACTTACTGTGTTTGGGGTCTCCTTTTCACAGGCTGCAGGTTCATAGTTCCCATTGTTTTTGGTGTCTGCCACCAGTGGGTAAGGTTAATTCAGTGGGTTATGTAGGCTTCCTGGTAGAGGGGACTGGTGCCTGTGTTCTGGTGGATGAGACTGGATATTGTCTTTCTGGTGGGCAGGACAACCTCTGGTTTTGTGTTTTGGGGTGCCTGTGACCTTATTATGATTTTAGGCAGCCTCTCTGCTAATGAGTGGGCTTGTGTTCCTTTCTTGCTAGTTGTTTGGCATAGGGTGTCCAGCACTGTATCTTGCTGGTCGTTGAGTGGAGCTGGGTCTTAGCGTTGAGATGGAGACCTCTGGGAGAGCTTTTGCCATTTGATATTACATGGGTCTGGGAGGCCTCTGGTGGTCCAATGTCCTGAGCTCAGCTCTCCTACTTCAGAAGCTCAGGCCTGACACCAGCCGGAGCACGAAGACCCTGTCAGCCACACGGCTCAGAAGAGAAGGGTGAAAATAAAAGAAATAAAGAAAGGAAAATATAAAATTAAAAAGTTATTAAAATTAATAATATTATTAATAATTTAAAAAAATTAATAAAAAAAGAAAGAAAGAAAGAAGAGAGCAACCAAACCAAAAAACAAATCCACCAATCATAACAGGTGCTAAAAACTGTACAAAAAAAAAAAAAAAAAAATGGAGAGACCGAACCCTAGGACAAATGGTAAAAGCACAGCTATAAAGACAAAATCACACAAAGAAGCATACACATACACACTCACAAAAAGAGAAAAAGGAAAATAATATATTTATCTATATATAAAAAAAAAGGAAGAGAGCAACCAAATCAATAAACAAATCTATCAATGGTAATAAACTCTAAATATTAAACTAAGATAAATATAAAACCAGAAACAAATTAGATGAAGAAAGCAAACCCCAAGTCTACAGTTGCTTCCAAAGTCCACCACCTAAATTTTGGGAAGATTCATTGTCTATTCAGGTATTCCAGAGATACAGGGTACATCAATTTGATTGTGGAGATTTAATCCACTGCTCCTGAGGCTGCTGGGGGAGATTTCCCTTTCTCTTCTTTGTTCGCACAGCTCCCGGGGTTCAGCTTTGGATTTGGCCCCGCCTCTGTGTGTAGGTTGCCTGAGGGCATTTGTTCTTCGTTCAGACAGGATGAGGTTAAAGTAACAGCTGATTCAGGGGCTCTGGCTCACTCAGGCCAGGGGAGGAGGGAGGAGTACAGAATGTGGGACGAGCCTGTGGTGGCAGAGGTGGGCGTGACATTGCAGCAACCTGAGGCGCACTGTGTGTTCTCCCGGGGAAGTTGTCTCTGGATCATGGGACCCTGGCAGTGGCGGGTTGCACAGGATCCTGGGAGGGGAGGTGTGGATAGTGACCTGTGCTTGCACACAGGCTTCTTGGTGGCTGCAGTAGCAGCCTTAGCATCTCATGTCCGTCTCTGGTGTCCGCCCTGGTAGCTGCCACTTGCGCCCGTCTCTGGAGTTCGTTTAGGTGGTGCTCTGAATCCCCTCTCCTTGCACACCCCAAAACAATGGTCTCTTGACTTTTAGGCAATTCCAGACTTTTTCCAGGACTCTCTCCTGGCCAGCTGTGGTGCACTAGCCCCCTTCAGGCTGTGTTCACACAGCCAACCTTAGTCCTCTCCCTGCCATCTGAACTCCCAAGCCCAAGCCTCAACTCCCAGACCCCACCTGCTCCGGTGGATGAGCAGACAAACCTCTCAGGCTGGTGAGTGCTGGTCGGCACCGATCCTCTGTGCAGGAATCTCTCTGCCCTGCCCTCTGCACCCCTGTTGCTGCACTCTCCTCCATGGCTCTGAAGCTTCCCCCCCACCACTCCCTGTCTCCGCCAGTGAAGGGGCTTCCTAGTGTGTGGAAACTTTTCCTCCTTCACAGCTCCCTCCCAGAGGTGCAGGTCTTGTCCCTATTCTTTTGTCTCTGTTTCTCCTTTTTTCTTTTGCCTTACCCAGGTACTTGGGGAGTTTCTTGCCTTTTAGGAGGTCTGAGGTCTTCTGTCAGCATTCAGTAGTTGTTCTGTAGGAGTTGTTCCACATGTAGATGTATTTTTGATGTATTTGTGGGCAGGAAGGTGGTCTCCATGTCTTACTCCTCCACCATCTTGAAGGTACAACCCACTCCACCCCAGTTAGCTATTTACCAGTCCTGCTCCAAACTGTCAAGGGCTTGAAAAACAAGGAAAGCCTGAGAAACTGTCACAGCCAAGAGAACCCAAGGAGACAGGATGATCCACTGTAATGTGGCCTCCTGGAAGGGGTCAGTTCTGGAGGCTGCAAGTCCCCAGTCAGTGGGCCATCAGGGTTGGTTTCTGATAAAAGCTTTCTTCCTGGCGTTCAGATGGCTGCCTTGCTGTGTTCTCACATAGTGGAGAGGGCCTTTTTATGTTTTTTTAAAGGATGGGTCTGCTGTAACCTTTACTGAAGTTCGATCCTTTTGGTATCTTTAATTCAACAGGTTTCTCCCCTCTGGCTGGTGGGACTTAATGATTCCCAGTCCTACGTGAGCTCTGGGAATTGTTTGGTTTAGCGCTCCCTGGAAGTTGTTTTTTGCCTAGCCTTGTGGATTTTTACCTTAGCCATGCATGCATTCAAAGACTGGGGGAGACCCCTATGCACATTTGTAGACCTCTTTCTATTCATAGCTCCCTTTTATCTGGCACACGATCCTGTAAATTCTAGCAGCCTTGGCCTCCTTGAAATCCAATCTATGTCTCTTCAACTAAGCAGGACTGCTGGAATCTCTTTGGATTTTTCCTCCTTGCGTTGTTGTCCAGAAATTGCCTCCAAGTAGTAATTGAATGATTGTATGACTTATTTTGTTGTTTCTCTTCTTTCAAGCATCATAGTCCTGTACAACCTATGATTTCATGTCTGAAAACAATTGTTTTATATATTTTATCAGTTTTCTAGTTTACAGCAGAAATGTGTGTCTGAACCCTATTATGCTTTTAATCTAGAAAGAGAAATTACTGAGCTACTTTGCTTAACTGAAATTCTTAGTGGACGTTCGCTGCTCAGAGCCTTTTCAGTCTATTTTCTTACTTGAGTTACAAGAACAGTTGGCTTTTTCAACCATTAAAAGACCCAGATTTCTAGCTTCTCTCTAATCCTTTCTATTTCTGCTTGCAAAATGATAAGTTTCTTTTGTGAACTCATCTCTTTCTTAAATACCTTGCTTTAAGCAGCAAGGAACAATCAAGACAAATTAACATCCAGGCCCTTTTCAATAGCTTCTCCTTTCAGTAGGCACTTAGTCTGCCTTACAACTTATCACATGCGGTAGGTTTACAAAATACACAGCTACTGTATAACATGAATCTTCATCTTTCCATGTTGCAATACTTGTTTCCTTACTACCCAATCTTGCTAAGCCAGGTTTTCATTATGGCAGCTCTCTTCTTCAGAGTACCATTGTTTGTACTGATATACAGTAATAAATAGACTGAAACATGTAGTGGTGCAAACAGTAGAAATGTCTATGTTGAGTTGATTTTCAGGGTAGTGTGGGATAGTGTGGTGTTTCTTGTCTATGACATCATTCATAGATGCCCAGATACTTATATTTGTCACCCATAGCGACTTAAGGACTTATTATGGTTAGATCCAGCAAGTGGAAGGTGAAAGAGCTGGCAGGAGAACACGTGGGAAGTTATACAGACCAAGCCTAGAAGTGGCACATATCACTTCACCCACTTCCACTGTCTAGAACTCAGTACAGGCAGATTATAAGGGAGATTGTGACTCATTTGTAAGGGAGATTTGAAAATATAGTTAAGCTGTGTGCCAAGGAAGAGGAAGAAAATGGATTTGGGTGGAGAAAAAGCAGGGAGATTTAAGTATACAGGAGTCCCCCTAATACATGGGGTATATGTCCCAAGACCCCCAGGAGATGCCTGAAACCGTGGAAAGTACTAAACCCTATATATACTATGTTTTTTCCCTATACATACATACTCGAGGTGTGACAGGAAAACTAACAGGAATTTCTTTTTCCATCACAGTTTCAATAGAAGATTGATTTTTACCATTGATCTTTGCAACCTCAGCTTATGATTTTTTTCTTTCCTTATTAAGTTGAGAACTTGTGCCTTTTCAATTAAAGGAAGCACTTTACAGCTTCTCTTTGGCATATCCAAATTGCCCTCATCACTACTCTTATGCTTTGGGGTCATTATTAAGTGAAATAAAGGTTACTTGAACACAAGCATTAAGATACTGTGACAGTCGATCTGATAACCAAGAGGGCTACTAGGTAACTAATGGGTAGATACGCTGGACAAAGGGATGATTAACATCCAGGGTGATGGGGCAAGATGGTGGGAGATTTCATCACGTTACTCAGAATGGTGCTCAATTTAAAACTTATAAAGTGTTTAGTTCTGGAATTTTTCATTTAAGATTTTTGGACAACAGTTGACCTCTGGTAAATGAAATCATAGAAAGTGAAACTGCAGATGGGGGTGGGAACTACTGTATGTGGATTCTTTTTCTTTTGTTCCTTCATGCCTTAGTCTATTTTGGAGTACAGATTCTCAGTGAAAGAACCACTCTATACCTAAATTTTCTTATCTTTGGAGTAATTCTTTTTCCTTTCCCTTTCTTATATCCTGTCTCCCTTTGCCCTCTCTTTCTCCTCTCCCTTCCTTCCACAAATATTAAATCTTTCAAGCACTGCACTAGATTGTGGGTATAAATCGGTGAGCAAGATAGTCTCTGTTACCATAGCAACAGTAATTTTTATGTTTTCTATTATTTACTTAATATTTTACCTAGTACCACATGCAGTAATATTACCGGATGACTTTGAAAATGAGAACTGTGTTATTCAGAACTGTTGGAAAGTAACAAGAAAATAATGTTAATGGAAGACTTATAGGAAAAAAAGATGAAACTATTCCTATTCATCACTGATTGCTTTCAGAAGTAAAATATTCCATAATCTTTGCCAAACAGAAAGAACAGCATTTACTTCAAACCACCCCCCACTCAAATACCACCAAAGCCCAAAACAACAACAAAAAAGATGCATTAGCTGAAGGACATCTAATTTCCTAAGTCTGTTTTTAATTTTGCTGTATACATGTTTACACTAATTCTTCATTGATTTTGTTTTTCATTGCTGCCGTTTCAGTGTACACAGTGTTCCAGATTACCTTTCTGGCAACTGCTAATGTGGTTCGTGGCTTGGTTTTGTCCCATTTCTTAATTAGATGAAACAACACACTACTTACAATTCAGTTGCCTATATAAATGGAAGAAATGGCAGTGTTCTTATAGGAAAATCACTGTATTGACAACAAACCTAGGTAACATGGTAGAATGGTATCATATTTCTTTTTTGGAATTTGTATTTCAATTCTTGTCTAAACCTAAGAAAAGTAAACATGCTTTTTACTCATTTATTCATTTGATAAATAAACATTTGAGTTCCCACTCTGTGTTTGGCACCTATATGAATTGCTTGGAATACGTAGATTAGATGTTGTCCTTATTCTTGAAGAGATCATGGCTTAGACAGACAAATAAGCAGATTCCTAATGTCATATAAGCACTATGATTTCAGTGTATGCAGAGAGCTCTGAAGTCACAGAGAAAAGGTTCCAAACTTAAACTTGTGGGAGCCTGATTAAGGACCTGCAGGAGAGGCCTATAAAGTATTTTGAAGGATGAGTAGGAAATAACCAAAAAAAGAAGAGAGGGAAGGATATTTGAAACTGAGAGGGATAGCATTGTGAAGGTGAAGAGGCAAGAATGCATGATCACATGGAGAGCTACAACTTATTGAGTGTGACAGGAGCTTAGGACTGGAGTAGAGTGGAAGTAGTAGTGAGAAACAAAATTGGTGAGATCACAATTTTCATTTATTGAGTGGTTTTTATGTACCAAATACTTTACATGTGTTATGTTATTTAATTGTCTTTAATTCATAGACTTTAGTTTTTAGAGCAATTTTACATATTCACAGAAAAACTGAGTAGAAGGTACAGTTTCCATCTATGTCCTGTCCCCATACATGCATAACCTCTCCAACTATTAATATCCCCCACTAGACTGGTACATTTGTTACAATTGATGAACCTACATTGACGCTCAAAGTTCAGAGTTGACATTAGGGTTCACTCTTGGTGGTGTACACCCTATGGGTTTGGACAAATGTATAATGACATGTATCCATCATTGTAATATCATACAGAATAGTTTTCACTGCCCTAAGAACTTCTGTGCCCCACCTTTTCATTCCTGCCTCCCCTAACCACTGGCATCCACTAATCTTTTTATTGTCTCCATAGTTTTACCTTTTCCAGAATGTCATATTGTTGGAATCATACACCATAAAGCCTTTTCAGATTGTCTTCTTTCACTTAGTAATATGAATTTAAGGTTACTCCATGTTTTTTCATGGTTTGATAGCTCATTTCTTTTTCGCACTAAATAATATTCCATTGTCTGGATGTATCACAGTTCATTTATCCATTCACCTACTGATGGACATCTTGGTTGCTTTGAAGTTTGGCAATTATAAGTAAAGCTGCTATGAACATCTCTATGCAAGTTTTTGTATGGGCATGTTTTCAGCTCCTTTGGGTAAATATGAAAGAGTACAATTACTGAATCATATGGTAAGATTATGTTTAGTTTTGTAAGAAACTCCCAAACCATCTTCCAAAGTGGCTGTACCATTTTACATTCCCACCAGCAGTGAATGAGAGTTGCTCACATTCTCCCCATTCTTGCCTGCATTTGGTATTGTCAGTGTTTTGGATTTTGGCCATTCTAATAGGTGTGCAGTGATTTCTTACTGTTGTTTTAATTTGCAACTCCTTAATGCAGTTGCAGACCTGACTGCAACTGTAATGGACCTGAAGACCTGTTCAGGTCTTTCACCCATTTTTAAATCAAGTTGTTTCTTTCTCCCCCTGTCTAAAGCACAGAGAGATTTTTCTCAGATAGTCACTGTGAGAACCTGGTTGAGCTCCTAGAAGCAAAACTCACAAAAGTATGGGTACCCTCTATGACTGGGTCCCCCTGGAGTTTTTAACTCTTAGACTGCCCACACTGAGCTTCCAGCAACTCATCAATTACAGTTTAGGTTTTTCTGCCTAGGCCCTGGTTCCCGCAGAGTTTTCTGCTTTTGTGTTTCTGCTCCACTAAGTTGTGATTCTTTGTATTCACCTATCTGTCTTTCCAAATTTGGGGGACAGTGGTTTGCTCTGTGGCTTCACTTCTCTGATGAATCTCAGAAGCGTTGTTAATTTTTCAGTTGTTCACTTGTTAGGACACAGTGGTAACTTCCAAGCCCCTTACATGGTGGACCAGAAACCAGAAGTCCTATTATGTAATTTTAAAACATAGGTTTGTTATTTCCTCATTTTATTGATGAGTTAGAGTGAACATGTAACTTATTCTTCTGTTTGAAGTCATTCGAGAGTTAAAGGGAATGCTGTTAATAATTATCCCAGACATCAAATGTAAACTGTGATGATTACCTTTTTGACGTGGTTACACCTGATGAGGAAACTAATGTCTTGGAGCTAACAAGGGAAACCGATGGGACTTGAATCCAAACAGTCCAATCCTTGACTCAATGCTGTTAGATCTATGCTATATATAAGAATCAGATTTTTGAAGTGCCTTGTATGTTTTTTCTAGGTCTTTGTCAGGACTTGTCAGTACTCATCATTGTGGCTATTCTTTACTGAAGAGAAACATAATTGAAACACAGTATCACACATTATTTATTAGCTCTTAATGTATTATTTTATATTTTCCTTTTAGTTGGAGGGCAAGAATTTTATTACATTACTTTTTACTTTACATACTACTCTACATAACCTCTTCTGAATCTGGAAGTTGTTCTTCTTCCCAGAATTCTGGACTTGAAAGAGACATCTAGTTAAACCTTTAGTTCTGTAGATAAACAGGCCCAGATGATGTAAATAACTTGCCAAATAACACAGCTAATCACTTGTGGAATCTAGCTAAGAATTGAGAGGCAGAAAAATATAGTGATTAAAAATGGAATTAGGTTGCCTGCCTTCTACACCCTACAGCCTGCAAGCCTTTGGGCAAGTGTATTTTTCCTTTCCAAGTCTCACTTTGAGGAAAGTGTAATTGAGAAATAATAGTACCTATCTCACAGAGTTGTTTCAAGTCTATGTCTGGCACATAATCAGGACTCAACAAACGGTCTCTATTATTATTTTTATCTGAGTCTTTATATTTCCAGTGAAATGCTTTTAAAAACATGCTGCCTTTGAATCTCTTCAGGCAATGTCTTTTTGAGATCTAATAGCGTAGGTCTTGAGTCTGCCAGCAGGCATTCATTGATTATTTAAGTTGCCTACTTGTATAACTAAGAGTGAAAAAGAAAATAATTCCATTGGCCATTTCTGGGACACCACTAAGCATAGACTTTTCTGCCTTTTCAGAAATAGGGAGTAGTAAAGAAAATAGTTTTAAAATTTAACTCTTATTTTTATTAATGTTATAAATGTACATCACTTCAGAAAAACCAGTCTCTAAGGCTTTTAATAAAAACTTTTAGTCCCTTGCCCACTCCTCCTGACTCTGGATTACTGATTTCCAGAGACTACCACTTTCAACCCTTTTAACTTTCTTTTGTTATTTACCTCCATATTTAAGGATTTGGCTGTCTCCCATACCCACATATACTTACACACACATATATACACTTACCTCCCCAATTCTACTAATATAACTATATCATATTTTGCTAAATGAATATTTATGATTCTAAAAATATTATTGACAACTGAACCATGTGTTAAATTGTGATTAAATTTCCTTACTTGAGTGATACTGCTGTCTTTGAGGTTGATAGTTGTCTCTTTTTTTGTTTGCACCAGTGCATTCCCAGCCTCTCCTACAGAAGTCTAAATCTCTTAATACCTTCAAAAGCATTAGGCTTTAAGTATCCTATCACTTTCATTTTATTTTCTTGGTGGGGGAATATATCTCTTCAGTAATCTTTGTCCTCTTATTCTAAGAGATACTGACTGCTCTCCTGGCCTTAAACTGGGATCTACACCATCCTAAAAATTCCCTTCTTTTTCTGGTTAGATTGGATTCCCTGCTTCCTGGATTTCCTGTCTACGTCTTTGTTAGTTTGTTCCCATGTTTGATGGAACACATCTTTTAGTAATTGTCCCTCCCCCCCCCAACAAAGAAAAAAGGAGAAAGGGAGGTAAAATATTTTGAGATTTTGCATGTCTGAAAATATCTTTTCCTACTGTCATATTTATTGGTAGTTTAGAATTCTAGTCTAGAAATTATCTTTCTCTCAGAATTTTGAAAACATTGCTCTGCGGGTTTTTAGTTTCCAGTTTGCTGCTGGGAAGATTGATGCTGTAATGATTCTTAAAACTTTTTTTTTTTAATAGCTGTTTTTTAACTTCTACGGGAGCTCTTTAGGATATTTTATTTGTTCCCAGTATTATGAAATCTTATACTTATATGCCATATTGTGTGTGTGTATGTGTGTGTATGTTTTTCATATTGTGTTGGGCACTTGATGGGTTCATTCAATCCCTAAATTCGTCTTTCACTTATAGGACATCTTATTGAATAGTATGTCCCCACATCCCCAACTGTTTCTGTTTGTCATTCTCTCTCTTATTGGAATGCCAATCATTCAGATGTTGTATCTTCCGAATCATTTCTCTAGTTTTAAAAAAGTTTTTCCTTTCCAATTATTTACTTCTTTTTCTTTTGTTTTCTGGAGGGCTTCCTAACTTTGTATTCCAACATTATTATTTCTGCTCTCATATTTTTAATTATTGAAAATTCTTTTTGTTTGTTCAAAAATTTCCTTTTATGGCATTCTATTTTTGTCCCATGAATGCTATGAGCTCTCCTTTCTGTCTGAGGATATTAATACAAGTAATAGTTTTCTTCTGTATTTTGCATTATCTTTGTTTTCTTTAAGTTCAGCTTTATAATGTTTATTTGTTTTGGTCTCATATTATTGAATCTCCTTGGCTGTCCATTCATATTTAAAGGTGAAATATTATCAGGTGGTTGGAGTTCTGTGTAGGTGTTCTTGAATTATGGAATGATAGACTTCACAGCAGAATGATTTATTAGACTATTTTAATTATTGTTCTTTTGAGTATCAATATATATGTTTTTCTCTTGGAATGGTTAGTATCCCCAGACCATTGTTCCAGTCTCTTGCTTGGGGGGTTAAAGTCTGCCAGCCATCTCTTTCTTGAAGTCAAATTAAGGAACTGGCCTGGGGAGGGGGTCCCTGCCATTCTCTATGTAGAATTTTACTTAATCATCCTCTTTTAATACCAGATCCATCCAAACTGGGCCAGGTGCCCGTGAGTTCAGAGTTTTTTTTCTAGTTCAATCTTTCCAGAGAGTAAACCTGCACTGTCCTGCCAGGAAGGACCAGGGCAGCTCCTAGCTATGTTACCCAAGGAAATCTGACTGCTTCCATCCAGTACTTCTATTTTCAGCTTCAGCTGCTACCACTACTCTCCATAGTTTTCAGAGCTTTCTGTCCCCCAGGTCTTGAATCTTACTGAGATGCTGTGATGTAAATTATTTAGTTTCTGGGCATCTCCTGTTGTTGGCTTTCTTGGATGCAGTTTTCCTCTTTCTCTGATATGTTAAGTTGGTTAGCAGTCATACAGCTAGATTTACAATTTCAAAAATTTTCTGCATTCCTTTCCCATTTTCTTTGACTTTCTTGGTTTAAGCCTTTTAAATTAAAAAAAAAATTATTTTTTTACCACAATAAGCAGTATATTGGTTAAAAGCATGGACTCTGGAACAAAACTGCCCAGATCCACTTCTTATATGACCTTGGGAAAGTTATTTAATCTCTCTCTGCCTTAGTTTCCTCATCTTAAAAAATTAGTAGTTAGAGTACTTTTTAAGATTAAATAATTTCCAATGCTTTACTTTACAGATGAGGGAGCTGAGACCCAGAGAATTAATTGACTTGCCTTGAGACTAGAATCCAAGGCTCAGAATTCCTATTTCAGGCTTCTTTATATTAAGTCATATTTCCTTTTCTGTGAGTTTATTTTGGGGGATGATGGTATCCTATATGTAGTTTTCTTCTTTTTATGTTTTTGACCTCAGGTACTCAGAAATGGATCAATAATAAGCTCTGGTTTATGACACACCCATATCATTGGTCCATGTGTAGCGTATTTTTTTGTTTTTAATAATGTGATACATAAAAAATTAAAACATCCATATTGTGTGCAATCCCTGGGAGGAAAATTTAAATGTATCATTTCCATGTATGCAGAGTACAAAAATAAACTCATACATTTAAAAGTACTTTGGTGAAGCAGCTATTTGTTTTTTTCTCTCCTGAATCAAGAGTTATCTTATGGATGGGTGGTTTGCAACTCTCTGCCTCAACCCGTTGACATTCACCAGACTGGGGTAGTAGTGGATTAGAAAACAAAGTAAGATGGAGAGGAACAGGGAAAGAACCAGGATATGAGTGCTTTGCAATTAGCATTGAGACATATATGTCTCTGAAACTTGTTAGTATTCTGCAAATTGTGTAATGTGGGGTTTGTTTGTGATGCAGGTCTAAGAACCATTGGAGTCATCACCAAACTGGATCTTATGGATGAGGGAACGGATGCCAGGGATGTCCTAGAGAATAAGCTGCTGCCGCTTCGCAGGGGTAATGTACTGAGTCCTGTACAGGACTTCCTTTGATGATGTGGCAGAGAAACAACTGGGAAAACAATGGGAAGCTGGATTTTAGTGCCTCCACAGTTGTGAGGAATGGATTGATGATTAGTTAAACATTTTACGGAATGGCATGGTGTTCCCAAATGATGTATTAAAAATTATCCAAAGGGAGAAGTATTCCTTCAAATAATAAGAAAACGGGAAAAGGAAGATGTTTGAAGGGAGGGTATAAATATCCATCCTAGACTGCATACATGTATACTGTTTAAGTCTGAATTATTTACTTGCCTGCTATATGACAAAACTGCTTAGAGATTTACTCTATTTAAATGCACAGATCTTTTAAGGACAAAGGACATTATTTTGTTAATGCTAAAAAAATCAACATTAGCCAAATCATCCAGCCGTTGTTAAATACTGATATCTCAAACTGAGTTTTGTAAAGAGATCTATTCTTCAGGCCCTGAAATAATTTTGTTTTTCTTATTCAGCCTCTTCAAAGCTTTAAAATTTCCCCAGAATAAATCAAAGGTGTCCCAACTCCATAGGTGTGTGTTTTGTTTTAGGTTACGTGGGGGTGGTAAACAGGAGCCAGAAGGACATAGATGGGAAGAAGGATATAAAGGCTGCCACGTTGGCAGAAAGGAAATTTTTTCTCTCACACCCGGCTTACAGACATATTGCTGATCGGATGGGGACCCCACACCTTCAGAAGGTCCTTAATCAGGTAAAGATGTTTTCTTCAAGCAAAAAGAACAATGATAAAATATGTAAATGACTATTGGAATCCATATTCCTTACTTTTATACTCTTTTTCTAAACTAAGACATTTAGCATAATGATAGAAATTAAAAAGATGAATACTTGGATCCAGACTGTTACCATTCTAAGTGACCAGACTCCACCTTAATATTATTGAAAAAATAGCACACAAAGCAGAAATACATATTTATTTGGAACAGTGAGCAGGGGAATACATTTTAGCACATGTTTGCTCATAATATATAGTTATCTTAAGGAGTTAAACTTGTATATCTCTGAAAAGTCAGTCTCTTGGCATCTGTTTTTGAAATATCAGTCTGTGATGGTTAGGTTAAATTTTCTGTATGGTTTTGTTTAGGATTGATTTGTTCCTTAATTTACAATCTTGAAAATACATAAGCAATTATTGATCTACATTCCTCTAAGAAGCTTTTCCAGATAATCCCTTTCCCTGTGACAGATAGAATTAGGCCCTCTGCCTCCCCTCATCCCACGCACGTACACATTTCTTGCATAAAAATTCAGCAGGCTTGGCCACATATTTTCCTGCCCTTAGTAGAGTTAAGTGTCATTGTCATTGAGTGTAGAGCTCCCACCCCAAGTTTTGATCACATTGACTCAGTGAGCAGCTTTTCTCACAAGAAGCACTCTGGAGGGGAGCTTCAAGATAGTGGAAGAGTAAGACGTGGAGATCACCTTCCTCCCCACAAACACATCAGAAATACATCTACATGTGGAACAACTCCTACAGAACACCTACTGAATGCTGGCAGAAGACCTCAGGCCTCCCAAAAGGCAAGAAACTCCCCACATACCTGGGTAGGGCAAAAGAAAAAAGAAAAAACAGAGACAAAAGAATAGGGACAGGACCTGCCCCGGTCGGAGGGAGCTGTGAAGGAGGAAAGGTTTCCACACACTAGGAAGCCCCTTCGCGGGCGGAGATTGCAGGTGGCGGGGGGTGGGGGGAAGCTTTGGAGCCATGGAGGAGAGCGCACCAACAGGGGTGCGGAGGGCAAAGCGGAGAGATTCCCGCACAGAGGATCGGTGCCAACCAGCACTCAGCAGCCCAAGAGGCTTGTCTGCTCACCCGCTGGGACGGGCGGGGGTTGGGAGCCGAGGCTCGGGCTTCGGAGGTTGGATCCCAGGGAGCGGACTGGGGTTGGTGGCGTGAACACAGCCTGAAGGGGGCTAGTGCACCACAGCTAGCCGGGAGGGAGTCCGGGAAGAAGTCTGGACCTGCCGAAGAGGCAAGAGACTTTTTCTTGCCTCTTTGTTTCCTGGTGTGCGAGGAGAGGGGATTAAGAGCACAGCTTAAAGGAGCTCCAGAGAGGGGTGCGAGCCGTGGCTATCAGCGCGGACCCCAGAGACGAGCATGAGACGCTAAGGCTGCTGCTGCCACCACCAAGAAGCCTGTGTGCAAGCACAGGTCATTATCCACACTGCCCCTCCCGGGAGCCTGTGCCGCCTGCCACTGCCAGGGTCCCGTGATCCAGGGACAACTTCCCCGGGAGAACGCACAGCGCGCCTCAGGCTGGTGCAACGCCACGCTGGCCTCTGCCGCCACAGGCTTGCCCCACATCCGTACCCCTGCCTCCCCCCCGGCCTGAGTGAGCCAGAGCCCCCGAATCAGCTGCTACTTTAACCCCATCCTGTTTGAGTGAAGAACAGACGCCCTCAGGCGACCTACACACAGAGGCGGGTCCAAATCCATCGCTGAACCCCAAGATCTGTGCGAAAAAGAAGAGAAAGGGAAATTTTTCCCAGCAGCCTCAGGAGCAGCGGATTAAATCTCCACAATCAACTTGATGTACTCTGCATCTGTGGAATACCTGAATAGGCAACAAGTCATCCCAAACTGAGGAAGTGGAGTTTGGGAGCAACGATATTTATATTTTTTTTCCCTTTTTCTCTTTTTGGGAGTGTGTATGTGTATGCTTCTGTGTGTGATTTTGTCTGTATAGCTTTGCTTTTACCATTTATCCTAGGGTTCTGTCTGTCCGTTTATTTTGTGTGTTTTTTTTTTAGTATAGTTTTTAGCACTTGTTATCATTGGTGGATTTGTTTTTTGGTTTGGTTGCTCTCTTCTTTCTTTCTTTCTTTTTCTTTTTTATTATTACTTAAAAATTTTTTTTAATAATTATTTTTTATTTTTTATTTTAATACCTTTATTTTATTTTATTTTATCTTCTTCTTTCTTTCTTTCTTTTTTTCCTCCCTTTTATTCTGAGCCGTGTGGTTGACAGGCTCTTGGCGCTCCAGCCAGGTGTCAGGGCTGTGCCTCTGAGGTGGGAGAGCCAAGTTCAGGACATTGGTCCACAAGAGACCTCCCAACTCCACGTAATATCAAACGGGGAAAATCTCCCAGAGATCTCCATCGCAATGCCAAGACCCAGCTCCACTCAATGACCAGCAAGCTACAGTGCTGGACACCCTATGCCAAACAACTAGCAATACAGGAACACAACCCCATCCATTAGTAGAGAGGCTGCCTAAAATCATAATAAGGCCACACACACCCCAAAACACACCACCAGACGTGGACCTGCCCACCAGAAAGACAAGATCCAGGCTCATCCACCAGAACACAGGCACTACTCCCCTCCAACAGGAAGCTTACAGAACACACTGAACCAACCTTAGCCACTGGGGACAGACACCAAATACAATGGGGAACTACGAACCTGCAGCCTGTGAAAAGGAGACCCCAAACACAGTAAGATAAGCAAAATGAGACGACAGAAAAACACACAGCGGATGAAGGAGCAAGGCAAAAACCCACCAGACCTAACAAATGAAGAGGAAATAGGCAGTTTACCTGAAAAAGAATTCAGAATAATGGTAGTAAAGATGATCCAAAATCTTGGAAATAGAATGGAGAAAATACAAGAAACGTTTAACAAAGACCTTAAAGAACTAAAGAGCAAACAAACAGTGATGAACAACACAATAAATGAAATTAAAAATTCTCTAGAAGGAATTAATAGCTGAATAACTGAGCAGAAGAACGGATAAGTGACCAGGAAGATAAAATAGTGGAAATAACTACTGCAGAGCAGAATAAAGAAAAAAGAATGAAAAGAAATGAGGACAGTCTCAGACACCTCTGGGACAACATTAAATGCACCAATATTCGAATTATAGGGGTCCCAGAAAAAGAAGAGAAAAAGAAAGGAACTGGGAAAATATTTGAAGATTATAGTTGAAAACTTCCCTAATATGGGAAAGGAAATAGTTAATCGAGTCCAGGAAGCACAGAGAATCCCATACAGGCTAAATCCAAGGAGAAACACGCCAAGACACATATTAATCAAACTATCAAAAATTAAATACAAAGAAAAAATATTAAAAGCAGTGAGGGAAAAACAACAAATAACACACAAGGGAATCCCCATAAGGTTAACAGCTGATCTTTCAGCAGAAACACTGCAAGCCAGAAGGGAGTGGCAGGACATATTTAAAGTGATGAAGGAGAAAAACCTACAACCAAGATTACTCTACCCAGCAAGGATCTCATTCAGATTTGATGGAGAAATTAAAACTTTACAGACAAGCAAAGCTAAGAGAATTCAGCACCACCAAACCAGCTTTACAACAAATGCTAAAGGAACTTCTCTAGGCAGGAAACACAAGAGAAGGAAAAGACTTACAATAACAAACCCAAAACAATTAAGAATATGGTAATAGGAACATACATATCGATAACTACCTTAAATGTAAATGGATTAAATACTCCAACCAAAAGACATAGACAGGCTAAATGGATACAAAAACAAGACCCGTATATATGCTGTCTACAAGAGACCCACCTCAGACCTAGGGACACATACAGACTGAAAGTGAGGGGATGGAAAAAGATATTGCATGCAAATGGAAATCAAAAGAAAGCTGGAGTAGCAATTCTCATATCAGACAAAATAGACCTTAAAACAAAGATTATTACAAGAGACAAAGAAGGTCACTACATAATGATCAAGGGATCAATCCAAGAAGAAGATATAACAATTGTAAATATTTATGCACCCAACATAGGAGCACCTCAATACATAAGGCAAATGCTAACAGCCATAAAAGGGGAAATCAACAGTAACACAAAATAATACTAGGGGACTTTAACACCACACTTTCACCAACAGACAGATCATCCAAAATGAAAATAAATAAGGAAACACAAGCTTTAAATGATACATTAAACAAGATGGACTTAATTGATATTTATAGGACATTCCATCCAAAAAACAACAGAATACGCATTCTTCTCAAGTGCTCATGGAACATTCTCCAGGAGAGACCATATCTTGGGTCACAAATCAAGCCTTGGTAAATTTAAGAAAATTGAAATCATATCAAGTATCTTTTCCAACCACAACACTGTGAGACTAGACATCAATTAAAGGAAAAAATCTGTAAAAAATACAAACACATGGAGGCTAAACAATACACTACTTAATAACCAAGAGATCACTGAAGAAATCAGAGGAAATCAAAAAATACCTAGACACAAATGACAATGAAAACACGATGATCCAAAATGCAGCAAAAGCAGTTCTAAGAGGGAAGTTGTTAGCAATACATTTCTACCTCAAGAAACAAGAAACATCTCAAATAAACAACCTAACCTTACACCTAAAGCAATTAGAGAAAGAAGAACAAAAAAGCCCCAAAGTTAGCAGAGGAAAGAAATCATAAAGATCAGATCAGAAATAAATGAAAAAGAAATGAAGGAAATGATAGCAAAGATCAATAAAACTAAAGGCTGGTTCTTTGAGAAGATAAACCAGATTGATAAACCATTAGCCAGACTCATGAAGAAAAAAAGGGAGAAGACTCAAATCGATAGAATTAGAAATGAAAAAGAAGTAACAACTGACACTGCAGAAATACAAAAGATACTGAGAGATTACTACAGGCAACTCTATGCCAATAAAATGGACAACCTGGAAGAAATGGACAAATTCTTAGAAATGCACTACCTTCCGAGACTGAAAAAGGAAGAAATAGAAAACATGAACAGACCAATCACAAGCACTGAAATTGAAACTGTGATTAAAAATCGTCCTACAAACAAAAGCCCAGGACCAGATGGCTTGACAGGGAAATTCTATCAATCATTTAGAGAAGAGCTAACACCTATCCTTCTCAAACTCTTCCAAAATAAAGCAGGGGGAGAAACACTCCCAAACTCATTCTACGAGGCCACCATCACCCTGATACCAAAACCAGACAAAGATGTCACAAAGAAAGAAAACTATAGGCCAATATCACTAATGAAGATAGATGCAAAAATCCTCAACAAAATACTAGCAAACGGAATCCAGCAGCACACTAAAAGGATCATACACCATGATCAAGTGGGGTTTATCCCAGTAATACAAGGATTCTTCAATGTACGCAAATCAATCAATGTGATAAACCATATTAACAAATTGAAGGAGAAAAACCATATGATCATCTCAATAGATGCAGAGAAAGCTTTTGACAGAATTCAACACCCATTTATGATAAAAAACCCTCCAGAAAGTAGGCATAGAGGGAACTCACCTCAACATAATAAACGCCATATATGACAAACCCACAGCCAACATCGTCCTCAATGGTGCAAAACTGAAACCATTTCCACTAAGATCAGGAACAAGACAAGGTTGCCCACTCTCACCACTATTATTCAACATAGTTTTGGAAGTTTTACCCACAGCAATCAGAGAAGAAGAAGTAATATAAGGAATCCAAATGGGAAAAAAGGAAGTAAAGCTGTCACTGTTTGCAGATGCCTTGATACTATACATAGAGAATCCTAAAGATGCTACCAGAAAACTACTAGAGCTAATCAATGAATTTGGTAAAGTAGCAGGATACAAAATTAATGCACAGAAATCTCTTGCATTGCTATACACTAATGCTGAAAAATCTGAAAGTGAAATTAAGAAAACACTCCCATTTACCACTGCAACAAAAAGAATAAAATATCTAGGAATAAACCTCCTAAGGAGACAAAAGACCCGTATGCAGAAAATTATAAGACACTGTTGAAAGAAATTAAAGATGATAAAATAGATGGAGAGATATACCATGTTCTTGGATTGGAAGAATCAACATTGTGCAAATGACTGTACTACTCAAAGCAATCTACAGATTCAATGCAATCCCTATCAAACTACCACTGGCATTTTTCACAGAACTAGAACAAAAAATGTCACAATTTGTATGGAAACACAAAAGACCCCCAATAGCCAAAGGAATCTTGAGAAAGAAAAACGGAGCTGGAGGAATCAGGCTCCCTGACTTCAGACTATACTACAAAGCTACAGTAATCAAGACAGTATGGTACTGGCACAAAAACAGAAACATAGGTCAATGGAACAGGATAGTAAAGCCCAGAGATAAACCCACGCACATATGGTCACCTTATCTTTGATAAAAGAGGCAAGAATGTACAGTGGAGAAAAGACAGCCACTTCAATAAGTGGTGCTGGGAAAACTGGATAGCTACATGTAAAAGAATGAAATTAGAACACTCCCTAACACCATACACACAAAAAAACTCAAATTGGATTAAAGACCTAAATGTAAGGCCAGACACTATCAAAGTCTTAGAGGAAAACATAGGCAGAACACTGTATGACATAAATCACAGCAAGATCCTTTTTGACCCACCTCCTAGAGAAATGGAAATAAAAACAAAAATAAACAAATGGGACCTAATGAAACTTGAAAGCTTTTGCACACAAAGGAAACCATAAACAAGATGAAAAGAGAACCCTCAGAATGGGAGAAAATATTTGCAAATGAAGCAACTGACAAAGGATTAATCTCCAGAATTTACAAGCAGCTCATGCAGGTCAATATCAAAAACAAACAAACAAACAAACAACCCATTCCAAAAAAGGGCAGAAGACCTTAATAGACATTTCTCCAAAGAAGATATACAGATTGCCAACAAACACATGAAAGAATGCTCAACATCACTAATCATTAGAGAAATGCAACTCAAAACTACAAAGAGATATCATCTCACACCAGTGAGAATGGCCATCATCAAAAAATCTACAAACAATAAATGCTGGAGAGGGTGTGGAGAAAAGGGAACCCTCTTGCACTTTTGGTGGGAATGTAAATTGATACAGCCACTATGGAGAACAGTGTGGAGTTTCCTTAAAAAACTAAAAACAGAAATACCATACGACCTAGCAATCCCACTACTGGGCATATACCCTGAGAAAAATGTTCATTGCAGCTCTATTTACAATAGCCAGAACATGGAGGCAACCTAAGTGTCAATCAACAGATGAATGGATAAAGAAGATGTGGCACATATATACAATGGAATATTATTCAGCCATAAAAGGAAACGAAATTGAGTTATTTGTCGTGAGGTGGATGGACCTAGAGTCTGTTATACAGAGTGAAGTAAGTCAGAAAGAGAAAAACAAATACCATATGCTAACACATATATATGGAATCTAAAAAAAAAAAAAAAAAAAGGTCATGAAGAACCTAGGGGCAAGACGGGAATAAAGACACAGACGTACTAGAGAATGGACTTGAGGATACGGGGAGGGGGAACGGTAAGCTGGGACAAAGTGAGAGAGTGGAATGGACATATATACACTACCAAACGTAAAATAGATAGGTAGTGGAAAGCAGCCGCATAGCACAGGGAGATCAGCTCGGTGCTTTGTGACCATCTAGAGTGGTGGGATGGGGGGCTGGGAGGGAGGGAGGGAGGGAGACGCAATGGGGAAGAGATATGGGGACATATGTATATGTATAACTGATTCACTTTGTTATAAAGCAGAAACTAACACAGCATTGTAAAGCATTTATACTCCAATTAAGATTAAAAAAAAACACTCTGTAACTTTTATCTATGAACTTAAATCAGTCAAGTAATTATCGAAAGTTCTGATTGTTCCCTCCTAGAAGGTGTCAGTAGAGGCTATCGCAGTAATAGGCTGCTTGTTACATTATACCCGAACCATTTGGGCAAAACAATTGAAGAAGTTTTAGAAAATAAAAAACAGTGGTGCACTTCTATTTCAAGCGACATAGTACTTCTATTTTAATGTGAAATTTGTACTTTTAAATTAAGGGTAGATGAGTATTTGGAAGCCATGAAGCAGTGATAGTTGTGTCATTTAAAAATTATGAACATGTTTTAGAGAAGGAACACTGGTTTGTCATACAAGAACCATGATAGTCTATCAATATATTTAGCTCTGGTAAAATTCTTTTTTGATTACTGCTTTCATGCCTGTATTGGTTTAAGAAAAAAAATGTTAGAGAAATATCACTAAGATGATTAGAAAGATAAAGTTAGAAATAAATTAAGTTGTGAATACTGGATGGATATGATTGACCATTTGGTTACTACAGGTGACCCCTAAATTATGGCATAACTGATTCTGGTTGACTGAAAATTGAATAAATGTTATACTGAAGATCTTTCATTTCCTAGATAATCCGTTTCTCTGTTGCTTCAAGGACCTTCATACTGTGTTTGAAATTAAGATAATTTTATTGCTGATTTAATGTGCACCAACACCTCTGACCCTGAGCCAGTTACTATAGCAAAAACTGGAAGAGAACAGGACAGTTTTGAGGAATAGAAAGGAATATTATTATGGCTGGAGTGCAGAGAATGAGGGAATGAGTTGTAAGAGATGAATTTGGAGATGTAAGCAGTGGCTGGATCCTACAGTGTTTGTAGGCCAAGTTAAGGATTTTGGCTCTTATCCTAAGAGCAGTGGGGAGTCAGTTGCTTAAGGAATCTGAGAAGGTGAATAACACAGTCATATCTGTGGGTTAGAAAGGATTATGGTGGTTGCAGATAGGAAGATCAACAGTAGAGATGAGAGGACCACTTAGGAGTCAAAGTGAGAAACGATGGTAGCTTGGTCTCGGTTAGGGCCAGTGGAGATGGGAAAAGAAAGCAGATTTGAGAAATGTTTTGGAAAATTGAGAACTTGGTGGTAGATTAGCTCTGGTGGGTGATGGAGAGGTAAAGTCAAGGATAACTCCCAAGTTCCCAGGTTGTTATGAAGTCATCAAAATGGAGAACCCTGAAGGGAATATTAGGTACTTTTTTTCAGACATGCTGAGGTTGATGCTTCCAAGAGGAGAAGTCAGGCAGGTGGTCTAATACTTATACCCTCACCAAAGATAAGAAGTCTGGTCTTTAGATAACATGTCCATAGCCACAGGTGTTTGAATATTTATTGAAACCATGGATGAAATGATTGCCTTAGTAGAGAACAGACAGTGACCAAAGAAGAGGTGTAGGACCCACATTTGAGGAATATCAATATTTACAGGTCTGGCAGAGGAGAACAACTTGGCAAAGGAGATGGAGACGGTATTCAGAAAGGTTAGGAGAAAAATGACAGGAGCTGGGGTCATGAAAGCTAAGGAAAGAAGTGTTTTAGAAAGCTAGGAGTGGTCCACAGTATTGCTTTGCTATTGAGATATATGAGAAACAAATGGTAGAAACCAAGTATTTTGATTATTTACCACTCACATGGCAGTCAGGTGGCTATTGGTTTCTCGTGGTTACTGTTACTCTTAGATTTGGGGGTTTGTGTCTTGTGGAATTGCTACTGGGAATGCAGTCTTCTCCCTTCTTTTGTTTTCTGCTTCAGAGCCATAATGGCAGCACATGCCAGGGGAATAACATGATAAGTCATAACTGTGGACAAGGGTATAATATAGTATGAACTATTGACAATTAAATAACTATAGATTTGTTGAATAGATATATCCAGGTAACCTCAGATGAACATAAAAATGATTTAAAATGGTTCTTCAGTCAGTCTGGGTCTATTTATTCCCCTTACTTTAAATTTATTATTCTTTTTCCTACATTTCTATGAAGTTGATATTCTTTCTCTTGATTCTGAGTTTATTCCTTAAGCAGTTCAAGAAGATGATCTATTTTTTTTCCTTTTAATTCAGACTTTCCTTAATTACACTGTAATAGAAAGAACATCAGGCAGAGAGCTAACCAGCCTGGGTTTATATCCCACCTTTGTTCTCAATTAATTGTGTCCCTCTTAGAAAATCTCTGGGAGAATTTTTTATCAGACTGAGCTTGTGGTGCCAGCAGATGACTTCAGTGGAAATGCCAAGCAGGTGGTTAGGTAGAGATATCAACAAGAAAGCTTATGAGCAGCCTGTTGAGGGTGTAAGCCAGTGACTAACCACAGTTGGACTGGGGCCTAAAGGTGGAGGTGAGAGGAAACACCTGCCTGAGCTATAAAATGGAGAGGAACTTAACAGCTGACAGGTACCTCTGAGCTCCACCAGTGGTAAGACATTTGGTCCTGAGAACTCAGGCAGCACCTGTAACTCTCCATTTCCTTCATTTGTACCACATTCTAACTTAAGGTTCCTTTTGACAAGGTAGCTGATCTGACAAATCAATCCATGTTAAGGTGTTATTAGGCAGCTTCATTAGTAACATTAGCTGCCTTTTAACAGGGTATCCCAGACGTAAAAAGACTGTCCAAGCAAGTGACTTTAGCTGAAGGAATTTTGAGCTTCGCCGTAGGGCAGTGGATGAGAGTTGGAGTTATCTGTCTACACAGTCAGTCTCACATGTATGTATGGCTTTTTAAGGTTTTGAATGACCTGGAAAACAGTGAAGGGCGATTTTTGTCTTCTGAGTTGATCTTCAATCTGTTGTATGAGTGCATGATTTTGTTTGTTTTATTTAGCAACTTACCAACCACATTCGAGACACCCTACCTAACTTCAGGAACAAACTGCAGGGACAGTTGCTGTCCATAGAACACGAAGTAGAAGCCTATAAAAACTTCAAGCCAGAAGACCCCACCAGGAAGACCAAAGCATTGCTGCAGTGAGTTACCTTTCCCTTCTCTTGTTCAGCATTTTAAACTAACTCTTCAGTTTTCTTTTTCCTTAGTCTATTTGTCATGCCATTTTCTAGGTTTTTTCATAAAAGTAAAGTATATGAGTGAGGCTTTGTATATGTCATACAATGAGCCTTGAATCTTTGTTTTGTAAAAAAATAATTGTTGATATTAATTCTATTATTATAAATTTAACCAATGCCCAATCCTATGCCCAATTTTATATTGTGTTTTTATAATTGGATTCAGTAAATGAGCAAAACCAACAGTGATAACTCGGCAGGGTTTTTTTGCCCTTAGTCTTTAGAAGTGGGCTAAGTTCCTGTAGAAAAGCAACTGTTTCTATTGTTGTCACTTGTAGTTATTATCTTTTTATTTCAGTCATTTCATATCATCTATCTGTGTGTATTTTTCAATGCAATGAGAACCAAGGATTTAATTTTTAAAAAAGTACACACAGTAAGAACACATTTAAATTATTTTCCTTTTTGGTAATGATTTTAATGTAGCCCTTTAGAAACACAAATGTGAAAACTGCCAAGTATCTTTTTACTCCTTCATGATCTTGCTGTCTTGTCCTTGGGTTATTAGATTTATCCCTGAGGGTTCTTGGGTTAGGATAGCAGAGTTGTTGGAGAATTGCCAGCCCCTTATGTCTTTTATCCTCATTCCTTCTTTCAGCCCCTTTCAGCCTCATCTATTCTTTTATCCCTGTGCCGCAAATTGCCTCTCTCTCCACCAGAAGACCCCCACTGACCAGCTTACATTCCAAGACATCTGAAGTCCATCTCTAAAGATGATGCTTGTCACTTCTTATGGCCCCTTTCTCCCTCTGCAGTCCTGTAATCAAAATACCCTTAATCTGGCATTTAAAATGCACAACATAATTCCTTTTATTTGTGGGGAAATTTCTAAATGTTCAAATTAAGTAACATATTAAATGCATTATCTTATATTCCTCCATTTAAAAAAATAATAAGATCATATGGTGGAAAGAATTTTTTTTCTTGGATTCATCTCTTTCCTAGTTTATCTTTTCTTTTCATTCTTGGCTTTGGTTAAGCTCCTATAAAACTCTCTAAGTTACAGAGAAAGGAAAGCTATTTCTGTTTAGACCCTAGGTCATCATCCTAACACCCAACTGAAACTATTCTCTTTGCAAAGACTGGATCTTGCCTCTGTAATTCTGTTGGACTCAGGTTACAATTTTCCACAGCTGGATTCTTCCCTTGTTAGGGAGCTGATTCAGCTCTTTCTTTCCTTTTTTCCTTCTTTCCTTCCTTCCTGCCTTCCTCCCTTCCTCCCTCACCCCCTTTCTTCATTACTTCCTTCTTGCCTTGCTCTCATCTCTGTGTATCCTATTTGATGACTGGCTCTGTGCTAACTACTGGGAATTCAATAGTGAATAAGATTTTAACCCTCAAAAAGCGGCCACAGTAGAGCAGTGGAAACAGACATATAAACAACTGTGTTAAAATCTGATAAATGCTACATTTCTGGTAAGAATAAAATGTTAAGGGAACCCGGGTAAAGAGCACTTACATGTGAGGAAAAGTGTGAATTCACAGAGAAAAAGATACTTGAATGAGACCCTGAAGTATGGGAGGAGTTTGTCAGGTGGAAGAAGGAGGTCAAGAGAAGAGTGTGAACTTCGGTACGGCTTGTTCTAGTGGGCCAGGTGGCTGGGCTGTAGGATACAGGGAATGGAGGTGAATTTTCAAAAGTTTCCCAATGTTTCATACCTTTCCAGGTGTTTAAAGTTAGATTAATATTAGCATACACATGAACATAGCTACATCTAATTATATTCTAAGTTTTCTGGCCTAAATATTTGCAGTTACTTTTAATTCATCCATGATTTTGATGAAAGAGAATAAAAGATTCAAGTTTTAGGTGGTTTGGGTTTTTTTTCCTAATCTAACAGATTTTGAATTTGAAAGTGTTCCAGTATGTCAAAATTAGAGTTTCTAAACCTACTAATCACAAATACAAGTAGTCATTTTTTCTCTATAATATATTTCTTTGTTTTTTACCAACTGCCTTGAGGTAATTCATTCCTTCATTGAACTTATTGAGTACCTCTTGTATGACAGGCAGGGGGAAATAAATAAAATGCATGGTCCTTGCCCTTTGGAGAGAGACTGATAGATGCACGATGGTGATGTACTCTGCTAAGTGCTATGCTGAAAATATTCTGAGAAAGCCAAGGAGGGGCCCTTCATCTGGGTGGCAATGAGTGGTGGTGGGGAATAGGGCTGTGGATCATGGAAAGTTTCCTGTAAAAACTAATGCTTGAACTGAGTCTTGAAGGACAGATAAAAATTAGCCAGACAAAGAAGCACAAGGCAGAGCAGAAAGGAAAACAAGTATAAAAGCACAGAGATTTGGTACATGTGGGGAACTGCAAATAGCTTCTTTATGGTTGGCTTGGAAGGTGAGTGGGGATGAGAAGTAAGAGATGGGGCCTCCAGGGCCAGACCATGGAGAATCTTAGGTGATGGGGTAAGGTGTTTTAATTTTATTAAATTCTGAGGAGTCATTGGAAAACAAGGCTAGACCTAGTTGTAGAGGGGCATGGGTGGGGAGTCAGAAATTTATATTGTTCTGGCAGAATGAGGTCTGTGATGCTGGGCCCAGGGAAGAGAGTAGCTCATGAAGTATGAGGGGGCTCAGCTGGAGCAGTTGGAACACTAGGTGATTGTAATGTCACAGGAGTTGTGGCTCATTTGACCATTATATATAAGGTTTTATTGCTTAACTTTAATTCTTAATTTAAGTATTTTAAAATACCATTTTATGGTTGTAACTAAATGGGCGAATGCATTTAATGACACAGATATTTAAAATATATTTTATTTTATTTATTTTATTTTTTTATTTTTTTTTCTACTTGTGGGTATGTATTCAAAAGAGTTGAAAGCAAAGACTTGAACAGGTATTTGTACATTCATAGGAACATTATTCACAATAGCCAAAGATGGAAATAACACAAATGTTCACTGATGTATGAATGGATAAACAAAACATGAGGGGGTTTTTTGTATATGCATTCAATGGAGTATGCTTCAGCCCTAAAAATTAAGGAACTTCTGACACATGCTACAACATGATGAACCTTAAAGATATTACGCTGAGTGAAATAAGCCAGACACAAAAGGACAAATACTGTATGATTCCATTCATATGAGGCACCTAGAAGAGTCAAATTCGTAGAGACAGAAAGTAGAATGGTGGTTGCCAGGGGTAGGGGGAGAGGAGAATGGGGAGTTATTTTTTAATAGATACCGAATCTCACTTTAGGAAGGTGAAAAAGTTCTGGAGATGGATGGTGGTGATAGTTTCACAACAGTGTGAATGTCCTTAATGCCACTGAACTATACACCTAAAAGTAATTAAAATGTTAAATGTTATGTATATTTTACAAAAACAAACAAACCAACCAAAAATCCTTCCAAAGCAGAAACCTGATCTTCTCAATCCTCTGCTTAGGATCTTTTAATGATTTCTGTTTACAGTTAGCATGGGCTGCAAGGCCCTGCATTACCTGGCTGATGTTTACTTTGCCAGCCTCATTTTGGGAAGGAAGAAAGGGAGGTAGGGAGGGATAAAGGGAGGAATCAGAGCTGAGATTCAATCCAGGTCTCCTGACTCTCAATGATATAGTCTGTCTACTGTAATTACCTGCCTCTTATATTTGTAAGTTAAACTTTATCAGCTAATTAACACCTTAGACCAAATAATTTAGCAAATTGTTTTCCAATGTGATACCTTGCTGAGAATCCAGTCCTTACCTACATATGATAACTTTTTCATGAAGAAAGATATCCTGAGCAGGTAGCACTGGAAAGTAAAAGCAGAGAGGGGAACTGCAGTCAGTTCTGATTTGTTCTGACTGGGGAAGCAGGGAAAGCTTTACAGAGGAAGGGCTATTAGAACTCAGCAAAGCTTTAAGAAGAAGTAGAATTTCCATGGGTAAAGGATGGTAAAAAGGACACTGAAGGCAGAGGACAGCCAGAGCAAAGACAAGGAAAAATGCATGAGTGGAGAATGCCTGGGAACAGTCAGGTAGATGGAAGGGTGGAGCAGATGGAGTGTAGACTGGAGGGGTGGGAGATGAAGCTGGGGAGGCAGTTCAGGACCTAAAAGGGAGAAGGGAACTCAAAGCCATGATAAGGAAACTGGACTTTAAAAAGAAAAGGAGAGGGGGTCACTGCAGTGTAGAATCACAGCCAAGGAACCCCAGGAGTTTTTGGTGGAGAGAAAGGGAAAGGGCAACGTCATGGGCCAAGTACCTGCATCTGAGCATGTGGGGACTTAGGATGGGGAAGAAAGAGGAAGGTCTCTTCCGGACCTATGCTCAGACAGGGAAATTAAGAGGAGAGGACCAGAGACAGACGCTAGACAACTGTGGTACTGTTTGATGAACTCTAAAGAGTGTAGTTTGCACAGGAAACTATATTAAATATCTTGTGATAAACCATAATAGAAAAGAATGTGTATATATGTATAACTGAATCACTTTGCTGTACAGCAGAAATTAACACAACATTGTAAATCAACTATACTTCAATAGAACAATTTTTTTAAAAAAGAGTGTAGTTCAAACCTAGAATCAAGAGACCTTAATGAAAAAAGTAACAGAGGTGGGTGGATCCTAGAGGGTTTTTGGTTGTTGTTGTTGTTGTTGTTGTTTTTTTAGAAATTTCATGTAATGTCTGAAACATTTATATTAACATATTTCCATACAAATAACCCAAAGAAAATTTAGTATTAGTTGTTTTGTTTGTTTGTTTTTTTATACTGCAGGTTCTTATTAGTCATCAATTTTATACACATCAGTGTATGCATGTCAATCCCAATCGTCCAATTCAGCACACCACCATCCCCACCCCACCGCGGTTTTCCCCCCTTCGTGTCCACACGTTTGTTCTCTACATCTGTGTCTCAGCATCTGCCCTGCAAACCGGTTCATCTGTACCATTTTTCTAGGTTCCACATACATGCGTTAATATACGATATTTGCTTTTCTCTTTCTGACTTACTTCACTCTGTATGACAGTCTCTAGATCCATCCACGTCTCAAAAAATGACTCAATTTCATTCCTTTTTATGGCTGAGTAATACTCCACTGTATATATGTACCACAACTTCTTTATCCATTAGGCTGTCGATGGGCATTTAGGTTGCGTCCATGACACAGCTATTGTAAATAGTGCTGTAATGAACATTGGGGTGCATGTGTCTTTTTGAATTATGGTTTTCTCTGGGTATATGCCCAGTAGTGGGATTGCTGGATCATATGGTAATTCTATTTTTAGTTTTTTAAGGAACCTCCATACTGTTCTCAATAGTGGCTGTATCCATTTACATTCCCACCAACAGTGCAAGAGGGTTCCCTTTTCTCCACACCCTCTCCAGCATTTGTTGTTTTTCTGATGATGCCCATTCTAACTGGTGTGAGGTGATGCCTCATTGTAGTTTTGATTTGCATTTCTCTAATAATTAGTGATGTTGAGCAGCTTTTCATGTGCTTCTTGGCCATCTGTATGTCTTCTTTGGAGAAATGTCTATTTAGGTCTTCTGCCCATTTTTGGATTGGGTTGTTTGTTTCTTTAATGTTGAGCTGCATGAGCTGTTTATATATTTTGGAGATTAATCCTTTGTCCGTTGATTCGTTTGCGAATATTTTCTCCCATTCTGAGCGTTGTCTTTTCGTCTTGTTTATGGTTTCCTTTGCTGTGCAAAAGACTTTAAGTTTCATTAGGTCCCATTTGTTTATTTTTGTTTTTATTTCCATTACTCTAGGAGGTGGATCAAAAAAGATCTTGCTGTGGTTTATGTCATAGAGTGTTCTTCCTATGTTTTCCTCTAAGAGTTTTATAGTGTCCGGTCTTACATTTAGGTCTCGAATCCATTTTGAGTTTATTTTTGTGTATGGTGTTAGGGAGTGTTCTAATTTCATTCTCTTACATGTAGCTGCCCAGTTTTCCTAGCACCACTTATTGAAGAGACTGTCTTTTCTCCATTGTATATCTTTGCCTCCTCTGTCATAGATTAGTTGACCATAGGTGCGTGGGTTTATCTCTGGGCTTTCTATCTTGTTCCATTGATCTATGTTTCTGTTTTTGTGCCAGTACCATATTGTCTTGATTACTGTAGCTTTGTAGTATAGTCTGAAGTCAGGGAGTCTGATTCCTCCAGCTCCTTTTTTTCCCCTCAAGAGTGCTTTGGCTATTTGAGGTCTTTTGTGTCTCCATACAAATTTTGAGATGATTTGTTCTAGTTCTGTAAAAAATGCCATTGGTAGTTTGATACGGATTGCATTGAATCTGTAGATTGCTTTGGGTAGTATAGTCATTGTCATAATATGGATTTTTCCAATCCAAGAACATGGTATATTTCTCCATCTGTTTGTGTCATCTTTGATTACTTTGATCAGTGTCTTATTGTTTTCTGAGTACAGGGCTTTTACCTTTTTAGGTAGGTTTATTCCTAGGTATTTTATTCTTTTTGTTGCAGTGGTAAATGGGAGTGTTTCCATAATTTCTCTTTCAGATTTTTCATCATTAGTGTATAGGAATGCAAGAGATTTCTGTGCATTAATTTTGTGTCCTGCAACTTTACCAAATTCATTGATTAGCTCTAGTAGTTTTCTGGTGGCATCTTTAGGATTTTCTGTGTATAGTATCATGTCATCTGCAAACAGTGAGAGTTTTACTTCTTCTTTTCCAATTTGTATTCCTTTTATTTCTTTTTCTTCTCTGATTGCCATGGCTAGGACTTCCAAAACTATGTTGAATAATAGTGGTGAGAGTGGACATCGTTGTCTCATTCCTGATCTTAGGGGAAATGCTTTCGTTTTTCACCGTTGAGAATGAAGTTTGCTGTGGGTTTGTCATATATGGCCTTTATTATGTTGAGGAAAGTTCCCTCTATTCCCACTTTCTGGAGAGTTTTTATCATAAATGGGTGTTGAATTTTGTCAAAAGCTTTTTCTGCATCTGTTGAGATGATCATATGGTTTTTCTCCTTCAATTTGTTAATACAGTGTAGCACACTGATTGATTTGCGTATATTGAAGAATCCTTGCATCCCTGGGATAAATCCCACTTGATCATGGTGTATGATCCTTTTAATGTGTTGTTGGATTCTGTTTGCTAGTATTTTGTGGAGGATTTTTGCATCTATATTCATCAGTGATATTGGTCTGTAATTTTCTTTTTTTGTAGTATCTTTGTCTGGTTTTGGTATCAGGGTGATGGTGGCCTCGTAGAATGAGTTTGGGAGGGTTCCTCCCTCTGCTATAGTTTGGAAGAGTTTGAGAAGGATGGGTGTTAGCTCTTCTCTAAATGTTTGATAGAATTCACCTGTGAAACCATCTGGTCCTGGACTTTTGTTTGTTGGAAGATTTTTAATCACAGTTTCAATTTCATGACTTGTGATTGGTCTGTTTATATTTTCTGTTTCTTCCTGGTTCAGTCTTGGAAGGTTATACCTTTCTAAGAATTTGTCCATTTCTTCCAGGTTGTCCATTTTATTGGCATAGAGTTGCTTGTAGGTAGTCTCTTAGGATGCTTTGTATTTCTGCAGTGTCTGTTGTAACTTCTCCTTTTTCATTTCTAATTTTATTGATTTGAGTCCTCTCCCTCTTTTTCTTGATGAGTCTGGCTAATGGCTTATCAATTTTGTTTATCTTCTCAAAGAACCAGCTTTTAGTTTTATTGATCTTTGCTATTGTTTTCTTTGTTTCTATTTCATTTATTTCCGCTCTGATCTTTATGATGTCTTTCCTTCTGCTAACTTTGGGTTTTGTTTGTTCTTCTTTCTCTAGTTGCTTTAGGTGTAAGGTTAGATCGTTTACTTGAGATTTTTCTTGTTTCTTTAGGTAGGCTTGTATAGCTATAAACTTCCCTCTTAGAACTGCTATTGCTGCATCCCATAGGTTTTGGATCGTCGTGTTTTCATTGTCATTTGTCTGTAGGTATTTTTTGATTTCTTCAGTGATCTCTTGGTTATTTAGTAACGTATTGTTTAGCCTCCATGTGTTTGTGTTTTTTACGTTTTTTCCCCTGTAATTGATTTCTAATCTCATAGCATTGTGGTCAGAAAAGATGCTTGATATGATTTCAATTTTCTTAAATTTAATGAGGCTTGATTTGTGACCTAAGATGTGATCTATCCTGGAGAATGTTCCGTGCACACTTGAGAAGAAAGTGTAATCTGCTGTTTTTGGATGGAATGTCCTATAAATATCAATTAAATCTATCTGGTCCATTGTGTCATTTAAAGCTTCTGTTTCCTTATTTATTTTCATTTTGGATGATCTGTCCATTGGTGTAAGTGAGGTGTTAAAGTCCCCCACTATTATTGTGTTACTGTCGATTTCCTCTTTTATAGCTGTTAGCAGTTGCCTTATGTATTGAAGTGCTCCTATGTTGGGTGCATATATATTTATAATTGTTATATCTTCTTCTTGGATTGATCCCTTGATCATTCTGTAGTGTCCTTCCTTGTCTCTTGTAAGATTTTTTACTTTAAAGTCTATTTTATCTGATATGAGTATAGCTACTCCAGCTTTCTTTTGATTTCCATTTGCATGCAATATCTTTTTCCATCCCCTCACTTTCAGTCTGTATGTGTCCCTAGGTCTAAAGTGGGTCTCTTGTAGACAGCATATATATGGGTCTTGTTTTTGTATCCATTCAGCAAGCCTGTGTCTTTTGGTTGGAGCATTTAACCCATTCACGTTTAAGGTAATTATCGATATGTATGTTCCTATGACGATTTTCTTAATTGTTTTGGGTTTGTTTTTGTAGGTTCTTTTCTTCTCTTGTGTTTCCCACTTAGAGAAGTTCCTTTAGCATTTGTTGTAGAGCTGGTTTGGTGGTGCTGAATTCTCTTAGCTTTTGCTTGTCTGTAAAGCTTTTGATTTCTCCATCAAATCTAAATGAGATCCTTGCCAGGTAGAGTAATCTTGGTTGTAGGTTCTTCCCTTTTATCACTTTAAGTATATCATGCCACTCCCTTCTGGCTTGTAGAGTTTCAGCTGAGAAATCAGCTGTTAACCTTATGGGAGTTCCCTTGTATGTTATTTGTCGTTTTTCCCTTTCTGCTTTCAATAATTTTTCTTTGTCTTTAATTTTTGCCAATTTGATTACTATGTGTCTCGGCGTGTTTCTCCTTGGGTTTATCCTGCCTGGGACTCTCTGCGCTTCCTGGACTTGGGTGGCTATTTCCTTTCCCATGTTAGGGGGGTTTTCGACTATAATCTCTTCAAATATTTTCTCTGGTCCTTTCTCTCTCTCTTCTCCTTCTGGCACCCCTATAATGCAAATGTTGTTGCGTTTAATGTTGTCCCAGAGGTCTCTTAGGCTGTCTTCATTTCTTTTCATTCTTTTTTCTTTAGTCTGTTACGCAGCAGTGAATACCACCATTCTGTCTTCCAGGTCACTTATCTGTTCTTCTGCCTCAGTTATTCTGCTATTGATTCCTTCTAGTGTAGTTTTCATTTCAGTTATTATATTGGTCATCTCTGTTTGTTTGTTCTTTAATTCTTGTAGGTCTTTATTAATCATTTCTTGCATCTTCTAGATCTTTGCCTCCATTCTTTCTCTGAGGTCCTGGATCATCTTCACTATCATTATTCTGAATTCTTTTTCTGGAAGGTTGCCTATCTCCACTTCATTTAGTTGCTTTTCTGTGGTTTTATCTTGTTCCTTCCTCTGGTACATAGCTCTCTGTCTTTTCATCTTGTCTGTCTTTCTATGAATGTGGTTTTTGTTCCACAGGCTGCAGGATTGTATTCTTCTTGCTTCTGCTGTCTGCCCTCTGGTGGATGAGGCTATCTAAGAGGCTTGATGGGAGGGACTGGTGGTGGGTAGAGCTGACTGTTGCTCTGGTGGGCAGAGCTCAGTAAAACTTTAATCCACTTGACTGTTGCTGGGTGGGGCTGAGTTCCCTCCCTGTTGGTTGTTTGGCCTGAGGTGACCCAACACTGGAGCCTACCTGTGCTCTTTGGTGGGGCTAATGACAGACTCTGGGAGGGCTCACGCCAAGGAGTACTTCCCAGAACTTCTGCTGCCAGTGTCCTTCTCCCCATGATGAGCCACAGCCACCCCCCACCTCTGCAGGAGACCCTCCAATACTAGCAGGTAGGTCTGGTTCAGTCTCCCCTGGGGTCACTGCACCTTTCCCTGGGTCCCGATGCACACACTACTTTGTGTGTGCCCTCCAAGAGTGGAGTCTCTGTTTCCCCCAGTCCTGTCGAAGTCCTGCAATCAATTCCCACTAGGCTTCAAAGTCTGATTCTCTAGGAATTCCTCCTCCTGTTGCTGGACCCCCAGGTTGGGAAGCCTGATGTGGGGTTCAGAACCTTCACTCCAGTCGGTAGACTTCTGTGGTATAAGTGTTATCCAGTCTGTGAGTCACCCACCCAGCCATTATGGGATTTGATTTTACTGTGATTGTGCCCCTCCTACGGTCTCATTGTGGCTTCTCCTTGTCTTTACATGTGGGGTATGTTTTCTGCTGAGTTCCAGTGTCTTCCTGTCAATGATTGTCCAGCAGCTAGTTGTGATTCTGGTGTTCTCGCAAGAGGGAGTGAGAGCACATCCTTCTACTCCTCCATCTTGGTTCCTTACTTTTAAAATATATATTTTAAATTAAGTGTCTGAAATAAATCTTAATAACGTGTATTTCCTATAGTTATATTTTCAGTAATGAATAGAGTGCAATGTTAATTCTGCCAGTAGGTGCCGCTAAGAACACCAGGAAAAGAATTGCTAACCATAGCAAATTAAAATGAAAAATGTGAAACCTCGTAACTTTAACTTGAATTTATTTCTCTTTCACAATTATAGGATGGTTCAGCAATTTGCTGTGGACTTTGAGAAGAGAATTGAAGGGTCAGGGGATCAAGTAGATACCCTGGAGCTCTCAGGGGGTGCTAAAATCAATCGTATTTTCCATGAACGTTTTCCTTTTGAGATAGTAAAGGTTTGTACCAAATGTTATTTTTCCTTTTGTTTCATTTCATTTCTATATTCTGTTCTACATAACTTTTCATAAAATGTTATGTGAGTGGTAAGTGGTTTTCTTTAAACAAAAGCCTCCATACTCAGATAATGAGATTTAGGAGAGAAGTTATTTTCTTACTGATGGTTCTGATTTTATTTAATGGGATCTAATGACATTTCAATAATTCAACAATGACAAATTGGTTTATTTGTTGTCTAATTAATTTAAAAATATTTCTTGAGTACCTACTGTGTACCAGTGATCTACATGCCAGGGATCAAGACAGAGATACTGTCTGGTGGGGAAAGACAGAAAATTAACAAATAAAAAAGGAAAAAAATATCAGGTATTATTATGTAACATAATATGAGAGAGAGGGGAGTTGCATAAGCCACTTTTTTTTTGGTCAAGCATAAGAGCTAACATTTATTTAAAAATTTTTTATGGAATATCAATTTATTGGATTATATAAGGTGAAAAAAATTAAAGACTAAGAATCAGAAACTGTTCACATAAGAAAGGTAATTGAAAAAGTAGAATATAAGTGTAAGCACATTGGAATTAACATTTTGTGAAAAATACAAATGATAAAACTTGGTAGATAACTCAGGCACTACCGAGAAACAATTGTCCGTAGTCCCCCATTGGCTAAGCCAGTTTTGATGGAATATTCAGGCAAGGTCTCTCTGACTATGGGGCCTTTAAAGCATGACCTGAATGGCATGAAGAGGTCACCTGTAAGTATCTGGAGGAAGAAGGTTGTTCAAGGCAGGAAGCCAAGGACAAAGCCCTAGAGCAAGCACCTGTACAGCAGGTGAGGAACAGCTGAGGCTGGGGTAGAGCTGATGAACGGGTGGGGGGGAAGAAAATGAATTCAGAGGAAGGAAGTGCCCAGTTTATGCAGGGCTTTCTAGGTTGCTGTGAAGTGTTTACGTTTAACAATGGAAAGTTGGGGGAGAGTTTTAAGGATTTGGTTGGTGACCGGATTTGGTTGGTGATTTTAAAAGAACACTGTGTGGGTTGGATTGTAAAGGGGCAAGAGTGGACTGAGGGAGACAAGGTGAGTTAAAAAGTAGGCCAGAGCAGGGGTGGATCCACTTTCTGTAGGGCCTGAAGCCTATACAATTTTGGGGACCCCCTTGAAGAAGAAGAATATAAAATTATAAACTCAGACACGGGTCTTGGAAGGAGCTTATGCAAGGGAGAAGTCCTGAAACTTAAACTTCTTTAGCTTTATAGTAAAAATGCCTCAGAAGAGAGGCTTGAGAGAAGTGGATGGATTTGTGATTTTGGAGGTAGAGTCAATGGGGGTTGGATTGATATGGGAGATGCAAAAAAGAGAAGATTCAAGATGACTTCCAAGATTTTGGCTTGCACAATTGAGCAAATGTTAGTGCCCGTCAGATGAGGGGAACTGAGGAAAAGTTCAGTGTGGAAGTATGAATCAAGAGTTTTGTTTTGGATATGTTCAGCTTGAAATGCCCAATAGGCATCTAGGTAATTATAGGGACTATGTTACTCGCCTCACATACAGAGGTGGGTGCTTATTTCCTGATGTGGGAGGCAGATGGGTAAATAGACAGTTTCATTAAAATGTGCTAGGTAAAGTGACAAACTTCAGCGCAGGGTGCTATGGAAACAAGGCCCACGGACATGAATCCCAGCCCGACTGTGTAAAGGAGCCTGGCTTCTGAGCTGACTTAAGAAGGATGAGCAGCTAGTTAAGCAGGAAGAGGTGGGATTAGTCACGGGAGAGGTTGTTCCAGACAGAAAGGGAGGAATGGTAAAGGCTGAGCTGTAGAACTAAAGCAGTTCATTGCTCTATGGCATAAAGTGTGAGGGGGAAAATGGACAGATAATGAGGCTGGAGAGGCCAAATCTCAAAAGTTAGGGGCTGAATCAAATGTTCTCTTGATGTCCCTTCCAGGTCTAAGCTCTATGACACTTTGACCCTACTTCCAAATAAATTTAAGATACCTAAAACTTATGGGAAATTTTTATACAGTAGTCTATCCTGTGTTGGATTGGCAAAATATTATTAATTTCCTCTTTTAAAGAGGCTTTGAACTCAGGTGGTTAAAATGGCCAGGGAGAAAAGACAGCCATTGTTAATCTCAGCACAGCTGGACTGCCGTTGTACATCAGGTGACACTTATTTATGCATTCATATGTGAATACATTTACTATATTCATCAAAAGAATGAAGAATTATATATTCAAATGAATAGCCAGATTTATGTCCAGAAGTCATCCTTTATGTACAGCACTCCTTATCTATAATAGAGTTAAAATCCGCTGCACTAAATCTCCCAGAAATCCCTAATGTTCTGTGTTGCCTTGAACTTTATATAAACGGATGTTTTGACCATCTGGGTTTAGGTTAGGAAAGACATGAGTCTTTATTAATAACGGAGTCAAGTTATTCTCATATTTTAATATTCAACGATATTATTATTCAAAGGAATTAAGTGTCATAACTGTGGCTCATTTTGCATCTGCAGATGGAGTTCAATGAGAAAGAACTGCGAAGAGAAATAAGCTATGCAATCAAAAACATACATGGTATCAGGCAAGTGCTTCACATTTTCCTTGTCTTCAGTTCAAGCTACTAAAAAATGTTAATGTTTATGAATGGCTAGTGAAGTAGCCTTTTCATCATCTGAGCAGAGTAGAATATAGAGGTGGGAGTAAGAAATAGGAAATCCTCATTTGGATTCAATGGTAATTTCTACTATTGGCATACTGTCTGTTTACAATTAAAAAAACAAAAACCCTTTCTGCCCTCACAGCACTGTGCTCTGAACAATCAGGGATTTACTGATGAACAAGACCTTGTTCTTCAGGGCTCTGTATTTCAGGGACAGAGGCCAGACTTGCTCATAAGTGATCATTACTTACACAGAAACCAAATAGATTAATTTTGGCTGGATTTATGGAGCAAGATTGGGAAAGATTAATGAAGGTGGTTACTTTAGAGTCACACCTTGCCTATTTTGAGAACAAGAATGATTTCAACAAGCAAAGGTGTCTGTGTGGATACATGTGCTTGTGTGTGTGTGTGTGTGTGTGTGTCCGTTTGTGTGTGTATGGGGTAGGTGGCAATGCAATGAGATGTGAGAGGAGGGAGATTGTTGAGGCTGGAGGAGAAAAGAGGGGGCTTAAAGTAGAGGGAGTAATGTGAGCAAAGGCATGGAGGTGGCAAAGGGCAGCACGTATTCGTGGAGCAGGAAGCCATACATTTGGACTGGAGTTAGGAATGTAGACAGGAGAGCGGAGGGACATGAGGCTGGGAGGAGAACTTGTACCTGAATTCACCCTTGTATGAAGTGGGATTATTTTCATTTACTTTCATTACAGAAATAAATGATAAAAAAAAAATGAATTGATAAAAATAATTGATAAAAAAATAAATGGATTTAAAACAAACATTTCTTGAGTTCATGTATAGAGGGCTAAATACAATGTAATGGAGCATATGTTAAACTGAGGCGTCCTGAATTCAAGGTAAGAAGACAGGTTGCCTACTTCATGATCATCTTACATGAAGGAGGGGTCCCCAGTCCATTGGCCGGTTGTATCTCAGCTTTTGCCACAGGGCCAACTTTAGACTATTTTGGGAACAGAGGCTGAGAGAGCAAAACTTGACCCTGCGTGTATGTGTGATGGGTGATTTTCCAAAGGAGTTATGACATTTGAATTATCTATCCTTACAAAATTTAGAAAATCTCCTCTACAAGTCTCAAATAGTATGGGCAAATATGCATTCACACAGTGAAAAGGAGACAACATCTATAACCACATCCAATGTCTTTTTCTTAACCTTCAACAGGATTTCTAGTTCCCTATTAATTCTATTCCCTGTCCCTCAAATCCAGAATACATTTGGTACAGAAACTATGTCTTGCTCTTTAGCTGGGCAGAGCTAGTATGTGAACATACCGATTTGATAAATGCAGTAGAACCAAATTACGTTTTGCGGGGGGGTGGGTCATAAAGTATTTTACTTAATCAAATACAGTAGTTTTACTTGGCTTTTAAAACTCCTTACCAGTTACATTTTCGTTGAATGTAACTGCAAAAGCTCAGTAATTCAGGATTGTAGGTTTCTGATTTACGTGCATACCAACAGAAGAGATTGGTTGTTACTATTATTCTGGAATTCATTTGCCTATAAGATGATAAGAAGTGCACAGTGTCCTGAGTATAAGACATGTTAATGGTGTGATTATTTATGCCCTTAAATACACTTAATTTGAAGAGTTTTGTTCCCAACTGATTCTGTTAGATATTTGAATAATAGAAACCATCTTTGCCCACTGGGGACCCACCTGATGGTCCTTCTTCGTTCTGCTAACACTGAGTGCCAGTGATGAGCAAGGGATCCCTCCTTGTGGGGAAAACAAAGATAAAGACAATAACGACTCTCCCTACCAGTGTAGTAACAGGACTAAAATATGTGCTCAGACTACTGTAGTGCAAAGTAGGACGCTGGGATTCAGAGAAGGAAGACCTAGTCAGCGGCAGGACTGGAGGAGGAGAGCTGTAGGAAGTGGTTATTTTTGGTCCGGTCTTTGAAGCACAGGTGGGATTTGGACAGGCTGAAATTGTGGGAAAGGTGAACTGAACATCATAGATGAAGGAAAAGACATAAAATATTAGTATGAATATGTTTGTGGAAAAGCAAATGGTCTGGTTTGGCTGAAACATAGCGTGCATCAAAGAAAGGAGGAAAATAACCTCAAAGGAAGATTAGGGACAGACGGGAAAATTTTTAACGTCAGACTAAACAACGTGGATTTTATTCTGTATCCAAAGTGGAGAAATTACAATTACAATATAGTATGATTACTACAGTACAATTAGAAATGGAGGTGGGCACAGGGTGCTAAGTAAATAAGAAGGGACATAGAATAAGGCTGCTAAAATGGAAGTGTTAAAGAAATCTCCCAAAAGAGGTACCATAAAATTGAGTGTTTCAGGAAGAGAAGGTAACCAAATAAGGGGGAGGGAGGAGGGTCTAGGATGGGGAGGATCAACCACCAACATCTGGAGCCTGCACGTCTTTGGGCATGGCATATGTCAGAGTTCAGGATCCCTGTTATTGTAGCTTTTCTCCATTGACCTTTTGTTTAAATATGAGTAATCATTTTTTACTTTTTTATGAAACACACACACATGCACACACATACCTGCTTTCCTGAGCTTCTGTACAGCATGAGAAAAGCATTGTTATGACATCAGTTTTAATTAATTCCATCCAAATGAAAAGATACTTGCTACTTTGGTTATCAGTTTTCATTTTTGTAAATTCACAATTTAGGCATTCTGGGCTCCAAGATAGTTCCACTTAACTGCCTTCCTTTTCCTT
The DNA here is from genome assembly GCF_028023285.1 of Balaenoptera ricei. Lineage (NCBI taxonomy): Eukaryota > Metazoa > Chordata > Mammalia > Artiodactyla > Balaenopteridae > Balaenoptera > Balaenoptera ricei. The sequence continues at coordinate 134,105,735 of NC_082639.1, forward strand.
CAGCACCCCAGGACCTCAAACTGGGAACCACTGAGCTCACTATAATACAGCTCTCCTGGAAATAATATGTTGTGTACTCCAGGAATGCTACTATTTCAGTGTTCAGAAAGTGAAGATCATTTTCTACTCCATGAAGAAGAAGAGAGGATTGCTTTTGGAATACTTTAGAAATAGAAATGTAAATTTAGGACACCATTTCTGTTGTAGCATTCCTTTGTATTGCTGTGAACCAGTGAGTTGAGACAAATGACAGTTAAATATTGAAGGTCACATTATGAGCCTTGAAAACGTTTTGGGAACTGTTTTTAGGTAATGTTAATCATCTATAGAATGTATTAAGGATATTATTACAAATGATACTGTGGATAGAATAAATCACTATGTAACTTTTAAACTAGGCTTTTTGTATGCTTTAAGTAGCATGTCAATTAAAACGTTTTTAAAAAGAGTATTGAATATCATTCAATTTAAAATATCTAACGTGCTGCTTTCTTTCTTACATTCAGGACAGGGTTGTTTACTCCAGACATGGCATTCGAAGCAATAGTCAAAAAACAAATTGTAAAGCTGAAAGGGCCTTCCTTGAAGAGTGTAGATCTGGTAATACAAGAATTAATCAACACTGTCAAGAAGTGTACCAAAAAAGTAAGTTTGAATTATGTAACTTTGCAACCAGTAACTACTTGGTTTACCCATCTTTCCTACCCTGCTACATGACTCTCTTTCCCTGACCCTCCACTTTGTCATAGAAGGTTGAGTGTTTGCTCAAGGGGAAGGATTGTGAAAAGTACTGAGTGGGAATTGGTTTCATGATAGATGGGCATATTGACTTCTATCACCCCATTCGAAATAGGGTTGTTCTCTTAATCAGGTAAACATCACTTTAGAACAATTAAGTGAATGCCCTAAACCAATTTTTCCTGTGGTTCATGGATGGGAGTAATTGTTAGGGGAAGGGAATCAGTAATATTGTTTGTAACAAAAAGGTAATTCTTCTAAATTTTAAATGAATTCCACTTGAACCTGGATGTTCTGGGAAGGGGCATTGTGGTATAGTAGTTAAGAGCCCAGCCTCTGAGGTCCAGTTATCTAGATTCAAATCCTGGCTCTGCTATTTACTTGCTGTGTGACCTTGAGCATCATACTTAATCTTTATATTTTTGTTAATTTCTATTTGAAATGGGGATGATGATGATGATGATGATGATATCACCTCAGTGAGGATTAAACAAGACGATGACTGAAACCCATGAGGCACTTAACACATTGATTAAACATAGTAAGTGCTCAGTAAATGGTGGCTAATCTATAAATGGCCATTTTTAGTAGCACCCAATATTCTCCACCTTGTAATATTTATTGTAATATTTATTGATGGAGAGTAGTGGGCAAGAGACTTCCCAATCTGGGGGCTCTTCACTGAGGAACATGGAGGAATTGTGCTGGATTCCATCCATTCCACAGGGACATGAAAGGGGTACCCTGTACTGGAAAATGTAAGAAGGGAATTACTGATGGTGTTAGGATAGGGTAGACCTAGCCCTATGGCAGTTACTATTGTTACTTTATTTCTTGAAAGTATATATACTTCCGATTTTGTTAATTTTGTTACCCTTCCCTTTCTGTATGGTTACTATGAGTAACATTCCTGAAAAACCAGTGAAAAGAAAGAGAGAATGAATATTAGTGTTGGTTCCCAGTTACCTTGCAGAAAAACTCAGATGAAGGAAAGATATAAGTAGTGAAAGAGGAAAGGAAGCTAAATTTAGGAATTCAGGATTGTCAATGCTAAAAGAAAAGGAGTTAAGTGGAACTAGCTTGGGGCCCAGAAGTGGCTCTGGAGCTTCAGATCCCTTCTCTAGACTTCTTACTATTCTTCTACCTTGTTCCTTAAAGTTCTATTTTCTCTTCTCTAAAACAGGAAAAGCCATAGGCATTAAGGGACTGAGGAAAGGGAAAAGAATGCACATGGGGAAGAAAAAAATGTCTTTATGCCAGCTCTTCATTTGGAAACTTGAAGCCATTTAATAATACTTCACGTCCCTCCTGTCCTTGCCTATACCTCAAAATACAGTTAGTCTTGTCACCTGTATATTGGCCTCCTCTTAAGTGACTTGCTGAACTAACTGAAACTGCATTCTCTATTTAATCACATGGATTGCCGCCCTCAGCATATAGATGTCTTCTTCAGCCAAAAGCTTTAGGTTGCCCATGCATTCCTGCTTCCACCAGTTAAGTGGTCTTCTTTCCAATGGCCAGTTGTGCTGTGTTTGTCCTCAAACCTGTTTAGCCAGTTTTCCTTCTTATTTTAATTATGTAGTTTAAGTGAAGAGTAAATAAATTGATCAAATGCAGGAAAGACTTTGAATTTTGTTTCCATAAAAATCCAGCTTTGGAATGACTTAATAAAGGTTAGCTACAAAAGCTTTGCAATTGATTAGGTGTAGGTAGGACAAGGCTAAAAGTATATGGGGGGTGGGCGGTGATAAAAATCTAGATGGGCTGTGCATTCAGATGATTTCCCGAGTGTCTTTATGTTTCCCCTCCACTTTAAAGAAAGCAAAACTGGAAATCACAGATGAAGGATGTGGTTTATGTAAGACAGAAGATGCATAACTCCAATCAGCAGATCCATATGCAGAGAACAGGCCTTGGCCTCACATCAAAAGATTGGCACATGTGTGTACATTTATGTTTTAAGTTATATAAAGTGTTTATGGTATGTATGAATCTTTTTTTTTTTTTTTTTATCACTTCCCATTGTATCCAGCTTACTGGAAAACCAACAGTTGGTGCCGATGGCATGGGACGAGACAGCTTCTTCCTGGACACTTTCTGGCTTTTATTCTTTGCTCTCCGCCCTTTGAACCTCCTTTTCCATTAAGCTCTCTAGACCAGTGGTGGTTGTATATTTGTACTATCGTCTCAAAACATTTTATATGTTGCCTTAAATATAACCTAGCTTTCTCCCTGAGATTATTGTTTACCCTTCAGCTCCCTTCACTGAAGGATATTTATTGGCCCAAACTCAAAGAATCTAAGGGCCTGGATCAGGCATGACATTTGTGTACTTCTCCATTTGTGACTTCCAAACATTATTCCTTCACCTTCCTATAAAAAGTCTTCCATTAAGGCCCGGGTGTTACCAGCTCTGCCACCCTTCTCTCTTCTATTCACTGTCACCATCAGGTCCTGGTCACTGCCTTGTATTCATCAAGATATTTAGAACTTGGCTTACATTTTTCCTCTCCATCCTAAGTTCACCTTCAACTTGGATGACTTTAGTAGAGGTCATGTCCAACACCCAGTAGCTGCCGCTCTTGGAGATCTTTGGCTGCAGTGGTTCTCCACTCATTCCACACTAGCATCACACTCCTTGTGACCGCTTCCAGCCCCTGTCATGGTGGACAAATGTTCTACCAAAAGATTCTTCAGAAATTTAAAACGCTAAATCTAGGATTTTCAGAACACTGATTACCCCCTTCTACCCTCTTTTAGCTTTTGAGTCAGTTGGAAAATTAGTAGGAAAGCGTAAAGGAGAATTGAAATTTAGTATCTGCTTTGCTGCTGATAAATCTAGATTGGAAAACATGGCTGGGATTTCCTGCTGAAGTGGGAGCCTCCCGTTACTTCCTCTTCCAGCCGTTAACCTCAGAGCCCACAGTGGCGGAGAGAGTGAGATGTGCACCCAGAAGGAGCACAGCGTGTTTTGGCTAAGCTCACACCTACGGGCCTCTGCAGTGAGCAGTGATGTAGTGCGCCTGCTCTACGAAGCAGGGAGCTGTGAGCCAACACAGGTCAGGGGCTCACAGGTCTCCTTTTGTCTTTTCTTTTTTTTTCTTTCCTGCGAGGTGACGAAAATGACAAGGGCTTCTCCCGTAGTACTTTCTCAAGAGAGAAGAAATGTTGGTGGAAGTTCCTACTTTATGAGTGAGGTGTGAAGGGTGCTGGGGAAGAGGAAGGGAGAGAGCAGTTCTTCTCTATACCTAAATTCTGCCACAGGTTCCAGCCCTTCCAGCTCTCTCAATCCTTTACTCTCCCTATAACCAGTCTTTAAACTCAAAGAGACCTTCAGAGCTTTGGCTTCTGGTTTTTTTTTTTTTTTTCCTTAGCTACCTGTCTCTTCCTGATTTTATTATATTTCCTGACCATTGTATCAGTCTGGGTCCAATCAGAAGAGAGAGAACAACTCTTAAGTTGTTAAGTTAAGAGTTGTTAAGTTAAGAGAACAACTGAATATAGGGGTAGAAGCTGTAAGGAGCAGATGCTAAGGTACCACCTTTAGGGGAACATCCAGGAAAGAGGGCCCCTGACCAAGGCTAAGACTGGGACTTCCTTGAAGTGGGCCTGGATGTGGCTCACCGGGTGGCAGAAAAGTTGCCGTAGTGTCATGCTGCGGTGAAATCTGCCCTCTGGAGCATGCTGGGAGGGAAAGGGTGTCCACGGGGAGGTGTCTCCTTGGAGACACTCTGCTGCAAACTGTTCACGGTAGGGGCAGTGGCTGCCTTGTACTGCAGTAGCCTGCTTCAGCCTGCCTTTTCCTCCCTCAGTGTCTCTCCAGGCCCCGCCTCTCCTGACAAAACTTCACTTGGTGTCAGCCAGCAAAGGAAAAATACTTAGAGGGCCCAGGATTATTTTCACAGAGGGGGCAAGAAGGTTGAATTTGGAGCTGAGAGGCAATAAATTGACAAGCAGTACATTTACCTTTAACTTTCTGATCTGTTACTTTAATTCCTCTTGGATTAACTTTGCCACCTGTTAAAACTCTAAGGCTGGTCAAATTTACTATTTGTCTTTTATCCCCCTTTCCCCCAGGTTGCTGAAGAGCTTGGAGACAACCTGTGTGGATTAGGGCCACATCATATACCCATTGTCTTCAGCATCTCATTAGTTAGTGACTTGCAGTGCTCTCCACCATAGTGATGTTAAACTTATAACACTGTTTTTAAGGTGCTTTGCGCATCACTTTCAGTAATGATTTCACAGAGAAAATAGAGGCCATAAATGGGAACATTAATTTCTAGCCCCCAAACCTATGTGTATTCCCAGCCATGCCCATCCTTCTCTCTGTCTCTGTTGAAGTATTAATCCTGACCAGGGCTGGGCTTCTACCTGTACTCTCACCTACTTAAGGAACTTACTCTTTGGATCCCTCTGTTTCCTGAATCATCACCTTCTCCATCACATTTTAAAATAAGTCAATGTATAAATATATTTATGTCTCTCCTGACTTATAAGTAACAAAAACCTGTCTTCTGCCCTATTCCTCTCCTTTTCTTCATAGCCAACCTTCTTGGGGAAAAAAGTAGTTTGTGCTTGCTATATCTTTACTGTCTCATCTCCAGTTAATTCCTTAACCCTCTGATGTTTGGCTTCCACCCACCAGTCTATTGAAATAATTATGGTAAAGGTTAACCAGAGACTCGATTGCCAAATTGAATGGACACTCTTATTCCCGATATTGAATTCCACTCTCTTTTTGAAGCTGACACCTCTCTTTCTTGGATTCTCCTCCATCTTTCTCATGATTCTTCTTCCATCTCCTTCAAGAGCTTATCCACATTTGCCTGCCTCTAAACACTGGAGTCCCCCAGAATTTGCTCCTGGTTTCCTTCTCTTCTCTCTCCTTTCTCCCTGGCAGATCATATCTCCCATAGTTCAACTATCACTTAAAACATTGTTGATTCCCAAATCTGTACCGCCAGCTCAAGCTTCTTAACTGAAACTGTCTACTCTACAGTCTACTGCAACTACCTTCTCTTCTTACTTAAGGCTCTAAACAGTTTTTTTTTTTCCCCCCAAACTAAATTACTACAGTGACCTCCTAACTGATCTTACTGCTTCTAGACTGGTCATCTTCAAATTCATCCTCCTCACTGTTGGCAAAATGGCCCTTCTATAATACGCACTCATATTTTTTGCCTGTTCCCTCAAAATTATTCAGTGGCTCCTTATACCTTAAGAAAGTTCAAATCATTTATGATTGTGTTTAGTTTTCACCATCTGATCCCTGAATAACTCTCCAGCTACATCCGTTGTCACTTTTTGCTTGCTTCAGCCCTTCTAAGTGATTTGCACTATTCACAAAGATTTTTTGTGCCTTTAATATTTGTATATGTGATTTTGTTTGTTTAGAGAGTCTCCTTAAGATACAGCTCAGTCATCGTTTTTCCTAAAGGGCCTCTGTAAGCCCTTTCTTGGTCTCCATTCTCACTCCCTTCTTAGTGCTTTAATTGTAACCCTGTGTTTACTTCTATCATAACAATTATGATACTGCATTGCAATTTGTTTGTAATTTATTTGTTTAGGTGAATGCCTCCTCTTGCTGATGATAAGCTCCTTTTAAAAAAGAGCTGTCTTTTATCTTCTTTGACATCTAACCCAGTGACTGACTTCTCTACGTGAGATATTCTATAAATACTTATTAATAATTTAGATATTTTAAAGTTATCCTGATGGTAAAGAAATCTGTACTTGGTTTAAAAAGAATATTTTAATCACTCCTTTTTAAAAAAATTTTTCTTTTATATTGGAGTATAGTTTCAGGTGTACAGCAGAGTGATTCAGTTGTACATATATATGTATCTATTCTTTTTCAAATTCTTTTCCCATTTAGGTTATTGTGGAATATTGAGCAGAGTTTCCTGTGCTATACAGTAGGTCCTTGTTTGTTATCTACTTTAAATATAGCGGTGTGTACATGTCAATCCCAAACTCCCAATCTATCCCTGCCCCCCATTCTTTTTCTGAGATCTTGGATCATCTTCACTATCATTACTCTGAATTCTTTTTCCAGTAGATTGCCTATCTCCACTTCACTTAGTTGTTCTTCTGGGGTTTTATCTTGTTCCTTTATCTGGGACATATTCCTCTGCCATCTCATTTTGTCTAACTTTCTGTGATTGCAGTTTCTTTTCCACAGGCTGCAAGATGGTAGTTCTTCTTGCTTCTGCTGTCTGCCCTCTGGTGGATGAAGCTGTCTAAGAGGCTTGTGCAGGCTTCCTGATAGGAGGGACTGGTTCCTGCCCACTGGTGCGTGGATCTGGGTCTTGTCCCTCTGGTGGGCAGGGCTGTGCTCAGGAAGACTTTAAGCAGCCTGTCTGCTGATAGGTGGGGCTGTGTTCCTGCCCTGTTGGTTGTTTGGCCTGAGGCATCCCAGCACTGTTGGGAGGGGATAGGTCTTGGGGAGGAAGTGGTGGCCTCCAATGAGTGTGAAGTGGGCTCACACCAATGAGTACTCACCAGAATTGCTGCTGCCAGTGTCTTTGTCCCTGCAGTGAGCCACAGCCACCCTCCACCTCCATAGGAGACCCTCCAATATTAGCGGGTAGGTCTGGCCCAGTCTCTTATGAGGTCACTGCTTTTTTCCCCTGGGTCCTGGTGCACATGAGACCTTGTGTGCACCCTCCAAGAGTGGAGTTTCTGTTTCCCCCAGTTCTGTGGAATTCCTGTGATCAAACCCTGCTGGCCTTCAAAGCCAGATTCTCTGGGGGCTCCTCCTCCCATTGCCAGACCCCCAGGCTGGGAAGCCTGACTTGGGGCTCAGGACTTTCACTCCTGTGGGAGAACTTCTGTGGTATAATTATTTTCCAGTTTGTGGGTCGCCCACCCTGCGGGTATGGAATTTGATTTTATTGCTATTGCGCCCCTCCTACCGTCTCATTGTGGCTTCTTCTTTGTCTTTGGATGTAGGATATCTTTTTTGGTAGTTTTCAGCTTTTTTTTTTTTTTTTTTGTCAAGGTTGTTCAGTAGTTAGTTGTGTTTTTGTAAGAAGGGGTGAGCTCACGTCCTTCTACACCACCACCTTGCCACTTCCTCTAGTCCCTCCTTTTAAAATGATAAAATTTGGACAGGTTTTCTTTCAGGTATCTATCCTTTTCCTTACTCCTCAATTTGATGTTCTTGATATTTGGCCTTATTATGTCTACCTTCAATTGTTTTTTTACCTTAAAACTGGTCTAATTAAAGTCTTTTGTAAAGCAAAATAATCCTAATTAAAGTTGAGTATGCCAGGACTTAATTACTTGACCCCTTTTGAACACAACCCATAGATAAGGTGACCATATAATTTATTGTCCAACACAGATTTGAGATTAAAAGGGGGAGCTATCAGTACTTTCACTGGAATAATATGAGTAAACCAAGACTGCTCCAGGCAATCTGAAGTGTATAGTTACTCTCACTGTATTGTGAATATATATATATATGTATATGTGAATATATATATATAAACTTAAAACAATATTTTCACTTACAGTTGCTCATGTTGAATTTCTTATGTGTAAAATACTTAACTTTTCTTTTCCTTAAGCCACATAAATAAACATCAATGAAACACATGGGATTTATATGTGTTCAGATAACAAGGCACAAAGCTAACCTGGGGGAATGCACTTCTTCTCGGATGTTTTCTCACTGTGGTCTCTGGGGCACTGGAGGACAAGACAGGGACATTAGAGTTTTATGAGCTATTTGGCTTCACTCCAGGGACATCTCAACTTTGGAAGTTTTCTGGTGGGCATCATCTTTCAGCTGCTTTTCTCTACTGCCTCTTCTCCAGTGCTTCATTGCAGGGTCCTGAGCTTTTTTGCAGGAAGCACTGAGAGGAACATCTTGTTTTTTTAAGCACAGTTTAGCAACTGTGCCATTTATTGGCCTCTTGGGAAGCCACATTCTTGGATCACCATCGTACCAATTAATTGATTTTTTTCCCCCTGCTTAGAAAAAAGAAAAAAACGCTTTGCAAGGAAATAAAAAAGATACATTAGTTGGTTATTAGAAACACCGGGAAAGATTTTTCATTAAAAAGAGCTGTTAGAAGAAATGCTGAGTTTTGTGGCATGTTAGGTAAGTAGATATCTGACCCTGAATACACGTAACTAAGCAGTGAATCCAAAGACCTTACCACAGCTTCCAAGGCCCTGCACGATCTTGCTCCTTTTCATTTCTAAACTCCTCCCCATCTCCCTCCCCACAGTCCACTCCAGCTACACTGGTTTCCTTGTTTCTTCAACAGGTCAAGGAGATGTGGTGCAGGGCCTTTGCATTTCTCATTCTCAGTGTTGGAAATGCTCTGCCTCGAGATATCTGCATGGGTCACATCCTAGCTTCTTTCAGGTCTTTGCTCAAATGCCACATAATCAGAGTCTTCCTCTGACTTTTCTGTCAGCAATTGCACATGCTTCCTTCGAACACACACACACACATATCATTCTTCATCTACTTACCAAATTTGTCTTTCTTTGTGGCACATACGACCACATGAATTATACTACATATGTCTTTTATTTTTGTTGTGATTGTTGGACAGTAGAGGGACTTGGAGAATGTAAGCTCCATGAGAGTAGGGACTTGGTTTGTTAAGCTCATTACTCTATTTATAACCCCTGAACATCCAGGTTTTCAATAATAATTACTGAATGAATAATTGAATACATGAATCATGTCTCATCGACTTGGCAGGTGATTTTCCGTTTGGCTAAAGTAGTCATTTCAGTAACTTCCATGAAAGCTTGTAGGATGAAAGAGAATATACAAAACATCATGCTCAAATAGGATTTTCTTTTAGGTCTGGATAGATCTGCTCTGGTTTTCACCCTGTACATAAAGACTTGCATTTCATCTCTTCTAATGGTTGGCTGTCCAGTCAAACACTCTGTGCTGTGCTTCGCATACAGCAGATGCCTCACGTAATGGGCCATGGTACTCAGGTTTCAAATCAGGCTGGGTATTAAAGTTTGAATCATTTGTTGGATTTTATATGAAATTCAGTCCTGGGACTTGACTAAAAGTCAAGAGATAGTAATCTCACCTTTTAATCTCACAATTCATTAAAGGATTCATGATCTTTGCAATTAATTCTTAATTTATAATTTACCCTGGCCCCTGCTTTTCCTCTTACTTTCTGCATGATTTTTCTTGTTCCATTTTAACTGCTTAATAATGTCTACCAGAGATAAATGTGGAAAGAGTGGTGATGAAAACCTGGTTATTGTCTTCAGGGATTGTTTTGACCCAGCACCAACGCCCTCCTGCCGTCCTGTTTGGATGTTTTCTGATTACTTAATGAGATTATGGCTCTTCTGACTACCTTTCAGCTTTATTTCACTTAAGGTTGGGCTTTTTGTTTTAATTCCTTAGCATCTGCTAAATAACACTAGCATTCTCTTCATTTCTTTGTTTAGAAGAAATAATAAGGTCAGATATGTAATGGAGAACATATCAACTTACCATATATGTTCTTCCTTCACAGAGCTCAACATTTCTCCCATCATTTGTAGAAAATATTTGAGGTTTGGGATTTGCCCACTTGGAGAAGGAGGGCTAACAGTATTTCTTTCTCTCTGACTACTTTACCCAAGGCCACCCGGGTGGGATCTGGCATCCTTCCCCTTTTTACCAACTTCACTTAGATCTTCCTAGACTTCCTATATGCCACTCCTAAAATATAGAATCCTCAATAAAGAATTTTCCCACTTACGCTTGTGAAGTTTCTTGACCTGTTTTACTAGAATTGTTTCTCATTTTTGATCACTTTTGTAAATATGAATACTTCTGTTTTTCCTTTTTTCATAACAAATGTGTTGTGCCCAAATAAATATTCTCTCATCTCCTGAATAAATCCACCATTATGCTACACACAAATTAAAAATCACTAAGGGTTTTAGGGGCAGATTTTAACTCACATAAATAGAATAAAATTATTGCATGCTTTTATAAGCAGTGAAATCATTATGGCTACCGAGTTTGTAGTGCGTGGCCAACACTGGACGGTTTATAGCATTTTGATCAAAATAGAGCCCATATCTTTAGGTCAGCCAAACCATCAACTCAAGTCATGCACATAAAAGAAATTTTATTCTGGTTTTAGTTCATTTTCTCAGTGGTGTTTGCAATGGAACTGTGAACAGGTGGTTACCTAAGAACCTGAGTCTTTGCTTAAGGCATTGAACTAGTTACTCTTGAAGGTATAGAGTCTTGCCTGGTCTTGTGCCTGTTCCAAGAGAAACCTAATAGTATGGCTCTCATGATCTGATTAATCAATGGTTAATGCATTTTGTAAGTGTATAATTTATTTTTATTGAGGAGAAATGTCTTTCAAGTGATTTTTTTTCCTCTAGGGAAAAATGTGCTCCATACTTAAAATTAAATTTTTATATTGACGTCCCATCAAAATAATTAAACACTACCCTAAATAATACTTAAAATATTGGATTTTATTAAAACATGTTTTTGTATTTAAAAAAATGATGGTGCTACTTTGTCTCAGAACAAGTATAAAGTTTTCTCTTAAAATTATATATTTAAAGTTTTGATTCCTAAATACATGTATATTGTATTATTACTCCATTTAATCTTCCTTATTATTTAAGAATATTCAACATAATTTTCACATAAGCTATTTAGAAGTAATTTATCATTTAGTAGATGTTCAGCTTTGTCTGGAAGTTTTGCTGTCATTGTTTAAGCATCAAATCTTCTGAGACCTTCTCAGAGCAGATTTAGCCACTTACTTCTTTGTGTTTCTCCTTGATTTTTGTGAAATATTTCTCTCGTATAACAATTTATCTGTATAGTCAACCTGCCATTCAAGACTGTGAGGTTTCCGATATCAGGTACTTTGACATAAACTGAGCTCAGAGCTGGCCTATAGTGGTGCCCAAAGAATGTTTGTTAAATGAATGACTGATTTGAAATAAATTTAAGAATATAAAATTATTATATCCAATAGCAAAGCCTTAATTCCTTAAGCCTGTATAAATCAATTTGCAGAATATTTAAATAATTAATAGAAGAATAAAAATCTAATGATGGTGATTTCTAGGTCAATATTATTTTGGCACACGTGATTAAAATTTTGATGACTTTGACAAAAAATTGTGTTCTTACCATGGTAAGCTTTTAGTTCAACATCCAGAGCAAAAGAGATTGAAAATTATAATGACTTAAGTGGTTGAGAAAACTGATTGCACCTTAAGTAAGAGACATAGAAGAGAGGCAAGGGATTGAAGTGAGCAATCAGCTGAGTATCTGTTAAAGCTAAGTAGAACATCATGCAAACTGAGCAGGGACTCTGCTGAATGAGGTAATGAAATGAGTGGCAGAAAGCCTACTCAGAAGTCATTCTGAATGTCAGTAGGACTTTTTTTTTTGCCTTCTTCCTATATGTATTATGAAGAATTGGGACTGGAGCATTACATTTGGGAGCCAGCAATTAAAACCATCATTTTGATTTTTATACCCCCACAACATTTTTTACACTCCTACAAACCTTTTAAGATCAACCAGTTGGAAACTGTACTGGCTTCATTACTGCCTTTCAGTAATGCCTAGATCTTTCCTGCTTACTGTCCCCTTCAATATTTCTCTGAGGGCAGTTCTTCTAGTGTGTTCTCTTTCTATTTTATCCCACTTACAATTTAGGCTCATTTACATCCAGTTTTCTCAGTTGTAGATACAAAATTATGGCTCTGGCGTGTTCCTTTCCTGATGAAGTTGAGCTTGGAAAGATCAGGAGGTACACACAAAAAAATCAATCCTCCTGCCAAGGGCAGTAGATTGGAGTGTTCTTAGATGTTTCTACTTCATGGGATACTCTTATCATTTTGGCCTTTCCTTGACTTATTGATGTCTGCATACTAGTCTGGGGTCCTTCAGCTATCAAGTATTTAGTTTCTGAATAAATATTTATATTGCCACTCTTTGGTGTTTTAGAAATAATCTGCTATAATCCATTTTGTAAATGCTATTGGCATTCCCATCCTATTTAGTAGACCGCTATTGCTTGTGTAGTCACTTGTCTGCAGGAGTGTGGTTCTATGTTATTGTGGCTATCATCAAAAGCAAGTATGCAATGATAGCTTGGGGTACACTGTGAGTGCAGAGGAGGAACAGTTGCTCTGGTGGCCTAGTGCAGGCTAGTGGTTTGTGCCAGATGTGCCACCTAGGTTTGCATTAGTCAAGAAGAAGGACAAGTATTCATCAGCTATCCCCTCCATACTTAGAAACTTTTTATAGGCCTCACAAAAATAACTTGCAGTATTCTCAGAGTATAAAAGCGCTTCCAGAATGATAGAACTGTCCCTGAAGAATGTTTCCGAAACTCAAAATGGAAGCTTCATTTGTGTCTTGAAGTTATTCATGAAGTAAGCCCCTAAATGAGCACAGATCTCAGAATTCAGCTAGGGGTCTCAGTAAAGGGGTGATGGTTTGGTGATCTCATGAACAGACACTGGGCTGTGAATTTTGAGGTGACCAAGGCCGCCAGGTTTCTATGCTCTAATGATGTTGTTATAAAAGTACTCTAGGACTTCCCTGGTGGCGCAGTGGTTAAGAATCTGCCTGCCAATGCAGGGGACACGGGTTTGAGCCCTGGTCCGGGGGGATCCCACATGCTGTAGAGCAACTAAGCCCGTGCGCCACAACTACGGAGCCTGCGCTCTAGAGCCCGTGAGCCACAAGTACTGAGCACGTGTGCCACAACTACCGAAGCCCGAGTGCCTAGAGCCTGTGCTCCGTAACAAGAGAAGCCACTGCAATGAGAAGCCTGCGCACCACAATGAAGAGTAGCCCCCTCTCGCCCCAACTAGAGAAAGCCCGTGCACAGCAACGAAGACCCAATGTAGCCAAAAATAAATTAATTAATTTAAAAAAAAAAGTATGTTCGTTGTGGAAAAATTTGGAAAATGCAGACGTATATAGAAAAAAATTAAAATTATGCATAAGCCCATCATTCAAAGAGGTTGTTGCTAATTAACATTTTGTAGTATTTGTGTAGATTCTTTTCTGTTCACAGACAGCAGACCTACAGCATTAGGTGATTTAACATTTATATGTGATTTGTAATCACAACGGTTCCATGAAGTAGTGCAGTTTGTTGTCTTGCTAAGACACTGATGTGCATCATGCATGCTATAAAGTAGGTGTGCACAGTGACCCCAATGACCATGGAGCAATCACACCTCAGGGAGGCCTAGCATACAAGGTAGGGGAAATATTATGTGCTACAGTATTACTCAAGAATTTTGGAGTTTTTAAGGTCTTTGGCTATATCCTCAAAGGCTATCAAGTGTTTATGGTGGCCTGTGGCTATGAGTGTGTGTGTATGCTTGTGTGTAATCACATTTTATATTTAGTAGCCTGATTTTCTTCACCCAGTGTCATATTATAGATACTTTAGCATGTTATTAGATATTATTTATAAATTAGTATTATATCAAATATTAGCTATTATTTGGAATGGCTTATTACATCCCATTAGTGGACCTACCTTAATTTATTTAACATCATTGGATACTTAGGTGGCTTATAGAGTTATGTCTATTTGTCTTATTGTTGCTATTACAAGTAACGCTGTGATGAATTTCCTTATTATTTTAGCTCAGAATCCCATGAAGTAATTAGACTGACGTGTGTGTGTCTTTAAAATTTTTGAAACATATTGCCAAATTGCTTAACAGACAGATTATTCTCATTGACGTCCCTTCAGCAAGTTTAAACTGTGCTAGTCTCAGTACACCTTCACCTGCATTAAGTCTTATAAAAATGATTACAGTAACTTGACAACATAGTAGTTACTATCTTTCTTGGCATTACTCTGTGAAGTTTAATATTTCTCTTATTGACCATTAAATTTCTTTTTAAATTAAATCACGTTTTTTGCCTGTTTTTATGTGAGATGTTAGTGTTAATCTTATTAATTTGCAAGTGCTTTATATAATAAATGGAATTAATCTTTGCCTGTCATAAACCATGAATTTGCCCACTTTTTTCCATTTCTATTGCTGCCGTCCCAGTCCAAGTCCCATTATTTTCCATCTGAATTGCTTCAGAAGCCAAAATTCCTAACAGGTCTACAAGGATCAAGCCCCTGTTTACCATTCTAGCTTTGCCTAAAGACCATCCCCTTGCTGTCTGCACTGACCTTCCTTTACTTCTTTGACCACTCATTGTCTCTGTCCTCCAGTGCCTTCCCACATGTTCCTGTGCTTGGCAAGCTCCCTTCTCCCCACAGCCGTTCCACACAACTTTACCCGACTAAGCCCCGTTTTTAGGTTAGGCTTCCTTGAACATTTGTATTGATAGCATCCTTTTCTTTTTCTTCCTTACACTGAAAACAACTATAATTCATTCATTTTTGCAAACTAAATTTTGGACAATTACCTGTATAATTGAGATGGGATAAGTGATTGACATGCATTATTTCTGCAGTTTTGCCAAAAATATATAAAAACACATCTGTTAGGGTGGAATTTTAAAAAATGATCTCTGTGGTTCATGGAATGTGAATCATCCTCAAAAAGTGATGGACAAGATCATGAACTCTGGAGTCTGAGGGCTTGGGTAGGAATCCTGGACCCACCGATTTTGAACTGTGCAGTCTGGGACAAGTTACTTAACCTCTCTGCGCTTTGCTTTCCTCCTCTGTAAAATGAGGTTAATAATCGGATCTGTCTTTTATGATTGTTGTGAATTTCGAATGAGGTAATTCATGTGGTGCTTAGCACACAACCTGGAACATGGTAAGCACTATATAAATATTAGTCATTATCCTCCTTTTCATCCTCATTTCTATCTTCTTCATCTTTGAACTTTATTAAGTGCTAACTCTGTACAGCATAGAGCTGGATGGTATCTGGGTTTCTGTTTTCTTTGCAGGGAATTTCTCTGCTGGTTTTGAAGTGTTTCTTCTCAGATAATGTAGTTACTTCTGATTGTAGTTTGTGCAGTCTTTTCTGTCACTCTGCCATTCTTCTTTAGGATATTTCACTTCTGCTTCCAGAATGGTACTGCATGTCTTCTGGAATACAACATAACTTATTTTTGTTTCTTTTTTGGCAGTATAAATATTTGAGTATTAACACTCAGATCTGTTTTTCTTGACAGCTGGCAAACTTCCCCAGACTCTGCGAGGAAACGGAAAGGATTGTTGCTAACCACATTCGTGAGCGAGAAGGGAAGACAAAGGACCAGGTGAGGAGAGGCCTTCCCTGGTGGGCAGGGTCCTTGTGGGAAGTGGAAGATCTCCCCAGGGTTGTTTGGTGGTCTCCAACAGTCGGCGTATCCCTGAATGGAAAAAAAAGAGCTGAGAACACCACCACATATGTTTATTTTTACTTATTTATGAATTTTATACATGTTGCTATATAAGTAGTGTAGTGTTGCTATACTAACATCTTGTGTATGTTAAAAATATAAACATATATAAAGACCTTAGAAGGATAACATTTAAAAAGCAATAATAGGAGTTCCATTATTTTTTTCAATACTTCATGAATCATCATGTGTACGCTTAGCATGTACACACCCCACTTTGAAAACCACTAATCCAGAAACATATCACATTTTTTCTTTAAGATAGGGCCCACAGATGGGCACCAGGATATTCATAAATTGCTAAAATGTTTTGCAAAATGTTTAGTTTTTTAATTTTTTTTCTTGAGGAGAATGGATAAAGCTATTCATCAGCTTATCCATGGAATCTATGACTAAAAAAATAAAAACATTTAAGAACAGCTCTTTTAAGCATTTCTAACTATTTTGTAAATACATATGGTTTGTAAGGAGTGGCTTTGAAATTGTCTTCGAATCTTGGCTAACTATGAATGAACGATTATTTTCAAGTGAGAATAATTCATTGAAAAAAGTTAAGGACTACATGAAAGTAATTAAAGCTTCTTAAATTTAGGTGGATGTTTTCTTAGTTACTTATAAAACATTATAATGGGAAACACAAAGGTTTTCAGATGCTCTTCAGTTCCAGGACACAGCTGCGAGTGTGACAGCATGGAGAGGACACTGGACTCAAGCCATGTGTTCACCACAGAATAACAGCATGTTCTTGAGCAAATCACTTCTCGGGACTGTTGTTTTCTCATGTACAACGTTGAAATGTTGGTCTGTATGATCTCTGAAGTCCTCTATAAGTTAGAATTCCAAGATTTTGTGGTTCTTAGGTGAATTGGGAAGAAGGAGAGAAAGAACTGGGGAAAAGGAGGAAGGCAGAATAGGAGAGAGAGAGGTAGAGACAAACCACAGGGAGAGAGACACATGCAACATGTGTCAGAGGGTATTGTAGGGTTGGGGTGGGCGTGGAAGGAGAAAGCGAAGAGACAGAGGAATGGAGGCCCAGCAGGTTGGGATATTTGTGAGTGACTCTGGTAACCACCTGCTGCTCTCTGCTCGAGCTTTGGGATTCATTGCTGCTACTTTTTATCATCGTGTTTTGAAAGTTAACAAACGATTATTCATAGTTTTCACTTATTTTGCAACTTTCTCACTCTTGGAGTAGTCACAATAGCCAAAAGTGGAGAAAGTAGGCTTTGTGACTTAGTAGAGATAAACAAATCAATGTTAACTCATGAGCCAGTGAAATCAAGCCTGGGTCCAGGTATACAACCCAAGACCAGAAGTTCCCCCACAAACCTAATGTCACAGCTCCTGCTGGACCAAGAAAACGAGTTCTGTTATCAACTGTACTCCTGACCTTAAGTAAATAAGATAACCATTTAAATTTGTGTCTTTATTCTATGCAGTTCAAATGATAATACATCCTACTTAACTCTTAGGGATCCTGTGTAAAAACAATATTGAGGAAAAAACTGTACAATTATTATCTTAATTATCTTTGTGTTCATATCTAAATCAGTTAACTTCTTCATGTTTCATGTTTCAGAGTTTTTGTTTTACTGAAATGACACACTCAAACTTTTCATTGTCATTAAGATTGTGGGCTCCAGGGACTTCCTGGTGGTCCAGTGGTAAAGAATCCGCCTTCCAATGCAGGGGACGCGGGTTCCACGCACCGTAATGAAAGATCCCACATGCGTCAACGAAGATCCCGTGTGCCACAACTAAGACCCGATGCAGCCAAAAAAAATAAGGAAAAAAATTATTAAAAAAGAAAAAAGAAAAAAGATTGTGGGCTCTGGGTTCAGACTGCCTGAGTTCGAATCCAAGCTCTATCATTTGCTTTCTGTGTAAATGAACAAGTTATTTATTACTTTTACTCTTCAGTTTCCTCATCGGAAAGTGGAATAATAATGGTAGTTAACTCACAGGTATTTTGTGAGGATGAAATGAAGTAATCCAGATATAGTTCTTAGTTCTTCATTAATTTTAGTTGTTTTTGTTATTCCTAAAGAGCTATGACACATAGTAGACATGAGAAAGAATTGCCTTTTCTGTTTTCAAGGGAGACTGTCTTCCATCTGTACCTCGGATGTAGTGATTAATTCATTCCCCAAGTGGGAGTTAAGGGAGGGAGCGAACATCTCTCTCCTAAGTGACCATCTCAGGTGGCCTGGTTTGACAGTTAATCAACTGCCCGAAGAAGCTGGTGCCTGCCACTGCTAATATGGACTTGTGTGGCATAGTAAAAACGTGCATGTTTTTGGTAACGTGAACATGTCAGTTTGCATAGATTTCACATTTGAGTTCTGAACTCCGTGCTGCTTTAGGCCATATGGTACTTCTGAAGTCACTGGTCAGAGAGTGACCCATTTCCTTAGACCTCTGTACCAGTACTGCTTTGAGGTATTCTTGCAGTTTTTTAAAAAAATGGAATTATTACCAACCTCTGCTCTGGAAACTTTGTGTGTAGGGGAAATTCTTCAGAATTAAAAATATGAAAAACCATAAATCTGTCTGAACTTTTTTCTAAAACAAAGGTTTTTTGAGCTTCGGTGTGTGCCTGCTGTTATTCCAGGTGCTTCCATACATGTAATTGCATGTTGAAATGGTTGGCTTTGTGGGTGATTACTGCTACCAGGGGTAGCTTTACATTTCTTCAACTAAATTTTTAATAACTGTGGGTGAGAAAGGCAGTGAGAAACTCTGAGAGAGTGAAAAAAAGAGAAAAAATGTACTATTTTCCTTTTCATCCCCCACATGCGACCTGGCTCTTTTCCTAGGATGAAAACAGACTCCCAGTTTCCAGGAATATGAATGAGAACAGCCATAGTTGTTATTTTTCTTCCACTTTTCCCCTGTACTGCAGTCCAAGTTAATGTGGGTGAACGTCCAAGATATTCATGACAACCTTTGGCAATGTTGAGAATTATGTAGATATTTTGTTCTTTATGGTGGCGACTACTAATTTGTGCTTGAATATTATGTTTATTGATCCAAGCTCCTAGCCAAATGGATTTGGGGTATAAAATTTAATAGAATCTGGATTTATTGTAGGGAGAATAGTGGCAATGCCACAGATAATCTAATAGTGATGACTCCTCCTAACTCTTCAGTTTTCTTCATTAAGAGAAGAAAAAATAATATTATCTGATGATATGAAAGTTTTCATACAAGTATGATATTGTTGACCCAGTTAGCACCTGGGCATTGACTTTATGTTGGTAGTGAGGATGGGTTTGGGGTGATTCATTTAGTCTTTTTTTCGGTAGGGCTCCTTGGGGCTCACAGCAAGATTTGGTCAGATGACCAACTGAGATTAGCCACAAAAGCAAAGCCTCAGAGACCATAGCATTGGGTAATGAGTGAGAAACAATAATACTTGGCCATGTACTAATTATATGGGAATAAATTTCTCCCTTTAAAATAAACTATTCTTCAAGACTGGTAGATCGTCATAGAATTTACAGCCACAAATATTTCTCAGGCACCTGTTGTGTGTATCATGCTAGGTTCTGGGGATAAAGTGGTGAACAAGATAAATATAATCTCTGCTTCCATGGAGCTTACAGTCTTGCAGGGAAGCAAAACATCAAACAAAATATAATATAAATAATTAATTACATTTGTGATAAACACCACAAAGAAAAAGTATAGGGTATAATACATAAAAATATAATCATGATTTATAGACTATATGAGAGTAATAGCATGATCCAACTTGGTCTTGGGTGAGGGTGTGGGGTGAGGATCAGGGAAGGCTTTCCTGAGGATGCACCTCCTGGGGGACATTATATAGACTGTGCCAATGAACTGTTAGCACGAATGCTTCGATGCACTCAGATGTCACCTTCAGTGAAGCCTATTGATCTCAAGGAGGCTTTCTATTTATTTGTATATTGCCTTTTTGAGTTGGTTGATGAGATACTTCTCCTACTTGCCTATAGGGAGCCTAAAGAGATAGAAGAGGAGAGGAAAAACAAGAGATGATATTGCTATTTTGTGGCTAACATATGGTGTCTACAGGAGCAGGAAGCTCTAAGCAGCTCCTGCATGGCCTTCTTGCCACATGTATTTTTATACATGTGTCCTTTTGAACATTACACCTACGTTTTAGAGGAATAGAATAATTCTAGGTTCTGTGTTAAGTTGGCTCTGTGTTAAGTAAGCATGTTAAGTACATGCTTATAAACTATAATGCTGTTGTCTTCATGTGGGACTCAGACTTTTCACATAGATCTTTTGTTTCTGAGTTTAGAGTAAAAATGAGAGTCTAATGAAAAAAGTTAATGCAACTTTTCATTCTAACTGAAGCATCCTTTTTAAAATTAAATAAAGATAAATGATTTGTAGGCTATTACCGAACTTAGTGTTTGAGAATATTTAAGATGGGTTTTCACTGAAGTGATTCTCTTGGACTTATAGGTATTGCTGTTGATCGACATCCAAGTCTCCTACATCAACACCAACCACGAAGATTTCATTGGCTTCGCAAAGTACGTGAAATCCTTGATTGTCACATGCATTCCTCCTGCTGATTTGTCTCAAATACACATGTGAATTTCTACAACAACCCCAGCATTCTGTGTCAGGATTAACTCTGAGTCAACCTACTGAGGAGATCTGAGCCTCGTGGCCATGGGGCCATGTTCTCTGAATAAAGGAGTTGGCTTCTTTATCGTACAGCATGGGAAATCATATGTAGCTCAGATACTCCTTGTTTTTGGATGATGATCTGCAGTTTGTACTTGAGCTCCCATAGATAAGCAGTAACAGATGCACATTTAAAATATGTTAGGGAACAATTTCTCACATAAATTTGAAATACCCAGTGCAATTCACAGGATACAAGCTATTTGGCCATCCCTAAATCAGACTATAGTGGCCTATTTTTTTTAAAAAAACTGTCCTTTGTGAACTTAGATGTAATCTTTTTGGATGAACATTCTCTTTTCTATGAAGTATATATACTTTATATAAGCTTGTCTATATATTGCTATTCTATCATACATGTGTTCTGTTATATTCTAATATTCTATTGCTATATTCACAGATATTGTCAGGTAAACATTATGCTTAAGTATTCAAGGTTGGTTATTTATTGTGTGACATTTTCAAGACCCTGAATTTACCATTTTTTCCTGCCCTTTAGTGGAATCAGTTTTTCATTGCTTTTAAAGAATTTTGATTCTAACTCTAAAATATACCTGTGGCATGTAAGTGGTTCCAACCTCAAGTATATAAAATATAGTTTATTTTATATAAAAAATAAAGTAAAGACGCCTATGTACTGTTACTTTACTATGTATTCAAGAATAGGGACAAATAAAAAATGAAACACAAGAAAATGTAAAACTAGACTGACTTAGTTTTACATTTTGACTTAGAAGAAACAGATATTTAGATCATGTGACCTAAACTAAACAGTGGCCTGAGGAATTTATAGGCATGTTTTAGAGAGGAAAGGCCCAATTATTCAACAGAAAATTGTCTCATTCTGAACATGGCCTAACAAATAGTGTATACACATTTTGCATCCAGCAGTTATTACTATTGTGTGGTACACTAGTTTTTGGTTTTGGTACATTAGTTTTTTCAACTGTTTCCTGTCTGTGACTTATGTGTAAAATTGTTAGAACTCAGTGATTAATATGTTCCTTTAGACAGTTGTCTTTTTTTAGCTGCATTGCCCGCTCCAACTTCTAGATAGGGATTTACTCCACAGCCACTTCACACAGACCTGCTCCCCTATCTTCTTGCCCCCATGGCTCTCATCATCTGTACTGCTCATTTCCCTCTGCAAAAGCACCAGTGGCAAGAAACCTAGACTCTGGTGTGTCTTCTTGTCCCTAGGCCTGGAAGGGTGGACCTGAGAATTTCTACCTGGTTTTCTGTGTAGTCAGTGAAATCCTTGTGACCTGTTCCAAGCTCTGCTCTAGTTGCTATGGGGGAAAGAAAAAGAAAAGGAAAAAAAAATTGTCTTTTAGGAGCTTGCCTAATAATTGAAAAGTATAGAGAAATGCAGGTAAAAATTTAAACTGATGCATTCTCCATTTACTTCACTTGCTTCTTTGAGGAATTTAAAAGAAAAAGAAATCCTTGAGTCATTTGAAATAACCAGGAATACTTCCTTTCATGCTGATTTTTATTGGTTACAAATGCCAGTTTGATTTTTATAAAAATGTAGCAGATGCAGATATAAACTTGACACCATAACTTAAAAGTGAAAAGGATATTGCAGCACTGTCCTGTTATGGTATCCTGATTCAAGGAGGAGACAGAGAAAAAAATCATAATCAGTTTGGAAGGATTCAAGTTTTGAACATGTTTTGTAACCAGCACTAAATTTAAATTTCACCCCTATACTCTGCTTGAAACATTTTCCCCCTAGATTATCCTTTTACTTATTTTTAAAGATAAATGGTCCAGAGTTTATGTTCTCCAGTAAATTTTAATATTTTCTACCTCAGAAGCTGTTGAACTAAAGTATTATGTTGACTAGATTTTCAAAGGCGTATAATTTTGCAAATGAAAATGCTTCAATTACAGCCTTTTGGTACAGTCTCTCTGTAATCCAGGTGACAGTCCCATTTTTCCAGCAGTGAGATAGATTGTGAACCTTTATGATGTTAGGGGACTAAAAAGAATCATTGTTCAAACTGCTTTAGAAACCCAGTAACTTTGCACATTTCTCATCTAATTTAAACTGCACACCTAAACTTCCTTTTGAAGGACTGGTCTGGGAGTCAGCAGCCTGAATTCTTTTTCCAGGGTTTGCCACTGATGAGGTTTGGGTTTTGGCCACTTAGTCTCTCTGTATCTCAGTTTATTGCTCTGTCAAATGGAATAATAAAAAATCCCTGTCTTGTATACTTTTCAGGATTGTCGGAAGATCAAATTAATGAAGTTATGTGACAGTGCCTTTGAAAATTGTGGTGCAGTCTGTAAAAGTGAGAAAGTACCATATGTACACACTCACACACACACTCACACACACACACACAGAGGAACTTGATTCTACGAGATGTACCATTTTACTTCATTTATGACGTTTTTAATGACTGGAGTATGATTGCCACTGAAAGACTTTTTTAGTTGCTGATGTTATCTCCAGATGTAATATTTTGCACTGAGACTCAGAGGTAAATGTTCTTTCTGTTTGTATGCTGAGTTGGAGTGCATTTCAATGTGACATGGGATAATTATGATGATGAAGAAGTGTTCATTTCAAAATTACTTTGAGGAGTTGTGGTATTTTTTGTGCTTTTAAAAATTAAAAAAATATGGTTGTAGCTATAAATTTTGAAGTTGGCAGGAATGCTGTTTCCATCAAGGAAGAAAAGCCATATTTGAAGACAATTATGTAAGTATTTTTAAGTTCTGAAGATAGAAAATTAAAGTCTAGAGTTGAGGAAAATAAGCATTAGTTTCATGAGATTTTTAGAGATTTACCAAAAGAGGAGGACCACCCCTCAGATTTATAGGATGGTGATGTATAGAGTATTTTACACATGTAGTTTGTTTTTCAACTGGGATGACTTTTTGTTCTAAAAATTACCAAAAAGAAAGGAAAACAAATTGCTAAAATTAGATTAATGGAAAGTGATGTCTCAGAGTAGTGTTCAGAACAACTCAAAATTCTTTCTGCTATAGAATTTATTCTGCCGTGTTGAATATGTGAAACTTTTTTTTCATCTCCCAGTTATTTGTTAAACATGGACCGTAAAATATGTACCATGTGTAATGTGTCCAAGTAAGCGCTGCTGTAGACTTGCTTTGGAATTTCTTAATTTCTGAAGGCTTGATTTTTCAATTGTAATATAGTTTCTGAACCTAAAAGTTTAGTATTTCAGAAGGAAATGTCAACTTTCCTCAGGACTTAAGGATTTTAATTTGTCATTCTTCCCTGGTGAAAAAAAAACCCCAACATTCTATTTTTCTTAACACAACATAATTAGTTTTTGTTATTTAAGAAAATGCGCTCTTCCAATTAATTATTCTTCATTCACTTCCTCTCTTTCTCAGTAATCCTGTTGTCTGAACAGAAAGGCAAGCTTGTTAGCTGAATGCCGTGGGGAGTGAACTTTCAAATTCTTGTGCTCTTCTCCATTTTCATGGGCACAGTTTGCCTTCTGAGTTACTAAGATTTTTGCAGTCCGGTGGTTTAAGAAACATGGGCTCCAGATACACACCGTTAGAATAACATCTCTATGCCACAAACAGCAGACCGAGGTCTGTTTTTCAATCTGCTGAGTAGGTCTCCCCACCTGTTTTCTCACAGTTGAAATGATAGTGTGCAGATTTCAGTTCTTGTTATGTGAGCACCATGAAAATTCTAAGGGTGGTAGCATTCATTATATCTCTTTCCTGATCCTCTGGAATGTCTCTGTTACCATTCATTTTACTAAAGGCAGTATATGTGAACCTTGGCACCAAATTCCAAAACAATCTTGGTCTTTACCTTTACATTCTTTTTTATGTGTCCCTAATACATAATCATATTCCATTGTAATGGTGTATCTAGTTCCTATTCTTACATGAGAATGTTCTCTTTCTTGCGGAATTAAAACTTAGGTATTAGATTATAGCAAGATCCTTATTTGCCAATTTAGGAATTAAATGCTTGGTTGCCTACCGGGACTGGTAGAAATATAGATTTGAACAACTTGCAAGGACATCGTTAGTATCATCTATTTAAATAAGTTATAAATTCTAATGTTTCAAGCACTGTTTTAAAAATAAGTGGACTTCCACTTTTCTCTTTCATTCTCAAATCTGTTATTTTGAACTTTATCTTCATCCTTAAAATGAGTCTTAGGAGATGAGTCATCTTTGTTTTATAGGCCCCCAAGTTCTCTAGGGTTTTCTTGCGTAATATTTAGCCTGAGACTTCACTAAAGATCCTGCAGGGGCAGTCGACATCATGTAGTTTTCTTCTTCCTTTGGCTTCAATCTGATTGGATGGAGCCAAGCCTACATGTGATAAGTTGCACTCTTGGGACTCTCAGCAACTGTTTATAATCTTCTTGGGGTAATATAAAAGAACATTCTAAAAGAGATTCTTTACTCCAGAGCAGTGCTGTCTAATAGAACTTTCTGAGATGATGGAAATATTTTATAACCTATGCTGTCCAATACAGTAGCCACTAGCTACATGTGACTATTGAGTAGCTGAAATGTGGCTAGTAAAGCAGAAGAAATGAAAATTAAATTTTAATTAATTAAAAATTTAATTTAAACAGCCACTTCTGGCTACCAGCGACTGTATTGGACAGCACAGTTCTAGAATATGGTGAATCCAGCTGATTGCTCTGGGTCCTTTAGCAGGCTATACTTTATTGACAGCTTGGTGGTAACCTACAGTGGTGGCTTCAAGAAGAGAAAAAAGAGGTAACTCTGTTAGCTGCTTCTAAACAAACCCCAGGGCTCAGGAATATACAGTCAGCTTTTTAAACGCTCTGTCACTAAAGTATAAAGGATAGACTTTTCCCTTCCACTGCCTTAGTCTGTATGTTGCCACTTTTCTAGTAATTCCTCCATCATAGCACAACTGACATTTCTTTTAATTTCAAGTCTCCTCTACAAACTAAACATAGTAGTAGAGGGAGAGGTACACTCTGACATTTGCCATGGAATCTGCATCTCTGAGGGACTCTATTTTCTTGATTCGTTTGAGCCCTCTTTGGTTTGACTTAGAGTCGGTACTCCTCTTTCTTCTTTCTCACTTCTCTTTTACTTTTTGGCTCACCTTAGTCTTGTTTCCACCACACCACTCTACTGAGACTGCTTTTGGCCAGGAGCGAACAGTTAATTCAATGGACAACTCTGAGTCCTTTGTTTGACATCATTAACCACTCCTTGTTGAAGAGACCTATCCTATCCCTTTGCTGAAATAACTCTCCATTGTCTCCTGGCTTTCCTCTTTCTGCTCTAGCCACTTCTTCTCATTTTTATTTTGGAGCTCTTTATCCTCTGATCATGGCTTAAGAACTGCTTTTTATCAGTATTCTTCTGTAGACCCTTTTCTTTTCTCACTCACTGCACTATCCCTGTCCAACAGTGTTACCCACTGCAGTGGTTTCAGTTACCAGCTTTATCTGATGCCTCTAAATCTAGATCTCCATTCCAGAACTTTTTCTTGGACTGTTACCATATTCAGCTACATACTGGGAATCTCTACTTGTATATCCTAGGGAAGCCTCAACCCAATATTCCCAAGTTAAACTCATCATCTGATTTTATAATTCATGCCTCCTCCATTGTTCCCACTCTCTGTGGGTGGTAACTCCCAGTTGCTCAAACCAGAAACCTGAGTGTCATTCTTTACTCCTTGTTCCCCTCACCTTTGTTTCTTTCCATCTTTAACAGGTCCATATGATTCTACCTCTATAATATTTTTGGAATTTTTTCTATTTCTTCCTATCATCATTGCTACTAATAAAGTTAGTCTTCTCTTGGGTGGGTTGCTACAGTGGTCTCCTTGCCCCCTTGTCATGTTCTTTCTAATTCCTTCTAGAATTCTTATTACTTTCAGAATAAAGTCTAAACTCATTAGCATGGTTTCCAAGGCCCTGTAGAATCTTGTCTTTTGCTTACCTCTTCAGCCTATTCTATTGTTACTATTCCTCTCTATCCCACCCCCTAGCTCTGTGCTGTAGCCAGACTGGCCACTTTTGGATTCCTAAATGTACCATACTCTTGCTGCAGCACATGTCTGTGGCACACTTCTTCAAATTATTTAAATTTCCTATTGCAGATAAACATTAAGAATCTGGTTGTATATAACCCTGGCATCAAAATACAATTCCATAAATATTTCTTAAGAAACTACTGTAAACTGTAAACACTGCGAGGTAATGTCAGTGGTGAGAGAGGTAGAGATAACTGATTAATGCCACACACCGTTGGCCATCAAGCAGCAGACCTTGTTGGAGGGGAGTTAGAGGCCTGCGTATAACACAGTCCTGTTTATAGAATACAGGCACAGACTAAGAGCTAGCGGAGTTCATGGGAAGGAGAGATAACTGGAGGTTTCTGAGAAGGCATAATTCAGAAATGGTACTTGCTTTGATTTTGAAGGCTGGGCAGGACTCCAACAGTCAGAGGGAGGGGATCAAGGCTGGCTGCTTCCTGTCTTCCCTGGTTCAGAGTTGATACTGCCTATTTCAGGGAGGTAATATTTAATAAAATACTTCTTTGATCATGCCATTTTCTGGCTTAGAATCTTTGAATACTTTCTGCTGCCTTCACTATAATGACCAAATTCTCCATAATTGGCCCTAACATAGAGTTATTGTACTAAGTGGCTTTTAAGGTCATTTATTGAATACAAACCTGAGTCTATGGTCATACAATTTTTCCCATAATAGTTTTACTTTCCACAACTTCCCTACATGCCCTAGCTTTCTACCTCCTGGCTTTGCTTATACTACCCCATTCTCTTGGAATGCAGTTGATTTTCTTCCTCTATTAAAATTTTACTTTTCTTCAAGTTTTCTATGAAAATCTCAGATCAAATCAAACCAAAATGATCTTTCTTTTCTCTGAACATTCAGAGTAATTACTATGTACAGGATTTGTCTGATAAATGGTCACACATACCCCTTGGCACATTCTTATGTTATTATAATCTTATTGCATATGCACATGGACATGGATAGACACAAATATGCAGAAAAAATTTTTGAGCTAAGAGGTAACATGGATTATTTTTCTTTGAATGTCATTCAATGTGCTCTTATTTTTATAAAAATTTAAACCTTTTGTTATATAATTTCAAAATCATTATGTCTCAGAGCAT
Source organism: Balaenoptera ricei (assembly GCF_028023285.1). NCBI lineage: Eukaryota > Metazoa > Chordata > Mammalia > Artiodactyla > Balaenopteridae > Balaenoptera > Balaenoptera ricei. Next base: position 134,133,664 of record NC_082639.1, read on the forward strand.
TAAACTAATTAAACCTAATTTGGTTTTATGTGTTTTAATGTTCTGGCGAACTCTTCAGCAGTGACTTGTGTGTAGTAGGAATTTTATATGATTAATAACGTACACACAGATAATAAGATATGGGGTTAATTATATCCCACATTTGAAACAGAAGCGCTTTTTTGGCTTTCTGTTACAACCTTAAATATTTATTCTTTTAGAGCTTATTCCTTTGTTATTTGTGTTTTGTGTATGTATGTCACTACCCACACTAGATAAATTGTAGGCTCTCTTTACAAGGACCATACCTTATACATGTTTATATGTTCCACAGAGTTTCTTTCAGATAGTTGGTGCCCTAACAGTTTTGACTTATGTCAAATTAAAACATTATATATAGGTGTGTTTTACAATATTGCAGAGATAACCAGTTAAGGACCTATTACCAAGAATACCTCCAAAGACTCAAATTAACTTGCAAGTCCTTACATGGTTTTCTGTGAATACATTTTTAAATAAGTATTTTGAAATACTTTCAGTTCAGTTATCATTGCATTCCTAAGAGTTATGATAAAGGATGTTTTCTATCTAGGCAGATTATTTTTTATTATGTTACTTATGGAGTAAATTTAAGTACCTAAATACGTCATTAAAAGCAGTATCTTTGGATTTATGGGGCCAGTTGCTGCAAAAAAGATTATTTTTTAGGTGAAAAGTAAAGGTAATTTAGTATTTGTTCTAACACTAATATTTGAGATTGGCTTATAAAATAAATCTATTTTTTCCCTGCATATTCTTACAAGTGGTAGATCCTAAATATGCATTATTTAGTAGATGAAAATTCTGTCAGTGGAAAATCTCTTCACCTAGTGGATTTCACAAGCATCTGAGAGTAACTTTGCATCTCAAGGAATCTTAGATGTAAAAGAAACTTAAGAAACAGTGCCCCAGCACTTGTCTCTGTCTCTCTGACTCTTAGCGCGCACACACACACACACACACACACACACACACACACACACACACACACACTTTATAGCCAAGAAAGCCAAGAAACTAAGGTCCATTTAGGTCATACTCTTTGCCTAAGGTAGCACAAGGAGTCATCAACAATCTCTGTGTTTTTTGCTTTATATTCAGTTTCTTTTCTCTTATATGATTTTAAGGGGACCTATACATAATTTGAGGGTCCCCAGTAGTTCACCTACTTAAAAGTAAACACCTGTAAGTCTGCCATAGTTCGAAGTTACCACTACTAGTCAGTGATTTATTTTAAAATAGCTCCTGTTAAAAAAAAAAAAAAACCTCTAAAACACAAGTATGATGCTTGGGAGAGATGGTCATATCCATGAAGAAGGCATGATCACATTATAATAGTAGTTTTCCCATTTCTTCCTAGAAGAGAGGAAAGCCTGGAGGACCCTGGAGAAAGAAAGCATGGGATCTGAAGCCCCAGGAAGAGTAGTACTTTAGGCACACTTTGTGCATCAGGGCATGGTGGGCAGCCAGAGGGCAGTGTGGTCTCATCAGACCCCTGGCCACAGACACAACCTTCACCTCATTCACAACCTCACCACAAAAACCTGAATAATGTAGATTTGGATTATACAGAGAAAAGGTTGGAGAGATGAATTTCATAGTAATTAAGGGAATTAAGCATTTAACTAAAGACTAGAAAAATAATAAGAACTGAGGAGAGAAGAAAAGCTAAACTCTGAGATTAGCAAATTGAAAAAGAAAGAGACACAAAATATCTTTAGTAATGAAATACAGTGTGGCCTTTCAACACCCACCTCTTCCCCATCCTCAGTTGAAGGTAGTATATAGTTTTTTTATGAGTTTGAAGGGAAGCAGCTTAAATACATCATGGGAGATTATAAAAGATTGCCATTTTGAGCAACTGTTCTAAGTGTGGCATTGATTTCTGATGTGCTGCTGAGCTATAATATCCCACTACTTTAAACAGTTGATTGATAACCTTAATCTGTCTTTTCTCTGTTTTAGACTATTTCATTAATCTCCAAAACAGCTTCTGTAAACAACTAAACAATCAGTTAGAGGGTTCAGTATTGCTAGTCTTTTCAGAATAACCAAAATGAGTTGTATTTTCTTATATTGATATATGTTTACTCATGGACTCACCAAAAGAAAGCCTTCAGTCTTTTGAGAGATAGAGTAACATATTGCCTAATCTTGAGATTTCTGGGGTTAAATTGTTGGGGTGATATCTGGCTCTTATCCCCTCTATGCTCGTGTTATAATGGTATCAGCCTCATTGGATTTCTCATTCAACAGATATTTGTTGAAGCCAACTATGTGCCAGGTAGTTTCTACGCACTGGGGTTATAGCAGCAAATGAAACAGGCAAAAACCCCTGCTCACAAGGAGCTTTCATTCTAATGGAGGGAGGCAGATAATAAACACACAAAAAATCAGTAAACTATATAGTCTGTTTGAAGGTGAAAAATGCCATAGAGAAAAGCAGAACAGTATAAAGGGGATGAGAATCCTGGAGGAAGGGAGGGATTCAATTTTGAATAGGGTGGTCGTGGTAGGTCTCACTGAAAAGATAAATTTGAATAAAGACTTGAAGGAGGTGATGTTGGGAACCATGCAGATATAGAGGAAGTGTATTTTTTAGGCTGATGGAGCAGCTGGCATAAAGGCTTTGAGGTGGGAGTGTGCATGGTGGGATCAAAAAAAAAGGAGATCAGTATGGCTGGACCTCTCGAATGAAAGAGGTGGAGAATAGGAGGAGATGAGTCAAAGAGGTGGAGAGTGGGATTTAAGGGCCTTGTGGACCATTGCAAGAATTTTGACTTTTACCCTGAGTGTAATTGTATTGCATAGCAGTAGAGGGTTTTGAGCAGAAGAGTGACAGGAACCCCCCTTTAAAAGGATCACTCTGGCTTCTGTGTTGAGAATAGACATTAGGGGGACAAGTGTGTAAGACCAAAGAGACCAAAGAGTAAGTGATGACGACAGTGCAAGTGAGAGATAATGGTGGCTTGGAACAAGGTAGTAGCAATGGAATAAAAAGATGTTGAATTTTAAAGACATTTTGAGAAGTAGAGTCAATAGCATTTGCTGATGATTTGATGTGGAAGTAAGAGAAAGAGGAACCAAGGACTTTGGCTTAAGCACTTGGCAATATGGAATTGCCATTAATTAAAAAGGGAAAGAATGTGGGTGGAACAGGATTTAGGGAGGATGTCACAAGTTCAGTTTTCACAGATTAAGTCTGAGATGCCCATTAGACATCCAAGTGGAAATGCTGAGTTGTTGAAAACATACTTGAGTCTAGAATTGATGAGATGGGTCCAAGCTGAAGATGCGCTATGGGAGTTGTCAGAATATAGTGGAATTCAAAGCAATGAGATTAGATGATATCATGAGTTTGGGATCTGGAATTAGACTACCTAGTACCAGCACTTGTTAGCTGAGTAATATGGGGGAAGCCACTCAGCTTCTCTGTGACTCAGTATCTCCATCTGTAAAATGAATGAATATTACCTCGCAGGGTTAAAATTAAAATAAAATCACTAATATCTGTAAACCACTTAGAACATGGCATATACTCAAAAAGTGCTATCAATTTTCAGTACAATCTTATATACCTGTGGGATATCACTAATACTTAACCTTGACTTATTAATGTAGCAATACAGGTTTTCTTCCTGTGGTGTATTATTTTTGATTTGTGATTACTAATTGGTTCTAGAAGTTCCATTGAGTTGGTTTTGCTTCCAGAATTAAACTGACCTGGATTTTTTATATTAGCTCTGCCTCAGTTGTTGATATATTTTTAATGCCTGTATTTATTTTAGTATCTGTTACTTGCTCAGAAAAAAATCTTATGATTTTCTTCAGTGCTTCTCTCCTTTGCTTTTCTCAGTGCTCAGCAGAGGAGCAGTCAGGTTCACAAGAAAAACACAATTGGAAATCAGGTAGGAATTGTTTAAAAGAATTAGAGCATGCATGTCCGAAAGAATTTGAACTAAATTGCTTGATTGACTTTTTTAAAATGCAAATTAATCATGTGCAAATTTTGCTGGAAATGCAACTTTTTGTTTTGTTTTTGCTTTTAAAGTTTTTGGAGTGAATTGCATTTTTTTTTTTGCTATTTTATGCAGTTAACCCTATTGATTTATTTTAAATAACTTTTCTGCTATTTGCTCTGCTTTTCAAATTTGACTCCTTGTGTCCTGCTTTGCTTGCTTACATTACCCCTAAATTTGATTTAACATTGAATCTGTGAGTCAGTTCAAGGTTAAAATATGGTGAGTAGTTGCATGAGCTTTCTGGTGCTGCTGACTAGTTCACACATTTGCACAGCTTGGTAACAGTGAAGGGACAGCTCATAAAGAAGGCAGTTTGGGATTTAAGATTTAATCTCTGCCACACCACATCCTGTTGGTTAATGAAGATGTTAATTCCTAAGAAGATCTGATCTTTTAAGTTTTTGTGTTTTGGGCTGGCCAGCTGTCTCTGACTAATAGCGCTCTGCAGAGATTGCATTAACTCTGACAGTTTGCTGTTTCTTTTATGTTTTATGTGATAATGAATATTTGCATTGTTATTTCTTTTCAAGTCAAAACAATGATGGTTTTATAGTTTTTTTAAAAATTCAGAGGTACAATTGTTGAATAAATTGAAACCTCTGCTCTAAAATTTTTTCCATTGTTTTGAAAGGAGAAGAGGTAATAATAGACTTTATTTTGAAAACTTTTTTTCTGAACTAAAGCATATAATTCTTTGCTATTTCAGGGAACCAATCTTCCGCCTTCAAGGCAAATTGTACGAGCTAAGTTCTGTAAGCTTTACTGTTGCTTTTTCATTTAGCATCCCAAGGGCACAGTTTGTCTTTAACTGATTAACTCAACTAGCGCTTGCTACTAATTTTTTTAAACTTAGATTGTCTTGTCCATAACACCCTATCATTGAAATAAAAATCCTCTTAAGAGGGTTCATCCCTTCACTGCTAATAACTTGCTGTGATTGAAAGGTATGAACTAGTAAATTCTAAAATGCTGTAATAATAAATGTTTAACACTGTGGGTGCTTTGATATTTCTCTAATTTTAATGGGCCTTAAAATAATTAAAATCATTAATGACCTTCATCTCTGTCCTTTTATGCTATGTTGTTATAAGGTGTAAGCCTTTCTCTTCCCCTTCTATGATAATATTTCCAATAAATGTAGGTGACACTTCTAAAAGGTGGGTGAATATTAAACAACTGATCTTGATATATCTGTTGATACTACCCAATAGCAATTATTTGTATTTATTTTTTTAAAAATAATAAAACAAAAAGTAAAATTACACTGATTGACATTTTATATGGCTTTAGAGTTGAAGCTTTTAAAACCAGATGCTTTATCTTCACTTAATGGAAGTATAAAGATATTGTCAAATTACTAGCATTAAAAGAAAAAACCAATTATACTCATTTCTACCATGGGCGAGGCAGCCCTAAAATCTTTCTTCCAGCTATGCACAACTTGAGAATGAGATCGGAAGATGGGTCAATTATTTTCCTCATGATGCTTTGGCAGAAACAAACTGTGGAGCGAGATATTCCTGGGTTCAAATTCTCCTCTGTCACGTAGTAGCCATGTGGCCTTGGACAAACTGAACCTGAGTTTGCCCAATTGTGTGATGGGAAGAATAGAAAATATCTCTGCCCAGTGATTGTGAGAATCAGAAATAACCTACATCATGAGGTTTGCATCTGGGTACTAGATACGTGCCCTATAAAGAGTAGACGGTAGGTAGGTGCTGCTTCTTGGAACTTTGGGGAGAAAAAAAATATGGAGTATAAGAAAATTATAAAAGCTATTAAATGAGAACAATGAAACATTTGGGAAAATTAGAAGCTATGGCAATTATTCTGTAGATTACAATGGCCAGATTAAGCCTGGATGTGGTGTAATGGATTTACCTATAAAACTTTCCTCATGGTCAGAACTCTAGCTCATAGAAGTTTATACTTATTGGAAAAGCAATAGTATAGTGGCATAAATGTATACTTTAAATCAGATCTGGATGGAAACTCAGAACAGTTTTCAATTATGTTGCCTCCAAATGCTAAAATCATGCTAATTATGTTTCTGTGCCTTTACTTTCACTGAGTACTTCAAAGCCCATACATTATGGAAGTTTTATAACTCAAGATAATAGAATTGGGGTGAGTGTTATAATAGAATACAGATCCCTTATCCAAAACCTCTGGGACCAGATGTGCCTTGAAGGTCAGAACTTTCTGGATTTTAGAAAAATATTGCATATATTATATATTACCCAGTATTCCTGTGGGGTCAGAGGCAACACATATTGTAATTAAACATGTTGTATTTCTGCAGTGAAACAAATGATAATCACACCAAGTAGATTAAATGAAAGACATAAATATTTTCACATCAAGTCAGGTTTTGCTGCCAAATTTGTTGCTGTTGTTGCTGTTGTTCTAACCTTTCACTTTGCAAGTAAGAGGTTATGAACCTGAATATCTTATTTTTCAGAACCAAATCCAATAATTAAACACGATACAGTATATTTTAAAGAATCCTTTATTGTTTTTTTCTGCTTAGCGGAAATGAACCATAATTACTTGAAACCCCTTTCTTTATGAAGCTGAATAGCTGAGGTTGATTTGGGTTTGTATTCAAAAATCAAGAAGCTCAAAGACAGGGAGCCTTGGAGCTCAGCCTGCTAACTGATGTCAGCTTTAATGGTTGGTGGGGCTAAGATACTCTGCACTATCCTAGCAAATGCTTCATCCATTCTGATATCCTCTTAGCGCTCCTGATTATAAGAGATGGCTGTGCAGAATCTATTCTGAATACTTTAGAAGAATTTGAAGAAAGAAAAATTCCTCCTTAAAGTCTAAATCCCCATTTGTTTTCACCTGCCTAGAAATTTGTCTGCTTAGAAGTTCTACATGCTGGTGTCAACAAATGTATGAAAAAAATGTGAGCACACAATTAGCCTAAAGTTGCACTGCCCAGAAATTTCAACGTAAATTTCATTCATCCCTTCACTCAATCACTTGTGTATTTGAAACTTTTGAGAGTCAAAAACTGTGGTAGATGTTAGAATGATGAATAAATCATGGGCCCTGCTGTCAGGGAGCTCACATCCCAGTGGGGATTGTGGTAAGCAACTGAAGTCTGTCACCTTTTTCAAGGTTAGCTCCTTCTGATACTTCAGGCCTCACTGAAACATCACTTCAGTGAGAGGCTGGCCCTGACTGTTGAATCTAAAGTCACCTTTCCTCCCCCAAATCTTGTCATTGTTATCTATCATGTTTATTTATTATTTTTTGTTTTCTTTCACTAGGACAGTAAGCTCCATTAAAGCTATTTCTTTTAAATTTTATTTATTTATTTTTTTGGCTGTGCTGGGTCTTTGTTGCTGCATGTGGGCTTTCTCTAGTTGGGGTGAGCCTGGGCTACTCTTTGTTGTGCTGCATGGGCTTCTCATTGCAGTGGCTTCTCTTGTTGCGGAGCACGGGCTCTAGGCACGTGGGTTCCAGTAGTTGCAACATGTGGGCTCAGTAATTGCGGCACTTGAGCCCTAGAGCGTGTGGGCTTCAGTAGTTGCGGCTTGCGGGCTCTAGAGCGCAGACTCAGTAGTTGTGGCACACGGGCTTAGTTGCTCCGCGGCATATGGGATCTTCCCAGCCAAGGGCTCGAACCCGTGTCCCCTGCATTGGCAGGCAGATTCTTAACCACTGTGCCACTAGGGAAGTCCCAAAGCTATTTTTTGTGTGTGTGTGATGGTGAAAGCAGTGGAGTATCATTGTAAGGTTGTAAGTGCAATCATAATAATAGTTTAGAAAGATCATTTTGCCTGTAGTGTGGAGAAAGATTTTGAAGGGAGGACGAGATTAGAAAAAGTAGACTAGCTAGGAGTCTAGTCTAGAAGTCTAGCCTCCTAACAGTTAGGAGGCTGTTGGAGACAAAAGATTATGATTATTTGGGCTAGCTAAGCTCTCTGTACTAGATTTGAGGAGAAGCTGATGAATTCAGGAGATATTAAGTAGAAAAAGAATCTAAAGGATTGTGATGAATTAGATGTTGAGGAGAGTGCTGGGGATTGTCAGCAATGCAGTGTGGACATCTGATTTAGGCACAGTTGAGATGGTGGTGCTCTTCATGGAGAAAGGAACATAGTGAGGAAGGGTAGATATGTTGAATATAGCCACTGTGGAAGATTGGAGTAAAAATATCCAGTGGGAAGTTGGATAAAAATGCCTAGACTTCAGAAGAGACAGAGAAACATTTATTCCAAAAGTAGGGAACCACTGAAAGATTTCCAGTAGGGAAGGGGTATCATCTGATTTATATGTTGGAAAGATCTGTGTATTAGCCATATGAAATGATTTGGAAGAATAAAGCTAGATATATGGAAATTGGTGAAGACATTTCTGAAATAATTCAGGTAAGAAAATACAAATGTCAATAGCAGGAGGTATCTAGGAGAAGGACAGGTTCAAAAATATATTTAGAGGCTGGAAAGAGTTATAAATAGTTGTGGAGTTGGGTGGGGGGTGTTAAGTCATTCTCCCAAGCTATGGCTAGGGAGGTCTACTGACAAAGGGAGTACAGATGAAGGAGGACCAGATTTCAGTGGAGGTGGGAGAAGAAGTGGTGATTTCAGTTTCAGATATATTTTTTGTGCCTATTGGAGATGTCAGTAGAGTTTGAGGTTCAAGACTTGTCTAGACTGGAGATATAAGTTTTACAGTTGTCAATGTGTACATTGTAGTTGAAGCCATGGGAGTAGATGAGATCACCTCCAGAGGATGAAAGCATAGAAGGAAATGTGAGATTTAAAGGATAAAAGAGAAAGAAGAGTTGGGACAGAACGAGGAACTGAAAAGGAGTCTAAGAAGTGATAAGAGAAGTAGGAAAACTTGGAGAGTAGTAGAATGAGAGCTCAGGGAAGAGAATGTTTCAAAGAGGGAATGGTCAAGTAGTATTAGCTATTTCCAAGAGCTCAAGAAGCACAGGGGAAGTTGTCAAATGGGTGGACTCATAGAAGGTCCTGCACATTGTTTGGACCACCGAGGTAGTACCAGTCCTCTTGGTCTTGTGAATTGCTTTTCTACTCCACAGCTGGAAGGTAGAACAAAGCTAAGAAAGCAGGCAATGGAATTAATACCCTGAGCTGAAGTTTTTCCAGGGAAACAGCATGTAAGGTCAAAAGAGCAGATGAGTTAAAGTTTTGAAGAAAGACAGTTTGAAATAAAGGATTGGTATGAATGGTTCTGATTAGTGTACTAGTCATGACATTAGTCAGGAGAGGTTAACCAAGTAACAATCCCAGAATTTCAGTAGCTTAATATAATAACAATTTAATTCACCCTGCTATGCAATTCAATCAAGTCATCTAGATGGAGCTGGGGTGAGGCAACCCTGCTTCACGTGGTCAGTCATGGACTTTCGAACTCTTCATTCTTCCAAAAGATGAGAAAGAACAAAGCCTGAGTGTCTTTTTGAATTACAGTTTTCTCAGGGTATATGCCCAGGAGTGGGATTGCTGGGTCATATGGTAGTTCTATTTTTAGTTTTTTAAGGAACCTCCATACTGTTCTCCATAGTGGCTGTATCAATTTACATTCCCACCAACAGTGCAAGAGGGTTCCCTTTTCTCCACACCCTCTCCAGCATTTATTGTTTCTAGATTTTTTGATGATGACCATTCTGACCAGTGTGAGGTGATACCTCATTGTGGTTTTGATTTGCATTTCTCTAATTATTAGTGATGTTGAGCATCACAGGGAGAGGAAGGGGAAGCTGGGATGAAGTGAGAGAGTAGCACTGACATATATACACTAACAAATGTAAAATGGATGGCTAGTGGGAAGCTGCTGCATAGCACAGGGAGATCAGCTCGATGCTTTGTGACGACCTAGAGGGGTGGGATAGGGAGGGGGTGGGAAGGAGGCTCAAGACACAGGGGATATGGGGATATATGTATACATATACCTGATTCACTTTGTTGTACAGCGGAAACTAACACAACATTGTAAAGCAATTATACTCCAATAAAGATATAAAAAAAATAAAGAAAAAGAAAGAAGCCTGAGTGAGGGAGGTTTGTAAGGACCAGCCTGGAAGTGGCACACATCTTTTCCACTTCCATTCCATTGACCAGAACTCAGTTGTGGCCTCACCTAACTGCAAAGGAAACAGGAAAATATAATCTGAGATTGCACCCAGAAAAAAAAGAAAAGACAAAGATGATGTTGACTGAAAATTGAAAGGAAATGGGGAAACAAGGGCACTGGGTTTTTTCTGAAATTAGAGAAAATGTGTACCAGGATTAAGGGGAAAAATGGTAGGGTTGGAGGTTGAAGTCAGTGAGTGGGATGTTGTATCTCAAGGTTTAAGAGGGAAGAGAATGCCGCCTTAAAGTCATGGATGTTATTGGAATAAGAAGGAACAGACACTGGAGGAGGGAAATGACAAATGATGCTACAGATATTTGTGGAACATTGTCTTCAGAAGGTCTGGGTAGTAAAGAGAAATAGGGATGAAGTTTTATGGAGTTGAATGTGTTAAGGGCCAGGATATATTGAGACCAGGAAGATTGATGTGGCTTTTACGTGACTGATAATCCATTCCTTTAGCTGTAAAAATCTAGAGCAGGAAGTGCTGACGTGCTCTTTGGCCCAGACTGCATCCAACTGCAATTGTGTAACTAGGAAGACCTTTTCCTTTGGCAGGGAGCAGAGCAGGTGCTTGCAGGATACCTCCTAGTTCCGGGCTATCAGGGTACCTTCTAGTACTGGGCTTATTGTCCATTTTGTTTCCCACCAATGTGCCTTCTGTTGCTCTAACTTTAGAATCAAGTGTGAAATTTGGCTTTCCCAAACCTACAAGTCTCCAGATAACTGGATTCTCAACCTTCTTGAATTGTAGGCTGTAAGGTAAAAAGACCTTTCTTATCAACACAGGGTCTCTTCCCTCCCTACTTTCTGAAAGCTAGTTTCAGTAGACAGTAGTCTCTTTTCCTTAGGACCCCGTACAGGTCTAAAAAGATCAACACACTCCAATATTCTAAAATTTTCCTACCAAGTTCCCTAGTTCTTCCATCTCCGTAAGTAATAGTTCAAGACCACTGTTAAAAGAGGTGAGAGTTTAATCAGCTATTTTACAGCTGGATAGCAAAGACTGCCAACTTCCTAGGCTACAATAGAGGGCTCCTAACAGCCCTCCCTCCTTCTTTGTCCACTCAGCTAATTCCACCTTTCAGGGTCTGTCACTTTTAATTCCCACACTCATGTGACTTCCTGGTACCAATATCTATATCAGGATTCTTTCAGATATAAATTTCATAAGAACTCAATTTAAATGACCTTGGAAGAAAGTGAATTAATTAGTTTACATGATTGAACATTTCATAGATAGAGTTAAGTACTATTTATCCATGGCTCAAACAGTATCAAGATGAACTGATTTGGTAAACCATGATGAACTAGACAAATTCTTTCCAGTTTTTGCTTCTGCTTCTTTGCTATTGGCTCTATTCTTCGGCCCCAAAGAATTGCAATATGGCAGCCAGGGGGTTTGCTTCCTGGTTTGACTCCCACAGAAATAAATGAGTCTTTCCTCCAGAATTCTCAGAAAAGCTCCTGAGGTGCACTCTGATTGGACAGGCTTGGATCATGTGCTCATTCCTGAACCAATCACTGTGGCCAGAGAAAGAGATGTACTGATTGGCTTAAGCCAGATCACGTGGACTGGAAGTGGAGGTGGTTTCCTCTCCACTTGAAGTCAGAGCTATTGTTAGAAGAAGAGAGAATAGGGGCTGGAGGAGGTGCATCAGGGATGATGGCTACAGGTACCTGTTGAGCGTTGTTTGTCTTCAGAACAATTTAATTTGGGTAATAGGATTCTTGTATGTTTTGTCTTCTTGAAGGAATATAAGATTTGTAATACCTCATTATTAAAACTCTATTTTCATTTATTGATTAAATTTAATAATTTTCCCAATTCATCCTCTGACTTTCTATCTCCTTCCTCCTTCTCTATCTTTCTTTTTAAAAAATAATTCTATTGACTATACAAAGTTGAGAAGTAATATAGTGCAGTTGTTCTTCAGAGCTGGAATTGTGAAGCCACTCTGTGAACAGGAACAAATTATTTAACCTTCCTTTTCCTCAGGTTTCTAATTTATAATAAGCTGATAAGAATTGGAACTGCTTCATAAGGTTTTTGTAAGTATTATATGAGATAATACAAGTTAGGTACCTAGAACAGGGACTGGCTGATAGTAAGTGCTATGTAAAGTACTTCCTATTATTATCATTGCTGTTGTTATCTATTTGTATTATTCTGTTAGTCTTCAAGAAAGATAGTAAAATAATTGCTTTTATTTTCAAATTGAACCTTTTCTCCCTTGGAAGTGGGAAGACTGTTACAAAGCAACAGTGAAATCTGCATTTCCAGTAATGGTTCATGGATTAATTCTTTTAAGGTTGTATTCCATTTATAGTTATTATAAAATATTGACTATAGTCTGTGTATTGTACAATATATCCTTGCAGCTTATTTTATATGTAATAGTTTGTACCTCTTAATTCCCTACCCCTAGATTGCCCCTCTCCCCAGTGGTAACCACTAGTTTGTTCTCTATATCTGTGAGTCTGTTTCTTTTTGTTATATTGACTAGTTTGTTGTACTTTTCAGATTCTACATATAAGTATTATCATATAGTAGTAGTCTTTCTCTGTCTGACTTATTTCACTTAGCAAAATACCCTCCAAGTCCATCAGTGTTGTTGCAAATGGCAAAATTTCATTCTTTTTTATGCCTGAATAGTATTCCACTGTGTATGTATAGCACATCTTCTTAATCCGTTCATCTGTTGATGGACACTTAGGTTGCTTCCATATCTTGGCAATTGTAAATAATGCTGCTGTGAACATTGGGGTACATGTACCTTTTCAAATTAGTGCTTTTGTTTTTTTTCAGATATATGCCCAGGAGTGGAATTGCTGGGTCATATGGTAGTTCTATTTTTAGTTTTTTGAGAAATCTCCATACTGTTTTCAAGTATTGGTGGCTGCACCAATTTACATTCCCACCAACAGTGTACAAATGTTCCCTTTTCTCCACATCCTTGCCAACATTTGTTATTTGTGTTCTTTTTGATGATTGCCATTCTGACAGGTATGAGGTGATATCTCATTGTGGTTTTGACTTGCATTTCCCTGCTGATTAGCCATGTTGAGCATCTTTTCATGTCCCTGTTGGCCATCTGTATTTCCTTATTGGAGAAATGTCTATTCAGGTCTTCTGCCCATTTTTTAATCAGGTTTTTTGTTTTTTTAATGTTGAGTTGTAGGATCTGTTCATATATTTCAGATATTAACCCCTTACTGGTCATATCATTTGCAAATATTTTCTCCCATTCAAATAGGTTGTCTTTTCATTTTGTCGATGGTTTCCTTTGCTGTGCAAAAGCTTTTAAGTTTAATTAGGTTGCATGTATTTATTTTTGCTTTTATTTCCTTTGCTTTAGGAGATAAATCCAAAGAAATATTGCTACGATTTATATCAAAGAGTGTTCTGCCTACATTTTCTCCTAGAAATTTTATGGTTTCCAGTTTTACATTTAGGTCTTTAATCCATTTTGAGTTTATTTTCATATATGGTGTTAGAGAAAATTCTAATTTCATTCTTTTATGTGTAACTGTCCAATTTTCCCAGCACCACTTATTGAAGAGACTGTCTTTTTTCCCTTGTATATTCTTTCTTCCTTTGTTGTAGATTAATTGACCATGAGTATGTGTTTTTTTCTGGGCTCTCTATTCTGTTCCATTGATCTATGCATCTGTTTTTGTGCCAGTACCATACTGTTTTGATTACTGTAGCCTTGTAGTATATTCTGAAGTCAGGGAGCGTGAATCCTCCAGCTCTGTTCTTCTCTTTCAAGATTGCTTTGGCTATTTGGGGTCTTTTGTGTTTTCATACCAATTTTAGAATTTTTCTAGTTCTGTGAAAAATACCATTGGTATTTTGATAGAGATTGCATTGAACCTGTAGATTTCCTTTGCTGGTGTGGTCATTTTAACAGTATTAACTCTTCCAATCCAGGAACACAGTATATCTTTCTATCTCTTTGTGTTGTCTTCAATTTCTTCCATCAGTGTCTTATACTTTTCCAAGTACAGGTCTTTTACTTCCTTAGGTAGGTTTATTCCTCAGTATTTTATTCTTTTTGATGTGATGGTAAATGGGATTGTTTCCTTAATTTCTCTTTCTGATAGTTCATTGTTAGTATATAGAAATGCAACAGATTTTTGTATATTAATTTTGTATCCTGTGACTTTACTGAATTCATTGATGAGCTCTAGTTTTCTGGTGGTGTCTTTAGGATTTTCTATGTATAGTATCATGCCATCTGTAAATAGTGACAGTTTTACTTCTTCACTTCCAATTTGGATTCCTCTTATTTCTTCTCTGACTGCTGTGGCTAAGACTTTCAATACTATGTTGAATAAAAGTGGAGAGAGTGGGCATCCTTGTCTTTTTCCTGATGTTAGAGGAAATGCTTTCAGCTTTTCACCGTTGAGTATGATGTTAGCTGTGGGTTTGTCATATATGGCCTTTATTATGTTGAGGTACATTCCCTCTATGCCCACTTTCTGGAGAGTTTTTATCATAAATGGATGTTGAATTTTGTCAAAAGCTTTTTCTGCATCTACTCAGGTGATAATATGGTTTTTATTCTTTGGTTTGTTAATATGGTGTATCACATTGATTTGTGGATATTGAAAAATCCTTGCATTCTTGGGATAAATTCCACTTGATCATGGTGTATGATCCTTTTAATTTATTGTTGGGTTTAGTTTGCTAATATTTTTTTGAGGATTTTTGTGTCTATGTTCACTGGTGATATTGGTCTGTAATATTCTTTTTTTGTAATATCTTTGTCTAGTTTTGGTAACAGGGCGATGCTGGCCTCATAGAATGTGTTTGAGAGTGTTCCTTCCTCTGCATCATGGACTAATTTTTGAGGGCAGCTTTCTGAGTACAGAACAAGAAAAATGGCTTCACTCCAATATTCTAATAAGCAATTTATAGCATGTATTTTTTTTTAAATAAATTTATTTATTTATTTAGTTTTGGCTGTGTCGGGTCTTCACTGCTGCTCACAGGCTTTCTCCAGTTGCGGCAAGCGGGAGCTACTCTTCGTTGCAGTGCATAGGCTTCTCATTGCGGTGGCTTCTCATTGCAGAGCACAGGCTCTAGGCATGCAGGCTTCAGTAGTTGTGGCACGTGGGCTCAGTAGTTGTGGCTCGCGGGCTCTAGAGCACAGGCTCAGTAGTTGTGGCGCACGGCATGTGGGATCTTCCCGGACCAGGGCTCCAACCCGTGTCCCCTGCATTGGCAGGCGGATTCTTAACCACTGCGCCACCAGGGAAGTCCCTATAGCATGTATTTTTAAATAGATGTTATAAATTTTTAGAACCAATCAGCAGTTTCTTTATCAAGTTCTTTTAATTAAAAGTACTTTAAAAAACATTTTTGTAGGAAGAATTGTATAAATTTTTGCTCCATCTCTCTGTTGATCTACAAGGTAGCCAATTTTAATGAAACCTCTATCAATGCTCTAACAGGTGTTTGTGCTTTTTATTAAGAAATAACTGAATATTTAAAAATTCTTAAAGATTTGTGGCAAGGTATTATATATACCTTTAAGAATATATAATGATTATCTGTATTCATGACACATTAAATAGATGTCCCTTATCAGCAAAGAAGTGTAAATGTAAATTTTATTAGACGTATTGGATTGCATTTTAAGGAACACATTTCTAAAATTTTGCAGTTCAAGTTTGTGGGAATATAATTTGTCATGCGAATACATGCATATATCACAACTGTTCTAGCATGTACCTTATCTGTAAAATGAGATCTATTGTTCTTAGCTGAGTTTCTTACCCGTTAGGATAATATAGCGTTGCTTGTTACTACTTAGTCTGACAGGGAAGTCTTTAAGTTTATAAACTAATTCTGAGACTTCCATTTTCCTTGGTGTATTAGTTTCCTAGGGTGCTGTAACAAAGTATTACAAACTGGAGTAGCTTAACACAACAGAAATTTATTCTCTCAAAATTCTGGAGACTAGAAGTCTGAAATCAAGGTGTGGTTGGGGTTATACTCTCTATGAAGGCTCTAGGGAAGCAGCTTTCCTTGCCTCTTCCTGGCTTCTGGTAGCTCCTAGCATTCCTTGACTTGTAGCTGCCTGACTCTAATCTCTGCCCCCAGCTTCACATGGCTTTCTTCCAATGTGTGTCTGCCCATGTGTCCTCTCTTCTTCTTTAAGGACACCAGTCATTGGATTTGGAGCTCACTCTAATGCAGTATGACCTCATCTTAACTAATTACATCTGCAAAGACACTGTTTCCAAATAAAGTTACATTCTGAGGTTCCATGGACATTGTGGGAGACACTATTCAACTCACTACACTTTGGATACTTGCAGATTTTCTTTTTCTTCTTTTTTTTAAAATGGCTTATTATAATAAACTTTACCTAAGATTTAGCTTTACAATTTATCACTGCACTTTAATTGTTTATTAAACTAAATTTATAATTTGGACCATTGGAACTTTAAAAGGTATTTTCTTTATTATTCTGTTTTGAGAAAATACTAATACCTTCTGTTACTGAGATAAATCACAGCTATTCTCTCCTTCTGCATGGTACCATTATTAAAATATTATTTTGATTAGTTTTTTGAGGGTTACTTCCTGAGAATTTTTCTATTTTCTTGAAAACTCTGTAGCTTACAAGATAATTTATCATGAGGAAAAAATGAAACGTTTAACACTTTTTTTAATGGTAATACACACACTCTCTTTTTCCTTATTCATTTTCTATGTCATCTACTCTTCTCTCCAGCCTCACCCCACCCTCAAGAAAGGGCAGGAGTGGGAGGGAAGAGGACGGCAGAGAGAAAAAACTGACAGAGAAATGGACCCATGAAGTTCCACAGACATGTTGTGGAACTATAAATCCATATAAGATTTGGGAATTTACATTTTCAAAACCTACCAAGTAGGAAAGTTTTATTTACTAAAAAAGATGTAACAGAGTGAAAGGCTCTCTACTCCCACCAATTCTGTAGAAATCACAACAGTTAACACTGATTACTTATAAGTGTTTCAGGTGTAGTTATAGGTACTTACACACGTTAATTCATTACTCCTCCCAACAACCTTAAGAGGCAGGTAACCTAATTATTTCAATTTTACAGATAAGGAAAGTGAGGCATGGAGAGGCCAAATCATGTGTCCAGTCATAAAGATGATAACTGACAGCACCAGTATTCAAATCCAGGCAGTTTGATTCTAGACCTTTTTCTCTTAATTACGGTGTTAACCACTGCTTCTAATAGTTCGTAAATTGCACAAAGAATTTTATTTAATAGTCTCAATTATGGCAAGTCACATCATTTCAGTCATTCACTATTATTTTTATTTATTACTTACATTTTTTTCTTAATCTAAAATGGATTGATCCTGAATAGAATGAACTTGGGTTTGTATAAATTAACCTGATTTGGTCATTGTGGGCTGCTATAACAGAGTAACATAGACCAGGTGACTTAAACAACAAACATTTATTTTTTGTGGTTCTGGAGGCTGGAAGTCCAAGATCAGGGTGCCAGCCTGGCTGGATTCTTGGTGAGGGCCCTCTTCCTGTTTATGTCCTCACATGGCCTTCCATGGTATATGAAGAGAGAGAGATCCCATGTCTCCTTCTCTTTTTATAAGGTATTAACTCCATCGTGGGGTCTCCATCCTCATGATCTCACCTAACCCTCATTACCTCCCAAAGGCCCCACCTCTTAATACCATGCCATTGGGGGTTAGGGTTTCAGCATATAAATTTTCGGGGATCATAAACATTCAGTCCACTGCACTGATCAACAATGAAAAACTATAATAGCTGTTAGAATGTGTTTCCTTTTTTATCCCTTAATTCTGTGAAAGTATCTCCAGAGGGGCCAATCAATAGCTTATAAAATACAACCAACTTTATTTTAATAAAATCAACAGAGGATGGAGTCCATGAAAGCCACACTTAGTGAAATGTATGGACTGCTAATTTGTTCTGTATCTTTTAAATCTAGACTTCTACTTGAAATAGCACTTAATGTATGTCTCGTGATTTTTTTCCAGAAAATACACAGATGTGCTTACTGTAATTTTAACAGCGAAGTTACATCTTAATTGAGGGTTTAGGACTAAAAATCAGTGAGGAGAAAAACCCTGTGTATTCAGAATTACCTTGAAAAATCCCTTCAATAGGCATAATCTAGCCCTACCTTTCAGCTGTGATCTTTCCTCTGGGCAGTTGAGGCCTGGTCTTGTTTCACCAGGGGAAATGGACACCTGGGCAAACTAAGGGTTTCCCCTCTTGCCTCTCTCCTGCTATCTCACAGCTACGCTTCCTCCCTCCCTGCTTCCCTCTTTTCTTCTTTCTGTCTCTTTTGTCCTAGTTGCCTGTCTCTCTCTCTCTCTCTCTCTTTTTAACATGATATATTTCATTCAAAGTAAATTAAATGCCTGTGTGACTTGAATTCCCTGGAATTTTTGTAACATGTAAAATTTTATTTTCTCCCACTATTATTTTATTAACCACTGTAATTTCAGACCTGAATGTTCCTCTGAATTATGAGATAAATGACATCTTAGTGTCTTCCTGTTTATGACTATTTTCAGTGTTCATGGACATCGGGATTGTATCATTTCCTTGTTCCTGGATACTTAGCTCTCACTGTTTTAATTTTCACTTCTTTAATCTCCACTCCATATCTTAGAGAAGAGGTTTCCATTTTATTCCTACACAGCCACCCAGGTGGTGGAGGAACTCCACATGGGTTGCTACTATTTGGCCCAATACCAAAAGTTGCTGGTTTTCTCCCTCAGGCAGGTCTATCATAAGCCAAACCTGTGATAGACCCACCCAGGCCCCTCCCTCTTGCAACACTGCCCACTCCACCCCTTACTGCTCCTGATTGCAAGCCTGGGGAATGCCAGTGATTAGCTGCTGGATGTCTCACTCAAGTCTCCTACAGCTTCATTGTAGTAGAGTTTCTCCCATTTCCATCCCTTACCAGCTAGCTCATCATCTAATCCTTTGGCCACAGTGACTTTTTAAGTAGTTAGTCAAGGATAGAGCTGGTACTCTAAAAAAGCAGAAATCTCTGCTCAAATTTTCTTTAGTTCTTGCTTCAACCCTTCCCTTATGTGCACTGTATAGCTTATTTAGCACAGAGTTTCAGTGTAATGTGTGATTTTGAAGCTTAATTTTTGTTTGTTACACAAGAAATACATAAACACATTTTCACTGTGAAAAAAGTAATGCGGATCAAGTAAATATACCCTTGACCCTTACCCAGTCTCATTCACCTTCATAGCTATAGCTACTGTTATCATTTTGGAGCATATGTACACATATACATACATGCCCAAACACATATGTACATACACACATGATTTGTGATTTTAAAAAATAAAAGGTTTGTACATATTTTACACTATAGTTGTTAGCTCCATAAAGGCAACGACTTTTCTCTCTTGTTCATTGATGTATCTGTAACTAGAACCTGGTATACAGTAGATGCTCAGTAAATATATGTGAAGATGAACTAACTTTATCTACTTAATGATATGTCTTGGAGATCTTTTCATGTAAGTACACAGACAGAAGACAAGACTTCTTTTACTGGCACATAGTATTATTGTATATTCCACAGTGCAGATGTGCCAAAGTAAATTTAACCATTCCCCTAAGGATAGGTATTTGTGTTGTTTCCAGTTTTTCCAAAACAGTTGAACCAGTTTATAAACCCAACAACTATTTATGCGAGTACCTGAATCCTCAGTACTGGATAATTATATTTTATATAATTTTGAATAATCTGATGGGAAGAATAATATATTATTTTGAGTTACATTTCACTTATTGCAAGTTATAGAGCAGCCTTTCAAATATTTAATAGACATTCGTATCCTCTCTCCTATAAAATGTCTGATTATGTCCTTTGTCCATCTTGAGGGGACTGTCGTGTTATTTTCTCATTGACTTTTTAGGATTTTTTATAGTTTTGATATTAATTTTATGTGTATTCTATATAGTACAAATATTTTCTGCTTATCGATCACTTGACTTTATTGTATATTATAAAACAAAAGTTATAATTTTGATTTAGACAAATTTAAAAAATTTTGTGGCATTTATATTTTATCTCATATTTTCTTCTAATAAGATTTTTATATATAGCTATATGAAAAAGAAAATTATTTTCTTGCTGATCACATGCTTCTATTCTTTAAACCTCAGTCACTTATGTCTATAACTTACTAGAGACAGAAATTCTTTTCATGCTTATTGACCAGTAGTATTCTTCTTTTCTGAATAAGCTGTTCATGCCTTTGCTTATATACTCTTTGAAATTTTTCTTTTACTTTTTTGACTTATAATAGAATTTTTATATAATGATATTTCTCTTTTGCCATATTTATTAACAAGCATTTTTCTCATTTTCTTGTGTATGTTTTAATTTTACTTAACAGGTATTTGAGGTAAAAGCTTAAAAGTTTTTGTAGTAAAATCTGTTACTCTTTTTTCCTGTCATTTCTTCCACTGCTTTTATGTTTAGAAAGGTAGTATTCACCTCAAAAGCAATTAAATATTCACCCATGTACTTACAGCATTTTTATGAAGCCATTATTGACATTTGTCTCTGTAATCCATTTAGGATTTATTTAGGATAAATCCATTTATCATGGCACGTGGTAGAAGGTAAGGCACTAGCTTGGGGAGCAGAGTGTAGGGATTAAGGGCATGGATTCTGAAGCCTGATGGCCAGGCTTTAATATCTGGCTCTGCCACTCATCAGCTACGGGCAAATTACTTAACATCTTTGTGCCGCAGTTTCCTCATTTGCAAAAGGGATGTGACTGTTGTATCTGCCTGTTAGGGTTAATGGGATTAAACACATTGGTTCATGTAAAGCACTGAGATCAGTCATTGCACATTGTAACAACTCAATGATTATTGACAATGACAATAATAATATAATAATTATTATTAAAATTTTATTCCACAGGAGCGAATGTCTAAATATAATTTTTTAATGATTCATACCATCACAATTGGTTTGCAATACTTCTGTGATCATATAATAATGGCAACAATAATAGTAATAATTATAGCCGCTTACCTTTCTTGAAAGCTCAGTCTATGGCTGGGTATTGCACTGTGTTCCTTACATCAATGTATGCAGTTCTACAACAACCCTATGAAGTTGGTTCCATTATTTCTCCTATTTTATAAATGATATAACTGAAGTTTAGAAAAGTTAAATAGTTCACCATAGGTCATAGAATGGATAAGTGGCAGAATTCTAGCCTCAGTCCAGGCCATGGATGAGTTCTTATCCTAGGATCTGGATTAGTTATCCCTCCATCTGTTGATTTTTGTACAATGACATACTTTTTAATTATTGCAGATGTCTAATATATTTTAATATCTGCTTGGTCATTTTCTTTCATTACTTTTTTAAAAAATACATTTTGCTTTTGTAGATTATTCATTCTTTCATTTGAAGATTAAAATCTTTTCATATTCCAACTACAGTTCTGTTTGAATTTTGATGAGATACTTGTAAAGTTTATAAATTAATATGGGAAAAAGTCACATTTTTCATACCCTTTTATCCCATCCAACCAGATGATGATTCCTTCTGTTTACTATAATTTCCTGGGTTTTTTCTCTTAGTATAAGTAAATTCACATTTCTTGTTAAAATATAAAATAACTGGAATACCCTTATGTTGTAATTATAAATAGAATGTTTTTCAATTATATTTTCTAATTATTTAGTGCTATAAAATGAAAACTATTGATTTTTAAGCATTTATTTTGGTTTTGTGGAATTTACTGTATTATCTAGTAGTTTTTAATTTAATTATAATTTTTATCTCGTCTGTGGAGTTGTACCTTTTATTTCTATTTTCATATATTATTCCTTTCAGAACATTATAAAATTATAGTAGATTTTCTTAGCTTTTCTTTTTATCTTGATGGGAATGTTTACAACCATTTGATGTTGGCTTTTGGTTTAAAATATATTTACTGTGATAAAGAAAGAAATACCTCTATTTTTCTGCAACTGATATACTCAGAAATGAGAAGTGAGTTTTGTTGAGATGATCATGGCCTTACATATTGAACAAATTATGTAATTTGTTATACTGATAGATTTACTAACCATCCTTGCTTTCCTAGTATAAGCCCTATTTGGTCATTAGTGGGTGGTTCTTTTACCATTGAATTAGTTTTCCTATTATTTAGCTTAATATTAATATATTTTACCTATGAAATAAAGTTATTCCTTATAAAAAAAATGAATATATTTATAAATAAAAAATGAATGATTTTGCAATACTATTAAAATTCCTAGTGAAAGAGAAATGTCACAGAAACTGAGGAGAAAAGAATATTGTATGCCTCATTATTTCAGTTTACTTGATAAGACAGGAAGCTGGGCTGTTTGTTGAGAGCTAGGGAAGTGGGAGTTAAATGTTACATGGGAGTCTTAAGAAGATGGTGAAACTCAGTATAGGTACCAAGTAGAATGTAAAGAGCAGCAAAAGGGCTTTCAGCTGTTGGCCATGCTGGGGTCTCACCACCAGTTCACATGCTGAGACTCCAGTGTAGAGATGCTAATTTCTTTATTTGTTATACTGAGAGAACCCCAGTCCTTTCAATTTAGCAAATTAAGGGATTAGCAGAGAACAAATCATAAAACCTCACTGACAACAAAGGTGCCATGGGATCTTTTGTTAGTGATGATATCCATGTCCTATATCAGAAGGTCCTTTTGAAAGGGTGCCACTGATTCACCATCACAGTGAAAATAGAAGTAAATGGAAGCTGAGAAATTCTTGTATGTATTTCCAATAGAGCTCTTTTGTTATTTTTGTTCATTGTTTCCCATATCGAAATCAAATCCACCCAACGTTAAGTATGTCCCCAATTCGCCATGACCAAGGCAAATTGCGGTTTCTGTCCCTTGAGCACAAATCATTTCATACTCAGTGCAGTAACATTACAGAACTTTTCCTGAGTCATAATGTTCAGCCCAGGAGCCTCAAAATACAGAGACATCTTTACATTCTTAAGACTGAGAGAGAGTCAACTTTCATTGAGAGTCCTGAGATGTATGTTCATAGAAAAGAATGCTCATGCTGACCATGTCAGTTAGACAGGGAAGGACCTGGTCATCAGCCTTGTGGGCTCCATTCTCAGCATCACTCCCAACTCACTGCTTTATTTTGAGTCTCATTGTCAGGTACCTAAATGTCGGAGCATTTATCCCGGCATTAGTGTAAATTGCTGGGATAATTTATCATAATTTAAAAAAATTTTGTTTTGTAATGGGATAATTCCTTTTGAGAATAATCTTATTTTTTCCCTCAAAAATTTAAATATATTTTCTTATCTTAGGGTCTCAGATTTCCCAGATAGTAGCTTTATATGTCAGTTCAAAATTTTATTTGCCCTAAATTCCCCACCCCTTTGTGAAGTACCTCCTTTTCTTCTCTCTCCAGGCAGCTCAATGAACAGGTCTCTAATAGCTTCTGCAGAATCATATTAACTTTTCCTCAGGAGTAGTTTGAGTGGTACAAGAAGATTGTGATTTAATCACAGTAGTCCTAGTAGATTGAAAGAGTTAATGCTGGTCTCAGATTTATCTGAAAAATCGTGGAAAGACCAATGTGGTTTATTTTCCTAGTAACATATATTTCCTAATTATGTAAGTGCAGAAAATAAAACTTATCAGAGATGATCTCTTGAGCAAAACATAAACTTGTAGAGCTTTAAACTAAGGAATAAACTGTCTTGCCCCCAAAGTAACTATGAAATCTCTTTGACTCAGCAGCCAATCCATTCCCACCTCAGGGAATTCCATTAGGCTGAATTCTATGGGATGAGTATTCCCACTCCAAGAAATGAGTGTCCTGGCTTCATAATTGAACCTAAGTTCCTTGAAGCTTTGTACGGTGCTCTTGCCTCACCAAATAATTGGCTGAAGTTTTTGTCCTGATTCCTGGTGAGGTTATTTTCACTCTTGGCCTGTGATGGATGGTCCCTGCGGGTAGACTGTGTTATGTGCTGCCATTTATATTGCCTGGATGGAGCACTACTTGGGAATACGGTACATAAATAAAAATGAGTTTTAGAAATACAAATATGAATAGGAAATTCAGTCATCATCATAATTTGTTTCTAATGCCTATGATTATTCTTTGTTTGCAGTATAGTATGAATTCTTTATATATGGAGTTCTACCACTCCCAGCTCCTTTTCTGAGTTTTAATTCAAGTCTCTATTGACTTTTTATAAATGTCTTTTATGAGAATGCACTATCATAACTAAAACATGAGTTTAATAGCAAGTCATTTGTTTCCTGCCCCAGTCTACTAAATATAATCTTAATTAAGGTAAGACATTTTTAACGTACGTTTGTGTTCAGTTTTTTTTTCTCTTCAAAAGCCTTTTCCTTCTCCAGCAACTCTGGTCTTCCTGTTGACCTGCTGTAAAGTGGAGGCGGGGAAAAGGAAAAGGAGGATTTGTTTTTCAGAACTCAACTATCTATAAATGACTTCCTTTTGTTTGGTACATCCATTTGCAGGGTTTCATTTTCAAATGCCTGGTTACAGGATCCATGTCTTGGAGGAAGGAACCGTGTCATCCTTCACTCATCCTGTGCACATAGCTCAATGACTGCTCCAAATATTATCTTCTATCACTTCTGGCATTTTTTGTACTTCTCCTCTTCCTGAAGTTCATAATTCATGTCACTGATTTCCGGTGCATACGGAGTCAGGTTTTAGAAATATGAGACAATTTTAAAATTACAGATGCAAAGCCTAGTGTTTGAGCCAACATCTGCAACTAGTTTACAGGATTAAGCAAAATAGCTGCTCTGGATGACTGATATTTACCAGGGCCTCTCCATTTCCCATCAGAAATTAGAATGCCTGTTATTTATATGTTCTTCAGTTTTCAACAGAAATCAGGATTTCATCTGTTACATACCTCATTTTATTAAGTTTCCTCACAGAGTATCTTAAGTTACAGCCAATTTTCAATTAGCCATGATTAAGGAAGTCAGAAAGAACATGGGTGATTAAAATCCACAAATAATTAAAAGACTTATTTAACCAGAATTCAACACTTTCTCCTAAAACTTTTTGCTGAAATTACAAGCAAGTAAAACATGTGATGTGATTTTCTTTTGTTTTGTTTTGGTGCAAACAAAAAAATCTGAACGTGCCACTCCCTTGCTTACAACCACTCAAAAGTACTTCTTTCCAATTAGGATAAAGTCTAAACTTTAACATCCATTATTCATTCCGTGCCTGCTTCTAGTTCCTTCTCTTGCCACTAGCACTCTTGAATTCTGTGCTCCGGCAATAGTGACCTTCAGTCAGTGCCCTCAGTGGTCCAAACTGTTTCCCTGCTGGGGCTTTAGATGTGCTCTTTCCTGTGCTTTAGAATAGCTTCTTTTTCATTTTTGCCTGAGTAACAGCTTCTCATTTTCCTTAGTTTATCACTTCCTTAGGAGCACTTTCCCTATACTCTATAGTATTTTCAGTCCTCTGCTGTATGGTCCCATAATAGTCTGTCCCTTTCTCATTGAATGTTTGTGTATTTTCTTGTTTAATATTGTTCTTCCCTGTTTGCCTGTAAGCTCTGTGAAATCAGAGACAGTAGTTGCCATGCTCACTGCTATGTTCTCTGTGTCTAACGTAGCACCTGCTCATGATAGGTGTCCAAAAAACTGTCGAATGAGAGTTACGTATTTTAAAATCTGGAGGTAAATGACCAAATATGTAAATGACCTCTAAAATATTGTGAGGTTAACATTCAGAAAGGAACATCTAGAATATATTATAGCAACTTATTAACTTTGAACGTTACTTTTTGTCATCCAGAGGAAAAAATTGGGTCTTAATTTATAATTGTTACTCAGAGTTGTCATTTCAGGCTTGCTTATGGTGATTATTCAAGTTTTCCACCTAAATACGTCACTCAAAAAATAATTACATATAGCTCTAAAGTGTGATTCTGATTGTAATAAATTCCAATTTTATAAAGAAACAGTTAGAGCTAACCACCCGATTATGAATTGTATTTGGACTCCAGCAGATGCTGTTGTCATTTTAGATAGGTGAGTTCTTCATTTATCATCTTTGATCTTTACGTGTAGATATCTCCTAGGCATTGTGACAGTACAGTATGCCTGCTACACATTTACAAAAAGCCCTTGGTGGTGGTGTTCCCCCTGGTTTAGAGCCATTATACCGGTAATTTATTACTAATCTGTG
Organism: Balaenoptera ricei; assembly: GCF_028023285.1. Taxonomy (NCBI): domain Eukaryota; kingdom Metazoa; phylum Chordata; class Mammalia; order Artiodactyla; family Balaenopteridae; genus Balaenoptera; species Balaenoptera ricei. Next base: position 134,160,075 of record NC_082639.1, read on the forward strand.
ATCTAGGGAAAGTATAACTATTTCAAAGGAGCATAAAGTACAGTTTCTACTTTGATAATATCTACCATTTATTGAACATTTACCAGATGCCAGACTTCATCTCACTTAATAGTCACAACATCTACTTGAAATTGGGACTATTAGCTCCAATTCTCAGATCAAAAAATGAGGCTTGATTAGACTAAGTAACTTGCCCAAGTTCATACATCTAGTAAATGGCAGAACTGACAAACAAATCCCAAAAGTCCATGCTTTCAACTAAGCTATAATCTTATTGTGATAATGGGAGCAAGGCAAACACAATTGCTAGTAATTCAAAACAAGATGATGTAAGTGCTAAATTCAGATAATGAACAAAATAAATGTTCAGAGAAGGAAGAGATCCATATGGACTACTGGAGCTTCTTTATTATTTATTAAAGTAGTATCACAGATTAATTCCTTTTTTTCCTTAGAGTGTTATATTACCCAGAAACTGCTACATGTATTTGTACTTCTACCTATTACTCTTTGGTATATTTGAATTTTAAATAATCATATCATAAAATTAGCTACCACTTTTTTAGTGGCTGTTTTGTATAAGGTAGTGTGTTAAGTGCTTTGTTCTTCAACACACTTTAACCTGGATCCTTGAAGGACAGCACATCTTCTTGCTTCTCATTATGGGCCAGAATTTCCAGGAACTTTTTAAAAACAGGTTCTCTGTTTGATATATATTTTCTTCATTGACCAATTATAACTTTAAAAAATTTTTTTTAATTGTTTTTTTTTTTTTTTTTGGCCACACTGCACGGCTTGCAGGCTCTTAGTTCCCCGACCAGGGATTGAAATCGTGCCCCCTGCAGTGGAAGCACAGAGTCCTACCCCTGGACCGCCAGGGAATTCCCTGGCCAATTATTTACTTAAAAAAAATGTTTTGGAAGAAATTTTTTCTGCATCTAGAAGATGTTGTGCAGGTATTGATTCATTACATGAAATCAGAGTTGCATGGGAGACCTTCAACTCTGTTCCCCATCCATTCCAATCTGGCTGCTTCCCCTCTCCATCAAGCCACAGAAATAATGCTTGGTAAGGTTGTACCTCCAGCTTGTATCTGTGGAGCCACAGTGGTTTTTCAAATATTGAATGCTTTTCAGGGGACCTCTACCTAATGCACTGTGGTAACCTAAATGGGAGGGAAGTCCAAAAGGGAGGGGATATCTGTATGTGTATGGCTGATTCATTTTGTTGTGCAGTGGAGGCTAACACAACATTGTAAAGCAACCATACGCCAATAAAAATTAATAAAAAAAAATCAACTGATGAGAATACTTAATTTAAGGAAAACTTTAAAAAAATATATCAACAGATAAAATTCTGTTGCTGTTTTTCTGAAACTAGAGTGATCTAACACACTTTCTGAAAAACATATAACTGATATCCCTTTTGAGCATATCTTTAAACTAAATGTTCCAGCCATTAAAAAAAAAAGGTAACTAAAAAAAAAAACCAAAAACAAATATTGAATGCTTTCATACCGGTTCTAACTGGCTGCTCCCCCAAGTGCCTGCCTATCATCAGAGATGCTGAAGTTCCTCTCTCAGAATCCCTACAACTTCCCCCTTATCCAGACATTGAAGGCAAAGTTCTGGTACAGAAGGGGAACCTTTAGTACCCTACCCTAGTACTTTGACCCCCACACCCCTTCAGATTGGTCATACTAGTATAATGCCATACTAGTTGTTAAGTATTTTTAATATTTTCTCTTCAATAACCCCCATGTTACCCAAACCAGTGAATAATTTTTTACTTTGAATAGTACTTTCCCTCGTAGTATCATATGACTTTTTCAATCCTTTTGCCTTATTAAAACATTCTCTTCTACTGACTTCTGTTTTTTCTCCCACCTTCTAGCCACTCTTCTCTCTCCGTTGTAGGTTCATTCTCTCCTCCCAGCCATTATATATTGGCTTTCCTCAAGGTTCAGTCCTTAGTCCTCTTTTCTTCTCACTCAAACTCTCACTTCACGTCATTTTTTTCATACCTGTGGTTTTAATCACACTGATAATCAACAATTCACAAATCTGTGTATCTTATGATGACTTCTGTATAGCCAGTAGTTTATTTTGCATGTTCACATCTTTACATGTTCAGACTGAACTCATGACTTATCCCTTAACTAAGCATATTCCTCCTACTCTCTGTTAGAGAATTGGCCTCCACAGTCTGTCCAGTTTCCAGAAACTTAAACCTTGGGAGTTGTCCTTGACACCTCATTCTCTCTTATCTTTTACCTCCAATTTATCATTTGTCATTTAAATTTTTCTTTCTAAACAATTCTCAAATGTGTCCACTTCTCCCTCTGCCCATTTTTACCACTCTTGTCAAAGTTATCATTGTCTATGACTTAGGATTCTATCTGATCTCCCTGCATTCTCTCTCCCCTCTCTCTCTCCTCTCTCTAACCTCTTTATCAGACCAGAGATAGAAAAGCAAATGTTTCATGATGCAAGTCTTATGTTGCTGCCCTACTTTAAACACTTCAAAGGCTTCCCATTCCTCTCAGGATAAAGACCAAATTTCTTACCATAAATTACATGGCTAAGCATGATTCACCTCCTCTCCAGGCTTATCTTGCGTAAGGCCCATTCTTGCTTTCTGTGCTATGACCATCCCATCCCTACTCCCGGCCCACACCCTTCATGTTAGTGCAAGTGCTAAAGTCTTCAAGGAGGCCTCCTCACGTACCCCATGCAGGTCAGAACTCTATTAACGCACTGAACCACTTCTTGGCAGCTGCACCAGCCACAGCAGTAATTCTGTATTTATCTGTGTGAGTCTTTGCTTAGTGTCTATTCCCCCATTTGTCCATAAGCTACATGAAGTTCAGGGACTGGGCCCCTTTTTGTTTTGGTTTTTGTTTGTCCTTGTATTTTTAGTGTGCTGCCTGACATATATCAGGTACTCACTAATTTTATAATAAATAATGACTAAGGTGCTTTTTCTTTCTCTCTTAAAGAAGCTCTCTGGATTATTTTTAGTAAAATATCCAGATTCTACTCAGAGCTTGCTAATTATGTGGTATCTTTTCTTTTGTATGTGTGTGTATTTTTGTCCTTGAATGTGAGAAATAGATGACGAGCTTAGTTCTCATTCTGTTTTGTATCATTTGGAATCTCTTCCACATGGAGGGTTCCCATTAACTTCAAAGGAAGCTCTGCACATGGAAAAGATACACAGGAAAAAAGTGAAAAAAGTAGAGCCCTGATTTTCATCATGGTTAATGGCCTGGATCTTGTAGAGGTTTAGGTGAGTAAATTCTGAGAATAAACAGCTCACTCTTAGTGAATTCTTCAGAAATAGCTGTGCATGTGGCAGAAATAATGCATAAACAGGCAGTTGGGAAAATTCTGGGGAACAAGGAGAGGGGAAGAAATTCCTCAGGAGTAATTTTGAGAATCAAGATAATATAATAGCTTAGTGAGCCATAGAGGCATGAAAAACGTACTCATTATGTGAGCATGGGCTAATGTTCTGGAAGAGAATCGATGGAAAGGGTTTCAGGTGCTTTTATGGGGCAGAATGAATGGAAGCTGATGGAGGCACCATAGAGGTAGTCCTTGTAGATTGGGGTGGTCCAAAAAAAAGTGGGAGGGAAGCTCCTTGTGTTACCTGGTGAGGTTATTTTATGAAAAAATAACTTGGAGTTCTACTTAACCTATAAAATTTTATTTATATGGTTATGATTTAAACTTATACCAGTGTTTTTAGGTAAAGGTTGATTTTTACAGACAAACCAGAAAGTTATTATCTTTTTGGCAGCTGTATCTTCAAATAAAAAGGGGATTTGATATGAATATTAAGCGTCAGTTTCTTATTTTCAGTCAGTTTTTATTGCACACTGTTAATATGTTTTCAGTCAATCAAATCAGCTCCTTATTTAAAATAGTCAAGCATCTTTCATCATGATCATTTCCCACGTTATATTCCATAACTATTTCTTTTTCTGTTGTGCTGTGGAGTTATTTCACTACCCGACTATTTGTAATCTGCCTCAGTTTTCCAACATGCTGTGTTCATTACACATTAAAGGGAATCTTAAGAAATTGCCTGTTCAAAGCAAGCAATAATGTGATGGCAATTTGCATTTTTAATACCATGAAAATTGTAGGAAAATATGGAAAATACAGGAAAATTGAAGGAGGAAATAAATATAACTTTATATCTTGCCTCTAATTTTCAATCACAGTTGACATTTTGGTATAACAGTCTTTTTTCTATCCTTATGTTAACACATATAACCAAAATAATACCATATTTAATAATACTAATACTGATCTAAGTATTAGTACTAGTACTGATCTAAGTCCTTTACATATATTAACTCATATTTTTCACAACAACTGTTACAGGTGTTATTATCCATGTTATGTATGAGGAAATTGAGGCAAAGAGACTTACCCAGTGTCATCCAGCTAGCAAGTGTTGGAACTAGGAGGCAGTCCCAGATGGTCTGACTCCAGAGTCCTGCCCAGTGTTAGCACTCCCTTGCAAAAATGTTATCTCACATCATAGAGTAGGTGTTTTTCCTCAGCTTAATTTAACATCAGATGAGTATATCATAATCTATTAACCAGTTTCCAGTTTGGCAGATAGGTTGTTTCCAATTGCTTGCTGTTAAAAACAGTACGGTAGCCAACATCCTTGTATGTGTTGTGAATTAAGGGCTAGGGCTCTGAAGTTGACCACCAGAGAGACTCTATTTTATTCAGGTGCTAAGGTGCTGAATCCTCTGAGTGTGCTCTGCACAGCAGAGCAAGATGTAAGAAAGCCTGCTAGCAGTGCAATAGGAGCCTGACTGTATGTAGTTCCTTTACCTGTCACATAGGGAAATCCCCCCTCAAAGGATTACTATGTGGATTAAAAGAAATAATGCACATGGAGCTCTTAGCACAACTCCTGGTACAGAGTAGTGTTAGTAAATGTTAGCTATTGTTATTTTTCTTGAATTCCTAGAAATGGAGTCAAACTGTGTTCTTTGCCTATTTCAGATACTTACAAAACTCTGTGCTCTGATTTCCTAGAAAGTTAAATCCATGAAAGGAACATCCAAACATAAAAATGTCGTTTAGCCAATTCATTTGTAGTAGTATTTTATAGAGTCTTGAGAACAAAACAAACAATATTTCATCAAATATTTGATTATTTTGTATCTTAATTTGATTATTCTGTTTTACCTGATTTGTTTGTTTTCACAGCTTCTTTATCCCAATCGTAAGTTCATTGGATATGAAAATCTATTTTTCACATTATGTCAGCCCACTGTGCATAGTTATGGTTGCTCTCATTTGTCATAAAATGGGCAGAGCACCTAGCACAGTGCCTGGTCCATCATAGGCGTTCAGTATATATCGGTTGGCTGACTTATCAAGTGTCTTAGGGGAGAAAAACCTTTGAACACTTTCCTGAATTAAACTTATCTCTTAAAACTGCAGGCATGAACCCCTTTCTTCCTCAGAGTGTGTGCTGTCTGTGGGCAGGCTAGCTCCCAAGTTGAATAGGGGAGAGGATGGGGGAGGGAATGGCCCTGGACTACACTTCTCTATTTATCCTTCTAGATTTACTAGTCTGAGAAGTCACTTTCCTGTTCCACGAGTGGAACAAGTGAGGAAGCAACAGGAGGGCCTCTTCATCCCCCACCCCTTGACAGTACTCCTCAGCCTTCCTCCACTTTTTATTCCATTGAGTTTAATCATTAAGTTAGTGGTTAACTAGGGGTGCAGCTAGCCCACTTTGGGGGAAGAGATTAACAGTCTATCAGTCCTGCTCCTACCGTCTAGAAGCCTCTCCTCCAAAGCTAATCATGGCTCCTTTGGAAATCCTGCTAGGACCACTAGTGGATAGAGGGCTCTCAAATGGGTCCGAATAGTGCATCGATTAAATTCACTCCAAGGCTGGTTTGTTCCCTAGTCATGTTTCCTCCCTATTTTATTTCCTGTTTCAAATTACATGCAGCCATTTTGTTCCTCTAGCCTATCAGAGATTCTGCAATGATCACATGACATCATTAAGATAGTCTAATACATTACACCCAGTAATAAAATGTCAAGAAAATAGATGTGTCCTCAATGTGACTATGAACCCCCTCATACTATGGAATTCTCAGAAATTAAAGTCCAAAGATTACATTTCCAAAGGAATTTGCAAAGTCTAAGATACTTGTGGAACATCAGATTGAAGTCCTCCCCCAATTCTTACTTTCTGGGTTTCAGTCAAAGAGGTTCTCTTGCCCAGGTGGAGTTGGGGTTCTTTTAGCAGCTATATACCCTGAGCTGGCCTCCATAAGAATGGGTTGTTCCTTCTGGGCTTTGGAAGTTGAAATAATCTCTTGTGTTCCTTACTTCATGAATAAAGCAAAGAGTGGGACACAAAAGATAATCCCAGCACCAGCTCCACAGCAACCAAATTTAAAAAGACAAATAGACTCCCTGGTCTTTAGGCTACACTATGTTCCCAGACCCTTTTCCTAGATATAGCCACCGACTATAGCAAACATTCAGAGGTATGAATGAGAGAGGGTAGACAGAGCCTGGTTTTAGCCCTACCTGGCTGTCAAGCAGTTTTTTCTAGTTTGTGAACCTATAAATTTATTGGGGGAAATCTCTCCCTAAGAGGTTAATTTTGCCACTTTGCACTTACCGTAAAGGGGGAAAGCCATCCATCCATACAGTCTTGGAGAAAAACACTTGAAACATTGCTATTGCAAAGTTTAGGACTTTGCAGCCATGGCAGCCCCAGTCACCAGGTCTTGTCTGAGTTACCTTCCTCTCCTGTGCAGCATATTCAAAACCTTGTAATTTTTACTTCCCTTTTGCTTTTGTGTTTCTCTTTCTGTCTCTTGTTACATCATTTCTTCATCTAGAAGCCTGGGCCTCCTAAGGAGACTTTCTCCTGCTTATATAATCCAGAGAGAGTTTGAAAACATGTGCTGGGGTGGGAGGTGGGATTGACTCTTGAGTCTGTCAGTAAGCAGCACAAGTTAAGTATAGCTCTCCACAGTTCCCTTCTTGCCCTGATCCAGGGTAAAGTATGGCACTAAGGGCAGCTAATCTAACCCTTCCTACTTCCCACCTAATAAAATAAACCTGGAACCTCAAGAGTGCTCTGTGGTATACATATGGACCTCAGTTGCCTTACAGTTTAAACGTAGTAAATCTAATTCTCCCTCCTGAGGCCTATCAGGCCTGTATTTAGAAAGACTTTTCTCCCTATAGTTGAATTCTTGCCCCAGGCACACCTGTTTAGGAAAATCTCTGCCGGCCAAATTCAAGGATAAGCAGCCTATTTCCTGTGGATGCCTGTGCTCAAAAAGGTAGGTCCCTCCCAACCAGCTGAGTGACCTGCCTGGCCTGTGGCCTTGCTGAGCCTATGCAGCTCTGCAGATCCACCAACGTCAGCCCTGCGGTGTGTGAACTACCTTTATAGAAGCAGCTACTCCGCTATGGTTGAAGCCTTTTGTAATCTACCAAGATCAAAATGTCAAATAGTCTGTGGTTACAAACTCCACACACAGGCTGCAACAGTTAAAAGCCAACTGCAAACCTGAGAAAAACTTGGATGGTCTACCATAAATAAGGCCAAGGTCAAAATGCCCTGCTCACAAAGTTCAAGGCCCAAAGCTTTGGCCACATTAGAACTTTTCCACATGTACTGTTTTCTTCCCATAATTTTATTCCTTGTCTGTGTATTAATTTTATGATCCAGTGTGCTGGCCAGATGTTGAACTCTGAACTTGTCCCTAACATACAGGTTTTGCCAAGCCTGAGAAGGCCTGACTTTTCATTGTGTGGAGGACCTAACTAGAACATATACTCTCTAGAATAGGCTTGCCTTTAAGAGGAGAGGCTGAGCTACTCCACTCTCCCTATTCCACTTTCAAAGTATCTGTATCTGGCAAAAGAAGCTTGGGTGATATTTACAGCAATACATGTTAAAAAATGATTTGCCTCAAGCCTTACAAATAAGACATGGCCTTTCAGCTCTCAAGGTCCCTTCCAGTCATATAATTATGTTCTTGTTTACTTGGACACTCAAGACAGAATTTGACATTCAAACACTAAGGCTGTAAATGGTTATTGTACTAAATGTTGATGGATTTATTTTGGGAATTTTGGATTTGAATATAAAATTAACCTATCTTTCTCTATGAAGAGACTATAATCAATCACATTTGGCTTAACATTCTTTTCAAATTTTATTATTTAGTCTTTGCCTTCTCTTTCTCCCTACTTTCCTTTGTTTCGTTATATTAATTTCCCCTTAGTATTCTTTCTTCTTTGTTTTTAAAATATTCATTTATTTATTTATTTATTTGGCCGTGCTGGTTCTTAGTTGTGTCACGCAGGATCTTCGTTGCTGTGTGTGGGATGTTTGTTGCGGCATGTGGGATGCTTGTTGCGGCATGTGGGATCTAGTTCTCTGACCAGGGATCAAACCCTGGCCCCCTGCATTGGGAGCGCAGAGTCTTAGCCACTGAACCACCAGGGAAGTCCCCCCCTTTAGTTTTGTTATCTCTTGGGTTCTGATCATTTTTCCTTAATGCTTGCCTTTTCTTATTTTGTTCCACTGTTTCTCCTTGGTTTTGTGATTTCTCTCTCCCTCAATTCTTCTGTGAAAAACTACATTAGGAATTACTTTTTCTTAATTCTTATTTTGAGCTGTTTGTCATTGGGGAAAAAAGTCCATTTTTGGCAAATATGCTTCTTTTTTTCCCCCAGGAGGGGTTGGGATTGGACCAGAGCTTCTTAAACTTTTTTATGACAGCTACTTGCTGACAGCTTTCAGTGCTGAACACACTTCCATGGATTCCTATGAAGGGATCTAGGCCATGTGTACTCACAGCACGGCAGCTGTAATCCTCTTTTTCTCTCCAAGTGAGAAAGCCTATTGCAATTAAAATGACTAATGTCATAGAATGTAATAATCTCTTCTAATTACTTTTTATGTCAATTCTTTGCAAATTTCATTTTAACTGTTATTAGTAGCTCATAATTTCCATATAGCTTAATTGACTATATTCGCTGGACTAAATGATATTTAATAAATATCTGTTTTGGCTATAACGTTCAATACTTCTAGAAATAGTGGTGCATCTTTGAGAGGTGAATCCAATGGTGCCAATTAGATCAGGCAATTTATTGCTTCACATCCTCTTAAATTCCCCAAACTCTATTCTTGCCTTTATCTACATAGTAGCTGACTTTTTTTTTTCTTGCATTTTCTGCCTCTCTATTAGCCCCCTCCTGGCCTCATTTCTCTGCCTGGCCTAGATTAAATGGATGATCACCCAAATTACTCTCTTGCCCCAAACCTTCAACATCTTTACACCTAGGTACTTAGGTCACTTGGGTCCAGAGCCCTGGATCAGTTCCCACTTACCTTCTCTTTTTCTACGTCGAGTGTGCAGAATGTTGCTAGAGACAGTAATGCAACTATGTTGATTGTGTCCCTGCAAGTTATGGTCTTCATTCTCAGCTTCCAGCCATTATTTTTAAGACCTTTTGTTTTTAGAGCAGTTTTAGGTTTACGACAAAATTGAGAGGCAGGTACAGAGATTTTTCAACTTCCCCCTGCCCCCACACATGCATAACCTCCCCTGTTATGAACATTACTCACCAGAGTGGTATATTTTTTTTTAAAACCAAAGATGAACCTATGTTGACACATCATAATCACCAAAGTCCATAGTTTACCTTAGGGTTCACTCTTGGTATTGTACGTTCTTTAGGTTGGAAAAAAGTATAATGTATCCATATAATATCAGAGTATTTTCAGTGCCCTAAAAATCCTATATGCTCTGCCTACTTATCTCTCCCTTTCCCTACCCAACCCTTGACAACTACTGATCTAAAGTCTCCATAGTTTTGCCTTTTCCAGAATGTCATATAGTTGGAATCACACAGAATGTAGGCTTTTCAGATTGGCTTCTTTCACTTAGTAATATGCATTTAAGATTCCACCATGTCTTTTTATGGCTTGATAGCTAATTTCTTTTTAGTGCTGAATAATATTCCATTATCTGGATGAACCATGGTTTACTTATCCATTCATCTACTGAAGAACATCTCAGTTGCTACCAAGTTTTGGAAATTATGAATGAAGCTGTTATAAACATGCATATATGTACCTAAGTTTTCAGCTCCTTTAGGTGAATACCAAGGATCGTGATTGTGAATACCAAGGATCACATGGGAAGTGTACATTTAGTTTGTACTAAATAAGGAAGCACCAAACTGTCTTCCAAAGTGTTTGTGCCATTTTGTATTCCCACCAGCAATGTTTGAAAGTTCCTGTTGTCCTACATCCTCACCAGCATTTGGTGTTGTCAGTGTTTCAGATTTTGGCCATTCTAATAGGTGTGTAGTGATATCTCATAGTTTTAGTTTTCATTTCCCTGATGACATGTGATATTGAGCATCTTTTCATATGCTTATTTGCTATCTGTGTATCTTTGGTGAGGTGTGTTAAAGTCTTTGGCCCATTTTTTAATTGGGTTGTTTGTTTTCTCACTATTGAGTTTTAAGAGTTCTTTGTATGTTTTGGATAACAGTCCTTTATCAATTGTGTCTTTTGCAAGTATTTTCCCTTAATCTGTGGCTTGTCTTCTAATTCTCTTGACACTGTTTCTTACAGAGAAGAAGTTTTTAATTTTAATGAAGTTCAGATTACTAATTATTTCTTTCATAGATAGTGTCTTTGGTATTGTATCTAGAGAGGCGTCATCATACCCAAGGTCATCTAGATTTTCTCCTATATTATCTTCTAGGAGTTTTTAGTGTTGTGTTTTGTCAACCTTTTTTTTTTTTTACTTATTCCAGTTATGTTGTCTCATTCAATTACTGATTGTCCCAATGCTTAACACTATCCTCAAACCTTCTTTCCAACTTCTCAGCCTCACTTTCCTGCAGATAATTATCTATTCTCTTATCCAGTGAAATGGAAAGATCAACTATGACCTTTCTAAACTTTCTACCCTTTTCCATTCAGAGAACCTACATCTACCCTCATTCTTCCAACCTCCCAGGCTCACATTTCTGTTCAAAGACAGCCCCCTCCCTGTGCTCTTCATCTCATTCATTCCCATCTTCGTTGTCCTTGTATCATTTTTCTATATCACCAACCTCTTACTCTGTACTATTAGTTCTCCTCAAGCAATAAATATGCTCGATTCTTGCCTATACTAAAAAAAAAAAAAAAAAAAAAAAAAAAAAATCCCCAAACCAAAAAACAACAGTAGCAGCAGCAGCAACAAAAGCAATGACAAAAGCACCTCTTTTGACCCTGTGTCTCTTCTGGTTTTAACTGCCTTTCATCCGCCTCTGGAAAGAGCTCTCTTTAGTCATTGTCTCCATTTTTCATTTCCCATTCACTTTTCAACCCAGTGAACTCTGACTTATCGCACCACCTCACTTCAACTTGCATAGATAAAGACACTATGATGTCTGCATTGCACTTTATATGTCCCTTTCTGTGCTGAATCTGACACTCCCAATGGCACATTCCTTGAAATTCCCCTTGCCTTTGGCTTCCATAACCTCACTGCTCTTATTTTTCTGACATTCCTGACCACCTCTTAAAAGTCGGTATTCTCCCCAGGATTTCCACTGTGAGCCACTGCTATTTCACACAGTTTTAACCGCCACCTATGTATATATGCTGATGACTTGCAAGTCTGCATGTCCAGTCCTAACATTTCCATTTTGCTTCAGAGGTCAGGTCACGTCTATGTGTGTCTCCCACAGGTACCTCAGATTCAACATGGCCTTGGCTGAATTCATCATCAACTCCCCTACTTCCAAAACTTGGTTCTCTTTCTCTATTCCTTCTGATTTGGTAGCCCCATGAGTTTCAGAATCATTCTAGAACAGCACAATGTCCAATAAAAATATAATGTAAGTCACATGTGTAATATAAAAATTTTCTGGTAACCACATTAAGAAATAAAATGAGTCAAGTGAAATGAACATTAAGAATAGATTTTACTTAACCCAGTATATCTAAAATATTATCATTTTAACATGTGATACATTTTAAAACATTTAATGAGATATTTTACATTTCTTTTGTACCAAGTTTTCAAAATCCAGTGTGCATTTTACACTTACCACACATCAGAGTTTAAACTAGTTACTAGGGCTCAATAACCATATGTGGCTAGTGGCTACTGTACAATGCAGTTCTAGTCTTTACCTTCACTAATCTCCCTTTCATCCAGTCATAAGTCCTGTTGATTTTGTCTCCTAGGTGTTTCTCCAGTAGGTTTATTTATTTTCATGCTTTCTGCATCGTGGCTTTACTTCACACCTTGGTCATGTCTCACTTGGTTTATTGCAATAGCTTACATAACCTAGTGTGTCTCAGGGAGCATGCAAAATTCGCTGGAATGCAGGAGGATATAGTAGAACATCTACATACATATTTTTATCTAGAAAATAAGGAAACAGTTAAGATTTATTAGTATTGAATATATATATATATATTGATGCCAGTACCCTCGCTTTGTATCACAGAGAAGTCAATAATAAAGTTATAAATATAACAAATAAAATACATTTCCCCCACAAAATAAAAAAATTAAAATATTTATTTCATCTTCATATAATACTTTAGAATTTCTTTGGGTATTTCTAAAGATGTACCCAGTTTAGTAATACATTGGTCATATCTACTTAATAAATTTACATGTGTACTTGAAATTTATTTTGGTACTGCCAAATTTTATCACTAAAATTGGTGGTCTATTGAACTGGATCAACTCTGGCTTTACCCCACTTGCCTCTCCAGCCTCAATTTCTTCATCCCACCTCACATTTTCTGCATGAAGTGGCTCTTTCATATTTTGTTCTTGTTTGTCCTTCTTCATGGAAAACAAATAAATAGGCAAACGAACTACTTCCTGACCTAACTCTAATTCTCTGCCAGGCTCTTTCAAGCTATCATGTCTCCAAGGAAAGTCTATTAACATTACCTAAGTTGTGTCCAGTCCTCCTTCTCTTGCTAAGGATACATCTCTTACTACACTGTTATGTTGTAATTATCTCCTTATGGATCTTCATTCCCTACAAAACTAAAATTCTTGAGGACAGGGGTGTGGCATCATCATGCTTTTTCATCTTGACGTATGATAGGTTCTTAACAAATGTTTGTTGAACTAAATTCATGGCTCTCCTTGATGAAGCCAGCCTGTTCTATCAATGGGTGAAATAGTGATTTTCTTACTGCAATTTGTGGAGTATCTGGAAGGCTTCCTCTTTGTCCAAAGATGCCTGATAAAATGAAATAGTAAATACACTTTCATTAAGTACTATAATTAATATGCTATTTGTAAGCCCTGGTAGTGTGGGTAACAATCTTATTGGGAAATAACCAGTTCCTTCTTACTAAAAAATTAAATGAGATTATTTGCTCTAAGACGAATGAAGTTTTGATTGTATGTGTACATGCAACGGCTTTCAAACTTCAGTATGAAGAAGAATCACTTTGGGACATGTTAAAGTGTAGATTCCTGGGTTTCATATGTACGTATTCTAATTCATTTGGACTTATAGGTATCCCAAGAATCTGTACTGTTAGAAAGCATCCCAATGGTTATTTATTATAACCATTTTATTTTATTAACTGGTAGAAACCATATTTTGAGAAGTATTTTTTCCTTCTTTCTGAAGCAGAGGGTTAAGAAGGAGTTAAGTTTGAACAATGGAGAGAACTGCCTTAATCTGGGCCTGAATGGGCTTCTATCTGGGGGTCTGTAAAAGTTAAAGAGTTAAAAAGGAAAATGGGCGATGCTGGGAGATACTGAAACAGGGAATCAAGGGTGACAGAGACTGGGATTGTGGAAAGAGGCTTGGAAGATCAATAATGACCTTGGCTTATTTCACAATTTTTCCTAAGATTGACTTTCTTCAACTAGAAAGCTGAAAAATAAAATATAAAAATATAAACATAAAATCTGATTATTATTAGGTTATTTTCATTTTCCTTTAGGAAGTGACACTCAATCATTCAATAAGTAATTTAAAAAAAAAATTTCAGGATGTTTAGGATAATGGACATTGTAGGTATAGGGTGATTTTTGACATTTAGAACAATATCATACAATTCCATATATATCTCATTTCTATGACAACAAAAGTTATCTAGCATAGAGGAGATGGTAAACTATGCCGTATGGAAAATAGAATTTAACTTTATAAAAGCTGTGAGAAAAAATAGATTTTCACTTAAATGCCATTTATAGGTAATTTCTATCCAAGTTGTTAATGTTTAAAAATTTAAATGCCATTTAAATATTTTTATGAAGACTCTATGTATTTTAGTTTGGCAAATAACAACCAGAAGTAGATGGATAAACCTAGACCATTAAAAACCTCCAAACTTTTAATTTTAGCTTATTGTTTCAGCTTTCTCCCCCATTCAGCTTATTGAGAGCTGTTAATAAGGAACTAATTGGTTGGCTTGTTTTTTCTTTTCACCATTCGGTGGCCAGTCTCTGGTAGAAATCCTAATGAGATGCAAACCAGGCAAACAAATGGGCCAGTGGGCTGGAAGGGCATAAGAGACAGTGGGCATGGAGAGTCTATTGTTGTTTGTCCAATCAACTAAATATTTTTTAATTGTAGCAGCAATGCCATAAATAGGCCTGGCACAAGCCTATTAGTCTGCCTTATTTTATTCCTGTTTCAGTCTCTCTGCTTCCACCATCCATACAAGTCTGCGATTTTGATTTTTGTTCATTTGATGGGAGAGACTTCCCTTTGGTTATCTGTGCTTTTGGAAGATATATTATTTTGGGTTTGTTTTTTTTTTTTTAAATAAATTTATTTATTTTTGGCTGCATTTGGTCTTCGTTGCTGCGCGTGGGCTTTCTTTTTAGTTGCAGCGAGCGGGGCTTACTCTCCGTTGTGGTGTGCAGGCCTCTCATTAAGGTGGCTTCTCTTGTTGCGGAGCACGGGCTCTAGGTGCGCGGGCTTCAGTAGTTGTGGCTCTCCGGCTCTAGAGCGCAGGCTCAGTAGTTGCAGTACATGGGCTTAGCTGCTCTGTGACATGTGGGATCTTCCCGGACCAGGGCTTGAACCTGTGTCCCCTGCATTGTCAGGTGGATTCTTAACCACTGCACCACCAGGGAAGCATGAAGATATATTATTCTGAATAGTTTAATAGAAGGTGAGCTTTGAGGGAACAATGCTATTCTTATTGTAACTTGTATCTTGTTTTTAACTTCGTGCAAACCTGCGTTCCCCATGGGCTCATGTTAAACTAAACATCTCTGCCAATCTGTGCTCTCTTGAAGGTGATTCGCAAGGGATGGCTAACCATCAGCAACATTGGCATCATGAAAGGAGGCTCTAAGGGATACTGGTTCGTCCTTACTGCTGAAAGCTTATCCTGGTACAAAGATGATGAGGTGAGCCACAGAAGTGACAGAATTTTTAAAATTAAAATGTTTCTATTTCAAATTAATTGATAGTATTGTGATATACAATTTTAAGACACCAGTGGTTTTCTTTCAGTAAGACTTAGCTTGGGATGTTTGAAGAAGCACTGTTTTTTCCTTATAGATTTTAAATTTTACGATAGTCCCCTCAAATATCTTTTATTTCTTTAATGTAGTCACGTTTGTTTTCCTGAAGAAATGGAGTTAGGGATTAGTAGTTGAAAACTTCCTTCTTTGTAATAACGGCAAGGTAGTGATATAGTGAAAGCGATTTTCATTAAATAATGTGTTGAAAATACTCAACGTAATAGAGCATCGTAAGAGCAAAGTTAATAGCATTGATGCAGAGTTAATAAAGCATTTTGGAATTGTTGCTGTGACATCTGTCTCAAATGACAGGCTTTTGAAAATGTCCAAATCACTAGCCTTCAAGTGAGTACTAGATAATTGTTTATACAAATTTTTTCTTTGAGAATTTGATATCTATGTAAAAGCATGAATTATGATAATTATGGTGTTCTGGTTCATGTTAGATGTTAATAATATTGGGCCTGTGACTTATTACTCATTTAAATCTGATAGAAAAGCACACACAAAAAAATCAGTCTTACAGTGCCATTAAAGTGCTATAAAGTGATACTGGTAAATTTGGGAGGGCATGGATGGAAATTAAGCAGTGTTTTGGAAATTTTAATAGCTCTGGTCTGACTTGAGAAAATTTTGGTGCTTATAATGCAGCATGCAAACATTGGCTAAGAATACTCTGTGATAGCAAAACTATATACAGGTGAGATTGTGTCAGTTGTATTTGGTTATAAAAGGCACGCGTTTCAGAGTTAAAAGTCCTTCCGCTCTTGGCTTGATATCTTCTGAAAGCACTGCAAGGTGCTTTTGTAAATTGTTGGAGGAAAAACTTCATGTCCTATGTAGTTCTTTCTTTTTCCTAAGTGCTTAGTGCAAATAATATGTTTAATAAATATCAGATGATCAGTTGATGGCCACTAAATTTTCTGCAGTAAAGGAAATCAGATCTTATAGAAAGGTCCAAAGAAAATTTCTACTCAAAAGCTTTATTTCAAATTTTTGTCACATGTTTTAATGACTTCAGTCAAACATGGAATTTGTTGTTGTGAGTCTGAGAATTAACATTGGTTTCTTTCCTGTGCTGGCTGCTTAGATATCTCTCTCATTCTGTGGAAGCTCCAGTGTTTAAAGGCAACAGCCTCAGGAGCTCTGAGATGCCTTTCTAGATATAAACATCAGTAATTACATAATCTTCTTTTGTGTTCAGTTGCCCTACTAGATCTTCTCTTAGATACATTTTGTTTACAAGTACTTGTTTACAAATGTTCACAAGTAGGTGATCATTTATGTACACTTAAATACATATTGGTCTATGGGCCATTCTCAGTTATTCTAGGCAAAGCAAAAGATTTTGCTGAGGAATCATGATAGTAATAGCTAGTGTTTTATATTTATTAATTAAGTCATTTAATCCACATTACAACCATAAGGATAGGTACTATTATTATCCCCATTTTTCAGGTGAGTAAATGAAGAAAAAACACAACCTTTTGAAAAGTCATTTCTATAGGACTCAGTTTCCCTTATGGTAGAACACTTGGTGTTGGTGAGGATAACTAAGTTGCCAAGGTCTCATAGCTACTTGGTAGCAAAGCAGAAATTTGAACACACGCTGTCTGGCTCCAGAGCTTATGACTTCAACCACAAATGGAGGCAAGAATCTCCGAGGTGCTGGAGTTTTCCAAGTCAACCTCATCCCACAGAGGATTTATTAAGATGAGTTCCAGGCATCCCAGCACTGACCTCTCCCTGAGTGTTACTATCAGGGGCCCTGAAGACTCTGGGATTAGCCACTGCTGTTGGAGTATGGCTTTAGGGTTTCTGAAACAAGCCTGTTGGAAGGCACATGATGCTCCCTGTAGGGAAAGAAGAGGCTTTGAGAGAGCTTGGTGACCTCATGGTCACCAGTGAGCCCCTTCTCTCTGCTATAAATTCAGAATAAATTTTTACAAAATCTCTGCTGCCGAAGCTCCCTCATGAGCACTTGGTTACAATAGATAGAAAATACATGTGTGCAGTTATAATATTAACCAAGTGCCAGAGAACATTTTATTAAAGGTATGTGTGTGGAAGGTTGACTGTGTGTGTGTTTTGGGTGGGAAGGGTAGGTCATAATGACCCTTAAAATAGATTGGACTGATTTAGATGAAGAAAGTTTAGAAAAGGGTTGTTTTCTTAATTTAGATCATTTTAAGAAAGAGAAAACGACAGATGAGGATGCTGCTCTCTGGAGCTAACAAGTAGACTAACAATACAATATCGGATGGTAAGTGCCCTGAAGAAAATAGGTCAGTGAGCTAAAAACTGATGCGGGAGGGACCTTTAGGTTGAGTGTTTGCGAAGAAGTAACATTGGAGCGGAAACTGGAATGACGACATTCCAGGGTGGGCTGAGATGGAGGAGGAGTAGGAGAGAGAAGTAGGAAATATAGAATCAGAGGTACCTTGTCAGGCCCCACCCAATGATTTGGATTTTATTCCAAGGATAATTGAAAACCATTGGCCTGTGTCAACAGGATGTGACCTGATTGGATTTATGTTTTAGAAGGATCAGTCTGGCTGCTGGCTTGGGCATGATTTGTGGGATGGAATGTGTGTGTGGATGGAGTTGGGGTGGCAAGAATAGAAGAAGGGAGACCAGCTAGGAGACTGTATCAGTGGTTCAGGCAAGAGAAGATGGTGGCTTGTACTGGCTGGAGAGGAGAGCTCAAGTTCAGGGTAAAGCAAACTGATGGGCCACATACAGCTACACTGTAGTCATTAGCTACTGTTTCTCATGAAAAACTCTGCTCAAGAAACCAGATAGGAAATTTTCCAAATAGTAATGCCCAACTCATGACCCCTGTCTTCAAAGTATGTGTCAGTGGGGCAGAGCCTTTACTCCCCGAAGCCATCCTCATTCATCCCCACCTTACCACCCTTTGGTAACCACCACTCTGGTTCACCATCCTGCTCCATTTCTATTGCCAGCACTTCCTACCACCATAGACCACCTCTGAGCCTGCTGGCAGGGCAGAAGGGAGGGGTCAGCACTGTTCCTTGCTCTTTACCAGTATTCAACTAATAGTTATTAGTGTCTGCTGGGAGCCAAGGCTGGAAGGGAGGGTATGGGGAAAGGAGGTCAGGAGAAATGTCAGGAGGGTGGGGCTTAGAGGTAGTGATCTGTCTCTGGCCTCTTGAATTTGTACCCTGAATACCCATCCTTTATTAGCAGTGTTTTAAATGATACTTAGATTTCATACATGCCTTGCTGTCATAGTTTAACTATGCTTCTGGATATGGATTAAAGATGCTTCTGTGGGCAGCCTTGAAAACCCCAAATTTAGAATTTTCCTTTGTGAAAATAAACATGAGTTCTTACCCAACTTTTGGAGTCAGTTTGTTGGTAAGTTGAGTGCTTGTACTTTGTTCCCATGGTATCTGTCACATCAGCATCTACACACTTTGGAAATCCTGTTACATGGCAATTTATCTCTCTTAGTCAAGCAAGTGTGACACCATAAATATTATTTAGTTATAGATTTATCATTTATTTAATAATTTATATTCAAATTTTCATAGAGAATTGTTATTTGTTTCTATGTTCTTTCATCTTCCTGCTTTCTTGTGTAATTAGACTGGTATGTTTTCATTATAATCTAATTGGCTGTTGAATAAGTAGCATATTATGGCATATGAATAGATATGGTTTTATTTAACTTTTGACAGGTTTGTAATAAATATAAATGACTTATGAAATGTATTTGTGATTAAAGAACAATGGTTCAAACTGTTTTCAGGATGCGATTAATTGAACAAAAGACCCTGTAGACCATATGCTTGGTGCAATGAAAAGGGTAAGGTGCTGGAGGATGTGAATTTGCTATGACTAACTGCCAGTGTTGGAACAAGTCAGACTTCTCTGAGCCTCGGTTTTAGCTTATCAAATGGGGACTGTTGCTGACCAAATCACCTCAAAGGGAGTTTGTAGGACTCTAAGAAATCATATATTAACAAGTGCATTTATAAACTTTTAGGCATCACATTTATATATTTATTCTTGTCATCTCAAGTAATACTATGCCCTCCTACAATAATGTCATTCTTTCACTCACATGTCTTCTTATTTCCAATTTGGTCATTTCATTTTGTGAGATAGGATGTATGGAATCTGGGATTTTTCAGCAGAGAATGGTAAGATTCAGACAGTAAAATGGAACTCAGATCCTATTCCTTCAGTGGGACTTTTCCATGCTGCCTCCTCTCCAGCCTATGGGTTAGAGATGATAATATCAAACTATGTGATTTCCTATCCAAACTGGCAGAGGCAATAGCATGATAACCCTGTGTAATAATTTTAAGCTAGAGTTGGCATGATGGTAATAGTAGGTCCCCAGCATTTTTCCTGCTTTCTCCCCATCCTTAATATAACTATCCTCCCTACCCTTAAATCTTAGATGGGTTCGTGAACACGCTCAGACATCTGTGGACCTCATGTTTTGAACCATTATTCTACTTTACAATAAAGTTATTTGTAATGTTACTGACAGATGATCTTAATAGAAAGGTTTCCACCTGTGTCCCAGGCAGTGTTATTTCCATGTGTTATCTTCAGAGAATCTATATAATACAAAGTGGTTATGGAAAACATAATTAATCTATGTACTTGACTATATGTTATCCTTTAGCATTACTCAAAAATTGGGGCTTTCTGCAACACGAAAAGAAATAGACCATCTTGTACAGGGTTAGATAGTTTATAACCAATCACCAAGGGGATTTACCCAAACCTGGCTGTCCTTCCAAATCATACTCCAGTACCCCAGACTCTGAAATTCTGTACAAGAGTGGCTCTGAATGCATTTCTAGGAATTGCATAGACCTCTTCCTGGGTCCATCCTCTCCAGAGCATTCTGTCATTGTGCATACCCCAAGTCAAGGGGGAGCTGTGTATGGGGGTGAGGACAGAGCTTGGACATGCAGGATTGTGTGTCCACATATATCCCTTGGGATCTTGGATAAATGATACTCAGCTCCTTTGATTTCTATCAAAATAATAATATAAAGATATTTGTAGTACTTATATTTACTAAGGATTTGAGGAAGCAATACAGCAATTCAAACAACCTCAAATAGCATATTAGATAACCCTCTGCACAGCAGTTTTTAACTAGTGGACACCCTACTTGGGTGTGTCACTGGCAGCTCTAGCCTTGTGCTGGCAGCCCAAGGAGAGTACATTAGCTTCTCTCTTTCTCTTCCCCTTCACATCTCTCCCCTCAGTGCTGTCAGTCTGGATTGCCCCAAACTCAAGGTGTTTCCTCATTCTTTTATGTACATCCACTCAGCTCTTCTTAGCATCTAGTCCAGCCTTCGTTTCAGGCTCACCTTTGTATATCCAAATTAGTCAAAATGCTCAACCAAGCCAAATGGACTTTCAGTTAACAAGATGCTCCCTAGTTCTAAAGTAATTGTGGTTGTAAAAAATATCTCTGCTATTCATTCTACCTGCTTAAGCTCATGAAGGCCAGCTTTCAATCTGAATGATGATCTTGATGAAGATCATCATGACGATGGTTAACATTTATTATTTATAATAAAGTTTATCAGGCACTGAACTAAGTCAATACTTTATTTACATTCTCCATTTTAGAAATGAAGATTGAGACTCAAAGAGACTAATTCAGCCAGCTACTAAGTACCAGTGCTGTGCTCTTAATCACCTGAACATTTCCCAACAAATATATTCTGAGCACCTGTTATGCACCAGACACTATCCTAATCACTAAGGATAAAGTGGTTAGCAAGGTACCCACCCTTATGAAGGATATTTCCTGATAAAGAAAACATAAACAGTCAGGAACACCTATGAGATTCAGATTACAAACTGTGAATAAGATAAATCCAGTGATGTGTTTGACTTAAGGAGTATCTGGGATGGGAATCACAGCATGGGGGGGACATTAAACTGAGTGGTCAGAGAAGGTTTGTGTTAATGCCTAAGGCAAGATAGAGCCTGATGAATATAAGAAACTGAATTTAGGCCACTGTGACTGGAACAAAGAGAGAAAAGGACTCTATAAAGATTAAGGATTTTGATCCAAAGAATGATGAGAAGGCTTTGAAGTTTTTAAGCGGAAGAGTCACATAATAGGATTTGAAATTTTTATAGATATTTGTGATTGCTTTGTAGAGAGTAGATTGGAGGAGGACAAAACTGAATTGGGGAGTTGTAGAAAGCTATTGCTGTAGTATACATAAGAGATAATCCAGCTTGGGCTGGATGGGTTGAGGGAAATTGATAGAAATGGATGAATTTAAGAGATTTTTTAAAAGTGAAAATTGACAAAACTCATCACACGTGCTAAGTATTGGTTGAATGCTTTTAAGTTCCTGCTGAACTGTAAGCTTCTTGAGACCAGGAGCCACTGTCTTGTTCCATGTTCTACCACCAGTAGACATGGCGCTGAGAGGTGGTGCTAAGTAAATATTGGCCGAGTGAAGATGTGATTGAGCAAATAAATAATTAAGTGCAGCATAGTAATTCATCATGTCCTGGTATCACAAGTGGCTAAACCAAATTATTGAATTACAGGGTAAAATTACCCTTAGATGTAGATTGTCTTAAAATTTTCTTAAGTTTCATCATTGAAGGTTAATAGATTTTTTTTTTCCCTCTGACTATATAACTTCCTGGATTGAAGATAATTTAAGCAGAAAATAAATTTCCCAGTGTCATTTTCATACATTATAAATATATTTTGCACAGTTCTTTTTTTTTTTTTTTACATCTTTATTGGAGTATAATTGCTTTACAATGTTGTGTTAGTTTCTGCTGTATAACAAAGTGAATCAGCTATATGTATACATGTATCCCCCTATCCCCTCCCTCTTGAGCCTCCCTCCCACCCCTCTAAGTGGTCACAAAGCACAAGCTGATCTCCCTGTTGCACAGTTCTTTGGAGGGATTTAGAAAAGGGGAAGGCATTGGAATAAAATAGAAACTATCATTTCAAAAAGATTTTGGATTTAGATAGTTTTACATTAATCTTTAAAATCAGATTTGAAAAAAAAATGTGATGACTTTTATTTAAATTATTCCAAAATAAAAAATTTAAAAGAATAGAATATTCTGATTCAAGGAGAAAAGAGTCTTATTTTTCTTAGTATCAATGAGAAATGTGTAAATGGTAGTTGAAATCTCTGAAAAAAAAGGGATTGCTAGTTTATAAATAATGATAGTACATAGCCAATATTTATTCCATTTAGGTAGTCCAACATGAAGATTAAAATCATAATGGAATACTCCTAGGAAAGTAGGGTAATTCAACAGAAGCATTTCCAGTGGAAATGTACTAACCTTACAGTATTGAAGAAAATCCAAAATCTGCATTGAAATAAGGACATTCTTTGGACTCAAAAAATTACAGGCCTCATTTTTGTGGGTTGATGTGTTTGGAAAGCTTGATAAGGAGATTATATAATTCCCTTATAGGGATATTTACTTAGTATTGTTTTTATTATGTAACTGTAACAGATGACACATGTAACTTTGGTAATAGGAAGCGGAGTGACAGCTATGTCCCTGGACGACAAAAGTTGTGAGACGGAGAAGTTATAGAAATCTTCAGCTCTTTCCATTTGCACTTAGACTTTCAAGATTCTGTTTCCTGCTAGGTCCGCACGCTCCCTGTGATGAGGTCAGGATTGACCCTGTGAACACTAGTCACACTCCTTGCTGAGTTGTTTTAGTTAGCCAAAATTTAGATATTTTTTATTTTAAAAAAGTCACAATAAATATTAAACTTTAAAACATTTATATTACTTTAAATTCTTCATGATCATAGTTGTGCATGTGCTTTTTCATATACATAAGCTATCTTATATTATGCTTTTTAATGTGGGATTATTTCATGTAAACATTTCCAAGTTCTGGAATTATCCAAAGGTTTATAATTTTGAAAAAATATATTCAACAAACCATAATGGTAAATGCTATTTCAAATTTATTAAAAATAGTTATAAACCCACACCCATTCCCTCATATGTATTATTTGTTGTACTCAAAAGTTTATATTGGAAGAAAAATATTACCCTTTATATTACCGTTTCCTGGAAGAGTAAAATTTTTAAATGTACCTCATTTAATGAATTTATATATATATATGTATGTGTATATATATATATATATATATATATATATATATATACATACACATATATATATGACATTCTTTCAAGCTAAGTAAAAAAAAAATGTAATACCAATATGTTAACCTCATGTTTTAAGGGAAAATTATTTGAAACGTCATCCTGGAGTGGTTCACTACAGGATAACTGCGCTGGCCTGGCCTCCTTAGCTCTCCCTTTGGAGTTTGGTGGAATGGAACAGTCTCCTTTATGTTATGACCCAGCTATCGTGTCAGCCAGAGAGCTCTCAAGCACTGTCCTGGCACTGCCTTGCAGGGTCCAGTAGGATGATCCACATGTGGACTCCTGTCGGAGGCGTTTGCTACAGGTTATATAAAGCATTTACAACTGGGTGATTCTATGCAAATATTGTGAGACATTTTTATATTGTCTTCCTGTTTATATTTTACATTTTGTGAACTATTGTTTAGGACTTTATTTGCTAGTCATGGGACTCTTCTTTAAGGTAAAACCTTCATTGCACAATGTGTTTTACAGTAGCATGTTTTAGCAGATGTCGTATTTCCTTAGGCCAGATTGTAAATGCAAGAATTTAGCCTTAATCATATTTTTACTTATTAGTTTTACCCAATCGCTCTTTTTGTTTTTGTTGTTGTTTTTAAGAAACTATGGTGTCAGGTTTGGTAAAATATCAAATAATAATAAAAATTTTGAACCTCGGGCAGCTTTTATCCTTATGACTAAATCTTTCATTTTAAAAATGAAATATCTGAATAAAAATAATTTGCTTTAATCCAAAATATACACTTGAAATGTTTAGTTAGATTAAAAAAAGCAAAAATTTTGGGTAGCCTTGTGCAACATGTTTTAAAGTTTGACCAGAATCTTTCTAAGAAAGATGAAAATTAATTTTAAATACTGAAGTTAAGACATGTTAGTGAACCAAATGAAAGTTGACAAATTTTAAATTTTAACCCATCTCCCCACCTTTTACCCTTGAATATTTGAAATATTCATATAAACAAGCCAACCCTGATCATTTCACTCTAGTTCACAGTGTATAAACTGAAGTTTTGACATATCTTCAAAAGATATGGCAAAATTATACACTGCATATCCATTAATAGCTTTCCTTGTTCTTTTTGAAAATAATTGAATTGCCTGAACATTTCAGGAGTTTGAAAGTTTACAGTGAATGGGAGCATGTATTCCAAGTGAATGCATTGGCCCTGTAAATTCCACCCTTAGAACTGTACTTCCTTCTTAATTTCTTAATTTAACGATGACAGTAATAAATCATGTACATCATGACATTTGGAACTATCAAAGCTTCAATTTCAGCTTTGTATATATCAAAAGAAGAGAGGCAAATATTTTAATACATTTGAAAATTATGTTGGAAATAAATACTCTTTTCACTGTGTTTTACCCAGGCCCAAACTGGCAGAGTTTGTTAACTCAAAATACATTATCCCCTGGAATATTATCTCTTCACTCTTTTTCTTTTCTTGCTCTCTGTGTCTTAAAAAGTCATGGTGATATAGAAAACTAAGCTTAGTTTTTGGAGTAGAATTGTTAGAATCACTTATTCTGTCAAACATCAGACTGAGGTTATATTGTTTTGTTACGTTCATTTTGGGGGTGCTGCTCAAAAGCTGTGTGCAATAAATGTCAAGGGTAGTAATTTGCTGACAACGATTAGGAAAAGAGAACTATAGAAAGCACAGGAACATTTTCAGAAATGGGTTTTATTATATTTCATAAGCACCACTCACTTTACTTTTGGTGGGTTTCAATATTTGAATCAAAAATAATAATAATACATAAGAGTTAAGAAACCAACAAATTAAAACCCCAGGCCCCCGCGCCCCTCATTTTGGTTGTAGCTCTTGGTGTAGATGCTATGGTGTGAGGGCTGCTTTCTTTCAATGGCTGGTTGTCATTCAGGCTGGGTTGTCATGTGACTGCCTGTCTGTGCCTGCTGTACAGGTGAGCGGATGTTCTGCACAGCAAGTGTAGACAGGCAGACACATGACAACTCCGTCCAGCCAGGCCCTTGGTTCCTTCAGGTTTCCTTTGCTCATGGGCAGATACAATCAGTCTGTTTTCCAGATTTGGTGATTTTGGAGGGTCAGGGGAAAGGGAGAAAAACACACAATAGAATTAAACATTAAAACATTATGGAACTAAAAACAAGTTAGACTTTTGACTTTATTCAGAAAGTGCACTTATACATTCATTGCAAATGTGCTAACATGGGTAATTGACAGAGCAGAAAACTCACATTGAAATTTTAAGGGTAAAACAACAACAAAAAAGACTAAACACAAGGTTTATTCTTAAATCCAGCTCATATTACTACTGGCCCACATGCAGTCAGAGTTCAGAGTAATTGAACCAGATGTTTTTCCTCTTCACAAAACTCTGCATATTTTAAAACTGAAGTTAAAGATAAAGACTATTTATACATGCTTCTTGTAATAGGTAAGTACCATAATCTTGCCCATGAAAAAGAAACTTGTCATTTACATGGAAATGGCAGCCATTTTCAAAATAATTAATGAGCCTAATGTATTCGACAATGCAACACACGGACTTTGGTATCTGATGCTTTGTTAGTGGGATTTTGACAAGGGGATGTATTTTTATTAATATTTTTTTAAGCAACAGGAACTTATTTAAATTTCTCATTTTTTTTTTAATGCAAAGTTTTAAAGTATGGATGTGAAAACCAAATAAAAAGCAGTTGTGAGCTTAAGTTTTCCTCCTCTTAATTAACTACAGGGCTGTGCCATGAATCAAAAGGGTATAAACTAAAAAGTTGTTACCCACAGTGATGCTCACAATGTGTATTGGACATTGTTAGTGCAGTGCAGTTAGAAAATAATACCTTATACACAGAAAAGGAAACTTCATTTCGTATCTAAAAAGTAAAACCAGACACTTTGGAAAATTTCCTTAAAATTCATATAAGAAAGAATTAATGGTGTTAAATATACAGTTAGAAAATTTAATTCTGGTGACTTGAGAATAATTCTATTGGTTATTTTAATATAAATGATCAGTTCACTTCCGTAGAGGTATTTAACAAATTCCCCTGCTCTTTAAAAAATAAAATATTCAGATAGTCAAAATTCCAATAAATAGAATTTTAAAAAACAAAACAAAACCTTATTGTCCAAGGAATGTGTACTTAGGGATTTTTTCAAAGAATTTTAAGGAAAACAAGTAGTTTGTTATTTCCCTTTAATTGTAAAATTCTGAGAAAATAGCAAATAGAAAGTTTATGGAGAGCAAAATAGTTTTTAGAGACTGAAAAAAATGACAGTATTCTACACATCTGAAATTTTATGCAGTGATTAGATATGGTACAGTTTTAACAAAGAGTTGATAAGTGCAACTTTCCATTTATTTATTTAATTTCAAAAAATAAATGTCAGATTCTGTTTCTGGTCATCACTTCTGAGTAGAGGACTTATTTTTTTTTCTTGACAGAATCAAAAACATCACTAAACTTGGCTGCTATTTAAATAATTACAAGGCCAGAGTATGCAAAAACAAATACCTTAAGAAACTATTTTGTTATTGTTGCTGCATTCAGTGCAACAGAAAATATTTATGGAGTGATTCACTTACAAAGAGTATATTGGTGGAAATATAAAATTATTGTAATTCTGTATAGCTTTCCCTCTCTCTCCCATAAATAATTTGATCCAGTTAACTCTGCTCAATTAAAGGAATGATGCATGCAACCTGAAAAAATAGAAAGAAATATTTGTGAGTTCATGTTATCCTTTAATATGAAGCAGTTCTATTAAACCAAGATACCCAATGTATTTGAGCCTGAAAAACCATAACTGTTTTTCAGGGGGAAAAAAATCTTGCTGAGAAATGATTTTATTCTACTCATGAGACTTTTGGACAATTTATGTTTCTAGTAGATTTTAAAAACACAATTTTAGTAAGTATGTGGCATATGCACACTTTTTGGTTATGTTGAACCTGATGGAAGACTGAAAAAACATTTAAGATTTTTTTCTGTCTTCTAAACTGTACAGTAAATATTAATTCATTATCACTTAATATACTAGGTAAAATATAAAAAAGCTATTTATATTATTATCATACCATGTAATTTTTAATATGGTTATTACGCCTCCTTTTTGTCTTTTGTTTATTATCTTAAGAAAGAAATGCAAAAATAGAATCATATTCTAAGTCTTCTACAGCAAAATTAAACCAAAGAAACTCCAGAAAACTGGCTGTCACAGTAAGTCAGGAAATTCAAAATTAAGATTTAATTATTTTCCTTAATTTACTTCTTTATCTCTATTTATTAAAACTGATAAAAATTCTTAATAAGAGATCTTCAAAAAATTGATAAATATTTCTACCTAAATAATTTGTAGCACACCGAGGTTAAAAAGGTAGAAGAAACCAAGTAAGAAAGTTTCAATCTTTACTCAGGAATTTCCTGTCTTTTCTTAGGTTAAATCCTGACTTCTAGTTATTTTAAGCTGGGATTTATGAGTGATGGTCTCTTAGCTATTATTTAGACATTATTGAGATGGGTGGGATAGTCTCCTCAGAGAAGAGGAAAATGGGTTGTTTTTAAAGAGCAAATCTCTTGCAGAGTAGTCAAAAGCTTTGGCTTCTCTTTAGTAAGGATGGACTCTGGTGGGTGAGTGAACTTTTCTACATTACCAAGTTGTATTTTCTTTTTATGTCCTATAACAGCTTTAAGACTTCAACCGGGAAAAAAAAAGGGGGTGGGGGGAGAAAATTCCTTCATTAGGAGTTTTGTGCCTGAACTCTTTCCCACAAAGTGAAAAACTTGGGTGGTCTGTAGGGTGAGAGGTGGGGGTAGATAGTATATTTTGGTTTTTAAAAAATATAAACACATTATCTTGGCCGAAAACTCAAATACCAAGCAGGAAGGACATTAAACCTATTAATTGCAAGAAAGTGATCAGTGTGAAATTTTGTCCCACTGTAAATAAATTTTCTTTGGTTTTCAGATCTATGGCTTAAAAAAGCAGTGGGAGTTGAAAATGTAAATAAACTGTTTTATGTTGATCCTTTTCCAATTAAGAAATGATGGTGTTGAAGCTAAGGCTCTGAATTTCCTTCTCTTAGCGCAAAAAATTTTCCTTTTAACTCAGTACCTAGTCTAACTTATCAATCACCATGCGCTAAAATGCAAAATAACTACTAAGTTTCTATGAAGTACAGTTTGGACAGGCCTTGCAATTTTCTCTTTCTGACGATGTACAATATTTAATTTTAATACTTACACTTACCATCACATCCAGGGGTAGTTTTAGTAGAAGTTGTTCATTGTTGGTTAGTTTCCTCTGGAATAGATCCCATGATCCCTAAAACATTTGTATATTTCCTTACAAAGTAATATCAAAAGAAAGTTAAACATTATTCTAATTACCCTGGAAATAGATAAGGTTATTTTACGATATGTGTATGTATACATGTTAGTATGTATACCAGCGCATAAACTACCATCCTTCCTTCAGTCAGCAGTGGTTTATAAAGTGAGCTTTTACTTTTGATTTTTAACTTAGTTCATGCAATTTAAAAAGACGTACTATTCCTTCCCATTTGTTAAAAGTTTGCATTAAAAATGGGTTGCCAGAGCTCACTGAGCACGTGCAGGGGCTCCTCGGCTATCCCTTTTGCAAATTAATTCTTATGTTCCTACTCCTGTACTTATGCCAAGGACACCATCGGGTCCCCTCTGTCTCCAGACTAAAAGTAATCCTGAGGGAGAAAATAGGTGAGGAACCAGCAGGGTTTGTTTCATTAAAACAAAAAGACCACTTAATATGAAGAAAGACATTTAAATTAAATAAACATGAAATTAAAGCAAGTTAGGAAATTCAGTTATTTCTATGGAGTAAAAAAACAAACAAACAAACCCCTCAAATTTGAGAAATCTTAAATATTGCCAGAGTACCTTATAGCTATCTTCTTTAGTAACTATATCAATTAGTAAAAATATATTTCTTAAAAAAATAAGCTCCCATAAAGTTACCTAATAGATTTTTTTTTTCAATTCTCCTATGTAAAAAAAACTATATAGAGTTTTAAAATCTTACTTGTTTTATTAAAAATAATTAATCTGGAAGCCTCCAAGATACAATAGAAGAAAAAAAAAAGGATGACACTATTGTATCATCTAACTGGAGAAAATAGCTAAAATAAATCCTTGCTTTTTATATTTTAACTAAAAACCATGAATAAAAGAGAAAACTTTTGTACCAGTTTTGGAATGATCAAAGGGGTGATTTTTAAAATAAATTGTTTTGACCAAAGATAACTTGGGGAATCTTTGGTAATAAAACGTTTTGCCAAAGAGAACTTGTGACAATGTTTGAATTGTTGCAAAATGTATGATTTAGAAAAGGATTTGTTAAGGAACCAATGTAACTTTACAGAATTTAAAGGAGGACAAAAGGGGTTAGATTCACACAAAAGCCTAAAGAACAGATGTTTTCATTATATAGAATTGTTTGGGGGTAGATATAAATGGGGGTTGAGGCAGTAACATTTTTTTCCAGAACGTTCTTTAAGGAACCCATCTCTAAAGTTCAGCATGGATCGTATTGCAACCCAGACTTTCTCTATTATTCTCTCTATTGGGATTTCATTCAGCTTGAGGGTTTTCCTCCCTCCCACCTTCCTCCCCCTCTCCCACCCTCCTTCACCCCCAGGACAGCTGGAAACTGACCAAAGAAAACTTTGCTTTCGTTTACAAATTCCTTTTTTATCAGTGGGTTTCTAGACAAAGTACCTTATCATTTTAAGTGCTCAGAGAAGTAGAAGCGTTGTAAAATATAGCCACGAGGGCTCAGCTGACCAGCAGTTATCAACCATTCTTGGATTTTTTAAAAAATGCAATACAGAGATATACATTGTGATATCTGAACATAGAGGTTTTTATTCTCCGATTTATTTGGTTGCTGACTCAATAAGTTCTGGGTTGGTGCTCTTTTCTGGACCAGTCCCATCTGCATTGTCTGGTAGGCAAAAACTTGGCAGCCTCTTCTTTTATTGTTAGATACTATTATTTCTGATGTTTATATTATATAAAATTTAAGAAAAGCACTGTTCATATAGCATTTTAATAATAGCAAGTATTCTTTACTTTGGGGCAAAATGGATTCAATCCTGGGATGCTAAAAGTTATACTACAGCCCTCATTCGAATAAGTTTTTAGGTCTCTGGATTATCAATTTCAACAATTCAAAACCAGCCTCATTAAATTATTCTTAAGTGTTTGGGGTGTGTTTCATATTTCATTTTGAAGTGGGAAAACCTTTAAACTTAAGAAAATAGTTAAAGTCTTCAGAAATTGAATAACATCTAGTAAATCACTATGTACCACACATTGTTGCTCTTTTAAAATTAAATGCAGACCTATCTGTCATGCAGATACCTCAGTTTCTCTCACATGTGAAAGCAAATCATTGGCTCCCCACCTAGGCTCTCCTGGTCATAGCCCAGGTGAGCAGTCAAGAAGGCCTTACCCACAGGTCTTCCCTCGAGCAGTCCTTTCTCGGCAGTGTCCCGAGGGCTTCCTGGTCCCTACTGTGCAAAACCTGTGAAGAAAAACACTGGATATGAGATTCAAAAAAGGAGCAAACAAATGTCTTCTCCTCGGAAACAGCAACTTTTGTCCCCAGCTGTCCATGGCGTTGCTCTCCCTTGCCCAGTCTAACCAATGTGCAGACTACTGTACAACGGCATTGTCCTGAACAGGTAGTCTGAACACTGGGGCGACGGAGCAGGATCTCCAGAAGCTTCCATCTATGTACTTAAAATCCTCTCCGGTCTTTGGGAAAAAGGGGCTGCATTCGGCTTCCCCCCCTGAATTCTGCTGCCCCGACTGAGACTCAAGGGCTGTGATTTCCAGTCTTGACGTGGCACATTTGCTGCAGACTGGGGAACTGGCAATGAATTTAGGACCAGGAAAAGGGGGAGGGCTGGGCTGGAGAGTCCATATATGGGATGATGTCACCCTGGGGAGGTTTGGGTATGCGCTGTGCCGCTGGAGAGACCGCTAGAATCGCCTGCTCTCAGACATGGGTCTGTGCATAAAATGGTACCAGATGTTTTAGTGTAATGTTAAGCAGTCATTTCATCTTCAGGCCAGATTTTTTTCCTCAACTGGGCAGGAAGTGGGCCCCAGTATGGAAAAGCTGAAAAAAAAGAGTCGAGATGTACAGTTCTGCTGTGGCCAACTGAAAGTGAGTTAGTGTAGAAGTACAAATTTGCTGTCCGATCCAGGCTAGAAAAGTAATTTGAAGATAGAGGGTAGATAAAAAAGTAAACAGAAAGTTGAACTCTGGAAGCCAGAGCTCATTTGGAAACCTTTTTTGAGCTTTCCTGTGGTACTTTATTTTCTGGTAATTCACTCGTCAGAAAGGGCAGATAAGTTCATTTTTTTTTTTTTTTTTCTCTCTCTCTCTCTCTCTCTCTTTCCCTCCTCCTCCTGTCTGTTGGATCTGTCAGCGGCTTGCAGGCTGATCTAGACTTGAACAGTAATTATAGCAACTTCCTGAAAGTGAAGCCCCCATGAAAAGTCTGGAGAAATGTTCTTTGTCATGGCCTCTCCATGAGTAATTAGTTCCACATGTGGCCTTCCTCAGCTATTTTGGCTGGCTCTCTGAATGCTGTGCTATAGCTTGACCTAAAGAAACTTAAAAGTTTTGATTTCAAGCCTCCACTATGAAATAATGACTCTGGTCTCCTAACAAATTGCCTCTGGTAGATCCATGCTACTAGGTGCAGCACCGTTTTTCACTGGTAATTCCTGATTCTGTGTTAATACTTTTGTTTTAATGGTATTCTACTGCTTAGTTTCATCGCTGGTTAATTAAATCTGTTGAAATTTGCCAAGCACTGCTTGACAACATGTTATAACATAGATGCCAGTCTGCTGGCATCTACTTTTCTTCTTTTGGTGATGTTTTCAATTATATATACTGTTGCATATTCTGATTATACAGCTCTCTGACTTCCCCTCAATAGTATTCTGACTGAAGTTCGAGTTGCCTCAAACAAGAGCTTGATTAATAGCCCTTCTAGAGATCAAAATGTGAAAAAATTTCTAGGTAGCTTCCAAATTTAATTTGAGTAGCCAAACTAAGAAACTTAGAATTCTTTAAAGAATTACAGCCAAAGCAATTCATTTCTACTGACCTTCTGCAATACTTTTTAGAAGCAGAAAAATCTCTCTCTTTAAAATGTGTTGGGCTGAATATTTCAAAAGGCTTCAAGTGAGAAATGTCTTAAAGCATTTGCTTTTCATTAAATGTCTTCTTTTGAATTAACATACTATTAAAGTGTTCAAAAGTTATTATAAGCCCTGCTCACCTGGGGAGGAAGATTAAATAAGATAAAAATGAATTACCCAGCAGTTTAGGATGGAACTAAGAGATTAGCATTAGGTATATCATTCATAGAGAGATTTAAATCATCAATGGAAATTCAGAAGAATTACTTGATATCACTGTACTTCTGCCTCCATACTTGTGTTTTCAGGGCCTATTCCATAGTGGTTGAGCAAGCCCAGTGTGCCTCAACTCCTTTTTTCCCTGTCACTGCTTTACGGTATTACATAATACTGGAAATATGCAAGTGTGACTATATACTACCTAATAGTCTTATTACATGTGGATACCAACTCTGTCTTTTTTGAGTATCTATATGTTTATTCAGGAATCATCACAGAGGAGCCATGAGCCAGTGGGACAATAGTCAGCCAGGAATCCAGCATTCCAGGTGTGGGCTTGTTCCTGCCACAAATAGTGAAAGCCTTTCCTCTGCCCTCTTCTATTTATATTGATGAAACATGCCTTGGGAATTTTTGTAAGGCAGATGAAAGGTGATTCTGATCAGCCTGCTCCATGATTTCATCTTAGTTCACACATCTATACTTTTTCAAATATAGGAGAGATCTGTTTCTCAAATAGGGGTTTTTATGACATTTTATTCAAGGAACTCAATTTTATACTTACCTTTACTGTTTTTGAAGCATTTTAAGTGATTTTCCTACAGAAACAACTGTAAAGGTGGTGTTCCCCTTAGCATATATGCCCATCTCATTGGGCTTCCAAGTGAGGAAAATGTTTTGGAGTTATCTTTCTTCCAAATAGTTCAACAAATATTTATTCTTGCCTGCTCATGGGCTAGTCACAAGGCCAGGGACGGACATTAAGGTGAAAAAGATATGATTCCTGCCCTCAAAGAGCTCACACTTACTTCTAATGTTAGGAATGCTAATCTGTGATCAAGTTCAATCTAAAAAGTCTGCCATGCCTTTATGGAAAGCCCTTGGCATTCACTTGGAAATGGCCTAAGGACTTTTCTGTGTCTGTAAAATTACCAGTTAAATATCTAAAATGTGATGGGCTCTAAAAAGCAAAGTTAGACATGACAAAGACTTGCCTTTGAGAACTAATGTTATTTACCTTGATTATTTCAAAATATATTGACCGAAGTGATTGTTTGAATCAATGGATGGTTTTGGGTGACTACAGAATTTGCTCTCTTTGAAAATGTCATGGATAGGAAACACTGTTTCAGTTGGTTATCATTCCCAAGCTTGGCAAATTTTTATAATTTTAGAAATTCTCAAATTGAAACCAGGACTGAGTCTCGTTTCTATGTATTTATAAAGGAACAGTGTTACTAGTGTTTACAGTTAGAATATTTTGTGACATCCAGGTATGCGTACTTCAGATAGTATTTATATAGCTTTAATTTTTTTGTTACAGGATTAGTTCATGAGCATTATAAAAGTTCAAATAATAGAAAGTATGTAAAGAAAAAGTTAATAATCTTTCCCTCCAACATCCTGACCCTCTCTGCTTTTTCAAATTAATGGTAACAGTTTGATGTGATTCCTTTTACCACCTTCTCAATGGTCATTTTATAGCTTCTTTATAGATGCCCAAATCCTTTCATATACAATGTATCCATTTCTTATAATAACCTTATGGGGTAAATATTACCATCATTCCCATTTTATTGGTGGTGAAATTGAGGCTCAGAGAGGTTAAGCATATTGCTTCGTGGAATTACAGTAAGTGGAAGAACTCAAATTTTTCTAAGTCAAAGGCCTGTGCTCAGAAGCATATTGTCAGCCCACATAGATAAATTTTTTCCTCTACTGAATTTGTATAGCACTTACATTTCCTGTTAATAACTTGTCAATTATCTGCTGCCTTCTTTTAGTTTTATACTGAAATGTTGTTATTATTTCACATATTTGGATTTTTTTCCCCCAAATAGAATGTGTTAATTGAAGGTAGGAATGGTGTCTTTATACTTTCTTTAACTAGCCTAAAGTAGGCCATTTAGTAAACTATCAAAGAATGAGTAAAAGCTACATAGTATGCGTGTGTTTTCTGATCAAACATTTGTCATGATAATAATTCAAGAATTAAAGCTGTCTTATTTTTTATCTTAAATGGAAAACATGGTACAATTTTAACATATATGTGTACTGCAGTTATGTATCAGATTGCACTGTTCTTTTAGAAATAGTTGTGAACATTGGGCCAGCCATATTTCCTTGCTTATTTTTGGCCTTCTAATCTTCTGGACGCATCCTGTGTAACTATCGGTCATACCATCTTGTGTGAAAAGCAGGATCTAACCAAGATGTAGTGTTTCCTCTCTTGTTGTTTTCTCCTTCCCAGTTTGTATTTGAGATAAAAATCTAGTTGACCCCAGTTCATTGCAAATTAGGGAAGATAGCCCCACTTAGTTTGGCTTTATGTTGTGTGGATTAGCACTTTTTTTTTTTTTTTAATTGGAGGCAATGCTGTCTTCTAATTGCCAGCATTTCCTATTTTGTCAGGGCCCGAAAGGACTGGGAGATTTGTTGTAGCAAAGCTTTCCCCTTTTCTCTCCTTCCCTGACTCTCAAACAAATGGCTGCCTTCAGATCACTGCAGAGAAGTGCCTTCTTAGCCAGAGATGCAACATCAGAGGCTGTAAAATAGAGGAGAAATAGTCCAGAAGAGTTAACAGATTTTCTTTCAACAACTGAAAAAGAAGTTAAATTAGAACAGCTATAAATCATAAGCTTAATGCAACTGATTTTACAGTCTTCAAAAAGCTTGCAAAAAGGCAAAGATTGTGAGAGAGTTGATTTTAAAACATACATTTACTAATGCATGTTTTGTTTTGCCCGTCTCTAGAATTTCCATTGCTGAGTCTGTTTATTTAGAAATCAGCCCCTAACCAAAAGCAGTATATATTTTATGAACATTCTTTCCTCAAATCAATTGAGAAAGATAATGTTACGTCTTTGAGTTTTACTAACCACTGGCGTGCACAGCAGCCATTTCTATATTCCAGTAACATAATACATCCGGCAGACAAACCTTACAAACTCTGGCTCTATTGAAAACCAGTTGCATGAAGGTAAATATATGATTTATGACTCCAGTAAAATTTGAAGTACTGTCTTGAAATCTTTAGGGGGAAGCAAGATAAAGGGGTTGGAAAATTGGTGCTGGCCTTTTCAGGCGGATTTTAAGTGAGAGCGTACTAGGAATGCAGTCTGCTGCCTGCTTCAGCCCCCAAAAGCTGACGAGCATCATCTGAATGCTATGTGCTATGGACTCTTATTGAATTCCACGTTACAATCAGACTTTAAAATGAGTACTGGCTCACTTGGACAAGAGAAATATGGTGTACTCGGGTCGCTGACAATTTTAGAATATTGACTCCTGATGTCTTTTGGCATCACCAATAGTTTATTTCCTTAGTACGACTCAGAAACAAGCATGCATGGTTTCAAAAAGGGAAAGAAAACCTGCATGTGCATCACATAAATACTCAGAAAGCACGTTTTTGCAGGGGTAGAAAAAGTATCCTTTCTGTGGCTAGGGGTGCAAGTGAAGCATATTGGCTACAAGGAGACGTGTGTGTGAAGAGACCTTTCTGCTTTATCCAGAATACCTGCAATTATGCAGTAGATTGTTACAGAGGCTCCAAGTCTTTAAGTGATGATACGCATACCTGCATAATACATGGCACAGTATCTTTATTTTAGGATTTATAATCTTTTGCTATATTCAGAAGGGAAACATAAATTATATGAATTGCTAAAAGGGTTAAATCCAACATAAATCTATTCAGTTGAGAATATTATAGTTACCTTAACTGGCTTCCCAATTCTGTTCATTCTCCAGAGAATTTATTTAAGGGATATATGAGACCATATTAAAATACTTCTATTCATGCCACCATGAGAATTTGCTTTACTTTTATAGACAAATGAAAGCACTTGGGGTATAAATTAGTTCATGTTGAAAGGTTATTTCCATGTTGCAAGTGACTATTAATCACATATCTTTATGAAAGCACTTATTTGCATATTAACCAAAAGTTGCTTCAATTTGCCATGCAGAATCAGATTATGTAACTTCATTGACTCCCAGGACTACAGTGCAAAAGTTGTAGAGAAAGGAAAGTGTACTGTTTTCCATTTTTAAAGGTTTCTTTTGTTTCTTTCTAATATTTTTTTTTTGAGACTTATTTTATACCAGGCCTCCATGCTAGTTTTTCACATGTGATGTAATTTCATCCAACAACCCCGAAAGGTAGGATTTCTCCAAGGTTGCAGATGAAGTGGAAGCAGGAGGCAGTGCAGCGTGAGGGTTTTGGAGCTGGAGGGCGTGGGTTTGAATCCTGTCTTCACAACTCATTATTTGGTGACCTTGGCAATCGTTTAACTACAGTATTCTGAGCTCCAGTTTCCTCATCTGTAAAATAGGGTTTCTCTGAGGACTAAAAGGGGTAATGTGTGAGGAAAGGTTGGATCAGGGCCTGGCGCAGAGGAGGGCTTCATGCAGCTTAGGTACTGCTGGGAGGGCACAGGCAGGCCCCCACCTTGATTCAGTTACTGATCCTCTATTCAAAACCAGGTCCTGTGACGCCAAAGCACAAGCAACAGCAAGTACTGTTCAGGAAGAAAGTGTTATTTTCCTCAAGGTGTTTACAATCTCATTGGGTAAATAAATCATCTGTGTGTAAAACAAGTAAAAATAGAAGAAAATGCTTGATTCTGAAAGAAAGACAACAGGGTTTTTAAAAAACACTGTAGTGGGAGAGGCTCCTTAAGATAACCTTTTGGAGAATCTCCTTGAAAAGTCAGTAATGACCTTCCTCTCCTTTGAGTGTATCTGCTTTTATTATAGTTTTGCATGTATATATTAAAACACATGTGTTTACACAAGCGTAAACATGTGTAAGTGCATCTATGTATATGGGTGTATATATACTTTGTAAATATTTATATAATTTATAAATATTTTTATATATCTATATCTATATATACTTTTAAACTAAACCAGATCTCTATATGAGAATTACCAACATCAAAATCAATTCTTTTCCCTTTTTAAAAGCTAAAGCACGTGAATGTTTTTTGTAATCTTAGACGTTAGTTTTAGCGTGTGCACATTTCATTCTTTTTTTAAAAAATTGTGCCTGCCAGAGCTTTATAGCACCAGTTGAAGGTTAACAAGTGAAAATTAGGTAGGAAATGCCTTTGTAATTTTGCAAATGCAACATTTTAAGGGGATTGATTCCTCTACAGGTGGAGCTATCACTGACTGCATTTAAAAACTGCACACACACTTTGTGTAGTATTGGTTTGGTTTTGTTTAGGAACAGTTTACTCCCAACCTTCTGCCTTGTAACAAACTGTTTTCCTCGAGTGCGTGCTACTTCATTTGCATTTCACCTTAGTCTTTTCAAGAAAGAACTAGTCTTGGATTTTATTGGCTAGAATGGATTATGATTGCTTTTGAAATATTGGCTTGTTTTGTTGGGGAACTAGTAGTTTTTTAAATAGTTTGTTTTCTTCAAGGGATCTGGACTCCACTGAAAGTGTCTGAGGGTATAGCCTCAGGTGCTGTCCGGCCCAGTGTATGCATCAACTCACTGGAGATGATGCTTAGAATTCACTCTGCATTTTCAGGGCCTCATGAAATTATTACTGAGAAGCTCATCAAAGAACTAAAAGAACTTAAAGTTCTTTTTTTTTTTTTCCTTCAAGTTTTCTAAACAGAGAAAACAAGAACCAGAATAAGCTGTATAAGAGGAATCTTTTGATTTTTCTAAAAGTAAGTGCCTTCTGCCAGTAGTGAAGCCAGTGTGAAGATAGTTGTACTTACCTCCCTTATTTCATGATTTCAGTCCATGAAATTTTCAGTACTACATTTCAATTGGTTAAGTTTTAGAAAGTTGACTCCCTCATTTTTTTAAGCATTAAAAAGGACAAGAAAGCTAATGGAAGTTTATTTTCCAGTAAATTTTGCCCTGCCTGTTTTCTAAATCAATCTTAATTTTAGTTCCACCTTTGCCTTCAGATCATAAAATAATTGGTGTTAGTCCCCCAATAATGCTCATACTGGTTATGAGCAGTTATGTTGGATCCAACTTGTTAAAGTCAATTCCAACTTCATTTTTTTATTGTTTAATTTTATTTTGCTTTGACAGTATTTTGTATATTCAGACTCATTTAGATGAATGCCACCTCTGTTGCATTCCTATACTGTATCATTTTCAGTGCATTTGTCTGTTGTATGTATATGCAGGGTTTTCTGAATGTATCAAATTCCCCACTTTTTTTTTTTTTTTGGCTTGGCTTGGCTGTGCAGCTTGCAGGATCTTAGTTCCTGACCAGGGATCGAACCCGTACCCCCTGCAATGGAAGCACAGAGTCCTAACCACTGGACTGCCAGGGAATTCCCCAAATTCCCCACTTAAAAACTATCATTCCCATGGTACATATTTCCTTCACATTAAGTATAGGAGACTTTTAGTGAGTTTTTTGTGTATGTGTATACTGATGGAAACTGTTTGGAAAGACCCTGTTAAAAACTGTTCTTTGTAAGATTATTTCCATAATACAGTTCCCTTTGCTTACCTACATCAGTAGAAGTTTCAAATTAACATTTATAGTGAAACTACTATAGCCAACTATAGCCAAGTTGCTCAGTGCCTAGAGCAGAAGATGTTTGGTGATTTAGTATTCATAGAGATTAAATTAATTGTATTTGATTTCAAAATTTCATCTTTCTTGTACAAATTCCCCTTCTTTGAAGTTAATTTAAACCTTTGCCTTCTTGGATACAACTGAGGTATAAGAGAAGGAGTACCAAAATTGACTGATTCTAGTTCAGCTCTGCCATTTTCTCATTTGTCAAATGAGAGGTGGTTGGGAGGGGGTGGTTGGGAGCAGGTCTGATTTAGATAATAATGACAAAATAAATTGGGATGTTTTTGAAGACTTTTTCAACAATTCATATAGCAACAGCTTGGAGAATTGTCATGGCACTGCCTTGGGGCCGGTGGTTGTGGCGCTTTAGCAGATACCATTTCCACCCTTGGTAACTTCTGTGGTGTTGCTGAATGTCTAAGGAGAGGAAGATCTGAGAATATTAGTTAAACTAGTTATTGTGTCAGAAGGCAGTGGTATGTGTTATTGTACCATACTGTATCTCTACCAAAGTGATCAGAGGGCATTCAGGAGAATAAGCTTATTATTAACTTTTGTTCCTTTCTTCTCCTCCTCTTTCCTACTGTTCTGTCTTCCCTCTCTGCCCCTCCTCTGCTCAGTCTGAGACTTTCTGTAGCTCTTCCCTCTCCTCTCCAGCCACAGTTCTTCCTGATTCTTCTTTAGGAAACAGAGTTGGAATTGAGCTACCAGTAAAAATATGTATTAGACTGTTTAACGAGATTTTGTTTTTTCTCCTTGAATTTTCAATCAGATAAATTTAATCCTGTGTATGCATTGCTTAAAAACAAATAGCTCCAGAACTAAACTAAATTGTTTTTATACTTCCTTGTGGCCTTTAAAATAATCTTCTTCAGAGGCAGTGATTTTTTATTTTTTGGCCTCACCTCACGGCTTGCAGGATCTCAGTTCCCTGACCAGGGATTGAACCTGGGCCACGGAAGTGAAAGTGCCGAGTCCTAACCACTGGACTGCCAGAAAGTTCCCCGTACCGTTTTGCTTTAAATCGGCTTTCTCATGGCTCCAGAGAATATTGCATATTAGGTATTTCCAGATAACCTTATAGACCTCATTGTCCATTCCATTCATTCATCCATTTGTTGTTTGTGCTCTGCTGATTCTTCTCAGACTGTTGCTTGACTTGTTCTGGCATTTATGTCTCATCTTTTTCACTTGATTATAAACTTTTTGAGGGCAGGGGCCACACCTGTAGCTGCTATGTATGCTGCACAATGGCTGCCCAAATGGAATCAGGTTAATAAACATATATTGATCAATCTGAGATTTTCCTGAACGTGAAGAGTCAAAGAAAGGAGATTCCTTCTTAAGTAGGAATCAAGGCCACCCAAAATCACCTTCCTAATTACATTTTTAACGTCTTTATTTACCTTTACAAAGACTTTAAATGTAAACTGCAATGCAGAATGCTATAACGCACAGGCCATTTGTAGTGCATTTGAGAGTGTGCTTAGAATGTGCCACAAAATGCTACAGATGCCATCTTACTTAAAAATCACTCAAGGAAGAATTTTTTAGATGAATGTCTGCTGGGAAACGACTGCCAGGAGAAATGTGGAAACCACATGAAATTCACTACATAAAGAAATCTGGTTTCCATTTCTGCACCACATTTTGTGCTAGCAGGAAGAAGATAAACAAGCTGTTTAAAACTAAAGTGAATAGCAAAGGGATTAAATTTTAAAATCCTGTATCGTAAATGTATTTTGGAATTTGTGAAATTTAATCCCATCACATAGGATCCTTTAAGAAGGGAGAAAATATGTTGAGTCTTCTAGTCTTAGATATCTCAGTGGAATGGATGAGTAATTTTGCTTCCTGTTGATGAGTAGTAATACTCTAACATTTGTCTTAGTTGAAATTAAAACGAAAGTCTCATTCTGGTTTTTGGTAGGCAGACATTCTTTTGAGAGAGAGAAAGGGAAGAAAGCAGAAAAACCCTCTTTTTTTGGTTAGCTTTAGATCATCCCTTTTAGGGATAGGGGAATTTTACTGTAGTGTTTTAATTTAGCTATGTAAAACTTGATATGAATAGGTGTATGGATGGGCTAGTTGGGAGTAGGAGGGTTCAACTGTTTTAATTTTCAGAAAAATATTCTGGAGATTCTTTTTTAGTTTTCTATTTAGTAGCCCTTATATATTTATAATTTAAATAATAAATATAAATAATTTATAATTTATATAATTTAAATATATTTGAAGTTGGCATTTAAGGAAGAATAAACATGATTAAGATAAAGTAGATTGTGAATAATAAAAATGTTAACATTTAAAATATAAAGACCAATCATTCAAATTGTCATTTCCCTTTAATAAATGTGACCAGATCATACATACCCATGTTTAGGAGTAACACACCTGCATTTCTGAATTCAGTGGGCCTTGTGCTTTGAAAAAAAAAAAACAACTTGAGCTCAGGATTACGAAATCAAGTTGATTATATACTTGAATAGATTAAAACTTTTCCTTCCACAACTTAATTTCCCACTTTATGTTGGAAAGGGAGGCTGAGTTGTTTAAGGTTTATTTTATATACTCTTATTTAACATGGTGTTTTTTGGGGGTTTGTTTTGTTTTGCTTTTTACTATTTTAACTTCCAATCTGAAAACTTTTAGCTGGCTACACTTAATAACTAATACATTATTTGTCTAAGCCTACATTTATAGCCAAGGTGTCTTGTGTCCTTGGAAAGTGCTGTTTTTTTAGATAAGATGTAAAAATAAACTTCCAGTCACTCCATTCATTTGTTCTCTCATTCACTCATTTACTCCGTAAACATTTATCAAACTTCTACTATGTTACAGACATTGTGCTGGAGATAGAAGGATAAATAACACAAAACTCATGCCTTCTAGGAGTTTGTTTGAGATTACTTAAAGGGCAAAAACCGTTGTTAAGACGAAAGAATGGTTTCAATCTTTTGGATAAATATATAGTTACAAAAATGCTCAGGTTTATCTAACAGTATGCTGTTATCTGTTTAAACACTGCAGAACTAGATTTTCTTTGTTTTTTGTTTTTGGGTAAGCAGTAGAATAGTGGTTGAGTGTACAAACTATGGAGCTCGATGGCCTGGGTATGTATCCGGCTCTACCACTTACTTTGCTGTGTGACCTTGGGGATATTACTTGCCGTTCTTGTGATTTGGGGATGAAAGCTCTTTACATAGTGCCTGGTGTTTATTAAGCACTTTAATAAATGTTAGCTTCAGGGATGATTTTCAAGATATTTAACAAGCAGTATAGTAGAAGCACCAAACACTTAGAGCTGCTATTGGCTATAAAATCTGATATGACCACACCAGTGTGTATGGTCCAGATCAGCTCATTTAGCCTCTATTGTTATTATTGTTTCTACTTAAAACTTCTGAACCAAGCTTTATGCCTCACCCCCATCCCATCCTATGGACCATGACCCTGGGCCAGGCTCTGTGGAGCACACAGTCCTGGAGTTTCTAGGTGCCTGCAATTCATATTTTTAAAATCTTTTTATTTTTAAGTA
Source organism: Balaenoptera ricei (assembly GCF_028023285.1). Taxonomy (NCBI): domain Eukaryota; kingdom Metazoa; phylum Chordata; class Mammalia; order Artiodactyla; family Balaenopteridae; genus Balaenoptera; species Balaenoptera ricei. Next base: position 134,203,336 of record NC_082639.1, read on the forward strand.
GCTAGACTTAGTGTAGACTTATTTTCATGTTCCAGACAATTTGGGATGCTTTTCTTAGCTAATAACTTTGAGAAAGACACCAGAGCCAAGCCTTGGATTCTCTGTTTCTTTCCCCTAATGTTGATTGGTAATTGTGATAGTGTAGGTCTTATTCTTTTTTTTTTTTCCTTCCTTCTTCTTTTTCTCCACTTCTCCTCTCCATTCCTCGTTTCCTCTTCCTCCACCTCTTTCCTCTCCCCCCAACTCCTTCTTATTATAAGAAGAAAATAATATCTAAAGCTAGTTGCCTCACATTCTTTTTTAGAAAGACATGTATACCATACATAAATTTACTCTTTACAGTAACTGGTCAGTAGTTTGTGGTAAGGGTAGAATGGATATAAGAGCATTTGCGGAAAGTTAAAAGACATATGAGGTGCAAAAGACTGTCATTTTCTCATTTGTCAAAGGAGAGGTGGTTGGGAGAAGGTCTGACTTAGATGATAATGACAAAATAAACTGGGTTGTTTTTGAAGACATTCTTCAACAATTCATACAGCAGCAGTCTGGAGAATTGTTTCAACTGACACTAGTTGCTTAACTGTAATTAATTCACTTGATCTGTCTGTTACATTTTCTCCATCTGTTAAAGTGGCATGCTAATAGAACCTTTCTCATAGGATGTTGTGAGGATTAAACAAGGAAATACATATTAGGCACTTAGAACATAAATTTCAATAGTCATTTAATTTATTGTGCTTATCATGCACTTAGAATATAGCTAGGATTCAATAATTTTATTTAATTTATTCAGCAGATATTTAGAGTACTTACTATGTGCCAGATACTATTCTAGGCAGTGGAGATACAACAGACAAAAATCCCTGCCCTCCTGACAGACCAGTGCTTTGGAAAAAAAATTAAAGCAGGAAAAGGGAGCAGAGAATCTAGGAAATGGGTTGCAATGTAAAATAGGGTGGTTAGGAAACATGATGTTGGAGAAAATATGTGCAAGTGGTGAGGGTATGAATACACAGCTCTTGCTGGGGAAAGAGCCTTTCAGGTAGAGAGAACAGTATATGCAAAGACACCAAGGCAAGAGTATGCCTGGAGGCCAGTGGGCCTGGAATAGAATGAGAGAGAGTAGGAAGAGGTGAAGTTGGTACTAGAGACCTGCTTAAGATCTGAATGATACAATGACAGGCATAGAGAAGGGGGAACAGGAACATACCAGAGAAGGCTTCTTAGAGGGGAAGGTAGACCTAGGAAATGAATAGACTATGAAGTGCATGGAAAAAGGAGAACATTCCTGTTAAGGGAAAGAACAAGAATGAGAGTGAAGGCACAGACAGTGGAGGAGGTACGTTTTGATTGCATCCGAGTAGTCTGTCCAGAACAGAGGGTGAACAGTGGGGGAGGGAGGGACACAAGATTGGATAAATAGAGTGGTATTGGATGATGGAGCACCCCAAAAGTTAGGCAGAGGACTTTTAGTTTCTGCTGATTTAAAAAAAAAATGTTTCTAGTCAATAGATGCAAACTACTGATAAAATCTTTTTTTTTAACATCTTTATTAGAGTATAATTGCTTTACAGTGGTGTGTTAGTTTCTGCTTTATAACAAAGTGAATCAGTTATACATATACATATGTCCCCATATCTCTTCCCTCTTGCATCTCCCTCCCTCCCACTCTCCCTATCCCACCCCTCTAGGTGGTCACAAAGCACTGAGCTGATCTCCCTGTGCTCGGCGGCTGCTTCCTACTAGCTATTAGTTTTACATTTGGTAGTGTATATATGTCCATGCCACTCTCTCACTTTGTCCCAGCTTATCCTTCCCCCTCCCCGTGTCCTCAAGTCCATTCTCTAGTAGGTCTGCATCTTTATTCCTGTCCTGCCCCTAGGTTCTTCATGACCATTTTTTTTTAGATTCCATATATATGTGGCAGCATATGGTATTTGATTTTCTCTTTCTGACTTACTTCACTCTGTATGACAGACACTAGGGCCATCCACCTCACTACAAATAACTCAATTTCGTTTCTTTTTATGGCTGAGTAATATTCCATTGTATATATGTGCCACATCTTCTGTATCCATTCATCTGTCGATGGACATTTAGGTTGCTTCCATGTTCTGGCTATTGTAAATAGAGCTGCAGTGAACATTGTGGTACATGACTCTTTTTGAATTATGGTTTTCTCAGGGTACATGCCCAGTAGTAGGATTGCTGGGTCATATGGTAGTTCTATTTTTAGTTTTATAAGGAACTTCCACACTGTTCTCCATAGTGGCTGTATCAATTTACAGTCCCACCAACAGTGCAAGAGGGTTCCCTTTTCTCCACACCTTCTCCAGCATTTATTGTTTGTAGATTTTTTGATGATGACCATTCTGACTGGTGTGAGATGATATCTCATTGTAGTTTTGATTTGCATTTCTCTAGTGATTAATGATGTTGAGCATTCTTTCATGTGTTCGTTAGCAATCTGTATATCTTCTTTGGAGAAACGTCTATTTAGGCCTTCTGCCCATTTTTGGATTGGGTTGTTTGTTTCTTTGATATTGAGCTGCATGAGCTGCTTGTAAATTTTGGAGATTAATCCTTTGTCAGTGCTTCATTTGCAAATATTTTCTCCCATTCTGAGGGTTGTCTTTTGGTCTTGTTTATGGTTTCCTTTGCTGTGCAAAAGCTTTTAAGTTTCATTAGGTCCCATTTGTTTATTTTTGTTTTTATTTCCATTTCTGTAAGAGGTGGGTCAAAAAGGATCTTGCTGTGATTTATGTCATAGAGTGTTCTGCCTATGTTTTCCTCTAAGAGTTTTATAGTGTCTGGCCTTACATTTAGGTCTTTAGTCCATTTTGAGGTTATTTTTGTGTATGGTGTTAGGGAGTGTTCTAATTTCATTCTTTTACATGTAGCTGTCTAGTTTTCCCAGGACCACTTATTGAAGAGGCTGTCTTTTCTCCATTGTATATTCTTGCCTCCTTTATCAAAAATAAGGTGACCATATGTGCATGAGTTTATCTCTGGGCTTTCTATCCTGTTCCATTGATCTATATTTCTGTTTTTGTGCCAGTACCATTACTGTCTTGATTACTGTAGCTTTGTAGTATAGTCTGAAGTCAGGGAGCCTGACTCCTCCAGCTCCGTTTTTCTTTCTCAAGATTCCTTTGGCTATTGGGGTTCTTTTGTGTTTCCATACAAATTGTGACATTTTTTGTTCTAGTTCTGTGAAAAATGCCAGTGGTAGTTTGATAGGGATTGCATTGGATCTGTAGATTGCTTTGGGTAGTATAGTCATTTTCACGATGTTGATTCTTCCAATCCAAGAACATGGTATATTTCTCCATCTGTTTTGTGTCATCTTTAATTTCTTTCATCAGTGTCTTATAGTTTTCTGCATACAGGTCTTTTGTCTCCTTAGGTAGTTTTATTCTTAGGTATTTTATTCTTTTTGTTACAGTGGCAAGTGGGAGTGTTTCCTTAATTTCACTTTCAGATTTTTCATCATTAGTGTATAGGAATGCAAGGGATTTCTGTGCATTAATTTTGTATCCTGCTACTTTACCAAATTCATTGATTAGCTCTGGTAGTTTTCTGGTAGCATCTTTAGGATTCTCTATGTATATTATAATGTCATCTGCAAACAGTGACAGCTTTACTTCTTCTTTTCTGATTTGTATTCCTTTTATTTCTTTTTCTTCTCTGATTGCTGTGATTAAAACTTCCCAAACAATGTTGAATAATAGTGGTGAGAGTGGGCAACCTGGTCTTGTTCCTGATCTTAGTGGCAATGGTTTCAGTTTTTCACCATTGAGGATGATGTTGGCTGCAAACCACTGATAAAATCTTAAAGTCCAAATTTTAAATCCATCTAAACTCTATATACATAAAATTCTGTGAAGTTTGTTTTCAGAGGCAAATAAAAAATATAAAATTAAAATAATAGTTTTGATGTATAATAAATAAAAAAATATTGATACTTTTTAAAAAAGTACTTACTATTTAATAAAAGATTCCCAAACACTCTTTTGTGTGAATTACAGTTATACACATCATGGCTTGATAAACTATCAATAGATGTTGCTTCAAATATTAAAGTCATAATCCTTTATATGAGTAATCTTGGTGTTCTAATGGTTCTCTTCTTTATGCCCATAATCGAGCTTTAAACATAAGTTGTTTTGCTGGCTACTGTGTCTACCTGATTTCATATTCACAAATAATGGTACAAAATGAGAGAGTCACATGAGCCAAGTCATTTTAATGGTCATGTGCTTCCTTTGGAAAATTATCTTGCAGTTTGAGACCCATTGGCCTTATTAATTAATTTCTACCTCTTTTAGTTTTCTATTCAATGCCAAGCTATGCAAAAAGGTGATAGGATGGACAAAAAGGGCATCTATAGATGGGAAAGAACAAGCAGCCTGTTAGGTTCATCAGACTTTCAGATGTCCTCATTGGCTCATTTTTTGTTTTTTTTTTTTTTTTAGGTAGCTTTTTTTTTTTTTTTAAACATCTTTATTGAAGTATAATTGCTTCACAGTGGTGTGTTAGTTTCTGCTTTATAACAAAGTGAATCAGCTACACATATACACACGTTCCCATATCTCCTCCCTCCCGAATCTCCCTCCCTCCCATCCTCCCCATCCCACCCCCCAAGGCGGTCACAAAGCACCGTGGCTCATGTTTTTTCCCACCTAATCTCGTTAGAAGAACAGCTTTTACTTGAAAATGTCTCCATCATCAAATGACTTCTGCTATTTTGTTTCAGCTACAGTAAGTTCATCTCACAGTCCAAGACCGCCATGGTGAATATGCCCTGACTCACACAGAACTAAACTTATTTTTCCCATAAATTGATCCTCCTTAGAAATTTAGCATTACGTATAAATATGTTACTTGATCTTCCAAAAGTGAATGAGATTCAGTTCTAACTTGATTTTCATGAAATCTATTTTAAGAAATAGATGATGTGCTCATCAGTTGAGTGACACAGCGTAGAATATTAGGAGATTTTTGATTCTATTCCTGACTTTACTCTGATCCTGCAGCAAGGAATTTGGCTGCATGTGTGCTCCCTGTTAATGAGTCACCTGAGTGTCTCTGTGCAGTCAGTGCAAAATATCAGCTAATACCCTTAATAGATTTTTACTGAAGGACTGTGCAAACTTATTAGTCCGGTATGTGCTGTAAAATGTGAATAACTTTCAAAAATCGTAACAATTACTCTATTATAATAGGTTGAAATACACTCTTTAAAACAGTATGGATTCATTAACTTTGGTTTGGACTGGATTATTTACTCTTTTCATCAGTGATTTTGATGACAGAACTCAGAATAAGTTCATTAGTCTTTGGATAACAATTAGGCAATGATGTTGACCTCCTGTGTGCTCTAAATACAAAGTGGCACTTGCTGTTCAGTCAAACAATGAATAAAAGGTAGAATGCAGTTCAGGAGAAACAAATGAATGACACGGGGCTAAAGAGAAAAACCACGACCTCTTTGTTGTCATGGCCCATTTCTTAGCTTAACTTCAGCATTACAGGACTCTTATTAAGAGTTTTTAAGAAGTTTACCACAACATTAGAATGAAATAGTAGGGATGTGAACAGAATCAATAAAGTATTGCTGGAATGGTGTGGAGAGAAGTTATGCTATGTATCAATCAAGAATAATGCTTCCCCTCTGTTCGGCGTTGGTCATATTTATTTGAGATATGATCCCATTTAATGTCCATATTCTAAGAGAGGTATGAAAAATTTGAGGAAGGTACCATAGATGAGCAACTAAAGTGATTCAGGGTTGGAATCTGGCAAGATGGAGGGAGGTCCAGGGGTGTAAGTTTAAGAAAGAAGGTGTTGTTTTGACTGGGTAAGAAGCTTAAAATTGACTTAACTGCCTTTAAGTAAATTAGATTTCAGTGTAAGAAGGGTTTTCACCCACACTTCATCTTCTAAGGGAAAGTAAACAAAATAAATTAGTGTAAATTGCTACCAGAGACTTAGATTGAGCAAAAGAAAGAACTCCATGGAATCTATTGCTGTTAAACTCCAGGAGGTACTGATAAATTATGGATTTTTTTCTCTGTGATTATCTTTTAAAATGAGATTTATCCATCTTGCTTGGATGATTGCTTACCCTGTTTCCTAAGAGCGTGATTCTCTAAGGCAATATTTTGGCTGAAGTGTATTAGCAAAGGAATTGAAAAATTAGTTCTGTCCCCATCATTTTGTTAAATTTCTTGCTATTCATGTACTTCAAAGCATTCATTTGACAACTACATATTGGGCATGGACTTATGTTAGCAAATGTTTTTATAATGGTAGGAAACAGCAATACATGCAATTATTGTCCCTGAAAAACAATACATAATATCTTGCCTAAACTTTGCTTCTGATTATTTATATGGAGTTTTATGTAAAGAAAATACTTCAAAGCTTGTATAATATAATGGCATATCTGTTGTTGCTTGCTTATCAGCTTTCAGATTTCCCTAAGAGAATTCATGATTTGTAAGTTCAAAAAATATCATTTTGGGTCACATAATAGACATAAGGGCTGCTTTCCAAACATTTGGCAACAAATTCTGACCTCCTGTTTAATGTTAGGTAGCTTAATGTAAGATGCTGTTATAGTAACAATTACTCAGAAACACAAACAAATATGCAAAACAGATAAAAGATGGCTTTCTAATGTATTTCTCCTGCTTTAAAAATACTCCAGTCAGGAGTGAGAAAGATACTTTTTAAAAAATATCTTTATATTTTTTGAATTTTGAACTGCATGAGTATATTGCCCATTTAAAATGTTACCTTATAATATTAAAAAATATATTTTTAAATACTTCAGTTTTTGTCTTAAAATTTCTTATAAATTCTTCTTTGAAACTGAAAAAAAATATCAAGATCCACAGAATAATTTAATCTATTTTAACCTATACTCAGATCATTGCATTAGAGTGTTACTCTTTTCATTGTTTTCAGGGCTTCAAGTAAGGTGGCCTGAATAATAGACATAGAGGACATTCTGAGAATGAATACCTGTCAAAGCTTTTAAATATTACTTTGATGGAGAAGCATGTATCTTTTTCAAGGCACTTAACATAAGCAAGCATCTGGTAGGATTCTGTCTCTTCATGCAAACAGGTGTCCTTGAGACTTTATATTGAATTAACCACTTTTTCAAATAAGAAAAGAAAATACAGTTAGAAACAATTGAACAGTACCTCTACTTTCTCTTATCATGATAAAGTGACAAGGGAGAGAACTAGCATTCTTTTTTCTTTTCTTTAATTTTTTTTTTTTTTGAGAACTTTCTATGTACCAAGATAATAAAATACAAGTTAAAGCAATAGGCAGTGTTAAGGGCTGTGTTCAGCTTAGGGTGCTATTACTTGGTATTATGACTAGAGGACCAGAAATACCCAAATCCTCTGGAGACCACAGCAACCACTCCCCCCGTGGTTTCTGAAGAAGGAATAATGGCAAAGAAAAGCAAAATAACACCTCATTATTTCCTGGGGATTTGGCCCCAAACCTCAGCACAAAGAATGCTGGCCAGATGGGCCAGACCACCTATCTGGAGCAACCACTTGAGGTGGTGAGGCCTAGTAGCTTCAAACCAAAGGAGGCCTCTTCTGTCCTAAAGTCCATATTGCATTTTTGCCCCTTATCACACTCCAACCACTTGTAAGAAGGAATCAAGGGAGAGTGATGTGTTTGGGCCTGGGGGAAATGAACCTTGACCCTAAAGATGCCAAGCACAGGGGGAGGATGTAAACCACTGAGAAAGCCACAACTGTGTATGCTGCTGGGTTCCTGTTCAGCCTTTAGCAAAAGTAGCCCAGTCTATCAAACCACAGCAACTTCTCCTCCTGGGGGTGGTGTGGGACAAGTGATGTGTGAGGAAGGTGGTGGGGAGAGTGGTCTTAAAGGGCACATTCTCCTAAGGGCAACAGGCTTGGCAACGCTGTTTGTGGTGGAAAGTAAATGAGCCACACTGCTGCTTTTGTTTCAAAGTCCAAGACACACATCCCTCATGTTTATGCTAATGGCACATGCAACTCTTTGTCCTGAGGCTGAGGACTTGGAGCAAATGCAACCTTGTCATTTCAATCAAGTTTACAATGTAGGCTCATGATCTAGTTTCAGTGACTGGCCGTTTTCAGTCTATCCAAGAAGCAATCTTAGTTAAGTCTGGTTATATGTAGGTATGTGTTAAAGACCTAACTGGTCTTTAACCAGATTAATCTTTCAAAAATACAGCTTTATTGGGTGAAGAATGGACGGGAAGTTTCTGAACTGTTTTTCCAGCTCTTAGGTAAGTCTAAAGTTATCTCAATATAAAAAGTTTTTTAAAAAGTAGAAAACGAAAGACCAAGACAATAATGTGTTTAAGGAAAAAAAAAAATAGATGAAAGTTTATGTCTTTAAGGAAGTAAAGATATTCGTATATGTTTAATATACAAAAAAATAGCTTTTATGTTAACACACTGCTCAGAAACTTTCAGTGACTTCCTGTAGTTTATAGAATGCAATTCAAACTCTTTAGCCTTGGAATTCAAAATCTCTTAACCTAAGCCCCAGTCTACCGTCCCTGTAAAATAAGTTACTATCACCTACCCTAATCCAAATCTCTAGCCAAATTGGTCTCCTTGCTGACCTTCAGTGAGGATTTCCCTATAGGATGCCCTCCATCCTTCTGGCTCATGAAATCTACAACAACCCTGCAAGGTACCTAAAATCTCCCTTCTTCCAGGAAGCCTTCCCTAAATACTCTCAGCCCATGGTAATACCTTGTTCTTCTGTACTCTTAAACCAAATAGTGCATTTAAAACTTTAACGCTTCTATTTATTAAAACTCCTTATTTTTAATGTCAATTTTATGTGTATATGTCTCATCTCTCTACTAGAATTTTTAAGCTGCTCAAAGTCAGGGCTTTATATATTTTTGGAATTCCCCACATTGCTTAGAATATTTATTCATTCAATAAACTTTTATCAATTACCTTTTATGTGCCAGGCACTGTGCTGGGTGCTGGGAAAACAAAGCAAAGTTTAAATATTTAAATATTTCTTAAGGAAGCCTTTCTTGTTTCCCCCAGCCGGCTTAATCAGAGGGTCTCTCTTTTGGGCTCCCATTGCATCTTGCCTTTACTACTATCTTACTTAGAGGTATCATGCAGGGTGGTTTGTTAGATGGTGTGGCTGTCTCTTCCTCTAGACTGCGAGCACTTTAAGGATAGGCGCTCAGTCTGTTTTCACTGTGTCCCTCATGCTAAGAATAGTGCACGTACTAGTGCTCAGTATATGCGCACTGAATGAGACAATTACACAGAAACTGCAGCTGAAGGTCGTGGTGGGATAATTATGACTGAGGCCCTCACTTAAATAGGTCATTAGCTTTTAGGCAAGCTGTCTGAGAATCACATTCTTAGGATTTTTTTTTGATACTTTCTTCAATCAATGTATAATTTTAGTCATGTTGTATGCATCATTACTAGCATGCCTTATGACACAGAATTTACACACACAGTTATGTGGATACATCAGCCATCATAGTGGTCACTTTACAAATCTGCAGATATACAAACTTTTTGAACTCCAGGAATGTGTGCTACCAACTCTATAATAATCTCTAGCAACAGGTATCAAGTCAGCATTAGACCTGAATTCCTTGAAGGCAAGGAATCCAATTTGGGTTTTAATCCATATTTGTATCACAAATGTCTAACACAAGCCAGGTACCTAGAACAGAGTATGTGCTTAATAAATGTTTGTGGAAGCAATAATTTGAATAATTACAGTTCTTCTCCCCACCCTACATCATTTTTTCACTAGCCTTTTTAATCTCTTATGGTTTTATCAGAGCTGCTAAGAATGGAACTTACTGACTTGAATTTCCTTCTACTCTCCCTACTTTTGTGCTCTAAAATCCTGAAATGACTAAAAGTGGCAGCTCCGAGAATGAAAAGGAGCAAAAAATACTTTTGTGATCTGAGAATTCATTTTCAGATCTATATGAATGCCGAAGGATTGAGTTTTTAATTAGATTTTAAACTGAAAATTGCTCATTACTTACTAACAAAGAAAAACCTCATGATTCTTTTACATAATTGGGGTCCTCAATTATTTCTAGGAATAAACAGGCACATAGTTTAGAAGAATTTATCAAAGTCAATGTACTGAAAATTTAAATCCAGCTACAGTTATTTAGCTCACACTGCTCCAAAATACCTCAAAAGAAGTTGAAGTAGAGAGACTCCAAGTTTTTAAACTTGTCTTGATAACTCATATTACCACAGTAAGATTTTTTTTCTTAAGTGCAGTTTCCTGCAAAGTGGAGATTAATTCCTGATGCTTTGAGGGTTTGGGTTCTTCAGATAAAAGACTACAAAGGGAAAACATGAACATGCCATCTCCGGGAATAATTATACTCTTTAGATTTCATGGATGTTATACTGTTCCCCTGCACATTAGAACAGCTTTGCTCTATTTCAGTATAAAACAAACATTTCCTTATGGTATTAACCACCTATATGTTATAATTCACTCTGCGATACCTTGCAGTGGATGCTAGGTGAATACTTATTGAATAAATGAATGTCTTTCCTGATTATTAGGTGTCGAATATGGTCTCCCTATCATTTTTTCCCAGTCTTTTCTTGAAAGGTTAACTATACTATAAAGGAAAAATAAGGAAGCACACCTTCTGTTTCCTCGTTATAGTCCATCACAGCTTCCTGTATGTGTTAACACAGATGATAGAAGGAACCTTGCATATTTTTAACAAAAAGTTTCAGTGATCATGGCAGGATGGATGCTTTAAACAGGGCTGAGTATACAGTTGTTCTATTATCAAGACAACTGCCTGATTGAGAACAGCTCTCTGGAAGAACTCCAAGTATGTGTCTGGATTACCACAGGGTGCTGGAGTAATTAGAATTGCTAATGAGCAACCAATGACCTGGCTGATCTCCACAAAGTAGTTGAAGTGTATGGGATCCCTGAGACATGACTTAGTTGAAAGTGTTCTCTTCCTGTTCTAGCCTTCTTTGCCTCATTGGAAGTATTAAATGCACAGCAGATCTCTGCACAGGAAGCCCTAATGCAGACAGTAGGTTTGCAAGGTGTCCCCAGCCAACTCCATATGGGACAAGCCCTTCTCACAGTCTTATTGCTTGTAGAGACCTGCCATGATGACCACTTATAGACATTTTAAAATCAGGTATCATTTATCAAGTTCTACAAGCCAAATTGCAATAAATGCAGGTGGATAAATCCACAAGTAAGGGGCTGATGCTACTGCCCCAAGAGATGAAACTTGGCGTACATTTTGGGATGAATATGGTTTTTTGCATTTGAATTTCAAAAGGCTAGTGGCTCAAATGTTTTTAAGTGACTGATAAAAAGTCAGGGATGGTGAAAACAGTAGTAGTCTTTGCCTCTCTTTTCTTTTAAATGATTATTCCCTTAGTTCAGGTTTCACCTAACTGACAAGGTTTCACCATATTATGTCTTGCTCAGTTATCGTCACCATGCGACTTCTGTTACAAGACAGACTCCTTCCCTGTTTCTGCACTTTGTCTGGGGTGAGATTCTTTATCAAGTGGCATTTCCCTCACTCCAAATACTTTTAAGAAAAAGAGTCTCTTTCAATTCTCCATCAACCTGAGCGGGCTGAGGTTAGGCACTCCCAGCGCTGAATGGGTCAAACACTCCTTTTTGCCCCTTGGCTCTTCGTTACTCAAAGTCCTATCTTCCCAACTACATTTCCGTGACTGCTGTTTCTCAGAAGAAAAATACGCTCTATGTTATTTTCACGAAATCATGAAGAATCATATAATCTTTTTGCTCTCTCATTTGAGCTTAAATCTTAGGAAAAACAACTATTGCCTAAGGGTATTTAGTTTTCAAGTGGTTTAACTATTCGCTGACTTTTTGGCTTGTAAACTCTCTAAATGACCACTAATGCCAATAAGCTTTGTCCAAGCTGTCCTTTAAAATATTCCAGTTAACTTGAGTCTTGGGGATAGAAAGTTAATCTGGAGATTTTTACCTTGAATTTTGGGATAAGAAGAAACTTAAGAAAGGTCTTATGTGACTTGAGAGAAAACTTCACGAATAAGCCTGACTTAGTAGAAACAGAGTATTTGCAGCTATGGACATAGACTCATGTTATTCCATTTACTGACTGGGTGGCATTGGACTAGTTGTTATTTGATATGAACATCAGTTTCCATAACTGTGAAATTATTTGTTGTGATATTTAAATAAAATACCTGTAATTTCTTTTCCTCTTTTAAAGAAATTTGACTTTCAGTTTTTATAACATCAAAGAACTGAGAGCAAAATCCAGTAATACGTTGTTTTGTAGTGTGAGAAGAAAATTCCCTTGCAGCTCTGTTTATAAACTTAGTTGCATTTTTTTCTAAGTATGTTTAGGAAGCAGGTTTGGAAGGAGCTAGAAATCTGTGTACTGCAAATTAGCTTCTGCATAAATGTTTTCAGAGAGGAAGGATTAGACAGCAGAAGAGTATCACATGAAGAGAAACTAGAGAGCTTTTTAGTTTTGTTCTATTTATGTTTAAATTCATATACATCAAGCATTTGATATATGTTAAATGCATTTTTTTTATGTCGTCATAATAAGTGTCTCAAGAGGAGGTACCATTAATATTCTCACTTGATAGATGAGGAAACAGACTTGGGAGGTCAGGCACCTCACAGCTAATAAAATGGCAAAGCTCCTTTTTGAAAAGAGGTGTGTTGGACTTGAGCTTTTAACAACTAACGGGGAGGGTAGAGGTGAATGGGGCTGACTCTGGAGCTAGGCTGCCATTACTAACTGTGAGACCTAGGGCCTTAATCTCTCTGCACCTCCTAAGTTTCATATCTGTAATGTAAATGAAAATAGGATTAAATTAGTTAATATATGTAAAGCTCATAACATAGCACCTGGAATATGATAAGGACTTCATTGTTAATTGGTGGTTTCATTGTCAGTGTTATTATAATTATTTTCTAAAGATGGTCTCGTTGGGGTGATTTGTTTAGAATTCATTAATGGAACATCATAATGTTCTTGTTTGCTTTGGTTTTCTGGCAGAAAGAGCTAGGGAATATTTGAGTCTGGCCATCTACCCTCACATGAATTAATTCTTAGAGTCTGCATTTGAAGAAGGCTGGTGCAGTATACCTTTTTTGTAACCAAATCATAAAAAAGGAAAATTGAATTTTGAGTTACGAGGGATCATGTCAGATCTGTCTTCGTTTCATGCTAAACTAAAATTAGAAAAAGATCTAACAGGTGATATTTCTATACTGTTGGGAATATAGTAATGTTATTATTCATCTGGAATTTTAACTTCTGCCCATCTCTGAATTCACAGTCTCTTTCTATATCCTGGTCTGGTATTTCTGTTCCTTTTCAACATAACTTCTGAGAAATAGAGGTTGATTAGTTTTGTGCCTCAAAGGACACACCTCCAATTGCTCTAATGAGTCCAAAAGACGTTGTGAGGAACAGCACATAATTTCAAAGAAAAGAGAGTTTGTAAGTGGTAATGATTAACTAGTGATATTGATTCTTTCCCCTCATACTTATTCTGGATTATCTTCTTTTTTTTTTTTTTTAAATGGAGTTTATTGAACAACTCTAAATATTTCATGGAAGGGAAATTCAAGCACTTAGCACCGTGGTAGCACAGCAAACACTGTAGAGGTCAATTTTTTTTTTTTAAATTAATTAATTTATTTTTGGCTGCGTTGGGTCTTCATTGCTGCGCGTGGGCTTTCTCTAGTTGCGGCGAGCGGGGGCTACTCTTTGTTGTGGTGCGCGGGCTTCTCATTGCGGTGGCTTGTCTTTGTTGCAGAGCGCAGGCTCTAGGCGCGCGGGCTCTAGAGCGCAGGCTCAGTAGTTGTGATGCACAGGCTTAGTTACTGTGCAGCATGGGGAATCTTCCCGGACCAGAGCTCAAACCCTTGTTCCCTGCATTGGCAGGTGGATTCTTAACCACTGCGCCACCAGGGAAGTCCCTGTTATTATCTTCTTAATTCAAGTTAAGCTATTTTGGCTTTCTGGAAACATAAACAATAGAACGATTTTTTTCAGGTCAGTATGATCATGGTAGTGAATAATTTATTACTTTTTATTTAAACATAGAATTTAATGTTATATGATAAAGGTTTATGAGTAGAATATAAGACTGAGGTTACCTGAGTCAAAATTTACCACTTGGGGTGGGGTGTGACTATGTACAAGGAAGAGAAATAAATTGGATATATATTTTTTCTGAAATTCTTATTTATATGTCATTCTCCATTTAAAATGGTTGGGTAGAGGAGCTATATACTGTCTGTCAGTGCTCTGCAAGACCTCAGTACCAGCTTCTCCTCGGCGGCAAGTGAGGAGATGCGAACATATTTTGGAAAATGTACTCATTTCAACCTTAGACAGAAGAGTTAGGCTGATGACAATATTGAACAGTGTTTGTTAAATTGACTTAACCAATATTTATTATATAGTCATCTTGAGTTGTGCTGATTTCTGTATCCAGATGATAGATATAAATAAATAGGGTAGTGCACCCCCCCAAAAAAATCCTGTAAATAACAGTACTTGAGTCTTTATTCTCTCCATTGTAGAGGAAGGTTAAGAAGAGGGGATGTGGATTTGTATTCCAGACATAAGAAATAATCTCAAGTGTAGAGGCTTGGGAGCATGAAAGAATGATATGTTCAGGGAACTTTACATGTGACTGCAGAACAGCACCTGGGGCCTGGCGAATAAGAGGTGCTTGCTATTTATGAATGAATAAATATTTGTTGAAGAAATAAACAAGGTGCCTTGAGAAGAATGATGGGAAACGTGTGTGGAATGTAAAGGGGAACAGGGTAGGGAGCCTGCTAAAGAGCTGAAACTCATTCCTTCTGGTAAGTGGTTCATAGCTGGCGTGCTCCTGCTTCTCAGTGAGGAAGACCACCTTCATAGGTGGGCTTCTAAGACTTCATTTATTCATTTTTCTACATCTGTGAATACATGCTATTCTACTGCTATCTGTCAGCCTTAAGCTGAGTTGTGGACTGTGTGATTCAGTATAGAGAAGGATACAGCTATGCATGTAAAAAGATGGTGAGCCACGGTTACAGGTAGTGGAGAGCTCTTGAAGGGGTTGAGCAAGGAAACAATTTGGTCAGGCTTGTGTGTTACAGACATTATTCTAGTAGATATGTAGAGGATGGACTGAAATGGGGGAAAAACTGGACATAAAGAGAACATTTAAGAAGTGAGTGTTATTTGTGTGAAAGATGATGGATCCCAGAACTAAGGCACTGAGAGTGATGACAGAGAGATAGGGAAGCAAGAGAGGTATTAAAGTGGTAGAATTGACAAACTTTTGATTTAGCCATTGGATGAGGGAACTGAGAGAGAGAAGGGTCAGGGCTGATTCCAAGGTTTTTGCTTAAGAAAATGGGCAGAATGGCAGTATCAGTAACCACACAGAGAATCGAGGAAGTGGTAGGAATGTTAGGGATAATAATTACTTTAGTTTGGGATAAATTGAGATTCACAGATGTGTGAGCCATCCAGGCAAAGATGTCCAATTGGAAATGCAGAATTTAGTCTCAAAAGAGAGCTTTTAATCCTGAAGCTGGCCAGGGAGAAGTATTATACCAAGGAATGATTTCAAGATAAATTAAAAAGGAATAAAACTATGGTTAGATTTACTTGTGATTAAAAGTATTAAAGTTGAGAGTTTACTGTTAAGATAATTCATAGCATTCATGTTTGTCTTTCAAAGGTTTAATATTCATTAAATTTGCTAGGCCTACACTTTGATATTTGCTAAATGAATATAAAAAAGTATTCATCTTTAAGTGGAGATATGTACAGTTTAAGTCTTCTGGATCATATGTCCAGGACCAAGCCAGCATGACGGTATTTAGAGTCCACATACCTCAGAGGAAATTAGCGTCTTAAATGCTGAACTTGAAATCATGATGAGGCAATAGTGGTGCCATAACCTTATGTTCTAAGAAAAACTAGATCTATTGATTTTACTGACTAGAAATATTTAAAATGATACAATTCTTTATAATGTATGCTCTATGGAAAATGAAGGGAAACTATTATGCTTTCAAATATTAGAGAATATTTCTTATAAGTACTATAGTTGAACCTTAAACAAATTTGATGATTGAGTATAAAATGAGGGGTTTTTTTTTTTTCTTTTTTTCTGGGCTTGAGTCCACCAACTCAGGAAGGAAATATAAATTAATGGAGCGTAAGTTTAAGTTTTCAATACAAGGTTTTAAGACCTTTCCTGCTTAACTGTGGGTCCGTTGTTAAATGAATATGCTCTATTTTGAAATAAATATGTCCATAAGTGAATGGAGAAGATTTGAGGCTGAAAACACTTTTTTCCTTGGCAGCAGCTGAGACTTGGATACTAACTCTTGATTTTCACTGTTTGGTTTAGAAGGGACTGACAAGTTACACCTTGGTGATTTATCTTCCTTGGCTGACATTTTTGAACAAATTCCTTAGTGTGTTATACTTAGAGTTGGTGTTGTGCTTAATGTTTCCTTTTCGTAGTGTTTAATATTACTTGTTAATTTACCTTATATCAGAGAAAGTGTGCTAAGGTATCTGGAAAGAGCAATGTCTGATGATGAAGGGTTGGTAGACTATCCTATGGATAGCTCATAGACTGCAAGTAGATAATTTATTTTTTTATTTTGTTTTGTGTTTTCATAAATGGGTGAAAGATATTGCTGAGTTCCAGGTTTATTCTCTGATAGTAAAGGTACTTATGATAAGCATTCATTATGGATATTAATAAGCATTTTTTCTTTTTTTATCGGGGTATAATTGCTTTATAGTGTTGTGTTAGTTTCTGCTGTACAACAAAGTGAATCAACTATATGTATACATGTATCCCCTCCCTCTTGGACCTCCCTCCGACCCATTCCCCCCCCACATCCCACCCATCTAGGTCATCACAGAGCAGTGAGCTGAGCTCACTGTGCTATACCATTTTCTTAATGAGATATCACAACAAGGCTCAGAAAGGGACCACTTATCTAAATTGCTTTATTTCTTTCAAAAAGAGGCACATTGGGCTTCCCTGGTGGTGCAGTGGTTAAGAATCCACCTGCCAATGCAGGGGACACGGGTTCGAGCCCTTGTCCGGGAAGATCCCACATGCCGTGGAGCAGCTAAGCCCATGCGCCACAACTACTGAGCCTGTGTTTTAGAACGCGTGGGCCACAACTACTGAAGCCTACGTGCCTAGAGCCCGTGCTCCACCGCAAAGAGAAGCCACCGCAATGAGAAGCCTGAGCACCACAACGAAGAGTAGCCCCCACTCACCGCAGCTAGAGAAAGCCCGTGCGCAGCAACAGAGACCCAATGCAGCCAAAAATAAATAAATAAAATAAATAAATTTTAAAAACGAAAAAAAAAAGAAGAAGAAGAGACACATTAATAGCGAGATCAGCATCCAGTTGTGGAAGTACTGATTTTTAAAAAATTATTATCTTTTTCCACATGGAGTAAATGCAGTTCATTAAAGCATGCTGCATTCTGATAAGACAACTGCCAGGGAATTATATTCACAATAACAATCTATCTGTTTCGTTGCCATACACTCTCTCCTGACTTTGCTCAGATATCTTCCAAATTGCTGTCATTGCTTATGCAGGAGATATGGTAAAGATTATGACTGGATCAGCACAAATGTATTCCCACTTTTGGAAAAACAACAATATTCTGACTGTGAAACAGTACTATCTTTATTTGCAAACAACAATCCTCTTACCCATTGTGTGTATACCTTGATTTTCCTCTTTAATTTTAAAAGTGATAAAAACTAAACATAGCAGGTAACTCATATATTTGGTTACTCAAATCTTATTCATAATGATTTACTCATTAATAATTATTGAGTACTTAACTATAGTTACAGGTTGTGCCTTGGGAAAAACTGAGTCAATATGTAAGGTGTAGACCTTATTTCCTGAAGATCTAACAGTATCATATGGAAGTTTCCATTCATATATATAATTTCAGTGATGTTAGAAAATCCATGTTATTTGAAACCAAGGGAGTAATATACATAATAAGTACAAATAAGAGACTGGAGGAAAGAAAATCCTCTGAGAACTAATAGTGGTAAAGAAGATTGCATGAATGAGATGGGAGCTGAGGTGTACTTTTCTCCTGTTTTATTACGAAAATTTTCAAACATTCAAAAGGTAAAAGAATTTTACAGTGAGTACCAGTATGCCCTTTACCACTACCGTTGACTTTTTTTCAATATTTGCTTTATCACCCATAAGATATATTTTAATGATAAGCAAAAAAGACAGGTCCCGCTGAAAGGATCAAAGTGTGTTCAAGGGGACTTCCCTGGTGGCGCAGTGGTTAAGAATCTGCCTGCCAATGCAGGGGACATGGGTTCGAGCCCTGGTCCGGGAAGATCCCACATGCTGCAGAGCAACTAAGCCCGTGTGTCACAACTACTGAGCCTGCGCTCTAGAGCCCGCGAGCCACAACTACTGAGCCCGCGTGCCTTAGAGCCCACGCACCACAACTACTGAAGCCCACGCACTCTAAGGCCCGTGTGCCGCAACTACTGAACCCACGTTCTGCAACTACTGAAGCCCATGTGCCTAGAGCCCGTGCTCCGCAACAAGAGAAGCCACCGCAATGAGAAGCCCACACACAGCAACGAAGACCCAATGCAGCCAAATTAAATAAATAAATAAAATAAAAGATAAAAGTGTGTTCAAGGTGGGGAAAAAGTAGCAGACAGGTTTTGCGATACAGTCCCCAATGATCTCTCTACACACCCTTGTATAATCCCCTCCCACACTGTAGCAGGGTTGATCTGTGTGACTATGGTAGGTTCAATAAACTCCCTCCCCTACCCTCCCAGCCCAAAGATGTGCATGCCCCAATCTCTAGAACCTGTATATATGTTATCTTATATGGCAGAAGGGACTTTGCATATGTGATTTGTGCATAAGTTAAGGATTTTGAGATGGGGAAAGTATCTTCGATTATCTGGGTGAACTCAATATAATTACAGGTCCCTATAAAAGGGAGGCAGTAGACTTATTGTTAGAAAGAAGATATAAGGATGGAAGCAGAGGTCAGAGAGGAGAGAGGATTGTACCTTACTTACTGGATTTGGAGGAAGATGGAGGAAAGGACCACAAGCCAAGGAATACGGGTGGCCTATAGAAGCTGGAAAAGAAAGGAAATGGATTCTCCCCTAGGGCCTCCAAAAGGAATGCAGTCCTGCTGACTCATTTTAGACTTCTGATCTCCAGAACTATAAATTTGTGTCACATAAAGCCACCAAGTTTGTGGTAATTTGTTATAGCAGTGATTGGAAACCAATACAGTGACCAGCAGAATATGGCAAAAGTGAAGGTATATCACTTCTGAGGCAATTTGATTATAAAAGACTGCAGCTTCAGTCTTGGGCTCTCTCTTTCTTGGATCACTCACTGTGGGAGAGGTCAGCTGCCATGTCATGAGGACACACAGCAGGCAGCCTATGAAGAGGCCCACATGTCAAGGAACTGAGGATTCCAGCCAGTGGCCAGCAAGGAAATGAGAGGTGTCATTCACCATGTGAGTGATCTTGAAAGCAGATCTTCCCCTAGTTGAACCTTCTGATGACTGCAGCTCCAGCCAGCAGCTTGATTGCAATCCATGGGAGACCCTGAGCCAGAATCACCTAGCTAAGCCAATCACAGATTCCTGACCCACAGAAACTATGAGATAATAAATATATATTATTTTAAGGTGCTTAGATTGGGGGCAATTCTCTATGCACCAAAGGACAACTATACAGAGTTGAAATGGTGGGTTGAGGAGAGATTGTTGAAGGTTTGAATGCTATCCTAATTGACTGCTCAGTAGGGAACCCTTGAAAGTTTTTGATCTGGGAAGTGACCAACTCAAAGCAATAGCAAAATTTGTGGGGTTGGATATGTTAGAGAAAGGGGAGACTGGAGGGAAGAAAAATAGATATAGTAATATTAGGGATAGTAAAATTAGATATAGCAATGAAAGCCTGTTCCAGGGCTATGAATTTAAGAAGGAAAAGGAAAGAACACAGGTAAAACTTCAAAAGAAACTCAGTAGTACTTGGTGACTGAACGGACTCAAGGGAAAGGGAAATTGAGAAGTGGAAGATGGTGTGTTTTGAGTTTAAGAGAACAATGGTATAATTCTGAAACTGGGATATTTAAAATAAGAACCAGTTTTTGAAAGTTTCTTATTCTCTCTGAAATTAAGTTGGATTGGTGAAAATGCTCAAAAAGAAATTTAAGATAAAGGATTTCATTACCTGCCTTGTGGGGGCTTAGAAATGTAGGATAAGTGAGAGATGAAACTGGGACATGAGACAGTAAGAGCAAGGGATATAATGTTACAAGATACACAGTGGCATGTATAGAGACCTAAGCAATTTGACTCTTAAGTGTTCTTACAGCCACCCCAGAGGAAATGCTGACGATAGCATGGTTTCAGTACCGACAGGACTAAAACAGACTGAGAGGAATGTCTTCCTTGGCTCATCCTAAAAGGTACATGCATCCTCAGCGTTGCCCTATGGTAAACATCATTATTTTCATAGGATTTTTTCCTTGATATGTTTCTTAATGTACTCACTGAGTGTAACGGTCAGATAAAAATAAAAACAATTTGATTTTGGGTCCAAAACATTAGTGATAAAAAATAAATCTAAATCTTGAGAAGGTGTCCAGAGATTGAGAGTCATTTACTCCAAAATATTTATTGAGTATTTACTGTGTGTTAGGGTCTGTGTGAAATTCTGAGAGTACCACAGGAATTTTATATATATAGTACTAGTGAAGATGACAGGAGAGAAGAGAAGGAGGTTGATCAGTAAGTTGTGGAGAATTCACAAGGACTGGGAATGAACAAAGATGAACAGAGATGAAGCAGCTAGAGAAACAAGATAGTAAATAGTGCCAGTCATAATGGTGGCAAGAGAGAGAGAGAGAAAGAAACATCCTGGTTTACTGTAGCATCAAATTGATGTTTAGGAGATATCAATGAGAAGTAAGAATAGGTCACTGGGTTTGATCATTAGTTGATCATCAGTGATATTTAGGATTTCATTGTCAATATGATGGTAAGGATAGGAGCCAGATTGCAGAGGGTTAAGGGGGGACCTTCTGGAGATGAAATGGAATCAGCAGACTCTAAGTCATTCTTCCAGCTCCCTGGGCATGGCTACATCACTTTATGTCTCAGTCCATAAAACAGAACAAAAGTAGCAATCTCCTTCTAGCCCAAGATATAAGGAGTGTTTTGAGTGCTGGGTGATATACGGTAAATACAGGACATTGATAGTAGTTATCAGTGTGTACTTTGAATAAAACTAGACTTGAGGATTGATTACTGAAATAGTTGGTTTGTGGAGTCTACTTTTAGATTGTCACCTCTAATTTTGCATTAATATAAAGCATCCCCTGTCTGGACTGGAATTTGGAATTTTTGTTTATTACTAGTGGTGCCTGTGTCATCTGTGACCTTTGGTTTATGTGTTATGAGGTGGAATTTGGTAATTGGTGGTCTTGCAAAGCTTTTCTGACTAGTCCTGCTGGGTCTCAATTTTGACAGGTTGTTATTCCCACTAGGTTTTAATCAGATGTAGAATTTAGTGTGATATTAATACTCTCACTGTGTCATTCAGGAAACCAAAATAGAATAATAGATATGACCATGCTTTGAAAAAGTAAAGGATCATTTAAGTATTAATTATGTTTACCATCATTATGAAAACAATTGTAAGTATTATTCTATTAAAATAATGTTTAATTATTATTAATTAATAATGAAAGGAGACAGAGAAGTTTTTGTTGTGGTTTATTTCAGCTTCTGTATAAATTACATGAACTGTCTAAGAAAAATATGTGTATGGGCAATATTTATAAATATATATATTTTAATGATGCTCTGTTTAATCATTTGCATTTGGATTGTTTGCAGCCTTATTTAATTCTGGACTTATTTTCCCAACATAGTTTTGGAAATATGGATTCAATAATTTTTTAGATATAACTAGTAAGTATTGGGTTACTATGTGAGAAATACTTCTTCATATCTCACCTCTAAATCTTCACAGTAACCTTTCAGGAGGTGTTATTACCTTTTTATATATAAGGAAACTAAGGCTCTGAGAGATTCATTAGCTTTTTGCCCATGGTGTATGTAGCAGAGATTTGAATCTGCAACTAGAGCACCACAGTTGTTTAGATATAAACTTAGGCAATGAAAATCAGTTTACTTAGTTAAAACATAATTGTATCTGTAAATATTGTATCAATATCATATCATGTCTCTGAGTCTAATTTGCATTGTTTTCAAAGCGGCATTGTCTCTTTCACCAGATCTCTCTCACCTTCAGCATGAACACATGACAGTTTGCCATGCAGGAATTTTATTAGTAACCTAATATATGTAAAGGATAAGCTATTATATATTTGGGGTTTTTAATATAGAGCCATGAGTAAAGGATAAGATGGTAGTGATGTTTTGTGGAATCCAACATCTGTTTATGCTTCATGATTTACTGATTTTCTTGCTATCCTTTATCTCATTCATTTGATCCTCATCATCACCCTGTGAAAAAGATAGGCCTAATTTTTTTCACCTCATTTTACTGCAGAGGAAATGGAGGGTAAAGGAGGGGGTGTGATTTTCTCAGCAAACTTCAAATACATCTACATAAAAAGGATTCTGATAGATAAATAGTCTAAGGACAACTGGATCCAATGCAATAACTGCAATACATCTTATTGCTTGTGTATCTGAGTTTATTGTGGATTATAGTTTGGTTTAGATAAAACTTCTCATCATATAGCATAACTGAGGAAAGCAGGAGAGTATAAAAAGTTTCCTTCCTTTTTCTGCAGGGAAATCATACTGCTTATTTGAGCCCTAATTATTACCCAGAGGAATGCTGCATACTTCTCCAGTGGTTGTGTGTTTTTGTGGAGAGTTAAAAGAGAAGCTGCCCATATGCTTCCCATAGTGATATTACCAATCCTAGAACTGTGACCCAGAATACTCTGCTGGGTTGTGTACGTGCATGGAAATTTGTCCACCTGTGGCATGTGTTGTTTACTTGTGAAAAGATCATAATGTCTGATAGGTTTGTTTCCTAGTCATGAATGTAATGTAAGATTACATCAAACAAGGATAAGTTATCCAGTTGCCAACATTTAAAAATCATTTTTTCATTGTCAACCAGCTGCAACGCCAGGCTCTAAGGAGCACAGATCTTCCTTCATTTGGCTCATAATCTAGATTGTGAAGTCCAAACATCAGGACAAGTGGTTTCAAGTTTCATTTTTCATATAGTAGTTGTTTTAGTGTGTTTGGTCTGCTATAACAAAACCCAAAGCCTGGGTGGCTTATAAATAACAGAAGTTTATTTCTCAGAGTTCTGGAGGCTAGAAGTCCAAGATCAAGACACAGAAAGTTCAGTGTCTGGTAAGGCCTGTTTCCTGGTTCATAGACAGCTGTCTTCCCTCTGTGTCCTTACATGGCAGAAGGGGTGAGGGAGTTCCCTGGGATCTCTTTTATAAGGGCACTAATCCCATTCAGTGGGGCTCTACCCTCATGACCTAATCACCTCCCAAAGACCCCACCTCCTAATACCATCACACTGGGGATTAGATTTCAATATATGGATTCTGGGGAACACAAACATTTAGTCTCTAACAGTAGTTTTGAAAGCATGTGAGATTTCTCAAAATACAGCTTTTTAAAAGGTGATTTTCCATCATTTCTAAGATAAATTTGTTCTTTTGGCAAAGGTGATTTTAATTGTTGGCGCATTTCCAAGACAAGGAACACACTCTGTTGACACTCCTTTCAAAACGATCAGATGAAAACAAGGCACACAATGCCAAGCCACAGACTCTCCATTGTACTCTTGTTGAATCCATTCTTATGCTTTAGAACAGTTGAGTTTATATATACATCTTGCTAGTAGGGCAGTTCTCTGAAAGATTATACTACTTTCTTTATGCACAATGTCAGTGCCACAGTATTAAACAGAAATGAAATATGTGTCTGTGCTTTCCTTCTTAAAAATGTGAATGTATTTCTCTATAGAGTTGTTTTGTAGCTGTCTTGCTATTAAAGTAGTGCCCAGCTCCAGGCCTGCAGACTGCTGACACACAGTCTCACAAATTTATGAATGCCAAAGCATGGAGCAAAATGAAAACAACTGGGGGAATGTTTAAGGGAAATAATTGGACTGTATCCAGATGTGCATGTGTAAAACATCACCCCTTAACTCCTCCCCCATATCCTGTCCAAAGACAGGATTTTTTTTTTTTCTTTTTCTTTTTTCAAAAATAAACTGAGGTTATTTGAAAGAAGTCATGGTCCCTGACTGAAACTGAGTAGGCAAAGCCAGGCTGAACATAATCGTGTATGTTCTTGGTGTCTTTGTGTTTTAATTAACTCGTTGGATGCTATGAATCAGTCTGCCTTATGGCTGTTCTTCATAGCTATGGCCACAATTTCATGTACTCCATCTGAGGATAATATGTAAGAGTTTTCAGGAATGTTAATTTTCTTGAATTTGGGGTTGTCATAAACGATAACTTTTTACTATTAGAAATGGGCAACATTAAATTGTCTAGTGTGGAGGAGGTCGTTAGGATAGGCAGTGAAATCTGGTTACAAGGGAAAAGAAGTGTGAGAGCATTTATGGATTTGTTTGTTTGTTTGTTTGTTTATTAGTCCAAGACCAGCCAGAGGAACTAAAGGGAAAATAAAAAAGAAGTTGTCTGTATGGTGCTTAGCTCACTAGATAAAACATAAAAATGGAGGTAATAGTGACCTTGCATACATGAAATTAATTTAGGACCAGTCATCACTGGGACAAAAAAAAACTAGAGAACAGGGGTGCTCTGAGTAAGAACCTTTGCATGTTGGTATCTGACCATCATATGTATCTTAATGTACCAGAGGTGAAGCAATAAGATACACTTTTAGCTTAAATGTCAAGAAATAGTTCCTTGAAAGCAATAACCAAATCCAATAATAAATCCAACTAATTTCAATAAAGGAGTTTTCTCATTGCCTTGCTTTTCTCTTGTTCTGCATAAGAACAAAAATAAAGATGAAATTAAATTGTAATGAACTTGCTTAGAAGTATTCATTAAGACAGAGCATATAAAGACCTCCTGCCTGCATGCCCCTCCCTGTGCGGTCTCAGAGACTCTCCCAGGGGATTAGAATTCCCAGCCTCATTAGGCAGAATCTTGAGACTGGATTTCTGTTTTATTCAGAAAGAGAAAACAAAGTAGAGATATTAGAGACATTTTAAATACCCAATTTTTTATCCTATTTTAGAAAGGATTAAAGACCCCAATTCTCAATGTTTCTGCAGTGGGTGGCAGATTTTTATCATAAAACTTCAATATTAGAACAGTATCAGCACTTCATTTTGAGGATAAGCATTGATTATCTAATATCATTCCAATTGTGCAGATAATTATCCAATATAAAGCCTAATTTTAATATCTTAATTACTGGAAATGATTTCCACAAACAAGGAATTAGTCCATATTCTCAGCTCCTTTACCAAAGGGAACTGAGTGCAGAAAGGCATTGTCCTGTGCCAGATGCCAGGAAATAAGTGGGAAACGATGGACCCAGAGAGGGAAAGTAGATGAGAAGATCACTTGTTTAATATATGTATACAGGGCTTCCCTGGTGGCGCAGTGGTTGAGAGTCCGCCTGCCAGTGCAGGGGACACGGGTTCGAGCCCTGGTCCGGGAGGATCCCACATGCTGTGGAGCAACTAGGCCCGTGCGCCACAACTACTGAGCCTGCGCTCTAGAGCCTGCGAGCCACAACTACTGAAGCCTGTGCCTAGAGCCCGTGCTCCCCAGAGGGAGGGGCCACCTCAATGAGAAGCCTGCGCGCCGCAACAAAGAGTGGCCCCCGCTCGCCGCAACTGGAGAAAGCCCGCATGCAGCAATGAAGATCCAACACAGCCATAAATAAATAAATAAACAAACAAACCAACCAACCAAAGCTGAGATTATAAAAAAAAATAATTATATGTATACATATAGCACCTATCCCTATACCATGCCTATTATTCCCCTCCAGATCGTCTCCACCTACTTCCTGATTGTGATATATTTCAGTTATTCAGTTTGGGTTTCAAAAGCAAATAATTTCTGGGAGAGCCAGATATATTGATTTTATACACCTTATGAATATATAATTTCATGATGTTGAAAATATTCTATATTATCTACAGTTTTTTTTAAAAACAGTTAAATTAACATAAAGTTTGATGTCTTAAGTGAAAACTTGGTGAATAAATGCTCTAGAACTATTTCTGTGGCAGTTTAAGGACAAAAACAGTGATTCTGGGTTTTAAAACTCAAATACAGTAAACATTATGGACTTATTTAGTAAGGGTTGTACTTGGTCTGGCAGATGATAAAATCTTCAATTACTAGAATGGCAAAACACATCAGTGGCTTAAAATCATTGACAATTATTTGACATCGCATTCAAACATTTTTCTTGCTAGAGAACCCGAGAGCAGTGTAGTAGGAATGACTAGATTAGTGCTCAAAACAAGAACAACCACAACAGTGACAGCAAAATCTGGGTTCTTGACTCAGTTGTACCACTTAGGGCAGTTTGACCTTGGATTAGTTGCTTGACTTCTATGAGCCTGTTTTCCCTCTCTATAATGAGACTGGGATCTCTATCCTGCTCACTTCACATGTTGTGAAGGTCATTACATTTATTGTCGTATCCCTGCAAAGTTCCCTACCCCTCCCTACCACTCACCTAAATCAGCTCCTGCTCTGGTCTTCATCTGGAAAACACCACCTTTATCCGTTTTTTATTTAGGTCAAAAAGCCAGGAGTAATCTTCCATCCTCTCCTCATTCCACCCTTTCCAATTCATCCCCAAGTCCTGCTGATTCTATCTCAAAATATATCTCAAATCCACCTCCTTCTTTTTAGCCACACTGCCACTAGCCTCGTCCCAGCCTTGGTCATTGCTCATCTGGATGGCCACAGTGCCCTGTCAGTGTCTCCTTCTACTCTTTCCCTCTGCACCTCATCACATCCCAGAGTAATATTTTAAAAGCAAAAATCAGATCTTTTCACTTTTTTTTTTTGCTTAAAACATTCCAGTGGCCTCAGTTGCCCTTAGGACACAATATAAAATCTTTCATTTGACCCCCACACCCTGGTCCCTTCCTGCCTCTTTGCCTTCATCAGCACTTCCTTGCCCCTCCCTCTCCCCACATTCAGGGGCTGCACTCTTGCCACACCAACCCCTTTTCATTTTTCCTTTGAGTAGCACTCCTTCCCACTCTAGGGCCTATATCCTTTCAGCTTTAATATTCCACATAGGGGCTTTCCTGATGGTGCAGTGGTTAAGAATCTGCCTGCCAATAGAGGGGACACGGGTTCGAGCCCTGGTCCGGGAAGATCCCACATGCTGCGGAGCAACTAAGCCAGTGCGCCACAACTACTGAGCCTGCGCTCTAGAGCCCAGGAGCTACAACTACTGAAGCCAGTGCACCTAGAGCCCGTGCTCCGCAACAAGGAGAAACCACTGCAATGAGAAGCCCGCGCACCGCAACGAAGAGTAGCCTCCACTCACCGCAACTAGAGAAAGCCTGCGCGCAGCAACGAAGACCCAACGCAGCCAAAAGAAGAAAAAAAAAAAAAAGATTCCACATAAATGTGGCCTTTTTTAGAGAAGCTTTCTCTGACTTCGCCTTCTAGTCTAAATTAGATTTCCCTTGTCATACTCTCTCATGGCACCTTCTTTTTCCTTGGAGCACTTATTCCAATATATAATTACATATTTATTTGTGTATTTGTTCCCTGGTGCTAAACCCAGGGGGCCAAGAGCCTTGTCTCTAGTGTTCACTGCTGAATCCTGAAGGCAGACATATTGCCTGCATACAGAGGCTCTTGAATGGCACTCTGCCAAGTGCTGGGAATGCAAAGTTCATTTTGCCACAGTCCCTGGCCTCGAGAAACTCACCATCACTTCATGAGAAAGAAAGATGAACAGGAATTATTTGTCATCATTCTGTAGCTCAGAGAAATTCTTAAAAATGAGTTTTAAGATCAGAGAAAAGAGTATATTTCAAGCAATCATACAGAAGCATTCTCATGACAAGAGAAGTCTCTTCTCAGTTGGAAGGGGCATTAACAGTTCAGGCCATTAAATAGTTACTACTGGTTTAGACAGGAGTGTCATTATATATTTAGAGTGGAATCTACCACTAAACCAGAAAAGTTGCTAGCTTGTATTAAGCATTTCTTGCTATTCATTCTTTTTTATGTGCATTTGTGTATGAATCTGTATGTGTATCCATGTGTGTATGAACTTTCTATCCATAAGGTTCTGTTCTATGAGTGGGAAAACATCCTTTTTGGTGAATGTTGCTCTGGCTTCCAGAATCCCTGAAGAGGACAAAAGGAGAATGCAGAATGTAGAGGGGGAGATGTTGCAATCTAATATGGATATAGAAATAGATATAAAGAATAGGTTGAAAGAATCGTCTCTTCCAATACAGAGTATGTATAAAGTGAGCTGGGTGAACGTACACAACTCTGTGCAATCTTTTAAAATCCTCCCACTATAAAAGGATGTTAAAAATGCCTAAGAACCCAAATGATCCCAAGCACACTGATGCGGGATTTAGATACGTAGTCCAAATTTAGCATCAGACAACGTCAATTATTAAACAAATAAAGAAAATGGTCACAAAACAAATATGGAAAATATTACCTTTATAACAGTTTAAATTGTACAGCTTTTCTAAAACATACTTACTGCATAAAATAAAACCTATCTACAGAGGCACAGCAGTTTTCTTCCATGACTGGGAAGCTAGTCATTGAAAAATAGAAACTTAGAATTAATTTTGTTTAGAAGTTGAGAAATTTGGAAATGTTTATTCTCCCTTCTGAACATCACCCTCAGCACAGTATCGAACAGCATGATGGGGAAAGCATGGTGATACCCCAGAACATCTCCCCAGGCTAGGTGCTGAGGACCAAATCCCTCTTTTGGAAATTCCTTGTCTCCGGTTAATACTTGCTCTCTTCATATTGTCTACTTTATAAGACAGATCCTTCTGAGAGGTGTAAGTCTGGATGTAGGAAAGGAGGAGAATATCTTAGAATTTACTGAATGCTGAATCTGGGCCATGCACTTGGCATGCGCATTCCCCTTGCAATCTTGTGTTTTCCCCATTTTACAAATGCAGAATCCAAGCCTCAGAGAGATTGAGGAACCTTCTTGAGTACTCTTTTTCATGAGTGAATTGTAGAGCTGAGATCTGAGCCCCTAGTTGGTCTGCCTGTAAACCCACATTCTCTCCTTTGCATGCTCGACACCTTCTAGTAAATTAATTCATGAGATGCTTTCCTCAACAGATGAAAATTAGAGCAGCAAGAGTGTACTAAACATCTGGAATAGAAGTAGCCGTGATAAAAAAGAAGGGGCTGGGGACAAGAGAGCAGAAAATGAGGCTGGAGAGTCTTGTCATTCAGTCCATAAGGAGCAGCTCCCCTGGGCCCTGCCTATCAGTGGGTTTTGCTGTGTGCCTCAAGGGGCTCAGATGGACTCGGGGAACCAAAGGTAATATGACATTTAAGGAAGCTCCTGATGTGTCCTTCTTTATTTGCATCAGCAGTGAGATTGAAAGGCCCCCTTGGTGTGCGAATACCTGGAATTAAAAGACTACAAATAGGCATTTAGGCTGTTTACTTTAGGTTTCCTGTTTACTTTATTCTCTCACTGGGAAGTAAAATTGGACTGAAGAGAAAAAAAGGCAAATAGACTCAAAAGGGAAGTGAAACTCAAGTTTGAAAGCAGAACCATTTTTACATTTAAGTTAAACTGTGGGTTTTAAAACTTGCAGCTCTCTATGGGAAACCATTGTGGGTGGAGTGCGTTTGTAACAGAGCTTCACCTAATTCATTCTATATGCTTGGCAGAGAAAAAGCAGAAATAAGAGCCAAATTCCAGAGGGTCTCTAAGGGAAGCAAGGTCACACTGTATTCAGAGTTTAGAATATAGCAACCTGGCCTGAACAGAGGATTTTTAATGTGTTTGTGCACTTAGGAATCATTCTTCTAGAGTATTGTAATTGTTTAACCATTTTGTGAAGTTCTATTATACGTGTATTGCAAACACTGCTTCAGAGCCAGATAAAAAAGACTACTAAATAATTAAATCGAGTTTAACTCAGTTGATTTTATAATTGGTTTTGAAACTAAAAATAGGTAATGTAGAAGGGTTTATTCATTAGTTCCACCATCATAATAAACTTGTAGAAATGTCTAAGAAGCCACATTTTGATTTTTTTTTGGTCTGAGGAATTTGGCCCATTCTCAAATAAAAATTGTGCTTTAATTCCAAGTGGTCTTATTATGAACAGTTGTTGAATTTTACATTGTTTTATAATTGGCTCTGGTGCTTAATAAAACTCATTTGCAAGGTAAAAGGACAAAGATGTGAGAAGCAAGGAAACCAAAAGTTGTTAATCAGTAACTACAGTGAAAACGGGAATAAACAAAAATGTCACTTTAACTCACTTTCTGGGAAGACGTTCCAGGGTTTGGGGGATGACAGAACATCTTTTGGGTGGTTAGGGACCAAAAGGGAGTAAGAACTTCAGACTTTTGAAGTTATTTTTGCTTACAATCAAATTTACCTCAAAGTGCAGAGTCCATAAGAATTAATTTAAATGTCGGTTACAAATTCCAAGAAATGTGGGGATATAAACCAGAAAGACAGTATGACCTAGAGAGCTGAACTCTGATGTTGACCTTGTGTCAGTTTTTTTTGTTTTTGTTTTTTTTAACTTCGAAGTGTTGAAATACAGCTCTTTTCTGGTGACCCCCCCCCCCCTTAAGGAAGTCCCAAATGGAGATAAAATAGAGCATACTTATTTCTGTTTTTCTGGGGAATAATATGGAAGGACAATACCTCCTTTTTTTGAAGATGATAAGGGGTTAGAGCAAAGTTTCAGCCATTTCTGAGAGATCTAGGATCCGGGCACTTGCCTACTGATGCAAATGTTGCTACCTCCTGCCTCTCTGAGGTACTTCTTGTCCTCTAGTGATGGTCAACCCAGCTGAAGAAATCAGACTCAGTTAATAAAAGTTTTGGGGGCAACCTTTGCCAACGTCAAAGTATACTCTATCTATACCAGTGGTTCTTAAACTTTTGGGGTCACATACCTATTTGAGAACATCATAAGAGTTATGGTCCTTTTCCTTGGAGTATTGCACACAGTCATAAAATGACTTCCAAAAGTTCTCCAGCCTGGAGGCCCAACCACGAACCACAGGTTATAAGCCCTATCTCTACAGGGTTAATTTCCCTAAGCTCTGAAAACATCACCATCCAGATTATCTTCTCTAAACGAGGAGCTTCTCCTCTTGGCCATTAAGTCACCTTAATGGAGAGAGCAAACATCTGTGCATTGTAACCTATTCTCTTCATATTCTGTCCATCACTGCCTCTCCTCTGGGGTATCAGAAGACCTCCCCAGAGGGACCTAAGAGTTATATGTCATCATTTCTTCTGAGCTCTGAGCAGGTCTCCTTTTTTTCCTCCTTTCTTTGCATCAGACTCCTACCCATCTTCTGACCTGCTGTATTCTCCTCTCCCACCTGCCTTCCCTCACCAGCAGCCCAGAGTGACCACTCTCCCAGTGATTTCTAATACCATTCACACTTGGTACCAGCCATATGATGTTCATTCACTATTCTCTCTCTTATTTTTAAAGTAATTTTACTAAATATATACAAATGAATGGAGAATAGAAATGCTACCTGTTTTAATAAAATCTTAGCATTATGACATATTGCATCAGATCCTTGAAAATCATAATTACAGTTATAATGAAGATCTACTACACTGCCTTTGGAAACCCTTCCTCTTTTTCCCTCCCCAGCATTAACCACTGTCATAGCCAGGCATGGTTCATCCTTTACTCTTCCCCCCAAATTTTTTTTCCTGGGTATAGGTCTGATCTCTCCAATGAGACTATAATTCCTGAGAACAGATAATAACCTTATTCTTTTTTTGGTTTGTCCCACAATGTTTGGCTCAGTACTCAGGGTCCTTAATAAATGACTATAAATGCATGCATGTTGGATTACTTGGCTTCACTTTAAGGTTCTCTTCCATATTCTTGGCCCTCAAAGATAGTTTGCATCTTTTTATCAGGAATTTAAGAAGACTACTTTCTGTTCTTTCCTATTTTTTCTCTTCTTTCCAGAGAAGAAAACTCATATTATGCTAAATTTAATATTCCTCTTGGTATTCTGTTGCTCTTCACTTTTCCCATTTCCTTATAACAGGCATGATTCTTATCCTTGTGTCTCAGTTTATTTATTTGTAGGTGTGGGGGAAATACTCTTGCTTTAAATTACCTTGAACTTTACAGATAGTATAAAATATATGTAATATGTGATTAAATACACAAATTCATTTTATTTCCCCAAATATTGTTGCTTTACCTTCTATGTTTATACACTTCTAAAATACATCAGTTTGTCCCTCTTAGCAGTCTCGATTTACTCCCATCTGACAGATAAGAAAACCAAGGCCAGTAAGGCTAAACGACATCTCAAGTAGCAGAGCTAAGGATGAGACTGAGGTCTCCAGATTTCTATTCTTTTCACCTCACCATTATGCATTATTATAGTAGAATATTGAGAATAGCAGCTATTAATCTTATTGAATTATTTGACATTGTTTGGGGCACTTTACACCTCAAGCTAGATGGTTTATCATCCTAGGTTACAGTTATACAGACTGAGGCTCAGAAAGGTGAAAGGAATTGCTTAAAGACATAGCTAGTAATTAGTACTGGTAATAATGAATGATAACAACTCACACTTTTATAGCACTTACCATGTTCCAAGCACTGGTCTATGGACTTTATGTAAGGTAATTACGATTACATTTTGAGGCACAAACTAGTATCTTTACTTTACAGATGAGGAAAATGAGACATAAAGAGGCTAAGTAACTTGCCTAAAATCACTCAGCTAGTAAATGTTGGAAGGAACTTAAAATCCCAGTAGCCTGGTACCAGAATCATTGTGTTACCTCCCAACAGCAGAAATAAGATTCTAATCTCAAAAGTGAGTGTGCTTGTCATTATGCCTCCAGATTCTTCTGCAGTATAACTCTTCCTAATTTGTTGTAAATATAGAAATATTTACTCAACTTTAGAGTCTTATTCTAGTTTCTTATTCTTTTGGCCTGGAATGTCCTTTACCAAATGAATAGCAAACTCCAGTGAACTCTTCAAGACCCTACTCACCGTCTCTGTTACTGTCCCTGTGTCCTGGAGCTCTTTCCTCCCTCTCCCCAAGAGTTAACCACTCTGTTAAATAGTCTACTTTTGAACCATAAAATTACATTTAAGAAATTAATAGACTTTTTAGAATAGTTTGAAGTCTACAGAAAGATTGAGCTGACAGCACAGGGTTCCCATATATCCACTTTACTCACTCACAGTTTTCCATATTTTTAACATCTTTCATTAGTGTGGAACATTTGTTACAGTTGATGAACCAATATTGGTACATTATCAGCTATATTATTAATAGCTATTATTATTAACTAAAGTGTATAGTCTACATTATGGTTCAGTCTTGTGTTGTACATTCTATGGGTTTGACAAATATATAATATCATGTATCCACCATTACAGTTTCAGTGTTATAAAAATCCCCTGTGTGGACATATATACACTACCAAATGTAAAATAGATAGCTAGTGGGAAGCAGCCGCATAGCACAGGGAGATCAGCTCAGTGCTTTGTGACCGCCTGGGGGGGTGGGATGGGGAGGGTGGGAGGGAGGGAGATGCAGGAGGGAGGAGATATGGGAACGTGTGTATATGTGTAGCTGATTCACTTTGTTATAAAGCAGAAACTAACACACCATTGTGAAGCAATTATACTTCAATAAAGATGTTTAAAAAAAAAAAAAGAACAAAAGATTGACTTTGAGTGGAAACATTGGACATTAATAAATCGTTTCCCGGGGGGGGGGGGGAATCCCCTGTGTTTCAACAATTTATCCTTCTCCCATTTCCCTCCTCCAAACCACTGGCAACCACTGATCTTTTTGCTGTCTTTATAGTTTTGCCTTTTCAGAATGTCATATAGTTGGAATCATACAGTATGTAGCCTTTTCAGACATGCTTCTTTCACTTAACAATATGCATTTAAGGTTCCACCATGTCTTTTTGTGGCTTAATTAATAGCTTATTTCTTTTTATCATGAATAACATTCCATTGTGTGGACGTGGCACATTTTGTTTATATATTCACCTATAAAGGAATATCTTGGATGTTTCCTAATTTTGTCAATTGTGAAAAAAGATTCTATAAACGTTTGTGTGCAGGTTTTAGTATGAAAATAAGTTTTCAACTCATTTGAGTACATGCCAAAGAGCATGATTGCTGGATCATATGATAAGGGTATGTTTAGTTTTGTAAGAAACTGTCAAACTGTCTTCCAAAGGGTCTGTACCATTTTGCATTCCCACCAGTAATGAATGTGAGTTCCTATTGCTTCACATCCTCACCACTATTTGATATTGTCAAGTTTTTTTTGGGGGGGGG
The DNA here is from genome assembly GCF_028023285.1 of Balaenoptera ricei. NCBI lineage: Eukaryota > Metazoa > Chordata > Mammalia > Artiodactyla > Balaenopteridae > Balaenoptera > Balaenoptera ricei. The sequence goes on from NC_082639.1 coordinate 134,238,051, forward strand.
TGGAGTTTGGCCATTCTAAAAGGTGTGGAGTGGTATCTCATTGTTTTAATATGCAATTCCCTAATGACATGTGATGTTGAGCTCTTTCATATGCCTATTTGCCATCTGTATTATTTTCTTTGGTGAGACTGTTTAGATCTTTCACCTACTTTTATTTATTTTATTTATTTATTTTTTACCTCTGCAATTGCTGTGCCTGGATCACTACACTCGTTTTATTTGCTTAATAGTTGCCACTTGGGCCAGGCCAACCCCAAATTCTCCCAACACTATAGTTACCAATAATTCTATTTTGGTTTCTGCCTCCATATCAGTTGGTATGGAAAGTTAGCTTCCAAAGCCTATTCTCAAAATGGTTCACCTATTTTTAAATTTAGTTGTTTGTTTTCTTATTGTTAATTTTTAGGAGTTATTTATATATTTTGGATACCAGTCCTTTATCAGATTTGTATTTTGCAAATATTTTCTCCCAGTCTGTTCCTTGTCCTTTCATTCTCTTAACAGTGTCTTTCACATAGCAGAAAGTTTTTAATTTAATGAAGTCCAATTTAGTATCTTTTTCTTTCATGGATTGTGTTTTGGGTGTTATATCTAAAAACTCATCACTCAATCCAAGGTCACCTATATTATTTTCTAAATGTTTTATAGTCTTGTGTTTTTCATTTAATTCTATGATCCATTTTGAGTTAATTTTTGTGAAAAATGTAAGATTAGTGTATAGATGCAGTTTTTTTTCATGTGTATGTCCAGTCATTTCAGCACCATTTGTTGAAAAGATCATCCATTCTCCATTGAATTGCCTTTGGTCCTTTGTCAAAGTTCAGTTAAATGTATTTGTTTGAGTCCTTTACTCGGCTTTCTATCTGTTCCACTGATCTATTTGTCTATTCTTTCACTAATACCATACTCTCTTGTTTACTGTAGCTTTATGGTAAGTCTTGAAGTCGAGTAGTGTCAGCCCTCTGACTTTGTTCTTCTTCAGTATCATGTTGGCTATTCTGGGTTTTTTGCTTTTCCACATAGATTTTAGAATCAGTTTGTCAAAATCCACATAATAACTTGATGAGATTTTGACTGGGACTGCATTGAACATATAGATCAAATTGGGAAGAGCTGACATCTTAATAATTTTGAGTTTTCCTATCTATGAACTGGAACATCTTTCCATTTATTTATGTTTTTTAATTGATTCCATCATAGTTTCATAGTTTTCCTCATATAGATCTTGTACATATTTTGTTAAATTTATATCTAAGTATTTCTTTCTTTTGTTGGTGTTAATGTAAATGATGTATTTGTAATTTCAAACTCCAGTTATTCATTACTGGTGTCTGGGAAGGCAATTGACTTTTGTATATTAATCTTGTATCTTACAACCTTGCTTTTATCACTTATTAGTTCCAGGAGTTTTATTTTGGTCAATTCTTTGGGATTTTCTACATAGACCATCATGTTATCTGCAAACAAAGACAGTTTTATTTCTTCCTTTACAATCTATATACTTTTAATTTCCTTTTCTTGTCTTATTGCATTACCTAGGAATTCCAGCATGATATGGAATAGGGAGTTATAAAAGGGAATATTGTTGCCTGGTCCAGATATTAGGAGGAGGCATCTAGTTTCTCATCACTAAGTATGATGTTGGCTGTATGTTTTTGTAGATGTTTGTTGTCAAGTTGCAGAAGTTCCCCCCCATTCCTAGTTTGCTGAGAGTTTTGATCATGAATGAGAGTTGGATTTTGTCAAATGTTTTTTTCTGAATTTATTGATATGATCATAGGATAATTTTTCTCTTTAACCTGTGGATGTAAGGGATTACATTAATTGATGTTTGAGTGTTGAACCAACCTTGCATACCTGGTATAAATCCCACTTGGTCATGGTGCATAATTCTTTTTAAACATTGTTGGATTTGTTTTACTAATATTGTGTTGAGGATTTTTGCATCTATGTTAGTGAGTGATATTAGTCTTTAGTTTTCCTTTCTTATAATGGCTTTATCTGGTTTTGATTTTAGAATAATACTGTCCTCACAGAATAAGTTAGGAAGTGTTCCCTCTCTCTATGTTTAGCAAGAGATTGTAGGGAACAGATATCATTTCTTCCTTAAATGTTTGGTAGAATTCACCAGTGAAACCATCTAGGCCTAGCGCTTTAATTTTGGGGAGAGGTTATTAATTATTGACTTAATTTACTTAACAGATATAAGCTATTCAGATTATCCAGTTCTCTTTGTGTGAGTTTTGGTAGGTTGTGTCTTTCAAGGAATTTGATAACCACTCAAATATTCTATTTCTAAACCATGTATTTTTATATGGCATATTTTATACTTTATTAGTTTATATATGTGTTTTCTTCTGCTAAAGTGTGGGGTTCTTGAGAATACAGACCATGTTTTTAAATTTTGCATCCCTAAGACTTGGTACAGTGACTGGGCCATTTCACTGAAGGTTGAATGAGATGACCTGAAATTCTCTAAGATATCAAATGGATATAAGAAATACATATAAGAACACCATAGCTGTAAGAAGAAGAACATGAGATTATTTTTAATGTCATAAACATTTTCACTTTAAAAAAGACTAATCTAACAGGTCCTTTTAACTGGTTTGGTTCTGTGGTGAATTTTAATGTTAATCTATAGCCAATTTACTGTTTGAGAGAAGGCTGACTGATAGAGAAATCTAAAGTTAAAGGAGTTTAATCCAAAATGATGACATTTGTCGTTGGAGGAAGTATTAATAGAATTATAAGAATGTGATTCACCCCTTTCCCTATTTCTAGAAGTTATCTACTCCATAAAACAGAACACACCTGAATAGACACAATAACCATATAACCTGAGCCCCACTGGGGAGAACTGAAGACTAAAAATTACAAAACAAGAAGTTAGACTTATAGTTTAAACTTCTGCTTAGTCTTTGGCTATGATTAAATGTTCAGGACAAAAAGTGAGCTGGAGAGTTTCTTTAATCTCTGCTCTGATGTGCTAACTACTATTGTGTAACTGAGGTACCTTGTGTTCCCCAAAGGGTGAGCCACAGGCCGTTTTCTCCAGACCCCATGTTTAGATTGCTTGCAAGCCCTCAAGTGCTACATCCGCTGAGACTCAGTGTTGCATTTCATTGATGTGTTCAGGCTCTTTTGGTCAGAGAAACCGAAGCATAAACATAGCACTGACAAGTCCAGGTCATGGAGTGGTTTTTGGTCACTGAACTGCCCAAGCAGGTTATTAGAGAACAACATTTTAGCAGTAGCAGCAAGTTGTTTATATGATATCTGATCCCAGACATTTTGCATGTGTTTAACACTGTATGAATCTATTTTTTGAGACTTGGGATGATTATGGTAAACAACCAGGTTTCCTGGTGAAGTTGACTCGTGTTATTTCTCATAGAATTTATCACATTATTTTTTTTTATATATATATACATTTATTTATTTATTTATTTATTTATTTATTTATTTATTTATTTTTGGCTGTGTTGGGTCTTCGTTTCTCTGAGAGGGCTTTCTCCGGTTGCGGCAAGCGGGGGCCACTCTTCATCGCGGTGCGCGGGCCTCTCACCGTCGCGGCCTCTCTTGTTGCGGAGCACAAGCTCCAGACGCGCAGGCTCAGTAGTTGTGGCTCAGGGTCCCAATTGCTCCGTGGCATGTGGGATCTTCCCAGACCAGGGCTCGAACCCGTGTCCCCTGCATTGGCAGGCAGACTCTCAACCACTGCGCCACCAGGGAAGCCCCCTATCACATTATTTATATGTATTTCTTCTCTATAGCCTGTGAAGTTTGCTTTTGTATAACATGTTTTTAAAAATAATCCACGTGTGTTAAAAAAATACTTAGTCCCAGCATTTTATTAAATAATAGTGTTCTATATGGGTTGGTACCAGAATATAATGTATGCAGTTCCTCAGTTGCAAAGCTATGTGGTATAATGGATAAATTCTGATATAAGTTTGATTGCTAAATTGGTTATTTATATAGTGTGTGGTGTTTGTAAGGCTGCTTAACCAGTTTGAGTCTTGATTTCCACCCCTATAAACTGGATCAAACTGTGTGCCACATTCTTTAATGGTCATAAAGATCTTTGATATTTTTCAAGTAAAATGTCTTATACCAAGGATTTGTTGCCATTAAACACATATTTAGTAATAAGTAAGCTTGACATGAGACATCTAAAAGGAAACTAATTGAATTGGGGTTCGTGCCCTAAATTTTGAATGCTTATGAATTTAACATTTCTCCACTCATATGATATTTGTGTCCTTCCTCCTTAGATCTCTACAAAAAAATGAGTGTAGCACTCTCTTACAGTTGGCTCATAAAGTGTTTATATCCTTCTGCATGCTGAGGTTTTATTGTCATGAAAAAGATTTTCTTAGCAGTATGTAACATCTCCCAGTGCTATGGCACATTTTGACAAGGACCATATGTGCTGCCTTTCTTTTGTATAATTGAGCCATGTTGAGGAAATTTCACAATATAATGGCCTCTGCAAATTTATTTTGAAACTTGAAACTGGTGTTTTTTTTGTTTTATTGTTTTTAATGACACTGTGTCTTCTAGGACCATAACTACTTTGCATAAACTGATACAAACGGTGTGTTATTTATGCTCAAAAAGAACATACCTAATAGTGTTAATACAAGACTGAGGGGACTAATACAGTGTTCCTAAAATGACAGTATGGAGACCCAAGGTCAATTATTTCTGTATTTTCAGACTTGAATTCTTTCCACTTCACTATAATCAAATTTCTATTCCTTTCTTGGGCATCGCTACTTGAGTGACTTGCAGGCATCTGAAATCCAGCCCATCCAAAACTCAATTTGTTTATTTCTGCCTTTACTTACATGCCCTGCGAACCTGTCACTTTCCTGCATGTTCTATCTTAGCTAATAGCCTCAGCAGCTGCACAGTTCTCCCAAATTACAAACTTCCTCAGAGTCATCATGGATATATCTTCTTCTACAGGACCTACATCAACTTGTCTTCAAATCCTGACAGTCCTTTCTAAATCAAATACTGCCCCTCCTCTCAGTCCTCTGGCTCAGGTCATATTCTTACCATAACTCCCCTGGATAAACAGAACAGTCTCCTGAATGTTCCATCTTTCATACCACATTGTGATTCTTCAAACACAAATGTGATCGTGTCACTTCCCTGGGTAAAACCTCTGTTGCCCCTTGATTCTCCATAATATAGAGCAGTGTTTTACAAATTATAGGTTGCAAGATATTAATGAGTAGTGAATTAATGTTAGTGACTTACATTGAACTTTTAAAAATGTCATAAAGAAAATAGCAGAGTGCATCACACTTTGTAACGATATTGTTCTGTGAAACTCTGCTCTAGTTGTATTTATCTATATAAACACGTATGTGTCTGGGTACTGTTTTAAGATGTAAAATGTATATCTGATTGTGGGTTATAGTCATGAAAGTTTGAAAGCCATCAGTATAGAGAATAAAGTTCAAGCTTTTCATCAGGGCTTATAGTTACTTTTATAATCTGCTCAGTTTACCTTCCTACTATCAACTCCAGCCAACTCTTCAGAGAAGCCTATGCCTATTTCTACTTAGGAACTCACCATATTTCCTTTGCATGAACTTTGCCATTATACAAACTAGTTCCTTTAAATGAAGTAGCAGTTCTAAAAGGTTTTGGTGTCAGCATCTCTTTAAACTCTGAAGTATTCCCAAAAAACCTTTGTATATGTGGACTATAGACTGTATCTCTTGATATGTACCACAATAGAAATTAAAATGGAGAATTTTTAAAAATATTAATTTATTTAAAATAATAGTAAACCCATTACGTGTTGCCCTAAGTAATATATTTTTGTAAAAAATAACTGTATTTTCCAAAACAAATACAATTAGAAGAATGACATTGTTTTGCAATTTTGAAAATCTCTTTAATGTTTGGCTTAATAGAAAACAGATGTATTCTCATATCTGCTTCTGCATTCAATCTGTTGTTGTGTGTTATTTAGTTCAGGGATATGAAGAAAATTCAGACTCTATAACAGATATGTAGTTAGAAAAAGTTTGAGTATTTTAATAACCTTTTCAGATAATTGTGTACATATTCTTCTTTAATACTACACTGAAACTCAACAAGCAGTAATTTCTTAAGGTTGGTTGCAATGTAGATATGAAATCATACCAATTAACTTTTCATCATCTATGACATTAAAATCCATTGCTTTGTCTCATTTTCACTTTGAATGAATCTTTTACCCATGCATGATTTTGCAATACTATGCACTGGCCATTTGGGAAATATTGTTTTTTTGAATGATGTATAGATCTTCCAAATGTTCATCTACTTTATTATACAATGTCAAAAAGTCACATTGGTTAATATCACCATGGATTGCACCAAATAAGTCTTTAAGTATTGGGAAGCTGGCAAGTTCACTGTGGCAGATACAAGTTTTCTAAAGTTTAAATTTTCACATAAAAGCACTAATATTATGATTGGCAACTAATATTATTACTTGTTTTTCCTGAAATGTCGTACAACTGAATCAAAGTTTCACAGAACAGTAACCTTACTGCCTGTGATACACTTGAATTACTGTAGTTTGGCAGTGATTCTTTCAAGTAAAAATGATGTTCCATGAAAAAAGCACAACTCCAGCATCACACAAGTGCTTTTCCTTGAAATACCCGTTGAACTGCAGAATGCAGAAGGGTTTTATGTATACTTCCTCATTTCATCACAGAGAACATTAAAAAGCCACATACCTAATGGTCAAAATTTTAGAAATAATTTTTACTGCTTTATCAAGGATACTCCTAAGTAAATCTGACTCTTTTTTAACTGTAAGTGCCTGGCATTGAAGAATATGACTACTAGTGAAGTTTGGTGTCCCAACCTTGATTTGTGCTAAGACATCATCAGTTTTAGAATCGTTACTTCTGTGTCATCAGTGCAAATATCCATATGGTGAAAAAGACAAATAATGCACTAATGTTACTATAAAAATAATTTTGACCATGTGGGCCTCCTGAAAGGGGTCCTGCTTACTCCAAGGTCCATACTTTGAGAACTGTTGTCTCGAAATCTTCCCTAAGCTCATAATTTGCTTGGAAAATTTGTCTTAAAATCTTAAGATAAGGTTCAAAAGTCATGTCCTTGGTGAAGCCTCCTGAAGCACCCCAGGTTAATTTGTCACTTCTTCTGAGTTCCTATTATAGCCCTTACTCCATTTCCCTTTGTCCATGAAGTACTTCCGGTAGGGACTGAGTCTTATTTCTTTACCACCCTACAATGACTGGTATGCGCTCTGGATTTATTAACGAGTAGCAATCCTGCTCACCCTATTACACAGGCTGGAGGCTGGTTTTTGTTATTCTCCCTCAAGTCTGGCATCGAGTCAGAAGGGGAATAGTTACCTGCCTTCTATTTTCTGAGGCAAGCAGGAACATTTTGCCAACATATCCGTTAGGAAAAACTGATACAATGCTTAGGGTTCCAGGGCCATGTTATAGTATTGATATCGTGACACTGATGTAGATAACACCAAAATCATCTCTGTTCAGTAAGGGCGTAAAAGATTTCCTTGTGTCCTTTGGTCCAAACCTTGATACAGATCAAGGGATAATTTTTAGTAACTCAACCCTAACTTAAGCTATCCTTGGATCTGTTAGTCTCCTATTAGATCATTTTGATGGGACTTTATTTGAATATTTTCGTAAACTTCTATTGCTTACGTTTATTCAGCAAACATTTATTCAGCATCTACTATGTGCCATGTACTAAGCTAGGTGCTTAGGATACAAAGATGAGCAGGACATAACCTTGCTCTTAAGGTCATATAATAGAGGGATGGGAGAAAGCCGTCTGGATTTGGTTCTCAGATTATAGTGCTTTTATTTTCTGTAATTTGAGAGTTAAGGGATTTTTAAAAGTATGTTTTGTGAATAAAAGCTAAATTGTAAAGGTTGTCTTAGATGTTTCAGTTGTAGATGTCCTTCTCTCCCTGTATTTAAAATAGTTTTGAGTTTGTTATTTGGAAATTCGAGGTTCAGGGTAAGGCTTCTAGAATAAAGAAAATCACATTCCTTAACATATCATTTACAAAGATATATCACAGTACCTCAGCATTAAATTTAAACTTTGTATTGGATTCAGTCTTTTTAGCAAAACAAAGAAAGTATGCACTTCTTTAAGTGTAATATCCCTTTAAAAAAATCCTACATTTATTTTCACTAAGAATTATATAGTAATATTGCTCAGAATATATAGCTTTATGCAGAAAGTAGAAAACAAAATCCTAGCTTGTCCAAAGACTATTACTATTTATTTAGTGAGGAGATATACCAAGTTAAAAAAAAAAAAAAAAGTTTCTACAAATCCAAATGAGAATTATGATTGAGAATGGCTCAACTACAAATTGCAGTTCTTCCCCAAGGTTGGGCAGAGAGGAAGCCAAAAGTAGTGGAGGCTGCAAAGTAGACACAGTGTGGCTGCTGGCTTTCCTCTTTGAGTTTAAGGACCGAATTCCAAAGTTAGTCCCTATGTATTGTTATCTAGATCATGTTTTGCTGATGTGATGCCTTATTTTATGTGTCCACTTGGCTGGGCCACAGTACTCAGATATTTGCTCAAATACCAGTCTAAATGTTGTGTTGAAAGTATTTTTTTAGAGATTAATATTTAAATCAGTAGATCTAAAAAAGCAGATTATCTTCCATAATGTGGGTGGGCCCCATCCAAACAGTAGAAGGCCTTAAGGAAAAGATTGACTTCCCCTGAGGACAAGGGAATTCTGCCCCCAGACTACCTTTGGACTTGAGCTGCAACATCAGCCCTTCTGTGGGCCTCCAGCCTGACACCCTGCTCTGCAGATTTTGGACTTGCCAGCCTCCACAATGGTGTGGACCAATTCCTTAAAATAAATCTCTCTTTCTCTGTCTCTATCTCTCCCTGTCTCTGTCTCCCTGTCTGTCTCTGTCTCCCTGTCTCTCTCTCTCTCCCCCTCTCTCTCTCCACACGTGCACACACACACACATACTCAGAGCCTATTGGTTCTGTCTACAGAACCCTAACCAATACAGCTGGCTTGTCCACATTGTTGGTCTTATTTTAGTCTAAGGAATAAGATCCTGCCCTGCATACTCTCTAGTCCTTGACACTGCAAATCTTAGGCTTAGAAATCATAATAATATAATGTTTCAGATCACAGTACAGATTTCAAAGAACTTGAACATTTGTGCATAATAAACTGTTTCTATAGAAGTATTCAGAAATGATGAGCGCTAGGGATCCTTAGAGAAAAGAGAATGTGTTGAACTACATGGACCTTGGTAGAAAGGAAACATTGATACTGGTGGGAGAAGTAACAGGAGGAAAGACCTTATTATAAGATGAATTGTGTCCCCTCCCCCTAAACTCATATGTTGACGCTCTAACCCTCAGTACCTCAGAAAATGACTATATTTGGAGAGAAGGCCTTTAAAGACATGATTAAGTTAAAATGAGGCCATTTGGGTGGACCCTAATCCAATATGAGTGGTGTGCTTATAAAAAGAGGAAGTTTGGCCATAGAAAGATACACCAAGAGTGCACACAGAGGAAAGACCATGTGAGGACATAGCAAGAAGGCAGTGATCTGCAAGTCAAAGAGAGCCTCAGGAGAAATCAATCCTGTTGACACCTTGAACTTGGCCTTACAGCTTCCAGAACCGTGAGAAAATACATTTCTGTTGTTTCAGCCACCCAGTCTGTGGTATTTTGTTACGGCAGCCCTAGCAAACTAATACAGGTCCCAAGGGTGAACGTTAATGATTTTCAACTTTGCCTAGGGCAGGGCATGATCCTGGTGTGTTAGATATTTCTGTCCATCCAGAGGCCAAGTCAGTGGATCTCAAGAACTGTCTTGGCTGGGCTGGAAGTGTTGGTCTCTGACTGGCTTAAGAAAGGCCAGGCTGCTTGTTGCTATTTGCATTGAAGCAGGGAGGGGACTCCAGTACCTCTCCTAAGAGCCCTACAGAAACATAGTCCTGAGTCTGCAGTGCTCCTGCCTGGGTCCTTGCCCATCTATAGCTGCAGCTCCAGAAAAGTCGTGTCAGCTCAGGCCACAGGCATCTCCAACAGCCCAGTGATTTTTTCAGCTTAATATTTCTGAGGCCATTTTTTACCACCTTGAACATGTATCTACTGAAGTCTCAGTTTAGCTAGATTCATAAAATTAAAATTATTTTATTAAAAACATTACTAATTATGAGATAGTATAATACAGTCATCAAAAATGCACTAGTCAGTGATCACTTATTTGGTGCTTTGCAGTTTTAATATTAATTATAAAATACTTAGCAGTATTTTGACATACACTATCTCATTTGATCCTCGAAATAAAGCTGTGAGTTAGACAAGACAGGTATGATTCCCATTTTGTAGATGAGAAAATTGAGACTCAGGAAAGTTCAATGGTTTCCTCAAGGTCACCCTGCTGGTAAATAGCAAAGCTTGAAGTATAATCCAGTTCTTCAGATTCCTAAATTAGTGCTTTTTCCAAACCACTTTTCTGTAAATAATCTCAAATATTTTATAAACATAATCAAGAGCTTGCAAGCATGCCTTTCTTTGCCTTCTTAGGTTATGAACAAAGAAATGTGAGAATCAGTAAGATAAGGAAAATGACATTTGCCTCCCTAAAGGACTACTAACTTTCAGGCCTTGCAGGAAGGACGGGGAGTGAAGAACAGAGTCCAAGAAGCACACTGTCTTGCACACCAGGAGCTGTATGGATTGGAGGACAGAATGAAACTAAGCTGGAACTAAAGCAAAGTGGAATATTAAGCCAATACGAGAATAATTAATTATAAAGTTACATCTGAACAAATCAGAAAAACTATAAAGGAAATCGATAAAACGTGAAATAAAAAGACTAGGAAAACTTTGTTTCACTTATTTATTTCATTTGTAAGTTGAATTTGATTTACAGGAGACAGAATATGTCCCCCCAAAAGTTATGCCTTTGAGAGAGAGAAGAAAGAGGATAACATATGTCTGGGCAAAATCTGAGTCTCTAACATACATCAGTATGTCCTTAACAATATAAACTATTTGTCAGTTTCTATACTCAGGTTTCACTCATAGCCACAGCAATAGACCCTCGTGAGGGAAGAGTTTAAAGCTAGACTAGATAGAAAAAGAAATGGTTAAAGAGCACTTGTTAAATCCAGTGATTTCAGCTGCCCTCCCTTAAGTCATAACTCCTGAGCAAATTTAAGATTGCTATTGCAGTAAAAGGGCAGTTGTGTAAACAGAGCTACATCTTATTGTTTCCAAAAATTAAAAAATATTATCATAATACCTTTTGGTGATTTCAGTATCTGGGGTAGGATAGACTCTACCCTGCCTGTAGAGATACTTAGGAAGCAAAGTAGCATTATTGCTTAACTAATACCTTGATTAACTAATTAAGGCTTGAGACAAAAAAAAAAAAAGAGGGGGAAACTTTTCTTATTATCGTCACTCGATAATTACTAGTATTTTCCATAACCTAGGCAATTCGGTGTCTAAGAAACAAAATCCAGCTGAAACTGAACCTTCAAAAGTTTTCCTTCTACCTTTTTTTTTAAGACCCAGAGCAGGATCTCTGTCATACTAAATAAAGTCCCTCCTGGATGTCTGGAAAAAGTCTTAGAGTCTGGGAGACATTCCAAAATATGTGCAGTGACCATTGCCACAGGCGTGAACTTCTTAATGCATTTTGCAGAAATCTCCACCACGATGAAATTGATTACTGTCTGAAAGGATTTTTTTTCCTTATTTTAAAATAGCAAGCAGTTAGAATATGCTTTTTAATATTTTATTACATCCTTAAGTATCTCATGTGGACTGAGTATGACTGCAGAAAGTTGCTGCTCTGAGTTTGATATACAATGTCTAGTTTAAATGTTTTTTTTTTTAATTGATAGGTTTAGGTGAATGGAAAAAAGAAAGACTCTAGGATTTATGAAGACTACACATCCAAAGTTGTATATTGATTACTAAAACTTGAGTTTCTATCCAGTTCTCCTGCTGCAGATACTGAAATAAGGTCAGAGAATAAATGTGAAGAAATGGCTTTTCAAGGAATAGATGGAAATTGAAAAGAAAATGGAACCTGGAGTTTTGTGAGTCTGTTTTGTAAGGATAGTATTTATGAGGATGGAAGAGGGGGTGGGAGGGCTTGTTGTAATGTTTTTACATAATCAGGATCGAATTGTTCAAGTTGTTTTATGCTATCTATTCATTGCAGTGAAGCAAAAGAGTGAATTTGTAGCTAACAGGCAATAATTTGGGTTTTCTTCACCTAATGCAAATAATTGCAGCAGAACTGTCGTCAGGCTTATTCTAATGTCACATAGAAAAAGTCTGATGAATCAAGAGAAGGGAAAGTGCAGGGAAGATACTGGAATGGTAATAAAGAATGGACAGAAGGGACATCAATAATGAGATTTCTAATTCTTGTTTTCATGGCAGTTTCCATATTCTTGTGAGAAGTTGGAAGGTTGCTTTGTCTCTGGTATGAATCATACCTTAGCCAGACAGCAAACTAAGGCTAGTCACTGTTGCTGGAAGATTTCTTCCTGACAATGATTCATGTGAGCCAATTGTCAGAAGTTTTGAAGTTCTTAAATAAAAGCTGATGTATGTCTTTTACTGTTGTGCAGTCACTGAAAATATTTCATATGATACAAAATAGCTTTGCAGAAAGATTAATCTACTCCTTATCTTTGAACAAGGCTTAGCTCAAAAATCATCTGCCCATTCATGAGCGTCACATTTTCTGAGTATTTCATGTTTCACGTATATGTGTGATGAAATTCTTATTCTTATGGTACACAGGTTACCACAAGAGGTGTGAGATGCTATTTAAGAAGCCCAAATTTTATTTTATATCGTCATGAGAGACTAAAAAGGCAGCAAAAAATTATACATTTAACTTGTGGTCTTAGAAATTATATTTTAACATCACAGACTGATTTTAGTACATAAGAAGGGCAGATCAAATAATTCTAATTTAGGCTAAACACACGATTCCAGAAATAGGAAAGATAAAGGGTGGAAGTCCCCCTAGTCAGATCAGTACTGAAGAGGAGAGAATTTACTTCTTTATACCTCACCTGTGTATCCAACCATCCTTCCATATGAAATGATAATCTTTTAACCTTGGAACAAACCTTAAAGATCGTATAGTCAAACATCTTTTTTGATGGATAGAGGAAATTAAGGCCTAGAAAGGTTAATTAGCTTAGTTGCCCCAGGTCAAATAACCACTTTGAGGAGGAAAATCTGAATTTCAAGCAGTGGATTTGCAGCCTGACAAGTCCAGGGTTCTTTCTTCTCTTCCCACACACTGTCCCCTGCACCTAACTTTTCCCCCTGAACGACAAGAGAGCAGCAGCAGTATCTCCATCATCACCATCATCCAGGCAGGTAAATGTCAACTTTTAGAGGGAGCCCCTTGCCCACAAACCAACTATACTTCAGGCCAACAGAACTAAAAATGACAGGCTAGCCTTGCTTTACTCTATATCTGCCTCAGAAATTGCTTTTTGGAGAAAATGCTTTGACAAGGTGAGTTAAAAGGCATTGTTAGAGGAGGTTACAAGGACGGTGACATTTAGGGTGCTGATAATGTTGTTTCTTGATCTGGTGCTGGTTACATGGGAACATTCAGTTTGTGAAAATTCTGTGAGCTATGCATTTCTGGATACTTCAACAAAAAGTTAAAAATTTTTATAGAACAATTAAAATTCATTGTTAAGGAAAGCATGTTGGCATCAAAGAAATTAAATATCACTGGAAATTATTTACACACATATTTTAAAAAGTTAAAACAAAAATTTCAACAAAAACAGTCATCGTTGTTTGGCATGACCAGAGTTGTTGTTGTAAAGCAAATTTAATTTATTTTTTCAGGTAGAAACTTTTTCTGGATGCTGGATCTTTCCTTCATAATGTGTTAACTGCTAAAAATGTCATTTAAAAACAAAAATCTATTAGATGCTTACTATATCTTCTCACTATTCTAAATTACAGCTAACGCAAAGCTTTTTTGCTCACCTTCATTTGAACTTGTAATTTATGTCTAAATAGTTGGGAAATTGATTTCAAAATTTCATTGTATCCCATTATAATTCCTATGGAGAAAAAGAAAACTTAGAAGTTGTCCTGGTTGGATAAAATATTGTTCTAGTTATTTAACTATTGTCATTAACAAAGCAATGTTTATATACATATACAGACATATATGTGTACACACACACACACACACAACACAAAGAATTGGAATATGATAAATATACTTTACCACTAAAGCTGCACTGGACATAAATGAATGTGTTTGTGATGAGTCAGAAGCATTTCAGGATCTTATAGTACTTTAAATATTGTATACTACAGTTAATATCCTGCGGATATGAAAAATGGCCGGGAACATGCTGGAATGTAAATTTTAAAGTAAATGCATAACAGTGTAGATGTAGAGAGATTGCTGAGTAAATTAGAACTTATGATTTATTGAAAATCAGCCATTCTTTTCAGTAGTATAAAAGAGAAAATGAAAGAATACCTGAAATCAGTACATTTTCAAATTAGTCTTCTTTTCTGTTTTCAGCTTCCCGTGGAGGGCATATTAATCAGAAAAAGGACCAAATAGACAAAAATGCAGAAAGGAGATCTATGGCATAAGGTGCCTGAGTAGTCAGTTCCTGCCTAATAAAGATTCACCTATGTTGAGAGGAATTAAATACTATTAAGAAACTGATACCAATTTCATAAACAATATACAAATATTTTTATGTTTCAAATGTAGCTACTCAGCAGATATCAAGTAACAAGCACATTTAAGATTGATCCTATGTGTCTGGTAACTGGTTAATATGAGTAGACTCTTTTAGTAGTAATTATTTCCAAGCTGATTGGGCAGGGACCATTTCTACCACAGTTTTGAATAGCAGCTTGAATCCTGTTAGCTTTTAGAACATGTTAAATAACAATGCTCTCTGGAAATGTTGTCATCTGGTAACTTTTCTTTGAAGTGCACACTTAAATTCTTGGTTACAGTAGTTTGTTCATTTGTCCCTGTGTCTACATGCACAGATCTCTACGTGCATCAAATAAATCACACTTACTGGAAGATAGAATGATTTCTGAATGTACATGAACCCAAAGGGGAAGACATAGACTTAGGGAAGTTTTCAAGCTCCAGTCTTTATTAAGTATGTGTGTTTTAGATTAAGAAGCAACCCAAAAGTTAAAAATCAGGGACACTTAAGTTTACCAGAGCAGGGAATTCCCTGGCAGTCCAGTGGTTAGGACTTTGGACTTTTCAGTGCCGAGGGCTCAGGTTCAATCCCTGGTCATGGAACTAAGATCCCGCAAGTTGCGCGGCCAAAAATATATATATGTATGTGCGTGTGTGTGTGTGTGTGTATATATATATATATATATATATATATATATATATATATATATATAAATATTATACATATTTTATATATTTTTATATATATATATATATATATATATATATATATATATATATATATATATGATGGATTCTAGAGTCCTTCCAAAGTATTTATTTGCAGAGGTAATTCTTGTACTGTCTGCCACAGAAGTATTTAGAGTATGTAATATGTATTATAAGCACAAATAACTGTATTGGTTTGCTGATTTAGTGACGATTATAAGAGTGTCATATATACAGCTGGGAAAAAAATGTTCACTCTGCTTATCCAAGGAAATTAAAATGAGGCAGTGAGAAAAATTTGAAAGATTAACGAATGAACTAAATAAAACCAAATGGGATGGAATAATAGCTAAAATAATACAACATTTTAAGAAGGATAAAACTGAAAATTTCCCCTTCAAACTGTACATATCTACTAGTTGGGCTTAATAGTTGGTTATCTTTTCTTAATGGAAACTAGGAGTTAATCCTTATGACTGTTTGTGAAACAGAGCCAGGGTGACTGGCTCATCGGAAACCTAACCATAAAACCACTGTGAGAATTGTTACTCCTATGACTTAATTCCAGTTTTGAACAGCATTGGCTCTTATAAATCCTGAAGAGTTATAAAACCTTGAGCCATTTTTTTCTAAAATACCTGATAATTCAATTGGTAATTTGCACTTAATACTACAGAAATGAAGGAAGGGGCAAGAGCCACATCTATACAAAATTGCAGATATAAATATACTTTTCAAGCTCTCTGTCAAAGAAATCAAAGAATCATAGGAGGACCTGAATAAAATCAAGAAATTTAGCCAGTTAGTTGTATAATAAGATTCAGAATTCTAGATCTCATCCAAATATAGTCTCTTAAGTATATTGGGAAATCATTCCAGAATGGCTTCTCCATTCAAAGGCATAATTCCCTTGGAAGATTCATGTATATCTTATGCAATTTGGCCCTAAAAATGTTTTTTAGAGATTTTAGAGTCAACTCCATGATAAAATTTAAAGTAGTTTGATGCCCTTATCAGTGTTTTATCTCAGACATGTTCTCCCATAGCAATGATTATCTGGCGTATTTACCCGGGACATTGATCTGCTTATTCCTGAAAAATCCCAATCTTCTCCCCACCCCAATTCTAAAAAACAAGGCAAAAACCTGGCTTCTTCATTGGTAATGGATGTTTTAGTCATGATCAGCCAAAAGGCTTCAACTCATCAGATTACATGTGAAGCCGCAAATTTATCTTGTTGGTCTCCAAGTTCAAAAGGTTAAAATGACTCATAGACACGCTAAGCCAAATTAGAGAAAAATTATTAATTCCTGTCAAATGTTTCTTTCTTATAAATGGGGTTTAACTCCTTGGGCAAATGTAACATCCTTTTCACTTCTATGATCACCAAAGTTTCTTTAGAGAAGAAATAAGGGAAACAATATATATATATGTACACACACACATATTTGTGTGTATTTTTCTTTTTTTTAATCTCACGCTCCAACCACACAAAGCAGTTATTGAATATGTCTGTGAACTTGGTTTATGCTCAGATTTCAAGTCCAAAGTAAGTCAAATTTTTCACTTAAATATTTTCCCTCTGTAATTAGATATGTACCTAGATATTTTCCATAACAATGGATTCTTAACATGACATTAAAATTTCATTTCACTATTAGAAAATCATAGTTTATTGTTTTTTTCACCATATCCTTTTCAAACTTCACAAGAATATTACTTTATTAATTGAGGTGACACATCTATGATTATTTGTTCCAATGGAAATGGAATCCTTCCTAGAAAAAAAGAAATGTTCTGATTAGAATTACAGCCTACAAGCAGTGTCACCCATACAGTGATACTTATAGACATTCTGACTTTACTTGTCTTCTTACACCCATCCTTATAACATCACCACTATTCCCTGAAATGTGGAGAGGCAGAAACTTCTTTCTAAGCTTGAGTGCTTTCTCTGACTCTCTATTTGCTGCTGCCACCCTTTCTTACAGGAGCAGCAGTGCTAAGGGGCTACTTTCAGAAGTCCAAATCCAATACGGTGGTTGGGAAGCTATGTGTTAGGTGTGGTTAGGGCCTGTCAACCAACTATGCTCAGTCCTTTACCCTCTGAGACATTTGAAAGCTCCTGGTGGCTCTTTTGGTGTAGAAGTGAGTGAAGCTTCAATAGGACAAAACTTTAAATGTGCTGGAGGCCTCTTTTCCTTTAGAGATGTGTTGCCTTGTTGAATTTTGGCTTCACACTTTATTTTCTTCTTCTCACTGCCTCTGATTACATCACTTGTTTATTTTGTTTTCATTCTTTCTTTTTTCTTCTCCTTCTCCTGACTAATTTTGTCTCTGAAAATTCAACTCATTTTAGAATATACTATATGTCAGGCAATGTTCTATTTTCCCTGTGCTTTTATCCCCACAACCTAACAACCAAACTTTATTCTGTAGTTGACTTCCCCTTGGAAAAAAGGAGACAAATCATATATATATATATATATATATATATATATATATATATATATATATATACATACATACATACATACATGATTTCAGAATATTTTAGATAATTGGGTAGGGAAAATTTCTAGAGTATTTTTAATATTACTGAAAGAGACTATGGACTATAATGATAACATCTGGTCATCTGCTAATTGAAATGGTTCCTGCATGTTTGAAGGCATCAGAGGTATCCTTTAACTTGTAAAATTTCTTTTTATTCTATAGACATAATCACCGTGGCATATCATTACAGAGAGATACTGTGGTCAGCAATGATGTAAGAGAGTAAAAGGAGGACAGTAGCGTATTGAGTCAGCCTCTTACTTAAGAGAAGCAATTACTAAGAAAATAGCTGTGTAGCTGAATCATAATTAAATATTGAAACTGATAGAAACTAATTAATTGGATGGTTTGGGTTTGGATTAAGTGCATGAAGAAATTTTTTTTTAACGTGAGAGATCTATGCATTTTGTTACTCTAGTAAGATTAAAATTAATCTGAGTACGTGTAAAGAGGACTGGGCGATTAATGCAACTTGTGGGTTCATTGTCACAAGCTAAAGAAGATAAATTTTGACAAATTTTTGTTGGAAAAACCTGATTTGCACCTAATGTGAAGCTATTTATAATCTTTATATATCCCACTTAATGTGACTGTTCATATATTTTACTGTGGAAACACTTATGTGTGGGTTTTGCTGCATATGATATATATATATACAATATTACCTTTGTAAATTCTGAAAAAATCTGAATTCTGAAACATATGTGGTTCCAAGAACTTCAGATACGGAATTATGAACTTTTGTATAATTATCAACTATTGGGAGGAGAACTGGAAGGGGAATTGTGAGTGAGCTAAAAACTCCTCTTTAATAGGCAGAGTCAGTAGCTCGGGTGTAAAATGGTTAAATCAAGAAATAAAAGTATATGCTTATTATATAGGGTTATGGACCAGATGATTTAGATAGAAATTCAAAGAAATTTCCCTTTGAAGTGGAGAGGGATGGAGTGGGAGACTTGCTTCTCATCACATGCTCTCCAGAACTTTTTGAACTGTTAGCACATGCATGTATTATCTAGGTTTAAACAAATCAAATTAATTATTACAACAAACTTGCTCTGACAACCCTCAGAATGGGAGAAAATATTTGCAAACGAAGCAACTGACAAAGGATTAATCTCCAAAATATACAAGCAGCTCATGCAGCTCAATATCAACAAAACAAACAACCCAATCCAAAAATGGGCAGAAGACCTAAATAGACATTTCTCCAAAGAAGATATACAGATTGCCAACAAACACATGAAAGGATGCTCAACATCACTCATCATTAGAGAAATGCAAATCAAAGCTACAATGAGGTATCACCTCACACCGGTCAGAACGGCCATCATCAAAAAATCTACAAACAATAAATGCTGAAGAGGGTGTGGAGAAAAGGGAACCCTCCTACACTGTTGGTGGGAATGTAAATTGATACAGCCACTACAGAGAACAGTATGGAGGTGTCTTAAAAAACTAAAAATAGAACTACCATATGACCCAGCAATCCCACTACTGGGTATATACCCTGAGATAACCATAAATCAAAAAGAGTCTTGTACCACAATGTTCATTGCAGCACTATTTACAATAGCCAGGACATGGAAGCAACCTAAGTGTCCGTTGACAGATGAACAGATAAAGAAGATGTGGCACATATATACAATAGAATATTACTCAGCCATAAAAAGAAACGAAATTGAGTTATTTGTAGTGAGGTGGATGGACCTAGAATCTGTCATAGAGAGTGAAGTAAGTCAGAAAGAGAAAAACAAATACCATATGCTAACACATATATATGGAATCTAAAAAAATATATGGTTCTGAAGAACCTAGGGGCAGGACAGGAATAAAGACACAGATGTAGAGAATGGACTTAAGGGCACGGGGAGGGGGAAGGGTAAGCTGGGATGAAGTGAGAGAGTGGCATGGACATATATACACTACCAAATGTAAAATAGCTAGCTAGTGGGAAGCAGCCGCATAGCACAGGGAGATCAGCTCTGTGTTTTGTGTCCACCTAGAGGGGTGGGATAGGGAGGGTGGGAGGGAGATGCAAGAGGGAGGGGATATGGGGATATAAGTATACGTATAGCTGATTCACTTTGTTATACAGCAGAAACTAACACAACAGTGTAAAGAAATTACACTCCAATAAACATGTTAAAAAAATAGAAACTTGCTCTGAGTTTGCACAATGTGCTAGGCACTATATTTGAAAATGTAAAAATTAAAACCTTCAAGAATTGTAATATGCAAAATAGACTATAAACAATGAAGCATAATACAAAAAAGTAAGTGATAATCTAACTATACAGAGAAGAGAGCGACTACTGTTTCTAGAACTAAGAGAGAGTGTAAATAGATGTAAGGGACTGTGTGCATCTATGTGTGTATGAAGGTGATGAGCCTGGTGAACTGTGGGTGAAGGCAGAGGGAAGTCAGGCAGAGAAGTCGTCACAGTGACGACTTGTTAGAACCCAAAGGTCTCAATGCAAGAGAGGTAAGAGGGAGATGGAAATGGGGGAGAAGATGTGGGAAAGTTTATAATGGAGAGCACTTTTCCATGCCTTCCCTGTAGCCAGGGAAAACCAACCTGCAGCTCCTTGATTTAGACCTGTCTTCCCTGGCAAAGAGGAAGTTGTTCAGATAGTTTGTTGTTGTTGTTGTTTTCCTGGGGGGTGAAGGTGGGGGGGAGAAAGGTGCATTTTACGTAGGAAACCTATGTCTTAATTTTACTCTCAAAATAGAAAACCCTGAGACATAAGCAGGAAAATTTTTCAAGAAACTCAGTATAAAGTCAACTTTTTCTAGATTGCAAATTAAATGTATGACGGAAGTGAATACATCCTGGCTCATCTGACCAGGATCCTAAAGTAGGCGAACTAACTAAATCTCCCAGGTGGTCTTTAACGACAGCCCTAAACCCAGAATTCATTGCACTAATCCAGCTTAAATATTTTAAGGGCGTGAACAAATATGATGAGGTCATTGATGAGAAAGGGTTGTTTGCTTCCATACCCATCTTGGCAGCTGTAGCAGCTGTGGTATCTCTTCAAACACCCAGATTATAGGTTAAACCCTCAAGTTGAGCCATTGAGTTTTAGAACTAGGTAGAAGTTTCTTGAAATATCAGGCTTTTGATGCAGCAGAAACAATGGCATGGGAGCTGTACGCAAAATGATTACAGTGGGGAGTGATCAGATACATTGTGAATAAATACAATATACAAAAACTTAATTTAAAAATGGAGAATGAGGACAACTCTCCAAAGAGAGCTCAACAAAAAATGCTTCAAGTCCATGTAGAGTTAAGAGTGCACATGGGAGTGGCAGTGAGGCCTCTGACAGGTGGCAGGGGAAGTAAGTTGACAGATGAGCTTTACATTTCTTGAAACTTTGTCTTTATCTCAGAGTTCACAGAGGCGGATGGGAAGGCAACAGATGTCAGAAACAGCAGTGCTTCTCAGGGAAGATTAAATAGTAGAGGAAATGCAGATCACATTACCAAATAAGATGAGAAAGGAAAGCAGTGTGTCTAAACGGCACTGGATGGAATGACCAGGTGGAATGTGAAACAGAATTTTGATGAGATATCATATTATAGAAGTAAACATCAATCTATCACAATGTAGCTGGTTGGGATTCCATTAATTGATGACAATTATGGGTGCTTCCTTTATTTGTTAATAAAATAGCTCCATAGAGGATAAGAAAATTAAATTATTTATTATTTTTTTTAATTGAAGTATAGTTGATTTACAGTGTGTTAGTTTCTGGTGTATAGCAAAGTGATTCAGTTTTATATATATACATATTTTTTCATATTCTTTTCCATTATGGTTTATTACAGGATATTGAATGTATTGATAGTTCCCTGTGCTATACAGTAGGACCTTGTTGTTTATCTATTTTGTATATAGTAGTTTGTATCTGCTAATCCCAAACTCCTATTTTATTCTTCCCCCACCCTCTTTCCCCTTTGATACCCCCCATACCATAGAAAAGTTTGTTTTCTATGTCTGTAAGTCTGTTTCTGTTTTGTAAATAAGTTCATTTCTCTCATATTTAGATTCCACATGTAAGTGATATCATATATTTGTCTTTCTCTTTCTGACTTACTTCACTTAGTATGATAATCTCTAGGTCCATCCATGTTGCTGCAAATGGCATTAAGGAAAATAAAATTTTCAATTTTTAGATATATGTATATTGCTCCATTTCAGAATTGGTGGAAATTGAAAGTGTTTTTGCAATTTGTTGGAAAGAACTAGGGTTTAGGAAGATTTGGGGTTGAGAGCTGATTGGATCACATGTTACTTTTCGTTCATTTTTTTCCCCTCATTTCACTTCCCTTCTCTTCCTTTATTTCTTCATCTTTTCTCCTTATTGCGACATGTGGAAGTGGGAACTCCCATGTGGGAACTCACAAGCGGTATTCGAAGAAAGAAA
Source organism: Balaenoptera ricei (assembly GCF_028023285.1). Taxonomy (NCBI): domain Eukaryota; kingdom Metazoa; phylum Chordata; class Mammalia; order Artiodactyla; family Balaenopteridae; genus Balaenoptera; species Balaenoptera ricei. The sequence goes on from NC_082639.1 coordinate 134,260,521, forward strand.
ATTTATTACTAAGGATATTGCCCAGGTTATTCTTATATGAGTATATATTCACTAAGAAAACATTTATATAAGAAATGTAATCAATTAGATTTCTGATCCACATATTAAAGATCTTTTCAACTGAAAGAACTTGAGGCTGGAATTTGAAAGACCTGACCCCTAGTTCTAGCTTACTCCTAGTTAGCACTGTGACTTCAGGCAAGTCATATGCCCTCTTTGGCTGTCAGTTTCTTCAGCTGTAGAGAGAAACCTGAGATAATGTCAGTAATGAATGTTCTTGGTGGATCAAATACCAGAGTCTAAGTGGTGATTCTAGTTAAAGCAAATGGCATTCACTGTAATAACAGCAAGGGAAAGGGTGGCTCCAAGGGCAGAAAATTAGCTTGATAAAGGAGTTCCTACATTTTTTATCCATTCATTCTACTAATGCTAATCAAACATTACTGTGATTTTCTATGCCAGGAAATGTTTTTCTTCCAGATATCCACATTGCTTATTCTCTTGCCTCCTTTAGGTCTTCACTTAATGGTTCTCTTCTCATGAGACTTTCCTTCTTCCCTATTTAAAATTGTGCACACACATGAATACGCACACCACACACACACACACACACACACACACACACACACACCCTTTCTGTGGAATTCCCTATTCCCCATTTTAAGCTTTATTTTTCTCCATAGCACTCCTCATTTTCTAATATTCTAAAAAATTGCACTTGTTTATTTTATTATTTATATCTCCCACTAGAAAGTAAGATGAAGGCAAGGAATCTGTCTGTTTTGTTCAATGCTGTGTATTTAACACATAAAATAGAGCTTATCACATATTCGGCCCTCATTAAAGTCAAATTCTTGATCATCAAGTGGCTGAGGGACTCTAGACTGGTTGTGAGTATATTGCTGAAGTGGGAATGGATGGGGAGACTAGGAAGGTCAGAGGTTGCAATGGATCCATGACTGTAATTTTCAGGTGTTTTTAGCAATAAGATCTTTGCTTCAGATGGAAACTTATGTAGAGCCTCTTATAAAAAGAGTAAGCACAGACCTAGTCTGAGTGAAGCAGGTGAAAGGAATATGGCTCAGCCTGCATTTCTCCTGCATCCTCAAGGTGGTCCCTGAAGAGACTCTGTACAGATTTTCTCAAATTTACCTAAGCTCAAAAATCACTTGGGTTACTTGTTAAAAATAGGAAGGAATGAGAGTATAGCAGGAAGTTGATAAAGGGGCAGAGGTTTATATCAAGTAGGTGACAGTTGGTAACAGAGAAGGGCAAGAATTTAAGAGGCTGAGCAGAGAGATAGGTTAGCAAAAGGGCAGTGGGGTCTAGTGAGTAAAGTAATTTTAATGGTGGTCAGTCACTTATACTTGTCTCCCACATGAGAAGAAAAAATTGGATCTTGGTTTGGGTTGAGAATCAGATATGTTTAAAAAGAGAAAAACAAAGCCATACTTAGGGGTTTGTTTTGTTGAATTTTATTATTGACAATGACGCCAAGGAACCAACATACAACCACTTGAACTAAATAGAACATGAACAGAGAGTTCTAAACATTCAATCATGTGATGGAAAGAAAATTCCATTGGTCAGAAATCTCATAGGAGACATAACTCACTCATTCATTAAACTAGTACACAAACAAAATCCAGAAAAAGATGTAGTCATACTCCTTGTTTTTTCATATTAAGTATAAATTTCTTTTTCTATCAGCAGATCATAATCAGATTATCTAAGTTGTGCAACCTCTCCAGACACATCTGCAGATCCCATTGTATACCCATTCTTTTGTGAAAATTCCCATATATCCTTTAACTTTTCACCCATCAATTCTTACAGTTCTTTGCATTCATCGAAATCAAAATTTCTTCTGAGAATATCACATCCTCAAAACTATATCAAATAGAGAATTCTCTTTTTCCCATTACCCTAGCTCCTCTTGGATGTCTCAGACTCCTCAGCATCAAAATATGCAAAATGGAACTCATGGCCCCACTGAACCCATGAGTTATCTCCATCTATTATTTCCTATCTAGTGAACATCACCTCCATGTCCAATCTATTACTTAAGCCCTGTTAGTCTTCTAAATAGTTTTCAAATATATATGTACTTCCTCTACTCTCCAACTTTAGCCCAAGCTACTGTTGTCTTCTTCCTTGACTCTTGTAACAGCTTCCTACCTGTTCTACTGTGTACTTCTCGTAGACATTCTCTAAATTCTTGGGAGTCTGCTCAAGGTGTCGCTCCATCAGTCACTTCTTTGCTGTTTTCACTGCCATTATCTCATTCCATCACCTTTTTATCTGGGCCATTGGAGCATCTAGCATCCCAGTTGCTGTCCCAACTTTTAGTCTCTGCCTTCTTCTATTTACAGTATATTCTGATACCAGTTTAATCTTCATAGAGCATACGTATTTCCCAACTGCCCTGTTGCTTGTTGAATTAGATCCAGACCTACTAGTTTAGCATTCTCTTCACCAGATATACCCTTTTCTTATACTTGTGCCTATCAAAATCCTGCCCACCCTTTGAGACTCTTGAAGCTTTTCCTGACCTCCCTTAAGCCTGATGAGACAAGTCTGTCCTTTGAACTCACATAGACCTGATGTCCTCTCTTACTATAGATTACAGACTTCCCTGAGAGCAGAGTTCCACATTTATATCCCCAGACAACCTTGCACTGTCCCTTGCGTATGGTAAATACTCAATACATTTAATTAATTTTAGTACATTTTATTTGAATAGCTTTTAGACCTTGAGTCTCAGAAAAGAACTAAATTACTTTATTCATTTTAGTATTCTAGAGTTCCATAATAATCAAATGGAAACCACCCTGCATATGAAAGCATAGCTTCACTCTGTTTCATTTCAAAGTGAGCCAGGTCCTTTTACCAACAGAGAGGAAAAAAGGGGATTAAGCTGAAATTAATGTTTTAATGAAGATGAGGCAGATGGTAAATTGACCCGAGGGAAGCAAAAAAAAAAAAAAAAAAAAAAATCAACTTGCCACATGTTAGCAACAGAGACTCTTCATGATTGATGTTCAGTGACTTGGAAATTCTCTTCAGGGCAAACTGCATTTTCACTGCTTACTCACATACATTCTGAGGCATAGATTAATTTCAAAACAGGAACTTAAAGCTATAAGGAACCTCAGACATCAGCTTAGTTTGTGGTTTTCAAACTTTTCTCTCTCCTTTTTGTTTTTAAGCATTGGAACCCTTTATTCAATCAAAATCTTCTGTGAAATCCCATTATATGAAATAAATAAAAATAGAGTTGTTTTGGTTAAAGTAGGGTGGGAGACCAGGATCCAGCCCTCTTGCCTCAGGGCTCTCCAACTTCCATGGTGGCCCCCGAAGCACATCCAGAGAAGCCACAGAATACTGGTGATCTAAGTTTGAAAACGAAGGATCTGGTCTCCCCTTTCATTCCTTACCTGAGGAAACAGGTTCAGAGAGATTACATGACATGCCCAGAATTACAGTATTGGGCTATGGTAGAGCCAGGACTAGAACTTGGTTTCTTGCCATCCAATCCAATATTCTCCTCCCATTTCACCATGCTATTTTCTTTAGTGGCACATACCTCCTTCTAGTTATCTCAGTTTAGTCTTTATTTTTCCCAGTGGCAGCACATTTGAACAAAGAGCTTTGGAGTTCTTCTTTGAGTGCTTTGATAACTTCTGCTCAACACCTTAACTAGCAACTATTACCAAATGGCCAAGTACCATATTTTTATATAAAGATGCATTAAGTCGGTAGCATGTTGACAGGCAATTCTAAGAACTCTGTTTCATCCCAGTATTCAGGGGAACTTGGGATAATAAAGGTAAATAAGGGTAAAGGGCTAATAATTCAATTTTTAGGCCAGAATAGACAGGATTAAAAAGAGGGGAAATATACAGGACTTTTTAAATAGGAAGACCAACTGGAACTTAGAAAAAGTTTTATTAACTCCACATTTCCCCAAATGAAAAATACTTCATTTTTTAAAAATTTGGTTTTATTGTTGTAAGAACATCTTACATGAGATCTACCCTTTTAATAAATTTTAAGTGTACAACAGAATTGTAAACTATAGGCACACTGTTGTACAGCAGATCTCTATAACTTATTTATCCTGCATAATTGAAACTTTATGCCTGTTTGTTAGCGATTTCCCATTTCCCCCACCCCTAGCCCCTGGCAACTACCATTCTACTCTCTCATTCTATGAGTTTGACTATTTTACATACTTCATAAAGTTGATCCAGCAATCCCAATTCTGGGTATTATCCAAAAGAACTGAAGTCAAGATTTCAAAGAGATATTATCATCCTGATGATAGCTATTCACAATAGCCAAAATGTGGAAACAACCTAAATGTTCATCAATAGATGAATGGATAAAGAAAATGTTGTGTATATGTATACAATAGAATATTATTCAGCCTTAAAAAAGAAGGAAATCCTGCAATATGCAGCAACATGGATAAACCCTGAAGACATTATGCTAATTGAAATAAGCCAGATACAGAAGGACAGATACCACATGATTCCACTTATGTGAGGTTTCTAAAATGGTCAAAATACTTTATTTTAAGAACTTTTTTTTGAAAAAGTTCAAGAATAGAAAGTTTTAAATAATTCAACATCTCACCATCTAGGATAAAAACCACTATTAACCCTTCCTTTAGACACCTCTCTTTTGAATATAAATGCATGAATTTATAGAATTTAATATAAATATAATTATACTATCATGCTATTCTATAACCTGCTTCTCTCAGCCAAGAAAAATCTAGGTGCTCTTTCCAATGAATATAGATATGTCATTTTATTTCATAGTCACACAGTGTTCTTTTGTATGGATTTATCAACCATACTCTGCTCACTTTTAAACTGTAATGATAACAGTACCTACTTTATAATATTGTTGGAAGGATTAAATTACTAAATATATGGTAAAATGCTTAGAACACTAAGCACTTGACAACTGTTAGCTGTTATTAATATGTACCGTAATTTTTTAGCTAGTCCCCAGTTGATGGACAACTCAGCTTTTCAACAGTAACAAAGCAAATAACATTTCATATATGTCCACTTGTGCAAGTACTTTTTAGGCTCTATTCCTAAAACAGAAAATGGAGTTACTGGGTCAAAGGACAGATACATTTAAAATTTTGGTCTTTTCACATCTCCCCTCTTCTAAGAGACTGTACCAATTAATATTCCAACCAAGAGTGTTTAAAATATCTATCTCAGTATAGGATATTATCAGTCTGATGTGCAAATATTTACACACATGTAGTTTTAATGTGCATTTCTTTGATCATTAGTGAGGTTTGGTGTCATGTTTTTTTGACCATTTGTCTTTCGTCATCTGAGAACTGCTAAAACTATCCTTGATCACTTTTCTGTTAGTGTTGTGTTTTTTTTTAAACAGATTTTTTGAAGCTCTCTGAATATTAATTTTTAGTCGTATATGTTCCCAGTACCTTTTCTCAAATTGTCATCTGTTTTTCAGTTTTGTCCATTATTTTGCCATGAAGAAGTATCTCATATCCATAAGACATTTTACAGCTTCAGGTTTTGCGTCACATATCAAAAGTTGGGTTTTTTTTGTTTTTGTTTTTAACTCCAATCTTACCAGAATTATCACTTAAACTGTGCTATTGGACTTTGAGTTCGACCCATCTAAAAATTTTTTGGGGGGAGTGGGGAACGGAGGCCAGTTCTTCTGAAGTCATTTATCCAACAGTCTGATTTGTACACAGATGTAGAGAACAAATGTATGGATACCAAGGGGGAAAGGGGTGGGGTGGGAGGAATTGGGAGATTGGGATTGACACATATACACTATTGATACTGTGTATAAAATAGACAACTGATGGGACCATACTGGATAGCAGTGGTCCCCAACCTTTTTGGCACCAGGGACTGATTTTGTGGAAGACAATTTTTCCATGGAAGTGGGGGGATGGTTCAGGCGGTAATGTGAGCAATGGGGAGCGATGGGGAGCAGCAGATGAAGCTTCACTTGCTCACCCACCGCTCACCTCCTGCTGTGCGGCCTGGTTCCTAATAGGCCACGGACTTGGTATCGGTCTGAGGCCTGGGGGTTGGGGACCCCTGCTGTATAGCACAGGGAACTCTGCTTAATGCACTGTGGTATCCTAAATGGGAGGGAAATCCAAAAGGGAGGGGATATATGTATATGTATGGCTGATTCATTTTGCTGTGCAAAAGAAGCTAACACAACACTGTGAACAACTATACTCCAATAAAAATTAATTTAAAAAAAAATACCCAGAAGTCTGATTTGTAATGCCACCTTTATCACAAAGTAAATTCTCATATATTTCACTCTTTCTATGCTCTTTTCTATTCAACTCATCTGCCAGTGGACTTTTACAACAGGCATGTGATGTTTATCATTGTAATTTTTATATTAAATTAAAATTTTAATATTTGAAGGGTATATGACTTCTGATTACATTTTTTATTTTTTAGAAATCTCCTGTTTATTCAACTGTTTATTCTGCCAAATGAAATTTAGAATCATTTTTTCAAGTTACCTCTTGCAAAATTATATTGAAAAATTTCTCTAAGATTACATTATAGGTATTTAATTTTAAGAGAATTTACAACTTTAAATATTAGAGTTTCCTATTCAAGATCTGTTTCTCATTTTATTTTAGCTTTGTCCCTCAGCATAATTTTATAAATTTATTCATAACGCACTGCACATTTCCTGTTAAACTTATTCCTGGGTATTTTCTAGTGAATACCCTACATTTATTTAATGATTGATTTGGAGTACCATCTGACAAAGAGAGTTTGCAGTGTGAATAAAAATTTTTTAAAAATTTCCATCACACTTTTAATGTTTGAAAATCCTGTGTTGTAGGATAAAGCAAAGAAGTAAATTTGTTAATGCTGTTAGAAACAACATTATTCAGTGAATAAAATTATAAACATAAAAAAAAATTTCCATCAACAGTTGTCACCAAAAACCTCTCCTTTTGCCATTTTCCAATATGGAGCACAGTTTTCCAAAGGAGCTCAAACTGTATTTCAGAATCCTTTAAACAATAGGTCATTTCTGAATAACATGTCTCACCTACATGCAGTTTCCATTAAAAAAAAAAAACCAAAACTTATTTGGCGAAGATTTTACTATAAATTATTCAAAGAGTTATGTTTTCATTATTTTTCTAGTCTTACCTAAAGAAGAAACACAACTGGAAAGTCCTTGAGTTTGCAAACTCACTAGGATTAAAAAATACATACTCTAAATTCAGCCAAACAGCCATTATGCTTAATTCCCATTCATCTAGCAAACAATTATTGAGACCTATTATGTTCAAAGTTAGAAGCAGAAAACTTTCCCTACTCTACAGAGACTCATTGTCTAGTAGGAAAGACAGAGATGAAACAAATAATTGAAATACATATTCTGAACGATTAAATCTGATAAAATCAATAAGAGCTCAAAATCAAATGACAATTAAATACCTAATGAATAATGTATATGCATGTGTGTGCGCACACACGTGCATTAGTAGCACTTATTTGTAGTGAATAGCGCACTCAGGCAGAAATATGCCTGGCTAAGGAAGGTTTCTGTAAGGTGTAACTGTTATCTCTTTTTCCCACTCTGCATACAAAAATGTTGTCAATAATAATCAGGTTAGGCATACCCTATTTATAAGTCCTAACTCTAGCAATAACTTTTTGAATTTTAAAACTCAAGTGTTTAATAAAAAGATGTGGGGAGAATGATCGAGTTCATGGTACAGAATAAGAACTATATCCTTTTTTTCGGCTGCACTGGGTCTTGGTTGCTGTGCGTGGGCTTTCTCTAATTGCGGTGAGCCGGGGCTACTCTTTGTTGCGGTGCATGGGCTTCTCATTGCGGTGGCTTCTCTTGTTGCAGAGCACAGGCTCTAGGCAAGCGGGCTTCAGTAGTTGTGGCACAGGGCACTAGAGCACGTGGGCTTCAGTAGTTGTGGCACGCAGGCTCAGTAGTTGTGGCTCATGGGCTTAGTTGCTCCATGGCATGTGGGATCTTCCGGACCAAGGATCGAACCCACGTCCCCTGCATTGGCAGGCGGATTCTTAACCACTGCACCACCAGGGAAGTCCCAGAACTGTATCCTTCTTATTACATAGATATGTAGGTATATTACAATAAAGTAGAGTATAATAAAATATACCGACTCAGGCATGCATGTTGGGGTTCTTACAGGTAAACTTCCTGCTTCTCCTCACTAAGAAACTGGTTAGGAGAATGCTTCTTTCATTGTCTAAGTTGTGCTGATTCTTCTCTGTATGCGCCAGTGTTCTCATCCTGTGCTGATCTGTGCTAGGACATCACATTCTTGTATAAGTTCATTATCTATGTACAGAAAACGCTCATCCTTTGCTTTTGCACTTGTTCAAAAATCCATCTCCAGTGTTACTAGAGTTCTGTTTTGTTCTTTACTTCCTTCACTGGGGGAGTCAAAACTATGAGCCTGCTTAACCTGTCATGCTGGTGATGGCTCTGCCATGTTGTGATGTTTCTTGGTCAGCCTCTCTTCTGAGAACACTGTGTATGCTGAGCTCTGCCCCCTGTGAGAATGAGCTAGATTTTTTAGTTTATGGGAACAAAGCACTTGTTTGGCATCCAAGCTAAAAAACTGCCTTTTCTCCATTGGACAAAATTGTGCATGGGATAACACGCCTATGGAATTCCATTGAATTATAGTCCTGCCTTCCTCATCACGGCAGAAGCTCATTACTGTTTAACCCAGTTGATCTTTGAGAATTCGACTAAAGCTATGTCTTCCCCTCCTCCCCACAATATGTGTGCATATACAAAAGTTTGCATATTGTTTCAGGCAATTGATTGCTTTGCCAGGAACCCCCAGCCCTCTGGTGCTCTCTTGACTCCAGGAAAGAACGCTTTGTTAAACCACTTCACACCTACTATCATATAGGACACATGCTATTTGAAAAGTAGGAAAAATATACATACTAATATAATGTTTTAATAAAGTTAAAATGTTCTTTTAAGTGAATGTTATTTTCTTATGTTCAGTTTCTTCTTTTTTTTTTTTTTTTTTTACAGCTTGAAGGTTAAATGTCCATGGGAATATCTCTCCTAGACATGTCTGTAATATTTCCTCTACTTCTTCATTCTCTCTTTAACCCACTTCAATCCAGTTCAAGAAGGTTCTGTTCCCACCCTCCCCCAAAACAGCACTTCTCATGGTTATCAATTTCCTATATCTTGACACATGTAATGGTTACTTTTCTATCCACATCTTACATATTTCTTAGAAAGACTAAATATAATTCACTTCCCCCTCCATCTTAGAACACGTTCTCCTCTTTTCCTGATTTTTCTTACTAGCTATTTAATATCTTTTAACTGGTTCTTTCTCCTCTCTTCCACCTCTAAATGTTGGAGTGGCCTGGGCCCTGTCCTCTTCTCTGTCTACACACACACTCTAGCTGAACTCATCTAGTTTTTTGGCTTTAAATACCATCTGTATGCCCTATTTTTATGACTACCATAATTACATCTCTAACTCTGAACTCCAAATTTGGATATCTACCTACCTTCTGGACATATATAGTTGAATGTCTAATCAGCATTTTAAATTTAACTTTCCAAGACAGGACTCAACTTACATGTCCCATAGTCCTCTTTATCTTAGCAACAGGAAAACATACATGTCCACCTTTGATTCCTTTTTTTTTCTCACCACCCTCCTTACACCTAATTCAGCTGCCCTGATGGTCATTCTAATACCTGGATTTTCCTTCTTGCCCCTTTATTTTTCTTTTCTTTTTTTTTAATTTTTAATTTTCATTTTATTTAATTTTTTATACAGCACGTTCTTATTAGTCATCCATTTTATACATATCAGTGTATACATGTCAATCCCAATCTCCCAGTTCATCCCACCACCACCACCACCGCCCACCGCTTTCCCTCCTTGGTGTCCATACGTTTGTTCTCTACATCTGTGTCTCAGTTTCTGCCCTGCAAACCGTTTCATCTGTACCATTTTTCTAGATTCCACATATATGCATTAATATACGATATTTCTTTTTCTCTTTCTGACTTCGTTCACTCTGTATGACAGTCTCTAGATGCATCCACGTCTCTACAAATGACCCAATCTCGTTCCTTTTTATGGCTGAGTAATATTCCATTGTATATATGTACCATGCCTTCTTTATCCATTAGTCTGTCGATGGGCATTTAGGATGCTTCCATGACCTGGCTATTGTAAATAGTGTTGCAATGAACCTGGCTATTGTAAATAGTGCTGCAATGAACACTTGTGTGCATGTGTCTTTTTGAATTATGGTTTTCTCTGGGTATATGCCCAGTAGTGGGATTGCTGGGTCATATGGTAGTTCTATTTTTAGTTTTTTAAGGAAGCTCCATACTGTTCTCCATAGTGGGCTGTATCAATTTACATTCCCACCAGCAGTGCAAGAGGGTTCCCTTTTCTCCACACCCTCTCCAGCATTTGTTGTTTGTAGATTTTCTGATGATGCCCATTCTAACTGGTGTGAGGTGATACCTCATTGCAGTTTTGATTTGCATTTCTCTAATAATTACTGATGTTGAGCACCTTTACATGTGCCTCCTGGCCACATGTATGTCTTCTTTGTAGAAATGTCTATTTAGGTCTTCTGCCTATTTTTGGATTACGTTGTGTGTTTTTTAACATTGAGCTGCATGAGCTGTTTATATATTTTGGAGATTAATCCTTTGTCTCTTGATTCATTTGCAAATATTTTCTCCCATTTTGAGGGTTGTCTTTTCGTCTTGTTTATGGTTTCCTTTGCTGTGCAAAAGCTTTTAAGTTTCATTAGGTCCCATTTGTTTATTTTTGTTTTTATTTCCATTACTCTAGGAGATGGCTCAAAAAAGATCTTGCTATGATTTATGTCAGAGTGTTCTTCCTATGTTTTCCTCGAAGAGTTTTATAGTGTCCAGTCTTACATTTAGGTCTCGAATCCATTTTGAGTTTATTTTTGTGTATGGTGTTAGGGAGTGTTCTAATTTCATTCTTTTACATATAGCTGTCCAGTTTCCCAGCACCACTTATTGAAGAGACTGTCTTTTCACCATTGTATAGCCTCGCCTCCTTTGTCATAGATTAGTTGACCATAGGTGCGTGGGTTTATCTCTGGGCTTTATGTCCTGTTCCATTGATCTATATTTCTGTTTTTGTGCCAGTACCATACTGCCTTGACTACTGTAGCTTTGTAGTATAGTCTGAAGTCAGAGAGTCTGATTCCTCCAGCTCTGTTTTTTCCCTCAAGACTGCTTTTGCTATTCGGGGTCTTTTGTGTCTCCATACAAATTTTAAGATTTTTTTATTCTAGTTCCTTAAAAAATGCCATTGGTAATTTGATAGGGATTGCATTATATCTGTAGATTGCTTTAGGTAGTATCGTCATTTTCACAATACTGATTCTTCCAATCCAAGAACATGGTATATCTCTCCATCTGTTGGTATCATCTTTAATTTCTTTCATCAGTGTCTTATAGTTTTCTGCATACAGGTCTTTTGTCTCCCTAGGTAGGTTTATTCCTAGGTATTTTATTCTTTTTGTTGCAATGGTAAATGGGAGTGTTTCCTTAATTTCTCTTTCAGATTTTTCATCATTAGTGTATAGGAATGCAAGAGATTTCTGCATTAATTTTGTATCCTGCAACTTTACCAAATTCATTGATTAACTCTAGTAGTTTTCTGGTGGCATCTTTACAATTCTCTATGTATAGTATCATGTCATCTGCAAACAGTGACACTTTTACTTCTTCGTTTCCAATTTGTGTTCCTTTTATTTCTTTTTCTTCTGATTGCCGTGGCTAGGACTTCCAAAACTATGTTGAATAATAGTGGTGAGAGTGGACATCCTTGTCTTGTTCCTGATCTTAGAGGAAATGCTTTCAGTTTTTCACCATTGAGAATGATGTTTGCTGTGGGTTTGTCGTATATGCCTTTATTATGTTGAAGTAGGTTCCCTCTATGCCCACTCTCTGGAGAGTATATATATATACTATATATACTAGTATATATATATATATATATATCTCATAAATGGGTGTTGAATTTCGTCAAAAGCTTTTTCTTCATCTATTGAGATGATCATGGTTTTTATTCTTCAATTTGTTAATATGGTGTATCACACTGATTTGCGTATATTGAAGAACTCTTGCATCTCTGGGATAAATCCCACTTGATCATGGTGTATGATCCTTTTAATGTGTTGTTGGATTCTGTTTGCTAGTATTTTTTTGAGGATTTTTGCATCTATATTCATCAGTGATATTGGTCTGTAATTTTCTTTTTTTGTAGTATCTTTGTCTGGTTTTGGTATCAGGGTGATGGTGGCCTCATAGAATGAGTTTGGGAGTGTTCCTTATTCCGCAGTTTTTTGGAAGAGTTTGAGAAAGATGGCTGTTAGCTCCTCTCTAAATGTTTGATAGAATTCACCTGTGAAGCCATCTGGTCCTGGACTTTTGTTTGTTGGAAGATTTTTAATCACAGTTTCAATTTCATGACTTGTGATTGGTCTGTTCATATTTTCTATTTCTTCCTGGTTCAGTCTTGGAAGGTTATACGTTTCTAAGAATTTGTCCATTTCTTCCAGGTTGTCCATTTTATTGGCATAGAGTTGCTTGTAGTAGTCTCTTAGGATGCTTTGTATTTCTGTGGTGTCTGTTGTAACTTCTCCTTTTTCATTTCTAATTTTATTGATTTGAGTCCTCTCCCTCTTTTTCTTCATGAGTCTTGCTAATGGTTTATCAATTTTGTTTATCTTCTCAAAGAACGAGCTTTTAGTTTTATTGATCTTTGCTATTGTTTTCTTTGTTTCTATTTCATTTATTTCTGCTGATCTTTATGATTTCTTTACTTCTGCTAACTTTGTATTTTGCTTGTTCTTCTTTTTCCAGTTCCTTTAGGTGTAAGGTTAGATTGTTTACTTGAGATTTTTCTTGTTTCTTGAGGTAGGCTTGTATAGCTACAAACTTCCCTCTTAGAACTGCTTTTGCTGCATCCCATAGGTTTTGGATCATCGTGTTTTCATTGTCATTTGTCTCTAGGTATTTTTTGATTTCCTCTTTGACTTCTTCAGTCATCTCTTGGTTATATAGTAACATACTGTTTAGCCTCCATGTGTTTGTGTTTTTTACGTTTTTTTCCCTATAATTCATTTCTAATCTCATAGCGTTGTGGTCAGGAAAGATGCTTGATATGATTTCAATTTTTTAAAATTTACTGAGGCTTGATTTGTGACCCAAGATTTAATCTATCCTGGAGAATGTTCCATGCGCACTTGAGAAGAAAGTGTAATCTGCTGTTTTTGGATGGAATGTCCTATAAATATCAATTAAATCTATCTGGTCTATTGTGTCATTTAAAGCTTCTGTCTCCTTATTTATTTTCATTTTGGATGATCTGTCCATTGGTGTAAGTGAGGTGTTAAAGTCCCCCACTATTATTGTGTTACTGTCGATTTCCTCTTTTATAGCTGTTAGCAGTTGCCTTATGTATTGAGGTGCTCCTATGTTGGCTGCATATATATTTATAATTGTTATATCTTCTTCTTGGATTGATCCCTTGATCATTATGTAGTGTCCTTCCTTGTCTCTTGTAACATTCTTTATTTTAAAGTCTACGTTATCTGATATGAGTATAGCTACTCCAGCTTTCTTTTGATTTCCGTTTGCATGGAATATCTTTTTCCATTCCCTCACTTTCAGTCTGTACGTGTCCCTAGGTTGGAAGGGGGTCTCTTGTAGACAGCATATATATGAGTCTTGTTTTTGTATCCATTCATCAAGCCCGTGTCTTTTGGTTGGAACATTTAATCCATTCACGTTTAAGGTAATTATCGATATGTATGTTCCTATTACCATTTTCTTAATTCTTTTGGGTTTGTTTTTATAGGTCCTTTTTTTCTCTTGTGTTTCCCACTTCAAGAAGTTCCTTTAGCATTTGCTGTAGGGCTGGTTTGGTGGTGCTGAATTCTCTCAGCTTTTGCTTTTCTGTAAAGCTTTTGATTTCTCCATTGAATCAGAATGAGATCCTTGCTGGGTAGAGTAATCTAGGTTGTAGGTTCTTCCCTTTCATCACTTTAAGTATATCATGCCACTCCCTTCTGGCTTCTAGAATTTCTACTGAGAAATCATCCGTTAACCTTATGGGAGTTCCCTTGTATGTTATTTGTTTTTTTTCCCTTGCTGCTTTCAATAATTTTTCTTTGTCTTTAATTTTTGCCAATTTGATTACTATGTGTCTCAGCATGTTTCTCCTTGGGTTTATCCTTTATGGGACTCTCTGAGCTTCCTGGACTTGGGTGGCTATTTCCTTTCTCATATTAGGGGGGTTTTTGACTATAATCTCTTCAAATATTTTCTCGGGTCCTTTCTCTCTCTCTTCTCCTTCTGGCACCCCTATAATATGAATGTTGTTGCGTTTAATGATGTCCCAGAGGTCTCTTAGGCTGTCTTCATTTCTTTTCATTCTTTTTTCTTTTTTCTGTTCTGCAGCAGTGAATTCCACCATTCTGTCTTCCAGGTCACTTATCCGTTCTTCTGCCTCCGTTATTCTGCTATTGATTCCTTCTAGTGTATTTTTTGTTTCAGTTATTGTATTGTTCATCTCTGTTTGTTTGTTCTTTAATTCTTCTAGATCTTTGTTAAACAGTTCTTGCATCTTCTCGATCTTTGCCTCCATTCTTTCTCTGAGGTCCTGGATCATCTTCAGTATCATTATTCTGAATTCTTTTTCTGGAAGGTTGCCTATCTCCACTTCATTTAGTCATTTTTCTGGGGTTTTATCTTGTTCCTTCATCTGGTACATAGCCCTCTGCCTTTTCATCTTGTCTGTCTTTCTATGAATGTGGTTTTTGTTCCACAGGCTGCAGGATTGTAGTTCTTCTTGCTTCTGCTTTCTGCCCTCTGGTGGGTGAGGCTATCTGAGAGGCTTGTGCAATTTTCCTGATGGGAGGGACTGGTGGTGGGTTGAGCTGGCTGTTGCTCTGGTGGGCACAGCTCAGTAAAACTTTAATCTGCTTGTCTGCTGATGGGTGGGGCTGGGTCCCCTCCCTGTTGGTTGTTTTGCCTGAGGCAACCCAACCCTGGAGCCTACCTGGGCTCTTTGGTGTGGCTAATGGCAGACTCTGGGAGGGCTCAGGCCAAGGAGTGCTTCCCAGAACTTCTGCTGCCAGTATCCTTGTCCTCATGGTGAGACAGAGCCACCCCCCAACTCTGCAGGAGACCCTCCAACACTAGCAGGTAGGTCTGGTTCAGTCTCTATGGGGTCACTGCTCCTTCCCCTGGGTCCTGATGCACATACTACTTTGTGTGTGCCCCCCAAGAGTGGAGTCTCTGTTTCCCCCAGTCCTAAGTCCTGCAATCAAATCCCGCTAGCCTTCAAAGTCTGAATCTCTAGGAATTCCTCCTCCCGTTGCCAGACCCCCAGGTTCGGATACCTAACATGGGGCTCAGAACCTTCACTCCTGTGGGTGGACTTCTGTGGTGTAAGTGTTCTCCGGTTTGTGAGTCACCCACCCAGCAGTTATGGGATCTGATTTTATTGTGATTGCGCCCCTCCTACCATCTCATTGTGGCTTCTCCTTTGTCTTTGGTTGTGGGATGTCTTTTTTGGTGAGTTCCAGTGTCTTCCTGTCGATGATTGTTCAACAGTTAGTTGTAATTCCGGTGTTCTCGCAAGAGGGAGTCCCCCCTTTATTTTTCATAATACTCCATCACTAAGTTTTTTTTCAGCCTGTTCTTCTTTTTCTAATCATTCCTTCCAAAGTCATGGATTTTAATTCACATTAAAAGATGCTTATAGTTCCTAAAATTTTAAATATAAGTAAATAAATATAAAATATAATTTCTTGTAAGGAGAACTTATCATTGAGGCCTACTGTAATACCAATGTATAACGTTGTAGTAAGGAACAGAGAGGTTGCAAAAATGGTTTATAAACTCTTACACACTAAAAAAAAAATTGTAATGTTTTATTAATTAAGAAGTTGATATTATTAGCACTACTGAAAATGAAGCTAATGTATCAGTTAAATTCAATAATTATGGAACATGTGTCTTCTACAAAGCTGTGTGCTGTAAATACTGAGAAAAATTAGAGTTACTTAAATAAGTCACTGCCAAGGAGGGTAGGCAGACAGATAAGTAAATAAATATGATAGTGAAAGAAGTACAACAACAAAGACATGTAGAAGATAAAGTGGAGGCAGCCAGGAGGATGTGATTGACTGCAATGGAGAGGGCGTGTCCATCACCCAACTGCTTAAGCTAAAAACCGAGGTGCTTTCCTTCATTCCTATCTTTACCTCATTCCTCTTTCTATCTGATTCAGGTTCAAGATTTGCTGACTCTACTCCAGGGACTGTCAAACCTTGTCTGTAAGAGTCAGATAGCATATATTTTAGGCTTCGTAGGCCACATGTGTTTTCTGTCACGTATTTTTCTTCTCTTTCTTTTTTTCATAACCATTTAACGTAGTAAAAATCATTCTTAGCTATTAGGGCCATATGAACATAAGCTAAGGCCAGATTTAGCCCTCTGGGCTGTAGTTTACCAAGAACTGCTCTCCTCTAAAACCTTTTCCCAAACCCAGTCAGTTCTCTCTTCCACTGCTATCCTAGCTGTAAAGACCACTGTCTCTTTCCTGCACTACTGCATTAGTCTCCTATTTGGTTTCCTGCTCCTACTCTTGACCCTCCCTAATTCACACTCCACAAAGTGACCAAATGATCTTTTAAATCATACGTATCACTTCCCATGTCAAGGAAGGCTTCCCTGATGAACCTATAAAAAAATAATGTCTTGCAACATTTCTGTTATACTTAAAGAACTGAGGTTGCTTTTTTTCTTTTTTGGGGGGAGGGGGCGTGGATCCTGGTATTTTTAGAAAAGCAATATAGTTTTCATCACTCTAATTTTATTTTAAATATGTTAACACAGTTAAAATAAGAAGGGATCTGAGATTTATCTTTTTATATATTGAAATATAATTATTCTGAATAATAAAAGAGTAATTAATTAAATTTAATTATAAGTAACCATTAAATCTAATTGTAAATAACTCAATAAGTATTTAAGTTTAGCAAGAGTAAGAAAAGGAGGAGGAGTGGGAGGAGGGGGGTAGGGAGCATGGGGCAGGAAAGAGGATGACACACTGTCACCTAAAGTTGGATAAAACTCAGTATTTGTGTTTATGTTGTTTATCTCTCTTTGGGTTGCTCTGGGTCTTTATTTGTCTGGTCCTGTCTGTGTAAAACTTTTTCTATGTTATTAATGAGGTCTAGGTGTGAAAATCTCCATAACCCCCACTTACTTCTATTACTTTCTACCAGCTTTTTGATGATGTCTTTTCTTATCCTTAGCACCAGATTTTTCTGCTGTGTTCTCCCTTCCTCTTCCTTTGATTCACCCATTCTTCTTTTGTTAAGGGCCCAACCTTATTTTGTCTTTCCCAGGTATCCCTAATTCTTCCACAGCTCTATTTTTGAACCATACAACTCAACATTTTACCAACCGGGCTTCTTAAAGGAAGCAGATAATTTGCAGCAAAAATTAAACATAGGTTCAATTACACATGTCAGTATGAATTAGACACATATTATTGAGATATTTTCAAGAGTTACTCTTTTAAATAGTACCTTCTTTTTCTCAAAAGATGAAAATGCTTTTTTCATCTATTGCCTCTTTGTTCCCATAACGTTAAGTTTATTTGTTTTCATTTTTCAATTTAAGGATTGATTTTGTGTATTATTATCCCTGCTTTACATATAGTGAAAGTGAAGTACAGAGCAGGAAAACAGTCCCCCCAAGGACCCTCAGTGTATGCTCCAGCCAAGGCTGGGCCTCCCAGGTTCTGAGGGCCAGAGTGTTTTTTCTCCTGGTCCTGCTGAGGGCAATTAGAAATTAAAGCAATTCCTAAGCTATGCTCCAAGTTATTTATAAGTCAGGGTCATTTGTTTGTACCTGTTTTGACCATGTCAACCCTTTTAAGAGAATTCCAAATACCCTTTCCCTAAATCAGTGTTTCTCAAACTTGGGTAATGTCCAAACACCCTTTAAAGAAAAAGAATCCTTATCAGTTATAAACATATGCAAACTATTTTTATTTGTAATATTATTTATGTATGAACACAAAATTATTTTATTTTAAATATCTACAAATATATAAGTACCTTATGCTTATCATTCTACTTTAAAAAAGCGAAGAAAGTCAAATTCAAACAGAACTATACCAAAAAACTTCGATTGATCAACAACATTAATGGGAGAGATGGGGGTCAGGAGACTCTAATTGCAGAAACACTACTCTAAGCATACTGCTTTAAGATATGGAGAAGCAGTCAGGGTTTTCTGGTCCAGCCTTGGACTAGACAGCTACATACTGGGATGATTTAAGGGCAACCCAAGGATCTCAGGCCTA
This sequence comes from Balaenoptera ricei, assembly GCF_028023285.1. Taxonomy (NCBI): domain Eukaryota; kingdom Metazoa; phylum Chordata; class Mammalia; order Artiodactyla; family Balaenopteridae; genus Balaenoptera; species Balaenoptera ricei. Next base: position 134,278,996 of record NC_082639.1, read on the forward strand.
CCACGTGGCTAAAGCACTTGAATGACTCAGTCCTTTCAGGTGAAAGGATTGAAGTACCCAATTTAAATGCAAAAATATTACCTGGGAGGGACTTCCCTGGCAGTCCAGTTGTTCAGACTTTGCCTTCCAATGCAGGGGGTACGGGTTCGATCCCTGGGCGGGGAGCTAAGGTCCCACATGCCTCGTGGCCAAAAAAAAACGCAAAACATAAAACGGAAGCAATATTGTAACAAATTCAATAAAGACTTTAAAAATGGTCCACATCAAAAAAATCCTTGGGCTTCCCTAGTGGCGCAGTGGTTGAGAATCTGCCTGCCAATGCAGGGGACATGGGTTCGAGCCCTGGTCTGGGAAGATCCCACATGCCACAGAGCAACTAGGCCCGTGAGCCACAATTACTGAGCCTGCGCGTCTGGAGCCTGTGCTCCGCAACAAGAGAGGCCGCAATAGTGAGAGGCCCGCGCACCGAGATGAAGAGTGGCCCCCGCTTGCCACAACTAGAGAAAGCCCTCACGCAGAAATGAAGACCCAACACAGCCATAAATAAATAAATTAATTAATTAAATAAATTTTAAAAAAATCCTTAAAAAACGTTTCTAAAAAAAATATTTCCTGGGAAGAATAATTAATAACAATTGATTTCCTAGCGACATTAATTTATTATAAATGTAATTATGCATGAAACAAAGCCTAGCAGAAGGAGGCATAGTAGAGGTGAGTTTGATATCATCATAAATCAGCGTGTATTAAGTATCTACTAGTATCAGCGATCTACGGAGATAAACAGATTCCCTACTCTTGGCTTTTAAAATCTAGTTGGTAATATACAGGACAAATGTAGTGAGAGGGGGAGCTTTCTTGGGACATAGCAGGGGGAGAAATTTACAAACTAAGCAGCAGCAAAGCAGCCAGCCCAGGCCATCTTGGTGTGGAATCCACAGAGAAGAGAAACTGCCTAAATGGAAGATGTTTGGAGAAAGAAAACAAGCCTTTCCTACTTTTTAGTTTCCTAGTCAGTCTTGAGACTCCTGCTTATTTTTTTTTAAGTATCATAATATATCTGTAATAAAAAGTAGATGATTCTTCAATATTGAATTTCATTTTCGTATTTCCTTCAGAACTTGTACTCCCTCTAAGTAATTTCCTTGACCTATTTGGTACAATCCATCGTGGGAGTGAAGGAGAGGAATTAGTATCACCCCTTAGCCTGTAGTCACATTTCCTCTCTCTGGATATGGACATAGTCCGACAGTTTTGGGTTTCTTACAAACCTTCCTTGAATAAGAACGCAGAGTTGAAAGTTGTTGATATTGTTTCACTGCTTGTCACCCTCCTGGCTTGATATTGTTCATGTGATAAATACAGTGTTTAATGTGTGTTTATCTGCTGGGCATGTAATTATCTCATTTCCCTCATAGTTCTATAACTTACAAGTGTAAAAGCTTACTATTGTAAGTATGTTGACGAAACACCCACCTTACTGTTTTTATTGGTGGGAAGATGATGGCTAATAAAGTGTCCCCCAAGGAAAGGTAAACAGACATTAGGAATCCCTAAATGCACAGACCTCTGCATGATCTCATTTAATCATCACACCCCCTATGAAGCAAGAATTATCACCTCTATATAGAGATAAAATAAGGCTTAGAGAAATCAAGTAATTTGCCTGGGTTCACATGGCTAGTGACAGAGCTCATATGTGAACCCTTATGTCTTAATTCCAAACCATGTGCGTCCTTGTCCTTGACTCACTGGTCGTTGTTTCTCAGAGACTGGGGATAGGGCCACCTGTGCATGCAGTGAAAGCAGAGAGCACTTCTAGCTTAGGTAGCTTTTGGTTTCTTTTGGTTCCTTCTACATGTCACTTCACTCTCCCTTTCTCTGTCTTCCCTCCACCTGCTCCTTTCTCTTTCTCTGTGCTACTTTTGTTCTTCATCACCCTTCCCCAAGAAAGCAGTGGGCAAGCTAGGATTAGGATTGATGGAGAAGAACTATTGCACTTCTTTTTCCCTTGTCCAAAGCTTGTTTCTGGGTGGACATGTGTTTGAGCCAATAGCAGTACACAGACCACCAGCTGTGCTCAGAGCAATCCAGCCAAATGTCATTTTAAGTCCAGGGCTGCATCTCAGAAGGCACATGGAAGGGGCCCCTTTTTCCCTGTTCCCATCTTGAGCCCACACTCCCTGGAACACAGGGAGAAGGGCTCTCAGTAAAGTACAGAGGGCATGACACTCAGGTCTCCTTTTCAAACAGTTGTTTCCCTCTCAGAAGGAACCTTATTGAATTATGTTAATATCAGCAGAGGAGTGGGAGGGGTAGCTTAAAGGTCAATTCAGAGGACTTCAGAAAAGCTCACTAGTTTGGTTGAATGCTCACTCCTGTTGCTTTTTTCCTTAGTGCTGCCTCTTTTTGAATGTTTCTTTGCTGAAATGATAGGGGAGAGAGGGAAAAATTGAGCCTTGATTTTTGTCTGAAGCTTGGTGACAAATGATGGGAGTAAAATTTAAACCGTTCATCTACTGAGTTCTGGGAATTGTCAGAGGATTTTATTTGTACATGCCTTCCTGACCCCCACTTTTCTAAGATAAGTAAAAATTATGCTGAATTTGTAAACAAGTTACTTTTATTGAGTTGAACTTTTACAAATGTATGGTGCATTTAGCCAAAATAACACTTTTATTTAATACAATTATACTCAAAGGGCTATGCATGTAGAATTTTGTATGATTAATATGCACTTGAAAGCGTTACAAAGTAAGCATAATTTCAGAGTTTGTGGGATCTCTTAAATTCACTTTGTAATTTAATGTGCAGCCACAGAAGTCAAAATTGAGGGATATTACCACCAGGAATTCGTATTATATCACATACCTTTTCATGTAAACTAGTCACCATTCCAAACTTGAAACTTTCTCTGTTAAAAAAATATAAATTGTGTTGCCTTGGAACACAGAAAGAAGTGAAGAAATGAGACCATTAAACATTTGAAATATGCTAATTTTAAAGTGCTTGCAGTATGTTTTGCCATGCTAAGTAAAGTCCCTATACTTAGCTTACTAGTAGAGAAAATTTAACCCATGAAGTTCACTGTGATTATAGAGGTAGTTGGTAATAGTTTATGAACATACATGCCACCAGGAATTTTTCTTTCTGTTTTATTCACATCATTTGCCTTATTTTGTTTCTTATAAATCTGCTCAAATGCTGCCACCTACCCCTTGAATTTTCAATTTAAAATTTCTCATACAGGTTATTTCTCATATGTATATAATTTTTCCTAGCTAAAGACTCTTTCCTTGAGTGAAAAGCCCTGGAAATTCATAACTGCATAGCTTTCTCACTCTCTCTCACTCACACACACACACACACACACTCACACTCACACTCATGCTCACGTTCACATACTTGTTAATAATCAGTTCATGTAGTTTTTTTTAAACGACTATTAAAATGGGAAATGTTTATTCTTCTGCTTTACTGGCTATTCATTTTTGCTAAGACATAATAGTACATGATGACTAGATATTGCTACTGTATTTTCAGAGTTCTTAATTATCAACAACAGAATCTACTCTAGCTACTTTAAGTAGCAAAACATTAATTAAGGGAGATATACTGTTCAAAGAACCTTTAGGAGGGAAAAATTACAGAAATAGGCTGAGTTTCCAGGAATGGTTCTCCAAATTAAATTTCAGAACCTGGGTTGCCAGGGAGCTGTTTCCTCCACCAATCTGGAGGCAACACAATCAGGAAGCCACCCTATATTATATAGCCTCTGGATCCAGAGCCATACCACCTCTGCCATGATCCAGGCCAACAAAACAGGTGCCACATCCTCTGTCTCTTTTCAGTGTGTCTCACTTCTGAACCAAAGTCTGGCATGAGCACATCAGATTGGCTGAAACTATGTCTCCTCTGGAGCCCTCACTGTAAGAGCAAGATTGGGAAGGGAAGGGGAGTTTTGAATTGAACTCAAACTTTACAAGGAGGTTGGAATGGGTGTTGAGATAATCCATCCTCAGAATCCACTTCAGTTAATAGCTGTGATATATATAATCAATGGTGATTCTGTGCCATTCAGCTACTTGGAAATTCTATGTGTGAGTGGGGCTTGTGAAATATAGGATCTCCTTGTAAGGTGATCAGGTAGAAAGCTGGCTTTTTCCTTGAAATGTTAGGATATGGGGCATTTTCTCTGAATCTGTTTAGCCTCCCAGAGAACAACAGTCCAATATCCTGCCTGACAGAGGAATAGAAATCCATCTGGTTGCTGGCATTCTGGGGGAGGGCAGGAAAGGGGGCTGAGGGACAGCATTTCAGTATAAAGGCTTTCACTAAGTTCTCTTGTTTTTAACCCATGTTTGCTGTCCACCCTGCCTGGTATCTCTGGGTCCAAAACTTCTTTTGTATAATCTTTTCTCTAGGGAAAAGCCTCTGGTCTCCTGCTGGGGTTAAGGAATGGGCTGCCATACTTAGAGGGAAGGACCCTATGTCATCAGTTGCTCTGTGTACTTCTGTGTATGGCTCTATCTCATCCTGCCCTTTCACTCCCACAACTGTATCCCTTCATGTGAGGTACCAGGTGCCTCCAAGGGGAAGACAGGACCCAAGTGGGGTGGCTTCTCCTCCATTCTCTCCCCGTGTAGGTGTTAGGAGGTGATAACTCCTATCTGTATGCTAAGTTAATGAATGTTCCTCTGTCTGCTTTCCCTCTTCCAAAGCTTTTGGGAAATCTCTTGTCCACTGTTTTCTCCCCTCCCATTTTCTTTGTCCTTGTGAATCAATATCTTTTTATTCCTTCACTGTTATCATAGTGGGTTTGGAGGAGGGAAAGGCTATATATGCATGCAATCAATCTACCATGCTTAACCATAAGTCCTTTAAATTTATTCTTTAGTGCACTTATTATATCTGTCTTTTACATTGTCAGTGTATGTAAAAATATTCATGACTATTGCTTTAAATATAAGGATTAATATAGAGATTAAATATAAACATTTAAGAATAAAATCATTACTATTCTCACTTTCAAATTATAAAAGTACCTTTTTAATCGGGGGTAAGAGGAGTCCACATTTTGAGGGTATCAGATGTACCTGAAATTATAGGGCAATATATATATACTAAATGAAAAAAAAAAAAAAGTGGTATTGCCCAAGAATGCCATGAGAAGGGAGGAGGGAGCCCTCCAGTGGGCTCTTATGGCCAGACAGGCTTCCTGGAGGAGGTGGAGATTTAACTGGACTCTGAAGAGAGAGAAGGAGCCAGGAAAAGAGCAGTGTCTCCGGTTGGGTAATGACAAGTGTGACTGTATTTCCCTTACCCAGTAAAGATATGCCAGTGTGTAGCTCCATTTAAGGATCTGAGTGAGTGCAGAGGGGGTAGCCATGAAGCCAATAGCATATAAACCATGGAGTTTTCTTGGGCCTACTAGGACAGCCCATCAAAGGCACACATAGACAGTTTCTTCAGTGCCCAAGAGGAAAATCTAAAGAAGTACTATTTACTAGCAGTGTGCTGGCTCACAGATGCTATTTACTACTCAAAATGTAATTCTGATTAAAGCAGGGTATTAAAGCCCAACTAAAAAGATGGGTAGTTTATGAGTTTCATACTTGTACATCTCTATAGTTATAACTTTTTAATAGCAATAAACACCAGATTTTAGTTTTCAACAGCATGTGGAACTAGTAATCTGGTATTCTCAATATTTATATAGGCTCTTTTTTCTTTGATATTTTGATTATTTTATAAGTCAGTCATCATCTCTGAGTCCTTAATCTAGGCAAAGCACCATGCCAGCCTATGAGGGAACTCAGGCATATGTGCATTCAACACTTTGTAGAATGTCAACTATGCAACCAAAAGTAAGAAGGAAGCAGTTGCTTCCCTCAAAGACTTGACGCTTTGATGGGGAAGTCAGGACATAGTTATAGTGTAGCAAGGGAGCAAGATACATCAAATAAAAATAATTTAAAAAGGTAATAATAGTAATGGATTCGCTCTTTCCCTTAGGAGTTTACCTGGTAGTTGGAAAGGCAGAGCATACACACACTTAGATGAAACATTTGGACACTTAGAAAATAAGGCAAAAGTACAAAGTAATGTAGTACAAACCAAGCACACAAGTTCTGTCAAGGGATCAGACTTGGGTGGGAGGAATCCCGGAAATGATAGACGAGGCCTGAGTGCCATGCCTGGCCATAGCAGGAGCTTGTGGTGGTTCAGGAGCACTGCATACTTGGGTGAGTTTTTGGTGGGCACATCAAAGTGCCCAATCAGGCCGGCAGAGCATGGCAGGAGTGGTTTGAACTGGAAAGATTTGCTAGATTGTATCCATGGTTCTGAGAGATGCGTTTGCTCAGTTAGAAGTCACAGGGAGCTAGATGGAGCTGCTTGGTGTAGTGGACTTAAAGGGGTGAGGCACATCAAGTTCCAGGCAGACTGGAGGTGAGAGCAGAGCCCTGGCACTGTGGGAACATCTGGAGAATAAGACTAGCAGGTGAACCAGACTCTGGAAGAGGGATCCGGAGATCCAGGCCTGTGTACTAGAGTCCTTAGTCATTGCAACTGCATTTCTTAGGGCGAGAGGATGAGTCTTAATGGGCAGGTTTCTCATATCCCCACTCTTGCTTCAATTGAGGACCTACACTTTTTAATCTACTTAATGTAATGGGCTTCGGTGTCAGAATTTTTTTAAAGGATCCCACTGATTTGAAAATATAAGTCTACGAATAGGGTGGGGAAGGAAAAGAAGACAGAAAAATGAGACCTATAATACTTGAAGAAAAAATGTACATTGAGCTAGATGGAGTAATCTTTTGCAGGAATTTTGAGGGAAGAGAAACAGAGTGGCAAATAGGCAGCAGTATTTCTAGTGGAGGAAATAGTATAGATGAAGACAAGATATGATTGGATGTGTTCTGTGTGGAAAGTGAAAATGCATTGACTTCCGGGAAAGCAGGAGTCCCGTGGTTGGTGCAGTGGGTATGTGGAAGAATTAGAATTTACTCTAAAGGGCAATACAGTGTCATCTTGGAAAATGAGGTGAGGTGAGGGTGGAAGCATGATGAGTATGTATGCTTTCATAATTCTTGTGTCAGTTATTCAAAGCATGAAAGGCTTATATTAATTTATGAGGGCATCACATTTTTCTTGGCCCTGATCCCCACCCAGAAACCCAGGATAAAGTCTCCAGTTTCCCTGTTTGCAAACATTCTGATCATAGTGTATCAAGGAAAAAAGAAAACATTGTCAGGGAAAAAATATTGATCAACATCATTGTCTCTTGAGCAGCAAGCAAATTATAATAATTGAGTGTCCCACAGTATCTCATGAGTTTTCAGGATTCTGCAAAAGCATTTATAGCCCCTGGACGAGGGATCTTTTCAGCTTGGACTGATCTGTGGGCTACTGCCCTGTTTTTGGACCAGGTTCTCAGTCGCTTCATCATATTGTCTCCTCCTGTAGCTGGCAATGCCGTACCCCCTCTGTGCCCTACACACATCGTCGGTGCTGTTGTGTCCTACAAATGCCGCATTCATTGCTAGCAGAATGGTGCAGCACTGAGGGAGGACAAATAAATGTCAGGTTCTCAATAGGAGAAGAGACATTTAACAGATTAGGAGTATACAATATGGCAAATGTGATAATAGAGAATGCACATGAAATATTATTGAGTATGAGAAGAGGAGTGGTCAAAACCAGGAATCTTTGCTCTTGTGAAGCACAGCTATTCTCAGCAACATGGTATATTCTGTTAGTCTGTCATGGAGTCTGTTTCTAATCTGATTATTTATTAGCCTGAGGAATTGCCATGATGTTTTAAAATGTTAGAGCAAGGCAGTGAAGAATTATAACAAATCTCACATATTTAAAAAATAAATTTGGAACCATTATTACATATTTCAAAGATATATTTGGTGCCTTTACTGGCTTTTTAAAATAATTTTCTCTTGTCTTTTATAATCTAGTCTCTTTTATGTTCTGTCAATTTTTAAAACTTTATAGCAGTTCTTACCTCTTAAGAGTAGCGTATCTGCTGCATTTTGTTTTTTGTACTGTTTTGAAGTGTATTGGATTGTCACAGTATATTTATATGTTTAGGCCATGAGATTTTTTTATTAATCAAATCAAGTATGTTGGTCTAGGTTAGTAAAATTTCACTTAATAAACCATATAATACTAAGCAAAACACTTAAATTAATTCAAAATCAATCTTTGAGGAATTTAAAATAAATTTTCATATCACATCTGGTTAGATCATTTTTAACATAATAGTATAGGTAGACATAATAGTAAAAATAGTATAGGTACACCATAAGAGTAAAATTCCATCATGTTGGTATTTTATTTGTAATGTATCATCAACAATCAAAGGTTTGATAAGCAACATCTGTGTATGCAGCAGTGTAATAACTGTTAAATGTAAACACAAAAGAATTATAACACAGTCCTTGCCCTCAAGGAGCTTCCAATTTGCTTGAAGAGGCAAACTGAACATAAATAAGAAATGGCATTGTATATAGCCTATGACAAAAATTATGGGAAATTTGAGAGCTATACAGAGGTCTATGATTTGCTGTAATCAGAGTAGACTTCATGGAGGAGGTGGCAATTGACATAAATTTCAAGGCCACTAGTATTTGCCTTCTTGCTGAGAAGAGGCATTCCTAGCAAGTAGAAGCAATACAAACAAAGGCAGAGGTAAAAATAAACATGGCAGTCAGCCTAAACTTTATAAAAGTTTAATGATCAAAAGCAATGCCAATCAGTTAAGTATCTTATACAGGTTTTTTTTCCCATAGAATTTTTATTTGATTCTCAAAATATATGTGACTATCAACATTTTTATGCAGTATTTGGCTTTGGTCATCAGACATTCTAAAGTCAATTCAACAAATATCTATAATATATGCTATGTAAATTTCAATGACCACTATGCTAGGTATTATAATATGTGGAAATGAGGAAGGATTTGTGATCTTATCCTTGAAGATTTTGTTGCCTTATTAGTGAGAATGATGCAGAAATAAAATGATTCAATATAGTCATCAAACCAAGGCCACTCAAATATTCCCCAAGTTGTAAAACTCTCTACCTATGAGTCACCAATTGTTTGAAAGACTTTCCAATCCTTTGCATATGCAGGAGCTATTCCTCCACACACCAAACCCTCTCCTCATACCCACTGTAGCTCCTTCCAGCAACCAAGTTTTATTGATGGTGCTCTGCCAGCTAAAGGTTATCATTGGGCACTTGCTGACCCCACATCTGTCCCTCATTGATCCTTTTGTTTCCTTTCAAGGTCAGTGAACACATACTGTGGGGCTATATCTTAATTCCTGCCTCCCTCCAACTTGATTCCTCTGCTTTTACCACTCATAGTTTAGTTACTTCCACCTCAGACCACACTCTTTCACACATTAATGCCTCCTTATTTTGGCCTATTCTATTTCTCCTCTTTCTTCTAACTCTTACCAAGTTATTGCAAGGAAAAAACACACTCTCTCTCATATTCCCTCTCTCTTTGAACAAAGAATCCCTGTCGTCTTTGATGCCTCCCATACAAATAGTGCTGGTAAAAACCTTATATTGAGAAAAGGAAAGGTACCATGTTTCAAAATGAAGAAAATAATGGTGTTGAATGAGTGACATCAGCTTCTGAAGCTTTTGAAAATACACAGAAATTTCTTTCTGAATCTCCATTAAAAAATCTTTCTCTAGAATTTTGCAAATGCTTCCTCCAAAATGTCTACTAAAGATAAAATGTTTAAAATATTAAATTCTATTTCTTGTTTATTTACAAATATTACAAAAAACATTCTCTACTTTTCTCTTTTCTTTGCAAATGTAACCTACTTGAACAATAAAATTTACTGAACATTCTGAGTTCCAAATGAACAACTTTGACAGAAATTTTTTAATGTAGTGCATTTACAAGATGAGGGTGTCTCATATAAGGTATACAGGCATACCTCATTTTATTGTGCTTCACTTTATTGCTCTTCTCAGATAATGTGTTTTTTTACAAATTGAAGTTTTGTAACAACCCTACCTTGTCAGATGATGGTTAGTGTTTTTAAGCAACAAAGTACTTTTAAATTAAGGTAAGTTCGTTGTTTTTTAAGACATAATGCTATTCCACATTTAATAGACTACCGTATAGTGTAAACATAACTTTTATAGCATTGGGAAACCAAAAAAAATCATTTGACTTGCTTTATTGTGATATTTGCTTTATTGCGGTGGTCTGGATCTAAACCTGTAACATCTCCAAGGTATGCCTATAATTTAAAAATTAATAGAATAAACAATACCTATTGTATGAATTGAAAGGAGAGAGATGGGGAAGTGACACAGACAGACAAATAATTAAAAACCTGGGAAAACTTTTTGCACAGAATATAGAAACTTGAGCTGGACTCTAAATAGTGAACTGGTATGACAGGGAGAAGTTGACAGGGTGTCTCAAGCTGAGAAAAGACTGTTGGCAAATGTGTATTTGGTTGAAATGGAGACTTCCTATGGAAGAGTAAAGGAGATATTGACAAATAAGGATCGGACCAATTTGTAGGTGTTTTTCAATTTCACATTAAGGAGTTTCATGGAATTTCTTCCGTAAGTAATGGAGAGCTATGAACGTTTTGAAGGACTGTAATGAATTTGACAGGGTGGTTTAAGAAAATTGCCCTCCCTGGTGATGTTAGAGGAATTGGAAGACTAGAAGACTAGATAGGAAGCCATTTATAACTGCATGCTTGTGAGATGCCAAGGACCTGGATTAATGTAGTGGGAATGTCAAACAATGGGAGCTCTGACAAATGCTTCAAACACAATGCAGCGTAGTCTTGATGTTATAAAGGAGGTGAAGGAAGACAATACATCATAAATGGCAGTGAGGTTTCAGACTGGGTGACTGGGAGAATGATAAATACACCTGATGGCAGAAAGGTGTATTTATCAATTTTCAAGAGGAAAATTGAATGGATGAGAGGAAGGAAAGTGATGATAGGTACATGGGCTCATCACTGTCAATAGAAAGTTAATGTGAGTCACGTATGCCATTTAAAATTGTCTAGCAGCCACATTCAAAACAGTAAAAATAAACAGATGAAATTATGTTTAATAATACTTTATTTACCCCAATATATTCAAAGTATTATCATTTCAACATATAATCCATATAAAAGTATTGATGATATAGTTTGCATTCTTTTTTCATACTAAATCTTTGAAATCTGGTTTGTAGTTAACACTTAAAGTACATCCCAATTTGACTAGCTACATTTCAAATACTTGGTACTCCCCTTAGCTAGAGGCTACCATATTGAACACTGCATTATGTTTAGGCAGTTTAATGGAGTTAAAAAGAATATGTAGCAAAAAAAAAAAAAAAAAAAGAATATGTAGCAAATGTCTCAGTTAAGCTGGTGCTCAGATTCACTATATTTTGGAAATTATAATTCTATTTTTCCTTTCTCCTCCTCTATTTCTTTTGTTTATTTTAGCTATTTCATATTCAAGATGTTCTTTTAGCAGAATGTCATACTTTCCCCAAAACACCAAGAATTTTAGAAATATCCACGATATGTCATTTCATTGCTCTCTCATTTAATTCTCCATTTGACTTATAACTTTAATTAAGCAAATCAGTCTGAATCTTCTTTTTCTTCTATTTTTGTCAGTCTTAAAACTCTTCTAGTGGGAAGCAGCCGCATAGCACAGGGAGATCAGCTCAGTGCTTTGTGACCACCTAGAGGGGTGAGATAGGGAGGGTGGGAGGGAGACGCAAGAGGGAGGAGATATGGGGATATATGTATATGTATAGCTGATTCACTTTGTTATAAAGCAGAAACTAACACACCATTGTAAAGCAATTATACTCCAATAAAGATGTTAAAAAAAAATACAGTAGTGTACAGACATTTTTCCAAATAAGACATACAGATGGCCAACAAGTACATGAAAAGGTGTTCAACATCACTAATTATCAGGGAAATGCAAATCAAAACCACAAGGAGATATCACCTCACACCTGTTAGAATGGCTATCATCAAGAAGACAAGATAACAAGTGTTGGCAAGAATGTGGAGAAAAGGAACACTTATGTACTATTGATGGGAATATAAATTATGGAAAACAGTATGGAGGTTCCTTAAGAAATTAAAAATAGAACTACCTTGGGGCTTCGCTGGTGGCGCAGTGGTTGAGAATCTGACTGCCAATGCAGGGGACATGGGTTCGAGCCCTGGTCTGGGAAGATCCCACGTGCCGCGGAGCAGCTGGGCCCGTGAGCCACAATTGCTGAGCCTGCGCGTCTGGAGCCTGTGCTCCACAACAAGAGAGGCCGCGATAGTGAGAGGCCCACGCACCGCGATGAAGAGTGGCCCCCACTTGCCACAACTAGAGAAAGCCCTCGCACAGAAACAAAGACCCAACACAGCCATAAATAAATAAATAAACAAATACTTTAAAAAAAAGAAATAGAACTACCTTATGATCCAGTAGTCCCACTTCCGGGTATATATCCAAAGAAATGAAAACAGAATCTTGAAGAGATACCTGCACTCCCATGTTTATTGCAGCATTATTCACAATAGCCAAGATACGGAAACAACCTAAGTGACAGCTGATGGGTGAATGGATAAAACAGATATGGTATACACAGACAATGGAATATTATTCAACCATGAGAAAGAAGGAAATCCTGCCATTTGCAACAACATGGATGGACTTTAAGGGCATTATGCTAAGTGAAATAAGTCAGAGTAAGAGAAAATAATATAGGATATCACTTACTTGTATAATCTTAAAGAGCGAAACTCAGAAACAGAGAGTAGAATGGTGGTTAACAGGGATGGGGGTGTGGAAAAAATAGGGAGACATTGGTCAGAGGGCACAAACTTCCACTTACAAGACAAATAAGTTCTAGTAATCTAATGTACAGCATGGTGATTATAGTTAATAATACTGTATTCTTAACTTGAAAGATGCTAAGACAGTAAATCTTATATATTCCCACCACAAAAAAAATGGTAATTATGTGAGATGATGAAGGCATTGGCTAAAGCTATGGTAGTAATCATTTTGCAATATATGTTTATCAAATCAACATGTTGTATACCTTAAAGGTACACAATGTTGTACGTCAATTACATCTCAATAAAACTGGGAAAATAAAATATAAAAATAACTCTTGATTATGAAATAATTTAGCAATATGTCCTCAGAACTCTTAGATAAATGACATTTAGTCCTTTGGAAATGAAACTGCATTTTTAGTATTTCTCTCTCTGCATATGTGTGTATTTCTCCAGTGTTTAATATCTGATGTAAACTTGCTGGAGTTTTGGTCTTCACTATATGCTAAAGAATGCAGTACAAAAGGGAGCCTACTTCTATAGAAAACATGCCAAGGACATTGTATTCCATCTTTACAATGAGATGCAGATTTTCCATTAAAGGCGAATCCATCATTTCAAAAGGTTGAATAGGATAATGCATTAAAAAAATCCAGCTGCTTAAATTTAGGGCATTGAAAAACAACCAGTAAAAAAAAATGTTCCCTGCGTCTCAAACATTTTCATTTGATTATGTATTGGGTAGCTTTTCATTCAGTCTATGATCTTGCCTCTTAGAATGCTATCCTAAAATAGTCTGACAAGTCTTTCAAACAAGTTAGACCCAACTATAATGCTTCATTTATGTAAATTATGTATTTTGCTATTTAGAATATCGTGTTTGCTAATATACTGTTAATTTTTGTACAAGAAACATTGGAATCTTCTTACAGTGCTTTGCTTTTTCATGTTTATTCTTGGGCTCCTCTCACTGCCATTCAGTTTCTTTTATGTTTTTGTTTTGTTTTGTTTTGCTATCTTCTTTGAAGACCTTGTCTGCCAGGACAGCCATTTTGTTCTCCAACCAGCTTCCTTCAACTTCTCGAGTCATCTATTTCTCTCTGCCTCACTATTCTAAAGTGCTCTGCCCAACTTTCCCTGATTAATTTAGGAGTGAGAAGTGGCAAAGCCAGTGATAGTTCTTGCAATAATACTTTCTGATGTCTGCAGAGAGTGTGGTCCCCACAAGCAGGCTAGAGGCATGGAAGAGTTCTGCCCCACACAGCTGAGCCTAGACCAATTCTCAAGCGAGAGCTGGAGGAGCTTCAGGAACAAAAAGGCTTATGTCAAACATATCTGTACGTTACATGTATTTCCCACAGACATTAATAGTTGTTTATTAAAAGTCATGGCTAGATCTCCATGCTCTCCTCCTCTGGGGTCTAGGCCTGGTTTTTCTCAGGACTGTCACCCGAGATATACAGAGGACTACTGTTTAACAAGGACTGTGCTAAAGTGCCCCAGGTAATAGATATCGACTAGGTTTCTTAAACTGAGTATTTGGCTCTCTTCTATTATACTGGTTGTTAGGCATTTATGCATATGATAATATTGTCCCTGGGCCAATCCTTAAAAGTAAATGTTTCTAATAATTCTTTGGTATCCAGTATGTTTTGTTTTACCAAGATTAGTTTGGTCCCATTTGCAGACCTCCCCTCTCAAATGTGCATTTTCTTCCTAAAGTGTTGTTAATTTTAAGAGAATTTGTTCTAGTTAATATTAGTTCACTTCTAATGGGTTCTTTTTTCCTCAAAGAGTTTGACAATTTAATGGAATCATTTCTTTCTGGACCCACATTTTATTCTAGACTCAAAGGAAGGAAGTATTTTCTGTGCTTTATCATAGTTTATAGGGGGTATTTCATACTAGGGTCCTTGTGCTTCCAGTCTCTTGCCAGCTCTGGCTATCAAAACTGCTTAGGCTGCAAATAAAATATGAAATGAAATCCATCTGGCATTTCTCATTGAATTAGGACCAGAACATTTTTGTTAAATATTAACAGATGGCTAAATTTTTAATATCAAACTAACATTTTAAAACATCTAAGGGGACCCACATGAGGAAGAAAGGATAGAGGACCATGTGTTTTCTCCATCCCTGAGCCCTTCCTTCCTCTGCACTTTCCCTCCCCTCATTCTTCTGACCCACGTGTTGAGAACCATTGGAGTCTCCTATCTCAGATAATTTTTGTTCCTTGGTAGCTGGTATCAAAGTAGTGTGTGATGGTATCAAAATATTCTAATTAAATGTTGACCAACTCAGGTGATGTGTTGCTATGGGCATGCTTCAAGATCTTTTATTAAAGCCAATTCTCTCTCTCTTTCTCTCTTTCTCTCTCTCTCTCTCTCTAGGAAAAAGAAAAGAAGTATATGCTTCCCTTGGACAACCTGAAAGTTCGGGATGTGGAAAAAAGCTTTATGTCTAGCAAGCACATCTTTGCACTCTTTAATACAGAACAAAGGTAAGAAAATGAAGCAACTTTTGTCTTCACATTTTCTTTCCTTGAATTTCTACATGATCCAGAGACCATATTTACAAGATTTCTTTTGCTCCCACCTTGAAATTTGTCAACTCTTCAGTTTTCCTTTCATTTATTTTGTATTTTTAGCTTTTACCATAGGTTGTGGATTCAGAAGATTTAAACTTAGAATAAGGAGGATCTTAAAGTATTAATTAATTTATTTCCTGCTTTTCCAACAGGCACCCATGTCATGCTGCTTCCATTCTTAAATTACATTTTGTTACTTTAAAGTCTTCCTTGTCCTGAATGTATTGTTTACATACTTATAAATAAATTGCTCAGCTATAATTTTTAATAGTCTCTGTCTAGCATGGATGAATATCACTTAAGACCTTCTCCTATGTATTATGACTCAATTCTTACATTGGTGAATAGAATTATTCAGTTAATGTGAATATAAATATATTGTTCTTTACAGTTGTTCAAAGCACTCTTTACTTTCATTGCCTGGTTTTTGTAACAATTGTCTGTGAGCTAAAAGATAGAGTACTGTGGTTACCATTTCCTAAATTAGAAATGTAGCTCGGAGACTTTCTTAAGATCACAAAATTAGCCCTGAATTTTGGGCTGATTTTCATGGAGTGCCATGGTTGTTCACTGAAAGTAAGCAGTAAAGTTAAGTAAACAAATGGGGAGGCGACAGAGAATTGGATAGAGAGATGTAAAAAGGCTCCAACTAGGCAAAAATAATAAAGGAGATCTTTTCCAAATGGAATTGTTATAGGAACAAGCTAATTAATTTCTATGAGTCAGTTATTAAGAGACTGAGTCAGTAGGTGGCAGGATCTAATTTTAACCCATCTCTCAAAGCCTTTTATCTTTATTTAGCAATGAGTGAAGTTCCTTGATTAGGTTCAATGACTGGTCCAGGGTCAATCACACAGTAAATCAAAATAGCAAAAAAAAAAAAAAAAAAGCCCTTCTTCCTACATTCCCAGTCAGTTGCTCAGAGTGACTCATTATACAAAAATACTTAGAAAAACCACAAGAGCAAGCATTTAAAGAATCAAGGGAAAAGAAAATTAAATACAACTCCCTACCAGATACTGTGATGGGATTTTATTAAAGACCTAGTATTGTTTTTGAGAGCAGCTTGTAAAAAGACACTGAAAATGATAAAGAATAAAAAGGTTTCCTGGAGAGAGCAGTAGTGTGTCTTCCACTAGGGCAAAACTCAGTACTGTTTACATACCTTCCTCAGAGCAGCAGGGAGTTGGGAGGTCCTAAAGGAATCTTCAGGGGTATGCTCAGCCTTCTTGTCTGGCTGCAGAGTTGGAAGTATGATTACCACACAGGAGGTCAAACTAAATTTGAATCCTTGATCAACCTAGAAAGTTCAGGTTATAAAAGGGCTGAGTACAAAGTAAAAAAATCAGACAACGGTAAAGCATCTATTTAGACAAATACAACTATGGATTTTAAAGACAGCAAAAAACACAAATATAAGAAAACTCTGGGCTTCTAAAAATCTAGGTATCCTGGAATTCTAGACTTGTCAGAAGGTATTGAACTCTTCAACCACTTCTCAAGACCTCTGTGTGTGCAAGAATGTCCCACCTACAGGCACATTTGCCATTTGTCTTTTCCTCTGAAATCTTGATTATTTTCAATTATTTTTGTACTGGCTAGGCCCTCCAGTACAATGTTAAGTACAATTGGGCATCTTTGTTTTGTTTCTGATTTTAAGGAAAATTATTTCACAACTTTATGGTTAAGCCCTTTCTTATAGGTACCTGATATCAGGTAAAGATGATCCCCTGGGTTCCTAGTTGCTAAGGTTTCTGTTTTAATCATGGATGGGTGTTTAACTCTTTTAAGTGCTTTTTTTGCCTCTTTGATTTTCTTCTTTAATCCATTCATGTGGTGAAATACATTAATAGACCTTCTTATTGTAAACCATCCTTGATCTCCTGGGATTAAACCTAAATTAAATTATGATGTATTATTATCTATTATGTGTTCCTGGCTTAAGTTTGCCAGCATTTTATTTAGACTTTTGCATCTATGTTCAAAAATGAAATTGGCCCATAAATGTTCTTTTCTGTACTTTCCCTGCCTGGTTTTCATATCAAGGGTTCTGTTAGCTTCATAATTGAAGTGGAAATAAGTTCTTATTTTTCTTTGAAACACTTTGTGTAAGGTAGGGATTAACTGTTAACTGATTGGTAGATCCCACCTGTAAAATCATCCAACCCTGTGGACAGTTTTGATAAGTAGACTTTTGACTAGTGATTTAATAATTACAGATTTGTTCAGGTTTTCTGTTTTTTTCCATGAGTCAGTTTAGACAAATTATATAATTTTTTAGGAAATTGTCCATTCTGTTCATTTTAACATATATTAGCATCAAGTATTTCTTAATGTTCTATTTTTACAAATCTCTGCTGTATCTGAAATATGACCCCTTTTTATTTCTGATATTAAGCCTCATTTTTTTTAACTTGATCACTCTTTCCAGAGTTGTATCTATTTCCAGAGAACCAGATTTTGATTTTGATCCTCAATTGTATATATTTTGTCTATTTCAAGAATTTCTGCTCCCTTCTTCATTTCCTAACTTGTATTTTGTGTTTACTTTGTAGCTCTTTTTTTCTAACTTCTTAATTTAGATGTGTAGCTCATCAATTTTTATCCTGTTTTTTCCTATATATGCATATAAATGTATAGATTACCCTCTACATATTTTTTTGCTGCTCATCACAAACTTTGTAATGTAATACTTTTGTTATCATTAAGTTCTGTTTGCTCCGATCTTCTGTTTCCATAATCTTCATTATGATTTTTTCTTTGAGTTGTTTAGGACTGTGTTTTATATTTTATAGTGCATGGAATTTTATTGTTTTGTTGTTGATTTCTAACTTAATTGTATTGTAGTCAGAGAATATGGTCTGAGGGCTGTCTTTTCGTCTTGTTTAAGGTTTCCTTTGTTATGAAAAAGCTTTTAAGTTTCATTAGGTCCCATTTGTTTATTTTTGTTTTTATTTTCATTTCTCTAGGAGGTGGGTAATAAAAGACCTTGCTGTGGTTTATTGTCAAAGAGTGTTTTTCCTATGTTTTCTTCTAAGAGTTTTATAGTGTCCAATCTTACATTCAGGTCTTTAATCCATTTTGAGTTTGTGTTTGTGTATAGTGTTAGGAAGTGTTCTAATTTCATTCTTTTGCATATAGCTCTCCAGTTTTACCAGCACCACTTATTGAAGAGGGTGTCTTTGCTCCATTGTATGTACTTGCCTTCTTTGTCATAAATTAGGTGACCATACGTCTGTGGGTTTATCTCTGGGCTTTCTATCCTGTTCCATTGATCTATATTTCTGTTTTTGTGCCAGTACCATACTGTCTTGATTACTATAGTTTTGTAGTATAGTCTGAAGTCAGGGAGCCTGATTCCTCCAGCTCCGTTTTTCTTTCACAAGATTGCTTTGGCTATTCGGAGTCTTTTGTGTTTCCATACAAATTGTGACTTTTTTTGTTCTAGTTCTGTGAAAAATGCCATTGGTAGTTTGAAAGGGATTGTACTGAATCTGTAGATTGCTTTGGGTAATATAGTCATTTTCACAATCTTGATTCTTCTAATCCAAGAACATGGTATATCTCTCCATCTGTTTGTATGATCTTTAATTTCTTTCATCAGTGTCTTATAGTTTTCTGCATACAGGTCTTTTGTCTCCTTAGGTAGGTTTATTCCTAGGTATTTTATTCCTTTTGTTGCAATGGTAAATGGGATTGTTTCATTAATTTCTCTTTCTGATATTTCATTGTTATTTTATAGGAATGCAAGAGATTTCTGTGAATTAATTTTGTATTCTTACCAAATTCATTGATTAGTTCTAGGAGTTTTCTGGTGGCATCTTAGGATTTTCTATGTATAGTATCATGTCATCTGCAAACAGCAACAGTTTTACGTCTTCTTTTCCAATTTGTATTCCTTTTGTTTCTTTTTCTTCTCTGATTGCCATGGCTAGGACTTCCAAAACTATGTTGAATAAGAGTGGCGAGAGTGGACATCCTTGTTTTGTTCCTGATCTTGTGGAAATGCTTTCAGTTTTTCACCACTGTGAATGATGTTCGCTGTGGGTTTGTTATATATGGCCTTTATTATGTTGAGGTAGGTTCCCTCTATG
Source organism: Balaenoptera ricei (assembly GCF_028023285.1). Lineage (NCBI taxonomy): Eukaryota > Metazoa > Chordata > Mammalia > Artiodactyla > Balaenopteridae > Balaenoptera > Balaenoptera ricei. Next base: position 134,298,540 of record NC_082639.1, read on the forward strand.
TCCATTTTCTGGCAAGTTCCCTCTGCCCATAAATGGGTGTTGAATTTTGTCAGAAGCTTTTTCTGCATCTATTGACGTGATCATACAGTTTTTATTCCTTAATTTGTTAATATGGTGTATCACATTGATTGATTTGCATATATTGAAGAATCCTTGCATTCCTGGGATAAATCCCACTTGATCATGGTGTATGATCCTTTTAATATATTTTTGGATTCTGTTTGCTAGTATTTTGGTGAGGATTTTTGCATCTATGTTCATCAGTGATACTGGTGTGTAATTTTCTTTTTTTGTGATATCTTTGTCTGGTTTTGGTACCATGGTGATGGTGGCCTCAAGGAACGAATTTAGGAGTGTTTCTCCCTCTGCAATTTTTTGGAAGAGTTTGAGAAGGATATGTGTTAGCCATTCTCTAAATGTTTGATATAATTCACCTGTGAAGCCATCTGGTCCTGGACTTTTGTTTGTTGGAATACTTTTAATTACAGTTTCAATATCATTACTTGTGTAGGTCTGTTTATATTTTCTAATTCTTCCTGGTTCAGTCTTGGAAAATTGTACCATTCCAAGAATTTGTCCATTTCATTATGGTTGTCCATTTTATTGACATATAGTTGTTTGTAGTAGTCTCTTATAATCCTTTGTATTTCTGGGGTGTCAGTTGTGATTTCTCCTTTTTCATTTCTAATTTTATTGATTTGCGTCCTCTCCCTTTTTTTCTTGATGAGTCTGGCTAAAGGTTTATCAGTTTTGTTTATCTTCTCAAAGAACCAACTTTTTGAGCAACTGCATTGCTGTGCGCAGTTTTATTGATCTTTACTATTGTTTTCTTCATTTCTATTTCATTTATTTCTGCTCTGATCTTTATGATTTCTTTCCTTCTACTGACTTTGGGTTTTGTTTGTTCTTCTTTCTCTAGTTGCTTTAGGTTTAAGCTTACATTGTTTATTTGAGATTTTTCTTGTTTCTTGAGGTGAGATTGAATTGCTATAAACTTCCCTCTTAGAACTGCTTTTGCTGTGTCCCATAGGTTTTGGGTCATCGTTTTTTCATTGTCATTTCTTTCTATGTATTTTTTTATTTCTTCTTTGATTTCTTCAGTGATCTCTTGGTTATTTAGTAGTGCACTGTTTAGCTTCCATGTATTTGTGTTTTTAACAGTATTTTTCCTGTAATTTATTTCTAATCTCATTGTGGTCAGAAAATATGCTTGATACGATTTCAATTTTCTTAAATATTCTGAGGCTTGATTTGTGACCCAAGATGTGATCTATCCTGGAGAATGTTCCGTGTGCGCTTGAGAAGATAGTGTATTCTGCCACTTTCTGGTGGAATGTCCTATAAATATCAGTTAACTCTATCTGGTCTGTTGTGTCATTTATTTTTTTTTTTTCTTTTTCTTTTTCTTTTTTTTTTAAATTTTTATTGGAGTATAGTTGATTTACAACGTTTTGTTAATTTCAGGTGTACACCAAAGTGAATCAGTTATACATATACATACATGCACTCTTTTTTAGATTCTTTTCCCATATAGGCCATTACAGAGTATTGAGTAGAGTTCCCTGTGCTATATAGCAGGTTCTTATTAGTTATCTATTTTATATATAGCAGTGTGTATATGTCCATCCCAATCTCTCAGTTTATTCCTCCCCACGAGCCCCTTTGTAAGTTTGTTTTCGATATCTGTAAATCTGTTCCTGTTTTGTAGATAAGTTCATTTGTATTGTTTTGTTTTTTATAAATTTATTTATTTGTTTATTTTTGGCTGTGTCAGGTGTTCATTGCTGTGCGCAGGCCTTCTCTAGTTGCAGCGAGCAGGGGTTACTCTTTGTTGAGGTACCCAGGCTTCTCATTGTGGTGGCTTCTCTTGTTGTGGAGCATGGGCTCTAGGCACGTGGGCTTCAGTAGTTTTGGCACACAGGCTTCATTGCTCTGCAGCATGTGGGATCTTCCTGGTCCAAGGCTGGAACCTGTGTCCCCTGCATTGGCAGGCGGATTCTTAACCACTGCACCACCACGGAAGCACTTGTATTGTTTTTTAAAATTAGATTCCACTTATGATCGATATCATATAATGTTTGTCTTTCTGTGTCTGACTTACTTCACTCAGCATGACAATCTCTAGGTCCATCCATATTGCTGCAAATGACATTATTTTGTTCTTTTTTATGGCTGAGTAATATTCCATTGTATATATGTATATATATATATATATATATATATATCACATCTTCTTTATCCATTTCTCTGTCTATGGACATTTAGGTTGCTTTCATGTTGCTGGCTGTTGTAAATAGTGCTGCAATGAACATTAGGGTGCATGTATCTTTTCAAATTATGGTTTTCTCTGGGTATATGCCCAGTAGCCGGATTGCTGGGTCATATGGTAGTTCTGTTTTTAGCTTTTTAAGGAACCTTCATACTCTTCTCCATAGTGGCTGTACCAATTTACATTCCCACCACTGTTGTGTCATTTAAAGCTTGTGTTTCCTTACTTATTTTCTGTTGGGATGATCTGTCCATTGGTGAAAGTGGGGTGTTCAAGTCCCCTACTATTATTGTGTTACTGTTGATTTCCCCTTTTATGGTTGTTAGCATTTGCCTTATATATTGAGGTGCTCCTATGTTGGGTGCATAAATATTTATAATTGTTATATCTTCTTCTTGAATTGATCCCTTGATCATTATGTAGTGTCCTCCCTTGTCTCTTTTAACAGTCTTTATTTTAAAGTCTATTTTATCTGATATGAGTATTGCTACTCCAGCTTTCTTTTGATTTCCATTTGCATGGAATATCTTTTTCCATCCCTTCGCTTTCAGTCTGTATGTGTCCCTATGTCTGAAGTGGGTCTCTTCTAGACAGCATATATATGGGTCTTGTTTTTGTATGCATTCAGCAAGTCTGTGTCTTTTGGTTGGAGCATTTAATCCTTTTGCATTTAAGGTTATTATCAATATGTATGTTCCTATTACCATTTTCTTAATTGTTTTGGGTTTGTTTTTGTGGGTCTTTTTCTTCTCTTGCGTTTCCTGCCTAGAGAAGTTCCTTTAACATTTGTTGTAAAGCTGGTTGGTGGTGCTGAATTCTCTTAGCTTTTGCTTGTTTGTAAAGCTTTTAATTTCTCTGTCAAATCTGAATGAGATCCTTCCTGGGTAGAGTAATCTTGGTTGTAGGTTTTTCTCTTTCATCGCTTTAAGTATATCCTGCCACTCCCTTCTGGCCTGCAGAGTTTCTGCTGAAAAATCAGCAGATAACCTTATTAGGGATCCCTTCTTATGTTATTTTTTGCTTTTCCCTTGCTGCTTTTAGTATTTTTTCTTTGAATTTAATTTTTGTTAGTTTGATTAAAATGTGTCTTGGTGTGTTTCTTCTAGGGTTTATCCTGTATGGAATTCTCTGTGCTTCCTGGACTTGATTGACTCTTTCCTTTCCCATTTTAGGGAAGTTTTCCATTATAGTCTCTTCGAGTATTTTCTCAGACACTTTCTTTTTCTCTTCTTCTTCTGAGACACCTATAATTCAAATGTTGGTGAGTTTAGTGTTGTCCCAGAGGACTCTGAGATTGTCTTCAATTCTTTTCATTCTTTTTTCCTTATTCTACTCCTCAGCTGTTACTTCCACCATTTTGTCTGCCAGCTCACTTATTCGTTCTTCTGCCTCAGTTATTCTGTTATTGATTCCTTCTAGTGTATTTTTCATTTCAGCTATTGTGTTGTTCATCTCTGTTTGTTTGTTCTTTAGTTATTCTAGATCTTTGTTGAACATTTCTTGTATTTTCTCGATCTGTGCCTCCATTCTATTTCCGAGATTCTGGATCACCTGTACTATCATTACTCTGAATTCTTTTCCAGGTAGGTTGCCTATTTCCTCTTCATTTATTTGTTCTTTTAGGTTTTTACCTTGCTCCTTCATCTGTGACATACTTTTTTGTCATCTCATTTTTTTTTTTTTTTGATGGGTGGTATTGTGTTCCTGTCTTACTGGTTGTTTAGCTTGAGGCTTCCGGCACTGGAGTTTGTAGGCTATTGGGTAGAGGTGGTCTTGGAGCTGAGATGAGGACCTCTAGGAGACCTCACTCTGATGAATATTCCCTGGGGTCTGAGGTTCTCTGTTAGTCCAGTGGTTCGGACTCAGAGCTCCTACCACAGGAGCTCAGGCCTGACCCCCAGCTCATGAACCAAGATCCCACAGGCCGTGTGGGGTGGCAAAAAGAAGGAAAAAGAAAAAAAAAAAAAAGCAGAACAATAACAAAGAGTAAAAAATAAAATAATATTAGAAAACTAACAGATATGTTAGAGAGAATTAAAAAAATAAAAATAAAAATGAAACAACAACCGGAAGGTAAAATAGAACTACAATAGGAAAAAAGAGGAGAAAAAAAGAAAAAGAAAAAGCCAGAAAATGCCTTGGCTGTGGGGGACGGGGCTTAGGCAGAGGCGGGGTTTAGGCAGTGGGCAGGGCCTATGCTTAGGACCCAGAGGGCCGGAAAAGGCCCTGGCGGGGTGGGAGGGGGAACTTAGGCTCAATGCAGCAGGATGGGCCCTGGAGTGCCTCTGGCCTTGGAAGCTGGAGGACCGGGTCCAGGAGCTCAGCAAGTTCCCTGGGTCTAGTGGGCAGGGGAAATGCTAGACGCATTCCTCCTGATCCTCCATTCCTGGAGGGTTCCTCCCCCTTGGCCTCTCTTCTTCCCCCTCTCCATCCCTCCTATGCCCCTAGGACCCATGCGGCCAGAGGGGGCTCCAGAGAGCAGGGGACCAGACCTGGAAGCCCAAAAGGCTTCACTGGGCCCGATTGGGTGGGACAAACACCCTTTGCACCTCCCCTGATCCTCTGATCTCAGAGGGCCCCTCCCATCTGCCTCTCCTCTTCTCTCCCCCTACCTCCCTCCTATGCACGTAGGACCCATATGACCAGGAGGGTCCTCAGAGGGCAGAGGACCGGGCCCAGGAGCCCAGCAGGCTTCCTGGGGCCCGATATGGTGGGGGAAATGCCCTCTGCACCTCCCCTGATCTTCAGAACCCCCAAGGGTCCTTCCAGGTGTAGGAACCCCTCCCCTCTCCCAGCCACCCCTCAGGGGCACTGGTCCTGTCTGGCCTCCACTTCTCCTCCTACCCCCTCACTTCCCCACACATCCTACCCGGTCGCTCAGAGGTTCCTCCTGTCTCCTTGGGCATCAAGGTTCCCCACCAGCATCCAAAAGTTGCCCTAGTTGTGGGGAGACGCAAGCTCCACATCCTCCCTTGCCGCCATCTTCTACCCTGCCTTTTGTATACTTGTTTTAGCCCCTTCTTTCCAGACTCATTTTTCTTCATTTCAGGTTAACTTATTTTTTTCCTTGGCTTGGAATTTACAATATACACCTTATTTTTATTCTTTTTGGCATCCCTTTAATATTTTTGACTTAAAGCGTGAAGTTAATCATTCTACTCTTTTTTCATAATGACTTCAAAACACTTTAGCTCCACTAATTCTTTCCTGATTTCCATGTTACTTTTACCTGGTATTGGAGTTCCACCTTACTTTTTACCACCTTACTCAATATTATAATTGATTCACAAAGTCAGTGCTTGTTTAGATTTATTGATGTGATCTCCAATTTCTTTGTTTACTTTTCTTCTTGCATCCCAGTGTTTAATTTTGTTTCATTCTCTGTCACACTAAAGTATACCCTTTAGAAATCCCTTCAGTGGGTGCTACTTGATTGTAACTCAGTTTGGTGGTTGTTTTTATTTTGCCCTCAATTTTGAATAATACTTTAGTTGGATATTAAATTACAGATTGATAGTTCTTTCAACTCATAAATTTGAAGTCATTATTTCCTTATCTTCTGACTTCAGCTCTGCTTTTGAGAAGTCAACTGCCAGTCTAATTATTGTTCCTTTCATAAGTTAATCTGTATTTTCTCACTGGTTGATTTTTTTTTTTTTTAATTTATTTATTTATTTATTTATTTATTTATTTATTTATTTATGGCTGTGTTGGGTCTTCGTTTCTGTGCGAGGACTTTCTCTAGTTGTGGCAAGCGGGGGCCACTCTTCATCGCGGTGCGCGGGCCTCTCACTATCACGGCCTCTCTTGTTGCGGAGCACAGGCTCCAGACGCGCAGGCTCAGTAATTGTGGCTCACGGGCCCAGTTGCTCCGCGGCACGTGGGATCTTCCCAGACCAGGGCTCGAACCCATGTCCCCTGCATCGGCAGGCAGATTCTCAACCACTGCGCCACCAGGGAAGCCCTCACTGGTTGATTTTAAGATCACTTTTCTCATTGATATATTGAAATTTTGATACAATGTGTTTATGTATGTGTGTTGCTTTATATTTGCTTCTTGGGATTCATTGTGTTTAGTAAACCTTATGATTCATGACTTTCATAAAATCTGAAAATCTGTATATCATCTCTTTGACAGTTTTTTTAAATTGAAGTATAGTTGATTTACAATATTGTGTTAGTTTCCGATGTATAGCAAAGCGATTTGAATATATAGATGTATACACACACATACACTTTTTTTTCTATTCTTTTCCATTATAGGTTGTTGCAAGATATTGAATATAGTTCCCTATGCTATACAGTAAATCCTTGTTGTTTATCTATTTTATTTATGGTACTCTGTGTCTGTTAACCCCATACTCCTGATTTATCCCTCCCCGAAGTCTGCTTCGGTAACCATAAGTTTGTTTTCTATGTCTGTGTGTCTGTTTCTGTTTTGTAAATAAGTTCATTTGTACTATTTTTTACAATCCATATATAAATGTGTCATATAATATTCGTTGTTCTCTGTCTGACTTACTTCACTTAGTATGATAATCTCTAGGTCCATCCATATTGTTGCAAATGGCATTATTTCATTCTTTTTTTATGACTGAGTAACATTTCATTGTGTGTGTGTGTGTGTGTGTGTGTGTGTATATTATATACACATACACCACACATTCTTTATCCTTTCGTCTGTTGATGGACGTTTAGATTGTTTCCAAGTCTTGGCTATTGTAAATAGTGCTGCAGTGAAAATTGAGGTGCATCTATCTTTTCAAATTCTCATCTTTTCTGGGTATATGCCCAGGAATGGGATTGCTGTATCATATGGTAACTATTTTTAGTTTTTTAAGGAACCTCTATACTGTTTTTCATAGTGGCTGCACCAATTTACATTCCCACCAACAGGGTAGGAGAATTCCCTTTCTGCACACCCTCTCCAACATTTATTATTTGTAGACTTTTTGATGATGGCTATTCTGACCAGTGTGAGGTGATACCTCATTAAAGTTTTGATTTACATTTCTCTAATAATTAGTGATGTTGAGTGTGTTTTCATGTGCTTGTTGGCCTTTTGTATGTCTTCTTTGGAGAAATGTCTATTTAGGTCTTCTGCCCCTTTTTTGATGAGGTTGTTTGTTCTTTTGATATAGAGTTGTATGAGCTGTTTGTACATTTTGGAAGTTAAGCCCTTGTTGGTAACATCATTTGCAAATATTTTTTCCCATTCTGTAGGCAATTTTTTCATTTTGTTTATAGTTTCCTTTACTGTGCAAAAGCTTAGAAGTTTGATTGGGTCCCATTTGTTTATTTTTGCTTTTATTTCTTTTGCCTTGGGAGACTGACCTAAGAAAACATTGCTACAATTTGTGTCAGAGAATGTTTTGCCTATGTTGTCTTCTAGGAATTTTATGGTGTCCTGACTTATATTTAAGTCTTTAAGCCATTTTGAGTTTATTTTTGTGTATAGTGTGAGAGAGTGTTCAAACTTCATTGGTTTACATGTGGCTGTCCAGCTTTCCCAACACCACTTGCTAAAGAGACTGTCTTTTCTCCATTGTATATTCTTGCTTCCTTTGTCAAAGATTAATTGAACATATGTATGTGGGTTTATTTCTGGGCTTTCTATTCTGTTCCATTGATCTATATGTCTGTTTCTGTGCCAGTGTCATGATGTTTTGATTACTGTAGCTTTGTAGTATTGTCTGAAGCCTGGAAGGGTTATGCCTCCAACTTTGTTCTTTTTCCTCAGGATTGCTTTGGCAATTATGGGTCTTTTGTGGTTCCATATAAATTTTAGGATTCTTTGTTTTAGATCTGTGAAAAATGTGATGGGGAAATCAATAGGGGTTGCATTAAATCTGTAGCTTGCTTTGGGTAGTAATGCCATTTTAACAATATTAATTCTACCAATCCAAGAGCATGGGATATCTTTCCATTTTCTCGAATCATCTACAATTTCCTTTATCAGTGTTTTGTACTTCTCAGCATATAACTCTTTCACCTCCTTGGTTAGATTTGTTTCTAGATATTTTTCTGATGTGATTTTAAAGAAGATTGTTTTTTTCACTTCCTCTTTTTGATATTTCATTGTTAGTGTACAGAAATGCAACAGAAATGTGTGTATTAATCTTGTATTTGGTTACCTTGCTGAATTTATTTATCAGTTCTAATAGTTTTATTGTGGAGTCTTTAGGGTTTTCGGTATATATTATCATGTCATCTGCATATAATGACAATTTTATGTCTTTCTTTCTGATTTGGATACCACTTATTTCTTTTTCTTGTCTAATTGCTGTGGCTAGGACCTGCAATACTATGTTGAATAGAAGTGGTGAGAGTGAACATCTTGTCTTGTTCCAGATTTTAGCTGAAAAGTAAGGCTTTCAGCTTTTCACTGTTGAGCTTTATGTTGGCTGGCGGTATATCATAAATGGCTTTTGTTATGTTGAGATATGTTCCTTCTATACCCACTTTGGTGGGAGTTTTTATCATGAATGGATGTTGAATTTTATCAAATGCTTCTTCTTCATCTATTGAGATGATCATGTGGTGTTTGTCTTTTCTTTTGTTGATGTTGTGTATTGTATTGATTGGTTTGGGTATGTTGAACTATCCTTGTGACCCTGAGATGAATTCACCTGGATTATGGTGTATGATCCTTTTTATGTGTTGTTGGATTCAGTTTGCTCAGATTTTATTGAGAATTTTTGCATCTATATTCATCAGAGATATTGGCCTGTAATTTTCTTTTTTGGTAGTGTCTTTGCCTGGTTTTGGTATCAGGGTAGTTGTGGCTTCATAGAATGACTTTGTGAGTGTTTCCTCCTCTTCAATCTTTTGGAGGAGTTTGAGAAGGATTAGTGTAAGTTCTTTGTATGTTTGGTAGAATTCCCCAGTGAAGCCATCCTGGACTTCTGTTACCAGGGAGTTTTTTTAATTAAAAGTTCTATTTACTTCTAGTGATTGGTCTGTTCAAATTATCTATTTCTTCTTCTTTCTTTTTTTTAATATTTTTTAATTTATTTGGTTGGACCGGGTCTTAGTTGAAGCAGGCAGGCTCCTTAGTTGCAGCTTGTGGGCTCCTTATTTGTGGCAGGCGAGCTCCTTAGTTGTGGCTCAAGGGTTCCTTAGTTGCGGCTTACTGGCTCCTTAGTTGTTGCACATGGACTCTTTAGTTGCAGCATGCAGGCTCCTTAGTTGTGGCTTGAGGGCTCCTTAGTTGTGGCAGGCAAACTGTTGGTTGCAGCATGCATGTGGGATCTAGTTCCCTGACCAGGGATAGAACCCGGGCCCCCTGTATTGGGAGTGCTTAGTCTTAACCACTGTGCCACCCGGGAAGTCCCTCCATTTCTTCTTGATTCAGTTTTGGTAGGGTGTATGTTTCTAGAAATTTGTCCATTTCTTCTAGGTTGTCCAGTTTGTTGGCATATAACTGTTCATAGTATTCTCCCATGTTTTTTTGTTTTTCTGTGGTATTGGTTGTTATTTCTTCTCTTTCCTTTCTTATTCTGCTTATTTGGGTCCTTTCTCTTTTCTTCTTGGTGAGCCTGACCAGAGATTTGTTGATTTTGTTTATCCTTTCAAAAAACCAACTCTTGGTTTTATTGATTTTTTTCTATTTTTTAATCTTTTTTTATTATTTCCTCTCTGATCTTTATTATTTCCTTCCTTCTGCTCACTTTGTTTTGTTTGTTCTTTTTCTAATTCTCTTAGATGGTAGGTTAGGTTGTTTATCTGAGATTTTTCTTATGTTTTGAGGAAGGCCTGTATCACTATGAACTTCCCTTTTATGACTGCTTTTGCTGCATCCCTTAGATTTTGTATGGGTGTGTTTTTATTGTCATTTGTTGCAAGGTATTTTTTTATCTCCTCTTTGATTTCATCATTGACACATTTTTTTTTTCTTTTAGTAGCATGTTGTTTAGTCTCCATGTTATCGTTTTTTCCTTGTTTCTCTTTCTGTGGTTGATTTCTAGTTTCATGCTGTTGTGGTCAGAAAAGATGCTTGAAATAAGTTCTATCCTCTTAAATTAGTTGAGGCTTGTTTTGTGTCCTAGTATGTGATCTATCCTAGAGAATGTTCCTCATGCACTTGAACGCAATGTATGGTCTGGGTTTTTTTGGATATAATGTCTTGTAGATATCAATTAAGTCTAACTATGGTGTCATTTAGAATCTCTGTTGCCTTACTGATTTTATGTATGGAAGATCTGTCCATTGATGTCAGTAGGGTGTTTGTTTCCTACTATTATTTTATTCCCATCAATTTCTCCCTTTAAGTCTGTTAGTATTTGTTTTATGTATTTGGGTGCTCCTATATTGGGGGCATATATGTTAATGAGTGTAACATTCTCTTCTTATATTGATCCTTTTATCATTATATGGTGTCCTTCTTTATCTTTCTTTATGGACTTTGTTTTAAAGTCAGTTTTGTCTGATGTGAGTATTGCTACCCCAGCTTTTTTGTCATCTCCATTTGCATGAAATATCTTTTTCCATACTCCCTCACTTTCAGTCTATGCTTCCTTTACCCTAAAGTGGTTCTCTTGTAGGCAGCATATTGTAGGCTCTTATTTTTTTTTTTAACATCTTTATTGGAGTATAATTGCTTTACAATGGTGTGTTACTTTCTGCTGTATAACAAAGTGAATCAGCTATACATATACATACATCCCCATATCTCCTCCCTCTTGCGTCTCCCTCCCACCCTCCCTATCTCACCCCTCTAGGTGGTCACAAAGCACCGAGCTGATCTCCCTGTGCTACGCGGCTGCTTCCCACTAGCTATCTATTTTACATTTGGTAGGGTATATGTGTCCATGCCACTCTCTCACTTTGTCCCAGCTTACCCTCCCCCCGCTGTGTCCTCAAGTCCATTCTCTATGTCTGCGTCTTTATTCCTGTCCTACCCCTAGGTTCTTCAGAATCTTTTTTTTTTTTTTAGATTCCATATATATGGGTTAGCATACAGTATTTGTTTTACTCTTTCTGACTTACTTCACTCTGTATGACAGTCTCTAGGTCCATCCACCTCACTACAAATAACTCAATTTTGTTTCTTTTTATGGCTGAGTAATATTCCATTGTATATATGTTCCACATCTTCTTTATCCATTCATTTGTCGATGGACACTTAGGTTGCTTCCATGTCCTGGCTATTGTAAACAGAGCTGCAGTGAACATTGTGGTACATGACTCTTTTTGAATTATGGTTTTCTCAGGGTATATGCCCAGTAGTGGGATTGCTGGGTCGTATGGTATTTCTATTTTTAGTTTTTTAAGACACCTCCATACTGTTCTCCATAGTAGCTGTGTCAATTTACATTCCCACCAACAGTGCAAGAGGGTTCCCTTTTCTCCACACCCTCTCCAGCATTTATTGTTTGTAGATTTTTTGATGATGGCCATTCTGACTGGTGTGAGGTGATACCTCATTGTAGTTTTGATTTGCATTTCTCTAATGATTAGTGATGTTGAGCATTCTTTCATGTGTTTGTTGGCAATCTGTATATCTTCTTTGGAGAAATGTCTATGTAGTTCTTCTGCCCATTTTTGGATTGGTTTTTTTTTTTTTATATTGAGCTGCATGAGCTGTTTATATATTCTGAAGATTAATCCTTTGTCAGTTGCTTCGCTTGCAAATATTTTCTCCCATTCTGAGGATTGTCTTTTTGCTTTGTTTATGGTTTCCTTTGCTGTGCAAAATCTTTTAAGTTTCATTAGGTCCCATTTGTTTATTTTTGTTTTTATTTCCCTTTCTCTAGGAGGTGGGTCAAAAAGGATCTTTCTGTGATTTTTGTCATGGAGTGTTCTGTTTAGACTCTTATTCTATTGTCCAATCTGCCACTTTATGTCTTTGATCCATTGATCCATTTAGTCCATTGACATTTAAGTTTATTATTGATAGATATGTATTTATTGCAGTTTTAAGCCTTGTTTTCCAGTTGACTTTGTATTTCTTCTTTGTTCCTTTCTTTTTTGTTTTGTTTTTTCTTTTGTGGTTCGATGATTTTCTTTTGTATCATGCTTGAGCTCTCTTCTTTTTGGTTTTTGTGAATCTATTGTATGTTTTTGATTTGTGGTTACCCTGGGTTTCAAGTATCTTAACCCATTACTAGATCTACTTGCTTTCGACTGGTAGTCATATAAGCTTAAACACATTCTTAAAAACCTGTATTTTTTTACTCCACTCCCCCACATTTTATGATTTTGATGTCCTCCTTTACATCTTCATATTTATCGTTTTGCTGTCCATTGTAGTTATAATTGCTTTCAAAAAGTTTTTTGATTTTTTGTTAAATCTGTGTACTGGTTTATTTAAGTTATTTACTTTCCTATTGTGAGTTTCTCTTTCCTATAAATTCTTGCTTCTTTTTTATTTAGAGAAGCCCTTTCAGTATTTCTTTTTGGATAGGTTGAGTATTGCTGTATTCTTTTTGTTTTTGTTTGTCTGAGAAATTCTTTATCTCTCCTTCTGTTCTAAATGGTACTCCTGCTGGATAGAGTATGTAAGTTTGCAGATATTTCTCTTTCAAGACTTTGAATATATTTTGCCACTCCCTTCTTACCTGCAACATTTCTGTAGAGAAATCAGCTAATAGCCCTATGGAGTGTCCTTGTAATTAACTCTTTGTTTTTCTCCTGCTGCCTTTAGGATCCTCTCTTTATCTTTAACTTTTGTCATTTTTATTATAATATGTCTTGGTGTAGGTCCGTTTGGGCTCATCTTCTTTGGGACCCTTTGTGCTTTCTGTACGTGGACATCTGTTTCCTTCTTTAGGTTTGGGAAGTTTTCAGCCATAATTTCTTCAAATATATTTTCAATCCTCTTTTCTCTTTCTTCTCCTTCTGGGATTCCTATATGCATAGATTGGCACGCTTTATGTTATCCCATAGATCTTGTATGCTGCTTTCACTTCTCATTTGTCTTTCTGTCTGCTCTTCTGATTAGGTGATTTCCATTATTCTATCTTCCAGATCATGTATTTGTTTTTCCTGCATTATTTAATGTGCTATTTATTGCCTTTAGCTTGGTTTTCATCTCTGCAGTTGAGTTGTCTAATTTTGATTGGCTCCGCTTTATAGTTTCTGGTTCCGTGTTACAGTGATCTGCATTTCTTTGATAGTCTTTCTTAATGCCTTTAGATGTTTTATTACCTTCTTTTTGAACTCGTGGCCTGGTAGAATGGAAAGGTCTGTTTCATTGTTTGTTCTTTCAGGAGATTTCTCTTGTTCTTTTAATTGGGAGTAGCTCCTCTGCTTTTTCATTTTACTTATATTTCTCTGACCCTATGAATTTAAGAGAAACAGTTATCTGCTGTGGTCTTGAAGGGCTGTTTTTTTTTTATGGGAGCGACCCTGTGTAGTCTGTGTGAGTCCAGAATTTTTGGTGCAAAAGTTGCTTTTGGTATGGATGCTTGCCACATCTTTCCTCAGGGTGTGCTGGCCCTTGTCCACTTAATAGGGCGTGTGTTTGGTGTTGTGGTGTCCAGAGCCCATACTGGTTGTTAGGCAGGGCCTCCTCTTTGCTCTGTGGTTATCACAGCCCTGTCTGGGGCAGGTCTGCTCTGCAGTTGTTGGTGTAGAAGACCCCAGATCCATTTTCAAGCTGTGGTGTGAGGTAGGCAGAACTGGAGCGCTCCCTTTGCGGAAGGAGCTGCTTCGTGTTCTTCCCCAGGAGCTGTCTGCTATGATTCTGTGACACCACCGTCCACAAAGATCACTGTTAATGGTGCTCCTCTCGGGGGCCAGGTCCTCTGTGGGAGTGCTGGTAATTGACTCGGAAAACCCTCAGGTGTGTATGCAGGTCCACAAACCTGCTGGCACAAAAATCCACTAAAGCCATGTCTCCACACCCACTGTGAGAGAGCAGGCAATTGGCTCAAATTTCAGCCCCACCTATGCATGTGTGCACCCACAAAGTTTTATGCTGCTGGTGCCTGGACCCATATCTGCTGTGGGAGCACCTATAACTTGCTCAGATGTCCCTCAGGTATGTGTGTGCTCACAAAGCTGCCAGTGTGGAAAACCCACTGAAGCCACACCTCCAGGCCCACTGTGAGAGCCCAGGTAATTGACTCAGATTTCAGCCCTGCCTCTGCACGTGTGTGCCCACAAAGTTTGCAAACCTGTGGCGGCCGGAAACTTGCCCCGCTGTAAGCATGCTGATGATGCGCCTTCTATGGCAGATCCACATCCCTCCCTTCCCATGTTGACAATGGGTCTCCTATGGCGGATCCCCGCTCTGTCCTGCAGGCACCCCCAGTTGTGACCCAGACCACAGTCCAGGCTCTTCAGGCTGTTTCTGCACAGCCAAACCAAGTCCTCTCTCTGGGTCTGTGTGCTGAAGCCCAAGTTTCACACCCAGTCACTGCACGCATCTGCAGGCACACGCCTCAGGCTGGGAAGTGCAACGGGGTCACAAGAACTGTCTGTGCTGGTGTCTCTCTGTCCTGCCTACTGCAAACTGGGTATTGTACTCTCCTCTTGAGCTTCTAAAGCTCCCTCTCTGTCCCGGCGGACATCCCAGCTGGTGAAGGAAGTTCCCAGGATGAGGGAACCTTTCCTTTTTCACAGTTCCCTCCCAGGGCACAGGTCCTATCCCAATTCTTCTCCCTTTTCCCTTTGTTCTACCTGGTTACATAGAGATCTTTCTTGTAGCTTTGGTTTATGAGATCTCCTGCATGCTTTCAGTAGGTATTCTGTGAGAATTGTTCCACATGCAGATGTATTTTTGATGTATTTGTAGGGAGAGGTGAGCTCCACATCCCTCTTCTCCACCATCTTGATCTCTCTCCATTATCTCTTTGACTTTTGTCTCTTCTCTGTTCTTTCTTGTTTCTCCTTCTAGAATTCCTATTAGACATATACATACTAAAACATTTACTCCTGGCCTTCATGTGTTTAACTCTCAATCTTATATTTATCTCTTTGTGACTTGTTTTGGGACATTTTTTTAGTTCTGTCTTCTAGTTTCTCATACCTTCTTCATCTGTGACTAGGCCAGAACAAACTTGCCTGTCATCTTTCTTTTCTAGTGGACAGATTTCTTTTTTTCAATCTATTCTTTTTCTGAGGATGAGGCCTTTGAAGAGTCCTAGTTCTCACATAAATCCCAAGATTGTGTTTCCTATTCTTTTGTGGCCACTGAAATCCAAGCCTTTTGGTCACTAAAACTGACCCAGTGGCCAAAGAGATAAAAGATGTAGTTCCTCTTGGCTTGTTTTTCAGCACTTCTAGCTGCCTTGTAGGAACGAATTTTGAAAGTTTCCATTCTGCCATTTTCGTTGAAATGAAAAGGTTTTTTATTACCATTAGATTATTGAAACAAAAAGCTATGTCCCTGACTTCCCCTAGAAAGGAGGATTGTGATAAAAGTGAACCAGGAAGGTCAACCTAGGAGTTCTCTGTGTTTTCAAGCATGAATGTTTTATAAACCAAGTAGGGAAAAACAACTGTCATCCGCCTATTCTCTCATTCATTTTCTCAATAAATAAATGTTTATTCTGTTATTCATTCCAAAATGTTTATTAGACATTTCAGCATTATTAGCCCTGCATATCAGTATCGGTACTCTAAATGAAATATAAGGTGTGATCTTGTTGTGATCTTGTTTTGCATGACTTTTGTAATCAGCGACTGTATATAACATTTGTTTTCCCAATCTTAAGATATAAAATTTAACAAATCAATGAAGAGATTAAAAAGGAAGAAAAGGTAATCTAGTTGACAGGATATTATACATGAAACAAATGGGTTATAGTGTAAAAGGTAACATTTAAACAGACTATATGATAGTGTATTCCATTCCAGTACTTAAGTGCTGGAGCAGCAGAGAGCATAGGATCTAGCCACAGCAATAGTTAGCATCGTAGAAGATGACTCTCATTGGGTTTGGCACAGATTGATGGAGAGGAAACAGAAAGGAATATCCCAAAGAGGGAATAGTATTAGTCAAAGCAAATGGGTGGAAAATGTTGCTTAATCTTTTGCCAGCCTTTTCTGGATGAGAAGTTAGTTTCAAAGGCAAGATGGCCCTAGTTAAAAAAAATAAAAACATTCCTTTGTCTTCCATAGGGTTTAATGAACTGTACTTACCCGTGTAAGTTTATGTATTTAATATTTCAGGTAAAGGGAAAATCATGCATCTATCAAAATCCCATATACTTAGCATAATTCTTTTAACTGCACGTGAATGATATTCTTTTCACCATTTACATTGATTCTGAGGTTATGTTTCTATATTCTTTCTTCTGAGACAAGATCTTAAAAGAAGTGTTCTCTTTCCTTGCCTTTAGATGAATTTATCCTTGATTAATTTAGAAGAGATTTTGTAAATGCTTGTGTTGCTTTGTGTTCCTCATCCCTGTGTCCTGCTGCAGTGTTTCAGATCAATTTATTTAGCCATTCAGCTGACCCATGTAAGGTGCACTGGCCTAGGACTTAGAGTTTCTATGTGAACATCAGGGTTGGCACTAATGTAAATGTAAAATATCATGGCTTTTTAGGGTTCTCTGAGACCTTAGAGATAATCTTGTCTGCCCTCCTCACTTCACAGATTAAGGAGTTGAGAGCTATAACAGTTCAATGCTTTCCTCATGTCAAAAAAAGTAGGTATGACCGAGCCAGAACTGGAACCCAGGTCTAATGTCTCCTTGATCCAGGGCTCTTTCTGATACTGTAGTTTTGATATTAACTATGGAAAGGAAATTCCACCTAATAATTTAATTGGAATTGTTCCTAAAAGAGCAACAGTGAAAAGATTTTTACTTTCTTGTGAAGGTATTTCAATTTGCTGTTAGGTCTTACAGATTTCCATGGAACACTTTTGAGTCTCATTTGCATAGCCTGACATGGAACTGACCAGTACCCTTGCTACAGTTCTTGAAAAAATATATTAGCCACTGCTACTTGTATCACAGCATTATTCCTAAGAGTTCATTCAGTTGCTATTTCAACTTTCCACCATAAAGTTTAAAACAGTTATTCTGTAGTTCCCAATCATCAGGTGTGTGGGAATTGATACATTTAACATCCTTCTTTAAAAAGCCTTCAGTGTCCTGGTGAATTAATATGATCTTTATGAGTCTGGTGACCAGATTTTTGAGCCATTCTAAACAGAGTTTTAGCGCTAAGATTTTTATAAATGGAAGGAATTGTTACTAGTTGCAGTAACTTCAGTGCTTGAAGAGAGTAAATTTCACACCTAGACTGATTTAGCCTACAAAAACTCCAGGTAAGAATATGCACCCTCAGCCCTCCTCTGAGCCTTTCAAAGAGGGCATCTTAGATACCTGGGGAGACTGATAAGTTACAATATTTAGATCTCACATTCATTGCATCACCATATCATTTACAAAATCTAAGTTAAAAGATTCCTTAACTTCTTTGTGGCAAGGTCTAAACTGAAGATTGGAATATTCCCCCAGGTTTTTGTTCCATTTGATTTTGTTAGAAATGCCATGTTTTCTCTGGTAGAAACACCTCTAGATAATGGCTCACTGTGCTGGTCTTTGCTCTCCCCAGGCAGGCATTGGCTTTTAAGGTCATGCTAAGGCCCATTTGGTCCCAGGTATGTCAGCTCTGGTAGCCAGCAGAGATCTGTGCCTGTCCAGGGGGTTTGTAGAGCAGCCACATGGTATTTTCAGAGCACCCCTTGGGGTTGTCCAGCTCTGTTTTCTTTTAAATTAAGGCATTCTTTCTTTGACACTGCTTTGTAGCTTCAATTCAGGATATGGTTTATCAGTATTACCAAGTGTTCCAATTCACCGCTCCCTCCTTTTTCCTACAGAAAGTGATTTCAGGATGTTTCACTACTCTGCTCAGTCCCCAGCACATTGTCGACACTCAATAAATGTCAAATAATGCTGCACTATAGTGAGTGTGGGCTCTTCAGGCATTCTGAAAAGAATGGCTCTTTATTCTCATTGTTGAGTGGTGTATTTTTCCAATTGTTAGCTGGAAAGGAATTGGAGTCAGGTTTTCCATTTATATACCTTTATGGCTATATTTCTATATTCAGACATGCTTGGAGTTTAAGTTGTTTGGATTAAACAAATATGCTGGGCAAGAGGGAGTATGCAATGCATTGCCTAAAAGGTTATGTCTAACTTGGGTGTGGTGGTCAAATCTATATTAAAAGGGAAGCAATTACTCTTCCATAAATATGGATGGCAGAGGCTCATATTTATTGGAAATCCAATAGAGTAAAAAACATATAGTGTTTGGTACTAGGAAATGACATATTGTGTAAAGAATACAATGAAATTAAGCTTGTGTTTGGAACATAAACAAGACACCTGGAGAAGTTATTTTATTTCATTTTATCCTCCACTGTTGTCAAAAGAATGTTTAAGACATTTCTTCTTGCTTCATAGAATACTGAGGATTGTTTATCTTCTGAATATTCTGGTTCAAGAAGATTTTTCTTCATCAGATGAAGATTCAGGTAGTAACCAGTCTTTCAATCCAAGCTGAGTAATGAAGTATGTGTCATCCTTCACTTTCTCATGGAGTGTAGGTGGGTTATCTTTCCACAGAAGGGGTCTTTATAATACCCTCTAACTATGAGTACCTGGTGGAGGAAAAAAATCAGTTTGAGAGTAAAAACTTTTTATCACTCTCAATTGACTTATCCATTTCATTGTACCCATTCTGTAACTTCTATAAGGTCTGATATAAAGATGTGGTTTTCCCCATACTTTATTCTTGGTATAAAAAAATTTCTGCTAGGTATGAGATCAACCGGAGTCTGATGCGTTGTCCTGAGGAACACATAAGTAAATTGGTATTAATCAGGTGTCAGTGGTATCGCTGTGAGAAACACTTAAACAATGTGTTTAAGTAACAGAATGTGTTTCAGTAACAGAATGTGTTAAGTCAACATTTTAATACCTTGTACTTCCTTCTAGTTTTAACACAATGGTAAATTAATTAATTAATTAATTAAAAATGTAATTCATATCATCAGTGTTTATCTCCACTGCTAGATTACTTTCCATGGGGCAGAGGCTGTTTTTTTTTTTTTTAAACTTTTATTGGACTATAGTTGATTTACAGTGTTGTGTTAGTTTTAGGTGTAAAGCAAAGTGAATCAGTTATACATATACATACATGCACTCTTTTTTAGATTCTTTTCCCATATAGGCCATGACAGAGTATTGAGTAGAGTTCCCTGTGCTGTACAGTAGGTCCTTATTAGTTTTTGGTCCTTCTTGTTTCTGCCAGAACTATTAAGTTCATGGAGTCAGACAGAGATTTGAGGACTTTTGCAGAGTTATTGATTATAAGTTCACACTATGACAGTAATGTTTATTTCCCTTTACAAGTCTATAAAGATAAACCCTGTGCTTTCCCTGTCAAGGAGTTGGATAGGAGTACATGTTTAGCAAGTCAATAAAAGGACACTTTATATCTTGAAAGCTGTTAAATCCATATCTTTGAATCAGAGAACTCTGTTTTTGTTTCCACTATCTTCTTTGTTCGAGACTCTCACTGCAAAGATATTTGTTGTCATATGGTTCTGATCTTGCATATTATAGTGGTTTCTCAATTCTTGCTACTGCATCTTTTCCCTTTAAGAGTGTCTCTTTGGTTGTGAAATAGCATCATTAGGAAATCCTAGGTACATCAAAGAGGAGGGGTAAAAATATTTTCAAAGGGGAGCCTGGAGGGAGATGGAATGGAGAACCAAAATTGTCTGCCCATTTGATTTATGTGATTCACCAACCACACCAAGACAGACATCAAATATAATTTGGTAATATTTTTGTGGACTAAGTCTGTGACAATTGATTTCACAGCTAAGATAAATTCTCATGAAAGTCAACATGATTGCTTGGGTATGAAATGTCTGTGGCTTGAAGCAATCAATTTAAATTCTTCTCTTACTGGTTTTCAAATTAAACTCTGAAATGAAATAGGAGTCTGATGCCCTACTTGGATGACTGTTTCTGCCTTTTCTGAAGGAAAAAATAGCAAGTTAGTGCTTTTCAGCTTTTTCAAATGTCATTAAAAGGCTTTGGAGAAATTCTTCATGCTTAAAACACCTGTGTGTAGTCCGTATCCATTTTTTTAGGGGAATTAGGCATTGTGCTCTCTGGGAGCCCTTGCGTATTTCAAACAAATAGATTGATAGGATAGACTCAGCAACTTAGATTCAGTTCCTTTCTTCACTAGAATTTCAACTGGAGTTTATCTTAAGCCAATGGGAGCGCCAGGAAGGATTTTGGTCAGTTTTTGAGGCATTCATGTTCAGGAGGTTTCCGTTCAAGGGCTATCTTGATGAATGAGCCCAGCACGGCTGTGTAAAGTTCAAGAACAAAAAGAAATTATGTCCTTCACAGCAAGTTTACTTTTCTTCTAAGATTTCATAACAAACACATTGCCTGCTCCCCACCTACTTCCCAGAACAACTATTTGCTGATGGTCAGTCCTCTCCCCCTACCACCCCCTGCAGACAAACACTGTGGCTTGGGACAGACGTGCTCCTCCATTTGGGGACCGTAAAACGGCCCCAACTGTGTTTATTAATGCTAGTTGCAAACATACTATGGAAAAATATATGCTTGGTTCAAAGATACAGTCTTTAAAAGAGATGCTGTATATACCCTGAGAAAACCATAATTCAAAAAGAGTCATGTACCAAAATGTTCATTGCAGCTCTATTTACAATAGCCAGGACATGGAAGCAACCTAAGTGTCCATCATCTGATGAATGGATAAAGAAGATGTGGCACATATATACAATGGAATATTACTCAGCCATAAAAAGAAACGAAATTGAGTTATTTGTAGTGAGGTGGATGGAGTTAGAGTCTGTCATACAGAGTGAAGTAAGTTAGAAAGAGAAAAACAAATACAGTATGCTAACACATATATATGGAATCTAAGGAAAAAAAAAAAAAAAAAAAGGTCATGAAGAACCTAGTGGCAAGACGGGAATAAAGACACAGACCTACTAGAGAATGGACTTGAGGATATGGGGAGGGGGAAGGGTAAGCTGTGACAAAGTGAGAGAGTGGCATGGACATATATACACTACCAAACGTAAAATAGATAGCTAGTGGGAAGCAACCACATAGCACAAGGAGATCAGCTCGGTGCTTTGTGACCACCTAGAGGGGTGGGAGAGGGAGGGTGGGAGGGAGGGAGATGCAAGAGGGAAGAGATATGGGAACTTATGTATATGTATAACTGATTCACTTTGTTATAAAGCAGAAACTAACACACCACTGTAAAGCAATTATACTCCAATAAAGATGTTAAAAAAAAAAAAAAAGAGATGTTGTAGTGGTTAAGTTGCAAGTGAAAGTAACAGATCATCATTATAAGAGACTGGTACCAATGACCCGATATCTTTAAATATGTGATTGTTTATAAATAAGATTGTATTGCTAGTTTTTATTAAAAAATTAATATTCCCTTTTGAAAACTAGTTAGTCATGCTAAGGAACTGGATTCAAGATATTAACTAGCTTGTCTCAGGCTTTTATTTTTAAAGGATGAGTGAGTTTACCTTCTGGTTATTCATGATAAGGGTGGAAATAAAGTGAGTTGTGTGCTACGGCTTATGCAGTGTGGTGGTGATTTTGTGATGGCTGGGCACCCCCAATAAAGTCAGCAGGGGGATAGCCAAGTGTGCAGGTATTTCAGTCAGCAACCTGCGGGGAGAGCTCTTAAGAAATGAATAAGCAGGGGTGTGAAAATTTCCCTAGCTGGGTCTAGCCTGAAGGAAACTTCTAAACACTTAAATTTCTTTGGCAGTCTTAGAGGCCTCCCAAGAACAAAAAGAAAACTATGGGCATGTTTTACTATTGCAATAGTCAGGTTTTTAGCGATGACCTGTAGAATATTGTATAACAATCTACCTGTTGAAAAAGAAACTTATATCAAATAGAAGAATAAACAGAAAAAGTCCAAAACGGTTATTATTCAAACCTGTTGCTGTTGAAATCCAGTTACACTGAACAATGTATCCATGGTTCTCATTGGCAGACATAGTGTTTTCCATTATTACCAGTGTTACCATATACTATCCTGATTATTAAAGCATTTACTAAGCAGTAACACCTTGCCTACTTCTTGAGTTTGAAGGGGAAAAAAATCCTTTAAATAAAAGTAACACACATATATATAAAGCTCTCTAAAGATCACTGAGCTCCCTCAACTCATGCACTTAAGAATATTAATTATAAGCCTGTTTTTTTATAATATCAATTTATCAATCAGAAATCTTTTTGTGACCTAACATTTCATGTTTAATATACTTTTATTTTTCCTCAGTTGATTTACTGTGAAACCAACTTATCCATAAAGAATGTCCTTAGTGACTATACCTCCTGAGAGAAAATATTGTGAAGGTTTTAATTATATACCTTGCATATAAATTATATTATTCTGCTTCAATTTGCTGCATTCAGAGGGAAACTATTTACTGGCATGTGTAATTAACTTTAATTAACACACATAGGCTTAGTAAAGGAAACTGACACGGCACAAGCCTTGGTAGGAAATGTTAGTCACACGCTGCAACTAATTCTGAGTAGATGCATGGTTTCATAAAGAAAATATTTGCAAAGCCTAACTGGAGCAAGTTTTTTCCATTTCTTTTCTTCTCCTAATTTTGAAACTGCCTATGTTTATTTCTTAGAACCTGAGGGAAATACTGTTCACTTAAAGGAACTGTCTCAAAAAATGCAATTGCAGAGAGTAGTTTTGAGTATTCAAACACAGAATCTGCTTTTTCTATCCGTGTGTTTGTTAAATCCATACACATTTATTAGCACACTGCCAATTATATCCATTGTTAGAAATTAAAAATGAAACATTAGAAAAAATTAACTTATTATATCAATTAAAAATAATAGTAATGAATCAATTTCATATTAACATAAATAGTAGGTTTTTATGGGAAAATATTTTTTTAAATATCAGTGAGAAGAGTGGCATTTTTTTTTTTGCAATTTTATAAATTTCTTTAATGTGTAGCTTAATAGAAGGTGGCTGGATTCTCATATCTGCTTCTGCTTTCAATCTGTTGGAATATGTTGTTTTGGTTGAAGTATATGAAGAAAATCTTGTCTCACACAGATATGTAGTTAGAAAGGGAAGAATATTTTAACAGCTTTTTCGCATTCTGTGGGTTTTCTTCTTTGATACCTCAGCAAAACACAACAAGTGATAGTTTCCAAAAAGTTAGTCGCAGTGTGGAATCTGAAATCATGTCAATGAACTTTTTATATTCTGTTACATTAATCCACTGGTCTACCATGCACTTTAAATGGATCTTTTACTTATGAGTGATTCTGTAGCATCACACATTTTGTCATTTGGAAAATATTGGTTCATTTATTCGTACAGATCTTCTCAATGTTTCACATTTCATTATACAGTATTTTCATTATATTCATTAATATCACCACCAATGTCATCAGAAACAGGGGAGCTGTCAAGCCCATGGTGGGAGATACAAGGTTTCCAAAATTTGAGGCTCAATTTTATCATTGGTTATAAATGCTGTCAGTTGTCTTCCTCTAAGTGATAGGCTCATTTTGTTCATTTTGAGAAAATTTCTGCCAAAACTCAAGTTTGTTAACCATAGATTGACTGTTGGACTTTCAAGTAAAAATGGCATCCCATGAAAAAACTAAGTACTTTAGCTTACAGTTTAATTGCACCCTTTGCTTGAGAAAATCGCTTCAGTATGCAGCAGAAGTGCTTATGCAGACCTCCCATTTTTGACATAGAATATTAGAAAGATGTATACTCAGGGTCTAGATTTTTAAAAATTAATGTTTTTACTACTTCATCAGGATATCCTTAAGTGAAACTGGCTTTTTTTTTAAACTGTAAGTTCTTGGCAATGAAGACTACAATGACTCTCAGTGCAGCTTCATGACATTGTCTTGACTGGTGCTAAGTCACCCATTCTTGCTCTTGCACCATCAGTGCAAATGTTAACACATTTGTTGCAAGATGAATCATGAAATTCAAAAAAATTTGTACTTTGACTATTTCAGCAACACTTATTAATTAATAAGTATTTCTATTAAAATAAAGGTCTTTAAGGATTAGTTGGTACTGATACCGGACAAATATAACGAAAACAAGTGTAGTCATTCTTTAGATTTGTCCATTTTAAGG
This sequence comes from Balaenoptera ricei, assembly GCF_028023285.1. NCBI lineage: Eukaryota > Metazoa > Chordata > Mammalia > Artiodactyla > Balaenopteridae > Balaenoptera > Balaenoptera ricei. The sequence continues at coordinate 134,322,943 of NC_082639.1, forward strand.
CAAAAGTATAATTCTGCAGATGAGATTTTTAATTCATGCTCCATGTTAGCAACCAAATCTTTAATTGGACAAGTTACTCTATCATTGGAAAATGACAGTAATTTCTTTTTACTCACTTTTTATCCAGCAGGTATTCACCAATATCAAGTGCAAAATTTTTATTTATTAGCCTCTCAGCTACAGTGTGCACTTCTCTAGCTGTTGCAGTACAGTGACTTATCTTGTAAGATGCTTCAAGGGCTTTTTCACTGCTACTTTGAAAAACTCTTACAAACAATATTTGGATTTCAAAGAATATATCATATCTCTGTTTAAATTACGTGATTTCTTTTTTTAAAATGTCCAATAATTGGTCTTAACATGATGCTGTAACTTAACTGGCATTATAATGCTATTCAAAAGTGTTTAATTGCATAAAACAGTAAGGTAAATGATAAACGTTTATAAAGCCAAGGAAAAGGAATAGCTTTAATTCTATTTTTATTTCATATTTATACAAGACAAAAATGTATACATATAGGTTTGTGTGTCTCCACATAGGCATGAAGGAAACTTTAGGATTTCAAAATAACAATTTACTGGATCATAATGAGGTCACAAAGATTATAGCAGGTATAAATAAAAAATAGCTGTTAAGAGCACATTAGAAATACTGAGAACACATGAGTTAATCTCTGGAAAAGCACATACTTCCTCTGAAAATTCTAGATAACATGAGAGTACACCAGCTCATCTTCCATTAACTGCCAGAGTGATGACATCATCCCGTGTCATCACAGCTTCTAGCAAACTCCTCTGTACATTCATAGCAAATGAAAGTGAAGAAAATTAACTAATATTATTATAAAAATTGTTTTGACCTTGAAAACCCCCTGAAAGTGTCTTGGGGACCACAGAAGTCCCCAGGCAATACTTTGAGAACTGTGGCAGTTAGGCAATACGTGATATAATGATTTAGTGGTATGACATCAATTTAAGGTTTATTTCATGCTGTGATGGAGGTACTTGCTGCATAAATATCTCTATTAGTTGCTTCAAAACTAAGAGTTTTGAAGAACCAAGAATCCACTGATTACCAGATTAGACTTTTACATGTCCCCTACACACTGTATTAAAACAGTGTGAAAACATAACACGTATGGAAAGTCAAACTCATTTCAGGCCAAGTTGATAGAGAGATCTATTTTAGCAATCAAAGTCATGCCATTCAGTCTCCTCCCACTCACCCCCTAAGATAAAATCCAAAACAGTTATGACATTTCCAGAACATTTGTTTACTCCCCTTATCTGTCATTGATCTTTTACCAGTGATGACACTGAGGAAGATGGGTGACGAGAGAAATCATCAAATAGCTTTGGGTTGAAAAGGAGGTGAAGATGTTGGAAATGTGTTGATTTCCGAGAAGCATATGTGGAAATGCAGTGTGACTAAAGAGAGTAGCCCTATCACCAAGAACATAGACATTTCCCCTGATCTCTAATTCTGTCCAAAAGTGAAAGGATCCAGGGCCTCAGTCTCAAATGAGAGAACTCCTCTGGTAATCTGGGGAAAGATATCAAATATATCCTTTTTCCTTCCCTTCCACTGTGATAGGTTTGAGAAGTGATGAAAGATAGGAAATATTGAGCTACTGTTAGGTGGGTTTTTACTAAATGTTGTATATGTAAAGGATTATTTGGTCAATATCCTTCATCTTAAATCAAAACAGTCAGAAATTTAAAGTAGAGAATTTTCTCCTAAAGCACAGCTTTTCAAGCTTTCTGTGGTAAAGAACTTTTAAAAAGTTTTTTTTCAGTCTCTTCAGAACAATACATAGTCCCATTGCACAGCGAATATTCAACTTAAACTGCATGTGACTCCCCTCATGAGTTTAACAACACCCAAACTGGTCTAAACCCTACTCAATAAGGCTCATCCACTGATCATGGCTTGGATGTCATGCAGTGTCAGACAACTACAAAAGCTTCCAGCTGCTTTTTCTCAGGTTCTGTACTTTAGATGTATTGTAGACCAGTAACAAGCAGTTCTCAGACCTCAAGTACTGCTCTGCTGTTGACCATCACAAACAGGGGGTTGAATTTGCCAAACACACTCCCTAGTAGAGATTAATTATTTCTAGACAGTTATGGCCTGTAATTTGTGTAGCTGTTGCTAGACACACAGTGGAGCTAGTTACAGTAATGTGGGCTCATCAGGTAGAATCATTCAAAGTGTATGTCATTTATATCTCGGATTAGTGCCCATGGTCCAGATACTGATTTTGGCTTTTCCTATAAAACACAAAATGATGTTAAATTACTGGATAGGTCAAATTAACTCATCTCTATTTAAAAAAAATTTTTATTGAAGTACAGTTGATGTACAATATTACATAAGTTACAGGTGTACAATATAGTGATACACAATTTTTAAAAATTGTACTCCATTTATAGTTATTATAAAATATTGGTTATATTCCCTGTGTTGTACAATATATCCTTGTAGCTTATTTTATGCATAATAGTTTGTACTCTTAATTCCCTACCTCTATATTTCCCCTTCCCCCTCCCCTCTCCCTGCTGGTAACCACTAATTTGTTCTCATGTGGCTTCTTCTTATACCTGAATTGTTAATGAGGAGAAAGCAACCTGAGAAAGATGCACTTACTGATACTTCAACTTTCCTGTTCTTTTTTATGCTGTTAATACTTTGTCCTGCTGACTTCTTTTGCCCCTCTCCACAGAGCTGTTTATTTTTTCTTCCACATGACTTGACTGGTGTAAAACTCTGAGAACAAATACTCGTTTCCAGCCCTTGGAAATCCAGATAGTGCATTCGAGCCAGAGGCCTGAGAAGGGAAACTGTCAACTGCTGTTAGTCCTTTAGATTTCCTGGCTCCATGAGAACACCTATAATATAGTTCCTTAAAAATCATATATTGTTATAAGATAATTTTCTTTTCCCAACAAACTTCTTCCCAAAGGCTATTTCCTTACTGAATCATTTTATGTTTAACCTGGCATTTTATGGTTAACCTTTTATGTTTAAGAAAAGCATGAAAGTTGTCTTATAGAGTTGAAGGATTCACGTTCTGTATTGCCTTTCCAAGAGTGTCAAATTAGTAATGGGTAAAAGTGACTCTGAAAAAAGATATAAGCTCATCATTAGAAAGAGATGTCTAGTATTTTTAATATTTTTATATATTGCATATATTTTTTATATTTTTATTATAGCCTTTTAAAAATAGAATGGGCAAGTTGTGAATTAGCAAGCCTCCCCCATCGCCAGAGCACTTTGAGCAGAAGCTAGATTAAAAACATATTGGTAGGGTGATCATAATGTGTCCTCACTTTTGGGAGTAAAAGGGGGCACTGTTAATAATTATGCTAGAATAATAGCTACCAATAAACCGACATGGTCTGGGGGAAAAAAAAAGGATAAATGGTCAAGCCTACATGTTGATGATGTCATAGAGGAGAGTCCTGCCTTATCTATGGGGGAATTTGGCTTAGGTGACCTCTATGGTACATGCCAACTTAACTACATAAACCCATTTTATGCACAATTATTTTCCTATAGTTTTTTATGATTACTTATTTTGTTAGTATTCCCTAAATAGGATGGAGTCTGAAGTACACTATTAAGCATTAAAGTTTAAACTATGCTTGGCAAGATTTTTGTGTAAATTGTGTTGTACTTTTAAATCTTGTAACAGAAATTATACACACACATATTCTAATTTATATATAAATTAAATTACTTAGTATAATGGCCCATTCCCTAATTGTCCTTTATGAGTAAGAGTTCATGCTAATTATAATTTTCCAGTCTCGAAAGTGATATTTATAACTGATGCCTTCAACCTGCCCCTGGGATTCTTCTTATGAATTGGAGGATCAAAGTATTTCCAGAATCAAAAATGGGGATTCTCACTTTCATATTAGGTAAACTGGTATAAATTATAATAAATGGTGTGAGAACTAAAAGTTAAGACAAAAAGCAAGATAGTTTCTTTGAGAAGAAAGCATGCCTAACTATTCTATGAGCTCTTTGAGAAGCTAAATATATGGCAATAAAGAATAATCAATGGATGTACAATGTGGGGAGTATAGCCAGTATTTTGTAATAACTATAAATGGAGTGTAACCTTTAAAAATTGTATAAAAAATTAAAAAATAGAATTTTTCAAAAAGAATAATCAATGAATAACTACACATTTAAGTTTTCAAATAACCATTAGCAAAGTTTTACTATAAAGTTTATGAAATTGAGGGGTTTTTGTTTTTGTTTTTTTAATGTGGCTAGGAAGCTCTTCAAGAAAGTAAGTTGAGGGTGGAAATTAGCCAACTTATCAGCACTTTATTGAACACTTATAATGTGCTGGGATCTGTGGTAGGGGCTAGAAGAAACAAAAATGGTCCTTGTTCTCTGCATTCATGACTTTCATAGTGTATTGGGACGAGATGGGTATTTCTGTCAATGGCATAGTATAATAACTGAGATTTCCCAGCATCCTAATTTCCTACATTTCCAATGCACAAACTAGTCTTAACATCTGTGTAAATAATCTGAAATACATTGCGAAAAACTCAAATTCTGTAGATCCATCTCCCTTGGGCAGTGAAAAAACAATCTTTAGGAGACCTCACAGGGCTTTCGTAGTGAGTAAGGAAATGGCAGACTAATTGCAATGTGAGAAAACATGAGGTGTCATGTATTAGAGGAAAATTATACAAACTCTGTCTAAGACTCTTGGAATCTGGTTAAGTGCAGTGAGTGAAAAGGACCTAGGAATCTCTGTAGACTAGCCCTGAAAGTATCTAGCAACATGTTGATATGGTCAGGTGGATATCATCAAGAATTGAAAATGTCCTGCTTTTATACAAAACCATGGTGTTTTATAACCTAAAACATTACATTAAAAACTTTTCAGTCAATTGCAAGAAAAGGTATAATATAAAAAGATAAGATCCTGTGAGTGAAAATTAAAATAATTGATGAGATTAGGAGAATTACCTTGCATATCATAGCAAGAGGATTAGGGTGCTTTATTCTGTAAAAATGAGAAATGTTTTTAAAGTGTTGATGTCATTAGATTATGTTACTATGATTTTCCCCCATGAAATTTTAAACTACTAGAATTTGGATGGATCTTTGGATAAAAATATAGGCTGCACTACAGTCCTGTCAATTATAGACCTTAATAGATTACATTAGCCCCAAAAGGTGGTGCAGGTACATCTCAAGCAATTTATATAAAATTATGGCTGCATTAAAAATTAGCCTGTTCCTGAGGAAAAGCATCTCTGAGCTCAGAAACTGACGGCAAGGGAGACCTCTTTGCCTTTTCTGATATGTTTCCTACTTTCTCTCTCACATATGGAATACTCTTGTGGTGGATCCTAGATTTGACCCAGAGTTATGCTTTTCTTTTACTCTGTCCAAAGTACAGTAGACTTAAAATGGCAAAGTGCTTATAAAAATATTCTACGGTCTATTTTCCTTAGATGCATAAATGGCTCTTTTCCTTGCCCAGGGTCAATATTTCCTAAATTTTTATCACAATTTATAATTTATGGCCACTTTGCAGGAATGCATGTTACCATTACTGTTTCATAACAAGCAGCACATACAGTTGACTTCAGGGAAACGTTCACTACTCATTCTTTGACATGCTGTGGAGGAGAAGGCAAGTTTCTGTGATTCATTAGCCCTTTTCTTCATAAACATCCCTGCTTTATCCTGCCTTCAGTTACAAATCAGGAGCATCAGCATGTGAGTTATTGCATAAGTATACAAACTCAGCCTGTGTCACATTGCACCATTGGCTTCACTGCCTTTCGTGTTCTGCTGTGTTTCCATAGTGAACCCCAGCATATGCTGACTAGAGAAGAACCCCAGCAGCTCGGAGCACTTGATTTAATTTGGAGGTTAGAATGTTCTTTCTCTGGTAGTTTGTATTATCACTGTGGTTTTTCTGGGCTATGAGGTCAGTCTCCCCATGCTTCACCTGGGGAGGCAGGCCAGTTTTCTTGTTGCTGAAATTTGTTTTGCTTATTTTAACTAGCAATCTGGTTTTATAAACATAATCCTGCCAGACTGTGTATCATTTTTCTCCTCTCAGTATAGGAAATGAATGAGTGTGCATGTTGAGAGAAGGATTGATGCTTCATCACCTTTGGAGGGTGCAATTCATTTATGAGAAAGCTTGAGAATAATAATTTTACGCTGGATTGAAAACTAATGTGGGACATTTTAAATTACTTTCAATACACTGATGTTGATAGTAAAAGCTATTCATTTGAAATACACAAGTTAAAAAAAAAAAGTTTAATTGATTAACTTTGGGTAGTAGAATAGTATAATACCCAGTGCAGGGGCTTTTATTTCTCTGCCTAGGCTCAGTATAGCATGTGAGTATTTGCACTTGAATAATTTCTAAATCAGCACAAAACCACTAGCAAACTCATGACCTTGGTGCATTTGCATTGCTGTTGTCCTCCTTACTGTTTCTAGAGTATGTTGAGCTTTATGCTGTCTGAGGGCCTTTGCATTTGTCTGGAATGTTCTTCCCCCAGAAATTCTCATGAGTCACATCCCCCTCTTCAATTCTTGGTTCTTTTCAAATGACATCACCTCATTTTCTGACTACCCTCTCTAAAAAGGCACTCTATCATTCTGTCCCCTTCTCCTGCTCTATTTTGTTCATAACACATTACTTTTTGATATTTTTACTCTTTTTTGTTTTCTATGTTCCCCATTTGAGTGTAAGTTCTGTGAAAGCAAGAATTTAATCTCATTTGTTCATTACTATATCCTCAGTGCCCAGAACAGTGCCTGGCATAGAGTAGTTATTCTGCAGTGAGTGAGTGAGTGAGTGGATGAGTGACTGAATAGATTTTGGTATTGCTTATTATTATCCTTGAGCTGCTGCTTGCTGGGTTTTTTCCTCAGTTTTAAGCATTAGTCAACATTTATTTAATGGTAACTGTATGTTCTGTGAGGATATAAAAAAACGGTACTGAATAATTATATAGAACTTTATACTTTACAATTCATTTTCACATATATTCCTTTATTTTGTTAAACATTTAGGTAGCCATCCAAAAGAGATTCCAGATTAATAATCGAAGGAAATAAAACATTCATGAAAAGTTTGTAAGGAGAGACACTAAAACCAAAATTATTGAAATTAATAGTATCCAAGTTTTGGATACACACACATGCACACACACATGCACACGCACACGCACAAACACAGTGAGATATGAAAGGAATAGTTCAAACCAAGCATTATTAATTAAGTTTTCATGAAATACTTTTGTGAATGAGGTAAAAGGACGGACTGAAATAGAATTCCACATACAAAGACTGGAATATGGGAGTCTTGGTCAAAGATAGAAAATTGTGTTCTGAGAACAGCAAGTTTTGCTTTGATAGGAAGAGATATTTATAACTGGCAGTTATGAAAACTGAATATGTTAAGATTTTCTGTGTATGTGATGATGGAGAGGAACAATGTGTTAGCAGAATTAAATTATAGGAAGTTTTGAAGCTGATCTGAAAAAGTTTTGAAGCTAGGGAACAAGGGACTCCAGATTTTTAGAAGGGAGTTGACAGTAGTATGGAGAGGAATATATTTCTGATGAACCACAGTGTGGGCTGAAAGGAAGTAAGTTGAAATACACGGAAAGGAGCCTGGGATGTTGTTGGAATGTTCCAAGAGATGGTAAAATGACAGAGTTCCAGATGGACTATCCACTTGGAATTGGTTTCTTTTCTCCAAGGTCCACAAATTAATCATCATAACGGCAATGTCTCAAGAGGAGAGTTACCAGAAAAATGGTATCCCAAATAGAGATTAGGTAACCTGTGAGCCAACATCCCCGTTTTCCTCAGTGTAAGCATGCTTAAAACTTTGCTTCCACAAAGTGTTTTAGAGCCCAAAGTATTGATGCCTATTGTTTAGCACTGTAAATTACTTTGTAAATAGCTATTGCGCTCAATATAAGTAATTATTACTCAGTTTTAAAGCATATTAACAAACTGGATCTTAGTATTTTCTTTATGAGTCAAGCTGATTTGCAGACCTAACTGTAATTTACTACAGTTCTGTTCTTGAATGTTAGCTTCTTTGTTTGGCAGTATTGTACTTGTTTCTTCTTCAGTGATACTTTGAAAAATATGATGTACTTTTGTTCATTCCATTTTTTTGCTCTGAAATTTTAGAATCATATAACATCGAGATTGAAAGGGACCAAGAGATGTCATATTTCATCTCTAGGCAAGACCATGTCTAAAATATATTAGCAAGATGAAAATCTATTATACTTCCTTCCATGACTGTTTTTTTAAATTAATTTTTATTGGAGTATAGTTGCTTTACAATGTTGTGTTAGTTTTTGCTGGAGAGCAAAGTGAATCAGCTATACGTATACATATATCCCCTCTTTTTTGGATTTCCTTCCCATTTAGGTCACCACAGAGCAATGAGTAGAGTTCCCTGTGCTATACAGTAGGTTCTCGTTAGTTATCTATTTTATACATAGTAGTGTATATATGTCAATCTCAATCTCCCAATTCATCCCACCCTCCTTCCCCCACCCCCATATCCATACCTCTGTTCTCTACATCTGTGTCTCTATTTCTGCTTTGCAAGTAAGTTCACCTGTATCATTTTTCTAGAAACCACATATAAGCGATATTATACGATATTTGTTATTCTCTTTCTGACTTACTTCACTCTATATGACAGTCTCTAGGTCCATCCACGTCTCTGCAAATTGCACAGTTTTGTTCCTTTTTATGGCCGAGTAATATTCCATTGTATATATGTAACCACATCTTCTTTATCCATTCTTCTGTTGATGGACATTTAGGTTGCTTCCATGTCCTGGCTATTGTAAATTTCATGACTGTTTATCCCAGTGTTTTTACCAAGCTCAGGACAGAGAGCTATGGAGGAGCTGGAATTTGTGATTGATCTTGTCCATTGCTCATCCTCACTGCTCATTCTGTCTACCTTCTTCTTCAGTCTTTCTTTCTCAGTTAGCTACATCATTTAGATATTGCCTTGTGAGCTAATAGCTTTCTCCAGGAACATTTGCATTTTAATGATAATTACTGCCAGGCACCATGCTAAATGCTTTGCATACATTATTTCAAATCCTTTAAAACCCTCTTAGATAGTACTATCCTCAGTTATCAACAAGGAAATCGAGACTCTGAGAACTTGAGTAATTTGCCCAAAGTCACAAAACTAACATATGATTAACAAGTTCCAGAGTTAGAATTTCTCTGATTCCAAAGTCTGTGCTCTTTCTGTCACATCACACAATGATTCGTGCAGAAACCTAAAGATCTCAAGACTCAAAAGAATGAAACTGCCAGAAACAAAACTGGTTGGTGAAAGTTTTGATATGGGATAAGGATGTTATGGGTAGGATAAAACTGTTCACCTACTCCACATATTGAAAAGCCACTTTATTTATTTCTATCAGGAAGCATATTTTGTTAGACCATTGGAATGTTAGGCTTAAGTCTACTTGGAGATAGTCTCAGATTCCTTATTTGCAGATACAGTTCATTATTCTTGTCTGGTAACTTTTACAGCCAGTAGAAACCCATATGTGTTCCTCATATGGAGGAAGAAGAAAAGGACAGTCCTCCAGCCCAGGTACCTGCACAGCTTATGGGGCATCTCAGGCAGGTTTCACCTTTGGGTCAGACCTGTTTTTATGTCCACACAGCTCCAGCCACATGGCATCAACTTGCACCTGTTTACTGCAGATCTTCTTCCTTCCCAGGTATCAACCACCTTATATCCTTCTAGCTACAGAGGGAGACCTGATTATCAGAGGTTCACTTGAATTACTGGAAAATTCTTCCTCATATCTCTGTGCCACATTTTCTCTCAGTATTTCCATCAGTGGCAATGGCTAATTAAATGCAAGGGGCTTCAGAGTGCTGCAAAGAGTGCTTTGCCTGCTAGTTGCATCTTGAAAACATCTTCCCCTAGCCTTTTAACCTCATCTGTCTCCTCTTAATCACCTTGGAGGCTCTCTCCACCTCCCTCATGGATGGACTCCATTGCTTTAGTTGGGTTCCAAAACTGGGCACAGTGGTTGGCGGGACTTGACCAATGAAGTATACAAGGCAGCAATTACTTATATTCTTTGTTTGTGACTGATTCTCCATTGCTACTTCCTGCAGTTGTTTTAGTTATTCCTTTCCATTCTTATAGAAAACCAACTTAACCTTGATTTTATTGAGATTTAGAGGGGTAATTTTCTAAGGTTAGCAGGGAAAGAGGTGAACTTCACCAGGAAAGGGCTGTGTTTTCTTCTTCCTCAGCTAAAAAGAGATTTGGGGTTGCCTTTATGTTTTCCTTGTGGTTAAAAAGGAGCAATTGCTTGTTTTGCAATAGGTTTTCTTCTGTGTTGTATGCAATTTTCTCTTTTATACCTGTTTTTCCCCTTAAAATTAAATCCAGTAAAATGTGAAAGAAAGAGAAGTGAAATAATCGCCACAGCTGCTGAGTTTTCCTGGGAGGCAAAGACATCTCAATTTTAAAGTTACTCTTAAAACATGAAATCATTGTTCTTTCAAACAGCTGTCTGGTCAAAAACTCCTTTGTAGTGTTCATTTTTAAACAGCAATTTTTCAAAACCACTAGGAGCTTTGTAAAGATTTCCTTTATCTGGTTATGAATTATTTTCAGTCTTTTGAGTAATTGTTAAATGATGAAACTTACTGGAATAAAACAGATGTCTGTTTTTTCTTTTGTTGTTTAGGCAGAAGAGGGAAATGTCATTGGGATATTGGGACTTACTTGGTACCTTGACAGTGAAGTCTAAATAAATGATTGTTAGTATCTTAGCATTCCATTCACCATCAATTTTTATATGTACTGCCAGAATATAAGCTTCATGAGAATAGGGACCTTGTCTGTCTTATTCACCATGTGTCCCTCAGGGCCTAGCACAATACCTGGCACATAGCTTCTCAACAAATGTTTATTAAACAAGTAAATCAATAAATGAATGCCACAAGAACCATTATACAGAATGACATGTCATGTAACCAGTTACATAATTCATCCATCCGTCTGTTATATTTTACGGAGACACTGGGTGTGGAAATCTTCCTTAATAGAAACTTGGAGGTTGAAGATGTACCTCACAATCTCTACTGTTTTTATTAGTCCTTTATGGATCTTTTACCCAGGATTTTTATGTAAATCATCTCTGACATTGTTTATATTTCTACCACCTCTAGAAGTAATAAATTCCTTAAACAGAAGATGTAGTTCAACTCAAATGATGTATAAGTAAGACATTAGGGAAACATAGAGAAGAGGATAATTTATGTAATTAATGCTACGTGGGGAAGATTCAGAGGAAGGAATATATGAGTTGAGGCTCTAAGGATGAGCAGAAGTTTGCCAGGTGGTAAAGAAGGTAGGAGGACATAGGCAACATTGAATGAAAAGGCCTGAAGGATGAAAAGGCATGCCGTGGGACCCCTGGTCATAGAACCACCATCATCATCATCAACACATTCTGCATAAATATTGCATTGCAACAACGACTTTTTTAAATGATATTGTAATATTGGCTAATTTGCCTGCTATTGGTTATGCCCAAGTAGACACATGACCTGTGGTTGTTTGGCTTGTCCTCCTATGGGAAATACTTAATGAGGCTAATAAGCTGTATTAAAATAAAATAAACAAATTCACATGGTACATAGCATCACAGCCACATGTAGTATGGTCATTATTTATTATCTTGAGACACCAGTCCCACATCTCCAGCTGCCTACTGGGCATTTTCACTCAGAAGGCCTACTTTCACTTCCTGTTTAACCCATCTGAAACCAAAACTATTAACCTCTCTTCAATGCTACCCCTCACTGTTGGAGTTTTAGGGGGCCAATAAATCACACTCTTTTCTCCCCTTCTCCAGTTCATATTTGTTGTTGTTGTTGCTGTTTTTGGAAGCACAGGAAACAAACAGATAAGTCATGAAACAAATGGATCTAGATCTGTGGCCAAGTGTCTTGCTAATACTTCAGCCCCCAATAATCATAGCCAAAGCTGAGCAACCACAGGCCTCTCCCACAAGGCAGAACTCACCAGAGCATCTTGGAATGAGAGAGAAATGCATGTGTCCTATGGACACAGGCTTGCTCAATTTATCTTTTATAACCCATCAATCAAATCAATCAGTCCTCCTCCTCTTTTGCAGGAGAAACAATGAAGTCCAGGGAAAAGGGGCCAGGAGCAGAAGGTCTTTCAAGAAACCAGGTCTTTCCAGTTCCTACTAAGGAATCCAAACTTTCTATTTTTATTTAGATTACCTTCTTAAATTGTGTGACATCAGATTATTTTAGCATTTGGATATGAGGAAGAATATTTAGATATAAAATATTCTATATTTTTAGAATTTCCACCACTTAAATTGTAATCTGCCTTCTTTATGACCTTTCTCATCATAAATAAGACCCCACAGTTATAACCAAAATTCATGCTTTCAGCTCTTTTATTGTGTCAGTGATTAACACTGACATGGACTTGGCACCATGGCCGTTGGCAGCCAGAGAAAGTCAGGAGTGGTGGTGACTCAGCTGATTCTGCAGCTGCACTTACAGTAAATGTGTTTTGCAATGCTCTTATATTTTAAAATATTTTTTATAAAAATTAAATTTTTTTTCATTAAAAATTTTTATTTCTTCACCTTTTCCTCTTCACTGTGTTAAGGAAAGGAAATAACTAAAGACTGACTATCAAAATTGGTGATCTTTATCCTAATACAGTGGGGAGCCATTGATGGGGTTGCGTTTGGCTGCAGAATGGAGGGTAGGAGAGAAGCAGGTCTAGGAGTTAGGAGTTTTGTGTAGCAATCCAGGTGAAAGATGATGGTGTCCTGGACTAGAATGGAGGCAGTGGAGATGAAATAAAGAAGATTCATTAGGGGGCTGTGTTGACAGACGGACTGATTGAAACTGAAGTGCGGGAAAAAGAGACGTCCAGAATGACACGTATCTAGCACAAGCAACTAGTTGGAAGGGGGCACCATTTACTAATACGAGGAAACTTTGGAGGAAGAGAAGATTTGAGAGTAAATCAAGATTTTGAAAGTGGAAATATCCAGAATTTAACTGTAGCTTGGAGGAGAAATTTGGGATTTGTGAGTGGTCAATTTATACATGGTACTGAATGCAAGTGGTCTCTTTACAGTATTCCTCACAAAAACTTCTCTTAGGAAAAACCCTACTTGGTAGTGGTGGCTGGATCTTTTTTTCTATTATTGAGGTATAATTGATGTATAACTTTATATTAGTTTCAGGTGTGCAACATAATGATTCGATATCTGTATATATTGTGAAACGGTCTCCACAAGTCTAGCTAACATCCGTCACCACACATAGTTAAAAATTTTTTTCTTGTGGTGAGAACTTTTAAGATTTACTCTCTTAGCAACTTTCACATATGCAATGCAGTATTATTAACTATGATCACCATGCTCTGATCACCATTACATCGCCATGATTTATTTCTTTTTTAACTGGAAGTTTGTACCTCTTGCCCACCATGCCACGCGCTGCTTTTGGCAACCAACAATCTGTTCTTTGTATCTATGAGCTCAGTTTTTTGTTTTGTGCTTTATAAGATTTGACATATAAGAGAGATCATACAATATTTGTCTTAGTCTGTGAGACTTATTTTACCTAGCATTATACACACACACACACACACACACACACACACACACACACGCATATAAATAACATTTTCTTTATCCACTCATCCTTTGATGGACACTTAGGTTGTTTCCATGTCTTTTGAGTTAATGTCTTACTTTTCTTTGGATAAATACCCAGAAGTGAATTGCTAGATCGTACTGTAGTTCTATTTTTAATTTCTTGAGGAAACTCCATACTCTTCCATAGTGAGTGCTCCAGTTTACATTCCCACCAACCGTGTACAAGGGTTACCTTTTCTCCACGTCCTCACCAACATTTCTTTCTTGTCTTTTTGATAATAGCCATTCTAACAAGTGTGAGGTGATATCTCATTATGGTTTTGATTTGCATTTCTCTGATGATCAGTGATATTGAGCACTTTTTCATGTACCTGTTGGCCATCTGTATCTCTTCTTTGGAAAAATGTCTATTCTGCCCATTTTTAAAATCAGATTTTTTTGTTGTTGAGTTATGTGCATTCTTTTTATGTTTGGATATTAACCCTTTACCAGATATATGATTTGCAAATATATTCTCCTTTCATTTTGTTGATGGTTTGCCTTTTAATTTTGTTGATGGTTTCCTTTGCTGTGCAAAATCTTTTTAGTTTGATGTAGTTTTGTTGCCTTTGTATTTGTTGTCAAATCTAAAAAATCATCACCAAGACCCATGTTAAGGATATCACTGCTTATGTTTTCTTCTAGGAGGTTTATGGTTTCAGGTTTAAATTGAAGTCATTAATCCATTTTATATTTGTTTTTGTGTATGGTGTAAGATAGTGGTCCAGATTTATTCTTTTGCATGTGACTGTCTAGTTTCCTCAACACCATTTATTGAAGAGACTGTCCTTTCCCCAATGTATATTCTTGGCTCCTTTGTTGGAAATTAATTGACTATGTATATATGGGTTTATTTCTGGGCTCTCTATTCTGTTCTGTTGATCTATGTGACTGTTTTTATGTCAATACTATACTGTTTTTGATTACTATAGCTTTGTACTATAGTCTGAAATCAGGGAGCGTGATGCCTCCAGCTTTGTTCTTCTTCCTCAAGATTGCTTTGACTATTCAAGGTCATACTTTTAAACATTTTATGACTCTTAATTTCCTAACATATTTTTTAGGAGTTCTACATCTTTATTCATAGGTGAGATTGGTTTATAGAGAAATATCCCGAAGTTTGGTCCTTAAAGTACACACTAGCCCTGTGAGAAGTTCAAGGAAAAAAGAATCTAGGGTCAAATAAATGGGGAATTCTGCTTCGCATGTTCTTTTCTTGGAGATTTACAGTGTGTATTGGCCTATTAATGTTTCTGAGATGCCCTGCATAAAAGAACCTTTCCCTTAAAATTTGGAAAGAAAGACCTATAAACTCTCTGAGATCAGAACTATTTTGAAGAAAAGTTTTGTTTTCCAGTTTATCCTGTGGATATTGGTCAGTTGGGATTTTATGATTCTTATTTCATAATTTCCTAGAAATTGTATCCATCATTGATACTTATAAATTTGCTATCATAAAAGTATACTTAGCATCTCTTAAAATAATTTAATCTTCTCCCTGTTAAATCATGTCTCATTTCTGATTTTGATTATTTTTCTCATCTTTTATTTACTAGATATTACAGAGCTGTTTCATTATTTGATTCATCAAAGAACAGACTCTTAAATTTGTCAATGATAATTCAGTTTTCCATAATTAGTTCCTAATTTATTATATCCTGTATTTTGCTCTGCTAAGTTTTATCATTTTCCAACTTGTTAAATGCTGACAATGTATTTTTGCTTCTTTTTTTTTAAATAATAAGATGTACATGACTGTGATTTTGCCTCTGAATAGAATTTTGGCTGCATATCCTGAGTTTCAATCTGGTGTGTGGTATTGTTTTGTCTATTTAGCAAATAGTGTGTAATTACACCTTTAAGTTGCTATTTGACACAAAATTTGGCGGGGGTGGGGGGTTACTTTAAGTGGTTTTATGGTTCTTTTCTGTTTAACTTTTATCATAATTTCTAGTTTTATTGCACTGCTTCTTATTATTACAAGTACATGAAATCAGGAATATTCTCTGTAAGATATAAGAATAATTCATAGTCCTAGCTTATTAAATTCATATTGTTGAAATCACAGGTTTGGTTCTCAATTTATAATAATGTAACATCTTGGTATCATTGGTTCATTGTCAATAGTCTTTGAAGAATTTTGGATGCTGAGAAAAGACCGAAAGAGTAGTTAGTTAGCCAACAAATATTATTGAGCACCAAGCATATAATGTAAATGCTAGAAATACATTGATCAACATTTAGCACTCCATCAATGAACTTATGTTGCAGTTGGAAGAACATAAATGGAAAACGAGGTTGGAAAGGTAGATCATTCATGGCAAGAAGTTTGAATTTTTTTCCTGCTCATGGTGGGAAGTCACTGGAGGATTTTAAACAGGGTGGTGATATAATATATGATCACTGTGGCTTCTTTGTGGAGAGTGGATCAAGAGAGGTGTCAAGGAGGTGTTAGGAAGCTGTAACAATCAACCAGATGAGAGAAGATGGTGGCTTGGATATGGGAGTCTGTAGTTCAGTGTAGAGGTCTGGAGTTATCTGCATTTAAATGGTATTTAAGGCCACCAGACAGAGATCACCTTGGAGAAAGCACAGACCATGGAAGGAGCTTGGGGCACTCCCAAATTTAAAAGTCTAACAAAGGAAGAGGAGACAGCAAAGGAGATTAAGAAGCTGTAGTCAGTAGGGTAGAAGTGTGGAAAGCAGGAGAGTGTGATATTGCAAAAGTCTTGAGAAGACAGTGACTGAAGAGAGGGAGTGGTCAACAATGTCAAATGCTGCAGTGAAGGCATGTCACATGAAGGCTAGGAATTGAGCATTTTCTGTGGCAACCTGTAGATCACATAAACTTGATAAGACCAGTATCTATAGAGTAGCAGGATCACAAATCTCACTGGGGTGGATTGACAAAAGAATGAGAGGAGAGAGAATGGAGAAAATTATTCAAGATAACTCAAGGAATTTCACTGTAAAAGCAAATAGAAATGAGGCAGTTCTTAAGGGGTGAAAGTGAAAGTGTGTGTGTGTGTGTGTGTGTGTGTGTGTGTGTGTGTGTGTGTTTTAAGATGGTTGCTTTTGAGGCATGCTAGTATGCCATATGAATGATCCAATAGTAGAAAGGAAGAAATTGTTGACATGGAAGAGAAAAGAAATAATTGCAGGAAGTTCAGGAAGACATTAGAAGAGATGGGACCCAGTGTATAAGTTGAGGGTTTGGTCTTCCATGGTACAAGAGGAAGGCAGAACCTGTGGTTGCTAATGCAGGTAGTCTGGTGGATTTGGTGGAAAGAAGATAGATCATTCTCATCAGATTGTATTTGTTTTTCCTGTGTAGTATGAAGCAGAATTATCTGTTAAGTATGAGTGGCAGGTGGTGTATTAGAGATTTGAGGGAAAAAAAGGTATGAAGTAATCCTCTAGTACAGTGAGAAAGCATATTGACTGAAGACTTATAGTAGGGAAGTCTGGAAAAGTTAGGTGCCCATTTGATATTTGAAGTGAGTATAGTCATCACAATTGTATAGTTTTTCTCTTGGATTCTTTAGCAACTTGGATATATGAGCTGAGTAAGAAAGTAATTCAGTTGGAGTTTTATTAGGTAAATAAAATGGTGAAGGAAAAGACAGGAAAGGGACTCAAAAGTTTACAAGGTAGTAGTTATATTGCTAAACTGACTGTGCACAGAAGTGAAGACATAAACAGGGTGATGATGAGTGGGAATGTGGTAGGATCAGTGGATCAGTAAAAACAAAGTCCACAGAGGAGGCTGTTGTCCAGGTTTTCAAAAGGGAAAACAAAATGGAAATTTGATTGATTATTTTATCATCAATGCCCTGCTATATACATCTATAATTAATTATGAAATTGATATTTATAATTATTTAGAAAGGATATCAGTGATCAATAGGAACTTTCTTTGAATCTTGAAAAACAAGTTGAACCAAACTGACTCCAAATTTTTAATAGAGTGGAGTAGATATAATATACTTAGACCTTGATATAGTCTTTTGAAATATGCGTGAGGGGAAATAGAGAGACATAACTTGATAGTCCATTTATGATGGACTTATGATTAAATCTTAAGTCTTATTGTTGATAGCCAATGGGTAAAAGTTAATGGAACATGTAACTCTGGTATGGGATCCTTTGAGGTCTGTTTTAGGTCTATAATATGATTACCAATGACTCTGATAATGATATGGGAATATTATGTAATAAATATGCAGATAATGCAAAACAGGAAGAATTGTGAATATATTGTTTGCCAGAATTTGAATTCAGAACATCTGAGCAAACTGGTAAATGGGCCAAAACTAACCAGATGAAATGTAATAATGCTAAGTATAAATTTTACTCATGTTTTAAAAAGTCTATATGCATTCAGTCCAGGAGAGGTCTGGTTTTATAGGACGTCAAATGTAAGGGACCTAAATGCAGTGAAAGTAATGCATAATAATAATTTTTGTACTTTATATATTTTACTTGTGCATTTAGCCAATGCTGGGCATGGTGTGAAATAAGCTCTTCACGCATATAACCTTATTTTATTATCATAGTAAGCCTGAGATAGATAATGCTATTATCCCCATTTTATAGATGAGTAAACTGAAATTCAAAGAGGTTGCCCTCTCCAATGTCATATAAGATAATAAATGATAATAATAGCCAGGATTTCAATAGGTGTTTATGGTCTTTACTATATTCTACTGTGCTTTACTTAAACTTACATTAGTAAAAGTTTTCTGTCCAGAAAGCAGGCAAAAATTCTGCCAAACTTCTTCCTTACATATGAATAATATCGCATCTGGAGATTTGTGATCAGTTGCTGGCATCTCATTTTCAGAAAATCCATTTAAAATAGAGCAAATTCACAAGAATGCAAGAAGGATGCAGTGTTATCTAGAAACCTCTTCATATGAGAAACATTTGGAAGAGTTGGCAGAAGTGTTGGCTTGGGGACTAGAAGACTTGTGGGACACGTAATATCTGGTCTCAGATGTTTGAAGAACTGTCATAGGCAAAGAAATTAAACTTCACATTTTTAACACCCAAAGACATTCTTATGACGTGAATGAAAGTTATGTATATAATCAAAACATGGGCTCATCATGTGGTCATGTTCTCTACAGTGTAACACTTAAAAGCCTTTTACTTATGGGATAAAATTTCTTATGGTCATTTTTAATACTGAGATGAATTTCATTTTTTCAAACTGCAAAACATATAGTTCAGCTTGATTTCATAGTGAAATCATTCAGAAGCCCGTATCTGTGTGATTGCAGCTGACATAGACTAAACAACAACAAAAAATGCAGTCAGTACAAATTGCTGTGGGTTATCTATATAGCTACGGCATGTGGTGAGAACCTGGAAGCTGCATCCACAGAATTTATGAGACTTCCAGTAAATCAGCTCAGTTTAGTGTTTTAGACCTGTATCCAACTCTCCTTGGATGTCTAGACACAGCCTAAGACAAGGCTTCAAAAATGGGTAAAAATGAAGCAGCCAAAGCCACCAGAAGCCTTTGACCCTCTTCTAATGTTTCAACCAGATAATTATTTTCCCTCTCAAGAATTTGGCTATCCTTTGCAGGAAAAAAATCAAGATTTTCCATTTGAAGAGCCCCTGAAAGAAAATACTCTGGAGAAAGGTCAGTAAGAGTGGGCCAAAGCTGAATTCTTCAGATCTGCTTAGAGAGTGTGGAAAGTCTGTACCCTCTACTTTTCGTGCTTTCCAGCTGGCCAAGAGCTCCCATGGCATTTGTCCAGCTTTGCCTTCCCCATACCTTTACATCTTAAAGGAACTCATACTGTGCAGTGGAAATGCCTCAGATGGAAACCTAAGTGATAGTTAAAAGCTATTGTAGAGAGGTAATTAGAAAATTAAAAACTGATGAATTTTGATTCCATCAAGATAATCCATTACCCTTTCTGCTCTGTAGCAAAGATATGACCTTTCAAATTTTCCAACAATAAACTGTCATACTAGGAAAATATATTTCCTTTAAATATGTCCCACTTTAATTAAAATTACTCATTCTACTTATTATGGTTTGTCTCTTCAAACTTTTTAAATCTTAGGTTTTCTGTAGAAAGTTAAAGGTCCAGTCAAAAATGAAAAAGGTGGTTTTAAAAATAAGCACAGTCCAAGTTCATTCCATAGTTCATTTATTCATTGATTCCTTGGTTCGTTCATTCAACTAGTATTTGTTTTACAGAGGCAATATGCCGAGGAATGTGGTAGGCCCAGGTTGTGCTGTTAATTAGCTATGTGATTTGGGGAAAGTCACCTAATCTCTCTGAATCTCAGCTTCCTCAACTGTAAAACAGCTCTATAACCAACTTTGCAGGGTTGCTATGAAGGTTAAATAAGATGACCTCTTATAAGATGGTGAAAAATTAGAAGCTTCTCTTTTGCCCTTCTCCATCCATTGCTATATCCAAAAACTCATATACAACAGAGACGGAAAGTCTCAAAATCACTGGAAAGTGGAAATGTCAGTCAACTATTTGCAAGACTCACAGAGTGAACTAGATTGAAATCCTTTGAGTGACCATTGCGTGCATTACCCTGAATAAGAAAAACTGGGCTAAACAGTAAAAAACAATAAGAAATTTCTTCACTTACTCACTGAATCAATGTGAGAAATGTGGAGACTGCCCCAACCAGAAATTTAGATAGCTAACTCTAGTTTGAGCCAGCTCACAAAATGAATCCAAGTAAGAGTTTACAAATTGAGAAGTCCAGGTAGAAGATGCCTGATGATAAATCTTTATTAAAGTTAAACATGTAGAGTTCCATCTAAATAATTGCTTAAGTGTAACAAAATTGAATACAAAAGTAAAAAAAGAAAAAAGGAGCCTCAAAGACATGTGAAAACAATAATTCAGAAATAATATTCTAGGTTAATATTTCTAGACAGATTTGCAAATGTCATGAGATAATGTGGAAAGTAAAAGCTTCTAAATCCCCCAAGAAGCCAAAAATTATTATTTTATTCCTAAAGTTTATATACAGGAATTTTATATACAAAAATGAATTCAAGAATGATTTGGGAAACTTTAAGATGGTCATTTACCTGTAGAACTGAAAACCACTAAAATAATATAGAAACCAAAAAGGCGAGAAATAAACATGATTAAAACTTTCCTAATTGTAGGAGGTGATTTTCAAATTGGGATGAAAAATAAAAGCCTACTTTACAGTTAGCATTTATAACAGATATTTCTTTTTAAAAACTAAAACAAATGGATAAAAGCAAAAAAGTAAAAGAGACAAAGATATGTCAGGCAAAAGCAAATAAAAAATGAAAAATTATTACAGTAATATACAAAAAGTATGTAATGAAATCAGAACAGAGAACATCATTTCCATAAATATATAAAAATGCTCATCCTCCTTTGCAAAAATATTAAAGCTTTGATGGAGAATCACTTTTTTAAAATTTGTTTATTTTACTTATTAATTTTTGGCTGCGTTGGGTCTTCGTTGCTGAGCGTGGGCTTTCTCTAGTTGTGGTGAGTGGGGGCTACTCGTCATTGTGGTGCGCAGGTTTCTCATTGCGGTGGCTTCCCTCGTTGCGGAGCATGGGCTCTAGGTTCGTGGGCTTCAGTAGTTGCAGCACATGGGCTCAGTAGCTGTGGCTCATGGGCTCTAGAGTGCAGGCTCAGTAGCTGTGGCACATGGGCTTAGTTGCTCCTCGGCATGCGGGATCTTCCCAGACCAGGGCTCGAACCCGTGTCCCCTGCATTGGCAAGCAGACTCTTAACCACTGCGCCACCAGGGAAGCCCCAAGAATCATTTAAATTATAAAATTTGCAAAGATGTTTTAAAGATGATAGTCAATATTTTTAAGGGTGTGATGGTAGTCATTATTCAGTAAGTATTTATTGAATACCTAGTAGTGCTAGTCACTTAGTAAGACCTAGCAGTATAGTGTAATCAAATGAACACATCCAAATATGCCTTCCCATTTATGAAGATCTTATAATTTTCTTAATTTAAAAAAATTTATTTTTATGTATTTTATAGCCTTTCTCCTAGTGTGAATGGAGTGTTTTTTCCATTTCAAAGTTATTGGGAGTATTGAGGAAAGTCATTGATTTGTATTTCTTTAAACATCTTTATTGGAGTATAATTGCTTTACAATGGTGTGTTAGTTTCTGCTGTATAACAAAGTGAATCAGCTATACATATACATACATTCCCATATCTTCTCCCTCTTGTGTCTCCCTCCCACCCTCCCTATCCCACCCCTCTAGGTGGACACAAAGCACCGAGCTGATCTCCCTGTGCTATGTGGCTGCTTCCCACTAGCTATCTATTTCACATTTGGTAGTGTATACATGTCCATGCCACCCTCTCACTTCGTCCCAGCTTACCCTTCCCCCTCCCCGTGTCCTCAAGTCCATTCTCTACATCTGTGTCTTTATTCCTGTCCTGCCCCTAGGTTCTTCAGAACCATTTTTTTTTTTAGATTCCATATATATGTGTTAGCATACAGTATTTGTTTTTCTCTTTCTGACTTACTTCACCCTGTATGACAGTGTCTAGGTCCATCCACCTCACTACAAATAACTCAATTTCGTTTATTTTTATGGCTAATATTCCATTGTATATATGTGCCACATCTTCTTTATCCATTCATCTGTTAATGGACACTTAGTTTGCTTCCATGTCCTGGCTATTGTAAATAGAGCTGCAATGAACATTGTGGTACACGACTCTTTTTGAATTATGGTTTTCTCAGGGTATGTGCCCAGTAGTGGGATTGCTGGATCATATGGTAATTCTATTTTTAGTTTTTTAAGGAACCTCCATGCTGTTCTCCATTGTGGCTGAATCAATTTCCATTCCCACCAACAGTGCAAGAGGGTTCCCTTTTCTCCAGACCCTCTCCAGCATTTATTGTTTGTAGATATTTTGATGATGGCCGTTCTGACCTCTGAAGACCTTCGAGCCTCAGCTCCCAGCCCCCACCCGCCCCAGTGGGTGAGCAGACAAGCCTCTCAGGCTGGTGAGTGCTGGTTGGCACCGATCCTCTGTGCGGGAATCTCTCTGCTTTGCCCTCCGCACCCCTGTGGCTGCGCTCTCCTCCGTGGCTCCGAAGCTTCCCCCCTCTGCCTCCCACAGTCTCTGCCCGCGAAGGGGCTTCCTAGTGTGTGGAAACCTTTCCTCCTTCACAGCTCCCTCCCTGTGGTGCAGGTCCTGTCCCTATTCTTTTGTCTTTGTTTTTTCTTTTTTCTTTTGCCCTACCCAGGTACGTGGGGAGTTTATTGCCTTTTGGGAAGTCTGAGGTCTTCTGCCAGCGTTCAGTAGGTGTTCTGTAGGAGTTGTTCCACATGTAGATGTATTTCTGATGTACTTGTGGGGAGGAAGGTGATCTCCACGGCTTACTCCTCCGCCATCTTGAAGGTCCCTCCATGATTTTTGTATATTTGTCTTGCAGTCAGTGTTAGTCTTTTAAGCAAGTATCTTAATACTAGCAGTGTTTTGTAAAAGCAACTTGGGTTTTCCAATTCTTTCTGAGTTAATTTTGTTGATTTATATTTTTTAGGATATTAGTAATTACCTCTAGGTTCTTAGTTTTGACATAAGATTGCATAAAGTATTTGATTGTAATTTTCTCAATCACCTATATATTTGTGGGTATGTATTCTATCCTTTCTCATTTGTGATCTTGTATACTTTTGTTTTCTCCCCTAATTAGGATTATAAGTTTATTATCTATTACTAAAGGGAAGATACTCATGGATGTCTTTATCCTTTATGTTATCTTAATATTTCCTATTTCATTAGTTTTGGCTTTAATCTATGTTAATTTCCTTTCTTGGCTTATTTTGTTTTTTTATCCTAATTTAATACTTTCCATAGATGAATATTAATTTTTTCTCTAAGTGATGAACATATTTAAAACCATAAGTTTTCCTACAGCCTTTGCTGTGCTCCACTGGTTGGATATGATGTGTTTATATATTTTTTATTGCTTTCTAAATAATTTACAATTTTGTTTTGGTTTCTTCTGTAATACAAGGATTATCGAGGAGTGTGCTTGCTTTTTATTTTCTTTCTGAGTCTTTTGTTTAGAAATTCATTTTTTCTTTTTCTTTTTTTTTTTTTTGTTTTGTGACCAAAGAATGGGATTCATAAAATCTCTCTTTTTTTAAATTTCTTAAAGCTGATATTGTGTATGTGTGCAGATCCAAGTATATGACAGATTTTTGTAAATGGTTTGTTGATGATGAAAACATCTTTATCTTCTATTTAAGCGATAAAGGAATCTATTAAATTTACTTAATCTGTTGTACTATTTATTTCTTTTATGTGCTTACTTATTTTTTGTCCACTATATCTAATTTGAAAAATGCCATATTAAAAACTTTCCATATTTATATTTTAATTAATTATATGCAGTAGTTATGTCAAGTTTATCCTACATTTTTAAGTAACATTTGCTTCATTTACTTGTCTATTATATTATTTGGTACAAACAGGTTTATAAGTATTTTCCAGTCTTCATAAATTGTACTTTATATCATTATATAATATTTCTCTTTGTTCTATTTAGTGCTTTTAAATTGTTTATCCTGTTCAGTACTTTTAAATTCTATCTTGCCTATATTAATATTGCCATTCATGCATTTTTTTTTTTTTTAGATTTTTTAAAATTAATTAATTGATTTATTTATGGCTGTGTTGGGTCTTCGTTTCTGTGCGAGGGCTTTCTCTAGTTGCGGCAAGTGGGGGGCACTCTTCATCGCGGTGCGCGGGCCTCTTACTATCGCGGCCTCTCCTATTGAGGAGCACAGGCTCCAGACGTGCAGGCTCAGTAGTTGTGGCTCACGGGCCCAGTTGCCCCGCGGCATGTGGGATCTTCCCAGACCAGGGCTCGAACCCGTGTCCCCTGCATTGGCAGGCAGACTCTCAACCACTGCGCCACCAGGGAAACCCCATTCATACATTTTTATTTCTTTGTTTTGTGTTCATCTGATATATCTTTACCTGTTCCTTTATTTTTGCAAATAACATATAACTGGGTTTTATTTTTTTAACCTAAATTAACTGTTTAGCTGAGAGAATTCAGTTCACTTTTATTAATTTAATAATTAATATACTTGATTTTATTCCTATCGTTAAAATTTCCTATTTTATTTTGTTGTTTCTTTTCTTAATTTTTTGTTGATTTGATCAAGAGGCTATTAATTTTCTTTATTTTTTCTTTTTTAATTTGGGAGTTCTGTACTTTTTATTTTATTAATATTTACACTCATCAGTACATAACCCTATTATTCCATGCGGCAAATTATCAAATATTTCTCTCCCAAGACACTTTCTTCTCCTACTTCTCTCCTCGCCCACTTCTTCCAACAATATGAGAACTCTGGGATCCCTTTGCTTCCCTACTCTTTGCTCGTATACCCATCAGAGGAGAACTTGTGAGCATCATTTTTTCCTTCCACCCTCCCCTGAGTCTTAGACTATTTGAATTTCTGTTGCAATGTGTCTCTTCTTCTTTAAGAGTTCTTATTTAGTACCTATATTGCAATTCTTAGATGATCTATCATTATTTATTTTGATTTGACTCTATGGATACAGCAAATTTTGTTGCTCACCACTGTTTTCTCTTCTCTTAGTTTTTCTTCAACCTTGAACACTCTCTGCAGGTTCATTCAGTGTTGTTGTAATCCTAATACTGCCTTAGCATCTCCCTCAGATTGGGTATATGGTGATAACCTGGCTGGATGTGGGACTCTGAGTCTGCAGTCCTCTTAAGAATCCATGAATACTATTTCATTGCCTTCTACCTTTTGAATGTTCAGTCCAGTGCCAGTCTAATTCTTTTTCCTTTGTAAGCAACTTTCTCTTTCTTTACAGAAGACTTTTCTTTATCTCAGAGCTCAAGATTTATACTAGCATGTGTGTATGTCATAATTTTTCTCATCAGTTCTACCTGAAACAGCACTTTCAATGTAAAGATTTGGATCTTTCTAAAAATCAGGATAAGTTTCTTTTTTAAAAAATAGTTTCTTTTTTATAATTATTTTTCTCCTCCCATCTTCCTTTTCTTTTTCTGGAACTCCTATTATTTACAGGTTAGATGTTCTGGGTCTTTCCTCCACACTTCTCTCTTTATATTTTTCTAATTCTCCTACTGGATCTTAACATCTACTAATTCTAATCTCAAGATTGATCATCCTTTCCTTCAACTTATCTACTCAATATATTAACTTAAAAATCTTATTTTTCTTAGTTCTATAAGTCTTTTTTAATGCCCTTTTGTACCTCTTCAAATACTTATTATTCTTTTGCTACCCCCAGCCTTTCTCTTTTGTTGATAGACTGCTCTGATTGCCTTCTTTATTCTTTGTCTCTCTGGCTGTTAGACCTCTTTGGGTGTCCTTTTATTTTCCTTTGTTCATTGTGGCACAGGTGCAACTGCTGGGTACTTTAAGTGGACTGGTCCCATGAGTGTGGGAAGGCACAGGAGTTAACTGTGCGATGAGGGAAGGACAGATAGCTGCAGACAGAGAGAGAGCAGTATATTCAAAGACTTTGGGAGTAAGCATGGCATATATGAGGAAGTAAAAGGCCAGTGTGGCTTAAAAATCAAGGGAGAACAGAGTATGAAAAGAAGCTAGAAAGTAAGGTAATGTTGGGCCAGACTGTGCAGGGCTTTGTAGGCCATCATAGTGAGTGTGGTCTTTTCCTAAAAGCATGTAGTATTGCAGTGTTTTATACCAGGGGTTTTAACTGGTATAACCAGGTATATTTATGTGAATATCTGATTCACATTTTCAGAAGATAATAAGGATTCCGTGTAGAGAGCAAATTTAAAGTGGTCGTGTGATGCTGCGAGACTAGTGAAGAGATGTAGTAATAACCCAAAAGAGAGATGATAATAACATGATGGTCAATATACAGGAAGTACACTTTTAAGTGGTAAAATGTAAGGAGGTGTATGAGAGTGTGGAAGATGTCTAAGATACCTCCAGAGTATCTGCATTACACTGATGCTGCATGAAATGGGAACATCAAGTTGGAAATCACCAATTCAGTCATCCATGTCACAGTGCCTTTGAGATACTCAAGTGGAGAAGTCAATAAGCAGTATGAATCGAGAAGGTCTGGACAGGGGATGTAAATATGTAAGCCATCTGAGTTAGGTGTAAATTGAAACTCTTAGCCATGAATGAGAACACCTTGGGAGAGATAAAGAAGAGAAAAAGGTTGTTAATCTTGTACACTGCTAGTATCTGTCTAAATTGGATTATCTTTTCTGGAAAGATGATTGGAACGTGTATCATTGTCTTCAAAAGTGATTATAACTTTGATTCTGTAACTCTATCTGTAAGAATCTATCCTCAGAAAATAATAGTAGTAAATGAAAGTAGAAAGGCAAAGGCTTATGGATAAAAATATTTATTTGAGCATTATTTATGATGGCAAATAAAGTAAATTACTTATCTAATGTTAGGAGGAGGTCAAGTAAATTATCATACATTTATATTAATGAATATTATACCATTATAATTTGATGTTTATGAAGATGTAATAGCATAAGTATATGACCATGATATAATAGTAAGTGAAAAGGACACAAAATTGAGAGAGAGAGAGAGAGTGAGTGAGAAAGAGAGAGAAACTCAACTGTGGAAAAATGCATAGAACAAAAGAATATAAAGAAATAGGTTTATCTGTAAATAGTAGAAAATGGTTGATTGTATCCATTTTTATACTTTTATCTAGTTTCTAAATTATTCTAAATGGGCATTATTACATTTTGTGTATTGTTTTATTATTAAGAAAGGAAATACAAAATTATAGTATTATCCAGTTGTCAATATGCACTTCATAGGCACTTTACTCTGTTAAATATTAGTTAATGTTCTTTCCTTTTCACAATATTGATGAGCATTTGTGATTTGAATCCAGCACAATATTTTAGTTTTGTGAGATTATTGCCATAATTTTAAAGTTTTATGAGCCATTTAGACTTGTAAATTAGTTTCAAAAATTCATCTAATTACTAGACAATAGCAAATCCATTCCCCTCAGAACAACTCCCTGTCAGTTGGCACTCAGTGTGTCATACTGAGAACATTTGTTATTTCCTTCCCTTCTTATTGCTTAGCAGTACAGATAACTGTAAATTCTTTAATGTGAGGGTTTTTTAATTGTATAATACATACATATAGGAATGTGCTAATTATTTTAAATGCAATAGATTGTTTTTGTTTTTCTTCAGTGACTGTCAGATAACCCTTTATTTGGATTGTCGTTTGTATCATCATCTGCAGGGATATGAAATCATTTTGAATTTGGTTCAAAACTAAAAGCACGATTTTTTTTTTTTTTTTGACTCCAGGAATGTATACAAAGACTATCGCTTTCTCGAGCTGGCATGTGATTCACAGGAGGATGTAGACAGCTGGAAGGCTTCTCTACTAAGAGCTGGGGTTTATCCAGATAAATCTTTAGTAAGTTGGATATATCTCTTATTTTAAAATTATTAACCATGTTTAAGAAAGCATAATTCTACATACTATATGCTGGAGAATCTAGTTCTTGTTTGACTTAATTAATTTGCCATAGTTTTAACTGCTACTTTGCTTATATATTTTTTTATCCATTAGATTTCTATTATAAGAAGTTTATCAGTATATTTTTAAAGAAAATGCCCAACTTTGCCATAAAACATAACATATGTAATCTCAAAGCAAGAGAGTTTCTTTGTTTTAATTTAAAATTTTATTTTCCTTTATATGCTGTTCTACAGTATACTATTCTATAGTATTCATATAAGCAGCTTATAACATTCTTCATATAGTCATAGTATATATATCATCAATCATAACACTATTTCATATTCTTTAAAATGTACTTATTTTTATAAAAATCTACCTCCTTTCATTATGTCTGTAGTACCTATATCCAAAATTAAACTCTGGTTAATGTCATAGTGAGTATAAAAGAACAAAAAAATATTGCATTGCTATATTAATAAAGATAAGTTATTCCCACTTATCTTTATTAATATACTTCAAGGGTCTTAGAGACACTTCTCTCATTCAAGTTAATAAACAGACCTTCTATTTATGTTCTTTGGAAAATGTAATATTACACAGACTAGTCTGGATTTAAACTTCAGAATTCCCACCCAACATATATACACACATCATTAAACAGACTCTGCAGATGAGTGGCTCTCACTGCTTACTTGCTACCCCCGAGACATTGTACTATCTGGGTTCCCCCCCAGAAGTTAAGCAATGAGACTGAGCTTTAAGGATTTACTCCAGCTTGACCTTTGTGGTGCTTAGATTGGCTGTAGATTGTTTATAGGACTGACCGTGTATAAGTTGGGTTATTTCTATGCCCCAAATAGGGATAGAGTCTTCTCAAGGGAAAGTCTGAGATGTGAGCACATTGTGGGACAATTGAAGCATCTTGGGGTGGATTTCAGACCTGACCATATCCCTGAGGTTACACTGGAATTTAACAAAGTTCCAGGGGTAAAGGATAGAGGATTTGTGCCAAAACATTCTCCTTGTTGCTGTTATTTTAGTTCTCACGTAGACCTCTTAACCCTATATCAACCTCCACTTGTCTGGTTAACACCTAAAACAGTGAACCCCCATGACACACCCTGTGCCTTCCAAATGAGGTGAAACCAGACTCTTTCCAGGTGATATGCAGTACAGAGGTATCTTCTGTACCACTTCTATTTTTGTTGTTAATTCTAATCATTACTTATTACTCTTTCCTATCCATTGATGGTAGTGTGTTTAATTTCTATATTAAACATTCTATATTAAAAATGCACATATACTTAATGTTTTATTCATTCATTCCACAAAAGCCTGTTGAGCACGTGGTTTTTGCCAGCTACCTTTCCAGGCACTAGTGATGCAGAGGTGAACAGTGAGGTCCTGCCCCCCTCAAGGAACAGACGTTAAATAAATGAATGGATACAGTATAATTGTAGAGTGTGATTTGTTAGAGTGATAAGTTCTATAAAAAATTAAATTAAAGGGACAGATAGTGAGAATGAGGGACAAGTGAGCTTTATTTTAGTAAGGTGATTAGGGAAGGCCCCTTTGAAGAGTTGACATTTGAGTAGGCTCCTGAAAGAAGCGGGGAATAAGTAATATGAACGTCTGATGGAGAGTGTTCATAGCAGAGGGCTAGCAGGTACAAAGCAGCTCAGTGTCTTAGAAGAGCAGCAAAAAAAGTCAAGAGTGTCTAGACACAATGAAGGAGAACAAAAGTAGTTGATGATTTCCAAAAGTGGTCAGTAGCCAGATTATGTAGGCCTTGAAGGAGGTGGCCAGAATTTGAGTTTTATTCTGGGTGAGATGGGAAGCCATTGGAGGGTTTCAAGCCAGTTAGTGACATGATAAGATTTATATTTTTAAAAGATTGTTATGGCTGGATTGTTACGAGAACCAGCACAGCCTGTGGGTTAAATCACAGGCTTTAGCATCAAACTACATAGACTGAAATTCCTGAAGCTCACATACAAGCTGTGAGATCTCGGGAAGGTTTTCTAGCCCTTTTATCTTTCAAGATTCCCACATCTAAAATGGAGATAACAAGAGTCTGCTATAGCGTGGTTGACAGGATTAAATGAGATAATGCAGGGAAAGCACTGGACAGGTTAAACACAAGTAAGCACTCTATTTTTATTTATAATGATGATGACGATAATAATAATTATCATTTTCATCACAGACTACTTACTTAAGCAAGTAGAAGAGAGTTTAAAACATTGTGGATATTTATAATACAGCCCAATGAGATTGTAAATACTTTATGATATTTTTTGTCTTCCAAGTAAGTTTGGTTATATAAAATGTCAGTGTGTTTGTGTGTGTGTGTGTGTGTGTGTGTGTGTGTGTCTTCCTTCCAAGGAACTGTAATGTTTGTGAAAATGTTTTCTTACATCATGATTTTGTCAACTAAACTTATTTTAAATGCACTACACAAGTTTGCTATTTTTAAAAAAATTATGTAATGCATCTCTTGTGAGCAAAAAACTGTCTTGGAAAAGCAAAATTACCCATCCCTCTGTGAACTCTTTTTATAAATCTGAATTTTCATGTATCCATAGCTCTACACAAAAGAAGATGCTCAATGAGATATTTGCTATTTTTTTTTTATTAGGCTGCTCAATTTGAAGCAAATCTAGAGTTGTCCTACACAAACTGTTTTGATTCTTTTCACATCATTTTTATTTGCTTATTAACATACATTTGGTACAGTTGCTTGGAAAATCGAGACAAAGGGGCTTTTTACTACATGCCAAAGACATGACAGGAAATTAAACTTGGCAGTGTGCCATGAGCATCGCTTTTCTCAGTTTTCATCATAAACAATATTTGCATTTCTTATGCACCATGTAGTTCTGCAGGTTATATTACACTATTACTTGACTTTCAGATGTTTAAATGGAAGCTAATTACTGAAAGCAATCTAAGTAGAATGCTTATCTAAACATTGCATTTCGTGAATACTCTTAAGTTTGGGGGAAGCGATACTTTTAGGTAGAGTTATTCCTAATTTAGAAAGATTTGATGAAGAAGTCAGAGTAACCTAATAACAGATGTCTCTTTCTAAGTAAATTTTTAGGACTTCTGGTGTTTTTGTTTTTGTATCAATAAACCATTGAGTCAACAGCAAATCAGTCAATCCCTACACTAATAATGAAACATTTATGTGTCATACATGGATATGAGTCTAGATAAAGTTCTGCTTTCTACATGAGACATCTCTATTTTAACTGGAAAAAATTCTACATAGGTCATTTTTCTAAATTGTATAAGTTTGGCTTCATTTAGATAAATAGCCATCACCCAGATTTGAATGAATTGACGTTTGGGATAATTTTTTTGTCCAAACTAAGGTTGCATACTTTTTTATAACATGTTTATCCTCATCATATCTTTTTCTATCGTGTCCACGTGGTGGAATGTTTTTATGTCACTCATATAACAGTGTTCTGCTACCTTGTTCCTTCTGTCTCTTAGGTCATTTCTCTTGGAGTATTCTACAAATTTTTCTTCTTTCCTTCCCTTCCACCATCTTCTCCCACTTCCTTCCTTCCCTTCATCTATCACTATTATGGTGGACTCTAAAGATTCAAAGATTAAAAAGGAGGCAATTCTTACTTTATAGGAGTTCCAAGTCTAGTGGAAGAGAGAGATGCAAATAAATAACCACTCTACAGTGTGATTTAAAAAACTATAGTAGATATCTATATAAAGTACAACAACCCAACTATATTCCCATGTGCATTTTCTAATTACCTTCATTCCCTTAAACTTTCTGGATCTAATGCTAAATGTAGACTTCTTATCTGAGCATTGTATTGTAATAGTATGTGGCCCTAAAATGGAAATGAGGAGTCCTGAATTTTGTTTCCCACTATGCCACTGACTTACTCAGTGAAATTAGACATAACATCTCTGAGCCACAACTCTGGCACTCTACCATCACCTGAGCTTTCTGAGCAGCCAGAATATTTTTAAAATATATTTACATCTGAATTTGGATTAGGCAGAATTTTATTTTTTATTTCTATTTCCTTTGGCCATTAAATTGAAATTATAGTCAGTATAAAATTGTTAAATAAGTGTGTAGGATTTTACACAGTTTCAAAGTAAAGATGTTTCTAATGGAATTAATTAATAGTTTTCTGGTTTTGTTTTTTACTGATGAGATATTCCCTCAAGGATTTGGGGAAAGTTGAAACAGGAGTGGGGACTGAAACCGAGTCCCCCTGAAACTGAGTTCCTCTGCTAAGTTTATAACTAACCTCTCTACCCAAAACTTTATTCCCTTTCTTGCTCCACACCATTTCCCCCTCAAGATTAAGGAGCATCAAAAAGTGTGTGTGTGTGTGTGTGTGTGTGTGTGTGTGTGTGTGTGTGTGTGTATCAATAGCTAGGCAGGTCATAATTTTAAAACTTTTAAAATATTATTTTATGACACATGTACATAAATTTTTCCTCTAAGTGTGAACACAAATAAGTGCAAATTTAATTAAATATCTAAAGAATGTGGTATAACAAATGACTGATTTTTCTGACACAGTTTTGTCAGCTCACAGTATGACTTAATTTATATATAAACATGAAGGAATTCCAAATTCTTTGGAACATTCTGTGTGCATTGAAGTTACGTAGACTTTAAGTCAAATCCACTCGCGTTGGAATCCCGACCCTTCCATTTATGTGCAGTGTGGCTCAGGCAACTTACTTCACTCTCTAGTTGTTTATTCTTTTTTAAACACAAAATAATAATCTCTTCCTCTGAGTGATTTTATGGGACTAAATGAATGCTGTTGCACATCACATCTAGCTCAGTGCCTGCAACTGGATGAAAGCATTCAATGCCATGTAACCTTTATTATTGTTATTGACTATCATTAATGCGTCCATGAAGCTGTACTTCTCAGTTTAGTAGTTCCCTTTTCTTTGGAAACTATCAGTGAGACCTGGGGAGAGTTTCCCCAACTGTTGTCTCAAGATACCAAATTGCTGCCCTGTGGACAGGCGGGCCTCAAAGGCTCCATCAGTTAGTCAGGAGTGAGCCATAGAGGCTGTCAGGGGAAGTGAGAATCCACAAGCCTACCCTCAGCTGCTGGTTGACTGGCTATCTGAAAAAAGCAGCTTGCAAATCTGTGCATGCCCTGAAATAAATTTGGTGCAAATTCAGTTTTGCATATTTGTTAAGTCGTATACCTCAGAACTTTTCACAAGGGTTTTTTTTAGCTATCTAGATAGATGGTCCTCCCCTCTAGTATATGATTTAAGAGATGAAACATGACAGTAGAAAGTGAAGCACCCTGGAACTTCACTGTACCTCTGAATTCAGGACTCTCCCAGGACTCTCCCACTCATAATTCATGCTTTTAAGGACTGCCTTGGAGGTTGAAACCATCCAGTAATGAAATCTTTTGGGGACATCAGAAAGTCCTTTTGGATAGACCCTGCAACTGAACTTTTCTCTGTGGCAAATGACAAATAGGGGAGAAGAGGGATGGACACAGACCCCCATAAATATTTATTAATATGGTGATGACCACTCCCATGCGTTTACTCAGCAGTCTTTTATACAAGACAGAAAATGCCCATGTTAGTCCAGCTGTACATAACTTTATTCTTAGCCTATCCAACAGTGCTTCCCACAGAAATTAGAGCAGCTCCATGACCAATTTTGAAGAGTTTAGTTTTTCTTCAGTGGAGGTACTTTCTAAATATAAATGCTGCCATACAGAGTGGTGGAGGAATTATAGAGAATTCACAATTCACCAGTCATGACTGTTATGCCTCTCTCAGAATAGACAATTGGGAAATGATTGAAGGAAACAAGAAATCGCAAAGCCACACCACGTCCTCCACTTGTATGTTTCTCATATTTAAGGATTAAGACCCCCTACTCTGTGACATCACTGTTGCCACTACAAACAGAACCATCTGCCACCGAGCAGGGAAGCCAGTCATTCCCTAATGTGCAAAAATACTTGGTTGAACTCCTGAAACTTATTTGGTAGATCAAAAGCTGCACTGCTGTGGAATGCAATAAACCCCATCTGTTTGAGGTATTTTCAGCAATACTGCACTTCTTTGGAGAACCGAGGTCCCATTATTCTCTAAAAAATATTTTACTCCTGATAAAATTCTCTTTGGGGATCTTTATTGCCTTATTGAACCACTGGCATATTCTTTTACAAAAGACTCTTTTTCTCCCCCAATTTCATTCATTCTTGTACCGTTATTTATGTCTCACATAAGCCAGTGATGTTAACGGTTATATCACGGCAACTCACAATGTCAAGAAGCTTCTCTACACTATTTTACCAGTGTCTTTAAATTTATGCTTTTATTAAATATGATGGCCTCGATGGTCCTTGAATTAGACATTTCCCCAGTAACAAATTGGCATTGTTTTCCAGAAAATATACTCTCCTGTGATGGTTCCCTTACTGCTCTCCAGAAAATTTTTGTATGTATTACTTCCCCGCACACACTTCCTCTCTTAAAACTAAATGCCAGATCTCCAGCTCAACCTGTTACTCCACCCGTGCTCAGGCTCCTCCACAGATGCACACACTTCACTTGCAGCTCTCTTCCACTCTGCATCTCAGCAGAGAGAGAAATTCCTTCTGGGCCCCTTGTGAGAAGAGTTCAGATCTGTTCCCTGCCCATATCCCATCACGTCTCCCTCACAGGATCTGACCTTGCAAGGACTTGGGCTGCCCTGGGAGTAATGAATCACCGTTTTATTTTTTTAAGCCATATGTGAGTTAAATTGTTTGATATAAATCATACTCCTGCAGCTCCAGTTTGAAACAGGAGAGCCATTTGCCTGCCGCCTGTGGCTGGCGGCTCTCTGTGTCTCTATCCAGAGTGTCCCTTTTAGAAATGACTACATTTTTGTGACTAACCTTTCCAGACCCATTTTCTTGAATGTGGACCAGTGTTTATTTTGGCTGCATCCCCACTATACAGTTTTCGCTTCCCATGCCAACCCAAGACAAAAGTCATAATTTACGAAGTAAAGGAATGGTACAGATGGAGGTCGTAACTTGGTCTGCTTACCCTGTCTCCCCAGAGCCACCCACTCTTTTCCTCTACTCATTTTTTTTTCCCCCACCTTCTTTGAAACCAAGGATGCAGTGTTTGTTTAAAAATGCATTGGCTGATGAAATTTTCCACTGCTTGGCACGTTGGAGGAGGGGCTGTCAGGAAAGGGCAAGCTGACATACTAAATACTTTGCCTTTCATGCTAACAGTTCACTTATTACCAATTCAAACCAATGCTTTTTGGCCAGGTTCCCATACTTCAAGTATTTCAAGTAGAAAGAAAGGGGGAAATCTCTGTCATAATTTTCTACAGTTATAAATGTATGATTTCACTTAATATAAGCAGAATCTCTGACTTGTCCATGAGCTTTGGGCGCTGTATGTGTATGAATGGGATGTCAGTGAAGAGCTAAGTTATTTGTTTGGATTTTGCTCTAGCATGAAAAATCTCATGATTTTAAAATAAATTTATGTTTAACATATTTCTTTTTTGTTTCTTTTTCCTTGCGGCTACATGCACAGGGGAACAACAAAGTAAGTTCTTTGTCCTACTGCAGCTCCTCTCTCTCCAGCCCCCACTCCCCTCCCTCATGTGCCTTGGCGAGAGTGTTTCTGTGCACTTTGAAATGACCGATGTCTGTGACAGTGCACAAATGATAGAGGGTGTGCAAATGTCAGAGAAAACAGAGCTTGGACTACCATCATGGCTGTTCATTTTTGACCTTTTGGAAGGGAAATATTATGTTCCTCAGGGTTGGTTATTGGACAGTTCAGAGAGGTTGTTATTATAAGGAAAGAGAGCAACACTGAGAGCAAAGATTATGAAGATTTAATAATGAGGACTCTTCTGCAGAAAGGGGAAGACAGTCTGATGAAACTCAGTGCAGCTGAAGTTTCTGACCAAAAATCAAAGCTCTCATGTTAATGTGTAGTTATAAAAACCCCAAACTGGTGTCTTAAATAGCAGGATGGCTGGCTTTGCTGGTGAAACTGAGCTAGATCAGTGCTCTGGCTTTGAAGGTGCCTTAAAATGGATGGAGGAGGGTGGGGTCAACATTTGCCTTGGCTTCTGCACCCTTGATGTATTCCAGCTGGATGGAAACAGGAGGGTGTGGGGAATGGAGGGGGAGACTGAAATGTGTATGATAGATTTGTGAAACCAGGCAACGCACACAAATGGTGGAAATTATTTTAATGTTGTTATAATAGGTAAATGAGTAATTTAGTAGTTCATAGGGTGGCTAGATTGTTAAAACTTTAATTCAACTTTTCCAGAAGATTAGAACTACTTCTCACTTATATTAGGTATGTAATAGTAATGTAGTTGGGGAAGATGGTCTTAAGTTTAGCAGGGTGATTTGTTTTTCTTTTTTTTTCTGTGGAGAATTATTAGTGCTTTATCCTACCAGGTGGCCCACTTAAAATAGGCCTCATTGAATACAATAAGAATTGAAAGGATTCTGTTATAAAGGGTCTGCCTGCATATTTAAACCAGCTGGAATTCATCAAAATTGCTATTCATAAGCCATACATATAGAATTTAAAACAAATGTGGGAAACCTTGGAGTTTAATTTGATGGAATGTGCTATTATGGAATAAGGTGATAGAGATGGTTGGTATTGAAAATGTGTCACTTTATAAATTTATATCTTGCTATAATTGCTTATGACCCAAGTAATAATATTTAATAAAGTTAAAAATAATATAAGAAAAGTACAAGATAGACATTTGTGAAGGACCAGAGGGGCGAACTCAGCCCACTAATAGTTTACTTTTTAAAACAGAAGGTAACTTATGAAATCAGTTAAAGATTTCTTCTACAAAGTAAAAGATAATATTTCTAACTAATATACCACTATTGGAAAAAACATTTTTACAAAATTTTAGTTCTTATACCATATAATGTATTTTGATTCTTGAATAGTAAGTATCTCTGATCCTGGTCACTTACGTTACACTGAGTCGCTGTCTAGAATTGCATGTGCTGCATCTCTTAATCGTTTAAATAGCCTGAGCTATGTGAGTGCACTAATAGCAAGCCTGTACATGCTGAGGATGAGGGAATCAGCTGCTGACATTTTAGGGAGGTGCTAACCCTTAGGCCATTCAAAAAGCATTTATGATTTGCCTCTTTCACTAGTGATTCATTGATGACTTAAAAGCATTTGTAAAATTCCCCAAAGAAAACTCTTCTTCATAATAGGAGTCATCCGTTTGTTGTGTCTTGCTTGGTCAAGTTCTTCTGGGTAATAAAATGTTCAGTTTAACAGAATTTACTGATTTTTCAAATAATTATACAATGAGCAATAAAACTCAAACATTCTAAGCTGCTACTCCTCAAGGCTACCTCTCGGATGATGCAGAAGGCCTTCCAGGGTCTCCTGGCACCTGGAGCCCCCGTCTGCAGTGTAAACACTTGCTACAATGCTGTGGGAGATATTTGGGTGCCAGTTAGAGTGTTGGTTGAAGAGTGCCAAAGATGCAAGCACTTAACTGCTTTGATTTTTAATTAAAGAGCAGCTGCTTTGGAGGGGCTGATGTTTATTGCCCCTATGCCTTAATTCTTAGTTGCTTATATTATGAATAAGTAATAGTTTGTGAAAAAATAGAAGGCTAATACTTTTAAAATATGATCATTATACTGACCATGGACTCTGGCACAAAAGAGCCTCTTCAAATCACAAGCAGCACATCTGCATGCTATTTTCCTTTAGCTTAGAATTTCAGTATAAATGGAAAACACTGGAATACAAGCTGTGCTGTCTCCAGAGTATAGATCTGGAGTCTTCAAAAGGATAATATGAGATTCGCTTTTCCCTCTCATGCTAGAATGCTTGTCTGAGTTGTCCCCAAGGCAACATACCTGACTTGTTGCCTGCCATATACATGAGCCAGCTATAAAAGGTGACTCATTTCAGACTCACGAAAGCTAATTGTTTATTTAGTGAATGGTATTTCATTATTTATGATAACTAACCAGACACTAAAGAGAATGAAGCCTGCTCAATTAATGTTTCTTTAGATGAGCAGGATGAATGAATTCATCTTCCTACATACATTAAGTATAGTGCACATACACACATATACATACACACACGTATATTATAAGGTGTATGGAGCAACCCTACTATTCATGTTCTCAATGACAGCTAAATTGATCTGCTTCATTCACTTTAGATTATGCTTAGAGTGTGGGAGCTAATTCTCTAAACTCCCAGAAAGAAAAAACTTCTACAAGAGACACACAGATTTATATTATAACT
The DNA here is from genome assembly GCF_028023285.1 of Balaenoptera ricei. Classification (NCBI taxonomy): domain Eukaryota; kingdom Metazoa; phylum Chordata; class Mammalia; order Artiodactyla; family Balaenopteridae; genus Balaenoptera; species Balaenoptera ricei. Next base: position 134,361,579 of record NC_082639.1, read on the forward strand.
GCATGATGGGGCAAAACACCAAGGGTCACATTCTTCCTTGAACAATTATATGTATTTTATTTGTCCTTAAAAAGCAAATTTTCCTTTTGTGAGGAGATCACAGTTGCTCAGGAAGATTTTTTTTTCCTTCCAGGCCCATTACTTATTTTTCCTTTGCAAATGTTTTTCTATTGGCATAGTGATATCCTAAGTTGCTTCGGGTAGAGTCTGTCTCCTCCTTAGAGGGGTTTCCCTCGACCTTGTTTGGTTGGCTGGTTAAACACAAATGTAAATCAGAATGTCATTTTCAGAACTGAGGCCTTCAGGTAAAAAGTAATCTCCATGCTTTGTCCTAGAGAGAAGACATTTAATTTCCTTCTTTAATTTGATGCCCTTGCTTGGTAGGCATGTCTAGAAATTTAATAAACATTTAGTGTTATTTTTTTGTTAAAGACTTTGAGTTTCGGTTAAGTATCTTTGATATATTAGGCAAATTGAAGGTAGAAAAAGCCCTTAAAATATAAAGAATAAAATACTATAATAAAAACTCTCAAATTTCTTAATGATGTTGGTACAGAAACACAAATGAAAACTGAAAAGAACCCTAGGTTCAGAAATGAATACTTCAAAAACTTTTAAGTTATACAGAAACGCTACATTTACTCTCTTATGAATCTTTTATTACATTTAAAAGAGAAATTTACTATCACCTTACTTAATTTTAGTCTAAAAACTTTAGTTTTAAAAACTAAAGGATTCTTGTATGCCCCCCAGCAAAAATATGAAGTTGACTGCCTTGATTGGAGAGGAGCATTTGAAAAGGAGAAATAGAACTGAAACATGCTAAAACATGTTAAAAACATGCCATGTTAAAAATAACTAAGCTTGGGCTTCCCTGGTGGTGCAGTGGTTGAGAATCTGCCTGCCAATGCAGGGGACGCGGGTTCGAGCCCTGGTCTGGGAAGATCCCACATGCCGCGGAGCAACTGGGCCCGTGAGCCACAACTACTGAGCCTGCGCGTCTGGAGCCCGTGCTCCGCAACAAGAGAGGTCGCGATAGTGAGAGGCCAGCACACCGCGATGAAGAGTGGCCCCCGCTCGCTACAACTAGAAAAAGCCCTCGCACACAAACAAAGCCCTAACACAGCCTAAAATAAATAAATAAATAAATAAATAAATAAATAAATAAATAAATAAATAAATAAATAAATTTATTTATTTTTAAAAAAAAGAGTGACTTTTGAGGAAAAAAAAAAAAAAAAACAACTAAGCTTTTACTAAATTCCAGTTAGGTTAAATGCAGTAATTTATAGAGAGTAGAGGGCTTTGATATTTAAGAAAAGAAGAAGGAAAGAAAATCTGATTTGAACACCTGTTTTAACAACATTTAAAAAACACTTTGTCTAGTAATTTTCTAACACATTCAGCAAGACAAGTGTACATTGTCAGTCTCCATTAGTGGGAAAAATAATTATTACCTAAAGTACTGATTTGGTAATCCATTGGATTCTGGCCATCATTTGCAAAGACAGAGTGTGCCAAATCGAATGTCACCAAAATATATTACACTGAAGAACACAGATGTTAAATCCATGTTAATTTGTTTTGCCTCTTATGCCAGATCTTTAACCCTAAATTGGTCATATGTGAGAGAGTATAAGTAGGCACTGAATATCCATTATCAAACCTGGAAATGTCTTATTGATGTTGTGTGTTAAAATCTTGGTAGATGAAGGAGCAGACAGTACAGTGTCAGAAGGTATAACATCTTACAGAAAAACCCGAACGAGCTTTTTGCTCAACCCAATATATTTCCTCTCTAGTATTTAAAATGACTGAAAGAACATTGTATGTAGTTTAGGTATAGTCAACTCCATTAGGGTTATTTATTTTCTTTGAATAATGTACATTCTTTCCTTGATTTTCCTAAAGAAGTTTAGTGAATGTATTTCCCTGGGATTTAAGGAGAGCCCATCTGGTTCCCTTAATATATGCATAAACTAATAAGAATACCATTAAAATTAAAAGAAAAGATGAAAACTCACTGGCCTCAAAGTGTTATTTTAGTTCTATGTGCATATAAAAATGAATTGTCTGTTTCAATCACTGCAACACCAATAAGCCTTTGGTTCTTTTTTGGCAAACCAGTCTTAAAAGAGCGTTGCTAATGAATGCTTAGTTTTTGAACCCCCAACTTTAATTTTAAACAGTCGGAAAAAAGGATAGTTCAATTGAAGGCAAAAAGCTTTGATAAATGAGGTGGAATCTATATTGTGTTCCCAAATTTATGAATCTTGCCAAATAGACTCTATAAGGAAGCAAGAATTGATCTGCTGTTTAGAAAGCTCACAGTGGGTGATAGGACAGGGACCTCTGAAGGATGTTTGGGGCTTGTTTTATATTTTTATTTTCCCTATTGTATCTAAAAAGAAGTGACTTCTCTCTAGTTAATGAGAAATAAGAGAATAATGATGTCTTATGTCGTAGCTTTTTTGACATATTTTTTCTCACAATATTTTAGACATCTTTTTGTATGCCCTATGATATTTTTCAAAGGAATTGGTTTAAGACTGCCCCAAAATAAAAGGAATTCTTTATGATTCTGTTTTGAAAACATGTTGTCATCAAGTATGATTTTAGAAGTTTCATTGTGATAAGTTTTATTTTGAAATTTAAGCCCTCACAGAAGCATTTTTAATCAAAAAAGTAGAAATTTATTTCTTTTGCTAATTTATCGTAATGTGTTTATCACACTGTACAGTGAAATCATACAGAATCACTGTAGTTATGAGAGTTTAAAATCCTTCTCCCTATCTTTACCAGATCAGCTGGGCAAAAAACAAAATGAAAAAAAAAATGTGATTGGTATAAGAAAAAAGGTGGATTCAAAAGATATGTATGTGTATATTTAAAATATATATAAATACTGGATATCTAATAAGCTTTAGAAAACTAGAGACACATAGCAAACTTTATTTTTTTAATTTTTTTTTATAAATTTATTTATTTGTTTTTGTCTGCCTTGGGCCTTCGCTGCTGCACGCCGGCTTTCTCTAGTTGCAGTGAGTGGGGGCTACTCTTCCTTGCGGTGCACGGGTTTCTCATTGCAGTGGCTTCTCTTGTTGTGAAGCACGGGCTCTAGGCATGCGGGCTTCAGTAGCTGTGGCTTGCGGGCTCATTAGTTGTGGCTCACAGGCTCTAGAGCGCAGGGTCAGTAGCTGTGGCGTGCGGGCTTAGTTGCTCCACGGCATGTGGCATCTTCCCAGACCAGGGCTCAAACCCGTGTCCCCTGCATTGACAGGCAGATTCTTAACCACTGCGCCACCAGGGAAGCCCTACATAGCAAACTTTAAATGTGAAAACCTATCTACTTAGAAATGAAAAAATACACTCCAAGAATGGATCCAAATGGAAATCAATGCTTAATTTACAGACTATTTGAAATATAATAACAATGAAAATACTATACAGGAATTATTATAAAATATACCCAGTGTTATTCACAGAGAAAAATTAATAACATTAAATAGAATTCTTATTTTAATAGAAGTAAATAAACTTAAAAGGTCGGAAGGAGAGAAAAAAACTAAGGAAAGAAAGAAATTAATGATTAAAGTAAAAATTAATGAATTAGAAAATAGGAAAAGAAACGCGAGCTTAAACTACATGCAAATTTAAAGCTTTTGTATGGGACAAAAGTTAGTAAACAGTTAAAAGGCAAATGACAAATTCATAAAATATTTGCAGTATGTATGGCATACAAAGGATTAAATGTCCTCAAAATAGAATTGTTTCTATTCAGTTCATTTAAAACATAACAAAAACCAGCCAATCAATAAACATAATCATTTAAGACCAAAAAACAGAAAGTAAAAAGACTGATAACTAGATGAGAAAAAGTTTCAATTTCACTAGCAACCAGGAATTGTAAATTAAAATAGCTGTCCAGACATCCTTTTTTTAAAAATAATTATTTATTTATTTATTTATTTTTGGCTGCATTGGGTCTTCGTTGCGGTGTGCGGGCTTCTCATTGCAGTGGCTTCTCTTGTTGCAGAACACAGGCTCTAGGCACGTGGGCTTCAGTAGTTGTGGCACGTGGGCTCAGTAGTTGTGGCTCACAGGCTCTAGAGCGCAGGCTCAGTAGTTGTGGCACACGGGCTTAGTTGTTCCTCGGCATGTGGGATCTTCCTGGACCAGGGCTCGAACCCATGTCCCCTGCATTGGCAGGCAGATTCTTAACCACTGCACCACCAGGGAAGCCCCAAACATCATTTTTGAGCTTCAGATCATGAGAAATGTGAAAGAATGGTCATGATAGGTGGTAATGAGGAAGCTGTCCTTCTTATGTACTGCTACATGTGGCAGAGTATACACACAGCCTTCCTGGAGGGCGACCAGTTTGGTGATGTGCATCAGATGCCTTGGTTATGTGCCAACCTTTTGGTCAAGCCATTCCACTTCTAAAAATTTATTTTTATCAAATAATTTGATAGTTGTGCAAAGGTATTTGTTCAAAAATTATTTGGAAACATTTTTCATAATTACCAATGTTTAAAAACTGTATCAATATCCATCATAGATAACTGGTTGAGTAATGTGTGGTACATCAATGAAATGCTATGAAGCAAATTTTTTAAAATAAAGATATATATATTTTATATATGTATATAAAGATATAAATATATCAATTGCAATGGAAATTTTCATGATAAATTAACTGAAAAAAATCACCATGAATAACATAATCCCATTTTTGCTTTAAAATTTTGTAGAGGATGATATTTATATGTATATATTTACACACAGAAATCCTGAGAAGATACACACCAAAATGTTAATTGTATGGGCAATTTTAAATTTTGTTCCCATGTCATTTTCTCATTTTCTTAATAACTGTCTTTTGTGCAATTTTCAAAAAAAGATTTTAAAACACACAGAAAAATGAAAAAGAGGAAGATATTTAAATGGAGGAAGGTGAGAAAGAAACAAATATAAAATGATGAAAATAGTATTCAGAAGGAGAGATATATTACATAAATGGATTAAACTTTACAGGAAAGTAAAAGATAATATAAGTAAATAGTGGAAATTAATCATCTGAGATTATAAACTTGGCATAATTATATAATCTTGTTTATTATTATTTTTTTAATTAATACACAGATTTTGTCAACTCCTTTCCCTTTACCCTGCCTGTGCAAATATGTTGTTTTCCTCACTGAATTACATATTGTTGAAGGACCATGTTATGAGTCTCTGAACGCTCACATTCCCCCCGTTGCCTATGAGTCTCAAATAGTGTCATTGTTTCAAATGCTCAAATTCCATAGTATCCAGCCTCCCCATCTTCCTGGACCAATCATTCTTCCTGAAGTTGCAGTTTTGTAACTGTCAGCACTATCGCCCTCTATGACTGAGTTGTGCATAATGTACAAATAATGTATATTATCTAAGGATTATCAGCCATTCCATGGCCTAATATCTGGCCCTTGATCTTCCGCTATTTAAAAAAATCTAATTGAGATTTAAAGATGAAAACATATAATATTAGGCTAATGAAAAGAATTCTGTAAATTTTAAATTTAAAAGTTGATTCATTTGCCTTGACTCCATTCATTTATGTAACAAAATGTATAATCTGAAAGTTGAAAAACAGATGACAGTTGAAGTACTAGGATTAGCATTAGAGTCCCTACTAAGAAATACTCCCCTTGAGGGGAAAAATCATCCTTTTGGTTTCAGAGAGTTATGTTGACCTTTGAATATTTACTCTGTGTTGCTAGCTCCCTACCAGACACCTCCAGTTTGAACAAGAACTGAAAGGTTTAGAGGTATAAAGTATCTGGTCCCTCTGTACCATACTTAAGCACAAAGAGACTAAGGCTGATGGTAATAAAAGCCAGTGACTTAATCTGACTCTAAAAAATAAACAGGGTAAAAAAAAAAAGTTAAAATTGGAGGAAACATTTGCAACACATATGGAAGGTAAAGAATTAATATCTTTGCCAAAATTAAAGAGTTCTAAGAAATCAATAAGAAAAAACAGTAATAAAGATGAAAGAGAGAATTGGTGTTTAGAGGGAAAATGGGGAGGCTGCTGAGTCAGTGCAGAGGAGAGATGATGATGGCTTGGGTTAGGGTCACAGTAGTGGCAATAGTGAGAAGTAGTTGGATTCGGGATATATTTTGGTAGTAGAGCCACACCTTTAAGATTTACTGATGGATTGGATTTGGAAAGTGAGAGAAAGAGTAAAATAAAAAAAGATTATTGGATCTTGGATGATGGGTGTGTGTTAGTGCCATTTAATAAAATGAGTAAGATGGGGAAAGGAGAAAATGGAGTGGGTCGTTTCCTTCTGACCATGTTAAATTTGGGATCCTAGTACACATTGGTGGTTAGTCAGGATAGGTTAAGTTATACTGCTGCAACAAACACTCCACAAAGTCTGGTGGCTGCAAACTACAAAATTTATTTCTTGCTCATGCTGCATGTGTATCTCAAGCTGCCTGGGACTCTGTTCCTTGTTATTCCCACTTCAGGACTCAAGCTGATAGGATTATTACTGATCACCATGGCAGAGGAAATGGGTGGAGAGTCATACACTGACTGTTAATGCTTCTATCTGAATGTGACATGTAATTTCTGTACCCTTTTCATTGTCCAAAGCAAGCCACATGGCCACACCTAAATTCAAATGGACAGGAAGTACCATCTTACCAGGTACCTTGGAGGGCAGAATCAAATATTTGAATGTTTGTTTAAACATCCCAATGGAGATGTCTTCTAGGCAGTTAAATATATAAATCTAAGCTCAGAGGAGAGGCCTTTAGACAGAGATTTAGAAGTTGTTAGATATTTAAAATCTTGGCACCTAAGGAGAAAGAAGCAAAGTATAGAAGCAAAAAGAAGAGAGCTGAGGACAGAATTATCTATTCTTAGAAAGATAACAGAAGAGGAGAAATCAGTAAAGGAGACTGAGAAAGAACAGGTGTGTGTGTGTGTGTGTGTGTGTGTGTATACACGTACATACGTACACATACATGTTTCTGTATGTGTTTATAAGAGCATAGAGAAAGGTGTAGGAAATGGGTTTGAAGAAAAGTTAAGAATTATTTTTAACCTCTTTAGACATCCATATGTTAACTTGTTACAACACTCATGTATTATCTTTATAAACTTAGAAATACAATAAGATAAGAAAAAAATTTATACAGAAAGTGTATGGGGGGAAGTTGAGGAGAGAGCAGTAACTTTTAGGTAGACTGAGCAAGTGAGTATGAGGCAATTTGTAGGAAGCTAGAAGAAGGCCAGGTGAGCATATGCCTGAACCCAGTTGGTAATGATAATTACTACATGGAAGCCATACACTTGCATATTAAAAATTAAGCATTCTGAATGGATGGAGCAGGTAGGCAAGTATCCCAGAACAAAACCTAAAATAAGTCACTCAGGACTCTAGTTTTTAAGAAAGGATAAAAAGGACTAACATATTTTAACTTAAAACCATGTTCTTTTTCTAAAGCATTTGCATTTTGTTTGCCTCAACTTGATACATGCTATTTTAGTCCAGAATTAGGAATGCATTTCCCTTCATTATTGGGATAAGCAGAATCTAGTAAAAGTTCTAAAATGAAAACAAAATAGTATTTAAATAAGAATTTAGAAGATGTATTCAATTACATGCCAACTGATTGAATCAGCCCTAAAATAGAAAAGGCTAGTGTTATTTGGGGATTTAACGCAAAATGGAACACTAAAGACCACCTTTACATAGCGACAACACACATTCTTCAGCAAAAATTATTATTATTGACCAAGTTTTAATTGAAGAAAGGTTCTAATTTGGACATTTTCATTTTCCTCTTTGAAGTAATTAGCCATTAGTCTCAAATTTTCTCATTTTGTGTCACATGGCTTCAAAGGAAGAATTAGTGACACTTAAAGGAATTGGGCAAAAAAAAAAAATGACAATTTGATACAAAGAGCAAAATAGAGCTTTAAAAAAGGATCAGCTTGTTGAAATTTTTCTATCACTGCAATTATTCCCTCAAGTAAGAAATTGGAAAAAAGTACTGTTTCCACTTAGATCAGTCATTCTCAACTAGGGGTGATTTTGCTCCCCAGGTACATTTGACAATGTCTGGAGACATTTTTGATTGTTGGACTGGGGAGATACTTCTGAAATCTAGTGGGTGGAAGCCAATATCCTATTATTTACAGGATAGCCTCCTCAATAAAGAATTATTTAGTCATATGTGTCAATAGTGTTGAAGTTGATAAACCCTGACCTAGCTTGAAATAAGTATGCAAGGACCTCTCATACCCAATTTAGCCTATGAAGATTTGGACCTATAACCTTCATTAACTGAGTCAAATTCACCTAAAATTGGTTGAAGAACTGGAATCTGTTCAGACTACAAACTCTGGTTTATAAGCACTTTACACTTCCCATTATGCTTCAGCAGTATCTGCTTCACATGAAAAATATTCCTTACCCTTTGATTTGATAGGTTGCCTTAGAAAGTGTGACAATAACTGAAAAGATTTTCAAACTTGAGCTTATATACCTAGACAAGTGGTATGAGGTCAAGGACTGTGAGTGTTACAAAGAATTGCCTTCACCAACACTTTTTTGTGAACATATGTCTTTCATTAAATAAGAAAAGCCCGGGACGTCCCCACTGGCTCAGTGGTTAAGAGTCTGCCTGCCAATGCAGGGGACACGGGTTCGAGCCCTGGTCCGGGAAGATCCCACATGCCGCGGAGCAACTAAGCCTGTGCGCCACAACTACTGAGCCAGTGCTCTAGAACCCATGTGCCACAACTACTGAAGCCCGTACTGCTAGAGTCTGTGCTCCACAACAAGAGAAGCTACCACAATAAGAAGCCCACACACCGCAACAAAGCGTAGCCCCCAGCTCACCGCAACTAGAGAAAGCCCACGTGCAGCAATGAAGACCCAAAACAGCCGATAAATAAATGAATGAAATTTAAAGAACAAACAAAAAGAAAAGCCCAATTTTTATAAATTTGGGTAACTTTTATGTGCTACCACTAAAAGCCTATTTCAAAATTGGAATTCCATGAAAACAGAAAAAAAAGTCAAAATCTTTCTATATTTGAGCATTAGAACGAGACATAAAAAGAGACTCAGTAATGTATGGTTAAAATCTGAGTCTTTATCAAGAAAAACGTTTCTAATGTTCTAACCTAAGCTTATTGTTCCCTTTCCATGTGGTCCAACAATCCAACTCATGGATTGTAAGCAGAAACTTTTTTTGGGTAAGGTATGGAATGTATTGTCTGCCAATAAAGATTTTTTTAAGTCACTTTAAGATGGCAACATCCAGACCCAAAGATAAAGCCAGTCATATAAATTTGCTCAGCCCATATAAAGGTAGAGTTTGTCAAGCATTGAAGCATAACTTTGATACTTTGATTTTCTTAAAATGTGACAAAATTACTGAAGTCGGTTATAGAAGCCAAGTTTTATGAAGGCTATTAACAGTTTTACATTTCCAATTCATGTGAAGTGCTGAGAGGGTTATAGTTATAATGAATTACAGAGGGACAGAAGTATAAAGATTATAGTATTATGGATTTGTAGGATACAAATGTCACATCAGAGAGTGGCAGACATCTAAATTTCAGCTTGGGGACTTCCCTGGCGGTCCAGTGGTTAAGACTACGTGCTTCCAATGCAGAGGGGCAGGTTCGATCCCTGGTCGGGGAACTAAGATCCCACATGCCTCGTGGCATGACCAAAAAGTAAAATTAATTAATTAATTTCAGCTTGGATTCTATAAAATGACATAATGACATGGTGGTTGTGGTCCAGGAATAGTTCTTTAACAAAGACAGTGTATTACAACTGCTACTAAATAGAAAGGCCTCCCAAATCGTGAAAAAGCAGTATTTAAATTTTAAGTACTAGACAGGGAACATTAGGCAGAAATTTGGCAGAACAGCATTTTGTATATTGGTTGATTTGTGTGATATTCTTCTGTGTTACATTTATTGGTTTATTATTTGTTTACTGTCTGTCTTCTTAACTATACTTCAGACTCTATGAAGACAAGATCCCCTCTCTGGTTCTGTTAACTTATTATATCCCTAGAACTTGGGACATAATAGGTAGTGAGTAAATATTTGTGCAATGAGTCAATGAATGGACATAAATGATGGAAGAAACAAGTCACACACTGTGACCTTAGACATAGGGTTTTGAGGGAAGAAGTAGGTGAAAGTGCAAAGGAGGGAAATCAGGGGAAAAGTAAGAATAGATAAGGAAAGTTAGTGACACAGGCAGAAGTAGCTTCCAAAACCTCTAGCCATTAGCTTGGTCACCATGATTCATTCACCTGAAATTACTCCCATGTACGTTAAATTTTTTACTTTGCCAGACTATTTACACACCTCATTCTTTAGGGCTAGGCACAATAAAATGCTAATGAAATAAATTACTAGGGGTTTTTTTTTTTCCAGTATGTATAAGTTAATTGTGTTTTATTCCCAACTCTATCAACATATTTTGTACCCTGAGAAAGAGAACTTTTTTTGTCTTAATTTTTCTCAAAATGGGGATAATAGCATTACTATAAAAAGGAAAATCCTCAGAATTCTTTCATTTCTTCATCCTTTCTTTCTGTACTCCCAGGTCAGAGGATGTTCCTCTTCTTTGACAAGGCCATCCCTTCAGCATATATTTGGGGCTTTGCTTTATCAGTTATTTCCATGTCTTGGATTTTTATTCTCTCTCCTACTGGCCTTTTCTTCTCTAGATAGATAGATAGATAGATAGATAGATAGATAGATAGATAGATAGATAGATAATCTCTATCTATGTCTTTGTCTATAGATATATAGACTTTTCTTTCTTCTACCTGGTTCCCCATTCAAAAACTGTGTATTTCTCTCTTTCCCTTCGCCACTAGATGTCTTTAAATTAGCTCATTTAATCCTCACAACAGTCCTGTAAGGCAGTGCTTCTCAGCTGGGGGCATTTGGCAATGTCTAGAGACATTTGTGACTGTCACAGCTGGGTTGGGGTGTGCTACTGGCATCTAGTGGGTAGAGGCCAGGGATGCTACTAAACATCCTATAAGGCACAGGACAGCCCTGTACAGCAAAGAATTATCCTGCTTAAAATGTCAATAGTACTGCTGTTGAGAATCCCTGCTGTAAAGTAAACACTATCTTCTCCATTCTAGAGATGAAGAACATGAGGCTTAGTAAAGTTTGCAAACTAACCAAAGATCACATATCTAATAAGTGAAGGAGTCAGGATTTAATTCAAACCCAGTTTTGAATTTAGAGTTCATGAACTTTCTGATGTACATACTCAATTTCAATATAATTTTTATTATTGTATGTAAATTTAGAGTAAACATCTTAGTGCATGATTCCTCGTATTCATTTCTGATTATTTCCTTAGGGTAGACTTGTAGAAGTGGAATTGGTATCAAAGGGAATGAATAATTACAGAGTTTTTGATTACTTGCCTCAAAGCTAGAGTGATTCACATTCCTAACATCTCACTTAACCGTAACCTACAATGAGTATTACAATTTTCTTTTACCTTCATATTTAATCCTTGCCAATTTGATCATCTGCCTTTCGCTTAAAAAAAAAAAAAATCCCTTCTTCTCAAATAGTTTCCTTTAACTGAAACCTATTGACCCTCCTGATTAGGGCAACAAAGAAGTGCAGAGTTTTAAAGCTCCAGTGTGAGCTGAAATCCCAGCTCTGCCACTTAATAGTGGGGTGACTTTGTGCAAGCTGCTCAGAGCCTCTCTCTTCATTTGTTAAATGGAGCTTGATGACAGTCTCTACCTCACAACGACCAAGTGAGCTAATAATACTTGTGATGTATGTAGAACAGTGCCAGGAATAAAGTCAATTCTCAAAAGGTGTCGGCTGTCTTCAATATTGTTTTTTGTACTCACATGGTTTTTTAAGCTTTGTTAAAGTGCTATGGTTCTGGACCCAGTAGTTGCGCTGACTCCCAATACCATCCTCTTTCTCCAAATATCATCCCTTTTCTGAGCTTACTATTTACCAAAGGCTTGCTATTGCTAACGCCCTGAAAAGCATCAGCTGGGCTACTATTGCTGAGCTACAGCTTGGCTTTTACCTTGAGAATTTGTTCATAGCCTCATCTTTGCTCCAGGGTATTCTCATATGCCCGACTATAAACCATCTCCGTCTAGGTATTACGGATTATCCTACTCAGTAGTTCTCTGCTTTTATGTATTCTTACATGAAAGTTCTATATATTGAATAGCAGCATTTCCCAAAGTACGCTCAGCCTATTTAAAGGAGAAGGAAGTGTTTTGATGATCAAAAATGTTTTGGTTACATTGTATTCTTTGTCTCTCTTCTGGTGAGACACAGAGTACATTCGCATTTTTTAAAATTTGAGAGTCCTGGCATAAAGAAACACGTAAATGCGTTTCACTGCAATTCTTGAACTTATCAAGTAACCTCCCCACCCCACCCCCATTTTTTAAAACATCATCTTGTTTGATGGGGAATGCTGTTGCAGAGTAGGCAGCAGGACGAGGAGCAGCCTCTGACTCAGGGTTTCTCAGCATGGTCCGTCTGACCTGCACCAGACACCCCCAAGTTTCTTATTAAAAATGCAAACTCCTGGGCCACTCCCAAGTCTTCTGAATTTGAATATTTGAGGATGTCACCTGGGAATATGCATTTTTAAATAAGCTGCCAGGGTAATTTTATAGCATCTAAAGTTTTAGAATTACTACTGTAGGTACTAACAGCAGCCATTGTGCAAGGTGCAAACGCTATTGATATTTCCCTTCTGTCACATCGAGGAAGATTTTTTACACTCATAGCCTTTGATTCTACTGTGAGGTATATTGATGTAATGTTAAGAATCGTGCCCTAAGCCCAGGTTTACCAGAAATTTCAGCTTTCTCATCACACCCCATCCCAAGTCCCTGTCAGCTGTGAGCAATAGCAAATCAGTTTGCCAGTAGCTAGAGAGGCTGTGAACGGATTCTGTTCACAGCTCTGACACTGATGGTGAGGAATCATTACTTTTCCTCGTTGAAAATGACCGTTGGCAGTCCCCAGACTGGAAGGAAGATCTAGAGAGGCCCAATACATTTCTTCATGGCGCAGGATCAGAGCCTCCACCGGGTGTGCCTGAGAGCTCAAACTAGCTCACTCTTTTCTGTATATTTGTTTGTTCAGGGAAGTCATTACCATATCTCTTTGTACTTCTGTGCTAAGAAGCTCTGAAAATTTCCAGGGAGTTTTCCAGATGAGCCGAAGTGTATAACTAGTACTTCATTTTGGTTTTAAGTCCAGAGTGAAAGTGGATCTGAACTTGACACACATAAACAGCAGAAAGTTTATTTGTACAGGTTTATAGTTTTCGTTTTTTCTTTCTTTCTTTTACCTTTTGCTTATTAGAACTGTTCTGCTAAATAATATTAACTTGTTAAAAGGTATGTCCACATTTTCCCTCTTTTGGTGATTTCCACACTTTGTACCCTGCCAAGTTTGCCCATGATGTTCATTGACACTTGTTTTTCTAAATAGAAAACAAAGTTTGATTGATTTCAAAGGAGAGTTGAGATAACCTCTGGTTATGAAATATTTTGGTTGTTAAGTTGTTCCTTTTCAATGTGTAAAAGACTATTCCATTCTTGGTATCACTTTGGAGTCTACCTTTAACTAAATTTCCTTCCTGACTTCTGACAGTATTGAAAGTTTGCATTTGCTGCCCTTGTAAGACAAGGACAGGGTGATGCTATTCTTGAAAATGTTAACTCAAACTGTATTATCTGTTTCCATCTATGTTTCCACCAGTCTGTTTCTAGACATTTGCAGTGGCTTATATTGCCTTAGAACTTCACCTCTGTCAATCACTCTTGCCCTTGACCTGTTGTTAGCATTAGATTGTCATCTGCTGAGAAACGAATGGTGCCCTGGCCTGGCAGGTTATCTGCTCCATCAAAGTACTGCAGTCTGAAGTAGTCTTTGCATGCTACGCTTAGGGGTCAAAGCACCCAGAGGTACAGCAAACACTTGGTGTTCAGCCATATTTCAAGGCAATAGCTTCCTGAATCTTCCCCCTAACTTTAGGGAGCCAGTGTACTTGCCTAGACTTCCCCAGGTAACTTCCTAGTCTCCGATAGGTGAGGGCAACCTGAGAGCCAGCCTTCTTTTATACATCATTCCTGCTTGTCCTGTCTGTTGTAGTTTGATGTGATTTATTGTTTCTCTCATTTCACATCAGTTCAGTTCACTAAACCTTTATCGAGCACTTGCCAGATGTCAAGAATACAAAAATTACTAGGTCCATGAGTTCTCTCCTTAAGGAGCTCACCACCTGACAGAAACTTACAATAGAGGGTGATAAAAGGTATATTCAGGGTTCAGTGGCTCCTAAGGAGCACCCAGTAACCTGTGGGAAGGGAGGGGAAGGCATGCTAATGGGCAACACCTAACTGTTGAGGTCAGGCGTGGCAGGACTGATGCCCTCACAGCAGGCAGGGGATCAAGTCACTGAGGATAGTGTACTTCATCCTGTGCCATCGAGAAACTATGAAAGGTCAGAGTGGTGTTTTAGACTGTTTAGTCTAGCAGCAGTGTGAAGGATAAATTTAATGGGAGCCAGGAGACCCGTCAGGAGATTCTCATAGTAGTCAAGGAGAGAGGATGTGAGGGCCTGAACCAAGAAGAGTTTTAAGGAATAGATGATGATGTAAATGAAAAATATGCCCCTTCCAAATCTTTGGGGTTAGATTTATTCTGGGAATTTAGTATGTCATCAGAATCAGATATAGGTTAACACATTTCCTTATAAGTTGTGGGTTGACAGCCTCCTCTTCTCAGAGGAAGCACCACTCTGTCCCCATTGCTGGTCCCAACTTCTGTTTGTTTGTTCCCATCTCCCATACAGGTCCCCGGCCCAACTCTCACTGGGCTTCTCTGCAGCTTTGACCATTAAGGCTTATGCTGACCACTCTTAGGAGCTTTTCCTAATTACAGTCTCTGACAAACATTGAGCACTCGGCATGAGTTCTACCATCTGTATGACAAAAAGTGAAAAATAAATTAGAATATATAGTATTAACCATTGCTCATTGTTTGGGCGGGTAGGGTTTCCTCTCACTCAATCAATGCATTGCAACATTTCTCTAGTTAAAAATAAAAGCAAGCATGTTGTAGAAGTTGTGATCTGTTACAGTCTTGTTCTGTGCTTCATTTGTTGCCGCTCAGTAATCTGTAAAGCTGTTTGGTTTTTTTTTTTTCCTGATATGAGCCAATTCCTTTGTTCTTTTCCATTTACATTTCTTCTTCTTTTCTGCCCCTTTTCCTCTTTTGAGATCCTGAGAGAGTGGTTTCAAAGGAAATTCTTTAAGAGACCTGCAAAATGTATTTTCTACATTGAGTTAAAAAACTCCATAGCAATAAACTTGGTTTAATGTGGTCAGTTTTATCACAGATCAGGCCTGCCCAAGGCAAGGGAGCTCAGCCAGTAATTTGGGAAGCCTTTGAAGCCACATGTACATGTATGCATTAACCTCCGAAACTAACCATAATTTTAATTAACATAAAATAATCTAAAGACATGCTGATTAGACACCATGTGGCTTGAACAAAGCATTCTGGGCAGGGGGTTGGGGAATAGAGAACTTTGACCATTCCTATTCCCAACAGACAGGGTTTTCTTTAATCATTTAGAAACACATTTTATTTTGTTCAACCTTGTTTTTTTCCTTGCACGATGTTCTTAGAGACCAAAAACAACAAAATTCCAAAAGCTTTTGCTAATTAAAAAGAGAGGAACTGAAACTGTTATAGATTATGTCAGTTAAACCCCACATTAGAAAAGAAAAAAGTAGAACTCCAGATCTCTTTTAAAGCACAGGATTTACACCATATTCCAGGAAATTGAAGCAGGCCGAGAATTTTTCATTCATTTCTCTTGTGTGTCATGTGGGCCACACTTCGAGCTTTTGGTTCTCCTAGGGACAAAGCAGGAAGAATTAACTCGAGCCAGTGCTGCTTTTTATGATATGTGGTTTTGAGTTTCAGAGCAGTGGAGTGCAGTGTGAATCATGGAAGCAACCAACTGAAAAATCCTCAACCCTATAACAAAAAGCAGATTTTTTTCCACATTTCTTCCAAGTTTTTATTTCACATGTAAGTCTGAGATACAAAATATTCTGTAAAACTGTAAGGAAGCCACAGTAGTTCTTGCTGTTTAGGGGTTTCCCAGAGAGAATCGGGTTCAGAATGTTCCTTTTTTTGCCAAAAGGTTTGTTATGTGGACTGAACGGCCCAACAAAACAGACAACACCATCTCCATTTTATTACACATGTTATTTACTGGGGTTTCCCTGAAGAAAGCTTAAGAATTCTTTCCCCATGAGTCACTGACCAAGTGATTGTTTTTTTAAAATATAAACTTTCCTTCAGCTGGTCAATTTGGAACACAGTCTTCCGATCTTCTGTTCACTTCAGGGCTGCTTCGCCTTCATCTGTAAATAATCACGTCTATAGCCAAATCGAGTGGCTTGAACGTAGCCAATTTCTTTCCGTTTAACACTCAGGTTTAAGAAATCAACAGCCTGATCAGGCAAGATTCAGAGGACTCTATCCTCTGAATGTGACCTGCATAATTATATTTTCATTGCTTTGGCAAAATGCCTCTCCTTGGTTTAATTTCTGCTGGAATTAATGAAATGGGGAATTGCACCCCTTTTCACCAAGAATTGGTGGTGGTCGCTATGCCCAGGTGACCTTACCTTTTTACCTTTGTGTGTGGGTTAGATGATGTTGACTTCTACTGTCGTGTTCTTATTGTATATGACACTGTAATGATTGTCCTTGCTAGTAGTTGAACTTTCTAATTAAATACTGACACCTTAACAAATGTGTCAATATGAACGTTAATCAAAGTTAACTTTTTCTCCATAAAAATAGCCCTATAATTGCAATCATGTATTCTAAAGGAACAATATTATTTTAGAGAATATTTCTGAACCCCTTCCCACCCACTTTCCCAGTGGCTATAAGAAGCCTGCTGATGCCAGCTGAGTGGTCTAGAGTGCCTGCTAATTACCTCCTTCCACAGCTTTTGATTTTGAGCCCAACTGATGGCGCCAGAGGCTGAACCACAGTCAGATCTACAGGCCCCTGATTTGCCAAATGGAATCTATGCAGTTTGTTTCCTTTCTCACAGTGTTTTTATGATGGACTCAGCTCAAACTAGAAATAGACTAGGAATTGCTTCAAAATATTAATGGATGATGGTTTAAATTTTGAGAAAAATAGCCATCAGAATTCTAATTCCATTGCCTGTGTGTGTGTGTGTGTCTGTGTGTACACAAAAGGATACATGTAAACATATCACGAAATTTATTTTTATGAAAACATTGACATTCTTTTAATTATTTTCCTCTAAATACACTAATACCAAAGGCTTTCAGAATACTTCACATTTTATAGCCCGATAAAGGTTTTAATCCATTGTCTGTTGATGACTAACAGGTAAGGTCTCATGTCCAAATCAGATGTGCCTAGAGTTTTTGCTAAACTGGCATCCTTTTAAAATATACCTTAGAAAAAAAAAACATTATTGTATGCATAGAGGGAATAAGGATTCCCTTTCTGGGAGTTTCAGAGGAGTTAGCCTGAGACCCTAACAGTTATCTCTCCATTTCATAGAAAAAAATTCAACACAAAGCTTTAGTTTCATGACCTTTAAAAATGTTTGTTTCTCTAAAAGTACTTTTTCAGCTGTATATTGCTTTCTTATTTGAGGTTCCTTTGGAAAGGGAAATTGATTATGCTAAAGAAAATAATGTTTGAAGCCAAGCAGTTCTCTGACACTTGGGAGTTAAAGGTTTCCTAAGTGAACTAATGGCTTTTCTCCCTATTAATTTAGCCCCAAACACATTTGGGGTACGATGGCAATAAGTCAAGTATTTCAAACTCTGTAGGGCAGAGTGAATGGAAAGTTAGCTCTCAGTTTTCTTTATTGATGGGAAGTTGGAAATTATGCAGATAATTTTAAAGAGCAGATAATCTAAATCGCACAGCAAGCGCGCACATGCGCGCGCGCACCCACACACACACACACATACACACACACACACACACACACCCTGTTATCCATTAGAATAAGTCTTCCTCATCACATTTACCAAACTTGTAAGTGTAGCTGTACCCACTTGGTTCACTGATTCATCCCACAGACATTTAGTTAGCCCCTTCCACGCATCCGGCTATGTTTGGTGCTGGGTATAAAGCATGAAAGTATTCCTCTTCTCAAAGAGCTCCCAGCCTCGTAAGGGAGGCTGATAAGAAAATCATTTATCATCACCTTTTATGATCATCACGGTAATATTTCTGTTAGAGAGCATAGGTGAGAGGTGCCTAATTATGTTTTCCTGACAAGCAAGGATGTGGATCAGAAAATGCTTTGAAAAGAAAGTGACTTTTGAGATGAGTTTTGAAGGGTACAAGTAAGAATCTGGGAGAAGGCTGGGGAAAAGGGAGTAGATCCCGGACAGAGGAACAGTATAAGTAAAAATTCAGAGGAATGAGAATATACTGGGGGAACCGAAGGTAGATGGCTATGACTGCATGAAGTTTGAATGACGAGGTACAAAGGAGGCTGAGAGGCAGGGGAAGTAGACAGAGGACAAATCTTGCTGGGTTTTGTATGCCATGGGCAGGAGTTTGGACTTTATCCTAAGAGCACTATGCAGTCATTAAAGAAATTTAAACATGGGATCATCTTTATATTTAATAAGAGTGTTATACTAGGAGTGAGTATTAGTATATCTAATCTATTAAGATATAGGACTAGAGACTAAGAAACTGTTGCAATAGAAAATGAATGTTGAAATGGGGACAGACAGACTTCTATTTTAAACAGAATGACAAACAGACCAGATACCCTGATGGACACCCCAACACAATTATAGTTAAAATGCTGAATGTAATACATAAAATTTGTTTTTAAATGCATTGCCAAATGGATTGAAGGAAAGAATTCACAAAGACCATAAAATAAGGTAAAAGCAAGAAACCTGGGAGGTGAGCAAATACTAGAACTGGTTTTCATTCTGAGGGTTTCACCCAAACTAGAGATCCTGAGCCTTCATCATGGTGGCCAAAGAAGGCCTGGGGAACAGGTGTAAAGCTTAGGACATTACCATTTCTAAGGAATCTAACAGGAGACTGTCATACAGGCTGGTATTACAAAAAAAACCCCGGCAACCTTAGTATAAGAGCATAACTAGAAATAGACCCAGTGTCCAGAAGGGTGAAGCAAGGAAATGATCCTTTATTGACCTTGGCACTAAATGGAAGGACAGTGGTGGTGGTGATCTGCCTTTAGACTGTACAGCACCAAATCTGCCCTCATTTGGGTGTAAGGTCTGAATTGACATTACATGTGTGTTGTGGAAAACCTCAAATACAGAATTTAATTTTCCTGGGTTAGTAGTACCCCAGAGAAATTAGCAGAAGCAAACATAAATCATCTCTGGAAAAATGCAAGTTTAACCCAGCTCTTAAATAACTCCCTCAGATAGAGTTCCAAGGAAAATGAATAGTTCACAAGGAACAAAGAAAGGAATGACATAAGGAAACAAGCCACTGCTGAGAACCAAGAGAAACAACAGACAGGGAAATCAGACCATTAAGTAAAGAGATTGGAGTTATTAGGCACAGAAATAAATTTAAATGTTTAATATGTTTAAGAAGTAAAAGAGAAGCTTGTAAGTATAAGCAAGAAAGAGCAAGCAGATTGGTGGGGTGGAAGGAGTAACTTCTAGAAATGAAACACAATCATTGAAATGAAAAATTCAATCAAAAGATTCAAAGAAACAAATTAGATATAACTGAATAAAGAATTAGTGAACTGGAAAATCTGTAGTGACATGAATACACTGACCAAAATAAAGTTCAGACCAGAATAAAACCCACAAAGAAAAAAACTGCGATCATAGATTGAGTAGGTCTAACATGTGTCTAATCAGAGTTCTAGAAGGAAGCAGAGAATGGAGAAAAGGCAGTATTCAAAAAAGGAATAGCAGAATATTCACAATAGCACTGTTTATAATAATGAAAATCTGGAACAATCTAAATGGCCATCAATAGAAGGGGAAATGAATAAATTGTAGTATATTTTCACAGTGGAGTACTATACAGCATCCCAAACAAGTGAACTACTAGTACATGTAATAGTATGCATGAATTAGCAATGTAAATTTTAAAAATTATGTATAGTGTATTCCTTTTATGAAATTAAAATAACTGATAAAAAGAACTCTTTAAAACCACATATAGATGCAATAAAACAATAATGAAAGGAAAGTAAGGGAATGATGATTGTTTTCACAGATGGTTAACTTGGGTGACAGAGACAGGGAGATGAGTTGGTGGAATGTCCCCTATGAGTAGATGCAGTTATTTAAAAAGTACTAGCTTTTGTTTTGGGTAATGAATTCACAGGTGCTAATTACATTATAAAAATAACTAATTTAAAATCTAAGTAAATAAATAAAATTGATTCATACATTGACCAATGATGAAAGTGTGCCATGAACCAAGAATTATGGTTAATCCAATTCGGTATACTAGAAGTATATTGAGGGAGATGGGAGGAGAGAGAGAGAAAAAGAGAGAGAGGAGAAAGAGAAAGGCAGGAAGACAGAGAATTTCCTAAAATTGTTGAAGTCCACCAATTCTCAGATTCAGAAAGCACAGCAAGTCCTAAATAGAATTAAATAATAATGATAATAAATATACACTTAGGTGCATCATAATGAAACTATAAGACAAAGAGATCTTAAAAGAAGCCAGAATAGATCACCTACAAAGACAATGGAATTAGCTTGACTGTTGATGAATTAACATGTAAATATCATTGGTTAGGTAAATGGTAGAGCCAAGACTCAAGTCCAGAGTCTACCAAAATTTGTCACACATCTATGTATAGAATATTTTGTTTACCATAACGAATGCAAACCAGAAAAATAACAGAAAATAGAAACCCCAAAATTTGAAAAGCTGGGGAAAAGCTTAGTAATAATCAGTTTAACATATGAAAATGTCTGTAAAACTTATGTAAGTACAAGAGAGAAGAGGGAAGTAACATTTGTTTAATGCCTAGATATGTGTCAGGCATTGTGCTGGTGTTTTAAAAATCTCATTCAGTCCTCTCAACAAATATTTATGGGTTGCAGTTCTTATTTCCATTTTGTGGTAGAAGAGACCACTACTTGGAGAGATTAAATAACTTACCCAATTTCACAGAGCTGGCAAATGGTAAATTCAAATTCTGGAGAGGTGCCATCAGCCCTACCCAACCTCCCCATCTTCCCAGTAGCATTTTCAATAAATGAATAATGTAATTTGTATTAGCTAAGGTGTCACACTTTCTGGGTAACCTTCCAATACTCCACTCCCAATATCAAGGGTTCCTGACCCCAGAGACATGCCTGGGAAGATCAGTTCTCCCTTCTCACTTCTCTAGAGTTTTTTCCTTCTTGGATACTCTACCAATTGCTCCACTACATATTTGGTCATCCATTTAAAAGTGTATTCACTATTTTCTAATGGTGCAAGCATTTTGAATCCTGGCTTACACACTTAGACAAATTATTGAATCTGTGTGAGCCTCAGTTTCCTCATATGCAAATTCAGAAACACACACCCCTCAAGGATTATTGTAATGACTAAATGAGAAGATAAAATCAGTAAAGCCCTTAGTTCAGTTCCTGGCACTTAGAAGTTCTCAGTAAGTGATTGCTGCTGCTATTATTATGTTCTGTGCAGGTACAGAAATGGCTTTTATGGTCAGTGGTACTCATTTTCCTTTCCTAGTTTGCTTCAGAGTAAGTGATCCATCTTTAGTCAACTGGTTGTGGTCTGATATAGTCTTGACCTAGTTGTCATTAATTTTATATCATTTTAATAAGAAAATAATTATGAAATATTCTGTTCTGAATTTCACATTGAGGTAATATTTATACAGTGATATATTACAAATAGCTATTTTCTAAATTAAGATTTTTTTTAAATCCCAAAGTTTCATCCCCTGAGTTGAATTCACTAGAATGGAATAAATGAAAACAGTGTTCACTAAGCTTCTAAAGAATATACATGTTATTTAATTTAGTCTGGCCAAAGAGTAATTTTGCCTCCAGGATTTATTTTTCTGAATTAAGTGGTTATGCACAATCATTTTAATGATACAGTGATTTATGAAGAGGATTGCTATACTGTGGAGAGTTAGAAACAGAAAAGCACCAAATCCACATGTATATAAATAACTCATCCTGAGGCCAGAAGGAGGAGGAGAGGCAGGAAAAAGAACATTAAAATGAATCAGTAAATATGTACATTGTGTGATGCATGTCTGTGATACATACAAAATGCTAAATTGGTGTCAATTTCTGGAAATAAAATGCCTATTGTTTTTTTCAAATTGTGCAAATTTGATAAACCTAACAGGCAGAGAGTGTTATATTTTACCTTTCAACTAACCATTCTATCATTTTTTTCAAAGAGGATAATAAATGCTATTATAGAATATCTTCTTTCTACTTGATTAGTGTCAGTTGACTTGGCATTTCTGTTCTCCTTTATGACTTTTTGGTATGGTAATAACATCATAAAGTTGCTTACATTTTTCATACCATTCCATTTTATCTCGTTAGTATATTTCTTGTAGGTGGACTCTTCCTCCTGCTAATGACTTAATATGCTCGTGAATCCAGAGAGGTGGACTTTTTTCCTTTGCAAAACAGCATTCTGTGCCACTTTATGTAGTATTCAGACTTTTAGAAGATTGCTTAAGTATCATGGTATAACTCAAGAGGATGAAAGGATGTACTTAGCTTTGGAGAAAAATTAGTGTAAAAACAGTTCTCCAAAGAGCACAGTAATACAATAAAATATCTAGATAATCTATTAGGCTATCAGAGACCAGGGTATGCTAGAGGACCAATAGGAGAAGAAAAAAGCTTCGGTTCTTACTCATGTTATACTTACTTTGTAAAAAGAATTTTGCTCTCTTTTACACAAGATGTAATTCATAAGACCTTTTTATATCAGCAGGGAACTCATCTATCTGCATGGCCATGGAACCTGACGGCTGTTAACAGCATGACAAAACACTGCTGAACAGTTCAGGATGCAGGGATAAGGAATATCATTCTATCATTCCCAACTGAAACAACATCCGAAAATGTAGGCAGGCTAAATAGAATTATCCAAAATGGAGCCTGTCTGAAATTCCAAGTCTCCCGGAGACAAAAGTACTATTCACCTCTTCTCCCTTCTTACGGCTGAAATTCATTTGCATCCACTGACATCTTTTAAATTATTACCCTCCTGGGAAAGTCTGAACCCCCTGTAGAGTACTTATAAACATTCAGTTGTTTCTGATCAGACCTGTGTTGTTTGTAGTTCCCCTGACTCATATTTTAGTGTCCCAGCAAAGAAAAATCACTGCCAGAAATATAGCAAATGTTTACCATCTAGATTCTCTTGGTTTTAGGGACTTCCTGCAGCAATTTTAAAATTTTAGATATCTACTTTATGCTTTAAAGGTCATAATTCTAGAAGTCTGGCTTTTATCTGACCCTTGAGAATGATAAATCTAATAGAATTTCTTGTGCCCTGAGAAATGCAAAATGGGAGCTAGCAGGTTCCAAAAATTCAGCTACAGAGTAATGGATGGCTTTCTTCAAATATCTGTTAAAATCTTACTATAAGAAATGCTAGGATTTTTTTAAGTAAAATTGTTTGGCAACAAGAATTTAGCACTTTCAAAGCAGCCACATGGTCTGTTACCCAGGACTCCCTTAAAGATTGCTTTGCTGAGGCTGTTCGACATCTGTCAGCATTTTCAGCATAAACCATCGGCTCAAAAAAATGCTTCAGGCTGAAACTTGATATATCAGATCCCAGCTCAGGAGTTTTTATGTGTATTCAGGAAAATAAGTTCAGCTGTTTTTAAGTTAGAGCTATAGAAAAAAAAAAAAATCTAATATACCATTTCAAGATACACTTTTAGTTTATACATAGGTAAAAAGAAAACGGACTTCTGCCCAACTAAAATGAATGGGAAACATCTAAACAATTTGATAGTCGTGAATTTTTCTTCACACTGTATTGCTGAAACAGGATGTCTTTACTGGAGCTTGGTGACCGCATTCTTAGTAGGGTGGTATATGGAACTCTGCCCAACATTAATTCCAGAGGTCAGAATATGCCCACCTCTTGGCAGCTGAGGATGAATGGCCTAAGGGACAAATTCCAATCTTTCAGTTTCCCAGATCATTGTACAGCCAGAGACTAATACAATAAACAGCAGTTTGCCAAAAGGGATCCACTGGTGGATTGTGCTTTTGCACAGCTTCAACATACATTATCTTGACATCTAAAATTACTTCTCAGAGTACAGCTGTGTGTGTGATACTGGACTTCATTCCACTGAATGATCCCATGCAGTCCATTTACAACAGGAATGCACTTTTGAACCAAAAACTGTCACCACAAATCTCACCGTGAGTGCAAGGATTCATGAAGAGTTCCAGTTTATTGGTTTGCAAGGATTTGCCTATGAAGTTAAAGAGATTGTGTCTTAAAATTGTTATCGCGTACAACATGAAAAAAATCATTTCAGTGAATGAACTCCTGATATTGATATTTTTTAGTTGACTCTTTGTAATGTGAACATTTTTTTTCTTTCTATATGAATGTTAATTGGAAATAGAAAGGCAAGGAATGAGCAGTCCTTCAATGTACCAGTCCTCTGCACCAGGGTCTATATTGCAGAACTTTTTTGAATTAAATGTTCCTTAAATTTCTACAGCATAACCCTCAGGAAAAGAAAAAAAAAAATCTCAAAAACATAAACAATTAAAACTGTACTAAAATTGAGACACTCTTTTATGTATATATATCCCTCTGCCCTGATCACAGAGTCTTCTATTCCAATAGGATTTTCTTCCCCGTGGCAATGGGAAAATGCCCCTGTTTTTCTGATTGATTTGTGCTTATTGAACACTGAACTTAGAGCTTCGAAAGCTGCATTTCAATTCTAGCTCTTCAACTGATATTGTATGGCCTTGGAAAAGTTGTGCATCTTTTTGACTCTTAGTTTCTGAAAAAGGAGATAAGTCTACCTATGTTACAAGTTTGATCAAAAGCTCAAAACAAATTACGTAAGTAAAACAATTTCAAAATTGTGTACCTCACATTTATACAAAGTACATATTCATATTTCTACAAATAGTACATAGTATTGTTACTAACATCAAAGGAAACTAGAAGTCTAAATCATGTGGACGCCAAATAAAATTTGACAAACAAATGGTGGTTAGGATTTAAACTGCTTTTAGTATCAACCTTTGATTCCACTTATTCATGGTTTACAAAATGTTTTGTAAGGATCAATAGCTATTCTGAAATAGCTAATAACAGTCAACACATAGTAGTAGTAATACGTAATATGTTGATGTGTGTGTCTTTGTATCTGTGGTATATAAAACATTTTTGCTATAGAATATTCTGAAGAAAAAGTGAAGACTTAGCACTAATCAGAGCTCTCAAATGGTTATTATTTTAAACTATACTAATCTTAAGATCTTTTTGAAAGACATGTGGCCTTTATTTCCAGCAGTTTTTTAGACTAGTTATCTTGACTTCAAAACATCCAGAAATATTGAGGACAGTGTGAGAATTGCTCTTTTTATTCCTGATTGAGCTCACAAGAAAGAGGAGAAAACCTGGGGTGCAGAAATAAAGAGGAGGCTGGGAAGCAGAGGGTTAAGCCTGTGGTGAAGCTACAGCTGTCTGTGGGGCATTTGCCATCACTGCACCCAAGAGCTTTGGGTTTACATACGTATAGGGGGATAGGAGAAAAGACTTCAGCCAGAACAAATTGGAAAATTGAAACCAAGACCCTGGCAGTAAGCAGGGTACTCAAAGAGATACACCTTCAATGAAATGGTAGATCAAGAAAAATTTACCTGCCAATAATGGAAGAAAACAAAGAAAATTATTTGTCTCAGCCTGGGTTCTGGGTAGAAGAAAAGTCTTCCCTGAGAATCCTTTTTATCACTGTCATGTGATTTGGGGTTCAAATTTGTACCACTCGCATGGTCAAGCAGATCGAAAGCTGAGAAATTAACTTAAAGTGGACCCTGGTTAAAAGCAGTTCTGGGAGCCTGTAGAAACATGAATATCCTCTGGAGGAACACAGCCTCATATCAGACCTAATAGGATTAACATGAATAAAAAAATATATAAATGCACAATCCAACATTTAAAAGGAAGCCATCATGAGTGAGTCAAGGGAATAGCAAACAACAGAAAAGTTGTTGGGCTATGTTTAAAATGTTTACAGAAATAAAAAAGCAAATCACAAACTTGATAAAGGAACACCTTTTTTTTTTTTAAAGACAATGCCATATTTTTAAAAAGAACCAAATAGAACTTTTAGAAATGAAAAATGCAATTATTGAAATTAAAACTTTCTGAGTGAATTAAACAGCTGAAGAAAGACTAAGTAAAATGGACTGTATACAGTGGTGTGCTGATAAATGTTTAATAAGTGGCTCTCCAGGGGGTGGAAGAAAACCCTTTTATGTAGTATTTGCCAATTCCTATGGTACACCTACTCCCCCCATGGCCCATTTTAAGCTACCAATGTGATGACAGTGAACACAGACTTGGGAAAAGATATGCCCAATTTGTTATTGTAAGCTTGTACAAGCCAGTTCCTACACACGACTGGATGTATAACTGAATAAGTTACCTGGAATACAGCATAGAGAGGTAGAGAGATAGGAAATGTGTATGAGACGTAAAGGATAGCATGAGAAAGTCTGACATAAGTTAATCATTAATATGCGTCATGAATTCTAAGATCTTGGAACACTACAGATAACATGCAGAAGCACATTGTAATGAAATTGCAGAACACCAAAGACAATCTCAAAAGCATCCAGAGAAAAAAGAGAGATTAACTTCCAAGGAACAAGAATTAAGACTTCTTCTTAAGAGCAACAATGGAAAAAACAAATAATGGAATAATCTTCAAAGTACAGAGAGAAACACTGTTAACTAGAACTAGTTAACCTAATTATGTTATATAAATTTATTATTATTTAATATTAAAGTGAAGGTATAATAAAGGCATTTCAAACAACAAAAGCAGAGAGTTTATCACCAATAGATGCACACAAAAGGAACTTCTTAAAGAAGTACTTTAGGAAGAACTAAAATGATCTGAAAGGAATATGGACAAAGAAATAGGTAAACATTTAGGTAAGTCTAAGCTGACATAAAAACAATAATAATTAAAGGCCATGTGAACAGTGAGTTTTATTTTCCCACAAATACTAAGCAGCTTTTTATGCATTTAATTTAATTATATTACCACTTAGAAGTTTTAATCATCTTTCGTTCACTTTGACTTATTAAAAAATCAGGAAAAAATGTTAAACATTGTGGTAAAAAATTTACTTGTTTTAGTCCCAGTTGCACTTTGCTAAACATACTGTTTAGGTAGGTTTTTAATATGTAATGAAAGATCCATCAATATCTGTAGGAAGAGAACACTCTCTTTTGTGTGTTTCTTGTACTCTCACAATATTCTGTAGACGGTCCCCAACTTATGATGATTCACTTATGATTTCTCGACTTCAGGATGGTGGGAAAGCGATACACATTCAGTAGAAACCGTATTTTGAGTTTTGATCTTTTCCTGGGTTAGCGATATGCTTTATGATCCTCTCTCATGATGCTGGCAGCAGCCACAGCTCCGCATCAGCCCCAGGATCATGAGGGTAAACAACCAACACACTTACAACCATTCTGCACCCACACAGCCTTTCTGTTTTTCACTTTCAATACAGTATTCAATAAATTACATGAGATATTCAACACTTTATTATAAAATAGGCTTTGTGTTAGATGATTTTGCCCAACCGCAGGCTAATGTAAGTGTTCCGAGCAAATCAAAACTACAATGAGGTATCACACCGGTCAGAATGGCCATCATCAAAAAATCTACAAACAATAAATGCTGGAGAGGGTCTGGAGAAAAGGGAACCCTCTTGCACTGTTGGTGGGAATGGAAATTGATACAGCCACTATGGAGAACAGTATGGAGGTTCCTTAAAAAACTAAAAATAGTACTACCATATGATCCAGCAATCCCACTACTGGGCATATACCCTGAGAAAACCATAATTCAAAGAGAGTCATGTACCACAATGTTCATTGCAGCTCTATTTACAATAGCCAGGACATGGAAGCAACCTAAGTGTCCATCAACAGATAAATGGATAAAGAAGATGTGGCACATATATACAATGGAATATTAACCATAGAAAGAAATGAAATTGAGTTATTTGTAGTGAGGTGGATGGACCTAGAGACTGTCATACAGAGTGAAGTAAGTCAGAAAGAGAAAAACAAATACCATATGCTAACAAATATATATGGAATCTAAAAAAAAAAAAAAAAAATGGTTCTGATGAACCTAGGGGCAGGACAGGAATAAAGACACAGACGTAGAGAATGGACTTGAGGACATGGGGAGGGGGAAGGGTAAGCTGGGACGAAGTGAGAGAGTAGCATTGACATATATACACTACCAAATGTAAAATAGATAGCTAGTGGGAAGCAGCCACATAGCACAGGGAGATGAGCTCAGTGCTTTGCGAACACCTAGAGGGGTCAGATAGGGAGGGTGGGAGGGAGACGCAAGAAGGAGAGGATATGGGGATATACGTATGCATATAACTGATTCACTTTGTTATACAGCAGAAATTAACACAACACCATAAGGCAATTATACTCCAATAAAGATGTTAAAATATATATATATATGTGTGTATTTATATCTTGTTGATCTATAGCAATCAGTTTTGTGAGTCCTATGTCATTATCTAGCAAGGATTTCCAATTTAGAGTGAACTGGGAAAAGCATATTTTACTGAAGTTTATGGCTGTGAAAAAGTTTATCCCCAGAACACTGGAAGTTCAGAGCCTTTGTTTCTTCCTACCCGTGTGCTGGTGACTTTTTACCACTAGGAGAGTTATGTACTCACTCCAACTCACCAAAAAAGGGTTATTTTATACTAGTCTCCAATAAAAGGACCAGGACTCCTTGGAGAAATTCTAGGACTGGAGCATAGAAAGTACAAAACGAGCCTGGAATACGTATGGTGCCAGAAAGTAAGTACTCAAAAAATGATGGGGGACATCTTAAGGATACAGGAGGCAACTTGAAGGAGGCTTCCAATGACTAAATTTGGGACAATTACAGCAAAAGAATAATGGTAGTAATGGATTATATCCTGTACAATCCATATTTATATAAATAAATATTTGACTAAATAATTAAATGAAGGGGAAGGGAAAGTTGTTCCTTACAATATAATTCCAATTAATACATTTAGAAGAGAAAGTAGAAATAGAAAATCACCATTTGCAAAACACCACAGTAATATTTGTTTCTCTCAAGAATCATCAATGGATGCTGAAGTTAGTTGGTGAAAATGTGATGAGAGACAGGATATTTACATACCCTCAACATATCACCCATAAGATACTTACTAATTCCAAAAAGGCAAAACTGGAAACTTTACAGTGGAGAAACCCGGTAGACACCATCTTAACCAAGTGCTCAGAGTTAACCTCACTAGTTAACGGGATAGATCGACAACATGTGTCTCCTGATGTAATTCACTGAGGCCGACATCTCATTTATGTGGTTTGCTTGACAAAAATGTACAACCTGGAATAATAATGAAGAAACCTCAGATAAACTCAAACTGAGAGACACTTTGCAAAATAACTGGTCAATACTCTTCAAAATTTCCTGACTGATTTTCAAGATGAAAATTTATTTAAAAATCAAAGATAAGGTTACTTTTTTAATTTTATTTTTTAATTTTTATTGGAGTATGGTTGCTTTACAATATTATGTTAGTTTATACTGTACAGCAAAGTGAATCAGCTATATGTACATATATCCCCTCTTTTTTAGATTTCCTTCCCATTTAGGTCACCACAGAGCACTGAGTAGAGTTCCCTGTGCTATACAGTAGGTTCTCATCAGTTATCTATTTTATACATAGTATCAATAGTGTATATATGTCAATCCCAATCTCGCAATTCATCCCCCCCCTTCCCCCTTGGTATCCATACGTTTGCTCTCTACGTCTGTGTTTCTATTTCTGCTTTGTAAATAAGATAGTCTATACCAGTTTTTTCAGATTCCACATATATGTGTTAATATACGATCTTTGTTTTTCACTTTCTGACTTACTTCACTCTGTATGACAGTCTCTAGGTCCATCCATGTCACTACAAATAACCCAGTTTCGTTCTTTTTTATGGCTGAGTAATATTCCATTGTATATATGTACCACATCTTCTTTATCCATTCCTCTGTTGATGGACATTTAGGTTGCTTCCATGTCCTGGTTATTGTAAATAGTGCTGCAGTGAACATTATGGTACAGGTATCTTTTTGGATTATGGTTTTCTCAGGGTATATGCTCAGTAGTGGGATTACTGGGTCACATGGTAATTCTATTTTTAGTTTTTTAAGGAATCTCCATACTGTTCTCCATAGTGGCTGCATCAATTTACATTCCCACCAACAGTGCAAGAGGGTTCCCTTTTCTCCACACCCTCTCCGGCATTTATTGTTTGTAGATTGTTTTGATGATGGCCATTCAGACTGCTGTGAGGTGATACCTTATTGCAGTTTTGATTTGCATTTCTCTAATAATTAGTGATGTTGAGCATCTTTTCATGTGTTTGTTGGCCATCTGTATGTCTTCTTTGGAGAAAAGTCTATTTAGGTCTTCTGCCCATCTTTTGATTGGGTTGTTTGTTTTTTTGATACTGAGCTTCATGAGCTGTTTGTATATTTTGGAGATTAATCCTTTGTCAGTTGCTTCGTTTGCAAATATTTTCTCCCATTCTGAGGGTTGTCTTTTTGTCTTGTTTATGGTTTCCTTTGCTGTGCAAAAGCTTTTAAGTTTCATTAGGTCCCATTTGTTTATTTTTGTTTTTATTCTCATTACTCTAGGAGGTGGGTCAAAAAAGATCTTGCTGAGGTTTATGTCAGAGTGTTCTGCCTGTGTTTTCCTCTAAGAGTTTTATAGTATCTGGCCTTACTTTTAGGTCTTTAATCCATTTTGAGTTTATTTTTGTGTATTGTGTTAGGGAGTGTTCTAATTTCATTCTTTTACATGTAGCTGTCCAGTTTTCCGAGCACCACTTATTGAAGAGGCTGTCTTTCTCCATTGTATATTCTTGCCTCCTTTATCAAAGATAAGGTGACCTATGTGTGTGGATTTATCTCTGGGCTTTCTATCCTGTTCCATTGATCTATATTTCTGTTTTGTGCCAGTACCATACTGTCTTGATTACTGTAGCTTTGTAGTATAGTCTGAAGTCAGGGAGCCTGATTCCTCCAGCTCCATTTCCGTTTTTCAAGATTGCTTTTGCTATTTGAGGTCTTTTGTGTTTCCATACAAAATGTGAAATTTTTTGTTCTAGTTCTGTGAAAAATGCCATTGGTAATTTGATAGGGATTGCATTGAATCTGTAGATTGCTTTGGGTAGTATAGTCATTGTCACAATATTGATTATTCCAATCCAAGAACATGGTATATCTCTCCATCTGTCTGTGTCGTCTTTGAAATAAAAAAAAAAAATCAAAGATAAGGTTATGATAGTTTCCTAGGCCTCTCCAACCTCCCTCATTCTCAGAAGGCCCATCTATTAGGTGTCTCCCCTCCCAGCTCTATCCAGAGAAATCAATGCATGGCTTCAGTAGAACGGGGCCAAGTGCAAGGCTAAGAAGGAAGGAAGCAGTTTGAGTATGAAGCACAAGGTCACTACTGTGTTGAGTCAGCATGGTCGAGGCTATTAAAATGCCATCTTTTTCTCCCTCCCACTCCTCTCTCTCTTCCTCTACCTCAATACTCCACATCCCAGACTGCTTTTAATCCTATTGGGAGGATATACAGCGAGAAAGAAAGGAAAAATAATGAACGGCTGTATTCCTTGGCACATGAATAACACTTTCCCTTTTGGGGCTTCAAGAATAAAAAATGAGAGGCTTTTAATCTTGCTAACTTGTGCAAGTGTGTGTGTGTCCATGTGTGTATGTGTGTGTATAAAAATGTAAACTACCACTGTGGGAAGAATAATGCTGATTTTGAAAATCTACTAAGGCAAAAGAAAGCATTATTCCAGAATAAGGTGTGTTAGAGGCCAGTGGGAAAAAGAACAGCAGATGATTTTGTTTAGGGCTGGGTGAATTAGGAAATACCCTTTTCAGAGCTAACTCTAAAGAGATGAGATGTTGTTGCCAAGATGTGTTTATCAAATGTCTAAGCCGTCTCACAGGATGTGAAATTTGGTTCAGCTGTGTAAAATAGCTCTGTATTTTTATTTTAGCCAAAACTCGGCCAGACTCACAGTCAGTTCCCTCCCCAACAGAGTAAAACAGCAACAAGGACAACAACAAAACACACTGAAACAGCAGAGTAAATGTTGGCAGGAAGCCTGTTGTGATCCAGCCTTGCTTTTTAGAAGGAGTCTCTCAGTTTGATGCATTGCTTCTCATAACTCCTGATGGCTTTTCTTATGATAAAATAAATTGAAGTGAAAAGAGAATATTGCCATTGGTAATTCCTTCTACTTTAAAAAAAAAAAAACAGGAAAAATTTCCATGCTCCTGTCGACTTTCTCGTGGCTCTAACAGGCTATGGAAATGGTGCAAAGCAAAGCCACAGTTAGAATAGTCGGGTGTGAATACAGACCACATGCCTCGCTACTTGTGCTTCTTTCTGGAGCAGTCTGTTTTGAGTGAGCCGGCCTCCCTCTGGTTAATCATTTGGCCTGGTGAGATTCCACCAGGTTGCATCTCTGGTGACTCAGACAGAGCCTGGGGCATCACTGAATTTACATTAAAAATCAGATTGGCGTCTGGACACCCCCCCCCCACCCCCCACCCCCCCCACACACACACACTTAATAAGCATCAAGTTGTGCACTTCCCTCTATACTGATGGCGCTGCTGGCTGTTTGTGTTGTTTTTGGCTTTGAGGTCTTATAGACCAGCCAGCTATTGTGTAAGCATGGTCTGTCTGAGCTGCTTCGGGGCTAGCTGCCTTCTTAGAAGTCCGCTTGCTGTTCATTATTTTGCCAGCAAGCTGTTACTATTGTGAATTTAAAATTCCTCAGTCTATAAGATGGTTAAGTGTAGAAAACAGAAGTGCTTTAAATCTTCAAGATTTTTTGGGATCTTCATTTCTATAATTTGGGATAGGGGTTTTAAGCCAGTGTAGAACTTGTAAATTTGCTGAATGTAATACAGAATTTGGGGATGGGGGTTAATACTAAACTATTCTGCTCATGTTGTTTTAAAAACTTCTGGTGTGTGTGCCTTTTTATTTTTGTTCATCATACAGTCTATTCAGAAAAATTAAAAAAAAAAAAAACATTAAGTAGCTCTTGGCAGAAGGTCAAAAACCAGCATTGCAGGGAAGGTATTTAAAAGTCTTTTAAGTGTGGCTATTTGTATAAGCAATAACCGAACATTTCTTATGACTAGGGAGGACTATTTTCACAGTCTTTCATGGAAATATTTCTAGACGATTTCTGTGGCTCTTTTCCTTGAGCTCATTTATTTGCTTTTGCTGTAGAACAGAGCATTTTAATGAGCAGTTTTATGAGCCTAACCTGCGTTCTGCAAGCTCCACATGACTGGATTCCTGTTACACATAACCTTTGCCCTATTTTCCATTAAAACACAAGACTTTCCTATAATCAACTTTGTACTAAGACCTTAAAGGAAAGAATGCAACAAATACTTTGGTCTACTATTCAGCCCACTAAATATGTTTTTTAATTATTTGTTGTTTCCTTGTTGTTTTAAAAATTATACATATTAATATTTTAATCACAAATTCCTTTCTTTTCTAAGATGCTTATATCCTCATTGGTTTCATACCTTTACCTAATCCAATATTGCCATATCCCTCTGAGTAAAAACCTATTTAGCTGTCTTTATAATCCATTGAGGCAGGTATAAAGGCAAGATGAACCCCAAATCATTTTGGAAATAGGAACTTTCAAGAAAAATAAACCACACAGTTTTTTTAATCTTATGTATAATTGCCGGTGCCAGAACGTTCCTTCTTATGGCAAAGCTAGATAACCATCTGATGCACCTTGACTCCTTCTCTTTGTCTTTTAATTGAAAGGTCAGACAACTATTTTCCATTTTATACATAGTATCCTAGATACTTTGGTATAGACTGACTTTTTTTCTCTAACCTGAAAAATCCAAATTTGTTTAATTTTTCTTCCAAGTCCACTTTCAGTGTTTTAATCCGTTTTATTGATGTCTGCTAAACATTCAAGTTCTCCCTTTCATTTGAGCAGGCTGCAGAACCCCTGGAAGGGTCTAACCATACTAAGAACAATGGAGCCGTTGTTGTTTGGCACACTCAGCTCCCCTCTTGGTCATGCATTCCAGCCACGTTTTGCCTTTTAAAACTATACTAAGAATTTAAGGTAGTCTGCGGTTCCTTATAACACCTAGCTCTTTTTCTCCCCTGCTTACTTCAGTCAATCTGTCCTCATCTTACAGTCTTATTTACTTTTTCTTTTTAGAACAAGGAGGGCACTCTTTAAAACAGAGTGAAGTAAGTTTAGGGTAAACGAAAGGAAATCTACTTCACATAGCGGGTTATAAACTTATGGAACTCGTTAGTTCCCAAAGGTGGTGCTGGCAGGAAAGGTAAATGAATTTAAAAACCTCTTAGCCAAATTTATGAATGAGAGCCACAAATGGCTACTTAGAAAACCAGGGCTCTGCCTGATTTTTACAGTTGAAGTCAGAGAGTTGCTCCAAGCCTGCCCACAGGAGGTCACTTGAGATCTGTTGAGTCGGCTGACCTTGGGTCTGGCCCATGATGGGATTTCCCAAGCATCCCGTGTCCTCTCAGTACTTGTCTCTCCTTGGTCTCACTGAGGCTCAGAAGGACCCTACAGGCCTGTTCTGGGATCGGCAACTTTCTTTTTGAAATAACTTTTTTTTGGTAACTTTTCCTTTACCGTCCACCCTCTGTCTACCACAGTGCCAATTATGACTGTCAGGGAATGGTGACGTCTGTCCAGTGGAAACTAGCTGAGATCACATTTGGATCTTAAAACATAGATACTTTCTTTTATGTAAAGTCAGACCTTTCTTTTTCCTGGGAATTTTCAGGCATCAGACCATAAATAGCATTTTTACTTCATCCTGTACTCTATCCTCCATAGAACCTTCAATCCCCTCACCCCTTCTGCTTTTCCCAGATCTATATCTGCAGGGGTTCTCAACCTAGGACAATTAAAAAAATCACAGGTGCTCCAGGCCTCATCCCAGACCGAGTAAGTCACAATCTCTGTGGGTGGGGCCCAGTCAAGGATATTCTTCAAAATCATCCCAGGCTATTCTCAGCAGCCAGATTGAAAGCCTGGACTGACGGGTTGCTTTAGGTTTTCTCCTCCACCTGCACACCCTGCTCATCATCTCAGTGCCATCTGAGGCATCATTCGGCCACACCCCCCACCTCCCCACCCCACCCCAACCCCCCTGCCACCCTCCCATGTTAAATGTTCGTTAGTGATTTTGGTGAAGCTCACTGCACCAGTCAACAACGCTGGACCTTTATGCTGTCTGCTTTCTTTGTCCTTCCAACTGTGAACTCCTAGGAAAAGAAAAC
Organism: Balaenoptera ricei; assembly: GCF_028023285.1. NCBI lineage: Eukaryota > Metazoa > Chordata > Mammalia > Artiodactyla > Balaenopteridae > Balaenoptera > Balaenoptera ricei. Next base: position 134,397,381 of record NC_082639.1, read on the forward strand.
TTGCTGCAAAAATATGGTCCTTTGCAAATTTATGATACCCAACACGTATAGGACCTTCACCTCCTTTTACTCATCTCTTTGTTGACTGATGTGGTACCTGCTCCAAATATGATCTTTCTTCACATCAGTCCCTCACATGCCTCTAGGCAGGCATGTCTCCTCTGTTTTTGGGAGAACGTTGAGACCAACCAGATGAAGCTGCCCAATACCCTTATTTCATCCTTCCCCCCATTCTATTCTTACCCTTCCCTTCAATCTACGAGAAGAAAAATTCCATTTCCATTTATTAAACACTATAGAGTACTAACCATGTGCAATGAATTATAATACAGTGGAAAAGACCTACTAGAAAGCAATTAATAATAATTCATAGGAAAAAATGTAAATTATTAAGAAGAAGAAACATTTAAATAAGCAATAAATGTGTAGGAGGGAGAGATAAATTCTGATGGTCGAGGGAAGGTTATCATATAGATAACCATCTCACAGTCTTCTACGCTGGATATAAACTTAAAAAAATTTTTTTCAAAGACAACTGGGGAAATGTAATGTGAACACTGAATATTTGTAATGTTGAGAAATTATTAGTATTTTTAGGTGTGATAACAGTATTGTGGTTATGATTGTTAAGGGTCCTTTTCTTTTAGGAATACACACTGACATATTTACAGATAAAATTATATGATGTTGGAGTTTGCCTCAAAGTAGTTGAGGAAGATAGAACAAGGATGTCCATGTGGTGAATTACTGAAGCTGAGTAATGAGCACCTCCAGGTTAATTTATATTATTCTCTCTACTCTCTCTACTTTTACACATATTTAAAATTTCCCAAATAAATAGATTTTTTTAAGAGTCACTGATGTTAAGAAATTCTTGTTAAATATTTTTGAGGTGACAATGGTACTTTGGTTATGTTTTTTTGAAAAGGAGTCCTTAATCTTTTAGAAATACCAATTGAAATATTAATGCATGAAATGGTAAAAAAACAAATGGAGTCATTGAGATCATTGCAGTTTTTTTAATTATAGTAAAGCAAAAACACAAAATTTTTACTTTGTCATTGAAAAAAATTTCTCCTCAGGAATATATCCACAAACCGCAAGTTGAAAAACAATGCTTTAGAAAGTTATGTAAATCCTGCTCTGTATTTTACCTGTTTTTACCTAAAGATTATGCCAGTTTCCAAGTACAACTGTGAGTTGTACATTCTGTAGATGAGTGCGTACAGAAGAATAAAAACCACCAAACACCGGGTGTGAGCAGTTACAGTCCTTAGCGATGTAGCGTTTATCACAAGAGTAGTAGCTTTAAAAACCATTTGGTTATATTCCAGTTAACATCAGCCTTCAGTAGATATGCATTGAGATGTACGAAAACAGTCCTGGATGAAAACAAAATTCCACAGGCTTTCCCCATTATCAGTTTAATTAGTAAATTCAATCTTAGCTCTCTGACAAATTTTTCAGTGAAACACTGATGATTAACAAATTTCTCTGATTTGGGGAAGAAGGAGAGTCTTGGCTCTGAGATTAGGATATTCATGAGCAACAAAATGGTCATTAAACTAAAATCAGATCCCAACTGACTATCTGGAAAATCCACAGATTAGAAAATTCTCATTCATGGATGAATGAGAATTGAGTGTGATACCAATACCTTCATGATTTCAAGTGGATATCTGTAAAGCATATTATTCTCTATTCTTGTTACCTTAAAGCGGTAAATGCTCATTAAACTCCATCCCCATACTGACGGTATCTCAATAAAAGTTAAAATTAAGTGCACAACTGATTACCTTAATGAGATCATTTTATGCTCTCTCAAAGTCTCACTTGACACTATAACCAAAAGGAAATAAAACTTTTGTACACTTAACCAGGAAACATAGGATTTATCAGGGAGCCATTCTGAGAATATCAGTCTAATGTGAATATTTTTAGCAGCATGAGTCAGCAATATTGTTTAACAGTGGAACTGGAACTTAAAGAACAGGATTGTTACTGTGTAACCATTTATAAAGTTTTCTAAATGAGTAGAATTTCTTTAGAACTTAAAAAGAAACCTTTATTTAGAAAAATATAATACCATGTACCTACACTTGTGTCTACACTGTCCAATGAGGTAGCCACTATGGTTACTGAGCACTTGAACTGTGCCTAGTCCAAATTGAGATGTGCTGTAAGTGTAAAATACACACTGGATTTCAAAGACATGGTGGAAAAAAAACAGAAAAAGAACTAAAGAAGGAAGGAAAGAAAGAAGTAAGGAAGGACGGAAGGGAGGGAGGGAGGGAAGAAGGGAGGGAGGAAACTATCTAATGATGTTTATATTAATTATACATTGTATCAGTTTTCTGGGGCTGCCATAACAAACTACCACATACTAGGTGGCCTAAACAACAGAAATTTATTTTCTCACAATTCTGGAAGGTAGAAATCTGAGCTCAATGTGTCAGCAGAATTGGTTTCGTCTGAGGCCTTTCTTACTGGCTTATAGGTGGCCATCTTCCCTCTGTTATCATCTGGTCTTCCTTCTGTGTGTGCCTATGTCCAAATTTTCTCTCCTTAGAAAGACACCAGTCATATTGGATGAAGCATACCCTAATGGTCTCATTTTAACTTAATTACCTCTTTAAAGACTCTATCTCCAAATGCAGTCCCATTCTGAGATACTGGGAGTTAGGACTTCAACAAAGGAATTTTGAGGAGATCCAACTTAGCCCATAAACATATGTCAAAATGATAATATTTTGGATGTATTTTGTTAAATAAAACATTGTTCAAATGCACTTCACTTATTTTGCTTTACTTTTTTTAATGTGGCCACAGAAATGTGGCTTGCATTATATTTCTATTGGTCCGCACTGTATTTTATATCTTTGGAGTGTTAAAACACTGTATCCATCACCTGTTGGTGGAGTAAGAAAAAGTTCTAATTATGAATAAATTTCTCACTTTCTATTTAATTCCACTTTTAATACTCAGTTTTTTGTTTTGTTTTTTTTTAATTTTATTTATTTATTTATTTATTTATTTATTTATTTATGGCTGTGTTGGGTCTTCGTTTCTGTGCGAGGGCTTTCTCCAGTTACGGCAAGTGGGGGCCACTCTTCATCACGGTGCGCGGGCCCCTCATTATCGCGGCCTCTCTTGTTGCGGAGCACAGACTCCAGACGCGCAGGCTCAGTAATTGTGGCTCACGGGCCTAGTTGCTCCGCGCATGTGGGATCTTCCCAGACTAGGGCTCGAACCCACGTCCCCTGCATTGGCAGGCAGATTCTCAACCACTGTGCCACCAGGGAGGCCCAATACTCAGTTTTACTGAGGTATTGCTAATGAGCAAAAGCAGTGAGATGGTATATAAAGATCATGAAATGCACACAAGGAAAATTAGGTCAGAGTTCCATTTGGATCTTCCTCTCTTTATGATCTCAGGTACATCTTTTTCCCTCTCTGTGCTTTAATTTCTTCTTCCTTAGTGAATAATAATGGCTAAAATTTATTGAGGGTTTATTATGTGCCAGGCACTCTTCTGAATTCTACCCTAGTAATTTATTTAATCCACACAACAACCCTTTGAAAGGTAATAATGATAATAGGTACCATTATTACTCTATTTGACAGAAAACTGAAGGACCCAGAGATTAATTAACCTGCCCAAGGACACAGAATTAGTAAGTGGTAGAACCAAGTGGTCTAACTTGATCACCTCCTTTATTCCTTCCCATGCTTCTCTCTCATAAGATTGTTTTGGGAATCAACTGAGATGGTGTCTGTGAATGCATTTAAAAATTATTGACAGTTATTTTTTTGGTCTGTTTTCCTAGAAATGATGCAGATAAAGCTATTGTGTTTCTCTTTTGATCAGCAAATGTGTATATCTTCCTTGACTGCCTGGTCATTTCAGAGCTAAAAGAAGTGACTGTGTCTGTGTTTTTAATACATTATTGAACCACAACTCTTTAATTCAGAAATCATTATATCTATTTTACTTTGAAAGTGTTTATATGGATTGAGTAGACGTAAACAATTGGCAGAGGGAATATCATAGTACTCACTAATAGTAACATTTCTGGGAATTTTGAAGCCATGTTTAGGAAAAAGGGAAATTCGGGGGAAACTGTGAATACATGCATTAGTACATTTTCTTAGCAATATTTACATCTCTAATCTAAAGTTACCTTGTTATTCTGTAAAGGAACAACTTGATCTGGTCATAAAAAACATTATTTGGAACTGTAGATTGATTGATCAACATCTGTTAGTGGTTGTAGTCTGATATCTGCTCCTAAACTACTTTTAAAACAGTCTAGGGGAAGAAAGATTTTAAGAAACCACATCAATTTTTCTCTTATACTTCAAGTCATGTTTACAAATTTTATTAACACAACCCTCAGTACAATCTCATGTATACAAACTTTAAAATACTATAGAATTTTTCTAATAGTAATTGCACCTTTTCATAAATTTACCTTAGAAGAGTTTTAATTTTTATTATAAATGAAACCGTAAGTTGCTGATCTTTAAGTCATCTTGTTTCTCTTAACTTTCACCACTCTGTGAAAAGTAGACAGAATTTGATAGCTGAAGCAAGTATCAGTATTAAGGTGAAGCAAAGTAAGTTTTGTTTTAAATATATGTTCCATCCTCCATATTGGTAAGCAGGCAACACACACACACACACACACACACACACACACACACACACACAGAGTTTCAGAAGAGGGATGGAGAGAAGTAACAAAAGACAAACTCCAGACTCAATGGTTATAACTTCTGGTATATAGCTCTTTGTCCAATCAATCTTACTTTCAATATCAGTAGTTTCAGCATCTACAGTATATTTTATTTTTATCATCTTCATGAATTTCTATTTTCTGCAAACTGAAGTTTTGCCTAAATTGAGACAAACTTCCTTACATTTTAGAGTATTTGTTAATTGGGAACGACTATCTACAGAGACAGGAGTTCTGTTTTTGGCAACTTTGGAAGTAACTTTCCAATTCCAATGTATGTGCTGTCTATTTTATGACCCAGACAGATGGGGTCCAGTGCTGTCACCAGAAATGTTCTACCTTTGAACGTTGGAAACAAGAAATTTGCAATATCTCAACATGGCGAATTTCTTCTGATTTTACTTTCATCTCTCATATTAACAGAAACTAATCTAAATTGTCTAAAACAGCTTTTAGATGTTTTATCTGGATCATCTGGTAAGGCTGTTGGGCCCTTAAGGTGTATTCACTAATTCATTTGTAGGGATGGATGAAAAAGTTATCTTGAGGCCTTTGGGAATTCTGCAGTAGAATTCTGTGGTTGACAGCTTTATCAACTACAGTGTTCAGTGGATCTTGGAGAAATTTAAAACCCTTGACTGTAGCTGCTTCTTTAAAGGCTTCGTTTTTTTCCCTACACTCTTGAAAGAAGTAACGATTCTACCTAAAGCGTTTTACCATTGTGTGTTTTTAATCCACTGCATTCTTTTTCGTTTGTTTTTTACATGTTTTTGCATGTAAAGCAAGTGATACTGTATTTATATTGAACTTTTAAGATTATTTACCTCATAATATAAGGAAGAACTAAATTAATGCTTTCATAATACTTGAATTTTATTGCCCCTGCTTTCTCTAGGGCTTTATTAACTTTACTGTGATGCATCAGTACTCATCCATGTAAACATTTCTGAAGAACGAAACAATAGATAGATTTTGTTTTATAATATTTATGATTTTTCTTTCACATCTTTGTCCATCTTTCAGTCTTTATAACAAGACCCAATGTTTCATTGCATAGACCTTATAATCCCTTAATACCCTGATTCTAAAATGAATGAGCTTTAAGAATATCTGTTAAACAAATGGTATGATGGATGTAATAACTTGAAATTTCCCTGCAGTTATGCATTTTAGATAAGAAAAGTAGAATTCCAAAAGCATAGATTACTCTTTTGTGATGGTCATTTTTGTTCCTAGTCTTCAGGTATTATCTTCTTACAAATGAAACCACTAAGATTTTTCTTGTGATCATAATATTTGGTTACTTGAGTATGAAACATTTGTGATGATAGTGATGTTATAGAATTAGCAGCACCAAAAGAATCACTCTGAATCACAGAAGGGCTTTCATTGTGACCAACATCATGAAGAATTGTTTTACGTCTATAAGGCATTTCTCACAGGACTATATTTGGTCATCCTAGTAGCATTTGGAAGTACATCTTTCATTTCAAGGTATTTGTAGATCACTTTTGTTGGTGGGGTGAGTATCAACCCCACCCTAATCAAGAATGGATAAGAGGTAATATTATATAGCAGTTAAGAGAATACATTCTGCAATTGGAATATCTGTATGGAATCCCCACTCTACCACTTATTAACTAAGTGACTTTAAGCAAGTGAGTTTGCTTCTCAGTCTCCTCATCTGTAAAATGCAAATAACAACAATAGCAACAATAATAATAATATCTACTTCATAAGGTTGCTGTAGGATTAAATGGGTCAGTGAATGTAAATCAGTTTGAAAACTATCTGACATTTTACTGTCATTTAGTGAGATTTTTTTTTCATCATAACTTTCAATGTAGAAATGTTTCCATATGGTAGAAGTCAGTCTACCAATTTGGTTGAAGAAAAAAAGAAAAATATAGCCCATTAACTAGTATATGTAGTAATGTAACACGAATGCATCAATGTAGTAATGGTATCCTCTAAGGATTGTCTGAACATCATTTTAGCCCTATAACTTTCACCTTTTTCTTGTGGATTTGCCATCAACCATTATGATCCCTGCCTTCAGGAAACTTTCATTTTGGCTAGGGAAATGGACATTTACATACCTAACAAAGATACAAGACAAAGGATAAAAAATCTAAACTGGATGTTCAGAGGGTGTTGTGCTTTACCTGCAGCATTCAAAGATGTGTTACATTCGCGCTAAACCGTGAAGGACGAACAGGTGGAGGTGTAAGAAAAAAGTTTTAGGCTGAGAGAACATCATGAATATCTAAGTGTTTTATTCATTTGGACTCTTTAGGGCATAAGTAACAGAAATTAAATTCAAGTGTACTCAACTTTTTAAAAATAACAAAACCGTTTACTGACTGGTGTAACTACATAATCCAGAGGTAGATAGAGCTGTCCCAGCTGGATCCAGACATTCCAATAATGTCTTTAAATATCTGCCCCTCTCCATGTCTCAGCTATGCAGTTCTCTCTGTTGACTTCATTCACTGGCAGGTTTGACCCCTCTTCTCTCTGAGGCAGGCTAGCCCTCAGGCTTACATCTTAAAAAGTTTTCATCCTAACTGAAAAGGAACGTCTCCTTCCTAACAGTTCTGACAAATGTGCTGTGATTGGCTTTGCTTGGTCACGTTGCCATCTGTCATCGCAGAGGCCAGGCCAGATGGGTATCTGGGGGGACCTGGCCCTATCAATGAGGTCCCATCTAACCACCAGAACTGAAAGTGGAGGAGAGGAGGCTTCCCAAATTTATATTTGGTCTACCAAAAGAGGAGGGATGGCAAGACCTGTGATAGAATAGAGAGGATGAAGATGGATTATTTTTTGACTCATCTCTCTCTCCCTTAATCTAATTGCATTAGATTTCTCAATTATTAGAGAATGTTGTGAAGTAAAGTTAAATCATTAGAGTGGGACCATTGTAACTCCCCATCCCAGCCTCCCTGATCTTCTGCTTCTCTGAATTCTTACAGCACCTATAAACTCCACTAAGCAACGTAACACTGAATCACATACTATTTTATAATCTTTAGTGAGACTGTGTATTAGCATTCTCCAGAGAACAGATAAGTTCATAAATATGAACTTATTATGTTGAAATAATAATGAAATACGTGCCTCAAAGTACCAGACTGTAGCCTAGACTATCCTCAAAGGCTTCCTGGAACATGTTTCTCCCATTTTTTTTTTTTTTTTACAAGTTTCATTGCCTGCCTTTCTGGCCTCTGCAAATTAGAAGTGAATGACTGGGAGTGGGGAAAGGTTCTTAGTGAAACATTCTCCATATTGTGGGGCTAGAAAATTCAAAGCAGCATTACCATGGAAACAGTATTTTCAGAATGACAACCTGCTTCACTAAGAAAAGTTAAATGATATTTTTTACCCTTTTTTTAAAGGGAGTGGAGAATTGTATAACAATAATAAGATGCTTTAAAAGGGGCAAGCATTGGTTATCTGGAAAAATCACTTGTGTAGATCTGTAGATTAACTCCCAAAGTTCTCCACTGCTGAGAAGAGATGCAGCAAACTCCCCTTTAGCTCAATAGTATGTTTATGTGCATATTATTGCCAGGATACTTCAGATTTCTATTATTCTACTTTTAAAGAGTTGCAGTCACCAGCCTTATTTAGATAGTTTCAATGATCCTCAAAGAAGCCTGTGACATAATTAAGTAAGAGCTTTAAGGAAAGGAAGGAGACAGAAACAGAACATATGAAAAATAGATATCCTGATCAAGCCCAGAGCTTCTATAGTGGATGCTTTGAGGTATCGTGGGAATTATTTCTGATTTGGCTCTATCATTCTTTCACCTGTTAAAGTTTCAAGTCTTTAGGAGAAAGCTTTTAAATTAAAATTTTGTAAAGCAGCCTGTTTCTTGAATACTGTGAAATTAATATTAATTTTTATAAACAAGTTTACATTTATAGTGCTAAGTTGCTATTTTTGATTGTTTAAATTGCATTAGATTTCTCAAAAGCTATTTAGAAAAAATTTACAATAGGAAGGCTGTCCATTGTTATTTTTCAGAAGAAAGCTGGTTTTCACAATATTATTCACATTTTGTAAACAGCATCAATGAACCTGCACATAAAAGGTTAAATGTTTGCAGACCATTCTTTTTTGCCTCAAAGATCAGAGACAAATTACTATTTTTATTTTACATTCCCTTGATGAGGATAATGATAAACAGCTGTCACTTCAGTGCTTAGACTGCAAAGAATCCTATTGCAATCCTATAGTTTAAACAAAGAAAATAATACATAGTCATACTCAGTATTCATACAGAAAAGAGAATGAAAGAGAATTTGCTTAAGACTGGAGTTAGAGAAAAGGGAGTATTTGCTCTCTGCAGTTACTCAGTTAAAAGAAAAGTTCCACATATGTACATTGTCCCCATTCATCTTAGACATACTGGAAGGGGAAGTTACTCCTTCTTTCTTTCTAAAATGAGAAAAGAAATTAAATTTGCATTTTGAATTCTATGAGTCCCCATCATGCCCATGGTATTATCAGAGTAGTTAAGATTTGCATGTGACTACATGCCTACTAGTATTTCCAAAAACTAAAGAGAATTTCTAATTGTTTTACTGGTTATTCTGGAACGTTTCTTTTTTTTTAATGTTGAGAATTAAACCGTTCAGTGTTCTCCATTCACTCCAATGCTTTGTTTATTATTTGCATCTGATTTCAAAAAGTGAATGTCAATGTCTTTTGCATATTTTTATATGCAGAAATTAAAGCAAGGCTAAATGTTAAGAATAGTGTGAAGTGGGAAAATTCAGTGTTTCTATATGAAAATAAGAATGGTGGTATAATTTTCCTGGTGTTTCATGTTCCTAGAGGTTCTTTTAATAAATGCTGTTTATTCTGGTTTTCTCTTCTGGCTCAATCATTTTTTTTTTTTTAACAAATATCAGTATTTAAAATGACATCTTTTTCCTAGAAACTCTTTCTACATTTATTATTTTATCTGTGAAACTAACTTGATATATTATAGATTTTCCCCTGTTTCATAATACTTCTTGATTTTTTTATACCTAAGGAAAAACAGAAATTGGATTCACATTATATTCATCTTACACTTATTGAACACGTTTCAGCTCTCAGAGCCTCAGCATGCTCTTAGGTTGACAATAACAATGGTACCCACCTCCTAAGGTTGTGGTGTGGATCTTCTATGTAAAGTGCTTATCACAGTATCTAGAACACAGTAAGTGCTCAATAAATGTTCCTAGGAGAGGTAGTATGTTGATGTTGAAATGCCATCACCCCCTTTTGTTAAATACAACAGCAAAATCCCAGTATGTTTCAGATCAGAGAGACAAACTGAATTGTACTTTATCCATTATGGAGGTTTATATTGCTTTATGTAAAAGATGTTTTCATCACAAAGCTGTAGGTCATGTGGTCTCACTTATATACATAATTTCATCATCATTTTATCATCCTCACTATGATCAAGTAGTAGTGGATCCTAACTCATCAACTTGAGGTTTCTCTCATCTCCAATTTTTGTAACAAGTAGGCACTCTTGGAGATCCTGAAATGCACTGAGGCAGCTTTCTTGATTTAGGTAAACCCTTTTGTAGTGTCAGCTCCTCCTCCTTCTCCTCTTTCTCTGGTGCATCAAGCTCTGTTCTAGGTGCTGAGAAGGGAGAGATAAACAAGACCTCAGAGTCTAATAGGGGAGAAGTATAAAACTAGGCTGGATAAAATAATAAACAGTAGTACAAGAAAACAGATGAAGTACAGTATGGGGAGCGGTGGAGGGTCTGAGGGCCATCGGGAGTTTGTCTAGAAGAGGTGATGGTGGAGCTGGGTTTTGAAAGATGAAAGATCTTCACAGATGGGAGGAGGGGATTCCAGGCAAAGGGACTAGCTTGCAGTAAACATGGTGGTATAAAAAAATACAGTTTGCCATTTTTATATGGTTGGAATTGAAAATGTCTTGTGCTCAAATTTTTCAACTTAAATTTCCATAATGTGTGTTGAGAGTCAAGCGGCTCTCTAACTCATTCCATGAATATTCAGAAAGGAAAGAAAGAAACTAACGTTATTGAGCACCCACAAGGCCCTTGGCTAGGTTGCTTCATATGCATTATCTCATTTAACTTCCACAAGTTTTCCAGAGAAGTGTATTCCCATTTTAAAGATGGGGAAGCTGAGTCTCAGTTACATTAAATAAGTGAGGTGTGGCCACACAACTACTACATGATAAAGCCTGAATTTGAACCTAAAGTTTTTACTTTCAAATACAATACCCTTAAAACAACATCGCAGTTACAACTGATTCTTAGAATTTGGGCTCAGCATGGAACACAATCTGCAGTGGTTTTTATGCCCTGGAAAGATGTTTGGGAAAACAATTGGTTTTTCACTGCCATGGCTGACTTTCCCTCTATCACTTTACCACTCTATGGCCTTAGCTTTTTACCTATTTATCCCAGATCCTATTGTGCTTATATTACAAATTAATAATAAAAGTAAGAAACTACTTGATTTAATTCTTTCAGTGACCAAAGACCATTTAAAAAGAAATGGTATAGGGAAACAACTTTCATTTTTGAAACTTCCAATCCTCTCTCTTGCTGTAGTAGCAGTAAGATGCCACAGAAATGCCCTCCACAGTATGGTACTGGCACAAAAACAGAAATATAGATCAGTGGAGCAGTATAGAAAGTCCAGAGATAAACCCACACACATATGGTCACCTTAGTTTTGATAAAGGAGGCAAGAATATACTATGGAGAAAAGGCAGCCTCTTCAGTAAGTGGTGCTGGGAAAGCTGGACAGCTACATGTAAAAGAATGAAATTAGAACACTCCCTAACACCACACACAAAAATAAACTCAAAATGGATTAAAGACCTAAATGTAAGCCCAGACACTATAAAACTCTTAGAGGAAAACATAGGCGGAACACTCTGATATAAATCACAGCAAGATCCTTTTTGACCCACCTCCTAGAGAAATGGAAATAAAAACAAAAATAAACAAATGGGACCTAATGAAACTTAAAAGCTTTTGCACAGTGAAGGAAACCATAAACAAGACAAAAAGACAACCCTCAGAATGGGAGAAAATATTTGCAAATGAAGCAACTGACAAAGGATTAATCTCCAAAATTTACAAGCAGCTCATGCAGCTCAATATCAAAAAAAAAAACCCAATCCAAAAATGGGCAGAAGAACTAAATAGACATTTCTCCAAAGAAGATATACAGATTGCCAACAAACACATGAAAGAATGCTCAACATCACTAATCATTAGAGAAATGCAAATCAAAACTACAATGAGGTATCACCTCACACCAGTCAGAATGGCCATCATCAAAAAATCTACAAACAATAAATGCTGGAGAGGGTGTGGAGAAAAGGGAACCCTCTTGCACTGTTGGTGGGAATGTAAATTGATACAGCCACTATAGAGAACAGTATGGAGGTTCCTTAAAAAACTAAAAATAGAACTACCATACAACCCAGCAGTCCCACTGCTGGGCATATACCCTGAGAAAACCATAATTCAAAAAGAGTCATGTACCACAATGTTCATTGCAGCTCTATTTACAATAGCCAGGACATGGAAGCAACCTAAGTGTCCACTGACAGATGAATGGATAAAGAAGATGTGGCACATATATACAATGGAATATTACTCAGCCATATAAAGAAACGAAATTGAGTTATTTGTAGTGAGGTGGATGGACCTAGAGTCTGTCATACAGAGTGAAGTAAGTCAGAAAGAGAAAAACAAATACCAAATGCTAACACATATATATGGAATCTAAAAAAAAAAAAGGGGGGGTGTTCTGAAGAACCTAGGGGCAGCACAGGAATAAAGATGCACACATAGAGAATGGACTTGAGGATATGGAGAGGGGGAAGGGTAAGCTGGGATGAAGTGAGAGAGTGGCATGGACTTATATATACTACCAAATGTAAAATAGATAAGCTAGTGGGAAGCAGCCGCACAGGGAGATCAGCTCGGTGCTTTGTGTCCACCTAGAGGGGTGGGATAAGGAGGGTGGGAGGGAGACGCAAGAGGGAGGAGATACAGGGATATATGTATAAGTATAGCTGATTCACTTTGTTATAAAGCAGAAACTAACACACCATTGTAAAGCAATTATACTCTAATAAAGATGTTAAAAAAAAAAAAAAGAAATGTCCTCCAGTTATCACCCTGAAGTATGGGGCCAGACTCTCAGGATTGGAAAGTGACCATTGTGTTTTAGAGTGAGCACATATTATTTTAATATTTTTAAGGTGTTAGAAGAGCAACAGAAGCCTTTATAAATGTTTAGAATTTCTACCTTTGTTATTGTTGATTTTTGTGGCCTACAAATATGCCTTTCACCCATGCATATTGATCGAAAGTTAACGGTTATTTATAGATCTCTTTAAGCGATTCAGCACAGTGCTTTGCCGAGAACTGATTGGATGATTAAAAACCCAGCAGATCAAAGTATGTACATTTCCAAAGAAAAGTACTTCATGTCCACATTGGAAGCAATAAATTATTTCCCCCTTTTATTTTTTGCATTCATAATTAAATCTTTCCAAAGCTAGAAAGTAGCCAGACCACTAACAATATTTGTATCATGTTCTGGGGCTTAGATGGTTCAACCTGACTTGAAATGGAGACCATTTGTTCTAAGTTGATTTCAATGCCAAGCCAATAGGTCAGTCCTTAATGATGAAGATGCCATTCCAGCCCAGCCTCTGGTGGATAAGCCAAAATTAATTAACTCAAGTCACATAGTATAGAAAACAGATGCTTCTCTCGTGTTGCAGAAATAAATGCTTTGTGTATGGATGTGTTCTGTTTTATTCAAAGAATAACAAGTTAGAAGTTAAAATTGTAAGTTTTTCACAGTTGAGCCAGCCTTTAGTAGTGATGACAGAAGCATGAATTTATATAACAAATTCCAGCAAGAGCATGGAAAAATGAATTATCCCCTATATCTCTTACTTTGGCTCCAGGCCAGGCCTAGGAGATTTAGTTTTAAATCTGGACTGATCCAAGTGCTGATCCATTCCAATGCAGACCTAGGAGTTCCAGAACAACACCAAGGTTATTTCTAATCTATAGGATCCCTGGAGACGCCTCCCAGAAGTGTACATCTGCATCATATGTTTGGATTCAGTTCTTTGGCCAGCTTGCAAATGGCTTAAGATTAGATTGTTCTCTAGAGGTATGTTGTTAGGTGCACTGTTTATCTGGTCATCCATCTAAACATTCATTCAGAATTACAATCCTTGCTTTTCCTCAATTGTGGCAGGCTAAAGGTAGAATAATTGCATGGTTCTGATCTCTTTTCAGAATTAATGGCTGTTTGATAAGATAAAGATGTTACCATCTAGTAGTACAACTACAAATTCAGTAAACAGAAGTCTTTCATCTGATAATGTCTGGTATTTTTCTCTTCTGAATAAATGTGAAATAATCCATGTTTGGCTTTCCTTTCTGTTAGACTGAAAATGATGAGAATGGCCAAGCAGAAAACTTTTCCATGGACCCACAGTTGGAGAGGCAAGTGGAGACCATTCGCAACCTCGTAGACTCCTACATGTCTATTATCAACAAATGTATCCGAGACCTAATTCCAAAAACGATAATGCATCTTATGATCAATAATGTAAGTGATTATAAACTGTCTCATTTTAACCTCTAACCCATCCTAGTGTGGAAATTGCTCACATTCTCTTCAGCTTCTTTGTGATATTTTCTGGATGGTCGAAATACCTATCACCTAGGCTTATCAATTTCCATTACAAGTGGTAAGTGAATGACGAGTGTAAGAGAAGTTAAGAAAGAAAACATAAAACTTCTAGCTACAGTACAGTGGTATTCCCTATTGGCTGTCTCCTCTAGAAGGGTGCGAATTTGCTTACAATAAAGCAGAGCAAAAATACTCTAGTCAGGGTATAAATTAGTTGCAAAGCCAGCAATAAAACCAGATACCCTGGCTCCTAGACTTTGAGATTAAAGGCAAAAGATATTTATTCTCTTCTACATATACACACATACTGAATATGGTAATATGATTATTTTCACCTTCTAAAAACTATGGAATGCTATTTTAACCTGGGAAAGGGCTTTTTGCCCTGTCTGCTTGGCTACAAAGTCAGTTACCTTTTCTAAGGTAAAGATGATAGAGCCACGGATCTCAAAGTGCCTGCTAGACTAGCCATCAGTTGATCTATATTGCATAGAGTCTCTCCCTTTTCATGGTTATTTTTATAGCAGTCAGAAAATGATACTTAAATTACATGGTCTGGTTTGGTCCTTTTGGTAGCTACTTTGTTAAAGCATAAATAACATCACAATTTGTTTGAGAACTTATCTTTTAGATAAGATAGGCTATAATGAGGTGTTTTATAGCAGGCTTTTCTGACTCTTGAAAAGTGAGACACCAACGATTTTATTCCTAGTTATCTTCTAAGGACACCTTCTTATTTAAATCAATGATATATTATGAGCATTTGCTTGTAACAAATAAAAATTAGATGGTAAAGTACTGAAAAGAGCCCCACACTAGAATTTAGGAGAAACCTGGATTCTATGCTTGGCTCTGCTACAGACTCTGTTAACCTAAGACAAATCCTTAACTTCTTTCTACCTATTTCCTCCATATGTGAAATATGAATCATAGAAAAAGTACCTGGCTTAGGGATTTGTTCCCCAAGACAGTATATATGGAAGTACAATGAAAAGTATAATTGTAAGAAACTAATATGGCTGCCTACTTAAGAATTGTAAATAGCCATTATCCATATATAAAGATTCCTTTCAAAATTCTAAGTATGACAGTCCATTTGTTGTTCATGATCTATGAGTTTCTTGACTTTAAGAAGCCCCAAACAGTCACGGGAGCAATCTTGTTTTTAACTCACTGTATTTTTGTACACATTTCATTTATTCAAACAAGGTTAGTAGGATGCCTTGAAGCATCAGCAGCAGGTAAGGAATGTATTGCAAATATATTGGAAACTATAAATTATATACTTAAGCTTGGTCAATGGCCTACTGTGTGACCTGAAGCAAATCATTTGGCCCCTCTGAGTTGAACTCAGTCACTTCTAAAACTACAGTAAGAACCCTGAACTACCCCACAGGGTTGTCAGAGAACATCATAAGTGTGACTATATGCCATTTTGAAAAATATAAAGTACTAAGCAAATAGTCTATTTTTTAAATTACCCTCTTAACTTCACTTAAATGAGTTCAGGTTGTTCTGCCATGGAATCCAGGCACTTGCTTATTTAAACATTTTCCTGATTAAGTATCATTTATCTTTTCACTGTTTTACTGAGAGTCATTAGTGCTGCCATCAGTTCAAACGCTGCTCTGCTCTGCACTGTATTAAATCATCAGCACAGGAAATAGCACTTCCTGTCTATAGCTGTGAGGAGTGGCTTGACATAAATTAGTTAAAAGGAAAAAAAAACCTGTTGCAGATCTAACCTACTTTCACCTTCTCAAGAAACACACACACACACGCACGTGCGCGCGCGCGCGCGAGGGTAATTGCCCTCACTCCTCACTGGTGTGCTCACTTGCTTCATGAAATGGCGAAAGCCCCACCTACAGGGTATTACCCATGGAAGTAAAGTTCTGCTAATTGTCTCCAGGGAGACCTCACATAAGAGTCATGAGAAAGAAGACTTCAATTAAGATCTGATCTCCAAGGTCAAACCTTGAAGTAGAGATTAATAGGAATAAGGAGAAAGCAAAAACATTATGTAATGCTGGATTCTTATGAAGTTATGGTTATCTTTGTTTGAATTTAACTTTTCATATCTACCAGAAAATAGTTTTACACATCTAGGATGACTGCTTTTCTTTGGGTATTATTTTATCCACTTTTTTACTATATATATAAGAGTATATAGTTTTATATATATAATATATATTTTAATTTTATATATGTAATTATGTATATGTAAAAATACAAATCCCTTTTTAAAAATGTACTCATATTCTCATGGCATGTTATTGTACAGAACATCTGAGCCCTTTTTGTTCATTCCAGAAGAATTTGTTCATTCCCGTTGAGTACAAGGAACAGAAACACAGTGAACACCCAGCACTGTGTCATGCATATGTGTTGACTTTTTTTTTTATTTAAAGTGAAGAGATCTTCAAGTGAGAGAATTAATCATAGAATCACAACAAGAAAACAAATACTTTGACTCCTTATTCTGAATTCCATCCACTTAACCCTGCTGTTTCTATAAATGGTTGTGGGTGAGAAAGCTAGCTGTTCCTCTAGAACCAATAAATGCCTAAAACCGGGTCCTCTATTTGTTGACTATCACTACTGAAAGTGGTGCTGTGGCCTTTCCTCTTTGAAATGGGAGTGACTACTCTGCCTTCTGAAAAAGAATATGTTTCAGCCAACTTTCATAAAGTTCAGAATTTGGTGGGCAGTTTCCTTTGAAAGTTTACATTAAGCGTTCTGCCACTCAAGTCTCCATATGGAATTGTTTAAGAAATTTAAAGCCAGCAATAAATGCCTCCCCTCAGACATACTGTAAGCCTTTGTCTATTGAAATGCAGCAGCTGTTTCATTGCTTAAACATACCAGGTAACAGCAGCACAAAGAAATAGCAAGTTTACGACAGGCGGTTGTTCTAGACAGGCTACGGGCAAAGAAACAGAGTTTTGTTCGGTACATTAAAGAAAACACACATATAACGCCCCACAGCAAGCATATTTTGATGGCCTCTTCTCTGTAGCTCACACCACCAGAAGTTCTCCATCAGAGAATCAAGAAAGTGGATCCAGTTTTATTTGAAAAGTATTACTGGCTAAGTGGCACACACTTCTGTGTTTGAACAGAATAGCCACCTGCTGGGTACTCATGATTTTGTCCAGTTTCTAAATGAAGAAATTGAGGCCCCAAGAGGTTTAAGTGACTCACCCAGAGGGTTCATTTTACTTGAAGATTTAATTAGGGTTTGTTTGAATATGAGAAACAATGTTTTGTATCTTAACTAGTAAGTAGTTTAAAACATCTTTCCTCATATTCAAACAAACCCAGATAATACAAAATAGAATGTAAAGTTTTTTATGAAACATTTTAAGAACCAAACTTGAAACCTAGAAGCATTTCACACTTGGAGCCTGTGCCCCTGGACCCCTGGAGGTCCATGTTCACTCTCCTTGGCCATTGATGCTTTGGTGGAAAATTAGTAACATGTGCCCTAGTTTCAAAACTTACTGTAACTTTAATGTGTGTGAAGTAGAGTGTTATTTTAAATTTCGTTATTTGAGGGAAAAGTGCATCTTAAATGCCAGAGCACTGATTTGTTTCCACGGGTCAAGAATTCTGCATCCTGCTCAAGAAACAGATCCTGACTAGGACCCAGAAGCCCCACTCTTGCTCCCCCTCCCCTATCACTCCCCACCAAGGGTAACACTCCTGCTTTCTTACACTGTAGATGAGTTCTAACTGTTCTTGAACTTTGGAATCATACAGTACGTACTTTTTTGTGTGTCTCTCTTCTTTTCTCGACCTTTGTGAGTCAAAGGATGTTACTTTAAAAAAAAAAAAAAAGAAGGAAAACTTCGTTGGGCTTTAGCAAAATGAAATCCCTCGGAAATGTAAAGCAGCCTTAAGCGGAAATGAGAGAATTGTGAGATCTCAAAGAATCACAAAATTCTACCCAAGTCCCTCTCTAAAACTAAACAAAATTAAACTTCTCAATTAAATTTTTATGTGCGTATTCATGTGAATGAGAGTTAATCACCGTCCCATTCTGTAGTTCCTACTGTCTCAAAACAAAGATTTTAAGGAAATGGTCTCCTTAGTAAACTGAATGGTATGAAAACTCTATAAATGCGTCTTCTATTTGTGAAGGCTTTAAAATGGTTTTAGTAATAAAGACAAAGAAAGTTAAAGATCCAAAAATACTGCAGGTTGCTAGAGAAGGGTTAAAGTAAGAAAGAGAGGAAAACATGTGGAACGTTTTTAATGACCTCACATTCCTTTACACTGAGCAGAACGACATGGTGCAGTAATGCCTGTTTATCTAGCCTGTAGAGTTTGAACTGGAATGAGGTTTTGTGTGTGAGAATTTTTTGGTGAACCACACAAAGATGTATAGGTTATAAGGTGTTATAATTAAAGGCATAAATATTATTTCAAATCTCACATCCAAGTATAATTAGTTTATGTCATGTTCTGTGAGGTATTTTCTAAATGCTATCATGTAAAAGGGATCCACTTGCCCTCCAACTGTGCAGAATCCTTGGTTTAAATATTTGTACCATTGACATACAAACTGCTCAGAAAGTCCCTGAAGTGTCTGGAAACTCCCCGAAGTCCCCCACCTTTGTTCCAGTTGTAGCATTAGAAAGGGAGGCTAGCAGGAGGAGAAGAGTCTTTCTAGAAGTTTTCTTAAGTGCAAAATAAAACGTTAACTTATGCTTTATGTTGAACTATGTCACTTGACGCCAGCACTGTTGCACTAGCTTCCTACCTCTTCATACCTAACGCCAAGTTAGACTATGTACTGTAAAAAGAATAGCTTTTGTTGATGGAGCACTGACTAAATGCTAGGCATCATGCTAGGCAATTTATATGCACTCTTTCACTGAATCCTTGTACCAACTCTTTTATTTTTTTTCCTTCCACCAACTCTTGAGGCAGCTCCTACCTTTAACCTCATTTTACAGATCAGGAATCTGAAACTCAAAGAGGTTAAGTTATTTGTCCAAGAACAATAAGTGTTAGAGCTAGGACTCAAATTCAGAACTGTCTGATTCCAAAGAATATGCCCTTAACCACTGTGCTATATTGCCATTTTCTCTCATGCTAAAATTATTCATATTATTTCAGAACATTGCCAAATCTTTTGGATAGTAGGCAACTATCCAACTATCCATCTATGTTACAGTTTTAGTGTGTAACATTTTGATGTGGAAGAGTTGATTCAAGGCAGATCTTTGATCAAAATGCTGAAGCAGGCTCTTACTATTTTATTTCGTGGTTTGTTTGACAGTTGCTTCTTAATTCAGATCTGCTTTAAATCTATTCTTGGAAGGATCTTCTTTTAAATTGTGTTTAATAGATTCTAAGTGATACTCCAGGAAGATGTAAAGCTTCAAAAGAGCTTAACCCAACTGATGGTCAATGCCAGGAAACTTGTCTGGTTTTGAGTTTGGAGTTGCACCATCTCTCCAAGTGGATACACACACCTCACAGTGGAAGATTTGTGCAAGCGTGCATGACTCCTTGGGTACCTGCAAGTGTGTTTGGCAGTAAATAAATCTTCAAGGAGGGGAATGAAATATTTCTTAAGCCAAATTTACTATCTTCTCTAAATCTGACTTTCCTTGACTTCCCCTCACCCAAACCTCAATGCCTGAGGTGTCTTTGTTCCTTTCTTTGTTGCCCTTCACATCCAAACAGCACGAAGTCCAGTTGGTTTTTCCTTTATAATGTCATTTCTATCTGCCCATATTTTCTATGCCACTTACTAAATTAAACCCTTATCATCTCATAAATGATCTGCAATGGCCTTCTGACAGATTTCTTTATCTCTACTACCACACTTGCAAATTATTTTCCAATCACAGCCAGATTGATATTCCTAAAACTCTCTTTTATTATTTCACTTACTTGTTTTAAAAGCCTTCCATGGCTTCCCATTGCCAAGTGGATAAAGTTCAAACACTTTTCCTTGACATTCAAGGCCTTGACATCTGGCCCAGGGTTATCTGGCCAAATTTACCTTCCACAGCTATCACACATAAACCTTCCCTTCCACCAGACAGTTGCCCAAATACGTCTTGTGTATTAGATTGCTTCCACATTTAAATCACTCCTGGTTTACAGAACATGTGCAGGGAACACTTTTTATTTCACCACAACAAAGCTGTGATTTAGCTGAATTTTCTGATTAGTAGAATTATCTACATGGTTTGATACCTTTAAAAAATAGTGAAGCTATGTGTTTTAGAGTCTTGTCATCTCTGAGTTACAAATGGAACTACAACCCAGGAATTTTGAGCATCTGACAGGTGTTCTGTTGTCTGCTTGAATTAGTAACAATTAAATGTACTGGACTTTGGCCTTTCTTAGAGCCAGTGACTCTAGATAAGCACTAGCTTTCTCATTTAACAGAGAAACTGAAAAATCCAAGTTGCTTTATTTTTCTAGGCTTAAGTTAATTGGCATACTTGTGCACCACACTAAAATAATGATGCTTAAACATAAATTATCTTTTCTAAGCACTCAAAGTAAGGTAAGGGGGTGAATGGAAAGAGCACTGGACTTCAAGTCAGAAGATTTGGGGTTCAACTTAATGTTGCGTGACCTTGGGCAAGTTACTTAAACTCTCTGAAGTCCATTCAGTTCCTTCATCTGTAAAATTGGGATAATATACATTTCATAAGTATGCAGTGAGAATTAAATCAGATAACTTGTGAAGGCACATTGGATTTCATTGATTCTCACATTCACTTTTTTTCACATTTAACATTTCTAACATGAAGATGCATGTTACACTCAATGACATCTCGGCATTCTGTTGTAGTTTAGTTGATGGTGTTTTTTTCTTTCTTAGTGGCACATAAAAGACTGGTGTGTCTTAAGATCAGTGGTGTCTTAGACTTGACGAAATATAACGATTGGTTCTCTCTCCCTCAGGGCTGCACAACATATGCATCGTCTCCATTCTTATCCTGCCAAAAAATGCCCCTCCCCTGAGACTCACACGAATTGTTCATATTTTAGTTTGTTTTCATATATCTGTTAACTATGGAACCTTATGTCAGTCCTCATCACTGTTAAGCTCTAGAAAGCAGAGAATATATCGCTTTTTCTTTTTGTAAATCAACTTGCATAATTATATACGATTCTGTATTTAATAATAAATATTCACTTATTGGTGCTAATTCCACTTTTGAGACAACACTGAAACCTGGGGTCTTAATAGTATTCCAGTGATTTTGGTAAAAGCTAGGTAAAGGGCTGGGAATACCAAGGAAGGCATAACTTGTGTTATTACATAGTTTTCTGTGTGTCGTTGTTTCCTGTTGAAAATACCACTGCTTACCTCCTGGTACCTTCCCTTGTCTATATATAAGCCAAGCAGCCTCAGACAACATTGCAGAAATGCTTGTACAGCCAACAGGCCCTGTTCTGGCGATGGTGAGGTTTGGCCCTCTTTTCAGCTAATCTATGTTTTTCTTTACTGTCAACAGCCATAAAACAGAGAGGAAAACTGTTATTGGCATTGGGAGGATAATGAAGAAAATAAGCGTAAACAGATGCACGATGCATCCCTTTCCCCAGAGTGGACTTTTGTGGCCTTTGTCCACAGGCTCTGAACCAGTTTATCATTCAATCGCTCATTCATTCCCATTTTTTACTTTTCTGTGGTGACCTGGCAGGTTAAAGATTTCATAAATTCTGAGCTCCTAGCACAGTTATACTCTTCAGAGGACCAAAATACTCTGATGGAGGAATCTGCCGAGCAGGCTCAGCGCCGGGATGAGATGCTTCGAATGTACCAAGCCCTTAAAGAAGCCCTCGTGGTCATCGGCGACATCAACACAGCCACGACGTTCACGCCCGCACCGCCGCCGGTGGACGACTCCTGGATCCAGCATTCCCGCAGGTAAGAAGATGGCTCCACATCACCGGAGGCCTCCCAGCTTGTCCAGTGTCATTTTCTGAATGTGCTCCCCTAAACCAGTATGAACCTAAAGAAAGAGGAAAAAAGATATTTAAGTCCAGGAGCGAGAGAGAAGGTCAGATGATCCCAACCGCTTTCAAAATCAAGCACAAAATCGTTGGAGACGCCTCATAGATTAACTGTGTGGTTTCCTTTACTCATAGAACTACCTGTTAGATCTGTGGCAAAGAACTACAAGACAGAGCTGCCAAGTAAACTATGAAAAACCTAACAAACTTTTTATCTTAGGTATTGGCATATCCCAATGATCTGTACTGTTCTAGGGTGTGATGGCTTAGGAGTGAATATGATTTGAACCTAATACATTTTTAGAAGGTGTCAAATTCAGAACCAGGCAGATCCATCTCCTGACCCTAAACATGGTCCTAAAGTAAATCGCTTGAGGAAATTGGATCCCAAAGATTACAGGTGGGGAATTCTGAAGTGTGTCCATATTCCATTGGAGATCAAAGAAGCCCAACTAAGAGAATTGGGGGCTGACTCACATGATAACTTCTTTTTGAAAGGGCTATTTTATCTTGAAGATTATGAGTTTGGAGGAACTAAGTGATTGGCAGTGGAAAGAATCAGAACATGAGAAATTCCTTAAAAATTTATTGACTTAAATAACTTTGTGTTACACATAATTAAAAAAAAACCTTTACACTTAAAAAAAAAAAAAATCAAGCGCAATATATCCTTACATTGGAACGTTATACAGCCATTAAAAAGAGTAAGTTCTTTAAGTAGTGAAATGAAAACACAGGCCAGTTAATGTGAAGCTTAAAAAAAAAATGTTAAGTTGTAGAACGCTGTGTACAAAAAAGCAATGTATGTATATATATATGGGGGGGGGGGAGAGAGAGAGAGGAAAGGTATTGCAGAATATAGTTAAAAAGGATACCCGGGAAAATATGTTGGTTGTCTCCACAGAGCAAGGGGGGAGGGGAGGGAAACTTTCTTTTCACTATTTACCCTTCTATACCATTTAACATCCCTAACGCGTGTCTGAGTTAGTCAGAAAATACTTTTTAAAAAGCAGTCAGTTATGAAATATTTTTTAAGGATGAATTCCAGCGGAAAGGAGGATGGGCAAACTGCTGTCGGTCTCTGCCCCCAGGTCCCCGCCTCCAAGCCCCACCACCCAGCGGAGGCCGACGCTGAGCGCGCCCCTCCCGCGGCCCACGTCCGGCCGGGGGCCCGCACCCGCCATCCCCTCCCCGGGACCCCACTCGGCGGCGCCTCCAGTGCCCTTCCGGCCTGGCCCGTTGCCTCCTTTCCCCAACAGCAGCGACTCGTTCGGGGCGCCTCCACAGGTTCCGTCTCGGCCCACCAGGGCCCCTCCGAGCGTCCCAAGGTGAGTGTTCTGCGCGAGGCCGAAATCAGGGCCACGCTCGTCGGTTCTCTTCTCATAGCCTGACAGACAAAATTGATTTGGAAAAGAAAATGGTAAAGATACTGTCATACACGTTTTCAGCTTTCCCTCCGGGAGGGGGATCATGGAAAGATTGCTGAGCCCGTGACACCATTTAGAAACCAGTATATGGCCTAAACCTCTCCTTTCTCAACTGGCACAAACTAAATGGGACCAAAGAAACCTGGGTCCAGATGAATGACGTTTTGGCAGCTGTTTGTAGAATTTGACGGAGACCTTTGAAATGAAGGAGCCGTGGCTGGGTCGCTGCAAGCTGTGTGCTCCCTAGGTCACTGGGGCATCACCAGCTAAGGCCTGGCCTTCTCTATTACCAGAGGAGTTCTAGAACACCACTGACTTCAAGGAATATTATCTATCTGCCCTCTGAACTTTGACCCTTAAACCCAATATTATTAACTTTAATGTAGGCTGAGTAACATTCTGGCTGGTTAATCTGTGATTGTTTTTTAAAAAGCTATGCATAGAAATTTTAACACAGGCATATAATTGCTGTGCGCAGTCACTGATAATATATATAAGATAGAACACTGTACATTTGAATAATACATTTGGCATTTGTAAGCAGATTGTCAGGCTTAACTGTGAAACAAAATAGCTAATAAATAAGTAGAACTTGAAATATGTATACATATAGTTGAAGCTATATTCTAACCTTCATACATTTATGGTCAATATACTAATAAGAGATTTTGAAAATAGAGGGAATTAGGGTTTTTTCCCTCAACATCAGAAATTTAAAAATGAAAGAAAATAGCCCATACAGAAAGTTAGTTTTTTAGAAGTTCAATTCAGAGGATTAAAATATTTGTATACTCCATGAAGGAAAACCTTACTATGCAGGTACCATAAAAAGAGAAGTGAGTTCTGCCCACCCATGAAGCCTGAGTCACCTCACCCTCTGATTTCAGTACTTACATTTATTTTGATCTTCAGGCTGTTGGGTGTAATGAAGAGAAGAAGGGGCATCTTAACCCACTAAACAAAGGGAAGTGTAGAAGGAATAGAAGGAGATGTGGAATCAGAAGACCTGGTTTGCCACAGGCATTGGGCCACTCATTTAACTGAGCCAGGAGTTCCTCATCTATGAAATAAAGACATAACAAGGATGTGGCCCAAATCATATGAGATGAGGTATTTGAAAGAGTCTCACGAACTGTAAAGCGCTGTGGTTGTTACTGCCATCATGATTTTGGTCCCCATCAAAGAGGATATATGTACTCTCAAACCTTTGTATTTTTTTTTTTTCTAACCTCAATAGGTTTGGCTTATAATTTATTTGGAACTGAGCTGAATTTCTCGTAATAACAGTAACAACAGCTAGTATTTGTTGAGCTCTCAACGTATGCTAGGCACTGTCCTAAGAGCTTTGCAGGTACATTTTTGTTTAATGCTCACAACAACCCCATGAGATAGGTTATTATCCGTTTTACAGACGAGGCACAGAGGTTAAGCACCTTGCCCAAGGCTGCTCAACCAGGCCCGAATCGAGCTGGGCTTTAATCCCAAGCAGTCTCCTAACCATGTCGGGGTTTCTCCACCTCAGCACTACTGACATTTTTGTTGTGGACGTTGTGCTGTGCGTTTTAGGATGTTCAGCAGCATCCTGGCATCTACCTAGTGGATGTCAGCTGCACTCCCCCAGTTGTGACCACTAAGAATGTCTCTAGACATTGACACTGGGGGTGGGGGGAGGGGCGGGTGGATAAGGGGAGAGGTTAGGGTTAGGGTTGAAAAGGCTTGAGAACCCTCCCCTGGAGAACCACTGCACTGCAGTATTCAAAAGACTGTCCCTTCCATGTAAACAAGCATAAAGGTCAGCATTGAGCTTCACTACACACAAGATTAAATTATTGTTTTAGGAAACTTAAAACTGACTGGGAAAGGGTCTGCCGTTGTGCCAAGAAGGTGTGGAGGCCATTGGTGGGGCTGGTGGGGGCGGTGGCGGGGGTGTTGAGCGTGGGAAGATGGGAGTCCCATACAGGGGCCTTAAAGTCGGCTATTTTGTCTGTTTAGCTATAAGAAGGAACTAGAGCAACCTGGTGGTGCCTGCCTTCAAGAATGAAAGTGCATGTCTTTGCCTGCTCGCTTGGCTGCTTTACCTCTCGGTTTCAGATAAGCTGGCTTGCCAATACCCTTCAGAGATAACTGTTGAATGCTAAATTGATTTGTTAAGCCAGGTGGAGTCGCCCTTGGTATTTCCCAGCTCACACGCACACAAGGTAGCCAGCAGGAATCGGGCTCTGGAGCCTCTGCTGGAGAAGGGAAACTGCCAGGTTTCAGGCACCTGCTTTGGGGAATTTATAGGACAACAGCGTGTTATTCAAAATTTCTGGATTATTCTCAGGTTAGAGCCAGAGTTAACTTGATCTGGCCTTGCAAAGAGTCTCAAAAGTAAAACAGAAATGAGGGTTCAGAGTAAAAGAGGAAAATTGGTGGTTTTTGCTGAGCCTTCCAGTTTCAGCGCCGGTTCAGCGCACTGGGAGGGAAATCCTTGGGGGGACCGGGGGGGGGGGGTCACCTGAGAGAGAGCAAGAAAGACTTTGTTAGGATCCTTATGCCTATTAAAGTTTAGCTTTAGATGGAGAATTCTGACCACGTAAAGTCTGTTTTTAATAAAAGCCAGGGCAGGAATCCTACCAAATGCAAGCCAGAAATGGGGTTTAAGATTTCAAAAAAAGAAAGAGACAGAAGGAAAGGGAGACAAAGATAGAAAGAAAGAAAGAAAAAGTTGAGGGAAGCTCTTGTTGAAACTTCACCTTGTTCCATTTATTTATATACTCTCTTTTCCCTCCATGACTTGCCTCCATTTTCTCTATTAAAAACTAAAATAACTCGAAATGCCATTATCCATCATCTCCAGAAAAACAACCCTTAGGTTTCCGAGAAGGAAGTTTAATTTTTTCTCCAGTTTTTTGCTTTCTTAAAGGCCCTTTCTCCCCTTTTATCTGAAACCAGAAACTCATAACGTGACAAGACAGCACAAGCAGTGTCCTGCCGGCTCCCTGTTGGGCTTTAATATTACAAAGGCAAAAACTGAACTTTTAGAGGCAAAAGATTCTGCCACTCAGCGTGTGCCTGCGCATAGTTTTCTTCTGGATAATTTGTGATTTCATTAGCAAGTTGTGATCTTCACTTTTAAGAGCATAGATTTATTGTAACCCTATTCAGATGTAATGAAAGCACCTGCGATTGTACAGAAACCATGAGTGTTCTGCTTTTTTTAAAAAAATGATTATTATTGTATCTTTCCATTCCAATGTAAAGGAAGAGGAAGGAGAGAGGCTGGTCGAGTGGTTTTTGGCCCAGTTTTTCTCAGCTGCTCAAGCTGTTCTGGTTTATGTGCATGGAGACTTTCAGTGAGGGCTAGAAATATCGCACACTGCATGCCTGTTTTAATTAACTCCTCCTGAACTAGGGGAGCACCTCTATCCCAAAGAGCCTCACCAGCATGGATGCTTCTGCCATTAGAAAGTTAACTGTACACAAATCTGATTTGTGGAACACTTTCTGTTGCCAGAATGTTTGGTGTGTCCCCTCCCCTCTCACCTCTATCAACTTCTCTGAAGCGGCTGAAACCCAGTTGGAAAATCCCAGCCAGTCGTGTCCTTGTTGAGCAACATGATGTTAAACAGACATCAGTACCTCTTTAGGGACCCTATTCTCTTACTTGAAGATTCTAATCTTCACCAAACACTAACTTTAGGGCTGATGTAGCTATTTTCGGTTACAGCTTCTTAAAATTAGCTAATTGGGAATCACAGCCTTTGACATTAACAGAACAAATTAACTGAATCAGAGTGTGTTTTTCCTGGCAACAGCCCGACTCTGGCATTATTTCACTCATTTGTCTTCTCCCCTTTCCTTGGACTAGGCTATTTTGCAACGGTCAAAAGGGGATAAGGGTGGGAGGAAGGGTCTCTATCCAAGGAAAAGCAAACTTCATTTACCTCATCATCCAGTCTCCTATTTAAAAAAAATTTTTTTTCTGAAAAATAGAAGTCCTTTCTTTTAACCAGCCCTGTCACCAAGTCTGATGGTGTCTTTTAAAAATGACAAAAGTGAATCAGAGGAAAGGACTTAGCTTTTACTCCAGCTCATTCACATGACAGAAACACAGCATGGAAACCAAGAAATGCTCCACAGAAAGAGTCTCTGGTGAGGCCCATGGTGAAACTGGGGTCCCTGCACTGCAGAGACAGCCCTGGAATAGCATCAAGGTTATCCCAGGGCCTCCCACTTATGCTCCTTCCATGACTTATAAAGTTTCCCTGACTTGACATGCACACTTTGAGAGTCTCATCACAGCCCCACATTCTCAGTAATTTACTACTCAGCCAACCATGGCAAAAGGTACATCAGTTTCTCTACATGAAGAGACAATCCATGCACTCATGTTCTTTTCTTTACAGAGGTAAAAGCCATTTGGTTCTCTTTACAATTTAGTTTAATCTGGTTTTAAATGTTTGACCCTGATGCTCTTCTGTACCATATCTCTTTTACGTATTTTATATGTTGATTTAATTGGCAGCTAACACAGAATCCCTTTCACCTAGGGATAAGGTCTCCCTGTTTTGTTTTGTTTTGTTTTGTTTTGTTTCATTTTGCTTTGTTTTCAGCCAGTCCCCCGAATTTTGAGTAAGAGCAAACCCATGATTCTTATGAGTGTGTCTTTGCATCCCTAATATCAAGGTTTGGTGCCATGAAGGATGAAGCTGCCGAGCCTTGAAGTTGTGGGCTCAGGGTTCACGGACAGTTAAGCGATTTGTGGGACTAACCTGTCTGACTCCCCAGCAGTCGTGTACTGGAAACACCCTGACTTACTTCCTCCTCAACAGCCCTCTAAAAGTACGACTTCTTTTAGCAGCTGAGTGTCTTTGGACAAGTGATGAATTCATCTTGTGATTTCTGATTTCAGCCATGAGCTTTCTATTTTCCTCGACATCCTTCTCCTTTAAAGAATAAACAAATAAAAATATGATTAGGTGTTCTGATTTTTCAGGGAACAGTTTTTATATTTAGCAACTGGATTTAAAAGTCAAGCAAGGATTTTTACAAAGTATAATCGCTGAGAATAGAAACAACTTTGAGGCGTTCTTTCTGATTCTTAATATTTAAGGCATCTCATGAGGCTACTATGTAACAAAATTAGTTACAGAAATCCCAAATGTAATTAATAATTTGTTGCAGGTTTAACATGAGTTGTCACGATGCTTAACATATTGTAATGAAAATGGGAATTTGGCCACAAGCTGCTCACTAAAGAAAAACGTGCAATTTAATCTGAGCCCCACAATTAGATATTTCATCAAAATCATTCAAATGCCACAGTGATTCTGGTTGTAACATAATAATTCACTGAAGTGAATCAATGGTTAATGTCAAAGGTTTTCATTCTTCAGGTCTTGGTTTCACTCTGGTTCAAGTGGAAGTAAAATTAGCCTGGTGGTTTCCTTCTTGGGTATAGCAAACTTGAGTCTACTTTACACAAACATCTCCATCCCGCCACAGTCCACAATGACTGGCAGTCTGTTTAGGCAAGGCCCAGGAATTTGGGAGCTTTGCAGATGTGTCAAGGTAGATTTCAGATTGCCTTTCAGTTTTCAATGTGCCCCTTATCTTACTTTTCCAAACATCTGATGGTGCGGGAGGGTTACAAGAACATGGAAAGTAAGAAAGGATCTACATGAGGCAAAGTACAAACAGCAGAAATGCAGACAGGCAGCAGGGCAGTAAATATAACAATATACCATATACCATACCAGCCCCATGCTAACTGGCATTGAGTTAAGGGAACAACTGCTTCCATGTCCCACGACCAATAATAGCAAATAGCTCTGTCATTGTTCTCGTTTGGCGCTCTAAATTGCTAAACTTCAACAGTGTAGGGAAAGCCTTTCTGAGTTTCAGGGTACCTAATCCTGCCCCTGGTTTCACCTGATTGAGGAAGACAGCCAAGACGGGAGTCTGGCACAAGAGCCACTGACCAGTGAAAAACGCACAGCCAATAATTATTATTCTTCCTGTAGCCGGTCAGCAGCAAACTGTCACCAGTTGGAATCTGCTGAATGTTCCTATATACGAGTTGATGTCAGCTCAGAGAAAAGAATTCTGCCCAGTGTAAGCAGACCCACAGTCTTGTAGACGCACACAAGCTAGTACTTCTGTTTCATCACTGCCCTCTTTTGTCTCCCTCACTGTAAGAAAAGAATGATATTACAGGGAAAATCTTCATTTTCAGGCAGTTGTGGTCAGATGGCATGTTTTTCAATGACTTGAGAGATTCGTGGCACAACATGATCCATGGCTCTTTCACCTCTAAATTTTATATAAGCAGCAAACTCCAAGAATGAGCTGCTGGACACCTCTTCCTCCCTGTGACTTATCAGCTACGAGGAAAAATTAGAAGTGAAATTTAGCTTACTAGAGCTGCTTTAGCCGATAAATAGCCAGGAAATTAAACATGAAAATGTAAATGCTGCATCTTTCACTCAGAATGTGCTTTACATGCCTCCCTCCAGCAGAATGAGAAAGGAGTTGAGGATTTAACTGAGGGTTTGATGGCTTTTGTCTGCTTGTCATAACTTTATTGCTGCTTAAACATAGAATTTTTAAATGCCCAATGTTAAAACCTTTAGCTTACTCTAGCCAACGTATTGTAACCGTTGTCTAGGGGAACCTCTGAATCTAAACATATATTTACACCCTTTAGTTGCCAAATGAAATCCACCTGGCTTACCAAATGCTGTTTCCAAAAGAATATTACACTTTTGGTCTGGCCAGTATTTTTAAATGCAGGGGATGGGGGGCGGGGTGTTGGAAATGCATTGGGTTTGCAAGAATCTGCATGTGTACTGATGCCGCATTACCGGTATTTAGGTGAAGTTTAGATCGTGTGGCAACTCTGACCAGAAATACAATTCCTACAGAGGCCAAAGTCCAAAGGCACAAGGAACTGAGGCAGCCTCAGCATGGCACAGTACTTTCTTTTCTTTCTGGCTACTTTTCAGGCATCAGAGCCACATGATAGGCAAACCTGCAAATAACAAGTGCTCTAATTTCTGAAATTATTTTTTAACCATTCCCATAAACACCAGGAAATGTCCACTCCTGTTTTCCAGTCAAAATTATCTGCTCACGTGAATTGTAGAAAGAACACATTCTGTCCAAGGATCAGGAAAAAAATCCTTAATCAAAATGGCAAACAGCAAAATTCTCAATCATTCATGGTCAATGACAAGGCCAGGCCTTCTTGATTTTAATTGCTCAGACACATGGAGAATTCCAGATCTTTATGAAGTCAACATTTTCCCCATTGGGATTAGTTTAAACACTGAAAAACAGGATAATACTGTTCTTGCTGCTATTATGGGAACCCAGTAAATATGCAAGTTAATACAAAATTTAGAAATATGCTTCATCCCTTTCCTATTTTTTTTGTTTGTTTTGTTTTGTTTTTGTAGAAAGGCTAATGAACCAACTGAGACAGAGAATAAGCTAAAGACTAGATAACCACCAGCTAGATATACCACCACAAGTGAATCCCCAAGCTTCTATGGCAATGTTGAAAACCAAGAGAAAGGAGACCTCAGGTGGCTTTGAATATGATTTGGAAAATAATCTTATTTTACAATCAAATATACCAGTTGCCTCCACCATGTAAATACTACCTGTATTAGGTTTCAGATTTTCATGATCAGCCTTATCTAAATTTCATTATATTTTGCATTCATCTAGAATGAGACCTTTTATGAGAGTAGGAGATAGGAAAGCCTTTTTAAAGGTATTTTGCAGCCCAAGAACCTAAAATGGAATTATTCCACTTGGGAATGGGTAATTATGTAAGATATATTCTGTACCACGTGTTATTTTTTTAACTTTATATTAGGATTACTCTCAAAGCCAGTTTTAAAAGTGAATGAAGTTTTTCCCTCAAATAAATCTCCTCCTAGTCTCGTGTTCAAGGGTCTCCGCCAGAAAGTCTGCACACTGCTTTGCCTTTAGACCACCATTCATGGAGGAAAGCTATAAAAACTGAGGAAAACGTCTACTTATTTTTAAAACAACTAGAATTTCTTCTTGCTTCTTAGTAGTATTGGAAAATA
Organism: Balaenoptera ricei; assembly: GCF_028023285.1. Lineage (NCBI taxonomy): Eukaryota > Metazoa > Chordata > Mammalia > Artiodactyla > Balaenopteridae > Balaenoptera > Balaenoptera ricei. The sequence goes on from NC_082639.1 coordinate 134,429,344, forward strand.
TTTTAATAACTAAAATAATAAAACTTCATGTGAGGCCAATTCTACATTAATTATTGCCTCTTGGGGTGGAAAATTAAGGAAACATGAGTAAATGTGTTAACTAGAGAAACCACTGCAGTAATTTCCCTGCACGTATCTGGGTCTAAGGTCACAATAAAATCCATACTGTACATAGCCCTTGAAAGAAAGCAAACTCACAGTTTTAGCTCTAACAGTAGTAGTATCAGAACACTCAGGACTGAAATTAATGGACCATAAAAATCCCTGTGATTCATCAGTAGAATTTGATTAACCTACTTAAATGCTCTACAGTTCAGTTTAGGGATCTGTAATGAGGATTGTTGATATGATTGCTTGATTTGTTTTAATATTTCAAACACTCTACCCCATTACCATCTTAATACTCGAAAACTAATGAGTATTTGAAAACTCATTTTAAAGCACCGTATCTTTGAATAAACATGTTGAAATCGTGTTTCTTGCTTTTGCTTAAAACTTTGGTGTGTGATTGATGCCACCTTGTAGATTTCCCTCTTTTTTTTTTTTTACTGTACTCGCCTCCTTCCACCCGGGACCTTTTCTATTTGATACATAGTGTTTATCCAGTCTTCTAGGTGTCCGAACAACACATGGGGCACTCATACCAATGACCATTGTTACTGTGTTGTTCCCTTCCCTGTAGAGCAAGAAATTTCAGCAAAATATTCTTGACAGTCACAAGGGATCTTTGCAATTTACAAATACTTTCACAGTCTCCAGAGACTCTTCAGGTTTCTGTCAAAATGATGTCATTTTTATCATTAGAGTTAACTTTTCTGTTTTTTTCTATAGATTTCATACCACTTATTAAAGTGCATTTTGAGGTACAAAAATATGAAGCTAGAATAAGGAAGGTAGCACTGAATGTTGTCTCCAGTCCAGAAAGCAATGTTAAATCCGAAAGGCAAGGTTTTAGGACGTTTCTCTTTACTGCATTCTCACTGCACTCCTGCATTGTACCCCAGTCCTTCTGATTCCCCTTGTCTGTCAGTTGGGCCCTACACCCAGTTATACAGGACAGTCTTCCTTTGGTTGCTTCTGTCTGACACCTGCCTTCTAGCTGTGTTTGGCAGGCCAGCAGGATGAGGTAATAATCAGAAGAAAATGTTCTGGTTCTTTGGCCTCATCCATGTACAACATTATTCAAAACAGTTTTCTGTGAGTGAGAATAGAGTTGCTTTGAGGTCCCTTGGTCTAACATTCTGTGGGGATGTGGAGGAACAAAACTGTAAACTTTTTTGATCCCTTCTAGAGTAGTGGAAATATAAATTATACCTGCCTTTGTCCATCCTCTCAGTGATGTTTACAGACAGATATATGGAGAAATGAGAGCCTTTCATTTGTAAACATTCTGGCTTTACTCTCTCTAAGTCCAGCCATCTTCTTAAGCACAGCTCCCATGGTTGTTACAGTAGTGTTTTCCTAAAAGCATATTTTGTGAACTATTTCTCCAAGATGATGGCAGTTTTTGTAAGACAGATGCCTAAAAGACATATGGTTTTCATAGATTTTTCCGTCTAGACTAGCTTTATTTAGTGACTTTTGGTCTGAATTGGTCTAGTTAAATTTTCTGTAGGAGCTTATATAAAATTTTTAAATGTGGGCATACCACTAAGGTGTAAAACAAAAAGTTTGACTTCTTGTTGGCGAGCGATTAAAAGGGATTGGTTGAAACTTTCCTTCAGGTTAAGTAATTCTGATCGTACTGTACGCCCACTCATCCATTCTTCTCCCACAACACTGTCCAAAATGGAAAGGCTTACCCTAAAAATCCGGTAACTGTTAAATTCATATACTTCTCACTGTTTTCCTGAGTAAATTCTTTGTATTCCAGTTGATGTATGTGAGTGTGTTAGAAAGCTCTAATTCTTTCTGCAGACTCCTTACATGGCCCAGGGGACATATGATTCCTTGCCCTTTTAGCACCAGTTTTTACAAACACAGCATTTCCCTCATTTTAAAAAAACACCCAACAAGCCACTGAGTAAAGGAGACGAACATACAGGAGTTTTCGTAGTGCCTTCAGACACCAATGAAAATTACATTTTAAAATGCGGTTTTTGAGCCGGCATCAAAGACTCATTTAGCAACAATATGACACTTCAAGAGAAAAAGAATAACTTCTAGACTTGCCCAGAAAGCAGCCTTTCGCTCCCTCTTTTGTAAGAGCTAACACCGCAGATCCGTTCCCAGTTTAACTGCATCAGAACGAGGAGACTCGTGGAAGGGAGAAAATGTGGGCCGTTCTCTCTCCACCAGTGTCATCACTTGGCTTCGCACTAAGCATTTAATTGGACTCGGTCACATATTTGTTCACTGACATGGCAGCTTGCAAGGCACACCGCCTCTCTGTTTTTCTGTTTGCTTTCAACATTTTTGTTTTTAAAATTTGAACTCTAAGGCATGTTAGAGCTCCTCCTGCTGGAATTTTTTTTTTTTAATCACTGGGATTCTAATTAGTAAACGGTAACTCGTCTCCATTTTTTCCACTCGGACTGATATGAGTGACTGGAAAAATACCACGTGGTGCATTTAAAACTGGCCTTTTAATTCACCGGGTATCACAGTCAGGCAGAAATGAAATGCTGGCACAATGTAAATCTTCTGTAAGTCTTCAAATTCCCTGTGCTCAGTTTTCCCTTGTTGTTGTTCTTACAAAAATAAGAGGAATTGGAAAGTTAACTTTTGCATCAGTATTCCTAATTACATATTTACCCTCTTTGAGATAAGGCCCCAAGTCAGATATCATGCCCGAAAGCTTCTTGCTCTCTATCAGAAAGGGGCAAAAGGTCTTTTCCACCTTTCCAAAGCAGAGATGAATTTTACACTTTCTTATAGAGATCCAGTGTTGCCTTTTCCCTCCCCATCCTTGTTTGTTTTGCTTCTTCTCCCTGACTTGAGATGACAAAGGAATGTGCATCTCAGAAGTAGACGTTTGCCTCTCCCAGTAGCTAGTTCTTAGCACCTCCTTCCCAGCTTCTCCTCCTTCCCCCAAATGTCTGAGTTGGCCAACCCCTTCCCCTGGTGCCTGGGGTGGGAGTGAGGGGAAGGGCAGGGAGAAGAGGACAGAAGAAGATGAAGAGGGTTAGAAATAGTTTTACCCCAGCTACCATCAATGGGAGTAGGTTTCTACATACAGCATGTAAGTTCTTAGATCTCTTTGGGCATTTCTTGAAAAAGAGAGAGAGGGAGAGAGAAGGGAGGAAGGGAAGGAGGGGGAGAGAGAGAGAGAGAGAGAGAGAAAGTCTTCCGAGGGGACACTGCCTAACTTCATTCAATAGCCATGTGCGTGTAAATCTCTTTAAAAACCACATCCTCTCTCTCTATGTAGTTTTCTCATCACTATATTCCTCTTAACCGTCTGCTTCTTTGCATACCTTTTAGTCTTTTTCTCTACCCAACTTATCTGTCGTCAGTGATACAGTACAGAGGCTAAAATATAAAAATTAATCTCAGAAGTAATGCTTTTTAGGAATCATATTTTAAAACAACTAAAAGCCCTCCAGAAGTTATTTGTTTTATGAATTAGGACTTGGAGCAAAACAAGTAATTTTGCCACTTGTGCTAAAGAATAAGATAATACTTGATTTCTCAAACTGACAGTACGTTTTCTAGCTTTTTTTCCCTTCATACATACTATCTCCTATTCCTGGAATGCCAGTCCCCTCCACTTGTTTTGTTTTCTTCAAGTCCTTCCAACCCTCCAACCTCTTTCCATCCCCAGGCTAAGACTCCAGGTGTCCCTGAAACTCTTGAGGCATAATCCTGCCGTAGCACTTACCCAACTGTGGACACTGTTTACTTGTCTCTCTTCCCAGCTCAAGTAGAAACTCCTGGGCAGCGACTGTCTTTATTTCTGTACGTCTAACTCTTAATACAGCACCTAGCACATAAACAGGGCTTATTGAGGTAATGAAAGAAAACAAAATGTGTTGATGCTTGGTGTTTAATCAAAGTTTATTTTTAGAATTAGCCCAATATTTAGTGTATTTTAAGAAGCAATTTAAACACACTTTCTCTCTTGTTCTGTTTTGTTGAAAACCTTGCCTGGCTAATTCTTTTTACAGCTCATAAACTGAGCAGATTTAATGTGGGCAAATCATCCCTTAAGCTGCCTTTTTGCTGCAGCCACAGAAGTGGGTTTATCAGTACCATCCTTACGGGTGAAATCCAAGTCAGATATGTAAAATAAAGTAAGGAAAGTGTGGCAAGGTAGGTTATATTAGCACTTATCTCAGAGACTAAGTTATACTGTATATTATATGTTTGCATCATCAAATAAAAACTGTGGACTGTTTTTCTCCTTATGTTCTTATTTCAAAGTCTATCAATTGATTCATACTTTCCCAATAGCATACATTATAAAATCGTGGGTTCATTTTCACAGGGGAAAGAAATGCTGGCTCTAAAATGTAGCAAGAATCATATTAGAGAATTTTTTGAATCCTTTAAATGGACTCCAAGTTCTCTGTTCTCTCCAACATCTACTGTAAACTATTCTTGGACAGTATCGGCTTACTCTGTTACTAAAGCTAAAAGGCCAAAAATATGCTGGATAGCATCCTATAGTATTTTTGATAATAAATTACAAAATATTATCTTCCATGTGGACAAAATCATGACTGTTTATAGCATTTTTCTGAACTTATTAGCCTTAGATTTTTTAGACGTGTAAAACCTGTTTTTTGAATAAATGCTCAAATCAAGAAGCAAAGCACAACACAATGCTGAAATTTAAAATGCTGTGTCCCATAATCTGTTCTCTTAGAGCAGACATTAGCAAGAGGAAGTCCTGGGTCATAGTTAGTTGCCTTTCCATTTCACCGGGAGGTGTGCTCCTGTCTGATTTATCCTTGGGGATGTTAACTCATTCATGTTCTTGAACTTCTGGTTGGGACACTGCCCCCTGCAGGTGCTGTGGAAGGCTGAGGCAGGGTAAGGAGTAATCTCAGGTTTTAAGAAAGTTTATAACGTTGTTCAGATGCCTTAAACTTTGAAAAATGATGCAAGGATTAAGTAATTCAAGAGGGTCGTGGAGAAGTGAGGCGTTTCAGTTCCTGGGAAGGAGATAACTATGGGCATCTCCCAACTCAACTGATTCTAACGCCACCAGAGCCATTTTTGCCTGGAGCCACTCTAGAGCCGAATGCAGCGGAGTGCACTGTGGGAGGCGCTCTTCACAATTTTAGAAAACTCAGAAGCAGTTTTTGCTTTTGTTCTCTTTTGTTTTCTAAGAAATTCATCCAATGTAGCCCTCAAAAAGGAGGTGCCTTACTTCTTGTGCTTAGGTAGAGAAAACCCTTCATTTTTTTTTTTGATCTGTTTCATCAATAAGATTAAAAAGTTGTGCAAGTTGATATTAGATTCTCATGGCTCCTAGAAACCTGAGATGTATAACTCTCTCATGATCCTAAATGCAATTATCTGTAAATTAAATTTTGAGACAGTTATATCTTAAAGCTTCACCTATATCTAATAAGTAGAACTTACGGTATAAATGAAGCCTATTGCATATCCTTTTTTTATGCAAATAACTATCCTCTTAGGCAGATAGCATTCCCCTAGAAGTATCAATCTTTGAATATTTTTTTGAGGGTGTTCCTTTTTTTTTTTAAATTTGGGTCCACCTAGCTAACTAGGTTGGATTTCAATCATACCCTCTCCAAAGATGAGAGTTTGGAATGCATGGTTAGATGTGCTTAGTTTCTATACCTACTGCCATTTTCATGAGCAAATACAAGCTTCCCTAAACAAGTAGTTATTCTTCTGATGATGACTAACAAGAAAACTACCATAGCATAATATCTTTGTCTTTATAAAATAAACCTAAAACTGACCCATGCTTGAGTCTAATTTCCAAAGGTATCAAAGTATCTTTCTCTTTTTGCTTTTACTTTATCTGGCAAGTGAAATGAATTGCTAATGAAGCAAGGACAAAATCATTTATTATGTTTTAGAACAGTTTTCAAAGCACAATCCCAGGACCAGCAGCATCAGTATAATCTGGGAACTTGCTAGAAATATCTCACCCCTTTAAAAATTCCGTGTGGGACCTAGAAACCGGTGTTTTAACAAGTCCTCTGGGGAATTCTGAGGCACTGTCCAGTTTGAGGACCATAGCCTTAGAACATGCCAACGTAACTGCCCAATAGAAAGAATCCTGGCCTGGGAGTCATGATATCTTGTTTTAAGCACAGGAAAGGACAGAGCCTGAGCTACATAGACCCAGTCTGGCTCACATACTTGCCAGACAGATAAATCCCACTTCCCATCCTGAAGAGGAATAAGGGCAGGGGCAGAAAAACCAAGACATTTCAGTAATCAGTGTTATGCTGATTACCAGGAAGCAGGGAGCTAGAGGAAAGGTAGCTTCCATCCTCACCCCCATGCTGATGCACCCCTGTTCAGATTGTCTCTCATCATGAATACCTAGAACCAGTTAACCCAAAGAAGAGCAGATGAAAATTTAGTTCTTCCATTCTTAGAAGAGAATCGAACAAGACAATAAGACAGCTGACGCATTCTTCTCTCGTATCAGTGTAGACAGTTTCTCCCCCACCATGGCTCCCACCCCAAGTGACCGTTTGACTTTCTTACAAAATTTGTCATTGTCCAAAATACTGCAAACGGTCCATCCCTGCAGTTACAAATGCAACTTCAAGTATTACATCTTTCCCTTTGACTTGGAAGCAGAAACACAGCTTTTCTATTGTAACCATAAACCGCCCACACACAACACAGTGTTTCAATAAACACTAAGTGATGCAAGATGCTCCATTGCAATATAATGGGTAACTTAATGAAGCCCATCACTGCACAAAGTAACAGAGGAAAATTTGGTACAAAACAAATAACTCTGCTTGGCCCAAAACAAACTGTCTTATGAGGTGAATGTCTTTGGAAACTCTTTGAATGGTTAGGAACTAGACCAATGAAGTGAACCTTAACAGTAAACCTTAAATGTTTTTCTGGTGTTGAAGTTGGCAAACATCTTAGCATTACTTATTAAGAAAATTCACACTGAACAACTTCATGCTTCTCTTGAATTGCTTTCTTTAGAGATTATTGGGGGGTTATTGTTTTAGAAATAAGATGATGCTCATTTCTTACAGTAGGGTTGACAGACTCTTTTTTTTTTATAAGTAAAATTATTTTATATATAAATAGTGAAGAAGTTAGTAATCATAAGCTTTCATAATCTATGACACTGACACATTAAAAAAACAAAAACAAAAAAAACACCAAAACACTGTAATCTTTACTTAAACATTCTAAGACCGAGACAGTGAAGCACTGGAACACACTTTTTAGGGGTTTTTTTTTTCCCCTGCAATAATGGCCAATTATGCTATTGTAATTACCTAACCAAGCTATTGTAATTACCATCAGTCAAGGGTTGACAGACTCTAGGAATTTTAATTACTCAGTACATATACGGGTTACTTTAACCTGAAACCAAGCATATTTTAAAGATGTTATAATTGTTTTAAGAGAACATGATGGAAATTTTATCTTTCTTTTTTTTTTTAATCATTAATTCACCACACAGGTGTGCAATGCCTTAGGGACTCCGTTAAAGTGCTCATAATGGGGGGGCTTCCCTGGTGGCGCAGTGGTTGGGAGTCCGCCTGCCAACGCAGGGGACGCGGGTTCCGGCCCTGGTCCGGGAAGATCCCACGTGCTGCGGAGCAACTGCGCCCGTGCGCCAGAACTGCTGAGCCTGCGCTCTGCGGCCCGCGAGAGGCCCGAGCACCGTAGCGGGGAGTGGCCCCTGCTCGCCGAAGCTAGGGAGAGACCGCTCGCAGCAACGAGGACCCAACGCAGCCAAAAATAAATAAAACAGAAAATAAATAAATTTATTTTTTTTAAAAAGTGCTCATAATGGATAGGTTCTCCTGATTTATTTATTTGAAAAAAAATATTATGAGCCAAAGGCGACGCTGAGTTCTGGGATACAGTGGTAAACAAGACAAAAGACCTGGCACATAGCAGAAAGTTATATTTTTCTGGCCTCCTGCCTTGCCTTCTATGTGCAGTTGCCCATTACCGTGGACCTTGTTGTGTCCCATCAACATGGTCCAAAGATTGGGGTGGAGATTAATGAGAAGTTTCTGTTCCATCAGAGTATTTCAGTCTTTCTATTCTCTGTCTCCATCAGTGAACTCCTCCATTCCACCTCATCACTTAATTTCTAGTTTCTTTAACCCCATTATAGACCTTCATTCTCTTATGACTTCCACATTTTATGTGCCACAGTTAAAATCATATTTGCCCCTGCTTTGACCACATTATTGTATTTTCAAGCTCTGAGAATATATTCTCAGAGTCTGACTTACAAAATTTTGCCTCAATTTTTCCACTTAAATGGGGTGCCATAGTAAAACCACTTGCATACTTCTCTTATCCCATTCATCTTCCACTATGAATAGGTTTTGAGTTTTTAAAAATCATGCAACATAATACAGTCCACATAGTACATGCTCAATAAATAATACATGCAATGCATAACTGGAAAGCATGTTATAGATCACCTAGTCTGAGTCTCCTGTGTCATAGATGAGAAAACTGAGGCTTAGAGAAGTTTAGTGATTAATGATTATACATACTGGCAATTGGAGCTGAAATCCACATCCTTTGACTTCTGTGTAAACTTGCTGCCTCAAATATAAACCTCTGACAAATGCCTCAAAAGATTGTATTTCTGGCCTCATTGGACCCGCTCACCTTGACCTGGTCTGTACTCTAACCTGGCTAAACATCCTTGTATAGGTACTTTTCAGTCATTCGTTTGTTTGTCTACTATTTAATAAATATTTATTCACTGCCTTCTAATCGCATTATACAATGATGAATATATGTAATAAATACAGAATATGTGGTCTCTGCACTCAAGAAATTTGCAATCTGTTGGAGGACACAGGCAATAATCTAGTAAATAAATACATAATGGCAAGCAGAGTTAAGTGCTATGAAATACATAAAACTATGAAGCCATGAGGAGTGGTGGTTGGAAACTATAGGATGGTCAGGAAGTGCTGAGGAATGACATTTAAGCCAAGAACAAAAGGATCAGAAGAGAACTCAGTTTGCATTCCTTTCTCTCTTGGCTACAACCCTTGGTCAAAGCTATCACATATGCATGAAACAATTTCCAACCCACCATGCCACACTGTGCTCTGCCCCTCACTGCGTTTGTCGTTTAAGATCCACTTTTTTCAAATAAAATCCCCTAATTAAGTCCATCCCATTATTAAGCCTCTGGTAGAGTTTCCCTTTTTCAAGTTCAAATTCTGGCCAACTCTCTTGCCCCTCCTGTAACTGCTTAAATGCTAAGAATATATTTCTATAGGTTATGTGACTAATTGTCAAACTCCCTGAGGAAGAGCCTGTGATTTACTATTTATTCCAAACATCTGCTGAACAACTGAGCAGTCAAATACCCTGTAGGTAGAGTTTCCAAGAGTCTAAATCCTACATGCCATTGTAGCTTCTTTTTTTTTTTTTTGCAAGAGCAACGATTTACTAAAAAAGCAAAAAAACCCTCTTAATATAATGTAAAGATCAATGGTTATCACAAGTATTCATAAGTTGTTTCTTACTTCTAGGAGTAACTTTCATTTATTCATTTTGTCAAACATTCAGTGGCTGAATGACAAGCCCTGAGCTAGACACCACAAGAAAATGAAGATGAGTAAGACACAGCCCATTTCTAATCAGTCACAATAAGCATATAAACCTAATTCTAGAAATATGTTGAGATTCTACAGAAGCATCAAGATAGGGAAAGGTAGGTCAGAGAAGACTTCACCAAGGTGAGTCTTGCGGGAGGAATAGCAGGTTCCAGCAGATAAACAAAAGAACATTGAGAACATAATTGAAGGCAACACCCTGCTAAACACTCTATGAAACAACTCAAGTGGACATGACCTCTGGCCTCTGGAAACGTCACATCAAAGGAGAAAATGATGTAGGTTCAAATCCAGGACATAAGTTAAACAAATATGGCCATTTCAAATGAAAATGAGCAGTATGCTAGTGAAAGCGCAGGTGTTTTTGCATGGTCATAAGTGAAAAGGAAATTATAGGAGGATTTTTCTCAGCAGGAAATTGCTGAAACCTTTCAGGTGGTCATGGTAGCAGGTAGCCTTTCTGCAGGAAAAGGACTGACTTGTTTACTCAAATTAAAGAGCTAGTAGGGATTGGTTTAGTTTCATAACTGTGCCTATAAAGTATCTCTAATTACACTTTCAAAAACTGAGCGCCTGCTTAGTAATGAGACTTAGTATAAGAGGTTAAACTGGAATGCACCTTCCCAAGGAAACCTTTCCTCTAAAGCCTCCTGGACATTTTTCAAGTACAGGAGGCAAAAGAAACTCTACTAAGATCTATGAGTTTGTGCTTAAGTGGTCAGTATTTGTACCATTAATCAACAATATCTCTTTTGCTTTGATCTTTCCTTGACCATCTAATTTTATCTTATAGCTCTGTAATTTTTTAACATTTCATAACCATTTTCTTTAACTTTTCTAACTTCACTCCTTCATCCTGAGAAAAAATATTTGATTTGATCAATTTAGTGTGTCCAATACAGAAGAAAATTTCATGACATGACTGTAATTCCAGAAGGGTTCTTTCTGAAAAAAATCAATGGGAGAGTTTTATCAAGAAGAAAGGTTTCAATTTGCAGAATTTGTTGAATTTTGTTGGCTATAAACATTACTCTCCAAGATATGACATATAAAGTCAAGTACACACCCAAAAAAGCTTATTAATACATTTAGGAAATAAATGTATGGGTTCAGGGAAGAAAGAGTATTAGTTGGTAAAGCTGAGATTCTCAGATATAGTAATATTTCGTTATCTGGAGTTTATTCAGCAACCTCAGCTATTAGAAACACCATTACCAACCAGAAAGTGAGCAATACTGCTGCTAAGAATAAAACTTTTAGGACTCAGGCGCTCACCCTGAGCCTGTTTACACTTATTGTGGAGAACTCTAAAAGCCTTAATCTTTCTGACTTTCTACTGCCTAGCAAATTAGAAGTAAAATACAGAATAAATTGGAGAAAGCTACTGCTAAAGACAATGAGAAGTGATAATTAACATGCAGACAGGGAGAAAAAATAGGAAGAATATTACTTAAAGGGAAATAAAAATTCAAACCCCATCAGTCTCTGAGGCCTAAATACCTTATTAGTTCCTGGAGTGGGCATAACATAGTACGCTTCATACTCTGTTGACTGAGAAATATGCCGTGTATTTCAGATGGCTTTTAAGTGACATAATATTTTTATTAGTATTGGGAGGGACGACTTCAGTTTTTAGCAAGATTTGTATGTGAAAAAATACCTCATTTAAAAAAAAAAAAATGCTAGGTGAATGAAAGGTGACAGTATTAAATTATTACAAATGGCAGCCACTCCTGCTGACCTGTCTGTGCATGAGCATGTGCGTGACGGCTCTTTCTCAGTGTCTTTGGGATAACCTTCTGCTAGATATTCTACTTGTGTCTTTACCTGTCTCTTTCTCTCTTTCTAGCCGGAGACCACCCCCATCACCAACTCGTCCCACTATAATCCGTCCACTAGAATCCTCCCTGTTAGACTAAACGAAGTGTCTGGCATGGCAATTAATTACTAATGAATTATGCGAAAGCAAAATATTTGATAACCGTTGCAGTAAATCATGAGTACTCGCATGTGTGGACATCAGTAGGCAAGTAACCAGTTTTACTAATGCATTCATCACTCACCTTCATTGCTCATGATATGTCAAACTTTTGGGGTTTGACTCTTGAAAACTGCTGACTCTTTGAGGCTTTATATGTTGTATCAACCAAAGTAGATTGTATAGTAGCCCGCTACTTTGTGGACCATTGGCCTACCCTGGCATATATTTGGAATTGCTTTGACAACTTTCCCAGGTTATACCTACCAGATAGCCCATTCAATATAATTCTTAAGAAATAAGAGATGGTGGGCTTAGACCTAAATGATACATATTTATTTTCCCACATTCTGTTTTGACTGACGGAAATTATGTTGTCTATTATACATGTTTCCGCCTACTCCGTGATTACCTATTTAGATCCTCTCTCCTTCCTCTTTATTTCATAAAACTGCTAAGAAGTGATTTTTTAAAAATTAGGATTCCTTAAAAATAAAACTTTTCCAGAAGCATGAGGTAGTTTGCCAAGGAAAAGTTAATGCATTGCTTGCTCTAGAGGGCTTCTCATGGCAATGTGTTTTGCTTCAAGGTAGAAGCATATTCAACAGTGAATTAAAGCTTGTTTTTTGGTAGTCAGTCAGTAAATTGGGCTAGTTTCAGAGTTCAAGGAAGAAGCAAAATATCACATCTCTAGAAGTGTCTGCACAAATGTAATTTCTTTATTCACGTATATACTTACCTCCTCACAAGTTACAGTGAAGGCTGACATGGAAAATATTTAATTTTTTATATTGATCTAATTTTAAGCATGGCTAATTATACTTTGACACTAATTCCAGTTGATTTAGTTAGTTAGCGCAAAAATGTCTCCCTTTCCATGCTAATATGTAATTTCCTAATGTAAAAATTTAGCCTACCTTTAAAACAGTTTAATGTAACTTTTTAATCTGTTCTAGGCTTTCTTAATAAATCCTGAGCCTTACTATGGGATAGCCATATTTAAAGAATGGGACCTGGAATGGAAAGAAAAGTTGCCCTAGTTTGAGAGCAGAGCTCACACTCCTACAGTCGGACAACTTCAGAGTCTCTCTCTTTCCAGGTCATTCCAGAAAATAGTATTAAGACATCGAGATTTAAAGCAAATTGGCAAATTCTAACATTTCTAAAATTTATAAGAGCAGCTTAGCCTGGGGGTTAATAGTTCAGTCTTGAGGCTGACTTTTGGACTACCTAGAACTAGATCATTAGCATGTAGGAAACAGCCAGAAGCCAACCGGAATTTTGTCTGCTAACTGTTCCCAGACAGCAGACCAAGTATTCACTGCATAGTTGTGTCCCACGACACCATTTCATATTCTACAGAAGTAAATCAGGTTTAACCAACTGAAATGCCTCCCTTTGAAAGCAGCAAACATGATTTGTATGTTAACTTTAATTTCCTGTGTAGTTTATACCCAAAGCAGACGCCCATAAAGTATGAAGTAAAACTTTTAACCATTATTAAAAAGAGAACTTGCCAAGTTGAATGGCATTGTTTTGAACTTATTCTAAAGGGTTAAAACTAGTCCACTTAGGCAAAAATCAGAGAATACAAGATTTACAAAAAGGGCATTTCAACTTTTAAATTGCAAGTGATTGTATAAAGAACGCCACCCTAAATCACCACCCTAAATCTTCTCATATCTTTTTTTTTCTCATGGAAAAAAATTAACTCTTTGTGAATGGAACAGATGTGCAAGATACATACTGTATTTTTAAAATAGTGTTGCAGCTAAGTGGAAATAAGTAAACATCCATAGTAAAATTAATAGTCTAAAGTGATATCTCTTCACAAAATTCCCTCTTTTTTAGGATCCCCTTTGCTCCTTCTTTTGAATTCTCTAAGATAGGCATCTAACAGATTATATACTTCAGGGTTTGGCTTTGTGCTGTATGTGGTTTTGCGTTTTGCTGTATTTCAAAAATTTCCTTTGGTTAAAGGAAAATGTTGTGGATAACCACTGATGTGTTCTTAGATCAGCACAAACCATGTCAAAGAAAACTGGGGATTTTTTTCCCAAGTTTCTTTGCACCGATTTTATGCATCATAAACAATGGCGTTTGTCACCTTTGGCTTTTGCTCTCAGATTATCACCCCACAGTTTCACTGTCCCAGTTATCTCTTCTTGTGTGTACATTTTTGTTTTATTTTACTTCTAAGTTATTTCTAATAGAACCCAGCCTCCCCTGGAATTTCAGCAGTCATGTTGGAGAATATTTTCAGTTTACTGCAGTACTGTGTCATATGATTAGTATTAATCCCATTTCCCAAAGGGTTTGTATCCTGCTAAAAGGAGATGTCAATGTAAATGAAGTCAGAAGCTCTAGGATGTGCGGAGTGTGAAGTACAGCGTTCATATCAGGCCTTAAGATGGGAATGTCGCTAATGAGCTTTCTAAGTATTTCCCACACACTTGAGATCTTTTGTGTAACTTCATCCTGATTGCTCTGATGTTGTCTACACAACAGATGTAGCTCCATCATGTCTAGTATAATAAAACATAGTGTTTTTAGGATTTGGAAAAGTAAACTGTATATGTTTATTTGATGGGTAAATCTATTTTATTGTCACATGCTAAATCTTGCATGCTTATTGACTAAACTGGAATAGCCATTTACTCAATTGTGGACAGATGATTGAAATAGTATTGAATTAGAGCAGATATATTGCATTTCCAGAAATCATCTACCAAGATTACTCCTCTGAATATTGCTTTTAGCTGTGTTTTGTAACATAGAAGAGCAGTAGGGTCTGTTTAGTTAGCAAATTGCCTACTTGTTCAGATACAAACTCACTCTATTCCAAAACATTATAATAAAACCAAGTTCCTGTGATATAACTATAAGCCTTCTGACCTTAGAATCAAAGAGTAGTCATATAGATGCATTTTATGACTTTTTAGAATAGACTGTAGCCATAATTCTCAAATATGAAATGGGACCTAATACCAGTATGTGATAAACGTTGATGTTTTCTGTGTACACACATATTTTCTAAGCATGTGTCCCTATGTATACAGTATATACATAGTAAATTTGTGTAAGTACATGTATTTTGTGCCCCTTTGGGTAAGTAGCTTTAAAAATCACTTGTTAAAACGCCATAAGCATGAGTGTGATTGTGTGTGTATTGTATATATATGTATATGTTTGGGTGTAAATATTTATACATGTGTGTATGTGTGGGTATGAATATATTTTTTAAACTGTGCTAATACAAGAGTTAGCTTTAGAGTATTTGCCATAATATGTGATAAAAGTGGTTCATTTCTCATAACATACATGAGGTGTACAAAATTTTCTCCAGATTACATTCATTCTGAGAGGCACAAGGCTCAGAACTTCCATGACAACATGGTAGAATAACATCTACAGGCATTTGCATCTAGATTCACAGCATTGCTATCGAAGAAGAAATTATCTTTGCCAATATAGCTAGCTCATAGTAACTGTAAGATCTGGAAACCTACCTTTAAGATCTCTGATTAGAATTATAAATTATTCTTAGATTGCTGAGGTGAATCTTAAAAAGCTAAGTTTGTCTACATAGTCATTTTTTTTTTCTCTACGGTAACTGTCAAAAAATTAAAATAGAGGGATACAGCAGTATAACACAAGTAGTGGATTTTCTGAGTAAGTTTGCTTAAAATTCAGGGAAGAAGTTATGTAACACCTCAGCGGCAGGTCATCCATCCACTTTTTCAGGTAAACATTTTTCATTTGTCAAACAATGTAATTATTTGAAATGGACAGGAATCTCCTTAAGAATAAAGCTTAAATAGTAGGTCTCTAAACTATGGAACTCGATGAAAGAAGATAATATTTGAGACTCAAGCCATGAGTTTTATATCATTTCACTAAGAGGACTGCAAGCTGTGAGCTCAGAGTTTAATGTGAATGAAGCTAGATGGTTTCTAAGAAACAGTTATTCGTTCACTAGATCCCTCATTCCTTTCTTAAAAGCTCAAATGTGTCTTCTAGAACCTTCAGTCATCCTGTCTAGTTGGTATGTTTAACATTACGTGGTGCTCTGTATGGTGAAATTTTAAAAGTATTTTGAAGCATATGTAGTATATGCATTGCTATTTGTATATATGTGTAAGAATGTATGTATGTATGAGAGCAAGAGGGAGGAAACTCAAGGAAGAGTCTCCTGTTTGTCTTAAGACCTGTTCATACTGGTATTATTGGTGAGACTTTTCACCTCTCTGGTCTGGGGTTTCACACATGGCTCAGCTCAAGGCTTCATTCCTTTTTAATTTGTACCCTCAAATTCCTTAATGTAATGTTTTTTAAATTACGATAAAATTACTCTGTCTAATCTCTTGCATTGTATGTTGCCAATTTGCTAAAAATGATTCCTTCCAATCAGAAATTCCACCATTACTTGATTTGTGTTTAATTTCACATGTACAGCCTTTGTTTTGCTTGCCTGTATGTTTCTTTTCTCTCCCTTTTCTGAATCAAACTCCTCTTTTGCTTTTTTATATTAAGAAGCAGTGTACAGAAGCAAAGTCTTGCCTTCTCTGTTGATTCTTTAATTAATTGGAGCCAGAGTACTTTCCACTGTCTTCTTGGCACTTTCAGGCTTTCTTAATGCTGATATATGGATGGACTCTATGAATGGAATTTTTGAAGCAAGTTCCTAAAGCCTGTATCATTCTTGAAGGTCATGTGTACCTATTGTGAAAATGTGAAGCTGTATTTCTGAACCTGAAATAAATGATAACATTTGAAGGACTCCCCCCTTCCTCATTCTTGTATATATTTGAGTCATGTCTATGCTTATCAGTAAGATCTGAGACTTGTAAATATTTATAACTCTTTCGATCACGTTGATCCAGAATTACCAATGTGGAGAATGATAGCATTTGGCATTACTGTCATTAATTTGGGGAAGGATGAGATTTTTAAAGGGAGCAAACTGGACAAATCAAAGGCAGGAGAGTGGGAAACATTTTATTCCTGATTTGAAGTCATTGTTGTACTAAGTTAAAGAAGAACACAAACCTTAGGCAGCTGGAGGGTACAAAGTGACACTTGCCAAGAAGCACCGTGACATTTTGCTATTGAAAAGGAAGTGATCCCGAAAAGCTAGGAAACAGAAGGATGAAGAATACTCTGCCCAAATGGTAGGTCTACAGAAGGCATTTCTGACAAAAAGTAATTAAGTTCCTGACTCAACAGCTGGCCTCCATTGTTTATTCATTGGGCATTGAGGGGAGAAGTTACCCCTTTCAGTTTCCCCAGTATTAAGAGAACAGAAGAGTGTTCAGTCTTACACAAGTCCTTATTCCTGAGTTTCCAGAGAATAGAGAAAGATTCCTTGTTACAAGAGTTTTGATGATAGGTCCCTTATCAACATACATAGACTCAGATTGTGCCGTCTAAAAGCAGGAGACAAGAAGGGAGTGGGAGGGGAGAAATGTTGGTTTACTTTCCCTTTGTGTTCAGGGTGTGCTCTTTGTGAAAAGATGAATTGGAAAGACTGTTGGGTTAATTCACACTTTCTGTTGTGATTTCTTTCTCATGTCTATACATCTTCCATGAGTGGAGCCATCTATGCCTTCAAAGGAAGCTTTTTAATGGAAGAAAGAGTCAGGATGCAAATCATGCTGTGCACTGTGCTGTGAGTGTGTGTCTTACCACATGATTCTGTATTCAGAATAGTTCCTGGTAGAAATTACCAAAACCAAAGGACCTTATTGTAACTATCTGGCAAATTTCCATTTGTATTTTAAAAATAGTTCTGACATCAATATAAGTATCTGCTCAATTAGTTTTCAAGATTCTTGTTTTTCAGCTGGAACCTTTAAATTTCATACTGAGAAGTACTAATTTCATCACACACCTGGCATTGCCACTTTTAAGACCATTTCTTGGTGTTCTTTCACACTGAGGCAGACTGATACTTAGAGTAACATGCAAGAGATGTTGGCTAAAACTACAACCTTAATTTGAAGTTTCCCAGAGTCCATTCCATGAGATTTTAATAAGTTTTACACACACATACACCAAGGATTTCTTGATTGACTATGCTTGGGAAATGATGACTAAAAATTAGATGTTTCTTTACTGGAAGACTCTATAGAAGCTTTAATATCAGATGGCAGGGCTAGTGTCTCCATGTTTCTCAGATTTATTTGACCATCAATGCTTTGTTCATAGAGCATCTCACAGGACTAGCGTTCTGAGGTACATGCCTTAGGAAACACTGCTTTAGTGGCTTTAGGCCAGAGGGGAAAGGCATTGAGTGAGATTGTCCCAGTACAGACTGTCACTAACACGAAGTTGGGTGATAAAATCAAATGTCATGGCAACTGGAGCTCCCAGCTTAGGACCACCCTCCTGGAGCTCTGATGCTTGGGGAGATCCAAGGAGGTAGGTCACATAGGAACAGGGGGCGTGAAAGCAGATAGAGACAGACATGCAATGAGTCCTAGGGGGGCCTTGTGGAGGACTCAGATCATTTTCAATATTACCTTTTCTCTCTCACTCGCCAAAAA
Source organism: Balaenoptera ricei (assembly GCF_028023285.1). Classification (NCBI taxonomy): domain Eukaryota; kingdom Metazoa; phylum Chordata; class Mammalia; order Artiodactyla; family Balaenopteridae; genus Balaenoptera; species Balaenoptera ricei. The sequence continues at coordinate 134,447,595 of NC_082639.1, forward strand.
AAAAGCTCCTTTAAATTAATTACATTACCCCCATAGTATTCTTGTAAAGGGAGGGATCTAGGTTGACTTAAAAGTGAAGATAAGCAGAAAAGCATTGAGAAGAACGCTTATTCTTACTGCCTTTCTTGTCTCACTTTCCCAAGCCTTCAGGCTCACCAGCTGCTCCGGGATATTAAGTTATCTAAGTGATGGGCAAAGAAAACAAGCAGGGAATGTTTTGTGAGATTGTAACAGAAAAGAAAAAAGTTTTAAGGAAGGCCTTCCCAGGGCTCTTGCCAGAGGAATGTCACCCTAGGAACAGCTTGCAGCACTGAGGTAGATCCAAGAGAATGTGGGTAATTCATCATTCTTCTTATTACTGGAGACTTTTATATATGAATTATGCCCATGTTCCACACACAGCTTTTACTACCACCTTACCTTCCTGTTTCAGCCAAACGATTCTCCGAAGTTATTTTTCAGAAAGCTTATGGAGGTATAACCTGAAATTATAATCTTGAGTAGGTAGAATTTGCTTGTATGGTGAATGCTAGTATGATGAGCTTTAATATGTGTTAGCAACTCAGTATCCCAACTCAGTGTTCCAAACTCAATACTTCAAGTTTTGTATTAGAAGTGGCAATGGTATAAGGTAACTTTGTAGCCCTTCATATAAAAAGCCCCAGTATTTTCAGCACGTGACCTTCAAGCACTTCAGCACTGTGTTAAGTAATATGGAAAATTCTGGAAAAGAAATAGTAAAAACCCAAACTGCCAAGATCCATAATAGAAGTCACTCTCAGCCAGTGTACGGTGTCATCACCAGCAATGCTTTTTTGGCAACGAGAGGAAAGTTAGATACAGGATGAGTGAAGAGGGAAAGAAAAGAGCTAAGGGGATAGATGTCACTCTAGCTGTCCATGAAATATATTCCAAGACATAAAGTTTCTGATCCTGTTTCTAGACTAGAACACCAAACTAGCTCAAACAGAAAAGTGCTTTGGCATATGCTGACAAAATGTCCCTTTTGCACTGTGGACTTGCTGTTCAGTTTAATGGCTCACCTCCCCACCCTGCTGAGGTAATTAAAGTGTTCTAAAGCCCCTTCAGAACTCAGAAATAGTTTCTGTTTGCTGGGCAGGTGATAAATCTCATTGAGCCTGACAGGAATTTAATTACACTTTCTTCATGAAATCACCAGGGATAACCATTACCTGGATCTCTAAAGCTAAAGGCTTGCAGACCCCCCCGCAGTTGAAAGGTTGCAGACCAATAACAGGTTCTTCATCATTTAAATGGATAGGAGGCCTCCTTAAGTTCAGCCAGCTTAAATTGGCCCAAAGAAAAATTGGTCTTGGACTTTGGGGAAGGTAAGGTTGTTTTTTACTGCTGCTCAGAAATAGCCCAGTCAGTATGTCTCCATTAACATCTCATAGAAGATGAAACAGAAGTTTGCTTTCGTTTTTGCTTTTGTTTTTTTTGTAGACTTCATTGCTCCACTCACTGAAGTGTTACAGAAGTAAGATGGAAGTGAGTATGTTGTTGAACACCTGGCTGAGTAGCCAAAAAGAAGTCCCACAGGGAGTAGGGTACTGAACTAACCTGCCGTTCTATGGCTTGCTGTAATGTTGAGCTCATTACCAGTTGGGTTAGAAAGAGGAAATTAAATGTAGACTTCTGCTGGAAACCCGTGGGAAAGCTTCATTGGGCCTGCTGTTTTCCTACTTACAGAGCTGTCCATTGCCATGTAGCGTTTACTGTATCTTCCCTAGCAGCCCATCATCCAGAGAGGCTGATGTCAAAACGAAGCAAAACTCTGGATCCTTCTTTCACCACCAGTGGGCCTGACAAGATGCAGGCCAGGCTAGGGATATGGAGAAAGAGCCAGCAAACCAAATTTCATTTACCCTGGACCTGGTTCAGAATAAAAAAGAACTTCAGTTGCACCTAACTCTAAGACAGAGGGAAACCTTACCCAAAGTCTTTGGGGTCACCATGGAACAGACATAGCCTCATAGTTTGCCTGGGCCTGGAAAGGCTATCACATCAGGATTTCACCTGAAGGAAATTCTTATTTACAAATCCTTTTCCTCCAAGATCGACCCCAGATATTTTCTGCATTGTGATTACACTGCTCATTTGATCCCTTGCCGCCTTCTACTTTCCCTCATCTTAAAGAAATCTCACCTGTCATATTTCTATATCAACTCCCTCTCCCCCTATGGAGATTTCACAACATTTACGGAAATCTTTGGAAATAACCAAATGTCACAAAATCAGGGTTGGGAAACAAATACTCAAGTTATAAAGGTATGCGGCTCTTGTACTGTTCCCAGTTCTCCTGAATACGATTGCATGGATTTATCATTCCATGGTACAAAATAACAAGGTTTTGGCGTGGGCTCAAATGGCTCATACCTAGCACATGGCTGGAAGCAAGGAAACATCCTAGGAGCTGCTCACTATGCCATGTGATATTCTCTCATTTCCCCTGCATGTCTGCATGTTTTCTGTCTGATTTGAGTTTGATTTTTGTGGGATATTTATGCATGCTCTTATTCGGATTTATTTTCTAATTTAAACATTGTTTTCTTCCTCTGCATCTGTGTTTTTCTTTTTCTTTTGTTTTGTTTTCTGTTTTGTTTTCACTAGGCGACCCCCTCCTGCAGTTCCCGGACGACCATCCTAACCCCCATCATTCATCTCCTTTTGTTTCCGACAATATGTCTATACTTGGTATTTAAAAGCCTTTCATTTGCACTATATGTCATATGTACATAAAAACTTTTATTTTTGATCCATGTCTATAATAAAAACAAAGTTTATTCTATATAAAAAATGAAATGTGTTGTTTCTTTTTCTAAAGAAGATCCGAGTTAAAATAGGAGTTTGTTTCAACTAAAACCATGTAAGGTGAAAAATACATAATTTGACCTTTTAAGGTGCTTAAATTGAAAATGATTGATTTTAAGTTCTTAAAGCATTGTGATTGGGGATGCTATTTGGTGGAGAAAAATAATCTATCTTCAGTTGAAATGTCTGTCCAATAGAAGAGTGAAACAAGTAAAAATCCTGGGTGTCTAGAAAAGACACATAGGACTGAATAATTTCAATCTGCCCCCAGGAATCCCATTAATAATTATTATTGCACCAAGACCTTTTTTCTATTTTCATTATTTTTCTAGGAGATAAAATATGTATGATTATGGGAGAAATTGTCGGTCTGAAACACATCAATCTCATACATTCTATTTGGCAAATTCAGGGGAAAAAACACATCATTTGAATAAAAGTACAAGACAAGGAAATGTTGCCACCTTGAGAAGATTCTTAATGATGTCAGTAAAGTACTGGAAGAATAGAATCTATATGAGCTTTGGGGAAAAGATAACTTTTTATACTTTAATCCTCAAATGGTAATTCCAACACTGAAATTCTAAGCTATTGTTAAAAACAAATCCCAAAGATTTATCCAAGTAAAATGTTTATTATTAAGGTAATGTAGTCCATCCTGCCAAATATGAGATCTGAAGGCTCCCTAAAGGTTTGAGATTTAATTCAGAGTTTTCTTTTTGAAGATTTACTTGGTCTAAATTAAAATTTTAAAGGATCTCATCTTGGATGAGATCACTTCTGAATGTGCCTCACTTTAGCATATGAAGAAAAAAACTATAGGACAGGAAAGTAAAGTCCTGTTGATCAGGACTTGGTGGTCCACTCACTTCCTGGCTGACTTAGACAAGCCCTGGCAAAGAGAGGCGGCGGGGGGGTGGGGGTGGGGGTGGGGGTGGGGGGGCGGTGCTTCCCTGGTGGCGCAGTGGTTGAGAGTCTGCCTGCCAATGCAGCGGACACGGGTTCGAGCCCTGGTCTGGGAAGATCCCACATGCCGCGGAGCAACTAGGCCCGTGAGCCACAACTACTGAGCCTGCGCGTCTGGAGCCTGTGCTCCGCAACAAGAGAGGCCGCGATAGTGAGAGGCCCGCGCACCGCGATGAAGAGTGGCCCCCGCTCGCCGCAACTAGAGGAAGCCCTCGCACAGAAACGAAGACCCAACACAGCCAAAACTAACTAACTAACTAAATAATAATTAAAAATGAATATCTGCTTATAAAAAAAAAATGGGGTACCCTCACTACCAGTGCCCTTTCTCTGGGCTGTAAAAATCTTTTTTAAGGACTATTTTCTCCTCCCCAAAATGCAGAAGCAGTTTATTTCTCAGGTGAAAATTTTCATATGGCACGTTACGTTGGTGTGTACTTGCATCTCAAGTTCAGTGACTGTGAGTTAGAAGCGCTCGTGACTAAGGAAATTCAAAGGCGCCAAAGCTGGGGATCAACAGAAGCTCAAGTTCACCTGGAGGCGGCTGAATTGACGCAAAATATCACACAGCACGCAGTTTGTTGCCCTTCCCTTCACCTTCAGTCCAGGCATTTAATTCCTTTTCATCAGTATTCTTATCGGGTAGCATTCTCATCTGATAGCATTGCTCATCCCAACAGACCCAGTTTTCCTGGATTACATCACACCACCTACGCAAACACAGAGGTTGTCAACAGGAAGGTTTTCGCCAATTCATCTTTTTTAAGTGTTCGGTACTTTTCCACTTTGTCTTAAACTTGAACGTATTTTTATGTGCAGTGTTACACCATTTAGATGTTTAAAACTTAGACTGACCTGATGACCATGAGAAAGTAAGGCTTGAGTCAGAGCAGAATGAAATGATTCCCTGGCAATCTTACTCGGTCTCCTCAACAACTAGGTATGGCCCCTTCCTCACATTCGATAGGCGAGAAGAAAGGGGGCCTCCTCTTCGAATGGGAGGGGGAAGGAAGCAGCCTGGAGTAAAATTAAACTATGCTGAGGTTTGTTCATATTTACTGCTCATAGTGTATCTGTGTTTCATAACATCCCCTTCCTCAGCTCTCCCACCTCCACCCTCAATATTGGATAGAGAGCTGAAGAAGTATAGTTGAACTGTACTGACTCAGGATCTTCAGGAGAAACAAACCATTATATCTTTAGTAAACATAATATTTCTTAAGTATTCTCATCCCTTTATTTATGCATCAAACATTTCTTGAATTCATAAGAATGTTCTAGTTACTGGGAACACCAGATAAGAAACAGGAAAAAAGTAGCTGACAAAATAGCTAAATAAGCAATTCCAGTATAAGCTATAACAGGAGAAAATTTGGGTCCTTTTTTCCAGAGAGAACTGTTACCGACTTCCATGCTGACGCAGTTATTTGAGTCCTAGAACCAGATTATCTGCTTGACCCAAAGCCTGCTAACATTCCAGAATGTGGTGATTTTGACCTCTGACAAAGAAGGGAACAATAGAACTTATTTCAGCCAATCAGAAACCAAACTTTTCATTTCTAATGGAATAGTATAAGACTGAATCACATAAGTGTTGGTTGAGAAAGAGAGAGTGCTATTGAAAATGAAGTAGTCTGTTAACTTTGCTTTGGCTTCCAACAAACAGGCTTTCGATTTAGAAGATACCCTGTAGCAGTCTCCCACTGGATGCAGTGAGGGGAATGAGAATCCCCCCCGTCTCCAGCTAGAAACACCCAGGACACCTAGGAGATGGAGAAAAGAGAACTAAAGGTAGGAAAAAATAAAACGTCCCATGCTTTCCTTGGGGAGTTCCACTGTTAAATAAGTGTCTGTAAGCCTTGAGAGCCACGTATACACGGAAAGGTGTTTCAACAAACATCCTAGAAGTTGAAATCCAAGAGGAGATAAGGAAATAACCTCAGCTGTTCATGTACAAACATGGATACCTTCGGTGGGTTCAGACCCTGTACCCTTCAGTACTCTTTATCCCAGAGTTTGAAAAAGACTGTACTTGCCAACATCTGTTTTATAACTCAGCACTAAGTATGATTCTTGAAAAAAAACTCAGAAAATGGATGTTGGAATCTTTAGTCCAGTTCCATGAGATTCACAGTCTTCACAGCTGTGAGTCCATCTTAAAGACATGAACCTCATCCACAGAAAGAAAAGATTGCTGAAAAAGAAAAAAAACTTCTATAGCTTCTTTTATAATACTACAGAGTCTATATCTGAATAAATCAAATGGAGCTTATGCTACCACATCACTGTATGTCCCCCATTTAAAGAGACATATCAGCTGCCTCCACTACCATAATATATACCTATTTTTGTTTGTTTTTTTAATACTACAAGTTTCTATCGAATTGCAATACTGTCAACATTTAAGATCGGATGGCAGGTTTGTTGGATGAGTCAAGACTATAAACTGCTACTCTCGAAGTGTTCTTAATCTAATCACATTTTACAATACTTTATATCAGGTTTTGATTCTCACTGCAGTTCACATCTTCAGTGATCCTCTTGAACACAAGCCATGAGCAGGCACAGAATAAAGAAAGCCTTAGCCTCTGGCCCCCAGGAGCCAAAGAGACTTAAGGATCCTCAAGACAGTAACAGAGAAGTCACTGAAGTGGGTCCTCCCTCTCAAAACAGCTGCTAACAGACTAACAGAGGATATTTTTTTTTTTTTAAACATCTTTATTGAAGTATAATTGCTTCACAATGGTGTGTTAGTTTCTGCTTTATAACAAAGTGAATCAGCTACAGATATACACACGTTCCCATATCTCCTCCCTCCCGCATCTCCCTCCCTCCCACCCTCCCCATCCCACCCTCCAGGCGGTCACAAAGCACCGAGCTGATCTCCCTGTGCTATGCGGCTGCTTCCCACTAGCTATCTATTTTACATTTGGTAGTGTATATATGTCCATGATACTCTCTCATCCTGTCACATCTCACCCCTCCCCCTCCCCATATCCTCAAGTCCATTCTTTAGTAGGTCTGTGTCTTTATTCCCATCTTGCCACTAGGTTCTTCATGGCCTTTTTTTTTTTTTTTTTTTTTTCCTTACAGAGGATATTTTTGAAGCTCCATATAACACAGTGGAAAAACTAGCCTTTCAGATTCTTTTTTAATTATTATTATTTTATTATTATAATAATTATTATTATTATTATTTTCTTCCCCCAGTCCTCCTCTCTGTGGCTGTATTTCAGTTAGAGCCAAGGAGATACTTACCTCTGCCTGCTGCTTTTTTCTCTTTTAAAGACAAAAATACTCTCAGCCTTATACACAATAGCTGCCTGGGGCCTAAAGATCTGTTTATTCTGCAATTTAGAAAGAGTGGGAGGCCCACGGTGTTCTCACCGACCAGAGTCCAAATGTTCCTTGGGCCCTGCACAAGGCCACGGGGCTGTCCTGGAGCGTGAGCCGTGTGCCAGCGGAGCTTGAGAAAGTAGAAGCAACTCCTCAAGCCAGCTCTCTCAGGGGCCCGAGGGGACAGTATCCCTGACCTCAGCACTGGTAAAATCAATGTGCTCCAACACCCCAGCAAAAGTATGGTCAAGAGAGTGGAGAGCTAGTCTGTTTAGGGCACAAGACCTCACTCAGGCTGATCCTGGGTGTCATTTGAAACCCAGGTGCCAATTGGCACTGGATGGTGACAGAAAATGCCATTTGCCTTTCTAAGCCCCTTCCTCTGGCACTCTTAGCCCTGCGGCACCTGACGGGCGCGAGGAGGCACCAGTACCGTGGAGTTGCCAGGCCCCAGGTGCCGAGCAAATGTTGGGCTGTTGGGAAACAGACTACCTTATCTCTGGGGAGTCCTCCTGTTAATCACAGTAATATATCTGGGAAGAAAAGGGTGTTTTGATTTGGCTGGTGATTGCCACTGTTCCCAAGGTAAACAAGCCAATGTTAATTGCACCTGTGAGTTGTAAAAGAAGAAAGACACCAAAAGCAGTGGCATGGTCTAAGCTAGCTCACTCCTACAGAACTTCAGCTGTTTCTACTCTGCCTCTCGCCTGCAGCTGAGCTCGCCAGCGCCCTCTCAGTGGTCAGAGGAGCGTCCCTCCTCAGGCCTGATGGTTCCCAGGACCTTGGTCAAACCCTGGCTCTCACTTCAGCTCTGATCACTTTCCCCAGAATCCAACTTTCTAGAACACTACAAATGGCACTGCCCCACTGTTGGAAGTTTGCGTGGTTCTCGGGAAATTAGTCATTAGCCCCACAAGGCTCTTGTCAATATGTCCATTACCCAGAGAATCAGCACATGAATTCCATTAGGGAACAATTAAAAACATGTTCGTGATGACATGAGGATGCCTGCACACTAAGACCGCACCTCCTCTGAGGTAAAAAGGAGGCCCCCAGAAATCTCCGCAGCCCTACCCACCAACTCTCATATTCTCATCTCCAGTTCATTCTCTCTTATTTCTTGATGATTTTAGCTCTGTTTCCCTGTCATTCTTTCCAGTACCACTCTTGTCTTAATTCTTGGGGATTTCTACCTAAGTGTAGGTATTCCTTCCAACACCGTCCCCCATCTCACTTCTCATTTCCTTGGACTTCGCTCCTCCAATGACGTTGCCCTCCACCCTACTTCAGCTGCTCACTCCCAAAGTCATAACCTTGTCTTTATCTATTCTCTGACCTTTACTTCCTGTCTTGCAAACCCTTTGAACCTCCAATCCATTGACCTTTGCCCTGTCCCTCACCTCCCTGTCCTTCACCCTTCTTGAGGTTCACTCTCCTTCTTACCCAACTTAAATTCCACGGTCAACCATTATAATCAGGCCCATGCATAGCTACCGTTCTCCCTTGCCCTTCTCTCAATCTGATTAATCACCACCCTGGGTAAATTCAACTCTCCGTCTACTCTAGTTTGCACTCACGTAGCTGTACGTGGTTAGGAAAATACACCCACACCCACACACAACCAAGCTTCACTTTAAATTCATGACTACCATTCTCAAGAGAGCCCTTACTACTGCTGGGCAATTATACTAGGCATCCCTAGTTCATTCACTCTCCCAATGTCCTGAACTGTTTCATACCTCCTCACTTCATCACTTCCCCCTTACTCTCACATCTCAGCTGATTCTTTGCCTCCTACTTCCCTGAGAAAATTGAAGCAATCAGAAAAGAATTTCCAAAGATTCCCATCACCTCATTTATCCACTAACCATCTACCCACTTACCAGCATCTGTATCTATATTCTCTGCCTTCCCACTATACTACCATAGATCAACTATCCCGTCCCATCCTAAAGCCAGCCCCTCCACTTGTGCAATAGATCCCATCACCTCTCACCTGCTCAAGAATATGCCCCAGCAATTAATTCTTCCCTTTCTCACATCAACTATTAATTTCTACTGTTTCATTTCCATCAATATACAAACATGCTGTCATTTCTCCTATCTTAAAAAAAAAAAGTTTCTTGCCCTCACCTCCCCTTTCAGTTTTTGTCCTATTTCCTGTTTCCCCTTTGACGTAAAACTTCCAGAGAGTTGCCTGTACTTGCTGCTCCAATTTCTCTTCTCTTATTCTCTCTTAAATCCACTTCATATAGGTTTTTATTCCCACAACTCCACAAAAAAATGTTCTTTTAAGGGACACCAATCACCTCCTCCTTGCTAAATCCGATGGTCAATGCTCAGTCCTTGCTTTCTTGATTTTTCAGATTTTGATCTGATTACAGTTGATCACCCCTTCTTCCTTGAGTCATCTGCACTTGGTTTCCAGGACGCGAAACTCTTGAATTTCCTCCTGCCTCAGTGGTTGTGCTTTCCAAATCTTTTTGCTTATTCTTCTCTCCAACCTTTTACTTTGGATTTCTTAGTCCTCTGTATATATAAACTTCCTTGGTGATGTCATCCAGTCACAAAGCATTAAATGCCATTTATATACCAACAAGTCTTAAATTTATATCTCAATCCCATACATTGCTCCTACAACCCAAACTCATATCTCCAACTCCCTACTCAACATTTCAGCTTGGATGTCTACATTTCACACCCTACATGCCCCAAAGTGAACTCCTGATCCTCCTCCCCAAAATCTTTATCCATATCCCCTTGGCCCCCGTCTCAATTGATGGCATCTCCATCTTTCAATTTGTTCAGGCCAAAAACCATAAGAGTCACTTACGATTCTTCTCTTGCATCCATACCCTACATCTAATATGTCAGGAAGACCTTGACTCTACTTTCAAGTTATATCTAGAATGTGACTATTTTTCACCACTTCCTCTGCTATCACTCTGCTCTGAGGCACTGTCATCCCCCGCGTGGATTAATATCAGAGCCTCCTGATGCTTATTTCTGCTCTACTCTTCCCCACAGCAACCAGAATGAGCCTGTTAAAATTTATGTCAGATCATGTCCCTCTTTTTCTCCAAGACCCTCCAGTGTTTCCCATCTCAGAGTAAAAGCCAGAGTCCTTTTAATAGCCTACAATGTCTAGGTGACCCAGCCTCCCACTTTCCCTCTCTGTCCTCCTCTTCTGCTCTCCTTTATCACCCCACCTTGGCCACTCCTGGCTATTCCCCAAACATGCCATGCGGTCTTCTGCCAGGGCCTTTGCAGCAGCTCTTCCCTCTGCCTGGAACTCCCTTCCCCTGAGAATCTGGATAACTCCCTCACCTCCTTCCAATCTTTGGTTAAATGTTACCTTTTCCATAAGACCTACCCTGACCCCCTTACTGAATACCATTGCTGCTTTTTTCTTTTTTCAATAGCATTTGTTACCTTCTGCTTATGTTTGTTGTCTCTCTCCTCCTGCTAGAATGTAAGCTCCACTAGGTCAAGGAAATTTGTCCCTTTTACTCGTAGGTGTATCTCAAGCACGCAGGACAAACAGTATCTGTCATGTAGTTAATGTTCAGTAAGTATTTGTTGAATGAATAAATTTCTGAGGCTAAACATCATAAAATGCGAATGGTAGAAGTGAGTAGCGGTGGTCCTAGGTGGACAATACATTTTTAAATAAATAGATGTTGGGGGAAGAGAATAAGGGATAAAGGGGATGATGAGGGGCTTGATAAAGCATTAAAAGCGACTGCCTAGCAGTTAGCCTTTAGCCCTAGGTGCAATTCAAGACACATTGAATTTCATTGTAAAAGGGAACATCAGTAACTTCCACAAGATGGCACTGTGTCCAGTCCTGTTTTCCCGCATTCGAAGGGTTTGAAATATTGTAAAATTGTGTGACTGATGCCCTCTGCTGGCTTGTTTTTGTTTTTCTTGACCTTGAGCCTTTGGCTTAACGATGTAAATGATGGCTCCATATGCTTCCTTGAACATGCTCTATGTGATTCTTACATCCATAATTTAAGCCAGCTGGCCAAAAGCACACTCAAAAGTTTATAGTACTGACACAGCATACAGGCATAACACCGACACCGATTTGATTGCCACACAGAACCACCGTGGTGTGGCGACACTCAGATCCCTGCACGGCATTCTAGCCGCGTGCCAGTCATGCATCACGCCAAAAAATCAAGCACACGTGCTGCCTTGTGTCTCTGCCTGTCATGCATCCTTCCGTCTCAGCTGCAATCCCTGGTACCATTTTGGAAAGATGGGCAAAACTGCCTTCCCATCCCTCCCTTCTTGCTCTCAATTGCCACCACCACCCTCCAGCCTTCCTTATAACTTAGGGTGACAAGAAACAGAGCTGGGAGGAAGGGGTACATCTTCTTATACAGGCAAGTATTTGACAAGTTGGGATTTTAATTCCAAAGCTACCCTAACCCTCTCCCCTTCCCTGCCCTCCCCCACCTGCCCACATACACACGCCATAATACTCTCTGGAAATTTAGATCATTAATATCCTGCTTGCACCCTTTCGGTGTGGTTTAAATTTAAAAGACTGACTGGATTACTATACTTAAGTGACAGGTAACTTTCCCAAGAACTGTCACATTAGGTCATCCCAATTGTTAAGTAGGCCTGCATCCCTATGCCAGCAGCAACCCAGAGAAGAAGCATGCCGTAAGTGAGCCTCATCATCCTTCAGGCAGCAACACCTAAAGGCTTGGGATTTCTTAACATTTATCTATTTGTTTGTTTGGCTGTGCTGGGTCTTAGTTGCGGCATGCGGGCTTCTCTCTAGTTGTGGCACGTGGACTCTAAAGCACGCAGGCTTACTTGCCCCTCAGCATGTGGGATCTTAGTTCCAAGACCAGGGATCGAACCCACATCCCCTGCATTGGAAGGCGGATTCTTAACCACTGGACCACCAGGGAAGTCCCTTAACACTTTCTTACAAGACAGTTATGGCTTTTTTATGTGCATTTTTTCCCAAAAATTTTTGGAACCCATTTATATCCCTGGCTTGTGAAACTTCTTAGACTTACATGTAGACAGTGTATAAAATTATTTTTTCAGGGGCTTCCCTGGTGGCGCAGTGGTTGAGAATCTGCCTGCTAATGCAGGGGACACGGGTTCGAGCCCTGGTCTGGGAGGATCCCACATGCCGCAGAGCAACTAGGCCCGTGGGCCACAACTGCTGAGCCTGCGCGTCTGGAGCCTGTGCTCCGCAACAAGAGAGGCCGCGATAGTGAGAGGCCCGCGCACCGCGATGAAGAGTGGCCCCCGCTTGCTGCAACTAGAGAAAGCCCTCACAGAAACAAAGACCCAACACAGCCAAAAATAAATTAATTAATTAATTAATTAATTTTTTTAAAAAAGCACTAGGCTTCTACTTTCTAAAAAAAAAAAAAAAAAATTATTTTTTCATTTGTCTTAAATTTCTCTGTTCAAATTTCAAAGGGTGTCTCCTCCTATAAGTCATGATTTGGTAGGCAAATAACATCCACTTTCACCCTTAATAGTTTTATAGAAATGACTGTATCTCTTTCGAGGCTTCCTTCCAGGCTGTGGTGTTCTATTCTCTAATCCGTTTTTGTAGGCCAGCTTCCTTTCCCTCTGATTCCTACCATTTTGGTTGTTCCAGTTATCCTTCTGTGATCTAATTCCACTATAGCCTGGTTGTGAGGCAACCAACTCTGTACAAAGAATTCCAAACACAAAAGCACTGGATTCTGTTCTCAATAACCTTCTAGATAATGCCCAGAATTCTGAACCAATGTCCTTCAGATACTACACATGGAACACCTTAGCTTGGGTGTACCATCTCAGGTACCTCGAACTTAACATGCTTCTTATTTTCTTATCTACTTTACTTCCAAACCTGTTCTCACTTCTGTTTTCTCATGGTATAGTTACTAGAAAGAAGAATCCACTCAAGGCAGAAGCCTCCCCCCACCCCACCAGTTCTCTTCCCCTTCCATTGTCCAACATGAATTTACTAAGTTCTGAAAATCTCTCTAATCAGAACCGTCACCTCCTTGGCACAGTCACCACCCTTAGTCTAGACCCTCATTTTTCACTATTACCACAAGAGCTCCCCATGCTCAGCCTCTGTAGTTTAGCCTGAATCCTGCTACCAGAATTTTATAAACACACACACACACACACACAAAAGTGTGTTTGGTGGGAGCCCTATATCCCTTTTCAAAAGCTCCTTAATTTGCCATTGACTCCAGGATCCAGTAATTCAAGGTATTCACCACACTCACACCTCAGCCTCTCACCGCAGCCCGTCCATTCTGCACTCCCCTCTCCTGCCAGGATGAGTCAGGCCCTGTGCACCTGGACATACACACTGTTCACTCTGGTTGGAATATTCTTCTCCCCACAGTCACCTCTTTTCTCTTTGAACTGGATCTGCTGCCCCACCCTGCACCCTCACATCCAGCCCGTAACACCCCATCCCCTGCCACCTCCACGGTGAACTTCTACAACCATCAGACTGAAGAGGATCAGGCCTCGGGGTAATTCCAAATACTATTGTGTGAAAGAGCTGAACATGACAGCACAGGCACATTCATTCATCCCACTGAGGAAGTATTTTTGAAAGTGATTCAAATGTGGGCAACTCTCTGCTCACCAACGTGGACGCAGTTGCTATGTGAGTTCCCTAAAGTTGATCATCGGAAATCCATTCAAATAAGGGAAGTGTATAAAACATTAAAAAACAAAAGCTATTTTATACAACTCTTTACTATATTCAACCACTAAGCCCTGGCCCTTTTTCTGATGTGGACTAAATAATAATTATAAGCCAATTCTGGTCAGTCAAGGCATGCAGAATAGTGGTTACCCTCTTGGGACAGGGCATGTTCTCCCCATAGTTCTAGCTGCCATTAGTCACACAAGGCATGCCAGCTTCACCTGCTCGGATTGCTGACCTGGCTCCTAAAGGTCTCTGCCACCTTGGCCCCAAAACCGTCTTTCACTTGCTTGAATCCCATCTGACCTCTAAGACTAAGCTCAAGTGCCATCTCCTCTAATAAGTATTTCCTCATTACTCCAGCTAATTTGACCTCCAGCCTCTTTGAATTCCCCCAACACTTTGCTTGTGTATTATGACACATCATACGCCCCTTGTAGCTAGTTGCATCCATGCTTCATTAAGAACTAAGTGGAAACTGTGAGTCAAGGTTAAGTGACCAATTCTGTGACCTCAGGCCACAAAACTGGACACAGCATCCAGGGTTCTAGGATTTGAGCTGTAGATAAATAACAGAGCCTGCATTTAGTTCACTGAAATAGGTAAAAGTGACTTTATAGGCACACACATACTCTTACTCTCTCTTCATGTCCCTTCTTTCTGCCTTCTGCTCACAGAAAAATCATAAGACAACTTGATGGATGTGTTGTTATTTTTTTAATAAACAGAAACCACATCACTTCATTTGTTACAGAGAATAATAATGAGAGGCAATAATTCAAAAGGGCCCCAGGAAGCTTTTTCATCGACAAAGTAACAGAAAGGATAAGCACCTTCACTGCCCAAGTCTATGGGTAATTTTTTTCTTTTGATCTCTGATCTCCCACCCACATCATTATGCCACTTCCAGAATAGAACTCTGCCTTCAAATCTCCTACTAGTTGGAAGGCTGGTCTATCAGCTTGTCTCAGTTACGGAATGGAGGTCCCTAACTCAGCTGAGGAACCTCGACAAGTCTTCTTTGATTTCAGCCTCATCCCAAGGCCCATGAATGTTTTCTTTAAAAAGCTGCAGGCGAATGAGGTAGAAAGGGCAGAGACATGAGATGGAAACCAGCAGAAGGGCAAAGAGTATGGCTGCCACAGCACTAATGGACAGCAGGCCTCCCAAGGCTGAAAATGCAAAAAGCACTGTGACTCCCACATAGCTGCGGGGAGTACATGCCTTCAGTTTCTTCTGTAACATGGGCCATAGGGCAAAAATTTGGATGGCAAATGTCACCATGACAAAGGCATGTAGGGACCGGGGCAGGCGTGAGGCAAGGCAGACAGAAGCAAAGATGGCCATGTTCAAGGACAGTGTGCTGGATACAATGGCAGCATTGGCACCATAGTCAAAGAAGATGAGGTGGCCTAACAGCATGAAGACTGACATGGCATAGATGGTGTCAGTGCTGACGGACTCTGTCAGAGTCTTCAGCACCGGTGAAAAGCCATACGTGAAAGTTATGAAGACTAGGGCACTCTTCAAGTCAGCCCACCGGGTCCGCCCACTCTTCTTCCGTCCTTCACCTCCATCAATGAGATCAAACAAAACATAGCCAATCAGTGAAGAAGCCAGGCCGGTCCCAAAAAGCCAATGGGGAGCCAGAAGACCCTCATCCATATACCACCAGATAACCACAAAAACACAGACACTGCACAGCTGCTGTATCACCACACTGGACTCAAATACCACAGCCCAATATTGGTATTTCCGGGCATAGACGTTCTTCCGGAGCTCTTCCAGGAAGCTCTGATCCACGTAGTTATCAGGAAAAGGCTGTCGCTCATACAAGACCTTCTGCCACCTGGCCTCTTTGGTGTTAGTTACAGGCTGGGCACACATTATCCTTTCGCTCAAACTCAGGCCAGTTCAATCTCCCTTGCAGAAGTCCATGTGGTTCTCGATCTTTATAAAGTTTTGAAATAAAACCTCTCTGGAAATTCCATGCTGAGCTGTGGTTGATATTGTACCGACCTTCCCTTGCTTTCAAAGGTAGCAACCCAGGCTAGGCCTACAGTAGATGAGTTTGTTCTCTGAGGCAGAACAATACAGCTAAGTTCCTAGAAGAAGAGAGACTATGAATCTATGGAAGTTGTGAAAGGTCAAGGGTAGGACTGAGTTAAAATCAAACCAACTTATTGCTTTATTAGAAGTTTATTAGCAGTCTGAACAGAATACACATGGTGGCCATCTTATAATTATGGATATTAAAATTTCATTTCAGATTTTACATTATAATCCCTTGTCAGCTATCACTTATGGAGTGCTTACTATGTGCTAAGACTGTTACGTAGCTTCTTTCATTTAACCTCCACTACCTTGCAAATTAGTATTAACCTCACTGTAACTAGTAAAAAAGCTGAGATTCAAAGTGCTTAGGTAACTTTAGCCCAAGTTAACAGTGGTAAATAGTGGATCCAGATTCAAATGAAAATTCTGCCCCAAAGCCTGTGCCTCTAAACCAGTTAACTCAGGAGTTCACATCCTTGAGGTCTATAGATGGGCTTCAGACCGTTCAAAAACCCTATCAATGCATATTTGTAGTTGTAATTCATGCAAATTTCTAGGGTTAGGTTCCAAGCTTTTATTGGGCTCTCAAAGGCATCTGTTACTTAAAATAAAAACAAAAAAGTTACCGGTCTAAAGACAAAAGTAAACCTCACGATACAGAAAGATAGGAGCTTTTTGGTTTATCTAACCAAAACCAAGGACTCAAGATTCTTAATCCCTTAACTGAGCTTAACATCCTTTAAAGAGCTATCATCCTGCTTATTAACGGCGAAACTCGGGAGGATCAAAGATAATGATACCCTTTTCACAATGGGAAAACTATGAGTCAGAAATACCAAGGTCATGCAGCAAGTCTGCGAGGAAAATTCTTACTGCCCGACCTTATTTCTTCCATGGAGAGCACGACAGGTTTTGCATCACAAGCCAGACACCCTGAGAGCCCCCCTCACTACAGCAGGGACCCCAGCCCGGGGATCTCACGGCCGCCGCGGGGGCTGGAGGGTCAGAGGCGCCGAAAAGGGCAACGCCCGCCCGCAGGGCGGGGGACGGGGCGGGGGTGGGACAGGGTAGGGTGTCCCCGCGGGAGCCCTACTCCCCCTCCCGGGCCTCCCCCGCCCGCCGCCGCCCCTCACCCAGCCTCGGGCCTGCGGGGGGTGGCGGAGGAGGTCCGGAGACACTGACTCCCACTCGGAACCCACCTGCCCGCGAGCTCGTAGGGGTGCGCGGCCCGGGGGAGAGCGGCCACCCGCCTCCTTCCCCATCCGGGGCGCCGGGGTCATGTCGGCGGCCGACCACTTCCGGGGCCGCCACAACCTCCGCGGCTAGAGCGCCCTTCCTCGGCCTTCGCGGCCACGAGGTCGCTGCTGCCCCCTCCTGGCCGCTCAGAGGAACTCCCGGCTCCTGTCCCGGAAAGAACGCTCTGAGCCAGGAAAGCCGATCCTCAACGGGGAGACTGGGACGTGGCGTCCGAAGGGCAAGGGAGAGAGGCTGGGCTGGGAGAAGAGAGATTATAATGGCTACTTTGATGGAGCTCCTATTATGAACTCAGGCCCTCAGCTAGGGACTTCCCATGCATCCGTGCATCCACTGGACACATATTCACTAAATATCTACAAGTATCAAGCACTGTTTTAGGTGCTAGTGATACAGCGGTGAACAGAACAGACAAAAATCCCTCCCCTCATGAAGCTTTCTGTCTTGTGCATTGACCTGTAAAGTGATGATGTCGTCCTCCTTTCACGGAAGACAAAACTGAAGCTCAGAGAGGTTGTGATTTTTCCAAGGCCACACAGTTGGGAAGTGGATTAACCAAGATTAATATCCAATTGTCTATAGCTTCAAAGTGCAGTTCTTTCCTCTGCCTCCTAGAAGGGATGAGGGTGGAGGGCCCCATGACTGAAAACAGCCAGACACGTTGAATAGGTGGCTGTTAATGTTCAGCTGAGGTCATGGAAATACAAGCAGATGCATGAACAGATGGGAGTAATGAAGAAGCAAAGGGACATAGTAGAACACAAGATGTAGTGGACACAAAAGTCAGAAAACCTAAATCCACTCACTAGCTGTGTGACTCAGCAAATCGCACTGTCTAAGTTTTGATTTCTTCATCTGTAAAATGGTGATAACACTATTTCCTCTTGGCTACTTAATGGGAGAGTCAACAGGGTCAAATATGGAACATAAAAATGCTTTGTAAAGTGTTGACTGCTGTGTAGCCGCTATTAGCTTACTTTGATCATCCTAATGACGGAAATAGCCAAGTGCAATAAACCCTGCAAAATGATCTCTTTCCATTTCCTTCCAGGTTTCTGTTCCAAGATTTGACAAGATTCCGTGGTTTAGTGAGGCCAGCCTCGTAAACAAGCCATTAGTGCTCAGCCTCCCGAAAAGGTAATAGCTCAGCCACTGAGGGCAAAGGTTTCAAGCAAAGTCTCATGGAAGATGATTTCTTAAGGGTTAGGGGCAATCATCTGAGGGGCACAGCTGATCGGTTGAGAGACATAAGTCAAGTGCTCAAAACCCAGAAAGG
This sequence comes from Balaenoptera ricei, assembly GCF_028023285.1. NCBI lineage: Eukaryota > Metazoa > Chordata > Mammalia > Artiodactyla > Balaenopteridae > Balaenoptera > Balaenoptera ricei. The sequence goes on from NC_082639.1 coordinate 134,466,014, forward strand.
GCCAGGGTTTCTAAGACAAAAGTGAGCCCTGAGAATTGGCCTGGCTGGAGGAGATAAGACCTCAATTAACCTCCCTCTGTACCACCACCACTTAACAATGCAAGAGAATTTTGCCCATGGACACTGCCTTTCAAAAGACTTCTGTCCTCTTCATCATCTTTTCTCCCTGCTTTAGTCTGAAGTTTTCAAATTTTAACCATCAGAAGTCTAGAACCATAAATTCCTGTCTTTACAGAGTAGCAACTTCCTATATTTAAACTTTGAGACCATCTCCTCCAATCTCACCAGTCCTGCCCTTTCAAACCAACTGCTATGGAACACGTTTCTATTTTTCAAAATTGGGGAAATTCATGTGTAGGGAGCTGCCACTTGAAATAACTGGGTTTCTTCATTCCTCCCCCCTTTTTGATCCCCAGGTGTAGTGATACACCCCAAGGGGGGATGAAAGGAAGGGTGAGTGTGAAAGCTAGAAAGATTATGCTCTCTGAAAACAGTCCTTCCTCCTGTTGGTAACTGTCACGTACCCTCCTGCCCATGGATAAATGACTCTCCATGAGGGATATCCCCTCCACATCCCCACTTCAATAACATGTACCTTTGCCTTGTCTGCTGCAGTTTAAAACACCACATTCTCAGTAAGCAGCTAAACAGTTTTGTGTATTTTCAGAGCACCTATGAAGTGTTTGTTGTTCGATTCTGGGTTTTTTTTTTTTTTTCCATAACTTTGAATATATCTAAACTCTAGCTAATATCTTAGTATAAAGCAGGCAATCAGAGATTGAATAAACCCAAAGGCTTATTTACTAAATAAAAACACAGGTAACATAGTTCTTATTAAAAGTTGTTAGCAGGTCAAGGATCACCATGAGTAATGACAATTTAGCACCTTTTAATTGGGGGCAGGGTACAAACTCACGTAACAGTGGTAGTCAGATGGTCGGCATAAATGAATAGAGCTGGCCAAAGGGAACTGTATTGAAGGGGAGGTCACCTCCCTTAAGGACTGGGACTGCCTGCAGGTATGTGACCCCAGTGGCCAGATCTGCTGGGTTTTCCAACAATAGCAGAAATCTGGATTTTCGTGTGAAATGGCTCCTGTCTGACATCGAAATAGGGTAACATCCCACTATCCCATCCCACCCCAGCCCCTTAGACTTGCCCCTGCAGCCAGGAGCAAAGCATCCCCATGCATGGCTCTCTCACCCCCAGCTCCCTTTTTCCTTGATTGTACAAACCTCTGGTAGGAGGTGGGGAGGGGACTCAGGGTGGGGGGCTTGAAAAAGTCAGGCCCAGAACACAACTGATCACCCTTAGAACTTGCTCACTTTCATAGCCAGGTCCCCGAGTGTCAGAGGGGACGGCCAGCTGAGAAGGGAAAGAGTAGTTTTTCCTGCAGCCAGACATGCTTGAGCTAGTTGCAAGGAGAAATTACCTCACATGGTCTGCTGAAGCTCTACTCATGTCTGTACTGGGAGGATTTGGGCAGCAATCTCAACTCTTGTTAAGAGACATGGTGCTTATCTACCTCGCAAGAATTCTAAAACGACTGGACAGCACCCGTGAGGTGCCCTGAGCTTTCAGAAGGACAAGATAGGAATGGAAAGTCTTTTGCAACGATGCTTCAGGTATCAACAATTCCTAAGGATTGGAAACTCTTCATGCGGCCAAAGCTCTGAGTTCCAAGCTGTTTATTTTTGGCAAAACCCTTTTTTGAGAACTTGGTTAGAAAGTTCTGAATGTGCTTTAAGTATTACCTAGCTTTGGACAAGCAATTCCAACACAGAGCAGTCTGAAAAAGAGAAAGGAACATTTAGCGAAATGTGCTCAGAGCACCCCTAATTGTGAGCTCTGGAAACACACCTCCAGGCTTGGAGGAGGTGAGACCTGGGTCTGAAGATCACTGCCTACAGACCACTTCCTTCCAGGAGGTCTCTCTCAGGTTGGCCTGACTGTGAAGCCACAACCATCATCAGTCTCGAAAGCCCTCAGGTCACACCGGGTCCTGTTTGTTTGAGATTATTGTGTGCTGAAGCAGTTCTAAAGTGGCCTCTGGCCTCTCCTGGTCAGCATTTGGATGTCAAGTCCAAGGCCAGCTGTTCACATATCAAAGACAAAGGCAGTGAAGGAGCTGGGTCAGACCTGCCTCCCAGCTCTCCCAGGGCCCAGGAAAATGGTGGGAGAAATAAAACAATAAATGCCTCATGAACACCGAACTCCCTGCGCATGCCTTTGTTATAAATGAACAAGGGACAATGAAATCTTTCCTCTTAAGAGAGGAGAGGTGTTGTCGGCAGAACTACCAGCGTTCCGAGTGAGTTTCCATTTCTAGGGAGGCCGGGGCAGGCACAGGGCTGTACACACAGGCTGTTTACAATGCTCAGGCCCCCTGCACACCCTGGCTCCTTACGCTGTAATAAAATGAACCACAGCAGCCAGCAGGGCCTGTCACCCTGGGAAGAGAACTGATGTTATCTCTGCAGCATCTCTGCCTCACCTTCTGCCTGGAAAGAAGGAATGTTCCAGAGGAAAAGTGTAGTTGGAAGGAGATGTTTCATGGGAGGAAATGGATGGATTGTTTCAGGGTGCAGGGACAGAAACTGAGAAAGCAGGGCAGGCAGGAGAGGACTGCTTTTGTTAAATATCAGTTAAATATCCATCTGCTTTTCTGAACAATTATTTTCTTGCCTTGTCTGCACACTATCTCTGACAATCTAGAACTGGCATTGGTTAGTTCAAAACCAAAGGGACAGAGAAGCCAGAGTGACTAAAGAGGGAAAATCTTGTGGCAGCTCCAAAATGACCTGGGCCCTCCAGGATCAGAGTGGGGAGCAACTCCTTGGGTGTCCCTAGGGTTCTCTCTGAAACAGCCAAGAGCCTGGTTCTTCAAACCGGGGACTACGGTTCTAACTTGCTCTTGTTTTGATTCCTCAGATATCCTCATTCGTCTGCCACTTTTCTGGTTTCATCCAAGAAGGATATGAAATTGCCAATTTTGTTCCAAGCTCCAGATGTCTTATCTAAGGTACTCAATTTTTTTTTTAATTGAAAAGAAACCTGGAACTTTCCTGGTGGTCCAGTGGTTGGGAATCCGCCTTCCAATGCAGGGGACGTGGGTTCGAGCCCTGGTCGGGGAACTAAGATCCCACATGCCGCGGAGCAACTAAGCCCACGCGCTGCAACCTACTGAGCTCGCACTCTGGAGCCCACGCCCCGCGACGAAGACCCAGTGCAGCCAAAATAAAAATTTTAAAAAAAGAAAAAATAACCATAGCTAGTTCTAGAATGACAGAAAATTTGGGTACAAAGCCATTTCCTATCTCCTTAACACAGCCCTGAGTCTGGATCATCGTCAGTGTTTAACAGAGATTTGTTGAAAGATGTGAATGAACCCCTCTCCTGCACCCTGTCTTGAGTGTCTTAGCGCTCCGTCCACTAGAACTAAGAATCGGGTTAGAATCATCAAAAAGGGAACCCCCAGGGCTTCCCTGGTGGCGCAGTGGTTGAGAATCTGCCTGCCAGTGCAGGGCACGCGGGTTCGAGCCCTGGTCTGGGAAGATCGCACATGCCGCGGAGCGACTGGGCCCGTGAGCCACAACTACTGAGCCTGCGCGTCTGGAGCCTGTGCTCCGCAACAAGAGAGGCCGCGATAGTGAGAGGCCCGCGCACCGCGATGAAGAGTGGCCCCTGCTTGCCGCAACTAGAGAAAGCCCTAGCACAGAAACGAAGACCCAACATAGCAATCAATCAACAAATAAAAACCTTTAAAAGAAAAAAAAAAGGGAACCCCCAAAAATTCATATTGAGGGATCTTCCCTGAGACCTTCAGAGACTGCTTCTAGCCTGTGTCCAGAACGAACCCTTTTCTGCAGTCTCTAACCCCCTACCCCACCCACCATGAACCCCTCTGTCTCCCACCTACAACCCCCTAAACCCATGGAATTTCGCGTTAAGAGCTCGTGATCTCCCCTTCACCTCACGGAAACCTGCCACGACTGGCTGCCGAGTGACACTCCGGGACGCTGCGCTCCAGGGGGCGGGGGGGGGGGTACCCACATCAGGGGTGCTTGTGCAGCGAGCATCTGCCCCAGGTGGAGGCAGACAGAGGACTCTCGGGGATGAGAGCAGTTTCTCCACCCGAAAGATCACAAGTCACACAGCCAGGGCCACTGAAGGCAGCGCGCGAAGCGGCGTTCCGAGAGCCCCTGGCGCAGTGCCCACTCGCAGCCAGAGCCAAGTGTGAGCCGCGGTGGGGACGAGCCCCCGTGTCAGGGGATAAACGCTTACAGAGCCCTCGTGTCGCTTGGCTGAACGCAGATACAGAATAAGTCAGATGCCACCCACACAAATGAGTGTGCGGACGGCCAGGTACGCAACCGCGGAATAAGAGAGAGAGGGGCAAAGTACTGGCGAGAGGAGGTGGGAGGAAAGGTCACCTGCGGCCTGGGGGAGGGGCGAGCGGAGACGGGGCGAGGGAATGATTCAAGAGGAAGCGGCATCTGCACTGGATCTGGAAGATATTCTTTCCACAAGCGGAGGAACAGCCGGGGGAGCAGAGACAGGGAGACTGAGCGTGCGGGCAGAACATCAAGGCATCAGGCCGGCAGGAGCCCTGGCTGAAGTGGGAGGGACCTAAGGAGGGGGGTGGACCCCGCCCGGGCACGGAGGGGACGTGCCAACGTTCCCGGTTTACAAGCACAGAAGTGGCGGAGTCAGGGCTGTGCTTGAGAGTCAAGCACGAATCCCCCTAACACCCTAGACTGGACGGGCAAGTGGGTAAGAAATGCACGGAGGGGCCTGAGCGGAGACAGGGCTGACCCCTCTGTTGCTGCAGAGCCAGCAAGAAGCCTTCTAGTCACTCGTCTCTGAACTTCTTACTGAGACAGGCTCTCCCCTGCTACCGAGCGCCTCCTCGTCCGAGTCTGCTCTGGGTCTCAGTACACCGTGCCATCCTAGGCACTAAGGTTCTGAGGCGGGGGAGGAAAGCGGGTCGAGCGAGAGGCACCCCCTTCAGCAGAGCTTAGAATTTCACGGCTGCAATACTCACATGCGGCCACTAGATGGAAGCCAAGAGCAACAGCTTCCTCGGCCTGGCCAATAGGCTGAGCCCGCGGGGACTGGTCTCTAGGCGGACCCAGGAGGTCGCAAGTCCATCGCTTCTGCTGGGACAGGAGACTCCGGTACCTCATGAACCCCTAACCCTCACCATTACCCTGTCGGGGGCTGACCCTCCACCAGAGAAAGAGAGAGAGAGTCGCTCTTGCTGATTGGAAGGGCTAACAGGTGTAGGGGAGACAAAAGTTTACTGTACCTTTGCCGTCTTAGGGTTTGGGGCTGGGCCTGAGATTAAATTGACAGAGTAACAGGAGAAAAGCATGTAAATTTATTTACTAGAAGTTTTATGTGACACAGGACCCTTTATAAGGAAATGAAGACCCAAAGTGGCAAGACCTGAATGTTTTTATAGTAGGTTAAAAAAAGAGGGGCAATTGTGGAAAAGTAACTAAACTGTGGGGAGGCTAAAGGAGGATAAGAATTATTTCGAAAAGGTCTGTTTGTACAGAATTCTCTTGGCTTCAACTTCTTGTCCTTGAAGATAAGAATGATGCTTTCCTCCCGGTATTAGGACATCTCCCGTTTGGGGTTTTTTCTCCTGATTTTCGGAAGAAAAGGAGGAGGGTCAGAGCACCCTTCTTGCACCTGCTGTTTTTTCCAAGTGTCTTAGCTCAAAATGATGCTGAGGCCAAAGTGGCAGATTTGGGGGAGGCATATTCTGCCACCCTTCATAGGGACCTGGGATCCCTGTTCCGTTGGGGCACCTGGCAGCTGCCTCACGTCAGATCCTTGCCTGCCACACAGACCTCCTTAGATCTGAATGCAGCCCCCAGAGTCGGCTGCGAGCACGAGGCCTGCATGTGTGCGCTGCTCCTTTCTAGAGAGAAACTGTGTTGTACCTTGTGGGAGTGGAATGCACCATCTCTTATCTCTTCCTACTCCTCCAAATCAGGGACCTGTCTGGAAGCTGTGGTAGCCCCGCAGCCAACTAGAGGTCCTGGCCCCAGGGCACAGGTGCAAAGGTCCTGCCACCTGGCTCCCTTCCTCCTCACCATCACAGGTCAAAAGGCAGAACTTCGAACATCCACATTCCAAATGGCCTTTCTGTCCTGCCCAGGAGCACTCCCAGGGCAGGGGCAAGTCTCTGTGTGACTGGAGCAGGATGCCTTAGTGAATAGCCAGAGAGACAGAGAAGAAACAGAGGCTCAGAGACAGAGAAGAAACAGAGGCTCAGAGACAGAAAGACAGGGAGAGGGAGACAAAGAGCAAGACAGCAGAAGCCAGAGACACATAGAGAGGTCAGGGGACAACAGACACCAAAAAGGAAACAGAAGAGGAGAGTCGGAGCTACCAAAGAAGAAAAACAGCAAATGAAGACAGAGAAATGAGGCCTAAACACTTCCCCATTTAAACACCTGTGGAGCAGCTTCTTTACTAGGCAGGGCTTTCACCTGCCTTTTCCAGGCCTTGACTCAGGACTCCTCCAGATGCCGTGAAAGAAGAAAGCGAACCATGATAATTGGATACCTGAGGTCGGGAGGTGACTTAGAGCTCACGGACAGGCAGAGCCGACGTGGGGCTGATCGGGGAACTGCAGCTGGAGCCCCTGGAGCCTCTTTGCCTGCTTGCAGGGTTGGCTGTGACCAATTCTTTGAGGAGAATAAAGTGCCCGCCACTCCCTCCATTCCTGCCCCCAGCCCCGGCTACTCTCCTTGACTGGCTTTGTTGTTCCAGCCTTAACGAGTCAGGGGAAAGAGGAGAGCATTGTTTATGTTGCTTTTGGCAGACCTGCGACAAAAAGCCCTGGGTGACAACACTGCAGTGGAGATGTGGCTGGGAACACATATGGGAGGCGACTTCCAGTTTCCTCACCACTGAGAACTCTATTATTATTTTCTCTCATTGACTCTCAGTTTTTGAAAATTCACGACCACCAGGGAAACATCCTCACATACTCCCCATCCCTCCTCCTGTTGATCAAACACATACAACAACAAGTACAACGTTTAAAGGGAAGTACTGATGCGTACCACTGACCTGAAATAATGATCTAAATGTAAATAATGATATAAATAATGAAATAAAAACCAAGTTTAACAAGTCTGGATGGTAAGTACACGGCTGTCGATCATTTCGCGTATGTTGGAAATTTTTCCTAGTGAACAGCAAGAGTATCTTTAAAACTATGTTCAGCTTTGTTCTTTAATTGAGATGGTTGGTGTTGTCAGAGAGCAGGAAAATGTGTAATTATGATAGGGGTTTTTTTGTTTGAATATTGAAAACAGTTCTCCGACCACTACTTTTTGGATCCTCAGGGATGAAGGAATCATTATGTCCTGATATGGACCCTAAGAGTCCACTCTCTTCCTGAGAAAAGGTAGTCTTTCTTTGACCCTTTATGCAAAGAATTTTCTGGCTGATGGAAACTAAATGTACGTGCTATTGGACAAATCTCTTAACCTTTCTGGGCCAGTTTCCTCACCGTGTTCAATGAAAGAGTTGAAGTAGGTGACTGACGAGGTGCCTCCCAGTTAAGGCAGGAGAGGGAAGGAGGAAAGGAACAGAGGCGTTGGGCGAGACCAGAGGCAGATTTGTTGGTGCCCCTCGACTCATGCTTGTGATGGCTATTTTTTAAATTACCATCTGGTGCTTACATTTTTCAGTTTTTGTTATGTGGACAGGTGTGTGTGTGAGAGAGAGACAGAGACAGAGGAGAGGAAGAGGGAGGGAGAGGGAGAAACAATTCTGTTTCTTTCCCAAAGATTCCAGGAGGCCAAGGACTTGGGCCACGAGCCGGAGCTTAGGCACCTGAGCAGACATGCAGCTCAGGTATGAAGGTGTTTCCAGGTGTGAAGTGTGGAGAGCAGGCTTCGGCTTCTGGGGCCCAGCTGAGCTCTGCGACATGCCTTGGCCTGGCTCTCCTGTCACACTGCCATCTGCTCTCCTGGGGACAGCTGCTCGGGAAACATTTGAGCCCCATGAACGTTTCCGAGCCTCCTTTCTTGGTGGCTCTGACTGTACAGATGATAACAGCTGGGGGCCTGTGCTCAGAACCACCGGCCAGTTCACTCTCCATTCCTGCTAGTGTGCTGAGCGGGCCCGAGGGAAACCGGGAGTGAGAAGGACGTGCTGCGGAAGGAAAAGGCCTTGATTCCAGGGCTGAGGAAGGAAGCTGAGGCCCAGGGAGAACACAGAATCCCAAACTGTCTGCGTCGGCTGCTTTGTAGACCGGCCAGGCAGGATCGCCCGTCACGGCTGCCTAACAAACACATTGCACAGACAGCCCCAGGGCCTTTGCCCGCCTCTCCAAGTGAGGAGGGACGCACTGGCTCTTCTCAGGGTTGAGGCTTTGGCTGACGGCGAGTCTCAAGTGAAGTCACTGCCACTTTCCTGGCAGAGGTGACTGAAGCCACACATCAAAGACTCTTTCTTCTCACCATAGACAGCGTGGGCAGGATTAGAGTTGGCCTCTGGCCTATTGGCCGCAGAAACCAGCAGCACCAGGGGGATGGGAGGCCCAGGGCGTTTCTGTGACTGACCACAGCCAAGTCTCTCATCGCCAGGTCTGGAGCCGAGCAATTTGCCTCCAGCCTCTGCGTTTCCTAAGAATTCGGTACAGATGACTTTGTTGGACACAAATGTCCTGTAATGTTTCCCTGAGGACAGTGCTGTTATAATAGTGATCTTCACACATGTGTGTCTTGTAGGGATTTATGGACATACATGTATGCTGGTCATGTCTCTGTTTATACCTGATGGCTTAAAACGCTCACACTGATTCATTCATTCGGCCAACACGTGTTGAATGCCTACTGTGTGCCGATTCTGAGACGGGTTCTAGATTCCTGTCCTATTTCAGGTCAGTGGTGTTCATCAGTACTTCCCTTGGAAACTTGTACTTGTCGTTATACATGTTTGGTCAACATAAACAGGAGAAGGACTTAGGAGTACGCAGGGTAGTTCCCGTGGTGATCACGAGCTTTCAAAACTTGAGTCAAGGGGAAAGAAATAATAAAAAGAGTTCTCGGTGGTGAGAAAATTGGAAGTCAGCCTCTTATACATCCAAAGATGTGTGAGATACATTCTTGTTCTTAAAGAACTCTCAGCCTGGGGCTTCCCTGGTGGCGCAGTGGTTGAGAATCTGCCTGCCAATGCAGGGGACATGGGTTCGAGCCCTGGTCTGGGAAGATCCCACATGCCGCGGAGCAACTAGGCCCGTGAGCCACAACTACTGAGCCTGCGTGTCTGGAACCTGTGCTCCGCAACAAGAGAGGCCGCGATGGTGAGAGGCCCGTGCACCGCGATGAAGAGTGGCCCCTGCTCGCCGCAACTAGAGAAAGCCCTCGCACAGAAACGAAGACCCAACACAGCCAAAAATAAATAAATAAATAAATTAATTAATTAATTAATTAAAAAAAAAAAAAAGAACTCTCAGCCTGGCGGAGGAAACAAACACATTAAAAAAATAAAAGAATAACAGTACAAATCGCTACAAGAGTTATACCAAATCTGTGATGGACCCCGAGAGGCGGGCACCCAGGTAAGGGGGTCAGGAGAAAGATTTTCTGAGAAAGAAACATCTAAGCTATATCATTAAAGGGTAAGGAGTTAACAAGGCCAGATAAGGCAATATATATGGCATTTTTTCCCTCGGATTCCAAAGGATGACAGTCATCGTGGTGGGGGACTCTGGAGTCACAGGCTCAGCTGTCATTCACCTAGCAAGCTCCTGCCGTGCACCATGCGTGTTTGTTGCTTGGTTTGCCATGAACCCCGTGATTCCAGTCCCTGTGGGGTCTGGTGTATTCTTATGCAGAAACCAGAAGTCTGGAAAAGGTGGCAGAATCAACTGCAGGAAAGACAAGCATCTGCTTCTAACTCGACTAAAACCAAACCTGCCTGAGAACCCTCCCACCCCACCTCCAGCATCCAGACCTTCCTCATCCTTTCAAACCAAACAAAGATGCTGCTTCCAGAAGCCCTTCCTGATTCCTCACGTGGGACGCAGTCACTCTCTTTGCTGAAGGCCCAGAAGCATCCTCGCTTCTTCAGTGTTACCTTGTGCATCCAGCCTTGAATCGCAGTTTCAGAACAGTGTCTTAGTCTCAGAACTGAAAGATGTGAGGGACAGAGGGAAAAGCCTGGGCCCCAGGAGATCCCACCCCCAGGGTACAGGGAAGATAAGGTAGGAGGTTGAATCAGCCCAGAAGAGTAAAGGAGTCAGCCCTGGGGGGTGGGAGTGGGGGCTTGATGGGCTTGATGGTGGGCAGGGTATGGGGGGGTCCTCTCCAGCCTCCCTCTTCCCTCCTCCCACGGACAACTGGCCGTTCCAGGCTGTCCTCACTTACCTGGAGCGGGTTGGCCAGGTCTTTCTTCCATGTTGTTGCACAGCGTTCCTAGGTTGGAATGCCGCCCCCCTCCTTGCTCACCACCTCCAACACCTACCTGAGCACCGCCTGTTCTTTCAACCCTCCTCAGACCCTTTCCTTGACGCCCCACTCCCACCAGATGAGCTCAGCGCCTCCCTTCCGCTCCCCTGTGGCCTCAGTATATTTCTGCCCTTCAACACCAGCACACTTCTTGGTACCCAGGCTGCTGGGTGGTGAGCAGCTTGCAGTCAGAAGCCGTGTCTTCTTTATCTTGGTGTCCCCAGTACGTAGCAAATGGACAAATACATAAGTCTGTATTCATCCCTGGTCTTCCTTTGGGCCAGAAACCTTCTTATTCATCTTTGTGACTCCATCACAGCGCCCTCTACGTGGTGGCCTCACGATGAAGGTTTGTTGCCGAGTGATAAATCTAGCCGTTCCCACTCATGCTTTCACATGCCAGCCCACGGCGTGGGGATACTGAGTTGCTTCTTTGAAAATGGCCTGTAAATTTGAAATGTATTTTAAATATTTGTCAAAGGCATCAAACGTGGTACATCGTTTACAGTCCTCAATCCCCAATAATGCCGCACGCAAGCAACACGTGTCTCTCACGAGACAATCCAGCAAAAGTCACCTTAGGAGCCCAGCCCAGGCACTCACTGCCCACGCTACACAGACACATTCCTCCTCCTCCCGTTCCGCACACCTCGCAGGGCAGCCCAGGAGCAGGTCAGGGCACAGGCGTGCACACCTGCAGTGATAGGTCGCCAACTCGACCACGTGGAAGAGGAGCCTTCAGTTCCTGGAGACTGTCTGCTTGTCCCTGTGGCCCTCCTCTCCCCTGAATTCTATGCTTCCTAAGAACCTATCTCACGACTCTGGTGTCAGTGTGAATGGGGAAGGGTAAGAGAATCCCCAGACAGAATGTTAACCTCAAGCTGCCATTTGCTCCCTAACCAAGCTTTCATCAGTCATGCGAATGAGAAGCCTGTGTTTCAGGTGGAAACGCCCCGAAGCCCACTCTTCCACCCTTTGGCACAAGTGGAGTCAGAAAGAAAGCAGGGGTTCCAGTGAGCAGAAGGGGTGCCCCACTCTCCCTGCGCTGGTGGTTTCTTTGCCTCCCTCCTCTAGGGGAGAGAGGGGGCTCAGGACCCACACACCAGCTCCGGTTCTGCCTAGGGCTTGATCGGCGGCTCCGGGGAGGTGCAGAAGGGCCACGTGGTGCTGGGCAGTGCAGGCTTGAGAGCTGATGTCAGGCCAAAGTGAAGGCGTGAGAAAAGAGGGTAGGATTTCAGAGGGACCAGAGAAAGGAGGTTTGCAGAAGTCTCCTATTCATTCTTCTCAGGCCGTCAGAGGTCTTCAACTAGTCCAGATGGTGGAACTTTTGTATGAAATGTAGGAAGTGTGTCGCCCACGAGAGAGCGCAGCCCCTCAGACTGGGTGCTCGGGTTGGAAAGAGGGACCTAGCTGGATTTCAGCCCCCAGCCCCACCCCCGCTGCCAGCTGTCTTATTCCTGTTCCACTGTACGCAGGGGCCCAAGGTCACCGTTTAGTCTGTGGCTCAACCCCTCCTGCCTAAACCCTCTCTGAATTTACCAGCCACAGACAAGCCTGGGTTTCATATCCACCGGGGTGGGGCTGAGACCGAAGTGTCCATCTCTGTTTCATGGAAGAAATAACGGTTACTTCTCTCACCCCTCCACCCATTACCCAGTTCTTTGCTGCCCCAGATTCCCCACCATTTCCTCACCTCTCTCTGTCTCTCTCTCTCCGCACAGGCCGGGGGGAACCAGAGAGACCCCACGCTGATCAGAAACAAGCAGCTGTGCTCCACGTGTCGAGCAATGAAAATGGTAGTCGAGGAGAATGGCAGACGTGGGCGTGAGCATCCCCAGGGCACAGCCCTACCGCTTCCCCACCAAAGCCCAGCAGAGGGACCATGACGGGGCCTTGCAGGAAGGGCTGCAGATGAGCAGCTGCTGGTCCTGGGGACACCGTCTCCTGACACGATATGCTAAATCTCCCCATTTGCAACAAACCAAATGATAAATGAACCAAGGCAGCTTGGGCCAGAGGGGAAGAGCCGAGATGAGCCACGCTGCTTTGGGCTCCTCGGGTAACCGCACCTTACAGAGGTGCCGGAGGTTATGGAGGCTCTTCTCCCCATTACCACGTCTCCAACACAACACTCCAGCATCACACCCATGAAACAAGCAGCTTCATCTTGGGGTTTGTCATAAATTCAGCCATGACCGCAGTGGTGGTGGAGCTGGGGAGAGATTCTCTGGTTCTTCCTGGCTATAGGGGTCATTTGTAACTGGTGGGGGGGGATGGTGGGTAGGGGGAGTTCTAGGAAAAGAAAGGCTATCAAAGGGATGTGGGCGCCACAAGGACGTAGCTCTGCCATCAGAGCTGCTGAAGAAAGAGGCGTGGTTTGGGGGGTGCTGTACGTGTTGGAGCTAGGTCTTGGGTCAGTTTAGGGGGTAGGGTTAGGGACCTTCAGAGCGAGCACCAGGCTGGGTGGAAGGTTAATTTAGCTAAACGGTTAGGTTAGGGTTTGGGAAGGGTCTCTCCAATTCTAATAGCCTGTGATTCTCCTTTGACTCGGGGAGGAAGGTGGGGCGAGATGTGCAGAAAGAGGAAGGATAAGGAGTGGAAGACAAACGGGAGACACGAGAGAGGCTCCTTTGATGAGTTCATGGCAAAACTGCTTCCAGCCAGCAAGCACTTCTCTGGGTTGTCACGTGGGATTTGGAAATGTAACTGAAGCTACCAGCAAAGCTGTACCTGGATGTCCCGATCTCTGTTCATGTCCTGCATAATTAGGATCACGGTGTTCAGTATTAGCACTGACTGGGATCTGAGAAGCTGGGATTGGGATTTCTCCTGGTCTCATTCCTGGAATCACTGTGTCCACATTTAGAATGTGGCCTGACCCCAGGCCTAAGCGGGCCCTGGCCAGCTGGCTCACTTGGGACCTTGACAACTGTTCTCTTTCTCAAGACCTCTTTTCTGACCTTTGCTCTTGCCCAAACCTGCCCCAAGTGGAAGCACACACCGTGGTTTTACCATTCCTGCAGATGCCCAAAGGAAGGGCCTCAGACACAAAAGTGCCCAAGGGCCCTTCCCTACCATTGTCAGAACTGGGGCGCACACACCCTGGTGGGAAGTGATAGAAAATGAGCGTGAAATACCCGTGTCTCTCTATGTGCAGTAGCAGCTCCCCTTCCTTCTGGGGCGGGGACTGGGGAGGGGAGGGGCTGTCTGTCTGCTGTTGTCACTGAGACCCCTCCATTCTCTGCAGGGGGTTGAGCGGAGATATTGGGAAAGCATAAAAAGACTCCTAAAAATAGAAGGGACTTCCTCAACTTGATATAGGGTGTCTACAAAAAACCCACAGCTAACATCGGACTTAGTGAGGAAAGACTGGATATTTTCCCCTAAGATCAGGGACAAGACCAGGATGTGTGCTCTTGCCACTGCTGTTCGCCATTGTACTGTACCTTCTAGTCAGGACAGTTAAGGCAAGAAAAAGAAATTAAAGGTATCCTGATTAGAAAGGAAAGCATAAAACTGTATTTGCAGATGATGTGATTTTATATATAGAAAGTCCTAAGGGTTCCATAAAAAATCTACTAGAGCTAATAAATGAGTACGGCAGAGTCACAAGACACAAGATCAATATACAGAAAATAATTTTATTCCTAGGTATTCGCAGTGGACAATCCAAAACTGAAATTAAGAAAACAATTCCATTTATAAAAGCATCAAAAAATTAAAATACTTAGGAATAAATTTAACAAGAGAAAGGAGAAAGCAGAAAATGATGTTTTGTTTTTTTTTTAATTAACTTATTTATTTATTTTTGGCTGTGTTGGGTCTTCGTTTCTGTGCGAGGGCTTTCTCTAGTTGTGGCAAGCGGGGGCCACTCCTCATCGCGGTGCGCGGGCCTCTCACTGTCGCGGCTTCTCTTGTTGTGGAGCACAGGCTCCAGACGCGCAGGCTCAGTAGTTGTGGCTCACGGGCCTAGTTGCTCCGCGGCATGTGGGATCTTCCCAGACCAGGGCTCAAACCCGTGTCCCCTGCATTGGCAGGCAGGTTCTCAACCACTGCGCCACCAGGGAAGCCCAGAAAATGATGTATTAATAACTCATATTAAATACAACTTGAGTTTGCTAAGGCAGTACGTTATTTCTTTAAATTAGAATGCAGTTTGGGGCATTGTTCTACATGGGACTTTCTTCCATTGGTGCAACCAAGAACTATGATAATCCCAGATGATCTGAAACTATCCTTTAGCAACTATCCATAGCAAATACTATGAGTCATAGGTAAATCAAAGATTTAAATTAGGACACAGCTTTGTATCTGGTTATATCGGTTGTGGATTGAGAAATATAATAAGTAAAATGCTTAGGGAATGCTTTAGGGATGAGCTTCTTGAGTGGTTTCATTTTCTGGTTATAGTACATAGTTAGACAAAAAAAGTTGTTTTTAACCTCTTTGCCTGAACAGCTATGGAAACTACTGTAGAAACTATAATCTTCCTTTGTACCTTCATAAGAATAGTACAAGGCAGAGGATAGGAGATTTCTTCGATAACTTAGGCAGAACTAAATACAAATTCTCCATGTGGATGACATATCTAATTCATAAAGTATGGGAGATTGCACATAAATTTTCTTGAGTCTAAGACAGCCTCTGCTACTTTATAGTGACTAAAATTACTGTTATCAGTTTGTTGTCATTTGCTGCTTTCTTATCAAGATCAAGTATATCAAAAATAAAATCCAGTCAAAGTTGGCTTAGTTGGATTTCAGGGTTTTTTCTGCATTTAACTACCAGACCGGGAAGAAGGACTAAGTTTTCACTTTATTAAAAAACTCAAAACATGGAGTCACCCCAGATAAGGCACCAAGATTGGTGGACTTGCCTTGCGGTAGATGGTTGAAATGTAAACATACAGTCACCCTTCCATATGACTAAACAAAAAAGTTATATGTGATCTAATGGCAATCTTTAATTTGTTTCCTCTACAGAGAGCAGTAACGTGAGAAAATAAATAGGTCTTTTTGTAACCTTAGATGACAGCAGGAGTTGTTATATTTCCCTGTATGAGCTCAGAGCCATTTGTACAAACTAAAGTATAGACTCAGATGCACCAAGACCACGTCCTGGCCCAAGCAGACAGGGCCATGGAAGAAATGTGTATTTGAGCAGTACAGACTCCAGCACTAGTGACATTTACCGCCCCCAACTCTATACTTTTTAAGTGCTCTTCTATTGGATCACAATAAAAGTCATTCTAAAAAATATTCCTTACAGACTTTAAATGGAAAACTGGAATTTCTGAGCCAAAGGTACTCTTCTATGAAAGAGACTTTTGAAATGTTTTGTTCCAATTTATTTATCTTGCAAGTTTGGTACTTTAAAGAAAGTCTCAAATCCTGAGTCATTAATTGTGTGTGTTTTTTTAAAACAAGCTCTTATTCCTTTAAAGCTAAGACCGAAGATTGAACCAATCCTAAAATCATGTCAATCCCAGACAGAAGTATCATTAGATTAGTCTTTTTTTTTTTTTTCAGTGTAGTGAAGGACAACATCCTACTTCTGTTTGAGATTTAGCTAGTGTGACTCTGAAGTCAGGTCCTTGTTCTGTTTGTAGCTTATAAAATCTGTCCTCACAGTTTTTAAGCCTCACTACATATATAAGCATATTGGAATTGTCCTTACTGAAATAATTTTTTAAACTGACTTTAATTATAGCCATTGTAGGAATTAAATGATGTTTGTTGACTGGAAGGAATGAAGGAAAAAAGGGAGGGAAGGAGGAAAAGAGAGAGGAAATAAGTATGAGCAGATAGACATATATTTGTTGAATTATGGTGTAGGTAGATCTTAAACTATTCAGTCTTACAAATACCACCTTCTTGTTTGCCCAAAATGGGTAATAGAAGGGATTTTTCTTTTTCTTAGTCCCAGTGAGTCCTCCAATGGCAATTTAATAAAATTAACTGACTGGACTGACCATATTTTTAGTAGCAAAGTAAAAATAATCCTGGAAAATCTCTGTGGAAGTAGATACCAGGAAATGAATGTAGAGACGTAGATTGCCCATACAAGTTTACAGATTGGTCAGTCTTTAGAAATAAAACAATTTAAAATAATGTAGAAACGGTTTGAGCTTATATACCTTTTGGTTGAGGGTCACTTCCACGGTCTCAGCCACCAGGAGAAATAGGGAGTGATCAAGACATTTTTCTCGAGAATTGGAAGGTTCTAAACAAAATATTCTCAGTTTTGCACTGATCTGGAAGTGTTGTTACTTTTTTTTCTGAGAACTGGAGGATTCTCTCCTTAATCCCTTCTACTTTCAGACCATATATTATCTGACAGTGGAATAAAACATTTTTTTAAATGAAGCTTTTATCAAAATCCATGAAAATACTACTAAAGTAAAGGGACCTTCGGAAGTGGTGGTCTTTGGCCAGTCATCTCACACTGCTCCCAAGTGGTCTGAACACCAGGTTAACAGGTGCTGGGGTCGAGAGACCACCTGTGTTTTAAAATGTACAATGACACATTCCTTTCCACCAAGCCCTAGCCAAATCACTGATGTGTATTCTTGCTTCTTCCAGTCAGAATGATGAGTCTTCATCCACCAAAAGCCCAGACTGTACCCAAACGTCCTCGTGATGACATCCCAACAGGTTTGCTTTCTTTTGGAGTACTTGTAGTGGGAGACATACCACCCCCAGAGTAATACCTAAGATAATTTCTAAATTTTCTGAACAAATTTCCATTCTCCATCCCTTCTCTTTCACATACTGCTTCTTGACCTGTTTCGACTGGTCCACAGCCCTCCCTTCACTCCAGCCATACCTGTCCCCTCTTCAGGCCTCACTTGCCTTTATCCATGGCGTGTTCCTTCCCAGGTCCTCTCCACGCCACAGGGCTCTGCCCCATTCTTCCTAAAGAGCCCCATAATCCACTTGCTGAAGAATGTCCATAGGGACGGGGCACAAAGTAGTTAATTCCCTTCTCAGGTAGTCTTGATAGTACCAATTAAGGTGGGAAGGGAGATGTGTCCCCACACCCATGGCATGGCCTCGCCAAGCCCTGAGCCTTCCCTTCCACAGGCTCCCTAGAACTCCTGCCTTCTCCTGGCAGCTGGCCAGCGCTATTCTTATGTTCATGTGCTGGTATGGAAAAAAAGGACAGCGCGACTCTGTCTCCAGCTTCAGCATTGACCTAAGTCTTATCTTTTAGAAAAGCCAACACTGGGCTGGCAAAGAGGGGGTGGGTCATTCTTGGGAGTGATATGATTCAAGGGTTTGATGTAGTATAGGCTGTCACTTTAGTAACTTTGTCCATCTTCTCATTTGCTCCCAGATTAACTGAAGCCACTTTCAGTTTTTCTCTTATTTGATACACACAGTAAGGAAAAATCAAGTTCACTGTGTACTGATGGGAAAGTCTAAGTTCTATCCTGGGAGGTTGCAGAGGAGCTTGAGCCAGAACTGAACTGAGAGGACATCAAGAAAGGAAATTTGAGGGTAGAAGGGATATCTTGAAGGGATGTCAAAAGGGAGGACCAGAGACGCAGGCGACAGCTGAGGTTAGGAGATAAGCACTCTAGCGGAGTGAAAGACTGCTGGTCCCAATCCCTTCTTATGTATCCAAAAATATTGGCCTCGCTCGTGACTTTCATTTAGCCAAAGTGGACTGAAGATCCAAGAGCTAAGAGCATCCTGCCAATGACAGCTGCCCCCCATCTGCCTGCAACCACTTCATTCTCTTGAAGCCTAGGGAACACTGGGTGACAGGCATGTGCAGTTGGTTTCAGGGTTCTCCGTACCAGCCATACATTCAATCTGAGTTCCCCTTAAACCTGAATTTTTTCAGATCTGCCTCACAAAGGATAAAACACACATACACGTGCACACACACTCACACACAATTACATGCCCTTCCCTCAGCAGGAATGTTTATTTTCTGATTCTACAGGACAGTGTGATAAGATGCCTTTCATCAATTTATTAACCCTGGGAGTGTATTTCAATTACCAGTATAAGAACTAGACTCAGTGTACATAGATCAGCACATGATGTTCTGGACAGACCTCGTTCTTGCCCACAGAGTTCATCCAAGGACAGCAGTGTTGGAGGTGGGACTTCAGAGAGAGTGCTTATGGAGCTGAAGCTTGGTAGATCTGCAGTTGATTCCAGTCGCAACCCTTCTGAGCTGAGCTTTGCTCTTGTATGTGCTCTCTGAGGTCAAAGAAAAATCCTAGGAGCAAAGAGACCTGCATTCAGACCCTAGTCTTGCTAGACAGGTTTGGCCGTATTGTTGAAACTATCCGGGTCTCTGTGTTCCCACCTTTAAAACCAGAGAAACATTTTGCCCTCCCCCACCCCCAAGAGCCAGACACTCAATACAAGCAGCCTTCACCTTTGACTGACCCAGAAAACCTGCTGACACTGCCCCAGCCCCACTGGTTTATACAGTTTAGACACGTCCCTGTGCTGCGTAGCCTGTGGACATGCTGCAAATACCAAATGGCTGACTCATCCCAGCGAACATCACTGCCAGTGACTCTAACTCATTCTGTTGGTCATGACAGTAATCTCTAGTATTTTTCTGGATTCAGCTAAACTTGATATGTCCTCGATAATTATTAGTGAGAACTAAGTAAATGGAGAGAGCCTATCTCTATTAAGTGATGGGGTTTCTTCTGGATTTGTTTATCTTGACTTTGGCCTTGAGTCCAGCGTTCCATGAAACTCACAGGCTCTTGTCCATAAACACTGGTAGAGCTGCTAACCACCTGACTTAGGTCTACCACCTGGCCCGGTGCTGAGATATGGCACAGAGGGTTAGGATTAAGGAGATCTGGGTTCTGGTCCTCAGTCCATCATGACCCTGGACCTGTTTCCTCTTCATTACAGCAATGACACTGAACTGGGTCCTAGGTTTGTGATCTTGTGACATCTCTTAGCTCTCATTCAGCTGGACTAAAGAGCTTCTTCCAGAGAATTCAGGACTCCAGTTCCCTTAGTCATTCAGTGATTTCCAATGGGAAGATGCTATTTTATGCACTGATTTACTCTCCTTCACAATGAGTATTCTCGAAGAGTTGAATATTAACCAACTTTTTGTATATAAACTCATATTCAAAGAAGAAGTCAGGATGGTAAGGATTTTAAGGAGCCCTAAAATAAATTATTTCATAAAATGAAGGTTCCTTTTGAAATACAAGTACTTTTCCACTACTGCAGCCTTTCATAAGATCATGTTTGTTTGAAGAGCAGAACCACATACGTGTCCCTGAAAAGTCTTCTGAGAATTGAATCCTCTTTTCCCTTTGACCCATGTTACAACTCCAGACACACTTTATCTTCATTTATAATTTACTTGGCAATGTCTCCAAATATTTGAGTTATGTTTCTAAGCACTCCTTTCTGGCCTCTTTGACAAGATTTGTAAAAGCTTAAGTTGGTGGGGGCTAAGATGGTTCTAGTAAAAGGGATTCTCATGTGAATTTTGAAGCTGTTTTATAAGGTTAAAGAAGTCTTTGGTGACATTGGTTATTTTGAGTAGATTTAAAAAATAGACTCTAAGGAGCCCTTGTCCTTCCTTCTTACACTGTCCTCCAGATAGCGTTCGCTACAGACTGCCCATTCTGGGCCCCAGAACAGCTGTCTTCCGTGGACTGCTGTCAGGTGCCTACAAAACTCTGCAGGAGATGCAACTCTCTTCCTTGCCCAGAAAGGAACCAGTGGGCAAGACAATGAGGCAGTGAGTGGTCGGAGCTCATCACCTTCCAGACTCTCAGAGAGAAAGCATCCTCACCAAGCCAGTTTCTGACACTAGTGTCTTCTCATCACTTCCTCTTAGCATGAAAAAGATGACTCAGTTTTGCCTTCCTAACTGTTGCTAGAATTCTAGCTCTTGCCATTGTCTTATCACTCATTTCTCCTAAAAACAAAATGGTTTAACATCCATGATTATAAAGATGTGTTGATTAAAATGGAACATATTGAGTGTCATTCATTTTATTTTGCTAAAGATTCTTTATAATAGACAACATCTTTCTGTTTCTAAGACATGAATTTTCTGTGAAAATTATTTCTTCCTTCAGGGCAGGGGGCCAGAGATGGCCCCAGGAGGTCCCTCATGAATTCAGCCTAATAAGAATAAAAGAGAGAAATGGAGGTCACCCTTCTGTCCTTATCTCTGTCAGTTAACTCTGATAGATGGCAGAGGATACTGGGATGCAGTAACTGGAAAATGACAGGTGATTAGCTGTTGCCACCCTTGAGGACAGGAACCGTGTCTGTCTTGCCTTCCTCATGTCGCCTTCTTTAGTGCCTTGCATATAACAGATGTTCGTCTAATCTGTGTTCAGTTGAATTCAAAACAAATACTTGTATTTTGTAGTTTGGTTACTTTAGTTTGAGGATATATATCTCCAACTTTGTTGTAGTCCATGTGTGTGAGGGAGACAAAGGAAGAGTCTGGGCTTGTAACTATTATATTTATGGGGACACATGCTCCATGCCCAGCTTTAGGAGGGCTCGTGTTAAAAAAAAAGGTCCAGGACTTCCCTGGTGGCGCAGTGGTTAAGAATCTGCCTGCCAATGCAGGGGACACAGGTTCGAGCCCTGGTCCGGGAAGATCCCACATGCTGCAGAGCAACTAAGCCCATGCGTCACAACTACTGATCCCGCGTGCCACAATTACTGAAGCCCGCGCGCCCAGAGCCTGAGCTCCGCAGAAAGAGAAGTTACCGCAATGAGAAGCCCGCGCACCTCAACAGAAGAGTAGCCCCCTTTTGCTGCAGGTAGAGAAAGCCTGCACACAGCAACAAAGACCCAACGCAGCCAAAAATACATAAATAAATTTATTAAAAAAACAAAAAGGTCCCTTCCATTGCTTAGGAGGCAGTGGCCTTATGGAATCTCTAGTTCCTGACTAAATGGGCACTGGGCCAACATGTGAGAACCAACCTCTGTGCTGACTGTGTTTGAAGAATGGGATTCAGAAATATCTAACAAATGGCCTGGCGACCAAATTGACCTCATTTCTTGTGCGCACGTGGGCACACACAGGCACACAGACACACACACAAACTCCCAAACCAGAAAAACTTGCTTGATTGCCCTATATTCCTGGTAGGCTATGGATTCTTGGTTTCAGTTCATTTAGAGTTCAAGAATTCCAAAAATAGCACGCACTGCCTTTCAAGGTGAAGGCTATATGCATGAATTATGATCCCATTTCAGATGATTGTCAAAGGACAGACAAATCACAGATAAAAATGTTTCCTTCTCTTTTTTTTTTTTTGCAAATTAACATATCCAGTAAAAGGATTTGGGGCACCTATACCCATATGTTAGGGGAGGATACAAGCCCCCGGCACAATTATTTAGAGCTTTTGAGGTAATCTGAATATTATGTACCTAGACAGATAGAATGCTTCCTAAATCTCCTTAAGAAGTCTTCATCTAGAATATTTGGGTGTTTCCAAACTCTCATCAAAAAGCATAACATTATGGTGTTTCCTAGTGTTCTAGCATGGTGACTGAGAATGATGGTCTATATCAGCAGTCCCCAACCTTTTTGGCACCAGGGACCAGTCTTGTGGAAGGCAATTTTTCCACGGACCGGGGCAGTGGGGCGGAGGGAGGGATGGTTCAGGCGGTAATGTGAGGGATGGGGAGCGGCAGATGACGCTTTGCTCGCTAGCCTGCCACTCACCTCCTGCTGTGCGACCCTGTTCCGAACAGGACACAGACCGGTACCAGTCCACATCCTGGGGGCTGGGGACTCCTGGTCTGTATCATGGTTCTTAAAATTTTTGATCTTAGGAACATTTTGCACTCCTAAATAGTGGGTTATATCCACTGACAATTATCATATTATAAATTAAAATGGAGAAATTTTAAAACACAGAAATACACAAGTACACCTTCCAGTTTCTGTCAGAGTGATAACATCATCACATGTCATGTAGCCTCTGGAAAACTCCACCATACCCTTGGGAGGCAAGAAAAGTAAGAAAGGTAAATAACATCTCAGTGTTATTATGAAAATAATTTTGCCCTCACAGAAATCCCAAAAAGGATTTCAGAGACTCCAGGGGTCCCCAGACCATGCTTTGAGAACATCTAGTATACAGCATATACCCTTGCATCTTCAGCCTTCCAGGGAAAGGGATGCCAGGATGCTTTAACTCACCTACCTGAGAAATCTGGTCCCTTGGCAGAGATTAGAGAGAAGGCAGCAGCAGGTTTTCAAAATTTCGTGGTATTGACTTTTTTTTTTAATTAATTAATTAATTAATTAATTAATTTGGCTGCATTGGGTCTTTGTTGCTGCACACAGGCTTTTTCTCTAGTTGCGGCGAGCAGGGGCTACTGTTCCTTGTGTTGTGCGGGCTTCTCATTGCGGTAGGCTTCTCTTGTCGTGGAGCACAGGCTCTAGGTGCGTGGGCTTCAGTAGTTGTGGCACGCTGGCTCAGTAGTTGTGGCTCACGGGCTCTAGAGCACAGGTTCAGTAGTTGTGGCGCATGGGCTTAGTTGCTCTGCAGTGTGTGCGATCTTCCTGCACCAGGGCTCGAACCTGTGTCCCCTGCATTGGCAGGCAGATTCTTAACCACTGCACCATCAGGGAAGCCCTTCAGATTTATTTTTTAACATGGATAATCTTGGGTAGACTTGTTTATTTCAAGGCTAAAGCCAGATTTTGCTGTTATAAAAATAAATGACGCTTGTTATAATAAAAATCTACAGACATGAGTCAGACTTACTCCTACTTTTTAACTTCTTTCACCCCAACAGGGAACTTAAAAAGCAAACAATCAGCACAGTTCTTTTACTGCCAGAAATGGAGAGAAATTCTGTATTTAGGAGAATCCATGCAAAAAATCAAGTATGTAACACAAAGCCATTGTCACCTCCAGTCCCCAGTTTAACCTTGGGAAATCCCACAGGCCTTTACTGCCTCTGCCCTCATCAGGGTCCCTCATCTTTTCCCTGGCCCCTGACTGTCAAAGCTCATGGGAGGCCTGTCAAGGGTCTGTTGGCTCCTGGGCCCTGTGGTATTACACATTAGAGCTGCCCATCTACCTGAAAATGTGCAAGAATCATATAACTCCAAGGAGCAGAATTGTAACAGGGTTGGAAGAATGACCTTGTCTCCTCCTAAGGAAGCCCTGTCTAGAATGTCCCGTGTGGATGTAGCTACTCCAGTTGGAGGAGGTCTGAAGGATGAGGATGGCCCTGCCCAACAGAATACAGAAGATTTCCAAGAAGAAGAGGAAGCACAGACTTGTTTCTGTTAATAAATCTATAAGCTACAGTCTTAAGAATCAAGATTGAAGACATGGATAAAACTTAACTAATCTCTAGAAAAAACTGAAATGATCCATCACGTTTCAACCATGTGCCCCTCAAGCCCATCTTAATTTCGTACCTTAGTAAGTACTGTCCCTGTTTCATACGTATAATTCTTGCCTCTCTAGAAGAATGTGTCACTTCATGAGGATGAGGACAATATCTCATGCTCCCACCATATCCCCATGGGAGCTACCCAGCCACATACGCAAGAGATACTTCGAAGGAAGAAAAGTCCATTTCTCAGTTGCTAAGCAATATGAAAAAATAAGAGGTGAGATCCTTGTATTTGGGGATCTGAGGATACAAAGGGTTTAGGTATTAGGACCCTGTCTTTGACTAACTTATCATTGGAGACATAGCACACATATACACAAATGAAGAGCATGTGTACAGGCCAGTATGGGAATAAGCATGAGTTACTCTCCACTATAAACTGAACCCTGGTGATTGCAGCAATAACGTTCTCATAGCACCAACCGTCCAGCCCTCTGGACAGGAACAAAGTTGCAATTGTGTGACCTCGTCAGGAAAGTTGGTCAAAGGAGAAATAGACATATTCACCCAGGCACGATGTTACCTCTTGTTCTTTGCAGAGTCTTTGGCAAGAGGTTTAACTGCCTGGCCAGTGGAGTGCAGAATGGTGAAATAAGGTATTGGCAAATGTTTGCAGTTTCGAGGAAAACTTGTTCCGAAACCTCTTGGGATTGGCCTCCCCTGGGTCCTGTGTAACAGTGAGTATCCTATGGGATGTCACATGGCCAGAGAGTCAGTGACTTTCAGATCCCTTGCTGAGAGTCTGAGAGGAGCAAGGAGGAGGACGGAGAGGAAGACTCTCTCCTTGCTTCCCAGATTCTCACATGGAGAAAATTACATGAAGAGTAAGAGTGTCTAAAAAACAAGAAAGATGCTGGGTAACATTAGTTGGCTCTTAGGAGTGGAACTGAACGGCTAGAGGACACAAATTGGCAGAAGGAGATTTTTCATAGTACACCCTTCTTTACTCTTTGAGTTTTAAACCACATGAATGTTTCATTGACGCAAAAACAAAAATAAGAGGAAATGAGAAAAAGAAAAAAAAAAATCCCTTCAAAAGTTGCCAGGGGGATTTCTAGCTTTGGAATTGGAAATCTGATAAACTATCAACATAATTACTCATCTTCCTGACAAACAGACAAAGGAGTCCTACAAGGTTCAGGCAAGCATCCAGGTCAAAGATAAATTTTATCTCTGGCCCTTGGAAGTTTTGCTACTGAAATGCTAGTTCTGGCAAGTAGTAACAAATGTCTCAAGCTTATGTAGCATTTTAAGCTTTTCAAAGCACTTTCACTTATTTTTCCTCTCTCTTTGCATCAGTTCCCCAGTGTTCTCCTTACATTAAACAGGAGCAGTAATGATCCACCCAAGCTGTCCATTTAACAAACACAGTCCTTTCCTGGGCACTGCTACTAAAATGCTTCATTTTATTGTAACAAGTGCACCTGCTTCTTTTTTATGGCACTGCCTACATGGGACTAGTCTCTTGCACAAAACCCTTGAAATATTTGGTGGCATGACCATGTTCTCCTTAGTCTTTTTTAAAGTAAATGAATAATTAATTATGTAATTGAAGTATAGTTGATTTACAGCATTTTGTTAGTTTCAGGTGTACAGCAAAGTGATTCAGTTATGTATACACTTTTTTCCCGATTCTTTTCCTTCATAGGTTACTACTGTGCTATACAGTAGGTCCTTGTTGTTTACTTATTTTACATACAGTAGTGTGTACCTGTTAATCCCAAACTCCTAGTTTATCCCTTCCCCCACCTCCCCCTTGGTAACCTTAGGTTTGTTTTCTATGTCTGTGAGTCTATTTCTGTTTTGTAAATAAGTTCATTTGTATCATTTTTTTAGATTCCACATATAAGTGATATATAATATTTGTCTTTGTCTGTCTGACCTACTTCACTTAGTATTATAATCTAGGTCCATCCATGTTGCTGCAGATGGCATTATTTCATTCCTTTTTAATGGGTGAGTAGTATTCCATTGTACATTTGTACCACATCTTCTTTATCCATTCATCTGTCAATGGAGATTCACTTTGCTTCCATGACCTGACTATTGTAAATAGTGCTACAGTGAACATTGGGGTGCATGTGTCTTTTCGAATTAGAGTTTTTGTCTTTTCCAGATATATGCCTAGGAATGGAATTGTTGGGTCATATGGTAGTTCTATTTTTAGTTTTTTAAGGAAACTCCATACTGTTTTCCATAGCAGTACACCAATTTACATTCACACCAACAGCATACAAATGTTCCCTTTTCTCCACATCCTCTCTAGAGTTTATTATTTGTGGACTTTTTGACCCTTAGTCTTTTTTAAACTTATGATCCCCAGGTTCTTTGGCTAGTATGATGTGGCCCAGTCTTCCTCTCTGGACCTACCCCAGTGCCACTCAAAACAAGGGACCTGGAGTGGAATCTAAAACTCCAGATGTGACCTGGCCGGATGTGGCTGTGTGACCATCACTCTCCCTTGTTCTGGATCTCCTGCTTCCAGAAATGAGACTAAAAGGGCATTAGTTGTCCTAGCAGCTGCATCACTTCATTCTCTCACATTGACTTGCCACCAACTAAAGCCTTTTTGTCCTTTTAGTGAGAATAGCTGTTCTGACTGCTTTCCTCAGGCTGCTAATATTTAAAAAACCTATATACATGACTGTATTCTTCCTTATTAAGGTTCCCCTGGCTAGATTCCAGCCATTTTCAAATCTAGATTCCATCAATCATTAGTCCTCCCAAGTTTGACTCTCTGGTCCTGTGTCTTCCTCTCAGTCTTTGATACAAGCCTTGTCAGGAGCCAAACCCCATGGCATGACTCTAAAGCCCTCCCTTTAGACCAGTGATTTTCAAGGGCCTTTTCTTAAATCTCTATTCTATTATGAAAACATTAAAATATACAGAGAAGTAGGACTCGTAGCACAAAGAACACCTATGTATCCTCACCTAGGGTCTACAATTGTCAATATTTTGTCACATTTCCTCTACTTACATATTGTTTAGCTCAATCATTTAAAAATAAAGACACAGGACATTTTACCACTAATAGTTCATTTTACCACTTGCAGTTCTGTACCCCACCCCCGCAAAATTCTCCTTCAAAGGATAACACCTTCATCAAAAGTAACAAAAAATGAACAATAATTCCTGCTTGTTTTCTCCACTTCATCCATATTCAAATTCCCCAATTTGTTGCCAACATGTCTATCATGGCTTTGAACAAAGCCAAATCAAATCAAGGTGACACATTGCATTTTGGGCTCTTTTAATCTAAAAAAAAGATACCTCAACTTCTTTTTTTCAATGAATTGCCTGTCAAAGAGACCAAGATAATTGTGTTTTAGAATGCCAAAGACCTCTTTAAATACTGTTTGTCTTCATGTTGGTAATCTCAAATGCTTGCTACCAAGTACGGGCCATTTATTGAAAAATTACTAATTTTTCTTGTCTATTAATCAAATCCCTATGTAACTACCAATAAGAACTTCTGATAAGCATGAGATAACACTCTGACCATATCAGGTTGATAGAATCACAGGGATAAACTCGGAATTGTGATACTTTATAATTGTGTAACTTTGGCCGAGTTACTTAACCCCTGCGAATCTTGGTCTCCTGTGTTCTATAATGAAGATAAAAGTATCTGTCTCAATAATAAGAGCAGCATGTACACTAAAATTGGAAGGATACAGAGAAGATTAGCATGGCCCCTGCACAAGAGTGACATGCAAATTTGCGAAGCGTTCCATATTTTTTAAGCTAAGCTCATATGTGTATTTATTAGATATTGCAAAATATCCCTGTATGAGAGTTTTCTAATTTATATTATCACCAGAAATGTATGCAAGTGCCTGTTTCCCTCAGCTTCGACAACAGTGGTAGTAGTTTTTATTTTTAAATCAATTTTAGAGAAATTATGTAATTTCTCTGTGTAATTGAAATTTGTATTTCTCAAATTATGAGATCAGACGTGTTTGCAATATGTTTAAGGGTCATTTTTATATATTTTTTTGGTAAATTGTTCAGCTTTTAAACTTATTTTACTATCATGACCCATTAATTTTTTTTAATTAATTAATTTATTTTTATTTATTTTTGGCTGCATTGGATCTTTGTTGAGTATGTGGGCTTCTCATTGGGGTGGCTTATCTTGTTGCGGAGCATGGGCTCTAGGCGCACGGGCTTCGTTGTGGCGCACAGGCTCTAGAGCGCAGGCTCAGTAGTTGTGGCGCACGGGCTTAGTTGCTCTGCAGCACTTGGGATCTTCCCGGACCAGGGATTGAACCCGTGTCCCCTGCATTGCAGGCAGGTTCTTAACCAATGCACCACAAGGGAAGTCCATGACCCATTAATTTTTAAAGAATAAAATATTTAATTAGCCAAATGGCACAAAAGAAAAAATCCTGCAAGGATTGATGCAATAGCACTCATGGTTTCCATTTAGAGTCTCTGACCGCAGGAGCAAACAAATTTTCATTTAACATTTGGAAAGCTGACTTTTTAAACTAACATTTATCAAACTCTTACTGTGTGCTCATAAATGATCAGCTGAGCACTTATTGTGTCCCCTACTACATGCTGGACACTGTGAATTCACATTTCATCTTTACAGCAACCCTACAAAATAGGTAGAGTTATTATCCCCATTATATGAATGAGGAAATTGAACTCACAAATGTTAATAAGTTTGCCAAGTTCACACCAAGCTGGGAATTGAACTGAGGTCTTTCTGAGCATGTAGTTGGAGCTCTTTCCACTACCCTACTCTGCCTCTTTGATTGTAAGCAGTGCCCAGTTCTTATTCAACACAGTATATCTAATATTTCCTTGCAATCAATCACATCAACCTTGTTAGAGTTAAGTTCAAAGTAGCAATTCCTCTGTGGAATCTTCTACCTTCTGAGGGATAAAAATGGCTCCAAGCCAAGCCAAGCCAAGCCTCATCTTGGGTTTTCCCAGGGTAGGGAATGCCATGTGCTTGCTCCAGGCAGAGACCTCTGTTCTCTCAGCCTGTTGTTGGCGTGTGTCATGTGCTTGGAATGGGAAGCAGGCCCTGGCATGAAACTCGCCCACAAGGATAGACAAGGCTTGGGCGGTGGATGGTAGAGGGTAGGAAGGCAGACTAGACCCAAGAGTGTGGCAAAGTCAGTGAACGAGTCTTACAGCAGTCAGCCCTGGTGTTCTAGTCCGCAGCTGGAGCCCAAAGTGGAGCACAGCAGCCGTGGGGAGGGAGGCGGAGGAGTGTGTGTGGAGGGGAAAGGAGGCACTTGAAAATGTCAAGGGCAGGAGTTCATCATCTTGGAAGTCTGGTTACCTATGGCAAAGCCCCATAGTGGAACAAGGTTTGAAGGGCTGCCCATAGAAGGGAGTCTGGCTAGAGCAAACCTAGAAAGCCCAGGGATTCCCAGGAGGAACATATCATGATCTATGGGGGAGGAGTGCAGTTAGAAAGTGCATGCAATATTTCAATATTTTGCATATACACATATTTAAAATAAAATATTCTTATTGTGTTAAAATAGAACATAATGAAAGTAAATCTGAACAAAGTCTTTTTAGCTGGTGAGGATATTCAGAAACTTAGACTCTAGCCAAAAACTATTAGTTAACTTTTGCATATTAGTGACTTTCGAGGAGGTTGTGAAATTTTTATGCTAAAAGAGAGGGCATCAGTTTCAATATTGAGAAACCTTTGGAAAGTAGAAGAGAAATAAGGAGTCCAGTTCTGGGGGCAGGCTTTGTTGTCCCCAACGGCAATGAGTTAGCCTAGGGCTTCCCTGCATTTGCTTTATTTAATTAATTTATTTATTTTTTTATTCTACCTACTTTTTGGTGCAGTGATAATTTCTTCTTACACCCATTCCAAAGTGGAATTAAAGGAATATGTGTGTATGGCCAAATAATCTTACTAATAATCAGACCTGATCTTTAAAATCTTGTTATTGTAATTAAACCTCTTGGTCTAGGATCCAGGGGGAATTGACAATGCTGTTCTTTGATGCCCTTTGTGAAGTTCCTGGAAGGGAGTTATTCTTTTAATATGCATATTAAAATTTATTCTCTAACTTGTGTTCTCTAACTTGGCTGAGAACCAAACAAAAGAAAATAAGCTTGCTTCTATTTTAGCAGAGACATTTGAGTTACAAGAAATGTAAAAATCATTTTTCTCACTAGGAAAAGAAAGACGATTTTCTCCACTCAGTGGACTATTAAATTTTAGAATCTTATTCCCTGAAGAGGTTTAAGAATCTTGTAGATGGGCTAGATCTGTGCAGTCCATGAGTTCAGTGGGGACCAGATGATCTTTGGTAACAGGGAACAGTTGGGGTCACTCTTTCAGTCTTTGGGTTCCACACTGAAATGAAGATTCACCAGCACTATTTCTAGATTATTTAAAACTAACAATACATAAATTATTATAATATATAAATATAAAAACTCCTATAAAGGTAAATGTGCAACATTTTGAGCATTTTATATTATATTAAGACTTTATTGCTTAAAGGACTTTAAATAAGGTAAAATGAGATTTTTTTCCTTAAATTGAAAGAAAAAGGAAAAAGTGAGAAAGGAGTGAGGAAATGGAGGTAGAAAAGACCCAGCAATCCCACTACTGGGAATATACCCTGAGAAAACCATAATTCAAAAAGAGTCATGTACCACAATGTTCATTGCAGCTCTATTTACAATAGCTAGGACATGGAAGCAACCTAAGTGTCCATCAACAGATGAATAGATAAAGAAGATGTGGCACATATATACAATGGAATATTACTCAGCCATAAAAATGAACGGAATTGAGTTGTTTTGTAGTGAGGTGGATGGACCTAGAGTCTGTCATACAGAGTGAAGTAAGTCAGAAAGAGAAAAACAAATACAGTATGCTAATACATATATATGGAATCTTAAAAAAGAAAAAATGGTTCTGAAGAACCTAGGGGCAGGACAGGAATAAAGACGCAGACGTAGAGAATAGACTTGAGGACACGGGTAGGGGGAAGGGTAAGCTGGGACAAAGTGAGAGAGTGGCATGGACATATATACACTACCAAATGTAAAATAGATAGCTAGTGGGAAGCAGCTGCATAGCACAGGGAGATCAGCTCTGTGCTTTGTGTCCACTTAGAGGGGTGGGATAGGGAGGGTGGGAGGGAGACACAAGAGAGAGGGGATATAGGGATATATGTATACATATAGCTGATTCACTTTGTTATACAGCAGAAACTAACACAACAAAGTAAAGCAATTATACTTCAATAAAGATGTTAAAAAAAAGAAGTGAGGGGTTCTCTGCTTATATAGCTGCACAAAGGACAGGAGCAATTTTTCCATTGATTTAAAACATTTCTTTTTGATTTTGTTCATTCTAGCAGTCATTACCGATTATGAAGATAACCCAAATGAATGAATCTGTAACCAGTTCATAGATATGGTCATTTAAAAATTTTTAAATCCAATTTATTTAAGCTGAAATAAAATTCACCTATTTTTTCTACTCCTCATCACCCCTTGCCTCTTTTAGCCATCAATCTGTTCTCTGTATCTATGAGTTTGAGTTTTGTTTTGTTTTGTTTTTTCAGATTCCACTTAAAAAAATGAGATCATATGGTATTTGTCTTTGTCTGATTTATTTCACATAGCATAATTGCCTTGTGGTCCATCCATGTTGTTGGCAAGATTTCATTCTTTTCATGGCCGAATAATATTTGTGTGTGTGTGTGTATGTAATTTCTTTATCCATTCATCCATTGGTGGACACTTAGGTTGTTTCCATATCTTGGCTATTGTAAATAATGCTGCAATGAACATGGCTGTGCAGATATATTTTCAAGTTGGTGTTTTTATTTTCTTCAGATCAATATCCAAAAGTAGAATTACTGGATCTTATGGTAGTTCTATTTTCAGTTTTTTGAGGAAACTCCATACTGTTTTTCATAGTGTTTGCACCAATTTACATTTCTACTAAGAGTGCACAAGAGTTTCCTTTTCTTCACATCCTTGCCAACACTTGTTATTTCTTGTTTTTTTGACAGTAGCCATTCTGACAGGTGTGAGGTTTATCACATTGTGGTTTTGATTTGCATTTCCCTGGTGATTAATGATGTTGAACATCTTTTCATCTACCTGTTAGTCATCTGTATGTCTTCTTAGGAAAAATGTCTTCTCAGACACAGATTTTTAATTGGGTTGTTGGGATTTTTTTTTTTTTTTTGAGTTGTATGAGTTTTGTTTTGTTTTGTTTTTTTTAACATATTTTGGGTATTAGCTCCTTATTGAATATATGATTTGCAATTATTTCTCCTATTCAGTAGGTTGCCTTTCCGTTTTGATTATGGTTTCCTTTGCTGTGCAGAAGCTTTTTAGTTTGATGTAATCCCACTTGTTTAATTTGCTTTTGTTACTTTTGCTTTTGGTATCAGATTCAAAAAATCATCACCAAGCCAGGTGTCAAGGAGCTCACTGCCTATGTTTTCTTCCAGGAGTTTTATGGTTTCAGGCCTTACGTTCAAATCTTAGTTAATGTTTGGTATGGTGTAAGATAGTGGTCCAAGTGTCATTCTTTTGCATGTGGCTGCCCAGTTTTCTCAGTACCAATTCTTGAAGAGGCTGTCCTTTTCCCATTGTATATTCTTGGCTCCTTTGTTGTAAATTAATTGACCATGTATGCGTGGATTTTTTTCTGGGCTCTCTGTTCTGTTCCATTGACCTGTGTCATTTACTTTAATTTAATTAAATGAACATTCTGTGAAAACCTACTGAGCAATAGGCATCGTGTTGGGTGCTGTAGATCCAACAGTGAAGTTTTCTGCTCCTGAGAAGTTTGTGATCTAATTGGGCAGTAGAGGTAGGTTGATAGATAATCACAATGAAACGTTAGAAGTGCTGTGATAGAGGTATGCACAGGGTAGTAGGAGGGGTGGGGAAGGGAAGAAAGAGTTTCCTAGGAGAATTGTCCATAAGCTAATTTTAAAGAGCACTCGATATTGGATCTAGTGCAAAAGGACAGCCTCTAAGGGGGTGAGGAACAATAGTGGATATATGCTTGGGCTCTGTACTCACGCTGGCTGAGTTTCCTCATCTGTAACACCAAGATAGTAATATACCTTATAGGGTTACCATACATTTAAAGGAAGTAATTATGTACAGCACCTTAGCACCTAGCTCTCAGTAAACATAAATTATTAATTCACTTTAAATGCAGTATTACCTGATGGATCTGAAATTGTGTTTGGAGGGCTCTTATTTTAGGGTTAATTATGTGCTTAGAAGTTTTTTTTTTTTCCTTGTAGAATATTACACAAGAGTCAACAGGGGTGATGTATTAAGGAATTGATAAATTAATTAGAAATGTGGCAGTGTTGGGTTTTTTTTTTGGCTGCTTTGGGTCTTTGTTGCTGCGCGTGGGCTTTCTCTAGTTGCATAAGCGGAGGCTACTCTTTGTTGCGGTCCACGGGCTTCTCATTGCGGTGGCTTCTCTTGTTGCAGAGCACGGGCTCTAGGGCGTGTAGGCTTCAGTAGTTGTGGCACACAGGCTCAGTAGTTGTGGTGCATGGGCTTAGTTGCTCCACAGCATGTGGGATCTTCCCAAACCAGGGATCGAACTCGTGTCCCCTGCGTTGGTAGGCAGATTCCTAACCACTGCACCACCAGGGAAGTCCCACAGTGTTGGTTTTAAAAGGAGTTAATAATGTTTAACAAGAAGGTACCTCAGCCCAATCCAACATTTGCTCTCATTCATTCATTCAGTACTTGAGTTCCTATTGTGTACTCTATGGAAGGCTTACAAAAAGCTTCCAACATAATACTTTTCTGTAGAAACTCACAGTCCAATGAGAAAGACAACATGGAAACAAAGCATTAAAACACCATATGATAAGTGTGATCATAAAGTCATGTGCAAAATACTGGTTATGACATTATTTGGATTATTTGGCTGTGTAGTACTTAACTGAATAAGCTGGAGAAAAGCATTGTCAGAACTGGGTCTGAGAAAGAACAAACAATGGCAGCTGAGTGGAAGGAGGAAACACCAGTTGGAAAGAGATCAGTTAGAGGCTTTTGCAATAATCCGGCAAGGTTGGTAAACCTTGGTAGTTTCTAACTGAATATATGGTCTGGCCCTAGGAAGAGAGATCTGGACTGGGGGGTCATGTCTAGGAGTCATCACTCTAAAGATGGTATTTGAAGCTACAGGTACCAATGAGATAATTCAAGGACATGGTGTTGTGGTGTAGTGTGAAAAGAGAGGGATTCCAAGCGGGCAGGCCTGGAGAATGTTAATAAAGGACAAGAAAGAGAAAGAAGAAAGTTAAATTGAGAAGAAACTGGGAGTAGGTGTCCCAGAAACCAAGGGCAGAAAATTTTAGCAAACAGAAGGTTATCAATGGTTGCAAATGCCACAGGGAAGTCAAGCAGGAAAGGAATGAAAAGAAGTCACCAGATTCCATAATTAAGGTATTGGGGATAACCTTAGTTCATGTATTACTTGTTCAACTGGATTGCAGTGAGTCAAAGAAAACAGGAGTTTGGTGATGAGGATGAGAGTTACAAAACACTCTACTGCTTTGTTTCTATGAGTTGCTCTGAAGATAAGAAATTTTGTAAAATATTGTTATGGTTTAGGGATCTCACTGATAGCATTTTTCAAAATGCATCTCTTAGTGTTATCTGAACCCTCTGGGCTCACTCCAGGAAGGCTCTCCTCCCTGCCCTCAGCGCACCCACACCAGAAGCTCAGGACTGCAAAGAGAAATGAAGAGGAACCTGCTCTCCAGCTCAGGGCCCTCCTCAAGCATCCGGCCCTCTGCCTGCTTCCAGTCCTCTTCACTGGAGATGATGTCATCTCCCCTCCTCGCTGACCCATCTGCCTTCCCAACTTTGCTCCCACCTCTAGTATCTCTGAACCTCAGACTGTTTGCTCTGGGCCTGGTAACTGGACCTCCTCAGCGCTGCAAACTCAGGCCTGAGCCCCGAGAACACCCCTGGCAGTGCCAATAGTGGCCCATCCCCTATTTATTCATTGCAGATATATTTGTTAAGCCCCTGGTAGGAGTCAGGTACTATGCTAGGTACTGGAAGACATTGCTGAAGAAGGAAGGCAAAGTTCCTGCCCTTAGTGAAATTTACATTTAGTAGGGGAGATAAAGAATAAAGAAATGTTGGGCAAGGGCCCTCCGGGCCCCCTCCCTTCCAGGGAAAGAACTTGGACCTACACATATTGAACTGTAGTTACACTTTGTAAACTCTTGGAGCCACTCTCCTAGCTATGCTTGGGCCTTTGACATCTATCCTAAAGTACAAGGTCTCACTAGTATCATATCTCTTCCCCAAGCATTTAGTCTCCCAGTCAATAGTTATAATAATGGTACTGTATCAGTCAAGTCAGATTCTTATTCTTTTCTGACTGACTGTAGAAAATGAAGTACTATTTTCATTTGTTCCTGCATCCCTTTTCAGTGGCTTTCTCCCCTGCTGTGGCACCCTCATTCCGCATACCATCTCACATTCCATTTACAAAGTGCTAGACTTTCTAATTAATCACTGTATGTTACCCTATCTAAGATGCCATCAATGAAAAGATGCACCATTATTTTATATACCAATAAAGAAGGGACTTCCCTGGTGGTCCAGTGGTTAAGAATCTGCCTTCCAATGCAGGGGATGTGGGTTCCATCCCTGGTCGGGAAACTAAGATCCCACGTGCCATGGGGCAACTAAGCCCGTGTGCCGCAACTACTGAGTCCGTGTGACGCAACTAAGACGCAACACAGCCAAATAAATACATAATTTTTTTTTTTAATGCACAAGATGAAGAATCTAATGGGAGACCCCTACATAAAGCTGAGACACCAAAGGGCCACACTTTCCATACAGAAGTAAACAAGAAGTAAACTCACCACACAGAGAGAGAGCAAAATATCTTGCGTGCCTCGGTCTCGGCACCAATGGAGACAGGGTGAATAACATCTCATCTGAGAAATGAAACTACAAGCTGGCACTCATACAAGTGGTCTAAGTTCACACTGCTAGTGTGGCCCAAATAGTCTCAACCTCAGAATTTAATTTGTAGTCGTGTCACAGTGACCAGCAGAAGAAAAAGTAAATCCTCACAACCAAGGTTCTCAATGCCCATATGATGGTCCACCAACTCTAGCAGTAATCAAAATCAGTACATTCTACTGAAACCAAAGGACACTGAGCATCTGGTAGACTTCCTTGTGTAAGGATTTGGACTATAGTCTCTTTCCTGTGAGTTTAAATTATGAAGGTAATATTTCATCTATTGTGACCACTCCAAAATTACAGATGGAGAAACCAAGGTTTATATATAACCGTGGCACTGGGGCACTCATTTAGTGCTCCCCAAAGCTACTTCTTTTTCTCTGAAAGATCATAACTTGTCCATGTCTGGAATCTTAGGCTCTTCCTGGAATGAGGGGGGGCTAGATGGTAGCTTTTAATAAGTATCATGTTGGCATTTACAGACATGAACATAAGTTGCTGGAGCCATGAGTCGTAATGTTGACAGAACCTCACTAGAGACTAATTCTGGGCTCCACATCTGGAAGTTACAGATGCTGGTAAAGGTTTTGAGAGGAAACATAAAAACTGTTGTAAAACAGGAACTAGGTAGGAAGGGTAAAATTCTGGGCTTTTTTTTTTTTTAACCAGAAGGAATTCCAGAGACCATCTAGTGCAGTTCCTCAGGCCATCTGGCAAGGCTGCTATGTAGATCAGATTTTTGCATGGCTCAACCTTTTTCATAAACTCTGTTTAAATGCCACCTTTTCAGAGAAAACCCCTTTGATTATCTCATCTATAATAGCCTACCTACAATCCAGGACGCTTAATACTTTATTCTGCCTTTTTTAATCACGGCAGTTATCACTATCTGATACTGTCTGAAATGATTAGTTAATTGTTAACTTGCTTTTTTTCTCTCTTCTCCCACTAGAATGTAGAAACCTGGTTCAACCAACTCCGTAAACCCAGAGCCAGAACAATACCCCTAAAATAGAAACTCAGAAATATTTGTTGAATCACTGAACAGTGAATGAATCAATGAAGAAAATAAGGACAGAAGCTGTGATTACTTTAGTCAGACAGATAAAATTCCATATCAGGTTTAGACTAGGTTTTAAGTGATTCATTTTCTATGAGGAACTAGCTATAATGTTTCTGTATCACAGCTCTTAGCATAGTGCCTGCCACATACAAGGCTCTCAGGAAATATTTGCTGGATACAAGAATGTGTATCGTATACCCCTTAATGGTGAGCTGCTATAATTACCAGGAAGAGTAATCAGGGAACAACATATAATCTTATTAACCAAAAAAAATATTGGGAAATACAAATAGATTTTATATGACATGAAGATTGAAAGAGATGAAAGATTTAAAGATTTAAAGTAACATTTTTAGAATAAGAAGTGGAAAATCATTAAGACTGAGAATGGAATGCAGGGGACTTTTAAGGAAGAAGGAGAAATTCAAGATGTCATGATTGTCCATGTTCCTCTCATCTCCTTTGTTAAGTAACCCGGGGAGGTTATAAAATCTTCTTCCAGGAGGGCTTTAAAAATAAGAGCACTTTCTCCTTGACTGGAGTGCCCCCAGAATGAGGGATAAACCAAGCAGCCTTTCCAACATCTTCCAGCCTCATATACTCTGAATTTGGACACTGAGAAACTACTCATTTGTAATCCAGCAAACACTTACAAAGTGCCTCTAAGTGCCAGAGAAGAGTCAGGATCCTTTGGCTGCAAGTGACAGAAACTCAATTCATACAATTTAAAGAAAAAAAAAAAAAAGGACGTACGCTTGAAGGATACTGGATTTTCTCCCAGAGCCATAAACCCACGAAAAGGGCAGGGATGTAGCAGACCCTAGGAACCATTGCAGCCAGGAACTTAATATGGTGTGGATTCTTTCTCTACCTTTTCCCTTCTTCCTGGTGTTAGCTTTTTCCTTCCCCTGCTGCAGACTGCCTGTTTCCCAGTGGCGGAAAACCTGACAACAGGCATCTTTTAAGATTTATGCCTTATAGCTTTTGGCCACTGTGGTTCCAAGCTGAAAAATCTAAAAGAAGGCACATAGCCCAACTTGAAAACGCACCCTATCAAATCAAGCAATCAATTATGACCATTGCAATGGGATTAGATTAGAAGTCCATAAAGATAAAGTGGTGGGGAGAGAGAGACAGTTTCTAAAGGAAGTGGGTGGGGCTGAGCAGGCAATACCACATACACTCATTATGATCTGGCACCGTGCTGGACACTGGTTAAAGGTGACTGAGGCTTTATACCCGTAAAACCAAGGTGTCATCAACTACTGAATCACACAAAAATGCTGGCAACGATATCACCGGGAAGTCTGACGCGGTGCTGTGTTTGGGAGCAGCTGAGTCTGGTATCTCTCTCTGAGAAGGCAGCCTCCAATTTCTTTGTAAAAGGTGCATCCTTGTGTCTCCAGCTCAGAAGTTTGACCTGTCCCTTGGAGCTAGTGATGACCGTGGAGGTACAGGTGATGGTTAAGGAACTGGTTTGTCAACACTTGGGAACCTGCAAAAGAGGTCACTATGACACTCTTGGGGGTGAGCATGATGATCAAGTAGAGTAGATGGAGAGAAAGAGAGAGAGAAAACAGGAGAAGAGTGTTGTTAATGGGGTTAATGTCAAATTAACCCCAAACCTCACTTCCTCATAGCTCTGCAAAATCTTCCTCCATTGAGGAATGAGAAAGTTAGGCTCTCCTGGAAAATATTAAGAGGGTAAAGCTTTCTGATCTGGGAATCTCTGATCACAGACTGTCCCTTCTACTCTGTGGCTGTGTCTCCTCAGCTCCTCCCCCCTCCCACTCCCCCCCCTGCCCCCCCAGCAGTGCCTAGTTGGAAAGGGGGTATGGGACTGAATGAGCTATTTATGTCCTAGCTTTGTTTCCATGACAACTGATCCTCAAGCATTGCATTTAGGCCCTTATAAGTCACACCTTCCCAAGGAGGACACTGTAGGTTTGCGGAAGGGATGGAGTTGGCTTCTGGTCACATAGCTGGGCTTTTCAGAGATTCTCCAAAGGGCTGATGTATCTTTTAGAAATATTTCTGTTTTCAATGCTTAAAGTAATAGTAATTCTTTCCTAAATGACTTGAAATCAAAATTCTTCACTTTTCCCTTTAGACAATGGCCGCAGCCCACTAACTCCCAAATAGGCCTATAAGAACAGCACGGGCTAGAGGATGCCTGCTCATTTGTCAGTCAAATGGGAAAGTAGGAGGAAGTAATGCATTGGTGACAATTGACTCAGCCAGTCAGCCCAAGTCAGGAAGCACCTCTCTTTTCCCTGAACTAGAGTGACTGTCCAGAACTGGAGCATTTCAGGGGAAGAAGTGTGTTAAGATTTCTTGCAAGTTAAGAGACACATGTGGCAAGCATCACAGAGGAGATGGAGGTGTTCAGGGAGATGAAGCTGATAAATATCCGTATTGTAAGAATTTCAGTGACTAACTCTGAGTTCCTCCTTTAGGCTTGAAGGAAGAAACCATGACTTAACCATTTCCCTGTATCTAGCCAGCATGGTGCCTGGTTCTGAGCCGGTACTCAGTAAGTTTTGGTTGATGGATTGATTAAAAGTAACATTTGATATTTGCAAGCATATCTCAGGAACTATGCAGAATCTGGGGCTTCCTAAAAGCACCAAACTTGCTCTCTAGAAGTGAAAGTCATCCTTTTTAAATTTTTAAATTATCACTCATTTAACTCTGATTGATTTTTCTTAATCGTGCTCCATGTTAACTAGGAATTTGATTCCCAAAAACTGGTTCCGAGTGAAATAGAGGAAATTAATTTTCTCTCTCATAATCCTCTAAAGGAGGAGCAACTCATTCTGAGATCCAGAAACTGAGCTGAGGATAAGAATGCCTGTGGATTCCCAGCAAAACTCAAGATTGAAATAAAGTGAAATGCCTTGCGGAGTTATCTTCACTGAGGGACCACGAAACCACCACAGAAACGTAGAAACAGAGTCTAGTCAGCATGGAATTCTCTTTGGTTTCCTTTCAATTTGTAACCCCCCTAGACCTTAGATAATTGAAATCTGGAGTTTTTCACAGTTAGACCTCTTCTTTGTGCATGAGAATTGCTGAAGTAAACTGACTTAAAATTGAAAAACAACAAGGAAAAGATAAGCAATGAGAATTGACATTTGTTAATGAAGAACAACCACGTAAGATGTTTATATTTTAGTGGCTGAGAGCAGGGCCGCTGGTGGCAGCCTGTCTGGGTCTGTGTCCTGACACTACACTTTCTTGCTGCCATGTGGCTTTGGGCAAGACTGTTGTGAGACTGAAATGTATTATATCAAGAAAAGTGCTCAAAATATGCCTGGCACATAATAAGTGCTCAATAAATATCAACGAATCTTACCATTTTGATATTATTTTTAAATGCTTTCTAAGCCACAATTTTAATAAGGCTATTCTCCTGCTTAAAATACTTCAATGGTTTCTTGTTTTCCCCCTAAACTGCAAGTTCTTGAGCATGGCCAACAGATTATTCCAGGGCTGGCCTCTACCTTCTCATCCCCTGCCTCTCCTCTCTGATCAAATCCTAAGCTCTGTTCTTAGGATTCGAGTTCTTTGAGGTGTCTTGTCCTCTTATGTCTCTACACATGTTCTCTTTCTTCTGCTTGAAACACCGTCTCCCTACTGCTCACCTGGCTAATAGCTATTTGTCCTTAAACTAGCCTAGATATCTCCTCTTCCAGGAAGCTCCCTCTAACATAACTAGTTTGGCTTAAGGACCCCTCCCACAAGCTCTTCCATCCCCTTGTTCTACTGCTTTGCATTCCCTAACATACTCTGCTCACATCTTTCCTTCTCTTTCTCTCCCATGTGCTCCTTTGTGGAAAGAAACGACATCTTGTTGTCCAGTGTATCCTCAGCATGTATCACAGAGCAGGTGTTCCAAAAAATGCTTGGTCTCTTAAGAATAGAGGAGGCTTACAAATGAAATCTTCTAGAAAAATCAGCAAGGGTAAAGAACTGAAGCCCACAAGAAAGAGAAATAGAGAAAATCTGTAATTCCCTCACATCTCAACCCACTCCTTCACCCTCACATTTGCAGGCCTGGGATTTGCTCCTTTACTGTCTTCCGTTCTCAAGTTGCCCTGAAGAGAATGCCAGGAGTTACATTCTCATGACCCATGCCTTTGAGGGCTACCTGATCCTGCTTTATTTCCTGTTGTGCAACCACAACAGGCTGTGCACGGGAATTAGGGGGGTTACAAATTGAAAGGAAAGCACAGAGAATTCCATGCTGACTGCACTCTGTTTCTACCTTTCTGTGGTGGTTTCGTGGTCCCTCAGTGAAGATAACTCCGCAAGGCATTTCACTTTATTTTCTTGATCCTCAATGGAAAATCCGAGCAGCCACGGTTTCAGATCCTTCTAAGCTGATTATGGTTCTTAGAAGTAAGGGAACCAAGGCTTTCCATAATCTAGACAATGCAGAGCTTGTCTTTTGGACTACCAGCACTGGATAAATACTAATCAACTGCTTTTCCCTTTTCTAAGAATCCTAGAGGGCCACAGTTAATCCTTTAAAGGCTCCTGTGGGTGGAAACACCACTCTGTTACACATTGATTAGGCAAGTGATAGCTCAAGGTCATTCAGCAGTTAAGTGGCAGAACTAGGTGGTACTGGGGGTCATATAACGCAAGTCAGTTTCTTTTTCCCTTTGGCATTTTCAATTCTGGACACAGAGCTACAGAATTAAAACCAGAGCAGGGGGCAGGCTAATGAGAAAATTACATATTTGAACAAGATTTAAAAATAAATAAATGATCAATAGAATTTATGGAATCCCTATGAACCT
The DNA here is from genome assembly GCF_028023285.1 of Balaenoptera ricei. Classification (NCBI taxonomy): domain Eukaryota; kingdom Metazoa; phylum Chordata; class Mammalia; order Artiodactyla; family Balaenopteridae; genus Balaenoptera; species Balaenoptera ricei. The sequence continues at coordinate 134,507,748 of NC_082639.1, forward strand.
ATTCCCAGCAATCTGGAAAGCATTAGCAAAAGCAAATACCCCAAGTTATCCCAGGGAATTACCCTACTATATTCATTTCTTTGGCATGAAAAAACCCCCAAGGATCTGGAGTAAGGGTTAGAAGAGAAAGAGGAAGAAAAATATTTCTAAAGAATCAGGGGTTTGATTTTTCTGCCATTTAGTAAAGATTTTATTTTGAGAAGAATTGGTTACAAGCTTCTGAAATCTCTTTCTTGGGATATTTGATCATGGAAAGTGGAAGAGACTTCAGACTATTTCAATCTCAAGTGTGAATAGATCCAAAGCTTTTCACCTGTCTCTGAAGTAGACAGGAAAATAGTCGGGGAGCTTCTCCAAGTTAATGAAGTCTCTTCTGGCCCAGAGATCATATATCACCTATCATTATGGCTCTTATTCTAGTAATTCTAGTATAAGGTCTGTCATTTAGCAGATGTGCAACAAATTTTGCTGAAAACAATTGTGAATGCATAGCATGTTTGGTGAAGGGATAGTGGTCTCTTATTTTTAGTTCTCAAAGAAAGAAAAGCCCTGATTTATAGCATTTGCCAATTACTGTGGTATAAATACTCCCAGCCAGGCCACTTTCAAGTTACCCATGGCTTAACAACAAGCTCACAAAGTTTCTAGAAATTTAACAACTGGCTCTCGTGATGGGCAGGAGTCAATCCAGCACACCCATGCTTGTGGCAGTATATTCTTGGCTCCCCATGTATACAAAGGCAGAGCAGTACCAAATGTTTTCAGTATATTTAGCCTTCAGAAGGAAAAGGGGGTTCTAGATAAAGCCAGAGGTAGCTTGGGAACAGAAATTCTGCAGCATGATGAGGCCTCCCACGTAGAAAAGCACATCAGTCGTGTCCTGGGGGGACTGCCAAGGACCAGAATAATTTTCTGTCTTTAGCTTAGTGTGAAACATTGAAGAAGTGCATGTCAAACACGCCTCTGCATTCTGCATGCCTCTTCCTCTAAGCAAAGAACAAAAAAAAAAAACCCTCGGAATTCCCAAACCCTCTTTAATAGAGCTGAGGTTTGTGTGAACAATTAAAAAACACTAATCCAGGTCTGAGTGTACTCAAATCACAGTTACCAATGTAAGATGTCTTTGTAATGTGGGGATTAGACCAAAGAGGGTTATTTCTAATTATCGAAACCAGGAATATTTTTTGTGTGTGATTGGCAATAAGCATTCTTCATCACGATAAATAGATCATTATTTCCATTCTTTCACAGTTTACATCATTCATATAGTTTTTGTTCAAAGTTTCTCCATTTGTCATGCTGCTGAATTAACAGGGTTTCCAGCTCATGAGTGCTTAGGATGAGTGCTTGGTGACAGGTGTTTCTCAGAAACACGTGTATGTAGCCAGTATGACTTCTTTCAGCCAATTCATCCTCTCCACTCTAAGCTCTGGACAGATCTGTAGCCTGACACGGGGGTTCTGGTTATGGATCTCAGGAAAGTAGCTGGGACCAGGTCCCACATGAAGCACACGTCCCTCCTCCCCAGTTCTGCCCTGTCCGTGAGGTGGGAGCCTTGAGTAGAGCCCGGGAAGGTGAGAGCCAGGCCGGCAGGGCTCTTTCAAAACACACACTTCCCTCACCACCTAAACGGGCATTATGTGAAAGATGAGCCCCAGCCTGCTCTCCTATACACAGATTCAGTTAAACATCACTCACCGCAATCTACTTTTTACTCGTCCCTTGATCCTACTCTTGGTCTTTCTGACGTTCACTCTGCTATTGTTCTCTTCCTCCTTTCCTAAGATCATTCTTTGGAATTACCCTGTGTGCTTGGGTTGGCTCCACTCGGTTTAGCCTAAGAGATAACACAGAATCTGAGAAGTCAAGTGGTCTGGGTTTGTGCCTTGACCCCTTCACTTGCTGGCGGTGTGACCTTGGGAAAGTGACTTGACCTCTTTAAGCCTCAGCTTCCCCATACGCAAAACCAGGTCACTACAAGTCCCTATTTTATGAGTGTCGTGAGGTGAAAATGAGGACATACGTGCCAAATTCCCATCAAATATCTCGGTGGTAGACACTTAAATAGGTTAGCTCTCGTGAACATTACTTCCGTCCTTGTTATTATTGTTGTCATCAGTAGAAGTGATGTTTCCATGGCACAACGCTGCCCCAAGTGCCTTGTGGGAGGCCCACACTGCAGCCCCAGAGGTTCCCATGGCCAAGGTCCCCGAGCAAAGTCTTTTTTATTTATTTATTTATTTATTGGCTTCATTGGGTCTTCGTAGCTGTGCGCGGGCTTTCTCTAGTTGCGGCCAGCGGGGGCTACTCTTTGTTGCGGTGCGCGGGCTTCTCACTGTGGTGGCTTCTCTTGTTGCGGAGCACAGGCTCTAGGCGTGCGGGCTCAGTAGCTGTGGCTCGCGGGCTCTAGAGCTCAGGCTCAGTAGTTGTGGGGCACGGGCTTAGCTGCTCCGCAGCATGTGGGATCTTCCCGGACCAGGGCTCGAACCCGTGTCCCCTGCATTGGCAGACGGATTCTTAACCACTGCGCCACCAGGGAAGTCCCCTGAGAGAAGTCTTGATAAACGCTTACTGTGGAGAGATGCTTGTGAAAGTGATGCCTACCTCCAAGCACAGAGCCGGGTGATAATCTGTCCCTTGACATGCCCTGCAAGTTTGTCTTGGATAAGAAAATCCTTAATGACTTTTTGATTTTACTTGCCATGTGCTTTGTTATTGCTGACACAAAATTACGTCTAGAAAACATACATCTTTTCAAAAATTTAATTTGATAAACACTGACTTCTTAACCTTTAAAATGAATAATGACCAGTGTAACAATGTCAGCAATGAAATGGTTTTATTGTTTGTTCCCCCTCTAAGAAGCTGAACCAGGGATGCGTAAGATGGCCTCTTATACCTCCTGTAATTAAAGATCAGTCTGGAGTCCTGCTTGAAAGCCCCACCTTTTTTCACTTCCCTCCATTTATTCTGGGGAAATAGCCAAGCTCCTGAAATAGGACAGATGCTGCCTGGATTTGTCAGGTCTGGAAGCCCTTGAAACTGCAGTTGAACTCATCTGTCAGGATCAGCGGTTTGAGCTTACCTTCAAGGTCAAAAGTACCTTTGAATTTTCCAAGATACATGAAAAGAGATTCCATATATGCAGTCATGTGCCACCCTATATGTCAGGGAATGAAACCATGCCTTCTAGATACTCCAACAACAGACTTTACAAGAGTCTGAGAAACCTGGAGAAGGCAGGAGATGGCCGGGAATAAAGGCCAAGAGGAGCACTTGGGCTTTTCCAATGGGCAGGAAAGGTCACTGCCCAGGGTCGGCAGTGTTAGGACTCCCAGCGTTTCCTGACAGCACCATGACCATTGCATTCCACTCTACCCGAAGCCTGTCTCCACCCTCCCCCCCAAACCCCTTCCTCTAATTCTTGGCCTCCTCCCCACCAGCCTGCAGTCCTGTTCCAATCTTCAGTTTCAAAATGGTGGTGGTGGGGGGAGCTACATTTGACAAAAAGGTTCCTACAAGCTTTGCACAGGGGTCTATATTCCATTTCCCTCAGAGAGTTCTTTTATCACATATTGGAACCTGCCTGTTGCCGTAAGGGGGGCTCAGAGCCCATCCAATACTTCCACTGTCAAGTCGCAAGTCCTCAGCCCTGTCCTTGAGCAGTGAATTTGTATTTTACAAATTCAAATTCAATTTTCTGAAGAACCTTATGTATTATGACCAGCAAATCTAAGAGACGGAAGGTCGTCAGAGGTCATCTTGCCCAATGCCAGAAACTACAGCCCATTTACAGTGTTCCTCACAGAGTTGTCTGGCCTTTGATTAAACACCAGATGACAGAGGTTGCCTCTTGAGAAGAAAAAGGAATGTCTGAGAAACAGGGGTGGGAAGGGGACTAACTTTTCATAATATATTTTTTTGTTCCTTTAAAATTTCGTCCTGTTGCATTGGTTGCCTATTCAAAAAAAGTAAGCTAGGTATTTTGAAAATACCTTTAGTGTGAGGAAACTCATTACACCACAAAGCAGATAGATCATTCCATTTCAGATGGTTGGAATTGGCAGACAGTTGTTTCTCCTGCTGAGCTGAAATTACTCTTTGTGTGGCTTCTACTTTTCTACCCATCCCTCATAGTGAGTCGTACAGAACCCGCCAACCCCTCTTTCGCATCAAAAATAAAAAAGTCAAATATATGAAGACAATCATTCTACTTTCTTTTAGTCATTTCTTCTTGAAGGACAGAAAGGTCACCCACTTTGCTACATCAGATCTCTCAGCTAGAAGGACTGGAGGAAAAGAAAACTAATTTTAGTATTTATGGGAAAAAAAAAGAAATTGGTCCAGGGATGAGTTTCCCTCATGCTGTCTTGTTGAATCTGCCTCCACTGCTCACTGAAGGGTAAGGATTGGTAGAGCCAAATTTTACTCCACAATAAAGAGGTAGCTCTGGCTTTACCTTTGCAGCCTGAGGGGAGGGAAAGAGAGGCTCCCTTTGACAGTGGACATTTCCTAGCAGCCTCAGAAAAGTTTCATGAGCTTCTGTAATAGATTGCAAAGCATTTGGGGGCAGGGGAATGCCCGTTTCCACAACACAGAAGTTTTGCACAGGATTTCATCCAGAAGTTTATAAAGCCAATACAATCAGGGGACTAAATTTAAGGGCACTGTTCTTGGATTGGAAAGACAATGGATAGACCTGGAGCTTTGTACCCAATGCCTTTCTTGATTTTTATTATCATTTCAACAAGTATTGTCTCTCCTCCCCACTCCATCCCAAGTCCCCAGAACTGTGCTAAAATACAAAGGAAGCACCAGGATATGTACCCTGCCCTCCAAGAGCATATATTCGTCCTGAGAAGGCTATATGCACACAAAAGTAATGAAGTAAGAATACAAGACCGATTAGACTTGGCCAGAGAGGAACTAGTCACTGGGGCAGCATTCAGCCCATGGAGTCTTTCTGTAGGAAAGGAACCCCTCACAGATTATATGCCTTCCCAGACCTGAATACTGTTCTCATTTCCTCTCTCCTACAGAAAAAGGACCCTACTCACCTATTAGGAAATGACCTTCGAGGTATCTGTCCAGTTGCAAAAGAGGTACGCCCCCCACCTACCCAAATACCTTTTCATCCTGGTTTCCCTTATGGCCAAGGGTACACATTGGGGACCTCCTGACTGGAGTAGAAGAGAAAGTCTGCAATTATGAGGTTTGAGGAGTAGGCACAGAGAGATTTGTCTGCCAGAGGGATATCTTTAAGGCTCAGATTCAGGCCAGAATAATGTTCACCCCTGTGAGATGGCAAATCCTATAATGTCTCCCTTAGCCCACCTGTGGCACTCCTGAGCCCCTCAACAGCACGGTAAAGCCTCTCTGGAAAGCTGGTGTTCCAGAGCCTTGGCTTACCTTATCAGCCCTGTAACCACGGGAGGAACTAGGTATCTAGAAAGGCATGAAACTGGACAGTGAGGGCTTCTGTTTAAGCCCGTGTTCTTTCGTCTCAGTGCAGGCACACGTCTCGTTCATCTGTCTGCTCTGGCCCGGTTCACACGCTGGCAACATCTCTCTTTGCCCAGCTCAGTCAATTCAGCCCGGCTTTAAGCTGGAGCAGGTCAAATGTGTTCTCACCCCAGTGTTTACCACTAACCAAGCTGAACGACTCAGCAAGTGTTTCCTGCCTTTTATTGTTCTCTTTGAGGGTAGGAATCAGGCCTTCCCCTTGAGGAGGGCCCACAGCAGGCACGGAGCCTGGCGAGGAGAGGGTGGGCATGCCCAAAACACCACTCAGTGAATATTCAGTGATTACCCCCCATCAGCCTGGTGCTGTGCTTGGCACTGGGAGATCAGGGATGAATGAGATGCTTCTGCCTTCACGTTGAGAGAGGGAAGCAGACAAGCTAGCAAGCCGCGTGCGGTACCAAGAACCGCGATGAGAACCGGGGCCGGGAGGGCACTGAGATGGGCACCGAATCCAGCCTTGGTGAGCAGAGGGGCTGGGGAAGGGAGTCTAGGAACCGTCGAGGGGAGTCAGGTCCCACCTGTTGAGTAGGCGCTAGGTGACCCAAAGACAGGGCCGGGTGTGCGCTCAGAGAGGAAGTTCAGGAGCCAGTGGAGCCACTGGGAGGTGAGAGAGAGCATAGGTGAGAACTGAATGATGAATCCTTGTATCTCAGAATAGCTTCTTATAGCTGGAAAGTTCTGAAGGTTTAATCATCCGCTTTTCACCCAGTTTAGTGATGGTGATTGATACCAATTCATATTCATATTCAGCCTAGGTTTAACAAAAGCCCTCTGTCCTGATCTGTGAAAGGACAGCTTAAAATGTGCGGAGGTCAGGAAAAGCAAAGGCCCGGTCTCTAACCCCGCCCCTCGAGCTCTGGTAGAAAAACAAAGGCCACTAGCAAGTGTCTGTCATGCTGGAATGCGCTGGCACAGCTCAGGGTTTGGGGAGCTCTTTCTCCTCTCTCTTTCTCTCCTCTTTTGGTCTGGTGAGCTTGAAAACAGTCTGCATTCTCAGAGCTGCCCCGTCAGGTCGCATACATGACTCCCTGCTTAATCAGGCGCACACACCCGACTGCTTTCCTGCACACATCCTCTTGCAGCCCTCCCCATGCCCACCTCCCCACCGCGCGTGCCCTGGGGCCCTCAGAACTGTGACCGCTCTCGCTCTCCGGAGACAGAAGGTCTGCAAGAGGGGAGCCCGATCTCCTGTGGGAGGACCTAAACACGGGAGGAGATGTGCACGTGATCTGTAGGTCTTCTCCTTAGGACCCAGGAGGAAGTGGGATGGTTCATCCTCTTAGGCAAATCCTTAAAAATCTCAAAAGAAGGAAAAGGACCTTCAAATCTTTGTTTACACATTACAAGTAATTAACATTCTTACATCTTCAAATGAAAGCTTAACATGGATTATCTCACTCAATCCAAATAATAATCTTATTAATTAATTAATTAATTAATTAATTAATTTATGGCTGTGTTGGGTCTTCGTTTCTGTGCGAGGGCTTTCTCTAGTTGCGGCAGGCGGGGGCCACTCTTCATCGCGGTGCACGGGCCTCTCACTATCGCGGCCTCTCTTGTTGCGGAGCACAGGCTCCAGACGCGCAGGCTCAGTAGCCGTGGCTCACGGGTCTAGTCGCTCCGCGGCATGTGGGATCTTCCCAGACCAGGGCTCGAACCCGTGTCCCCTGCATTGGCAGGCAGATTCTCAACCACTGCGCCACCAGGGAAGACCCCAAATGATAATCTTACGAGTGTTTGCTATTATTATCTCTCTCTGTGCCTCAGTGTCTTCATTAGGGATACAATGGCACCTACCTCATAGTCTTGGAAGAATTTAACAAACAAATAATAAATACATTAGAACTGTGCCAACTCTCAGAAAATGTGAGTATTTATCATTGTGAGGTATCTGGGGCACAGAGGCTAAGTACTTTGGCCAGGATCACACAGCTGATAAAATGAGGCCAAGATTCAAATCCAGCCCGTCTGACCCCCAAGCCTGACCTCCTAATGGCAGCACTATCCACCCAGCGGCTCTGCTCCAAAGAAGGATTAAGGATGACAAGGAACCGGTGACTCTGGGTTTTGCTAGAGAGAAGCTGGAAAACCCCCTTGGTTGGGTAAATCAGTGGTTCTCAGAATCTGTTCCCAAGCGGCGTCCTCAGCATTTCCTAGGGACTTGTTAGAGATGCATGTTCTCAGGCCCCATCCCAGCTACTGAATCTGAAGCTCTGGGGTGAGACCAGCATGCTCTGCTTTCAGGAGCTCTCCCGGTGATTCCGCGGCACACTAGAACCCCAGAAGCACCGGTGTGGACTCTCAACTCTCAGTTATCTCATACGTAACGTGCTCTTAGGCTCCACAGATGCACGTGGCCCTCAACCACATTATGATGAACTGTCCCTCACCCAACTCCAGGCGGAGGTTTAGAAAAGGCTTAGTGAGGGCTGGCCACAGAGGGCTCGTGAAGCCCCAGCTGCCCTCGGTCTTTTGTCAGAGAGCAGATGGCAGTGGGACTTTCTCACCTTCTCTGATATTCCCTCCAGCAGTTAAAGAAACAATCCTCTGAAGAAACAGACCTCTAAAAATGTGGATTAATTTGGCCCCATGGCCACAGCACATGGAGGCCTCAGTTTTGGGAAACACTAGGTCTCGCAGTGGAGAAAACAGATTTGGTACCGAGGTTTTGGTGGTGGTTATTGATTTCCCCCCAAAATTGACTGAAAGTGGAATTTAAGGGCCAGAAAGGCTAAAAAGTGACCAAATGAATTCTTCCCCTTGGGGAGTGTATCTATGGGGCGTAAGGGTGGGCAGAGGTATAACCGAGCTCTAGGCTCTATAGCATTAAAATCTGGGTGAGAGTTCATAAAATTTACAAAAGTAGCACAATTTCCCCAAGGATCAGGGCAGGAGAAGGGTTGGCCCATGGGTGGGCATGGGGGTCAGGCTCCATCACGTTCTTTGGCAACTTAATATTCTTGAATGTCTTCTACCTGGCTTAGTCTGCAGCAGCAGCTTCTAGAGGGCTGTAAGGAGCATTATCGTGATTCCTTAATACTGTCCTTTTCGAGCACGTACCCTGTGGCAGGCACTATTCATTTCGCATGTGTTAACTCTTTTAATTCTCGTAAGTCTTGAAGTAGGTATCATTTTTTCATCCCGCTATTACAGATGGATTTAAATACTGAAGCACAGAGATATAAAGTAATTTACCTAGGGACAAACAGCTACCCAGTGGTGGAGTTCAGGTTAGAACCCAGGCACTGTTGGAATAGAGCAGGCCCTGCGATGTGATTCCTCCTCTGCAGGAGAGTTTGTGCCCATGCCAGGGGACAAGGTAAAGAAGGAGAGTGGGGAGGAGAGCAGGTCAGAAACACGAGGCCCTCAGCTGATCCCTGAGCCAGATTCCCTCCCTGACACTGCCTCAGCCAACCGCTGCCAAACCAGTCCTCCGGACTGGAGTATGACACCCACACCCTGTTCATCAGAGTCAGGTGGCAATGACACATGCAGTCCTTTGCCGGGGAGCCTCCCGAGACAGGTGTCAAAGTCCACCTCCAGCGCTGGAATACACCTACCCCCACTGAGACCAGAGCTCAGGAGGGCACCCGGCAGGGCTTCCCTGGCCCTGGGGAGTTTTGCTCAGGCCCTGCCTGCCTCTCTGCTCAATAGGAAATGGGCTCCGCGCAGGATGTCCTGGCCCAAGGGAAAGGCCTGTCACTCCATGGCGGCTATTTCAGCTGAGGAAGCCGGGCTGACAGACGTAACCAGGTGTTCCCTCACCTGCCCAACTTTCCTAGAAGACAGTTACAGGTTTCTCACTGTGAGTCTTTCTTCCTGGGCATTTTCACAGGGAGGGAGGACTGCCTGCAGGTTTTCTCTGGGGGAAAGGAATTCAAAGCCGACAGGCCTCTCCCTGGGAGACTGCAGCCACATGCCAAGGTTCCCAGGAAATGGCCAGCTCACCAGGTCTGACAAGTGACCTCTCCTGACAAGTGGCCAATCGAGTTTCAAAAGAGCAGTGCCACTGACTAAGAGCAAATTGCCTCTTTTTAAGGAACACAAGGTGTTTTTGATAGGTGGGAGCAGACCCCCTTCACTCCTCAGATGGAGGACCACGGAGGACTCTCAAGCCTACTTCTCAGAGCAGGGTATTTGGATCACCCCTTCACAGAGGGGCTGACACATTAAATGGCCCTGCTGACGCGTGAGGGGATTGGCAGCTGGAGGTGGGCGCAGACCCGTGATACTGCTGATGCTTTCTGAACACGGGAATGCCTACCATGGACCACTCCATCTCCGGGCAATGAGTGCTCAGACTTGTAACTCCTGGCCTCCGAACAGTGTGTGTTTTGTTTCCTTGTTTGAAGCCAATTTTAAACTTAAATTGTAGGTAGGGGAAAAAAATCATGTTTTTGCTATTGGACAGTCTAAAAAAACTGGCAAGGATACAAGGAGCCCTTGTTACCTGGACCAGGATCTGAGGAAATGCTTCTTACCCAGAAGAGGACTCTGGAATAAACTGTTCCTTTCACCAGGGCTGGCACAGCCCCCAGTGAGAACTGAGGGAACAGATGAATAAAACCTGAGGGCTGGAAGAGCCAGTGGGGCCTCCCAAAGTTGTCAAGCTCCACCAGGGCCCTCATCTTCCTGCCTAAACCATTCTGGATCATTTAGCCTAAAATCCATCAGTCCTTAAATATCTTTTCCCACTTCCTCAGGGAAGATGTCTTCCTCCGTCCCCAGTTCCCAGAAGTTTCTGCCTTTCATTTTTGAGAGCTTGCTTTTCACCTGGTGTTAAAGATCATCCGTTCGAGAAGCAGGCTGGCAGGCTTCCCTCCACAGTCCGGCTGTGGGCCCAGGGATCCCTGAGCCTACACTGGAAGCACCCCACGTTAACCCTGAAACTGCTGGTGGACTCATTCACTGAGCAAATCTTTAGGGAGCACCTTCTACACACCAGGCCTGATCTAGGCCCTAGAGATAAAGCAATGAACCACACCCTTATCCCTGCTCTCACAGAGCCTACGTTCTATTGGGCGGGCCAAAAAGTTTGTTCGGGTTTTCCATAACATCTTATGAACTTTTTGGCCAATCCAGTAGTACATATAAATAAATAAAACACAAATTTTAAATATGATATATTAGGAAGTGATGATGGCTGTAGAAAAAAGCACAACGGGGTAGGAAATAACCAAGGAGACTGAGAGAGACATGAAGACCCAAGGGGACCCAAATCAGGAGTAAGTCACTGGGTAGGGTTGTCTTTTGGCCTGAATGCCACTGCTCCCCTCACCCCAGCTTCTGCCCTTTTACCAAGAGCTCCTTCTAATGCCTGCCTCTCTTCTTTTGATCCTTCTGTCCCTATCCCTTCCTCCACCACCAAATACCTTGGCTCTTCCTCTATCTTTCAAATTCTCCTGGTTTTCAAGGTCCAGCTCAAGTCCAGCCTTATCGCAGCTCCTCTGAAGTGTACAGATCTGTCCCTTCTCTGAGCTCTGTAAAAACAGTAAGCCATGCAAGTGCTACTTTTTTTTTTTGGCTGTGTTGGGTCTTTGCCGACTTTCTCTAGTTGTGGCGAGCGGGGGCTACTCTTTGTTGCGGTGCGCATGCTTCTCATTGCGGTGGCTTCTCTAGGTGCGCAGGCTTCAGTAGTTGTGGCACGTGGGCTCAGTTGTTGTGGCTCGCAGGCTCCAGAGCGCAGGCTCAGTAGTTGTGGCTCACGGGCTTAGTTGCCCCGCGGCATGTGAGATCTTCCCAGACCAGGGATCGAACCCTTGTTTCCTGCATTAGTAGGCGTATTCTTAACCACTGCGCCACCAGGGAAGTCCCAAGTGCTACTTGATCTTATCTTGTCTTCTGTAAGTGTCTCTCTCTCTTTTTTTTTTTTTTAATAATTTTAGCAATTTCATGTATCTTTATTTATTTATTTAATTTATTTATGGCTGTGCTGGGTCTTCGTTTCTGTGCGAGGGCTAGCTCTAGCCGCGGCAAGCGGGTGCCACTCCTCATCGCGGTGCGCGGGCCTCTCACTATCGCGGCCTCTCTTGTTGCGGAGCACAGGCTCCAGACGCGCAGGCTCAGTTGTTGTGGCTCACGGGCCTAGTTGCTCCGCGGCATGTGGGATCCTCCCAGACCAGGGCTCGAACCCATGTCCCCTGCACCGGCAGGCAGATTCTCAACCACTGCGCCACCAGGGAAGCCCTGTAAGTGTCTCTTTAGTAGCATTCTCAACTTGTGCAAAGCTATAAAAGAAGGAGGCTGAGCTCTCAGCATATGGCCTTGAATATAGGATGCCTTTAGTCATCATACTAAGTGGCTTCAGTGCAGTTTGCTAGGAGAGAACTTCTCTCTCCCTTCCAGGAAGCTGCAGCTTTTTCTCCTCAAGCCGTAACCACTCCCCAAGCTCTCTCAGCAGAATCTCCATCTGATATGAATTCGCTCAGTTTTCCCTCTCCTCAAAATGTAATTTATATTTTCATCATCTTCCTATTTAAGAAGAATTAGTGCTGACTTTGTTCAAGACTAACAGTTTCATCTACACTTTCCCACCGTGGCTGCTCATGACTCTGGCATCTTGTTCTTTTCATTATCCAGAAATTCTTGTTCATTCCCTTAAAGAACTGGCTCCTTCTTGGCATCCCAGCGAGTTGAAGTCTTCCCCATGAAAAATAAGAAAAAATCCTGATACCTCTTGCTCAAGCTACTACCAAATCATTCCAGAGGGAAAAGTGACTTAGAACATGGACTCTTGAACCAGATTGCCTATAGTTTAAATAATACCAGTTCTATTGTTGCTAACTGTGGGTTTTGGGCAACTTACTTAACCATTCCATGCCTCAGTCTCCTCATCTGTAAGAATGGGGATAATCATAGTAACAGCTATCTCATCATGCAGAGTTGACAATAAAATAAATTAATTGTCAACCGCTTAGAACAGCGTCTGACACATTATAAATGCTATGCAATTGTTAATTAAAATATATAATTGTTAAGCACTAGCTATTACTACTTCTTTCATTTCTTTGGTCTTATTTCTTCCTAAAGCTACCATCCAATCTCTCTGTTGCCTTTCATCACCAAATTTCTCAAAAGGATGGCTTACATTGCAGATTCCCCACTAATTGCCTCCTTTTCCTCATGTCTTTCATTCCTCGACCCACTCCCATACTGAAACCACCCTCTTCAAAGACGCCAATGGCCTCTTAAGGTGCGAATCCAAAGTCTCTTTTCCTTCCATTTGCCTTCTAATATCTGACTTAGAATCTCTTCCTCCCTTTGGAGAAGGCACTCCAGCTTCCCCTCAGCCATCACCTCTCCATACACTCCAGCCCTTAATGCAGGCCTTCCCAAAGGTTCTTCTTGGCCTCTTGTGCTACCCTCCCTACCTGGTGATGTAATCCACACTGCTGTCTTCAGTTACTGCCTACATGCCATTGCCTCTTACACCTACTAGGCCTGACATTTCCCCCTGGGCACCAGCCCAGAAGCCCGACTGGCCAGACAGATAGATAGCCTATCAAATATTCAGTTACAACATGTAAATCTTCTCCCTCTCAGGTGTTGCTGCAAGTCTTTGTTTTGATATTTAGTCTCAAAAGCTTGAAATCTTAGAGTCTTTGCTGTTCTCTACCCCTACATGCCTTTGCATTTTACAAATCAGTTGTCACCTCCCTTAGCTCAGTTGCTCCCCACAATGACCCTAAGAGCATTATTTGATTAGTGATTTAGTAAGTCTTACTTTAGATGAGTCTTCTTTTCCCAGACCGACAAAATGAGCGTATTTGCCAATTCTTTTAAGAAAGGCTGGTATAACTCTGATTTACAAAGGAAGAAAATGAGGCTCATAAAGGTTAGGTAACTTGTTCAAGGTGTTGGAAGGGTCAAGTACAATAGTATGTGTAAAGGAAGCTTCATAGACCATAAAACATCATGTAAATACAAGGGTTTCATAATTACTAATAAAATATTAAATTATTCCTGATACAACAAATTTGGTAAATGTCATAAGAGAAGTACTAAGTGTACAGAACTACAGAGGGGAGGGAAATCCATTTAGTTCGGGGTAATAAGGATCTTAGAAAAAGATCTGTCAAAATCAGGTGAAGAACATATGGGTTAGATTTCAGTTTGATTATCTTCTAAATGACCAGAGGTGACGTCTAGCAGTTGCCAACCTAATTAGGTCTGGATGGGATGCATTCAGAGACTTTGTCCCTTTCTCCTCAATCTTCCAAGTACTACACTGTCACTAATGATGACCCCCCATTATTTAAGTGATTGAGACAGTCTTAACTTGCAATACTCCTTTCCCCAGACTGGCAAAATGGACATTTTGCCAATTCTTTTAAAGGACTCCTGTGAGGATTAGTGCGATTATGCTTGTACAGGGCTTGAGTTCCTACTAAGTAGAATGCTGAACAAATACTGAACACAGTCATTATTTAACCCAACTGACATTTCTTTTAATAGTTACCGATGAATAGTGATATCTTGAGAACTAGGCCTGAAACTGGACCAGCTATGAGCTGTCTAGCCACAAAAATCAGGGGGTGCACCTTTACCTAAAAAGGTAGTCACAGAATGAGATATTGCCAGTCTGCTCTGACAGCTGTAAATAAGTTATGTCACATTTATGTTCAGATCACTAAGAGGTCCTGTTCCTGGTGGGCTGGGGAGAGGCCACTTTCTCTGCCTGAGTGGTCATCAGATGGTGTTCAGTCAGTGCCCCAGCCAGGGCCGCTTTGTCCCAAGATGGGGGACAAAAAAACTAGAAAGAATAGAGCCAATCCCAGCTCACCAACAACTTCACAATCTGTTGAAGATGTAAGAAAGCTTTGTTTCACAAATTGCAGTGCCTGAATTAAAAAGTGAGGATAGGCCTCTCCTAGGTCCCAAAATCTTCCCTGTGGGTTGCAGTGGATGTAAAGGACAGGGAGTGGAGGAAGAGAACTGAGTCACTAACCAGGGAATAATTCATTTAAGTCTCTGGGTTTGGGGCTGTAAGTACTCACTGGTGCCGGCAGCTTTTCTCAAGGTTCTCCTGTTACCTACTTTCTTGAGGACCCCACCCCTGAGGAACACTAACCTGGAACGACAGTATCAAAAGAAACTCCTAAAGCTTAGCCCATAGCAGGACAGCTAGATGGTGGGAGGGCCAGCTGGAGAGGGCCTCATCTCTACAGACAAAGGGGGTGTGAGGAAAGAACCTACAACAAAGTACAGTTGTAAAGTGACATGCTTAACTAGAATTTTTTACTACTTGCTTCCAGTTGAAAAGGAAAACCTAGCCTATGATGTCAAAACTAATGTCACTCACACAAGTATGTAGGCAGCATAACTGACTGACAACCTCACTGCTCCTCTGGACCCTCCACCGTGGTCCTGCTGAGGCCACACTTCCTACGGGTTGCTCCCAGCCGCTGACAAAGCACACAGGGCATAATGAGGCAGGCCCTTTCCTGCAAGACTCTGCCAGTAGGTGACTCTGGCTCAGGGACATCCTATCAGGTTGGCCAAACCCTTCTTGTAACTGTGCTGTAGTCCATGATTCTTCCTACCCATTTCCCCTTCCTTCCGCCTCCCCTTCACAGTTGCCGGAGCTGCCTCCTGGTCTGAAAGCTCTTCCCAGCTTCTCTTCCTTCCCCCTTTAACCTTCACAGGCACCGACCCTGTGAATCTCCTTCACATCTAATCCTCTCTTGGCTCTGTTAAGAGGACCTGAATTAGCACAATCATTAACAATAATATATCTATTGCATTCTCTGTGGAGGGCACTCTACCAACTGACTGAGGGATGCAGGAAGCATACAAAGAGATACAGGCCACAGTCCCTACTCTCAGGGAGCCTTTCACTGAATAGGTATCCCACAGATAACAATGGTGAACAGTAAAAAGAAGTATATGCTTCTAACACAATACTGTAGTCACCTATTTACATGACTGTTTCCCTTTCTATATCTCAGTGGGACCAGTGTTTTTTAAACTGTAAGTCAAGACTTATTAGGGGGCTATAAAATCATAACAGCGGGTCACAACCAGCATCGTTTAAAACAAAATAGAAGATACAGAAGGCAGCATACATAATAAATATTATATTGTGAAACTCTTGTGTCTATATATGTATGTGTACACACAAATATATGTGTGTAATGGGCTGTGATGTAAAATATATTTCTTACTGGAACACCATTAAGAAATTTTGGAAGTGAGTAAACTGGACCATAAGCTTCCTGAGGACAAGGACAGTGTCCTTACTCAGGGCCACAGTCCCAGGGTCTGAGCACTCAATATTATATGTAGGCATTCAATAAATATTTGTTGACTGTGTGTGCTTTTTTTTTTTTTTTTTTTTTTTTTTAGAAATAAAAATTTTTTTTATTGAAGTATGGTTGATTTACAATATTGCTTTAGTTTCAGGTGTACAGCATAATGATTCAGTTTTGTTTTTCATTTTTTGCAGATTATATTCCATTATAGGTTAGTACAAGATATTGGGTGTAATTCCCTGTACTATACAGTAAATCCTTATTGCTTGTCTATTTTATGCATAGTAGTTTGTATCTGTTAATCCCATACTTCTAATTTGTCCCTCCCCCCTCATTCCTTTCCCCTTTGGCAATCATAAGTTTGTTTTCTATGTCTGTGAGTCTGTTTGTTTTGTATATAGGTTCATTTGTATTATATTTTAGATTCCATATATAAGTGATGTCAAACAGTATTTGTTTTTCTCTGTAAGACTTATTTCACCCAGCATAATATTCTCTAGGTCCATCCATGTTGCTGAAAATGGCAATATTTCATTCTTTTTTATGGATGAGTAATGTTCCATTGTGTGTATATACACATACAATCTTCTTAAGACCATTGTCTGTTGGAGTGCACTTGGGTTGCTTCCATGTCTTCATTATTGTAAACAATGCTGCTATGAACACTGGGGTCCATGTATCTTTCGAAACTAGAGTTTTCATAGTTTCTGGATATATACCAAGGAGTGATATCGCTGGATCACATGGTAGCTCTATTTTCAGTTTTTCAAGGAACCACCATACTGTTTTCCATAGTGGCTGCACCAATTTACATTCCCACCAGCAGTGTAGGAGGGTTCTCTTTTCTCCACATGCTGCCCTGCATTTATTATTTGTAGACTTTTTGATGATAGCCATTCTGACTGGTGTGAGGTGATACCTCATTTGCTATGAACCACTTAGTACAGGTACTTTTAATTTATTTACTTACAGCATATGCACGAGTTTTTCTTCAATATGTTTAGTTATAATATCTGTCAAGCAGTTTTTGAATGAGCGTGTAGCAGTCTGCATTCCCACAACCAGTATATGAGAGTTTGGTTGCTCCATATTCTTGACAACACATAGTTTTGTCCATCTTTTTAATTTTAACCATTCTAATGGATAGTCATGTCTCACTGTGGTTTTAATTTTAATTTTCCTTTATGTCACATTAATTTTCTTATAGTTTACATGTTATTATCCATCATTTAACTTTCAATCTATATACGTTCTTAAGTGAGTCTCTTATAAAAAGTATAAGAGACTTATACTCGACTCACACTCGCAGGAGTTCCTCACCTCGCAGCTGCACAACCTGGAGGAGTGGCTGCACCTGGGCCTGGGCTAGTGCGAGCAGAGCAAGAAACTCCTCACCAAGCGGGCCAGTGAGATCAAGTTACTCAAGGAAGAGTGTAAACGCAGGAAAAAGTTGATTTCCACCCAGCAGCTGATGATTGAGGCCAAAGCCAGCTATTACCAGTGCCGTTTTTGTGACAAGGTCTTTATGAACCAAGGTTTTCTACAAAGTCATATTCAGTGCTGCCACCCTGCAGATTCTCATCTTGCAGAGTATAAGACAAGAGTACAGACTGACAAGCTCCAGAATGAGACCGACATGTTGAAGGAGCTCACCAAGTCTCAGCTAGAGGCTGTACAGCAGGCCCATGCAGTCAGATTCTCTAAGGAATATGAAATGCAGAAAACAAAAGAGGAAGAATTTCTGAAGTTATTCGATAGATAGAAAGAAGAAAAGGAGAAACTAGTTGATGAAATGGAAAAAGTCAAGGAAATGTTTATGAAGGAGTTTAAAGAACTAACTTCTAAGAATTCAGCATTAGAATATCAATTGTCAGAAGTCCAGAAATCCAATATGCAAATCAAGTCAGGCACAGGCACATTAAAAGATGCACAAGAGTTTAAAGAAGAATGTCCTCAGCATCCCCAGGATTTCCAAAATGTGATGCAACTTCTTGATAGTCAGGAAAGCAAGTGGACAGCTTCAGTTCAGGTTCTTCATCAAGAACACAAGAAAGAGAAGAGCCGGCTCCTGTCACATACAGAGAAACTTCGAAGCCTAATGATAGATGATCTAAATGCAAGTCATGTATTCTACAAGAAAAGGATAGAAGAGCTAGGGCAGAGGCTCCAGGAGCAGAAAGAGCTGATCATCACTCAGAGACAACAGGTTAAAGAGTTTACCAGGAAACCATCAAACAGTGTCAGTGAGGCCAGAGGGAATCCTTTCACCTGGCAAACTTTTGAATCTAAGCCAACTACCCCAACTGGACCTATGAATACCCCAGCACCACAGACTTTGGATGCTAAGTCAAGTCTAACAATGGCACATGAACAGGCATTCTCATTGCACATACTGGAACCAACAGAAGAACTTTCAGAGGAAGAAAAAGGAAAGGAAAATGAACAGAAATTAAATAACGACAAGATACATTGAAGGAAAACTTTGAAGAATAACCCTTCCCTCGCTAAGGAAATAAGAACAGTCTTGGAGGAGAGTTTGGTGGAGTAACTGGAAATCTTGGGGATTAATGCAGATATGACTGTGTGTGCTTTTGATGGTGAACTTTAGAAGTCAGCTTGACAGGGCTTAGTGGTGCCCAGATAGCTGGTAAAACATTATTTCTGGATGTGTCTGTGAGGGTGTTTCTGGAAGGGATTAGCATTTGAATCAGTAAAGCTGAGTAAAGAAGATCACCCTCACCAATGCAAGTGGGTACCATCCCATCCCTTGAGGGTTTGAATAGAATAAAAAGGATGAGGAAGGGTGAATTTGATTTCTCATTGAGCTAGAACATCCATTTTCTCCTACCTTCAGACTTTGGTGCTCTGGTTCTCGGGCCTTTGGACTTGGACTTGGAATTATACCATTGGCTCCCCTGGTTCACAGGCCTTTGGCTGTGACTCCACCCCTTGCTTTCCTGGGCACCCAACTGGCAGATGATAGATTGTGGGACTTCTCAGCCTCTATAATCACATGAGCCAATCCCTTATAATAAATCTCTTTTACAATATCTATGTGTATATCCTATTGGTTCTATTTCTCTGGAGAAGCCTGCCTAATACAGTGCTGAATAAGACAAAGAGAGTCACTTCACAGAGGAGAGGAAACCTGAGTTAGACGTTGAAAAAAACGACTGGATTTAGAAAACTGGAGAGGAAAAGCAAGAATAGGCAGGGGGCATGATATGAGCAGAGAATCAAAGGTCAAGATGCTCATAATATACTGGGGAGATTGAGTAGACCAGTTATTTTGGCTTAATGCCCATTAGTGTGGAAAGAAATAAGGGAGGAAAAAGAAGTTGGCCTGAAATTTATGTCAAAATGGCCAACACAGTTCTCCAAGTATGTGTTTTTGCAACGATAAGGTGATAAAGTAATCATGATAATGACAAAATCATACCCAGAACTTATACAAGGCATCTTTCAAAGGTCTCAAAGCATGTTACTATGCTGCATTATTCATCTTCTTGATAATTCTGTGAGACAGGTTCAGGGAAGTTATCAATCACCTCTATTAAACAGGTAGGGAAACGCGGATAGAGGCAGTGAGAGTGTCTTAATTCCACATCCCTCTAGTGAGCCGGCTGGAGTTCTTTGAAATGCAGTCGCCCCATTTCAGCTACATTTTCTAGGGCCAATCTCCCTTGTTAATGTGTGTCCCAATTCCCATTCTGTATAAGTCTGTAGATGTTTATCTCTTCCAGGCAATTAACTGAACTTAAAGCCACTTCTCCACCTTGTCGCTTGGAAAGGTGGACTGGTTACATCTTCTCTTTTAGTGGCATACAGATATTTCTCACTGACACGTAAAATGAAATCTTTGTGTCTAAAGCTAATAGAGCCAAATGACACATGGGTTTTAGAGTGAATTTCCAGTCTAATATACATTCATTCTGTTAGTCTACTGGAGTCTTCTGCCTTTGAATTCCATCAATTTCTCTCTCTTTAGGCTGTTCCTTTGCCCCTCTCCCCTCTTTCACCAGCGATAAGACATGATACATAATCTCAGATACTGATTACCAAATCTAGTGAAAAAATTGAATGGTCCACAACCTCCTCAGCCTCCAGTTACTGCCTTTTATTCTTCATGGCCCACAGTAACTGATTGAATCTCCGACCCAAGAGCTCCTAGAGACTATTTTACTTACCCTAGGGCAGATGCAAGGGTCAGTTATGGCTTCTCCTGGTTTTCCTGGAACTCTGTTGAATAGCAGCCTACCTTTGACCTCTTCAAGGTCACCTGAGCTTGCCAAGAGTTTCCCAGTAAAATTTTACTTCTTCCTGCTTTACAAAGCCAATCAATATTCCTCCCATTGATTGAATGTAGACCTCTATTGTGTCAGGCTCATTCAGGTTATGTCAACAAGATGTGCAATGACATGATTGGCCATGGCTTGTACTTTATTTCCTAGCTGTCCCCAAGCTAAATTGGCCATACTTAATGCCAAAAGAGCAGCAGAATGTATCAGGAAGGTCATGAACTCTGGAGTCCTGCTAGGTTTCCGGTTCTGCTGCACCTACTTGCTTGTAACCTTTAGATAACCCCTTTGAGTCTCCGTACACTGCTTTAGTCTTTCTCTTCAGTGCCTAGCAGAGTCCTAGACACAAAGTACATCCTTTGTTAGTTCCTGTGGACTTGGTGTAACTGACCTGCCTATAGGACATCGTAGCAAGTTTAAAGCTTCACCTCCCAAACTGTAGCTAGGTCAAAGTCATCAGGGAGCAAAAGAGACAGTGGTCATAAGAATGGTTTTGGCAGCAGCTGAACACTAGTTGATACTTTCTTTCCTCTTCCAGTTCTCCCAGAACTTCTTCCTACCTGATGGAGAACTCTCTGTTCTGGTATTGGAGGGTGGGTCACTCTCAGGGAAACTCCTGAAGATTATACCAGAGCCCTGTTGCTCCCTTATGACATCAACATTGACTGGAATAGGAAGAAATGGAAAACTGAAAGAAACACTCCTATCTCTAAAGCTAAGGCCATGTGAGAAGGCTGCTAAGGGACGGCACCATCTGGTATTTATATGGGGGCAGTGATGGAAGAGCAGCAAAGATGTTGCAAGGATAATGGCATGGCCCCTCCCTTCCTTACTAGCTCTCCCACAACTTCCCCACATATGTGCCAAGATCCAGGCATACTGAACTACTTGCAATTTCCTGAAAGTGCCTTTTTTTTTTTTTGCCTCTAGGCTTTTCTTTATGCTATTATTCTGTCTTCCTAGATGCCCTTCCCATGTCTGACTTCCTGCTACTTATCTTTCTGGGTGCAGCTAGGTATTAATTTCCCTTCTCTTGTTAGCCTTCTTTCTCATCACCATCCCAGACTATGCTCTTGTAAGACCTCCTCCCTATCTTCATATGTCACAAGGGATGTTGTAATTGTTAATTTAAGATCATAATTGACCGTCCCCAGGATGATGATGACAGTGAAATCATAGATGCCATCTACTGCGCTCTGTCCATATTCCAGGTACTATATTTTAAGCCACTAATTCTCACTCCAACCTCATGAAGTAGGACTGTTATTCCCACTTTAGAGATGGGGAAAAGAAGCTTAGAAAGGCTTTGTCTGCCTTTGTACAGTTAATAAGAGGCAGGGTCAGGACGAGAACATGTCTGGTTTTCACCTGTTGGGCTGTGTACAACCTGAAGGCGGGGCCACACCCTTCATCTCTGTATCCTCAGCGTCCAGCACAGTGCCTGGAACAAAGCAGCTGCTAGTAGGCACCCAATAATGTGTTTGATAAATCAGTGAATGAATGGTGATGAACTGCCGTCACAGTCAGCCTTGGCTCAGACCTGATAATCTCGATATGTATTTCTTGGCCCTGGATACCCATCTTAGAGAAACAGTTAAGTCCGAAGTAAAAAGATACTTCAAGGACAGCAGCAAGGGAGTATTTTGTAACTTGGCTCTGAGTACATTAGGCATGATTAGACTGGGTTGAGTTACTGGGCTCGATAGCTACACAAAGCAGGTCAAGTATCCAATGAGGAAATGAATATAGATAAACTGTATTTACTCCTAGGAACTCCTACAAAGGGTTTAACAGAGTCTAACATTCTGCTGAGGCAGGGCTTTGGGCAAATAGCTTGGCTTTATTTGCACAATAAACAAGTGGTCCCCTGTATGAGCTAAATTTCTCAGCCAGGAAGGCTGCTTGGAAAGCAGATCTGGGCTCAGAACAAGTTTGAAGCGGCTTCTTTTTGTAGGAGAATGAAAGAACAGGTCACTTTTGGTGGAAATAATACACCTGAAGAGAAGAGGCTTAGAAAGGCTTTGTCCACATTCATACATTTAATAAGAGGCAGGGTCAGGATGAGAACACAGGTCTGCCTGACACTAAGCCCGATTTTCACCACTATGTCATTCGGCCGTCCCTGGTTAACCCATCCTTGGCCACCAGCTGATTAGTGGCAGAATGTGGGCTAAAATCTGCCAACTCCTCAGAATTCTTGCTTCTCAAGCAATGGTCCTCCTCTGTAGAGGGCAGACCTCGAGTAACCAGTATATTCTTTAAGCTTCCTTGCGGAACAGTCAAATACAAGCAATTTTCTTCTTCCCTCGGGAAATTCCTCCTATAAAAAAGAAATATATCTTTGTCGATTTTTCATGGAATTTGAATTTCCCATCCTGGCTGGGTCCCAAGCCTCCTTTTTAGAACTGACTTCCAACAAAATTAAGCACAAATGGGTCCTAATACAACAAATAAAAATGCACTTTTCCCCACTTGGGCAAAATAAGAGGTAATATACCAACTGAAACTTCCTATTCTTATCAAGCAGAAAATAAATAGCAATCTCAGAGCATACCATTTGCCATAATGCTTGTCTTTTCTTTCCAGTCTTCCATGACAGTGGGAATTTCATGTGATTGGATATGAATCTGGAGACCTGACCAATCAGCCACTAAGAATAATAATTTGGAATATTCTTGACCTTTTTAAGCTTTAGACTTTTTTGCTTATGAAATATGGTTATAGCTAATCTACCTACATCACTGGTTGGAACTGATGAACAAATGAGATCATGAGAATTAAAGATGTAGACACCATCTTTTCCCCTTACCCAGTAATCAGCATCACAAGTCCACTTTCAAGGGAAGGAAGTGAAGGAACGGGGACTGCTTTTTCCTGGTGAAACCCTGTGAAGAGAGAGGAAGAAGAGGTATATAATGTGGTTTCTTGGCTCACCATCTCCCTGAGTATGAGTCTCAGTGAATCACTAGCCTTTGATACAAGAGAAGCAGGTTTTTTCGGAAACCCTGTAGCATATTTCCCTGCTTCTGCCTGGAACATCAAACATTTATTGTGTCTACCTCATGAAAGACAATGAGCTTCAAAGATGAAAAAGATATAGTCCCTGCTCTCAGAGAAAATTGAAATGGGAAGTGACCCCTAGAAGCTTCAGGGCAGAATTGTTCACAAACAGACAATGGAAAGGGAGATCTTTATTAGTTAATTTTATCAGGGTCAAGATTAATTCTGAAACTTTAGAAGATATGCTTAAACAAAAGCTGAATAATTATTCTCATAACTGGACAAGATGCATCAGATCTCATTTGCTTGAGTGAAACAACAGATCACCCAGATAATGGAGCTTCTTGCTTGCTTTGGAGGTACCTTCGATTTCATTCCCAAACTTTCTCAGATGTGAGGTTTTGAGAATAATCAAGGTGGAGTAAGACATTGAAAAGCAACAAAATGGGGCTTCCCTGGTGGCGCAGTGGTTGAGAGTCTGCCTGCCAATGCAGGGGACACGGGTTCGAGCCCTGGTCTGGGAAGATCCCACATGCCGCGGAGCAACTAGGCCCGTGAGCCACAGCTGCTGAGCCTGCGCGTCTGGAGCCTGTGCTCCACAACAAGAGAGGCCGCGATAGTGAGAGGCCCGCGCACCGCGATGAAGAGTGGCCCCCGCTTGCCACAACTGGAGAAAGCCCTCGCACAGAAACGAAGACCCAACACACCCAAAAATAAATAAATAAATTTAAAAAAAAAATAAAAAAAAAAGAAAAGCAACAAAATGATAGAACACTGGAAAATAACAGAAATGAGTAGGCAGCTTCAGGGGAATTTGTAATGGAAGAGGGATGGCAGATCATGGCATGAACTCAACAAACTGTGTATTCACTTTGCAGCAATTATGTTACTAATTAGTGTAAAGGTAATCTAAATGAAAGATTTTAAAAAGCTGACATCTAGATTCATTTCAAGTTTTTTATTAATGTGTTATTAAGTTTGTTTAAATCTTCTTTTATAGTGTCTAAGTATAACCTGGGCCAAGACTAAATCTGGTAACATTGAATATTGAATGGATAAAGACTTGTCCTTGATCTTCTTCTTCTAAAACCCCTTTTAGTCCTTTATTTCCCTGCATCTTGGGGCACCAGACAAAACCTGCCTACCTAGGTGAGAACCCTGCTGTCTAAACCTCTCCCTGACCTACACACACCATCAGCACTTGCGTTCTGGATCTAATTTCAACATGACCCTACTCTCCACTGAGGAAAAAAACCAGTGAATCAATAGGAGTGTAGAGCCTCCATTAAAGGAGAAAATGGAGCTGGTCCAGAGACAGAGATGGATTTAGAGAGCTAGGAAGGGAAGCAGGGAAGCCAAAGGAGGAATGAGATTAAAAAAGGGGATGGTGAACCATTAGGCCAAATGCTGAAGAGCGGTCTTGGACAACTGAGAAGAGTTGGATTTAGCGATTAGAACTGATGAGCTGAGTAGAATGAGAGGAGAAAAGACAGAATGCAACATGTTAAGGAAAAAAATCAGCCCGTGAAGAAATGGAGACAGGGTTATAAAAACAATGATGATAACCAATGTTTATTGGGGAGCTTAGCTGTGTGTCTAGAATTCCACAAAACACTTGGCATGTATTATCTCCTTACAGAGACCCTATTAAGTAGGCACTATCATTATCCCCATTTTAGATGAGCAAATTGCAACACAGACTGGACAGTAATTTATGCAAGTTAATTTACTATGATACACTACCCATAATCTGGAGCTGATGAAGCTCAGATCAAACTCAGAACTGTTCAACTCTTGACTGCCAGCTTACTGTACCTCTCAGTCTAGATTTGTTTGATTCAGAGGAAGGAAATAGTTTTATCTGTATCTCATGAGGAGAATGTGCTTTGGGGGAACTTTTTGTTAAGACAGGGAAGCTGTAAGGATATGTGTGAGCAGATGGGAGAGGAGCACTGGAGATGGAGGTTGAAGATATAAAAAGATGAGTCTACTAAATGGAAACTTGCAATTGATGGGATAGAATTTCCCAAGGATAGAAAGGGCTCTGATTACAAACACAGCTGGAAAAGTTAACTTACGACATAAGAAAAGGAAGAAAATGCTTACTGGGTTTGATGATCAGGAAATAATTTTGTTTGCAAGAGCTTTAAAACTTAAATTTTACAGAGGAAGTCAGTTGTTAACAAATATTCAGTTATTTCTCAGATGAGTTATGCACCCTGTCAAGTAGAGTCAACAACAGCATTGCCCGTCATTTCTAATTATTTTCTAGACACTGATTATGATGATGTAAAATAATTTATCAGTACTCCATCGTGTAAAATATTTACGTTGCTCCATTCATCTGAGAAATTATATTCCTCAGGTAGTCTCTGGATAGGTAGGGCATGTCAATTGGAATTCCTTTGATTTCAAGGGTCAGGAACCCAACTGGAACTAACTTAGGTAAAAGAGGATTGCCTTGTCTCACACAGCCAGACCGCAGGAAGGACAGGGATGTAGCCAGCCTTGGGAGAACGGGAACATGGGGCTTGAATAGCAGCAGGATTCTCTATGCCTTATCTCTGTTTCTCTCTGCTGCTGACTTCATTCACTCCTACTCCAGGCTACAAGCTGTCTCTGGGTTCAATCTCCATCCCTTCCCTACCAGAAAGAAAGAAAGGCACTTTTCCCAAACTCCAGTGCGAAAATCCCAGGGAAAGGCTCAGAGTGCATTAACCTGGGTCATGTTCCCAACTCATGGGGCCAATCACTGACCAGAGGAGTGAGGTCAGCTCCCATCCAGACCACTTGAGGCCAGGTGCAAGGTGGGGAAGTTCAGTTCTTCTAAAATAAGGAAATGCTGTTTCCAGAAGAAAGAAAGGGTGATGGTCAGAAACAAATAATAAAAATCTACTGCCTAAGTGTAGTCAGTTCTTTTACTGATGGGGAAAGTGAAGCACAGAGGCATTAGAAAATCAACTCAGAGTCTTCTTGAGTAAGAACGGACAATAGATGCGGTTCTTTTTATTAATCTTGCTGCTAAATTATTCTGGCTATCGTGTTAAAAGTTGGATTTGGTTTTGGTCGTAATGATTGCTGTTCCCCAGTTGTATTCTTTGTAAGCAAAGAGCAGTATGTGACTAGGAGTACGTATTTCTGGATATATCCTCAAGAATCAGCTTCCCTCTTCTCCACAGAAAGTAGTAGGAAAATACTGATAAAAAATTTACCTTGGGCCACCAAGACTCTGCTTGATTCAGGCCTGTCTTCACCTGAGTTATTCATGGTGCTCTCAGAAAGAGCCTCACCTGCAGAGTCATAATGAATGAGCTAAGAAATAGGAAACTTCAGCTCCATCTGGTCTGCTGACATGAGCCTTTGAGCTATCATTTCATTTGTCACAGTTCATTTAAAGTGAGGACTTGCTTCCTTCCCAGTCCTGAGAATATAGACATTTAGGCATTCTAGAATATGGACGACATATGTCCAATTTGTATCTCTTCACTTTAAATATTTTAAAGGAATTGGCATATTTCACACAGCTTAAGGATAGTTTTCTCCTCATTAATGAAAGGAATTTGCAAAAGTAATTATTGAATACTTAGAAGTAAAGCAGAACATAAGGATTATCATTGTAGGCAGAGCTCTTGGAAATATATATACATGAAAAGAAGGCAACGTGAACTTGAATAATGCTTATGCCTAATTTATTGTGTGCAGATCTTTGGCTGGAATGCTGAAAGATTCACTGAGAAAAACTCAATTCATTGTTTCATTGTTGAGAAAATAAAAGGGACTTTTCTATTAACCTCCAGATTAGTAAGTACAATACACAAAACATGTTTCTTAACTAGCAGAATGGCTTTTAGGACTAAAATTAGTCCTAATGGATATTTTTCAAGTATTTCCTGTTCTCTGCCACCCACTCATTCAGATTCAGATTCAACTAACTGTTCGTGATTGACTGCTCTGTTCTGGCACTTTGCTACATGCTCCTATTACCTCGTTTGATTCTCACTTCAACGTCGGAGGAGTCTCAGAATTCTCATTTTACAGAGACTTAGGGAAATTAAGAGCCTTAAGTAAGGCCTGATCAGTGTTGAGTGAGGAGCTGGGGTTCTGGCATCAGAATCTGGTTTTTTCCAGATACCATGACCTGTGCTCCTTCCTCTGACCCTTGTCTCCATTTTATCAGAGTCAGTGAGTTGTATCAACATTTAGATATCAAACAGCAAAAGGAATGGGAGTGAGAAGAAAAATATTCTTTCTTTGCTAATTTCAATTTTATGAACAAAAAAATCAAGCCGTTTGCAGATAAATAACAAAGAATAGAGCAACCATAGTTTGAGTAGTCATGAGGCATGATCTAAAACCATCTGTTCTTTCCCATGTCTTTTGCGCGTGTGTCTGTTTGCTTTCTGTAGTGTCAACAAGTTCTCTGTGTGGCAGAAAGGCGTGAAAGATGAAACACAGCAGGTTTGAATTACAGGGTTGTATGGGTAGGGGCTATCCCCCCAACTCATGGAATTTTATTTACTGATTAAAAGCCTTGTGTAGCATGTGTTCAAAGACAGCTGTGTCTTGGAAGAAGCGATATCACACTGGTGTTATCAGAGGGTCATGTAGCCATGTGGGACCTTAAGATAAACAGTCCTGCACAGTCTGTCCCAGTCAATACACAATTTGCCAACTTCACATGAAATGTCCTTTGGCAAATAAAAAGGTTCTCTTAGGGAAACGTAGGATGGATACATGCTGGTATTTTTACCTCAAATTAAAATAGAGTTATCAAGTGGATTATTAAGGAACAAAAATTAATTATTCCTGAACACATCACCCTAATAATAAAACTAATTTCATATTCTGTGTATTCCCTTCCTGGGGACATCACTGTCTTTAGGATGCATCACTTTGGCTCCTGTAATCTCTTTTGAAGAATGACAATTTGCAAGAGTTGGAATGCCTGACCTTGTGTTTTATTGTGCAAGGTCATGGCCCTCAGCAGTATGGTTGCATGGTGTTTGTTTGTCTTTTTGTGCATTCCCTGGTGGTGTCTAGATGTTCAAACCAACATACTAAGAACAAAATAAGTGTGCTAAGGAAGACCCATTTCTCTGCAGCTGGCTCTCCCCAGTCATTTCTGGTACAAAAGGCAGACCCCAGGGACTGCTTCCTGATCATGCATTTTCAGTTTCTTAAGTAACTGCAACAGGAAGCCATGAGGCTAGGCGTTATTTCCTCAGATGCATTGTTTTTGTCAGCCCATTGCTCCTATCACTATTCAGCTTCTAGCTTTTTACATTTTTAAATAAATCCCTTTTTTTTCTTTAAAAAAAAAAGAAAGGTCATGCTCAAAACGCAACACTCATTGCTGCCAGTAAAAGCAATGAAAAATGAAAAAGATATAGGAGCTCTTCCACTGTTCACTAGGCTTCCTTCGACTGTAGGTCAACCCTTCCGAGCTTGTTTTTCTGGGAACAAGCAGGAGGACAGAGAAATAGCTTCAGGAGGGTCACCTCGATGCACACAAGGTTGCATGACTCACCCCATTTTAATCACTCTTCTCTCCCCCAGCTCCCCGCTCTCTCCTCTTTTTCTCTCTCCCTGTCCCTTGTCCATATTCTCCCTCCTCCCTTTTCTCCCTTATATCATTTTATCTGGTCAGGTTTTTAATATTGTTAGAATATTAAGATTAATGAAATAATACTTGAGTGTTCTGATGACCTCCGAGGAAGGTTCTTTGGATTTCCTCGTTCTCTCATAACTAATGTCTTCTCTGGGAGTAAACTGTTCATCCATCAAGCATATTAGCTCTTCTCCAGCAAGTTAACCATTCATTAGGCGATTTTTTTTTTTTTTCAAGATTAAGGCCAAGGATCTGTATTGGCTCCTCGCGGGAAGGAAATGGAAACAATTCCAAGGGCTGCTGTCCTTGGGTAAAGAGGAGAGCAGTACCATTGCGGGGAGGTTGGGGGGGCATTCAAGGCCATCTATAATCTGCCCCAAACTACCTTTTCAGCCTTGCCTCCTACAATCCCCTGACAAGTCTGTAGCCTTCTCTCAAGGTAAACTGAACTTCTTTCTTTTCCCTTAGTATATGAAGCAGGCCCCAGACCTTAGCTTATATGCTCTTCCCACTGCCTGGAAAGCACCATCCCATACCTGAAACATGACAGGCACACACGCAGTGCCTCACATGCTCCTTCTGTCAGGGAAAGTGCATCTATCCTTGAAGGCCCAGTCCTAGGCCCATCTCTTCCTCTGCCTTCCTTGAGTAGCTCACCTTGCTCCATCCCTTCTTTTTTTCTCTGAACACCTACAGCACTTACCTGTGTCAGGCAAAAGTTAATCTCCATGATGAAAACACGCTGGCACTGAAACTGAATATGATGTTCTTGATAAAATTTATCAGGCTTTGAAAAAGTGATGTGTGTGTGTGTGTGTGTGTGTGTGTGTGTGTGTGTGTGTGTGCATGTGTGTGTCTTAGTGAAGAAGCTGAAGGCTGAGAGGGTGAGAAGAAGAGATGATGAATACAGAGAGAATAACTAGAGAGAAGTGATGAAAATAAAATATCACCTCCTGGTCCTGATCACTTATCTTACAGAACCCATTTTTGCTAGTCCTCTCCCATAGCTGTGCTAATTCTCTCTCTCTCTCTCTCTACTTTGGCCTTCATCCTGCAGCTGCCAGTCTTATAGATGGTAGAAACTCACCAAGGCTTCTCAAACACCAGTTCAATATTTAAAAAAACATCTTTTCAATTTGGAGAGACCACTACACACACAACAACACACACACACACACACACACACACTCCATACCCCAAATGCCAAAATGTCCACTAAATTGCACTTAACCTCCTAAGTGCTGCTCCTTCTGCATCCTGTTGGCCAAAACTAAAAACTGAATAGTTTATATTCTTCTCCCTTCCCTTCTCCAGCCTTTTCCTGAAAGTTCTAATGGTATTAGACCAGCTTCAGGTAGTCTCCATCTCGCCCTGTAGTCTAGTCTGCACATACGCTGAAGCCTTTGACACGTCAAACAAAACCTCCTGGTACTTTTGTTTTCTAGTGTGTACACACATACCCTTATAATGTCGGAATAACATGCTCTGTAAATAAAATGTGAACATTAAAACGTGTTTTTAAGTACCCAATTTTGCTTCTATACTAAAGACATATTTGTGAAAGGTAATGGAAAAGTTGTAGACTTTGTAATACCTTTTTCAGATAAAATCCTAAAGGTATTCATATATATTCATATATATATATATATATATATATATATATATATATATATATATATATATATATACACACATAGCCGTAGCCATACACATGTCAAACTTATGATAATTAATAACTCATGTGGTTTTGAGATGAAAGAACAATGAAACAAACATGGAAAGTATTAGAGATGAAACTTTCCTTCCTTCCTTCCTTTCTCCCCATCTTTTCCTTTCTTTCAATAAATATTTAGTATCTGCTACATATGTGTTTGGTGCTGTAGGGAATAGAAAGATTAAAACACTGACCTTTGCCCTGAAGTCACTTTCAGTCTTGTTAGGAAGATAAGGTATGATGGAAAAGATTATATGATATAGACATTAAAAGATTAATACAGGGCTTCCCTGGTGGCGCAGCGGTTGAGAATCTGCCTGCTAATGCAGGGGACACGGGTTCGAGCCCTGGTCTGGGAAGATCCCACATGCCGCGGAGCAACTAGGCCCGTGAGCCACAACTACTGAGCCTGCGCGTCTGGAGCCTGTGCTCCGCAACAAGAGAGGCCACGATAGTGAGAGGCCCATGCACCGCGATCAAGAGTGGCCCCCGCTTGCTGCAACTAGAGAAAGCCCTCGCACAGAAACGAAGACCCAACACAGCCATAAATAAATAAATAAGTAAATAAAGTGAAACCTTTAACAAAACAAAACAAAAAACAAATACGAGACCTTTACTTGAAGCAGCCTTCATTTAAAAAAAAAAAAGATTAATACATAAAATGTCATGAAGTAATATGTGATTATATAGCAAATAAGTGGTGTTGGCAATTAGTGCTACAGTTTTGAGGTAGACATCTTTGTGGGTTGGGTGGTCCCAGCAGACTTCCTAGACGAGGAAGAGCTTCAGATGGGCAGAAAAGAGAAGCACAGGACAATTCTGATGGAGGGAACTAAACTAAGCGGTGGATTAAAAGACTGTACGTGGGATTAAAATGTTGTATTGATAATATGATCTCTATGATGTTTTAAAAACAGATGCTTAGAAAAAGAAAAGACAAGAAATATGGAAAAATACAGTGGTTGACTTTGAGCGGTGGGACTATGGTTTTCTTGGTATCTGTCTATTTTCCAAATTATCTATCATGAACCTAAAAAAAAGAAAATAGCGTAATGGAACCTTAGAAAAGTCATGCATCAATTTCTGTTGACCTTTTGCTCACAAATCTTCTAGTGACAATACAGGATTATCTCTCCTAGCTCATGTTTATAACAGGCTATTCAATTATTTTTCTCACAGAAATGTAGGGGCAATTTCCATGATTAATGTTTTATTTGATGTGTTAGGTAACTTTCGTGTTCTCTTCCGTTCAGCATATTAGCCATTGTTCCAGTTATCTTCTGTGTAATAAAATCACCCCAAAACTTAGTGGAGTAAAACAAGGTTTTATTGTGCTTATGGATTCCATGGATCAGATATAAGGACAGGGCACACAGGGAGAATTTGTCTTTGCTCCATGATGTCTGGGCCCTCCACTGGAAGATTAAAAAGTTTGGGGTGATGACTGCCGGAGGCTGGAATTATCTGAAGGCTCATTCACTCAGACATCTGGCAGGGGATGCTGGCTGTTGACTGGAATATAAGCTGAGGCTATTGGCCAGAACACATACATGTGACCTCTTTGTGTCACTGGGCTTCCTTATAATATGGAGGTTGTTTTCTAAGGGTGTGTCCAAGTAAGAGAGAGAACCAGGCAGAATCCATATCCCCTTTTACGATCTTCTATGACATAGCCTTGGAAATCACACGGCCTCACTTTCACCACAGTCTATTGGTCGAGGCAGTCACAAAGCCCACCTCCCCCTCTCATTTCAAGGGGAGGAGAGACAGTCTCTGCCTCTTGATGGAGAAGTAACAAGGTTCCAGAAGAACATGGGGAACTAGACAAATTTCTGTGACAATTTTTAGAGAATATAATCTACCACAGTCATTGTCATGCTTTCTCTTGCAGTTAAGTCAGTTGTACCCAATTATTGCTGAAAAAGCCAGATGAGCCACAGATTTTCAGGCCCAGAGCTATGTTCAATGGCAGAGAGACTCCTTAGTTCAGTGATACCAAGTATCTGTTGCAAGTTGCCTTTCCACTGGAGAAAGGAAGGTCCCACCTTCATCACTGAAATGGTTTCGTTTATAGTCCTGGAAATGCTGTTTATGTTATTAATATGCTGACCAAGACCAGAAAGTTCTGCTGAGAGAGTCCCTGTCTCATTGAAGTTTACATTCTATGTTATATTTACATTCTATGTTATATTTATAAATACATAAAGCCATTACTTGAGTGTGGAAGGACAAAACAGACTCAACGGAGGGAGTTTGGAAAAAGAGCAGAGAAAGAAGGAAAGTGAGTACATGAGAGAGAGAGGACCGGTGGAAGGAGATTTTCTTAATATCTTCCATTCATCGTTGCCAAGTGGGAAATCTTAGTTGATAGCAGTTGGGTCTTGGTCGGCAGAAGATTAGCAGAATGATCTCCAAATCATTCTGCTTAGGCCTGTGAGAAGCATAGGTAAAATAAAAAATGAGACTCTAGCCTTAGGAAGTTTATTTGTCAGGGTGAGGGGTGTCAAAGGAAAATCACATACATATATATTTCACTTTTTCACTCTACAGTGAGAATGTGAGTTGTCATTTAATCAGAGTGGTGCAACTTAAAAACTGAATGAAATTAGAATAGAAATAAAATTTACCAAGTTTCCCTGCAGCCACACTTTTAGTCCAATACAACAGAGATGCTTTATTTAGTCCTGTAAAGGTAATGGCTCAAGGAGCCAAGGGAAGAATGTCTTAGAACAGTGTTTCCAAACTTATTTGACAACAAAAGCCACGGATTAGGTACAGATTTCAGGGCCAGCCTCCTGGAGATTCTGATTGTGTTTCTCGGGTGGGCTTAGGAAACTACATTTTTTATAGAAGATTCTATTATAAGGAAAATTTGGAAAATGGAGATCTAGAAAAAATTGCAATTGACCAAAGAGGAGTGAAAACACAAAGAACTGCTTGTGCAAATAAAAAAAACAGAAGCACAGTTAATTAAATGCTTTGTGCACCTTTCACAAGTTGACTGAATCTATGTCGGCAACACTATAGATAAATACAATAAAAATAAATTCATAATACATTTGTCAAGATATTTCCAGCAAATGTGAGTCTCTAAAAAGTAAGTATAGTTACTCACAATTGTGCAAATAAATGCATCACATTGATGTTTTTAGCCTATAAGTAGGTTCTGAATAAAGGTAAAATTAAAAACATACAATGTTTAAAATTAATCAAAATCATTTTAAAGGATTCAAATTTTAAATCCTCCTCATAATGATCAAAAGTCCCTTTCAGGACTTCCCTGGTGGCACAGTGGTTAGGAATCCACCTGCCAATGCAGGGGACAGAGGTTCAAGCCCTGGTCCAGGAAGATCCTACATGCCAAAGAAGCAGCAGCAAGTGGAGTGAAGACAAACAGTAAGAAATTTCTGTACTGTATCTATATGTAGTTAAAAATTTAAGTGCTGATCACCACATTCACCCTTCTTTCCATCTGGTTTAGTCCCTTTTCTTGTCTCTGTATACGTCTTTTCTCAGTTCTCTGGCCTTTCTTTCACTGATTTCAGGGAACTTTTGTCCTAAATGGCTTTTACTCTAGAAGCATCTAATTTCATTGAGCCTCAGCTGTTCCTCTCTAAGACACATAGTATCTCAGTGTTTTATAATATTGAAAAGAACAAATAACTTTTCAACAAATTCAAAATAAGTCAGAGCTTGCTCATCAAATATCACCAACTTAAATTAGACAAATATTTCTTCTCTTGTGCTTTGAAAGTATGATTTATATATGAGATAAATGACAAAGGAGATGGCCAGAGGGGTTGGCTTCTTTTCTGAGATCTGCTTCTTCTTCTTCACCATCAGCAAACAGAGTATCTGATCTCTATCAGGGCAGGGACAACCTGTCCAGAGTTTCTGTGTCTTTAACCTTTTAGGAATGGGAGAGCTCCTCTTCATCATGCATTTTAGTCCTTGGTGACTTCCTAAATAATCCAAGGATCTGCAAGTCACGTGAGTTATCATGTGCGTTGTCAGTGCTTTATAGATTTTATTGAATTGTGAGATTCTGCTATAGCACGGTTTCTCAAGCTGGGTACTTTCAGCTTTTCAGGCCAAATAATTTTTTTGTTATGTAAAGCTGTCTTCTGCATTGTAGGATGTAGCATCCTTGAACTCTACCCACTAGATGTAGCATTACCTCAGTTGTGACAACCAAAAAATTTCCAGACATTGCCAATTTTCCCCCAAGGGAAAAAAAATTGTCCCTGGTTGAGAATCACTGTAGTGTAGTTAAGAGGTGGTAAATGGTGATTACTTAGTGTGAGCCTTAAAGATTATACACACATTTTGATTTTTCTATATATTTTCTTGCCATTCTTTGGCATATGTTATACTTTTGAGTATGGTGGCATTTATCTATACTCTATTTTATATAATTCTTATTCATTTTCTTTTTTATCTATTTCATTATAATATAATTTTTTCCATTATTTTTTCTCATTATATTTACCAACCAAGCAGAAAAATGTCTACCAGTTTTTCAAACGTCACCTCCATGGAACTTCTCTTATTCTCACTATCTGAAGCCTTAAAACAAAGAAGAATTAACACAAATAGAAACTCAAGTGAAGAAGTTAATTTATGGGGAAACAAGTTCTATTTTATGCAGGTAAAATTTGAAGTGATGGTAGAATTAGTGTTATGTCCAGCACCTACTTGAAGAGAAGTTGGGATATAGACCTGGGAGTCAACAGTATAGATGAGAACTGAAATTATGAAATATCGCAAGGAGCGGCGAGGCGCGAACTGGGCGGCGGGCCGGGTCTGCTCGAGCATGTATTCTAACAGAACTTTCTTTGCTGTGATCTACTGAGGATCAGCTCAGGAGCACCTGTTCCTTGCCCTGAATAACCTATTTCCTGGAGTGAAAGGAAAAGGGTGCCTCACATGGGGAAGAATGTAAAATAGTCCCCATCCTTCTGTTGCCCCTACCTTCCTTTTAATTTACGTATTAATCATTTGATACTGCTCTTGGGCGAGTTAAGTGCTTGCCTACTGCAGTGAGAGAGATGAAGTGATTTTATTGTCATATACTAAAAGTGCCATGAACAGATCATTAGAACTGTTACCTAATTATTGCCAGAAAAATTAGTTTAGGATGAATTCTTCTAAAACCAAATCATCCTATGTAGAATTTTTCTAATATCCAGTTGACTTATAGTAAGAATTTTAGAATGAGTCAAAACATTCTGTTCCCTGGGAATACAATTAACAACTAATTCAACTTAGAAGGTTTACAAGGAAATTACGTGGTTCAAAATTGTGTTAGATGGGCACTTTACTGAGTCCTTTTTCCTTCGACCACATGAGTACCAAGTGGCCCACGCTTTAATAACACCTGCTTTGAACATTTCTTACACTAGACATTGTGCCATGTTCCAAGGCACAGACAACTGGAGTCTCCATTCTCCCATATGTCTGGCTGCTTTCTGGAGAAGGTAGTTCTGAGTTTCTGACAGCCAAGACAAAAAGGGAAACACCATTGAGTTATACTTTTATATTTCTTATTTTATAAAAGAAATATCCCTCCGTAGAGACTAACTTCCCTCTTAGTGTCAAGAGTCAAATACATCACCAGAGACAGAAGAAGGAACACATGAGGCCAGAGGCCAGACGTCTCCCGAGCAAAAGCTCGTGCGTCTTCCTCTATACCACCTCATAGAAGAGAACTACGTCAAGAGGCGCTTGGGAAGAAAAGCGGTCAAGCATTGTGGACTTTCAGGCAGAGGGTCCCTAAACTAGCTTCTGAGACATCTTTAGGGGCATCAGTGGCATAAAAATCTCGAGGGGGGCACACTGCTCGTTTTAAAGATTGAGAAGCGGTCACTTTTTGTCTCAGACTGTAGCAACAGACTTGTGTACACGACCACCTTCCCCGCTTTCGGTGAACCTCAGAACTTGGAGCTCCCCCATAAGGAGCCGCAGTTTTCCCTTCCGGCCCCACCGCAGCGAACCCAAAGCACGAATCCAAGAGACTGAAGACCAATCGAGCCGATCCCAGTGGAGGAGTCTGGCGGGGAGCGAAATTATCCCAGAGGCGGAAAAGATGCGGAAGACTTCTCATTCCAACCAATCAGATGAGAGGAACTCTTGGCACACCCCTTTCCGCTAACCAATCAGCACCTAGCTCGATGGGCCCGGCCCACTGACACCCGGAAAACGTCTTTTAAATTTTATTAGTATAGCTTTTCCCCCACCGTCGTTCTAGGCCTTCCCACAAACTGTGGTCAAAAAAGGAAAACTGGATGTAACAATTCCAAAGCTGGCCAGTCTTGCAGTGAGAAGCGAAACCACAGACCTCTTCATCAAAACAGTGATACTGGGAAGGATAGGGAAAGGGAAGGGTTCCGGAGAGAAAACTACAGCTCCCAAGGGCCCTTGCACGGACTCGGCGCGCCCTGGGCTAGAGGGCGGGACATCGTACGAAGAAGGCTGAGGGTCACGAGGCTCCTCTCGGACTTCCTGAAGTGGGCGGGACTTGAGATGGGCGGGGCGGTGGCCACCCCCGCCTCTCTCGCTTTGTGTCCTCCTCCCTCTGGCTCAGCTGCCTGAGACGTCGGAGGGGGCGTGGCCCGCGCGGAGGCTCGTGGGGGGTGCGAGCGCCGCGGGACGTGGGTGACGCGTCTTCTTCCAGCTCAGCGGTGTGTGAGGTGTCGCGGCCCCGCCGGTGATTGGTTGTTGAGAGGCTAGTACGCAGCGGCCGTTGGTCGCCGGCAGCACGGAGCGAGAACCGGGGAGGGCGGGGGGGATATGGGGCGGCAGCGGCGGCGGCGGCTGGAGGAGGCGGGCGCGGACGAGCCGGCGGCTGCGGCAGCAACGGCGGTCCCCGGAAGCCCCCTGTGAAGCGCACCCGTCGGCGCCGCTGTGGGCCCCTGGGAGAGAGCGGCCAGCGCGCGAGCCGCTCAGGAGCCGCTCCTCCAGCGCCGCAGCCCTTCGGACTCTCGGTCTCATCCTCGCTCTCCTGCTCCGGCTCCTCCATCTTGGCCTCGGCGGTAGCAGCTGCCGAGAGGATGTGCCGCCTTCTGGCAGGGGGAAGAAGGAGGAGAAGATGAAGAAGTACCGGCGGGCCTTGGCCCTAGTCTCCTGCCTGTCTCTGTGTTCCCTGGTCTGGTGAGTAGCCGCGACCACACGGGAGTTTCCCGTGAGGGGAGAGGGGGGCAGGGAGCGGCCCAGGTCACACCCCCAAATCATCCCGGCTTTTAGGGTGCGGGTCTCCAAGGCTCCGATGAAGCGACAAACCGATTACTCCGTGACTCTCCGGCGGGCTGGCCTGGTAACCCTCTCTGCGGAGGTTTTCGTGGTGCGTTTTGGAATTTACAGAGACTAAGTGGGAGAGGGAGGCGCCTGGGTGCCTTTGTACCCGGTTACCCTGGCCCTTGGTGATGGTGGGATGTGTGGGAAGTGTTCACATAGAGGCTGGGTAAGTTGCTCGGGCTTAGTAGCAGCCACTTGTTTTCATGGTTTGGGAAGGGC
Organism: Balaenoptera ricei; assembly: GCF_028023285.1. Classification (NCBI taxonomy): domain Eukaryota; kingdom Metazoa; phylum Chordata; class Mammalia; order Artiodactyla; family Balaenopteridae; genus Balaenoptera; species Balaenoptera ricei. The sequence goes on from NC_082639.1 coordinate 134,545,653, forward strand.
ATAAGGTATGTCGGATGTGATGTGTTCCCGACAGGCGATTTTAAAAACGTGACTTGTCGTGAAGGTGACTAATGTACGAGCACTGGTTCTCCTGGCCCTTTCTCTCCTAGTCTTTGGCCTCGGGTACACTTGGGGTTGCTGTTCTTGGAGACTTTCGGGAGGCGTTATGAAGCACTTTTTCAAGGGGTAGATGATAAGCTGTTTAGCAGAGAGTGTCTTAGGGTGTAGTGTGTACAGGGGTTTCTGGAAGTGTGGCTTGGATAATGTCCCGTAGTAATGGAAGGATAAGTCCTGCATTTTGGAGGCGGGAAGAGTGCTTTGTCTATAAGTTTGTGGAGTTTCTGTTAGTCCCTGGCACATTTGGGGTTTTTTGAAGGGGAAGAGAAAGCTTGTCAGTCAAAGGATCGCTACCACTGTACTTGGAAAATCCATTCTGCCCTCCGAGGGAGTTTGTTCAGAGATGTGTGACATTTGCTGACTGTAAAGATGCTTCTTCAGTCAGAGTGATTTGCTGTTATATTAAAATCTAGACAAACTAAGTTTCTTGTTTAGCTTATTTCTGCAAAACACCAACAATTTTTTTCATTTATGTGGGTGCCTAATGGATTCCAAAGACACTGAAGTTGTAGAGTTGTTGCTCACAGAAAATAATACGTAAATAAGAAAAGAAAACACTTGCCTGGCTGAAGAATTTTGATTGGCAGGTTGATAGACGTTTTAGAGAACAAGAAATTTGGCCTCTTGACGTTCATTCCGAACCCTTTAATGAGACCAATGTTATCTCACCTTCTGCTTTTTAGTAGCATGTTGGTTACCAAGAAATGCATGTAGGAGATGAGTCCGCTCACCTCATTTTAAATTTAAATTTGTACATGAGATACGGAAACCTTGTGTGTTCATATACACTTCTTTCTGGGGGCTGTTTAGTTGTTTGTAGGTTATATATGTTTTTTCTTTCCTCTTTCTACTTGATCTTGCCCATCTTTAGGCCGTGTATTCTTCATCACTTTCTGAAATGGTTGAGAGGGCAAAGAGGTTACACTTTTCATTCAAGTTTAAAACACACCAGGATCTCTGGTTTTTTTTTTTTTTTAGTTGAAATATACTTGACATATAACATTGTGTAAATTTCAGGTGTACAACATGTTGAATTGATACATTTACATAATGTAATATGGTTACCATTGTAGCAATAGTTAGCATCTCTATCACATCACATAATCATTTCTTTTTGTGGTGGGAATAGTTAAGATCTGGTCTCTTAGCAAGTTGATAATTATAGTACAATAGTGTTGTCTACACCCACTATACTGTGATCTCCAGGACTAACTTATCTACCAGCTGCAAGTTTCTACCCTTAAACATGATTTTAAAAAAATTAATTGGCTGGTGGCAGTGAAATCAAGCATTACGGTGTGGTTTTTAAAATCATTTGCAGATTTAAATTATCCATGCTTCTATTACTTTGTTTAATTTTGGGTTGTCTTTTGCTTAAGCTGACCTCAATATGGTTTCTCAACTTTATTCATTGGAGGTAGTGAGGAGATCATGACCTGTTAGGGGAAAAAAAAAAAATCAGTTAGCTTAGTATTGAAAATAATAGTCATAAAGTTCTGTAAAGTTTGTTGACTTTCACAGTGAAAAATGGTTGTTGAGGGATTAAGTAAATAGTGCAAAATTTAAGAAACTTTTGTTTAAGAAACAGTTGGGTTTGTTTTGAGATTTGTTTGCACTGCCAAATTTTAAGATATTTTAATTGTTCTTTACTGAGGCCGTGGAAAGGCATTATAGGATATTAAGGCTTGAGAATTTTTTGGAAGGGTGGTGATGACATCAGGGAAGAGAAGTGATGTGTAGTGTGATTGGCAAAGGGTATGTTGTGTCTTTTGAGGCTGTTCTTCCTTGGGAAATTGGAATAATGAAATTATGTCACTGACTCAGCTGGAGATCTAACTCTTGCTACAAGATGGTCTGTTAGGTCATTTCTCGACATCTCCATTCTCCCTTATCGTAATGCTCTTGTAGGGTTTGACAAGTTTTGCAAGAGTCATTTTTGTTTCTGTCATTTATAAAGTGTTCCAAGATTTTGTGATCCATTTCTTTTTTAAGCCATACCATTTTGTAGATTTATGAGTGCTATATGTTTATACTACAATACTCTATAGTTTCTAAGTTCCTAAACTCCTCATCCTACCAAAATTACTGAATCTTATAATCACTTTATTTATACTGTCACATATTTATAGATCTTGCTTATGTCTCCCCTCTCCTTTTGTCTTTCCAGCCTGGAGTCCTAACCTTAGATTACTTTCACAAAAGACTCATCCTATCCTTCTTATTATTTATTCTGGTTGCTATTTTTTCCTTTTGCATACTTCATATGATTCTTTATCAAATAGTACAGTGTATTTTAGGCATAAATGTACTATAGCTGTGGCAAGAATAATTATGATAGCTATTATTTATTGTCAACTATCTCTGACAAACCTGTGGTGTGTACTTTGCACATTTTAGCACCTTTAATCTTCACAACAACCCTATTAGTATTATTGATAATTTACTTTTACATTTTATAGTTAAGGAAGTAGAGAAGTTAAATAACTTGGCTAAAGTAAAGCAGCTATTAAGTTTTGGAGCTTGGATTTGAACCTAGGCCGCCTGATTCATGGGATCCTGACTGCTGTAATCCTTTGTAGGTCAGGAAAACTATATTGTAGATACGGCTCCATCACTTACTAGATCTGCATCCTTGGACATGTTTTGTAATTTCTTTGAACCTTAGTCCTTATATCCTAAAAGTGGGAAAACTAATTCATTCACACCCCACAGGGTTGTTAGGAGGATAACATGAGATAATATATATGGTACATCTTTGTAAAATAGTAAGGGTACATTATCTATATGTTTTATCATAAAATCATTCAACAAAGGTTTTTCTCTTGTTCATTAAGTACCAGATGTTGTTATGGGCATTGAAAATATGAAAATAGGGTGACCAACTTATCCTGGTTTTAGCAGTGAAAGTCCTAAGTCCCAGGAATCCCTATGTTAGTTTCCTATTGCTGCTGTAACAAGTTACCAAAAATTTAGTGACTTAAAACAACACACATTTATTATCTTACAGTTTTGGGGGTCAGAAGTCCAAAATAAGTCTTAACTGGGCTAAAGTCAGGGTGTCAGCAGGCCTGGTTCCTTCTTGAGACTAAGGGAAGAATCTGCTTCTTGACTTTTTCACCTTCTAGGGGCTGCTTATATTCTGTGGCTCCTTCCTCGGATTATTCCAACCTCTTGCTTCAGTCTTCACATCTACTAATGAGAGATCCTCCTGCCTCCTTTTACAAGGACTCTTGTGATTACATTGGGCCCACCCAGACAATCCAGGATTATCTCCCCATCTCAAATTCCTTAACTTAATCACTTCTGCAAAGACCTTTTTACCATGTAAGGCAATATATTCAGGGATTAGGACTCAGACATCTCTGGAGGGGCCATTATGCAGCCTAGCCTACCCACCTTGGTCCTGGCAAACTAGGAAGATTGATGACCACCCTAAAGAGGAAAAAAAAAGACTTGGTCAGTGCCTTAAGTGGTGGATATTCAAATTTTTTTGTATTCCCCCCATCAGAAAAGCATTGTGCATGAACCTTTAATATGTAATTAATTGTTTATAAGATTTATACATGTGTAAATATGGTATTAGTATATTAGTATACTAATAGCATATTGGTATACATAATAAATTACACAAATTAGATGGTTAAGAAAGATGAGAAAGAAAATAAACAGTCTAATACTTTGTTAACAGACCTTTTTGTTCTTATTTAAAAAGTAGTATGGTGAGAGGTGTGTGATTGACTGACTAGATTATTTTACATCATAATGTGGATGAATAATAGCTTGTACTTAGCGGTGCTATTTTCTTGTTGGCTTGTGCTTGCATTATTATTATCTTTGCAGTCTTTGCAGGAATTTTTTCAAAGCTACTTCTCCATGTTGTGAGAGTCAGTTTAGTTAAAACTAAATAATATAATCCCTAAATTTGGTTCATTGAGCACACATAAACTGCAGTGCCTCACAATGTGCTGGAAGTAAAGCCCCACTGTCTGTGGAACTTCTGTTCTTTCCTCAGATTTCTGACTATATAGTCTCTGCTGTTAATGACCAGCTGACCTTCAGATCAAGTGTGAATCCTTATATTAATCTTGATAAAGCTAAATTAATTAAAAAATAGCCTTTATTTTTTAGAGCAGTTTTAGGTTCATGGCAGAATTGAGTGGAAGGTACAGTTTACCTTTAGTACTTGCTCTCTGCGCCCACACGTGCACGGCTTCCTCCATTATCAGCATCCCCCACCAGAGTGGTTTAATTTATTTTTTACGACTAAAAAAATCTAGTTTTTTCTCCCTGAACCCGAAAGGATCATCTTGGAGAAGCTCATATATAGAGCTAATGAGAAGAGCCTGACATTCAAACAATTCTCATACATTTGACAAATAGTTACCAAAAATAGTTTAAAAGGTCTTTAGAAACTCGAAGGGAAGACTTTGTATTCTAGATAACGGTCTATTATCACTAGCTGTGTGTCCTTGGACAGATTATTTCTATGAGCCTCAGTTCTAATCCATAAAATGCTTTGCAGAATCAAGATGGGAGAATTTTGTTTCAGGCAGAGGAAAGATTCCTGTTGGTGGAGAGAGATGGGAAGGGAGGTTAGAGCCAGCTTTTGAAGGGACTTGATTATTGTGCAGGTGAACTCTGATTTTAACCTGACTGAGAGGATGAGCCAATGAATTAGTTTAAATAGGAGAAACCGGAGAGTGAGGTCAGATTGATCTTTTAGTTAGATCACTAGGGGGATAGAGTGGATTGGAAAGGACAGACTTTGGAGACAGGGAGCCCTAAAGTGGCAGTCATACTAGGAGAGAGTTGATAGATATCCACAATATCTTGTGGATAGATATCCACAAACATTTTGTTAGGTAGAAACGTTTATATGTTTAAAATACTTTAGTAAGAAACTAAATACTCTTTTTTGAAAACGTACATGTTGCAGATTGTACTTTAGTGCCAGGTGTGTGTTAACCTGTTTTGTTTTCAAGACCATATTTTAAAGTAGATTCAAAAAATAAAATTGTACCTGTCTCAGGGGAATGGAAATTGCTTTTGAGTATTTGTAGTATTGGAATGTCAATCCTTTGCGACAGACTAGTTTCATAAATGCCGAGTTTTTTGAAAGAAAATTTGATTTTATTTTAGGACTTTGTTTTTGTAATGAATCACTAGTTAAAATTATTTTATATTTTCCGTAAAAGTAACGCCTAGCTTTGGTAGAAAATGTTTTGTCGCATTAACATGGCTCATAAGTACTAAGCTCATTTTATATTTCTTGTTATGGAGTATTTGAAATCGATAACAGGAGAAAATGTGAAAAGTGCTTAAAACAGTGCTTTGCTCATAGTAAGCCCTATTATGTAAGTTCTTATTATTCATTCATCCTGGATACTTTGGCAGAAGTAGGATCCTAGGCTGAGGTATCAGAGTTCAGAAGTAGGAATCCATACATCTGTTCAAAATACCAATATTATTTTGTTGCCAACAATGTATTTGGTGTGGTGGGGGTGGCTGAAGAAGCAGGAGACTTGAGCTCTGCCCTCAGGAGTATACAAGCTGCTTGTCAAAATATAGGTAGGTACTGGTGTAGTGGTGTAGGTACATGAAACTTAAGTTAGAGCTTGGCTGTAATCCTTTATTTCCAGTATTAACAGTGAACATTTATTGGGCACTTATTTCTTTTTTTAAATTTTTTTGTACAGCAGGTTCTTATTAGTTATCCATTTTATACACATCAGTGTATACATGTCAATCCCAATTGCCCAATTCATCCCACCACCACCCCCACCCCTGGCCACTTTCCCCCCTTGGTGTCCATACGTTTGTTCTCTACATCTGTGTCTCTATTTCTGCCCTGCAAACCGGTTCATCTGTACCATTCTTCTAGGTTCCACATACATGCGTTAATATACGGTATTTGTTTTTCTCTTTCTGACTTATTTCGCTCTGTATGACAGTCTCCAGATCCATCCATGTCTCTACAAATGAGCCAATTTCGTTTCTCTTTATGGCTGAGTAATATTCCATCGTATATATGTACCACATCTTCTTTATCCATTCGTCTGTCGATGGGCATTTAGGTTGCTCCCATGACCTGGCTGTTGTAAATTGTGCTGCAATGAACATTGGGGTGCGTGTGTCTTTTTGAATTATGGTTTTCTCAGGGTGTATGCCCAGTAGTGGGACTGCTGGGTCGTATGGTAGTTATATTTTTAGTTTTTTAGGGAACCTCCATACTGTTCTCCATAGTGGCTGTATCAATTGACATTCCCACCAGCAGTGCAAGAGAGTTCCCTTTTCTCCACACCCTCTCCAGCATTTGTTGTTTGTAGATTTTCTGATGATGCCCATTCTAACCAGTGTGAGGTGATACCTCATTGTAGTTTTGATTTGCATTTCTCTAATAATTAGTGATGTTGAGCGGCTTTTCTGGGCACTTATTTCTGTTCTAAGTGCTTTATATACACTAACTCATTTTGTTCTAATTAAACTCTTTTGAGATAGACATACCATTTTAAAGAGATTAAGAAAGATACAAAGAAATTAACCAACTTGCCTAAATTCTCAGTAAGCAGTGAGCTGGAATTTAAGTAGCCTGAGTCTGAGCCTGTGCTCTTAACCACTACTCTCTGCTGCCTGTAGGCTGGGAGGTGGCCTTAGGCAAGTTTCTCTACCTTTTCTTTGTTTGTCAATTTTCTTATCTAAAAAATGGGGCTGACTGGATTGGCTCTGCAAGGAATGAATAATAGAATTATTCATGAAGCTTTAAAAAAAAAATACATGCCTACTGCACTTACCTTGGACTTGTGGTTAAGTTTGGGATACTCTTGTGCATTCCAGTCATTACTGCTAAATTAAATGAATTCTGAGATTTTTCTTTTGCACTTTTAACATTCTAAGATATCTGATTTGAACATTAGTGAACAATACAAAGAGCTGAATTGTTTAGTAGTTGCTTAAAAAAGGGAAAAAACTGGACTGGAGTTGTCAAGGAAGACTTGGTTTTAAGAGAAATGACGTGTGGTTCATATACTTTACTTCTGTGGAATACAGGTGCTTCATGAACTGAAATAAGATACACTGGTGCTGCTAATATGAATAGTGACCTTTCCCTAGTTTGTGTGTGTGTGTCTGCTTGCCTGCCTGCGGTGGGCAGATAGTACTTAATTGTCAGGAGAAATGAGAAAGGTTATGAGTAAAAGAAGACGATGTACTTGATATGGGTGGAAGTGATAGTAAGCAGCCAAGCCTGAGTAGAAAATAAAAGCTAAAGTCATCCCTTGGTATCCGTGGGGGATTGGTTCCAGGACCCAACCTTGGATGCTCAAGTCTGTTATGTAAAATGGCATAGTACACTCAGCCCTCCCTCTACCCAGATGTGGAACCCGTGGATGCGGAGGGCTGAGTGTATTCTGGAAATTGTGATGGGTTTTGCAAGCTAAACCAAGGAGTAAGGCAGTAAAGATCAGCAAGAGAAGTGGTGTTTGGAGAGTGTTATTTTGACATCATTGTGTTACAGGAGAAAGGCTGGAGGGATGAATACTAAATGAAAAGCAATTGGAATAGTTGAAGTTTTTCATAACAAGGACTTAACTTGGCAGTAGAAATGAAGAGGGTTCATTGAGCAGAGATTTTCAGGAAGTAAATGATCTGGTTTGGTGATAGGTTGGCAAGTTGGCAATGCAGTACAGAAGAACTGGGTTTTAGTTTGCCTCTAACCAGCTCTTGGTCTTCAACACCGCCTTTCTGTTGTCCATCTCAATGTCAAGAGATGTTTACTGAGGCTTTTCTGTGTGCTGCTTTCTGTGCAAGATTCTGGTGGACAAAATAGAAAAAGTAGCTGCTTTCTTGGAGCCTACTGTGGTTGAGAAAATAAATTCTAGGATCTAAAATGATGAATCTGTGAAGTAAAGTTCAAAGAGAGAAGAGGAGTTAATTTTTTTTCTTTTAACTTGGGCAACTAGAGGAATTGGAGGTGTTAAAAAAGAACTGGAAGAGTTGCAAAGAGTTTTAAAGGAGAAGGAGATGTTAGTTGAGGCGAATAGAATATCCTAGTGGAAACGTTATATAGGCACTTAAATGCAGGCTTCAGTGAAAATGAGATTTGGCTGGAGCTGTCCTCATAGAGGGGATCATTTTTGAAACAGAACCTTTGAACATGGAGTTTCTGCAGATACTTAGAACAAACAAAGGTGACAAGCAAAGTAAAGCTCTGAGAGCGGAAACTAGGGAAGGTGGAAAGAGGTTTAAGGAGGTCATTTGAATGGTCAGCAATATAAAAGTCTCAGATAGCCTGAAAAGCTTGAAAATTGAGAAAAAGGCCTTGTTTTCAAAAGAGAGAGGTGATTGATAAGTTTTTGTGAGTGGAAATAGAAGGTATTTGGAGAGTGGTAAGTGTGAGCTCGTACACATTTGTTTCGCAGCCAGAAGGGATACAGGAAGCTGGAGTAGCCTCATACTTGCATGTTTCAAACCATTCAACCCATTTTGATTTGAGGAGGGATACTGAGGGCCTACTGCAAGGGACTTGAGCATCTGTGGATTTTGCTATCTGCAGGGGGTCCTGGAACCAAGATACCTAGGGACAACTGTTTACACTACTCTGGAATTTGATAAATGAAAGAAGATAAAGATAGTAGCTGATAACAACTGCTAACATTTGAGTGCATATTCTATGCCAGGCTAAGCATTGCACATGCATTATTTCATTTTCCCATTTTACAGTGGAGACATACAGGTTTTGTAATTTGTCCAAGAGAATGCACCTGGGATTAACACTTGGGTCTTTTGACTCTGAAGTCCATGCCCTAGCCACTACACTACAAAGCTTTGTATTTATCTCTTGTGGCTGCTTTCTAAATCAAGAGGTAAATATTGCCCCTCCCTTGTAATAGTTCTTATATTTTTATGTTCTGCTGTAACTAGCCATGACTAACATCATCAGTTCTTAAGGGAATGGATTAGTGTTATTTTCTCACCTTTCTTTTCATTTATCTATTGACCAGAGAGTATTAAATAAGAAATGTAGCACTACAGAAAGATCATAGGCTTTGGAGAGGTAGATCTAGATTTGTAGTCACAAATTGAGTGACTTTGGGCCAGTTAACTTCTGAGCTTTAGTTTACTTGTAAAAGTTAGATTAATATTTTAATCTAAACTGCCTGGCACACTAAAAAAAAGACTGTGTTTTCTTCTAGAGACATCAGATATTTAGGATTGGATTGATCATACTCTGTTTATGCTACCTTCTGTATGGATCCCCCTTTTTCCTCCATTTTACATCATTACTCTTTTATCTTCTATCTTCATTTTCACTCCTATCTCCCCCATGTTGGGCATTTACCCTAGAGTATATTTGATGTGTTTTTCCAGTCGACCTTCATGTATTTACCTCGTATACTTGTGTTTTCTTCCAAAATAATGTTTTGTTTATATGTTTTAAAATTTACATACAGGGTATAATGCTATTAATCTCATTCTTTTTCCTACTTTTTTCCACTGAACAGTTTTTTAGAAGCTTGTTTTAGTTACTAGAATCATCATTAAGTGAATTCTACGTAGTTAATGATGTGGCAGATGCCTCAGGAAGGCCTGATGTCGTTTATTCATTCATTCAATGGGTATTTATTGAGCCCTTTGTGTGCAGGCTGCTTCTAATGAGAGACTTTATGCCAACAAATGCATTTGGGAGTATTTGTTCCAGTTGCTTGTCTTTTGCGATCCCAGTACTATAGACGAATTAGGGTGGTTTTGTAGTAAATCTTAATTATCTGGCAAGGTGAAACACTTGTCTTTGCTTTTTTTGTTAATATAGTTATTCTTAGACTGGTTTTTCCATATCATATTTAGAACATTAGGAGCCTTCAGGTTTTTTTGTTTGTTTGTTTTTGTCTTTAGGATTCTCTTTTAATTTTTATTTTATATTGGAGTATAGTAGATTTACAATGTTGCGTTAGTTTCAGGTGTACAGCAAAGTGATTCAGTTATACATATACATATATCTATTCTTTTTCAGATTCTTTTCCCATATGGGTTATTTCAGAGTGTTGAGTAGAGTTTCCTGTCCTATACAGTAAGGATCCTTCAGGTTTTTTTGTTGTTGTTTTTTTTTTTTTTTTTTTTTTTGGCTGCGTTGGGTCTTAGTTGCAGCACGCAGGATCTTTAGTTCCAGCGTGCGGGCTCAGTAGTTGCAGCATGCGGGCTTAGTTGCCCCGTGGCATGTAGGATCTTAGTTCCCCGACCAGGGATTGAACCCGCGTCTCCTTCATTGGAAGGCGGATTCTCAACCACTGGACCACCAGGGAAGTCCCCCTTCAGGTATTTTGATAGGAGTTATATTTGAGTGATGAATTACTTTGGGGAGAATTGCTGTCTTTACTCTGCTGTCAGTAGCATTCCATCCATGAACATATTAGATCTTCATTTATTTGTCTCTTCATTTTATGGTCATTATTAGAGTTAACATTTTTTCTCTATAAGTGGTTGTGTAATTTTTAAGGTTAATTTCTGTAAATTATTTTATAATTTTTGTTATTGCTAATAGTTTATTTTCTATTTTGTTATTGCTGGGGAGGAAAATATTGACTTTTTTGCTTCTTATATTTTTAAATTGAAATAATTGACATACAGTGAAATGCACATATGGTATCAACTGTATAGTTGGATCAGTTTTGGCAAATGTATACATCTGTATAACTCACACCCCATCAAGGTATCGAACATTTCCATCACTCCAGAATGTTTTTTCATGTCCCATTCTACAGAATTCCCTGAAGCAACCAGTGATTTGATTTCTATCACCACGGATAGTTTTGCTAATTCTGGAACTTTATTTAAATGGAATTATACAGTATTTATTCTGGTGTCTGGCTTCTTTCACTCAGTGTAATGCTTCCAAGATTTATCTATCTTTTTTCATTCATTAGTAATTCATTCCTTTTTATTCTGAGAAGTAGTACATTGTATGAATGTACTACAGTTTGTTTACATTTTCCTGTTGAACATCTGGGCTGCTTCCAGTTTTTGGCTATTAGGAGTGAAAGCTACAGGGGACATTTTTGTACACATAGTTTTAATTTCCCTTAAGAAGTACCTAAAAGTGGAATTGCAAGTGCCGAAACAGATGGATATCGTATGCTTCTGGATATAATACCCTGAGAAAGATACAACATCGCTTATGAAGGCTTCCAGCCAGGAATACATAACCTGAATCTGCTCATGATGAAACATCAGACAAACCTCAAAAAAGGACCATATTATTTCAAAATAAAAGGACTATGTCCTTCAAAATGTCAGTGCCACATAAGGTAAAAGCCAAGAACTATTACAGGTTAAAGGAGGCTGAAGGCACATGAAAAATGCAGGATATGATCTTACACTCGATTCTGTACTTGAGGTGGGGAGAGGGGGAATGCTGTAAGGACACTACTGGGGACATAGATTATTGTGTCAATGTAACATTTACTGAGGTTGATAATTGTGGCATGGTTGTGTAAGAGAATATCCTTATTCTGAAGAAATACATACAGAAGATATTTAGAGATAAATTACGTGGAGTGGGGAGAGAGGGAGGGCTATGTGCTTGCCAGGAGCAAATGGCAAATGATGGAACCAGTGGGTCAAAATGTTAACAATAGGTTGATATGGGCAAAGGGTTTGTGGATGTTCTTTGTGCTATGTTGGCATTTCTTCTGAAAGTTTGAAATTATTTCCCAATAAAAAGTGGGAAAAGAAAGAGTGAGATTTCCTTTTTCTCTGTGTATGGTGTTGATTAATCCACTCAAATTTCTTTAATTATCATCAATTAATTCCAATTTTTGTATACTTTGTGCCAATTTTGTTATTTTTCTAGAAACATCTATTTTTTCTGAGTTTTCAAATATATTAGTATATATAGCTGGTAATATTTTATAATTTTAAAAAATCTGTTTTGTTTGTGGTTATTTCATGCTTTTAGAACATATTTTGTTAATTCACATCACCAACTCTCCTTTATCGGTTTTTCCAGAGGTTTATCTTTTTAATATTTTCGTCGAAAGACTAACTTTTGGTTTTCTTAATCTTCTTTGCTTTTTTTGGTTTTGTTTTTTATTTCAGTGATTTCTGTCCTTATAGTCTTCCATTTTTCTTTAGATTTACAGTTCTTTATCTTCTTGAGTTGAAAGATTAGCTCTTTTGTATTCAGTGTCTCCAAATGTGCTCAGAAGCATAGTTTTCCTGCTGCTGTCTTACCGGCATCCCACCAATTTCGACCTGTAGTCTTCTGCTATGTTTTGTAATGTTCCCTATTATTTCCTCTTTTACCAAAGGATTATTCTGCTGCATAATTTTGTTTCCAGGCTTTAGAATGTTGTTAGCTGTTGCTATCCTAAATGACACTCAAATGTGAATTTTACAAGACTTTTAATTACATTTACTCTGAAAGTTAATACCTTTCTGTATGAATGGTGAATCCATGCCACGTTATTGGGGAGGAATTGGCAAAAAGGGATAAATGTCCTCTTAGTTTCCAGATTCTGTTTTTTGAGTTTGTTTGTGTGTGAGGGGGTGGTGGGTGGGTGGGTGAGTTGGGGAGTAGTAGTGGTGGAGGTGATGGGGCTGATGGGAAGAGGAATGAAAAGTGACCTAATTTCCTATCTGCTACTTGCTACAAAACAGTTCCCCTCAGAACCCTTATTCATTTAATAAATATTTATTAAGCACATAATGTTTGCAGGTTTGGGCTTTGTAGGGAGGGGCTAAAGTATCAATAGTTAGGAATATGGAATTGATTCTCAAAGAGTTTAAGTGTAAGAGAGGATATACATGGCACAGAATCAACTTACAAATAGTAGTGGGGAGTACTCATTTTGAACTGAGGGAGAGTGTCAGGCTCACAGACTGCCAATTATCTTGATGTGATTTGTGGTGCTGAACTTCTTAAAAGTTTTGAAAATCATCAGGCTTGGGGTTTTCATAGTACAGTTTTTGAAACTTGCTTAAGTAGTATGGAATGAGACCCATTTAATCATGCAACAAAGTGCCCTCAGCCATTGTAATGTGACCCACTGATTCTTAATGAGGGGGCATGCATATCTAATTCACCTGGGGGAACTTGTTGAAAGTAAAGACCCCATTATAGTGATTCATTCTTCTTCAGTAGAGTTGGAGTGGGTTTGGGGTATTTCATTTTACTTTGGTGATTTAAAATTTCTTTCTTTTTTAAAAAAATTAATTAATTAATTAATTTATGGCTGTGTTGGGTCTTCGTTTCTGTGCGAGGGCTTTCTCCAGTTGCGGCAAGCGGGGGCCACTCTTCATCGCGGTGCGCGGGCCTCTTACTATCGCGGCCTCTCTTGTTGCGGAGCACAGACTCCAGATGCGCAGGCTCAGTAATTGCGGCTCATGGGCCTAGTGGCTCCGTGGCATGTGGGATCTTCCCAGACCAGGGCTCGAACCTGTGTCCCCTGCATTGGCAGGCAGATTCTCAACCACTGCGCCACCAGGGAAGCCCTAAAATTTCTTGACAGTTATTACTTGGTGATAAATTTTATCTATTTTAGGCTTTTTTTATACACAAAATTAAGGTTATCTTTACAGGTCTGTCCTTAATTAATATCTGTCCTTAAATAGGGACTGATATGTTAGAGGTATTTAAGTGATACTGTTGATAAAGCTGTAATTAAGAGGAATAGGGTAGATAGGTAAAGAATGTAGTCTATATTAATGTCAGGTGTATTCACGTTCTTCAGAGAAATAGAACCAACCATATATATATATATATATATATATATATATAAAATGAGGCGTTGGGTCACCCGATTATGGGAGCTGAGAAGACCCACAGTCTGCGATCTGAAAGCTGGAGACCGAGGAAAACCAGTGGTTAATTCAGGCCAAGTCTGAAGGCCTATTAACCAGTAGAGCTGAAGATATAAATCCCAGTTAAAGGGCAGGAGAAGATGAGATGCCTCAGCTCAAATAGTGAGGCAGAGGAAAAAAGGGCAAATTCTTCTGATTTTTGTTCAGTTCAGGCCCTCAGAGGATTAGATGATGCCCACTCACATTGGGGAGGGCAGTCTACTGAGTCCACTGATTCAAATGCCAGTCTCACCCAAAAACTCCTAACTTTGGATAATGGGATTTGATTATATGATAGTAAAAATTAGGATCATGAGATTTAATGTCTTTTGGCCATCTTCACATTAACTGTGAATATTAGGATTTATACACACATATACACATACACATGCAGAATTCTTGATGATAAAACTAGTATGTGCTCATGGTAGAAATTTAGAAAGTATAGAAAGGAATATAGAAAATAAGGGGGCATAATCTCCAAAATTCTAACACCCACAGTTTTGAATATCTGAAACTTTTTGCCGTCCCAAATATGTGTATATATACACTCACAAATGCACCTACAAACACACATGTGTACACACACACAGCTGAGAAACAATGCAAAAGTCTATCAATAAAGAAATATTTAATAAATAGTGATATATCTATATGAAATTTTGAATAAGTAATATATTCTTGTGGTTCAAAAGACATAGAGTATTGTAGAGTGAAGAATATCCACCTATTATCCTGTCACCCAGTCAGTCACTCAGTTTTCCACCCTGGAGGCAACCAAGGTGGTGCTTTTTTTTCTTTTCTTTTTAATTCTTCCAGAGAAATTTATGCACATACAGGTGCCTTTAGTACACATATGCACACATGGTAGCATACTATATGTATATATTATTATGTACTTTGCTCTTCTCTTTTTGTTTTTTTTTGGTTTTAATTTTTATCAAAATGATGTATTCATATCAAAAAGTCAGATAGCTCTAAAAGGATTTTGTTTGCTTTTGCAAATAAGCCATTCCCTCATCCCTCTTTCCCCATTATATCTTTCAAGGAAACCACTTTCACCTCTTAGCTGATGAATTTTATGCTTACCTCTTTGTCTCTAAAATAATTGCTTTAATGTCAGTTTTAGGTATTTTACTACAGATGATCAGATTCTCTTAAGCACATGCTAGTAATACAGTTTAGTCATAATTTGGGTTAGATCAGTATTCAGTGTTTATATTATTACTATAAATGATACAACTGAGCTGTGTAGTAAAACATGATTACTTTTCCC
Organism: Balaenoptera ricei; assembly: GCF_028023285.1. NCBI lineage: Eukaryota > Metazoa > Chordata > Mammalia > Artiodactyla > Balaenopteridae > Balaenoptera > Balaenoptera ricei. The sequence continues at coordinate 134,560,879 of NC_082639.1, forward strand.
TTTTCTGTTCTGCTTTTCCTTTTTCATGGTACTAATATTTGACTTGTTATATTTGCTTATTTTTCTATTTAATTACAAATTATCTACCAGTTATGTAAATCTGTTCTTGAGATTTTCAGACTCATCAGTTGTGCTGTTAATTTCATCCTCCTAAAGAAGACCTCTTCCAGAGCTTCTGATGACCTCCCATTTAGTGTGGTTGCCCTCTGTTCTTTGTGTACGTACAGCTGTCATCCTAGGAATTCTCTTTCCAGTCACCCTGGGGATTCCCTTTTCCTCTCTCATCTCACTACCATATTGTTGTGATTATTGTGGTTTCTTAGATGTCTAGTTTCCCCACATTAAAATCTTCTTGACTATTCTATTTATATAAAGTTTAGAGTCAGTCTGTCTAATTTTTTAAGTTTCCTTTTTTGCCACTTCAGTATGTGGTTTTCAGATCTACCATACATATTACCTTAAATTACCTTAAATGTTTTGAAATATCAATAGTTTAGGTAGCTTTACAGTTATCTGTTCTTAAATATTTGGTAGAATTTAGAATATCATTGGCATCTGATGCTTTCTGAGGAGGTTAGCTCTTTGACAACTTTCTCTGTTCCTTTTGTGATAATTATCAGATACTCCTTTTGTGAAGTTTTTCCTGTTTTACCTTCATGAGATTCATGATGCCTTAACTTGGAGTGCTGATAACACTGTTTATGGTTTTCTTAGGGCATTAAATAAAAAATCTTTGTCTTACGTACATTTGTCTTCATCATTAAATTGTTAAGTTCTCAAGAGCATTAGGATAAGAACCATCTGTTTGTTTATTGCCTCAAATTCTAGTCCAGGTATGGAATATGTTGGCTTAACAACTTTTTTTTCTTCTTTCTTTCTTCTTTTTTTTTTTTGGTGGTGGTGACGGTGGATGTTTTACAGGCTTCCCAGTTGGCATGTATGTTGCAAAGAGAGTTCTTCAGCTTCATCATACTACTCTCAAGATGACAATTGTGCACTAGAAAATGAAGATGTACAATTCCAGAAAAAGGTACCTTAAATGAAGTTGAAGTTGTAATTTGTGTATTAGCTTTCTAAGACTTCCTCAAAACATTTGGAATAAAAGTATTTCAAAAATACTATGACATAATTTTTGGTGGAGATTTGTAATTTTCTTTGCTATAATATGAGGAGTTACTCAGGTAATTCTGAAATTAATGTGACTCTGAGATATTTATATATTTATTCTTATTGCTTATATTTGGAATGTTGTAATAACATCCTTAGTCCTACAGTAAGGAGAAAAAATAGTGCCTATTCAGAGAGAAAACCAGGGTTCTCTTTTTAATGCTTTAACTAGTTAAAGGGTTTCTAAAGAAACCCCAGTCTTATGAATTAAAAACTATTAGAAATGAGTATTATAGGGAAAGTCTGCAATTAGTGGCTATGTACTTTGTTTTATATAATTGTGTGGAGTGAATAGACAGAGTCCAAAAAATCTGATGGTGTCTAAATAATTTATTATTTTATCATTTTAAATGATGAAAGGTGAGCTATCATTTTAAATGATGAAAGGTGAGTATTGACTTTAGCTAGATTTGGCTCCCCCCTGCCCCCAAATCAATATACTTATTTTAAATTACAGATGTAATTTATACCCACTATAAGATATTCATATTTATATCTCATTCCCCTCCTCAAAGGAACCACAATTTACTGTTTCTTGTGAAAACATTCAGACCGTTTTCTGTGGTTATAGATATATCATTTTGTAGCATACAAATTAATGTTTTAATTTTTATTAAAAAAATATTGTACAAATTTATTTCCCCTCTTCCCCAGTAATATCTCATGGATACCTTTGCATGTTACTGTATTCTTCTGAATAGCTACATTTTTATTCTGTCATATGGGTGTATCACAATTTATTAAGCATTTATTTATTGACAGACTTTTGCATTGTTTCTCAGCTGTGTGTGTGCATGCATGTTTGTGTGTACGTTTGTGTGTGTGTGTGAATGCACAAACTTATAATTACATGCTTGGGCTGTTTTTTTTTTTTTGGCATGATATTGTGTTTAGAGTAGATTATTTAAATTTCTAAGTTATACAGGATATATTTCTGGGATGGAGCAGTTAAAATTTTGAAGACTATTGCTGGGTATCTCTCCGAATAAAGTATAATTGTGTGCTTCTATCTACAGTCTATAAGATTTAGAGTTGATATCTTCTTTGATGAGAAATTTGAAAACTTAAATGTTGTAAGAATGAGTTTAAGCAAAGCATTAAGGAAGGGGAAACATTCTTTCAGCAAACATTCGGGTACCTAGTATATGCTATACAGGCTTAGATAATGATGAATATGAACTTTGCTTTTATGAAGCTTATATGCCAGAAGATAAATTTAAGGACAATATATCTGAAATTCTAATTTGAAAGTGAGTGTCAAGAGAGGTGACACAAAAACTATAAGTACATTCATTTATCAAGTACTTACTGACACATAGTGCTGGGTAGTAGGACTAAAGTGTTTATTAAGAAATCAGATGTAGTGTATATTTGGAAGGCAGCTATGCTCATTATACCACCAGCGTACACATGTAGTATACATTTGAAGTGAAGCAGTAAGGAGGGTAATGCTGGAAGGTAGACAATAAGCATGGAAACAAAAGACATTAAAGTCACAGTAAAGTGTTTTGGTTGTAAAGTATAGAAAGATGGTTTTTAATGTTGCTTCAGGACTGTTTTGTGAAACAATTTTATCAGTTGGCCTTTTCTTTGTTGCAATATAGGATGAAAGAGAGGGACCTATCAATGCCGAATTATCGGGAAAGGTGGGTTCAAGCTTACCTGTTCCTCCAGAAGAACACAAAGTAAAAGATGACTACGTTGTGAATGTACAAGTAAGCTTTGTTGCTTTGATTTTTAATGATATGCCTTTTCAAACCACTTCACAAAATAGAAAACCTGTTTGGTCACCATATTGTGTATTTTTATTTTTTTCTTTTTGTAGTACCATGCAGCTGGCCTTAATACTAGTCACCTGCTAAGAGTACTACTTTTGAGAAAATTCGGAATTACAGGTTTAATAGTAAATGTGACTGTTTTCTCTGTGGTATAGGTTTGGTTGTAAGTCCTCCTTTCTTCTAGATTCCATTTTGACTCTCTATAGTTTATCTTGTCTCTTCAGTTTTTCAGATGTCAGGGGAAATTATTTTCTGACTTAATGTATTTATATGTAGAACACAGAGCATTTTGATACCAAAATTTTACCACTTAGTGTGGAATACGGATTAATAAATAATAGGTTGAGTGTATTTTTTCCTTTTAATCTCATATTACATCCTAAATGTTATTTACCATTTTGTATACCAGATTTTATGAAAGATATTAAAAACTAGACCAGAATGTAAGCTGATCAGAATGCTGAAGCATTTGGAAACCATTTAGTATCAGGAATGACTGAAGGAACTGGGGATATTTGATCTGGAGGGAAGAAGGACTAAGGAAAAACTAAATATCTCAAATATTAACAAAAACAAATTTCAGCTTAAAAGGAGGGAGAATTCTCTTAAAAAAATGCAGCCAGTGTTATTTTATGAGTTAATTGGGTTATCTAAGGAGATATAGTAAGTTTCATTTTATTGGATTCTGGAGGACATTTGGAAAAGATTTGTGCATAAGAGTAAGAAAAGTGATCTCTGTAACCCTTCAATTTTATGAGTATCCTGAACAGTCCAGCCTTTGTTCATTTTCCTGAATTTTTATTACGGTATTCTCTTGTTCAAATACTTTGAAGTGCTTACTGCATCTTAGAGACCTGTGCTGTTCAATATAGTAGCCACTAGCTACCTGTGGAAATGTGGATAGTCCAAGTTGAGATTTGCTGTAAGTATAAGATACACATCGATTTTGGAGACTTAGTAACTAAGAAAAAAAAAGTGTAAAATATCTTACTAATTTTTTTATATTGCATGCATATTGAATGATAATGCAGTATTTGATAATATTGTAATGGTTCTTTTCTCAAAGCCTCCATCATAAAATGTAAAGTATTTGTATTCTTTTGTGAATTTTTCGTTCCAGTGTAAATAATTCCCCAGACGATCACATTCTATTTTGTACTCTTCTGACTCTGCCTCATGTTTTCTTTCTGCTGCTGTCCTGGCTGCCCTGTTCTTCAGAGTCCTAGTTCTTCTAGTCCAGAGTAGTCCTTCGCTTCTCTTTACCTTGAACTGAGCACGAGTACCTCTCACTTGATATTCATTTAGTAACTATTAAATGTCTACTGTGTGCTAGATACTGTGCTAGGCACTAGGAACATGAAGATCAGGAAAATATAGTCCTTACTCAAGACATTTATAGTGTAGTTGAAGAAGAGAAAGAAATAAATAAGGGCAATTGAGGTGTTATAGATCCTGTGATTAAAGTCTGTACAGAGAACAGTGGAGGCATAGAGGAAGGGGAATGGCTCATTCTATTTAGGGTTAGTTGTGGGGGAGGAGGTACTGATAAGAGGTTTTCAAACATGAGTAGGTATTAAGTACGTTTCAGTTTGTGTTTTGGAGGAGTGAATGGCCCAGAGCATACGGGCCTTGAAGGAGCAGCAAGAATCATGTATTGCTTTGTAATGTTATTTATACATGCCTTGTGTTGTTATTTGTTGATACACGTTGTCTTCTTAACTGCTCAGGGGCAAAAACTATGCTTTGTACTATTTTATATATTTATATAGGATTTCTGTGTTGCTATTAGCATTAATTAATTACAGTAAGAGGGAGATTTTGTGGGTCCTGATATAAAATAGGAAATAGGAAAGAAGAAAGACAAGCTGCTTTGTCCTAGTTTATGAAATGCCATGAAAAATGTGTAGAGCCTGTATTTTAATATGAAATATATTCCTTAGGGTGGTAATGTTGGAAGAAAGGATTTTTATAAAACTACTTTTTTAGTGAACATTATTTATTTATATTGTTACTTTTGAGACATAGTTTTTATAATACCCTTTTCAGCTAAAGACATAGTTTATTAATCCCAACATTAAATATAACTGACTTTTTTAAAAACAGAATACGGAGTCAAAAAAGTTAAGTCCATCTGTGATTGAAACACTCTCTACAGTTGATCTGCCTGAAGATCCTTCCAGTGTAGTTGTGGACAGTGAAAACGTGGAAAATACTTCCAGCTCATCTACCTCAGAGATCACTCCAATCTCAAAGCTTGAGTAAGTCATTACAAAGAGAAAAAAATATGATTAGATAATGACAGAAAAATTTCTTTGATACTCAAATTCGACATTAAGGCTTTATAGCAGACCTAAGTAATAATGTCTGTTTTATTTTTATATATTGTTTAAAGTTTACTTTCCATTTATAGTTATTACAAAATATTGGCTATATTCCCCATGTTGTACAATACATCCTTGAGCCTGTCTTACACCCAGTACTTTGTACCTTCCACCCTGCCACCCCTATATTGCCCCTTCCCACCCTCCCCATTGGTAACCACTAGTTTGGTCTCTGTATCTGTGAGTCTGCTACTTTTATTATATTTACTAGTTTGTTGTATTTTTTAGATTCCACATATTAGCTATATCATACAGTATTTATCTTTCTCTGACTTATTTCACTTAGCATAATGCCCTCCAAGTCCATCCATGTTGCTGCAAATGGCATATCCATATATATATATATATATATATATATATATATATATATATATATATACACACACACCACAGCTTCTTTATCCATTTATCTGTTGATGGACACTTAAGTTGTTTCCATGTCTTAGAAATTGTAAATAATGCTGCTGTGAACATTGGGTACATGTATCTTTCCAAATTAGTGTTTTTGTTTTTTTCAGGTATATACCCAGGAGTGGAATTGCTGGGTCATAGTTTTAGTTTTTTGAGAAACCTCCCTACTGTTTTCCACAGTGGCTGCACTAATATACATTCCCACCAACAGTCTACAAGGGTTCCCTTTTCTCCACATCCTTGCCAACATTTGTTATTTGTAAACTTTTTGATAATAGCCATTCTGACAGGTGTGAGGTGGTATCTCATTGTGGTTTTGATTTGTGTTTCCCTGATGATTAGTGATGTTGAAGGTTTCCTTAATTTAGAAAATCTCTTTTATACTCCTAGCTCCAGCAACACTACAAAGAACAAAACAAAATTCCCTTCTCTTAATACTACATTAAACATATCTATCAAATGAGTTAATTTATATAAAATGTATAGGACAATATCTGGCACATAGTAAGAATATATGTGTCAGTTAATATCATCATTTTTATCATCACTACTTTTTTTTTTTTTTTTTTACCACAAGCACTTTTTAGACACCTATTCTCTTCAAGAATGTAAGGGACTGGGTTGAAGGAGTTGTACACAAAGATGTTACAGTTACCATTTAGGAGTTTGCCCTGGTAAGGGACAAGGTAACAGAAGACATGCTTAGAAATAATGATAGTATTTAAAATTTTTAAATATTAAATTCTTAGAAAGAATTTAAGGTTAGATACTATGTATCTGAACAGTATATCTTATTTTCTCATTATATTGAACATGACTGACTAGTGAAATGGGAGTGAGGTAAAGAAAAATATTAAGGTATATATTTTTTAAATGAAATTACAGAAGTGCTTTAAGAATTTTAGTGAAGCGTTTTGAGATAATAGATGATTTCTTGATACTATAGGCAACAATTCTAATATTGGTAGAATGTACTAATAGAAATGAAACATTAGAGAAGATGCATTTAGAATAAATAATTTAAAAATCTTATTTTTGGCAAGATCAGGTATTAACCTATAATATTTTGTTTTAAAATTTGGTAATTAGCTATTGGGTTGGCCAAAAGGTTCGTTCATTTTTTTCCGTAAGATGACTCTAGTAGCACTTAGTTGTCTTTAACTTCATTTGAAGCAGTTTTGTTAGATTGTATGTGACCGCTGTCATATCAGCATGCATTTAAAAAAAGACATCAAAATTGGTGAATTTTTGTGTAGCCATTTTAATATTGAAGATGGAAGAAAAAAAGCAACATTTTTGGTCTGTTATGCTTTATTATTTCAAGAAAGGTAAAAACACAACTGAAATGCACAAAAAGATTTGTGCAGTGTATGGAGAAGGTGCTGTGACTGATCGAACATGTCAAAAGTGGTTTGTGAAGTTTCATGCTGGAGATTTCTCGCTGGACGATGCTCCATGGTCGGGTAGACCAGCTGAAGTTGATAACGATCAAATTGAGACATTAACTGAGAACAATCAACATTATATACCACGAGGGAGATAGCCAACATACTCAAAATATCCAAATCAAGCACTGAAAATCATTTGCACCAGCTTGGTTATGTTAATCGCTTTGATGTTTGGGTTCCATATAAATTAAGCGGAAAAAACCTTCTTGACTGTATTTCCGTATGCGATTCTCTACTTAAATGTAATGAAAACATTCTGTTTTTAAAACAAATTGTGACGGGCGATGAAAAGTGGATACTTGTACAATAATGTGGAATGGAAGAGATCATGGGGCAAGCGAAATGAACCAGCACCAACCACACCAAAGGCCGGTCTTCATCCAAAGAAGGTGATGTTGTGTATATGTGTATATGGTGGGATTGGAAGTGAGCCCTCTATTATGAGCTCCTTCCAGAAAACCAAATGATTAATTCCAACAAGTACTGCTCCCAGTTAGACCAACTGAAAGCAGCACTCGACAAAAAGCATCCAGAATTAGTCAACAGAAAACACATAATCTTCTATCAGGATAGCGCAAGACTGCATGTTTCTTTGATGACCAGGCAAAAACTGTTACAGCTTGGCTGGGAAGTTCTGATTCATCTGCCGTATTCACCAGGCGTTGCACCTTTGGATTTCCATTTACTTCGGTCTTCACAAAATTCTCTTAATGGAAAAAATTTCAATTCCCTGGAAGACTGTAAAAGGTACCTGAACAGTTCTTTGCTCAAAAAGCTAAAAAGTTTTGGGAAAATGGAATTATGAAGTTGCCTGAAAAATGGCAGAAGGTAGTGGAACAAAAGGGTGAATATGTTGTTCAATAACGTTCTTGGTGAAAATGAAAAATGTGTCTTTTATTTTTACTTAAAAACCCAAGGCACTTTTTGGCCAACCCAATATTTAAAGGCCAAGCAAGGGCACTAACAGATCGAGTCAATGGTTTACATAATTTAAATCTTTACACGATTTAAAATATCTGAATTCTTGAAAATCGTCTGCAGAGCTGTAAAGCATTCTTTTCTGGCTTAGATTTGTTTTGGAAATCAGTAATATCACTTTTAACTTATGGTTCATTATATCCATTAAATTGTCAGATTGTCTTTTTTGTTTCTATTTTAGTGAAATAGAAAAATCTGGTACTGTTCCTATAGCCAAGCCAAGTGAAACTGAGCAATCTGAAACTGATTGTGATGTTGGTGAGGCCCTTGATGCAAATGCTCCAGTTGACCAGCCTTCCTTTGTCAGTCCACCTGAAAGGTGGGTGTGAGCACTTGTTTGCCCTTTGTATGGTTCTGTAATAAACAGCAGTGTCACGTTTGAGTAGACTTTGGTGCATGCTTAATTCCACTTTATGACTAAGAGAAAACTGATCCCTTTGTACTCCGTTCTTGGTTTGCTTTGTACTCATGTACACTTACAATAGTTTAGATTGCATATACTCGTTATTCAGCTAAAATTTGTTTATTTAATATGCCTTTTGCTTTCAAATAGCCTTGTTGGCCAGCATATAGAAAATGTGTCATCTTCGCATGGCAAAGGAAAGATAACAAAATCGGAATTTGAATCAAAAGTTTCATCAAGTGATCAGGGTGGTGGTGATCCAAAATCTGCATTGAATGCTTCAGATAATTTAAAAAGTGAGGTAGGTAAATAACTTGCACTGTTTCCTACTTTATTATACAATGCATTTTTGTTATTAGCTAATCTTGTAATTTGCTATCCGTATTTGCCATAAAGCCAGGGGATTAGTAGTTAGTGATGAACGTGGAACTGAGGTGAACTGTGCTCCCAGAGAGCAAGTGGTTGCTTCACAGAACTATTGCCAGGATACTGTTTATACATAGTGTTGTCCCAAGTATGAACTCTCTTGGGTTATATTTAATTATAAATGTTTTTTTGCCACCATTGATTATTTGATAACCAGATACATAAAGTCCTTATTTAAGCAGGTAAGAGAGCTATATAGAAGAAGTTATGATTGTTAAATTTAAGTATCTTCAGAATAAAAATTTAACTCAATAATACAAGATTAAATTTAGTCTCTTCAACCAGAATTATGTTAAAGGGACATTTTACCCTTTGTTATTTGTGTGCAGAATACAACTAGACTAGCTTATATTAAAGAATATGATTCTTAAAATAAAGACAGGGCTCATTCCTGTGTAGCAGTTTTACTTTCTTTTCTTCTTTTGAGTTCTACTTTGACTTCATGTAGAGGCCAGTACAGAATTTCCTGAAGAAATGTTGACAGAGAAGTGTGCTCCCTTCAGCTAAGAAATAGCTGAATAAAAGAGATGAAGGCCACTCTGTGCACTTCAGAACACTTGGAATCAGAGTATTTTAAAATACTGAGTACCACATCCACATTTGTTTCTTTATAATTTGGATCTTCTGTTCTCCACCTTTTCTTTCACATATTTTCTGTGAATCTGCACTCATAACTAACTAAACTTCATTCTGGAGACTTTAGTGTCGTTGGGCCAGCTGTTTATCTGATGCTTTTTATAAATATAGGAGGTCCCCATTTCATAGTCCAACATCTTGAAGGAACTAATTTTCCCAGTGAAACCAAATCAAGCATATGTTACAGTTCAGTTGTCAAATACCACAGGCATAAATAAAATTAGACAAACATTACAAAAATGTCTTCTTTGAGCTATTTAAGTATCAAATGTAAAATTCAACCATGGCAGCCAGTTTTGTCCAAGATTTGCTTGTTCTCCTTAACCATTTGCAGCAATGTCTTGCAGATCCTTGAGATAACGGGGATAAACTCTCTCCCACTCACACAAACTTAACAGGGCAGAATTATCCTGAACTGGATAGTATACAAAACTACTGGACACTTTATAATATGCTCATTATCTGACAATTTTTCTGGAATATTAAGTTATTTAGGAGGTAATTAATACAGTTAAAAATTCCACTCTTCTGCCTGTTATAATGCTTTACAAAGTAATTTTATTGTATTGTTTAGTTCTCTTATTTGTTGCTAAGAGGCAATAGTGATTGCTCTGCCTGGGTCTCAAAGAGTGTGTGTATGTTCTTACTTCTTATGTATTTCTTTTAGTATTTGGGCTTTACTCTTAAATATCTCAACTATATTAATTTTTATAAATATTTGTTTATTTTCTCATTCAAACTAGATTTTTGTTATTTAATTTTTAAATTAAATTAGTATAATGCTACTTCTTTAATTTTATTTTCTGCTATGTATTTTTTTAATAGCCACATACTTTATTTGATAAATTAGTGTGTTCTGCAAAACACTCCGACGTGGAGGTTGTATAGGAACCAATTTGCTAATAAGTCTTCCTAAAAGGAGGTAATAGGTATTTGTATTGATGTATTACACTAATACACTAATTAGTATTAGTACTCGAAAATGTGCCCTAATATAGCAAATATATACTGTATGAGATTTGTGCTATTTACCAAAGTAAGCTGTCTAAATAGATGTTTTGTACACTTCTCAAGGTACTGTTAATAAGTATGTGTTGTTTTAGGAATACAGAAGTAATTTAAAAATGGAATGAACATCCTTGCATACATTCTTCCAATTAAGAAAAAAATTACAGATTGAATTGTATGCCCTTCCCAGTTACATTTCTTCTCTCCACTTCAGATATAACCACTATCTTGAATTTGGTGTTTTTTACATTGGTAGAGCATGTTTTTTAACTTTTACCAAATATGCATTGCTACAAACAATACATACTATTATTTGGCATATTTTGAAACAATGTAAAATGGTATCATTCTTGTCTTAAGTATCATTTTACTCAACATTGTTTATGAGTTTTGTCTATGCATTGTTCGAGTCTACCACAATTTATTCTTCAATTAATGGATATTTAGATTGTTCCTAATTTTTTGATGTTATCAATAGTGCTGCAGTAAGTATCCTTATGCATATTTTCTTACGCACATATGTGTGTTTTCACTGATATTTATACATAGGAGTGGAATTATTGGGTCATAGGGTATGCATATCTTTATTTAATATTCCTAAATGTCAAACTCACTTTAGCAGTCTAATAGATGTTGCATGGCTCAATAGGCTGTCACACTTTAACCTCAATCAGATTGGTATAATTTATTTAGTATCTTTAGTTTTCGTTTGCATTCCCTGATTATACTGAGAGTGAACATTTTGTATTTTCTCTTTGCTTAGTTTATTGTTCCTCCTTTACTCTCCCCCATTATTGATTTGTAGGCAGTCTTTATAGTTGGTAATAATTCTTTGTTGGCTGAATGTGTTGCAGATATTTATTTCTGTCTCTGGCTATTTGAACCATGTGGTTTATGGTCTTTTGATATATTTAATTTTTAAATTATAATCTATCCAAATGTATCATTTTTAAAAATGATCTCTTTCTTCGTCTTGTTGAATCCTTTTATAGCCTGAATCATGAAGATGTTTTTCTGTACTTTTCTTTAAGCTTTGCTTTTCACATTTAGGTTTTTACATCCACCGTAAAATTTTTATATAAATGGTACTTCTTTTTTTTTTAAATTTTTATTGGAGTATAATTGACTTACAATGTTGTATTACATTCTGCTGTACAGCAAAGTGAATCAATTATACATATATCAACTCTTTTTTAGATTCTTTTCCCATATAGGTCATTACAGAGTATTTAGATTTCCCTCTGCTATACACTAGGTCGTTATTCATTATGTAAATGGCACTTCTTGTTAAGGATTTTGTAGAAACAATATACGACATCTAAAATTAGTTAGCTTCCTTTAATGTGTATATTATTTTAATGTAGGTTTTAAGATGGATGCATTAAAATTATAGTATTTATTTGTACAGTTTTTGTATGGGTAATTTTTGGCTTACGATATTATATAGGTTTTTTTACAACCTATGCTAATATTGCTAACATGTGAAGGGATTCATCCTGTGGTGCTTAGGTAGAAGATTTTAATTCTTCGAAGAGAAACTCAACTTTTAAGTTAAACCAGAACTTTTCTTTTTACATTTTTTGGTTTTTTTTTCAAAATACTATCATTCCTTATAAAATTGGACTTTTATTTAATTTGACAGGAACATTTGTATTTACTATTATAATTTATTAATCTGTTTTCTCTATATTCTTTGAAATCTGAAATCTGTTTATTTTTGACATTTCTGTCAGAGTTCTGATTATACAAAACCAGGAGAAATTGACCCTGCATCTATAACAAATCCCAAAGATCCAGAAGATATACCAACATTTGATGAATGGAAGAAGAAAGTTATGGAAGTAGAAAAAGAAAAAAGTAAGGAAGCACTGTGATTCTTTTTTCTTTTTTTTAAAGGGCCTGGTTTAAATATGTAGTTCTCTTTTTAATTGGTAAAACAAAGTAACAGTTCTGAAAACTTTTTAAAGGTGAAACTTACCAAGATGCTTTTGATTACCCACATGCAATTTAGCTGTGCATATGCCTTAATCTTGATTAAAATCCATTATTGTAAATTATTAAATGAGGCTAAAATAAAGTAGGCAGAGCAGTGATTTTTCATCTCAGTTTATGAGGAAAGTTGAGGCATGGAAAGTTCTGAGTCATAAAGCTTTAAACTGTAAACAGAATTGGACTAAATTATCATACTTTCTTTTTGTTGTTGTAAAATAACTCTCAGAGTTAAAAATTATGATTAGGATTAGAGATAGAAGGATAGCATTCATCCTTAATAGAATAAAATGTGTATGCAGAAGTTTTGATTTTCATGGATAAGCTTCATTTTGTGACTTGTACTAGGCATAAATCAAGTAATGTGGATTTTTGTAGTTAATTTGTTTATTAGGGATATTTTAAAGTTATTGAGCTGAAGCATTTTGATTTTCATGTGGGTTTTTAAAATATTCTCTTAAGCATTAAAACCTGTTCTCTAGATGGCAGCCTGTTGCTCTTGAGATTGTTTGCTCTGGGTATTTTCAGTCGTAATCATCATATATATATGTTCATAATAAGGTTTGTCTGCAGGTCAGTCAATGCATCCATCTTCTAATGGAGGTCTGCATGCCACAAAAAAGGTCCAGAAAAATCGAAATAATTATGCTTCAGTAGAATGTGGTGCCAAAATTTTGGCAGCTAACCCAGAAGCCAAGGTACTGCAGTGTAAAATTCTTCTGTGCATATAGAAAACTAGTGACTTTATTAAATATAAGCAGTGGTTTCCTGGGAACTGTATTTTAACATGAGCTATTTTCCTAATCCACTAATAAATGCAGGATTATGCTTTTAAAGACATTTTCTTGCATGAATTCTTAGTGTATTGGTTGATACATTGCACCTTATTTTTGTTTTTTCTTTTTAAAGACAATTTTTTTAGAGCAGTTAGAGGTTCACAGCAAAATTGAGAGGAAGGTACAGAGATTTCTCATATACCCCCTGTCCCCACGCGTGTTAGCCTCCTCCATTATCAACATCTCCCACCAGAATGGTACATTTGTTACAGTTAATGAACTTATATTGACACATTGTTATCACCTGAAGTCCGTAGTTTACATTAGAGTTCACTCTTAAACATTCTGTGGTTTTGGACAAATGTATAATGACATGGATCTGCCATTATAGTATCATACAGAGTATTTTTACTGCTCTAAAAATCCTCTGCGCTCTACCTATTCACTGCTTCCTTCCCCCAACTTTTGGGAACCACTGATCTTTTTACTATCTCCCTAGTGTTATCTGAATGTCATATAGCTGGAATCATACCATACGCAGCTTTTTCAGATTGGCTTCTTTCACTTAGTAATATGCATTTAAGATTCATCCATGTCTTTTCATGGCTTGATACCTCATTTCTTTTTAGTGTTGAATAATATTCCATTGTCTGGATGTACCACAGTTTATCCATTCACCTACTGAAGGGCATACACTCTGTTTTTAAACTTTTAAAACCTGTGTGAAATTTACAGAAGGAAATAGCTAATAGAAAAATAATTTTTCCCCTATAGTAACAGACATTTAATTTTAAATGTCTTGTTATAAGGCTAACTTAGCACAGTATAGACAAAACTTGTAAATTTTAGCCACTTTTATGCTTTCTTCCCAAAGTGAATGTTTCAGAGTCTTAGGTGTATTTTAAGATCTAAAAATATAGAAAACCTAGAAAGCTTGATAGTTGAAATAAAATCTTTTTCTTTAAGTAATTTATTCCCTTCCCCCTTTCTAAAAATAGAGCACATCTGCTATTCTTATAGAAAATATGGATCTTTATATGTTGAATCCTTGCAGCACTAAAATTTGGTAAGTAATATAAAATTTAATAAAGTGTACTCTATACATGTATTATATTAAGCTTTTATTTTGGGATTAGATTGATTTGTTCATATAGTCACTTAATAAGCATTTATGATTGGTTGGTGGTGGTACTGTACTTACCTTAGGTCCTGGGGTACAGAATTGAAGACAAAAATGCCTTTCCTTTTAAGGACATCACACAAAAAAATTGACAGATCTAGTTAAACAGTTACCAAATGGTATAAAAAGTACTGCTGAAAAGGTATTATAGGATAAGGGATGATATATAACTGCAGAAGAGGATGAGCTTGCTAGAAGAGGTAGTTCATGAGCTGAATCTTGAAGGATGAATTCCTTTAATTCATAGGAAGTCACAGATGAGGGAGGCAGAGGTATTCAGGAACTATAAGAATAAGGGGATAGCGCTAAAAGGAGCATATTTATCTTCTGGGCAACTATAAGTAGAAGCAACCTGAAGAAGTTATTTTAGTGATTACAAGAATAGAGGTACAATTAGAGTCATCATGGAAGATGAGACAGCAGAGTCAGTTTAGCAATAACCAGGCCATTCCATGCTACGCATACCCAGCTTAAAAGTTTCTGAAGTTTATCTTAAAGACCGTGGAGGGTAGTGTTTGTTTTAAGTAAGGAAATGACATGACCTCACTGGCGTTTTAGGAAGGCTTATCCTTAAAAGGTGGCCTACAGCATAATGCAGTTGGAAGCAGGGAAACCAGTTAGGAACCTGTTGTCATAGATCAGGTGAGAAATGAGGGCTTTAATTAAGACATTGGCAATTTGGATAAAGAAGAGAGGGGAATCTGAAAAATGTGTATAGCAGACAAAATTGACAGCTCTGGGTTAGTAACTGGATGTGAAGAAGAGAGAGGCATCTGTTAATCTCCCTTGATTTTGGCTTCCCTGCTTGCATCTGTGATTCTGCCACTAACTAAGAATATAGGCAAAGGAACCGATTTACGTGGGAAATCAATTGATATACCAACAATTTTATTAGATTACTTGATTTCATTGATCAAAAGCAGCTGTTTTAAAAAAGAATTGAGATAAATCACCACCATCAAATTAATACATATATATAATTTTTTTAATTTAAAGAGAAACTCTTTAAAGATAATGCTTATTCTTTTCTACTTTTGGTTTTCACTCCTTTTGTTAATATACATATTTAAGTTCAGTTTGAAAATTAACACCAAGCTATTTAAGGGCATTAAGGGATAATATTAAAAAACTTAATTTTCCCATATGCCATTTGGTCTGGAAACTGAATTTGAGGAAATAGTTATCTGAGATCATAATCAAAATGTTATTTTGGGATTTTTGTTTTTGTTTGTAAAAGCCCCTGTAGTCAGTAACAACTCAGTTTTTATGCTCTAAAATTTTGTATTTTAAGCAAAGACATGCTGGGATGAAGTTATATGAAGCAATCCTTTTGTTTTATTCTGGTTTACAGAATAAGTGATCATAGCTACCCGTTTGTATTTTAACGTTTTTGCAGACAGCATGTATTCACGTATGTGTGTTTACTGTATATTTTACTTTTTGCTCATCCATTTATGCATCTTTTCATTGTATAATTAAAGAACCTCAGAACACCTTTACTGATTTAACCTGATTTGATTGGGTTGACCCACCTAAGGTATATTAAGATCACACAGTCTCATTATAGCTTTATAAATCCTAATATCTGGTAGAATAAGTTTATACCTCATCTTCAGATGTATCTTCACTACTTTTGTCCCTTTGTTTTTTCTTTTAAATTTTAGAATCTTGTTGAATTCTAAAAAAAAAATCATGCTGGCATTTTTATTGAAATTGTATCAAATGTCTAGATGAATTTCAGGATAATTGACATTTTAGGATTTTGAGCCTTCTTGTTCATTTGATAGTTTGTCCATTTGTTCATTCATTCGTTTGTTCCTTCTTTCATTCTTTCTATGTTTATTGAGCACCTGTTATGTGAGGTTGCTGATACTAGAAATAACATTGTTTCACAAATTAGGCTGAGATCCTAGGAAGGTGTCAATCCCTAATCACTAATGAGACTGAACATATTTTCATGCACCAGTTTTTCCTGTAAATAATGGTGCTATGAACATTGGGGTGCACGTATTGTATCTTTACAAATTCATGTTCTCATTTTCTTCAGTTTTATACCCAGCAGTGGAATTGCTGGATCGTATGGTAGTTTTATTTTTAGTGTTTTGAAGAACCTCCATACTGTTTTACATAGTGGCTGCACCATTTCACAGTGTACTAGGGTTCCCACCAACAGTGTACTAGGGTTCCCTTTTATCCACATCCTTGCCAACGTTATTTGTAGACTTTTCAGGGGTGGCCATTCTGACATATGTGAGGTGATATCTCATCGTGGTTTTGATCTGCATTTTTTGATGATTAGCTATGTTGATCATTTTTCATCTGCCTGTTGGCCATCTGTATATCTTCTTGGAAAAATGTCTATTCAAGTCTTCTGCCCATTTTTAACACATTTTTGACCAGAGATGTATTATGGCCACAGGCATTAGTTTCTGCAAAAATCCCCCAGTCAGTAATGTGTTGGGCTTCCCTGGTGGCACAGTGGTTAAGAGTCCACGTGCCAATGCAGGGGACACAGGTTCGAGCCCTGGTCCGGGAAGATCCCACCTGCCACGGAGCAACTGAGCCCTTGCTCCACAACTACTGAGCCTGAGCTCTAGAGCCCATGCTCTGCAACAAGAGAAGCCACCGCAATGAGAAGCCTGCGCACCACAACGAGGAGTAGCCCCCACTCACCACAACTAGAGAAAGCCTGCTCGCAGCAACAAAGACCCAACACAGCCAAAAAATAAAAATAAAAATAAATAAATAAAATAATGTGTTAAACTGGGTTCTTTGTTTTCTTTGATATTGAGTGGTATGAATTGTTTATAAATTCTGGATATTAACCCCTTATCAGTCATCATTTGCAAATGTTTTCTCCCATTTAGTAGGTTGTCTTTTTGTTTTGTTGATGGTTTCCTTTGCTGTGCTAAAGCTTTTAAGTTTACTTTTGCTTTTATTTCTTTTGCCTTAGGAGACAGATCCAAAAAAATAGTGCTATGATTTGTCAGAGTGTTCTGCCTATGCTCTTTTCTAGGAGGTCTGTGGTTTCAGGTCTTACATTTAGGTCTTTAATCCATTTTGAGTTTACTTTTGTATATGGTGTGAGGAAATGTTCTGATCTCATTTTTTTTACATTTAGCTGTCCAGTTTTTCCAGCACCACTTATTGAAGAGACTGTCTTTTCTCCATTGTATATTCTTGTCTTCATTGTCATGGATTAACTGACCATAAGTACATGGGTTTATTTCTGGGCTCTCCATCCTGTTCCATTGATCTGTTGTCTGTTTTTGTGTCAGTACCATGCTGTTTTGATTACTGTTGGTTTGTAGTATAATCTGAAGTCAGGGAGCATGATATCTCCAGCTTTGTTCGTTTTTCTCAAGATTCAATGTTCTAAATTTGGAACTCAACTGTAAAACCTTCCAGGCCTCTGGGAAGATGTTAATTTTAAATTAAGTATGTGATTTCAAAAATAAATATTTAGTATAGTCACATGGCTCAAACCCAAAAAGGTATTTAAAAGAGGTAGGGGAGTTACAGTGAGAAATATACTTCCAATCTGTCATCTATCTTCCTATTCAGTGTTAAATTTTTAGGTATCTTTTTAGTTTCTTTATGCAAAAAATTAGAGATTTTTATTTCTCTCTCACTTTTCACAGTAGTATATTATACTTACTATGTCACCTTGAATTAAGTTTTAACTTAAAAATATCTGGTCATGTTTCTGTTTCACTCATATAAAACTTTCTCATTTTTTTTTTTGATAGCTGCATGAAAATCCATTATATGATTGTACCAAGATTTAACTAGTCTTCTGTTGATGGTGTTTGGGTTGTTTATAATCTTTTGCCATGACAGCCAGTTATTATAAATAAGCTTGTGCATACACTGTTTTATACTTGTGTGAATAGATGGGAAGTTTTAAAAATTATATTTAAAAGAAATAATTATGAGACTATATAGGTTTTCTATTTCTTCTTTTTTTTTTTTTAATTAATTAATTTATTTATTTATGGCTGTGTTGGGTCTTCGTTTCTGTGCGAGGGCTTTCTCTAGTTGTGGCAAGCGGGGGCCAATCTTCATCGCGGTGCGCGGGCCTCTAACTATCGCGGCCTCTCTTGTTGCGGAGCACAGGCTCCAGACGCGCAGCCTCAGTAATTGTGGCTCACGGGCCTAGTTGCTCCACGGCATGTGGGATCTTCCCAGACCAGGGCTCGAACCCGTGTCCCCTGCGTTGGCAGTCAGACTCCCAACCACTGCGCCACCAGGGAAGCCCTCTATTTCTTCTTGAGTTAGTTTTGGTAAATTACATTTTTCTAGGAATTTGTCTTTAATCCATTTTGAAAGTTTTTGTAGTAAAGCTGTTTATGGTATTCTCTTATTGTTTAAAGATCTTTTCTTTGTAGCTTTGCAGTATAGTCTGAAGTCAGGGAATGTGATTCCACCAGCTCTGTTCTTTCTCAAGATTGTTTTGACTATTCGGGGTATTTTGTGTTTCCATATAAATTTTAAAGTTATGTGTTCTTGTTTTGTGAAAAATGCCATTGGATTGCATTGAATTTGTAGATTGCCTTGGGTAGTATGTTCATATCATCTGAATTTTGACACATGGTATTTTATCAAACTATTCTTATGTTTAGATCTGCTACTTTACTGATCTTTTAAAATTCCTGACCTATAAATATTTAAGGGAAGTATGTTGAAATTAGATTTGTCAGCTTTTTATGTAGTTCTATTAATTTACAAAGTGTTGTCTGCTTCTAAGAAAATATAAAAGATGAGGCAGTAAGATAAGAAAGCATTTTAAAATCAACTTTCATGTGAAATAATTACATATGTACTAATGTTTTATGAGTCTGTTAGTTTCATACAAGTTTTAGAATTGTTAAATCTGCCCGGTGAATTGACTCTTTACACCTGGAAATACATTTGTCCAAAAGTTTATTTTAACTGTTAGTAATATAGCTCCTATTTTCTTAGAAATTGAGAACATTGTATGCAAAAAAAGGAGGTAGAGGAGAATTTGCTTTTTCTTCTTAGTGCTCTTTTAGATTTATTTTCTCCGTTGTAAATAAAAAGCAAAGTCTTGAGTCTGATTTTCTTTAGTTTCCTCTCCCCAGGGTGTTGTGGTGGTATGGACAATGTTTAGGCTTTGGAGCCAGATAGATGTTTATTTTGACTTTTAGCTTTACTATTTATTGGCTAAATGACTATTAGTTAGGGCTCTTGATTCTGCTGCTTTAACAGAGACCAGGTAACTGTGGTTTAAAAAAGATAGATATTTAATTTTCTCTGACATAAAAACCTCAAGCTGGTAGGTGGTGCAGGGAACAGAGAACAATTAAAGGACCCACACACCTTCTGTCATGTTTTTCTACCACCCCTGAGATGTTGTCTCTGCTTGCATTGCTGAGATGATTTCTTCCTACCATATCCTCATTCTAGCCTGCAAGGTAGGAAAAAGCAAATGGAGAGGTAGCAGCTTCTTTTTAAAGCCTTGACCTGGAAGTTGCACTGGACATGCCGCTCACATCCCATGACCCATAACTAAGCAACATTGCCAAGACTGGGAAAAACAGTCTTTGATGGGTGGCCGTATGGTTGGCTACATCTTTGGAGGGGGGGACAGGTTCTGTTACTAAAAAGGCAGAAAGGACAAATGTAAAGTAACCAATTAGTGATTATTGAATGGTTCTATAAAATGGAGATAGTGTCCTATGCAGTTTGGTTGTAAGAATTAAATCAAAGGATGGATATAAATCATCTACCATGGTATCTGACCCAGAGTAAGCATTCAGCTAATGTTAGTTTCCTTTTTTTCATGAGCTTTTCTCTGAATCATGGCTGTTTTTACCATCTCCTGGAACTCAGTTCTGTTGCTTTCCAGGATTAACACAATATGTTAATTTCAATGCCTTTAATTTATTTAACATTTAATTGTCAGTGTATGTAATCTCATTTGATATAATAATTAGTTTATTAAAGTATTGGAGTGCTAGATGTCATGAGTATTTCTTTTCCCGAAGTGCCATGCTTTATGCAGTTTTATTTTACACATGTAGAACCATACTTTTAATTTTTTCCTAAACAGCAATATTTTGTGGCATCTTTTCCATGTCCATAAATATATATATCTCAATTATCATTTTTTTCAAAAAGTTTCATACACATGATTTCATATAATCCTATAATAACCCTTTTTTTCCCCTTCCCTACCCCTATTTCCCCTCCTCCTTTCCCTCTCCCTCTCCCCACTGGTAACCACCAGTTTGTTCTCTATATCTGTGAGTCTGCTTCTTTTGTGTTTTATATACTAGTTTGTTGTATTTTTAAAAACAGCTTTATTGAGGAATAATTGGCATAAAAAACTGCATGTAAAATAAATTGCAAAATGTTAAAGTGTACGATTTGATAAGTTTTGACATTTATACATCTATGAAACCATCACCACAATGAAGATAACAAGCATGTCTATCTCCCCCAAAAGTCCTCATGCCCCTTTATAATTTTTCCCTCCCAGCCTTAACCCCATAGCAATTAAAGATCTGTTTTCTATCACTATACATTAGTTTATATTTTCTAGATTTTTATATAAATGGAATGTATAGTTTTTAATACCATTTTTAATAGCTGTTTGGTATTTCATTGTCTGGGTGGGGCCATAATTTGTTAATCAATGCTCTGTGCTAAACATTTAGGTTGACTTCTCCCCCCCCCCCCGCCCCCGCTCTTATAAACTGTGCTTTGTTATGTTTATTAAGATGTATATTCAAGGGTGATCATTTGGAGACGTGTATCCATAGATTAAATTTCTAAAAGTATATTGCTGAATCAAAGGCTGTGGTACCTTTTGAGACAATATGGCCAAACTGCCCTCTAGACTGGTCAGGTTACACTCTTACTAGCTGTTCTTAGTCAAGTCATTCCTTCTCCAAGAATGAGGTTTGTCATTAGAAAAGAATCTTCTAAAAAAATATTATAGGACAAAATCAGTATCTTTTTTTCCCACTAATGATATGCTTGGGAAATACTTAAGGGTGTTCCTTATTTATAACCAAGGTTGCAAATCCTCTTCCTTCCTTACATTTTTTTAATGAGTAACTTCATGGAGGTCTAGTTTATGTAAGCCATTAATGTCATGTTTAATATGAACTGTTATTTTGATTGGTTTATCTAAATAATTGTCTTGTGTTCTTTTTAAAGGTTTGTTATTGAACTCTGTGAACCAATTCAAGTAAAACAGTTTGATATTGCAAATTATGAATTATTTTCTTCTACTCCTAAAGACTTTCTGGTTTCTATCAGTGACAGGTAAATTCTAAAGCTGGTTTCTACAGAGTTTATATTGGATTTTCAGAATAAAAATTTAAAAACAGGTCACATTTTAAAACTTTAATTATTTTATTTTTTATTTTAATCAACTTGTATCAATTTGTAAGAACAGTAGTAATACTATTGTAGGAAAGGCACTTGTTAGTTTACTTTCATTAACTTATATAGTGCGTATAACAACCCTCTGATATTATTCCCTTATGAGATGAGGAAACAGACAAGGAGAGATTAAGTAGCTTGCCTAGGTCGCATGACTTGTGGCTTGGACAACCAAGATTCAAATGTAGATCTGTATGACTTTAAAGTCCTTACTTTTAATATATTATGCCCTATTGCTTCCAGATATTCTTTAAAAAGTTATTAAAAACATACATGAGCATTTTATATCATGAGGTATATTTTTGTTAAAGTATATTTTAAAAACTTTGGTATATATGTGTGATTATAAGAGAAATAAACATACATTGTAAGGAATTTGGTAGAGAACCCCAATCCTATCAACCATAGATAACTGTATTAGCATTTTAATACATTCCTTCCAGTCTTTTCTACACATTTATTCTACCAAAAAAGTCAGTTTTTAATGCTTACATCTTGAGAATATCCTTTTGTGTTTTAAACACATCATTTTTAATGAATACTTGATATTTTCCTCCCAGTGGAGGTGTTTATTCCTTCCATAAATCCTTTTTCAGTGCCCATAATATACCATGTAGGATGCTGTTTTTTATTTTACCATTCTTTTATCATTGATCATTAAGGGTTTTCTGTGGTGTTTCTTCCCCCACCCCACACTTAGCATTGCCTAATACAGTTTTTGAAATGAATTCTCAAGATCTCTCATTCATTTTTCTTTTACTAATCTTGCTCAAATCATTTCCTTTTCTCTAAGCTGTAATTTTCTTATATGTCAAATGAATATTCAGCTTTGACAACTAAAGTGTTTTTTTTTAATGTGATGAGAGAACACTCGTTACTTTGAGGGATTCTTTAAATGCTGTAGTAAACAAAAATAATAGTTTTGGGCTATTACATTAGATTTCCTTTTAAAGGGGGAAAAGCTATATAAGCTGTGAAATTCAAATATTATAGTAAAGGATTTTTTCTTTTTCCCTTTCCACCAGTACTTATACTTCATATCATCACACACTTATTGGTACATGAAGAGTAGTACCTCTTTCTTCCAAAACAATCTCTTGGCTACTTTCTGTTTTAAAACCTCCAGTTTACTTGGAAGCCCTCCCAAACCCCAAGAAGCAGTCCTGGTCCTACTTTTGTCTTCCTCTGTCTTCTATTTGATAATGGTGTAATTTTTCAAGACCATCTTTCCTCATAAGGAGGAACCTGTCAGAGTTTAGCTGGAAGAAAAAATGTATTTATTCAACTCGATGCTTAACTCATATTTAAACTATGTTAAGTGAGTATGTTTACCTGGAGAGGGGGAAAATAATGCATAGGATCTCTTTTGAAAATGTGATGGAACCTCTCAATATGTGATTTATGATTTTCTAAAAAGGAATATTTATATTTTATATTTTCTAGATACCCCACAAATAAATGGATTAAGCTGGGCACTTTCCATGGTAGAGATGAGAGGACTGTCCAGAGTTTCCCTTTAGATGAACAGATGTATGCAAAATATGTGAAGGTATGTTTATATTTGCAGAACTATGTTCTATAATGAAACATACCTGTTATTCATACTTTGTACCTCACCTGTTTAGAAATAAGAAAAATTAAGAGGAAATTTACTGCAATATTCCTTTTAATAAAACAATTCTTACTTGGATATATTATTTTATGGGACAAATACTAATAAAGTCCCTTTTGTATAACTGGAAACCTAGGCTAGTTTTTTGATATCTGTGGCTCTGATGAAATTCCAAATTATAACTCGTAATATTTTTGGAGTCTTGATATAAAATGTCATCTTTATAGTATTATATTTCTTTATATTTTAAAACCCAAATCAGTCAGTCACTGCAGTCTTTAAAGCAGGTCTGATTATTGGAATCTAAGATCATTTCCATTTTCATATCTAGTTATTTATCATTATGGCTTTTTGCCTTTTGTATACTCAAATGAAATATTATGTCTAAGTAACAATTTCAAATAAAGT
Source organism: Balaenoptera ricei (assembly GCF_028023285.1). Taxonomy (NCBI): domain Eukaryota; kingdom Metazoa; phylum Chordata; class Mammalia; order Artiodactyla; family Balaenopteridae; genus Balaenoptera; species Balaenoptera ricei. The sequence continues at coordinate 134,584,893 of NC_082639.1, forward strand.
TTTAACCATTTAAATTCCTGCTGCAACCTAAATGTCCATCAACAGAGGAATTGATAAAGAAGTTGTAGTACATATATACAAAGGAATATTACTCAGCCATAAAAAAGAATGAAATAATGCCATTTGCAGCAACATGGATGGACCTCCAGATTGTCACACTGAGTGAAATAAGTCAGACAGAGAAAGATAAATATCATATGATATCACTTATATGTGGAATCTAAAAAAAAAAAATGGTACAGATGAACTTATTTACAAAACAGAAATGCTACAGATGAAATTATTTACAAAACGGAAACAAAACACAAACTTTTGGTTACTGGGGAGAAAGTGGAGGGTGGGGGGAGGGAAAAATTGGGAGACTGGAATTGACACATATACATTACTATATATAAAATAGATAACTAATAAGGACCTACTGTATAGCATAGGGAACTCTTCTATAATACTCTGTAATGACCGATATGGGAAAAGAATCTAAAAAAGAACGGATGTATGTATAACTGATAACACTTTGCTGTACAGCAGAAACTAACGCAACATTGTAAATCAACTATACTCCAATAAAAATAAAAAATAAATTAATAAATAAATTCCTGCTGCTTCCTCCCCCAATGTAGAGGTGGAATTATCTACCAAAGTAGAATTAATCACTCTTGAATTGAATTTAGACAAAATATGGGAATTTCTTACTCCTCTTATTTCTTCTTTTTTTTCTTTAAAATAATACAGCCATACCTTAAAGTACAACTGTGTTAATAATAAGACCTTTTGGAATGACAGCAGCTCTAATTTTCTTTCTAATCTTTTCTTCTTTAAATGTGAAAACTTATAGCTACCTACTTGTCTTTTGGGATTTTACTGTCTATGTCTTTTTTAAGCATGTATTAAATTGGCTTCTGTAAATGGGTAAACTTGTAGTATTCCTAGTCTCCGTATAAAAATGCTTTTATAAAAATGCTGTTTTTAAAGTACAGTTGATACTCTCAGTTAATGATTCAGCTGTGTTCAGAAAGGTCGAAGGTACATTTTTAGTTTCTTTTAAAGTGAATACTGAAACAGTTGTTTAATGACTTTTTTATATAACACAGTTTCTACACTGTGATGAGGAAAAAAAATTAAAAATAATTTGGCAGGTGATAACAAGTATACCTAATTTTACAATTAAGACAACTGACATGTTATGAAATAGTTCCAAGAATCATTCTTTATATCATCTACCTTGTTAATAATGGAAGAACATTTTATTGGTGATACAAAAAATGCCATATAAAACTCCCTACTTTGTCCTTTTTATGATGGGAGACTATAGAGCATTTTGATGATTGGTTTTCTTAAAAGCCCTTTTTGGTAGAATTAAGTCTAAAAGCAAAAAATATTTACTTCTGATTCTCATTTTATACTGGTAAATGTTATATAAGTTTACCTGGGTTTTCCTCATCCCAAAAGAGCTAAATCCAAATTTACAAAATACTTTTTAATAATTTATATTTTAAAAATTTATTGATAAATATCTTCTACTTCTATAAGTTATACTTGAAATAGCATAGCATATCAAAAATTCATGTTTTCCCTAAAACAATTTGTATACAGTACTGTGCAAGAATAAATATTTCATATTATGCTAGTTAATTTTTTTATCAATATGAATGTTCATAGATATGTGTAGCTGCATATGTATCAATATATAAATTCATATGTGGGTATATACATGATAACATATCTATAATATTTAAAGTAATATAAAACAGGTTATTTCTAGATACTCTTTACTAATTACTTTTAGAGTGCTTTCATATCTAATGGATAAATAAAACAGCAGCAATGAATTTTAGGTTAAAGTTAATTTATTTCATTACAGTTAGACTATACTTTCTAGTTGTGTTGGTAAAAATTTAAATCATTGCTTTGGTTTCTGCAAAGAAATAAGAGTACTACAATGTTATCCATCACAGTACATTGCTTTCTATTCCTTAATTATACAATAATTTACAAATATTAAATGTTGCTTATGGTATGTTATCCAGACTTTGGAACTGATTTCTTTTTCTTTTCCTTTCTCTTGCTTCAGATGTTCATCAAGTACATAAAGGTTAGCAACCTTCTCTTTTGCAATATTGAATAACAGGGCATGGCATATTATTCATGGCAAAAAGCAAAACTTTACAAGTATTGATTTTTGGGGAAACGAGGACTTTATTTTTAGAAATGTTATAATGAAAAAATGAATATATTGTTAGATAATCTCACATGCACTGTACTGGCTTCCCATTTCATGTGCTTTTATTCTTTAGGTGGAGTTGGTATCACATTTTGGATCAGAGCACTTTTGTCCATTAAGCCTTATAAGGTAATACAGAACAAAAAAATTTACTGAGTGGTTTAAAAAGAAAAAAAGGGATACATAAAAATCCCACTATATTTAAAGTGGAGAAATAATGTTCTACTATGTGAAGATAACACCATAGAAATATAAGCTACTATACCTTTCTTACTCTTGAATACCGTTTAGAAAAATGTAAAAATTTCCTTTAAGAAAAAAGAACCTTCATTTTATGTGTTCGATTTAGCTTGCTTGATATGATGACAATATATGGAAACATTTTAGACCGATACAAAACTTAGTCATTGTATTTTTAAATGCCTTAAATAGATCAACATTTTAATGGAAACAGTGGATTGAGAAACAGTGGTCATTATTTTTGAGTCCAGAAGTTAATGGCCCTCAAAACATAACCAAAGTTATTATATTTTGTCATTTATTATGAAGAGGTGAGTCTTAACAACTGTTTAGTTTTGAAAGACTTTAATGAAATTGTTGTTAATAGGGTATTTGGCACTAGCATGGTGGAAGAATATGAAGAGATTGCTGATTCCCAGTACCAGTCAGAACGTCAAGAACTATTTGATGAAGACTATGGTAAGTGACTTTAAAACAGTGACTATTTATGTATTATTTTTTGCTTTTTAAAATCTAATGGTAATGGGTAAATGTAGGTCACTTAAAAAAATCAATATGATGGTTGTCTTTAGTTTTTTCCTTGTTTTTAACCCTAGTAACTAATTTTTTCTTAAACGTATTTTCTAAAATAATTTTCTGCTTTGTAAATTGAGCTGTTTTCCAAGCTTAACAATCAGTTATTTGTGACTGGAACTCCCTTCAATAACATCAGTGCTATAAATTATGGTTATATCCCTATGCCAGCCCCAAAAACCTGTTACTCATAAGGCAACTGAAATAGTAGAATTGAAAATTAATTTCTTTGATTTGCCTTTAGCCTCAGAGCAAGCATATTGAGGCCTGAGTTTTTGAGAAACTCCCATGAACTTGCAGAGGTCGGAGAAGGTTTTATGATACCCTCCGTTTCTACTTTATCCAGTTCTTGTTTTAAGATGTCTTAAACTGTAGTCTGAAAAATCTAATTTTTCCCTTCCCTAGTTTTCCCATAAGTGAAGTGAAGACATTTACTAGGGGTTGGTAAACTACATTGAAAGCTTGAATAAAAGTCTTATAAATGTGATTAAAATTTTGGTAAGCAGTAGAAATATTTTCCTTGGTTTATATCTGTTTGATAAATGGCTTGTGAATTTCATTTTCTTTTTGTGAATGTGTTTTAGATGTATAATAAAAATTATAAAATTGTTTTAAATGTCAGCTGACTTTGACGGGATATAATTTGAGCTTTTAAACATATTGGAGATAGTTCTTAGCATAAGTACCTTCATTTTCTCTTTGAACAGATTACCCACTGGATTATAATACTGGGGAGGATAAATCCTCAAAAAATCTTCTTGGTTCTGCTACAAGTGAGTATTTTGGGTTTTGCTAGTCACTACAATTAAAGTATTTCTCAACTTTTTTTTCCTGGCATATGTGAACATTTTGTTGTGGTATAGTTTAGGGGGCTCCTACTCTCCCAGTGTTAAACTTTGAGTTGAAATCAAAGAAAATACTTTTGAAAAGTATTTCCATGGAAATAAAACAGGAAGAATATATGAAAACAAAGAAGAGAGGGAAAAATGCGAGCACAAGTTGGTTCTTCTACTAAAATTAAGCAGCTATATTTTTAGGCAAATTCCTTACAGTGAAGAATGGGCTATGAATTTACTTGGGGAAAGAATTATTAAAGAGGTCCTAGACCATATGAGTAAGAGCGTCTGGGTAATCATACTGGATGGGAAAGGAATTAGTTTTAGAGGTGGTACTCATCAGTGAAATCCTACCAAATGAGGATTTGTTAATATATGGGTATGGTTTCCTACTTAATTATAAAACATAAAGGCTGTTTCTTATTCATAATAATGATGATTCCCAACCAGTAACAATAATAGCAATAACAATATACTCTTTGTAAACTAAAAAGAACAATGACTAACATACTAGTTGTTTAATTTCTTGTCATGCCAACCTATTATCCGAACTTAGTGGTAGGCTAACTAAGTAGACTCCTTGAAAGACCATTACCGACTGACACTTTAGCTTTACTGTTAGAATGCAGGTAGGTATATTTAATGTTTGTTATCTTTGGTTATTCCTGAATAATATGGAACTTACTGGAAGGAGTTTTCTTTTTATTTGGAGATTAATAATTGAATTTAATGAAAGTAAGTCTTAGTAAAATAGAAAACTATTTGTGCATTTCTCTTTTAGTGAGTTGAATTGCTTGAATCCCAATCTCACTGTGTACATTGTCCTTATACCTTTTTAAGATACTCAACCAGTAGTACATATACTTTAGGTAGATATTTGGGTGGCTACAGTATATGGAGTTGAGTCACTTCTCTTTCTTTTCATCTTTTTTTCCCTTTCTTCTCTTCGTGTCCTCTTCCTCTCCACAGAAGACTATAGATTTCAGTGGGCTTTTTAGGGAATAGGAAGAAGAGTGTTAAAAATACCTGCATAAAGGGAATGCTTTTATGTTATATTTAGCCTTGTTACAGATTAGCTCAATATATTTTGTTTTACTCTATTGCCAGTCAACTGACATTTTAGATATTATAGACTACTTTTAAGTAGGTTCCTTAGCTATATCTAGCTGATGATAGCATTAAAACAGGTGCCTCATTCACTGCTATGGTGTATAGTTTTTTAGGAGTGCAAAAATGATGCTATTTTATTTATCTGGATATTGATATTATTGTTCATGTCCTTAAATTTGTAATAAAAAACTATGTTATATAATAGTCATCATATCATAGCTCAGTAATGCTGACTTAGCTGTGAGGAGGAATTATTATTTTATGGGGTCAGAAAATAGCCCCAGACTAAAAGCTCTCTAGTATCCAATGGTTACTGGGAAGGAAGAGGCACCTTCCAGAAGTAATGACTTAGAAGTTTTAGATAAGGGAAAACTCTGTTGATATTCTTGCTTTCTTTTTCTACCTTCCTATGGAATTAACTCCAAGACACCATTAAAACGTTTTCAGTGGAGGACATTTCCCTATTTGTAATCACTTCTCTGACTAATGTATTATTTTAATTAATGAGACATAGAATTTTTTTAGATCCTACTCTTTGGATCTTTTTCCTTGAAGGTGTGTTTCTTGGTAACACATCATTTTTCTTTTTTGTGGCTTTCTGGAAGGACAGTCCATTTACCTTCCAGTGTTTAGATGTTGAAAGATTTTGTGTAGTGAGACAAGATGGGTGGGAGGATGTCAGCTGAGCCTAAGCATGAAAAATGGGGTTTGAAAAGATCTCTATTTCTTGAAGTTTCAGAACAAGAGAGGCAGTAGTAACCGAGTGATAAGACTGCTGTCATAAAGTTTATAGGCATGACCTAACACTGCTGCCTTCTATACCTGTATCCTTCTAGTTTTCTCTGAACAGTCTAGGACTGGTTTTGAGCCTGACCTAGTTACTGCCTCCAATGTAGTATAACTTTAAGGCGTAAATAACAATGTGGAATCAGGCCAAAGAGCTAGTCTCTGGCACTGCAATGTCTGAATTTGACTATAATCATCACCACTTTCTAAATTAGCTTGAAATTGGCCAATTTTGCACCTAATTTATTTTCAATATTTATGTAATGTCTTCAAAACAGAATCCTGTGGCTTTAATCTAAAGAGAAACTCTTTTTTTCTTTTTGTTGTTGAGCAATTAGTAGTCATAGGAAATATATGTCACCAGAGTATGTTGCTTCTGATGGGACTTGGTTGTCAAAGAGCATGCATGCTGCATATTTAGACATATTTGATACTACATAATTTACTGAGCTGCCAGAAAGGGAGAAACTACTATTTTAGAGCAGCATTCTTGGCTTTTACATATGCCAGTTCTGGCAACTCTTCTGCCTGAATCTTTTGTTTACATTCTTGAACCAGAACATTTAAATATTTTATATCACCAGAAATTCTTTGTATCACTCTGCTCTACTTGTGCTTGGTCATGTGGATCTTCCTGACCACTCTCTACTTTGATATTCTTGCAAGTCTGCCTTTACTCCTATATATGGTCTGCATTTTATTAGAATCATCAGATTTGCTAAAGTCCAGGTTTCTGTTTACGTTTCTGTATATGTTTAAGACAAAGTATAGTTTTTGTTTTAAGTCAGAGTATTTTTTATATTTTAAGGTCCTAGAAGGAAAAGAGGATGAAGGTAGGCATGCTCAGTACACATGGGAGGAAGCAGTTTCTTCGTTGGTTTGTCTTGTGTTGTAGCATAGGCAGTTTGTTTTCTGTCTCAAAAAGAGCCATTGGTGTGCTGGAGACTGAGTATAACATGTTGATATTTGGTCCCTAGGGAATTTCATCCCTAAAGAAATGGGATGGGATGAATAGTTGCCCAACTCAAAGAGAAAGGAGTTGGCTAATCCATAAGAAATTAAGGACGGGTATCTCGTTTGGCACTATATTCCAAATTATACTTTTACCCTTTAGCCTTTCTGAAGGCTTTTTAGTGGCCAGATTATCATCATGACAAGCAGTTGGACGCAAAGTGAGAATGGTTAAGAAAATTCACAAAGCTGCTTTCTCTCAAAAGACAAAAGAAAAACATTATATTTGTCAGTGTCCTGTGAACATAGGAAGATTCTTTCTTACAGGTTAGATGGGCTGAGAAAGAAGAAATTTGCCAGGTTTTGCTTTTGTTACCAAGTGGCCCCCTGAAATGATGATAATAATATTTTTAAATGATGGGTAGTATAAATCTTCCTTATTGTAGGTACTAGTATTAAAATTTAGGTTAAAAAGTAATACTCTAAAGCTTCTTTCTCTACACAGATTAATAGATAACAGATTTTTTTTAATTGTTAATAATAATACCAGAAAATTTAAAGGCAGAAAGTTTGAAATCTGTGGTACGATTGCCCTTTGAAGCACAAGGGTCTTAGAATATAGACTTGGTTACAAAATTTGGGTTCTGTGAAGCCGTCAGTTTTGACTGAACTTCAGCTGTCAGGCTAAGTAGAGGATCACATACTACTATTGCAGTATTGGGTGACATTGTATTTATGAGGAAATGACAGAGTTTCCTTTGCTACTCTATCTTAGTTTGTAAGAAAATAGAGTTTCCATTCCTGTTTTTATCTCATGCTGAGGCATCTCTTTAGCCTAAGATCCAAGACTGCTTCTCTGTTTAACAATTTGCCAGGTCAAAGGGCAAGGTTGACCTGTAATCCTAGATATTTAAAAAGCAAATATAAAGCTTTTGTGTGTCTAACTGATGATTGGAAACAAAGTACCACTGCTTGTTGTCTTTCAGAATATAGAATCATAGTTAATGTAAAGATTAAAATTAATAACTGTCTACCAGATATCACTTTTAAAAGTCTAAAATATACCATTTTTACCTGCCATAAAGCATATCTTTACAGTATCAGCGCCAGGTGACAGTGCTTGGCTTGTTCCCAGCCTTCCTGATGTGCTAGCTTTTCCTTCTTTAGATCCTTTCGTACTTCTCACTTCTATGGTTTTCATGAAAGTGTGATGAAAACTCTATGGATCTCTTTTAGGAAAGGAAACTAAAATGGAAAAAACTGATGAGGCTTAATATGTAGCCCCTGCCAGATCTTAGTATTTTAATAGGATAAATACCTGGTGAATTAACTTCTAATAGAATTTCAGAGATTAGATTGGAGTTGGAAGTTAATTTCCCTTGAAATTACATTATATTACTAGAAGGAAGTCTTCTGTTCCCAGCCAGCTAAGTTTTATGACTTTGACTTTCAATTCATCTGCCCTTGCCCATGCTCATCCAGTTCACTAAAGAATTTATGTCATTTATTGGCCATAAAACATTGTTAAAAGTCATCAAATACATGATTCTATGCAGTGTCATTTTGGATTTAAGCATATTACCTAGGTATTTTATGTTCATAGTTGAAAATAAAGTCGTTCTGCTGCTCTTTGGATAATAATCTTCCCATTTCATTTATTTTTACCTATGATGGTCACATGTTTAGGAAAAACTTTTATTTCTTCAGGCTTTTTTGTTTTTGATTTAAACTGTAGAACCCCTTTCTAAAGAAAAAAAGACTTTTCTATAAAATACAAATTTTGGTTATCACATTTCTTTCCTATCTCAGTACAGGCTATATGTTGAATTATACTTGAATTTTATAATATGCTGAAGGTAGTGTTTGCTAAAAGGTTTGGGGAAGTTTTACAAAAAAGTGTAATTAAATTTTATGAACATAAAAATTCAGATTTATGCTTAATACTTTTTGCCTGAAATTTGTGTCCTATATTGGACTTACATAGTAAGGCGAGCAAAAAGGTAATTAGTCCAAAAAATGAAAAAAGACCATTACAAATGGTTTTTGACTATCTGATATTGAGTTATATGAAAATATTTAGGTGTATTGTTATTTTTCTCTGATTGAATTTTGTTTTAGATGCCATTCTAAATATGGTGAATATTGCCGCTAATATTCTGGGAGCAAAAACTGAAGACCTGACAGAAGGTACCTAATCATTTTATGGGTCTTTTAAATATATGATACTCCAGGGATCTTCCTAGTTAGTAAAATTAATTAATAAGCCAAGCAATTTGATTTTTCATTTAGAAATACAGAAACCATTCAAAGGAACTTACCAGTCTTCTATTATTCATTGTTTATTTGAATTTCACAAGTTCTCTTTAGTAAATAGGATCCTGTCTATATAAAATCATGAATTTGTTTTTTAATTCTTCCCTGCCGTAGAAGTAATGATTTTATCCCTTATCTCTTTCCTGAGGTTTTGGTGCTCTAGAGGTACTTAAAGTGTATGCTTTTATTTATCAAACAGCTGTTCAATTAAGAAAGCAATTATTTCCTTAAAGAATGTCAAATAAGAATATTATTAGCAAGGAGAAACAATCTTGCCTTTTTTGTTTTCAAAAATACTTCGTCCCAGTTATAAAATAAGTAAGTCATGGGGTTGTAATGTACAACATGTGGAGTACAATATGGTGACAGATGGTAACTAGACTTATTGTGGTGGTCATTTTGCAGTGTATACAAATGTCAAATCACTGTGTTGTACACATGAAATGAATATAATATTGTATGTCAAATATACTTCAATAAAAAAAATTCAGTTCCAAGTGCAAACTTAAAATGACCCATTTATTTCTTTTCATTCTCTTTTAGTAACTCAGGTGTCTTATTAATCATGTAAGATTACACAAAATTCATAGTCATCTTACTTGCTTTAATTATCTGAGAAGCTGAGAAAGAATATGCACTACTTGTAGTTGTGACTTTCTACGATTATTTCTTTCCAAAAGAACTTTGATGAAAAAAACCCACGAAGTCTGCAGTAGTAAACCTATTTGACTTTTTTCTTCTCTCCTGACAAACTAAAGTCCTTTATTCGTTATAGTGAAATATTTTCATGGTATAGCTTTTTAAAATTAAACTCAATATGGACATCTTTCTTAAAATAGGAAATAAAAGTATATCTGAGAATGCCACTGCCTCAACTGCACCTAAAATGCCTGAATCAGCTCCTGTTTCAACTCCTGTTCCATCACATGAGTAAGTTATATTGTGATATTAGAGTTCTATTAAAATGGAAAGCTAAGTATACTTGTACATAAAAAGGTACTTGTAACTTGTGGGAAATTATTGTCTATAGAAAGCTCTGGATCATGGGACAGACATTCCACAGCCACTTAAAACATCTTTGAGTTGCTTTTTGGGTACTAGGAATTCACTTCACTCCAGACCAAATGTTTGTTGTTTTGATTTTGTGTGTTACTTTTATTATTTACAATACTTAATCTTTTCTTTGTTGCACATAATTAACCTAACTCTGCAGGTATAAGTTTGAGGACAAATATTAAAGGTCTGTTTTTATTAAGTTCAAATTTAAAAGCATTGATTAACTATCTGTGCTATGCCTAGAAAGCTATAAAGGGTACCTGAAATACTTAGAGCAGTGATTTTTAAATGATTTGTTTGCCACACAGCATACTCTTACAGTGTTCAGTTTCTGAAATCGAATGATATAGGTCTTTTCCCAGGTTGCAGTGGGTATTTTGGGCAGGGATGTATATATGTAGGTAACATATGAAATAACCTCATTTGGTCCTTTCTACCAGAGGTGATTAAGGTTTGTCGGTACCTCAACTTCTGATCTATAATAGATAGGCTCATTAATGATTTGGGTTATTGGGACAATAATTGGGATAATTTGGATATAGTTATTACAAATGTAGCTTCCGTATATTTCGTTGGATATACTCCCTATAAACTTTGACAGCCCTTTCTCTCAGAGGAACTCTACTTAATGGGATAAGATATTTGAACAAGAAGCAGTTAGTTCAAGGTTATAACTAATGAAACCTCCAGTGGGTGTGCTTCAAGCTGTAATTCCTAAGTACAATCTTAATTAAAAAATGAGATTTTTGTGCTTTGAAGCGCACAGTGTCAAATTTGTATTTTCCTGTATTAATCCTGAAAGTGACTAAAGATATTTATTGGGTGATCTGAGTGAAATATATAACATTATGTGCTATTGATCCCTAGAAGGTCCTGAGAAATCTCTTTGGGATAGAGATTCTTGTTGTTTCTAATTATGTGGAGCTGTCCCGGTTTTGTAACTAAATTCTTTAGTTAATAACATATATCAATAGTATGTCTTATTTTTCAAAACTAAATGAAATTAATTTCATTTTGCACATATATACACACACGCACATATATACATATACACATTCACCCCTCATACATATGTATGAATATTTGTTGAAAGGTATCACATCAGGCTAATGTAGCAGTTTTTACTTTTCTATATTAGAGTTTGTTTTTTAGTAGATATTCTTGCATAATTGTTTGTTTCTTTACTTAATGTTTCTTCATGTATGTTTGTCTTAAATTCTTTTTGATGGTTATATGGCAGTCCTCTGAAGAAAATAAAAGAATCCATGATAGGGTATCACTCTTAAAGTTATTATGAAAAGATGACTTACTTTCTTTTCCCAGGTTTGAGTTTTTTAAAGTGTAACTGATTAGGGTGTATATATATATGGTATATAACTTAATTTTTACCAAATTAATTCAGTTTAGTTTTTTTCCCTCCCCTTCTTCAGACATTCCTCCTTTTTACTGTTATAATTTATTTGGTAGATAATAAACAGTATACCACCTGAGTATGTAAGAAATGTTGTATAGTGACTATATATTGATATCTGTATCTATATCATCTACTTAGGGAAGCATAGCCTAATTATGTTTTAGTTTAGTTCATTTACTATTTTATTATCAACAAGATGAAAGTCCAGCTTTTAGATATTGTCTTTTTTATTCCTACTTTTGCTGTTGTGATATTAGGCTTTCTTTGAAGACATTTCCTGGCATTCTTAGTAGTGTTTCACAGTAGGAAAATTTGCATATGAAGGGTTTTTTTTGGTATTGAAATTACTTTGTTTTCTCAAATTATACCTTTGGTGCTGCAAGGGCTGCACCCAGAAAATCATTATCTTTATCTTGGAAGGGACCACAGATATTATAATTTATAACACTGTTCCCACCAGCTCCATTTCCCACTCTCCCTACCCTACACACATACTCCAGAGCCCAAAGATAGGACTGAGTTAGTGGCACTACTAGTTTATTATTAGGCAGGATTTTCATTAAAATGGTTAAGTATTTAGCTTTCAACAATTGAAAATTAGCCAAGGTGATACTGAGATTATTTGGGGGGAGTGGGGATATGTTTCTTCTTCCTTGGCAGATAATCGTTTGTGTGTGTGTGTGTGTAATGCCATGTTGAAATTCCTCAAATCATCCATAGATGATTTCCTCAATAATAATATATAAATTTATAAATTTATAAATATATTATAAATATAAATTTATAAATTTATGTTTATAAATTTATAAACATAAATTCCTCAAATAATAATCCATAGAGAAATTTCAACTGAGAAATCTGCAGTTGACCCTTGAATAACATGGGTTTGAACTGCACGGATCCACTTATACATGGCATTTTTTCATTAGTAAATACTACAGTACAGATGATCTTGGTTGGTTGAATCTGTGGATGAGGAACCATGGATATAGAGGAACTGTGGATATGGAGGGCTGACTATAAGTTATACCGCATGGAGGCCGGCAATTCTAACTCCCCACGTACGGTTCAAGGGTCAACAGTAGTTGCCTTTTGAAAGTAGGATATTCAAGCACAAAGTGCATTCATAATAAGAGTCCTGCCTTCTGGTTCTAGCTCTGGGACTAGCTCTGGGTAGCTCAATTTCTGATATAAGGGGTGATGAGGCTTGTAATATTGGTGAATATTTATGGGAGGAAAGTTACATGAAACGTTCAGTAAATGGAAATATTCACATACAAACAACTCTTAAACAGAGTTTAAAGAAAAATTTGATTTGGTAAATATGGTGATTTGAATTATCTGGCTGGTCACTTGATAAATTATCTTTCTGTTACCATTTCTGAATAATACTGTTTTTATAATGAAAGTGATTTGAAGCGAAATAACTCATCCAAAGTAAATTGAGTGTTTTCTGTATTTCCAGCCTTCCTTTTATCTTATGTATGATACATTTATTTTCCTTAAACATAATTATGGATATGTATTTCTAGGTTTGTAACTACTGAAGGACTTGTACATGACACAGAGCCATCATCACCAGATACTACAAAAGAGGGTCCCATTGTACAGCTAGTTCAAGAAGAGGAAGAGGAGGCAAGTCCTTCTACAGTGACCCTTCTGGGTAGTGGTGAACAAGAGGATGAAACGTCACCTTGGTTTGAGTCAGAGACACACATATTTTGCAGTGAACTGACCACAATTTGTTGTATTTCTAGTTTTTCGGAGTACATATATAAATGGTGTTCAGTTAGAGTTGCTCATTATCGGCAACGCAGCAGAACTGCTATGAGCAAAGAAAAGGAGTATCTTGTGTCAGCTCAATCACCATTAGTACTTCCTGAAGAATCAGTAGATGTTTCAGTATTGCAACCTCCAGGTGGAGAACCAGACAGTAAGAGTAAGGAAAAGAAAGCTGAAACTATTGTTCTAGGTGACTTAAGTAGTGTGCACCAGGGAGGTTTGATTAATCACACTTTAGATGCAATTAAACTTGAACCAAGCCATCCTCAAACTCTTTCTCAGTCTCTTCTCTTAGATGTTACTCCAGAAATCAATTCATTATCTAAAATAGAAGTATCTGAGCCTATTAAATATGAGGCAGGGCGTACGCCATCACAAGTGATTCCCCAAGAGAGTTCTGTTGAGGTTGATAATGAAACAGAAAAAAGGTCTGAGAGTTTTAGTTCTATAGAGAAACCAACTGTGACCTATGAAACAAAAAACCTTGATGAAGTAATGGATAATATTGTAAAAGAAGACTCCATGCAAATTATCACAAAGCTATCCGAAACAATAGTGTCACCTGTAAACACAGCTACTGTGCCAGACAGTGAAGATGGGGAAGCCAAAATGAACATAGCTGACACACCAAAGCAAATTTTGACTCCTGTTGTGGATTCTTCTTCATTACCTGAAGCAAAAGAGGAAGAACAGTCTCCAGAAGATGCCCTTTTAAGAGGGTTACAGAGGACAGCTACAGATTTTTATGCTGAATTGCAAAATTCTTCAGATCTAGGATATGCTAATGGAAATCTTGTACATGGATCAAACCAAAAGGAATCAGTATTTATGAGACTTAATAACCGTATTAAAGCCTTAGAAGTTAACATGTCTCTCAGTGGTCGCTATCTGGAGGAACTTAGCCAAAGGTAAGCTTTATTATGAATTAGCACAATCCACTTTGCACAGTGAGTTAAGTAGTAAAGTATAATCTGTGACTAGAGAAGGAGAGGATTTAATTATCTCATGGTATAATAGTAATAAGCACCATTTTAACTGGAGAGAGAAAGAAAGTTATTTGGCTGTTGATCAGTGATCTTAAGAATTGATTTCCTTTTCTAGAAGTATTACTAAGTGACTATTATTAGGCTGATAAGTTTGAATTATCTATAATCAGGTTCTCCTTTCTTCTGTTGCTTAACTTTAGCCACTTTTGCTGTTTGATTCCCAGCGCACTCATGGGAAAAATTAGTCTGTAGACTTTAAAGCTCTATGTGGAACTTGACCAGATATTATTTAAGAGTTTAAATAAGTGAAGATTAGAAAAATGCCAGAGGCCACATCCCAGTTTGCTTATGCAGTGATGAAGGTCTCAGGCACAGTTCTCCACTTTTTAAGCCTATTTACTTTTTTTTTTTATTCCTTAAGTATCCAGCATCCTTAGGGCTTTTCCAACATTTTGTAACCACCTAGGCACTCAATGCCCAGAATTTCTGAAACGGCTACCTTTTCGTAATCTTCTTAAATTAAAATGCTGCTAATGAAATGTCACTAAGGTCGTCATTATATCCTGAAAGGGGTTTCTTCTTAATTCATACATATAATTTATTGGCAAATTTTCTGTGGGTGTGTGTGCATGCCTACATCATACCTGTTCTTGCCTCTCCCCACCCCCACCCTATTTGCCCCACTAAAGGAACCACAGAAATCACTAATAAGTCTTTAATTGAGATGTAATTGACATATAACATTGTATTAGTTTCAGGCATATAACATAATGATTTGATATTTGTATATATTGCTAAATGATTACCACAATAAGTCTGGTTAATATTATCACCACATACAACTTTTCTTTTTTCCTTGTGGTAAGAAATTTGAAGATCTACTCTGTTAGCAACTTTCAAATATACAATCCAATATTATCAACTATAGTCAACATGCTGTACATTATATTCCTGTTACTTATTCATTTAAAGTTTTACCTTTTGACCTGCTTCATCAGTTTTGCCCACCCCCACCCCCCGCCTTGGCAATCACCAATCTGTTCTCTGTATCTATGAGTTCAAGATTTTTTTTCCTTTTATTTAGATTGCACATGTAAGTGAGATCATATGATATTTGTCCTTCTCTGTCTAACTTATTTCAGTTAGAGTAATGCCCTCAAGGTCCATCCATGTTGTTGCGAATGGCAAGACTTTCTTCTTTTTTATGGCTGAATAATGTTCCTTGGTATACACATACCACATTTTCTTTATCTATTCTTCTATTGATGGATACTTAGTTTGCTTCCAGGTCATGACTATTGTATATAATGCTGCACTGAACATGGGGGTGCAGATATCTTTTCAAGTTAGTGGTTTTTTTCCTTCAGATAAATACTCAAAAGTGGAATTGCTAAATCATATGGCAGTTCTATTTTTGATTTTTTGAGAAACCTCCATACTGTTTTTCATAGTGGCTGCACCAATTTACATTCCCACCAACAGTGTACAAGGGTTCCCTTTTCTCTGTATCCTCGCCAACATGTTATTTTTTCTCTTTTTGATAATAGCAATTTTAACAGATGTGAGGTGATAACTCATTGTGATTTTGATTTGCATGTCCCTGATGATTAATGATGTTGAGCATCTTTTCATCTTTCACCTGTTAGCCATCTATCTGTTTTCTTTGGAAAAATATCTATTGAGATTCTCTGCCAATGTTCTTTTTTTAATGTTTTATTTATTTTTGGCTGCATTGGGTCTTTGTTGCTGCACGTGGGCTTGCTCTAGTTGTGGCAAGCGGGGCTACTCTTCGTTGCGGTGCGCGGGCTTCTCGTTGCAGTGGCTTCTCTTGTTGCGGAGCACGGGCTCTAGGTGTGCGGCCTCAGTAGTTGCAAGCGCGCGGGCTTCAGTAGTTGCGGTGCGTGGGCTCTAGAGCGCAGGTCTCTAGGTAACCTTTTCATTAAGTTGATGGTTTCTTTTGCTTTGTAAGAAGTTTTTCAGTTTGATGTAGTCCCACTTGGTTTTTTTGCATTTATTGCCTTTGCTTTTGGTGTTAAATCCAAAAAACATTTCCAAGACTCATGTCAAGGAGCTTACCGCCTGTGTTTTCTTTTAGGAGTTCTGTTGTTTCAGGTTTTACGTTCAAGTCTTTAATACATTTTGAGTTAATTTTTGTGTATGGTATAAGATAGGGGTCCAGTTTCATTTTGTTGCATGTGGCTGTTCAGTTTTCCCAGCACCATTTATTGAAGTGACTGTCCTTTCCCCATTGTATATTCATGGGTCCTTTGTCATAAATTATTGACTATATATGCGACTAGTAAATCTTTTATAGCAGTGAGGAACATAGAATTGATTTTGAGGTAGCAAATACCTCAAGGGACCTCTTTATTTTACCTTTGTAAGTTTTCCTGTGTTGCACAGGGTTCAGTAAGAGTCATTTTCAGAAATATGGATTTATCTTACATATTGAAATCAGAAGTGTGTTTCCAGTAATAAGTTAATAAATAAGAAATTAAAACCAATTTAAATCAATTCTTACTCCATAGGTACCGAAAACAAATGGAAGAAATGCAAAAGGCTTTCAATAAGACAATAGTAAAACTTCAGAATACTTCAAGAATAGCAGAGGAGCAGGTTGGTCATCTTCATATCTTATTTACTTTTTATATAAATTTCCATTGAATTTTGTAAGATCTCTCTGGTAAGAAGGATAAGTAGTGTTGGTTCACTTTTTCCCTGATGGCTGATGATTAAGCTGTAATATGATGTTTTCTAGCTGTTAGCATCCGTATCTCCTCAAGAGAAAATTTTCTTGAGCATTATTTGTATTACATTTCAAGATCTGTATGTATCTGTATGTGTGTAGAAGTGCAGTGGACTTTTTGGCAACTTTGTTAAACTCTAAAATCATTTGTGGTTTTCTGTGTAGACAGTTTTATTGGTTGCAAATAAACAGCTCTATTTCTTTTTAATCCTTATACCTTTTTATTTCTTCTTTTTTCCTCTTATCTCTTGCCTAGAGCTGTACAGTGATGCAATAGGACTGATAGTGGCCATTCCCCTGTCTTGTTGATTTTAAGGGATTGATTTCAGTATTGCAGCATTAAATGTGATGTTCATTAATAAGTTTTTATAGTGTGTTACCATCATGAAGAAATTTTATATTTAACTTTTTTAAAAGGTTATTTGGGACTAAGGGAAGGTAAGGTGAGGTGAGGAGGCCTCAGGTTGCAGAGTTTAGTTGCATCTTACTCCCAGTTTGTGACACGTTATAATTGTGGTTCCACACAAAGTTTTTCCCCACCCCTCTTTTTTTTTTTTTTTTTCTAAAATTGAGGTTTGAAAGTTGTTTACATATTCTTAGTATGAGTCCTTTATCAGAGACAGGCTTTGCAAATATTTTCTCCCAATCCATTACTTGTTTTGTCATTCTCTTAAACATATCTTTTGAAGAGCCGAATTTAATTCATTGAAGCCCAATTTACCTGTTTTCTCTTTGCCTAACCCAAAGTCACAAAGATTGTTTTCCTGTTTTCTTTTAGAATTTGCATAGTTTTAGTTTTACATTTGGTTTATGATCCATTTTAATTTTTACATGTTACAGACTATGGATCAAAGTTCTTTTTTTGTGAGGGAGGGGATTGAGAAACATGAATATTCCTTTCTTCCAGCATCATTTGTGGAAAGGACTATCTTTTCTCCACTGGATTTCCTTTGCACTTTTGATGAAAATCAATTCACCATATACATGTGGATTTGTTTCTGGAATTCTCTTCTGCTTTGTTCATCTATGTCTGTCTTTTTGCTTATACTGCACTGTTGTGATTACTGTAGCTTTATAGGAACTCTTGAAATCAGGTAGAGTGAATCCTCCAACTTTGCACTTGTCCAAAATTGTTTCGGCTAATCTGGATTTGACTAATACAGATTTTAGAATCAGCTTGTCAGTTGCTACCAAAAACAAACAAACAAACAAAAACCTGTTTGGATCTTGATTGGGTTTGTGTTGAACTTATAGATCAGTTTGGAGAATTGACATGTTAATAGTATTAAGTCCTCTGACCCATGAACACAGTATTTATTTAGTTCTTCATTAACATTTTCCCTCTATATTTTCCCTTTATATTTAACATCTATGCTTTATGAAAGACTTGTTTAAGTACTTTTAAATAATCTTGTGTATCATTAACACTATTGGAAGTAAATCTTGATTAGAAGTGTTAACCAATTTAATAACTGTAATAACTTGTCCTTTAAAACTGTCTAGAATTTCTCAGTGTTTGTCAAAAGTGAGTCAAAAGAAACAGTTTAATGAATCACATTCAGCATTTTAAAAAGATGAAGTAGGATAGAAAGTACCACAGTGGATCACAGTGAGGGAAGTAAGTGAAACTTCTTGTTACAGTTTTATACATCCGCCTACTCACCCCCACATACACAGTGGAGACTTAAAGATTATTTAAATCTAAATTTCAAAAACTTAGGTTTAGAATAATAAATGGTTATGTAGCTATTTCATAGAGGGTCCTAAATTAGAGTGTTAGATTTCCTTGACTTCTTTCTGCCCTCTTTTCCTTCTTCCTAAATTCACTAGTTAGTTGAAATTTTCAGTATAGTCTACCTAACGTAGGTTCATGACCATGAGTATATTGCATAAGTCTCTAAAATATGCATGCAAGTGATATTTTAAATAAAGACATGTCTGTTGATTATAAAAGTTTCTGAAATTCAGAGCTGGAAAGATGGGTGTTTTTGATGAATTTCTTTTCACTGGTTGACTAGAGGATCTGTTGTAGTTTTTTGACTGTGACATCCTAAGTTCCATCCTAATATGCTGTGAAATAGAACTTTTAAAACCTTCTTGGTATGAGCCTGCTTGATATCCAGAAACATTCTTCAACAATTTTTCAACATGTCTTTGTATTGACTGCTTTGGTTTAAAAAAAAAAAAAAGCATGCTTGACAAAGTGACTATTTTGTGTATAGCTGGTTATATACTGGTTTATACATATGGAGCCCATATTAACTTGAAAAGCAGTTTATTAGCGTCTGTTAGACAATATTCTACATGGTAGCAGTGAATGGCAAAAGGTTTTTTGGTTTTTGGGTTTTGGGTTTTTTTGGCTTGGGGCAGGGGAGGAAGGTTGAATAGTCTTAGATTCTTGAAGTGTTTTATGTCTTTTTTAAAAATTTCTGGTCCAAGTTTACAGTATTCATTCATTAAGAGCTTCCTATTAATATGTCCCCCCCCCGCCCTGAGGAATTTAACAGTTTTTCCAGATTTTTTATTTGAATTTATAATGTAGTTAAAGTACACATGAAACACAAAGGAAAATAATATTTATTTCCTCCTTTATTATAGGATCAGCGGCAAACTGAAGCCATCCAGTTGCTACAAGCACAACTGACCAACATGACACAGCTTGTTTCAAATTTATCAACAACAGTAGCAGAATTAAAACATGAGGTAATTGTTATTGATGGTATTGTAGGAAACGGTGTCATAAAGGCAGGCTTCATATCTAAGAACTTTAATCGAAGAAGATTGTCATTTATAAAGAACTTTTTCAGAACACCAGAATGTGGCATTTTAAAGTTTTGAAAATATATTAATTGTCATAATCTTTTGGAAAACACAGCTTTCATAGTTTAGGTCTTAACCTAAATTACAGTTATAAAGCAATTCTGTTAGGCCTTTTGTAAACCATTGGTAGTTGCAATATATACTTCATTTTCAGTTCAAATAGGCTTATTAATTGCTTAATGAAACAATTTTTTCATTGATTTAAGCAGTATTTATTGAGCTACCAGTGTGTGTGAAGCATGAGCTGTCCAGTTCTAGGTTGAGGCATACAGCAGTGAAGAGTCCCTAGCCTCAACAGGGCCCTCTCACCTGGGGGAGAGAGGGAATACATACAGTAAATATATATGAAGGACAGTGGGGTAGAGAGTGAAACTTGTGTGTGTGGACTGGTGGTGCTTTAAGTGTTGCTGCTTTAGCTACGGTGATGTTGGAAGGCTTGCCTGAGGAGGTGGCATTAGAACTGAGTGCTCAAGAGGAGTTAGCGTCCACACAGAGCCTGGGGTCAGAACAAATCTGTTAGTAGCAGAAGTAGGGCAAAGGGCCTGTGACTAGAAACAGTGTGGTGTGGCTGGAGCAGAGTGAATGAGAGAAGTAAGGGTAAGAAATGAGTTTAGGAAATTGGCAGAGACCTGGTCATGTAGGCCTTTGTAGGCAATATAGAGTTTGAATTTTATTCTAATCACTGCAAGTCATTGGAAAGTATTCAGTAAAGAAGTAACATGGATCATCTCATTGAAAACACTTTGAGAAACTCCCTGTCTGTTGCTCTATAGAGAATTGCCTCTTAGAGACCAGCAAGAGTGGAAGTGGGGAGGAAACCAATTAAGGAGGCAATTGCAGTAGCCTGGGTGAGGTGATGTTGGCTTGGACTAGCATTTTAGAAGTGGAGAACATTGTGAAGTTGCTGAATTCAGGATATATTTTAGAGGTAGAAAGACAAGCCTTGCTGAAAGATTGGATGTGGGACGTGAGGAATTAAGGGTGATCCCCAGGCTTAAATCACTGGGCCATTGGTGGTTTAGTTTTATAAGATGGGAAAGATAGGTAAGCATGGTTTTTTTTTTTCTCACCAAGGAGAAGATAGTACAAATGAAAAAATGGAACATATGTGGCAAAATGATTGGAGAACATGTTAATGATTGGTGAAAGGCATATTATGTTATATTCATTGTATTATACTATTTTTAAAACTTTTCCATAGGTTTGAAAATTTTTAAAGAATGGAGCGGGGGAGAAGAAAAAGTAAAACATCGCCTTCGTAGTACATTTTCAAAGAGCAGGCCCTGCATTTACAGTTTTGAAGCACTCTGAAAAAAAATGTTTAAAATGATTTGTCCTTTGAACTTTAGATCCCATTGTATTTTTTTCTAATATAGTTTTCAAATTATTATTATTATTAAGCCCTCTTCTCATCTCAGGTTTCAGATCGACAAAGCTATCTTGTCATATCTTTGGTTCTCTGTGTTGTCTTGGGACTGATGCTTTGTATGCAGCGTTGTCGAAACACTTCTCAATTTGATGGAGATTATATTTCAAAACTTCCTAAAAGTAATCAGTATCCAAGCCCTAAAAGGTAAGGCAGCATTATATTTCAGTTTTCCTCTTATTTTTATTTTTTATTTTTTGGCCACACTGCGCAGCATGTGGGATCTTACTTCCCCGATCAGGGATTGAACCCATGCCCCTTGCATTGGAAGCACGCTGTCTTAACCACTGGACTGCCAGGGAAGTCCAGTTCCTCTTATACCTTTGAGAAATTTGAGCAAATAAAGGATACTGAGATAATTTCTTTCCCCGTATGATTATCTTGAAACCAAAATGTTAACATCATTGGAACTAGTGAGATGGTCCTATGCCTGGAAGGTTCTATAGACTCTAATAGAGAAAACACTGATAGTAAGTGCATAAAAACCCTTGAAATGGTTGTGAAAGATGCTTCAATGTGGAATTTAAAGGGGGAGAAGGAGAATAGGTATTCTAATACAACACCTTTTAGAGAATGATCCTTAAATTTTTTTTACATGTGTTATCAATAACTGGAGTGTTACTTTAGAGATTAGTCCTATGTGGCATGAACAGTTCTCTAACGTCTGTCTAGCCCCAACTACAGAGTAAATTACATGTATTTTACTCATTGTGCCCAATGTTGTTTTTTCTTAATGTTAGGTGTTTCTCTTCCTATGATGATATGAGTTTGAAAAGGAGAACGTCATTCCCACTCATCAGATCCAAGTCTCTACAATTAACTGGGAAAGAAGGTAGATTTTTGTGGATATGTAATACGTGTATAGAAACATGAATCTAGCTTCCTTCTAGCAGAAGCATAATGTCAATGTTGTGTTCGAGACCATCTGCAACAGAACAGTGGGTATAAGTAGGCTTTGTTTGTGCAGTGTCAAAGCCACTTTACCATTTCCACACTTTAAATCTATCTTTGTTCCTAAAAGCCCAGAGGGTGGGGTGGGGGGCTTAGTGAAATTAGCCACTGGTAGCCTTATTTGCACATGCTCCTGTTTAGAAGTATTTCTTTTTAGAAAGGGGTGTTTGAGAAAGTTCAGCAGATATGGAAAACCTGAATGTGCTCCTATAGTATCCTGTGCTTATCTGCCTTCTCTTCCTGTACAGGTAGGACCCCTTTTGTCTCTAGTTTAGGTCTGTGAGGCACTTTCTGAAAAATAAATCAGGTCTTTCTCCTTTTCATAGCCCAGGGTCTATAATAGTATTCCATTGTCTAACACTTAATGAATACTTAAATTTAAATGAATGGGTGTGTGCTGAGTGGTTGTTTTCCTGTATCAGTACTTTTTATAATTAGTACTGTAATTAGTGCTTATCTTCATAGCAATATTAAAGTAGCCAAATTAATGATATATTTCAACTAGTGCTTTCTTAATAATCATTGGATTCTCTTTCTTTAGGATTTAGTAACTGAGCAGCATGTTTCAATTGATTCAATCATTTAAGCAATCATTCCTGAGAGTCTCTGGTTTACTGTTATCACAAAACTTTACAGACTTAATCCATTACATGTGTGTTTACTTACGACTAGTAAATTTCATCCGAGTTCCTGCCTTTTTCTCTTTCTTTCTTCTTTTGGCTGATGTATCTTTTTATAACTGAGTTTTTTAAGTGAAGTATAACTTGTACAGGAAAGTGTACTTATCGTATGTGAAGCTTGGTGGATTTTCACAAACTGAACATACCTGTGTGACCAACACCCAGATTAAGAAGCAGAACATTATCCAGCACCCCAGAAACTTCCTGTGCTCTACACTGCCCATCCCCTCTCAGTACAGCCACTACATATTTTGATATTGTGAGATTCACCATGTCATTGAGTATAGTTGTAGTTTGTTTACTCTTATTCCTGTATAGTATTCCATTATACAAACATACTATACATTATTCATTTACGTTGGATTATTTCAGTTTGAGGCTATTACATATCTTTTGGCGAACACATGAACACACATCTGTTGGGTATATACCTAGAAATGGGATTGCTCTATCATAAGATTGTGTATATTCCACCTTAGTAAATACTGCCACACAGTTTTGCAGAGTGTTGTATGAATTTGCCCTCCCATCAGCTCTTTTTGAGAGTTCCATTTGTTCCATATCCCTATTAACATTTAGTATTGTTGGTCTTTTAGCCGTTGTGGTGGGTGTATGTACATTACTTATTTGAGCTGCGTTCGTGTGATTAGGAAATATGTTGAGATGTTTTTCCTTCTCAGCATTTCTAGTCTCATTTTAAGTTAGTTGAAATCCTATTTTACTATTTCTTTTCTCTATGTAACTCTTCAAAGCCAGATAGAATAGCCTTTTGTACCTGATAATAGAAATACTTCTGTTTTAAACAACTGTGTCATCTTGGTTCATCTTTACAGTTAAAACAGTTGAGTACAGTAGGCAGGAAGCTGGCTTTAATTCTGATTCCGCTGTTTGTTAATTCATTTATTTATTCTCCTGTTTGAATTAAATCTCTTCTTAAGGCATTTATTATAGCCTACTTTGATTTTAGCCATCCTGTACTTGCCTTATTTTTAATTCTAAGCTCAGTGAGAAGGGTCCATGTCTTATTTTGTTTTCTTGCTGTAGTAAAAGACATGTAAAATTTACCATCTTGAAATTTAATTTGCTCTTAAAAATTTACTTTTTAAGTGTATAGTTCAGTAATGTTAAGTATATTCACAGTCATGTGAAACAGATCTCCAGAACTTTTCCATTTTGTAAATCTGAAACTCTATATCCATTAAACCAATCCCTTTTTTCCTCTCCTCCCAGCCCCTGATAACCTTCGCTGTGTTTTCTGTTTCTGTGAATTTGAATATTTTAGATAAATAATATAAGATTCCTCTTACATGAGTTGTCTTTCTCTGACTGACTTATTTCACTTAGCTTAGTGTCCTCAAGTTTCATCCATGTTGTAGCATGTGACAGGATTTTCTTCTTTTTTAAGACTGAATATCCTGTTGTACAGATATAATCATGTTTTGTTTATTCATCTGTTGATGGGCATTTGGGTTGCTTCTACCTCTTGGCTATTGTGAAATAACGCTGCTGTGAACATGAGTGTGCAAATATATCTTTAAGACCTTGCTTTCAGTTCTTCTGGATATATAGTTGACCCTTGAACAGTGCTGGAGTTAGGGGCACTGAGTCTCTGTGCAGTTGAAAATCCATGTATAATTTATAGTTGGCCCTCCATATCTGGTTCCTCCGTATCTGAGGTTCTGGATCCGCAGATTCAGCCAACCACATATTGTGTAGTACTGTAGTATTTACTGTTGAAAAAAATCCATGTTTAAGTTGACTCATGCAGTTCAAATCCATGTTTTTCAAGGGTCAACTATGTACTCAAATGGGATTGCTGGATCATATGGTAGTTCTTTTTTTGAAGAAACTTTACAGTGTCATAGTGGTTGCACCATTTTACAGTTCCACCAACAGTGCACAGTGGTTCCAGATTTCTCCACATCCTCACCAGTCCTTGTTTTCTATTTTGATAGTAGCCATCCTAATGGATGTGAGGTGACATCTCATTTTGCTTTTGATTTGTGTTTCTCTGATGATTAGTGATGTTGAGCATCTTTTCATGTGCTTGTTGGCCATTTGTAAATCATCTTTGAAGAAATGTCTATTCAAGTCCTTTGCTCATTTTTAAATCAGGTTATTTTTTATTGTTTAATTGTAAGAGTTCTATATATTCTGGATATCAATCCCTTATCAGATATATGATTTGCAGCTATATTCTCCCATTTTGTAGGTTGAGTTTTCACTCTGTTGATTGTGTCCTTTGATGGACAAAAATTTTTTAAGTTTGATGTAGTCCCATTTGTCTATTTTTGCTTTTGTTGCTTGTACTTTAAATGTCACATCCAAGAAATCACTGCCAAGGCCAATGTCATGAAGTTTTCCTTCTGTGTTTTCTTCTAGGAATTTTATAGTTTAAGGTTTTATGTTTAGGTTCTTAATCCATTTTCAGTTAATTTTTGTATGATGTATGTTTTCAGTTAATTATGTATGATGTAAGATAAGGGTTCAACTTCATTCTTTTGCATGTGGATATCCAGTTTTCCCAGCACTATTTGTTGAAGAGACTGTTCATTCCCCATTGAGTGGTCTTGCCACCCTTGTTGAAGATTATTTGACCATTTGTGAGAGGATTTATTTCTGGGCTTTTTTTTTATTCCATTGGTCTGTATGCCTCTTTATACCAGTACCACACTGTTTTGATTACTGTAGCTTTGTGATGTGTTTTGAAATCAGGCAGTGTGAGTCCTCTATTTTTATTTTTTAAAAATTGTTTTGCATATTTAAGATCACTTGGAATTTGATATGAATTTTAGGATGCATTTCAGCAAAAGAATGCTATTAGGATTTTGATAGGGATTATGCTTAATCTATAGATCGTTTTGGTAGTATGGACATCTTGACAATATGAAGTCTTCCAGTCATGAACGTGAGATGTCTTTACATTTTTTTGTACCTTCTTTAATTTCTTTCATCAGTGTTTTGTAGTTTATACTTTGATTTGCGTCTCTCACTTTTGTTGACCAGCCAGGTGGACCAAAATTGTTTTGATTTTTGTAAGACATTTTTATTATAAAATAAGTGAAATACAAAAAAGTGCACAAAACTGAAATGCACAACATGCAAAGTAATTATAAAGTGAACACCTGTGTAACTAACACCCAGATCAAGAAATAGAACAAGGCCAGCACTTTTGGTATTGCTCCTGTAGAGGTAGCTGTCTTGACTTTTGAAATAGTCATATTCTTCATTTTCTTAATAGTTTTACCATTAGTGTTTGGATTCCTCAACAATATAATTTGATTTTTGCCTGGTTTTGAGCTTTTGATAAATGGAATCATACCATATATATTCTTTTTTGTCTTCTTTCTTTCAGCTTTCTATATGTAAGGTTCATATACATGATTATACTTCATTTTCAATATTGTATAGTATTTCAGTAACTGACTAAATCACAATGTAGTTATCCATTCTACTGTGTTGTTTACAGTTTGGGGCTATTACAGATAATGCTGCTGTAAACATTCCCTTTGTTTGTATACCGGCACATAGTTGCATGAGTTTCTCTAGGAATATTACCTAGATGTAAAATTGCTGGGTTGTAGGGTATGCTTATCTACAAGTTATAAGATAATGGCAAACTTTTCCAAAGCGGTCATATCAGTTTATCCTTCCACCAGTACCATGAGAATTCCCATTATTCTATGTTTTTACCAGCACGCACTTAGAATTGTCAAATTTTAAAGTGTTTAACCTCATTGCAATTGTAATTTGCATTACCTGATTACTAGTGGGGTTGAGCATGTTTACTTATGCCTTTTATTCATTTGACGTTCCTGGGCATTAAAGGTTTTTGCCTGTTCTTTTACTGAGTGAGTTGTTTCTCTCTTTCGTACTGGTTTATAGTTATTTTTAAGATTTGGATTCTAATTATTGGTTGGTTAAATGTTGCAGATATCTTATTTCATGCAGGTAATCTATTTCACTCTTGAGACAACCTATTTTACATGGAGTCTTTTTTTTTAAATATTTATTTACTTCTGGCTGCATTGGGTCTTAGTTGTGGCATGTGGGATCTTTTGTGGCTGCGCATAGGCTTTGTCTAGTTGCAGCAAGCGGGGGCTGCTCTTCGTTGTGGTGTGCGGGCTTCTCATTGCGGTGGCTTCTCGTTGCAGAGCACGGGCTCTAGGCACGCGGGCTTCAGTAGTTGCAGCATGCGGGCTCAGTAGTTGTGGCTCACGGGGTTAGTTGCTCCGCGGCCTGTGGGATCTTCCCGGACCAGGGATCAAACCCATGTCCCCTGCATTGGCAGGAGGATTCTTAACCACTGCGCCACCAGGGAAGTCCCACAAGTCCCCTTTCAAATCACACTGTACTACTTTACAGGTAATATGAATATTTTATAATAACAAAATATTCCTAATTCCTCCCTTCAATCCCTTATATCATTTCTGTCATTCTTTTTACTTCTATATAAGCATGTATAGTTACATAAGCATACTCAAATACGTTGTTGCTATTATTGTTTTGAACAAGTTGTTACGTTATGGGTTAAGAATAAGAAAAGTTTTTATCTTACCTTCACTTACTCGTTCTCTGATACTCTTCCTTTTTTTATGCAGATCGGAGTTTCTGACCTGTATTATTTTCCTTTCTGAAGAACTACTTTTAACATTTCTTGCAAAAGCAGGTCTATTGGCAACAATTCCTCAGTTTTAGCTTGTATCTTTGATTTTTTGAAGTTTGTATATGAAATGCCTGGGTGTAGTAATTTTGGCACTTGTCCTTCTTGGTATTCTGAGTTTCCTGGATCTGTGGTTGCTGTCAGACATTAATTTGGGGAAATTCTGTCATTATTACTTACAATATTGCTTCTGTTCCATTCTCCCACTCTTGTCTTTCTGTATTCTCGTTACTCGTATGTTACACCTTTTGTAGTTGTCCCGCAGTTTTTCGGTATTCTGTTCATTTTTTTAAAATTCGTTTTTCTCTTTACTTTTTAGTTTTGGAAATTTCTATTGTCATATCCTCAGCCTCAGTTATTCTTTGCTCAGCTGTGTTCAGTCTACAAATGAACCCATCAGAGGCATTCTTCATTTCTGTTACTGTGTTTGATCTCTAGCATTTCTTTTTAATTCCTTTTTAGAATTTTTCTGCTTACATTATCCACCTGTTCTTGCATGTTGTCTACTTTTTTCCACTTAAGTCCTTAGTATATTAATCATGGTTTTTAAAAATTCCTGGTCTAATAATTTCAGCATTCCTTCCATATCTAACTCTGGTTCTAATGCACGTTTAGTCTTTTCAAACTGTGTTTGCCCCGTTTTAAATGCCTTGTAATTTTTTGTTGAAAGGGGACTATAATGTACAGGTGGTCCCCAGCTTATGATGGTTTGACTTAATTTTTCAACTTCACGACAGACTTAATTTTTCAACTTCATGACGTGTGAAAGCAATATGCATTCAGTTAAAATTGTACTTTGAATTTTGACCTTTCCCAGGCTAGTAATATGTAGTATGATTCTCTCTCATGATGCTGGGCAGTGGCAGCAAGCTCTCAGGACAAAAATGACTTTTGTGTTCCACTTGACTGTCTGGGTTCCTACTTTTCCTTCAATTGTGGCCTGGGATTACTTACTTAGTCTTGACAGCCCTTCAGTGCTGTTAGTGATTTTTTTTAAAATTCATACTTAATTGCTTGTGGTTGATCTGAAAACCATTAACAACCATTCCTAGAAGTAGACATCATGTTTTTTAAAAAAGCAATTTGAATGAGATTAGTAATCTGATAGAAATGACTAGTTAAAGGAATCTTGGATACTTTTATGTATTTGGTGACTTTCTCAACAAATTTCTAAGACAATGAAAAAATTATAATTCGTTGAATCATGTTGTTAGTAAATTTCCGGTACATGAACTTTTATAGTGAGTTTACTACTTATAAACTTCTGCCTGCATCAGACTATAAATCATTTACTTTTAGTGGATTGAATAGGACTGAAGTCTCAGAGCGCCTCTTTTATATACGTGTTTATCTTGTCAGGGTGGGGGTGGCATAGAGCTGTCGTGAATGTGCTAAAGTAATGAAATCTCAGCAACCTAAGACTAGTATTTCTAATTTACTCACCACGCCAGAGTGTTTATTCATTATTGCTTGATCGCTGATATTGCATATTCAAGCTATTTTAAGATTTTGGAGTTCATAGTTTTGATCACAATAAATCATAGTTTTGATCACAGTAAATCATAGTAATAAACAATTAGAAAAAACTTCTTAGACCTCTTTTTGTATGTTCCTTTAACTGGCTTTCATACACAGTCACAACTGCTTGTTGCACATAGTTAACCCATATTTGCAACACAGTATAGAGTTTAGTCTTCTGGAAAAATATTCAGATGATCTGTAGGTTTGGTATTAGCTTACCTGGAATGTGATTTTTCTCACCACGTAAGAGGGTAGAGCTGGCCCAAACAAGGATCCTTACTGTGTTGGCTGATAGCTGATAGCCAACACACAGTAAGTTAAAAACTTAAGTTATTTGATGATGATCAATCAAGCCCAAAATAAGAATGGTGCCCTCTCCTAACTTATTGCTTTTGGCTTACTAATTTCAAGTGCATAAATATATGATATAAATATAAATTCACTGGTTCTGTTAAGAAAATAATCATAAAGGGATAATATATTTATAGTATTTAATCATAGTATAATCTGCATTTTACGTCTGCTTTTTTTCTTACTTACAGTAGACCCAAATGATCTGTACATTGTAGAACCCCTCAAGTTCTCTCCAGAAAAAAAGGTAATGTTTTGTTTCCTTTTAAGTATATTGGTGTGTTATGTGGGTGTAGATGAAAAAATAGGTTGAAAGTTTTAATATAACCTTTAAGTGGTCCTTAAACTTACTGTTTATTTTCAATCATGATGATAATGATGTAAATGTTTACAGGGGTCAGCAAACTATGACCCATAGGCTATATATGGCCTGTGGCCTGTTTTATACGGGCCTGAAGCCATTTTTAAAGGGTTGTAAAATAAAAAAGAATATGCAAGAGAGAATGTGACCTGAAAAGCCTAAAATATTTACTACCTGGCTTTTACAGAAAAAACTTGCTGACCCCTGGCTGCTTGCCTGACATGCAGTGATAATAAAGAATGACTCAGTGTGTGCACTATTCCTGTAATCCTCACATCAACCTGAAGACGATACTCTCCCCAGTTTTTAAGTGAGAAAACTGAAACTCAGAGTTTGTATCTTCTTTAAATGACTCATTAAATAGGTGCCAAAAATCAGACTGTACTTAGGCTTTTTTGGTTACAAAGTGTGTGCTTTTTCCATTTTGCCTCTTAAAGTAAGTTGTACTCATTTTGATTAGAGGTAATTGTCTCTAGGTGAAAGAACTTGGCCATTAGAACTTACTACCTTGTAACTTGGCCCAAAAGGTAGTATGTGGCGAAGTTAGGATTGAAATAGCCTAGGATTCAATCCTAACTTCACCACATACTACCTTGTAACTTGGGCAGGGAATCAAACCTGTGAACCTTGGTTTTCTCATTTGGTAACCAGGGACAGAATATTGATACTCACCTTTCAGGGTTAGCAAGTAAGATACACATGAAAGCAACTAGAATGATGTCTGGCACATAATAGGCATTCAGATTTTAGTTATCGCCCCCTAATCTATATTCAGAGGTGGCAGATAAGTAAAGAGTTTGATTGAGTAGTATTTACAAAATGAAAAGGTAATTATGGTATCTGTACAGAACATAACAGTATGTTTTGCTATTTATAATACTCTTTTACTTTCTGCCAGGAGATGGCACTTTACTCCAGTAGCTCAGCTCTCTGAATTTGGTTAGGTAACTATTGGAGGTCTAATTCCTACCCTTTCTTTTCCTTGTGTTATAGAAGAAACGCTGCAAGTACAAAACTGAAAAAATTGAGACCATAAAGCCAGCACATCCATTGCACCCTATAGCCAATGGCGACATAAAAGGAAGAAAGCCTTTTACGAACCAGAGAGATTTTTCTAATATGGGCGAAGTTTATCACTCTTCTTATAAGGGTCCTCCGTCTGAAGGAAGCTCAGAAACTTCATCACAGTCAGAAGAGTCTTATTTTTGTGGCATTTCAGCTTGCACAAGTCTGTGCAATGGACAGTCCCAAAAGACAAAAACTGAGAAGAGGGCTTTGAAACGAAGGCGGTCTAAAGTCCAAGACCAAGGAAAATTGATAAAAACTCTCATACAGACTAAGTCAGGATCATTGCCAAGCCTGCATGACATAATCAAAGGAAACAAAGAGATCACCGTGGGAACACTTGGTGTTACAGCAGTCTCGGGACATATTTAAAATTAATCAACTTTTCATACTGGAGACTTTTGTTGTTCTTTGAAGAACGGTCTGTGGTATTTGAAGGGTTTGGGGAAGGGAGAAAATATTAATGGGAAAAGTATTCAGAAATTATTATTTCTGCCTTTTTAAAAAGTAGGTGGGATTGTGTCAATCTTGGTTAATGAGCTGCAGTTTTACAAGGCTGATCACTTCCTACAAGGACAATGTAGACATTTTATAAAGATTTTTTTCACAGATTAATTACTGGGACAAAAGTAATTCGGAAGCCCAGTTCCTTGGGTGGGATAGGAATGAAAGCCTAAACCTCTTCCTTTAGCTTTGTTCCTATTTCTTGCACCTTCCCATATTTATGTGCCTTTTGTCTATTTATAATGCCACTGGAAGAGGAGGGAGAACTTTTCCTGTCATTTGATTTCTTTTATAACTTTGTTAGTTTTTTGAAGCTGCAAACACTACAAGGCTTTAATGTGATCTGCGCCTGGAGTTCAGTAAAGATCAGTAAAGACAGTGTAAAGATCCTAAAAACTTGGCCAACTAGACCTCTGTTTAGCAAACTCACTTGAAACAGACACTTGATGGAATTTTTACGTCTGTTCTTTTAGGTAAGTGGTGATGCTTTTGATGTTATTTTCATTTAACTTATTCACACTAGTTTTCTTTGGTTACCAATTCAATGAGAAGGGGAAGAAAAAAAAACCGACAGGATCTTTTCTTGCAAATGATTAGTATTTGCAAATAATTGTTTTATAAACTCACCCTTTAAACTCATTTAGCCACTTTTAAGGGTTTTCCTTAGCTACATTACATTTTAAACATTCACAATAAGCACTAGTCCTCCCAACTTTCAGATCACTGTTTTCTCTTACAAATGGAAAATTCAAAGGTTTGTCAAATGAGTCCAGGTCTCATAATCACTGCCTATGTATGTATGCACAGAACCAGCTCGTGAGTTTGTCAAGCCTTGTCTAATTGGTCAAGTCTAAAGGGATTATTATTCCTTGATGTTTGCTTTGTATTGGCTACAAATGTGCAGAGATATACATGTGTGACGTCAATGTGTTTGTCTTCGTCTTTTTTCTTTAAAAATAATTGGCAGTGACTGTATTTGAATCAAATGATTTCTAAGTATGTGTTTGTACAGTAATGAGTGAAAGTGGAAAGTTTCTTTTTGAAAGGGAGAGAATTGACCGTTTTGTGTTGTAAGATTTAAGTTATTGAGCACTTTTAGTAATAACTGTTTTTAAACTTGTCTAATACCTTTCTGGGGGTATTGGTTGTAATGTGACTTATTTAAAGCCTCTTTTGTTTACGTTGCTGCTTTAGGTTAACAGTATGTTTTAGATGATTTAAAATTTTTTCCAGTCTGTACAATTAGCCATTCAGAGCAAGAGGGCCTGATTGTATAGAAACCCATTGAAAAGAGGTCCAGATGAGAGCAGAGGTGGAGCAGGAAGTTACCCCGTCTGTGTGCAGCATCCACGGCTGTGGAAAGAAGACTTTCAATATGTAACTACGGAGCTCTAGTGCCATTAGAAACTGTGAATTTCCAAATAAATCTGAACACGTGTCTTTATTAATTACTGGCTCTTCTGTTCTTTGAAGGAGAACTTTTTTACAAACTTGTTACTCTGGACACAGATTTGTTTTTGCCACTTTTAACATTAAATACAGCAGCATCCTGTTAAATAACTGATCACATTTCAGCCAACTACAAACTGATTGATTGAACTGTGACAGAAACATTTTGTTCCCTATACAGTCAGAATTTCACCATTTCAAACACTGAAATGAGAATTTTGAATATTTAATAGACTATGTTTATGTGCTTTTCTCTTATTAGGTGCCATCTTTAAGACTACTAATTGTTAATTTTTTCCATATATAAACATAGCATAACATTTTACAATTTGGGGTTTATTTTTCCTCTCTGAGATTATACTTACATGAGGGGGAAAAAAAATGAAAATTCTTGCCAATAATAGATTTGTGCCTGGTGAGAAGCAAAGCTATACATATATGTGTATGTGTGTGTGTGTGTGTGTGTGTGTGTGTGTGTGTATATGTGTATATATATATATTTGTAATAGGCTTTCAATGTTCCTTGGTAGTCAACTTTATTTCTTCTAATATTAAGTAAAGCATTAAAACAGTAAGAAATAAGAAGAAACGAAGGGATCCGTAAGAGCAAGAACACAAAGTAAAGCAGTTCTTTTAATTGGATTTTTAAAAATAGAGTTATATAATTTGAGGAATGAAATTGTTTTATAAGGTAAGGTTTGCACAGAAAGACAGCTCTTCTCTATTCTCTGCCACTACACGTCCCCCACACCCCAGCCTTCCCCCCATCAAGGGTTTCTTGCTCCCCAGCAGCAACCATTTTCAACTCTGTATCTCCAGTTACTGTGCTTATTTTGCCACTTACTGATTTGCCGGTTTTTGATGTGTCACCAGTGTGAATATATAAACTTGTTGGCATGAATATGAAGTAGATATAAACTTATATTTGTTAACCTGGTTGAACAAATTTAAGATCACAGTATAATAAGCAACATGTCTATTTAGAAATATGTTTTAACTCTCTATTTCATAGAACAAAGTTACTTAAAAACCTCATGCTTTTCCCCAACTTTTTAACTTGAGAAATTTCAAATCCATAAAAAAGGTGAATTCCCATGCACCGTTACCCAGGTTCAACAGTTAGCATTTGTAGTTTTCTTTTTATACATACATACACATGTATTAAACATATTTTTTGGGTGAGCCGTTTGAAAGTTAAAAGATATCGTGCCCCCTTAACCCCTAAGTACTTACGCATGTGTTTTCTAAGAATAAGAACATTCACCTACATGACCATAATACTAGTATCACACCAGAGAAAGTCAGTAATTCCCTAATATCTAATACACACTCCATGGTCAGATTTCTCCACAGGTCCACATGCATACTCTTTCCTTCCTTTTCCTTTCCTTCTTTCTTTACCAAGGGCCAGTCAAGTTTCATTTGGTTTCATTGTCTAGTTTCTTTTAAAATGTACAGATTGCTTTATGACTCTGCATGTCTTCCTTGTGTAAGGGCCATACTTATTTTCTCGGAGTCATTCCAGTTTTAGTGTCTGGGCTACCAAAGTGGCTGTTAAGAGCTTTTCTAGTGACGTATCAACACTGTCACTATAAATTTTATCCCAACCCACAAGTGTTCATTTATACGACATGAAGACATTAAAAAAAAAAATCCTATTGGAACATGTATTATACTCCACTGCACTATACCCCACTTAGTCTACTACTTCCAAAATTAATCTTTAGAATATTTGTTTACAACAGAGTTCATCACTTGCATTTGTAAGATCATACACCCTAGACTACCAACTTTGCATTCCATTTTTTTGACAAATCAGATATTGAAAACCCAAATAAATACCTTCTGTTATAAAACTTGTAAAATAAGTCTTTTTGAGCAAACAGAAGCATTTGTGATTTTTATGTTTATAAGGGATAAAAACCAAGTTTTACACCCAGAATGGTTTAAAATAGTTCCCCATGTAGGTGGTGTACTATCCCACTTAAGAGCAGGTGTTTAAATCAGACTGCCTAGTTTCATATTTGTTCTCTATCTCTTGAGTTTGGCATTAGACAAAAATCACAATCAGTCATAATCTCATTAAGCATCAGATTTCTCACCTGTAAATATGTGTAACAGCACCTATTTCAGATAATTGTTCTGAAGATCAGTCATGCTTATACATGTAAAACTATCATGTGCCTAGCACGTAGTACACACAACGTTAGCTATTAATGTTTTGATGCTCAGAGTGAGATCTCATCCCTTTGTCTCTGAGCATCAACCAGCAGGTGTAAGACTGTCATCTCCAGCCTCAGTCAACAACCACCATCCATTAGCAGGGTCAGCAGGGAGCTTTGAGCCGGATGTGCTCTGTGTAAGATTCCACCCTCAGTGCTTCCATCGCAGGCGTCAGTAAGTCACTCCAGAGCTCTGCAGGGCCCCTGGAAACACCTTGCTACCCCTTGTTATAAGGCCTTGCCACAATTTTATGCCTCAAAACCATTAAGGCCAATTTCATATGCCTTTGATTCCTATTAATTTTATCACCACAAGAAACCCCATATGGCTCTTCACATCCTTCTTTCTGGACCCATATTCCTTCACCAACGCCTAAAAACACTTCCCCTGTGCCCTCTGGAACTCAGAAATCAGTCATCAGTAAAATTTCCTAAATCTTTAACGTCTTTCAACCTTCTCTTCACCTCCTTATTCTAATTGAAACTACTTTCCTTGAATCCTTTCCAGGAGGTCACTTTTTTTCTTCCTGACTGCCTCATACCACTCGACCTAGAGCTAGAATAGATGGTCTCCTTAATCTTCAGTGCCTAAAACGCCTCACTTTGTATCTTATATTGACAAACTCTAGCATCTACTCTTTCTCCTTGTTGCAAGTGAACCCCTGTGTTCTCTCACCCTCTCTCATCCTCATTCATGGGGTCACTGTCATTCTAATACTGCTTCTGTCATAATCCTTGATTTCAATGTCTACATTATTTTTTCTAGTTTCTCACTTCTTTCCCCTAAGATCTTGTTCTCCAGCCAGTATCAGCCACTTACTCCCCTGATTAAACCCTAGTGTTTGCCACTGTCAGTATCCATAATCCTTAATACCAATTTCAAGCACCCAACTCTGACCACCACCATGCCCCCTCACACCCTAACTCTAACAATTCTTCGATTTCACCGAATCCTACAGTCCATTGGTCATACTGATAAGAACAGAGTAAAGGGACAAAGTAGGTGATTAAATAGATAATCCCACTAAGGGAACATAAGTAAAGAAAAAAGTATGGGAGACCCCTGTTAGTTAATGATCACTCAAGAAAGCAGGTTTGCCTAACCACAAAACCAAACAGGCTTCCTTAAAAACAAAACCATGCAACAGTCATGAGACATGCCCTAAAACAATAAAACAATGATGGCTTTCTTAAGCTCCCTTTACACCCTGGTCTTTCTTGTCCCACTCCCAAATCACTTTTCTTTCACTCAAAAGAAAGTTCTCTTTCCTATAGGGGAGGGAAAAAAATGACACTCTCAAAATATTTTCAAATGAAGCTTATTCTTCATTAGGGCAAAGGCAATGCTTCCTATCTTTATCCTTGACTTCCAAGAATGGCTGAAAGATGGACTTCCCTTTTACCATTTCAACTCAACACCCTTAAAAGTCAACAGCAATGGAAGAGGAATCAAGATGGTGGGTCAGTAGGATGTGGAGCTTACCTCCTCCCACAGATACAGCAAAAACACATCTACAAGTGGAACGATTCACACACAACATCTACTGAATGCTGGCAGAAGACCTCAGACTTCCAAAAGTGCAAGAAAACCTCCATGTAACCGGGTAGGACAAAAGAAAAAAGAAAAAAGAAAAAAAAAAAAAAGGAATTGGGACAGGACCTGCACCCCAGGGAGGGAGATGTGAAGGAGGAAAGGTTCCCCCACCATGGGAAATCCCCTCAGTGGTGGGGAGATCAGCCTGGATGGAGGGGGAGCCTTAGAGCCTCGGAGGAGAGTGCGGCAACCAGTTTGTGGAAGGACCTGCACAGGTGGTCAGTACCTCTGCCCTGTGCTCCCCAGCCTGGGACGCTTGTCTGCTGGTGTGGGCGGGGCTGGGTGCTGAAGCTCGAGCTTCAGATGCCAGACCCAGGGATAGAACCAGGGTTAGCTGCATGGAGACAGCCTGAAAAGGTTGGAGAGTGACAACTGAGTGTGCACTCAGAAGAGGCCTGGGCCCGCCAGAGAGGCAAAACACCACTGTTGGGGGGCACCTGAGAAGACGGGCAGGACCACCATAGGAGCTTCTGTTCCTACCTGTGGGCTCTCAGGCAACAAGACACCACGTACATGAGTTCTGGGGGCAGGTGCAAGCTGCTGCCACCATCATGGGCTCCAGAGAGAGACACGGGCCACTGCCACAGCTAGGGGACCTGCAAGCAGGTGCCACTTGCTGTCCTGGCGGGGGGGGGGGGGTGTTGCACAGCCCACCACCACCACTGTGAGGCCCACGGGTGGGTGCCAATTGCTGCCCCCACCATATGAGGAGCATGCACAGGCCATGAGCAGGCACTAATTGCTGTTCCTACTGTCCTGCAAGTAGGTGGGTTGTTGCTGCCACTAAGAGACACAAGAGCAGGCGCCATCTGCTGCCCCTACTGTCCTGGGACTACATGGGCCACTGCTGCCGCTGGGAGACCCGAGAGCAGGTGCCAATCAATGCCCCCGCCATACCAGTAGTGTGCACAGGCCACCGTGCCTGCACACCTCATATCAAGAGGATAAGAGCCAGCACACACTGTGGAAAGAGGCAACAATCACCCAAACTAAAAGCAGCCCCTCGATTCCAGACAAGATGGCAGGGGTAGAAGGACGTGAACTCACCTCCTCTCACGAAAACACCAAATTCACAACTAACAACTTAATAACCATTGACAAAAAAGACTGGAACCCACCAAAAAAGATACTTCACATCCAAAGACAAAGAAGAAGCCACAACAAGATGGTAGGAGGGGCACTTTCATGATATAAGACAGATTCCATACCCGCCAGCTGGGCAACCCACAAACTGGAAAATAATTATATTGCAGAGGTTCTCCCACAGGAGTGAGTTCTGAGCCCCATGTCAGGCTCCCCAGCCTGAGGGGTCTGGCCACAGTAGGAGGAGCCCCCAAAGCATTTGGCTTTGAAGGCCACTGGGGCTTGAGTGCAGGAGCTCCACAGGACTGGGGGAAACGGAGATTCCACTTTTGGAGGGTGCACACAAGATTTTACGTGCACGGGACCCAACACAAAGCAGTGACTCCATAGGAGCTTGGGCTAGACCTACCTGTGGGTCTTGCAGGGTCTCCTGGTGAGGCGTGGGTCAGCTGTGGCTCACTGAGGGGCAAGGACACTGGTGGTGGAAGTCCCAAGGAATATTAATCAGCATGAGATTTCCTGGAGGTCTCCATTTTGGCACTGAGACCTGACCCCACCCAACAGCCTGCAGGCTCAAGTGCTGGGATGACTACAGGCCAAACAAACAGCAGGGGGGAACACAGCCCCACCCATCCACTGACAGGCACCTAAAGTTGTACTGAGCTCACAGCCACCTCTAAATACACCCTTTGACATGGCTCTGCCCACCAGAGGGACAAAACCCAGCACCACCCACCAGCGGGCAGGCACCAGTCCTTCCCACCAGGAATCCTGCACAAGCCTCTGGATGAACCTCACCCACCAGGGGACAGACACCAGAAGCAAGAGGAAATACAATCCTGCAGCCTGCAGAAAGGAGACCACAAACAGAAAATTAGACAAAGTGAGATGGCAGAGAAATATGTTCCAGACAAAGAAACAAGATAAAACCCCAGAAGAACAACTAAGTGAAGTTGAGATAGGCAATCTACCTGAAAAAGAATTCAGAGTAATGATAGTAAAGATATCCAGTATCTCGGAAAAAGAATGGAGGCACAGACTGAGAAGATACAAGAAATGTATAACAAAGATCTAGAAGATTTAAAGAATAAACAAACAGAGTTGAATAATACAATAATTGAAATGGAAAACACACTGGAAGCAACCAATACCAGAATAAATGAAGCAGAAGAAGGAATAAGTGAGCTGAAAAACATAGTGGTGGAAATCACTGCTGCAGAACAGAAAAAAGAAACTAGAATGAAAAGAAATAAGGACAGTCTTAGAGACCACTGGGACAACATTGAACACACCAACATTAACATTATAGGGGTCCCAGAAGGAAGAGAGAGAGAAAGGGCCCGAGAATATTTGAAGAGATTATAGCCAGAAACTTACCTAACAAACATGAGAAAGGAAACACTCGAGTCTACGAAGGAGAGAGAGTCCCATGCAGGATAAACCCAAGGAGGAACATATCAAGACACGTATTAATCAAACTGACAAAAATTAAAGACAAAAAATATTGAAAGCAACAAGGGAAAAGCAACAAATTACAAGGGAATCCCCATAACGTTATCAGCTGAATTTTCAGCAGAAACTCTGCAGGCCAGAAAGGAGTGGCACAATATATTTAATGTGATGAAAGGGAAAAACCTAAAACCAAGAATACTCTACCCAGCAAGGCTCTCATTCAGATTTGACGGAGAAATCAAAAGCTTTACAGAAAAGCAAAA
This sequence comes from Balaenoptera ricei, assembly GCF_028023285.1. NCBI lineage: Eukaryota > Metazoa > Chordata > Mammalia > Artiodactyla > Balaenopteridae > Balaenoptera > Balaenoptera ricei. The sequence goes on from NC_082639.1 coordinate 134,624,312, forward strand.
GCTAAGAGAATTCAGCACCACCAAACCAGCTTTACAACAAATGCTAAAGGAACTTCTCTAGGAGGAAAAGAAAGGGCTACAACTAGAAACAAGAAAATTACAAATGAAAAAGCTCACCAGTAAAAGCAAACAAAGTAAAGATATGAAGTCATCCCCACACAGATATGATATCGAAACCAGCGATCATGAGAAGAGGAGAGTACAAATGCAGGATATTGGAAATACATTTGAAATTAAGAGACAAGCAACTTAAAACTGTCTTGTATCTATACAGACTGCTATATCAAAACTTTATGGGAACTGCAAACCAAAACTCTACAATAGATACACACACAAAAAAGAAAAACCCATCCAAACACAACACTAGAGATAGTCATCAAATCAAGAGAGTAAGGGAAGAAAAAAGACCTACAAAACACATCTAAAACAATTAACAAAATGGCAATAAGAACATACATATTGATAATTACCTTAAATGTAAATGGATCAAGTGCTCCAACCAAAAGACATAGAATGGCTGAATGGATACAAAAACAAGACCCGTATATTTACTGTCTACAAGAGACCCACTTCAGATCTTAGGGACACATACGGACTGAAAGTATGGGGATGGAAAAAATGTGTTCCATGAAAATGGAAATCAAAAGAAAGCTGGAGTAGCAATACTCATATGTTTACTCATAAAGTAAACAATATTTATTTTTTAAAAATAAAGACTGTTACAAGAGAAAAAGAATAATGATTAAGGGATCAATCCAAGAAGAAGATATAACAAATGTAAATATATATGCACCCAACATAGGAGCACTTCAACGTAAGGCAAATGCTAACAGCCATAAAAGGAGAAAATTGATAGTAACACAATAATAGTGGGGGATTTAACACCCCACTTTCATCAATAGACAGGTCATCCAGACAGAAAAATCAATAAGGAAACACAGGCCTTAAATGACACATAAGACCAGATGGGCTTAATTGATATTTATAGAACATTCCACCTGAAAGCAGCAGAATATGCATTCTTCGCAAGTGCACATGGAACATTCTCCAGAATAGGTCACATCTGGGCTACAAATCAAGCCTCAGTAAACGTAAGAAAATTGAAACCATATCAACTCTCTTTTCCGACAACAACACTGAGATTAGAAATCAATCAGAAGAAAAAAAAATGTAAAAACCACAGATACATGGAGGCTAAACAATATGTTACTAAACAAGCAATGGATCACTGAAGAAATCAAAGAGGAAATCACAAAATACCTAGAGACAAATGGCAATGAAAACATAACAAACCAAAACCTATGGGATGCAGCAAAAGCATTTCTAAGAAGGAAGATTATAGCAGTACAATCTTACCTCAGGAAACAAGAAAAATTTCAAATAAACAACCTAATCTTACACCTAAACCAACCAGAGAAATAAGAACAAACAAAACCCAAAGTTAGTTAAGGAAAGAAATCATAAAGATCAGAGCAGAAATAAATGAAATAGAGACATAGCAAAGATCAATGAAACTAAAAGCTGGTTCTTTGAAAAGATAAACAAAATTGATAAACCTTTAGCCAGACTCATCAAGAAGAAACAGGGGAGAGCTCAAATCAATAAAATTAGAAATGAAAAAGAAGTTACAACTGACACCACAGAAATACAAAGTATCATAAGAGACTTTTACAAACAACTATATGCCAATAAAATGGACAACCTAGAAGAAATGGACAAATTCTTAGAAAGGTACAACTTTCCAAGACTGAACCAGGAAGAAATAGAAAACATGAACAGACCAATCACAAATACTGAAATTAAAACTGATTAAAAAACTTCCAACAAACCAAAGTCCAGGACCAGATGGCTTCACAGGCAAATTCTATCAAACATTTAGAGAACACCTATCCATTTGGAACTCCTCCAAAAGTTGCACAGGAAGGAACACTCCCATTCTATGAGGCCACCAATACCCTGATATCAAAACAAAACAAATATACCACAAAAAAAGAGAATTACAGGCCAATATCACTGACGAACATAGAGGCAAACATCTTCAACTAAATGCCAGCAAACCGACTCCAACAATTTGGTGAAAGGATCATACACCACACTCAACTGGGATTTTTCCCAGTGATGTAAGGATTCTTCAGTATCTGCAAATCAATCAGCGTGATATACCACATTAACAAACTGAAGAATAAAAACCATACGATCATGTCAATTGAGGCAGAAAAAGCTTTTGACAAAATTCAGCATCCATTTATAATAAAAAGTCTCTGGAAAGTGGGCATAGAGGGAATCTAACTCTATGTAATAAAAGGCCATATATGACAAACCCATAGCTAACATCATTCTCAATGTTGAAAAGCTGAATGCATTTTCTCTAAGATCAGGAATGAGACAAGGATGTCCACTCTCACCACTTTTATTCATAGTTTTGGAAGTCCTAGCCATGGAAATTGACAAGAAATAAAAGGAAACCAAATTGGGAAAGAAGAAGTAACACTTTCACTGTTTGCAAATGACATGATACTATACAGAGAAAATCCTAAAGACACTACCATAAAACTACTAGCGCTCAATGAATTTGGTAAAGTTGCAGGATACAAAATTAATACACAGAAATCTCTTGCATTCCTATACATTAACAAGAAAAGATCAGAAAGAGAAATTAAGGAAACAACCCTATTTACCATCACATCAAAAAGAATCAAATACCTAGGAATAAACCTACCTAAGGAGGCAAAAAACCTGTACTTCTGAAACTATAAGACATTGATGAAAGGAACTGAAGGTGACAGAAACAGATGGAAAGATATACCATATTCTTGGATTGGAAGAATCAATATTGTCAAAATGACTATACTACCCAAGGCAATCCATAGATACAATGTTATCCCTATCAAATTACCAATAGCATTTTTCACAGAACTAGAACAAAATTTTAAAATTTGCATGGGAACACAAAAGACCACAAATAGCCAAAACAATCTTAAGCAGAACAGAGTTGGAGGAATCACTCTGACTTCAGGCTATACTACAAAGCTACAGTCATGAGAACAGTATGGTACTGGCACAAAAACAGACACATAGGTTAATGGAATAGGATAGAAAGCCCAGAAATAACCCCCTGCACTTATGGTCAATCAATCTATTACAAAGCCAGCAAGAATATACAGCGGAGAAAAGACAGTCCCTTCAATAAGTGGTGCTGGGAAAACTGGACAGCTACATATAAAAGAATGAATTTAGAATGTTGTCTAACACCATACACAAAACTAAACTCAAAATGGATTGAAGACCTAAATGTAAGACCAGATACTATAAAACTTCTAGAGGAAAACATAGGCAGAACACTCTGACATAAATCACAGCAATATATTTTGAATCCGTCTCCTAGGGTAATGGAAACAAACACAAAAAAACTAATGGGACCTAATTACACTTAAGATCTTTTGCATAGCAAAGGAAACCATAAACAAAATTAAAAGACAACCTAAGGAATGGGAGAAAATATTTGCAAATGTTGCCACCAACACAGGATTAATTTCCAAAATATACAAAACAGCTCATACAGCTCAATATCAAAGAACAAAACGACCTAGTCAAAAAATGGGCAGAAGACCTAAGTAGACATTTTCCAAAGAAGACTCACAGATGGCCAACAGGCACCTGAAAAGATACTCAATATTGCTAATTATTAGAGAAATGTAAATCAAAACCACAATGAGGTATCACCTCACACTGGTCAGAATGGCCATCATTAAACAGTCAATAAATAATCAATGCTGGAGAGGGTGTGGAGAAATAGGAACCCTCCTACACTGTTGGTGGGACTGTAAATATTTATATATATAATATATATATAATGAAATATTACTCAGCCATAAAGGAGAATGAAATAATGCCATTTGCAGCAACAAGGATGGACCTAGAGATTATCATACTAAGTGAAGGAAGTCAAACAGAGAAAGGCACATGTCATATGATATCACTTAAATGTGAAATGTAAAAAATGATACAAATAAACCTATAGAAAACATAAATAGACTCACAGACGTAGAGAGAGGGATAAACTGTGAATTTGGGATTAAGAGATACACACTACTATACATAAAATAGATCAACAAGGACCTACTTATAACACAGGGAACTATATTCAATATCTTGTAATAACCTATAATGGAAAAGAGTCTGAAAAAGAATATATGTATAACTGAATCACTGGGCTGTACACCTGAAACTAACATAACATTGTAAATCAACTATACTTCAATAAAAAGAAAAAAAAAGGATATATGAGTCCTTTCAAAGAGGTATTTTATTCAACGTGGTAAGATAAGTATTTTGTGATCATCATGTATTAGGGATGGACTGCCACAACCCTTAACTTTAAGGCATAAGGAAGTTTACACAGTCTAATTCTAAGAACCATGCAGCCATTTAGGAGAAATGAACAGTATTTTTATCACTGGTAAAGAAAAGTCTGCTCTCCCCAGAAGCAGGCAATCAGAATTCTTATTTATTGGGGTTTATGGAACTTTAAAAGAGCAAGTACAAAAATGACTCAAAATCCCCACATGAAAAAGAATATTGATTTGAGGGGGCATGAAATGCTAATGTGTATCACATCAAAGAGGCTCTGCTTAAAAATAACAACTAGTAGCACAGCGGAGAACGGAAATTGTGGCTCTTCTTTTCTCCCCCAAGAGTCTCTGATCTCCCCCTACATCCCCATAGCACCCTTCACATGTATTGCATGAGCCCCACTAGGGTTTTGTTAGCTCTGATCTGCATGTTTCTGTGAATCCCAGAGTGACCAAGTTTATCAAGTCACTCAGAAATACCTTAAATATTTACCACAGGGCCATATTGCCTATCCCAGGCTAGACCTGGCCATTGTTTGCCTAATTATAGTTATAGCAAATAAAATAATCCTGGGCATTTCAGAGTATTTACTCTTTTTTTTTTTTTTTCTGTAGTAAAGATCAGTTTAGAGCTATCTCTAACAGCTGTTTGATTGTAAAAATAGGTAAGCCTCTTTGTATGTTATCAGGAATGAGAGTCTGAACCTGGTACTAACGAGATCACTTTTAGTCAATTCTAGGGTGACTCTGTAAACTAATTCAGAGACTATTATTTACAGTAAAGAAATGATCAATTCATCTGTCTTTGAAAAGTGGCTGTGGGTTTGTATTTCCATTCTGCGATATTCATGAAAGAGGAGTCATAACTAAAAGACAATTAAATGAAATTTAAGGAAATGATTTGCCCTCAAGATTTCTACTGAGGAACATTAATTGCTAATATATTTCATACTTCTTACAAGAGGAATTACAGATGCACAAACTTCCACTGGTAATTAGATGGACTAATTTCCCCCACACCTGTAATCTGCTGACTTTCATCACAAGTTTTATGGGTCTAGGGCTCTTTCTGTGGAATCAAGTAACTTAACTGATTTATTACCCTTAGCTCAAAAAGGACCCATCAGAGGATCCTTTATTGCCTGACCCATTTCAAAGCTTTTCCTGACTAGCACAGCATCCAGTTCTTTAAAATCCTCAGAGTCCAAGAATACACTCTCCTAACATAAGGAACCCTTTGGAAGGGCCAAGCAGACCCTATCCAGGTGCTGCTGGGCTGTGTCAAGTCTTGTTTCATTTTCTTTCATGGTGTGGCCTGAGAAGAAGAGAAGGTCAGGTCTACCTGACCTCCTGCCTTAGTCTGGGCCTGCTCCAGTCTCCCATGGGCACGGCTTGGACAAGTTCACGTGGGTATCCACACACTTGCTTGTGCACATACATGTACCTTCCAGGAATCAAACCTCATAACTTTCAGATGAAGGTTAAGTACACATTTAGAAAAAGACGTTCTAACAACCTTCATCCCTCCACTTATCCCTCTATTCTAACATTTGATCATAATAGCATAATGACAACAATTTACTTAGACATCTATGTCTCCTCTTCCTCACTAGAACTGTGAGGTTTCTGCGATTGAAGTCTTAGAGTAATGCCAAAGGATATGCCTAGTTCAGTTACAGGTCTTAACTAATGTTTTCCTGATTAAGATCTCTGTCTGAAACATCTTCATTTGGGTTACTTTGCAATTATGAAGCTCCCCCAAGAATAAATGCAGAGGCTTCAGGCAGGGCTGTTTTAACACAGCCCCTAATCTTAGGAACCTCATAGTCTAGTGAGCAAGGATAGACAGAGAAATGCAAACAAACAGCCATTAATGTAATATCATGTTTAAGTGCTCTAGGAGTGGCATGATGAAAAGCTACAGGAACACGGAGGGTATACCACTGCCTGGGCAGAGCAGATTTCAGAGAGAAATTGCATTGCCTTTTGAGCTGTGTCTGGAAGAATGAGTAGGAGTTTACCAGGCAACGGAAGCAGTGGCGGTAGACACTGTCGGGGAAGGGTAGGAATTAAGACTGGCCGTCAGGAGGGCATTTCATCCACAAAAAGCCCTAAAAAGCCCAGAGGCATAAAGTGCAATGAGCTTCATAACCACAGCTGGTCACTAATCAGATGGATTTCAATTTCTCTCCCAGGGCAAAGATAATCAGATTCTTACCTCTACTCTTGGCTTTCCTTCATGATATGAAGATGTCTTTACTGAACCATCATTATGAGCTTTTCTGCTCATGGAGATTAATTAGTAGGTGTGGGACCTCCAAATACTGTCTCTCCTCTGTTGTTACCAAACCAAACTTGGGTCCGCTTGCCTGTCACAGTAAAGCCAATCTCCAGACCACAGGTTGCGGTGAAGGAAAATGCAATGTTAATTGCAGGGTGCCACGCAAGGAGTTCAGGGCAGCTAGTGCTCAAAAAGCCCAAACTCCCGGATGGGTTTCAGCAAGACAGTTTTAAAGGCAAGTTGAGGGAGTGGCGTCGCGGACATGTGATCAGCTCATGCACAGTTCTCTGATTGCTTGATGGTGAGGTAACAGGGCAGAGTCAAAGGGGTTAACATCATTAATCCTTAGGTGCCAGTAGGTCTGGGGCCTACGTGCTTACGATCATTGAGTAGTTAATTTCTTCCATTTGGTGGTGGATTTGGCATCTATAAAACAACTCAGGAAATGTGCGTCAGATACTGTTATCCAGGTACGTCAGAGAGGAGCTAAAGCAGAGGATATGGGGGAGGGGGTCTGTCCTGGGAAGGCCCCATAGGGTCCTGCTCAGTTACATTGTGGCTGTAGGCTTATGTTTGAGATGATGACCAGCTGAGATTAAGAAAGTAGGCTTTGCTGTGATAGTGGATCCTTATGGGTCCTTATTGGTTCTCTTCTGGGCTAATCAACTGAATTAACATATATCTATAACCTATGGGCAACCTAGGAATTTTTAATCCCTTTCAGGCAAGGGGTGGGGAAAAGCGAGTCACTTCCTCATATTCTTCATTGCTTTTCTCCATGGAGGCCAAAGAAAAAAAATTCCAAAGTAAAATAAGAGAAAATCTTAATTTTTAAATAGTAATTGGCATGGAAAAAACTAAAGACACCAAATGACCAGGAAGATTGAGTTCAGAAGTCTGGATCAAGGACCAGATCAATCCTGATAGGTATTTATTTCAGGAAAATTTCCCTCTCCCATAATGACACTCCCTTGCAGAAAAAATACTTCACATCAAAAAGGTGACCCACCTGGAGGAATTATTTTTCTTGAGTAGCTCAAGATTGAGGACACATGTGGGACCCATTTCCCATTATTCCAAAGGTTTCTTCAATGGTGGCTCCAGGTGAGTAAGGGGATATGTGGTGTCGAATTTGAACCTCTCTGCCCAGGGATCTGAGGGACCTCCCAGGGCCCCTAGCCTTTAGGAAGCACTGGTCTTGGATGGAAGTTCTTCATCTGGGCTTAGAGAAGGAGTCTGAGGAACCTGAAATTCTGTGCAAAATTTTGAGTTTATTCTTATTTGTCTTTGTCTTTTGTCAATTTCTCAAAGGAGTCTGTCACTCTCAAGCAGGTTTAAAACCCCAAGTTTGATACAATATGTTTTAAGTCCTTCCTTCTCCCCACCACCACCTTTTTTGGGGGGGAGTTGGTGGTGGGAACAAAAACTGGTGGAGCTTCCCTTTGATGTTACATCACATCTCCCTAAAGAGAGATCTGAAGGACCCAGGAAAAATCACTTCAGAACCCTTTTAACCTGGCTGCTTTCAAAATTCTGGCAATAACTCACGAATTATCCTAATGAGGAAGAAATGGGGAGACAACATCTACAGAGGCCCATATTTCTATACTAGCTTGGATACAAACTGAACCTGTACAGAAGCGGGAGGTTTTATGCATGAACACAGAAGAGTAGCACAAATAAGTATGACTCTGAAAAGAAAGGCCAAAACAAAGAGGAAACCATGAGGCAAAGCTTGCAAAAACGCAACATCAAACTGCAATGACCTCTTTTTTTTTCCTAAAGGACGATAAACAACCAAGAGAACAGGACACCAGCAACAAGTGACATAGCTCACTGGTGGCACAGAGCCGGCAGAAAAACCGTGTCTCGTCTCAGCCTGGGGAGGTAAGAAAAGACGTCCCTACACACGGGAGAGTATGGCTCTCAAACTGGTTCAGTGGGCAAAATACCTCGATGATTTTTATCAGCAAGAAAGATGATGATCTAGGTTATAATTTCTGATTCAGATCTGTAAGGCCAAAAGTATTTCAAAATTTAAAAATGTTTTCATTTTAGAAAGGTAACATAGTACGTATTTTGCTATGAGGTGACACCCCCAGTCTGGATCACGTTTCCATGATCAAACTAATATTTGATCAAAATTCACATTTTGACAGTTCTATGAATATTCACACTAGTGGGAAAAGAGACTCTATACTCTAAAGACTCTAAATAGCCTCATGGCAGTTCAGGTCAAATACTGTCACCGAATGAATTCAATTTAGGGCCCACTGCCAAGTGAGTTATGAAAAACTTCCAGTTTTCAGGCCTTTATGGAAGAAGGATTGTAGATCTGTATTTTATATATATATATATATATATATATATATATATATATATATATATATATATATATATATATATACATATATAGATATCTATCTCCACACATATATATACACAGATCTCCGCAACTCAACAAATAAAGTATTTTCTAGAAACCATGCACACACCACCTATTCATAAAATCATATCATCCAGATATTGAAATATAGTTTCAGTAATATCCAGAATAAATTCAATTGAACAATTTTTAAAATATTGAGGACATGTGTTTCTCTCAGATGTCTCCCAGTCCTAGTTTCCATTTCTTGAGAGTTACAAATTGTCTCCACATTCAAAGCTGCAAGTTTTGACTATTCTAGAATGGAATTAGTCTGAGCATGGTGAATGTGATATAATAAAAAAATAAATGTTTGGTCTTATCCCAGGTTCCTGGCACACAGCTCCTAAACCTTTGGAATCTCTGGAATGATAAGAGTATCTTTTGTATGCTGATGAGGTGACTCTGGCTAGGGTCCCCTTGGTAGCTTCAGGATGGGGGCTGGTGCCAGAAAGACAACCCCCCAATCTCTGGGGAGGGTAGAGGGGCTGGAGATTGAATTAATCACCAGTGGGCAATGATTTACTTAATCACACCTGTGTAATGAAACCTCCATAAAAACCCCTAAACAACGGAGTTTGGAGAGCTTGCAGGTTGGTAAACACATCAAGGTGCTAGGAGGGTGGTGTGACCTGACACGGCATGGAAGCTTGAGTCTCTGATTTATAGCCAGTCAGTCAGAAGTATGGGAGACCCAGGACTTTTGACTGGCACCTGAAGTGGGGGGCAGTCTGTGGGATGGAGACCTTAAACTGTGAGGCACTCTGGGAAATTAGTGTCAGAATTTGAATGAATTGAACACCCAGTTGGTGTCTGGAGATTCAGAGAATTGGCTGTTGGTGTTAGAAAATACCCCAGAGTGAGACTTTCATCATAGTGATTCTCAAACCATGTTCCCATGGGACAGTAGTGTTTGTGGAGCTGACTGAGGTCCTTTGTGGTGGTTATTGAATAATGATAGTCTTGAAAATTTGCTGGAATAAAGTGCAGAGGTTCTCAAATTGTGCCTCATGAAAGCAAAATTCAGAGGTACATTTAACGCCCAGTCAGAGAGGCACATTCAGTGCCTGACCTGATATGAAATAACATCTGACTCTATACCAAAGGACTCTGCTCAGCACCAGAGATCCAGGTAGTCTGTCTCCAAGACCAGTATGAAACCCAGGTAGATTTTAGTTCCAATCTTGACTTGGCTATTTACAGACTTTTTCACTGTGGGCAAATGATTGACCATTTCTAAGCCTCGGTTTTCTTTTCTTTTATCTACTTTATCTATCTATCTACCTATCTATCTTTCTCTTTCTCTCTCTGTCTTTCTCTTTCTTTCACCAATTATTACCTGCTATCATCTGTCATTTCCATCTATCTATCTATGGTAGACAAACTATTCATCAATATCTATTTCCTTTTACTTCTATGCATTTAGGACGATCACACACACACTCATACACAGCTACACATGACCTGCTCTGGCCAGTGAAAAATGAGGAGAGGTGATGACTTGTGTCCCTTCCAGCAGAAGCACTGAAGAGCTGGTGCCAGTGTTCCATCTTTCCTTCTCCCTGGCGCTGTGATTGACAGTGTAGATGGTGATGCCTCAGCTGACCAAAGTCCCTGAATGAAGACATGATGGAGGCCAGCCACTGTGGACTCATGCTGTTGTGTGAGGCCAGTGAGATTTGGGGATTGTTTGTTGCCGAACCTAACTTAACGTGACTAATACATCATCTTGGCCTTGCTCCAAAAAGAAGTTAAAGTAGCTTAAAGAGAAATAGAGCACAACAGGATAAAAAAGTAACTGAGTAAATTAAGGATAACATATATTAACATTTGCCTCACAGAATTATTGGGAGAAGACATATATATTCATCAGTGTGATTGATAGTAGATGTAACAATATGAGACTTCAGCTCTTTTTTTTTTTTTTAAATATATTTTATTTTTATTTTTGTTTTTGGCTGTGTTGGGTCTTCGTTTCTGTGCGAGGGCTTTCTCTAGTTGCGGCAAGTGGGGGCCACTCTTCATCGCGGTGCGCGGGCCTCTCACTATCGCGGCCTCTCTTGTTGCGGAGCACAGGCTCCAGACGCGCAGGCTCAGTAGTTGTGGCTCCTGGGCCTAGTTGCTCTGCAGCATGTGGGATCTTCCCAGACCAGGGCTTGAACCCGTGTCCCCTGCAGTGGCAGGCAGATTCTCAACCACTGCGCCACCAGGGAAGTCCCCAGCTCATTTTTATGTATGGATCTTTCTGTATGATAGTCCCTCCCCACCCCAGATACCTCTTTCACTTTCTACTATGCTCAGGGAGCCCTTCCTTGACCCACTTACTTACAATTACAACCCAGTTCCTCCATCCCACACTCATTATCACCTTAGCTTACTTATTTTTTTCCATTGTACTTATCACCATCTGCCGTACTACATCTTTTATTTATTTGTCTGAGATCTTCTCCTACACTAGAATGGAAGCTCCATGAGGGCAGGGGCCTTTATCTGTTTTGTTCACTGCTGTATGCTCAGTACCTAGCTTGACATATAGAGTCAGTGCTCAGTAAACTTTTTGAATGAGTTATGAATTAATAAATTGACTTGATAGGAGGTTCCATAATCCTTACTGCAGATACCCAAATGGGGAAAATAGCCAATTTCCTGGCACTCTAGACTTTGGGAGAGCAAGACATACATACCACATTGAGAAATGTCTTCTCCATGATCCTCTCCTTGACCCTGATCTGCCCATCTATACCTTCCCTGTCTCCTCCCTTTTCAGTATTCTGGTTTTGAAATATGCTACCCACTAGGCAGACTTCAACAACAGTAAAAATGAGAAGTAAAATTACATAATCGTTCGTATTTATTGAGTGCTTCTGATGTGCTAGCTTCAAGGCTGAGTACATCCCATTCATAATATAATTCGAATTTCAAAAACTCTGAAGTCAGTACTATTATTTTCCTTATTTTAAGGATGAAGAGATTGAGGCTTAAAGATGCTAAATAATATGCTTAAGGCCACATTCTGAGTAAGTGGTAGTGAATGTGATTCAGTTACCTTTTGCTCTGCAACAAGCCACCCAAAACACAGTGGCTTAAAACAATTTACTAATATTTATCATGGTTCTGTGGGTCGAAAGGGTTCAGCTGGATGGTTCTCTCTTGGAGCCTCTCATACGATGGACATGTTTGTATGTAGCTAGATGGGTTCTGGCCTGGGTGTCAAGATGGCTTTCACATGTCTGGCATCTCAGATGGGATATCTAGAACACTTGGGGTCTCTCTGTGTGTACATGGTCTCTCCCCATTGTTAGCTTGGGCTTCCTCACAGCACTGAAGCCTCAGAGTAGTCCGACTTTTTGTGTGGTGACTAGCTTCTTATGAATTGTCCTTAGACGCCACAGTGTTGCTTCCGTCACATTCTACTCGTTACACAGGACCAGCTCAGATTCACTGTGGGAGGTCATAAATACTGGGAGGCATGGGCCATTGGGAGATTATTTTGGAGACTTGCTATCATGTTGGGATTTTTAAGCCAGACATTCTGAACTCAGGCTAGAGGCTGCAAACTCATTTATCTAGATGGAACAGCAGGTGACATGTGAGGAAGGAAGCCCTTGCAAGACAATTGAGACTGGAGAAGACCCTGGTGAACTTGAGAGCATAGGTCTTATTAAGAGGCTACCTGCTATCAGCACAAGCTGACTTTGCCTGGAAAGACTACAGGCCCCATATTACTGCACCCTCTGATTTTTAAAGGGAAGCTAGAAATCTAGGTTTTATTTTTAAACTTAATTTAGATACTTTTCCCATATAGGCCATTACAGAGTATTGAGTAGAGTTCCCTATTCTATACAGTAGGTCCTTATTAGTTATCTATTTTATATATAGTAGTATGTATATGTCCAAGAGTAGATATATGTATGTGTATAACTGATTCACTTTGCTGTACACCTGAAACTAACACAACATTGTAAATCAACTATACTCCAATAAAAATTTTTTAAAATACCCTAATTTAAAAAGCACAGTATAGGTCAAGCAAAACACTCCTGTTTTTGGCTCAAGGGCTGCCAGTTTTTTTAAAACTGACATACAGTAGGTCCTTGTTGGTCATCTATTTTAAATATAGTAGTGTGTATATGTCAATCTCAAACTCCCAATTTATCCCTCCCCCCCATCTTTCTCCTTTGGTAACCATAAGTTTGTTTTCTAAGTCCGTGACTCTGTTTCTGTTTTGTAAGTAAGTTCATTTTTATCATGTTTTTAGATTCCATATATAAGCAATATCATATGATATTTTTCTTTCTCTGTTGACTTACTTCACTTAGTATGATAATCTCCAGGTCTATCTATGTTGCTGCAAATGGCATTATTTCATTCTTTTTAATGGCTGGGTAATATTCCATTATATATATATATATATATATATATATATATATATATATATATATATACACATACACACACACACATATACCACACCTTCTTTATTCATTAATCTGTCAATGGGCATTTATTTAGGTAGCTTCCATGTCTTGGTTATTGTAAACAGCGCTGCAGTGAACATTGGGGTGCATGGATCCTTTTGAACCATGGTTTTCTCAGGATATATGCCCAGGAGTGGGATTGCTGGATCATATGCTAGCTCTATTTTTAGTTTTTTAAGGAACCTCTATACTGTTCTCCATAGTAGCTGCACCAATTTACATTCTCACGAAGAGTGTAGGAGGGTTTTCTTTTCTCCCCACTCTCTCCAGAATGTATTGTTTGTAGACTTTTTGATGACGGCCATTCTGACTGGTGTGAGGTGATATCTCTTTGTAGTGTTGATTTGCATTTCTCTAATAATTAGCAATGTTGAGCATCTTTTCATGTGCCTCTTGGCCATCTGTATGTCTTCTTTGGAGAAATGTCTATTTAGGTCTTCTGCCCATTTTTTTTTTTAAATTAATTAATTTATTTATTTTTGGCTGTGTTGGGTCTTCGTTTCTGTGCGAGGGCTTTCTCTAGTTGCGGCAAGCGGGGGCCACTCTTCATCACAGTGCGCGGGCCTCTCACTATCGTGGCCTCTCTTGTTGCGGAGCACAGGCTCCAGACGTGCAGGCTCAGTAGTTGTGGCTCACGGGCTTAGTTGCTCTGCAGCATGTGGGATCTTCCCAGACCAGGGCTCGAACCCGTGTCCCCTGCATTGGCAGGCAGATTCTCAACCACTGCCCCACCAGGGAAGCCCCTGCCCATTTTTTGATTGGGTTGTTTGTTTTTTGATATTCAGCTGCATGAGCTGTTTGTAAATTATGGGCTGCCAGTTTGTAAATATTGCACCAAGTCTCCAAGTTCATGTCCACACTCGCTAGCAGAGCACACAAGACCCTCATGATGGCGAGGCTACCCTACCTGACTGTCCAGCTTCATTTCTCACTCCTGCCAACATCCATGCATTCAGCAAGTATTTGATTCCTACTACATGCTAAACATGTTTAGGTGCAGGGATTATAGCAGAGAACAGAACGAAGTCCCTGCCCTCGGGAGAATTATGTTCTAGTTGCTGGTGACAGACAATACACAAATAAAGGTATAAAATGGCAGATGGCACTAAGTACCACAGAGAAAAACAAAGCAGGGCGAGCTCTTGCGAGGCGGGTGCAGAACATGCCTTGCTTTCCTGTCCTGCTCTTTTGTCTGCTGGGAGTGATGCTTCCTCCCTTGCGGCTTAGCTGCTTGAGACGTAGCTTGAGCATCACAACCTCTGAAATATTTTCTCTGACCCCCACCCTGCCTGTGGAAGATTGGTGACCCTTCTCCTGGCTTCCATGGCACTGTGCCTACTCTAACCATGAGGTTATAACTGTTTTTTTTATTTTATTTATTTATTTATGGCTGTGTTGGGTCTTCATTTCTGTACGAGGGCTTTCTCTAGTTGTGGCAAGTGGGGGCCACTCTTCATCGCGGTGCGCGGGCCTCTCACTGTTGCGGCCTCTGGAGCACAGGCTCCAGATGCGCAGGCTCAGTAGTTGTGGCTCACGGGCCCAGTTGCTCCGCGACATGTGGGATCTTCCCAGACCAGGGCTCGAACCCGTGTCCCCTGCATTGGCAGGCAGATTCTCAACCACTGCGCCCCCAGGGAAGCCCCAAGGTTATAACTGTTTTTTAAGTTTATATTTACTTTTCAATATCTCCCACCAGATAGTGTGTAGTGAATCGAGGGCTTCTGTATTTCCTTAAAATTTTATAAATCTGTGATGATCAAAGGAACATCTTTGTGAAGATCTTTAGTGAGGGAGCCACTGGGTGGGAGGGGAATTCTCCTGCTCTGTTTTCTTCATGCCCTTTCCCGGTAAGAAAAGCACTTTCCTCTGTTGTCAAAACACAGAACAGTGCATGTGATTACTTGGAAAACCAACTTAAAGGGCATTGTTTGTGTCCTTTGGTTTAGGGACAGCTTATGAATGAGTGTAAAATATTGTCTTGTATTATCAGTGGGTCAAAAGAGCCAAAGGTGACTTTACCTGGTTGTGAAACAGATGCTGATATACCCATCCTATTTGCATATTCACGTATTCATGCACACATCAGAAGATGAGGACTATATCTCCTGTGCCTACAGGCTGGGACTTAACCATGTGAACTTACACTACACAACTTAGGTAAACAGGATGCATATTTATGATTGACAAGCATCAAACACGAAAAGCTGCTCCTGGCACAGCCCCATCACTGACCAGCGTCTCTGACTTGCTGTGCCGCTGTGGTTCCATACGGCTCCTGCCGCCTGAGTTTCCGTGGTTAAAGCCTCCTTTGTCTAACATTCTGAGAACCCTGGCCCGTGTGCCTGGAGGCTGGCTCATTTTCTAGAGGACGCAGGGCTGGGGCTCCCTCTGCCCATGTGTTGCCACCCCCTGGAACAAGATGAGGGCTGACTTTCTGTTTCTCGGGCGGAGCACACACTTGTTCCACTGCACTCTGGAACGCTTGAGATCTGGAGTTCAGACCACAGAGGGCTGTGGGCAGAGCAGCCTCTGCTGTGTCTCATCTCTGGAAACCCTGACTTTCAAGCTGTGTCAGAGCCGCTCCAGAAGAAAGTGACCAGGCTTGAACCGTGCGTGACAGTAGGAGGGAGGAGCAGCCTTGGGCAACAGGTGGCTGTCTGGGAAGCTTGTGCCCTGGAAGGGCGGCTGTGGGGAAAGGCCCACTGACGGGCATCACTCGTGTGTGCCTCGCCTCGGAGGAGGAGGGCTGGTCGTGGACAGGACGGGCAGAGATGCACCTGCAGCTGCCCTCACTGCTCAGGAGAGCCAGGCTGAGCCAGGCTGGCAGGAATGCCTGGGGGATTCGGATCACACGGAGCAAGGAGGATTCAGGTCACAGATCAGATTTGCAATTTCTCTTGAATTGTTTACTTGCTTCATATGAGCTTTCGGTTGAATGGACCCAAACTTTTTTTTCTAAAGACATCAAATTAAAATAAATGAGTGGCGGTAATTCTTCAAGTCCCGTCTCACAGTCAACCTCCTCAATGAAGTGTTTCCTCTGCTCCCACCTCTGTCCATTCCTCCACCCTCAGTCCAAGGATGATTTCTCTCCTTTTTAACGCAATACTAATGTGGAGGTGTCTAGAATGTTTATCACACTTGTAATGCAGTTTCTGTTCCATGAGGACTTCTCTGCGTCAACGCTGCCTTTCTAACCGCGGGCCACCTGAGTTTGAGGACTGGCTTGCTCCTCTTTGCTTCCCAGAGGTGGGTAGTGAGGGCGTGGCACTCAGGAGCTCAGTGATCGGTGGCAGAACACAGGGGCTCCCAGACTCGCTCCTGTCCCTTGCCCACTTCTGGTGACTGACTACCAGCGTTGGCCACATCCTGGGAAGGAGATGGCCAGGAGGTGTTCTAAATATGGTTTAAATAAATCAGGTTGGTAGAACAGACAGCATGGCATGAGCTTCAGAAACGTGTTATGTCTTTTGACTGCTCATAGCTTTAATAGCCATTTTATAATCTGAGAGCTACAAACAAGATCCCCACTGGTGGTTTGCTGTGTAAATTCCCTGAGGACAGGGGATATCCTGTCTTCCACTGTACGCCCACAGTGGTAGGTGCTGCCTGGTGCTCAGGGGTGTTGGTGGAATGACTGATCAGCTCCTGGCTTTGTGGTGGCGCCTCAGTCTGTAATTTACCTCTTCTCTCCGACTCCAGATGCTGGGGTGTGGGGGAGGAGGGACTGATGATTAGCAGGAAATCAACCAGGAAAGGCAACGAGAAATCAAGGCAACTGCTCAAGAAGTAGGATTGCAATAAATCATGAAGGTCTAATGCTGTGCTTTTGTTAAAGGACTAATGTCCGCCTTGTTTGTTCTGGTGAACACAGGGAGGGACAGAAGTCACAGAAAAGGAAGGCCTTTGAGGTTAGGAAATCTATCGATATGATCAAAAACAAACAAAAAACAACCAAAAATACTTGGGTTTGAGCAATAGAGAAAATGTGGCTGGTGATTTTGTGTGCTGCAGTGACTCATCTTTCTGTAACAAGCTTTAGAGACTTGGCCCTTCTTTGCCCTGTTCCATTGTTCATTCAGCCCTTTCCTAGACTCCTGCTGCCTCAAAAGACTGAGCCATCTTTCCCCAGCACTGTCCCAGCCCTGACACCTACTCAGCTGCACGTGTTGATGTTTCAACACCTTAACCCACCAGATAGATGCCTTCTCCTTCCCACCACCCTTGGTGCTCTTTCTTTCTCAGATTCCTATCGCCTTCCTTTTGTCTCGGCTTTCTCTTCCCTCCCCCCGCACCCCCATCATTGGCTGGCATATAGCAAACTCTGCCTTCCTGTCTTCAACAAATATTTCCTGATTGCTAAACTCTCTAATTAGGTGCTGATGATATAACAGTGAATAAGGTAGACCTGACCCCTGCCCTCCATATGTCTTCAGTTTAGCGGTTCCTTTACTGCCAGTCTGACCAGGGTCACGAGAGCTGCAGCATCTTGCCCCCCTCTTATCCATGGAACTTAGGGTTGGGAGGGATTCCTTCACCACCACCCTCATTTTACACAGACACAGACACACACACACACACACACACACACACACGAGTACTCTTTCTCAGTCTTTCCCCCTTTCCACTGTTTAGCTTTTTTCCTAATAAATCAGACATCTTTGGGTGCCTCTAAAATAAAAATTATGTTCTGGGGACCTGGAAAGCATTGTGGGTGTTAGAGGAGGCGAACCTCATCGAGAGCAGTTTCATATTCTCACATTGAATCTCACTGGAAGGTTAGGTGGGTGGAGGTCTAGATGTCAGCCCAGGATGAGCTCTTCTCTCCTGGTGAGCTCTGCTCTTCCACCCAGCAGCCCTGATTATTTGAGTGGGGTTGACCTTTCCTCTTCTCAGGGGCTGGCAAGACTCAGGCCAGTTGCCCCAAACATTGTCAGTGCCCGTTCGTTAAAACTCTTATTCTCTTTAAGCATCCCCTCAGTATCCTTGTTGTGGGTTTATTAGGTCTCTTTCGGTTTCAGGTGACAGAAACCCAACTCAAATAGGCTTACACTAAAAAAAGAAAGAAAGAAAATGTTCTGATCCCCACAGTTTATAAAATTTAGGCCCCGCTGGAATCGGATACTCAGGTGATATCGTCAAGTACCTATCTTTGCTCATCTCTCAGCTGTGCTATCTTAGACACTCCCATGTAGATGACTAGACAAGCAGGGCCAGGCCTCCCTTCTGTGTTATTAACAAGCCCCGCAGAACAAGAGCGCTTCTTTCCCACCAGCGCCAGCAAAGTTTCCAGAGATGCTCAGTAATGGCCCAGATTGGGGCCCTTGGCCAGCTCTGACCCAGTCACTGAGGCCAGCGAGACTCATGGTTTTATTGACCGAGTCTGAGTCCTGGAGCACGATGGCATCTAGATGAGATCAGCTGCAACTGAACCACATGCACAGAGAGGGAGGAAAACTTCTCAGAGAAAATTGGACCATTGTTACCAAAAATGGGGTGATGGTTGCAGGGCAAATTTACTTTACAATGAACAAGCGCAGTCACTCTATAAGGATTTCTGCATCCTTCCTACAAGCAAGAGTGTTCATATAGAAACATTTCTCTCCATCTAAGCTTTAAGGGCTGGGCTCCTACAATTGGGTCTCCCCGTCCTCCTCAATACCCTCCTGGTTCCATATAGGAGCTGGTTTTTTTCTTTCTTTTCTTTTTTTTTAGATAGTTGAATATTTTCTTGTGGAGGGCATTCATCAAGAGGAAAAATAACATTTAATTATTTTTTTCAATCCAGTGAAACAATCAAGAAGCACAATCTCTGCTCCTTAATGAGGACAAACACAAAGTTTCTAAAACCAATTATCTGGGGACAAAAGAGCATCATAGATTTATCTGAAAGGGACCCATATGTCATGTGGTTTGAACCCTATCTCCAGGGCGATCAGAGTGTTTGGAGCCAGCAGTGGGATGCACCTGGCCTTGACGGATGTTGGAAGACTGGAGATTTTGGCCCTGGCTCTGTCACTCATAACCTGGGTGAGACTGAGTAACTCACTTTTTTCCTGGGTTTCAGTTTTCTCATCTTTAATGTTAGGTTTGGACAACTAGATGTTTTCTCTCTAGTGTACTCCATTTTATTTCTAAAGTATCTGATTTTTGGCTGACACTCAAAATCCATAATATTCTGGGTTGCACATCCCCCATATTTGTAGATGGCAAAACTTAGGCACTGTAGGATTAAATTTAAAAAAGACCTTTCTGCTTGATTCAAGAAGAGGAGTGTGGGGCTTCCCTGGTGGCACAGTGGTTGAGAATCTGCCTGCCAATGCAGGGGACACGGGTTCGAGCCCTGGTCTGGGAAGATCCTACATGCCGCGGAGCAACTGGGCCCGTGAGCCACAACTACTGAGCCTGCGCGTCTGGAGCCTGTGCTCCGCAACGAGAGAGGCCGCGATAGTGAGAGGCCCGTGCACCGCAATGAAGAGTGGCCCCCGCTTGCCGCAACTAGAGAAAGCCCTCGCACAGAAACGAAGACCCAACACAGCTAAAAATAAATAAATAAATTTATAAACCTATAGCTTTGACTTTCATTTAAAAAAAAAAAAAAAAGAAGAGGAGTGTGAGTGACAATAATGTTCAGCGCTTCTTTCAGGACAAGAGATGTCACTAGGTCATGGATATCTTCAGATCCAGTGTGGACTAGACTTAGTTTCTGGGACACAGTCAACCAACTCTTAATTTTCCACTGACCTTGTGACATGAAGTTGCCCACAAAAATAAGCAGATGCCTCCTGTGTGCCTGAAGCATGGAGGACATGAAGCAGGGGAGGAGAGAGACATCTGTGCACAGGAAACCTCTGATTTCAACATATATCATATTTAAGCGCTCTGAGATATTTCATTAATGTAAATGATATGCTGCCAACCATGATGCTCATTTCACTTTGGGAAGGTCTTTCATCTCAGATTTCCAACTGGACAATGAAGAAGTTATACTGGATGATCACACTGTGTTGAAACCCAAGGCAGGGTCCATGCCTGGCACAGGGGCACATGGTAGACGCAGAGTAAAAGAAAGAATGAATGAATGAACTGATGGCTGAGTGCTAAGATGAATTTCAGTGGCAACTCTGTGACCATGAACACAGGGGTCTCTCTTCAGGAGGGAAGACAGTACATAGGTCCAGGAAAATGTGAAGAAATGGAGAACACAGAAAATATGTGTCTATAAGCTGGAGAAAGGGGCTGTGGGGCAGGAGAAGAGATTTTTTGAACCAGGAGGTCATGATGCTTAGCTTCTGCCCCCAACGCCTGTGAAAGGAAATGCTTGCTGCTGCTCTGACCACTTCCTCAGTGTCCCACCCGCCCCACTGCTCCCCACTCTTCACTCTATGGAGTTGGAGCTGCAACAGAATCAACTGAAGGAATGTCGTGGAAATGAAACTGCTTTAGTGGCCATAGTCACTGGGTCTTTGTCAGTGTCTTTATTCTCTGCCCGACCCTCTCTGGGCCCTCCCTCTGTCCTGTGTGGTGGTGTGGGTTACATGAGCCCAGGGAGAGTGAGCAGTGCCTTTGCAGGCTGTTGCACACACACACATGTCAGGATGTAGGTTGCACACACAGGTTAGGATGCAGGTGTGAGAGCAGTACTTGCTGTGCAAGAATAAGGAAGGTGCAGAGCTGCGAGATGAAGGAAACCCCAACACGTTTGCTCTCTCAGCCAAAATCCCCACCCTCAGAGGATTGGAACCTGAGGAGTGCCAGGCCCAGGGCTGAGATCTCCCCTTCCTTACAGTCAAATTACCTTGATGTGTGAGCAATGAGATGTGTAAGGAGGATGTGCATTGCAGGATCGGGGTCCTCGTGGGTTAGAAATCTGCAGAGAGGAAGCTGATTCAGCCGGCTGTCAATCACTGTCCTGGGGATGCATTGAGGTGTCTCAGTGTGTGTGAAAACCACTTCTGTCAGAGGAAGGACAGACCCGCTGTGGACAGAAAAATGCAGAGATTAACCTCTGTAGTGGTGATGGGGGCGGGTTTCTGAAGCTGGCAATAAAAAGGCAGGCAGGCTGGCCTCCACTGCAGTGAGGCATGGGACAGGAGACAGCCGGGGAGGTGCCTCGGTAGGTTGATGGGGCATCTGTCATGGGGCTGCGTCAGGAGACTCAAGCACAGGTGCCAGGCTCATGGCCCAGGGAGGAGAGTCTGGGGCAGGGGAGCAGGCCTGGGGAAGACAGTAGTGAGCAAAGCAGGGCCCGAGTATGAGAGGAACAGGCACATGGGCAGGGCCTCAGGGATAGAGGAACAAAATCCTATTGCTGGATGCAGTTTGTTATGGACACAGGAGCTCAACAGCCTGGGTTTGAATCCAGGCTCTGCCACTTAATAATTGTGTGTATAACTTTGGAAAAATTATTTAACCTTTCTGAGCTTTGGTGTCCTTATCTGCCAATGGGGATATTTAACCTCACTGGGTTATTTTGAGGAATTGACATGATAATCCACATAAAGGATCTGATTCAGTATCTGGACGGGATGAGTATTCTGTAAATATTGACGCTCATGATACTTGGTAAACATTCCTGGGGGCACCAGATGGTTGCTTGTTGATAAGAACCAGGTTATGAAGTTAGAGCAGGACCTTCAGCCCCAAGGTGACCAGAGGGCAGGGCACCTGTTATCTCCTGTTCAGAAATCGGTCTGGTCCCAGAGCTCGGCCTGCAGTGTCACCATTTGTAACGTGCAATAAGTTTTGGGCAAAGGGGGTGGATGGGTCATGGAGCCAGTGGGTCACCAGAGCTGGCGGGGTGGGCTGCCCTCCCTGCGGCCTTGTTGCTTGAGGACTGGTGTTCCCGGCATGCTGACTCAGGGCTGGCCAGGCTGCGACACATGGAGAAGGGCCAGATGGCGCAGGGCAGTAAGTGCTTTAACTGTGTTCCCGTGCGGCTTGGTTTTTGTCAATTGAAGCTGATTTTCTTAGGACTTAGCTTCTCGTTTGGGTGGGAGAGACATTAAGTCCATTTCAGACTGATTTCCAAGTGCAGCAGCTTTCAGCATTTCAGCTCTTCTCTATGACTTTGTGCCTATGGGCAATGGGATCTCGGGAACCTGATCACGCCCAGTGTGCAAGCACCTACCTGCGGTTAGTGAGGCCCCACTCCCTCGTTTTGTCCTCCTTCTTGCCTGGCCCCTCCGGTCCCCTCTCTTTCTCCGGTTTTCAGCCTCCCTTTCCTCACCGACCCTTATTTTCTGCCTTGTGCCTCTTTCACCTCCACCTTCCTCTGTCCACCACTTTTCTTATCTGTCTTTTGATCTTTTAACCGACCTCTCCCTCATCATGGAACCATGGATTTGGAGCTCGAAGGGACCTCAGAACATTTAGTGCAGCCCTTGCCCCAAATCTCTGCCGATGCATCATTATCCTGAGCTTAGGCATCTCCTGAACTGGGAACCGACCCCAGCCCAGGGCGGCTCGCGCTGTGTTTGCAGCGCTGTGGCTGTACACACAGCAGGGACCCACTGATGGAAGAAGATTTCCCCCGCTGCCCCTGAGGAGTTCGGAGTCTAGTGGAGCAGAACCTTCCACTGTTTGTTTGGCTCTAGTTCTACTCCACAGGGTCTATCGAGACAAGCAATACTCGGGATATTTATTGAACATTTCCGTGTACCAGCCTCTGGGCTAGAGATTACAGATTGTGAAGTTGACATGAAAGTGTCCCAGGAGTTAAGATGCTTGAGTTTAGGAAATAGAAGAGATTTCTAATGACTTGGTATGTGAAGGGCTGTAATAAACAGGCTACAGGAGCCTTGAAGAAGGAGGGATTTGCTGTGCCTGGGAAGGCTTCACAGAGGAGGTGATGTCTGAGCTGACTTGGGAAGGAAGAGTTCACCGGGCATAACTCGGGATATTGGGCTAACCCAGGCTGCTAGACTAAGATAAAATAGAGTTAACTGTGGATAGAGGGAATGAAGAAATGGGCTGGAATGATAGAGAGATCCCCAGGAGCTGGAAAAAAAAATCACATGCAACATGACATGGGACCCTTCCCCACAGGGTGGGGCAGGGAGGTCTGGGAGCAGGAATCCTGAGGAGTAGAGGTGTAGGGGTCCAGGAGTTCCTGCTGTGGAAGGACACAGCCTTGCTGGGCTCCCGTTAGCTCTTCTGTTGATAGAGGAAGTGACAATACTGGGCTGCCTGTCCTGTGGTGGTGGGTAGGGAGGGTAAGGGGTAGAGTCTGAGTAGCTCAGTCCAGGTCTCAGTCCTAGAATACAGTGCATTTAGGGAGGTAAGTAGAGCTAGGAGTTGAGAGTGTGGCTTCAGAGGCAGGTAGACCTTATAAACCCAGGAGGCATGGAGGAGTGTGGGCTGGGAGCGCAGGGGTTTGAAAGTGAGAATGAGAAGCTTCCACGTGGAATTCAGTTTCCCTAGAATGATAAGTAGGGATTTTGATGGCATGTGTTTGGGGAGGGGAACTTATTTGTTGAAGGAGTTCTAAAGGCACGTGAGAATTTGCAGGGACGAGGAGACAGCTGTGAGGTGAAGTAAAAGCCAGAGAGGCAGTGTGGTCTGGTGGGAAGACCTGAATTCAAATTCAAGCTCAGCCTCCTCGTGGGTTCTTCAGCTTCTCCAAATCACTTGTAAAATGGAGATAAGAATCATGGAAGGCTGCTTGAGGGTCAAATAAGGTAATGTATAGTGTTCCTATCTCAGTGTAGTTGCTAAGTAAATGTTTCTTTCCTTCCCCTTTTCCTTCCCAACAGAACATTAGTTAGTGATTGACCAGGGTGGGACAGAAAAGACTGGATGAATTTCAGGGGATGTGAAGACGACACCAGGGACAGGACCCACCAAACTAAGAGCTCCTAGAGGAGTTGTGTGTGACCATGACTGTGTCCTTGTACCTTCTATGCTGCGTGGCACCTGTTAGGTGCTCAAGACATGTATGGATGGAATTGAACAGAAACAAATGTTTACAGTGTTTCATTTCCAGATGTGAAAGTTGTGGTGGAGAAGCACTAGGAGACAGGGCAGGATCTCTTCCCAACTCTTCCGCACACTGGCTGTGGCCTTGGGAGAATCCTCTCACCTCTCTGGAGCCCAGGTCCGAATCTGTAAAATTAGGGACACGACAGAGTGATCTCTTCCCTATTCCAGCGCTGAGATTCTAGAGCCCTGCAAGGTTTTAGGTTGGTAAGACAGCACTGCAGCTAGTTTGCAAATAAAGCTCAGCGGGGAGCACTTCATTTGTCAAATAACAAACTGGTACAAGGCCTAGGGCTCTTCACTCCCTGGGCTGGGGCTGCCTCAAGGTCCGTAACAGACAGTGAACCACATCCCAGCCTCAGAGGCTGTGTGCTCAAAAGTTTCTTCTCATGAGACCCTGAGGATGGAAGGCTCTGGAGACATCCAGCTGCATAGACCTGACTCACATCTGCTAGACACTCAAAGGAAACAGTGGGTGACAAAAACAACGACTTTGACATTTAAGTCAGTCCTTAGTGCATGTGACTTTCCCACAAACCCACCATGACACATGTTTTTGCAAAGAAGCATTTCAAACATTAATAAGGGGTTCATAAAAGAGCCCACAAGACCCAGGCCTTTCCAGGCTTTTTTTCTTCCAGTTTTACTGAGTTATAATTGACACACAGCACTTTATATGTTTAAGGTGTACAGCATAATGATCTGACTTACACACCCCACGAAATGATTATCACAGTAAGTTTAGTGAGCATCTGTCATCTCATATAGATGCAAAATTAAAGAGATAGAAAAGCTCTTTTCCTTGCGATGAGAACTCTTAGGATTTACTCTCTTAACTTTCATATATAACATATAGCAGTGTTCATTATATTTATCATGTTGTACATCACATCCCTCATACTTATTTATAACTGGAAGTTTGTACCTTTTGACTGCGTTCATCCAATTCCACTCCCAACCTCCCCTGCCTCTGGTAACCAGAAATCTGATCTCTTTTTCTATGAGTTGGTTTGTTTTTAAAGTATAATTGACCCACAACATTATGAGAGTGCCTGTTATTCGATCGCCATGGTAAGTCTAGTTACAATATGTCACCATACAAAGATATTGCATAATTCTTGACTATATTCTCCACACCGTGCATTTCATACCCGTGACTCATTTATTTTGCAACTGAGTTTGTACTTCTTAATCTCCCTCACCTATTTCTTCCCCCGTGGCCCCCAACTGACTTCTTCTCTGGCGACCACCTGTTTTTTTCTCTGTATCTATGACTCTGTTTCTGTTTTGTTATGTTTGTTCATTTACTTTGTTTTTTAGATTTCACATAATAAGTAAAATCAGACAGCATTTGTCTTTCCCTGTCTGACTTATATCACTTATCACAATACCCTCCAGGTTCATCCATGTTGTCACAAATGGCAAGATTTCATTCTTTTTTATGGCTGAGTAATATTCCATTATATACATCTTCTTTATCCATTCATCTATTGCTGGGCACTTAGGTTGCTTCCATATCTTGGCTATTGTAAATAAAGCTGCAATGGACATAGGGGTACATATATCTTTTCAAATTAGTCTTTTCCTTTTCTTCAGATAAATACCCAGGAGTGGAATTGCTGGATCATATGGTAGTTCTATTTTTAACTTTTTGAGGAGCCTCCATACTGTTTTCCATAGGAGCTGCACCAATTTACATTTCTGTCCACAGTGCATGGTGGGGGGTTCCTTTTTCTCTACATCCTTGCAAGAACTTGTTATTTGTTGTCTTTTTTTTTTTACATATTTAATTATATCTGCTTTATTTTTCTTCTTTATTTTTTTATATTTTATTTATTTTTTTAACATTGTTATTGGAGTATAATTGCTTTACAATGGTATGTTAGTTTCTGCTTTATAACAAAGTGAATCAGTTATACATACACATATATCCCCATATCTCCTCCCTCTTGGGTCTCCCTCCCACCCTCCCTTTCCCACCCCTCTAGGTGGTCACAAAGCACCGAGCTGATCTCCCTGTGCTATGCGGCTGCTTCCCACTAGCTATCTATTTTACATTTGGTAGTGTATATATGTCCATGCTACTCTCTCACTTCGTCCCAGCTTACCCTTCCCCCTCCCCATGTCCTCAAGTCCATTCTCTATGTCTGCATCTTTATTCCTGTCCTGTCCCTAGGTTCTTCAGAACCTTTTTTTTTTTTTTCAGATTTCATATATATGTGTTAACATACAGTATTTGTTTTTCTCTTTCTGACTTACTTCACTCTGTATGACAGACTCTAGGTCCATCCACCTCACTACAAATAACTCAATTTCGTTCCTTTTTATGGCTGAGTAATATTCCATTGTATATATGTGCCACATCTTCTTTATCCATTCATCTGTTGATGGACACTTCGGTTGCTTCCATGTCCTGACTATTGTAAACAGAGCTGCAATGAACATTGTGGTACATGACTCTTTTTGAATTATGGTTTTCTCAGGGTATATGCCCAGTAGTGGGACTGCTGGGTCATATGGTAGTTCTATTTTGTTTTTTAAGGAACCTCCATACTGTTCTCCATAGTGACTGTATCAATTTACATTCCCACCAACAGTGTAAGAGGGTTCCCTTTTCTCCACACCCTCTCCAGCATTTATTGTTTGTAGATTTTTTGATGATGGCCATTCTGATTGGTGTGAGGTGATACCTCATTGTAGTTTTGATTTGCATTTCTCTAATGATTAATGATGTTGAGCATTCTTTCATGTGTTTGTTGGCAATCTGTATATCTTCTTTGGAGAAATGTCTATTTAGGTCTTCTGCCCATTTTGGATTGGGTTGTTTGTTTTTTTGATATTGAGCTGCATGAGCTGCTTGTAAATTTTGGAGATTAATCCTTTGTCAGTTGCTTCGTTTGCAAATATTTTCTCCCATTCTGAGAGTCGTCTTTATGTCTTGTTTATGGTTTCCTTTGCTGTGCAAAAGCTTTTAAGTTTCATTAGGTCCCATTTGTTTATTTGTGTTTTTAGTTCCATTTCTCTAGGAGGTGGGTCAAAAAGGATCTTGCTGTGATTTATGTCATAGAGTGTTCTGCCTATGTTTTCCTCTAAGAGTTTGGTGGTGTCTGGCCTTACATTTAGGTCTTTAATCCATTTTGAGTTTATTTTTGTGTATGGTGTTAGGGAGTGTTCAAATTTCATTCTTTTACATGTAGCTGTCCAGTTTTCCCAGCACCACTTATTGAAGAGGCTGTCCTTTCTCCATTGTATATTCTTGCCTCCTTTATCAAAAATAAGGTGACCATATATGCGTGGGTTTATCTCTGGGCTTTCTATACTGTTCCATTGATCTATATTTCTACTTTTGTGCCAGTTCCATACTGTCTTGATTACTGTAGCTTTGTAGTATAGTCTGAAGTCTGGGAGCCTGATTCCTCCAGCTCTGTTTTTCTTTCTCAAGATTGCTTTGGATATCTGAGATCTTTCATGTTTCCATACAAATTGTGCAATTTTTTGTTCTAGTTCTGTAAAAAATGCCATTGGTAGTTTGATAGGGATTGCATTGAATCTGTAGATTGCTTTGGGTAGTATAGTCATTTTCACAATGTTGATTCTTCCAATCCAAGAACATGGTATATCTCTCCATTATTGTCTTTTTGATAATAGTCATTCTGACAAGTGTGAGATGATATCTCATTGTGGTTTTGATTTGCATTTCCCTGATGATTAGTGATGTTGAGCATATTTTCATGTGCCTGTTGGCCATCTGTATGTATTCTTTGGAAAAATGTCTGTTTAGATCTTCTGTCCATTTTCAGTTGGGTTGTTTGTGTTTTTGATGTTGAGTTGTATGAGTTTTTAAAAAAAATATATTTTACATATTAACCCCTTATTGGATATATTGTTTGCAAATACCTTCTCCCCTTCACTCCCATTTAGTAGGTTGACTTTTTGTTTTGTCGATAGTTTCTTCCACTGTGCAAAAGCTTTTTAGTTTGGTGTAATCCATCCTGTTTTTTTTTTTTTTTTTTTGCTTTTTTTCCCTTGCCTGAGGGGACACATCCAAAAATATATTACTAAGACTGATGCCAAAGAGCTTAGTGCTTTATGTTTTTTTCTAGATGTTTTATGGTTTCAGGTCTTATTTTTAAGTCTTTAATCCATTTAGAATTTATTTTTGTGCATGATGTGAGAGAGTAGTCCCATTTGATTCTTTTGCATGTAGCTGTACAGTTTTCCCAACATCATTCATTGAAGAGGCTGTCTTTTCTCTATCATATATTCTTGCCTCCTTTGTCATAGATTGATTACCCATAATAGTGTGGTTTCATTTCTAGGATCTCTATCTTGTTCCACTGAATTATGTGTCTATTTTTGTGCCAGTACATACTGTTTTGATTACTCTAACTTTGAGGTATAGTTTGAAATCAGGGAGCATGATACCTCCAGCTTTGTTCTTTCTTAAGATCATTTTGGCTGTTTAGGGTCTTTTGTGTTTCCATAAAAAGTTTAGAATTATTTGTTCTAGTTCTGTGAAAAATACCATTGATATTTTGATAGGGATTGTATTGAATCTGTAGATTACATTGGGTAGTATGCTCTTTTTAACAATATTAATTCTTCCAATCTACGAACATGGGATATCTTTCCATCTGTTTTTCTTGCCTTCAGTTTCTTTTATCAGTGTCTTATAGTTTTTTGAGTACAGTTCTTTTATCTCCTTAGTTAGATTTATTTTTATTTTTTTGATGTGGTTGTAAATGGGATTGTTTTCTTAATTTCTCTTTTTGATAGTTTGTTGTTAGTATATAGAAATGCAACAGATTTCTGTATATTAATTTTATCAAATTCATTGATGAGTTCTAGTAGTTTTTTGGTGGTGTCTAGTATCATGTTATCTGCAAACAGTAGCAGTTTTACTTCTTCCTTTCCAATTTGGATTCCTTTTATTTCTTTTTCTTGTCTGATTGCTGTGCCTAGGACTTCCAGTAGTACGTTGAATAAAAGTGGTGGGAGTGGGCATCCTTATCTTGTTCCCAATCTTAAAGGAAATGCTTTCAGCTTTTCACTGTTGAGTGTGATTTTGGTCATGGGCTTGTCATACATGGCCTTTATTATGTTCAGGTAGGTTCCCTCTATACCTACTTTGTGAGAGTTTTTATCATAAATAGATGTTGAATTTTATCAAAAGCTTTATCTGCATCTATTGAGATGATCATATGATTTTTATTCTTTAATAAGTTAATGTGGTGTATCACATTGATTGGTTTGTGGCTATTGAACCATCCTTGTATCCCTGGGATTAATCCCACTTGATCATGGTGTATGATTCTTTTAATGTATTGTTGAATTTGTTTTGAAGTATTGTTGAATTATGTTGAGGATTTTTGCATCTATGTTCATCAGTGATATTGGCCTGTAATTTTTTGTGTGTGTGATAGCTTTGTCTAGTTTTGGTATTAAGGTGACGCTGGCCTCATAGAATGAGTTAAAAAGCATTCCTTCCTCTGCAACTTTTTGGAATAGTTTGAGAAGGATCGGCATTAACTCTTCTCTAAACGTTTGGTAAATTTAATCTGTGAAACCATCACATCCAGGTTTTAAAAAAATTCCTAATTCAGTTTTATTACTGGTAGTTGATCTGTTCATATTTTCTATTTCTTCCTGGTTCCATCTTGGGAGATTGCCCATTTTATTGGTGTCTAACTGTTTGTAGTAATCTCTTATGATCCTTTGTATTTCTGTGGTATTGGTTGTAACTTCTCCTTTTTTATTTCTGATTTTATTGATTTGGGCCCTCTCTCTTTTTTTCTTGATGTCTGGCTAAAGATTTATAAATTTTGTTTATCTTTTCAAAAAACCAGCTCTTAGTTTAATTAATATTTCTATTGTTTTATCAGTCTCTATTTCATTTATTTCTGCTCTGATCTTTATATTTCTTCAGACATTTCCATTCTTAATAGATATTGTCTCTATCCTGCCTACTTACTGCCCTATAGGCAGTGGGTTCCCAGCCCTATATACTTGGGAACACTGCTCACAGTGTAGTCTTGAGCATTCTTTTTTCATAATCCCTCTCACATTGTGTCCTTTTTGGATTAGAATTTTGGCTCAAACACCCACAGTCTGTGTGACTTTAGGCAAGTCACTTAACCTATTTAAGTGTCAGTTTCTTCACCTATATTCATATAATCAATAGATATTTATTGAATGCCTCTAATACAAGGCACTATTCTAGGCTTGGAATTCATGTTTAGCCATTTCTCTTCAAGAAATTAAAACAATTAGTCACTGACAAAATTTAGGTAACCAATGTATGACCTCTGACACTGTTCCCTGTTGTGCACAATGTATTATCATGCTCGCATACAAGGACTGAGAATAAAAGATGGTCAATCTGCAAGGCCATACATAACTTACCATGTCAAGGTCAGCCACCCGGGTTCTAACTGCAGGAGAACATGATGAACCTCCTGAGAGAAATAGTAATGCACTGAATGATATTAAAACCTTTGAGCCAAGAGGGAGGACAGAGTATCTCCCTGGTTTCTTGGGACATACTTTGGGTGTGAAGAAGGTCATCTGGAGGCAGGAAAGACCAAAGGATGCTTGGGATCCAGCTGGATTATTAATGGTAGTAGATGACTTTAGGAGTAAGTCTGTGTTTCCTTTCAAATGCCTTCTGACTTGTCTCAGGGTTTAAAAGCCAACAATTGAAGAGAAATTGAGGAAGTAAATTGTAACTTGAGCGTTCTGTAAAATTACTTTATGAGGAGCCTGCAAAGAGTTTCAACATTTATTTATTGAGTGCATATTAGTTGTCAGGCACTGTGCTGGGCTGGGTATATAATCAAGTGCAGAGTACAGACAGGATTTTATATCTACACCTATGATATTGTGATAAGCACCAGAAGAGGAAAAAAAAACCCCAGAGTATTATGAAGAAAATAGTAATTTTCTCATTTAGATGGAGTGACAAGTGAAGGCCTCTTTGAGGAAGTGATATTTAGTTTAGGATTGAAGCGTTCTAGCACCTGGTCAAATATAAGTGGGGCAAAGAACTTTCCAGGCAGCATCGCAGGCAAAGGTCCTGAGGTAGGAAAGAACTGGCCATATTTGATGAACTGAAAGGCCAGTGTGGCCTTAGTGTGGTGAGAGAAGAAGAAAGTAGAA
Organism: Balaenoptera ricei; assembly: GCF_028023285.1. NCBI lineage: Eukaryota > Metazoa > Chordata > Mammalia > Artiodactyla > Balaenopteridae > Balaenoptera > Balaenoptera ricei. The sequence continues at coordinate 134,655,980 of NC_082639.1, forward strand.
AGAGCTAAGTTGGAGAGTTAGGAAGAGCCCAGATAATGCAAGGGCTTGGAAGTCCTGATAAAGAGTTCAGATTTTATTCTAAAGACAATGGGCAGCCACTGAAGTGATACTTTTAAACAGCAAATTGACATGATCAGATTTACATTTGCATCAGTGACAATTGAAGGAGTGACTTGGCCCACCTCAGTGGAAGGTGAAGAAATACAATGTTGCCATGCTTCTACAATAAGTCAGCAGCAGGCCAATAGCACGTGCAGAGTATCATCAGGAGGTGAAGCACATAGCATCACTGAATGAGGTGGCAGAAGAAACTCAGTTCCCACCAAAGAGTGCTTTTCCTGACCTGGGACCCTCCTGCATTTATTAATTCAGCCAGTATATGTTCGTTGAGTTTTTACCCAGTGATGTTGAACAAGATAGACACAGTGTACCACATGTAAGTTTTTAATACTCAGTACTATCCCTGTCTTTTTACCCTCTTTTCTGTTCCCAGGAGCATAAAGCCTAGAAATTACAATTCCTACACTCCATTGCAAGTGGGATCCCAATTAGATTCCACCAATGAGAACAATTGCATGAGATTTGGAAGGTGGTAAAGGAGAAGCCATTAGTTGTCACAGTACCTACTGATGTGTGGTGTGGTGTGGGGACAACAGAGGTCGTGTGGGGTTTCCCTACAGCTTTCTGCTGTCCTCCTAAGAATCACCAACTTCAGTGTTGCTGGAAGCTGAAACTATTGGTTGTAGCATAGGTTTTGCACTTCAAATTTTCCTAAAAGTGTCCTTCCCGACCTTTGCTTGTCCAGTCTTTAATTCCTGTATTAATCCTTTCCCCACTTTGTATACTTAGAGTGGCTTCTGTTTTCCTGACCAGACTCCAACTGATACACAAAGGACAGGGAAAGGATGAGAGTAGTCTTGACATCCAATAATACTGTTGCATGGGGTGGCAGGGCTGAAGGATAATTTTAGCCCCATTGCTGCTGTCATCCACAGCTTCCTGATTTTCCCCCTTCAACTTGCTGTGGCCTGGAGAAACAAGAGTTCCCCTTGATAGCTTATCCCCCAACCCATTCTTTTATACTAGAAAAGAACATCAAAGTTGCCTTTCTCTTGGAGACAAGAGATCAAATTGAAGCACAAAGAAAGTTGTGGTCATCTACCTAGTAAAGTGAATTAAAAAGCCTTCAACATCTTGCAAATTTTCCTGAGCCAATCAGATCTTGTGAGGTGGGAGTAGAAAAGGGCCATCTATAAAAAGAACAGTAGGAAGAGCACACTCTTTGGAGATCCAATGGACTTGGATGTGACTGAACCCTGGTTCAAACTCTTATCAGGGTTACTTTTCTCCTCTGAATCCAATTACTCATCTATGAAGATAATATACTCATTTTCATAGACTTATTATGTATATTAATAATGATGATGATAAATAATAATTGCAGCTAACAGGTATAGAGCATGTACTATATTCCAAACACTCTCCTAAAGTGCCTCACAAGAATTAGCTCATTTAATTAATCCCCATAGTAACGCTAGAGGCAACGGATGCAAAGAACATAGCAGGGCTGACAAGTTGACATATGAACATGAGTTTCTGACTCTGTCCCTTGAAACAACTCCAAGAAACAGGATGTGTCTTGATGGGCCTGAGAAATGGACATAAGCATGAGAAACTCGTGAGGGGAAAAGGGTGGTAGTTGGGTCTCGGTGTACATGTGGGTATATGTTTACAGCAGCACACGGGAGAAGAGGGTCAGATGCCATAGGAAGATAGATTGGGCCAGAGGTTTATGGTTCTGTTTGTTTCTCTTTCCTATCTTGCTTTGTTGTCATTTTGAGGGAGATAAACAGCAGTGATTGCCCAGCAGCACTGGGGGGGGGGGGGGATATCAAGATAATGCTGGAATCTGGCTGAGATGGGGAAGAGTCAACAGCAGGTATAGGCAGGTGACTGCAACTGAGGAAGAAATCTCTTGAAAAAGAGCAATGCCAGGCAGAAACTAGGGAAGATTTACTTGGTAAGGTAGGTGACAAACAGGGGATGATTGATTGAGCCCAGAGTATAATGCCAGAGGCTCTTCCTCCAAAGGAGTGACCACCTGCCAACTCCCTAAGCTCTCTAGGAAGGGCACAAGGTACTCCTGGATCCCTGGGCTTTAGCCACCTTCACTTCTCCCAACCTCCAACTCCCACATACCTGCTGCACGTTATCCTCTATGATAGCTGACGTTCCCAGGAGAGTGAGTACAGGCTCGCAAGAAAAAGTGATCAGACACACGAGGAACACACTGCTCTATAAGAAAGACAACATACTGAACAAAATACACCAGGCAGAGAAAATGAACAGACCAGAGAAAATAAGTTTAAAATAAGCAGGAGAAATACCCTCAAAAAATATAAAGGTGAAATACTGATAACATTAGTCAAGAAAAACAATTCAAGGAAGAACTAACTGGAAATATTGGGTTTGAAAAATGTAATAGTTGAAATAAAAATCTTAATGGATATGTTAAGTTGTGGAAACGATAGAGCTGAAGAATGTATTACTGAGCTGGAAGATTTCTGAAAGCTGCAAAGCATCAAAAAAGTAGAAAAGTATTTTGAAAGAAAAGCTTAGAGGTGAGGAGAGTAGAAATTGAAATGTCAGCATCCTTGTAATAGGAGTTCCAGAAGAAAACAAAATAAATGTAGAGAAAGAAATATTTAAACAATTTCCCCAAATAAAAGAAAGGTAAAAGACCTTAGTCTGAAAAGGCTTGTAAAGTACCACATAGGCTATATTGGAAAAAGAAGTGATATATATTCATTTTAGTGAAATTAATAATGCAAAGAGAATATTCTGAAACTTTCTAGAGGGGAAAAAGAAAAATGCCTAAAAAGAATAGGAGGTGGTTTGACCACACACTTCTCACTAATCTGGATGTGAGAAGACAAAGAGTAATATTTGCAAAATTTTGAAAAAAAGAGAGATAAAGAACATTAGATTTGGAAATGTATATCCAACTAAATTGCCATTTAAATATTGGTACAAAGGAACCATAAGACTCCATCACAAGCCAGAATTAAAATTCTAGGCAGTACGAACATGATGAAGGTGATGGTGGGGAAGGGGACTATATTTTGCTCTCTCTCCTGTGAATTTATCCTGTATGGACTACATCAATGGACTTCCTCACCTTCTGGCTTCGGGTTGAATTTGCCTAGTGTGGAACCCCAGCAGGAGGGAAGGGGGAAGGTGGTAGGACAGGGTATTTATTCTCCAGGCTCATCTAGGGCTGGCTGCAAGTCTTGACTGGAAGTCACAATTCCTGTTTAGGCTGTCTTCTCCACACAATTCTCTCCTTAGGTTCCAATAACTTACCTTTCCCCTTGACTAGTGGTCATAACAACCCTGTTCCTTATAATATTGCTAGAATATTATACTATCCTTTTTGATTTCCCTACACTTTACCTCTATGTTTGTAAACAGTCCTTTTTATTAAGCCCTTCTCAAGCTATCCTAATTTGTGTTTCATCTGTGTGCTGATAAGATGCTGATGATACAATAGGAACCTTTTATTGACAAAAGTGATATATAAAAAACAAAAACCTTCGGAAAACATCATACTTACTGTGAGAAACTTTAGATGCAGTCTCTTTGTGATTAGGGACAAGACATAGATACCCACAATCACAGTTACTGTTTTACGTAGTTCTTCTTGAGGTTTGAGACAATACAAAAACAAAAGTAAAAAAATGAGGCATAAGGATTGGAAGGGAAGATTAAAACTTCTCATTTTGTCCACTGATAATGTATATCTTTATAGAAAAAAACGCAGAAATCAATAGACACACTATCAGAAATAAAAAGAGAGTTCCACAAGTTTGTAAGATTCAAGATTATTTGTTACAAAGTGAAGAACATTTATTTAAACCAGTTATAGTTATCTGTATTAGTTATCTATTGCTGCATAACAAATGACCCCAAAATGTAATGGCTTAAAATAAAAAATATTTATCTTAAAATTTCTGTGGTCAGGAATTCAAGGTTGGTTTAGGTGGGTGTTATGGAACTGAATGTTCGTGTCCCTCCCAAATTCATAACTTAAAATTCTGTGTCCCAATGTGATGGTATTAGGAGGTGGGGCTTTTTGAAAATAACTAGGATTAGATGACGTCACGAAGGTGGGGCCCTCATGAATGGGATTATTACCCTTGTAAGAGCCAGGAGAGAGCTTGCTTCCTCTCTCTTTCCGCCACGTGAGGATACAATGAGAAGTCAGCCATCTGCAATGCAGAAGCTGCAGTCTTTTTATAACTTAATCTGGGAAGTGCTATCCCAACACTTCTGCTGTATTCTATTAGTTAGAAGTGAGTCAGTAGGTCCAACCCACACTCAAGAGGAGGAAACTATGAAAGGGCATGAATACCAGGTGGTGGGGGGTCATTGGGGTCATCTTAGAGGTTGCTTACCGCAGAATCTAAAAATGCCACAGAAAATTACAACATTTATAATCACAACAAAATTACAAAGTATCAAGCAATTTATCTAAGAAAGAATGGATAAGACCATCCCAAAGAAAAATTTTAAAAGTCATAAAGAACACATGGAAAACTGTGGATAGGGCAAAAACATTGTAAAGAAAACACTTCCCCTAAATTAGTGCAATTACTGTTAATAGTCCAGTAGAACATTTTAAGACCATGATAGTTTTTCTTTTCCTAATACATATAGGAGAGATTAAATATACTCAAATAGTTACATCAATTTTGAAAAAGAAAATCAAAGAGGGAAAATTTTACCATTCTAGCTCTCAAGACATTTTAGAAAGCCATAATTGTGAAAACTGTGTGACCCTAGTACCAGAATAGAGAAATAAATCAATGAAACAGAGATAAGAACCCAGAAAAAGACCCGACTACATGTATAGACTTCATATATGATAAATATACCACTGTAATTCAGCTGGGGAAAATATAGATTGTGTTGGGAAAACTGGTTCATACATGGAGAAAAACAAAGATGAACTCTTTTATACCACAAACAAAGATGAACTCCAGAGAGGTGAAAGCCTATACATGAAATCTGTGGTGGTGTGAGATATTTTCAATGTCTAAAAGTAACAATAGATTAATATCTAGAATATCAAGTACAAGGAAATCCTGTGAATAAACACAAAGAAATAAGAAACCCAATTGAAAAATGGGCATGGTGTACAAAACAGGATATATACACGAAAGGGAAGATATTTGTATAACAAAAATATGACAAGATGTTCAACCTCACAAGAAATCAGAAAAAAAATTAATAGTATGATATGACTTTATATCCATAGCACTTGGTAAAAATTAGAAAAGTGGATAATACCAAGTAGAGGTGAGGACATAGGGTAAGATCATCATGGTGTCATGGGATTCAACCACTTAGATACTGATGTCAGACATTGACTTGTACTTTTCCCTGCAACATCTCTCCCCCATCTCCACCCCCTCTACCTTCTTTTATCCTTAGTGAAAGAAGGTAAATTACATTAAGTCTACAGATGAATCATTTGTGGGAAGATACACTGTATTTACAACAACAAGAACAGCAACGTTTTTTGAGTGCTTACTTTGATGTTGAGGACTATTTTAAGTGTATCAAATGTTTTGACTCGTTTAATTTTCATAAATTTCACAATAGTACCTATGAAATAGGTACTGTCGTGATCATGCCCATTTTTATAGATGAGAAAACTGTGGCATAGAGGAGGGAAAGTGACCTGTCCAGTTCACATAGCTAATAAATGGAAGAACTGGGATTTGAACCCAGGCAGTTTAACTCCCTAACCATCATGTGACACTTTCTTTCTATCTTTCCCATCCAGGATATGGTGTATTTTTTCCATTTATTTGAATATTTGTCATTTTCAGGAAAATTTTTATAGTTTAAAAAATATGATTCTATTCAATTGTTATTAAGAGTTATTTCAGGATACTTTAAGAGTTGTGTTTTTGGTTGTACATATGGTGGAATTCTTAAAATTATATTTTCTGATTATTAATTATAAACATCATTTTTCATGACTATGAAGAAAGCCGTATGTGAGTTCTAAAGCACGTTACCTCTGCCCATCTGTAAAAGAGAGTGAGAACATTGTGCCGTCATTCTGATTTCATCTGTCTCCCTGTTTCATGCATGGAGACTGGGATGTGGGCAGAAGTGCCTGGAGAGGGGGCAGTGCCAGCTGTTGGAGTCTGATTTCAACAGACTGCCTTGTGTGTCACACTAAGGCATTTGGGCCACTCCCAGAATCAAACTTTCTGACAGAAGGTTTTAGGCAAGGAAGTGAGAACTGAATTTGTTTTTAAAAACATCATTCTTGCAGCATTATGCAGGGTGACTTGGGCTTGGGAAAGGCTGGTGGCCGGGAAACAAGTTAGAGGATCACTGCAATATTTCAGGTGAGATAATAAAAGCCTGACCTCAGGCAATGACAGTAGGGAGGCAGCGTGCTCATGTGACAAGCATGGCTCAGGTAATATCGACAGTCCTGGGTGACTAGTTCAATGCTGGAGGAGGGGAAGAGAGTGGAGTGGAATTTGTCACCAGAAAGAGTGACCTCAGGTGAAACAGGTTGTATTGTGAACGGGGGTGGGCAGAATGGAGCAGGGAAATAAGTTTGGTGTCGGTTTGGTTCAGGTGGAGAGCCAGAATGATAGCCATAGAAATGCCAAAACATGATATAACAACTAATGAAACTTCAAAGGCAGAACCCTTTGATAAAATGGAAAATAGGGATTTATGAGAGGTTTATATGATTTATGTGGAGCTGAGCACTTGGAAATTACTGTAAATGGTATTTGAAGCCAGAGAAAATGTGAAATAAGTTTAGGTAGAGTCCCATCTTTAGTTAAAAAAAAAAAAAAATTAGGATAACCAGTTAAATTTGAACTTCAGATAAAAAACGAGTAATTTTTACTATAGTCCATGCAATGTTTAAGACATACTTATCCTAAAAACTAGTTATTATTTGAGATCCAAATTTAACTGGGTGCCATCTGACAACCATAACAGATATGGCAAACAGAAAGGCCTACAGGGACCAGGAAAGCCGTTTCACACGGTGAGGTGCGTGAGAAATACAGTGGAGGGTGTGCGGGCTGGGCAGCCTGGAACACCTGTGTCCCATCCCCAAGAGCAGCTGCTGCCCAGCTCCAGCTGGTGGGGTGTGCAGAGAGGGTCTCCAGACGGTCCAATATTCTAGTGGTTCAAAACATAATATAAAGATAATACAGGGCTTCCCTGGTGGCGCAGTGGTTGAGAATCTGCCTGCCAATGTTAGAGACACGGGTTCGAGCCCTGGTCTGGGAGGATCCCACATGCCGCGGAGCAACTGGGCCCGTGAGCCACAACTACTGAGCCTGCGCGTCTGGAGCCTGTGCTCCGCAACGAGAGAGGCCGCGATAGTGAGAGGCCCGCGCACCGCGATGAAGAGTGACCCCCGCTCGCCGCAACTGGAGAAAGTCCTCGCGCAGAAATGAAGACCCAACACAGCCAAAAATAAATTAAAAAAAAAAAAAAAGATAATATAAATTAAAAAACATATGGAATATCCCAATTTTTAAAGGGGACAGTCTGTAGAAAGAAAGAACACTGTGAGGCACAAGCAAAGCAGGTCTGTGGGCTCCGTAAGGCATATGGGCGATGGGTTTGTAACCTCTGATCTGATCTCTACAGAGTGGGCGGAGCAGGTTTGTAAGCTGTAAATTATGTTGCTTTGCTATGTCAGGGTGAATAGTATTTGGGTGTGGGGAAGGGATGGCGGCAGGGGGACGATTCCCTCCTGCCAAAGGTGAGACATAGAAGCGGCTTCTCTGGCCATGACTCCGTGCTCTCGCCCCTCAGTGCCTGAATGTGCCCCACTGGCCACTCTCCCCATGGCCGGGCAATGGCCAAAGTCCTCAGGGCGGTGCTGCGGCTACCTGCTCTCGCGGGGCCTGAGGTGAGGAACCCGCCCTACCAGCCTTTCAGGCAGCAAGGCAGCAGCAATTGGGGTTTTGAAAGCTTTCATCAGAAGATTGTGGGCGGAAACTTCCCTGGGTTTGCTCTGAGCTTCTTGAGGCTTCTCAGCTTCAGATGCAAAGCGAGTGGGTGTCTCTTTGAGAAGCAGAAAGAGGGAAAGAAAGAACGAAAGAGAGGTGTTTCCCTGGGTTCTGGAAACTCTATAAAGAGAGAGCCGGCTCCTTTCTCTCGAGCACTCAGAAGAAACAGGAGTCCCGTCCTTGACACCCGGGACTCCCCAGGACTGAGAAGGAGGAAAGCCCTTGGCTGGGGGCTGGCCCGAGGCACTTGCTGCCATGCAACGGCCCCTGAATTACCCGTACCCCCAGATTTTCTGGGTGGACAGCAGTGCCAGCTCTCCCTGGGCCCCTCCAGGGTCAGTCTTCCCCTGTCCGTCCTCTGTGCCAGGAAGGCCCGGGCAAAGGAGGCCACCGCCACTACCACCACCTCTGAAGAAGAGGAGGGACCACAACACAGGCCTGTGTCTCCTCGTGATGTTTTTCATGGTTCTGGTGGCCCTGGTTGGATTGGGGATGGGACTATTTCAGCTCTTCCATCTGCAGAAGGAACTGGCCGAACTCAGAGAGGTAAGCGGCCCCGTGAATTGCTGTGCCCTGAAGGCACGGGTGTGAGACAGCCCCGCTGTAGTGGAGGGAGGAAGGTGACAGGGACCCATGTGGACCACAGTCTTGCTTGCAAAGTACTTGGCAATCCTTTTCTCCTGTCTCAGGAATGAATCATTCTAGCCATCCTGTTCTATACGCAGAGAAATGGGGGCTCAAATGAGTGAAAGGAATTTTATCTATGTTGGGAAGGATCAGGGCCAAATTAGGACTGGTAATGAGAGTTCTTCTTTTCTCAGTTGGCTGCTACCTACCTTATACTCAGTGATTCAAGAAAGAAAAGGAACTTGGAATCTTGCTTACAAGTGAATTTGTTCAAATGGACAAACTAAAGTTCCTTGAAAATACTTAAAAATATTGGAACTATTTCAGATCACAAAACTGAGGCATGGAGAGGCACAACTTGGCCGGAGTCTGAGTTAGCAGAAGTTTTAAGGTGTTTAGATTCCCTTTCCAGTGTTTAGTTTATTTGACAATTCTGCCTCCTTTGCTTAAAGAACTTCATATTTATTATATACCTTTTCTCTTTTGGTTTCACCAGTCCACCAGCCAAAGGCATACAGAATCATCTTTGGAGAAGCAAATAGGTGAGTCCTTTCATGCGTGTACATGAGTTAGAAAGATAGTCCTTAGCGCTGAACCATGTTGGGGGCATGCCTTGAATTCCATCTCATTCTTGGGCATATGTATACTATGGAAGAGGAATCCTAAGCAATTCTGAATCTCTGGTCATTTTGGTTCTTTGAGCTGGCCTAAAATACGAAGTGAATTTAATTGTTCAAAATTAGTGTAGCTGAGTATCGCACAAAAGTCAAAATAATTTCTGCCTGAATTTGGAAAGGGCAACACACATATACAGCCCTGGACCTTTGCCCCTTAGCAGTTGGCTCCAGGCCTGTCCCCTTCCTCATGCCTCCTGGTTCCCGTGCACAGGGCTGTGGCTATAACTTCTCGGGAGAGAAGGGGAGGTAAAGGCAGAGATAGCTGCTGCTGGGAAAGATCCATGCTCTCCTATTTAATCTCTATAAGAGATTACTTGAGTCAGACCTTATTTAAAATTTTTTCATAGGATATATTTAAGCTTTTAAAAAGTGGGCAACCAATCATCCACATTAGGATGGTTCTTTTGCAGCCACTGGAAAGCTTGGAGGAAGACTTTTGCCATTATTCAAAGGGTAGTCCCACTTCACTCACAGAGGCAATCGTGAGCTACCTTTGATAATAAAGGAAAAGCCTTTGTATGAGATCCAGGACAGGAAGAAGATGAAAATGTTGAACATTGACCTTCTAAAGTTTCAGGACATAGTTTTGGAAACTGTGGACAGATAGATTTAGAATACTGCAACTCATTAAACTAAGATTCACTGAACTTTAGATTTGGTAAGAGTTGGAAGGGAGCTTAGAGAACATCTGGTCCAGTCATCTCATTTTTCAGAAGAGAAACAAAACACCAGATAGATTAGGTGATGTGCCCAAGACCGCTGCTGTGAAACTGGAGTGAGAAGGAACATAGGCTCCTAATGCCTTGTCACTTATAGTGCTTCCCAGTACATGCTCTGGTGCCTCATGACATAGGGAAACTCCTGTCTCGTTCTGATGGCCATGGAATGAGAATAAAGATGACAAGCAAGATGCCTCTGCAAAGACAATAGTTAAATCTCATCCTTAGAAATTGGGAAGAAAACAGAAGACAGCACTGGCCACCCAGTAAGGGGAGCCTATTCCAATTTCTCAGGATATGCCTGAGAAACCCAAGTCACCCTATTGCCCTAGCAGGTAGGCTCTTGTAGGAGCCATCCATAGGGTCCTCTGGTTTCTAGTTCTGGGTCTGAGTCCCTAAAGAGTTAGAAATTCCAGACGTACCCAAGCAGAGTAAAAACATTTGTTAGAAAAATAAAGCCTCTGGAGGATTTCTAAAATAAGATAGCTTTGAAAATCAGTGGAATGTGGCTGATAAAATGGGTACCTAATTACTCATCTTTCACCCACTTTCTGGAGTCATTTTAGTAATTAAAAGTCAAGTGAACAGATGAGTCAGGTCTACCTGTCCCACTAAACAAGTATCAAGTATCTTTCCTAGATCAACCCAGATGGACCAGAAATTGGTGAATTATCACATGGAAATCAAATTAGCAACTTTACTAATGAGCTAAGAGATGCAAATTTAAAAAGGGGGATACCCAGGTTTATCCAGCAAATTAGTGAAGTTTAAAAAAAAAAAAAACCCCGGATTGGCAAAAACGTGAGAGAAAAGGGTCTGCTTCAACAGTTGAGAGTCAGTGGGCATGTAAATTGCTACACCTTTTCTAAAGAGCAGTTGGGAAAAAGATATCAAAGGATTAAAACTGTTAATTTACCTTGTAATCTCATCACTAAGGCTTTATTAAGAAAATAATCAAAATGTGCCTGAAAATTTATAATAAGGATGTTCATCACTTCCTTATAAGGCTATTTATAATAAACCAGTCAGAAGAAAGTTAAATGCCTCTTAATAGGAAATTAGTTAAATACATTACGGTGTATTCAGACGAGAGCATAATACACAGCAACTAAAAGCTATATGTTAGGGCTTCCCTGGTGGTGCAGTGGTTGAGAATCTGCCTGCCAATGCAGGGGACACGGGTTCGAGCCCAGGTCTGGGAAGGTCCCACATGCCGCGGAGCAACTGGGCCCGTGAGCCACAATTACTGAGCCTGCACGTCTGGAGCCTGTGCTCCGCAACAAGAGAGGCCGCAATAGTGAGAGGCCCATGCACCGCGATGAAGAGTGGCCCCCACTTGCCACAACTAGAGAAAGCCCTCGCACAGAAACGAAGACCCAACGCAGCCAAATAAATAAATAAATAAATAAATAAATAAATAAATAAATAAAAGAAAAAAAGCTATATGTTAGAAGGACATTTAATGCCATAGAGATTGTGTATTCTATATTGTTGGATAAAAGACAAGTTATAAAGAAGTGTGTTTAGTTTAATATTGACATATGCATATTTTTATAGTCTTAGTAAACATCTAGAAGGATTTATACTCCAACAGGTTAACTGTGATTTTTCTCTGGAAGGTACTATTGTAGGTTATTTAACCTTTCTTATTTGGTTCACTTTCATTTTTCCACAGTTAACTCATTAAATCTTTTATTCATTCACAAATGTTCTTGGAGTGTTTCCTGTGCTCCAGGCTGGGTGTTGGGTAGTGGGTGATGACAGAACGAGAGACAAGCGGCTTGCCCTCATGGAGCTCTTAGCGTGCGAGAGAAGATAAACAAAAGCAAGCAAACAGACAACATACTTTTAAGTTGTACTAAGTGTGACCTAAGATTGAGTGGTCTGGAAAGTCCCCTCTAAGGAGGTGTTGTTAATGTGGATGTGTGGATGTGTGTGGGTGGGTAGGAGGCTGGGAACATCATTCCAGCACTGAGAATGGCATGTGCAAAGACCCTGGAGCAGGATACAGTCATCACCAAAATATAGGATATATTTCTACTTTATTCCAGCATTTATCCAGCAGATATTTTTATTGAGCACCTTCTATGAGAATAACACTGCGAGGGATATACAACATGTGATTCTCTGTTCCATTTCCTGTCAGTTCATGGCTGAATGCCAGATCAGCTGCACAGATGGTTTGTGGTGTAGGAATATAGAAGAGACTCAGTTTTGCCTTTCCTGTTCACTAACACCTCATTCATGGTGGGTGGTCCTGGGTGGCTACAGAGGTAATAATTGCTTACATCATATTCTCAGCTGATTGGAGCATTCTCACGCCATATAGAGTTTTACAGGCTAATCATGAGAAGCCTGATGTGGATGAGCGCCTTTCTATGAAACTTTCTTGAACGTCTTAGCTAAATTCATTAAGTGGTAGAGCTATTCCACTGAAATATCTAAAGTCAGAGAAATAGTACCTATTTTGAGAACTGTTGTCTATTTTAAATCTTTCAATTTAATTTAGCAAACATGTACTGATCACATGCCCTGGGGTAGAAACTGAGCTAATTACTCTGGTGGATTAAACATATAGTAAGGAATTTGCCATTTATTTGGGGAGTAAGATGAATTATACAGTTACCACAGAAAAAGGGGAGTCAAAACTGACAAGAGAGGTGAAGACAGAGTGCTTCTAGGTTTCAAAGGCAGGAACAATCATATTTGATTAGAAAGGCTTGGGAAGGTTTTGCAAGAAAAGAGGTATTTTAGATGGTATTTGCAGGGTTGATAGGAATTTAGGACAGAGATCTGTTTGGGAGGGCATCCCAGGCAGAAGGAACAGCATGGGCAAAGGCACAGAGGCAGGGAAGCTGGGTGGGTTCAGAACTGTTGTGCAGCTATGTCTAGTGTGGGTGAGTAAGCAAGATAAGGCTGGACAGATAGGCAGAGATCACATGGTGGGGGACACTTGTACATAATTACACATTCAGTGAGGAGCATTCAAGGTGTTTGAGATCTTAGGATAATTTATTTGGGGCAGATTGTAGAATGCTATTGGGGAAGACCTAGTGGCCTGGAGAATAGCAGTCTTCTTCAGCCTTTGTCCTGCAGAGTCCTAAGGGCAGCTGAGTCAGAGAGGAGAGAGCCTTGGATTTGAACTCAGGAGACATGTCAGTCCCACTCTGACACTGAGTAACCAGGTCTTCTTGGATAAGTCACCCAACTTTTTTTTTCAGGAAATAACTTTTTATTTTATATTGGAGTATAGTTGATTAACAACTTTGTGTTAGTTTCAGGTGTACAGCAAAGTGATTCAGTTATACGTATACAAGCCACCCAACTTTTAAGCTCATTTTGCCATCTATAAGATGGGACAGTAATCTCTACCTCAAAGAGTTGTGGCCAGTTATAAATGCAATAACTTATATGACACATCTTTATAAACTAACCTTTCTATTATTTTATTGTAACATTATAATTTATGCATGTGTCTATTTTAATTTAGTTTCTTTTTACCTCTCTGTTTCTGAAATACAGGCTGTTGTAATTCCTACAATTTGGACTTGAATGAGTTGGTTATGTTAGACTGTTGCCATTTATGCTTATAAAACCTCTTTTATTTAAATGCCCTGCTTAGAGTCCCACAAAAAGAATAGTTGTTATGTCATTTTTTACATATATCTTTCATCTCTCTATGAAACAGGTCACCCCAATCCACCCTCTGAGAAAAAGGAGCTGAGAAAGGCAGCCCATTTAACAGGTCTGTATCTGGAAGATGGGCTTGGGAAAGCCTTTGGCAGAAAGCAGAAGAGCTGGTTGGTCTCCATGACTGTGCTCTGCAGGAATTGATACTTTCCAGTGACAGTATTTGAAACCCAAGAGTAGTTACATCTTTCTAGTCAGGTCAACCTCACACACACATTGAGCCCCTACTCTGGGCAAGGCCTTGTTCTAAACTGGAGAAATGGAGCTGCTTATGACGTGATCCTTGCCCATAAGGAGCTCACTCTTTTCACTCATTTCAATGACCCTTAGGGAATTTGGGCCACAGGTCCAAGAGGTGAGAGCTGGGGAGATGGGGAATGATGAATTATTTTAGTACGTGTTTCCCTGGTTTTCTGTAGGAGCTTTACTCTTCTTTGTCCATGAGTAGAAAAAGGAGAGGGGAAGCCCAGTCCTGGCACTAATGGTCATGTAGTGGAGTGAAATGATTTGATAGCAAGGTGGTATGGGCACTCCCAGTGTAAAGTCCACAAATATCTGAAAAGTGGATAAGTATCACGGAAAGTGGTATGCTGCTGTCCCTGAAATTATTTCAGCAGAGGCTGTAAAATGATCCAATTTAGATAAACAGACATTTCTTGAGCACATGCTGTGTGCCAAGCCTGGGGGACATGGAGATGAACCACACATGGCTCCTGCCTTCAAGGAGCTTACAATCTAACAGGGAAAGACAGGTGCATAAGCAATAATTCCAGCATTCTCTGCTTAAGAATGTACATAATGCTGTGGAGATACAAATGAAAGGGGATTTTTGCCCACACTGAAGAATCCTTAGTGCGGTAAAGATTGGACTAGATGATCCCTAAGGTCCTTCCCAACTTTAGAACTTCAGAGTTCCTTGGATTTGACTTTTCACCTCATGAATGCACCTCAAACCCTAGTAGTTTTGGTACTAGTTCTGAAACTTTGTTCCAGAGAGCTAAAATCATCCCAATCATTTCTCACTGCAGTTGATTAGGGGTATATGCTATTGTCCCAGATGTGTGGATGATAAAATTGAAGACGTCAATTTGATAAAGGTGTGAAGAAATTCAGTAACAGGTCAGGCCTGATCCATCACCTGGTTCAATATGGGCTATGTCATTTGGGGTAAAAAGCATTTGCTCAAGGAACGGTCCACAATTTTGCCTTGGAAGCTTGGTTGGTTGATACATGAGCATTCCTGGCTGAAAGCTCCTCTCTGGTTTGGTTTCAGGCAAGCCCAACTCAAGATCCATCCCTCTGGAATGGGAAGACACTTATGGAATTGCCCTGGTCTCTGGGGTGAAGTATAAGAAGGGCAGCCTTGTGATCAATGAAACTGGGCTGTATTTTGTGTATTCCAAAGTGTACTTCCGGGGTCAGTCCTGCAACAACCAGCCCCTGAACCACAAGGTCTACACGAGGAACTTTAGGTACCCCCAGGACCTGGTGCTCATGGAGGGGAAGATGATGAACTACTGCACTACTGGCCAGATGTGGGCCCGCAGCAGCTACCTGGGGGCTGTGTTCAATCTCACCAATGCTGACCATTTATATGTCAATGTATCTGAGCTCTCTCTGGTCAATTTTGAGGAATCTAAGACATTTTTTGGCTTATATAAGCTCTAAGAAAAGCACTTTGGGATTCTCTCCATTATGGTTTCTTGTTATAGGCACTGAGAATGTTGTCTTGAATGAGGGTCTTCTTAAGTCCACTTGAGGTCAAGAGAGAAGACATGAACCAAGAGGATCTTGAGACCACAGGGTCCAGCAGTTCTACAGTTCCTCATCTCACCTAAGGTCCGCGAGCCAGACAGGAGGAAGACTATGAGTAACGAACATGAAACTCTGGGCTGCCATGTGAAGATGCAGAGTCAGGGAGAAGCAGCTCCCAGGGTGTTCTACACTCATCTTAAGTGGCCTAGCACATTTTGGTACACTGAAAATGACACCTTTTAACTCACCTCTTGGGGTGGGTCTACTGTCTACCTCAGGGGAGGCTGTCTTTCACGTCTATGGATGCAACATGAATGTATAAGGGATCGGAAAAGAGGACTAGGCTTACATGATAAGCTAAAGAGACTAAAAGGCCAGTGTCCCACTGGCAGCATCTTTACTTCTAAATGCATAGCCTGAGCCATCAGGTGATGCTAACAGAGAAGCAAGAGAGATCTTTTGAGGACTCAGTCCATTCCCTATACAGCATGTATATTTCCAGTGCAATTGTAGGGGTGTGTGTGTGTGTGCGTGTGTGACTAGAAGAGTTACATAAGTAGAGAAAACGTGGAGATTGGGAAGGACGTGTTAGGAAAATATGGGTTGCATTTGGTGGTAGATTTTGAATGCTTTTTGGGCAACCAACTCTAATAGTCCTCAAAACTCTTTGATTGTCAGTTATTAAAGCTGTTTTCCCATAATATAACTAATATTTATATATTTTTTGTGCATTTTTAATGAACAGAATACATGTAACAAAAACTGTATTTTAGAATACAGATAAACATTATGAGTGTCCTTTTTGGAAATCACTAAGATCTGGATTTTTTCCTTATTATTTCTTTCTTCCATGGCCTACTCATTCATTATGACTTAAGCCCACTTTAAGAAGAATTTACTAGGGTAAGAAGAGCCGTGAGGCAAATCTTTGCATCTTCGCCAGGCTCTCCTCTCCTCACTATATTCTCTTTCCCCTCCATCTCCCACTATCCAGAGTTTCCATTACCAATATTATTGCCAGTGTTAAGCGCACCCAACTTCCCATAGATCTGATGACAGTTTGTCTTTTCCTGGGGACAGAGATGTGGCATAGTGGAAAGGGCACAGACTTTGGACTAAAAAACCTGAATTTGAATCTTTGTTCCTCTACTTACTAACTATGCAATCACTGGGCAGATCACTTGACTTTTTTGGGCAAAAAGGGGCTGATACGTACTTATAGTATCTAACACATCATAGAATGTCAAACAATAGTGTCTGCCATTATTAATAAGCCACTCTATGGGAGGCACTTCATTCTCCAGAAGAAACCACTGATCTGAGGGATCCATTCAAACACCTGGTTTCTTGCCTTCTCACCTTGGTCTCACAATAACCTTTTCCTATTTTCTCCAAATGCTCATTACCATGACTTCTCCCTAGACTTTGTCATCATTAAAAATAACAACATCTCCTCTAGAATTTGATTTCAGACACCTTATTTTCACAACATCATGTCCTTTTTCCAACTCAGTTGGTCCAACATTTTCTCTCCTAAAAATATGTATATATATTTTACTGTGTTGTGACATCTACTTAATAAATGCTATCATTTTCTTATATATCCATCAGCTCCTTCTCTATCTTCACTCTTTTCTCTATCCAGCTTAGGTTCCACAATCTGTCGTTACAATCAGTATCTTGGAAAGACCCTGAATTCCAAAATACTCTGTTACCGTCCCTGTTTTCCTCTTGTAAAAATCCCATTCTCTTTATACTGGCATCCTAACAGCTGGATGTTGCTGGAGAAAAATGACACAAACTGATTGACTATTTTCATTTTATTTTTATCTATCAGCTACTTAAGTCATCCAATCAATTATTTATCAGTGAATTATTTCTGTCTTTTGATAGGTTTGACTAGGTAATTCATGCACATAGCACAAATTTTAAAAGGTACACAAAGATATAGGATGAAAATAAGTCCTCTTCTCATCCTGTCCTGTGGCTCCATCTCTGCCCACAGGGAGGATCACTGTCTCCTTCTGTAGCTTTTCTGAGATGATCTATACATAAATATGACATCACTTTACATCAGGGTTTTCCAACCTCGGTTCTATTGACGTTATGAGCTGGACAAGTCTTTGTTGTGAGGGCTGTCCTGCCCATGCATTGTCGTATGTTTAGCAGTAACCCTGCCCTCTACCGACTAGATGCCAGTACCATGCCCCTCCCCCCATGTGTGATAACCAAAAATATCACCAAATATTGCCAAATGTCCCCAGGCTGAAGGTGGGGAGGCAAAATCACTCCTGGCTGAGAACCACTGCTTTACATTAGTGATCACAGATTTGAAATAGGCATTCAACATATCCCAGCACTTTTTCTTCAGTTCCCTGGTAAGCATGTTATTTTCACTGTTTGAGACAACTACATCATGTCTTTTCCTTTTATAAACCAACCTCATCCCCTCCTCCCACCATGGAACCTCACTTTTACCACCAAAACACAAACCCACTTGTATCTGAATGATCTCTTTCTTCCATCTGATACAGTGGAGGAAGAGGACCTTCTGTGTGCACTAATTTCCTCTTCCCTACTTTACCTGTTTAAAAATTTTCTTCTTCCTTCTAAATCTTCAAACTAGCTCTATGAAATAATTTCCACCAGTATGTACATATATTCAAGTATCCCCTGTCACTGAAAGATAAACCAAACCAAACTAAACCAAAAAAACCCCCAAACCTTTCTTTAGCCTTCTTCTTCCTCCAGAAATGGCTGCATTTCTCATTTTCCCCATAGAGACAAACATCTGAGAAGGTTTTCTCCACACACATGGGCTCCAGTTTTTTGGGGTTTTTTTGTTTTTTTGTTTTTTTAATTTTTATTTATTTATTTATTTATGGCTGTGTTGGGTCTTCGTTTCTGTGCGAGGGCTTTCTCTAGTTGCGGCAAGTGGGGACCACTCTTCATCGCGGTGCGCGGGCCTCTCACTGTCGCGGCCTCTCTTGTTGCGGAGCACAGGCTCCAGACGCGCAGGCTCAGCAATTGTGGCTCACGGGCCCAGCCGCTCTGCGGCATGTGGGATCTTCCCAGACCAGGGCTCGAACCCGTGTCCCCTGCATTGGCAGGCAGACTCTCAACCACTGCGCCACCAGGGAAGCCCTGGGCTCCAGTTTTTAAGCCAGGAATCTGCCTGTTATTTATTTAACCACTTAAAAATATCTGGGTTTTTGTGGGGTTTTTTTTCTGCTAGAAAAAAAAATTCCAAAAGCAAGACCTTTTCTGCCTTGTTTACCACTGTATCCACATTACCTAACCCAGTGCCTGGCACATATTAAGTGCTCAATAAATATTTGTTGACTAAATAACTTTCATTATAAGGCAAAAGTCTTTCAATGGGTATGTTTTTCAGAGTAGTGAATCTATAGTTGTGTTGCCTCAAGGACGTGTGTGCTTGTTTATCCAGCTTTGACTAGATTATTCAATGGGAGTTTGAGGCTACAGATGAAAAAAAAAAAATAGTGAACCCTAATTCATAGAATTAGAAAACAAGAAAGATCTATTTGGTCGTTGGCATTACCAGGAGCTTTTGGGAGACTGTTGAGGAAATATTCTAGGTAATTAAAGCTGAAACTGTCGTTTAGGAGGTACACAATACATATTTGTTGAATAAATTAATGAACAAAACTAAAAGTCTGGGTTGGAATGTGTCACCTGCTCTCCTTGAAACTCTTCTGTTGATTAATCTGCTCTGTATGGTCAGGTTTCTGACCAGGTACCTCATGGAGAAAGTCAGAGAGGTAGTCACCCTTCTTTTGGCTGATGATCTGTATTCCCAACCCTCACAATGAAATTCTCCTCATCCATTTCTTCTTCATATGACTCCATCCATCCAAGTACACCAGTTCTAAAGGTCACAGGAAGTTTGCTGGACCATTTTTTTGGGTCAGTGGGCCCTCCTAGATAATGGTATTAGAGCAAAGAGGAGTAGGAATGGTGCTGGGCGTCCTGAGATGACTGATGCCATTAGCTAGTTGTGGTACTACTGGTACTTTTATCTATCTACGTCTGAGCTCTGCTAGGATGCCTTCGGGATTTTCTGAAGACAGGGTTGTAGCTTACTATGCTTTAAGCACTGGTTTCAGGGAAGAGATATTAACAGTTCCTTTAGTTATTTTTCTTTAAGCAGGAACACAAGGAATGTCAAAACCCCAAAACCTTTTGAATGTGCTCATCAAAAGTAGAGTCAATCATTGTTCCTTTATGAAATGCTAAACCCAAAGTAGACTACTTAAAAAAAAAAAGGTCACTTCTGGTTTAGTAGTTTGAGGTTTTCTTTCTTTTCAAACAACTGAAAACGCAGAAAACCATGTTTTTTTCTTAGCCCCCCCACCCCCAGAGTGGTGACTTTGTATTCTCTGATGTAGGTTTTGACTTACCACAGCTTAACAGAAAAAAAGCTTTACTGGAATCATCATTGTGAGAATGACTAATTTGAAACAACAGGTCATTGGAAGAGGTTGAACTGGGGGAAGAAGGCTGGTTCCTCAAAGCCAGACTATAAGATTTCCTTAAGGAGGTTAAGCCATAGGCATTCCCTGGTCCTTATCTAAGAAAGTGTGCTGTTAAATTACATGTTAAATAACATTTTTTCATAGGAGTTTGGTTAAGTTGTGATGTTAGTAGAGATAAATTTTTTACTTTGTGTGTGTGTGTGTGTGTGTGTGTGTGTGTGTGTGTATGTTTCTTTCCCCGGGTTTTGGATCATCCAGAGGTAGAATGAGGTGATCCTAGGAGAGCCAAATTAAAGCCAATTCCTTAGGGTCTTCAAACTCAAAAATGGACCTTATTCAGAAATAATATAACTATTGAGAGTAGCCAGGAATCTTTGGGATTCATCTAGAAGCCAACCAGCCTTGGAAATATAGACAGCTAAGTGGGTATTTTGCTCTTTACAGTTCACACAGAGGGTAGAAAAGCATCACCTCAGTGATGATTTTCTTACTTTTGCTAAAGCTTTCCCTTTGCTGGGAGACATTTATTCACCATTCTGACGGATACATCTTCAGAGGAAAGTGCAATGCACATGTCTCTCCTCTCTCATTCGGAGGCTCCTTCAACTCTACGGAGTCACCCTTTTTTCTCCTTCTCAGTAAAATGACATGAACCTCAATCGCATTCTGTTGAAAGTTGTCTTCTCTCTAAGTTTTCTGAAAATTTCAGGAAATACCTCCATTCTTTGGGCAGTCCACATGATAACGAGTTTCCTGGCTCTCACCTGGCTTCTGGCAGTGGATGTTCTCTAAGTTACTCCCATTGTGGAATACCTGTACTTCCCTCAAGGCACTACTACCACAACTTGCTGGGTGTAGACAAATTTTACTGATGGTTTGGGGGTAATGGATAGAGATGACATTACACACACAGTGTAAGTTATACCTAAAACTGAGTGTTAGACATGACTATCATCCCCCAAATTTGCCACAATTATCTCCTTAAGTGTGTCACCCAAAACCCTACTACTTGAAAGGAAGCATAAGCTCATTCATTCAAAAATGGTTTATTTAATATCTACCATATACCAGAAACTACCCTAGATACTGTGAATACAATGAAAAATAAAGCCTCATATGGAGTTATATTTTAATGGAGAGATGGTAAATAGACAACAAAAAAGAAGCAAATAAATACCTAATTAGTCATATGGTAGTAAGTGTTAATGAAGAAAATTTAAGCAAGGTAAGGTGGTAGAGAGTGGTGAAGAAGGAGGGGATTATTTGATAAGTGGTGAGGGCACACCACTTAGAGCACATCAAGTAGAGAAATTAAAATGCAAAGATGTGGTTGGTATGTTTGGTATATGGTTAGAGTGGAATGAGCTTGATAAAAACTGATTGAAAAGATAGCCAGAGGCCAGATGATGTAGGGCCTTGGAAGCTTCGGAGAGGAGTGTGGATTTTCTTCCAAGTGTCATAGAAAGTTGTTAGAGGGCTGGGAACAGAGAACAGAGAGTGATGTGACCTCATTTACAATTTAAAAGGAACACTCTAGTTGTTTATGGAGAACAGCCTCTGAGTTGGGAGATCAGTAGAAGGCTGCTTCAGCACTCCAGATGAGAGATGGCAATGGCTTGAACCAGGGTATTGAGAGTCATTTTGATGTTAGAGTTAAACGGATTTGCTGATGGATTGGATGTGTGACACGAGAGAAATGATGATTCTCTCATTTTTGGTCTGAGCAATTGGGGGGCTGGTGGTGCCATTTACTGTATTATAGTTTTGCTGCTGTCATGTAAGAGGCACAGTCTGTGACGGAGGAAGAAAACTCTTGTTTCCTGCTGCACATCCTTGGGTTTGTACCAACAAGGGCCAACTCTTCACTAATAGCCAAAGGCACAGAGACCAACCAGCCTTAGAGTTCTGCTTGAGTTCGTCTCATGGATAGAAGTTCTCTATACCAGCCTTAAGAAGGAAGGAAACTGTGTGTATTAAGATTGCCATATATAAACCTGAAACTGCCCCAGTTGCCAAAAATTACTCATCACAGATCTTGGGTTATAAGTAATCTTAGAAATAACATAAGGCATCCTCTCTTCTAAGGTAGAAGTCCTCTTTGCCATATTTCCAACAAGTGGAACCTATTTCCAACATATTCTCTATTTGAAAATGTTCAGAAGAGAGGGCTCCCTGAACTGTGAGGGAACCCATTTCTGTACTGGCCTATATTACATTGTAGATAGTTCTTTCTTAGATTTAATTGAAATCCTCTACACATTTGCCATAAGTCTTTGGTGCTTAATACGCCTATAGAATTTTATGGCTTGTCAAGCTCTCTCATGTACCTTATCTTGTTTAACTTTCACTAAACCCTGTAAGGTAGATTGTTATCCTCATTTTATACACAAAAACAACTGAAACACTGAAAAGTTGTGAGCCTTGCTTAAGGTGATGCGGTAAGAAATGGTGGATGGGACTTAACTCTAGTTGTCTAACCCTATGTCTTACGTTCTTTCCACATGGAAAGAGACTTCTTAGAACTGTATCTTATATAATGGCGCTCAAAATGAGCCTCATCCCATTAATTTTCAGTGTTTCCTTAGCTCCTTGCTTTTCAGTGTGAGTCTCACTTTGCCTATTACCAATACTCTGCATTATATTTATTGTTATATTATATATAACATATGTATATATTGATGTAATTCTATAGATAGAGGTCACAGATTTTCAGTGTTGAGACTTTCTCTTAGATTCTTCTTTTGTTTCTTCTCTCTACTGCATTCCATCTGAATTGCCCTTATTGTCCCTCTACCAGCAAATAGCATCCTGGTTTTAATAAGGTGAGAAGGAAAGAGATTGAGCTTAGGGTCAGAAAGCCTGGGTTGAGTTCAGCCTCTGTTACTCAACTAGCTATATGTGGGCCCTTAAGTAAGTGACATGAATATCTTGAGATTCAGTTGTCTCCTCTGTAAAATAAGGATGCCAATTCCTTTTCCTATGGTTTTTTGGGAATATTGTTAATGGCAAATGGAGTGAGGCTACTTTGTGACTTGGAAAATCACTCCTGACGGTAAGTCAGTGGAACTGTTATATCCCTCAGCAACTTTCTTGATAAAGTCACTGTTAAAAAAATCCTTATGTGCTTACAAAATCGATTATTCATAATCCTACTATATTTTGTATGAATCCCATCACACATAAAAATACTAATGAGGAAAAACATGTAGGTAAATCTCATTC
This sequence comes from Balaenoptera ricei, assembly GCF_028023285.1. NCBI lineage: Eukaryota > Metazoa > Chordata > Mammalia > Artiodactyla > Balaenopteridae > Balaenoptera > Balaenoptera ricei. The sequence goes on from NC_082639.1 coordinate 134,679,232, forward strand.
TGAGGTATAAAAATGAAATAATATCTTACATTTTCATAGCCTTTAAAACATTTTCTCATTGCTTTTATTGTTTTTAAAAAATATATGACGTAATACACATAAAAGCAGTTGGCATGTGTCAGATTCTCTATAAAAGTTAGTTGAATATATTGAATATAGTCTGTGCTCATTATATTCACAGCCTAGTGTGATCCATTTTGATGCCTATTTTTTAAATCCTGAAATATAATGAAATAGAGTGATGTGTAAACATTTGTAAACATTTGACTGGTGAGATACAACACTTTAAGCTCTTTGCTATCCTTCTCTATAGCTAAAACCCTCTGCTTAACTCAGGGTTGCCTCAGGAGATGTGAGCTGCTAAGGAAATCCACCTTCTCTGGCTGCTCATCACAGAAGGGATAGAACCTCTTGGTTCTTCTGTCGTAGCCCTGGCTTTCTGTGGGTGAACCACTTCAAAGACTCTGAGCTGGTAAGAAACACCCTTGACGTTATCGAACTCTGCAAGTGTCCGCACATGTAAGACACCATATGTAAGACAGAAACCTTTGCAAAGGAGACTGGAGGGTTGAGGAGGCATCAATGGTGTCTCAAAAGTGCCTCTGGGCACAGGATCTTTTAGTTTCACTTGGTTTAGCTCTCAGTTTTCTCACACACCCCACCCTAACAGCAGCACGCCTGCACTACGTCCAGTCTGTGGAAGGGAACTTGGTACACATTTTCTGGAAGGGAAGCTTCTATAAATTGTTCCTGATTGGAAGAGAAGGCAGGTGGAAGATTCAGGAAGCTACAAAGGTCTCTGACCTTAAGTAAATGAACTAAGATTCTAGACCTTCGTAACAGATTAAAGACTGTAGCTTGAAGAAACTGGGGATTCCGATAACATGCAATGCGTCTTTTTCTCCTCACCCCGTGTCTTCATTGAGAAGAGAAAACAGCCTTGGCTCAGATGGTGAGAAAGAGACACGAAGGTGTTAAACAGAACTCTAAAGTGTGAGCTGCAGGGAAGACAGCTCAAACCTCAGCATCCTTTTTGCATCATTTGGTAGGTTGTGTTCTGGCTTCTAAGAAATTCCGGAGGCTTCTGCAGGGGTCTGGGAGGGTGGCAAAGAGAAGAACACCATGCAGGGGGCTGAGGTGGTTCATACTTCCTTTAAGATGGCAAATTGGCTCTTTCTAACTTTCCAGAAGAACACGGAAAGACTGCTCTGCTCTGGGAAGGAAGCGGGAATACAGTCAGTGGCCAGGTAGCTGGAAGAACATTTGAAGAGGAGATGAATATGTTTTTTTCTGCTCTACAGCCAAGTCCACACTGTCATACCTTATGGCTCACAAGGTGGATGCCCATCTTGGGTAAGAATACCCAACTTTTTATTTAAAAAGAATGGGATGCTTGTCACAGGACTTATTCTTGCCCTAAGCCAAACCATGAAGTACATAAATAGCCATAGTACTTGTAATTTATTGACTCCTTTTTGTGAGGATTATGCAAAGCACCCGACATTTATGTTTACTAATCCCCACAACAACTCCACAAATCCATTTGGAAAGCGACCAAAAACTGATTTAGTTTCAGAGAGGTTAAGTAACTTTCCCAAAGTCACAGGGTAACAGAGCTAGGATTCAAGACCAGGCTTTTATGATCCAAGGAATCTTACCTAAAGCAAAAAGTCATGCTACCCCATTATAATACCAATACCCTTCATTCATTCAACAAACATTTATTAAGCACCTACTAGGTGCCAAGCATTGTTTAGGGGATAGAGTGGTGAACATGACAGACAAGTTCCTTGCTTCTTTTAAACTTACATCCTAATTGGGGGTGTGGGTGGTGGAGAAAATAAACAGACAAGCAAACAAATAAATATATAAATTATCAGATAAACACCATGTAGAGAATTAAAATAAGGTGATAAGGTAAAGAGAGACTAGAAAACTACATCAGAGGGAAGGCCTTTCTGAGGAGGTACCATTTAAAATAACAAGAGCCAGGAATGCAGAGATCAAGCTAAAGAGCGTTGCAAGCAGAGGCAACAACTTTTTACGGCTTGCTTATGGTATTTTGAAACCATAATGCACCTAGCAATATGCTGAGCTTTCTTAAGAGCTTAAATGCCAGTAGGTCCACTAGTCACTGTGACGACTGTCAACCTAAGTAAAGAGGTAAACTGAGGCAAGCTCAAGTTACCAGAAATCGGGTTGATTTGAGAATAGTGGAGGAATTGCTATTCAGGAAACACGTGCTGTAGCAAGTTACAGGCAAGTCTGTTGAGGGTTTGTGGTGGGCTGTATTTATGAGCAAGCAGTGCAAAGAGGGGGAAGTTCAGGCAGAGTCCAAGCAATAAGTTTTTTGGCTTGAGGATGGAGAGAGATTCTTGGCAGATGTTCATTGGTCAGGAGACAAGACTCAGTCTTCCATAAACCAGGCATTTATAGGAAATCAGTCTCTCGGTTCTTAAGTTCCATTCCTTTGAGGGCGTATATGCGAGGTTCTTCATTGCATACCCTCCAGTTCCATTTTAGATTGAAATCCTTTCACACAACCAAATATAGCCCCCAAACATTTCCAAACTTCCCTCTGTGGTGGCGCCTTCCTCCCTGCTTGTTGAAAACCACCATCAAAAGCGATGGCTCTAAAACAGGAATGGGCTTGGCATGTAGCAGGAATAGCGTGAAAGACCATAGGGCTGGAGTCTAGGGATGGCAAGAGATAATGCTAGAGAGGTTGATAGAGACTCAGATCACGTAGGGCTTTCTAAACTGCAGTGAGGGCTTTAGATTTCATTGTTAGTTCTAGTGGAAGCCACTGAAAAGCATAGTAGAAGGAGAATTGGAGAGAAGTGGAAAATTTTGATCTATTACTTTTGGTAGTAGAATTTTCAGGTCTGTTGATTGGGTGTTGGGTGCATGGAAAAGAGATGAATCAAGGATTACACCTACTATTTTCTACTCTGTTTCCTTTACAGCACCTATTGTAATGATTTCCTAGACTTTTTTTCCTTTGTGTATTTTTTCAATTAGATCCATGTCTACTTTTTTTCTGGCACTCAATAAAAGTGTGCTGAAAAAATGATTTAATAGAACAATATGAACATCTCTTCCTCCATACATACAGACCTACCTCTTTCTTTTTAATGGCTGGGTGCATAGACCATCAGCACATCTTCAGTCATTTCTCTATGAAGGAACATTTAATTTGTTCCCAAAGTTTTGCTGTTTCAAAAAAAAATGCTATAATGACTATGTTTATATACATGTTTGTGTATTTCTGCTAGTATTTCTCTAGGATAGAAAAATAGAATTGGAAGGTCTAGGTATAAGCTATATATTATGACTTTCAATGGGTATTATCAAATTGCTCCGTGAACAGTTGTACTGATTTTCACTCCTACCCACACCAGGTGAGAGTGCCTTTTCTCTATACTATAAGCCCTGTTTATATGATCATTTGTAAAAATTTTTACAACACCAGCAGGCAAAAAACGGTCTCCATAGTTTGCATTAAAATATTTTTGAAGTTGAAACTCTTTTATTTTTGGTTTTATTTACTGCCATTTGTGGTTCTTCTTCAGTGAATTACCTAATATAATTTACTCTTAAAAATTAAGCTGTTGTCTTTTTATTACTGGTTTATAGCAGCTCTTTATGTGGTATGAATGTAACTCTTTGTCAGTTACATATATTACAAAGATCTCTTCCTATTGTGTCATCTGTTTGTTAACTTTTTCCATGCAGAAATATTTAACTTTTAAAAGCAAATCTATTGTTTCCTGTATAGCTCTTGTCACACTTAGACTTCCCTCACCCTATGCTTATCGGTATATATTTCTCTATTTTCTTAGAATATAAAACTTTCATTGTGCTTTAACTCCATAATGTATTTAAAAATCTACTTTTATATAGTGTGAGATAAGTATTAAACAACTTTTTCAAAATAGATAGTGGATTACATAAGCAACACCATCTTTTAATTTCACATTTATTTGAAAGGACAGCACAATCTTAGACAAAGCTCCCTTTATGCTTGGGTTTGTTTCTGTGAAAAAAAAATAAAAAGGAAGAAAAAAGAATCAATAGGCCCAAGGTGGAACCACTTGTCCCCAGAACAGCAAACCAAGACTTAATTGCAGTTTCCACTTCTCCCAGGAGTGGAATTTCTGGAAATTTTTGGTCAGTACTAGCGAGGTAACCTTGCCTGAAACTTTCTTTTCATTTGCTAATAACCTCCTTGTACTGCTCTGTTTCTGTAAAAGCCTTCCATTTTGTACAGCTTCTTGGAGAATCCTTCTGTTTATTAGATGGTATGCTGCCCGATTCATGAGTTGTTGTATAAAGCTAATTAGAAAGCAAATTTACTCAGTTGAATTTTATTTTTTAACAGTTCTAAACTCTCTCTTCTGTTCCCTTGATCTTTTTCTCTGTTACTGGACTAGTCACTCTATTTTAATAACTGCATATTTATGACTTTTTGTGTTGGCACTTTATATATATATATATATATATATATATATACACTCTTCATATAGAGTTTATAATCAACTCCTCCAATGCCTCTCCCCCCACCCACTTCCCTGCCAAATCCTACTGGACTTTTGATTGGAATTACATAAAATTTATTATAATTTAATTTTGGGGGGAATATGACTGCTTTACACTATGAAGTGTACCCTTCTAGGAAAATATGCTGACCTCTATGGCAGGCAATTTACACATTAGTTTCATTTTATCCTCATACCAACCTATGAGGTGGATATTTATTATCTCTTTTTATAGATGAAGAAACTAAGTCTTAGGTTAATTTACTTGTCCAAGTTCATATAGGCAGAGAGTGGGTAAAATGAAAATTAAAACCTAGGTCAATAGACCAACAGGTTTCCAAAATTGGTTTTTCTTTCCACTCTAATATTTGTCTCCAGTGTCAGACCAGGAAAGAGTTGCTGAAGGCCTGAATTAGAGTAATAACAGTGGAGGAGATGATAAGAAGCCTGACTTGAGAGTTGTTTAGGACTCAGTGATTTATTGGATTTGGGGTAAATGGAGAGATAAAGCTGGGGCATATAGGGTAGTTGGATGGGTGGTAGAGACATTCACCAAGAGATACAGTACAGGAGTGGAGCCAGGGTCTCTGGGGAAAGTTATGAGTTCAGTTTTGGATACATAGCTTTTGGTGTCATTCATGAAACAAAGAACAGAGGTGACTGGAAGTCTGCATGAATTGTGGTGGAAGGATAAAAGGGCAAGGGGAGATGAAGATCCTAGTAAAGGAGTTGTTTAAATTATCCCCCAGGCCACTAGACCCCTACAATTTTTTACTGATGAGACAGGCCTCTGAATCATCATGGGATACATCTCCCACCCTCTGGAGTGCATGTATCTTACCAAGGCCTTCAAAATACTTGCCATTTCTTGCTCATCTTGGCTGATTAATATGGTGCCATCTGTAGAATACACTAATGTGTGTTCAGATGGTCCAAGTCTCTTTAGACTATATTATGGCAGAGGGAGAGAGTTAATATAGCCTTAGAGGAAAACCATAAATGCATACTATTGTCTCTTCCGTGGGAACGTGAACTGTTTCTGCTCTGTTGTCTTGATAAGATGGAAAAGAATTCATTGACCAGATCAATGGTATGTACTTTGCAGCTGAGACAGTGCTAATGTGCTCTAACAAAGATAGCATATCTGTCACGACAGCTGCACTTAGAGGTAGTACTGATGGAGTTTGTAGCAGTCCATTGTCATTCTCTAGGCTCCATATGGTTTCTTTATGAGTCAGACTCGTGAATTCAGTGGAAACATGATGAGGACTACCACCCCTGCCATTCCACCCCCTAGCACGCAAGATTGTTTTGATTTACTATCTTGGCTGAAGGGTGATGGTGGTAGAGTTTGGTCTTCCCACCATAATATGCCATGTTGTGAATGACCCTAGTTGTTGATGGTGGCTAAGAGGTGGAGGTGGAAGTAAATTTTGATTTTTGAAAGTATGTTTTTCTTGCAAGGCAGAGGATTCTGTGTCATCTTCAAGCAAGGCGGAATGTTAACCTTTAATACAGAGGAGCGGGCCACTTCTGCAGGCCCAGAAAGGTCAAGGGAATCTGATGTTTCAAGGCTTTTGAGTGCATTGACCCAAATGTCCCATTTCCCAGTCTCAAGGTACCATTCCTTTTTAACCGGCATCCTTCCTCTGGCATAGTGGACTTGCCAGAGATTTTAAACTGCTCTGGGGCTTCCCTGGTGGCGCAGTGGTTGAGAATCTGCCTGCCAATGCAGGGGACACGGGTTCGATCCCTGGTCTGGGAAGATCCCACATGCCGCGGAGCAACTGGGCCCGTGAGCCACGATTACTGAGCCTGCGCGTCTGGAGCCTGTGCTCCGCAACAAGCGAGGCCGCGATAATGAGAGGCCCGCGCACCGCGATGAGGAGTGGCCCCCGCTCGCCACAACTAGAGAAAGCCCTCGCACAGAAACGAAGACCCAACATGGCCAGAAATAAATAAATAAATAAATTTAAACTGCTCTGCAACATACTAATTAAATCTGGGACCCAATTCTCAGATTTTTCTGTCCTGCAGCTTCCGGGGTTAGAGTCTCTCTGATGTTGCCCAGGAGGTCCTCTGACTTTCTCACTCCTTAGCACTAGTGACATTTTGAGCGTAATAAATCTTTGTTGGGGATGGTGTTGTGCTGTTTACCGTTGGGTGGTTAGCAGCACTGTATCAGAGGCCAGTAGCAACCTCCACTCCCACGCTCCCAGTTGTGGTAACCAAAAATGTCTCCAGACATTGCCAAATGTTCCCTGGTGGGGGCAAAATTGACTGTAGAGAACCAGTGCATGAGATATAAGGTTTTTAGGGTGGGACAAGCAGATATTATGTGCCTCAGCTGTACTGATGTAATATGCCCTTCACCCCCACCCCCCAAAACATGCTGAATCTGATTCTGTCCAAACCTTTGAGCATGCTTACACGTGTAGTGGATAATGCAGTGCACTGCCCACATTTCCCTTCAGGACCGAGGCACTCATTTCCCAGCAGTGAGAATGTTGGCCACTGAGGGTTCACAGCTGAAGGAAACTGCCCTCAGCTGAAAGCAGCTGCCTTTTGCAAGGTTTCACACCCTCCCTGTAGGCGCCTACATACAGTGACTGGCTGATGTGATGGTACAATGTCACTGCCACAATTTAGAACAACTTTGAAGGGCCATCCTACTTCCAGAGCTTCCCATGGGATAGGTAGTGGCCTTTGTTGCAACTTCATTGCAGTTCGATTTCTCCCTTTGTCTAGTCCTGCTTCTTTCAATCCCACAAATGTGGTGTTCCTGAGAGCTAACCCTAATAAATAGATCTTCCACAGATCTCTCTCTCGGTGTCTATTCCCAGAGAACCCAACCTAAGAAAGTCGGTCTGAGGAAGCAGACTACAAAATAGGATTTTAGAGTTGGACAGCCCACCGACCAGCTGGCAATAAGGATCCCGTCGCTAGTGCTCTGATAGACTCTGGCATGTGGTGAGTAGTGCAATTGTTAAAACTTTTGCTGGGAACTGGGGTGGGATACAGGTGAAGGGAATGTGCTGGCAGGTGCAGTATCTCAAGCATTTGAGAAGTCCAAGGGATGTGAAATTATAAGAACAATGAACTCAGATGGCTGAGTGCTGTCAGTTAATTGAAAAAAGACAATAAGAAGTCTGATGATGAGAAATGTTAGTAGTGCTGAGGTTGAGAACCCCTGATCTAATGGCTTCAACTATTGATGATCTTTCCTTGAGTCAATAGCTCATTAGGATTTATAAATTTATCATTTCTTCCACATTTATTAGATGGAATTCTCTAAAAAAGAGCTTTTAATGATCATCTAGGTTTATTTGCTTTCTCTAATATTTTTCATTTTAGGATAATAGAACAACCAGCTATGGAATGAGACAGTAGGAATAATCAGAAAAATCATTATAGTTTTCACTACAGGCCTAAATTAAGTACAGATAATTTAAAAATGTAAAAATGAGAATCAATAAGATTTGATAAACAGTTACTAAGGGTCAGCAGAAGTTAGAATGACTCTTGGTTTTCTTTTTTTTTTTTTTTAAAGAATTTGTTTATTTATTTATGGCTGAGTTGGGTCTTCGTTGCTGCACGTGGGCTTTCTCTAGTTGCAGCGAGTGGGGGCTACTCTTCGTTGTGGTGTGTGGGTTTCTCATTGTGGTGGCTTCTCTTGTTGGGGAGCGTGGGCTCTAGGCACACGGGATTCAGTAGTTGTGGCACAGGGGCTCAGTAGTTGTGGCTCACGGGCTCTAGAGCACAGGCTTAGTAATTGTGGCGCATGAGTTTAGCTGCTCTGCGGCTTGTGCGATCTTCCCGGACCAGGGCTTGAACCCCTGTCCCCTGCACTGGCAGGCAGATTCTTAACCACTGTGCCACCAGGGAAGTCTGACTCTTGGTTTTCTAACTGGGTGGATGGATAATGGTGCCAGTCATTAGATAAAAGAGAACAACAAGGAGGATGAGAGATTTGGAGACACTGAGTTTGAGAAGTTTAGCAGATTAAATATCATTCAGCAAATATTCACTTCCTCTTTCTCAGCGTCTGTGAGAAAACTGCTCTTCTCTGAGCCTTTGATGGTGTGCTTGGGTGCATGGCTTGTTTTGACGGACAGAATGTGGATGAAAATGATAGCTGCCCTTTCAAAGCCTAAGCCATGAGAGGCATTGTATATTTCCACTCAGAGAAGGAGCTTCTAATGCCTGCCATGAAAATAAAAACCCCCTTCATTCTGGGTCCCAGAACAAAACACATATGGAGCAGATCTGAGCCTAACCCTCAGCTTGGAGCAGAGCTGCCTAGCCAAGCCCCTTCTAGATCAGCTGAACTGCAGTCAATCTGCAGATTCATGAGCCTGAGAATCAATGTTTCTTTACCATTGAATGTATGGTAGTTTGTTATGTGGCAATATGATGGAAACAAAAACCCTGAGGGACACACACATGAAAATACACAGTATGGATGTAGATATGCAGTTCTCAAAATGAGGAGAAGATCACAAAGCGAAAAAGAATAGAATAAAAGAAGGACCAAAGACAGAACCCTGGGAATTATTAACATACTGACAGTTTGTCATTTGGACATGCTTGGTTCTGAGTATTGAAGATATTTTGCTCTGTGATGATATTATCTAATTTAAAACATACATGAGGATATATATTACAATAAGAATTATCTGTATATGCTATCCAATCACTTAGAGCTGTAATATACACATGGACTCTGGATTACCCAGATAAGATAAAATACCAATCTGTAATTTTTTTTTTTTCTGAATAAGACACTTTCTCTCCCAGGGTAGGTCTCATATTTTGATTTTAAAGGTAAATTGCTCTTGCTGCTTTTTTTTTTTTTTTAATATTTATTTATTTATTTATCTTTGGCTGCATTGGGTCTTCGTTGCTGTGTGCAGGCCTTCTCTAGTTGTGGTGAGCGGGGGCTACTCTTCATTGCGGTGCACAGGCTTCTCATTGTGGTGGCTTCTCTTGTTGTGGAGCACGGGCTCTAGACACGCGGGCTTCAGTAGTTGTGGCACGTGGGCTCTAGAGCACAGGCTCGGTAGTTGTGGCGCATGGGCTTAGTTGCTCTGCGGCATGTGGGATCTTCCTGGACCAGGGCTCGAACCCGTGTTCCCTGCATTGGCAGGCAGATTCTTAACCACCGTGCCACCAGGGAGACCCCGCTCTTGCTTCTTTTGATTTTACATTCCAGCTTCTTTGCTTGGCTGGATTTTGCCTCTATAACAAAACATCTCTCCAGACTTCCAGGTCAGTTTCCATTAGAAACCATTCTGTATGTCAATTTTTGATATTGATTAGTCACTTTCTATTTCTCTTTCCTCAATATTCAGTTGAGAAGATTTTATTTTTTTTTTTGCTCTAGGGCACTGAAAAATCAATTTTATTCTGCAAAGGTTGGAGATTCCTGTTTTATTTTAGCGTTCTCTCTTTTCCTCTTCTCCCTCCTCCCCACTCCCTCTCCTCTCCTTTTCTTCTTCCTCTCTCTTCTCCTTGAACTCTCCTGCCTGAACTCCACCATTCTGCTCCTTTTTGTAATGACACTTTCTAATTCCTTGAGGTACTAAGAAGAGGGTTAACAGCTGTTTTTGCTCTTGTGTCCCAACTCCACAAGTATAAAGGCATGTTTTTTGCTCCTTAGTTTGTGTTTATAGTGATACAGTGTTCATCTTTTAAATGCCATGGTTCCTGTTAACTGCCAGAATCACAGTAGCATCACTGACCACAAAAATGCTTTCATTCTACTGGGGCCTGGAACCTCTGCTCTAAGTCTAGGTAGAGACAGACACAGAATTGCATGTAAACCAAACTTCATGAAATGGTTGCAGACACTCTCTCTCCCAACCAACACTTCAGAGCAACTTCCTGTTCTCATGAGGAACAAACCAGCATGAATTACTTTATGCAGAAAATATAGGAGAAAGATAGTGTCATTTCCTTTGCTGAGATTATGACTTGACACTCATCCACTTAGTTCAGACCTTTAACAGAAAGGGGGAAGTTCTGATAAATAGCTAGTTATGAGGGAAGATGATGTATTTAATTTTAGAAATACTGAATTTCAGAGTCTAGTGAGTTTTGGGGGCACAGAATCCAGTTTTGAAGTGCATGTAATTAGTTTGGCTTTGAGCACGTTGAGTTTGAGGTTCAGGGAGACTTTCCTATGGAGATGTCCAATTGACAGGACTGACACACAGGAGAGGTGTCAGGGCCAGAGTTACAGATCTGGGCATTACTTGTATGTTTGAAGCTTTGAGAGGCTATGGGGAAGCTCGTGGACTGCCAAAAGCAAGGGCTGAGATTGAGCTTGGGTTATACCCAATTTGGTGCAGGGAAGGAGGAAGTAAAACCAATGAAGAAAAAGATGAGCACATATGGTAGGGAAACTGTGACAATATAGCCTTGTGCATGCCAAGGCAGATAGAATTCTGAGAAGGCAGGTGTGGTTGTGTAACTGGGCAAGGACTTGTGTGTCTGTGGTGCAGAAAGCCAAACTCTGATAGCAGGTATCTGCAGCAAAGTCAGGGTTTATTTGTGGGGTGCCAAGCAAGGGAGTGGAAGACAAGTCTCAGATCCATTCCATCTTGGTCTTTGAGTTAGGGATGTTTTAAAGGGGAAAAACAAAGAAACTGGGATCAATCATCCTCTTGTGACATTTCTGTGACATTTCTTGATCATAGTTTCAGGAGTCAGGATGTCTCCGGTTTATGATTCTCTGGCCAGGCAGTCCATGGCTCAGGGGTCTGTGAGCTCACCTTGTCCTGGAGAAGCAACTTGAGTTTGTACGTTAATGATGAAATCTACAGCAGCAACTTTAGTACGTTAACAATGTTAGGGACAACAGCAATCTTAGTCCTCTGACTCTGGTTGATTAGTGTTCAGTTAGCACAGGATTGAGGTCAGAGTGTATAAGAAAGGGAATAAAGTTTTGGAGGGAAAGATTAATCATAAACTCAGTAAGGGAATTCGGGTTTAGGGGGAGTTGGTTTCAGTTTTGAGACTCTACCACCATAAAGAGACCGGGAGCACAAAGGCTGAGCAAAAGCCATCTGATTTGGTGACGAAGAGCCACTGGGGACATTTGAGGAGATAGTTTCAGTGGAGTGGTGTGGACTGGAATGAAGTGCCTGTGATTAGGGAGGGATTCATTGGTGAGGAAATGGAAGAGGGGAAGACAGACAACCTTTCAAAAGATGTTGGCAGGAAACAAAGAAGAAAAAGAACTCCAGGATTAAAGTCAGAGTTACTAACCCTGGTGGAACAAACTCCAGGGCTCCTCATTGCTCTGGCCCTGGGATGCTTTGGATTTTACGATATTTGTGATATTTATCACCTTTTAAAAAATGTGCAATTTGTTACGATTTCTCTTCTCATTCTAAAGAAATGCTCACTTTTGGACCTAATTTTATATTTGTCATTTTGTATATTATATAAGCTTCTGGTTGCGCGAACTTGGATCTTCTCCAGCAAGGATCAAAGTTCATGTAACAGATTCAACAATAAGAGAATTTCTTCTCTCCCATCTTCTTGGACCCAAGAACAGTTTTGGTAGAGGTGAAATCTTCCAGTGAACGTGCTAGCATGGTGGTCATGACCAAGCAGATGCAGCAGTTAACTTATCCTGATTCTTGAAATCTTACTTAATTTTGGCTCCTCTCAGTGCTGGCCTATTTTTCTTTCCCTTTAACCGCCCATGAACACAAACTGGTTGATCAGATTAGCTGCTATTACTTTGGAAGGTGCCTTAGTAGGTGGGATTGGATGACCCTTGAGTTCTTTGTCAACTTGAGGTTCTACATTTGTTTCAAAGAGCAGGACTTCAAGGGTAAGGGAGGCAGAGCTGGAAGATCCAATTAGTATTTGTGACCAGGTAGGGGAAGGGGTGGCAGGGAGGGAATGGTGCGAGGGAGGACGTGAGCAGCTCTGAGGCAGGATAGGGGGCCAGCATAGGACGTTTTGTCCAGGTGAGGAGTCTGGAGTGGGCGTGGCTGGGTTTTCTGGGGTTGGCCAGGGACACAGGCCCAGACTGACAGGACAAGGGAAGAGTTGAAGCTATGTCTGGGAGGAGACACAGGAGAGAAAGCAGTGCAGAGAGGTGAGGGTGATGTCAGGGATGAGTGTGGCCGCCTCAGAGATACCTCCAAAGCACCCCGCTCACAGGAAGTGCTCGTTTGATCACTGATTCATTGCGCGGCCTGCTCTTCCTGTGCTTCAGTTTCCCCTTCTGTAAGATGAGAAGAACCACAAAGGGCCATGGGGAGGAAAAACTAAAAAAAATAGACCCAGACACTGGTGGTGGATATGTTCTTCTATGGTTTCTATGGCAATAATTCTTGTCTGAATTAAAAAAAAAACTGCAAGGTGAGGAAAATACACATCCACGTATTAGTAAAATGCATTTCAAATTGAGATTTTCCTCTTGCAGGGGATTGTCACTAAAAGAGGTAATTCTCCTCAAGAAAACCCCCAGTCTAGGGGTCTCTGGTTTGTCATTAAAATGCAGAAGCTGAATTTGGCACACATTTTTTTGCAGTAAAGAAAGAAATGGCAGACAAATGTTAGCTCTTTTATTCACAGTAACATTTATCGCTTACCGACCATGTGCCAGCGTGCTGACATTATAATAGGTAGTAAGACTGCAAAACTGGAAAGCGTAGATTTAGCCTTAAGTAAATATAGAAAGGAATGCAGCTAATTACAACCACATGAGATAGAGGCTCTATTCCACAGGTGTGTGCCAGGTGCTCTGAGAGATGAGACGAAGGAACCAGGGGTGCAGGGGACAGAGGTCAGCACAAGTTCCAGAAAGGAGCTGAAGTGTGAGCTGGTCCCTGGACATGTTCAATGACGAGGGGCTCAGGAGCAAAAGGCAGGGTGGGAGGACATGAGAGGAGGAGTCTTTGGCATTAAGTCTCAAGTCAGACTATTAGAATGACAGTTCCTTAGAAGCTGACCCCATGTTTGATTCATCTTCATATGTCCCAGGGACTTTTCCCAGACCTTTGCCCCCAGTGGCACCCCAATATACATTTATGTTTATTTAATTCACTCCTTTGTCTGAAAGGATTCAGTAGCTTTCCACTGATGATGAATAAATTCCAACCCCCTCTTCTGGACTCTGAAGCCCTGTATGATCTGTACCTATCTTGAACTGCTCTTCCCTTCCCCGGCTTGACTCTATGACTCATAATGTGACTGGCTATTTCTTATCCTCCAGGTTTCCATGTAAACCCTCTTTCCCCAGAGAGGTCTCGTTTAATCAGCTAATCTAAGTAGGCTCCTTGTACTCCATCCTGATTGTCTCTATTACTGTATCTTATTCCTAAAATATTTATCGAATAAATGTTGATCAGAATAACAAAATAATAATAATAATGAAAGCTAAAATTTATTGAGTGCTTGTTATATGCTTAGCATTATGCTTCTTTCTTTTTTCTTTTCTTTACCTTTTTTTTTTGTGGTGAGAACACTTTAGATCTACTCGTTCCAAGTATACAATACATTATTAAGTATAGTTACCATGCTGTACATTAGACCTCTAGAAATTATTCATCTTATAACTGAAAGTTTGTATGTATGTTGCATGCTTACTTCGTTATGTGCATTACCTTATGGAGTCCTCATAATAAATGTAGAAGGTAAGTTATTATTTCTAATTTATAGAAGAGGAAACTGAAACTTAAGAGAAGCTAAGCAAATTGGCCCAGGAAACACAACTAATGACAGAGTGACAGCTTAGAGATCAGGGTGTCTGGCTTCAGAACCTCTACTCAAACATATTTACTTAAGACTTTTAAATACTGCCTCTTGAACGTGTCTGAAAGCTCAAAGTGTTAGCAAATGATTTTCATGTATTTATTTCAGATCAGCTTTGTGTGCTGTGGATTTTTAAATAATCCAGGACATTAATCTAGAATCTTCTACTACAATTCCTACTATCATCCATGGCATCAAGTGATAGTCCTTGTTTATTAGCAAAAGGGAAAATGAACTGAATTCTCTCCTTTCTCTGCCTCAAATTTCCCTTGGCCACAATTCACGTGATACCAATGGGCTCGTAGTCAGTGGAGAGCTCCAAGGCAGTGCATCTCAAACATTTCTGTGCATAAGAATTACCTGGGGCTCTTATTCAAATGCAGTTTCTGATTCATAGGCCTGGGATAGGGTCTGTGAGTCTGCATTTCTAACAAGCTCCCAGGTGAGCCGATGCTGCTAGGTGGGGACCACACTATGAGCCGCGTGTTCTAAGGGGTGAATGTAACGTAGAATACCTAGGTTTTTCTTCTCTCCCCAAAAAGGGAAATAAGTTCTATAACTGGCATCTGGGCACAGACCTTGGTATGGATATGTAATTACACTAGAATCTAATATCCAGGAGATTAGGGTCCTTTCCTGCCCTTCTCACCAACATGTTTCCAGTTCCTGGCACAGAGTTGAGCTCAATGATTATCGAAGGAAGAGAATTGGTCCTTGCTTGGGAGAGTAGGTAAGAATTCATAGTCTCAGTCTTCCATTCCTTCCCAGTTCTGGGGTAAGTGAGTGGAATCCATATTCCAGGAAAGTGAAAATTCTTTCCTGTATAGTTACCCACATGAAGAGAGTGATAGGCAACCTATGTGGGAGAAGGAAAGGGAAAATGAAATCCTAAGACTTGAACTTCTACTTTGATTAACAGTCAAGTCTCTTTTGGGTTTGACTTTTCTCATTTAGGGCCATATGCAGCAGACAGTTCTTTACTGTTCTGGAATGGAGGGGGTTCCTGAACACATTCATCCATTCATTCAGCATATTTGTGGAAGCATCATTCCAGGGACTTGAGATACATTGGTGAACAAACAAAGAAGACCTCTATCCTCATAGAGCTTTTATTGCAGCTGGTGGAGACAAATAGTAAATTAAATAAATAAGTATATTATATGCTACAAGTTTATAAGGGCTCAGGAAAAAGGAGATGTAGAATGAGGTAGGGGAAATATGGGACTATGAGGTGGAAGCAGGTTATAATATTAAATAGGGTGGTCAGAGCAAGTCTCATTGAAAAAGTGACATTTGGGGAGAGACTTGACAGGAGTAAGGGAGTAAACCAGGCAGATTTGGGGGGCATGCATGTTGCCAGACAGAGGCGACAGCTGGTGTAAAGGACCTGAGGCAGTAGAGTGGCTGGAATACACCAGGGACCACAAGGAGGTCAGTGTGTCTAGAGTGAAATAAAGGATGAGGAAAGAAAGTCATAGGAAGTGAGGTCAGATAGGTAAGGGAGTAGGTGAAGAACTATTCAGGTAGGTCCTTGTGGACTCTGTAAGCACTTTGGCTTATGCTCTGAGTGAAATAGGGGCCATTGTAGACTTTTGATCATAGGGTGATATGATCTGATTTGTGTTTTAAAAGTATCTCTCTGTCTTCAGTGTTGTGAATAGGCTGTGAATGGGCAAGGGCAAAAGCAGAGAGACCAGTCAAGAACTATGGCAATAATCCAAGTGACCAGGACCAGGGTGTTAGGGATACACTTGGTGAGAAGTAGTCAGATCTTGGACATATTTTGAAGGTAGAGGTGACAGGATTCCCAGACTGGTAGGATGTGGGTTGTGAGAGAAAGAGGGGGGTCAAAAAATGCTTCCAAGGTTTTTGACCTGAACAACTGAAGGGATCAAGTAACAATTAACTAAGGTGGAAACATCTGAGGGGAAGGATCAGGGGTTCAGGTTTGAGAGGTGATGCAGAGTTCTGTTTCTGTTGAATTCCAAGTGAAAATATGAAGTAGGCAGTTGTGGATGTGTGATTCTAGAGTTCAGGAGAGAGGTCTGTGCTGGATATAGAAATCTGAGAGGCCTGGCATTTAGGAGGTATTTAAAGTTATGACACTGGATGAGTGACTGTTGATAGAGAAGGACAGAGGACCAAGGACTCAATCTTGGGACAGATACTCCAGCATTAAGAGGCTGGGAAGGAGAGAAGGAACCAGTAAAGGAGATGGAGAAGGAGTGACCCATGATGTAGGAGGAAAACAGAATGTGGGATCCTAGAAACCAGGTGAGGAAAATGTATCAAGGAGTAGGGAATGACCTAGTAGGTCAAATGCTTCGGATAGGTCAAATATGATGAGAACTGTGAATTGCTGAGAACTGATCAAGGGAGCCAGCAAAGTGGCGGTCACTGGGGACCTTGATGAGAGCAGATTTGGGGAGCTATGAGGACTAATGTCTAATTGGAATGAGTTTAAGAAAGAAAAAGAGAAGAAAAATTAGAGATAGTATACAGAGACTTGCTTGAGGACTTTTGTAGTAAAGTATAGCATGTTATCGAAAGACACTGTCATGTGAGAAAATTTGAGAGAGAAGTAGAAAAGAAATCAATGCCATAAGGCAAGATGAAGAGTAAAGAGGAATACGAAATTGATGAAATTTATTTATTGGCAGAAAAATAATAGGTAGCCAAGGTGATATTTGCATCATTTTACTGAGCTTTCAGTGTGTAATTCCAAACACCAAAACAAAATTTCCTACCCAAACCTCTGCACACCTCCAAGGAGTGTTAAAGCACCTTTAAATGTTTACACTTGATCAAAAATGACAAAAATGGTATTGGATGGAAGTCATTTCTTTTCCTGTAAATGGAGTAACTATATGACAGGACACAGCCAACCTAAGACAGCTGTTTCTGACTGAGGGAAGTGAGCTCCTCAGCCCCTTTCTTTAAACTGTCTTGGTTATTCAGGACCTTGTTCTTCTCCACATTTACTTGGAACTGATGGTCAACTAGTCACTTTTACAAATATGGGATCCTGACTGGCTTGAATCACAGCTTTCTTTATACCTGCATTCTAGAGTGTTTGTTCTTTGTAATGGAGTACAAGGATAGAAAAGGACTCAATTCACTCAACAATTTAGAATGGAGACATGGATTGGTAAAGGGGGAGGCTTAAGATTATCTTCTGGTTGTCACTGTGACCTTGGGAAAATCACCTCATTTTACATTTTATTTGTAAAATGAGATGACTGGATTTGATAATCTCTAAAGATCCTCCTCATAGTAACATTTCCTTCTAAATATTACCCAAACACCCTTATTAGAACAATAGCACTGTGCTAGGTGCTGCCTTTCAATTCTTAAGTAGTTTACAGCCAAGTTGGTAGGACAGAATTTACATATAAAAAGTTAGATGACCGCAAAAGGGTTGGAACCAAGGCAGTCCCAGGCTTGCTAAGGGCCATGTAAAAGTAGAAATTTTAGATCAGCCCTGCTCTGAATTACAGGAAGGGGAAATCATAACGGGATGAGGTGGTAAAAGCCATTTCCAGAGAAGGTATAAGTCAAGAGCTGTACCCATATCCCTTAAAAGATGGACAGGAGTGGACCTGGCAGAGAGACATGGCCAAAGGCAAGGGACAGTAATGGTCTTGGTGTGTGCAAGGACCAATAATCCATCCCTCTCTCACTATGGCTGAGCCAATATTTCACAGTTAGGGAAAGGTTAGGACACAGGTTAACAGGTGAGGCTGACAGATCCTTTTAAGATCTCATATTAGTCAGTAGTTGTGATATTTCCCCTCATTGAATCCTTAACTGAGTCACAAAAGAAACTGAGTTTAAGACAGTGCTCCTTGGTCCTGGGCCGTGTCTTACAGCCTGCCTTGCATGCAGAGGGAAGGGGTTTTTGTAGGTCAGTCAAATGTATAAATGCCCCTATTAATTAAGGTAGCCATGGCGTAACCAATATATGCACCTTCTCTCCACTTCTGTAACTTTGATAACTCGTATAAGGAGAAGGGAGTTTGCTGGCTCACCCAGCTCAGAGCCAGCCAGGTGATTCACAGGCAAAGCTCTTGTGCCCTGGGAGAGTCTGAGGAACAAGCATGGGGGTGTGTAGGTGCTGAAGGAAAGGAACATGGGCACAGTGTCCAGAATAAAAATGCAAAGAGAGGACCTTGGCTTTGCCCCTTTCCACTGCCACTTTCCCAGCCTGGACGGCACTCTTTGTGATCTCTTCATGCCCCTTACCCTGGCCCCTTCCAAGTCCACTTTCAGTTACCCTTCAGGACTTCACTTCAGGAAACTAGCCTCTGCTTCTCTAACGTAGCATGAGCAGATTGTCAAAACCAACCCTCTAGTTCCTGACCGCTCCTTCTCCTGCTAGCTTACCTGTCTGAGCTCTCATTCTGACTGACCAAATGCACTTTTCCTTCCAGAGCAAAGGAAAAGTGCTTTGGTGTGAGCCCCCTCCTGTGAAAATGCATTTCCTGGCAGTGTGCTGTGGTCTCGTCAGAAGATAGGTTTTGGTTGAGGTTTCAAAAATTTTTGTAACGAACAAGGGCTGTAAGTAGATAGGCTTAGATCAGAGTTGGTTCTGGTAACTTCTGCCAACTCCTAAATAGACATTTAGGGGGATGGATGATTCATCTTGACCGCTCTGGTGCTGTTTTACCATAATTGCAAGAGATTAAACAGAAAGAGGAAAATAGTGAGTATTATTGGAGAAATCAAACAGTCAGACAACCTTCTCTGTCTTATAATGCTATGGTTATAGCTACTGGACAAAAGAGAGTATTTTTTAATGAATCATTTTTTAAAATTGAGAATAGTTGATTTACAATATTGTATTAGTTTCATGTGTACAGCAAAGTGATTTGGATATGTATATGTATACATATATATGTGTGTATATACATACACACACACATATGTATACATATGGATATATTCTTTTTCAGATTCTTTTCCATTATAGGTTATTACAAGATATTGAATGTAGTTCCCTGGGCTATACAGTAAGTCCTTTTTGTTTATCTATTTTATATGTAGTAGTGTGAACAGAGGTTTTTATGTTTGTTTGCTTTTCATTTGATAGATTTCTCCTCCCACGAAGACAACTACCATTGTGTGCCCCTCATCTACTTCAAAAGAATAAAAAAGGACAAAAGAAAAACCAAAACCCAGAACCTCCTTCCCTCCCCTACCAACATCACATTAAAAACCCAATTAGATTCCAAGTAACATACGCCATAAATAAGGACACTGCTTTCAGATGGCTAGATTAGAGGAATTTTGTAACACTTTAACATGGTTGATGGTTGTTTTCAATTTTTTCCTTCTCAAGGAAAACATAATTCAGGTCATTTGCGTGTCCCTGTGCCTTGTGTATAGTGATCAATAGTTATTAAATATATACAGCAGCTAATATAAATGACAGGTTTTCCCCAGCTGAGAGTATAGACATGTTTTTTGTTTGTTTTGTTTTGTTTTATGCATGAAGATGCTTTGAATGGTTGTATAAGATAATACTTCTGGAAACACACAGGAAAAAAAATCTAAGTGTTGATTTGCGAATAAAATTAATGATTTGTCTTGATAATTTTATTTTTAATAAATCCCGGTAAACTGACCTGCTATTAAAACACAAAGTCTGTTAAAACTAGATGAGGTTTAATCTATACTTCCTTTTCTCAGCCAGAATAGATGTGGCAACTCTAGTTACTAGAAACTGAACATTTATCTTTGAAATAGTAATTTTTATGCTTTCATTTCTTTAGAGAAACTAATTATAGAAATTGGGTGTAAATCTTTTAATCTTAGAAATCATTTTTTTGAAAAACTATGTATAATTATGTGAGTAATGAAAATCTAGCATGGTCAAATATTACAATTTTGCTTCTTTTATTTGATAAACAAACTTTCTTTTTAAATTTGGGAAATTTTTTTTTCTAGAAACTGAATTTCTTTGGTGCAATGGACATGTTCTTTAATTGTGCCAGTGAACACTCCCAAGAGAAAATGTGAAGTATTCACATCATTTTCTGTGTCTGCTCTGTCTTCCTGTGTGGACCTGAACAGTGGGACCAATGAAAGGTAACATGCTGAGATGGCCTGTGATGCCCTCTGGAACAGAATAAACAATGATTGGCAAGATGATGTGACTTTCATGGAGGGAGATAACCTGTATTGAACATGAGAAGCTCAGGCAGTGGGATAGAGTCCTTTTTAGGTTCATTTTTAATTTTTGACCTCATTGAAGATCACTTGCAGTCATCTCAGCAGTGCAGAGTCCCTGTACTATGGTCATTTCCATGATCTTCAGGAAAGAGGTCGTGCAGCACGCTACGGGTCCCCACACCCAGCTGAGTTGCTGCGTCAGCTGGAAATGCACAAGGGTCAGGTGGGTGTGTTGATCTTGGGGATCAGTTCTGTGTCTAACTAACCCAAGTACCCAGATTCACGGTTGTAATTTAGGTCCCCAGATTTCTGAGCCCCCTTAATCTTTGATCAACGTAGTTTTCTACACAGAGAGTAAACTTTACTGTCTCTCATGCACCTCTAACTGAGCTTATGGTCCTCCTCCCCCTGCTTGTCACCTGCTCTACTTTCCCTGTCCTGAGTTTCAGTAAATGGTCTTGCCCTCTCCCTTCTTGCCCAGGCCAGAGATCTTGGGGTCATTTCTGATGACTACTTCTCCATCACCCCTACATCCAACCCATTATCAAGTCCACCATTACTATGCTTTCCATCCCTTTAGATACTTTCCCCTCCTGGTCCTTTTTCCCCTGCTCTTCTGCTGCACTCTTTTATTTATTTCTTTCTTTACTTACTTACTTAATTCTGACTGAGTTGGGTCTTCGTCGCTGCACGCGGGCTTCCTCTAGTTGAGGCAAGCGGGGGCTACTCTTCGTTGCGGTGCGTGGGCTTCTCATTGCGGTGGCTTCTCTTGTTGCGGAGCATGGGCTCTAGGCGTGCAGGCTTCAGTAGTTGTGGCACACGGGCTCAGTAGCTGTGGCTCATGGGCTCTAGAGCGCAGGCTCAGTAGTTGTGGTGCATGGGCTAAGTTGCTCCGTGGCATGTGGGATCTTCCCCGACCAGGGCTCGAACCCGTGTCCCCTGCATTGGCAGGTGGATTCTTAACCACTGCGCCACCAGGGAAGTCCTTCTGTTGCACTCTTGAACTCCAGCAAGCCATTCATCACCCTGCTATTGAAACATTCTATTAAAATCACACACCTGGTTGTGCCACTCAACTCCTTTACTATGGCTTTTCACTGACTTAGAGTTTAGCTTCAAATTCTTAACACGGCTTACCTACTGCTCTGGTCTTCAGCTCCCTGTGTAGCTACACTGACTATTACCCTCCAGCCCCAGGTGAATCTCCCAGGCTCTCTGCTCCAAGCAGTACCTGATGGTTATCAATTCCTTAAATATGACAGATGACAGATAGTTTCTCACTGCCTCCAGGCCTCCCTTTACCTGGAAATTATCAACCATTACTCCCTCCCCCTCAGTTTCACACACGTACACTCTCAGCTTAAATAACTCCCATTTGCTATTTAGGGCTCAGCTTAAACATCACTTTCTTCAGGAAGGCCTTCTCTGATTCCTCAGACTGTTAGGCCCCCCAGTTATTAACTCCTCTAGTCCCCAGTATTTGCACATTAGAACTTTCTGAATTGTGTTTGTGTATTTAGACTGTGTCTTCTCCACTGGACTGTATACTCCATAAGGGGGAGTTCCTTTTCTTTTCACTGCTGTGGACCCAGTGCCTGGGGTTGTGCCTGACACATAGGAGGAACCAAAACAACATCTTCTGCTTAATGCTGACACCCTGTATCTGGATGGTTTGCCAGCAAGTAGCAGCATTCCCAGACTCAAATGTCTCTTTAAAATATGGTTTGTAATTGTTTCACATATTAGAAAGTTCAGAGTCAGGGCAGACTTCAGACTTTTTTTGATTTAGCAGCCCAAATGGGTCGTAAGTGACCTCTCCACTCTGCTTCCTATCTTGTGGGGCTTCTTCTTGGGTCACTTGCCGTGTGTGGTTGTCAGATACTTCCCAGAGTCTGCCTCGCTGCTCAGCCAGGCTGAGAAGGAAGTGACCACAATCATGGACACTTTACAGGGAACCCAGGCTTAGGACCTCCAGAGCAGAAATAGCCCCAAACGTTGACCATGGAGCTCCCTGCCTCCTGTGCTGCTAATTCAGCTATGGTTTCAAAGACCCCCCCAAGATTCCATAAAAACTAGCACTTAGGTGTTGTCCTTTATCTTTTAAATAAAGTGTTGACCATCACTTTCTCAGTTCAGTGAGGACTTCTCAGTCCTCCTTTAAAAAACCCCCCCAAAACAAAAAAACCCAAGCTAATAGATACAGAGAACAGATTTGTGGTTGCCAGAGGGGGCGGGGTGGGGGGATAGGGAATGGATGAAATAGATGAAGGGGGTCACAAAGTTCAAAATTCCCTGTTATAAAATAAATAATTCATGGAGATCATTTCACAATACATACAAGTATCAAATCATTGTGTTGTATACCTGAAACCAATATAATATTGTATGTCAATTATACCTCAATAAAAATAATTAAATTTTTTAAAGTGAAAGAAAATGAGTGTGACAGCAAAATCTCCCCTCAGGCTGCTCCCATTCTTCCCAAGGATTCAAATTCAAGCACTTTTGAGAAACTCCTCTTTTCAAGGAGAGCTATTAATGAACTGCTCGTTTATAAACAGGCCCCCTACACGTTGGAAAAGGAGAGACGGAGGAAAGAGGCAGACCACTCCAGGTTGGTAGGCGGTAGGTTTAATTTAATAAGCAAGGGAACTTGCAAGGCTTGTCTTGGACGGCCGCAACTGAGTAGCTCTCTCGCCTCCCTGCCAGGTGCTATAAAAGTTGTTATAAAGCAGAAACTAACACACCATTGTAAAGCAATTATACTCCAATAAAGATGTTAAAAAAAAAAAGTTTATGAGGCTTAATGAGGTGCAGTCACGTATTCAATCCAGATGGTCTCAATAACACCTTACCCTTTCAGGGCTGCGTCCTTGAAAACTGTTCCAGCTGTGGGAACTGTGGGCGGATATAGGCTTCAGGGGCAGGGGAGGGGGTGAGAAGCCTTGGATTGCCCGGATCTACCTCCCAGATCAGCCGATGGTTAAGTCCCCTCCGTGACCTCCGTCACTGGCCTGCTTCACCTTTCCTGAAAGAGGTACGGAGGCTTCCTGAATGTTTGGCTGCTCTAGACACTTAAAATACTATGGTGTGTTCGTTTTAGAATCATACGGAGATGCTTAGGTTCTAAATCGAAACAAGCAGTACTTAACATTTATTTTCTCCGTTAGGTAAATTCAAAATACTTTGAATTTAAGTATACTGAGTTTAAACATCATATTTTAAGTAAGAAGAGACTTAATGCTCTTCCAAGAGTCTGTTGGAACCAATAGCTAACGTACAGATCCTTTACTTCGGCAAAACATTTAAATTAAAAAAGAGTTGTATATGAGGTGAGAAAGGGGGGTGGGGAGATCTCAATAGTAAATCAGCAATTGGCTTTAGGGATAAAAGAGTGGCAAGTACTGTGTCTAGGACTTAATTCTCATTGAATGACTTACTCTCAGACAGTAACAGGCGAGTAAATGAAGATCCTTGGTTGGTGGCTTATCGGAAAAAAAAAAGTATTCCTGGCCAGAGATATGGGAATCAGGTTTCGAATATATCTATAATTAGAGCTTATTCTCTCTGACTTGTCAATTTTTAAATTTTCCTGCGTGTAACTCGATTAGACCGCATCTTCTTTTTTACCTGTGTTTATTTTGTTGTTTTTAAAACAATTCAGCGCTTTAAAGATATTGGGGAAATTTGTTTCTTCTCAAGTAAAACTTTTCTCTCCGAGTGGGAGGAAGAGGCGGGGGTCACCATGGGTATTCCCTGCTCTACTGATTTCTGAGTGAGAAGACACCTGCTTCAGCTGACAGGCTGAAAACAAAGTAAACCGCTGGAGCTTTTTCTTTTGATCGCTCCCATTATGAAGTATTTCCCCACCTCGTTTGCTGAGCATTGATTTCCACTGCAGATAGAAGGTATCTGAGTGTGTCACTCCTTCCCTCTATTTGTCAACTTTTACTTTTTGTTTAATCAGGCAACCCCATGGGGGTGGAATCTTATTCATTGTTCCAAGTAGCGCATAATCAGATAACTTGAGAATGTTTGGAGAGTCCTTGGTGAATAAAGTAACTGTGTCTCCGGGGCTCCTTGGCTGCAGATCTGATGGGTATTTTTCATGTTAGTTTTGCAGGTTGAGCTGTCTCCTCTTTACCAGGTTGAAGGTCGAGGTGCGGGGGAGAAGAGATAAGAAAATTGCTTTTTTATTTTCTGCTAACCTAGCCTTTAAAAGATAGCTGCGGAATGCCTGAGAGGGTGATCTGGCTTTGAAGTCTGTGCCTCTCCCCACATGCATACTCATTGATTCTGAGACTCATTGATTCAGCAGGTGGGACTGGCTGATAGGGGTAACTTCTTTGTTTATGGTTGCTCTTTGTATCCCCCTCCTGAAGCTTCAACCTCAACAGCTGGGGCTGCATTTTCCCAATAGATAAGCTTCATTCTGTAGTCAAGAGTATTTGAGTACTTTTCCCTTCAGGTTGAAGGATAAAATGAAAGGATAAAAAAAAGGCAAACCCGTTTCATTTAGTAGAGAACTATCCTTCTTTTACACTTGACACTCAAGCCTTGAAAATTGATATGATAGAGTAAAATTGCTCTATATTATATAATTGAACAAAATTCATTCTGAAAGAGGTTAATAGCTTTTAAGAGAGAAATTGGTCTACATAGTTCATGTTCTCGATTTTCACCCTAGCAATCAGAGTGATATTTTAAAAACATAAATTAGATCACACCATTCACCTGTATTAAATCCTTCAATAACTTTCCAGTGCTCTAAAGTTAAAAATCCACTCTTGCCCATGGCCTTCCTGACCGGTATCTTCTGGCCCCTGCTTACCTCCCCATGCTAGCTCCCCCAGCATCCACTATGTTTCAGCCAAACTGGCCCCTCCATTTCCTGGAACCACCACCCTCTCTTACCTCAGGGCCCTTGCACACACCATTTCTTCTACTTGAAATGCTTCTCTTGTGGGCTCTTTACACGGCTGTTTCTTTTCACCCTTTGGCTCTTAGGCTATCTTCTCTTCCACAGCCACACTAATGAGGTCCTTCTATTATTTACTATTACTGCATCCTGTTCCTGTACTTATCAATTTGCTTATTTGCTCGTGCATTGTCAGTCTCTCCCTATTGTACCACAAGGGCTATGCCTATTCTTTTTTCTTCTTTCTTTTTTTTTGAGATGGACAGATGATCGAGAAGAAATAATTCATTATAGATTATTTATTTACATAAAACGAGGAAAGATTTTAAATGTTCAGTATGATGACTTTGACAATTATGTATGCCCATGTAACCATCACTCATAATAAGATGGTGTCTTTTCATAATCCATGAAAGTTCCCTCCATGCTCCTCTCTCGTTAGTTCTTCACCAAAGGTAACCATTTTCTGATCTACATTACTATAGTTCAGTTTTGCCTATTCTTGGGCTTCTTTTAACGTAATGCCTATGAGATTCATTCATGTTGCTGCAGATATCAGTTCACTCCTTCTATTGCTGACTAACATTCTACTGTATGAAGATACTAAAAGTTGTTTCTCCATTTTCTTGTTGATGGCATTGAGTTGTTTCCAGATTTTGGAATAAGGCTGTTATAAACATTCTCGTACAAGTATTTTTATGCTCATATGTATTCGTTTCTCTTGGGCAGGTACCTCGAAGGGGAATTACTGAGTCACAGGGTAGATGTATATTTAACCTTCTAAAAAGTGACCAAAAAGTTGTCCATGTTTTATTTACTAAAATATACCTGATTTCTATTTCAGGGCTTGACACACAGTAGCTATTTATTATCTCTTTGTTGAAGGATTTAATGTTCTTTTTCTCTGTTCTGAATGTCTGAGAGCCATCTGTCAATTACTCAAGGATGGCATTTTTATTGAGAAATTATGCCTCTAAAGTACAACTCAAATCATTATGATAAATAGACTTCAGCAAACACAATATGCAAGGACAATTTTGAAATTAAGCCTCAGCCTTAGCATTTTTATTTGTTTTGCCTTTTTCCCCCTTCTTCTTCTTCTTTTTTTTTTTTGTTCAGTTGACCACTACTCCCTAAGCAGAAAATCATTCCTATGCTTTGCTACCATAAGTCAAGCCCTTACGTGGGTTGTGATTATGGTTTTTCTTCTCAAGAGGTCAGGCTACTTTCAAAGGAGAGCTCAGTCATTTAACATCTGTTGGGAAACTGATGCCTAAAATAGTTTAGGGTCTTCAGAGGGTCAAGGGCAGAATTGAGGTTACAGCGCTCAGCTCTCTTTATTCTTTATCAGGAACTCACTAAGAAAACTCGTTTCTTCCTCTCAGTAACAGTGAGTCAGGCCAAAGTCCACATTTAGTGCGTGGAGAGAATGGGTGCTTCATTTAGAGCGAAGTCTCAAGGAATCTCATGCCTGATTTGAAGTGACCCAAATAGGTTCACACTTCTCTCTCAGAACCTTTATTCCTTTGACTTTTCTGGAAGCTTGGGAAGTCTCTGGGAGGTTCCATGAGTAGGTGAGTGAACCTGGGCTATGGGGGGATGGGAGTGAGGATGGGAGAGGGAGGAATAGTATAGTGGGTGGGTGGCAATTACATTGATTTAAAAAATCAGATGCTGCTTTCATGAGTAACTCCTTATAAGACAGAGTCTTTCTGCAGTTCATGAGTATTTGCATAACAGCTCATTAATGCTTGGGAGAACTGAATCACTGGAATGTCATGGGGGCAGTTTATTTCTATCAAGACTGGTGGAATCTTTCTGTGGTGGGCCTGGCCTGCTGAGCCCCCGTAACATAACAACTTATATCATCCGGTACAGAAGCGCCTTTGTTTCTGGCAGTTGATTAGGGGTTGTAGAGCTCACGAACACTGACTCAGAATGCATCTAGAAGTTAAATGAGGGAAGTAAAGTCCCTATTAAAAAAATCTTCCTTTCCCCAGGATAAGAGAGAACTCAGAAAATATCTAGATGGAAGGACTTAAAATATTTCTTCGAAGCCATTGTTCATAATTCTCATCTTTCCTGCTTCAAAAAATGTTTTATGTCAACTTATAATTAAAAAAAGACCTTACAGCATAGGCCAGCTAAAACAGTATAGCAAACTATTTTAAGTGAAGGGAGGTAATTTTACACCAAAACAGGGATGATATTGTCAGTAAAATCAGATATTAAATTTGGTTCTGATCTTTTTAGCAGCCTTAGCAAAACAGAACAACTAAAAAACAGAGACATAGTTCTTGTTATTTGATAAAGGGAATCATAAAAATCCATTTGGAGTATTTTTTTTTTGGTATTGAATTCCTAAGAGAAATTAACTTAGTGGGTTTCTTTATAAACGATAGTGAATAAAGAAATGGGCATGTCTGCAGAAATGTCCTGAGTAAATGTCTCTTACATTCAAGATCCTTCAGAATCCAAGGGCATAATATTAAGTTGTGCTCACTTAAGGAATCTGTATGGAGTCCTAACCTAATATGTTTTGTTTAAAGATTATTTAATTTGACACAGAATAAGAGTATTGAGAGTTTATTGCTGGAGTTCTTAACTTTCTTGCGCTATAGACCTCTTTTAAAAGTACTGTTTTATATACATGAAATGAAGTACATAGGATTATAATGAAATCAATTATACTGAAGTACAGATAGATATGTTCAAAAAATTGTGATGCATTAATAATATTAAGTAACACAATATATCAGCAGGTCAGCAAACTACTGTAGTTTAATATAGTGATGAGTGTAAACACTATTTTAACATTTGTACAACTGTAATGTGATAAGAAAAATCTGTGATCTCTATTAATAGTCACAGATACTGCTAATATTACTGTGGCTTATTTCCTACATTCATGAAAGATATGTTAAATACCAGTTCAAAGTTGGTGAAAATCAAGATGCCTTTTTTTTCTCATCCAAGTTCATGAATCCCCTGTATTCTGTCTATGGGCTCCTTGGGATCTAAGGACACCATGTTAATGACCAATGATTTAGAAGAATTGAAAATAGGGAAAGTACTCATCTTCATTTGTTTTTGTCAGGAGCTTAATGAGTCAATCCAAGATTGATTGAGTGACTTAAGTAAAGATATTCTTTGTAAATGAAGGGAGATCCATCAGTTTTAGATAATGAGAAACAAAGTTGATGTTATATTATGAAAGCATTTTTCAGTCTTCTGTTTGATTTTCTTTGATTTCTTTATTTTTAATTATTTCCTGAACAGCTCTTTAACAACAATGAAAACTATTTTATTTAATTTTCTTATGCCCTGGCAAAAGATAGATGTTAGAATAAATAAAAGAATGAGTGAACAAATTTGTTCTTGATATTTTTGTTCTCTAGCTTCAATTCTTTCAGTAAATCTTTTTCTGAGCTGCTAACAAGTATTATAATAAATAAAATGTATTAGATGGAATTTCCTTTCCTTTTACCTCTCAATTTATTGGCTTGTGGAGATTCCAAAGCTTGTAGCAGTGGAAAAAGAAAGGAGAAATCATGGATCTGAAAGATAAGGAAGTTGTGTCATCAGTACCAGACTCATGGACAATTCTTGAATTTAAGAAGGACACCAACAAATGACAGTCTGGTGCTCAGAAAATCAAGAGGAGTGAGGCCTTTTTTCTGCTTACCCTTTCTTCTTCACCCTTTCTTCTGCTTTTCCATGATTCATACATAGCTGAGAATGCAAAGACAGAGGGGAAGGAAACAAAGGGGAAAGCAGAAAGGGTGGTGAGAAGGAGGAGTGGGAGGAGAAAAAGGAAAGTAATCTCTATTTGTGCTGAACATTCACTGTCAAGCTGTCATTCATGGACCACTTGGAGCTGTTTTGTGTATATCTGTGGAGTGGTGGGGTTTCTAGAATGGGTTATTGTAAAGTACGGACCAAGGACCATCTGTGGTATTTGTTTCAAGTACGGTCTTCTGGGCGTCTCTCCCAACTTACTCCGTCAAAATCCCTGTGGGACCCAGGACTGTGCATTGTAACTAGCTTTCCAAGTGGTTCTAATGCCCCTTAAAGTTGGAGAACCACTGATTTTGATGAGAGAGCAAAACTTGCTTGACTCTTGCTAAGGCAAGGTAAATCTAATTCCATTCCCCCCACGTTAGAAAGAAAATCTGCTGTTTCACTCACAAATATACTTACTGCACTGGAATTCAGGAATCTTAACATTTGGCCAAGCAATAGGTTAAATGTTTTCTTCCTTTCAGGCAATTATTAGCAAGGAAGCATGGTAGGCAGCACTCTTGAGTTAATTTGCAGGGGCCTCATGCTCTTCTCTTCAGCTTATAAGAAAGAGAATGGGTAGAAGCAAGCTCTCCTGCTGATCCTGAGTATGGGAGTGTGTTGGGGGAGCTTTTTATCCACAGCTATATATCATCATTCTTAGATGATAAGAAGTAGAGCCAGAATCTATATATTAAAGTACATTTATATTATCCAGAGAGAAAGAACTATAAAACCAACTCCCAAATAATTTATATTGGCTTTCAAAAAGCAAGGTCTCTATGATATTGCCTTTTTTTTTGTCAGCAAAATTTACTTTGGCCATTGTAAAAATCCATTTTTCCATTTTATGAAGACATTCTGTAAAGCTTGAGTTGAGCAGTCCAAAACAGTTTCACTCACCTAGATAGTTTCTAGAGCACTTTTCCATGCTATTTTTCAGTCTGTGAGACTTTTGTTAATTCCCAGGTCATACCGAACTACACTAAAAGATCCCTCCCTATCCATCCATCTCTCTAGTCATATTCCACACACCATGATCAGAAATGAAGCTTCCTTAAATGTAAACATAAAAGTAAAACAAAATTAGATAGATATGACTCCATTTTGAACACACAATGAAATTCATGAGATAGAAGTAAACTAAAAACCTCCCCCTAATAATAAATAAAATAAAAATTTAAAAACACAACAGTAGACTTTGAAATTTTTATTTATTTATTTATTTAAAAATTTATTTATTTTTATGGCTGTGTTGGGTCTTTGTTTCTGTGCAAGGGCTTTCTCTAGTTGCGGCAAGCGGGGGCCACTCACTATCGCGGCCTCTCTTGTTGTAGAGCACGGGCTCCAGATGCGCAGGCTCAGTAATTGTGGCTCATGGGCCTAGTTGCTCCGCGGCATGTGGGATCGTCCCAGACCAGGGCTCGAACCCGCGTCCCCTGCATTGGCAGGCAGATTCTCAACCACTGCGCCACCAGGGAAGCCCTGAAAGTTTTATTTTGAAGCCCAAATAGTTGATGGCTTTAGAGTTCCTCTTTGGTCTCCCTTTTACCTACAAAGTCAACATTTAAAACCACACAGGGCTGAACTTTTTCACCACCATTCAGGTTATCTTTTAGACACGTGGTATGAATTTGTCACATGAAAAGCATTTCGTTTGACATTTCAGCAATTTAAAAACTGTCTATAGAGCATTTAATTCAGGCACTGACCATTTTCTTGGAACCATTGGGATTTAAAGGGATGAGACCTAAATACTAGAGAAACCATCTGTTTCAGAATGATAATTCCTTTCTATCAATCATCTGAATGGTCTGCTTTCATGTTTTTACAGGTTAGACTCTTCGTCCTAAGAATTAGTCAATTTACATTATCCTTAAACCTTTGTCAATTTTTTTGGACTTAATGTTGTAGCATCACTTCAAAGTATAGTGTCTTGAAGTATGACTTACCAATTTGACATTTGTAAACTGGCTGGAAGAGACTTTGAGAAGTATAACAGCATCCATCCTCTTACACATACAGCCTCAGTGATGATGCATAGATGGGTATCAGTTCATATTTTAATAAATCCCCAGAAACTGATAACATCACTCCTAGTTGCTTCTTTTATTTCGTGATGTTCAAGGTTTCTTTGA
Organism: Balaenoptera ricei; assembly: GCF_028023285.1. Lineage (NCBI taxonomy): Eukaryota > Metazoa > Chordata > Mammalia > Artiodactyla > Balaenopteridae > Balaenoptera > Balaenoptera ricei. The sequence continues at coordinate 134,710,551 of NC_082639.1, forward strand.
TAAATTCCTTCATTTATCAATTGCCTTTTAACCATGCAAAACTGAAGAAAGTCTGTCTTAACTGGCTGTTGACTGGCTTCCCCTTTTTTCTTATAATCTCCATAGACTGCCGGTTCTGCTGGATTTGGTTGGTCTAGAATTGAAAGATGACTAAGGACAACTGGATATTAGTTCAGTGGATGATAACATTTAGATATTTTACGCTTTTGTGGGAGAAGGCTGTGGAGGGAAGTTAGAAAGAGCAGCTGTATATTGCTGACCCAAATGTGGTTCCAGGGGCTGCTCTGTTGACCCGAACAAGGGAAGTGGTCTTCTCCTTTTTGTACTAGTTAGACTGTACTTGGAGCTCACATTTATTTCAGTAAGTCCCATGTGGGAGTGTCCTGGACAAACTAGCATGTCCAGTGGAGAACGATCAGGATACATGATGAGATTTGGAACCCTTAGGCAGGTAGAGTGTTTAAATTAGAGCTAGAGTGTAGAGCCTGGAGAAGAGTAGAGTAATGGGAGACATTATAGGCATCTTCAAGTAACTAAAGGACTGTGATGTAAGAAGGTTTAGTTTTGCCCCCATGTAACCCCAGAAACAAAACTAAGGCTCACAGGGGGAAGTTGCAAGGAGTCAGATTTCTCTTCAGTGTAAGAAAGAATTTTTTTAACCAATCCAAAGTCTCTGTATACAGAATATTTTGCTTTGGGATGGATGTAATAAGTTCCCCATCCCTGAGAGTATACAAGCACAAACAGGACAGCAATTAAGAGTTATGTTATAGAATAGACTCCAGCAAGGAAGGTTTGATCAGTTGACCTTAAGTTCTTTTCCAAACCTTCAGATTATATTTTAGGAAATTCAGTCTTGTAATCTGATTTATAGAAATTTGCCAAAACTGATAAAAAGAAGCAAGGCATGGTGGGAAAAAGGTGGGTTTAGGTTCTGCTCTTGGTCTTGAATATATTAGGGTTGTGACCATAGGCATGTCACTTTAACCTCTGGGTCTTCATTTCTTTAACTGGAAAATAAGGGTTTTGTGATTCTAAGAAGGGGTCCACCCTTATCTTGCTCTTCTATTTGAGGTCTGTCTCCATATTACCACTTCTTCATGGCTCATCTAGGGGCTTAGAGGCTCAGCAGTGACCTCTCCTGATGGACTCCTCTATGTGCCTCCAGGGAGACACCTGGGCAGTGCGTCTGAAACAAAATCCAGTTGCTGCTTCACCAGAGTAGGGCTCTGGAAAGAGGTAGAGTCAGAACAGTCCTGAAGGTCATCTGGCAGACACGGACTACATCCAGTGTTTGTCACAAAAGTTACGTTAGAGTCAACTGACTTGCCCATGGTTCAGCATTTGAACTTCTTAATATACTGTAGTAACTGTTCTTATAGAGTATCCCTTAGCCTACTGAGGGTTAAGTTACTGATTTGTAGACTTTTGGATTTACTCCAGAGAGCCATATAAAAACCCCTAAGAGGCATTATTTCTTTCCCTCTTGGCATAAGCTGTGTTGGTGCCATTTAGAGCCTTATCTTTCATCTTCCTCCACTCATGCCTCTGCAGGGTTTCCTATCCTCGCCTCCTCTTCTCCCTCCCTGCGACCTGCTGTCACGTGGTGGAAAAATGCAGACTCGTCTTGTTTTGCCACTCTCTGGGGAAACCGATTCTAAAGTACAAACAGAAAGCCAGATATAATGATTGAAAAAAATAGCTGAAATTATTTTGAATAGTCAATAAGAAAACCATGTAGCAAAACCCACCTCAAAAGCCCAGTTGTTGGGGTATCCTTTCAAATTCTATTAACCGGGGAGGCCGTGTACAGGGAGGAGGCTATAGAGGTGGAGATCGTTACAGAAAGATAGAAAAGGTCAGATTGGTAGTGAAAAAAAAGCAACTTGAATAACAAGTTTGAGAGAGTGAGACAGAGTATTTCCATCACAGAGAATGAAGAGTTCAGCTGCCAAGAGGCATATGTGACCTCTTATTGTCATTTTACTTTGTGAGAAGATACTTCTGGAATGTCTTTCTGGTGGATCCCACTGGAAAGTGTTTTGATGAGCTTCCCTTCCACAGGCTTTTTTTTTTTTTTTTTTTTTGGTACCACTGAAAAGGCTGATTTTATAGGTTTGGTTAAGTGGGCAAAGACCAATTTGAGCATAGTTGGGGGGTGGGGACATTTGGGAACATTTTCTAGGCGGAATCTGAGTGGAGACAGAAGTTCCAAACTGGCATCACACAGGTGTTTCAATGATGCTGTGGGTTTGTTTGTGATCACCTTCTCACCCTCTGGGGAAGTGTACTATGAGCAGTAGTATGTTTACACGGCCACTGCCACAATGTTTTCTTTGACTCTGCTTTGCCCAGCAATGTCAATGACTAGACAAATATTTCTGCAGTGTCACCAGAAATGACTGTGTCTAGGTATAGGAAACAATCAGAAATCCACAGTGAAGACACATGATCAATTCCTGGGCTGGGAGTCATTCTAATAGCTCACCTCTGAAATCAAATAGAACAATCTTATTTGCTCTTGTGAGTTCACATTATCAATCTAGTAACATCTTAGTCCAGTGAATGTGTGACTAGTTGAGGCTATTTAACGAGGTTCCATAGAAAGTGAGGATTAAGGAGAAAGACTAAGGAAGAGCTCCTAGCTAAAGACAGAGGGGAAGAGGCATTTTCCTCCCTTTGGAATGTTAGCATGTGAAAGCTGTAATTTGTGATTAATAGCTAAGGTTTTCAGTTCACAAAGTTCTGGGTCAAATCTTACAAACGGTATAATATTGGGCAATTTTCTAAGTCCCCATTTTCTTAGTCTTAAAACAGGGATAATACTAGTACTTATGCAAATCAGTTAAGATGCCTTTGGTTGTGAATAATAGAAAACTCAAGGTAGTTTAAGGGAAATGTATTGGCCTGTGTATCTGTGAAGTCTTGAAGTATGTCAGCTTCAGGTGTGGTTTGGTCCAGATACAATTTCATTGGGCCTCTAATTGCATTTCTTTACAGTTCTCTTGCTGTGTCTTCCTTCTTGCATCAGCTGTGCCCTCAGGCTGTCTTACCTCAGGGGAGCAGCAGTGGTTGTGGCAGTTCTAGACCTTACATCCTCATATCCCACTATCTAAAAGAAGAGAGTTTCTCTTCTGGTAGTTCCCATGGAACGAAGAAGAACCTTCTTTCCAAAAAGCCCTCAACAGATGTCTCCTTATGTCTCAAAGGCCTGAATTAGCTCATGAATACACTCTGAACAATCACTGGGCAAAAGGGGTGGGATGATAGATACAAGGGTCACTTACAGAGCTGAGGGTGAGGTCAAACCCACATAAACCACCACACAAAGGCTATAGCAGAGGCCATTCCCCAAAGGAAAATATGCCTGTTGTTCCAGGAAAAGGGGAGAAAATGATTCTAGGATAGGCAACCAACAACAGTATCTAGATGGTGGTTATAAAGGTCTTAGCAGAATTCCTGACCATTGGAAGGAATAGATAAATATAAGCAATGATTATTATGTTGGTGTCGTACTAAAATCACTTTCTGCCTAGAAGTGCTGCCTCACCTTTTCTTCTTTCACCTGTAATGCCTGCCTCTCCTATTTAGCAAGACTAGAGACCTGGATTGCAGCTGTAGCTCTGTGTCTGACTTGCTGGGTGGTCTCGGCCAAGTCACTCATTTCCTATGTGTCAGAAATGAATTTCAGATGAAATATGAGCTGAGGTACCTTTCTAGAAATAAAATGGCCTTTTTCTTTCTTTGGCCCCCTCCACCAGGAAACCTTACATAAAGTTAGTCGTGATTCAGGAACCCTGTCCCCCAGTTTCATGGTTTAATTTAAAGACAAAAGGCTTTGAAGTCAGACAGATCTGGATTTGAATTCCAGCTCTGCTAGTGCTATGATTGTGGGCAACTTTATTCTTCAAGCCTCAACCCCCTTTACTATACAAGGGAAGGAGTGGTAAATAATATCTGACTTTCAAGCTTGACTTACATAAATGTGATAGAATTGGAGTGAGGCACAAGTTAAAGTTTATACAGTGGTAGAATCAATAGAACAGTGACTTGTATTTAGAAATCTATGTTGGTGATTTCATCTGCTCTCATTTTTAATGTCTATCACTTGTCTGATGACTACATATATTTCTCCTTCAGAGATAGTGAGAGATTAAATTGAGGGCTTTGAAAGTTAAATTAGGAGGATGTGCATGGATATATCATAATGTGAAATCAGAGGGCATTTCCCCCTCCCCTACCAGATTGATTCTATCTCATATAGGTCTGTTATAAATAATTTGTAAATATTCAACTAATTTTGTTATATCCATTCATCCTTTTCTTCTGTTTCTTTTCATTTTTTTTCTGCTCCTGCATACATGTTTGGCTTGCTGGTACTACCTAGTGGCAATTGCAGGTACTGCTTAAGCTTGATAGTGGCATTAGTTTTTTTTTTTTTAAACCATTTTATTACGGTATGATTGACATATAAAAAGCTGTACATATATAATGTATATAATCTGAGTTTGGAGAAAAGTATATACTTACTTGTGATAGCATCACCACAATTAATGCCATAAAAATATCCAGCACTTCCAAAAGTTTCCTGTCTTTATTTGTTTTTTTGTTTCTTTTTATGATTAACAACATTTAACATAATATCTACCCTCTTAGCAAATTAAGTATACAATACAATGTTGTTAACTAGAGGTACTATGCTGTACAGCAGATCTCTAGGACTTATTCATCTTGCATAACTGAAACTTTAACTAATAGTTCCCCATTTTCCTCTCCCCACCAGCCCATAGCTCCCCACCACCATTCTACTCTCTGCTTCTATGAATTTGACTATTTTAGATTCCTCTTGTAAGTGGGATCATGTGGTATTTTGTTCTTCTGTGTTTGGCTTATTTCACTTGGCATATTGTCCTCCAGGTTCATCCATGTTGTCACAAAATGGCAGTATTTCCTTCTTAAGGCTGAATAATATTCCATTGTATGTAAAAGCCACAAGTTTTATTTATCCATCTGTCTATTCATCTGTCAACGAATGTTCAGGTTGCTTCCACATCTTGGCTATTGTGAATAGTGCTACAGTGAACATGGGAATGCAGATATCTCTTCAAGATAATGATTTTGTTTCCTTTGGATATGTAACCAGAAGTGGGATACTTAGGAATAAACTTAACCAAGGAGGTGAAAGACTGGTACACTTAAAACTATAAAACATTGATGAAAGAAATTTAAAAAGACACAGGTAAATGGAAAGACATCCCATGTTCATGGATTGGAAGAATTACTATTGTTAAAATGTTTACAGTACCCAATGTAATCTACAGTTTCAATCCAATCCCAATCAAAATCCAAATAACTTTTTATTACAGAAGGAGAAAAAAATCTAAAATTCATATAGAATCTCAAGGACCCAAATAGCCAAAGCAGTTTTGAGCAAGAAGAACAAAGATGGAGGCATTGCACTTCCTGATTTCAAAATACAGTACAAAGCTACAATAATCAAAATGGGGTGGCACCAGTTTTTAAAGGAAGTGTCCGATCCCTGAAACCAAACTGAGTCCTGGAAGTTGAAATTCTGCCTCAATCCAGCTCTAGAGCATCAGGAGTGAAGCTCAATGCTGAGGGAGCTCAGAAGAAACCTGAACTGATAGTGCTTTAATTCTCTTGCCTCCTGGAAGCTTAATGGGCAAAACCAGGTTCCAGGGACTGGAATTTTATAACAAATTAGTAATTATTAACTTAACAAGCTAAAATGAGCTGGTCAGATGAGCCTGAAAAACTGAGTGGAACTTAAGATGGAGAGTGGGGGTTATTGAGCTGATAGATGAGATTGACAAATAAGACAGGTCCCCAGCTCTTCAAGAACAGGGACCATTATTGGTCAGATCCTCAGGTGCAAAAATGTGTCCAAAGAAGTATCTCAGTGCTTGCATGAATGTAGAAGTTTGATAATATACCGAAGCGCCAAAGACTTTGAAATAGTACTTGTTTATAGCATTCCTATCAATTTTTGGAACAGGAATAAATCCTTTCCCAAGTCCAAGCACTTTGATAATAGAAAGGCTAGAATGCAGGATTGCTCTAGTTTTCCAAGACAGTCAGCATTTCTTTTCGCCCTCTAGGTGGCAAATACAACAGAGGGATGTGTGCTCTGAGGGTTATTTCCAGCAGGCCTGGAATTAGCCTGAGCTGTTTTGCTAAAAGGTTTCTGTGAGACACTAACCTGATGGAGGCATGGAACACACTGATTACTGGTGTTGCTCTGAGGAGTTCTGGGTTAGTTTGTACTGGCCTATCAGCATTTGATAAGAGTGAGATTGATTATTTGCACTTGTAACTTGGGCTGGTTACATAGCAGGAATATGTCCAAGTGATCAGCAAAATATAAAAAAAAACTCTCAGTTGAGATTATTTCCAAGTTTTTCTGTGCATTTGTCATTGGAGAGAGAAAGTGCATCCGGCCACAGCCCTTAGGGAGGGAGGACAGTGAGAGCCGACATGTGGCCTCTCCAGGCCCCTTTCTGTGAGACCCTGTGGCTGTGATGTTGATCAGACACTACTACTGTGTCCTTTGTCTGCTTAAGCTTTGTCATTTGAATTTTCTTTAACAATCCAGCTCTATTTAACTGCCACTGGTGGGGAAGGAGTAACTCTTTGTTGTGCAAAAAACCTGGGACTTGGTGCAGTGGCACTTCTTATTAGCTTTGTAACTTGGGTGATTTATCCAATCTCTCTAGCTGAGGGTTTTTAGGCAGTGAAATCAAGAAAGTAATATTACCTACTATATCCCTCTAACATACTGCTTCTAAGAATCAAAAGAGATATGTGTGAAAGATCACTAACTTTAAAGCATCATGTAAATATTATCTCAGTTATTATTAAAAGTACTATTGTTAGTAGTCTTAGTAATACTTTGAAGTGATTGTAGAATAATTAGCCAATGTAGAGTATAGAAACACCTAGAGTTAAGGGGAAGGTCAAGAAAAGTCACCACTGGAAAAAGAAAATAATGAAAGTCAACTGATAAGTGGTACACTTTGCTAAGCCATTTGTAAAAGTAGCCCACTCTGAGGAATAATTTCTGTGTTGCTGATGTGACTTTAGGAAATATACAAGTACAAATAAGAAAAGTTAAATGTAACTCATTTTTACAGATTAAAATGTACATTTTAGTGTCAAAAAGTATATCAAGTTAGTAAGCATTTTTCTCTTTGCTATCATGATTCCTGGTGGCAAATATCAGATATGAGTATCAAATGTTAGAGCCTGAAGGGGCCGTAAAGGACATGATCCATTCCATTCCTTTACTGTGAAGATGTTTTAAAGATGAGGAAACTGAGATCCAGACAGGTGATGAGACTTCTCTGAGATCAGATACAAGTTATTAACAGAGTAAGGAGTAAAATCCAGATCTTCTTACTCCCCACCCCATGTTCTTTCAGATATATGGCTTGGTTGGCCCTATTCAAGTCCCTCGGCAGTTCAGGGGTGAAGAGTAGGGAAGGTCTTTTCCAGTAAGAATTTTATAGTCTAGTGGAGGAAACAGGAAAGTAACCAGCTATACTAAACAAATATGATGAGAGATGTAATAAACATGTAAGCAGTATACATTCTTTGGGAAACATTTGAAGAGACAATTTATTCTTCCTAAAGGGGGTTAAGGAAAACTTTATAGAAAACCTTTTCATGTATATATACAGCAGTGATCATTTTCAGAGCTCTGAAATAACAGGGAAAGCTCCCAGGAATCCTCCTGGTATGGTGGCCCCAGGCCCCTCGGGTAACAAATGTAAAGAGATCACGGTTCTTGGGGCATAAAGATGGAAATTCTGAGAAACAAACTTGAGACAAAGGATATCTTTGTCCATCTCTGAGGTTGGTGGGGAATTCCCCAGGATGGTAAGAAAATCACACCAAGGTTGTGTGGAAAGAGGACACGTGTTTTATCTTGGGACACTTTTTATCTGTTGGTAATCAGTGCCTTCCAGGATGGTCCTGGGGTACCTTAATCCCCTCCAGCCCCAAACCCAGGAATTTAAAAACTTCCACATGCTAGGATGAAAGAAAAGTATAGTAGGCACTGAAAAAAAGAATCAGGAAGGAAACTGACATTTATTGAACTTCTAATGTAGCTAAACATTGTGCTAGATGCTTTGTATATGTAATCTTATTTATTACTCACAAAAAAGCTTGAGGTAGAGTTAGGTCTGGTTTTAATAAATTTCAGCCTTCCTTAAATTCCTCCTCACCATTTACTCATTTCATGAGTGTTTTGTGTGTGCTTTCAAGCACCTCCTTTCAGGAGGAGGCTTCTCTCATTCCTCTTCCTGAGCTAGAACCTTGTTAGGAACCTTTAGGAACCTCTTCCTTAGCCAGAACCTTTAGTTAGGAGGTTGGAAATGACCTGTGTGTCTATCAATGGAGAAATGACTGAATAAATTATGAAATACTAGGAACTGCTAAAAATAAATACTGACCTGAAAACATGACTATGATATGTTTTTAGCAGTTTCAGTTCAATAGCATAACATGATTTCATTAAAACTCTGTGTGTGTGTGTGTGTGTGTGTGTGTGTGTGTGTGTCTAAAGTTACACAATGAACTGTTAACCATGGTTTCCTCAAGGAATGTACTTGGAACAAGTAGGGATAGAGGTAGGCTGAAAGGGTGTTGGGAATGGGAGGAACACAACACGTCTTTTAATTATTTATATAATTTTCATGTGATGAAATTATGAGTGGCTTTTACTTTATTGTATTTTTCAATTGAAAAAGGATTATGAAAGTCCCCTTTATCCTTGTTTTGTTCCATGGGTTTCAAATCAGAATCTTTTGTACTCTCAATGAAACAGCAGAGATTTGGGGGAAATGATTCATTTTTTAACCCTCTCTTTATTAGAGCCCTCCCTCAAAGACTCTGGCATGACCTGTCACCCGACCAGCAGACACACAGTTCTGTCTCTCCAATCCTGCCCTTGCACCAGGCTCAGGCACATGGAGTCATTCTGTGTTTGGATAACTTCCTTCCCTTGTATTTGAGGTTACTTGGTAGATTCTACAGATATATTCAGACAGAAGTGACTTTCAGCATGAATACAACTGAGACTATTAATCTGTGACCTCGGTACGTAGGAATTATTATCTCCATCATATGAATGAGGCAGCTCAGAGAAATTGAAGAGAGCACTGAAATTAAAGAGAGCATTAAAAACAACTGGACATATGAGTTTAATTACCTGCTAGATCACCAGATGAAAATATGTGGTAAATGGATGAAACAAAGAGTTAAAGTGAAATAAGGTCACACAGAATCTTGTTTTTGATCATTTTAATGTGATCATTAAAGTTCTGAGTGATTTTGTCTGATTTATACTTATGATGATGAAGAAGGGCAGTTGTTAGATATTGTTGGTGATTTGACTTTAAAATCAAAAATTAAGACTAATAATTTCGAAGTGCCTTGGTCAATTTAATTGAAGCTGTCTTGATATTCCTATGTTGAGCTGTTAAAATTTGCAAGCGCTCGTCTGTTTGATTTGATTTCTAAAGTTCTGGTGCCATCAATGTGTAAGTTGTGTAAGCTTGACAAAACAGTCATTTTCCTTCTCTGGGCTTCAGTTTTCTGATCTGTAAATTGAAGCGTTTGAACCAGATAATCATCAAGGATGGCATGATTCTCTGTGGTTCTCTTTGGTTCACAGCTCATTTACACAGTTAAATTTATTTTGGGGAACTCTTCTGCACATCCTCTGAATACTAATGTCAAAACTGCATAAATGTCTTATGTAAAATAATCAAGTGGCTTATAATCACAAGTAGATTAAATGTTTTCTTGTATTTTATACTGAGTTCTTACTGAGGTTACAATTTGTCAAGAATTATGTAGAAGCTATGTTTGTTGGTCTAATTTATCTCTACACCCAGTATTTCAAAAATATTATATAGGAGTCTTAGACTAATATAATGCTTACCCAGAAAAAAAAGTGATACCCTTTCCAAATTATATTTATTTAGATAAAAGAAGGAAATTCTTAAATAAAAACTATTGGAAAAATTCTACAGAACGACCCAAAAATGTGGAGTAGAATAATTGTGCAGGTTCTAAGCCGCTCTGAATAATAAAGATTTTGATCTATTAAGAGTTGCTGTACTTATTTTACCCAAAGAGAGAATATGTCATCTTCATCATCATTATCAGTAAAAATAAAATTAATGATCTCCTTGATTTGTCCTCCTTCATGGTAGGGGGAGGGTGTCACTATACAATATCAAATTATAGAATAATTGAATTTCAGAGCTAAAATGGACATTAAAGACTATGTATTCAAACCAGCTCATTTTATTTCGTAAAGATTGTTCAAATCCTAGTGATGTTTCTTTCTAATATTGAAGAAACTCAATGATACAATTATATCTGCTCCCTTTTCCCCTATTTTATTTATATGTACAAACATTAACATTCACCCTATTTAGTATATACTTTTGAGTTTTCACAGATGCATGAAGTCATATCATTACCATCACAATCAATATACAGAATGCTTTCCTCGCCTCCCAAATTCCTCATACAGCTCATGTCTTGTCAACTGTTCCTCCCACCGTCAACCCCTAGCAACCACTCTGTTCCCAGTTTTACCTCTTCCAGAAAGTCATAGGAACGGAATCAGGCAGTACGTAGCCTTTTCAGCCTGGCATTTTTTTCACTTAGCGTAATTCATTTTTTGGAGATTTATCCATGTTGTTGTGTGTATCAGTAATATGTACCTTTTTGTTGCAGAATAGAATAATGGTATTCTATTATATGGATGTATCGCAATCTGTTTATCCATTCACCTGTTGAAGGACATTTGTTTTTTCCTAGTTTTTAGTGATTGTGAATAAAGCTGCTATAAACATTTGCAAATAGGTTTTTCTGTAAACATGTTTTTATTTTGGGGGGGCGGGTAAAGTCAGTAGGTTATCTTTTTAAATTTTTCATTGGAATATAGTTGATTTACAATGTGTTTTTTTTTTTAATGAAGTGTCAGATAGTAAGTATTTTTGGCTTTTAGGACCATATAGTTTCTCTTGCAGCTACTCATTTCTGCCTTTGTGGCACAAAAACAGCCACAGATAATATGCAAACAAATAGGCATGACTGTGTTCCAATTAGACTTTATTTATAAAAACCGATGGTGGGCTGAATTTGGCCTGCAGGTCATAGTTTGCTGATCCTTGATCTACCTTGGTGAATGTTCCATGTGCACTTGAAAAAACTGTATATTCTGTTGTTGGGTAGAATACTTTATGAATATTAATTAGGTCAAACTGAGCGCTAATGTTGTTCAGGTCTTCTCAGTTCTTGCTGATTTTCTACTGTGCTGTTGATTACTGAGGGGTTTTGATGTCTCCAAGAATAATTGTGGATTTGTGTACTTTTTCCTTTTGGTTCTATCAGTTTTTGCTTCATGTATTTGCAGCTCTGTTGTTTGGAGCATACATATCTGGATTGTTATGTGTGCTAGGTGTATTGACCCCCTCCTTCTTCCCCCATAATATTCCTTGCTTTGACATCTACTTGGATATTAACATAGTCATTCTCACTTTCTTTAGTTATGTGATATCATGGTTTATCATTCTCCATCCTTTAACCTATATATCATTATATTTAAAGTGAGTTTCTTAGACAGCATATAGTTGAGACTTTTTGCTCTTCCAATCTGACAATTTTTGTCTTTTAATTGGTATCTTGAGACCACTTACTTTAAATGGAATTATTGATATGGTTGGATTTAGGTCTACCCTCTAATTACTTATTTTAGATTTTCCTTTCTCTGGTTTTTATTCCCCTATTCACCATTTTCTGTCGTATTTTAGATTATTTCAATGTTTTTAATATTATATTTTAATTTATCTCTTGGATTTATGTTTTTGTATTTTTTAGTTGCTGTTCTAGGTGTTACAATATACATATCTAACCTTCACAGCCTACTTAGTGTTATTATTTTACCACCTAAAATAAGGCTTGACGTTTTAATCATGTAGTTTCCTTTATTCTTCCCCTCACTTTATTTTAGAGTTGTTATATGTATTACATTTACATGCATTGAAAATCCCATCAAACAATATTATAATTTTTGCTTTTAATAGTCATACCTACTTTAATGAATCTAAGAGGAAAAAATAAGCTATTCTATTTATCTAGATATTTATCATTATTATTTATTATATCATTGCTCTTCCTTAAATCCTGAAGTTCCAAATTTCCCTGTTGTATTATTTTCAGTTAGGCTGAAGAACTTCCTTAGCATTTTTCTTAGAGCAGTTTTGCTACGAACTGTCTTAGTTTTCTTTCGTCTTAAAATGTCTTCATTTCACCATAATTCCTGATAGGTATTTTGTTAGCTAGATACAGAATTCTGGTTTGCTAGTTATTTTATTATAGTACTTTAAAGATGTTGTTCCACTATCTTCTGGCCTCCATGTTTTCATTATCCACAGTAATTTGTATAATTTTGCCTCTCATGGTAATGTGTCATTTTCCTCTGGTAACTTTCAAAACTTTTTTTTAATCTTTGATTTCCTGAAAATTTATTATGATGTATGCAGGTATGATTTTCTTTGAATTTGATATATTTGGGTTTTTCTGAGCCTTTTGAATTTATAAATTTATTTCTTTCACCAAGTCTAGGAAGTTTTCAGCCATCATTTCTTCAAATAATTTTTCTGTGCCAATCCCTTTCTCAGATTTTTCTGTGATTCCAATGACATAAATGTTAAACTTTTGATATTTTCCTATAGGTTCCTGGAGCTCTGTTTATTTTTTTTCAATGTTTTCCCTCTCGATTCTTCAGATTGAATAGTTTCTGTTGATCTGTACTAACTTTCTGACTCTTTCCTCTTTTATGTCCCTTGAGACCACCCAGTGAATTTTGTATTTCAGATAATTTTCAGTTCTAAAATTTCCTCTTTTTTTGGTAGTTTCTGTTTCTCTGCTGAGAGCTTCTATCTCTACATTTATTTCAAGAGTATTTGCTTCTCGGAATCTGGTTATAATAGCCGGTCTAAGGTTTTTGTCTGATTCCAGTATCTGTATCATCTCAGGATTGACATCCATTGATTCTTTTCCTATAAGAAGTTGTCAGATTTCTCTGGTTCCTTGTTTGTCAGTAGTTTTTTATTGTATCCAGACATTTTGGATATCATATTTAGACTTTAGGTCCTATTAAAATCCTCTGGAAAAGGTTGATTTTTTTTTTGTTATTGTTTTATTTTTTGTAGTTAATCAATATTATTAAGTTTAGATTGCGAGTTTTCTTTCATCTTCTCTGGATGGCCTTTCAAGGTTTTTGCTATCCTGCTTCAGGTCTGTCCTGAGCTTGTGTGCTCAGAGATGAATTCAGGACATGTTGCTTTATCCACAGAATTCAGAGGTCTCCCTCTCTGGCTCTTTCTCCCCAGTATATCCCCTAAACTCTCTGGCTTCCAGGAACTCCTTTTCCTGATCATCTGGCTAGAAAGATAAGGTTTAACTCGAAGTTCTATTGACTGTATTACCCATAATTCTGTATGACTGGGGCAACCCTCAGTACAAAGTGGTGAGAGTAAAGAGAGAGAGAAGGAGAGAGTAAAGAGAGAGAGAAGGAGAGAGGAAAACATAAGTGATTTCTCCACTCTTTGTACCACAAGGTTCCTTTTTTTTGGGTTACTCTGGCCAGAAACATGGATTTTCTCTCAGGGATTTTGGTGCTGGAGTAATGGTTATTACATTACAGATTCATAATTTGGGCTGCCCTTGGTGCAGGACTGGAAGAAAAAATAGAAGAAACCAGTGGGAATCCCTTGGGTCAAAGTGGGAAAACAAAAGAGGAAAAATGCTGAGGAAACTCACCCCTAAATGAGTTTTTCAAGTTTAGGTTCTCCTCCCTAATCTGTTTGCATTCTTAACTTTCCAGAGCTGTCAGGTAGTTGCTTTTGTGCATTTTGTCCACAGTTTTTATGTAATCAGTGGGAGATACAGGCTGCAGTGGGCATGCTCCACCTTGGCTGGCAATGGAAGTCCTTCACATCTATTCACATTTGCACTGATTCTTTTTTTTAAAATTTATTTATTTTTGGCTGTGTCAGGTCTTCGTTGCTGTGCGTGGGCTTTCTCTAGTTGTGTTGAGTGGGGGCTACTCTTCGTTGCGGTGCACGGGCTTCTCAATGTGGTGGCTTATTTTGTTGCGGAGCCCGGGCTCTAGGCGCGTGGGCTCAGTAGTTGTGGCTCGCAGGCTCTAGAGCACAGGCTCAGTCGTTGTGGTGCACGGGCTTAGTTGCTCTGCGGCATGTGGGATCTTCCCAGACCAGGGCTCGAACCCGTGTCCCCTGCTTCAGCAGGCGGATTCTTAACCACTGCACCAGCAGGGAAGTCCTGCACTGATTCTTATTTGCTCAGTGTCTGTCACCTAGAAGATGATCAAAGTGTATTTGTTCAATGAAAGGATAAATGAATAAAAAATGAAAGAGAAAAGGAGAAAAGGAAAGGAGAAAAAGGAAGGAAGGAAGAAGAAATATAGGAAAGAAAGAAAACGGATGGATGGATTTGGAATGTTTGGTTCCTATAAAATGGAAATGGTTTTAGGCATAATTCTACATTATGGTCACTAGATGGCAGTAGAAACCAATGCCTACTTCGTGATCTTTTAAAAACATATTCAACAATTATTGACAATATACTATAGATGAGGTACTTTGTTAGGAACTGAGAGGAGTTGTTATGGAGAGGGGGTGGGCACAAAGATACGTAAGAGGCAATTTCTGCCTTTCAGGAGTTTACAAGTTAAGGCTATCATAGAAGTCAGATTATGGTAATCCTACAGTAGAAACATAAACTAGTATTAAAGTCAGACAAGAGGGAGGGATTAATTCTGACTACAAAATTGAAGACGCCTTCACAGGACAACTTTTGAGCTGTACCCAGAAGCGGGGGGTAGAGAGGTGGAGATGTTCTAAGTAGAGGGTACAAATTTGGGAAGAATATCTAGAGAACAGGAAATATTGAGGTGCGGCTGCAGCATAGGGTATGTGAAGGAAATCACGGGAATTTAAGTTGGGAAGCTAAGTAGTCATCACATTATGGGAGTTCTTATACACGGCTGAAGGGCGTTGTCTCTAAGTCCTGTGTTCACGCCCCGTCTGCGGGCTGAGTGCTGAGTGGGCTGGCTTTAGCCGCAATCCTCTGTGGTGGAGCACCCTGTCCCAGGGCCCTGGGCAGCCACTGCCGGATCAGAAGTTAAAGACTCAAATGCTCTAGGGTCCCAGAGGGAGGCTACATGAGTGTTTTGGCTGGGTGGGCACCCTGCCAGACTTGGCCTCTCTGAAGGGCCTGGATGAACTCAGCTTGTTACCATGTGGGGATGCGGGCCCAGTATTACTAAATCTTCCAATTTTTAAAGAGAGGTCGGAAATCCAAGTTTATGTGAAATTTCATGATCTGTAAATGCTGGTACTGACTCATGGCTTAGAAAGCACCGAGTGAGCCAATCAAAACATATCTGTGGGCTGGAGTGGGCCCTTGGGCAGTCACTTCGTGACCTCTATTCCGGAGAGTCGGCTTGCGGGTTCCTTTCCTGGTCTCTGGCATGGCTGAGATCCAGACCTAAGTGTCTATGGAGGGAGTTCCTCTTTCCTAATTTCCCCCTCCGTGTGTAGAATGGTTTCCTAACAGTGTCTCTCAGAGCGACTCCGCCCACCCCACCCTTCTACCTCCTCCTCTGTGTTAAAGCCATCAGGCTGGCCACCCAGGGGAGGCGGCCGGCATGCAAAGCACTCTATTCCTGGTGTCCTTCTTATGTCTCAGATGCATCAGTACAAGTTTTAACGATAACCCTGATGGTTCATTTGTGCTCAGGAAATATCATTCAGAAGTTACTCTGGTCTTCAAAATTAATTTTCTTTTTCAATCTATTGCTTCTTTAAGCTTTTAGGTTACATTTAAAATAGTCTAAGTATAGTCTACTTACATATCTACATACAGATTTTTAATCACTTATTCTTATTAGAACTAGGGAAGAATTGGGATTTTGCGCTTCTCTTGCTGATGCCTTGTTATAGCTATCTGAATCACAAAGGGTGATTAGTATTCCATGTTCCTTGAGTTCACAGAAGCTGGGAATCTGGTTCAAGGGCACTAAGGTGCCTGAGAAATGGAGGATGGAGGGGCACAGGATGTCGGCTCAGGAAGGGGATAGGAAGTTTCTTTCCCTCCCTTTCTCTCTTCTCCAGTGATCAGAGCTCCAGGAGGCGTAGTAAGAGTCAGAAAAGTACAGCAGAAACGAACAGTTTCTGAAGCCAGACTCTCCAAGGTTCCATCTCAATTCTTCTCCTAACAAGCGAGGTGACTTTGGGGACATTGCTTAGCCTTTCTGTGCCTTAGTTTCCTCACCTGTGAAGTGGGGATATTAATACATTATCTCATAGAGCAATTTTGAAGATTAAATAAAATGGACCAATGTAAGCAGAAGGTAAACAGATGGGTATTTGTTTCATGTGTGTGTGTTTCTTTAATATGAATGTTGCCACAGCATTTATTTTTAAAGACCAGTTATAGACAAAACTGAAGAATCAACAAGATGTCCTCAGGAATTCCAGCTTCACTTACACCACAGCGGTAAATACTTCCCGTGTGTGTCTGTGTGAGCGTGTGTAGAGGTTGAAAGTCAATGGTGACTCGTGTCCTGTTCAGCTATGAGTTTTCACCAGGTGGCAGCAGAATATTATGACGAGAAATCACAGGATTCAATGTCCTACTCAGCCGGCAGAGTAGAGGAAAGACAGGCAAGAGAGGGTGGCTTGAAGATCTGTCCATTGATGTCAGTGGGGTGTTAACGTCTCCTACTATTATTGTATTCCCATCGATTTCTCCCTTTATGTCTGTTAGTATTTGTTTTATGTATTTGGGTGCTCCTATATTAGGTGCATATATGTTGCCGAGTGTAAAATCCTCTTCTTGTATTGATACTTTTATCATTATATAGTGTCCTCTTTTATCTTTCTTTATGGCCCTTGTTTTAAAGTCTATTTTGTCTGACATGAGTATTTCGACAGGGTTAGCTGATGCAAACTATTACATATAGAATGGAAAAACACTGTAGTAGGCTATACAGTGCCTACTGTATAGCACAGGGAACTATATTCAGTATCCTGAGATAAACCATAATGGAAAAAAATATAAAAAAGAATGTATATGTATGTATCACTGAATCACTTTGCTGTACAGCAGAAATTAACACAACATTGTAAATCAACTATATGTCAATAAAAAAAGAGGAAGGTAAATAAAAAAAGAGAGAGAGGGTGGGTTATTCAGAACAGTCATTATCATTCTGAAAGCAACTCATTAGAGCTGTCAAGTCAAGCTCCAATATGAGTTCAAAAAAAACCATCTCCATATAAAAACTAGCAGAGTCTGGTCAGCCGGACAAGAGGAGATTCAGTATGAGGGGAGAGATGCTTGGAGAAATCAACACGGGAGTGACATGAAGGCGCCTCACTGAGTTGGTTATGCGGAAGTTCAACCATGGGAATGAAATGCAAGGCCAGCTCTGTATGTTGGCAGAGGAACCAGTTGCCTGTCTGATTTACCTGGTGAAGTCGTGAAGGGGTTCTCTTCTACAGTTTAGCCCAGTCTCATCGTTATGGCTTATCTGGGTCAGCTTTTGTCTCTAAAAGGTCACTGTTGTAATGTAAGTACAGGACATCTCTCCAACCCCTTTGGGACAAAAATTTAACTCTTGTTAACTGAGATTTATCCTTCCCTCCACCTTTGGCTTAAAACTATTCTGTTTCCCATTCCCTCCTTGGGACAATTCACTCTTTCAAAGTGGCATAAACTAATCAGAAGAATTAAGAGTCTATACCACAGGATCGGGATTTAGGGCAAACTCTCACTCATCATTTTGACTGACAGCCAGGAGCTGGCTTGGCTCTATCGGCTAGGCCTTGGTGTTGCTGGGACTGACCCTGTGCTCTTGGCTAGGCCTTGGTATTCTCTGGTTGAACAGAAACAATTGGACAAAACTCCCGACATCTGACAAGGCCAGTTTGCAACCACAGTGTAGCAAGGCAAAATAACATTACTCCATAATCACATCTGAACACAGATAAAAATGAGAGCAGTGTCTAAAAGTGACCATAAAAATGACCAAACATGCCACTATTCTGATTAATATGAGTGAGTGATTGCCGTTTCTTTGCCAGTTAAAACTTTGGCCATATTTCATTCCTCATATCTTCTAGGTAAGAATTATTAGGATATCCAATCATAGAATCCTGACAGCATCCCATCCAGACCAAGGGCCTGCTTCCTTAAATCCTCCCCATAAATCACCTAACACAAGGTTTGGTGAGATAACACCGGATGCTTAGGAAGAGGATAGAATAGGAGAAGAGCATGCCTAAGGAAAGGGAAAGAAGAATGAGGCCAAACCCTCACTGCTTCACAACAGGGCTTTGGGAGGGCCCTTGTTTCCCTATGTTCAGTAACCAGAAGCCAAGGACCCTGACTGCATTTGCTGGTGACATTTGTCCCCTGCTCCAAGTCTTAGCAAAAGAGCCTATGGGTCGTCCAGAAGCCTGGCTGTCTGGAATGGGGGATGAGTTTGTTCAGCTCACTGCCTCTTCTCCTTCCTAAGCAGCTGACTACTTCTTCTGATGTGGTTTTGTGGTTATACAGTAAGCAGCACCACTCATGTGGACATGGTGTACTTTCAGTTTCTGAAAGTGAGTCATGTTGACTTTCCTCTTGGGAGTAAGAGTGACCCTTGCTCAAAAGGACTATATGACTAGAAAGAAGAAACACCAGAGGCCACCAGGGCCAGAGTGTTTACCACCGTAGGTAGTCACTAGTTTCTGGGAGTGGTATGTGTCATCTCTGTAAGCAAGGTAAGCTAGGAGGAGACATTTGGTTGTGAATCTTCGAATATTTGCCAATGTTTGAAGTCTTTCTTTATTCTCACTCATCAATTGGAGTGATGCTGATGGCTAAAGAGCTCTGGATCTCTAGATGGACTCAAATAAATTTACATTTGATCAGCTGGTACATGATGGGGAATTTTCCAAGAGGGTTATTCGCTATTATTACATCTTTAATTCTTGTGTTTACTAACAAGCTCATGATATTGGACCACTCGTGAAGGTCCTAGGAAATCTTGGCACACCTGTTGAGAATCGAAATTGAACTCGTGAAGAATCAACCAAGAGACAGAAGAAGGGCTTTCTTCTAGGCTAACTCTGCTTTGTGGTTCCTTTTGGTTAAGTTTTCATGAAAATATGTAAAGTCAGGATGGAAGATATGAAGCAATCATGTCACCACTTCTGTGCCCTCGATAAGCATTCTTTCATGCTGAGCCAGGATGTAGCCTCAAGATACTTCTCATCACTGTGCTCCAGACATTCACCACCACCAGATCCCAGTGGGCATGTGAGATGAAGCCTATTTGCCACGTCTGTTTTAGAATCTCAATTTAACTTTGCTCTTGGGTATCCAAGTTATGGGAGTGCCTCATTGAGGAGATTGCCTTTCTTTCCTTGATAAGTAAATCCTTCTCGGTTGAAGAAAGAGCAATAGAATTATTCTTGAATTCTGCATCACTGACCCATCAATCACTACCTATTGCCTTGCTAAGTTATTTGGGTGATAGTAAGAGGATAATAAAAGAAGTCCAATAGTGGAGAAAGATACATTAAATAATTAGCGAGGCATTCCAAACAGTTTGTATTTTATAAGTATGTAAAAGTGGTGGCCACTTCATGGGGCTGAATTTTCATGGCAATCCCACGTTCAATTCTTTTTAGGTACAAGGCCCATCATTTGGTAATTGCTATGAGGTAGGTGGTAGCATCTATTAGGGCAGATTAGGTTCAATAAGGAGAGTTATTAAACTGCTAATATTTTAGAAGATTTAGCATATGATAGCTATTTATGTATTTTCCATAAAATATACTTATTAAAATCATAGTATATAAATACCAATTAAATACTGTACCAGCTGAGAGTCTTGGTTGCTCTTAATAAACTCTAGATTACATAAGCATAAAAGGGACTTATTGGAAGGCAGTTGCTTCAGAAAAACAATAAGAAGGCTGGCAACCAAACTTCGTCAAAAGACAGTCACCACACTTATGCCAGGCTGATACAGGAGCTGTGTGCCTGTCTAACTTCTCTTCAGACCGGGAGTCCTTAATCTTCTGTAACATGAACCCCTTTGGCCATCAAATGAAGTCTATGAACCTCTTCTCAGAATGTTTTAAAATTTGTAAAATAAAGTAGACAGGCTTACAAAGGAAACCAATTATATTGAAATATAGTTATCAAAATATAAAAATATCCCAAGTGTGTGCTATAGCAATATATGTGCTTCTTTATTAATGCATTAGATAAAATTAACTGCTGACTCTAATTGCCAATGTAACTTCAGCAGTGATGAGCATAATTGTATCTTGGGTATCCACTAGTAGCTTACACTATCTGTAAGGATTGTAAAGAAGATGAAACTATGTGTGAGTTCAGTTGGAGATGAGGTCACAATTACTGCTAATACTATTGAAGTTTATTACCTACATTCTTTTTTTTTTTTAAAGATTTATTGATTGATTGATTGATTGCTATGTTGGGTCTTCACTTCTGTGCTAGGGCTTTCTATAGTTGCGGCAAGCGGGGGCCACTCTTCACCGCGGTGCGCGGGCCTCTCACTATCGTGGCCTCTCTTGTTGCGGAGCACAGGCTCCAGATGTGCAGGCTCAGTAGTTGTGGCTCAGGGGCCTAGTTGCTCCGCGGCATGTGGGATCTTCCCAGACCAGGGCTCGAACCCGTGTCCCCTGCATTAGCAGGCTGATTCTCAACCACTGCGCCACCAGGGAAGCCCCGCCTACATTCTTAATTGACCAAAATGCTAAATTTTAGTTAGAAGTTAGAGGAAATAATAGTGTATATATTTTCAATTCAATTTCATGCATTTCCCATAATCCTATTTATAGACTTCAGGTTAAGAACTCCTATTTTAGACTGTGAACTACTTGAAGGAAGGATTTGTACCTTATTCAGCTTTGAGTGTATGTGATCTCCTTTCATGAAAATCCATATGTGTTCCTCTAGGTAGGTAGTTTCTTTGACTGTAATGAGTGGAGCATTTTTTTCCCCAAGCACTCATGGAAATACCTGGAAAACGGAGCAACAGATCCCAACCATTGTACAGATCACCATTCAAGACTGATGATTCTTGGCTTACTTTTGTCTGGAGAATCCCACTCAGCTCCTTCTGCAGTCATTACACTCTATTTGTTTTCACAGTCACACCAGCCAAACTCTGTGGAGCAATCTCTCCTGTGGTTCCACTATGGGACCTGGACGCTGTCCTGGATGGAATGGATAGTGATACCCTAATATTGTCCTCTGGAAGGACACAGATTTTACACTAGTGATTATCCACCTAACCCTCTCTGAGGAAAGGAAATTAACTCCTTTCCAGACAGTCATAATGATTTTCTGTCATCATATTTCTATCATCTTCCTTGATTTATCAGAGGGTCTCTTTCTATCCCCTGTTGGCCTATCTTCAGCTTTTCAGCCTTCCAGCTGCCTATTATTTCTCGTTTTACAATCCTGTTAAGTTTGGAGGGAGCAACTTGTACTTTGTTCAATAAAAGTTTATTATGACAATATTATTGAAGAATTTTTTAATGAATTAAAGTGTTCATTGTCCTGTTAATAACCCAAATACCTATTACTTACTTGGATTTTTTTTTTTTAAAGATTTTTTTGATGTGAACCATTTTTAAAGTCTTTATTGAATTTGTTACAATATTGCTTCTGTTTTTATGTTTTGGTTTTTGGCCACAAGGCATGTGGGATCTTAGCTCCCTGACAGGGATCCAACTTGCACCCCCTGCATTGGAAGGCGAAGTCTTAACCACTGGACCTCCAGTGAAGTCCCCTTACTTGGATCTTTTTTTTTTTTTGTTACTTGCCTTTCATTCATTCATTCATTCATTCATTTATTTATTTATTTATTTATTTATGGCTGTGTTGGGTCTTCGTTTCTGTGTGAGGGCTTTCTCTAGTTGTGGCAAGCGGGGGCCACTCTTCATCGCGGTGCGCGGGCCTCTCACTATCGCGGCCTCTCTTGTTGCGGAGCACAGGCTCCAGACGCGCAGGCTCAGTAATTGTGGCTCACGGGCCCAGTTGCTCCGTGGCATGTGGGATCTTCCCAGACCAGGGCTCGAACCCGTATCCCCTGCATTGGCAGGCAGATTCTCAACCACTGCGCCACCAGGGAAGCCCCACTTGGATCTTTATATCTGCATCTGTGGTGCTTTTGCTCCAATGCCCCATTTTACAGTTCAGTGACCTCCTCTGAAAGGAAAAAATAAGAACTGGAAATGACTTCCAGACTGAGCACTTCTTTTCTGTTTGTCTCCTTCCTGCCATCTCTATCTGATCATGAAATATGGAAATAAAAACAATGTCAAATATGAAAGCATGCCATAGGGAAAAACTCTTTGAAATATCTGGTTGATAAAAACAGTAAAAACAAGGAAAAGCTCTCACAATGACCTGAGCATTGAAAAGCTATTAGGGATTGCTAAATACTTTTCATCTCACTGATCAAAATATCTACCTCAAATAATGACAAAGTTGCTTTGAACTCAGAAAATTAAGGCAGAAAATTCATTCTGACCCACTCCACTCCATTTATTCCACAAACACTTTTAGGGGAATTTTCTGTTTACCAAGAACTGTTGTTAGAGAAATTTTAGGAGAAGATACCAATGAGAAGTAGATCACACACCAGTTTGGAATTACAACAACCCTGAGAAATAGCAGAGACTATTATCCTTCTTGAAGAGATGAGGAAACTGAGGCACAGAAAATGGAAATGACTTGGCTAAAGTCGGCCATCTATATTCTATCAACAACAGAACTAGAATTCTAAATTTCTGAACTTCTATCCAGTTGTCTTTCAGAAGCTCAGATACAAGTTCATGTTCATAACTTTTGAAGATCACTCTCTTCCAAAACCATTTTTTCAGGTCTGCTAAAAACAGCTATTTATTCACTGTGAATTCATTTTTTTCCTGGGAAGAGCATCAGCCAGAAGTTCTGACTTGAGGAGCTGGGTCCAGGCTTACCTTCAGTCATTCTAGACCAGTTGCTATGCATTTTTTTTTTTTTTTTTTTACGCAAGAGAAAATATAATTCCCTGCAGCATAATTTTCTCTTTCTTCAAGGCATTCCTATGTGACACTAGTAAGTATTGAGCAGGTGCTAAATGTAGAGTTTTGTACTACTATTCACTTGGATGCCCATTCCTCAGGGCTTTTAGGCTGGAAAAGGAGAGAATTACAAAATTACCAGATATGGTGATCTGAGGCATTTCTAAGACAGAAACTACTACTGGGGTATGGCCTCAAGGGAAGAAAAGTTGACCTAATCTTTCTCCTATATTGTGTGAAAGTGTATTTTGATTCATTCCAGTAACTATTTGTGTGAGTACAAAGTGAACTGAATTTTTGTCATCTAGAAATAATTGTTTGAATATAAGATAAAGAAGTAATTTCCTTTTTCTTCATTTTTCTTCCTCCCCTCCTTGCTCCCTTTTTCTATCACATTTTATTTTTCCCAAGAAATGTTTATTGAGCTTAGAACCAACCAAGGAATAGAGATGTTATATGAATAAAACCTGACTTTTGCCTCAAGGGGATAGACATAAGTTTCAATGTAGTGTTTTTTTTTTTTCTGTAATGAAGATACGCATAAATTCAATGGCCTAGCTACTGGGGGTAGTTAGAGGAAGCTTTAAACTGTGGGTGAAACCTGAACAGAGTCCTAGAGAATTGAATAAAAGTCTGACATCTGGGTTATTTGTACTTATAAATTAAAAACTCAACATACTCCGAGAAATAAGTGTTAGACGTCGCAGAGACTAAACTATTTTTCTGATTACCTTGATTAGACTTGGGGGAGAAGAAAACTTAGGTTGAGAACTAGAAAACATTAGACAAGCCTGACTCCGGCTGCAACATGTGGCCTTTAAGAAATTGGCCAGAGACTCTTAGGTGCCAACGTTTCTACCAGAGCATTTCCTGCTTCTAGGTGATCTGAGGGTTCTGGTGGGAGGTCTTCAGAACTAATGCCTGGCAGACTCTCTCCCCCAAGTATAGTTTTTCTAGTGCTCAGGGGGTGCCCAGCAACTCAAAACTGAAATTGTTAGTTAAACCACAGCTTTAACTCCTCAGCCCCCCAAGTCTCCAGTTATACTTGACAATTACCCCTCGACTCCCACACAGAAACTGCCTTTTTTGTCTGGGTGATGCCAGTAAATTCACCTCTGACTAGGATCAGACCATATAGGAGGCTTAAAGCCCTATGGGATTTTCAGAATGTTTAACAGGGTGTCAAAACATCTATGGGGGCAGCCCCTATAGACGTTGTGCCAGCTGACTTCTACTCACCCGCAGTCCTCACATATATATGGCAGCTTTCCTCTAAAGTTCATTTGCAGTAAATACTCATGAATAAGTATGCAACTTAAAAGAATGATCAGTTAACTCATTTTTGGAGACATTTCATTTTTAGGAGAAAAAGCCTACTGACAAAATTAAACTTCCAGGGGATCGATCCAGATTCAGTTCAATCTCCAAACCTTCTTTTCCTACATGTATGCTCAATATATGAGATCATTAATATTCGACTGATAACCCTGAAAAAAGTTGATTGTTGGTTGTTTTATACTTCTGAATGCCAGAAATATTAGAGCAATAAAAATTTAAACGAAGAGGAGTTAACTGTAGATCAACTGTAGAATTAACTTGGTAATTCTCTTCTCTATGTGTTTGGGTTAATTGATTTTTTAATGTAAAACTTCATGTATTCTCATATTTTCTTAAATTAAAAAGAAAGTTTTAGAAGCACTGTTTTACTGAACCAAAAAGAAAATGTGTTAAAAAATACACAGGAGTGGTAGTTTATTGCATCATATGCATTGAATAACTTCTTTTTCTTTGTACCTGATTACTTCACACCTTATTTCCAAATGAACACAAAGAAAATAGCTGCAAAAATAAATGCTCTGGCTCAGTTACAAATTCTGTCTGTATTTAAACACGGTTGCAAATCAAAATCACTTGTGGAGCTTTTTAAAAATTACACTCCTCTCTCCACCCCCTGCCATTTTTATTCACTGGACCTGGGATGATGTCTGAACAGATTTATTTTAGAGATGCTTTTCCATTTTGAGAACTACCAGTTTAGATTATTTTTTTTAGCCCTTGCATTCTTTATTTTACTCCTCCCAATTTGCTGCTTAATATTTATTGAGTTACTTTTCTTTCCATGTACTTGATTACTTCACACTTCCTTTTTTCAGAATGAACACAAATAATTTGGAGGCGATGCCTGGCAGTACCTAGGCATCCAATAGATCCTAGTCAGCTGGCTAGAATACAGCATAGAGTTCCCTAGGGGAGACAGAGGTCTGAGACAGGAGGAGAAAATGGAGAAACCTTGGGTACCCAGAGACCTGAGTGGGAGGCAGATAGGCTGGCTACCTGATGGGGATGTAGGAGCTGAGTCAAGGGCATTGCTGAAAGGCTGAGGAGGGCCAGTTGTCATCTAGCTCCTCCTGTTCACAGGAACAATGCAGAGGTTTATGATTCTTAGGGTGGAGCTCTTGATATTTTGCCTAGTTGGCTTCTTGGTTCCAGAGAGGAGTGGATCATCTCACTGGGACCTGCTAGAATGGATTAGAATTATAAAAGGGATTGACAGTCTCAATTCAAATGGTCTCGCAGAGCTTTAACTCTCAGTGGAATATTGAATTGCAATCTCTCTATGTTTATCACTTAACTACATACAGCTGAGAACACCACCGTGAACCAGGAAGTAAACATCTATCATTAGTGGAAAACTGTCCAAAGGAGTGAATTGTGAGAGAGGACTCCTGAACGCAAATATTTCACTGCCCTACCAGCACTCTTTTCTACTTCTAACTTAAACTTCTAACTTGAATGTGCTGTTAACCATGAATATGAAATCTGGTGTCCTCTCAGTTTTTTGCTTTCCAGACTTGGAGGAATTTCCCCAGCATCCCAGCCCCCCCTGAGTTTCACTCCCCACTTGGGCTGTAGCTTCCAGGAGCTCTGTTGCTTCCTCTTCTTTCTTCCCTGTTTTTACAAACACTGCGACACAAGGACTCTCCCTTGCCTCTTATGAAACCACATAAAGTCATAACAAGCCAATGATAATTCTCCAGTGTGGACATTAGAAATATGTTCTTTCTGTGTGTCTTGGGAAAGGGTGTAGTGGAATTTGTCTCAAGTTTACTGTATTTCTAATGGAGCTATGTAATCACTATTCATTTTTTCATTTTTCTTTGTCTTGGTACTGCAAAGGTAATTAGTTCCTGAACCTTATTGACAAATTTGATGGATAAGGATGAAATGAGATGATTTTCCAAAGAGGTATTTGTCTTTTAAACAAGAACAAAATGAATTCTCTTCAGAGAGGAACAGCCCTTTATTCACGTGATTGTGAAATAGAATGTGGTTTCTGTCTTAAAACAACTTGAAGCACTAAAATTAAACTTCTACTAATCTGGAGTAAGACGAAAGTTAATTTTGGTAGATTCGCTATGTATAAAAAAGAAGATGCATTCATCATAAGCAGCATTTTAAAGTGACAGATAGCCTTAAGATTTGTTTCAAGTGTAAAACACAACCTCAAAGGACAAAGGAAAATTTAAATTTGCCAAAGTTTACCAAAATGTCCATGTATACAAGTTTACAGGTTCAATTTTCACACCATTAGCTGTTGAGCCTAGTAGACATCCATGTTTAGGTATCATTTTTTCTTTTCTTAAATTAATAGACTTTAGTTTTAGTATAATTATAGGTTTACAGAAAAATTGAGAGTTGCCATACTACTCCCTCTTCCCACATGCACACATATGCATAGTTTCCCCTGTTCTTAACATCTTGCATTAGTGTGGTATATTTGTTACAATTGATAAACCCATATTGATATATTACTATTAATTAAAGTCCATAGTTCACTTTAGGGTTCACTCTTTATGTTGTACGGTTCTCTAACTTTTGACAAATGCATAATGTCCTATATCCACCATTATAGTATCATACTGAATAGTTCCATCATCTTAAAAGTCCCCTGTGTTCCACCTAGTCATCCCTCCTTCCTTCTCCCTGAATTCCTGGCAACCTGGCAATACAGTAAAGATGGTGTTTTTACTGTCTCTATAGTTTTGCATTTTTCTGGAATATCATGTAATTGGAATGATATAGTATGCAGTCTTTTCAGACTGGCTTCTTTCACTTAGCAATATGCACTTAAGGTCTTTTCATGGCTTAATAGCTTGTTTTTTTTTATTGCTGAATAATTTTCTATTTTATGAATGTACTGCAGTTTGTTTATCCATTCACCTATTGATGGACATCTTGGTTGTTTCCAATATTTGGCAATTATAAGGAAAACTGCTATAAATATTCATGTGCAGGTTTTTGTGTGGACACAAGATTTCAGCTCATTTGGATAAATACCAAGGAGCACAATTTCTGGATTGCATGGTAAGACTATATTTAGTTTTGTAAGAACCTGCCAAGCTGTATTCCTATCAGCAGTGAATGAGAGTTCTTGTTCCTCCACATCCTAATCAGCATTTGATGTTGTCAGTGTTTTGGATTTTTGCCATTCTAATTGTTGTGTAGTGGTATCTCATTGTTGTTTCAATTTGCAATTTTCTAATGATTTTCATATGATTTTTTCATTTTTTCATATGATGTTGAGCATCTTTTCATATACTTACTTGCCATCTGTATATCTTCTTTAGTAAAATGTTCAGAGCTTCAGCCCATTTTTGAATGGGATTGTTTGTTTCCTTATTGCTGAGTTTTAAGAGTTCTTCATAAATTTTGGATATAATTCCTTTGCCAGATATCCATTTTGCAGACATTTTCTTTTCATCTGTGGCTTGTCTTTTCAATCTCTTAAGGGATTGTCTTTTTAAAGCTAGGTGTGTTACACAAATAAGTAGATTTTTTCATTTTCTGGGAGTGCCCAGTTACAAAGTTATGAAAGAGGAAGACAGAGACATTTTATTTTGGTAATAAAAGTTAAGTTCTTTTAACTATGAGAACTGAAAGAGAATTATCACAGGGACTAAAAGGAACATTATGTGAATATGAAATTTCATGGAATAAAGTGGACATCATAGGGGTGATTGGTGTCTTCTAAGAAGTAGCCCCATACTAGTGGGACATGTATATTCTTGCACAGGTCTGGTGCTCATGACTTTTTATCCTGAAACTTCTGCCTTGCACTTCACTACTTTCTTTTAATATCCTTCTCTCTTGACTTATTGATCTCCTACCATTTACATCTCTGTCTGAACCCCTCATGTCTAATGCCCAATGTACAGTACTGAATCATGAGCTTGGGCTTTCTTATAGGTTGAGCCCCAGCTCTCAGCTCTGTAACTTACAAGCTGTGTGACTTTAGGGGAGTTGTTATCTTCCTGTAGCCTGTTTCCTTATGTGCCTACCTCACATGCTAGTTGAGAAGATTAAATAGTATATGTAAAACATTTAGCATGGTACCTGGCTCTGGTGCTCCGTTAATGTGTGTTTTCTCCCCATCCTTTTTGTTTTTCATGTATGTTCTCCCTACCTTTATAGGCTATGACTTTTTTTTGACTTCCAGTTTTCCTTGTTTGAGGCTGAATATTTCTCCAAATAGCATTGAAAGCGATAACTCCCTTCCTTTCTCCCACGTGATTCCTTTCTCTTAAGTGTCCTGTGGTCAGCCCCACTCAGTCTGTTCTGGTCTCATGGCAAAGACCCCAAACAGACACAGTTAACTGAGGGTATTTCTTGGACCTGCAGCTTCCCTTTCTCCTTTTGCTGTTGCTATTCCTACCCTTTTTAGAGGCACTGAATTCATTTATACTAACAAGTGTTTAGTGATGAACTACTGTATACTTAGCACTGTGATGTAGTTGAGGGGCTTACAAAAAGTAAGATGAGTCTTTCCTTCAAATTGATGATCCACTTGGAGAGACAAGATATAATCATAAAACAGACCCTAACATTAGACAGTATGTTTCTAAAGGTTAGGTATAGTCAGAATGTGAGCTGGTGGTTTCTTAGTATTCACTGGAATGTCACCCAAGTGACCACTGCCAGGGTTTAGGCCCTAGGCTCTGACCAAGAGAGATACATCCTGGCTAAAGGAATCCAGAAAAATGAGCACAGGGTTGATAGTGAGGGGCAATGAAGAGAGGAAATGATTTAGCATGTAAATGGAGTTAGTAGTTGGGGATCATTGGAGGATTATAGAAACCACCTGCTCTGGGGAGTGGGGAAGAATCTGACCATTAGACATAGGCTCTAAGAATAGGAGAATCTCCTCTTTTTCCTCTCTCTCACTTTCTTCCTGTCAATTTACTGTTAGTTGTATGGCTATGGATAAATATCTAGTGAGAACTGAAGTTTGCAAGACTTCTATTATGGAATAAAATTATTAAATTTAATGTCAGGTTTTGCCATTGTTTTTAATTCAAAATTTATTTAAAAAAAAATATCCAACCTTGGTGCAAAGACTATTTAAGAAAGCTTACAAAACTTACAAAATGAAAAAAAAAAGTAAATGAATAAGACAAATGAGACACTGGGAAAAGAAGGTTGGAAATACTAGATGAAGCCAGGAGTAAAGTTAGAACATAAAATTTATGCTACAAAGTTCACTACATTCATTGGAATTGGGCCTGTCTAGGAACTAATCAGAAAAGCGAACATGATTGTTGACAAAATTTATAGGATTCCTTAGGTAACAATCAATCTGTGGTGTGGGAGGAAAGTAACCATTCCTAATACTAAGGCCATGGAAAGTTTTTTCCTCAGTGTCTTCATAGATAAAGATTCAGAATTTAAAAATTTGACTTCAGCTTTTGTAAGAATTTCAACGTAGGAGGGAAGCAGGAGAAGGTTTACTAATCAGAAACCAGTGTCTTCAATTTCCTTACATTAGAATTATACGGTTTCTTTCCTACTTGAATATACCCAAGACCCCTCCAAGATTTCTTTATGATCAACAAGGGAAGAGGGGGCCTCATGACACCAAGAAAGGAAAGATGAGAAACCCTGACACTCAGTTCCCCAGATTATTCTCTCTCCTCCCTTACCTTCTCTTATGGACTGAATTGTTTCTCCCTTAAAATTTATATGTTGAGGTCCTAATGCCCAGAGCCTAAGAATGTGACTGTATTTGGAAACAGGACCTTTAAGGAAGTGATTAACTTAAAATGAGTTCATTAGGGTGGGCCCTAATCTAGTGGGACTGATGTCCTAATAAGAGGAGATTAGAACACACAGAAAGCGGCCCATCCCCTGCATGCATAGAGAGACAACCATGTGAGGAAATGGCAAGAAGGCAGTCAAACCTGCCAAAACCTTGGCCTTGGACTTCTAGCTTCCAAAACTCTGAAAAAACAAATTTCTGTTTGCCATGAAAAAGTACCACCTACCATTCAGTAGGTGGTACTTTTTGGTGGTACTTTTCTATGGCAGCTCCAGTAAATGAATATACCTTCCAGTTGGTTTTATATGCCACTGCAAGATTCCCTTTGCTTAAATTTACTTTGATCATGTCAATATCCTCTTGAAAAACTGAAGGTTTAAAGTTCTTATTCTGGTATTCATGACCTTCAAAAATCTGGCCCCAGTCTGCCTTTCCCCACTTAACCCACACTACACAAGTGTGCTTTGTACTTTATGTATTCGCGTCTTTGCTCATGCTGCCTGGAATATTGCAATTTGCATCCTGTGAGATCTTACCCATCCCTCAGTACCCATCATCTCAACTACCCACTCATCCACAAAGCCTTTGGTTATCTTAGCTAGCATTTCTTCCTCTTCTGAGTTCTTAAAACATTTTGTCATTATTTAATCACAAGTCTTATTCCTCCTGTTTGAGGGTAAGATCCTAAAATGTGCAAGTCATATTTTTATGCCTATATGTAAAGTTCCTAGCACAACAACTTCCAAAGAGAAGGTGATTCATCCATTCATTTATTCATCCATACATTGCTCTTAGCCACGTTATATTAGTTTGTAGAGGATACAGCAGAGAACAAAACAAACGTGGTCTCTACCCCATGGGACTTGCCTTCCATTGGAGGTACAGATAAATGAGTAGTCAAGTAGTTAGAGGTTGTTATTAGTACCTCAGTAGAGAATAACATCATGACTTATTTCAGATAGTGTACTTAGGGAGGGCCTACTGAGGAGGTGCTATTGAAGCTAAGACATGTAAAGAAGAAACCAGCCCCATGAAGCAGGATAAGCAAGGAATGCGTTTGATGTGCTCCAACTAGTGTGCTTAGAGCACAGTGGAAAAGAGGGAGCATGGCTGGATGTGAGGGCAGAGAGGAGGTGACGACCAGGTCCTGCAGCACCTTGGGAAGGGGTTTGGGTTTTCTTGGGAAGCCTCCAAAGAATTTTAAGTAGAGAGGTGTCATGGCATGTTTTAAAAATCTCTCTGCTATGCAGAGAATGAATTGTAAGAGTGAAAGCGTGCACTCATTAGGAGGCTATTGTGGCATCCAAGTTAGAAGTAGTGGGTTGTAGAGCGTGTCATACAGAGTGAAGTAAGTCAGAAAGAGAAAAGCAGATATTGTATAATAATGCATATATATGGTATCTAGAAAAATGGTATAGATGATCTTATTTGAAAAGCAGAAATAGAGACACAGACGTAGAGAACAAATGTATGGATACCAAGGGGGAAAGGGGTGGGGTAGGAGGAACTGGGAGACTGAGATTGACACATATACATTATTGATACCATGTATAAAATAGACAACTGATGAGAACATACTGTATAGCACAGGAAACTCTACCTGAGGCACTGTGATAACCTAAATGGGTGGGAAGTCCAAAAGGGAGGGGATATCTGTATGTGTATGGCTGATTCATTTTGTTGTGCAGTGGAGGCTAACACGATATTGTAAAGCAAACATACTCCAATAAAAATTAAAAAAAAGAAAAAAAGAAGTGGTGGGTCGTAAACGAGGGTAACAGTGGAGAAAGAGAGAAGTGGATGGGGTGTGACATTTTGGAGGTGGGCCTTACAGATGGAGAGGATGTGGGGAAACAGAAGAAGAAGGATTAGTCCCAGATTTCTGTTTCCATTAACAATGTTTTTTTCTTTTTTAATTGTAAAGTAGAACTTAATCATTAAAAACAGTCTTATACAACATACACAGACACACAGTGTAGGGAAAAAAAAAGCTCCTCACTTTGTTAAATTCCACTTGTCAAGGACAATATCTTTAATAGCTGAATATATGTTTAATAGTTGAATATATATGTATACATACATATTTTTTAATGCTTGTGTATGTAGTAAAAAAGAAAAAGAATGTTATTCAAAACAAAACCCAACTACAGCCACTTCTACCTTCCCTGGCATAGCAAAAGTCCATCTTAGGTAAATAGTGTCTTGCTTAAAAAAATTACCTTGGTGGGCCTTTTTGGTGAGTGTCCTGGGGAGAGAGGGGAAAACAAAGGGAGAGGTGAATTACTCTGAATAACAAAGTGAGAGGATAGCCTGATCTGTGGATAGCCTGGGAGAGAGGTTCAGAAAATAAAAGGTGGGGGGACATACCTGGAAGGGGCATCCAATAGGGGGCTGAGGAAATCCTTGGTGTGTGGAATATTATCTGTGACGGAGGTGGTCAAGGAACACTTGAGAACAGCAATGAGTCATATTTCTGTATGGTTCTCGGCTTTGCTGTACTCCTTCCTAATTTTTCATTAAACTTCTGTTACACACAACAGCTTCTAGTGGTACTTTAGCTTAAAGCTAAATAAAAATAAGTTAGTATTTAGTGTGGGCAAGGCAGTGTTGGAGGAGGAACACAAGCTCTAGAGTTGAGAGTCAGGTAGTGATGGAGAATCAGGCTGCAGAGTGGATGAATGGAGGGGAAATAGACATTATTTCTTCTCTCTGTACTAAGAGTGAGGAATTCCCTCAGTTTGAAATTTAGGTACTCATGCCATTTTGTTTGAGTAGTTAAAAAAACTTTTATCCCTAAAGGGTGGGCAGCAGAATCTGTGTGTGTGTGTGTGTGTGTGTGTGTGTGTGTGTGTGTGTATAATATACAAAATGTGTTCAGCTGTAGATGCAGTTATCTGGCTATAGTTCTTTCATTATTTGAAATGTATCAGCATCCCTGGCAAGGTATGGCAATGCCAGTAGCAGGCAGGGAATCTCTGAAACGTCAGGGTCTTGTATGCCCCATAAATAAGAGTTGGCAAAATTGTTAGATGGCTTTTAACTTTAGGTTTTTCAATTATAACAACTTCAGCATTTAATTATTCTGTATTTGAAAGGTCACCAGAAACCAAGAGTTTAAAAAAAAAAAATAGTGTTGAAACTGGAAAAAAAAGTTTAATCAATTTCCATTCAAACCAAGCTCCCTTCTTGCATTTTTTTCCCTTTGGGGAGGTTATGGGGTAGATAGAGGTTGTGGGGAACAAGGCAGTTATTGTTTTTGTGAAACTTTTTGGTTTTGACTCTGACCTTTATCTTATAGTAGAAGGTAGAGTGTTCTGTATTAAATGGAAGAAACCTGTGGTGAGGTAGCGGAGAAACTGTAATAGGGGAAGCTTAGATATGGTCTAACAGAGACCCCATATTGTCTAGGGAGAATCATTTAGTAGCCATGTATAAACTCTAAGCAGGACAATAGGGTGACCTGCAGTTCAATTCCAGAGATCAGTAGTCCAAGGACATTTCATAGGCTTGAGAAATCTATTTGTTTTGCCAGTCTTGATCAATACCAACGTCTCTCCTCCTAGCTATAGTCATAGCTCCTCTTGCTTCCCACTCAGTTTAGGAAAACACTGGCATATTCAGATGCCTTCAGAAAAACAAACAAGACCTTCAGCGTTACTCAAGTCCATCCACTGCCACGTCCTTCCAAACATGCTTATTTCCATAAGACCTACATCTTAAGAAGGTGGGAGGAAGGAAGAGATGTGAAAGGTTTTTGATCCAGTATTTCCCAGATTTATCATATGCATAAATGATAAAAGTGAGGTTTTTTTCTTGGTTCTGCCATTGACCTTGGGAAATTTCTAAAGAACCTAGGTGTTTTCTTGTAATAGAGTACCCTGGGGCATTGTCAGGACGAAACTACTTCAAAGCTTTTCCATGTTATTAACTTAATATATTATTTTACTTTTGACCTTTACTGTTCTAGGTTATAAACTTGCTTGCTGATACAATGTGATTATTTCAGGTAATTTTTTGCTTTTTTTTCCATGAAGATTCTTGTTTTGTTTGCAGTTAGCCTTATCACTCTCTAGGGTTCTACACAGAAAGCATAGTTGCCTTGGGACAGCAAATGCTTCATGAAAGTAATGATCTGGCAGCTTGTCAGAAGGGAAAACCAAATAACCAAATGAACAGTCTGTTTTTCCCTTCCCTTTAAGCTCAATCAAAAGAATCCACAGTAAGGCTTTAGGAGGTGTTACCCCTAATCCCAGCTGGGGAATTCCTTGGTTCTTTCCAACAATTATGGTTTACCAAAAACTGTCCTTACTTTGTGCTGTAATCTAGAGCATCTATAACACCACGCTTGCTCAAGAAGTTGCCTGCTCATTGGCATGAATGCCTACCACTTTTAGACAAGAGTAGAACAATGCCTGGTACAATGTAAAGGAAGACTGTTTACCTAGGGTGTCCGGGAGGATCACTTTGGGGTTGATCTCAAGACGGTGTTACTTTCTGCATTCTGGCCTGGCCTTGGGAAACATTTCCCTGGTTCTTTGGTAAAGAACACTGTGAATTACAATACCAGGCCTTCTTTGGGGATTGACTCTGAGCTGGGGCAGGGGATCAGCAATGACAGGGGTCGGGAAGTAGAAGTCATAATGGCCAGGCTTGCAGCTGCCAAGGGCTGGTTTCTTAGTTCTGGTGGGAGCAAGGGCTCACTGTCAAGTGGTCACACTTGTGTTGAACAGAGCAACAACTATAAGGATAGAGTTTTTTGACCTCTCTCAGTGAGAGAGGTCAGCATCCATTCAGTGGAACAGGAGACCCTGGGGTACCAGGGAAAGGGTAAGACTTGAGGGCTTGGAGCCCATGTCGACAAAGTTCAGGGGCTGAAGAGATCAAAGGCACTCTTAACTGCTATCCATCATGGGCAGACGGGGGCCTGGAGTACAATAGGATGATCACAATACTCATAGATCCCTTGGGTCAAACAGTTGACTTAATGAGTAGATAGAGATGGCTGTCAGCTTTCTAAACAAGTCCATGATTCCATCGTTGTAGTGAGAGCAGACAATTTGAGAGTTCCCAAGAGAAAATCACGCTCTTGAGCAGAGATGCCATTTTCCCATGAGGGAGGTGTGCTTGAGCAAGCGTGCTCTCTATATGAAAGGCCCTCTGCAGATTAGATCAGATGTGCAGTTGGGGTTTGTGTAGTGGCAGCCCACAGGTGAGAGGCACCTCACTTAGGTTTGTGTCTGAGTGGGCTGAGCGAATGGGGGAAGTTGCAAGGAGCCCCATAGGCTTCAGAACATCATCAGTTCCAGTCCTGTGTGAGTGGTTGGCTGGCTGCCCACCTGCTGCTCTGTCTCTAGCGCAGCTCCACATGCAAGCTTTGAAAGTGTTCTCACATGTAGATCCTGTTTATCTAAGAAGTTTGATCAAACACCCCCACGGTGCTTTAATTACGTACTGGAAGGGTATCCTCTCACCCCCGCCCGTGACTCAGTACACAGAGCAGAAATGCTGCTCTGTTCTCCAGGCTCTGAATTTCTAAAGTGGAATCACGTCACAGAAAACCATCTATCTCTCAGTGGTTGCTCTCCTGGCCAGCTGACCTAACTGGCTTGCATTGCTGCAGGGCTGGGGGTTATTGATTAAAGAAAAATCAAAATGTGCATAAATGAATCGTTTACTTTTTCATGTTAGATTTCTTCCATTCTGAAGCTCTCCTTCCTCTCCTCTGTCCATTATCTTCCTACTATCTTTCTCTTCAGTTAATGAGTTACTCAACACACTTTGTATTGAAACATGGGACATATTTTTGCTTTTTAATTATTTGCTTGAACTGCTACACATTTTCTCAGCAAGAAGACCAAAATTTTTCTTTTGAGGTTCTCCTACTTAAATTGCCTAGGAACTTCAGGGTGAGCTCGGTGCAAAGAGGGACTCAGCCCATTTCCAATGCTAGATGTAGAGAGAACTAGGGTCTGGTCAGTTCCTTGCCCACGACTACTCAGGACTGCTGTGGAAGACCAGTCCTGCACACCTCTCCAGTGGTGCTTGTCCACTGCAGCAGTGATGCCCTTGGTGGTCCAGACACCTCCGTTTTCTGCAGCGGTTCTTCATCTATACTTGGTCTCTGTGGATATGGCTCTAGCAGAAAGCTCTTTTGGTTCACATACACAGACATCCTGGGGCACATCCTGACCAACACTGAGAGGTTTAGTTGGGTTCCAGTGGGCTTAAGGTTGGTTGAGTAACTTTCTTGCACCGTATCAGTTTTCTCCTGTTGCCATAACAAATTATCACAAATTTAGCAGCTTAGCACCCACTTATTATCTCATAGTTCTGTAGCACAGAGATCCAGTCACAGCATCCAAGACTGCTTTGAGTCTCTCAGGGCTGAGACAAGGCATCAGCAAGCATCTGGAGGCTCTGGGCATGAGCTTGCTTCCAGGCTCATTCAGGATTTGGCCAGGTCCAGTTGCAGGTAGTTGTTGGCCTGAGGTATCTGTTTCCTTGTTGGCAGTCGGAAAGAGTGTGTACTAGTTTCTAGGGGCCACCTGCATTCTCCGACTCATGGTGCCCCTCCTCCATCTTCAAAGCCAGCAACCATGGGTCAAGTCCTTCTCATGTTTCTAATCTCTCTGACCTTCCCTTCTGCCTCATCTGGTCTCTGCTTACCTCTTCTGCCACACCTCTCTGACTCTCCTACCTCCACTTCTGCTTTTAAGGGCTCATGTGATTACATTTGGCCTACCCAGATAATCCAGGATAATCTTCCTATTTTAAGGTCAGCTGATGAATAAACTTAATTCCATCTGCAAAATCTCTTCATAGCAGTGCCTAAGTTAATGTCAAATAGCCAGGGGATGGATCTTGGGGTGGGAGGAGGCACATCTTTAGAATTCTACCTACCATGTGGATTTCAGTTATATCTGTGCACCAGATAATTTCTTAGAAAATTTCCTTACACCCTTTCATCTTGTAGTAAAGGCCAGTAGGTTTGCTGGTATAAAAAACTACTTCCTAAAAGAGAAGAATCTATAAACAAGGCAGATTCCGAGCACAGTGATTTCCCTGACTAGACTTTGAAGTTGGGGACAGAACTTTACACTCTTTTCTCCCCAGCACCCTACAACTTGTGCCCAGTAGATGGTCCATAAACGTTTACTGCTGCTTCTGCTGCTGTTGCTATTCTGGCGATGGTTGCTGATGAACCAAATAGGCACAAGTCTATGTAAGTTTCAAGCAAATTCTGAGGGCCTGTGGTGTTCTATGTGCAGCAGAGTCTTTTAAAATAGCCAATTTCACCTAGCTCCTAGAAAGAGCCCTTCAGGATGGCTCACAACCTTTTCCCACCCATCAGCCTCAACCTACCAGGTAACGGCAGCTTTGTGGAGGAGTGGGCTGAATGTGCCTGCATGTTTATTTATTAGTATAAAACCTGAAAGTGTGATCATTTCTGAAATTAATAACAGAAAATTTAGGTGGATTCTAGCAGAAGACCCTTTTACTCCCCACTCCATATTCTTCTGTGGCCCCTCTGAAAAGGAAGTGCCACCAACCCTTCCATCCTTTCTGGGAAGTACCTGAGAGGGGGTTTCTGTGTTTCTTTCCATCCCTTACATGCTTATCTCCAAGGGAGGAGGAGTAGCTAATCTTATGGGTAAGAGTCTGAGGTCCTCCGGACTGGGTCCTCACTCCTGCACTGACTACAACATGGGTAGGTAAGGACAGTGTGCTCCCTCCTCTTCCTCCTTTTGTATAACAGTTGTAGCTGGGTCAGTGCTGGAGTTTGCTTTCTGGAGCAGACCCAGAGGTACCTTCACTCTCCTGGGCTTTCTTGGCCTCTGTGTCCTACTGTTGATGGGCCTGTGGAGCAGCTGGCAGCTGGGTAAGAATTTATGTCATCTTCTTAACAGACTTGATTGACTCTCCCAAGCTCTGGACTTAGAAAAGCCCCATTTTGGCTTCAGGTCCAAGATGAGTGTTTTGGCAGGGAGCTCAGTACTATGGGAGTTATTGGGCATTCATTAATAAATATTTGCTCCTGATTTGGCTCACCATGAATTTACTCAATGATTACAACCCAGAGAAGAGTTGGGGACAGGGATTAGCCCATTCTGGTCACCAGCATTATGGATATGTCTATAATCTTAGGGTAACAAAGAGGACTTCTTAAGCCTGGCACTAAATTCAGAATCCATAGAGAAAAAGATGGCTGGGTTTGACTGTCATAACAGTTAGACAATTAATACAATTAATATTCAAATCATCCTAAAAGCAATACAAAAAAGATGAAAACCTTAAGTAGAAAAATAGGCAAAAAAGCCTTTTGGGATCTGGTCCTGCCTCTCTCTCTGACCTCATCTCCTGCCATCTTGACCTTATATCCCAATTTTTTCTTCCCCCCTAGAATGTGCTAGGCTGGTCCCTGTCTCTGAGCTTTTGTCCTTGCTATCAAATCTCTTGGTTTTATTTCCTGCATAGCAATTTTCACCATCTAAATTTTCCTTTTTAAAAACTTGTTTACATGATATGTTAATATGCTAGGGCTGCCAAAACAGAGTACTAGAGATTGGTGGCTTAAACAACAAAAATTTATTTTCTCACAATTCTGTAGGCTGAAAGTCCAAGATCAAGGTGTCAGTAGGGTTGATTTCTTCTGATGCTTCTCTCCTTGACTTGTAGATGGCCATCTTCTCCATGTTTCTTTACATGGTCTTCCCTCTGTACATGTCTGTGTCCTAAACTCCTCCTCTTATAGGGACACCAGTCAGATTAGGGCCCACACTAATGACCTAATTTTAACTGAATTACCTCTTTAAAGATCTTATCTCCAAATACAGTCACATTCTGAGATACTGGGGGTAAAGACTTCAACATATGAATTTGGAGTGGGGGACATATTCAGCCTATAACGCAGATATATGGTTTATGTTCTCACTACCAAAATGTAAGTCCTATGGTAGAAGGGATCTAATCTACTTTGTTAGACGCGGTGTCCAAAGCACTTAGACTTGTGCCTAGTATGTAGATAGTACTCAATATGTAAATATTTGCTCAATAAATGAAGAAACTTGAATAGTTTATATATATATAGGATTAAGATAGTTTGGATATCTATGGGATTTGATGACTGGTAACATGTGAAGAGCAAGGCAGGAAAAGGCTTAGATGATTTCTAGCTTAGATGATTGCATGTTTAGTGGTGCCCCTCAGTATAATAGGAAACAAAAGAAAAGGATCAGGGTTTGGGGAAAAACTTTAGACATAGAGTTAGAGATACTTGGAATATATTCAAGTGGAAAAGTTAAGGAGACCTTAAGATATACGGCATGTGGAGAATGCAGTGGAGAGATCTTTGTTAAAAATATAGATTTGGGGATCATCAGTTCATAGTAAGTACTAAAATCAGGATGGCAAATGAGATCATCCAAAAAGAACGTACATAGGAAGAAACCTAGTACAAAAGCAAGGAAAATACTAATGTTTAAAGGTTGAATAGAGAAAGCAAATTTGATAACAGAAAGAAGAGAGCAGAAACAGGGTATCATAGAATCAAAGGAGGAAAAAATATTGAAAGTAATGGTCACCTGTGTCAAAAATAAGAAGTGTTTCTCCAAGGCCGTTCCAAGGAATAATCCTCCCATGAAATACTATCTGGAAAAAGATCCTGTGGTCAACTAAGTGGGAGAAATGTTGAAATCTATATACTTCTCTTGCAGAATCACAAAACAATTTAGCATATTAATGTCTCTGAGAAGTCTTGCTATAAAGAAGCCTATAACTTTTAATTTCTAATGTAAAGTTTCCAAAGCTTATTTGACCTTAAATCTCTCCCTGTTCTTCTTACATAACTACTCTTAATAATAGCACACAGAACTGGAGTCACAAGGAACACTCTTTGGGAAACTATGCAATAGCATAATCAATTAGATAAGCATTGAAAATATCCCTTTGCATTTGACAATTAGGGGTTTTGTTGGCATTGCTGGAGTGGTTTCTGCTGAGTGATGGGGCTGAGGACAGAAAACTAAAACAGGAGGCATAATCTGCTCCTTCTATAAGCTTGACCTCAAAGAAGAGGAAAAATGATAGGGCAGTGTCTTGCTTGGATGCTGTGTAATGTTAAGTATGTTTTGGATGGGAAGGACATGGCCAAGTTTATAGACAATAGAGACATTGGGGAATGGTAGCAAGAGAAGTTGAATCATCAGCAGAACAAGGTCTACAAGGAGATAGGAGGAACTGAGATCAGAAGAAAGTTCTCCCTGGTCCTAAAGACTGGAGGAAAGAAAAGGAAAAGATGTAGTTGTCCAAGTAGGATAAGAGGTTGAAAAAGCCCACGATAACCTCAGTTCCTCAGACAAGAACACGTGCTCAGAGCTTGTCTTTGGTGCTGAAACAAAAGGTGCCCTCCCCCAAATCCCCCTCCCTGAAAAAGCTCATGTCTGATCTTGCTCATGTAAAAGTCCTTTCCAAATGTTATCATTATTACTGCTATGGTCAGGGAGTCACTTCTACTTTGGAGTCTTAGGTAGGCATCATTTTCCTTGCCTTTTAATCATATAGTTTCCTTTAGGTCTCTGCCTCTGGCGCAGAGGCTTGTCCCATGCATTTCTGTCTTCCCATTACCTTTCACAAAGTGGGTGCTATAGACGTTGCAGAATGATTAATGAGCAACAGGAAGCACCACAGTTTGCCCACAATTGAGAATTCAATGAATTGCATTACTATAGCCCAAAGAATCCTAGTACCAGGGTGTAGTTACATAATTTAGTTTTGTACGCTTTCAGTCGTAAGTCTTATATTGGGAATTCTCCAGATCTGGTTTCTCTCCATTCAGTTGTCATTATTCGTGCCCTCGTTGATATCATCCCAGATTTCTTTGCCTGGTTGTCCCAAGTGTGTTTTCTTTGTAGTTCTGTGTGCAAAGCATTTATCAGAGTGTAAGGTGCATAATTAAAGCTCACTAAATGATAGCTGAAATTATAATAGGTTCAAGCCCCAACCAAGGAGAGCTTCATTATCAAGATGCAGAGTTTTATATTTCTTAATTACCTAGGTACTGTTCTAGTTCCTGACCTTCTTCTCCTCATTTTCTTTCACAAACCTTTTTTCTTACTACTTAGTTCTTTTCATGTTCCCTACCTTAAAGTTTTTCACCATCAAATCTCTTATTTATACTTATGTATTCAGTATACTTATTTGCTTGCTATACATATTTACACTTTGACTTTTTTCCTCCTCAGTATTTCTTATTTTCATCTTTCTTAATTTTAGGCTGTTAAAAGTCTAAAGTAACATCCTTTTATTCATTTCTTCTCTAACCATCAGTTGCCAATTACAAGCCTGAAAGCCATCTTTTTTTTTTTTTTCCCATGTACTCAACAAATATTTACTTGTTGGCCACTTACTATGCACCAACTACTGTTCCAGGCACTGAAGATACAAACATGGTAAATAAAAATGTTATTGTCTTTATGGAACTTATATTCTATTGAAGGACCCAGGCAATGAATAAGTAAAGATTAGGTAATTAATAATTTGCAACCATTGGTTTCTTAGGTGGGTCACCAGACAATAGAAAATAACTTATAAGGAATGTGTGGCTTGGGCTGGATGATTGAACAGAAACTACTCCAGGAGCAAAGATTATAGGCAAGCTGTATCTGAAATGCTAGACTAAAGAGGTGAAGGAAGTTTATCAGGTCATATGAGAGAGCAAGTCTACCAGGATTCACAGTGGAAAGACCCAAAATGT
Organism: Balaenoptera ricei; assembly: GCF_028023285.1. NCBI lineage: Eukaryota > Metazoa > Chordata > Mammalia > Artiodactyla > Balaenopteridae > Balaenoptera > Balaenoptera ricei. Next base: position 134,752,624 of record NC_082639.1, read on the forward strand.
GGTTAACCAGACAATGTGTGCATGACAGTGGGTAGCTTTTACAGCTGCAATCTTTTTGGTTAATTCTATCACTATTGTCTGAAAGCAGCCCTACTTAAGAGGTATTGTGATAACTGTCTAAGGATCTGAGTCTGTGCATTCTTGAGGTATGAGCAGCAGTGGAAGGCAGTCATGAAGCATACTTTATGATTTGGATTTTCTATTTACGTTATTCAACAGGCAGGCAGTTGTCATTGTATTGATGAAAGCAGTTTTCTCCCTATTGGATGCCAGAACCTCACTCTATTTCAGGAAAACAAGTCTATTAGGGAAATACTTGGTTCAGTTATGGAGACGTTGAATTTTTGGTGTCTATGAAATCTTCAGCAAGAAAAGGCCAGTTAGTTTAATGCATCAACCTAGAGTTTAAGAGGGATATCTGTGCTGGAGACAAAATATTTGATATTGTCTCATCCAATAGGAATGGATGGAATTGCCCAGGAATGGTGGGCTGCACTTTTTTTTTTTTTTTTTTTTTAGAGCAATGTGCCAGATAGGGAAGGACATGAGACTGAAAGGGCTAACCGGGAGAAAGCTGAGAGGGTCTTTAGATAGGGGGATCTGGTTAGGATAAAAAGCAGGTATAGGGAGGGTAGCTGAGTGAGAGAAATGGAAGGAAGCGTAAAAGAGACTGGGGTGACTGACTTTAATCTTTTGAATCTGGAGCAATTCTGAGGGACACAGTTGTGGATGTGCCTAGGGAGTGACTGAAAATGAGGAGAGGTCCTGTGGAAAGGGTTGTTAGGGAAGGCACAAAGGAGGGGAAGCACAGAGCAGTTCCAATGATGGAGGTATAGAAGAGATTAAATCATGAAGGGGCTTAGGACATGAGAGAGGATACCAAAAATGCGAGGTATGGTGGGCTGCAGTGTGGTGAAGACAACTGGTCCCAAGATGCCTTCTGGAGAGACACCTGTGGGGAGGAGGCACTTGCGTTCTTTTAGAGTCAGTCACAGCTTGGGATAGGTTACATTTTTGAGGGAATATTTGTTGAGGGTGTGGCAACTCAGATTTTTGTGCGTCTCCATTGCATTGGTTCTGGGGTCAGAGTTGTTGGTGTACGAACTTACACTAGGACTTCTGGGTAGAGGTCCTTGTTATGAGGGGTCTGTAATCCAGGAGTTGTTCCCAGTGCAAGGAATCCATGCTGATCATTATCTCCCTGAATCCTTTCAAATGTAGCGCCCATCCTATGAGGTTTTCTGCAAGCTCAGACAGAGATTGGGAGAGAAGCAGGGCTCTACCTAACTTATTTCTGAGTGCCCCAGGAGATGAATGGAGAAACAAAGTTGGAGATGGAAAATGGAAGCTATTTGGGGCATTGTATGCCGAGCTGATAGATTAAGCAGAGAGTGAATGAATAACAGGGACAAGGTCAGAGCCCAGTGTGGGGCCAGAAGTCACTTCCAAATTCATTAAACCAAGGAGATGAAATGAGAAGATTAGGAGGTCACATGTATTCCAGATAAAAGAGAGAAGGGTAAGATACGAAGTGGGTCGAAAACAAGGTCTAGTTATTAGAGTAAAAGAAAAAGGAATTTGGTTATATGGTATATAGCATATGGTTGGTGTGGTATTAATAGTATGACTTTTTTTTTTTTGCAAAAGTAATATAATTTAAAAATAAGCCTAAATATTGCTGCATTGGAGAATTAACTCTTGGCAACTTCTTTTTTTTAATTAATTTTTATTGGAGTATAGTTGCTTTACAGTGTTGTGTTAGCTTCTGCTGTACAGTTGGCAACTTCTAACCAGCAAGGTGATCTTGAACAATCTCTTAAAGTCTATGGCACTCTGTCTTCTCATCTGTAAAAATTAAGCAGTTGGGTCAGGTGATCTCTGAAGTTTCTAGTAGCTCTGTGATTCTACATTATTTATTCTTCCATTTTTCAGATCCCTGACATCCTCCCTCAATCCCCACCATCCCTTTTAGGGCCCCAAATCACACTGAAGGGGTCCACTGCTTTCATGCAAGGCCCGCCCTAAAGATTTGTTTTCTTTCTAACATTTAAGATCGAAGTAACTGCAGACGTTTGGAGAGGCATAGCTCATATCCTGCTGAAATTCAATGAATGACCTAACTTCTCTAGAATGGAGAAGGTTACCAGAATGGTTTTTGTTACCAGGCAATCAGTATGGACTTCATTGAAATATTGGGTGTCAGTTGGGTTTTGTGCTTTATCACACTGGCAGAGAGAAGAGGGTAGTGGCTGCTTTGGCTGCAAAGTGTGCTTTGGAGGTGGTGATGAGAACCAGGGAAGAGAGAACGTCGGAGTGGTGCTGGGAAGGAATAGACTTTTCTTCTTGTTAAGGGCGGCAGAGGGCAAGAATCCAGCTGATCACTACGCAGGGCTTTTGGCTCCAGGAATAACAGACCATCTGGTGTCCAACTCCTTCAAAATGATAAGCTTCATTAACATTCTCATTTATCTGATGTGGACATTGCATACCCAGCAGATGTATTCCGTGAGCATTTCTTGGTGGAAACAGGCCTAATCAAAGTGAGGTATTCCAAAATAGTCTTTGAAAGGACTGTGTACTTTTATTTGAGAAGCTGAGATGAGAGGATTTGGATGAGGTATTGAAAGTTATATTTTTTATTTTCCTTTTGAAATATGAGAGTTGGCTTGGGCTATGTAAACTATTTTCTTCTCATTTCTATATTACCACACATTGGACAGGTGTCAGCAAGCTGCTTTTTTTCATTGACTGGATCAATACAGAAACAGTATCCTACAGAAAGGGGGAGCAGAGCCAAAAGCAAACTTAAAACATTACTTATAGCCATGAAGTCTCTTAATGGCCATTTTATAATAGGTATCTCTCTATATGACGCACACATCTCCCCTCCTTCAGTACTTTATAGTAACTCACGACATGTAAGGAAATTATGGATATGCTACTTTCCCTTCCCTTTATCTCATCCCTTTACTTCTAACAAGCTGAATTTACATGTGAGGGTTTTCAGAGGGATTCTTGATTCACTCTTATTTGCCATCTCTGAATTATACCTTATTTAAAAAAAGAAAATTCGAATCCCAACTTTGCAAATGTTGCAACAAATAGCTATCACTGCTACCTTTATATGCATCATGGAAGCAGATAACATCTCAGAGGTCCCTTTTGACTCAAAATTATTAGATTCTGTGATTCTTTTGTGATTTTTAATTGGAAGTGGGGGTGAAATGACTGAGAAGTAACTATAATATGCAGGGGTAGAGAAATCAGACAAAAGATGTGATGCGGGCACAACAGCCTTGAAAGATGCATCAATGCAGTAAAGAGAACATAGCTTTAGAGTGTAGTTTGAGTTGGATCTTTCATAATCTGGCTATCTTCTCTCCAATTTTTCTTATTTTCCTTCTATTCAGCACCATATCTAGTAAATTGTTAATATTCAGTGATGCTTTCTATCATTAAAAATAACCAGAAGAAAAATTTTCTTCACGTGGAAATGATTAAAGAAATGGAAGAAATTAGGGGCAACTATAAAAGAAATGATTCTCAGCCAAGTCTGGTTACTTGACATTATCAAAGTAGGCTTCAGAGAGCTTAATTTAACTTCAACCTGTACTCATCCAAGAGTGAGAAGAATTACTTAATTCCAGGCAAACTTAGTACAGTTCTACAAGTATATGATGATCTAAATTTCTTACTGTCTAAATATTTTTCCACTTAAGAATTGATACCAGTTACTTCCTGATTGGTGTACCGGGTTAGAAATGGAAAGATCTGAAATTTGAATAAATAAGACAGATAAAGACAATGAAGTATGTAGAACTATTACAAAGAAAGTTTTTAAGAAAATTGCTATTATCTTTAATTCAACTTTTTAGAAACCATTAATCACTGTTCTTAAACTTAAAAAAATCCCTTCTGCCACATTGCTCCCTCTTCTACTCTTTTTCTTCCGTTTCTTGTGCCCGTATTTCAAATTATTCAGTCACAACTTGAGCAGTAGTCTGCTTACATCTGTCTGGACACAAAGGAATTGTGCCCTCATGTGTGGAAACCAGTCCTAGTTCAGTGGGAAGGGAATTCAATTTGGATCTCAAGATCCCAGAGGAAGTTCCAGATTTTCCTTTTACAGGCTGTGTGACTTTAGGTGAATCATCTAACTTTTTTGAACTTCATCTTATCATTTGTAAAATCAAGGCAATAAAATTTACTCCATGCAGTTCTTATGAGGATTATATAAGGTATTTATTAAAAATACCTTACCCAGTAGATTGCTACTCAGTTTGTAATTAATCAGATTTAGAGACTGAAACAGACCTGTGGTAGCTCATGTAGGGTCCTCTAAGGCAGAGCTCACACTTACATATTTTCCTGAAATGCCTTGGATTACATCAGATGGCAAAGTTCTTTTTTGTGTAAATGCTACCTGTGGGTATAATCACTTGTTAGCATCTGGTTACTTTCTTTGTTACTATTTTCTGGTTAATTCTGGGAGGGAAATGGTTTTTGTCCTGGCAGCATTTTTCTTTTATTTTGATGCTTTTTGTCAGATACCTGTGAGATACCTTTCCCCCTAAGTGCTGACCTTTATGTTAATGTGGCAGTGAGATATTATAGTAAGATTAGAGCTCCATAGGGGGTAAATAAATGTCACTTTTCAAATAGAAACTAGCATAAGTTCTAGAAAAGAAATCCAAGATTCTCAGCTGGTCCTGTCATTAGAAACAATAGGCTGTCTAACAGAACGGGCTTCACATAAGCATCTATAGGTGATGCAGAATAAAACTTAACTACTGAAAAACCTAACAAGGCAATATTTCCCAAGATTATACATTATCTGCAAAAGGTACTAGGAACAACTAAATTTATCACTCCATATCATCCTCAGGATCTCAGATGTCAGGAAAAAGATCAAGGTCAGAAACTCAGATGGTGCTCATATTAGTCAGGTATAAGCTCTAGCACCAGCTAATAGGTATCAAGAAAACATTGCCCAGGTTGGGATGAGTCAAGCTATTTTCCTTAAAGTCAAACATCTTAAAGATGACTTTGCTAAGTTCACTGTTAGGTTTTTCTACTGTGAGTTTATTTTTATTTTATTTTACTTTTTTAAATTTTTAAAACTTTTATTTTTTTAACATCTTTATTGGAGTATAATTGCTTCACAATGGTGTGTTAGTTTCTGCTTTATAACAAAGTGAATCAGTTATACATATACATATGTGCCCATATCTGTTCCCTCTTGCATCTCCCTCCCTCCCACCCTCCCTATCCCACCCCTCTAGGTGGTCACAAAGCACCAAGCTGATCTCCCTGTGCTACGCGGCTGCTTCCCACTAGCTATCTATTTTACGTTTGGTAGTGTATATATGTCCATGCCACTGTCTCACTTTGTACCAGCTTACCCTTCCCCCTCCCCGTATCCTCAAGTCCATTCTCTGGTAGGTCTGCATCTTTATTCCCGTCTTGCCCCTAGGTTCTTCTGATCATTTTTTTTTCTTTCTTTCTTTTTTTTTTTTTAGATTCCATATATATGTGTTAGCATATGGTATTTGTTTTTCTCTTTCTGACTTGCTTCACTCTGTATGACAGTCTCTAGGTCCATCCACCTCACTACAAATAACTCAGTTTCATTCCTTTTTATGGCTGAGTAATATTCCATTGTATATATGTGCCACGTCTTCTTTATCCATTTATCTGTTGATGGACACTTAGGTTGCTTCCATGTCCTGGCTATTGTAAATAGAGCTGCAATGAACATTTTGGTACATGACTCTTTTTTTTTTTTTTTTGGGTTGTATATTCTTTTAATTATGTGTCTTTAGAAATATGTTTTTTTTTTTCACACACACACACTGTATTTTATTTTTACAAGAGATAAATAGACTGACACCAAGCATTGTACATGGATGACCACAACAAAAGCAACAATGATTGCAATTACCAAACATGAAACACACTCATACTATGTCATAATATTGACATTGGTTTTCTCAGGGTATATGCCCAGTAGTGGGATTGCTGGGTCATATGGTAGTTCTATTTTTAGTTTTTTAAGGAAACTCCACACTGTTCTCCATAGTGGCTGTATCAATTTACATTCCCACCAACAGTGCAAGAGGGTTCCCTTTTCTCCACACCCTCTTCAGCATTTATTGTTTGTAGATTTTTTGATGATGACCATTCTGACTGGTGTGAGATGATATCTCATTGTAGTTTTGATTTGCGTTTCTCTAATAATTAATGATGTTGAGCATTCTTTCATGTGTTTGTTGGCAATCTGTATACCTTCTTTGGAGAAATGTCTATTTAGGTCTTCTGCCCATTATTGGATTGGGATGTTTGTTTTTTTGATATTGAGCTGCATGAGTTGCTTGTATGTTTTGGAGATTAATCCTTTGTCAGTTGCTTCGTTTGCAAATATTTTCTCCCATTCTGAGGGTTGTCTTTTCATCTTGTTTATGGTTTCCTTTGCTGTGCAAAAGCTTTTAAGTTTCATTAGGTCCCATTTGTTTATTTTTGTTTTTATTTCCATTTCTCTAGGAGGTGGGTCAAAAAGGATCTTGCTGTGATGTATGTCATAGAGTGTTCTGCCTATGTTTTCCTCTAAGAGTTTGGTGGTGTCTGGCCTTACATTTAGGTCTTTAATCCATTTTGAGTTTATTTTTGTGTATGGTGTTAGGGAGTGTTCAAATTTCATTCTTTTACATGTAGCTGTCCAGTTTTCCCAGCACCACTTATTGAAGAGGCTGTCTTTTCTCCATTGTATACTCTTCCCTCCTTATCAAAGATAAGGTGACCATATGTGCATGGGTTTATCTCTGGGCTTTCTATCCTGTTCCATTGATCTATATTTCTACTTTAGTGCCAGTACGATACCATCTTGATTACTGTGGCTTTGTAGTATAGTCTGAAGTCAGGGAGCCTGATTCCTCCAGCTCCATTTTTCTTTCTCAAGATTGCTTTGGCTATTCGGGGTCTTTTGTGTTTCCATACAAATTGTGACATTTTTTGTTCCAGTTCTGTGAAAAATGCAGTGGTAGTTTGATAGGGATTGCATTGAATCTGTAGATTGCTTTGGGTAGTAGAGTCATTTTCACAATATTGATTCTTCCAATCCAAGAAAATGGTATATCTCTCCATCTATATGTATCATCTTTAATTTCTTTCATCAGTGTCTTATAATTTTCTGCATACAGGTCTTTTGTCTCCTTAGGTAGGTTTATTCCTAGATATTTTATTCTTTTGGTTGCAGTGGTAAATGGGAGTGTTTTCTTAATTTCACTTTCAGATTTTTCACCATTAGTGTATAGGAATGCAAGAGATTTCTGTGCATTAATTTTGTATCCTGCTGCTTTACCAAATTCATTGATTACCTCTAGTAGTTTTCTGGTAGCATCTTTAGGATTCTCTATGTATAGTATCATGTCATTTTCAAACAGTGACAGCTTTACTTCTTCTTTTCCGATTTTGATTCCTTTTATTTCTTTTTCTTCTCTGATTGCTGTGGGTAAAACTTCCAAAACTATGTTGAATGATAGTGGTGAGAGTGGGCAACCTTGTCTTGTTCCTGATCTTAGTGGAAATGGTTCCAGTTTTTCACCATTGAGGACGATGTTGGCTGTCGGTTTGTCATATATGGCCTTTATTATGTTGAGGAATGTTCCCTCTACTTTCCCTCTACAGAAAGTTCCCTGCCTACTTTCTGCAGGGTTTTTATCATAAATGGGTGTTGAATTTTGTCAAAAGCTTTCTCTGCGTCTATTGAGATGATCATATGGTTTTTCTCCTTCAATTTGTTAATATGGTGTATCACATTGATTGATTTGCGTATATTGAAGAATCCTGGCATTCCTGGGATAAACCCCACTTGATCATAGTGTATGATCCTTTTAATGTGCTGTTGGATTCTGTTTGCTAGTATTTTGTTGAGGATTTTTGCATCTATGTTCATCAGTGATATTGGCCTGTAGTTTTCTTTCTTTGTGACATCTTTGTCTGGTTTTGGTATCAGAGTGATGGTGGCCTCATAGAATGTGTTTGGGAGTGTTCCTCCCTCTGCTATATTTTGGAAGAGTTTCAGAAGGATAGGTGTTAGCTCTTCTCTAAATGTTTGGTAGAATTCGCCTGTGAAGCCATCTGGTCCTGGGCTTTTGTTTGTTGGAAGACTTTTAATCACAGTTTGAATTTCAGTGTTTGTGATTGGTCTGTTTCTATTTTCTATTTCTTCCTGGTTCAGTCTCGGGAGCTTTTTCTTTTCTAAGAATTTGTCCATTTCTTCCAGGTTGTCCATTTTATTGGCATATAGTTGCTTGTAGTAATCTCTCATGATCCTTTGTATTTCTGCAGTGTCAGTTGTTACTTCTCCTTTTTCATTTCTAATTCTATTGATTTGAGTCTTCTCCCTTTTTTGCTTCGTAAGTCTGGCTAATGGTTTATGAATTTTGTTTATCTTCTCAAAGAACCAGCTTTTAGTTTTATTGATCGTAGCTATCATTTCCTTCATGTCTTTTTCATTTATTTCTGATCTGATCTTTATGATTTCTTTCCTTCTGCTAACTTTGGGGATTTTTTGTTCTTCTTTCTCTAATTGCTTTAGCTGAAAGGTTAGGTTGTTTATTTGAGATGTTTCTTGTTTCTTAAGGTAGGCTTGTATAGCTATAAATTTCCCTCTTAGAACTGCTTTTGCTGCATCCCATAGGTTTTGGGTCATTGTGTTTTCATTGTCATTTGTTTCTAGGTATTTTTTGATTTCCTCTTTGATTTCTTCAGTGATCTCTTGGTTATTAAGTAGTGTGTTGTTTAGCCTCCATGTGTTTGTATTTCTTACAGATTTTTTCCTGTAATTGATATCTGGTCTCATAGCGTTGTGGTCAGAAAAGATACTTGATACGATTTCAATTTTCTTAAATTTACCAAGGCTTGATTTGTGACCCAAGATATGATCTATCCTGGAGAATGTTCCATGAGCACTTGAGAAGAATGTGTATTCTGTTGTTTTTGGATGGAATGTCCTATAAATATCAATCAGGTCCATCTTGTTTAATGTATCATTTAAAGCTTGTGTTTCCTTATTTATTTTCATTTTGGATGATCTGTCCATTGGTGAAAGTGGGGTGTTAAAGTCCCCTACTATGATTGTGTTGCTGTCAATTTCCCCTTTTATGGCTGTTAGTATTTGCCTTATATACTGAGGTGCTCCTATGTTGGGTGCATAAATATTTACAATTGTTATATCTTCTTCTTGGATTGATCCCTTGATCATTATGTAGTGTTCTTCTTTGTCTCTTGTAATAGTCTTTGTTTTAAAGTCAATTTTGTCTGATATGAGAATTGCTACTCCAGCTTTCTTTTGATTTCCATTTCAATGGAATATCTTTTTCCATCCCCTCACTTTCAGTCTGTTTGTGTCCCTAAGTCTGAAGTGGGTCTCTTGTAGACAGCATATATACGGGTCTTGTTTTTTTTGTATCCATTCAGCCAGTCTATATCTTTTGGTTGGATCATTTAATCCATTTACATTTAAGGTAATTATCGATATGTATGTTCCTATTACCATTTTCTTAATTGTTTTGGGTTTATTATTGTAGGTCTTTCCCTTCTCTTGTGTTTCCTGCCTAGAGAAGTTCCTTTAGCATTTGTTGTAAAGCTGGTTTGGTGGTGCTGAATTCTCTTAGGTTTTGCTTGTCTGTAAAGGTTTTAATTTCTCCGTCAAATCTGAATGAGATCCTTGCTGGGTAGAGTAATCTTGGTTGTAGGTTTTTCTCTTTCATCACTTTAAATATGTCCTGCCACTCCCTTCTGGCTTGCAGAGTTTCTGCTGAAAGATCAGCTGTTAACCTTATGGGGATTCCCTTATGTGTTACTTGTTTTTCCCTTGCTGCTTTTAATATTTGTTCTTTGTATTTAATTTTTGATAGTTTGATTAAGATGTGTCTTGGCGTGTTTCTCCTTGGATTTATCCTGTATGGGACTCTCCATGCTTCCTGGTGTTGATTAACTGTTTCCTTTCCCATATTAGGGAAGTTTTCAACTATAATCTCTTCAAATATTTTCAGTGCCTTTCTTTTTCTCTTCTTCTTCTGGGACCCCTATAATTTGAATGTTGGTGCGTTTAATGTTGTCCCAGAGGTCTCTGAGACTGTCCTCAATTCTTTTCATTCTTTTTTCTTTATTCTGCTCTGCAGTAGTTATTTTCACTATTTTATCTTCCAGGTCAGTTATCCTTTCTTCTGCCTCAGTTATTCTGCTATTGATCCCTTCTAGAGAATTTTTAATTTCATTTATTGTGTTGTTCATCTGTGTTTGTTTGCTGTTTAGTTCTTCTAGGTCCTTGTTAAACGTTTCTTGTATTTTCTCCATTCTATTTCCAAGATTTTGGATCATCTTTACTATCATTATTTGGAATTCTTTTTCAGGTAGACTGCCTATTTCCTCTTCATTTGTTAGGTCTGGTGGGTTTTTGCCTTGCTCCTTCATCTGCTTTGTGTTTCTCTGTCTTCTCATTTTGCTTAACTTACTGTGTTTGGGGTCTCCTTTTCACAGGCTGCAGGGTCATAGTTTCTGTTGTTTTTGGTGTCTGCCCCAAGTGCCTAAGGTTGGTTCAGTGGGTTGTGTAGGCTTCCTGGTGGAGGGGCCTCGTGCCTGTGTTCTGGTGGATGAGGCTGGATCTTCTCTTTCTGGTGGGCAGGTCCACGTTTGGTGGTGTGTTTTGGGGTGTCTGTGGCCTTATTATGATTTTAGGCAGCCTCTGTGCTAATGGATGGTGTTGTGTTCCTGTCTTGCTAGTTGTTTGGCGTATGGTGTCCTGCACTGTATCTTGCTGGTCATTGAGTGAAGCTGGGTCTTGATGTTGAGATGGAGATCTCTGGGAGATTTTCACCATTTGATATTACGTGGAGCTGGGAGGTCTCTTGTGGACCAGTGTCCTGAACTTGGCTCTCCCACCTCAGTGGCATAGCCCTGATGCCTGGCTGGAGCACTAAGAACCTGTCCTCCACATGGCTCAGAATAAAAGGGAGAAAAGAAAGAAAGAAAGAAAGAAGAAAATAAAATAAAATAATATAAAATAAAATAAAGTTATTAAAATAAAAAATGAGTATTAAGAAAAAAAATTTTTTTAAGTAAAAAAAAAAAAAAAAAAAGACAGACAGAACCCTAGGATAAATGGTAGAAGCAAAGCTACACAGACAAAATCACACACAGAAGAATACACATACACACTCACAAAAAGTGAAAAAGGGAAAAAAATATATATTGTTGCTCCCAAAGTCCACCTCCTCAATTTCAGATGATTCATTGTCTATTCAGGTATTCCACAGATGCAGGGTATATCAAGTTGATTGTGGAGATTTAATCCGGTGCTTCTGAGGCTGGTGGGAGAAGTTTCCCTTTCTCTTCTCTGTTCGCACAGCTCCTGGGGTTCAGCTTTGGATTTGGACCCGCCTCTGCATGTAGGTCTCCTGAGGGCATCTGTTCTTTGCTCAGACAGGATGGGGTTAAAGGAGCAGTTGATTCGGGGGCTCTGGCTCACTCAGGCCGGGGGGGGGGGCGGGCAGGAGGGAACGGTACAGATGCGGGGCGAGCCTGCAGCGGCAGAGGCCGGCGTGACATTGCAGCAGCCTGAGGTGTGCCGTGCGTTCTCCAGGGGAAGTTGTCCCCGGATCACGGGACCCTGGCAGTGGTGGGCTGCACAGGCTCCCGGGAGGGGCGGTGTGGAGAGTGACCTGTGCTCGCACACAGGCTTCTTGGTGGCGGCAGCAGCAGCCTTAGCGTCTCATGCCCGTCTCTGGGGTCTGCGCTGATAGCCACGGCTCACGCCTGTCTCTGGAGCTCCTTTAAGCGGTTCTCTTATTCCCCTCTCCTCGCGCACCAGGAAACAAAGAGGCGAGAAAACGTCTCTTGTCTCTTCAGCAGCTTCAGACCTTTTCCCTTACTCTCTCCTGGCTGGCTGTGGCGCGCTAACCCCTTCAGGCTGTGTTCACGCCGCCAGCCCCAGTCCTCTCCCTGCGATCCGACCGAAGCCCGAGCCTCAGCTCCCAGCCCCCGCCCGCCCCGGCGGGTGAGCAGACAAGCCTCTGGGGCTGGTGAGTGCTGGTCGGCGCCGAGCCTCTGTGCGGGAATCTCTCCGCTTTGCCCTCCGCACCCCTGTGGCTGCGCTCTCCTCCGTGGCTCCGAAGCTTCCCCCCCTCTGCCACGCGCAGTCTCTGCCCACGAAGGGGCTTCCTAGTGTGTGGAAACCTTTCCTCCTTCACAGCTCCCTCCCACTGGTGCAGGTCCCGTCCCTATTCTTTTGTCTCTGTGTTTTCTTTTTTCTTTTGCCCTACCCAGGTACATAGGGAGTTTCTTGCCTTTTGGGAGGTCTGAGGTCTTCTGCCAGAGTTCAGTAGGTGTTCTGTAGGGGTTGTTCCACATGTAGATGTATTTCTGATGTATTTGTGGGGAGGAAGGTGATCTCCGCGTCTTACTCTTCCGCCATCTTGAAGCTTCTCCTCTCTACTGTGAGTTTATTTTTAAATGGTATTGTGCTCAGTTTGGCTTTAAGTAGTTCTTAATAATTCTTTGATCTTGATTTTGGCTTACCACTTGAAGATTGAGTCTGAGAATGGGCAGATTTCTGTTCATGAGTCATAAAACAGCATTGAGTATTTCTATCACCATGTAAGACATTTTAGGCTTTGAGGGAAGAAGCAGACATGTTCCAGTTCTGGTAAAGTTTTCTTTATACCTATTAGCTCATACTGGAACTTCTTCTTTGACAAATATGAGCACCATCTGGATTCCTGACTTTGGCCTTTTTCCTTATCTCTGAGCTCATTTTCACAGAAAACAAGTGCTACCTAGAGGTGTGTGTGTATGTGTGGGTGTGTGCACGTGCATGTGTGTATGTGTCTAGGGAAAGGCATATGATTCTGAGATGCATTCCATGTTTTCTCAGAAAGTCCTCAGGGGGATCAGCCCCAGTTGCTCACACTGATAACCCAGTTGTTAACACGTTCTTTATTGGCTTTTCTCCTTTTCTTGTCTTATTTTCCTCACTTTCTCTGGGATCACTTCTCAAATAAACTACCTGTACCCAAGTGCTTCTGCTTTCACGTAACCCAAACTAAGACAGAACCATTTAAAAAAAAAGCTCCTTGGGGCATGAAAATCTAATGCAAAAATGTGTTCATACTATTTGAAAACAAAAAAATCCATATTTTTGTAAGAGGAGAAACCATAAATAAGCCAAAAACCAAATTAAAAATCCTAGATAGCTGTCAAGTCACACACACGCAAACACCACATACACATACGAACACACATATCCCACACTCAGATTGGTCTAAACAAGTGGAAAATAACTTGAGTAAAAGCACAGAACTTACTGAAACATAAAGCCAGAAAATAGAAATTATAAGTAAGATGGGAGATGGTAAATTAGAAGTTATTGTGAACTACAGTCAAGAATAAGAAGAAAAGAAATAAGATGCATTGGGATCTGGGGAGATTAATGCAATAAGAATGAATCAACACAATTCTACTTTGGAATGTACAATGAAATGTATGTGCTTTGTAAACTATTAAATATTGAAATTCATACTCAAAGCATTATTGTCAACAGGTTGCGTAAAAGAATGGTTGTCAATGAAGTGGATGACCATGGAGGAAAAATACTGACCTAGAAGCCCTCTGGGTTTTTTATCCTAGTTTCCCTGAACTTTCTGACATTTGGCAAGTTAATTTCTCTGGATGTGTGTTTCCTTGCCCTAGCCCATTGGATCAACATGAACTCAAATTTTATTTTGTTTTTAAAAATTTTATTCAATTTAAAATATTTTATTTAATTTAAAATATTTTATTTTTATGTATTTATTTATTTATTTGGCCATGCCACGCAGCATGCAGGACCTTAGTTCCCTGACAAGGGATCAAACCTGTACCCCCTGCAGTGGAAGCATGGAGTCCTAACCACTGGACTGCCAGGGAATTCCCCATGAACTCAAATTTTATAATGGATATGAAAACACTTTGAAAAATAGAAAATTGTATGCAAATATAAGAGTTTATAATTTTATAAAAAGGTAGGATGTGACATTTAACGTTTACTTCTCTTAAATTCATTTGGGCCCCAAGGATGTAGAGTACACCTCAAGAGAACAGAACTTTGCCAAATCCAAGGTTCTCTGGGTGATATTTCCCTTTTAAAGGGTACACATACTTAAGTTTCTTTATTCACTTATAATTCATATACAGTTAAATGTCTGATTTGAAGAACCTAATGTGTGATTTCCTTTTCTTACAGTAAACCCCAAACACAGCATTGTTCCGTCTCAAGATGGCTTAGCAAACTAGTAGTTTGTACCCCTGGAAATCTGAAAAAGTTCTGTTATCCTAAGTGCTTCGAGGAAGGATGTTCTCTTAGTGAAATCTATTTCTCCTAGATTTTTCTTGGATATCTTTGATTGTGGGTTTCTGTAATATGCTCAGAATTGTGAAATGTGTAACTAACTGTGCAACAGAATTATGAAAGTGTTCCTCCCCTTAAGGAGCTTATAGTCTAGCTGGGGAGGTAGGGAGAAAAAGTCCATCTATGAAATTAATATAAACAAATACAAGTCGGTACTAATTCAGACACTTATCGAGAAACTTCTTTAGGCTTTTTGCAGGAAAATACTCTAGGTGTTTTGCAGGAAAAGTAATCCAACCTTGTTTTTGAATACTACATTATAGCAGTTCAGTCCATTCAGGGCATCAGAACTCTTAATATTATTGAACGGTGTCCTTTGAAATTATTTTACGAAATCATCTGATAGAGTGGGAAGGTTAATGTCACAAGTAATTCCCCTTCTTCATTCTTCTTTCTCCTCCATACCCAGTCAGGGAAAAACCCCTCCTATCTCTAGAACTTGCATGAAAAACCAGTGAAATAATCCAGCGATACTGCTAAGATTAGTGACCCAACCCCTGCTTAACTAGCGCATTTCAAAACCACATATGTCAAGGTCTTCTCTACGTATAGGTCAGTGTGTGGTTTCCTCCACTGTGGCTACTCTGGGGAGAGAAATCAACACCGTTTTCTGGTTTAAAAAGGTGCTCGCTGAAGAAAAGACTAAGTAGAGAGGGTGGGCTGAGAAAACACAGGAGGACCTGAAGGTCATCTTATTCATCTGGAAATTCTCCCATTGGCCACTGTTCTTCCAGGCTCTTGTTCTGAGTAAGCTGGACCTGTTCTAGCTGAGCAGGTCCCAGGCTGAGGAAGGGTGGTATGGCTTGGTGGCAGGAAGTGAGGAGATGGCCATCAACATATGTGGGCTGGATACCCATTTTCTTGTGTCTCTTATATTAACAGAGCCAAGTATTGCTGCTAAGAGACCCTTGAAGACTGAGGGAGAAGGGAAAAAGGCATATCTTCATGGAATAGTACAGGAAATCTGGAGGGGAATTGGTGAGATAAAGACATGGTGACTGCTTGTGGGGGGAGGTATGCTGATTGTCAGCCTCTGAGTGGTGGGTCCTGGGAAATACATCAGGACATTCTTATGTCAGAATACTATATCCCTTAGTCAATTTAGGAAAAGGGCTGATTTTAAGCGAAGAACCTGGTAATTTTTCCATACTTCTTTATGATCAGGAGAGAACTTGGGTTATATTCTATTAGGTAATTTCTCCTACTTTGAGGCAGAATAAGGTAGTGGTTAAAAGTTCAGAATCTAGAGCCAGAAATTGTGATTTAAAACATCCATTTCCAGCACTTACTAGCAGTGTGATCTTTGACCATTTACTTAACCTCTCTGTGCCTCAGTTTCCTCATCTGTATAAAAGCATTACTCACAGAATAGTGCAAGGATTAAGTGAGTTCATAGATACAAAATGCTTGGCACATCATCAGCACTTGATAATTATTTCCCATGGAAATCACATGCAAACTACCCCGCAGCCCAGGCTGCACAGCCTAGTGATGGAGCACGTGGGATTTACAGTTAGACTGGATCTACAGTCAGCCCAGCTGTGCTCCTTGCCTGCAGTGTGATCTCGGGCAAGTTATTTAATCTTTCTAAGCATCATTTACTCCATCTGTAAGTTGTGATAATAGTGGTATTTACTTCATAGTTTGTTCGGAGGAATGAATGAGATGATTTACATACATTTCCTGATGCAAGGTGTGTCTGGCACACAGTAAATGCTACTTCTTTAATACATGTACACACATCACACCACACACACACACACACACACACGCAAACACACATGTCCTTGCATCTTACATGATTGTCTCTTCCCTCCTTAAAAAGAAAACCTGAAAAACCTTCATCTTTCCTAGGGAAGTGCAGAATAATGACCCTGAACCAATTACTTATGTACTTGGGAAAAATAATCCTTTTCAATTCTCCCTTACATTTTCCCTTTCTATCCCCCATGTCAGGAGCAGAAGACAAGGGAAATTGATTGCCAGACAGGAAGGGAAGGAAAAGATGACCAAAGCTGACTTGGCACATGTCCACTCTTCTCATGGGTAACTGCCTGCCAGGACTGCCTACATAACTTGTAGGGCTCAGTGCAAAATGAAAATTCACGACCCCTTGTTCATTAAGAATTTCAAGACAGCGACATCAGAGCATTAAACCAAGCACATGGCTCTCTGCAACTTCACAGTAAAGCTGTAAAGCTGGCCCTGCTGCCAGCCCTAGGGCAGCGGGAGAGAGGAAGTGTTAAAGCCCCTTCTGTTGTTGGTTTGACACTAACTTGTCTGTTCTTTCCACCTCTGAGCCTAATTGAGCCATGTGGGTTTACTTCCAGGGCTCCCTGGGAGCCTAGAGACTGGGAATGTGAAGTGTCAGACAGCCCCACCTCTGAAGGGAGGTGAAGAGAAATTGGGTTAGAACTGTCTAACCCAGTCAATCAATTTGATCAGTTCGTAGGAAATCCTCATAATTGTAGGAGGGAAGGTCACCCGCAGTGGGGAAAAAGTATAGTAATACTAGTCATTAGAGAATATTTGTGAGTATGGGTGTGGTCGGTAATGATGCAAAATGTTCACTTTCATGGTCTAAGTATCAGTTAATTTCTTCTGCTTAACAAACTTCTAAGCTCTTAAGAGGATTTATCTACCTCTTTTATTCACTTACCTGGAGAAGCGAAAGCTTGACCTTCCTTCTTCCCTTGTTAGATACTGCTCGTATTAGCTTGAGGGCATTAGGAGGAAGATGAGGAGTGTGCCGGCAATACAGATGTTTCAGTCTTCAGGAGCTAACAATGCATATTATCCATTATATCCATTGTATCCAGACCCTTTTATCGATTTTATATCTTGCAGGGAAATTTGGTGATGGACTTTAATTCTTTGAGAGACTACCACATGGCTCAAATGGCCTATATATTCTTGCTCTGTGACCAGATTTGGGAGGCTGGGCCCTGGGGATGCAGCAGCAGAGACACTGGGAATGGATGGGGGGGCGGGTAAATGGGGCAGAGAAGCAGTTTCAAGGAAAGCTGCCAGAGTTAGAAGACGGAGAAAGGAGGTGAGAAAGGGTGAAGGGGAGAGGAGAGGTTTGGGGAGAAGGGGGGATTGAAATGGGGGGCTGGAGAGAGGAAGAGGGAGCCCAGGAATAAGGAAGTCTAGGTTGAAAGGTTCTGAAGTTAACTTGTGGGTTAGGAAGTCCCAGAAGGAGGGGAATAGAAGGACCTTTCCTCTCTTAGCTGAATAGAAAGCCCCAAGGGGCCATGCAGAGAGCACTGTTCGTTGTAGAGTCCCTGGCACTGTCACTCCTTAACTCCTTGGGTTGTTCACTACTCCTCCCAGCAATTCAGTCCTCATATGCCAAGCAAGGGTGTGCAGCCGGGGACCTTCTAATCCCAGTCTGAGCCAGACCACAAATTCCAGGGGAGTGAGTGAGTGAGATGGAAGGGACAGGTCAGAGAGAGAGGAAGGAAAGCACAGATGGAGAGCAAAGAAGTGTGAAAAGGAGGGAGCTCAGGGGAATGCAGGGGACTGGGTGGGGGAGAGTGAAGTGTGGACATTTTTACCTGTTATGTCTTTCCTAATATTTTTTTTAATAACAGTTTTAAAGTGATATTTACACACCATAAATCTCACCCTTTTAAAGTGTATAATTCAGTGGTTTTTAGTATGGTTACAGAGTTGTGCAACAATCACAACTGTCTAATTCAAGAACATTTTTATCACCACCCCTGCCCAAAGAAATTACCCATTAGCAGTCATTCCCCATTCTCCCCTGTCCTTATTCCCTGGAAACCACACATCTCTTTTCAGTTCCTATAAATTTGCCTGTTCTAGACATTTCATGTAAGTGGAATCATACAGTATATAGTCTTTTGTGACTGGCTTCTTTCACTTAGCATCATGTTCTTAAAGTTCATCCATGTTATAGCATGTATCAGTACTTCATTTCTTCTGCTGAATAATATTCCATTGCACAGATAAATCACATTTTGTCTATCCATTCATCAGTAATACACATATGGGTTGTTTTCACTTCTTTGGCTATAATGAATAATGGTGCTAGGAACATTCTTATACAAGTTTTTATGAGAACATACGTTTTCATTTCTCTTGAGTATGTAATTAGGAATAGAATTGTTGGGCCATGTGTAATTCTGTGTTTAATATTTTGAGGAACTGCCAAACAGTTTTCCAAAATGACTGAACCATTTTAGAACCTCACCAGCCATGAGTGAGAGTTCCAATTTCTCCACATTCTTGCTGACACTTGTTACTTTCTGTCTTTTTGCTTTTAGTCATCCTAGTGGGAATGAAATGTTATCTCATTGGATTTTTTTTTTTTTTTTTTGGCCATACCACGCGGAATGCAGGATCTTAGTTCCCCATCCAGGGATTGATCCCACGCCTCCTGCAGTGGAAGTATGGAATCTTATCCACTGGACCACCAGGGAAGTCCCTCATTGTTTTTTTTTAATTGAAGTGTAGTTGATTTACAATATTATATTAGTTTCAGGTATACAGCAAAATGATTCAGTTATATATATATATTTTTTTCAGACTATTTTCCATTATTGATTATTATAAGATATTGAACATAGTTCCCTGTGCTGTACAGTAACTCCTTGTTCCTTATCTATTTTACATATAGTAGTTTGTATCTGTTAATTCCATATGCCTACTTTATCCCCCCCTTTCCCCTTTGGTAACCATAAGTTTGTTTGCTATGTGAGCCTGTTTCTGTTTTGTATATGGATTCATTTGTATTATTTTTTTAGATTCCATATATAAGTGACTTTCATCTTTCTCTAACTTCACTAAATATAATATTCTCTGGGTTCATCCATGTTGCTGCAAATGGCAATATTTCATTCTATTTTATGGCGGAGTACTATTCCATTGTGTGTGTGTATATATATGTATCACATCTTCTTAAGCCAGTCATCAGTTCATGGGCACTTGGGTTGTTTCCATGCCT
Source organism: Balaenoptera ricei (assembly GCF_028023285.1). Lineage (NCBI taxonomy): Eukaryota > Metazoa > Chordata > Mammalia > Artiodactyla > Balaenopteridae > Balaenoptera > Balaenoptera ricei. The sequence continues at coordinate 134,772,039 of NC_082639.1, forward strand.
TGGCTATTGTAAATAGTGCTGCTATGAACGTTGGGGTGTATGTATCTTTTTAAATTGGAGTTTTTGTCTTTTCTGGATATATACTCAGGAGTGGGATCAGTGAATCACATAGTAGGTCTATTTTTAATTTTTAAGGAAGCTTCATACTGTTTTCCATGGTGGCTCCACCAATTTACATCCCCACCAACAATACACAAGGGTTCCCTTTTCTCTACACCCTCTCTAGCATTTATTATCTGTAGACTTTTTTTTTGGATTCTTTGTACATTTATTTGTCTTCAGAATGTATTCCAAAAATGGATTTATATTTAAAATATTGTGTTCTTAAGTCACTTAGGATAATTACTTTTACAAACAATAAGCAATTAGTAAAATTGGCTTCTGTTTTTAAATTCTTAGGAATTGCTGGGATTATTTTTCTATTTGATTTAATTTTATTTTTAATTTTTTAAATTGAAGTATAGTTGTACAATATTACATAAGTTACAGGTGTACAACATATAGATTCACAATTTTTAAAGGTTATATTCCATTTATAGTTACTACAAAATATTGGCTATATTCCCTATGTTGTAGCTTATTTATTTTATACATAATAGTTTGTACCTCTTTATGCAGTACCCCTATCTTGCCCCTCCCCACTTCCCTCTCCCCACTGCTAATCACTAGTTTGTTCTCTACATCTGTGAGGCTGTATCTTTTTTGTTATATTCATTAGTTTGTTTTATTTTTTAGATTCCACATATAAGTGATATCATACAGTATTTGTCTTTCTCTGTCTGTCTTATTTCACTTAGCATAATACCCTCCAAGTCCATCCATGTTGTTGCAAATGGCAAAATTTTACTCTTTTTTTATAGCTGAGTAGTATTCCATTGTGTGTGTGTGTGTGTGTGTGTGTCTCACATCTTCTTTATTCATTCTTCTGTTGATGGAAATCTAAATAATGATGCTATGATAATTGGGGTGCATGTATCTTTTTGAATTAGTGTTTTTGCTTTTTTCAGATATATAACCAGGAGTGGAATTGCTGGGTCATACGGTAGTTCTATTTTAAGTTTTTTGAGAAAGCTCCCTACTGCTTTTCACAGTGGCTGCACCAATTTACATTCCCACCAACAGTGTATGAGTGTTCCCTTTTCTCCACATGCTCACCAACATTTGTTGTGTTCTGCTGGCCATCTACATGTCCTCTTTGGAAACATGTCTATTTAACTCTTCTACCCATTTTGTAATCAGGTTGTTTGTTTATTTTTGATGTTGAGTTGTATGAACTGTTTATATATTTTAGGTATTAACCCCATACTGGTCTTATCATTTGCAAATATTTTCTCCTATTCAGTAGGTTGTCTTTTCATTTTGTTGATGGTTTCCTTTGCTGTGCAAAAGCTTTTAAACCTAATTAGGTCCCATGTGTTTATTTTTGCTTTTATTTCCTTTGCTTTAGGAGATAGTTCCAAAAAAATATTACTACAATTTATGTCAAGGAGTGTTCTGCCTATGTTTTCTTCTAGGAGTTTTATGGTTTCTGGTTTTACATTTAGGTCTTTAATCCATTTTGTGTTTATTTTTGTGTACGTTAGAGAATGTTCTAATTTCATTGTTTTACATGTATGTAGCTGTCCAGTTTTCCCAACACCACTTATTGAAGAGACTGTCTTTTCTCCATTGTGTATTTTTGCCTCCTTTGTTGTCGATTAGTTGACCATAAGTGCATGGCTTTATTTCTGAGCTCTCTATTTTGTTCCATTGATCTATGCGTCTGTTTTTGTGCCATTACCATATTGCTTTTTTTTAAAAATTTATTTATTTATTTATTTATGGCTGTGCTGGATCTTTGTTTCTGTGCGAGGGCTTTCTCTAGTTGTGGCAAGCGGGAGCCACTCTTCATCGCGGTGCGTGGGCCTCTCACTATTGCGGCCTCTCTTGTTGCGGAGCACAGGTTCCAGACGTGCAGGCTCGGTAATTGTGGTTCACGGGCCCAGTTGCTCCGCGGCATGTGGGATCTTCCCAGACCAGGGCTCGAACCCATGTCCCCTGCATTGGCAGGCAGATTCTCAACCACTGCGCCACCAGGGAAGCCCCATACTGTTTTGATTACTGTAATTTTGAAGTATACTCTGAAGTCAGGGAGTGTGATTCCTCCACCTTTGTTTTTTTTCTCAATATTGTTTTGGCTATCCAACCTCTTTTGTCTTTTTATACAAATTTTAAAGTTATTCTAGTTCTGTGAAAAGACCTTTGGTATTTTGATAGGGATTGCATTGAATCTGCAGATTGCTTTGGGTAGTTAGTCTTGGGTAGCATAGTCATTTTAACAATATTAATTCTTCTAATCTGAGAACATGGTATATCTTTCCATCTGTTGGTGTCATCTTCAATTTCTTTCATCATTGTGTTATAGTTGTCTGGGTACAGGTCTTTTACCTCCTTAGATAAGTTTATTCCTAGGTATTTTATTCTTTTTGATGCAATGGTAAATGGGATTGTTTCCTTAATTTCTCTTTCTGATAATTTGTTGTTAGTGTATAGAAGTGCAACATATTTCTCTATATTAATTTTGTAACCTGCAACGATACCAAATTCATTGATAAGCTCTAGTAGTTTTCTGATGGCGTCTTTAGGGTATTCTATGTGTGGTATTATGTAATCTGCAAATAATAAGTTTTACCTCTTCTCTTTCAATTTGTATAACTTTTCTTCCTCCTTCCCTCCCTCTCTCTCTCCCTCCCTTCCTTTCTTTCTTTCTTTCTTTTTGTCTGATTGCTGTGGCTGATTTCTAATATTATATTGGATAGAAGTGGTGGGAGGGGGAATCCTTGTCTTGTTCCTGAATTTAGTGGGAAGGCTTTCAACATTTTACTGTTGAGTATTATGTTGGCTGTGGGTTTGTCATAAATATCTTTAATTATGTTGAGATATGTTCCCTTTATACCCACTTTGGTGACAGTTTTTATCATAAATGGATGTTGAATTTTGTCAAATGCTCTTTCTGTGTCTGTTGAGGTGATCATGTGGTTTTTTCCTTTCCTTTTGTTAATATGGTACATCACATTGATTGATTTGTGTATGTTGAACCATCCTGTAACCCTGCAATGAATCCAACTTGATCATGGTATATGATCCTTTTTATGTATTGTTGGATTTTGTTTGCTAATATTTTGTTCAGGATTTTCACATCTATATTCATCAAATATATTGGCTTGTAATTTTCTTTTTTTTTTGTAGTGTCTTTGTCTGGTTTTGGTATTAGGGTGATGGTAGCTTCACAGAATGAATTTTGGAGTGTTTCCTCCTCTTCAGTTTTTTGAAATAATTTGAAACGAATGTGTATAAATTCTTTGTATGTTTGGTAGAATTCTCCAGTGAAGCCATCCAGTCCTTGACTTCTGTTTGACGGGAGTTTTTGTTTGTTTGTTTGTTTGTTGCTTGTGTTTTAATTACAGAGTATATTTCACTTCTAGTGATCAGTCTATTCAAATTGTCTGCTTCTTATTGACTCAGTTTTGGCAGGCTGTATGTTTCTAGAAATTTGTCCATTTCTTCTAGGTTGTCCAATGTGTTGGCATATAACTGTTCATAGTATTCTGTTGTAATTTTTTGTATTTCTGTAGTGTCAATTGTTATTTCTCTTCTTTCATTTCTTATTTTGTTTATTTGGGTCCTTTCTGTTTTCTTCTTGGTAAGCTTGGCTAGAGGTTTGTCAATTTTGTTTATCTTTTCAAAAAACCAACTCTTGGTTTTATTGATCTTTTCTATTATTTTTTGATCTCTGCTTTTTTGTTTTCTCAATTGTCTTTATTATTTCCTTCCATCTGATGACTTTGTGCTTTGTGCGTTCTTCTTTTTCTCATTCTTTTAAGTAGTAGGTTAGGTTGATTATTTGAGATTTTTCTTGTTTCTTGAGTTTCTTGCTATGTACTTCCCTCTTAGAACTGCTTTTGCTGCATTCCATAGATTCTGTAATGTTATGTTTTCATTTTCATTTACCTCTAGGTATTTTCTGATTTATTCTTTGATTTCATCATTGACTCTTTTTTTATCTCTTTAGCGTGTTATTTGGTCTTTCTGTGTTTGTTCTTTTCCCATTTTTCTTTATGTGGTTGATTTCCAGTTTCATACCATTGTGGTCAGAAAAGATGCTTGAAAAAATGTGTATCCTCTTAAATTTGTTGAGGCTTGTTTTGTGACCTAGTATGGGTCTATCCTAGAAAATATTCCATGCATGCTTGAAAAGAATGTGTAGTCTGTTTTTTTGGATGTTGTTGACCATAGATATCAAATAAGTCCAACTGGTCTATTGTGTTATTTAAGACCTCTGTTGCATTACTTATTTTCTGTCTGGATGATATGTCCATTGATGTCAGTAGGGTGTTAGTCTTCTATTATTGTATTCCTGTCAATTTCTCCCTTTATGTCTATTAATATTTGTTTTATATATTTAGGTGCTCCGCATTGGGTACATGTATGTTAATGAGTGTAATATCCTCTTCTTGACTGATCCCTTTACCATTGTATAATGTCCTTTTTTGTCTGTCTTTATGGCCTTTGTTTTAAAGTCTATTTTGTCTGATGTGAGTATTGCTACACCTGCCTTCTTGTTATTTCCATTTACATGAAATATCTTTTTCCAACCCCTTACTTTCAGTCTGCGTGTGTCTTTCACACTGAGTGAGTTTCTTGTAGGCGGCATATTGTAGGTTCTTGTTTTTTTTTAATATAGTCTGCCACTCTGTTTAGAGCAGTTAGTTCATTGCCATTTAAAGTAATTATTGATAGGTATGTACTTATTGCCATTTTAAACCTTGTTTTCCAGTTGTTTTTGTAGTTCTTCTCTGCTCATTTCTTCTTTTTGTTTTTCCTTTTGTAGTTTGCTGGTTTTCTTTTGTAGTATGCTTGAGTTCCTTTCTTTTTTTCTGTGTGAATCTATTTTATGTCTTTGATTTGTGGTTACCTTGGAGTTCAAATATGGTTCACCCATAACTATATCTACTTGCTTTAAACTGATAGTCATACAGTTTCAAACACACAAAAAAATCTACATTTTTCTGCTCCTCTCCCCATTTTCTGATTTTGATGTCCTATTTTACATCTTCATGCTTATTCTTTTGCTGTTAATTGTAGTTATAATCACTTTTACAAACTTTTTTTATTGTTTTAAATCTTTGTACTGGCTTATTTAAGTGATCTTCAATCCTTTTGTATGGTTGCCTTTCCTATTATGATTTTCCCTTTCCTATAGATTCTTGCTTCTTTTCTATTTAGAAAAGACCTTTCAATATTTCTTTTAGGTTAAGTTTAGTATTACTGAATTCTTTTATAGTTTTTTTTCTTGAGAAATTTTTTATCTCTCCTATTCTAAATGATAATCTTGCTGGGTAGAGAATCCTAGGTTGCAGGTTTTTCACTTTCAGGACTTTGAATATATCAAAATCTGAATAGGACTGCAAAGTTTCTGCAGAGAAATCAGCTGATAGTCTTATGGAGATTCCCTTGTAACTGACTTCTTGTTTTTCTCTTGCTGCCTTTAAAATCCTCTCTCTATTTTTAACTTTTGCCATTTTAATTATAATATGTCTTGGGTGGGTCTGTTTGTGTTCATCTTGTTTGAGGCCCTCTGTGTTTTCTGTACCTGGATATCTGTTTCCTTCATTAGGTTTGAGAAATTTTCAGTCATAATTTCTTCAAATACACTTTTGATCTCCTTTCCTCTCCTCTTCTTGGAACCCCTATTATCCTAATGCCAATACACTGTCTTGGTTACTGTAGCTTTGTAGTAAGTTTTGAAATTGTGAAACATGAGTCCTCAAACTTTGTTTTTCTTTGTCTTTTTCTTTTTCATGATAGTTTTTGATAATTGTCTATTCTGATTTATTTTTACTTCCACATGAATTTCTTTGAATCAATTTGTTAATTCATGCCCCCAAAAGCTGTGTTTGATATGATAGACATTGTGTTCAATCTGTAGATTAATGTAGGGATTATTACCATCTCAACAATATTAAGTTTTCCAATCCATTAACATGGGTTGTTTTTCCATTTATTTATGTTTTTAAATAATATTTTTCAACAATGTTTTGTAGTGTCAGTGTAAAAGTCTTACATTTCTTCTGTTAAATATATTCCTAATGTTTTGTTTTTGATGCTATTGTAAATGAAATTATTTCTAATTTGTTTTTCAGATTGTTTATTGTTAGTGTTTAAAAATTCAATTGATTTTTGTATATTTATTTTGTCTCTTACAAGTTTTCTGAATTTGTTTATAAATTTTAATAGCTTTTTCAGGGACTCCTTAGGATTATCTATATGCAAGATTATATAATCTGCAAATAGAGATAGATTTACTTCTTCCTCTCCAATCTGGATTTCTGTTACTTCTTTTTCTTTCTCAATTGCCTTGATAGAACCTCTAGTGTGCTGTAGGATAGAAGTGGTGAGTGCAGATATTTTTGTTCCAGATCATAAGGGTAAAGCATTCAGCCTTTCACTGTTAAAATGTAACCTGTGGGTTTTTCGTAGGTGGCCTTTATCAGATCTAGAAACATCTCTTCTATGCATAGTATATTGAATGTTTTGAATATGAATGGATGTTGAATTTTCAAATGTTTTTTTTGCATCAATTGAGATGATCATCTGGTTTTTGTCTTATATTCTATTAATATGATGTATTACATTGATTTTTTTGTATGCTAAACCAACCTTGCATTCCTAGGATAGATCCAACATTGTTGTGGTGTGTACTTCTTTTTATTTGTTGCTGGATTTGGTTTGCTAGTATTATGCTGAGTACTTTTGATTCTGTATTACTGAGGGACATTGGTCTTCTTTTCTAGTGATATATTTGTCTAGTTTTTGTTTTAGTGTAACACAGGCCTCATACAATAATTTGGAAAGTGTTCCCTTCTTTTCTATCTTTTGGAAGTATTTATGAATGATTGGTATTAATTATTTCTTAAAACTTTTATAGATTTCACCAGTGAAGCCCTCTGAACATGGGCTTTTTTGTGGAGAGAAGTTTTAAAATTACTAATTTGATACCGTTACTTGATATAGTGCATTCAGATTTTCAATTTCTCTTTGAGTCACTTTCCGTAGTTTGTATCTTTCTAAGAGTTTGTTCATTTCATTTAAGTTATTTAATGTGTAGGTGTACAGTTGTTCCCAGTAATCCCTTAGAATCCTTTTATTTTTGTAAAGTTGGTAGTGATGTTTTCTTTTTAATTCCTGATATAGTATTGTCTTTTTTTCCCCCTTTGTCAGTCTAGCTAAATGTTTGTCAATTTTGTTGGTCTTTTCAAAGAACCAGCTTTGGGTTTCATTGAATTTTCCCATTCTGTATTTCATTTATTTTCATTCTAATCCTTACTATTTTGTTTCTTCTGTTTGCTTTGCATCTAATTTGCTCTTTTTTCCCCTAGTTTCTTAAGATGGAAGGTTAGATTAGGGAAAGATTTTTTCTTTTTTAATATAGGTATTTACAACTATTAATTTCCAGCAGGCACTGCTTCAGCTTCATCCCATAAGTGTTGGTATGTTGCGTTTCATTATCATTCCATCTCAAAGTATTTTCAAATTGACTTTGTGATTGACCTATTAATTATTTAGGAAATCATTGTTTAATTCCCACATATTGTCATTTTCTCAAATCTCCTTCTGCTATTGATTTCTATTTTTATTCCTTTATGGTATGAAAACATACTTTGTATAATTTCAAATTACCTATCTCAATTTACCATACTTTCCTGTTTCTTTGCATGTATTTTTTTTTTTTTTTTTTTGGTGAATATTGGACATTAAAAATAATATAATGTGACAATTCTGGAAATCAGACTCCCCTCTTCCCTAGTTTTTTTTTTGTTGTTGTTCTTGTTCATTTTTTCTTTTCCTGCTATTTGCTTATTAACTTTCCCGGATGAATTCTATAAAGTCTGTATTCTTTGTTGTGTGAAGTCATTGATGTTTATCTATTTATTTAGCTTAATGATCAGCTAAGATTTCGGTGAAAATGTCCTTAAATTCCTTGAATCAATAAGTCTCCTACACTTTACTGTGAGGTTCTTTGTGTGTGTTGGGACAGGCCTTCAACACTGAAAGTTTATGACTGCCTTAGCCCTTTCTTCCTTCTTGTGCAGAGCTTCTAGTTTGAACAGCTGAGGTATTAGAGCCATTTTCATATCTTTCTTAGGTATGCACATCGTCCTCAAATGTGAGCATCCTTCTAGACCCCCAGGAACATGTTGGAGGTTTTCTAAGCCCCCTATAGAGATTTCATTCCCCAGATTTTCTGACCAGCATCTTGTTTGCCCCAGCTGGTATCACTGCCACAGGCCACTTCAATGTTAAACAACTACCAGATTGTTTTCAGCAGATGCCCTGAGGATAGGACTTTTGTTAAGGAGTGAGCTCTGAGGTCAAAAAACAACAAACCTTGTGAATAGGACTTATCCGAGGAATTGCCATACAGGTCAAATAATGATGATTCTCTGGGGTTGCGGCTTTCTGGGGAACTTCAAAACCATTCTGCTCCCTCCAGTGGTCACTGGGCTGCTGGTTCTCACAGCTACCATGATTCTAGGGTTGCTGGATTTCAAGGCTAGCTTGGTGCTGAGGAGAGGGCCATGGGAATAGAATAAGTTAAAATGTCACAAAGCTCACTGTTCTTACTGAGATTCAGCTTTTTTTTTTTTTTTTTTAATAAATGCCCCTCTGATAACCAACAAATTTGGTTAATTTCCAAAGTTCCAAAAAATTTGATTTTCACATTTTCCACCCAAAGTCTCATTGCTTTTATGGAGAACCAGATTTTTGGATGCCCTTACAATGCCATCCTGGAAATGTTCCCTTTTCCTAACATTTCAAACTCTCTTTTTCTCCTGATTATAGAATAAAATTTAGAAAGTACATAAAAGCATGAAGAAATTAAAAAGTCACCTATAAATATAAGTTCATCACCACTTTAAGCATATTTCCTTCTAGATTTTATTTTCTATATTTCCATAAATTTATTAATTTTTTTTCCCCGAATGAGGTAGTCATGAAGGGTGAGGAGTAGAAAAGAGGTTTGAGGAGAGGAGAATATTGTACTTGGTGGCTGGAGAGAAGGTAGGGTTGAGGAAGAAGTAAATTCAAGTTGAAAAATGCAGAATAATGTAAGGAAAAAAATTAGAACGACTAATAATTCCACCCTCCAGAAATAAATATTGGTGATATATTGGGGTGTTTTATTTTCTGTTGTTTCTATGAAGATGTCTATAAAATATACACCTTATAGCTATACATTCACATACACACTTATATGGACACACACAGACATACATTGTCTGTGCGTGAGTGTATTTTTAAACAAATTGCTATCATATGGTGGATTTATGCTTTTTCCTTATATAATGAACATTTTCTGAATGTCTTTAAGTTAATTTGGAAGCCCATTTTTCCATCAAGTAGATATATTTTAGTAAGACACAGTTCTGTCATATTGGACAGCTGCACAATTTCCAATTTTTCAGTATTATAAAAATATTGCCAGGGACTTCCCTTGTGGTCCAATGGTTAAGACTCCATGCTTCCAGTTCAGGGGGCACAGTTTAGATGCCTGGTCGGAAAACTAAGATCACACATGCTGTGGGGCGCAGCCAAAAACTTAAAAAATTAAAAAAATATTGCCTCAAATTTCCTTGTGCATCCTTAACCTGCATCTCTGATTAGTTCATTAGGATAAAGTCCTAAAAGTTTCCTTTTATACATTTTAGTATTAAAACCTGTTAACACATGTTTTCAGTTTTACATGAGTGTGAATGCTGAGTTGAACAGGGTGTCCAAACATATCCTCTATTCTTAATATTTTACGTAAATTTTTTTAATAGAACTATCTGTTAGATACAGAAAAGCACACACATCAAAGTGAACACACCAGTGTAACCATCAATGATGACAACAATAATGATGAAAATGCAGTACAGTACTATGCTAGATGCAGTGGGAGAAACAAGGGACACAGAAGAGATTCTCCTTTCATGTGCACATGTATAAAATATTAGTTGTATGGCCCCCAAGGAGGCCCAGATATCCTAAGGTCAAGGGATGCTGGGAAGAGAATTTTCAAGTGAGGACTGTTGCACAAGGGAAGCAAGGGAATACCAAGCCCTAGTGCCAGTTGTAAGAGGGGCAGTACAAGTAGTAATAAAAAGTAGTAAGCTTTGAGGCAGTCCTAAAATATGAGATGAGGAGAGAGACCTTTTGCTTGGCTTTACTGCTATTACCTTAAATGTTGGGGATCATTCTCTGAATACCTACCATATGACTCGAAGTGAGATAGAGACTATGCAGGTAGGAAGACTAGGATAGTAGAGAGATTAATCTGGGTTTGAATCTCAGTCTCTCCACTTTCTGTCCACGTGATCTGGGACAAGATATTTAAATTTTCTGTAGCCCAAAGTTCCTCTTTTGTAAAGTGGGAACAGCAGTATGTACTTCACAAGATGATTGTCAGTGTAAAATGAGCCAACTCAATGTTACAGCATGCAGCTTAGTGCCTGAAATATAGTAAACACTTAATAAATGATTATTATTCCTTTTTCCCTCCCACATGATACAGACTGTTTTCTCAAGAACTATATAGTTAATGTCAGGGCAAGAGAAGAAGGAATGCAATAATTAGAGATCATATGTAGTAAAGTATGAAGTGATGTGGTCAGATAATAAGAGAAACAATGGTATGGAGAAGGAAAGCATAGGTTATCCTTCATTTGCTGTACTTCCCTATCTTTCAAAAATAGTTATTCACATGCCAGTCTGCACAGTGTACTCTAATTAACCATAGGTGTCAAGATCTATGAGACTACATAATATTTTACAAATTAGGTAAGTTGTTCAGCTTTGGCCCATTTAAGAGACAAGTATTGGGTTCCCCTAAACATGGAATAAAAAATTGAAATTATCTTGTTCTGGAAACTTGGACAGCTTGCTCCATATCTTCTCTGGATTCCCAAGAAAATGTTTTACTCTTTTAATTTATAATTTTATTCTATAGCTTCCTCGAGTTGATATCATGGTATCATTTTTCTATTCATTTTCAGTACCATTTACTGAGTATTAGATAGGAGTAGTAGTCTTTTTTTTCCTTTTAATTATTTGTTTTTTGTTTCTACACTTGATTTTCCAAAGCTCCACTTATTGGTCACTGGGACCTATATACATAAGTATATACAAATACAAATACAGGTACACATAGGGAAAAGGAAAGTAAAAAAAATGTATATATTTAATCAACACATAGTCATTAAGGAATATAGACTTTTATAATAGTCACCAGTTATCAGAATTCACGTAGATAAAATGTGGGCACAATTTGCCAGAGAAGAAACTGTGAGGAAGGGGGAGATAGAAGAGGAAGAAAAAGGTGACTCTTCTATAATTTTGCCAACTTTGCCCCTCCTAACCTGTTAAGGCTTATGTGTATTCCTTTATTATAGTGAAAAAAAAGGTTACAGGTGAAGGGAAGAAGCTTGAAACAAGGAGATCTTGCTACACATCAGTGTTGGTCTATAAAAACTCTAAAAGAAACCAAAAGGGTATGAGAGAAAATCTGAGGATACAAGTAATGGACATTTAAGAATTATAAAATTTTCCTTCTAAATAAGAATGCAGAAGCCAAACTTTATATAATTTGAGAGGGGTAGTAACCTAGACAGAAGAGCAAGGAAGTGGAACTTTAGACAAAAAAAAAAAGGTTTAAAAAAAGGGGGGGGGAGGTTGGAAGAGGATGGAAAGAAGAAAGTAAGAGAAAATATGAATAATCCCACAAGGAAAACAAACACAAAAGTAAAACTGAGTGAGTAAGAATGAGTGTGTGAAATAAAGAAGGGATGAACAAATGGGGCTGTGGAATGCACAGGGTAGGAGCAAAAGGTGGGGACCTTGAAAAAGTGAAAAGAAAGGAGAAAAGTGTAATATTATGCAGCTATGAAGGAATGGTTGAGGAAGTGACCAAAAGTCAATGATGCAAAAGGGTGAAGATTGGGAGAAAAATGGCCACTGGGTTATGGTGACATAAAAGTAAAAAATGAGGCTATGCCTTTGGCTCCTGATCTGTGTGAAGACAAGCTAAAAGCACAGACTTGTTAGCTTATGAAGTGAAGTAAAGGATTATCAAGGGAGAGAGACTAAGGGCACCTAGTATCTCTTCCTATAACAACTCTTCCAAGAATTCTGTTCTATCCAAGGACCTCACTCCCTTCCCACTTTGTTCTGTTATGTAGTAGTATTCTAATACTCGTGTGCAGCAAGGTGCTGTGGGAATGAATACCTGGTAAGAATAACATATACAACCTATGGATTCCTAGTTAATGGCACATAAGGATTAATTAAAAACACACCAAAAATAACAAAGCAAGAAAACTTATAGACCCATCCTGAAGCACATTCATAGGACCCATCTCTTCATCTCATTTATTTACATAAATGTAAAAACTGTGACCACATTTTCAAGTGATTTGTTACCCATCTTACCTCCTAGGGAAAGGTGACTGTTTTTGTTTAGCAACAAATTTATTTAACAGATATTTAATTTACCATATGCCAGATATGTCCTTTAGGCATTGGGGATCTAGTCAGTGAACAATAGGAGAATAGAATGTATCTTTTTCCTCTAACTTGTGTCTCTTTGTTTGAGGACAAGAAGGGAATTGTGGCAGTGCAGATGGTAGTAAAGATGGAAGCATTATCACAGGGATAGCCTTATTAATCCCGTATTATAATGAAGCCCTGACCTGACAAAATTCTTTTGTAGTTGCTACAACTTTGCTTCCCCTGGTGCCCCATGTTTGGTTTTGCCACATTCAGGGTCGTGTGATCAGAGCTGTGCAGTGACTCGGAGCGGCAGCAGAAGGGGAAATGAGAAGGTGGTATCATCCGTGGGGGGATGAGGATAACGTTAGAAGAGACCTATTTGCTTATCTGTTTTCAGCATATCCTTTCTGCTTCTACTGGTATTCAGGCAAGGCAGGCTGGCTTGAACTGGCTACCTGTTCTAAATTTCCTCTTTATTTATAATACAGTAGATTGGGAAGGGAGGTGTGTGTGTGTGTGTGAGGTTTCTGATGTTTACATTATTAACAAAGTTGATTGTGGCTGCCCTGGATATTCATTTAAATGCAATAAAATATTTTTAAGAAAACTTAGCATGACCGTGGCACATAGGGATGCTCAATTATGTTGCCTGTGAATAAAAGCACTACAGGGGCTTCATAGTGTGACTTTTCACCACCTCTGTGTTCTCAGCTGGCCTCCTCCCTTCCAAGCCTCAGCTGAGGGGGGGGACCCAAAAGCAAGAGGTTTGTTTTCTGTGACATTTGCTATTTGTTGCTGGCTCACTGTTTCGGTGGGGGAGGTGTCATGCTGAAGTCTCTAGGGGCAGTAGACCATGCACTATTTTGACACTATTACTCATTTCTCTCATGGAGAATGTCACCCAGTGTCACTTCCCCCATTTTTTTTTTTTTTTTTTTTGGTGTATTGGAGCTGCCCAGGTTCATGTTGCCACTCATGCGGCAAGTGGCAGACTTCACGGCCTCAGAGAAAGTGGGAGAGGAGGTGGCTCGCCTTGTCTCCCCTTCTCTGTTCAAATGTTCCTGTGTTGATGTGAGCCCTTTAGGCTGCCGTGTCCGTTGAAGGGTCTGGCAGACTTGTTTTGCCCTCTGGCTTTGTGGCGGGAAACCTCTTGCTTATTTTAGATAATATGAGGTCGTTGCTGGGTTGCAGGGCTCCAGAATGTGAACCCTTTAACAGAAATGTCTGTTGGTTTCAGTTTCTGCTCTTTGTGAAACCAAGGCATGGTGTAAAATTTCTCAGTTTTGTTTTCTCGTGTTCCAAGGCCTTTCTCTCTTCCCTCCAACATTTTAATGCATGAGAGGGCTTGCTTTCTGAGCATAGATTTGAACTTAAGTTTAAACTATATTTTCTCATTAGCTTGAGAGGAATCTTGAAAACACCACTGGTTTCCTCTCCATGTGCAGGGCATGCCTCAGAGCAGCAGACCAGCTTTCCCACGGGTCAGGTGGCTTCTGTAATCAACTGTGTCTGAGGAGCACTGGATTAACCCAATTGCACAGCTTCCTCTGGAGTCAGTCAACACATGTGCATCATTGAGTCTTCCCATGACCACACCCTGGGTGGGTGCTGCAGACGAGGGGCCTCATGCCTACTGGACTACCAATTATTCTTTTATTGTGGAGCATCTTTGGGGCCTGGGCTGCTAAGAAGCACACTTTGGGAGAGGCCGTCTAGCTTGAAGAAGTTCTTATCTATTATTTAAAAACCCCCCAATTAGGTGGTTCCACAGTGTCTTTCCCTGTTCTATTCAGGGAGGATTGTTGTCTAGCAGACTTTCTAAATTATATGGTATTAGTGCTCAGCCAAGCAGCTCATCCAGTGCAGATGAAGAGAGCGACGTAGTCCTGACCCTGTCGCTCCATACATGCCTCCGTTTCTTGCTTGTGACCCACGCTTCCACTGGTCTCACTGGTGCCTGAGAACAAACCTGGGAAGCAGAGCATTAAGGGGACCAAGAGTGCCAGTAGCAGAAGCACCTGGCCAAGGTTCTGACGACCTCTAATTTACTGCCGGCTAGCTGTGTGACCTTGAGCCAATGATTTATTTCTGTCAGCCTCAATTTGCCTTCATAGGGCTACTTACAAGTATTAGATGAGAAAAAATATTTTAAAATTTAGCACTATGCTTAGCACATAGGCAAATTTTGATAAGTAATAGTTACTATTATTAAAGAGTGTCATCTTCACAAGAATAGTCCATATGTTACATCCTGCTGTCCCACTCATCTGCCCACTTGGAACCTTGATCTCTTGCCATTCCTCTTTCTCCTTTTCCTCCCAACATCACCAGCATAATTCGCTGAGCACCTGCTATGCCAGGAGAGGTGTACGGTAAGAGCATTTAATTGCGCTGTGTCGCGTAATCCCTACATTACTCTCTTAAGTCTTTGCTCAATTGTTTTCTTCTTGTTGAAGCTTACTTTAAACCTCTTATTTAAAACCCCCCAAACTTCCAGTTCCCTGCTTTTTCTCCTCCTTGGACTTACCTTCTAATATACTGCATATTTACTACGTTTACTTAGTGTTTATTTTTTGTTTATATCCTCCTTTAGAATATAAGTACTGTAAGGGCAGGGAATGGTTTGATAAATCTCTCTCTCTTTTTAACTGATGCATCCTAAGTGCCAGTAGAGTGCCTGGCACAGAATAAATGCGCAAAAAGTATTTCTTCACCAAATGTGTGAATGGTATTGATTTAACAAAAAAATGTGTGACCATAACAACCCTTATTTTACAGATAAAGAGATTGAATTCTGATAAGTTATGTAAATTGACTAAGGTGAGAGCTAGTAGGTTCTGGAGTCTGGGTTTGAATTCATCTGAGAGCCCAATCTCTTGACCATTTTTCTCTACCACTCTTGTCACCTAAGTACACTTGACAATTTTTAAGGGATGTTTCCTATATGCTCCCACACAGAAATCCCGTTCTTGTCAAGTAGCAACACAACTAGGACCCTGAAGCCCTTAGGTGGCAGAGCTGGGTGGTCTTTGTCAATGTGGAAGAGAAGGCCTCTGTTTTCTTTATATTCCTCTCTTTTAGAAGCACCCCAGAGAGGTATTGCTTGTGCCCTCATGCTTCCCAGAGGGTTAGCTAAGTCTTTGGTGTGACTTACAGCCATGAGTGCATGGGCTCGACCAGGTGTGATCTCAGTGGCAGCCGCCATGATGCACTCATTCATATCTTTACTTTCCTGTGACAACTAAGGTTTATAGTTCACAATGGTGTGTGAATCCATAAAGAGTGCATCGTGTAGTTTTTGAAAATCTGAGTGGTACGCATAAATCTATTTGTGTATAAAAAGAGCGATATTGCCAGTATTGTGACTGTTCCCAGGAGATGAAAAGCTCAATAGAGTCTCTGGATCATGGTTTGGTTTTAGTTTTTCTGAGAGTTTATAAGATCCCCTTGGGGAAGTCAATCAACAAGATCGTGAGTGAGAAACGTAGGAGTCACCACATAGCTGACCCCATAGTCACCACAATCTGCAGGGCTGTCGTGTGGACCAGGCTTTGGGCATCTGATAGAAATGTGGTCAAATGGAATAGCTGCTTTGTATCTTCTGCTTTGCATCTCACCACCTACGTGCAGCCCTCCGGAATAGGGCAATGCAGGGGGATTCTTTGGTATGAAAGAAGCATCCTCAGCTGGCTAAAGTTGAAGGAGTAGAGGAGATCGTAGGAACTTCGATCAGCTCAAGGTCACAACAAGCCAGGGACAGATACGAATGAATGTGGACCTGGCTCCCTAACATATTCTCTACTCAATTTAAAAAGATGATTCAATTGAGATGAGAGATGTAGTGAAGATAGTCCTCATCATGTCTGTGTCTTGCACCACATTGCTTGAATTAGACTAGTTGGCTGGATTCCAACTTCCTGCCAGGAGTGTAAGTGTCTTTCTGCTAGAGTTTTCAAAGCGGAGCCGGGGGAAGATGCCAAGAGTTTGTCGCATTCAGCATTCACTATGCACAGCCCCTCACTCGATATTTTGGATCAGGTACCTACACCAGCAACTGCACCTGTGTCCTCCAGATCCAGAATTCCTCTATTACCCTTTTCAGAGAACGAATCTTCAGACTTCTGTCAAACTGGGAAAAGGGAAACAGAGAAGACGAGGCAATCTAGGAACTCTAACTGCTTCTGAAATAGTGTTCACTCGGGCCTTCTTATTTCAGAGGCCCTTCAAGTTCCAGAGATCTTGGGACTTGCAGTTCCCGAGACCTTTGAAGGTTTTGTGATGTTAATTGGGTTGGTTCTCTGCAGCTACTGTCAGGCAGGGATTCAGCTTTCTCAGACCTAGTGAGTTTAGTTGTCACTTTCCCATCTCTTTCCAGTTTCCAGAATGTGCTGCTGGGGTCTCTTCTGTTCTCCCATTCTTGTGGATTTGTGTCTCTTCAAAGCTTCCTTTACTGCAGTTCTGATTTTAGGAAGGAGTGAAAATAGATGTGTGTGTTAAATCATCCACCTTAGCCCTTAACCCGGATCCTCCCCGGATATTATTTCTTTCTTTTGCCTAGAGCTCATCTGATCTTTAGCGGGACTCATCTGCTGGCTATCAGGGGGGCAAAAAAGTTGATAATTTAATCAGTTCCTTTAGGTAATGCTCAGTCTCTCTGGGGGGGTGGGGGCGGGAAATGCATTCTCTCTGATTGCTCCCCTCTCCTGTGTTTCTCCCAGAGCTGATATCTATACCTGTGAGGAAGAAGGTCTGAGAGGAAGACTTTGTGTCTTTGGGTCCCGTGTTCTCTGGAACCCAGGTGATGTTCCTGTTTACCTGGCTGCTCTTTGCTTTGCTGGCATTTTCCTGTGAAGTCAGTGACTGGTATCTTGCTGCCCCATTTCTCTCCTGGCTGCTCAGAACCTGGCCGTGCCCCTTTGGTTGGGCTTGGTTCCCACTGGCTGCAAGCCTGGGTCTCCACCATGTCCTCCTGCTGGTCCAATGGCCCACAGGTCCACGTCAGTCTCTGTAATAAGGTCACTGTCCGCTGTGGAATCAGTTTCTGATCTGTGGATCTTGCCTCAGCCCCCCACAGCCCATGAGAACCAAGGATTGCTTTGGAAAGCTGAACTTTTGAGATTCCCTCCACTCTGGGCTTCCTAATGGATACGGTTGTGTGCCAGGTTGGTGCAAGAGGTAGTTATTCTCCAAGTCTTGAGTGGGGAACAGGCAATAAGCAATTCCTCCTGCCCACAGTGTTCCCCAACTGTACCTCCCCCTCTAGGGGACAAAGCCTGGAACGGGGGCATTCGGGACACACATGGTTAACAGTCTTGGCTCTCCTACATCCCCAACTTTCTTTCTTTTATTAAAAAATGAAGCAGGGGGTGACTTTGTCTTTTACCTCCCAAGTCATATATTCCTTTTATCTTTGAACATCAAGCCTCACAGGGGCCTTGCCCATCATAAGTCCAGGGCTCTATCATTCCCATACTACAGGCAACCTCTGTAGATGTTGGGTCTTAAGGTGGGGAATAAAGGAGTTCTATTTTCTCAGGAAAATAAAAATTGTCTTCTGAATAAATCTATTTTGTATATCAGAAGCTGAATATTTGCTCAGTTTTTCCCTTTGCATTCCTTTTGTAAAATATTCTAGTATTCCCCCAGACAAATGGACTCCTTGGGCTGACCTATTAAAAAAATCAAGAGAGAAGCAGGTATTTTTTCAAAATGTTAGTCACTGCACTTGTGATATAATTACATTAATGTAGGTTGAAAAGAATCAGAAAATCTGGGGTTGGTTAAGCATTGAGTCCCTGGAAAACGTCTTGAACTATGGGATTCTGGTTACTGAAATAGGGTTTGGGGCAGAGGCTGACCACCTGAATATTAGCTTGTGAGGCAAGGCCATTTCTTAACAACCCTTCATTGTAAAATCGGGGTGATTAAATGAGAGTTTCGTAAAGCACTTATAAGAGCTTCATATATTGTTCTCACCATTACTAATACTACTTTTATTAATATTGCATTCAGGAGGAGTCCATTGCTTTGATCTGAAGCATTTCAAATGTTGTAGTTTGCTAATATAGGGTGTTCCCTTTCCAAATGATCCAGAATCAGTGGAAAAATCTTTGGACTGGCAGATAAAAAGATGCAGGGAGAAGCCAACACAGTAAGGAATTTAAGAAATAATTAAGGGCAACACATTGATGAACAAGTGAGTGGTTTGGCTAAAGATGCCACCTTGGACAAAGTTTGCCCAAACCTTGTCAGTGTTGCTCTGTTTTAACTCTTTGACATTTGTTTAAAGTCTCCAAGTTGACTCCAAGTTTGACATTTGTTTAAAGTCTCCAAGTGACTATTTTGGTTAGGTGGGCTTAAAATAAAGAGTGAAAGAACTTCTGTAAATATGAGAAAGTTTTTTAACTCTTAGCTAATTCCATGGAATAAATAAAATGACTATGTTTTTCCAATTTATATATATATATATATGTGTGTGTGTGTGTGTGTGTGTGTGTGTGTGTGTATGTATGTATGTATATATTCTTTTTTAGATTCTTTTCCATTATAGATTATAAAAAAATATTGAGTATAGTTCCCTGTGCTATACTAAAATGGCTAGTTTGATATGTTTAACTTAAAACATATAGAAGATATTGAAAGTGCCAAAATCTTAAGAAAGATTATTGTTTGGTTATGGAATTTTGAGTTATTTTTAATACCGTTTTTCCCCTCTGAAATCTCCAAGCTTTCTTTATGACATCTGTTACTCATATTATCAGAGAAAATCATAAATAGAAAAGCAAAATGATAACATAGAAATGAGTTTTGTATCTTAAGATAATTGATCCTAAGTAGGCTTGTTTCCTATTTCACCATTCCATTTGAGCTCACATACATTTTTAAAATATAATTTGAAATGGCTTAATTTATACAAAATATCATAATAATCTCTTGGCAATATGATTGTTGCTAAAGATTAGTTTAGGAACAAGGATCGGTGCAAATTGCTGCATCTCATCACTGTGTTAGACTTAAAACAAGGGAGTCTGATAGGGATGCTATTCTTGGGTTTAAATGAGTATTTAAAGATTGGGTATATGTTTTTTTGTTGTTGTCTGCCTTATATATATATATATATATATATATAATCGCTCATATATGCACAAGATATACAAGTTAAAATAAAAAGATTTTGAAAAATTAGGCAAATCCTCATCTGTACAATAAGGAGAGGGCCCCTGAGGTCTCTTCCAGCTGCAGAATTCTCCTTTTCTGTGATTCAAACCAGAACTACTTGTGGGAGAAAGTTGAGAAAAACTCGGCCACATGGTGGTGCAGTGACTCCTCACAGAAATGGTGGTGCCCAGCTTCCCTGAAAGCAAATGATTACACCCTAAGGTTGAGTTATTCCAGGAGATGCCTGACCAGTTTGACATGCATCTGATTCCTGGCAAGAGCAGAAACTTCATCATTTTCCTGTACACAAAGATGTGGTTAGAATTCTGCCAAAGTCAGTGCCAGTGCATGTGACTTTATTCTTTTCTGGTCTTGTGACTGAAAGAGGTATTTGGGTATTGAACTGTATGTTTGTAGACTGCTTTCTTGTTTTCTCCTTAAAGCAATGAATTATGGGGCTTCCCTGGTGGCGCAGTGGTTACGAATCCACCTGCCAATGCAGGAGACACGGGTTCAAGCCCTGGTCTGGGAAGATCCCACATGCCACGGAGCAATTAAGCCCGAGTGCCACAACTACTGAGCCTGTGCTCTAGAGCCCATGAGCCATAACTATTGAGCCCACGTGCTGCAACTACTGAAGCCCGTGCACCCTAGAGTCCGTCCTCCACAACAAGAGAAGCCACCACAATGAGAAGCCCATGCACCGCAACAAAGAGTAGCCCCCACTCGCCACAACCAGAGAAAGCCTGTACACAGCAACAAAGACCCAACACAGCCAAAAGTTAATAAAATAAATACATTTTTGAAAAAAGTAATGAATTAAATAATGACCACTAGTTTTCTGTCTGCCTCTGTAATCATTTTTCCTTTAGCCTTAGTCAGCTGTCTCTTGGCCCTGCATCCCCGCTAGTTGTATTCTAACTCCTCTGCTTTCCTTCTCGGCAGAGTTCCACTGCATGACTGTAATTCATCTACTCTTTAACTCATCACAGTTTGGAGTCCACACTCACTTATACAGGTCACCAGTGAACTTCATATTGCCAAGCCCAAGGATGCTTTCTTGGTTCTTATCTTACACCCCATGCTAAAAATCTCTGGCTTTTACTTCCTGACTCCAACTTGTCCTGGTATCCTCCTGCTTCCTTGGTTATTCCTTTCTGGTCTTTATGGATTCTTCCTCTCCTCTGTATCCATTGACCACCGGTGTACCCCAGGGTTCTAAAGTCTTCATTTCTGTCTCTACACACTTTGCTTGGGGAATCTCAGCACTATCATTGTTTTATCCATCAGAGGAATAATGATCAATGCCAAATTTTTAGCTTTGACCTCATATATCCTATAGGAATTGCAAATTCAATGTATCCAACAACTGTCCTCATTGTCATTCTCTGCTCACCATCTCCAGTCCTCACCACCAATCCCCCACACCCCACAATGTAGTATGGCTCCTTTATTTCTAGTTTAATTACTGGCACCACCATCTAGATGCTCAAACCAGAGACTTAAGAGGTCATGTGAGACTTCTCATTTCCCCTAACCTTCCATGTCTAGACAATCAGCATGTTCTAACAGTTTTAGCTCTTAAATACTTTTTCAAGTCTATATTTTGAGCCCCATCCCTAATACCAATGACCTTTTGCAGGCCCTTATCCTCTCTTGCTTGGCACCTTGCAATACGTAGTCAGTCTGCTTTCTCCTGTCTTGCTTCCCTTCAATTTGGCTTCTACAATATACAGAGAATACTCTACGAAACCCCATCATTTAACCTCCTTCTTTTTTTTTTGTCTGTGCTGGGTCTTCGTTTCTGTGCAAGGACTTTCTCCAGTTGTGGCAAGCGGGGGCCACTCTTCATCGCGGTGCGTGGGCCTCTTCACTAATGCAGCCTCTCTTGTTGCAGAGCACAGGCTCCAGGAGCGCAGGCTCAGTAGTTGTGGCTCACGGGCCTAGTTGCTCCGCGGCATGTGGGATCTTCCCAGACCGGGGCTCGAACCCGTGTCCCCTGCATTGGCAGGCAGATTCTCAAGCACTGCGCCACCAGGGAAGCCCTAACCTCCTTCTTTAAGCAATTTTAATGGCTCCTCATCATTTACGGATCAGAGTGCAAAGCTCTTAATATAGTTTACGTAGCCCTACAGGCCTGGCTTACTCCCTCTGGTTGCTTCCCGTCTTATCTCTCAACAGTTCTTGCTTCAACATTACAGTCTAATAATACTGCCACTAGTTCCTCATTCCCTTCCCACCGTTTATGTCTCTGGCTTTATTTATTTTGTTCCCTTTGCTTCAAACTCTCTTCCCATTTTTCTTTGTCTTAATAGCTCTTGCTCATCTTTTAACATTCTTGTCACATGATATCGCTTCTGGGAAGCTTTCCCTGAACCCCTAGTTGGATTAAATGCCCCCTCTTCTCACTCTCACAGCACTGTTTACCTCCAACTTAGAACTTCCCATATTTTAATAAAATATGTTTATGTACTTGTCCACTCCAGTGGTCATAAGCTCCTTGAAAGGAGGGATCACATCTATTTATTTTCCTCATCTCCAGTTCCTAGCACAGGGCTTTGTGCATAACGAGTGTTTCAGAAATTTTTATTGAACAGAATTTAAGATTTTTGAGGCTCAGAGTCCTTGAGGGCACTCTGTGAAGTCTGCTCCAGTTCTAAGAAAACCAAACTATGGTTTTAGTTGGGGCCAACTTCCTGGAAGAGAGAAGACTTGAGCTGTGCTGTGAAGAGTTGGGTGGATGGTGTTTGAATGATAGAGAGAAGTGAAGGATAAATCAGACAGAATTGATGAGCAAAGGTGAGAAGAAATGTGTGGAGGACAGTGCAGAAACAATGCTAACGTTGTGTTTCTGACACAGAGTAGTGGGAGATGAGTTAAGCTCAGTAGAATCAGCTTATTAGAAACTTCTAATGAGGGTCAGGTGGATTTGGGCTCGTTTACATAGGCAGAGGAAGCACTTGAGATTCTTGAACAGAGCAGTGACATTTTCAGAGCCATCCTGCAGGAAGAACAGTCCAGCTCAAGATACAAAATCAACTGAAGTGGGAAACAGGTGGGAATCAGTGAGGACAATGGGAAGTTAAGGCAGTTCAACAGGTGCCAAATGATGAGGGCATGGACCGGAGTGGCAGTTGTGTGAAAAAAAAGAGAGTTAATTTTTGAGCCATTAGAGGAAAAATGAACAGAGATTGATTGCATGTGGTAACAACAGAGAGCAAAGAGTAATGACATTTTTAGATAAAACAGCAGAAAGTTGGGGATATATTTAACAGTTGGAGAGGAAGGATAGTTTGTGGGGCAGCGGCTGACTTTGGTTGGAAATCTTTGAATTTAAAATAATGAAATGTCACTTTACTTCATAGGTACTAGGTCTGCTTAAGAGATGCTGTATGCATTTGAGTGGGTAAATAAATGAATGGAATCTTAATGAAAGGGTTCATCAGGCAGATGAATCCATACTACTGGCTTTTATGGTAGACTGCATCAGGAACTGTGACATAGATTTAGGAATTATCAGCTCAGAGTTGTGAAAACTACTCGAGTACATGAACTTCTGAAGGAAGATATAGGGGGAGAGAAAGACAGAGGACCCAGGTGTGAGCCTGGGAAGCCATCTATCTTTGAGGTAAACAGAAGACTCATTGAAAGCCAATGAGTGTGTAAGGTCAGCTAGATACAGACCTGTTGCTCTGAGCCTAAATAGTCTATAACTCAGTTACATGCCTCTCAAATAGAGCAGAGTTGTTTAAACAAATCAGAGAGCAAATTTGCAATCATGAAAACTATTTTTAACATATATGGTATATAAATAGTCAGAATATTTGAAAGCTTTTGTAGGTCAATAAGAGAAAAATGAATATTCCAACAGAAAATTGGGCAAGAGGCATAAGCAGGAAATTTCTAAAACAAATATAAAAGTTCTAGAAACATGCAAAAAATGTGTTCAACTTCACTGGAAATAAAAAATAAAGACAATGTTGTATGATTTTGCTGCTTAGCAATTAGGAAAATTTTTAATTAAAAAACAATACCCAGAGTTAGCAATGGTATGGGAATCAGACACTTGGTGAAAAAGTAAACTCATAAAAACCTTCTGGATGCCAGTTTGGTGATATTGATCATACTTAATGCAGTGATTTGGTTTAGTGAGTTCTTGAAACTTGAACGAATAATTGCTTGGCACCAATATAAATGTAAAAGTGTTCATTTCAGCTTTGCTTATAGTTACACAAGGTATAACATAAATTCTTTCATGCTGATCTTAGTAGTTATTAAAATGAATGTATGCATTGAATTGTTTTTAACTTTTGTCCTGAATATCTGGCATTGCAGCTCTCATAATTGTAACTTATTTCTTATTTTACGCTCTGAAACATTGATTATTTTCATCTGGTATTTAAATTGATTTATTTGTGACATTTAGCTTTTCTAGTTTACAATTGCACTTTCCCTCCTTCAAAATTCTCTACCAACTTCATTCTTGTTGAATCTCATTTTGATGTGGTGAACTATCTGGTCTCCTCTTTTCTTTTCTTGATTGAACTATAGTTGATTTACAATGTTGTGTTAGTTTCAGATGTACAGCAAAGTGATTCAGTTTATCTATCTATCTATCTGTTCTTTTTCAGATTTGTTTCCATTATAGGTTATTACAAGATATTGAATATAGTTCCCTGTGTTATAAGTAGGTCTTTGTTGTTTATTTTACGTGTATATCTATTAATCCCAAACGCCTAAATTATCCCTTTCCCCTTTGGTAACAATAAGTTTGTTTTCCATGTCTACGAGTCTGTTTTGTAAATAAGTTCACTCGTATCATTTTTTTTTAGATTCCACATATAAGTGATATCATATGATATTTGTCTTTCTCTGTCTGACTTACTTCACTTAGTATGATAATCTCTAGGCCCATCCATGTTGCTGCAAATGGCATTATTTCATTCTTCTTTATGGCTGAGTAATATTCCATTGTATATGTGTACCACATCTTCTTTATCAATTCATCTGTTGATGGACACTTAGGTTGCTTCCATGTCTTGGCTACTGTAAATTTTCTGGTCTCCTCTTAATGTTTCCTTTTACACTTCATCACAGTGTCTTGCACTCTAATTTAATGCACAGAAATCAGTAATTTTTATGCTTCTTAAACTATTAAATCTTTGAAAAAGTAAAGCAGTGGTTCATAAATGCAGAAAATACTTTAAACTGTCAGAAATGTGTGCATTTTTTGCCAATATTTTTAAACTCCAGATTGAGTTAAAAATAGGTGACTTGTTTAACTTTACGTTTTTGAGAATTCTAAATCTAGTTTCTAAAAAATATTAAGTAAATACACACTTAGAGGCTTGTACAATCCCTTGTAAAGAGTGAATGAACCCATCAATTGCCATGATCAATACCTATAAAGAATTTAGTTAACACTAAATGTTACTATTTTTATTTGCTGGGGTGATCATGTGGAAACCACTCCCTCCTGACTCTTGGGAAGTTATCCTAATATTTTCTAGATAATGATAGATAGATAGATAGGTTGATATAGGTAGATAGACAAATAGATGGCAAATATTTGGAAACATTGGGAGATTTGTTAAATAAATTATAAATATATAACAAACTAAATTATTTTACTTTTCTAACAAGCATAGAATGAGGTAAGTCGCTGCAGTTATTAGTTACTGCTTGTTGATCAGTCTCTGTCTCTTTGATATTGCTAAGAATAAGGAGGGAAAAAAAGCCCAGTTATTAGTCACTAGACATGTTAGAACTAGTTACATGTTCAAGTTCAGTTTAAGTTTATACTGAAGTCTCACACTGCTGCTTATTTTCACTAAACTGTTTTTTTCTCCCTGGGGCAATGACATGTATTTGGCACATTTCCAAATGCATCTTAAAAGTTCTGAGAAACATGACTTCATTATTTTGTACTGAAGGGAGCAGGAACACGTACAGGCGGTCCTCAGTTTACGATGGCTCAACTTAGAATTTTTCGACTTTACAACGGTGCAAAAGTGATATGAATTCAGTAGAAACCTTACTTCAGATTTTGAATTTGGATCTTTTCTTCACCAGCAATATGCAGTACGATACACTCTCATGATGCTGGGCAGTGGGAATGAGCCACAGCTCCCCGTTAGCCACACGATCAAGAGGGTAAACAACCGATGCACTTATGACCATTGTACACCCAGACAACCATTCTGTTTTTCACTTCCAGTACAGTATTCAATAAATTACATGAGATATTCAACACTTTATTATAAAGTAGGCTTTGTGCTAGATGATTTTGCCAACTGTAGGCTAATGTAAGTGTTCTGAGTACATTTAAGGTAGACTGGGCTAAGCTACGATGTTCAGTAGGTTAGGTGTATTAAATGCATTTTTCACTTAGGATATTTTCAACTTATGATGGGTTTATGGGGATGTTACCCCATTGAAGTTGAGGAAGATGTGTAATTTTATACAAATCTCATTTGAAGTATTACTGTAACCTATGGAAATGTGTACTGGGCAGGCAGAGAAAAGGTTGCAAATCACTTACTGATGTCATGAGGACAAGTCACTGGACAATCCTAGTCATCTGTAGCAGAGGACTACAAAGGTTCTAAGAGAGACCTTAGAGAACTTGGTCCAGGTTCATTCTGCCCATCTCACAGGAATGGAGGTAAAGGTCTTTATTCTACAGTTTACCAGTTTTTTTTTTTTTAATCTGTAAAATGACATGCTATTTCTGTTGTGCTTGTCCTGTGGATAATACTGGTATTTGGCCAGAGATCGAGGGTTGCAAATCCTTGAGTTCTTTGTGGCCACAGCCACTTCCCTAAATGGTCCCAAGAGAAATATATCCATAGAGGTCCAAGTAAGGCAAAGCACGTTTAGTATTTCTATAGAACTGTTGGCTCAAACCCCAATACTGTTACTTGTTAAGGAGTTACAGACTCCTCTTTGCCTAAGCCCCCACCAAAGTCACCTCTGTCTCCTGCCCCTTCCCTGGCCCTATCCAGCCTTGCCTTCTGTACCATTCCATTCTGAATACCAGGGGAAGAAAATCCAAGGAGGTGCAAAGTAGAGAATATCTTTTTAGGATCTAGCATATCTGTGGTTTAACCTGTAAGCCCCAGGGGAGCTTCCTCAGCCACATAGGTGAAAGAGTTACTTAATGAGGCTTGGAGCTTTAATCTCTTGGTTATACCAAGACCTCTAGTTCCTGATACTTTAGGTCTGTTAATGTTTTTGAATTTAATCCAAAATGATGGGTGGGGGAAATAGAGAGGAAGTGGCTAATATGTAACAATTATTGAGAGACAGGGTGGAAGAAATATAGCAAGGTGGTGAAGAGAGGTGGCTTTTCGTGCCAGACTGCCTGGATTAAAACCCTATTTCTGTCACCTCATTACTTAGTCAAGTTACTTAATGCCTTTGTGCCTCCGTTCTCTCATCTGTGAAGTGAGAATAATAATATGACTTATGAGAATTAAATTACTTCATAGAGACAAACATTTATTTGCTCTAAGTGCTTAATAAGTGTTTGTTACCATTATCCAGACATATCATGTTGCCATTCCACCATAACCTCACAGTCATGTTTCTAGGAAGTGGTCATCAGTGTCCAGAAAAACAAAGTTTATTATTGGATTCATAGTGGACTCAGGTATATTTATTTGTCCTAACCACTCAAATCAACTGATTTTAAAAATAGGCAGCCAATATATTAAGTTATAATGGAAGGTACAATTGCTGGTGAGCTAGAATGTTTTGGTCTGTTTGTTTGGTCAGTTCTCTCTATGTCAAAAAAACTACATGAGATGGGTAGTAAAATTATAATCAGAAAGTTGAAAGAAAAACATAAAATTAGATTATGAAGATATTATGTAGGGCATTCAACTTTGATGATGAAATGCACCCATCATCTCTCAGAACAAACATGTGGATTGGTAGGTGGGAGCTATCTTTATCAAATGGTACAGAAGACTGGTAGGTGAGAGCTATCTTTATCAAATGGTATAGAAGACATAGGCAAAACTGTTGCTTTTTAGGCTTCTTATTTCTGGACTCCAAGTAATCTTGTCTCCCGTGCCATTAATAGTTTTCACTTTCAGGTAGAATACACTAAAATGGTTGAGTTTTCAGATTAATTAGTTGCAATCATATTTTAGTCTTGTTTTCCTGAGTCTACATGCTATTTTCCCTCTTCAATTCAGAGGTTCCCAAATCTCAGGCACACAGTTAGAAACATTATTTTAGGGTTTTGCTTCTCAAATGGTAATGAGTGTAGGAAGCACCTGGACATCTTGTTGAAAAGCAGAATCTGACTCAGCAGGTCTGGAATGGGACCTGAGATTCTGAGCTTCTAACAAACTTCAGGTGATATCAATGGTGTTAGTCCATAGATGTACTGTGAGTAGCAAGTTTGTAGGTTACTTGTATGGATCCTAATGCCACCCATTGCCTCTAACTTTTTCCTGACTGTTAGAAGAAAGATACAATTTTTAAGTTCTGGAAGTAGCATATGAAGTGGGCAGTTGTACACAGGTGACTTCTCTTTTGTATACTAATAGCATATAACTTCTCTGATCACTTCATATGGCTCTTATTAGAATGTTTGTGAGAGTGTTTTGTAAACTGTAAAGAGTTATACAAACTAAGTGGCCTCCTATGCATCATTAACTACCTCTTAATAAATAAATTGTCCTGGCTATGTAGGTTGTCCATGTAAGAAAAAAACTGCATAGCAAAGCAATGCCTGTTATTTATAACATCTGCCTTTGTATTTTGATATGGGTTTTCGTTTGAATTCATTGTTGTTTTCTGTCTGTGATGTCTAGCACAGGGAGTGCCCCTCCCAAGGAATGAGTCTTTTGTTCGTCTGTTCATGTTTCCAGTTTCTGAGGAGGGTGTCTCCCTATCTCTTTGAACAAACTGCCAAAGTGTATTTTTTGGTACACCACAATCCCTGTTGTGAGTCAATATTTCAATCGTATGCTCCACATTTGGTGAAAAGCTGTTTTGCTATTTTCACTTGATGGAGTAATAAGCAGATCATACTTGCTTTATTTTCATACATTACTTTTTGACATTGTTGTTGAGTCATCATCATAACTAGCATTTTTTGAGTTCCTACTTTGTACCATCAACTGTTACATAGTGTACATATATTTATTTTTTCATAATCATTGAAAGACACTTGGAATGTGAGGATTTTGTATTGGTCAGGACAGGTTCAATTAAGCTGTAGTAACAAATCACCCCTAAAATTGCAGTGCTTTAGCAAAACAAACATTTATCACCCAGTCATGTAAAATCCAATGCTAGTCAGGAAGGATTCTTCATCTTATGAGACCATCATCTTGATTTCTGCCTGGGTCTTAATTTATAAATGTGACTGAGTGACAACATAAGAGATCAATGCCATTGAAAGAAAAGTTTTTCATTATTCCCAGTTCCCCTAGAAATAAGAGGCATGACTTACCATGCAGGGCCACATGGGGAGGCGCCAGAGTTAGGAGGCAGAAGTAGGAATAAGGGAAAAAGCATAGGTCCAGACCCTTTAGGGTATTTTCTGTGGGGAGGGCAAGGCAGGGCAGGGAAACTGCTTAGGACTGGTTTGAATAATGTTGGTGGGCTCTGGGCTATAGGGGTGGCCTCTAGTTATCTGGTACCTGGCCCTGAGTGCTTTAGGGCAGGGGAAATATTGGCTTGGTATGTGAGAGTTAGATAAAGAAGGCAGTTGGGGATATGGATTTGGGATTGACTGGAGGGTCTGTAATATGATTTTTGTGCACTCACAAAAGCTGGGTCACAGGGGAGATGTAAACAACTTTGGCCATTCGTTTGGTTCTGATTAATGGATACCACATAGACAAATACAGACTCTAAGAAAGCATAGAATACATCTTAACACATGGCCTCTGAGTTTACCATAGCATGAGAAGAGAGAGCCAGATGTACCCATGAGATGTTTTTAAAGTTCAAATTTCCCGGTCCACGTCCGACTTCTAATGACCTCTAGGTCACTCCCTGGAAGACTGAGAAATACAATCTTTCTGTTGATTAGGAAGAGCAAAATAAGATAGGGTTTGGGGAACACATGTGTTGGCTCTGCCATACTATAATTACCTCCAATTTATAAAAGAGTAAACTGAGGTTCTGGTAGATTATGATTTATCCAAACTACTCATCGTGCAAATAGAAAAGCCAGGGGTTGAGTCTAGGCATTCCAAAGTCCTCATCTTTCCCTGTATTACATGACCTTGGAATTGAATATAATAATCCTGACCGTAAAATGGGCTGACTGATCATATTTTACACATTTATAATTGAGAAGGCACTGGGGTTTTTAAAGTTTATTTTTATTTATTTTTATTTTATTTTTAAGCCATTTTTAAAATTGAAGTATAGTTAATTTACAGTGTTGTGTTAGTTTCAGGTGTACAGCAAAGTGATTCAGTTATATATATATATATATATATATATATATATATATATATATATATATATATATATATATATATGTTCTTTTTCAGATTCTTTTCCAGTATTGGTTATTACAAGGTATTGAATATAGTTCCCTGTGCTGTAGAGTAGGTCCTAGTTGTTTACCAGGCAGTGGGGTTATAATTAGTGTAAAAGTCATAACATAATTGAACTAAGAGTTTAGGAACCAGCGGGGTCTTAGTCTGCCATTCAGAGCATTAAATACAAAGAAAAGTACCTGACTTTTCAGTTGCATTATCAAATTTGGAAGATCAACAGCTGGGGGCTTAAATGAACCTGGTAAATAACAGTTAACATAGACCTTCAATTTTTCTCTGAAGAGAGAGAGATGAAGAGCACAGTCTTATCACGAGCAGGTGCTTTTTGGTGAAGTAGAATGCTGAGAGTCTGGCCACGATTCCGGGGGTCACCATACCACATTCTTGCCAGTGCTACCTTGATAACACAACTGGGGAGAGTCATCTTTAATATCGCTGATGGTGAAGTCAAGGAGGGTACAGTCCAACACACTGGTGCAGAAAGTCCCCAGTTTTCACCACAATGAGTTCCTGGAAATTATGTCATAAAGCAGACGTAAAGCATATGAAGTGGATCTTATTTTGCCAAATAAACAATGCTACACATTGAGGAGTGAATGTTGTCCTACTGATCAAGTACTAATTATCAACTAAGTCAAACATATTACTAGATGATTTTTGAAAATAGGGGTATATAAACTATAAAGTTCTATTATAATTAAAAAATAGTGAGGCCACATTCTAGACTGTATAAAATGGACCCAAAGTCGGGTTCACATTGAATCTGAAAAAGATTGCAATAGAGTACAAAGTGTCTCTATAGCACATAAATTATATCTCTACTGTTTCTTACATTTGACCTAAAACAATCTGCTGATTATAATAATTAGTAATTTTATTTAAAATTTAGAATGTAGAGTTTTCTTGAGATTATCCAGGTGGCTCAAATCTCTTTAAGAACCTGTTTCAGGAAGTGTGAGGTGAGATAGATAGATAGATAGATAGATAGGTAGGTAGGTAGATAGATAGGTAGATAAACAGAGATTTTTTTCCTTCCATGAAGTTCCCCATATCAAATATGCATTTTCAGAATCATTCCTTGGATTTACTGAGTAGAGGGAGAGGTGTACCAGGGAAATGTGGGGAGGTCTACAACAGGAAAATGACAAGGACTGGCCCTGGACTTAAAGCCAGTTCAACCAAGATTGATAAATTCCTCCTTGGAGGAATTGGCAACAATTTACATGAGACAGATCTTGTTTCAATTAGTGTGTCTCATTTCCTGAATAAATCATAACAAATGTCCTGCAAGGGAAAATATTTCCATATATAAATCCCATCTGCCAATGATCCAGCAGTTTCACTTCTAGATATACACTCAATAGAAATGAAAACTATGTCCTGAAAAAATATGTTCATGAATGTTCATATTAGTATTATGTGTAATAGTCAAAAAGTGGGAACAACCCAAATGTCCATCGACTGATGAATGGATAAACAAAATGTGTTGTTTCCGTATAATGGGATATTATTTGGCTATAAAAGGGAATGAAGTACTGATACATGCTACAACATGAATGAACCTTGAAAACATTATACTAAGTGAAAGAAATCAGACACAGAGGACTGCATATTGTGTGATTCCATTTATATGAAAAGTTCAGAATAGGCAAATCTACAGAGACAGGAAGTAGATTAGCAGTTGCCAAGGGCTGGGGGCTGAGAGCTGGGGTGGGGGTGGAGGTGATAACTAAGGGATGTGAGGTTTCTTTTTGGGGTGATGTGCAACCATCACCCCAATAAATTTTAGAACAACATGGTGGAGTCACTGAACTGTACACTTTAAATGAGTGAAGTATATGGTATGTGAATTACATCTCAACAAAACTATTAACAACAACAACAAAATTTCATCTGCCAGAGAGCTTATCACCCCCAAGAAGCAGTACAAAAATAATTTTACATATTCTATCCTCTGATATCAGGATCAAAAATATGGCCATTGTAACAACATTCCTTGCGCTATGGTTTGGGGAGGTAAAATAAACAAATGATACAATCCAGCACATACAGAGTTTAAAATATTGTTCAGGAGATAAGACTTATATCAAGGAACACTTAGAGAAATCTTACTTGTTCTTGTCCTTGTGATTTTTTTTTTTTTTTTTTTGCTGTGTTGTTCGGTGAGAATTTTTTTGTCCAGTATGATGTACTTTTTGATATATTCCACAGATATTTATAAGTGCCTGCTACATTCTAGTTACTATACTTTAAAAGGAGGACTGCTGTTTCATCTTCTCTTTTCAAAATGTCATGATCCAGGGGGATAAAGGTTAAGAATGCCGAGACCATCACTTCCAGAGGCATCAGGGGTGCTGAAAAGGGCTTTGTGATGAGATTCTGGAGACACTGACTCATTTGGGCATATTCATTGGCTCTGTTGTCCTGAGCAAGTCATTTATCTTTGAACTATAGTTTGCTTCTTTTATAACATGAGGAGGCTGGATTTTCTCAGGTTCCTTCCACCTCTGTATCCTTGTTATGTTGTGTAGGATTTGGGTCATTTTAGGAAGCATTTTCCCTTTTGGGCTACTTTTAAGGCAAGAAAATGAATGCATTTTGAAATACAAGCTCATTTTATAGTTTGTTACATAAATAATGTTCATTTGCCATGGTGATCTGAAACACTAAGTTTTTGTGGTAAACAGTTATTACCTCATCTGTTACTTGCATGTGTGTAAGTTACACATGTAGCTGAAAAGTGCAACTTCTCTCTCCTCCCAGAAAGTGTTAGGATTGTAACCTTTGTCTATTGTACAACATTTATTTACAAATTTAGGAAGAAGAAAATTAATAATGAAACTTGAATAATCACCCATAATGTTACTGGTTTCCATATAGCCCATTATTAAAGACTCATTTATTTCTCTCTTGCCATCTGTTGGCATTTGATCAAAAACCAAAAGATGCAAAAATGAGTCATGGCTTCGTGAGTCTTACTCTCTCTCTGTACCCTTTACCTTTATGGCTATGAGTGAGAAAGAAGGTGTGTCATACCCAAACCCACTGATAGCCAGTAACAGAGGAAATGAAGGGAGCTCTTCAAAGCCCAAGGCAAGAATGTGTGTTTGTTGTGGTGACTAGCTTGGAAAATGAAAGTTTGATGTTGTTTTTCTGTGATAATTATTTTGATCTTCCTATGTTATACTCCTGAGAGAGGAGGAAAAGCAGGAAACAGAGAATTTTGTGTAGTGCACATTTCCTGAGATAATGAGGATTCCATAGCTCTTGGGAATGTTTTGACTTTTGGTGCCATTGGACAAAAACACTCCTATGGGTTAAATGTTTGTGTCCCTCCAAAATTCATATGTTGAAGCTCTAAGTCCCAGTGTGATGGTATTTGGAGGTGGGCCTTTGGAAGATAATTAGGTTTAGAGGAAATAGTGAGGGTGGGACCCTCATGGTAGGATTACTGCCTTTATGAGAAGAGGAAGAGAGCTGCCTCTCGTGTACCCAGGAAAGACTGCGTGAGCACAGAGTGAGAAGGTGGCTGTCTGCAAACCAGGAAGAGGGCCTTCACCAAGAACTGAATCTGCTGTTACCTTGACCCTGGACTTTTCAACCTCTAGAACTATGAGAAGTAAATGTCTGTAGTTTAAGCCACCCAGTCTATGGTATTTTGTTATAGCAGCTGCTGAAGATGGTGTTTGCTATTTGTGAATGAGCTGCTTTGGCATTTAAACTCCCCAGGATATATAGACTCATAGTAAACAATATTACTTTCTGACTCTGGAACTGGTATAACAATATTATCCCTCTTCTCACCATACACCTCCTGTGCTGAGATAACCCACTAGCAGCTGAGCTGACCAAGACAGACACCTTGTATTGAATGAAGTGTACCTGTCATGAAGGGGAAATCAGAGGACTTTTCCTCCTGTAAGGGTGGCTCCAACCTAGAACAGCCGATAAGACTTCTCTGCTGGAACCAGAATCAAATAGCTATTTCAGGTGAGGGTAGCTATACCATAGCACATGTATATAGTATCACAAAAGCACTTTTTAAATCTTGAATCATAGATACTCAAATTTGGGAGGAAACCTAGCAGTTATCTAGGGTAATCCCTCGTTATGGATGAAGAGACCCAAGAAGGTTAAGTGACTTCTCCTGGTCCCATAGTCATTAACGATTATTTTTAGCACCTTGATCTCCTGAAGCCAAATCTGGTGTTGCTTCCATGGGGTTACTTAGAATACATCAGATAACAGTTCCTCATATCTCTGTCTACATCTATCTATCTACCTATCTGTCTGTCTATCTATCTATCTATCCATCCATCCAGTACAGGTTTGCTTTTATTTAAGAATATACCAATGTGTGGTATATATTTATGTGAATATATAATCTCATAAAGAAAATTAGTATTATACAGTACATATTTGTTATTACCTATATACCTCTTCTTCTTCTTCTCCTTTTTTTTTGAAAATGTCTTCTTTTTTATTATGGTAGGAACACTTAACATGAGATCTACCTCCTTAATAAACGTGTAAGTGCACAGTACAGTATTGTTAACTATAGTCACAATGTTGCACAGCAGATCTCTAGAACTTATTCATGTTGTAGAACTGAAACTTTATACCCGTTGAATAACTCTTCATTTCCCTCTTCCCACAGCACCTGGCAGCCACCATTCTACTCTCTGTTTCTATGAGTTTGACTATTTTAGATTCTTCAGATAAGTGGATTCATGCAGTATTTTCCTTTTGTGACTGGATTATTTCACTCAGCACAGTGTCCCCCAGGTTCATCCATGTTGTTGCATATGGCAGGATTTCCTTCTTTTTTAAGGATGACTAATGTTCAATTATATGTATATACCACATTTTCTTTATTCATTCATTCATCAGTGTATATTATGGTTTTTTATTTTCAAATAATTTTCACATATAGAACAAGAAACTGGGGTTTTTATTCCTCTTTTTCCCTCTTACAGTGGTGAGCACAGTGTTTGGTACATGATTGTTACTCAATGGTCATCACTATTCTGCTCTGTAAAACATAGTTACGAAAGGTGTTAACTATCCCTGCTTAACCAGTGTACAATAGAAATTAAGGCAGAGTCCTGTCTGGGCCTACCAACTCTCTGTGCCTCAGTAGTCTTAGCTGAAGATTGGAGATGATGGTACCCTTTCTTCATAGGGTTATTATATCAGATGGAAGATGGTTACAAAGTTTTTGCTACTTTTCCCATCAACAGCTGGTGGTTATTTCTCCTTCCCTTAAATCTGGGCTGGTCTGTGACTGCTTTAACCAATAGAGTAGATTGGAAGTGATGGCATGTCAACTCTGACCCTAGCCTTTTAGACAACTGACATGTTCTTCCAAGTTTCTGAATCCGGAGCTTCCACGTAGAAAGTTCGACTACCCTCTGGAGACACCACGTGGGGAGGGAGGAGGTAAAGGGTCTGCAGAGCCCAGCCTCCCAGCCATCACTGCCAAGGCACCAATCATGAGTGAGGCTGTCCTAGACCCTCCAACAATCAAACCACCAGTTGAACAAGCCATGTGAAACAGACAAATGCCCAAACTCCTGACCTAAATAATTGTAAGATATAACCAAATGCTATTTGTTTTAAGCCACTAAGTTTGGGGATAGCTAATTATGCTGCAATAGAGAACCTGCATAGTTGTTATGAGAACTAAGTGAGTTTATACATAAAAAGCATTTAGAACAGGGCCTAATTAATAAATGTTAGCATATCTTTCCCTTCTTCTGCACATTCACCTTCTCCTTCCTCTTCATTTTCCTATTATTATTTGTTATAGCTTCTAAAATAAGTCAATGACCGAGCAAATCCTGAAGCTCTAGGTCTCCAACATTCATTTTACCTTTTGTTCCATGACAACACTATGCAACACAGTCTAGAAGCATCTGTGAGACTGCTGCATATCTTGTCTTTTCACCTTGTTTATTTTATATTATATTATATTATATTATATTATATTATATTATATTATATTACATTATATTAATCTGCGGCAGTCACAAGCCACTTGGGCACCTGAGATTTCAATTTGGCATATTATTTATGGATTTCTACTCTTCATTCATTCATTCATTTAACAAATATTGTTTGAGCATTGAATCTGTGCCAGGAGCTGTGTGAGTTGCTGAGAAAACAGGAATGAATAAGCAGACAAGCATCTTGT
Organism: Balaenoptera ricei; assembly: GCF_028023285.1. Lineage (NCBI taxonomy): Eukaryota > Metazoa > Chordata > Mammalia > Artiodactyla > Balaenopteridae > Balaenoptera > Balaenoptera ricei. The sequence continues at coordinate 134,808,489 of NC_082639.1, forward strand.
CCTCAGGGTACTTTTAGTTTCATGGGGGCAATTTATTAATAAGTGAAGAGATAAATATTTTTCAGAGAAAAGTGCTATGGAGGAAATAAATATGATGTTGTGAGAGTGGAAAACAGAGAAGCATTTCTAATTGGGAGGTCAGGGAAGGTCTATTAGAGATGGGACAGTTAAGCTGAGGCCTGGAGGGTGAAAAGGAGCCTGTCAGGTGAAGAATCTGGGGAATATTACTCCAGGCAGAGAGGAGCAAGAGCAAAGTCCCTGAGGACGGAAAGTTCTGGAAGAGAAAGGGAGACAAAGTGCCTGGAGCCTAGTGTGAGATGAGGTGCGAAAGCTGAGTAGGGGCCTGATCACTCAGGGCTTTGTTCACTCTATCTTGGCAGGAACTTTGGGTATTACTCTAGGTGAGGAGGGAGACCTGATTTATATTTTAGAAAGATCACTCAGGACAATGTCGGGAGAATGGATTCACAGAGGGAGAAAGTAGAAGAGCATTTAGGAGGCCATTGCAGAAGTCCACAGAAAATGATGGGGCTTCATCTAGAGCAGAGGGAGCGGATTTGAGGAGAAGCAGAGGGTTCTGAGTGATGGGAGCAGGGTGGCATAGTGATTGATGCAGGTTCTGGAATCAAGACTCCCTGGGTTCATCATCCTGGCCCGAACACTTACCAGTTGTGGGAACTCTGGTAACAACTTCATTGTGCCTCAGTTCTTTTCTCTATACATTTAGACTACTAATATCTACTTATAGGGATATTGTGAGTACTAAATAAAGAATAGAGATGCAGACGTAGAGAACAGACATGTGGACACGGGGGATGGTGGGTTGGGGAGGTGGGAAGAATTGGGAGATTGGGATTGACATATATACACTACCATGTGTAAAACAGATAGCTATCAGAACCTGCTGTATAGTGCAAGGAGCTCAGCTTGGTGCTCTCTCGTGACCTAGATGTGTGGGATTAGGGGGAAGAGGGAGGGGATATATACATATAGCCGATTCACTTCATTGTACAGCAGAAACTAACACAACATTGTAAAGCAATTCTACCCCAATTAAAAAAAAAGAAAAAGAAAAAGAAAGTCTCTGGTACGTAGTAAGCACTCAGTAAGTGTTCTCTATTGTCAGATTTTGGAGGTGGTACCTATAGATCTTGCTGATGACTTGGATGTCAGATGAAGTAAAAGGACAAGGCAAAGACTATGTTTTCCTTAAAATGAATTTCAGAATTCCCAAGCATAAATCGTCTTCCTTCTCTGTGTAACCTCCTAGTACTTTTGTTTTTTTATGGCATGATTTTATTGCACCTCCAGCCTTATGTTAGAGTTTATTTTATGTGTGTATGTGTGTGTGTGCACGTGTAACTGATGATTTTTGGTAAGCCTCTTAAGGATTAGAACTGTGTCTAATTCACAGGGTCTAAGACAATGATTTCCAACAAGGACAGAGGTGGGGAGGGCCAATGAAAATCATGGATGAATTTCTTCACAATTACAACCTTCCGCACCTCAATCCCCCTCTCCCGGAAGATTCTGAAACAGTCACCAAAATGAGCCATAATTGCTGATGAGAATGTATTTTATCCCTGAGATGTTTTTACATAAGAAAAATGTTGAGAACCCCAGATCTGAAACAGTAATATTGCACATTTGTTTAATTGAATTGAATTGAATTGGTTGTGTGCTCCATGGTATTTCAAAATTTTAGATATATAATTATCTATATCAGATGATAATGTCAACTGTGTCAATTATTGGAAATAATGGGGATAATGTGAAGTAAGTAACGCAGTATAAAATAATATGTATACAATGACTATATTTATGTAAAATATTAAGGACCAAAGGACAGAACTGAATAATGCAATTCGCTTTTGTTTAAAGTTTTATAGGATGTTTTTCTTAAAAAAGTTAATTAAAAACAAACCTCAATGTTCCCTTACATGTCTTCTATCAAAATTAACTCTCCAGATGCTTCTAGCAAACAGGATTTCTTTATCAAATTAGTTTATGAACGGCTTCTGTAGAAATTCCCCTCTCGGAAATGTACAGAACATAAAATCCTATGGGATAAAACCTTTTTTCCTTTGTACTTCTCAGCTTTCTTCAGACTAATTTGATCCCCAGATCCTTTCCCCAAGAGACACCTGTTAACATTTCCCAGAACTATTGTCTGCATAACAACCTCAGGAAAAATACGGGTTCAGGGTTCATTTCCACATGTGCATAGCCTTGGCGACTCTCACCATGAGCTGTTATAACAGGATGAGGAGCCCCTGTATAGGATCCTAAAACCCTATTTTCTCTTTACCTTGTCAGTCATTTAAAAGAACTTCGACTGTTATATCTGGTGACATTTCAGTAGGTATTTCTGTAGACTCTTTTCTTGAAATATATAGGTCAAAATGAGAAGACTAAATCATAAGATAAGACAAATCCTACAGCTCTTATTATGTACCGCCAGATGACTCTCCAAAGTGATTGAACTACTTCATTATTTTTTGAAATATAAATGTATTTTTACATTAATTTGGTAAACATACAGTAGTGCCTTGTACTTGTTTTAAATTATATTCTTTAATTATTACAAAGGCTGAAACTTTCCCACATGTTTTGTCACTATGTTTACTAATCTATAAACTACTTATATCATGTTAATTCTTGTCAGACTTAGCTATCTTTATGAAAAGTTAGAAATAGACTCAGGAAATAGAAATGGAAACTGAATACAAACCACTCGATTTCTTTTTACTCGGGACAAAAGAGTCAGGCCCAGTTCACTGAACCAGAGCAAGGCAGCCTTGCCCCTTCCATCTCCCCAGATCCCACCCTCTCACCTCTCCCCACAGAATGTAAGATCCATGAAAGCAAGGATCATGTCAGTCATGTTCATTTACACTGTGCTTGGCATACAGTTGGTATTTAGTAAGAAGTAATGGAAAGAAGGAGGAAGGCAGGAAGATAGCCAAGCATGCAGGAAGGGAGGGGTGGAGGGAGGCCTTATACTTCTCAAAAATGTCCTGGTAATAAATTGCATTATCCTTGAATTTATTTAGCATTTAACAACAGAAAATGTGCTGTCGGTCTTATTTTTTCATACTTCCTCGATCAATTTACATAAACCCACTGGTTCCATTTTACAGGGGGGTCTGTGAGGAGGTTCTCTGGTCTTAAAATGATGCTGTGATCTGAAAGATATATTCCAAGCAGAACTTCAGTCCAGACTTAACTAGAGAAAAAAATATATATATCCAATCCTGTCTCCTTTTATTTCCCAGTACAAGCAGGGTGACGCTTTATTGGGCCTCCCCACCCCTTGCACAAATGCACGCACACACACAATAGCATGCCAATTCCTGCCTGAGAGTCTTTGTTCAGGGAGTCTCCCCTCCTAAAATACCCTCTCCTTCCCTCTCTGCTCACCTACATCTTTCCTTCCCTTCAAAGCTTTGCTTAAGTTGTATTTGAAGCCATAGAATCATAAAGCTGCTGCCTATACGTCACCTTCACTTTCTATTTTTCCTCTTACAAGCTCCTTCACCATTCCAGTGAGTCCCTCCAAACTTCTCAAGTAAAGATGGCCAGCAGCTCCAGCTGATTGCCCCCACAGGGACCCTGTCACGGCCTGCTTCTGATGAAACTCTCAAACCATGGAGAGGTCCTTGGCTGTGCCCCAGGGCAATCCCCCCGGGCCTGGAGCTGACGTGGTTTGAACTCCCACGCAGAGCTATTCTTCTGCCCTACTTCTGGATTTTACTGTAACTCGCTTAGCAGCCGGAGGTGCTGAAGATGCAGAAAGGCCCTGTGGGTTTGCTTTTGATAATGTTCAAATTGTTTCCAAAACTGTTTAGCATTTCCTGCCCTGGTTTAATAGTCTCCTTGAACTCTTTTTTTTTTTTTTTTTTTTGGTCATTGCCTGTCCTTCCTGGGCTCCATTCCCTTATTCCTTATTATTCATTGTGATTATTTACAGTCCTCTTTCTCAATGTTACTCATCAGTATGCTATGACTTTCCCCATTCCATTTCTATGTCTCCTTTCCGCCATACTACGTCTCTGCCCAAATACCCAGATCTCCCCTGACTTTCTTCCTTTTGTCATCACTGTCACATCTTTCCTCTGGCATCCAGTTATTGGCATTGTCCCTTACTTCTATTATTTAAGTAACAAGCTTCTTAAGGGAAAAAAAAAATCGAAGCCATTTAATAGAATGTTTGATATCAGACCAACCTTAGTTCATATGTGACTTCTGACCCTAGTTGTTTGCCTTGGGTGAATTACTTCAACTGATTTGAGTCTCAGCTTTATCCTCTCTTTAAAGAGGGATGATACATTCCAAGTTTCACATATTGTGAGGTTCAATGAGATAATTTTAGACAGTGCTTGATGTCACAAGAGGTAATATTTCTCTTCCATTTCTATTTCCTACCTCTTTATGATGAAGCTACTCTATTTCTCTGTTGATTGTTAGCTTTCTACTTGTTCATTTATCCAGCAAACACTTGAGCACTGCATACGGGGCAGGCACTGGGGTACGATTGGAGATACAGTGATGAAACGTGATAGACAATATCACTGCTCTCACAGAATTTATCATCTAGTGGGAGATTCAGGCAAGCAAACTGGCATCTCACTCTCCATTTTTCTCCCCCCACTTAGGAAGAGCTCAATGAACATGTTCTTCCATGTGTCAGATACTGTGCTTCATGTTAGAGTTCCAGGCGAGTACCACTTCCCCTCCAGGAGCTGTAGCTCCTCTGACACACAACTGGTTTATGTGTCAGATAAGATGATAACTCAGAGAAAGAATTGACCATTTACGGAGGGGGTGGGAGAGAGAGGAGGGGTGTAGGGAGGGCTTCACTGAAGAGGTGAGTCTGGAAGGGATTGCTGGTTATGTTCACAGTGGTAAAGGTGGGTTCCAGAGCAAGCCACATATCTGAACAATAACAATGTGAAATCATATGCCTGTCCTGGGCATTTGGAGAGCTGCAAGGGATTTAGTTCTGCTGGAGTATAGCAGCAAGGGGGGAAATGGTAGGAAATGTGCTGAACTATCATGAGGGACTTGACTTGAATGCCATGACTGAAAGTTTGAATGGTTTTTGAAAGAACAGGAGAGCCAGTGAAGTACATACAAAAATCCATTTAAGAAATCCAACTCTACTGGCTCTGTGAAGTAGGGATGGAGAGGGAAGAGGCAGAAGGCAGGGCTCCTAGGAACTAGGATGCTGTCTCCCTTTAACAAATGAGGAACCTAAGGTGTAGTGAGGTAAACGAATGTTGTTAAGGTCATAAAAGGGTAGAGGTGGGATTTAGACCTAGGTAGTCTGACTCTAGAGCCTACATTCTAGCATATTTGATTAAGTGAAAGTGAAATAATGCAGATAATGTAGACCTTAAACTTTAGTCACTCTTAAACTTTATTTAAAAAAATTTTTTTTAAGTATTTATTTATTTTTTTATTTTACATTGAAGTATAGTTGATTTACAATGTTGTGTTAGCTTCAGCTGTACAGCAAAGTGATTCAGATATATATATTCTTTTTCAGATTCTTTTCCCTTATAGGTTATTACAAAATATTGAGGATAGTTCCCTGGGCTATAGAGTAGGTCCTTGTTGGTTACCTATTTTATACATAGTAGTGTGTATATGTTAATCCCAAACTCTTAATTTATCCCTCCTCCCCCACATTTCCCCTTTGGTAACCATAAGCTTGTTTTCGAAATCTGTGAGTCTGTTTCTGTTTTGTAAATAAGTTCATTTATATTATTTTTAAAAATTAGATTCCACATATGAGTGATATCATATGATATTTTGTCTTTCTCTGTCAGACTTAACTTCACTTAGTGTGATAATCTCTAGATTCATCCATGTTGCTGCAAATGGCATTATTTCATTCTTTTTTATGGTTGAGTAATATTCCACTGTATATATGTACCACATCTTCTTTATCCATTCACTGATGGACTTTTAGGTTGCTTAGATGTCTTGGCTATTGTAAAAAGTGTTGCAATGAATATTGGGGTACATGTATCTTTGTGAATTATGGTTTTCTCCAGCTATATGCCCAGGAGTGGGATTGCTGGATCATATGGTAGCTCTATTTTTAGTTTTTTAAGGAACCTCCATACTGTTCTCCATAGTGGCTGTACCAATTTACATTCCCAACAACAGTGTAGGAGGGTCCCCTTTTCTCCACACTGTCTCCAGCATTTATTTGTTGTCAACTTTTTGATGACGGCCATTCTGACAAGTGTGAGGTGATACCTCATTGTAGTTTTGATTTGCATTTCTTTAATAATTAGTGACGTTGAGCATCCTTTCATGTGCTTTTTGGCCATCTGTATGTATTCTTTGGAGAAATGTCCATTTAGACATTTAGATCTTCTGCCAATTTTTTGATTGGATTGCTTGTTTTTTTGATATTGAGCTGCATGAGCTTTTTCCCTTGTCGGTTGCATTGTTTGCAAATATTTTTTTCCCATTCTATGGATTGTCTTTTTGTTTTGTTTATGATTTCCTTTGCTGTGCAAAAGCTTTTAAGTTTAATTAGGTCCCATTTGTTTACTTTTGTTTTTATTTTCATTACTCTAGGAGGTGGATCCAAAAAGATTGCTGCGATTTATGTCAAAGAGTGTTCTGCCTATGTTTTCCTCTAAGAGTATTATAGTGTCCAGTCTTACATTTAGGTCTTTAATTCATTTTGAGTTTATTTTTGTGTATGGTGTTAAAGAATGTTCTAATTTCATTCTTTTACATGTTGCTGTCCAGTTTTCCCAGCACCACTTATTGAAGAGACTGTCTTTTCTCCATTGTATATTCTTGCCTCCTTTATCATAGATTAATTGACCATAGGTGTGTGGGTTTATTTCTGGGCTTTCTATCCTGTTCCACTGATCTATAAGTCTATCTTTGTGCCACTACCACACTGTTTTGGTTACTGTAGCTTTATAGTATAGTCTGAAGTCAGGGAGCCTGATTCCTCTAGTTCCGTTTTTCTTAAGATTGCATTGGCTATTTGGGGTCTTTTGTGTTTCCATACAAATTTTAAGATTTCTTGTTCTAGATCTGTGAAGAATGCCATTGGTAATTTGATAGGGATTGCATTGAATCTATAGATTGCCTTGGGTAGTATAGTCATTTTGACAATATTGATACTTCCAACCCAGGAACATAGTATATCTTTCCATCTGTTTGTGTCATCTTCGATTTCTTTCATCAGCATCATATAGTTTTCAGAGTACAGGTCTTTGACGTCCTTAGGTAGGTTTATTCCTAGGTAATTTATTCTTATTGATGCAGTGGTAAATGGGATTGTTTCCTTAATTTCTCTTTCTGATCTTTCATTGTTAGTGTGTAGAAATGCAACAGATTTCTGTGCATTAATTTTGTATCCTGCAACTTTACCAAATTCATTGATGAGCTCTAGTAGTTTTCTGGTAGCATCTTTAGGATTTTCTATGTATAGTATCATGTCATCTGCAAACAGTGACAGTTTTACTCCCTCTTTCCCAATTTGTATTCCTTTTATTTCTTTTTCTTCTCTGATTGCCATGGCTAAGACTTCCAAAACTATGTTGAATAAAAGTGGCAACAGTGGACATCCTTGTCTTGTTCCTGATGTTAGCGGAAATGCTTTCAGTTTTGCACTGTTGAGTATGATGTTAGCTGTGGGTTTGTCATATATGGCCTTTATTATGTTGAGGTACATTCCCTCTATGCCCACTTTCTGGAGTTTTTATCATAAATGGGTGTTGAATTTTGTCAAAAGCCTTTTCTGCATTTATTGAGATGATCATATGTTAATATCTTCAGTTTCTTAATGTGGTGTATCACATTGATTGATTTGTGGATATTGAAAAATCCTTGCATCCCTGGGATACATCCCACTTGATCATGGTGTATGATCCTTTTAATGTATTGTTGGATTCAGGTTGTTAGTATTTTGTTGAGGATTTTTACATCTATGTTCATCAGAGATATTGGCCTGTAGTTTTTCTTTTTTGTGGTATCTTTGTCTGTTTTGGTATCGGGATGATGGTGGCCTCATAGAATGAGTTTGGGAGTGTTCCTTCCTCTGCAATTTGTTTGGAAGAGTTTCAGAAAGATAAGTGTTAGCTCTTCTCTAAATGTTTGATAGAATTCACCTGTGAAGCCATCTGGTCCTGGACTTTTGTTTGTTGGGAGTTTTTTAATCATAGTTTCAATTTCAGTACTTGTGACTGGTCTGTTCATACTTTCTATTTCTTCCTGGTTCAGTCTTGGGAGAGTGTTCCTTTCTAAGAATTTGTCCATTTCTTCTAGGTTGTCCATTTTATTGGCATGTAGTTGCTTGTAGTAGTCTCTTTTGATCCTTTGTATTTCTGTGGTGTCAGCTGTAACGTAATTTCTCCTTTTTCATTGCTAATTTTACTGATTTGAACCCTCTTCCTTTTTTTCTTACTGAGTTGGGCTAAAGGTTTATCAATTATGTTTATCTTTTCGAAGAACAAGCTCTTAGTTTCATTGATCTTGTCTGTTGTTTTCTTCATCTCTATTTCATTTATTTCTGCTCTGATTTTTATGGTTTCTTTCCTTCTCCTATGGGTTTTGTTTGTTCTTTTTTTCTCTGTTTGGTTTAGGTGTAAGTTTATATTGTTTATTTGAGATTTTTCTTGTTTCCTGAGGTAAGATTGAATTGCTATAAGCTTCTCTCTTAGAACTTCTTTTGCTGCACCCCATAGGTTTTGTTTTCATTTGTCTGTAGGCAGTTTTTTATTTCCTCTTTGATTTCTTTGGTGATCCATTGGTTGTTTAGTAGCAAATTGTTTAGCCTCCTCATGTTTGTGTTTTTCACAGTTTTTTTTCCTGTAGTTGATTTCTAATCTCATAGTGTTGTGATCAGAAAAGATGCTTGATATGATTTACGTTTTCTTAAATTTACCGAGGCTTGATTTATGGCCCAGCATGTGATCTATCCTGGAGAAAGTTCCATGTGCACTTGAAAAGAATGTGTATTCTGCTGCTTTTGGATGGAATGCTCTATAAATATCAATTACGTCCATCTGGTCTAATGTGTCATTTAAAACCTGTGTTTCCTTATTGATTTTCTGTCTGGCTGATCTGTCTAAAGATGAAAGTGGGATGTAAAATTCCCCCACTGTTATTGTGTTACTGTCAATTTCTCCTTTTATGGCTGTTAGCATTTGCCTTATATATTGAAGTGCTCCTATGTTGGGCACATATATATTTACAATTGTTATATCTTCTTCTTGGATTGATCCCTTGATCGTTATGTAGTGTCCTTCTTTGTCACTTTTAATAGTCTTTATTTTCAAGTCTATTTTGTCTGATATGAGTATTGCTACTCCAGCTTTCTTTTGATTTCCATTCACATGGAGTACCTTTTTCCATCACCTCACTTTCAGTCTGTGTGTGTCCCTGGATCTGAAGTGGGTCTCTTGTGGACAGCATATATGTGGGTCTTGTTTTTGTATCCATTCAGCCAGTTTATGTCTTTTGGTTGGAGCATTTAATCTGTTTACCTTTAAGGTAATTATCAATATGTATGTTCTTATTGCCATTTTGTTGGCTTTGTTTTTGTACATCTTTTTTCTTTCCTTCCTCTTTTCTTCTCTTCTCTTGTGATTTGAGGACTATCTTTAGTGTTGTGTTTGGATTCCTTTTTTGCTGCTGCTGAATTCTCTTAGCTTTTGCTCCTCTGTAAAGCTTTTGATTTCTCTGTCAACTCTTAATGAGAGCCTTGCTGGGTAGAGTATTCTTGGTTGTAGGCTTTTCCCTTTCATCACTTTAAATATACCCTGCCACTCCCTTCTGGCCTGCAGAGGTACTGCTGACAAATCAGCTGATAACCTTATTGGGATTCTTTTGCATGTTATTTGTTGCTTTTCCCTTGTTGCTTTTAATGTTTTCTCTTTGTCTTTAATTTTTGTCAGTTTGATTAACATGTGTCTCACTGTGTTCCTCCTTGGGTTTATCCTGTGTGGGACTCTCTGCATTTCCTGGACTATGGTGACTGTTTCCTTTCCTATGTTAGGGAAGTTTTCAGCTGTTATGTCTTCAAACATTTTCTCAGGCCCTTTCTCTGTCTCTTCTCCTTTTGGAACCCCTATAATGTGAATGTTGGTGTGGTTAATGTTGTCCCAGAGGTCTCTTAAACTGTTCTCATTTCTTTTCATTATTCTGTTCCATGGCAGTGATTTCCATCATTCTGTCTTCCAGTTCACTTATCCACTCTTCTGCCTCATTTATTCTGCTATTGATTCCCTCTAGTGTATTTTTCATTTCAGTTATTGTATTGTTCATCCCTGTTGTTTGTTCTTTATATCTTCTAGCTCTTTGTTAAACATTTCTTGTATCTTCTTGGTCTCTGCCTCCATTCTTTTTCTGAGATATTGGATCACCTTTACTATCATTACTCTGAATTCTTTACTGGGTAGATTGCCTATCCCCACTTCACTTAGTTGTTCTTCTAGGGGTTTATCTTGTTCCTTCATCTGGGACATGTGCTATGCCATCTCATTTTGTCTAACTTTCTGTGTTTGTGGTCTCCATTCTGCAGGCTGCAGGATTATAATTCCTCTTGCTTCTGGTGTCTGCCCCTGGTGGGTGAGGCTGTTCTATAGGCTTTTGCAGGCTTCCAGGTGGGAGGGGCTGGTGCCTGCCCACTGGGGGTTCTTGTCCCTCTGGTGGGCAGGGCCATGTCAAGGGCTGTGTTTAGAGGTGGCTGTGGGCTCAGGAAGACTTTAGGCAGCCTGTCTGCTGATCAGCGGGGCTGTGTTCCTGCCCTGTTGATTGTTTGGTCTGAGGCATCCCAGCACTGGAGCCTACAGGCCGTTGGGTGGGGCCAGGTCTTGGTGTCAAAATAGCAGCCTCTTGGAGAGCTCATGCCAATGAGTACTCCCTGGTACCTCTGCCACCAGTGTCCTTGTCCCCACAGTGAGCCACAGTCACCCCCCTACCTCCCCAGTAGTCCTTCCAAGGACAACAGGTAGGTCTGGCCCAAGGTCCTATGAAGTGGCTGCTTTTTCACTGGGTCCCGGTGGGCACAAGACCTTGTGTGCACCTTCCTTTCTGTTTCTTCCAGTCCTGAGGAATTCCTGCGATCCAGCTGTGCTGACCTTCAAAGCCAAGTGCTCTGGGAGCTCTGCCTCCCGATGACCCCCAGACTGGGGAGCCTGACGTGGGGCTCAGAACTCTTACTCCTGTCAGAGGAGCTCTGTGATATAATTATTTTCCAGTTTGTGGGTCACTCACCTGGAGGGTATGGGATTGATGATATCACTAGTGCACCCCTCCTACAGTCTGGTTGTGGCTTCTTCTTTGTCTTTTGATGTAGAATATCTTTTTTTGGTAGGTTCTAGTCTTTGTTGATGGTTGTTTAGCAGTTAGTTGTGATTTTTTTTGTTGTTGTTGTTAGAGGAGGTGAGTTCAAGTCCTTCTACTCTACCATCTTGTCTCCCTCCTCTTCTGTTTTAAAAACCTAAAATTTAGCATCATCAAAATCCTCTGAAGGTTTGTTAGTGCACAGATTGCTGAGCCCCACCCACAGACTGATTCAGTAGGTCTGAGTGAGGCCTGAGAATTTGCATTGCTAATGAGTTCCCAGGTGATGCTGAAACTATAGGAGTTGAAAAGATGGTGAAATGAGAGCACTGGAGTACTCAAGAAAAGAGAGTGGTGTAGTTAGTAAAAATATGCCGTGATGCAAAAGTTGTCCATGGATAGGAGGCACGTCCCTCAGAGTCACTTTCTGTAGCCTTGTAACTGCAGTAGCAAACATGGATACTGAGGGCAGTGGAGGAACAAGTTCATCAGGAAATTATTGGGAAGAGTATAGAGTCTATTCCATGCAGGGGAGGCGATGTGAGCACGACATGGCTGTGGGAATGTGATGAGAAATTAAAGCCTCACAGAGAGGAGGGTTTGTGTTGGGAAGACATGGAAGATAGGACTGGAGATAAGATTAGAAAGACAGTCCTATCTCAAGACAGATTCCAGAGGGTCTTGAATGTCCAGCTATTGAGCTTTGGATCTTATCATGTAGATAATTTAAAGCTTAATGGAACTGGTTTATTCAGAATGTTTATTTGGGGGTGGTATAAATTATGAATTGGAGAAAGGAGATAAGTTAGAGGGAGACCCCAGCTCCCACTCTCATTGCTTGAGCTGAAGACAAGTCTCAAGGAAACCTTAGACCTTCACTCCTGACAGTTTCCATCTGGCTTCCTCTTCCTCCTTCACCTAGATTTCTAAACTTTAAGCGTTCTGTTCATATTTACTTTCCATTTTTTAATCTAACCTGTTTTTCTTATTTAATTCCTTTGTTAGTCTTCAATTTTGTTTAATTTGTAAAATCACTTTTTCACCTTTTAAATCTTTTACATTATTGACGGAATGTTTTTAATCATAATCTTTTATCTTTTCCTGTATCATTTTAAGCTTCTTATCTCTTTAAGCTTTGGCTTCTTATTTATTTAAAAGATACAGATTTTATTTTTTTAAATCAACTATTAATAGGATCTTTTGTAAGAAGGTTTTTTTGGTACTATCTTTCACGTTTAATTCTTATAGCTATTTTTGTTGTTATATTTATTTTGTTTGCAGGTTCAGACTTTTATTTATTTTCAAAAGTTAATACTTATTCTTGTTTTAAATTTTAACCATTTTTGTAAGACTTTGAGATTCTTATTTCTCTTCCCTTTATTCTCATTCATTTATTCATTTTTTCTACAAAGATGTAGAACATCTTTGATTTCCTATAAGTTGTATACTGACATCTCATTTTTCACTCCTTTATGAATAAATATAAGTCTTAAAAATCTAAACCTTCTGATACGTATAGTTTATATTTGTTTTGGAGAAAAGAAAAATAGGAAAACAGGGATGGTGAGTAGAGGGAGCCTGTCTGTAAAGTGACATTTAAATAGAGGCCTGAATACAATGAAAGATTCAGACTTGTAGGTTTTTGGTGTAAGAACCTTTGAGATAAATTGAATAACATGGGCCAAGACCCTGAGGTAGAAGAATGTCTAGTAAGTTCAAACTTCAAAGAGACAGTGGCTGAAGGGGAAAAACAGTGAGAAGAGTGGTATTCAGTAAGGTCAGAGAGGAGTGAGGTATAGACATTCTTGTATGGCCTTGTAGTCATCGTAACAACATTGGATTTTATTTTCACAAGATTGAGAAGTCCTAAGGGGTTTTAAGTTAGAGAAGGGATATGCTCTCCTTTATACTTGTACAGGATCACTTTGGTTGGTCTTTTGAAAATAGACTGGAGAAGGGCAAGGGAAGAAGAAGGAAGCTAGTACAATAATCTGGACAAGATATCAGGGTACATTTGGGCTAGGATGAAGGCCATGAAGGTCATGAGAAGTAGTAAGATTCTTGATATCTGTAGAAGTTTGAGTTGACAGAATTTGATGATGCATTAAATGTGGAGTATGAGAGAAAGAGAGAAGTTGAGGATGACTGCAAGATTTTTAGTTTGAGGAACCAGAAAGAATAAATTGCCTTATTTTGAGACCACAAGAGAAACAGGCAGGGCACACAGAGGGTGTGGGGGTTGGTACCAGGTTTTCAGATTTGATCATTTAGTTTGCAACACTTGATAGACATCCCAATTGAAATATCAAGTAAATGACTGAATAGATGAGTCTGGAGTTTAGCACTCAAGTTCCATTGAAGATATAAGTTTGTATTTCTGAAACATTTGCATAGAGATGGTATTTAAAACTATGACACTGGATCAGATCACCTAAAACAGTGCTTTTCACACTTTTTGGACCACAGCTACAGTAAGAAATGTGTGTCACTTTACAATGTGGTACACATGCACACACACACTGATTCAAAAGCCGACGAAACAAAACTGATCCTTACCACGGATGTTGTACTCTGACATTTTCAATGATATTTTCTTTTATTTCATTAAAAGTACTGGTCGTGGCCCTCAAAACTGACCTCACCATCCACTAATGGGTGGCAACCCACATTTTGAAAAGCCCTGACTTAAGAAATGAATATAAGCAGAGAAGAAAAGAGGTTTGAGGACTGACTTCTGGTGCCCAGTGAAACGTTTAGTGTTAAAAAATAAGGAGGGGCCAGCACAGCAGCCTGAGAAGGCATGGCCAGTGGAGAACCAGTTCTCTTGGACACCATGTGGTCTGAATCTCTGCTCCCAACCCCCCTGGTTCTGGTTCTCTCTCATCTCACCTTCCCTGGACACTCTCCTCTCTCTACCACTTCATTCCATGGATGGGCATGGAAGCATCCCCTTCACTGTCCAGAGGCTAGTGTGTTTAATTGACCTAGATTGTATGTTTGGGACTATCACCGTGGGATTACAGCACACACAGAAGTGAGCTACAAATCAGTGTTACATATTTTCCTTTCTTTTTTTTTAATTGAAATATAGTTGATTTACAATGTTTCAGGTATACAGCAAAGTGATTCAGTTTTTATTTAGTTATTTTAATTTTAATTTTTTAAACCATTTTTTAAATTGAAGTATAGTTAATTTACAATGTTGTATTAGTTTCAGGTGTACAGCAAAGTGATTCAGTTATACACATATGCATATATCTATTCTTTTTTGGATTCTTTTCCATTATAAGTTATTATAAGATATTGAATATAGTTCCCTGTGTTATATAGTAGGTCCTCGTTGTTTATCTATTTTATATATAGTAGTGTGTATCTGTTAATCTCAAATTCCCAATTTATCCATATTTTCTTTTCTTAACATTTCTTAGCAATCTGCAGCAGAGTAGACTTCTCACTGGCCCTGTTTCTTGTTTAGGCCTCAGGTAATCACTGACGACAATTCCTCTCAGGTCTGCCCACCCCCTCTTTCCCCAGGCTTTGTTTTAGTCTCCTTTTCCACGTCTCACCAGGAGAGCATGCCAAAATTCTGTTTGTCTATTAAATGGAGAAATGTAGCTTCACTTTGAGCCATCTTTCTCTTCCAGACTAAACATGTGGTCTATTTTTATGTAAGTAAAGGCTTATTAAAACGTTTTTACAAACAAAAAAGAAGTTATCTTCCCCAAAATAACTCTGCACCCCTGTTATGGAAACCAACCTGAATACGTAGAGCTTTCAAAACACCATTTTCCCACTCCTGGCTTCATATGTCTATTGCTGTGTACCATATATTGCTTTTCTAGTTCTTGGACCCCAAGAATAAAACTTAAAAAAAAAGAGGAGTCCTAGCAATTGCAACAGTTTGATGGATTGCTTAGTTGCTGATAATAATGCTATTTCTATCATACTTGGTGATTTTAATTTTGAGATAGCTAATTATATAATTTTATTTTGGTATCAAAATGAGTGTATAGACAAAGTGCACTTATAACCAAATATTGAAAAATATACTTAAAAATACAAACCCACTAAAAATTTAAAAATCCAATGTGGTAAACTATATTTAAAGCAGGAACTCTGACATCACGTCAGTATTCAATTAAGGAGACACAAGTTTGTTGTCAGAGGTACAGCTCCCAGTGCTACAGTGAAGAAACTTGTTATACAAGCTACAATGAGGTATCACCTCACACGCATCAGAATGGCCATCATCAAAAAAATCTACAAACAAAAAATGCTGGAGAGGGTGTAGAGAAAAGGGAACCCTCTTGCACTGTTGGTGGGAATGTAAATTGATACAACCACTATGGAGAACAGTATGGAGGTTCCTTAAAAAATTAAAAATAGAACTACCATATGACCCAGCAATCCCACTACTGGGCATATACCCTGAGAAAACCATAATTCAAAAAGAGTCATGTACCACAATGTTCATTGCAGCTCTATTTACAATAGCCAGGACATGGAAGCAACCTAAGTGTCCATCAACAGATGAATGGATAAAGAAGATGTGGCACATATAGGCAATGGAATATTACTCATCCATAAAAAGAAATGAAACTGAGTTATTTGTAGTGAGGTGGATGGACCTAGAGACTGTCATACAGAGTGAAGTAAGAAAGAGAAAAACAAATACCGTATGCTAACATATATATGGTATCTAAAAAAAAAAAAAAGGTTCTGATGAACCTAGGGGCAGGACAGGAATAAAGACACAGACGTAGAGAATGGACTTGAGGACATGGGGAGGGGTAAGGGTAAGCTGAGACGAAGTGAGAGAGTAGCATTGACATGTATACACTACCAAATGTAAAATAGATAGCTAGTGGGAAGCAGCTGCATAACACAGGGAAATCAGCTCAGTGCTCTGTGACCACCTAGAGGGGTGGGATAGGGCGGGTGTGAGGGGATATGGGGATATATGTATGCATATGGCTGATTCACTTTGTTATACAGCAGAAACTAACACAACATTGTAAAGCAATTATATTCCAATAAAGATGTTAAAAAAAAAAACTTTCTTCTGTAAAAGACTATAAAATGACTGCTATCATAGAGCATGTGCCAAAGGAATCAGTAGTTGCACAGGACATTATGAAATAAAGTCAAAGTTTAGGGCTGTACATCTAAGCTAATTTACACATTGTTTGACTCTAGGGTTGCATCAGCATAAAAAAGTGAAGTGATTGTGGAAAATATTCTTGTTTAGAACATAGGTTGGCCTGCCCTGCTGCCTGTTTTGTAAATAAAAGTTTAATGGAACGCAGCCAAGCCCATTTATTTAGTATTGTTTACAGCTGTTTATAATTGCAGAGTTGCGCAGTCAGACAGAAACTTTATGGTCCACCCACTGCCCCTCAAGACTAAAATATTTACTACCCGCCCCTTTATAGACAATGCCTGCTGATGGCTTTTGAAGGTCAAAAACTGTTGCTCAAAGTTTTCAGTCTCACCATTATGATGTCTTCACCCAGCTACAAATATGAAATTTTAATTCTGATTGAATTAAGATATTTTGATGAGAGAAATAGAATTATTGTGAGTCTTGAATTTGATGTTCTGTGAATGTATATGATAATTTTTTTCTTTTTCTATAATGTGGCATACTTGGGAAGTTATTTTGGCAAACCACTCAGACACAAAATGTATGGATTTTTAAAAGCTTTCTGTAAAAAACTGGGAAACTAACAGTAAGTGCTAGATATGATTGAATGAGATACATTTGCCATAAATCAGTTTACATAGTTTGATAGTCTGCTTGACATGTAAGTTATAATAAAATATTTGTTTACATAATATGAGGAGATATCAAAATAATTATGTAATGATTAGCCAAAGAGTGTACAAATAAATTTATTCTACTCCAATATAAGATTTCTGAGATTAATGCCAGCTCTCAAAAGAATATTAATAAACTTAATATACCATTATTTTAAAGAGATATTTTAGAAACTCTTAACTCAGAAATTCACTATCGTTTTTATTTAGCACCTACTATGAGTCATTTTCCTATAGGAGGAAAATGTCAGGACTCCCTCAACTTCCTTTTCTTCTACCTCCAAGCTTACCTATAGAGTCCTTTTTTCCTGTCTCAGGGAAAGGTGTATCTTCTCCGAGGCTAAACTCCCATCTGTGACTACAAGCCATGCCTTCTGTTTCTGCTGAGATCTTGCTCATTCATCAAGCCCCATTGCCACCTGTATCTTTGGTCTATTCATCTTTACTAGGTTTTTCCTCTCAGCCTACCAGCCTCTCAATTTCTGCCCCTCCTTAGATAGACTCTACCTCAAAACTACCTGCTTTTCATTTTTTTTCCTTTGTATTTTATTTTATTTATTTATTAACTTTTTATTTTACATTGGAGTACAGTTGATTAACAATGTTGTGTTAGTTTCAGGTGTACAACAAAGTGATTCAGTTATACATATACATGTATCTATTCTTGAGGGAGGGATAGTTAGGGAGTTTGGGATTGACATGTACACACTGCTATATTTAAAATGGATAACCAACAAGGACCTACTATATAGGTTCTCTATAGGGAACTTTGCTCAATATTCTGTAACAACCTAATTGGGAAAATAATTTGAAAAAGAATTTGAAAACTACCTGCTTTTCAATATATGACACTTCCATTCTTTCACATTTCACCAGGAACCTTCTTGAACCAGTCGCTTATCGAACCCTTACTGATCTGATTTCTACTCTCCCATGTTGCTGAAATCGCTATTCCTTCAATTACTAATACCCAAATTGCCAAATCCAGGTTTCCATTTTCATTCTTCAAACTGTTGACCATTCTCTTCTCTTCCTTTGACTTTTGTGACTTCATTTCTCCTTGATTCGTTTTCTATGACTTTGTTTCTTTCTTGATCTGCCTCTGGCTGCTCTGCTCCTTGCATTTTGGTGTACCTCAGGATTTTCTTTCCCTTAGTTTTTCACAACTTCCCCTTTCCTTTCATGTTTCTAAACTTTACAGAGATCCCAGCATTCAGGGCCTAACGAATTCCTGTTCTCAAATTGTCTCCTTCCGACTTGGCCTAGACCCCAGGATGCAGCACCTCAGT
The DNA here is from genome assembly GCF_028023285.1 of Balaenoptera ricei. Taxonomy (NCBI): domain Eukaryota; kingdom Metazoa; phylum Chordata; class Mammalia; order Artiodactyla; family Balaenopteridae; genus Balaenoptera; species Balaenoptera ricei. The sequence goes on from NC_082639.1 coordinate 134,826,920, forward strand.
TGCTCTCTTGCCAGAAAACCCATCATCCTCATTGCCCTGTCCTTTTTCCATTGTTTTTCAAAACTCCTTGACATTGGATCTATCCACCACTCTTTATCTCACTTTCCCCTGGGCTATTGCATTCAGCTGGAGAAAAAATCACAGCTGTTGTTCTTCACACCGAGCTGAGTGTGGCTTAGCAATCCTCTTTTGTGGACTTGATCCCCTCCTTCTTTGTATTGCTCTAAAGGAATTTATTTCATATCTTTTTCATTTAAATTTCTTAACCCTCACTCATCAGTCTTACTCAGAGCTGATGGCCTTGGCTGTAGGAAAGTGATAATCTGATATTTATTCAATTTTCATTATCCCTTCAACCTGAAACTTTATTACTTCTATTCACATCTTTGACTCCATTCCTACTACTCTGAGTAGGAGATATCTGTCTAAAAATTTGCCTAATGGTAATCTTGCTGCTATACTCTAAATCCCCTCTTCTGTCTCCTCCAGGACTTGGATCTTTTATTCATCAGTCACGTCCTCCCCATCATGCATTTTCAATCTCTCCTTCTCTGTGAGTTAAATCTTTAAAGCCTACAAACGTTCAAATCTCTCCAATGTGTAGCAACAACTACAGCTACAACCATAACCAACTCCCTCTCACTGAATTGCAACACCCGCTTATAAATGGCCATGGGGGTCACCTTCCTGGAAGGTAATTTGACAATATGTAAATATTCTTAAAATATTCTTTTAGCCCCCAACTTTCCTCTATCTAGAAATATAACTTAGGGGGGAAAATTGGAAATTTTACTATTAAAAAACAATTGTGTCTCTTTCCAAACCTAAATGTCAATGTGTGATTCTTTTAGTAAATGATAGTAATTCATGTTTAAGGAGGTTCTCAGTCAGCTAGAGAAAGTAAAGTCAGATGGAAATGTCTCATCCAAATCCTCCCTAAATCATTGATATTAGGTATTATTTCATTGTTTGGGTCAGAAAATCCAACCTTAAACTTGCTTAAAAGTTTAAAGATACTTGTTCACATAATGGAAAACATCAAAACTTGTTTCAGCTGAGGCCTGATACAGTGGCTCAAATTGTGTCTCTACAGACTTTGTTTCTTTCTGTTTTTCTGTTCTGTTTTCCATGGTGTCAGCTTTTTTTCTGAGAAATCACAGTGGTTCCCCATCCAGCATATCCATGGTGCATATTTCATATCTTCACACTATAGAACCAGAGAACAAGGGAGAACCTCTTCTGAGAGCTACTTCATAAATTCTAAATTAATTCCTTAGCTTAACAAAATGAAGTGCTGATTGGCTTAAGCCAATTAGGACCCACTTCTGGACCTGGGCTAGAGTCAATCTTATCTAAGTAGTATGACTAAGAATGGGGAGGACTGAATTCTCCAAAGAAAAATGAGGATATTCTTTGAGAGAAATGGGGGAATAGATGAACAAATGTCTACCCTTTCCATCTGCGTGAGCCAATTTCAAATTGAACGCAGACTCCTGGGAAAAGGAAAGATTCTATGTATTGGGTGTGGCAAAACAAAGAAGGAAGCAGTAATACCAAAAGCCCACCATCCTTAATACCTATTCCTCAGTTCTAAGTAGGAGGGTCTCCTGGTTTGGGTCATTAACTTTTGAGGTGGATGTGGCTGATACCACATGTGATATTAGTGACCTTTCCTGCACTATGTTTGGTCTCCATTAAAAATTTGGGTTCCCAACAATATCAAAGAGTTCATGCATATCTGAATGCAGAGCAAGAAGGATATGTACCTCAGCAGTCCAACCGTATGACCACAGCTTGATACTCTCATAAGTATCTCCTCTCCCCTGACCCATTTCCGCCATCAAAGGGCAGGGCCCATCTCCCCCGACACTGTTACATTAAAATAAGAGGTGATTTTTTTGTCTTACACTAAAAATGCTAACAGTAGGTATCTCTCAGTGCTGACATTATTGGGGGGGGGGTTCTATTTTCATTTTCATAGTTTTGTATGGGTAATGGGCACAAATCTCAGTCCATAAACAGAGGGAAGAAAAAAAAATACAACTTTCTTTAGTTTTTCTACAAATAAACCTAAGTTCTATTTCAAGCCCTCAATTGAACTGGGAGGTAGAAATTTATTCATAGTGTTCCTGGATCTGCGACTAAGTTCCAGGGGTATTCAGCAGGCCAAGGGTGTGGACTCTGGGGACCAATTAGCTCTCTGCCATCATCTGACTGTACTGGCAGAAGGTCGGCTATCATTTCCTGTCTAGCTTCCAGATGTTAGTTCACACAGCTCATGGCTCTGCTTCCTTGCTGCAAGGCCTCTTCTTGGGTGTTCCTGTGCCACCCAGAGCACAAGAAATTTGATAAGGTTGTGTAAATCCCAAATATCCATGTAGCCAGGTCTCCTCCACTGCCCCCATGCCATGCTAGGCCCAGGGAAACTCCAAAAAACTTACCATTTTTTCAGGTTACATGTAGAAAACCAGGCACAGGTTTCCTCTTCTCTGGGATCTCTCACACTCACCTGGATTTTCTGTCATGTCCCCCTCCCTCAATTCTCAACTAGATGCAGCTCCTGGGGAGGGCCCTGTCTCAGGGATATATAAAGGTAGAAAGTTCTTTAATTTTTCCTTTCCTTTCTGCAAGTCTGGAGGCTTATCTGTTGTGGGGATTGGAAAAAAATTTATTCTTATATATCACATATTTTCCCAAATTTTTTAGTTATGGCACAAGGTAGATGCATTGAATTCTGTAAGGCAAAATGTTCTTGAATCTCAAAATATTCGGCACTTTAAAAAATCTTGCAAAATCTTTACTTTTGAAACCCCAAATAATTTTCTCTCCATTTCTAAAGTATTTTATTTCTCTTGAGAAAATGTGTATGTTCCCTTTTAGTTTAAATGAGGAAAAAGACATAGTTAACAAGGAGTGGAAGTGAAAAATATATTGATAATATGTATATCAAAATATGACCTCTGCATTTATTTCTAAATTTTTGTCTTTTTCTATTTTTGAATAAATTTAACATATAACATTGTGTAAGTTTAAGGTGTACAACATGTTTCTTTGATATATTTGTGTATTGTAACATGATTGCCCTTGTAGTGACATTTATCACGTTACATAGTTACAGTACACTATTGTTGCCAACATTGATTATACTGTGCATTAGATCTCTATGGCTTTGTTTGTTACAAGTTTATAGCCTTAAACAACATCCATTTTGTCCCCTTAGCCCCCATCCCCTGGTAACCACCATTTACTGTCTGTTTTTTATGAGTTTGACTTTTTTTTAGATTCCACATAAGTGATATCATACAGCGCTTGTCTTTCTCTGTCTCCCTTATCTCACTTATCATAATGTGCTCGAGGCCCATCTGTGTTGTTGCAAATGGCAGGTTATCCTCCTTTCTCATGGCTGAATAACATTCCAGAATTTCTTTATAAAGCACATTTTACTTTTGTAATCAGATAAAAAAGACATTAAGTGAACATACAAACAACCCTCCTTTGACTCTTTTCCCCATGTGGGTTCTGCCACTTCTCTTGCCTTCCCTTCATAGTTACTTTCTTCAACAGAATGTTACTTTTAACTTCCCATTATGTTTAAACCACTTCTGCCAAATATAACACCCTTTAATGTTTTTTTTACTAACTTCTCTTTCACGCTGATGTTGCAGATTCGTCTCATGTTGACACTCTTCTTCCTGCTGGACTCTGAGACATCACTGTATTTCGGCATCTGCATCTCCTTCTATCTCTATTCATTCTCTTGTGCAGTGTCTCTTCTTTCTTTGCTCTTGAATGTTGGCATTCACCAGAGTTGAGTTGTTGACTTTCTTATCACTCTGCAAGCTCTATCCTGAGCAATCTTTACTGTGTCAACCTTGGCATTAATTATTTAACACTGATATTCTGCTCTTGGCAAATCTAGATCCACACCTATAATCTCTCTTCTGGGCTCTAGAAGTCAGCTTCTCATATCCATGACATCCAAAACTGATCTCATTATCTTTCTTTTTAATTTGTTCTTGCTCCTACATTTCCTCTCTCTAAGAATGGCACTGCCATAGATGCAGTTATAAAAGATAAAAATGTTGCAGCTATTACATGTTCCTCTCTTACTTTTATTTCTTCCCTAATTGATTTGTGACCATGTTATATCTGTCCTTTTTCCTCTGTTCTCACTGAAACTGCATTCATTCAGTACGGATTATCTCTTTTCCTGAACTGCTGCTGTAGGCTTTTAACTAGTCTCTCTGCCTTCCATCTCCTATGATTTCAATCTGTTCTCCTTTCTGGATATCTGTAGGGTGATATTGTGTAGGTAAGTTTTCAAAAATAAATTTATTTTCATGTCAATCAAAGTTACCCATATAACATAGTTTAAAAGACATAAACATTCTAGAAAACTGCTTATAAAATAAAGTAGGCTCTGCCACTCCCTCCTTTATCTAACCCCATTCCTGCATTTCACAGGCTATTCCTTTTGCATTACCTTCATATTTCTGAAAGCATTCATATATGGCTATGTCTTGTTCGTTTCAGTTTCAGGCATTATCTATTGACTTTCTGCCTTGGAAGATGAGGATTTAGTGCTTTCTTACTGAGACTCCACTCCAACACAAACAGACATACACATACACACACACACACACACACACAAATTCTCTTTCAATTATTTTTGTATTATAATTGTATTTATATATTTACATTGTAATTTTGGTAAATCAATATTCAGTTTATGTTATTATAATTATTTGAATACTGTTCAAAGCCAAGCTGTGTCTGGTGTTCTGTCCTTCCTGACATCAGCCAAATCTGACACCAACTCCTGGAGTTAGGATTGGATTCCACAGTACTGGCCTCACTTCAGACATTAGTCTCAAGTATTAGGTTCCTCAAGTTACCTCTACTTCTGTCCAACTTGGCTACAGATCCAGGGGTTCCTACAATCCCCTCCTCAGGCTTGATAATTGGCTAGAATAATTCAAAGAACTCAGGAGAGTGCTTTCCTTACCCTTACTGGATTATTAAAAAGGATGGCGCTCAGGAACAGCCAAATGGGAGAAATGCATAGTGCAAGGTATGTGAGAGGAGTGGAGGAGCAGAGCTTCCATGCCCCCTCTGGGAGCACCACCCTCCCAGCACCTCAATGTGTTCATCAACCCAGAAGCTTTCTAAACCCTGTTGTTCAGGGAATTTTATGGCAGTTTTATTACCTAGGCACAAATGATTAATTCATTGGCCATTGGCGATTAAACCCAACCTCCAGCCCCTCTTCCCTCCCTGGAGGTTGGGAGGTACAGCTGAAAAGTCTAACCTTCTAATCAAATGGTTGGATCTTATGGCTACCAGCCGCCATCCTGAAGCTCTCTAGAGACTCCCCAATAGTCACCTCATTAGTGTAAACTCATGTATGGTTAAAAGGGAATTATTATGAATGACAAAAAAATACTCCTATCACTAAGGAAATTCTCAGGAAGCTCTGTGCCAGGAACCATGGACAAAGATCAAATGTATTTCTTATTATATCACTCCATGTAGGAAACTGCAACTAAATACATCTCTTTTCCTGTACAACTTTTTGGTTTCTGTTTTCCCTAGAGTTAGTAATTGTCTTTTTCTGGTATGTTAGTTTGGTTTTCTAAGATTCTCCACCATAAATATATATCCTCCCCATAACTGTAAACCATCACATGTTCTATTAGTTTTATCTTCTTGGAACTCTCTTTCTTGGAGCCCTCTGAATGCCTGCCCAAATCTGTACTAGTTGTTCTCTAAGCCTACTGCACACCTGCAACCCTGGATTCTCCCTTTCCTATTACCCTGGGGATTTTCTTCACCTCTCTTCTGCATTAAATCCCTGATTACCATTCATGTCTTCATTTCCTTCCTCTGTTGGAGTAGCTCTATAAGGAGCTTCCTGAGTACACAGAAGAAAGGTTATTTGAGACCTCATATGTCTAAACAATATTTTTATTCTTTTACGTTCAACTGATATTTTGGCTGTTGTAGCAGAAATGGCTGGCTGTCCACCAGGAATATGTGCTCTTCCTTTCATTGTGAAGATTCACTGATGGAAGTTCTTGGCTACCCAGGAGGTATATTTTCTTGACTCCTGACATCTAGAAGGTGGCAGATGACTAGTTCTCACCTACAGTATGTGAAGAAAAGTGGCGTGAATCACTTCCAGGTCAATGAGCTTAATATGTCTGTGTTCTCCTCCAACCCCTCTTCTTCCCTCTTCCCATCCACAGTCTGAAGGCAGAGGACTGCAAAGTCCATGAGGAGGGAAAAAATCATAAAATTTTAGGAAGATGGGTCTCTGAATCAACAAATGGAAGGCCATTTTCCAAACAGGAACACTTATATTGCTCTGTTACATAAATAAGAAGTAAACTTTTATTGCATTAAGCCACTGTAATTTGGAGGTTTATTTGTTACAATAGCTAGTACTACCCTTACAAATTTTATTTATACTGGATATAAAATTTCAGGTTACAAATCATTTTCCCTCAAAAACTTGAGATTACTACTCTATTGTCTTCTAGCTTTCAGCTTTGTTGTTGAGAAATGCAATGTTGTTTTAATATCAAATTACTGTATGTGACCTTTGGTTTTCTTCTCTTTGGAAGATTTTAGAGTGTTCTCTTTATGGCCAGAGTTTGAAGTTTCATGGTGATGCATCTTAATTTGGAGTATTTCTTCTGAAATGTTTGCTGAGTAGTTGGTAGGACTGGTCAAACTGAAAACATATAACTTACTGGGAAATTTTATTGAATTATTTCTTTGATAATACTCCCACTCCACTCTTTTCTCATTTTGCCTTTACTAGAATTCAAGCTACTCAGATTTTAGGCATCTTTTACTTTTCTCCTAACTCTAAATTTTTCTCTGTGTTTTCTTAATTTATCCTGTAAACTTTCTATTGCACTTTTTGTTTCTGCTATTGTTTTTAATTTTCAAAGAGCTCTCTTCCCCCCCAAATGTTTCTTTATTTTGGAGCATCATTTCATGTTTCTTGTATATAATTTCTTTTATATCTCAGAGAATATTAGTGATGATTTGAAATGGATTTCTTCCAAATTATTTGATGTCTGTTTTGGAGGTTGAAGGCTTTCTTTAAATATCTGATAATTCTTGGATGTCTAGTGTCTTGAATAGGATACTAGAAAGCTGATTGGAAGCTCTGTGGACATTGGTGGTGTTTGTTGACAGTTCAGTTTCACTTCATGGTGACTTGACCTGATTGTGTTTTGGGGGACCCACCAACTGTCAGTACTTTTAGATCTTTTTTATTGGGTTGGGTTGAATATTCAGTTAAGAATCTTCTCCTCTTATACATAGAGCATACACTAAGTCCCCTACATACGAATGAGTTCCATTCTGAGAGCAAGTTCATAAGTCCAACTTGTTTGTAAGTCCAACAAAGTTAGCCTAGGTACCCAACTAACACAACCAGCTAGATAGTACTGTACCGTAATAGGTTTATAATACTTTTCACACAAATAATACATAAAAAACAAACACACAAAAAATAAAAAAAAAATTTTTAATCTTACAGTATAGTACCTTGAAAAGTACAGTACAACAGCTGGCATACAGGAGCTGGCATCGAGTGAACAGACAAGAAGAGTTACTGACTGGAGGAGGGAGAGGAGGTGGGAGATTGTAGAGCTGAAGGATCGTCAGCAACAGGAGACAAAGGGCAAGCTGCAATTTCACTCACACCTGACATTGATGGCACAGGTTCTGGTTCCTCTTTGGATCCAATTCTATTTACCCTCTTGAAAAAACGATCCAGTGATGTCTGGGTAGTAGCTCTTTTTTTTCTCATCGTAGATGACACAGTAGCACTGGATTGCATTCTGAACGGCTGCTGCAACCTTCGTGTACCATTCTACATTCAGATCCTATGCCTCAAAAACTAACAGTGCCTCCTCAAATAAAAAAAATTCCCTTGCCATTTCCTGTGTCGTGAATCTCTTTGGTTCTTCAGTTACTTCTTCCTCTTGTCTCTCTTCGTCCTTCCTCTGGACCTCCAATTCCATCAGGTCTTCATTAGTAAGCCTCTTGTGTTGCACAGCAAGGAAGTTCAATGAAGTTGTCCTCTTGCAGATCTAGCTTGAAATAAAGATACATACTACCATACTCTATACAGTACTGTACAGTAAAGTACACAAAAGCACAACCACTTGTAGAGGATGCACGCACATGACAATGTATGCGAGACACATGAACTAACACGATTGGACATGCAGACGCGCATTCACATCTTTGAAAGTTTGCAACTTGAAGGTTCATATGTAGGGGACTTACTGTATAAGCCTGGCTGTTAGCATTTGGGGAGATGTATGGAAAACCAGGATGGGGATTCATCATTCAGGATGTAGACCTTTACTCAACTCTGAGTTAGCACAGAACACTCAGTCATGTCTATTATCCATCATCCATCTTTTCTGTTAAACTTTTTACAGAGAATAAACATCTACTTTTCTTCTGGAAGAGACAAGGGGCTGGCTCCCATCCATGTGCAGTATGAGAGGGTACCTGGACTTTACTGCTTCTTGAACAGATTTTTCAGCCAGTCCTCTTATTTTCAGCCCTATCCGCATCCCCAGTTTCAGAGATAACTAATAACACGAATTTCTGAACCAGTTTGCCCACTGCTGGTTTAAGCTCCTTGTCTACCATAGATTAAGACTCACTCATCTAATTTTCAGCTTCCAAAATTTTGTTCTGCTTTCTCCTCTCACTTATCTTTGTCCTTTTGATATGTCTTTTAAAATGTATTTGTTGCAGAACTTGGGCCATGGACCTGCAGAATTTCCTATAGATGAGATTTTGCTGATTACACACTGATGGTGTATTTCCACGTTGCTCTTCTTTTGTATTTTCTGAAATTTGGTTGTTGGATCCAGAGACTTGATAAAACTCAGGTTTGTTTAGTTTGGCAAGATTATAGATAATGTTATATTCTTTCATCAGGATGAACCTAACCTTTATTTTTATTCTCTTCCAGTATTAGCAGCTGTTAATGGTCAGATACCTATATTCACTAGTACACTGAAGGTTGTAAAATGATGCTCTAATTATATCATTTTGTTTTCATTTTTAGCTGGATTTTTTAAAATTTAATTTTATTTATTTATTTTTATACAGCAGGTTCTTATTATTTATCTATTTTATAGATATTAGTGTATACATGTCAATCCAAATCTCCCAATTCATCCCACCCCCCACCCCCCCCCACCCCTGCTTTCCTCCCTTGGGGTCCATACATTTGTTCTCTATATCTGTGTCTCTATTTCTGCCTTGCAAACCAGTTCCTCTGTACCATTTTTCTAGAGTCCACATATATGTGTTAGCATACAGTATTTGTTTTTCTTTTTCTGACTTACTTCACTCTGTATGACAGTCTCTAGGTCCATCCATGTCTCTATAAATGACCCAATTTCGTTCCTTTTTATGGCTGAGTAATATTCCATTGTATATATGTACCACATCTTCTTTATCCATTAATCTGTCGATGGACATTTATGTTGCTTCCATGACCTGGCTATTGTAAATAGTGCTGCAATGAACATTGTGGCACATGACTCTTTTTGAATTATGGTTTTCTCTGAGTATATGCCCAGTAGTGGGATTGCTGGGTCATATGGTAACTCTATTTTTAGTCTTCTAAAGAACCTCCATGCTGTTCTCCATAGTGGCGGTATCAATTTACATTCCCACCAACAGTGCAAGGGGGTCCCCTTTTCTCCACATCCTCTCCAGCATTTGTTGTTTGTAGATTTTCTGATGATGGCCATTCTAACTGGTGTGAGGTGATACCTCATTGTAGTTTTGATTTGCATTTCTCTAATAATTAGTGATGTTGAGCAGCTTTACATGTGCCTCTTGGCCATCTGTATGTCTTCTTTGAAGAAATGTCTATTTAGGTCTTCTGCCCGTTTTTTGATTGGGTTGTTTGTTTTTTTAATATTGAGCTGCATGAGCTGTTTATATATTTTGGAGATTAATCCTTTGTCTGTTGATTCATTTGCAAATATTTTCTCCTATTCTGGGGGTTGTCTTTTCATCTTCTTTACAATTTCCTTTGCCGTGCAAAACCTTTTAAGTTTCATTAGGTCCCATTTGTTTATTTTTGTTTTTATTTCCATTTCTCTAGGAGGTGGGTCAAAAAGATCTTGCTGTGATTTATGTCAAAGAGTGTTCTTCCTATGTTTTCCTCTAAGAGTTTTATAGTGTCCAGTCTTACATTTAGGTCTTTAATCCATTTTGAGCTTATTGTTGTGTATGGTGTTAGGGAGTGATCTAATTTCATTCATTTACATGTAGCTGTCCAGTTTTCCTAGCACCACTTATTGAAGAGACGGTCTTTTCTCCATTGTATATCCTTGCCTCCTTTGTCATAGATTAGTTGACCATAGGTGCGTGGGTTTATCTCCGGACTTTCTATCTTGTTCCATTGATCTATATTTCTGTTTCTGTGCCAGTACCATATTGTCTTGATTACTGTAGCTTTGTAGTATAGTCTGAAGTCAGGGAGTCTGATTCCTCCAGCTCTGTTTTTTTCCCTCAAGATTGTTTGGCTGTTCCATGTCTTTTCTGTCTCTATACAAATTTTAAGATTTTTTTGTTCTAGTTATGTAAAAAATGCCATTGGTAATTTGATAGGGATTGCATTGAACCTGTAGATTGCTTTGGGTAGTACATTCATTTTCACAATATTGATTCTTCCGATCCAAGAACATGGTATATCTCTCCATCTGTTTGTGTCATTTTTGATTTCTTTCATCAGTGTCTTATAGTTTTCTAAGTACAGGTCTTTTACCTCCTTAGGTAGGTTTATTCCTAGGTATTTTATTCTTTTTGTTGCAATGGTGAATGGGAGTGTTTCCTTAATTTCTCTTTCTCATCTTTCATGGTTAGTGAATAGGAATGCAAGATTTCTGTGCATTAATTTTGTATCTTGCAAGCTTACCAAATTCATTGATTACCTCTAGTAGTTTTCTGGTGGCATCTTTAGTAATATCTATGTGTAGTATCATGTCATCTGCAAACAGTGACAGTTTTACTTCTTCTTTTCCAATTCATGTTCCTTTTATTTCTTTTTCTTCTCTGATTGCTGTGGCTAGGACTTCCAAAACTATGTTGAATAATAGTGGCGAGAGTGGACATCCTTGTCTTTTCCTGATCTTAGAGGAAATACTTTCAGTTTTTCACCCTTGAGAATGATGTTTGCTGTGGGTTTGTCATATATGGTCTTTATTATGTTGAGGTAGGTTCCCTCTATGCCCACTTTCTGGAGAGTTTTTATCAGGAATGGGTGTTGAATTTTGTCACAAGGTTTTTCTGCATCTATTGAGATGATCATATTGTTTTTATTCTTCAATTTGTTAATATGGTGTATCACATTGATTTGCATATATTGAAGAATCCTTGCATCACTGGGATAAATCCCACTTGATCATGATGTATGATCCCTTTAATGTGTTGTTGGATTCTGTTTGCTAGTATTTTGTTGAAGATTTTTGCATCTATATTCATCAGTGATATTGGTCTGTAATTTTCTTTTTTTGTAGTGTTTTTGTCTGATTTTGGTATCAGGGTGATGGTGGCCTCATAGAATGTGTTTGGGAATGTTCCTCCCTCTGCAATTTTTTGGAAGAGTTTGAGAAGGATGGGTGTTAGCTCTTCTCTAAATGTTTGATAGAATTCACCTGTGAAGCCATCTGGTCTTGGACTTTTGTTTGTTGGAAAATTCTTAATCACAGTTTCCATTTCATTACTTGTGATTGGTGTGTTCATATTTTCTATTTCTTCCTGGTTCAGTCTTGGAAGGTTATACCTTTCTAAGAATTTGTCCATTTCTTCCAGGTTGTCCATTTTATTGGCATAGAGTTGCCTGTAGTAGTCTCTTATGATGCTTTGTATTTCTACGGTGTCCATTGTATTTTCTCCTTTTTCATTTCTAATTTTATTGATTTGAGTCCTCTCCCTCTTTTTCTTGATGAGTCTGGCTAAAGGTTTATCAATTTTGCTTATCTTCTCAAAGAACCAGCTTTTAGTTTTATTGATCTTTTCTGTTGTTTCCTTCATATCTTTTTCATTTATTTCTGCTCTGATGTTTATGATTTCTTTCCTTCTACTAACTTTGGGTTTTGTTTGTTTTTCTTTTAGGTGTAAGGTTAGATTGTTTATTTGAGATTTTTCTTGTTTCTTGAGGTAGGATTGTATTGCTATAATATTCCCTCTTAGAACTGCTTTTGCTGCATCCCATAGGTTTTGGATTGTCGTGTTTTCATTGTCATTTGTCTCTAGGTATGTTTTGATTTCCTCTTTGATTTCTTCAGTGATCTCTTGTTTATTTAGTAGCATATTGTTTAGCCTCCATGTCTTGTGTTTTTTACGTTTTTTTCCCTGTAGTTTATTTCTAATCTCATAGCGTTGTGGTCAGAAAAAATGCTTGATATAATTTCAATTTTCTTAAATTTTCCAAGGCTTGATTTGTGACCCAAGATGTGATCTATCCTTGAGAACGTTCCATGTGCACTTGAGAAGAAAGTGTAATCTGCTGTTTTCGCATGGAATGTCCAATAAATATCAATTAAATCTATCTGGTCTATTGTGTTGTTTAAAGCTTGTGTTTCCTTATTAATTTTCTGTCTGGATGATCTGTCCATTAGTGTAAGTGAGGTGTTAAAGTCCCCCACTATTATTGTGTTACTGTCAATTTACTCTTTTATAGCTGTTAACATTTGCCTTCTGTATTGTGGTGCTCCTATGTTGGGTGCATATATATTTATAATTGTTATGTCTTCCTCTTAGATTGAACACTTCATCATTATGTAGTGTCCTTTCTTGTCTCTTATAACATTCTTTATTTTAAAGTCTATTTTATCTTGGATTAATTTTCTATGGAGACATTGACATTCATTTATTATCGGGTCATGCAGTGGTTCAATTCTCCTAGACTGTGAATTACCTTTTCACTTGCTTACAAGTGCTCTTCACAGAGCAAATTTTTAAATTTTGATAAAGTTCAGTTATTTAAATTGTACTTGTGAAAGAACATCTATAGTAGTTTCCATGTAGTAGAAGTTTAATTTGGGTTTTTTTCTTTTAATAACTATAAAATTACTTATTAGCAATTCCATTTCTGAGAAGATGGAGTAGACATAATTTTCCCTCTTCCTTCCTCTAAGTATAACTAAAACCCATGGGCAGTATATATAGAGCAAACATAAGAAAGATTTGAAAGATAGAGAAAAGAAGGCAGATTAGTAGAAACCTCGGGTCTGTGGAAGGTCAGTCACAATGGTAAGTTTCCAGGGTTTTTTCCCTTGCCTTATATATCCCAGACTTGGAATTGAAGAAGGCAGTAACCTGGAAATGCTGAGGGGCACAGACAAAAAGCCCCAAGAAAAGCCTGTTATCTTTAGCCAAAGGAATAGAAAGGGACAACCTAGTGATATAGGAAACTTTTGTACAATAACTGCTATGTTCCAGCCAAACATCACAGAAAAAACTGTGGCCTTCCCCCAAACAACAATAACAAAAAAAAAAAACGCTGAATGGGGAGCCTAGGCTGAAACACTCATCAGGCTCTAGCAAGGTTTCCTTACTACTGCCACATCACACCACCCTCACACACCATCCTCTCCCTGGGGAGTGGGGGTAAGGAGACTGAGTTGTAGGTGTAGTAGGGATTAATAGGTGCAGTAGGGAGGCTGAGTAGTAGATATAGTAGGAAAGCTGAGTAGGGAGCCAAGACTTTTTATCAGGCAGAAGTAAGACCATATTCTACCGTGTGGTGTTATTGGAGACCACAAGAAAAGCTGTAATAAGGCACTTTACAACTTCTAGCAAGGGAAATATCAGTCAAGGCCACTGAGGAACAAGACTCCTAGCCCTCCCATCAGTAATGAGGAGTTCCCTGCTTGTGTGTCAACAGAGGCCTTGTGAACAACCTGAACTTCTATTCCCACCTGGCAATAGTAAAGTGGAATATTCCTCCTCCCTTGCTAGACTAGTATCAATGGAAGCCAGCTACACCAGGTTTAAATGTGATTTAGAGTCTTATAATTACCCAAATGGCCATGTTTATAAAAAATCCCTCATTATAATAAGAACCAGGAAGATCTCAAACTGAACAATAAATAATGTAGATGCAAACACTGAGATGACAGATATTAGAATTATCTGACAAAGATTTTAAAACAACTATCATAAAAATGCTTCAGTGAAAGTTTTAAACATGCTTGAACCAAATGAAAACATAGGGAGCTTTAGCAAAAAAGAAAGAAAGAAAAAAAAAAAGCTCTCAACAAAGAATTAGAAAACATAAAGAAGAACCAAATGGAAACTTTAGATTTAAAAATACAATAACCAAAAACAAAAAAAAAAAACAAAAAAATACACAAAACAAAACTCAATGGATGGGCTCAGTAACATAATGCAAGGAACAGAGGAAAGAATCAGGGAATTTGAAGACAGAACAATAGAAATCACCCAAATCTGAAAAAATGGGAGAAAAAAGTCTGAAAGCAACAAACAAAACCTTAGATACCTGTAGGACTATAACAAAATATCTAACATTCATGTCATTAGAGCCCCAGGAGAAGTAAGATTACAGATGCAAGAAATTAAGGGAACACCAAACAGGATGAACCCTCTAAAAATTCACTTCAACACACATTATAGTAAAACTTATGAAAACTAAAGACAAAGAAAAAGTTTAAAAGCAGAAAGAAAGAAATAACACCTTAACCTTAGGGGAAAAGAATTGAATGATGATGGATTTCTCATCAGAAACCACATAGGCTAGAAGGAAGTGGTACATTTTTCAACTGGTGATAGAAAAGAGCCATAAACCTGGTATCCTATATCCAGTGAAAATATTCTTCAGGAAATAGCAGATAATCAAGATATTCTCAGATGAAGGAAAGCTAAGAGAATTTGTTTTCAGTAGATCTACTGTACAAAAAAGGCTAGGAAATAATTTCACAATATATATGTATAGGAAATAATCACATTGTACACTTTAACTGTGTTCCAATTTTTTTGTCAATTATACCTCGGTAAAGCAAGAAAAAAATTTTAAAAAGATTATTTTATAAACCTCAAAAAAAGAAGAAAGAAAGGCTAAGTGAAGTTCGCTAAATATAAAAGCAACAGCACAAAAAGAAATCTTGGAATATCAAGAAGGAAGAAAGAGCACAGTAAACAAAAATATGGGTAAATACATTAGACATTTATTCTCCTCTTGAATTTTGTAACTTATATTGAAAATTGAAGCCAAGAATGTAACATTTTAAATGTATGGAGAGAAAATATTTAAGACAACTAAACTATAAACTAGGGAGGATAATGGAACATAAAGGGAGATAAGAATTGTGACAGTTAATTTCATGTGTTAATTTGACTGGGCTGGGGTATGCCCAGATAGCTGGTAAACATTATTTCTGGGTGTGCCTATGAGGGTATTTCTGGAAGAGATTAACATGTGATTCAGTAGATTGAGTAGAGATATTCACTCTTCACAATTCCCATGTTTGGTCAGGTATCATCCAAACTCTTGAGGACTTGAATGGAACAAAAAGGTGAAGGAAGGGCAAATTCTCTCTCTTCTTTAAGCTGGAACATCTATCCTTGCCTACCATTGGACATTGGAGCCCCTGGTTCTTGGGCCTTTGGACTCCAGGAGTTACACCAGTGGCCCCCTTTTTCTCAAACCTCCAGATTCAGACTGAATTATACCACCAGTTCCTGGTTCCCAAGCTTGCTGACAACAGATTGTGGGACTTCTTGGCTTCCATAACTGCATAAGCCAATTCCTATAATAAATCCTCTTATATATCTATGTCTATATCTATATATCCTGTTCTGTTTCTCTGGAGAACTCTAACACAAGGTTTCTACCCTTCATTTGAACTGGTAAATGACTATGCCAGTATAGTCATTTATTACACTGTATGCCAGTGTAATAAATTATGTATGTATAATGTAATACCTAGAGAAACTACTAAAAAGCTATACAAAAAGATACAATAAAAAACTATATAGATAATCAAAATGGAAATGTAAAAAATTCTGAAGCAACTTGCAGGGAGATAAAAACAGAGAGGAAAACAGAAAACAAAAATTAAACTGTCAGACATAAAGCCCTAAATATACATGATTATTTTAAATGTAAATATCTAAATGGACCAATTAAAAGTCAGAAATTCCCAGAGTGTATTAAAAATTATAACCCAACTATATGCTGTCTATAAGAAACTCATACAGGAAATTTAGATATAATGATATAGGCAAGTTAAAAGTAAAAGAATGAAAAAAATTCTTGCACATATTAAGCAAAAGAAAGCAGGAGTGGCTATGTTAATATCAGATAAATTAGACTTCTAAGAAAAAATTACCAGAGAAAGGGTGTGTAGTTAAAGAGTCAATCCATCAGTAAGACATAAAAACACTAAATATATATGTGCCCAACAACAGAGCTGCAAAATATGTGTAGCAAGAACTGATAGGACTGAAGGAAGAAATAGACACATCCACAGTTATAAGTTGGAAACTTCAACATCCTTTTCTCAAAAATCTATATGACAAAGCAGAAAATCAGCAAAGGTACAGAACTCAACACCATCAACAAACAGGCTGTAATGGACATTTGTAGCACAATTTACTCAACATAGCTTCATTACAAGTACCCAGGAAACATATACCAAGACAGACCATATCGTGGGCCAGAAAGCAAATTCAATACATTAAGAAAAATTTAAATCATCCACAATGTGTTCTCTGATCACAAAGCAAACAAAATAGAAATCAGTTACAGAAAGATAAAAGGAAAGTCTTCAAACACTTGCAAAGTAAACATCACATTTCTAAATAACCCATGGGTCAGAAAGAAGTCTCAAGGGAAATTTTAAAAAACACACTAAAGTGAGTGAGACATAAATGACAACATATCAAAATTTGTAAGACACAACTAAAGCAGTTCTGAGAGAAAAATTTATAGCACTAAATGAATACCTCAGAAAAGTTAAAAAAAAAAAAAAAGATCTCAAATAAATAATCTAAGCTTCCATCTTGTGGTAGACAAAATAATGGCTCCGTAGAGCCTGTGAACATGTTATCTTAGATGGCAAATGTAACTTTGTAGAAGTGATTAAGTTAAGGATATCGAGATGGGAAAATTATCCTGATAGTCCCAATGTAATCACAAGGGTCCTTATAAAAGAGAGTCAGAAGTGTCAGTGAGAAAGACTTGAAGATACTATGCTGTTGACTTTGAAGATGGAGGAAGGAATCATGAGCCAAGGAATGCAGGTGCCTCTAGAAGCCAGAAAAGGCAAGGAAATATATTCTCCCCTAGAGCCTCCAGAAAGAAAGCAGCCCTAGTGACACTTTGATTTTAGCCCATGAAACTTCTGACCTACAGAACAGTGAGAAAATCAATTTGTCTTGTTTTAAGTCATTAAGTTTGTGATAATTTTGTTTACGGCTGTAATAGGAAACGAACACAGATTTTGATACCAAAACTGGGATCCTGATGTAGCAAATACTTTAAAACGTGGAAGTGGCTTTAATATTGGGCAATTGCAGAGGCTGGAAGAATTTTGAGAAACATAACAGAAAAAACCTATATTGC
The DNA here is from genome assembly GCF_028023285.1 of Balaenoptera ricei. Taxonomy (NCBI): domain Eukaryota; kingdom Metazoa; phylum Chordata; class Mammalia; order Artiodactyla; family Balaenopteridae; genus Balaenoptera; species Balaenoptera ricei. Next base: position 134,844,567 of record NC_082639.1, read on the forward strand.
CTTGAACAGACTGTTAGTAGAAATATGGATTTTAATGACTCTGCTAATGAGAACTCAGAAAGAAGTGAGGAGCATGGTAGAAAAAACATAAATTGTCTTAGAGAATACCTAAATCATCATGAACAGACTTTTCATAGAAATATGCATATTACAAGTGCTACTGGTGAGGCTCAGATGAAAATGAGGAACATGTTATTGAAAATGGGAGAAAAGGGGATCCTTGTTATATAATGACAGAAGGATTAGCTGAATTGTGTCCTTGCAGTTATGTGGGAAGCAGAATTTGTAAGTGATGAACTTGGAAATTTAGCTGGGATTTCCAAGCAGTGTTGAAGGTACAGCCTCTTTTCTTCTGGCTTCTTATAGTAAAATGGGTGAGGATAGAGATAAATTAAGGGAAGAACTGTTAATTGAAAAGGAAATAAGACTTGATGATTTGGGAAATTCTCAGTCTGTCCAAACTGACAAATGTGCTAAAATTAGAAGAGTCACTGTCAGGAAAACCTACTCTGGTGAGAAAGCCAAGCATTTGGCTAGGCAACCTTTTGTTAGTGCCTTGGAAGGAATCAGGTATCACAGTATTCAGTCATACAGGGGTCATTGAAGAAATTAGAGGGGTGACTTTTGGAGCTCCTCAACCTCCTCAGCAGAAGCCAAAAATTAAAATAGGATTATCTAGGGAAGACCTATGGAGAGGTCTCTTGTGTAATGGAGTAGATCCCCTGCCATACAGAGGAGATAACACGAGTTTCCAGAAAGGTTTATACCAACAGAAACACTGTCCACTTGGACTGAAATGAATAGGTAGAGAATAAAATGAAAGACAGTTGGACTTCTAAAACGCTACAGGCAGGAAACAGGCTGATTAAAGTATTTACCTACAAACACATGGTACTTCATGAAAAAGCAAGGAGAATCCAAAGGCAGAGCCTCAAGGCCAGACAGAAGAGCCTCAAACCCAGAGGTTGGAGCCATGAACCACGAAGGATTATTCCCAGGCCTGGAAACCTAATATTGTTTGCCCAGCTAGATGAATAAAACTCAGCCACATCTTAAGTAGTAATGGGGGAAACAGACAAATTATAAATCCTTTTCATATGAAATGACAGTACTAAAAGGAAACTATAAACCTACACAAATAACATATAAAAATAAGAAAAATACTTTATTTTTTATAGCATAGGCTGCTGTGCTGTAAAGGGATACAACAAAACAAAAGACCAAAAAGAGCGTAGGATAATCTCAATTTATTAAACCATTTGTAAGTATAATTTTCTAACAGTTGCCAATATGACTTTATAATTTATAAGGTTCTAAGATTAATTACTAAATACCCAGTTCAGGTAACTTCAACACCACAACATGATTTCTTGTAGATTCATAGGAAAATAATTTTTTATTCAAAAAGAAACTTTCAAGTAGTCCGAAGAAAGATAACCTCGTGTAAAAGACATTTAGATGTATCTATCTCTGTAGGGCTCACCAAAATTTCAAAGAGCTGTTAAAATGATCTTTTAAAATTAAAATATTTCCACGGTTTCTAAAGCTTCATGCATAAACATAAAAACAGGCTGTTTTTTCACTGAAGTTGAGTACTTGCTCTGACAACATCCATGTAATGGACCACTGTAAAATATTGTGGAAGGAAAAAGTGATCAAGATCACTGAAAACTAAATTATGAAGTAGGGCTGGCGAATTGATACATCTCTGAGGTAGGATAGTGAAGGTGTATTGCTTGCCTTGTTAGCTGAAAGCAAACTGCTTCTGGTGGTCGTAACTAACACGTATCAAGAAAAAAGCACTTGCCAGAGCAATAACTGTACCCCAGGTACCAGGGGATATGTTATGTTGGTCAAGCATTGAAACCACATCTGGTGCAGAAGGTGCAGTTGGAGTCACCACATGGTTAAGCTTATGATAATCCACTCTCACTCTCCAAGATCCATCTGCCTTCTGCACAGGCCACGTAGGGGAGTTGAATGGGGATGTCGTGGGACTCACCATGCCTGAATCCCTCAAGTCCTTGATGGTGGCACTAATCTTTGCAATCCTTCCAGCAGTGTGGTAGTGCTTTTTGTTTACGATTTTCCTAGGTAGAGGCAGTTCTAGTGGCTTCCATTTTGCCTTTCCCACCATAATAGCCCTCACTCCACAAGTCAGGGAACTAATGTGGGGATTCTGCTAAATGCTGATTCTGCTAAATGCTGAGCATTTCTCCATTCTTGAAAAGGAGAAATAACCACAGAATAGGTTTGGTGACCTACTACACCCTCTCTGAGATGGATCTGAGCTAAAACTCCATTGATCACCTAACCTCTGTAAGCCCCTATTCTGCCTGGTGGACCACAGTGATGTTTTGGGTCTCCTGGAATTTGTGTCAGTTCAGTCAGTGGCCAGTAGTCCCTGGAAGGTCTGATTATCTCATTTTCTCCAGTGCACAGTAACTCTGGTAAAAGGCTGTAAGTCCCTTTGGGGAAGGCTGGGAAAAAGACTAACAATATAAATTTTATATATCCCAAGAGGTTTATTGTGAGGAATTGGCTCATAGGATTATGAAGGCTGAGAAATCCCACAATCTGCCATCTGCAAGCTGGAGACCCAGGAAAGATGGTGGTATAGTTTTAGTGCAAGTCCGAAGGCCTGAGAACAGGGGCACCAATGATGTAAGTCCCACCCAGTATAAGGGCAGGAGAAGACCAATGCCAAAACTCAAGCAGTCAGACAGAGCACAAATTCTCCTTTCCTCTGCCTTTTTAGCCTTTTCAGGCCCTCAACAGACTGAATGATGCCCACCCACATTGTAAAACACAACCTGCTTTACTCAGCATACTTATTCCATTGCTAATCTCTTCTGGAAACACCCTCACTGACACACCTAGACGTAATATTTAATCAAATATCTGGGCATCTTGTGGCCTAGTCAAATTGACACATAAAATTAACCATCACACTTCCATTGCCCCCTATTACTCCGCTAGCTCAGGTTACCACAGCAAGCCTCTCACAATCAGACATTTCAAGGCAAAAGGTAGGCACAATCTTTAGGACCGTATAAAGATGACAAGCTACCCCCCACCCCCAAATTTGATGGCAGCGTCATCAATTCCGCCATTCCGTGAGCATCCAATCACGGATTTACACACTTGCTCCCCCTTTCTAAATACAGCCCCCAAAACCAGCTGGAGGTTTTCTTGGGACCTCCCTCCTCACTTGCCTTGGGGTGGTGGAGGAAGTTGCCTGGTCCTCTATGAGAAAAAAGAAGCTGCTCAGGGTGAGAGTAGCTGGAGGAGGGACTAGAGCAAGCAACCCCAGGCCTGGGATGTTCTGTCATGTTTCCCTCCAATTTTTTTTCATGCTCTTGGTCTAACCTCAAGGTAATACCAGAAAAACAGAGTCTAAATTTGTGAGGAGGGGAGTAGGAGATGGGACCACAGACCTGTTCCTAATTTGCATATCCAAGTCCAATTTAGAAAATACACAAGGATCTCTCTCCTCTCCAGTTCAGATGCTTTGCTCAAGATCATGTTAAAAAGTTTTTATTAATTTCGGATTTGTTGTTCCTCTGATTTTGCAAGGCATTGTTGGATATTTAAAAAAAGACCCTCTTTCACTTTTAGGAATTTGTCATACAGAAATAGTTGTTTAACTGTGTCAAGGACATGTGTAAGAGATGTTCATTTACTCGTAACTGAAAGTTTAGAAAACTAATTATCCAACAATAGGAGAATGGTTCAATAAATTATGATCCATCTGTGGAGGCAGTATATGGAATAGTGGTTAAAAGCATGGGCTCTGGAGCTAGAATGTCTGTCTTCAAATTTTGGTTCTCCTATTTACTAGCTGCATGACTAAACCTCAATTTCCATATCTATAAAACGGAGATACACTAATCACTATCTAATATAGTTATTGTGTGACTTTGAATAAATTTTTTCTGTCTGCTTGAAAAAATAAAAAAATTTTAAAAATTAAAAAAATATATGATTTATAATGTTATCAGTGACAAAGCTCGAAGTGTTAATATACTTCACAGTCAACATTGAAAAACTATCAATATTCAACAGCATTTTACATTTTTAAAGAACCTACATTTTTGATAGGTTAGCTAATATCTAAATCCCAGGTACTCTTCAGACAAGCTGGCCATCTCTAGACATCCACCCAAATCTTGATATTACACATGGGACTATGTCACCAAAGGCCGTTGGCCATTGTTGAATCGAGAAAATTCCCCCAGGAGTTTCCATCTTCCACTTTCCTGTTGTTCAGATAAAGGGATTATGAGCTGATCAACCACACAGGCACACTCTCCCCATATCTCAGAGTACTCCTGGTTTCACTCTGGGAAAACAAGGCCTTAAGCTCCATTAGCCATTTCAAGAGTAACAAAGTTTACAGGTGGTGACCCAGCTGCAGGTTTCCATGGCACCCTTTGCATCTGAGCCTTTGCTAACACAGGGCTTCACAACCTAGACAATTACCTCAGTTATTCCCTTAAATGGCAACCTCTCAGAATCTTTATTTTTCTTACAGCCTATGTATTTTCCCTAGAGCCTCAACCAGCTCCTTGTTGACTTTTCTTCAAACTATTTCACCACATCTTCAGGAAACCCCAAGTCATGAGACTAGAGTTTCCTCCCTCCTCAATTATTTTAATGAATGATTTCTCCACATATTCCCTTAACTGAAACAAACGAAAGCAATTCTTCTTTCTGATATCTCTATTCCCCTCTCCCTCATTCTGTCTTATGGAGGCTGCTTATTGTTCTTTATTCAACAAGTTCATCTCTGTCAAATTCTCATTACAGAGCTTCCAGAGTGGTGGTCTGAAAGAGTGGTCCCCAAACCTGGGAACTTGCTAGAAAAGCAAATTTCTTGGCTTTACTCCAGACCTATTGCAACAGACATTCTGGGAATAGGGTCCAGCAATTTGTGTTTGAACAAACCCTCCAGGTGATTCTTAAGCACGGTAAACTTTGAGAATTACTCTTCCAGAGCATTACCTTTCTACCCTTGTTTAAATACATTCCTCATTCAAAATTAATACCATTTTGTTACACCATCCTCTACCTCTCCTGGACAGTGTCATCTACCATTTTCACATTTACCCACATTCAAGGGTTGCATCTTAACTTCCAAGTCATACTTACCTTGGGTGACTTCAGTGTTCAGGGGACAAAGCACCCAATGCCCTAGCCTCAAAGTCCTTGACATTATCTACTCAACAACCTTGACCCACACCATGCGTCAGCAAATAACACCCAAGGTCATATGCTGAACTTTATCATCATTTGGAAATATTCTCCCTCCGAAATCTCAAAGTCCAAAGCCCCAACCTTGATTAACATTCTGATCATCTCAATTAACATCCTGATCATCCTCTCAATCCTTTACCTCAATGGTATTTGCTCTTTCTTCTAAAAAAAAACCTCAGGTTTTTTCAGCTCCTCTTTTTTCACCTAAACCATTACTCTCCTCTAGCCTCATTTCTTTTACTTTCTACTCTAGACCTTATAATACACTGCTTAAGTCCTTTACTTTCCAACAACTTAATTTCCATTCTCCCTCTATACCTACGCTACTAATTTTCAACTTGGATCGTTCTTGCATGATAAAATCTGAACTTCTTTCCATAGCAACTATTTTCTATGCTTTTACATTTCAGCTGCTGGGGAAGATCACAAGAATGACAGATTAATGCCACTAACTGCCTCCAATAGTTAGTGGACTCTTCCTGCAGCAATGCCAGTTCTTCACCACATTTAAAACTTTTATTCTCACTCTCCACAGCGGAACAGGTCCCCTAAATCAAAGGCAGAATCAAAGTGCAAGATACTAATTTCCCCAGTTTCTCACTTCTACATCTGCAAACGTACTATCTGCAGGCATCTTTGCCTATTTCCTTCCTGTTTCACAGGATATACAGTATTCTCCTGCCTCCTTTGGTGTCTTGGTCTAGCAATTGCCTCCTCTCAGTCTCAGTTTTTCAGGGGCTCCTTCCCTTGAAGTATAGAAACACATTCAAACCTTTCCCATTTATAAAAACAACATAACCAAAACAAAAACAAACAAAAAATCTCTGAAACCAGCTAAAGCATCATCTCATTCCTTTCATTAGTAATCAGGTTTCTTGAAAAGTTATCCATGTTTTCTGTAAACACTTCCTCAACTTCCTTACTTTTTCAAAAAAAATAATGTATTACTATCACTTCACTGAAACTGCTCTCTCCAAGGTCACCAAAACCCTTCTAAATATCAAATCTAATGGTCTGGAGGACAGCTGAGGAACTCTTTCTGGGTCTTGTTTCTATCTCTCTGGACACTCTTACTTGGTCTTTTTCACTAGGTATTATCTTTTTTACTTGCTCATTATATGTTTTTGTTCCACAAGATTTCATCTTTCATCCTTTCCTCACAGTGAGCACTCTCTCCAGGTGATCTCATTCCTGCCTATCTCTTTCACTACTTCCAAATCACTATCTCCAGTGCAGATTCTCCTGAGTTCCAGACCTAGACATCCTGCTGCCCATGGATTTCTCCATCAAAATTTCTGTTAGGCACTACAGACTCAACAGATCCACAACTGGGGTCATAGTCTTCTCCATCAAATCTGCTTCCTGTTTTATTTATCTAAGTGAATGGGACCACTTAGTCATCCCTGTAAGGAACCCAGAAGTCATTCCTCTGCTCCTTATCCCCTTAAAACCTGCTTATTTGATTTTCTTCACTCCCTTTCATACCTTCCTTCTCTTAGTTCATCTAATACATAGTCATTGTGATAGTTCCGCAACTGTCCTCCTTGTCTCCATTCTAACCTGCTTTTAACCTCAGTCTTTCTACTACTGTTATTTGGTCCCTGTTCCAGTCAGGTAAGTCCCAGGAAAAAGCTGTGTTCAGGAAGCCAAGATGGAGCTGGGTGGTGGTGTGTAAGGAAGAGCTTCTTACCCAAAAATTGCATTGTATCATGCTAACTCATAAATATCAATATTATGTCCAGAAGGGTGAAGGTCTAAATCAATATCATTAATGTAAGGCAGAACTGAATGGTGAGACTCAGAGCATGGAACATTGAACAAAATGGGGCAAAGAATCCCAGAAATCTGTTGGAGAGTTTTTGAGTATGTGGTAGGTGTGGATGGGTGAGTTGCAAGGTGGAGCACAGGTGCCCTGTTTATGTGGTTTCTATGATGAGTAATATGAGCCATCTGGAAGCCTTGAAATGATTATATGGGTCAGAGACTTGCTAGGACTATATTCTAGAAGGAAAATCAGATCATGTCCATTTCCTGCCTAAACTACCATATACTACAGGATAAAATCCAAAATTCTTGCCAAGGTTCACAAAACTCAGTGTGATCTGACCCTTGGTTAACTGCACAGCCTCATTTCCATCACTCCCTTAACACATGTGCCCCGGACACAGCGAGCTACTTAGAACTTCCTGAAAGTATTAAGCCATTTGGTAACTTAATGTAGAGTGTTTTCTCTGCCTGGAATCCCTGTTTTCTGTCCAGCCAGTCTGCTATTCTCTGGTTTATTCTTTGAGACCCAACTTAAATAATTCCTCTTCCTTGACCCACTCTGTGTTTCTGAGCAGATCTATGACATAATGAAAGATGTGCTTTAGAAAGAGAAATCTGTCACTGCAAAGAAAAGACCAAAGGCAGAGACACTAGTTCTACCTGCAGTAATCATAGAATGAAGTAATGGCTGTGTAGGGGTAGAGACATAGCTCTAACCAACAAACTGAAACAAATGCCATGGGCTTTTTATGATTATGATGTATTAGAGCAACTGTTTAAATAACATCTATCTGGTATAGTGTGCTATATTTATCCCCCACCAAGTATCTAAATGACATAGTCATTTTAAAATCTACCGTTGGTCTTATTAGGTACTCTTGATTTTGGAGACCCCCACCTCACATAATACGAAACATATTAAATTCCTTCCCTGTCCAACATTAAATATAATATATTAATGATAAAAAGACTGAATTGAGTTGAAGTTGATTATTGAAAAATGTTACATTTTCGTAATGTTGACAACAAACTGATTGTTACATGTTTGTTTCATTTTTTTAAATCTCTCCAACCTTTTTATTATGAACATATTCAAACATGGAGAGAAATTTAAAGAAAATTACAGTGAGTATCTGTATACTCTCTACCTAGATTCAACAATTTTTATCGTTTTACCATATTTATTTCATCACTCACCAATGAACTATCTATACATATTTTATACTGTTGCTGAATCATTTAAAAATAAGTTGCAGTAGGCAGAAGCAGCTGCATAGAACAGGGAAATCAGCTTGGTGATTTGTGACCACCTAGAGGGGTGGGATAGGGAGGGTGGGAGAGAGACACAAGAGGGAGGGGTTATGGGGATATATGTATAAGTATAAAAAAAAAATAAGTTGCAGGTATCATAACACATACCTCTTAAATATTGGGTTGGCCAGAAAGTTCATTAGGATCTTTCTGTAAGCTGTTACCCAACGTAAACTAATAATTAATTCTATTATGTCATTCAAAATCCAGTTCTTATACAGTTTTACCCCAATTGTCCCACGAATATCTCTCCTATCTGTTTTTTTCCTAAAGAGGATCCAGTAAAGTTTTATGCATTGCATTTGTTTGTTATATCTTGTGGAGGAAATAGATTTCCATGTTTTGGAGTAGTGTGCCCTGGATCCCATCAATCTCTTTACATGCTTTTAATCTGAAAGAATCCTCCCCCTTTCTTTTTCTTTTTCTTTTTTTTAACATCTTTAATGGATTATAATTGCTTTACAATGTTGTGTTAGTTTCTCCTATATAACAAAGTGAATCAGCTATATACATATGTATATCCCCATATTCCCTCCCTCTTGTGTCTCCCTCCCACCCTCCTTATCCCACCCCTCTAAGTGGTCGCAAAGCACGGAGCTGATTTCCCTGTGATATGCAGCTGCTTCCCACTAGCTATCTATTTTACATTTGGAAATGTATATAGGTCAGTATTACTCTCTCATGTCATCCCAGTGTACCCTTCACCCTCCCCGTGTCCTCAAGTCCATTCTCTACATCTGTGTCTTTATTCCTGTCCTGCCCCTAGGTTCATCAGAACCTTTTTTTTTTAGATTCCATATATATGTGTTAGCATACGGTATTTGTTTTTCTCTTTCTGACTTACTTCGCTCTGTATAACCAACTCTAGGTCCGTTCACCTCACTACAAAAAACTCAGTTTCGTTTCTTTTAATGGCTGAGTAACATTCCATTGTATATATGTGCCACATCTTCTTTATCCATTCATCTGTCGATGGACACTTAGGTTGCTTCCATGTCCTGGCTATTGTAAATAGTGCTGCAATGAACATTGTGGTACATGACTCTTTTTGAATTATGGTTTTCTCAGGGTACATGCCCAGTAGTGGGATTGCTGGGTCGTATGGTAGTTCTATTTTTAGTTTTTTAAGGAACCTCCATACTGTTCTCCATAGTGGCTGTATCAATTTACATTCCCACCAGCAGTGCAAGAGGGTTCCCTTTTCTCCACACCCTCTTCAGCATTTATTGATTGTAGATTTTTTGATGATGGCCATTCTGACTGGTATGAGGTGATACCTCATTGTAGTTTTGATTTGCATTTCTCTAATGATTAGTGACGTTGAGCATCTTTTCACGTGTTTGTGCCAATTTGTATATCTTCTTTGGAGAAATGTCTATTTAGGTCTTCTGCCCATTTTTGGATTGGGTTGTTTGGTTTTTTTAATATTGAGCTGCATGAGTTGCTTGTATATTTTGGAGATTAATCCATTAACAGTTGCTTCGTTTGCAAATATTTTCTCCCATTCTGAGGGTTGTCTTTTCGTCTTGTTTATGGTTTCCTTTGCTGTGCAAAAGCTTTTAAGTTTCATTAGGTCCCATTTGTTTATTTTTGTTTTTATTTCCATTTCTCTAGGAGCTGGGTCAAAAAGGATCTTCCTGTGATTTATGTCATACAGTGTTTTGCCTCTGTTTTCCTGTAAGAGTTTTATAGTGTCTAGCCTTACATTTAGGTCTTTAATTCATTTTGAGTTTATTTTTGTGTATGGTGTTAGGGGGTGTTCAAATTTCATTCTTTTACATGTAGCTGTCCAGTTTTCCCAGCACCACTTATTGAAGAGGCTGTCTTTTCTCCATTGTATACTCTTCCCTCCTTATCAAAGATAAGGTGACCATATGTGCATGGGTTTACCTCTGGGCTTTCTTTCCTGTTCCATTGATCTATATTTCTACTTTAGTGCCAGTACGATACCATCTTGATTACTGTGGTTTTGTAGTATAGTCTGAAGTCAGGGAGCCTGATTCCTCCAGCTCCATTTTTCTTTCTCAAGATTGCTTTGGCTATTCAGGGTCTTTTGTGTTTCCATACTAATTGTGAAATTTTTTGTTCTAGTTGTATGAAAAAGGCCATAGGTAATTTGATAGGGATTGCATTGAATCTGTAGATTGCTTTGGGTAGTATAGTCATTTCACAATATTGATTCTTCCAATCCAAGAACATGGTATATCTCTCCATTTGTTTGTATCATCTTTAATTTCTTTCATCAGTGTCTTATAGTTTTCTGCATACAGGTCGTTTGTCTCCCTAGGTAGGTTTATTCCTAAGTATTTTATTCTTTTTGTTGGAATGGTAAATGTGAGTGTTTCCTTAACTTCTCTTTCAGAATTTTCATCATTAGTGTATAGGAATGCAAGACATTTCTGTGCATTAATTTTGTATCCTGCTACAATTATTAGTAGGATACACTGATTGATGTATATTGATTAGCTCTAGTAGTTTTCTGGTAGCATCTTTAGGATTCTCTATATATAGTATCATGTCATCTGCAAACAGTGACAGTTTTACTTTTTCTTTTCTGATTTGGATTCCTTTTATTTCTTTTTCTTCTCTGATTGCTCTGGCTAAACTTCCAAAACTATGTTGAATAATAGTGGTGAGAGTGGGCAACCTTGTCTTGTTCCTGATCATAGTGGAAATGGTTTCAATTTTTCACCACTGAGAACAATGTTGGCTGTGAGTTTGTCATACATGGCCTTTATTAATGTTGAGGTAGTTTCCCTCTATGCTTACTTTCTGGAGAGTTTTTATCATAAATGGGTGTTGAATTTTGTCAAAAGCTTTTTCTGCACCTATTGAGATGATCATATGGGTTTTATCCTTCGATTTGTTAATGTGGTATATCACTTTGATTGATTTGCATATAAGGAAGAATCCTTGCATTCCTGGGATAAACCCCACTCAATCATGGTGTATGATCCTTTTAATGTGTTGTTGGATTCTGTTTGCTACTATTTTGTTGAGGATTTTTGCATCTGTGTTCATCAGTGATATTGGCCTGTAGTTTTCTTTCTTTGTGACATCTTTGTCTGGTTTTGGTATCAGAGTGATGGTGGCCTCGTAGAATGTGTTTGGGAGTGTTCCTCCCTCTGCTATATTTTGGAAGAGTTTCAGAAGGATAGGTGTTAGCTCTTCTCTAAATGTTTGGTAGAATTCGCCTGTGAAGCCATCTGGTCCTGGGCTTTTGTTTGTTGGAAGACTTTTAATCACAGTTTGAATTTCAGTGTTTGTGATTGGTCTGTTTCTATTTTCTATTTCTTCCTAGTTCAGTCTTGGAAGGTTGTGCTTTTCTAAGAATTTGTCTATTTCTTCCAGGTTGTCCATTTTATTGACATATAGTTGCTTGTAGTAATCTCCTGACCCTTTGTATTTCTGCAGTGTCAGTTGTTACTTCTCCTTTTTCATTTCTAATTCTATTAATTTGAGTCTTCTCCCTGTTCTTTTTGATGAGTCTGGCTAATGATTTATCAATTTTGCTTATCTTCTTAAAGAACCAACTTTTAGTTTTATGGACCTTTGCTTCTGTTTCCTTCATTTCTTTTTCATTTATTTCTGATCTGATCTTTATGATTTCTTTCCTTCTGCTAACTTTGTTGTTTTTTGTTGTTGTTGTTCTTCTTCTTTCTCTAATTGCTTTAGGTGTTAGGTTAGGCTGTTTATTTGAGATTTTTCTTGTTTTTTGAGGTAGGATTGTATTGCTATAAATTCCCCTCTTAGAACTGCTTTTGCTGCATCCCATCGGTTTGGGGTCATCATGTTTTCATTGTCATTTGTTTCTAGGTATGTTTTGATTTCCTCTTTGATTTCTTCAGTGATCTCTTGGTTATTAAGTAGTGTATTGTTTAGCCTCCATGTGTTTGTATTTTGTACAGATTTTTTCCTGTAATTGATATCTAGTCTCATAGCATTGTCGTCGGAAAAGATGCTTGATACGATTTCAATTTTCTTAAATTTACCAAGGCTTGATTTGTGACCCAAGGTATGATCTATCCTGGAGAATGTTCCATGAGCACTTGAGAAGAAAGTGTATTCTGTTGTTTTTGGATGGAATGTCCTGCAAATATCAATTAAGTCCATCTTGTTTAATGTGTCATTTAAAGCTTGTGTTTCTTTATTTATTTTCATTTTGGAGGCTCTGTCCATTGGTGAAAGTGGGGTGTTAAAGTCCCTTACTATTATTGTGTTACTGTCACTTTCCCTTTTTATGGCTGTTATCATTTACCTTATGTATTGAGGTGCTCCTATGTTAGGTGCATAAATATTTACCATTGTTATATTTTCTTCTTGGATTGATCCCTCGTTCATTATGTAGTGTCCTTCTTTGTCTCTTGTAATAGTCTTTATTTTAAAGGCTATTTTGTCTGATATGAGAATTGCTACCCCAGCTGTCTTTTGGTTTCCATTTGCATGGAATATCTTTTTCCACCCCCTCACTTTCAGTCTGTATTTGTCCTAGATCTGAAGTGAGTCCCTTGTAGACAGCATATGTATGGGTCTTGTTTTTGTATCCATTCAGCCAGTCTATGTCTTTTGATTGGAGCATTTAATCCATTTACATTTAAGGTAACTATCGATATGTATGTTCCTATTATCGTTTTCTTTATTGTTTTGGGTTTGTTTTTTTAGGTGTTTTCCTTCTCTTGTGTTTCCTGCCTAGAGAAGTTCCTTTAGCATTTGTTGTAAAGCTGGTTTGGTGGTGCTGAATTCTCTTAGCTTTTGCTTATCTGTAAAGGTTTTAACTCCTCCATCAAATCTGAATGAGATCCTTGCCAGGTAGGGTAATCTTGGTTGTAGGTTTTTCCCTTTCCTCACTTGAAATATGCCCTGCCACTCCCTTCTGGCTTGCAGAGTTTCTGCTGAAAGATCATCTGTTTACCTTATGGGGATTCCCTTGCATGTTATTTGTTGCTTTTCCCTTGCTGATTTTAATATTTTTTCTTTGTATTTAATTTTTGATAGTTTGATTAATATGTGTCTTAACGTGTTTCTCCTTGGGTGTATCCTGTATGGGACTCTCTGCACTTCCTGGACTTGACTATTTCCTTTCCCATGTTAAGGAAGTTTTTGACTATAATCTCTTCAAATATTTTCTCAGACCCATTCTTTTTCTTCTGGGACCCCTGTAATTCGAATGTTGTTGCATTTAATGTTGTCCCAGAGGTCTCTGAGACTGTCCTCCATTCTTTTCATTCTTTTTTCTTTATTCTGCTCCTTGGCAGTTATTTCCACCATTTTATCTTCCAGCTCACTTATCCATTCTTCTGCCTCCGTTATTCTGCTACTGATTCCTTCTAGAGTATTTTTAATTTCAGTAATTGTGTTGTTTATCACTCGTGTTGTTTATCAATTGTGTTTGTTTGCTCTTTTGTTCTTGATCCTTGTTAAATGTTTCTTGTATTTTCTCCATTCTGTTTCTGAGATTTTGGATCATCTTTACTATCATTACTCTGAATTCTTTTTCAGGTAGGTTGCCTATTTCATTTTCATTTAGTTGTTCTTGTAGGTTTTTACCTTGCTCCTTCATCTGTAACATATTTTTTTGTCATTTCTTTTTTTTTTTTTTTTTTTGATGGGTCGTGCTGTATTCCTGTCTTACTTGTTGTTTGGCCTGAGATGTCCAGTACTGGAGTTTTCAGGCAGTTGGATAGAGCTGAGTCTTGGTGCTGAGATGAGGACCTCCAGGCGGTCTCACTCCGATTAATGTTCCCTGGGGTCTGGGGTTCTCTGTTAGTCCAGCAGTTTGGACTCAGAGCTCCCACCACAGGAGCTCAGGCCCAACCTCTGCCCTGGGAACCAAGATCTCACAAGTCAAAGTTCAAAGAAGGTTGGTGAAGCTCTCCTCCATTTGGTGACTCAGGAAACCAGGCTCCATCTCTTGTGACACTGCCATCTCAGTATGTGGTTCAATCTCCACTACTCCCCGTAGCAGAACAGAAGGAACCTGTACACATCATTTGTGTTTATAGGCTCCTGGGAAGGACTAGCCACATGGCCCTAACCTTTTTTTTTCCTTTCCTTTGTGCTTAGTCTGGTTTCACTTGCTCACAGGGTGCTGTGTGCAGAGACCTTGCCCCCAACACCTCAGACCAGAGTTCCTGGTGTGACATGGCTGCGCCCGACACTTCAGCTGTTTCTTTTTTTTTTTTTTCTGGGCAAAATGAAATAAGAAATATGCATAGGCCAAAATCACCATGGCAAAAAAAAAAAAAAAAAAAAAAGTGCCTTGTAATGAGATTTTATTTCTGTGCTACCAAGAAATAGAGAACTGGTTAAAAGATCAATGAATTCCAGGATTCAGAATAATGTTTTTCAAATAATAACAAGACTTAGTAATACTAAATGGTAGTTTGCATCTTCCACATTCCTCCTCCTTCCCATATTCAATCTTTTCAGTGATAATATTATATACCAATACAGTCTTCTAGAAAAAAATTATAATTTTTGAACTGACAGGAGTTATTAGCAAAAAAGAACATTTTTCACTGGTTCTTTCCATGTACTCTTCTGGGGCTGAAGCACTTAATATGAAAGAAATCTTGAGGCTATGCCTATTTCTTTCAGCCCTGACTGAATGGCATAGTTCAAATGTTTAACTTGGCTCTAATATCCTAATGGGATATTTGGCATAGAATCATAGAAAAGTGTGACTCATGAAACAATTGTCTAAAATGATGGAAATTCCTTTACTGTTCTCCTTTAGTCTCTCTTGTCTGTGTTGATTGGATTTCCAACTACAAAAGCTGTAATGCCAAGGGAGACTTACCTAGTGCTGTGACAAAAAGAAAAATAAACCTGACAACTTTCATCTCTTCACTATGAAACCAAAGTATATCTACAAGAAAACCAAGGCTTCCTTTTTTTTTCTAGCTGAGAGAAAACAGATTGCATTTCTTGTGGGAAGTTCTTAGAGGCACCCGCACGTTGTCAGCCACTTTCTGAAGTCACAAACAAGATCAAACAACATCCTGCGAAGCCCTGCATATAGTGAAAGAAAAACTACTCCTGTCTCTTGCAGGGAGATCCCCAGGCAAAAGGAGAAACCTGGCCTGCCTCTCTTACTTCTATAAGTGTCTAGATAAAGGATGTCATTTTCAGAGATGCTTAAGTCTTTTGGCATTATTGGAAATGAAGTATTCCTTTTTAGTGAATTTTCCATTTAACTGAAACATTCCTTTAAGCACCATACTTTATTTTTATCACTATCAATTAAAAGATTTTTTTTTAAGTATATGCTGTTTTGCCTTATTAAATAATACACTGGATAGCATTTACTGCTCGCCTAATGATTTTGGGTTATCATTATGATATCAGTTACTAAATTTCATTTTCCTGAGAGGCTTTTGAAATATATAAAGCTATTTCTCTCCACATTAATCTGCCTTAGATAGTTCTAAATCCTGTGGCTTTGCTGTGTGGACTTTAACTGTCACTTACTACTATTTTGTCTTCAAGAAACATTTTATTCTCAGGGAAATTAAAAGAGACCCAAACAACTGACAGATATATCATGTTCATGAATCAGAAGACTCAATATTTTGAAGATATCAATTATCCAAAAATTGATATGTAGATTCAATATAATCTTTTTCTTTTTTCTTTTTTAAGTGCTGACTGTCAGGCACTACTGACTTTTTTATTTTATTTATTTATTATTTATTTTTTAAATTAATTAATTAATTAATTTAATTTTGGCTGTGTTGGGTCTTCGTTTCTGTGTGAGGGCTTTCTCTAGTTGCGGCAAGCGGGGGCCACTCTTCATCGCAGTGCGCAGGCCTCTCACTATCGCGGCCTCTCTTGTTGCGGAGCACAGGCTCCAGACACGCAGGCTCAGTAGTTGTGGCTCACGGGCCTAGTTGGTCCGCGGCATGTGGGATCTTCCCAGACCAGGGCTCGAACCCGTGTCCCCTGCATTGGCAGGCAGATTCTCAACCACTGCGCCACCAGGGAAGCCCTCAATGTAATCTTAATCAAAATCTTAACAGGTTCTTTTGTAGAAATTGACAGCTGATTCTAAAATTTGCATGTAAATGGAAGAGACCCAGAATAACCAAGACAATTTTTAAAACAAAGAACAAAGTCAGAGTACTCACACCTTCTTATTTTAAGAATTATATACCTATAAAGTTATAACTGTAAAGCTACAATGATGAAGTCAGAGGGTTAATAGAGTTAATTGATTTTAACAAAAGATGTCAAACCAATTCAATAAGGAAAGTATGATCTTTTTAACAAGCAGTCCTAGAGCAATTGGTTATCCTTATGCAAAAAGTAACCATGACCTTTAACTCACACAATACACAATAATTAACTTGAAATGGATAGTAAATCTAAATGGAAGATATCAAACTGTAAAACTCTAAAAGAAAACATAAGCAAAAAAATCTACAAGACTCGGAATTGGGCAATAAGTTGTTGGGTTTTTTGTGGCATAGTTCTATTGGGTTTTTTTTCAATTTTTTTAATTGAGTATAGTTGTTTTACAATGTTGTGTTAGTTTCAGGTGTATGGTACAGTGATTCAGTTATACATATATGTGTGTGTGTGTGTATGTGTGTGTATATATATATATGTTCTTTTTCAGAATCTTTTCCCTTATAGGTTATAAAATATTGAGTATAGTTCCCTGTACTATGCAGTTAGTCCTTGTTCGTTATCTACTTTATATATGTTAGTGTATATATGTTAATCCTAACCTCCTAATTTATCCCTCCCCCCATTTCCTCTTTTGTAACCATAACTTTGTTTTCTATATCTGTGGGTCTGTTTTGTAAATAAGTTCATTTGGGTTCCTTTAAGCGATATCATGATATTTGTCTTTCTCTGGCTTATTTCACTTAGTATGATAATCTCTAGGTCTATCCATGTTGCTGCAAGTGGCATTATTTCATTTTTTCATGGCTGAGTAATATTCCATTGTATAGATATGACACCAAAAGTACAATCCACAAAATAAAGAATTAATAAATGAAACTTTATTAAACTTAAAACTTTTTAATGATGATTCATCCAACAACATGGGTGAATTTTAAATGCATCTCTCTAAGTGAAAGAGGCCAAACCCCAAAGACTACATATTGTATGATTCCATTTCTATGACATTCTAGAAAAGGTAAAATTTTAGATACAGAAAGCAGATCATTTGCTGCCAAGGGTTTGAGGAAGTAAAAGGGCTTGACTACTAATGGACTGCAAAAGGGAATTTTGGGGGTGATGAAACAGGTCTGTATGGTACAGTGGATACTGTAGTGGAGGGATACATCACTCTATGCTTTTGACAAAACCTATAGGAGTGTACATCACAAAGTTTTTAAAAAATCAAATAGGATATTGAAGAGATCCCAGAATGGAATGCAGACTGTGTTAAATGAATACAGATACATGACATAATCTTGAAAAGGATGGGGGAGAAAGGAACCATCACAGACTAAGAAAGACTAAGGAGAAATGACAATAAAATTCAATATGGCATCCTGGATGGGATCCTAGAATAGCAAAAGACATTAATAGGAAAACTGATGAAATCTAAATAGAGTATGGAATTTAGTTAATAGTGATATACCAATATTAGTTTATTAGTTTTGGTAAATATACCATAGTAATATAAGCTGATAGCATTAAGGGAAATTGAAACTGGGTGAAGGGTATATGGGAACTCTTTGCAACTTTTCTGTAAATCTAAAATTATTTCTAGATAAAAAGTTTAAATGAATTAATAAATACCTGTGAGTCTATAGTATGCAGTTTATATATACTTATTTTCTATATACTGAGTTTATATATCTTGATACAAATGATGGAAATAAATAAATAAATGAGGAAGAATGAACAAATATTCCTTACAGAAGAATTCCAGATAATAAATGCAGAAACAATGAGGGAAATACAAAGTCACCGTCACAACACCAGAGTAATCACTGGTGCAGGCAAGGTCCATTGATGAATACTAAAATTAGTGGGCAAAACTTTAAGGAGAAACAGAGTATTTGCACAGTTTTAAAGTAACCCAAATATGAATTTCCATGGTGGTTTTAATATATGTCCACAAATTTTCTGACACTCCTTTCTCCAGGAGGTGGAGGTTTGAATATGGATTGGACTTAGTGACTTGCTTCAAATGAGTAGAGCATGGGCAGGGAAAAATAGTCACTTTACAGTGGAGAAACCTGGCAGACAGCACCCTACCAAGTGGTCAAAGTTAACATCACCAGTAAAAAGTCATGCTGATATCATGTACTGATGATGATGCAATGAAAAAGGCACTTCACCTCTGGATTTTTCTTCCTCAAAAATTCATAACCCCATGAGAAAAAAATTTATAGTCATGAGAAAGCCTCAGAAAAATCCAAATGGAGGGACATTCTACAAAATATCTGAGGAATACAAGTGTCAAAGTCATGAGAAACAAGGAAAATCTGAGATACTATTGCAGACTAATAACTAAGTGGATGGGATCTAAGAATGGGAACAAGGAAAAAAACCTGGAGAAATCTGAGTACAGCCTCCAGTTTACTTAACAGTCTTGAACCAATGTTAATTTCTGGTTTCAATAAATGTAATATGGTTATGTAATATAGCATTAAGGGAAGCTGGCTGAAGGGTATATGGGACTTCTCTGTGCTATCTTTGTAACTGAAAAATAATAAATCTAAACTTATTTTGAAATCAAAAGTTTAAGAAATCACAAAGTATTTTTAAAGTTATTGCTTCCAAATATTGTTGCATATTTGACTAAAATATGTCATTAAAATTAGCTTAGTAAAATAGTGGTTAAGAATGAGAGCTTTACAATATCAAAAAAACAAACAACCCAATCCAAAAATGGGCAGAAGACCTAAATAGACATTTCTCCAATGATGATATACAGATTGCCAACAAACACATGAAAGGATGCTCAACATCACTAATCATTAGAGAAATGCAAATCAAAACTACAATGAAGTATCACCTCACACCAGTCAGAATGACCATTATCAAAAAACCTACAAACAGTAATTGCTGGAGAGCGTGTGGAGAAAAGGGGACCCTCTGGCACTGTTGGTGGGAATGTAAATTGATACAGCCACTATGGAGAACAGTATGGAGGTTCCTTAAAAAACTAAAAATAGAACTACCATATGACCCAGCAATCCCACTACTGGGCATATACCCTGAGAAAACCATAATTCAAAAAGAGTCATGTACCACAATATTCATTGCAGCACTATTTACAGTAGCCAGGACATGGAAGCAACCTAAGTGTCTGTCGACAGATGAATGGATAAAGAAGATGTGGCACATATATACAATGAAATATTACTCAGCCATTAAAAGAAATGAAATTGAGTTATTTGTAGTGAGGTGGATGGACATAGAGACTGTCATACAGAGTGAAGTAAGTCAGAAAGAGAAAAACAAATACCATATGCTAACACATATATATGGAATCTAAAAAAAAAAAAGTTATGAAGAACCTAGGGTCAGGACAGGAATAAAGACTCAGACGTAGAGAATGGACTTGAGGACACGGGGAAGGGAAAGGGTAAGCTGGGATGAAGTGAGAGAGTGGCTTTGACATATATACACTACCAAATGTAAAATAGATAGCTAGTGGGAAGCAGCCGCATAGCACAGGGAAATCAGCTCAGTGCTTTGTGACCACCTAGAGGGGTGGGATAAGGAGGGTGGGAGGGAGACACAAGAGGGAGGAGATATGGGGATGTATGTATATCTATAGCTGATTCACTTTGTTATACAGCAGAAACTAACACACCATTGTAAAGCAGTTATACTCCAATAAAGATGTTAAAAAAATAAAAAATAAAAAAAAAAGAAGAATGAGAGCTTTAAATTTTAACAGGCTGAATGAAACTCTCAGTTCTGTCTTTTACTAGCTCTGTAACTTGGGCAAGTTACTTAACTCTTCCAAATCTCAGTTCCTTATCTGTAAAATGGGAATGATGTTACATAGCTCCTAGGTTTTATGAGGATTAGAGAAGATAATGCACAGTATCTAACATTTAATAACTGCTCAATAGATTATCATGCTATGTTTTACTCTAACTTTCCAGACCCTGCTACCTATTTCTTTCAGGAAGAAAAACAAACAAGGGAATTCATGATCAGCCTCTTCAATTGCTCTTTTCACTCTCACCCAGTAGGAGACTCACATGGCTCTAAATAGATGTAGTAATGTATAGATGTAACAAAGCCACATGTGCTATGTTACCAACCCTGAACATTTTGATCCAACCAACTTGACATCATGGACATGGTGAAGTTGGATGTACTCCATGAAACCCTGCATGTTCAGTCCCAGTTTGATAGTTCTGTGAATATTTGTGTGTGAGTGAGTGGTTATTAGTCTTCACATGGTTAAACCAACAAAACCGATGTTATTCCCTCCAAAACCTAGCCATCATTTTCCTGTTCTTTCAGTAAATACATTTACATACACACACCTTACATGTGAATAGGTTTTGCCCTGGGCAAACCTATTTCACAGACAGCTTATTTAAGGTATTATTATTACTGTTTAAGGCTTTAAATTACTTAAGGTTATTTTTTAAAGCTTATTATTATTATTTAAGCTTTTAAATTTGAGATCCTGTGGGTAATAAAATTCTTGTGTTTTTCTGCCACTTGTTTCCCCAGTGCCTCCTGCTTTTCCTCATCCTTCTTTTTTACTGGGAGCAAGGTCTTTTGCTGCCTGGAACTACCTTATCTCCACAGCTTCATAATTTTATGATAGCACTTTAGTGTTCACGTTGCACTTAATAAATGCCAGGCACTGTGCTAAGCATCAACTCTTTTAATGCTACAACAACTCCATGAGTATTTGTTCTTATTGGCAAGGAAGCTAGGTGGTAGAGCCAGGGAGTTTGGGGTTGAGAATGGTCACCTTTCCCTTGACCATCTATCTTACTGCTTCCCTCCCCACCCCTACACCATGCTTCACCAGATGACACTTATCTGTTATATGGCTTCATAGGTCACTTGGACATTTGTGCCTTGGCATCCAAATATTATCTCTTTAAGTATCCTCCCTTACAATGAAAACATTGTAAGGAAAAGATACTTCCAAGTGAGTCAAGGCAGGGTAATACAGTAAGCTGCTGAGAACGCTGGGTCAGAGGTAGGTTCAGAAGACTGTAATAAGGAAAAGGAAAATAGAGGAAGAAAACTGAAAACAACCTCACCTTCTTAATTTTCCTCGTGTGAGCTCTGATGGTGGGGAGCAGCCATTGTGATACTAGCATTTACACAGCCCTTCCTAAAGAGTTTTCATACCTATCTCATTTGATGCTCAGAGCAACCAGTGAGGTAGGAAGGGAGGATTCTCAGAAGGGCCAAAGTTAAACCAGGTTTTAACTTTCCAAACCCAGAGTTGTCTCCCTTCCCTTGCCAGCTTCTAGAGGCTCATCTACATGGGAATGGGTTCCAGAGGGAAAGGCTTTTTAAAAAATCATTTATACTGAAAAGATCAGAGGAAGCTCACTTTACCTGATGACTCAGAACTAGAAAGTGCTGCCCTGCAAACACATCAAGACATCTCTGCCATGAAGACACATGGACACATCATTCCCTCAGTGTCTGGCTGGGGAAGGGTGTGCTGGGATAAGGCTCTCCATCTTGTGCTACACTGATGTCCTGTGTCTTTCCCTACTCCATCATCCAGGAGAGACTCCACTATTTGCCTTTTTCAGGCAGACACTTACCAGCCCAACACGTGTGGTATAACAAACTCACCATTTATTATTATATCTCTCCCCTTTACCATCCTGACCGCATCCCTACCCCCAACCTCCGCCTTCACCTAGATTTGTTTGTGTTGTTATTGTCTAAGGCACAGAGGAGGCAGAAGCCGTTTATTTACTGAAGGTATTGCATGCTGAGTAACACTTGGAGAAATACATGGGTTTCTGACACAGTCACCAGGGAACCAGCAGCTTCTACCACAGTTGATGTGCTCATCTTTGGTCAATGGCACAGGAGAACATCGGAATTTCCCTGCGCTTCCAAGAGGAATGGAAGAAGCTGAGGACAGGTTGAGAGGAGAGAAGTGCATTTTTAGGGGTGCAAACTCAAGGCTGTTATGATAACCAGAGATGCCAGCTTTGTTTTTCCCTTTTTCTGTATTAGCAGTGAAATTCTTATGTCACTGGCTATGATTGCCTCAAATAGGGATTTGTCTTTTCTAATATTTCTGACTATCTTGACCTCACTGACAGTCTAGAGGCTTTGTTAGAAATAACTTTGAATAGTCCAGTAGTGTAAGTCCTTGGATACCCCATTTCTTCTAAAATCAATAAAGGAAATGTATATTCAGTCTTCATGAACAGATGCTGCCTTCTCAGAAAGCATGGCCTTCTTAATAGAATATTATTATTACTTTTATTATATTATTATATTCATTCTTATATATTAAATTGTACTGGTTTTTGGTTAGCAATAATGTTAAGATATTTAGGAATTTTTTTTCTGTGAATGAATAAGTGACATTTGTATTTTCCAGAGTTTTTAAAACCACTTTATCGAGGTATGATTGACGTACAAAAAGCTGTACATGTTCAATTGTACAACCGATGAATTTGGAGATAAGTATACACCCATGAAACCATCACCTCAGCCAGTGCTATAAACATATCCTTTACTTCTACAAGTTTATTGCCATCCACCCTCTTTATTGTTATTTGTGATAAGAACATAAGATCTATCCACTTAGCAAATTTTTAAGTATATGATATGGCATTATTAACTGTAGGCACTATGCTGTACAGTAGATCTCTAGGATTTATTCATTTTGCATAACTGAAACTTTGTACTGTTTGACTCATACCTCCCCATTTCCCCCTCCCTTCACCACCTGGTTACTCTGCTTCTATGAATTTGACCATTTTAGATTTCTCATAAAAGTGAGATCCTGTATGTAGTATTTGTCCTTCTGTGTCTGGTTTATTTCACTTATTAGGCTGTCTCCCAGGTTTATTCATGGTATTCAAATGGCAAGGTTTCCTTCATTTTTTAAGGCTGAATAATATTCCATTGTATGTATATACCATATTTTCTTTATCCATTTATCCATCGATGAACACTTAGGTTGCTTTCATGTCTTCAGTATTTTGAATAATGATGCAATGAACATGAGAATACAGATATCTCTTCAAGATTCTGATTTCAATTTCTTTGGATATATACTCAGAAATGGGATTGCTGGATCACATGGAAGTTCTATTTTTAATTTATTGAGGAACTTCCATACTGCTTCCCATAGTAGCTGCATCAATTTACCTTCCCACCAACAGTGTACCAAGGGTTCCCTTTTCTCCACATTCTCAACAACACTTGTTATCTTTTGTTTTTTGACAATAGCCATTCTAACAGGTGTAAGATAATATCTCACTGTGGTTTTGATTTGCATTTCTCTGATAATTAGTGATGCTGAGCACCTTTTCATATACTTGTTGCCCAATCGTATGTCTTTGAAGAAAGGTCTATTCAAGCCCTTTGGCCATTTTTTAATCAGGTTTCTTTTTTCTTTTAGTTGTAAGAGTTTTTTATATATTTTGGATACTAACCCATCAGATACATGGTTTGCAAATATTTTCTCCCATTCTATACTTTGCCTTTTCATGTTGTTGATTGTTTCCTTTGCTGTGCAGAGGTTTTTTAGTTTGATGTTATTCCGCTTGTTCATTTTTGTTACCTGTGTCCAGGATTTTTTTTTTTCTGAAGTTGCAGGAATAGAAAGAACATGGAATTTAGGCATAATTTTGCTTTATCAGCTTCAAAATTTAAACTTATTTTTAAAATAAGGTGAAACTTCCCAGTTGAATGTATGTAATTTACCAAATGTTTATTGATTATCAACTATGTGCAAGTCGTTGCCTTGGGGTTAGGAATAGAAAAGGGTAAGCAGAGAGGAATGAGACAAATTCTCCATCTCTGAGGACATTATAATCAATGGGAGGAAATTAAATAGAAAAATAGCAAAAAATAATTAACACTAAATAAAGGCATTTTGTATTAAGAGTGAATTAATTCTCCTGAAATTAATTCTTCCTGAGAAAAGTTTTCCAGATAATACTGATTTGTGAATTCTCCTTGAATAGATCAAGGTCTGAAAGTATGAGAGTAAAAGAATTCAGGGAAAGATGAACAGTAGAGTAGGCCTGTAGCAAATGATCCATAGGTGGTATATGGTAGGAAATAATTCTGGAAAGGCAGTTTGGAATTAGATTATGAAGTCTTGGGTTTTACACTAAGGACTTTAGAATTTATTCTCATAATGGCATGGGAGAGGCTTCTGGGGAAGTGAGTGACATGAACTGATTTTCATCATGGGGACTGAGTAGTTGAGAGAATGGGAGTTTGTGTCATAAAGTAAATCACCCATTTGTTTATTCCACAGACATTGGTTGAGTACCCAGTGGTTGCTGGTGATACTGAATCTGATGAGATATGGCTTCTGTGATTGAGAAGCTTCTGGCCTGATGGTGGATATGGTGCCAAGTAATCAATGCTATGATAATGGTAGCACAGGATCGATTTAAATTGGTAGGTAGAGGTGATGATAAAAAGAAAGCTATATGGGTCAATGACACGAGTTTTCAAGGACAGGTCCACATTAGCTAGACTTATATCAGATGTGTGTGTAAGGATATCTGTGACAATGGTGGTGGGGGATGTGTGGAAATTGGGTACTTCAAGCAGAGAGACTTGCATGTATAAATGCATAGACATGTGACATATGTTCAAAAGGAACACTCACCAAATTATTTCCTGTGACTGAACTGAGCTGTCTGTGGTGAGTATGGCAGGAAATGAGCCTAGAGAAGAAGGCAGAAACTAAATCATGGAAGGCTTTGGTTGGTCCATGAAGAATTTTTTACTTTAATACTAAAAGTAATGGGGATCTATGAAATTTAGCTAAGAAATGGCATAATCATATTTGGGCTTTAGAAAGATCATGTAGTCATTTGTAAATAGAAGCTAGCCAAACTAGAGGCAAGAAGTCTAGTTGAGAGAGTGTTGTGGTTGCCCAGGTGAGGCGTAATGAGACCCTGAATTAGGGCAATAATGGGGTGAAATTGATGGATTGAAGACATTTAAGACAGTAAAAGCTATGGAATCAAAAGAGAGGTTGGGTTTGTAGGGATGAGTGAGAGGGAGGGTTCTAGCAGGATGCTTAGTGTTTGTCCTTGAACAAGTAGAAAAGCAGGGTGTCATGCATTGGGATAGGAAATGGAGAATAGAGAAGAGAGGGTTTGGGGAGAAAAATGCAAAATTTAGGATTGGACACGTTGAGTTTAAAGGTGCTTATGGGCCATAGTCCTATAGCCATAAATGGAGCCCTGAGGAGCCCTGGTATTTAAGAGTGGAAAAGAGGGAACTCTGAAGGAGAAGAAGGAAGAAAATCAATAGCATGTTGTCCTAGAAGCAAAGAGGACAGAGTTTCACAGATATGTCAGTGAGCAACAATATCAGATAACATGAGGACAAAAAAACAAAAGAGCAGCAATGTGCATGGAGCTTGTTGGAGCTGTTAGAGAGAAGTGTGGTGGAGATAGGAACTAGATTGCTGTGAGTTTAGAAATGGTGAGATCTATAAATGAAAGGAAGAGGAAGTGGCAATTCCCCCCTGCCCTTTTTGTTTTAAAAGAAGCATGGATTCTTATAACAAACCATTGCCATTGATTTGGCATTGCAGGGTGATGTTTAAGTATGTATATGCTGATAAAACTGTATAGTTGCTGTGACCATGACCGCCTCCCTAGCCTGAAGTTTGCTCTCTTCTCTGATCTTCAAATGCAATGCAGACAGATGAGGACAGCTAGAAGGATGAGACCCAGTTGCCAGAATGGATCAAGTATATGCAGAGGGCAGTGAAAGTAAAGTAATGTTTTGCTGCAGGCAGAACAACGAACATTAAATGAGCAATTCAAGCATTTGGTTCACATCAACGAGCAGCAATGCTAAAGAATGGGTAGAGAGTGGGATCCAGAAACAAGAAACATTGGCAGACTGGACCAAATGGACCCAAAATATTTCAAAGCTTTTGAGATTAAATGCTAGTTCATGTCTGAGTAATATAAAACTAGTAGGCCATGGCTTGAGACCCACAGCATCATTCTTAAGTAGGAATTCTGGGAAAAGCCCCAGGGGTTATCTCTCTGGGTTAGATGAAGCTGCCTGCCCCCAGGCATGCAAATAATAATAAATATGTTTGGTCTTCTACCCATTTACTAAACTATAAGCTTCTGGATGCCAGGAAACCTGGGAGAGCTGAGTTTGTTTTTTCAAAAATAATCATCATCATGTTTTTGATAATTGAAGATACAGGCTTATTGGAAAAAAGAAATGTTTAGTTACTGAAATATGTAGAAAGTGAAAGTTTCCCCATAATCAACCTCCCCATAACCACTGTTAATCAGTATATCTATACAATTAATTGGGTCTTTACAAAAATAGGATAATGCTATATATGTTTTGTGACTTTGTGATTTCAGTTAAGAGGGTCTTTTATGTCAGTACATAGAGACAATTTTCAGGCTTCAGCTTCTTCCTTAACAAACCAGCAAAAACAAAACTTGTATTACACAGTGTACAGATTAATGAAATTATTTTAACAAATTCCTGTCAATAGATATGAGTGTTGTTTCTGGTCTTTCACCATTTCAGACAGACTGTAGTAAGTATTCTTGTGTGTGAATGTGCATGGGCATTTCTATTGGATATATGTCTCAGAGTCAAATCGCCTCTATTTCTAAAAATACATTTTAAAAAGTATGTATATTTTGCCAAACTGCCCTGGGGTAGCTATTAAAGGAGCTGAAAACAGTATCTGTAGCAGGGGTTCTCATCTTGGATTACATGAACTGTGGATATGATCAGACTGTCTGTGAACTGCACTGGGAAAAAAATTTGCGTCTTCATTTTCTCTAACCTCTAACTGAAATTTAGCTTTCCTTTCAATTATTAGTGATAACAATAAACCACAGTATATTAGCAGTAGTTGTGATTTTGTCAGTAATAGAAATCACAGATATTTTCATTGTTGTTGTCAATATCTTGAAGTATTGTTTATGCTTTTCGCTACTTTAAAATGATGGTAGTTATAATTCCTGTCAGTATATCTTGTTATTTAATGTGTTTAAAAAGAAGATGTATTTCAATAGCACAGATTTTTGAAAATTGATAAATATTTCAATATATTTGCTTCCTTTGTAATATTGTGTAGTTTATGCTTTTAAAAGCATTTTTATGAGAAATGGTCCACAGTCTTCACCATACTGTCAGAAACTGTGGCACAAGAAAGTTCAAATTCCTGTGACTTAGAGGCACAGTATAAGAAGTGAGAATTATAACAGAATTAATAGTAAACACTTACAGTGCTATGACACGCCAGATGCTGTTCTAAGTTTATTACTTATATTAACTCATTTAATCTTTACAACAACCCAGTTAGGGAGGTAATCTATTTTCATTTACAGGCAAAGAAAATAAAGCATGCCACAGACCGGCTGCAGAAAGCTAGAAGTTCCTGGCGGTGAGGGGTAAGGAACTGAAAAGCACCAGTATGGGGTCAGAAGGGCCAAGACAACTGATGGTTGCAAGGCAAGTTTATTCAAAGAGCATGAATGTATATATAGGTTTAGTACGGAACGAATATTAGACAATAAATCAGTAAACCTTGTATTTCCACATAATTCTGTCGCCACTATCTATGCGCCACTATCTATGCGTCAGCATACCTTATGGGCCATTCTTTGGCGATACAGACTTCCCCCTCAGGGCAGCACGTCCTTCTTCTGGGGAACAACCAGGGGCTATTAGATCCAGAGCAGACACCTGGAATGAAACTGGCTGCAAGCCATTTTCCTTTTTTACGCTCAATACCGCAGCGTCAGGAGTGCATACCAAGAAAGAGACAAGCAGTTCTCCGGAAAGCAGAAAGCTGAATAAGCTTACAGCTTGGGGGCCACCACAAAAGCACAGAGAGGTTAATTTGCCCAAGCTGACAATACTAAGCCAGTTACGTATCCAAGCTGTGACCTCAGCAGTGCACTTCAGGGTCTTTGTACTTACCTACTTGGATAAGCTAGATTTCAGAGAAAAGTATCTGGATATGTGATATAGTGAAGCCAGTTACTTTACCCAGTCACTCTGACTTCACACCCTGACCTGAGACATATGATTCTATATATGCACCTTTACCCACTGTGTTGATGGAAACATGGGAGCAGGATACATAAAGGAGATAACGGATAATCCCTGCTTCTGAATATAGCTTATATCTTCTTACCTACAGTGATTCTCATGAACTCATAAATTCATTTATTCCACAAATATTTTGAGCCCCTAGTGTACCAGGTACTTTCCCAGGCACTGGGATGTAGCAGAGATTCAGAAAGATACAGTTCCTGCCTTTCTAGTTCTTATACTTTGGTGGAAATTGAGACCAAAAAAAACACAACATATCCACAGCAACAAGCAAAATGAAGAAGATCATTTCATAGAGAGATAAGTGCTATGAAGATGATAAAACAGGGTAATGGGACAGAGCAACACAGGCAAGGATGGGAGTTGCAACTTCGGCTGAGTCATCAAGGAAAGCTCTACTGCAGGGTGGCATTTGGGTTGAGACATCAGAGATTTGGAGGAGCCAAGCTCTGCAAAGATCTAAGGGACAGTGACCACACCGTTGTTGAAACAAGATAGGGTCATGGGAGAGGAACGGGTAGTGAGAATGGGCCACCTTCTGGGGAAGATGTCTTCACTGATCAACTAGCAAAGGAAGACACTTTGAAGCTCCCTCTCTCATACTTTCTCAGCAGGAATTTCTCACCATCAGAGCCAGCACTTATGAATCCCTGGTGGTATTAGGAATGCTCTTGGGGAGTATCAAGTCAGACCTCTCTTTCACTAGCTCTCTGCCTGAACTCTTTTTCACTTGACACTTTTTCACCAGAACGAATATGCCTGTACATGTTTTCAAGTTGTTCTTCCCTCCCCCAGGTACTGAGGGAGAAAATACCAGGAAGGAAAGAGATTTTTCCATTTACAGAATACTGACAACACACTGTCACCCCAAATAGGCAGACTCATCTCCAGAAAAGTGAGTCTGTCCACAGTTTTGAGTTTCAGTTCTGTTTTGTTGTCTCACCACTGACCAATTTTCTGCCAACAGAGGGTGGATTGGCTTTAGTGGAAATAGTTACTTCTACTATAAATCTAAGAAAATCAAAGTAAAAAATACAGAGGAAAAAAAAGAGATTTCAGTGCAGCACAGAGGAGATAAATAAAACCAGGGTAGCAGGGGTGTGGGCTTGAACCCACAAAATCATTAGCTTACTTTCAACTTTGCAGAAAGTCTGCACATGCTAAGGGAAGGGATGTGGAGCAGCTTCTCAGGGGAACACATATACTGTGAGGGTTCACACTGTTCCCAGAAACGCCCTAATGAGCTGGCCATGGAGGCACGCACTGTCTGTGGTTTTGAAAAACTTCGAGGCAGTTTTCAAAAGGGAAGGAGTTTCACCCCGAGTCTTTAACTTGAACTGGGATAACATTAGAACTTCTTCTGCCTTTCTAACACAGAGTCAGATTCCCTTCTCCTCCCACACAGATTTTCAAACCGTCATCTGGTCATCTTCAATGTCTTAGAGGAACATTGACTTAAATGGAAGAGAAGAAAGACAGGGCAGAATGACTCAAATAATTAAATAGACCCTACCAAGCAGGAAAATAAGATGTCATTGGATAGGGGCTAAGAATCCTAGAGAAACTCCCATAATATACAATCTGCCCATTTCAGAATTTTATGTGTTTTTAAAGTCCTTTCTAGCTAGGCAGAAAGATCCTACTTAGTCTGCTTTCCATTCATTTTTGTGTGGTCAGTCACTCCTCAATGATGTAAACCAGTCTTGATCTCTTTAGAAAAGGTTTAAAATATATATATGATTAAGTCCAAGACCACTGGGTCAGTGATACTGAGCTTGATGCTCTTCTACTGATGAAGATCATGGAAAAGATTTGCATATCGGTGTTGAGACCATTAAAAACTGTTCCAGGATTTTTGAGTTAAGTATACTCATTAGCAGCAGTACTATGCCTGTCTTCCTGGTAGTATCTATATCTATATACACATACCACATCTTCTTTATCCATTCATCTGTCAATGGACATTTATGTTGTTTCCATGTCTTGGCTATTGTAAATAGTGCTGCTATGACCATTGGGGTGCATGTATCTTTTTGAGTTCAAGTTTTCTCTGGATGTATGCCCAGGAGTGGGCTTACTGGAGCATATGGCAATTCTATTTTTAGTTTTTTGAGGAACCTCCATACTGTTTTCCCTAGTGGCTGCACCAATTTACATTCCTACCAACAGTGTGAGAGGGTTTCCTTTTCTCCACATTCCGGAGAGAAAAGATTTTAAAATGCACATGTACGTCATATAGAATGGAAAGAGAATGTTCAAACATGCAAGAGAATGCCACCTTAAAGGTAAGTGTTGGTTAGAAAAGAAACAAGACTAAAAAAAATTAATTGGTGAGTCTGTGTTAAAATAATGAAGCTTAGATTAGCAAATCTAAGATGGTCTATGCATCATACAGCATGACAAGAAAACAGAGTTGCTGAATGTGTTTCACCTGTTTTCTGAAGGCATGGAGGAAAATGGGAAAGCCAGTTTGGACACTTGCTAATAAAGAGCCATAGAATGAAAGGGCTGGAAAATATCTTGGAGATATTTATCCCAATCTCCACATTTTATTGATGAGGAAATGGAGGTCTGGGGAGCTTGAACGACTTACTCAAGTTACACAGGAACTTTATGACAGACCCCAAATAAGAATTTGGTCCCCTGGCTCCAGCCCAGGTTTCTTGCTGCATAGGTCACTGCCTCTACTTGTCCTTTCCTTCCTTCATTTGGCATTGGTAATTTTACGCCATGATAAACTCTTCTTTGGCTCTCCTTCCCTAGGTTGAGTGACCCAGAAATAACTTCAGGCACTCAATTCCATCTGACTTTCTCTGAGCCTGGTTCTTATATAAGGGCAGCACTGTGGTACTTAAGGTATTTAAAAGAATGATGGAGTTCGAGTCAGAAGAATGAGGTCCAAATCACTTACCAGCTATGTTGCATAAACAATTACCACTCTAAACATAATTTTTTAAGCTATTAAATGAGCATAGTTTATTATTCCTACATACCTCAATGACTAGGGTCAATAAGAGCTGAATAATTCCTAAAGTAAAAATGGTAATGGAGTAGAAAAGTTGCCGAGGACTTCTGAGTAGCTAACAATCTCACTTTTTTTTTTAAATTTATTTATTTATTTATTTATTTTTGGCTGCATTGGGTCTTCGTTGCTGCACGCGGGCTTTCTCTAGTTGCGGCGAGCGGGGGCTACTCTTCCTTGCGGTGCGTGGGCTTCTCATTGCGGTGGTTTGTCTTGTGGATCACGGGCTCTAGGCGCATGGGCTCAGTAGTTGTGGCTCGCGGGCTCTAGAGCACAGGTTCAGTTTGTTGTGGCGCACGGGCTTAGTTGTTCTGCGGCATGTGGGATCTCCCCAGA
Source organism: Balaenoptera ricei (assembly GCF_028023285.1). Taxonomy (NCBI): domain Eukaryota; kingdom Metazoa; phylum Chordata; class Mammalia; order Artiodactyla; family Balaenopteridae; genus Balaenoptera; species Balaenoptera ricei. Next base: position 134,876,494 of record NC_082639.1, read on the forward strand.
CCAGGGCTCGAACCTGTGTCTTAACCACTGATTCTTAACTACTGCGCCACCAGGGAAGTCCCAATAATCTCACACTTTCTTATCACACCCAGTTAATAGAAAGCATATGGTAACTGAAATAATTAAAGAAAAAAGTAAATAATAATATAGAAATTTCCACAAATAAATGAAGTTCATCACAATAAGTGACAGTATTAGCTAACCCAAAAGCCCAAGGTGCTCTTCTAAAAATATTTTAACCCTGAATGAGGTTTGCACTTTAAATCAAAATAAAGTATTTGACTTGAGAATAGATACTCTGATGATTATTTTTAAACATTTATGTGTCTATCCACTACAGTACCTATCAGAGTATCTTGTGTATAACACATGCTCAGTGTATATTTGGTGAATTTATATAAATTAAAGTCAAACTCAAAAGAGCTTATCAGAAACTATTCAGCTGTAGGTCTTTAGGTACTAACTTTAGTCCCTAGGGGTGGCAGTGAAAATAAATGTGTAGAATAAATTTTACAAATAAATTTAATTAAATTCTCATTAATTTTTATGAACTAATACTTAAGATCAAATTAATGATTTATGTTTTGTTGTCTTATTTTTTGACATCTTTATAAAAATATAATTCACATATCAAAAAACTGTACATTTTAAATGGGTGAATTCAGTAGCTTTTGGTAGAGTCATAGAGTTGTGCAGTTGTCTCCATAGTCTGGATTTAGAGTATTTTTATCTCTCCAACAATAAATCTCACACTCCGTAGTAGTCGCTCCCCATTCCCCTGATGTGACCCTAGGCAACCACTAATCTAAATCTCTACAGATATGCCTGGTGTATTACATTGATTGATTTTCTACATTAAACCAACCTGGAATTTGGGAATTATCCCAGGAAGATAATTCTCATGTGGTTATGAAATATAATCCTTTTAAAATGTTGCTGGATTAAGTTAACTAGTACTTTCTGATAATTTTTTGCATCTATATTTATAAGCATATTGGCCTGTAATTTGCCGGGGTGGGGGGTTGTTTTTGTTTCTCGTGTGATGTCTTTGTTTGGTTCAGCTATCAGGTAATATTTGTCTCATGGAGTAAGTTGGGAAGTGTTCCCTCCAATTATATGTTTTTGGAAGAATTTGTGAAGAATTGGTATTAGTTCCTGTCTAAACATGGTAGAATTTACCAGTGAAACTATACACTCTTGGGTGGTTCTTTGTGAGAAGTTTTTAAATTACTAAATCAATCTCTTATTATAGGTGTACTCAATAAAAGTATAACAAGAAAGATTTGAGGTCTTTATTATGTGTTCAAAATAGACATTTACAGCTATAAATTTCCCACTGAGCCCTTCTTTAACTGCATTCCATAAGTTTTGGTATGCAGTGTTTTCATTTTAATTCATGAAAATTTTTTCTAATCTGCCCTGTTATTTTTTTGACTCATTTATTCAGGAAGTTTAATTATTTTTACATATTTATGGATTTCCCAAATTTCCTTTGTTATTAATTTCTAATTTAATTTAATTTTGGTCTGAGAATATACTTTGTGTAACTTCAGTCCTTTTAAATTTATTGAGACCTATTTTATGGTCTGTACTGGAGAATGTTTCATGTGCACTGGAGAAGAATGTGTATTCTGCTATCATTGGGTGGAGTGTTTTACAGATGTTTGTTAGTGTTTTATAGTCTTGTTCAAGTCTTTTATTCTCTTGTTGATCTTCTGCCTAGTTATGTTATCTATTATTTAAACTGAGTGTTGAAGTCTTCAACTACTATTGAATTATCTCTCTCTCCCATCAATTCTTTCAGATTTGATTTCATGTATTTTGGGCCTCAGTTGTTAGGAGAATGTATGTTTATAGTTGTTACATATTCCTGATGGAATGACCCTTTCATCATTATACAATTTCTCTATTATCTTTAGTAACATTTTTTTGCTTTAAAATTTATTTTGTATGATATTAGTAAAACCACTCAAACTCTTTTTTGAAGTATCTTTTTCCACCCTTTTACTTTCAACCTACTTGTAGCTTTGATCTAAATTGTGTTTCCTGTAGTTAGCATATAGTTGGTTCTTTTTTTTCTATTTTTATTTTATTTTATTTTTTAATTGAAGTATAGTTAATTTACAATATGTGTTAGTTTCGAGTGTACAGCAAAGTGATTTATATATATAAATAAATAAGAACATATATATATATACATATATATGTACTTTTTCAGATTCCTTTCCATTATAGGTTGTTACAAGATATTGAGTCTAGTTTCCTGTGCTATACAGTAGGTCCTTGTTATTTACCTATTTTATATATAGCAGTGTGTATATGTTAATCCCAAACTCCTAATTTATGCCCTCCCCCCTACCTTTGCCCTTTGGTAACCATGAGTTTGTTTTCTATGTTTGTGAGTCTGTTTCTGTTTTGTATATAAGTTCATTTGTATCATTTTTTTTAGATTCCACAAATAAGTGATATCATATGATACTTGTCTTTCTTTGTCTGACTTACTTCACTTAGTATGATCATCTCTAGGTTCATCCATGTTGCTGCAAATGGCATTATTTCATTCTTTTTTATGGCTGAGTAATATTCCACTGTATATATATAGCACATGTTCTTTATCCATTCATCTGTCAATGGACATTTAGGTTGCTTACATGTCTTGGCTACTGTAAATAGTGCTGCTATGAACACTAGGGTGCATGTATGTTTTTGAGTTAGAGTTTTCTCTGGATGTATACCCAGGAGTGAGATTGCAGGATCACATGGTAGCTCCATTTTTAGTTTTTTAAGAAACCTCCATACTGTTCTCCATAGTAGCTGTACCAATTTACATTCCCAACAACAGTGTAGGATGGTTCCCTTTTTTCCACACCCTCTCCAGCATTTATTATTTGTAAACTTTTTAATGATGGCCTTTCTGACCAGTGTGAAGTGATATCTCACTGTAGTTTTGATTTGCATTTTTCTCATAATTAGCTATGCTGAGCATCTTTGCATATGCCTTTTGGCCATCTGTATGTCCTGAGAACTTCTTTATAGCATTTCTTATAAGTCAGGTTAGCTAGCAAATTGCTGAAATTATCTCATTTTTTTTTCTTTAATCTGAGAATGTCTTTATTTTGCCTTCATTTTTGAGAGATAGTTTTGCTCAATGTAAAATTCTTAGTTGAGGAATTTTTTACTTTCAGTATTTTGAATATGTCCTCCTACTGCCTTTCTGACCTCCATTGTTTCTGATGAGATGTCAGCTATTATTAGAGTTCTCTTCTGCATAATGAGTTGTTTTATTCTTACTGCTTTCCAGGCTTTCTCTTTATCCCTAGAATTTAACATTTTATTATGATGTTTCTGAGTGTGGATCTCTGTGTTTAGGATAAAGTAAGATACTTGGAGTTAATAACGCTTATTGGATGTGTAGAATATTTCATTTTGTTTTTATCAAATTTGAGAAATTAAAAGAAATTGGGGTTAGACATTATTTCTTTGAGTATTTTTTCTGTCCTTTTCTTTTTCTCCTCTTCTGGTATTCTCATTATATATATGTTAATATTCTTGATGGTGTCCCAAATCTGTCTGAGACTTCACTTTTCCTTTATTCTTCATCTTTGTTATTCAGGTTGTATAATCTGTATTGATCAACCTTTAAGTTTGATGATTCTTTCTTTTGTTGGCTCAGATTTACTGTTGACTCCCTCTAGTGAATTGTTCGTTTTGGTTATCAAACTTTTTAACTCCAGAATTTCCATTTGATCTCCATTATAATTTCTGTTGATTTTTCTCTATTTGATGAGACATTGTTATCATACCTTCCTTTAATTCTTTAGAAATGGTTTCCTTTAATTTTGAAAATATTTATGATGGCTGCTTTGAAGTGATCATCTGCTATGTCTACCATCTGGGCCTCTTCAAGGCAGTTTCTATTACCTGCTTCTATTCCTGTGTATGGATCACAGTTTCCTGTGTCTTTCCATGTCTTATAATTTTTGGTTGAAAGCTGGGCATTTTAAATAAAATAAGTAGGAACTTTTTGAATACTGACCTCCACCCCACCCTCAGGGGCTTGATCTTGTTATTGTTTGCTTGGTCATTTATTTGTTTAGCAACTTTGCTGAACTAACTCTTTGCAGTTTATTTCCCTCCCCAGTGGGCAAATAGCTCTCATATCCCTGCTTAATTTTTTTTTTTTAAAGCTTGCAGAATTTTTTCTTTTTAATTAATGAATTTATTTTTGGGTGTGTTGGGTCTTTGTTGCTGTGGGCGGGCTTTCTTTAGTTGTGGCAAGCGGGGGCTACTCTTCGTTGCGTTGCACGGGCCTCACACTGCGGTGGCCTCTCCCAATGTGGAGCACGGGCTCCAGGCTCACGGGCTTCAGTCATTGTGGCTTGTAGGCTCCAGAGCGCAGGCTCAGTAGCTGTGGCGCAGGGGCCTAGTTGCTCCGCAGCCTGTGGGATCTTCCCGGATCAGGGCTCGAACCCGTGTCCCCTGCATTGGCAGGCAGACTCGTAACCACTGCGCCACCAGGGAAGCCCCTCCCTGCTTAATTCTTTTAAAAATCTTTTAGTCTGGTTACCTAAGGATTGCCCCTACTTCAGCATAAGCCATTTATTTGTCAAAAATTGTGCTTAAGCTTCCTTGGCCAGTTATATTTTTTCCTTTTACCATTGGATGTATGTATGGCTTGGAAGCTACTATAAAGATTCAGGGAGTTTACATTTTTGCTCCCACATTCAACCAGGGACTAGTAGCTTGGATTTTTTTCTCTCCAGTTACTCCTGACAGGGCATGGCCTTGAGCATGCATTCAGTCTTCCAGACTGTCAAGGATGGGAATGATTTTGTTTTTAAGCCTGGTTTCCTAGGAGTTGCTCTAGGTCTTCATGGCTTATTGTTCATTCAGTGTTTGGTCAGAGGTTGTGTTTATGCTCCTAGTGCCAGGGAGATTTTGTTGATTGATCTGTGTGCAGCTTGGGGGAATGTTTTCAAGTCTGCCTCATGTCCTGCTCTGATGTTCCTGAGTGGGTACAGCCTAATTCATGGGCACAGTCTTCCTGAACCCCAGATTTTACTATAATCCTAGGAGAGCTCTTTTTGGCTATTTATTTCCCTGGTTCTCTTTGTTAAACTTCTGATTTTTCTGCCATTTTGCTTGTTTCTGCTATTATGAAGATACAGTGCCCATTCAATTGTTCTCCACCAAGATCTTCATTGTCTTTGACAATGCCATGAGGCCTGACAGTCTTAAAACACTGTTACAAATATTGTTAGTCCCCTCAGGCAGAGCTATGGAACTTTGTCCTGGCATCCTGTGTTCCCTCCCTGGGCAGAACCTCAGCTCTGATAGAGCTGTAGGTGTCCCTCCTTTCTCTTGAAGTGATACCCCTCTTCTACAAGCAGGCACTTGAGGGAGATTTTAGCCCCAGGTCTTGTCAGCTTGCCCCTCTTGGTGTAGGACATCTGCTGTAAAGGCAAATTGGTGCAAAAGCAGTGGGGTCTCCCAAGTTTTGGCCTGCCATGCCTAGAGTAGCACTTCTACCCCATGAGTAGGAGTTGAATGGGGAAAGAGAGCCCTAGTCCTCTTGGACCTGCATATCTGGAACAGAGCTTTTTCAGCATGGGGTTAAGAGGGATGAAAAATACAGGCAACCTGCCCCTCCCAGGATAAAACCATAGTCCTAGACTGGGAGCTGTGGAAAGAGGGCGCTTCCATCTTCTTGCTTGTGTACTACTCAGGATAGAACTTCTATAACACAGAAATGAGGGATGGGGCAGTAATAGAGTGAGTCTTGGCTTATCTGCTACAGTCTCTTACTGTTCTTACCAAGATGTGGTGGATTTTTTGCTTTTTGGATCGAATATTTCTCCATTTGTCAGATGCCCTTAGGACAATTTCCAGAGATTTTTAAAATTGGGTTTTTTGTTTTGTTTTGTTTTTAGTAATTTTCTCTAGTTACATCCTTTTTTGTTGGGCAAAGTCAGCTGTGTTCCTCATTCTACTCTTCGGGAAGTTGGCCCTTTTATTTTTTTAACTAAATAAATGTGCTTTTAACCCTTTGTTATTAATAATAATATTCTTGGGTAAATGACTTCTCTGTGTCTGTTTTGAGTGGCAGTGTTCTTTACCTGTGCAAGATAATCTGTATTATCTAATAAAAAGAACAAACCAATCAAATATGTACTGAAATAAAAGTGGGGGACTAGCAATAAAGAAATGCTAAATTTCGTAGAACTCTGAATTTCTATAAACTCAGATATTTGAATTAATGCTTTCCTTTGTGGCTGTTGGCAAATCACACAGTCTATTGGGTACTTCATTTGTTCAAGTGAAGGTGATAATCCTGAGTTGCTCAGAATGTAATTATGAAGACTGATTGAGGAGGATTGTTGAAAGATGGTAGGGTTGTTGAAAGATGGTGCAATCCGATCAGACTGACTCGTTCAAAACCTGGACTCTGTCACTTACTGTGAGCATTATGTCGTTAACTAACCTTTTTAGGCCTCCATTTTTGTTGTTGTTTACATGTAAAATGAGAGCAATAACAACTATTTCAAGCAAATATTAGTATTAAAATAATTTATACAAGTGCCTCGTACATTGTTTTCCACAGAGTAGAATAAAGGTTGCAAATTATTACTATTTTTTATTATTATTAGGTATTATTAAGACTAATATTAAGAATAATAAGAAATCCTTTAGGTAGTAAATCATATAAATACCTCAACTCTATCAATTAGGATGCTTTGGCTCTAAGTAACAGAAAAATCAGCTCAAAAATTTCTTTCTTTCAGGAAATCTAGAGGGAGGGGAGTTTCAGGGTTGGTTAAGTTAATGGCTCAGAGGTGTCATTAGGAACCAGATTTATGCAGTCTTTTAGTTCTTCAGTCCTCAGAGTTTTCCTTGTTGTCTTAGGTTGATTCTTTTCAAGGCACAGATGGCAACTACAGTTCCAAGCATCACATGCAGGTTGCAATGTCCATAGGCTGAAAAGAAATTGACTCTGTCTTTCATTCCTTTTTAAGGACAAAGACAACTCTCCCAAAAAGTCCCTAAGAAGCTTCCCCTCAGTTCTCATAAACCAGAATTTTGTCACACGCCCGTTGTTAACATATCATTGGTAAAAGGGTTGAGATTACCACTGTTGGCTTAAGGAAATTAATAAAGATTTACCCCTCTTCCTCAGGCTGTTAGAGAGGTTTAACATCTCTGAAAGCAGATTGTATTCTAGTATCTGAGTTTAATTGGGTTTCTGTGGGCAAGGGAGAAGAAGAGAATGGATTTGGATAGATAATCAATAACATCTATTACATCTGTGCTGGGGATTAGGGGACTTAGAGATCAATAAGATACTTTATTTTCAAGGAAATTATATTTATTAATAATATTATGAAAAAATAATATCATGACTACAATTGTCGATGATAACTGATACATTGCCCTGTCAATGTCTTTGAAGCCATGGGTTTAAAAGAAAATGAGAAATTAACTAAACTTGTTGACTCTCATACAAACTCATCTCATTTCCTTTATTCTCACCAAGACATTCTGTTTAGCCAGCATTGCAGATACAATCAATCAAATTGGCTAAAAACAATAAAGGGAAATTTGAAAACTATCCCTCAATGATGGGAAAGTATCAATAATACCTAGAAAAGTTAACTTTATTTCATCTGTAAAGAAACTAATTCATGTTGATTTGAAGAATCATCACTTGATATTCCAGACTGTTTTGAAGAAATCACTCAGGGTCTCTCTGGTGGCTCAGACCTTCCAAGTTCCTACCCACAGAGTAACACATTCTGTCAGGTAGGCATTTGAAAGTTTTACAGAAAAGAATAATAGAGATTTAGTTCTGTTTTGAATGAACACCTAAGAAAGTCCATTCTTGACTGTAGTTGGGGGTAGAGAATACAGTTGAAAGTGGTTTTAATTTTAGTGTTTTATACTTGGTAGTGGATTGGAGAGAGAAGTGCCAGTGTCTAGATTTATGAAGCATTTACTATTTGTCCATGATTTCTATGTTTATTCATTCAACAAATTACACAGCTAAGTAGCTCACATATGTTCTATATTTTCATAGGAAATGATGGACCCCACAAAGTAAAAGCTCTTCAAGGACTTTAATATAATCATACAGTTATAATACAAAAAAGCAAGTGATAAGACATTTCCTGCTATAGGACTTATACAGAAAGAAAACAATAAACAAGAGATGCAACAAAGAAAGATAATGATAGATATAAACATAATAATGATACATTGCACATACACATAGACATATTCATCAGATATTTATTGGGTCTTTGCTACATATAAGACACTATGCTAAAAAGAAACAAAGAGAAAGAAAACATTCCTGGGCTCAGAAAATTTACAAGATCACAAGAGAGATAACTGCATACTTAAAGTACTAAAAACTAAAAAGAAAAAAATGAATAATTTTTAATAAAAATAACAAATGCATACATAGAGGTTATTATCCACCAGGAGCTACCCTAAGCACTTTACATACACTAACTCATTTAAACTTCACAAACTGCACTAAAGTAGGTAGTATTATTATCCCCATATCACAGAGGAGGAAACTAAGGCACAGAAATAACTTGCCAAAGGTTGCATAACTAGAAAGCGGGGGAATTTGGACTATAGCCCAGGCATTCTGGCTCCAGAGTCTATGCTGTACATGGTGCTTCATAATTACATGCAAGGTAACTTCACAGAATTTATATATAGGACAGAACAAGATATAGAATTTGACATTTTAAGGAAGATATAAAGAAAATACTTGGAGTCTTCGGAGAAATGAGATATTGTTTCTAGTTCAAAGGATAAAATATGCCTTTCTGAAAGAGAAAATATTTGGAAGATGTGGAGGATTTAGGCATGAAGGATTTAGGCAGGGACAGCCGTTGGGGGAGAGTAATAGAATTGGGAAAATACAAGGTGTTATAAGGGAGTGAAGGGTTTTTCAGTGTAGTTGGAATATAGTTGGTTAAAGGAGATTAACTGAAGATTAAAGTGGAAAGAATCCTAAACTGTTAGGGCTGGCGATGCCTTAACCATCAGTTAGTCTAGCTCCTTTATTTACTGACAAAGAAAATGAAACCCAGAGAGAGAGAGAATGACTGGAGCATCACCCTGGTGGGGCTATGACTGGCAGAGCCTGGACCAGAGCTCTATTCTACTGACTCGCAGGGCAGGAGTTTTCATATTCCAACAAATTATAGGAGCAGATCAAGGAGAAACTTTATATGTAAGTAATGTAAACTACTAAAGAATTTTGAGTAGGGAAAGAAGACCTAAATTCGAATCCCAAGTCCTTAACCTGCCAGTTGTGTGATTTGGGAGGATTTTACTTAACCAGTTTAAATTCAGTAGGTTGAGCTGTAAAATGGGGAAAATAAAATGCCTATGTCATAGGGTTGCTTTGAGAAGTCGATGAGGTGCCTTACACATAGTAATAGTAGGTGCTAAAAAAATAGTGAAATCAAATTTTCTTCTCCCTTCCTTTCTTTCTATTCTTTTTTCTTTCTTTTCTTTTCTTTTTTTTTTTTTGTTTGTTTTTTTGTTTTGTTTTGGTAAACTTTCCTTTTCCTCCCCCCCCTTCTTCTTTTTCTTCCTCTATCAAATAGAAGGGTGGGGAAAGGCAGACACTGATCCACCCCACACCTACCTGCAATGTGCTGCTGCCCAGGATCTGTACCTCTTGGCCTGAAGTTTGCCTTGGAAGCATGCTATGCCCAAGCTCATGGCAGACCAAACATACCAGAATGCCCGTAATCCATCCTCCAGAGAAGCCCTCAAGCAATGGCTAAAGAATTTGGTTGGAGAAATTAATCAGCTTCTTCCTTGACACACTGGTTAAGATTCCTCTGAGGCACAGGTTCCAGGTCGTTCCCCAGGGTTTCCCCACAGAATTGATCTCAGTGCCCTCTGGGATAGCACACCCTTCATTGGCTGCCTTCCCTTCCCTGACTCACTTCTTCATTCTCCTTTCAACCTTTCAAATAAGCTACTGGCAAATGATTATTTGTGTGCCTTGGGAGGAATTCCACACTAAGATGGGATGGGATCATAAATGATGTAACTGGGTCCTAGAAGATCAGGGAGGAATGGAGATAAAAGCATAGATTCCCCTAGTCCAGGGGAAGAAAAAGGACATTTTCAGGGTTGATACTGGCAGTTTACTGACAGCCAAGCTAGCTCTCTTATCTATGTTATCCTGCCCTCTCATCATTTCTTGACATTCCAGGGCTGAACAACATAATCTCAGAAGTCTCATTATAATGTCTACTGGGAAATCCTGAATGGCCTGGCTCCTGGGCTGGCCTTTCTTTCCCAAGGCTGATAACCTCTCTGGGTTTTTGATAGCAGAACGAGGAGGTGGAAGCCACCAGTGCTAATATGCACCGTGATTCTGGGAACAAGGGTATTCCCAATACACAGATAACAATAACTGTCATTTTCAGAATTACTGTGGTGGTGCTGGTGATAAAGGCAGCCCAGAGTAGTTGCCTGCTTATCTAGATGACAGTCAGTTTTCTGGAACTATGGAGATGCGTCTGGGCCAGGACAAGGCTTTTCTCTGAGACTGCAAGAGATTTGCCAACAAAAGCAGAGAACTCTTGTAGCCTAGCCCTACCCTTACACCTAGGAGAGTGCTGCCTTGAACAGGGCAAGGCTGGTCTTTGTTTCCTACCTAGAATCTCCAGTTTCACACATCCATCTCCCAATTAGACCTTCTTTGTGCTACAAGGCAGAATCCAAGAGAGCTTGTTGTGCACAAGGCAGACAGGAGGAGGGATATCTTTAGCAGACTCCCATGAAAATATCTTTTAAAAGTCTAGAGCACTAGGAGAATGAAACCAACTGGTGTCCAAAAGGACCTTTTAACAGTCCAGGGAAACAAAGACATTCAAGTTTCAGGGATTGTCAAGGCTAGACTTTCTGAGGAGATTATCACTAATATGGCCTCTGTGTCCAGATGACGATGAAGTCCTTTTCACGCAGTAAATACCTAGACTACACAAATAATGTGAGAAATAGTTTTCTAACACATTGAGATTTGAAATATGACCTGTGTTTGAAATTTAAAATGGGGGTGCAAATATGGGCAAACTGAAAGTAGATAATTTTCTAAAAATCAATTGGTTGAAAACAATTGTTAAAATCAGGATATTGGTCAAAAATGGATATTTCCAATCTCGGCAACTTTTCGCTCAGTGATGCTTACCACTTCATTATAAAAATCATTTGTTCATAAATGGGGATAGCATTCATCATGCATTGAGTATTTAGGGTGAATAGTAAAATAATGTCTATGATTACTGGAAAACTAAATTAATTAAAATGATCTATAAAGTATTTCCAATCTATTTCTTATTCCACTCTTAAAACAACATACTGAACTGTAATTAATGCTCTTTCTAAAAATATTTGACAAAAAGAGAAAAAGAAAAGAAAATCAGGTATTCATTTGTTCCTTTGGGAAGTTTAATTTTCTTTATAAAGAATTGTTTGTCACAATTCCTTATGTTACAAAAAGTCAGGAAAATGTAGTTAAGTATCATTGAAAGTGGACAAAATGGCTTTTAAAGTGTGTTTTTAAAATTTTAAAATTACTCTAGGTTGTTTAAATATTAGTAGTATATGAACAAGTGGTTAGACACTTTAAATGTTTACCAATTTATTTTGGGTAATTTATTTAGACAAAGAAATATTATTTATAATTCCTGAAAATATTAACCAATGAATTTTAAATAAATTTATAAGATTTTAAAAATAAATAAAAGTACTAAAATATAAACTAATACTTACAAACAAGTGTAAGAAAAATGATTCCCTAACCAAATACTTTCTGAAGAAAAGACTTAAAAAGAATTGTAGCCTAAAAATTGTAAAATGGTCGCATGATACACAGAAATTACATATTTTTTTAAAGCAGTGACTGGAAAGGTTTTTGTTTTCAACTAATTTGTGATTTTAACCAATTTGTTTTAGAGTAAGTCACTTGGAAAAATTTTAGTCATAAAGTTTATACAGGGCAGTCACTTATTTTACCAGATGTTGATACAAGATTTAGTGACTTTCATGTGTATGATTTCCAAAATGACTTATTGAAATCTAGAAATAAAGACTTTAGGGGTGATGATTGGTGGATGGGAGTCTTTATTCCCTTATCTGGTGTATTGTGCCTTTGGATGTCCCTGTGTTATGTGATTACTTGGCTGTTGGGTAGAGAGGGCATCCATGTGGTAGAGAGACGTTTCTTGAAGCAAGGCTCTTCATCATGATTTCCTGCAGTGGTCCAATCAGGCCTGAATGGATGACACAGGGGAGACCCTCTTATGTGCTTTATACAAAAAATTTTGGTACTGTGGTCTGTGGATTGTTTCCTGAAAGAGAGTAGTAAGGTAAAACACAATAAAGCACTCTAGTGAACAAAATACATTCTGCACAAGCCACAGAACAGATCTGGGTGTGTCAAATACTATCATATGATTTCTATTCCAAATTCCCTTGGTGGAGACAAAAGAGTGAGGATACTTACCTTGAAAAGATCGAGAGACAGAGGCAGAGAGAAAGAGAGAGAGACCTGAGAAGTCTTTATAGATCATTATGATATTTAGTTCTCCCAGGCTCGATAACACCAAAACTAGGAAAGGACACCCGGTCAAATTCTTTGCAAATTCTGAGTCATAAAAAACTTGTGACTAGTACTGTACATTTCATATTACTAAATTAGAGCCTATAGAAGGTTTTATGACTAGTTCTTGGCAAAAAGATCAGAGAATGTCCTTTCAGCTGCCAATGCTAACTGAAAAGGCAGTAGATTTTTATAAGCAAAGTCAGTGGGCTGAGCAAGTATATTTCCTGAAGGGTGCCTTTGACATTTGCAAGTAAAGCTCAGCATTAGAAGCCTAGATGTATCCGGTGAAAAACAATCTGTGAGTTGTGAAACTGCAAAACAATTTTGTGGATCATTTGGTAAAGTAATTTCTTGATCTGGTCTCCTTTGTCAGTAGTGCTATGATATTGACAAGTTTGCTCTATTCTGGCGTTTTCTTTCTATTTTCTATTCTTTTGAATGCTGATGAATTAAGGTTTCCATAAAATAAAACTTTTGCTGATAGGAATGTAATCATCATGGCTTATATATTTACTAAATTTTCTATTTAAAAAAAAAACTTATGAGGGTAATACGCTTGGTGTAGTAGTCAAGCAAATACAAATGAATAAAATATTGTCTCCTTTGCCAATCCTTCCCCCAAATGAACAGTATTATCAGTTTATTGTGTATCCTTCCATACCTTTGTCTATAAAATGTATTAATTTGTAAAAATTGGCATGACATTCTTCTCATGCCTGTATACACTCATTTTTGCAGTGTGACTTTGTGGCTCCTCCCATCAAGAAATCGAGTCTACTTCTTTACCCTTTGGATCTGCGTTTGGCAGGGTGAGTTCCTTTGATCATTGGGGCCTGACCAACATGACACTGGGAGAGCAAACGATGGAAAGCACTTGCCTTTGGGGCTTGTCTTGAGCACCACGTGAGTTTTATCACATCTATAGTTATGCATAGAGCCCCTCCAAATTATGAAACAAAAGTAGCACATAAAGAAAGAATTTCTGAAGTCTTTGTTTAATGAGATAGGTCTTTTATCGCGTTGTGTGATCTGAGGGAACTTATATGCAATAATATCTCTTACATTTCTATCTATGTATATGTAAATATATGCTTTACTTTTTAAATTGAAGTATAGTTGACTTACAAGGTTGTGTCAATTTGCTGTACAGCATAGTGATTCAGTTACGCATATATATACACTTTTTTTACATCTTTATTGGAGTATAATTGCTTTACAATGGTGTGTTATTTTCTGCTTTATAACAAAGTGAATCAGCTATACATATATCCCCATAGCTCTTCCCTCTTGCATCTCCCTCCCACCCTCCCTATCCCGCCCCTCTAGGTGGTCACAGAGCACTGAGCTGATCTCCCTGTGCTATGTGGCTGCTTCCCATTAGCTATCTATTTTACATTTGGTAGTGTATATATGTCCATGCCACTCTCTCACTTCATCCCAGCTTATCCTTCCCCCTCCCCGTGTCCTCAAGTCCATTCTGCATGTCTGTGTCTTTATTCTGGTCCTGCCCCTAGGTTCTTCAGAACCTTTTTTTTTTTTTTTAGATTCCATATATATGTGTTAGCATACGGTATTTGTTTTTTATATTCTTTTTCATTATGGTTTATCACAGGGTATTGAATGTAGTTCCCTGTGCTATACAGTAGGACCTTGTTGTTTATCCATTCTATATATAATAGTTTGCATCTGCTAACCCCAAATTCCCACTCCATCCTTCCCCCACCCCAACCCCCCGGCAACCACAAGTCTGTTCTCTGTGTCTGTGAGTCTGCTTCTGTTTCGTAGGTAACTTCATTTTTGTCATATTTAGATCCCATGTATAAGTGATATCATATGATATTTGTCTTTCTCTTTCTGACTTGCTTCACTTAGTATAATAATCTCTAGTTGCATTCATGTTGCTGCAAATGGCATTATTTTGTTCTTTTTTATGGCTGAGTAGTATTCCATTGTATATGTGACCACACCTTCTTTATCCATTCATCCATTGATTGACATTTAGGTTGTTTCCATGACTTGGCTATTGTGAATAGTGCTGCTGTGAACATAGGGGTGCATGTATCTTTTCAAATCATAGGTTTGTCTGGATAAATGCCCAGGAGTGGGATTGCTGGATCATATAGCAACTCTATTTTTAGTTTTTTGAGGAACCTCCATACTGTTTTCCATAGTGGCTGCACCAATTTACATTCCCACCAACAGTGTAGGAAGGTTCCCTTTTCTTCACACCTTCTCCAGCATTTGTTATTTGTAGAATTTTTAATGATGGCCATTCTGACTGGTGTTCGGTGTTACCTCATTGTAGTTTTGATATGCATTTCTCTTATAATTAGCAATGTTGAGCATCTTTTCATATGCCTGTTGGCCATCTGTATGTCTTCTTTGGAGAAATGTCTATTTAGCTCTTCTGCCCATTTTTCGATTGGGTTGTTTGTTTTTTTGTCATTGCATTGTATGAGTTGTTTGTATATTTTGGAAGTTAAGCTCTTGCTGGTCACATCATTTGCAAATGTTTTCTCCCATTCTGTAGATTGTCTTTTCATTTTGTTTATGGTGTGCAGAAGCTTGTAAGTTTGATTAGGTCCCATTTGTTTATTTTTGCTTTTATTTCTATTGCTTTGGGAGACCGACCTAAGAAAACATTGGTACAATTTACGTCAGAGAATGTTTTGCCTTTGTTCTCTTCTAGAAGCTTTATGGTATTATGTCTTATGTTTAAGTCTTTTATGCTTTAGTTTTAAGAGGGCAAGCATATGCGAATACATGACCCCTTTTTTAAAAAAGTGTTTTAATCTAGCTGAAAAGACAAAGGCATTATAGCTGTCATCTCTCACCTTTCTGTACTCTACTTTCCATTTCAGTCAGTGTGTTTCTCCCCCTAAACTCCTGACATTCCCCTGTTTGCTTCATCTTCCTATTCTGTAGGGATAATGTTGGAGAGTGGTCTGCTAAATTAATTTACACTAACGTGACAGGAATTTATTGGGTTATCTTTCTGATGTGGGTAACCTAGAGAGAGACTAATCGGAGTTTATTCCAAAAGCATGAATTGATAATGGTGGAATTTTAGGCCAGAAATATCTGATAGTTGAAAATTCACACACAACCTCTTCCACCTCAGCCAGCCTTTCCCTAATACATTCTCAGATATGTGCCTTCTCAGGAACACTGCTGTTCCTTACCCCAGGATTCAATTGGATGTAACTGGAGATAGAATACTTTTCCATTTTATCAACAGAGATAAAAGACTAGAAAGAATTGTGGTAGTATGTTTATGATTAAAATCAGGATATTGATCACTAATGTAGTCAAAAGATTTTTTCTTGTAAGTTGCAGGAGAGAAAAAAACCAACATGTCACTCAGCCAATACTATATACAAATATCTCAGTATACTGAAGCATTAGAACCAATCAGGTCATTTTTTAAGATGTATGAAAAATTACGATAGTGTCAACTCATCAGTAACAGCACTCACAAGCCAGTTATTTCATTGCAAATCATCTTTAGCATGGCCAACTGTTATACATATGTAAACACTTAGGGGCCTGTAGTGTGATAGATAGACAAGATGATAGAGATAGATAGATAGATAGATACTTGGGTTGGCCGAAAAGTTCATAACATCTTACAGAAAAACCTGTAGATAGATAGATAGATGATAGGTACATAGATGGATAGATAGGGAGAGATAGATGATGGACATGGATAGAGATGTAAATTTGTTTTACAAGAAATATTTTACGAGAAATATTTATTTTAGTATAGAATTGTTTGCTGCTTTTGTCTATTGGCTTCTGGTTATGCCTGGCTCATAGTCTTCTTCTATACGCCCACCCTGCTGTCGTCCTTGGTGAATTCAGTGTGTATGTGGGAGGACCATTCAGCGCTCTGGCCTCTCAAGTTCTTGATCTCCTCCACTGCAGTGACCTTTATTTATATTCCACGTAAGCCATATACTCCAGTGATCACACACTGGACCTTGGCATCACTCATGTATGCTTTCTCTTGAAACTTTAAATTCAAACATTCTGATCTCCGATCATAAACTCTGGTCCTCCAGTTCTATACCTTGATTTACTATACCCTATTCTCATACCTCATGAAGACCACCAGTCTCTTGATCCCTCCTAGTTCCCATGTACTCAGCCCCTTTCCATCCTCTTCCTTTTCTATGCAGCATAAAATCCATAATTAATCATTTTTAATATTCTCTTGTTAATTTGATCAACAGCCTTTCCTGTTGGCCTTCCACCACACCAGCTTGATAAAACTCAAACTATTTATAGATAGTTTACATAATAGTATATATCAGTCCAACTGTTTTCTCTGTTTTTATGTCCAGGCTGCCTAGCTAAATTTGGTATCATGATAAAAACGTGGTCTTCAACCTTAACTGGACCCTCATTGCTGTTAAACAGTCAAATATTTCATCAGTTCTAGCTCCCATTTCTAATAGTGACTGTTTAAGAGCATATCTACTCTTCTCAAGCTTCTTACCTGAATACACTCTCCCACAGTCTCAACCAATTACCACTCTCACCTTCTACTATGCCAAAAAGTAGAAATCTGTAGGTAGGAACTCCTCATCTTCTTGCAACCACATCTGCAAGCTTACTGCATCTGCACATATCTTTGCCTTCTTCCTTTGGATTCTAGTGAAACACATGCTTCTCTCTGTGTAGTCAGGTTTTCCATCTGTGTTCTCCATCCTATTCTGTTCCTGTCTGTTCAGGAAACTTATACTGTCAACTTTCCTTTTATCTTTTTGTTCAGCTTTTCCTTCTCTACATGTTTTTTCTACTAGTATTCTTTTTCTTTATGGTCAGTGCTTTTAGTAACCTCTTTAATAATTCTTTCTTTACCCCAAAGTGATGGATATATATGGAATTAATTTCTATATGTGAGGTAAAGATCCAGTTTCACATTTTTCATATAGGTGTTTAATTGCTCCAACACCATTTATTGAAAACAATATGCTTTCCCCTACTTGTTATAAATTGAATGTCCATATAAGCATCTCTTAGTCTTGTAATTCTTCACTGCCTTGTTAGCTTTCTGATGCCATCAAGGAGATTTACTTTGGAGGGAGTCCAGTTTTCTGGTTGTCATCAATGTTCTAGAATTAAATAGCTCTTTTTCAAATTTGCTACTTAAAAAAATATAATCCCCAGTCTCTGCTGAAATTCATTTTTTTGTAACATCTTTATTGGAGTATAATTGCTTTACAATGGTGTGTTGGTTTCTGCTGTGTAACAAAGTGAATCAGCTATACATATACATATATCCCCATATCCCCTTCCTCTTGCATCTCCCTCCCACCTTCCTTATCCCACCCCTCTAGGTGGTCACAAAGCACTGAGCTGATCTCCCTGTGCTATGCGGCTGCTTCCCACTAGCTATCTATTTTACATTTGATAGTGTATATATGTCCATGCCACTCTCTCACTTCGTCCCAGCTTACCCTTCTCCCTCCCTGTGTCCACAAGTCCATTCTCTACATCTTCTGCTGAAATTCTTGATATTGTCTATTGTCTCCCTGAAAATAACAAGCAGAATTATTCTAAAGTTGTGTCTGATAACCATAATATCTAGAGGCCTTATAGGTCTGTTTCTGTATCTGTTGTTTCTGCTGGTTCTCACCTATGTTACCTTGTCTCCCCATGTGTATGATTAATTTTTATTATCTTCTAGACTTTGTATTTGACAAATTTCTTGTCTGAGACCTAGCATAGTGTCATCATTCTCCAGAGAGGTTTGCTTTTGTCAGGTTCCTGGGACATTTGCAACCTGTCTTCACTGAAATCCAATATCAGGTGTTGATCTGATTTGAATCTGGCTGGATGCTCTATAAGGACAGTTCTACCCCTACTTTACCCTTACTCCTAGAGTACCCCTCCAAATCAGGGACTTTGTAGAAACTATACCCTTGGTGACCCCTGTGCTCTTTCCAGAGAAATAGCATTCCTCCACAACACCAACTTAAAAAAAAAGAAAAAGTAAACCGTAATGTGGAAATCCCAAATATAAAATAGATAAAAGCAACAGTGCTCTAGTTGAAACTAGGCAGTAGGACCTGAAACAGGGAATTACATCTTCTTAGTCTCATTGTGGCTCCTAAGATGGTTCCTAAAGTACCTCCAATGAATCCACCTCTTCTAGAATATCTTTTAAAAACCATGTAATTTTAGAAAAAAGCACTTTGATCTACTTTTATAAAACTAGACGGTTGGCTCAAGAAAAGCCCTAAGCCATGCACACAAGACCCTTATATCTAATTAGTTTTATTTACATCTGTAATCACAGGCTGCATCCTTAAACTCAGGCTTTTATAAATAAAATTTGAGCCAAGGATAATAGAACCTGAAGATGCGGTTGGCTCTGTACAAACAAGCAGTAGTCAAATGACCCTGAACCTCCTGTCCTTTGCAGATGGACAGAATATTTCAATTTTTATTTATTCATTTATGAAATACTTTTGGAGTACCTACAATGTTCTAGACTTTGAAGATATCATAATTTAAAAAAGCAGTCAATGTGTTTTTTATCTTCTAGTCTTCTGCTTAATTATGTAGGAACGCTATTTTTGTATTATGCTTTAATGTTATGTGCAAGCACCAAGCTCTCAGTAAGTCTATATTTTTACCTCTTCAGTAAATTTCCCCTTTTTACCACTTTCTAAAAATCTGGATTCTTTATTCACCTCTTTTATCAGTGATACCACTTCCTTTGAAACCCCCTCAGGCAGAATCACTGATTCTATCGTAGCCTCTTCTCTTGAGCCTGGGAGGCTGGGTCTGCTTTCTATGCTCACCCACAAATTCCTCCTGACTATGCCCTTAGTTCAAAAGCCTTTATTCCACTGAAAGCCATGCCGTCTAACTCTGCCACTCTTTTCCCATGGGATTCATGCAGCAGCAATTTCATACACCACATGATTTAAGTAATATATTGGGTTGGCCAAAAGGTTCATTCGGGTTTTTCCATGTTACAGAAAAACCTGAATGAACCTTTTGGTCAACCCAATATTATGACTTACAATTGAATTTTCCCCCTATTCTCACCATTTGTTATTTGCCCAACTCAAGGTTACTCCTCCTAACTGTTACAGAATCTAATAAATGGTCCACAGTTGGTCCTCAACATCCCACTCTATTATCTATCCTGGTGGTAACATCTAATGTCTTCATGATTACTTTATCTTTCTTCTCCAATTATCCCTTCCTCTCTACTTCAACAACACACTTACTTATGTGGATATGTCTTGGACTCGATCAGTACCTGAGAGGGGGTGCCTTTGAAGTCTTGAACTCTGAAATTCCTCTTTTGACCACAACCTCTTATTCTCCTGTATTTCTCTCTCCCTCATGCCCACTAAACCTCATCACTGAAATAATTTTAACTTCTAGCTCCCTTGACCAGTTTTATTAGACTTATTTTCCCAAGTCCCTTACTGCCTCCACTTTCCTTTACTTCCAAGTAAACCATCTCCACACCCTGCAGTTTTTCTCATCTCCCCATTATCTGCCAAAATAAAACATCCAGTTCAGTACTTAGTGTTCTAATTATTCTGTTTCTGATTTAGGTCTGATATAAGCTCCTGGAGAAAAAGTGCATAATGTTGTTGATTAGTTTCATTACAAGTGTAATACCTCTAATCTCAGTCAACATTGCAAAACAGTTCCTTTATTCTTTTCTTTCTTGAATTTATTTTATTTTAATTTTAATTTTGTATTGGAGCATAGTTGATTGACAATGTTATGTTAGTTTCAGGTGTACAGCAAAGTGATTCAGTTATACATACACATGTATGTACTCTTTTTCAAGTTCTTTTCCCATTTAAGTTATTACAGAGTATTGAGCAGAGTTCCCTGGGCTATACAGTAGGTCCTTGTTGGTTATCTATTTTATGTATACTAGTGTGTACATGTCAATCCCAAACTCCCAATCTGTTCCCTGCCCCCCCCCCCGTTTCCCTGGTAACCATAAATCCATTCTCTAAGTCTGTGAGTCTGTTTGCTTTGTAAATAAGTTCATTTGTATCATTTTAGTTCCTTTATTCTTTCCCAGCAGCTTCTGTTCCTATTCCTCATAGAGAATACCCAGAAATTTTCACTCTACACAAAGCCTCAGCAGATGACCCAGGTTCCTATTTCACTGAGAAAAGAAACATTATCAAGTAAAAATGTTCTTAGTTCAAACCTATATCTTCACCCACTTTTTTGTCTTACTGAAATGGAATAAATATAACTTCTGAATTGCTAGGTTAATTCTGCTACATATATTTTTGGTCCCATTTCCTCTTGCATCCTTAGAGATTTTCTTCTGTCAGTAAGCTTCATTCTTTGCATCTCCGTTTCTTTCACTCTCTCTACCTAAGTTCCAAATACTCAACCCACAGACATCTTTATTATTTCCCCTTTCTGAAAAACCCTGTACCACACAACTTTCTCCTTCTCTTCACCACCATTTATTCTCTTTCCCACCCAGTGTATTGAAATAAGCCTTACCTGCCACCTCTACTCCTTTACCTTTCTTTCATACATTATTAACCACTAAAATTTGACTTCTGCCTCTTCTGATCTGACCTTCTCAAAGGTCACCAGTGAAAAACTCCTATTTCCCAAATCCAGTGGTTTTTTTGCTTTCCTCATTCTTTGAATCTGGCTATGGTATTTAACAATATTGACCACTTCTTCTTTCTTGAAAGTCTGTTCTCCTTCAACTTTAAGATAGGTTTTGTTTCCTTTTATTCCCTTCCTATCTCCTTTATCCACCCTCCCAACCTCCTCTTCTTCTATCTGTCTCTTAATTGTTGTTTATCAGAATTCCAACTTCTGTTCTCTTCTTGCCCTCACTCTTTCTTGAAGTGTTTCCAAGCATTCTCTCTTCAGCTCTCCCCTATATGCCTTAAAGCATGTCTTTTACCCCTACCCTACACTTCTCTTGAGCTACAGCTCTATACTTCTAACTGCTTCCTAGAAATCTCCTTCCATTGTCTTACTCCTGCAGATATACCTCAAGTCTAACTTAGAACTTCTCTTCTCCACTGCTCACCACTCCAACGAAACCTTTGAATTCCTGTTTCTCACCTAACACTCTTTCCCTATTACTAATCCCCTCATTTTCTCCATTATCTGAGTTGAAAACCCTGGAATCACCCTAACTCCTCCTCCTTCCTCACCCCATTAAATCAATAGGTCAGATCCTCTCAATTTTGTCTTCAAAGCATCTTTTTATTTGGTGAGGCTCTCTGCTTCCCCTTCGGACCCTCCTCATCAAGGCATCCCTGGCTTTTTCACCTAACCTGTAGGTGGCCTTGATGAGTCCTGGCTCTCTTCATTCTAGAGCTCTCTTACTTCTACTCTCAAGTTATACTTTTATACAATCTGACCCAAATAACACTCAGTTACTGTGTGCTGGAAGGAATTTTTAACTGAACAAAAATTTATTCTCTTCCACTAACAAATGATTTATTAATGTACAGACAGTTATTAGAATTATTACCTTTCAGAATGTTTTTTAGATGTCTGAAATTAGTGGAGGGTTCATTAAGGATGCTTTAATGTTTACAAGGTGTAAAATAAGGATGCTTTAATATGAATAAATGAAACTGAAGTCATCTTTGTTTCTTATTGTGACTATTTATCAATTCTTTCTTACATTAGAATTTCCCCATTTAAAAAAGGGGGGGGAAAGCAAGAGAACCATGCCCACCACAAACTAGATGATCAAGAGCTAACTCTTTTGAATTGTTTCTGTTGGAAAGCCTTTAGAATATTTGCTCTTCTCTCCCGGGTTTGAAGACTTTTTAAAATTACATCTGTGATCATGAAAACCTTAGACAGTAAAGTATAAAATGAATAGAAAAGATGGAACTTAGTCAATTTTTCTACTCGTTAGAAGTTCTGATTGAACACATTGTTGAGAGGAAGGTGTAATAAATAAACCAAAGGACTTGAGATTTTAAGTAGATGCTAATTACATATAGATTCATTCACTATTAGTGTCAGTGATTGAGAGTTGACAGTTGTGATTCTAATTTTTTGGCTTTGACATAGAGTTTGCACAGGTAAAGCAAAGCACTGGAGATTTGGTGGTGCTGAATTTTTCTAAAACTTTATTTCTGATGTAAAACCCTGAATGCTTAACAATACATAACAATGCATAAATTAATTATGGAATCAGAATAAAATTCAGTGTTTTTTACTTTGAATTCTCTATTCTCATGTAACAGTCAGCATTCTACATTATTGCATTACCTTAGATCACAATAAAATTAGGGCAAAGAACATAATGAAAGAGGGTTTTATTTTGAAAGAGATTTAATATCTAGACCTGGAACTGACTGTCAACTTAGTTATATCCATTAAGTGTGTGTGTGTGTGTGTGTGTGTGTGTGTATGTGTGTGTGTGTTATAAGGTATGTATATCTCAAATTAATAAATGTGGAAGTGATTTAAAATGATTTTTTAAATACAAATAAGTATTTTCACAATGTTTTGAAATTTTGAACTGGTCCTGTAGGACTGTAAAGTAGAAAAATGATGTCTTCTCTAAAATATATGTTTGACATTCTTCAGCTGAGAAAAGAAGTAATTTCTGGACATTCCATACATGACTACCCGTATGTTGAGCTCAAAATCAGGTCATTTAGTTTCTCTTCTATTAAAATTAAATGTCATGATGTAAACACGGTGCAGCATTGACCTTACAAAAGACTTGAAAATACTATTCCTGTGGTAAAATTAAATAAACCTCTCATTTCAAATGGGTTTCAGAATGTACATTAGCCAGTTTTAAGATCCAGTGACTAACACTGTTATTAATTTGTGTCTTCCAGTGACAATGTTAGTCATTGCATCTTTGGATGTATCAAGATACATAAAGCAGCTATAGAATTTTTTTTAAAACCAAATGTGGCAATACCAGTATGTAAGACAAAGATTTTCATAATATCATATTTTGTATGATTCATCTAATTATTCAGAAGGCTGAACCAGTGCAAATGCCAGGTCATTTTCTACTGTGTAAGTTTTTTTTTTTTTTTTAATTAGATAATGGAGCAGAACTGGTTGTTTCTTTTATGAATATATTTAATTACAAATGAGATGGTAGCCACTTTAGAAAATGACTAGATTATATAAGACAATTTCAATTTCATGTGATTCATTGAAGACAAAATGTCTAAAGGTATTTCATACTCAAGTCTTCTGAGGGTCATATGGCAATATTGAGTTTTGGAAGTTAACACAAACTCAAAAATGCTGGTAAGTGCTGTCATATTTGAAATGAAATTGAAAACTCTATACTTTTATAAATGTCATATGTTGTACAAATATATTTAATACATATGTTTGTAATATATTCCCCCTTGGGAGGAGGGTGACTGTATTTTGGCCCAACTGTGACATTATGCTAGCCCTAGTAAGTAGCTTGAGCCAGAGAATATATAATGAGATAATACTTTTATGGGCTGATATAATTATTTTAATGAGTCTTTAAGACTTAATTAAGCTTCCGAAGATCCCTTCATATATTCCTAAGAAGTGAGAGTTAAAAGATAGGTCAAAGTATATAACCCTTTAATCAAAAAGGAATGTATTCTCTTGTGGCCATTGTTAAATGAATATATTGTTTCCCTGCATGAAGTGCTTTAAGTTCATTTTTGTGGTTTTCATAAGAACCCTTGAGGGTCATTACTTTCCTTTCCCAATCCTTTAAGTTTGAATACTTTAATCTCCAGCTAGGGAAAATTTATTTATTAAAACTGAAATGGGGACTAAGAAATTTAGTCACAGCAAATGAGTCTTTTGATGGAGAAAAATCTGAAGGGAAATTCACCATTAATTTTTAGACTAGTCAAGTCATAACTCTTATACCCATGGGAATTCCATTATTGCCCTTTAGGAGTTTTTACCCAGTCCGATAACATGTCTTCATTCAGCATTGTTAGTCTTGGTTGTGTTCTTCTTAAATGCCACTCCAATTTTAGTCTTTCTAAATGAACTACTGGCTATATATCCTTTGTGTTACCATAAAGCACATTTATCCCTTTTCTTTCTGAAATGCTGAGCAGATGATGGGTGAGACAGTGAAGTGTCATTCAGTCTTCATGAAGTGGAACAGGTTTTTCTTTTTTCACATCCTCACTGTGCTCTGCACTAAAAGTGGTGTTCTTCGAGGCCTTACGGTTTCAGAGCTGAAAGGCTAACCTTGGATTTCAGATCTTCCATGAGATACTTTTCTCAGGAAAGTGGAGCTAGGGGAGGTGGATTTCTGCTCCCTTGAATGGAATCGTTAATCACAGTGTTTCTAACTAATGCAAAAATAGTTTGAGTTGAAATTAAATAATGTTTCCATGGTTATTTTTCTAAATGGCTGAACTGCACAAACCTAATGTCTCAGTCACCCAAGATGAAAAAGTGATTGTTTATTATAGTGTATTTTAGGGACTTCTGAAAATTTTATTTTTTAAATTGAAGTATGGTGTACAATATTATATGTTACAGGTATACAATATAGTGATTCACAATTTTTAAAGGTTATACTCCATTTATAGTTATTATAAAATATTGGCTGTATTCCTTTAGGGATGTTTTAGATCAAAGAATTTGGAATTCTTAAAGAACACCAAAATTTGGAGATTTTCCTGATGTTTGGTAAAAACTAGCTATCTCTCTTAAATTGGAGAATGTTTTTCTACTGCCTCGAGGGCTTTACATATGCTATTCCCTTGCCATAGAATGCTACCTTTCACCTCCATTGCCCAATTAATTTTTTGACACTTAAGATTCAGCTTATATACTCCTACCTTGAGGGTGCCAATTCGTGACCCCTCAGCCTGAGTCTTGATTCTTGTTATATGCTCTTGTAGATCTTTGCAAACATTTTTCAAGGCACTTACCACAAGTAGTACTTAGCCGTTTTTTTTGTACATGTGATTAGTTTTAATGTGTCTCCCCCGCTAAACTCTAAAGCTCTGTCTGATTTTCTAACTCCAAACAGTTCCAAGTGCCTAGCAGAGTACTTTGTGTATATTGTAGATATTCAATGCATATGTGTGACTAAAATATAAGAACAAGTGTAGGGATGGAATACTTTCCCCCCCCAAAATTAATGTGTGCTTTCCTAATTGTAAACTATGCATTTCTAATGGATAATTTTCTCTAGATCTCTCTATACTCCAGTATGGATTTGTTCTAATCCATGAAAACCACACTTCAAGTGTTTCTGGTGACCTGCTCACTGCTAAATTCAGTACAGCTTAAATATCATTTTAAGCTTTTAAACTTCAGTATAGCTTTACACACAGTGAACTGTCAGCAACATCCCTTTTTTAAAAAATTTAGATGCCTTCTTTTAAAATTGAAGTATAGTTGATTTACAATACTGTGTTAGTTTCAGGTATACAGCAAAGTAGCAGCATCAGTTTTAACACTGGGTTCTCTTGCATGACTGTCTGCACTTGACTTTTTTTCTAGTGACTCTTACATCCACTCATATTAGAAGCTATCTTAGGTCAGAGTCT
This sequence comes from Balaenoptera ricei, assembly GCF_028023285.1. Classification (NCBI taxonomy): domain Eukaryota; kingdom Metazoa; phylum Chordata; class Mammalia; order Artiodactyla; family Balaenopteridae; genus Balaenoptera; species Balaenoptera ricei. Next base: position 134,902,663 of record NC_082639.1, read on the forward strand.
CAGATCTAAGTAAGGGATTGGGGAGAATAGGATAGAGAGAGGGAAAGGAGTCAAGCAAAGGTATAATTCCAGGCAAAGTCCCCTAGAGACCAGCTTAGTCTTATCCCAAAGGAAACTCTGGGATACGAGTTATATAAGAGAGGTGGACTTTCATGCTCCTGCACTGGGCAGTCACTGGCTAACAATGGTGGGGGAAATAACTTTCCCAGCACTTTGGCTTTCTACCCTTGCAGGAAAAACAGCTCTAGTAGCTAGAGGACTGTCTGAGGTGAGTCTCATATGTGGGCACTAGAAGAAAAAGCACACAGAAGCTGGTGAGGCTGCATAGAAACACCAGAAAAGACTGGAAGGAAGCTGGGAAGAGTGCCAACACTGTCTGCTATAGAAGCTCAACCTGAAACATCATCCCTATCAAGGCAGATAACCATTTCTGTGCTCAATTGTGTATTCTATAATTTTGGATCCAACTACCATCTGTTCACAAAAGACATGCAAATCTACTTGTCCTTCCCTGAACATTATTGCTTCCAACACAGTTTTTTAATTATAAGCTGGAAGTGCCTAGCAGGTGATCACCAGAAGTGAGAAATGTAGAATAAATAAGAAAAATTAGGAAAATCATCAAAAACAATGAACTAAATTAAATGGCCCGACTATGACTCTTGCCTCACCCTTCCCACCTTATTAGATACCTACAAGGCTATCAAGCAATTTGCCTGGCCTCTGAGGAAAAGCTATTTGACTGGGTCTTGAGAGAGAGACGCTGAGAAATTCAGGAGTAATTAATGGGCATGTGCCTGATTAATTGAATCCCATTAGAGTTTTATAGTTGACAAGGAGAAAAGCACACAGACATAATTATGTCATTTGATCAGCAATACAAAACCATCCCAAAGCCTAGGAAATGGAGACCTTACGAGGAATCTTGCAGGAAAATGTCAAGTGTTGAGATACAGGTAGTCTGTAACTTTCTAAAAAGGTAGTTAATTAGAAAAGAGTGTTGGGAATGGGTGGGAGAGATATAAACAAAGGAATCTGAAACCTTGATAATATTTATCTTGCCTCAGACATCTTAACTACCATCAAATAAAATTATGCCAGGATTTTCCTATGGAGTTTAGGTTGTGGCTTTCATCTGGTGTGAATTGATTGCTACAGGACAGGGGCTTTTATCTCAAATCCAGATTACAAAATATATGTCCAGCTGGGAAATGGGGGCAGTGCCTAGACAGGGGTGAGGAGTATGAAACATAGAAGGGGGGACTGCTATTCTTGGTTTATCACCTCAATTGGAATGTGAATTCAGCAGGTTTTATTACCAGCGGTACCAAAAAAAAAAAAGTTTTCACTGACAACAAAAGTCTTAAAACTGTAACTCACGGAGGATTAGCAAAACTATTAATTCAAGCCGAGTGGTACCTCATAAAAATGAATTTGTTCTGACTTGATCGAGTGGTGTTGGAAGGGCCAAGACTCAGGAGTCCAAACTTGATTATTTTCATACAGAATAGGTCCAGATGCCATATATTCCAAGAAAAGTACAAATGTGAGACAAAAATGAGCGTGTGCTCCTCTAGCCCTTTGAAGTTAAAGAAATTACTAACCATGTCCACTGTCCCAGGAGCCTAGAGGGATGGTCAAACAAAACACCCACAATTGAGTGCATTTGTCAGAGCTACAAGCAAGTTTGCATGTTTTATGCCAAAATTTCAAATGCAACATCTCCCATCCTGAACTTCCATGGAAACTCCCTCTCATCAATCTTGGTCCTTCTTTTACTCATACCCTTAAGTTGAAAAAACCTTTATTTTAGAGGGCAAAGGGCATAACATTTTTCTCACTCTTTTCATATTTCCCTGGGTGACTAAGTTCTCATTCAACATGGAGAGAATGTTTATTCCAGAACTGCCTGTGGTGTGGAATGACTCCAGAATATTCCACCTATGTCTGTGTAAAGGGTTATGCAGTGACCAGCTGGCGAGGGTTGGAAAACAATGAGAGGCATGCCACTCAGCCCACAGAGGGTTTGTGAGTAGCTAGGGCTGAGTCCTTCAGTTTCTACTTCTCACCTGAGGTTATCATCAGTCTGGCCGCTGTGCTTGGAGAAGCCTGCAGCCACTGAGAGTGCTCACAAAGAACAATACCTATTTGCTGTTTTTATGACTTTGGTATGAAGTCTAACCAAATCATTTACCTAATGCAGGCCACCTGTTGGCAGCTCTTGCCTGGGCGTGTACCTATTCAGCTGCATGGTACTTAACTTCATCCAAAGATGGGGGTTTGCCATGTTATGTTATGAAGGAGCAGATATGGTTCTGAGCCTCTCAAACAAAACAAAAGTGAACTAATTGATGACTAATGCTTTCCACTTGTTTCCTGAGGCACACTCTTTGTTTCTCCACACTCTTGCCCTTATAACTTATACTCAATCAATTTATTCATTTTGTTTATGCTATTCTTCTTGCTTTCTTAACTGCCCCCTCCCTTAGTTTCTGTTATATATTAATCTAAATCCAACTTCTCTTCCAAGCTTATCATGCCTCTCTACTTAGTTCGTGGTGATTTGTTTGTGTGTTGATTTAGTTTTGCTGAATTTTTTTAAATCTTAATTTTAACGTAAACTTTTTAGGCTTTTTCTTTTGGCTTCTGGATTGGATTTTGTTTAGAGAGGCCTGTCCAATAATGAAATTAACTTTTTATTTTCTTTTGCAAATGGAATGTATTTTGATATAAGGGATGAGGTAGTAATCTAGTTTTGTTTGAGTTTTTGCTTCTGTAAATGGCTGCCTGATTATCCCAGCATCATTTATTGCACTTTTCTCTACTGACTCAAGTACCATCCTTATCTGGTGCTGATTTCCCAGGTGGATTTGGGTATGTCTCTAGATTCTCTTTGCTAGTACATAGATCTTTCTATCTCTACCAGTGCCAATAATTTTCATCATTCTGGCTTAATTTCATTCTTTTATGTCTTTATCCAACATAATTATTGAGCACCTACTGTGTAACAGGCATTCTTCTGTGTGTTGGGAATACACCAGTGACCATTTTAATCCCTAGCAGTACTTTTCATCTTTCATTACTTTTGTGGATCAGAATTCTTCTTGTGGATCACTTTCTTTGCTTGTTTATTGTCATACAAATTTTAGAATCAGTTTACCATGTTAAAGAAAGTCCTCCTGGGATGTTTATTGGGATTGCTTTGAATTTCTACCTTAATTTAGGGAGAATTGGTATCATTTAAATATTACATATTCCTGTCCAGAAAATAATTATTTTTCTATTGATTCAAGACTTCTATGTTCCTGCATAGAATTTAAAGCTTTGTTTAGATAGGTCCTGCATATTTTTTGTTAAGTTTTTTTCCAGGTATTTATCTCTTTTGTTTTTATCGTAGATGGTATATTTTCCCCATTATATTTTGTCATTTATTTTTGTTCTGCAAAACTACTGATTGTTGTGAATTATTTAACCAATCACTATGCTGATTTCTCTTATTGTAAAAGTTTTTATCAATCCTAATATTTTCTAGGTTTACATATCTATCTCTTATTTGCAAAAAAATTATAATTTTACCTCTTCTGTTATGATTTTATTTTCTTTCTCTTGCCTAATTATATGAGATTGTGATTCCAGTAGTGATGTTGATAATGGTTATCTTTATTCAGTTTTGGATTATAATGGGAACATTTTTAGTACCCCATCATAATGGTGGGTCTTGATTTGAGCTGCAAAACTGTTTTTCACCCAAGAAACTAATCCATTAATTTTTATTTTAAATTTTATTACCATGAAGTTGATTTTATTATTCTCTTTTGACTATGAATACAGTGGATTATATTCATAGATTTTTTTTCTGAGTAAAACATTTTTTCCCCCTTCCACTGTATTTTAGGTTAAATCATAAGCAAGTGAATTGTGTGGGTGATTGCCACTAATTCTATTTGGGGTTTTTAAAAAACTGAGTCTGGGATATTGGCCAAAGAGTCAAATATCTCTCCCTCTTCTTACTTCCTTTGTTTAAATAAGAAATATGTATGTCGTGTGTATAGATAGATAGATAGATCTAATAGATATAGATATGTAGATATACATATAGATATATTCTTAAAGTAGCAATAAAATAAAAAATTAAAAGTCACAGTTAAAGATGTGCTATAAGCTTGCTAGTTTAAAATATCCTATTAGAAAGAATTCCACAGGACATCTGGCTCAGATTTGCCTCCTCTATAACTAAAACCCAACAGTTGAGCACAAGTGTTTCAAATGTTGTGTTTGCCCTCCTTGAGCTTACATCAAAAGTAAACTTGGTTTGAATGATTATTCAATAAGTATTAAACAGATCAGCTGACTCTGGCCTTAAACCAAGTCACTACAGGTATCACTTACTAAGAATTATTATCTAGTTTCTAAAACCTTGAAAATCTCTTGGAGCTTTACTGAGGTCTAGAAGGCAGTAGCTGAGAGCATCTATATAGGACATCATACAGCAAACTCCCAACGGTATTCTTTGGTCATGTCTTTCTATCTCCCAAGTTTCACTCATGGTGGTTATTAAGAATCAGTCCTTCTCTCCAAATTCCCTTCTCTACAGTGTCTTCCGAGCAGTACTATTTTCCACTAAGTTCCTCCTTGCTAGTCTGACCCAGCATTCCCTTCATTCTACCTTAAGAAAAGCCTGTTTCAGGAAAGGTGAAACTTCCCACCACCCTCGGAAAAGACTGAGCTTCTCAAGAGGGATAGTTCCTGCCATAATTCTAGCTAACAAAGCCTTTCATCACTTTAAAATTATACTGCTGCTATCACAGCCACACTTCTACCTCTTAGGTGGGAGTTATCAAAGAGAAAGAAATAGTGTGAACCATCAGAGGAAGGAGGAATTTCAGATAAGCAGCTACCCATGCTCCTTCCTTCCTGGGAGCACTAAAAAGTTTTCAGAGGTGACATTTTGAGGAATTATTTAGGCTACACACTGGGGCAAAGATTTATCTTTAAAATATAGCATTCTACTTTGATCTTTTTTTCTTTTTTCTTTCTTTCCTTTTTTAAAAAAATATTTATTTATTTATTTATTTTGGCTGTGTCAGGTCTTAGTTGCAGCATGCAGGATCTTCTAGTTGTGGCATGTGGGCTTCATAGTTGTGGCATGCAGACTTCTTAGTTGCTGCATGCGAACTCTTAATTGTGGCATGCATGTGGAATCTAGTTCCCCAACCAGGGATCAAACCCCGGCCCCCAGCATTGGAGCATGGAGCCTTACCCACTGGATCACCAGGGAAGTCCTCATCATTTTTTTTTCAATTCATTGATGAATCTCTTGCAAATCAATGCCACTTTTATGCAAATCAGTATATAGTTGTCCTAAGTTTGATGCAGAGCCTATTTGGAAATTTCTAGTGGAGTTCTCTGAATTTTAAATAAAACATGTAGTTTTTGAGATCATTTGAACCCTTGGGCACTTAATTAACTGACTGATTTTCCTATCCGGGATTCATAATTGAAGATAAAAGAAGTTACAGAGAGAGCCAGCTTGGGTTTTTTTGGATCCTGTCATATCCAAGCAAGACCAGAAAAAAAAAAAAGAGTATTTCTCTCCCAACTCTTCTTCAGATGAAATATTTTTCTACTGCAGAGCAGAAAGGATAACTAAGATGGAAAAAAATATGGCTTAATGAGGAGTTGGGGTGGAGGAGGTAAATTTAGTTGAATAGTGGAGCTTAGCTCTTCCTTGCTCACTTTAGAGAAGCAATTTCCTTTCTTACTAGAGTTTGGTTACTAAGGAACAAGACTTCCTAAGGAAGTAGGTCACCCACCCCTTTCCCATGAGAGTGACTTCATTATAGGAAAGGCCTTCCATTATGTCATACTGGTGTCATCAGTCAAAGGAATGACAAGAAGTGGTTTATTACTGCAAAACAAAAACTGAGGTATTAAGAAATGAAGCAGGGGACCTCTGAGTGCAAACTTGTCTGTTCTCCCAGACATTTTGTTTATTTCCCACATGGGGAGCATCTATTTCTGTAGCTCCATCAAGGATGTGAGAATCAGGTTTTATTCTAAATATTGCTGTTCTAACATTAGCCAGTTAAAAAACAGAATCATAGGAATTGAAAGGACTTCCAGGGCTTTTTTTCCAGACATTCCCCTATTTCACAGTGGCCTTCCTAAACCCTTCCGCAAGTGTATCCTGTTTGCACAGACCCTGAGGAAGAAACATCCCACGGTCTGTTTCAGAGTCCAACATGATCAATGTTGGAAACTACTTCCAAGCCAATCCAAGTGTATTCAGTCCAAGTCTGCATTTTTTCTACTTCAATGTGAGAGCTAATAAAAATAATCTTAAATCATAAAATCTTAGCAGAAAAAGAGGCCTTCAAATGTCATCTAAGTTAGTGATTCCCAACCAGAATTATACTCCAGGATGTTAAAATAATGAATGTCTATCATTGACCCTAAGCATGTAGGAGAAGAAAGTTTTTGTGGGAGAGGGCAAGAAATGATAAAAATTCACCAAGTGGTCAGAGAATAGAATTCTTTAGACCAGTGGTTCACCTATGCCAGATTGAGTTCTGGTGCCTGGAGAGCTTCACATCAGATCATTTAGGCACCTTGTGAAGAATCCAGATTTCTAGGTTCCCCTCTCCTACCCTAGATCCTAATTCAGGAGGTCTGTATTGCTAAAGTGCTCCCCTGATTTCAGAATCTGTACTAAACCAACCCCCCCTACCCTAGCCAGTGTAGGAAGCCTGCCTGCATATCTGGCCCAGCTCTGCTTCAATGCCTCTAGTGATAGAGAGGCTGTGGGGAAGGGGGCGGGGAGGGGGCTGTCCATTACCTAATGAAGCAAACAATTTCTTGTCCAAGCAATTTTAATTATTACAAAATTTTCCATGTACTCAGTTGAAATCGACCACTGCTTGACTCTTATTCATTGGTTTCAGTTCTACGATATAGAACACAGCAAGGAAATGTCAGTCTCTAACAGATTAACTCTTCAAATGTTTGTTGATCAGATGTCGTATTTCCCCTCTCTCTCGTTTTTTTTTTTTTAAACAAACAATAAAACAAATCATGATTCTCTGAAATCCAGGAAAAGGTCCTGGAGCACTCAACCAGGAACTTTCAGCCCCACACCTTGATCCATACCCCAATTAATTAGCCAACTCATAGTTCATTTTGAATTAAAACTTCCTTGCTCAGAATGCCTTTGTAAAAGTCAGCCCTGTCCCACTCTTACTGTGTAATAAAGATCTTCTAGGAAGTCTCAGATTTATTTCAGGTTATCTTTGAAAACCTTTGCATCACCCCACCTTCCTCTAGATCTTTCACCTCACTGCTTTGGGTCTGAGTAGATATTAGAGCCTCAAGAGGTCTCTTGTTCCTGCAGAACCCAGGAGGACCTGAGCTGAGTTACAAGTCCAGCAGTTGTAGATTTTACCCAGGAATGAAGTGCACATTCCTGTTTTCTATCAATTTTCTTCCTTCTCCCATCTCCTTTGCCTATGTCTTACTTCTTTCACATCTCAGCATGGATATTACCTCCTTGAAGACACTGACTCCCCATACTGGGTGAGGTCGCCCACCCCATCATGTATTCCCATAGTATCTGTGTTAATCATAACAGCTACCGTGTAGCATGGAAATTACCCGAGTAGTTGTCTGCTGGCTTGTTATTATGTTATAAATTAGCTCCTTGAGGACATGAACTGTGTCTTATTTACTGTGGACCCTAGTTAGATACCTGGTAACAGCTCAGTCAATGATTGCTAAATAAATAACTAAATGGATGGATAGATAGATGAATGTATTGAGCTAAAGAGAAGCTTGAAGAATTCTGGATGAACAGAATTTGCCTTCCCCTTTCACTTTTTGGATGGTTTCTTAGCTTTTTCTCAAAATGGTCACTTGAGAAGTCTCCAGTCTTGTTGTGAGGTGGTGTTAATTGCCTGTATGTATGTATGTATGTATGTATGTATGTATGTATGTATGTATGTATGTATTTCCTCCAGGCCTGGAGACTCCCAGGGAATACTGCCAGTAAAGTTCCCAAGCTGATCTGGTGAAGAAGCATCAATGATGTATTTAGTTTCTCGCCCTTGAGACTGAAAGTTGTCCTATTTTCCAGTTGGTAGGTAGGTTGGGAAATTTTTAAAGCTTATCCAAACCTCATCTTGGCATTCCTAACCTTAATGAAATGTTACAAAGGCTCCTGTCTCCTGGAAAAGCTAGTTTGCTGGAAGTAGCATGACACTCCTGTGATGGAGATTGATATGCAACATTTCTTCCACTCCTGTGTTGCCTAAGAACTCCCAAACTGCATTAAAAAATCTGGTATTTTCTCGCTGGCAAGTGTTCCCCCATCAGCCATGCTCTTCCCAAGGAATTGCATTCTTCTTTCATGAGTAAAACATTATTTTATTCTGCCAGTGAGTCATTGGGACCCAGTGCAATTCAGAGGAGAAATACAGAACTGAAGTTGAGCATGTGGTTCTAAATACTTGGATTTACATTTTATGTTACGACTAAATGAGCTCAAGGCATCTTCCAGCAGAAAGCACTTCCACATTCTATTATGGGCAGCTTTCCATCATCTCCACCCAGAAAAATGAAATAGATCTTGGGTCTTTCCTATTTATTCATATTTTTCATACCTGGTATCTCTCTTCCAAAGTAACTTCCATATAACATTTTCTCCTATTTAAATGACAGTGCATGGTAAGTTACAGTTTAAAGTTAATTCAAGAGAAGGACCACATACAAGCTAAAAAATGACATATATAGAGAGATTATGATTGGGGATCAGTCCCATTACTTCACAGCCTCACCTCAATCAGTCTCTTTAGTTAATTCAGAAAATAATTAAACCTTAACCTACATCTTCAGTTTTACTTCCTAGTTCTTCTTTTGGGGTGAGACAACATGGTAAACTCAAAAGAATATAGGAAAATCAAATGCTATAAAGTATTCTGTTATATGATCTTGTTGCACCCTGTTCTTTGACTTTACACTCATAGGAACAAATAATTGGCTATTGTATTTTTTTGGTTTATTTACTTAAATTTTAAATTAATTTTTATTGGAGCATATAGTTGATTTACAATATTGTGTTAGTGTCTGCTGTGCAGCAAAGTGAATCAGTTATACATATACATATATCCACTCTTGTTTAGATTCTATTCCCATATAGGTCATTAAGAGTATTGACTTCCCCGTGCTCTACAGTAGGTTCTTATTAGTTGTCTACTGTATATATAGTAGTGTGTATATGTCAATCCCAATCTCCCAATTTATTCCTTCCCACCCTTCTCCCTTGGTAACCATAAGTTTGTTTTCTATGTCTGTGATTCTATTTCTGTTTTGTAAATAGGTTCATTTGTACCATTTTTGAAATTCCACATATAAGTGATATCATATGATATTTGTCTTTGTCTGACTTCACTCAGTATGACAATCTCTAGGTCTATCCGTGTTGCTGCAAATGGGATTATTTCATTCTTTTGATGGCTGAGTAGTATTCCATTGTGTATGTACCACATCTTTTTTATCCATTCCTCCATTAATGGACATTTAGGTTGCTTCCATGTCCTGGCTATTGTAAACAGTGCTGCAAAGAACATTGGGGTACATGTATCTTTGTGAATTATGGTTTTCTTTGGATATATGCCCAGGAGTGGGATTGCTGGATCATATAGTAGCTCTATTTTTAGTTTTTTAAGAAACCTCCCTACCGTCTCCACAGTGGATGTACCAATTTACATTCCCACCATCAGTGTAGGAGTGTTCCCTTTTCTCCACACCCTCTCCAGCATTTATTGTTTGTAGGTTTATTTACTTTAAGTGCCTGTCTTCCACTAAACTGTAAAGTCCAGGAGAACAGAGGCCATGTCTGTTTACCCAGAATCTAGAACAGTGCCCCATACATTGTAGGCACCCATGAGTAATTGGTAAATGAATAGAACTAATTATTGGTTATCATCTACTTGATTGAAAGCAAACCCAAAGAGTTCCTTTTAAATGTCTACGGTTGTCCCATGGCAGGATTAAAGGGAAGCCCACAGAGCTCTGCACCCTTCTGTTGAGACCCCCCCACCCCAACGCCGACCACCAAGTCTCCCAAGCTCTGTGCTCAATACTCCTCTTCACCTCACCACTACACATGGCCTGAGGACTAAATGCAGGAAAGCACTGTGGTCAGAACTGAGCGTCCGTCTTCACCAAAGAGTCTTTAGGGCTTGCCCGAGTGTTATCCCACCTCTCCTCTCCTCAGACTGCTCCATATTCCTTACTTGGACTCCATCTCCAGTCCCCTCAGTCAGATCCCCCAAATCCTTCTTCTGGTCTGTGTTCTTATAGTCATGCCTCAGCAAAGTCTCCTATATACGCAACCTCTTTTTCCGTTACTCTCTTCATTAGTTTTTCCTAACTGAAATCTAGGTCTCCTTTAAAGACACCACTTCTTCCACATCCCTTCAAAGTGAAGGCAATTTTTTTTTTCTTACAATCCTTGTACCACAGTACTGGAGGTAAGTATTTGATTCTTAGTACTTCTTCCAAATATTGTTAACCATCCCCTTTAAACAATTCTCTGAAAACACCTACCATTAGATTCTATGCACATCCCTCACCTGTCTCCTAAGCTCTAGGTCTCCCACTTTTTTCAGTAAAAATTTTACCCTCTGTTTTCCCCCACCCACTACACTTGTCAGAATTTTTGATGCCTCATTATCCACGGAGATAATCCATTCTCTACTTGGTCTCTCAGTACCTTGATCTCATTTCCAGTGCTCTTAGCCTCCATCTGACCTCACCTCAGTCATTTACTTCTATCAGAAATAAGACAACAGGCCCAAATGGAGTCACTTATGATGAACCCCACACCCCCAAACTGAGACTTAACATATTTGCAGTTTTGACTCTTCCAGAAATGGAATCTTAAACCAGTCAATTAGGAATCACCTGATCAGCACTAGTGAGCACTAGTGCCTGACAGACCCCTGCCATCTCATAAAGGAAAGTGACCATCCCACAACCAATCCACTTTTTGCTAGTATAACTTCCTTGTTCCTGCTCCCTTCTGACTACAAAAGTCTTTCATTTTATCCAGCTCCTTGGAGCTCCTTTCTGTTAGATTAGATGCTTCCTGACTCATGAGTCATTGAACAAAGCCAATAAGATCTTTAAAATCTACCCAGTTGAATTTTGTTTTTTAACATTCCTATACTTATATACCCTAGACCATATAATTTACAAGGACTGAACCTCACTCAAAACTCTCTGATCACCACTCTTAATGTCTCCACTTCAATTCCTGTAGTAACCCTCCTCCACTCCCCAAGGATCCTTCTCCCATTCACCCTGTTCTCTTTTCACTGCCTATTATCTCCTCCACAGCCTGTCTTCCCTCCTTACCCAAATTAGTTCACTGGTTTATTCTCATTCCTCCCTTAGATATAGTTCCAATTCCCTTGCCCTTTTAGTTGTTCATCATATTCACCTGGTTAGATCCAATTCTTCACCCATTTTTGTTTGCACCTGAGCAGCTGAATATGGCTGGAAAAAATATACAACTAGGCAGACTGATAACATTTGAAATTCGTGGGTATTAACCTCAAATGACATCATCATACTGCACTTACCAGCAAGTCCTTCTCCTGCTTTCTAGGATCTTTAGTTTTTTTGTTTTTTTTGTTTTTGTTTTTTTAATTTGTTTTATTTATTTATTTTTGGCTGCGTTAGATCTTTGTTGTGGTGCGTGGGCTTCTCATTGCGGTGGCTTCTCTTGCTGTAGAGCACAGGCTGCAGGCACGCGGGCTTCAGTAGTTGTGGCTCATGGGCTCTAGAGAGCAGGCTTGGTAGTTGTGGTGCACGGGCCCAGCCGCTCCGCAGCATGTAGGATCTTCCGGGACCAGGGATTGAACCCATGTCCCCTGCATTGGCAGGTGGACTCCCAACCACTGCGCCACCAGGGAAGCCCTAGGATCTTTATTTTTCACCTTTTCCTCTCTCTTCAAATCTCCAACAACTCTGCTCTTCCTCCCTCTCAGCTGATTACTCTGCTTGATATTTCACTGCAGAAATAAGAGCGATCAGCAAAGAAGCTCCTCATCTTTTCCCCACCAAATCTCTAACCTCCCTGCACCTTTTGTACCCATAGATTCTGCCTCCCTTCCTATTGAAATGAATGTATTTTCTGTCCCCCTATGTGAGGTCAACTCTTCCACCTGTGTCCTGGATCCTTTTTTTTCATTCACACTATGTCAGACTGATTGATGCTTTGCTATCTTAAGAGGGAACAATCTTCATCATGAGACCAAGACATCAAAACCTCAAGATTTTAGCAAAGAAGAATTCTAGGAGGAAATCCTCAGTGGAGGTGGGGGTAACAATTTAAGCAAAGCTTACTCTGATAGCCCAAGTTTCATCTTCCCCTTGAGATTTTGTTGTGTTTATTTTTGCAGCCACTACCTTATCCTGTACTCAAAGGTAAACTGTTCCCCTAAGACTTTGATTCATGTACTGCCACAACCAAAATTAAATTTTGGTCTTTGGCATAACTGAGGCAGTCTGGATTTTCCCAAAGGCATTTTACTAGAAACTAAAGAAAAATACCTTAATATGTTGTGGCCCAACTTAGGTATAGAAAAGATGCATTCGTTTATTTGTTTATTCATTATGTCTTAGCTATCTATTAAGCATCTCCTATTATACTTGGTTTTGAGGATAAAATCAGAGGTTTTAGCGCATGGTAAGTGTTTGCAGATGGCTCGGAATCTAGGAGAGAAGACAATAAAAGAGAAACAAATAATTGCATAGAAAGTAACAGTATATAAATTAGGTAGAGTGGTGGGACAGACATGGGGGTGATTTTCTCTACTTCAAGAAGGTGGGAAGGTGCATGGAGGGGAGGGTACTTGAGTTTAGAGAATGTAAACAGGTCAGTGTAGATGGAGTATTGATGTGAGAGAGGAGAGAGGTGAGGAAGAAACTAGGAAGGCAGACAGGTACCCAGTCTTGGAGGATGTTAAATATTATACTAAAGAGTACTTTATCGTACATGTGCAGTAAGGAGATGTTGACTTTTTTAAGCGTTAAAGTTTACATGTTAGACAGTTTTCTTTGGCAGGGAGACTATTTAGGAAGTCCAAGAGAAAGAGAGAAGGTGAGGAGCTAAACTTAAAATGTTTAGGAGGATGAATCATTAGGTCTTAATGACCAATTGGAAGGAAGAAGGGAACGGAGTCAAGGATGACTTACCTGTTTCTAATTTGGATGTCTAGATGGATGAGGGAAGAAAACAGTAGTGAAAGGAATAAATAACTTCCAGTAGCAAGTGTTTTGACTATATCCTTTTTGAGATTAACATTAGAAGTTAATTTTTGCCTGCAAAATAATCTTTTGTGACCTTTTCTCTAAGCTGGATTAATGAATGATATCACCTAAAATCCGTTGTGTGTGTTATGTTATCATGATTTTTAAAAACTAAACAAAACTATTTGCAAGATGATAAATCCATCCCCATGACACCCCAGCATTTAGTGAAGATATCTGAAGACTCTTTCTAGAGCTTACATCCTGACAAATATGCTTTGGAAAATTCTATTCAAATTCTTTCCTATCAATGTTAGCTGAACAATATTGACTTTAACTCATTACTCCAGTAAAGACACCATAGCCCGGTTTATGCAAACATGGTAAAATAAAACATACCAAAAAGAGTCAGTCTTTCTGAATTATCAATTAGACAGTTCTGTGATCTCAGGGTGATTGTTTCCAATGGAGAAAATCAGACCATCCAAAAGATCTTAGCTGTGTCTACCATGATTGTATAGATTGGGCCATATAATTGGTCCTGTGACTACTGATCTTGAATCACATAACTTGAATCTGAGAGATAAGCATATGTTATTTTTCTATCCGTTTATGCCATTACCCTTTTTTAAGGAGACAGGAGGTAATATAAAAATGATAAACTCCCTAGGAATTGGTTAGAAGTATGAATAAAAATGAGAAAATGTAGCAGTTATGAAGTTCTTTGAGATTTAGAGATGGTGAAACTAGGATCATAATGTTAATAATAGTGCTTACTCTATTCCAGGCAGTATTCAACACTATGCCTCTATGATCTTATTTAATCCTCACTATGATCCCATGGGTTAAGCATTGTAACATCAGCTTTACACACAAAGCTGCTGGCTTTAGAGAGGTTAAGTCACTCATTCAAAGAAGCAGAGTCAATAAACAGCAGAACTGGGATTTAGCTAAATGGCCAGTGGAAACCCCAAGAGTTTAAGAAGCATGGACTTGAACCTAGGTCTTTGTTCCACATTTCCAGTGATGAGTTGTATCTGAGGCTAATCTTAGGGCAATGAAGTTAGGCTCCAGTAAGCACGGCAGAGACAAAGAATGGAGAAGGTGTTTGTTATTATCATCCTTTATGAGGTACACACACACAAATAACATGATGGAGTTTCTTCTAGGAAATCTGACAACCCTAAATTCTGGCCACCTGTCAGGCCTCAGCATGGCAGATGCCGGTCCTAATACACAAAAAGACAGGATGCTTAAGTGTGGTGGTCATCAAAGACTTTGTTTACATAATCTGTAAAAGACTTTTGTAAAATGATCTAAAGCTATGTAGTTACCGCTCATGTTAAGTTACCAGATAAAATTTTTCATTTAAGTTTAAATAATTGCAAAATATGAAATTTCCATGTGTTGTAAATATTACTGCCAATTAAACTGTTAAATCATTCTTTTAAATATATCCAGTGGTATCTAAATATCATAATGGTTTGATACTGTCACCCACATTGGAATAGATAAACATGTTCTATAATATTTGAAAGTTTTGTCATTATCTTTGAATTAGTATTTCCATTCCCACGGAGTTTTGTCCTAATGTAATCTATTTTAGCCTTGCAAGTCTTTCATTGATTACCCTATCATTTTCTTTGTAGCAAATACATGATTATAAACTGAAATTTCCTGGGTTGCATTACCATACAATTTATTAGTACAGAATGGTTGAAACATGAATATGTAACGTGGAATGTAATGTAATTGGATAAAATTTTGAACATTTTTACTTTAAAAAAAAGTAAGTAGGAGTTTTATATTCCAATTGTTTCAGACATTCCATTCATGGATGAGTTTCTCATTACTAGAATGAGACAAAGTTCACCAATTTTACTCTTATTTTTCATGATTATGTAGAAATGTCACCAATTAATAATCCTCCTTTTGTGTTAAATGCCAACACTTACATCAGGACATTGAATAATAAAGAATTTATTCAGTGGTCTATCAACTGACAGATCAATTAAGCCCGCCTCCAGTTTTTTTTAAAATCAAAGAGCTGAAAACCATCCAACTTGCAACAAATCTCCTATAAGTAGAGTCATTTGCTTTCTCAACACCAACATCAATATTTTTAAATGTCCGCTTGTTTGTCACCCAGTGGTTTTTTACACTCTGGATCAATGAACCAAAGCAACTTTAGGATAGATAAGAGGTGGTTCTTTCTTTTGTGAAGTGAACAAAAAGTTATTGTGAAGAGCCAGATGGGAAAGAAAAACCTATGCTTTATCATAGGCATTTTATGGACTCTGAGGATAACCTAGTGCCTTGAAACCATCTACATCTGCATATCCCTCAGAAAGTCTTCAGATACAATCAGGATATATACAACATTTTGAACACTACTTCTTTAGTGCCTGTGCTTGTATACATGGAAATCATAGTATTTGGGGTCATCTGGGGTGTCTTTATTCCTAAGTGATAGCTAAGTGCCTAATGAATGTGGTTTGAAGGGCACCAGAATGTTTTTCTGGATTCTAAATTTCTCTCAAAGCAGTGGTTACCATTACTCATCTGAATAAAGACTCCTCAATTGTGTAATTGGTACTGACCGGGAGGAGTAATATCTACTGTTTACTGAGTATGTATCATGTGCCAGATACTTGAAAATTTTTGCATAAATTTAATACTACTAGCAACCCTATGAAGTAGATGCTATTACTCCTACTTTACAGATGAGAAAAATTAAGGCACAGAAAGATTAAATAACTTGCCCCTGGTTTCACCAGTAGTTGGTAGAGCTGGCCTTCAAACCCAGGCAGTTTACCTCCAAAAGCTACTAAGTTTAACCATTAGGCTAACAAGCTCTCAATATTATTCCTATCTTTACACACTAGATTTCTTGGATTAATTTTCCAGACATATTTTGGGACCTTGAGAATAAGGGGCAGAGGACAGATATGGGTTTGGGGGTTTTGTTTGTTTGCTGTGGGGGAACTATAGGTAATGCTATAGAATGCAAGTCGGAGTGGGGTCTTATAGCAAGGGCCGTGGACAACTGAAAGCATGACTGAAGATGTTGAGTCTTGGAAATGGAAGACAGGTTCAGAAACAAGGAAAGCGGACTTCAGAGAGAAAAATGAGATAATGACTTTATCATAATGGTTCTCTGCCTGGACCCACCAGGAATTTGGTGGGCCAAGCAGAGAATAATTCCATTTGGTCAGTGATAGATGTTGAGTATCTTGTGCATCTAGGTGTATATGGAAAACCTATAGGAAGGCCTATAATGCCAGTTACTTCATTCACTGGACACATGCTTATTGATTGAAGTCTCTGTGCACAGATAGTAGCATACTAAAGATGTGCAAAAATGATCAGGATTATAAATGCCTTAGATCATAAAGTGTGACTGTCACAGTAAGTTCCCAAGTCAGGAATGTTTCAGTCTTAGTTTCACACTATTTTCCATTCTACTTGCCAGTAGCGAGTTTAAAACAAGGCAGGAAGGACCTAGGTAGATTAGATCAGCTAGTACCTTGGGATGAATATTGAAAAACACAAACCTTCGTGTATGCCTTGGAGGTCAGAAAGTCAGTACTTATGAGAACAAGAGAAGAAAGGAATTCCCAAGGTCTTGGCAGAAAATACGTTCGGCCATCTGGAACCACAGTTCTGCTGTTTGCAGCATTGCGTTTAACCCTGTATTTAAGTGTGGCTATTGTTTAGATGGAAAAAAAGATAAGCAGAATAATTAGCACCCAAACCATGGAGACGTGTGAGTTGGCATTTGAGATTGTACCTAGGAAGAAACAAGGAGTTTGAGATACTGCTCTCAGGTTCCCTGCTGTTTGTTCCTGGAAACCTCCTTCTGAGGGCCAGAATGTTATAAGAAGGTTTGCTGATAAATAGCCATCAAACAAAGTCAAAGAGCCAGAATTGAGGATTAAATGTTAAACCCACCTGGAAAGTGCATCAAGTAAGAAGGAATTCTTGCCTTTATTGGTAACTATACTGAAATCATTAAAAGTCTAGAAAACCCTAAGTTAACCTAATTCTGCCCTTGCCATTGTATACCCTTCTGTAAAATTTGACAGAGGATTTAAGACATCACTAAAGTGAGAGAATCTTAACCCACATGTTGTAAATATGAGTCAACTGTGACAAAGCTGTCAAAACACTAACTATCTTAGTGTGGGCACGGGACCAAAGTAAGGGGAATGTCAGTGTCCTATACCATGAAACAGTCAAGCCACTTGTTTACTGTTAGGTTTACTTCTGGAGTTTACATTTTAAGAGGGATATTGATCAATTGGAGCATGCACAAAGGAAAATAACCAGAGTGATCAGGGACTTGGAACCAATTCATAAAAGAAACAACTAATGACTAACGAGAAAACTTGGCCTCAAAAGAGGAAAAGGAAGAACTGATTGATTCCATGTTTGAAGGAGTGTCATGTAGGAAAGGGAAGAGATTCACTTATGTTGGTCTAGAGGGCAGGTGGATAGGGAAGTTTTAGAGAGGCAGATTTAAGGACATAATTGGAAAGAATTATCTAATAATTCAAACTTTTCAATCATGGATCGGGTTGTCTTGTGAAGTAATGGGCTGGAAGTGATCAAGGAAAAGCTGTCATGGATATTACAGGGGGCGGGGCTTCTGCACTGGGTACAGGTTTGGGCTGGGTGACTTACATAGTGCTAGCTCTTGAATTCTGAAACCTCTTCCCTCAAACCACTGAACTCTTGACACAGATTTTTAAAATGAAAATTGCACTTGGAAACTCACTTTCTTTGTCTCTTTTACTTTAAAAATAAGCCTACCGCATGAGCCAAGTAAATCCACTTGCTTATCGGGTTACATTTACTTATTAGAGAATATGAATATGGTTTGGAAAATAACCTTCTATGAGGGGTGGGGGAGGTGTGGTCTGAATTTGAATCGTCTCTCATAGTGCATTCCAGGTCCCAAAGACTTCACTGTGAGCAAAAGGAAGTGGTTGATATTTTTCCTCAAAAAGGAAAGACTTTTTCTGTTTGATGGTTGGAAAGCATTCCTGCCCTGAGGAAGGATAATAAACTTTTAATACCCCTTTGCACACCAATATTCTGAATTGAAAATATGTTTAGACTTCCCCTAACTAATTCAGATTTTATAACATGATACTAGCTAATGATTCAGGTTTACTTCACTAGAGTCTTATAAATGATTGGTTTTTTTTAAAAGAACTTTATATACTGTTATTCTTCAAAATATTCTGTATGGCATATGCATTCATTCACTTATATATTCAGAAAATATTTATTATCCTATTACATCTGGGAATACAGGAATGAACAAGACAGAAAATTCCCCTGTTTTCAGGGAACCTAGATTCTAAGTGAGGGGAGACAGAAAAAACAAACAAAAAACAAAAGTCCTTAACAAACAACATGCAGAAAAGTGAATGGGTAGATGGATAGACTGATAAATGTGCTTAGCTAGTTTTAAGTGCTATATAAAAGAGTGTAATAGTGGCTGTGTAAAGATAGCTAACTGAGAGTATTTGCTCATGTTTCCTGGAAAAGCTAATGTTTGATTTGAGACCTAAATAAACAAAAGCCATGTGAAAATATGGAGAGGACCTTTCTAGGCAAGAGAGCAGCAAGTGCAAAGGCCCTGTGGTGAAGAGACTGGCTTGTTTAGGAGCAGAAAGACCATGGTGACCAGAGGACAGTGCCTATGGAAGGGAAAATAGTGACGGAGGAATGAGGAAAGTACAGGGGGGCCAGGTTGTGAAGACTCTTGCAGGCTTTATAGAGAAATTTAGGTTTTATTTCAAGCGCATTTAAAGTCATTAGAGAGTTTTAAGGAAGGAAGTAACACAATGGGATTTTCTTCTTGAAAGAATATTTTGGCTTCTGTGTAGCAAGTGGATTGGAAGGAGGCAAGTAAGAACCAGGAGAAGGGGAACTATCATAATACTGTCCTCACGGAATAAATAAATATTTATTGGTAAATTGTCTGGGGGCTGAAGCCAAGCTCCTTGTTCTTTCCATGAACTGTGCTCTTTTTATTTGGCTCCCGGGTAATGAAATTACAAGCACTATGTGCACTCATATTTTGGAAGACTTGAGGGAGAGAGTTGCTGCCTTGTGAGAGGACTAACATTCAAAATAGGGACATGGTAACCCCAACAGGTAGCTGTTCAACTGAAAGAAAATCCATGGACACAGAGGCGACAGAAGAGGTTGGTGGGAAACAAAGCAGAAAGAGACTCAAGGGTTATGGTCCCTTAAGCCCCTCCTCCTAATGCTGCTTATGTTACTCTAGTTATTTAGCCTATTCTGTCATAACATCACTTACAGGTCCTCTGCACCTCTTCTAAAGGCTCTGTGCTGACTGGTTGGCTTTCAGCTTCACAGCAGAAGGCATAATCTACTGTCTCATGGATGCAAGAGCAGCGGTTCTCAAGCTTTAGCATGCATCTGCATCACCCGCAGGCTTGTTAAAACACAGACTGCTGGACTCCATCCCCAGAGTTTCTGGTTCAGCAGGTGGGGCCCAAGAACTGAAATTTCTGTATATTTCCAGGTGATACTGATGCCCCACATCTGGAAACCATGCTTTGAGAATCTCCGGCCTATAGACATAGAATGATAGGTGAGGAATGAGAGAGAAGATGATAGTGATTAAAGCAAACCCCTGTTTATGGCACTTGTGCAATAGATACATGTAAGATAAAACCAAGTTAACTTGAACTTCAAAGGTATCTTAAGTGGGAAAAATGTCAAAAGGAGGAATTACAGCTGCAAGAATGCAATACAGGGAAGAATGATTTTACCCTTTGCTTGAATATGGTGGCATGGCTGGGAGCTTGGGGTTCTAGGATAATGGCATGGAATCAAATTGCATGTGACTTTGAGTTCCAGATGGTAGGAGCATCTTTCTCTTTCCTCTGGCCCAGTAGTTCTCAACCTTGGCTATTCATTGGAACAGTTTTTGAAAATACTAATGCTTGGGTTCCGTGGCCAGAGATTCTGATTTAACGGGTTGAGGATGTAACCTGGGCATCAGAAGGTTTAAGTGCTTTCCAGGTCTTTGTGCTGCCAGTGCTCTAGCTTCTGCCTCGTCCTGTTTGCAATCACTCTCTTTACCCTGAGGCCAATTCTTCACTTCCCAATGTGGAGCATTGTAGGTTGAATGAAAGGGACAATGGTGGACTTCTTAGGGCTATCGTTAATAGTCATCACTGTCAGCCTAAGAACAGGAAAAAAACAGCCGGGAAGAGAAACTCAGGTGTAACTAGACAGCTGGATCAGAAGTGGCTCTCAGTTAGTGGCTCTAGAAAGTAAGATAATTTTAGATATTGGAGGAAGGGGTCGCTTTTTTAAAAAAACTTTGCACTCTCAGCTGTTTAAAGAAATCTTTTTTTACAAAAATGATAGCAGCTTAGAATTCTTTGAAAAGTAATTAATTATTTATTGGTCTTGATATAGGTCGTTTTAAAAAAAATTTCAGTTGCCTTCAGAGGCAATCCTGTTTTCAGATTGGTTCTTACCTTATTGGAATAGAGACAGCAGGCTTGGCTATGCATTTGGTTCTTATTTTCCGTTACATCACTTTTTCCAGGAAACCACTTGAACATGTATATTTTGTTAGCCTGTCCTTGTCAGATCTCAGGCAGCCTGAAAGATGGAGGGAAGGGGATGAAGGGGAATCATAAAGACCTGGAAGCCCTCATGGGCTCAGGCTGTGGTTAGGGTGCTTGCTGGAAATACACCAGGGAATGGAGAGTAAGTCATAGCCATGCTAAAACATGTTAGCCAGGTAACCGTCGGAAGGATTTCCTGTTTGCCTCTGTGGGACACAAATGAGAATTCTTCTCCTCTGATTTTACCCATTTGTGTTGCAAGTGACTCCGTAGATGGTGGGTCCTCTGACCCTCTGTCAGAAGGCTCTTGCTCTGTTCATCCAAATACAGAAGGAAAGATGGGTGTCATGGTCCTTGAGTGAGTCTGTCTTAATTGGTGAGTTTGACATAAGAAATTTTGCCGTTAAGTGGAGAGAATCGCCAGGCCTCCTGAGGGGAGAACCTGGAATGGGGAAGACTGCTTTGTGCCCTTCCCCTGGGTACTGGAATATCCAGATGGTTAGTAATGGGGGAGAGGAGAGCTCAGTTAGTTACGAAGTAGACAGAGTCAATGCCAAATTCAGAGGTCCAGGAATGGTTACTCTGGACGATCATCATCATAACTGAATGATCAAGGAAAGGATCCCCACCAAGTCGGCTCAATCTCTAGAAGTGGAGTTTGCAAACGTGGGTGTGCCCGAGTCTCCTGGGATGCCTCTTACCAAGGCAGATTCCCTCTTTCAGGGTGCACAGTCCTGAAATCTACATTTCTAAAAACAAAAACTCTCTCCACTAGTGATTTTAATACACTTGAAAAACATTGCCTTGGATAACATTCACTTCTGGACTTAGTCATTAAATGTGCTGAAAATCATAGTGTCTAGAATATGGAAACATAGAGCTAAATTTTACACTGGGAATGACTTGGATATATGAGAGAGGACAAAGGTGTGGGTGGGAAAGAAAAAAGAAAACAGGAGCACACTGAGATCAACAGAAGAATAATTTTAAGGTAGCTGGAGAATATGAGCCTTCTGAGACCCAGAGTACCATGCCATAAAGACGCAAATCACACATACGTCTCTGTCCAATGTGCCTCAGCAATACATCAGATGTATTGCTCTATCATGGAAAAACTAGATGATTTAGACTGCTCTTGACTTTTCAAATACCATAAAAATCAGTTTTAAAGTATACAATTAAATAGTGTCTAGTATATTCACAAAGTATGCAAGTATCAGCACTATAATTCCAAAATATTTTCATCACCCTCTAAATAAATTCCCATTCTCTTTCCTCTCCAATCCCAGGAAACCACTAATTTATTTTCTGTCTCTATGCATTTTCCTAGTGTGGAAATGTCATATAAATAGAATTGTACAATCTGTAGCCTTTTGTAACTGTCTTCTTTGGCTTAGCTTTATGTTTTCAAGGATCATACATATTGTAGAATGTATCAGTACCTCATTCCTTTTTATGGCTAAGTAATAGTCCACTGAAGGATATACCACATTTTATTTATCTATTCCTCAGTTGATGTATATTTGGATCGTTTCCATTTTTGGCTATTATGTGTAAGGCTGCTATGAATATTTGTGCACACGTTTTTTTGTAGATATATGTTTTCATTTCTCTTGGGCATAAGCTACAAGTGGAATTGCAAGGTCATATTGTTACTCTGAGTTTAAACTTTCAATGAACTAACAAATTCTTTTCCAAAGTGGCTGCACCCTTTTACATTCCACCAGCAATTTGTGAGAGTTCCAATTTCTTCACATCCATGCCAAAATTTGTTGTTATATGTCTTTTTTGATTATAGCCATCTTAGTAGATGTGAAGTGGCAGCAAAGTGTGCTTTAGATTTATATTTCATTAACGACAGATAATGTTGAACTTCTTGGCCATTTGCATATCTTTAGAGAAAAGTCTATTTAAATCCTTTGTTTGTTTTTTTTTACATCTTTATTGGAGTATAATTGCTTCACAGTGGTGTGTCAGTTCCTGCTGTATAACAAAGTGAATCAACTATACATATACATATATCCCCATATCCCCTCCCTCTTGTTACTCCCTTCCACCCTCCTTATCCCATCACTCTAGGTGGTTGCAAAGCACCAAGCTGATCTCCCTGTGTTATGCAGCTGCTTCCCACTAGCTATCTATTTTATATTTGGTAGTGTATATATGTCAATGCTACTCTCTCACTTCATCACAGATTACCCTTCCCCCTCCCCATGTCCTCAAGTCCATTCTCTATGTCTGTGTCTTTCTTCTTGTCCTGCTCCTAGGTTCTTCAGAACCCCTTTTTGTTTTTTTTAGATTCCATTTATATGTGTTAGCATATGGTATTTGTTTTTCTCTTTCTGACTTACTTCACTCTGTATGACAGTCTATAGGTCCATCCACCTCACTACAGACAACTCAATTTCATTTCTTTTTATGCTCAGTAATATTCCATTGTATATATGTGCCATATCGTCTTTATCCATTCATCCGATGATGGACACTTAGGTTGCTTCCATGTCCTGGCTATTGTAAATAGTGCTGCAATAAACATTGTGGTACATGATTCTTTTTGAATTATGGTTTTCTCAGGGTATATGCCCAGTCATGGGATTGCTGGCTCGTATGGTAGTTGTATTTTTAGTTTTTTAAGGAACCTCCATACTGTTCTCCATAGTGGCTGTATCAATTTACATTCCCACCAACAGCACAAGAGGGTTCCTTTTCTCCACACCCTCTCCAGCATTTATTGTTTGTAGATTTTTTGATGATGGCCATTCTGATCGGTGTGATGTGATATACCTCAATGTAGTTTTGACTTGCATTTCTCTAATGATTAATGATGTTGAACATTCTTTCATCTGTTTGTTGGCAATCTGTATATCTTCTTTGGAGAAATGTCTATTTAGGTCTTCTGCCCTGTTTTTTTTTTTTTAACATCTTTATTGGAGTATAATTGCTTTACAATGGTGTGTTAGTTTCTGCTTTATAACAAAGTGAATCAGTTATACATATACATATGTACCCATATCTCTTCCCTCCTGCATCTCCCTCCCTCCCACCCTCCGCATCCCACCCCTCCAGGTGGTCACAAAGCACCGAGCTGATCTCCCTGTGCTATGCGGTTGCTTCCCACTACAATCTATTTTACGTTTGGTAGTGTATATATGTCCATGCCACTCTCTAACTTTGTCCCAGCTTACCCTTCCCCATCCCCATATCCTCAAGTCCATTCTCTAGTAGGTCTGTGTCTTTATTCCCGTCTTGCCACTAGGTTCTTCATGACCTTTTTTTTTTTTTTCCTTAGATTCCATATATGTGTGTTAGCATACTGCACTTGTTTTTCTCTTTCTGACTTACTTCACTCTGTATGACAGACTCTAACTCCATCCACCTCATTACAAATAACTCAATTTTGTTTCTTTTTATGCTAAGTAATATTCCATTGTATATATGTGCCACATCTTCTTTATCCATTCATCCGATGATGGACACTTAGGTTGCTTCCATGTCCTGGCTATTGTAAATAGAGCTGCAATGAACATTGTGGTACATGACTCTTTTTGAATTATGGTTTTCTCAGGGTATATGCCCAGCTGTGGGATTGCTGAGTCGTATGGTAGTTCTATTTTTAGTTTTTTAAGGAACCTCCATACTGTTCTCCATAGTGGCTGTATCAATTTACATTCCCCTCAACAGTGCAAGAGGGTTCCCTTTTCTCCACACCCTCTCCAGCATTTATTGTTTCTAGATTTTTTGATGATGGCCATTCTGACCGGTGTGAGGTGATATACTTCACTGTAGTTTTGATTTGCATTTCTCTAATGATTAATGCTGTTGAGGATTCTTTCATGTGTTTGTTGGCAATCTGTATATCTTCTTTGGAAAAATGTCTATTTAGGTCTTCTGCCCATTTTTGGATTGGGTTGTTTGTTTTTTGATATTGAGCTGCATGAGCTGCTTGTAAAATTTGGAGATTAATCCTTTGCCAGTTGCTTCATTTGCAAATATTTTCTCCCATTCTGAGGGTTGTCTTTTCATCTTCTTTATGGTTTCCTTTTCTGTGCAAAAGCTTTTTAAGTTTCGTTAGGTTCCATTTGTTTGTTTTGGTTTTTATTTCCATTTCTCAAGGAGGAGGGTCAAAAAGGGTCTTGCTGTGATTTATGTCATACAGTGTTCTGCCTACATTTTCCTCTAAGAGTTTTATAGTGTCTGGCCTTATATTTAGGTCTTTATTCCATTTTGAGTTTATTTGTGTGTATTGTGTTAGCGAGTGTTCTAATTTCATCCTTTTACATGTAGCTGTCCAGTTTTTTCAGCACCACTTATTGAAGAGGCTGTCTTTTCTCCATTGTATATTCTTGCCTCCTTTATCAAAGGTAAGGTGACCATATGTGCATGGGCTTATCTCTGGGCTTTCTATCTTGTTCCATTGATCTATATTTCTAGTTTTGTGCCAGTACCATACTGTCTTGATTACTGTAGCTTTGTAGTATAGTCTGAAGTCAGGGAGCCTGATTCCTCCAGCTCTGTTTTTCTTCCTCAAGATTGCCTTGGCTATTCGGGGTCTTTTGTGTTTCCATACAAACTGTGACATTTTCTGTTCTAGTTCTGTGAAAAATGCCATTGGTAGTTTGATAGGGATTGCACTGAATCTGTAGATTGCTTTGGGTAGTATAGTCATTTTCACAATGTTGATTCTTCCAATCCAAGAACATGGCATACCTCTCCATCTGTTTGTATCATCTTTAATTGCTTTCATCAGTGTCTTATAGTTTTCTGCCTACAGGTCTTTTGTCTCCTTAGGTAGGTTTATTCCTAGGTATTTTACTCTTTTGTTGCAGTGGTAAATGTGAGTGTTTCCTTAATTTCTCTTTTAGAATTTTCAGCATTAGTGTATAGGAAGGCAAGAGATTTCTGTGCATTAATTTTGTATCCTGCTACTCTACCAATTTCATTGATTAGCTCTAGTATTTTTCTGGTAGCATCTTTAGGATTTTCTAGGTATAGTACCATGTTATCTGCAAACAGTGACAGTGTCACTTCTTCTGTACAATTTGGATTCTTTTTATTTATTATTCTTCTCTGATTGCTGTGGCTAAAACTTCCAAAACTATGTTGAATAATAGTGGTGAGAGTGGGCAACCTTGTCTTGTTCCTGAACTTAGAGGAACTGGTTTCAGTTTTTCACCCTTGAGAATAATGTTGGCTGTGGGTTTGTCATATATGGCCTTTATTATGTTGAGGTAGGTACCCTCTTTGCCTACTTTCTGGAGAGTTTTTGTCATAAATGGGTGTTGAATTTTGTTGAAAGCTCTTTCTGCATCTATTGAGATGATCATATGGTTTTTATCCTTCAATTTGTTAATATGGTGTATCACATTGATTGATTGACGTATATTGAAGAATCCTGGCATTCCTAGGATAAAGCCCGCTTGGTCATGGTGTATGATCCTTTTAATGTGCTGTTGGATTCTGTTTGCTAGTATTTTGTTGAGGATTTTTGCATCTATGTTCATCAGTGATATTGGTGTGTAGTTTTCTTTTTTTGTGACATCTTTGTCTGGTTTTGGTATCAGGGTGATGGTGACCTCATAGAATGAGTTTGGGAGTGTTCCTCCCTCTGCAATATTTTGGAAGAGTTTGAGAAGGATAGGTGTTAGCTCGTCTCTAAATGTTTGACAGAATTCACCATCTGGTCCTGGGCTTTTGTTTGTTGGAAGATTTTTAATCACAGTTTGAATTTCAGTGCTTGTGATTGGTCTGTTTCTATTTTCTATTTCTTCCTGGTTCAGTCTCTAAGTCTGAAGTGGATCTCTTGTAGACAGCATATGTACGGGTCTTGTTTTTGTATCCATTCAGCCAGTTTATGTCTTTTGGTTGTAGCATTTAATCCATTTACATTTAAGGTAATTATCAATATGTATGTTCCTATTACCATTTTCTTAATTGTTTTGGGTTTGTTCTTGTAGGTCTTTACCCTCCCTCTTGTGTTTCCTGCCTAGAAAAGTTCCTTTAGCATTTGTTGTAAAGCTGGTTTGGTGGTGCTGAATGCTCTTAAATTTTGCTTATCTGTAAAGGTTTCAATGCCTCCATCGAATCTGAATGAGATCCTTGCTGGGTAATCTTGGTTGTAGATTTTCCCTTTTCATCACTTTAAATATGTCCTGCCACTCCCTTCTGGCTTGCAGAGTTTCTGCTGAAAGATCAGCTGTTAACCTTACGGGGATTTCCTTGTATGTTATTTGTTTCTTTTCCCTTGCTGCTTTTAATATTTTTTCTTTGTATTTAATTTTTGATAGTTTGATTAATATGTGTCTCAGTGTGTTTCTCTTTGCGTTTATCCTGTATGGGACTCTCTGTGCTTCCTGTATGTGGGTGACTATTTCCTTTCCCATGTTAGGGAATTTTTCGACTCTAATCTCTTCAAATATTTTCTCAGACCTTTCCCTTTTCTCTTCTTCTTCTGTGACCCCTTTAATTCGAATGTTGGTGCGTTTAATGTTGTCCCGCACGTCTCTGAGACTGTCCTCCATTCTTTTCATCTTTTTCTTTATTCTGCTCCCTGGCAGTTACTTCCACCATTTTATCTTCCAGCTCACTTCTCTGTTCTTCTGCCTCAGTTATTCTGCTATTGATTCCTTCTAGAGTATTTTTAATTTCAGTTACTGTGTTGTTCATCACGTTTGTTTGCTCTTTAGTTCTTCTACATCCTTGTTAAACATTTCTTGTATTTTGTCCATTCTGTCTCCCAGATTTGGGATCATCTTTACTATCGTTAGTCTGAATTCTTTTTCAGGTAGACTGCCTATTTCCTCTTCATTTGTTTGGTCCGGTGGGTTTTTACCTTGCTCCTTTATCTGCTGTGTGTTTCTCTGTCTTCTCATTTTGCTTAACTTACTGAGATTAAAGTAAAACTGTCACTGTTTGCGGATGACATGATACTTTACATAGAGAATCCTAAAGATGCTACCAGAAAACAACTAGAGCTAATCAGTGAATTTGGTAAAGTAGCAGGATACAAAATTAATGCACAGATATCTCTTGCATTCCTATACACTAATGATGAAAAATCCGAAAGAGAAATTAAGGAAACACTCCCATTTACCATGGCAACAAAAAGAATAAAATACCTAGGAATAAACCTACCTAAGGAGACAAAAGACCTGTATGCAGAAAACTATAAGACACTGATGAAAGCAATTAGAGATGATACAAACAGATGGAGAGATATACCATGTACTTGGGTTGGAAGAATCAACATTGTGAAAATGACTATACTACCCAAAGCAATCTACAGATTCAATGCAATCCCTATCAAACTACGACTGCATTTTTCACAGAACTAGAACAAAAAATGTCACAATTTGTATGGAAACACAAAAGACCCCGAATAGCCAAAGCAATCTTGAGAAAGAAAAATGGAGCTGGAGGAATCAGGCTCCCTGACTTCAGACTATACTACAAAGCCACAGTAATCAAGACGGTATCGTACTGGCACTAAAGTAGAAATATAGATCAATGGAACAGGATAGAAAGCCCAGAGATAAACCCATGCACATATGGTCACCTTATCTTTGGTAAAGGAGACAAGAGTATACAATGTAGAGAAGGCAGCCTCTTCAATAAGTGGTGCTGAAAAAACTGGACAGCTACATGTAAAAGGATGAAATTAGAGCACTCGCTAACACAATACACACAAATAAACTCAAAATGGAATAAAGACCTAAATATAAGGCCAGACACTATAAAACTCTAAGAGGAAAATGTAGGCAGAACATTGTATGACATAAATCAAAGCAAGACCCTTTTTGACCCTCCTCCCTGAGAAATGGAAATAAAAACCAAAACAAACAAATGGAACCTAACGAAACTTAAAAGCTTTTGCACAGAAAAGGAAACCATAAAGAAGACGAAAAGACAACCCTCAGAATGGGAGAAAATATTTGCAAATGAAGCAACTGGCAAAGGATTAATCTCCAAAATTTACAAGCAGCTCATGCAGCTCAATATCAAAAAACAAACAACCCAATCCAAAAATGGGCAGAAGACCTAAATAGACATTTTTCCAAAGAAGATATACAGATTGCCAACAAACACATGAAAGAATCCTCAACAGCATTAATCATTAGAGAAATGCAAATCAAAACTACAGTGAAGTATATCACCTCACACCGGTCAGAATGGCCATCATCAAAAAATCTAGAAACAATAAATGCTGGAGAGGGTGTGGAGAAAAGGGAACCCTCTTGCACTGTTGAGGGGAATGTAAATTGATACAGCCACTATGGAGAACAGTATGGAGGTTCCTTAAAAAACTAAAAATAGAACTACCATACGACTCAGCAATCCCACAGCTGGGCATATACCCTGAGAAAACCATAATTCAAAAAGAGTCATGTACCACAATGTTCATTGCAGCTCTATTTACAATAGCCAGGACATGGAAGCAACCTAAGTGTCCATCGACAGATGAATAGATAATGAAGATGTGGCACATATATACAGTGGAATATTACTCAGCATAAAAAGAAACGAAATTGAGTTATTTGTAGTGAGGTGGATGGGCCTAGAGATTGTCATACAGGGTGAAATTAGTCAGAAAGAGAAAATCAGGTACCATATGCTAACACATATAAATGGAATCTAAAAAAAAAAAAAAAAAAAGGTTCTGAGTAACCTAGAAGCAGGACAAGAAGAAAGAGACAGGCATAGGGAATGGACTTGAGGACAGAGGGAGGGGAAGGATAAGCTGGGACGAAGGGAGAGAGTAGCATTGACAGATATACACTACCAAATTTAAAATAGCTTCCTAGTGGGAAGCAGCTGCATAGCACAGGGAGATCAGCTTGGTGCTTTGTGACCACCTGGAGGGGTGGAATAGGGAGCGGGGGGGAGACACAAGAGGTAGGGGATACGGGATATATGTATGCATATAGCTGATTTACTTTGTTATGCAGCAGAAGCTAATACAACACTGTAAGGCAGTTATACTCCAATAA
This sequence comes from Balaenoptera ricei, assembly GCF_028023285.1. NCBI lineage: Eukaryota > Metazoa > Chordata > Mammalia > Artiodactyla > Balaenopteridae > Balaenoptera > Balaenoptera ricei. The sequence continues at coordinate 134,932,577 of NC_082639.1, forward strand.
GGATGTTTAAAAAATATTAAATGCCTGTAAGGAGTTCCAAATTTAGTGGGGGTGGGGAGAAATAGACACAAAACTGCAGTGTTAAAATAATTTAGTGAAGTCAATGATAGTACAAATTGTTGTGGATCACTGTTGATGAATGGGAGTACTAAGGAGAATAACAGAACCATGAGACAGTAGGACATGGAAAGGAGAAGAAGGCAACAGAAACAAGAGAGAAAGACCAAAATATTCTTTGAGGTAGAACTTAAAGGGAGGTAGATTATCTTATCATTGGATGCCTGGCAAAGGCTCAGTAATGGAAAAAAGGGAAGATCACCCATTATTTTGTCACCTACTTCACAAAATTGTCCTGGAACTATTCAGTGGTCAGGTTTCTCTTTTTCGTTGACCAAACCTTTCCCAGTTCAGTTAGAAAATCTCTGATGCAGGGGATTCCTTATCTGTAGCAATGCATAGCTTATAATTAGCAACGAATTATTGTATTAAAAAAGAAGGAAGGAAAGAGGCTTCTTCTCTTTGCTGAAGACCTCTAATCTTACATTATCCTCAGTGAGTATTATTTCCTTTCTGCCACCAGAGGGAAATGTCAACATTTCTTTTCTTCATATAACCAGAGGAAATCGTCTTAAAGAAAAGGCCCTGCCCCCATCCAGCTGGAGCCTATTTCTCCTGGAGAGAATTCAGCATGAATCACATTTTCACACTTCTTCCAGCTAGGCTCTTGAAAAATAAAGTAACATCTTAATAATGTATGAAATATCATAAAATAACATAGCTTTGTTTTAATCATTCTCATTATTTTCTCTTTTTAGTCCTTAGTAACCAAGTCCAATTATAGCTGCACCCCCTGTTCACACACACAGACAGGCACACATGCCCCATGTCACAGGCTAGCAAGAAGGTATTTTCTCATTTTGTGCTTTACTCTCTTTTCAAATACAAGGCTGAGAACTCTGAGGGAAAGAATGAACATTTTCTTCCCCATGTATTCTTATTTAAAATGAGCATATTTTAAAATATGTCATCCTACGTTTTAAGAATGTATTAGCGTTCTCTAGAGAAACAGAGACAATAGGATGGATGTGTGTGTGTGTGTTCATGTGTGTATAAAATTAGTAATTGGCTTATGTGATTAGGGAGGCTGAGAAGTCCCAAGAACTGTAGTCAACAAGCTGGAGACCCCAGAGAGCCAATGGTATAAGTTTCAATCCTAAAGTTGGCAGGCTCAAGGCACAAGAAAATGAATGTTTCAGTTTGAGTCCAAAGGGTGGAAAAGACCTATGTCCCAGCTCAAAGCAGTCATGCAGAAATTCCCCCCCTACCCATGGGAAGGTTAGCCTTTTTGTTGTATTCAGGCCTTCAACTTATTGAATGAGTGACACCCCCATTAGGGAGGGCAATCTGCTTTACTGAGTCTACTGATTAAAATGTTAATTTCCTCAAAAAAAAAACATCTTCACAGACACACCCAGAATAATGTTTGACCAGTTATCTGGGCACCCATGACCCAGTCAAGTTGATACATAAAATTAACCATAACAGAGAGTTCAGTTCCTTAAGAATTATCCTGTGCTGTATCTGGGGCAGTATTTGAAGGAAGGATAGAAAGGGAAATGATCCTTTTCAAGCAAAGGGATCCCTACTGTTTGAAAGTGAGTTCTATCATCTGGACCCTTTCCCCAGCTCTAGCATCCTCAGGCCTTCCAGGGGCAACAGTAGCCATTCTCCTTTCAGTACAGTAGGTTGGACCCGATGGGACACCACAACCCCAGGCAGAATTGTTGGGTGACCAGATGTCTCAGGGCAAGGCAAACTTGGAGTACCCAACCCTGAAAGATAGATAGTCTCAAATATGTGTTTTAGAAGTGATTGTCTTAGAGGCAAACTACAGAAGATGTCTCCCCACTTTATGAGATCTGTTGTGTATTAAGAGGAACATCTGGTCACTTTATATATAATAACTGGGTAATAATAAATGAAACATAAATAAAGCTATGAGGAACTATCATCTTAACAGAAAACAGGAATCTAAATGGAGGTAGACAAAAAAGAAGATCATACTGGTGGTATGTCAACATCACGAGAGACCTGAAGGAAGGGAATGCCAGAAAGGTCAACATGTTCACCTTTTTCCTACCATTAATGAACACTTACTATTTGTTAGACACTGGTCTAAGTTTATATGCATTATTTTAACCTTAACAACCACCCTATGAAGTAAGTACTATAGTTATCACTTGGGACTGAGTCTTAGCTATATTAAGGAAACTTTGGTAAGTTTTCACAGCTAGTAATTTGGAGACCTGAGATCCGAACTCAATTTACCTGACCCCAATAGCTATGTCTCTCTCTGGTATATTGCCTTCTATTTTTATTTTTATTTTTTTAAATGTATTTATTTTTTTATTTATTTTTGGCTGTGTTGGGTCTTCGTTTCTGTGCGAGGGCTTTCTCTAGTTGTGGCAAGCGGGGGCCACTCCTCATCGCGGTGCGCGGGCCTCTCACTGTCGCGGCCTCTCTTGTTGCGGAGCTCAGGCTCAGTAGTTGTGGCTCACGGGCCCAGTTGCTCCGTGGCATGTGGGATCTTCCCAGACCAGGGCTCGAACCCGCGTCCCCTGCATTGGCAGGCAGATTCTCAACCACTGCGCCACCAGGGAAGCCCCTGCCTTCTATTATTAAACAAAGTTTCTGGACCTAAATCAAAGGGACCTCTGACTGTACTGCTAAAGTGCTCTCAACTGAACCCCTTTGGCAAGGCATTCTCTTTACTACAGTGGGTAGAGGTAGAGAATTGGGAGGTCAGGCCAATATTTCCAGTGTAGTTCCATCCTGTAATTTTCTTGTCAGACTTAGTCTTTGCCTATGATACGGTCAAAGCAATCAGTTACTTAAGTTCTGGGCCTCAGTTTTCTAATCCATAGACTAGGCTTAATGCCTACCACTAATTTGATTGCCGTTAGGTGCAAATTAGAGAATTTATGTAAAATTCTAGGACAGTTCCTTACTCTACTGTCCTGTGTGCCTCCCAATATACACTCCTTCAGACAAGCTACATTCGATAATCTCCAAGTAGGTTGTGTAGAATTCTCATGGTACACAATCAAAACTCAGATTTCTGAGTCCATTAAAGTAGAAAACAGTATGGAGGTTTCTCAAAAAACTGAAAAATGGAACTACCATATGACCCACCAATTCCACTCTTGGGTATATATCCAAAAGAAACAAAAACACTAATTCAAAAAGATACATGCACCCCAATGTTCATAGCAGCATTATTTACCATTGCTAAGATATGGAAGCAACCTAAGGGTCCATCAACAGATGAATGGGTAAAGAAGATGTGGTATATATATCCAGGGGAATATTATTCAGCCATAAAAAAGAATGAAATTTTGCCATTTGCAGCAACATGGATGGACCTTGAGGGCACTATGCTAAGTGAAATAAGTCAGACAGAAAAAGACAAATACTGTATGATATCACTTATATGTGGAATCTAAAAAATACAACAAACTAGTGAATAAAACAAAAAAGAAGCAAACTCACAGATATAGGGAACAAACTAGTGGTTACCAGTAGGGAGAGGGAAGGGGGGAGAGACAGTATAGGAGTAGGGAAAAAAGGGTTATTATGGGATTATATGAAACCATGTGTGTGAAACTTTTGAAAATTGTTAAGCACTATAGAGTTTAAAGAATATTTCATTCAATAAAATAAGGAAGAAAAGTAAAAAAAATTAAAAAGTTCCAAGGGTTCTCCATTTAGGTTTAGATGCTTCATAAGAGAGGCCTGACTCAGAAAAGAGCAAGCACTAAAACTAGAAACTGGGATACAATCCTCCCTGTCTCTTAAAACACTGTTTTATCCTTCCCTACCTATCCTGCCTACTGTTGGTTGGTCTCTCACAACTACAAGGTTCTTCATTTTACAATTTGGTGGTGATTGTTTAAGGATCTAGTTCTCAAGATAGAAATTCTCAACTTTGAGGGTATCATCATTGTCTGTTATTGCTGGTTTCATTTTGCAGTGCCCTGAATCTTCACATGAAAAATTAAATTAATTTTGTCTAAAAATGGAATCTTTGAAAAGAACACCTTAGTATATTGCGGCACCATTGGAATCCATAACTTTGGAATCTCAAGCAAAGAAGGTACTTACCATTCTGCATTAAGCTTAAGCTTAACTATTATTAATCAAGAAAAATACATGGGCTTCCCTGGTGGTGCAGTGGTTAAGAATCCGCCTGCCAATGCAGGGTACATGGGTTCGAGCCCTGGTCTGGGAAGATCCCACATGCCGTGGAGCAACTAAATCCGTGCACCACAACTACTGAGCCTGCGCTCTAGAGCCCGCGAGCCACAACTACTGAGCCCGTGTGCCACAACTACTGAAGCCCGCCTGCCTAGAGCCCATGCTTCGTAACAAGTGAAGCCACCGCAATGAGAAGCCTGCACACCGCAATGAAGAGTAGCCCCCGCTCGCCACAACTAGAGAAAGCCCGCACACAGCAACAAAGACCCAACGCCGCCAAAAATAAATAAATAAATAAAATTTAAAAAAAAAAGAAAAATACATGTCAACAATGAATTACTAGTCTTAGAGCTACACGTGGGATTGCCAATGTTCCACATGTAGTGAAAATTTACAGATTCAGCTTTTCTTTTCTTAATGATTACAAGAACTTCTGATTATTTTGACCTTACTTTCATGTCAGTATTTTCCTCTCTCTTGCTCTCTCTCTTTTCCTTATTTGATGCAAGTGAGAATTGGACTTTTTAGTAGGTTATTTCTGCTAGGAACCTACAGAGAAATCTATATTTGCTGGAGGTGGGGATAGCATTATAAGTGTTTGACCTGAATGGGATTACTGTATCTTGATCTGAGGGTATGTCTGGCAACTCCATAGCAGAATGAATTTCTAATGAAGATGCAAGTTAGGGGGAGTCCTTGATCAAGGCCCAGATGCAGAGGCATCAGGCTGGACAAAGAGTTCTGCCTTTTTCAAACAACTGCAGAGTATTTGAACCCACTTAGTCCTTGTAGTGGGAACCAGATAGATCTACTGAGGTGATAAGTGTCTTCACTCAGGTTCCCTAGAGGCACACTTTTATGAAGACAATTTATTGAAGATGTGCTCTCAGGAGAAGGGAAAGGAAAGAAGTGGGATAGAGCAGGGAAAGAAAGTAAGGATATGATCTCAGCTGGAACTAGCTTCAGCCTGTACCCCATGAAGAGTTCTGGAGCATGAATTATACCACAGTTTAGTTCTACTTTGAGGCAAGGGAACCAGTACTATACAGTCCCTGTCTATCAGTTACTGGTGGCTGACCATCTAGGTGGGGATGGCTTCTCTCAGAGGGCAGTTCTCTGGAGAAGGAGCACCTGGGTACCCTTAGTGGTGATGCTTAGTGCTGTTGGGGGCTGGGTGTGCCCACTCAGTGCAGGGGATGTGGGCAGGCTAGCAGCAGCATCCACTGCAGTAAGAAATGTCTTTCTCTTTTCACCCCATCTTAAGAACTAAGAAAAAAGGCAGGTCAGTTCCTTTGCTTTTATTTAAGGAATCAGAATGACATTTTGTGTGGTCAACAGCGCATCTAAGCGGAGGCTGTCTCTCCGCTTTAGTCCAACGTTGCCATGAGAGAATGCAAAGCAGTGACTCCAATTTTTTCAGTTTTTCAAGAGAAGAGATGAAAATTCAGGTTTTCTATACAAATAACCCCATTTTTAAATGTTGGAATGAATTCATATTTAAAATACTGTATAGGCCTACTCTGTAGAGGTCAACATAGCCCCAAGTCACTGGTTTTCCTTTGGAGGTCTGTATGCCTGCACATTGCTACTAGATCTTAATCTCTTAGGATGAAAAACATGAGTCTTTTTTATCTTTGTATCATATATAAAAGGGAGTTTTGCATTTAACAGACACTCAAATATTTATTAAATGATTTGTTGAAAAATTGTGGAGACTCTCAGCGTTAGTCATTTACCAACATTTAGGAAGATAGACAATTGATCTAGGATCACTGTGCTAAGACTGTAAATATAGAGATAAAAGGTAGCATTCTCACCCTCCAGCAGTTCACAGTGTATCTGACTAGATAAACAGGCATGGAGAGGATAGTGACAGTCTATGGGGTTGAAAATAAAATGAAAAAGTGAACAATTTCAAGATCTGTGAGAGAAGCAAATACAGTGGAAGAGCACCTAATTGGTCAGAATAAATTTATCAAGAGGAGGTAATAGGAGAACAAAGTTTTGAATGACAAGTTGTAGTCAGCCTGTCAGTGGACATAGTGGGAAGAAAGAAGGGCTTTCAAAGCAGAAGAAACAATATATACAAAGCCATGGAATTACTAGAACAATGATAGTTCAGGAAGCTGCATATTTTCTTGGTACCTAGGGTGAAGGATGAGAAGATAGGAGATGAAACATCAGAGGTAAATCAACAGCCAGTTTGGGTTGGGAAGTGGGACTTACATGTCATGCTAGGAAGCTTGGCTTGTAGCATGACAGTGATGGGAAACCACTGAAAAATCAAAAAGGAAGAGGGTGAGTATATTTTGAGGAATGCATATGAGTAACTGCAATGTGGCCTCAGCCTCATGCTCAACTAGGGCCTGCTAAGAGGCAGTACTTCTTGGCCCTCTATATGACCAAACCCATGAAGATGACACACCTGTCTTTGCAAAACCAAGCACTCCCAGTTATCCAGGGTCCATCACATGGGCCTTGCTGTGACGAGGGTACCTCAGTGAAATAGGAGCTGTCCTTACATCCCAACTCTCTAGAGCTTGGCATGGTGTCACACTTACTTCAGCCCAGTGAGCTGAGTTTGTGGTTATTGCTAATTGTAAGCAAAGAGGGAAGAAGGACTATTGTGAAATTTTTTGGAAACAACGTCTCTGGCAACCTGACATCCTTGGACATGTCTAAGAGACCACTGCAGTGAATTGAATAGCTGGGGAATAAAGCTGAAGGAAAAGCACTCCTCACTATCTTACACCATATACAAAATGCAACTAAAAATGAATTAAAGACTTGAATGTACGACCTGAAAGCACAGAACTCCTAGAAGAAAATATAACGGAGTAAGCTCCTTGACAACAGTCTTGGTGACGATTATTTGGATTTAACACCAAAAGCAAACGCAACAAAAGCAAAAACAAGTGGAACTACATCAAACCAAAAAGTCTCTGTACAGCAAAGGAAACCACCAAAAAAATTAAAAGGCACCCTATGGGATGGGAAAAAATATTTGCAAATTATATATCTGATAAGGGGTTAATATCCAAAATATATAAAGAACTCAACACAGTTAAAAAACTAAACAATCTGATTAAAAAATGAACAGAGAAACTGAATAGACATTTTTCCAAAGATGACATACAGGTGGCCAACAGACACATGAAAAGATGGTCAACATTACTAACGATCAGGGAAATGCAAATCAAAAGCACAATGAGATATCACCGCATACCTGTTAGAATAGCTATTATCAAAAAGACAAGAAATAACAAGTGTTGGTGAGATGTGGAGAAAAAGAAACACCTGTGCATTGTTGGTGAGAATGTAAATCGATGCAGCCACTATGTAAAAAAGTATGGAGACTCCTCAAAAAATTAAAAATAAAACTACCATACCATCCAACAATTCCACTTCCGGGTATATTTCCAAAGAAAATGAAATCGCTATTTAGGAAAGATTTCTGTACCCCTACGTTCATTGCAGCATTATGTACAATAGCTAAGACATGGAAACAACTTAAATATCCATCGACAAATAAATGGACAAAGAAAGCAGATAACTAAATATATTTCCTTACACACACAGATACACACAATAGAATATTATTCAGCCATAAAAAGAAGGAAATTCTGCCATTTGTGACAACATGGATGCAACTTGAGAGCATTATGCTAAGTGACATAAGTCAGACAGAGAAAGACAAATACTGTATGATCTCACTTATATGTGGAATCTTAAAAAATAAATAAAAGCACTCTTCTCTTAAATCAAAAATCTCTAGCCACCTGAAATTTGCAAACTGGTCACTCAAGGGCCAGAGGCAGATTTAGTTGCCTGCAAAATGTTGCCCACAATGTGTGAAAGCAATTTTTTTAAATTAGTTGCTGTTAAAAGAGTGGCAAGTTAATGTTAAAATCCTCCGTGTCTGTTGTAAATAATGCTGCTATGAACATTGGGGTGCATATATCTTTTTGAATTAGTGTTTTCATCTTTTTCAGTTAAATACCCAGGAGTAGACTTCCTAGATGGTTTGCCAGAGGGGAGAGGAGTAGGGGAAGGGGTAAAATAGGTGAAGGGGATTAAGAGGTACAAAATACCAGTTATAAAATAAATAAGTCACAGGAATGCAATGTCACAGGGAATATAGTCAATATTTTATAACTACTTTCTATGGTGTGTAATCTATAAAAATATTGAATCACTATGTTGTACATCTGAAGCTAATATAATATTGTAAGTTAACTATACTTCAATTTTAAAAAATTCTCCATGTTGGCTGATGTTAAAATCCTGAACAATCTGGAAATACTAGGCCTGTTTTAGTGTTGTTGTTTTTAACATCTTTATTGGAATATAATTGCTTTACAATGGTGTGTTAGTTTCTGCTTTATAACAAAGTGAATCAGCTATACATATACATATATCCCCATATCTTTTCCCTCTTGCATCTCCCTCCCTCCCACCCTCCCTATCCCACCCCTCTAGGTGGTCACAAAGCACCGAGCTGATCTCCCTGTGCTATGCGGCTGCTTCCCACTAGCTATCGGATTTACATTTGGTAGTGTATATATGTCCATGCCACTCTCTCACTTTGTCCCCGCTTACCCTTCCCACTCCCAGTGTCCTCAAGTCCATTCTCTGTGTCTGCGTCTTTATTCCCGTCCTGCCCCTAGGTTCTTCGTGACACCCCCTTTTTTTTTTTTTTTTTTTTTTTTTTAAGATTCCATATATATGTGTTAGCATACGGTATTTGTTTTTCTCTTTCTGACTTACATTCGCTCTGTATGACAGATTCTAGGTCCATCCACCTCACTACAAATACCTCCATTTCATTTCTTTTTATGGCTGAGTAATATTCCATTGTATATATGTGCCACATCTTCTTTATCCATTCATCTGTCGATGGACACTTAGGTTGCTTCCATGTCCTGGCTACTGTAAATAGAGCTGCAATGAATATTGTGGTACATGACTCTTTTGAAGTATGGTTTTCTCAGGATATATGCCCAGTAGTGGGATTGCTGGGTCATATGGCAGTTCTATTTTTAGTTTTTTAAGGAACCTCCATACTGTTCTCCATAGTGGCTGTATCAATTTACATTCCCCTCAACAGTGCAAGAGTGTTCCCTTTTCTCCACACCCTCTCCAGCATTTATTGATTGTAAATTTTTTGATGATGGCCATTCTGACCGGTGCTCGGTGATACCTCATTGTAGTTTTGATTTGCATTTCTCTAATGATTAGAGATGTTGAGCATTCTTTCATGTTGGCAATCTGTATATCTTCTCTGGAGAAATGTCTGTTTAGGTCTTCTGCCCATTTTTGGATTGGGTTGTGTGTTTTTTGATATTGAGCTGCATGAGCTGCTTGTAAATTTTGGAGATTAATCCTTTGTCAGTTGCTTCATTTGCAAATATTTTCTCCCATTCTGAGGGTTGTCTTTTTGTCTTGTTTCTGGTCTCCTTTGCTGTGCAAAAGCTTTTAAGTTTCATTAGGTCCCATTTGTTTATTTTTGTTTTTATTTCCATTTCTCTAGGAGGCGGGTCAAAAAGGATCTTGCTTTGATTTATGTCATAGAGTGTTCTGCCTATGTTTTCCTCTAAGAGTTTTATAGTGTCTGGCCTTACATTTAGGTCCTTAAGTTTATTTTGAGTTTATTTTTGTGTATGGTGTTAGGGACTGTTCTAATTTCATTCTTTTACACGTAGCTGTCCAGTTCTCCCAGCACCACTTATTGAAGAGGCTGTCTTTTCTCCACTGTATATTCTTGCCTCCTTTATCAAAGATAAGGTGACCATATGTGCATGCGCTTATCTCTGGGCTTTCTATCTTGTTCCATTGATCTATATTTCTAGTTTTGTGCCAGTACCATACTGTCTTGATTACTGTGGCTTTGTAGTATAGTCTGAAGTCAGGGAGCCTGATTCCTCGAGCTCCGTTTTTCTTTCTCAAGATTGCTTTGGCTATTCGGGGTCTTTTGTGTTTCCATACAAATTGTGACATTTTTTGTTCTAGTTCTGTGAAAAATGCAGTGGTAGTTTGATAGGGATTGCACTGAATCTGTAGATTGCCTTGGGTAGATAGTCATTTTCACAATGTTGAGTCTTCCAACCCAAGTACATGGTATATCTCTCCATCTGTTTGTATCATCTCTAATTGCTTTCATCAGTGTCTTATAGTTTTCTGCATACAGGTCTTTTGTCTCCTTAGGTAGATTTATTCCTAGGCATTTTATTCTTTTTGTTGCCATGGTAAATGGGAGTGTTTCCTTAATTTCTCTTTCGGATTTTTCATCATTAGTGTATAGGAATGCAAGAGATTTCTGTGCATTAATTTTGTATCCTGCTACTTTACCAAATTCACTGATTAGCTCTAGTTGTTTTCTGGTAGCATCTTTAGGATTCTCTATGTAAAGTATCATGTCATCTGCAAGCAGTAACAGCTTTACTTTAAACACAGTAAGTTAAGCAAAATGAGAAGACAGAGAAACACACAGCAGATGAAGGAGCAAGGTAAAAACCCACCAGACCAAACAAATGAAGAGGAAATAGGCAGTCTACCTGAAAAAGAATTCAGAGTAACGATAGTAAATATGATCCAAAATTTGGAAATAGAATGGAGAAAATACAAGAAACGTTTAACAGGGACCTAGAAGAACTGAAGAGCAAACAGTGATGAATAACACAATAAATGAAATGAAAAATTCTCTAGAAGGAATCAGTAGCAGAATAACTGAGGCAGAAGAACGGATAAGTGACCTGGAAGATAAAATAGTTGAAATAATTAATGTTTTGGTTTTTTTTTTACTTCTTATTTTATATTAGAGTATAGCCGATTAACAATGTTGTAATAGTTTCAGGTGCACAGCAAAGGGACTCAGGCATACATATACATGTATCCGTTCTCTAACGTTTTAATTGCTTGCCATGCTTGAAACACCACTTCAGCCATGAAGCTTAGTGTTCTTATGGAAGTTAGAGAGCACATCCTGAGTAAGAGGGACACTAGCATGATTTGTTTGTTTTATGCATACCCTTGGAGAAAGAAAAACATGTGCAAATAATACAGTGAAACAAGAAAACTGAAGTTCTAACCTTCTTACAGAGTTGCTCATGACCTACAATGTCATTTAGATGAGACTATTTGCCCCTCCTAAATTCAGCTTTCCTATACATAAATCCTTGTGTTAACCTTTTTTTGGTGACATAAGCTTTGTTTAGGGTCAATTTGAATTAGAGACCAGGCAAAGTAAAACTTCATCTTTAAAAAAAAAATAATGTTTACATAATTCATGTGCAAGCTAATGTGTATCTGAGACAACAGAATACAATTTGACATTAATATGAATATGGGAATTATGTTGGTACCCCCCCAAAATAGTCAACTATGAAAGGGCATAACTTGTCATCGAGGCTTAATTTATGACTAAAGGAAATGCTGTTGTGAAATGTAGCTACATATTAAGTAAGAAAAGTTTTCCTAGAATAGGAATGTTTAAGAATGACAGTCTTATAAAAGCGTGTCAGTTGTATGAGCAGAAATGATGTGTACTAATCAGGAATGACCATTTGAAAATGGAAATCTAAGCACACAATATTTCTTATCATTTTTAAGACATAACTGAGAGGCTATAGGACAAGTTTTGTGAAAAAGTAAAATCACTTGGTGTTTTAAAAAATTGCAGCTGATAGGAACACACATTTGAATACTACCATCTTATTTTTGTGGTGTCAATGAATACTTTTCCATTACTAAATAACCTTTGGAAGAGGCCCAGGAGAGACACTGTCTCAGAAAATAACCTTTTTATGTGTTGAGAATAGTCTTCAAAGATTTAATGCAGACTACTGAAAAGTACTGTGTGACTTTAAGTGGTACTCTTATGAGTATAGTTGGTATTTGGTGTTAATATTAGATTATATTGAAACAAATCCAGGTGGCAAACAAATTCATTGTTTTACAAAGACCTGGAACTCAAATCTGCCTACTACCTTGCTCACAGAAATCATTTTGTGCTAGGAAGTTGAAAATCTCACCCACTGTGGATGTGGTTATAGCTCCAGGAACTGGACATGCCCCTGTGCTGGAGCCACAGACAATGTACTACTTTGCTTAGGGAACACAATGACTGATACCAAATCTGCTGTAGAACAGACAAGTTAGATGGCTTGGTCATTCATTGCAGGGTGCGAAAAACATGTTTTGGCTTCTTGGGAAAAAAAACCTGACTCGTTCCTGTTTTTCAAAGGGAAATTCTAGAAAAAAATTATGGGACAGGTTAGAGCTCCCTTTTAAGCCTATTTCTTACTCTGAGATATTGTAGGTGTGTACAAATTATTGACATACCATGACTACAAAAGGTTGTTCCTTGTCCTCTCATATTCCTAGACTCAAAAATAGAGATTTTCCAACACTCTTTCCCTAAAAAAAACAAAACCAAAGAACAAACAAACAAACGAAAAAACTTGGCCATTTTCATTGTTATTACAATGTAAATATTAAAATATTTTCCTACAGGGGCATTTATTAATGGTACCCAAATATATTATTTCATTTGCTCTTTCCTTAATAAAACTATGTCTTTAAGAAACTCATTTGTTAAGGAAGAGTATGAGCCACTTTCACACATTGAAACTGTTCTCTGCTCCACCTAAATGAAAGTGATGGCCAAAACTGCTGTTCCAAAATTAGGGATTTGAACACTAAAGTTCAAAAAATCATTTTCTGAAATCAGATTTTTGAAAATGAATTAAAATTGTTCAAGTTGTTATTCACAATATATATTATTGGTGGGAGCACAGAGCTGAGGAACAGTGCCCTAAATATAAAAACCAACGTGAAAAGTCTCTCTGTTTGGAAGAACGTATGTTTGTGACTGGCTATAATTAAAGTGAATAAAATAAAACATTATTCCCAGTTTAAAAATAGGGGGCTGAATTCTATATAATGCATATCACAAAGTGCAATAGAAGATCTGACATTGTCAGGTTTCTGATTCCTAATCAAGGAACTCAATTACAAAATTTAAAGTGTAATAATTAAAAATTTCACACATGCACCCACACACACACACACATACAAAATCTTAAACAGGATGTTCGCCATCATGGAACACACACCATAGGTCAATAAAAATAGATACAATTTAGGCAAAGGATTTAGCTTACTCTGACATGATTTATTTATTTGTGTTGGCTGCCTACTTCTTGGCTTCTGGGTTGTAATGTCTAGTTCAACTCATGTATCTGTTATGGGTAGCATCAAGATTCTTTGATTGGTTATAGATACTTATAAACTGCCTTAGGTTCTTTCTGGAAAAAGATGGATGGATAAATGGATGGATGGGTGGATGGATGGATGGGTGGAGAGATGGGTAGATAAATAGTAAAAATGGATTTCGATCCAAACTTAGATGTGCAGGATATACACATTGTTTATATTTTTATATCTTTACTTAATTACTACTTTGAGTTCACAATTACACCATAGAAAGGAAAACTTAAGCTAGTCAATTTAAGATTCCTTCCCCTTTTCTGCAGACCCATGGCTCAGTCCTAAAGAACTTACACAGAGCCAAACATTAGGTTGCAGGAAAACATCATTTGTCCCCACCGGTTTTTACTGAGACTCCATGGCTCAGTCTGGTCCTCAGTTATTAGTCCATTCATTCGCTGTTGAACTGCCCCTTCCTTTTGTGTTAAGCCTGATAAATCTCCTTACAGATTCTGGGCCCCGTTGTGAATCATGGGGACTATGTTTCTGCTGCCAGATCATCCTGGGACACAGTGATTTTACCAGTTGTCCGTGGCATTCCCTTGCCATGATCCACCACATAGTAAGCCCTCCTCTCTGGCTCTGCTCCTTTTCCTGCAATGTGCAGATTCTCTCAACTCCCCTAAATCTCTCAGGGGTCTTGCCACCTCTCTGGGACTCTTCTCAGAAAACACGATGTCAGACCCCTCTCTCTGGAGCCCACTCATTTATCTACTTTCATCATATCTGTTCTTCCTCTACCTCTTCCCAGCCTGGAGAAACTTTTTCTAGCATAGAGGGAATGTTTTCCTCCAGTCTTTTTCCTCATACATTTTAGATGAACCCAGAACTCTCTCTTTTTCCCTCACAGAGCTGAGGATTTTAGAACCAAAACAAAGAAATAGCTCTCAGAATATTTTTGGCTTTCTACCCTGTCACATTTCTCCTCCAAGGCAATAAAGACAGAGACAATAATTGAGTAAAGGGAGTTTATTTTTTATTTTTTAAAATTTTATTTATGTATTTATTTTTGTATAGCAGGTTCTTATTATAAAGGGAGTTTAGATGTGGGGAGACAGGAATGCAATGGGAGAGCAGGGAGGAGAGAAAGACAGAAAGAAGACTTGTAGAACATAAGAGAAAAGAAAGTTGAGAATCACTGTTCCAGAATACAATATTAAAAAGCACTCCAGATGGTTTGAATAGTTAACTACTCAAAGGGCAGATGTTGCAAATATCTGGGTGGTGATCCTCATGAGGCTTTTCTGCGTTATTGGCATCCCAGAGCTCAACGCATTCTGCAGCATTGTTACAACTAAAAGCAAAAGGCTGGAAATACCCTCACTTGTGACTTGCCTTCCTTGAAAACAAATTTCTCTGAAAACTAAGTGCTTTTTCAATAGATTACCCATTGATTGCCAACACACATTCCTTAGTCAGTTTTCCTGAGTGACCTCATGGAAATTAATCCTTTGCAGGGTTAATTTTCTCCCACTGCCAGTTTAATGTTAAACCTTCCGCTGCCAGGTTTGAGTTGCTTATGCCTGGTGAGTGTGATGATTTGTCTCCATCCATCTACCCATTTTACTCACTCACCCACTCAACATTTGATGGACACATATGCAAGGAAGTGGGAAAAGTATGGATAAAATACAGTCACTGCCTCCAAGGATTCAGCCTATTGAGGATGGCAGACCTACACACAGACAGTTACAATACAATGTGGTAAGGGCTCTGATAGAAACTGGCCAAGGGTTTTAGGGGATCTTTGAGAAGCTGTGCCTAACTTTGCCTTCCCTACCTCAGAGGTATCAGAAGAGTCAAATAGCCAGTTATTCTGTCTCTAGCTACCACTAGGGCTCCTATACTCCTTTCCCTAGGCAATAGCAGCCATCCTAAAGCTAGTATCTTTTATTTATTTATCTAGGTACTTTTGAACTCCACATGCAGGGAACTGAGTTAATGATTCCCTTTAGTTCATGGACCATTAAGCAGTTCATCAGTCAGCTACCAGGACACTTAGGAGGAGGCTAAGCCCAGCAAGCTAGCAGGAGTGCACAGACTATGGAATAGCAGCTTTAAATGAGGTCAGTCTCCCCTACTGTACATTGCTTACTTGCTCGACTTGTTGATTTACCACTTTATTCCACAAAGGATAGGAGACTGGTGAGAGTCAGTTAGATCCTGCACTCACCAAGGTCAACAGTAATCCTTCCTGGGTTGTCCATTTGCCTTGATTTGAAACATTTGAAAAGAACACATACCTCACAAACACCAGTGTTAAACTGCTTTTGACAAAAACTTTTATTTCTGAAAATCTGAAGTGTTTCTAAGCAGAAAAGGATTATCAGCTTAATTCAGAACATTTTGGAGCTAAACAGTTCCACCTCTCCTTTCTTTGGATGTTTCTATCCTCTCTCTCTCTCTCTCTCTCTCTCTCTCTCTCTCTCATTTCATCATCACTTCACCCTCAGAAAGTTGCCAGCTTATGCTTTGGACCACATCATGTCACCATTATTCCTCTACTTGGAGGAATCTCCCTTCCAGATGAGTTAATGTGTTGACATCAATACAGGAAATAAATATTTCTCTAGAAAGCAATGCTGCTTCCTTTTTTGACATGTTGTGACAAGTATAACTAAGTGAAAATACAAAGTAATGAAACAGCTCTCAACTCACAAACATGTATCATAGTTAGTTGTTTACGTGTCTATCAGCCTTGTGAACCTGGAGTCTGGAGGAAGGAATATGGGCTTTGGTATTAAGTAGCTTTACTTTAGTTCCTTATATAGTAATGCAGGAGCTGTGTATGCTTAGTCAAGTTCCTTAGTCTATCTGAGCCTCAGTTTTTTCATCCGTTAAAGCCTTGTGTAATAGTGGTCTTGTACTTTCTGCTTGCTTTGTACTTGGCATCTCCCTCCGCCCAGCAAGCCCCTCCTTTCTCTCTCCTTTCCACTTAATCTGAATCCCACCCATCCTTGAAGTTCAAGTTCTAGTCACTATTTCCCCGGTTGCTGCAGCCCACTGTGATCTCTGCTCCTTTGAACTCTTTCTAGTAAATAGATACTCTTTGTACTACTCAATTAGCACTTATCACACTACCTTTGTAAAACATTCTCAAGGAGAAAGAAAAGAGAGCCCAAGAAGTAGGTCTAGATCAAAGTGCTTTTTCACTAATTTTCTGGTTCAAGTCTCCATGAAACATGTCTTGGTCTTTCAGTGGTAAAATAGATTGCCCTGGTACTTCTTAGGTATTCCATGGTAAATTCTCTGTCATCCATCTAGTTCTAGTTTGAAAGAAAAAAAAAAAGAGAGAGCTAAAAATGCCATCAGACACTGCGGCTCCACCAGGGGTATGAGCCTTCTGACTCTTCCTTGCCATTTCCCTTATCCCCCATTGGACCAGGAGAATTACGAGTTTTTCCCCCAACAACTGAGATCAGCATTGCCACTGCTGTCAAATGACAAAACAGACAGATTTGGCTAACACAAGACCCAAGTTGAAACTTAAGTCTTTCTACCTCTGCTTGCCTTGAGTAAAAACCTTCTCCAAATCACTCCTGACACTGCAGCCAAAGCCGTTTTCTTGCTCTCAACACTTTGACCAGGCTCTGAAGTGATTTTTAAATGGTTATCCAGAAGCTCTGCTCCATTTCAGAGCCCTTTACCAGGCAACAAACAACTTGTTCACTCTGGCTCCACATTTGGTCCTACTCCACTTCTGTCTGGGCCTGTGTTGCAGCATTAGCTTGGAATATTGAGTGTTCTCTTTGAATCAGCATCCCCCAGAGTGCCTAGTCCTTACTTACAATGTTCTACAATGTTTTTTAGATTGCTCTGAAAAGGATGTCATCATTCCATTACCTCCAAATTCATAGTTATCTATTATTCTGCTTATCAATGAACTCATCACTTATTTCATTTTAATACTTAGCCAGCATATGATGTCTCTATGTCATTTATATTTTTTATCATAGGGTCTGTGCATCCTGGATCTAGTTTTTTTCTTCCCCAAGAAGTTAGGAACCTGTTGAACATACAGCATGCTGCTAGGTACTGGGTTGGCCAAAAGGTCTGTTGGGTTTTTCTGTAAGATGGCTGTAGTAGCACTTAGTTGTCTTTAACTTCATTCGAAACAGTTTTGTTAGATGGTATGTGATAGCTGTCATATCAGCGTGCATTTAAAAAAAGACATCAAAATTGGTGAATTTTTGTGTAGCCATTTTAATATTGAAGATGGAAGAAAAAAAGCAACATTTTTGGCATATTATGCTTTATTATTTCAAGAAAGGTGAAAGGACAACTGAAACACACACAAAAAAAGACTTGTGCAGTGTATGGAGAAGGTACTGTGACTGATCGAAAGTGTCAAAAGTGATATGCAAAGTTTCGTGCTGGAGATTTCTTGCTGGATGATGTCCACAGTCTGCGTAGACCAGTTGAAGTTAGTAGCAATCAAATTGAGCCATTGATTGAGAATAATCAACGTAATACCATGCAGTAGATAGCCGACATACTCAAAATATCCAAATCAAGCATTAAATCATTTGCACCAGCTTGATTATGTTAATCGCTTTCATGTTTGGGTTTCACATAAATTAAGTGAAAAAAACCTTCCTGACCATATTTCCACGTGTGTTTCTCTACTGAAATGTAATGAAAACATTCCGTTTTTAAAACAAATTGTGACGTGTAATGAAAAGTGGATACTGTACAATAATGTGGAACGGAAGAGATCATGGGGCAAGCGAAATTAACCACCACCCACCACACAAAAGGCCGGTCTTCATCCAAAGAAGATGATGTTGTGTCTGTGGTGGGATTGGAAGGGAGTCTTCTATTGTGAGCTCCTTCCAGAAAACCAAACGATTAATTCCAACAAGTACTGCTCCCATTTAGACCAACTGAAAGCGGCACTCGATGAAAAGTGTCCAAAATTAGTCAACAGAAAGCTCATAATCTTGCATCAGGATAACGCAAGACCGCATGTTTCTTTGGTGACCAGGCAAAAACTGTTAAGTTCTGATTCATCCGCTGTATTCACCACACATTGCACCTTCAGGTTTCCATTTATTTAGATCTTTACAAAATTCTCTTAATAGAAAAAAATTTTAATTCCCTGGAAGACTGTAAAAGGCACCTGGAACAGCTCTTTGCTCAAAAAGATAAAAAGTCTTGGGAAGATGGAATTATGAAGTTGCCTCAAAAATGGCAGAAGGTAGTGGAACAAAAGGGTGAATACATCGTTGTTCAATAAAGTTCTTGGTGAAATGAAAAATGTGTCTTTTAATTTTACTTAAAAACCGAAGGCACTTTTTAGCCAACCCAGTATATTTACCAACTGCTACAATGCTGCATTTTCCAGGATAGTCTTTGATTCTAGTATTCTGCCTAATCTTTATGTGCATATTTTTTGTAGGTCCTATTTTGAGGTTTGGAAACCTCAGGTTCGTATAATATGATCCCAGGTTTCAAGGAACCTTCCATTCTGTGGTTGTAGGGCAGAACCACAAAACAAAAACCAGAAGACTGTAAATAAAAAGGGTCAGTCTGATCAATACAGATAAGAGCGTTATATCATTTCAGAGTAATTTAGCGTTGGGAAGGCAGGGAAATCTCACTTTGAAGTGATATCAAAGTCAAGGTCTTAGCATATATTCTACCGATTCACATTTTTAAAGTAATAAACTTGTTAACATCTTAAGGGATATATTGTCTCGGAGCTGGGGAGACTTGGTGGGCCTGGAGGGGGATGTTCTCAGCACGGTGAATCTACTTTCTGCAGGCCTGTAGGCTGCTTGATGCTAGCTGGTGGGGCTCAGTGTGGCCCACATAGGGCTGCATGCAGCATAATCCATAGGCAATCATGTGCTTCCAGCTCACAATGAGCCTGGTGTGAAGCAGAAGTGATGACAGAGGTGGTAAAGCCACTAAGTTGGCTTACTCATTGGGAGGGTGAAATTCAAGGTCAGTCAGCTTCTGTTATTCCAACAACCCGTCCCCACTTCCTCTTGGCGAATAAATCACACAACATGCAGCGCTTGAGTTGGGGAGGACTGAAAGAACACTAGAAAGGAGGTTAAAATGCCTATGTTCTGACTCTGCTTCCAATGCACCAAGATTCCTGGGCAATCTGTTTATTTCGTCAATTAGTTAGGGTGCTGGATGGTAGGGAATTTTGTCAGTCAACTATGTGCACACAGTAAATACTGTTTCTGAGGCAAAGGTAACTTTTTGTAAAATGTAGTTGTAAAAGTTCCATTATATTCCATTGCCAAAGAAACATTAAGAACTTTGTATAGCTGTAGAAAAAGCAACTAATTTTTTAAAGAATAAACATTCCAAAGTCAGCAAAAACAAAAGAAAACAACTTTTGCTTTGCTACATGCAAAAGAAAGTGACTAGAGCAGGTCGGTGGTTTTTATCCTTTTAAAAAATAATGGTAGGACTTCCCTGGTGGCACAGTGGTTAAGAATCCCCCTGCCAATGCAGGGGACATGGGTTCGAGCCCTGGTCCAGGAAGATCCCACATGCCGCAGAGCAACTGAGCCTGTGCGCCACAACTACGGAGCCTGCACTCTAGAGCCTGTAAGCCACAACTACTGAGCCCACAAGCCTAGAGCCCGTGCTCCGCAACAAGAGAAGCCACCGCAATGAGAAGCCCGCGCACCACAACGAAGAGTAGCCCCTGCTCACTGCAACTAGAGAAAGCCCATGTGCAGCAACAAAGACTCCAACACAGCCAAAAATAAATAAAATAAATAAATTTATTTTAAAAACTAATAATAATGGTAGCCTTTTATCAATAAAATCTTACACAAAGCCATGGTGTATAAAAGGGTCAAAGCAGAGCCACGCTGGTTGAAGTGGGCAGCAAGCTCTATGTAGCTTCCCCTGCACAGAGCCTGAGGGCACCACATAACAGAATCTGAAACTGCTGGCCTCCACACCTCCACAATGACTTCTGGCTCTGACATTCTATGAGGAAGAAATGTTCCCAATTTTCTTTTTTTTTTTTTTACAAGGAAATATTTTATTCTACTTTTCTGATATGAATAAAAAGAAAGGCAGTATAGAATACGGCATGGTCATGTGTTTTTGTTTTTGTTTTTTCACATCTGTATTGGAGTATAATTGCTTTACAATGGTGTGTTAGTTTCTGCTTTATAACAAAGTGAATCAGCTATACATATACATATATCCCCATATCCCCTCCCTCTTGTGTCTCCCTTCCACCCTCCTTATCCCACCCCTCTAGGTGGACACAAAACACCGAGCTGATCTCCCTGTGCTATGCAGCTGCTTCCCACTAGCTATCTATTTAATATTTGGTAGTGTATATATGTCCATGCCACTGTCTCACTTCGGCCCAGCTTACCTTTCCCCCTCCCTGTGTCTTCAAGTCCATACTCTACGTCTGTGTCTTTATTCCTGTCCTGCCTCTAATTCTTCAGAACCATGTTTATCTTGTTGTTTTTTAGATTCCATATATATGTGTTAGCATACAGTATTTGTTTTTCTCTTTCTGACATACTTCACTCTGTATGACAGTATCTAGGTCCATCCACCTCATGACAAATAACTCAATTTCGTTTCTTTTATGGCTGAGTAATATTCCATTGTATATATGTGCCACATCTTCATTATCCATTCATCTGTTGATGGCTATTGTAAATAGTGCTGCAACGAACATTGTGGTACATGACTCTTTTTGAATTATGGTTTGTTCAGGGTATATGCCCAGTAGTGGGATTGCTGGGTCATATGGTAGTTCTATTTTTAGTTTTTTAAGGAACCTCCATACTGTTCTCCATAGTCACTGTATCAATTTACATTCCCACCAACAGTGCAAGAGGGTTCCCTTTTCTCCACACCCTCTCCAGAATTTATTGCCTGTAGATTTTTTGATGATGGCCATTCTGAATGGTGTGAGGTGATACCTCACTGTAGTTTTGATTTGCATTTCTCTAATGATTAGTGATGTTGAACATCTTTTCATGTGTTTGTTGGCAATCTGTATATCTTCTTTGGAGAAATGTCTATTTAGGTCTTCTGCCCATTTCTGGTTTAGGTTGTTTGTTTTTCTGATATTGAGCTGCTTGCAAATTTTGGAGATTAATCCTTTCTCAGTTGCTTCATTTGCAAATATTTTATCCCATTCTGAGAGTTGTCTTTTCGTCTTGTTTATGGTTTCCTTTGCTGTGCAAAAGCTTTTAAGTTTCATTAGGTCCCATTTGTTTATTTTTGTTTTTATTCTCATTTCTCTAGGAGGTGGGTCAAAAGGATCCTGCTGTGATGTATGTCATAGAGGGTTCTGTCTATGTTTTCCTCTAAGAGTTTTGTAGTGTCTGGTCTTACAATTAGGTCTTTAATCCATTTTGAGTTTATTTTTGTGTATGGTGTTAGGGACTGTTCTAATTTCATTCTTTAACATGTAGCTGTCCAGTTTTCCCAGCACCACTTATTGAAGAGGCTGTCTTTTCTCCATTGTATATGCTTGCCTCCTTTATCAAAGACAAGGTGACCATATGTGTGTGGGTTTATCTCTGGGCTTTCTATCCTGCTCCATTGATCTATATTTCTGTTTTTGTGCCAGTACCATACTGTCTTGATTACTGTAGCTTTGCAGTATACTCTGAGGTCTGGGAGGCTGATTCCTCCAGCTCCGTTTTTCTTTCTCAAGATTGCTTGGCTATTCGGGGTCTTTTGTGTTTCCGTACAAATTGTGACATTTTTTGTTTTAGTTCTGTGAAAAATGCCATTGGTAGTTTGATAGGGATTGCATTGAATCTGTAGATTGTTTTGGGTAGTATAGTCATTTTCACAATGTTGATTCTTCCAACCCAAGTACATGGTATATCTCTCCATCTGTTTGTATCATCTTTAATTGCTTTCATCAGTGTCTTATAGATTTCTGCATACAGGCCTTTTGTCTCCTTAGGTAGGTTTATTCCTAGGTATTTTATTATTTTTGTTGCAATGGTAAATGAGATTGTTTCCTTAATTTCTTTTTCAGATTATTCATCATTAGTGTATAGGAATGCAAGAGATTTCTGTGCCTTAATTTTGTATCCTGCTGCTTTACAAAATTCACTGATTAGCTCTAGTAGTTTTCTGGTAGCATCTCTAGGATTCTCTCTATATAGTATCATGTCATCTTCAAACAGTGACAACTTTACTTCTTTTCCAATTTGGATTCCTTTTATTTCTTTTTTTCTCTGATTGCTGTGCCTACAACTTCCAAAACAATGTTGAATAATAGTGATGAGAGTGGACAACCTTGTCTTGTTCCTGATATTAGAGGAAATGATTTCAGTTTTTCACCAATGGGAATGATGTTGGCTGTGGGTTTGTCAATATGGCCTTTATTATGCTGAGGTAAGTTCCCTCTATTCCTACTTTCCAGAGAGTTTTTATCATAAATGAGTGCTGAATTTCGTCAAAAGCTTTTTCTGCATCTATTGAGATTATCATATGGTTTTTATCCTTCAGTTTGTTAATATGGTGTATCACATTGATTGATTGGCATATATTGAAGAATCCTTGCATTCCTGGGATAAACCCCACTTGATCACGGTGTATGATCCTTTTAATGTGCTGTTAGATTCTGTTTGCGAGTATTTTGTTGAGGATTTTTGCATCTATGTTCATCAGTAATATTGGTCTGTAGTTTTCTTTTTTTGTAACATCTTCGTCTGATTTTGGTATCAGGGTGATGGTGGCCTCATAGAATGAGTTTGGGTGTGTTCCTCCCTCTGCTATATTTTGGAAGAGTTTGAGAAGGATAGGTGTTAGCTCTTCTCTAAATGTTTGCTAGAATTTGACTGTGAAGCCATCTGGTCCTGGGCTTTCGCTTGCTGAAAGATTTTTAATCACAGTTTGAATTTCAGTGCTTGTGATTGGTCTGTTTATATTTTCTCTTTCTTCCTGGTTCAGTCCTGGGACGTTGTGCTTTTCTAAGAATTTGTCCATTTCTTCCAGGTTGTCCATTTTATTGGCATATAGTTGCTTGTAGTAATATCTCATGATCATTTGTATTTCTGCAGTGTCAGTTGTTACTTCTCCTTTTTCATTTCTAATTCTGTTGATTTGAGTCTTCTCCCTTTTTTTCTTGATGAGTCTGGCTAGTGTCTTATCAATTTTGTTTATCTTCTCAAAGAATCAGCTTTTAGTTTTATTGATCGTAGTTATTGTTTCCTTCATTTCTTTTTTATTTATTTCTGATCTGATCTTTATGATTTCTTTCCTTTTACTAAATTTGGGTTTTTTTGGTTCTTCTTTCTCTAATTGCTTTAGGTGTAAGGTTAGTTTGTTTATTTGAGATATTTCATGTTTCTTGATGTAGGATTGTATTGCTATAAACTTCCCTCTTAGAACTGCTTTTGTTGCCTCCCATAGGTTTTGGGTCATCCTGTTTTCATTTTGTTTCTAGGTATTTTTTGATTTCTTCTTTGATTTCTTCAGTGGTCTCTTGGTTATTTAGTAGTGCATTATTTAGCCTCCATGTGTTTGTATTTTTTACATGTTTTTTCCTGTAGTTGATATCTAGAATCATAGCATGGTGGTCAGAAAAGATACTTGATACAATCTCAATTTTCTTAAATTTACCAAGGCTTGATTTGTGACCCAAGGTATGATCTATCCTTGAGAATATTCCATGAGCACTTGAGAAGAAAGTATATTCTGTTGTCTTTGGATGGAATGTCCTATAAATATCAATTAAATCCATCTTGTTTAATGTATCATTTAAAGCTTGTGTTTCCTTATTTATTTTCATTTTGGATGATCTGTCCATTGGTGAAAGTGGGGTATTAAAGTCCCCTACTATGATTGTGTTACTGTCGATTTCCCCTTTTATGGCTATTAGCTTTTGCCTTATGTATTGAGGTGCTCCTATGTTGGGTGCATAAATATTTACAATTGTTATATCTTCTTCTTGGATTGATCCCTTGATCATTATGTAGTGTCCTTCTTTGTCTCTTGTAATAGTCTTTATTTTAAGGTCTATTTTTTTCTGATATGAGAATTTCTAGTCCAGCTTTCTTTTGATTTCCATTTGCATGGAATATCTTTTCCATCCCCTCACTTTCAATCTGTGTGTGTCCCTGTGTCTGAAGTGGGTCTCTTATAGACAACATATATACGGATCATGTTGTTGTATCCATTCAGCCAGTCTATGTCTTTTGGTTGGAGCATTTAATCCATTTACATTTAAGTTAGTTATTGATATGTGTGTTCCTATTACCATTTTCTTAATTGTTTTGGGTTTGTTATTGTAGGTCTTTTCCTTCTCTTGTGTTTCCTGCCTAGAGAAGTTCCTTTAGGATTTGCTGTAAAGCTGGTTTGGTGGTGATGAATTCTCTTAGGTTTTGCTTGTCTGTAAAGGTTTTAATTTCTCCATCAAATCTGAATGAGGTCCTTGCTGGGTAGAGTAATCTTGGTGTAGGTTTTTCTCTTTCATCACTTTAAATATGTCCTGACACTCCCTTCTGGCTTGCAGAGTTTCTGCTGAAAGATCCACTGTTAACCTTATGGGGATTCCCTTGCATGTTATTTGTTGCTTTTCTCTTGCTGCTTTTAATATTTTTTCTTTGTATTTAATTTTTGATAGTTTGATTAATATGTGTCTTGGCCTGTTTCTCCTTGGATTTATCCTATGGGACTCTCTGTGTTTCCTGGGCTTAATTGACTATTTCCTTTCCCATAGTAGGGAAGTTTTCAACTATAATCTCTTCGAATATTTTCTCAGTCCCTTTCTTTTTCTCTTCTTCTTCTGGGACCCCTATAATTCGAATGTTGGTGCATTTAATGTTGTCCCAGAAGTTTCTGAGACTGTCCTCAATTCTTTTCATTCTTTTTTGTTTATTCTGCTCTGCAGTAGTTATTTCCTCTATTTTACCTTCCAGGTCACTTATCCTTTCTTCTGCCTCAGTTATTCTGCTATTGATTCCTTCTATAGAGATTTTGTTATCATTTATTGTGTTGTTCATCATTGTTTGTTTGCTCTGTAGTTCTTCTAGGTCCTTGTTAAGCATTTCTTGTATTTTCTTCATTCTATTTCCAAGATTTTGGATCATCTTTACTATCATTATTCTGAATTCTTTTTCAGGTAGACTGCCTATTTCCTCTTCATTTGTTTAATCTGGTGGGTTTTTACCTTGCTCCTTCATCTGCTGGGTGTTTCTCTGTCTTCTCATTTTGCTTAACTTACTGTGTTTGGGGTCTCCTTTTCACAGGCTGCAGTTTCATAGTTCCCGTTGTTTTTCGTGTCTTCTTCCAGTGGGTAAGGTTGGTTCAGTGGATTGTGTAGGCTTCCTGGTGGAGGGGACTGGTGCCTGTTTTGGTGGATGAGGCTGGATCCTTCTGGTGGGCAGGACCATGTTTGATGGTGTGTTTTGGGGTGTCTGTGAACTTATTATGATTTTATGTAGCCTCTCTGCTAATGGTTGGGGTTGTGTACCTGTCTTGCTAGTTGTTTGGCATAGGGTGTCCAGCACTGTAACTTGCTGGTCATTGAGTGGAGTTGTGTCTTATTGTTGAGATGGAGATGTCTGAGAGAGCTTTCGCCATTTTATATTTACATGGGATGAGGAGGTCTCTGCTGGACCAGTGTCCTGAACTCGGCTCTCCAACCTCAAAGACTCAGGCCTGACACCCGGCTACAGCACCATGACTCTTTTAGCCAGGTTAAGAAGAAAAGGGTGAAAAAGAAAGAAAGAAAGAGAGAAAGGGAGAAAGGGAGGAAGGGAGGAAGGAAGGAAGGAAGGAAAGGAAAGAAAGTTATTAAAATAAAAAAATAAAAAATATTATTAAAAATAAAAACGTAATAAACAAAAAAGAAATAGAGAGCAACCAAACCAAAACACAAATCCACCAAGGATAACAAGTGATAAAAACTATGCTTAAAAAAAAAAAAAAAAAAAGGACAAACGGAACCCTAGGACAAATGTTAAAAACAAAGCTATGCAGACAAAATTACACAAAGAAGCACACGTATACACACTCACAAAAAAGAGGAAAAGGAAAAATATATATATTTTTAAAAAGGGAAGAGCAACCAAATCAATAAATAAATCTACCAATGATAATATGCTCTAAATACTAAACTAAGATAAACATAAAACCAGAAACAAATTAGATGCAGAAAGCAAACCCCAACTCTACAGTTGATCCCAAAGTCCACCGCCTCAATTTTGGGAAGATCTGTTGTCTATTCAGGTATTCCAGAGATGCAGGGTACACCATTTTGATGGTGGAGATTTAATCCACTGCTCCTGGGGCTGCATGGAGAGATTTCTGTTTCTCTTTGTTTGCACAGCTCCTGGGGTTCAGCTTTGGATTTGGTCCTGACTCTGCATGTAGGTCGCCTGAGGGCATCTCTTCACTGCCCAGACAGGATGGGGTTAAAGGAGCAGCTGATTAGGGGGCTCTGGCTCACTCAGGCCAAAGGGAGGCAGGGGTACAGAATGCAGGGTGAGCCTGCATTGGCAGAGGCTGGCATGATGTTGCAACAGCCTGAGGCATGCCATGTGTTCTCCTGGGGAAGTTGTCCCTGGATCACAGGACCCTGGCAGTGACAGGCTGCCCAGGCTCCCGGAAGGGGAGGTGTGGATAGTGACCTGTGCTTTCATACAGGATTCTTGGTGGCTGCAGCAGCAGCCTTAGCGTCTCATGCCCGTCTCTGGAGCTCGTTCAGGCGGTGCTCTGAATCCCCTCTCCTTGCACACCCTGAATCAATGGTCTCTTGCCTCTTAGGCAGGTCCAGACGTTTTCCTGGACTCCCTCACAACTAGCTGTGGCACACTAGCCCCCTTCAGGCTGTGTTCATGCAGCCAACCCCAGTCCTCTCCCTGGGATCTGACCTCCGAAGCCGGAGCCTCAGCTCCAGCCCCCACCCGCCCTTGTGGGTGAGCAGACAAGGCTCTCAGGCTGGTGAGTGCTGGTCGGCACCGATCCTCTGTGTGGGAATCTCTCTGCTTTGCCCTCTGCACCCCTATTGCTGTGTTCTCCTCCATGGCTCCAAAGCTTCCCCCCAACGCACCCGCTGTCTCCACCGGTGAAGGGGCTTCCTAGTGTGTGGAAACTTTTCCTCCTTCACAGCTCCATCCCAGAGGTGCAGGTCCCATCCTTATTCTTTTTTCTATGTTTTTCCTTTTTTCTTTTGCCCTACCCAGGTACCTGGGGAGTTTCTTGCCTTTTGGGAAGTCTGAGGTCTTCTGCCAGAGTTCAGTAGGTGTTCTGTAGGAGTTGTTCCACATGTAGATGTATTTTTTATGTATTTGTGGGGAGGAAGGTGATCTTCACGTCTTACTCCTCCACCATCTTGAAGCTATCTCATCATGGTTTAAGTAGCTCTTCTTTGTCCTGCTGGTTTCACGAGGGTGTGAGAGCAGAGGAGAGGTACAAGAGAGTTCTGTACCTCCAAGTGATCCTCTCTCTCCTCCTCCATTAAGCAACAAAACAAAACAAATGAACGTAACAAAAGAAGATACAGGGACTTCCCTGGCCGTCCAGTGGTTAAGACTTCATGCTTCTAATGCAGGGGGCGTGGGTTTGATCCCTGGTCAGGGAGCTAAGATCCCATATGCCCTGTGATGAGGCTAAATAAATAAATAAATAAAAATAAAATTGATCTTTAAAAAGAAAAAAAGAAACTACAATATGTTTCCTGACAAGACACCAATCCTGTCTCCCTCACCCCCAGCTCCATGAAAGAGTTGGGGGAGTCTCTGACCTCCTCTTTAAACCCCATTCCTAAACCCTAGAAGGATTAAGGCAGGAGATTGAAGTGTGGTCTGGGGGAGAACAGGAAACATCAGTGTATGAGATTAGGAACTTCCAAGAGGGCAGGGCTGAGTGTTGACTTTGGAAGTTCAGCCTCCGCATCCTTGGACATCTTCCTCGGGGCCCTGGTGGTGGCTGGTCTGCATCATCCTCCCCACTGTAAGGGCATGATGTTAGAATTAATGAAATAATCCCTGGGTTTACTCAGATACCAGGATGTATGCTGTCACAAAGTACAAGATATCGTGCAATTCACTAATTTTCACAGGCCAAAAAATGAGGATTCTACTATCTACTTTACAGGAAGTGCACTTCTTAAAGTTTAAAGTGCTGTAAAAATGTAAATATGGTCTCTGGGATATTCTACCCCCTCTCTTCTTACCTTCTTTTATTTTCTTTTCCTCATTTTCTTATGTAGAGATGGGGGTAAAGGAAAGGGATTGTGTGAGTTTACTGGAAGAGGTAAGTAAAAGCAGAGAAGGAGAATAACCATTCTTGTCTTTTAAACATGCTAACCGCCCCTCCACTCAAGGCCTGTTGCTCTCTAGTTGAGGTGAATATATGTGTCTTCTCTATTTCCTAGAAACCTACTAAAAAAGAACTTTGGGGGTTTCAAAGCATTAGACAAAGTGTAAAGTATAAATGTTACTTAGTTCCGTGTGGACTCAACGTAGTTAATGAAAACATAAAGAAGCTGGAATGTATTGTGTTCATTCAACTAAATTCCAAGGATGCATGTAGTCCCATGCTGAATCCACCTTACAAAGAAAGAAATGTCTTATTCAATGTTAAGTTATTTATCTAATTTGGGAAGATCTACAGAAGGCTCTTACTATAATGAGGTAACTGTTGGAGAAATCAGGCATGATGTATATACAACTAACAAGCATTGGCTCTCATCTTAAAACCAGGAAGTTAGCCATAGAAGAATGTATAGATTCACAGAAGAATTTTAGAGGAAAGGAAGCTTAGGTGTGTCAAACCCAGTGGCTTCAAACAACAATCAATTATGTAACTCATGAAACTGCAATTTGGACAGGCCTTGGTGGGGAAGGCTTGTCTCTGCTCCATGTGGCATCAGCTGAGGTTTCCTGGGGGCTGAGGATCCACTTGTAAGGTGGCTCACTCTCATGGCTGGCCAGTTAGTGCTGGCTGTTGTCTGGGAGCTCAGCAGGGGCAGAAGGCTGGGGATCTCTGTTCCCTTCCCACTTGGGCTTCTCTATGGGTTGCATAGTGGCTGGGTTCCAAAACTCAGAAGCCTAAGAGATAAAAAGTGGAAGCTGCCAGTTTCATAAGACCTGGAACTGGAAATAGCCACAGCAGCTTTTAAGTTTAACTAGGTCCCATTTGATTATTTTTGCTTTTATTTCTATTACTCTAGGAGACAGATCCAAAAAAATATTGCTGCAATGTATGTCAAAGAGTGTTCTGCCTATGTTTTCCACTAGGAGTTTTATAGTATCTCATCTTACATTTAGGTCTTTAATCCACTGTGAGTTCATTTTTGTGTATGATGTTAGAGAATGTTCTAATTTCATTCTTCTACATGTAGCTGTCTAGTTTTCCCAGCACCACTTATTGAAGAGACTGTCTTTTCTCTATTGTATATTCTTGCTTCCTTTGTCATAGATTAATTGACCATAAGTGCGTAGGTTTATTTCTGGGCTTTCTATCCTGTTCCATTGATCTATGTGTTTGCTTTTGTGCCAGTACCATACTGTCTTGATTACTATAGCTTTGTAGTATAGTCTGAAGCCAGGGAGCCTGATCCCTCCAGCTCCATTCTTCTTTCTCAAGATTGTTCTAGCTATTTGGGGTCTTTTGTGTTTCCATACAAATTTTTATATATTTTACATTTCATACAGTATTTTTTATAATAGGGAAAATTTATAAATCACCACAGGGCCAAGAATAGGAAAATAGATCAGTATAATGTGGAATAGCCATATATTCCACATGTAGTATTGTGTGGCAATTAAATGAATGAATAAGTGCTATGCATATTAACATGAATAAACATAAAAGATGTAATAGTTACAAAGCAAGTTATAAAGGATGAATTCAACATGATACCACTTATGTAGCATTAAAAACATAAAAAATATCACCATATATATATATATTTCTTTTTTTTTAGAGATTCTGGCTCTTCTACTTATGTGACCTTGGGCAAATTACAGAAGTTTTCTGAGTTTCAGTTTCCTCATCAATAAAATGGAAATGACAGCGAAACTTAACTTCTTGGATGGAGAGATCATATGACTGAATACATAGAAAGTGCTTAGAATAGTGCTGGGCACATTGTAAGCAATGCTTGTGTTAGTTATTATTACTATTACTATTATTGCTGTTGCTGATATATAGAACAATTTCCACAGAAATGATAAATCTAATCAACCTATCTTCATTGGAGTGGGCTGCACAAAAAATTTCACCTCTATTGATAATATTTTACTTCTCAAAAAAATTTGAACCTACCATGGTGAATCTTAGCCAGGGCTACATGATGTTGTGGAAACGTATTCTCCTAGCAGTCTATGCTAACGATTGTGAAACCCTCCAGTGTTGCAAAAGACAGAGGCCAACTCCCGGACTTGCCTGTTTTCTTAAGATGTGCCTTGAGATGACTCCATGTCCCCCCTCTTACTTTCTAGGAATGGAAGCAGCAATTATTTACGTTTGACTTATCAGTGAATAAAGAACCAGGGACTATTTTGAGTGACAGATATCCAGTTTAGTGGAAATTATAAAATTGACTTATACTGAAAAAAACAAGTTAGATTCATTATGTAAATCATAGGGACTATAGGGACATAGACTACCCTATTATTTTTTTAATTAATTATCTATTTTATATATATTACTGTGTATATATATACATCAATTCCAATCTCCCAGTTCATCTCACCCTGCCCCCCACTTTCCCCCTTGGTGTCCGTACGTTTGTTCTCTACATCTGTGTCTCTATTTCTACCTTGCAAACCAGTTCATTTGTACCATTTTTCTAGATTCCACATATATGCATTAATATATGATATTTGTTTTTCTCTTTCTGACTTACTTCACTCTGTATGACAGTTTCTAGGTCCATCCACGTCTCTACAAATGACCCAATTTCATTCCTCTTTATGGCTGAGTAATATTCCATTGTATATATGTACCACATCTTCTTTATCCATTCATCTGTCAATGGGCATTTAGTTGGCTTCCATGATCTGGCTATTGTAAATAGTGCTGCAATGAGCATTGGGGTGCATATATCTTTTTGAACTATGGTTTTCTCAGGGTATATGCCCAGTAGTGGGACTGCTGGGTCATATGGTAATTCTATTTTTAATTTTTTAAGAAACCTCCATACTGTTCTCCAGATTTGCTGTATCAATTTACATTCCCACCAAGAGTGCAAGAGGGTTCGCTTTTCTCCACACCCTCTCCAGCATTTATTGTTTGTAGATTTTCTGATGATGGCCATTCTGACTGGTGTGAGGTGATACCACATTGTAGTTTTCATTTGCATTTCTCTAATAATTAGCGATGTTGGGCATCTTTTCATGCACCTCTTAGCCACCTGTATGTCTTCTTTGGAGAAATGTCTATTTAGGTCTTCCACCCATTTTTTGATTGGGTTGTTTGTTTTTTTTATATTGAGCTGCATGTGCTGCTTCTATATTTTGGAGATTAATCCCTTGTCAGTTGCTTTGTTCGCAAATATTGTCTCCCATTCTCAGGGTTGCCTTTTCATCTCATTTATGGTTTTCTTTGCTGTGCAAAAGCTTTTAAGTTTAATTAGGTCCCATTTGTTTATTTTTGGTTTTTTTTTCATTACTCTAAGAGGTGAGTCAAAAAAGATCTTGCTCTGATTTATGTCAAAGAGTATTTTTCCTATGTTTTCCTCTAAGAGTTTTATAGTGTCCAGTCTTACCTTCCGGTTTTTAATCCATTTTGAGTTTATTTTTGTGTATGGTGTTAGGGAGTGTTCCAGTTTCATTCTTTTACATGTAGCTGTCCAGTTTTCCCAGCACCACTTATTGAAGAGACTGCCTTTTCTCCATTGTATATTCTTACCTCCTTTATCATAGATTAGTTGTCCATAGGTGTGTGGGTTTATTTCTGGGCTTTCTATCCTTTTCCATTGATCTATATTTCTATTTTTGTGCCAGAACCATACTGTTTTGATTACTATAGATTTGTGTATAGTCTGAAGTCAGGGAGCCTGATTCCTCCAGCTCCATTTTCCTTTCTCAAGATTGCTTTTGCTATTCAGGGTCTTTTGTGTTTCCACACAAATTGTAAAATTTTTTGTTCTAGTTCTGTGAAAAAATGCCACTGGTAATTTGTTAGGGATTGCGTTGAATCTGTAACATTGATTCTTCCAAACCAAGAATATGGTATATCTCTCCATCCGTTTGTGTCATCTTTGATTTCTTTCATAAGTATCTTACAGTTTTCTGCATACAGGCCTTTTGCCTCCTTAGGTAGGTTAATTCCTAGGTATTTTATTCTTTTTGTTGCAATGGTAAATGGGATTGTTTCCTTAATTTCTCTTTCTGATCTTTCATTGTTAGTGCATAGGAATGCAAGAGATTTCTATATATTAATGTTGTATCCTGTGACTTTACTAAATTCATTGATTAGCTCTAGTAGTTTTCTCGTGGCATCTTTAGGATTCTCTATGTATAGTATCATGTCATCTGCAGTGACAGTTTTGCTTCTTCTTTTCCAATTTGTATTCCTTTTATTTCTTTTTCATCTCTGGCTGCTGTGGGTAGGACTTCCAAAACTGTGTTGAATAATAGTGGTGAGAGTGGACATCCTTGTTTTGTTCCTGATCTTAGAGGAAATGCTTTCAGTTTTTCACCATTGAGAATGATATTTGCTGTGGGTTTGTCATATGTGGCCTATATTATGTTGAGGTAGGTTCCCACTATGCCCACTTTCTGGAGAGTTTTTATCATAAATGGGTGTTGAATTTTGTCAAAAGCTTTTTCTGCATCTACTGAGACGATCATATGGTTTTTATTCTCTAATTTGTTAGTATGGTATATCACATTGATCTATTTGCATGTATTGAAGAATCCTTGCATCACTGGAATAAATCCCACTTGATCATAGTGTATGATCCTTTTAATGTGTTGTTGGATTCAGTTTGCTAGTATTTTTTGAGGATTTTTGCATCTATATTCATCAGTGATATTGGCCTCTAATTTTCTTTTTCTGTGATATCTTTGTCTGGTTTTGGTATCAGGGTGATGGTGGCCTCATGGATTCACCTTGGGAGTGTTCCTTCTTCTGCAATTTTTTGGAAGAGTTTGAGAAGGATGGGTGTTAGCTCTTCTCTAAATGTTTGATATAATTCCCGTGTGAAGCCATCTGGTCCTGGACTTTTGTTTGTTGGAAGATTTTTAATTACAGTTTCAATTTTATTACTTGTGATTTCTCTCTTTATATTTCTACCTGGTTCAGTCTTGGAAGGTTGTACCTTTCTACGAATTTGTCCATTTCTTCCCGGTTGTCCATTTTTTGGCATATTGGTGCTTGTAGTAGTCGCTTATGATCCTTTGTTTTTCTGGGGTATCAGTTGTAATTTCTCCTTTTTCATTTCTAATTTTATTGATTTGAATCCTCTCCCTTTTTTTCTTGATGAGTCTAGCTAAAGGTTTATGAATTTTGTTTATCTTCTCAAAGAACCAGCTTTTAGTTTTATTGATCTTTGCTATCGTTTCCTTCATTTCTTTTTCATTTATTTCTGATCTGATCTTTATGATTTCTTTCCTTCTGCTAACTTTGGGGTTTTTCTGTTCTTCTTTCTCTAATTGCTTTAGGTGTAAGTTTAGGTTGTTTATTTGAGATGTTTCTTGTTTCTTAAGGTAGGCTTGTATTGCTATAAACTTCCCTCTTAGAACTGCTTTTGCTGCCTCCCATAGATTTTGGATCATCGAGTTTTCATTGTCATTTGTTTCTATGAATTTTTTGATTTCCTCTTTGATCTCTTCAGCGATCTCTTGGTTATTTAGTATTATATCGTTTAACCTCCATGTGTTTGTATTTTTTTACAGTTTTTTTTTCTGTAATTGATTTATTTCTAATCTTATAGCATATAGTCAGAAAAGATGCTTGATACGATTTCAATTTTCTTAAATTTACCAGTGCTTGATTTATGACCCAAGATGTGATCTAACCTGGAGAATGTTCCATGTGCACTTGAGAAGAAAATGTATTCTTCCACTTTTGAGTGGAATGTCCTATAAATATCAGTTATGTCTATTTGGTCTATAGTGTCATTTAAAGCTTTCATTTCCTTGTTTGTTTTCTGTCTGGATGATCTATCCATTGGTGTAAGTGGGGTGTTAAAGTCCCCCACTATTATTGTGTTACTGTCGATTTCCCCTTCTATGGCTGTTAGCTTTTGCCTTATGTATTGAGGTGCTCCTATTTTGGATGCATAAATATTTACAATTGTTATATCTTCTTCTTGGATTGATCCCTTGATCATTATGTAGTGTCCTTCCTTGTCTCTTGTAATAGTCTTTAGTTTAAAGTCTATTTTATCTGATATGAGTATTGCTACTCCAGGTTTCTTTTGATTTCCATTTGCATGGAATATCTTTTTCCATCCCCTCACTTTCAGTCTGTACGTGTCCCTAGGTCTGAGGTGGGTCTCTTATAGGCAGCATATACACAGGTCTTATTTTTGTATCCATTCAGCCAGTCTGTGTCTTTTGGTTGGAGCATTTATCCCATTTACATGCAAGGTAATTATCGATATATATGTTCCTATTACAATTTTCTTAATTATTTTGGGTTTGTTTTTGTGGTTTTTTTCTTCTCTTGTGTTTCCCACCTAGAGAAGTTCCTTAGCATTTGTTGTAAAGCTGGTTTGGAGGTGCTGAATTCTCTTAGCTTTTGCTTGTCTGTAAAGCTTTTGATTCCTCTGTCAAATCTGAATGAGATCCTTCCTGGGTTTCGTAATCTTGGTTGTAGGTTTTTCCCTTTCATCACTTTAAATATGTCTTGCTACTCCCACCTGGCCTGCAGAGTTTCTGCTGAAAAATCAGCTGACAACCTTAATGGCATTCCCTTGTATGTTATTTGTTGCTTTTCCCTTGCTGCTTTTAATATTTTTTCTTTGAATTTAATTTTTTGTTAGTTTGATTAATATGTTTTGGCATGTTTCTCCTTGGGTTTACCCTGTATGGGACTCTCTGCACTTCCTGGACTTGGGTGACTATTTCCTTTCCCATGTTAGGGAAGTTTTCGTCTATTCTCTTCAAATATTTTCTCAAACCCTTTCTCTTTCTATTCTTGTTCTGGGACCCCTATAATTCAAATGTTGGTGCATTTAATGTTGTCCCAGTGGTCTGTGAGACTGTCCTCATTTCTTTTCATTCCTTTTTTCTTTATTCTGCTCCTCGGCAGTGATTTTCACCATTCTATCTTCCAGCTCACTTATTCGTTCTTCTGCCTCAGTTAGTCTACTATTGATTCCTTCTAGTGTATTTTTCATTTCACTTATTGTGTTGTTCATCACTGTTTGTTCTTTAGTTCTTTTAGGTCCTTGTTAAACATTTCTTTTATATTCTCGATATATGCTTCCATTCTATTTCCAAGATTTTGGATCATCTTTACTATCATTACTCTGAATTCTTTTTCAGGTAGATTGCCTATTTCCTCTTCATTTATTTGGTCTTGTAGGTTTTTACCTTGCTCCTTCATCTGTAACATATTTTTTTTGATGGGTTGGGCTGTGTTCCTCTCTTGCTGGTTGTTTGGCCTGAGGCATCCAGCACTGGAGTTTTCAGGCAGTTTGTTGGAGCTGGGTCTTTGTGCTGAGATGAGGACCTCTGGGAGAGCTAACACTGATTAATATTCCCTGGGGCCTGAAGTTCTCTGTTAGTCCAGTGGCTTGGACTTGGCACTCTCACCACAGGAACTCAGGTCCAATCCCTGCACTGGGAACCAAGACCATGCAAGCCACGCAGCACAGCAAAAAAAAAAAAGAAAAAAAAAAAAAAGGCAACAAACAGAAAGGAGAACAACAACAAATAATAAAAAATAAAATAAAATTAGAAAAATAAAAAATATATTAGAAAAAATAAAAATAAGAATGAAACAACAACAACAAAGCAAAAAAGAACTACACACACACACACACAAAAAGGCCAGAAGAGGCCTTAGCAGGGGAGAGGGGGCTTTGGCTGAGGGCCCATGCAGCCAGAAAAGGTCTTGGGGGGGTGGGGGGGAGGGGGGGCGGAGCTTAGGCTCAGGACCTGGGCAGCCGGAGGTGGCCCCGGAGGGTAGAGGTTCAGGCCCAGGACCCCAGAAGGCTTGTCAGGGCCCTAGTGGATGGGGGAGATGCTGGCTGCATTCCCCTCCGATTCCCCAATCCTCTGAAGATCTCTCCCCATCTCTGCTGATTCCCTCACCATGAGTGGGCCCCTCCAAGTGTGGGAACCCCTCCCCTCCCCCAGCCGCCATTCAAGATCCATTGTCAAGCTATTTCAGAGGCCAAATGTCATCATTTTATAGGTGTCCAATTTGAATAAAATGGATTATGATTAATTTAGTAAAAGGTAGTATATTGACTCAATCGTTACCTCTTTCTACAGAATTAAGAGCTTCTACAAACATTAGCATGAGTTTATCATATGGGAAAGAGAGACAAGTTACACTTATTATTAAAAAAAAAATCAAGCTTATTAGTAAAGAGGCTGATTTTTTTAATGCCAGTGGATAAACCTCTGTTCAGTTCTGAGAATAAGTTAGATAAAGAGAAGGAAGAAAAATGGAAACTAAAACATTATGGAAACTTCTCAAGTCATTTTCATGGAAATTGGAAGGGCAAAACTTATTCCTTAAACAATCAGCCAGTCAACAAACACTTTTTAATAGAATTCCTAGTCTGTGCTAAGCCTGAAGCAGAGGTCTTGCTACAAATTTACAAAACTAGAGTTTCATATTCATTTAAAGAGGAGTTGGCCTGTTAATGGAAGATTCCTTTGATTAATGTCAGACTAATTAATTTCAACTCAAGATTAATCAACTTAAAGAAAATATTTAATTAAAGCACTAGTCTGGTTTACAAAAATCTTATAAATAAAAATGTCAGTTTCCATCCTTCTCACATGGCATTCAGAGATTTTGACCTGAATTTATATATAAGGAACCTTATTTAAAACCATTTTAGGCCATCAATAAGATTTTTTTGTCCATTTATTGTGTCATAGGCCATAAATACAAGGGTATCTATTTTCAAATGTTTCCATATGAAAACAAAACAAAGCAGGGGAAAAAAAACATGAATGATGAAAATTGAAATACAAAGAGGAGGATCTGAGAGTCTGGATTTTAATTTGAAATCAATTTGTGCTTGCTGCTAAGTTTCATAAAGCTAATGTAAAACTACGGAATATTGTAGATATACACTGCTCTTAATGTGTAGCTGCTTGTAGCCATATCTAGGTCAAAAATCAGCTGGTAAAAAGGGGATTTTCCACTTCATGGAAGCAGTACTTGATTTTTGACCTTGTTCTCTAGGGGTATTAGAAGAGTTGTAAGGAGGATGATATCCTGAGCCCACCCTTCAAGGCTCAGAGGAAGGGAGGAAAGAATGTGAGGACAAGGCTTGGTGGCTTGTGATTTCAAGCCCCAGGTGGGGCAGTTATAACCTTGGTGATCTGATGGAGAGCAGGAGCAGGAAGAAGCAGCAGCATGAGAGAAGTGCTGTCAGATGTACTTTGATAGTAAACAAAGTACTTGGGGCTACAGTCCAACTGGCATCATTTTCTGTCCCTCATTTAAAACACACGTCTGCCTAGATTGGGCTAGGTGTTAATTTGTCTGGTAACAGGGCTGAACCAAGAAACAGATATCTTTCAAGGTCTTTTCCAGCTCTGAGATTCATTCCGTCATTTTCTGCCAGGGGAAACACAGGCTGAGCCCACAGATCGTCTGAGCATTAGAATAAGCACACCAAGGGGCACAGTTCTGGATATGAACAACCAGCAGAATGGAATTTGAGGAATGTGGTAGAACTAAAATGTGAAGCTAGGAAAGTTGACTTGCCTCCATCAGAGAGAAGTTTTTTTAATTCTTTCAGGTTTTGAATACTTGAGGGTACATGCCTAGGTGTCAGGTTAAGAGAAATCAGTTTCAGTGGAATTCAAATTGAGTCAGGCTTTTCTGGTTGAAGTGGGAAATGCTAAAAGCCATAATGAGGCTACGGAACTGGGTTTGGAGTTTTCCTGGGGTGAAGCTGTCTCTGTGTTCCTCTCCTGGGATTTTGGAGAACACACGGGTATGAACCATCAGAATACAGGGAACACATATAAATCTGCTCTAACTTCCCTGCAATGACTATTACTTCCCTCAAAGCAGCAGCTTTTCCTCACTCCACATCCTCCACTCTGGTCCATCTAAATTCATTTTCATAGCTTTGATTCTCTCTAACTCTCTTCTCCACCTTTCCCTTTTACAGCCTATATCCAAACCATTTCACTTGGGTCCACTTCCCTTGGGCTCTTTAGAGCATGACTTTGCCAAGGGATACCCTAAATACAAATGCTTCTTTATAGGAAAACCTATTAGGCTTTTTAAAATTAATTAAAATATGCATACTTGTAAACTATATCTCAGTAAATCTGGTTCTTCTCAACCAAGATAAATCCCATGGAGTTTCTGTCTTTCTTCAGAGTTAATGATTTACATCTTCTGACTCTCCTTTTATTGCAACGGTGGTGGCAAGTTTCCCTTGCCTAGTCTCCAAAGAGCTTGTGAGTGTCAACACGGCCAACTGTGGGCTTTCAGTTTATATAATCCTCAGGGCAGACTGAAGAAATTGATATTGTTAAAAAGAAATTTAAGTGAATTACATAATTTCCTTTCAGATGTGTGTGAATCTAAGCATTCCCGAGATAAAGAGCAAGATCCTAAAATCACTCCCACTTGGATAAACAGGAGCCTTTTGAATTTGGGGCACATCATCCTATAATTCTTGGCTTTACTAACTCTCTAGAGACAATAAGAGCAGATATCCTCCCTTCAAAGGAAGTCCCTCTGAGCGTTGATTTCACCCTAAGTGTGTACCTCATATAAATGATTATGAAGATACACAGATCAATGAAGGCATAACCGATATAAATTAAATGCATGTGTCTCTGGGAAGTTACTGTGTTTTGCTCCCAGAAGGAAATCACTATTCATTTCACCAAAATAAATTCCAGTTTTGGCTTTCCTTTGTTCTCCAAAGGTTTTACTTCTCAAAATTTTGCTTTTTTAAAAATTATATTGTTAAAGAAAATAAAAAAGCAAACACTTTTCTTAAGCAGGTCTTTCATTCACAGGATTGAAGACCTCTGTGAGTATATGGCAGCAAAACGCAGTGAAATTTGGATTATTATTACTGATATTATTAGCGCTATTGACCTGCAAAAATGTAGGTTGTATCGGTGCTCACAGTTCCTTGATTGGCACTTAGTAAAACTCCTCAAAAGCAGCAGTGAAATAAGGGTATGCACCTTTTTTGTGTGTGGTGATGACCTGTGGGACTCTAGAAGCTAGGAAACTACTGTTTTCCTTACTGCTCTGTTTGGCCTTCCTTCATTCCATCTTTAAAGTGGGCTTATTTGTAAGACTGTGTTCTAAGTTTGTTTGGATCTTAATGTATTGTTTATTGTTAAATTTTCTTTCTTTGTGGGAAAGATAGGGACTGAATGGAAAAGTTATATCAAGTATTGTATCATTTTATAGGAAGGCATGATTTAAGATACTCTGAGTCAGGCATTTATAACCTTGCAAAAGGATAAAGTTGTAACTTGACTTGGCAGTGGCCAGATGTGCACACTGAAGTAACTCCTGGACATAGTGTGGACTCTCAAATCCTGGCTCTAAATATACTAGCACTATGACTGCAGACAAGTTATTTAACTTCTTGAAGCCTTAATTTCCTTATCTGTAAAACTAAATAAAACCAGTCCTTGCTTCGTAAGGCTGTTGTGAGTCTTCCTACATGTAAGCACTAAAAATGGCGTCTGAACAGAGTACCTGCTCAACACCTGTTAGTTGTATATACACTTTCCTCAATTTTCCAGGAAATTCAGAGAGTTCTCCTGAATTCTCTGGATAGTTGTGGCTATTTAGATGTGAATACAGATGATAGGAAAGAGGAGAGTCATGCCAAGAAGTGAGAGACTGGAGAGAATGATCTTATTCTCAGGATTCCTTTGAAGATTCTTCATAGCAGGAGGTACAGAGAAAATTTAAAAAGCAACCCTGGGCTTCCCAGGTGGCGCAGTGGTTGAGAATCTGCCTGCCAATGCAGGGGACACGGGTTCGAGCCCTGGTCTGGGAGGATCCCACATGCCGCGGAGCGACTAGGCCCGTGAGCCACAATTGCTGAGCCTGCGCGTCTGGAGCCTGTGCTCCGCAACAAGAGAGGCCACGACAGTGAGAGGCCCGCGCACCGCGATGAAGAGTGGCCCCCACTTGCCGCAAATGGAGAAAGCCCTAGCACAGAAACGAAGACCCAACACAGCCATAAATATAAAAATAAATAAATTACAAAAAAAAAAAAAAAAAAAAAAGCAACCCTAGTCTGTTGGGTTGAGGTGAAGGGCTTGGTTTGGACCAGCCATTGGTCTTTTTGATGAAAAGAACTTCCGTGGCAAAAGAGCATTCTCTGGAGGCCTGACAAGTTGAGAATAGCATTGACTGCAGAACTCCCTTGAGTGGAGGAAGCAGCACTCTGCCAGCAAAGTTCAAGCCTCTGGGAATCCTTCTTACACTTAGAAGAAATGACAGTTTTGTGGTGAGGACTAAATTGAGCAAGTTCTGTAGAGTTTCAAAGAGGTAAAACCATGAGGCCTGAATTACAAAGATACACACATCTCCAGTTCTGACTTATGGGAAAGATAAATAGGTTTTGCAGGCTAAGGTTATGAAGGAACTCTCGTGTGTACATGCAGTTTTACACAAACTGTATGTTGGATATATATGTTATATGCTATTTTCTATTAATAAGACTTGTTAATATGACTTTGTGAAAGAGTACTCATCCTAAAATTTAGAAATTCCTAGGAGTCCTAAAAAATTAGGGAGGCAAGATAAGACAGTAATTTTCTCGAGAAAACTATGACCTTGAAAAAGTTAGAGAAATGTGTTTGAATGCTATTTAATCTGTGCTCCCAGAACCTAAGAAAACTTATGTTTAATGGGAATTAAATGGTTGGCCCTAAAATTCCCTTTCTATATTCTTTCATTTGTTTCTTTTTTCCCTGGAGAGGGCTAATTGTGCATGCTGGTAGAGAGTGTGTACACTCACGATTCCTTATCCTGGGAATGAAGAATCATGAATGTGAACTTCCCGTTGCTCCCGGTTGAATGCTAGAAGACGTTCCACTCTGAAATGTTCCTCCCTCTGACCCTGGGACTGGCTTTATTAAAATGCCTCCTTCCCCACATGAAAGCATCAAGATTCACTGCTCACTGGACATTTCCTCCAGAACGGAGGCATTTTAGGCTCAGTCAATGTTCCATTAAGCCAGGGAAGATGTACTCTATTTGGAAAACAATGAGGGAAATTAGTACAGAGGATTTTCTCACACTGAAAACACATGTGTCCCTTGTTACCATTCTATCTTGAGAAAGTGGGAGCTCAATATATCCCTTTGAAATTGGAATATTTGAGGAAAGTGATTAATGTCTACACAAACTAATCCAACCTAGGAAGTGAATTCCTTCCCATGCAAGCTAATCCTCCCTAATTTCAAATTTACCATCAAAGTCAAATATTTGGTGTTCTACGTATACTGAAAGTCAAATATATAAACTTCCAGTGCTCAGAGACTTTTGTCTCTTAAGGCTCTTCTGGCCCCAATTTTTGTGACTAGTTGACAAGTATGGTTGCTGCACATTTCAAACAGCTCATTTATCTAGTCCCTAGAACAGGGAACAGACCCCATGGAGAGACCTTGTGTCTGGCAACCTTACACCAGTTGTAGTGATGGTTATTAGCCTGGCCCACTATTTGTCTCTGACAGCCAGCTCCCTGATTTGAGATTTAAGAGCTGGCCAGACTTCCAAGACATTCCCTGAGACCCAGGGCAGGGGAAACAAAATGTCTATTTTCAAATAGCTGATTACACAATGGCTGTGTAAGAACAGATGATCAGATCAGAAAGGAAAAGGTGAATAATAACATTGAGGTCACTGAGGGTTTGTCCTCCAAAACAAAATGTCTTTTAATTCTGCCTCTTCCCCAAGCTGCTGCCAAATCCCAATTCACTATTCTTGAGCAGCCCAGAGTATTCATCTTTATTCATTTTCATAGCTTCCTTTAATTTCTTTATTCTCCTTTCCTGCATCCCAGCGAATAGATTGCGTTTTCTTCTGCTATCTTAAATGTTGTATACTGCATTTTTTTCTTATAACATTCATACACATGTTCATATATCTTCATTGGTTGCTTCATGTTTCAATACTTTTATCTTGCATTAAAAAGTATTGTCTTGTCTCCATATTCATCTATCATGTTGTCTAAATTTTAGTTCTGGATCAGATACTTCCCTTTTTGCTTTTCTCTGGTTCTAGGTTTTCCCAAAAGAGAACAGTAAAGTTTA
The DNA here is from genome assembly GCF_028023285.1 of Balaenoptera ricei. Taxonomy (NCBI): domain Eukaryota; kingdom Metazoa; phylum Chordata; class Mammalia; order Artiodactyla; family Balaenopteridae; genus Balaenoptera; species Balaenoptera ricei. The sequence goes on from NC_082639.1 coordinate 134,975,473, forward strand.
CCAAGATATTTGATCACCTTATTTTCTCCTCTCTTACAGCAGTTCCTGGTTTCTCTTATTTAGAATTTTCTCTTATTTAGAACTTTCTCCAAAAGCATATTCAAGGTAATATCTTTATGAGGTAAACCTGAGGCTGTATATGCCTCTTTTTTATTAAGACACTTTTTTGAATGGAAATGTAACTTGACATAAAATTCTTAGTCCAGAGGAGTAGGGGCAAGATGGCGGAAGAGTAAGACGCGGAGATCACCTTCCTTCCCACAGATACAGTAGAAATACATCTACACGTGGAACTGCTCCTACAGAACACCCACTGAACGCTGGCAGAAGACGTCAGACCTCCCAAAAGGCAAGAAAATCCCCACGTACTTGGGTAGGGTAAAAGAAAAAAGAAATAACAGAGACAAAAGAATAGAGACGGGACCTGTGCCAGTGGGAGGGAGCCGTGAAGGAGGAAAGGTTTCCAGGCACTAGGAAGCCCCTTTGCGGGCAGAGACTGCGGGTGGCAGAGGGGGGAAGCTTCGGAGCCACGGAGGAGAGCGCAGCCACAGGGGTGCGGAGGGCAAAGCGGAGAGACTCCCGCACAGAGGCTCGGCACCAACCAGCACTCACCAGCCCGAGAGGCTTGTCTGCTCACTCGCCGGGGCGGGCGGGGGCTGGGAGCTGAGGCTCGGGCTTTGGTGCTAGCCGGGAGGGAGTCTGGGAAAAAGTCTGCAGCTGCCGAAGAGGCAAGAGACTTTTTCTTGCCTCTTTGTTTCGCGGCACGCAAGGAGAGGGGATTCAGAGCGCTGCCTAAACGAAATCCAGAGACGGGTGCGAGCCGCGGCTATCAGCGCGGATCCCACAGCAACAGGGGCGCAGAGGGAAAAACGGAGAGATTCCCGCACAGAGGCTCAGCGCCGAGCAGCGCTCACCATCCCGAGAGGCTTGTCTGCTCACCCGCTGGGGCAGGCGGGGCTGGGAGCTGAGGCGCGGGCTTCGGTCGGATCGCAGGGAGAGGACTGGGGATGGCGGCGTGAACACAGCCTGAAGGGGGTGGCGTGCCGCGGCGAGCCGGGAGGGAGCCGGAGAGGAGGTCTGCAGCCGCCGAAGAGGCAAGAGACTTTTTCTTGCCTCTTTGTTTCGCGGCGCCCAAGGAGAGGGGATTCAGAGCGCCGCCTAGACGAGCTCCAGAGGCGGGCGCGAGCCGCGGCTAACAGCGCGGACCCCAGAGACTGGTAGGAGACGCTAAGGCTGCTGCTGCCGCCACCAAGAAGCCTGTGTGCGAGCACAGGTCACTCTCCACACTGCCCCTCCCGGGAGCCGGTGCAGCTCGCCACTGCCAGTCTCCCGTGATCTGGGGACAACTTCCCCGGGAGAACACACGGCGCGCCTCAGGCTGCTGCAACGTCACGACGCCTCTGACGCCGCAGGCTCGCCCCGCCTCCTCCGTACCGCTCCCTCCCCCGGCCTGAGTGAGCCAGAGCCCCCGAAGCAGCTGCTCCTTTAACCCCCTTCTGTCTGGGCGGGGAACGGACGCCCTCAGGCGAGGTACACGCAGAGGCGGGTCCAAATCCAAAGCTGAATGCTGGGAGCTGTACGAACAAAGAAGAGAAAGGGAAATCTCCCCCAGCAGCCTGAGAAGCAGCGGATTAAAGCTGCACAAACAACTTGATGTGCCTGCATCTGTTGAATACCTGAATAGACAACGAATCATCCCAAATTCAAAAGGTGGACTTTAGGAGCAGGATATATTAATTTCCCCTTTTCTTTTTTTTGTGAGTGTATATGTGTATGCTTCTGGGTGAGATTTTGTCTGTATAGCTTTGCTTTCACCATCAGTCCTAGGGTTAAGTCCGTCCATTTTTTTTTTTTTTTTTTTTTTTTACTTAAACAAATTTTTTTTCCTAATATATGCTTTCTTAATAGTTTTTTCCGTATTTTCTATTTTTAGAAATTAAAAATTTTTTTATTAAGTTTTTTCTTATTTTTCATTTTAAAAAATTAAAAATTTTTTTCTTAATAATTTTTTTTCTTAAAAATTTTTTTCTTATTTTTTACTATAAAAAATTAATAAATCTATTTTTAAAAATTAAAAAAAAATTTTTTCTGAATACATTTACTTTTAATAATTTTTTTTCTTATTTTTTATTATAATAGCTTTATTTTATTTTATTTTATCCTCTTTTTATCTTTCTATTTTTTTCTCCCTTATATTCTGAGCTGTGTGGATGAAAGGCTCTTGGTGCTCCAGCCAGGCATCAGGGCTGTGCCTCTGAGGTGGGAGAGCCAACTTCAGGACACTGGTCCACAAGAGACCTACCAGCTCCATGTAATACCAAACGGCAAAAATCTCTCAGAGATCTCCATCTCAACATCAAGACCCAGCTTCACTCAACGACCAGCAGGCTACAGGGCTGGACACCCTATGCCAAACAACTAGCAAGACAGGAACACTGCCCCATCCATTAGCAGGGAGGCTGCCTAATATCATAAGGCCACAGACACCCCAAAACACACCACCAGACGTGGACGTGCCCACCAGAAAGACAAGATTCAACCTCATCCACCAGAACACAGGCACTAGTCCCCTCCACCAGGAAGCCTACACAACCCACTGAACCAACCTTACCCACTGGGGACAGATACCAAAAACAACGGGAACTACGAACCTGCAGCCTGTGAAAAGGAGACCCCAAACACAGTAAGATAAGCAAAATGAGACGACAGAAAAACACACAGCAGATGAAGGAGCAGGGTCAAAACACACCAGACCTAACAAATGAAGAGGAAATAGGTAGTCTACCTGAAAAAGAATTCAGAATAATGATAGTAAGGATGATCCAAAATCTTGGAAATAGAATAGACAAAATGCAAGAAACATTTAACAAGGACATAGAAGAACTAAAGAGGAACCAAGCAACGATGAAAAACACAATAAATGAAATTAAAAATACTCTAGATGGGATCAATAGCAGAATAACTGAGGCAGAAGAAAGGATAAGTGACCTGGAAGATAAAATGGTGGAAATAACTACTGCAGAGCAGGATAAAGAAAAAAGAATGAAAAGAACTGAGGACAGTCTCAGAGACCTCTGGGACAACATTAAACGCACCAACATTCGAATTATAGGGGTCCCAGAAGAAGAAGAGAAAAAGAAAGAGACTGAGAAAATATTTGAAGAGATTATAGTTGAAAACTTCCCTAATATGGGAAAGGAAATAGTTAATCAAGTCCAGGAAGCACAGAGCGTCCCATACAGGATAAACCCAAGGAGAAACACGCCAAGACACATATTAATCAAACTGTCAAAAATTAAATATAAAGAAAACATATTAAAAGCAGCAAGGGAAAAACAACAAATAACACACAAGGGAATCCCCATAAGGTTAACATCTGATCTTTCAGCAGAAACTCTGCAAGCCAGAAGGGAGTGGCAGGATATACTTAAAGTGATGAAGGAGAAAAACCTACAACCAAGGTTACTCTACCCAGCAAGGATCTCATTCAGATGTGATGGAGAAATTAAAACCTTTACAGACAAGCAAAAGCTGAGAGAGTTCAGCACCACCAAACCAGCTTTACAACAAATGCTAAAGGAACTTCTCTAGGCAAGAAACACAAGAGAAGGAAAACACCTACAATAACAAACCCAAAACATTTAAGAAAATGGGAATAGGAACATACATATCGATAATTACCTTGAATGTAAATGGATTAAATGCTCCCACCAAAAGACACAGACTGGCTGAATGGATACAAAAACAAGACCCATATATATGCTGTCTACAAGAGACCCACTTCAGACCTAGAGACACATACAGACTGAAAGTGAGGGGATGGAAAAAGATATTCCATGCAAATGGAAATCAAAAGAAAGCTGGAGTAGCAATTCTCATATCAGACAAAATAGACTTTAAAATAAAGAATATTATAAGAGACAAAGAAGGACACTATATAATGATCAAGGGATCGATCCAAGAGGAAGGTATAACAATTGTAAATATTTATGCACCCAACATAGGAGCACCTCAATACATAAGGCAAATACTAACAGCCATAAAAGGGGAAATCGACAGCAACACAATCATAGTAGGGGACTTTAACACCCCACTTTCACCAATGGACAGATCATCCAAAATGAAAATAAATAAGGAAACACAAGCTTTAAATGATACATTAAACAAGATGGACTTAATTGATATTTATAGGACATTCCACCCAAAAACAACAGAATACACATTTTTCTCAAGTGCGCATGGAACATTCTCCAGGATAGATCATATCTTGGGTCACAAATCAAGCCTTGGTAAATTTAAGAAAATTGAAATCGTATCAAGTATCTTTTCTGACCACAACGCTATGAGACTAGATATCAATTACAGGAAAAGATGTGTAAAAAATACAAACACATGGAGGCTACACAATACACTACTTAATAACGAAGTGATCACTGAAGAAATCAAAGGGGAAATCAAAAAATACCTAGAAACAAATGACAATGGAGATACGACGACCCAAAACCTATGGGACGCAGCAAAAGCACTGCTAAGAGGGAAGTTTATAGCAATACAAGCCTACCTCAAGAAACAGGAAACATCTCGAATAAACAACCTAACCTTGCACCTAAAGCAATTAGAGAAAGAAGAACAAAAAAACCCCAAAGCTAGCAGAAGGAAAGAAATCATAAAGATCAGGTCAGAAATAAATGAAAAAGAAATGAAGGAAACAATAGCAAAGATCAATAAAACTAAAAGCTGGTTCTTTGAGAAGATAAACAAAATTGATAAACCATTAGCCAGACTCATCAAGAGAAAAAGGGAGAAGACTCAAATCAATAGAATTAGAAATGAAAAAGGAGAAGTAACCACTGACACTGCAGAAATACAAAAGATCATGAGAGATTACTACAAGCAACTCTACGCCAATAAAATGGACAACCTGGAAGAAATGGACAGATTCTTAGAAATGCACAAACTGCCGAGACTGAACCAGGAAGAAATAGAAAATATGAACAGACCAATCACAAGCACTGAAATTGAAACTGTGATTAAAAACCTTCCAACAAACAAAAGCCCAGGACCAGATGGCTTCACAGGTGAATTCTATCAAACATTTAGAGAAGAGCTAACACCTATCCTTCTCAAACTCTTCCAAAATATTGCAGAGGGAGGAACACTCCCAAACTCATTCTACGAGGCCACCATCACCCTGATACCAAAACCAGACAAAGATGTCACAAAGAAAGAAAACTACAGGCCAATATCACTGATGAACATAGATGCAAAAATCCTCAACAAAATACTCACAAACAGAATCCAACAGCACATTAAAAGGATCATACACCATGATCAAGTGGGGTTTATCCCAGGAATGCAAGGATTCTTCAATATACGTAAATCAATCAGTGTGATACACCATATTAACAAATTGAAGGAGAAAAACCATATGATCATCTCAATAGATGCAGAGAAAGCTTTCGACAAGATTCAACACCCATTTATGATAAAAGCCCTGCAGAAAGTAGGCATAGAGGGAACTTTCCTCAACATAATAAAGGCCATATATGACAAACCCACAGCCAACATTGTCCTCAATGGTGAAAAACTGAAACCATTTCCAATAAGATCAGGTACAAGACAAGGTTGCCCACTCTCATCACTATTATTCAACATAGTTTTGGAAGTGTTAGCCACAGCAATCAGAGAAGAAAAAGAAATAAAAGGAATCCAAATCGGAAAAGAAGAAGTAAAGCTGTCACTGTTTGCAGATGACATGATACTATACATAGAGAATCCTAAAGATGCTACCAGAAAACTCCTAGAGCTAATCAATGAATTTGGTAAAGTAGCAGGATACAAAATTAATGCACAGAAATCTCTTGCATTTCTATACACTAATGACGAAAAATCTGATAGTGAAATTAAGAAAACACTCCCGTTTGCCATTGCAACAAAAAGAATAAAATATCTAGGAATAAACCTACCTAAGGAGACAAAAGACCTGTATGCAGAAAATTATAAGACACTGATGAAAGAAATTAAAGATGATACAAATAGATGGAAAGATATACCATGTTCCTGGATTGGAAGAATCAACATTGTGAAAATGACTCTACTACCCAAAGCAATCTACAGATTCAATGCAATCCCTGTCAAACTACCACTGGCATTTTTCACAGAACTAGAACAAAAAATTTCACAATTTGTATGGAAACACAAAAGACCCCGAATAGCCAAAGCAATCTTGAGAACGAGAAATGGAGCTGGGGGAATCAGGCTCCCTGACTTCAGACTATATTACAAAGCTACAGTAATCAAGACAGTTTGGTACTGGCACAAAAACAGAAATATAGATCAATGGAACAGTATAGAAAGCCCAGAGATAAACCCACACACCTATGGTCACCTTATCTTTGATAAAGGAGGCAAGCATATACAGTGGAGAAAAGACAGCCTCTTCAATAAGTGGTGCTGGGAAAATTGGACAGATACATGTAAAAGTATGAAATTAGAACACTCCCTGACACCATGCACAAAAATAAACTCAAAATGGATTAAAGACCTAAGTGTAAGACCAGACACTATCAAACTCTTAGAGGAAAACATAGGCAGAACACTCTATGACATACATCACAGCAAGATTCTTTTTGACCCAGCTCCCAGAGAAATGGAAATAAGAACACAAATAAACAAATGGGACCTAATGAAACTTAAAAGCTTTTGCACAGCAAAGGAAACCATAAACAAGACCAAAAGACAACCATCAGAATGGGAGAAAATATTTGCAAATGAAGCAACTGACAAAGGATTAATCTCCAAGATTTACAAGCAGCTCATGCAGCTCAATAACAAAAAAACGAACAACCCAATCCAAAAATGGGCAGAAGACCTAAATAGACATTTCTCCAAAGAAGATATACAGATGGCCTACAGACACATGAAAGAATGCTCAACATCATTAATCATTAGAGAAATGCAAATCAAAACTACAATGAGATATCATCTCACACCGGTCAGAATGGCCATCATCAAAAAATCTAGAAACAATAAATGCTGGAGAGGGTGTGGAGGAAAGGGAACTCTCTTGCACTGTTGGTGGGAATGTAAATTGATACAGCCACTATGGAGAACAGTATGGGGGTTCCTTAAAAAACTACAAATAGAACTACCATACGATCCAGCAATCCCACTACTGGGCATATACCCTGAGAAAACCATAGTTCAAAAAGAGTCATGTACCAAAATGTTCATTGCAGCTCTATTTACAATAGCCAGGACATGGAAGCAACCTAAATGTCCATCGACAGATGAATGGATAAAGAAGATGTGGCACATATATACAATGGAATATTACTCAGCCATAAAAAGAAATGAAATGGAGGTATTTGTAATGAGGTGGATGGAGTTAGAGTCTGTCATACAGAGTGAAGTAAGTCAGAAAGAGAAAAACAAATACAGTATGCTAACACATATATACGGAATCTAAGGGAAAAAAAGCCATGAAGAACCTAGTGGCAAGACGGGAATAAAGACACAGACCTACTAGAGAATGGACTTGAGGATATGGGGAGGGGGTGGGGTCAGACGTGACAAGGTGAGAGAGTGTCATGGACATATATACACTACCAAATGTAAAATAGATAGCTAGTGGGAAGCAGCCGCATAGCACAGGGAGATCAGCTCGGTGCTTTGTGACCACCTAGAGGGGTGGGATGGGGAGGGTGGGAGGGAGGGAGATGCAAGAGGGAAGAGATATGGGAACATATTGTATATGTATAACTGATTAACTTTGTTATAAAGCAGAAGCTAACACACCATTGTAAGGCAATTATACTTCAATAAAGATGTTTAAAAAAAAAAAAAATTCTTAGTCCAAATTTCTTTTCTCTCAATGATTTAAATATAGAATTTCATTCTCTTTTTGCATCCACTATTGCTATTGACTAGTCTGACCACTACCTCAGGGGGGAACTCCCTTTGTCCCCTCAACTGGATTGGACTGCCAATACAATCGATGTCCTTATAGCTACATAGGCCAAAGCTTTGCTCTCACACAAATCTTTCTCCACACGTTAAATGCCTATTTTGACTTAAGTACTGTTTTAGGCTCTTGGTATGTAAAAGTTTAAACTTGTCAAAGCAAGTTCAGATAGGAGAAATTGATGGGCAGAGCCTGCTAATATGGTGCCAGCAAGCAGTAAATGGGTCACATAGAATTCACTGTGGCAAAGCTAGTGCATACAGGCTGATAGAGACAGAGTCATAGCTAAGAAAAACACTTGGCTTCTAGTGCAGTTTTCTCCCTCAAGTCAATCTCAAGACCCAAAACTGTGGCGATACACAAAAGGCACACTTTCAGAATGTCCTTGTTTCCCTTCCTATAAGATTGTATGGACCTCGAATAAGGGATGTGGATGGTGTGATGCAGGTCAATGACCACTGTCAACAACTTAAACAGTAGGAAGTACTATCAATATAGCCAAACTACTATTCATTTATCTATCCATCTAGTCATCCACTCATTAAAAGTGTTCTTGTGCCCTTGCTATATGCCAAGCCCTGTGCCGGCTGTATGCCAGGGATGTGAAAGAGAGCTTGCCCATGTGGAGTTGACCAAATGGTGGGGGAAATAGGAGTCAAGGAGTCTCACAGCTAAATGCAAGATCACACTTATGAGGAGTCCTCTGAAGGAGAGAGTATGTGCTGTTCAAACATATCAAAGAGGGAAGTGACCTGGTCAGCGGGGTTGGGGAAGGTTGCCTTGTAGAGGTGATGACTGAGATTTGAAGAATGAGCAGGAATTAAATAGACAAAGACAGGAGGAGAGAGTGCTCTCAGCATGGGGTACATTATGTGAAAAGAGTGTGGCCGGAGGGATGGTTGGGAGTCCATAGGACAGAAAGAAGGCCAATGTAGCCAAAACTCTGAACTCACAAAGGAACATCCTATGACACAAGGATGGGGAAGCGGGTGGGGATCAGAATGTGTGGGACCTTCTAAGCCATGTTGGGAATCTTGGCCTCTGGGCAAGGGCAAGTCTTGAGGTTTTTAAGTCTGGAAATGCAGGTGGTATGATCAGTGTTGCAAGTGGAAAATATTCCTTTGGTTGTAACGTGGAGGGCGTATTACCGTGGGAAAGGATCTTCAGTAGCAGCAGCTGAACAACACTTCCAGGCATTGGAAACATGTAACCATGTGTTCCGTGGAAGCAAAGCTTTCTCACATGTGTCAGTTTAGCCTGCTTTGGAAGATCACTGCCTATGTGTGTGCATCAGCACAAAGAAAATTTCCTTTCCCAACTTAACTTTTTGAATTTTGGAAATTTACATGTATGCTGACTCCTAGAATAGATCCATCTACTATCATGTAGAGCTCTGAGCAGGCCTCGTTGAGTTAGGTTTCCTGTGGTTGATCACCTGAAACTGATGGCACTATTTCTGATGATTCCCTGAGGCAGTGTTTCTCATACTTTAGGCTGCATCAAAATCACCTAGAGGAATTGTTAAACCATAAACCGCTGGGCCCAGCCACTCCCAGAGTTTCTGATTCAGTAAGCCTAGGGTGGGAACCAATAATTTGCCTTTTTAACAAGTTCTCAGGGGATGGTGATGGTGTGGTCCAGGAACCACACTGTGAGAACCACTGCACCTAATGTGTTAGATCCCAACTGCGGCTGCACATTAAAATCACCTGGGAAGCTTTAACAATACCAGTTTAGAGGGGGGCCAGACCCAATAAATCAGAATATCCCTAGCAATTCTAATGTCCATACATTAGATTGAGAAACACTTATCTGGTGCCTTAGACATTTAATAATAAGCCTTAAGTTACATTACTTTGTCTCTCTTTTCCCTTTATTTCTAGCTAACTCCTTAAGTCGTACCCATAAAAAAATTTGGAGCTTATCAACAGAAATAATTTTGAGATGCATACTATTTATAAAAAGTTTATCTGATTTTTTTCTATGTGTGTGCAACTGTTTACACATTTATTTACAAAATAAGGTCATACTGTTCACACTGTATTTTAATGCTTTTACATATATTTTTTCCCACTCATCAGTATACCTTGAACAAATTTCCACATTTCCATGTCAACAAATGTACTCTTTAAAACATTATTTTTAATGCTGATATATTATCTCATTGTGTGAAGAGCACAATCTCTGATAACAGAACTAGTGATATCCTTAAAAATTCCTAAAATTACAATTACTGGTAAATGAAATTTATTATTTTGAGACTTTTAGTACATATTGCCAAACTGATCTACAGAAAAATGTATACAAATTTACATTCTCTTGGGAATCTCCATTTCCCCACACTTTAACCAACTTTTGTTAATTATCATTAAATCTACTTCCTAATTTAGTAGTTGAAAAATTAAAATATATTATTTTAAAACTTTTTTAAAGTTTATCTGAGTTTAATTTTAAAAGGCCTACTAGCCAACATGTATTCATTTCTCAGTCATCACAGTTAATGAAAACTTACAGTGTGTGCTGTGTGCGAGCATCATTTTGATCTCTAAATTACCATTTATGTGCATCTCTTGTGGCACTGGTTGGTTCTGAAGGCGGTTTAATCTTTTAATTATTTCTACTATCATCCCATCTTCTAATATCGGAAGGGCCTGAAATTCATGATCCCCATAGGATATTATCATCTAGATTGGTGTGTGTGTGTGTGTGTCTGTGTGTGAAGTTATGACTCACATCCTAGGAGGTGAACAACATTGGCTTCAGCAACCTAGGTGCTGATGAAATCTCAATTATGTAATTTCCTACAGTGCGGATTGCAGTCAGCAGAGCAGATTTCCCTGACTCTGCTCTCCACCCCCTGCTCCAGCTTCTTCCCACAAAATGAAAGGCTTTACTTCTGCCATGTTAACTGCTCCACAGCCAGTTTCCACCCCCTTAGAATTTGTACTTGCTGCAGGGAAGAGTAGATTTCCCTTACTACATGGTCTTGGTGTGCCCAGGGGAGAAAGCAGGAGGAGGATTCCCTCTAGCCCAGCAAACTCCTTCTCCCAATTCATCAGTTTCTGTCACTACTGCTGTTGCCACATCGCACTGTTGAGGACCTCGCCAGGAAGCTTCACGTGGCTCAGGGAGTTCTCTTTGGCAAAGAAAGATGTAGCTCTGGAACTTGGCTGGGCTTCAAGGGAGAGAGGGCTTGGTCTATGCTGTGTCATTAACTATTTCCAAATCAATACAAAGGGTAAAAGGCTCCTCACTAGAACAAGCTGAAATGCAGCCTCTGAACAAGTTGAGCAGTTCAGCTAGGTGTATGACATTACTTTGACAATTCGTGTGTATGTTATCTTTCCAGCAGCTTACCTAAAAGCATTTAAACGATCCCATAGAAGCTCAAAAGACTTATGTGTGTTTTTCAAATGTGGAGAAACTCCCAGTTTGGAATAATTTGGGATTTGCATTGGCACGCGCCTTTCCTTCTACCTGAAATATGCCTTCTAAACTCAGAGATGGTGGTTCTTTTCATTAAATATAAGGTAGGAGTTGGTCACAGTTACCCATCTCCACATGGAACACATGCTTTAGTATCCTTGATTCTTAAGGGAGTCATTCCTTAAGTTTACCCTAAATCTATTTTGCTGCACTTTGTCTCTTGGCTGCCATATCATGATAATCAAATGAGTCAACCAAAATAATGTGCAGACAAGTAGAAAAGTGATCAATGCCCAAAGGCACATATTCAGACACCAATCTGCAGGAAAGCAGTATGCCTCACAGGCGACTATGGAAGGAGTTTGGACAGGATGATCTGTAAATCCTTTCCCACTCTAAGATTCTGTGTGCTTAGGACTTTATGTCAGTGTTGGGGAAGAAACAAAAAAGTTGTCCCTACTCCCTTTTCTTTTTTTTTTTAAATTATTTTTATTTTCGGCTGCATTGGGTCTTCGTTGCTGCACGCAGGCTTTTCTCTAGTTGCGGCGAGCAGGGGCTACTCTCCATTGTGGTGCACAGGCTTCTCATTGCGGTGGCTTCTCTTGTTGCAGAGCATGGGCTCTAGGTATGCGGGCTTCAGTAGTTGTGGCACGTGGGCTCAGTAGTTATGGCACACGGGCTTAGTTGCTCTGCGGCATGTGGGATCTTCCCAGACCAGGGCTCAAACCCGTGTCCCCTGCATTGACAGGCGGATTCTTAACCACTGCGCCAACAGAGAAGTCCCCTACTCCCTTTTCTTAATTCTCCTTCTAAACTCTTTTTTTTTATTGATGTATGACTTACATACAATGAAATGCACAGATCTTAAGTGTATAGCACTTAAGCATGACTCTGGTTAAAATTAGAATAATACCAGTCCTTAAGAGAGGCTCCCTCATGCCCCTTTCTGGTCACTATCTCCTCAAAGGTAATATCTATTTTCTACTCTATCACCATAGATTAATTTTTACCTGTTTCTGAATATTATATTAATCACACAGTATACCCTCTTTTGTGTCTAGCTTTTTTCATGCAATATTATTTCTGTGAGATTCATCTGTATTGTTGAGGATGGCAGCGGTTCATTCTTTTTCATTTCTTATATGACATTGTATGAATATACCACAGTTTGTCCATTCTATGGATGAATATTTGGATTGCTTCCAACTTTTGTTATCATTGTTAAAGCTACTTTGAACATTGTTATACATATTTTGCTGCACACAAGCACTCGTTTCTATTGGATATATAGCCAGGAGTGGAATTGTGTCAGGATTACGTTTAGTTCAAAAGATACTGCCAGTTAATTTTCCAAAGTGGCTTTGCCAATTTACATGGCCACCAACAATGTAAATCTCCATATTCTCACTAACACCTGATATTACTATCCTTTTAATTTAATTCAGTCTGGTGGGAGATACTGGTATCTCATTATGATATTAATTTGCATGTTCTTGCAGACTGATGATGTTGAACTTTTTCATATGCTTCTCCCATTATTTCTTAAATAAGTCCAATCAGGCTTTTCCTTCCATCACTCCAGTGGAACTGCTCTTGTCAAGTAACAAATGGCCTCCATGTCGGTAAATCAGTTCTCAGTTCTTATCTTCTTGACTACCAAAACCACACATCCCTTGTTTTCCTCCTCCCTAACTTGCTATTCTTTCTCAGTCTTATTTCATCAGTTCTTCCTAATCTCCCAGCATTTGAGCATAGAGGTACCCTAATCAACTTTATCCCTCCCCTGACCCCCACCTCTTTATCTCCTTTCCTACTTTATTTTTGTTTATATCAATCATGCCCATTTATAAAATATATAATATACCAAGGTATTTATTGCTTCACCCTTACCATAATAAGGAGTGAAAACTCCAGGAGGGCAGGAATTTTTGTCTCTTTTGTTCCCTGATATATTCCCTACATCTAGAACAGTCCCTGTCACATAGTAAGAACTCAGTAAATATTTGATCAATAATTGAGTGGTTGAGTGAATGAAATAATAATGGGAAAATGGTAAGAAGCATTAGAAAAATATATTCTCCCAAGAAATATTTAATGAGTGACTATTACAGACATAGGCCTATTTGGACCAACACACTCTCGAATTTATATGACTCATGTCACCAGAATTCAAGTTTTAAAGGCACGTGCCTTTGAGTTTACAAGTGGAACACAGATGGCTGGAGAGGAATCAAATCCTTAAAAACATCTGGCTTTGTATTTTTGTGGCAAGTGTCAAGCTGCCTCAAAGGAAAGCACAAAAACTAACTTTGTGATCAGTTTACACTGCAGTGTAAACTGAGGAAGGGTGTGGTTTGACAGCATAGCATTATGTCATTTTATCCAGTTCTACTGGAAGCTTCCTTGGAACTTGACAGCTGTTGAGTTAGTAGCTAGGGTATAGCTGGAGCCAGCTACCAATCTGGACTAAGCTCTAGGTTGTATCATAAAAGTAGTTGGTAAACTGGACTAAATCTCTGTGGCCAGAGCAAACATTCAAACTGAAAATTAGCACAAGGAAAGGCCAAAGTCAGTGAGTTTGGTAGTTTCTCTCAAAAAAAACAAAGATCTCTGGACTTTGGCCCAGGGAAGACCAAGGGAGTAGAAAATAGGTGAGAGATACAGGCCCATGACAAGTCAAGAACTAGGTGGAAGGCACACATAATCATGGCATTTAATATTAATTTTGGCTTCTGGGATCTACAGCCTGGATCTACTAAAGGTATTTGTGGTATCAGGTGCTGTGTTGGTTGGATGCCACCTACAGAAGCGTATTCCTAAATCCTCACTGGAGACCTAAATCTGAAGACCAATAATGGAATAAAGTGATAGGGAAGGCTTTGCTGTCAAAGCTGGAGACTGTTTCCAAGATAGGCAGAGTTTCTTCCTCAGATTCTTGGCCGTTGGGCAAATTTTTCAAAGGTAGTAGATGTCAGCTGATTGCCCAACCCTTTTCCTCTAAAAGTACAAAAAGACATTTTGGCCAAAAAGCCACTACATGAATATTTCTATTCTTAAGTTACTGACTATACTTTGCCTTATATGATGGATATATATGCACTGCCTTTATTCTTCCCTTTAGATTAGAATTATGAGGAGAATAGAAGCTATAGTTTACCCATCTCTAAATCTTTCCTCCTACCACTACCTCCACCTAGTCCAGTGCCTTGAACATGGCAGGAATTCAATAAATACTGTTGATTGAATGGAATTTCCCTCAAATGTGTGAGAATTTGTATTACCCTTAGGGCATTTTGAAACTCTCTTGCATTTGATTTTTCTCCTATCCACCATCAGCACAACTGAACCAAACTGGTTTGCCCACACTTCCTGCCTAGGTAACTAGAGGTGAACTTTTGCTGACCTTAAATATTTGTCACCATCTCATTCCTCACAAGATTAATGGAAATAAATAAACTTGGGTTTATTGATAATTGGAAATATTTGGGTAGTAAACATGGCCGGAGTATGTCCTGTGAACCTCAGACACCTCTCCACAATTTTTAAAAATATTCTGCTTTGAAAATAAATTGAAAAGAGTTGTTCAGTAATTGTGCACTACATTTGTTCAAAGGAATCAATTCCTTCCAAAGTCACTGAGGAGAAAACAACTGTAAACTGCCATGCAATGGAGCTGAACTGAAATTCTCATTTCCCTCAGTAATTTCTCAGCTACGAGTCATGGAATATGGTCTCCTTTCTGCTTATAATCTGTTTTCTTCCTTAAAGACACGTTTCTTTTTAAAGTGATTACATCTGTATTTCATCAGGGATATGTGATAAAAAGGGAGCAGGGAAGAAGGAGGAGTAGGTAGAAAGGAAGCTTGGAGTATTAAGACAACCCCATAATATAGTAGAATCTCACCTGGTTAGGAAATACTGAAAAAAACTGAAGAAACTGATGTGGAATGAGTTTGCCTTACTTTGAGATTTTAATAACTAAGGCTTTCTCACACAGGTTGCTGGGGATTTATTTTTTCTTCTGTATAGAATAAACAGTACCATTGTTGTTAAACTCCAAGGGTGAACACAGTGATGGTTAATTTTATGTGTCAACTTGACTAGGCCACAGTCCCTAGATAGTTGGTGAAACACCAGTCTAGATGTCTCTGTGAAGCTATGTTTTAGGTTAAGATTAGTATTTAAGTCAGTAGACTTTTTTTTTTTTTGAATTTTATTTATTTTTTTATACAGCAGGTTCTTATTAGTTATCCATTTTATACATATTAGTGCATACATGTCAATCCCAATCTTCCAATTCATCACACCACCACCACCAACCCCGCCACTTTCCCCCCTTGGTGTCCATACGTTTGTTCTCTACATCTGTGTCTATTTCTGCCCTGCAAACCAGTTCATCTGTACCATTTTTCTAGGTTCCACATATATGTGTTAATATACAATATTTGTTTTTCTCTTTCTGACTTACTTCACTCTGTTTGACAGTCTCTAGATCCATCCACGTCTCTGCAAATGACCCAATTTCGTTCCTTTTTATGGCTGAGTAATATTCCATTGTATATATGTACCACTTCTTCTTTATCCATTCATCTGTCTGTTGAAGGGCATTTAGGTTGCTTCCATGACCTGACTATTGTAAATAGTGCTACAATGAACATTGGGGTGCATGTGTCTTTGAATTATGGTTTTCTCTGTGTATATACCCACTAGCGGGATTGCTGGGTCATATTATAATTGTATTTTTAGTTTTTTAAGGAACCTCCATACTGTTCTCCGTAGTGGCTGTATCAATTCATATTCCCACCAAGAGTGCAAGAGGGTTCCCTTTTCTCCACACCCTCTCCAGCATTTGTTGTTTGTAGATTTTCTGATGATGCCCATTCTAACTGGTGTGAGGTGATACCTCATTGTAGTTTTGATTTGCATTTCTCTAATAATTAGTGATGTTGAGCAGCTTTTCATGTGCTTCTTGGCCACCTGTATGTCTTCTTTGGAGAAATGTCTATTTAGGTCTTCTGCTCATTTTTGGATTGGGTTGTTTGTTTCTTTAATATTGAGCTGCATGAGCTGTTTATATATTTTGGAGATTAATCCTTTGTCCATTGATACATTTGCAAATATTTTCTCCCATTCTGAGGGTTGTCTTTTTGTCTTGTTTGTAGTTTCCTTTGCTTTGCAAAAGCTTTTAAGTTTCATTAGGTCCCAATTGTTTATTTTTATTTTTATTTCCATTACTCTAGGAGGTGAATCAAAAAGTATCTTGCTGTGATTTATGTCAAAGAGTGTTCTTATGTTTTCAGTGTCCAGTCTTACATTTAGGTCTCTAATCCATTTTGAGTTTATTTTTGTGTATGGTATTAGGGGGTGTTCTAATTTCATTCTTTTCCATGTAGCTGTACAGTTTTCCAGCACTACTTATTGAAGAGACTGTCTTTTCTGCATTGTATATTGTTGCCTCCTTTGTCATAGATTAGTTGACCATAGGTGCATGGGTTTATCTCTGGGCTTTCTATCCTGTTCCGTTGATCTATATTTCTTTTTGTGCCAGTACCATATTGTCTTGATTACTGTAGCTTTGTAGTATAGTCTGAAGTCAGGGAGTCTGCTTTCTCAGGCTCCCTTTTTTTTCCCTCAAGACTGCTTTGGCTATTCGGGGTCTGTTGTGTGTCCATACAAATTTTAAGATTTTTTGTTCTAGTTCTGTAAAAAATGCCATTGGTAATTTGATAGGGATTGCACTGAATCTGTAGATTGCTTTGGGTAGTATAGTCATTTTCACAATATTGATTCTTCCAATCCAAGAACATGGCATATTTCTCCATCTGTTTGTATCATCTTTAATTTCTTTCATCACTGTCTTACAGTTTTCTGCATACAGGTCTTCTGTCTCCCTAAGTAGATTTATTCCTACATATTTTATTCTTTTTGTTGGAATGTTAAATGGGAGTGTTTCCTTAATTTCTCTTTTAGATTTTTCATCATTAGTGTATAGCAATGCAAGAGATTTCTGTGCATTACTTTTGTATCCTGCTACTCTACCAAATTCATTGATTAGCTCTAGACTTTTTCTGGTAGCATCTTTAGGATTCTCTATGTATAGTATCATGTCATCTGCAAACAGTGACAGTGTCACTTCTTCTTTTCCGATTTGGATTCCTTTTATTTCTTTTTCTTCTCTGATTGTCGTGTCTAAAACTTCCAAAACTATGTGGAATAGCAGTGGTGAGAGTGGGCAACCTCTTCTTGTTCCTGAACTTAGAGGAACTGGTTTCAGTTTTTCACCATTGAGAAAGATGTTGACTGTGGGTTTGTCATATACGGCCTTTATTATGTTGAGGTAGGTTCCCTCTGTGCCTACTTTCTGGGGAGTTTTTATCATAAATGGGTGTTGAATTTTGTCAAAAGCTTTTTCTGCATCTATTGAGATGATCATATGGTTTTTATCCTTCAATTTGTTAATATGGTGTATCACATTGATTGAGTTGCATATATTGAAGAATCCTTGCATCATTGGGATAAATCCCACTTAATCATGGTGTATGATCCTATCAATGTGTTGTTGGATTCTGTTTGTTAGTATTTTGTTGATGATTTTTGCATCTATATTCATCAGTGATAGTGGTCTGTAATTTTCTTTTTTTGTGGTGTCTTTGTCTGGTTTTGGTATCAGGGTGAAAGTGGCCTCATAGAATGAGTTTGGGAGTGTTCCTTCCTCTGCAAATTTTTGGAAGAGTTTGAGAAGGATGGGTGTTAGCTCTTCTCTAAATGTTTGATTGAATTCTCCTGTGAAGCCATCTGGTCCTGGACTTTTGTTTGTTGAGAGATTTTTAATCACAGTTTCAATTTCATTACTTGTGATTGGTCTGTTCATATTTTCTATTTCTTCCTGGTTCAGTCATGGAAGGTTATACCTTTCTAAGAATTTGTCCATTTTTTCCAGGTTTTCCATTTTATTGGCATAGAGTTGCTTGTAGTAGTCCCTTAGGGTGCTTTGTATTTCTGCAGTGTCTGTTGTAACTTCTCCTTTTTCATTCTAAATTTATTGATTTGAGTCCTCTCTCTCTTTTTCTTGATGAGTCTGGCTAATGGTTTATCAATTTTGTTTATCTTCTCAGAGAACCAGCTTTTAGTTTTATTGATATTTGCTGGTGTTTTTTTTTGTTGTTGTTTCTATTTCATTTATTTCTACTCTGATCTTTATGATTTCTTTCCTTCTACTAACTTTGGGTTTTTTTCGTTCTTCTTTCTCTAGTTCCTTTAGGTGTAAGGTTAGATTGTTTATTTCAGATTTTTCTTGTTTCTTGAGGTAGGCTTGTATTGCTATAAACTTCCCTCTTAGAACTGCTTTTGCTGCATCCCATAGGTTTTGGATCATCGTGTTTTCATTGTAATTTGTCCCTAGATATTTTTTGATTTCCTCTTTGATTTCTTCAGTGATCTCTTGGTTATTTAGTAATGTATTGGTTAGCCTCCATGTGTTTGTGTTTGTGTTTTTTACATTTTATCCCCGTAATTGATTTCTAGTCTCATAGCATTGTGGTTGGAAAAGGTGCTTGATATGATTTCAATTTTCTTAAATTTACTGAGGCTTGATTTGTGACCCAAGATATGATCTCCACATCACTCCAACTTTCTTTTGATTTCCATTTGCATGGAATATCTTTTTCCATCCCCTCACTTTCAGGCTGTATGTGTCCCTAGGTCTGAAGTGGGTCTCTTGTAGACAGCATATTTATGGGTCTTGTTTTTGTATCCATTCAGTGAGCCTGTGTCTTTTGGTTGGAGCATTTAATCCATTCATATTTAAGGTAGTTATCGATATGTATGTTCCTATTACCATTTTCTTAATTGTTATGGGTTTGTTTTCGTAGGTCCTTTTCTTCTCTTGTGTTTCCCACTTAGAGAAGTTCCTTTAGCACTTGTTGTAGAGCTGGTTTGTTTCTCCTTGGGTTTATCCTCCCTGGGACTCTGTGTGCTTCCTGGACTTGGGTGGCTATTTCCTTTCCCACGTTAGGGAAGTTTTCAACTATAATCTCTTCAAATATTTTCTCAGGTCCTTTCTCGCTCTCTTCTCCTTCTGGGACCCCTTTAATGCGAATGTTGTTGCGTTTAATGTTGTCTCAGAGGTCTCTTAGGCTGTCTTTATTTCTTTTTGTTCTTTTTTCTTTATTCTGTTCTGCAGCAGTGAATTCCACCATTCTGTCTTCTAGGTCACTTACCCGTTCTTCTGCCTCAGTTATTCTGATATTGTTTCCTTCTAGTGTAGTTTTCATTTCAGTTATTTTATTGTTCATCTCTGTTTGTTTGTTCTTTAATTCTTCTAGGTCTTTGTTAAACATTTCTTGCATCTTCTCAATCTTTGCCTCCATTCTTTTTCTGAGGTCCTTGATCATCTTCACTATCATTATTCTGAATCCTTTTTCTGGAAGGTTTCCTATCTCCACTTCATTTAGTTGTTTTTCTGGGGTTTTATCTTGTTCCTTCATCTGGTACATAGCCCTCTGCCTTTTCATCTTGTCTATCTTTCTGTGAATGTGGTTTTTGTTCCACAGGCTGCAGGAATGTGGTTCTTCTTGCTTCTGCTGTCTGCCCTCTTGTGGATGAGGCTACCTAAGAGGCTTGTAAGTCAGTAGACTTTGAGTAGAGCAGATTATCCCCCCTAATATGGGTGGGCCTCATCTAATCAGTTGAAGGCCTTAGGAGAAAAAGACTGACCTCTCCTAAGGAAGAAGGAATTCTGCCTCCAGACTGCCTTTGGACTTGAGCTGCAACACCAGCCCTTCTCTGGGTCTCCAGCTTGCTGGCCTACCCTACAGAATTGAGAGTTGTATGGTCCTCACAATCACATGAGCCAACTCCATAAAATAAATTTCTCTAGATAGATAGGTAAATAGAGAGAGAAAGAGAAAACAGTGTAGATATCGATATAGATACACACACATATTTTACTAGTTCTGTTTCTTTGGAAAACCGTGACTAATAAAAGTACATACCAAACATGTTAGCACTGGACTTCTTGGAGCCAACAATACAGGTGTTCAATACAAGTCAAAAACTGAATAAAGTGCAGGTTACTCAGAAGTCATTTCCTTGATTCTGAAAGGAAATGCTAGTCTATTATATATTATTTCCTGAAATAATACTTTTCCTGAGGCAGTTTCAATTGGAGCCTTTTCAATTCAGGAAAACAATTCTTTGGATTGCCTTACTGTTAGATCTACATTGACAAGAATGCAATCTTCAAAAATAGTTATTACACATAAATACCTACTATGTGCCTGATATTCATGATAACTCTGCAAGAACATATTGTTATATTCATTTTACAGATGAAGAAATTGCCCCGGTAAGCCCATTGTCTCAATCAACATTGAGAGGTAAAGAATATCAGTATAATAAACTACTAATTAATCACTTAATCAGTAAGCATTCGTTGGACATGTTATGTGCATTGTATACATATTGTATTGCATTATGAAGGTCTGAGACAGGTCAGCAGAGTTATATTTCGGAAAGATTTTCTAAAAGCTGAAAAGATGTCTTGTCAACTCTCAATTCTTCCAAAAAAAATAGTTCATCAGAGCTCCCCTGCTCCCTAATCATTCCTGTTAAAGTTCTAATTATTTTTCCAGCTCCTGCCTCACCAAAGACCTCCTGTCGCTTATATCCAGCTGCCTAGTTGACATCGCCACTTGACTGCATAACACATTAAATCTCAGAATTAACTTGTCCTTGGTCTTCTTCCTTCCCTTACACACCAATTCCAGTTGATCAGCCAGTCCTCCAAGGATATCCTGAGTCAGATCACAAGTAACTATTGCTCCTGGCAGAATCTCGACCCAAGCCACCATCATCATTACCAGGACTGCCATAAGAGCCTTCTAATTTGTCTTCTTGCTTCTATTCTTTTTCCCTTCCCCTAGAAGCCAGAATGATCTTTCAGAGTATAAATTAGATCCTGTTACCCCTCTCCCCACTTACAATGCTCTGCACTTGTAATAAAAATCTAAACTCTTTCTCATAGCCTATAAGGTTTTGCATAATTTAACCCCTGTCTTCCTTTTGATTATGACCTTTTATCACTCCCCAGCTTGCTCACTGTGCTTCAACCATGCTGCCTTTGTTTCTATGCCCATATATGCCATGCTCTTTCCTGATTTATTTATTTCCCTCTCCCTACAACACTCTTCGCTATCCATCATCCCATCCTTTCAACATTCAGTTCCACCTAAAATGCCAACTCCTCAGATGGACCTCCTCTAACCACTCTAGTGAGAGGAGCCCACCGCTGCCAAAATATATTTTCCCATATTCTCACTCTCACTCTTTCTCCTCTCTTTCTCCCATTGCTACTTTCCATCTTTTTCTTCTTCCCAGTGTTTAATGTAATGTGAAATTATCTTAGTAATTACTTGTTTACACATTTCTTGTCTGTCTGATCCCATTAGAATATAAAGGGTTTTGCTAGTCTTGTTCACAGTTCAGAGAACAGTGCCTAGAGAATGAGTTACTCTTTGATGTATTTTGAGTGAATGAATGCAAGCCCTAGAATTTTTCTTCGGAGCACTCATTGCTTCACTTGACAGTGGGGAGTCACTTGTGATGATCTCTGATCTTAGCCCCCTTATGGTGAATGGGCCCTACTCTCCCATCTAATGTGTCTGATATTTTTACACTCAGTATCTCCAGTTTGGGCATAGAGTTTCATGTGACCCGCATTTTTAATCAAGATATTAAACAAATACCAAAGGAAAGTTTTTAAAAATTTGTGTGGGAAGGGTGTTTGCTTTTTCCTGTTTATAACATTTCCCAGAAGAAACCAATCCATCTGCTTAGTATGGGTGTCTGTCTACTTATGTCAGATGCAGCTGGTGTTCTCTTGTAAAATTCATTAGTTGAACAGTAATTTTCCTCCTCTAGGATTTTAAACTACTGAAAAATCACCTTTCTTTACTTGGGTACCCCAAAGGGGAAAAACGGTGCAATTTACATTAAACAAAGCATAAGATTACATTCTGCTAGGAGTTTTCAAACCTCCTCCACATGAACTGTGAACCAGGAACATACCACAGCACTTTGAGGACGTTTCTGCCTGACAACAAAAGATTTCACTAATTCAGTTGAAGTTTAGTCTGTCTTACTACGTTTGGTCTCCACAATGATTATCGAAAAGCATGACTACTTGGGCCAAGCTAATTGATTTGCCTGGAACTTGTGTTGTTTTGGAGGTATGGCAAATATATTATTTAATCTTGTACTTGCTTTTATTTTTTTCTTTCCTGAGGTTTTCTAACTCCATAATTTTAATTATATCAATAATACTTAAATAATGGTTCTTTGAGCCTGTTTGTCTGCATTTTTTTCCTTTCTTCCTTTTTTTCTTTTCTTTTGGAACTGACATGGACTCTCCTTTAAGAAGCTAGAGTTTGAAGAAGGCCCTCCTAGAGGGGGAGAATATATAAAATTCAGTCTTGACCAGCCCCTTCCAACAAGGACATTCTATGATTCCATTCTGTGCTCCTACCTGGTGGTAGAAATTTCCATGTCCCTAGATAGGCAGGTAGGTAGGTAGGTAGGTAGGTAGGTAGGTAGGTAGGTAGGTAGATAGATAGATAGATAGATAAACATAGAGATGTATAGAAATAGATATATTTGAGTTAATCATACTCTTCAGAATGCACATTATTGTCATAGGTCCATGCTAGTCTCTTGCTTAATTTCTTTCATTCTTTCCTCCGTTTCCCACACCAGTTCTCCATCCCTATGCCTCACATCATAGGAAAGTGTTCTAAGGTATTTAATGATTATCTTTTTTGTATGTATTATTCTTACAAAATATGCATTTTATTTGCATGAATTTTAAATTGATGCAGATGGGTTATTTACAGATTCCACTCCTATTTCTATCTTTTCTTTCTTTTTAAAAACTCAGCCATAACTTTTTTAGCATTTGTTTATGGAACTGTGGGCATATGTAGTCTGTTATTTCTTTCACTGCACAGTCCTTCATGATGGTAATTCTTCACTTTCAACCTATATTTCCCCCAGGATTGGACACCAAGATTGCCTCAAATTTCCACCACCAAAAGCAACACTGGGATGAGCTTTCTTGAAAATGTTCCCTTGTGAAACTGTGTGAGAATGTCTTTGGGTAGATATCCAGAAGTACGATTGCTTGGTCATTAAGTAAGGGGTTATTTATTTGAACCAAGGACTGTCAGAGTGATCTCTGCACCAATCTATACTCTATGGAAAAGATGTCCCCATATCTCTATCAATGCTTGGCAATGTCCATCTTTCTCTCTCTCTTTTTTTTTTTTTGTTGCCAGTTTAACAAATATAAAGTAATGTCTCATTGATTAATTTGCATGTCTCTAATTACTACTGAGTTTGGACAGCTTTTCATATGCTTGTTAGCCTTTCCTCTTCTATAAATGGCCCAATCATGTCTTTAGCCCATCTCTTGATTGGAAATTCCTGTCTTGTTGATTTTCATGTGTTTCTTATCTTAAATATTAGTCTTTTGTGGTTTTAGACATTTAAACATCTTCTTCCAATATGTAATGTCTATGAACTTTATCTATGATGTCCTTCATTGAACAGAAAGACCTAATTATTATATAATCAAATTCATCAATTATTTTATTAATGATTCGTGGAATTATTTTAGGGGGAAGCATTGTTTAAGAATAGTTTCCCCCACTTCTAGGTCACAAGGATATTCTTTTGCATTACTTTGTATGTACTTTTATAAATTTTGTTTTAACATCTGGTTCTGAATCCATCTGCAATCTACCATTTGCATTTACTATTGAAGAAGGAATCCAGTTTCATTATTCCACATGTTGCAAGCCTGTTTTCTTAACACCATCCACTAAACCATTTGCTCTTTGTCCATTGGTTTGCAGAACTTCCTTTGCTGTATATACATAGGTCTGTCTCTCTAGGCTCCACGTTCTTGAAACTATTTTTATAACTATGATTTTTTAGTATTCTTAATAACTGATAGGTTAAGTTTTCTCTCTGCAGTTTTCTTTTCTGAGATGTTAGAATTTTTTGTTAGTTTCTTCAAAGATCCAGATTAAAGTTTTATTGGGTTTACACTGAACTTATAGATAAATGTGGAGTGAATTGGTTTCTTTGTAACATTTAAGTCCTTATATCCAAGATAATAAAATGCCTCTCCCTTTGTTCAGGTCATCTTCTAGAAATCTTGTGTACCCTTGGGTAAGTTAACTTCTGATAACTTTTTCTTGTGATTGAGAGAGACGCCTTTTTTAAAAATAGCATTTTCTATTTGATTACTACTGATAAAGGAATGTGCTTTTATTATCGTGCAGTAATCTTGGATCCAGCAAACACATTGAACTCTTAATAGTTCTGAGTTGGTCTGTACCTCCATTGGTATTTCTAGGTAGATAATCATATCACTTGCAAGTCATGAGTTTTACTTTTTTCTTCCAATCCTTGAATTTACTTCTTTTTCTTTCCAGGTAACTTTCAGCAGCATGTCTAGTACTGTGTGAAATAGTAGCAGTGTGTACTTGTCTTATTTCCAGTATTTAAAGGACATGTATAGGCTTTTTCACTGACCACAATGTTTGTTCTAGGTTTTTAGTATATAACTATCACCAAGTTAAGGATTTCCTGGCTATTCCTAGTTTTCTAAGACTTTGCTTTTAATTATAAATAAGTGTTGAGTCATCCTTATCTACTTTTGGAATCAAGACTACACTGGCTCATAAAATGAGTTGGGCAATATTACTCCTTCCCTATTATCTGGAAAAACATATTTAAGTTAGAAATTAAGTGGCAAATCATTGTTTCTTTCCAATATGGGGCAGTCTGGGTTCTCTGGAAAGATATAGACTTTATTACATTTCCAACTAGAAAAGATTTGTCTTTTCCAAATCAGCATTGGTTCTTGTTTGGTATCTTCTACCTTGGTAGGAGGGTGCCTAGTGTTTTTAGCCATTGTTTTGCATAAACCAAGAGGACTCTTACTAAAGGAGGAATTTGTTTCCATTGTTGTTCAAACCCATTGAAAGGGATTCTAAAGCTATCTCTTGATGAGATCATTATTTTTGCTCCTTTGTTGCCCTTGAGATTAATCACTCCATGGGCTGAAGGTAAGGAGTAGAGGTGAGCATATAAGAGAAAGGAGTTTGGTCAGTTGTATCTGGCAAAATGCCATCAATGATGAATATGGATAGATTGTGCTGTGCTCTACTTCCAAAGATGCTGGTCTTCCAGATTTCTTCTTTGGGTAATATCCAGGACCCAGTTTGCCAGAATTTCCAGGTTCCTCTTTATGATACTGAGGTTGTGGAAAGAATCCCAAAGATAGTTAGGATTTCAACAGTTCTAAAGATAAAGCTCAACAGGTCATGGTAAAGCATGTTAAGTGTGTGCTCACCCAAATCTGTACCCTTTACATGGTGAAAGGAAGTAAAATCTTTTTTCCCATGAGCATTTGTGAATTGGGGCTCACTCTCCCATGTGGCAATCTGAAGCTAGATGAGGGCTACATGCTGACTGACAGGGATATTGAGGTGAATTTGGGAGTGCTTAGCTTGAGCTCAGGTCTACCAAGTGATCTCCTGATACTTTCTCTACTTGAGTTTACTACCACCCCTTTCCTCTTTGTACTTCTATGCTTCAGGTAATACCATTTACACCACAGCAGAAGTAAGCAAGGGAGGGGTGAAGCTGAAGAAAGAGTCATTGCCAGCCCTGCTCAGGCAATAAGTCAGGGGAGGTTTCTTAATCCCCAAGGAACCTAATCATGCCAGTTGCCCACGCTTGTCTCAGGTGGCTAGACCTGTGGATGGAACCTGGCATCATTCCTTGAAACAGCTCATAGTGTTCCTTGAGCGTGAGAGAGACAGAGGATGGGGTAGAAGAGATCAGTTTTATTAGCAAGAGGGAAAGCAACCAAGTATGTATGCTTAAACATTGTGCCTATAAAATTCCCATACTCTCTTGTCAGTGAGTTTCAATGAGAGGTTGCACATAAAAGAACTTAGAAAAATATTAAGCCTACATATGGAAGGTGGTGTTACTTTTATCTTGTGTTTACTTTTCCATCTCAGGTTATCATTGATTCTCAGTATAAAAATTGTCCTTCCTCCATAGGAAGGAAAACAAAGAGAGAAAAGTTAAACTTAACAACACATTGAAGGTCAAGTAAGCAATGAATTTCTCCTTGTTTCCTCTCTCTGACTCCAATGCTCATTCACATACTCACTCAACAAATAATTAGTGAACCTTGATACTGTGCAAAGCACTGATACCATAAAAACAGTGTAATATTTTTCAGTTGAATCTGATCTTGTGGATACATATATTTTTAAATTTTCTTTCTCTACTGGCAATTTCCTCATCACTTCCAAATAGAAGACTAAGAAATGTTTTCCCACAGTCACATAGTACTCCAGAAAACACTTGGAATTTGAACCAGCCCCCTTGACTTCTCTCTCGACCAGGTCATGTTGCTGCTAATTGTGATCTTAGATCATCAAAACTCTTTAGCTCTTCTAACAAGTGCATCCACCTTAATAAATTTGGCTACAGATTTTTTTTTTCTCCTCCATCCCTTTCTTTTTTTTTTCTCTCAGGTAAAACAGATTTGTATGCTGTCAGCCAAATTAAGAAAAATCCTCATTTATCCAATTTATAAGCTTAGCAGAGACATCTCATAAATGTACTCACAATCTTATTACTGTACCTTTAAAATCCAATTGTTGAAAATTAATGTAAAACAAAAACAAAAATAAACTTCAAAATATGGCAGTTACGTTAACATCGTTCTATGGAGGAATTTTAACCATTCTCTAATATTAATGACTCACTCTTGTACACATTGATTTAACACATTACAAAATACTTTCTGACACATTTCATTTGAGGACTTCACATAACCCTTTGGGGATGAAAGTCAAAGCAGGATTAATGATTTCCATTTTTCCAGATATTAAATAGATGTAGAATGTTTGGTGACTGATGATCTAAGATCACACAAATTCTCTTTGGCAAATCCAAGTCTTATATTACTAATGCATTTTCTCAGAACAACACTCCTTTGAGAGGAATTTAGCTGTATTAAGCAAAACTAAACTTGCTTATGTAAACACACAAAAGTCATGTGATGCAGGCACAAATAGTTTCATATACCATTTTCTCATCATGGAAACAAACTTGGACAACCATAACCGAAAGTGAAATGTCCAGAAAGTTTGTCATTTAGGATTCTATCATTCTCCTTCATCCTTTCCTCTCCATCTGGCCTCCCCTTCTCCCCTTCAGACACCCTTTAGCCTTCTACTTGTTTCATACTTCTCCATCTATCCAAAAAGAAAAAAGCATTTCAAAGATCAATGTGCTATTTTTCCAGCTGTAGAAAGGGCATAAAGGAACAGTTAGTAGGATAACCCTGGGTGTCCTAAGGAGGTAGTTCTCTTTATCCCTCTGGAGGAATTGTTGCACATATGTATCTGTGTGTGCATGTATCAAGATGGAGGTTGAAGGAACAGAAGGATGAGTCAAAGGATGTTCCTGATATCCAGGAAAAATAGTAAACTTTATATGTTATTTCTACCACTGAAAAACTCAGCCATTCATATATTTATTCACATAACACAATGCAATAATTTATTGAACACCTACTCTGCATCTGTTCTATGTTTCAGGGATCTAGTAGTACTCTCCCAGGTTGTTGGGCTAGGCAGACCAAAAAATGAATAATTGCAGCATAGGGTGAAAAAAAGCATAATAATGTTGGTAAGTACTATGTATAATAGTGGCACAAAAGAGGAAATAATCACCTTACGAGCTGGAAGTCAGCAAAGGGCTCTCAGAGGAGAAGGTATTTAAGCTGGAGTTGTAGAGAGGAATAAAACTTAGCCTGCCAGACATTCCAGGCAGAGAAAATAGCACTTGCAAAGGCAGGAAGGTCTGAAACGAACTGGCACATTCAGGAGTCTATAAGTAGTCCAGTGATGGAAAGAAAGAGTAGTGATGGGAGAGACTGACAGTGATCAAGATCATGGAGAGATCTGTATGTCATGGGGAGTGTACTTAAGTCATTTTGTCTGATCAGCATCTCTTTCCCCTTCAAGTGATAATAACACCCTGATTCTCTTTGGGGAACCACACTTCCCTACTCTTTGTGATCTCGGTTGGGCTATCTTTCATGGCAACCTCCTAGAGACAGAAAATGACTCAAAATTACCCAGTCTACGGTTCTGTCTTCCTTGGTTATGATGATTAATTCAAGGCACATGACTCAAGCCAGGCCAATAAGAATTTTCCCTAAGATTTGATGTATGAAAATTGAGATAAAGGGTCTTCTTCCTTTGGAATCTTGAATTGTATGGATCATGCAAGCCTCGAGTTGTAAGCAGCTACCATCTCCTGCTGCCTGCAAGTTGTATGCCAAATGAGACAAACACACCAAGGAAGGTAGAATCCAGGGACAGAGTGAGAGAGATCAAGAGAAATGGAAAGATGAGGCCCTAGTGATATCACTTGAGCCCTGTGCCTGAAGCGTCTGTTCAATTCCTGGACATTCTCATTACCTGGGTTCTACTTGAACCACTTTAAATTGAGTTTCCATCACTTCTGGCCAAAAAAGTCCTAATATGAAACCATGTAAAGGACATTGGACTTTATTATCTGGGCAGTGAGGGAGTCTTTGAAAAGAGTGGAGCAGTGACTAGATGTGTGTTTTAGAAAGCATATGCTGGCAACAGTGTAGAGAACAAGTAAGAGTAAGGGATTGTCACAGAGCCCAGTTATAAAACTAGTATGATAATCTAGATAAGAGAAGAGAAAGGCCTGAACTAAGGCAATGCTAGTGGGCATGAATGGAAAGAATCAACTTTGAGGAAGAATTAAGAGGTGATCAACTGGGTAAGAGGTATGAGGGGGAGGAAGGATTCAGGGATAATTGTTGACTTTCTTGCTTGGATTTTTAGGTTGATTGGTTTTCTGGTTAACCAAAGGAGGGAATCCAAGAGGAAATAAATATTGGGGGTGGGAGGAAGTAAGTTCATTCAGGGAACTTTTAAATTTAAGATTTTGTGGCACATTTATATGGCGATGTCCAGTGGCAGTTATATAGTTGTAATGCTTCCGAGTAAGATCTGGGCAGGAGATCCAGATTTGAATGTCATCACCGTACAGATAATACCAGACCCTTTTGATGTGGAAGAGACTGCTTGGGGAAACTATAAGGAGTAAGAAGAGAAGAAGACTAAGGACTAAACTCTGGAGAATGACAGCATTTAAGAGGTAGGCTTGTAATGGGAACTGAAAAGGAGATGTCGGAGAGATGGAAGAGGAATTATGAAAGAGTGGTGTCCCAGATATCAAGCCATAGTAAATGGTGTAAAGTACCTTGGATTAGGTCAATGAGGTAAAGACTATACAGTGTCCTTTTTTTTGACTATTTGGAGTTCTTCTATGACTGGAGCCTGAGCAGTTTCAAGGGAGCATAGGAGCTGGGAAGACAAAACTTTGTAAGCAGAGTAAATAAGAGGGAGTGTGTCCATCCAATTGAAACTTTTTAGTATTCTCAGATACAATACTGGTTATATGTAGAATTTTGTTGAACGTTATACTATATGGAGGGCATAGCAAGCAGGAGTTTACAGAAAACATCTAGTCTTTTATTGTGAGCTCTATACTTCTAACATGGGCAATATCTGGGGTACAGGGATATGTCATAGATGATCTCAGAAACCCAAAAGACATGTCTTTCAGAATCATCTAGTTACTATATTTGTGTCTGTCTAGACTGACACCTCAGGTACCTCGTGGCTCTCATTCAGGCTAAGTGCTTTAATTCTGATCAAATAATAACAGTTTACAAGTCAAAGAGATTGTTTAGAATGATGATTTGCTATCTTTGGCTCAATCTAAGTTTGCTTGGGCTGGGAATTAGATTAGGGCTTATAGCTATGTGTCTTAATACCCTTCTTAGAGATCTTGTGTGTGTAAATCACACAACCACAGAATTAGACATGATGATGATGACTAAAAAGATATATGTATATACCTTTTTCGTCATGTCTAATTATCAATGACAATATATCCATGACAATATTTTTAGGACACTTTAAATAACTCTGGCTCTAACATAAAATGAATGGAAAGTGAAGAGAAAGGAAAACGAGAGGAGAAGGTAAAAGATAAAACTATACAAGAGATGAAAAGGGAGAGAAGAAAAGGACAAAAACAAATGAAAAGGCAATTTTCGCCATCAGAGTACCTTCTTAGGGTCTCATGTGAAAAAGCACCTGAAGCCAAGGCCTTCACAACAGCAGAAAACTTGGCTATAATATGACCTGATTGCACAGCTTCCATTCTCTCTGGACTTTTCTAGCAAAGGGAGTATACAGAAGGAAAGAAATGACCTCGCTGCCCTTTAAAACCATCTAGGGAACTCATGTCATGAGAATCTGAACTCCCTACTACCCTGGGTTCAAATATCACCACAGCAGGGAGAACAGATGAAGGGATGAGGCCCCTGACCTTTCTACCAATGACTCATTGATCTAGCCAGCTGTAGGATGCGTATTTATTAAACTTCTGCTTTAGCCCAAGTACTGCACAAGGTCCCATGGATAAAGAAGGCTTAAACTCCATCCTCTAGAAGCTCAAGAACTATCTTCATATTTCACTTATTTGAGCAGAGTCTGGAAACTGGAGTCTACCTCCTTGACTTAATTCACTCCATGAATCTTAGACAAGTCCTTTGCCCACTCTTTGCCTCTGTTTACTTATCTGTAGAATGGAGATAATGCTAGTGACTACCTTAGGGACCTTTCATGAAGACTAAATGAACTAGAATGTGTAAAGCACCAAGACCAGATTACTAGCACATAGTAGTTGCTCAATTAGTTCCTATGGTTTTTATCATTATCATTATTAATATTGTCATCAAAAGGAAAGGGACTTTTTCTTGGAATTTTTTGCCTGGGACCCGATTATTTTCTCTTGTCCAGCTGAATGAAACTGCTTGCAGGTCCTGTGATAGAAAGCCCCATACTAAGGTACAGATTCTCAAAAAATCCTCAGCCTGGCCAGGCTCTTGTGAGTGTAACTTTCAGTATCTTGACCTTTGTGTTCCTTGTGGGTGATCAGGAAAATGAGAGAGGATTTATAGCATTTTCTCCTTCCTTTTGTTGCTTATGGTTTTATTGTTTGCTAAAGGGAAATATTTTGCCACATGCCCACACCTTCAGCTTTATCACGTTATCCAAGACAAATGATGGCAACAGCTCCTACTTCTCCAGCTGTGAGCTTCTTGGGTGGCTGTCTGCATGTTTCTGGTCCTTGGAGCCAGAGAAAGTCTCATTTTCAGAAACAGCACTATGATGCACCAACAACACTAACCTCATTTCCTGTCTTGAGTGGGCCCAGAGCATTCCAGTAAGTTCACAAGTGTGTTGTAGACTGTGAAAGAATAGAAAACATGCTCCATTCTTTTGCAAGTTTCACCAAGATCCATGTGAATGAAACATACTGACTTCGTGCTTTCATGAAAAGTATTATAGATCCCAGACCTGCCAAAGGCAAAGGATGGAATGGGCCAGCCAAGGGGCTAAGCAGGGACACGCTGACAGCATGTTTTGATATCCAGCCTGTCTCTGGCTGAGAACTTTGAAGATCATTTATGCTTATTCCTCTGAGTGGGGACTTCTTTGCCTTAGCAGTCTCATGGAACAGAAGCTTCAACAGGATACGCGTAAGCAAGCTGTGATATGTACGCATAGCTAGCAGGACGTTCTCTGGAGTCCTACCCATCATGACAGTCATCCTGGTTATCTCTGCAGCTTCCCTCAGTTTTGAGCCTCCACTACTCCACCCATTCTAGTTGTCTGATGCTACAGCCCGCCACAGAGTCAATCAAGCAATCATCTATCTCTAGGGCCCAGTGACAGGCCAAGCACTATGTACCTTCTATTGTGCATGTAAAAGAATTCTGTGACTTAGTTTCTTTCTGTGCAGTTTGAAAGACAAAGTGAGCACATCCAAAGCGATTAAAAAGCCAAAAAAATATCTAAATAATAATGCAGACCTCTAAGATAGGAGTCCCAAAGCAAGGGAGTTCAAGTTTAACTATAGTTATGTGACCGGAAGGACCTAAGGAAGAGGAATTCAGCTGAGTCTTGAAGGATCAGCACATTTAGAGAAGGAAGGCAGAGATGACAGAGATGTGTGTTCTAAACAGTGGGAGCTAAAAACACAAAGGCCAAAGTGTGCAGAGTGGGTGTGGGGGACTGGGGCAGGGGAGCAAGGGAGGGGTGAGACCAAATGACAGGAGCAGAAAGTTTTAGGAAGTTAAGTTGCCCTCCTTGGATTCTAGCCATCCTTCCTTATGCACTGGAGTTCACTTGTGAATCTCAGGACCTCTTTTGAAAGCGGCAACTGAGAAAACTGAGGGTACTGTTCGCGGAGCTGCGTACAGTAAGAGGGGAACCAGAGCGAGCTAGATACTGCATTTTCCTTCTTGTTGTTAGGGGCATTGTAGGGGAAAATGGAGCTCCCATCTTCCCATATCCCTCTCTCTCACCCCCGCCCCACACCAGCACCACCATGCATCATCAAGAAGAGCTGGTCACACCAAAGCAGGCGTGGGCGAACCTAGCATGGTGTAAACCAGGAACAAAGGCTCAGACTCTCAGACACCCTTGTGTGTTAAGTGCACAGCCTCTTCCACACTGGCCTTGGGCCCCAAAAGGAGGCTGCTTTCTAGGGAAGCTTTCACCAATTGCTTTTCTGCTTCAAGATAGTAAAACCAGCATTCACCCCTTTGGGCTTTAATTTTAGTTCTCTTCCAGTGCTTCCCTGGTGAAAGAGGTAAGGGAGAGAATTCTCTTTCTCAATATTCCCTCTTCTCAGGAAAAAGCACACAGGCCTTTTTTCCCTCACCAATCAGAATACAAGTTCACACCTGATTCTGATTCCTAATATAAGTCAATAGTTGGGTATATATGTATATTCCCTGGCTGGACTGTAATCTCTCCGTGGACAAGACATGGTGCCACACGAGCCCCATTCATCTTTTCACCCCAGTGCTTAACAGCAATGGCTGATGCCTATGGAGTGTTCAACAACTGGAAAAGAAGAAAAGACCCCCAAAGAGTTTTTCGACGTTGTTCTGAAATTTTTTCTAGGACAAAGGAGCTCATGAATGAGTGAATCCATGCATGCCTGCTTACTCCACCCAACACAGTGCCATTAAACTCTTTAAGTTTAGGTTAGTGCTTCCTTTAAATTGAAAAAGATTGAGTGGCCCCATTAAATCATCAGGTCTTTTCCAAAGTAGCAGCTAGCCATAAGCAAGGTCTTATGATCACACAGGATAATTCTGCCAGAGAGGAGAGTGGAGCTTAGGATACAGAGTTTCAGGTATTTATTGGGAAAATAGAAGATGGTGATGCTACCCAAGGAAAGGCTTTATATGTCTCTTGTGATAGAGTGAAGGGCCCAGGTTCTAGGAAAGTGTGCTAAGGACAGAGATGAAAGGGTGGAAAAGATCACATTACTGATTCTTCATGACCTGTAATTCATCAAGTTGCACAACTGTGCCATGTTCAAGAGAGAGACCCTGTTCTTATCCCTAGAAAACCATGCCTTCCCTCTAAATACAGAATTTAGCAATTTTTCCAGAAGTTCTTGTGTACACCAGGCTGAAGCCTCTCCCTGTTCTCCAAAACAAAAAAAGCAAACCCACTTTCTACAGAGACGAGAGAACCATGAGCATTCTAAAACCAGATGGGGAGCCAGAGAAGCAAAAGAACAGGACATTATATGGGTTTATGAAGAAAATATGTGTCACAAATAAGTTGTCAAGAAACTGCAGTATTGTCTTAAAGGAAAATTCCCCAAAGTCCCTAAAAAGTAGCCAGAATGAAGCTGATAGATTGGTGGCCTTTTCTAGAGGCCTACTGAATAAATGTTCAGAAAATACCCTGCGGTGCTTGCACGACTTTCTCCTACAGGGCCATTCCCTTCTTTTTCTTCCTTCCTTCCTTCCTTTCATCCTCCTTACTCCCTCCCTTCCTTTATTTTCTTTCTTTCTTTCTTTTTTCTTTTCTTTCTTTCCTTCCTTCTTTCTTTCTTTCCTTCTCTCTCTCTCTCTCTCTCTCTCTCCCCTTCTCTCCCCCTCTCCCTTCCTTCCTTCCTTCCTTTCTTTCTTTCACAAACCTAGACTTCGATTTCTTGAAATTTTCCCAAGCATCATTCTTGCTGTGTTTTCTAAATTAAAGTGCTGGTTCTCATTTCATAAAGGGCCCCACTTATAGGAGGCCCCTGAATTCTTATGCCCACTAAGCATTGTCTGTACACTAAATAAAGGATGTATCACAAATACATCTAAAGAAGCCATGGTAAATAGTGTATAATTAACTCATTTAAAAGACACCTTTTGTCATTTTTATGATCAACAGATATTAAAGGTATCTATTTTTAAATTAATTTTTATTGAGGTATAATGGACATATAACATATTAGTTTCAGGGATATAACAATGATTTGATACCTGTATATATTTAAAAATGATCACCACAATAAGTCTAGTTAACATCCATCACCATACATAGTTACAATTTTTTTCTTGGGATGAGAATTTTTAAGATCTACTCTCCTAGCAACTTTCAAATATGCCTTATTTTTCTTTATTTTTCTTTGGACCTCAAGTCTTTTTATCACCAACTCAGGGGCTAGCTAAAAATAATTTATCTTGTCTAAACTTGCCCCAGTGTTTAAGAGGATACAGCATCTGGTGGCAGCGTATTTAGGTTAACTGGCAATTTCTGCCAAGAAAAGAGCAGAGAGGTGGAATGGTGTAGTCACAATGGCAAAATAAATTCCCAAAGTTGGAGAGCACAGATGTCTTCTTTGGCTGTCACACCACAGCAGAGCCCTGAGTCTCATGCTCTTTAATATCCACATCTTCCACCACACACACACACACACACACACACACAGTGCACTCATACACCCTCGTCTCTACTTCCTTCTTGGAGCCTTCCCTGGTTACCCAGCTCTCATTCACCTCTCCTTTCTGTAAACACCTATGGATAACAATTCCCACTTTTCCATTTTATTATCTGGGTCTTCTAGAGTGTCATATAGTACTTTCTATCTCTAACCAAACTGCAAAGTCCTTGAGGATCAGGGATTGTGCTTGTATAATACTTCTCTTGGGATTTTTACCTGGTCCTTGTATTGTGTTGAACTTGTCCTAAGCACTTGAAAGTAATGATTGGTGGATTGTTTTAGATGGAGTCTCTCATTCTGCAGGTCTGTTTCACATCCTTATCTTAAGTGAAAATTTCTCAAACATAATGTTTTCTGGATTCCCTAAGAGAAAAGAGCTAGTAGAATTTATTACCACTTTGCCTAATGCAGCCAAAGAAAAAGTGACAAAACAAACTATACACAGGGGAGTTATGGGGAGGTTTCTCATCTGGTTTTATTTCCCTCACTAGAATATATCTTCTGTGTCATGGAATGACTGTGTCATTGAGACCCAAAAGGCTAAGAAGTTGTCCTAGAACTTCAGAAAAAAAAAAAGAAAATAGAAAACAGATGTTCTTCCTCAAAAACTCTGGTGTTAACACCATAGGGGGAAGCCTCAGAGTCAGAAATCATGTGGGAATGGGCTTCCCTGGTGGCGCAGTGGTTAAGAATCCACCTGCCAATGCAGGGGGCACAGGTTTGAGCCCTAGTCCAGGAAGATCCCACATGCTGTGGAGCAACTAAGCCCGTGCACCACAACTACTGAGCCTGTGCTCTAGAGCCCACGAGCCACAACTACTGAGCCCGCGAGCCACAACTACTGAGCCCACATGCCACAACTACTGAAGCCCACGCACCTAGAGTCCATGCTCCGCAACAAGAGAAGCTACCACGATAAGAAGCCCAGACATGGCAACGAGAGTAGCCCCCACAACTAGAGAAAGCCCATACGCAGCAACGAAGACCCAATGCAGCCAAAAATAAAATAAGTAAAATAAATAAATTTATTAAAAAAAAAAAAACAAATCATGGGGGAACTCCATTTCCTGGTGATTACAGACATACCTCTCAATGACAGGTTTCCAAAAGATATTTCTTCCTCTTTGATGTCACTTGTAGTGCCTTCTGATTGCAAGCTCCTTCAGGCCAAGCCCAGTTCCCATTCTTTTTCAGTTTCTCCCAGAGATTGGTTACATGGTACTCAAAATACTTGATTAAATGACACCTTCATTTGTGATTTTTATTTCAATTACCAGTCTGCATCATAATGGTTACCCTCAGTCTAGGCAATAACTCTCTTCCCACTAACATGGTATCTTGAAAGAATACCGTGCCTTAACCAAGGCTTATGATCTGCATTGATGAGTGAGCTAATACAGCAGAATGACAGAGAGTTCAGCCTCAAAGTCAACCACCTGAGCTTGCAGCCTGCCTTTGCTACTCATTTCTTCTGTGAACTTGGGCAAGTATCTTATCTTTTCCACATCTCAGTTTCTTTATTTGGCATGGATTTGTTAAGAAGATTAAATGAGATGATCCACATAAGTACATAAAAGAGCTACTGGTACACTCAGTGTTCAGTAGATATTAGTTATTATTAGTTATTCTTCTTGTCTAGCTCCAGAGGGTATGTGGGTCACCTGGACTTCTGGACACATTCTCTCTGTACCCTGAATTTGGAGCCTCCACCCTGAAACAGAGACTCTTACCCCACCTCAGGAAAGTCAACATGGCTCTCTCATCCATGGCCACATGTGGACAGATGCTGAACATCCTGTGTGCCATGCAGGAAGCAGTGCATGAGGGCCAGGGCTGCCGACTTGCCCGAGTTCAAATGAGCCCAGACACA
Source organism: Balaenoptera ricei (assembly GCF_028023285.1). NCBI lineage: Eukaryota > Metazoa > Chordata > Mammalia > Artiodactyla > Balaenopteridae > Balaenoptera > Balaenoptera ricei. Next base: position 135,012,741 of record NC_082639.1, read on the forward strand.
CTCCATGACAACATGACAGTGGCTTGCATTTGTTTCCTCTTTCTTTGCTGCTTCCTTTTCAGTAAAACACTAGTACAAACCAGACCACTGTATAACAAGGAAATTTCTAGGGCTTCATATAGTTGATTATTTTTTACATGTACATGTATCTATTCTTTTTCAAGTTCTTTTTGCATTTAGGTTATTAAAGAATATTCGTTCCTTAAATGTTATCTGATCAGATCAAAGTTCAATACCAATACTTGGAATTGGATAGTATTTTGCAATGTGTTGTGATCAATGTAGCCCGTGAAAACAGCTTTGTGATGAACTTCTTGAAGTGAGTATCAAGAAATTGTTATCTTATTGCTGTTTCTAATTCTGAGACTGCATTGGCTGGAGGACGTTAGGCAAATTACCTCTTTCTTGGATTTAGGCCTTCCCCAAAATAATCTCTGAAAAATAGTATTCATTGCTACTCTACTGTCAGAGAAGATCTAAAAGCACTACAAGAGTTGCCCCCAAACAGTAGGTGAATGCAAGGAAATAAAAACGCTTTCCGATTTGGTAATTTCTCAAAACCGTCTCTCTGTGTTTCCATGATAAACTAATTAATAAAGAACTTGGATGACTTTCTGGAATCAAAAACAAAATTCAGAAAGATTATCCTATTGTACAAGGAATGACATTGTTTAAATAGGGATTTACTTTCAGGGTAGGATAACTTTAGGTGGGTATTATTTTGTTAAAATTTTTCTGTGACCGGAATTAAGATTGCAGAGTGCAAATCTCAAGTTATCCTTAGAACCCTCCACAAGGATGTCAGTGATTTCATAACTCTCATTCAAGTCTTCTTGAATCTTTGGCTAATCAAAATAACACAAATTTGTCCAATCTCAGAACTCCCTGAGAATTCCAATACAAATATTTTTTATTGAAATATACTTGACATATAACATTGCAATTTGATACATTTATATACTGTAATATGATTAGCATTGGAGCAACAGTTAACACGTCTATCATGTTACATATTTATCCTTTCTTTTTGGTGATTGGAATAATTAAGTTCTAGTCTCTTAGCGAGTTTGATGATTATAATACAATATTGTTGTCTATATTCACTATACTGTGCATAAGACATCTAAGGCTTATTCACTACTTGTTGCAGGTTTGTACCCTTAGACAACATCTGTCCTAATATAAATATTTCTGAAAGCATTCTTCACCACAGATGATGGACTGTCTTGTTAATAAGGGAACAGTAATAATAGCAAGTGATATCCTAGCATATCTCTTTGTAATTTATAAGTAAGTTATTTTATATACCTTACCTCATTTAATCCTCACAATATTGTGAAATAGTTATAGGAGACATAACTATCTCAATTTTTATACATGAGAGGAGAAAAAGAAGAAGAGGAATCAGTAGAGATGACAGAGAATATCCACTCATCCGTTTATTCATCTATTCATTCAACAACTACTAGTGAATAATCATATGTGCCAATCACTGGGAGTATATGGCAATAGACCAAATCTTTACAAACCTATAGCTTAATGGAAGTGACTGAGAGTTGAGATAATAACAATAAAATAATATAAATGTTGTGATATGGACCTCTGAGATCAAAGAGCAGAGAGCCCTACTTGAAAGTTTGGAGAAGGCCTCCTTAAGGAACTTACATTTTAGCTAATGTATAAGGGATGAGTAAGGAGTTAGCTAGATGAAGGGGAAGTGGGTTGAGTACTCCTGTGGGATAGAACATCATGTCTCAAGGAACAGAGTCGAGTTAAGACAAATAGAACTTATCAAGAAATAAAAAAAAAAAAAAATTTGGCATGATGAGTATAAAATGCAAGATGGAAAAGAGATGAGGCTAGAGAGACAAAGGACCAAACTCATATAGGACCTTGTAATTTATTTTAAGAGAAATGACAAGACAAAAACGAGGGCAGCATGGAAAATCTAGGATAGTAAGATATTTTGAAGGTCAAAGGCCAGGGAGAGCTTTAGGAATATAGTCAATCACACTAATCCTATAAAGGAGCTAAAGAATGAGAGAACTGACAGTAGGTCATTTGAGACATCATGGATGATGGTAACACCTTCAGTTTGATGTTAGAGGTGTAACACAAGCTCCATGTATGATTGAGAGACAAGGAAATAGAGGCAAAGTACATGTAGACTATGGTTTGAAAAAGTTCAATTCCTCTATTGCTAGAGTTGGTAGCAGGGTCAAAGGAAGTTTTTTCAAGGTAGAAATTTTTAAATATCTTTGAAGGCAGAGGGGAAAGGTTGGGTAAAAAGGGAGGACTTAAAGATGTCATGAACTCATTGAAGATTAAGGAAGTAGTAATACACAGCGTGGTGACTATAGTTAATAATATTGTATTGCACATTTGAAAGTTTCTCAGAGAGTGGATCTTTTTTTTTTCCCATATCTGCTTTTTTTTTTTTAACATCTTTATTGGAGTATAATTGCTTTAGAATGTTGTGTTAGTTTCTGCTGTATAACAAAGTGAATCAGCTATACGTATACATATATCACCATATCCCCTCACTCTTATGTCTACCTCTTACACTCCATATCCCACTCCTCTAGGTGGTCACAAAGCACCAAGCTGATCTCCCTGTGCTAGGCGGCTGCTTCCCTCTACCTACCTATTTTACATTGCGTAGTGTATATATGTCAGTGCCATTCTCTCACTTTGTCCCAGCTTACCCTTCCCCCTCCCCGTGTCCTCAGGCCATTCTCTACATATGCATCTTTATTCCTGTCCCACTTCTAGGTTCTTCAGGAACTTTTTTTTTTTTTTTTTTTTTTAGATTCCATATATATGTGTTAGCATACAGTATTTCTTTTTCTCTTTCTGACTTACTTCACTCTGTATGACAGACTCTAGGTCCATCCACCTCACTACAAATAACTCAGTTTTGTTTCTTTTTATGCTGAGTAATATTCCATTGTATATATGTGCCGCATCTTCTTTATCCATTCATCTGTCAATGGACACTTAGGTTGCTTCCATGTCCTGGATATTGTAAATAGTGCTGCAATGAACACTGTGGTACATGACTCTTTTTTTTTTTTTTTTAACATCTTTATGGAGTTAAATGGCTTCACAATGGTGTGTTAGTTTCTGCTTTATAACAAAGTGAATAAGCTATACATATACATATATACCCATATCTCCTCCCTCTTACGTCTCCCTCCCACCCTCCCTATCCTGTGCCTCTAGGAGGTCACAAAGCACCGAGCTGATCTCCCTGTGCTATGTGGCTGCTTCCCACTAGCTATCTATTTTATATTTGGTAGTATATGTAAGTCCATGCCACTACATGACTCTTTTTGAACTATGGTTTTCTCAGGGTATATGCCAAGTAGTGGGATTGCTGGGTCATATGGTAGTAATATTTTTAGTTTTTTAAGGAACCTCCATACTGTTCTCCATAGTGGCTGTATCAATTTACATTCCCCCCAACAGTGCAAGAGGGTTCCCTTTTCTCCACACCCTCTCCAGAATTTATTGCTTGTAGATTTCTTAATGATGGCCATTCTGACTGGTGTGAGGTAATACCTCATTGTAGTTTTGATTTGCATTTCTCTAATGATTAGAGATGTTGAGCATTCTCTCATGTGTTTGTTGGCAATCTGTATATCTTCTTTGGAAAAGGTCTATTTAGATCTTCTGCTCATTTTTGGATTGGGTTGTTTGTTTTTATGATATTGAGCTGCATGAGCTGCTTGTATATTTTGGAGATAAATTCTTTGTCAGTTGCTCATTCTGAAGGTTGTCTTCTCATCTTCTTTATCGTTAACTTTGCTGTGCAAAAGCTTTTAAGTTTCATTAGGTCCCATTTGTTTATTTTTGTTTTTATTTCCATTTTGCTAGGAGGTGGGTCAAAAGGGATATTGCTGTGATTTATGTCATAGACTGTTCTGCCTCTGTTTTCCTCTAGGAGTTTTATAGTGTCTGGCCTTACATTTAGGTATTTAATCCATTTTGAGTTTATTTGTGTGTATGGTGTTAGGGAGTGTTCAAATTTCATACTTTTACATGTACCTGTCCAGTTTTCCCAGCACCACTTATTGAAGAGGCTGTCTTTTCTCCATTGTATATTCTTGCCTCCTTTGTGAAAGACAAGGTGACCATATGTGCATGGGTTTATCTCTGGGCTTTCTATCCTGTTCCATTGATCTATATTTCTGTTTTTGTGCCAGTACCATACTGTCTTGATTACTGTAGTTTTGTAGTATAGTCTGAAGTCAGGGTGCCTGATTCCTCCAGCTTCGTTTTTCTTTCTCAAGATTGCTTTGGCTATTCGGGGTCTTTTGTGTTTCCATACAAATTGTGAAATTTTTGTTCTAGTTCTGTGAAAAATGCCATTGGTAGTTTGATAGGGATTGCATTGAATCTGTAGATTGTTTTGGGTAGTATAGTCATTTTCACAATGTTGATTCTTCCAATCCAAGAACATGGTATATCACTCCATCTGTTTGTATCATCTTTCATTTCTTTCATCAGTGTCTTATAGTTTTCTGCATACAGGTCTTTTGTCTCCTTAGGTAGGTTTATTCCTAGGTATTTTATTCTTCTTGTTGCAGTGGTAAATGGGAGTGTTTCCTAAATTTCTCTTTCAGATTTTCCATCATTAGTGTATAGGAACGCAAGTGATTTCTGTGCATTAGTTTCGTATTCTGCTACTTTATCAAATTCATAGATTAGCTCTAGTAGTTTTCTGGTAGCATCTTTAGGATTCTCTATGTATAGTATGATGTCATCTGCAAACAATGATGGTTTTACTTCTTCTTTTCTGATTTGGATTCCTTTTATTTCTTTTTCTTCTCTGATTGCTCTGGCTAAAACTTCCAAAACTATATTGAATAGTAGTGGTGAGAGTGGGAAAGCCTGTCTTGTTCTGGATTTCAGTGGAAATGGTTTCAGTTTTTCACCATTGAGAATGATGTTGGCTGTGTATTTGTCATATATGGCCTTTACTATGTTGAGATAAGTTCCCTCTATGCCTACTTTCTGGAGAGTTTTTATAATAAATGTGTGTTGAATTTTGTCAAAAGCTTTTTCTGCACCTATTGACATGATCATATGGTTTTTATCCTTCGATTTGTTAATATGGTGTATCACACTGATTGATTAGCATATACTGAAGAATCCTTGCATCCCTGGGATAAACCCCACTTGATCATGGTGTATGATCCTTTTAATGTGCTGTTGGATTCTGTTTGCGAGTATTTTGTTGAGGATTTTTACATCTATGTTCATCAGTGATATTGGTCTGTAGTTTTCTTTTTTTGTGACATCTTTGTCTGATTTTGGTATCAGGGTGATGGTGGCCTCGTAGAATGAGTTTGGGTGTGTTCCTACCTTTGCTATATTTTGGAAGAGTTTGAGAAGGATAGGTGTCAGCTCTTCTCTAAATGTTTGATAGAATTCGCCTGTGAAGCCATCTGGTCCTGGGCTTTTGTTTGTTGGAAGACCTTTAATCACAATTTCGATTTCTGTGCTTATGATTTGTCTGTTTATATTTTCTATTTCTTCCTGGTTCAGTCTTGGAAGGTTGTGCTTTTCTAAGAATTTATCCATTTCTTCCAGGTTGTCCATTTTATTGGCATATACTTGCTTGTAGTAATCTCTCATGATCCTTTGCATATCTGCAGTGTCAGTTATTACTTCTCCTTTTTCATTTCTAATTCTGTTGATTTGAGTCTTCTCACTTTTTTTCTTAATGAGTCTGGCTAATGGTTTATCAATTTTCTTTATCTTCTCAAGAATCATCTTTTAGTTTTTTTGATCTTTGCTATTGTGTCCTTCATTTCTTTCTTTTTTAAAAATTTATTTATTTATTTATTTATTTTTGGCTGCTTTAGGTCTTCATTGCTGCGTGCTCTAGTTGTGGTGAATGGGGGCTACTCTTTGTAGTGGTGCGCGGACTTCTCATTTCGGTGGCTTCTCTTGTTGCGGAGCACGGGCTCTAGGAGAACAGGCTTCAGTATTTGCAGCACACGGGCTCAGTAGTTGTGGTGCACGGGCTTAGTTGCTCCATGGCATGTGGGATCTTCCCGGACCAGTGCTCGAACCCATGTCCTCTGCTTTGGCAGGCGGATTCTTAACCATTGTACCACCAGGGAAGTCCTTCATTTATTTCTGATCTGATCTTTATGATTTCTTCCCTTCTGCTAACTTTGGGGGGGGTTTTGTTCTTCTTTCCCTAATTGCTGTAGGTGTAAGGTTAAGTTGTTTATTTGAGATTTTTCTTGTTTCTTGAGGTAGGATTGTATTGCCATAAACTTCCCTCTTAAAACTGCTTTTGCTGCATCCCAAGGTTTTGGGTCATTGTGTTTTCATTGTCATTTGTTTCTAGGTATTTTTTGATTTCCTCTTTGATTTCTTCAGTGATCTCTTGGTTATTTAGTAACGTATTGTTTAGCCTCCATGTGTTTGTATTTTGTACAGATTTTTTCCTGTAATTGATATCTAGTCTCATAGCATTGTGGTCGGAAAAGATACTTGATATGATTTCAATTTTCTTAAATTTACCAAGGCTTGATTTGTGACCCAAGACATGATCTATCCTGGAGAATGTTCCATGAGCACTTGAGAAGAAAGTGTATTCTGTTGTTTTTGGATGGAATGTCCTATAAATATCAATTAAGTCCATCTTGTTTAATGTCTCATTTAAAGCATGTGTTTCCTTATTTATTTTCATTTTGGATAATCTGTCCATTGGTGAATGTGCGGCGTTAAAGTCCCTGACTATTATTGTGTTACTGTCGATTTCCGCTTTTATGGCTGTTAGCATTTGCCTTATGTATTGAGGTGCTCCTCTGTTGGGTGCATAAATATTTACAATTGTTATATCTTCTTCTTGGATTGATCCCTTGATCATTATGAAGTGTCCATCTTTGTCTCTTGTAATAGTCTTTATTTTAAAGTCTATATTGTCTGATATGAGAATTGCTAATCCATTTTTCTTTTGATTTCATTTTGCATGGAATATCTTTTTCCATCCCCTCACTTTCAGTCTGTATGTGTCACTAGGTCTGAAGTGGGTCTCTTATAGACAGCATATATACAGATCATGTTTTTGTATCCATTCAGCCAGTCTATGTCTTTTGGTTGGAGCATTTAATCCATTTACATTTAAGTTAGTTATTGATATGTGTGTTCCTATTACCATTTTCTTAATTGTTTTGGGTTTGTTATTGTAGGTCTTTTCCTTCTCTTGTGTTTCCTGCCTAGAGAAGTTCCTTTTGGATTTGCTGTAAAGCTGGTTTGGTGGTGATGAATTCTCTTAGGTTTTGCTTGTCTGTAAAGGTTTTAATTTCTCCGTCAAATCTGAATTTCAGGTCCTTGCTGGGTAGAGTAATCTTGGGTTAGTTTTTTCTCTTTCATCACTTTAAATATGTCCTGACACTCCTTTCTGGCTTGCAGAGTTTCTGCTGAAAGATCCGCTGTTAACCTTTCATCACTTTAAATATGTCCTGACACTCCTTTCTGGCTTGCAGAGTTTCTGCTGAAAGATCCACTGTTAACCTTTCATCACTTTAAATATGTCCTGACACTCCTTTCTGGCTTGCAGAGTTTCTGCTGAAAGATCCGCTGTTAACCTTATGTTATGTTAACCATAACATTCCCTTGCATTTTATTTGTTGATTTTCCCTTGCTGCTTTTAATATTTTTTCTTTGTATTTAATTTTTGATAGTTTGATTAATATGTGTCTTGGTGTGTTTCTCCCTGGGTTTATCCTTTATGGGATTCTCTGTGCTTCTTGGACTTGATAATTTCCTTTCCCATATTAAGGAAATTTTCAACTATAATCTTGTCAAATATTTTCTCAGTCCCTTTCTTTTTGTCTTCTTCTTCTGGGACCCCCTATAATTCGAATGTTGGTGTGTTTAATGTTGTCCCAGAGGTCTCTAAGACTGTCCTCAATTCTTTTCATTCTTTTTTCTTTATTCTGTTCTACAGTAGTAATTTCCACCATTTTATCTTCCAGGTCACGTATCCATTCTTCTGCCTCAATTATTCTGCTATTGATTCCTTCTAGAGAATTGTTAATTTCATTTACTGTGTTGTTCATCATTGTTTGTTTTCTCTTTAGTTCTTCTAGATCCTTGCTAAACATTTCTTGTATTTTCTCCATTCTGTTTCTGAGATTTTGGATCATCTTTACTATCATTAGTCTGAATTCTTTTTCAGGTAGACTGCCTATTTCCTCTGCATTTGTTTGGTCTGGTGGGGTTTTACCTTGCTCCTTCATCTGCTGTGTGTTTCTCTGTCTTCTCATTTTGCTTAACTTACTGTGTTTGGGGTCTCCTTTTCGCAGGCTGCATGTTCGTAGTTCACGTTGTTTTTGGTATCTGCCCCCAGTGGGTAAGGTTGGTTCAGTGGGTTGTGTAGGGTTCCTGGTGGAGGGGACTGGTCCCTGGGTTCTGGTGCATGAGGCTGGATCTTGTCTTTCTGGTGGCCAGGACTGCATCTGGTGGTGTGTTTTGGGGTGTCTGTGAAATTATGATTTTAGGCAGCCTCTCTGCTAATGTGTGGGGTTGTGTTCCTGTCTTGCTAGTTGTTTGGCATGGGGTGTCCAGCACTGGAGCTTGCTGGTCGTTGAGTGGAACTGGGTCTTAGCATTGAGATGGAGATCTCTGGGCGGGCTCTCGCTGATTGATACTACGTGGGGCCAGGAGGTCTCTGGTGGCCCAATGTCCTGAACTCAACTCTCCCACCTCAGAGGCTCAGGCCTGACACCCAGCCAGAGCACCAAAACTCTCTCAGCCACATGGCTCAGAAGAAAAGGGCGGAAAAAAAGAAAGAAAAATAAAATAATATTAAAAAAATAGAATAGAATAATATATTAAAATAAAAAATGAAAAAAAATTATTAAAATTAAAAAGTTTAAAAAGTAATTTAAGAAAAGAAGAGAGCAACCAAACCAATCAACAAATCCACCAATGATAACAAGCACTAAAAAACTGTAGTAAGATAAACATAAAATTCAGAAACTAGTCTGTTGCATACAGCAAACCCCAAGTCTTCAGTTGCTCCCAAAGTTCATGGCCTCAATTTTGGGATGATTCATTGTCTATTCAGGTATTCTACAGATGCAGGGTACATCAAATTGATTGGGGAGATTTAATCCGCTGCTCCTGAGGCTGCAAGGAAAAATTTCCCTTTCTCTTCTTTGGTCGCACAGCTCCTGGGGTTCAGCTTTGGATTTGGCCCCACCTCTGCGTTGTAGGTCGCCCTCTGGTGTCTGTTCTTCACCCAGACAGGAGGGGGTTAAAGGAGCGGCTATTAGGGGGCTCTGGCTCACTCAGGACGGGAGGGAGGGAGGGGTACAGAATGCAGGGCAAGCCTGCAGCTGCAGAGGCCAGAATGACGTTGCAACAGCCTGAGGCACACAGTGTGTCCTCCTGGGGAAGCTGTCCCTGGATCACGGGACCCTGGCCGTGGCAGGCTGCACAGGCTCCCGGGAGGGGAGGTGTGGATAGTGACCTGTGCTTGCACACAGGCTTCTTGGTGGCTGCATCAGCAACGTTAGCATCTCATGCCCATCTCTGGGGTCCACGCTGATAGCCATAGCTTGTGCCCATCTCTGAAGCTTGTTTAGGTGGTGCTCTGAGTCTCCTCTCCTCATGCCCTCTGAAACAATGGTCTCCTGCCTCTTAGGCAGGTCCAGACTTTTTCCTGGACTCCCTCCCAGCTAGCTGTGGCGCACTAGCCCCCTTCAGGCTGTGTTCACACAGCCAACCCCAGTCCTCTCCCTGGGATCTGACCTCCGAAGCCTGAGCCTCAGCTCCCAGCCCACACCCACCCTGGCGGGTGAGCAGACAAGCCTCTCAGGCTGGTGAGTGCTGGTCAGCACCAATCCTCTGTGCGGGAATCTCTCCGCTTTGCCCTCTGCACCCCTGTTGCTGCGCTCTCCTCCATGGCTCTGAAGCTTCCCCTCTGCCCATCCCCCCATCTCCACCACTGAAGGGGCTTCCTAGAGTGTGGAAACTTTTCCTCCTTCACAGCTCCCTCCCAGAGGTGCAGGTCCCAACTCTATTTTTTGTCTCTGTTTTTTCTTTTTTCTTTTTTCTTTTACCCTACCCCAATACATGGGGATTTTCTTGCCTTTTGGGAAGTCTGAGGTCTTCTGCCATAGTTCAGTAGGTGTTCTGTAGGAGTTGTTCCACATGTAGATATATTTTTGATGTATTTGTGGGGAGGAAGGTGATCTCCATGTCTTACTCCTCTGCCATCTTGAAGGTCCTTCCCAAGAGTGGATCTTAGAAGTTCTCATCATAGGAAAAATTTTTCTAACTATGTACAGTGACAGATGTCAACTAGACTTATTGTGGTGATCATTTTGCACTATATACAAGTATCAAATCATTATGCTATAGACCTGAAACAAATTTTGTGTTATATGTCAATTATATCTCAATTTAAAAAGATTAAGGGAGTGAGATACACAGGAAGAGTTATAATGAAATGCTCCAGTAAGCAAGAAGGCTCAGAAAAAGACCTATGTGCATATTTTTAAAGCCCAAGTACCAAAGCCAATCCTACTCATTGCCCTCTCCCTGGCTACTTAATCTAATAATAACATTCCCAAAAAGTTTTGTCTTTTTATCACTTGGTCTATCTGTAGTGGGACACTTTCCTGTTGGACCCAATTCACTTATCTTCATCTTTGAGATGATGTCAAGATAATGTTAAGAATTGTTAAGTCACATATCCTTGGAATATGGAAAGACAACATAGAAAATAAATTCTGGCTAATGAATATACTCTTCTCCATTCCTGTGAAAAGGGGAGGTGCTCATATGCAATAAATGGGTGTGGAAAGGTCTCCAGAATTTGAAGTGAGGTGAGTCAGACTATTTTCTTTCATCATTGCAGCAACCAAAATGGAGAGTTCTCAGATCATCATTTTCCATTAGGACATCATCAACCTTTCATCAAAAAGTAGAGACCTTTTACAAGCACTGGCAAGAAAACTAAGCCACCTAATACTTTTTCCCCATGCCACCAACCTGACAAAAAATGGGGTGATGGGGCTTTTCTTAGACATTTCAAGGGATTATTGAGCCAGATACCCTGAAGATCCCATCCCAAAGTGTTTCAGGACCTCCTACACCTATAGGTACAGATTCTTCTAGTCCTGCTATGAAAAAGTAGACAATAAATCTATGCCTTTAGCAGGCCATAGAAAAAGGCTATTGGAAAGAAAATTGGTTTATTTGCAGATGCTGCAAAGCTGGGCAGTAGAACTCATCCAGAAGCTTCATTCAGTACTCTAAATAGGGACTTCCCTGGTGGCACAGTGGTTAAGAATCCCCTTAACCAATGCAGGGGACATGGGTTTGAGCCCTGGTCCAGGAAGATCCTGCATGCCGCAGAGCAAATAAGCCCGTGCGCTACAGCTACTGATCCTGTGCTCTAGAGCCCGCGAGCCACAACTACTGAGCCCACACGCCTAGAGCTGGTGCTCCACAACAAGAGAAGCCATTGCAGTGAGAAGCCTGTGCACCGCAACAAAGAGTAGCCCCTGCTCACTGCAACTAGAGAAAGCCCACGAGCAGCAACAAAGACCCAATGCAGCCAAAAATAAATAAATTTATTAAAATAAAAATACTCTAAATATCCTCAACGTACTCAAGAACTGGGCCAAGACCAATAGTGTGAAATTTAACTGGCACAAAGATTAATTCCTAGGGGTGGGGATTAAGAGGTACAAACTACTATGTATAAGACAAATAAATAAGCTATAAGAATATAAGAATATATTGTACAGCACAGGGAATATAGCCATTATTTTATAAGAACTCTAAATGGAGTATAATCTATAAGAATTTTGAATTACTATGTTGTACACCTGAAACTTATATAATATTGTAAATTAACTATACTTAAGTTTTTTTTAAAAAGATTAATTTTTGCATCTAGGTTAAATACCATGAGTGCATACGAAAAAAGTAGAGGCGAAGATCTGGGTTTTTTAGCTGACCACAAGTTTAAGATGAGCAGCATAGCTAATAACAACCTCTAATGCCACTTTAGGCATACTAAAGAAGTGTTTTCACTGAGAGAGCAAAGTATCTCCCTATACCCTTTACAGATAAGCCCCATTCTGAAGTGCTTTATTCCAGTTTAAGTGTAACAACTCTACTGTGTGCAAGCACAGGGCAGCCATGATCAGCTTTACATAGAAATTTACAGTATGCAAGTCTTTGACACATACTCTGATGCTGATTTTGATCCCCATAATCATCCTGTGAGATAAATGTTATTATAACAGTCTTAATAGATTGAAGTGCTGAAATTGAGTGACATTAAGTGCCTTGATCAAAGTAGCATGGTTAATAAGTGGCAGAGCCAGGTCATTGACTCCTAGACCTCCATTCTTTCATCTGTATCATCCTGTAACAACTGTGATGTTTGACCAGGGGAGACAAGATTTGATGGTTCATGTTTACACTCTTCAAACATTGGAAGGACCATCATATGAGAAAGCTATTAGACTTAATATTTTTTTTAAATTTTATTGAAGTATAGTTGATTTACAATGTTGTGTTAGTTTTAGGTGTACAGCAAAGTAATTTAGTTATATATATATACATATATTCTTTTTTAGATTATTTTCCATTATAGGTTATTATAAGATATTGAGTATAGTTTCATGTGCTATATAGTAGGTCCTTGTGGGTTATCTATTTTTAAATTTTTATTGAAGTATAGTTGATTTATAATGTGTTAATTTCAGGTGTACAGCAAAGTGAATCAGTTTTATATATATATATATATATATATTTATATATATATATATATATATATATATCTCACTCTTTTTTTTTTTTTTTTAGAATCTATTCCCATATAGGCCGCTACAGAGTACTGAGTAGAGTTCCCTGTGCTATACAGCAGGTTCTTACTAGTTATCTATTTTATATATAGTAGTGTGTCTATGTTAATCCCAAACTCCTAATCCATCCTTCCTCTACACCCTTTCCACTTTGGTAACCGTAAGTTTGTTTTCGAAGTCTGTGAGTCTGTTTCTGTTTTGTAAATAAGTTCATTTGTATCATTTTTTGTAGATTTCACATTTAAGAGATATATTATATTCGTCTTTCTCTGTCTGACTTACTTCACTTAGTGTGATTATCTCTAGGTCCATTCATATAGACTTACTCTTAAATGAGACAGCGAATAGATGTTAAGAGAACCAGGTATCAGCAAAGGCTGGGTGACTGTTACTAAAGGAGTAGAAAGCTGAAGAATGAGAATGTAAGACAGAGCTGATATAACTAAAAGGAGTCAGTAGACTAAACTGAAGTTCCTAATAAATCTTGGATTTTTTTTAAGCTTCAGAGAAAATTCCTGAACAAGAGTATGCAAATTTTTCCTTTACTCTCATTTTTTAAAATAAACCTCTATTTTTATTATGAAAGTAGAAGTGGAAAAAAGAGAGGGAGGATGCATTAACATTGACACTGGAAAAGGAACCACTGATAGTGCCATCTGCCTAAAACTGTAGTATCGTATCTACAAAGCCTTTTATGGAACATGCCAATTATTCCCACTCTGTGTGAATTAACAACAGGGAGTAAAGGATGAGAGGCTAATCTTTTCCCAAGTTAATGTTTGGATCTAATGGTGCTATATCCTCCCACACTCTTCAAAGTCATTCTAATCCTTCAAAATATCATATAAAATGCCAAGTCGGTGTTTGCTCTCTCCACCTAACCCCAGTAATGGAGGATGTCAAGAAGTGAGAGAGTGGCATGGACATATGAACACTACCAAACGTAAAATAGATAGCTAGTGGGAAGCAGCCACACAGCACAGGGAGATCAGCTCTGTGCTTTGTGACCACCTAGAGGGGTGGGATAGGGAGGGTGGGAGGGAGGCTCAAGAGGGAGGGGGTATGGGGATATATGTATACATATAGCTGATTCACTTTGTTATACAGCAGAAACTAACACAACAATGTAAAGCAATTATACTCCAATAAAGATGTTAAAAAAAAAAAAGAAAAAGAAAAGAAAGTAGAAAAAAATACCGAACTAGCAGTCAGAAACTTTGCTTCTAATTCCAGGTCTGCTGGATACTGCCTGACTGGCCTTGGGCCAGTGGGGCTATTGAAGCCTGTGGCACCTCATATAGAATTTATGAGCATATACTGTGTAATATGGTTTAAGAGTACATGCTTTATTTAGCATCAGACAGACCTGATTTTCAGCAATTCCCTGCCACTTAGAAGTGTCTCACCTTGAGCATTTTACTACGTTCCTCTAACTTCAGTCCCTTCATATGCTAAAGTTACAAGTATGAAAATGCATGTGATATAGTTATATAAATTACCAGTGAAGGGGGTCACTGGTCATAATCTCTATATTTTGGGGAAAGCAGATTTCAAAAGCTTCAAACAAAGTTAGATGGAATGCAATAAAGTGCAGTTGGAAGAGAGAGAATGAGTGGATCAAGAAAGATGGAAGCTAACAAGACATTCCTGACACTGCAGTAGCATATCACTCAGTTGAGTAAGGAAAGAAGGGCATATAGAAGGATATATATGGCTCACACATTGCCTTTCTAATATTTATACGCTGTAGGCTCAGACCTAACAGCGTATAAATAAAAGATGAGAGACGGGGCACATAACCAAGACAATTTTACTTTTTTTTTTTTTTTTTTTTTTTAGCTGCACCACACAGCTTGCAGGATCTTAGTTCCCCAACCAAGGATCAAACCCGGGCCCACAGCAGTGAAAGCACCGAATCCTAACCAGTGTAATTCCCTTTTTTGTACACACTTTTTTTCCAAGACAATTTTAAAACAGTGGCACAAACCTCCCAGAATAGAGTCATAAGAGCCCAGAATGAACTAAAGTGTGTGACAAAAAATTCTGAAGCAAGAAAAAAGACTACTTTGTGTTTTTGGTTTTTGTTTGTTTAAAGAAGACTAAGAAGGAAAGAATAAGAGCCTCATTTCTTGGGGATAATAGTGTCATGATAACTTTTATGGTAGAGAAACCTGAGTTTCTCAGGCTCTGTTTTGCTTTCCTCCAATTTCTGTCAATAATATTTATTGAACACTTGCTATGTGGCAGGTCTTGTACCAAATGTTGAGCCTTTCATAATAAGGAGATATAACCTCTTCTATCAAGATGTTGACAGTCCAATAAGAAGATAGGCATGCAAATAAATAAATGTAAAATATAAAATATACTAATTTATATTAATAGAGGTGAGTACAAAACCCAGGGGAAATATAACAAAAAAAAACAACAAAAAAAAAACCCAAATCTGCCTGGAGGCTCTAGAGGACGATTCACAGAAAGAATAGCATTTAGACAGAGACATCTCAGATGAAATGCGGTACAAACCGAAAAGGGTAACACAGATAAAAGATAATAATATACTCAAACTTCCTGTCATTTTAAATGAGTTTAGCTCTATTGACCCTGGTGAACTCTTTCAGTTTGCTAAAAAACATTTACTAAGATTTTATAATGCCCAGCAAATTTTGGAGACAGTAGAGAACCAGAGAAATTCCAGAAGACTAAAAATTGATAAATATTATTTAGATTTTCAGTTTTAAGAGGGAGGATTCAATGACAGACAATGTTGTGGATTATTTGAAAGAACAGGCTCTGAATTTAGACTGCTAAGATTGTCAATAGAATTCTGGCTTTACTCCTTACCTTGGTTAAGATTGTGTGATCTTATCCAAGCTATTGAGCATCTCTGTTCTTCAGTTTCCTCATCTATAAAATGTGAGACTAAGACTATATATTCAAAGAAATTGTAGTGAGGATTACAGAGAAAATGGTTGGAAGAGTACGTGGTACATGGTAAGCTCTCAATATTATGAGCTGCTTTGTAATTCTACACACTAGACCAAACTGGTTGGCCTCAATCACACAAAAGATTCCAAAATAGAAGGCTTAAAAGACTCAGCATTGAAAAAGAAGTGGTGATATTTTGGGACCAGAGTGGGTTCACTAATAACATGTCATTTCTGACCCCCACACATTTCCTGTTTTGGTGTATGTGTTTGGCTGACATGGAAGAGGGATTTTGTAGACCTAGCACACATGGAATTTACCAAGGAATTTTGCCATCCTTGGAAACAAAGGTGGAAAAATACAGACAGGTATACCGGTTGATGATTTGATTAGGCACATCCATGACTAAGTGTCGATTAAAGGATCTTACCAATTACCAGGAGAGGAGTATACACACAGAAGGCTTTGATATACACACGGAGGAGGAACTATGCTAGACACTAGGAAAACAAAGAAAAGCATATTCCCATTCTCAAGGAGGTTGCAGTAGATGAGGGAAAATAGATGTTTATACAAATATTATAATAGCATATATATACTGTATATACTATATTATACAGTGTGTCTATACTATATATACTTTAATAACTATATATAAATATATATATATACACTATAATAACAAATATATATCCAGTATCATATGGCTTAGGTGACTGCAGGAAGGCAAAGAGGTCCCAGTGAGGAAGATACTTGAACTAGTTTTGAAGGCTGGTTTTTTGGCCTTGATAAATGATTTTTGTTTTTTTTAAAACATCCTTATTGGAGTATAATTGCTTTACAATGGTGTGTTAGTTTCTGCTCTATAACAGAGAGAATCAGCTATACATATATATATATCCCCATATCTCCTCCATCTTGCGTCTCCCTCCCATCCTCCCTATCCCACCTATCCCACCCCTCTAGGTGGTCACAAAGCACCGAGCTGATCTCCCTGTGCTATGCGGCTGCTTCCCACTGGCTATTTTACATTTGGTAGTATTTATTAGTCCATGCCACTCTCTCAGTTCGTCCCAGCTTACCCTTCCCCCTCCCCACGTCCTCAAGTCCATTCTCTACGTCTGTGTCCTTATTCCTGTCCTGCCCCTAGGTTCTTTATAACGATTTTTTTTTTTTTTAGATTCCATATATATGTGCTAGCATACGGTATTTGTTTTTCTCTTTCTGACTTACTTCGCTCTGTATGACAGACTCTAGGTCCACCAACCTCACTACAAATAACTCAATTTTGTTTCTTTTTATGGCTGAGTAATATTCCATTGTATATATGTGCCACATCTTCTTTATCCATTCGTCTGTCGATGGACACTTAGGTTGCTTCCATGTTCTGGCTATTGTAAATAGAGCTGCAATGAACATTGTGGTACATGACTCTTTGAATTATGGTTTTCTCAGGGTGTATGCCCAGTCGTGGGACTGCTGGGTTGTATTGTAGTTCTATTTTTAGTTTCTTAAGGAACCTCCATACAGTTCTCCATAGTGGCCATATCAATTTACATTCCCACCAACAGTGCAAGAGGGTTCCCTTTTCTCCACACCCTCTCCAGCATTTATTGATTGTAGATTTCTTGATGATGGCCATTCTCACTGGTGTGAGGTGATACCTCCTTGTAGTTTTGATTTGCATTTCTCTAATGATTAGTGATGTTGAGCATTCTTTCATGTGTTTGTTGGCTATCTGTATATCTTCTTTGGAGAAATGTCTATTTAGTTCTTCTGCCCATTTTTTAATTGGGTTGTTTGTTTTTTGATATTGAGCTGCATAAGCTGCTTATAAATTTTGGAGATTAATCCTTTGTCAGTTGCTTCATTTGCAAATATTTTCTTCCATTCTGAGGGTTGTCTTTTCATCTTGTTTATGGTTTCCTTTGCTGTGCAAAAGCTTTTGAGTTTCATTAGGTCCCATTTGTTTATTTTTGTTTTTATTTCCTTTTCTCTAGGAGGTGGGTCAAAAAGGATCTTGCTGTGATTTATGTCATAGAGTGTTCTGCCTCTGTTTTCCTCAAAGAGTTTTATAGTGCCTCGCCTTACATTTAGGTCTTTAATCCATTTTGAGTTTATTTGTGTGTATGTGTTAGGGAGTGTTCTAATTTCATTTTTTACATGTAGCTGTCCAGTTTTCCCAGCACCATTTATTGAAGAGGCTGTCTTTTCTCCATTGTATATTCTTGCCTTCTTTATCAAAAATAAGGTGACCATGTGTGCATGGTTTTATCTCTGGGCTTTCTATCCTGTTCCATTGATCTATATTTCTGTTTTTTGTGCCAGTACCATACTGTCTTGATTACTGTAGCTTTGTAGTATAGTCTGAAGTCAGGGGGTCTGATTCCTCCAGCTCCGTTTTTCTTTCTCAAGATTGCTTTGGCTATTCAGGGTCTTTTGTGTTTCCATACAAATTGTGAAAGTTTTTGTTCTAGTTCTGTGAAAAATGCCATTGGTAGTTTGATAGGGATTGCACTGAATCTATAGATTGCTTTGGGTAGTATAGTCATTTTCACAATGTTGATTCTTCCAATCCAAGAACATAGTATATTTCTCCATCTGTTTGTATCATCTTTCATTTCTTTCATCAGTGTCTTATAGTTTTCTGCATACAGGTCTTTTGTCTCCTTAGATAGGTTTATTCCTAGATATTTTATTCTTTTTGTTGCAGCGGTAAATGGGAGTGTTTTCTTAATTTCACTTTCAGATTTTTCATCATTAGTGTATAGGAATGCAAGAGATTTCTGTGCATTAATTTTGTATCCTGCTACTTTACCAAATTCATTGATTAGCTCTAGTAGTTTTCTGGTAGCATCTTTAGGACTCTCTATGTATAGTATCATGTCATCTGCAAACAGTGACGGCTTTACTTCTTCTTTTCTGATTTGGATTCCTTTTATTACTTTTTCTTCTCTGATTGCTCTGGCTAAAACTTCCAAAACTATGTTGAATAATAGTGGCGAGTGTGGACAACCTTGTCTTGTTCCTGATCTTAGTGGAAATGGTTTCAGTTTTTCACCATTGAGAACAATGTTGGCTGTGTGTTTGTCATATATGGCCTTTATTATGTTGAGGTAAGTTCCCTCTATGCCTACTTTCTGGTGGGTTTTTATCATAAATGGGTGCTGAATTTTGTCAAAAGCTTTCTCTGCATCATCTATTGAGATGATCATATGGTTTTTATCCTTCAACTTGTTAACATGTTTTATCACATTGATTGATTTGCATATATTGAAGAATCCTTGCATTCCTGGGAAAAACCCCACTTGATCATGGTGTATGATCCTTTTAATGTGCTGTTGGATTCTGTTTGCGAGTATTTTGTTGAGGATTTTTGCATCTATGTTCATCAGAGATATTGGCCTGTAGTTTTCTTTTTTTGTGATATCTTTGTCTGGTTTTGGTATCAGGGTGATGGTGGCCTCTTAGAATGAGTTTGGGAGTGTTCCTCCCTCTGCTATATTTTGGAAGAGTTTGAGAAGGATGGATAGGTGTCAGCTCTTCTCTAAATGTTTGATAGAATTCACCTGTGAAGCCATCTGCTCCTGGGCTTTTGTTTGTTGGAAGATTTTTTATCACAGTCTCAATTTCAGTGCTTGTGATTGGTCTGTTTATATTTTCTATTTCTTCTGGGTTCAATCTTGGAAGTTTGTGCTTTTCTAAGAATTTGTCCATTTCTTCGTGTTTGTCCATTTTATTGGCATATAGTTGCTTGTAGTAATCTCTCATGATCCTTTGTATTTCTGGAGTGTCAGTTGTTACTTCTCCTTTTTCATTTCTAATTCTGTTGATGTGAGTCTTCTCCCTTTCTTGATGAGTCTGGTTAATGGTTTATCAATTTTGTTTATCTTCTCAAAGAACCAGCTTTTATTTTTATTGATCTTTGCTATGCCTGCAGGCGACCCCGCAGTAAAGGAATAAATAAATGTTTGCTGGTTTCCGGGAGTAGTCTGCTGGTTGTTGGATAGTTGTTACCATTGGTTCTCTACAGTTTGGGAAATTCTGACCTGTATTCAAGCTCACTGACTCTGTCCACAGCTGTGACCAGCCTATGGTTGAGCTTATCCAAGGTGTTTACAACCGCAAATTTCCCTCTGAGCACTGCTTTCACTGTATCCAGTAAATTCTTCCATGTGGCTCACAGGGTCTTGGTGCTCCGGTCGGGTGTCAGGCTTGTTAAATGATTTTGAAGAAATACTTTTGTAAAATATTTATTGAAATATAGTTGATTTTGGTGAACTATATGGTGATTATATGCAGATGACGTGATACTGTATATAGAAAACCCTAAAGACTCCTAACAAAAACTACTAGTACTGATAAATGAATTCAGCAAGGTAGCAGGATACAAGATTAACATACAGAAATCTGTTGCATTTCTTTACACTAACAATAAAAATATCAGAAAGGGAAAGTAAAGAAACAATCTCTTTTAAAATCACATTAAAAAATATCTAGGAATAGTCTTAACCAAGGAGGTGAAAGAATTATATGCTGGGAACTATAAAACATGAAAAAAGGAAACTGAAGATGATTCAAAGAAATGTAAAGATATCCCATGCTCTTGGATTGGAAGAATTAATATTGTTAAAATGGCCATAGTACCCAAAGCAATCTACAGATTTAATGCAATCTCTATCAAATTACCCATGACATTTTTCAGAGAACTAGAAGAGATATTCCTAAAATTTATATGGAACCATAAAATTTATGGAATTTATGAATTTTATGGAACTATAAAAGAATTGCCAAAGTAATCCTGAGGAAAAAGAACAAAGCTGGAAGCATAACCCTCCCAGACTTCAGACAATACTACAAACCTACAGTAGTTAAAACAGTGTGGTATTGGCACAAAAAACAGACATATGGATCAATGGAACAGAATAGACAACCCAGGAATAAATCCACACACCTACAGTCAATTAATCTTCAATAAAGAAGGCAAGAATATACAATGGAGAAAAGACAATCTCTTCAATTGGTATTGGGAAAACTGGACAGCCACATGTAAATCAATGAAATTAGAACACTCCTTCACACCATACACAAAAATAAACTCAAACTGGCTTAAAGACTTAAATAAAAGACATGACACCATAAAACCCCTAGAAGAGAACATAGGCAAAACATTCTCTGACATAAATCATACCAATGTTTTCTTAGGGTAGTCTCCCAAGGCAATAGAAATAAAAGCAAAAATAAACAAATGGGACCTAATCAAACTTATAAGCTTTTGCACAGCAAAGGAAACCATAAACAAAATGAAAAGACAACCTACGGACTGGGAGAAAATATTTGCAAATGATGTGACCAACAAGGACTTAATTTCCAAAATACACAAACAGCTTATACAACTTAATAACAAAAAAAACCCCAAACAACCCAATCAAAAAACGGGCAGAAGACTTAAATAGACATTTCTTCAAAAAGATATAGAGATGGCCAACCGGCACATGAAAAGATGCTCAACATCGTTAATTATTAGAGAAATGCAAATCAAAACTAGAATGAGGTACCACCTCACACTGGTCAGAATGGTATCATTCTTCCAATCCAAGAGCATGGGATATCTTTACATTTCTTTGAATCATCTTCAGCTTCCTTTTTTCATGTTTTATAGTTCCCAGCATATAATTCTTTCACTTCCTTGGTCAGGACTATTCCTAGATATTTTTTAATGTGATTTTAAAAGAGATTGTTTTTTTACTTTCCCTTTCTGATATTTTTATTGTTAGTGTAAAGAAATGCAACAGATTTCTGTATGTTAATCTTGTATCCTGCTACCTTGCTGAATTCATTTATCAGTACTAGTAGTTTTTGTGAGGAGTCTTTAGGGTTTTCTATATAAAGTATCATGTCATCTGCATATAATCACCATTTTACCTCTTCCCTTCCAATTCGGATGACTTTTATTTCTTTTTCTTGCCTGATTGCTAGCTAGGACTACCAATGCTATGCTGAATAGTGGTGAGAGTGGACATCCTTGTCTGATTCCAGGTTTTAGTAGGAAGGCTTGAAGAAATATTTTATGTTATTTAAACTACCAAAATTTCAAAGTGCATCTGATTATTTTAGTGAAAACAATTCTATCCATTTATTGCTAAAACAGAGTATCTAAAATACTGAGATGGTTGTTTCAGTCATAACTAAAATCATTGTTGTTACAACCATGTCTTCTTCTTCAAGATCCATGTTTTCTTACTATTGCTTCTCTGTCTGAGCTCCTCTCCTCTCTGTTGCTTCTGCCACTATAGATCATGCCTCACTGGGGCTATCTCATTCTTTTAGGTGGTCTTGCTCTGCCCCTCCCATCCACTTTTCACCATGCTACCTGAGCTACCTTAGCTACCTTCTCTGAAAAAGGTCCCATCAAGCCACAAACTTCTAAAATAAAAAAACAAAAAGCCCCTAAATAGTAAAGCAGAGATTCCTTGAAATAGCACTACAGCTGCTTGGGATTTGGTTTCCTTTATGTTCAGTGTCAGCTCCCATCTCTTATCTCCACCTATCACCTTCACTGAGCAGGGGACCACACACACTCTCTTCCACGCCCTGTGCCTTTGCTCACACTTCACCCTCTGCCTGTAGGCCTACCTCCTACTCTTTCATCACACATGAATTAAAATTCTTCCCCCTTCTCTCATTTGGCTAGAATGTGTTATCCTTTATTATAGCCCTATGCTTATCATAGCACTTGCTTCATTCATTATTGTATTGGATGATCTAATTGAAAAAAGAACTGGGCTGGGATTTGGACAATCCAGATTTGAATTCCTGAATTACTTCTTAACCTCACTGTATCTCAGCTTCCCCATTTGTAAATGACAGATTGGGGATTGATTATCTTTGTATAAGGTACCTTTTAGCTCTATAATTCTGTGAATCCATCTATCTCTCTTACTAGATATAGCTTCTTAAATCACAATGTCTTACAAAGCTTCACATTGTCTATAGCACCTAACTGCACTTTGTACCTAGAAAAACCTTGACATATATTTGTGGAATAAATGAATGAATTAGTGAATGAATAATTAGAGCTTTATATAAGATAAAATCACTATATGTTTGCAATTTAAATAAAATGTATTCTCCATTTAACTATATTTCTAGAGAAGATCTAAGACAAGGCAGCTAGTAAGAATAAGCCACAGAGATTAAAGCTTTTCAATATTCATCATTCCAAGCACCATTCAAATATCAATATACAAATATATAAAGTATGAAGAAGCTGAATATGTACTTAGTTGCTAGAAGGAACTCACTGAAACTAAAAAAGAAAATAGATATTTAAGATAGAGAAAAGGCTGCCTAACAAAACTAATTATAAACTGATAATAATACAAAAATAATTGGCATCTATTTAACTTTCTATTGCCAGACACTGAGGTGAGTTTTTTGTGTGTGTGCATTCTTTTATTTTAATCCTTAAATTATCCTGTGCAGTAGAAATAATTATTCTTTCTTTACAGATGAGAACACCTGGACCCAGAGAAGTTACGCAAAGTGCTCAAGCTCACACAAAGTGTAAGTAGCAGAGTGAGTATTTAAATTCAGGTCTATCTAAATCTAAACCCATCTCTGAACCACAGTACTCATTTGCCTCCCCTGAGATGATACAGCCTAGAAAATAACAGATGTTTTTTAAAACATCTTGAAAAGACAACTTAGAGAGTTGATGGACCTTACTTTGTTGAAAGGAAAGAGATCCATTTACACTAACTCAAGGAGAAAATATGGTTTGTTAAAATGATTTACAAGGCCTAGAACAGGAACTGAAATTATATCAGAAACTGGAGCATCTCTGGGCATTGACTGTTTTCAACTTTTTCCAACAAGTTTCATGGTCTCTCCCTCCCTCCCTCCCTCTTTCCTTCCCTCCCTCTCTCCCTCCTGTTCATGGCAGCACTGGCTTTTCCTCTTACATTAGCTCTATTCTTCCTGCCTGTCAACAGTTCCATGGCATCATTTAACTTCTCCACTGCTAAATGGTACTTTTTCCTTGTATGTTCTAGATCAAATTCCTAAGAAAGGGCATTGGATTTGCCCAGCTCATTTTATTGCACAAGGCTTGCTTCTGCTGGGAAGAGGGTACCCTGACTGACCAACATTAACATGTAGTCTGCTTACCAGATAGATGCCTTTTTCTTTCCCTTTGCCCTGAGATTACCCACCCTGTACCATTCCACAACTCGTTTTTCTTCACAAACAAGTTTCTACAAAAAGTAGTATAACATATTGTTTCAGGTTCCATTAACTCCTCATCTGGCACTATTCTTCCCATTTGTTCTTCAGTCCTTGAAATCTGGATTCTTCTCCCATTATGCCACTGAAAATGACGAGCAACTACTTACCAGTGGAGTCTAATGAGCAGTTATCAATCCTCGTAGTATTTGACTTCTTGGAGACTCTAACATCACTGACCACACCCTCATTCTCAGTCTTTTAGGCCTGCTTCTCTTCCAGTTGACCTCATTTGTCTCTGGCTGCTACTCTATAGGATTCCTTTGCTATGCCTGTCCTCAACTGTTGGTGCTCCTCGGGTCTCAGTCGTTTGCTCCCTCTCTAAACCCTCTCTATAGTTATTTTATCCATATCATTGACTTTACTCTAAAGGCTGTTGACTTTCAAATATTCATCCCATCTCATGTGACTCTTCCTGAGTTCCAGTTATATACTAGTAATGCCCACTGGGATATTCTACAGACATCTCAAATCATACATTTATAAAACTGAACTCATTATCTCATCCACCCCAAACTTTCTCTAGTTCCTCCTTCCATATGCCCTACCATGAAAACATCACCATCTTCCTCACTTTGTCCAGCAAGGTCCCTCCTTCTTCTTTATCCCTCACCTTAAATCGATCACTTTACTAGTTAAGACTCTGATTTCAATTAGGAGAAGAAAACTTAAGGTAGCTGAGTGGGGAAAAGTAAAAGGGAATTTGTCATAGAGCTGCAGTGATTCTTACAGAATCCAGGGGTAAGAACATAGCTGGGCCTTATGGGTCAAGAACAGTTCAGTGGAGTTTCTTTCCATTTTTCATTTCTGCTTCTCTCTGCGTACCCCTTTCATTCTTCTTTCTCAGCCAGATTGGGTGTCTCTGCTTCTCGGTCCACTCTATAGGAGGAAGATGGGCTATCACATAGCTGTTAAATTTTTATCTTCTCCAGTCAAGAGATCACGCCAGGGCAGTTAATTCCGGACAAGTCAACACTGGCTAAGAGAATGAGATCACATCGTGAAAATGAGGCTGCTGAAACCCACCCCTGTGGTTAAGGAAGTCTGATAAGGAAACCATTATGACTTTGGCAGAAACCCCAGTGGTACCTACCACAATCACTACAGTCTGGTGAGTCTATGTCATAAATTTTTCTCTCAGTCTCATCACCAATGCCATTGTCCTTGTTCAGGTTCTCCATCTCTTCCATGGGCTAATTTACACACATTAATTATCATATATACAGTCCTCTGATCATTTGTTTACATACATGTTTCTCAGCTAAACTCTAAACTGCTTGAGGACAGGTATTATATCATTTCATTTAGTTTCCCCTCTGGTATAATTTCTGAGATATATTTGGCCTCAGGAAATATTTGTTCAATAAGTAAAAGAGGCATTTTATATCTTAGGCCATTATTCATTTGAATCCCCTACCTAACCACCCTGACTTGGATTCCATGCCTGCCAATAACCTTCTGGTTATAATTTGAATTACCATACAATGCTTCCTTCAGGAAGAGAACGTGCTGACCAATAAACTTCTACCTTAGTTTAAATCTTACTCTCTTATGAGTTTGGCTATGCAGTCCCTGAGAGGTGTATAAACTCTCTAAGACTTTGTTAAAATTCAGTTTCTAGACCTAAAAACCTGGATCCTGGACTTCAGACATGGTAATTTCACCATTCTGAAATACCCACTCTGAAAAACCTTGTTGAGGAAGCAACTCACCACTTAAGGTGGCATCTGTCAATGTCTGTGCCCAGAAACCACAGTTCATGTTTCCAAAAATATTCGTGTGAAGTAATTAATAACAAATCAAGGTTCTAGAGACTTATAATGCCTTTGCAGAGGAAAAATGTGTGCATTCTAAAATCTCACATATTACTGAACTCTTTATTGCTCAATAGAAATATGTGAGAAAAAATTCCCATAGAGATATGGCTTCAAGTTCATGAGAGATCAGTTTTCCTGAATGTGTTTGTCACAAAGGATGATACGTAACATTAAAAAACATGGTTCTAAGAGCCATTTTTTGAGAAGATACACATGGCTGTTTCTAATAAATATATTTAATAAAGGCCAAAGGCACAAGCTTACCTTAAAATTTGGTGAAAGCATTACTATGGTAAAGCAAGCTAATGTGCTCTAGAATACTGCTTCCTAGGAAAACAAGGATAATGAAATGACTTTCATGATGATGATGGTGGTATGTGGTAGCCAGTTTTTTATTTTTTATTTTTTATTGAAGTATAGTTGATGTACAATATTAAATAAGTTATAGGTATACAGTACAGTGATTCACAATTTTTAAAAGTTATGCTCCATGTATAGTTATTATAAAATATTGGCTATGTGCCCTGTGGTATACAATACATCCTTGTAGATTATTTTATAGATAATGGTTTGTACCTCTTAATCCCCTACCCCTAGATTCTTAGGAAGCTAAGGGGACACACCTGAGGAGGTATGGTGGCATCAGACCCTCTAATTGCTCAATAACAAGACACATCAGCAAGCACTTACTCAACAAGCAATCTGTATTGGTTGATTATGTGCCAGGCTAGCAATAGAGCTGGGGACACAGCAGCCACAGCCCTTGCTCTCCAGTTAGCATGGTAATCATGGAGGTAATCATCCATGACTGCCATCTGGGCACCAAGCATCCCTCGGGGCATGGGAGCTACACAAGCCACATAAACCAGGTTCTTTGCACATTGTGGACCAAGCGGAGATGACCAGTCACATGTCATTTTGCTTCTCTTTATTACTGTGGTAGCCAGTTTTATGGAGCACTTGTTACATACATAAATACTTAGAATTTTCCATGCATTGTTTTACTTAGAGTTTTTAAAAACCTAGAGGAATGGACATTAGGCTATTTTGAGAGGTTGTTTGCAACATATGTATCTCATGTCTTGCTGGTCATTCTAACCAAGAACCAGCATCCCATCTTTTTTGTTCATTCATTTCAATATTTGTTGAGTTCTTTCAATGTTCCAAGCACTATTTTAGGTGCTGGTGATACAGCATTGAATAAATAAAATGCTTTTATCTTGGGGATTACCTTTTCTTGGGGAGGAAAGAGAATAAGATAGATGTTAAATTAACAGGTCAACTTGAGAAGTGGCAGTTTAAAAACTTAGGAATAAATCCAACTCTTTAATAAAAATGAAATCAATGGCAGCCATCATTTTAGTATCACTATGTATCAGAAACCTTTCATATATTAATTGGTATTTTAAACTTATTTTAATTTTATTCCTGGATTCAACAAATATTAAGCTCCAACTATGCATCAGACATTGGATAAACAAAACAAACAAGAAACTGAGTCTCAGAGAGGGCAAGTAATTTGTCCAAGACCCAAATAAGTGATAAACAGCAAAACTGGGATTTTGAAAAAGTGTGTCTGACTTCAAAAGTAGAAGCAGAGTAACTAGTTATGAAGCTATTGAAATAATCTTGGTCCACAAACAAGAGCCATAGCAGAAAAGAGGTCAGATTCTCTTTGAAGGTAAAGACAATATGATTTCCTTAAATGGGTGAAAAACAGAAGTCAAGAATGACTCCATGACTCAAAGGTTTTTGGCTCATGCAGTATGATTGAAATGAGGAGGGCTTCAAGAAAAGCTGGTTTGAGGAAACATTAAAAGATTCACTTTGGGAAAGTTGATTTAAGATGTCCATTGTACCTCCAATGTGAAATAATTATTGACTAGAGAAGTGAATTTACAAGTCTGAAATAAAGGAGAACAACTTGGGCTAGAGATAAAAATTTGAGAGTTGACAGCATACAGGTAAATAACATAATATTGATTGTGGCAAGGCTCATATGCCATAGATTGCCAGCATTCAAGTGGCAAAGTTGTCACTAGGTTATGAAAAGTGAAGAGCATGACCTTTTTTCAGACTCAAATAGAGGATAGAAGGCCATTTGCTTTTGTGATGAGAGATGGATTATGGTAAGTCTCATGGACAACACTAACTTTGGTTTTTTGTTCTGCTTTTTTTATTTTTTTTTTAATTTGTTTAGAAGCTTTGATTGTCTTTAAATACTTGGAAAAATATTCAGCTGAGATTCAAAGTTGCATGCCATGAAGCAGTGGTTCTTAAACTGTAGTGTACATAAGAATCACCTATGGGTCAGAGCTCATTAAAAATTTGATTCCTAGGCCTTACTCCTAGAAACATTTATTCATTGGAATATGAATGGGGCCTGGGGATCTTTTTTTTTTTTTCCAAGCATACTGGGTGAATCTGATATAGAGTCCATAGGCCTCAGTTTGAAAAACTCCGCTATTGATCACTGAACAAATTGTTTTGTCTTAGTAGTGTAAAGATAGTTGCTTCCTGGTGCATCTGCCCAGCAAGGCTTAAACCAAATAGGATTTTGTCCTGTTCTAGAAATGCAAGACAAGGTAGTTTATTGACTATTTACCCTATTGCAAGTTACTTAATTTACAAGGTTCTTTTCTTTTCCATAATTACTTTAACAATGTTCCTGAGAACAGGGTGTTTTTTTTAATGGAAGGATATGGAAGCGACTCAAGTGTCCATCAACAGATAAGTGGATAAAGATGTAATTTAGATATACAATGGAATATTACTGACATAAAAAAGGATGAAATAATGCCATTTGAAACAATGTAGATAGATAGACCATTATGCTTAGTGAAATAAGTCAGAGAAAGACAAATACTGTATGTTGTCACTCACATGTAAAATCTAAAAAATAAAGCAAACAGATATAACAAAACAGAAACAGACTCACAGATACAGAGAACAAACTATTGGTTACCAGTGGGGAGAGGGAAAGGGGGAGGAGCAAGACAGGGGTAGGGGATTAAGAAGTACAAACTACTATGTATAAAATAAATAAGCTACAAGGTACAAACTACTATGTATAAAATAAGCTACAAGGATATATTGTACAGTGCAGGGAATATAACCAATATTTTATAATAACTTTAAATGGAGTATAATGTATAAAAATTTTGAATCACTATGTTGTATACCTCAAACTAATATAACATTGTAAATCAACTATACCTCAATTTAAAAACTTCTAAAAATAAATTTAAAAAGCAGTGTTTCATATGGGCCAGAATTTCTTTGATGCACTCTCATATTCTCTGGATCAAAATCTCTAGTCTGATAACCCACAGATAAATCAGCTACAGATGACTTACCAACATATACTTTATTATAGGTTTAAAATGTAAACAACTGTTTGAGGAAACAAGGAAAGAGTATACATTGAAAGCAAAACCTGAAATTACAACACTAGGGAAATTTAAAGGTCATCTGTTGGTAGCTGTCTTTCTGGTTGCAACTGCAGAGACCTCTGCTTGCCCTGAGAAATCACTGATATGTAGGGCTTTTGCTAGGAGTATGACAATTTCACTTTCTCCCTTATCTGCCTTGACTGATTGTCCCAGGAATGACGCAGAAGCCAAGAGGAGTTATTATGAAGGAGAGTTTTACAAGCAGTGGTGTGCTGGTGAATGGGTTTTCCAAAAGCAAAAGCCCTGATTTGTAGCATTTGCCAGTTCCCATGGTATAAATAGTCCCACCATGGCCAATTTCAAGGATGACTGTATTTAACAACCAGATTGTGCAATTTGTGAAAATTTAACAATCACTTCTTATGAACTAGTACTGGCCCACTCCAGCACACTGCTGCTTATAGCTCAACAACAATCAATATCACCAAGTTTCCATAAATATATGTCATATAACTTTAATTTCCTGAGAAAATATACAAAGGCAAGAGGAACCAGGCATCCAAGCCTTTGGCCCTAAGCTACTCAGCAGATGTCTTTTTAAAAAAAATTACTAAGAAGCACCGTGGCCTCAGGCTTAGTCTGCTCCCAGGCAGTTTTTCTTGCACACAATACAAATATTTTAAAATCAGCTTTATACGGTGATACTATTAATTAACAATGTAGCCTTTTACAAATATCCATAAATATTTTAAATTGGGTTATCATGTAATCACATTACATAACTTTCAACAAGAACCCATAAGCAGCTAGTTAATTTCTCAGAATCCAAAACTTTAGCAGACTGTCATTGAATTGAGTGCTATTCATTCTTTTTGGAAGTTAACACATTTGACCAAGACAGCCTCTTCAAAGTGAGGAAGGGGATTTGGTTGAAGTCAGTCCCGAACAACACCCTGTGTTCCCTGCTCCAGGCAAGGAAAGGAAAAGAAGTTTGCTGAGAAAGGAAAGAATTGGTGTAGCTTCCCTCTATCTACCTTGGGCTAAAAGGGAATATACCACCTGAAAAATCAAATCTGCTAAACTTTATAGACTTCTAATATGATAGCAGAAATACCAACCTTAAAGCTAAAATGGTGTGATACAGTGGGAAGCCCAGGGCCCCTTGTTAATCACTAGTTCTGTGGGTTGAAACAGGTTACCTATGTTCCATCTGCCTCCGTATTCTCATTGTTAAAACTGTGCCAAAAATACCTGCTCCATTAACTTCATAGAATTGTCAAGTGATATATGAAAGCACTTTGCAAACTGTGCAGAGCTAGCTAAAAATATGAAATCGTTACATGATAAAATACAGTACTGGTAATATCAATTTCTGGGGTAAAGCTTATGATTAGTAATGATTACTCTTTCTTTACTATTGACAACGTTTAGACACATACACAAGTTCTCTTGAAGCCCTATGTGAGGTTCAGAATGACCCTTTTGACCAGCTGGTTTTATAAAGCACCCTGCATCCTGAGTATGATAAAATCAAGGAAAATTCCCGAATAAAGTGCGTTCCATTCCAATGCCACCTGTGCCTCTGTCCCAATAGTTCTCAAGAGTGTTCTCTATCCTCTAATGCCATCAAATCTAAAGTGGTGTATTGCTGGCATATCTGTGGCCACCGTCCAAGTCTACTTTTTATTAGGAGGGTCTCAGAAGATGGGAATATGGGAAGAATGAAGTCAAGCAATCCACGGTCCAAGAGTATGAGAACAAGGCCAGGCTACTGCCCTGGATCTTTTTTCATACCAGATAAGGCTCCCATGGGAATAAGACTTCATTTTTTTCCACCCAGGGATTCAAGGATTAGACAAAGACACTTTGAGAAGATTCTGTCCTCTAGCCACCCGTATTCATTTTATTATGAACTAGTAAAGTGCCTTTGCTGACCTAACGTCAAGGGTAACCAAATGTCTTTGGTCCTCCCTTTGAGTCTTATTCAGACAGGCATGAGAAATGAAAATCCACATGAAGAGGAGTTCTGTTTGTGTTGATCTGTGTGCCCAGATGAACTGTAGGCACTGAAAATCTTCCTCCTCCGTCCTACCCACTGGTATCTCTGCATGTGCTGAAGAGGACGGAGGAGACCAAATCGAGTCTCTAGAAGATGAACTGGGGATTTGCTAGCAAAAAGATCCCCCAGTATGTGTTATTTTTTAGAACCTGATGCTCAGCGTTGAATATCAAGTCTATTACATCTCCAGCATGGAATTCATAAGCCCCTCCTACGTTCTGGATTGTAGAGTTGTTCGTTAGAGCTTGTATGGGGTCTTCATTCTTACGTAGCAGCACCTCAAAAGGAGCTCGCCCCTTGTAGGCTGTATTGGGAGCCACTTGGCCATAAATTAAATACAAACCATTCTGAAGTATTTTCAGCCTCCAATCAGCTGTCTTATTCACACAAGAAGGCTCAGGAGAGGGCATTTGCCATTTTGAAGGTAATGGTCCTATAAGACATTTACAAGAAAGGCGGGGGAGAGAAAGAAAAAAAAAAAAAAGGAAAGCATAGTTATTTAATTATTTCATCTTCTTCCTGATTATAGTTCTTTCCTACTTACTGGATGTTTCTTTACCCGGTCTATACTAGTTCTCTCCAACCACAATTTTAATATTTTAAGTATCTACCTACTCCTTGTTTTAGAGAAATTGCAGCTCCTGAGTGTATCGCTTGCTTGGGGAGTTCTAAGGAAATACATTTGGAATAGGGACACAGGTTAAGTTTTAGGATGGCACTTCATCTCTTGTCAATCGATATTTGTGAAAGGGGAGAAAGGAGGAAGGAAGAGAGGAATCACTCGCCAGGATGGTGATGACCAAAGTTGGCAGTGCAGGATGCATATTTGTCTTTCTCTGTGTAAATAAATACTATTTACTATGTATCACTTTATCAATGAGATCTTCTCATCAATCTGTATAAAATATAGCACTCTCCTGTTACTCTCTCCCTTTACCTTGTTTTCTTCATAGAAGGTGTCACCATCTAGCCTATTATAAATTGTTCATTTGTTCATTGTCTATCTCATACCCATTTGAATATAATGTCTTTGAGAACAAGTACTTCTCTATTTTGTCCATTGCTGTATCTTCAGCACCTAAAAGAATTCCTGGTACCCAGTATGTGCTCAATAAATATATCTTGATTGAATGATACAACTGTGTTCCTGAATTAGGTGCACTGTGTCTAAATTATGGCACTTTATGGGTATATATCATTCAAGATACACTTGGACTATCTTTATCCAAACACTCCCAGAATAGCTACTGGTAAATTAATGAGTTTATAAATGGAAATTATTTGACTGTTTAAATATAAGTATCCCTAGTTTATTGCTGTCAAAGGGGATGGGGAAAGGGTCAAGACTTGTTTATTTTCATAGGAATATATGGAATTTACATATTTTCCTAATGTTAATTATTTTACACAGAGGTGTGATTTCAGAATCCCAGGATGTGCTTTTACCTCCCAAAACACTTATCTGGCCTGTTCTCTAATTTTTGTTATGGCGTCAAAGCTTTCGTCACATAATTAGAAACCTTGATTTTAAAAAAAGTACCCTGGAAGAGATAACATATTGACAAATTCTTATTTGTATATAAATGTCAGATATAAGGCTCTGAGAGTAGATTCTGAAGGAGAATGAAGGAAAGATCATTAAAGCAAGAAGCAAAGTCTCCCTGTATCTCCAATGAGCCCAGAGCCCAGTAAATTTCTTCCTGCTTGACCATGTAATTGACCATAGGCAAGTCACCAGGAAGAAGTGTCACTGGTTCTCATATTTAATTCTGTGATGGGGGACACTTAAAGACCATCTTAGCATCACTTGAGGTTCTCAACTTTTACCACATCAAAAGAAAATTTCAACATATCATGAGGAGTTTCACTCCATTCACTAGAAAAACAAAAACAAATCACAAAGGCAGAGACAAGTAAAAAGAGACTCCCTAATTTCCACAAAGCAAGGAAGCCTGGCTGTTTGCACTGTATAGGAAAACAGGAGTCGAAGTTAACTCTAGAAATATTCTGCTGTCAGCTGAAAATGGGTGTTTGTTTGACCTTAAACCAGTAAACAACCCAAAATGTATTCATTTCAATTTTGTATGTATTCTAAAAAATGCCCTAAGGCTCCGGAAAACTGTAAACTTTAGTGTGTTTTCTAAGCAAGTACCAGGTCACTATAAAGGAAATGACTCAGGAGCTAAGAGGAGAAGAGAAACGAGCAGAGATGTGACCATGCCCCTAACTAACTCTCATTTCTCATCTCTATACTTAGAAACAAAAATCACACCCTATACTCACTCTACTGGACGCTAGCAGTATGTGAAATGTGAAACTGACTTTGAGTTTGTCCCAGGGAAAGGTTGTAGAAATCTGAAACTCGTGCTTATTAAAACACAGAATTAAAAGTAGATTCCTGGATCTCAGATTCCCAGGCCTATGGGAGTGCCTAAACATTCCTGCCCAGAGATGTGACCTTGAATGTAGTCTTCATCAGGGCATGGGCTTGTCCATCTGGTTCACCTCTGAAGCCTCAGCTCCTAGACAACTGCTTGGCACAAGATAAGCAGTTGTAAATAGTAGCTGAAGGATGACTAAAATAGAATGCATGCTTTCTTAACTCTGGAGCTTGCCTTTTGCATCAAATACTAAGAAAAGTAAAAAAGGAGGTATATGAGACATGTTACTCACCAAACTTTGCAATACAGGGCCCATTGACAGTCTGTAAGGGAAGAAGAAGAATTGGTCAGGATGATGACAGTGTCACAACTTTCTTGATTGATTTATTTAGAGCCTCTGATTCCTGAAGCCGACTTCTTTTCCCTAGCCACATGAAAAAATCCCTCCCTCCCCCTTGTTTTGGATCTCTCAGCTTTCCTTTACAGATGGCTGGCGCCTTCCTTTACCTTTCATTACCCAGCTACCTTTTGGGTCTTCTAGGGAAAAGTTAAGAACTCCTTTTATCCACCTAATCTCTACCCACAGTACAGCTATTTGACCTTGGACTCTCCTCATCTTGGGCTATAGAAATTTTCTATAAATAATAGTCTCTGCATCCCAGTGACTTCACAAGATGGTCCACTGTCATGTGAGAAGAAAATAATAGAATTTCTATTTATATTTTAAATAACAAATTAAGCTATAGAAATATTTACATTTCAGATTGATAATGTCACGACTATTTAATATTCAGACAATCATGCATCATATACAGTGACTGAAATACCCTGAGGAGATCTCAGTTTCAAACTGTTGCAACATACCACAGTTTACATGCTACAGGAAGCCACCAGTGTGGTTGATTTTATAAATACAGATATTTAAATACTAAAGGCTTTAAGATACTTAGTAGTAAGGTAAGGTATACCCACACATTTTGTACCATGTAAAGTTCATTTGTTTCCTTGTGGCAAAGGGCTTAAGAGACTTTTCGAGCTTAAACATGATATCAGTTTTTCTTTTATAGGATTTCTCTGGCTGCTATGCTAGAAATAAATTAAAAGGTGACAAGAGCAAAAGCAGTGAGACAAGCTAAGAGATCAGTGTAATCATCTATGCAAGAAAGCATGGTGCCTCTGACCAAGGTGCTAGCCGTGGAGATGGTGATGAGTGATTGGAAACTGAGCCAACAGGAGTTCCTGACATGGATATGGATAAGAAAATGAGAAGAGACAAAGATGACACCAAGATTTGGGGCATGAGTAATTAGAAAGATAAAACTGTTAATCACTGAAATGAGCAAGATTTAAGAGGAGTAAATTGGGGGGAAAAGAGTCATGAGTTCATTTTTAGACATGTCAAGTTTGTGATGCTTATTAGATATCCAGGTAGGAGTGTCAAGAAGGTAGTTAGATCTGTAAGGATGGAATTTAAGGAGTTCTGATAATATAAATTTAAGAGTCTTCAGCTTCTGTGTGGTGCTTAAAGATATGAGACTGTATAAGAGCATCAAGTCAGTGGGTACAGACAGACAGGAGTACTGGGGCACTGTAATGTTTAGAGGTCAGGAAATAAGAAAAAACCCGCAAAGGAGCCTACGAAGGAAAGGCCACCTTGGTAAGGATTTTAATTATAGACCGTGGAATTTAAGTTGTCTAAGGAAGGAAGAAAAATCATGAATGGAGTGATGGGACAATATTTTTTTTTAATTTTATTTTTTTTATACAGCAGGTTCTTACTAGTTATCTATTTTATACATATTAGTGCATATATGTCAATCCTAATCTCCCAATTCATCCCACCACCCTGCCCCCAACTTGGGACAATATTATTTTAATTTAAAAAAAAGAACTTTGCACTATTGAATGATGGATTTAAAATTTAGTGTCATAACATGGTAAGCACACTCAAAAATGCATTCCTCCATTTTGATCTATATTTCTTCATGAGGTAATTTTTCAGTTATGACGGTCAAAACCATGAATCAAGGTAAGGTAAATTAACCTAGACTATAACTTTCAAATTATTATATTAAAAAGTGTTAAACTAAGATTAAGAAAATAAAAGAAACACATTTATCAAATTACTTTACTAAAATATTATTTCAATTATTTTAGAAATCTTTATATTATATATTTGCATATTATATAAATATAACATTTTGGTAAAAGCAAAATGGTTTTGCACTGTGAATAAACAACATTAAGCATATTATTTGGTTCATCCTTACAAATTTCTATTGTGTATCTTTTTAATTTACAGAGTATTAGAACTTGTATAAAACTTACAATAAATTAGCATGTATATTGGGGTTGTACTCTAGAACATTTTGTTGATAGAGAGGTGCAATCAAAAAGGTTGGGAATCACTGTTCTAGGAGATATATCACTGGATTCCTACAATTGCTTTTGCTCTTGCAATTATTTCATCCTTACTTTGGGATTTCTTAGAAGAGATGTTAAAATTCAATTTAGTTTAGCCCATAATAGGCATGTGATAGGGACTCAACTTCAATTTTCTCACTTATAAAATGGGGGAAATAGCAGCACCTAGCCCATTGAGGTTGTTTATGAGTTTAAATGAGATAATTCTTATAAAGGATTTTGCCCAGATATTCTGTCTTGTCCTGCTTATTAAGTATTAGTGTTTTGATAATGATGCTGATTATAATGAAGAATTAAAACTTTAAGCACCTACATTCCCAACATTATACTAGCATTGTAAGCAAGAGAAACTAATGTCATCTATGGTCCTTGCCTCTTAAAAAGTTTATCATCTTTCTAGAAAGACATGATTAAACACATGAAGGGATTGGATAACAATCTAAATACAAAAGAGTTCCAAAATATGTACCACAGGTAACCTCTATGTTGTCTACTCTCATGTATAAAGAGTGTGAGGAGAAACCTAATGCCACAGACAAATTAATTGCCAGAGACAGAAATCCTGGATACTGCAGAAATCCTGTAGTCTGCTTTAATGTCTATTTAGAACTATAGAAACCACCACTGTGCTATTCTGTCATTATTGCCACAAATGAAAATCTGTCTAATCACAAAAATCCTCTGTTTGGTAGTGAGGCATGGTCTTTGGCTGAGGAAGTGGAATAGATAAGCAAGGAATACCCATTTTGTTAAAAGGCTTTTTTAACTTTATCTTCATTGTAAAGTCATTAATAATAATGGTGCAAATATGAATCACTACCATCCACTGAGAGCCTACTATGGGTCAGGCACTGTACTATCTATCTCATTAATTCTTACCACAACTCTGTGAAATAACCAACACACACATTTTCAGATGAGGAAACAAGAAGAAGGATTATGTAACTAGCCCAAGGTCATGCAGCTGATGAGAGGCCAGACTAAGATAAAAACAGAACCTGACTCAAAAGTCTCACCCCTACCACTCTGTGGAGCAGTTTGTATTTCTAATTTTGGTGATGTTTGGAAGGAGTGGGTATCCACTTATAAAGAAGCATATGGGACTTTCAGTTTAGTTAATTTATTTTTTGCTTAGAAGGATCAGTTGCTCTTGTAACCCCATTGTGATTTAAGCCCAGATTTACATACTTGGGTTAATAAATAAACTTAATAATTATTTCTCCAAACCAAGTCTAATCAGATCATCATTTGGAAATAGAATCTACTCTGCTTTTAAGTACAAGCACAACTTTCCCTTTTGAAAGTATCCTTCATTTCATTGAAGCAGGGGACTCTCCTGACATTTGGTTTCTTAGAGACAATTTCTATGAGGTTATTTTCATCTAGGGACGGACCAACTCCTTGGGCTCATAACCGATTCTTTCAGTGAAATGTCTTCTGAATGAAGAGGGGGAAAAAAGAAAAAAAGAATTCTCCCAAGGAAATTTCTGTTGATTTCGAAGGAACCAACCTTCCTGTCTAACACTTTTTGAATTAGTGCCTAGAGAGGCTGGAAAGTGGGGTTTTTGTATATAAAAACCAGAGTGGAGACTAAAATAATGTAAACTCCAAGGTCGTGGAGCATTATGAGGAGGTGGAAGTGGCCACCTCATAATGACTCATCACCCACCAGCCATTCAGTCCTCTTTTCCAAAAATACTAATCTGTGGCCAATAGGGAAAAAGAAGTGCAGGCAAGTGGAAAGTGGAATACAGGAGCTAATATCATTCCACTGTCGGCCAGGCATTGGCTTTTCCCATGGGAACTAAGCCTCCCTGGCATTCTGTCAGGACAATATCCTGAAAACCTTTCAAACTTCCCCAAATTTGGTACAAACTCTGGGCTATTTCTTTAGAGGCGGAACCTTTCATTGAGAAGCTGCATATTGTCTAGGAGAGAGAATCTGGAATCAGAGCTCAAACACAGGGGATTGATCAAATTCAGTTCTGGCAAGAAGTATCCTAGTATGAGCCCACCTCCTTCCCTTTGCAAGAGCAGTTGTGTGCCTTTGAGAAAGGCACTTTCCTTCTCTCCCAGGCACTGGTTCCCCAGTCACACACAGGAAATGATGACACCTAGAACATATCCTGTGCTCTTCACAGTCATCTGGCTAATAGGACGTGAGGTTTGGAGAAGGAAAAGGCACTTCCAGATTTAAGTTGTTGCTATTCTCACCCTTCCCCTTCTTCAGAAATCTAAACACTCAGAATTCCTGACAGTTCTTTTTTTTTTTTTCTGCTCAAAGCTTCACTGTTCCAGAAAGTTCAGAGTTCTGCTTGATACATTCCTGAGACAGTGGGGATGTGATTACAGATTCCTCTGTTGTACTCACTTGTGTACAAATTAATGCGCTACTGTGTAAAAACTTGGCCAAAGCTATACTTACCCTAAGTTAACATCAGCAACTACAATGTACTGCTTCCTCCTGTATCTTTTCTCAATTGCTTTTAAATATCTGAAGTAGTAAAACCATATCTTTGAAATTTTAACTGACCAATCCCCCTTAGAAAAATGTTTCTACAGTCACTGATTTCATATCACAGCCCTTTCTGAGATGGTCATGTACTACCTTATTCTTTGCAAGGCTCAGAATCTTTAGATGTACCCAGGAATTGGCTAAATCCTAAATTAAATAAAGCATTTCTTATTTTCTTTTTGGTCAATGCTATGTAGTCAACAGTCACATTTCTACTAAGAATCTCATGTACCTCCCTTCCCTTCACTAGACCCACAACTTGGATTGGAGCTCAGTGGGAAATTCCTGATAAGCATCAGGGCCTTCCCAAATAAGAAAGTATTTCCTCCTTCCTCCATGAAGCCTTCCCTGATCAACCTAGCCCAAAGTCAGTGACCCCCTCTTGACCTCCTAAAGCATTTATGTTCTATACTGTCCTTAGCTAAATTATTAATCACTGTATTTTATAGCTAGAAGGGACATTATAATGAACAAATCCTTTTGCCTACCACCATTTTTCAGATGAAGAAACTGAGAACCAGAAAGATTAGACGCCTTTCAGATGCATACAGCTAGTTATTGAGAGACATAGAATCCATATCTTCTTACTCCTAGTTCAGTGCCATTTCCCTCCTCAAAGATACGCTAACCATCTGTAACTTACCTTATTGTCTTTTATTATCTTTTTGTGTCTTTTTCCACAGTAAGAGTGTAGCTTGCACCCCATTCCTTGAGGGCAAGCATTGTGTTTTACGTCCTCTTATTCCACCAAGAGCAGAGTTCCAGAAAGGGAGAAAACACTCCACAGACATCTGTCAATTGACTGATTATTTGATTCCATCTAACTTAGTTCTGCAGCTAACATTTAGTATTTTCTACTACCTTTCATCTTAAACACTTAGATAAGCCTCAAAAGCCATATTGCTGTGACAAAAGTGGAATTATATTTACATTATCTGTACCCACATGACTCTTTCTTCCAACTAGCTCTAACAATACTGAGTGACAATGATAATAACTAGACTTATAAAAGAAAAAAGGAGTATAATAAATAGCAACCTTAGGTACTGTTGTCTCCTTACCTTGAGTGGAAGACAAGTAAAGATTAGTGTACTGAAGGAGCAAAGTAATAGCAAAATAACTGTTGTTGAGTAGAGTAGCCATTTCTTCCAGGATGGTCTCTGTGCTCTTTGAGGACTTGAATGGCCTAAAGGCATATTCTCCAGGTGGCTCAAATTCATTCTTTGCAGGAATGAGAGCTGTGGAAAGCAAACATTCACAAGTGATGAGCACATGGTGCAAGGAGTCAGTTTTGTAGTATTATGGTAATTAGTAGTGGGTGTAAGAGGCGGGATTTTCCTTCTGATTCTGTGTGTTGGAAAATGATACTTCTAGGCTAAGTGCTGATTCTCATTTGGCACCAGGCCAAATGCACTGAAAGGAAGAGAGGGCTAAAAGGGAACACAAACACAGAGGACAAAATACAGAACAAAACAAGAGAAGTTAAGAGGGGGGAAAAAAATTATTTCCTGAAGCAAGAGGAACTATGGAACTGTGCAGTATTACAAATTATTCCAGATAAGAAAATCACTTTTTGTAAGAAAAAATAAAGTTCAAGATTAAGCCCTATCATACTCCAAATATCATACATGTGTGAGGCAGTAGATTAGATCAGGGAGCTAGGGAGACTGGGATGCATGGTTTGGAAAAAATAGTTTCATCAATTCCTAGTGTATAAAATGTGTTCATTCTGAGTGTGTTTCGTGTTTGGTAATTGCAATCATTGTTGCTTTTGTTGTGGTCATCCATTTACAATGCTTGGTGTCAGTTTATTTATCTCTTGTAAAAATAAAATACAGTGTGTGTGAAAAGAAAAAAAATGTGTTCGTTCTGAGATGGTCTCTAGAAAACACCAAGTGTATTACTAGAATTTAATTTTTAAAATATGTCAATACAACAAGCTTAATTCTTTTATGTCTCACCATTTAAAAACTCTGAAAATTCAATGCTGGCATCAAATAGAAATAAAGTTATACAAAAGGATATATTCTTGCACCCTGTCCTCCAGTCTGAGCTTACACTCTATTCCAAAAACCTTGAGTTTTCTTCCTGGCACCAAAAATACCAATTTACTACAAAATTGAGGAAGTTCCCTGGTTCTCTGTACCTCAGTCTTTCCATCTGTTAAATGGAATGCCTACCTTTTTTTTTACACAGTGCCAGAATCATGTTCTAGAAAGAACATGGACTTTTAAATCAGACAGACCTGAGAGGGGGGCCTGGTGTTGCCCAGCCCTTATCTGCTCAGTGGCCTGCAGCATGTTACTTGACTTCTTTGTTTCTGTCCTTGTAAATGGAGAAAATTTCCACTTCATAAGGCTTTTTTGAGAATGAAATAGATGTGAAGGTTTGGCTCATAAGAAGTGTTCCATAAGTGTTTCTCTCTTCTCCACCCTTCTGAGAGATGTTAAGACTGAGTCAATTATGAAATTCTAGAAAAGAATGATTTTTTTAATATTTGCCACAGGGTGTAACTCAACTGAAGTTCATTTAAATAAAAGGAGGTAAAATGAAAGTATTTTGAAGAAAAACTTTCTAATCTAAGAGAGAATCAAAGATGTTTTAAATTAGGGAAAAAGCCTAGAGATTGAACATCCTCATTTCTGAAAGAAGACGCTAAGGATAATAGAAGTTGAGAGGTGTATCACACCACTAATGGCCGGGTAACAGTGGAGTGGGGACCTGAGCCCAAGGATACTATCTTTTAACCCAATCATGTTTGTTTGGTTTTTTTTTGTTTTTTTAGTACCACATTAATTGTAGCAATATTTCTCACTGAGTTGTCAGATTTAATTTGGCTCTATTTTACCTTGATCAATAAAGTATCTCTGAAGAAAAGAGTCACTGAGTCACACGGGAATAATTTTTTAATACAACAATGTTTTGTGGCTCTCTCCTAGATGCTGTGATGCAAAGATGAACAGCAAAATGACTCCAGAAGAGTGATGCATTCTACCTACAACTCTTCCCTTGTATCATGTCTGAAATGCATACGCACCAGCACAGAATTTAAAACTGACCACTGAAAAGTCAGTCTATTTCCTCTGTGTTTCTGACTTGTTCTTTCTCCTGATTCCTCTCCAAATTTTAGATGGAAGTGCCTCTGCTTGCTCAATTCAGTTAATATTTATTTAAATAAGGAACTGTTCCAAATAAAATCCAGTTCCTTCTTCTGCCCTTAACTAAGATTAGGCTCTGGAATATCCTGATTAATTATTTTAACCTTCTGAACATATCTTTAAAAAGATGACATGCTTATCTCAAGAAGAATACATTCCAAGCACAAGGAACTATATTCAGTATCTTGTAATAACCCATAATGGAAGAGAATGTTAAAAGAAGAACATAAATATTTGTATATATATGTATAACTGAATCACTGTACTGTGAGAGAGCATTAGATAGACATTGGATTCCTCCAGAATCAGGTCTGCAGTCCCTGCCACGTTCCCCTTATATACTATTTACCATGACTTTATGCTTGTGATAGTGTATGGCGTGGCCTATTCAGTGAGAAATATTCAGTGTGTCAGAACTCAGTCAGGAGCACTACACAGCTGATTTTGCCTACTCTAGATATCAGAGTATTCGTTGTTGGAACAAATAAGGCCCAGGTGGCCTGAAGATACATACATAAATGGATGATAGATAGGTAAGAGAAAATAGACAGACATAACACATAAATATGGTTTTAAACTTGGAATTTTATGAAGGCAACAACAGTCTCTGTTAAGATTAATAAACGCCTACTCTGTAAAGAGAATTGTGTAAGCTCTATACATAAATAGATATATATGTACACATATAAATACATATTTACATACATATACATATTTACATATTATATGTACAATAAATTCTAAAAGGTATATGGAGACATATCAATCTTCAGATCATTCTCTCTAAGGAACTAGTAACAACTCTAACCAGGGTGGTCTAGGAAACAGTTTGAATTAAGATTATGTTTTTCTTCCATGACTTGGGGACCCTCTTCTATACCCTAAATTCTCTTGTTCTGTGCTGTTTTTGCATGTCCATTTTTTTGGAGCCCTTCCCAAATTCTTCATTGTTTGTCTATGTTTTACTGAATCAAGTACAGTCTTTAAGCAACAAGTCTATTGACAAATTTCCATGGAAGCCTTCCTGTTCCAGGTACCTGCCTTACCACTAATCTTTGAGAAAGGCTGTGTGGGGTTGTATGTCCCTGTCTAGCCTGAGTTCTCTCTGTGAGTGGCTTCTTGTTGTCTTGGGGAGGTGTGGGGGGCTGTCCTCTCTAGCCTAACCAGTATTGTGTCAGTATCCCAGCATCTCCCGGAAGGAGCATCTTAAACACCTTTTGATGGGAAGGATTACTTCCTGCTTGGAATCTGGACTGAAAATAGATTTTCCGTTATACAACGTGGCATAACACTTCCTAATTAAAACCATCAAACATCACCCTAGAAGCCATAATGAAAGGGATTTGCTATTAAAGCATATCTTGCCCAATATCAAATGGATCACCAGAGAACTATATTTCACCTATCAACCAAATTAAATAAGAGGGTCTTAATATTCCTGAGACTAAGCATCTCCCAAATCTCCTGGATTTCCTTGGGTAGCCCTGGCAGATGGGATGGGAGAGGTTTTTTTCCCTTTATGATTCAACTTGTTTTCCTCATTTGACAAACTACCAAACATGAGCTCCACCAGTGGAAAACAATCAGCACATTCACTGTATTCAACACCCAACTGTGACACGTGTTCATACAGAAATCTGGGAGACACTTTCTCTTCTGGTTTTCCATTTTTAGTACTGGTCTTACACCATCCAATTTAGATACTCTGGCTCATGGCTAGATTGGTTGGTTTTGGCACTGAGAACCTACATGAGTAAAGAAAGGTTTTGGTTTTTCTATATGAAATGATTCCAAAATATAGCAAAAGAACGTTATCCCCCTTGCTCATTTAGAAAATATTATTGACTGCCTTCTACGTACCAAGTATGTAGAGAACTTAAGTACTAATAGAAAAGGGCCAGTCCATATCTTCAAATTTCTTATCACTTTTGGTTTGGTTTGGTTTTTAAAGGTAGCTAGGGAAAGAGACAAATATACAAAGCAATATGGGGAGAAGTGTGTAATAGGATAAGAACCAAATACCTGACCTCACTTGGGTTAAGGGGAAGTTTTATAAAGGAGGCAATGACTAGGCTGATATATATGTCTAAAGAGATGTTACCAGGTGAAAAAACCTCATAATATCCCACTCCCCTAAGCTAATCAATTTGTATAAATTTACTAATATGATATATATTGATAATATATATTTATATATTATGCTATCAGCAAATTATGTACGCTATATATAGTACAATGTATAAATATATATATATATATATATATATATATATATATATATATATATATATATATATATATATTGTGTGTGTAGTCTTACAGTGTTTCAGGCACTTTACTTGGCAATGGAGAAATCAGGAGTATGACAGGACCTCTGATCTTAAGGAATCCATTATCTGGTAATTGCTGGTTCTCTTACATTTGAGTCTTCTAAACTTGCATTGAAAACATGTTTCAATTTCAAGACAAGTTTCACTTATTTCTCTTTTCTTTTTTTCTTTCTGTATGATTTTATGTAACTTTCCCAACTTCCTAAGTGAGAATTGCCAAAG
This sequence comes from Balaenoptera ricei, assembly GCF_028023285.1. Classification (NCBI taxonomy): domain Eukaryota; kingdom Metazoa; phylum Chordata; class Mammalia; order Artiodactyla; family Balaenopteridae; genus Balaenoptera; species Balaenoptera ricei. Next base: position 135,057,101 of record NC_082639.1, read on the forward strand.
CATCTGGAGTTGTTCAGGCCAAGATACTCGTCCATCTGGTTTGAGGACTCCAGCCCTGAATGGATGTCCCACTATAAAGAGGAAATCTCAGGCTGGTATGCCAATGGAAAAAATGCTGAATCAGACAACACTGTGGAATGCTGCTTGATGAACTGGTGCCAGCTGAAGGTAGCAGGCAGCTTCCATTAGCTAAATAAAGAATAAACAACCCTGAAGAGTTAGCTATGAATATTATGGAAAGATAAGGCCTAAGGTATTTCAGGTCTTTCCTCACCCAGCAAGCCTAAGGAAAATCTCTTTGGCTGAAAGTAAGGATATTCTCCACCCAACACATACACGGCCTCTTACATCCTCTCCTGGTCCCTCATCTCATGAATTCCTAGATTTTGTCATGTACCAGCTGCTCTGATGGCAACACCACTGAGCGTTGATTTCAAATGTAAACCATAAAAAAAAAAGATAGAAAATTATAAAGAGTAAAAACAAGAAAAATATATATTAAAAGCCTATTCTCTTCCAGTCACTGTGTTTAAAGTTTAAACTTTCACATGCATTATTAGGTTTATTTAATCTTCACAACATTAGAAAGTAGCCCTTATTAGTCCCATTTTACAGATGAGAAAATTGAGGTTAAGAGATGTTTAAGAACTTAACCAAAGTCACAAAACTACTAAAATTCAAATCCAAATCTGTCTAACTCTAAACCCTATTTTATCCATTCTGTCTTGATGCATTAATAAGTACCTGAACTTGGCTTTAGTAGGGGAAGGATTTTAAAATGAGAAACAATTTACAATGTTAAGGATCCTTATGTGCTCCATTTCTGAATATGATATCTACTAATATATCTTTTGAAGAAAAAGCTCTTACTAAATAGTACTATCTTTTTCAAACAGGCATAATTCTTTGCTTTGTCTTCAATTTCAAATTCTTCCTTTTATTCCTTCTTAATCTCAAAATGACTCAGGTTTCCAGATAGAGCCAGAGTTGAAATCAAATTTTAAATTAGGATGAAGATAGTACTTGCTATTTCCAGTTCCAAAACTATTTCCAGCCAAAAAATTTCCTTAAGCAATTTTTCTTAGCAAAAAGAGAAAAAGAAACCCTTTATACTTTAATACTGTATATATAGCAAGCATTTACTTTAAATTTTATCCATATTAATTTAACAAAGAGAGTAATAGTAGTAAAATTTGTGGGCAAATACAGAGTCAGAGGGAGTATTAATTAAAAGAGAAATTTAGAGCCGAGTAGAATTGTGGTAACCCAATGGACGGGTTAGTTGTGGTAGTTTCAACGTAGAAGAAAATAGAGGTCCCAGAAGGCTTAAAGGGAAGATAGGACAGTAACTGTGGTAAAGATGATAGATGATTTCAACAATCATTAGTCATTCATGAATATGCTGAAAACACAAAGACTGGTGTGAAGATTCTTCTGATAGTAACAATGTAGACAGCAATCACAGCGTCAACAACAGCTAACCTTGTTTGAGCACCTTCTGTCTTTTAAGTAGGAGTTGATCAGCCCATAATAAAGACTTGACCATGCTGATCTGAAGTCAACCAAGTTGTAAGACCTTTTTAGGTTCAGAGTAGGAAATACGCAAATTCACCATCAATTTATATTTATATGAACACATAAAGTATGTGGTTTGCAAGTGAATGGAGGGACAAGAAAACTAAATGGTATGGACTTCTGAAATGAATGAGCTAAGAAAGGGAGAAGTGGTTCCTGGCTTTTCCAAGTCCATCCTGCCTTTGTCTACCTCAGTCTCATATAGTGGCTTGAAGCTAGTGGACATGCGGAGGCAACAACTTCCCAGCTTATATTGCTCTGCAGTGTTTTGAGGTAAGAGAAAGAGCTTTAGGAAAAGCACCTAAATTTTCCCATTATTACTCTCATCCTTAAATTAATATGAAGGATAAAATTTAAAATAAATGCACACACATATTATAGTTCTATTCATTTCCAACCACATAATAAAGTAGCCAGATTTCTTAAGTATTTATTTAGTTGCTATGTTCACACACAAAGAAAATGGCAGAATATTTGGACACTTCTGAATCTAAAGTTGAAACCAAGCAGAACCCTGCGCACACCCCGGCCCCTCTATGTCCCCTGCCTCTTGTTTGTAGAAAAGTTGAAATCTCCCAGGCCTCCCTGAGTCACAAATGAGCAGGCTCAAGCAGTTAATGATTAGGGCAATAGAGTTGTTAACACAGAGGAGCCAATTTCGACTCCATGTTGCATCTGTTTCTTTGACTTTAACCTTCGCTTTTCATTGCTTTTGTTATTATAATCATACATAATGGCCTGCCTCGGGGAACCCTACCCACCTGTGGGTAGCTGCAAGCAAGAAGAAATTAACACATCCCCTCCCTGAGGATGGCCATTCCAGGAGATGTTTTGCAAGACTGATGGCCCTTTTTACTTTACTTCTTCCCCGCCTCTCCCTCTCTATTCTGCCTTTTTTACTTTACTTCCTTCTCTGATTCTATAAAAAACTGACCCCAATAAGATGGTTTTTTGGGGACCCTAATCTGCCATCTTCTTGGTCCGCCGGCTTTCCGAATAAAGTCATATTCCTTGCCTCAACACCTCGTCTGCTAATTTATTGGCCTGTCGTGAGGCCAGCAGAGTAAGCTTGGACTCAGTAACAGAGTCACAGACTCTTTCAGTGTCTGATGCACATTCCTGAGTTGTTTTACAGATACTGTAACTGCCACCAGAGGAAAAAGCTAACTGCACGTTAACCAGACTGTAACCATGACATAAACTGCTCCATCTTGAGCAGTACTGAATCTATGGCTAGCACAATTCCAAGAACTGGCCTCAAGAGAATGGGATTAACACTATTGCTCATAATAATCTAAATCTTGGTGGGCATCAAAATAATTGTAGCTTGCTCTGCCCATATATGTAAACAGGCAACTAAAACTGTCAACAAAGAGATGCTACAGACACATGTCTACTTCTTCCACTCTAAGAATACAAAGCCCTTTGTCAGCATGAAGAAGTTACAGAAGACAGACCTTTGCCCATAATTCCATAGAAATGGAATGATGTCTGACAGTGGGGATTTGTAAGCAGCTTTTTGCAGGAAAGAGCTCTTTGCAGGAAAGAGCTCTTTGCAGGAGATCCCTTTTGTCTTGTCACTTTAGCAAAGCTATATTTTAACTAACCTCTGACCTAAGCACAATTTTCAAATCTTTTGATCACACAAAGCCTTGCCTAACCTGTTGGTTCTTTCCTTAGATCAAAGAAATAGAGGTGAAGAATAAGTAATTAACAGATGACGAGATCTTTTCTCCAGCTTCCCATTCAGTAATCTCATGAACAAACTGTGTGAACAAGATAGCATCTGTAGAAAGATCACAAGGAGTCAACAAGCCTGCACCCAGTGGGAGATGGTGATGAATCTGACCCTCTATCTCAATGATTAACTGAGATTACTTCCCCATTTTCCCTTTAAAAACTTTCATGGCCAAACAGAATCTTCAGAGTTGGTCCTAGGACATGAGTCCACCTTCTCCCCAGATTGCTGGCCTTCTGATTAAAACAACCTCTCCGTTCCTACCAGCACTTGTCTCCTGAGTATTGTTTTTTTTTTTTTTTAAACATCTTTATTGAAGTATAATTGCCTTACAATGGTGTGTTAGCTTCTGCTTTATAACAAAGTGAATCAGTTATACATATACAATATGTTCCCATATCTCTTCCCTCTTGCATCTCCCTCCCTCCCACCCTGAGTATTGATTTTTGAGCAGCAAGCACCAGACCTGAGTTTGGTAACAAAATGTGAGTGTACAGATGGTATCATTGGGATGTTCTTTTGTCATCTTGTAATCCTAGAATGTAAAAGCTGGAAAGGATTACTTTAACTCCCTCAATTTTCCATTGAGGGAACTGTGGACACAGAACCTACTTAAGACTCTTGATGAACTACTACTACTTCTCAAAGTAATTAAATACCTAGTTAGACAATATTGAAGTGCTATTTCTGGTCCAAGGTGTTGATATAGGAGGCTCCTGAACTCTCCTCCTCCCACAGACACACAAAATACACAACTACCATGAAACAATTCCCTCTTAAAGAAATTCAAAAACTATCTAAGCAACTCCTACATATTGGGTGAATGAGAAAAAACCCACATTGAAACTGGTAGGAAAGGCTGAGACACAGTCTCACCATAAACCCCATCCCCAGTATAGCACCATACCATTGGGAGGGAATCCCCAACTCCCAGTTTCTCCATGAGGAGCAAAGGATTTGGACTCCATATCTAGCACCCCAACTTTTAAGACTCCCAACTGAGGATTGGGCCCCCAAAACCCCTAGCTCTGAAAGCCAGTGGGGCTTGCACCCACGAGACCCACAAGACTACAGCAAACAAAGCAACAGTTTTTAACAGGTTCTAGAGGACTCTAGTGGCTATCCCCTCAGGGTTTATCAGGAGCAGACAAAGAAATGCCCAACTTCCAGTCTTTCCTTGAAAAAGACCTATTTACATACATTAAAAGCTGCTGCCTCAGGCTTCTCTTTTAGCACGCATCTAGGGGCTAAATGCCATTCTCCCCAGAGACTAGGGAAGCATCGGAGGCCTTCCCCACCTTGTCTCTCTAGCTTGCTCCAAATTGTTAATATCTCCCAGAAAGGAGGTTGTACACACATCTTTACTCTAGTTTTAGCTGCTGCTACATAAGAGACAAGCCCCTAGATCACCTGGCTCTGATAGCCAATTGATTGGCTGGCCTGTGAAATTCCCATAGGACTGTAGCAAACAAAGAAATAGTTTTGCTCACAGAGCTCAGCACAGAGTGAGCAGGCAAAAAAAAAAAAAAAAAAAAAAAAAAGAAGCCCATCTCCCAGGCTTCCCCTGAAAAGGGTCTATTTGAATACATTAAAAGCTGCTGCCTGAGGATCAAGCTTCCAAATAAGACACATCTAAGGACTGACAGATTTTCCCTGGAGGCCAGGGAAACCTATCGACATATACCCTGCCCTCTCCCTCTTGCTCACACTAAGCCACTAATATCACCCTGGAAGAAGCTTGTACACATGTCTGGTGCCCCAGCTTTGGCAACTGCCACCCAAGAAATAAGCCTCTGGGTCACTGACGCTCATAGTCAATGGATCTTGCATTCCCAAGTCCCACAGGACCGTATCAAACAAAGAAGCAGTTCTTAGTGGGTATAGGAGCCCCACCCACCCCTGATTGTATATACCGGGGCCAAATGCAGAAAGAGCAGGCAAAAGTTCCCATCTCCCAGTTTGTCCCTGGAAGGGGCCTAACTACATACTTTCCGAGAAGCTGCCTGAAGGTCCAGCTTTCAATCAATCTGAATCTAGGTGCTGACTCAATCCTCCTTTTGGGACACTGACAGGTCTTAGCATACCCTCAATTATAGGGAGGCCCAAAGACAAAGAACATGCTTTGGACAATCAGAAAAGTTTGAGAGATAAGCAAGAGCTCAGGCTGGGCTGATTGACAAGGCTCATCGTACATGAGACCACTCTGTCAAGACTGGGAGAGGTGGCTGTTTTATCTAATGTGCAGAAATCAACACAGAGAATCAAGGAAAATTAAGAAACAGAGGAATATGTTACAAAAAATAACAAGATAAAATCCAGAAACAGATCTTAATGAAATAGAGATACATGATTTACATGATAGAGAGTTCAAAAATAGCAGTCATAAAGAAGCTAACCAAAGCCAGGAGAACAATCCATGAATAAAGTGAAAATTTCAATAAAGAGAGAGAAAATAGTAAAAAGTATCAAAGAGAAATCACACAGTTGAAGAATGAAATAACTGAACTGAAAAATTCAATACAGGGATAGACCAGTTCAGGTAGAAGAAAGGATTAGTGAAATGAAGATGACACGTGGAATTCATCCAATCGGAGAAGCAAAATGAAAAAGAATGAAGATAGCTTAAGGGATTAATGAGATAACATCACACAGACCAATATACACAGTATAGGGGCCCCAGAAGGAGATGAGGGAAGGAAGGGCAGAAAACTTATGCAAAGGAATAACAGATAAAAACTTCCCTAATCTGGGGAAAGAAACAAACATACAGATGCAGAAGGCCGAGAGACTTCCAAATAAGATGAATTCAAAGAGACCCACACTAAGCACATTATAATTAAATCATCAAAAGTTAAAGACAAGGAAAGAAAAGACAAAGACAAAGTTCAAGAAAAAAACAACTTGTCAATCGTAATCTCCCAATTCATCCCAACCCTCCTTTCCCCCTTGGTATCCATATGTTTGTTCTCTACATCTGTGTCTCTATTTCTGCTTTGCAATAAGAGCGTCTATACCAATTTTTTCAGATTCCACATATATGCATTGATATATGATATTTGTTTTTCTCTTTCTGATTTACTGCACTCTGTACGACAGTCTCCAGGTCCATCCATGTCTCTACAAATGACCCAATTTCGTTCCTTTTTATGGCTGAGTAATATTCCATTGTATATATGTACCACATCTTCTTTATCCATTCCTCTGTTGATGGACATTTAGGTTGCTTCCATGTCCTGGCTATTGTAAATAGTGCTGCAACAAACATTGGGGTGCATGTGTCTTTTTGAATTATGGTTTTCTCTGGGTATATGCCCAGCAGTGGGATTGCTGTGTCATATGGTAGTTCTATTTTTAGAGATTGGGATTGACCTATATACACTATTTATACTATGTATAAAATAGATAACTAATGAGAGCCTACTGTATAGTGCGAGGAACTCTGCTCAGTGCTCAGTGGTGACCTAAATGAGAAGGAAATCCAAAAGAGAGGGGATATATGTATATGTATAGCTGATTCACTTAGCTGTACAGTATAAACTAACACAATATTGTAAAGCAACTATACTCAATAAAAAATACTACTAATAATAATTTAATAAAGAAAAAGTGTTAAAAAAAAAAGAAAAAAAGAGAGTGAAACAACTTGTCACATACAAAGGAACCCCCAAAAGACTATCACAAGATTTTTCAGCAGAGACTTTGCAGACCGGAATGGAGTAGCATGATACATTCAAGGTACTGAAAGAAAAAAAAGAAAAAAAAAGCCAACCAAGAATACTATACCTGGCAAAACAACCCTTCAGAATTGAAGGAGAGATAAAGATTTTTCTAGACAAGTAAAGCTGAAAGAGTTCATCATCACTACATTGGTCTTACAAGAAATAGAAAGAGTTAGAAAGAGTTCTTTAACCTAAAACAAAGATACAGATTCATAACAGGAACATATTAAAGTATAAACTGATTGGTAAATATAAATATATGGTTAAATTCAAAGTCCTCTGATGTTGTAATAATGGTGGGTATGTCACTTACAACTCTAGTATGAAAGTTGACAAAAGTAGTAAAAGTAATTATAATTATAATAATTTGTTAAGGAATACACAATGTAATAGTTGTAAATTGTGACATCAAAAACATAAAATGGGGCTTCCCTGGTGGCGCAGTGGTTGAGAATCTGCCTGCTAATGCAGGGGACACGGGTTCAAGTCCTGGTCTGGGAAGATCCCACATGCCGCGGAGCAACTGGGCCCATGAGCCACAATTACTGAGCCTGCGCGTCTGGAGCCTGTGCTCCACAACAAGAGAGGCCACGATAGTGAGAGACCCGCACACCGCGATGAAGAGTAGCCCCCGCTTGCCGTGACTAGAGAAAGCCCTTGCACAGAAATGAAGACCCAACACAGCCATAAATTAATTAATTAATTAATTAAATTAAAAAAAAAACCATAAAATGTTCCAGGCAATGTATAAATGCAGAATTTTTGTATATGTTCAAAGTTGTTGTTATCTTTAAAAAGACTGTTATAAAATTATCTGTTTTATGTAAGCCCTATTGTTACCACTAAGTAAAAACCTACAGTAGATACACAAAAGAGAAAAGGAAAGAAATCTAGGCATATCACTTAAGAAAGTCATCAAACCACAAAGGAAGAGAGCAAGAAAGGAATATAGCAACCAGAAAAAAAAATTAAAATAGGAAGAACAAATCCATATCTAAAAATAATTACTTTAAATGCAAATGGACTAAATTCTCCAGTCAAAACACATAAACCAGGGACTTTCCTGGTGGTGCAGTGGTTAAGAATCTGCCTGCCAATGCAGGGGACACGGGTTCGAGCCTTTGTCTGGGAAGATCCCACATGCCACGGAGCAACTAAGCCCGTGCACCACAACTACTGAGCCTGCACTCTAGAGCCTGCGTGCCACAACTACTCAAGCCCACGTGCCTAGAGCCCGTGCTCCACAACAAGGGAAGCCACTGCAGTGAGAAGCCCGCGCACCACAATGAGGAGTATCCCCCACTCGCTGCAACTAGAGAAAGCCCACGTGCAGCAACAAAGACCCAATGCAGCCAAAAATAAATAAATAGGTAAATTGATTTAAAAAAAAACACACACACATAAACTGACTAAATGGATTAAAAAACAAGACCTACCTATATGGTGCTTACAAGAGACTCATTTTAGCTTTAAGGACACAGACTGAAAATAAAAGGATGGAAAAAGATAGTCCATGCAAATGGAAGCCAAAAGAAAGCAGGGCTAGCTAGACTTACATCAGACAAAATAAACTTTAAGCCAAAGACTGCAATAAGAGACAGAAAGATGTTATTATATAACGATAAAGGGCTCAATTCATCAAGGAGAGATAAAGGTTTGTAAACATTTATAGGAGCATCTAGATATATAAAGCAAATACTAACAGACCTGAAGGAAGAAGTAGACAGTGACAGAATAATAGTAGGGGACTCTAATAACCCACTTTCAGCAATGGATAGATCATCCAGGCAGAAAATCAGTTGTAAAAAATGGACTTAAACTACATTTTAGACCAGATAGTCTTGACATTTACAGAGCATTTCATCCAGCAGCAGCAGAATATACATTCTTCTCAAGTGCACATGAAACATTCTCAAGGATAGATCATATGGTAGGCCACAAAAAAAGTCCCAATAAATTTAAGAAGACTGACATCATATCAAGTATCTTTTCCAACAGCAATGGTAAGAAACTAGAAATCAATTACAAGAACAAAACTGGAAAATTTATGAATATGTGAAGATGAAATAACATGCTTCTGAAAAAAGATCAATGGGCCAAAGAAGAAATCAAAACAGAAATCAAAAAATAGCTTGAGATAAATGAAAATGGACATACAACATACCAATATCATGGGATGATGCAAAAGCATTTATAAGAGGTAAGTTTATAGTGATAAACACATACCTCAAGAAAAGAACAAAGATCTCAATTAACAACCTAATTTTACACCTCAAGAAACAGAAAGAGAAGAACAAATTAAGCCCAAATTAGGCAGGAGGAAGAAATAACAAAGATCAGAGTGAAAATAAATGAAACAGAGATAGAAAAAAATAAACAAAATAGAAAACCTTTAGCTAGACTAACCACGAAAAAAAGAGGACTCAAATAAATAAAATTATAAATGAAAAAGAAGATATTACAAATGATATTACACAAATACAAATAGTCATAAGAGACAACTAGGAAGAATTATACACCAACAAATTGGACAACCTAGAAGAAATGAATAAATTTCTAGAATTATACAACCTACCAAGACTGAATCAGGAAGAAATAGAAATTCTAAACAGATCAATTACCAGTAAGGAGATTTTTTTTTTTTTTTTAATTTTTATTTATTTTTTTAAAGTATTTATTTATTTCTTTATGGCTGTGTTGGGTGGGTCTTCGTTTCTGTGCGAGGGCTTTCTCTAGTTGTGGCAAGTGGGGGCCACTCTTCATCGCGGTGCGCGGGCCTCTCACTATCGCGGCCTCTCTTGTTGCGGAGCACAGGCTCCAGACGCGCAGGCTCAGTAATTGTGGCTCACGGGCCTACTTGCTCCGCGGCATGTGGGATCTTCCCAGACCAGGGCTCGAACCCGTGTCCCCTGCATTGGCAGGCAGATTCTCAACCACTGCGCCACCAGGGAAGCCCACCAGTAAGGAGATTGATTATTGATTCAAAACGCTCCCAAAGGAAAGTTCAGGACTAGATGACTTCACTGTTGCATTCTGCCAAACATTTAAAAAAAGAATTAATACCAATCATTCTCAAGTTCCTTCAAAAAATGGAAGAGAGGAGAACACTTCCAAACGCATTTTACAAAGCCAGCATTACCCTGATACAAAAACCAGACAATAATCCTACAAGAAAAGAATATTACAGGCCAATATCCGTGATGAACATAGATGCAAAAATCCTCCAAAAATATTAGCAAACCAAATTCAACAGTACATTGAAGGATCACACACCATGATCAAGTGGGAATTATTTCAGGGATGCAAGGAATGTTCAGCATCTGCAAATTAATCAATGTGATGCAATTGTGATACACCACATTAACAAAATAAGGGATAAAAATCAATGATCATCTCAATAGATAAAAGTACAAGCATTTGACAAAATTCAACATCTTTTCATGATTAAAAAAAAAAAAAAACACAACTCTCAACAAACTGAGTATAGAGGAAATGTACCTCAACACAATAAAGGTCATATATGAGAAGCCCACAGCTAACATTATACTCAACAGTGAAAAGCTGAAATTTTTTTCTTTTAAGATCATGAATAAGAAAAGTCTGCCCACTCACTACTTTTATTAATATTGTTCTAGTAGTCCTAGCCAGAGCAATTAAGCAAAAAAAAGGAAATAGGGCTTCCCTGGTGGCGCAGTGGTTGAGAATCTGCCTGCCAATGCAGGGGACATGGGTTCGAGCCCTGGTCTGGGAAGATCCCACATGCCGCAGAGCAACTAGGCCCATGAGCCACAATTACTGAGCCTGCGCATCTGGAGCCTGTGCTCTGCAACAAGAGAGGCCGCAATAATGAGAGGCCCACGCACAGTGATGAAGAGTGGCCCCCACTTGCCACAACTAGAGAAAGCGCTCACACAGAAACAAAGACCCAACACAGCCATAAATAAATTAATTAATTAAAAAAAAAAAAGGGGGAATAAAACACATCCAAATCAGAAGAAGTAAAATTGTCTCTATTTGCAGATGACATATGTTACACATAGAAAACACTGAAGACTCCATAAAAAAAAAACTGTTAGAATGAACATATGAATTCAGAAAAGCTGCAGGATAAAAAATTAATATAGAAAAATCGGTTGCATTTCTATACACTAACAACAAACTATCAGAAAGACAAATTAAGAAAACAATGCCATTTATAATTGCATCAAAAATAATAAAATACCTAGGAATAAATTTAAGCAACATGAAACTTTTGTATACTGAACTCTATAAGACATTAATGAAAGAAATTGAAGGAAACACAAACCAATGAAAAAATTATTACATGCTCATGGATTAGAAGTATTAATATTGTTAAAATGTCCATCCTACCCAAAGCGATTTACAGATTTAATAATCTCTATCAAAATTCCAATGGCATTTTTCACAGAATTTTTTAATTCTAAAATTTGTATAGAATGAAAGACCCCAAATCACCAAAGCAAACTTGAAAAAGAACAAAGCTGGAGGCATTACACTTCCTGACTTCAAACTATATTATAAAGTTATAGTAATCAAAACAGTACGGTATTGGCATAAAAACAGACCATAGATCAATGGAACAGAACAGAGAACCCAGAAAAAAACTCATGCATATATGATCAATTAATTTATAACTAAGGAGCCACAAATATACAGTGGAAAACGGATAGTCTCTTTATTAAATGGTGTTGGTAAAACTAGGCAGCCACATGCAACAGAAGGAAACTGTATCCCTATATTATGCCATACACAAAAATCAACTCAAAGTGGATTAAAGAACTGAATGTTAAGACCTGAAACCATAAAAATCCTAGAGGAAAACATAGGGGGTAACCTGCATGACATCAGTCTCAGCAATGACTTTTTGGATTTGACACCAATAGCACATGCAACAAAAGCAAAAATAAACGAGTGAGACTATATCAAATTTAAAAGTTTTTACACAGCAAAGGAAATCATCAACAAAATGAAAATAAAACCTACAGAATAGGAGAAAATATTTAAATCATATATCTGATAAGGGGTTAATATCCAATATAGATAAAGAACTCACATAACAGCAAAACTAAATCTGATTTAAAAATGGACAGAGGAACTGAATAGACATTTTCCCAAAGAAGACATACAAGTGTCCAACAGGCGTACAAACTTCATTCTCAACATCATTAATCATCAAGAAAATGCAAATCAAAACCACGAGATATCACCTTACACCTGTTAGAATGGCTATCATCAAAAAGGCAAGAGATAACAAGTGTTGAGAAGGATGGGGAGAAAAGGGAATCTTTTTGCACTGTTTGTAGGAATGTAAATTGGTGCAGCCACTATGAAAAACAATATGGAGTTTCCTGAAAAAATTTAAAATAGAGCTATCATATGATCCAGCATTCCTACTTGTGGGTATAAATCCAAAGAAATGAAAACAGAATCTCAAAAATATATCTGCAATCCCATGTGCCTTGCAGCATTATTCACAACAGCCAAAATATGAAAACAACTTAAATATCCATCAAGAAAAGAATGAATAAAGAATCACTATATATATACAATGGCATATTATTCAGCCATAAGGAAGGATATCCTACCTTTTGTGACAAGATGGATGAAGCTTGAGGGTATTATGCTAAGTGAATTAAGTCAGAAAAAGACAAATGCCACAAGATATTATTTGTGCATAGAATCTTAAAAAAAAGCTGAACTCAAAGGGACTAGAATAGTGGTTACCAGAGGCTGGATGGTAAAGGAAAAGGGAAGATATTGGTCAAAAAGTACAAACTTCCAGTTATAAGGTGTAAAAGTTCTGGGGGCCTTATGTACAGCATACCAAATATAGTTAATAATACTATACTATATTCATGAAAGTTGCTCAGAGAGTAGATCTTAAATGTGTTCACCACACACACACACACACACACACACACACACACACTCAAAATAGTAATTAGGTGATGTGATTCAGGTGTTAATGCTAAGGTAATAATAATTTTGCAATATATGTGTATCAAATCAACATGTTGTACACTGTAAACTTACACAATGCTATATGTCAAATATATCTCAATAAAGTTGAGGGAAAAAAAGAAAGTAAATATTTCAATAATATCACCCTAGTCATTGATAAGTATTAATATACAAAAGGTTTACTGATACAAAATATTTGAATGCTAATTTCCCTCAAATTTTCAAAGAAAGTGTTTCAGTAGGTACTTTGGAATTTTTTTTTAAATGGCATTAGATACAGACTTTACAAAAATGTACAAACCCTTAAAAGAAACAATAACTGAATTCCCTTGATAAATATACTTTATATAACAGTAGAAATTTTCAAAAATCCAGAAAAATACAATAGTTAAAATCACACATAACCTAGGTAAAACCACTGTTAACATGTAGATTTTATTACTTTCCTACCCTTTGTTCTGTATCTACAAAACAAATAAGATCAACAGTCCAAACTTATCAATTTACACACAAAGAAGGATTTATTTTTCCAATAACTAATGTCAAAGTTTGCCTTTTTTGCAATCTCACCCACTTACCCACCACTCCCTACCCCACACACTTATACATGTAAGCTGTGGCAGTTGGGAAAGAGGTGGTATGGATGTTACCTGCTTTCTCTCCATCTCACATTCCCTGTGCCTTGGCCCACCAGTTCAGCATGAAGTCAGAGAGAACACATGTGGAGTTGGAAGGGAGGAGGGGAGACTGCTCAGGCCAGCGGAGGCCATTAGTGGAGATTTGGTATTACTTTGTTGGGCCATGATCCCTTTGGGTTACCCATTAGTGGTTGGGGTATGTATTAGTTTCCTATTGCTGCCACTATTAATTATCACAAATGTAGTAGTTCAAAACAGCAACCATTTATTATCTTATAGTTCTGTAGGTCAGAAGTCTGAGGTAATCAACTGGGTACTCTGCTTAGGATCTCACAAAGCTGAAATAACACTTCAGCCTTCTAATCTGAAGGCTCTGGGGGAGGATCTGCTCTAGGGTCATTCAGGCAGTTGGCAGAATTCAGTTCCCCTCCATCTTCAAGCCAGCACTGGGGGGTCAAATCCGTCTCGTACTTCAGATTTCTCTGACTCCCCATTTTCTAACTCCAAACATCAAAAGTTCTATGTTTTTGAGGACCTTTGTGATTACACTGGGCTCACCTGGATAATCCAGGATAACCTCCCTATTTTAAGGTGCATAACTTTCATTACATCTGCAGAGTCCCTTTGACCATATAAGGAAATGTATTCGCAGGATCTGGTGATTAGTGTGTGGACATCTGTGCATGGTCCTTCAACCTACCATAGTATCACCTGGCCCTTTGTTGCCTTCTGACATCAGGGAGTCCTTTGGAGAGCACTGCTGCATCCTTCCTTCACTCCCAATAGGTTATTTCCAGGGGTCTCCCAATGCAAGTTCATCTTTCTCTCCAAGAGTCTTTTGGGTAAATAGCCACTCCCTGCCTGTTACTCCCTCCATGACATGACATGGCCTAGGCTCACGTTAGATCAATGTCATATGTGCCTCATTCTGTGGAGATGAGAGACAGGTGTGGGACATGAAGAGGAGCCGTGCCCTGACACACTAGGTCATTCCTCTAAAAGACTTGTCCACACAGATGCTCTTCTAATATTTGTCCTTGCTTCAAATGACCCCTTTCCCCAACTCTAGCCATTTTGTCTATATAGGAAAAGGGATGTTGCTATAACATTGGGTGGAAGGCACCTCTTTGTGAAATCTGCAAAAGGCAGTTTTTGTACTTAGAAGTTTCACGTTAGAACATAACATCCACTTGTGTATTCTTGGCTATGAGCTATCTCTATAGTAATCCCTGTACCAGTCTCAAAGAGGTAAGGCATTGCAGGGGAAAGGATGGATGCATTTTTTATATATACAAATTTAGAGTCATACTTTTCATACAGTTACATAACTTGCTTTTTATACTTAGTAATAACTGGCATTGCCTTTAAATAATCCACAAAATAATATTTAATGGGTGCACTGCATCCGTATTGAATGGATATAGCTTATTGTTGGAAATTATTTTTAAATAATTTTTTAAATATTGAGGAATATAAAAAGTAGTATATAATCAAGTGCTTTCACATGGATGTTTCTTCCTCTCTTTGGTGCTAAACAGTGTAAAAAAAAAATCAACAGGAAGTGTTCAGGTGACCCTAACCACTAAAAGAGTTATTAGGAATTATAGTCTATATCCTCAATATTATTACCTGTGCTCCAAACTGGACATAATGGTTATTCAAGTGTGAGGTGAGGGCTTGTTTAGAATAGATGTCTAAGCTCTAACTGGTGTTCCTTTTGATACACTACAAGTTTCTTCAGCTGAGAGACAAACTGCCTAAGGGTTATGTGAGAAGGCTCAGTACTGTTCTGCCGCTGAAAGGGTCTAGTCATTACAGGTTACACTTTTTCTTCTTTGTATTTGAGAAGGGGTTCTCAGTATCTTCGGGTTTCCTGCTCAGGGGAAGCTCTTACTCCAAAATAGGCTATTAACTGTATTAGCTTATGTCAGGAATCTGCTTACTAGAAGTACCAATAACAGAGAGGCCAGTATTAGACAAAAATCACCCTTCAGTTTTTCCTTCTTAATCTTGTGCTAGCCAACTCTTAGCATCCTCTGAAATTCAACCAAGCACAACTTCCTAGAGAAATCATCCCTTGACTTTTTCATCTTAGTTAAGTGCCTCTTCCATTTGTTCCCAAACCTCGCCATATTTATCCATATTTTAGCACTTACCATCCCACAGTATAATCATCTGCTTACTTATATATCTTCTCCATTGGGGTGTAGGACTCTAGAGGTGATTTTTTAATCTCTTTACATCCAAAGCCTACCTAAGGCCAGGTTCATAGATAATGCTTAATGAGCATTGGACGGATTAACGGATGGCTTTACTAACATTAGATCATCACAGAGTAGCACCCAGACCAAATTCAGCTCCTAAGGCTTGAATTTATAAGTACCATATTCATCCCACTAATCAATCACCTATCAACAGGGCTAAATCTATGTTGAAATGTTTGCTTCACATTTTGCTTAATCATTTTTTCCCCTAAATATTGTAACACCAATAGCAACATTTTTATTGTACAGCTAAGACCTGGTGGTCTTATGGCTGGCTGTAATGCTCCAGCCTCTCTCTCCTATGAGATGCTGATTGCCAAGGAAAGGAAGCAGAGCAGTGTTTGTGCTTATCATGTTGCCTAAACCCTGTTGTATAAACAGCAAGAACCATACTGGTCTTATCCAAACTGTACACCCAGCCTGTGATTTATAACAATCAGGATCTTACTAGACACCCTGTAGACACTGAGTGATTACCCTGTACATCTGTCTTCTGATGTATGTCAGACCATGTTGTAATGTGAACCCTGCCACAAAACCACATCCTTGTTAAAAAAGTAAATACAGAGTAGATTCTTTTTTTTTTAACATCTTTATTGGACTATAATTGCATTACAATGGTGTGTTAGTTTCTGCTTTATAACAAAGTGAATCTGCAGTACATATAAATATATCCCCATATCTCCTCCCTCTTGCGTCTCCCTCCCATCCTCCCTATCCCACCCTTCTAGGTGGTCACAAAGCACCGAGCTGATCTCCCTTGCTATGCAACTGCTTCCCACTAGCTATCTATTTTGCATTTGGTAGTATTTATTAGTCCATGCCACTGTCTCACTTCGTCCCAGCTTACCCTTCCCCCTCCCTGTGTCCTCAAGTCCATTCTCTACATCTGAGTCTTTATTCCGGTCCTGCCCCTAGGTTCTTCAGAACCATTTTTTTTTTTTTTTTTTTTTTTTTAGATTCCATATGTATGTGTTAGCATATGATATTTGTTTTTCTCTTTCTGACATACTTCACACTGTATGACAGAATCTAGGTCCATCCACCTCACTACAAATAACTCAATTTCGTTTCTTTTTATGGCTGAGTAATATTCCATTGTATATATGTGCCACATCTTCTTTATCCATTCATCTGTCAGTGGACACTTAGGTTGGTTCCATGTCCTGGCTATCGTAAATAGAGCTGCAATGAACAATGTGGTACATGATTCTTTTTGAATTATGGTTTTCTCAGGGTATATGCCCAGTAGTGGGATTGCTGGGTCATATGGTAGTTCTATTTTTAGTTTTTTAAGGAACCTCCATACTGTTCTCTATAGTAGCTGTATCAATTTACATTCCCCCCAACAGTGCAAGAGGGTTCCCTTTTCTCCACACCCTCTTCAGCATTTATTGTTTGCAGATTTTTTGATGATGGCCATTCTGACTGGTGTGAGATGATATCTCATTGTAGTTTTGATTTACATTTCTCTAATGATTAGTGATGTTGAGCATTCTTTCATGTGTTTGTTGGCCATCTGTATGTCTTCTTTGAAGAAATGTCTATGTAGATCTTCTGCCCATTTTTGGATTGGGTTTTTTGTTTTTTGTATATTGAGCTGCATGAGCTGCTTGTAAATTTTGGACATAAATCGTTTGTCAGTTGCTTCATTTGCAAATATTTTCTCCCATTCTGAGGGTGGTCTTTTTGTGTTGCTTATGGATTCCTTTGCTGTGCAAAAGCTTTTAAGTTTCATTAGGTCCCATTTGTTTATTTTTGTTTTTATTTCCATTTCTCTAGGAGGTGGGTCAAAAGGGATATTGCTGTGATTTATGTCATAGAGTGTTCTGTCTCTGTTATCCTCTAAGAGTTTTGGAGTGTCTGGACTTACATTTAGGTCTTTAATCCATTTTGAGTTTATTTTTGTGTATTGTGTTAGGGAGTATTCTAATTTCATTCTTTTACATGTAGCTGTCCAGTTTTCCCAGCACCACTTATTGAAGAGGCTGTCTTTTCTCCATTGTATATTCTTGCCTCCTTTATCAAAAATAAGGTGACCATATGTGCATGGGTTTATCTCTGGGCTTTCTATCCTGTTCCATTGATTTATATTTCTGTTTTTGTGCCAGTACCATACTGTCTTGATTACTGTAGCTTTGTAGTATAGTCTGAAAGACTCCATTTTTCATCTCAAGATTGCTTTGGCTATTCGGGGTCTTTTGTGTCTCCATACAAATTGTGAAATTTTTTGTTCTAGTTCTGTGAAAAATGCCAGTGGTAGTTTGATAGGGATTGCATTGAATCTGTAGATGACTTTGGGTAGTAGAGTCATTTTCACAATGTTGATTCTTCCAATCCAAGAACATGGTATATCTCTCCATCTATTTGTATCATCGTTAATTTCTTTCATCAGTGTCTAATAATTTTCTGCATACAGGTCTTTTGTCTCCTTAGGTAGGTTTATTCCTAGATATTTTCTTCTTTTTGTTGTAATGGTACATGGGAGTGTTTTCTGAATTTCACTTTCAGATTTTTCATCATTAGTGTATAGGAATGCAAGAGATTTCTGTGCATTAATTTTGTATCCTGCTACTTTACCAGATTCATTGATTAGCTCTAGTAGTTTTCTGGTAGCATCTTTAGGATTCTCTATGTATAGTATCATGTCATCTGCAAACAGTGACAGCTTTACTTCTTCTTTTCCGATTTGGATTCCTTTTATTTCTTTTTCTTCTCTGATTGTCGTGTCTAAAACTTCCAAAACTATGTTGAATAATAGTGGTGAGAGTGGGCAACCTTGTCTTGTTCCTGATCTTAGTGGAAATGGTTTCAGTTTTTCACCATTGAGGACGATGTTGGCTGTCGGTTTGTCATATATGGCCTTTATTATGTTGAGGAAAGTTCCCTCTATGCCTACTTTCTGCAGGGCTTTTATCATAAATGGGTGTTGAATTTTGTCGAAAGCTTTCTCTGCATCTTTTGAGATGATCATATGGTTTTTCTCCTTTAATTTGTTAATATGGTGTATCACGTTGATTGATTTATGTATACTGAAGAATCCTTGCATTCTTGGAATAAACCCCACTTGATCATGGTGTATGATCCTTTTAATGTGCCCTTGGATTCTGTTTGCTAGTATTTTGTTGAGGATTTTTGCATCTATGTTCATCAGAGATATTGGCCTGTAGTTTTCTTTCTTTGTGACATCTTTGTCTGGTTTTGGTATCAGGGTGATGGTGGCCTCGTAGAATGAGTTGGGGAGTGTTCCTCCCTCTGCAATATTTTGGAAGAGTTTGAGGATAGGTGTTAGCTCTTCTCTACATGTTTGATAGAATTCGCCTGTGAAGCCATCTGCTCCTGGGCTTTTGTTTGTTGGAAGATTTTTAATCACAGTTTCAATTTCAGTGCTTGTGATTTGTCTGTTCATATTTTCTATTTCTTCCTGGTTCAGTCTTGGTAGGTTGTGCATTTCTAAGAATCTGTCCATTTCTTCCAGGTTGTCCATTTTATTGGCATAGAGTTGCTTGTAGTAATCTCTCATGACCCTTTGTATTTCTGCAGTGTCAGTTGTTACTTCTTTTTTATTTCTAATTCTGTTGATTTGAGTCTTCTCCCTATTTTTCTTGATGAGTCTGGCTAATGGTTTATCAATTTTGTTTATCTTCTCAAAGAACCAGCTTTTATTGATCATAGCTACTGTTTCCTTCATTTGTTTTTAATTTATTTCTCATCTGATCCTTATGATTCCTTTCCTTCTGCTAACTTTGGGGTATTTTTGTTCTTCTTTCTCTAATTGCTTTTGGTGTAAGGTTAGGTTGTTTATTTCAGATGTTTCTTGTTTCTTGATGTAGGATTGTATTGCTATAAACTTCCCTCTTAGAAACTGCTTTTGCTGTATCCCATAGGTTTGGGTCATTGTGTTGACATTGTCATTTGTTTCTAGGTATTTTTTAATTTCTTCTTTGATTTCTTCAGTGATCTCTTGGTTATTTAGTAGTGTGTTGTTTAGCCTCCATTTGTTTGTATTTTTTACAGATTTTTCCCTGTAATTGATATGAAGTCTTATGGTGTTTTGGTCGGAAAAGATACTTAATAAAATTTCAATTTTCTTCAATTTACTAAGCCTTGATTTGTGACCCAAGATATGATCTATCCTGGAGAATGTTCCATGACACTTGAGAAGAAAGTGTATTCTGTTGTTTTTGGATGGAATATCCTATAAATATCAATTAAGTCCATCTTGTTTAATGTCTCATTTAAAGCTTGTGTTTCCTTATTTATTTTCATTTTGGATGATCTGTCCATTGGTGAAAGTGGGGTGTTAACATCCCCTACTATGATTGTGTTACTGTCAATTTCCCCTTTTATGGCTGTTAGCATTTGCCTTATGTATTGAGGTGCTCCTATGTTGGGTGCATAAATATTTACAATTGTTATATCTTCTTCTTGGATTGATCCCTTCATCATTATGTAGTGCTCTTCTTTGTCTGTTTTAATAGTCTTTATTTTAAAGTCTATATTGTCTGACATGAGAATTGCTACCCCAGCTTTCTTTTGATTTCCATTTGCATGGAATATCTTTTCCTATCCCCTCACTTTCAGTCTGAATGTGTCCCTAGGGCTGAAGTGGGTCTCTTGTAGACAGCAAATATATGGGTCTTGTTTTTGTATCCATTCAGCCAGTCTATGTCTTTTGGTGGGAGCATTTAATCCATTTACATTTAAGGTAGTTATTGATATGTATGTTCTTATTACCATTTTCTTAATTGTTTTGGGTTTGTTATTGTAGGTGTTTTCCTTCTCTTGTGTTTCTTGCCTAGAGAAGTTCCTTTAGCATTTGTTGTAAAGCTGGTTTGGTGGTGCTGAATTCCCTTAGCTTTTCCTTGTCTGTAAAGGTTTTAATTTCTCCATCAAATCTTAATGAGATCCTTGCTGGGTAGAGTAATCTTGGTTGTAGGTTTTTCCCTTTCATCACTTTAAACATGTCCTGGCACTCCCTTCTGGCTTGCAGAGTTTCTGCTGAAAAATTAGCTGTTAACCTTATAGGGATTCCCTTGTATGTTATTTGTTGTTTTTCCCTTGTTGTTTTTAATATTTTTTCTTTGCATTTCATTTTTTATAGTTTGATAAAATGTGTCTTGTCGTGTTTCTCCTTGCATTTATCCTGTATGGGACTCTCTGCACTTCCTGGACTTGACTATTTCCTTTCCCATATTAGGGACGTTTTCAACTATAATCTCTCAAATATTTTCTCAGTCCCTTTCTTTTTGTCTTCTTCTTCTGGGACCCCTATAATTCGAATGTTGGTGCGTTTAATGTTGTCCTAGAGGTCTCTGAGACTGTCCTCCATTCTTTTTATTCTTTTTTCTTTATTCTGATCTGCAGCAGCTATTTTCACTATTTTATCTTCCAGGTCACTTATCCGTTCTTCTGCTTCAGTTATTCTGCTATTGATTCCTTCTAGAGAATTTTTCATTTCATTTATTGTGTTGTTCATCATTGTTTGTTTGCTCTTTAGTTCTTCTAGGTCCTAAATGTTTCTTGTATTTTCTCTCTTCTATTTCCTAGATTTTGGATCATCTTTACTATCATTACTCTGAATTCTTTTTCAGGTAGACTGCCTATTTCCTCTGCATTTTTTTGGTCTGGTGTGTTTTTACCTTTCTCCTTCATCTGCTGTGTGTTTCTCTGTCTTCTCATTTTACTTAACTTACTGTGTTTGGGGTCTCCTTTTTGCAGGCTGCAGTTTCGTAGTTCCCGTTGTTTTTGGTGTCTGCCCCCAGTGGCTAAGGTTGGTTCAGTGGGTTGTGTAGGCTTCCTGGTGGAGGGGACTGGTGCCTGGGTTCTGGTGGATGTGGCTGGATCTTGTCTTTCTGGTGGGCAGGACAGCGTCTGGTGGTGTGTTTTGAGGTGTCTGTGACCTTATTATGATTTTAGACAGCCTCTCTGCTAATGGGTGGGGTTGTGTTCCTCTCTTGCTAGCTGTTTGGCATAGCATGTCCAGCACTGTAGTTTGTTGGTTGTTGAGTGGAGCTGGGTCTTGGTGTTGAGATGGAGATCTCTGGGAGAGCTTTCACTGGTTTATATTACGTGGAGCCAGGAGGTCTCTGGTGGACCAATGTCCTGAACTCTGCTCTCCCACCTCAGAGGCACATGCCTGACACCCAGCTGGAGCACATTGACCCTGTCAGCCACACAGCTCAGAAGAAAAGGGAGAGAAAAGGAAAATAAGAAAGAAAAATAAAATAAAATAAATTTATTAAAATAAAAAATAAAAAATTATTTAAAAAAAAGAAAAAGAAAGAAAGAAAGAAGAGAGCAAGCAAACCAAGAAACAAATCCACCAATGATAACAAACGCTAAAAGCTATACTAAAAAAACAAAACAAATCAAAACAAAAACGGACAGATGGAACCCTAGGACAAATGGTAAAAGCAAAGCTATACAGACAAAATCACACAAAGAAGCATACATATACACACTCATGAAAAGAGAAAAATGAAAAAATATATATATATCTATATATAAAAAAGAAGAGAGCAACAAAATCAATAAACAAATCTAACAATGATAATAAACTCTAAATACTAAACTAAGATAAATATAAAACCAGAAACAAATTAGATGCAGAAAGCAAACCCCAGGTCAACAATTCATCCCAAATCCACTGCCTCAATTTTGGGATGATTCGTTGTCTATTCAGGTATTCCAGAGATGCAGGGTACATCAAGTTGATTGTGGAGATTTAATGCACTGCTCCTGAGGCTGCTGGGAGGAATTTCCCTTTCTCTTCTTTGTTCACACAGCTCCTGGGGTTCAGCTTTGGATTTGGCCCCGCCTCTGTGTGTAGGTCACCTGAGGGCATCTCTTCACTGCCCAGACAGAATGGGGTTAAAGGAGCAGCTGACTGGGGGATCTGGCTCACTCAGGCCGGGGGGGAGGGAGGGGTACAGAATGCGGGGCAAGCCTGTGGTGACAGAGGCCGGCATGACATTGTAACATCCTGAGGCGTGCCCCGTGTTCTCCCGGGGAAGCTGTCCCTAGATCACGGGACCCTGGCAGTGGCGGGTTGCACAGGCTCACAGGAAGGGAGGTGTGGATAGTGACCTGTGCTTGCACACAGGATTTTTGGTGGCTGTAGCAGCAGCCTTAGCATCTCATGCCTGTCTCTGGTGTCCACGCTGATAGCCATGGCTCACACACATCTCTGGAGCTCGTTTAGGCAGCGCTCTGAATCCCCTCTCCTCACACACCTTGAAACAATGGTCTCTTGCCACTTAGGCAGGTCCAGACTTTTTCCTGGACTCCCTCTCAGTCCCTTCAGGCTGTGTTCATGCAGCCAACTCCAGTCCTCTCCCACTACACATTCTCTACATGAAATACTAAAAATAGTCCTTCAAGTTGAAACAAAAGGATGTTAGATAGTAATTTGAATCCATATGAAAACAACAAAGTTGTCCCATAAAGGTAAATAACTGTGTTGTTGTAATTTTGCTTAACTCCCATTTTAATTCCTTTATAAAATTTAAAATATAAAGCATTAAAAAATTCTAAATATATGTTAATGAGTAACAATATATAAATGTAATTTATGACATTTACAATATAAAGTGGAGAGGAGTGGCGCTCTAAAAGGGTAGTGTTTTTATATGTGATGATATTAAGTAGTTATCAGTTTAAAGTACATTGTTATAACTTTAGGATGTTTTATGCAACCCCTATGATAACCACAAACGAAATATATATAAAATGTACACAAAAGGAAATGAGAAGGGAACAAAAACATGTCATTACAAAAAGTCAACTAAACACAAAAGAAAGCAGTAAGGGAGGAGATGAGGAACAAAAAGCTACATGACATACAGAAAACAATAACAAAATGGCAATAGTAAGTTCTTCCCTATCAGTAATTATTTTAATTTTAATTGCTTAAAATCCCCAATCAAAAGACTTAGATTGGCAGACTGGATATAAAAATAAGATTCAACTATATACTGTATACAAGAGACTCAAATGAAATCTAAGTACACATAAGTTGAAAGTGAAAGAATGGAAGCATATATTCCATGCAAATAGTAACCAAATAGTAACATATATTCCATGCAAATAGTAGAAGTGGCTATACTAATATCAGACAAAATAGACTTTAAATTAAAAACTGTTACAAGAGATAAAGAAGGACATCATTTAATGATAGAAGGGCCAATTCACCAAGAATATATAATAATTATAAACGTATATGCACCAAACATCAGAGATCCTAAATATATAAAGTAAACATTGACAAAATTAAAGGGAGAAATTACATAGCTCAACAATAAGAGTAGAGGACTTTAATACCCCACTTTCAATAATGGATAGAAGACCCAGATAATAAGGAAACAGAGGATTTGAACAATGCTAATAAACCAATTGGACCTAGCAGACATATAGAGAACAACTCTACTCATAAAAAAGCATAAAACATGTTTTCTCAAGTACACATGGGACAGATCCTATATCAGGCCACAAAATAAGTCTAAATAAATTTTAAAAAATTAAAGTCATGCAAAGTGTTTTTTCAATCACAATGGAATGAAACTGGAAATCAGTAGCAGAAGAAAAATTAGAAAATCCACAAACCTGTGGAAATTAAACAACACAGTCAAATAACCAATGAGTCAAAGAAGAAATCCCAAGGGAAATTAGAAAAATCTTGAGAAAAAATAAAATGAAAACACAACCTGCCAAAACTTATGTGATCAAGAAAAAGCAGTCCTAAAGGAAAAGTTTATGGCTGTAAATGATAAAATTAAAAAAGGAAAAAAAAAATTTCCAAATCAACTACCTGAATTTATACCTTAAGGAAATACAAAGAGAATAAACTAAACCCAAGGTTAGTAGCAGGAAGGAAATAATAAAGATTAGAGCAGAGATAAACAAAATAAAGAATAAAAAAGCAATAGAGAAAAATAAATGAAACCAAGAGTTGATTCATTTTTAAAAATTAACAAAATTGACAAACCTGTATCTCAGTTGACTAAGAAAAAAGAAAGACTCAACTAAAATTAGAAATGAAAGACAGGACATTTCTACCAATTTTATTAAAATATAAGGGATTATGAGAGAGTACTATCAATAATTGTATACAAATAAATTGAATAACTTAGGTGAAATGGGCAAAAATCTAGAAACACACAGCCTACTAAAATTAAGTCATGAGAAAATAGAAAATATAAAAATACTTATAACTAGTAAAGAGATTGAATCAATAATCAAAACCCTCTTCAAAAGAAAAGCTAAGGAACAAATGACTTCACTGCTGAATTCTATCAAACATTTAAGTAATGAACACCATCCTCCTCAAACTCTTCCAAAAAACTGAAGGAGAGGAAACATTTCCAAACGCATTTAAAGAGGGAAAAATTACCTTGCTATCAAAGCCAGGCAAAGTCAATCCAAGAAAACTACAGACAAATATTCCTGATGAGTATCAATGCAAAAGTCCTCAACAAAACACTAGCAAACAGAATTCAATAGTACATTAAAAGGATTATATACCATGATCAAGTGGTTTCTTCCTGGAATGCAAGAATGATTCAACATATGAAAAGTAATCAATGTAATACAGAATGAAGGGGAAAAAAACACATGACCATCTCAACTGATACAGAAAAAGCATTTGACAAAATTCAACACACTTTCATTATAAAAAACACTCAACAAACTAGAAACAGAAGGAAACTCAACAAAATAAAAGCCATATATGAAAAGCCCTGGCTAATATCTTACTCAATGGTGAAAGAATGAAAACTTTTTCTCTAAGATTGGGAAAAAAACAAGGTTGCTCACTTTCTATTCAATAAAATATTGAAAGTCCTAGCCAGAGCAATTAGGGAAGAAAAATAATAAAAGAAATTCAAATTGAAAAGAAAGCAGTAAAAACTATCTGTCCTCAGACAACATGATCTTATCTTACAGAAGATTGTGAAGATTACACACACAGAGACTCACAAACTTGTAGAATAAACAAATTTTAACAAATAGTTCTGATAGAGAACTAATAAAGCAAAATTGCAGGACAAAAAAATCAATACACAAAAATCATTTGCATTTCAAAAAGGAAATTGGAAAACAATTCCATTTATAATAGTGTCTAAAAGAATAAAATACTTAGAATAAACTTAACCAAGGAGATGAAAGACTTGTATACTTAAAACTACAAAATATTGCTTAGAGAAATTAAAGAAGACACCAATGAATGGAAAGACACCCAATATTCATGAATTGGAAGACTTAATATTGTTCAGATGTGAAAACTACTGAAAGAGACCTATAGATTCAATACAATTTCTATCAAAATGCAAATGATGTTTTTTGCAGAAATAGAACAATCTATCTTAAATTGATTTGCAACTTCAAGGGACCCAGAATAGCCAGAACAATCTCAAAAAAGAATAAAGTTGGAGGTCAGACACTTCCTATTTCAAAATTTATGACACAGCTATGGTAATCAAAACTGTGTTGTACTGGCATAAAAAAAGACACACAGACCAATGGAATAGACTAGAGAACCCAGAAATAAACCCTAGTATATGTAATCAAATGATTTTTAATAAGGGTGCTAAGGTTGCACAATTGAGAAATGATAGTCTCTTCAACAAATGGTGTTGGGAAAACTGGACATTCACATTCAAAATAAGGAAGTTGTATCCTTACCCTGTATCCTATACTACTAGTCTACAGGTCTCCTCGGGCCTACTGGTCACTGAGTATCTCTGTTTCCCTCAAAGCTATGCACACTCAGGCCTTCACGTTCTTCTCTTTACTGGAAACCTTCTCCCTTCTCCCTCCTTCAAGCCCAGATTTTAAAATATTCTCACCTTGAAGTCTTCCCTGTTGTTACTAGGAATATACTGACACCTTCTACTCCAGACTCCAACTCTCTGCTCTTATCTCTATCCCAACACATCAGTGATGCCTGGCTATTCTCTGTATGTATATCCATCTCTCCTATGACACTGTGAGTGCCTGGAGAGCAGGATTCTCTGTTAATGAGCTATATATCCCCAGAGCTCATTATAACACCTAACACACAATAGGTATTTAGAGATCTTAATTCATTGATGGGAAGAGCCAAGAGAAGAAGAAAAGTGATTTGTAGAAATACAGAGCTATGTCACTATAACAGGCCTAGCTGACTTAATATCTGCAGTTCCTGTTTAGCACCAGCAAAGTTTCTCCCTTTATAAAACACAAGTATTAGATAGTGACCCTCTGAAGGAGAGGAAATGGATTCTAGTTATATATGTGTCACTGTTACCTAGGATAATGTTTGGCACATGATAGGCACTCAATCAGTGTGGAAGAAAGGAAGAGAAGTGAATAAGGGAGAGAGGAAAGAAGAGGAGGGGGAGAGGGAGGAAAGGAAAAAATTTCTGGAATATGTCTCTAGAGTCTATACCTACTAAATCAAACTGATTCAGATGCCTAATTATCATGGAATTGAGGTTTGCCTTAAAGGGAGAGCCCACACATTCTCCTTGTGAATTGCTCCAGCCTTTTATAAGATTTATTGCCAGAAAAATCTTCCTGTTGGCTAATCCATCCTTCCTACTGTGCATGTAATCTCTTTTCTACCTTTTCATTCTTTAAGGGAAATGATAAATAGTTACTTTTCTAATATGCTCTCCTCACATATCCTAGGTACTGAGCTAGGTTATTCTCACAGGTTAGCTCAAACCCTCACAATAATTCTGTGAACAGCCTATTAAGTTTATTCTTCAGATGGAAAAACTAACTGGTCCAAGCCTCCACAGTCAGAAAGTGGTAGAGTCAAACTTCAACCTGCCTGTCTCCAAAGACTGTGCCCCTCTTTCATAACAACCTGATGACATACCACCCATGCTTCCTTCATTGTTCACTAGTTTATATTAGTTAGTTAACAAATGTTTATAAGGAACTTATTGCATGCTAGACACTTTTCTAAGTGCTCTGCAAGTATTAAATCATTAAATCGTTTGATTGTTAGGTATCACTACTGTTCATATCTTACAGATGAAGAAACTGAGGTATACAGAATTTAAGTTCTCACTTTATAGTTGAGAAAACTGAAACAAAGAAATTAAGTAGTTTTCCCAAAGTCAGACTGTTAGTGGCAAAGCAGGATCCAAATGCCAATAGTCTGAATTTAGAGTCGCTACACTAAACTACCTCTACTTTTTGTTTCAAAAAATAATCCATTGGTGAACTAAATTATACTTGCTACTTGCTAGTCAAGAGATTGATAACAACATTGAGATTATAACATAGGGTTAACTGTCCTTCTTGCCTTGAGTTTCTTACATCTTCTTTTAAAAATTTGTTCCATGGTCAGAGATAATCTTGATTTTGCCATTTTGAAAATTACTTCTGGGGATTGGAACCAAGATGGGGGAGTAGAAGGACGTGCTCTCACTCCCTCTTGCAAGAACATCAGAACCACAACTAACTGCTGGACAGTCATCGACAGGAAGGCACTGGAACTAACCAAAAAAGATACCCCACATCCATAGACAAAGGAGAAGCTACAACGAGATGGTAGTAGGGGTGCAATCACAGTAAAATCAAATCCCATAACTGCTGGGTGGGTGACTCACAGAATGGAGAACACTTATACCACAGAAGTTCACCCACTGGAATGAAGGTTCTGAGCCCCACGTCAGGTTTCCCAACCTGGGGGTATGGCAACGGGAGGAGGAATTCCTAGAGAATCAGACTTTGAAGGCTACTGGGATTTGATTGCAGGACTTCGACAGAACTGGGGGAAACAGAGACTCCACTCTTGGAGGGCACACACAAAGTAGTGTGTGCATCGGGACCCAGGGGAAGGAGCAGTGACCCCAGGGGAGACTGAACCAGACCTACCTGATAGTGTTGGAGGGTCTCCTGCAGAGGTGGGGGATGGCTGTGGCTCACCGTGGGGACAAGGACACTGGCAGCAGAAGTTCTGGGAAGTACTCCTTGGCATGAGCCCTCCCAGAGTCCGCCATTTGCCCCACCAAAGAGCCCAGTTAGGCTCCAGTGTTGGGTTGCCTCAGGCAAAACTACCAACAGGGAGGGAACCCAGCCCCACCCATCAGCAGTCAAGTGGATTAGAGTTTACTGAGCTCCACCCACCAGAGAAACAGCCAGCTCTACCCACCACCAGTCCCTCCCATCAGGAAACTTGCAAAAGCCTCTTAGATAGCCTCATCCACCAGAAGGAAGACAGCAGAAGCAAGAAGAACTACAATCCTGCAGCCTGTGGAACAAAAACCACATTCACAGAAACAGAGACAAGATGAAAAGGCAGAGGGCTATGTACCAGATGAAGGAACAAGATAAACCTCAGAAAAACAACTAAATGAAGTGGAGATAGGCAACCTTCCAGAAAAAGAATTCAGAATAATGATAGTGAAGATGATCCAGGACCTCAGAAAAACAATGGAGGCAAAGATCGAGAAGATGCAAGAAATGTTTAACAAAGACCTAGAAGAATTAAAGAACAAACAAACAGGGATGAACAATACAATAACTGAAATGAAAACTACACTAGAAGGAATCAATAGCAGAATAACTGAGGCAGAAGAACGGATAAGTGACCTGGAAGACAGCATGGTGGAATTCACTGCTGCGGAACAGAATAAAGAAAAAAGAATGAGAAGAAATGAAGACAGCCTAAGAGACCTCTGGGACAACACTAAACGTAACAACATTCGCATTATAGTGGTCCCAGAAGGAGAGGAGAGAGAGAAAGGACCAGAGAAAATATTTGAAGAGATTATAGTTGAAAACTTCGCTAACATGGGAAAGGAAATAGCCACCCAAGTCCAGGAAGCACAGAGAGTCACATAGAGGATAAACCCAAGAAAAAACAGGCCGAGACAAATAGTAATCAAATTGGTAAAAATTAAAGACAAAGAAAAATTATTAAAAGCAGCAAGGGAAAAAAGACAAATAATATACAAGGGAACTCCCATAAGGTTAACAGCTTCCTCCCATAAGGTTAACAGCTTTAGATTTCTCAGCTGAAACTCTACAAGCCAGAAGGGAGTGGCATGATATACTTAAAGTGATGAAAGGGGAAAACCTACAACCAAGATTACTCTACCCAGCAAGGATCTCATTCAGATTCAATGGAGAAATCAAAAGCTTTACAGACAAGCAAAAGCTAAGAGAATTCAGCACCACCAAACCAGTTCTACAACAAATGCTAAAGGAACTTCTCTAAGTGGGAAACACAAGAAAAGGACCTACAAAAACAAACCCAAAACAATTAAGAAAATGGTAATAGGAACATACGTACTGACAATTACCCTAAACGTGAATAGATTAAATGCTCCAACCAAAAGACACAGACTGGCTGAATGGATACAAAAACAAGACCCGCATATATGCTGTCTACAAGAGACCCACTTCAGACCTAGGGACACATTCAGACTGAAAGTGAGGGGATGGAAAAAGATATTCCATGCAAATGGAAATCAAAAGAAAGCTGGAGTAGCAATACTCATATCAGGTAAAATAGACATTACAATAAAGAATGTTACAAGAGACAAGGAAGGACACTACATAATGATCAGGGGATCAATCCAAGAAGAAGATATAACAATTATAAATATATACGCACCCAACATAGGAGCACCTCAATACATATGGCAACTGCTAACAGCTATAAAAGAGGAAATCGACAGTAACACAATAATAGTGGGGGACTTTAACACCTCACTTACACCAATGGACAGGTCATCCAAAATGAAAATAAATAAGGAAACACAAGTTTTAAATGAGACATTAAACAAGATGGACTTAATTGATATTTATAGGACATTCCATCCAAAAACAGCAGATTACACTTCCTTCTCAAGTGCACATGGAACATTCTCCAGGATAGATCACATCTTGGGTCACAAATCAAGCCTCAGTAAATTTAAGAAAATTGAAATCATATCAAGCATCTTTTCTGACCAAAACGCTATGAGATTAGAAATGAATTACAGGGAAAAAAACGTAAAAAACACAAATACATGGAGGCTAAACAATACATTACTAAATAACCAAGAGATCACTGAACAAATCAAAGAGGTAATCAAAAAATACCTAAAGAAAAATGACAATGAAAACACGATGATCCAAAACTTATGGGATGCAGCAAAAGCTGTTCTAAGAGGGAAGTTTATAGCTATACAAGCCTACCTCAAGAAACAAGAAAAATCTGAAATACAATCTAACCTTACACCTAAATGAACTAGAGATAGAAGAAAAAACAAAACCCAAAGTTAGCAGAAGGAAAGAAATCATAAAGATCAGAGCAGAAATAAAAGAAATAGAAACAAAGAAAACAATAGCAGAGATCAATGAAACTAAAAGCTGGTTCTTTGAGAAGATAAACGAAATTGATAAACCATTAGCCAGACTCATCAAGAAAAAGAGGGAGAGGACTCAAATCAATAAAATTAGAAATGAAAAAGGAGAAGTTACAACAGACACCGCAGAAATACAAAGCATCCTAAGAGACTACTACAAGCAACTCTATGCCAATAAAATGGAAAACCTGGAAGAAATGGACAAATTCTTAGAAAGGTATAACCTTCCAAGACTGAACCAGGAAGAAAAAGAAAATATGAGGAGACCAATCACGAGCAATGAAATTGAAACTGTGACTAAAAATCTTCCAACAAACAAAAGTCCAGGACCAGATGGCTGCACAGGTGAATTCTATCAAACATTTAGAGAAGAGCTAACACCCATCCTTCTCAAACTCTTCCAAAAAACGGCGGAGGAAAGAACACTCCCAAGCTCATTCTATGAGGCCACCATCACCCTGATACCAAAACCAGACAAAGATACTACAAAAGAAGAAAACTACTGACCAATATCACTGATGAATATAGATGCGAAAATCCTCAACAAAATACTAGCAAACAGAATCCAACAACACATTAAAAGGATCATACACCATGACCAAGTGGGATTTACCCCAGGGATGCAAGGATTCTTCAATATATGCAGATCAATCAATGTGATACACCATATTAACAAGTTGAAGAATAAAAACCATATGATCATCTCAATAGCTGCAGTAAAAGCTTTTCACAAAATTCAACACCCATTCCTGATAAAAAACTCTTCAGAAAGTGGGCATAGAGGGAATCTACCTCAACATAATAAAGGCCATATACGACAAACCCACAGCAAACATCATTCTCAATGGTGAAAAACTGAAAGCATTTCCTCTAAGATCAGGAACAAGACAAGGGTGTCCATTCTCACCCCTATTATTCACCATAATTTTGGAAGTCTTAGCCACGGCAATCAGAGAAGAAAAAGAAATAAAAGGAATACAAATTGGAAAAGAAGAAGTAAAACTGTCACTGTTTGCAGATGACATGATACTATACATAGAGATGCCTAAAGATGCCACCAGAAAACTACTAGAGCTAATCAATGAATTTGGTAAAGTAGCAGGATTCAAAATTAATGCACAGAAATCTCTTGCATTCCTATACACTAATGATGAAAAATCTGAAAGAGAAATTAAGGAAACACTCCCATTTACCACTGCAACAAAAAGAATAAAATACCTAGGAATAAACTACCTAGGGAGACAAAAGACCTGTATGCAGAAAATTATAAGACACTGATGAAAGAAATTAAAGATGATACCAACAGATGGATAGATATACCATGTTCTTTGATTGGAAGAATCAATATTGTGAAAATGACTATACTACCCAAAGCAATCTACAGATTCAATGCAATCCCTATCAAATTACCAATGGCATTTTTTACGGAACTAGAACAAAAAAGCTTAAAATTTGTATGGAGACACAAAAGACCCCGAATAGCCAAAGCAGTCTTGAGGGAAAAATACGGAGCTGGAGGAATCAGACTCCCTGATTTCAGACTATACTACAAAGCTACAATAATCCAGACAATATGCTACTGGCACAAAAACAGAAACACAGATCAATGGAACAAGATAGAAAGCCCAGAGATAAACCCACACACCTATGGTCAACTAGTCTATGACAAAGGAGGCAAAGATGTACAATGTAGAAAAGACAGTCTCTTCAATAGGTGGTGCTGGGAAAACTGGACAGCTACATGTAAAAGAATGAAATTAGAACACTCCCTAACACCATACACAAAAATAAACTCAAAATGGATTCGAGACCAAAATGTAAGACCGGACACTATAAAACCCTTAGAGGAAAACATAGGAAGAACACTCTTTGACATAAATCACAGCAAGATCTTTTTTGATCCATCTCCTAGAGTAATGGAAATAAAAACAAAAATAAACAAATGGGACCTAATGAAACTTGAATGCTTTTGCGCAGCAAAGGAAACCCTAAACAAGATGAAAAGACAACCCTCAGAATGGGAGAAAATATTTGCAAATGAATCAATGGACAAAGGATTAATCTCCAAAATATATAAACAGCTCATGCAGCTCAATATTAAAGAAATAAACAACCCAATCCAAAAATGGGCAGAAGACCTAAATAGACATTTCTCCAAAGAAGACATAGAGATGGCCAAGAAGCACATGAAAAGCTGCTCAACATCACTAATTATCAGAGAAATGCAAATCAAAACTACAATGAGGTATCACCTCACACTGGTTAGAATGGGCATCATCAGAAAATCTACAAACAACAAATGCTGGAGAGGTTGTGGAGAAAAGGGAACCCTCTTGCACTGTTGGTGGGAATGTCAATTGATTCAGCCAGTATGGAGAACAGTATGGAGGTTCCTTAAAAAACTAAAAGTAGAATTACCATATAATCCAGCAATCCCACTACTGGGCATATACCCAGAGAAAACCATAATTCAAAAAGATACATGCACCCCAATGTTCATTGCAGCACTATTTACAATAGCCAGGTCATGGAAGCAACCTAAATGCCCATCGACAGACGAATGGTTAAAGAAGTTGTGGTACATATATACAACGGAATATTATTCAGCCATAAAAGCAATGAAATTGGGTCATTTGTTGAGACGTGGATGGATCTAGAGACTGTCATACAGAGTGAAGTAAGTCAGAAAGAGAAAAACAAATATCATATATTAACACATATATGTGGAACCTAGAAAAATGGTACAGATGAACTGGTTTGCAGGGCAGAAATTGAGACACAGACGTAGAGAACAAATGTATGGGCACCAAGGGGGGGAAGTGGTGGGGGAGTTGGGGGGAGTGGTGTGCTGAACTGGGCGATTGGGATTGACATGTATACACTGATGTGCATAAAATTGATGACTAATAAGAACCTGCTGTATGAAAAAATTAAAAAAATTAAAAAATAATTTTAAAACACCTAGTGAAATGGAAGAATGTATTGAAATTTAATTACTGGTATCCTCACACATTTGTTGATTTTATTAAAACAAATACATTGAACGGAGTGGTCCCAAATCCTGAAAATTCATAACATCTTCAGTTTCTGCTATTAATATTTATTATCTCATGAAAATGTCTCTGCATGTAAATAACAATAAAAACAATAATGAATAAATCAAGAAAAAAAGAAAATTACTTCTATAATTATAGTGTAAATCAGATGAGAAAGTATCGAAGAAGCCACATGAATTACTGTCTTATTCTAGAAGAAAAATTCATAAAGACATGCCCAGATTTTTAAGTGACAGCAAAGGTATGCCAAGTGAATTTAGTTCTCTCATTCTAACTCCAATCAGTTGGTAGTGGCTTCTTGAAACTGTATGTTGAACAGGTTCTAAAACCATCTTCTCCTACAATTAAGTTTAAAGAAAGTTCAATTTTCAAATTATTCAGGAAACTGTAAACAACTTTCTGGCTTACCACAGTCTTTCTTCTTCCTCTGTATGAAGGACCTTTAAGCTCTAGCTACAAAGATGCTCTTGCTCTTTCAAGTCAGCACCCCACCACGAACAGATTTAAAGTTAGCAAAGTATTTAAGAATAAAAATTCAAGGTAGTCCATCTTAAAGAAATAAACTAATTTTGAAGGCTAAAACACAGATTTTCATTTAATTCTCACAAATAACTTGATGAAACTAGGATATGTTTATCTATTTTACACATAAGGAAACTGAGGCACATAGAAGTCAAATGTGGCTTCATATAAGTAGCAAGAAGCAGAGCTGAAATTTGAACCCTGGTATGACTGTGGACAGGTCATCCTATTTCCAGTACAGGAGTCATTAGGACACCAAACAGAAAGGATGGGTGTTATCAGATGGAGGACCAATTAGCTTACGATATTGAGAAATATGTTTGGCTCTAAATTCTGACAGCTATTGCAAAAGGGAATCAAATGTGGTAAGTGATGGGGCTTCCCTGGTGGTGCAGTGGTTGAGAATCCGCCTGCCAATGCAGAGGACATGGGTTCAAGCCCTGGTCTGGGAAGATCCCACATGCCGTGGAGCAACTAAGCCCGTGCGCCACAACTACTGAGCCTGCTCTCTAGAGCCCGCAAGCCGCAACTACTGAAGCCCATGTGCCTGGAGCCCATGCTCTGCAACAAGAGAGGCCACCGCAGTGAGAGGCCCGTGCACTGCAACAAAGAGTAGTCCCCGCTCTCAGCAACTAGAGAAAACCTGCGTGCAGCAGCAAAGACCCAATGCAGCCAAAAATTAAATAAATGAATAAATAAATAAATTTATTTTTAAAAATGTGGTAAGTGATGAAGTTTTTATTTTCTTGTATTTAAGACATCAAATCATATGTAAAAAACAAAAAAGAAAAGAAGTATTTCCTGGACCTATGTATCTCTATGAGTGACATGTAGATAATACCTGATGATATCTTCTACTATGGTTTTACATAAGACTTTAAAATGCTGTCCAAATGTATAAAATGGCTCTTTATAAAGGCAGAAGAATAATGTATAAAATGTCAGAGGAAACTCATTCTGTTGAAGCTGATAATGGGATCCAGGTGAGTTAGTTCTCAGGAAAAGGATGAAAGAACCTACACTTTGATAAAAGCCAGAAAATTAGAAGGCCTACTCTCTGCTGACAAATGGTATTAGGTCATTTTGTATATAGATATGACTCATTGGGGAGTGAGAAATATAAAACGGGGAGAACTGTGTTTTATTCATCTTCTTACATCTGAAGGACAATGAGGTAAGCAAAAAATATATTGTAATGTAGTCTAGTGACCATTTCTAACTTTTGTCCAAGATTGGATTTCTCAGAACATCTTGAAAGCAAATGGACTATATCTTTTTCAAGCTAGACTTTGAGCTAATTTAATATTATATCACAGCTATCACCCTTTAGAAAACCCAACCAGCTAGGATTTATTTCCTCTTGTGGGGAAGCTTAAGTATGACTGCCAAAGCCACAGACTTTCTTGTTGGCTTTTAAGTGTTTTCCTGAATCAAAACTAGCTTAAATGGAAAAAAAAAACAAAAACGAAGTAGACAATTTCCAAGCACTCACAAGCCTGAGCAAATACGTTTCACACTAATTGAAGGAAGTGAAAGCTTTTTTTATTCCTGTTTTTAACTATAAGAAATATTTTCCCTTTCTGAGTGGTTGATGGGATACCCAATTTCCAGAACTGTGACAAGACTTGTTAAAGTCAGCTGATTCACAGTACTACTGAGTGCAAGTGGAAACTGCTCTGTGGACCACAAAAATTAAGCATTCATGAATCCTTAGTACCAGCTCTAGCAAATTATGTGACACCAGACATTCTTTGCAGTATACACCCTAAAGTATCTACTCCTTACATCACATACCAGTGCCCCATTTCCTATATTTATTAACAAGGAATGAATTATTTAAGTGTTTAATTGCCTTAGAGGATAAGAGGTTCAACCAGGCACCCTAGAAGGCAGTAAAAGAGAAAGTGAGGAGAAAAGCCACTCTTCTAAATAAAGCACATATTATTTCCCATGTGATGAGATGGCATACCAAGAAATTAATTGCTGCCATATTTATCTATACAAAGGACTCAGCCTTAGATTTTCCAAAGTTTTCATTGAGAGTCACCAGTTTTTCTTCACAAAGGAAAACAATGTACTATCAGGAAAGCATGAACTGTTTGGTTCAAATTAGTATTTTCATTTTCTTTGGATAAATACCCAAGAGTGAAATTACTGAACCATATGGTAGTTCTATTTTTAATTTTTTGAGGCACTCCCATACTGTTTTCCATAGTGGCTGCACCAATTTACCTTCCTACCAGAAGTGCATGAGGGTTCCCTTTTCTCCACATCCTCACCAATACTTGTTATTTCTTATCTTTTTGACAATAGTCATTCTGACAGGTGTGAGGTGATATATCATGGTTTCCATTTGCATTCCCCTCAAGACTAGTGAGGTTGAGCATCTTTTCATGTGATCGTTGGCCATCTGTATATCTTCTTTGGAAAAGCCTATTCAGGTCCTCTGCCCATATTTTTATCAGATTGCTTGGGTTTTTTTGATATTGAGTTATATGAGTTCTTTATATATTGTGGATATTAACCTCTTATCAGACAAATCATTTACAAATATCTTCTCCCATTCAGTAAGTTGTCTTTTTGTTTTGCTGATGGTTTCCTTCGCGGTGCAAAAGCTTTTAATTTCACTGGATCCCATTTGTTTATTTTTGCTTTTGTTTTCTTTGCCTTTGGAGAACAGATCCCAAAAAATATTGCTATGATTTATGACAAAGAATGTTCCTCCTGTGTTTTCTTCTAGGAGTTTTATGGCTTTCAGTCTTAAATTTAGGTCTTTAATTCATTTGGAGTTTATTTTTGTCTATGGTGTGAGAAAGTGTTATAATCTCATTGTTTTGCATGTAGCTGTTCAGTTTTCCCAGCACCACTTATTGAAGAGACTATCTTTTCCTCTTGTATATTCTTGCCTCCTTTGTTGTAGATTAATTGACCATAAGTGTGTGGGTTTATTTCTGGGCATTCTATCCTGTTCCATTGATCTATGTGTCTGTTTTTGTGCCACTAACATACTGTTTTGATTACTGTAGCTTTGTAGTATAGTTTGAAGCAAGGGATTACAATACCTTCAGCTTTGTTCTTTTTTCTCAAGATTGCTTTGGCTATTTGGGGTCGTCTGTGCTTCCATACAAATTTTAAGATTATTTGTTTTAGTTCTGTGAAAACCATCATGGGTATTTTCATAGGGATTACATTACGTCTGTAGATTGCTTTAGTTCTATGGACATTTCAACAATATTAATTCTTCCAATCCATAAATGTGGGATATCTTTCCATTTATTTGTACAGTCTTCAATTTCCTTCATCAATGTCATAATTTTCAGAGTACAGGTCTTTCACCCCCTCAATTAAATTTATTTCTAGGTATTTTATTCTTTTTAATTTGATTGTAAAAGGGATTATTTTCTTGATTTAAGAAAATTTTCTTGATTTAGTACTCTGAAAATACTAATTCAAAAAGATATATGCACTCCCATGTTCACAGCAAAATTATTTACAGTAGCCAAGATATGGAAACACCTAAGTATCCACCAACAGTCAATGGATAAAGAAGATGTGGTATACACACACAATATAATATTGATCAACCATAAAAAAAGAATGAAATTTTGCCATTTGCAACAACATGGGTGGAGCTGAAGGGTATTATGCTTAGTGAAATAAGTCAGGCAGAGAAAGACAAATACTGTATGCTTTCACTTATATGTGGAATCTAAAAAATAAAACAAATGAACAAATACAACAAAACAAAAACAGACTAACAGACACAGAGAACAAACTAGTGGTCACCAGAGAGGAAAGGGCTGGGGAGAAGAGCAAAATAGGTGAATGGGATTAAGAAGTATAAAATAAATAATTTACCAAGATGTAATGTACAGCACAGGGAATATAGTCAATATTTTATAATAACTTTGTATGAAGTATATTCTATAAGAAATCAAATAACTATTGAACAGCTGAAACTAATAAAATATTGTAAGTCAACTATATTTCAACAGAAAAAGACAAGAAAAGCAGAGACTTGAAATATTTGGGGAGGGGGAAAGGGATGTGTACTGTCAGTCAAGAAGTATTTATTGAGCATAAATTTCACACTCAATAATGGCACAAGAAGTTTGTAATCAAATTGGGGAAACAACTCACAAGAGCACCATTTCCAGACATGTCTCTGAGCTTTGACATGACTGACTACTTT
Organism: Balaenoptera ricei; assembly: GCF_028023285.1. Lineage (NCBI taxonomy): Eukaryota > Metazoa > Chordata > Mammalia > Artiodactyla > Balaenopteridae > Balaenoptera > Balaenoptera ricei. Next base: position 135,096,134 of record NC_082639.1, read on the forward strand.
CTCCTTCTTTAAACACTCTTACACTGGCTTCTCTGTCCTACTTTCCATCTCTCTGTTTCATCCTCTTTAGTATTTATGGTGTGCTCCTCTTTCCTAGCCCAACCCTAAAATATTGGTATTCATTGACATTTGGTCTATGGTCCTTTTCTCTTCTCTCGTGGCCACTCTAAGTAGGTTATCTTATCTCCAAAGGCATCAATTACTACCTACTTGATGATGAATCCCAACTCTGTGTCTCAAGACAGATATCACTGGAGCTCCAAATACACATATCCAACTTCCTGCTGGTCATCCGCATTTGGAAATCTTATTAATCAGTATGTCCAAAATTGAATTCATTAGATGTCCATTCAACTATTTCCTTCCTTTTGGATTCCTTATCCTAGTGAATTCATCACTCCACACCCAATCCATTCAGTAGTCAATTCTTTATGCCTCTTTCTTCCTCACTGCCTCCCCACCTCTCCATTCACATCTTGAATAACTCTTGAATCCATCCCACTTTTCTTTGGCCCCGTAGTCATTACTCAAATTACTACAGCAGTAACCTCCAGTCTTTCTTTCTGGCAATTTATTCTCCACACTGCAGCCACCAAGATCTCCCATAAAGATAAAAGAAAGGGAGAAAGGGGAAGGAAGAAAAGGAGAGAAAAGAGGGAGGGAGGAAGAGAAGGAGGGAGGAAGGGAGAGAGAGAGAGGGAGGGAAGAAACTTCAATTACGATAGTCCTACCATAAAACTTTTTATGTATCTTCACTGCCTTCAGATAAATTCTGATTTTAGTCTGACTGCCAGGACTTTGCTCACTTTTCCTCATCTCTTGCCACTTACTTTAACAATCTTTAATTTCTAATAACACAAAACTAACTTTGGATTTTTATTTAACGGGTATTCTTTCACCCCTGGGCTTTGGATTAGGCCGTTTGGCTTGGAACACTTTTACCATTCTTTCCATCCCCTTCACCTGGCTCATTCATACTTATCCTCAAGATGTCAGTATAGAGTTATCACCTCTGCTGGTCATCTCCTCCAAGACCCCTATAATCTAGGTTAGATGCCCATCCTATGTGCTCCAACTGCACTTTGTATTCTTCCTCTGGGACTATGTGGAAAGAAACACCACCTATATAAAACAAGAATTGACTGCAGCAACCTTAATACACTAGGGCAGCGGTACAATTCATAATAGGTGAGGTAGCTTTTGTCAAAGAAAATGTTTTGAAATCTCTTGGCTGTGAAGCATGCTCTCTGTCCACCCATCTACCACCCCTAATTGTTAGGTCTCTTTGAGGAGAGAGCTAACACAGAGAGCCAAATTGCACTTCATAGGAAACCCAACAGGATTTTAGGGTTTAGAGACTGCCACTCTACACAAAATATTTTGAAAAAGCAAGAGACTAGAGCATCTGGCTGCAAACTGGAGCTAAGCATTCCCTGGGCCTGCAAAAATCAACTGATGGACTTTTGAGACCACATCTAACATTCAGTTAAGTTGATACCTGCACTGAACTGTTATACAGACTCCTTTCATTAATTTCCAAACTTTTAGTAAAACTCTGCTGCAAATTCTTTTTAATATTTATTTTATTTATTTAGTTAAGTTTTTTGGGGGGGGCTGTGTTGGGTCTTCGTTGCAGCATGCGGGCTTCTCTCTAGTTGTGGCATGTGGGCTTCTCTCTAGTTGTGGCATGCAGGTTTTTTCTCTCTCTAGTTGTGGCGCATGGCCCCAGGGTGCATGGGCTCTGTAGTTGTGGCATGCAGGCTCCAGAGCATGTGGGCTCCATAGTTTGCAGGCTTTCTTGTTGAGGCGCGAGCTCAGTAGTTGTGGCGTGCAGGCTTACTTGCCCCATGGCATGTGGGATCTTAGTTCCCCGACTGGGGATCAAACCCACGTCCCCTGCATTGTAAGGTGGGTTCTTTACCACTGGACCACCAGGGAAGTTCCAGTGCTGCAAATATTTTATAAATAGTCCTGGGGAGTGGGGAATTGCAAGGAGCAAAAGGAAATATATAATATTTCATGCCAAAATTGATATGGGCAGGCAGAAAAAATAGCCATGTCCAGAATTAGGTTTAGAGTAGGGAGGTTTGCTGCAGTACTGAATGATCAAGAGAATATAGATTTAGTCACTTCCCCTCACCCACCAAAGACATTTTAACCATGAGAACTACACCAGATTTCCTACTGTTTCTGTGATGGAGATTGAAACAGTCCATTCAATAATGAAATAAAAGGTGACTGGAGAAAGCTGGAGAACTTAGAACATGTGAATTTCATTAGTCCTTATCTCATATACTACTATTGTCTGTTTATAAGTAAGTTCAGGGAGTGATTTAGTCCATCATGATGTGGGCTCCAGAGTCATACTGCTGGTATTCAAATCCTGGCTCTGCCACTTACTGGTTGTATGGGCCTGGCAAGTTATTTAACCTCTCCACACCTTAACTTTATCATTATCTAAGCGGGGATAATAATAGCACCCATCTCTCTCATAGGGTTATTGTAAGGGCTATATTTATTATATACAGCATATGATTTGCCAGGCAAATTCAGGGTTGACATCAGTCTTGTGTCATATCCTTAATGTCTTGTACAGTGTTGGGCACATAATACATACTCTGTAAATATGGGTAGAGCTCATTAATATATTAATATATTAATTTATCATTCCCTCTGCCTGATATATTCTCCCACTTCTCTCCATGTGAGAAAATCCTTCCCCATCTTTTGTTTTGTTTTGGGTCTCAGGTATAACATCACTAGTCCATGGAAAGCTATCTTACTCTTTTTTTTCATCTCCAATCCACATTCTCATTCCCTTGATCCCCACAAGGACTCACTGTAATATATCCAAAATATGTCTATGTGTATTTTTAAAAGTTATAATATATAATTTTTCTACTTAAATAGTTACATTATATGTACATTAGAAATGTGATGAATATTTTACATTAATATACATATATATTGGAAAAAATACAGTGTTGCTTTGGGTATGTATGTGTTTTAAATTTACTTACATAAATCTCAGAATGAATTTTCTTCTACACTCAGGGGAAAGCACGCAAAACACCTCCCAAGACGGATAAATTTGTAAGGCTATGGCAGAATGTCAAACTCCCAATTGGGAAGCCAAGATGAGGTTTTCGGCAAAGGTGTTCAAAGGACATGAATGGAGAGAAATGGAGGCTGGAAAGAAAGAGTAAGACATGAAGGGACATCTAACCAAGGGGCCTAAAGCTTTAAAAAATATGTGTGGATATATGCTTAGACATAAAATGCTCTACTGGAGGCATTAAACATTGCTCTCAGGTTCTCTGATATTCAATGCTTGCAAAAGGGAATCAAATAATACAAAGTGCAAGGGTTGCTGAGAAAACATATGTCATGCCTCTAGGCCCTGCACTGAGAGCCAGCAAGACTCAGGCCAGGGCCTGCCCAGATCTGCTGTGAGTAGCACATTCCCTCATTATTTTTGCTTAGGGTTTTACAGGCTCAGAATCCAGAATTACTTAAATTGCACAGAATCTACCTGGAGTAGAGCCAGACCAGACAAATTGCTTCTTCCTTTGGAACAAAGACTTGGAGGCCCCACTCAAGTACTTCCTGTTTTTATTTCTCAGGAAGAGCTTTGCCTATCTGAAGGACCACTTATTCTTGAAGTAGAGTGTTGCCAACCAAAATACCTCTTTGGAATGTTTACAGTAGCTCATAAAGATGTTGCATGGGTGTTCTTTCATGGGCTGATGTTCATTTATAGCCCAAGAGCTGGACCACAAATACAAACAAGTATAGAACATTGCCCTACCTATTTCCTACCTTCCTTTCCTACAAGGACACCAAACTTTCTGCTGAAGATTTCCAACCAGAGTCAATTTTGAGGTTTCAAGCCAATGGTATAGCTTCCAGTCAAGCAAACAGTGGCAGACTCTAAGCCCTCAAGGCCAATCCATAGGCCCATTGTCCAGGGCTGCATTATCATCACATCCAATCTTATTAATTCCTCTTAAGAAAATTATCAGACACTAATTTGGGATTCATAAAGAATTTCCTTCAGATTCATTACTCAGCATTTGAGGATACAATCCAATTAATGATGTTACAGGGCTCTCGTCTTTTGGAAAAATAAACAATTCCCCAAGAAATGCATAGAGGGAAATCCCGGAAAATGGACAGAAGTTTATGCATTAAAATGGAAATGTACAGAATACACTTTATTCTCAAGTGCACATGGAACATTCTCCAGAATAGATCACATCTTGGGTCAAAAATTAAGCCTAAGTAAATTTAAGAAAACTGAAATTGTATCAAGCATCTTTTCCTACCACAATGCAATGAGACTAAATAGCAGTTACAGGAAAAAACTGTAAAAAACATGAACACATGGAGGCTAAACAACACGCTACTAAATAACCAAGAGATCACTGAAGAAATCAAAGAGGAAATCAAAAAATACCTTAAAAAGAATGACAATGAAAACACGACGACCCAAAACCTATGGGATTAGCAAAAGCAATTCTAAGAGGGAAATTTATAGCAATACAATCCTACCTCAAGAAACTAGAGAAATCTCAAATAAACAACCTAACCTTACACCTAAAGCAATTAGAGAAAGAAGAACAACAACAACAAAAAAAACAAAGTTAACAGAAGGAAAGAAATCATAAAGATCAGATCAGAAATAAATGAAACAGAAATGAAGGAAACAAGAGCAAAGATCAATAAAACTAAAAGCTGGTTCTTTGAGAAGATAAACAAAATTGATAAACCATTAGCCAGACTCATCGACAAAAAAGGGAGAAGACTCAAATCAACAGAATTAGAAATGAAAAGGAGAAGTAACAACTGACATTGCAGAAATACAAAGGATCATGAGAGATTACTACAAGCAACTATATGCCAATGAAATGGACAAACATGAAGAAATGGACAAATTCTTAGAAAAGCACAACCTTCCAAGACTGAACCAGGAAGAAACAGAAATTATAAACAGACCAATCACAAGCACTGAAATCAAAATTGTGATTAAAAATCTTCCAACAAACAAAAGCCAAGGACCAGATGGCTTCACAGGTGAATTCTATCAAATATTTAGAGAAGAGCTAACACCTATCCTTCTCAAACTCTTCCAAAATATAGCAGAGGGAGGAACACTTCCAAACTCATTCTACGAGGCCACCATCACCCTGATACGAAAACCAGACAAAGATGTCACAGAAAAAGAAAACTACAGGCTAATATCACTGATGAACATAGATGCAAAAATCCTCAACAAAATACTAGCAAACAGAATCCAACAGCACATTAAAAGGATCATACACCATGATCAAGTGGGGTTTATCCCAGGAATGCAAAGATTCTTCAATATACACAAATCAATCAATGTGATAAACCATATTAACAAATTGAAGGATAAAAACCATATGATAATCTCAATAGATGCAGGAAAAGCTTTCAACAAAATTCAACACCCATTTATGATAAAACTCTCCAGAAAGTAGGCATAGAGGGAACTTACCTCAACATAATAAAGGCCATATACAACAAACCCACAACCAACATCATTCTCAATGGTGAAAAACTGAAACTATTTCCACTAAGATCAGGAACAAGACAAGGTTGTCCACTCTCACCACTAGTATTCAACATAGTTTTGGAAGTTTTAGCCACGGCAATTAGAGAAGAAAAAGAAATAAAAGGAATCCAAATCAGAAAAGAAGAAGTAAAACCGTCACTGTTTGCAGATGACATGATACTATACATAAAAAATCCTACAGATGACACCAGAAAACTACTAGAGCTAATCAATGAATTTGGCAAAGTAGCAGGATACAAAATTAATGCATAGAAATCTCTTGCATTCCTATACACTAATGATGAAAAATCTGAAAGAGAAACTAAGGAAACACTCCCATTTAACATTGCAACAAAAAGAATAAAATACCTAGGAATAAACCTACCTAAGGAGGCAAAAGACCCATATGCAGAAAACTATAAGACACTGATGAAACAAATCAAAGATGACACAAACAGATGGAGAGATATATCATGTTCTTGGATTGGAAGAATCAACATTGTGAAAATGACTATACTACCCAAAGCAATCTACAGATTCAATGCAATCCCTATCAAATTACCAATGGCATTTCCCCCAGAACTAGAACACAAAATTTTACAATTTGTATGGAAACACAAAAGACCCTGAATAGCCAAAGCAATCTTGAGAAAGAAAAATGGAGCTCGAGGAATCAGGCTCCCTGACTTCAGACTATACTACAAAACTACAGTAATCAAGATAGTATGGTAATGGCACAAAAACAGAAATATAGATCAATGGAACAGGATAGAAAGCCCAGAGATAAACCCATGCACATATGGTCACCTTATCTTTGATAAAGGAGGCAAGAATATACTATGGAGAAAAGACAGCCTCTTCAATAAGTGGTGCTGGGAAAACTGGACAGGTACATGTAAAAGTATGAAATTAGAACTCTTCATAACACCATACACAAAAATAAACTCAAAATGAATTAAAGACCTAAATGTAAGCCCAGACTCTATAAAACTCTTAGAGGAAAACATAAGGCAAAACACTCTATGACATAAATCACAGCAGGATCCTTTTTGATCCACCTCCTAAAATAATGGAAATAAAAACAAAAATAAACAAATGGGACCTAATGAAACTTAAAAGCTTTTGCACAGCAAAGGAAACCTTAAAAAAAATGAAAAGACCACCCTCAGAATGGGAGAAAATATTTGCAAATGAATCAACTGACAAGGGATTAATCTCCAAAATATACAAACAGCTCATGCAACTCAGTATCAAAGAAACAAACAACCCAATCAAAAAATGGGTGGAATACTTCCTTATAAATGTTGGATATTGTTATAACCCATATGTACTTTAATCAGAGGAATAATAGGACTTTGGTATAGAGGGAAGAAAGTCAGAAATGGGGAGGGAGAGCATATGGGAATTCATTTGATTACAGGGTGGGCACTAAGGAGAGTACTGAGCAAACCAAATCATAGTTGAAGAGGATATGGCAGACTCACTTGATTTGTTCTGCCAATAATATCTAAGTATAAGCTAGTGGACTGAAGCAGAGCAGCAGGGATTTCAGATGGTGGTATTCTTATAGTCAGGCCAGTGGTAGCATCAGGATTTGAATGCAGCATTTTCCAGTTTAAAGCAAAATCCAGCTAACAGCATTAAGGGTCAGGGTCCAATACCTACGAAGTCATATGTACCAGTTATCAGAACTTATTTAATGGACAAAAACTACTTTTTTTCATTTTCATTTTGATAAATTAATCAGTTTAAAATTAAACGTTACTCTATTAAATCTAGCTTCTCATTAAAACTTTTATAAACTTTAGCTAGTTACTGAGGTATTATTCCAGTTATCAACTTATGAGCTCTTTGTATAATATAGTCAGCCTTTTTATATTTGCTGAAAATATTCTCCCAGTCTTTTATTTAAATATATAAGTATATTATTTGCAACATGGAGAATTTGTATGTATACATTAAGTTAATGTTTCTTCTTTAATATACTGATCCCTTCAAGAAGTATTGCTTACAATGTACATCCACTTGTTGGTATGATAGAGTATCTTGCAGTAGACCAACATTCCTGTTGAGAACAGTGGAAGGAGATTTTTAAAATGCATATGACTTCTGTGTATTTTCTGCTCAATTTTCCTGTAAACCTATAACTTCACTAAAAAAGTCTGTTAATTTTTAAAAATGTGTTTAAAAAAAAATGGGTGGAAAACCTAAATAGACATTTCTCCAAAGACATACAGATGGCCAACAAACACATGAAAAGATGCTCAACATCACTAATCATTAGAGAAATGCAAATCAAATCCACAGTGAGGTATCACCTCACACCAGTTAGAATGGGCATCATCAAAAAATCTACAAACAATAAATGCTGGAGAGGGTGTGGAGAAAAGGGAACCCTCCTGCACTGTTGGTGGGAACGTAAATTGTTATAGCCACTATGGAGAACAGTATGGAGATTCCTTTAAAAAACCAAAAATAGAACTACCATATGACCCAGCAATCCCCCTACTGGGCATATACCCTGAGAAAACCATAATCCACAAAGATACATGTACCACAATATTCATTGCAGCACTGTTTACAATAGTCAGGACATGGAAACAACCTAAATGTCCATCAAGAGATGAATGGATAAAGAAGATGTGGCACATATATACAATGGAATATTACTCAGCCATAAAAAGGAACGAAATTGAGTTATTTGTAGTGAGGTGGATGGACCTAGAGTCTGTCATACAGAGTGAAGTACGTCAGAAAGAAAAAAACAAATACCATATGTTAACGCATATATATGGAATCTAGAAAAATGGTACTGATGAACCTAGTGGTAGGGCAGGAATAAAGATGCAGACGTTGAGAATGGACTTGAGGACACGGGGGTGGGGAAGGGAAGCTGGGATGTAGTGAGAGAGTAGCACTGACATATATACACTACCAAATGTAAAATAGGTAGCTAGTGGGAAGCTGCTGCATAGCACAGGGAATCAGCTCGGTGCTTTGTGACGACCTAGAGGGGTGGGATAGGGAGGGTGGGAGGGAGGTTCATGAGGGAGGAGATATGGGGGTATATGTATATGTATAGCTGATTCACTTTGTTATACAGCAGAAACTAACACAACATTGTAAAGCAATTATACTCCATAAAGATGTATTTAAAAAAATGGAAATGTAGGGTCTTAAATATTTCAAATATGCTAATGTAACTGAGAATCTCTGAAAAGAAATGTGACTAACAGATGGAACAGGCAAGAATATGACTCCAGGGCAGTGCTGTGCCTAAATAGGAGGGCATTTCAGAATTGGGTTTCCTACACTGTGGGGAAGCATGGAAAGAAGAATGTGTTAATTGAGAGTGGAAGGGCTGAGGGGAGAGGCTGCTTGTTGACCCAGCAGGAGAGTCAGGGAAGGAAAGAAAACAAGATTCCTCATGATAGAGCCAAACTAGCTGTGTTGTGTGACTGTGATTGTGACCTATCTTTGATTATAACTTGGAATCATTTTGTGCAATATTTTGCACAGACTGTGTTTCTTGGAATATGATGAAGGAAAAGTCTATTGTGGAAAAAGAATGGAGACTGGTCAAGACTTAAGAAACACACCTTCCCCCACTTTTTATTAACTCTTCAGGTGGTAGCTGTGGAACACTGACCAAAAGCTGAGACCAGAAAAGAGGCCACTGGAAAGAAATTTTAGTCCCTCTACAAGCAGGAGAGTATGTGGGTGTACCGCAGTCTGGGAGAAGAAACAAAAATTCTGTGGAACTAGAAGACAGGCCAAGGAAGGGCAACCCTATTTGCTCCCATCTTTCCTTTCCAGGGCATAAATTTTTCTCTGAAGGGTGTGAGAAAGAGGCAAGAGCTGAAGTTTTTCTATTAACAATTCAGACCCAGAATTTCACGTCTAGTTTGATGTTTTTTGGTGAAGGAGCAACCTCTGCACCATTCGGTTGACCACAACACATATTTATTGTCACCCTTTTATGTGCTAGGTACTGGAGATACAACAAAATATTAGGGGTCCCATCTTTTTGAAGTCTACTGTCTATCGGGGACTCTCTGCTTAAAGAAAGTCGGTGATTAAAACTTCTTGGTTTTGTTTTTCTTGGAGTGCTCCACAATGTAATAGGTCCCTAGTAATAGGGAAATTTTTTTCAAAGAAACCCTGATCTAGCTGCTGGGGTCACTGCATTCTAACCGCTGTGGAATTAGGTAACTACTCAGATAATTTGTCAGTTGAGAATGCTTTTCTTTGGGCAGAGGAATTGCTACAGGTCAGTGCAATGTTGTTAGCTGATAGTTCCAAGACCTGGGGTTCAGGAGCAAGTTCAAAACCATTCAAATGGAGTTATGGCCTGAATTTGTGAAAATGGTTTTTTCTCCACCCTGTGACCTTCTAATTACTTTTTATCATCATTATTATTGGTTTTTGTTTTTTTTTTTGTCATGACAGTAAAGGTGTTGCTTCTCCCTACAGGTGTACCTTTATCTTATTAAATGACAAACTGTTTGAGAGAAACTTAAACTCACATAGAGGCTAAAAAAGGAATTTGAAGGGTTACCACAAAAGAGGCTTTTGGGGTTGAAAGTGAGTCTGTTGAAAGTTTGCTTTCCCTGCTGCTTCCTTTCTTGGAGTGTCAGGAGCTCTAATCTCAAGCAAAGGAGCAACTATCACTTCATTTTTAAGATAGCTGTGTTCTCTATAGAACTCTAGGGGTCCCCTCCTTTGTCCATGGTGAGCCCACCAATATTTTCCCAGACTCATCTCAAAGCACAACCTGTGAAGCTTTCCCAAACACCTCCCAAAAGAACCAGTTATTCTAATGTACCAGTTGTTCACACCATTACTATACCATTTGTCATGCTGAACTGGAATTGTTTATGCACATTATCTCTCTTATTAAAGTGTGAGCACCTCCAGAGAAAGAGACTTGTCTGATTTCCTTTCGAGAAACTTCCCTCTTCTCTCTCATAGAACATAACAGAAGTTTGGTAAATTTTGTAGAATAAAGGAACAAGTGATAATGTTTTACTTAGATATAGTACTTTACAGTTTTACTTACAATAATAATATTTGGATGGCACTTTAAGAGCTTACAGAATGAGCTACATATTCTATTAGATTTAGATACATATTCTATTTGATTCTCAAAATACTATAAGGTAAAGCAGATATTATTAGCACCTAACTTTTACAGCTGCCAACATTCAGAGTAAGAGACTTCTCCACTTCACCCAAAACTAGTAAGAGAAGGAATGGGGACATAAACCCAGATTCTGATTTCAAATTTCAAATATAGGACTGATTTCAAATATAGGACTCATGCCATCACATTTGGCACTCTGAGATAAGAGGGAATATTTGAATAAGGGAAATTTACTCTGAGATTCATTCCAGAATAGAAATGACTGATTTCAATCTGGACCCACAGAAGGTGGTCTTAACACCTCCTGGGAAGATAAGGCAGCTCCTTTTTGTTTTGTTAAAGCATTTTAGAATTTTGAAGTTAAAGATTTTTGAGCAGCTATATCTGAGGCAACAAAGGAAAGGCCTGTGAAGAAGAAAAAGGAGATAGAGAAATAATTTCCAGAATACCCTTAGAAGGCTTTGGATGAAGGAGGTATTTGATAGTGATTAAAGGCAATGAGACAATTAGGCAAGGAAAAAGAAATAAAAGGCACACAAATTGGAAAGGAAGAAGTTAAATTATCTCTGTTTAAAGATGAGACTATCTTACATATAGAAAATTCTAAAGACACACACACACACACACACACAACTGTTAGAGCTAATAAATAAATTCAGGAAAGCTCCAGGATACAAATTTGACACACAAAAATCAGTTATAATTTTATACACTAACAATGAATAACCCAAAAAGGCAATTAACAGTTCCATTTACAATAGCATCAAAATTTTTTTAAAAATCTACAAATGAATTTAACTAAGGAGGCAAAAGATTTGTACATTAAATACTATAAAACATTACTGAAAGAAGTTAAAGAATACACAAATAAATGGAAAGACATCCCATGTTTATGAATTAGAAGACTTAATTTTGTTAAGATGACAATACTACCCAAAATGACCTACAGATTCAATGCAATCCCTATCAAAATCCCAACGGTGTTTTTTCAGGAAGAGAAAAACCCATCTTAAAATTCATATGGAAACTCAAGGGACTCAGAATAACCAAAACAATTTTGAAAATAAAGAACAAAGTTGAAGAACACATATTCCCTGATTTCAAAACTTACTGCAAAAGAATAATCATCAAAATTGTATGGTACTAGCATAAGGACTGAAATGTAGACAGATGGAACAAAATAGAGAGTCCAAAAATAAACCTTTGCACAGTCTTTTGATTTTTAACAAGGTTGCCAAGACCATTCAATGGGAAAAGGAAAGCATTTTCAATGAATGGTGCTAGGAAAGTTAGATATCCACATGTAAAACAAGGAAGTTGGATTCTTACCTTATAACATGTACAAAAATTAACTCAAATGAATCAAACACCTAAACATAAGAAATAAAACGCTTAAAAAAAACATAGGGGAAAATCTTCTTGACACTGAATTTAGCAAGGATTTCTTGGATATGACACCAAAGCCCAGACAAGAAAAAAAAAAAGATAAACTGGTCTTCATCAAAATTATAAACTGTTCTGTTTCAAAGGATGCTGTCAACAAAGTGAAAAGGTAACCCATGGCATAGGAGAAAATATTTGCAGAGTATATATCTGATAAAGGATCAATATTCAGAATATATAAAGAATTCCTATGGTCTAACAGCAAAAAATAAACAACCTAATCCAAAAATGGGCAAAGGACTTAAATGGACATTTCTCCAAAGAGGATATACAAATGGCCAATAAGCACATGAAAAGACATTCAACATCACTAGCCATTAGGGAAATGTAAATCAAAACAATGAGGTACCACTACACACCCATTAGGATACCTATTATCCAACAAAGGGGGAGGAGAATAAAAAGTATTGGCAAGTGTTTGGATGCATCCCACAGCCCTACAAGCCCTGTACTTGCCCATCCTTGTGACGGAAGAAAGAGCTCAGAGTTAGCAACAGAGACATTAATGGTTTAATGGATAGATGGAGCTTACATGTCTGAAGCAAGGTCCTGGAGCAACACCCCACTGTGTGTGGCAGGTGGCAGGGACAGGACATGGCAGCAGTCTTTGCTCTCAGGGGCAGGGGGAGGTTACCGGTTATAGGGTGAATTGACATCAGATTGGCTCATTGGTTACCAGGGAAACCAGCAGAGGGGCATGCCCCTCACAACCTCTTTGATAAGCTATCCTGGTAGCTAAAGTTAAACCAATCATTAGCTGGGGTCTGGGGCAAGTATGTAGGAAGGTTAGTCAGGTGAGTTGCATGTAAATGAAGTAGGCACTGGTTGAGCAGGGGATGTACAGAGAGCAAGAGAACAGCCATCTTGGATGGCCTGATCATACAGCAAGGATGTGGAGGAGTTGGAACCCTTGTGCCTTGAGAATGTAAAATGGTGCAGCTGCTGTGGAAAACAGTTTGGCAGTTCCTCAAAAAGTTAACCATAGAATTACCAGATTATCCAACAATTCTACTTCTAGATATTACCCCAAAGAATTGAAAGCAGGTATTCAAACAGATACATGTACACCAATTTTCATGGCAGCATTACTCACAATGGCCAGAAAATGGAAACAACTCAAATGTCCATCAGCAGATGCATGGATAGGTATATACACATAATGGAATATTATTCAGCCTTAAAAAGGGATGAAATTCCAATATGTGCTAAAATATGGATGAACCTTGAAAATATTATGCTAATTGAAATAAAGACACAAAAGGCTACACACTTATTGTTTGATTCCACTTATGTGAAACTGAACTTTATTAGAGAAAAGAATGTAAGTGTAAAGAAGATTTTTTAATAGGAATTAGTAGTAAAGTTATAACTTTTAATATTGCCTTTGAGGACAATTTTTTTGTCTCCAAAATTTGCTCTAGCCTTAGTTTTATCCAGTTGAACTTACTGTTGTACTTGAATTTCTAGTAGTTTACTGTCACTTGAATACATTTCTTAAGAGGGGATTTGTAATTCCTTTATAATTTCCCAGTAGTTAAAAGAGGAAATTTACAATTCCTTACACTCAGATTTCTCAGATGATATCTTAATTTCATACACATGTCCCTCCTCCTCTATAGTACCCTAATTAATTCCATTTGGTTTTCTCAACTTGTTCATAATTGAAAAGATCTGGAAACTGGGTCACCTAAAATATGTTTACAAATATTTTAATTGCTCATCTCTTTTGTTTTCTTTCCCATCCTCACTTTTAATCAGGCCATCCTGTCATACTCCTTAAGGATAAAGGTTTAATTCCCATTACCTTTTGATAACACCAAGGACTAAAACCACAGTTTGTGTACAATTCAGGATGTTTGCATATGCTGCTTTTCCCCCTTGACTGTCTTATGGCATTTCTATTAGAAGGTTGGTATATATAAATGTAGACCTCTATTTAACAAAATGTATTCCACAGAATGTTAATGGATATTTCTTGAAAAAATTATTCTGTGATCAAATGAATTGAGAAATACTTAATTAAAAATACTAAATTAAAATCGACTTTTTCTGTACAACATTAAAATGCAAACCCCATCAGATGAAGAATTGTGTCTTTGTTCTCTGTTGTGTCCCCAGTGCCTAGAACAGTGCCTGACACTTAGGAGGCATTGAATGAATATTTGTTGAGTGAGTGTGAATAACTTTTCAGAGCCTTTAATTGCCTCATGCCCATTCAATTTCCAAGAAAAGAATGTTGTACATAGATGCCCAAACATTTTTGGCTGTTGATCTCTTTTTTTCCCCAAAACACTTAGCAAAGCTGGTGTTCCACTGCACACATTTAGAAAAATACTATTGAAAGGCCTTCTAAATCAATTATTTGTGCCTCTTTGTTATAATTCTTATAAAATATTTTTATGGAGAAGAAATTAAAAATTTCTTAACCATTAATAATATTTGTCTTTCTGGCCAAATAAAATGACAAGTGTAAAAGTACTTTGACACATGAAATGTCACCTGTAGGCCATAAGATTTAGTTTAAGTTTAAAATTAGTGCTTGGAAATATAAAAATCTGGATAAATCTAGGCTTCTAAATAGATATCAGCAAGGGAACTCACCTAGTCTATTAGTGACTTTCCCGAAACACCTGGTTAACAGAGCCATGCTCTCTGAGATGATGAGCTTGAGATTTCATGCCTCCCCCCCAAAAACCTGTCACATTTTTTGTGGCACCCCATCTCTCTCTTTTTTAAAAAAATAACTTTATTGATATATAAGTCACACACCATAAAATTCACTCATTTAAAGTATGCAGTGCTGCGGTTTTTAGTATAGTCACAGAATTTTGCAACCACCTCCAAAATCTCGTTTTACAACATTTTCATCTTACCGCACCAGAGTAGCCACTCCAGAACACCTGCCTTGTACATCCTATTTTCTGAAACTCTGAACTAGGCCAAACCACCAATGTGCCAATAAATCAGCAAGAACAAGAATATCCTTGAAAGGACTGATAAAAGAGAACTTTTACCTCATGCCCACTTCACCTGACCAATTAATAAAGTACAAATCTAGCTTTACCTCATCTTTTACCAATGAAGACTTCACTTGATCAATTACCTCATCTTGCACCAATTAACCCTTTTTAAAAACAACTTATCTTCCTCTCTTTTCCCCTTAAAAACCCTGAGCCCCTCTCCTGTAATCAGGATACTATTTGGATTTCTACCTAAATCTATGTACCCCAAACTGCAGTTCTTTGATCCCAAATCAACACTTAACCTCTTGAACTGGATTCTTGTTTTTTATAGGTTGACATCACATAAATGGTATCATACAATATCTGGTCTTTTGTGATTACCTCTTTCACTTAGTGCTTATTCAAGGTTCATCTATTTTATAACATGTATCAATACTTCATTTCTTTTTCTGGCTGAATATATTACACTGTATGGATATACCACCTTTGTTTATCTATTCATCAGTTGATGAACATTTGAGTTGTTTCCACTTTTTGGCTATTATGAGCATTCACAAATGCATTTTTGTGAGGACATATGTCTTCATTTCTCTTGAAATTTCTCTTGAAATTTCATTTCTCTTGAAATCTCTTGAAATTTCATTTCTCTTGAAATTCTCATTTCATACCTAAGAATAAAATAGCTGGCTTGTATTGTAACTCTGATTAATAATGTGAGGAACTACCAAACTGTTTTCCAAAGTGGGTGCAACATTTCACATTCCTGTAAGCAATATATGAGGGTTCTAATTTCTCCATATCCTTGTTAATACTTGTTATTGTTTGTTTTTCTTTTTTATTTCACCATCCTAGTGGGTGTGAAGTGATTACAGCTTTGATTGACATTTACCTAATGACTAATAATGTCAAGCATCTTTTCATATTCTTGTTGGCTATTAGTATAGTTTTATTGAAGAAATGTCTATCCAAATTCTGTGCTCTTTTTTAATTGGCTTGTCTTTTTATTATTGAGTTGTAAGGTTTATTAAAAATATATTCTGGTTACAAATCCTTTAGCAGAGATATAATTTACAAATATTTTCTTTCAGTCTGTGGGTTGTCTTCATTCTCTTGATAGTGTCCTTTGAAGTAAATGTTTTAATTCTAATGAAATCCCATTTATCCTCTTTGTTCTTTTGTCACTTGTACTTTTGGTGTCATATCTAAGAAATTGTTGTCTAACCCAAGGTCACAGAATTACTCCTAAGTTTTCTTCTGTAAGCTTTATAGTTTCAGCTCATATTTAAGTCTATGATCCATTCGGAGTTCATTTTTGTATACAATGTGAGGTAGGGGTCAAACTTAATACTTTTCCATGTGAATACTCAGATGTCCCAGTACCATTTATTGAAAAGATTATATTTTCCCATTGAATTATTTTGGCACCCTTATTAAAAATCAACTGACCATAAATATAAGAGTTAATATCTGGACTCTCACTTATATTCTATTGACCTATATTTCTATTCTTATTCCAGTACTACACTATCTTGATTACTGTAACTTTGTAGTAACTTTTGAAACAGGGAAGTATGAGTTTTCCAATTTTTTCCTTTTCTTCCAAGGTTCTTTTGGCAATATATCCCTTTTATTTCCATAAAATGTTAGTATCAGCTTGCCAATTTCTGCGAAGGGGAATCTGGAATTTTTACAGGGATTGTAATGAATCTGTGGATCAATACAGAGTACTGCCATTATAACACTATTAACTCTGCCAATGCATGAACATAGGATGTCCTTCCATTTACTTAAATCGTTTTTTTGACAGTGTTTTGTAGTGTTCTGTGTACAAGTCTTGTACTTCCTTTGTTAAATTTATTCCTGGTCTTTTAAATTTATTTTATTTATTTATTTTTGCCTGCAACGGGTCTTCGTTGCTGCATGTGGGCTTTCTCTAGTTGCGGCGAGTGGGGGCTACTCTTCTTTGCGGTGAGCAGGCTTCTCATTGCAGTGGCTTCTCTTGTTGCGGAGCACGGGCTCTAGGTGCACAGGCTTCAGCAGTTGTGGCACACAGGCTCAGTAGTTGTGGCTCACAGGCTCTAGAGCTCAGGCTCAGTAGTGGTGGCACACAGGCTTAGTTGCTCTGTGGCATGTGGGATCTTCCCAGACCATGGCTCAAACCCGTGTCCCCTGCATTGGCAGGCAGATTCTTAACCACTGCACCACCAGGGAAGTCCCTGTAGTTGCCTTTAACTCATATAAAAGAATAAAACAGTTAGAAACAAAAATACGTTTATATTGTCTTTTATATTTAGCTATGTATTTACCTTTTCCAATGCTCTTTACTTCTTTGTATGGGTTTGAGTCACCATCTAGTGTCCTTTTATTTCAGCCTGAAGGGCTTCCTTTAGTATTTCTTATTAAATAACTCTGCTAGTGACAAATTGTCTCAGAGTTTGTTTACCTGGGAATATCTTAATTTCTCCTTCATTTTTGGATAGTTTTGCTGGATGTAGAATTCTTGGTTGACAGTCCATTTCTTTCAGTATTTTGAATATGTCATCTCACCTCATCTTCTGACCTCCATGGTTTCTAATGAGGATCCCTCGTATGTGATGAGCCACCTCTCTTGCTGCTTTCAATATTGTCTTCTTGTCTTTGGCTTTCTAAAGTTTCATTATGATGAGTCTTTGTGTAGATCATTTAGAGTTTATCTTACAGTTCACTGAGCTTCTAGGATGTGTAGAATAATGCTTTTCATCAAGTTTTGGAAGTTTGGGGCCATTATTTCTTCAAATATTCTTTCTGCCCCTTTATGTCTTCTCTCCTCCTGAGACATTCATTTTGTGTATGTTCACATGCTTGATTGTATTCACAGGTCTCTGAGGTGCTGTTCATTTTTCTTCATTCTTTTTTTTTTCTTTTCCTAGGACTGGATAATTTCAATTCACCTATCTTCAAGTTGACATTCTTTCTTCTGCAAGCTCAAATTTGCTTTTAACACCTCTATTAAACTTTTCTTATTTTTGTGATTGTACTTCTCAACTCCAGAAGGTCTAATGAGTTTTTTAAAAATTATTTTTCTTTTTATTTATATTGTCTAATTGGTAACATATCATTGTCATGCTTGCCTTTAATTCTTTTGTTATTTTAACATATTTATAATAGTTGGTTTAAATTCTTTGGCTACTAAGTTCACCATCAGTTCCCCCTCAGGGACATTTTCTTTGGCTCCCTTTGTTTTTTTCCATGTATGTGTCATATTTTTATTTTCCTTTGCATGTCTCATAATTCTTTTTTTTTGGCTCTGATGTCCTGCTAGCCATCTTTTTTTTTTTTTTTTTTTTTTAATTTATTTTATTTATGGCTGTGTTGGGTCTTCGTTTCTGTGCGAGGGCTTTCTCCAGCCGTGGCAAGCGGGGGCCACTCTTCATCGCGGTGCGCGGGCCTCTCGCCATCGCGGCCTCTCTTGTTGCGGAGCACAGGCTCCAGACGCGCAGGCTCAGCAATTGTGGCTCACGGGCCCAGCCGCTCCGCGGCACGCGGGATCTTCCCAGACCAGGGCTCGAACCCGTGTCCCCTGCATTGGCAGGCGGACTCTCAACCACTGCGCCACCAGGGAAGCCCTCATAATTCTTTTGAAACTGGATACTTTAGATAGTATATTGAATAATATAACAACTATGGTATCAGATCACCCTCCTCTCCAAAGTTTCTTATTGTTGTTGGTATTCTGAAATATGTGGCCAATGAGTTCTCTCTTAGGCTTTTTTTTAAAGTTCTTGTCTTTATTTTTAATCTGAGTTCCTAGGGGTCATCCTTGAGTCAGTATTACTTGTGGCCAGCCAATGATCTATTGGAAGATTTCCTTAAATGCTCTGTCTACATGTCTTTCACCCTTTGCCAAAGGGATGTGTGTGAAGGCATGCTTTCAAATTTCAGGCAATTTATGAAGCAGTCTTAGCTTTCACTTCCTGCTTGTGCAATGTCAATGTCAGCCAAATGTGGACTGGAATGGCTGAAGCCTTCTCCTTTCCCAGGTCAAGTCCTGCACACACACACTGCCTTCTAGATCCTCAGAAATATGTCAGGGCTTTCTGAAGTTCCTTAGTTCTAGTTACCTAGCTCCAGGACTCCCTTTAAATTTTTTGGTCATACTCTTTTTTGCCTCAACTGAAATCACAGCCTTGGACCAACAGCTATGATGTTGCCAGCAGATTACTATTATTTCAGGTAACATCCTGGGGATAGAGCTTTTAGTTGTTGTTGAGCTAGCTCTGAGTCAAAACAAATAGCCCCAACACCCTGGGAATGAAAATTTTCCAGGTAGCTGCAAATACAGACAAAATATCAATGGTACTATATAGATGGGTGTTTTAATCAAGTTCCAGAAGTGGTCATCCCTCTCCATTGGCAGCAAGACTGCTGGCTTGTCATGACTACCCCACTACCTGGCTGGAGAGGAAAGGGGGATGGGAAAAGCCCATGTTAAAATGCCATAGATACTGCTACCTTACAGAAGTTTAGTTTCTCTTGCATAGACAATTTTCAATTTGTTCCATGGTTTTGGTTAATTTCTAAAGTCGTGAAATGATTTTAGTTGTTTTGCTTGCATTTTCTGTTTTTGTGAGAAAATAGTTTCACCATCTTGCTCTGCCATTCCACAACACTTCTTTAAGTGTTACTTTTTTATCCTGGCTGTGCCTGTGTAATCAGAATAATATGTGTGGGTGTTAAACCAATGTCCACTTGTACTCCATCAAGAGCCAGACCTGGCCAACTCAGAGTTTAGAGTTTCTTTTCAAATTATAGTTTCTCCCACAATATGGAAATACTTCTCTTCTATAAAGAAGGAAACAGGAGAATATTTTATAAGAGAAGTCTATGCCAGGAAGGAGAAGTAGATCAATTGCCCCTTCTATCCTGGTGGATTATGGGAAAGAAAAGAGTTGACTAAGTGCTATGGAGAGGTCTTTCATTTCTTCATTTCCCCCACTCAGGATGAACCCCAAGGAAAGGGACCCAGTGGAAAGATCCAGATGCACATGCCTGAAGATCCTGAAGGAGAGTGCCCAGAAAGATTGTCTTAAAGTATCTCTCCTTCTTTCCCAAGGCATGTACATGGTACTCAAACATGTCACCAGATGTTGAGGTGCTGGTTGGAGCAGCATACTGGTGAAGACCCAGGGTCTGAATGAAGTGGTTGTCACATTTAAAATACCATATAAATGCCTTAGACTGTGAGTTCTAGTCACAGATGCTTACATATCCTCCAAAAGGTCAAATAAAACCAGCTGTACCTGAAAGGCTGAGTGGCTGCCTCATGGCAGGGCCCAGAAGAGACCAATAAGATTCTAGAGAATGCTACATGCGTTCCAATCATTTGTCTTCTGTGTTGCCATGAGGTTGCCCTTGGGAAAAAAGCAAGGGATGGAGGCAGGAGTAGAGATGGGGAGAGGAAATCTGAAAAGCATTTATCCAAAAGAGACTGAGTCATTGAAAGTACACTGTTCAGGGTTTCCCTGGTGGCGCAGTGGTTGAGAGTCTGCCTGCCAATGCACGGGATACGGGTTCGAGCCCTGGTCTGGGAGGATCCCACATGCCGCAGAGCAACTGGGCCCGTGAGCCACAATTGCTGAGCCTGCGCGTCTGGAGCCTGTGCTCTGCAACAAGAGAGGCCGCGATAGTGAGAGGCCCGCGCACCACGATGAAGAGTGGCCCCAGCTTGCCACAACTGGAGAAAGCCCTCGCACAGAAACGAAGACCCAACACAGCCATAAATAAATAAATAAATAAATTTTTTTAAAAAAGAAAATACACTGTTCAAACTAGTATAGCCTGTGATGCAAGAAATAGGAAGTTGAAAGTCTCTGCCTTCCCCTCCCAAGGGGATGTGAGGAGATTGTAAAGAAGATCAGCCATGTATTAGAAAATAAAGAAGCTAATTTTCTTTGTACGTCCAAGTATAGTACAAGTTCACATGTGATCCAATTGCATCTTTTTACTTTTTCCCAGTCAGACAGAAGTATGCTCTCCTTTCCTTTCTCTTTTCCTCTCTGGTACACCCCAAAGAAGTGCTAGGGCTATGGTCAACCTGACAGAAGCAACTTTCTTTGCTTGTTCTCACTGCTAGGCATCTCCATGTAAGGTCACAGAGGACTCCAATGCTTCAAGTTCCCCTGCCTTGAATGCCCCCTACCTCTTCCCCTTCTCCATATGACTGACTGCCTGTCCTTAATAAATCAGCTTGCACATCTGTCTCCTACTCTCCCTCCTGAGTCAAACACCAGTTCTCTGGGCTCCCACAGCACCCCACCCACCTCCATCTTCCTCCCTCCAACAATATTTCATGTGTTCACTTACTTCTCTTCTTTCCCTACTGGACTGTGAGATTGTGGATGCCTGTTCTGTGTTTTATTTGCCTTGTCTCAGTACCTAATCTAGTAACTGGAAAACAGAAGATATTAATTCTGGCACTGGGTGTTTATTACTTTTGATTCTGTGTCTCAAATTTTACTACTTTGTACTTTTTGTTCCCTCAAATTATTGAGCACCTACCATAGGTCTAGTACTAAATAAAACCCAGCCCTTAAAGTTGAGGAGCTTATAATTCTGTGGGGCAGATAAATACACTGAAATACAATGTGTTGAGTATTTTAAGGAAAAAAAGTGTTGTTAAGCAGAATAGACAAAGCCCTAACTTTCATGAGAGATCAAGGTAGATTTCATATGGGACGATATGTTTTATTTGAATCTCAAAGAATGAGTAAAATTCTGCAAGAAAAGTATAGGTGACATGGGAAGGGGTCATTGATAGTATGTGAAAAGCAAGGAAAGATAATTCACGTTCACATGTTTAACATTTATCATTCCATCCAAGAGTTGAAATGATGGATATAGGTTGACTAAAAATGTTAACCATATTTACTGGGTGGAATCTGGGAGCTATTTGAATCACAATCCCATGTCTTAGACCTGAGCTTTCAGCACCAACTTAATTTCTAAGTAAAACTACAGACTTAATAATTATATTTAGATTGGCAATGGCTTTCATTCATCCATGCCATCATAAGGTAGGAAAGGATTTTCAGTGTCATCTCTTCCAGTTTCCCTGACAATGGGGAATCCTTCCTGGAGTATCCATGTCAGGAGTTCAACCAATAGTGTGGCCCATGTTCTGGCGATGTTTCCTCTCAAGTAAAATGCTAAAGAGGACAGGTACTGCTTGATCCTAAATGTCTTCTTTACTCAAAACCTTAATCTGTATGAAGATTATATCAGAAGAATATCTGCATTTCCTAACACTTGCTCTGGTTTGAGGAAATGAATAATAGGGGAGAGAGAAATTATGATTTTCAATGTGTGAAACTCTTGAATAGTTATGTGTACTACATCAGAACAATATCTTGCTCTCTTTCTCTCTCTCTGTGTCTTTGTGTAGACTATATTTGGCCCTTTCTCTTTATTGGGTTGAGTAAATCTGTCTCTTACATGCTTTGATATGTCTGTCAATAAGATCTCATTATAGATACTTAATGAATATTTAACTATAAACGTAAAACATAGACAATAGCAATATAGAATATAGACATCAAAAAGTATTTGAACAGATAAAGATACCTACAGTGAAGGCAAAATAATATAAACAATACAAGAAGAATAGCATAAATGTAACTTTATAAAGAGATGCTATAGGTGACTAGGTGCCAAATGAATGCTAAAGAAAATAGGTGCTTTAAAGATCAGAGACAAAGGAAGTTATCAGAGGTCTGTATGAGCTCAGGGGAATATCCCAGAAGTGAGGTGGAGTGTGGGGATTGTGGGCTTGAGCTGAGAACAGGTGAATAGGTGGGGTGAGTGGTTATCTTTGGGGAGAGAAAAGGGGATGTGATTAGGAAAGGGCATGAAGAGGACTTCTGGTGAGCCAGCAATGTTCTAGTTTTTGAATGAAGTGGTAATTACACTTGTGTTCATTTGTTTTATGAAGTTTTCTGTATGTGTTAAATTCCACCATAAAGTAGTTTAGAGAAAAGATTCACGGATGGAAAAGGCTCTATTAATTAAAAATAAAGTGCTCCTGAAGCCTCCACTATGACACTGGGAGGTCAAAGATGAGTAAGATATAGTCATGGCTCTCCGGAAGCTCCCATTCTACACACAGGGAGGAGAGGCGGTGACTGGAGATGAGTCCAGAAAGGTAGCCACGAACAAGGTCATGGACACTTTGTACACAATGCTAAGGCACTTCAACTTTCTCCGATAAATAACGAGAACCCACAAATGGTTTTAGGCAGATTTATGCGATGAGATTTTCATTTTAGAAAGCTAACTCTGGTCATAACATAACATATGGAATGGGGAAATGAGATAAAACTCAGGGCCAGTATCTCTGATAAAGTCTTATATTGTTTTCACTTTCTCAGATACACGTTTTCCTTCCCTAACAGCTTTGAACTTCTGAACAGCTGTGTCACAATCTTATATTTTCCAGAATAGTGTACATAGTCCTTGCCAGTCACAATAAATATAATTTAGCTGTTTTAATCCTTTTTGTTAGAGTAGAAAGAAGAAAATAGCAATATTAGTTGAATAAATGAATGGACCAATGAATTATCTTAATGTCTTTGGCCTCCTAAAATCTATTGAGTTGTGTCCAATTTTATCAGCATCATCTGGTCAGTTCCTAAATTTTTATTTTTCTCCTGATTGCATTTATCCCATCTCTATCTCCTTAAATCCCCTTCACCATACCAGGAAATTTTTTTTTAAATTTATTTTATTTATTTATTTATTTATTATTTTTGGCTGTGTGCGGGCTTTCTCTAACTGCGGCGAGTGGGGGCTACTCTTTGCTGTGGTGAGCGGGCTTCTCATTGCGGTGACTTCTCTTGTTGCAGAGCACAGGCTCTAGGCATGCGGGCTTCAGTAGTTGTGGCACGTGGGCTCAGTAGTTGTGGCTCAAGGGCTCTAGAGCACAGGCTCAGTAGTTGTGGCGCATGGGCTTAGTTGCTCCATGGCATGTGGAATCTTCCCAGACCAGGGCTCGAACCCATATCCCCTGCATTGGCAGGCAGATTCTTAACCACTGTGCCACCAGGGGAGCCCCATACCAGGAAAATTTAAAGAGGTATTTATAGTAAATAAGCCCCCAGTTGATATATATCTCTATAAAAATATAATTTTAATATATTTTTATATTTATATTTATTAATATATTTAAATATATACTTATTTAGTATATTTAAATTTATATTTACAAATATATTTAAATATAAGTTTAAAGGGGGCCATAGCTCTAAGATTTTCTTGTAAGCATTGTGGGTGATCGTTTACAAGGTTGCATTCAAGGGTCACTGCCCAGAACTCAGATTTCAGGAAATACTGATGGGAAAGAATGAGAAAAAGAGCAAAGGATCAGCAATCATGTCATCGGTGTCAACAGTTCCTCAACTTAATAACACTTGCATCATGTCTGTAGGAGAATATGAGCTATATTCAGAATTTTGTTTCCCATGTTCTGACAAGAACCCTTCCCTTTTCTTTTTTATCAAGGGTGGTTTTTTTTTTTTTTCTTATAAGTCAATGGTTTTGAGTGGAAAACGCCCTAGAGCAGTAAGAGGAGGAAGGAAGCTCCAGAAAACCTCCGTGATGAGAACAGGAGTCCCAGTTTTTACAGGAATCTTGTGTGGCTCTGTGCATGTGTGTGCATGTGTTTTTGAAGTTGGAGTGGAAAAAAGAGAGGGTGGAGTACAGAGGACTTTATCCTCTGCTAATTCTCAACACACCCAGGACAGGGGAAAACTTCAGGGAGTTTCTTCTAAGAAAACATGGAAGGTCAGATACAAGCTGAGGTCCAATGTGAAAATCTATATAAGACTCCTTTGCCTTAAACCAGCAAGAAAGTAAAGGTCAGCCAGTGGTCAGGTTTGAAAGTCTCTATCCACCTCTGACAGTAGACTTTATGATGGAAATCACCATGCCTTTATCCAGAAAGAAGAGAAGCATAGCCTACAGGGAGAAAATCCTTCTAAGCAGATGTCTTCTCTTAACAGTCTCAAGTGCAGGTGTGAAAAAATAAATCAAGACTCATGTACCACGTTCTACCTATTTGAAAGTTCTAAGTCAAAGTAAGAGGCTATTAAATTAAATATTTTATATCATCTTACATGGATTATAATAGTTTGGAAAACCAAGTTCAAATTCTGAATTTTCACATTCTGCTCAGAGTTCTGTTCTTGAATGTGGTAGCATGACAGAGCTGGTCCCTGGACCCCAGCCCACAGTCTGCTTCCCCTTTCCACCTCTGGATCTGTTCCGTAATGTGATGAGCTATGAACACATGTGAGTACCCCAGCCTGCCTGTCCAAGCTCTGTCTCTATCCCTACAAATAGCAATTCTGTGGCTAGACCTTGGGCCTAGGCTTGGGTCATCCCTTGGATGAAT
Source organism: Balaenoptera ricei (assembly GCF_028023285.1). NCBI lineage: Eukaryota > Metazoa > Chordata > Mammalia > Artiodactyla > Balaenopteridae > Balaenoptera > Balaenoptera ricei. The sequence goes on from NC_082639.1 coordinate 135,121,681, forward strand.
TTTACAGACAGAAAGAGGGAGAAAGAGGGTGAGCTCATGGACCACAGCGCAAGGTACTGTGCCTGGGAAGAGAAGAGTCAGGGGAGAGTGGGTGCCCAAAGCAAACTATATTTTAACTTAATTTAGGGTAACTATACTTTCTCTGATTCAGCATCAGATTTTACACTTGACCAGCAGGATAAAACCAGAGGAAATTTAGGAGAAACAGTTGTTTTTTGTAAGGACGAGCCAAGCTCATTAAAAGGGTTGAAAGGACTTTAACACAAGAACCCAGAATACTGAATTGTGGTCCCATGTCTATCACTCACCAACAGGTCCACCCTCCAAATTTGTGGGGCCATGGGAAGGAGTACAAATGGTCGTCCTCATACCATACACCTAGCTATGTGAAAGTTAAAATCAAGTATCAAACTGTTAAATAAAATACGTCCTGTCCTATTACTCTGACAAATATGCCTTCATAATGATCTAGAAGGCCAGGTACAAATTCAGAATTCTTGGCCTCTTCAAACTTGGTATGGAAAATTGCTGCTACCCTTGCTCTTCCAGCCCTTGGCTCCTTCCTACACATTGAGGGATCTCGCACCTTAACTTACACATCCAAGGTATGTCCACAGCACTCCCCACTCCCTACCCTTTCCATCCTTGATGCAAACTGCTGCCCTGATAACTTGGAGGCCTAAAGAAGGGCACAACACAAGTGTGGTTCACTCACTAGATGACTGGCCCAGGGAAAAGCCCAAGCAAGTAAGCCTGGAAGCAGGTATATATGGTATAGCCCACAGGCTCCATGTAGGCATAACCACTTGGACCTGCCAGCTCCTTACCAGGGAAGGGGGCAACCAAGGAAAGGCTAGCATGTGGCCCATGGGCTGCCAGTACTACTACACATGCACCTGGCCCCAGGAACAACCTGCCCCTTATGGCCCTTGTCAGGCATCTGAACTCTATCATTGACCCCAAGGAGAAGAATCTGAATGAGATGTTGCTTTGTGAGCCACTATGATTCAGGCTTCATGGCCTTCTCATACCCTGAAAATTCATCCAGCAGGGACAGGAAACTGGGAGCTGAAAAACTTGACCAATTCAGACCACCTGCTGAGGCAGCAGCTGTCAGCTATTGAGGAGCCATGTCCTTCGAGATCTCAGGGCTGGAGTTCTCTTAGGCTTTATCTTAGGGCAAGAAGTTATAGCTGTGGCATTTAATAGCAAGTGGTGAAGATGAAAGAAAACTTCCCAGCTTCTATTAGTAAAAAACAAATTTTGTATTGGTAAAAGAACAGATAAATAGATCAATGGAACATAATAGAGAACGCAGAAATAGACCCACATAATATAGTCAACTGATTTCTGACAAAGGAAAAGGCAGTACAATGGAGCAAAGACAGTCTTTTCAGCAAATGGTGCTGGAACAACTGGACATCACATGTCAAAAAAAAAAAAAGAATCTAAACACATACATTACACCCTTCATAAAAGTTAACTCAAAATGGACCACAGATCTAAATGCAAAAGGAAAAACTATAAAACTCCTAGAAGATAACATAGGAGAAAACACAGCAGAAATGACCTCAGGTTTGGTGATAACTTTTTAGATACCACATCAAAGGCACAATCCAGGAATGAATTGATAAACTGGACTTCATTAAAATTAAAATTTTCTGCTCTGTGAAAGATACTGTCAAGAGAATTGGGGTGATTATGATGTGTCAATGCAAATTCATCAATTATAACAAATGTATCACTCTAGAGGGTGTTGTTAATGGGGGAGGCTATGCATAGGTGGGGGTAGAGAGAATATAGGAATATATAGAAATCTCCTTTCAAGCATGCCGTGAATCTAAAACTGCTCTAAAAAATAATGTCCATATTAAAAAAGTGTCTAGGCAAAAAAGAAACCAAAAAACAAAATTTTTTTTTGACCAGCCATAAAAGATTGAATTATCTTTCTATTCTCTCTGTAGAGAGTATTACCAATAATACTTATCAGTAAGAGGTGATAGAGTATGCAGTCATAAATGTAGGGATAATTATGGTAGAGGAATGTAAGACAGACACTGTTTCAAACTTATTTTTAAAGAGATATTGCTATAGACTGATTTGTGTCCCCTTAAATTTCACATGTTGAAATCCTAAGCTTCAATGTGATGGTATTAGGAGGTGAGGACTTTGGGAGGTGATTAGGTCATGAGAGTGGAGCCCTCATGAATGGAATTAGTGCCCTAATAAAAGAGACCCCCCAAAGAGCTCCCTCACCCCTTCTACCATGTGAAGACACAGTGAGAAAACAGCTATCTGTGAACCAGAAGTCCACACCAAACATGGAATCTGCCAGTGCCTCAATCTTGAACTTCCCAGCCTCCAAAAGTGTAAGAAATAAATTTCTGTTGTTTATAAGCCACCCAGTCTATGGTTTTCTGTTAGAGGAGTCTGAATAGACTAAGGCAGAAATCCAGGAACTAAAAAAAATAATTTAAAAAATTTTAAATAAATAAAAACAAAACAAAACACAGTACCCCACTCACTCCTACCAGTTTTTGAGCGTTAACTATATTCCAAGTACTAGTGTACTTGCTTTATAGATTTCCTCATGCAATCCTCTTTATCCCCATTTCAGAGATGGGGCAGGAAGAGGTTAAAGAATGTGTCGGAAGGCACACAGGTAGTACTTGATGGTGCCAGGACTTGAACCCAGGTGGATGGTTCTTTAGAACATACTCTTAAGCACTGGGCCTCACTGTCTTCCCGGATCCTCACTGAGCATGGAAAAAAAAAAAGCTGTATCCTAATCCCACCTACTAGTCCTGCAATCCTGGACTGATGTATTTAATCTCTCTGTCCTCATTTGTAAAATAGAGGAAACAGTATCTCTCCTAGGGCTGTGCTAAGAACTGGAGGAAATAAGGTAAGTGCCCAGCACAAGGATAGAAGAGCGAGGTATTCAGTAAGTGTTGGTTCCTCCCTTCCCTCTTTCCTTCTGTTGGGCTGCAGTCGGCGCGCCTACAAAGCTTGCACTTGCCCAACTTTAAGACGGAAGAAAGCCCAGAGTCAGCAACAGAGACATCTATGGTTTCATGGATGGGGGAGCTTACATGTTTGAAGCAAGGTCCTGGAGCGACTTCCCACAGCGGCCGGCAGAACATGGCGGCAGGCTTCCCTCCTGGGAGGAAGGGAAGATTGCCAGTTAGAGTGGGAATTGAAGTCAGGTTGGCTCGTCAGTTACCAGGGAAACTAGCGGAGGGGCGTGCCCCACCCCTTTGATAAGAACAATTACTAGCTGGGGTCTGGGGCAAGCATGTAGGAAGGTCAGCCATGTAAGTAGGGTGTAGGTGAAGCAGGCACTGGTCCGGGGGCGTTGGTACAGAGAGCAAGAGAACAGCCATCTTGAGCGGCTTGACCATACCCCTTCCTTCCTTCTTTCTTTGGCTACTTGGCTCTTTCTTTGACTTCTTTCTTTTGGCTACTTAAATGCACAATTCACGGAAATAATATTGATTTTCCTTTTGGCATATTTTCTAACCAAACATGTCCCTCTCCCTGTCTTACCTTGTTTCTACTGTGATCACATCGATGCTCGTTTTGTTTGCTTTTGTAATACGCTACCACAATTTTTTTTTTTTTTTTTTTTGAGGGAGGAGAAGGCAGGGTGTGATTTATAAATTAAGTAAATGAAAGTATGAGGCCCTGTGGACCAACGTAACTCTGTCATCAGTACTGGAAATGATCTTGCAAAGCATGTGTCTTTTTCGCTGAAGTCAGCAGTTCTGTTTTGACACAGAAGGACAGAATAACCCCCTGAGGAAGTCTGTTCTTCAATTCCTGCACAAGCAGTTTAAGGGCTGGCATTTGTTTAGCCTGGGCTGCCTTCTACTTCCTTTAACTGTGAGCCTCCTGTGAGCTGCAGCTTTCTGATTTTCCAGGTGGGTCACAAATCAGTTGTATGAAATAAAGGTGCTGGTACAGGTCTGGAGGATCAATTTTCTGTCCTGAGGAGAACAAGTTATTTTATCCTTTGCTAAAGGTGGTTAAAAGACCCTTCCACAGAGGCGGGGAAAAAAAATCTACTCCTTAAAATCAGAGGAGCAGACCGCTCAGGAACGTGGATTTCATCGCTTGCAGCTGTGTCTCCATTCAGTGGGTGGATTCAAGAAAGCAAAAGTCCGAGCTGCCTGTTCCTCCCACTGGGCAAGGATGCCCCTTTTTTTCCTAACCGAAAGACTGTTCCACCACCAGAGATTCCTCCTGGGCTGGCCCAAGCTATTTGCATCACAGCTGCTCCCTCCCAGCCCCAATTGCATCATCAAAGCAGAAGCCCTGGAGGGATCTTATCTCTGCCAGTTTCTCTAAATTGTGATTACTTTAAAAAGTGAAACCAAATATCTACTTCCTTCACTTGGCACACTCCTGAGGAGCTGCAGCTACTTGCTGGATTAGCCAGGCAAAGGCGGGAGCCTTGGGCTCAGAAGCGTATCCAGACTCTTCCTTTCACGCATCAGAGCCCTGTCCCACCCTCAAACCTTTGTTGACCTGCCTTTATTCCCCCAACTGCCGGATTCTTTAGTGGTCCTATAAGGTCCTGCCTCCTTAATACCCAAATAAGGAGATCGAGGCTGGGTTCCTGCTCCTGGAGAGATGGAGGGGCTTGGAGTAGACCCCTGGGGTTTGGTGCCAAGGTAATTCTAGCACCCTGAGGACTTGGAATAATGATTCTTCTTGAAATCGTGCAAAATATGCCAGTGGAACACTGACTTGTGCCTAATTAAAGGAGGCTTTGCAAGTACCAAACCTACCCCCTTCCCTTTTTGGGGTTCCTTGTTATGTAAAGTCTGAGAAGGATTTTTTTTTTCTTTTTAATAAAGAAAGTCCAGAAAGGACAACCCAGCATGTTCTCCTTAATCTCTTGTGTACCTGTAGGTTGAGGAGGGGACTCCAGTTTGAAGACCCAGCTATAAGCATCCTATTACACTGATCCAGCGCCCCGCTCCTCTCCTCTCCCTTTGCCCACTTCTCTCTCAGGTTTGGTTTTACTGAACTAGTGGTTCCCTTCTCAGCTGCAGTCTGTGGAGCTACGTCATGGACTTTCTGCCTGACTTTGCTGGCCTTGTACAGACTCTTCAGTCACCTCCTGCCCTGAGGTGGGGAGAGCGGAGCCAGGTTCTTGTGAATGAAAAGGAAGGGGATCATCACAGGGCACACCTCACTGCACCTCTTCTCAACCAGCTTCCCAGGTATTGACTTGTGCTACCAACAAAAGGGAAATTTCTTGGGTGTATGTTTCCACATCTCAACTTCAAACAGCACAAACTTGCTCAATCCCAAAGCCTAAAAGACATGCTCTGCAGATAATAATGAGTTCTAATTTAATTCCTTAGATTCTTTCTTGCATTCCAAACATCGCTAGCCTGGATTTGTACCTAAGGGGCAGGTTTTTTCCATTGAATGCTCCAACACGTTACCTTTTTCAAATTCAAGTTACCAGGTATTTTCATAAAGCTCAGAATCTTGTCTTAATTGCTGAGAAGATCAAGCCTCAAAACGTTTTTTTTTTTACAAAGTAAATAAACGTCTCAAGAAATTTTTAAAAATGTTAAAAAAATTTTCTTCAGGCACTTTTTTGAGTCAAAGGCAATCTAGAAATAACTGGATGTCTTCAGTCCTTCAGGCAAATGCTATTCCAAAAAGACCTAACTGAAGAGAGTGCTACACATGGCATGCTTTTTATGGCACCCTCACTGGAGACCAGAAACTCATGTCCTTATTTCTGTGAAATGTCTCACGCACAACTCTTAAGGATAAGGAGTTAGCCAGGTCAACAATGTAATAAAACCCAACTGGAGCTGGGTACTCAATGCTGCCAGGACTCCCTTTCAGTCTCTTTCACATTTCTCTACACATGGATCTCATCCTCTCTCATTGCTGAGTGGTCTTCTCCACATTGGGGTAAAACATGGTCACCAGCCAACACTTGAGTTTGACCTCTTGCAACTTTTACTACCAGAGATGGTCTAACTGATCTTTCCCTCTCTCTCTCCTTCTCTCTCTCTCTCTCTGCTCCTCTCTCTCTCTCTCTCTGTCTCTCTCTCTCCTCAAGCCCAAAAGTCCTTGGGCAGAGAATTCATTGATTCAGCTTGGGAGACCCAGGGCATGGTCTACTCTGACCAGACACTGGGAACAGTGAAATATAGTCATGGGCAACCAAAATGTTTTGAATGGTTGGAGTGGGGAAGTAACCATTGGCTGAGATCATGAATGATCTTCTATAACAGATTTGGGTTTTACTTTGAAGGTAATGAAGGAGTCATTGAAGGATTTTAAACAGGGTAGTGGCAGGACAACTGTATGTTTTAATGAGCACACTGTAATGTGGCAGAGAAAGCTTGGAGTGGATTGAGTGAGTGCAGCTGTGCATCAGTGAACTACGTCTCCCTTCTACACATCTGTGCCTCATACAAGATTCAGGCCCAGAGCAGCCATGACCTGGGCCCCAGCATTATTAGCCTTTAGCCAGATCAACAGCTAGGATGCCTTGCCACTTTAATTGGATGGGCAGAATCTAGTGGAACACATATATCCCTGACCCAGAGGAAAGGTAGAAAGTATCTGTGGGTTCTGCTCCCAAGGAGGCTTTGTCACCATGTTCTCTGTGGCCCTGCTAGCTGTGAGAGAATGCACGTAAGGAGTTCAGGTACTAGGGAACAGACTTCCTTTCTCTTCCTGGAGTCATTATGGCCCTGAAGTGAGGGGAAAAAATTATTTTTAATTGCATGTTTATGAACTGCTGCAGGAATGTCTCCACTTAAGTGCAGGGGAAGAAAAAGTATTAGGTTCCTTGGCTGGGCCTGCAAATTAAACTGACAAAGACAGATTAACAGGAGAAAAGTCATACATATTTATTTAATGTAAGTTTTACATGACTTTGGAGCCTTTACAGGGAAATAAAAACCTGAAGAAATAGTTAAGTCTGAGTGTTTCTATACTAGGTTTGATGAAGAGTGGGAAGTCATGGAAAAACATGATAGAACAAACGGATATGAGCTGAAGGTAGTAAACTGGGAAACTTAGCAAGACATGTTCCTCTGGCTTCCTCTTAGCATTCCTCCATCTTTGGAAATAAGAATCCTTTTTTCCTCCAGGTATAGAAAGGGCTGCTTCAGGGGAGAAGGGGACATTCAGAGTTCTCCCTGCACCTGTCAGTTCTCTAGCTTCCAATATTCAATGATGCCAAGGCACCATGTTTCAGAGTAATGTTTTCTGAACCCCATCAAGTAACCTCTATTGGAAGCTGTTTTGCGCCTCTTCCCTAATGTGGCCTCTTGAGGAATAAAATCTTGTTATTTATGTTGTCTATTTGCTGCAGGTCAGTTTGCTCATTGCCTCCTTCTCAGAAATATTACCTGTTATGTCTAATTAATGGTTCATGTCTAGCAACTCTAGGGCGAGGGCTCTGAATTGTCCGTGCCACTCTTGAACCACACCACCAAGAGAGTTAGAAGCTGCTTCTCTCCCCTGTCACTGAGAACTGATGTTCCATTACCTGCTTTCCTCTTTAATGAGAAATAAGCTTTGACGTATGCCATAGACCAATTTACCTAAGAAACTTAGCTTTAACTGAACACTGTCCAAAGGCATCCTTGCTGGACCTGATAGTTAACCTCAGCCAGCCAGTGTGGATCAGCCCTGGCCTCTACAAAAACCATAAAGACAGCCCCATAAACCCCATGGTCCCTCAGCTCCTGGCTTTTCTTTAATAAACTTTCATTGTTGAAGGGGGGAAAACTAAGCATGTGATAAAACCTACATTAGATTTTACCTCAGGACATTTTTATTACTTATATTATTCAGTAGAGTCCAAATGAAAGGTTGAAAACAACCTAACATTTTGGGTAAATTACTCCCCCAAAAAAAGACTTTTTTTTTTTTTTTCAGTGAGTCAATGGAGAGAAAGTAATGATGAATCTTCAGAGGCTGAAAACCAGGAGAAAGTGGGAACCCAGAGAAGTCAGGCAACATTTGAGTTCATAATGGCTGAGAATTTTCCAGAATAGATAAACGACATCTACTCTCAGATTGAGGCCCCAAACAAGGTCAACGAAAGGAAACCTACATCTAGACACACTGTGCTGAATACGATCATCAGCACTTGACATTGGTTTCCAACCCCCTTCTGTGGTTTGGTTGGGTTTGGATTGGTTGGTAATCTGAAAAACTATAGACTACATTTCCCAGACTCTTTCTCAGCTGAGGTCCTGGATGTGACTGAGCTTCTGCCTGTGCTCTCCTGTGAAACTCGGAAGGCGGAAGGGAGGCAAGGCCATCTTCCTGGGGCAGTTCTGTCTGGCGAGCATGGTCCTGAGACATGAGTGTTTCAAGGCAGTGGTGGCAACTGGACTCAGTGATCCAGCACCCGACAGGCCCCAGCGTTGTGGGGATATAAGCACTGAGGCGGTTGGGATGATGGACACAGCATTCCTCTGTTTGGTCACTCACCTGGTGGAGCTTCCTGACTTCTCACTGCAGCTACAGCGGTGAGCCCCAGTCCCAGGAGTGAGGACAGCCCCCGCCTCCCACCGTGTTAAATGGTGTTCAACTGTTCCCTGTGTTAAATCTCACTCTCCTCACTCCTAACTCTGAGGAGGACAGTAGGGGCCTCTCATGATCCAGACCATCAACTACCGGAGAAGAAATGGAAAAGATAACAGAACAGCATCACTCCCAAATACGTGGGGTTCACTCTGAGGGGCTGTTGCCACTCCTTCTATCTCTTTGTCTTGTCTCAGGTGGAGTTCCTTATTCTTGGTGCCTGCCTGAGAAGGGTCCCTAATTGGCAAAAAGGCTGGAAGCTCTGCTTCGGCCTTCTGATTACCTGTGTCATCTGCCCTGCAATGCTGAGATTCTGCCACCGTCCCCTCGGACAGGTTTCCTCTCTCTTGGTTCAGGGAACCCTCGCTAACAAGTCTCTTCCATGCTGATTTTTCTGCTTTTCTTCCTTTTCTTCCATTTTTGTTTTTCCTTGATAAAATCTGCAGCCTTCTAAGTGTAATTATAGCTCTTGGGATTGTTGGTTCTGCTTTAACATTTTTTCTTTTTTAAAAATTTATTTTTGGTTGCATTGGGTCTTAGTTGCAGCACGTGGGACCTTCGTTGAGGCATGCAGGATCTTTCGTTGTGGCGCGCAGGCTCTTCTTTGCAGCGTGCAGGCTTGTCTCCAGTTGTGACCTGTGGGTTTTTTCTCTTCTCTAGTTGTGGCGTGCAGGCTCTAGGGCACATGGACTCTGTAGTTGTGGTGCACGGGTTCCAGAGCACGTGGGCTCTGTAGTTTGCGGCACATGGGCTCTCTAGTTGAGGCATGCGAGCTCAGTAGTTGTGGCATGTGGGGTTAGTTGCCCTGTGGCATGTAGGATCTTAGTTCCCTGACCAGGGATCGAACCCGTGTCCCCTGCATTGGAAGGTGGATTCTTTACCACTGGACCACCAGGGAAGTCCCAACATTTTTTTCTTAACAATTAATTTTTTCAGCTTTTGTTTTATTTCATTTCTGCTAGTTTTCTTAGGACTTTTAATGTGTTTTTTCCCCATATATAATCAAGGTAAATGCTTTATTTGTTTATTTGCTCTTTATTTTTTTTAACAGTGAAAGCATTGAAAACTATGAATTGACCTCTGAGTATTTCTGTGACTCCATCCCCAAGATTTTCTGTATTACGAACAGTTCTAATTTTTGTTATTTACTCCAAGGTCTGTTATTAAGTAATTGGCTTATGTCTTATTTTACTGGTTATACTGGAGATTTTTAAACATTTTCCATATGGTATTCCTGTTATTCATTTGAATTCTTACATCAATAAAAGTAATAACAATAAAGTATTACTAATAACTATTTCTCACCTTATTATACTGTGACCAGAGAATATAACCTGGAGAATTTCTTCTATTGTTAATTTATTCAGATCCAAGGAAACTAATTCTACTCATTAAGAAATTCCTTGTGCTTGTTTTCTATTTTCCCTGAGAGAATTTTAAAGAAGCAAAAGTCTTGTCTGTATTTACTGATGTTCTCAGTATATGTTCTCAAACTTATGTAGACACCTAAAGGTGAACAAAGTATGCAGATATCTGAAGCCATGAGCCTCCTAGATGTCACTCGAAGTGTAAAATCTAAAACTTCTCTGTAGCAAATGAAAGGGAAACTCTCCCTTCAATGAGCCGAATTCCTAGCATAATCTTCTCTCTGAGTTTCAAAGTTTCCCATGTCACTCGTACATCCAGACATTTCCCATTGAGTTCGTGTGGTATACTCTCTACGTCATTACTCATTCCTTAAGTATCTACTCTGCTGACCAAATCATTCCAGTAGAGTGATTTATACCACCATTTCTCCCTAGCACATACCATTTTGCAATTTCTTGTTTGCAATTATAAATCTTCTACATGGGGAGGAAGTAGCATATTTTATTTATTTCTGCATCCCCAGGGCCTAACTCACTACCCACTGCACATATGTTTGCTGAATTTAGTTTGATTTTGAAAGAATTTTATCTTTAACAAAACATTTACCTGTCCTTTATTTCTATAACAAGATGTTAGAAAGAGATGCATGCCCCTTCATGTCCCTCATAAGAGGGGTGTGGGCTTCCACGGGGCCACTGAAAGAGCTTAACATGTGACCTCTATAGGTCACAAGGGTGTGCAGTCTAATGTCCACCCAGAGAATATCAACTCAAAACATGAGCCAACTGCTCTGGTGGCAAGGACAGGGGAAGTACTGTTACATTGAGATTGGCCAACACTACTAGAGTTTGTCAGGACAAGTGATGTTGATGGGAACCAGGTGTGAGAGCTCATCTTGGGTGCCTGTCCTATACAGCCTCCTAAAGAGGCAGCAGAACCCCAGCAAAAAGTTGGAGATGAAAGCCAGATTACCAGAAACTACAGGAGGCACAAGTAACCATCTAGATTAGGGAAGTGTCTTCTCAGGACAAGGGAACCTGAAGTCTGAGAGACTTGATCTTGGCTTCCAAAGAGCCACCAAAGTGCTTCATGAAAGACTCTGCTTTCAACAGCTGCCATATATAAACTGATTCTATTTGGTCGGTTCAACTGATGCTTTTTCTATCCCTTTTACACTCCCAGACCAGCAAGCTGGGGAAGGATGAGAGGATGGGGAGATGGAGAAGCAGCCAACCACATTCCCCTTTCCTACTAGAAGCTTCCAGGCTGAGACAGGCTGATCCAGGGGTAGGAGGAGATAAGCCATTAAATCCCATTTTGATATCTGTTTAATATCTCCTCCTGGATATTCTAATTACTGACTTCAGACTGTGTTTGTTACCTGAAGCAACCCTACCTCCTGAACATAAAAGCCTTGGGATCCACTAGAGTTTTCATAGAATAGGAAAGAGTACCTCCTCTGAAGAAACATTAAAGGGATGGAGGGAGACAATGAACTTGTACTCTGCTTATATCATGAGTTATACATGGTGACTCTACTGCTTAGACTTCATGTGATCCACTCGATAACCAGTGAGGGATGAAGGGCAGTTCTAAAGCCAAGACCCACAGATGTTATCAAGAGGCAACAGAATGTCAGCTAGGTCTCTTAGTTGCAAAAACTATCAATAGCTAGTTTAAGCAGAAAAGGAATTTATTATGGGATATTAGGTAGCTCAAGGGTCCAGAGAAATAAACTTATGGCTGAGTTTCCGAAAACTCCTCCCAGAACTTCACCACAGAACAGCACTTTCAACACTGGTCCCAGAACCAAGCCACTGCCACCTGCACCCAGCCCTTTTCCTTACATTATTTACTCCAAGGTTGCATGTCTGATTGGTGGAATCTAGATTACATGCCAGCACCATCCTATTCAACAAAGGTGGGAATCATAACAGGAGAACAATCAAAGTATAGAGTCTATTTAAAAGACTTTGGACAGCCACAAATGCAGATGTCCTTATTCTGGTTTATTCTGGCTTCTCATCCTGTTTATTGCACTGTGGAGTAATTCTTGACTTTTTTCCAAAGCCTTGAGGATGTCTAGGTTTTGTAACTCTTCTTGGCAATAGGAGTTTTCTGCCTGTTAGGATCCACAAAGATTGCACGTTGCAGGGCAAGCTGCCTAGCATTTTTATTTTTTCTGCTACTCAATCAGAAATCTTAATATTCAGCTACAGCTTACCACATCCATGAAGACGTTTCAGGGAGCTCCAACTTACAATGACTTCTTTTGCCAATACAATAGCAGTCCATGTCCATCCCATTCATCAGCACTCATAGCATCTTTCACTGTGTTGTTGTTTAACTATTGTCTTATTTGTAAAAGCAGCTGGAGTGGAGTGAAGAGAACTCCATCAGGGGTCATTTGTCACAGACATTCATACATACACCTCCCATGCTTGATACATGATCAACGTTGAGCAAATATTTATATAATCATCACATTTAGAAGTCAGGACACCACTGGGTAGTAAGCTTCTGAAAAGCAATCCGAAGTCATGTGATCAAAGTTTCACCACTTTCTCAGTGTGCACCCAGAACTACCTAGTGGCTTATTGGGAGCCTGCCCACAGAATGTACCCAATTCAGTGCTTGCTTGCCACCTCCACATCTCAGCGTCTCTGCCCACTCCACTGTCATCCCAGAAGCACTACTGGCGGGACTTCCCTGGTGGCGCAGCGGTTAAGACTGGCACTCCCAATGCAGGGGGCTGGGTTTGGTCCCTAGTCAGGAAACTAGATCCCACATGCATGCCCCAACCAAGAGTTCACATGCCACAACTAAGGAGCCCGCAGGCCACAACTAAGAAGCACACGTGCTGCAACTAAGGAGCTGGTGAGCCATAACTAAGGAGCATGTTTGCCACAACTAAGACCCAGCACAACCAAATAAATAAATTTTTTTTAAAATGTTTAAAAATACAAAAAAGCAGCACTGCTGGTTTCCAAGCTCTTTTTCACAAATCTCTGAAGAAAGTTTCTATAGTACTAAGGTGTAAGGAATGAGGACATGTCATAAATAAGCTGTGTGACTTATGACATAGGTTGTAGGTCAGTGGCTCCTGAAGAGTTTCTAGGAGCTACGTGAGCCCTCACAAACAGCTGGGTCTGGATTAGCATCAGATGTCCCCGTCCTCTGAAAACCAGTCCCTTCTTACTCGTATGAGTTTCTTCTAACACTGTGTTTCCTAACCAGTGGGAATAGTTCTGTTTGTTGGGTTTGGTGTCTCTTTTTCATGTTGTGGGATTTCCTTAAGTTTTTGTTCATCTTTGTGTTGGGGAACTTGGTTTGTTTTAAGTAACAATTTTGTGTTAGTTATTTTAAACACAAAATTATTCAAGAAAATCATAAGCAGTGTAATTCACTCTTGGCAAACAAATACTTCCAGCCAGGTTTCAGTCTCTCCATAGACACAGACCCCAAGGCACGTGAACATCTGGCAAATTATGATCTACTCAGAAAGGAAAAAAAGACCATGAAAGTGTGAGTAACAAAAACTGGGAACAAAAAGTCAAATTTACGCGAAGAGTTGATGGTATCAGTGCAACATTTGGCACATGGTGACATTCTCCTCTAAACCCATTACTCAACCTCAAAAGAGCCAGACCGATCCCTTGGGTTTTGTTTGGTTTAAATTAGAGATGTTATTTTCCCTGAAGAAATAACCATCCTTGATTGAATTTTCCTCTAAGCCATGGTATGTGGGAAAAGAGGAGAAGGAGGAAGAGTGAGGAGTGCGTATTGATAAAGGCAAATCATAGACAAAAGTGGAAATCTGCTATTTTCTCTTGCTTCTGTGGAACAAGAGGCTATATCATGTGATATCAGGGGAACCAAAAGGACCACCCACTTCTTTCATAGGAGTTAAACTCTGACCTCTTTTTACAGGAAAATAGCCCTATTAGAAGAAGCTCATGCAGATAAATCCATAATTTTCATTTTGGTATGAATTCACTCATTCATTCATTCACTAGTCACCACACATTTACTGACTGGCTCTAAGGTACCAGGATTGCAGTAGATATTAGAGATAAAACTGTAGACATGACACAGTTCTTGCTATCACTGACCCTAAGACCTAGTAAAGGAAGCAGGTAAGCAATTTATCAATTACAGTTGATACCAGACAAGATAGAAGGTATAGGATTTAATGGAAATAGGTAGGAAGGATAACTGTTTAGACTTAGAATGAAAAGGAAGCTTTCCTGGAATAAGTGATAATTAAGAAGAGTAGACATTAAACTAGTCAAAGGGAGGGAAGAAAGCATTTTAGGCAGAGAGATTAGAAAACAGGCTTAAGGAACTGAAACTAATTTGTTATGCTTTAGATATAGGTCTTTGAGGGTTGAGGACAAAAGTGGGTAGAATATGAGGCTGAAGAGATAGATACCAGACCTTAAGCCACGAATATCATTTAGAAATTATGTATGGATGTGAGAAATGGTAGTCACCCAAACACCATTTCAATAAGATAGTGGGTTATTTTTCTCTCATGTAAAACAAATCCAGAAGTAGACAGTCCAAACTATTTCCATGATGGAGGAACCATCAAAGATTTCAGCTCATTCTTACTTTCAGTTCTGCCATCTTTATGGCAGGACCCCTCTCCACAAGACCATTTCAAGGTCTCACGATGGCCACTTCAGCTTGAGCCACTATTTCTTTCAGTCAAGGAGATGGAAGGAGAGAGAAAAAGCAACAGGTTACAGTCCCCCTGAGTTAGTTTCCTTTTGGTGGAGCTTTTCTAGATGCCACACTTGACATTTTGGCTTATATCTCACTGGCCAGAATTTAGTCATACAACCATTCCTATCTGTAAGGAGTGCTTGGAAATGTAGTTTCTTAGTTGAGTACAATTGCTCTCCCTAACAAAATCAGGGTTCTGTTAGTAAGGAAGAAGGAGAAAACAATATTAAAGGGAACTAGTAGTCTTTGCTATGTCATTCCATGTTAATTCTACCTTGAGGGCAATGGAGACTCATCCAAGAGTTTCAAGACAAGAAGTGACCTGATCAAAGTTGTATTTTCAAAAGGACCTCTTACATGCGGGGTAGAGACAGGATTGGAGGAGACTTGATTGGTGGCAAGGGGACCTATTAGGAGGATGTTGAATAAAACCAGGCAATAGGTGATGGTGGCCCAAAAGTGTGATTTGATAAGGATAGAATGTGAGACCAGAAGGAAAACCAGGAGTATAAAAGAGTAAAGACAAGGATCTTGTTGGCATCAAAGACAAATCTCACCCACTTACCATTGTATTTGATATGGCTCATCCCCACTCAGTCTCATTTTCTGGGCAAAGCAAGCCAACGTTGCATTTAACTCAGCTCTTTGGATGTCACTCTACAACTGAGGTAATCAGAGTGCTTGTCCCATGATTTTTTAAATGTTATAAAACCATTCTTATTACATATGCACATCCATTTATATAATTTTATATAAATTCATAAATAGGGCTTCACAAATCCTATTGTTTTTGATGAAATATTTGACGCATGCAAAATAATATGTACATTATGGAACACAGTAATAAAACACTCATTACCCCCTATCCAACTTAAGAATCAGAATGTTAGTGATACTTCCTCATGTTTAAAGGCCTTCACCCACAGAGAGTCAAAATATCCATGCTTTTTGGCCACCTATGACCATGCTCTTTATATATATAGAGAGAGAGGTGACAGCAATATGCGACCTCAGTGGCCTTATATTTTCCCCAGTGCCATAAGTTACCCTAAAACCATAACAATAATAGCTAATATGTAATCAGTGCTTATTATATGCCAGACACTCTTCTAAATGTTTTACATACATGAAATAACTTAATCTCCTCAATGATTCTGTGAAGTAACTATTACTCTCCTCCTTATTTTACAGATGAACAAACTGAGGCATGGACTAGTCTAGTATTTTGCCCAAGATCACACAGCTAATGAATGGTAAAACCAAGATTCGAAGAGGTCATCTGGCTTTCACATCTGTTTCTAGCCACCATACTATCCCATTGCCTGTAGATATATGACAACACTGATGGTAGTGGTGCTGGTGGCAGTGCTGGTGGTACCTTTTCCCCTTAAATATGGCTGGTACTCTAGTAGAATGTTAGATTCAGAAATTTTAGAGATTATACTGACAGATTTATCCATCCCATAGATTTAGAACTTCTTGACAATAAGAATTAGGACGAGAAATTACAGATCTAAGGCCCAGGGTTGTGATGTGCGTGGCAGACTTTATTCTGGAACCTAAGGGTCTTACCTTAAGTACATCTCTTATTCTAGTACACCAGACTGGCTAGGTTACAAAGGATACCTTAACTGTTGTCTTGCAAATAAAGCATAAGTAATGAATTAAACCAGACAAGTCAGTGGTGAAGTTTTCATCTCTCTCCTTGATCACTACTGCAAGGAATCTGGAGACTTTTTTGTTTGTAAAAACTCCAAGTGAGTAATTTAAAATCTCTTTTGAGCAGAGATGTGGAGTCTCAGGTCTCTTTGCGGTAGTGGTGAATAAGGTTATACTCCAGGCACCTAAAACAGTACATGGCAAAATATAAGCTCCATGAAAATTAGGTGTTAACATCATAACCATGATTCTATGATTTTAAAGTAGGAAAAGCCCCTTGGAAAATAACTGATTTGAAGACCCCACTGCTCTTTGTACGCAAGACTTTAATTGTTGTATAAAATATTTAGACTTCTGAAGAATAATGTTTGTAGTACTGCCATATTGCTTGACTTAACCTGTACAACGACATTAGAAAGTATACAAAAGCAAGTGTCACCAAATTACAGAAGAGTGATGTAAAGCTTACCTTTGACCACTTGTATTTTTAATACAAATATAAACATGATTATTCCCCACCAATATGCATTAATCCCAGCATAGTTAGGAACCAGACCAACAGTTTTACAAGTTCCAAGCTATGTCTAGAGGTACAACAGGTGTAAAAAATGATAAAGGTAGATTTATGATCTGATTCCTTGATGCTCTGAGATTTTAAATATGGCTCTGTGAGTTGTTCTATATACAGTCAATTTCTTATTCTCTCCAACTGTTTTAGCTGAGCAATCCTAGTTACTGTAAAAAAAAAAAAAAATCCCAGACTCTCAATAACTTAAAGCAGTGGAAATTTCTTGTGTATGTAGGCCAAAAAGGTGTTTCTGATTGATAACGAGAGAGAGGAAAAAGACTATTTCATGCAGTCAGTTACAGACCCAGGCTGAAGAAGGCTTCAAAGTTTCCCTGGAGATCAAAATCCAGCCAGTATATAGGAGAAGAGCATAGAGTATTGCAAGTAGGATGGGCTACGACTCACATTCCATTGGTTAGAACTCAGTCACATGGCTACTTCTAACTTCAAGGGAGGAAGAGAGAAAAGGAAACAGTTTTGTCAATTAGCTAGTAGTCTCTGCTATTGTAAACCTTAGTTTTCTCATCTGTAAAATGCTAAGTCTGCCTTTTTTTAAAACTTTCTTAAGCCCATAGAAGTTTCAATAAAACCCTCAGGCCTACTACTTCATACAAATCATAAAGTCTGCACCATTTGCTAATGATGCAAAACATTCTATTTATCTTATTCATCTTTCTTGCAAACCCACAACATTTTCTCTCTCTCTACTTCTTTTAGAGGCTCTTATGTCTTTGGTTTCTGTTAAATAAGACTCTACAGGTAGTGACTAAAGATTATTAAATGTCTTGAAAATGTCGAGAATTGAGCTGTGCTTAGTGCTCCATTTCACCCTCACAACAATCCAGTGAGATATGTTTCATTATCCCTATTTGTACAGTGGTGGAGCAGGGAAGGCAATGAGTAGGGGACCTACAATTAAGTAATTAGCCAAAGAACACAGCTGATAAGTGATAGCAAAATCCCAACTTGAAGTCAAGCCTCCTTTGATTCCAAATGTTGGGTTTATACCAATCATATTATTCTACTTCCTTTCTATCTCTCTCAGATTCTCCAGAACACCTACTGTGTCAGGCACCTGGTGAAAGAAACTGAACAAGTACTTGTTCAAATAAATTGAATTGAAATAATAATAAACCTCTATTGTAAACCTCAAGTTTAATAAACCTCTATTGTAAATCTATGTTTTTGAAGGACATTTATATTGTCCCTTCCTTGATTGTCTTCTCCATGCCTGCTTTATTTTTGCTTTTCCTTCACTGCATTCCCTTCCCTTTCTTGATGGTCCCAAGGGCCATCTCAGCCCTCCTAAGAAGGAAGCGTTTATTTAGGAAATTATAGCATACATTGTGCAGCCTGCCACTTAGCCGCTTGAGAATTTCTGGCAAAAGTCTTATGAAGAGCATGACTTACTGCAATTTGAGAGAGTTTCCTGTCTATTTAACTTTATGGGAAAAACATTAATTCAATGGAATGTGGATCTAGACTCAACTGTCTGCTCGTCTAGACTTAGCTTGGGATACTATTTTTTCTCCAGTCTCCTTAGCTAGATATTTATTCCTCTTCCAGAAAGACTCCTGTTGCATGCTAAATGAGTTATGTTTTCAACTGACAGTAAATTAACAGGGAAGTCAGCCAAAACATTAGAAAGTCATGCTTTTTTTTCTGGTCTAAGAGCAACTGGCAGAAGTCTCCTCTTACAAGTATCTTCTGCTTGTAAGCACGTGGCTAGCCTACAGACTCAGAATGAATTCTACAGCTATAAAGGTGTGGGCAGGTGATTAACAAAGGTGGGATTGTTTTTTTGTGGGTAGTTAATTATGGTTTATGAGGCTTGTCTAACAAATTATACCCATAGGAACAAACTACCTTCAGAAAATAAAAGTATGGGTCCTTAGGGAGCTATTTCCATACTACCAATCTAAACAACAACAAATAACTAGGGGGCCGAACCTGGGCTTATAGAAGGAAGATTTCACTATTTAGTGAGCAGACATTATTAATGAGGATACTCTATCCTTCACAACACTTTGGGAAAAAAGAAATGTGGACCCAGTATAAGAATTTTATTAGTAATACCAATGTTTTATCTCTGTACCTGCTAAGTTTCCTCGAGATAAATGATTTATTTATTCACAAAAAATTATTCACTGGCCAACCTTATATGCTTAGCACTGTGTCAGGTATAGAAACTCATCATTGTAGTGCTTGAGAAAAAAAACTTGCTTCAAATCACCATAATAAAAATTTTTTTGAAATGTATCATAAAAGAATTATATAATGTATAATGGGAATTCAAAGAAAGGAAAAGATTTCTTCTTCCTAGTGGAATTAAAGGAGGACTTAAAGGGGAGTTTTCTTTGAGCTAATCCTTAAATGATGATTGTACATTTATTTTATTCCACATTATACACAACACAGTTTCAGAATAGCAGTACTAATATGACTACCATCTATACAGTTACTAAGAACAGTTTAAAACATATTTTTAATATACCCTCCCCATTCTCCCTTACACATTTTAAAGTTACGTTGTCAGAGGATGTAGCCATTATATACTATAATCTCTTCCTTCCAAGTCTTATCTTTATGAAAACTAGGTGTTTCATGATCACCGCAAGTCCTTAGGTCAATGTCTATCTATTTATTATAGCTCATTTTCTAATAGATTCTTCAGGAAGGGTTTATGGGAACAATATTTCCTGAGTTCTTAAAAGTTGAAAGCAATTTATCTATGCCCATTATATTTGAATGTTATTTTTGCTGGATGTAAAATTTTTATCTTGTATTTTCTTTCCTTGAGTATTTTAAATGTTTTCCATTTTCTTCTGGCTGTTTGTTTAAGTGTTTGTGATAGGCTGCATAATGCCTCCCCCAGCCCCCTCAAAGATACCCATATCCTAATACCTGGAGCCTGTGTGTGTTACCTTATATGGCAAAGGGGATTTTACAGACGTGATTAAGTGTCTTGAGATAGGGAGGTTACCCTGGATTATCCAGATGGACCCTAAATGCAATCACAAATATCCTTATGAGAGAGAAGCAGAGGCAGGTGTGACTACAGAAAAGAAAGAAGGCAATGTGTTGATTGAAGCAAGGAGAGAAAATGTGAGGTGAGGCAGGGCTATTGACCAAGGAATGAGAACAGTCTCTAGAAGCTGGAAAACACAAAGAAAGGGATTCTCCCTGAAAGCCTCCAGAAGGAGCCAGCCCTGCTGACATCTTGATCTTAGCCCTGTAAGATTCATTTCAGACTTAGTCTCTAGAACTGTAAGAGAATAAGTTTCGGTTGTTTTAAGCCCATTAGTTTCTGGTAATCTTTTACAGTAGAAATAGGAAACTAATAGAGTGTTGGTCTCAAAGAGTCTGGTGATAACATTTTTGCCAAGATGCCTATTAAATGATTTCCCTTTTTTTTAAGTTCAGTAATTTTACTATGTCTTGGTATTGGTCATTGAGGGTCAGTATTCCCATGCATGCAATATGTGGTTTCAAATCTTTTTGATTTCAGAACAGTTTTTTAAACTATAGTTTTTAGCACTTTTTGTTTGTTTTTTTTTAATTGGTTTTCTTCTTCAAGGACTCCTGTTATCTTATATATTGGTACTTCCCTGCCTCTTCTCCATGCTGTCACTTTCTCTTGAACACTAGACCCAGGGAGACAAGCTGGAATCCACATCTGTCTCTGGATACCACCAACTTTAAGGACACTGGTAACCTGCAGGAGAAATTAGATCCCTTTACCACAGAGCTGCACAAGTATATGGCCCAGGACTTGGAGAAGCCGAGGAAGGAGATCTGGAAGGAGGTAGATAAGCTGTGAGTTCGGGTGTTGCCTCACAGTAACATGGTGACCTGGCAGATCAGCACCAATGGCTGTCAGTTGCCACAATGTCTCCAACCTCTCGAGTATAAAAACGGCTGCTCCTTCATTTCCACCTTCTAATTGTCATGCAAACTTCTCCCTGTACAGGGGAAAGAATGCTAGGAATTATACTTCAACCTTAGCTAACTTGTACTAATATGAACCCACCACAGTTCACCCATGTCAACATAGTATCTTTTAATCATACTTAACTTCCAAATAAAGACAATAGCAAAATGATGCTTCTACCAATGATGCAGCTATCACTTGTGCAACCAAAAACCTGTTAACTCTCACCCACAAATAAGATACAAAGTTTACTTATCCATCTTTGGATGGTGTTCTGTTCCTCTTCCAGCTGAGTCACACTAAGATGTAAAGTTAACACCATGAACACATGTTATAGTAGATGACAGAGGAATGGGAAAGTGGAAGGAAAAGAGTGGTTAATGTGTGCATAAATATGGTCATGTCAAAGTAAGGAAAAATACTCATAACTATTATAGTTCTCATTTCCAAAGTTGGTCACATGGTCATAGATGTGACCAATTTTTTAACTTCCTTTTTCCACTATTCACCCCCACCTCATTGGCCCCTGCTAACACGTTTTGCTTCAAACAGCTGGTTTCTTCAAATTTTCAGATCTTGAGTTAAATGGCATCTCAACAAGGTCTCTCCCCAATTTAAAGTAAATAACCCCACTATTTTTTTTTTATCATAGCACTCTCATTTTCTCTTCGTTTTTTGCTTGTTGTTTCTTATTTTTTCATGACTCTCAAAACAACAGTAGTTTTAATGAATGAGCAAATGAATTCCTCACCACTAAATCTACCACTCACATCCTACCAATCAACAGGTCCTATTAGTTTTTTGTTCCTGATATCTTTCAGATCCATTCCTTTCTTTATAGTCATCAACACTCAGCTTCTTACTGATATCCTGATATCTTACCTGGTATCTAGTTTCTCCTCACTCCAGTTAACACTATGCACTATTCTCAATACTTCGTGGAAAGAAATGATTCTGTGTTTGTCTTTATATTTTGAGTACCTAGCATAGTAGGCACACAGTAACACAAAGCAGGAATTCAATAATTATCTGTGGATGAATGGATAAAATGTCATCAATCATATAAGGAATGCTATACAAGAAATCTACTAACTCTGTCTCTGGTCTCCTTATCTTATGAATTCAACACTCTAAAAATGAAAATTCAGAGACAAAATTATTTTGAGCTTTCAAATATCTGCTCTTTCAAAAATGCTATGTATTTGACTTCCAATAAAATGAGTTTTAACTGTAAATGAAATGAGAATTGTTTATTACTCACCTAAAAAAAGTGTGTTTGCATCAATTTTTAAGAGATTAAAATAGTATTAACATGATTAAGGGGATAGAAATAGTTTTAATGAAAAATATACAAATAATGTGGTATATTATATCAATGTTTTTATTGATCGATAATATTCTATAATGCATCTGGGTAATGCATGTGTGCTAGGAGAAGGATGGACAATAGACATAATAGCAGCAAGTATTGGGGGTTTGAGACTAAAAGATCAATAATAATGGCTCATTTTCATTTCTCATGAGGAAAAAAGGTATCACTAAGTGCCAAGTACAATGCCTGGCATATAGTAGGAGTAGAACATATTTATGTTGACTGCCTGACTATTGCTTATTTATAATCGTGAATGAGATTTTTATAAATTGAAAGGCTCAAGTTGCCTTAAGGAATTGTCATAGGATTACAGAATGTTAACTCTTAAAATAGATTATACAGGGAGGATACAGATTGTCATATCTTAAAAATCACTAAGATGATATATGTCCTTACTAATAAATAGTACATCCTAAATGAAAGTAAAGAGCTGGGCTGAAATGACCTTTAGAAATTATTTCCTGCTTATATTTCTACAATATAGATTGCTTTTTTGGTTACTGTTCTTCTTTTAACCTCAGACCTCAAAAACCAAAGGTCAAGACTGAATAAATCAGGAGGAAAATAAAGGTCTTTTATATCCATTAGCAATAAAGAGAATGTATATGAACATAAAAGTATTTTCTCAGCCTTGGCATGACTCCAAGGAAACCCAAATGCTAAAAGTCTGTTTCAGCTCCTAGCATTTCTCTGCTCCTTCCCACAGACAGACCATAGGAAGATGAACAAAGTCAATGAGTTCCATTAAACAAAATGCTGGTCAAGGCCCATGTTTAACCACACCCTATGTACAGTGGTTCCAGAGTTCTGAAGGGCTGTAGCAGAATGATAGAATACCCTGGAAGCTCAACATTCTCTTCCTAAGGCAACTCCCTGCCTGCTTCTGGATTGAATGCTACCCTAGTTGTCCCCCAGGCATCAGTCAGAACTAAAGGACCTTACATCCCATGCCCTCAAGATTGGCATGAACCATCTGACCAGCTTTTTGTTGGGGGGAGTGATAATGGTAAAGTATTAATAGGCTTCATGTGTCAGCTCTCCTAAGTAATATTTACATTAAAATTTTAACAATATCCTTCCATGTCTTGATCCCATGGATTATGGACTGAATGAGTGGCTATAAGAGCCACCATGACTAATTACTAGGGATGTTCTTGGGGAAGTCCCAGGCTACCCACATACTCTGTAAGGGAGGCTATTGCAGGGGAAAAGTATAGATAGATAGATGATAGAGAGATGATAGATAGGTGATAGATAAGATAGATGATGATGATGATAGACAGATAGATAGGTGATAGATAGATGATAGATAGGTGATAGATAAGATAAATGATGATGATAGGTAGATAGATAGATAGACAGATAGATAGATGATAGGCAATTCCAAAGCACTGCCAAAAACTAAATTTTAGAAACAGGATATATTTAAGTCGCAAACAAATAAATAAATGTGCACAGTGATTGAAATCTTCAGGGATTATTGTTTAGTGCTCATAACCTCTCTCTGGTTGATATCTGAAAATACTTTTTTAAAAATATATAATTAATATTTTAAAAACCACCCACTGTGGTCTTTATTAAACATTAATTCTGAATTTAATAAGAAGCTCTCTGTATACCTTTTGCCAAAAGTATTAAAAACTTTTATGACATTTCCTTTTCTTATTTTCTTCTAGTAGAAGTAATTGAAAGCTTTTGTTCAACTGACAGAGAACAGTACTCCTATGAATTGGGTCAAAATGAAAAGTGATATTGACAAGAACTTAGGCTCTGCCCCCAAATCATAATAAATTCTCTCTATTCAAAAACATTGATTGTCTCCCTTTGCAGGATATGATCTAAAATTCTTAGCTATGTCTTTAATGCCTCCAATATTTTATCCTCAAACTACTCATTAATCCTTACCTCCAACCGCGACCAAACACAGATTTCTGTCCTGGAAAACAGAATATGCTCAAATAAAGGAATGAGAGAATGAGTGTCATAACCACAGTGGAAGTTCCTTGTCCCCAGAAAACACCATGAGAATTTCCACCTCTAGGCATTTGCACACACTGTTCTCCCCCTGCTATGTTCTCCTTTCCTCTTCTCCCATCTAAATTCTGCAAGGCTCTTCCATTTGCTTTAGTGATTTCCCCATCACTAAACCAGATAAATTCCATTATTCACTTGGCACTCACTTTCTGCCTTGTGGAGTGACTTTGTAAATTAACAATTATTCAGTAATAGTCCACTGTATATATGTGCCACATCTTCTTTATCCATTCATCTATTGATGGACACTTAGGTTGTTTCCATGTCCTGGCTATTGTAAATAGAGCTGCAATGAACATTGTGGTACATGACTCTTTTGGAATTATGGTTTTCTCAGGGTATATGCCCAGTAGTGGGACTGCTGGGTCGTATGGTAGTTCTATTTTTAGTTTTTTTAAGGAACCTCCATACTGTTCTCCATAGTGGCTGTATCAATTTACATTCCCACCAACAGTGCAAGAGGGTTCCCTTTTCTCCACACCCTCTCCAGCATTTATTGTTTCTAGATTTTTTGATGATAGCCATTCTGACTGGTATGAGATGATATCTCATTGTAGTTTTGATTTGCATTTCTCTAATGATTAATGATGTTGAGCATTCTTTCATGTGTTTGTTGGCAATCTGTATATCTTCTTTGGAGAAATGTCTATTTAGGTCTTCTGCCCATTTTTGGATTGGGTTGTTTGTTTTTTTGATATTGAGCTGCATGAGCTGCTTGTAAATTTTGGAGATTAATCCTTTGTCAGTTGCTTCATATGCAAATATTTTCTCCCATTCTGAGGGTTGTCTTTTGGTCTTGTTTATGGTTTCCTTTGCTGTGTAAAAGCTTTTAAGTTTCACTAGGTTCCATTTGTTTATTTTTGTTTTTATTTCCATTTCTCTAGGAGGTGGGTCAAAAAGGATCTTGCTGTGATTTATGTCATAGAGTGTTCCACCTATGTTATCCTCTAAGAGTTTGATAGTATCTGGCCTTACCTTTAGGTCTTTAATCCATTTTGAGTTTATTTTTGTGTATGGTGTTGTCTGTCATACAGAGTGAAGTAAGTCAGAAAGAGAAAAACAAATACCATATGCTAACACATATATATGGAATCTAAAAAAAAAATGGTCATGAAGAACCTAGGGGCAGGACAGGAATAAAGACTCAGACCTACTAGAGAATGGACTTGAGGACACGGGGAGGGGGAAGGGTAAGCTGGGACAAAGTGAGAGAGTGGCATGGACATATATACACTACCAAATGTAAAATAGATAGCTAGTGGGAAGCAGCCGCATAGCACAGGGAGATCAGCTCGGTGCTATGTGACCACCTAGAGGGGTGGGATAGGGAAGGTGGGAGGGAGGGAGATGCAAGAGGGAAGAGATATGGGGATATATATATATATATATATATATATATATATATATATCTGATTCACTTTGTTATAAAGCAGAAACTAACACACCACTGTAAAGCAATTATACTCCAATAAAGATGTTTAAAAAAATACAAAAAAAGATAAAGAAACCAACAGGAAAAAGTAAATAAATAAATAAAATAATTATTGAGTATTGAGACCAACTATGTTCCAGGCGATATGTTAGGTACTCTTATGCTCACAATAACCCAGAAGGTATGTGTTAATATCCCCTCTTTACAGATAAAGAAAGATTCAGAGAGGTTTTAAAAAAAAGAAAAATTTGTCAAGGTCACCGAGCTAGAGAATGACAGAGTCAGGATTTAAAACTAGGTTCCAAACATCGTGAGCTTTTCACCACAGCACTCTGCTTCATTTTGTCCATTCATCTCATTCATTTATTGAACTAGAGTGTATCATTTTCTTAATCCAATGAGAACTCACTGAGGCATGGAGGCCTGGTGAGAGGTTATCTCTATAGTCTAAAGAAGAGTTAATGAGGAGAAGCCATAGCCCACAGGCTCATCGGTGGGGACTGGGAAAAGGAGGAAAACAGGATGACACTGGGGCTTCTGGCTTCAGCAATGATTATGATGTCTTTAAACAACATCATGAGTCAGGAGGAGGGGTAGTCTTGGTGAGGGGGAGGACATTCTTTTGCGAGCATCCTGAGTAAAGTGCCCATTACTTCCACATGGAGTTTCCCAGAGGCAGGGAAGCAGTGGTTAAAAGCATGGGTTTTTGGTGTCAACTATCCCTGGTCTTGATTCTGAGCTCCACCACTTATAAGCTGCATGTCTTTGGGCAAATTATGTTACCCCTTAGAGTTTCAGTTTCTCATACATAAAACAGGAATAATAATACCTACCGCAAAGAGCTGTTAGGAAGATAGAATTAAACAATTCATATAAAATGGCTAATATGATGTCTGGCCTATAAGTACTCAATGAATGGCATGTATTACTAATTATACAGATGATTACAGTAAATTTGACTCTGGAGTGGAAGACATCTGAGATGGAGAATGATTTTAGATATCAGTATATGAGCAGCGGTTGAAGGCATAAGAATCAATGAAATTGGCAAGTGTGTGGAACAGAGATCACAACTCAAATGCCCCATGGCCAGGCAGCAAGTGAGTGAAGTGAGCTGCTATAAGCACATCTGCACATTGTATGAAATGGGGGGAACTCTGGAGAAATGGAGAGTGCACAGTCCCTCTAAAGAAGGAGGCTGCTACCCTGCTTGAGATGATTCCTGTCATGTCAAAACTGGGCCCAGCATCACCGGATCTCCTGTTTTGTATCGTTTTGTCAAAAGAAGCCAAAAATTCCCCAATGTTTAAGTGTTAGCAACTAAATTCGAACTTAACAAGCAAATTGAACACACACATAAGCCAGGCTGTGGCTTCTAGGCTGCCAGACTGTGACCCTCATTGTAGAGAAAGAGGGCTGAGGATGGAGCTCTATAGAGCATTATTGTGAAAGTGATGGGTAGAGAAAGAGGAGGGGTAAAGGAGATGGAGACAGGCAGCGAACAGAGAGGGAAAGAGTGGACCACAAAGGGGTGAGTTCAGAAAAGTCAGGGAAGAGGAGCATTCAGGAAGGAGAGAGTTAACACCATCACAGGTGGCACAGGGATCACTGTGGCCAGTTTGTGCACACAAACTCATTAAGTGTTAGGACCTCTACTTAAAACTGCAGATGTAATTACTACTAAGGAGAGGGGACATAATACTCAAAGAGACCATCCCAGACTTAGAGACAAGACAAGAAGTCCCAAGGGAAAGGACAACAGTACATAGTAGAATTCTATTTGTATCAGTCTCTTGAACCATGAAGAGGAGGCCTGCGGAATTCCAGTGAATGCCTTTTCAAAAGCAAAGGTGGACTTTGGCAGCTCAACCATCCCTTGGACACAATTGGGATGGCTGGAATTGGAGGCAGATAGGAAACCAGAAAGTTTACTCTGTCCTCCCCTCATTGGGGAACTAGCTGATCAGAACACGGAAAGGAAGAGAAGGATAAATAAAAACTCTCAACCCTCTAACCAGTAGTGAATTCTGAGATCTTTTATTTGTTTCCATGTAAATATCAATATTATTATTAGCTATATTATTAATATTAATATTAATACTCTCTGAGAGCCAGGAGAGCACTAAATACAAAACTATGGTTTAAAATAGGGGACCTGCCCGGTATGCATAAGAACTAATTACAATTTGAATCAAGATTGGAATCCCTTAAGCCATTCCCTAAACAGAAAGTCACTAAGTAACAATTGGCAACTGCCCTGAAAGGAATCACCAAAAAGGCTGAGGGAAAATGTTAGTTTGTACGAGAAAAAAAAAAAACTCCATACAGTAAAAGAGAAGATTATACATATTGACTCACAGCAACCAGTACATAGATATTTACTATGTACATTCACAGTTAGCATTATGAGCATAAGATTCTAAAATGATCATTCAACAAGGGAAGAAAAAAGCAGGATCCAAAAATGGGGAATTAGTTGTCCAAGGTCCCTTGGCTAGTTAGTGACTGAGTCAAAATTAGAATTCTAATCTCCTGACTTTTCATTTCCACAAAACTCCACTGTTTTCGGAGAAAGGTTAATTATCCCTTTGAAGGAATGATTTACATGGGACACACATACTTTGACGGGTGGCAGCTGGGGGAGTGAGTCTAGTGGATGGCAGAAATGTCCCTGTGTGGCTGGAGGAGGCCAGCATGGGAAGAGCAGGCCATGTGTATCCACAGGGAGTGGGCGCCTGTGAGGAGGGGCCGTTAACACCAAAGACAACCAACCCACAAAACAAGCTTTGGCTTGGAATGTGTACGTCCAGAAGAAATATAGTCAGAAATTCCAAACTTAAAAAAGTAAACATACATTTTCTTAAATATTATCTATATTCATAAACATTTACTTAGAATAAGTAATACTGAATAACTTTGACTTTGAGAACATAGTCAATAACAAAGAAGTACACACGCGCACACACACACGTTTAAATCCTCTGAGTAGTCAAGACGGGTCTCATAGAATATCTTGCTCAGAACAATTCACGTAGGGGAGTTCCCTGGCGGTCCAGTGGTTAGGAGTTGGCACTTTCACTGCCCTGGGCCAGGAACTAAGATCCCGCAAGCCGGCTTGGGGAAGGGGGGAGGGGCAATTCATGTAAAGCATTTAGCCTAACGCTTGGTCTACAGCAGGCCCTCCATAGATGTTTACCTAGGATTATAACAATTATGTGAGTGCCTGGGCAGCCACTCAGAGTTTGGTTACTCTTACCTTATGCACAGTTTCTTTTATTTAGCTTCTTTTTATTTAGCATTTTGATTTAGCTTCTGCCTATAACAGATTAAAACTGAGTGGTGGGAATATAGTTGGAGACAGACAGGCACTTAATTGGAGATGGAAAATAATTGTATCAAACAGACAAGAAAAAAACCCAAATGTAATTGAGACCATTCAGCGTAGGGCCAAACTGCCTTCCACCTTTCTGGAGACCCTGAAGATATCACTGTAGCGCACCACAGTACAACTACTATGATGACCCAGAATCATCCAGAAATATTCTATGATATGTCACACACTCTATTTAAAATTGCAGGGAAACACTTGCTACCATTCTAAAAAGTTTTTATAAAAAAATTCAAATTTGTAAAAGTTTTGACACAGAAAACTTACAAATCATCTGGAAATTAAGAAAAATCACATTTGTCCACAATGCCATAAGCCATATACATTAAGTGGGATATTTAAACTAAACATTAGGTGATCTTATTCTCTTGAAAGCCTTGGTATTGGCTGATTATTGGTCCTTCTCGCCTCAACTATCAATGTGAGATCATATGTGATATTATGGTGTTTCTAGACAGAGATCACTATTTTCCATAAGATGTAATAGTGTCTCAATGTCTTTAGACATAAAGTTGCAACTGATCATAGAATTGCTTCATTTTTTTTTGAAACTAACAAGGTGGTCCATGAGTACAAGGTGTGGGGCTGAGTATACAGCATAAGCAGGAGGATGGGCATGTGCTACTTCGCCTCTCTGTGGCAAAGAATGTGATTTCCTTCCCAGACAATTTAAATTCCCACTGACTGTTACCCTGAGAGGTCCAGTTTCACTGCTCTCCTGAGTGATAAAGATAACCCTCACAATAAATTATCTCACTCTCCCAGTTCAGAAAAATCTCTCTCAGTTTTCCTTAAGTCACTGATTAGATTTTTCACAGCATCACATCCCCGAGATGGTTCTTTGAAGGGAAATTTCTATCAAGAACATTTG
This sequence comes from Balaenoptera ricei, assembly GCF_028023285.1. Classification (NCBI taxonomy): domain Eukaryota; kingdom Metazoa; phylum Chordata; class Mammalia; order Artiodactyla; family Balaenopteridae; genus Balaenoptera; species Balaenoptera ricei. The sequence goes on from NC_082639.1 coordinate 135,151,612, forward strand.
AAGGCTGGGAAAGCAAAATGGAGAAAAAAGAAAGAAAAAAGCACAGAGTATTCCTTAGCCAGCTATCTTCATCAAGTCCTGACAGCTGTTCACAAGTTGATTTTCCTTTTGAACTCCGCCACATGAGAGAGGTATTTAGGCAATATGCAAACTTCAACCAATTTCATCTTGAAGAGGCACCTTTGGCTGCCAGGGGTCAATCCACCACCTTTGGCAGATTCATAAACCGCCTCCTTGGTCTTCTTCATTTTGACAATGCCAGATGTCAAATATCCAGCAAATGGTAGTCAAGTGTCTTTTTCAGTAATGAAAGTGTATTACAACAATTTCCTGATCAATAGAAACAACATCCTGAGGAAGAGGCACCTATTTTCCTCACTCTCTCGGAGGTGCCTAACAGGCTTGAGGCAATCCTGAGGGATGAGGGCTAGGTGATTTAGAAGATATAAGGATAAATACATAAAGTTAATTGTTACATAAAATAAAGCTTTAACTATCCCTGAGTGGGGGACGGAGTGATCTTCTGGTCACATCTCAAGTGGCCATATATGAGGGCTGAGCTGGGATGACTCCTCCGCTCCCAAGGAAGAATCTGTGTCCTGTCCACCCGCAGTTTGGCATTCATGTTGGTGCTTGGCTTAGGTGCAGCCATCAGGTCCTCAGTAGACACAGAATCCACCAGGATTTTGATGAATGAGAATCAATTCCCCACCATTCACCTGAATGTCTTCGCAGGAGGCACTGTGAGTGGTCACATTCAGGTAGACTTTGTCCTTGAAAGCCAGATTGGCCACTGTGACAGAGTCAACAAACGTGATCTTGCTCAGGGAGAAGAGGGGTTCCCGACCCTTCCGGTACTGAAGCCTGAGGCTGAGCTCCTGAGAGAAGTAGCCCTTCAGGGAGATGAGATAAAACCCATCACAGTTGATGATGATTGAGTTGTTTTGCACCTTCATGGTTCCATCCTTGTTTGGGGATGTGATGATGAAACCATTCTCATTTTCACACTCTAAGGAGGGTAGGGTAAAAAAAAAAAAAAAAAGATTCCTTAGCTCAGCGTTGGGCAACAGCCTTCCAATATGTCTAGAAACACATGAAGAGAAAGAGATAGGGAGAGATTTTGAGAAGAACGAAAGGAAGAAAATACTGTTTTTCTCCATGAGGGTTGGAATCTGCTTTCCCTGTGGAATGGATGAGGCAAAGCTAATACTAGTAGCCAAGAGAGTTACAGATGGGGCTGGGGTTCAAGAGCAGAGAGATTATAGCAACTGGCAGTTATCACAACATACCTGTGGCAGGAAATGGAGCCTCAAGGTTTCCCTGATTTTTCAAAACCAGGAGGGATTGGCAATTCGGTGCTTCCTTTCTTGCTCAATGGATAGACTAGGGCAAAGGGTGGTGGAAGTGCCCCTTGCCCAGGTCCTGCACACCCCCTCCACGCAAAGCAATTGCTTTTAACTCTTCTCTATCCTCTCTCCACTTGATCATGAAATGAAAATTTTTCACATGCCCCGGGCACTAGACCTACCAACAGCATGTGTTACTGGCATTTGCCAACAGTCGCTTAAGCTTAGTTATGCTGTGATATTAAGTAAAGCTTAGTAATGTCCGTGGGCTCAGATTCTGCTCATTAAGATGCAGGTAGAAGAGCTCAAGAACATAGACCTACTTCTCCCTTCTACCTTTTTATTGCTAGTTTTTCCTGGAAGGTGCCTTGGGAATAGTGGTTGCCACAGGAGAAAGAAAAGGAAGAGTAGGAGGACACAGAATGATGGATTTCATAGCTTTGTGTGGGGCCATTTCAAGTGTAAATCAAAAAACCAAATTTCTTTTATTTCTACGGTAGCCTCAATATCATCCTGAATGGTCAAGCAACCACATCTCAAATTCCCCACTCTGCCCCATGTCCCTCAGAGATAGGAAAGAATAGGTACTTTACTGAAATGTGCACTGCTGGGCACATTTCAGTAATTCTTGCTTTGTATCAAGTCCATGGGAAATACTTTGAACTGAAAAGAAGGATTACTTATAGAAGGCAAGATATACTTTCCTTTAGCGCAGGAGGACTTAACAAATGAATATCCATACAGAAACCACTGGTGGTTGTTCTAGTATCAATCATGGATCCAAATACTGCTCTCCAGGTAAAGTATCACCTTGACTTCAAGTCCCCCAACTCTCATTAAGGTAAAATCCCATCCTATGATAGAATTACTGGGGAATGACACGTCTTACAGTCAGACAAACTTGTAGGAAGTAAAGCCTCAGTTTTCTTACCTAAAAAATGAGAATAATTCCTACTCAAAGGGTTCCTGGGAAGATTAAGTGAGGAATATGAAGTAATACAGTGACAAGCACATATTTGGTAACTAATTACTCCCCTTTTCTTCTTTATACACCTTCTTTGTCCCTAATGAAAACAATATGCAGCCTCCAACAATTTCAGGATTTAATGTTTCCCTAAGAAAAGAGAGAGATCTTGCGTTCTGGGAGAAATTAAGAGGCTGGAGAGAGGATTCTTTTAAAAATATGAATCAATTAAACTTTTGACAATACTTACTGGTAAACTGTACTCTGATACTTTGGATTGGAGGGTATTGAGATGGCACCTAAAGGAGGAAAAAGTATATATTTTTAAGAAAAAAATGAACAAATGGAATTCATATCCTGTGAAGTAGAAATGCAGTAACCTGTAAAGGGAATGACTTGACAAGAGATTTGTTTTTTTCTATGTAGATTAGACCCAGCCTTCTTGCCTGCCCCCCTTGCCTTTCTATGACATCTCTTAAGGTAAGTTAGGAGTCTTCTGCTATTTTGTGCAAGCATCTAAGTAAGATCTGTCCTCATTTGCCAAACTCTTCCTTGGTATATTGTTTTGGCTCACTAAGCCCCAATTTCCCATTCTGGATAACAGAGCACTTAACAGTCATCTTCTTAAGAAACCCACTCAGTCATAGAGATCCTTCATGGACAAGGCTGTGACCAATCAATCCTTCATGGCCACAGACTCCCAGAATGCACTGGGAGTGAATTCTGAAAGCTTCCTGACTGCTTGCTTTTTCACTGGAAAACAGGAGTAAGTGTCCTATTTTCAGGGCATACAGGCAATAAAAACTGTTCTAATCCTTCAGAGATGAGTAGATCTGCGTGTAACATTTTTTAATGTTTGGTCTTTCCCTACTCTTTTACCATGTGAAAAATCTAACCTGAACCAAGTGAGTACTCAAAAGCAAGAAAGCAGTAAAACAATGAAGAAAGGAAAGCTAATAAATAAAACGTCTGTGGAAATTTGGTGGTTAAAAGAACAAAGAAGTTCAATATGGAGCAAACTCCAAAATATTAATATATTAAGTGAAAAAAGCAAAAGCAAAGGGCAGAATCATGTATAAAGTACATTACCATTTGTGTCAAAAAATAATGATAATGTTTGTGTGGGCACTGAATTTATCTGACAGAATATAATGTTGCCTCTGGGGAAAGGAACCGGAAGCCTGAGGACAGGAGTGGGAGGGACCCTTACTTTCCATGGTTTACTTTTTTATATTTTATAAATTTTGTATTACCTACTAAAAAAGGAAATAGAAAACAACAACAACAACAACAAAAACCCACCACCTACTGCACCTGCCAAGGACAAGAGCTCCTCCCACCAGGCTATTTTTGGCAAGATGTCCTGATCAAAGGTGTGGGGAGGAATTTGTTTTCATACTCTGGGGTGTGGAATCCCTGCTTCCCACTTTCCTGGCACACTCATAGCAGCAGTCAAACAGATTCCACTGGGGCCTGCCCACGCAGATGAAGAATCCCCTACTTCCCTTGTACATAAAATCATAAGCCTCACCAAGCTTAAACCAACAGGCAGTGTAGGAAGAAGGAGAGCCTTTCTGAGCCCTGCCAGTGCCTGGGCCCCTGGAGCGATATTAGTCAGCAGTGAGCACATGGAGAGGTGTTGACCTGGGGAGACTTTGACAGTCTTCAGCGCTCTCCCCTCTGCGGACTGTTTGTGAGGCTGGATTGGTGTCCTTCATGCTTAAAGCAATGTTCTGGAAGAAGGCCTCTCAAAAGGCATATTACCCGATCATGATCACCGTAATCCCCTGGGTAAATGAATACCCCCCCACTGCCTTCTGGGCAGGTTGGTCCCAGCCTGAATGGCCACCTTGTTAAAGTCAGAAGCAGCCTGCGCAGTCGTGCAAAGAGCACAGGGCTCAGCATGCAGCAACTTGGTCCTAACGCCAGCCAGGCAAGTATGGTGTCATCTTAGGCAAGTTTCATAACTTCTCTAGGCATCAGTTTTCTCATGTTTAAAAATCCCTCAAAGATCACAGACATCCCTTTCAGCACTAACTGTTCATGATTTAAATTTTAAAAGTTGCAACTCTAAGTCAATTTTAATAAAAGAGAGAAATAGGAAGCTTCCTCATCCCAAATTTGCATAAAGTTCTCTGACCTAAAAGCTCTCGTGGTTTGATTATTTGACTGACTTTGCAAAATCTCCTAAAGGTTCCTGCAAATAAAAGAAATTTCCCGGTGTTCTAAAATACTGTGAGGACTAAGTAGGGGCAGTAATGACCAAGAGGACATTCTGAGACCAAGATGCTGAGAGGCAGCAAGGAAAGCACACGTGACTTCCTCTTTCAGGTAGATGCAAATGCAACTCCAGATTCGGGCTTCCTTTCCTTCTCCTGAAGGTCACCCAGTATTAGAAATTTGCATATTCTCACAAGTTTCTTCCTAGCATCAACACCACCAAGCCTAGGCAATGTTGTGAAATAAGACAGTGTTTCCTCTTGCTCCATGCCCTTCTATAACTTTTCCCTTCATCTTCCATACCTGATCACCTCATGCTGACTACCCCACTGCCCAGAAATACCCTCACAGTGCCCAATTCAAGACCTTTCATCACCTGGCGCCAACCTCCTTGTCAAGCATCACTGCTACACATATCCTTGCTGGAGCCAACCATTTCCTCTAAGCTCTTTGCCCTTCAATAGAGCCTGGCAGGACAAAACAGAGGGCATAGGCTTGGGAGTCAGATTCAGTTCAAATTGTGACCTCTCTAGTTTTGTGAATTTGGAAATGTTGTATACCATTTCTGAGCTTTAGCTTTCATGTCTGTGAAAATAAGGCATAATATTATTATTGGAATGTTCCAGGAGATGACTGTAAAGCTTAAATAAGTTAACATATGTGAAAGTACCGAGGAGTTTGCCTGGCACATGGTAAGCATTTGAAAAATACTTGCTTCCTTTTTTCTCTCCACCAAGAATGGCCCTCCATCTATGTCGACCCATCAAAATATCACCACCTTCAAGGCCTAAATCAAATCCCTGATTTTTGGTCTCCCATAGCAAGTACTTAAAAACCACTCTATTCACATGGATGTTTATCATAGCTTGGTTTATTATTGCTAAAACTTGCCAAGCAAAAGCAATCAAGATATCCTTCAGTAGGCTGAATGGATAAATAAACTGCGATACATCCAGACAATGGAATATCATTCAGTGCTAAAAGGAAATGAGCTTTTCAAGCCATGGAAAGACATGGTGGCACCTTAAATGCATATTACCAAATGAAAGAAGACAATCTGAAAAGACTATATACTGTATGATTCCAATTATGTGACATTCTGAAAAAGGCAAAACTATAGAGACAGTTAAAGATCAGCAGTTGCCAGGGGTGAGGGAGGAGGGAGAGATAAACAGGTGAAGTGCAGAAGATTTTGAGTACTGAAACTATTCTGCATGATACTCTAATGGTGGGTACATGTTATTGTTCATTTGTTAAAATCCATAAAATGTACAATACCAAGAGTGAACCCTGACGTAAAAAAATTTTTTAAATCACTCTATTGACTTTCATTCTACCACCATGGGATACATGTCTCATCTCCTCTACAAGACTACTTAGCTGTGTGCTCTTGGGAAAATGGCATTACCTTGCTGATTTTTAGTTTCTTCATCCGTAAAATGGAAATAGTAAAATCTATATCTCAGAGGGTTGTTGTGAAGATTGAATGAGATAATGTATCTAAATTTTAAGTACCTGACCTGGAACATCGTAAGGAGTCGATAAATGTCAGCTATTATCCTTGGATACCCATGAGAGATAAGATCCATGTCATGTTCTTAATTTAGTCTATATAATACTATTTTAGCTTTATATATGACTACAGAATGAAGGAATTAATGAAAAACGAAGTCCAACAAAATTCCTAAAATATCCCTCTGGCTCTCTGTAGCCCAGAGAAACAATACAAAAGAATCCTGGCTTCATAAGAAAGGTTACCAGAAAACAATCAGAAAATATTAATTTTACCCACATGCACAAATATGGTCTTCTTCATATCAAGAAAATCAAAATCCTCATACCTTCTCCAGATACTAAAAGAAAATGGAATATATCAAAGGTCCCAGAGAGCTTTCATGTAAGGACAAGCTATACAATGAGGCTTCTTCAATATGCAAAGTCTGAAGAGCCAGTACCATCCTCAAAGGGGAAGAGAAACTCCTGTAAGTCTACACACCAGAATCAAAGCACAGTCCTGAAGTTTGAATGAGATGGTTTCAGAAGCATGAGTATAAAAGAAGTCATCTTCTAACTGAACATTGTATTTTACAGATGAAGAAAGTGAGGCCTACAGAAGTAAAGGGATTCAACTCCTGTCCTCCAATCCAGTACAACTTTCATTATACCAAAACACAGTTTTCTTTCTCCCCATGCAAATTTAAAGTGTGGAGAAATTTCTTTGAAGACTTTATTAATATTCCATTCCCTGTGTCCACTTCGGTGCCAAGTTGGAGGAAAGAAGAAGTTGCCACACACACAGCAGATGGGCAGGGTGGTGGTCTCACGATGACCTCATCATAAAAGTACATAGGGAGAGCCAAAAGTTCAGGCTTCCCTCCTGGGTTTGAGGGCTGTCATAAGTAGAACCAAGAAAACAGAGTACGCAGTAGGCAGCTGATATATGGGCTATTTGACCAACTGACTGAATAATGCACATGTCCTGTCTAGGAGCAGCTGATGATGTGACAAAAGGTCAGCTGTCCCACTGTTCTCAAACTCTAATGTACATTTGAATCCCCTGGAAAATCTGTAAAAATGTGTAGATGGCCAGTCTATTCATAAAGATTCTGATTCAAAAGGTCTAGGTGGACTCAGTAAACTGCATTTTTACAAGCACCCAAGGTTCAGGATTTAAGAATTACCACACTCAACTATGAACTCCTGAAGGCCCAAATCCAGAAAATGTATATTCGACCATATGCCCTTGGCAAAAAGCATGCCTGTCTCAAAGCTGGTGCTCAAAGGATGTTTGCTCTACTGTAAGCACTATTCAATAGTTGATTGAATAGTTATATGATTGCCATGTTATTGCTGATTTGAAACAGCATCAACAATTACTGAGTACCTGCTATACGGCAGGCATTACATTCAACTCTAAGAACACAAAGGGAAAGAAGACACAATCTTTATTTTTGACAAACTTGTATGTCAACTGGGGAAACAGCTCCTCTACAAAAAAACCTTTGGTAAGCATCAACAGGCAATGTATGCCACAAGGTTCCAGAGAACAGAAAAATCATTGCAGGCTTTGGCCACTCAAGTAGGAAAGACATGGTCTTAGGCCTTGAAAGCGAAAGAGGACCCAGATAATCCAAAGGCATTATATGGAAGAAAGGTCTAGAAGTGAGACCATTCTTGGTATATTCAAGAAAAACAATAAAAACTTATTGAGAACTTACAATATGCCATGCACTGCATTACTCTTTCTCAATTTCATTACCTTTTTTGCTATTCAAAATAACACTGTTAAGTAGAAATAGTAATTACCCATGTTTTACAGATAGAAAAATGAGAATCAGTGCTGTTAAGAACTTGCTCAGGAAGAAACAAGTATTAACTTGAGTTTGATTGAACTCCAAGTTCATGGTAACATCCTTTCTCTTTATCCTACTCTATTTTAGAGTAAAAAACCCCTATGAAAGCATTTGTCTGAGGGTTCAAAATTAATTTGAATTATTTTAATTGTCAACACTGAGTAAGATTAAAACATTAGGTTTTAGATAGTTGTCACAATATTCAGATATATCTCAAAATATCTAGACATTCTCCAGGAAAGAGCTCCTCAGTCAATCCTACAAGGTTGTTTGTGTAGTACAGATTGGCAAAGCCGTTAGCTGGGCTCTGATTAGATGCAAATGTCCTGATAAGGGGCAGCAGGACAAGTACAAAGTAGGCAGCAAGCAGGTGATGCAAAGAAGAGTCAGAATTATGTCCTTTCCTGGCCTCTCTCAGCACCTGGAGCACTGAACTGTCTGAGAACACAGATGGAAAATGTCTGATATCTAGCATTTACCCAGCAGCCTGTACCATGTTCCCAAAAAGGTGATGCTTGCTTCATGAGCTCATCTTTGGAATGTGTGAGTTTCTAATTCTGACTCACTGGGATGTGGCATGAGGCTGCCAACCTTATACTCATGTGGCATTTGTCCTGGAGGGGGATGTATCTGTGGCAGGAGGGAATGATACTCATCAAATATGAAACCAGGAAGTGGGCTCTGCATTCACTATGTGGGCCTTGCCCTTCCTCACTTGATATCAGTCAAGATCCTAGGTGGGAGTGGGATGGGATGTGAGTGAGTGGAGGCTGGCGGGGAAACAGATCTGTGATGGGGACTCTGTGGTTCACCCTGCAACCTCCACTGGGATGTGAATGTCTCCTCCCCCAACACTGGGCTTCATGTCAATCAGAGGAGACCTGAGAGGTCATGAAAGCACAGCCTCGCAAGCTCTCAGGGTGTGTCTCAACGAGCCTCTTAAGAGGAAGATGGAATTTTCTATATTTACCCATTACAGTGGGCTGGGAAGGTAGACTCTCACCCTGGTGGACTTAGTGTGTACTCAGCGGAAACTCCCTTACAAAGGGAAGGGCCCACACTTCGGATCAGGGAAGTTCAGAACCCCACTCAGAGAAAGGAATAGGAAGAATGGGCAAAAACTGATTCTTTGGCCAAAGAGTCTTCCATAATCAGAAAATTTATCCCCAAAGTTACACTTCTTAGAGATGAAGATGTGTGACTTTGAAAATCTTGATGAATAAAGAGTCTACTGAGATTTAATGAATACAAAGAAAAGCCATTTTAACTGTCATTCAAGACTCTCTCTTTCTCCATCTCCACCCTTCACCATGGCTGCCAGCACCTTTTTGCTGTAATCTCTCTCTTAACTTTTACTCTCCTCTCTACTACACAGGCCCTGTGATATCCTAATATAGCCTCCTTTCTCTAAACACTTCCACTTTTCTTGTCAAATTTACTTAGTAATGGCAAGTCTCTACTAACTGACCCTCTCCCCTCTATCTCAGAGAACAGGAACTGTGGTTTCACTGTCTCACATGCTTAGCAAATTAGCAGATTCCTAAGAGGAATATCAGGTATTCAGGTAAACAACCAAATGAACCAAAAGCATCCATGTGACATGAACACACCTTCAAAATTTTGTGATTTGCAAAATTTTGCAACCAATTCTTTATATCCTCAAGGGGAAGATTTTCTTACATCTGGGTTCCCCTTTCCACATTTACTGGGGAAATCCTTAAAGTACACTGACAAAGGGGTCTGCCAAAACATTTCTAAGAACTCCTTTCCTGTCAGACAGAGAAAGACAAATACTGTATGATATCAGTTATATGTGGAATCTAAAAAATACAACAAACTGGTGACTATGACAAAAAAGAAACAGACTCACAGATTCAGAGAACAATCTACTGGTTACCAGTGGGGGAGAGGGAAGGCGGGATTGAAAGGTACAAACTACTATGTATAAAATAAGGATACATTGTACAATACAGGGAATATAGCCAACATTTTATAATAACTATAAATGGAATATAGTCTTTAAAAATTGTTCATCACTATGTTGTACACTTGAAACTTATATAATCTTGTACATTATATTACTTGTATAATCTTGTAATCAATTTTAAAAAATTAAATTGAAAAAAGAAATAACTCCTTTCCCCACCTTGGTGATCTCCAGCAAAACACCCTAGTCTCTAAGCAAATGGAAGGGTTGGTTTACAAGGTAGCCACTGCATTATCATAAATCTTACAATACCTTAAACATGATGGCATTTATAAATAAACCTTTGCTGAGCTAAGGTGGAAATCAGCCCTTTAGACTATGCCCTGACCTTGGCTAGTGGCTGCATAATCACATAATATCTGACACTGGCTTGAGCCAACACCATATGTGATTGCCCAAGGTTTTTTACATTGCCCCATTCATCCTTAAGTACAAAGGGGGTAGCAGAATTATTACAATCAATATCTTTCTACTTGAAGTCACTCATTCCCCATCTCATTTGCTATATAAAAAAGGAGGCACTATTGCCTTGGAAAGGCAACCTAGTAGAATGGACAAGGCATTGGGCTGGGAATAGGAACACTTAGGTCAGGTCTTAGGCCAGAACAAGTCCTTTCCCTTTCTCAGTTTCTAATATCCTTATTTTTATGTCCATCCTCAGTTAAGATGGTGGAATAAGCACTGTGGAATGAGGCCTAAGGACTTTTCCATACCAGAGATTAGGCAAATCACAGCATTCAAAAGAGAAATCCCAAATTATTGGTAGATAAGAAGACCTTTTGAATAGAAGACCTTTTCAACACAATAAACCCCTCAGCTGTAACAAAAGCAACAGTTTTTTCCCCCAAGTGGGTCCCTATGATGGTTAATAAACAATCAAGAATATCTTTTGTGTTGTTTATGCAATGAAGCTCTTAGCCTCATTTGCATGAGGCTAAATAATCCTCAACCTATATTCTGGTGTGAACTAAGATTGGTGACTGGTAAAAATTATCACCGAACAGCAGTGGAATGATGATGGTGGTGGTAACAATAATGACAATGACATTTTAAACTAAAGCCTTCCTGTTAAATAATGGAAGAGAAACGAAGCACCTAATGCAAAAATTAAAGTATGCTCACTTTATAATCCCAATTGAGAAACTAGATATTGAAGCTAGGTAGATAGCCCTCTGTGAAACTTCTTACTGAAGAGCTGTACCCTACTTGGTTATCCAGTGCTTATCACACACTATGTTATTGCTTGACCATTTTCTTTCTCCACTAGATTGCAAACTCTGAGAGGGCAAGGAAGACCAAGTCTTGCTTACCATTGTTTCCTCAACGTCTGAAAGGTAACTTATTTTCCATAGATCTTGTTAAATAAGTAAATTAATAAATGGTTGGTAGTGAGTTGAATAGTGTCCCTCCAAATTTATGTCCACCTAGAATCTCAGTATGTGACTTGATTAGGAAATAGGGTTTTTGCAGATGTAATTAGTTAACATGAGGTTAACTAGATTAGGGTGGGTCCTAAGTCTAATATGACTGGTGTCCTTAAAAGAAGAGGAGAGGACACACAGATACGCGCAGGGAAGATGGTCATGTGAACTTGGAGGCAGAGCTTGGGGTGATGCAACTACAAGCCAAGGAACACTAAGGATTGCTGGGAGTCACCAGAAGCTAGAAAGAGGCAAAGAAGGATCCTGAAGGATCCTTCCCTAGAGCCTTCAGAGGGAGCATGGCCCTGCTGACACTTTGTGGTACCCAAATTTGTGGTACCTTAAAAGGCAGCCCTAGGAAACTAATACATGGTTGAAAAGATATTTGCATATAGTGTGAAATCACACTTACAACATTAAAATAATTCTTTGAATCAGTCTGATAGAACTAGAAAGGTCCAGGGAGATTATATAGTCTAATCTCCTTATTGTTTTTTAAAAAAAGTACAGCTCGGAGTGAATAAATGACTGAGCTAGTGCCCAAATCCAAGTCCCCTTTCTCTTCTATGAATATCACACATGGCAATGATTTGTTTCATCAAAATAACCTATGTTGTATTATGAGCTTGTTGAAGCTTCATTTGTTGTGTTATCTACATTTGTGTAAGTAGATTTAGATCCCTTTTTTAAAAGAATCTTGCTTCCCTTTATGCCAGGTTATAGATCTTTCCCCCAATTTTTCTTCAAAAGCAATTAATGTCAGAAAAGGAAACAAATTTTAAAACAGCCAGCCGAAATTCTTACGGCTTAGAGCCATGGCGTCTTGGCCAAGTGTAACGGAAAGAAACAGGACTAGAATTTAAACCTGGTCGCAATTTATAACCAGACCTTCCTATATTGACCTAGACAAGTCTCTATGCCTCAAACTTCCTCATTGTAAAACTGCACACAAATATCTGTCTGTCTTCCTCCGAGGTCATAGTGAAGAAGTGAGGACAAAAGTAGGGAAAAGATCACAAAACCAGAGATGGTTATTGCAAGTAGCACCAGGAGTGATGCCCCTCATCCTCCCAGAAAAGAGAGCTTTGAGTTCCCAGTCTTCATCAAACCACATACAGGGCCAGATTGAGATCTTTATGGGCCTTGAAAGTTAAAAACGTTAAGCACCCAACACACAGGTAACTCAAAATATATTTTACATTACTGAGCAGTAAAACATGTGTTTTACAACTTCTTTTATAACCCAGCAAAGTTTTTATAATTTCCCTTGATGACTATTTTGATGCTCGTTTATAATTTTTTGTAATGTTAATTGTCATTTTCATCCTGATCTTTGCTTGACAGTTTCATTGGTTCTCTAGGGTTGTGCTGTGGCGACCTACAGGGCAGCCCAGCCTGAGGGTACATCATTTACACTCACTGGACACCCCCGCAGCTCCCCACCTATATCTTGGGAGTGACACTTTCTTACCATAAGCCCTTATTCAATTAGTATTGGAAGAATTAAAGTTTGGGTCTATTTGCCCATCTTTCTGTCCAAGTATGTTCTTAAATAGCATTTTCAATGTTATCAAAGCTAGACAAATTTATACAAATTAATAACACATCAAACTTGCACTTCAGAATGAAAGGTTTGCTGAAAAGAAAATAATGCATAATTATGCCCATCTTAGCTCCAACATTTCTAATATTTTGAACCAGACCACTCTTCTAAATATAATTTTCTGCCCTATTTGGCAACCAAGTCACTGGAGAATTGGATGAACTACATCAACGTAAAGGGAGATGGAACCAGCCTGGGCCATGTGTTCTAAGTGTGCCATTTTAGATCTCTGAACCACTTTCAGACACTAACTTGATAACATTTTATACCTTCATAAATTCTCCCCTTCATTTTTCCTTTGTTCACTAATACAGCCATGAGGTCTTAATTAGACATCTATATTCAAAAATGCTAGAATTATACCAAGGGGTTTTTTTTAGCCTTAAAAATTAGAGTAGGAAAGTCAAAGTCCATGAAGTTAAGGTTAACATTACCTATAATATGCTTTCTGAGATTTGAGTTTTGGAGTGTTTGTGTGTGTGTGTGTGTGTGTGTGTGTGCTATAAGGCAAACATTTTAGTGGTGGTATGCTTATGGAAGCATGTTCATGAATAATAATAATAATCTTGACATTTACAAAGCTCTGTAACACATTTGTTCCTCACAATAACCAAATTCCAATTTTTGGAAATGATTAAATTGACACTCGGAATTTGGGGGACTTTACCCAAAGTCACGAAGCTAAAAGACTGGACTGAACCAGAATATTCTAGTTCCTGGTCCAGTGTTCTCTCTCCTACACTTCAATGACTCCCCTAAAATTTTGAGAAGATATGTCATATTTTTGTATGAGGAAGTGTTTTAATGCCTTCATTTGGCTACAAACAAAATGCACAAGCCATAGGATGCTGGGGAATCCAATTTCATCCTAACACTACCACATATGCCATATATTTTATCTGTGACTGTGAGAAATAACCCTTCTACTTTGTTATTCAGTTGTATCTTTTCACTCCCTAAATAGGAATAACAACATTGTACATGGCTCCTCCAACCTAAGTGATTCCAGAAGATTAATGTTCATGAGCCATGAATGGAGAACCCCAGAAGTGGGTGGGAAGCTGTGGGTTCTCTGAAAGTGAAGGGCACAGAAGTAATTTCCATTAAAAGAAATAGAATTGGAAGGGCATGGTGGTCAGCCCCTAGGCAAGGCTAGGTCTACTCAGGGCTAGTAGCTAGGAGGTGAGGTCAGAGAAAAGGAATAGGGAGGTTAGACTCCAAGGTCTATACCAAGAGCCCTTCTGCTTGCTTCCCATCTCTCCTCTGAGTGTGTATATTTGTTTCTATTCATGTGTACATATGTGACATTTTCCAGCATGATTCTTGTCCAAGCTATTCTGTCCTATTTTGAGTACTTGGGTCAGAACCCATATCTAAATTTTTCTTGTAGAAAATATCATCACTGTGTAAATAGTGAACAATATTAGGCCCTCTTGATATTGTTCATCCTCTTACACATGGATAAGCGCTTGGCTTCCTGAGAAAAGTGTTCTTAACTCCTCAGGAAATAAGAGTGGGTTCTCTTTAAAAGATATCCAAGAACTGTTAGTTTTACTGTGGTGCCCCCTAGTGCTATGTGAGACAAGACTCACTTTCTGTATTTGTCAATATGTAGACCACATAAGAGAAGTGAAATTTGGAGAAGCGACAATTTGGGTAATTTTTCCTGTATTTTCTTTTGCATAGAATGGAATGAAGTGTGTTCCCTTAGCATGAGTCACAGGACCCTTTGTGTCCTGCCCCCACTTAGATTTTCAGCTTCATCTTCCTCCACTTTCCCCAATGAACTCTCAACTCCAACCATTCTGAACAACTTGCTCTTTTACCTAGAAAGCCTTCTGCCCCTACCTACCCACCATCATCCTTCTTGTCTATTTAAAGAATTTCCACCCTTCTTCTAATATCAGTGAAGCATTACCTCCTCCTCCGGCTTTTACCCTCCCTGAGTTTCTGTTTTCCTATCCGTAAGTGGATTATGTCTAATGTCTGCTCAAAAATCCAACAATTCTATACATTTGCAGTAGTACCTCCTTTAAGAGCCTCAAAATACTTAGTGACAAATCAGTTCAATACTTCAGATGTTTCTTTTTAGCTCCCATACAATTTCTTATAAAATGCAAATTCAATTATATTGAAAATTATTTCCATGTCTATCATAAAAAATTTCTTTAAAAACTTGTTAAATTACATGGGGACACATTTAACTTGAGCTAATCTGAGACAAGATTTTTTAATCAAAAATGCCTCTTTTTCTTCCTAAAGGATACAAAGTCCAAGTTATAGTCTGAAACTTCATCAAGAAACTGAATTCTAATTCTGGCCATCACTGATACAGAATTGGTCAGCTCTCTTTCCAAATGCCTCCACTTCTGTCTTTCCCAGGAGTAAAAGTGATAAGAATGTAAACTTTTAACTGTGGGTGGGATGTGCTGAAGAATTATCACTAAAAGCACATCTTTAAACTACTCTGATAAAGATGATACAAATCTTGGAAGAGCCCAGCTTCAATAGCTCTGAGACACATGGGTATAATCTGCAAAAGCTTCTCACCTTATAGATCAGCTTTTTTCTGCCATTGTTCCCAGGTGAAGTTATGGGGAAGCCTGGAAGCCTGATACTTTAAACGGCAGTCCCAATAAACATCCAAACAGCATGTATTGATTTTTGTGACTCAATTTTACAACTTGTATCATGGATATTCTTCTACAGCATCCACTTCTTTCCCTTTTCTAAATAAGGTATTTTGCTAATCCAGAATAAGTTACTTAGATAGGTACATGGTATATAAATAAATACAGATTACAAATATATGTGCCAATTTGATTTCCCTCAGTCCCTTATTAAGAACCAGGGTATCCAGAAGCTTAGACACAAAAATCTGTTTACTTAAATTGGTATTTCTCAGATCCTCATATCCATTTTATGACTATATATATATAAACTACATACCCACAGGATATTGATCTGGAAGAGACATTTCTTCATCATTTGATCCAACTGCCTCATGTTTCAGATGAGAAAATCAGGACCCAAAGAGGGAAATGTATTATATAAGGAGTGGGTAAGGTCCATCTTTTTTTCTGACATTCAAAAACAAAAACTTCTGCTTTTCACATAATAAAACTTAACCAAGTGGTGAGAAAACAACGGTTACTAAATAAACTTGATTGAAGGGAAGGTTAACTGCCAAATGGAGTTTAACAGTTTCATATGTATTTTTTTACAGAGTCATCCATATAGGAAGATTTTTTATGAAGTTAAAAATTAAATCTAAGAAATAAGAAAAAAAAATCATGATTATTCTCCAAATATCTTTCTCCTACAATGAAAGAGATCCAATTTAACTAGGCAAATGATGAGTATTTCAGCTTTATTTCACCCCCTATACATATCACTCTAATATTATGTCTTATAAAAGTAGAGATTTGATTGGCATCACCATCTACCCCATCCTTCAACCAAAATTCCCAACAATCTTATCTATGAATTTAGAAAAGCTATCAGTCTATGTCCCTTCTTCAGCAGTTACTTTACACCCTTCTCTCTCAATCAATCTCTCTCTCTCTCACACACACACACATATACACACACACAGACACACACTGCTTCCACCATGACTGATCAAGTTCTGGGGAGAACACACATGACTGTCCTTCCCCTTAACAAAGCTTATGAGATTAAATTTAAGGACACAACGTGCTGCCCTGGGTCTTATTAACAGTATAAGAAATTATGTTAGCTAAAACAGTCTAGCTAGAAGTAAGAAAAAAAGTTAATGTCAAGTTAAGAATTTCAAATATCTGTGCCCCAAAAAGTTCCGTATCCAGAGTATACAAGAACACGTTTGTTGAGCAAACAGCTCTAATGTACCTCCTCTATCTTTGTTTCCATTTCTGGACCAGGACCAGAGAAAGCTAATTCTCTCCCAAAGATCAGCTCCATGAATTCTAGTATCCTGGAAGCCAGCACTCAGCTTCCCTTCCAGGCTCTAGCTCAGAACTGCTGGGTGACTTGCTAGAAAGGACCCCTCTCCTCTGCATTCCTTGGGTACTGATAGTTCAGGGCCGGCCCCCGCCACCAGCTGGCTACACATCTGTATCTGTTTCGCCTTTTGCTCTCTCCTGCTCAGAGCCCTAGTGCAATTAATTGCTGAGCCTTGACTGGGGCCATATGTTCTGTCTTTTTATCATCCCACAGTGTAAGGAAATATGTAACGCTGTGGTTGTTTGAAAAAGCACTCTCAGGGCTCCCAGACCTGGTGAATAGACTCAGCTGTTCTATTTTGGGTTACTCTTTGTTTTCTTCTCGGAAGAGCCTAATTCCGGTCTCTGTCTTGGGCATCCTGCCATGGACACTTTGCTCCTCCCCCCACACCCTCTCCCCAGATCGCCTACTCTAATTTCACCCAAAGCGTTCTGTGAAGAGAAGGAAACGTGTGGCATGATGAGGACAGGATGGGTGTGCTGTGGTGCTCGCTGGTCTGCAGGCTTGAGTATGACACCAGCTCCACTTCGGGAATTTGGGGACACCAGCACTCTATAGTACAGTGATCACAACCAAACTCCCACTAGCCTGTAGGCACTGAAAAACCCTATTTCCTGTAGGCGAAGACAAGCCCAGGCATCGTCTAGGACTCTGCTTACCTTATCCTGATCTAATTTGAGGTACCCAGTCTCTGACCTGGCTATCAGAAATAAAAGTTCCTGTTGTCTGACCTTTACCAGGGAGAGACTTTTCTAACACAGAGCATCCACCAGGGAAACAAGAACTATCAGACTAGCCCCAACAAGGGAACATGGGGACACTATTCATTTCTTTTCTTTTCAGTGGAATCTCCTGCAGTCAAGAACATCCTTAAAGGGCTAATAATGTTTGTAGATATGAATAAGTAAATAAGAAAAAATAATGTAAAAGGGACCATAATAAGGAGAAGGAAAAATGGAAAGAATATCTTCATTAAGTGGGGGAAATACTAAAATGATGGTCTTCCACTACATAATGTACTGGACAAAGTGATGTCTATAAGTTGTGATTGGTAGAGAAAGACTGTGAGAAACAATATCTGATCAAGTTACTGGGGTAAACGTTTGGCCATGCACACATACGGGCGTGAACACATATATCTCTGCCCTTAAAATACATAGGCTAGCTATTTAAAAGAACTTAATACTGATACATTTAGCATTCTTCAAAAAGCATATTACTTTGAGAGTCTATGGGGTTTATGAATATGATAGGAAAGTATAATAATGTAAAGAGACTTTCTTATTTCCTTTTTACATGAATTCCCTGATCAGATGCTTACTAGCAGAATAGGTAAACCAAGTAGGTATATCAGTGACTCAAAGCTTCTAAGTGACAGCTCATAAAGGAATACCAGGATGCTTACATTGCAAAGAAAAAGAATAATCCAGAAGCAGTGCCCCTGCCCTATCTCCATTGTGCCCCACCACTGCCACTGATGAAAAAAAGGAAGGAAAAGAGAGACAAAAGGGTGTTTGACCACACTTTACGATCGCTGAGTGGAAAAGGGAAAAAAAAAAAAAAACAATTTTGGTGTCAGATTATTTCCAGGTGACCATTTGCAGCTGTTGGAGCTGCCATCAGCCTGAGCTGGAGGAAAGGACATGCCAGTGGTGCATCTTACCTGAGCAGAGAAGTGCAGACAGATGTAGGTGAGACACAGGAGCAGCCCCAGCCCCTGAATTAGGGAGGACACCAGCAATAGCTTGTTCCTCAAGAATCTCCGTCCTGCTGCGTTTCCAACATGCTCATCCAGGGGTTGGACCCCTTCCATCTTCACAATCTGGATGCAGGGAAGATGAAAACTGTGACAGAAGGGAACCTGAGGGAGGACTGACCTCTTCCCCGCAAAGAAGGAGATGAAGCCAAAACAAGGTGTATCAATCAGAAAACACACAAAGGTCCCAGGACCAGAGACAAGAGGCGATTGAAAGAGCAGAGCGGACTCTCAGTTTTAATGCTGCAGCTTTTGCAGGCAGGCGGGGGAACTTCTCTGTGACTAATCTGAATTTCCCCTTTACTTTCTTTCTTTTTTTTTCTATGGGCTAACAGGGAGTTGTTTTTGTGGCATTCCAGTTCTGATTTGAGTGACTGTGAAATGACAGTCATAAAAGTGTGCTATTTTCTTAATTTCTCATTGCACCAGTAACCAAATTGTGGGTCACTTGATAAAGATAAAAATCATCATCCGTTGATGTAGGAGCTCATCTATCCCTTCTCCGAGGTGTCTTAAATCATAGAAGAGATTTAAGGAAAATGCTAGCCTTAAGTTCTTGTCTGCACTTTATTGGGTAACTAAGTACTGAACCCATTCAACAGATTCAGGGGAAAAAAGCAAACGAAGACAATTCTTCAAGTGAAAAAAAAAAGAAAATTTTAAAAGAGGATGGTGAA
The DNA here is from genome assembly GCF_028023285.1 of Balaenoptera ricei. Lineage (NCBI taxonomy): Eukaryota > Metazoa > Chordata > Mammalia > Artiodactyla > Balaenopteridae > Balaenoptera > Balaenoptera ricei. The sequence goes on from NC_082639.1 coordinate 135,170,923, forward strand.
TCACATAGAATAAAGGAGTAAGATCCTCTAGTTTTAGTCCATTGCGTTATAATAAACTAGCATACACTGAGCATCCACTATGTGTCAGGCACTGTGCTAGACAGCCCTAAAATCTTTTTCTCATTTAATTTTTGAGGCAAATTTAGTAAAGACTTACATGATTAATTTTAAGCATAGCAGGAAAGAAGCAGAAGAGTATCTTGACTTTTTCCCTTCCCTACACTATACATTTTCTCCATACATAAGTTTGCATGAATGAACAAATGAATAGCTTCAAATAAGCTTTGAAGGTTGTTCCTTTCTTTGAGGTCAGGGTAGACACAGAACTTGGAAAGTAAGAGTATTCTACCAATAGACACTACTTACCCTTTACCACTGAAATAAATGATCAAATGAAATAAATGATAAAGTTATTGATAATGTCAAGTTCATATTAATAAATATTTACTGAGTACACAGTGAGCCCAGTACTATATTGGACAGTATAGGTACACTGGGAGGGGCTGTTTAAGACAGAACAACTCTTCTGTGGGCAAGTATGTCTCTCTGAGCTCCCTATCAGCCACTCAACGGATATTTAAAGAAGGAAAGGAGAGAGAAATAACATCAACAAAATAAATGAGCTGTTGTATGCAACTTAATTTTATAGAAAATTGATATGAGGCATATTCAAGAGGGAAACAGCTTGTGGGAAATGGAAAGTACATTTATTAATACAGTTTAAATCAATTAATATATGAATTGATACCCTCATTATAATCATTATACTTTGCATTTGCAGAACATATTGGTCTTCAGAAGTTCAAGTTTTTGTCTGAAATATAAGGTGACTGAGACACTATACCATACACGCCAAGCCAAAACGAGAAATCAAGTTCCATCTAAACTTAATTCTAAATAGGTATTCCTATGAGAAAAGTATGTGTAACATACAGAGTATGGATTAAAAAAAATTGAAAGGCAGAGTCAAGATGGCGATGTGGGAAGACGGGGAGTTAGCGTCTCCCCACAACTAGGGCACCTGCTGGCCGCTGGTGGGGAACTCTGATGCCCAAGGAGATGGGAGGAACCCTAAAGTGAACCGGTAGGATGCAGAGGGACTGAGGTGGGGAGGAGAAGTGGAGGCCAGACAGGATCTATGCCCCTGAGGCCAGGGAGATCAGGACACACAGGCGGGAGGGGCCCTGCGGGAGGAGCAGGAGAGGAGCAGAGGGCGATTGCCCCGCCCACTCAGGCCAGGGAGACTGCTGAGCTCCCAGGCCCATCCCCTGCCCTCCAAAGCCCCCTCCAGGCTGCATGGGTCCTTGGGGGCATAGGAGGGAGGCCGGGGAGATCAGGAGAGGCAGGCAGGAGGGACCCTCCCAGACTGGAGGAGCAAGAGAGGAGAGAAGGGCATTTTCCCCGCCCACTGGAGCCCTGGAAGCCTGCTGGGCTCCCAGGGGAGGTACCCTGCCCTCTGAGAACAGGGGTGGGGGGCACGCCTGGGCCCCTTCTGTTCCTTGAGCCTAGGTCCCACCTCCCACAGACCCCAGGGACTTTTCCAGCCTTGTGGGTCCTGAGCATTGGCCCCACCCACCACCCAAACCTCACCCTTGCTTAGGCCCCGCCCCCTACAGCCAAGGCCTTTCCCCCCCCCCCACCCCCCTGCCTTTTTCTTTTCTTTTCTTTTCCCTCCTCCTCTTTCTTACTGTTGTGGTACTGGTGTACCTTCCGGTTGTTGTTTCATCTATATTTTTATTTTTATATTCTTTCTAACATATCTGTTAGTTTCCTAGTCTAATTTTATTTTTTACTTTGTTAACGTTCTCTTTATTTTTTTTTTTTGTGCCGCTCCATGCAGCTTGCAGGATCTTGGTTCACAAGCTGGGGGTCAGGTCAAAACTCCTGTGGTGGGAGCTCTGAGTCCGAAGCACTGGACAAACAGAGAACCTCAGACCCTAGGGAATATTCATTGGAGTGAGGTCTCATGGAGTTCCTCATAGCAGCACCAAGACCCAGCTTTACCCAACAGCCTACAAACTCTAGTGGTGGAAGCCTCAGGCCAAACAACCAGTAAGACAGGAACACAGTCCCACTCATTAAAAAAAAAAAGAGGCTGCAAAAAACTATGTCACAGATGAAGGAGCAAGGTAAAAACCTACAAGACCAAATAAATGAAGAGGAAATAGGCAATCTACTTGGAAAAGAATTCAGAGTAATGATAGTAAAGATGATCCAGAATCTCGGAAATAGAATGGAGGCACAGATTGAGAAAATACAAGAAACGTTTAACAAACATCTAGAAGAAGTAAAGAACAAACAAACAGAGATGAACAACACAATAACTGAAGTGAGAAATACACTAGAAGGAATCAATAACAGAATAATTGAGGCAGAAGAACAAATAAGTGAGCTGGAAGATGAAATGGTGGAAATAACTGCTGAGGAGCAGAATAAAGAAAAAAGAATGAAAAGAATTGAAGACTATCTCAGAGACCTCCGGGACAACACTAAACGCACCAACATTCAAATTATAGGGGTCCCAGAAGAAGAAGAGAAAAAGAAAGGGTCTGAGAAAATATTTGAAGAGATTATAGGTGAAAACTTCCCTGACATGGAAAAGGAAATAGTCACCAAGTCCAAGAAGCACAGAGAGTCCCATACAGGACAAACCCTAGGAAAAACACACCAAGACACATATTAATCAAACTAACAAAAATTAAATTCAACGAAAAAATATTAAAAGCAGCAAGGGAAAAACAAAAAATAACATACAAAGGAATCCCCATAATGTTATCAGCTGATTTTTCAGCAGAAACTCTGCAGGCCAGAAGGGAGTGGCAGGATATACTTAAAGTGATGAAAGAGAAAATCCTACAACCAAGATTACTCTACCCAGCAAGGATCTCATTCAGATTCAATGGAGAAGTCAAAAGCTTTTCAGACAAGCAAAAGCTAAGAGAATTCAGCACCACCAAACCAGCTTTACAACAAATGCTAAAGAAACTTCTCTAGGTGGGAAACACATGAGAAGAAAAAGACCCAAAAAAACAAATGCAAAACAATTAAGAAAATGGTAATAGGAACATACATATCGATAATCACCTTGAACGTAAAATGGATTAAATGCCCCAACCAAAAGACACAGACTGGCTGAATGGATACAAAAACAAGACCCATATATATGCTGTCTACAAGAGACCCACTTCAGACCTAGGGACACATACAGACTGAAAGTGAAGGGATGGAAAAAGGTATTCCAGGCAAATGGAAATCGAAAGAAAGCTGGAGTAGCAATATTCATATCAGGTAAAATAGACTTTAAAATAAAGACTGTTACAAGAGATAAGGAGGGACACTACATAATGATCAAAGGATCAATCCAAGAAGAAGATATAACAATTATAAATGTTTATGCACCCAACAGAGGAGCACCTCAATACATAAGGCAACTGCTAACAACCATGAAGAGAGAAACTGACAGTAACACAATAATAGTAGGGGACTTTAACACCCCACTAACACCAATGGACAGATCATCCAAACAAAATAAATAAGGAAACACAAGCTTTAAATGACACAATAGACCAGATAGATTTAATTGATATTTACAGAACATTCCACCCAAAAGGGGCAGAATACACTTTCTTCTCAAGTGCACATGGAACATTTCTCCAGGATAGATCACATCTTGGATCACAAATCAAACGTCAGAAAATTTTTAAAAACTGAAATCTTATCAAGCATCTTTTCTGACCACAACGCTATGAGATTAGAAATCAATTACAGGAAAAAAAAAACTGTAAAAACACAAATACATGGAGGCTAAACAGTGCACGACTAAATAACCAAGAGATCACCAAAGAAATCAAAGAAGAAATTTAAAAATACATAGAAACAACTGACAATGAAAACACGACAACCCAAACCTATGGGACGCAGCAAAAGCAGTTCTAAGAGGGAAGTTTGTAGCAATTCAATCTCAGCTCAAGAAACAAGAAAAATCTCAAAAAGAAATCTAACCCTATGCTTAAAACAACTAGAGAAAGAAGAACAAAGAAAACCCAAAGTCAGTAGAAAGAAAGAAATCATGAAGATCAGAGCAGAAATAAATGAAATAGAAATGAAGAAAACAATAGCAAAGATTAATAAAACTAAAAGCTGGTTCTTTGAGAAGATAAACAAAATTGATAAACCCTTAGCCGGAATCAAGAAAAAAAAGGGAGAGGACACAAATCAATAAAATTAGAAATGAAAAAGGTGAAATCACAACTAACACTGCAGAAATACAAAGGATTACAAGAGACTACTACAAATAACTATATGCCAATAAAATGGACAACCATGAAGAAATGGACAAATTCCTGGAAAGGTATAATTTTCCAAGACTGAACAAGGAAGATTTAGAAAATATAATCAGACCTATCACAAGTAATGAAATTGAAACCATAATTAAAAATCTTCCAACAAACAGAAGTTCAGGACCAGATGGCTTCACAGGCGAATTCTATCAAACATTTAGAGAAGAGCTAACAGCGATCCTTCTCAAACTCTTCCAAAAAATTGCAGAGGGAGAAACACTCCCAAATTCATTCTATGAAGCCACCATCACCCTGATACCAAAACCAGAAAAAGACATCACAAAAAAAGAAAATTATAGACCAATATCACTGATGAACATAGATGCAAAAATCCTGAACAAAATACAAGCAAACAGAATCCAACAGCACATTAAAAGGATCATACTCCATGATCAAGTGGGATTTATCCCAGGGATGCAAGGGTTCTTCAATATACACAAATCAATCAATGTGATACACCATATTAACAAACTGAAGGAGAAAAACCATATGATCATCTCAATAGATGCAGAAAAAGCTTTCGACAAAATTCAACACCCATTTATGATAAAAATTCTCCAGAACATGGGCATAGAGGGAACCTACCTCAACATAAAAAAGGCTATATATGACAAACCAACAGCAAGCATCATACTCAATGGTGAAAAACTGAAAGCTTTTCCACTAAGATCAGGAACAAGACAAGGATGTCCACTCCCACCACTCTTATTCAACATAGTTTTGGAAGTCCTAGCCACAGCAATCAGAGAAGAAAAAGAAATAAAAGGAATACAAATTGGAAAAGAAGAAGTAAAACTGTCACTGTTTGCTGATGACATGATTCTATACATTGAAAATCCTAAAGATGCCCTTGAAAACTACTAGAACTAATCAATGAGTTTGGTAAGGTTGCACTTTACAAAATTAATGCACAGAAATCTCTGGCGTTCCTATACACCAACAACGAAAAATCAGGAAGAGAAATTAAGGAAACAATCCCAGTTACCACTGCAACAAAAAGAATAAAATACCTAGAAATAAACCTGCCCAAAGAGGCAAAAGACTTGTACTCAGAAAACTATAAACCACTGATGAAAGAAATCAAAGATGACATAAACAGATGGAGAAATATACCATGTTCTTGGATTGGAAAAATCAGTATTGTGAAAATGACTATACTACCCAAAGCAATCTACGGTATCAATGCAATCCCTATCAAACTACCAATGGCATTCTTCACAGAATTAGAACAAAAAATTTTACAATTCGTATGGAAACAAAAAAGACCCCAAATAGCCAAGGCAATCTTGAGAAAGAAAAACAGAGTTGGAAGAATCTGGCTCCCCGGCTTCAAACTATACCACAAAGCTACAGTAATCAAGGCAGTATGGTACTGGCACAAAAACAGACATATAGATCAATGGTACAGGATAGAAAGTCCAGAGATAAACCCATGCACATGTGGGCACCTAATTTATGACAAAGGAGGCAAGAACATACAATGGAGAAAAGACAGCCTCTTCAATGAGTGGTGCTGGGAAAACTAGACAGCTACATGTAAGAGAATGAAATTAGAACACTACCTAACACCATACACAAAAATAAACTCCAAATGGATTAAAGTCTTAAATGTAAGACCAGACACTATAAAACTCTTAGAGGAAAACATAGGAAAAACACTCTTTGACATAAACCACAGCAAGATCTTTTTTGACCCACTTCCTAGAGTAACGGAAATAAAAACAAAAATAAACAAATGGGACTTAATTAGACTTAAAAGCTCTTGCACAGCAAAGGAAACCATAAACAAGACGAAAAGACAACCCTCAGAATGGGAGAGAATATCTGCAAATGAAACAACAAAGGATTAATCTCCAAAATATACAAACAGCTCATGGAGCTCAATATCAAAAAAACAAACAATCCAGTTGAAAAATGGGCAGAAGACCTAAATAAACATTTCTCTAAGGAAGACATATAGATGGCCAAGAGGCACATGAAAAGATGCTCAACGTCACTAATTATTAGAGAAACACAAATCAAAACTACAATGAGGTATCACCTCACACCGGTCAGAATGGCCATTATCAAAAAATCTAGAAACAATAAATGCCGGAAAGGGCGTGGTGAAAAGGCAACCCTCTCGCACTGTTCGTGGGAATGTAAATTGTTACAGCCACTATGGAGAACAGTATGGAGGTTCCTTTAAAGACGATAAATAGAACTACCATATGACCCAGCGATCCCACTACTGGGCATATACCCTGAAAAAAACCATAATTCAAAAAGAGTCATGTACCACAATGTTCACTGCAGCTCTATTTACAACAGCCAGGACATGGAAGCAACCTAAATGTCCATTATCAACAGGTGAATGGATAAAGAAGATGTGGCACATATATACAATGGAATATTACTCAGCCATAAAAAGAAATGAAATTGAGTTATTTGTAATGAGGTGGATGGACCTAGAGTCTGTCTGTCATATAGAATGAAGTAAGTCAGAAAGAGAAAAACAAATACCAGATGCTAACGCATATATATGGAATCTAAAAAAAAACAAAAATGGTAGTGATGAACATAATTGCAGGGCAGGAATAAAGAGGTAGACATAGAGCGTGGACTTGAGGACTTGGGGTGGGAGGGGGAAGCTGAGGCGAAGTGAGAGTAGCATCGACATATATACACTACTGAATGTAAAATAGTTGGCTGGTGGGAAGCAGCAGCATAGCACAGGGAGATCGGCTCGGTGCTTTGCGATAACCTAGAGGGGTGGGATAGGGAGGGTGGGAGGGAGACGCAAGAGGGAGAGGATATGGGGATAGATGTATGCATACAGCCGATTCACTTTGTTGTGCAACAGAAACTAACATAGTACTGTGAAGCAATTATACTCCAATAAAGATCTATTAAAAAAAATTGAAAAATCAAGTGTGTAGAACTTAATTCTTGAGTAATAGTTAATAGTTATAAATAAACATTAAAATCGGTAACTATTTACTCATTTGTTTCCAAACACTGACTAAAAGAGCCACAGCAAAAAAAACCAAACAAACAAAAAGAAAAAGCCTAAAATACTATTGGAAACAGTAGAGACCAGCTGAAAAAGAAAGAGTAAAAACTATTAATGCTGAAAATCAAAGAAAATATTTTTAAATGAAAAATAAAAACATTTATAGAGTGCATCCTTGTGCCCTGAGCATCTTTTAACAGCCTGGCTTCTATAAAGAAAAACTGCAATTAGTGATATAAATTACTGTCTTTATAGACAATGAGAACTATGCAACAGAATGAATTCCCATTTTGGTGATGCCCCAGGAGAGTTATACTAGCTATACCAACACTTGGGCCTGCACATCTGAGGCACGCCTGTCATCTTCCCTGCCTCCATCTCCTACTGCCGTACTTTGCCTACTTGTAATTTTTTTTTGACATTTAAATGATGTTTTACATTTGTTTCTTTTTTTTTTTTTAATATTTATTTTTGGCTGTGTTGGGTCTTCGTTTCTGTGTGAGGGCTTTCTCTAGTTGTGGCAAGCGGGGGCCACTCTTCATCGCGGTGCGCGGGCCTCTCACTATCGTGGCCTCTCGTTGCGGAGCACAAGCTCCAGACGCGCAGGCTCAGTAGTTGTGGCTCACAGGCCTAGTTGCTCCACGGCATGTGGGATCCTCCCTAGACCAGGGCTCGAACCCGTGTCCCCTGCATTGGCAGACAGACTCTCAACTGCTGCGCCACCAGGGAAGCCCACATTTGTTTCTTTTTAAATTGAATATATTCTCACAGCTTCTTCCCATTCTTTGTGGGAAGAAGGGGAATACACATGGAAAAATAAATATTAATTGGGCTGGAAGTTCTGGGCAAGACCTTTTTATAAGACTATGAAAGCATTTCAAGGTTCATCATTGGGCTGGTCTAGCATTTGGAACAAATGAAACCAGCATCAGAGATATCAGTGTTGGCATTTCAATCTTGGGCAGATGGACAGGGTCCTCCATCTCCAAAGTTGACATGTTTTTAAAGAGGTCAAATATGTCACCTGAATCTATGTGCAATTTTTTTTTAAAGCATCACACAAAGATTAAATACACAGATACACCAGAGCAAATCAGCCTTGGAATGGAAGCCTCAGACTTCATTCCAAGCAATTATCTTCCCATAGATCTTTAATCTCCAAATAAATAGCCACTTCAAGTCTACAGAAAAGTATGGGGGGAGGGGAGGTTTAAAAAAAAAAATCTTTGACAACTAACAGAATACCTCATGTTCAGGAAGCAGCAAAACTTTTCTTTGGTTGGGGGGTTGGTATTTGCTTTTTTTGTTCTTTTGTTTTGGGGGAGGTTGTTTGTTTTGATTTGGAGGGTTTGGGTGGTAAAATCTGCACTTTTCATTTGTTTCTAGGTCATTAGTCCATTCAACAAGCATGAGCCAGATGCCTACATGCTGGTGCTGGGGGAAAAGAAATGAACTAAAAGGAGGTCACAGACAGCTGGGAGGACAATCACAGCCAGGAAAGTACTGGGTCCAAGGTGGCTACGCAGGAGGAAAGGGTGCACAGGAGTGGGTTAAGGACTTTGAACTATATCCTGAAGGCACTGGGGAAATACGGAAAGCAGAGTGTGATATGATTACATTTTAGAAAAAAAATCAGAGTGAAACAGAAATGGCAGGTTGGGATCAAGGAGATCCGCTGGGAGATTTTCCAGGGTGCTCTGTGCCAGTTGAGGAGATGAGTAAGTCTAAAACCCCACCTCTGCACTCAGCTCTCCAAGCCCTCCATTCCTAGAGCAGGAGCTTTCATTCTACGAGAAGGGGAGCTTTTATCTTCTCACAAAGGTGTGCTCTGCTTCCCAAGTCCTGAACAAAGGGCTGCATCCACCCATATAAATGTACGTTTTTCTAATTCATAAACTCAGAGAGGGCTCCTTGTTCTAATTCACACAAAGACAGCTGTATGAGCTGGGTGGTCCTCAATCTCGTAATTATTTAAGTGAGAAATAATAAGGTCCAGATCTAAAACAGAGAGGATAAAGAGGGGAGAAGATATTCACAGTGTCTATTCATTCACCAAACATTTTGAGGGCCTAATTTGTGCCACCCTCCAAGTGTACAAAGGGAGTCATAACTTAGCTCTGACCTGGGACAGGTGACAGAGTCAGATGGGAGGTGATAGAAACAAACGCATTTCAAATATCAAACACCTGAATTGCCATTTGCCTTCTCAACCTGCTCTTGATCTTAATGTTCCCGTTCTAGTTAATGTATTCGGCACTCCAAAATCTCAAAACCCCAGAATCAGCTTTGATTCTTCCTTGCCTCAATCAGTCAGACTTGTAGGACTATCCACTATCCCTGCAATACAGCTCATACTTTGCCATTTCGACTGCTTCTGCTCCAAGTGCTTACTACTTTCTCCCTTGAACCTCTGAATTAAACTTACAGCTGTTCTCCCTACTTCCATTCTCTTTGATGTCTAATCCATTCTGCTTTGGCAGGATCTTTAAACCCAGTGATGGCCAAGTTCTTATCAAGGAGTATCCATCTCATAGAGGATAAAGTTGAAATTCTTTAGCATGACACTCAAGTCACACTGTAATGGAAACCCAAGTTTCCTCTCCAAATTTATCTCCATTTTCTGATTATTTCTGATGATCATTTTGCCTCAAATATCCTTATCCTCCATCTCTGATGATCAAAATCCTACACCCTACACACTTTCCATGAAGGGCTAGCTGTCTTGTGAGGCAGTGAGCTTGCGGTGCTCCAGAAGAGGCTAAACAATTCTGGCATTGAGTAGGGGATTTGCAGGATCAGTAGTTCGCAAAGCCTAGTTAATCATCAGAATCACTAAGGAGAGATTTTGAAAGGTTCAGATTCCTAATCCCTAACTCTAGAAACTCTGATTCGATAAGTTTGGAATACTGCCTGTGAATCTGTATTTCTAAAAGCTTCCATAAGAGCCAAAATTGTGAATCTCCCCAAATGACTACTTAAAGTCTGTTTCACTGTTACATTTCTATAACACGAATCCTTGCCTGGGCCTCCCAGAAGGATGCGGTTGTTTCTGCCCGTGTAGATAGCATTTTTCATACTCTGTCTTATCTTACAACTATTCAAATCTGTTTCCGTCACCTCCATGACGCTGCATGATCTTGAGGTCCAGAGTCCTGTATCGCACTCACTCACAGGGCCAGAATAGTCTTTCTATAAAGATTTGCCAAATTAAATTGAATTTGCTTGCAGTAGATTTGAACTATGCTATTTTCAGGACCAAAAAGGAATGAGAGTCTAAACAAAACTGAAAATGGCACTATTAAATACAGAAGTCTCCTGATAGCTGGACTTTGATCTTAGTGTGAAAGATTAGCAAACCTGAAATGTATACTTTTCATTGAAACCGGATGCACACCATTAGTACAAATGCAAATGTGAACTCGTATAATAATATTCCGTTGGGTTTCAGACTCATTAGCCCCTCGTATGTCAACTCCTCTTCTTCCGATGCTGATTTGCCCTTTCATTCTTCATGTTTGCTCCTTTTCTTTACCTTGAATTGACCACTGGAAGTTATTTTAGGGCATGATGATAGATTCTAAAACTTAGAGGCACAAAACTGCAACAGAATCTTTTTCACTCTATGGAAATATGCCCATGAAGTACTACACCATTATGGAAAGCAAATATATAGACAGTTTTTTGGCTCACAAAATTACATTTTACATTGTGCGTTTAAAATATGTAAGCAAGGCCAAGAATATATAAAAATTTACAAGTAGATCTTTCAACTAATAATATAGGCAAGTTTTCTAAAAAAATCAACTTTACTGAAATATAATTACAGATAATAAACTATATCTACTTCAAGTTAACAATTAGATGAGTTTGGACCGCTGTATACACTCATGAAACCACCATCACATACAGAACATTTACTCATTCCCAAAAGACAATTTTCTCTAAATAGTAAACACTCCAAAAGCAAACCTAAACTAAGTACATAAGAGATTCCCTCCTCTTTCCAAAATACATTTAATTGGGTATAAATTGCGTAAACCAGTGATTCTCAACTGGGGTGATTTTACCGCCCAGGAGTCATTTGGCGGTATCTGGAGACAGTTTTGGTTGTCTGGATTTGGGGTGGGTGCTACTGATCCCTAGTGTTTAGAGGCCAGGGATGCTGCTAAACATCCTACAATGCACAGGACGGCCCTGTACAACAAAGGACTACTGGCCTAAGATGTCAATAGTGCTGAGGTTGAGAAACCCTGGTATAGATGTCCATGTCCGTAACTGACCTTGAATGAGGCAATACAATATTCACTTTCGAAGTCTTCGCATTTGCTTATTGTCCTGCCTGAAATGCCTCTCCAATGCCCTCCAACAAACCTATGAAGAGGGTACTATTTTTCTCCCCATTTTATAATTGAAAGAAACTGAGGCTTAGAGAGATGAACTAACTTGGCCAAGGTCATACAATTAGTATGTGGCAGGGCTGGGATCTGAATCCAGGTCCTTTTACTCTGGAGCCTGTTCTTAAATTCTATGTGATACTATTGATTTTTCTAAATAAAAATACAAGCTCTATGTCTGGCCTGGGCACTTAGTAAACAGTCAATATATCTAAGCAGATATTAACATGCCGAATGTACACAGTCACTAATTCAATAAGAGAAAGTAACTTCTTTCTGTCAATTAGATATTATTTTTTTTCCAAATTATTGGTGAATGGGAATATATCTTATGTTCTTGGGTGTCTTATTTGTACCAAGCACGAAAGCCTCTTTTCATTCAATCTTCCTGGGAACACTGTGCATGGTTATTAGTAACCACATCTTTAACATGAGGAATCAGAATCTCAGAGTAAATTAATTACAATAGTGTTGGGATTTAAACCAAGATCATCTGGGTTTGTCTGTTTATTTAACTGTACCAAACCCTCAGTAGCTGCTATTATAAACCGAATGTTTGCGTCCCTCTTAAATTCCTATGTTGAAGCGCTAACCCCCAGTATGATGGTATTTTGAGATAGGGCCTTTGGGAGGTAACAGGTCATGAGCGCAGGGCCCTGATCAGATGGGTGAGTGCTCTTATGAGAGGCACCAGTTTGCTCTTTCTCTCTACCTGCCAAGTGAGGACACAGTGAGAAGGCAGCCATCTGCAATCCAGGAAGAGAACTCTCACCAGAACCTGACCGTGCTGGTTCCTTGATGAAGACCTGCCAGCCTCCAAACTGAAAAAATAAATTTCTGTTGTTTAAGCACCCAGTCTACGGTATTCTGTTATGGCAACCTGAGCAGACCAAGACAGCTGGAAATTATAAAACTGTACCAAAAGAACACTGTTTCTCAAATTCTCTCTTGTTTCTACCCTCAGATATATCCACTCTGAGATAAGGAACTTTTACCCTGTTATCTTCAACGTCCTTCTAAGGAACTTTTTTCTGAATGTCTTCCTATACTGTAGCTAGAATAAAATAATCTACACAATACACCAAGCAATGTGTGTAGGCAGAGTAGGCTCTACATAGACATTATTGTGTTGTGTTTTTTAAACCTGTAAGTGCTTTTCAGTGTTTATTCTTTCACTGACATATGTTATATTAACCACCCCTTAAAGCTTTTGGCAGGTTCGATCAGCAGTCTCTCTCTTTGTGAAGGCAGTATTCTCTACGTCCCTACCCCCAATACCACTGTATATGGTTTGTTCACTCATTTCTGCCACCCTAAGCTGTACTGAGAAGTCCCTTCTGCAAAAATCACACACGCACAAAAACCCTACAGCTTTATTCAAATTGGCTTAGGGAATTCCTCTAGGCCTCTCCTTCCTTTCTGCTGTGCTCCTTGGTGCTTTCTGCAGTTCCTACCATTTTCCTTCCTATATTAGCTCAAACTTTCCAACATATCTTGGTTAAACTTGGAATCTAGATCTCAACTTCCTGTTTCATCACTGACCCTTAAGTCCCAAAGGATGCCCTGCTAGGCATTGCTCAAGCTCCAGGTCCCCCAAATCCCTCTGCCCTAATGTGGGGTTCTTCACCACACTGGTGACCTTCCCTCTGCCCTAGGCTCAGCATGGGGAAGATGGATTAGGCTCTTCTTTTATCACAGATCACAGTCTGCCCTGTCTCAGAGTTCTGCATGTATGTGCCTGTCTCCCCACATGGAAGAGAGCCCAAGCCCCATTTATTCTCATATGTCCCGGCTCCCCTAGCACCAGGCCATGGCTGTGCTCAAGACAGGAAATGAATTAGACTGAACTGAGGCTACAGTTGTATTCTAGTTCTTCAGAGCTTTTATTCTTCTTTTCTTCTACCCTTCTAGCTCCATGATTCCCCACCCTTCTTTGATCCCACTTTGCTTTTATTCTTGACACTTTGGGCAAAAGTCAGAAGACCTGTATGCAAATCAAAGCTTTGCTACTTGCCACTGGACAAGTTATTTAACCTCCCAGCCTTCATTCAGTCATCTACTATAGAGAAGAGAGAGAAAGAGAGGGAAAGAGTATCTGATATATGTTAGCATTCAATAATTGTTATTTGTCACTATTAGTATCACTATTGTAGCTTGAAAATGGCCATGGTGAGAGTATTTACACCACTGAAATTAGTAAACACTACAAATTGGGACTTTTTTTTTAGACAGCTGCTTTACCAGCACACCACTAGGCTAGTACTGCATATTGAAATGATAATATTTTTGATCTATTAGGTTAAATAAATCATTATTAAAATTAACTTCACCTGTTTCTTTTTACTTTTTTGATATGCCTAGCAAAGAATTCTAGATTACATTGTGGTATTCTTTTTGGCTGGCGCTGGGCAAGATAGACCCTAACCTACATGGCAGCATCGCCCCATCAACACCCCACAGTATGGTCTCCAGGGATGCCCCTCCGAATTCCAGTGCCTCTGACAATTCCAAAGCAGCCTTGGGCCCTGGAGCATCCTCCTTCTCAAGCCTCCCTCGTACTCTCCCCTGCGGCCTCTCCCCTGGCACCCTCAGCTGCCTCATTCTCCTTTGGATCATCGGGTTTTAAGCCTACCCTGGAAAGCATGCCAATGCCAAGCATGTCTGCTCCAAACACAGGAATGAAGCCCACCTTCCCACCATCAGCCTCTGCAGTCAAGGTCAACCTTAGCGAAAAGTTCACGGGCGCGGCCGCCTCCGCTCCTGTTCACAACTCACAGAGCGCACCCTCAATGCTGCCATTCTCCTCGGCCTCCAAGCCGGCATCCTCTGGACCTCTCAGCCACCCTGCACCTCTCTCGACATCATCCAGTTCCTTGTCATCCAAGTCCTCAGCCTCTCCCGGGGCATCCCTGGGAGAGCTCAGGTGCTCCAAAAAATGGTTTGAGTTGATATTTGCCACCTTAATCAGCAGTTCTCTCTTTGAACCATTGTTCTTCCTGAGTCTTCAGGACCCTTGCATGGTCTAATCACCTTGACATTCCAGACAGATCTCTCCACATCCTTGTTTGATTTGCTGTGGGTTAGGTCCCTTCCACAGCTATTAGAAAAGTCTACTCACAGCACCCAAGAACCCAATATCTCTATTTCAAGGGTCCTTATCCACTTCATCGCAGTTCCAGGTGGCAACAAGGTAAGAGCCAACTCAATGCCCATCAGTGAAAAAATCCTAAGGCTCCTTATACACAGAAGTTCCTTCTTCTTTTACACTCTCTCTCCAGTTACTGAGACCTCATCTTCTATTCCTGGCCCAGGGAGAGAAGGAGAAAATTCTACGAGGGACAAAATTACCCTAATATACAAAAAACTACCTTTGATGTTTCCTAGCTGCCCCCGCCTCTAACTTTTACATTATATTAAAGCTTCTTCATAATGTATTAAATATGAGATTCTGTTATTACAAGGTTAGTAAAAAAATCATGTTTTTCATGGGTCTTTTAGTTACTGCTTAGATAAATAAAAGGGAGAAAGGTTTATTACTTGTTTCTTTTTTTACTTGTTTATTAACACTGATATAAACAATAAGACTCAGTAGTCTAGTAGTCTAGGTATGATGTGAAGTGGTTTGACTGCTAGGGTCATGGCAGTAGAGATGGTGACAAATGACCAGATGTGGGTTATACTTTGGAGGTAGAACAATAAGGTTTACTGGATTAGATGTGACAGGTGAAGGAAATCAAGGAATCAAAGGTGACTTCTGGGCGATGTGGCTGAGTAGCTGTGTAGTGGTGTCATTAACTGAGCGTAAGAAGAAGACAGAGGAGGAGCAGATAGGGGAGGCGGTTTGCAAGTCAAGAGCTCTGCTTTGGACAGGTCCTCATTTAAACACCACAGAGGTGCTGAAAATGACTCCAAGAGTAATTTTATTTTCCCCATTTTACAGATGAGGAAACTAAATCACAGAGAGGTTATGTAACTTGGCCAAGATCATTTGACTAACTCACTCCATGGGATGTTTTCCTTTACACAGCAGCATAGAGGTTAAGGTTGCTGAATTCTAATCCCAGGACCACCATCTACTAGTTGTGTGACCCTTTGACAAGGGATTTAATTTCTCTGAGCTGTGATTTTGTCCTTTTGAAAATGGAAAGTTTCCTGCTCAGGATCTGTGTGAGGGTTAAGTGAGACGAGATAGGCAATGTACATGACATAGCATATAATAAATGCTGGGTAAATGTTAGCTAATATTATAGTTGGTCACTTTCAAAGCTAGGAGTATTGTTGTTGCCTTATGATCTTAGGTTTACTCCAACTAAAAGGACCCATCTAGGAGGTATTATTTCTCCATCCAATTGTCCTTTAGCTTTGGCACTAGTTGAAGACTAGTTATTAAGACTAGCTACGACTCATTATGAAGACTACGTACCAGGATGACAACTTGGTCGTCTGTGGTGGATATATTCTGACATCTAAAAATTAGGTGGGGCGGGTAGGAAAGGGGGCGGAGATGTATAAGTGAAACCTGAAATAAAGCCTGACTAAGTAAAGGAAACATCAGAGACAAAAGACAAGATACAAAAACTCCACTGAAAGGGTCTGAAATGACCAAAGAGAAAAAGTCCCAACCTTAATCAGGGAAAGTTAGTTTCATCAGTGAAAAAAAATAACCACACACATGATACAATCAGGCAGTAGAGATCTTGATACTGGAAAACCAAAGGTGAGGAGTATTCAACAGCATTTCCCCCACGCTCACCTCACAGGAAGAACTGGTCCAAAATTAGCAAGATTGAGGGGTCTTAGTTTAAATGCCTGGAAAATTCCTTCCCTGGAGAGCAGCCCCCTCCACCATCCCCATGGACACCCTAACTTCAGAATGCCTTTGGTGATACCATCCCTTCTCCATCAATGGCCAAAATACACAGCAGTGAAAAATCACTGACAACTGAGGGCAGGGGTAGGGTAGGGGAACGACCACTAAACAGTCACCAAAATGGTGCCCTTTCTATAACTTTGAAAAGTAAAATGAGGACGCAATCATTAATTTTAGTATGAAAAGCTATCAGAGGAAGCAGGGCAAAAGCAAGACCCCAGAGAGACAAGTGAAAATGGCTAACGTGTCATGCCTTTTCTTTTTCAGAAGTATAGGGTCCACCCCACCCCAGTCAGGCTTCCTCCAGGTTGGATCCTGGCTACTCCGCTGGTGTGGGGTCTCTGGTGCCTGCAGTCTGGGGAGTCGGTCTAGTAGAACTGTTCAGAGCAAGAGCTCTGGAGACAGGCTGCCCAAGTCTGAACCCCAGCTTACCTCAAGCCTTTCAGTCATAATGGAAGAATTACTGGAGTAACTGGGCAACTCACTTAACCTTTCAAAGACTTTGTTTTTCTCATTATTAAATGAGGGAAAGAGTATAGTAACTGTATCTAGTATCTAACTCTGCAGGGTTGCTGTGAGATGTCAGCGAGGTAATGCACGTAAAGTACCTAGCATGCAGCTTTTAATAAGCATTTACATTATGATGTCATTATCTGTAGTTTCATTCTGATTAGACCAGGATTTCTCATTGGGAATGAGCCTTAAAAAAAACAACTGCCAGGAATTTGTTCCTTTTCAGTCTACTTCTGCGGCTTGCCACTACTCTAGAAAAGAATATTTATTGAGTACTAAGTGCCCCCCAAAATTGCTTAAAAAATAGCAGGGAACCATTACTTAAAGTCCCAAGAATAAAAAAAGAGAGGTGGGAAGATTAGACAAAGGTGGACTTCAGAAGTTCTCTGAAAGAGATGAAATCAGTGAGGAGGGGTAAGAAAAGCCAACTTTTTCATACCTATGAAGGTTAGGATCGTTTCTAATCTGTCATAAAGAGTTGTGACTTCCTCTTGTACGTTTTTATTTTTCTTTCTTTTCCCAAACATATCATAGAAACCCAGGCAACCATAAAAGCTGTGTTGACTGGAAGCAAATACGAAAGGGGAGGGTAGAAACTCTATTGTGCGTCTGTATCTTGTTTCAGTAAGAGCTCCAGGAGAGAAACCCCAGGGGAAAGAATATGTGGTGGCTAAAAGCAGACAGCCAACCAGTTACTCCTGGGGACCCCCAGACAGTAAAGAAGACACAAATGAGGTGGTTGCCTGGGGGGACGCCTGTCAACTCCACAGCAGCAACTCTGGAGGGATATGCCCCAGCCCAAAGCCCCCAGGTGATTTCCTCCTCAGAAAGGGCAGCCTGGGATAATGGCTAGAACGCTAGACTGGTGGGCAGAAAGGTGAAGGTAGTACTAGGGTAATGTATTGCCAAACCAGGATTCTTTGTGAGTGAAAAGGAAGACTACTCAAAGTAATGCTGGTCAACAGCTCATACCAAGAACGCCAGGGCATGACCCTCGTCAATGTCCGCTGTCCTACTCTTTGCACAAACACATAACTAGAAGACTAGAAGCTGCATGCTGGGGAACAAAGAAAGAAAGAGTGGATAAGTGATGAGCAAGGAAACAAACTTTTTTTTTTTTTTCATTTTTTCCCAAAACAAGCAACTTTTTATTGAAGTATAGTTGATTTACAATGTTGTGTTAGTTTCAGGCATACAGGAAAGTGATTCGGTTTTTTATATATGTATATGTACATATATGTGTGTGTGTGTGTTTGTGTGTATTCTTTTTCAGATTCTGGAAACAAACATTTTTAAAAGGCACTGCTGGTGTACCAGGCCCTTGTGGAGTAACTTTATATTCATGATCTCATGTAATCCCTTACAGAGTGGGAACTATAGAGGAAGCGATGTTGCTGGAA
Source organism: Balaenoptera ricei (assembly GCF_028023285.1). Classification (NCBI taxonomy): domain Eukaryota; kingdom Metazoa; phylum Chordata; class Mammalia; order Artiodactyla; family Balaenopteridae; genus Balaenoptera; species Balaenoptera ricei. Next base: position 135,189,432 of record NC_082639.1, read on the forward strand.
TGTGAACTGAAGACTGTCTGAAGTTAAAACCCTTCATCCCTTTTTGCCCCATCTTACCACCCTGGTTCCAGCACTCATCACCTCATTGGCAGGCTGTAATGGCCACAGTAGCTACTCTTACTGAGTACTTTGAAAACTCTACTGGATACTTTGTATATGGTGGTGCATTACAATCATCAAAAACCTGCAAGGCAGTAAGGAAACAGAGGTTCAGAAAAGTTAAGGGCCACATGGGGGTAAGTAGTGAAGCTGAAACTCAAACTCAGGTCCGTCTGGCTGCAAAGCCAATGCTCTCACTCACGAAGCTGTAAAGAGTGATGGGATTAAACTGAGAGTGAGGGGGAGTGGACCCGCAGGGCTGTACGGCACAAGCAGATGGAGAGACAGGTCGGTCACAGTAGCAAACTTTCCCACCCAGTCCTCGGCTCCCGCCAGGCCCGTCCTCCCTGCCACCTAGACCCCCTGCGCACGTGGTCCTCGCCACCCCTTTGCAATTAATTGACCACACCGTTCTCCCGTCTTATAACCATCTCCCCTTCCTCTCTACCAATCTATAAATTAGCTTTTGTCATGGTGACACTTTATTTCCGTCACAGTGTTTTACTCATACAGCTCTGTTTCCTGCCTGTCCTGGCTGTAATTTTTCTCTGCATAGAGACTCTAAGCAACTTTCAGAACTGTGACTCTCAGTCCCTTTAATATCCCACAGTGACTAGAAGGCTACAGTCATGTGGTAAGAGGTGGTTAAACCCTCCTGCATTAGGGCTGAATGCTTGTAGCACTTTTCCTCCCCGACCCCAACATCGAAAGAGGAATTCCCCAGGAGAAACAGAAGCTACTCTTTCTCACACACACACACATCACCGTCTCTCTAAGTCTCTTCTGACTTCTAAATATCACCAACTCTCAATTTTCATAGACTGTGCTGGAATGACAAATGCATTAAAAATGAAAAATATAAATAATCCCCAGAATTGCATTTGGTCATTAGTTTCTTCCTCCTCGCTTTGAACCAATCTGTTAAATTGACTTCTCTAACACATGTGCATGCTTGACCTTGCTCTTGGGCCAGATTTTTTCAAAATGCACCAAAATTCACTAGATGATATGTTCCATAAGAGGAGGGACTAAAGAGTTTCTCAGTACCTGGCACATGTAGGTGCTTTACATGTTTTTTGAGTGAATGAGGCCCAGATGGATGATGGCTGTCCCAGCAAATGCCAGGTTAGACAGAGCCCCAATAATTTCTGTGTGCTATGTAAGCCCCTAGAACTTAGGTGCAATCTGAGTAAAAAGAGGAACTACGAATTGAAATTAAGTTGTCATGCCTGGGCCAAAATAAGTGGAGGTTTTAAAAATAGAAAAATAGAAGTTAGGTTGGTTATAATTCTTGAACACCGACATTGCGCATGAAGGCTCATACCAACTACAGATGTGTAGGAGGAATAAGAATTTTCTTGTCATTTTACTGGAAAATAAAAGAACAAAACAAAGACTATTAAGCACCTAGTAATCTAGTAAATCCTCAAAATAAGTTTACTTTACCTGACTTACAAAATGTGAGTAATAATGATATGTATGGCCTTTCTTAAGTTAAAGAAATGAATCAGGTATTGATCTGGGTGGGGCATAATTCATCATACCTAATTATAAGTACATCACCCCTTACATCATATTTTTTTTCAGAGCATGATCACAGAGTCAATTTTTCACAAATATTTGTGGGGCAGATTACGAGTTGTCCCTCTCTTATTCTTAGACCCTTGGTCATACAGGTAGAGATTACATTTCCCAGCTTCACTAGCAGTTGTGATCATGTGATTTGATTCTCCCCAATGGAATGTGAGAGTAAGAGATAAATATAATATATATTCTATATCACTTGCTTAAAAGGAAATTGCCTGCCTTAGGCTTCCTCTCTCTGTTCTCCTTTGAACTGAAACACAGGGTATACCACATGATTTAGCTTTGTCTATGCAAATGAGCATCACTCCCTAAAAGGCAGAGCAACAAGGTGAAAGGAGGAGGCTGGACCCCTGATTGGCCTCACAGAGAGACATGACTTCTATCTTCTTTTAAGTCACTGTATTTTGGAGTCCTTTTTCCCAAACCTTAGCCTTTTCCATATTTAATACAATTTGAGAGAGATTTATCTGTCTTCTCAAGGGCTCTCTTAATCCTTGTGTATCAAAATCATTCTTCTTTGAATCATCTAATCAGGTTATCATCTTTACTGATTTTGTCTTCTTCAATTGTCAACTGATCTGAATCTGCCACAGCCTCCTTTTTCAAAAGCTTTGTGATTCTCCAATGCGCTTTTACAGACTTCTTCTTAGTATCTTGACTCTCTTGCAAGGTTTGCACTTTTACTCATCACTCAGTTTACTTTGCATTCAAATGCTCACAGCCATGGACTTAGAAATAAGATGGGGAAGGATATTTATGTGTGGACTAATTTCACTATTAGCCAATTCACTGGTGAATATTTTATGTTGTAAAAACTTTTGCTTCTCCCTATGATCTAACTGCAGGGACTTGGATAATGTTACGTAAGTGCCAAAGTATCATACCTGAGAAGAATTTCAAAAGGTATTTAAGAAAGGGGGAGCTTGTTGTATGTATATTTTTTGTGGTTAATCTAGATTTTTTTAACATGCAAACTTAACAAACTCTAAATTTCATAAATATTTTTAGCCGCCTCTTAAACACTGCATGTATCCTACAATGTTTCAACCCTAGTCAGCCATCACTCTTTGAATTTAAATTCTATGGCTATCTAGTATTTTGGTTCTATCCTGTTTTGATTTGTCTAACCAATTAGACATTATTATTACTGTTGTTGTTTTATACAATGTTTTTATTTAACCACATATTAATCACATATTTGCTCACCATTTCTTTTTGCAACTCAGACTTCTCATTCATGCTCAAACCCCAGAGAGGACCGGCTTGTGGCTATAAATTCTTAGGAGAGATTTTTTCCCTCCATTCAAACCATGGTCAAACCAGACAAGTTTACTGTCCCATTCCACACGGCAGATTCATTTGGAGTTTAACCTTAAACTGAGCTTTGTGTGTGGGTCTCTTATGAGATCCCCAAGTTAGGCCAATCTTAGGCATTATCTTTTGCCTTCTAAGTCCTGTGTATACATCAAAATAAAACCTCAGGGTCACCAAGGTTTGTCAGATAACCTCAAATGAAATCTGCTTTGATGTTCATTTGCCCTCCAGGTTCCCACTTTCACTTAGTTTTCAACCTCTGCGAATGTCTTCCTTCCTTTCTTGCTCAGAGATGTATTTTTAAAATATTCTTTATATTCCATTCATTTATTTCGGTTGTTTTCAACCGGAGGATAATTCAGGATACCTAACCCTCTTGCTGCTAGAGCTGGAAGTCTGCAATCCTCATTTTAAACAATTAACATTTTCCTAAATAAGGTCTCTGCCACAGTGTAATAGTAGTAATAATAATAGCTAATATTCACTAAGCATTACTATAAGCTTAGTACTGTTAAATGTGTTTTATTTTATTAAGTCATCTAATCCCCACAATACCACTAGAAGATCAAACCCAGATAATCTGACGCCAGAGCCCATGCTATTAACTACTACACATTCTGTGTCTACAAAGCTTAGATGACAAAGGAGGGTTCAATTTCATACGTATAGGAAGAAAAATATGCAAATCTTTCCTAATTAATGCAGCCAGTGAAAACTTCACAGACTTTCCAGGAATTGTTTTTCTAGAACTAGGAATGAGTCATACAAAACCTCTTGATAGGCTCTGTGTTTGAGATGGAGTCACAGGTATAACATAAAGCTAGGATGGTGATAAAGTTTCATCATATATGCCACATCTTTTATATGGAGTGACTGTGTAGGACCTGGCCTTGAGAAGGAAACTGAGGCTGTCTCTAAACTCAAGGAGAAAGGGGGTTTTGACCAATTATCAATGTCTCCCATGGACCAGGATGCAGAAGTGCCATCTCTGGGCTATTCCTGACCTAAGATGTGGATGAGGACAAAATCCAGTCCTTGGGTCAATCTTCCTGCCACCTACCCTGGCTAACTGAGCCAATCTTCCCTAGACTCCCAAGTTATGCTTTCTCTGTTTCCTTTTTAGCAGCAAGTGAAAACCTTACCCAGATAGGTCTAAAGTCATTCTCTCTCCACATTTCCTTTCTCTGGACTGTTTTACCTAACTCTATTAAATGCAGCTTTGCAGATAAACTGGCCCATGTCTTCAGAACTGAGAAGAAACCAGGAAGAAAAGAATAAAAAATGAGCACATAAAATCCTGTTCTAAGTGTGTGTATGCGCATCCGGGGTGGGGGAGGGGCCGGACAGACAACTGTCCTGAGTTTTCTGAGCTTTCTAAATCCAGAAATACCAGAAGACATTTTCAGTGGCGATAAATGTAAGTTCCAGAGTCATTCTGCTGGAGTTTGAATCTCAGCTCTACAGAAAGCTATTTGACTTTGAGCAACTTACTTAATATCTCTAAGCCAGCTTCATCATCTATAAAATAGGGATAATAGTTATACATATATCATAGCAATTCTCAAACTTTTAAAATCTCAGGACCTCTTTATACTCTTAAAAACTATTGAAAATTCTTAGGAGCTTTTATTTATGTGTCGTACATCTACTGATATTTACCACCACAAAAATTTAAACTGAAAAATTTTAAAATATTTATTCATTTTAAAATTAACCTTATTACATGTTAACATAAACAACAAATTTTTATGAAAAAAACTCTATTTTCAAAAAAATTAGTGAGAAGAGCTTTACATTTTTATAATTTTTTAAATGTCTGGCTTAATGGAAAGTAAGTGGATTCACATATCTGCTGCACTCAATTTGTTGTGACATGCTGCTTTGGTTGATGTATATGAAGAAAATATAACCAACTACAAATGTGCAGTTAGAAAAGAGAGGAGTATCTTAATATTCTTTTCAGATAATTGTGGATATTGTCATTTGATTACATACCAAAACTCAAAAGTGATAGTTTATTAAAGGTTAGTTGCCATGTAGAATCAAAAATCATATCAATGAACATATTATACTGTTATATGAAGATCCACAGGAATATCTTACATTTTGAAAAGATCTTTTCCCATGCATAAATTTGCAGCATTATTTATTCATGGGTCATTTAAAAATGTTGGTTCATTGAGTTACACAGATTTTTCAAACATGGACCCACTGCCTTATGTTATGGCTAAATAAATAAATCACATTCATTAACATCACCACTAAGTTCATCATAAAGGTCTTCCAAGTATTAGAAAGCTGTCAATCTCAAGGTAACAGATGCAAGTTTTCCCAAAGTTAACTTTCACTTGAATGCCTGATTTTATCATTGGCAAAAAATACTGTCAGTGGTTCTTCTTGAAACAACAGGCACACTTCTTCCACTTTTAAGAAAATGTCTGCCAAATACTCAAGCCTGAAAAATCAGAAAGACCAACTCTTTGTTAGTCTTTTTTTTTCAAGTAAAAATGGTGTTCCATGAAAAAAAACAGCGAGTTTAGCTCCCAGCTCAGTCACACAAGGGCTTTCCCTTGAGACAAACATCATATTTCAGTGTGCAACATGAGCACTTCATGCACACGTACCATTTCACCACCTAGAATAATAAAAAGATTTACACTTAAAGAGTCAAAGTTGGGGCTTCCCCGGTGGCACAGTGGTTGAGAAGCTGCCTGCCAATGCAGGGAACACGGGTTCGAGCCCTGGTCTGGGAAGATCCCACATGCCACGGAGCAACTAGGCCCATGAGCCACAACTACTGAGCCTGCGCGTCTGGAGCCTGTGCTCCGCAACAAGAGAGGCCCACGCACCGCGATGAAGAGTGGCCCCCCGCTCGCCGCGACTGGAGAAAGCCCTCGCACAGAAACGAAGACCCAACACAGCTAAAAATTAATTAATTAATTAATTAATTTTTAAAAATTAAAAAAAATAAAAGACACAGGAAAGCCAAGGTGTCCACTGAAGGGTCACCTTTAAAAAAAAAGGTCAAAGTTTAATAAAATTAATTTTTGCTGCTTCATCAGGACGTCTAAAGTAAAATTGGCTTTTTTTTTTTACTGTGAGTACCTGAAGAATATAATGACTATTACAGTGTAGCACCAGTACTTTAATTTATGCAAAATTGACAGCAATTATCTGTCATCAGTTCAAATGTCAACACAGTGACAAAGGCACGAATGTCTTAGCATTGTCATGAAAGTAGTTCTGACCTCACAGACCTCTTAAGGAACCCTGGGCTCACAGATCACACTTGAAAATTACTGCTGTAAGACCAGATATCAATAGACTTTTTCTGTAAATGGCCAGATAGGAAATATTTTCAACCTTGCAGGCAACACAGTCTCTGCCACAACTACTCAACTCTGCCATTATAGCGCAAAAGTAAACATAGGCAATACATTAAAAAATGAACATCACTATGTTCCCATAAAACTTTATTTACAAAAACAGGCAGTGGACAGGAGTTGGCCCCAGGCCATAGTTTGTTAATCCATGGTATAAACCAAATGAGATAATGAATTAAAAATACTTTCCACAATTCCTGGAGTATAACTTATAGTAGTTACTCAGCTAATGACAGCTATGATGACAAGTTTTCTTAACTCTCTAACACACACACACACACACACACACACACACCCCACCACAGCAAGATTGAGAAGCCTTAACAATACAGTACTGCTTTCTGCTTCCTGTCCTCTATAATAAATTGATAGTTAACCTAACTGACTGCTGAAATGATAGATTCAAATTAGTTAAATAAATAAATAATGAGACAATAAAAGAAGTTTAGTAAAAAGGTATTACATTAAAAACTTGAGGAGTTTGCAAATTCACTTCACAGCAAGGCACGATTTATTAGACAAGAATTGATCCAGCTACCTGGAGCTCTGAGTCCTAGTTCCAGATCTGTCATTAACCAATTTGTAACCCTAGATTTCTCTGGGCCTCAGTCTCCCCATATTTAAAATGGAAGACATTGAGTTGGATAGTGTATCAATTTCCTATTGCTACAATAATGTTGTATAACAAACAACCACCAAACATCAGAGATACATCACAATAAGCATATATTTCGCTCAGGCATTTGTGTATCAGCTGCAGGTCAGCTGACTGAGGCTTGAATTTGTTGGGTGGTTCTGCTCTACATGTCTCTCATTCTCTTTCTGGGACCGACAGAAGAGTCTGGGCATTATCTTCTGGTAATGACTGAGGTACAAGAAGGCAAAACAGAAACATGTAAGGCCTCTTAGGTCCCAAACTTGGAAGTGGCATACCATCACCTCAGCCTCATTCTATTGGCCAAAGCAAGTCACGTGGCCAAAACAAAGTCAAAGGGTGGGGAATACACCTCCACCTTTTCAAGGAGTACAACTTCACAGTCACATGGCAAAGAATGTAGTTACAGAGAAGAACCAAGGCCATTCATGTAACATACTACAATTTTTACCTGAGATCACTTCCATCTCTAATAAAAATTATAGCATATTTTAAATTAAAAGGCTTACCTATGTAGTTTTTCAAGAGATTGGGATTCTTTCTTATTTATATGATTTCTTCAAGTTCACTTCGGCCAATGAAAGAAAAGAAAGAGGGGCAAGGAAAGGCAATGAGATAATTATGGAAATGGGAAGCAAGAGTGGCATGGGGTTGGGAGGGGATGTGAAGAAAGAGGAAGAAGGAGGGAGGGAAGAGAGGGAGGGAGAGAAGGAGACAGGTGTGAGAAAGAAGGGAAAACTAAAGGGATGAGGAAGGGATGTGAGGAGGAAATTAATAATTAAACTTGTTCTTGGAGAAACCCTATCAAAATGTAACCTCAGCCAGCAAAGTTATTAGAAGCCCATTAGAAAAAAAATTAGCTCATTCTTAGGAACTAGGTTTAAAAAAGATATCTATTATGATTCTACCCAGAATAAGCTGCATGGAAAATGTGATTGTCTAATATACATTTTATTTTTAATCTTTCTGTAAAGCTGATTTAGCATAAAGCATGTCTAATTAATATAAACTTGTAAAGCTTTTATTATAGAACAAATCAAATTTCACAGAAAATTATCCATGTCTAAAAAATTGAAAGTGAGATTTTTAAATTATACTTTTTTTTATTATTGAGCTTATTTTCTACCACAGTTTCAGATCCTATTCATAGCTTTACCTCATTTTTTCACATTTACTGATTGGTATTGGCACTTTCAGACTATAAGTCTCTGATTTGATACTAAGTTTGATTTTAAAGCATTTCCAGCATTATGTTCTGTTAGTTTCATCTTGCATGTGTTCCCCTCATTTTTATGTCTTCTTTTTTATTTTTTTTAATTAAAGTATAGTTGATTTATAATGTTGTGTATATGTCTTCTTTATTAACTGTTTTCCACAAAATAATTTTAGTGCTACAAACACTTTGAAGAGGTCACTTAATTTAGTAAGAGAGAAAATATGCTTCCAAATCTTTATTTTTATTAAGGGGCTATTATGACAAAGGTTAAGACATGTTTATAACTAAAGAGTTAGAAAGCTGGAATCAGCCAAGAATCTGAAATTATAATGATTAACATTTTCCATCTGTAGAGTCTCTAAATTCTGAAACCAGTTTGAACCAATTCGTGTTTGGAGGCAAGTGATGCGTAGGAGGCAAGAGCGCAAACCAAGTCTCAAGCATCTACGTTCCAGTCCCAACTCTGCTACTAATTACCTGACGAATGACCTAACTTCCCTGTACCAGTCTTGCCTGAATCATAACAGGAGGAAATCCAAAAACCAAAGACTGCTAAGTTTCTCCCAGCAGCCATGTCTTGCAAATTATTCTTGTCAATTTTCACTGAGTTATTTTTCTTTCCACTGACAGATGACCCACTGAAAGCATTGAGATTTGGGGGTTTTTTTTTTTAATGATTTTGGCCCTTTATTATCATCAGATACCAGCTTAATTATCTCTCAGTGATATAGAGTCTCAAGCATCCATTATATAAACATGGTAAAGGAAACATCTATCACTGGGGAAAGAAAAAATGGTCCTGAATGCATTTCATGTGACAGGCACTGTGCTAGGTGTGTTGAAGCATGTCATTTAATCTTTACTGCAATCCTTTGAGGAATATTTAATTTCCCTTGATTAAGAGAAAAAAGAATCTGAGGCTCAGGGAAAGTTACTAAGTTGCTCAAAGTCACTAATTCACTCTTTTATTCATCCATTTAATAAGGATTTAGTAAGCGTGTGCTCCATGGCAGATATCATTCTAGGGGAGGAATAGACAATAAAAGAGCACTCAAAGTAATCAACAAGACAAATAATGTATCAAGTATCATAAGAACTAAGAAGAAACCTAAACAGGGTAGGAAGCCAGGGAGTGAACAGAGACATGCATGATATGAAGGAGAGATCCAGGCAAAGATCTGGAGTGAAGAAAGAGCAAGTATAACAACGCTGAGATGGAAACATGGCCACTAAGCAGTGGAGCTAGAATTTAAAATCAGGTCCATCTGACATGCAAAGTGTGTTTCTATCATGTCAAAAAACAAAGGTGCTGGGACTTCCTTGGAGGTCCAGTGGTTAAGACTCCAGGCTTCCAATGCAGCGACCGCAGGTTCAACCCCTGGTTGGGGAACTAAGATCCCACATGCCCCACAGCCAAAAAAAAAAATTAAAAAATAAAAAGCAAAAGCACTAAAAAACTCACACCCTGAAATGAGGTCATTTAAAAAAACAAACAAACAAAGGTGCATTTAATTGATTTCTGTGGAACAGGCTGTGAGGATAAAAATCTCAAAATATCTTAAGAAAAACAAACTCCATCTTTATCGAAAACAGCAATTTATAAAAAGGTGGCTTCAAGGGCTTCTGGTTAAAAGTGAGGAAAACTTTTCCAGAATGGGCTGTAGAGAAAGCCTGTAAAAGCACCTTCTGTTGAAAGGACTCTCAAAGTATAAATGATATAAGGTGTGGGTGTGTGAGAATGTGCTCCAGCCCTTGAGGCTTTGAGACTCATAATTTAGTGGCAAAATCCATCTTTTCCAGAAAACGTACTATTGAAAAGGATGCAGAATGAATACATCAGTAGGGGTGAGGTGTTACAGAACAGAGCTATTAGAGGGTCTCTGTATTATTGTTTTTTAACTTCTACTTTCAGAATCAGAGAATCACATCATTCCAGGTTTAGAAAGAACCTTTTCTTATGATATATTCCATTGAAATCCAGCCACCATACATCAACCATACCACCAGCCCTCCACAAAGGACCACTCAGGCTCACAACTTTATTCAAAATCAACCTGCTAAACTCTAATGCGCATTACTGACTTAACAATGGCAAGTCTGTGAGCCTGCTAGCCAGCTCTCTGATGCAGATATGGAACACTGATCACCACCCTCCCTGTAAGTCACCCTTCCTGCATGTATACACCTGTCCCCATCTCATGCCCATCCCCACCAGGGTCTAGCCACAGAACTTTCTATGTTGATCCTTCTTCTGCAACCCTTTCACCCAATTTACCTTGTTCTATAATGTTATCTGTCCTTCCTGAGAATGTATGATTTGTCTCATACCCACATCCTCTTTCCCAGACCATCCTCACAATCCCTTCTGCTCAAGAGCAACTTCTACCTCCCAGGAACTTGTATCTCATCTATTTCCCCAGATGAGGGAGGCTAGTAGATTTTGACATAGGAACTAGAATCTCATACAATCCTGAAAGAAGAGCCTGGATTAGGAGGAAAAGGGAGAATGAGATGGGTAACTTTAGATCTCCTCTAATATAGCATAGTCTACAGCCATGGGGCAAGAGGCACAGAGCAATCATTTGCTGCCTGTTGGCACTTTCAAGCCCCTTTGAAGGAAACAGGATTTATATAAAATGCAGAATGGCTAGTTGGAACCTCTATTTTTCTGCTGAAGAGCCATTTATGCTCAGGTTAGAAACTAACTACAAGCCATGTAATCAATCATCTGGCAAATATCCATCCGCCAGACCCTATTTATTTTTGTGTCAACTTTGGGTATTCCTACCAAGAGTTTCCCATTCTCAGCTTCAGTAAACTCAATGGTCAGGACTTATCACTTTCCTAGAGAATCAACTCTATCTGTGGATTACTCTGTAAGAAATGCCTTCCTTGCAGTGCCTTCAAATCCAGCTTCTGGTCCTTAGTTCTTTCATATTTCTAGATGGAGTGTCTAGAAGTTCCCAGCCACAAGTGCATTCTGAGGCTGTCTATGAAGCAATAGATACTTCCAAAAAGACGGCACACTGCAGGCTGTGGTGGTGAAAGAGGGGGTAGAAGAGCTGGAAAGAAAGGCATTAAGAAATGTCTTTAAACAAAGAAAGTATCAATTGGTTTTTATGACCGTAACTAGATACGTATAATTTTGTAACTATGGGAGCATAAAACTGTGGCAGGTAGTGGAATTCAGAGCACCCAGGTACCAACCCAGATTTTTCTGTTAACTAGCATGTGACATGGGACAACACAAGTCACCTCTGAGGACCTCTTTTTTCACATCTGAAAATGCAGGGAGGGGTGCTGGAGGAGGAGAAGGGTACCAGATGATTTCTAAGACCCCATGGGGGTACAGAACAAAATAATGGGCTTTGGCATCAATCAACTGCAAACTCCAATTCTGTCACTTTGTGTGTGATACTGTGTGTCACTGAACACATTTTTAGCTTCCCCGATCCTGTCACTTGTCTCTTAAGATGAGGACCATGATCGCTACCTCACTGGACTATAGTATATAATTAAATGATGTCTCCAGTATCACTTTTTGGCATTCACGAAATGCAACTTCCTCTTCCTTCATCCTTTCAGTGATCCACTCCTGGCACCTAATATGTTTGATCTGCTCAGGAGCCAAGCCCGCCCTCATGTGTCCCAGAACACAAATCTGCTGACTCAAGGATCTAATCTTAACCTCAGCCACCTGACAACACGGATCACTGAATTCATCTTTTCTCCATTTCACAGTTTCATGTAGAGATGAACCAAGGTTACAGATACCTCTGACAGAGTTTGGGATTTTTTAATTTTTGTTTTTTAAAGCCAATAAGAAAAGCAAAGGCTAGTAGAGATGAAAATGCTGTATACATATTTTCAGTGACTTTGGAAGGTACAAGATTATACAATACTTGCCCCTACTTAAGACTTTTATTTAATTAACTAATTAATTAGTTAGCTTTATTTTGCCTCTGGTATGTGCCAAGCCATGTGATACATTTATGAACAACAGGATATGGTCTCTGCCATCTCTGAGCTTATAGGTTAGCAGACAAGATAGATTACTAAACAAAAATTTATAATAAAGTATATGTTAGAGAAGTTCGAGGCACTTGTAGCATCACACCTTCCTTCATGCAGAAGAATAGAAAGTTTCCCAGAGAAAGGAATAATTAAGCTGATGTCACAGGTATAAGTAGGAATTGAGGGGAGAGTGTTTCAGATAGGAACAGCATATAAACAAACGGCCCAGATGAGAGAGAATGCATGGTCCCTTCAAGAAGCCAAAACACATTCATCATGATAGCAGTAGAAGTGGCCAGAGACAGACAGGAGAGGGAGGCAGAGGCCAGTCATGGAACATCCTGTAAGCCACAGTATGAGATTTAAAGCTTATGCTAATAGCAATGGAAAGCTGTTAGAGGGTGTTTAAGTAAGAATGTGACATAATAATTTAAGTTTTAGAAGGATCACTTTGACGACAACATGAATAAAAGATGAAAGAATTAGCAAATAAGAAGGAAAGAAAGCACGAAGGGTAAATGCAGCGGGTTGGGAAAAGAATGGATAATCTTTTAGGAATTAGAGTTGACAAGACAATTAATTAGTTGGGGTGAGGGTAGGGAGGAAACCAGAGTGAAGTATGGGTTTCTGGCTTGGACGACTGTGTGTGTGACAGGGCCATTCTTCAAGGTGAGGAACACTAGAGGGGCCTGGCACACGTTTGCAGGGAACGGAGGATAGTTAGTTGTTTTGGACATATCGAAATTGAGATACATTTTGAAGCAGCAAGACTTGTGAGTGCTGAAAAGTTGATCTAGATGTCAAGAAAAAGGTGTTTGTTAGTATCTGAGGACCCTTCTCACATTATCAAAATGCAAGGTTGAGGAAGACATCCAAAGATAAAATTGCCCATTTAATTTCTCCAAAATGGCCTACCAATAGGGAGCTATCCTCTTGGTGTCTCTAGACGGACTACATGTCCTGTGCCTTGTGATGTCACTCTTGTAACAATGCCACATCCTGCACACCAAGGGTGGGAGGACACAAGAAAAGGGCAAAGCTGGGTTTTATAGTCAGTGGGAGGACTTGGGCAGAGCACATGTGACTGCAGGGAAGTAGCCTGAGTCAACCTACTCATTTCACAATACATGCCCTCCCCCCAAGTCAAAGCTTGTGCACTTGAACACCAAAGCTTCCTGCCCTAAGCAATAATACCAACACTTAGTACCAACACATAGTGCTAAATCTTTCTAAGCCTCAGTTAAATAGAGACAGTATTAGTACCTCACAGATTTTGTGAGTAAGAAATAATGCATAATTAGCGCTAAACATAGTGCTTGACACACAGTAAGCACTCAATAAATATTGGGTGGTGGTGGCAGTGGTGGTGGTGGAGGTCATACTGATGATCAGAGGCGTAACAGATCTTGAAACTCCTAAATCATCAAACCTACTAATTTTCATGTATTTTTCAAAGAATACAGTGCAGAGTATCCTTAATTCTGAACATTCAAAAATTGATAATCCATACATGGCAACTCCCTGTTCATCAGTACAGTTCATAAGCTATTCCATATCTAACTATTCTATGTACATGGCATCTAGTGGCTAACTTGAGATCTTCATTTTAATTTGCCTGATTGGTTTGTTTTATGAACACTTTGATTTTGATCATTTTAGCACATGAATAAAACTTGGATGAACTTTAATTTTTGATTTAGCTGATCATCTTGAAACAAACTTTCAACATTAGGGAGAATACGCCCATTTTTAAAAATTAATGGATTACACTGAAAGTTAATACAGAGATAGAGGTTAAAAAGATAGAAAATTTTTATATAAAACTTAGTTATATAAAACTTCCAGTCATAGGGTCTTATTCACTTGAGTATTTTCAGTTTCTCAACATAGATCTCAATAAATATTTTTTGAGAGATGGAAGGGAGAGAAGTAGAGTGAGATCTGAGGCGTTCAAGGTCAAATCTGTGGAGAGACTAAACTCATTAGGGATCCCACCAGAAAGAATTATTTCATAACATAACTAGGAAGACTGAAATTATGCACAGATGATCTAACAAAGGTTTTCAAAGTGTGATTCCTACTCCAGAACATCCACATCACCAGGGAACTTTTTAGATATGCAGATTCTAACGCTCCACCTAAAACTCACTGAATCAGAATCTCTAGGAGTGGAGCTGAGCAATCTGTTTTAACAAGCTCTCCAGGTGATTCTGATGCACACTCAGGTTTGGAAATATTGAAGAGCAATACACAAGTGGGTCCATGGACTTTAAAGGGTTTCTGAGTGTTTAAAATGGCAAATACTAGGCAGATGTGTAGATCTTGGTCAAATTCAAGCAGCTTTGCTCCCAGAATTCTACATTCACCTGGCATACTTCACACCATTTAAATTAACTGCAGATTCCATAGAAGCATCTGAGTTTCCACTTCTGGTTAACTGCCCAACAGAGAGATCTGAAGAGGAATTTTGTTATAGAATGAAGTGGGAAGAAATTGAATTAATCTAGGAACTCCTTGAGGACTGAGACAAATGTTGTTCCAAATTGTTGGACCCCCATTGTCTGTGAGAATGCCTAGCAGATAGAAGGTACTCAAAATCTATTTGTTGAATGAATGGAGACATTCTGCATGTGGGAAGGGCTGACCCAGGCGGTCCCTCAAGATGGTATAAATGGGAGAGTCATGATAAAGACCTAGGCTTGAGTCCCAGTTTCAGCCTTAGCAGCTGTACAACCTTGCACTAGTTGCTTAATCTCCCTAAGCTTTATTTTCCTCATATGCACAAGAGAGATGATAAGTTTCTATCCCCTAGAGTTATTCTGAGAACTAAAAGAGAAAATACATGTTAAGGACATAGAAGAGGGCCTGGGAAATAGGAAACTGTCAATTAATGTTGGTTCTTAGAGTTTTTTTTAATATTTGTTATTACAGCAGTACTACTTTGGATGAGTCAAGGCTTAGGAGTAAGGTCTCTGTCTTATTCAATTTACATTATAAGGTTTTAAGCCTACCCCATATGGCAACATGTTTTCCCTGAAAAGAAACATAGGGACTTGTCCTTTATTGAAGTCCTTTCTAGAAGGCAGAGAAGTTACAATCAGAGAGTAAGGTAAATCCCCTATTATTGTGTGGCTCTAGAGTTTTAAGCAGGTTTCAGTTGGCTAACAAGGTCAAATGTTTTATGTTTATAGAAGGATCTCTGCCAAACTATAGATTCGTCCACTTTTGTGATATTTCCAGTCCTTAGTTCTCATGATAGAAAAGGAAAATAGAAAAGAAAGAAGGAATGGTGGGGAGGGATGGAGAGAGGGAAGAAATAAAAATTTTCCTGAAATTCTATCTTACAGGACAAGTCCAATTGTTAATAATTACATTGGAGGAATGCTGATCTAAGATTTAAACAGCTTAATTATAGATCTCTTGATATATCTTCATACAGTCTTTATACAATACTAATCTGAGATTTGAAGCTCTGTTGAAGTTGGCGAAATTCAAAATTATTCATTGAAAATAAACATATGGAATTACTAAAGAAGTCCTTCCAGCATGGAACTTCCCATTTTTCTCTTCCTTTGGGTTAATTATCTATATAATACTAGGCATTAAATGGTTAAATACACCCTGCACTCCTGCCCTGCATCTAAGATGGAGGAATGGTTATTTGCCTTGCCCAGGAGTATCCTGACATCTATATTTCTATCTACTGCAGGATGACTTGGTCTCCAACCAGGAAGCAGCTTTTCCCATCAGAGTAGGATGTGTGCTCCATCACTGTGAGCAGACCAGTGCTGAACACAGAGAGAAAGCAGCAGATCAGGAACCAGAGGGATCAATGATCCAAGGAAGACCAAGAGATTCTCCGAGGTTGACAAGGTGCTGCAGCAAGTATTTCATAGAACACTTTGGAGGTAGTAAACCTCCACTGAAATTTTCAATAGAAGTTCTACTTACAATGTGTTTTAGAAGTTGCAGATGAAATGATTATCAGCTTACCTGCAGCAGGATGATTTTCAGAGCTTCCTTGGAATCTTCCATGCCTCCCTTACACGGCCTTAACATGGCCTGGACAACTATAAAAGGTTCCCAATCCCCTGTACTTCCTTGCAATGGGGAATATTTTCAGGTTTTTTTCTCCTGCACCACTCACTCTGCTTTGTCAGTTCTTTTTTTACCAACCCTTGAACTTTGATCAACATCCTGCTACTCCCCTGCTCATTTGAACCTGGTATTTCAGATCTCCCCTCACAGCCAAATCTTCCTGTGTTCAGCTATCAGGCATTTTTTTTTTTTTTAATTTAAGTCCTACACCTGTCTACCAGTCATATCCATTCCAAACACAAGAGCTTAGCTCTAGGATCTCCACTCGTCCAAGAAGAAGGTCAAGAGCAAGGATTTTGAAACAAGAGTGAACGAACTCACTTAAAAAGAATGGAGTATAAAGGGCGTAAGAAGAAGGTCAGTAGAAGCCTGGAGAATAGGAATCGGTAGCAGACCAGTGACTGCTCTTTGCCACGGTGGCAAAGAGTTCTCATAACATACTTAGGAGTATGAGTATTCAAAAAATTAAAGTTGAGGGCTGGAGAAGGGAAGTAACGAGGAAGATGTAGGCCTTGCAATTCTGCCTTGATAGCACAAACATAAATTTAGGCAAAAAATATCAGGACCTTGCAATTGCTTCCCATCTGACTCTTGTCTAGTAAGAAAGAGAACTAAGCTATAGGTACAAGGGATGAAGCTAAAATGCATCATTTCTAGGCTCTGCCTAGTGTGAAGAACTTATGGTCAGACAGCACTATACAGTTGACCCTTGAACAATATTGGTTTGAACTGCACAGGTGCATTTACACACAGATTTTTTTTCTTCAATAAATATAGTTGGCCCACCATATTCAGGTGTTTCGAATGTGCAGATTCAACCAACCTCGAATGTAAATTTCCATCAGCAGTTGACTGAATCCATGGATTCGAAACCAACAAATATGGAGGGCCCGCTATACTATGCCATAAGGGACTTAAGAATTCAGAGGATTCTGATATATGAGGGGGCTCCTGGAACCAATCTCTGCAGATTCTGGGAGACCACTGTAAAATGCTGGTAAGACAGCTGGACAAACTCCTCTGGCATTATGGAGTTTTCCTGCTTAAGCTGAACCAAACATATAAATTAAAGTGAGCTGAGTCTTTCCTCCAAAGCTTCCAAGTTACTCTAAGTCTCTTTAGTCATGGCTAAACAACAGCTGTAAGAAGAAGGTGGGTGCAGTAACCAACAGGTCAATATGCAATCATCGGTCCTATCTCCCCAGCTCTTCTGAAAGGCATCGCAGAATGAGAGATACAGAACTAAGGACATGAAGGCTTTAGGTCTAGTACTGAGTTTAGGGTTATGGTCGGTTGACTTCTGCATAAGACCTTAAACTCTTATGTTCTATTGAAGAACCAAGTTCTAAATGGAGCAATTTTAAAGAACGGATGTAATGCGAAGGCAACCCTGAGACAAAGTATGGTTAATGCAGGAAAATCTTTAACATTCAAATTCTTTACATAAGGCCCTATGCCTGAATATAGACCTCTCTACCTTATATCTCATTAACAAGGTCTAAGGTCCTGGAGGAATAGGAATTATTAGATCAAGAATGATGGGGCAAACCTAGAATGCCTTGGGTTTATTAAATGCTGTCTAGAAGCATCTTTTGAATAAGACTGACAAAATTAAAATATAAAGGAGATTAAAAAAGGAACCACCTGCAACAAAATGGAACCATAGAAAATGGAATCATAAAATATAAAAGAAGAAAAAAGCCTGGGACTCAGAAGGAAGAAACAAGGTTTGAAGAGCACATCTTTGCCCTCGTGTACTGGTTCTCAAACTTGGCTGCACATTAGTCACCTAAGAAGTTTTTTTTCAAATACTAATTCCTGGGTCCTGCCTCCAGAGATTCTGATTAATTGGTCTGAGGAGCAGCTTGGGAAAGGAGGTAAGACAAGTCTTTCTCTTTCTCAAGCAGCCTATGCAGTCATGTCTGACTGAAGCTGCTAATCAAGATCAGCTGGACCTCGACACTCATGTCCATACTAGGATGCTCATAACAGGGGTCAAAAAGAACTGACATACAAGGACGGCATGCCTTCCTGTATTTTTTTTAGCCTGTGTGCTTTATTTGTGCTTTCTTTTCAGTTTGTTAATTACTTGAATGCTCCTCAAAGGCATGAACAGACTTTGGCATGATGACTGATGTCAGAACATTTAATTATATAAGAAAGCAAAGGTCAATTTATAATATAAAACCTAATTTACAGGAGTATTATTGCCAACCTCTAGAGGGAGCTCAAGGTTCCTTCTCCTCACCTCCTTTCCAATCCCCATGGAGAAACATTGCTTAGGTGTAAGTTTAGGATTTTACTGGCTATTTGATATTGGATGGTACCACATGGCCAAGTTAACTATTTTTATAATGTGGGTGTGGCCTATTTTGGATTACCTTCTTCTTTGGAAACTGAGGAGAAAGAGGGTAAGTGCACTTGGGTTTTTGTTTGGCAGACAGAAGTAGTTCATAATATGCTAATTAGGTGCATATTAGCAGAGCAAAAAGGAGTCCTTCAAGGGGTCCACTGAAATGTCTAGCTTTAGGCTTAAGAGCTAACCTAAGATTATTTTGCCTCATCTGGCTTCACCGTCATCATCTGTCAGCTTTTAACTCTCCCCTCACCTTCCCACTCTCCCCCACCCTCAGCCAAAGAAACTCACAATGAGGGGAGGGTTGGTGTAGGTCATGATTCAGATAGCATCCTAACAAAATATCATTTTAATAACATCATCATTTTTATTCAGGTGTTGTTAAAAGAGGGATAAAAGGAATTGGGAAGAGAGTCTAGTTCTTGCAATTCAGCCTTGCAAAGGTAAAGGGAATTAAGTCAAAAGCATCAAGGCTGAACTTATTAGTTTAAATAATAGAAAGATAACAGTGCCTGACTTTGTCTCAACTGTCCATCAACATATCTATGAAGACTGAAACAAGCACACAAACAGAAAAATACTAACATAAAATATGTAATAAAAGATTTACCAGATTCTGAGCAAAATTACCACAAACCCTTGTCTTAGTCTGCTTGGGCTGCTATAACAAAATACAATAGACTAAGTGGCTTAAACAATAAAAATTTGTTCTGGAGGCTGGGGAGTTCACGATCAAGGTGCTGGCCAATTGGGTTCCTGGTGAGAGCCCTCTTTCTGGCTTGCATACAGCAAGCCCTTCACACTGTGTCCTCACATGACAGAGAGAGAGTGCTGTGTGTCTCTTCCTATTAAGGACACTGATTCCATCATGAGGGTCCCACCCTCATGACCCTATCTAAACCTAACTGTCTCCCAAAGGTCTTGTTTTGCAATACCATCATATTGGGGGTTGGGGCTTCAACACATAAATTTGAGGGGAGCACAATCCATAGCAACCATAGAAGAGAGAGGGTCAATCTGAGAAACTTTTATAGCCTGATCTAAATTCTAAGCTTGGAAACAAGAGTAAATCTGTATAGAATGAAGACAGACTGAGGCTTCCACCCGTCTCTTACTGCACTGCACTTTTCCTTAGAAGCAAGACTTGCAACAACCAAAAAACAGATACTTCCCCTATCTTTTGGGGAAGACCCTTTGAGGTGGATGGCCAGGCCATCCCTCCTGCTTTACTTTTAACCACATACCTCTAAAGAACACTCAGCTGTTTAAACACATCTCCTACTCTTGAATTCATAGCCCTTCCAAGAAGAGTTCTGATATGGTTCAAATATAAAGAGACTCCAAAGACAATACTGGGTTACACGGAAGCTTTCGGTAGATGAGGCAAAGAGATTACAATCATCTTCTTGGATGCCTGTTCTTCTTTAGATCACTTCTCCACTTTTGAACTCATTGCCCATGTGGCTGGTGTGATTAGATGAGGCCAGATCTTCCTCTCCCCTGGTAGAAAACACCATCTATCCCTTCTACTTTAGACACTTGAGAATTTCTTCTCTGTCTCCCATGGCTATTAATCCTATGCTTTAAATAACACCTATGCACTGATGGCTCCACTTTAACTTCAGCATAACCAACTTCACAAAAGTCCAAATATTGTATGGTAAGGATTCTGATATTAATCTAGTCCCTCTTGATTGACACCCATTTTCAGCATAATTGTGGCTTTAGACATATAGCCTCTACACTGAGAGTAATATATTTAGTAGTACTTTATTAATATTTTTAACCAGAATTAATTAAGGGGCGGGGAGCATTGCAATGACTTCTGACATCAACTACCTGGAGTTGGACCAAACTTCACAAGCGAAGGGCACAGTCCTTCACAAGACTGCCCTCATTTCAGATACCAGCTGTAAGTGCAGAGGTCTCCAGGCCACCTTCACTTCTGACCAAGGGTCTACAAATTTGGGGATTCCCACTACCCCCTCAGGTTTGATAATTCACTGGAACAATTCACAAAACTCAGAACACTACTATATTTATGATTAAAGTATTATTATAGCAAAAGGATACAAATCGGAACCAGCCAAAGGGAGAGATGAACAGGGCAAGGTCTGGGAAGGTTCTGTGAAATAAAATTCATATTTTATGGCAAGACAAGAAAAATTCAAACATAAAAAAATTTCTCTGCCCTTTGGCCTCTTCTCTACCCTCTACTGTGCATTGTGTATCTGTATTAGGCATTGACCAAACCTCCCCCATTGGCAGAAATACCTCCTTAACCCTAAAGAGTAACATTGTCCTAGCATCAACAAGACGACAACTTAAAAGATAACATTCCTTCTTGATCTTATACAGGCTACAATGATACTCAGATCTGGATTATGTAAACTATCAATAATATGTCATTTAATGTACAGCCCTCTGTCTCAAAAAAACTTATATAACTGTCCCTTGACTTCTAATGGGCAATATAGCTCTCAGAGTTTTCTGAGATGCTGTTCCCAAGTTATAATCCTCAATTTGGCTCAAATAAAATTTCCCATTTCTTTCTCACATCTACTGATTTTTTGTCGACATGCATGGTGCAGTTGGCAGGATATCAAAGATATCCACCAGAAGGCACCTGGCATCTACCCGGAACCGGCACCAGCATGGCCGGTTGCTACCACCATGGGCCCACTGAGCCCCACCAGTTTCTCAGTACTCCTCAGGTATTCTGGTAAGTTCTCCTGATATCCAGATCTCACTGTTTGAGTGATGATCCTGAAAATGTTATTCATGCTATTTTGCTTCAGATGTGGAGTCTTAAGGGGCACTGGTGCATTTCCTAGGCCAGGACCCTTAGGGGGTCTGGGCAAGAGGCCCAGGGAAACATAGGGGGCTGGATTTTTGTTAAATTTGGCTTAAATCCAAAAAAATGAGTTGATACATGGTCTGAACAAAACTTTTGCTAGTTAAATGAGAGACTTAATTATTCAGCTCCGAAGAATAAGGGAGACCCACTACAACGATTAAGTAAATACAGTTCCTCCGGGCAGCACCACAGACAGGAATAACCTAGTGCTCTAGCCACCCATGATGGTTTTAAACTGTCACAGGGAGAAACCGAGCCGTGTAAAGGATGTTGAATTGACCCAAGCATAACTCCTTAAGGAACTTGACTCAGAAGCAGCACACGTGTGATCCACCATGCTCTCCTCAGAAAATTGTTCAGATTATATCTCTTATCTCATATCTGAATTGGGCTACGAAATTAATACTGGGAAATTGTGCCTCAAAGGCCAAACAACTCCCATGCAAATAGCCACCTACAGGAATACCATCTGGGTTTATGTATGCTTGCAAGCACTTAATTGAGAATTAAAGGAAATGAGACCCAAAAATGGCCAAGATGGGGTTCTTCTAGCACTCCAAAACAATTTTGAGCATGCAGTTAAAGCTGGCAGTCTTTTGGATCTGTGCCTTGCAGAGTCTACTGGAAAAAACAGTGCTAAGTGTTTTTGTCTTAGATTAGCAGGGAAAAATATTTGTAAGGCTAGCTCCTTGGATGCTCTGAATTGGAGAAACATCTAAATCATTAAAATTTTAGAGAGCTCTCATCTTAAACTATTGTATCTATTTTAATTGGTATGCAGAAGTCCCCAAAGGCTTCAAAATTCCAAAAGAGCCTCATTAAAAGATCTGTTGTAGGGACTTCCCTGGTGGTGCAGTGGTTAAGAATCTGCCTGCCAATGCAAGGGACACGGGTTTGAGCCCTGGTCTGGGAAGATCCCACGTGCCGTGGGGCAACTGAGCCTGCACGCCTAGAGCCCATGCTCCCCAATGAGAAGCCACCGCAATGAGAAGCCTGTGTGTCGCAAAGAGTAGCCCCTGCTTGCCGCAACTAGAGAAAGCCCGCATGCAGCGACGAAAATCCAACGCAACCAAAAATAAATAAATAAAATAAAAATTTTTTAAATTAAAAAATAAAGATCTGTTGTAAAAGGCTAATGAAAGATTAATGATATAAAAAAAATGAAAAAAATGAAAAAAAAAAAACTTTACTGCTCCCCTTTCTTCCTTATCTTGAGTACTCATTCTAGTAATCTTCTGAATTGCCTTTCTACCCCGAAGACACTATTAAATGGCTACTTTTAGAACTGTGACCACCTGAGGCTGTAAGTGAGCCTCTCTAGATCAAAGGAACTGAGGGCCATAGGTAAAGAATTTCTTAAACCCAGGGAGGATCCACAAAAGTGTTTGTAAATGGATTGCCAAAATGGGAAGCCACCAGTCTGACTAAACAGACCATAGCTGATTTTTTTTTTCTGATTTTTTTTTTTATTGGAGGGAAACTGCTTTACAATGTTGTGTTAGTTTCTGCTGTACAATGAAGTGAATCAGCTATATGTATACATATATCCCCTCCCTTTGGACCTCCCTCCCACTCACCCCCCTTCCCACCCATCTAGGTTATCAGAGAGCACAAACTGAGCTCCCTGTGCTATACCGCAGCTTCCCACTACTATCTATTTTACACATGGTAGTGTATTTATGTCAAACCTCATCTCCCAGTTCATCCCACCCTCCCCTTGCTCACCACCCTGTGTCCACACGTCTGTTCTCTATGTCTACGTCTCTATTCGTGTCCTGGAACTAGGTTAATCTGTACATTTTTCTAGATTCCACATATATGCATTAATATACGATACTTGTTTTTCTTTTTCTGACTTACTTCACTCTGTATGACAGACTCTAAGTCCAGCCACATCTCTACAAATTACCCAATTTCGTTTCTTTTTATGGCTGAGTAATATTCCATGGTATATATGTGCCACATCTTCTTTATCCATTTATCTGTCGATGGACATGTAGGTTGTTTCCATGTCCTGGCTATTGTAAATAGTGCTGCAATGAACATTGGGGTACATGTGTTTTTTTGAATTATGGTTTTCTCTGGGTATATGCCCAGTAGTGTGATTGCTGGGTCATATGGTACTTCTATTTTGAGTTTTTTAAGGACCCTCCATACTGTTCTGCATAGCGGTTGTATCAATTTACATTCCTACCAACAGTGCAAGAGGGTTTTCTTTTCTTACCCTCTCCAGCATTTATTGTTTATAGATTTTTTGATGATGGCCATTCTGACCAGTGTGAGGTGATACCTCATTGTAGTTCTGATTTGCATTTCTCTAATAATTAGTGATGTTCAGCATGTTTTCATGTGTTTGTTGGCCAAATGTATGTCTTCTTTGGAGAAAGGTCTATTTAGGTCTTCCACTCATTTTGTGATTGGGTTGTTTTTGTGTTCTTTTGATACTGAGCTGCATGAGCTGCTTGTGTATTTTGGAGATTAATCCTTTGTCCGTTCCTTCATTTGCAAATATTTTCTCCCATTCTAAGGGTTGTCTTTTCATCTTGTTTATGGTTTCTGTTGATGTGCAAAAGCTTTTTAGTTAGGTCCCATTTGTTTATCTTTGTATTTATTTCCATTACTCTAGGAGGTGGGTCAAAAAAGATCTTGCTGCAATTTATGTCAAAAGTGTTCTTCCTGTGTTTTCCACTAAGAGTTTTATAGTGTCTGGTCTTACATTTAGGTCTCTAATCCATTTTGAGTTTATTTTTGTGTATGGTGTTAGGGAGTGTTCCAATTTCATTCTTTTACATGTAGTTGTGCAGTTTTCCAGCACCACTTCTTGAAGAGACTGTCTTTTCTCCATTGTATCTTCTTGCCTCCTTTGTCACAGATTAAGTGACCATAGGTGTGTGGGTTTATCTCTGGTACCATTGATCTGTATTTCTATTTTTGTGCCAGTACCATACTGTCTTGATTACTGAAGCTTTGTCATATAGTCTGAAGTAGGGGAGGCTGATTCCTCCACCTCTGTTTCTCTTTCTCAAGATTACTTTGGCTATTCAGGGTCTTTTGTGTTGCCATACAGATTGTAAAATCTTTTGTTCTAATTCTGTGAAAAATGCCATTGGTAATTTGATAGGGATTGCACTGAATCTATAGATTGCATTGGGTAGTATAGTCATTTTCACAATGTTGATTCTTCCAATCCAAGAACATCGTATATCTCTCCATCTGTTTGTCTCATCTTTGATTTCTTTCATCAGTGTTTCATAGTTTTCTGAGTACAGGTCTTTTACCTCCTTAGGTAGGTTTATTCCTAGGCATTTTATTCTTTTTCTTGCAACGGTAAATGGGATTGTTTCCTTAATTTCTCTGATTTTTCGTTGTTAGTGTATAGGAATGCAAGAGATTTCTATGCATTAATTTTGTATCTTGCAACCTTGCCAAATTTATTGATTAGTTCTAGTAGTTTTCTGGTGGCATCTTTAGGATTTTCTATGTATAGTACCATGTCATCTGCAAACAGTGACAGTTTTGCTTCTTCTTTTCCAATTTGTATTCCTTTTATTTCTTTTTCTTCTCTGACTGCTGTGGGTAGGACTTCCAAAACTACGTTGAATAATAGTGGTGAGAGTGGACATCCTTGTCTTGTTCCTGATCTTAGAGAAAATGTTTTCAGTTTTTCACCATTGAGAATGATGTTTGCTGTGGGTTTGTCATATATGGCCTTTATTATGTTGAGGTAGGTTCCCTCTATGCCCACTTTCTGGAGAGTTTTTATCATAAATGGGTGTTGAATTTTGTGAAAAGCTTTTTTGCATCTATGGAGATGATCATATGATATTTACTCTTTAATCTGTTAATATGGTGTATCACACTGATTGATTTGCATATATTGAAGAATCCTTGCATCTCTGGGATAAATCCCACTTGATCATGGTGTATT
This sequence comes from Balaenoptera ricei, assembly GCF_028023285.1. Taxonomy (NCBI): domain Eukaryota; kingdom Metazoa; phylum Chordata; class Mammalia; order Artiodactyla; family Balaenopteridae; genus Balaenoptera; species Balaenoptera ricei. The sequence goes on from NC_082639.1 coordinate 135,214,939, forward strand.
ATCCTTTCAATGTATTGTTGGATTCAGTTTGCTAGTATTTTGTTGAGGATTTTTGCATCTATGTTCATCAGTGACATTTGTCTGTAATTTTTTTTGTGACATCTTTGTCTGGTTTTGGTATCAGAGTGATGGTGGCCTTCTGGAAGGACTTTGGGAGTGTTCCTCCCTCTGCAATTTTTTGGAAGAGTTTGAGGAGGATAGGTGTTTGCTCTTCTCTAAATGTTTGATAGAATTCTCCTGTGAAGCCATCTGGTCCTGAACTTCTGTTTGTTGGAAGATTTTAAATTACAGTTTCAATTTCATTACTTGTGATTGGTCTGTTTATATTTTCTATTTCTTCCTGGCTCAGTCTTGGAAAGTTGTACCTTTCCAAGAATTGGTCCATTTCTTCCAGGTTGTCCATTGTATTGTCACATAGTTGCATTTAGTAGTCTCTTATGATCCTTTGTATTTCTGAGGTCTAAGTTGTAATTTCTCCTTTTTCATTTCTAATTTTATTGATCTGAGTCCTCTCCCTTTTTGTCTGGATGAGTTTGGCTAAAGATTTATCGATTTTGTTGATCTTCTCAAAGAAATAGCTTTTAGTTTCATTGATTTTTGCTATTGTTTTTTTCATTTCTATTTCATTTATTTCTGCTCTGATCTTTATGATTTCTTTTCTTCTAATATTTTTGGGGTTTTTGTTGTTGTTGTTGTTCTCCTTTCTCTAGTTGCTTTAGGTGTAAGGTTAGATTGTGTATTTGAGATTTTCTTGTTTCTTGAGGTGAGACCAAATTGCTATAAACTTCCCTTAGAACTGCTTTTGCTGCGTCCCATAGGTTTTGGGTCATCATGTTTTCATTGTCAGTTGTTTCTGTGTATTTTTTTAGTTCCTCTTTGATTTCTTCAGTGACCTCTTGATTATTCAGCAGTGCCCTGTTTAGCCTCCATGTGTTTGTGTTTTTTTACATTTTTTTCCCTGTGATTGATTTGTAATATCATAGCATTGTGGCCAGAAAAGATGCTTAATACAATTTCAATTTTCTTAAATTTTCTGAGGCTTGATTTATGACCCAAGATGTGATCTATCCTGAAGAATGTTCCATGTGTACTTGAGAAGAAAGTGTATTCTGCTGCTTTCAGGTGGAATGTCCTATAAATATCAATTAAACCTATCTGATCTATTGTGTCATTTAAAGCTTGTATTTCCTTATTTATTTTCTGTCTGGATGATCTGTCCATTGGTGTAAGTGGGGTGTTAACATCTCCCACTATTACTGTGTTACTGTCAATCTTCCCTCCCTTTTATGGCTGTTTAGCATTTGCCTTATGTATTGAGGTGCTCCTATGTTGGGTGCATAAATATTTATAATTGTTGTATCTTCTTCTTGGATTGTTCCCTTGATCATTATGTCATGTCCTTCCTTATCTCATGTAACAGTCTTTATTTTAAAGTCTATTTTAGGGACTTCCCTGGTGGCGCAGTGGTTAAGAATCCTCCTGCCAATGAAGGGGACATGGGTTTGATCTCTAGTCTGGGAAGATCTCACCTACTGCAGAGCAACTAAGCCCATGAGCCACAACTACCGAGCCTACACTCTACAGCCCACGAGTCACAACTACTGAGCCCACAGGCCTAGAGTAGAGCCCATGCTCCTCAATGAGAAGCCACCACAGTGAGAAGCCCAAGCACCGCAATGAAGAGTAACCCCCGCTCGCCTCAACTAGAGAAAGCCCACGTGCAGCAATGAAGACCCAACACAGCCAAAAATATAAAATTTTTTAAAATGGCTTGTTTAAAGTCTACTTTATCTAAGTATTGCTACTCCAGTTTCCTTTTGATTTCCATTTGCATGGAGTGTCTTTTTCCATCCCCTCACTTTCAGTCTGTTTGTGTTCCTAGGTCTGAAGTGGGTCTCCTGTAGACAGTATATTTATGGGTCTTGCTTTTGTATCCATTCAGCCAGTCTGTCTTTTGATTGGGGCATTCAAACCATTTACATTCAAAGTAATTATCAATACATATGTTCCTATTACCATTTTCTTTATTGTTCTGGGTTTGTTTTCATGAGTCTTTTTCTTCTCTTCTGTTTCCTGCCTAGAGAAGTTCCTTTAGCATTTGTTGTAAAGCTGGTTTGCTGGTGCTGAATTCTCTTCACTTTTGCTTGTCTGTAAAACTTTTGATTTCTCCGTCGAATCTGAATGAGATCCTTGCTAGGTAGAGTAATCTTGGTTGTAGTTTTTTCCCTTTCCTTACTTTAAATGTATCCTGCCATTCCCTTCTGGCTTGCAGAGTTTCTGCCGAAAGATCAGCTGTTAACATTATGGGGAGTCCCTTGTATGTTATTTGTTGCTTTTCCCTAGCTGCTTTTAATATTTTTTCTTTGTATTTAATTTTTGCTAGTTTGATTAATATGTGTCTTGGTGTGTTTCTCCTTGGGTTTATCCTGTATGTGTCTCTCTGTGCTTCCTGGACTTGCGTGGCTATTTCCTTTCCCATGTTAGCAAAGTTTCTGACTGTAATTTCTTCAAATATTTTCTCAGACCCTTTCTCTTTCTCTTCTTTTCTGGAACCCCTATAATTCGAATGTTGGTGCATTTAATGTTGTCCCAGAGGTGTCTGAGACTGTCCTCAATTCTTTTCAGTCTTTTTTCTTTATTCTGCTCCTTGGCAGTTATTTACACCATTCTACCTTCCAGCTCACTTATTCATTCTTCTGCTTCAGTTTTTCTGCTATTGGTTCCTTCTAGTGTATTTTTCACTTGTTATTATTTTGTTCATCACTGTTTGTTTGTTCTTTCATTCTTCTAGGTCCTTGTTAAACATTTCTTGTATTTTCTTGATTTGTGCCTCCATTCTATTTCCAAGATTGTGGATCATCTTTACTATCATTACTCTGAATTCTTTTTCAGGTAGGTCACCTATTTCCTCTTCATTTATTTGGTCTTGTAGCTTTTTACCTTGCTCCTTTGTCTGTAACATGTTTTTCTGTCATTTTTTTTTTTTGATGGGTGGGGCTGTGTTCCTCTCTTACTGGTTGTTTGGCCTGAGGCATCCAACACTGGAGTTTGCAGGTGGTTGCGTAGAGCCGGGTCTTGGTGGCAAGATGATGACCTCTGGGAGACCTCACTCCAATTAATACTTCCTGGGGTCTGAGGTTCTCTGTTAGTCCAGTGGTTTGGACTCAGCACTCCCACCACAGGAGCTCAGGCCTGACTCCTGGCCTGGGAACCAAAATTCCACAAGCCGCACAGTGGGGCAAAAAAGCACAGAATGATAACAAAGAATAAAAAATAGAGTAAAATTAGAAAAGTAAAAAATATATTAGAAAAAATAAAAATATAAATAAAACAACAACAAAGGAAAACAGAACCACAATAGTAAAAAAAAAAAAAAAGCCAGAAAAGGCCTTGTCTGTGGGGGGAACGAGGCTTAGGCAGGGGGCGGGGCCTGGGCTCAGGACCAGCACAGCTGGAAAAGGTCCTTGTAGGGGGTTGGCCAGGGCATGGCTTAAGCTCAGTGTGGCCAGAGGGGGCCTCGGAGGGCAGAGGTTTAGGCCCGGGACCCCAACAGGCTCGCTGGGGCCTGAGCGGGCAGGAGAAACACTAGCTGTGTTCCCCTCTGGCCCCGATTCCCCGAAGGTCTCTCCCTGTCCCTGCTGATCCCCTCACCATGAGTGGGCCCCTCCAGGCATGGGAACCCCCTCCCCTCCCCCAGCTGCCCTTCAGGAGCACCGGTCCCATCTCGCCTCTACTTTTCCTCCCCGCTCCCCAGGCCCCCGGGACCTGCACAGCCAGAGAAGGCCTCAGAGGGTGGAGGTTCAGGCCCGGGACCCCAGCAGGTTCCCTGGGACCTGAGTGGGCGGGAGAAACGCTGGCCGCATTCCCTTTCAATCCTCTAATCCCACGAAGGTCTCTCCAGTCCCTGCTGGTTCCCTCACCGTGAGTGGGCCCCTCAGAGCGTGGGAACCCCTCCCCTCTCCCAGCCGCTGCTCAGGGGTGCTGGTCCCATCCCGCCTCCACTTCTCCTTCCCCCCTTCCCCCCCACGTCCTACCCCATCATGCGGGGGTTCCTCCCATTCCCTTAGGTGTCCAAGGTCCCCCACCAGTGCCTGGTAGGTGCCCTAGTTGTGAGAAGATGCAAACTCCACGTCCTCCTACTCCACCATCTTGATAGCTGATATTTGAGCTAGGGGGAGACTTCTCTCCTAAGCTAGATGAGGGAATGTAAAACATACCAACGTAAATGAACAGTATATCCATCCTTCGATATCACTGAGGTGGCCACCCAATTCTATGAGGAAATAAAAGCATCTGTCCTTGTTTTACAAATCTAGTATTTACAAGACCAGAGGTGTGGCTCCAGAAATAATCCAAAACCCACCAATTTTAACACTCCAAAATCCTCCCCTATTTATCTTAAGAGGTTTGTAAGTATTGAGAAAAAAAATTGGGGTACAGGGGGGCTTAAGGGAACAAAGTCATCCTAGAAGGAACTTGCCTTTCTTCTCCCATACCATTGAGATGCAAATGTTCTACCTGGTCTTCTCCAGGAACCTTATCTCTGCCATCTTTTTAAAATGCAAATTTCAGGAGAGAGGAGAAGATGGCGGAAGAGTAAGACGCGGAGATCACCTTCCTTCCCACTAATATATCAGAAATACATCTACACGTGGAACTGCTCCTACAGAACACCCACTGAACACTGGCAGAAGACGTCAGACCTCCCAAAAGGCAAGAAACTCCCCACGTACTTGGGTAGGGCAAAAGAAAAAAGAAATAACAGAGACAAAAGAATAGAGACGGAACCTGCACCAGTGGGAGGGAGCTGTGAAGGAGGAAAGGTTTCCACACATTAGGAAGCCCCGTCACGGGCAGAGACTGGGGTGGTGGAGGGGGGAAGCTTCGGAGCCACGGAGGAGAATGCAGCCACAGGGGTGCGGAGGGCAAAGCGGAGAGATTCCCACACAGAGGATCAGTGCTGACCAGCACTCACCAGCCCGAGAGGCTTGTCTGCTCAGCCGCAGGGGTGGGCGGGGGCTGGGAGCTGAGGCTCAGGCTTCGGTGGGATCGCAGGGAGAGGACTGGGGTTGGTGGCATGAACACAGCCTGAAGGGGGCTAGTGCACCACAGCTAGCCAGGAGGCAGTCCGGAAAAAGGTCTGGAGCTGCCGAAGAGGCAAGAGACTTTTTCTTGCCTCTTTGTTTCCTGCTGCGCGAGGAGAGGGGATTCAGAGCGCTGCCTAAACGAGCGCCAGAGATGGGCGCGAGCCACGGCTATCAGCGCGGACCCCAGAGACGGGCATGAGACGCTAAGGCTGCTGCTGCTGCCACCAAGAAGCCTATGACCAAGCACAGGTCACTATCCACACTGCCCCTCCCAGGAGCCTGTGCAGCCCGCCACTGCCAGGGTCCCATGAGCCAGGGACAACTTCCCCGGGAGAACGCATGGCGTGCCTCAGGCTGGTGCAACATCATGCCGGCCTCTGCCGCTGCAGGCTCACCCCGCATCCGTACCCCTCCCTCCTCGCCGGCCTCAGTGAGCCAGAGCCCCCGAAGCAGCTGCTCCTTTAACCCCGTCCTGTGTGAGCGAAAAACAGACGCCCTCAGGCGACCTACACGCAGAGGCGGGCCCAAATCCAAAGCTGAACCCCGGGAGCTGTGCGAACAAAGAAGAGAAAGGGAAATCTCTCCCAGCAGCCTCAGAAGCAGCAGATTAAAGCTCCACAAACAACCTGATGTACCTGCATCTGTGGAATACCTGAATAGACAACGAATCATTCCAAATTGAGGAGGTGGACTTTGGGAGCAAGATATATTATTTTTTTCCCTTTTCCTCTTTTTGTGAATGTGTATGTGTATGCTTCTGTGTGAGATTTTGTCTGTATAGCTTTGCTTTCACCATTTGCCCTAGGGTTCTGTCCGTCCGTTTCTTTTAACTTAAAAAAATTTTTTTTTCACTTAAAAAAATTTTTTTTCCTTAATAATTTTTAAAATTTTTTATTTTAATAACTTTATTTTATTTTATATTACTTTATTTTATTTTATTTTATCATCTTTCTTTCTTTCTTTCTATTTTTTCTCCCTTTTATTCTGAGTCATGTGGATGAAAGGCTCTTGGTGCTCCAGCCAGGCATCAGGGCTGTGCCTCTGAGGTGGGAGAGCCAACTTCAGGACACTGGTCCACAAGAGACCTCCCAGCTCCACGTAATACAAAACAGCAAAAATCTCCCAGAGATCTCCATCTCAACACCAAGACCCAGCTTCACTCAACAACCAGCAACCTACAGTGCTGGACACCCTATGCCAAACAACTAGCAAGACAGGAACACAACCCCATCCATTAGCAGAGAGGCTGCCTAAAATAATAATAAGGTCACAGACACCCCAAAACACACCACCAGATGTGGACCTGCCCACCAGAAAGACAAGATCCAGCCTCATCCACAAGAACACAGGCACTAGTCCCCTCCACCAGGAAGCCTACACAACCCACTGAACCAACCTTAGCCACTGGGGACAAATACCAAAAACAACAGGAACTGCGAACCTGCAGCCTGCGAAAAGGAGACCCCAAACACAGTAAGATAAGCAAAATGAGAAGACAGAAAAAACAGCAGATGAAGGAGCAGGGTCAAAACACACCAGACCAAACAAATGAATAGGAAACAGGCAGTCTACCTGAAAAAGAATTCAGAATAATGATAGTAAAGATGATCCAAAATCTTGGAAATAGAATAGACAAAATGCAAGAAACATTTAACAAGGACGTAGAAGAACTAAAGAGGAACCAAGCAACGATAAAAAACACAATAAATGAAATTAAAAATACTCTAGAAGGGATCAATAGCAGAATAACTGAGGCAGAAGAACGGATACATGACCTGGAAGATAAAATAGTGAAAATAACTACTGCAGAGCAGAATAAAGAAAAAAGAATGAAAAGAACTGAGGACAGTCTCAGAGACCTCTGGGTCAACACTAAACGCACCAACATTCAAATTATAGGGGTCCCAGAAGAAGAAGAGAAAAAGAAAGGGACTGAGAAAATATCTGAAGAGATTATAGTTGAAAACTTCCCTAATATGGGAAAGGAAATAGTTAATCAAGTCCTGGGAGCACAGAGAGTCCCATACAGGATAAATCCGAGGAGAAACACACCAAGACACATATTAATCAAACTATCAAAAATTAAATATAAAGAAAACATATTAAAAGCAGCAAGGGAAAAACAACAAATAACACACAAGGGAATCCCCATAAGGTTAACAGCTGATCTTTCAGCAAAAACTCTGCAAGCCAGAAGGGAGTGGCAGGACATATTTAAAGTGATGAAGGAGAAAAACCTACAACCAAGATTACTCTACCCAGCAAGGATCTCATTCAGATTTGATGGAGAAATTAAAACCTTTACAGACAAGCAAAAGCTGAGAGAGTTCAGCACCACCAAACCAGCATTACAACAAATGCTAAAGGAACTTCTCTAGGCAAGAAACACAAGAGAAGGAAAACACCTATAATAACAAACCCAAAACATTTCAGAAAATGGGAATAGGAACATACATATTGATAATTACCTTAAATGTAAATGGATTAAATGCTCCCACCAAAAGACACAGACTGGCTGAATGGATACAAAAACAAGACCCGTATATATGCTGTCTACAAGAGACCCACTTCAGACCTAGGGACACATACAGACTGAAAGTGAGGGGATGGAAAAAGATATTCCGTGCAAATGGAAATCAAAAGAAAGCTGGAGTAGCAATTCTCATATCAGACAAAATAGACTTTAAAATAAAGACTATTACAAGAGACAAAGAAGGACACTATATAATGATCAAGGGATCGATCCAAGAAGAAGATATAACAATTGTAAATATTTATGCACCCAACATAGGAGCACCTCAATACATAAGGCAAATACTAACAGCCATAAAAGGGGAAATCGACAGGAACACAATCATAGTAGGGGACTTTAACACCCCACTTTCACCAATGGACAGATCATCCAAAATGAAAATAAATAAGGAAACACAAGCTTTAAATGATACATTAAACAAGATGGACTTAATTGATATTTATAGGACATTCCACCCAAAAACAACAGAATACACATTTTACTCAAGTGCTCATGGAACATTCTCCAAGATAGATCATATCCTGGGTCACAAATCAAGCCTTGGTAAATTTAAGAAAATTGAAATCGTATCAAGTATCTTTTCCGACCACAACGCTATGAGACTAGATATCAATTACAGGAAAAGATCTGTAAAAAATACAAACACATGGAGGTTAAACAATACACTACTTAATAATGAAGTGATCACTGAAGAAATCAAAGGGGAAATCAAAAAATACCTAGAAACAAATGACAATGGAGACACGACGACCCAAAACCTATGGGATGCAGCAAAAGCAGTTCTAAGAGGGAAGTTTATAGCAATACAAGCTTAACTCAAGAAACAGGAAACATCTCAAATAAACAACCTAACCTTGCACCTAAAGCAATTAGAGAAAGAAGAACAAAAAAACCCCAAAGTTAGCAGAAGGAAAGAAATCATAAAGATCAGATCAGAAATAAATGAAAAAGAAATGAAGGAAACGACAGCAAAGATCAATAAAACTAAAAGCTGGTTCTTTGAGAAGATAAACGAAATTGATAAACCATTAGCCAGACTCATCAAGAGAAAAAGGGAGAAGACCCAAATCAATAGAATTAGAAATGAAAAAGGAGAAGTAACCACTGACACTGCAGAAATACAAACAATCATGAGAGATTACTACAAGCAACTCTATGCCAATAAAATGGACAACCTGGAAGAAATGGACAGATTCTTAGAAATGCACAACCTACCCAGACTGAACCAGAAAGAAACAGAAAATATGAACAGACCAATCACAAGCACTGAAATTGAAACTGTGATTAAAAATCTTCCAACAAACAAAAGCCAAGGACCAGATGGCTTCACAGGCGAATTCTATCAAACATTTAGAGAAGAGCTAACACCTATCCTTCTCAAACTCTTCCAAAATATTGCAGAGGGAGGAACACTCCCCAACTCATTCTACGAGGCCACCATCACCCTGATACCAAAACCAGACAAAGATGTCACAAAGAAAGAAAACTACAGGCCAATATCACTGATGAACATAGATGCAAAAATCCTCAACAAAATACTAGCAAACAGAATCCAACAGCACATTAAAAGGATCATACACCATGATCAAGTGGGGTTTATTCCAAGAATGCAAGGATTCTTCAGTATACGTAAATCAATCAACGTGATACACCATATTAACAAATTAAAGGAGAAAAACCATATGATCATCTCAAAAGACGCAGAGAAAGCTTTTGACAAAATTCAACACCCATTTATGATAAAAGCCCTGCAGAAAGTAGGCATAGAGGGAACTCTCCTCAACATAATAAAGGCCATATATGACAAACCGACAGCCAACATCGTCCTCAATGGTGAAAAACTGAAACCATTTCCACTAAGATCAGGAACAAGACAAGGTTGCCCACTCTCACCACTATTATTCAACATAGTTTTGGAAGTTTTAGCCACGGCAATCAGAGAAGAAAAAGAAATAAAAGGAATCCAAATCGGAAAAGAAGAAGTAAAGCTGTCACTGTTTGCAGATGACATGATACTATACACAGAGAATCCTAAAGATGCTACCAGAAAACTACTAGAGCTGATCAATGAATCTGGTAAAGTAGCAGGATACAAAATTAATGCACAGAAATCTCTTGCATTCCTATACACTAATGATGAAAAATCTGAAAGTGAAATTCAGAAAACACTCCCATGTACCATTGCAACAAAAAGAATAAAATATCTAGGAATAAACCTACCTAAGGAGACAAAAGACCTGTATGCAGAAAATTATAAGACACTGATGAAAGAAATCAAAGATGATACAAATAGATGGAGAGATATACCATGTTCTTGGATTGGAAGAATCAACATTGTGAAAATGACTCTACTACCCAAAGTCATCTACAGATTCAATGCAATCGCTATCAAACTACCACTGGCATTTTTCACAGAACTAGAACAAAAAATTTCACAATTTGTATGGAAACACAAAAGACCCCGAATAGCCAAAGCAATCTTGAGAACGAAAAATGGAGTTTTTCAGACTATACTACAAAGCTACAGTAATCAAGACAGTATGGTACTGGCACAAAAAGAGAAACATAGATCAATGGAACAGGGTAGAAAGCCCAGAGATAAACCCATGCACGTATGGTCACCTTATCTTTGATAAAGGAGGCAAGCATATACAGTGGAGAAAAGACAGCCTCTTCAATAAGTGGTGCTGGGAAAACTGGACAGGTACATGTAAAAGTATGAAAGTAGAACACTCCCTAACACCATACACAAATATAAACTCAAAATGGATTAAAGACCTAAATGTAAGGCCAGACACTATCAAACTCTTAGAGGAAAACATAGGCAGAACACTCTATGACATAAATCACAGCAAGATCTTTTTTGACCCAGCTCCTAGAGAAATGGAAATAAAAACAAAAATAAACAAATGGGACCTAATGAAACTTAAAAGCTTTTGCACAGCAAAGGAAACCATAAACAAGAGCAAAAGACAACCCTCAGAATGGGAGAAAATATTTGCAAATGAAGCAACTGACAAAGGATTAATCTCCAAAATTTACAAGCAGCTCATGCAGCTCAATATCAAAAAAACAAACAACCCAATCCAAAAATGGGCAGAAGACCTAAACAGACATCTCTCCAAAGAAGATATACAGATTGCCAACAAACACATGAAAGAATGCTCAACATCATTAATCATTAGAGAAATGCAAATCAAAACTACAATGAGATATCATGTCACACCGGTCAGAATGACCATCATCAAAAAATCTGGAAACAATAAATGCTGGAGAGGGTTTGGAGAAAAGGGAACCCTCTTGCACTGTTGGTGGGAATGTATATTGATACAGCCACTATGGAGAACAGTATGGAGGTTCCTTAAAAAACTAAAAATAGAACTACCATACGACCCAGCAATCCCACTACTGGGCATATACCCTGAGAAAACCATAATTCAAAAAGAGTCATGTACCAAAATGTTCATTGCAGCTCTATTTACAATAACCAGGACATGGAAGCAACCTAAGTGTCCATCATTGGATGAATGGATAAAGAAGATGTGGCACATATATACAATGGAATATGACTCAGCCATAAAAAGAAACGAAATGGAGTTATTTGTAGTGAGGTGGATGGACCTAGAGTCTGTCATACAGAGTGAAGTAAGTCAGAAAGAGAAAAACAAATACTGTATGCTAACACATATATATGGAATCTAAGGGAAAAAAAAAAAAAGGTCATGAAGAACCTAGTGGCAAGACGGGAATAAAGACACAGACCTACTAGAGAATGGACTTGAGGATATGGGGAGGGGGAAGGGTAAGATGTGACAAAGTGAGAGACTGGCATGGACATATATACACTACCAAACGTAAAACAGATAGCCAGTGGGAAGCAACCGCATAGCACAGGGAGATCAGCTCTGTGCTTTGTGACCACCTAGAGGGGTGGGATAGGGAGGATGGGAGGGAGGGAGATGCAAGAGGGAAGAGATATGGGAACATATGTATATGTATAACTGATTCACTTTGTTATAAAGCAGAAACTAACACACCACTGTAAAGCAATTATACTCCAATAAAGATGTTAAAAAAAAAAATAGAAGAAAGTCTGGATTATATAAAGAAATGTCTGAGAGATACTCTTGTGGCTTAGAGATAGCTCTAACAGTTGCAAGGCAATCAAGCAGCATACAGCAGGGGTCTATATCATCAGGAAGGGGTAATAAAGTAGTTAAGATTCAAAGTGTTACAATGATTTAAGATGATTTAACAGAGCCTGCTCCTAAGTGGTCTGTCAGTGTGTAGAGAGGTGCTGTGTCCTATGGACTTGTAATATAGCAGACATAGCACCAGAACATAGAGATGAATGGGGAGCCTAATGTAAGAGACTAGCTTTGTCAATCAAGGTAGTTGCTGCAGCCCCACACATAAGCATGGGGGCATTCCTGATGCCACAGGGTCTAATGACATGAGAAGTGCAGAACATATCTGAGAGACAAAAGACTGTCCCAGAATGCCTACAGCAATCCCATTATTTTCATGTCATTATAGATTAAAAGGTTTGTCAAAATTAGGTAAGCCAAGAGCTAGGGATATGTACCTAATTTTAAGGCTTCAGAGGAGGTGAATGCCTCTGAAGGCCAGGAAATAAGGTCTGGGATAATATCTGGGAGAAGGGCATACAGAGGTTTAGCAAGGGCTGCAAAATTAGGAATCTATTAGCAGCAATAGCCAGGTGCCCCTAAAATTTTATGTAATTATTTTTTCATTTGGGGGAGAAGGATAGACAAAATTGACTTAAGACATTTGGGGTGAGCTTCCAAATGCCTTGAGATAGGTCATGTCCTAAGGGGGTGACAGTCATTTACACTCAGTAAAGTTTAGATCAGGAGGCTTTCTGGCCTCATTCAGCTAGTCCTTTTAGGAGAACGAGGAGTCTGTAAGAGCTTCCTGCTTAGTTTGATTACAAAGCAAAAGGTCATCAACATACTGAATAAGCATGGAGCCTTGGGTAAATGCTACAGAATCCAAGTCTGCCTTAAGAATTTAGGAAAATATTGAGGGAGACTCGCAATATCCCGGTCCACAAGTTCATGTGAATTGCCTCGCTTTAAACAGTTATACAAAAAGAAACTGTGAGTCAGGGTACAATGGGATTGAGAAAAAGGCTGAACAGTACACCCTGCTTCAAAAGGGAGTCTCTTATAGATTCAATTCCTGGCTGTGCATCCCTGGAGAGAGAGTGCTGGGCTACTGATGGAAATGGTCTTTTCTTTTTCTAAGTTAATGTGCACAGGTTCCGCACTCAGTAACAACTTTACTTCATTTGCTTGTGTAGCCCAGAGACTAACTGCGACATCTTTTAAGGACTCATACTCTTCAGAAGAATTTAAATCAGAATGAGTTTCTAGTAAGGAAAGTAAAAGGTTTAGAGTTTGGTCTGAGGGCAGGGAAATTAAAAAACACCTTTCTCATTACAATTTACAGTGGCATTAAATTTACATAAAGATCTGCTGGTGGACAGCTGGAAACTAGAAAGGCACAATGAGTATTAAAACGCTAGAGATATTGCAGTGGGCTAAGATACTGGCAGTGGGCTAAGATACTGGCAGTGAAATAGGCTGCCCAGAGACTCTGACAGCTTGAATAAAATCAGAGGTGACAGGTAGAGACAAACCCTCTGAGCTGATTGTAAAGAAAGCAGCACCAATGTCAATTACAAAATCCAGTTCCTGATCCTCTATTTTAAATTTAATGGTTGGCTGTGGGGTGGAAATGAGGATTGGTTGACACCATCATTCAAGGGGGAATTGTCCCTCAGGAGGAGAAAAATGAAACTTTGATACCAAGCAGGGTGCTTTGGGGCTCCTGGGCACAAAGCCTTTCTGTGTCGCCCATTTCTTTGATTACAGGAAATAGCCTTCATTCCACCTCCATGACCTTCCCTGAGTTCCAACGGGCAGATTCAAGCAGTTGTTAGTTAGGGAAGGAAGGGGATGAGAGACCAGGGAGAAACAAAGTCAAGAGAAACAACAGTGCAGCCTTGGGGCAAGGTCCTGGTTCCCAATCAATGGATACACACAACAGTATCTTTGAGCTGTTTTGCAGGTACTGAAACCCCCTCCAGGTGGGAGAAGTTAACAATTAATGACGGTATGCTGCGCACAAGCATGTAGACCCCAGACCAGTTGGAACCTGAAGGTTGATGCTGACTCCTACTTTCCTCACCACCAATCCATCAGAAGAATGTCCACGAGTTGATCATGCCCTCTTTGAACCATTACTATAAAACTTCTCACTATCCTCTCCAAGTGGGGACACAGTTTTTCGAAGCAGGAGCCCGCTGTGTCCCCTTTTGCCTGGCAAAGTAGTAAAGCTATCCTTTTCTACTTCACCCAAGACGCTGTCTCTGAGATTCGATTCAACACCAGTGTACAGAGAAGCTGAGCTTTTGGCATCACCCTCTGGGGGTGTTGGAGCCTAGGAGTGTTGATTCTTAAACTTTCCTTTCTCTTAAGTGCAAGACAATTCTTCTTGCAATAGCCTGACTTCTTGCAATACCTGCAATTCTCTGAAGGTACATAGGAAGAGCTCTGCATGGGTTTTTAAATTATTCTCAGAGTTATGTTTTTGCTTTTCTAAAAATTCAAGTTGCAGAGCCAAGAATTGTTTTTAATTCCTTTTTCTTTCTGCTTTCCTGTGAACTGTTTAACAAAGAATTGTGTGGCAGCCTGCATTATCATGCTTATTAACAGCTATCCTGACCAACCAACCATGCTACTTCTGAACTTTCTTTTTTCCTTTTTTTTTTTTTTTTTTTTAGTATTAGGAAGAAATTTTCCTCCTAAAACAGAAATTAGGAGATTGCTATGCTCTGGGGCTTCCAGGTATAATGCAGTGTGCCTTTGAAAAGCTTGTATAAAACATTCAACAAAGGTTTTTGGATGTCATCCTTCTTTCTGAGTGCATAATTCAATCTTTGACCAACTAAATCTAGGAGGAAATACCTCTAAAATCACTCCTACTAAACTATGAATATCTGCCTCCAGTAGAGCCATCCCTTGGTCATTTGCAGGAGGGCCTGAGGGAAGGTCTGGCCATATATTTCTGTGAGAGGGACTTTCTCCAGGGAGTTGTCTGACCTGATAGCTACAGTATAGTCATGGGCTGGAAGAATGTCCTTTGGTAGTGTGGGCAAAGAATGCTGACTGCCATTTCAGTAAACAAAGGATGTTGCAGCCATAAAGCCATCAGCCACTGAACCACCCCCAACTCCCCCACCCACCCACCCCCAGTCACAGTACACCCTGACAGGATTCAGGATGCAAAAAAACAGGATACTGGCCCTAGACAGTTGAGGTGCATATCAAAGGAATAATTTCAATAAGCCCAGACTCTTGCATCTTCCCATACACAGAGAAGCACTGAAATTATTAACTTGAGATGTCTGCTTTTTGTGTTTAGCAGTAATCTTTTGATGTTCAACTAACATGTGTTTGTTTGTTTGTTTGTTTTTCCCAGCAAAAACTCCTATATATCTTGGTTCCTCCCTTACCTCTCCGGAAAAGTCCCTCAGAGCCATCTAAGAGGCTGCCATCCTGGACTATAGTCCTCACTAAGGTCCCTAAATAAATCATAATTCTCAACTTCTGGGTTGTGCATTTTTTTTTCAGTTAACAGTTTTGGCAACCAGTGAAGGGACCCAGTGCAGATTGCCCTTCTTCGCTTGAACTCTACGATGGCCCAGAGCCTTGGTACTCTGGGTACCAGAGTACCCTCTTGGGTACTCTGTGAGTCCGTCCCCTCTGTGATTCCACACGAATTTGAATGAGTCTGTCCTGGGTCTTGGATCTTCAGTTATCGGTTGGTGATCCTAAGTTTTATTCAGTGGTTTTAAACTCCTCGCTGAAGGAGTAGGTTTTCTTGAACTTAGGTTCAAGAAGAGGTACCTGGGTTATCCTCATTTGAAAGACTGGGAGGATTTTTGCTTAAAGACACTGAGGAGGGTTGAACTAAGTAATTAGGTGGGAGATTAGGTTTCATTTTTCCTTGAATTGGCTACATTAATGGATTTTGTCAGAATAAAAGTAAAGATATCTCATGAGAGCTTTCAGCTCCAAAGAAAGGACATCTCCTCCTGGCTGGCAATGGCTTTTTCAGGCAACTGAGAAACTTGTGGGAGTGACGGAGGCAAGTCCTCATACCATGTCATCCCTTAGGGAAACCTACTCATTTTAATTAAAAACTTGATTTGCCAGGAACATGCATAAGAGCTGGCCACTCAGTAATCTGAACATCCACGACGGTCTTAGGCTCCAGAAGGGAGAAACGGAGATATGTAAGTAAGAGAGCTGAAATGACTCTAGGGTGACACCTAGAAGAGTTAAACTCACAAACAGCACATTGGCCCACCACACGATCATCACTAGTGATTTTATCTAGTAGGACAAACCTACCTCAGGATGGGGAACAAAACTTTCAAAACAAAAGAAAAAGGAAAGATAGATTGTCAGCCTCCAGCTAACACCCCAGCCAGGTTCCTATACAGTACGTTTGGAATTCATACTTGCAAATATTTACTTTATTGGGAAAACCATACTAAAGGAGATCTCAACGTAAAATGGCCAAATTGGGGCTCTTTTGACATTCCAAAACTAATTTTTTTTTCACACACAGCTAGAGAAAGTTGGCCATAAAATCAAACAGACTGAATGGAATGCTTAGTTCAGTAGGTATTTAGAAGCTTCTAAAAGGGGAAATGATAAAATAACTTTTCTGCAGGAAACCAACAAAAAATTGCTTGAAACAATATGGGAATTTTTTAAAAGCCACTAACGTTAACCCTGTATCTCCCTCTACTCCTCCTTTATATCCTCTTTTATCTGAACTGCCTAACCCAGATGCTCTTTCTCTCTTCCATCACCCCCACCTCCTGCTCCTTCCTCTCCCCCAGCAAAGGAGGACACAAAATCAGAAAAAAGCATAGCTCCCTTTAAGAAGAAACCTACTACCGGAAGAGAACCATCATTGATGCTTACATATACATCTTGGACCCGAGCAGAACTTAAGCTAAGAAAATTCCCAGTCCTGGGACTTCCCTGGTGGCCCAGTGGTTAAGACTTTGCCTTCCAATGCGGGTTCGATCCCTGGTTGGGGAGCTAAGATCCCACATGCCTTGAGGCCAAAAAACCAAAACACAAAACAGAAGCAATACTGTAACAAATTCAATAAAGACTTTAAAAATGGTCCACATCAGGGACTTCCCTGGTGGCACAGTGGTTAAGAATCCGCCTGTCAATGCAGGGGACACGGGTTCGAGCCCTGGTCCGGGAAGATCCCACATGCCGTGGAGCTACTAAGCCTGTGCACCACAACTACTGAGCCTGCACTCCAGAGCCCACGAGCCATGACTACTGAGCCCATGCACTGCAACTACTGAAGCCCGTGCACCTAGAGCCCATGCTCTGCAACGAGAAGCCACCGCAATGAGAAGCCTGCGCACTGCAACGAAGAGTAGCCCCCACTCACCGCAACTAGAGAAAGCCTGTGTGCAGCAACGAAGACCCACACAGCCAATAAATAAATAAATAAATAAATAAATAAATAAATAAATTTTTAAAAAATGGTCCACATCAAAAAAAACCTTAAAAAAAAAAAAGAGAAAAGAAAAAGAAAAAAAGAAAATTCCCAATACTAGGCAAGATTCACTGGGATTTGCGAAGGAATTCTCATTAACCATCTGAAACTATGAGCCCAGGTTTTCCAATTGATATCAATGAATACAGCTATTAGTTTCTGAAAGTAAAGCAAAGGAATGGATAGAGAAAGCACGATGGAGAAACCCCTTAACGATTTCGATTTACATAGCCCACCAGCTCATGCTGAATGCAAGAAATTAGCTCATAAATTACTCAGACCTCCCAGAGTTTTTTCCAAAATCTGTATAGACTGGATAAAGACTCAGCAGTGTAAACAAAAACCAGATGAATCAATTCCAGAGTATTATGAGAGGTTCAAGAAAACGTTTAAACAATATTCTGGCATGACACCTGAATCATTCTCTAAACACCAAAATGATCCTTTGCTCACCTCCACCTTTTTAGAAGGCGTAGATGAGGAATTAGCTACTCTATTAAGACACAATTTACGTTGGGCCCCATTACACCAACTAACTTTCCAAAACCATTAAAAGGAAAGAGAGAAATACATATATAAAAATTATGAACCTTTAATTGCACCAATTAAGTAATCAAGGTTGGTCGATGGTTCACAAATCTCCGTTCTATCCATGACTGACAAAGGAACCTAGCATTTGCTTTTACTGTAAAAAACCAGGTCATCAGAGAAGGGACTGTAGAAAAATGAAAAAAGATTTTGAGGGCAAAACTGGATTTCAGGGCTTCCCTGGTGGCTCAGTGGTTGAGAGTCTGCCTGCCAATGCAGGGGACACGGGTTCAAGCCCTGGTCTGGGAAGATCCCACATGCCGCGGAGCAACTGGGCCCGTGAGCCATAATTATTGAGCCTCCGCGTCTGGAGCCTGTGCTCCACAACAAGAGAGGCCGCGATAGTGAGAGGCCCATGCACCGAGATGAAGAGTGGCCCCCGCACCGCGATGAAGACTGGCCCCCGCACCGCGATGAAGACTGGCCCCCGCTTGCCACAACTAGAGAGAGCCCTCGCACAGAAACGAAGACCCAACACAGCCATAAATAAATAAATTTAAAAAAAAAAAAAAAACAACTGGATTTCAGACCAGAAAATTCAAGCTAAACAAGAATAAGGCTGCTCCAAGGGAACAATGGGAATCTTTCCTCTTCTAACACCCTGGGAGAAGTGGAAATGAAAATACAAGGAGAAACAATTAAATCCTTAATTAGGGCCACCTTTTCAGTTTCAAACTCTATCAAAATCAAAGGCTCCCTCTCTTGCAGTAATACTTCAAAGCAAATGATAGGGGTTTCTAACATGCCTATTAAGGTTCTTAAATCATTACCTTCAGAATTTTGCTTAAGAGAACTTAAAGGAAGGCACTCCTTTTTCCTAGTAGAAAGTATCCGTATTTACCTGATAGGTAGAGATTTATTAGAAACTTAAAAAGCCCATATTTCTTTTACTCCTAAGGGGGAAATGTTTTTAGATCTGTAGGATCAATCAGATTTCCTTCATCATATAATGTTTGTGATCCATGATGCGAGTGATGCAGAACAAGAAAAATTGCTAGGCTTAGTACCTGAAGAATTATGAGCACTTGAACCAACTGACATAGGCAAAGTACATTCTGCATCACCCATTAAAATTAAGTCATACTAAAGATGATCAGCCTAGTAAGACTAGAAAATAAGGGTGGGTGTCTTATGAAAAATGCCAATACATCACTTCCCTTAAAAATAGCAACTGGCATGGAACAGACTGGATCAGGAAACCAGAAATATACTGGGTTGCACCTAACACCAGACATATGAACTAACTTACGTGATTGGACATGTGAACGCATGTTCACATCTTTGAAAGTTCACAACTTGAAGGTTCGTATGCAGGGGACTTACTGTAATTCAAACCAAATGCTGTGTTTTCACACCAGACAAATCCTCCAATATAATGCATTTAATGACCTACATGAAAAATCAGATTTCTACCTTAAGTGATCCACTTCCTAGTCTTAGTGATCCTTTAGGGAGCTGGTTTGATTCTGGAAGCTCATGGCTTAAATCCCTACTTATGACTCTATTAATGTTACTAGCTGTATTACTTATATCCCGTTTCATAAGATTATTGTCTCCTGCATTACCCAATGTATAACCAGGCCTCTGACAAAATTAATTATGGCTAAACATTTTGAGGCAGTTGACCATATGTATATAACTCTACATAGAATAATGGTAATAGTACAACTCTAAATATGGGGGAAAGCAAGATTACATGGGGAAAAGTCTCTTGGATTACAAGAGACTAGTAAAAAAGGCAATCCAGAGAATTTTAGATTATCAACAGGGCTTAATTCAAAAATTAGCACATGAGTGACCTATCAAGAGAATCTTCACCTGATCTGGGAATGAGCCTTCTTAGCACTGTGGGACAAAATCGGTCATGAACTGCCTCCCAAACGTCGGCTGAATTTATGACCAAAAGGAGGCAGTGTGGACAAAGAACTTCACCTGCCATTTCAGCAAACAAAGGATGTTGCAGCCATAAAGCCATCAGCCACTGAAGCGGCCCTCACCATGGTGCACCTGGAGGGGATTCAAGATGGAGAAAAACAGGATACTGGTCCTAAATAGGTAAGGTGCATATCAAAGGAATAATTTCACTCAGCCCAGAGTCTTGCATCTTCCTGTACACAGAAAAGCACTGAAGTTATTCACTTGAGATGTCTGTTTTTTGTGGTTAGCAGTAATCTTTGGATGTCCAACTTACACGTTTTTGGGGTTTTTTTTTTCCAGCAAAAACTCCTATATATCCTGGCTCCTCCCCTACATCTTTGGAACAGTACGTCAGAGCTATCTGAGAGGCTGCCACTCCAAGCTATAGTCGTCAGTAAGGTCTGTGAATAAAGCATAGTTTTCAACTTTTAAGTGGTGCTTTTTTTTTTTTTCAGTCGACAGTAGTCAGTCAAGGTCTCTGTGAGTGAGCTTAAGAATAGCCATTAATCTTTCTAATTCCTCTCCGAATTTTGAAGGATCTTCTGACAGTGGAGGTAAGATCATTTTATAATTTAAAAGATCAGCTTCTGTTCAAGGGACATGAATTCTCTGTGGTAGTGGTCTTGGAGTCTTGGATACATCAGCAAGGGACATTGCACATAAATTTCTGAAGCTGGCAGGGCCTGATTATAGAGCCCTGGGAAGTAGGAAGAGTCATAAGGGACAGCAAAATGAGCCTTCCTGGCTATATCTACTAAACTGAGTTCCTAGCTATCAGCATTTACATAAGTGACCTGTATGCTCTTAGCTTGGAGGGCAGGCCTGAGTACCCTCTCTAATTCTAAGGAAAAGGAAGTTAAAATAGGCAGCTGGATGTTTTCTGGAGAAGCCAGAGTCTTAGGATCTAAGGGAAATGGCTGAGGATTTTGAGGTGAGGCATTTAAACCAGGGAGCCAGAGATCCAGATCTTCTTGAGGGTCAGGAACAGGGAGTTGGGGATACAGGGGAATGTAGGAGGGAGTAAAAGGGGAATTTATGTCATATTTGGCTTTTAATTTTTATTCTGACTTTTGTTCTTTCATTTTATTAAGGGATTCCCTGAGGCTAGCCATTATACTTCTTTGGGTTTTCTTTTCAATTTGATCTTCCCATAAATACCAATAAGGCAGCTGCGTGGAATGAGAGCTCTCTAAAAAAATTTTCAAATATAGAAGTTTTTCCAATTCAAAAGATCTGTCATCTGGCCATTGATGAGCAAGATCTTCATTAGTGTACTTATCCCAATAGTGACTCAATCCAATAAGCCTGTTTATGGAAAGACCCAGAAGTATCTTCCAGGCTTAGAATAAATCTTACTATGGACACAGGAGCTATCCCTGGCGGGAACACAGATGATGTAGCCCCCATGATCCACAGGTTCACTCCACGCAATACTCTAAGAAGTAAAGGCCTTTGTTGCACAGGCATTAAGTATGGTGTCCTGAAAACGGCATCTCTGGTCTCCCACAAAAATGTGGGGCACCTCTAGCCACAAACCCACTAATTTATGGCACCAGGAAGGTTCTACTGGAATGGACTATTCCAGCACTAATAAGCAACAAAGGTTGAGACAACAGAGGCCCCTTATGGATTAGGTCCCCTTATGACAAACTCCCTGAGAGTTAGTACAGCTGGACAAAGACAGTGCTGTTTGTAACTTCATGTCTCAGAACCCCAGTCTATTCAACTGGCCACCAGATGCACCCCAGTAAATTCACCTTCCAGATGGCAGAGACCCAACAGTTTTCTCATTGGTTAAAACACAAAGCTCTTCGGGACATATACTAAGACAGAAGGAAAAACCTTATCTGTTTTGTTTTTTTCTTATATGCAGATTAACAGCTTTAGCTAAGTCTTGGGTTTCTTGGAGCCACACTAATGCCTAAGAGGAATGAGTCACAGGGCTGGGGAGTATGTGATGTTTTACAGAGTATCTCACTGCATGGAAATTTTCTTGAACTTGGCAGGTGACCTAGTGTCCATCTAACCCATTCCTTGACCAACTTATCCTTTCATGGGTGTCTTCTTGAGGTGGTGAATACCCTAATAGCTGTCAAACGCTCGATTCGTGCCCACCAATGGTGTGGCTGCGGCTTCCAAGATATCCCTTAGCATAGCTTTTACCTCATGTGCGTATTAATCCTCAGCAAAGTTTGTCTAAATAGACGCCAGTCTGGTGAGATCGACAAACTCACCAAACTCCAAGGCAAGTCCAGACAACAGGCCTATAGGGCCTGTGCCTGCATCTTACCCTATGGAATTTCCTTCTTATGACAAATAACACAATAGACAGAGACAAAGAAAGATAGTGAGGAAAAGGATCAACCAACCAAGAGTGCTCTACCAAATTTCCAAAGAGCCGCTGAGTCCAAGGAACTAGCTCCACAAATATTTTCAACTGCTTATTTAAATTTAGAGAGAGAGAGAGAAGATTCTCACCACTTTCGCTCCATCAGACCCTGCAGACTGAGATTCTGGGAGGCTGACATGGTAAGAAATTTTACCTTCTGCCAGATGTCCCAGGATCTCTTCATCTGTAGCAGTCTTCAGGAGGAAGCAGTTTCTCAGCCAGATGCTGCCAGCCAGTGACGTATTCTGTTGACACCACCAATTGTGGGGGAGGGGAATTTCCCATTTCCCCTCTTAGTTCTTTTGGCTGGCAATTAAAATGACATAAGACAGATTAACAAGAGAAAATCAAATTTATTATATATATAAGGGAATCCAAATAAGCATGAAGAATTCCAAAGACAGCAAGGCAAGATGAGGTATTATACTATTCTGGACTAAGGCAAAGGAGGTAGGGGTCTGGGACTTCAAAGGGAAGTAAGGTAATTCATAGGAAGATTAAAAGAGTTAAGGTTTGGTAAACAAATATTTGCTGGGCCGAGGCAGACAATGGGGCACAGAGAGAACTTTGATCAAACAGGCCTTGCTAGGTTCCTCCCTGTCTACCACACCTAGTTCATATTTTTCTCTAGTTATTTACGGTAATAGCTCCTTCCTGGGATAGCCCTCCTATCTTAAACTCTTTTAGGCAGTAAGGGGGAAGAAGCTCAAAGATTCTTCCTGAGTCTTTTGGGCCTTGCCTGTTTTCAGCTCAAAATAATCCACGTGCCAAGAGGCACATCTTGGGGCAGCCTACCCTGAACCCCATGAGTTGTGACCAATGGCCTGACTATATGGTCAGGCAGAAGAGCAATGGAAAACTTGGCTATTAAGGGATGCTCACATGGGGCAGGGCCCTTCTGGAAATTACTATGGTGATTTTGGGGTACATTAAAGTAGGAAATGTCAATACCCATCAGAAGAACCACATTCTAGGACGGGAAGGTATTTGGAATCAATGAGGTTTCCTGGTGCACTCACTTGGGGCAGCCACCTGGGTCCATTAAATGAGTGGGCCTTGGAGGACTACAGCAATGCATATATGGTCTGAATCTAGACATATCCCTCTTGCACTCTATGAGGAACAAAATGTCAATAAGGACTGTTCTGTGGTAATGGTGAGTAGCGCCACTCCCATATCCGCCCCTTGATTCCTGGACTGTGAAATCTGGCTGTGGAAGAAACAGCACCATATATTGGACAGTGATTCAGAGCACATATAATCTTCTGGAGAACCCTGCCCCAGCCTAGCAAGGTATTATCACCTAGCTAGTACTATATAACTGGTTCTTCAAAAGTCCATTCCACCATTCTCTCAAGCCAGCTACTTCAGGATAATGCGGAACATGTTAAGAGTACTGAATGCCATGAACATGGGCCCACTGCCACACTTCATTTTCTGTGAAATGAGTTCCCTGAACAGAAGTAATACTGTGTGGAATACCATGACAATGGATAGGCATTCTGTAGCTCCACGGATGACAACTTAAGCAGGGAAGCCGAATCCATATCCATATCCAGAGTAAGTGCCCATTTTAATAAGAACAAAACATTGCCCTTTGCATGATGGGAGTGGTCCAATATAATCAACCTGTCACCAGGTAGTTATCCCATCACCTTGGGGAACTGTGCCATATTGGGACTCAGTGTTAGCCTCTGCATTCAGTTGTGGCCATAGCCAGGTCAGCTTTGGTGAGTGAAAGTCTATGTTGCTGAGCTAGCATCTCCTCCAACCCTGCCTCAAAAATGGCCACTTTGTTCATGAGTCAATTGGGTGATGACAAGAGTGGCTAGGGGAAGAGGCTGATGGTTATCCGCAGAATGGGTCATCCTAACCACTTGATTACTAAAAAAACTTCTCTGCTGAGTTCACCCTTTGATGAGCATTCCCTCGGACACAAATATCTTCATGTCTTTTGCCCATTCAGAGAGGTCTATCCACGTACCTTTCCCCAAATTTCCTTGTCACCAATTTTTTATTATGTTCATTCCAAGTCCCTAACCATCCAGCCAAACCACTGGCCACAGTCCATGAATCAGTATATAATTGCACATCTGGCTATACCACCTAAGTAAAGTGAACAACCAGATGCACTACTCAAAGTTCTGCCAACTGGGAGGATTTCTCTTTACCACTGTCCTTCAGGGATGTCCTAGAAAGCAGCTGTACTACAGCTGTCCACTTTCAGATGCTGCCTGTATATGATACAGAACCATCTGTAAACCAGGCCTAAGGCTCTTATTCTGTCAACTGATCACAGGGAACTCCCCATGAGGTTATATGTGCGGGCTGGGAGAGAGACGGCAGTGTAGCAGGAGTGGAGACCATGGGCATTTGGGCCACTTCTTCATATAACTTGTGCCTTCAGGGCCTCCTCAGGCCCAGTGACATATATACCACTTCCACTCAATGATTCAGTGCTGATGTGCATACCCCACTTTTGGGCTCGGTGGGTCAGATACATGGTGGACAGCTCAGATCACATGGTAACTTGATGGCTCATGGTTAAATGTTCAGTCTCTACTAAGGCCCAGTGGCAGGCCAAGAACTATTTCTCAAAAGGAGAGAAGTTATCCACAGAGGATGGCACAGCTTTGCTATAAAATCCTAAGAAACTAAGGAACTAGCTGTGATTTACAAATAAAAGCCTGCCAAAGGCTCCAATCTGGATCCGCACCTGCCACTGACACTTCAAGCATCACTGAATCTGCTGGATCAAATGGCCCAAGTGGTAAAGCAGCTTGCATAGCAGCCTGGACTTGTTGCAGAGCCTTCTCTTATTCTGGGCTCCACTAAAAACTAGAAGCCTTTTGAGTCACTCAGTAAATGGGTCAGAGTAGCACACCCAAATGAGTGTACTGCCTTCGAAATCCAAAGAGACTCACTAAGCATTGTGCCTCTTTTTGATTTTAGGATGAGCCAGATGCAACAACTTATGTTTCACCTTAGAAAGAACATTTTGACATGGCCCACACCACTGGGCCCCTACGATTTTCACTGAGGTCGACTGTCCATGAACTTTTATTGGATTTATTTCCCACGGTCTGACCTGCAAATGTTTCACCGATAAGTCTAGAGTAGTTGCTATTTCTTCCTCACTTGGTCCAATTAGCAAAATGTCATCAATGTAATGGACCAGTGTAAAACCTAGTCAGAGGGAAAAGCTATCTAGACCTCTGTCAACTAAATTATGGCATAGTGCTGGCGAGTTGATATACCCTTGACACCAACTGCAGCATTACCTTCCCAGCACAGCATCTATGACAATACATAGAGTATTTGCCAACCAGGGAAGCTAAGCTGAGCTTCAGTGCCTAGAGTTTTTAACTGAGATTTCATTACATGGGCATGATTGATCAAATTACCGTCTGTGTAGTTGAATTCGATCTCCAGCCTAACATTCCCTCCCTGGATGTCAGGCTGATATCACTGTGGCTCAAAGTCCCAACCTCTATTCGCCGGGCTGGTCTTTCTAACATGGCCAGCTTCTCATCCTGAGTCATCTCACTAGCACAAACTATCAGGGTCCACCATGAATAACAAAGATATTCTTATTATTTGAGAAATTCCAAGGATTTAAACGCTGCTTCCAGGAACCAGGGATAAAAGCCAGCCAAATTTTTATTCCAAGGGTTTAGAGGCTATCTCCCAGGAATAAGGGCAAAGGCCAGCCAAATTATTTCTTACATTAGCATATACCTGTGAGAGAGGCTTCTGCCAAACGTGTGATTATATGCTTTTTTTTTTTTTTTCATTCAGGAAAACTCGACAGCAGATCAAACTAGAATCAAGATTGACACTCTGACCTGGCTCCTTGATATTAAGTATTCTTTGATAACATGACTTTTTAGTATATCCATAGTATTCCAACATATGGATGTACCACAATACACTTAACCATTCCCCTACTGACAGCTATTTAATTTGTTTTCAGCTTTCTTCCGCTCTGAAAAACATTTTGATGCTTAGGGATACATATGATTGAGTTGTTCTTTATCAGGCAACATAGAAGGCTCTTCTAAAAGAAGTTTTAAAAATTATGTTCTCTCCTCACACATATTTAAGTTGACATCCAAAATTTTTCTAATGTTTAAATAGTTAAAAATTATATAAACCCTACTATATTGTAAATATTAACATTTTAAAGTAACACTGAAAGTCTTTCATGTTTGCCCAAAGGGAAGAGTAGAAACTTGATACTTGCCATTATCCATTGTTTAAAATACAAAAGTACTTCCTCAATGGTCAGAAATTTTGTATCATCTCTTTTTCTTCTTGAAATCACATTTCCATTCTATCTCTCCACAGAATTTTATCCAAATTTTTTAACATTTAAAACACTTTAAATTATTATCCTATCATACTTTCCCTCAATAAAATACATACATTGGTTAAGATTTCTTTTTTTATTTTACTTCTTGGAACTATAAGACTAATTATTAAAAATTTCTTCTGGATTAAATTATAACAGAAATTATTAGCATTATACAATTGATCAAGTAGTATGTAGTAAGAAGTTTTTATTGGAAGCGTATTTCTTAGTGACATGAATGGAGCTTTAAGAAAACATGGTTTATCCTCGGGGGGAATAATACTTCATGCTAAATGAGACAAGATCCAGCATCAACTTTATTTTAGTTTTTATAAACTAAACTGAGAAACCATGTTCATATAAACACATGGGAATTGGAGGAGATTTACTGTAGCAATTTCCTCAATTCTTTGGACTTCTTCCAAGTTACATTCAGAAATCAGATAATAAGCCATCAACAGAAATTATATTTAACATGCATCATGTGACAACCCAATTTGATCCTACTGCAATTTTGTTGAAAGCAAATAATTGGAAACCACCTACCTTGCTAAAGAATTTGTCACCCAGCAATTAAGTTATTCACTTTCTCAATTTCTGGGGCGTAAACTAGAAAAAGGCTTTTACCAATGCTTAGCAAATGATTATTACTTTGTTGACCTGAAATAAATAGACTGCCAGATATTCCTCCAGCAAAGATGGGTTTATTTGGGATCAGCAGAGAACTGCAATTCAGGATCTGCAACCGTGTGAGTCATGTGCAAGTTCCCACACGGCAAGGAAAGGAGAATGCTTTTATAGAGGGAAAAAGTAAGTTGGGAGGGCTATAGTAAACAAAACGTCTTTGACCTTCGCTGGCTGAATCCTTGCCAGGAAAGAAGAGGAGTCTTTCTTCTTCCTGTTGGGCTCTGCTATCATCACAGGGCTTCAGAGTTCCCCATTCTGATCTCCCAACTCCATTTAACTGAAGTTTCAGTTTATTAATTTTTTGTAAGTCGTAGCTGTTCCTCTTTCATGGAGAGGCACTTCTTTAGTTTGAGACCTAAAGTAGGAATGGCCCTTCAGAGATGTTCCAATGGACGCAAGTGGTGGGGTCTTCAGATGCCTGCATCAAACTAGTCACTGCGTGTAGGCTGAGCCCAGGGAGGGCCGTGGCACTGGGAAGGGCAGCTCCCTTTAGCAGAGGGCAATTCCCAGAGGACTTGTGAGCAGTCACCACGCTGGGAACAGGGCTGTGAGCAGTCACCATTCCGAGCAGCCAGAGAAGTCAGTACCTTGGTCCTAAAAGGAGGATCTGGGAAGCGTACCACAGCAACCACTTTGTGATGGTTAATTTTATGTATGAACTTAACCTGCCATGGGGTGCTCAGATTAAACATTTCTGATCGTGTAGATGAGGGTGTTTCTGAAGGAGATTAGCACTTGAATCCATGGACCCAATAAAGTAACCACCCCCCACCCCCGCACAGAAAAAGTGGTTGGGCATCATCCAATCCATTCAGGGCCTGTGTAGAATAAAAGGTGGAGGAAGGGGGAATTCACCCCTTTTGTTCCTGCCTCACTGTTTGAACTAGGACATCTCATCTCATCTTCTCTTCCCTGGGACTAGGATTTACACAATCAGCTCCCTGGATCTCAGGCCTTCAGACTAGACCGAATAACACCACTGGCTTTCCTGGGTCACCAGGCTTGTAGACCACAGCTGATGGGACTTCTCAGCCTCCATCATCTCATAAACCAATTCCTCATAGTAAATAAAAAAATAAGTAAATAAATATCTCCCTCCCATTGGTTCTGTTTCTCTGGAGAACCTCAATTAATACACAACATACAATTTTTTCATGTCATTACATTTAAATATAAACATTTGATTTTTTGTAAATATTCAAATTAACTCTATATTTAAATATACTTTCTATCAAATCTTGAAGCTGCAGATTTAGCAGAGGCTATTTATGCAAAATATCTGCCGTATAATCTAATGAACAAAGCAGGACTTAATTGCCAAACCAATCAGTCAAATCAGACATACGTTCTGACATTTTTTTCAATTAAAATAAAGCATAGTAATAATCATCTCTGTAACAACCAGCTCCCTTCTGAATTATAATTCTGAGAAAGAGAAAGAGAGAGGAGGGACTGAAACCTACCCTAAGTCTGTTAATGAATGCAGTAAGGTTGACCTCCCTCCCTCGTTCTTTTTAAGAATCTGCTGTTCGCTTATAACACTCCCTTGGGGTACTTCAGGGTTACTGCATTCAGCAGCTTTGGGGGAGGAAAGAGGAACAAACTGCTGAGTGAAAATTGTCATAGTTTCACTGCCCCGCTCTACAGCAAATTTGAATTCAGAACACCACAACACAAGGCAAAATATCTTATTTCTATGGCATGCTTTGCTTTTCATGGAAATATGTGTAAAGCAAAGAAAGTAAAACAAACTAAAAAACTAAAAAAACTTTATGGTACCTATCCCAAAGGCTACTTCTCCAATACCAATATTTCAAATGGTCCACAATTCTTACCCCCAGGGCAATGTAGCATAGTAAAGTTCAGGATGAGTGAGAGGTAGGACTTTCTTTTGTAAGAGAGGGAAAGGCCAACTGTGAAAAGGAGCTGAGAAAGGAGTCCAGAATATTCTCTTACCCAGGTGGTGGACTGTCACAGGTTAATTTTAAGGAGGAATATATTTGGAAGTTGAGGGTCTAGAAATGTGTTTCCTCAAAACTATCTGTGACCATATACCCCTAAGTAAGTCTTTACTTATCCTCTGGGGTACACATACCCAGTTTATAGACTGCTGATCCAATAAGAAGGTTAGCTGAGATCTACAGAATAAATAGGAATTAGCCAGACACATAGACATAAGGGAAGTCCTGACAGGCTACTTTTTAAGATAAGAAGCAGGAAATGGGGTGCCTTCAAGAAGCATGCTGTATCAGCGGCTATATATGTGGGCAGGAACTTTTAGATGGAAGTTACTCTTTTATTCCCATCAGTCATCATTCCCACATACAAGCATGTGCTCATATTTTCTTCTTCCTACCTGAATGACTGCCCACCCATTCTGTGCATCCAAATCCTTTTCACTCTCCAAAGGACAGCTCATTTCCCACCACATAACTTCCTCCTTCATCTCTGAAGGTTCTGGAACCAACTCCAATGTGTGGGACTGAGGGGTTTTCCCCACACCACCAAGTAATTCTCAAACACCAGCTGGATGTCCTACACTTCAACTCAATTCTGACACTACCTCGAGACAGTATCAGATCCCCTAGGTTAAGGGCTCAGTCCTACAAGACTGAACTCTGCTCCATTCAGATGCCAACTGCAAGATCAGGTTGTCACAACCTGTGCTTCTGACCAGCTGTTATAGATTGCCTCCAATCTATAACAACTCCTTCCTTGAGTTTGATTAATTTGCTAGAGCAGTTCAAAGAACTGAGAGAAACATTTTACTTACTGGATTACCAGTTTATTATAAAAGGATGTAACTCAAGAACAGCCAGATCGAAGATATGCATATGGAAAAGTATGGGGAAAGAGCGAGGAGCTTCCAGGCCCTTTCCAAACAACACTCTCCCTTAATCTCCATGTGTTCACCAACACAGAAGTTCTCTGAATCCTGTTCTTTTGAGTTTTTATGGTGGCTTCATTACATAGGCATGATTAATCAAAACATCGGATACTGGCAATCTATTCAAACTCCAGCCCCTTCCCCCCTTCCCAAAGGTCAGGGGGGTGGGGCTGAAAGTTCCAACCTTCTAATTGTTACCAAAATGCAAGTCTGTGTGCCTGAAGCACAGTGAGGCCAAACAATACCAAAACGCTGGCATCTGGAACAAAGAAAGGTTTATTGCAGGGCCATGCCAGGAGATGGGTGGCTCATGCCTTAAAAACTCCCAAACTCCATGAAAGCTTTCAGCAAAGCCCTTTTATAGGAAAGGTGAGGGAGCGGCATGGCTGTTACAAACTTCTTGTCAGATCCTTTGTTCTTGAGGTCAGGTCAATGTCAGGTAACATGTTCCTATAAATCTCCACCAAACAAATGTTACTCTCTGTTCTGACAAGAAAGGGGAAGGTCCCAAGGCTCAACTTTCACCCTTTGAGGTCCAGGCCTGGCTAAGAGAAGGGGTTCCCTGTGGGGGCAGGGGGAGGGGTTACCCTGTCCAGGAATGTTCGTCCAGCACCCAGTCTGGGTCCTCCCACCAGTGCCCAGGCCTGGCTGAAGAGGCAGATCTCAGTTGGTGACTCTCTCAGGGCCAGGTCCCCAGACCCTGCCCAGCTGTCATCGCTGAGGGAGCCAGGCGCCCAGGACCCAACTGGCCCTCAGGCTCCTCAGGCTGCCCAAATGGTGGGGGCCAGGTCCCCCCGACTGTGTCCCATGCAGACTGCTGCTGCCATTAGGTTGCAGAGGCAAGGATGGGGGAGAGGTTCACCACTGCCTCAGGGCCTGGGCATGGCCAGTGGGCGGTCCTGGCGAGGGCTCTAGAGCCCTGCAGGATGCATCCCCCAAGCCTGTTCCCTGGGCCCCCCAACTCACCCGCCAGCCCAAGGCCGCGTGAGCTGGAGGGCCCCGGGGAGAAGGCCAGGATCTGCCTCTCATCTCATTTTCCACCTGAAGACCACCACTCCACCACATTGGCTCAATGCCCCTCTAACAATAGCTCCTTGACAGTTGCTTGCTTAGGGGCAGGGCCCACTGAAGCGCCGACCAATGACAGAATGTGCCCTCTAATGGTCACCACTGACAGTGGCCTGCTTGGGAGAAGGGTCCACTGTGGCACCAACCAATGGCTGGACGGGGCCCACTGTCGTGCCGACCAATGGCTGAGCAGGACCTCTAACGCAGCTGTAACCATCCCACATTAATGGTCTTCCAGTAACTGTTGCCTGGTAATGGGGGGAGGGGTTGGGTAACAGTGCTGAGCAATGGCCTAGTGCTAAGGGCTGCTCACTGCAGCACTCTATTACATAATCACATAGTTGGTTCTCCTGGCAACCAGCCCTCATCCCCATTCTTAGGTGTGGTTCAAAAGTCACCTCATTAACATAATAAAAGACTCCTTTGTCACTCTCTTCACAATTTCAATGGCTTTAGGATCTCTACGCCAGAAACAGGGACAAAGACAAATACACATTTCTTATTACAATTCACAATATCGTAATCTCCATCTCCTCAAAACTCCTTGGCTACCAACTGTGTCACAGAACTTAGTACAGTACTTGTTGTTTTGGGCTATAGTGTTTCCTTCTTGTTTGTGTATATTCCTGGTTACTGTAACTAGAGTAGGAACAACCTGAGGGAAAGTATCATTTCTTGTAATTCTTCTGTATTGTCCTATTTGACTATTCATTTGCCTGCTTCACTCCCAAGCCTTGTGATGGCCTAAAAGGGAAAGACTTTGGCTCTAGAGTTTGTAATCCTCAGCACAAGGGCTGGGAGCTCAGGAAATATTTGTTCAGTGAATAATGTGAGACTTCCACCTAGCTTAGATGAATGCTAAGCAGATCCTGGATGAATGATAGGTGCTTTTTAAATGAATACTATCTTTTAAGGCACAGCAAGAGAAACTTTAGACACATTATTTTTCATCTTTATCACAGACTTTCAGGGTAGAGAGTATTACGTCTACTTCGCAAACGTGAAGATTCAATGATTAATTTACCCAAAGTCACACAGGAGGTGGTGAAACCAAAATTTGATTCCAAAGCCAGGCTCCTTCTGTTACACCATACTTCCTTTAATGAATACTTTTTAAAATTTAGTTGCATTGTCCTTAATTGGTGGGACTATCAAAGAATATGCAGTGTATTTTAAAGTCTCACTCTACCATTAGTATTTCATAAAATGAGGGTGAATATGACTGTAAATGATTCATGACATGACATAAAACCAATGCCACCTTTATTGCATACTAGGTTCTTAATATGCTTGGGTTTGTTTCTAAATTTTCTATTTATTTTCATTACTTTAATTATGTATGTCTAGATGCTTCTGGAAAAATGCTTTCTGCTTCCTAACATTGCAAAAATCTTTCAAAATATTAAAAACTTCAGAATTCAATTTTTCTACAGTTGAGGAAGTTTTAAATTCTGGACTCAAGTTCCACCTGGACTCCTCTCCTCATGTTCTTATAGCAATAGCCACCATGCTATTTTTCTGAGAAGGGAAAGGAAGTTATACTCAGATTTTATCACAAAATAATAAACAAATAAGCACTCTAAACTGCAGTCAGAATATTTTCCCTTATGAGTTCTGCATTTAGTGTTATGCTTAGAGAAGTCTTCACCATTCCAAGATCTTGTAAATATTTGGTATTATTTTCTTCTAGTACTTCCATGATATCATTTTTTGCATGTGTATCTTTAATTCTTCTAGAATATTTTACAAATGGAGTGAATTAGGGGTTAAAATATATTTTCCCTCCAATGGTTAATTAGTTGTCTAAACAATTGCCATTGGTTGGAACTGCCAACCTTTAGAACTACATACTATGTTCTTACATATGTTTGGATCTAAGTTTTCTATTTAGTTCTATATGCCAGTACCTGTATTTGTTTTCATTTTAGTTTTTAATATCTAGTAGTTCAAGTCTATGCTCCTTATTTTTTATTGTTCCTTATCTGTAAGCATTTCTTGATTATCCTTGACTATTTATTCCTCCAAATCTGAATCCATATTGTCAAGTTCAAAATTTTTATTGTGATTTTTATTGTGATATCATCTTAATAGAGTAATTTACAGAGAATCTGACATCCTAACTACTGGATCATCTAAACAGAAATATAGTATGTTTTGTCACAAAGTCTTTCTTAATGTTGTTTTCTTTGGATTGTTTTACTAGGTATTTGATACTTTTCATTTCAATTGGGAATGAAATCCTTTTCCACTAAATTTTCTAGCTTTTTAAAAAAAATTCTCATTCATTACTTTAATTTGTTCTTGTGGCAACAGACCCCTAACTAGCCTTTCTGACTCTAATACCTCCTTTTCTACTCCATCCTATTGCAAAAGTCATCTTTCCAGATGGCAAAATCAGTCATGAAATTCCCTTCTTATAAACCTTAACTCTTCAGTGCTTTGGGGATAATATAAGCTATTTAAGCTGGCATACAAAGCCCTCCCCTGCCAATCACTTTAGCTCCATCTCTCATGGATGTTCCTCTTCTTTCACAATCTCCATTGATATACTGAAATAGCATTGCTTCCCCAAATGCCCAAACGGCTATGCACACCTTTGAACATAATGTTTATTTCAACTGAACCAGCTTTTTCCCTCGAGCAAACTCTTAATTATCCTTCAGGAACCAATTCAAGTGTTACCTCCCACTTATAGCCTTCTATGAGCCCCACAGTATTGATTAGGTTTCTCCTTGTGCTACTACAAAACTTTGTCGTAATTCTTGTATCTCTTACTAGAATATATTGTATATTTGTTTTGCTTAACAGTGGACATTTGATGGCAAAGACCTTACTTAATCACTTTTTTTTCCTTAGTGGCCAGCAGTGCCTGGCATATAGTAGGTCTTAATGATTGTTTGTTGGATTAATAAAATATAATAATAATAAAGCCATCCTAATAGGACATAAACACACTCTCGAAAGCTAAAACTATACTGGAACACACACCAAAAAAAAAAAAAAAAATCATTAATGAATATAAAGAGTATGCAGGAGTAGGAAGAGCATGGAAGGATAATATCCAATTCAACCTAGGATAATGGGAAATTCTTCTAAGAGGAGGGACACAGGATGAATATTTGAAAGATGGGTGTGAATTAGTTCAATGGGTGATATAGTAAAGGGTTTTGAAGATAGAAAACATAGTTTGAGAAAACAGGGCAAATTACTGTAAGTAGGGTATATATATTTCACCAGGAAAATACAGCCCAACTTTGTACAGAAATGGGATGACCTCCCACCAGGTGAGAGTCTTGGTTGGTTACCTCAAAATAGGATGGGCACCTGCTTGTCTAGTTTCTAAAGTATAGGGGGTACATGAGTCAACCCTCAACCAATAACAGCCTCTATTATCACTCTTAAGATTCTGCTCAAATATCTTTCCTACAGGAAAGCTTTCTCAGCTCCCATCCAAACTGAACTGGGTGCCCTTCTTTGTGTTGCCTGTGAATTCCTCCAGCAGACCAATGCCTTGGCATTCATATGATTAGTTTATGTGCTTTACTCCCTTTTCTAGACTTGAGTCTCTGTGACAGTCACATTTATTTTTATATTCCTAGCATCTATCACAGTGTAAAACATTTGGAGAGCTCTCAAAAAATAATATAACTGCCATTTATTGTCTACCATATGTTCAATGAGTGTTTCTAAATTTTTAGGATCCAGGAACTACTTAATGGGAGTTCAAACCATATGGAACCAGAGAAATGCTCATTACTGTCACTCTTATTGCCACATGACATTAAGAAATATTTTAAATTCAACTGCTATTTTAAAAACTCAAGTGAGCACCTTTACTCTTGATATCTAGAGTTCCCAGTGTGGAAAAGAACATTTTTATATTCATATGTTATCCATTTCTTTACACAGCACTGAAAAGATACAGTCAGTGACTTTTATCTATTGTACACACTATTTTCACTATTTCCTTTAACATAAACTAAGATCAAGAGACATATTATTGATCAACTATTCTCTGCAAGAAATAAGTAAATAAATAAGGTTTGGAAAAGAACTTAATCTCCTTTATTAGCAGGGTAACACACATTCTTGCTGCAAACATAGTGGGTATCTTGGAATTATGTATCCTGATGCACCTTTACAAGGCTACATTATGGTTTATGAAATCACCAGTAATGAACAAAAACATATCTTCTCTATAACATGGGATTTCAGTGATGAATAAAAGAAGTCATTGTGCACTTTTTCCTCAAATGTGTACAGCACATATGACAAATGCTGATTCCCACTCTGCATACCAGTAGGTCCACCAAACCATGAAAGCAAAACATGTGCTAGATTGTACATGTAATAGTAATTGTTCATGCACATTGTGGGACATTAATTAGTGGGATTTTGTATCAGTCATCTATTGTTGCATAACAAATCACCACAAAACTTAGTGACTTAAAACAACAAGCATTTATTAGTTCAGTTTCTGTGGGTCAGGAATTACCCAAATGGTTCTGGCTGACAGTCTCACATGAGGTTGCAGTTACAGTCATCTGAAGGCTTGACTGGGACTGAAGGATCTGCTTCCAAGATCACTCAACAGGTAGTTCCCCAGATTGCCAGAACTACAGAATCTATTTTTCAGAGGAGGCAGAAGAGAACAAGGAGGGAAAGGAGAAGCAAGAGGAGGTGTTCCTATAAAGGAACACTAATTTGAACACCAGGTTTCTCATGTAAAACCATGGAGGTCAAAAAAAAAAGTGACACAGTATTTTTCAAATGCTTAATTAAAGAACTGTTAACCCTGAATCCTGTATCTGACAAAGCTTTTCTCCAGAAACAAAGGGGAAACAAAGACATCTTCATTAAACTAAAGAAAACTAAGAAAATGTGTTGCTAGCAGATTTACTCTTAAAGAATGGCTAAAAAAATCCACACAGAAAGAAAATGGTAACAGGAGAAGGATGGGTCCTCCTGACAGAAAAGAAGATCAGTTGAATGAGCAAAAATAGTGGAAAATATAATAAACTGTCTTTCACTTCATAAAGTTCTTTAATCATATTTTATGGTTGATACAAAGGATATAATACCATCTGATGTGGTGCTCAACGTATGTAGAAAAAATATTTAAGACAATTATACTTAAAAGATGAAGAGGTTAAAGAGACTTCAAATAAAGTATGGTTTCTAAACTTCACTAGAAGCGAAAACACCAACACCAGTAGGCCGAGAGTTACATATGCATATGGAAATGTCTAGAGCAACCACTAAGATATATACAAAGTGATATGATTTTAAAATGCCATAAAGAAATCAAAATGAAACTCTTAAAAGATGTTCAAATTACCCACCAGATGGCAAACAATGATAAGGAACAAGAAACAGAGGGAACAAGCAGAAAAAAAATAAAATGGCAGACATACACCAGTTAAAAGAAAGAAATTGGCAGAGATTTTAAAACACAATCCAGCTATATACTCTCTACAAGAAATTAATATCACACAGAATAATATAGATAGGTTGAAAGTAAGAAAATGGGGAAAGATATATCATGTAAAAATCAAAAAGAAATGCAGAAATGGCTATTTAATACCAGATAAGGTAGACTTGAGACCAAAGAAAAGTATCAAGGACCAAAAGAGACATAACATCATGACATTATGCAGCTACTGTATTTGAAATCTTGAGTGGTAGTAATAACGGCTGCAGTTATAAGTACATAACCTCAAAATACGTGATAAGTCATTTTTCATGTCACTGATGATATGGCCTCCAGCTCAGATAGTCAGAACAGAATGTTTACTCTCGTGATTATAAAATTCATTTTTATATATCAAAATACATTATGTGCATGCAGCTCACTAGGTGGAATAAATATTTACATGTATTTACCATTTCTAGTCTAAAAAAGTAATTTCCAAAAACATATTATTCCAAAAGGGGTCTGGGGAGTAGGTATAGGGGTAGATGAAATAAGAATGGCAGAATGTTGTGGTTGAGTAAAAGGATGACATGATCTGACTTACGCTTTAACAGGATCACAGTGGCTGCCTGCTGAGGACAGACTAAAGGGGTTGTCAAGGGAAGAAGCAGAGAGACCGGCCAGGAGGCTATTGCAATAATCCAGTAATCCAGTTAAGAACAATGGTGCCTCAAACCTGATGGCAGCAGAAGTGCTGAGAAGCGGTCAGACTCTAGATATACTCTGAAAGTAAATGTGGCAGGATTTACTGACAGAACAGATGGGTGGTATGCAAGAAAGAGAAGTCAAGAATGCTTCCAAGGTCGTTTTGACTTGAGTCACTGGAAAATTAGAGTTGCCCTGTACTAAAATGGGGAAGACTATGAGCAGAGCCAGCTGAGGGGGAATATTTAGGAGTTCAATTTTGGGCTTGTTAAGTTTGAGATGTCTGCTATACCTCAAAGTAAAGAAAAGTACCATCTAGATGCTAGACTCTGAAGTTCAGAGTAAGGTTATAATTTGGAGAATTATTAGCATGCAAATTGCATTTAAAGTCGTGAGAATAGATAAGCTCACCCAGAGAATGACTATAAGTACAGTGGTAAAGAGGTCCAAAGACTGAGCCCTGGGGTTCTCAAATGCTTAGAAGTCAGGGACTTGAGGAGGAAATAGGGTCCGCAACTGAGCGTGAGGGTAGAGAAGATTTGAAGAGAGAAGAGATAGTACAAAATAACCACACAGGAAAGTGGGAGAGTAAATAGTCTAGGGAAATATATTGTTGGGCAGCACGATGCTTAAGTTGAATGATCATGAATTTAAAATGACTCAACGTGGCTGTATATTATTTTTTCCAACTACACTGGGCTGTGCAGGGGCAGGCACAGATTAGATAGGATTGGAATTAAACCAAGCAAATGAGAAAGAAAACAGCAAGGAAGTTGAGGATGTATAAAAGGAAGTATAAAACAAAAACTGTTAGAAATGCAAAGTACCAGAAAGATTTCCATACCAGATATTAAAGCCTATTATAAACCTATAATATATTTTTTAAATGTGGTGACAATGTCAGATTACAGAGTCACGAGTGGAGCAGAAAGGAATTTTCAGAAATATGTATAAGAATTTAGTATACAATAAAAGTGGCATTTCTAATCATTAGGGATAGCTATTAGATAAATGTTACAGGGATAATAGTTAACCAATTAGAAAAATATAGATATTAATTAATTCTCATTAAGCACTGTACACCAAAATAAATTCCAGAGGAATTAAAGATTTAAGTATTTAAGAATTAGATCATAAAAGCCCCAGAAGAAAATATTCATGAACATGTATATAATGTAGGATAAGGATGGACTTTCATGTATGACATATGCATGTGAAAAAGATCAAGTTTCAAAGTAATATTTATATTATGAATTTTTGGATATAAGTGCAGAGAATATACCAAACTGTTAATAAGAAATATGTCTGGATGTTTGGATTGTGAATAATTGTATTTGCTTCTGTAAGCTTTACTGTATTTTGCAAATTTTCTGCAAGGAAAATGTATTACTTTAGTTTTTATATTTATTATTTTTAACTAAAGAAGTGATATATATTTATAACAAGTGAAATAATGCAGAGATGTATAAAGTTACTAAACTTCACCCCATCCTCCACCCCATCTAACTCTTTCCATTCCTAGCCAAATCAATGGATAACGATCTAAGATATTAAGAATGCTATGGATAAACTATAGTTTATTCAAGCAGTCTCCTTTTGATGAAGAATGAGTTTCCACTTAGGAGTTATTACAAACAATGCAATAAACATCTTTGGACTTTTATTCTTATGTGCTGATGTACTTGTTTCTATAAAATGGAGTCCTAAAAGTAGGAATACAGAAGTAAAAGGTATATGTATGCTTAGTTGCAAAAGATACTGCCAGAGTACCTTTCCAAATTATAGTAACTATAGTAGGCAGAATTTTAATATGACCTCCTGCTCCCCACCATGTACACACCTTGTAATAACTCTCAGTACTATGAATATTGTAGATTCCCAGATCATGTTAGTTTTATGACCTTAAGAGAGAGATTTTTCCACGTGGGCCTGACCTAATCACATGAACCTTTTTAAAGCAGAGAATTTTCTCCAGCTTAATATGAAACAGGAAGTCAGAGATTTGAAGCACAAGAAGAATTTGACTTGCCATTATTGACCTGAAGATGGAGAGGGCCACATGGTAAGGAATCTGGACACCTATGGCTGCTGAGAGTGGCCTATGGCTGACAGCCAGCAAGGAAATGGGGACCTCAGTCCTATGACTGCAAGGAAACAAATTCTGCCATCAGTGAGTTTAGAAAAACCCCAGATAAGAACTGTGGCCCTGGCAAACACTATGATCCTGAGCAGAGAATCCAGCCACACTGTCCCTGGACTTCTAACCTACAGACACTGTGAGATAATACACTTGGGTTGCTTTGAGCCACTAAATGTGTGCTAATGTTATAAAACAATAGAAAATAATACAGTAAGATTTACCCTCCCAACAGCAATGTACCAGGTACCTATTTTTCCTCATTGTCTCATCAGCATCAAAATTAACTATATATATTTTTTAATTGACACAAGATGTGTAACAACACCACGGAGAATTGCCCCTGAACAAATCCACCTCTCATTCCACACCTTTATGAGTACACCACTCTGATGGCCCTCTAATTCATGTGACTGATGGGATGAGACCAAATTCATTCCCATGGAGAACTGCCCCTGAACAAATCCACCTCTCATTCCACACCCTTATGAGTACACCACTCTGATGGCCCTCTAATTAATGTGACTGATGGGATGAGACCAAATTCACTCCCACGGAGAACTGCCCCTGAACAAATCCACCTCTCATTCCACACCCTTATGAGTACACCACTCTGATGGCCCTCTAATTAATGTGACTGATGGGATGAGACCAAATTCATTCAATTGTAAACACTTGCAAATCTCTTATGACCAGTGTTTTCTGGGAGAGAGACAATAATTATACACAAGAATGACAATCCCAAAAGCACACACTGTACCCCTGGAAAAAGTGGTTTCAACTGTCAGTAAAAAGTGTTTTAAATTGTTGGGGACTTCCCCAACCAGTGGGACAGACATCAGTCATGGGGCACAGGTTAACAGGGTCTCCTGGATTTAATTCCAGGAATGTAAGGATAGATTAATATCTGTAATTTATTAAGACCAATTACAATTGTAACAGCTAACACTGTTATTATTAGCAGCTGACATGTTTCTAAGATCTTTACATACATTCATTGACCCATTCAAATCTTACAACAGTCTGGTTGATAATAATGCCATTTTATTAAATAAGAAAAACAATAAAAGCATTTTAATTGGTTATTTTAAAAAAGAAATTTGATAAAATGAACACTACATCTTGATTTAAAAGAACTAATTAAAAATTTATAATAGATGTTTCCTTAACATTATAAAGAATTATAGATTTCAAACCAACAATCAACTTCATACCTAAAAATGAAAAACTAAAGATAAATGTGTTAAATCTATGCCAAAGAGAGAGAAACAAAAGGCCAGTGGCAATTGTTTTATGAAAAAAAAAATCTCAATACAGGTTTAGAAAAAGATTAATCCAAATCTACCCTGTCTCTATAATTCTGCTGTCCAGGGAATAAAACTTTTCCATAGAAAGACACCTTCTAAGCTACAGGCTCCAGACTTTCTCCCAACTGTCCTCTTTCTCCTCCTCTCCTTATCACCTCTACTGCTAACATCCTCAGAGTATACCCAGTTGTTCTCAACTTCCCATGTTTGGGAAGGACTCTCAAACACCATGACAGCAGTCAACTCCCTGTAATCTTGCCCAAGGGAACAATACATTAAAGCTGGAAGCGAATGAAGCAGCAGAGTATGAGCAGAGAGTCACTGAGTCAGAGCCTCCAGATCACAGGAAAGGAGCTGACATCCAATCCAGCTGCATTCCTGATTAGCTCCTGTAACCATCATTAAAATTTATTAAACTCAACTTGGCAGAGATTTCCTCTTTTACATTTCAAATTTGCAAAAAAAAAATTGACTATTATTGACAAGAAAGTTGGCATTTACCTGCATTTTAGAAACGAGATTAAAACAGGCCATTGGGTGAAGCAAAAGCAGAATCAGAGGGAGAACTTGCTCATCTCTGACCATTTCAACCCAACAACAGGCTCCTGAGTCCCTCAGCCTCCAAAGGGTACTCAGTACTGCGGCTAGATTTTCTGCAGCTGGATATTAAGTTTGACATCTAATTGTGATGCTGTCATAGAACATTGATTTCTTTTCTTTTTTTCTTGGCTGCATTGGGTCTTCGTTGCTGCGTGCAGGCTTTCTCTAGTTGTGGCGAGAGGGGGCTACTTTTCCTTGCGGTGCATGGGCTTCTCATTGCGGTGGCTTCTCATCGCGGTGGCTTCTCTTGTTGCGGAGCATGGGCTCTAGGCGGCGCGCAGGCTTCAGTAGTTGTGGCACGTGAACTCAGTAGTTGTGGCTCGCAGGCTCAGTAGTTGTGGTGCACGGGCTTAGTTGCTCCATGGCATGTGGGATCTTCCTGGACCAGGGCTCAAACCTGTGTCCCCTGCACTGGCAGGCAGATTCTTAACCACTGAACCACCAGGGAAGTCCCCAGAACATTGATTTCTGAAGGCAGCATTTCTCTCCCTTTCATACAAGGATACACAATTATAGTCCCTAAAATAAAAAGAGCCCTAGTTCTTCAGAACAAATATATATATATATATATATATATATATATATATATATATCAGCTATAATAATAATAATACTTCAAACGTTCCAGGTGTTTGTAAGTCCATCAGTTAGAATGAAACCTTCTCTCTGAACCCATTCAACCAGAGTGAAACTCTGGCTGTGGTAAAAAAAAGAAAGCAGTACATGGTTTCATGATATTCAACCTACCACCTTCCACAGTGATGAGACAGAAACCCATTTGGGGTGAAGAACATCGGGGAATTTGCAGCAGCTACTATCCGTCATAGATGTAACTGATCCAGATCTCTTCTGTCCAACCAACTTCTGATGTCTCAACCATGACAATAACCAGAAAGAGGCCTAAATACAGAGCTGAGGGAAAGTGAGTCTTACACCGGGAGTGGGTGGGTCAGAGACTGGAGTCCTGCCATGACCTGGGTAGCCCTTCTAACCTACTGATTCCAATTTTTAGAGAATGCTCTATTTCTAGGCCTCCTGGGAATTTCAACAGTAGGAACAAAAAAATGAGGGGTGAAAGGTGATAAGGCAGAAGAGATACTGTCAACTCATGAGTAAGCTACTTAGCATAAAGCTGAGACTTACTAACTACATAATAAATGAATCCAGGACAATTCCAGCAATGAAAGATACTGACTATGAACCAGACATTATGCTAAAAGCTTTGAATGTTCATTTCATTGAATCTTCACAACCATCCTATGAAATAAGTATTGTTATCGCCCCACTTAACTGACAGGAAACTGAAACTCAGGGACATGAAGTACCTTGACTAATGATAACAGCTCATCAAAGACTAAACTGGAACTGGAGCCCCAGTCAGTCTGATTCCAAAACTTATGTTCTTAACCATTTTATTATATGACCAAGCTCTAAGAAAAGGTTCTTGGCAGAAACAGCACGGTGAGTGTAAGAGGGACAATTACACTAGAGGAAGAATGATACCACAAAATATCCCAGCAAGCATATAAATGAGAATGTAGGTCTGAATCCTTCTTGTATCAGACCTAAATTCGGTACCCAATGAGATTTGCCCATCTAAGAAGACTGTCATCCAAATCCTCTCGGATAACTTAAGTGGGAGACCCCAAGTCTCATTCTTATTTTCCCTTGCCTTCCTAGACAACTTGAAATTAAGAATATGTTCCTATGTTCTCCCATTACATGTGTCCAGAGATTTTGACTATCTTGTTAACAACTATATTACCAGCACCTTGCACAATGCTTGGTATAGATGTTCACTTAATTATTTAATGACTGAATGAATAAATACCTTTATATATCTCCTATATTCTTCTTCTTGATCTTTCGAAATGATGCATTTCTGGTTATCTCTAGCCTCCTTGACATTGGCAAAAAATATTTTTTATTCTTCTTTTACACCCATTTATTTCAAGTTCCGGCTGGGATGGAAGACTTTAATAACACTTGTCTTTGTCTCTATTAAGTAACTCTACCACCATCATTTACGTCATCCCCACAATATAAAGGCATGAAAAAAATTGCACTTAACATCTTAACAAATCAATATGACCCCAGAGCACAGCTAATATATAAGTGATTGTATAAATATGGAGAAACCGTCTTTCCATACAAGTGTGTTTCAATTCTAATTGAGGAAATGGGAAGCACAGCAAGGGGAGATTTCCAAGATACATGTCCCAGCTACCAGAAGCATTCTTGAAATAAATTGATGTGATGATATAATTTGGCCAATTCATCAAGAAAGATTAAGATCAGAACTCCCACTAAAAGCATTAGAAGCCTTGTAAGAATGTAAGACCAGACACAGTGGCTACCCACTATCAACAAAAAATATTTTAAGGAAAATCATATTTGTAATCCATACATGTAAAATTAACTCTGTATTTCAAGAGAAATTCTTCCTAGCATACAAGAAACATAGTAGCTGCCTTATTTGCCAAATGAACATAAACCGTTATTGCCAGAAATTCTCTTTTTTCCTGCCCACTGACTTAGTTATCACTTGGTGACTCTCAAAAGTTAGCCAGCTAGTTTCCTACAACAAGTTCTAGGTCAAAATCACAACTTCTTGTTTTTAAAAAAAAAAGTCACTTA
Source organism: Balaenoptera ricei (assembly GCF_028023285.1). Taxonomy (NCBI): domain Eukaryota; kingdom Metazoa; phylum Chordata; class Mammalia; order Artiodactyla; family Balaenopteridae; genus Balaenoptera; species Balaenoptera ricei. Next base: position 135,258,866 of record NC_082639.1, read on the forward strand.
AGGTGACTAAGGGAACACTATATTTCAAAATCAAATGTATATCTATGTTTTTCATCTTTCTTTTCATCTCTCAGTGACATTCAGTGCTGTTGATCACTCTTCCTTTACAAAATGCTCCCCTCATAGTTTGAGGCTGTACTTTTTTGTGGCTTTTCTTCTAGTTCCTAAGGCACTCTGTTTCTTATTTTCAGTATGTAAGAATCAAGATACAGAGGGATATATTATACTCTACATGGAAAAATCTCATGCTTAACATCCTGAATGCTTTAGTATAAAATCCTGGGTTTTTTACTCTCTGATCTTAGGCAAGTTACCCCATGGGCCTAAGCCTGAATATCCTTGCCCTCAAAATGAGAGCAAGAACACAGGAATTTGGCAGAGTGGTGTGTACACATCACATCTTGTTTATATGTCCTCACCAGAAATTGAATAAGCACTTATGCATGACTGCACTTCTCAGGCAAAATTTAAACTTCAAAATTTCATCAATATTACCATTATTATTATGATTAAAATCAGTTTCCAGGACTTCCCTGGTGGCACAGTGGTTAAGAATACCCCCTGCCAATGCAGGGGACACAGGTTCGGGCCCTGGTCCGGGAAGATCCCACATGCCACGGAGCAGCTAAGCCCGTGCACCACAACTACTGAGCCTGTGCTCTAGAGCCCGTGAGCCACAACTACTGAGCCCGCGTGCCACAACTACTGAAGCCCGCGCACCTAGAGCCCGTGCTCCACAACAAGAGAAGCCACCCCAATGAGACGCCTGCTCACCACAACGAAAAGTAGCCCCCACTCACAGCAACTAGAGAAAGCTCGCAGACAGCAACGAAGACCCAACACAGCCATAAATAAATAAATAAATTTATTTTTAAAAAATCAGTTTACATGACAAAGCTAAGGTGACTCTTTATGACTATTTTCAGTTAGATATTTTCTGGTGGCTCAAGGTGATCAATGTATACACATCAATGGTTCTCTTCTGTGTTGGTTTGGTACTACAAGCAGAGGAATGGGGTGATCATAACATCTACAGTTGACATTTATTGAATTTATTATGCATGAGATATTTGCTAAATGATTTGCTAAACGATTTATCTCATTCAACAATCCTATGATGGAGTTACTAAAATTATTCCTGTTTCACAGAAAAGTAAACTAAGGCACAGAAAGAATGAGAATTTGCCAGTCACATATCACTAAGTGGCAGAGCCAAATGTGTTTGACTCCAGGTCTTCTCATGCCCACTCTCTACCCCAATCTTCTTATGAAAAATCTGCTTTTCCTTTGTGATTCTAGAGTCAATTTTAGGATCTTAGGCCAGACACTTAAACTCCCCAGTTAATAATAATATGTACATGAATACGTAAAATAAAATTACTAAATCCCATAAAGCCTAAGATTCCTTTTAGCTTGAACATATAATCTTTGATTTTTATGCATATAATAAATTCTTCCTAAGGTGTAAGTCATAAGTGATGGATAAAAAACTTGATATGTCAACAGCAGTGACCAATCGAGCAGACACTTGCCATTATTAAGTAATAACTGCTTTATTTAAAAGAAAGTAAGCTTATTTTGAAAGAGAATTACAGGCATCAATTGCAAGCAAATGCAGAGACGTCTTTCAGCTGCAAATCTGTCCCAGATCTATCAAGACATACTATACTGATGACCACCTCCTTTATTTATATCAAAGGTAAATTATTCATTCAACAATTAGTTGTAACAGGCACTGGGTTCAACTGAACATAGTTCTTGAAGACCTCCACTTTCGTCTTCATGGCAAACTACATAATCTAAAGGACGCTTCTGCTATAAAATAACTAGATCCTGGACGAAAATGCCTTTGAACGCATTTCCCGAATATCTCTGAAGGCTCCAACCAACACCACCACTACGAAACAGAACAAAAAAAAAAGTGAGCTGAAACCAGAGTGGGAATCAATGAGTAAAAAGCAAGAGAAAAAGACAAGATTTTTCTGCAGGTTGTTTTGATCAGTACTGCAGTTAAGTGAGAGAAACTAAGCCTCAAAGTAGGCAATCTAAATCAAAGATTCCCAAAGAAAGTCAGAAACCTAGAAAGAGGTAAAAATGGTCCCAATTTGGTAGTGTCTTCTGACTGCTAGTAAAAACAACTGGAAATCCTCTCTAGAGAAAAGTAGTCCCAATGTATGGCCTCAGGATCCTCATGGATGAATTTCAACCAACTATGAACTCTATGGGAAACTGCGTTAATGTCCCAGTCACCAAAATGCACCATGACTGAGGGGAAAAAAAAACCCCAGCAAACTTAGAGGGCAAACTATTTAAAACTGTTGAATTAGCTGACACATAATATAGAATAACTATGTATGAAATGCTTCTAGACATGGAGTCGCAAAAATGAGCAATAATCAAAAGACTTTCAAAAATGGGCAGTGAGATATGAAAAACTGAACTCTTAGAAACAGAAAGTATAATTGTTGAAGAGGAATTTTTTAAATTAGAGAGAAAATGCAGATCACCAACAAAGGAATGAAAATTAGATTAAACTGACAGCTGACTTTTCAACTATAACAATGAAAGCCACACTGGTGTTTTCAAGGTGTTGAGAGGCAATTACTGTCAACCAAGAATTGTACACTATCAGAACTACCTTTCAAAAATTAAGGTGAAATAAAGACATTTCCAAATAAATAAAAACTAGCAGTCACCAACTAGTGACCATCATTAAAAAGACTACCAAGAATATATTTCAGGCAGTAAGAAAAATCTTCCCAAGAGTAAGTCTAAGACGCTGGAAAAAATTATGAGCAAGGAAAATGATCTACATATAGGTGAACCTGAACAAACATTTTATTTATAGGGAAACCTTAATAACAAAGGCTAATAGATGGACCTAATAAAAATAAGGACCTAAGTAAATGCACGACAATAATAGTATGTAAGTTAACAGAAAAGTAAACGGAATCAAAACATTGTAGATTTTCTTCTGCTCATAAAAGGCAGACTTTGATAAATATGATGGTAAAATTTAAAGCATATTTCTAAAGGTAACAGAAATAAAGAGGGGACACTAGAAGAAAACAAACAAAAATTCAATTAATAAAAACACAAGAAAAAAGCATGAAAAAGTAGAACAAAGAAAAAGTAACATGATAGAGGAAAACAGCCAATATATATGAGAAAAATAATCATCTTTAAATATAATGAACTAAAGTCAACAATTAAAAGATATAGATTGTTCACTTAGATTTTTCAAAATTCAGTTGTATCTTATTTACAAGAGAGCCAGTTATAGGCTATTTACAAGAGAACTGTCTATCAGCAAACTACGGCTCATAGGCCAAATTATGGTGTCTGTTTTTATAAATAAAGCTTTGTTGGATCACAGACATACACATTTGCTTACATGTTCTCCGTTCTCTATGGCTGCTTTCACTCTTCACCAGCAAAGTCAAGTAACTGCAATGAGACTGTAGGGCCTGCAAACTTGGCACTTTATGGAAAAAGGTTTGCTGACGTCTGACCTAAAATAAAAAGAAATGGAAAGGTTAAAAGATTCAGTTAATCTATAAAATATTTTAAAAATAAACTGTTTGTAACAGTAAAGTAGCCTCAGAAAATAACGAAACACTGCCAAGAGAAATTAAAGAAGACATAACTAAATAGAAGTATATACTATGCTCATGGATTACAAAACTCAAAATTGTTGTCATTTCACCTCAAACTGTTCTATAAATTCAGTTCAATCCCACTCTAAACGCCAAGCAGAGGTTTTGTTTTGCTTTGTTTAAACAAGTTAATTCTAAAATTTATATGGAAACATAAAGGACCTAGAATAGTCAAGGCAATCTTGTATTACAATAAAGGTGGAAGACTTACACTATCTAACATGATGACATTATGAAACTGAAGAAATTAAGACACTATTACATTAGTACAAGAATAGAGCAATGGTACAGAACAGAGATCCAGAAACATACACACATACAGTCACCTGATTTGTATCAGAGATGCCAATTCAATGGGGAAAGGATAATCAATTCAATAAATAATGATGAATCAATCAGATACCCATTTTTAAAAGTTAACCTTAACTCCAACCTTATGATACATGCAAAAATCTATTCCAAATGGATCATAGACTTAAATATGAAATCTAAATCAATAAAGATTCTAATAGAAAAATTAGACGAATGTCTTCCTGAACTTGGAGAAGACAAAGGTTTCTTAAATAAAACACAAAAAGCACTAACCATAAAAGAAAAAAAGTGATACATTAGACTTCCTTAAAATCAAGAACTCCTGTTCACCAAAAGACACTACTAAGATAATGAAAAGGCAAATCACTTACAGAGATATTTTTTAATGCTTGTAACTGACAAAGAATTATTATCCAGTATATTTGTTTAATTACATAAATCAATAAGGAAAGGACAGACAACCCAAAGAGGGGGAAAATGAGCCAAAATCCAGTTACTTAATAAGAAGAAAAAAAAAAAGACATCCAAATGGTGCATAAACATATGAAATTGTGCTCAACATCACTGTTCATCAGAGAAATGCACATTTAAAACCACAATGAATTCTCTTAGCTTTAGCTTGTCTGTAAAGGTTTTAATTTCTCCATCGAATCTGAATGAGATCCTTGCTGGGTAGAGTACTACTGGTTGTAAGTTTTTCCCTTTCATCACTTTAAACATGTCCTGCCACTCCCTTCTGGCTTGCAGAGTTTCTGCTGAAAGATCAGCTGTTAACCTTATGGGGATTCCCTTGTGTGTTATTTGTTGTTTTTCCCTTGCTGCTTTTAATATTTTTTCTTTGTATTTAATTTTTGATAGTTTGATTAATATGTGTCTTGGTGTGTTTCTCCTTGGATTTATCCTGTATGGGACTCTCTGTGCTTCCTGGACTTGATTAACTATTTAATCCCATATTAGGGAAGTTTTCAACTATAATCTCTTCAAATATTTTCTCAGTCCCTTTCTTTTTCTCTTCTTCTTCTGGGACCCCTGTAATTCGAATGTTGGTGCATTTAATGTTGTCCCAGAGGTCTCTGAGACTGTCCTCAATTCTTTTCATTCTTTTTTCTTTATTCTGCTCTGCAGTAGTTATTTCCACTATTTTATCTTCCAGGTCACGTATCCATTCTTCTGCCTCAGTTTTTCTGCTATTGATTCCTTCTAGAGAATTTTTAATTTCATTTATTGTGTTGTTCATCATTGTTTGTTTGCTCTTTAGTTCTTCTAGGTCCTTGTTAAACATTTCTTGTATTTTATACATTCTATTTCCAAGATTTTGGATCTTTACTATCATTACTCTGAATTCTTTTTCAGGTAGACCGCCTATTTCCTCTTCATTTGTTTGGTCTGGTGGGTTTTTACCTTGCTCCTTCATCTGCTGTGTGTTTCTCTGTCTTCTCATTTTGCTTAACTTACTGTGTTTGGGGTCTCCTTTTCGCAGGCTGCACGTTCGTAGTTCCTGTTGTTTTGGGTGTCTGCCCCCAGTGGCTACGGTTGGTTCAGTGGGTTGTGCAGGCTTCCTGGTGGAGGGGACTAGTGCCTGTGTTCTGGTGGATGAGGCTGGATCTTGTCTTTCTGGTGGGCAGGTCCGCATCTGGTGGTGTGTTTTGGGGTGCCTGTGAACTTATTATGATTTTAGGTAGCCTCTCTGCTAATGGGTGGGGTTGTGTTCTTGCCTTGCTAGTTGTTTGGCATAGGGTGTCCAGCACTGTAGTTTGCTGGTCGTTTAGTGGAGCTGGGTCTTGGTATTGAGATGGAGATCTCTGGGAGATTTTCGCCGTTTGATGTTATGTGGAGCTGGGAGGTCTCTGGTGGACCAGTGTCCTGAACTCGGCTCTCTGACCTCAAAGGCACAGGCTTGATACCCAGCCAGAGCACCAAGACCCTGTCAATCACACAGCTCAGAATAAAAGGGAGAAAAAAAGAAAGAAAGAAAAAAATAAAGTAAAATAAAATTATTAAAATAAAAACTAATTATTAAAAATAACAAAAAAATTTTAAGTAATTAAAAAAAAAAGAAAGAAAGAAAGAGGAGAGCAACCAAACCAAAAAACAAATCCATCAATGATAACAAGTGCCAAAAACTATACTAAAAAAAATAAATAAAAAAAATGGTCATGAAGAACCTAGGGGCAGGATAGGAATAAAGACACAAACCTACTAGAGAATGGACTTGAGGACACAGGGAGGGGGAAGGGTAAGCTGGGACAAAGTGAGAGAGTGGCATGGACATATATACACTACCAAATGTAAAATAGATAGCTAGTGGGAAGCAGCCGCATAGCACAGGGAGATCAGCTCGGTGCTTTGTGACCACCTACAGGGGTGGGATAGGGAGGGTGGGAGGGAGGGAGATGCAAGAGGGAAGAGATATGGGGATATATGTATATGTATAGCTGATTCACTTTGTTATAAAGCAGAAACTAACACACCATTGTAAAGCAATTATACTCCAATAAAGATGTTAAAAAATAAAAATAAAAAATAAAACCACAATGACATATGCTACACACCACCAGAATTACCAAAACTAAAATACAGACAATACTAAGTGTTTGCAAGGATGTAGAGCAACTGGAATTCTCATACAGTACTGGAAGGAGAGTAAATTGGTACAATTATTTTACAGAATTGTTTGGTTGTATCTACTAAGGTGAAACACATACTTAAAATTCTATTTAGGACTTATCAATTCTAATCCTGGGCATTTACCAATATATGCTTATTCCCTCCACCAAAGACACAGACAAGAATGTTCACAGAAGTGTTATTCATTACAGTACCAAATCAGAAACAACCTAAATGACTGTCAATAATAGAATGGAGAAATATTCGCATGATATTCAGAAAAATTATTCAAAACAATTTTAAAAATCCACTAATACAGAAAAAGATATAAATAAATCTCAAAATCATATTAGCAAAAAAAAAAGACACAAAAAACAAATATTGTATATTTCTATTTATATGAAGCTCAAAAATATGTAAAACTTAACAATGTTGGTAAAGTTTCAAAGAGTGGTTTAAGTAGTTATTGCCAGAAGTAGACATGAGAGACTTCTGTGGTTCAGGAGATGTTCCACATCTTGAGCTAACTGGTAGTTATATGGGTGGGTAGGTGTGTATAAAAATTCTTTGTACTATATGTTAAAGATTTGTGTACTTTACTGTGTATAATCTACCTCAATTTTTAATTATTATTTATTTATTTATTTATTTATTTATTTTTGGCTGTGTTGGGTCTTCGTTTCTGTGCGAGGGCTTCCTCTAGCTGCGGCAAGTGGGGGCCACTCTTCATCGCGGTGCGCAGGCCTCACTATCGTGGCCTTTTGTTGCGGAGCACAGGCTCCAGACGCGCAGGCTCAGTAGTTGTGGCTCACGGGCCTAGTTGCACTGCGGCATGTGGGATCTTCCCAGACCAGGGCTCGAACCCATGTTCCCTGCATTAGCAGGCAGATTCTCAACCACTGCGCCACCGGGGAAGCCCCTCAATTTTTAAAGTGTCAAAATACATAAAGCAAAAATTGATAGAGCTATAAAGAGAAATGGATAACTCAACCATCCCAGTATTAGACTTCAATAAACCTCTCTCCTTAATAAATAGCCAAGCAGACCAAAAAATTAGTAAGAATATAAAAGATTGAACACAATTAACAAGATTGATTTAATGGACACATGTAGAAACAGTCCCTAACAATTAGAAAATACCCTTTCTTCTCACATACATATGAAATATTTATAAGATAATAAGTCATATGTCAAATTCCAAGAAATTTCAGATATTTCTTGTTGTATAGAATACATTCTTAGGGCATAATGCAATTAAGTTTGAAATCAATACAAAAAATTTAAAACTCTCATACATTTTGGAAATTTTAAAACACAGTTGTGAATAATTCATGGGTTAAAATAAATTATAATAGAAATTTTATAATGTTTAAAACTAAGCAATAATAAAAATACCACAGATCAGGACTTCCATTTCTGCCATGTTGGAATAAATAGAACGAAACTTTTTCTCCTACTATAGACCTTTGTAAAACTGGACAAAATATATGAAATAATGTTTTAAGAAATTGTACAACAGGTACTGCAGAACTGTGATCCCTAACAGAAAGGAATGAACTAGGACAACCCTATGCTCACCCTGGCTTTCTGTTGGAGGAATTTCCAGACTCTAGTGCAGAGAGGGAGAACACAATCAGAAACCACATCCCTCAATGAGTTGAAGAGACAGAGAAAGGAGCTCTGGCAGTGGGTGAGGGTGCTAAGGAGACCATATTTTTCAAAGAAGAGTACTAGAAAAAAGGAAGAGATACAGAGAAAAGGCTCTAGAAATATTCATAAGAGTCCCCTGTAGTCCACTGCTAAACAGTAAGCCATGTATATATATGGTGAAATGTTGTAAGGCTGGGCAAAGAATTACAGGAGAGCTCCAAAATGAAAAATTCTCAGAGCTCTTATAAGGTGGAGGGATGTTTGAGTTAATGAAGGCTACTTTAAACTTTTCCAAATAAAGTTTAAAACAACTTCAAAATGAAGAAGCTTATCCACATGTAACAACAGCTTGCCAGAACTTTTTCAACGTTCTTTAAAAAAATGTAATCAAATCCAAACTCTCAACAATGTACCAATCATAATAACCAGCATCTAACAAAAATTACTCTTTAAAAATTACTAGACATGCAAAAAGCAGGAAAATGTGACTCACAATAAGTAGAAAAATAAGTCAGTAAAAACAGCCAAAAAACAACAGTAATGAAAAATTAGCAGCCAAGCACATTAAAACATAATGAGAGTAGAAATGGCAAGATTTAAAAAAGAACCAACTGGAACTTCAAGAACTGAAAAAGCAATATCTAAATTGCAAAGTTCATTGAATGTTAATTACAGCAAATTAGACACTGCAGAAGAGTCAGTGAGCATGAACATATGTAATAGAAACCATCCAAACTAAAGCAGAGAAAAAGAATGGAAAACATTAACAAACCCTTAAGAATCTGTAGGACAATATTAGGCAATCTAACAGAAGTGTAATTGGAGTCCCAGAAAGAAAGGAGAAAGATGTGAGGTTGAAAAAAAAATATGAAGAAATAATGGTTCAACATTTTCCAAATTTGATGAAAATTAAGAGCCCACAGACCCAAGAACCTCAATGAACCACAAGCAGGAGGAAAGCAAAAAAAAAAAAAAAAAAAATCTTACAAGGCACATTATAATCAAATTGCTTTTCAAAAATTTTCATGAAGAGAAAATCTTAAAAGTGCCCAGAAAAAAATACATGTTACAACATATGACATGATATGACATGACATTACAAATAAGAATGACTGAAGATTGTCAGAATAATGTACACCAGACTACAAAGGAATGATATCTTTTAAAGTGTTGAAAAAAATCTGTCAACATTAATTATATCCATAAAAAATATCCTTCAAATGAAAGGAAATAAAGACTTTTGCAGACAAGAGCTGAGGGACTCTGTCACTGGCAGATCTACACAAGAAGAAATATTGTAAGAAGTTCTTCAGATTGAAAAAAAATTATACCAGATGGAAAGCTAGATCTACACAAAGGAATGAAGAGACTCAGAAATGGTAAGTACGTGGTAAGTAAAAAAATTCTCTTGCTTCCTCATTTTTTAAAAATAACTGAGTGTTACAGCAAAAATAATACGAAAGTAGTGTGGTTTTTATATAGAGAAGCCAAATGTATGACAACAGTACAACAAACTACAAAAGGGTAAATGAATGTATACTGTTGAAAGATTTTTATGTGATATATAAACAGGTATAACGTTATTTGAAGGTATCAATATATTGAAGTAAGTTAAAGATGCAACTGAAACCACAGAGCAACCATTTAAAAGGGACAGAGCTAAGAGGTCAGTAGTGGAGATAAATAAGAATACTAAAAAATGTTTAATTAATCTAATGCATGGTAGGAAAGTGGAAAAAAGGGAGAAAGAACAGATGGGACAAATAGAAAACAAATAGCAAGATGGTAAATTTATACCTAATCAAATTGCTTATCATGAAGAATGTAAACATTTGTTAACACTCCACTTAAAAGGCAGAGACTGTCAGATTAGATAAAAAGGAAGCCCTACCTTATGCTGTCTATGAGAAAGTTTGACTATAAAGAGACAGACAAATTAGAAGCAAAAGGATGGAGCATATATCCAGTGACAGCTCTAATTCAAAAAGATACATGCACCCCAATGTTCATAGCAGCACTATTTACAATAGCCAAGACATGGAAGCAACCTAAGTGCCCATCAACACATGAAAGGATAAAGATGTGGTATATATACACAATGGAATACTACTCAGCCATAAAAAAGAATGAAATAATGCCATTTGCAGCAACATGGATGGACCCAGAGATTATCATATTAAATAAGTCAGACAAACAAATATATTTCACTTACATGTGGAATCTAAAAAATGATACAAATGAACTTATTTATAAAACAGAAATAGACTCACAGACATAGAAAACAACCTTAGGGTTATGAAAGGGAGTGGGGGGGGGGACATAAATTAGGAGTTTGGGATTAACATACACACACTATATGTATATATTTTATACATATAAATAAAACAGATAAACAACAAGGACCTACTGTATAGCACAAGGAACTATATTCCGTATCTTATAACAACCTATAGTGGAAAACAATCTGAAAAAGAATATATATAAAACTGAATCACTTTGCTGTACACCTGAAACTAATACAACTTTGTAAATTAACTATACTTCAATTTTTTAAAAAGGTTTAAAAATAAAAAAGCAAAAGGATGGAAAGATAACATTAAAAACTCTAACCATAAAAAAAACTAAAATGACTTTATTAATATCATACAAACTAGATATGAAAATAAGTAAGGTTATCAGGGACAAAGACTGGCACTTCATAATGATAAGGGGTCAAATCATTAGGAAGATAACAATCTTAAGCCTATAAAGACTCAATAACAGAGCTTCAAAATACATGAAGCAAAACTGACAGAACTCCAAGGAGAAATATAAAAGTCCACAAATGTAACTGGAAATTTCAATACTGTTCTCTTAATAAATGATAGAACAAGTAGACAGAAAATCAATAAGCATATAGAAGACTTTAACAACGCTATCTAACAACTTACTTTAACAGCAGAACACACATTCTTTTCAGGTACACATTTAACACTGAGCAAAATAGACTCTATGCTCTTCCACAAAACAAGTCTTCTTACATTTAGAAGAATTGAAACAACAGAAATTAAAGTTAAAAAGAAACAAGGAATATAAATCAATACCTAAAAGAAATCTGTAAAATAACGCATATTTGGAAATTAAAAGATGCACTTCTAAACAACCCATGGATCAAAAAAAAAAAAAAATCACAAGAGAAATTAGAAATAATTAAAGAAAAATTAAAACACACCATAACAAAATTTGCAAAGTATATATATTATATATTAATAATTATATATATATCTAATTAAATACCTAAAGGGCATTTATGGTTTTAAATACTTACATTAAAATAGATGAGAAGCCGGTTTCCAGGGTGTGGGGCCTCGGCGGCAGCCTCCACGTGGCCTGGCTCCTCAGGGGCTGCTCCACGGGCTCCTGGCCGCCCTCACCGCCCTCGTGTGCTTGCCGTAGCCTCCTGGTTCATGCAGCCCAGGAGGCCCGAATCTCCTTCCTCAACGTAGCGTTCTTCGGCTTCCCGCGCCGGACCCTGCACAGATTCAGATCTTATCTCCACTTTGTACACTCCCAGGCAGTAAGAGCCGGGGTCATAGTAGCGGGCTGTGGGCGGAAGCTGCGGGAATGGCACGCAGTGGAAGCCCTATGCCTCCAGGAGCTCTGCTAGTTGCCAACAGAGAATTGGACGGAGGTCGAGGCTGGCGTTCTTTCCGGCGCCTGGTATGGGTTAAAACGTCTCCGCAGGGTTCCACGCCTACGTGCTCTGCCTTGGACGATTGCTATTGGCTTTCCTTTTACCGCTAGTCGTTGCGGGGGGGTGCGGGGGCGGGCTTGCTTAGGCGCGCAGGCTCTGGGGCGTGACCGAAAAATAGGTGCATTCTGGGAAAGCAGGGAGGGCGCTGGCCGAATGGCAGCTCTGTTTTGCAGTTCAGCTCACTACTCCCTACTCGAGTACAATAGCTGAACTGAGGAAGGGGCTGTACTGGGTTATGCAAGCTGATTTTGAGAGTGGAGGGGGGAGGGAGAGCCGAAGACCTCACACTAACCACAGGAGCCCTTGTGGAAAAGTTTGGAGACGATCACATGGTCCAACCTTTCGTATTTGGCAGCCGGTACAGGCCACGGGCTAATAATTGAGCTGAAATGATGAACTATGGTGCTGCTTGCTTTCAGTTTCTGCAGAGCCCACCATGCTCCCTGGAAGAGCGGGATCTGGGGCTCGATTTGCAAAGCATTCTGGGTCAGATAAACTCTGCAAGAAACTCAATCCACCCCTTCAGAAAGTTCGAGCACTCCAGATTTTTAGTAATGAATTCACATCAGAGTGCATGTGTAGACCACCGCCCAGGGCTTAGTTCATCCAAAAACGCTTGCGTTGCACAGACTCGGGACATCACAGTGGAGTGTGCATCCTCTGCTGTGCTCCACCCCAGCGTCTCTGGTTGTAGGTCTTCCACGCAAGCTTAGGTGGTCCTCTGCTGGGCTCCTGCTGTGAACCCAGGTGAGTTTCCACCTTTCCCCCTCCCCCTCCCTTTTTCTAAAAATAGCATCCTGATCTCCTGCTCAGAAAAAAATTAAATTGTATTTATTGTCAAATAAAAGAGATCCAGGCCAGATTGAGGATGCTGTGGTTCTCCCTTCAAGATGTGTTCTGTAGATGCTCTGGGAGCTGTTCATATACCAGATATTGAAAATAGCTTCTCATAATGGGCCCTGTGCTTGGCACCATACATGATTTATCCTGTTTTTACCACGGTAAACACCATTGTCTTCAGCATCATTTTATGAAAGAAATTAAACCATTATGGTGAGATCATGGGGTTTAGGCACCTCACTATTGTGCCTAATGGATAAAGCCTGCCTCATGTTTCTGGAGGATGGCTAAGAAATCAGCTAAAACATGGTAACTGACCAATTTAATTTTAAGAAGAAAGCTGTCAATGGATGGCAATCCCACAGCCTGTCTGGCTTTAACCAAGATATTTCCTCCTCAGACTGGCTCTTGCTGGATTATGCAGGCCTCCTCATCTCTTGACTAGATTCTCTGTGATGAGTTTTGGCCTTGGATCAGTTATCACATGACAGACCTACAAGGATTTTCCTTAGGAAAAAAAAAAAAAATAGAAGAGAGTTCTAAAATCAGTCATCTAAGCTTCAACCTTAAAAAGCTAAAAAGGAAGGTAGATTGAGTCCAAGGTATATAAAAGAGCAAAATAATAAATATATGTATGGAAGTCAATAACATAGAAATTGAACAAACAATACAGAAAATTCAAGGAAACCAAAAGTTTGTTCTTTGAAAAGGCAATACAATTGATAAACCTCTAACTAAGTAAGAAAAAAAAAGAGAGAGAAAAGGCAAAAATTATCAATATGAGAAATGAGGGGATTCAAAAGAGCCAACAGACATTAAAAAGATAAAGAGTATGAGCAACTTTATACCATATTAGAAAGGACAAATTTCTTAAAAGTCAAAAATTAGCAAACCAACAAAAATAAGAAAAAAAAGAGAAAGCCTTAATAACCCTATATAGTCAATGAATTACATTTATTTTTTTTAATTTTTTTTCAAAAAAAACCTTTCCACAAAGAAAACTCCAAGTCCAGATGGCTTCACTGATGAATTATATTAAATACTTAAGAAAGGAAAAAAATACACATTTTACACAAATCCTTTCCCAAAATAGAGAAGGGAACAATTCCCAACTCCTTTCACAAGGCCAGCATTAACCTAATACCAAAACTAAACAAACTTTCCACAAAAATAAAATAAATAAATACAAATAAATTTTCCTCATGAACATAGATGCAAAAATACTTAACAAAATGTTAACATATCAGCCATATATAAAAAGGACAATACACCCTAATAAACACCAAAGTGGAGTTTATCTCAGAAATGAAAGGTTGTTTTAACATTCAAACATCAATGTAATCAGCCATATTCACACGTGAAGAAAAACATCTGATCATCTCAATTGATGCAGAAAAAGCACTTAAGATTAGACACCCATTCACGATAAAACCTCTCAGCAAACTAGGAATGAACTAATTCCATCAATCTGATAATAAGCATCTTTAAGAAACCTACAGCTAGTACCACAATTGATATTGAAAGATTAAATGTTTCCCCCACACCAAGAAGGCAATGTTGTGGGTTCCCACAATTTCTATTCCATATTGTGTTAGAGGTTCCTAGCCCATGCAGCAGTGCAAGAAAAACAATAAAATTATCCATATTGGAAATGAAGTAGTAAAATTTTCTTTATTCTTAGACAAACTGTTAGTGAATATAGACTATCTTAAGCACTCTATTTTTTTTAAAAAGGCTACTAGAAATGATAAGTGAATTTAGCAATATTACAGGATACAAAAGACAATATACAAAAATCAATTTTATGTTTAAATAAAAATTTAAAACCAAAATTAAGAAAAAATATTTATGATAGAATGAAATAAAATGAAATATTTAGGGATAAATTTAACAAAATATGTGCAAGACCTGTATACTAAAAACTATAAAACATTATTGAGAGAAATTTTTAAATGTCTAAGTAAATGAAGAAACATTCCATGTTCAGGGATTAGAATTCTCAATATTATTGAAATGTCATTCCCCCCAAACTCATCTATAGAGTCAATACAATTACAAACAAAATTGGAAATTAACAAAACTAATTCTAAAATTTATATAAAAATGTAAAAGATCTAGAATAGCCAAATTTTGTAAAAGAACAGCACTGGAGTACTTCCACTCTATGATTTCAAGATAATTCAAAACTACAGTAATCAAGACAGTATGGTATTGGCATAAAGTACACATATAGATTAATGGAACAGAATAGGCAATAAAGAGAACCATTATGTTACCCACATTGCCAATTTATTTTCAACAAAGGTGCCATGATAATTCATTGGGGAAAGGAAATCCAACAAATGGTGCTGGAACAACTGATATATGTTTGGAAAAAAATAAACTTTGATCCTTTCTTTCACACCTTACACCAAAAATAATTCAAAATGGATCATAAACCTAAACATAAAAGCTAAAACTATAAAACTTCTAAAGGAAAACATGAAAGAAAATATGTTTGTGACCTTAGGGTAGGCAATGTTTTCTTACATAGAACACAGAAAACATGAACCATAAAAGACAAAGTTGTTAAAATGAACTTAATTAAAATTAAAATCTTTTGCTTTTAAAAGAGCAGATTGGGGAGGAAAGCCACAGACAAGGAGAAAATATTTGCAGTACATATAACGGACAAAAAATTTGTATCCAGAATATATAAAGAATTCTTACAGCTGAATACTAAGAAGAAAACCCAATTTTTTAAATGGGCAAAATATTTTAATAAGCATATCACAAAAATTACACAAATGTCTGATGAGCACATGAAAAGATGCTCAACATCATCAGTCATCAGGGAACTGCAACATAAAACCACAGTTAGATACCACTACACACCCACTAGAACAGCTAAGATTTAAAACTTACAATAACGAGTATCGATGAGGATATGGAGCAACTGAAAGTCTCATATATTACTGGTAGAAATTGAAAATGATACAACAGTGTTTTTAAAACACTTGGGACATTTCTTATAAAGTTAATCTTACAGTTATCATATGACCCAACAATTCCACACCTAGGTAATTACCCAAGAAAACTGAAAATATATCTCTACATAAAAACCTGTGCATGTATGTTCAAAGAAGCTTTATCCATAATAGCCAAAAACTGAAAACAACCCAAACATTCAAATATCCAAATAAATGGATAAGCAAATTGTGATCTATCCATCCCATGGAATACTAATCCACAATGAAAAGGAAGTAATTACTGTTACATACAACAACATGGATAACTTTCAAAAATATTCTGTTGAACTAAGCAAACAGAGCAAAGAATGCATGCTATTTGTTTCCATTTATATGAAATTCTACAAAAGGCAAAACTATAGTGACAGTAGATTAATGTGATAGGGAATAATGGCAAAGGGGCATAAAGGTACATTTTGGGATGATGGAAAAAGTCCATATTTTAATTGTGGTGGTAAAACAGGTGGTGTGTACAATTACTGAAACTAAGTGTATTCTTTAAAATGGTGCACTTTAACATATGTAAATTAAATCTCAATAAAGTTGATTTAAAATACCATAGATTAAATTTGTGGACTATAATAAAGCAATGCGTTGAGGAAAATTTACATCTTTTTTTTAATTGAAGTATAGTTGATTTACAATGTTGGGTTAGTTTCTTGTGTGCAGCAAAGTGATTCAGTTATACATATATATTCTTATTCATATTCCTTTCCATTATGGTTTGAAAATTTACATCTTTGAATGCTTACATTAGAAAGAAGAAATGATAAGATTAATGATATAAGCTTCCAAGTTAAGAAGTTAGAAAAAGAATAAGGAAGGAAGGAAAGGAAGGAAGGAAGGGAGGGAGGGAGAGAAGGAAACGATAAAGAGCAGAATTTATTGAAATAGCAAAGAAAGAAACAAAATTGAGAATCAACAAAGCCAAAAGTTTGTTCTTTGAAAAGGATAGTAGAAACAGACAGACTTCTAACTATGCAGCTCAATACCGTAACCATTAGTCATATGTGGCTATTTAAATGTAAATATTTATTAATTAAAATTAAATACCATTAATGTAGTTCCTCAGTCACACTAGCTACATTTCAAGTGTTCAATAGCCACATCTGTCTAGTGGCAGCCTCACTGGACAGAGCAGAATAGAGCATTTCCATCACTGCTAAAAGATCTTTTGGACAGCACTATTCAAACAAGTCTGACCACAGAAAAGAGAAAACACGTACAAGGTCTCTGCCCTCAAGAAATGTTTGTTCTCATGAGTGAAAAAGACAAATTACACAAGAATTTATAATATGATAAAATTATAATACACTCCAATGATATAGGGAACCACATATCAGGAAGCCCAAACTTGCATCACCCTAGAGGCCTTCTTAGAGGAAGGTATTTTTAAGATAAGTATGAGTTAGCCAGAAGAAGAGCTACAAAGAGAACATGCTTCGCTAGAAGCCCTAACCCTTTGGAGACAAAAGGTGATGGTACCAAGCACATCTGCCCATCCCAAACTGGATGTCTAACCACCTAAATTTCAATTCTACCCAACAAACATTGATTTGATATTTAAAGGGAAAAATAGAGGCTTGGAAAGGATCTTGACAGAATGGATACACTGCTAAAAACACATCTCCTTACCATGTTAATGAACAGGAGTAGGCAGAAAGAAAATGATGTGTTTATCAAAAGCTTGCTATTTCCTCCTGACCACCTGTACCCATTGCCAACCATGCTTCTCCCATGGAGATGACTATGCTTGACAAGTTCTAGGTATAGCAAGGAGGATGGTCTGGATGGACAAGAGTGATGAAAAGACAAAACCACATGTAAGAATGCAACATCCGCTTACCCTCAGCACTACCTCTCAATGGGCTATGGAGCCCTGGGTAGATGGGAGTCAGAAAAGCATATATTGTTACTTCTCTTCCTTCTCAGGAAACTGGAAGATGGTTCACACTTTCCAAAATTCAGTTAATTAGTGAACAAATATGTATTGACACTTCTGTGTTCCAGACCCTGGAGATATAATGATGAACAAGAGATTCCTTCTGACTTCAGAAAATACAAGGGAAAGTATATGGTGCCATAAAAAGGGTGCCCAGTCTACCCTTGGGAGGTCAGGGCAGGCTTCCATGACAAAAATGCTTCCATTATATCCCTACACCATCTAATGATATGTGATACCTTGTTTCCTTTAAGAAACCTGGTAAGGGGAGAATTACCTGCCTACATAGGAAAAGAAGCATTGGTGTGGAGGTCAAATCTGTCACAGTCCAAGTAAAGTCAGGTTTCCCAGGCACTGATGCGGTCTCCTACCAGGGTACCTTAGTGATAAAAACAAACATGTTGTTGACAAGGCCAGGGTTGAGTGCAAGATTCATCCAACCCATAAATCTTGAAAAACCAAGAAGCACAAGGTCAGCCAGGCCCTGATCTGCCCTGCTGCTTTGTTGAAATTTTCCTGGCCAATCATCAGCTCCCAGAGATGGAGCCCAAGCCAAAAAAATATGGGTCCCAGGAGCACAGCATGGAAATTAAAGGCAGAGTTGGTCCACATCTGACCCAAGCAAGGAGGCTGAAGAAGAGAATATGAAATGTGCAGTGTAAACCCAAGCTGGCTTCTTAACCAGAAGGAATGGAGGGAGATGAATGAATGGATGAATTAATAGAAAGAAGAGCAGAGGGAGAAGAACAGCATGTGTAACAGAAAACCTCTGAGGTAGAAGGGAAAACTAGCCTTGTGTGGGCGAAGGGTTGGGAAATGTCTCTGGTTAGAAATAAGCCAAGTACACCTCCCTGGAGTTGACCACATGACATTTATCTCCAGTTTTCAACCAAAACCAAGATCGTGCCATCAGGGTTGAAAAAGCTTTAAATTCAAAGGAAACATTTCCACTGCTCTGGGGAAGTCCACGCTAACTCTACCCTGACCTGAAGGATGATCACCTACTTTCAGGACAGGGACTAAGAAAGGTCTTTCATGGGGAAAGATCAAAAATGAGACCAAAGCAACCACGACCACAACAAAAAGAGAGAGATAAAGAGACACTTAGAAATGAACACCCACTTGCTTTCATATAAACAAGTTGAGTCAAAGTGGTGTTGAGGTGATAGATCCTATATTGTAGCCAAGAAACCCCAGAACTAAACAAATACAGTGGTTTTCCTTTCCTCCCAACAGTATGATTGTTGCAGCCTCTACCTGGTGGGGAGGGGGTGAGAAAAAAGTTCTAAACTACATAAAGATTTACTTAATGTATATAGTTCAGTCGACTGCTTTGTCTGTCTCCTTTGTTCTGTTTTGTTTTGAATTTACTTCACTTGAGCAGGCCTGAGTTGCCATGGTGAAGTAAAGAGATGGTTTTTGGCACCTCAGGAAAATTCCACCTCTTTTCCTCATCCCTCCCCTTTGCAGTCTCCTTCCCTATTCCTCATGCTAATGGAGAGCTCCCACAGCCTCTTCTATCCCTTCTCCACCAGTCATTTACAAAGGGCTTTGGCAAGCATCCTTTCCGTTCTTTGTACTACAACCCTGTGAAAAAGTCACCCAAGAGATCATTTTTGCCATTTTACAAATGAGACAACTGAAAACAAAGAAGTAACATGACTCATATAGTAAAGTGGCAGAGTTCTAATAAGAACCCAGGTCTTTTAACTCAAGCCTCAGAGTTTCTTCAAGCAGATCACACTGGATAAATAAAATGAATTTTATGTCAAAAAAAACGTGCTGAAACCTAGTAGCTCTATAACTAGTACCTAAAAGTAATGCTTCTATACTAACAACTATGCAAGGTACATCCCCAGCTGGTTAAAATATTCCTCTTACATGTGAAATCAAAAACACGAGTCACTTGGATAAATG
Organism: Balaenoptera ricei; assembly: GCF_028023285.1. Classification (NCBI taxonomy): domain Eukaryota; kingdom Metazoa; phylum Chordata; class Mammalia; order Artiodactyla; family Balaenopteridae; genus Balaenoptera; species Balaenoptera ricei. The sequence goes on from NC_082639.1 coordinate 135,278,531, forward strand.
AATGAACTATATAATGTCACTTACTTAATAATAGTTTTGGAGGACTGTAGTGGATGCTGCTATATGCCACCCAGATCCCTGCATTCAGAATTGAAGCACATTCATTATTCCCCCAGCTTCTGTGAGTATTGGCAGTAGCTGACAGCACTTAGCTGACTCATTCTCTGGGAAATGCCCTCACTAAATGCATGAAAGTTGCCTTGCTCGTGGTCGTGCCCCACTGGGAGAGCCAACCTGCATCCATTGACTAGTGAATGAGCAGTAAAGGCCCAGTTCCCTTGCCTCAAGGTGAGAAGATTCTGAAGGGATCATCCCAGCTTTAGAGTTACCCAAGGATCTTGTGAGGCCTTCGTTGTGATGGTTCCACATTTCAACTCTTCCCTCTGCCCAACCCTACTTCCTTCATCCCCCCACAAATGTTGCTTTTGAGAACACCCCTGCACACAAATTCCAGTCACCCGTAGAAGTTTTCCAGTGGAAGCCTATCTAAGATAAGCACAGTGAGACAGGCACTGTGAACTGCCTTTAAAGGACTTGGCATAGTGAGGGAGGCAAAGAAGCAAAGGGGTAATTACAGTATAGGGTGGTAAGTCTACAATGAAGCAATATATCCTGGGGATAGAGTTGGGATGGGGAGGTAATAAATTTTAGGCACAGAAAATAGCATATTTCCTCATATTTTTAGTTATAAAATACAGATGTCTTTGTTCTTGTCTCATTATACTGGCTTTGATGGCCAAGAAGGCTATGGTAATCCATTTGGGAGAGTAATGTCATGCAGAGACGAGGAGAAAATGCCAAAGGACTAGCTTAACAAGATCAAGGCTTGACATTTACATGATTTCAGGGAACTGAGGGTTTTTTTCTATTTCCTTGAAATGTTTTTCTACTGGTTTAGAACAGCCTAACTCCTAAATTCTACCATGTTTTATCAAAAGATTCACAGCAGGTAACTCATAAGTACTTTCTGTATTGACTGTTGGATTATGATCCCGGAATAAAGGCTTTTTGGGGGGCGATGCATAACAATGATTTTGCAGAAATAATCTAAATTTGTAATCATGAATGCGGAGTTCATCTGTTTCTCAGACTGTGATGACTAGATAAATTGGGATTCCAGCATGGCCCCAAAGCATGTAGGGGTGGAGGAATGTGAGGGATAGGGGAGTACAGAGTTGGTGCTGAGGGGCTCCTCAACTATAAAGACTAAGTGATTTTTAAACCCATCCTGCAAAAGCCTCAGATGGCTGAAATTACTTTTAGGCTGGTTTCTCCCAATCTCTGGAAAGCATGTTTTACTGATTTGTTTTATGAGCTCAATAAATCACTAGGCTCTATTGATTTTTTTATGGCTGCTCAATATAATCCCTTACCTCCTCCAAAATAAGTGATGTTGATGATGATGATAGATAGATAGATAGATAGATAGATAGATAGGCAGATAGACAGATAGATAAAATAAAAGCTAACATTGATCTTTAACATCTCTGGAGAAGACCAAGCAACCCCAGAGTCCTTTATCTTTAGCCCAACCGTATTAGGGGTTTCTCCAGCCAGGAACTTCCTATGAGAAAGAGGAGGGGAGAAGAATATCAGAGGCAGAAATCCTTAGTCATTCAGAGAAGACATGAAAGATAATATCTCCCACTGGTGTTAAGATTGCACTTTATCAGCCCTTAGAGAACTCAAAGGCCCCTGGGGCACTTTGTTGTCAGGGAGGGATTTTCTTAGGGTAGGGACTTCCCCAAGAGTCTCTGTCAAGTTTCCCTCTCTGTAGTTGCCAAAAGCCAACCGTCTTAATGTACAAGTGAATTGTATTTTGTTGATTGTTGGATGTGTGAAGCTACAGGCATTAATTCAAATATAAGTCAGTGGAATTTTTTTCTACCTTTTACTTTCAGGTGGAGAAAAACTTGTCCCACCTCCCCCCAAAAAAGAAAAACAAAATCAACATAATTTCTAGTGTGCTGGGATGAGTAAATAGTCAATCCAAACTGCTATAATTTTTGTGATCAATTTCTAAATTTTTACTATGAAGTGATCCTATTTTGGAAGAAGCAGCATGGTGTATTGAAATCTGACTGAACCTCAGGTCTGCCATTTATGGTCAATGTGACCTTGAGCAAGTTACATAGGCCACTGAGCCTCAGGTACTTTTATCAGCAAGGTGGGGATTCTAATGTCTATATCATTGCAGTTCTTTTGAAGAGCAAATGAACTGGTTTTGAAACACGTTGATTCATGTGCTTAATAGATGACAGCCAATCTTGTTATTGTAGTTTTGCTCACTCCAAATACTCAGTGCAAAAAATTCAGTCATTAAAGAAAAAAATTTGAAAAGGTTCTTGATGCCTAAATCCCTTTATATATGAAACAGTACTATTGGATGAGTTGAATTCTACAGTTACTTTCAACTCAGGCTTTCTATGATTCAGTTTTAACTAGCATATGAACAAAGCAGATAGAGAAACTATTATTTTTATATAGAACTTTAACAAATATGCTTTGATAGAAAATTAGGTGAATCAGAATACCACATTTCCCAGCATTTTGACTAATAAAAATGTAACCAAACATTGGTCTTAAAGTGTTTGAAACTAAAAGGAGTAACAAGAAAATTAAAGATTTTACAATATCACAAAATATCCCTTTATCACAAATGTCATTATAGCCCTTATCTGAAAAATGGGGTAATAATGTAATTAATTCTTTGGGTTGTTGTGAGGATTCCACTTTTTTTTTTTTAGTTTTTAAATTTTTATTATTTTTTTGGCCACGCTGCATGGCATGCGGGGTCTTCGTTCCCTGACCAGGGATTGAACCGGCGCCCCCTGCAGTGGAAGCACAGCGTCTTAACCACTGGACCATCAAGGTAGTCCCTCCACTTCTAAATAAATGTAAATCATTAAGCCTAAGTACCTGGCATGTAATATGAGCAAAATGAAGAGTAGCTATTAGTATTAGCTATTATAGCAAAAGCATTTCCAAACACTCCCTGATCCTTGTATGAATGGCTCCTTCATTCATTGATTAATTCATTCACCCAATATTTACTGAACACGTGTTTGCTGGGCACTGGTCCAGTCACTGGGAATGGGGACGCAATGGTGAAGGCAAAGTCCCTGCTCTCTTTGAAGTCTCAGTTCTACTGTCATCTCCTTCCAGAGCCCTTCTCCATCACTCAGTCTAGGTCACACCTCCCCATCCACCACCACCACACCACACTGTCACCCCTGCAGGTCACTAGGCTTTATTTGATTCAAAAATGCTTATGACTACCCAAAACTCTCTTGTTCATTTATTTGCTTACTCACTTCTTTCCTGTTTACCCTCCGCTCGCTTCACCCCAACCCCCACAGAACATACGCTCCGTAAAGGCGGGGACCATGACCATTTACTACTGTGTTCCCTGCACAGTGCTGGCTATTACTCACTCAGTGCTCCCATAATTCAACCCAACTTTAATAGCAAAATTCCAGAGAAGAAAATCATTTGAGCAATTCATTTGCTTTTCTTTGTAGATTCGGTTGATGTGTGGAATTTATAAAGAAAAGCTAGAAGAGTCAAGGTCATTTAACTTACAGGAGAGAAATAAACTTTAAAAATGGCCTTTGATAGTCTAGAAGCCTGGGTTCTAGTGCTGTGAGACCATGTGGAAGTCACAGCCTCTCCAACCATGTCCTTGTCTGTAAAATGGAAAGGATCATGTCCATTCTGACAAACCCACTCGTAGGGCTGTCATGTGGCAAAATACAAATATAGCTAGCATTAGGACCCTAGCCTTTACATCATGCTTTAACATGCATTTGCCCAACTGAGTCTTACAAAAGTGACCCTTTGAAGTACAGAAGGGAGGGGCTATTTTCATTTTGTTTTACAGAAGAGGATACTAATATTAGAGAGTTCTTTTGACTCTGGTAAGAAAAGAAGCAAGGAAAAGAGAAGTGTACTATAACGGTAGATACATGTCACTATACCTTTGTCCAATCCCATAGAATGTACAACACCAAGAGTGAACCACAATGAAAACTATGGACTTTGGGTGATAATCATGTGTCAATGTAGGTTAATCAATTGTAACAAATATTCCACTCTGGTGAGGGATTTTGATAATGGCGTATGCATGTGTGTGGGCAGGAGGTATATGGGAAATCTCTGTATCTTCCTCTCAATTTTATCGTGAACCTAAAACTTCTCTGAAAAAATAAAGTCTTTTTTTAAAAAAAAAAAAGAAAAATTAAAAGAGAGAGAGAGAAGTGGCTGGGGTCAGGTGGGGAGAAAAAGGTCAAGCAGCATCTTTGCAAGATGCTATTGTTCATCACACTCCCACTTTCGTTATCTCCTGTGATCCTTTCAGTCACTCTCATCTGATTTTATAGATGGGGAAACTGAAGTGCAGAGAATTAAGGTAATGGTTTACCCACAAGTAGCCTACTGGTAAATAAAGATGACAGGTTGCAAAGCCAGTTCCTCCAACTTCAAACCCCACACATTTCATTTTCACCACGCTGCTTCCAAGAAATGATCAAGGGCAAGAAATCTGGCAAAAGAGAAACATGCTATGAAAAGAAAATTAAAATCACCAATCGTTTTTAAACAAAGGAGGATTATCAACTCTTTTTTCTTTTCCCAGATTTAACTGAACTCTGGGTGGGGAATGTATATGGAGTAACATGAGGATTAGCTATGAGGAAGAATTTAATAACAGAGACAGTGATTTAGCCACTAATGAGGTTATGAGGGATACCCTTGGAATATAGCTTTAAGATGCGATTAAACCCTAACATCGAAACTTCCATCATTCCAGGAAAAGTTGAATGAGAATCTGTGTGAAGACAAAGGGACGGATGTTAATTTAAAGTTCCTAGCTGTCATCCTTGATTTTTATAAAATGGAACTATCTTTTTAAACTGTAAAAGATATGTTTTTACACATTTTTTTAAATTCAGAAGTGAATAATATAGGAAGTACTCCACAAACTCCACTCAGAAGCCCCTTCCCCAGAGACAATCATCGTTAACAATTTGATATTGTGCCTTCTACACTGTATTTATTTTACCTAAATGTGATCATTCTCTACATACTGTTCTCTAACCATTTTTTTCCACTCCGTATGATAGACAATGTTCCAGGTGAAAAGATAAATCTACCTTTTTCTTTTCAATAGTGGACATACCATAATTATTATTTTCTTCTTATTGAAGAATTTAATACAGTAATATTTTCAGGAGAAAAACAGATTGTTTCACCAATTTCTTTTCATTCTCCTGTCCAGTTTCAATCACCCACAGAGTTTTAGTTGTTCCTACTTTATAGGTGTGAAAACAGTCATTTCTTTCTTCCCCAGAAGCTTTGGTCACTTGGTCCACTAATTCTGTGTATGTAAGAAATATTGACATGAAATAAGCATTCATTTCTAGAACAAAAATTTCTCCAGGTAAAGGTTGTGGTATTTTCTGCTTCACATAGAACTTGTGAAAAATAAAATCTTTAATGCATGAGATTCAAAATTAATATCCCATGGCCACAGAAGTGACCACAATCTCACATCACAGCAGTACTTAAGAGTTCTTATAAACCAAGTCAAGGAGTTGAGATTTTTATTCTGAAGGTAATGGGAATTAGTGGGGCATGAATGCATTTTTAACTGGGGGAGAGCATGATCAGATAATTGATACAGGAAGATCTCACTAGCTAAAGACAATGGTTTAGAATGGGGAAAATCCAGGGGCAAGGAGACCCAGTTACTCACGAATGACAAGTCTTTATTAAGGTATTGTAACCGTAAAACCAGCCTGAACTGACCCTGTCCTGTTCCTAACCAGAACTAAGTTGTTTTTCAGAGACAACAGAGCAAAACTAAATCATGCAGCCAACAAATGCACAGAGGAGAAAATTTTGTCTTTAAATAACACCAGGAACTAAAGTTTCTCCCCCACCATGGAACCAAAAGACCAGAACATGACCAGAACCCGAATGCCAGAATCCTTTCAGAAGCGAAGTGTTTTTGTCCAGGAAGATCCCATGCTGAAGCCTCTTTACCATATCTTACCATACACGGCCAAGTCCTGAAGCCCTCCAATTGAACCCTGCCCCATACCAACCAGTGCTTTCACATACCAACCCATTCTACCTTAACTCATAAAAATTTGACTGAACCCCAGATCAGGGAAACAGACTGAGAGCCTTGCCTCCTGTTTTCTTGTCGGTCGCGTTCTCACTAAAGCATTTTCTTTTCTCAGAGGTCAGTGCCATAGTATTGGCTTCTATGTGCATTGGGCAGAGAGCCCCATGCTTAGTAACAGTATTAAGTATTATACCTTATTCATACTTTACCTTTATTTTACTTTTTTAAAATACTACTTTACTTACTTTATTAAGATATTAAGTATTGTTGAGGCAAGTTGATTCTGAGCCTTGATATAATTACTGCTGACAGAAATATTGTAGGCGAGCAAAACTTGACACCCCAAAATGTCTCTCTGGTATGTGGATTATTTCAAACTGAAAACAATCAAGGCCCAAAAGATTCAGGAAGAAACTTTGACCTTCCCGCTGCCAACTGCCTGAAGATAGTAGATAGAAGCCTTGTTCCAGGAAGGGAGCTGTCACAATAGATAATTATAGTATGAACTAGGTTTGTAAACAGGGATGAACCTAGCAAAGTTTGTTTGTTAAAATTCCTCTGTGTCCCATTGTCTCTGCATGGCCCAGCAAACATGTGTTTACCAAACATTTGCTTTTCCGTCTCCACTCAATGGCCTTCCTCCCCTGTGAAGTCCTAAACTCCTACACCCAACACCTTCTTTTGTCTTTAGCTGAAGATGATATTTAAGGTGAGGGTTTCAACCTTTTTAGCAAGTTATTTAATTTTTCTGGGTCTTTCCCATGTATACATGTTTTTAAACTTTTGTGTGATTTTTCTCCTGTTAATCTGTCTCATATCAATTTAATTCTTAGACCAGCCAGAAGAACCTAGAAGGGTAGTGGAAAATTTCTTCCTCCCCAACAGTATAAATACAAACTCTGGCCTCTCCTTCTAAAATGTCCCTTGCCCTCAGTAAATTGCCAAAGATACCAACCTCCACTTCCAAGAGGGCTTAATTACGTGGCTGTAGGCTGGAAGCTTGTTTCTCACCAGATGAACCTCTCTCTCCAGAGGGCTGCTTGAGTGTCCTCATGACATGGAAGCTAGCTTCCTCCAGAGCAAGCAATCCAAGAAAGAAGGCAAGAAGGAAGCCATGTGCTTTACATCCTGGTGTCAGAAGTCACGCAATGTCATACATACCTTATTCATTTCATTAGAAGTAAGTCAGTTAGTCCATCCGACACTCAATGGAAGAGGAGTTAAGTGCCATCTCTTGAAGAGAGGAATGTCAAAGAATTTTTGGACATATTTTAAAACCCCCAGAGGAGTCTAGTTTCAAATCCAGATTGATACACATGAGAGCCAGAGGCTTAGGGGACTGTGGGACATAATTCTCCAGGAATTCACAAAAGCAAATGGGAGTTCTTTAGACTTTCACAGTCCATAGAACTGGGAGGATGCAGTTTAGTTTATCTAGACATCTGAGAGGCAGGGAGGCCAAATGATATTTCAGTTATACTATTAACCTCCCCATGTTATCAAATGTGTTACTGAGAGCATGAGATCTAATTCTTTCCTGTTAATTCTCAAAATTATGAAAACATGCAAAGTATTTCATTATTTCCACATATCCCAATTTTTACTTCCAACTGAAATCTGGCATCTATGTTAGCACTCAGGGAGTGTCCTGCTCTTTCTGGGAAGGATTAGACATATGTTAGTTGGAGAAGGTGAACCTTTAAAATGAGCCTTTGAGTGCCTGGATCCCCTTTTCTATTCAGGCTTTTGTCAAAGGCAGGTTTAGCTCATGTGTGTGGGTATGTGTGTGTTTGCTTGAAATTAGACTGAGAAATTACATTGTTTAACCAGTTTATTGTACCAGTTGGACACTGCAGGGTAAAGGCAGGAATAAATTTTACTTTTTATCACCACTGCCCCCCTTTAAATGCTCTATTATTAATTCATGTACCCTCCCTTCAATGAAATCTCAATCAGATCTCATAGCTTTTCCAATCACCCTCAGATAATAAAATATTACTCTCTTTTGTCTAGTCTAAGATGAACACATTTTTCCATTTTACTATCTCATCTCTGAATCTCAAAGTCATCTTGTAGTCATAATTGGAAGGGATTTTTTTCCCCAAGTGTTATATAAAATAATGGAACATCTTATAATCAATAGCATCTTAGACTCAATGAAATTTAATAATCTCTTTTTCCAGGTATCAAAAACCCTAGTCAGTATAATAATCAAAATCTTATTCTCATCAAATTTAAAACTTCTCTCTTCTCTGATCTCTAGCCTACTTCAGGCTTGGAAGCCTATAATGAAAGAAGATGGGGATGGTTAGAATCATCTTCAGCTCTTATTCTACCTTCTCCTTGACTCCCTAGCTGATGCTTTGGGACCTTTCAGGGATTGGAGTGAGGAGACTGAAAAGAAGTAAAAGTAAATATAGTATTATTTCACAGTACAGTTATACTCTGGTATAGGTATTCTCTCTGTGAGGGATGTTCTAAATGTCAATTCTTTCTTTCTTGGAGTGGTTTTGTGGCTTTTTCAGAGACAACTTCCATCATTGGGGATCTCTCACCTACAGTTTGTTTGACGTACACTATGCCTCCTCTTACAACTTCCCCTTTAACCACTGAGAAGGGCTAAAGGAAGGGTAGTGGAAAATTTCTTCCTCCCCAACAGTATAAATACAAACTCTGGCCTCTCCTTCTAAAATGTCCCTTGTCCTCAGTAAATTGCCCACCACTCCTTTGGATTTACTCCTCTTGCGTGGAGTCCCATTCATAACAACCCAATACATTCCCACCTCGGGGGCCTCATGGGTTCATGGGAAATTCAAACATCCTTTGTCACACCAGATGCTAGAAGTTGTGGTGGATTCCGACAGAGCCCTTTTCCCTCACTGTGCTCCTTGTCAGCAGAGCTCAGGCCACTGACTCTCACCTTTAAACGTTGTAGTTGTGAGTCAGATGCCAGTCCTTGCATGGAACATGTGAAAAACTCTCCAAATGGTTCTCTAGAAGCATCATCACTGGGTCTGAGAACAGTATCTCATTAATTGCCTCTTGGAATGGTCAGTCTAAGGTAACTTCACTTCTGTTTCAGGTTTCATCATCAACTTTAAGACAAACACACTCACACATAAAATGCTAAAAAAGAAAAAAGGTTTATTTATTTTTTTCTACGTGTCATAGTGCTTTTTATTTTCTATTTAATGTCACTTTACATATACAAAAATTTAAATTTTTAGCATGAATTTTACCATTATCTTTATAGTGTGCATAGCTAGTTTTATTTTATTTGTTGAATTATGGTTAATTTACAATATTGTGTTAATTTCCAGTGGACAGCAAGGTGATTCAGTTATACATATATGTATATAAAATTTTATTTATTAAATCAATTAATTCTCTACTTTTTCCCAAAAAATGCTGAGAAACTGCTCATAATAAAAGATATAACAATAGGGCTTCCCTGGTGGCGCAGTGGTTGAGAATCTGTCTGCCAATGCAGGAGACACAGGTTCGAGCCCTGGTCTGGGAAGATCCCACATGCCACGGAGCAACTAGGCCCGTGAGCCACAACTACTGAGCCTGCGCGACTGGAGCCTGTGCTCCGCAACAAGAGAGGCCGCGATAGTGAGAGGCCCGCGCACCGCGATGAAGAGTGGTCCCCGCTTGCCACAACTAGAGAAAGCCCTTGCACAGAAACGAAGACCCAACACAGCCAAAGATAGATAAATTTAAAAAATAATAATAAAAAAGATATAACAATAGGGTGAGATACAGTGACTATCTACTTTATGCTGGGTTCTTTATGTTACTGTTGATATATTGAGAAGGACAAAACATCACTAATGTAGTATGCCTGCCAAGAATGCATAACCCAAATTTAATCATGAGGAATAGCAGACAAAGACTCAGAATATAGAAATCAAAACAAACTATCAGCTTTCTTACTGACAAAGATAATTTGGGGAATGCAGAGGCCAAATGCTAATACTTCCTAAAACTTGGCTCCTGAATTAATCAGACTTAACACCAGTCCCTCCCCTCAGTACATGCATAAACCATAGGCCTCTTAATTCAGGAAACAATGTCTACCTCATTAAGCTTGTCAAACGGAGGAAAGGAGACTACAATACCCTGGCTCTGGGGTAGGCAGATTGAAAAGAGGAAAGAACCCAGAAGCAGCTAACATACACATGTCCACACAGTACCCAGATAGCACAAATGGCAACTTTGGAGATAGAGATACCTTCTCTAGGTGGATCCAGACCCTCTTGCACAGGGTTTAGACTCCACAAAATCTTTGTTGGAATTAATCCTTCCTTCAGGTAAACCTAACTCTCTTCCAGGGCACAAGGCATGAAAGTGCAGCTGAGTTTCAGTCCTCTACTCACCACTGGCACAGATGGGCAGCCCTGTGCAGGTGGCAGCCCTGCATGCCTAATTCTTTCTCTCAATCTCACTGAAAGTTTGAGAAGGACAGAATGTAGGGAGGATATTCCCTTCCATTTTCTAATATACGGTTGAAAATTCTATTTCAGTGGCCTATGTAGGGATTCTGGGAAGAAGAGAAAATGGTCCCCTCTATGTAAGGGATGTTCATACATTAAAGATATCAATTTATCTCCCATGATACAGTTTATTTTTTTCTTCTTATTCTGAACGGTCTAGTCATTTAGGTTTAGGCGTATCTGTTGTATGTAGATAGCAATATTTAGATTTCGTAATTAGGGCCCAGCCCAGGAATTTTGTCTTATAACAGGGATATTTGCAGCATTCATATTAATTACTCTAAGTGATATGTCTGATATGACTACTATCATTTTGTATGCTTTCTATTTTTATACACTTTGCTATTTCCCTTCTTTATAATTCTATCTTTTGCTGTATTGACTTTTATTAGCTTTTTCTTCTTTTCTAGTGATTTACTAGTCATACATCCTATTATCCTATTGTTGTCTTTACATAATAATTATTATAATAAATATATTTGAGCCCTTATTTCTAGATCAAAATCAATAATGATTTCCATCTGTGAAATATGACAACCTCCCCTCTGCCTATCTCATAACCTTTAACTGAGCTTTTTAATGTAAATTATTCTATTTCTTCTTACCTTGGGTTCTTAGCATATCTTCTAAGAAATAATATTTTCATTTTTATTGTTTTATAAACTTAGTAACAACTCTAAAACTTACTGGCCTCTCTGCTTACCGATTTTCATTTTACACAATTCTTCCCTTTCTTGAGCTCTTAATTTTGATTCACTTCTCAGCGTACTAAACCAAAAGAATACTTGCTAATTCAGGATGTAATTGTTGGAACCCAGGGCAGGCATTCCCAAAATATGCCTTAATGCCATAATGATTATTTTGAATTTAAGTTACTTAAGAAATAGCCTCAAAAAGAGACATGCATCCCAATGTTCATTGCAGCACTACTTACAATAGCTGGGACATGGAAACAACCTAAATGTCCATCAACAGAGGAATGGATAAAGAAGATATGGTACATATATACAGTGGAATATTACTCAGCCATAAAAAGGAATGAAATTGGGTCATTTTTAGAGACATGGATGGACCTAGAGTCTGTCATACGGAGTGAAGTAAGTCAGAAAGAGAAAAACAAGTATCGTATATTAACACATACATGTGGAATCTGAAAAAACTGGTATAGACGATCTTATTTACAAAGCAGAATAGAGACACAGTCGTAGAGAACAAACGTATGGATACCAAGGGGGAAAGGGGGGGGGGGTGGGATGAATTGGGAGATTGAGATTGATATATATACACTATTGATACTATGTATAAAATGCATAACTAATGAGAACATATTGTATAGCACAGGGAACTCTACTCAGTGCTCTGTGGTGACCTAAATGGGAAGGAAATCCAAAAAAGATGGGATATAAGTATACGTATAGCTGATTCACTTTGCTGTACAGTAGAAACTAACACAACATTGTAAGGCAACTATACGCCAATAAATATTAAAAATAATAATAATAATCACCTTAACTTCCAAATAGAATACCTTCACATTTTTGAAAACTAGTTCATTTGTATATATAAACCAACATTGTCTACAGAAGATTTTGTTTGTGCTCCAAATATGCTAATGTCATTCCCAGTTGAAACTGTCACATACTAAAGGTTACACATTTCTTTCTTTTTAAATAAAAAGTCAGATCATCACTGAACACCTTAATTAAAAAAAAAAAAGAAAGAAAGAAAGAAATAGCCAATACAGGAGGGACAATCTGATCCTCCCCTCTGTCTCCCTGAGAGCAGAAAATAAATCTCTCATGTGAGAGGTGCCCTCCCTGTACCAAGAGGTAGAATGACATCCTTATCACCAGAGGTAGGGAATTCAGGGCGAAGAAGGCTCTATAAAATACCTGTTACCTCTTTACTAATTTACTATTCACATCCAAACACTGCTTAAATTTCTTACTAATTAACTACCCAAATCTAAGTTTCTTTGCCCTGTTAATTTCTCTCAAATTTACTGTTTCTTTGTCAAAAAAAAAAAAATATATATATATATATATATATAAAAGCTGCCTGCTTGGACACTTTTTAGGTCCCATTTCTATGAGACCTTTGTGCACACAATTTAATATTTGTTTCTTTTTCTTCTGTTAATCTTTCTTCTGTCAATTTTAGTATTAGTCCAACCACAAGAATTCAAGAGGAGTAACTGGGAAAATTCCCTCCTCGCTGATAATATGTTATTGACTCTACTCACATTATTTTCTCAGCCTTCAATGCCTTCCATTTGATGATAGCCAACTTCCTATTCTGTATTCTCAAGAGACATCCATTGGGCATACTTCTGTTATGCAACTTATTTCATTCTGTGCATGCATTACTGGAATGTAAGCTCCTTAAGAGCAATTTCCTTCTCTGTCATCTCTACTTTCTTTCCAGTGTGTTGCAAAGAGCCTGGAAGGTACGAAACAGAGACTCAGTCACTGTTGAAAGAAGCAAATCATTAGCTGAATTATTTAATATTTGATCACTGAGAACACTGCAGTACTTCTGCGTATTGTGCTGTAATGCTGAATTTGTAGACAGAAACATGGAAAAAAGGCTGAATGACATCACAGTTGGAGATACCAACCCCTTCAAGGAGCCATTCATCTGATAGTCAAAGCCACACTCTCCAAGTGAGGTATAATCAAGAAGAAGGCTGAGCACCAAACGTGTGCTATGCCCACACTTAAATGGGAGGAGGATGGAGTGAAGAGGAGGAGAAGTAGGCAGCAGGGTGAATCAACACTGTGGAAACTTAAGTGGGAGAGAGTCAAAGATGGCAAAAGTGGTCAACAGTAACTAATAACGAAGAGATATAGGAAGGATGAAGGATGAGATCAGAAGCAAGGTCATTAGAAGTTGATGATCTTGTTTCCCACATTTTTTTACATGGTTGTCTTCTCTGTGCTCGTCAGTTGTGATTTAAAACTATGAATACTTAGATAAATAAAAGCTCTAACCAGTCTAGGTACTTGCTAAGATAAGTCAACTAGCATATTTGAAAATTCAGTTATAGTCACATGCATGGTAAAAGGATTTTTTAAATTAAACTGGCATTTCAATCCCTCTCTATCTCAATCCCCTAAAAGTTGCTTTAAAAGATTAAATAAATAAATTCAAATTTCTTTTAGGGTAAAATTCTCATCTTTAAGAGTAAACAGTCCAGTCATCAAGGAAAAAAGAATACCAGATAAATATCATGGGGGAGTTCTTCACCTATTTGTGTTTAACCACAGCCACTTCAGGAAAAGACTACTGGGGATTTAGAAAACCTCATGAAATAAACCACATTGTAGACATATGTGGAGGCAAAATACATATATATATATATATATATATATATATATATATATATATATACATATATATATATATATGTATATATGTATATATATATATATATCTCACTCGAGTATATCCTAAATTGTAGAGGCACATGATGAAAGGGAGTCTACTCTTGGTGCAAAAACTGATTCTTTGGCAAATCTTCAAGGGCAAGAAGGTACTTATGACTTTCTACAATGAGATATATTTAAACTTACTGTTTTATCACTGAGTAGCTTTTCAAAGTTGTATCAATTTTCTCTAAAATACTTTGTACTCAGAAGTTCTTCACTTTCACAGATTACACTAGATGTTTCTAAACGAAAACCTTTTTCAAGTGAGAAAACTCCAGATCTAGAAGGAAACATAATGTAGCTTACTGCCAAAACTACATGATTATTAGTTTATTTATTTGTTGAAACAAACATGTATCAAGAACTTACTATATTAAAGTGTAGTGTACATCACTGTTTCTCAAACCATCTATGGTAGAGGACCATTTTTTCCCCAATCCATCATGATTTTTCAAAAATGTAATAAGAATAAATTACTAAACAAAATAACATCAAAAAGGAAGCCCAACTTTTTATTATTAAATTCCACAGAATAAAATTACATTCTCAAATTACCTTTATAATGTTCTAAATATTTACTCTCAATTCCTATTCTTATCTGTTTGCCACACCCCCTATCCTGTTCCTTAGGCAGGGCTGGGGGTATGGTGAGAATATATTTAGTGCTTTAACCAACATAGGCATTTGTGTCTCAACTCAATGGAGGCTTTCATTCTTACAGTCAAAAGAAATTCAAAAATACTCCTCCCATTGGCATAACCAAGAGTACACCAATTACAGAAGAAAACAAACACATAGAAAGAAAACTTGTGTAGAAAGAGTACACAATCAGGCTTCTTTTATGCACTATAATCATCACAGGATCAGAGAAAAAACTTTCAGGCATTTCCAGGACTTATAAAAATTTTTGAGAGCTAAAATATATTAACTGACTCCAAAAAATAAACACAGAAAGTAAAATCAACAAATGTTAAAATCTTAAAAATATAGCATTGATTATTAAATTAATGATTATCAATTAATTGATTATTAGTAATTTTTAAATTTAGTGTTCATAAAATATCATTATATTTGAAAACCCTTTTTAAGTTACATGTTATCACTTTCCAATATCACCAAGAAATCATAGCTAGTGGTATTTTAAGGGAGTTATTTGCAGCTAAGTTATTTAAAAAGAAAAAAAAATCCTTTCAAAAATTTTATAGCCAAAAAAAGTTTATATGGGTTATGAGGACATCTTAATAAATCTGAAATGACATGGGACCTGAAAAATCTTTTTAAAAACCCTGTCCACAAAGTATAAACACATTGACTTTTTGTTAAATGAATGAATGAATTTAGAAGGCACACTTTGGAAAGACTAGAGGAGAAGCAACAGGACACTTGCATTGTATAAGGGCTTGTTGCAGAGAGCAACATTTATAAGCAGAGAATGGAGATAACGCTGGAATACAAGATCAGACATCTGCAACATCCACGGTAGGAAACAGTTAAAACATGGCAGGAAAACAGAATCAGCAGACACCAAATGAGGCAAAGAAAGAAAGGACTGTAGATTAAATCAGACCAGGCTGGAGGTTATTTCCCTAACCACACTGAAGACAGTTCTCCCCAGACATTCAGAGAGAGAAAATTGGGAGTTTATATCAAATTTCATGAATAATTTTCATTGTTGTTACCTTTACTTATTAAGGTACTACTAAATATACATAATTTTTAAATTTCATATTGTGAATCTAATTTTTTACTTCTATAATATACAAGGTTAATGGGCCTATCCAGGCATGGTTACCATCTTAGTTCATTTAGGCTGCTATAACAAAATACCATAGACTGGGCAGTTTATAAACAACAGAATTTTATTGCTTATAGTGCTGGAGGCTCAAAGCCTGAGATCAGGGTGCCAGCATGGTCAGATGAGTGCCCACTTCCAGGTTGCAGACATACCGTTGTATCCTCACATGGTGGAAGGGGCAAGCCAGCTCTCCAAGGCCTCTTTTATAAGGGCACTAAACCCATTTATGAGGGCTGGGCCCTCATGACTTAATCAATTCCCAAAGGCCCCCATCTTCTAATACTCTCATCTTGGGCATTAGGTTTTCAACATAGGAATTTGTGGTTGGGTGGGCACAAACGTTCAATTCAGACTGCAGCAGTTATGAACAGACATATAGACTGCCTAGAAATATCCTGTGTCTTCGAGCATTTACATAGTGCTTGCTTGCTTTCTTTCTTTTTCTTTCTTTCTTTCTTTCTTTCTTTCTTTCTTTCTTTCTTTCTTTCTTTCTTTTATATGTCATTACTTTTACTTGAATTTGCTTTTTCCTTTTTTATTAAGGTATGTATAGTAAAGAGTACAAATTTTAATTGCATAACTCAACACGAATATTCACCAACAGATCATAACATACAATAGTTGCACCACTTCAGATGGCTCCCTCCCAGTCAGTATACCCCCAAAGGTAATCCCTATTCTGACTTATATCACCATTGATTAATTTTTCCTTTATTGAGCTTAATATAAATGGAATCATACAGTAGGTACTTTTTTGTTCCTGGCTTCTTTTGCCCAACATTATGCCTATAATATTCATCTGTCTTGTCATTTAGTAGCTATACAGGTTTCCTCCACTATTAAAAGCAGAGTGTTCCTTGTGGTGGCTCAAACCCTAAGCAGCATCTGAACAGGGAGGGGAACAGCCATTATTGGCAATTGTACAGGTGGCCTATAAGAGGTAGAGCAGGTCTCTGATGGTGGCCAGACCACCACACTTCATGCCCCAATCCTCGCTGAATATCCATACCAGCCCCTCATGCTTCAGCTCTGCTCCTCACTGGGGCAGAGGATGCCAGTGCTGTAAGGGGGAAGAGCACATGCTTGGACCCAACCCTCAAGCTTCTGTTCCAGCAACTTGGAACACGACCCCACCCCTAATAGAGCAGTGACAGCCACTGAGCAGAGGGGAATCCCCACCTCACACCTGACTCCAGCCCTAGCCTCTCCTTCTCCAGCCCCACCCCCTATCGAGTGGATAGCTGCCAGCACATCATGAGGAAAGATGTGACTTGTGTTCATATCAAATCTAGCTTTCTCACGAAAGCCACCAGGACCACACAGATTGTATAGGGACACTCCAACGTAAGGACACTGTTTCAAGACAGCTATAGGTAACTGTTTTACCTAAGCAAAATGAGGAGATAGAAGAATTTGTCTCAACTGAGAGAGCAAGAGAAAACCCCTGAACAACAACTAATGAAACAGAAATAAATAATTTACTAGATAAAGAATTCAAAGCATTAGTAATAAGAATGCTAACTAAATTAGGGAAAAGAATAGATGAACACGGTGAGAGTTTTAATAAGAAAGTAAAAAATTTAAAAAGAAACACTCAGAGAGGGGGCAGAGTCAAGATGGCAGAGTAGGAAGATGCGGAGTTCACGTCTCCTCACAACTAGGGCACCTACTAGGTACTGGTGGGGGTCCTCGGACACCTAAGGGGGTGGGAGGAATCCCCACATGACCAGGTAGGACGTGGGAGGGAAGGAGGGAGGGAAGAAAAGTAGAGGCAGGAGTGGGGGCTGGGGAGGGGAGAGGTTCCCACACTCAGAGGGGCCCACCTACGGTGCAGGGATCTGTGGGGATGGGGAGAGACTTTCAGGGAACTGGGGGATCAGAGGGCAGCACAGCCAGTGTCTTCCCCACCTGCTCAGGCCCTAGCAAGTCTGCTGGGGTCCTGGGTCTGAACCCCCACCCCCTGGGGCCCCCTCATGGCACAGGGACCAGCAAAGATGGAGAGGGACCTTCAGGGGATCAGGGAATCAGGGGATCATAGGGGAACATGGCCAGCGTCTCCCTTGCCCACTGGGGCCCCGGCAAGCCTGCAGGGGCCCGGGCCTGAAACCCCAGCCCCCGGGGGCCCCCTCCAGCCAAGCAGGTCCTGCACCTGAGCCCCACCCCCATCAAGGCCTCTTTCAGCCATGTGGGTCCCAGGCCCAAGCTCCACCTCTGCCAATCCTCCTCTGGCAGCACAGGTTCTGGCAGCCCGTGTGCTACCCGAGAGGGCCTCCTCTGGCCATACGGGTCCAGATGGGCCAAGCGCTGCACCCTCCAAGGCCTCCTTCAGCTGCACCAGCCCCTACAGGCACTCCTGTGGAGTGCTGCACCCCAGCTGGCCTCCAAGAGCACATGTGCTCTGGGCCAGCTCCAGGAACAGACATTGGTGAGAGGAACACACACAGAGGTGGGGCTGACACAGCAGATCCAGAGACCTACCTAGAAGTCTTGGAGGCCTACTGGGGAGGTGGGGGTAGCCTGTAGCTCACTGTAGAGGCAAGGACACTGATAGAGGAGGCACAAGGGAATTTTTTCATTTTTTAAAAAATTATTTATTTATTTTTATTTATTTTATTTTTTACTTTTTTATGCTGTCAGGGTTCCATTTTGTTTTGCTGTTGCTGTTTCATTTTTATTATTATTATTTCTAACATATTTTATATTCTTAAATTTAATTTAATTTTTTACTCTTTGTTATTGTTTTACTCTTTTCTGTTTGTTGTTTTTTTGTTTTTTATTTTTGTTTTTGTTTTTGTCACACCATGCAGCTTGCAGGGTCTTGGTTCCCAGGCCGGGGGTCAGGACTGAGCTCCTGTGGTGGGAGCACCAAGTCCAAGCCACTGGATTAACAGAGAACTTCAGCTCCCAGAGAATATTAATTGGTGTGAGGTCCCCCAGAAGTCCTCCTCTTGGCACGAACACCCAGCTCCACCCAACCACCTGCAAACTCCAGTACTGGCTGCCTCAGGCCAAACAACCAGCAAGACAGGAACACAGCCCAACCCATCAAATAAAAAAGAGATAACAAAAAAATAATGTTACAGATGAAGGAACAAGGTAAAAACCTACAAGACCAAATTAATGAAGAGGAAATAGGCGACCTACCTGAAAAAGAATTCAGAGTAATGATAGTAAAGATGATCCAAAATCTTGCAAATAGAATGGAGGCACGGATCAAGAAAATACAAGAAATGTTTAACAAGGGCCTAGAAGAACTAAAGAACAAACAAACAGTGATGAACATCAAAATAACTGAAATGAAAAATACACTAGAAGGAATCAATAACAGAATAACTAAGACAGAAGAATCAATGAGTAAGCTGGAAGACAGAATGGTGGAAATAACTGCCAAGGAGCAGAAAAAAGAAAAAAGGATGAAATGAAATGAGGACAGTCTCAGAGACTTCTGGGACAACATTAAATGCACCAACATTCAAATTATAGGGGTTCCAGAAGAAGAAGAGAAAGAGAAAGGGTCTGAGAAAATATTTGAAGAGATTATAGTTGAAAACTTCCCTAACATGGGAAAGGAAATAGCCACCCAAGTCCAGGAAACACAAAGAGTCCCATAGAGGGTAAACCCAAGAAGAAACATAATGAGACACATATTAATCAAATTAACAAAAATTAAATTCAAAGAAAAAATATTAAAAGCAGCAAGGAAAAAGCAAAAAATAATATACAAGGAAATTCCCATAAGGTTATCAGCTGATTTTTCAGCAGAAACTCTGCAGGCCAGAAGGGAGTGGCAGGATATATTTAAAGTAATAAAAGGGAAAAACCTACAACTAAGATTACTCTACCCAGAAAGGATCTCATTCACCTTCAACGGAGAAATCAAAAGCTTTACAGACAAGCAAAAGCTAAGAGAATTCAGCACCACCAAACCAGCTTTACAACAAATGCTAAAGGAACTTCTCTAGGCAGGAGACACAGGAGAAGAAGAAAAAAAAGACCTACAAAAACAAACCCAAAACAATAAAGAAAATGGTAATAGGGACAAACATATCAATAATTACCTTAAATGTAAATGGATTAAATGCTCCAGCCAAAAGACACAGACTAGCTGAATGGATACAAAAACAAGACCTGTATATATGCTGTCTACAAGAGACCCACTTCAAATCCAGAGACACATACAGACTGAAAGGGAGGGGATGGAGAAAGGTATTCCATGCAAAGGGCTAGCATAGCAATACTCATATCAGATAAATTAGACTTTAAAATAAAGACTGTTACAAGAAACAAGGAAGGATACTACATAATGATTAAGGGATCGATCCAAGAAGAAGACATAACAATTATAAATATTTATGCACCTGACACAGGAGCACCTCAATACATAGGCAAATGCTAACAGCCATAAAAGGGAGGGAAAATTGACAGTAACACAGTAATAGTGGGGGACGTTAACACCCCACTTACACCAATGGACAGATCATGAAGAGAGAAAATAAATAAGGAAACACAAGCTATAAATGATACATTAGACCAGATAGACTTAATTGATATTTATAAGACATTCCATCTGAAAGCAACAGAATATACTTTCTTCTCAAGCGCACATGGAACATTCTCCAGGATAGATCACATCTTGGGTCACAAATCAAGCCTCGGTAAATTTAAGAAAATTGGAATCATATCAAGCATCTTTTCTGACCACAATGCTATGAGATTAGAAATCAATTACAGGAAAAAAGTAAAAAACACAAACACGTGGAGGCTAAACAATATGCTACTAAATAACCAAGAGATCACTGAAGAAATCAAAGAGGAAGTCAAAAAATACATAGAAACAAATGACAACAAAAACACAATCCAAAACCTATGGGATGCAGCAAAAGCAATCCTAAGAGGGAAATTTATAGCAATGCAATCCTACCTCAAGAAACAAGAAGAATCTCAAACAACCTAACCTTACACCTAAAGCAACTAGAGAATGAAGAACAAAACCCAAGTAAGTAGAAGAAAAAAAACTATAAAAATCATAGCAGAAGTAAGTGAAATAGAAATGAAGAAAACAATAGGAAAAATCAATGAAACTAAAAGCTGGTTCTTTGCAAAGATAAACAAAATTGACAAAACTTTAGCCAGACTCATCAAGAAAAAAAGGGAGAGGACTCAAATCAATAAAATTAGAAAAGAAAAAGAAGACATTACAACTGACACTGCAGAAATACAAAGGATCATAAGAGACTAATACAAGCAAATATACACCAATAAAATGGACAACCTGGAAGAAATGGACAAATTCTTAGAAAGGTTCAACCTTCAAGAATGAACCACGAAAGAAACTGTATAGAAAAAAAAAAAAGAATGAACCACGAAGAATTAGAAAATATAAATAGACCAATCACAAGTAATGAAATTGAAAGGGTAATTAAAAATCTTCCAACAAAGAAAAGTCCAGGACCAGATGGCTTCACAGGTGAATTCTATCAAACATTTAGAAAAGAGCTAATACCCATCCTTCTCAAACTCTTCCAAAAAACTGCAGAGGAAGGAATACTCCCAAGCTCATTCTACAAGGCCAACATCACCCTGATACCAAAACAGACAATGATATCACACAAAAAAGAAAATAACAGACCAATATCTCTGATGAACATAAACACAAAAATGCTCAACAAAATACTAGCAAAAGAATCCAAAAACACATTAAAAGGATCATACACCATGATCAAGTGGGATTTATCCCTGGGATGCAAGGATTCTTCAATATATGCAAATCAATCAATGTGATACACCTTATTAACAAATTAAAGAATAAAAACCATGTGATCATCTCAATAGATGCAGAAAAAGCTTTTGACAAAGTTCAACACCAGTGTATGATAAAAACTCTTCAAAAAGTGGGCATAGAGGGAACCTACCTCAACATTATAAAGGCCATATATGACACATCCACAGCAAACGTCATTCTCAATGGTGACAAACTGAAAGCATTTCCTCTAAGATCAGGAACAAGACAAGGATGTCCACTCTCACCACCATTATTCAACATAGTTTTGGAAGTCCTAACCATGGCAATCAGAGAAGAAAAAGAAATATAAGGAAGCCAAATTTGAATAGAAGAAGCAAAACTTTCACCGCTTTCAGATAATAAGATACTGTACATAGAAAATCCTAAAGATGTCATCATAAAACTACTAGAGCTCATCAATGAATCTGGTAAAGTTGCAGGATACAAAATTAATGCACAGAAGTCTCTTGCATTGCTATACACCAACAACAAAAAATCAGAAAGAGAAATTGAGGAGACAATCCCATTCACCATTGCAACAAAGAGAATAAAATACCTAGGAATAAACCTACCTAATGAGGTAAAAGACCTGTACCCAGAAAACTATAA
Organism: Balaenoptera ricei; assembly: GCF_028023285.1. NCBI lineage: Eukaryota > Metazoa > Chordata > Mammalia > Artiodactyla > Balaenopteridae > Balaenoptera > Balaenoptera ricei. The sequence goes on from NC_082639.1 coordinate 135,300,768, forward strand.
GATACTGATGAAAGAAATCAAAGATGACACAAACAGATGGAGAGATATACCATGTTCTTGGATTGGAAGAACCAATATTGTGAAAATGACTATACTGCCCAAAGCAATCTACAAATTCAATGCAATCCCTATCAAAGTACCAATGGTATTTTTCACAGAACTAGAACAAACATCTAAAAATTTGTCTGAAGACACAAAAGACCCTGAATAGCCAAAGCAATCTCGCAAAAAAAAAAAAACAGAGCTGGAGAAATCAGACTTCCTGACTTCAGACTACTACAAAGCAACGGTAACCAAGACAGTATGGTACTGGCACAAAAACAGAAATATAGATTGATGGAACAGGATAGAAAGCCCAGAAATAAACCCACACACCTATGGTCACCTAATCTATGACAAAGGAGGTAAGGGTATACAATGGAGAAAAGACAGTCTTTTCAATAAGTGGCGCTAGGAAGAGTGGACAACTACATATAAAAGAATGAAATTAGAACACTCCCTAACACTATACACAAAAATAAACTCAAGGGGCTTCCCTGGTGGTGCAGTGGTTGAGAATCTGCCTGCCAATGCAGGAGACACGGGTTCGAGCCCTGGTCTGGGAAGATCCCACATGCCACGGAGCAACTAGGCCCGTGAGCCACAATTGCTGAGCCTGCGCGTCTGGAGCCTGTGCTCCACAACAAGAGAGGCTGCAATAGTGAGAGACCCACGCACTGCGAAGAAGAGTGGCCCCCACTTGCCACAACTAGAGAAAGCCCTCGCACAGAAACGAAGACCCAACACAGCCATAAATAAATAATTAATTCATTAATTAATTTTAAAAAAAAACCACAATGAGATACCATTTAAAAAAATAAATAAATAAAATAAAATAAACTCAAAATAGATTAAAGATCTGAATGTAAGACCGGACACTATAAAACTCTTAGAGGAAAACATAGGAAGAACACACATTGACATAAATTGCAGCAAGATCTTTTTTGACCCACCTCCTAGAGTAATGGAATTAAAATAAAAATTAAAAAATGGGACCTAATAAAACTTAAAAGCTTTTGCACAGCAAAGGAAACCATAAACAAGACAAAAAGACAACCCTCAGAACGGGAGAAAATATTTGCAAACGAATAAATGGACAAAGGATTAATCTCCAAGATATACAAACAGCTCATGCAGCTCAATACCAAAAAAACCAAAATGGGTGGAATCAAAAATGGGCAGAAGACCTAAATAGACATTTCTTCAAAGAAGACATACAGGTGGCCATAAGGCACATGAAAAGATGCTCAACATCACTAATTATTAGAGAAATGCAAATCAAAACTACAATGAGGTATCACTCACACCAGTCAGAATGGCCATCATCAAAAAATCTACACACAATAAATGCTGGAGAAGGTGTGGAAAAAAGGGAACCCTCCTTCACTGTTGGGGGGAATGTAAATTGATACAGCCACTATGGAGAACAGTATGGACGTTCCCTAAAAAAGTAAAAATAGAACTACCATATGACCCAGCAATCCAATTGCTGGGCATATACCCTGAGAAAACCATAATTCAAAAAGAGACCTGCACCCAAATATTCATTGCAGCACTATTTACAATAGCTAGGGCATGGAAGCAACCTAAAGCCCATCAACAGATGAATAGATAAAGAACATGTGGTACATATATACAATGGAATATTACTCAGCCATAAAAAAAGAAAGAAATTGGGTCATTTGTAGAGATATGGATGGACCTAGAGTCTGTCATACAGAGGGAAGTAAGTCAGAAAGAGAAAAACAAGTATCATATATTAACACATATATGTGGAATCTAGAAAGATGGTACAGATGAACCTATTTTCAGGGCAGGAATAGAGACACAGACATAGAGAACGGATGTGTGGACATGGGTGGGGTGGGATGAATTGGGAGATTGGAATTGACGTATGTGCACTGCCATGTGTAAAATAGATAGCTAGTGGGCACCTGCCACATAACACAGGGAGCTCAGCTCAGTGTTCCGTGGTGACCTAGATGGGTGGGACGGGGTGTGGGGATGGGAGGGAGGCCCAAGAGGGAAGGGATATATGTATACATATAGCTGATTCACTTAATTGTACAGCAGAAACTAACACAACATTGTAAAGCAAATATACCCCAATAAAAAAATAAAATACATGTACAATGGCAAAAAAAAAAAGAACGTGTCAGAGCTGAAGAATACAATAACTGAAATGAAAAACATACTAGAGGAAATGAACAGCATACTAGCTTATACAGAAGAAGGCATAAGTAATCTGGAAGATAGAAAAATGGAAAACACCCAATCAGAACAGCAAAAATAAAAACAAATTTAAGGGAATTCCCTGGCCGTCCAGTGGTTAGGACTCCATGATTTCACTGCCAAGGATGCGGGTTCAATCCCTGGTCAGGGAACTAAGATCCCACAAGGCGTGCTGGATGGCCAAATTTTTTTTAATTAAAAAATTAAAACAGGGCTTCCCTGGAGGTGCAGTGGTTAAGAATCTGCCTGCCAATGCAGGGGACACGGGTTCGAGCCCTGGTCTGGGAAGATCCCACGTGCTGCGGAGCAATTAGGCCCGTGAGCCACAACTACTGAGCCTGCGTGTCTGGAGCCTGTGCTCCACAACAAGAGAGGCCGCAATAGTGAGAGGCCCACGCACTGCGAGGAAGAGTGGCCCCCACTTGCCGCAACTAGAGAAAGCCCTCGCACAGAAATGAAGACCCAACACAGCCAAAAATAAATAAATAAATTAATTAATTTTTTTTTAAAACTAAAAAAAAAAAAATTAAAACAATTTAAGGGTTCTTTGGGATAACATCAAGCATACCAACACTTGCATTATAGGTGTCCCAAAAACAGAAGAGAGAGAGAAGGGGATTGAAAATATATGTGATGAAATTATGGCTGAAAACTTCCCAAACCTGAAGATGGAAACATATCTAGGTACAGAAAGCACAGAGGGTCCCAAACAAGTTGAACACAAACAGACTCACACCAAGACATATCATAATTAAAATGTTGAAATTTAAGTATAAAAAGATAATTCTAAAGGCAGCAAGAGAAAAACAAAGGGTCATATACAATGTAAGCCCCATGAGGCTATCAGCTGATTTCTCTGCAGAAATTTTGCAGGTAGGAAGGGAGTGGCATTATATATTTAAAGTGCTGAAAGGGAAAAACCTATAATTTAGGATACTCTAACCAACAAGATTATCATTCAGAATTGAAGGAAAGATAAAGAACTTCTCAGACAAGCAAAAACTGAAGAGTTCATCAATACTAAACTGACCATACAAGCAGTGTTAAAGGATCTTCTCTAAGTGGAAAAGAAAAAGCTATAACAAGAGTAAGAATTTATAGGAAAGGAAAAATCCCACTAATAAAGGCAAATATATAGTAAAGGCTGTGGATTAACAACTTAAATAAACCCGTGTGAAGATTAAAAGACAAAAACTGCAAAATCAACTACAACTACAATAAACAGTTAAGGGATAGAGATGAAGATGTAAAATATGACATCAAAACCACAAAACATGGGAAAGAGAAGTAAAAAAAAAAAAGTTGATCTTTTAGAATGATTTTGAACTTAAATGACCCTTAGTTTAAAACAAGTAGATACAGCTATAGGTCCGTATACATAAACCCCATGATACCCACAAAACAAAAATCTACAGTAGATATACAAAACTAGAGAGAAAGGAAAACAAGTATACCACTAAAGAAAATCATTAAACCACAAGGGAAGAAACTAAAAGAAGAGAGAACTACAAACACAACCAGAAAACAAGTAACAAAATGACAATAAGTACATGCCTATCAATAATAACTTTAAATGTCAATGAACTAAATGCTTCAATCAAAAAACATAAGGCGGCTGATTAGATTTTTTAAAATGACCCATCTATATGCTGCCTACAAGAGACCCACTTCAGAGCTAAAGACACACAGAGACGGAAAGTGAGAGGATGGAAAAAGACGTTTCATGAAAATGGAAATGGAAAGAAAACTGTGGTAGCAATACTCTTGTCAAAGAAAGTAGACTTTAAACAGGGTCTATAACAAAAGACAAAATGGGGCATTATATAATGATAAGGGGATCAATACAAAAAGAGGAATAACATTCATTAACATATATGCACCTAACAATCAGGGAAATATTAACAGACATAAAGGAAGAAATTGACAATAATACTATAATATTAGGGCACTTTAACAGCCAACTTACATCAATGGACAGATCATCCAGACAGAAGGTCAATAAGGAAACAGTGACACATTAGACCAGTTGAAATGAATGTCTACAGGACATTCCAACCAAAAACCAGAAAACACACATTCTTTTCAAGTGCACATAGAATATTTTCTAGGATAGATCACATGCTAGGGAAAAAAAACAAGTCTCAACAAACTTAAGAGGATAGAAATTACATCAAGTATTTTTCTGACCACAACAGTATGAAACTGGAAATCAAATACAGGAAGAAAATGTGGAAAGCACAAACATGGGGAGACTAAACCATATGCTACTAAAAAACGTGATCTTAGAGAAATGCTTTCTACTTTTCACTGTGGAGTATGATGTTAGCTGTGGGTCTGCCATAAATGGGCTTTATTATGTTAAGGTATGTTCCCTCTATATCCACTTCATTGAGAGGTTTTATCATGAATGAATGTTGAATTTTGTCAAATGCTTTTTCTATATCTATTGAGATGTTCATGTGGTTTTTATTAATGTTATATGGTGTGTCACACTGATTGATTTGCAAATATTGAACCATCCTCGTATCATTGGAATAAATCCCACTGGATCCTAATATATGATTCTTTTAGTGTATTGTTGAATTCGATTTGCTAATATTTTGTTGAGGAGTGTTGCATCTATGTTCAGCAGGGATATTGGCCTATAATTTTTTGTGTGTGTCTTTGTCTGATTTTGGTATCGGGTAATATTGGCCTCATAGAATGAGTTTGGAAGCATTCCCTTGATGATAACTCTTCTCTAAATATTGGTAGAGTTCGCTTATGAAGCTGCATGGTCCTGGACTTTTGTTTATTGGTAGTTTTTAAATTACTCATTCAATTTCATTACTATTACCTGGTCTGTTCAGATTTTCTATTTTTCCTGATTCAGTCTTGGACAATGGTATGTTTCACCTCGGTGGTCCATTTGTTGTTGTATAACTGTTCTTAGTATTCTCTTATGATTGTTTGTATTTCTGTGATATTGGTTGTAACTTCTCCTCTCTTATTTCTAATTTTATCCATTTGGCCCCTCTCTCTTTTTTCTGGTGCATCACCATTTCTTTTCCCTTGTTTCTATTTTTCTCCATAGCAGTTCTCAACATCTGGCATACTGCATATTTCTACATATTCACCTGCCATGTCTCATATCAGAATTATCCAATGACTTCCCTCCTCACCCCTAATAAAAGCCAAACTATTCACAGTGGCTGAAAAAACTACCATGAGTGGCTTCTGTCAGCCCTCCGACCTCTTTTTTTCCTATTTATCTCCTCAGTCACTCTGCTTCAGCCTCACTGGGCTCCTTGTTGTTCCTTGAAGGCACCAGGCTGCTTCCTGCCTTAGGGCCTTTGCATTTGCTTTTTCCTCTGTTCATAATGTTCTTATCACAGATATCTGCATGGCTTACACCCTCATTTCTTTCAGGATTTATTCTTATGATCAGACAGGTCTTCCATGACTATCCTATTTGTAATTACATCAACCCCCCTTCCCCACCAGATCTCCTCATTCCCCTTTTACTGCCTAGCAAATATCACCTTTTACCATACCATGCATTTATTTATTTATTTCATTTACTCCATGAAGACTTTAATTTTCATGAAAACAGGGATTTTTGACTCTCGTAAAATCATGCAGGAAGTCTCAGTCAATAGTGGTCAAATGAGTGAATGAAAGGCTGGAAAACAGGAAATGCAAAGGCAAAGACGTAAGGAATTTTAAGCAAATGCTAAAACTCTAATTTGACCTGATTCCTCTGAGATCCCAGATTGCATATAATACAGCAGTGTGGCACCTCCTTCCTTAGACGCTTGCTGAGTACTGACTTTGCTAAAGGGAAGGAAACATTTCATTTTGCTTGGTGGTAATGATTAACTTTCCCTCTCTCCCCCAGATAATGTTGTTTTGAGCTTTCACCACCACCAAAGGATCCAGATTTCTCTTTCTTCCAGATTTCTCTCTAGGGCTTTTCCCTTTGACCAACACATGGGATTCTACTCCTACAGAGCTATGAATTTGCTGGTTACTGTTCATCGTCACATAACAGACATTTGGAGGTGGAGGAAAGGGAAGTTGAAGTTTCGGTTAATGGCCTCTGTTGCCTTGGTGTGTAGGAGGTCAGATCATCTGTTGAGAGAGGGTTGAGCTAGGGTAGAGATGATGAAATATGAACCGTCACTGATGAGACTGAAAAGGTGGCTGATGAGAGAAGACTGAGTGGTCGAACAGAACGAAGTGTTTGGGAAATGTGTAGTATGTAAGATGTTTGAGTAAGTTTTTGCATAATGCATCATTTGTGATTTAAATTTAAATGATTAACAAAATATATTTTGAAATTTCAGCCTCATCAAAATCCTTAAAAATATATATTAAATATTGATATATATTTTTACATTTCAAAAAACTTTAATGGGAATACTCAATCCTGGCAAAGGTAAGGAAGCAAGAATTTGTACATATAGCTGTTAAAACCTTTCAGAAAGCAATATGACTATATGTATCACAAGACTTAAAAATGTTTTATACCTTAAATATTAATATTAATTAAATATGCTTCATGCCCTTTGGCCCAGTAATTACACATATTAAAAACTATATTAAGGAAATATTGCAAAATACCAAAGAAAATTGCCTTATATATCAAGATGATCACTGTAGCATTTTTTACAGCTTAAAAATATTGGAAAATAACATAAGTATCCAGTGACAGGTAAACAATTATAAAGTATAGGAACTATTGTGCATCCTTTTAAAATTATACCTGAAAGAACTACAGAAATGCTTATGCTGTAATATGAAAGAATAAAAGCAGAGTGAAAATACACTATTCTAAAATACAATCATAGCAATGTATAATAAGCCAAAAAAAGAGAAAACAACACAAGATTAGATATAGTTATGTATTAGAGCAGAGCTTTGGGTGGATTTTTTCCTCTTCATATGACAAATGGAAAACAAACTTCACAGCTGTAACAAATTTAATGTAATTTGGGCAATTTGTTCAGTTCAATAAGCAAGTATTGAGACCTAATAAATGCCAGGCAGTACCCTAGGTTCTATTATCTATAAATGGCATTCTGTGCTACTACTAAAAAATTTCAAAAGGAAAACATGTGTTTCAACCATGAAACATTTGAGTCTTGACAAGGAAGGAAGAAAGGAAGGAAGGAGGGTGGGGGGAGGGAGGGAGGGAAGGAAAAAGGAAAGGTGGAAAGTAGAAATATTTTACTGAGCTATCCCAGAGTTACAATATAGTCCTGCACTTCCTCAAAAATGCCACCATCCAAAGGAGCAAAGAACATACAGTGGAGATAGGATAGCCTCTTCAAATAAATGGTTTTGAGAAACTAAACAGCCACATGCAAAAAACAAAAGAAACTAGATCACTATCTCACACCATACACAGAAATCAACTCAAAATGGATTAAAGACTTGAATGTGAGACTTGAAACTATAAAACTCCTAGAAGAACACATAGGCTGCATGCTCTTTGATGTAGGTCTTAGCAATACCTTTCTAAATATGTCTCCTCAAGCAAGGGAAACAAAAGCAAAATTAAATAAATGGGGCTGCACCAAACTAAAAAGCTTCTGCACAATGAAACGAAAAGATAACTTACCAAATGGAAGAAGATATTCACAAATTATATACCTAATAAGGGATTAATAACCAAAATACATAAAGAACTCATACAACTCAAAAACAAAAGAGCAAACAATCCAATTAAAAGATGGGTGAGGACCTGAATAGGCATTTTTCCAAAGAAGACATACAGATGGCCAACAAGCACAAGAAAAGATACTCAACACCACTAATTATCAGGGAAATGCAAATCAAAACCACAATGAGATACCACCTCACACCTGTTAGAATGGCTATTATCAAAAAGACAAGAAATAACAAGTGTTGGTGATGATGTGTAGATAGGGAACCCTTGTACACTGTTGGTGGGAATTTAAATTGATACAGCCACTATGGGAAACGGTATGGAGGTTCCTCAAAAAATTAAGACTAGAACTACCATATGATCCAGCTATCCCAAAACGGGGTATTTATCCAAGAATATGAAAACACCAATTTGAAAAGATATATGCACCCCTATGTTTATCACAGCATTATTTATGATAGCCAATATATGAAAATAACCTAAGTTCCCATCAGTGAATGACCAGAAAAAGAAGAAGTGGTATACATATATATATATATATATATATATATATATATATATATATATATATATGTGTGTGTGTGTGTGTGTGTGTGTGTGTGTGTGTGTACACACACACACACACACACACATACACTCAATGGAATACTACCCAGCCATAAAAACAATGAAATCTTGCCATTTGCAAAACACGGATGGACCTTGAGAGCATTATGCTAAGTGAAATAAATCAGACTGACAAAGACATATAATGTCACTCATATGTGTAATATAAAAAACAAACAAAAATAATAAAAATAAATGGACAAACCAAACCAAACAAAAAGAAACACATACATACAGAGAAAAGAGTAGTGGTTACCAGAGGGAAAGGGAGGATGGGGAGGGCGAAATGGGTAAAGAGGTCAACTGTGTGGTGATAGATGGAGACTAAGTTTTGGGTGGTGAGCATGCTATACTGTATACAGAAGTAGAAATATACTGTTGAACACATGAAACTTATATAATGTTATATAAACCAATGTTACCTCAATAAAAAATAAATCTAATTTTTTTTTAAATTTTAATTAATTTTTAAAATGCCATCTTTACCTGCAGTCCTGACATCTTTCCCCAAATAAATGTAATCAGTGATACACAAGTTCTAGTCACCATTTCTCCAATGATACTTGTTTCATATCTACAGATAGGTTTCCATCCACATGATTGTTTAAGCTATAGGAAAGTAACACCAGCACGTTCAAAAATAAAACCAGAAAAATAAAAATATAAAAAATAAAAACACCCAGTTTGGAGAAAAATATGGAAAACCTCAAATACCAACCCACATTGTTGATCAGAAATGTTCATAATTATTCAAAACCAATTCAACATACCCAAAAATAATGATTAATATTAATGTTAATTAATTTATACTGATATTTATTGTTCACCTAATTTTCATTTTATATCACTTACTATTAATACTTACTATTAATTAATCATTAATAATATATTATTAATACATAATTGTATGTGATGTTATCAATGAATTATTGGTATTAGATACTAATTTAATCTTAATTCAGCTTTCACATGATTTTTTTATTTAGTCTTCACAACATAGGTTGATATTATTACTGCATTTTAGAAATGAGGAAGCTGAGGTTCAAAGAGGCTACATAATTTAAATAAGGCCAAACGTCTAGAAAAGGCTAAAGCATTTTTAAACATGTAGAAAAGGCAGATCTTGACAACTCTCTAGTCATGCCCTGTGCTTCAGCATGCTGCCTCCCCAGACCGAAGCTCCTGGAACAGCAGTGGCACAAAGTAGACCCTCATTTAAGATTACTAATTATCATTAATTACCATGTACTTCGAAAATGATGAATTTAAAGTCTGATACCTAAGCATAGTTGAATTGTATTTCAAAGGTGAAGAAATATGTCCTGACAAAAATAAATGTGTTTTAATTAAATCTCAAGTTTAACTATATTTTAACCCTACTTAGCCAACTTTAATTCTTTACCTTTAGACACCAATTTAAAAAAACACACTACCTTTTCTCTTTGCAAAACACAGAAAATAAAATGATTATTTATAGTCTCAGAAATTTTGTGTCTTTCAGACACATTTCAGTACTTCCAGTTTTCTGATCTAGTCTTAATAATAGTTACTGCAAACTTCTGTTTTTGAGTGCAGTATTGTATTTTGGTTTTCTTGGAAAACACCACTGGATACACTGTTATCACACTGACGCATCCCCAAGAGGAAGTGAACAAGTTTTATTAGGACCTTCCTCCTCCTCTTAAAAGGTTTGGAAACCCTAGAGGTCAAAAATAAAACTAGCCACTTAAGAAAGGAAATCTAAACTCCTTCCCTTTCAAAGCAGTGAAATGAAAGGTCATCAAAATAAAATTAAGAAGAAAAGTCTGAAAAAAGTGAAGTGTTTAAGTAGCATTCCTTTGTTAAAACTTGTAATTTAATAAAGATTTTATTCTTCAACTCAAAACTGACATCTCCACCAGGGTGAGGTCAAGTTATTATCCTTCTAATCAGTCATCCTGAGGGAGCTTTCTTACCCTGACCTCAGAGATTTATAGAAGAAAGAGCTCTAAGTTTAAAGTCAGCTGTGAGTTCTATTTCTTTTCCTGCCACTTGACCAGCTGTGTAAAATAGAGAAAAGAACACGTTCCTTTCTGATTCTCAGAGCTATAGTTACTCTCAGATGCAGTAACATAGGTGGAACTCCTTTTGGTAAAGAACAAAACCCAAGATAAGTGGTTCTTAAATGCTTTTCTCCCCAGGGTACATTTGCCAATACCTGGAGACATTTTTGATTGTCACAACTGGGGTGCAGGTGCTACATGGCATCTAGCAGGTCAAGACCAAGTATATTGCTAAACGTCTGACAATGTACAGGACAACCCCTCACATCAAAGAATTATTCAGCCCAAATGTCGGTAATGACAAGGTTGCAAATCCCTGCTCTTGACAAATGTCAACTACCCAGAGCTTCCCCAACCAATGCCTGGGACCCAGGAAATCTTCTAGGTGTGCCAGAATGACTGTGACCCTGAAACGGAGCTTCTCAGATCCAGCTCTTCTCACCCAGCAAGAGTAAAGAAGCAAAGCAGTCCTTCCCTTTCTGCCCTAGGGCAGAGCCCCAGGGTGAGGACCTGCACAGGGCTGAGGGAATGGCTGAGAAATCCTTGTCAGTCTCAAGCTTCCTAACACTCACCTTCCCTAGCTGCTTTCCTGGGAAGCTAAGTGGTCAGAAAACATGCTCTCCAATTAGATGGAATGTAGAGCTCTAAATAGTAAGCAGCCACCTGCTTGCCATTAAGAAGAATACAGATAATATAATAGATTCATACATCTTTTGCTTAACAAATAAAATCCTTGCTGTCACCACCTAGAAGTATAGAATCTAGTAGATGAGATGACACAAATATCCAGTGAAGAATCACAGACAACGTTGTCCTTTCAAACCTACATGTGATATCATGGAGTACATAGGATACGGATCAGAAGGAATAGAAAGGTCTTCAGGACACAAAGGGTAACAAAGTAGGATGGCAAGAGTAGGTGTGATGGATAATTTTGTATGTCAACTTGACTGGGCCACAGGGTGCCCAAACAGTTGATCAAACATTACTTGGGGTGTTTCCATGACGGTGTGTTTTGGGTGAGATTAACATTTGAATTGGTAGACTGAGTAAAGCAGATTGCCCTCCACAATCTGCATGGGCCCCATTCAATCAGTTGAAGACCTGAATACAACAAAAAGGCTAACCCTCCCATGAATAAGAGGTATTCCCTCTGCCTGACCACCTTTGAGTTGGGACATAGGTTTTCTTCCCTTCAGGTTCAAACGGAAACATCTGCTCTTCCTGGGTCCCGAGCCTGTCGGCTTTTGGACTGAAACTACCCCATGGGTTCTTCTCACTCTCTAGCTTGCCAACTGCGGATCTTGGGACTTCTCAGTCTCCAAAATCATGTGAGCCAATCCTTACTAAAATATATTTATTTATTTATATAAACCAACATGACATATATATATCATGTTGGTTCTCTTTCTCCGGAGTACCCTGCTTAATACAGTAAGGAAGGAGAAGAGCAGAGCAGAAACAAAATGTAGCACTAAGCTACACTAAGGGTGTAGCCCATTTGAAATGGTGAGATTGACCCTTCAAAAACAGGTTAGACAATTTAATGAGGGAGGAAGTTTGTTTTCAGAGGCCTGTAGCCTTCAGCAGATCTCCGGAGCAAGGGGAAAATGGGGTGAGATATGGGGCAGAGTTCAAGAAATCTACATTCTTCAGATAACAAATGAGGAAGCAGACACAGGAGAAAGCTTTCATTTCAGCCTGGCCTGAGAGTGGCAAAGACAGCTATTGAGTGTGGAGTGGGGAAAGAGATGAAATAGATAGATAGACATTCTTTCTCTTCCCTCTTCATCTTCCCTCTTCCTTCATTTTCCCTCTTCCTTCTCCATCCCCCCAGCTTTGCTAGCAGAGAGATATTATGTCTGTTAGTGCTGAACGACCTGAAAAACAGGAGAAAGACCCTTCCTTCTTAGCCATATGCGGAAAATAGGGCCCACAGCACTGGGGAAGATCAACCATGGGCCAATGTGCTATGAAAGAAGACACAAGGAGACTCCAAGCAATGAGTAGAATCCAGAAACTGAAAAACAAGCAGTAAGCTTTGTATCTATTCATCAGTAGACATTTAACAAGTGTGTATAGCACAGGCCCCTTGCCAGAATATGACTAAAATCTTGTCACCCAGTGGCCAGCTGCTACAATCTCCTGCCCAAGTGGGATGAACTAATGAGAGCTCTGAATGTGGAGTCAGGAGACAGACGATTAATCTCAACTTGGCTGCTTGTTAGCACATACCCCTGAACAACTTACGTTGCTTTTCTAGGTCTCAGTTTTGTCATTTGCAGAATCAAGGCATTACAGTAATTTTACAGAACTGTTATGAGATATAAATAGTTAGTGTTATGTGACAAGTACCGGACAAATTCCAGGTGTATAATAAGTACCCTATAAATGTTATTTTCCTTCCTTCTCTTTTGGTATGGGCTCCAATTTGTCCCCTGTGGCATACATTTTTTTCATATTCCATTGTAGATGTGCCATAACCATTCCCTGCCCCCAAGTTCCTGTCCTGGACCCCAGGTCGTAGATCTTGTAGATGTCTCCTCACCCCTTCTGGAAGTCTTGATGGCTCTAGGCTTACCCCTAAAACTCCTGCTCCTCCCCTGCCCTGATTACTTCTATCCCTATTCTGCTTATCTAGAGTATGCTCACAGCACACCCGTGGACATTCTGCTAATCCACATTTCTGTTCTGAAAAATAGCTCTCACTGTTGACATTTACGGGAGTCTGATGAAGGTAGGAACCAGGACATTTGATCTCCAACAGTCTATCCTACCTCCAGAGGGAAGGGACCTGTGTGATGCTGTGAATGTGGATGTTCCTCCCAGAGGCTTTGCCTGGTAATAGGCACAGCTCCTACAAGGAACCCTTGGTAAATCACAGTCTCAGTGTTACTTTCTCTAGCACTAGGAAATAACCCCAAGGCCTGCCTTCCGGAAGGCCCAGGGTCCCTACGCCCCTTCCTCATATACTTACTGGATGTCTGGTCATTTCATAAGTACTAAAGATTACCTGGTCTTATGAGATTCTCCCACATTTAGCAGCTCCTATAATTTGAGAACAGCAAGGACCCCTACAGGCAAATCACAATACATTGTTACTTCTTGTTTGGCAGTTTCCTAACAGTAGGAATTGGGGTTCAATTCATTCATCTTCCTAACAAAACAACAGCACAAATGATGCATTATACAAAAACCAACATCAAACATCTTACATGCTATGTATTTCCCAAACACTTCGTTCTGCTCAACCGCTCTGTTTTCTCTCATCAACCACCTTTTCCAGTCTCATCAGTGACGGTTCATATTTCGTCATCTCTTCCCCACTTCCACCCTTTCACAGCAGATGATCTGCCTCCTACACACCAAGGCAACAGAGGTCACTAACCAAAAACTCCGACTTCCCTTTCCTCCACCTCCAAATGTCTGTTATGTGACGATGAACAGTAACCAGCAAATTCATAGCTCTGTAGGAGTAGAATCCCATGTGTTGGTCAAAGGGAAAAGCCCTAGAGAGAAATCTGGAAGAAAGAGAAATCTGGGTCCTTTGGTGGTGGTGAAAGCTCAAAACAACATTATCTGGGGAAGAGAGGGAAAGTTAATCACTACCACCAAGCAAAATGAAATGTTTCCTTCCCTTTAGCAAAGTCAGTACTCAGCAAGCGTCTAAGGAAGGAGGTGCCACACTGCTGTATTATATGCAATCTGGGATCTCAGAGGAATCAGGTCAAATTAGAGTTTTAGCATTTGCTTAAAATTCCTTACGTCTTTGCCTTTGCATTTCCTGTTTTCCAGACTTTCATTCACTCATTTGACCACTATTGACTGAGACTTCCTGCATGATTTTACGAGAGTCAAAAATCCCTGTTTTCATGAAAATTAAAGTCTTCATGGAGTAAATGAAATAAATAAATGCATGGTATGATAAAAGGAGATATTTGCTAGGCAGTAAAAGGGGAATGGGGAGATCTGGTGGGGAGGGGGGTTGATGTAATTACAAATAGGATAGTCATGGAAGACCTGTCTGATCATAAGAATAAATCCTGAAAGAAATGAGGGTGTAAGCCATGCAGATATCTGTGAGAAGAACATTATGAACAGAGGGAAAAGCAAGTGCAAAGGCCCTAAGGCAGGAAGCAGCCTGGTGCCTTCAAGGAACAACAAGGAGCCCAGTGAGGCTGAAGCAGAGTGACTGAGGAGATAAATAGGAAAAAAAGAGGTCGGAGGGCTGACAGAAGCCACTCATGGTAGTTTTTTCAGCCACTGTGAATAGTTTGGCTTTTATTAGGGGTGAGGAGGGAAGTCATTGGATAATTCTGATACGAGACATGGCAGGTGAATATGTAGAAATATGCAGTATGCCAGATGTTGAGAACTGCTATGGAGAAAAACAGAAACAAGGGAAAAGAAATGGTGACGCACCAGAAAAAAAGAGAGAGGGGCCAAATGGATAAAATTAGAAATAAGAGAGAAGTTACAACCAATACCACAGAAATACAAACAATCATAAGAGAATACTAAGAACAGTTATACAACAACAAATTGGACCACCTAGAGAAAATGATAAATTCCTAGAAACATACCATTTTCCAAGACTGAATCAGGAAGAAATAGGAAATCTGAACAAGCTGATTACTAGTAATAAAATTGAATCAGTAATTTTTTTAATACTACCAATAAACAAACGTCCAGGACCAGACAGTTTCACAGGGGAATTCTACCAAATATTTAAAGAAGAGTTAATACCTATCCTTCTCAAACAATTCCAAAGTGTTGAAGAGGAGGGAATGCTTACAAACTCATTCTATGAGGCCACCATTACCCTGATACCAAAACCAAAGACACTACACAAAAATTACAGGCCAATATCCCTGATAAACTAGATGCAAAAATCCTCAGCAAAATATTAGCAAACCAAATTCAACAATATATTAAAAGGATCATACATCAGAATTGAGTGTGATTTTATTCCCGGGATCCAAGGATGGTTCCATATTTGTACATAAATCAACATGATACACCACATAACATTAATAAAAATTATGTGATCATCTTAATAGATATAGAAAAGACATTTGACCAAAATTCAACATCCATTCATGATAAAAACTCTCAGCAGAGTGGATATAGAAGGAACATACCTTAACATAATAAAAGCCATTTATGGCAAACCCACAGCTAACATCACAGTCAAGAGTGAAAATCTGAAAGCATTTTCTCTAAGATCAGGAACATGACAAGGATACGCATTCTCACCACTTTTATTCAACATAGTATTGGAAGTCCTAGCCACAGAAATCAGTCAAGAAAAAGAAATAAAAGGCATCCAAATTAGAAGGGAAGAAGTAAAACTGTCACTATTTACAGATGACATGATACTATGGGAAAGGCTAAAGACTTAAAAAAAAATAACTATTAGAACTAATAAATGAATTCAGTAAAGTTGCAGGATACAAAATTAAAATGCAGAAATCTGTTGCATATCTGTACACCAAAAATGAACTACCAGAAGGAGAAAACAATCGCATTAAAAAGAATAAAATACCTAGGAATAAATTTAACCAAGGAGGTGAAAGACCTCTATTCATGAACTATAAGACACTGATGAAAGAAACTGAAGACAACACAAATAAATAGAAAGATATACCATGCTCATGGATTGGAAGAATTAATATTGTTAAAATGTTCATACTACCAAAGCAATCTACAATTCAATGCAATCTCTATCAAAATACCTGTGGCATTTTTCACAAACTAGAACAGATAATCATAAAATGTGTATGAAACCACAAAAGACCCTGAATAACCAAAGCAATCTTGAGAAAGAAGAAGCAGGAGGTATTACCCTCCCTGACTTCAAATTATACTACAAAGCTGTAGTAATCAAAACAGTATAGTACTAGCACAAAAACAAACACATGGATCAATGGAACAGAATAAAGTCCAGAAATAAACCACACACATATGGTCAACTAATCTATGACAAAGGAGGCAATAATATACAATGGGGAAAAGAGTCTCTTCAATAATTGGTGCTAGGAAAACTGGACAGCTATATATAAAAGAATGAAAATAGAATATTTTCTCACACCATATACAAAAATAAACAAAATGGATTAAAGACTTAAATGTAAGACCTGAAACCATAAACTCCTAGAAGAAAACATAGGCAGTACCTTCTTTGACATGGGCCTTAACAATAGATTTTTGGATCGGTCTCCTCAGGCAAGAGAAACAAAAACAAAATTAAACAAATAGGACTACATCAAACTAAAAAGTTTCTGTGCAGTGAAGAGAACCATCAACAAAATAAAAAGGCAACCTACTGAATGGGAGAAGATATATGCAAATGATATATCCAATAAGGGGTTAATATCCAAAATATATAAAGAACTCATACAACTCAATATCAAAACAAAAAAAAAAAACAACCTGAGTTTAAAATGGGCAGAGTACCTGAATAGGCATTTTTCCAAAGAAGACATACAGATGGCCAACAAGCATATGAAAAGATTTTCAACATCACTAACCATTAGAAAATGCAAAGGAAACCCACAATAATATCACCTCATATCTGTCAGAATGGCTATCATAAAAAAGACAAGAAATAACAAGCGTTGAAAATGATGTGGAGAAAAGGGAATCCTTGTGCACTGTTGGTGGGAATATAAATTGTTGCAGTTACTGTGGAAAACAATATGGAGATTCCTCAAAAAATTAACAATAGAACTACCATACAATCCAGCAATTCCACTCCTGGGTATTCACCCAAAGAAAATGAAAACACTAATTTGTATGCACCCCAATGTTCATTGTAGCATTATTTACAATAGTCAAGATATGGAAGCAATATAAGTGTCCATCAACAGATGAGTGGATAAATAAGATGTGGTGTATATATACAATGGAATATTACTCAGCCATAAAAAAAGAATGAAATCTTGCCATTTGCAACAACGTGGATGGACCTAGAGGGTGTTATGTTAAGTGAAATAAGTCAGAGAAAGACAAATACTGTATTTTTCATTCATATGTGGAATCTAAAAAACAAAACAAATGAACAAATATAACAAAATAGAATCAGACTCACAGATACAGAGAACAAATTACTGGTTGCCAAAGGGGAGGCCGGTGGGGGATGAACAAAATAGATGAAGGGGTTAAGAGGTACAAACTACCAGTTAAAAAATAAATAAGTCACAGGGATGTAATGTACAGCACAGGGACTATAGTCAATAATATTATAACTTTGTATTGTTCATAACCTACAAACATACTGAATTACTATGTTGTACACCTGAAACTAATATGATATTGTAGGTAAACTATACATCAATTTTTAAAATTTTAATAAAAAATAATAATAAACGGTGATGCAACAGAGGAGGAACACTGTTGTTCTTTTGCCTTTTTCCATCTTTTTGCCTTTCTAACTCAACTGATTCTTTGAAGCTCAGCTCAGATAACAGCTCCTCCAAGAAGTTGTCACTGAATCTCCCTCCCCAAATTGGGTAAGAGTTATCCTTTTCTGTGATCTCACAGCACTGTAAACAATCTTTTCTTACAGCACTTATCACACTGTATTGTGTTTTTAATAAATGCTACCAAAATGTTTGTTGAAGAAATGAAAGAATGGATGGATGGATGGATGGATGAATAGAATAAAAGAGAGAGTGAATTGGAGTAGAGAAAACAGTCCCTGAGGATAGATGGAATAGAAGTAGTGACAATGGAAATAAAAAGGAAGAGCCAGGTGTTAGAGAAATTATAAAAGTAAAATGACATATCTGATAATTTTATGAATGTTAAAGTAGTCAAGGAGAAAAAGTCTCTTGAATGATCTCATGGGTTCTAGTAAATGGAAAGCTTAAGAGAAAGAGAAATTCTTAAAGGAGGAGCTTCTTTGGAAAAGTTTTTTATGATGACCAAGTCTAATTCATTCATCGATTTTAACAGCCTTTTACTGAGCTTCTTCTAAATTTCACTTCCTGTGCTAAGTGCTGGTAAGAAAAAACTAGATAAATCATGATCTCTGCATTTTAAGGCATAGAGGCATAAGACTATACAAAGCAAGGTTATACTTGTACTGAAGTAACATTTGAGGGTACTATTGTATAGCTGAATATGAAGGACTTTCAACTCTTAAGTTGGCACAATGGCATGGGGAAAAGTGCAAGGGCTTCTAAGTCAAAGGGTCCTGAATTCCAGCTTTGCACCTAAATATCTGGGACCCTGAGAAAACTATCTCAAGTCTCCAAACTTGACTTTCTCTCTTCCTCTGCAAATCAAGAGAGAATAAAACCTACTTTGTAATGTTGTTTAAAAAAATGTAATGTGATAATGTATGGGAAAACATCTGCAATGATACCATGGAATACTAGGAGATTTAACAATATCATTTGGCTTCCTTCTCTTTTAGCCCAAAGTTCAGCATATGGCAGGGATTTAAAATTTGTATCAGCCTCATTTTTAGACATGCATCAGTATTGTCCATGTTATAATGCACACTGATAGCTTTATTTTCCAGAGAAAATATTTCTTACTTCAACATCTGGAGACCAAATGTATTATGAGAAGATGGGAGGGAAGAGAGTAGATACCAAATTACTTTTTATATTCAGCTAACTCACAAAAACTAAAAATAATTTTGAAAGTTTTGTACAAACTCATAACGTACACTTAGGACTCATCAAAATCACTATTATGTTTCCACTGAATCATTGGCAAAGCTACATACAGAAATAAAGATAGCTCTTCAAAGAGTTGGTGCAATCTCTCTCATTGGAACACTTCTGCCATTTATAACTGCAAGTACATTTTTCAATACTGAATATTTACACGGTGGAAGTACTGAAATTTCAACCCCATCTGTCACAGGAGAAATTTGGGGGTCAGAGAGAGAGAAACTATTTGAATATGGAGCCCTTTGATCCAAAAAGTTTATATAGAGGCAGTCTCAGTTAATCCAGTGACCCTTTGTAATGAAAATTAGGTGAGAACAAAGGAAAATGTGCCTACAGCATAACAAAAACAGGATCTGTTTTTGTTTTTTGTTTTTTCGTAAATAGTAGGGTCAAAGGATAAGAGGAATATACATGCTTCATACAGAAAGGAACATACAAAATGTTTTCTGGAAAAAATTAAATTATTCCAATGGAGAAGCACATTTGTCGTCAAGTATTTTAGGAGAAAAACTGGCTTTAGCTTTGTCAGCAGAGAGAGATGGAACTGAAGCTAAAGGAATTAATGTTCCCTGTGACCAACAGGAAAGTCAGGGGAAGGCAGAGCTGGGTCTAGAATGGGTCTGAGCCTACTGTTTCACTATCCTGAAGGAAGGGCAAGAGTGATGAAGTAAGGGTGAGGGCAGGGACTTTGGGTAGAGAGGACTTAAAGAGAGGACTGAAGAGAGAACATGAGTGGTACTAGAAGAAAAAGAGAGTAGAGGAGTGAGGAAGCATATGTGTGGTTCACCTTCTTAAGGACCTGAGATGAGGCCTTATCCACCCTTCATGGCTCCCAACTCCCTCACCTCTCTGTGAGTATGTAGGTCAAACAAAAGCACAACTGATGATCCTCTCATCTTCATCCCAACACTACATAGTTGTAGGACACTTACTCAAGCCCCTCAGTACAAGAGTTCCTTAGACATCTTAAATCAGAAAAGAGACATGTCTTCAGAAAGGATGAGATTGTAGGAAAAATATCTGCACACCCTACTGAATTGCTAGACCAGAGTACCAATCCATGATAACAATATTGGCTAAAAAAATTAAAATCCCTCTGATTTCTGGGCTTACTCTTACAAAGGATTTATCTAAAACATATCCACTGAAGGATCAAAAGGAGAGTCCATTTGTGTATTAATTGTTACTTATTTCCTACCTTACAGTTGAGTTTGCTTAGCACTTTACATACAATTGTGAAAGCACACCTAGGTGATATGGGAGAAAGGAACTGATGAAATCTAGAGTCACCCTAAGATTCAGAAGCACTGATGCTCCTAAAACAGCTACCAAGAAAGAGAGAAAGAAAAATAAGGAGAAGGCTATTAGTTTCAACAAGAAAAACATGCAGTATAGCACCTCCCTGGCATGGCCAGCAACTACTTTTGGGGAAACAAAATTAAAAAAGAAAATCTGCCAACTTGGAAAACCTGTCCACAATAGTAGAAGAGGAAAAAACAGCTTTATAGTTGAATATGCATTAAACCAAAATGTGATGTATGTCATGTGTAATCTGGTAAAGAGATATATCATCCTCCTGTCATAAATAAATGAGAATTTTATTTTACTTTATTTTCCCTTTGGATAAAGGCAATTAGTAAACATGTTTGTTACCTCAATTACCAGGCAAATTTAGGATGAACTATATGTGCTAATCAAGTGCTCTTATTTGAGGAGTAGTTATTGTTTATCTTGAGAACATGTATGAAATGGGTTGCATCTGTTTGGCTATATAAAAGGTTATAAAACAAAATCCAGGGCTCCTATAATATATTGATAGTATGAGAATGTCCAGTCTTTTAATCAAACATTATATGACATGCAAAGAAACAGAAATATGTGATCCAGACTCAGATAGATAGACAGATAGATGACAAAGAAAGGAAGAAAGAAAGAGAGAGAGAAAGAAAGGAAGGAAGGGAGGGAGGGAGGGAGAAAGAGAGAAAGCCAACAGAAACTGATTCTGACTGGGCACAGATGTTAGATTCACCAAATATAGATTTCAAAGCAGATCTAATAAATACGTTCAGAGTTAAAGAAAACTACATTCAGCAAATTAAAAGAAATCATTTTGAAAATTACTCAACAAATACAAAATGTCAATAGAGAAAGTAAAAATATCAAATAAAACAAATGATAATTTTAGAGATGAAAAGCACAACATCCAAAATGAAAAACTTTCTAGCTGTATTTTACATCACATTTGAAAAGGCAAAGAACCAGTGAATTTTTTTTTTTTTTTTTTGGCAGCGTTGGGTCTTTGTTGCCACACACTGGCTTTCTCTAGTTGCGGAGCGCAGGGCTACTCTTTGTTGTGGTGGGCGTGCTTCTCATTGCAGTGGCTTCTCTTGTTGCAGAGCATGGGCTATAGGTGTGCAGGCTTCAGTAGTTGTGGCACGAGGGCTCAGTAGTTGTGGCTCACAGGGTCTAGAGCACAGGCTCAGTAGTTGTGGTGCACGGGCTTAGTTGCTCTGCGGTATGTGGGATCTTCCCGGACCAGGGATCGAACCCATGTCCCCTGCATTGGCAGGCAGATTCTTAACCACTGTGCCACAAGGGAAGTCCCAGAACCAGTGAATTTGAAGACAGATTGATAAAAAGTTTGTAATCCATAGAAAAAAGGGGAAAAAAAACTGAAAAAAAAGACTAGAGATCTGTTGAACAAGACCAAGTAGATTGACTTTTGTATAATGAAAAGTCTGAAAGAAAGAGAAAGGAGCAGAAAATATATTTGAAGAAATGAGCGAAAACTTCCAAAATTATATGAAAAATGTCAATCCACAGGTCCAAGGAGCTCAAAAAAACACAAGTAGGATGAATACAGAGATCCACAGCAAGACCTATTATAGTCAGACTTCTGGAAGACAAAGAAAAAGAGAAAATCCCAAAAATATTAAGAGGGAAACAACTCACCAACAAAATGGTTAATGGCTGATTTCTCATCAGAAATTACGGAGGCCAGAAATGGAAAGAATTATTTAAAGTGTTAAGAAAAGAAAACTGTCCAAAAAAGACTTTTATATCCAGCAAACTACTCATCAAAAATAAACAGAAAATAAAGACATTCATAGATAAACAGAAACAGAAAATTCATTGTTAGTAGACCTAACCTACAAGAAATAATAGGAGTAGTCCTTCAAGCTGAAAGAAAATGACAGTAGATGGCAATGAAAATGAAGGAAGGAAGGAAAAATACCAGATATTGTAAATATGTGTGTAAATATAAAAGACTGCCTATATTTTTCTCTTTTTCTTTCTTTTCTCTTGTATTTCTCTTAATTTTTAAAAAATCATTAAAAAACAGATTGGTTAAAACAATAATTGTAAAGATGTATTGTTAGGTTTTTACATCTAATCCAACAGATGAGGTATATTTGACAATAATAACACAAAGGAGGGAGAAGGGAATGGAGCTATAATGGAACAAAGTTGCTATAATTTATGAGATTTAAGTCAGTACTAACTTGAAGTAGATTGTGAAAACTTAAATATGCATATTATAATCTCTAGGGTGACCACTAGGGAAATAATTCAAAACAGCTTTAAAAAAATCAACAAAGGAATTAAAATAGTGCACTAGCACAAAAGAAGGCAGTAAAAGAGGAATATAGGACCCAGAAAAAGACATGAAAATGGAAAACAAAAAGCAACACGTCAGACATAAATCCAACCATATCAATAATAACATTACATGTAAATTGACTGACTATTCTAATCAAAAGGCAGAGATTGTCAAACTGAAATAAAAAGCAAGATCAAACTATATTCAATCAACAAGAAACACACTTTAAACATAAATAGATGTAAAGTAAACTGATTAAAAAGATACACTATGCAAACAGTAACCATAAAAGAGCTGGAATGGCTAAATTATTATCAGACAACATGACATCAGGCTAGAAATATTGTGAACAAGAGGAACATTTCACAATGATAAAAGAGTCAATAGAGCAGGGAGATATAAAAGTAAAAATGTTTATGTATCTAACAAGAGAGCCCCAAAATATGTTAAGCAAAAACTGACAAAATAGAAAGGAGAAACAGACTTTTCAACAATTATAATTTGAATCTCAATACTCTTTTCTCACTAATTAATAGAACAATCAGACAGAAAACTCAGTAAGGATAAAGAATATTTGAACAACATTACCAGCTAACTTAACCAAACTGACCTATATATAATACCCCACCCAAAAGAATGAAATGTACATTTTTTAAAGTGCACATGGCTCATTTTCCAGGATGGCCCATATGCTAGGCCATAAAACAAGTCTCAATAAATTTTAAAAGACTGAAATAATACCAGATATCTTCTTCAACAACAATGAAATTAAATTAGAAATCAATAATTGAAAGAACACGCCCAAATATTTGGAAATTTAAAAATGCATTTCTAATTAACCTGTGTGACAATAAAAATACAACATATCAAAATTTACAGGATAGGGACTTTCCTGGTGGCGCAGTGGTTAAGAATCGCCTGTCAATGCAGGGGACACGGGTTTGATCCCTCGTCTGGGAAGATCCCACATGCCGCAGAGCAACTAAGCCTGTGCACCACAGCTACTGAGCCTGTGCTCTAGAGCCCAAGAGCCACAATTACTGAGCCCGTGCTCTACAGCCCAAGAGCCACAACTACTGAGACCACGTGCCACAACTACTGAAGCCCATGCTCCTAGAGCTCATGCTCTGCAACAAGAGAAGCCACCGCAATGAGACGCCCACGCAGCGCAACAAAGAGTAGCCCCTGCTCGCCACAACTAGAGAAAGCCTGCGTGCAGCAACGAAGACCCAACACAGTCATAAATAAATAAATAAATAAATAAAAATTTACAGGATACATCTAAAGCAGTGCTTAAAGGAAAATCTATACCTTTAAATGCTTATGTCAGAGAAAAAAGAACAAATTAATACAAAGTAAATAGAAGGAAAGAAATAATACAGGTCATAGTGGAAATCAATAAAATTTTAAAAAGAAATAATAGAGAAAATCAATACAGCAATAATGTCTTATTTGAAAAGATCAACAATCTTTAGAACTTAGAAGTAGACTAAAAAGAAAAAAAATGGAGAAGACACAAATTACTAAAATTAGGAATGAAAGAGAAGACATCACTACAGACCTTATAAAATTTTTATGAATGAAGGAGTGACAAATGGTAGCATATAGATGCTCCATCTAAAGAAAACTCTAGAGGAATCATAATGTGCAGTACACACTGGCAGTACATCCCAAGAGAGCAGCCCTCAACCAGTGACTAACAGGAAATGGTATATTAACATGTGTTTTACACTGACACCCAGAGTTTCCCCAGTGAGATTAAGCTACCGTCACCTACAGTGGTAGCTGGCTTTATAATGCCCCCTTCATAAGCTGCTGTTCCTTCCTTCTTGCTTCCTCACTCCTCTGTCAATGCTTCCTTTCACGTCTCCTACCAAAAATAAACTACATACTTACACTTGAATCTCTATCTCAGGATCTGCTTGTGATGGAACCCAAACCACGAATAATTCTAATGTTTATGGTGATTTACTAACTAAGGAGAGAATCTGAAAATCACTTGCATATACAGTTGACCCTTGAACAACATGGGGGTTATGGGTGTCCACCCCCCACATAGTCAAAATCCGTGACTATAACTTTACAGTCAGCCCTCTATATCCCTGGTTCTGCAGACTTGGATTCAACCAACTACAGATAATGTCATACTATAGCACATATTATTGAAAAAAAATCCACATATAAGTGGACCCTCACAGTTCAAACCCATGTTATTTAAGAGTCAACTGTAGTTGCCTTTCTTTTTAATTGGCCTCACTCATGAAACCATTTAGTGATTTAATTTTCTTTTTTCTACCTACTTGTGTAGGTCTCTTCTAATAACCATTATTATCTATCATTGATCTTTCCTTCTCTTCAGAGCACTTATTAAAATTTATAACAGCATTATTTTTTATTTGTCTGCCTCAAAACTGTAAGCTCCAAAAAGGCTGAGATAATGTCTGTCTTGTTCAGCTATGTATATAACTCTGTATCGAGCACATCTTGGTTGAATAAATTAATAAATGAAGAAATGGGGTCCCAAAGAGGAAAAGCATTTAGGGTGGAGATTTCTAGTGCTCACCTCTACTCAGTCCCCTTCTCCTATCTGAAATCCAGAAGATTATAGTTCTCCACCCTTTTGCTGTTAGACAGGGCATATGTCCATTTCTGGCTAATGGTTTGTGAGGGGAAATGGCATGTATCACTTCCAGGCCAGAGTGTTTAACTGCCAGTGAGACCCTTGAGTACTTTCTTCCCTGTTACAGTGGCCACAAAGGCCATGTTTTCCAGATGGTGCCATTACAAGAGGGAAGAGCCCCTATTGGCCCAGGTACCCAGATCTGTTTGGAGCAGAGTAAACCCTCTGCTGACCCACTTTGGACACACTTTGTGAGTGATAAATGAACCTGTGCTGTGTCAAGCCACTGAGATTTAGAATTGTTTGTTATTGTAACACAACCTAGCCTATCTCAACTGAAAAAGTATTCTTCTCGGTAGGGATCTGAAAAAAGGTGAGCAATGAAAAATGTTTCCAACTCTGTACTCTAAGCTCCCCTCATTTGTTTTTGCTTGGTTGTTTGGTGTTTTACAATAGAACTCTACCTGGTATTTAGTTGGAAAGCTAGTGAAGCCCCAAAATGTATTCAAGGTATTAAATAAACTTTTTGAACTACAACAGAAATGTACCATACATATACTGTAAACATGCCATAAATCTCTTCTGCCATGATGCATGTGGAGCACAGCTCTACAATAAGCCTTAAAGTATACGACCTGTAATATTCGCTCTGTCTCTAGGTGACAAAGTGGCCTTCACCAGTCACCTAATTTCCCCAGTCTCACTTTTCTCATATTCAGAAGATACCCTGGTTAAACTTGAAAGACACTATAGGTCACAGTTGTAAACTTTGGGAATAGTGCTTAAAATCTTTCAAGACTGGACTGGTTATTCCCTCCTCAGTAAGATAAGTGAGAGTTTCAAGGAAAAATATTTATATTCCAGATCTTCAGGAGCATAAGAAACTATGAGAACAGACAAATGGGCAAAAGCTCTTCTTAAAATTTAAATTAAAAATATAAATATATGCATGCACGCAAGCATTTAAATGTAAAACAGCTACACCTATTGCTATATTTGCTAAGAAAAAGCAAGATAATTACCAAGATTTTCAAGAGACTTCCACTCCTTCTGGGATATGCATTCAACATTGAATTTCAAAGTTCCTGTGCAAACTTTCCTTGGAATGTAATCTTCAACCTAGAAGCATGTATAGTACCTTCACTATGCAAAATATATTTATTGTAGAAAATGGCATCTGTTTACTTAAGTTGTAAGTGAATTGTGTGAATCAGACTCATCACCACATAAATCATGTAGCTCCTCTCTTAATTAGAAATACCTCCATCTCTGAGTTAAGTTACTCTCTTTGCAGGCTGCATAAAATAAGGGCATTTCCTAAAAGTCTAGTGTTAGGGGTTGAATTATGTCTCCCCAAATTCACACGTTGAAGTCCTAACCCCCAGCACCTTGGAATTTAATTCTATTTGGAGGTAGGATCTTTAAAGAGGTAAAATGAGGTTATTAGGATGGGTTCTAATCCAATATGACTGTCATCTGTATAAGAAGAGATTAGGACACAGATACACACAGGAAGATCATGTGAAGACAGAAGGAGAAAATGCCATCCATAAGCCAAGGAGAGAGGTCTCAAAGGAAATTAACACCTTGATCTCAGACAACCGGCCTCCAGAACAATGAGAAAATAAACTTCTGTTGTGTAAGCCACCCAGTCTGTGGTACTTTGTTATAGCAGCTGTAGCAAACTAATACATCTGGTTTCTCTGACATTCCTAAATATACTGTTATCTCAAAAGATGTCCCAGGATCCCCAAGACAACAACTGACATTAAAATGTTTTCTTTCTTATTTTGAATAATGTTTGCTGCCCACAAGGCAGGCCAGCACAATTCAACCCACATGCCCAGTTCTGGTAATCCTAGCTAAAGACAGACTAGCAGAATCAGTAGTTTCTACTATGAAACATACCAATAAATTTCCTGGCTCTATCTAAGGTCTATATCAGAACAGGGTGGGTGAGTATCCAGAAGTCTCTGTTTCACCTATTCCCCAGGTTTACTCTGACAATCAAGGAGTCACTGTGTTAAATGACTGAATTAATCAAGAAACACTAGGCTGTGCAGTAACAACACCAAAACATCAAGAGCTTAGCACAACGGAGGCTTATTTCTAACTCAAAGTTTGCTGCAGATCCAGGGGACTTTGAAGAAACTCCTCCACCCAGCAGCTCAGCAATTCAGATTCTTGGTGCCTTCACTATCCTCTAGCTGCAACATTTAACACTTGCAGCCACCCTGGTAGACACAACAGAGAAAAAATATGCTGGAGGGTCTCACGCTGGCAATTAAATGTGTCAACCTAGAAAATCCAGTTCTGATGTCCAGTTAGCCCACTGGAAAAACACACAATCTAGGCACTTCCTATGGTTTTGAAAAACAAAGTCCAAAATCTCAACATGAGCTTAATGTGCTCATCAAAGCCCTGTGTTATCTGGACCTGCCTACCTTCCCAGCCTCATCTCCTACCTCTCTTTCCCACTTCCTGAGCATACCAGTTACACTGGGTTTTCCTTCTCCTTGAACACACCATGTTCACTCTGGGCCTTCACCATTCTGGCTCCTCTGCCTGGACTCTTGCTTGATCTCTTCTCATAGCTAATTACTATTCAGCATTTGAATCTCAGCCCAAGTATCCCTTTTAAGTCACCCCAGTCAAGGTCATGTTTGTCTTTGTTTTATGGTCTCATAGCACTGAATTTCTCTGTTGCAGCATTTCTCACACTTCTAATTGTTCAACTATTATTTATAAGCATTTGTTTAATGTTTTCCTCCCCTAATAAAGTATGTTTAAGGACCATGTCTCTCTTTTATTTTGAGAACATAGTACAGTTCCTGGCTCACAACAGATGCTCAATAAATATTGATTCACTGTATTCATTTCCTAAGCTGCTGTAACAAATTACCACAAACTTAGTTTCTTAGAGCAGCACGAATTTATTGTCTTACAGTTCTAAAGGTCGGAAGGGTGACACGGGTCTCACTGGGCTAAAATTCAGGGGGAGGGAGGGTTGCATTCCTTCCAGATGCTCTAGAGGAGAGTATGTTCCTTGCCTTTTCCAACTTCTAACAGCCTCCCACCTTCCTTGGCTCATGGCTCTGTTTCAGCAATGGCATTACTGTGACCTCTACTTTTATCGTCACATAGCCTTTTCTGACTGACTCTCCTGCCTCCCCCTTTTCCTTATAAGAAGCCTTGTGACTATATTGGGCCCTCTTGGATGGATAATGCAGGCTAATCTCCCCTATGGCAAAGACCCTAACTTAATCACATCTGCAAAGTTCCTATTGCCACATAAGGTAACAAATTCACAGGTTTTAGGGATTAGGACATGGACACCTTTGGAGGCGGAGGGAGCATTATTCTTCCTACCATGCTGACTGGCGCTTCATTACCTCATCTCTCACAGAGAGGGGCATTACAACAATAAGACTTGTAAACTTTTGTTCCCCATCTAAGGAGGCAGTTCAGTTCTCTGAAAAAGCCTGCCTAGAAGGCATTCCTCATCATCTGGAGTGTACTGATTCTCCAAAAAAAAAATCTCAACAGGGCCTCTACCCATTTTCCTTTCAATTCCTGTTGCACCACTAACCTTCCTACAGATGAGGAAGTGAAAATAGTGAAAAGGGTAAAATGTCCTCTCTTTGACCCAAAACAAGTTAGAAGGAGCCAGAAATAAAACCTCTCAGTTTGTACCCCAATGAATGCTTACCATTATACACACTGGGGTACAGACGAGGTCCCCACTCCATGGTATTATAGGTCTCCCAGCAGACCTGCTATATGGAAGCCACAGTTCCCACATTCCAATGCCTTACTGCACCAGGTAGAGAACTAAAATATGTGAAGAAGCTAACTTTGAGACTATAGGGAGTGGTAATTATTATATTGAGTTGAAGAGTTTCTGCATGCCTAAAGACTTTCAGATTCAAAATTGGTATATATCACTATGGTGGCCAAAGAAAACAAGCCTGCAACTTAGATCAGCACGCCCACTCATCACACATGGGTTGCCACTCCCAAGGTAAACAAAATAATTTCAGATACCAATAAGTTTTGTGAGGATAATAAAGCAAGCTTATGTGATGGCAAATACCTAATTACGGAGAGGGGTGCTTTAGCTTTCAGGGAAGGCAGCCCACTCCAGAGCAGCGCACCTCTGCACCTCTACCAAGAATTTCCAGTGCAGAACTCACATCTCAGAAGAGGCATCTTCTCTGACCCGTGGTTACAAAATGAAGCGATCTAAAGTTCTACTTTGATGAGGAGGACTTTTAGAATAAACAGAAAGACTGTCTCTTCTTTGGAAAACCTTACAAACTAAAAAGAGTTGAAAGAGTCAGGCTTCAGTAAGTCTGCACAGAATCTGATAAGAGACAATCGTCTTAACAGAAAATTACCCTTTCATTTTTCATAATGCATGCCAGAAACCACATATTATAGACAGTTTGATCATTTGACACTTCTGAGGTTTGTCTGGGACCTGACTTTGCTCCTTGTGAGCAACTTAACTCTAGCTGTCTGTTGCTTTTCTTTACATTACACTCCTTCCAATAGAAGTGAGTTTACATCCTGTCTCGCAGTTTTTTCCATGATCTAAGCTATATGACTTTAATGTTTTGTACCTACCCTCAGTGAGATGCTTCACATGTCTGGTCATGTCTGGTCAAAACTGCTTTTTGAATGAGTTCTCTCTAGCTTTGGGGTCTGGCAATAAAAGCATAATTTGTTGTTGTGTTCTCTGTATATAAGAGAGACACAAGCTCCATCTAGAAATGACATGAGCTTTTACGTATAAGTGTAAATGTAGGTATAGGTATAGGTGTAAGTGGAAGTGTAAGTATAAATTACAAGTTCAAGCTAAAGCACAGCCTGGTAGCACATGGGGTCTTAGGTGTGATGGCAGGGCAGTGTTTCTGTATGGGCAACTCTCATTTATACCTGATTGATAAGACAGGTAGGAGACCTTTCAAACCTTTATTTCTCTTTTGGTTCCTAACTGCTCTCTTCAGAGGAAAAGTAGGGAGATAAGAAATACTGATTAGCCAAGTTAATTGATCTAGGGAAAATCTGGGGGAGAAAATATTTTGAAAAGAAAGGAAATCAGTGGACTTTGAGCATTCAATGATCCACGATGAGGCTAGTTAACTTTTAGCTGTGTATGTGTTTTAACAGTTTAGGTCACAGGCCTTAGAGATGATCTTGTTCATGGAGAGAAAATAGATTTTTTCTCAGTTTCGGCCACCTGGCAGTAGCTGTTTGGAAGGCTGGGAACAAGCTCACAAGAGAAAGGGCCTTGAACAAGTAGTTATCTCTGTTATGGGTATAGGAGGAAGGGTTGACAGTATGCCTACCAGGTATTTGCCTCCCTGATCCAGTCCAATACCCTCACTTCACTAAAAAATGAGAGCCAAAAGCATTTAAATGACTTGTTCAAGGCTTCACAGCTACTTAGAAGTAGCTCTGGGACTCTTGGGTGTGCTAACTCCAAACCATATTCCTTCCATCACACCATTCCTCCTAGCACCTGACCCCTATAAATGAGAAGAACTCACACTATAGATAAGGTGAGGCTATAACATGACTATGGTAGGCTGAATAAGGGCCCCCCAAAAGATGGGCATGTCCTAATCCCTAGAATCTGTGAATATGTTACTTAGCAGGTGATTAAGTTAAGGATCTTGAAATGAGAAGATTACTCTGGATTATCCAGGTGGGCTCAACATAATCACAAGGGTCTTTATAAAAGGGAGGTAGACTGCTGTGTGATGATCGAAGCTGGAGTGATGTGTGGCCATGAGCCAAAGAATGTGGGCAGCTTCTTGAAGCTATAAAAAGACAAGGATATACATATAAAAAGACAAGGATATACATTCTCCCCTAGAGCTTCCAGAAGAAACACAAGCCTGCTAACACCTTGATTTTAGCCCAAACTGATTTTAGACTTATGCCTGTAAGATAATAAAGTTGTTTTAAGCCACTAAATTTGTGGTAATTTGTTACAGCAGCAATAGGAAATTAATACAATGATCTTTTTATATTGGTTTGGGCAACAATTCAATTCAGTTCTACAAGGGCTTATTTGCAGTGTATCAGATCCCACACAAACCCCACACCTATAGTATTATAGAGAACTACAGGCAGTGCATTTACTTAAAAGCTCATGTCCTTTCTTTTTCACTTGGAAACACTGGTTTCCCAGCAGAGCTTTCCTCTTCCTAATACACAGTTATTAGTTAATATTATACTGGGCTACATATAACCAAAGAGAGGGAGAGAAAGGGGGAGAGAGAGAAAGAGAGAGAGGGCACAAAATAACACTGCTTTAACAAGATGGAGGTTTACTTCTCTCTCATAGAAAAAGAAATCCAGAGGTAGGCAGTCCAGAGCTGGTATGGTGGCTTTATCAAGTAAGGCATTTGGGTTCATTTTGCCATCCTCAGCATGTGGCTTCCACTTTTTGGTCCAAAATGGCTGCTCAAGCTCCTGTTATCACATCCCTATGCAAGCCAAAAGGAAAAAGGATGGGTAAAGAAGGGTATATCTTCTCCCTGGCAAGGATAGTACCCCCCAGTGGCATACAATATTTACACTTAAATTTCATTAGGCCAGAACTTAGTTGCAAGCAAACTGGGAAATACAGTCTTTAACCAGGCATATTGACAACACCTCCCCCCAAAATAAAACTGGGTGTTCTGTTACTAAAAATGATAGAAACAATTATTCACGTGATTGGCAACTGAAAAAACACAGCCACATTACCAAACAGTGTGGTAGATGCCAGAAGCACTCTGGAGGTACTGTGTAGGACATGCATTCCTTATTTCCCTAGGCAAAGACATCCTGTAAGTGAGTACCTATTGGAGCATCACTTTATTATTATTTTCATAATTTTTTTAACCTGTACTTATACACAAGCCACTAATGTTACAGAGTGTCTGATTTGAGATGCCATTTGTTTATTTCTTTCAGGGTTGCAAGCTTATAACTGTGCTTGACTCATCAGCTGATGGCAAATTGTATTGATATAAAGTCCATTTTAACTCCAAACTTTACTACAAACAATATTTTGGAGACGTAATTTTTTGTGTATATGATTTACCTGCAACTCACCAGGCTCACAGAATTCACATCTGAGGACTCCCACTGGTCCTCCTTTTTTGAGCACACTTTCTGATCCTCCCCAGGGCCCCCCCTCCACCAGCCAATTTGCCTGATGACACACAGTACATCTTTCAAAATCTGCTAAACTACCACGTGATTGGCCACGGGAATGGCTGAAATGAAAAGACAAAAAATATCAAGTGTTTGCAAGGAAGTAGAGCAACCAAAACTCTCATCTACTGTTGGAAGTATAAATTAGTACAACCACTTTGGAAAACTGTTTGAAGGATCTACTAAGGTTGAATATATTGATAAATAATTAATATTCATCATGGGATATTATACAACAAGGAGACTGAATGATCCTCACCTATACCCCAAAATACAGATGAATCTCACAGATGTAATATTCAGTTAAAGAAACAAGACACACAAAAGAGCACATGTATGATTCCTGTTACTTAAAGCACTAGTTGTAGGCATAAATACTCTAAGCTGTTTGAAGTCAAACAGGTGTTAATTTGAGGGGTTAGTGGCTAGGAGGGAAAATGAGGGATGTTTCTGGGATACTGGCTTACATGGTGTGTTCAATTTGCCAAAATTCATTAAGCTGTACATTTATATACATGTATACTATGTATATATTATATTTCAATGAATTTTTAAAAATAAACCCAATTAAAGCATCACCTCTAGTTTCCTAACCACTCCCCAGGATAAAATTGATCATTGCCTTTTTGGTGTTTAATTTTCTCTTTTTTAGTCTCTGTAAGCCATCTGTAACAATGTACTATCTGTCTGTCTCCTCTTCTAAACAGTGAACTCCTTAAAGACTACGGCATTTCTAACCCATCTGAATGCCCAGAGCCTAGTATGTAATAATAAGTGGCTCCAAAATGTTTGTTGAGCTAAATTAATTTCTTCTTTTACAATTAGTTTGTGCCTGGTCATTCTGACAAATATTTCTTTTTTTTTTTAATTTAATTTAATTTTTTTTTTATACAGCAGGTTCTTATTAGTCATCAATTTTATACACATCAGTGTATACATGTCAATCCCAATCTCCCAATTCAGCACACCACCACCACCACCCCCCACCGCTTTCCCTCCTTGGTGTCCATACCTTTGTTCTCTACATCTGTGTCTCAATTTCTGTCCTGCAAACCGGGTCATCTGTATCATTTTTCTAGGTTCCACATATATGCGTTAATATACGATATTTGTTTTTCTCTTTCTGACTTACTTCACTCTGTATGAGAGTCCCTAGATCCATCCACATCTCTACAAATGACCCAGTTTCATTCCTTTTTATGGCGGAGTAATATTCCATTATATATATGTACCACATCTTCTTAATCCATTCGTCTGTCGATGGGCATTTAGGTTGCTTCCATGACCTGGCTATTGTAAACAGTGCTGCAATGAACATTGTGGTGCATGGGTCTTTTTGAATTATGGTTTTCTCTGGGTATAGGTCCAGTAGTGGGACTGCTGGCTCATATGGTAATTCTATTTTTAGTTTTTTAAGGAACCTCCATACTGTTCTCCATAGTGGCTGTATCAATTTACATTCCCACCAACAGTGCAAGAGGGTTCCCTTTCTCCACACCCTCTCCAGCATTTGTTGTTTGTAGGTTTTCTGATAATGCCCATTCTAACTGGTGTGAGGTGATACCTCATTGTAGTTTTGATTTACATTTCTCTAATAATTAGTGATGTTGGGCAGCTTTTCATGTGCTTCTTGGCCATCTGTATGTCTTCTTTGGAGAAATGTCTATTTAGATCTTCTGCCCATTTTTGGATTGGGTTGTTTGTTTTTTTAATATTAAGCTGCATGAGCTGTTTATATATTTTGGGATTAATCCTTTGTCCGTTGATTCATTTGCAAATATTTTCTCCCAATTTGATGGTTGTCTTTTCGTCTTGTTTATGGTTTCCTTTGCTGTGCAAAAGCTTTGAAGTTTCATTAGGTCCCACTTGTTTATTTTTGTTCTTATTTCCATTACTCTAGGAGGTGGATCAAAAAAGATCTTGCTGTGATCTATGCCAAAGAGTGTTCTTCCTATGTTTTCCTCTAAGAGTTCTATAGTGTCCGGTCTTACATTTAGGTCTCTCATCCACTTTGAGTTTATTTTTGTGTATGGTGTTAGGGAGCGTTCTCATTTCATTCTTTTACATGTAGCTGTCCAGTTTTCCCAGCACCACTTATTGAAGAGGCTGTCTTTTCTCCATTGTATATCCTTGCCTCCTTTGTCATAGATTAGTTGACCATGGGTGTGTGAGTTTATCTATGGGCTTTCTATCTTGTTCCATTGATCTATGTTTCTGTTTTGTGCCAGTATCATAGTGTCTTGATTACTGTAGCTTTATAGTATAGTCTGAAGTCAGGGAGTCTGATTCCTCCAGCTCCGTTTTTTTCCCTCAAGACTGCTTTGGCTATTCGGGGTCTTTTGTGTCTCCATACAAATTTTAAGATTTTTTGTTCTAGTTCTGTAAAAAATGCCATTGGTAATTTGATTGGGATTGCATTGAATCTGTAGATTGCTTTGGGTAGTATAGTCATTTTCACAATATTGATTCTTCCAATCCAAGAACATGGTATATCTCTCCACCTACTGGTATCATCTTTAATTTCTTTCATCAGTGTCTTATAGTTTTCTGCATACAGGTCTTTTGTCTCCCTAGGTAGGTTTATTCCTAGGTATTTTTTTGTTTTTGTTGAAATGGTAAATGGGAGTGTTTCCTTAATTTCTCTTGCAGATTTTTCATCATTAGTGTATAGAAATGCAAGAGATTTCTGTGCATTAATTTTGTATCCTGCAACTTTACCAAATTCATTGATTAGCTCTAGTAGTTTTCTGGTGGCATCTTTAGGATTCTCTATGTATAGTATCATGTCATCTGCAAACAGTGACAGTTTTACTTCTTCTTTTCCACTTTGTATTCCTTTTATTACTTTTTCTTCTCTGATTGCCATGGCTAGGACTTCCAAAACTATGTTGAATAACAGTGGTGAGAGTGGACATCCTTGTCTTGCTCCTGATCTTAGAGGAAATGCTTTCAGTTTTTCACCATTGAGAATGATGTTTGCTGTAGGTTTGTCATATATGGCCTTTATCATGTTGAGGTAGATTCCCTCTCTGCCCACTTTCTGGAGAGTTTTTATCATAAACGGGTGTTGAATTTTGTCAAAAGCTTTTTCTGCATCTATCGAGATGATCATATGGTTTTTATTCTTCAATTTGTTAATATGGTGTATCACATTGATTGATTTGCATATATTGAAGAATCCTTGCATCCCTGGGATAAATCCCACTTGGTCATGGTGTACGATCCTTTTAATGTGTTGTTCGATTCTGTTTGCTAGTATTTTGTTGAGGATTTTTGCATCTATATTCATCAGTGATATTGGTCTGTAATTTTCTTTTTTTGTAGTATCTTTGTCTGGTTTTGGTATCAGGGTGATGGTGGCCTCATAGAATGTGTTTGGGAGTATTCCTTCCTCTGCAATGTTTTGGAACAGTTTGAGAAGGATGGGTGTTAGCTCTTCTCTAAATGTTTGATAAAATTCACCTGTGAAGCCATCTGGTCCTGGACTTTTGTTTGTTGGAAGATTTTTTTTTTTTTTTTTTTTTTTTTTTTTATAAGTTTATTTATTTATTTATGGCTGTGTTGGGTCTTCGTTTCTGTGCGAGGGCCCTCTCCAGTTGCGGCAAGCGGGGGCCACTCCTCATCGCGGTGCGCGGGCCTCTCACCACCGCGGCCTCTCTTGTTGCGGAGCACAGGCTCCAGACGCGCAGGCTCAGCAATTGTGGCTCACGGGCCCAGCCGCTCCGCGGCATGTGGGATCCTCCCAGACCAGGGCTCGAACCCGCGTCCCCTGCATTGGCAGGCAGACTCTCAACCACTGTGCCACCAGGGAAGCCCTGTTGGAAGATTTTTAATCACAGTTTCAATTTCATTGCTTGTGATTGGTCTGCAATCACAAGAAAGCTGTATATTTTCTATTTCTTCCTGGTTTCTATTTTCTATTTCTTCCTGGTTCAGTCTTGGAAGGTTATACGTTTCTAATAATTTGTCCATTTCTTCCAGGTTGTCCATTTTATTGGCATAGAGTTGCTTCTAGTGGTCTCTTAGGATGCTTTGTATTTCTGCGGTGTCTGTTGTAACTTCTCCTTTTTCATTTCTAATTTTATTGTTGAGCCCTCTCCCTCTTTTTCTTGATGAGTCTGGCTAATGGTTTATCAATTCTGTTTATCTTCTCCAAGAATCAGCTTTTAGTTTTATTGATCTTTGCTATTGTTTTCTTTGTTTCTATTTCATTTATTTCTGCTCTGATCTTTATGATTTCTTTCGTTCTGCTAACTTTGGGTTTTGTTTGCTCTTCTTTCTCTAGTTCCTTTAGATGTAAGGTTAGATTGTTTATTTGAGATTTTTCTTGTTTCTTGAGGTAGGCTTGTATAGCTATAAACTTCCCTCTTAGAACTGCTTTTGCTGCATCCCATAGGTTTTGGATCGTCGTGTTTTCATTGTCATTTGTCTCTAGGTATTTTTTTATTACCTCTTTGATTTCTTCAGTTGCTTTATTATTTAGCAATGTATTGTTTAGCCTCCATATGTTTGTGTTTTTTAATGTTTTTTTCCCTGTAATTCATTTCTAATCTCATAGCATTGTGGTCAGAAAAGATGCTTGATATGATTTCAATTTTCTTAAATTTACCGAGGCTTGATTTGTGACCCAAGATGTGATCTATCCTGGAGAATGTTCCGTGCGCACTTGAGAAGAAAGTGTAATCTGCTGTTTTTGGATGGAATGTCCTATAAATATCAATTAAATCTATCTGGTCTATTGTGTCATTTAAAGCTTCTGTTTTCCTATTAATTGTTTGTTTGGATGATCTGTCCATTGGTGTAAGTGAGGTGTTAAAGTCCCCCACTATTATCGTGTCACTGTCAATTTCCTCTTTTATAGCTGTTAGCAGTTGCCTTATGTATTGAGGTGCTCCTATGTTGGGTGCATATATATTTATAATTGTTATATCTTCTTCTTGGATTGATCCCTTGATCATTATGTAGTGTCCTTCCTTGTCTCTTGTAACATTCTTTATTTTAATGTCTATTTTATCCGATATGAGTATTGCTACTCCAGCTTTCTTTTGATTTCCATTTGCATGGAATATCTTTTTCCATCCCGTCACTTTCAGTCTGTATGTGTCCCTAGGTTTGAAGTGGGTCTCCTGTCAACAGCATATATATGGGTCTTGTTTTTGTATCCATTCAGCAAGCCTGTGTCTTTTGGCTGGAGCATTTAATCCATTCATGTTTAAGGTAATTATCGATATGTATGTTCCTATGACCATTTTCTTAGTGGTTTTGGGTTTGTTTTTGTAGGTCCTTTTCTTCTCTTGTGTTTCCCACTTAGAGAAGTTCCTTTAGCATTTGTTGTAGAGCTGGTTTGGTGGTGCTGAATTCTCTTAGCTTTTGCTTGTCTGTAAAGCTTTTGATTTCTTCATCGAATCTGAATGAGATCCTTGCTGGGTAGAGTAATCTTGGTTGTAGGTTTTTCCCTTTCATCACTTTAAGTATATCATGCCACTCCCTCCTGGCTTGTAGAGTTTCTGCTGAGAAATCAACTGTTAACCTTATGGGAGTTCCCTTGTATGTTATTTGTCATTTTTCCCTTGCTGCTTTCAATGATTTTTGTCTTTAATTTTTGCCAATTTGATTACTATGTGTCTTGGCATGTTTCTCCTTGGGTTTATCCTGTATGGGACTCTCTGAGCTTCCTGGACTTGGGTGGCTATTTCCTTTCCCATGTTAGGGAAGTTTTTGACTATAATCTCTTCAAATATTTTCTCCGGTTCTTTCTCTCTCTCTTCTCCTTCTGGGAGCCCTATAATGTGAATGTTGTTGTGTTTAATGTTGTCCCAGAGGTCTCTTAGGCTGTCTTCATTTCTTTTCATTCTTTTTTCTTTATTCAGTTCCACAGCCGTGAATTCCACCATTCTGTCTTCTAGGTCAGTTATCTGTTCTTCTGCCTCAGTTATTCTGCTATTGATTCCTTCTAGTGTATTTTTCATTTCAGTTATTGTATCATTCATCTCTGTTTGTTTGTTCTTTAATTCTTCTAGGTCTTTGTTCTTTAATTCTTCTAGGTCTTTGTTAAACATTTCTTGCATCTTCTCGATCTTTGCCTCCATTCTTTTTCCGAGGTCCTGGATCATCTTCACTATCATTATTCTGAATTCTTTTTCTGGAAGGTTGCGTATCTCCACATCATTTAGTTATTTTTCTGGGGTTTTATCTTGTTCCTTCATCTGGTACATAGTCCCCTGCCTTTTCATCTTGTCTATCTTTCTATGAATGTGGTTTTTGTTCCACAGGCTGCAGGACTGTAGTTCTTGCTTCTTGTCTCTGCCCTCTCAACACTGGGCATCATTTTCATAAGGTCCCTTGTGCCATGCCTCTGTCCCTGCTGTGCCTTGGTCTCTCCTCTGTTAGGATGAGAAGATCAGAATCTTCCAGTGCTGCAATCCTGTGTTCCAGGACCTGTAAAATGTCTACTAGTGTTGGAGGGTCTCCTGCAGAGGTGGGGGGTGGCTGTGTCTCACCGTGAGGACAAGGACACTGGCAGCAGAAGTTCTGGAAAGTACTCCTTGGCATGAGCCTTCCCGGAGTCTCAATATTTATTTATTAGGTGCTGTGTTAGGTGTTTGGGATAAAAAGACTTAAAACACAGAACCTGTTCTCAAGAAGTCCACAGTGTAGTGGAATGGATGCAAACACAAACGCCATTCAGAGTCTAGGAGTTTTTTTTTTTTTTTAAGGAAAATTCAAGGACTTTCTTTTTCTCTGTTGCCAGAACAACAACAACAAATCACTGTACCTGCTCTCATCCAACCATCCAATGGCATTCCTCTTTCTCTCCTCACTCTTTTCACATTAGTGTAGTGCACTACTCTGGGCTCATTTTCCTTCATGTTTTCTTCTTATGCTGCATTTCTATCCATCCTGAATCCCATACTTTCATTAACCACTAGCCTTCAAGGACAGGTTTACCAAGGCCATGGTAATGTTTCCAATCTTTCCACTTCAGGAAACACAGAGAAAATTATGCTATTTGTAACATACACTTAAATGAGAGAAATTACTTGAAGCCAGAGGTGAGCAGCCCAGGTGCTCCTGATGCTCCAGGTCCTATCTGGTCTACATCTTGGCATTCTTATAACTCATTCTCTGCACACCATTATCCATAGCACACTGGGTGGGAAGCTTATTGATCTAAGGACATTGGTCAGACCATTTAACCACAGGGTCAGTGATTCACTTATACCATGCACCCTGGCTATGATGATTAACACAGGTAGCAGCCATACTACCAGCCACTAACCTTGGCCTCTCCCCAGTCTGACTAGCCTGGCTGATAACACAGATTCAGTTCTGATTCCACCCTTGGAAAGATCTATATGTCTATCTCCTTTGTTTGGAGGCTTTATTAAAAATTACCTATTGACAGGTAAAGACCCATAAGGCCATGAAATAGACACCTTCTCTCTGAAGTCTTTCCTGGTTTCTCATTTCAAAGCCTGTGCCCTATCATATGAGGGTTGTCAAGATCAAATCTGCACCTCAGAAGTTGTTTGCCTGACAAGTCGCTGCTGACTCTGGCAGAAAAGCCTTTCAAGTGCTTAAAACTTAAACATTTCCTCCCACTATATGTGGGCTGCAATGGCTCAACACAGTGATAAAATACAGCAATTCTGAAGATCAAAAATCACCTTCAAAAAGAATATGGTTACTTCTACCTACCATGTTTGATCTATATTTACGAAAGAGAGGTAGAAATCCTGAGCCCAGCAGTAAAGGTCCAACTAGCCTGTTTGTTTGGTTTTTATTGTTGGATTCCTAAAGATGGATAGCAGATCTAGCTGTGGTACTGCAGGTGACAGAAACAGGAAGAGATCCAAAGAGCTAGGAAAGAATTTAAACAAGAAGACTGAGGCACCTCTTGTAGAAAAGAAACTTCAGAGCAGGACTCACTGGGTGGGCTACAAACCCAGTTGTGAGAAATTAGGGGGTGAGGGGGAAGTAATAGCACAAAAAATTATTAAAGTCATCACATGAACAAGAATGAGGCTGCAAGGAAAACTGAAAGACAACACATGCCAACACTTGACATCGCTAATAGGACAAAGGAAGCTCTTCACACAGGTTGCTGTGATGGTCAATGGACAAAGAAGACAAACTGGCTAACCAGGATGACTGCAGGACAACAATCCTGGAAATATAAGGAGATGCAGGAAATTATGTGTATTAGAATTCATCTCAGGGATTACTGAATAACTGATAACTTATTTCTTGCAAAGGAGGAAATGGGAGGTGAAATCCCCTCAAAAGTATGCCTGAATAAAACTAGTGTTAAACTGTTAAGATAGGTGGGTCTGGTCAACTGCAGTTTTTGATACGCTGAGTGGATCTGCAAATTTCGGCCAGAACAGAATTGCTCAGGACAGTAGAGAAGAAGCAGAGTTCTGCTGCATGAGCCCTGCCTCTCTTCCCTTGCCCACACATCACTGAGCCTCCCCTTATCTGAGTAAGACCAAAGGCTTAAGGAATGATGAGGCGTCACATTCCCAGCCTGTTGAAAACAATCACATATCTCAGTCTGGTCCTATTCACAGCAAGAGTTTGTAACCATGTGGAAGCCAACCACTCTGGAAGGATAATAAATTTGATAATAAATTACAGAAATATTCAAGTCCATAGCCTTTAATCTAGAAATCTAACTTCTAGAAATCTGACTCCAGAAACAAGCACAAATGTGTACAAAGATACTTGTATTTTAGTGCAGCATTGTTTATAATCATAAAAATAACCTTATTGTCCATATATAGGGGATTAATTATGTTAGATCCATATTTTATACCTAAAAAGAATGAAGTAGATACATATGTACTGATATGGAAAGATGTTCATACCACATTGTTCAGAGAAATGAAATATATGAAAAAGCACATATTTTATCATCTCCTTTTTGTTACATTTTAAAATTTTTAAAGTAGATTTATAAATACATATATCCTGGGGTGTGTGTGTGTATATAAATGTATACACACACATATACATATTTGTATACACATACATATGTATACATATTATTTGCATATACATACATAGAAAAACCATGAAGAAACCTCACACTAAACAATGAACAGTGATTACCTCTAGGGAACTGGAATGGGGGGAAAATGACGTTTATTTATTTATCCTTGTTATATTACCTCTGTATTATTGGAATTTTTAAAACTGTGAGTTACTTTTGTAATTTTAAAAACCAGTAAAGACACTTTTTAAGGAAGTTAAAATGATATTACTTTTATGTTGGTATCAATCAGGATTGCATCAAAATTAGACTAATTATATCACCATAAAGTATGATAAAAGAGTATAAGACATTCTTTCCTCTCTCCTACCCTATAACATCTCCAGAACTTATTCATTTTATAAATAGAAGTTTGTACCTTTTGACCACCTTCACCCATTTTACCCACCCTCCACCCCATATCTGGGAACTACCAATCTGTTCTCTGTATCTATGAGTTTGATGGGTGTTGGGGGGGGGGTTTTTTTTATTCCACATATAAGTGAGACCATACAATATTTGTCTTTCTCTGATTTACTTAACTTAGAATAATGCCCTCAAGGTCCTTCCATGTTGTCACAAATGGCAAGTCTTCCTTCCTTGTTATGGCTGAGTAATATTCCATTATATATATTTGTTTGTTTATTTATTGAAGAGACTATCCTTTCCCCATTGTATGTTCTTGGCTCCTTTGTCATAAATTAATTGACATGTATGTCTGGATTTATTTCTGAGTTTTCTATTTGCTCCAATGATCTTTGTGTCTGTCTTTATGCCAATACCATACTTTTTGGATTACCATAGCTTTGTAATATAGTTTGAAATTAGGACGCTTGTTATCTCCTGCTTTGTTCTTCTTTCTCAAGCTTGCTTTGGCTATCTGGGGTCTTTTGTGGTTCCATACAAATTTTAGGGGTGTTAATTCTATTTCTGTGGAAAATGCTATTGGAATTTTTATAGGGATTGAATTTAATCTATAGGTTGCTTTGAGTATTGTGGATATTTTAACAATATTAATTCTTCTAATCCATAAGCATGAAGTATCTTTCCATTTATTTGTGTTTTTTTATTTCTTTCATCAATGTCTTATATTTTCCGATGTACAGATCTTTCACCTTGATTAATCGATTCCTAAGTTTTTTAATCTTTTTTAAAAATTAATTATTTATTTTTATTTATTTATTTATGGCTGTGCTGGGTCTTCGTTTCTGTGTGAGGGCTTTCTCTAGTTGCAGCAAGTGGGGGCCACTCTTCATCACGGTGCGCGGGCCTCTCACTATCGCAGCCTCTCTTGTTGCGGAGCACAGGCTCCAGACGCGCAGGCTCAGTAATTGTGGCTCACGGGCCTAATTGCTCTGCGGCATGTGGGATCTTCCCAGACCAGGGCTCGAACCCATGTCCCCTGCATTAGCAGGCAGACTCTCAACCACTGCGCCACCAGGGAAGCCCAAGTTTTTTAATCTTTTTGAGGCAATTGTAAATGGAATTGCTTTCTTAATTTCTCTTTCTGATAGTTCATTTTTACTGAATAGAAATGCAACAGCTTTTTGTATCCTGCAATTTTACTGAATTTATTATTAGTTCTAATAGTTTTTTGGTGAAGTCTTCAGGGTTTTCTATACATAATATCATGTCATTTGCAAATATTGACAGTTTTACTTCTTCCTTTCTGATTTCTGATGACTTTTTTTTCTTTTTCTTGCCTAATTGTCATTGCTAGGACTACCAATACTATGTTGAATAAAAGTCGTAAGAGTGAGCATCCTTGTCTTGTTTCTGGTTTTAAAGGAACTGTGGACTTGTCATATATGGCTTTATTATCTTGACGTATGTTCCCTCTATACCCACATTGTTGAGAGTTTTATCAAAACTGGATGTTGATTTTGTCAAATGCTTTTTCTGCATCTATTGAGATGATCATATTTTTTCCTTTATTTTGTTAATGTGGTTTATCATATTGATTGATTCACAGTTGTTGAGTTATCCTTGCATCCCTGGAATAAATTCCGTTTGATCATGGTATATGATCCTTTTAATGTATTGTTGAATTTTATTTGCTAAATATTTTATTGAGGATTTTGCATCTATGTTCATCAGAGATACTGAGCTGTAATTTTCTCTTCTGGTGGTGTTCTTGTCTGGTTTTGGTAACAGGGTAATCCTGGATGAGTTTGAAAGTATTCCATCCTCTACAATTTTTCAGAAGAGTTTGAGGAGAATTGATATTAATTCTTGTTTAAATGTTTGGTAGAATTCACCACTGAAGGCATCTAGTCCTGGTCTTGTCTTTGTTGGGATGTTTGTGATTATTGAGTCAATTTCCTACTCATTAGTCTGTTCAAATTTTCTATTTCTTCATGGTTCAGTCTTGGAAGATTGTATGTTTCTAGAAATTCATCCATTTATTCTAGGTTGTCTAATTTACTAGCAAATAATTGTTCATAGTAGTCTCTTATAATTTTTTGTATTTCTGTGGTATCTGTTGTAACATCTCCTCTTTCATTTCTGATTTTATTTATTTGAGCCCTCTCTTTTTTTTGGTGAAGGTTTGTATATTTTGTTTGGTTACCTAAAGG
Organism: Balaenoptera ricei; assembly: GCF_028023285.1. Classification (NCBI taxonomy): domain Eukaryota; kingdom Metazoa; phylum Chordata; class Mammalia; order Artiodactyla; family Balaenopteridae; genus Balaenoptera; species Balaenoptera ricei. The sequence goes on from NC_082639.1 coordinate 135,345,061, forward strand.
CTTTCTTAGCTAAAGGTTTGTATATTTTGTTTATCTTTTCAAACAAACAAAAAAACACCCCAGCTCTTCATTTCATTGGTCTTTTCTAGTCTTTATTTCATTTATTTCTGCTTTGATCTTTGTAATTTCCTTCCTTCTACCAACTTTGGCCTTCGTTTGTTTTTCTTTTTCTAGTTCCTTGAGGTGTAAAATTTGGTCGTTTATTTGAGATCATTCTTATTTCTTAATGTAGGCATTTATCACTCTGAATTTCCCTTTAGAATTGGCTTTCCTGCATTCCATAATTCTTGGTATGTTGTATTTCCATTTTCATTTTCTCAAGGTACTTTATTTCTCTTTTGATTTCTTCTTTGACTCATTGGTTGTTCAGTAGTATGTTGTTTAATCTCTACATATTTGTGAATTTTCTAGTTTTCTTCTTGTAATTGTTTTCTGGTTTCATACCACTGTGGTCAGAAAAGATATTTGATATGAGTCTATCATCTTAAATTTATTAAAGCTTGTTTTGTAGCTTAACATATGATCTATCCTGGAAAACATTCCATGTATGCTTAAGAAGAATGTGTATTCAGTTGCTTTTGGACAGAATGTTTTATATATGTTTGTTAAGTCTATCCATTCTAATATGTCAGTTAAGATCAATGTTCCTTTACTGATTTTCTGTCTATAGTAATCAAAACAGTATGGTACTGGCATAAAAGCATACACACTGATCAGTGGAACAGAGCAGAGACCCCAGCTATAAACTCACCCATATATAGCCAAGAACCAAGAGTATACAATGGGGGAAGGATAGTCTCTTCAATAAATGTATTACTCAAATAAACAAAAACTCTTTGGTAACTTCAATAATTTTAAAAAATTAAAGGAGTCCTCAGACTAAAAAGTTTGGGAATTACTGATATACAGAGAGAGATTAGTCTCTCTCCCTTACCTATTTATTCCCAAAGGCACCCAGTTTCCCTCACCAGAGGCAACCCCTCTTGCCAGTTTTCTATGTATTACATGCATATGTAAGTAAATGCATCACATATTTTTTTCTTTTTATAAATGGTAGTATATTACACACACTGCCTGAAAATTTTGGAATAAGAAAAAGTAGTTACCATCATTTCATCACACTTTCCAACTTTTCCTTCTCCATGTCCTTGGAAACACACTGTGTGTTTTCTCTTCCAGAAATTACTGAGGCATTCAAGGGCACACATTTCTCTTTGGATGCCCATCTGCCAATGACAGGGTGAGAAAAATCTATATCATGTCTATGACTATAAGAAAATTTACATTTTTTAACATCATCTTATCTTTGAGCTAATAAGATAGTTCTAAATAATTAGAGCACTAACTCATTTTCTTCCCTTTAGGGGTGTAGTAACTGCTCCTATGCCAAAATACCCAGAATGTAACCCAAAGAGATGTATGGAATCTAGCCAAAGAAAATATCCTTCTTTAACTATCTCTGGTACATTCTTGATTATTTCTGCATTTCTAACTTAAATATTCTGGATTCTCTCTTTAGTTGCATATAGTCTGCAATTTAGCCCTTCCATTGAGGTTTTTTATTGAAATATAGTTGATTTACAATGTTGTGTTAATTTCTGCTGCATAGCAAAGTGATTCGCTTATACAAATATACACATCCTTTTTTATATTCTTTTCCATTATGGTTTATCACAGGATATTGAATATAGTTCCCTGTGCTATTACAAGGGAACTCCCATAAGGCTATCAGCTGATTTCTCTCCATTGAGTTTCTATTATCAATTACTCTATATTTTCCAAAAATTCTGTTTAATTCTTTTTTCAAATACCTAATCTCTTCTGTTTGTAAGGTTTTGTTTCCTTTTATATTTTTATTCTATCATTGATTTATTTACTCACTTGCACATATTTATTTTAAAATTTGAATAATTCCAATATCTGAAGTTCCTGGGAATTAACTCTGTGATTTGTTTTGCAGGGCCTGGATTGAGGGTATGTCCTTCCAGACAGATTTTGCACTTGCTTCTACTAGGTGCCAAAGGATTCACTTTTTTGGTAATTTATTGGTTTGGTTGTTACTAGAGTATGTGGACAATATAAATTTGAACTCCTAAACCATGTGAGAATAGTCCTGTCGTTACCATTTATCATGAAACACTTTTTTTCAGTCAGTGCCCAGACAAAAGAAGCTATTTTCCAGTCCACCCTGTTCACTGTGGTTGCCACTGTAGGTCTCTGCTTCGTGCACAAAGATCTCAATGTCAGCTCCAGTAGACATAAGGCCTTGTCTCCTGTCCTTGTGAGGCCATTAAATCCCAAGCACATTGGTTATTAAGACCTACAAACCCTTCCAAGTTTTCATTTTACTCTCGAGTTTTGGCCATGGGAATTTCCCCTCCTTTCTTGTAAATTCTTGTAAATATGCATTGAAAAGAATGCCTGTTGTACTTTGTCCAGCATTTCTAGATGTTTTGCATTGGAAAAGGTACCAGATACTCTAGTCCACTCTATTGCCAGAAACAGAAGTCTTCATCGTTCTTTATTGCTCAAGTTTAGGTCATCTAAAGACAAAACCAAATTTATCCACCAAATTATTTCTCTTCTTAAATCTAAATCACCATACTTACCCAACTTTGTAAGACAGTGGGAAGGCAGAATCCACTGTCAATATTATTATTATCGACCTAATTTCCACATTCTTCTTTTATGAAAAACTGTAAATTATAGAACTGGTCATGTTTTCCTCTTGCTTTGACTACTAAAGAGTACACAACCACAGCAAATATTAAAAATCTAGGGCTTCCCTGGTGGTGCAGTGGTTAAGAATCCACCTGCCAATGCAGGGGACAAGGGTTTGAGCCCTGGTCCGGGAAGATCCCACATGCCGTGGAGCAACTAAGCCCGTGCACCACAACTACTGAGCCTGCGCTCTAGAGCCCACGAGCCACAACTACTGAGCCCACGTGCCACAACTACTGAAGCCCGTGTGCCTAGAGCCCGTGCTCCGCAACAAGAGAAGCCACCGCAATGAGAAGCCCGCACACCGCAACAAAGAGTAGCCCCCGCTCGCTGCAACTAGAGAAAGCCCGCACACAGCAACGAAGACCCAACGCAGCCAAAAAAAAACAAAACAAAACTATATTCAACATTTCTATTCTCAGCCTTCCAGGCAGTCTTGCCATCAGAGGATTCTTGCTCTGGCCTTCCCCTGTGCAGCATCTGGTCTCACAGGCCTCTTTTTCTCCCTCCCTGTTTATACATTGACAGCCTCAGCTTCAAATCAATCCTCTCTCTCTTACTCACTCCTTCCCTCCCCTCCTCCCTCCCTCCAGTGCACTCCAGATTAGGTCTCTCTCTGGTTCCTTTCCAAATGAACACATAAAAATTCATCTAGATGTCTGACATATCTAAGGCTTCCCCACTGGCATAGTCCATCTTCCTTAGAAAGCAAAAAAAAAAAAAAAAAATGCTCCTATACCATCTCAGCTCTATAGTCCCAGAATTGCTTCCCATCCTCTTAAATCTCTTAGGGGGCTTTAGACCAAGATTAAATCTACTGTGACCTTGTTCATTCTTGAACTTGAACTAGTAGTTCATCTCCCTCCCTTCCCACCACCCCAGAGAGCCACAATTTATCTCCCTCTCCCTACAATTCAGATAGCTTCTCCTCCTCGGTCTACCTCAGTCTAACCCACCCCATCCTGGTGACCCATCTGGAATGTCTAAACCAACCCCTAAATGAAGTGAGGATGATTATCAATTACCATGAAATACATATAGTAATCAGTGGCCTGATGCTCCGATATGCCTAACTCTGACTTATAGACCATGGAGCTTCCAAGGATAAAATTTAGAGTTTTGAGCAACTTTTATTACAAAAATAGAAATAAAAAGAACGTTACAAATACTTTATATAAGACAGAATGCTCAAGTATCAAGACCTTTAAATTCCATGACTTTGCCCAAATGGGCCTCTAGCCATTTACCTGAAAAATACTCCCAAATCTTTGGGGAATGTTGGCCACAAACTATCAGCTAACACTAATTCCTTATGACCTGTAATACCACTCTACAATATACCAGTCTGAGCAGGGGCTTATGGGAGTCAGGTGATAAATGGAGTTCTAACCCAATGGCAACTCATAGTATTCCCCAAGGAGTTCACATAGCCTGTAATTGTTTCTTCAGTTTAAGAGAATAAAATAGCAGAATTCCCTCATTGGCCCTGACCTATAGAATAAGAGCTATCATTATAGAAACAACCCTAAGAACACCTTGGGGCAGCAATTCCTCCCAAGCCAAACAATAGAAACAAGAGCAGCACCTCAGGCAAAATTAACTTGCATGAGAAATAATGCCTATTGTCTCCCCATTTTCCTGCCTGCACTGGGCATCTGCTCCAGCCCCTCTTGCTCCAGTACAACTCCCCAGTAGGGCAAAGGCTGCTGTTGCCAAGGAGAGTGTGCACCTGGGAGACATAGAGCCAGTATGGACACAGCATTGCATCTGAACCGGGCAAGGGCAGCTAGTGCTGGTGCTCGCAGAGGCAGCAGGTCAGAAGATGTCTGGAGCTCTGACTGGCATGCTGGGGCCATCCCAGTGCACACACTGACGTGTACTGGGCACCCGTTTCAGCCCCTCTTGCTCCAGCGCTGCACCCTACAGGGGTGAAGGTGCCATTGCTGGAAGGAGGGATAGTAAACACACAGAGGGAATACAACCAGCTTGTACCTGACCCTCAGGGCTTCTGCTCCAGCACCTTGGGACCTGTCCCCGACACCTGATAGGGCAGCGATGGCCACTGAGCAGAGGAGAAGCGCCAGCCAATACTTGGTTCTGGCTCAAGCCCCTCCATCTCCAGCTCCACCTCCCACCAAGGTGATAGCTGCCAGCACACCCTGAGGGGAGATGTGACCCATGCTCGCTTCAGACCCATTTCTTCCACCAAAGCCACTGGGCACACACAAACTGCATGGGACACATCCACACAAGGATACTGCTTCAAGACTGGGATAGGTAACTGTTTCACCTAATTCATAGAGATAGAGAAAGTTAAACAAAATGAGAAGACAGAAGAATTTGTTTCCAACAAAAGAATAAGAAAAACCCCTGAAAAAACAACTAATGAAAGAGAGAGAAATTATTTACCATGTAAAGAGTTAAAAGCATTAGTAATAAGAAAGCTAACCGAACTTGGGGGAAAAGTAGATGAACACAGTGAGAATTTTAACAAGGAACTAGAAAATTAAAAAAAAAAGAACCAGTCAAAGCTGAAGAATATAATAACTGAAATGAAAAACACACTAGAAGGAATTAACAGTAGACTAGGTGATACAGAAGAATGCATAAGTGATATGGAATTTAGAATAATGGAAATCACTCAATTGGAACAGCAAAAAGAAAAACAAATTTTAAAACATGAAGACAGTTTAAGGGACCTCTGGGACAACATCAAGCATACTAGCATTCACATTACTGGGGTCCCAGAAAGAGAAGAGAAAGAGAAAGAGTAGAAAATTATTTGATTAAATTATGGCCAAAAACTTCCCAGAGCTGAAGAAAGAAACAGATTTCCAGGTACAGGAAGCACAGAGAATCACAAATTAAATGAAACCAAACAGCCTCACACCAAGACATACAATTAAAATGTCAAAAGTTAAAGTGAGAATATTAAAGGCAGCAGAGAAAAACAAATAGTCACGTACAAGGGAAGCCCCATAAGGTATCAGCTGATTTTTTCCACAGAAACTTTGCAGGCCAGCAGGGAGTGGCATCATGTATTAAAAGTGCTAAAAGGGAAAAACCTATAACCTAGTATACTCTACCCAACAAGGTTATCATTCAGAATTGAAGGAGAGATAAAGAACTCAGACAAGCAAAACTAGGAGAGTTCACCAATACTAAGCCAACAATACAAGAAGTGTTAAGGGTCTTCTCTAAGTGGAAAAGAAAAGGCTACAAAAAAAGTAAGAATATATAGGAAGGGAAAAAAATCCCACTAGTAAAGACAAATATATAGTAAAGGCAGTACCATCAACCATTTTTAAAAAGCTAGTACAAAGATTAAAAGGCAAAAATAGTAAAATCAAAATAACTACAATAAACAGTTAAGGGATAGACATGAAGATGTAAACTATGACATCAAAAACACAAACTGTGGGGGCAGAGTCAAGATGGTGGACTAGGAAGACATAGAGTTCATGTCTCCTCACAACTAGGGCACCCATCATGCACTGGTGGGGGACCAGAGACACCTAAGGGGATGGGAGGAACCCCCAGGTGACTGGGTAGGATGTGGGGGGGAGGGAGGCGGGAAGGAGAAGTGGAGGCGGGATGGGACCAGCACCCCTGAGCAGCAGCTGGGAGAGGGGAGGGGTTCCCACGCTCTGAGGGGCCCACCCACAGTGAGGGGATCAACAAAGACAGGCAGAGACCTTTGGGAGAGCAGAGGATCAGAAGGGAATGCGGCCAGCATTTCCCCTGCTGCCTTGGGCCCTGGGGAGCCTGCTGAGGTCCCAGGTCTAATCCTTCACCTGCTGAGGCTCTCTCCAGCTGTGCTGAGCTTAAGCCCTGCCCCCACACCTCCACCCAGGGCCTTACCTCCGAACTCTGCACTCTGAGGCCCCCTCCAGCCGTGCTCCCTTTACTGGATGTGCGGGTCCTGAGCTTAGGCCCCAACCCCGTTCTAACCCCACCTGCCTAAGCCCCACCCCACCTAAGCTCGCCCCCCGCAGCCAAGGCATTTTCTAGCCCTTTTTTCTTTTCTTTTTTTTTTTTTGAGGTTGTGGTTCTGTTTTACCTTTTCGTTGTTGCTTCATTTATATTTTAATTTTTTCTAACTTTATTTTATTCTTTATTCTTTGTTATTGTTCTGCTCCTTTTGGTTTGCCCCCCCCCCCTTTTTTCTGTTGTGGTTCTGTTTTACCTTGTTCTTGTTGTTTCACTTATATTTTTATTTTTTCTAATATATTTTTATTTTTCTAATTTCCTTTTAGTTTTTATTCTTTGTTATTGTACTGCTCCTTTTTTTTTTCTTTTCATTTGCTGTGTGGGATCTTGGTTCCCAGGCCAGGGGTCAGGTCTCAGCTCCTGCAGTGGGAGTCCAAACTGCTGGACTAACAGAGAACCACAGACCCCAGGGAATATTAATCAGAGTGAGGTCTCCCAGAGGTCCTCATCTCAGCACCAAGACCTGGCTCTACCCAACTGCCTGCAAACTCCAGTGCTGGACGCCTCAAGCAAAACAATCAGTAAGACAGGAACACAGCCCTACCAATCAAAAAAAAAATTAGATGACAAGAAAATATGTTTCAGATGAAGGAGCAAGTTAAAAACTTACAAGACCAAATAAATGAAGAGGAAATAGGCAACCTTCCTGAAAAAGAATTCAGAGTAATGACAGTAAAGATGATCCAAAATATCAGAAAGAGAATAGAGGCACGGATCGAGAAAATACAAGAAATGTTTAACAAAGACCTAGAAGAACTAAAGAACCAAAACACAGTGATGAACAACACAATAACTGAAATGAAAAATTTGCTGGAAGGAATCAATAGCAGAATAACTGAGGCAGAAAGACGAATAAGTGACCTGGAAGACAGAATGGTGGAATTCACTGCCGAGGAGCAGAATAAAGAAAAAAGAATGAAAAGAATTGAGGACAGTCTAAGAGACCCCTGGGACAATGTTAAACACACAAACATTCAAATTACAGGGGTCCCAGAAAAAGAGAAAGAGATAGGGTCTGAGAAAATATCTGAAGAGATTATAGTCGAAAACTTCCCTAACATGGGAAAGGAAATAGTCACCTAGGTCCAGGAAGTGCAGAGAGTCCCATACAGGATAAACCCTAGGAAAAACACGCCAAGACACATACTAATCATACTAACAAAAATTAAATTCGAAGAAAAAATATTGAAAGCAACAAGGGAAAAGCAACAAATAAGATACAATGGAATCCCCATAAGGTTATCAGCTGATTTTTCAGCAGAAACTCTGCAGGTCAGAAGAGAGTGGCAGCATATATTTAATGTGATGAAAGGGAAAAACCTACAACCAAGAATATTCTACCCAGCAAGGCTCTCATTCAGATTTGATGAAGAAATCAAAAGTTTTACACACAAGCAAAAGCTAAGAGAATTCAGCACCATGAAACAGCTTTACAACAAATGCTAAAGGAACTTCTCTTGGTGGGAAACACTAGAGAAGAAAAAGACCCACAAAAACAAATCCAAAACAATTAAGAAAATGGTAACAGGAACATACATATTGATAATCACCTTGAATGTAAATGGATTAAGTGTTCCAACCAAAAGACACAGACTGGCTGAATAGATACGAAAACAAGACCCGTATAGATGCTGTCTACAAGAAACCCACATCAGACCTAGGGACACACACAGACTGAAAGTGAGTGGATGGAAAAAGATATTCTTTGCAAATGAAAATCACAAGAAAGCTGGAGTAGCAATACTCATATCAGATAAAATAGACTTTAAAATAAAGTCTGTTATAAGAGATAAGGAAGGACACTACATAATGATCAAGGGATCAATCCAAGAAGAAGACATATCAATTATAAATACTTATGCACCTACTATAGAAGCACCTCAATACATAAGGCAAATGCTAACAGCCATGAAAGGGGAAATCAACAGTAACACGATAATAGTGGGGGACATTAACTCCCCACTCACACCAAAGGACAGATCATCCAGACAGAAAATAAGGAAACAAAAGCTTTAAATGACACAATAGACCAGAAAGATTTAATTGATATTTATAGGACATTCCACCCGAAAGTGGAAAAATACACTTTCTTCTCAAGTGCACATGGAACACTGTCCAGGATAGATCACATCATGGGTCACAAATCAAGCCTCAGAAAACTGAAGAAAATTGAAATTATATCAAGCATCTTTTCCAACCACAACACTATGAGATTAGGAATCAATTACAGGGAAAAAAAAAGTGTAAAAAACACAAACACATGGAGGCTAAACAGTGCACTGCTAAATAACCAAGAGATCACTGAAGAAATCAAAGAGGAAATTAAAAAATGCCTAGCAACAAATGACAATGGAAACACAATGACCCAAAACCTATGGGACACAGCAAAAACAGTTCTAAGAGAGAAGTTTATAACAATTCAATCTCACCTCAAGAAACAAGAAAAATCTCAAATAAACAATCTAACCTCATACCTAAAGCAACAAGAAAAAGAAGAACAAAGAAAACCCAAAGTTAGTAGAAGGAAAGAAATCATAAAAATCAGAGCAGAAATAAATGAAATAGGTATGAAAAAAAACATAGCAAAAATCAATGAAACTAAAACCTAGTTCTTTGAGAAGATAAACAAAATTGATAAACCTTTAGCCAGACTCATCAAGAAAAAAAGGGAGAGGACTCAAATCAATAAAATTAGAAATGAAAAAGGAGAAATTACAACTGACACTGCAGAAATACAAAGAATCATAAGAGACTGTTACAAGCAACTCTATGAAATAAAATGGACAACCTGGAAGAAATGGACAAATTCTTGGAAAGATACAAATTTCCAAGACTGAACCAGAAAGAATTAGAAAATATAAACAGACCAATCACAAGAAATGAAATTGAAAGGGTAATGAAAAATCTTCCAACAAACAAAAGTCCAGGACTAGATGGCCTCACAGGTAAATTCTATCAAAGATTTAGAGAAGAGATAACACCTATCCTTCTCAAACTCTTGCAAAAAATTGCAGAGGGAGGAACACTCCCAAACTCCTTATACAAGGATAATATCAATATGATACTAAAACCAGACAAAGATATCACAAAAAAAGAAAACTACACACCAATATCACTGATGAACATAGATGTAAAAATCCTCAACAAAATACTAGCAAACAGAATCCAACAACACATTAAAAGGATCATACACCATGATCAAGTGGGATTTATCCCTGGGATGCAAGGATTCTTCAATATATGCAAATCAATCAATGTGATATGTCATATTAGCAAATTAAAGAATAAAAACCATATGGTCATCTCAATAGATGCAGAAAAAGCTTTTGACAAAATTCAACACCCATTTATGATAAAAACTTTCCAGAAAGTGGGCATAGAGGGAACTTACCTCAACATAATAAAAGCCATATATGACAAACCCACAGCAAACATCATTCTCAATGGTGAAAAACTGAAAGCATTCCCTCTAAGATCAGGAACAAGACAAGGATGTCCACTCTCACCACTATTATTCAACATAGTTTTGGAAGTCCTAGTCACGGCAATCAGAGAAGAAAAAGAAAGAAAAAATATAAATTAGAAAAGAAGTAAAACTGTCACTGTTTGCAGATAACATGATACTATACACAGAAAATCCTAAAGATGCTACCAGAAAACTACTAGAACTAATCAATGAATTTGGCAAGGTTGCAGATACAAAATTAATGCACAGAAATCTCTTGCATTCCTATACCCTAACAATGAAAGATCAGAAAGAGAAATTAAGGAAACAATCTCATTCACAGTTGCAACAAAAAGAATAAAGTACCTAGGAATAAACCTACCTAAGGAGGCGAAATACCTGTACTCAGAAAACTATAAGACACTGATGAAACAAATCAAAGCTGACACAAACAGATGGAGAGATATACCATGTTCTTGGATTGGAAGAATCAACATTGTGAAAATGACTATACTACCCAAAGCAATCTACAGGTTCAATGCAATCCTGATCAAATTACCAATGGCATTTTTCACAGAATTAGAACAAAAAAATTTTACAATTTCTGTGGAAACAAAAAAGTCCCCAAATAGCCAAATCAATTTTGAGAAAGAAAACTGGAGCTGGAGGAATAAGGCTCCCTGTCTTTAGACTATATTACAAAGCTACAGTAATCAAGACAGTATGGTACTGACACAAAAACAGAAATATAGATCAATAGTACAGGATAGAAAGTCCAGACATAAACCCATGCACCTATGATCACCTAATCTATGACAAAGGAGGCAAGAATATACGATGGAGAAAAGACAGTCTCTTCAATAAGTGATGCTGGGACAACTGGACAGCTACATGTAAAAGAATGAAATTAGAACACCACCTAACACCATATACAAAAATAAACTCAAAATGGATTAAAGAACTAAATGTAAGACAGGACACTATAAAACTCTTAGAGGAAAACATAGGAAAAACACTCTGACATAAATCGCAGCAAGATCTTTTTTGACCCACCTCCTACAGTAATGGAAATAAAAACAAAAATAAGCAAATGGGACCTAATGAAACTTCAAAGCTTTTGCACAGCAAAGGAAACCATAAACAAGACAAAAAGACAACCCTCAGAATGGGAGAAAATCTTTGCAAACGAAGCAACAGACAAAGGATTAATCTCCAAAATATACAAGCAGCTCATGCAGCTCAATAACAAAAAAACAAACAACCCAACCCAAAAATGGGCAGAAGACCTAAATAGACATTTCTCCAAAGAAGATATACAGATTGCCAACAAACATATGAAAGGATGCTCAACATCACTAATCATTAGAGAAATGCAAACCAAAACTACAATGAGGTATCACCTCACACTGGTCAGAATGGCCATCCTCAAAAAAATCTACAAACAGTGAATGCTGGAGAGGGTGTGGAGAAAAGGGAACCCTCTTGCACTGTTGGTGGGAATGTAAATTGATACAGCCACTGTGGAGAATAGTATGGATGTTCCTTAAAATACTAAAAATAGAACTACCACATGACCCAGCAATCCCACTACTGGGAATATACCCTGAGAAAACTGTAATTCAAAAAGTCACATGTCCCTGGTCCAGGAAGATCCCACATGCCGGGAATCAACTAAGCCCGTGTGCCGCAACTACTGAGCCTGTGCTCTAGAGCCCGTGAGCCACAACTACTGAGCCCACATGCTGCAACTACTAAAGCCCATGTGCCTAGAGCCTGTGCTCCACAACAAGAGAAGCCACAGCAATGAGAAGCCCGTGCACCACAACGAAGAGTAGCCCCCACTAGCCACAACTAGAGAAAGCCCACATGCAGCAACAAAGACCCAACACACCCAAAAATAAAAATAAATAAATGAATAAATTTATTTTTTTTAAAAAGTCACATGTACCCCAATGTTCATTGCAGCACTATTTATAATAGCCAGGACATGGAAGCAACCTAAATGTCCATTGACAGATGAATGGATAAAGAAGATGTGGTACATGTATACAATGGAATATTACTCAGCCATAAAAAGGAATGAAACTGGGTTGTTTGTAGTGTTGTGGACGGACCTAGAGTCTGTCATACAGAGTGAAGTAAGTCCGAAAAACAAATATCGTATATAAATGCATATATGTGGAATCTAGAAAAATGGTACAGATGAACATATTTGCAGGGCATGAGTAGAAACGCAGATGTAGAGAACGGCTGTGTGAACACAGGTGGGGAAGGGGAGGGTGGGATGAATTGGGAGACTAGGTTTGATATAAATACACTACCATGTGTAAAATAGATAGCTAGTGGGAACCTGCTGAATAGCACAGGGAGCTCAGCTCAGTGCTCTTTGATGAGCTAGATGGGTGGAATGGGGGGGAGGTCCAAGAGGGAGGGGATATATGTATACTTATAGCTGATTCACTTCATTGTACAGCAGAAACTAACACAACATTGTAAAGCAATTATACTCCAATAAAAAAATAAAATAAAAACAACAACAACAACAAAACCCCACAAAATGTGGTGGAGAGGAGTAAAAATGTAGATCTTTTATAAAGTGTTTGAACTTAAACGACTATCAGTTTAAAACAAGTAGATATAGGTATAGGTCTTCATACATGAACCCCATGATAACCACAAATCAAAAACCTACAATAGATACACAAAAACTAGAGAGAAAGGAAAACAAGCAAACCAATAAGGAAAATCATCAAACCACAAGGGAAGGAACTATAAAAGGAAGAAAAGAACAGAGAAGAACTACAAAAGAACTAGAAAACAAGTAACGAAGTGGCAATAAGTACACACCTATCAATGATCACTTTAAATGTCAATGGACTAAATGCTTCAATCAAAAGACATAGGTGAATGATTGAATAAAAAGAGACCCATCAATATGCTGCTTACAAGAAAACCACTTCGGAGCTAAAGACACACAGAAACTGAAAGTGAGTGGATGGAAAAAAGATATTTCCTGCAAGTGGAAATGGAAAGAAAAATGTGGTAGCAATACTCATATCAAAAAGTAGTCATTAAACAATGTCTATAACCAAAGACAAAGAAGGGTATTATATAATGATAAAGGGATCGATACAAGAAGAGAATATAACATTCATTAACATATGTGAACCTAATATAGGAGCACCTAAATATATGAAGCAAATATTAACAGACAAAAAAGGAAGAAATTGACAGTAACACAATAATAGTAGGAGACTTTAACAATCCACTTACATGAATGGACTAATTATCCAGACAGAAAGTCAATAAGGAAACAGTGGTCTTAAATGACACATTAGACCAGTTGGGACTTAACAGATATCTACAGGAAATTCCATTTAAAAAAAAGCAGAATATGCATTCTTTTCAAGTGCACATGGAATGTTTTCCAGATTAGGTCACATGCTGATCACAAAACAAGTCTCAACAAACTTAAGAGGATAGAAATTTTATCAAGCATTTTTCCAACCACAACAGTATGAAACTAGAAATCAATTACACTAAGAAAAATGGGAAAAGCAGAAACACATGGAGACTAAACAATATGTTACTATAAAACCAATGAGGCAATGAAGAAATCAAAGAAGAAATCAGAATATACTTCAAGACAACTGAAAATGGAAACGTAACTTTCCAAAATCTATGGGATGCAGAAAAAGCAGTTTTAAGAGGGACGGCGATACAGGCCTACCTCAAGAAACAAGAAAAAAATCTGAAACAAACAATCTAACCTATCACCTAAAAGAATTAGAAAAAGAAGAACAAACAAAGCCCAGTCAGCAGAAGGAAGGATATAAAAAAGATCAAGAAGGAAATAAATAAAAGAGACAGAAATAATAGAAAAGATCAATGAAACCAAGAGCTAAATTTTTGAAAAGATAAACAAAATTGATAAACATTTAGTCAGGCTCATTAAGAAAAAAAAAAAAAAGACAGAAGACCCAAGTAAACAAATTAAGAAGTGAGAGAGGAGAAATTACAAATGATATGACAGATACAAAAAAATCAAAAGAGCATACTATGAACAGTATGCCAGTGAATATACCAACAAATTGGACAACCTAGAAGAACTGGATAAATTTCTAGAAACATATACTCTTCCAATACTGAATCAGGAGTAAACAGATAATCTGAGCAGCCAAATCACTAATAGTGAAATTAAATTACTAATTAAAAACTCCCAGCAAATAGATGTCCAGGACCAGATGGCTTCACAGGGGAGTTCTACCACACATGCAAAGAAGATCTATCCTTCTCAAACTATTCCAAAAAAATTGAAGACAGGGGACCACTCCCAAGTCATTCTATGAGGCCACCATTACCCTGATACCAAAACTAGACAAAGACACTACCAAAAAAAAAAAAAAAATTACAGGCCAATATCTCTGGTAAATATAGATGCAAACATTCTTAATGAAATATTAGCAAACTGAATTCAACAATATATAAAAAGGATCATACACCATGATCAAGTGGGATTTATTCCAGGGATGCAAGGATAGTTCAATGCCCCCAAATCAATCAATATGATATACCATATTAATAAATGAAAGGATTAAAAATCACGTGATCATTTCAATAGATGCAGAAAAAGCATTTGACAAAATTCAACATCCATTCATGATAAAAACTCTCACCAGAGAATACCCTGGCAGTCCAGCAGTTAGGACTCTGCGCTTTCACTGCCAGGGGTATGGGTTCAATCGCTGGTCGGGGAACTAAGATCCCACAAGCTGTGCAGCACAGCCAAAGAAAAAAGAAGTCTCACTAAAGTGGGTATAAAGGGAACATATCTCATAATAATAAAGGCCCTTTATGACAAACCCACAGCTAACATCATACTCCATGGTAAAAAGCAGAAAGCTTTTCCTCTAAAATCAGGAACAAAACAAGAATGTCCATTCTCGCTACTTCTATCTAACACAGTATTGGAAGTCCTAGCCACAGAAATCAGACAAGTTAAAGAAGTAAAGGGCATCCAAATTGGAAGGGAAGAAGTAAAACTGTCACTATTTGCAGATGACATGATACTATTTATAGAAAAACCTAAAGGCTCCACCAAAAAACTATTAGAACTAATAAACGAATTCAATAAAGTTACAGGATAAAAGATTAATACACAGAAATCTGTTGCTTTTCTATACACTAATAGTAATCTATCAGAAAGAGAAAGCAAGAAAACAATTCCATTTAAAATTGCATCAGAAAGAAAATACTTAGGAATAAAATTAATCAAGGAGTTGAAAGACATTTACTCTGAAAACTATAAAACACTGATGAAGGAAATTGAAGATGATACAAAGAATTGGAAAGATATCCTGTGTTCATGGATTAGAAGAAATAATATTGTTCAAATGTCCATACTATCCAAAGCAATCTACAGACTGAATGCAATCCCTATCAAAATATCCATGACATTTTTCATAGAACTGAAACAAATAATCTTAAAATTTATATGGAACCACATAAGACCCCCAATTAGCCAAAGCAATCTTGAGAGAAAAGAGCAAAGCTGGAGGTATCATGCTCCCTGACTTCAGACTACACTACAAAGCTATAGTACCCCCAAACAGTATGGTACTGGCAGAAAAACAGACCCATAGACCAATGGAACAATAAAAAGCCCAGAAATAAACTCACACACTTATGATCAATTAATCTATGACAAAGGAGGCAAAAATATACAATGTGGAAAAGACAGTCTCTTCAATAAGTTTTGCTGAGAATACTGACAGCTCATGTAAAAGAATGAAATTAGAACATCTTCTCACACAATATACAAAAATAAAGTCAAAATGAATTAAAGACCTAACTGAAGACTGGAATCCATAAAAGTCCTAAAACAAAACACAGGCAAACACTCTTTGAAATAAATCATAGCAATATTTTCTTGGATCTGTCTCCTCAGGCAAAGGAAACAAAAGCAAAAATAAACAAATGGGAGCTAATTAAACTTAAAAGCTTTCACACAGCAAAGGAAACCACTGACAAAACAAAAAGACAATGAATAACAGAAAATATTTGCAAAGGATATGACTGATAAGGGGTTAATATCCAAAATATATAAACAGCACATACAACTCAATATCAAAAAAGCAAACAACCCAATTAAGAGATGGACAGAAGAACTGAATAGACATTTTTCCAAAGAAGACATACAGGTGACCAACGGAAAATGAAAAGATGCTCAACATCGCTAATCATCAGAGAAATGCAAATCAAAACCACAATGAGATATCATCTCACTCTTGGTAGAATGGTTATCATCAAAAAGACCACAAATAACAAACACTGGTGTGAATGTGGAGAAAAGGCAACCTTTGTATGCTGTTGGTGGGAATATAAATTGGTGCAGCCACTATGGAAAACAGTATGGAGGTTCTTCAAAAAATTAAAAACTGAACTACCATATGATCCAGCAATTCCATTCCTGGGTATATAGCCTAAAAAAATGAAAATGATAATTCAAAAAGATACATGCACCCCAATGTTCATAGTAGCAGTATTTAAAATAGCCAAGATATGGAGGCAATCTAAGTGATTATCAACAGATGAATTGATAAAGAAGATGTGGTGTATACATACAGACACACACACACACACACACACACACACACACAATGGAACATTATTCAGCCACAAAGAATGAAATTTTGTCATTTGCATCAACATGGATAGACCTAGAGAATATTATGCTTAGTGAAAAAAGTCAGAAAGACAAATACTGTATGTTATCACTTATATGTAGAATTAAAAAATAAAACAAACAAATTAATATAACAAAACAGAAACTGACTCACAGATATGTAGAACAAACTAGTGGTTACCAGTGGGGAGAAGGAAATGGGGAGGGGCAAGATAGGGGTAGGGATTAAAGAGGTACAAACTACTAGGTATAAAACAAATAAGATACAAGGATGTGATTACAGCACAGGGAATATAGCCAATACTTTATAATAACTTTAAGTGGAGTATAATCTATAAAAATATTGAATCACTATGTTGTACACCTGAAACTAATATAATATTGTAAATCAACTCTACTTCAATAAAAAAAGAAAGAAAACATTTCCAAACTTAAATAAATGTTAATAAACACAGGACTATTGTTGTACAACCAAACCAAGTTTTACCACAGTCAACTGGAAGAGAGAAACCTACAAAGGGAAAAGAAAAAACTACTTGTAAACCCCATCTCCACCCTCCAAGCAACTGTCTGCATTACAGTACTTTTTTAAGATTAGAAATAATAGTTTTAAATTATAGTACATTGCTTGACATTCACCAACTGGTAATTATTATTTGTGTTATTATTAGCTTAAGTCCCAAGAGCCTATTCATTCATTCATTGTCGCTCATTGAACATATATTTATCGAGAGGTGATACTGAAATTAGACAGAAAAAAATCTTTCTCAAGAAACTTATTCTCAGGCAAAAATAGGAGGCAAAATATCAGATTTTCCTCAGATTGGACAAGCCATATAAGAAAGCCCATCCATAACTGCTAAATCAGGCAGTTTGGATGGAAAATAGTTTGGGCAATAATAGAAGAAAAAGCCTTATATTTAGTTTAATATTTAAAAATTATAACCATACCATCCACAATTCTTAACTATAAATAAACATTTCACAAAACCACTTATGATTCACCATTAACACTACTTAAAGAAAGGGATTTCACCCCAATGTTCAAATGGAATCACAAGGCCCTAAATTTTGGAGTTTCCATCCTGTAGTCAGGCCATTTTATTTTCCTAACCCAGAGCTGGGAGGGAATGCATGTTTGGTGGGTATAGTGAGGAAGAAAAGGTTATGAGACAGACGGGAACACTGGAGGAGCTGAGGCCCTAGTGGAGTACCACAGTTAGAGACTGGGTGGGGAAGGAAGGTCTGGATAGCCAGAGATGGGCATGAGGCACCGACCTCCTAATGTACCTAATGTACCTCCTAATGTCCCACTGGCCCTATGCGGGAGGACACCCGAATATGGGAGGATACCTGGATGCAGTAGGGAGGTGAGCCCTAAATGCAGGAAGGGTGCTCCACAACTAAGATTCTGCTGAAAGCTCAGCCTGCCTCCTATATCTATTCCCAGAATTCTATTCCAGAAGTCCTCTCTCCCTAACTCACTGCCAGGAGCCTGGGAGCCATTCCTGACTTTCTCTCACCCTCACTCAACATCCTGTGTCATCCGCCACGTCCCTAGCTCAGGGCGCCTTCATCTGTCCTCCGGATCATTTTCACTGCTTCCCACCTGTCCCTGCCTCTGACTTGCCCCTTCTGGGCCCTTTGCCACCTCCAGCTTATGACTATCCAAAATAAATCTGATCCATGTACCGCTAGTATAATGTTCACACCCCTTAGCAGAGCACAAAATCCCACTCTTTGGCCCTGAGGGCTCACAGCTGCCACCGGGAGATTCTTCTACACTGTGGTGAAAAATTGATAGCTTAATTGATGAAATGGTGAGAGTGGTGTTTCTGAAACTCACCCAAAGAAGATAGTTTAAAAGTAGGGATACAATTTTCCTAGAGAAAGATGTTTTTAAGTAAATCATATACAATTAATATCTGTATATCTTTCCTTTAGTAATTCATTCAAGTATGTAGTTCTTCCTGAATTCCACTCCTGAAACAAAATCTAGCACTTACCATTAGCTGAGCTATGAGAAACATCTTTACTTTCATCCAATTTGTATAACAAACATCCCATACTGAGTAATTTGTCATAATAATTCTTTCTTCGTATGATATGCAGCAGTATTTTCCATACATTTTCCAATACTATTTCCTGACAAAGAATAAAATTTAATTTCATGCCATTTTTCTTTGAATTATTTCAAATATTTATATTTCAGCAGGAAGCATATGCTTTTTCCTCATGGTATGTAGCTTTTTGTCTTTCGACATTACAAGCAAGAAACTTCTAAATGACTTCTAAAATTCTATCAGTGAGTTTGGTGAAATGTTATAATGACCTGAGGTTTGCATGACTTTAAACATCATTGAAATGGTTGCTTCATGTTTCTGTTTTCAAAGTTCTTGCTAATCAAGCTGGCCTCATTCTATTGTTTATATTTCAAGGTACACTATACATTTGGGCAAAGCTCATTATTAATAATAAATCCATTTTTTCAAAAAATGTTGATAATGTCATATCATATGGCCAACTGTTTGTCAGAACTGATTAGATCATCATTATTTTTGCCTTGTAATGTGGCCAATGTAAAGCTTGTGGTGCTAGAGCTGTCTCGTTTTCTTACTGTTCACTTGTACTTGCTTTGTTAATATTGCCTTGAAAAACCATGGCTTCTTTACAACAATATTTTTTATCATTTGTCTCAAATTCTAAGCCTCATTTCCTGTGCTCAGAAATATTATATTGAGGGGTAAAATTTGTCAGTGTCTTTTATCCTAGGTCAAAGATGCATTCCTAGGTTATTCTTCTCATACCTCAGCCAAAGGTACACTACATTTGCAATCCCACAAGATTGAAAGATTAATCAAGATTAATACCTGTACTTCCTACAGGCTGATTTGTCATAAGAACCTGGAAAGGCACTTTATCTACTGTTAATTGTCCTTCTGCACTTTGCAAGAGGAGGTTTCAAATAGCCCACCCAAACTAGAGCAGAGCTTTTGGAACTCCACACTATTCCTGTCACAGCCCAGCTGGTGTACACATCCAGCCACAACCAAAGCCCAGACAGAGGTAATATTTTAAGATTTTAAAGCTCCCTTTATTTCAACATCTGACCTAATTATGCAATGCCCTGGGCTTTTCTTCATTCCAATGTGTATCCTATCTTCATTAGTCTGAGAGAATATGTTAAGACAACTAGAAAAGTGGTACAGGGTTTCCCTGGTGGCGCAGTGGTTGAGAATCTGCCTGCCAATGCAGGGGACACGGGTTCGAGCCCTGGTCTGGGAAGATCCCACATGCCGCGGAGCAACTAGGCCCGTGAGCCACAACTACTGAGCCTGCGCGTCTGGAGCCTGTGCTCCGCAACAAGAGAGGCCGCGATAGTGAGAGGCCTGCGCGCCGCGATGAAGAGTGACCCCCACTTGCCACAACTAGAGAAAGCCCTCGCACAGAAACGAAGACCCAACACGGCCAAAAATAAATAAATAAATAAATAAAAATTTAAAAAAAAAAGAACAGAAAGGAGAATGTTTTAAAAAAAAAAGAAAGAAAGAAAAGTGGTACAATCTCAACTTTCCCCAGAGGGCTTTTCCTGCCTCAAGGTCATTACCAAGGTCTACAAAAGAAGCTCCTTGCTCACCCAACACATAGCTTAGGCACTTGGCAGGGCAGGGCGAGTCCTGGCTGGAAATCTATAAAGAAAAATGAGTAGTCAGTGACTTTCAAACTTTAGTGTGCCTCAAAATCATCTGGACAGCTTGTTCCAACACAGATGGCTGGGCCCCAAGCCCAAAATTTCAGTTTCAGTGAGTCGGAGGTGAGGCCTGAGAATTTGCATTTCTAACAAGTTTTCAGGCGATGCTGATGCTGCTGGTCTGTAGACCGTATTTTGAGAGCCACCCTGGACTAAGATAAAGGATAACCGGGTATTTGTCCTGCATCATCTGCCTAATTATTTCGTCCTGGAAATGCCATCTCTTATCTAACAGCCTTGTGGAGATCATCAGAGCCCAAAGCTCATGAATGTATTTTTATGCTCCAGGATCTTCATATGATATTTAGCAACATAAATTTGAAAATGGCAAATGTCTGGGAACTCCCTAGTTTGTAGGACAATCTATCTCCCCGTGCTTTATATAAGCACAGGGAACGAAGGACAATCAGTTCCACAATGACATCTTCTGACAGATTTACACACATAGCAATTAAGATTTGAAATGGTATCATCAAACACGTAAAAGTACTGAGTATTCTTTCACCAGTTTTGAGTTTTTGTTTGTTTGTTTAGCGCCCGATTCTGCAGGGGAAAAGAGAAATGAATAAGACGTGGTCCTTTGCACAAAGAGACCTGAAAATTTACTGGAAGAAATAAGATGTATAAGAGTAGGTTATTGGGCTTCCCTGGTGGCGCAGTGGTTAAGAATCTGCCTGCCAATGCAGGGAACACGGGTTCGAGCCCTGGTCTGGGAAGATCCCACATGCCGCGGAGCGACTAAGCCCGTGAGCCACAACTACTGAGCCTGCGCGTCTGGAGCCTGTGCTCCGCAAAGAGAGAGGCCGTGGCTGTGAGAGGCCCGCGCACCGCGATGAAGAGTGGCCCCCCGCTCGCCGCAACTGGAGAAAGCCCTCACACAGAAACGAAGACCCAACACAGCCAAAAATAAATATAAATAAATAAATAAATTTATTAAAAAAAAAAAAAAACAGTAGGTTATTGCAAGGAGTGGAGTAAAGACCAAGAACAGAGAGCAATAGACTTGGAAGCAAGAGACCCCGTGTCTACTGAAGCCTCGCTACTGACTTTTTGTGTGATGGTGGGGCAAAACCCTTTGACTGTGTATGATGACAGACTCTCAGATCTGTGTTTTGTAATTATGCAAACCACAGAAATGATACTTCCTGGGACCATGATTCTCTGGGAACAGTTCTGTCCCTAAGAGCTAATCCCCAGGGATGGGAGCTAATCCTGGGACAGATAAAGCTAAGATATCAGGACCCCGTGTACTTTTACACGTGTATAGACCCCCTCTGCTACAGTGACTGCCTACCGAGAGTAACCCAGTGCAGCAGCCGACTGCAGAGAGGAAAGTAGCAACTACAACCAGCTGGTACTGAAGAAGAATGATTTTTTGAGAATTTACCTACCATGTGCCTGGCACTATTTTCAGTTAAATGTATTAATTCATTTAATCTACATAACAACCCCATGAGGAGCTACCATTATCCTTCTGGCCTAGAATGCTTTCCCCCAGACACCCACATGGTTCACTTCCTCAACTCTTTCAAGTCTTTGCTCAAATATTCCTCCTTTTGGGAGGTGTACCCTAACTGCTCTCTTTCAAATGTAACAGCATCTACCCCATCAAAAAAATCACTATCCACTTTACCCTCCTCTACTTTTTTTTCCAGCACATTTATCACATTCTAACATACTATATATAATTTACTTACGTTTATCATTTACTGTCTTCCCCTATTAAATGTAGGTGGCAGATTTACTAAGCAAGGGAACTTATATACAAGTCTTGTCTTATAGATTTCCACATCTGCCTGCCAGAACCTTAAAAGTTTATATAACTGCTTTAATGGGGTTCAGCCGCATACACAGTCCAGATGGTCTTAACAACACCTTACATTTTTAAGCTTGCATCTTTGAAACAGCTCCAGCTATGGGACGGTGTGGGTGGAATATACATTCCAAGCACAGGGCAGCGGGTAAGGAGCCTTCAATTGCCCAGGTCTAGCTCTAGGGTCAACTGGAAGTGATGTCCTCTCAACGATCTCCTCCTATACAAGGATCTTTGTTTTGTTCACTGATGTATCACAAGTACCCAGAACAGAAAGAGGCAAACTTTTCTGTAAAGTTTCAGAGAGCAAACATCTTGGCTTTGTGGACCATATGGTCTCTGTTGCAACTATTTAACTCTGCCCTCATAATTCGAAAGCAGCTACAGATAATACATAAGCAAACAGGTGTGGCTGGGTCCAATAAAACTTTATTTATGGATATTGAAACTTGAATTTAATATAATCTTCACATACAGAATATTCTTCTTCTTTTTATTTTTTTTCAACCACTTAAATATGTAAAAAACATTCTTAGTTCACAGGCCATACAAAAACAGGCAGTAGACTAGATTTGGCCATGGGTCAGTTTGAAAACCACTGACCTAGAACATTGTAAGGGTTCGAATGGAAGCTTTTATGCCAAAATACTCAAGGGTATTTTAAAGTGCTATATTATTTTATGTATATTAAGCATTACTTATACAATCATGTTTATGTTGTTATTGTGTTTGCCAAGTGCCTTGTCATAGTCAGTGCAGAGGAAAATTTAACTTTATCCACCGTGAACTATGATATGTATAAATTAGTGAGACTGGAATAAGGACATTCTCCATAAAAATAGTAGATGGTAAACAATTCTGGCCCCAAACATCTCATCCATCTCACATTGTACCTTATCAATAAAACCAAGTTCTACTGTTTAAAAAGCAGGGACTTCCCTGGCGGTCCAGTGGTTAGGACTCGGCGCTTTCACTACTGTGGGCCCAGGTTCAATCTCTGGTTGGGGAACTAAGATCTTGTAAGCCACATAGCATGGCCAAAAAAAAAAAAAAAGTTTAAATTAAAAACTTTAAAAAAAAAGCAACTGACAGTATTGGAAACTAAACCAGTTATGATGACATGTGCATTTTTGACTGACTCATACTGAGAAAAGATAGAGTTAGTTAATCTCAATGGTATAGAAAAGGCTTCATGGAGCAAAGATGTGTATTATTGCACCTAGAGGATTAACTTAACGTATTTTTGACCTGTGGGCCCCATGAATTAGAGAGCTTTGCTAAGGAGGTGGGGCCAGTTCAATTCCCACACTGGCTGGTTAGTTCAGGGCTTATAGACACATCCTGCCCTCTTAAGACTAAAGTAGACATTTCTCAATTCCGCCTGACACACAGAAAGGAAGCAGGGCCTTGGCATATAATAGGTCCTCAGAAAATATTTGAATGAATGGATGAATATATGGATAGCTTTGAAATATTAGGGGAAAAACCACACTTTCTAGTAAACAGGCCATCAACAAATATTATTTACTCTGTTCTAGTCTTGTCTGCCATGGGAAAAATAAGAAATATTAGCCACTCCCAGGGATGCAAGGATTCTTCGACATACGCAAATCAATGTGATACACCATATTAACAAATAGAAGAATAAAAACCACATGATCATCTCAATTGATGCAGAAAAAGCTTTCAACAAAATTCAACACCCATTTATGATAAAAACTCTCCAGAAAGTGGGCATAGAGGGAACCTACCTCAACATAATAAAGGCCATATGTGACAAACTCACAGCTAACATCATTCTCAATGGTGAAAAACTGAAAGCATTTCCTCTAAGATCAGGAACAAGACAAGGGTGTCCACTATCACCATTATTATTCAACATAGTCTTGGAAGTCCTCACCACAGCAATCAGAGAAGAAAAAGAAATAAAAGGAATCCAAATTGGAAAAGAAGAAGTAAAACTGTCACTGTTTTCAGATCACATAATACTATACATAGAAAATCCTAAAGATGTCACCAGAAAACTACTAGAGCTAATCAACGAATTTAGTAAAGTCACAGGATACAAAATTAATACACAGAAATCTCTTGCATTCCTATACAGTAACAATGAAAGATCAGAAAGAGAAATTAAGGAAACAATCCCATTTACCACTGCAACAAAAAGAACAAAATACCTAGGAATAAACCTACCTAAGGAGGCAAAAGACCTGCACGCAGAAAACTATAAGACACTGATGAAAGAAATCAAAGACAACACAAACAGATAGAGAGATATATAATATTCTTGGACTGGAAGAATTAATATTGTCAAGATGACTATACTACACAAAGCAATCTACAGATTCAATGCAATCCCTATCAAAGTACAAATAGCATTTTTCACAGAACTAGAACAGAAAATTTTACAGTGTGTATGGACACACAAAAGACCCCAAATAGCCAAAGCAATCTTGAGAAAGAAAAATGGAGTTGCAGGAATCAGACTCCCTGAATTCAGACTATCATACAAAGCTATGGTAATCAAGACAGTATGGTACTGGCACAAAAACAGAAATATAGATCAGTGGAACAGGACAGAAAGCCCAGAGGTAAACCCACACACCTATAGTCACCTAATCTATGACAAAGGAGGCAAGAATATACAATGGAGAAAAGACAGTCTCTTCAATAAGTGGTGCTGGGAAAACTGGACAGCTACATGTAAAAGAATGGAATTAGAACACTCTCTAACACTATATACAAAAATAAACTCAAAATGGATTAAAGACCTAAATGTAAGGCCAGACACTATAAAGCTCTTAGAGGAAAACATAGGAAAAACAGTCTTTGACATAAATCGCAGCAAGATCTTTTTTGACCCACCTCCTAGAGTAATGAAAATAAAAACAAAAATAAACAAATGGGACCTAATGAAACTTCAAAGCTTTTGCACAGCAAAGGAAACCATAAATAAGACAAAAAGACAACTCTCAGAATGGGAGAAAATATTTGCAAACAAATCAATGGACAAAGGATTAATCTCCAAAATATACAAACAGCTCATGGAACTCAATATCAAAAAAACAAACAACCCAATCAAAAAATGAGCAGGAGATCTAAACAGACATTTCTCCAAAGAAGACATACAGATGGCCAACAAACACATGAAAAGCTGCTCAGCATCACTAATTATTAGAGAAATGCAAATCAAAACTACAATGAGGTATCACCTCACACCAGTTAGAATGGGCATCATCAGAAAATCTACAAACAACAAATGCTGGAGAGGGTGTGGAGAAAAGGGAACCCTCTTGCACTCTTGGTGGGAATGTAAACTGATACAGCCACTATGGAGAACAGTATGGAGGTTCCTTAAAAAACTAAAAACAGAAGTACGATATGACCCAGCAATCCCACTATGGGGCATATACCCAGAGAAAAACATAATTCAAAAAAACACATGCAACCCGATGTTCATTGCAGCACTATTTACAACAGCCAGGACATGGAAGCAACCTAAATGTCCATCCATCAACAGAGGAATGGATAAGGAAGATGTGGTACATATATACAATGGAATATTACTCAGCCATAAAAAGGAATGAAATTGGGTTGTTTGTAGAGTTGTGGATGGACCTAGAGACTGTCATACAGAGTGAAGTAAGTCAGAGAGAAAAACAAATATCAGATATTAATGCATATAAGTGGAATCTAGAAAAATGGTATAGATGATCTTATTGGCAAAGCAGAAATAGAGACACAGATGTAGAGAACAAACATATGGACACCCAGGGGGGGAAAAGGGGGGTGGGGTGAATTGGGAGATTGGAATTGACATATACACACTATTGATATTATGTATAAATAGATAACTAATGAGAACCTACTGTATAGCTCAGAGAACTCTACTCAATGACCTAAATGGGAAGGAAATCCAAAAAAGAGGGGATATATACATACATATAGCTGATTCACTTGGCTGTACAGTAGAAACTAACACAACATTGTAAAGCAACTATACTCCAATAAAAATTAGTTAAAAAAAAAAAGAAACATAATCTGCAATGTTCAACCACTTACTCATTCACTAATTTCACAACCATTTATTGAATACATGCTATGTTCAGAAACTCTTCCAAGAACTGGGCCTACAAAGCTAACCAAGACACAGAAGGGCTGAATCCTAGGCACTTTTCATGGGCTCTAGGCACTTTTGGCACTCTAGGCACATGGGCCCCTTCCTCCATTAAAAAAATAATAAAAGTTTTATTTTGCATTAATATAAACACATACATACTCAGGCTGGATTCATTATTATATTCATCATTATTATTATATTCATTATTTCTTCTGAATTTAAAATAAATTAAAACTACAACATTGTGGTGGGCCCCCGAAAGTACCATGTCTACTGTGCCTTCTAGAGAAGTCAGCTGCACTACAGCCTCTGCTTTCCTGCCTTCTCTCCTGAAAATTATTCGAAAGGGCTGAGCACGATAGGTGGGTGGGATTCCAGGGTGTGGGGGTCCTGAAGGGTATTTCTGGAGAGCTTCCACGTGGGGGGGGCCTGTGGTGACGGGGTGAGGAAGGCATCTGTGTGAAGGGACAGTGACAGCAGTGAGAGGTATTAGGATCTGAGAAGAGCGAGGAGGGAATCTAGTTGTGGGGTGGGGCTACCATAACGATGGCAAGGCAGGAGAGCCGAGCAGGAGTGCATGAGGAGGGTGGCCTCACTGCTCAGTGCAGGCTGTCCAAGCCCGAGTGGAGTAAGGCAGATGTCTACCCAAGGCAGCAAACGTGGTGGTGGTGGCCCATTAAGAAGCCACTGGGAGTGAGGAGGGCCTCTGGGAAGGATAGGGAAGCAGAAGCAACAGCCTGGGGTGGGGGCCAAGCAGGATGCAGAGGATATTAGCACAGTCCGGTGTGGAATGTCAGAGCCTGAGCAGGGTGGATCAAGGGAAGCACTGCCAACTTGGGACAATGTGATAACAGATTTGATAAATAATGGTGATAACAGATTTGATAAATAATGATGATAACAGATTAGAACCCAATGAATAAAATAGGAATCCATGAGGCCATACTGATATAAATGAATAAATTCATTAATTGATAAATAAGGAGAAGAGAAAGCTTTTCCTTACAGCAGAATGCCAATTGATAAATGTAGAATGAATTAAGAATGAATAAATGAATGAAGGTAGAAGTTAAATTAGAAAATCACGATCTGGGCTTCCCTGGTGGCGCAGTGGTTAAGAATCCGCCTGCCAGTGCAGGGGACACGGGTTCGATCCCTGGTCCGGGAAGATCCCACATGCCACGGAGCAACTAAGCCCGTGTGTCATGACTACTGAGCCTGCGCTCTAGAGCCCGAGAGCCACAACAAGAGAAGCCACCGCAATGAGAAGCCCACGCACCACAATGAAGAGTAGCCCCTGCTCGCCGCAACTAGAGAAAGCCCGTGTGCAGCAACGAAGACCCAACACAGCCATAAATAAATAAATAAATAGATAGATAAATAAATAAATTTAAAAAAAGAAGAAAATCACTATCTGGCAATCATCATCATAATATTGATTCAGACAAGAATAATCAATGGATTCTAAAATGGATGGGTGAACATTTGATGCAGAATGAGATATTCAAATAGTACAAAAGTACCTCCCACAAAATACTAATTATAAAGGGGAAAAGAATACTTTTACAATGAGGAAACCTGATCAAAGTGAACATCACCACTGATAAAACAAATTAGAATTGTGCACCACCTATTGGAGGCAATGAGAAGACCATCACTGCTGTGATGTTCTTGCCAAAAATAAAATTTTTTAAAGCGTGACCTAAATCTAATTATGAAGAAATATCAGACAAATTCAAATTGAGGTACATTCCACAGAAATATCTGCCCTGCAATATAATAAACTGTGAGGGCCCTGAAAATTGAGGGAAGATTGAGAAACTCCCCTACTTTGAAGAAGACTAAAGAGAGGTGACAACTAAATGCAATACGCAATCCTGGACTTGTAGGTGACACTTACCGTGTCTGCAGATTATATGATAATAATGTATGTGTTATTTTCCTGATTTT
Source organism: Balaenoptera ricei (assembly GCF_028023285.1). Classification (NCBI taxonomy): domain Eukaryota; kingdom Metazoa; phylum Chordata; class Mammalia; order Artiodactyla; family Balaenopteridae; genus Balaenoptera; species Balaenoptera ricei. The sequence goes on from NC_082639.1 coordinate 135,373,536, forward strand.
GATGGTTGTACTACTGTTATGTAGTAGGATGTACCTGTGAGGGACACACTAAAATACTTCAGTGGTTTGGGAAAAAAGGTTATAACACTATTCTTGCAACTTTTCTTTGAGTCTGAAATTATTTCAAAATAAGAAGACAAAATTAAATTAAAAAATCTTCCAACGTTTACAGGTAAAGCCAAGGACTACAGAATTTGTAACTGAACAATTGTGTATTCCCTGAACAACATTTGCTTTTACTGATTTATAATATTTTAAATTAAGTATTTTTTTTCTGATATAAAAATATGGCTCCCACATGCAAAACTAATCTACAGTATGAGAAGTGAGGACTTTGGTTACCCTGGTGGGAGGATAATGGGGAAATAGTGACAGAAGAAAGTGGTGAGGAGTTTCTGCAGTTCCAGTGCTGTTTCCTGATCTGGGTGCTGGCTTTATATCCTTTACGTGTCCCCTCACCCTGTACACTTAAGATTTCTGCTCTTTTCTGTATGCGTGTTATACTTCAATAAATTTCAATTTAAATGAAAAAAGACATAATCCTTAATTTTTAAAAATCCATAATCCATCATATACTCCAGATGATGACAATTTTGTCAGGGTTGCATATCTAACGCTCACAAATCAACAATGAACCATAAAACTAACCTAAGAAGCTCTAAATCGGTGGTTAAACAAAAATTCAAGGGAGAAGGTCGCTGGGGCCAAGAATAGTCAAAAAATACACTCACCAGCTGTCCATGTCATCTTCTCACGCAAAAGCGGAAGATGGATATCAAGATCCAATTTTACTACCCACTGTTACTGCTTTCCTCCAACAATGTGAGGCAACATTCAAAAATGTTTTTGGAGAGGGACTTGGTCAATGGGGAGACCCCCGTTATGCTGTGACAGTTACGAGCCTAAGTGAGCCCACGTGGTGCTGGTATCTAAGCAATGACGGTGGCAGGACTCCAAAGGATGTGCGTAAAAATAAATACAGGAGCCCCTCTACTCCTGGATGATGGATGCAGCAGGGATGAACTGGCAGTGCACACCCTGAGGGGGAAGCGTAGCAGCCCTTACCCCCTCACCGAGGGTGAGTAATTGTCACCTAGAATTCCAACTCCCTCAGTCAGGAAAATACCACAACTGTGCAAGCACAGTGGACCCCTGCTGCCTAGATCAGGCTCTTTACTACACACAACAAACAGTTTTGCCTCCTCTTAGTACTTCTCAGATTTTACCTGGGGACCTTATTGAAACGCAGGTTCCGACTGGGTTTGAGGACAATTCAGCTTTCTAACATGGTTGGGCCAGGGCTGCTGATCGGCAGCCTTACCTGGTCAGCAGCCTCACCTGGTCAGCCAGGTGTTGGAGACCAGCCCTCATTTATTTCATCCATTTGCTTCGCCTTTGTGGGGAAGGGGTCAGCTGGTAAAACTTTAAGTACACCGATAAATCCACTGAGCTACTTTACAATTATACAAATACTCAAAACACGTAATAATGAAGCCTTCGAGAAGGGTGTGAATAGATGGTGTCTCCTCCCACTGCTGTAAAAATACTCCATCCTCAGTTGATTGAATCCACAGATGTATCAATAGAATCCACAGGACCAGAGGGCCAACTGTAAAGGACGTGAGCAGCCAAGGATTAAATGCCCGGCAGATACGAAGGGATGACTGTATTTCTCTCAACTTGGCCCTTCGTGGGTATAGAATCCCACAGTCCTGTGTTAGACCTCGGCTCTGGCCCAACAAGGTATGTGATTTGGGACGAATTACTTAACTTCTTTGTACCTCTTTCCTCATCTATAAATCAAAATAATTACACGTACTTTGTTCTTCTTGTATTAAGTAAAATTTAGTCTGAGCGATTTTATATAACTAAGCAATGTTAATAGGTAGTGAGGACATAAAAAGAAGCCACAATAATGGAGAGAAGAGGTGAAAGAGATATACATGCAGGATAATAATGATAATAATAATAAATAACAATAGCAGGGAATATGATTATGACTTACTGAGTGGCCAGTCTTGTACTTCAACTTTACATGCTAGAGCTCCACATTATCTCACTCACTCCATAACAACACTGTCGAGGTAGGTGTTACTATTATCCCCCACTTTACAGACAAGAAAACTAAGGGCTCAAGAGGCTATTTGTGTGCAAGAAAATTCAATTCTTAAGTGGTAAAACAGAGCCAGAATTGAAATGTAGGTCCGTCAGAGCCCAGACTCCAAATAGCAAAATGAGTTTCAGAATCATCTATTTATCATAATCACTTGGAGGGCTTGTTAAAAATCACAAACTCCCGGGCCCAAGCCAAGACCTACAAGGGTGATTCTTACACAGCCTGACACCAGTCCACCCAGCTGAATTTAGGAACCTTTGCCAAAATGTGCTGCCTTCCTCTAATCATGTGAAGGAACATTCAAAAGATGTTTGTTGTGAAGGCACATGGTCAGTGTAAAGACCCTAGTGACGCTTTAACAGTTATGAGCATGTCTAAGTGAGTCCTTGTAGGGCTGGTTCTTACAGTCCGTGCGGGGAAAGTTAGAGGCAGGGGCAGAAAATGTCAGAAGACGCCTCATAGAGTCACTGGCTCACCATGTGCCTCCAATTCATCCATGAATACCAAGGCATCCAAATGCCCATCACTTCCCACCTGCTGCCAATGAGAAGACCCTCATGCTCCTTGGAAGCGAGCATTAGCCTCGGATTGCTTGAAGCTGTGAAATCCTGCTTTAAATCCCAGATTCCTGGAGCTGAAGGATGAAGCCCATTGTTCTGGAGTAAAACTCAAGGGGTAGCAGCCCCACTAAGGTGACACTTACCCAGTCTGGAATAGTCCTTGAGATGTGGTTTTTTTCCATCATGAAGGTCTCTAACGCTTCTTTCTTTGACAGGAAGGACTTGGGGGAAGTCCCTCTGATTTCCCCCTGCTGACACTGGTTTGCTTTGGCCCCTTGACTTGTGTGGGCTTCCTGAAGTCTCCGCCACTGCAGACCAGAGGGGATCTCACTTTCTATTTGCCCAGGGTAAAAGGAAGAGAGGAAAACCTCCACCCACTTGAGATAGGCTTAGTCTACGTTAAGCCTGAGACAAAGGGCATGCCATTCATTATCACCACCTCTCAGGCAATATATATTTGCCAGACAGGTGTTAGAGGGAGGAGCTGGGGGAGGCTTTAATCCAGGAGACTTGGGTTTCAGCTGTGGCTCTGGTTTAGCGGTGGTTCTGCCCTAGCTATGATGACAAATTATTTATCATGTCCTCACCTGGGTTCTCTAATCTGTACTGTAAGAAAATGTTTTATATAATTTCTAAAATCCTCCAGAATATAAGCCCCATGAGAGTGTCACATGGCAGAATATACATTCGGTACATACTTTATGGAAGAATAGTTAAATGAACCTTTTCAGAGATCAATTGCCCTACCACATCCTCTCAGCCTGCTTCTTCATTTCAGCCACAACCACAGTGGACAGTTCCTGGGAGACTCAGACTGGCCTAGTTCTGACACTGCCCCTGCTCAAGGCCAGCCCTGCAAGTCTTTTCTGCTTTCTGCCTCCATTTCTGACTCAGCCTCAGCTCCTCACAACCTCAAATTCAACAAAAAGAAGGAACCATTTATCTCTACCTCCCTCAAAAGTTGCTAACTGGTTCATGGTCCCTGAGTGAGCAAATATTAACAAACATTAACCATAGAAAAGATTAATAAATTGAACTTATGTTTCTAAAGAGACATCATTAGAGAAGTAAAAATGTTAACCACGGGCTAGGTGAATGTATTTGCAATATAGGTATGAAGCAAATACTTGTATCTGGACTCATATCCAGAATATATAAAGATTGTTGGAAATCAATGATAAAAGACCCAACAACTCAGTGGTTTTTAGAAATGGGCAAAAGCTTAAACAGCCATTTGACAAAACAGGCTATCCAAAGGCCAATGAGTATATGAAAGTGTTCAGCACTATTAGTCACACAAAAATACAAATTAAAACTACAATGTGATATTGTGATACCCATTCAAAATAGTTACAATTTATAAGGCTGAAAATAATAAGTAGGCAAGTATGTAGAGCAACGGTAAGTCTCATATACTATTGGTAGATGTATAAATTGGTACAATCACTTGGGAAAACTATTTGGTAATACCTACTAAAGATATGCATTTTTTTCTATGACCCAGAAATTCTACTCCTGATACATACCCAAAGAAATGAGTGCTTATATCCACCAAGATACATATAATAAAGTACATAGCAACATTATTTAATAGCTCCAAACCAGAAACAACCCAAATGTCCATCAATGGTAGAATGGATAAATAAATTGTGGTATGATTCATCTAATAGAATACCATACAGGTGTGAAAAATAATGAACAAATACTACACAAAAAACAAGGATGAATTTCACAAATGTAATCTTGATCAAAGAAGCCAGATACCAAAGATTAAACACTATATGATTCCATGTAAGTTGAGTCCAAAAAAGGTAAAACTCCTATCTATGGTAATATAAGTCAGAATAGTGATTATCTTTGGATGGTGCATTGACAGAGAGCGGCTGTAAGGGAGCATTCTGGGCTGCTGGAAATATTCTACAGCTCCATCTTGGCGACGGTTCCACGTATGTATAAATATATAAAATTCATTGAGCTATACACTTAAGATTTGCACACTTACAGCATGTAAGTTATAGTTCTATTTTTATAGAAGTGCCAGGCTGTCTTAGATCACATGCCTACTCCTAGATCAATCACTGTGGCCATAGAGTATAATGACTGGCTTGGGCCTGGGTCAATATGGTTCATCCCTAGGGCTGTGGGTGGAGCCCACCCAGACCAAGAATGGACAAAGGAGGAAATTTGGAGGTGTTTCTGGAAGATAAGGAAACAGATCTTCTAAGGGAGACAGGCAACTAATTTCCAACAGTCAGGATGGAGGTGGTCCTCACCATGAGCAAGTGGATTGGAGAAACCCAGTCTTCAAGGAGAGAGAGAGAGACAGAAAGAGTACAGAGAGATACACCCAGAATAACCTGGCTCCTAACTTTCCAATTCCTGGTTCTCGGTCCTGCAAGTGAAGCTGCACTTCCTATTTTGGGGCTCTGTAAGATTCCCCTGTGTCTGCGGGGAACTTTTCATTCTCTTTGGCCATCTGGCATTTTGAACCTCCTTTTATTGTTTGGGGAAGTTCCCCACATTATGAATCTTGGTGGGAGGCAGGGCCACCTCCCATTGTCAATGCCGAAAGTGCCAAATGCTCATGTTCCCAGCCTTTCTTGCAGCTAGAATGCAGGTGGTTGATGTAGGCTCTGCCAAGGAGAGCACTGCTCCTGAACTTCAGGGACCACACGACGCATTCATTCTGGAGCATGGTCCAGCAGTGTTGATGCAGTCCAGTCCAACGCTCGGGGTGTCAGAGGAGCGAGCGACAGCGGCCGGTGCTCAGCCGTGCAGGCCTGCGGTCCTCACACACCATTCTACAGTGTGATATTGGGCCCTTTGCCCACTGAGGGCCTACGCTTGGGTCTCCAGCCTTCCTGGCAATCCTATACCTGATACAGCATCCTTTTAATAGTTCCTTTGTGGCCTAAATCAACCAGAGTTAGTTTATGCTGCTTAAAACCAGGAACCCTAATTGATAACAGGATAGTTCCAGAAAATTCCCCTCTTAATTTATACTAGTTTTGGAAGGTTCTGTTACTTGCAACATGGAGAAACAAAGCCTGAATCCAAAGAAGTGATTCTACTGTATGAATTACCCGGGCCATCATTCGGTCACAAGGAAGATGCTTGGTGGCAAACAGGCCCTTTACCAGCCCGCAAATCACATGACAGGAGGGAAGGGAACAAGCTAACTAATAAGTGTAGATGGCTGTTAGGGCCTCCACTTGCATTATATGTTTGGTTCTCGTAATAGACCCATGAGATGGTATTTTATGGCTAGGGCTGCCGTAAAATACCAGATACTAGGTGGCTTAGACAAAAGAAATTTATTTTCTCACCGTTCCAGAGGCAAGAAGTCCAAGATCAAGGTGCTGGACAATTCAGTTTCTAGTGAAATCTCTCTTCCTGGCTTATAGCCAGCTACCTTCCCACTGTATCCTCACATGGTCTTTCCTCTGTTGCATGCATGGAGAGAGAGTGAGAGAAAGAGAGAGAAAGGAGAGAGATCTGTGGTGTCCCTTCTTCTTCTTATAAGGACCCCAGTCCTATTGGATTAGGATTCCACCCTTATGACCTCATTTAACCTTATTACCTCCTTACAGGCCATATCTCCAAACAGAATCACGTTGGGGCTTAGGGTTTCAATATGTGAATTTTGGGAGACACGATTCAGTCTATTACAGGTACTGTCGCAATACCGCAGAAGAGACATATGAGGTTAAAATCCTTGTCCAAGGTCTAAATAAAGCCTTTGTACTTTCCACCCTCACTTGTGGTAGAAAGTATCAAACCCTAGAAACACAAGCTTGCAAAGCACCAGACGAAGAGTATGTGGTTGTCACAGAGTAGTAAGAAATGAACGAACATGGGATGAAGTCAGTGTGACCGTCCAATCATCAGCCCTGAAGTCAGTGACTGGAGTAGCCCAAACTCACCCACAGGCGCCTCTCCGAGCTCCAGCTGCGTCCACGGCTGGCACACTATTCATCCCTGAATCTCATCATTCTGGGTCCAGTGTTCGGGCCCTGACTCACACTACTTTGTGAACGCTGACAAAAACTCTCTCCTTGAGCCAACTTTAGCCAGCCTCCTTCAAATCCACTTCACCAGGCCTCCCTTAGCCTGCTGAGCCCAGTTTTAGCAAAGAACCCAGTAAGCCAGTCGATCAAGAATCGGCTCACCTTTGATATCCAATCCAATCAAGCTCCTCCACCCTTGGCACTTAACCAAGTTTCTCTTAATAATTTTCCATCCGTTCCCTCACCTGCCCTTTGGCAGTGAGTCCCCACTGTTGTATTAAAAGTCGAGTTCAATCTCTCTCACTACTGCAATAAACTTGAATAAAGTCTTCCTTGCCATCTTAAGTCTCAGAATAATTTTTCTTCAACAGTTTATTAGGGGCAAGACTCACATTTCACATTTCTCTTTACAGATCACCCCAGCACTTAGCATGTGGCCCAACTGGTGCTTTGTCAAGAGGTGAGTGATGGGGTGGGTAGTTGAGTGACAGCAAAGAACCCCAGGGGACCAGCTACAGAGACAAGTCAAAAGCACCTTGATGCCTATGAAGGGTGGCAGGTAGGATCAACTTGGAACCGAAAAGTGGAGGGGGACAAAGGGGAGGAAACAGGGGAACCTCGCACACACGTCAAAATCAAGCGGAACCACCTTACACTGCCGCTTTGGGCCACTCCAGAAGCAAAGGGCCCCAACCTTGATGGTCCCCAGGGCCCTGGGCTGGGCCTGAGAGCCCCAGGTCTAAGAGGCAGCATTTGGCAGACGGACAAACACTGGGTGATTGCTCTGGCCCTGGCTTGGCGACTTTCAGTTGTATGACACTGAACCTCTCTGATCCTCTCCACGTGTGAAGTGAGATTAACAGCTCCTTCACAGGTGTAAGGAGAGAACTATGTAAAAGGATCTTTGTTTTCTTTTTTAGTAATGCTTGATATTTATTGAAAAGAACGCAAATGCTTTTTCCAGGTAGAATTAAGGAGCTGAGCAGAGTGCGTGTTTTTGTTTATTTAGTTTTCAGTAGGCTTTTTCCAAATGTGCACATCTGCAGGCCTGATGCAATTTTGAAAGAAAAATGACTTGTGTAAAACTGACGCATAGGAGAGAAGGGACGTCAGGATTTGATGCCAGGCACACGTACCCAGAGCAGTCTGATGTGGGGGAGAGGACCCTGGGAGCAGGTAGAGAACTAACCAGGCTGAAAGAGTGGCCCCTCTGGGGGTTAGGGAGCTGCCCAAATCAACATCCAGGGGGTGTAGCCAACTCAGGCATCTTCTAGGTTGGTCCTTATCTCCAAACGTGGTGAGCTCTCTCCGGGACGTGGTGGGTGATGGGGAAGTGGCAGCATAGCTCTCTGGGCAGACATAGGCCTGGCCGTCGGGCAGGTGGCAGCGGCCATGCTGTGGGTGGTCTGGCCAGTTTGTGACAGGGGCCTGGCCTGCAGCTCGGGCTCAGGACACAGCAAACTTTGCAGAAGGGGGGTTCCGGGGCAGCAGCGCGCTTCAGAGAGAGGCCCCAGCCCCAGTGGCAGGTAAGTGAATCACTATTTGTGGAACAAAGACAAGCAGCGCAGGGGGATGGGGGAGAGAACCTGAGGGCAGGGGGGGGAAGGAGACCATAGGGACCTGGGGGGAAGGGGGCAGCATGCAAGAGCCTGTCCTCCAGGGCCCGAGGGTCTCCAGGCCTAGTAACCAACATCTTCATTGTCACCCCAGCCAAAACACTGTGTCATTTCATCCAGGACATTATGACTGCTATTTTTAAAACACACACATTCCTGGTGGAAGGTGAGTATTCCCAGCACCCATTTCCTGAAACCTCTTTAATCATCACAACACTGAGACTGCATGGTTATCTCTATTTTACAGACAAGGCAAAGTAGTTTCCTGGGTCAGCATTTCCCAAATGGTGATCCATGGGATGGTAATAATAGTGCTGAGAGATGAGGGGCAGACAGTTAAAAAACACTTCTGTAGCCAAACGTGTTTGAGAAATAAGGCAGCAGAGTATCGTGTTCATGAACATGGACTCAGGAGTCACAGAGACCTGGCTTTGAATCCAGGCTCCGCCAACTATTAGCTTTGGAGCTTGAGGAAGTAATAACTTTGACTGCCTCATCTGTAAAATGGGAATAATAAAACACCAGGTTCATAAGTTTGTTGTGAAACACAGAGCTGGCGCAAAGAAAATCCTCAATAAATGTGAGCTCTTACTGGCGCTGTAGCTGGTTAAATACTGTTAACATCTTAAACATGGTCCTATAGTTCTTCTTAGGAGGAGATCGATTTCATTTAGGAAAACACCTTGATAAACCACTTGGAGGAGCGGGCAGAGACGAGACTCTGAAGTTATAAGATAGCAATAGCTAAGACCAAAACTTGGAAAATGAGGTTGGAAAAACCAGAGTCCCATAGTGGGTGGGTCCCCAGTAAGGGGCCTACTGATTTCTCACCCAGGCTGGCATCATCGCAAAGAACTTGGGGCCACAGGGACATGGTCTCCCCTAGAGTCTTCACCTCCCTCTTTTGGGCACTACTCCACCCCCTTACACACGCACACATGCACACACTCACACACACACAATTCCTTTTCAGGAAGAAAGCCACATGCTCCAACTGAGTAGAAATCCTACTAATCTAGTTTTCTTTCTTCCTCTTCACACCCTGAATTTTTTCTAAAGGAACCTATTTCTGTAAGGTTTGTTATTTGCAATGAGATGTATTACCGTTGTAACTAGATTAAAAAAGAAAAACTTCTTTAAAAAAATGTTAAAGACTCTGCTCAGTCAGTACGAGCTCCAGAAAGCCTTCCCTGATGACCCCCAAGTTAGGTGCCCCTCTTCTGAGCTCCCAGAACACCCCCTCTATACCTATGCTACCAGGTGAAACTATCCAAGCGTTCATGTCCATTGCCTTAACCAGGTATCAAGCTCCAGGGGTGCAGGGGCCCTGACTTCCTCATCTAGGTATTCCCAGCATCTCAATCTATAGTGGCAGGCAGTACCTTGGCACCGATGGATCTATGACTGAATCTGGACATCTCCCCAGGAGAAGGGCCCTTGGCAAGGGGGCAGGGGTAGGGTCTGAAATGCTACCCCCCTCCCTGCACGATGGGCGCTCAGACAGTGCACCTTCCAAAGCCCAGAGCAGCGTTCTTACTTATTACATCCCGGAAATCCCCTGGTCGGGGGCTTTTAGGGTGACATCCAGTATGTAAATACTCAGGGCTGGGTCCTGGTGAGCGGCAGCGACAATGCCCTGTGTGAAAGTTCCACAGGCAGCAGAGGGCTCTTTCATTAGTCATTTCAAAGCACACAGCTGTTAGGAATCTGGCAAAGTTTGATTTGGCTGAGGGGAGTGCATTTTCCACTCGTGGGCGTCTTGAAAACTTTCACACTCGAAAAAAAGAAAAGAAAAGAGTCAAGAAAATCGTCATAGTCCAAAACGGGAAGCCAGAAATTGAAGACAGAGAGGCTAGGGCAGCAAATATAATGGAGAGAGGCCTGAACATAAACCAAAGACCCAGGTTTCCACTTGGCCCTGCCACTTCCAGGTGTGCCATAGGGCAAGTCAGCCCCTGCTCTCAGGACCCTCCCATGTGAACAGAGATATTAATGCCTCCCTAGGAAGTGGGAAAGGGTCACTGAGTTAGTGTGTGTGAAAGCCTGGGCCAACTGCCAGGCAGTATTCAAAGACTAGGCATGATTTGCAGCTATAAAGGCAGAAGACAGAAAGTTCATAGAAAAGAGAGGAGGATGAATACTGGGGAAGAGACACTGATTGAACTAGCTTCCACACCTCCCTGCAGTGCCTGCGAAAGACCCATGGGGACAGGAAGAGAGAACAAAAGGAAACAGCTCCAGGTCAGGGTCAGGTCAGGGTCGGGCCAGGAGTAGACTCAAATCACATCTCTGCTATAATGGACTGAAGGATTTTTAAAGGTTTTTTAAAAATAGATTTCTGGGGCTTCCCTGGTGGCGCAGTGGTTAAGAATCCGCCTGCCAATACAAGGGACACGGGTTCCAGCCCTGGTCTGGGAACATCCCACATGCCACAGAGCAACTAAGCCCGTGTGCCACAACTACTGAGCCTGTGCTCTAGAGCCCGCAAGCCACAACTACTGAGCCCACGTGCCACAACTACTGAAGCCCGCGCACCTAGAGCCCGTGCTCTGCAACAAGAGAAGCCACCACAATGAGAAGCCCGCGCACCGCAACAAAGAGTAGCCCCCGCTCACCGCGACTAGAGAAAGCCCGCGCACAGCAACGAAGACCCAATGCAGCCAAAAATAAATAAATAAAATAAATTAATTGGAAAAAAAAAAGATTTCTGACTCCACTGATAACATTACCCTGGACTCAAGCCTCCCCTGACTTTAACTTCAGTTTGTTCATATTTACGATGAAAAGCTGGATCCAAACAATTCAGTTGGCCTGTTCTTTGGCAGCATCCCTATGACTCCTTTCCCACTGGTTTTTCCCTCGTGATACATCTATGCATTGGAAATGTGTTTACTGAATGAGCTGCATGCAACAGAATGCAAGTAAAAAGCTTGTATTTTTTCTTTTCCTTTTTCCTCTGTCCTTTCAGCTCCACTATCTGCATTTGTGTTTTCCCTGCCATTTGGATAAAAGCTGAACAATACCATGGATTTTCTAGCCACTCTTAGGCATAAAGCAAAGAAGTCCCTTGTCTTGGCCTTTAAAAGACCAGTCCAATGTAACAATCAGCATCCCAATCGATGCAAAGCTTCCCTCTCTGGCTTTTCCCTTCAGTCTTGGAAACCCACTGTACAGAGGAGGAGGGCATGGACGTCACCATTTTTCCTGCTTCGCTTCTTCACCTCCCCTAGTCAGCTGCTAATTCTCAACCTCAAGTCTTGGGAGAGAGAGAACTGGGGGAAAAGACACAGTTGTTCATGGTTCTTACTGTCATGACACAGCCTTAGTGTCCTCTGGATTTGGCAAAGTTCAAACTCTGACTTCCCCCTAGGGCTGCTCTTAGGCATGTCGCAGTAAGAGGATATGGCCAGCAGGTGGCGGTAAAGTCCTTTTTTCCTTGTCAGAAGAGCCTACTATCAGGTTTAATATGACCATGGAATTTCCGTAAGATGCTAAATTTCCTTAAGAAAGCTAAATATGCCTTCCCTCCATTTAAAAATGAAACAAACAAACAAAAAAATACTTGAAACTACAAACATATCAATCTGACTAGCATACACTAAATATATTTTTTAAATGATACCGACAAACATTCAAAAGTTTAGTCAGGCTCCTGAACTTTCTTCTAGGACCATCTGTACATGTCCTTGTAAAATCTCGTTTTAGCAAGAACCCTGCTGAGTCAGTTTAACCAGAAACCCTCACCCTGGACATCTGATCACCATCAATAGCTGATCAGGTTCCTCCTCCTCCAACGTTCTGAGGTAATGTCTGATCACCCTGGCCTGCCTTCAACAAGACTCCTATTAGTCAATTTAGCCAGATTCCTCCTTACCCCTGGTGTTTCCTCTTAGTAATTTTCTATCCACTGACCCCCATCTGCTTCTTGGCTATAAATACCACTTGCCCATGCTGTATTTGGAGTTGAGTCCAACATCTCTCCCCCACTGTAACATCCCATTGCAGTGGTTCCCTATACCTATCACAATTGTCCTTAATAAAGTCTGCCTTACCATCTTTAACAAGTGTCACGGAATACTTTTTCCTTTAATAATACCCTAGGGAACAAACTTTTAAAGAAAATCTCCCAAGTAATTGAATAATAATATAATTTACTAATTCTCCCCCCCTCCCAATTAACATCATGTAATGCTAAATCTTGTTCCCAGACTTTGCTTATAATTTACCTTCCCCTAAATTTGAGTCAGGAACTTTCACCAAGGGCTCCCTGTAAGGCATATTGTCATTTAAAGGCCTTCATGGGACCCCCTTGCCGGGCTGTGCCTCTGCTGAGGCGAAAATATTGCTTAAGTACCTCATTCTGAAAGCAGTGTGCTCAGAACAATGGAATAAATCTAAAGACATACTGATGCACTGAGACTTTGTCGCTGTGGGCTGGAGCGTTCAGAGAACGTTTTCATGAAGGAGCTGGAATGAGAGCAGGACCTTGAAAGGGTTCTGGTAGAAGATGGCACATAGCAGACTCCAGAACCCACCTCCTCCCATGGATACACCAAACCTATAGACACACGTGGGGCAATTCCCTCTGAAAGAACACAAGAAACTAGCTGAGTGACTCCTACACACTGGGTGAACAACAAAATACCCACATATAAATGGGGCTTGGCATATCCCCAACTACTGGGAGCCACTAAGACCAAAGAAAGCAGCTTGGTTTGAGAAACAGCCAAGAGTTCAGACCAGCCTGAACAATAAGTTCATCCCCTACACAAGACCTAGGGAGAGGTAGTTGTTTTATCTAATGCACAGACATCAAGACAGAGAGTCAAGGAAAATGAGGATTATGTATCAAACAAATGAACAAAACTCCAGCAACAGACCTATTGAAATGGAGATAAGTGATTTACTGGATAGAGAGTTCACTAAAGGTCATACAGATGCTCATCATGGCTAAGAGAACAGTGCATGAACAAAGTGAGAATTTAGACAAAGAGATAGAATGTATTAAAAAGTCCCAAACAGAAATCACAGAGTTGAAAAATACTGAATAACTGAACTGAAATATTCAATAGAGAGATTCAACATCAGACTACATCAGGCAGAAGAAAGGATCACCAAACTCAAAAACAAGGCAGTGGAATTCATCCAAAGAAGAAATAAGAATGAAAAAGAGTAGAAGATAGCTTAAGGGACTTATGGGACACCATGAAGCAGACCAACTATGCATCATAGAGGTCCCAAAAGTAAAAAGGGGAGGGAGGGGCAGAAAACATATTTAAAGAAATAATGGCTGAAAACTTTTCTAATCTGGGGGAAAGAAACCCAGATCTAGAAAGCCCAGACAATTCCAAAAAAGATCCAAAGAGACCCATATCAGGACACATTATAATTGTCAAAAGTTAAAGATAAGGAGAGAATCTTAAAAGCAGCAAGAGAAAAACAACTTGTTAAGTACATGGGAACTCCCATTAGACTACCAGGATATTTTTCAGCAGAAACTTTGCAGGCCAGACAAATGTGATGCATGTGATGAAAGAAAAAAAACTGCCAACCAAGAATAAACTACCCAGCAAAGCTGTCTTTCAGAATTGAGGGAGAGAGAGTTTTCCAGACAAGTAAAATCTAAAAGTTTTCATCACCACTAGATCAGTCTTACAAGAAATGTTAAAAGGACTTCTTCAGGCTGAACCAAAAGGATGCTAATTAGTAACAAGAAAATACATGAAAGTATAAATTTTACAGGTAAAGTTAAATATATAGTGAAATTCAAAATATTGTTGAGGATTTTTGCATCTATGTTGATCAGGGATATTAATATTTTAACAAACCAAATTCAACACTACATTAAAAGGATCATACACCATGACCAAATGGGATTTATTCCAGAGATGCAAGGGTGGTTCAACATTCACAAGTCAATCAATATGATACACCTCATTCATAAAATGAAGAATAAAAATCATAAGATCATCTCAAAAGATGCAGAAAAAGCATTTGACAAATTCGACATCCTTTCATGATAACAACTATCAACAAAGTGGATATATACCTCAACATAATAAAGGTCATATATGACAAGCCATAGCTAACATCATATTCAATGGTGAAACCTGAAAGCTTTTTCTCTAAGATCAGAAACAAGACAAGAATGCCCACTCCTGTCACTTTTATTCAACATAGCACTGGAAGTTCTAGTCAGAGCAATCAAACAAAAAAAGGGAATAAAGGGTATCCAAATTGGAAAGGAAGAAGTAAAACTGTCACTCTTTGCAGATGACATGATATTATATAGAGAAAACCCTACAGACTCCAAAAAAAAAAAACTGTGAGAATAATAAACAAATTCAGTGAAGTTGCAGGATACAAAGTCAATATACAAAAATCAGTTGTGTTTCTATACACTATTAACAAACTATCAGAAAGAGAAATTATGGAAATAATCCCATTTATAACTATATCAAAAATAATAAAATACCTACGAATACACTTAACCAAGTAAGTGAAAGATCTCTACACTGAAAATTATAAGACACTGATAAAAGAAATTGAAGAAGACACAATAAAATGGAAAGGTATTCTGTGCTCATGGATTGGAAAAATTAATATTGTCAAAATGTCCATATTGCCCAAAGTGATCTACAGATTCAATACAATCCCTACCAAAATGCAATGGTATTTTTCATGGAATTAGAAAAAACAATCCCAAGCTGTGTATGAAGCCACAAAGACCTCAAATAGCCAAAGCAATCTTGAGAAAGAAGAACAAAGCTGAGGCATCAGGCTCCCTGATTTCAAACTATTATTACAAAGCTATGGTAATCAAAACAGTATGGTACTGGCATTAAAGCAGACACAGAGATCAATGGAACAAAATAGAGACCCCAGAAATAAACAATATTTTAGTGCACATATGTCACATGCAATATTAGAGACATACTTACTGCATGGAACACAAATATTTTATGGGGCATATTTGTACTAAAAAACTGTTTATCTGAAATTCAAATTTAACTAGGCATTCTGTATTTTTATTTGGTAAAACTGGCAACCTAACTTCTATTTTTATATCGATAAGAAAACTGAGCCTCCAGGAAGATAAGTAACTTGACCAAAGCTGACACCTGGTTAGCAGTGTCACCAAGCTCTGAACCCCAGGCTCACTGAACCCCGTTCCCTCCATATTATATTGTCCCCTCCTTGTCTGTCCAGGAAGTTCTCCTCATCTGCCAGCTTCTCCCACCTTCTGGTAAAATAACCCTTGTCACCATTCCCAGCTAACTAGAAGAAAACTTTCCTTCCCAGCCAAGAAGGACTCACTGAGAGGTGAATTCCCATGACTAATTTTCCCAAAACTACATTCCTTGCTAATTTACCTTTTTTGGAAAAGCAATGAAAACCTCCCTCATTTTTCTCATGCTGATATTTATGTTTCTGTAACTCTTTCTGTCTCTGGGAAACAAATTTAAATACAACAGCCCATCCCAACTTGTGCTCCTGGCTTAAATTACCTGAAACATAATACAGTAATTTAGACCTAAATCTAAAGAGAAAAACTGTAGGGTCTTTGCACTATAAGGATACCACATGTTCAGTACTTCTTTTTGTTGTTGTTTTTTCTAGTCATATCTTTCAATACTTAATGCTAATAGGTCTAACCAGGTTGTGTCTTACTGCAGGATTTGTTGTGCTATGGTGAGACTATAACAGGACAGAACACCTTCACAAGGTCAAGGTTAACCTCTAGTGGAAAAGTTTGGCAACAAAGGAGCATTTAAAGAAGTTTATACCTATAAAGTGCTTGAAACAGTGCCAAAGAGTAAGTGCTCAGTAGATGTGAGCTAGTGTCATCATTTTTAATACCTGGGGACAATATTGATGGTCAGATCAGGAAGTGGTTTTATAACTAATAAGTCATAAACAGTCATAAAATGCAGAAAGAGACAGAAGGAATGGTGGTGCAGAGGCAAAAAGTTAAGATTGAGAGAGAATGGAGAAAGCCCATTCATTCATTCAACAGTCATTTAGTAAATGAGTGCTATGTGCCAGTCTTGAAAGGCTGAGGAGTTTGGTAAGGGAGGCAGGTCTTTATAGTACAATGCGATAACTGCAATGAGAGAGTGATGCCCAGTGCAGCATGGAAGCTCAGACAAAGGCAACCAAAGCCAGTTAAGGGGGTCAAACAGGGATCAAGGAAATGGCCTAGAGTGACACCACAGCTGCCTCTTACTGGGGCAGTGAGAACTGCCCAGGCTAAGGGCTGTGAAGATGGCCCATTCCAGGTAGAAGAGGAACACTAAGCAGACACAGACTTAAAGCAGCAAAGTGTGTGCAGGGGAGGTGGGAACAATTCCGTTCCCCACTGCCTTGGGAAACCAGCCAATTACTGAGCAATATGTAGTTACTAGAACTATATACACCTAACCATGGTCCCCTACAGAAGGAAGACCAAAGACTTCTCCCATCTTTAGCCAACCTGAGCAAGAGGGTGGACACCACAAGATGAGAGATTTGGTGACGGAAAAAGGAGTTTTGTCTGCTTCATATACTGACAATTGAAGATGTTGTTACATAGTGTATCTTAATTAACTGTATTAATATCACTTGCAACCAAAAGAGATCTAACCAGTGCATGGATCTTCCACATTAACCCTCATAACCATCCTTAGACAGATTTTATTATCCCATCTTACAGATGAGGAAACTGTTTCTTAAAGAGATTAAATTATATTTCTCAAGATCACAGCCAGTAACAAAGAATAGGAACTGAACTTCAATAGTATGCATAATTTTATTTCCCCTTTCTTTCCACCTCTTTAATTGAAACACAGCCTTCAAGGCCCTGTTTGAATCCTACCTCTCTGCAAAGCCTTCTCTGACCTCCATCACAGCACACTGCACAGCCTTTCACGTGCCAAGTACTCATTAACAGTTTGATGATTGAAGATGATAATCAATGACTGGATGATTGTTTAGCAATGGTTGATCTGTGTGGGTGCCTCGTAACCACAGGGAAAAGAGCAACCACAGTGGCCTGGACTCAGGAGAGAAGTCTCATAGGAATGGCTAGGCTTTGACCCAGGTCTTGAAGAATGTGGAAGCTATGAATTAGCAAAAGCACATGGGATAGGAAGGGGAGTATCCCACACATGATGGAGAAGAAATAATTTGTACAAAGGCACAGAATCAAAGTAAAAAAAATTACGTCCACCTTTCAGGGCTCTGGCTTTAACATTATATTTTGCCAAATTTTTGATAATTAGAGGGGAATAGACAATTCTGATTGAAGCAACTTTGCACTTGCTCCTTTATGCTATACATATTTTGGGTGCCTTCTATGGGCGAGGTTCTGTGGGAGGTACCAAGATGAATTAGTCACAGACCTGCCCTCACAGATAATGTGTCTGTTGGGAGAGGAAGACTTACTCATAAATATCTGCAATAAAATGTAAAAGTGGAAACAACGATAAACAAGGTATGGATGGCTCTAGTTCATTAGAAGAAACTGTCACTTCCAGGTGGAGATCTTTCTGATGGCTTCCTAGAAACAATGGTGTTGCTGCTCGCTTTGCAAGGAGGATAGGATTTGCAAAGATGAAGATGGGTCCTAGGCCATTCCAGGAGGCAGAGGAAACCACATACAAAGAGACATAAAGGTAGGAAAGTTCAAGGCCCAGCAAAGAAGACTGAGGAGTTTGGTTTTACTGCAACATTGGAGACATAGAGAAAAGAGTGAGAAATTAGGTTGCAACACAGGTGAAGCCATGTCATAGAGTGAAAAGAACATGAAACTTCGGAGTCCTAAGATAAAATTCCCATTCTGCCATCTCCTGCTTATGTGATCTTGGGAAAATTATTTAAATCTCCTGAACCTCAGTTGCCTCATCTGTAAAATGGGCCCAGACAGGTGGGTCCTCGGGTGTGCAATAATGTGATATCCCTTCTATCTAATATTCTTTAAATATTGATTCAACTTTTTTTAAAGGAGAGGCTGAGCACTGAGTCAGGTAGAGACCCCTGCCTTTCCTCTACTGTCCCAAGCAATTTCAATGTTCCAGCCAGCCAAACAACACCCTGTAGTTAATAAGAGTCTTCTCTCTTTGAACTGTGTTCAGACCCTTCAACAGGAGTTCCTGGTGAATTTGATATCCCTTATAGGCAACTTTGAACTTCTGCCCTTCTGGCCTGCCCCTTGGATCAACTCTGATCAAAGAATGGTTATGAGGATTAATGAGATTACACAACTAGAGTGCTCTGTAAGAATAGCTATTGTTACCACTGAGGGATAAACTGAAGGAGGAGAAACTGAAGTCATGGGGACTGGTTAGGCGGTAATTTAGGATGACTATTACATAATCCAAGAAAAGAATCTGAAGGCCTGAAATAAGAGAACGGTGGTGGGCATAGGGAAGAAAGGATAAATTTTAAAACTCTCATGGAAATGGAATCCCTAGGACTTAGCAAGTAATTGATGTGTGAGATGAAGTAAAGGAAGAGATTGAAATCTGGGCTCTACGAGGACGTTAGGGTCATTAATACAACTAGTGAAGAGGAAAAAGAAGCAGATTTGGAAGAGAAGTCATTGCATCTGTTTGGGACACGCTCAGTTAGGGGCCAGTAATAGTGCAATCGGGGAAAAAACGTGAGAGACAGAAATCTTTGTAGATTATCTCCTTGACCAAACTCTACTCGGGCTCCCCAGAACTCTCTTCTCAACTAGGTCCTGATTTTTAAGCTTCCATGTCCATCTCTGCATTGTAGCAAGAATTCTTCTAAGTCAGGTTAGCCAGAATCCCTCATGCTCCATATATGATCACCCTCAATACCTAATCAGGTTCTTCATCCTCCACCATCGCCCAGGTGATGTCTGATCACCCTGTTCTGCCTTTGGCAAGAATCCTGTTAGGTCAGTTTAGCCAGGACCCCCCTTACCCTTGATGTTTCCTCTTAGTAATTTTCCATCCACTGACCCCCCACCCTGCTCCTCCCTACTTGTCCTTCTATTTGGAAATAAGCCCAGTTTATAGTGAGATCTCTTTTATCCTGCTGCAATAGTTTTTCTAAATAAAACCTACTTTTACCATTTTATGTCCAGCTCTGGTTTTTCTTGACAGTAGTTAAGAATTCAGCTTGTTCAAGGGGAGAAATGAGAGACGGTAGAGGGTTAACGCACATACAGTCTTCTGTGTGTCCAAACCAGCAGCAGGGAGGCTGAGCCAGAGCACTGTGACTAAATCATGGACTGTTCCTACATTCTACACACTTATGGTCTCTTTTCTGTTAAAATCATTCTTTGTAAATCTCCTGATGAATTTTCTACTCTTTCTGACTCTCAGTTATATGAGTGTGATAGGCAGAATAACGGCTCCCAAAAGATGTCCATGTCCTAATCTTTGGAACCTGTGAATATATTACCTTATGGGACAAAAGGGACTTTGCAACCCCGATTAAGTTGAAATTTTTTACAATGGGGGCTTATTCTGGACTATTCCAGGGCCCAATGTAATCCCAAGGGCTCTTATAAAAGGGATACAAGAGAGTCAGAGAGAGAGAGAGGTTGGAGGATGCTACTAGCCAGCTAGCTTTGAAGATGGAGAAAGGGGCATGAGCTAATGAATGCAGATAGCCTCTAGAAGCTGGAAAAGGCAAGGGAACAGATTCTGTCCTAGACACTCCAGAAGAAATACAGCACAGTTGACACCTTGATTTTAGGCTAGTGAAACCCAGTTCAGACTTCTGGCCTTTGGAATTATAAGATAATAAATCTGTATTGTTTTAAGCCACTTCTTCAGCAGTAATTTGTCATAGTAGCAATTGGAAACTAATATAATAGGTGTGGTGAATGGCCTAGGCTATTCAATTGATTAGCCCTTGAGGAATGAAAGGTTGTGGACACATAACATTTAGGAACTGATGGTTGGTCTACTGTGGTTCTCAATGAGTGATTTGGCCCAGCCTCCCTAGGGGACATTGGAAAAGTCTGGAGATATATTTGATGGTCCCAACCACAGGGTGGATGTTACTGTCGTCTAGTGAGTAGAGGCCAGGATACTACTCAACATCCTGTAATGCACAGGAGAGCCCCCCACAACTAAGAATTATCCAGTCCAAAATTTCAATAGTGTCAAGATTAAGAAACCCCGTCTTACAGGCCTCAACTAAGTTCAGAAACCACAGTGACATTATAAAGAATGCCATGTGAAAAAGTTAAAGATAAAGAGAGGATTCTAAAGGCAGCAAGAGAAAAACAAAGAGTTAGTTACAAGGGAACCCCCAGAAGGCTATCAGCTGATTTCTCTACAGAAACGTTGCATGCCAGGAGGGAGTAACAAGATATATTCAAAATTCTAAAAGGGAAAAATATGCAGCCTAGAATACTCTACCCAGCAAGATTATCATTTAGAATATAAGGAGAGAGAAATAATTTCTCAGACAAGCAAAATACAGCAATACTAAACCTATCCTAAAAGAAATATTGAAAGTTCTTTGCTAAACAGAAAAAAAGCAAGAATCTATAGGAAAGAGGAAATCACAGTTGGAAAGCAAATCATTTAAATAAGCCAGTACAAGATTTTTTTAAAGATCAAGACATTTTCGTGACAGCAATAACCACAAAGAACAGCAACAGGATAAACATGAAGATGTAAATCAGGACATCAAAATCATAAAATGTGGGGGAGGAGAGTAGGAAATGTTGATTTTTTTTTTCATAATGTGTTTGGGCCTATTTGACTACCAGTCTAAAGCAAGTAGATATAGGAAGGGGTTAACATAATTCAAAAACAGGGTAACCACAAATCAAAAATGTACAACAGCTTCACAAAAACCAAAAAGGAAGAGAACACAAGTATAATACAAAAGAAAATCATCAAACCACAAAAGGAAAAACAAAAAGAAAAAGAAAGGAACAAGAAGAAATACAAAATCAACAGGAAAACAAGATTTAAAATGGCAATAAATACATATCTATCAATAATTACCTTATATGTCAATGGAGTAAATGCTCCAATCAAAAGACATTGAATGGCAGATTTGATTAAAAAAATAAGAGGCTACAATATGCTGCCTCCAAGAGACCCTCTTTAGGGCAAAGACCCTCTTTAGGGCAAACATAGACTGAAAGCGAGGGGATAGAAAAAGACATTTCATGCAAAGAGAAATGACAAGAAAGCGGTTGTAGCAATACTTATATAAGACAAAATAGACTTTAAAACAAAGGCCATAAAGAAAGATAAAGAAGGACACTGTATAATGATAAAAGGATCAATACAAGAAGAGGATATTACACTCGTCAACATATATGTACCCAATATAAGAGCACCCAAATACATAAAACAACTACTAATAGACATAAAGGGAGAAATTGATGGGAAACCAACAATAGTAGGAGACTTTAACACCCCACCCACATCAATGGCAGATCTTCCAGACAGAAAATCAATAAGGCAACAGAGATCCTAAAATAACACAATATAACAGTTAGATTTAATTGATATTTTCAGGACATTACATCCAAAAATACCAGAATACACATTCCTTTCAAGTGCACGTGGAATATTCTCTAGGATTGACCACATACTAGGGCACAAAACAAGCCTCAACAAATTTAAGAGTATAGAAATTATTTCAAGCATCTCTTCTGACCACAATTGCATGAAACTAGAAATCAACCACAGAAGAAGAAAAGAGAAAAAATAAATCACATGGAGAGTAAACAACATGTTACTAAAAAACCAATGGGTCTAGAAGGAGGGGATATGGGGATATATGTATACATATAGCTGATTCACTTTGTTACACTGCAGACACTAACACAACATTGTAAAGCAATTATACTCCAATAAAGATGTTATAGAAAAAATTAAAATAATAAAACAAACAAAAAAAACCAATGGGTCAACGATGAAATCAAAGAGAAAATATTTTAAAAATACCTTGAGACAAATGACAATGAAAACACAACCATACAAAATCTATGGGATGCAGCAAAAGCATTTCTTAGAGGGAAGTTCAAAGCGATACAGGCCTTCTTCAAGAAACAAGAAAAATCTCAAATAAACAATCTAACTTACCACCTAAAAGAATTAGAAAAAGAAGAACAAACAAAACCTAAATTCAACAGAAGGAAGGAAATAATAAAGATCAGAGAGGAAATAAATAGAGATTTAAAAAACAGTAGAAAAAATCAATAAAGTCTAGAGCTGGTTCTTTGAAAGGGTAAACAAAATTGACAAACCTCTGGCCAGGCTCACCAAGAAGAAAACAGCGAGGGCCTAAATAAACAAAATAAGAAATGAAGGAGGAGAAATCACAACTGATACCACAGAAATACAAAAAACTACGAGAATACTATGAACAATTATATGCCCAAAAACTGGACAACCTATGGACAATTATATGCCAAGAAATGGACATGTTTTGTTTCTAGAAACATACAGCCCACCAAAACTGAATCACGAAGATATAGATAATTTGAACAGACTGATCAATAGAAGTGAAATAGAATCTATAACAAAAAAAAAAACCTCCTTACAAAGAAAAGTCCAGGACCAGATGGCTTCACAGGAGAATTCTACCAAACCTACAAAGAAGAATTTATACCAATCCTTCTCAAACTTTTCCAAAACACTGAAGAGGAGGGAACACTCCGAAAATTATTCTATGAAGGCACCATCACCCTGATACCAAAACCAGACAAAGACACCACCAAAAAAGGAAAATTACAGGCCAATATCTTTGATGAATATAGATGGAAAAATTCTCAACAAAATATTAGCAAATCAAATCCAACAACACATAAAAAAGATCATGCACCATTACCAAGTAGGATTCATCTGAAGTTCACAAGGATGGTTCAATATACGCAAATCAATCAAGGTGATACACCACATCAACAAAAGAAAAGACAAAAACCACATGATCATCTCAATAGATGCAGAAAAAAACATTTGACAAAATTCAACATCCATTCATGATAAAAACTCTTACCAAAGTGGGTATAGAGGGAACATATCTCAACATAATAAAAGCTCTTTATGACAAACCCACAGCCAATATAATACTCAATAGTGAAAAGCTGAAAGCCTTCCCACTAAAATCTGGAACAAGACAAGGATGAGCACTCTCACCTCTTCTGTTCAACATAGTATTGGAAGTCCTATCCACAGCAATCAGACAAGAAAAAGAAATAAAAGATATCCACATTGGAAAGGAAGAGGTAAAACTGTCAATATATGCAGATGACATAATGCTATATATAGAAAACCCTAACGACTCCACACAAAAACTGCTAGAACTTTTAAACGAATTCAGCAAGGTAGCAGGATACAAGATTAACATACAGAAACCTGTTGCATTTCTTTACACTAACAATGAAATATCAGAACGGGAATGTAAAAAAACAATACCTTTTAAAATCACACCCCCAAAAATAAAATACTTAGAAATAAACCTAACCAAGGAGGTGAAAGACTTACATGCTAAGAACTATAAAACATTAATAAAGGAAATTGAAGATGATTCCAAGAAATGGAAAGATATCCCATGCTCTTGGACTTGAAGAATTAATATTGTTAAGATGGCCATACTGCACAAAGCAATCTACAGATTTATTGTGATCCCTATCAAATTGCCCATGACATTTTTCACAGAGGTAGAACAAATAATTCTAAAATTTATGTGTAGCCATAAAAGACCCAGAATCACGAAAGCAATTCTGAAGAAAAAGAACAAAGTAGGAGGAGTAACCCTCCCAGACTTCAGACAATACTACAAAGCTACAGTAATCAAAATGGCATGGTATTGGCACAAAAACTGACATATGGATCAATGGAACAGAATAAACCCACATACCTACAGTCAATTAGTCTTCGACAAAGGAGGCAAGAATATACAATGGAAAAAAGACAGTCTCTTTAGCAAGTGGCATTGTGAAAGTTGGACAGTTGCATATAAATCAATGAAGTTAGAACACACCCTCACACAATACACAAAAATAAACTCAAAATGGCTTAAAGACTTAAACATAAGACATGACACCATAAAACTCCTAGAAGAGATCATAGGCAAAACATTCTGTGACATAAATCATACCAATGTTTTCTTAAGTCAGTCTCCCAAAGCAAGAGAAATAGAAACAAAAATGAACAAATGGGACCTAATCAAACTTAGAAATTTTTGCACAGCAAAGAAACCATAAACAAAACAAAAAGAAAACCTACAGAATGAAAGAATATATTTGCAAACGATGCAACAGTCAAGGGCTTAATTTCCAAAATACACAAACAGCTCATACAACTCAACAATTAAAAAACAACAACCCAGAAAAACAGGCAGAAGAAATTGAGTTATTTGTAGGGAGGTGGATGGACCTAGACACTGTCATACAGAGTGAAGTCAGAAAGAGAAAAACAAATACCGTTTGCTAACACATATATATGGAATCTAAAAAAAAAAAAAAAAAATGGTACTGAAGAACCTAGGGGCAGGACAGGAATAAAGATGCAGACGTGGAGAATGGACTTGAGGACACGGTGCGGGGAAGGATAAGCTGGGACGAAGTGAGAGTGGAATGGACTTATATATACTACCAAATGTAAAATAGCTAGCTAGTGGGAAGCAGCTGCATAGCACAGGGAGATCAGCTCAGTGCTTTGTGTCCCCCTAGAGGTGTGGGATAGGGAGGGTGGGAGGGAGATGCAAGAGGGAGGGGATATGGGGATATATATATACATATAGCTGATTCACTTTGTTATACAGCAGAAACTAACCCAACATTGTAAAGCAACTATACTCCAACAAAGATGTTAAAAAAAAATACATGCACCACTGTGTTCATAGCAGCACTATTCACAATAGCCAAGACATGGAAAGAACCTAAATGTCAGATGAATGGATAAAGAAGATGTGGTACATATACACAACAGAATACTACTCGGCCATTAAAAAAAAAAGAACAAAATAATGCCATTTGCAGCAGCATGGATGGACCTAGAGATTATCATACTAAGTGAAGTAAGTCAGAAAGAGAAAGACAAATACCATATGATATCACTTATGTAGAATCTAAAACATGACACAAATGAACTTATCTACAAAACACAAACAGACTCACAGACATAGAAAACAGACTTGTGGTTGCCAAGGGGGAGGGGTTGGGGGGAAGAATGGAGTGGGAGGTTGGCACATCCTCCAATCCTCCACAGATGTCTGTGTTTTAGAACCACCATGACAGTAAATTGACCTCACCACTGCAAATGTAGGGCTACCTGTGTTAGCCAAGAATTTTCAGGGAGGTGCTGGGCTGAAGCTGTCAGCTGCTGCTTTGTCAAATAAATCCCATAGTTAAATAGCTACTCTTCACAAGTCCACTCATGTGCTGCACTTTATTTTTAACCTTTAGCACAGTCCTCAAGATGATAGAGTGTGGAGTGTCTCGCCCACAGCTGTTGACTCACACCTAAGCTCACTCCACCTATCCTGCTCTTGGGCTAGAGAGCTACTGTACAGCAGGCATGCTGTAGAGTAGAGGTAACAATACTGCATGATATACTTAAAAACTTGTTAAGAGGGTAGATTTTATGTAAGTGTTCTTATCACAAAATAAATAAATAAACATATTACATAAATACATAAATAAGTAGGGTGGGAGGAAACTTTTGGGAGGAGACGGATATGTTTACAGAATATATCGTGGTGATGGTTTCATGGGTGTATAGTTATCTCCAAACTCATTAAGTTGTATACATTAAATGCAGTTGACCCTTGAAGAACACAGGTTTGAACTGCCTGGTTCCACTTACATACAGATCTTTTTTTCTATAATACATACTACAGTACTGCACGGTCAGTGGTTGGTTGAATCCACCAATGTAGAACTACAGATAAGGAGGAACCAAGGATACAGAGGGCCAACTATCTGTTTTTTGTTTTGTTTTGTTTTTGAATTTTAGAATTTTATTTATTTTTTTATATATCAGGTTCTTATTAGTTACCCATTATATACATATTAGTGTATATATGTCAATCCCAATCTCCCAATTCATCACACCAACTATCTGTTATACTCGGATTTTCAGCTTCCTGGAGGATCAGGTTCCGAACCCCTGAGTTGTTCAAGAGTCAACTATATGTACAGTTTTTTGCCTATCAATCATACCTCAATAAAGAAGCATTGCTGAGCTTGCTATTCAAAGAAATATGGGGTCAAAGAACACAGAAGGTTTCGGGGGAATCCAATACTCAGGCAGCACTGAGAAAGAACAGCCTGCCGATTAGAATGGTCTTTACTTACCCAGCCAGCTATCTACCTATCGGACACAAATATATTTCCTTTCATACTGAGGGTGCAGAATTCACAGCTGCTTTATTAGCACACTCCTGCTGGTCACCAATCTTTTTCCACATTTTTATGTTTAATGTAAATAACTTTTTTTAAAGTCTTCCACTTTTTCTGTGTCAAGAGCAGATGTTATGAAACTTTCTCAAAAACAAACATTTGATGGCCAAATGGGTTAGGGGAGAGAATGCCAGAGGAGACGCTTTTAGCAAAGAGAGGGGAAAGTATCATTGGGAAGAGGATAGAACAGGGGTTTCATTGCTTTCTTCATGTTGCTTGTTATAAGAATAATTATCTTGGCATTCACATTCCCCAACAGATTCTTTTGAAAAGTGTGTGCATAGTAAATAGGATTCCATTCTTATGGTGAAGAGACTAGGAAGGTGTTCACAACAGGAACTAACTTCATACTCTGCATGAACAAATAATTGTAGTATAAAACATATGCAATCCCAACATTTATGTAATTTGTCACTTAGGTCAGATGTGACTCAAGCTGTGTACTTAATCCTAAAAAAAAAAAATTCTCAAGACAAGAAACTCTACCCCTAGTGCCCAAAGAGCCCACAAACCCCTACCTTCTCAGATTCTCAGAGCTCTGCTGGGGTGAGGATAATTGGCGGTTAAGCCTAGAACTATGCCGAAGTCTTCTGTAAAACGAAGAATCCGTTTATAATGTGAATACCAGCCTCCGAAGGGATATGTTTGAATTTTCACCTTTCATCTTAGTAAGACTTCTTAAAATGTTATTTAGCCAGTAATTATTTTTAGGTTTTCCCCGCGGCCATCCTCCAAAGAGCTAAAGAGCATGTTGTTTACATTGTTAAATGAATATTTCTTATGTACAGACTTACAAGTGAATGAATTACCATAGTTGTTTCAACTTTCTTTAGAGAATAGTTTTACATTCTGAATATCTTCCAATACAATATTTTTTAAAGAAAACGTTGGGTTCCTTAAATAGCAATCTTCAAATTGGGTTTGAAATTCAGAAATACTGTGGTGCCTTCCAGGTTAAGGTTCTTAGAGGTCTTTTTCTCGAGTGAGATGCTGGGCGGCAGAGGGTGCTTTCACCATACTGGGGCAGTAATTGTTAGAAGCGCAACAGAAGAGGAGCCCTGCGCCGTGCCCTGGGCTTTGGACCCTGCTGGGGCCTCCTACCAGAACAGAGACACACTGCTTTCTTGTGCCTTCATTGGCCCTCAGTGGCAAAGTACCAATTCATCTATCTTTAGTGAACCAACCTCAGCTGAGCTTTCTCCCCAGGAGGAAGGTTGGCTGCTAAAAAGATTCTTTTTGCCAGTACTTGCTTTCTGAATAAAGTCTTTCACAGTTGACAGATTGCTTTCAAATGCATTACCTTGCATGCTGTCCTCTACTGACAGTAGACCATGGTCTCAGTATGCATGACATAAAAGGAGCAGTCAGGAACATAACCCGATTTTGATGTTTGATGAAGTTTGGAGTTCAGTTTAGATCCTGGCCAAGCACTTACTTGCAGGTGACCTAAGGACATGACCTAGCCTTTGAGCACCTCTGACCCTCATGGTAGAATGCGCTATATGAGAAATAAGTAAGGTAATGTATAAAAACACACACCAAGGGCTGGTTGCTCAAAAAATGTTAGCTTCCTTGTATACAAGGGCCTCCTGGTGAGGACATACAACAGCAAGAACTAAAAAAGCTGGGAAACTTTCCGTGGGAGGCAAATTTTAAAAGGGAAGCCAGGTAAAGGGTAAGGAATCTCTCCCCAGCCCCCTGTGGCCTGTGATTCAGGTCATGGAGACACATGAAAGGGAAGTAGAAAGAGCCTGGCCCCCTCTCTGTGCTGGCCATGGAGAGGCCTTCTTGGAGGAAGGGAATGTCAAGATGAATCATCACTGTGTGCTCATTTCCTTGGCCAACTTATTCTTCTCCAGCTACACTTATGACCAAAGATGTCTCATGAACATAAGGCTAGCATTAAGCTCAGTATGGAACCCTGGCATCAGCGGATGTATGTGATGAGAGCTGCAAAGAGAAATAAGCAGGGTATGGCAATGCCCTGAGAGAGCCTGCCAGAAGTGGGGGGAAGGAAGCCATGAGGATTGATAACTAATACCTAATAGCTATCACCTAACAAGGTGAAGTTAGACGAGGCCTCCACAATGAGCACTTGGCGCATAATCAATGTGAAATAAGACACATCCCTTTTCAGGAATATTCTGTAAAAAGGTGATAGGGGTTGTTCCCCAGGAAAGAACCCAAACCAGACCCAGAGACTAGTTCTCTCTGAAATGCCCCACCGAGCCCAAGGCAGCTGGATCTTTATTAGAAAATTGCAGTTAGAACCAGAGTTTTATGGACTGAATTGTGTCCCCCCTGAAATTCATATGTTGAAGCCCTAACCCCCAGTGTGACTGTATTTGGAGATGGGGCCTCTAATGAGGTAATTAAGGTTAAAGGTGGTCACAAGGATGAGAACCTAATCCTATAGGATTGTAGGTGTCCTACAAGAAGAGGAAGAGATACCAGAGAGCTCTCTCTGCACACAAAGGACAGGCCACGTGAGGAGATAGTGAGAAGGTGGCCATCTGCAAACCAGGAAGAGAGGCTCACCAGAAACCAACTCTGCTGACACCTTGACCTCAGACTTCCAGCCTCCAGAACTCTGAGACAATAATATCTGTTGTTTTAGCTACCCAGTTTGCAGTGTTCAGTTATGGCAGCCCTAGAAAATTAATATACAAAAAAATTTTAATGACTTTACCTTTCCTTATATTTTCTTGCCTTATATCTAATTATGATATTACATGTGCATGGTAACTGTTATTATTATGATCTAGTTGCTTTTTAGTCCCTGTTAAGTCTCATAAATTACCTTGTGGCATTTTCTCTTCTCTTTGTACAAAAGATCACTTAGGAGACCTGGCAGAAAAATTGGTGAATAAGCAAACAATGGGTGTGCTGCAACATAATAGGATATTTTGATGTAGCCAATTTGATCATTAACCTTTCACCTTTTTTATCACCAAGTGCTGAATCAGTAGAAGATGGCAGTGAGGCTCAGCATGGGAGTAGGAGTGAAAGATGGGGTGTGAGCAGAGACAGGGTGAGAGACCATGGATGTGCTGGGAGGGATGCGGGGGGGGGGGGGTTTCACACTACTTAGTAGTTTTCTAAAAGTTATCATTTAATATTTGGGAGATTTTAGGGTCATGAAATGGGGTAGATGTTAAAATGTGCAGGCATTCAATGCCACAGGGACCAAATGGGAGATGACAGCAAAGACTCTCCTCTGCAGAAGCTAGCACCCATAATGCCATCTGAGTAACTGATACACAGTGTCCAAAGATAATGGCGAATATAGGCATGGATTACATGGGCTTTTATTTCAGGTGATCTAATCTGGCAGGCAAAAGAAGGAAATCCAGAGAAATTCTGCTGACAGGTATGCTCTTGCCTGGGAGAGCATCCAATGCCCCTGCAGGAGAAGGTGAAACACTAAATAAACAGAACCCTCATCAACTGGCCTAGGGTTCCTCCCTAGGTTGAAGACTGGAATGCTGGGCATGAATAATACTGAGGTTTCACCTACAGGCTGGGCCAGCAAAACAGGACAGGGCACAGGGGGTGAGGGGGACAGCAAATGGAAGTTTGTGGGGACTGCTGAGACTCCAAGCTACATGGGTACTCATGGTCATCTCTGGCACTCTGACGCCACATGATATGAAGCAAGGCTGAATCTTTTGGGTAATGACATCAAATGCCCCTATTCTGATGGATCCAGAAAGTGATAGAAGACAGGGCTGTGCCTACTAGAGATATTCATTAAAAGATATAACCCAGGAAGCTGGAAATGGCCAAGGCAAAGCAAATAAGAAAGTTCTAGAACTCACTAAATAACTGAGTTATTTATCAATATATGCTGTGGACTGAACTGTGTCCTCTCAAAATCCATATGTTGAAGCCCTCACCTCCAGTGTGGCTGTATTTGGAGTAAAGAAGTAATTAAGGTCAAATGAGGTCATAAGGGTACAGCCTTGATTCAATAAGATTGGTGTTCTTTTTAACAGAGACACCAGGGAGCTCACTCTCTCTCCCCACCACAAGAGGACACAGCAAGAAGGCAGACATATGCAAGCCAGGAAGAGAGCCCTCACCAGGAATGGACTCCACTGGCACCTTGATCTTGTGCTTGGCTGCTGGTAGGTGATCTCTAGGCCGCCGGAAGGCCCTGACTGATGAGAGTATCTTTGTTTTCCTGGGAGATAGTCTAATGACGTGATTTATGACAGGGCCTTTGAGCCATGCTGTACCAGTTTTGACCTCTGGAGGAACTAGAGACCATTAGTCTGAGCTCCTGGGGGAGATGGAAACAAAGCCAGCCATGTGGACAATATGTGATCAAGCTCCACTAAAAACTCTGGACACCAAAGCCTCAGGTGAGCTTCCCTGGTTGGCATTATTCTGTGAGTATTGAATAATAAGGTTGGCATTATTCTGTCACATATAGTGGCCAGGAGGCAACACCATCCATGACTCTGTGGGGGGAGGACAATGAGAAGCCCCATGTTTGGACCCCTCCAAGACTCTGCCCTATGTGTCTCTTCCTTCTGATGATTTTAGTCTATTTCCTTTGACTACAATAAAACTTTAATTATAAATATAGTGCTTTCCTGAGTTCTGTAGTCCTTCTAGTGAATTATCAAACCTGAGGGAAAAGGACAAGCTCTTTAGGCTTTTTCTTTTATTAAGGATTTTAACTTTGTGTTGTTTTTTGTTATAAATA
The DNA here is from genome assembly GCF_028023285.1 of Balaenoptera ricei. Taxonomy (NCBI): domain Eukaryota; kingdom Metazoa; phylum Chordata; class Mammalia; order Artiodactyla; family Balaenopteridae; genus Balaenoptera; species Balaenoptera ricei. The sequence goes on from NC_082639.1 coordinate 135,404,940, forward strand.
GTTATTTACTTATTAATTTAACTTGTGGTAGTTTTAAATTATTGTGTAATCAGCTCTATCAATCTTTCCCTTTATAGTTTTTGTTTACTTAAAAAGGCCTTTCTCACTAGAAAATGATATAGGCATTCATCTTTATTTTCTAGTTTTTTAAGTGTCATTTCTCTTTATTTAACTAATTCCATTTGGGATTTCTTTTGTTATATGCTACTAGGTAAAAATCTATTGTTATTTTTTTCGAAATAGTTTCTCAGTTGACCCAGCACTATCTATTGAATGATCATATTTTTCTACTTTGTTATCACATGCTAAATTCTCACACATACTAGGGTTTATATGTGGTCACTCTATTCTGTTGGATCTACATGGCTGTCTTTCAACTACCCTGCCTTTAGTTTTCTTGGATTTACAACACATATTAATATCCCACTGCAGGCATCTTTCCTATTTATATTGTTCCTATTTAAAATCTTCTTGGCTTACTTTCCTATTTATTCTTTCCTAATAAATTTTTCTGTGCCCCAAGAAAATACTTTACTCAGAACATAAAAGAAAAATTTAAATCACTTTGTCAATTCCCATAAACCTCCCAAAATAAAATACTAATAGAGTTTTTCACTGGAATTGCATTAAACTTAAAAATTTGGGGAAAATTGATATATGTATTTATAAGGCTGACGCTTTCCATGCAGAAATATATGTCCCACAGTAAAAATAAATACATTAAAAAAATGTTTACGTTGATATTCTTTATACAGGTCTAGCAGGTTTCTTGTTAACCTCAAGGAAATAAGAATTTTTATGGCTCTTAATGCACATTGTTATATTATATCTCTAGAAAATTTTCACAAAATATAAGATTAAAAATGTCCCCTTGCCAGTCTGAGCAGGTAAAAAAAGTATCTCACTATAGATTTAATGTGCACTTCTTTGACTTTTCGTGAGGTTGAATGATTCTGAATGTACTTATTGATTAGTTGTATTTCTTTCTTTGTGAACTTTTGCCTATTTTCTATATTAAGAAGAATAACACTTTGACTTACAAAGTAGAAGTATTTTTCCCAGTACATTATTTGCCTCTTAATTTTGTTTATTACATTTTCTGATATATAGAATTTTAAAATTTTCCATCTATGCAAATCTATTCTTTATGGTTTCTTCATTTATATTTAGAAGTCCTCCAATTCAAAGATCATATATTTGTGTAAATTTTCTTCTAGTCATTTATATGTTCTTCTATTTGTTTAAATTTTAATTCCCATATCCACATTGGATTCATATCAGTTTATGATATAAATGAAATAAAGATTGGGTTTCATTTTGAGTTTTAAGGGTTGGTTTGTTTGAGTCTGTATATTGAACCATGGTCATTTTCTTTTCAGAAGTTATTCTGTGTCAAAGTTATTTGGTTTACTTAGTAATTTTTAAGTTCTTGGCACACACTCTTCAGTGGAGTAATAAAATGTTCTCATTATGAAAGGAATTTAAGCAATTACATCTGAAGCCTTCTTACTAGTGTATCTAACAAGGTACCTTTTAGCTTAAAGAATGTGGAATATCATTCAACTGCCAGCTGCCATTCCACTGGGGCTTTTGTGAGTCCTCTGAAAGGCTGCAAAGAGTTAAAAAGGTTATTTTACCAGCACTTTCTATAAAAATGTGTTTCTACAATTCACTTGGAAGGCTCAATCCCCCAAGGGTATAAAGAATTAATTTACAGTCACAAGTTTGGCATTCTTAACAGAAAGCTGCTCAAACAATGGGAAACATAACCCTCTGAGAAATCAGATGTGTTTGGCAGACCTGATCCAAGATTTCCAGCAATGTACTATCTACACAGCAAAGCTAAGGAGCAGCAGAAACCTCTCCCGAAATCAAATACGGTACAGTACAAGAATATTATATTGAATATCTGAAAACCTGAAGTCCTTGTTCCAACACCAATGATTTGATCTTTGTAAGTCACTTTAATGGGTGTCAATTTCCTCTCTTATGAAATCGGTGACCTCATAGGACTGTAGCAAAAACTAAATGAGAAAATTTATATGAATGTGTTGTGTAAACTGTAAAGCACTGGTCAAAATATTTGTAGTTATTAATTAGACTGTAATTGAACTTATTCTACTTCTCTAACTGAAGAGGAGAAGGTAGCACCTGCTGTCCGTGGCCTGTTCATCCTGTCCTGGGGAAACGCTACCTGGACGCCCGCTACCTCCCCTCCAATCATGCCCCACTTCTGAACCGCGCATGCTTCCTGCCAGCAACACTTCCCAGGACAGACATATACATTAGCTTAAGCCTAGGGCCTTCAAGAAAGTAAGCACTGCATCTAGGCAGGCAAAAGAGGAATAACATTTACTGAACACCTACCATGTGTGGAGCACTGAAAGATATGCCAGCAAAATAGAGATGAGTGAGTACAGTCCTGTCACTTTTTGCTTTAATTTTCAGCTGTACCAGACTCATGAGGTCCATAATGATCCAACATATATCACAGGCCAGAGGGTGTTTGCAAGTACGAACTACATTTCCACCCTTGGGCAGTATTAGGACTGGGAAACAGAGAGAAATTTACATGCAAGTTGGGTGGAGTCAATGGAATACTTGTAAAATGGTTTAAAAGTTTAGCTAGCTCAAAGATGTGTTTGTGCATCTGTAAGAATTAGGTCTAAAATTCTTGACATGCACCAGGACCAAGTCTGGGCTCTTCTTTCAAGAAAACTGCCCAAGTCATGATAAAGTCAAAACATAATGGGAAGGCATTGAGGAGGGGAAGGGCATGATCAGATCTGTGCTTTAAACAGAGTACTCTGGGTACGAGTTATCACCTCATACAGATCAGAATGGCCATTATCAAAAAGTCTGCAAATAACAAATGCTGGAGAGGGTATGGAGAAAAGGGAACCCTCCTACACTGTTGGTGGGAATGTAAACTGGTGTAGCCACTATGGAGAACAGTATGGAGATTCCTCAAAAAACTAGAAATAGAGTTATCATATGATCCAGCAATCCTACTCCTGGGCATATTTCCAGACAAAACCCTAATTCAAAAAGATCATGCACCCCAATGTTCATAGCAGCACTATTTAGCCAAGACATGGAAGCAACGTAAATGTCCATTGACAGATGAACAGATAAAGAAGATATGGTATATATATATATATATATATATATATATATATATATATATATATACACAATAGAATATTTTTCAGCCATAAAAAAGAATGAAATAATGCCATTTGTAGCAACATGGATGGACCAAGAGATTACCATACTAAGTGAAGTAAGTCAGACAGAGAAAAACAAATATCATATGATATCACTTATATGTGGAATCTAAAAAAATAATGATACTGATGAACTTATTTACAAAATAGAAACAGACTCACAAACAGAGAAAAAAACTTATGGTTACCATAGGGGGAAGGGACAAATTAAGAGTTTGGGATTAACAGGCACACAATACTATGTATAAAATAGATAAACAACAAGGACCTACTGTATAGCACAGGGAACTACATTCAATATCTTGTAATAACCTATAATGGAAAATAATCTGAAAAAATATATATATATAACTGAATCACTTTGCTTTATACCTGAAACTAACACAACATGGTAAATCAACTCTACTTCCATTAAAAAAAAAAAAAAAAAAGAGAGAACTCTGGTTGCTGTAGAAACAACACAGGGGAACACTGCAAGAAGGGAGCAGGAACCCCTAAGCCGTGGTGTACAGCTGCTGGCTTGCTCTGGCTCAAGAAACTTGACTGTGTCCGTATCTTCCCAAGGCCACATCTAGTGCCATCAGGTTAGTAGACTGAACTAGGCCATGGTATAAGTTTCCTTATACCAAGAAAACTTGCAAATGCTACAAATCAGGGCTTTCCTACCTTCCTGCTCTCAAGAGCCAGCTTACCAGCACAGTACTGCCTAGAAGTTTTCTACAGGAGACCAGGCAAGAAGGGCAGTTTGATCCAGGGTGGTGACAGTGGAGGTGAGGGAAGTGGATGGATTTGGAAAGCTATTTGCAGATGGAATTAGCAGAATGTGCTGACGGATTGGATATGGGATGGGGTGGTCACGGAGAGGGGAGAGATAAGAATACCTCCCAGGCTTTAATGAGTATGTAAGTGTGAGCATCAAAGGCAATGTTTTGAGTCTGACTTTGAGACAGGGAATGTCCTGGACTCAGACAATGAGGTGATTTTAGAACCACACACTCCACAGTTTTCAGTCACTCATGACCTGGCCCCAGTCCACCCTCCCAACTCATCCTGGGCATTATTCTCTTCCTCTCTGCCCTAGACTCCAGCCCCACCAGCCACCTTTCAGTTCTTCATTTAGAAAATTTGTTTAGCCTCCGGGCCTTCCTTCATACTGTTCCCTCAGCCCAGAATGTTCTTATCACAGCTCTCTGCATGGCTGGCTTGTTTTCTTCCTCAGGTCCCTGCTAATAGAGGACACCTTCTCCCTCCAACCATACCCTCCCTGTTAGTTTCCTTCCTGGCACTTATCACAATTTATAATCATATATTTTTATGACTACTTGTTTGTGTTCTGTCTCCCTCACTGAACTGTAAGCTTTTTTTTTAAATTGATCTCTGATTCTTCAGCATCTAACACAATTTGCCAAATAAATAAGTAAGCAAGAAAAATAGCCTGCCAGCAGCCTATAGACAAGAGACCAATGTTGTACCACCTCTGCAGCGTAGACCTCTAAGCACCCGCAATAAAAAATCTGTATTTAGAAAAACAGTTGAGACTCTGCAAGTAACCCATCCACAGGGCAGGGTGTGACAGGCAAGGGCAAGTCTAGGCTTGGGACTTCCCCAAGTCTAGATCTGGCTAAAGAACTGGGAAGTTCTCACAGTGAAGGTGACAGCTGAATAAAGACTTAAAGGATGGGTGTATTACATTTCTATAGTAGTTCCAAGCTCACAAAAGGAGATTCACATTTGTTGGATAAAAGTTGTTCAGAAGGTGTGACCGCAGGTTGACCCTAGAGCTGGACCCAGGCAATCGGAGGTGCCTCATTAGCACCCCCTGTCCTTAGAATGTACGTTCCCTGCACCAACTCACACTTGGGAACCATTTTCAAAGACATAGCCTTGAAGGAGTAAGGTGTTGTTGAGACCATCTGGACAGTTCACGTGATTGAACCCAGCTATATATAAACTGTTAAGATTTTGGTGAGCAGGTACCGAGATCTACTCATCTTGTGCCCTCCCCCCAAGGCAAGCCTTGCAAGTAAGTTCCCTTGCTTATTAAAACCATCACCTGCCCATCTGGAGTGGTCTGACTCTTTCGTCAGTCTCTCCTTGCCCTTCACGTACAGGGAGGAGTTTGTGAACCAACAGCATTTTTCATGAATTCTTACATTAACCCAGTGAAGTAGGCAGAGCAGAGATCGCTCTTCCCTGCATAGAAATGAGAAAGTTGACAAGTACAAAACCGAATTAAAGTTGAGGTCATCTGCCTCCAAGTTCAGAACTCTTTGCATTCTCTATTTCCATTTAGAATGTATGTTTGTGCACCTACTATGTGACAAATAAAGGGGGGTATATGGGAAATATAAAGCATAATCCTTGACCTAACAGAGTTAAAAAACTTGCAAAACAATTTGAGACTGCTCCCACCATCAATCAACAATGCATGTTGAGCTGACAGGCTGTAGGAACTCGGAGACAGAGAGTGTGTAGGCTGAGAGCCAGGAGAAGCTGTTACAGAAGGTAAGTTTGAGTTCTTCAGACCAGTCCTAATGCCCTGTTAATGCAGAGGAGTAGACTTGAGTTCACTGTGCCCCTGCTGAGCTCATTTCCTTGACTTTCACTGATGAAGACATTTCAGAGCAAAGAGCCTCTTTTCTAATCAACAACATGCTGTACATGCAAATATCTGACAATGTTACAGCCACTAGGACTCTTCTCACTCCAATTATTCCCTGATCAGTCTCACATCCTCTTGTTTCTGTTTTCTGCTCTGCCAGTTTCTACCTACAACATTCAATTCCTATTGACTCAGCACCAGACAACGTTTTTCTTCTCCAGAATCCTCTACCATCTCCATAGTGAGACCCCACCATTTCTGATCACAGCTGCCTTCCTTTCAATCTCCGACTGTCTACAGCATGTGAAAATAGGGGTACCAGTGGCCTCCATCTACCCGATCTCCTCAAAGAGTGGATGCCATGCCACCCCTGGGCATCACTTTCATGCACCCTGAGTGGCAGCCAGTGGCCACAATCCCACTATCCCTCACAGAAGTCAAGGAAAGAAGGAGCAAGAGAAGAGAGGAGTAGGAGAGGAAAGTTGTATGTGATGAGAAGTTAAGGGCCACCGATTATTGCTTTAGGTCAACAGTCCCCAACCTTTTTGGCACCAGGAACTGGTTTCGTGGAAGACAATTTTTCCACGGATGGGGGCAGGGGGATGGTTCAGGCGGTAATACGAGCGATGGGGAGAGGCAGGTGAAGCTTCGCTTGCCTGCCACTCACCTCCTGCTGTGCAGCCTTGTTCCTACCAGGCTGCAGATGGGTACCAGTCTGCGGTCCATGGGTTGGAGACCCCTGCTTTAGGTGACAGTCAGTGACACTGGGACACAGGCTAAGTCTGTCAGAAAAGCTGCTGAATGATTCTGCAGACTCGCTTGTGACCAAGAGGCAAGCATGACCCCTGCCCCTACCACCACCATCAAATACACAACTTGTAAATAATCTCTCAAATATACCCTCCTCACAGGTGGGAAACCCAGTTCTGTACATTCTTAATTCCAAGAGCTTGAAGATGATACTGTTCTTCCATGCTAGAGGAGACAGTGTTGTCTTACAGCAGAAGCCTCAATCAGAATCTAATTTTCATCCTTGTAGATGACTGGGCCTCATTCACTTTCTCACTCAAGTAAGAACCAAGCATTTTGCTCAAAGCAGTTAAATAAACAATAAATCAGTGAAGCCTCCTGTTGAAATATCTTTTCTCATTTATATTTGTTTGCATTGTATGTTCTTCATACCAAGTCCTAAATAGACCAAAAACAGATTTATTTTTAAATAAACATTGTTTCCAGGTATAATCTACACACACTGTGAGATGAGGCATTTTAAATCTCTCTTAAAATAATACAATCTGTCAAGTTTAAAAGCCATCAAAGCAAAATACAGGCTATATTTACATGATCTAATATAAACTACTAAAATCTTAAATTCTAAATAATTTTGCCACAAGGTAAAGATGTTCAAAATTCCATGAGAAAATACTCTCATTGTCAAAAATAAACAATAAAGTGGAAAATAAGAATAAAAGCTTCTGGGGGGTGGGATGAATTGGGAGATTGGGATTCACATATATACACTAATCTGTATAAAATAGATAACTAATAAGAACCTGCTGTATAGCACAGGGAACTCCACTTCACTGTACAGTAGAAACTAACACAACAGTGTAAAACAACTATACGCCAATTAACAACAACAAAAAAAAAGAATAAAAGCTTCCATCACCAGATGAATGGATAAAGAAGATGCTTAACCCTGAACTGCACAAGCACACAACATATTCAAAGCAGCCTAGCAAAGGTTCCAAAAACTGAGGTGCTATTGGAACTATCACTCACAGAACATAGACAGTCTGAAGCAAACCGAGTGGATTATCTGTTAAAACAATCAAACAATTCAACATATGCTATCTCTTTTAAAATAGAGACATAAATGGGTCAAAAGTTAAAGGATGGAAAAATAGTATGCAAACACTAATCAAAAGAAATATGGAGTGGCTATATTAATATCAGACAGAATAGACTTCAAGGACTACTACCAGGCATGGGGGAAAAAAAGATATTATATAATAAGAAAAGAGTGAATTCACCAAAAAAAAATAAAAATCTTAAATGTGTATGCACCTAACAAGACAACTTCCAAAAACTTAAAAACACAGATAGAACTGAAATGAGAAGTAGATAAATCCACGATTATACTTAGAGATTTCAACATTTCTCTCACAGTAATTGATAGAAGTAGACAAAAAATCAGTACCAACACAGAATACCTAAACACCATTATAAACCAGTTGACATAATTCACCTTTACAGAACACTCTACCTAACAACAGTAGAAAACAATTTTTTTTAAGTGCACATGGGATATTCACCATGATACACCAAATTCTGGGCCATTAAACAAATCTTAACAAACTTATAATAATTGAAATCACATAAAATATCTTGTTGGATCATAATGGAATTAAATTAGAAGTTAATACAAGAAAGATATCTAGTAAATCTACAAATATTTGGAAATCAAACAACATACTTCTAAATTACCCATGGGTCAAAGAAAAAGCCACAAAGGAAACTAGGGGGAAATGAAATGAAAATAAAACTACAACATATCAAATTTTGTGGGAGGCAATTAAAACAGTGGTTCAAATGGAATTTATACCATTAAATGATTATATTGGAAAAGAAGAATGTCTCAAATCAATAATATAATTGTACACCTTTAAAAACTAGAAAAAGAAGAGCAAAATAAACCCAAAGCAAGTAGAAGGAAGGAAATTATTAAGGTAAGAGCAGAAATCAATTAAAATTGAGACTAAAAAAAAAATCATACCCAAGAGTGAAAAGCTAAAAGCTTTTCCTCTAAATCAGGAGCAAGACAAGGGTGCTCACTCTCACCACTTTTATTCAACATAATATTGGAAGTCCTAGCCAGAGCAATTAAGCAAGAAGAAAGAAATAAATGCATCCAAATTGGAAAGGAAGAAGTAAAACTGTCACTATTTGCAAATGACATGATATTACTCAAATTCAGTCAAGTTGCAGGATACAAAATCAATGCATAAAAATCTGTTGTGTTTCTATACACTAATAATGAACTATCAGAAAGAGAAATTAAGAAAACAATTCCAGTTACAATTACATCAAAAAGAATAAACTACCTAGTAATAAATTTAACCAAGGAGGTGAAAGACCTGTATACAGAAAACTACAAGACACTGATGAAAAAAACTGAAGAAGATACAAATAAATGGAAAGATATTGCATGATCGTGGAATTAATCAGAAGAATTAATATTGTTAAAATTTCCATACTACTCAAAGCAATATACAGATTCAATTCAATTCCTATCAAAATTCCAATGGCATTTTTCACAGGAAGAAAACAAATAATAGAGAAAATTAATGAAACCAAAAGCTGGTGCTTTGAAATGTTCAGTAAAATTGATAAACCTCTAGTCAAACTAAACAAGAGTAATAGAAAGAACATGAGTTACTAACAACAGGAATGAAAGAAGGGACATCACTACTGACCCCACAGACATTGAAAAGATAATAACGGAATTCTAGGGAAAACTCTATGTCTATAAATTTGATAATGTATATGAAATGAACCAATTCTTTGATGAACAAACTATCAAACCCACACAGGAAGAAATGGATATATTTCTATTAAATAAATCTATTTATTTTTTATATATATTGTATCTATTAAAGAAATTGAATTTGTAGTTTTAAGCCTTCCATAAAGGATACTCCAGGCCAGATGGTGAAGTCTATCAAACACTGATAGAAGAAATAACAATTTTACACAATCTCTTCCCCAGAAAGAAGGGGAGGCAATACTTCTCACCTCATTTTATGAGGTTGGCATTAAACGATAAAACCAGATAAAGACATTACAATTAAGAAAATTTCAAACCAATATCCCTCATGAACATAGATACAAAAATATTACAAAATATTAACAAATTGAATCCAACAGTCTATAAGAGGGATACGTCACAACAAAGTGGGGTTGCTCCAAGGAACGCAAGGTGTGTTCAACATTTGAAAAGCAATCGATGTAATTTACCATATCAACAGTCTAAAGAAGAATAATCACATAAACATCTTACTGGATGCAGAAAAAGCATTAGAGTAAATTCAATATCCATTTATAATAAAAAATCTCAGCAGACTAGGAATAGAAGGAACTTCCTTAATCTAAAAAGAGGTATCTATGAAAAACCTACAAGGAACTTCACACTTAATGATGAGACTAAATGCCTTCCCCCTAAAACTGAGAACAGGGAAGGAATGCCCTCTCTTACTACTCCTAGTCAAATGGTACTGAAAGTCCTAGCCAGTATAATAATGCAATAAAAAGAGGTAAAAGACATATACCGTGTGGGCCAAAATGTTCGTTTGGTTTTCTTCTGTAAGATGGTTCTAGTAGCATTTAGTTGTCTTTAACTTCATTCGAAACAATTTTATTAGATTGTATGTGACAGCTGTCATACCAGCGTGCATTTAAAAAAAGACTTATCAGAATTGGTGAATTTTTGTATAGCCATTTTTTTTTAATTTATTTATTTTATTTATTTTTGGCTGCATTGGGTCTTCATTGCTGTGCATGGGCTTTCTGTAGTTGTGGCGAGTGGGGGCTACTCTTTGTTTCAGTGCACGGGCTTCTCACTGCGGTGGCTTCTCTTGTTGCGGAGCACAGGCTCTAGGTGCGTGGGTTTCAGTAGTTGTGGCGCATGGGCTCAGTAGTTGTGGCACATGGGCTCAGTAGTTGTGGCTCGCAGGCTCTAGAGCACAGGATCAGTAGCTGTGGCACACGGGCTTAGTTGTTCCACAGCATGTGGGATCTTCCTGGACCAGGGCTCAAACCCGTGTCCCCTGCACTGGCAGGCGGATTCTTAACCACTGCGGCACCAGGGAAGCCCTGTATAGCTATTTTAATATTGAAGATGGAAGAAAAAAAGCAACATTTTCAGGATATTATGCTTTATTATTTCAAGAAGGGTAAAAATGCAACTGAAATGCACAAGAAGATTTGTGCAATGTATGGAGAAGGTTCTGTGACTGATCGAATGTGTCAAAAGTGGTTTGCCAAGTTTCGTGCTGGAGATTTCTTGCTGGACGATGCTCCACAGTCGGGTAGACCAGTTGAAGTTGATAGTGATCAAATCGAAACAATAATTGAGAACAATCAACGTCATGCCACGCGGGAGATAGCTGACATACTCAAAATATCCAAATCACGCTTTGAAAATAATTTGCACCAGCTTGGTTACGTGAATTGCTTTGATGTTTGGGTTCCACATAAGTTAAGCGAAAAAAACCTTCTTGACCATATTTCCACATGTGATTTTCTACTGAAACATAATGAAAACGTTCTGTTTTTAAAACAAATTGTGACGGACGATGAAAAGTGGATACTGTACAATAATGTGGAATGGAAGAGATTGTGGGGCAAGTGAAATGAACCACCACCAACCACACCAAAGGTCTGTCTTCATCCAAAGAATGTGATGTTGTGTATCTGGTGGGATTGGAAGAGAGTCCTCTATTATGAGCTCCTTCCAGAAAACGAAACGATTAATTCCAACAAGTACTGCTCCCAATTAGACCAACTGAAAGCAGCACTCGACAAAAAGCATCCAGAATTAGTCAACAGAAAACACATAATCTTCTATCAGGATAACGGCAACACCGCATGTTTCTTTGATGACCAGGCAAAAACTGTTACAGCTTGGCTGGGAAGTTCTGATTCATCCTTCGTAATCACCAGACATCGCACCTTCGGATTTCCACTTATTTAGGTCTTTACAAAATTCTCCTAATGGAAAAAATTTCAATTCCCTGGACGACTGTTAAAGGCACCTGGAACGGTTCTTTGCTCAAAAAGATAAAAAGTTTTGGGAAGACTGAATTATGAAGTTGCCTGGAAAATGGCAGAAGGTAGTAGAACAAAAGGGTGAATATGTTGCTCAGTAAAGTTCTTGGTGAAAATGAAAAATGTGTCTTTTATTTTTACTTAAAAACTGAAGGCACTTTTTGCCCCACCCAATAGATTAGAAGGTATGAAACAAAAATATCTTTACTTATAGGTAACAAAATTGGCAATGTCGAAAATTTCAAAGAATCTACAAAAAAATCCTAAAACTAATAAATCAGTTAGCAAGGTAGCAGGATACATATCAATATACAAATCAATCTTATTGCTATATACAACAATTGAAATTTGAAATTTTTAAAATACCGTCTACAATAGTACCAAAAATAAGTGAAGTACTTAGGTATAAACCTAACAAAATATGTGCAGAATCTATATGCTAAAAACTACAAAAGACTGATGAGAGAAACAAAAGATCTTTAAAAAATGCAGACACATACAGTATTCATGAATTGGAAGATTCAATATTATTAAGAAATTGTTTCTCCCCAAACCAATGTATAGAGTCAAGGCCATCCCCATCAAAATTCCAGCAGGACTTTTTTTTATAGATACAGACAATCTGATTTAAAATTTTATCTGGAAAGCCAAAGGAACCAGAATAGTTTAAACACACACACACACACACACACACACACACACACACAAATAGAAAAAGAACAGAGTTGGAGATCTCACACCACCTAATTTCAAGACTTATAGACAGTATGATAATGTCAAAAAGATAGGAATATAGATCAATGAAATAGAATTGAGAGTCTAGAAATAAATCCTTGTATTTATGGTCAGTGGATTATTGACAAGGCTACAAAAGAGTTCAGCAGAGAAATTATGGTACTTTTAACAAATGGTGCTGGAACATTTGGACATTTAAAAGCAACTAATATATGTATTTCATATATATATGTATATGTATACACATACATAAGAAATATAGATCTTGACCAATACCCCACACCTTATACAAAATCAACTCACAGACCTAAATGTAAAATCTAAAACTACTAAGATTCTAGAAAAAAAGGTAGCTTGCAGTTTCATCACAAGAAAAAAATTCTCTATGTCCAGTGACAATGTTTACTAGACTTATTGTGGTGACCATTTTGCAATATATATAATTATCAAATAATTACACTGTACACCTGAAACTAATATAATGTTGTGTGTCAATTATACCTCAATTTAAAAAAAAAAAAAAAAAAGGAGCTTGCTCTTCTGTATCTGAGGATCTGAGGAGCCTTCCCCAATACACAAAAACCTTATAATTACCTTACCTGGAGCAGATACCTCACAAAAGAGAGGATGCCCATCCTCCTTAAAACCTACCCCAAACACCCCCTATTGCCATTAGACCCATAACGAGGGTTAACTCTCAGCATGTTCTGGTGGCCTGGAAGTGGTAGCAGTTCTCTGCATATAACTGGTGCTGAGTCCAGGTTCCCAGATTTGCCCCTTCTTCCAGGGAAACACTACTTGCTCTTCAGAGTGAGTATGGACCAAGATAATCTATATATTATGTCTTCACTAAACACCTACTATAAAACAGGCTGGGGTATGCATAATTCCCATCTCTGGCCTTGTTTATTATCAGTGGTTATATAATCCTTTGACCCACAGTTTCTGGCTCCAGTTGAGGACCCAAAGCTGAAGTACAAAAACAAACTCCAGCTTGGAAGGGAAGGTGGAAAAGTTTGTTCTCACAGAATTTGTCCCCTTGACCACTGAAATAACCAGCCTAGATTCTTAATTTTTATTCATTGCTATCAGTAAATATTTATTAAGTAATTACAACAGATTTATTGGACAAGTAAAGCAGGTCATGTGCTATGCAACCATGAGAAGACACAAAACCAGAGTCCCCAATCCTACATAGTCCATTCTAGATGAAGAGTAAACATACACCTTTATGTTTTCACAGAGTGTGTTTATGTAGCAATTCCAAACTCTCTTCATTGGGCGACATGCCTCTGTGTGACTAAATTTTCTAGGCTCCATATGGGCAAGGTAGCTGGGCAGAGAGAATCCCCTAAAACTCAAATTATTTCTAAGGGAAGTAGGGGTTTTACTTACGCTGGAGGAGATAGACTTTGAAATAGCACATGGTTAGAGCTTAGAGTCCATCATCATGGAACTGATCTCAGTAAGGTAAGGGTCTCATTGCTTGTACTACCCCAAGTCTCCAACTGTCTCACTAGCAGGTATTGTTGGTGACAAAGGTAAAATGCAGGATTGCAGCCCATCATTGCTGTAAGAACTCCTCAAACTTTCCTGATATGAGTTAGCTGTTTCTATAAGCAAAAAAAAAAAAAAAAAAAAATTATCATATGCTTAAATAATAATGTATAAAAGAAAAAGGGGATGGGAAAGAGGAGGACAAAGAAGAAATGTTTAGGGGAAAGAGGAGGACAAAGGGATGAAAAAGTAGAGAAGAGATTAGGAAAGAGAACATTACACTATAAGCTCATTGAGGCCATATACCAATACCTTGTACAGTTCCTTGCACTTAGAGAGGGAAATGCTTATTCAATGGATGAATGAATGAATGAATGAATGAACAGGAAAAAGGGGAGAGAAACGAGATATATGAATAAGTTTTAACTTGTAAATAGCTTTAGCTCTTTAAATATTAAGCAAATCTGTTTTTATATAAAAAGACAACACCAATGATACTCCTTCCCATCTCCTCTAATCAGAAATGTGTACTTTCTATTGTTTATCCTCTATTAATATAAATCAGCCATATAGCCTACCCAGCTCCCTTTATGACCAGGATGTTGATCCCAGAGATAGGGCCATGGAACAGAGCAAGATTAAGAGATGTCCATTAGGCCCAAACCCACGGTTTGGTTTTTGGTGGAACTGTACTCTCAACCAACCTAAGATGGAAATGAAGGCTGAATACTTATTGACAATAACTGACTACATACCTTAGTGGGTACACAAAAGAAATAAACCAGAGGTATAAGATGAAATTTTGCGCTTCCAATCCACAAATCTAAATTTCACAAAAGGTTTTGATTGTTAATTGCAAAATAAACCTATCTGCCCACGAGGACCCTTGGGAAAGAGTGTCACCGACTGCATAATACATGTAAATACTTTGTTTATATAACCTTAATTGTCTGGCTTCCTGATAAATGAAGGAATTTAGTTCAGAGACACTTGAGCTCAGTATCTAAGGACTGCTTTCCTTCTCCTTGGAACATAGAGATCCTTTTTTCAATGGCTAAATCCCAGCCATTTGCTAAAGATGACTCAGTGCCCAGGAAGTTCAGGAGAAAAAGTCTCAGAGAAAGAGAAACTGCCTCTGCCAATGCCTCATTTCTCCCACCAATATCTATATGCCACCTAAGTATCACCCATGTGGTCTGAAAGCTATCAAAGAGGAACAATGCTGACAGGTCCAGAATCGAACAATAGTTACCATATATGTTTAAGGAGAATTCTTCCATTGAAGAGCCTGAAAATTACCTCTCAAATAGTTTTTGAAGCCATGGTGTTGAAAGACATTGGCTGAGAATCTGGAGCCAAGTGTTTATTGAGCTTATCTTAGTCCAAACTCACTCTACAGAGCAAATAGTGATTCCTGGAAGAAGGGGCAAATATGGGAATCTGGACTCAGCACCAGTTATACTCAGGGACCTGCTACCACTTCCAGGCCACCAGAACCATGCTGAAACTTAACCCTAGTTATGGGTCTAATGACAATAGGAGTGTTTGGGGTAGGTTTTTAGGAGGATGGGCATCCCCTCTTTTGTGAGGTATCTGCTCCAGGTGAGGTAATTGTAGGTTTTTGAGGGAGAAAAAGACTCCTCAGATACAGAGGTACAGGCAAGGGGGACTAAGAGTGACTCAATATTCTCAGTTTTATTTGAGTCCAACCAAAACTCCTCATTTCAAGTTTTAGGAGGTCATTCCTTTCTGACTAATGACCTAACTTTCACATGGAACACTTTGCAAGGCTGTGAATTCAACTGATGTAATTCTGCAATCTGCACAACTAAATTTTGCATTTGATTTTCAATAATATCAGCCCTGTGACTATAAAAAAAAAAGATCATTTTAGGGCTGCTGTGCAAGCTCTCTGGTTCTCAGACCAAAAATTGAACCAAGAGTTTATAAGGTCCTGAGATTTTCATTTTCTTTCTGTAAGGACTCACTGTACTCAGAAATATCTAACCTGCAGCGAGGTCATTGCAGTGATCACTACTGCCACTTGAGTCAGGTGCAGCAGCCACTTGAGCCCCCAAAGCACATGCACTTCATCACAGTCAACACGTGTGATTATTTGATTGTGATGCCACTGAATGTCATGTATAACTAGCACTGCATCTCCCCTTGGCAAGGGGCTCAGACCAAACCAACAACAGAAAGCAATCTTTGAGAGTTTTTCTCCTAGGACTACTCCTAGTACCAATTTCTATTTCAGTTAGGGTCCAGTCAAGACATAGAAACCACACAGCAATTCAAACAGAGGGAGCATAATATAAAGAATTGTTCACTTGGTGAAAAGGTGGTTAGCTACTAAAAGAGCAGAAGAGAATTTTATGGGAATAGAGGCAGCAAACACAGACTACAGCTATCACTCTTAAGGCCAAGGGAAAGGTAAACAAGGAGGAAACGTCAAAATGTAGAGAAAGGCTGTACCAGGCTAAGATTCAGGCCTCTAAGGGGGATGGCTCAGAAACATGTCACCCACCGTTAGGATGAAGAAGAAAGCTTCTGGAGGACATTTACTAGCTGGAACCACGGGAGCAATCCACCACCACAAGGAATACCGCCAGGGCCAGCTGTATGCTGATTCATTCACTGTCATGTGGAGAAAAAAAATCAAGATAAGTGCCTCCTTCTCCAGCTTTGAGAATCCCTTCAGCACACTCTTCACCCCCAACTGGCCAAACCCAACATCTGGCAGAGAAAAAAATGTAGTTTGCAGAGTATAGCTCGCGGGTCATAAAGCAGGACAAAGAAAGGTAGATTTGGAGATTAAGGAAAATAAATTAATAACTGGAACACCTGAATACAGAGACTAGGAGTAAAGATGGAGAGAGATAAACAATTACAAGATATACTTGGGAGGCAGAATCACTTGTACTTGATGTCGAGTCCTTTTGGAGGTGCGTTAAAGGAGGACTCAGGATGACTTTCTCTTAAGAGAGAAGGGGAAAACTGGGGATATTCAGTCTTGTATCAGATGAGTTTGTTTGGTGGGGGAGGTGGGGAATTAAGAATTAAATCTTGGACATATTTCATATGTTTGTGACAGAGGTCAAAATGTCAAATGGCAGATAGATGGCAATGCAAATCCTGAGGTTGGCTGAAGATAAAAATGGGCATCAGCATGTGTTTGTTATTTAAGGTCATAGGACTAGATGACATCACTTACAGAGAAACTGTAGTTAGATAAAAGGGTCAAGGAATGTGCCTGTGAAGCTCCAACACTTAGAAATCAGGGAAAAGACGAGGAGTCAGTAAAGGAGACAGATTAACCAGTGAGAGAGGAGAAAAAAATCAGGAGAGTTTGTTGTTATGGAAGCAGAGTAAGAGCGTTTCCCCAAAAAGTAGTCAGTTCTGTCAAACAGCAATTCCATTGGATTTAACGAGATGAGTTTTAATGGGTAGAGGAAGAAAAAGAGAAAGGAACAGAGAAGTGAGTTGTAGCAGGAGGAAATGTTGGGTCAAGGTAGGACTTTTAAACTGAGCTGTCTAATATGGGAGCCACCAGTCACAGGTAGTTATTGAACACTTGAAATGTGACTATTGCAAACTGAGATGTGCTATAGGTGTAAATAATGTATCAGATTTTTAAAACTTAGTACAAAAAAGTATAAAATATCTTGTTAATAATTTTTATGTTGATTGCATGTTAAAATGATAATATTTTATATATATTGGGTTAAATAAAATATATTACCATTAGTCTTACTTATTTCTTTTCACTTTTTTAAGGTGTCTATCATAAAATTTTAAATTACATATGTGGCTCACCTTATATCCCTATTAGACAGAACTGTACGAGGGCATGTTTGTATGCTAATAGAATGAGCAGTGGAGAAGCAGAGATTGATGCTGTAGAAAGAGAAAGAGTAAGGAAAAGAAGGAAGACATTAATAAGTTTTAGTAGATAGGGAGGAATGGGGAAACAATAATAGATTGATGGACAGACAGAAAGACAGATGTACACAGGCAAATATTTGTCAGAGTCTTTAAACAGAGACTATTCATTCTTTTTAAATGGCCATGAAGCATTGATAAACACTTATCAAGGTCTAGGTTGCAAATAAAATCTCAATATGCTTCCAAAGGTACAGATCATATTGCAAGAAAACAAGAAATTAATAAGAAAAAGGTAGCAAACCCAATCTAATCCCATGAACATTATAAAACAGTTTTCTAATAACTCTTGGGTTAAAGTAGAAATCAGTGCTAAAATACAGAATGTTTAGAAATTGAAAAACATACTACATTTCAGAACTTATGGGATACCACCAAAGCTTAACTGAAAGAAAAATTCAGAATTTTTAGTGATCTGATTAACATATAGAAGACAAAGTAAATGATTTAAGCATTCAATTCAAGAAACTAGAAAGAGAACATCAAAATAAACCAACAGAGAATAGGAGAAAGAAACTAAGTAAAATAAAAGTAGAAATTAATGAACTAGAAAGCATAGCAAAACTGAATAGACCTGATAAATAAAACAATAGTTTTGTTCTTGTTTTGTCTTTGAATACTACAACATAAAAACCATTAGTAAGTAGAACCAAGAAAAAGGGAGAGGAAATAAAAACACATTAAATGAGAAAGGGAATATAACCAAAAATAGATTTAAATTATAAAATTTCCAACATACGCCAATAACTTAGAAAATCTACATGAAATAGACACATTTTGGAAGATATAAATTACTAATATTGACTCTTGAAGAGAGAAAATTAGCCCAATAATCAGAGAAGAACTTGAAAATGTACCAAAAGTTCTAACTTCAAAACAAGCACTAGTTCCAGACTGTTTTACCAGAAAGTCCAACATATCTTAAAGAACAGATAATTCCTGAGCTATTTAAACTATTCAGATAATAAAAATTAGGACAAGCTTCCCAATTTACTTTATTAAGAAGTTTATCCTGACTATCAATGTTAGCAAAAATAAAATAAAATAAATCTTGGGTCATTTTCACTAATGAATAAAAATTTTTAAATCCAAAGTAAAATATTAGTAAGTCTAATTTATCAGACTATAGGATACTTTTGACAGCAAGTAACAGAAACCCTGATTCAAATTATCTTTAACAATATGGGTATTTCTTGACTCAGCAGGAAGGCTAGAGGTAGAATAAGTTTCAGGATGGGTTGTAGTTCAATCGTGTTATTAAGAATCCACCAGATTTTTTTCCCATCTTTCTGCTCTGCCACTCTTGGTGTTATGTCATTCCTGGTCTTTTATAAACATGACTGCAATATTTCCAAGCAGCCAGGCACAATTCTCAGAGGAAGATGAAAAAATGACTCCCTTTGGTTTTCACTTAGGAGCAAGGACACTTTTCCCAGAAGTTGCCCTAGTGGATGGCATATCTCATTAGAAAGAGTTAGATCAAATGCCTATCCCTGAACCAATCCCGATTAATGGCATGGTTTTGTTTTAGTCTGTAGCATCAGAATCCCCTGGAAGACTTATTAAAACACATTATCACAGGGTCCAATCCCCAGTTTCTGATTCAGTAGGTCTGGTGCGGGGCCTGATAATCTGCATTTCTAATAAGTTCCCAGGTCATGCTGGATTATCTTGGACCAATTAGGACTATCTCTGGAGCTGGAGGTAAGGTCAGCTTCCCCGAGGCACCTGGCTGGATGGAAGATGGATAGATACCCGCTTAGAACTGTGGCTTACATAGCATCTTCAACAAGGAGAAATAAATTAGTACAGAAATGGCTGGACAGAGGAAAGTTGTTTTAGGCTTCCAAGAGTGGTGAGCTGTGGGAAGGTAAATATATGTGAGGAAACTAATGGAGTAAAGTTTGCTTGCAGATTTCTCTGGTGCCATCTCTGAGCTAAGAGTCTGTCTCCAGCAAAAGGAGAATTTATATACTGCCTTTAGGAAGAAAGAGGCAGGTTTTTCTGACTTTGATGCTCCTTAATTGCCTTCAGCTCAAAATAATTTTTATGTCAAAGAAAGAGGCATATTTTGAGGTGACATTCTGGTTTCCTTCAGTTTCCCATTTGACACTTTATCTTCGGAAAATTTCATACATATATTTTTTTTAATAAATTTATTTTATATTTATTTTTGGCTGCGTTGGGTCTTCATTGCTGCACACGGGCTTTCTCTAGTTGCGGTGAACGGGGGCTAATCTTCATTGCAGTGCACAGGCTTCTCGTTGCAGTGGCTTCTCTTGTTGCAGAGCATGGGCTCTAGGTGCGTGGGCTTCAGTGGTTGTGGCACGCAGGCTGAGTAGTTGTGGCTCACGTGTTCTAGAGTGCAGGCTCAGTAGT
This sequence comes from Balaenoptera ricei, assembly GCF_028023285.1. Lineage (NCBI taxonomy): Eukaryota > Metazoa > Chordata > Mammalia > Artiodactyla > Balaenopteridae > Balaenoptera > Balaenoptera ricei. The sequence goes on from NC_082639.1 coordinate 135,425,148, forward strand.
TGTGGTGCACGGGCTTAGTTGCTCCACGACATGTGGGATCTTCCCGGACCAGGGATCGAACCCACGTTTCCTGCATTGGCAGGTGGATTCTTAACCACTGCGCTACCAGGGAAGTCCTGGAAATTTTCATATATTAAAGGCTGAGTTGGTCACTGCAGAAAGACGAGTTAGATGTTGTGAGATAAGAGATCAAGCCAAGGAGAAGAAAACCATAAATTGGAACAAGCAGAAAAGAACAAATCTAATTACATTGTCCCATATCTTAATTAGTCTCTTAGTCTTGGGAATAGGTCAGTCCAGTTAAACAGTTGTGTTTCATTTAAGGAGTCAGTGTTGCAGGTGGGCTTCCACCTAAATTCGGCCTCTGTATGTGCAAGCAATCAGGTATTTAATGAGGCATTCCTATGGAAATGTTTTTAAAAACAAATTTTAATGATAGGAGTGAATTATAAACTAAATTTTTTAGTCTGGAGGGCAGCCAGTAAACACCATATCTAGATATGGGGCTTCATTTGATGGTGGAGTGAGGATGGCAGTGGCAGTCTTTGAAGAATTTCCTGGTTTGTAGTTTGAATGCCTATAATGTTGGTGTTGGGTGTTCTGGCAAACTTTCTGAGTGGCCTACATAGCAGCAGGCATGAAGGATGTCCATATATCACATTTGTTGTGGTGATTTCTCTGAAGTTCATATCAATTCATCCAGCTGCAACTTGCAGTGCTTTGGATAAAGGGCAGTTGTAGTTCTTAGTGATTCCAAGTTCAGAAGGTTGGGAGAAAAATTGAAAACAATAATTTGGAGAGCTGTAGCCAGGTGCTGGAGGAAGCTTGAAGAATTCAGGATCCAGTACAGTTTATAGGTAAATAGTAAAATCTCAAAGACAATGAACAGGGCTAGAATCTAATATCCACAAGAGTGTGCCACTTTTTCTAGCACTGATAATTTTTCTGTCTACAATAAGACAAATTTGTTTTCAAAATAAGTCTAATCTCATTAAATTTGGCCTGACTACTTACATAAGTGCAGCAAGAATAGTGACTGACCAAGGGTCTTTTGAGTTTGCTTTGCTGGAACTTTTCATAAGGAATCTCAGATTTGGGCTTTTAAAAAGCATCTCAAGGCTAGGAAGCCAAGCCAAGGAGTCACCACAAGACTTCCCCTGTAACACCTATGGATTTGGGTGAATTCCTCTCTTCTTAAGGTCCCCAAAATATTTTGAGGTTCCTGGGCCTGCCAGGTAGTGATCTCCCTTACTCACTGTGAGGTGAGAACACTATAAGCGAGACACAAGTTGGTTTTTCAAAGTGGTCTTTATTAGCTCACTAAAGTCAACCTTACTTCCTTAAAGCTATCTGGTCAGATCTGATTCTATGCATCATTCTCAAATATGACATTCCCGTCAAAGCCTCAGTAATATAACCAATGCTTCCAATTGTGTCCTGTTATAAGGAGAACAGATTCTTATTGAATTTATAAAAATAATTACACTGTCACAAAAATAAGAATATTCAACAAGCTTTTCCAAATTCTGGAGGGATCAGGTAGGGAGAAAAAGTCATTGTTTCACCTTTGTCCACACCTTTTCCTAACTTACCAAGTTGCTGTAAGTTAGAGATAGCTAAGAGAAAAGAGGAAAACATTTTCTTAAATCTGAAAAACAAAATATTAAAGAACCAGCAATGTTTCAAACAAAAACTCATAAAAATTATAATCATCCTCATCAGTTCATTCAGTGCCATGTAATTAATTGTTATTATGTTTAATATTGGGTTTGCAGTTTTATGAATCCACCAATTTTTCCATTAGAGTTCTGAAAATTCATACCCAGTACAATGGTATGATCTTAAAAGTTATCAGAATTCTGGGGCTTCCCTGGTGGCGCAGTGGTTGAGAATCTGCCTGCCAATGCAGGGGACACGGGTTCGAGCCCTGGTCTGGGAAGATCCCACATGCCGCGGAGCAACTGGGCCCGTGAGCCACAACTACTGAGCCTGCGCGTCTGGAGCCTGTGCTCCTCAACAAGAGAGGCCGCGATGGTGAGAGGCCCGTGCACCGCGATGAAGAGTGGTCCCCACTTGCCGCAACTAGAGAAAGCCCTCGCACAGAAACGAAGACTCAACACAGTCATAAATAAATAAATAAAAGAACGTGAATTTAAAAAAAAAAAAAAAAGTTATCAGAATTCTGTATTCTAGAGTATCTGTCAGGGACCTTTCCATTAATCTCTTTGAGGACAAGCAATTTTGGATCCTAGCTGCTTGCAAAAGCTTTCGGGAAAGCATCAGAGTAAAACAATAACTGTGAATGGCAAGAGACTTAAAAATAGCCATGGTTAAGGATCTAATAAGAGTTTATATACAATAGACAAGAAAATTTTGTTATTTCTGTGACATACATTTTAAGATGATAACTGGAATTTGACTATAACATTATACCAGGACATTTCAGATTTCTAAGAATTTCATACAATTTCTGGAACACTTACATTAATAATATATATCCACACAAATATAACCCAAAAAGGCCAAACATCACTTCTTACTTGACTATGCTTCCCATGTAATTTGACATATCAAATAAGCCTAAATAATTTAATATCTCTCTTTTTATAAGGAGAGAGAACAAATCTCTTGAGATATTCTGGGGCTCTCCAAAAAATTCCCAAAGTTAGATCAGGGTCAACAGACTTCATTTAGAACTTGATTTTGGGAAGTTTGTCAAAAATGTCAAAGGTTTAAAACACAGCATTAAATAGGATCACAGGTAATTGTGACATGATTAACCAAAGTGACAACTAAAGATTTTGAAGGCAAATACAGAACGTTACATAGCTGTTAAAAATAAATGAACAAAAATCCTTAGCTATTTTAATATTGAGAAAATTCAGTTTTTGTTAAGTAATCAAAGCCCTGTTAAAGACAACAATAAAGCACAGAAAATAATTAGATAAGACCAAAACAATCTAAAAAACAAAACATGGTATCCTAGGTAGGATTACTTAAAAGGTAAAGAAACCTTTTATAGTCTCTTATTAAGAGCAGACCAATAATTCAAGAAAACTTTGTCATTTTAACAGAGAAATAAAATTAAATTTTAGTTTTGCATAGGGACACTATTGATTGTGAAGCTTATTTTTTAAATCCTTATAATAATTTCATTTAATTTTTAGCCAGCTTGATTACATAAAATTTTCTCTCTCCTTCTTTCTCTTCTTCCCAACTTTCTATATCCATTTAGTTTTTGTCCTTTATTCTCCTCTTTTTTAAAAAATTCTGAACCAACTTTAAATAACCTCTAAACTGGGACAAAATTTCTTTCCATTTTCCTTAACAAAAACACAACTTTATACCTCATATCTTTTTTTTTTTTACCAAAATCATATCCTACTTTACTTGTATACTTGCATGCATAGTTTTTGTTCTTATTATTTCTAGTACTTTTAGTTACATGTATTGATCTAAATATTTAACTCTTAGTAATGCTAATTTTCAGTGAAAACTAAGAATCAGGCAATTGTGAACTGTTTGTCACATACTAACTTCTGTAGTAGATTGGCAAATTTATAAATACATCATTTCATAATTTCTAGATGCATATGACTTTTTTAATAGACTTTTTTTTCAGTGTGGCTAAAAGAATATGTTATTAACAGACCTAACTATCTCTTCTCTCTCTGTAATAAGAAGCTAAAATTAGATACATTTATGTTTAGCATTTAATATTTCAGTATTTTATCTTACTTGGAAATGACATAGATATTCAATGAATATCCATCATTTAATTTAATTTATTGTAAATTTAAGGATTCCAGTTACCAAAAATATTTTGGAAACTACGTTTAAGCAGACATATTTTATAAAACAATCATTGTTGAAAATGAATCACACATATAAAATGAATATATATATAAAAAACCACAAACATCACGGAAACAAAGCATCTAAAAAGTTAAACATGTGGCTTTTCTCTCTCTCTCTTTTTACTTCTGTGCTTTACAAACATTAAGCAATTTCTTTTTATTATATTTTTGTTCTTAGATTATGAATTCATAATTTTATAACTAAATATGTAATAGAGACAACATAAGCCCATTTGACTAGTCTTAATTTATATAAGCACTTTTTTAAGGCAAATTAAATAGAGCTCTGTTACAAGTTACTTTTGGCAATACCATCTGAAGGTAGAAAAGTATCACATATACATAGCATACATACACAGACATACATAAAGATACAGACGCAAAGAGAAATCTTACCGTTTTCATTTGCAAATGTTGGCCATAAGACATGTACGAGAACACAAAACTCACTAGTTTATAAAAGAAAAGTTGGATCCAAATTGTGTTTCTGGCAGATGGAACAAGTTAAGGTTACCCACTCAGATCACTAAAGATTTTTTACTAATATTTGTGGAAAAGACTTTTAGCATTTGCATTTGCCCTTGATAGGTAATCTTCCGGAGGTTATGGGCTAGATTTTGGTCAAGGAAGCTTCCATAGCAGTTCATTTTTTAAAAAAGCTTCTTTTTCCTTTTTACTTTTTTTTGTATATAGTCTAAGGTAAGAGTCCAACTTCATCCTTTTGCATGTGGATGTCCAATTTTCCCTACACCACTTGTTGAAGAGACTATCTTTCCTCATCAAGTGGCCTTGGCACCCTTGTCAAAGATTATTTGACAATATATGTAACGGTTTATTCTGGGTTGTCTATTCTATTCCATTGGTCTATTTGTCTGTCTTTGCCAGTAACACACTATTTTGATAACTATAGGTTTGTAACATGTTTTGAAATAAAAAAGAAATAAGACCTCCAACTTTGTCCTTCTTTTTCAAGATTATTTTGTCTAATCAACATCCCTTAGAATTCCATATGAAGTTTAGGATGGATTTTTTCATTTCTGAAAAAAATAACTTTGGGATTTTGATAGGAATTGCACTGAATCTGTAAATTGCTTTGGGTAGTATTGCCATCTTAAGTCTTCCAACCCATGAACATGGGATGTCTTTCCATTAATTTGTATCTTCTTTAATTTCTTTTAGCAATGCTTTATAGTTTTCAGTGTAGACATGTTTTAAATTTTTTATTTGTATACAATTTTTAAAGGTTACTTTCCATTTACAGTTATAACAAAATATTGGCTATATTCCCCATTTGTACAATACGTCCTTGAGCCTGTCTTACACGCAATGGGAAGCTGTACTTCCCACTCCCTCACTCCTATACTGCCCCTCCCCACACACACTGGTAACCGCTAGTTTGTTCTCTATATCTGTGAGTCTGCTTCCTCTTTGTTATATTCACTAGTTTGTTGTATTTTTTAGATTCCACATACAAGTGATATCATACAATATTTGTCTTTCTCTGTCTAGCTTATTTCGCTTAGCATAATACCCTCCAAGTCCATCCATCTTGCTGCAAATGGTAAAATTTCATTATTTTTTATGGCTCAGTAGTATTCCACTGTACATATATACCACATCTTCTTTATCCAGTCACCTGTTGAGGGACACTTAGATTGCTTCCATACCTTGACAATTGTAAATAATGCTGCTATGAACATTGGGGTGCATGTATCTTTCCAAATTACTGTTTTGGGGATTTGGGGATATATACCCAGGAGTGGAACTGCTGGGTCCTATGGTAGTTCTATTTTTAAGTTTTTTGAGAAACCTCCATACTGTTTTCCACAGTGGCTGCACCAATTTACATTCCCACCAACAGTGTACAAGGATTCCCTTTTCTCCACATCCTTGCCAACACTGGTTATTTGTGTTCTTTTTGATAATAACCATTCTGACAGGTGTGAGGTGACATCTCTTTGTGGTTTTGATTTGCATTTCCCTGATGATTAGTGATGTTGAGCATCTTTTCACGTGCCTATTGGCCATCTGCATTTCCTCTTTAGAAAAATGTCTCTTCAGTTCTTCTGCCCATTTTTTAATTGGGTTGTCTGTTTGTTTTCTTTTATGTTGAGTTGTATGAGCTGTTTATATATGTTGGGTATTAATCCCTTATAGGTCATATCATTTGCAAATATTTTCTCTCATTCAGTAGGTTGTCTTTTCATTTTGTCGATGATTTCCTTTGCTGTGCAAAAGCTTTTAATTTTAATTAGGTCCCATTTGTTTATTTTTGCTTTTATTTCCTTTACTTTAGGAGATGGATCCCAAAAAAATATTGCTACATTTATGTCAGAGTGTCTGCCTATGTTTTCCTCTAGGAGTTTTGTAGTATCCAGTCTTACATTTAGATCTTTAATCCACTTTGAGTTTATTTTTGTATATGGTGTTAGAGAATGTTCTAATTTCATTCTTTTACATATAGCTGTCCAGTTTTCTCAGCACCACTTTTTTTTTTTTTAATTTTTATTTATTTATTTATTTATTTATTTTTGGCTGTGTTGGGTCTTCGTTTCTGTGTGAGGGCTTTCTCTAGTTGCGGCAAGTGGGGGCCACTCTTCATCGCGGTGCGTGGGCCTCTCACTGTTGCGGCCTCTCTTGTTGCGGAGCACAGGCTCCAGACGCGCAGGCTCAGTAGTTGTGGCTCACGGGCCTGGTTGCTCCGCGGCATGTGGGATCTTCCCAGACCAGGGCTCGAACCCGTGTCCCCTGCATTGGCAGGCAGATTCTCAACCACTGCGCCACCAAGGAAGCCCAGCACCACTTATTGAAGAGACTACCTTTTCTCCATTGTATATTCTTGCCTCCTTTGTTGTAGATTAACTGACCATAAGTGTGTGAGTTTATTTCTGGCCTCTCTATCCTGTTCTATTGATCTATGTATCTGTTTTTGTGCCAGTACCACACTGTTTGATTACTATAGCTTTGTAGTATAGTCTGAAGTCAGGGAGCCTGATTCTTCCAGCTCCATTGTCCTTTCTCAAGATTTGGCTACCCCAAGTAGCCAAAGTAGCTTTGGCTACTTGGGGTCTTTGGGTCTCCATACAAATTTTAAATTTTTTTGTACTAGTTCTGTAAAAAATGTCATTGGTATTTTGATAAGGATTGCATTAAATCTGTAGATTGCCTTGGTTAGTATGGTCATTTTGACAATACTGATTCTTCCAATCCAAGAATACAGTGTACCTTTCCATCTGTTTGTGTCGTCTTCAATTTCTTTCATCAGTGTCTTACAGTTTTCAGAGTACAGGTCTTTTGCCTCCTTAGGTAGGTTTACTTCTAGGTATTTTATTTTCTTTGGTGCGATGGTAAATGGGATTGTTTCCTTAATTCCTCTTTCTGATACGTGTTGTTAGTGTATAGAAATGCAACAGATTTCTGTATATTAATTTTCTATCCTGCAACTTTACTGAATTCACTGATGAGCTCTAGTAGTTTTCTGGTGGCATCTTAGGATTTTCTATGTATAGTATCATGTCATCTGCAAACAGTGACAGTTTTACTTCTTCCTTTCCTATTTGGATTCATTTTATTTCTTTATTAAATAAATATTTTATTTCTTTATATTAAAAAGATCATACACCATGATCAAGTGGGATTTATCCCAGGAATGCAAGAATTCTTCAGTATCTGCAAATCAATCAATGTGATACATCACATTAACAAACTGAAGAATAAAAACCATATGTTCATCTCAATAGATACATAAAAAGCTTTTGACAAAATTCAACATCCTTTTATGATAAAAACTCCTCAGAAAGCGGGAATAGAGGGAACACACCTCAACAAAATAAATTCCATATATGAAAACCTCACAGCTTTTCAACAGTGAAAAGCTGAAAGCATTTCCTCTAAGATCAGAAATAAGACAAGGATGCCCACTCTCACCATTTTTATTCAACATAGTTTTGGAAGTTTTAGCCACAGCAATTAGAGAAGAAAAAGAAATAAAAGGAATCTAAATAGGAAAGGAAGAAGTAAAGCCGTCACTGTTTGCAGATGACATGATAGTACGTACATGTTTTAAATTTTAAACACAAAAATTCCAAGTGGTCACTCGTAATAAAGTAACTTGAGTTCTGTTACTTTAACTTTATAATCATTGAGTTATTGTTGCTTACTTCAAATCTGTTGTTTAAATGCAGGAATTATTACCACAGGAGTTGGAGACAGAAACTGTGCTAGAAGACAGCTTGAACCACAACCAATTCACTCTTGAAATAAATGAGTTCTATATACAGACAGAGCTGATTATATAATGGAGAATTCTCCAAATTAACTTCTATGTAGAAGACCTTTTTAAAAATAAAGGATAAGTAATTAAAAAGTGCCAATCTGCAGCTAAGGTATATACATTATTAAAACTCAACAGTGACTGCAGCAATTGTTTATGATTTAGACCAGCATCAAGATTTGTCTAAGAGTACTGTATCACTAACATTGCTTGGAACAGCCAGATCTTGGTGATAATAGCAAGCAGGTTAATATTATTATTATCACTGTCATCATCTCTAAATTCTCAGAAAATCCATAGCTTGATTGCCTGTACCTGGGGAGGACTTCTCTCACCACCCAGCTTTAGTTCACCCTGGCACTAGGCCTCAAAGAATTTAAGTTTGGGAGCTAGCAGGCTATTAGTATCCTGTGTAAAGTATCCTTTAATGACTAGATAGGTTATCTTGCACCCTTCAGCATCAGTCATCTGCTGCTTTGCTTCTAGAGTTCCTGCCACTCTCTACTCTTCTGGCTGTCTCATGGCTTCTGCTTACTACCTTACCTGACCATCTTTCAGCTTCTACCCCTACTGTGAACTGCTGCCTGAATCTGTTTTCTTGCATTCCAGCCACCAAAAGAAGATCCAATAATAACGCATTTTGTACCAGGCCCCTACAAGCTGTTAGGCAGTCTGTAGGTTGATTGCCTTTGAGCCAGACACCCAGTCCTGTGCAACCACTGATGGCAAGAGTGGCAGGGCCATGTGGTCAGTTTTCCTTAGGAGGAGTCTGGGCAAGGCAGGCATTCAGATTGGTTCCTCTCCAAAACACTTCTTTTTTTTTCCCCTTTTTCTTTCTTCTTCCCTTTCCCAGCTCCTATGACTTCTTTGCTCTCTGCTTTCTCTCTTTACCTTTCCCCTCCTTCCTCTCTATGACAATCTCTTTCTCTCTCTCTCTCTCTCTCTATATATATATATACATATATATATATACATATACACACACACACACAGATATGAAGCTTCACGAATTGATATTCACTGCCCACTCTGTAAAAATCTTAATTTTTTTCCTTTAGAGCATCAGGCCTTTTATGCTTAAGTAAAAGCAGAAAAAAATTGGTTAACTCAACATCCTTTAAACAATTCCAAATTGGCTTTTGGTCTTTATTATATCATGTTTTAAAATCTAATCCTTTAACCATTTATGAATAAATTTTTCCCCCCAAAAAAATCATAATTTGTGAAACTTACTAAACAGTCTCTTTCAGTGTAAGCAGTAAACTTTCAGGAAAAGTGCTTTATTTGAGAAAAGAAGTGTCAGAACTTACTGCTCCAAAGCCCCTTTGAGAACGATTCATCGTTTTAGCATTTTAAAAGCTGTTTTGTTTTCATTTTTACTCCTACGTATCCTATTGGGTTGGCCAAAAAATTCGTTCAGGTTTTTCGTATGATCTTATAGGAAAACCTGAATGAACTTTTTGGCCAGCCCAATACTTTGCTTTCTTTCCAGATTGTAGGATATGATAGGGAGGAGTACCCACATAAAACATGATAAAGAAGAGCAGTGGAGAGATTATCAGCCCCACTCACACGGCAGGTTGATAGCACTGCCCTGATCAGTAGAGTTTCCTGTACTCCAGCCCTCTTTCTATTTTTTTTTTTCTGAAAAGAAAATCAAATTTAACAAGAAAGCTTTATAAGAATTGTTTTAAAAAATCATCCCACCTTCCTAAAATTAATTTCAAATTTTATATATCTCCTCCCACATGCATAAGAATTTTTACCTAGCTACAATTATAACTAGGGACATATTGCTCTTTTATTTCCAGCAGAAGGTGGGCAAGAAGCTTTGCTGTGTGCCTGTAGGAAGGTGCCCAAACGCTTCTTCAATACTTTGTGCAATCTAGCTCCACACCACTATGTCTAACAGGTCACAAATATTTATCAATAACATACGGTCTAACCTTTAGGAGTTCACAACCTAGTGAGAGAGGAGACATCCTAATGTACTGTTGTTCTTCCAAATGGCCATTGCCAATCCCTTCACCTTTTCCTTCAGTCTGTCCAAAGCAGTAAGGACAGAAGAGACTATCAATCAGCCAAGAGTCAGAGCCCTCTGAAAACCCCTGCAAACCCTTCCTTCCTGTCAATCAGGAGTTAATTCTAAGGACTTCAAGTTCTCCCCAACCCTGCCAGCTGTCAGAAGACATTTTTTTCTGATAAAGCCTCCACCCTCTCTGCAAAGTAAATCCTTCCCCTTAGCCTAACTCTCCCTTTTCCACATTCTGGTCTCTCCCTGGGATGCCTCCCTGGCCCCTCCTCCTTTCTCATGGCACTTCTTGCTTTTCCCTCTACAGTGGGGCTTAGCCCACTGTAGTTTAAGTTTGGAAGCTAGCAGGCTATTAGTATCCTGTGTAAAGTATCCTTTAATGACTAGATAGGTTATCTTGCACCCTTCAGCATCAGTCACCTGCTGCTCTGCTTCTCGAGTTCCTCCCACTCTCCACTCTTCTCCTGGCTACTACATCTTCCTTCAGTGTAGTACAGAGGTTAAACTCAACTACCTACAAGAGTCAGGCAGGACAGTTGGTGTTCTTTTGACTTTGTCTGCATATTAAGTATATGGGAACATTCTCTGCTTTTACAAAGAAATATGCTCTACCTTGTTCCACCTTGAAACATATGGTCCTTAGTCAACCTTTCACTTTTACAATTTTTGCCAGAGATAGGGTTACATTAGGATGGGACTCATTTTCCTCCTAATTCTAACCTAAGAAAAATAACAGGGCAAGAGTGTGGTTAAACTGCCAATAGACAATGTCAGTAAGTGGTGGGGCGTCTTCTGAATAAATAGGAAATATATGCGCTCTTAGAAGGCTACTCTCCAGTCACTGTTTGCCAGGTGCAACATGAGCCCAGTGTGGCCAGCTCTTCTGACTTTTGAGGAGATAGAAATCCAGATATTTTTGTGGAAAATCGCATTTTTTAGATGTTGACGGCTAACTCAAAAGAATTAAAAATGCTAGAAAGGCTAAAGCAAACAAGTCTGCAGTCGGCAAGAGGACTGCCAGTGTGCAGTCTCTGGAACACACATTTATTTTATCACAGTTGCTTAATTTATTGTACAACAGACAGTTTGATAACTATGCCTTTTCTAGAGATCCGTAATCTGTTTCTGTGTTCATTCTCCATATTTGTGGTATACCTGTATTTTCCAGCCTATCTCCACAACATTATTAATAGTGCCTTAAGTTCAAATTACCCTCCTTTTCCTCTTCTTCTCTTTCTCCCCTACAAAAGGAGTTAAAACATAGCACTTTTAAAACCAAAGCTTGGAGTCATATTTGTTTACAGATTAACTTATATAGTAGCTTCACAGAGTTTTCCAGAGTGGCTAAGAAATTTTTCCAGTAATCTTACAACAAGTCCTTGTTCAGAGGAGAACTGAGAAAGTATGATTAGCATGCCCACACACAAAAACATCACTATGATGAAAACAAATCTTAGTATGTGAGCCACTTCTCTTCACACTGCCCTGTGCCTTTTTTAAGCCTGAGGAGCCCCACCCAGAGAATTTTTCATACCGTGGGACTCTTAACAGTCTGGCACCCACCCCTCCCCACAACCCTCCATCAGCATTTACATTTTTATCGTAACTGTATGTACATCTGCTTTCCCTGTATGAGCAGAGACTGTATCTCTTCTCTGTATCACCAGGTCTGGCACAGTGCCTAGCAAACAGTTGGCAAAGCAAGGGTTATTGTATAACCTACTATCATCATCCAAATAATAGCTACCATTTCCAGAGCACTTACTATGTAAACTAAAATAGTTGTGGAAACAGATGCAGCTGATAACTGGTTGTTTTGGCCTCGAAGTTGGGAGCTCATCCCCAAAAAGGAACACTCCAGGCACAATGGCGGCAGTAACTACTTATAGTTTACCTGCGTTACCCTGGAGGCTTTCCCAGACCAGACCACCCAATCCAAGCAGCACCTCACTTACCCTCTAGCACATAATCTTATTTTCTCTGAATAGGATTTACTGTTGTCTAATATATTCTTGGTTAAATATGAATCCCTGGGCTTCCCTGGTGGCACAGTGGTTGAGAATCTGCCTGCCAATGCAGGGGACACGGGTTCGAGCCCTGGTCTGGGAAGATCCCACATGCCGCGGAGCAACTGGGCCCGTGAGCCACAACTACTGAACCTGCGCGTCTGGAGCCTGTGCTCTGCAACAAGAGAGGCCGCGATAGTGAGAGGCCCGCGCACCGCGATGAAGAGTGGCCCCCGCTTGCCGCAACTTAGAGAAAGCCCTCGCGCAGAAACGAAGACCCAACACAGCCATAAATAAATAAATAAATAAATAAATAAATAAATAAATAAATAAATAAATAAAATAAAATATTTTTTAAAAAAATGTATCCCTCACTATAATGAAAGTTCCAAGAGAACAGTCATCTTGGCTACCTTGTGCTTGGCACATAGAAAGTAAATAAATGAATCTAAACTTCCCACTTCCTTGGGTGGCAGAGTGGACTTGCACACAATAGATCACAATAAGTATGTTTTAAAATTTATATTTAAACTTCAGGATAATTGTGTTGAATACCTTATGGCTCATAATGAACTCTGGGAGTGGAATAAAAATAAAAGTTTGGTCACATTCCCCTAAGCACTTACTGATATGGGTGCTGGAATTTTTGCTGCAACAAGAAAGCCACTTCCTCTGACGCAAGGTGCCCCACATGCTTGGGTCTTGCCACATCCTCTGATACAGAAATCAGGATGGCTAGTCTGGCTGGGGCGCTCAGGATGCCAGACGCTCACACTAACAGAGCGGGGAGTGCAGGGGTCGCCAGAACCCTCTGCCAGGAGTCGGCCGTGAGTGGGTGTGCAGGAGGGTAGCAGCGGATTCGTGCGGCTCCTCAGGGCGGCTGTCCGCCGTGGGGCTCCCATTCCTACTGCGTTCCGCTTCCTTTACCTCCAAAGCCCAGAACGCACCCCCAAGCCTCCAAAGGGCGACGTCATTGAGTCCCCTGTCACGTGAGGAGAGCGCGATAATGTCCACAGGCTCCCGGCAGGGCAGAGTCCTGGCGGGGTGCCGGACCCGGCCCAGGTCTGCCCTCCCCTAGCCCAGCCCCAGACTCCCGCCGGTTCCGGACTCTCGCTCGCGCCCACGCCAGCCGCGGCTCCGCCCGCCCCGCCCACGGCCTGGCCCCGCCCCTTGTCCCGCCCATCGCTCCCGCCGCGACTCCATCTATCTAGGCTTTGCTTTGGTCCCGCCCACCCCGCCCCCTCCCGTTCCGCCCCTGGAAGCCCTATTTATTCCGCCCCACAGCACACACGCCGGAACCAGCTTGCTGGTGGTTGTCGCCGTCGCACCTAGTCCTCCTTCCGTGTCACCGCTGCCGCCATGCCTGGAGGGCTCCTTCTCGGGGACGAGGCTCCCAACTTCGAGGCCAATACTACCATCGGCCGCATCCGTTTCCATGACTATCTGGGAGACTCGTAAGTGGCCACCTCTTCACCCTACCCTGACCTCGGGTTACGCCCGGACTCAGGGGTGCCTTCCCTTGTTTCTCCCTTCCGTCCTCCTCACCGCTCAGCCCCCTGCTCGCCGCCCGCCTCCTCCCCGCACCGGTTCCTGCACGTGCCTCTCGTCGTGTGGCCCCTGCCCCGCGGCGGCCGAGCGCTGCTGGCTGGCCGCGACCCTCCGGCCCGCCCTGCGCCGGCCATTGGATCCTCTCTCGCCTTCCGTCCCCTGCGTGGTTGGGCCGGCTCCGGGGTGAGGAAGGGGGAGGGGAACAAAATTGGGATCGCGCAGGTCCCGGGTTCGGGAGGCCGGTGCGGAGGAGAGTTCGTTGTCTGTTTGCCTCTGTTTGGTAAACTGTGCAAGTAGTATGGTCCAGCCGAGGGCCGGAGGGGGCAGCATCGGCGGTCAATTCCCCGGTACTCGTGCCCAGGGTCGCACCTCCTCCCTCCCTCCCTCCGTTATGGAATTTGCTCCCTGGGGAAGGTTGGTGTCCAAGGCCAGAGTCAGAGGACACTGCTACTGGCTGAAGGTTCAGGAAGGGCCCAGCGTGTTATGTGAGGGTTCTACTTGCTGCAGTGGTATTTGCAGGCTTCTCAGCACAAAAAATTTGAAACCACCAGCTGCCAGATAGTGGCTGAAAGACTTTTTGTCCAGAACCTCCCCCAGCTGCTAGAATGTGATTTGATAACAGCTTTGGGAGGAACCCAGAACACTCTGTATGTGTGTGTGTCCTTCATTCCAGAACTTGCAACACCTTGAGGGAAGGGCTTTCTGAGGTTGTTCAGTTGCAGTGGCCATGGATAGCCAAGCACCTGGACACCCGTACCTCCCCCCCTTTGAGACCCTTTTGTTTCACTGCAGAGTGCCTCTCACTGCCCCCTCCCCCTTCTGCCTCGCTTCCAGCCGCAGGTAGACTTGCCAAATTGGTGACCCATGATCTAGCCTGGCAATCATACCTTTATGACTAGGAGTATATTGGCGTTACTGTGGTTTTACAGCTCCTGAATCAGCAAACTTTAAGTTGATTAGATTTAATGTGAAACGTTCCAGATGTGTCCAGTTAGATTATGGTTCTGGAGTTCCAGTGGCCCCACTACACTGTGGTCTAAGGTGTTAGAGTTCCTTCTTGCTTTGTATCCCTTTTATATACAGTGTCCAGGTACATATATTACAGACAGAGGGTGCAGTTTATAAGATTAATCAAGGATTGGACAGGCCTGTGCAGAGCACCTGGGAGAGATTCTTATACCTTAGGCCTAACCAACCCCTTACAGTCCCTTAAATCCATTTTCCAGCTACTGATTAAGGGAAGAGCTAAGTTTTTTGCAAGAGGGGACTAGGCTAGAGAAAGGATGAGAAATGGTACATTCAGCCAATAAAGGCAGGGAAAGACTTCAGAAATACAGACTACGTCCAGTCTCATACTCGGAATTTAGGTATTGGTATTTCTCCAAAACTCCATGGGATTTTCAGATAATGTTCCTTCCCATTCCTACCTACAGCCCTCACCCTCATAAAACAAAATTTTCCCAGAACTCTTAGGTTGTAGATAAATATTAATATAAAGCATATTTACTGTAGCAATAGTTATAAATGATGTCACTATTTAAGCTAACCCTATTCGTTTGGGATTTTTTTGTTGTCATTTATTGTCCTCGATCTATCTTAATTTGATTAAAAGTGGTACCTTCTCAGGGAGCCATAAGTAGGAAGATGAGAAATCTATCTGCATCTATAAACAAAAATATACAAGTCTGCCTTGGGTCAGGCATGGGATAGTACTATTCCCCGCCCTACCCCGAAAATAAGTTTGAGCCCTTTATATCATTGTAATACATGGATTTTTGCCCGATATAATTTTATCAAACTCCATTCTTAATGTGATTTCAATTCATACTATCAATTTTTGATCCAGGTGTGTTTTGGAGAAAATTAATTTCAAACGTTACAGGTTCTACCCTGCCCCTGACAGCTGGAAACAACTAAGGGGCTTGGGTGCTGCATTTAGTGAGTTTATTGAGGCCAGTCACTGTTTCTGTATGTGTGTGGTATAAGCAGCTTCCTCACAGTACATCTTCACCAAACAAAACATGGGTTTTCCTTGGGTTTTCTGGGGGTTAGTGAGTGGGGACCCCTCCCTTAAATGAAGAAACCTTTTGTCTTTTGAAAATGAGGAAAAAGGAAAGGGGATAATGTAATTGTATTCCTCTGAAGAGCAGCAGTAGGGAGACTTAGAGGGGAGGCAGGCCATAGTAAGACATTCCCAGAGTTTATCCTGTTCCTAGCCATGTGGCAAACTATAGAGTTTTGGCTTCTGGGAGAGGGGAGGATGTGAAGTGGCCTCAAACAAGTTCCTTAACGTGATTCAGCAATACAGTCTCTTGACTCACAATGGAAAGAGAATGCCTGATTTTTCTAATTAATCTCCTCTTTAATAATACAGGAAGACGTGCCCTGCTCATTTTTTCTCAAGTTCTGGAGACTTTCCTTAAGTCTCATCTGACCCTTAAACAGATCCTTTACCACAGACTCTAAGGCCTAAATTTTACTCATAGCTAGCTTATTTCAAAATATACGTATGTCTTATTGCCCTTTATCAAAAGTAAACATACCACACCCCTCCACAATCGTAAAAATATTACCTCTCTCTTTCCAGTCTTGCCATAGGGCCATCCATCCTTTTTGTAAGAAGGTCTTTTCCTTTCCTGAAACCTTGGAAGTTGAGTGGCAGATGTAGCTGGGAATTAGGTACCTTGAATTAGGTACCTTGTCTCTGCTTTCTTCTTTGTGCTTCAGGAAACTTGGCAAACTTTAGGGAGGTCAGCTTGGCATCTAGGCTAGAGTTAGTCATCTACTAGTTTAGGATCCTGCTTTAACGTTGTTAAGTCAACAGGAGTGTGGAAACTGCGTGTTAGGTTTTCCTTTTCAGTCGAAAGAGTAGTTTCTGTTGCCCAGGAGGAGGAAACAGTACTCCAAAGTTCTTGGTGACTTTTAGCTTGAAATGTGCTTAAAACTTACACCAGTTTAACCTTAGGCAATGATGATTTAGATATTAGTATTTCCCTAAGAATCTGTAGTTGTAGAAATCGACATTGGAGGCTATCATTTTTCTACCCACTTAGTCTAATGCAAAAAGAAGAATAAACTGCAAATGAAGAGATAGGTAAAACTCTTTTTTAAAATACTGTTGTTTGGTCAGGGTACAAATATTGGGTGTCCTGTTTAGCAGGTTAGATCAGTAAACTAGTTTTACAAAAGTTTTTATATCTGTTCACTTCAAAGAACCAAGTGTCAGCTTTCATTTTACATATAAATAGAGGATAGAAGCCTCTTTATTTCAGATTACATAATCTGTTTATTATTGTAGTCAGGCATTGGTCTAGATTCAGGGCATATTGGAACATCCATTATTGGAGGTGAATGTCAGCATATCTGTGCTTAGAAAAAAATGTAGAAAGGGTAAAAAGAAAAAAAAAATTATTTCAATAAGTACTTGGTTTACGTAGCACAGATTTCATTAGCTGAAAAGGACTCAGGGTGGCTCTAGAGTTATTAAAGGAGGCAACATCCTTACAGCCTCTTTAAATATTTATCATGTTGAATTTCATATCTTTGATTGAATTGGGCTTTAAACATAGGCTTTTCTGGAGATAAGATCAAAAAGCATTCCTCAACAGAAAAGTTTAAAAGTAATTGTCTTCATAAGCATTCATTTGAAAAAGAAAGTCATTTTTGATCTAGGATTTGTGATTTTTCATTGTACATGATGCTGGTGATAATCTCTTCATTCAACTGTGACCTTCTTTTCCTTCATTCAGATGGGGCATTCTCTTCTCCCACCCTCGGGACTTTACCCCAGTGTGTACCACGGAGCTTGGCAGAGCAGCAAAGCTGGCACCAGAATTTGCCAAGAGGAACGTTAAGATGATTGCCCTTTCAATAGACAGTGTTGAAGACCATCTTGCCTGGAGCAAGGTACAGTACCCGTTGGCATGTGCTTTGAGGTTACAGATTAAGCTATAAATTTTATAGAGTAGCTTGGTTTTTTGAGGTGAAGGTACAAGTAAGGCTCAGATTCAGACTTCACTGATTATTTGAAAGTCTGACTTGGACTGCACAGTGACCTCCACCTTGCTAAATCCAGTGGTCAGTTCTCAGCCCCCTTCTTTCTTGGCTTCCAGGACACCACTTCTCTAGCCGTTCCTGCTCATGTGCGGCATGAGCTGCCTCATCTCCCAACTCCTAATACTGAATATATGCTGGAGTTGCCCTGGACTCACTTCCTGGACCTCTTCTCTTTTTATCTACACTCTTCACCTTGGTAAACTCATCCACCCACCTCTATATGCTATGATTCCCAAATTTCCATCTCTAGGCCAGACTCTCCTGGCTTCCAGATTGGTGAAACCACCGCCTACAGCATCTCCCCTGGGATGTCCTATCATCTCAAATCCAGCATGTCTAAAACGGGGCTCCTGTTCTTAATCCCAGGGTCTTACTCATCTCAGCTAATGGCATCTGCATTTTTGTAGTTGCTCAGGCCAAAAATCCAGGAGTCATCCTTAATTCCTCTGGTTTTTTCACTTCACATGTCTGATTCATCAGCTGACTTGCCTGCTCTACCTTCAAAATATATCCAGAATCCTGTTTGGAAGACTCTTTCCCCAGGTATCTTTGTGGCTTGCCCTCACATCTTTCAGGTCTCAACTCAAATGATACCCATTAAGGCCACCCTTGGCCTCCTTGTCTAAAATTATAACTCCCCTCTGTACTCCCCATCCTCCCCTGATTTGTCTCCTTAGCACTTGTCACCGTCTAAAATACTCTGCACGTTGCTGATTTCGTTTGTTTGTTTCTCCCCACCAGAGTGGAGGCTCAGCAGGGCAGACTCCTGTTTCTTGCACTCCTGGAACAGTGCTCAGTACTCAGGACCTCCTAGGCAGGCAGGCAGTCTGTATTTGTCAAATGAAGGAACTGAAGGAACTGTCTACTCCCAACCAAAGGATTTACTTGGATAATAAATGTGATGGCCTAGATTTAACTTGAGAGCATTCTAATGACTTTGCTACAGTGTCTACTAAATAATGATAGGGAACTTTCAAAGGATGCTTACTGTGCACTAGGCACTATGTCAGGCACTTCACATGCAACTGAATATACGATGTAGTGCTGACTTGTGAGCTGGCCACCTGGGGCTGCATCCCATGGCCACTTTATACCAGTTAATTCTAAGTGTCTGAGATTAGAAGAATCATGTATAGGAGAAAAGGGAAGGCATTTCTCTTTCTTGAGGTGGACTGTTTTCATTCCTTACACTTGGCTGTGAATGGTCACTGGCATTTCCACAGTATTCTCACAGGCAGTTTCTCATTAGTTTCTGGGAGCAGCCCTTCAGGGGAGATATATGGTTCCTGCCCCCAGCTTTTCAGATGAGAATACTTTTTTCACCCAGGCAGCTGGAAGGACACACTAAAGAGTTCCCTGCAAGAAAATGGTGGCAGTGGGATTTGAACCCCAAACCAATACTCTCGTTGATACTAGATGATAGAGAGTAGGAATTTGCTTGATTTTAGGATAAAGCCAAAGCATATTGTTCTTTGCTTTTCATGGGTGTAATGTAATGCCTATCATGCGAATGGCAGGGCTGAGAATTACTGCAGAGCAATCATTGAAGGTACAGGTGGCTGAAGGAAGAGTTTATAGCCAATTATATAATACCCTTTAAAGTATAGGAACACACCCAGGTTCATTTTCACGGGTGAGCTTGTGCCTTAGAATTTTCAAAATTGTGATTGCATTATATAGGAAACAAGTCCCAACTTTCAGAAGCAGTGTCCAAACTTTGACACACAACTGGTTACGCAGGAAACCTCAAGGTGCCTCTAGCATGAAACCATATTGATTGTTATTTTAGCTGTGGCGACCTGATAGACCGCCAGTGACAGCAGAAGGGAAGTTAAGCTAATAAAATTAAGAAACGTGTTAAAGTTTGTTGTTATCCATTTCAAAGTTCATGAATGCCACTTTTATCCTATGGCATCTCTGTTGAGAAATCCACCAAGGTTCTATATCTGCTATGCCATCAACTCCTGTTTTACTTTCAAGGCTCCACATAATAAATAGACCTTATTCCAGCTTTAACGCCTCTTTTTCACTACTTCCTAAAACTCTACCCAGATAAATTCCTCTTTCGCTAGTCAATAGTTTATGCTCAGACTTGCCTACATGTTTCATTAATTTTGCTCCCCCTCCCTAGAATGCTTTTTTTTTGCCCTGTGAAAATCTTACCCACCCTTCAAAGGCCCAGGTAAAAGTCGTACGCCTTTCTTGAAGCCTCTCCTAACTCAGCAGTCTTACAAATGGGGATGCTGGTGTACTTCAGCATTTGCCATTTACATATTACCGTCTTGGCGTTTGTTGCTACTTCTTACGGCAATCATCCAACTAAATTAGAAGTTCCTTTAAAGGCAGGAACCGTGTCTTCCTCATCTGTATCCCACACGTACTTACCATAATGCTTAGCCCACCTTAAGTGCAGTGTCAACACCAGATCAAATAACGAAGCTAGATTTTTTTTTTTCTCCCAAAAACTTCCCAGGATAGAAAAATGAATGGAGTTTTTAACTAGGGGAGGAAGGGATAGAGAGTGGAAGCAAGTACATTATTGTCCTTTAGTTCAGACTTGAAATGCTTTGTTTTTATGTGGATTTCACACTAGTGTAAATTCACCTCTGCCTTTTCACCCATTTTTACCTTTGACTTGTCCTTGAAGTGAATATTCAACTCTCCATTCTTGTGTTTGCTTTAAGTTTTGTGTTTTCTTTTCATGGCTTAATATCTTTGTTACAGTAGCTTAATGTCTGAGTCAGGGTGCTTTTGAGGCAGGGGCCAGATCTATAAAATTATCTTTGTACGTGCTATAATTTCTGGATGTGAACTCATCGTTACTGATGGTTTTTATAGTGTTTGGGTACGCAGAGGTACTCTGGATTGAAGTCTAACTCTATATTATTCAACTTTTAAAGAGTTTAATGCTGCTTTCTCAGAGGAGTAAACGCCTGCTGAATTTTAAGAGACTTGGGCATGAGAAGGCTCTGGGTTATGACCTAAGTACTACACCCTACCATTATTCCTGTCAATGAACAGTTGGGATGAGGAGTGTTCATTCATTAATTTTCTTATTAAAATTGCTTAGAGAAATTATGATGATTATGGTCCTCTCTTCCCTGTCTTACAAGATGATGACTGTTAACTGATGATGGAATTCAGAGGATATGCCTGGTTTAGACTTCTCTTTTCTCTTTCCCCTGCATTTCAGGATATCAATGCTTACAATGGTGACGAGCCCACAGAAAAGTTACCTTTTCCCATCATTGATGATAAGAATCGGGACCTTGCCATCCAGTTGGGCATGCTGGACCCAGCAGAGAAGGACGAAAAGGGCATGCCTGTAACAGCTCGTGTGGTGAGTTGTATACGTCCATTACCTAGTCATTGTGACTGACCAGGCTACATATGTCCAAGTAAATGCTTGGACCAACTAAAGGAGATGGGGGACTATGTCCAATTAGGATATAAGTGTCCTGGTGGCACTCTCACTTTTTATCTAAATGCTGGTACAAAGTAAAATTTTTCAGCTAAACTTTTAAACTGCTTAATTCACAGCTTTTGAAAATACATAAAAATAGTTATCCTAGGATGTCACCTGGAATTGAGAAATCTTTTTCTGTAGTCCTCCTGACGGCCCACTCTTTAAGGCGGTGGGTCATAGCCTTCTTCATAAGGCATCCCTGGTTTTGAATTCTTATTTGTTCTGTCCGTACCCACTAGAGGACAAACTTATTCTCACGTGTGCAGAAATATACAACAATTTGAGGACCAGGATCAACTCCCATTAGTATTATTTTTATGATAATCTTCCGTAGTTAACATAGTACCTTCCTGAGGCCTTTCCTGGATTCAGTTCGCAAGTCAGTTTTTCTTACTGAGACAGCCAGAGCCAAATATAATTTCCTTCAAGTTTAGAAATATAACATGGAGAAGAAAATCATATCTACTCCAGCCACCCAGTTTGTTTGGTGTATCTTTCTAGATATTTGCAGATTTTTGTTGTTGTTTTGTTTTGTTATACCCTTGAACATTTTTAATGACTTAAGAGCCTTCTAAGAGGCTTTAGTATCAAAAACATTCAAAGAGTTCTTCCTGTTTATATGTCTGTATGCTTTGCAGGTATTTATTTTTGGTCCTGATAAGAAGCTAAAACTGTCCATCCTCTACCCGGCTACCACTGGCAGGAACTTTGATGAGATTCTCCGAGTAATTATCTCTCTCCAGCTGACAGCAGAAAAGAGGGTTGCCACCCCAGTTGATTGGAAGGTAAAGATGTTAAAAGGGCAGATACCCAACTTGCCTGGAAGGCCTGTGGGGCCAGTCTCTCAGTGGCTACCTCCAGGGTCAGTGTTACGTGGGGCTCTTGTTTCTGGCATGCAAGTACACTGGGAGGGCTTTTCCTCCTGGCTGAGTTTAAGATTTGCTGAGAGGCCATTTTCAGGGTCTTTAACCCCTTTTATACAAACTCCCTGTATTTCTAACTTTTAGATTATTTGGACAAATTAATTGGTCAGAATGATTCCTTTTCCTAATAAAAGGATTTTTTAAAAAACCTTTAACTCTTCCCTGATGGCAAAATATTTATAGCAGAACTTAGACTGGCCACTTAAGTCATGGGTATAAACCTATGTGGTATATTAATGTCTTGAAACATTTCATTTCTCTTAAGCGTCAGTCTTTTACACCTATGTAGAATTCTCTGAAACCTGTTCATGAACTTTTAATCTCTAAGATTCCTGCCATATGTAGGACATGGATAATATCACAAGAGTGTCTTACCATTGCTACATTTTTTTAATATGCTAACCTGAACACCTGGTTTTGTTATTTTGTTTCTTCTGACAGGCAAACAATTTATATTCTGTATCCATTCTTTGATCATATGTTTATTGAGCCCAGACAATAGACACTGGGATGCAGCAATGAACAATCAGTGTAAAGTCCCTGCCCTCATAGAACTTAAATTCCAGTCGGTAGAGACAAACAATAAACAAGTTTATAGTATATTAGGTAACGATAAGTGCGACAGAGAGTAATCAAGCAGAGGTGGGGCGAAGGGGAGCACAGGTGGGAGGGTTGGTTTTATATTTGGCTGTCAAGAAAGGCCCTTCTCTGAAGGCACCTTTGGGAAGGACATGAAGAAAGTGAGAGACCAAGTCACGCATATTTAGGAGGGAAGAGCACGGCAGGCTTGAAGGAACAGCTAAGAAGCTTTTCTAATAGTGAGCTTGGCATGTTCAAGGAATGGGAGAGCCACCATGCTGGAAAAGCAGCAGCAGGAGGTGTGGGGAGAGGCCGGGGATGGGAGAGGAAGCCGGATTCAGTCACGCAGGGCAATGATAAGGACTTAGGTGGCAAGCCATTACTAGATTTAAAACAGGACTATTTCTTGTTAAGGTGGGGAAATACTTCCCTTCCCAAAAGTGTCAAAGATCAACTTGTGAAAACAAAATTCCTCAGAGGGGATAGAGCAAAGGAGATTTGATTATTCTCATCAGCAACTGTAGCTACTTTTCTAAAGTTAATTATTGCCTTTAGCCTTCACTATAAGATTGAATTTCACCATTCACAATGTCTTTTCAATAGAATGGAGACAGCGTGATGGTCCTTCCAACCATCCCTGAAGAGGAAGCCAAAAAACTTTTCCCTAAAGGAGTCTTCACCAAAGAGCTCCCATCTGGCAAGAAATACCTCCGGTACACCCCCCAGCCATAGGCTCTCCACGGAGTTGGTGCTGGAGCTCTTCACTGAGCACCGTGAGCCAGAGGATGCCAGCTGCGCATCATGTTTTCCTGCAGCAGTACCATAAAAACATCCTGGTGTGATCACAGCCAAGGTCTTTAGGTTGCTCTACTACTGGCTTATTAAATGAAAATGGCACTGAAAATTCCTTGGGATTCTTTGCTCTGTGCCTTTAGCAGCATTCTCTTCTGTTCATATATCTTAGCATTCCCTGCTGACTCTCTTTGAAATTTGAGGCTCATCTTGTTGGATCTCTGCAGGGTTTATGACCAACAAGGTGGTATCAGTTTATGGTTGAAAAAGCCTGCTTTGCTCCATCATAGAATGAGTATCAGGTTTTTTCAGCTGTTCTAATCAAATCCTCTCTTCTGTTACCCATTTTGGGAAGGAATAGAACTTGGGGTTCAACTTCCTCTGTACCTATCTACGTGTGTAACCTAAGAACTTAGAGTAACCCAGATGTTCTTCAGTATTCCATGTTTTGATCACAACTGGGGGCAAAACCTTTTCAATTCTGTAATTTTCCAGTAGATAACTGAAGGATGAGCAGGGGGAAGGAATCTTTAAGTATTTTGCTATCAAGAAAATTTTTCAATAAATTTCTATTGAAAGTGAGAAGCTACAGAAAAGGTTCCACTTGCCTGCCAGGGAAGTGTACCAGAGGCATGAGCAACACGACAGTGCCAGGTGCCTTTCAGAGTATTTCTGGATGTCAGTTGGCTCTACGATGAAGTGCACATGAAAGGGCACACCTTGGGAAGAGGGGAGAGGATGACTGAAAATGTTTTATTATAGATTTATTCTTGCGGTGGGGGAGGGGGACTATTTTCTGAATTTTACTTCTTAGTGATCAGCAAGTAAATCCTTTGTTAAAACGTGATCAGAAAATTCTGTTGTCACATTTTCAAGTACTAGTTCAGACTCATGTCCTGAGGGCAAATGTTTCCTTGCTAGATTTGACACTGATGCTTTTCTCCAAAGACAGATACATAAAATTTCATATAATGAAAATGGAGGAGCGGCTGATGAAGATGTGATTCCAGGGACTTCCCTGGTGGTCCAGTGGTTAAGACTCCGCGCTTCCACTGCAGGGGGCACGGGTTTGATCCCGGGTCGGGGAACTAAATCTCACATGCTGCCCAGTGCGGCCAAAAATAAAATAAAATAAAATGTGTTTCCTTTGCTTTGAAAAGAAAAAAAAATAGAAAAGAAAATGTATTCCACCACATCTCTTGGCCTACTTTGCTCCTTCATGTTACTTGCCTGGGTCCTGTGGAATCTGTGACCCCCGCTACAAAGAACTCTCCTAACCTGATACCTTAATGGGATTTCTAGATTTAACAATATGAATCTTGGGGCTTCCCTGGTGGCGCAGTGGTTGAGAATCTGCCTGCCAATGCAGGGGACACGGGTTCGAGCCCTGGTCTGGGAAGATCCCACATGCCACGGAGCAACTAGGCCCGTGAGCCACAACTACTGAGCCTGTGCGTCTGGAGCCTGTGCTCCGCAACAAGAGAGGCCGCGATAGTGAGAGGCCTGCGCACTGCGATGAAGAGTGGCCCCCGCTTGCCGCAACTAGAGAAAGCCCTTGCACAGAAACGAAGACCCAATACAGCCAAAAAATAAATAAAATAAATAAAAATTATTAAAAAAAAAAGAAGAATATGAATCTTGAGGATAATGGGACATCTTTTGCTTTTCTGGAAAGAGTACTAAGTATTCTGAACTCATAGTCTCTCAGACTTATTATGCTGTGCTAAGTCCTAGGTTTAGAAGGAAGTGTCCCATACCTGGTATAGTCTCTTTCCTGTAGCCCTCTATACTTTTATTGAGTATAATAATGTAAAAGCTGATTCCTGGCGCCATGTTTTAGAGAAGTCAGTAAGCTTTTAGTTTCCGTGATTTCTCCACATGTAAAATTTGGGTGACACTAAGAAGGTTGAGAAGGAAGGTGAAAATTCCAAGTTACATTATATCCTGGGGAATGCTGGTCTGAAAGAGACTTAAGACTGGCATCTTGCTGTCACCTCTTATCCAAGTCACTATATGTTTTGGCCTTAAAGAACTAAGACTGGGCTTCCCTGGTGGCGCAGTGGTTGGGAATCTGTCTGCCAATGCAGGGGACACGGGTTCGAGCCCTGGTCTGGGAAGATCCCACATGCCGCGGAGCAACTAGGCCCGTGAGCCACAACTGCTGAGCCTGCGCGTCTGGAGCCTGTGCTCCGCGACAAGAGAGGCCGCGATAGTGAGAGGCCCGCACACTGCGATGAAGAGTGGCCCCCGCTCGCCGCAACTAGAGAAAGCCCTTGCACAGAAACTAAGACCCAACACAGCCATAAATAATAAATAAATAAATACTTAAAAAAAAAAAAAAAAAGAACTAAGACTATCTGGTCCTCCTTAGCACATCTCTTCTGAACTAATCCCTGAGTCCTCACATTTTGTCACCTCCCTAACTGTGAGGTTCCACACTGCTGTCTTCCCTTGGCTATTTGCTTCTTCAGTCCTTGTCTCTCGGAGAGTCTCGCTTCAACTTTCTTTTATGGTGACAATTCAAAGTCTAAATCTCCAAAATTAATCAAACTTGAGTCTTATCTTTACTGATCGATGGAACATTGGCCATTGAATCTATAAATTCAAAATCAAATTATCAGTTCTTCCCCCAATAAATCTATTGCCCCTTTTATCACTCACTCAGGCACCCAAACTTTGGTGGGCTCTTTCTACTCGACCCACATAGATGCTGCCAGTGTGAAAACGCTGAAAAGCTCAAGGAAAAGGGAGGTCATGTACCCGCAAAATGATTTCTGGTTCTATCATGAAGCAGCCATGAAGCCATGAGACTGTGAAAGTATTCTTCTCCAAATATAAAATGTTACATAATGAATATGCATTGCCAGGGTAGAAGTGATCCTAAGTACACTTTTTAATATACTATGGGGCTTGGAGAGGAGAGTTCCCCTTTCCAGGATTGTTGCTCTCAGTTTTCATAGGGAGAACAGATTTAATAAATCCAAAGATTTATTAACTGTAAATGAATTATACGGCCACTGTGGCTATGAGACAAGCATAGGAATTTGAGAGGCAGTCCACCATGCGCCTTCTCAGACAATCAGCAAATGCTCTGGCTAGAAGAGATAGTCATCTAAGATTAGCAAAGTGATCAACTTGAGGCTCCTGTGTGGTCTTGCCAGAAGTCTGACCTCCCCTCCAACCTCTACCCTAAGGGTAGGAATATGCATTAAGAAGCTCAGGAAAGGGTAAGGAGCCAGAATGGCTGTGTCTAAAGGGCCAAGTCAAGATGCCAATTGGATGCAGTGAACTGGCACAGTGATTTACTCCATTTGACCCCTCCACTTTGGGGCAATGCAAATTGAGGAAGTACAGCTTTGATTCAAGCTTAAAGGGTGCATTAACTAGTTAAAAGGTCATTGCCACCTTCTCAGTGATTGGTTCAGAAATGGGTATTGAGACACAAATAGAAGACCATCAGAGTTTCTACAAGAATTCTTTCTCACACGAGAGCAACTGGGAGGCACTTTTCTCTCTCACACTGAATATGAACAAGAAAACATTAAACTGCTGCTGGCAGCCAAGTTACAACCTGGGAGCAGGGATCCAGCCATAGAATGAGGCTGTAAAGGTCAACAGCCAAGTGGAGAGAAAGAAAAACATCTGATTCTTTATAATCTTCACTGAATCTACCAACTGCGAACCTGTCCTACCTCTGGACTGCTATTACATAAAATAATAAATAACCTTAGTGTTTAAGCCTTTTCGAGTTGGGTTTTCTGGTACCTGAGGCCAAAAGCATCCTAACTGATATGCATGGAATGAAGTATCCTCCAGCTGTTTCAAATACATGGCAGTGTGCCTCGTAAGCAAGACTGTAGAGCAGACATCTGTTTTCTGCTACTTCTTTATCCTTTACCTTAGGCATCTCAAGCTTCAGTATGCATTAAATCACATGAGGAATGGGTTAAAATGTGCAGGCCAGGGGCCTACCCCCAGAGATGGATTCTACAGATGGCCAGAAGTTCTTCATCTGTAACAACCCTATCTATAACAGGTATGGGATTGTGATGCAGAGTACAGCAGACACTGTAGTTCACCCAGTATCCATTTCCCCTTATTCTTTACGAAAAATACCCAGATTGTATGAATGGTGGCAAGTTGAGGTGCCAGTTAAAATTCATCTTAAGATGACAGATCAGTGTGGTCATGTGATAGTGCTGGCCTGGGGTGGGGGTCCCTTCCTGACTAAAAGGCAAAACCTAATAAAGAGAAA
Source organism: Balaenoptera ricei (assembly GCF_028023285.1). NCBI lineage: Eukaryota > Metazoa > Chordata > Mammalia > Artiodactyla > Balaenopteridae > Balaenoptera > Balaenoptera ricei. Next base: position 135,452,935 of record NC_082639.1, read on the forward strand.
GCACCTTGCCTCACTGAAAAGCAAATGGGATGCCCAAGTTACAGATGTCATTTTGCCACCCTGAGGATAAAAGTCACAAGCCAAAGCTGAAGGAGAATGAGGCTAAAAGGAGACTGGGTCTGTGATAACTTCCTTAAACTGCCAGGCGGTCCTGTGGGTCTGTAACGTGCAGCCACACCTGGCACTTGTTGAAACACAGGTGCTCCGCAGGCCACTCTGAGAAATACTGCCCTATTCCAGGTATCCAGAAGGTTCGTAAAAGGCTTGACTTTTTCTCTTGTGTTTCCTTCTATTCTTACTTCCATTATGGTTTTCCCTGGAGTAGAGAATAATAGTAAAAGTAATAATAATAGTAAAAGGAATAATAGATTCTAAATAATAATCAGATCATAAAATTCTATTTTATTTGACTTTTTAAAATAAAATGAAAAGTGATATCAAACAGTACTATGCAATGTAAGATTGTTAATTTCTCCTAAACTGTGCTTTCAATAACTAAAGTTATGGAAACTATTCCGTTTTTCAATATTTACTAAACTGGGGATGGGGGAAATGATTTTACTCTGAAAAACATTAGGGAGGCACTAATTGTAGCAATATCACAAATCAAAATTATAGGTCCTATGCTTTAGATAGTAGTATGTTAATTGTACAGTGCTTTTGATAACTCCTGCTCTATTATAACTTGCTCTCAGCTGGATGCAGGATTTCATTTGCTAGGCCATAAGCTTTAGGATATCTTATATTATCCTGAGGGATTTTGAATATCTTAAGTATAATGCAACTACTTAAAATTAGAGCTTTTGCAGCAGTCCATCAATTGCTTGTAAAATAAATGCAGCAGTAAATTGTTTTAGCAACTTCTAAGTAAACTCCTTGCCAGACAGTCTTTCAGCACTTGAGTCAGGATATTAGCTCGGTCTTTAACCTGACTCCACGTATCACATAAGTGCCATTAATGTCCTTTTCTAAAATGGGATCCAGTTTCCAACTGTAAAAGAAAGTCAAAAGTAAAATATTTGACTATGAGCATTTCAGAAAAAAACTCAAGTGCAATCAGAAAACTTACTGAAAAGCTTCCATTATCTGGAACACTCCCTTTAAAACATCTTACATATTAAGGACTTTGAGTAAGTACATGTGCATCTCTATACCATCAAACATTATCTTGTAAAGAGAGATACATTAATTCAATTAGAGTAGTGTATCAAAGGCGCACTTAAAGAGAAATGTTAGGAGAGTTGAATTCCAGTTAACTTTGTGACTGATTGCAAGGTAAGCTGGAAACTTTTTTCCTCAATTGGAATGAGAATTTTTTTAATAATGGGGCCTGGAAAAGACAGTGGCAAGTGCGGAGCCAAATCACTAGACTCCAGTTAGGTTTCCCCATTTGTGAAATAGGTTCCCTTTAAGAAAGGAGAGGATGACCTAGGAAGACCGCCTGAAAAGATTTAAATTGCTTTGTTTAAAGGAACAAAGAACTGTCAGTTTGGTCAATGCCACTGTCCTTCCCCCAAGAAACACACTGCAAACCACCGTGATTGTCATAAATAATAGTGGCAGGACCAGAATTTCTATTAGGAGGGTCTTAGGGTGGCTATCTGGTTGGGGATGTGATGGGCCAAGGGACTTCTCATGAAGCTGCATTTACACAGCACATCATTTTTCCTTAGAAGACGTGTATTTGGAGTGACTTGGCAACTGGCAGAGGAAGGGTGCTGAAGGCCCCTGAAGCCCATTCTTGGCACTGTTACTGCTACCTGGTCCACTTCTGCATTTGCCTATCACCCTATTGCTCTGTCAGAGCTGTCTTCTCCTCCCCTCCACTCAGCAGTGGGCTCTGGCCCAAGGGAACTCTGTTAGGGGCCCTCACAGAGACACCCCCTTGCAGGCTACCCTTCTCCCCACCAGATTTGCCTCTACCAGCCCTCTCCTTCCCCAACTCTAGGCCTGGTTTCCAGCACTTCTCAAACTTTTCTAAATTAGCTCTGATTGCTGAGGAAACTAGGAAAAAATGTCAGGGCAACACATAAGTGACTCTCCATAATAAAATGTTTTGAGGTCTCCTGTTTCATCTTAAATTCATGCAAATTTGTCATCCTACTCCATAGTATGTTTGTTTCAATATAAAATATTTTAAGTAACCTAACAGTAAAATGAGTTAACTTCTCCCTTTGAAAGACTGTCACATAAAATTGATACCCTAGGAAGATGTCCATGATCTACCTGTGCGCCACACACCCCCCACCAGAGAGACCCACACATCCATGGGAACGCGCACTCCAAAGAGAGAAGCATCCATATTTACATACTAATGTCTGTCTGTGTGTATGGTGAACGGCCCTCCCCATCCTTAATCCCAGATAGCCCTACTTTTGAACTAAATATCAGGGGGGAAGGGAGTTAGGAGGGGGGAAATTGGGAGAGGGGGGCTAGGGCAAAATTACAGTTTTCAAAAATATCCTATAATTTTAATTGTTAAGTAATTCAGGTGAACTTTAATCCCAATTTTCCCATATTAACAAGCTGCCATTTTTCTCACCACCTACATATTGCTACTTGACTTTACAATTTATTTTCACTGTGTAGTTTAATATTCACAGTAAGAAAAATCTAATCAAAGTGTCAAGTTTATTACCTCATTTTTTCTCTTCCAGTGATAGTCTCTCCTGGTCATTCCAAGACTGGTGTTGACTGAGCCAATCCAAATAAATTCATTAAACAGAAAAACTAAATTAGGAATTTAAGAGTATAGGTAGCAGGAGGATATTTTGAAATTTCAACTTACTTCCTCCCTGTAAGTGTCGCCTTTCTCTTCTCCCCTTTCAAATAGGCTTTTTACTTTTTTCCCTCAAGGACATTTGTTACTAGGCTCCCAAAAGTCCAATACAAGGGCTGGCAAACCCAAATGAGAAGAGGCAGTTCACACAAACAAAATGGTTTGGATATAACACAAGAGGGAGTGGACTGAGGCAAACCGTAGAGCATCTGCTTCCCCTGTAGGAGCCAGAGATGCTCAGCTCTGATTGTTGCCACACATAGATATGAGGACCGAGGGTTGGCAGACTTTCTGATTTTTTTTTCAAGTAAAGCTCAAAATCTGGATTTTTTTAAAATGTGAATTTCTGGATGTTTACATACTTGACAATTTTAAAATTTTTAAAGAAAACATGTATGTGGGCCAAATCCAGTGTACCGGCTGGATCAAGTCCATGGGCCTACCATTTGTGACCTTCCTCCCAAACACATCGGGGAATGCAGAGTGATATATTTCCCTCACTCTAAAATAGCCCTCAGGGTGCCCTAAGGGGGCTGACATTAGACCCTGAGCTCCCAGCCTTGCCATATACTCCTGTGCCCCAAGAGTGCTGGGGAAGTAGCAGAGTGACAGACCTAAAGACAGTGTGAAGGCTGGGGTAATGGTCATCTCAGTGTTAGCCAACTTGGACAGGAGACCCAGGAGCACAGGGAGCTCCCAATATCATGGTGCTGCATATGACCCCAGAACAGGGCATGCAAAGTGAGCTGTAAGAATGTCTGAGGTTGAATTTGCTTCTAGGGGAGAAGTGAAATTACTTCTTGAATATCTCTCCTCCTGACAAGGGCAGAGGCCTTGTTCGCTCACTCACCAACTAGTGCTTTGCACAGTGCCCAGCATACTGTGGGGTTGCATTTTATAAGAATTATGCAAATGAGGAACACTGAGATGCAAACTATTTATAACATGTGCCCTTTATGCACACAGTTTGAAATCATGTAACCCCCTCTCCCACAAATTAACAATTCATTAAGAATGCCTGAGCTAGCAGGTTACATGAATCGTAAGCACTGGGATGGTGCTAATTAGAGGAGCAAATCAAGTTTGATTGTGTTTTCAAGCTGGGGTAGCTGGGAAAATGGTGACACTGGGTTTGGTAAGGCAGGATGCTGAGCACTGAGTGAAAGATCTTGAACATATTTTCCCTACAGCAAGGCCTTCCTATCCAGTCTTCTTTATAGTATGCTCAGCACCATGATATAAGCAATTGGGTACTAATATGCATTTAGTGACAATAATTACTTAGTGACTATCAAAGTGCACCTCAAAGCAAGTCACTTGAGTTGTGGCTATGACCGTGGCTTTCAATGAGCATGGGTCAGATCCTATATTCCCTTTGGTCGTTGAGAGAAAACCGGCTCCCACACCTGGGCCTGCTGTGTGAGTCTATCCCCTCCCCATTCCTGCTCCGCCCCCAACAGCACTACGGGACTCCAGCCTATAGGATCAGAGTACAAGGTAGAAGCTGCTGTCCTCCCACAAGGTTGTGGAGGGAAAGGCATGAGAGAGAGCAAGAGCCACCTGGATTTCAGTGTCTGGAAGTCTCTGATATGTGACCTCCCAGAAGCAATGTGGCAGCCAGGGAGGGCCCAAGAATGGAGATGGATGATAAACCCACACAAGGCCCTCAAACCATTTTCTTAGAATAAAATGAATCTCATATGTAACAAAATTCCTTCTCAGTGGTTTTCTTACCACTAAAGGGCTACCCCTTACCCGTGACCTTGGCATTATTATTATTTTTGGCAGGCGCAGGTGCTTGGACAACCAGCAGCTTGCTTAAATCTGAAGTTCCCTGCACCTAAAGGAGAAAAGTCAAAATTAGTCAAAAGAGCATTCTTTGATCTCTAAGATGGCTGCTTCCTAACCTTTACCAAAGAATATAAGACATAAGCCAAAACCTAGAACTCGGCCTCCAATCTAAGCTCTATCTTTTTCATTTCAAATCCTCTTTAACCTTGTTTCAAAAAGTCTTGGACCAGGAGGTTATCTTTTGGATATTTATAAGCATCAGAAAGGAAATTTCTACACCTTACTTGGAACGAATTTGGAAAATGGAATCCCCAGCATCCACTGAGTTACTTTTATTCCGACATTGACATTCAAGGGCTCAGGCCCCAGCCTTCCCAGATAGGAAAAAGAGCTCTCTTCCTCAAGCTTTTGCCCCATGTGCCGCAAAATCTGCCCTCCCAGAATGCAAGGAGCATACATAAGTAACAATTATAACTATCATTTCTAGATATTATCACGTATTATCTCATTTAACCCCCACAAGAACCTTAGGAGACGACTGCTGCTGTTATCCTCATCTTACTAAGACGAAACTGAGGGTCAGAAGGCACCTTTCCTCCGCTCACACACCTAGTGGGCACAGGGGTCAGGTTTTAAATCCAAGTATGCCTGACTCCAAACTCTGGTGTCTTAACAAACTAAACTGTGGGCTTGTTTCCACTGTCTCCCACCCCTTGTTTCAAAGCTAAAGTGATTTTCATTTTCTATTTTAAAAAAACATTTAAATTACCTTCACCCTCTGAATTGTTGAGAGGTTGACAAAATAAGAACGTTAGTTAGGCAAGTGGCAAATGCACTTTTTAGGAGGTTTACCAACTTTTCCAGGACATAAAATTTCATTAAATTAGTGAACGTTCCCAGCCTGAACAAGCAGAAAGGGTCTCTCCCAAACTTGTTACCAGATTAAAGAGATGTCAGCTCTTCTCACGGCCTCTTGATCCTCTTCATTCTTGGGCTCTGTCCTCACATCACTCCTGTGGTCCGACGGCAGATGGCTTGGCCCAGTAGGGACCTGGCTTCTACTCTTCCCATCCCCTGTTTTGTCCTAGGTGTTCACACTCCCCCCTTCCTTACAGAGGCGTGGAATGATGAGGCCCAGGGCCCTCTATCAAGTTGTGCCCTTAGCCCCTAATGTGTCAACAAAGTGACATGGCCCTAACTCATCTCCCTTCGTATCAACCAGCGCAGATAACTTCCAGAGCCATGCTAGCAAGCAGTGTCATTGCCTTGGCGTGAACTAGGAAAAATGTACCCCGTCCTTCCTCTGGGGAGGCACAGCCCATGCCAGGGCAAAGAGCTTGGCAAGCAAAGAGCAGGCAGATTCCTGCCCCCCTTGTCCCTCAGTGACACTCTTGTGCAGGGCACAACTTGTACAACAGTACACAGAAGCCCTGGGTACATTTTGACTGTTTTGTTAAGGGCAGGTGAGAACTGTAGGGTCTTTCTAGGTTAAATTTCTCTTTAAGGTGGTTGGTGGAGTTTTAAAGTCACTTATGGGGCACCATGAAAAGCAAATGACTCTTTAGAAATGATCCTCCTTACCTGGTCACAGGTTTTAGGTAAAATGCAAGGTGCAAGATATGGTACCTCTGTCTTAGTATCAATAACACTGCCGTATACAAGAATAACGAATTTCATGTTCACATTATCAATAGTCATTTCGTTATAGCTTGATAAAGTCTCCACATATGCATGATTGAGAGCCACGCACTTCTGAAACTTTAAGTCCTAAAATAAAATGAGATTTTGTCCTATAAATCATACAAAATGACACACGGTATCAAGAAGAAAGCATATCCCACATGAAAAGATGCTTGACATCATTAATCATCAAGGAAATGGAAACCAGCTCACACTTATCAGAATGGCTATCATCAAAAAGACAACAAATAAGTGTTGGCAAGGATATGGAGAAAAGGGAAGCTTCGTGCACTGTTGCTGGGATTGTAAACTGGTGCAGCCACTATGGGAAATAGTAGGAGGTTCCTCAAAAAATTAACAATAAAACTACCATATGATCCAGCAATCCCACTTCTGGGTATTTACCCAAAGAAAATAAAAACACTAATTTGAAAAGATATATGCACCCCTATGCTCACTGCAACATGATTTACAAGAGCCAAGATATGGAAGCAACCTAAATGTCATTGATAGATGAATGGATAAAGAAGATGTGGTATATAGATATACTGTTGGACTGGCCTCTAAGTCAGTATATATATATATGGAATGAATACTACTCCGTCATAAAAAAGAATGAAATCTTGCCATTTGCGACAACATGGATGAACCTAGAGAGTATTATGCTAAGTGAAATAAGTCAGATAGAGAAAGACAAATACCATATGATCTCACTTACATGTGCAATCTAAAAAACAAAACAAATGAACAAACAAAACAAAACAGAAACAGACTTACAGATACAGAGAGCAAAATGGTGGTTGCCAGAGGGGAGGGGAGGTGGGAGGTTGGATAAAATAGGTGAAGAGGATGAAGAGATAGTAACCTCCAGTTACACAATAAATAAGTCACAGGAATGTAATATACAGCATAAGGAATATGGTCCATAACATTGTAATAACTTTGGAGCAGGTGGTTACTAGACTTATCATGGTGATCACTGCATTATGTATGCAAATGTCAAATCATTATGTTGTATACCTGAAACTAAGATAACATTGTACGTCAACTATATTTCAATTTTAAAAATGACTAAAATAAAGGAAAGATCAAAAGTTTAAAAAAAGAAGAAGAAAGCAAATTCACTGATTTAGCTGAGTTCTTTGAGGGTGCCAAAGGGCAAATAGACCCTGGGGCCAACAGATAGAATTTATCTGGAGTTCAGAATGACTTCTGACAAGATTCTGAATTCAGAACTTTTATATTGACAAGATTCTGAATTCAGAGCTTTTATATTGCTACTGTTTAGTGGCCCTGAATGTGGTTGCCCAGCCCTGATTTATTTATAATCAGCCACAGCAGGGCAGTCAGCTATGCCTCTTGGATTTCTATTCGCACAAGAACCAGAGTCCTAAATATGCATAGGTTTTACCTTGCAGTAAGCAAACGTCCCACTTGACAAGGGAACAAACAAAACAAAACAAAACTTAAGCATACGCCAAGGCTCAGAATCATAGATTTTAGAGCTAGAAGAGAGCTGTTATGGATTGAATTGTGTCCCTCCAAAATTCATATATTGAAGTCTTAAACCCCAGTACCTCAGAATGTTACCTTATTTGGAAATACGGTCATTGCAGATGTAATTGTTTAAGATAAGATGAGGTCGAACTGGAACAGGGTGGACACCTAATCCAATATGACTGGTGTCCTTATGAAAAGGGGAAATTTGGACACAGGCATACATACAGGGGGAACTCCATGTGAAGATGAAGACAGCCATCTACAGGCCAAGGAGGGAGGCCTGGACTAGATTCTCCCCCATAGCCCTCAGTAGGAACCAGTACTGCCAGGACCTTGATTTCAGATTTCTAGCCTTGAGAACTGTGAGACAATAAATTTCTGTCGTTTAAGTCACCCAGTTTGTAGTACCTTGTGACAGAAGCCCCAGCAAACTAATATAGGAGCTTAGAGGTCAATCCAACAGTAGTAATCTCCTGGATGGTGCCCTGACAGCGGCCATCAGCTCATTCTGAACATTTCCAGCCACAGGAAGTACACAGCTACATGATTCAGCCCTCAGATCTTGGTCCCTGACATGCAAATCAAACACGTAATTGCCGAGGGCACCAGCATAGCTGGGGCACCAAAAACATAAGAAAATTAGCAAACTTATCTAGAACTTTACAACCAGAAAAATCTCTTAAAAAGCTATTTTGGTTTTTAAATGCATATAAATTTTGAGTTGCGTGGTCTAGAGGAGGGGGTTCAGCATAATCTTATTAGTCCTTGGGGGTTCTAAAAAGTCTTAATTGGTTAGTTCTTTAATGGTAAAAGACTAGAAGGAAATAAGCCAAATTGTTAAACAGAGATTTTCTGGGGAGTAAATTGGGGTAGAAAATTATTATTATCTTCTTATGTTTTGTAACTGTGTTTTTTAAATTTATATAATGAATATGTGTTGCTTGTGAATTTTTTAAAAATGAAAGGACATTCACCTTATTATTGAGTTAAGTCTCACTCCATAGAGTTTCAACTTTTGGGTCCCAATTCTCTCCTCTGGAGTTTCATAGTAGACTCTAAACTTGTCCTACTGCTCATGAAGAGGCAAAGCAAAAGGAAAAGAATCTAAATCTCCTTACCCTTCTGTTAAAATTTTTCTGAAAATTATTATTGCCACATAGTAAAAGAAACATGACTGCCTTAGCATGATGTGCTAATTTTTTAAGACAATTTTTTAGAGTAGTTTTAGATTCACAGCAAAACTGAGAGGAAGGTACAGAGATTTCTCATAACCCCTTGCCCTTATACATGCATAGCCTCCCCTATTATCAACATTCTCCACCAGAGTGGTACATTTATTACAACCACTGAATCTACACTGATACACATAATCACCCAAAGTCCATAGTTTACATTAGGTTTCACTGTTGGTGTTGTACATTCTATGGGTTTGGACAAATGTATAAAGACAGGTATCCATCATACATGTATCGTAGAGTATTTTCATTGCCCTAAAAATCCTCTGTGCTCTACCTGTTCATGCCTCCTCACCCTAACTCCTAGCAACCATTGATCTTTTTATTGTCTTCATAGTTTTGCCTTTCCCAGAAAGTCCTATTGTTGGAACCATAGAGTATATAGCCTTTTCAGATGGCTTCTTTCACTTAGTAATATGCATTTAAGTTTCTTCCATGTCTTTTTCATGGCTTAATAACTCATTTCTTTTTAGCACTGAATAATATTCCATTGTCTGGAAGTACCACAGTTTATCCACTCATCTACTGAAAAACATCTTGGTTGACTGCTTCCAAGTTTTGGCAATTATGAATAAGGTATTATAAACATTTGTGTGTAGGTTTTTCATAAACAAAACAAACAGAAAACCTACAGAATGGGAGAAAATATTTGCAAATGATGCAACCAACAAGGGATTAATCTCCAAAATATACGAACAGCTCATACAGCTCAATATCAAAAAAACAAACAAACAGATCAAAAAATGGGCAGAAGATCTAAACAGACATTTCTCCAAAGAAAACATGCAGATGGCCAAAAGGCACATGAAAAGATGCTCAACATCACTAATAATTAGAGAAATGCAAATCAAAACTACCATGAGGTATCACCTCACACTGGTCAGAATGGCCATCGTCAAAAAGTCTACAAATAATAAATGCTGGAGAGGGTGTGGAGAAAAGGGAACCCTCCTATGCTGTTGGTGGGAATGTAAATTGGTGCAGCCACTGTGGAGAACAGTATGGAGGTTCCTTAAAAAACTAAAAATGAGCTACCATATGATCCTGCAATCCCATCCTTGGGCATATATCCAGAGAATACCATAATTTGAAAAGACATATGCACCCCAATGTTCATTGCAGCACTATTTACAATAGCCAAGACATGGAAGCAACGTAAATGTCCATCAACAGATGAATGGATAAAGAAGATGTGGTATATATATTCAATGGAATATTATTCAGCCATAAAAAAGAATGAAATAATGCCATTTGCAGCAACATGGATTGACCTAGAGATTATCATACTAAGTGAAGTAAGTCAGACAGAGAAAGACAAATATCATATGACATCACTTATATGTGGAATCTAAAAAAAAATGATACAAATAAACTTATATACAAAACAGAAATAGACCCACAGACATAGAAAACAAACTTATGGTTACCAAAGGGGAAAGAGAAGGGAGGAATAAACATATACACACTAATATATATAAAATACACACTACTATATATAAAATAGACAGCCAACAAGGACCTACTGTATAGCACAGGGAACTATACTCAATATATTATAATAATATATAAGGAAAAAGTATATATATATGTATGTATATATATATATATAACAGAATCACTTTGCTGTATACCTGAAACTAAGAGAACACTGTAAATCAAACATACTTCAATTTTTTAAAAAATCCATGTGTAGGTTTTTGTGTGGACCTAAGTTTTGAACTCCTTTGGGTAAATATCAAAGAGAGTGATTGCTGGGTCATATGGCAAGAGTATGTTATTTTTGTAAGAAACCGCCAAACTGTTTTCCAAAGTGGCTATGTACCATTTCGCATTCTCACCAGCAATGAATGAGAGTTCCTGTTGCTCCATACCCTTGCCAGCAACTGGTGTTGTCAGTGTTCCAAATATTGGCCAATTAATAGGTTTGTAGTGGTATCACATTGTTGTTTTAATTTGCATTTCCCTGATGACATAGGATGTGGAGCATCTTTTCCTATGTTTATTTGTCATTCGTATATCTTCTTTGATAAGGTGTCTGTTATGATCTTTGGCCCATTTTTTAATCAGGCTGTTTTTTTTTCCTACTGTTGAGTTTTAAAAGCTCTTCGTATATTCTGGATAATAGTTCTTTATCTGATGTGTCTTTTGCAAATATTTTCTCCCAGTCTGTGGCTTCTCTTCTCATTCTCCTGAGACATGCTAATTTTTTAACCCAATATTTATATTCAGATATATATATATCTCACAATTCAATGAATATTGTTGAACTTCAGGTCTGTCACTTCTCCAGTTGCTGACTCATGATAGGGGCTCAAAAAATTACTAAATGGGACGTAAATATGGGGTTGTAAATTGTGCCAGTCCAAGAACAGACTTGAACCACTACTTTTTGGAGAGAAAGTTCATAGATGAGGCTTAGTAAACTCAGTAAAAATTTGAAAAGGCAGGAGATTTATATTAACGTAGGTAGATAGAGTAGACTATAATAAACACCAGACTGAATGTTCATTAACTCATTCTAATTAATGTTATGCTTGATTCTTGGGGATCTACTTATTTAAGATTTGCTGACTTTATTATTTTTAAGGGATGACTGCAGGTAGCCTGGGAAAATCAGCTGTCACAAGGGGACTGATGACCTATAGGAAGTCAGGATAAGTGCGGGATGAGGACTCTGAAATATTACTTTGAAAGATCAGACACACCTTCCTTTCTTTGTCTCCAAAATATGAAATGCATTTTGTAAAAAATACAGTAAATAAAATTTCATTCATATTTTAATCAGGCAACTTACCTCATCAATGAGACTTGATTCAAAATACTGATAGGCAATACTGAGAGCAAGCTTCAGCCATATTTTATATTCCAGGGATGGCCAGAAGACATCAAAGCCTTCATATAAATCCTCCAGGGAGATAAAGCAAGCCTGAAATGACAAGGTATTGAACAGTATGCTTGATTTGAAACTAAATTACAAGACCATCAGAAAAAAAATGGCTGTAGATTTCATCTTCACCTAACCTCCTAGAAAGAACTATCAACTCTAGTATAGTAATTATGATACTCTGCCGTTTAAGCGTAAGATGATAAAATGTACAGTCCAATTAAAGCTATAAACTTAAAAACAGGCCAGGAAATTTTATACCAGTCAATAGGTAGGATAATCATGAGCCCAAGATTAAGGAACTAAGCCACATAAACTTATCTATTTTTATGGTCACAGTAGGTCACATTGGCTCATTCATAGTATTTGTTTCCAGCAAAGTGCCAATCCAAATAAGGAAGACAACTCTTTCAGAATTCACTGAAGTTCAATTACCTGAACTTCAGTGAATTCAATTCAGGCTTGTGAATACATTTATGCCTTCTATCCTCTTCCAAAAATGAAATAGTATGAAACCGATAAGGCGACATTCCTTTCTGTTTGTCACACTCCTAAGACTCTGGATCCTGCTCTGTTGCATCTAACAGTCCCAAAAGCTTGAAAATTCTTTGTAAGTGGGAACTTTCACTAATTTCAATTTGAATCGCCCACAGCTAGTGCAATATCAGGCCATTTATTTGTTAAATAAACTTCTTACTTAGCAAGGGAAAAATGGAAGAAAGAGGGTTGAAACACAAGTATACTTTAAAAACACCACTCTCATTATGGTGGCCATTTATTGAGCACCTAAACATGCCAGGCACTTTACATATATATTTTCCTTATCTTCCTAACATCAAAAGTTAGATATTTTCTTTTAATAAAAAAAACTGGCATAGTCTCCTTGGTTAAAATATCACCCTCCAGATCCCATAGCAGATGTGAGACACTAAATTGGCCTCTCGGCTAGTCTACACTACTTCACAGTAGCTGGTTGGGTGACTAAGTAAGATATCAGAGCCCAGAGGAAGCAAAGATGCTGGCACTCCTTATTGACTTGAGGAAGAATTAACTATCAACCCACAATATAGACGGAACCAGTTTCTTACCTGTAAAATAGTTTCACAGATGGCAGTATATTCAATTTCACGCTTAAGCAGACAGCTCAACTCTCCAATTATGTCTCCACTAGTACAGTACTCTGTAAACCTGGTCATGGACTCTCTATCAGCGCTGAGGCTCCTGTCTATTCCAAAGGTAGGAGGTGAACTCTGCAACTGCAAAGGGGAAAAAATTGTGCCAAGGGAAATATAAAATTAAAAGCCCTTGACCAAACCCCAGGAGCTCCCAGTTTTTCTTGCAATTATTACAGTGGAAGGAAAAGATTCTTTATGAATCCTTTCAGGTGTAAAGGAGGAATTAGGCTTCACAAGAATCATGGTTTCTTTCACATTTCAACTCTCCAAGGCAACATTGTTTCTAATCTTTAGCTTTACAGATGACCCCTATTTACCTTCCTTGTGTAAAAATTCCACCAAAAGTAGTCACTGCAGTCTGCCACTAATGCAAGCACCCACTCTAAGTCTATTAGATATTCTTAGCATAATAGGCTAGTGTCTCAGGTGGAAAAAACTTCTGGTTGCATGGATGCATAAATCGGATATCACGAATTAATATGCCTCCAAACCAAGCCGCGATTTCAGTAGAAGCCTTGCTTCCCGTAAGATGCTTAAGAATAATTACCATGAGACATTAACAGGAAAAGGTTTTAGGATGAACACAGGACGGTTGGGTTACTTCAGGAAAAGAACTGGTAAGTGTGGGTGGGGGTAAAGAAAGGTATCAGATTTCAGGAGGAAGATGCAGGAATCAACCAGAAGGATTACACAACTTTCCAGAAAGTTTAGCTGTAAATATCAAAGAGGAAAGCTATTGTTCAAGACACAGGAAACGGAAAAAAAGGTCACTGAAGGAGTTGCTATGAAAACTGTACCCTCTCCTAGTGATTATCATTCAAACGTTTAGAGGCATTCATGCTTCCAAAGGACTTGATATTTTTTTAATTTAATTTTGAATGCAGTTCAAAGGCCTTCTGAGTAATCAAGAATGTCTCTGCTTTTTTGCAAACCAAGGAAAGGGGATAACATCTGTGGTAAGCAAAATTCTAAAGAAATCCTTCCAAGATTCCTGTCTCTTTGCTATTCAATCAAACATTAATCTATGAACTGCTGTGAAGGGATTTTGCAGATAGAATTCAGGTTACTGCTAATCAGCTAAACTTAAAGAGATGATTCTGGATTATCCTGTTGGGCCCAATGTAATCACATGAGCCCTCAAAAGTAGAAGAGGAAATAGTTGTCAAAGATTGGTGGCGGGGGGACAAATGAATTGATTTCTCTGTCCATCAGTTTTCCACCTTACATGAGGTTGATGTAAGGATTAAATGTCATAACATACTGCCATTCTCGACCATCCTTTTAAATGTCACAATTAGCCATCTTCATCTCTCCATCACCGCTAACATACTATATATTTAACTTATGTATTTTGTCCATTGTCCCATCTCCTTCTATGCCTCTACTAGAATTAAACTCTAAGAAGACAGCGATTTTTGTTTTTGTCGATTCTATGCCTAGAATGAGCAGTGCCTGCTGCATGATAGTAATGAAGTAAATATTTGTTGAATGAATGAGTGAACGGATGAATGAAAAGTGCCTGACACTTAATAAATGCTATACATGTGTTAGTTAGGATTTACTATAATAGTTTATTTCCATGATTAATTTTGGTATTTTTAAGGTCTGAAACACCCATTCCAAAAATAGAAAGCCAAATATATTATTTGCACTATAATAAGGGTTTGTCACTTGTAAATGTCATCTAGGAATTATGTTGGTCATAGCTGGGGCTCACCCATGGATTCAGCTACTAGTATTCAGTTTCTAAAGGATTCTTATCCCTATCATTCTACTGACACCAAAAGCCTCCTACGGGTTAAAAATTGTATGATTTTCATCCTATCTGACCTCTGGGAGAAACTGATGTTGTGGTCTGTTTCCTCATTCTTGACACTCATTTCCTTTAGGTGAGTAACCCAACCACTCCAAGTATTGGGTTCCTTATCTGAACATCACGGAAAAGACTGTTCCTCCCAGGACTGTTGTGAGGAATAAGTAATAATTATGAAAGCATTTTGTAAGATGGGAAGCACCTTTCGGATGGTGGGTATTTATCTCTCAGCTGTAGTGTTCACTCTGAACAGAAATGGTTTCATCTGGAAAACAAATTATGTTAAAAATTTCAAAATATCTTAGTTCCTAAATTTCTCCTTATGTGATAATTACATATTTCAAAATACATTTTCAGTAAATAATAAATAGTCCCTTACGATCGCCATTCCTGAAATAATTAAGTAGATTCCTTGTGGCATTTCACCTTCTTTACAAATGACATCTCCATAGTCAAAATAGGCAAGTTTGGCTCTCTCCTGAAAGAAACAAAAAAGAAGAAGAAAAGAAAATGAAAGAAAAAGAGAATTAACACAAATCTTTACAGTCTACTTCTGTAAATAGAAATAAGATTTTAAAGCATAAAAACAAACTATATTCTTCGGTTTCTTAATGAATTACAACATTTTTGCATACCTCATTAACTTTTAGGTAAAAAAGGGACAAGCAAGAAAATTGTAGACTTTGTGCTTAGGACCTAGCAGAGTGGTAGAAACACCCAATAAATGCTAGGTTGGATAAATGTTTACAATAAAGTGTAATAATTCTGATCAGGAGACAGGGGCATGGCACTCTGGGAAAAAAATTCAGAAAGGCCACAGGGTCCTGTCTTGGGTGTCCAGGGGAGACTTCACAGAGGAAGGAACAGCTAAGCTGAGACCTGAAGGAAGAGTAACAGATAGCCAGGATACGATGAGTTGACGACCATTTACGGCAGAGGATTCAGTTTATGCAAAGACCCAGAAGCAAACAGAATAACTGCACTGGGGGTAACCACAGAAGATTCAGTACATCTCAGGCAGGCAAGGAGGGTTGGAGACCAGGGCTGAGTTATCCATTAGGCATCAATAGGCACAGTGTCCAGGGTTCACAGTACTTTTCGGGATTTACAACAATGTTTTAGTTTCTTTTAAAATCAAAAGAAAATAAAAGAACTTTTAGGTAGAGTAAAATGTCTTAATACTAAAACATCTAATACTAATATATTCATCTTTATACTAACACGATCATAAAGTATAATTTTTTGGTGCTTTTTTTATGGAGGAAAAGGCAGAAGTGCCTGGGGCCCAGGAAAGTCATATTGTAGCCCAGGTGGAGGCAGGACTGGAGAGGTGAGCCGAAGCCAGGTCTCCAAGGGGCTCACAGGCACGGTAAAAAGTCTGGGCTTTTCCCAAAACCAGGGGGTAGCCACTAAAAGGTTTGTAACAGGAGAATTATGGTGACAGATTTGCATTTTACAAAGATGTGTGGGAAACATACTTTTAAGTCACACATAGTTGTTATCTCGAAGTGTGGGGTGGGGAGTGAAAGGTTTTCACTTTTCACTTCTGATTTATTTTACAGTGTAGAAATAAACATGGATGACTTCACAATATTTTTTTAAAAGCTCACCTAAAGCCAATTATCCCCCTTATGTATTATTCAGACCTTGTTTTTTCTTTTTTTTTTTTTTGGCAGGTGCCATTCTTTTTTTTTTTTTTTTTTAAATACAGCAAGTTTTTATTAGTTATCTTTTTTTTTTTAGCATCTTTATTGGAGTATAATTGCTTTACAGTGTTGTGTTAGTTTCTGCTGTATAACGAAGTGAATCAGCCATATGCATACATATATCCCCATATCCCCTGCCACCCCCCCATCCCACCCCTCTAGGTGGTCACATAGCTCCGAGCTGATCTCCCTGTGCAATGCAGCTGCTTCCCACTAGCTATCTATTTCACATTTGGTAGTGTATATATGTCAATGCTACTCTCTCACTTCGTCCCAGCTTACCCTACCCCCTCCCACTGTCCTCAGGTCCATTCTCTATGTCTGTGTCTATACTCCTGTCCTGCCCCTGGGTTCAGTAGAACTTTTTTTTTTTAGATTCCATACATATGTGTTAGCATATGGTATTTGTTTTTCTCTTTCTGACTTACTTCACTCTGTATGACAGACTCTAGGTCCATCCACCTCACTACAAATAACTCAGTTTGGTTTCTTTTTATGGCTGAGTAATATTCCATTGTATATATGTGCCACATCTTCTTTATCCATTCATCTGTCGATGGACACTTAGGTTCCTTCCATGTCCTGGCTAATGTAAATAGTGCTGCAATGAACACTGTGGTACATGACCCTTTTTTTAAAAGTTTATTTATTAACATCTTTATTGGAGTATAATTGCTTTACAATGGTGTGTTAGTTTCTGCTGTTATAACAAAGTGAATCAGCTATACATATACATATATCCCCATATCTCCTCCCTCTTGTGTCTTCTTCCTATGTTCCCTATCCCACCCCTCTACATGGCATGGCCCATTATAATTATGGTTTTCTCAGGGTATATGCCCAGAGGTGGGATTGCTGGGTCATATGGTAGTTCTATTTTTAGTTTTTTAAGGAACCTCCATACTGTTTTCCATAGTGGTTGTACCAATTTACATTCCCACCAACAGTGCAAGAGGATTCCCTTTTCTCCACACTCTCTTCAGAATTTACTGTTTGTAGATTTTTTGATGATGGCCATTCTGACTGGTGGGAGGTGACACCTCACTGTAGTTTTGATTTGCATTTCTCTAATGATTAGTGATGTTGAGCATCTTTTCATGTGTTTGTTGGCAATCTGTATATCTTCTTTGGAGAAATGTCTATTTAGGTCTTCTGCCCATTTTTGGATTGGGTTTTTTGTTTTTTTGACATTGAGCTGCATAAGCTGCTTGTATATTTTGGAGATTAATCCTTTGTCAGTTGCTTCATTTGCAAATATTTTCTCCCATTCTGAGGGTTGTCTTTTCGTCTTGTTTATGGTTTCTTTGCTGTGCAAAAGCTTTGAAGTTTCATTAGGCCCCATTTGTTTATTTTTGTTTTTATTTTCATTTCTCTGGGAGGTGGGTCAAAAAGAATCTTGCTGTGATTTATGTCACAGAGTGTTCTGCCTATGTTTTCCTCTAAGAGTTTTATAGTGTCTGGCCTTTCCTTTAGGTCTTTAATCCATTCTGAGTTTATTTTTGTGTATGGTGTTAGGAAGTGTTCTAATTTCATTCTTTTACATGTAGCTGTCCAGTTTTCCCAGCACCACTTACTGAACAGGCTTTCTTTTCTCCATTGTATACTCTTACCTCCTTTATCAAAGATAAGGTGACCATATATGCGTGGGTTTATCTCTGGGCTTCTATCCTGTTCCATTGATCTATATTTCTGTTTTTGCGCCAGTACCATACTGTCTTGATTACTGTAGCTTTGTAGTATAGTCTGAAGTCAGGGAGTCTGATTCCTCCAGCTCCGTTTTTCTTTCTCAAGATTGCTTTGGCTATTCGGGGTCTTTTGCATTTCCATACAAATTGTGCAATTTTTTGTTCTAGTTCTGTGAAAAATGCCATTGGTAGTTTGATAGGGATTGCATTGAATCTGTAGATTGCTTTGGGTAGTATAGTCATTTTCACAATGTTGATTCTTACAATCCAAGAACATGGTATATCTCTCCATCTGTTGGTATCATCTTTAATTTCTTTCATCAGTGTCTTACAGTTTTCTGCATACAGGTCTTTTGTCTCCTTGGGTAGGTTTATTCCTAGGTATTTTAATCTTTTTGTTGCAATGGTAAATGGGAGTGTTTCCTTAAGTTCACTTTCAGATTTTTCATCATTAGTGTATAGGAATGCAACAGATTTCTGTGAATTAATTTTGTATCCTGCTACTTTACCAAATTCATTGATTAGCTCTAGTAGTTTTCTGGTAGCATCTTTAGGATTCTCTATGTATAGTATCATGTTATCTGCAAACAGTGACAGTTTTACTTCTTCTTTTCCAATTTGTATTCCTTTTATTTCTTTTTCTTCTCTAATTGCCGTGGCTACGACTTCCAAAACTATGTTGAATAATAGTGGTGAGAGTGGACATCTTTGTCTTGTTCCTGATCTTAGAGGAAATGCTTTCAGATTTTCATCATTGAGAATGATGTTTGCTGTGGGTTTGTCATATATGGCCTTTATTATGTTGAGGTAGGTTCCCTCTATGCCCACTTTCTGGAGAGTTTTTTTTATCATAAATGGTGTTGAATTTTCTCAAAAGCTTTTTCTGCATCTGTTGAGATGATCATATGGTTTTTATTCTTCAATTTGTTAATATGGTATATCACATTGATTGATTTGCGTACGTTAAAGAATCCTTGCAATCCTGGGATAAACCCCACTTGATTATGGTGTATGATCCTTTTAATGTCCTGTTGGATTCTGTTTGCTAGTATTTCGTTAAGGATTTTTGCGTCTATGTTCAACACTGATATTGGCCTGTAGTTTTCTTTTTTTGTGACATCTCTGTCTGGTTTTGGTATCAGGGTGATGGTGGCCTCATAGAATGAGTTTGCGAGTGTTCATCCCTCTGCTATACTTTGGAATAGTTTCAGAAGGATAGGTGTCAGCTCTTCTCTAAATGTTTGATAGAATTCGCCTGTGAAGCCATCTGGTCCTGGGCATTTGTTTGTTGGAAGATTTTTAATCACAGTTTCAATTTCAGTGCTTGTGATTGGTCTGTTTATATTTTCTATTTCTTCCTGGTTCAGTCTTGGAAGGTTGTGCTTTTCTAAGAATTTGTCTATTTCTTTCAGGTTGTCCATTTTATTGGCATATTGTTGCTTGTAGCAATCTCTCATGATCCTTTGTATTTCTGTAGTGCAGCTGTTACTTCTCCTTTTTCATTTCTAATTCTGTTGATTTGAGTCTTCTCCCTTTTTTTCTTGATGAGTCTGACTAATGGTTTATCAATTTTGTCTATCTTCTCCAAGAACCAGCTTTTAGTTTTGTTGATCTTTGCTATTGTTTCCTTCATTTCTTTTTCATTTACATCTGATCTGATCTTTATGATTTCTTTCCTTCTGCTAACTTTGGGTTTTTTTTTTTCTTCTTTCTCTAATTGCTTTAGGTGTAAGGTTAGGTTGTTTATTTGAGATGTTTCTTGTTTCTTGAGGTAGGATTGTATTTCTATAAACTTCCCTCTTAGAACTGCTTTTGCTGCATCCCATAGGTTTTGGGTCATCGTGTTTCCATTGTCATTTGTTTCTAGGTATTTTTTTATTTTTCTTTGATTTCCTCAGTGATCTCTTGGTTATTTAGGAGCATATTATTTAGCCTCCATGTGTTTGTATTTTTTACAGTTTTTTTCCTGTAATTGACATCTAGTCTCATAGCGTTGTGGTCGGAAAAGATACTTGATATGATTTCAATTTTCTTAAATTTACCAAGGCTTGATTTGTGACCCAAGATATGGTCTATCCTGGAGAATGTTCCATGAGCATTTGAGAAGAAAGTGTATTCTGTTGTTTCCCAATGGAATGTCCTATAAATATCAATTAAGTCCATCTTGTTTAATGTCTCATTTAAAGCTTGTGTTTCCTTATTTATTTTCATTTTGGATGATCTGTCCATTGGTGAAAGTGGGGTGTGAAAGTCCCCTACTATTACTGTGTTACTGTTGATTTCCCCTTTTATGGCTGTTAGCATTTGCCTTATATATTGAGATGCTCCTATGTTGGCTGCATAAATATTTACAATTGTTATAACTTCTTCATGGATTGATTCCTTGATCATTATGTAGTGTCCTTCTTTTTCTCTTGTAATAGTCTTTATTTTAAAGTCTATTTTGTCTGATACGAGAATTGCTACTCCAGCTTTCTTTTGACTTCCATTTGCATGGAATATCTTTTTCCATCCCTTCACTTTCAGTCTGTATGTGTCCCTAGGTCTGAAGTGGGTTTCTTGTAGATGGCATATATATGGGTCTTGTTTTTGTATCCATTCAGCAAGCCTGTGTCTTTTGGTTGGAGCATTTAATCCATTCACATTTAAGGTAATTATCAATATGTATGTTCCTGTTACCATTTTCTTCATTGTTTTGGGTTTGTTTTTGTAGGTCCTTTTCTTCTCTTGTGTTTCCCACTAAGAAGTTCCTTTAGCATTTGTTGTAGAATTGGTGTGGTGGTGCTGAATTCTCTTAGCTTTTGCTTGCCTGTAAAGCTTTTGATTTCTCCATCGAATCTGAATGAGATTTTTGCCAGGCAGAGTAATCTCAGTTGTAGGTTCTTCCCTTTCATCACTTTAAATATATCACGCCACTCCCTTCTCGTTTGTAGAGTTTCTGCTGAGAAATCAGCTGTTAACCTTATGGGAGTTCCCTTGTATGTTATTTGTCGTTCTTCCCTTGTGGCTTTTAATAATTTTGCTTTGTCTTTAATTTTTGTCAGTTTGATTACTATGTGTCTCAGCGTGTTTCTCCTTGGGTTTATCCTGCCTGGGACTCTCTGCACTTCCTGTACTTGGGTGCCTCTTTCCTTTCCAATGTTCGGGAAGTTTTTGACCATAATCTCTTCAAATATTTTCCCAGGTCCTTTCTCTCTACTCCTTCTGGGACCCCTATAATGCAAATGTTGGTGCGTTTAATGTTGTCCCAGAGGTCTCTTAGGCTGTCTTCATTTATTTTCATTCTTTATTCTTTATTCTGTTCTGTGGCAGTGAATTCCACCATTCTGTCTTCCAGGTCACTTATCCGCCTCAGTTATTCTGCTATTGATTCCTTCCGGTGTATTTTTCATTTCAGTTATTGTATTGTTCATCTCTCTTTGTTTGTTCTTTAATTCATCTAGGTGTTTGTTCTCTAATTCTTCTAGGTCTTTGTTAAACATTTCTTGCATCTTCTCGATCTTTGCCACCATTCTTTTTCTGAGGTCCTGGATCATCTTCACTATCATTATTCTGAATTCTTTTTTTGGAAGGTTGCCTACCTCCACTTCATTTAGTTGTTTTTCTGGGGTTTTATCTTGTTCCTTCATCTGGTACATAGTCCTCTGCCTTTTCATTTTGTCTATCTTACTGTGAATGTGGTTTTTGTTCCATAGGCTGCAGGACTGTAGTTCTTCTTGCTTCTGCTGTCTGCCCTCTGGTGGATGAGGCTACCTAAGAGACTTGTGCAAGCTTCCTGATGGGAGGGACTGATGGTGGGTAGAGCTGGGTGTTGTTCTGGTGGGCAGAGCTCAGTAAAACTTTAATCTGCTTGTCTGCTGATGGGGCTGAGTTCCCTCCCTGTTGGTTGTTTGGCCTGAGGCAACCCAACACTGGAGCCTACAGGCTCTTTGGTGGGGCTAATGGCAGACTCTGAGAGGGCTCACGCCAAGGAGTACATCCCGGAACTTCTGCTGTCAGTGTCCTTGTCCCAGCAGTGTGCCACAGCCACCCCCCGCCTCTGCAGGAGACCCTCCCAACACTAGCAGGTAGGTCTGGTTCAGTCTCCTATGGGGTCACTGCTCCTTCCCCTGGGTCCTGATGTGCACACTACTTTGTGTGTGCCCTTCTAGAGTGGAGTCTCTGTTTCCCCCAGTCCCGTCAAAGTCCTGCAATCCAATCCCACTAGCCTTCAAAGTCTGATTCTCTGGGAATTCCTCCTCCCGTTGCTGGACCCTCAGGTTGGGAAGCCTGACGTGGGGCTCAGAACCTTCACTCCAGTGGGTGGACTTCTGTGGTATAATTGTTCTCTGGTTTGTGAGTCACCCACCCAGCAATTATGGGATTTGATTTTATTGTGATTGTGCCCCTCCTACCGTCTTGTTGCAGCTTCTCCTTTGTCTTTGGATGTGGGGTATCTTTTTTGGTGAGTTCCAGTGTCTTCCTGTCGATGATTGTTCAGTAGTTAGTTGTGATTCCGGTGCTCTTGCAGGAGGGAGTGAGTGGACATCCTTCTACTCTGCCATCTTGAACCAATCTCCCAGGTGCCATTCTGAAATCCTCCCTCTAGCTCTTTTGGACCTTTTTTTTCCAACTGTTGTCTTTAGGCTTATCTTCATATACTATTACCTTTTTAATTAACCACACCAGTTGGAGGGTGAAAGAAGGGAGGAGTAGTGAAAATTAACTATTGTTGCTGTGATGGAGACCAAGACTGAAATCAATGTCTACAATGAGGGGTGTTTGTTTTGTTTATTATAGGAATTTTAGTTATCCACGCAATCCCTGGGCTGTTCCTAATGAGAATAATGCCCATGTGCTCCCAATTCATCACATTTTTCTTTACCCTAATGAAATCTGACTTAAATGGCTATCAAGAACCAACATATTAAGGAAAAGGGCCACTTAAAGAGTGAGCTGTATCTGTAAGTGGGTGGAGAGGGTCCGGCAGCTTTGCATTGGCATGGCAGGTTAAGGAGGAGAAGAAGGTTGTGCCCTGGTTATAGAGTCACCTCAGGTGTATGGAAACCATTAATGTCTGGAGTTCTTTCTCATTGTTTTTCCCATTCCTCCCCCATTCACTGCAGGATGGTCCATTAATTATACTTGTGAAAGTATTACCTATAAAGAACCCCAAATTCAAATTTTATTTTCAAGTTGGATATTTTAAAAAACTGAACAGGATGCAGATTGTAATAAACACCCTTTAGATACCTTCTTTCCAGTCCAGGCCCATCCCTCACCTCCCACCCTCGTTTATTTGAGGTCTGTTTTCCAAACTACCCCCAATGGCCCCTGCCCATCAGGTTTCCTCCCCCTCACAGCCACACTTGTCCTTCCCAAAGCTGGAGATCTGGTTCAAGCTAAGCCAGTTGGATTTCTCTCTCAAGAATTTGAACTGAGGGACAAAGAGCCTGGGAGTTGAGAACTGAGTCATCATAGCCAAGTGCTACAGGAAGGGTCCACAAATTCCTACCACTGACATCCCAGAGCTGGCCTGATTCCCACCCTGCTCAAGGTTAGTTTGTCAACTGTTTCTTAGCTTCTGTATACCACCACAATATATTTTCAGTAAGCTCCCCTTTTGCTTAAACTAGTTCAAGTAGGGTTTTGTTACTTTCAACCAAAGAAGTCTTAATTTAACTCAATTCAAAATATGAAATCAATTTCAAAAGAAAAATTCAAATATTTCTGGCAGGAAGAAAACATTAGTATGGCCTGAATGAAATCAGACATTCAAAGCTCAGTAGAAACTCCACTATGATCACTGTCTTTCCAGAAAACAAGGAAAATGTCCCCTCATTATGGATAAACAGATGACATATATCTCCATGACTAGACAACAAGGTACAGTACAACCAAATTTGTAGTAAAGCAAGTACTGTTCTTCGTCAAAGAGTTTTCCTGATTCCAAAAATCTAACAGGTTTTAACAAGTTGACAAAAAAGTTATTATCTCTATAATTCATATAATAGCCATTTAAAACTAAAGCCACAAATTGGTGGTCTGTGAGTCACACCCAATCCACAGATATATTTTGTTTGGCTTGCACTGTATTTTTAAAATTCTATACTTGTTACCAAGTTTTAAAATTTTGGAATTTTCACCTAAAAATTCATATTTACAGATCCTCTTTTTTAAAAAACTGACCTCTACATTATTAAATCTAATAGTTAATTTTCAGTCTTCATCTTATTTGATATCTCAGCCTCATTTGACATAGTTGATCACTTTCTCCTTCTTGAAATATTTTCTTCACTTGGCTCTGGGACACCATTCTTTTTTATTTTCCTCCTATGTGATAGATAACTCAATTCTTTTTTTCCCAGTTTTATTGAGATATAATTGACGTACAGCACTATATAAGTTTAAGGTGTACAGCATAATGACTTGACATACACATATTGCAAAATGATTACTACAATAAGTTTAGTTAACATACATCACCTCATATAGTTACAAAAAAAATTTTTTTCCTTGTGATAAGCACTTTTAGAACCTACTCTCTTAGCAGCTTTCAAACATACTATAAATATATGACTATATAACTACAGTCATCATGTTGTATACCCAGTATTTATCTTATAACTTGGACGTTTGTACCCTTTGACCCACTTCAATTCACCCAGCTTCCTCTCCCCACCTCCGGTAACCATCAATCTGATCACTTTTTCTATCCTCAATTCTTTTTGCTAATTCTTCCTCATCTCCCCACCTCTAAATGTTGGATAGCTCAAGACTCGATCCTTGGTTGTCTATAATAATTCCTTAAATTATCAAGTTTCAAGACCTTAAATATCAGCTTTATGCTGACAGCTCTGAAATGTCTTTCTCCGGTTTGGCCTCCCACCTGCCTTCCAGTCATGTATCTAACTGCCTACTTAGCAGTTCCACTTGGATGTCTAATAGCTTGCTCAAATTTAACCTCTTCAGAAGCAACTTCTTGTCTCTCCCCATATAAATCTTCTCTTCCCCATCCAAGTAAATGGTTACTCTATTTTCAGACTATTTTCTAATTTCAGACTAAAATCCTAGAAGTCATTCCTTCTCTCTAACATTCACTCCATCAACATCTATATGCTCTCTCTTCAAAACCTATTAAGAGTCTGACCACTTCTCACCACTTTCACTCATCCAAGCCACTGTCATCTCTTGCCTACATTATTGTAATCACCTCCTAACTGGATTCCCTGGCTTGCTCTTGACCCCTTACAGCCTGTTCTCAACACATCAACAGATGATCATTTCTAAGTATAAGTTAGATCATGTTTCTTCTCTCTTCAAACCTTTCAATGTGTTTCCATTTAATTCAGACTAAAAGCCAAAGTCCTTACAATGACCTACAAAGTTCTACAAACTCAGGCTCTCCACAACTGCTCAGGCTTCATCTCCTCCCTCCATCATTGTTCCGACCACAGGGGCCTTTGTGATGTTCCTTGAACACAACACACCTCAGGGCATTGCACTTGCCTTCTCCTGGGTATCTATATGGTATGCTCCCACACTTATTTCAGATCTTTTTCCAAAGGAAACTTAGTAGAGCAGTCTTCCCTAACCACCCATATAAAATAGCTGTCTAGCTATATTCGCTTTTTTCACCTTTTCTCCATATAGCATTTGTCACCATCTGACAGACTATACATTTACTCGTGGGTGTGTTTATTGTCAATCTCTATCCATAAAATACAAAGTCCATGAAAGCAGGGACTTATTTATTTTGTTCACTGCCATATCCCCAAACCTAGAACAGTCTCTGGCACAGAGGCTAAGATGGAATTGGTAATAATCAGGAAACATAGATAACTCACCCTAAGCAGATAAGCAATTATAAAAAATATCTTTGCCCTTTAGGCTCAAAATGAAATCTACTCTTCTGGGGTTTTCTAGGCCTCCGTTTTGACTTACCCTTCACTGGTCATTAAAGGATTCTTGCTTTGGATAAGTTTTTTTGTTAATCTTGCATTAGGGAGTGGAAAAAATGAAAAACAATTATCATTGAACCTGAGCTAGAATAGAAGACAGAATCTTTACCTTGAAGAACTCAATGAGAACATCTTTATTTTCTAGCCAAATGATATTATGAAGATATTTGTCAGGAGTAGGGGGCGGAATTGCCATTGGAAAGTTATTCAGTGATTTTATTTTTGCAAGAAGCACCTAAAAGGAACAATCAAAATAATGGTGATCAGATCCTGTAACAGAAAAGGGACAGTAAGTAAAAATGAAGGAAATCTAAATAAAATACTGTTATGCAAATCTAACCATGATTTTGACTCAGAGCTTCTCTCACCCTATTTAAATTGTCCTCTAACCTTTTTTTTTTTTTGTCCCTATTCTCCCCCTTATTACTATCTTTATTACTATTTCCACTGGTATATTAACTCATATTGAATTTATCATTTTTATAATCCAATTAACAGTTGTAGTCTACCCTATCTTAAACTCAAATTATCTAAAATTCACAGTTGATTACCATATGATTTAATGCCACTTTCTCTCAAATTTTTTTTCATGTGAATAATTTGCTTCTCTAAGTTCTTCTAATTTTGGAGGATATATTTCTAGTTTTGTAGCCTCTTAGAAGCCTTCTCTGATTCCCCCCACCGGGTAAGAGATAATCACTTACCTGCCTTATTCCCATGGTATCTCTTACAAATCTCCCTTATGGAACTCATTACATTGTAGTATTATTATTTCTACTTATCTGTTACATGTAACTTTTGTTGATTGGCTGAATAAGTGACTAAATGAAAAAAAGAGGAAGAGTCCATGGACTTTTCAAGACCCCATGGCATGTAGTAGGTGTTCAACAAATATTTACTCAATTAAACTGGCTAGATTTACCTAGCTCTTTATGACCTGGGATTGATAATTATATCTCTTTAGCTGACAATTAGGCAGTTAGTAGGCATTCAATAAATAACTGTTGAATGATTGATTTACCCATTACCTTTCTAAATAAACCTATAGGAAAAAATAAGACTCTCTCTTCATAAGGGCTATTATTTATTTATTTTAACTAATGGGTATCAAGCATTCAATTGAATCTTATATAATATCCAAAGTAAGAAGGGAACAATATACAAAAATACAAAACACAATGTGCACAGAGGTGTAACTTGAAGAATACTGTAAAGCGGTCTTTTTCGTCCCTTTGACAGACACTAAGGAGAAATCATATTACCCATTTAGTCCTGTGCCATGACCTTATAGACTAATGAGGTAGAGCTATAACAGGGAAAGCTGGCCTGTCCCACGCCCACTTCCCTTCTGGGGCCAAGGAGAGGGACTATGTGCAGGAAATATCCAGAAGCACAGTCCATGTGGCCTGTGGCTGAAAGGGACCAGTGACAAGGAAAAGCATGTGACACCCAGGAGCAGCTTATCCTTGGGAATACACAGGCAGAATGTGGGACCAGAACTTCCATTTTTCTTTTTTATGCTAGGAAGCCGATATACCATTGTACAGAATAGAAAAAAACTTTCCTATTTTCACAATTTGCAGTCTAGATGGTAGAAGTGATAGAGTGGTAGGATTAAACATTAAACATTTTTTCCTCTGTCTTATGTTCCTAATTTTTTTTTGCAAATTTATAATTTTTCAAAAGTCCATTTATCAGCTAACCACTTAGGGTGTCCTCACTGTTCCTCTCAGAACTGTCCCCTCCCTGATCTTCACCAACACACACACACACACACACACACACACACACACACACTCACTCACACACACACACACACACATACACGATAGTCCCCTCCTGTCTATGTTAACATTATGAAATTACCACCTCCCTTGCCACAGCTGGTGGGCCTGGGCATTACATATTCCACCAATGGACAGACAGGCAGAAAAATCTAATGACTTTGTAGAGGGAGCCAAAAGAAGATTCCACAGAGGGGCAACCCTGATAAGAAATGCAGAATCTGAAAGCTTTCTAGGTCATTGTTCAAGTCCCTTCCTGAGGTCTGGCCATGTGGTCTGGTTACCATGGGATCTGTAAAGTGCTCTGTGTCCTTATAATAAATCCTCCAACTCCATTTCTTTGCTAAACCTAGCTCAGATTGGTTCTGTTACTTGCAACCAAGTGGTTTTGACATGGAGTGAACCAGGTAGTGCTGGCACTAGTTGCCATTGGCATTAACAAAGACTTAGGCAATTACAAAGTTTACAACTGTCATGACTCACCCTTTTCCCAATCTCCCTCACTAATTACACTCTGCTAGAGTAGCACTGCAGGCTTGAGTGTTCGGCTTGTGGAATCCAGCAATATGGAAAATTGCTTTCTTACCTTATTCATCTCAATGCCCTCATGTTTATCAATAATGCCTCTTGACCAAAGGAAGGTGAGGCTTTTCAGAGCTTTAGCAATCACGTTCCGGATTGCCTGCTTAGTCTTCAAAGCAATGACAACATCACGACCCTCATGCTCTATGAGTCCTGAAGCAAATAAAATTATCAGTAAGCAAACAATTCAATAACCACAATAATAACAAATATTTGCATAATAGTTTATAATTTCCAAAGTATTTATACAATATCCTTTCATTCTTGTCTCATATAGAACTTGTGAGACCAGTAGGACTAAAGTTATTTTCATCTTTATTTTACGGATGAGAGAATTGAAAAAAGGCTTCCTTCACCAGCTAAGAGAAAATCACTCCATCTTATTCCCATGGCATCTCCTACATATCTACATTATGAACTCATTACATTATAATATTATTATTTTTCCTTATTTGTCTCATCCTCCATATTATATAATTTTTGGTGGGTGGATGAACAAATGACTGAATAAAAGTGCCCCTGGACTTTCGCTGGTGGGTCTTTCTGAGATCAAATCTCATATTTTTCCTCCTCAACAAGCATGAGAAGTCAAAGGACTGACTGAGAGTCAAGGCTTAAACTGCATCTGTTTCATCCTTGTAATCCTAACCTTGAGCACAACGCCTGACATCTGGAAGGTACTCAATCATTTTTTAACTGAAATGAGCTGAGCAGTGAAATGAAGGACACCATGGTGGAGAACATAGGTTTTAGTGTCTGATACACCTGGGCTTGAGATCTAGCTCACCACTTACCATCCATAGGACCTCAGGGGAGTTAACCTTTCTAAGCCTCAGTTTCATTATCTATAAAATGAAGATGATAATGGTATTTGCCTCATGGAGCAATTATACAGATTAAATGAAATAATGCATATAAAGCCATTAACACAATTCCTGATATAATTAGCATTCAGTAATAGGTTGCAGTAACCACATAGGAACAGGCACTCCCTTTCACATGACTGAATCAAGAAAACTTCGTAATATTCCATAGTGGTCTAAAACATAAAACAGCAACTCCTAGGCCCCTAATCTTTAAAAGCACGGAAATAAAAATCTGCTTAATACGTAAATGGAAACAATGGGTCCGGGATTTTCTGAGACGCTGCCAAAATATTCTGACCTATTGTCTCCAAACTTACAATTTCGTTCATTAGACCATGTTCTTTCAGTTTTGATGTGGAAAGTATGATCCTCATAAATCCATATGGCATCTTACAATGTGGTTATGAATACAAAGTGGTTTTGCTTTATTTCTTTTACAATAACGTCCATTTGTTAGGATGTTACCATATGCCAGGCTCTCTATTAGATACTTCTGCACACACTGAGAGCTTGGCCCACAGCCCACATATGAGAAAAAAAGACCCGAGAAGTTTTGTATAAAATCCTAGGACTCCCCTGTACGTTTCAACTCCAGCAGAGTGACTGTAGATGCTCAAGAAATGACATCCCTTGCAGCTCCACATTCCTTTGCAAAGTAAAGCAAAACAAAAACAACACCCTCTGTCAAAGGTAATCTTCATGTGTCTTTTTCTTACAACCTTAAGGCAGGGGTCCCCAAGCCCCGGGCCATGGAAAAGTACCAATCCGTGGCCTGTTAGGAACCAGGCCACACAGCAGGAGGTGAGCGGCAGGCGAGCGAGCAAAGTTTCATCTACATTTACAGCCATTCCCCATCACTTGCATTACCGCCTGAGCTCCACCTCCTGTCAGATCAGTAGTGGCATTAGATTCTCATACAAGTGTGAACCCTCCTGTGAACAACGCATGCAACGGATCTAGGTTGCGTGCTCCTTATGAGAATCCAATGCCTGATGATCTGAGGTAGAGCTGAGGTGGTAACGCTAGTGCTGGGGAGCGGCTGCGAATACAGATTATCATTAGCTGAGAGGTTTGACTGCACAGAGACCATAATAAATCAATTGCTTGCAGACTCATATCAAAACCCTATCAGTGAGTGGCAAGTGACAACTAAGCTGCACCTGGTGGCAGGCTTTATAGTGGCAAGTGAGTTGAGGTACTTCAATTGTACAGCTGCATCTGGGGGCAGGCTTTAAGTCAGAATCCGACAGTTATTTTAGGCCGTGCATGGCCCACCCGTTATTTTATTATTTTTTTTTTTTTGCCCATTATTTTATTCTCCACCTCCATCTGCACCTCTTTCCCGCACTCTGCACTTGTCTCAATCACAGTTTTGGTAAGCCCACAAGCTAACCCTAGCCAAAATGAATAAAAAACAAGCATCACTGGAGAGCTTCTTTGAAAAGGGGTTAAGACCCAATGATGATACAGCAGAAGACTCTAAGACTGCCAACAAAAAGAAAGCTGCACTTAAAAGAAAATACGGGGGGGGGGGCGGGGCGGAGTCAAGATGGCAGCATGGGAGGATGCGGAGTTCACGTTGCCCCACAACTAGGGCACCTGCCGGACACTGGTGGGGGAACTCGATGCCCAAGGAGGCGGGAGGAACCCCTGAGCGACTGGATAGGACGTGGGGGGAGTGAGGGGGAAGGAGAAGTGGAGGCCGGACAGGACCAGCACCGCTGAGGGGTGGCTGGGAGAGGGTAGGGGTTCCCATGCCTGCAGGGACCCTCAGGGATGCAGAGGATCAGAGGAAACCACACCTAGTGTTTTCCCTGCCCAATCGGCCTGCAAGTAGCCTGCTGGGCTTCCAGGCTGAGTCTTTCACCCTCCAAGGCCCCCTCTGAATGATGCTGGTCCTGGGGAGGGGGGACAAAAAGGAGAAGCGGACAGGGAGGGGCCCTCTGGGATTGGAGGAGCAGGGGAAGTTCCGTGGGTGTTTTCCCCACACACTCGGGCCCTGGGAAGTCTGTTCCTGGGCCTAATCCTCCGCCTCCAAGGCTCTCTCCATCTGCAGGGGTCCTAGGGGCATGGGGTGGGGGGCAGAAGAAGAGAGGCCAATGGGAAGGGACCCTCTGGGATCGGAGGATCAGGGGGACATGCCTAATATTTCCCCCACCCACTGGTGCCCAGGGAGCCTGCTGGGGTCCTGGACCTGGTCCTCTGCCCTCTGAGGCCTGAGGCACTCCTGGGCCCCTCTTGCCACATTGAGCCTAACCCTCACCCCCCATCCCCCTAGGGCCTTTTCAGGCCCTGTGGGTCCTAAGCATAGGCCCCGCCAACCACCTAAACCCCGCCCCTGCCTAAGCCCCACCCCCAACAGCCAAGGCCTTTTCCCCTTTTTTTCTCCTCTTTTTCGCTATTGTGATTCTGTTTCACCTTCCAGTTGTTGTTTCATCTATATTTTTATTTTTTCTAACATATCTGTTAGTTTTCTAATCTTATTTTCTGTTTTACTCTTTGTTATTGTTCTGCTCCTTTTTTTTTTTCTTTTTCTGCCCTGCAAGGCTTGCAGGATCTTGATTCATGAGCCAGGGGTCGGGCCTGAGCTCCTGCAGTGGGAACTCTGAGTCTAAACCATGGGACTAACAAAGAACCTCAGACCCCAGGGAATATTCATCAGAGTGAGGTCTCCCAGAGGTTCTCATCTTGGCAACAAGACCCAGCTCTAGCTAACAGCCTACAAACTCCAGTGCTGGAAGCCTCAGGCCAAACAACCAGTAAGACAGGAACAAAATCCCACCCATCAGGAAAAAAAACAATGAGACAACAAAAATATATGTCACAGATGAAGGACCAAGGTAAAAACCTACAAGACCAAATAAATGAAGAGGAAATAGGTAATCTACCTGAAAAAGAATTCAGAGTAATGATAGTAAAGCTGATCCACAATCTTGGAAATAGAATGGAGGCACAGATCGAGAAAATAAGAGAAATGTTTAACAAAGATCTAGAAGAACTAAAGAACAAACAGAGATGAACAGCATAATAATTGAAATGAAAAATACACTAGAGGGAATCAAGAGCAGAATAAATGAGGCAGAAGAATGAATAAGTGAGCTGTAAGACAGAATGGTGGGAAAAACTGCCGAAGAGCAGAATAAAGAAAAAACAATGAAAAGAATTAAAGACAATCTCAGAGACCTCTGGGACAACACTAAACTCACCAACATTCAGATTATAGGGGTCCCATAAGAAGAAGAGAAAAAGAAAGAGTCAGAAAATATTTGAAGAGATTATAGGCGAAAACTTCCCAAACATGGGAAAGGAAATAGTCACCCAAGTCCAGGAAGTGCAGAGAGTCCCATACAGGACAAACCCTAAGAAAAACACAGCAAGACACATATTACTCAAACTAACAAAAATTAAATTCAAAGAAAAAATATTAAGAGCAGCAAGAGAAAAACCAAAAATAACATACAAAGGAATCCCCATAAGGTTATCAGCTGATTTTTCAGCAGACACTCTGCAGGCCAGAAGGGAGTGGCAGGATATACTAAAAGTGATGAAAGAGAAAAACCTACAACCAAGATTACTCTACCCAGCAAGGATCTCATTCAGATTCGATGGAGAAATCAAAAGCTTTACAGATAAGCAAAAGCTAAGAGAATTCAGCACCACCAAACCAGCTTTACAACAAATGCTAAAGAAACTTCACTAGGTGGGAAACACAAGAGAAGAAAATGACCCACAAAAACAAACCCAAAACAATTAAGAAAATGGTGATAGGAACATACATATCGATAATAACCTTGAATGTAAATGGATTAAATGCTCCAACCAAAAGACACAGGCTCGCTGAATGGATACAAAAACAAGATGCATATATATGCTGTCTATAAGAAACCCACTTCAGACCTAGGGACACATACAGACTCAAAGTGAAGGGATGGAAAAAGATAGTCCATGAAAATGGAAATCAAAAGAAAGCTGGAGTAGCAATACTCATATCAGATAAAATAGACTTTAAAATAAAGACTGTTAGAAGAGATAAGGAAGGACACTACATAATGATCAAGGGATCAATCCAAGACGAAGATATGACAGTTATAAATACTTATGCACCCAACATAGGAGCACCTCAATACATAAGGCCAATGTTAACAGCCATAAAAGGGGAAATCGACAGTAACACAATAATAGTAGGGGACTTTAACACCACACTTACACCAATGGACAGACCATCCAAACAGAAAATAAATAAGGAAACACAAGCTTCAAATGACACAACAGACCAGAAAGATTTAACTGATATTTATATGACATTCCACCTGAAAGTGGCAGAATACAATTTCTTCTCAAGTGCACATGGAAGATTCTCCAGGACAGATCATGTCTTGGGTCACAAATAAAGGCTCGGAAAATTTAAGATAATTGAAAGCGTATCAAGCATCGTTTCTTTCTTTTTTTTTTAATAGATCTTTATTGGAGTATAATTGCTTCACAATACTGTGTTAGTTTCTGTTGTACAACAAAGTGAATCAGCCATATGCATACATATATCCCCATATCCCCTCTCTCTTGAGCCTCCCTCCCACTCTCCTTACCCCACCTCTCTAGGTCATCGGAAAGCACTGAGCTGATCTCCCTATACCATGCTGCTTCCCACTAGCTAATTATTTTACACTCGGTAGTGTATATATGTCGATATGAAGCATCTTTTCTTACCACAACGCTATGAGATTAGATATCAATTACAGGGAAAAAAAACTGTAAAAAACACAAATATATGGAGGCTAAACATGCACTACTACATAATCAAGAGATCACAGAAGAAATTTAAAAATACATAGAAACAAATGACAACGAAAAGAGGACCACCCAAAACCTATGGGATGCAGCAAAAGCAGTTCTAAGAGGAAAGTTTATAGCAATTCAACCTCACCTCAAGAAACAAGAAAAATCTCAAATAAACAATCTAACCTTACACCTAAAGGAACTAGAGAAAGGAGAACAAACAAAACCCAAAGTCAGTAGATGGAAAGAAATCATAAAGATCAGAGCAGAAATAAATGAAATAGAAATGAAGAAAACAATAGCAAAGATCAATAAAACTGAAAGTTGGATCTTTGAGAAGGTAAACAAAACTGATAAACCTTTAGCCAGACTCATCAAGAAAAAAAGGGAGTGGACGCAAATCAATAAAATTAGAAATGAAAAAGGAGAAATCACAACTGACACTGCAGAAATACAAAGGATTATAAGAGACTAGTACAAACAACTGTATGCCAATCAAATGGACAACCACGAAGAAACGGACAAATTCTTGGAAAGGTACAATTTTCCAAGACTGAACCAGGAAGAATTAGAAAATATAAACAGACCTTTCACTAGTAAAGAAATTGAAACTGTAATTAAAAATCTTCCAACAAACGACAAAAGTCCAGGACCAGATGGCTTCACAGGCGAATTCTATCAAACATTTAGAGAAGAGCTAACACCTATCCTTCTCAAACTCTTCCAAAAGACTGCAGAGGGAGGAACACTCCCAAATTCGTTCTACAAGGCCACCATCACCCTGATAACCAAAACCAGACAAAGATATCACAAAAAAAGAAAATTAGAGACCAATATCACTGATGAACATAGATGCAAAAATCCTCAACAAAATACTAGCAAACAGAATCCAACAACACATTAAAAGGACCATACACCATGATCAAGTGGGATTTATCCCAGGGATGTGAGGATTCTTCAATATATGCAAATCAATCAATGCGATACACCATATTAACAAATTAAGGAATAAAAACCATATGATCATCTCAATAAAGGCAGAAAAAGCTTTTGCCAAAATTCAACACCCATTTATGATAAAACTCTCTAGAAAATGGGCATAGAGGGAACTTACCTCAACATAATAAAGGCCATATACAACAAACCCACAGCAAACATCATTCTTAATGGTGAAAAACTGAAAGCATTTCCTCTAAGATCAGGAAGAAGACAAGGATGTCCACTGTCGCCACTCTTATTCAACATAGTTTTGGAAGTCCTAGCCACAGCAATCAGAGAAGAAAAAGAAATAAAAGGAATCCAAATTGGAAAAGAAGAAGTAAAACTGTCACTGTTTGCAGATGACATGGTAGTATACATAGAAAATCCTAAAGATGCCACCAGAAAACTACTAGAACTAATCAATGAATTTGGTAAGGTTGCAGGATACAAAATTAATGCACAGAAATCTCTTGCATTCTTATACACTAACAACAAAAAATCTGAAAGAGAAATTAAGGAAACAATCCCATTTGCCATCGCAACAAAAAGAATAAAATACCTAGGAATAAACCTACCTAAGGAGGCAAAAGACTTGTACTCAGAAAACTATAAAACACTGATGAAAGAAAACAACGATGACATAAACAGATGGAGAAATATACCATGTCCTCGGATTGGAAGAATCAATATTGTGAAGACGACTATACTACTGAAAGAAATCTACAGATTCAATGCAATCCCTATCAAACTATCAATGGCATTCTTCACAGAATTAGAACAAAAAATTTTACAGTTTATATGGAAACACAAAAGACCCCGAATAGCCAAAGTAATCTTGAGAACGAAAAATGCAGCTGGAGGAATCAGGCTCCCCGACTTCAGACTATACTACAAAGCTACAGCAATCAAGACAGTATGGTACTGGCACAAAAACAGAAATATATATCAGTGGTACAGGACAGAAAGTCCAGAGATAAACCCACACACCTATGGTCACCTAATTTATGACAAAGGAGGCAAGAACATACAATGGAGAAAACACAGCCTCTTCAATAAGTGATGCTGGGAAAACTGGACAGCTACACGTAAAAGAATGAAATTAGAACACTCCCCACCACCATACACAAAAATAAACTCAAAATCGATTAAAGAACTAAATGTAAGACTGGACACTATAAAACTCTTAGAGGAAAACAGGAAAAACACTCTTTGAGATAAACCACAGCAAGATCTTTTTTGATCCACCTCCGAGAGTAATGAAAATAAAAACAAAAATAAACAAATGGGACCTAATTAAACTTAAAAGCTTTTGCACAGCAAAGGAAGCCATAAACAAAATGAAAAGACAACCCTCAGAATGGGAGAAAATATTTGCAAACGAAGCAATGGACAAAGGATTCATCTCCAAAATATACAAAGAGCTCATGGAGCTCAATATCAAAAAAACAAACAATTCAACTAAAAACTGGGTGGAAGACCTAAATAGACATTTCTCCAAAGAAGACATACAGATGGCCAAGAGGCACATGAAAAGATCTCAACATCACTAATTATTAGAGAAATGCAAATCAAAACTACAATGAAGTATCACCTCACACTGGTCAGAATGGCCATCATCAAAAAATCTACACACAATAAATGCTGGAGAGGGTGTGGAGAAAAGGGAACCCTTTTGCACTGTTGGTGGGAATGTACATTGATACAGCCACTGTGGAGAGCAATATGCAGGTTCCTTAAAAAACTAAAAATGGAACTACCATATGACCCAGCAATCCCACTACTGGGCATATACCCTGAGAACACCATAATTCAAAACGACACATGGGGGCTTCCTTGGTGGCACAGTGGTTAAGTATCCACCTGCCAATGCAGGGGACAAGGGTTCAAGTCCTGGTCCGGGAAGATCTGACATGCCACAGAGCAACTAAGCCTGTGCGCCACAACTCCTGAGCCTGTGCTCTGGAGCCCATGTGCCACAACTACTGCATCCCACATGCCACAACTACTGAATCCTACGTGCTACAACTACTGAAGCCCACGTGCCTAGAGCCCATGCTCCACAACAAGAGAAGCCACCACAATGAGAAACCCGCGCACCGCAACGAAGAGTAGCCCCCACTCACCACAACTAGAGAAAAGACTGCATGCAGCAACAAAGACCCAACGCAGTCAAAAATAAATAAATTTAAATAAAATTTTTTAAAAAAGGATACATGTACCCCAATGATTATTGCAGCACTATTTATAATAGCCAGGACATGGAAACTACCTAAATGTCCAACAACAAATGAATGAATAAAGAAGATGCGGTATATATATACAATGGAATATTACTCAGCCATAAAAAGGAACGAAATTGGGTCATTTGTAGAGATGTGGATGGACCTAGAGTCTGTCATACAGAGTGAAGTAAGCCAGAAAGAGAAAAACAAATATTGTATAGTAACGCATATATGTGGATTCTAGAAAAATGGTACAGATGAACCTATCTGCAGGGCAGGAATATAGATGTAGACGTAGAGAACAGACATATGGACACGGGGGGGGAAGGGGAGGGTGGGACGAATTGGGAGATTAGGTTTGACATAAATACACTACCATGTGTAAAATAGATTGCTAGTGGGAACCTGCTGTATAGTACAGGGAGCTCAGCTCGGTGCTCTGTGACAACCTAGATGGGTGGAATGGGGGCAGTGGGAGGCGGACCAAGAGGGAGGGGATACATGTATACATATAGCTGATTCACTTCATTGTACAGCAGAAACTAACACAACATTGTAAAGCAATTATACTCCAATAAAAATTTAAAAATTAATTTAAAAAGCAAGAAAAGAAAATACCAAGAGTCTTACTTAAATTATAGGTTCATTGCAACAGGTGATTCACATTCTCCAAGCCCACTTTGTATAATATGTGGCGACCTGCTATCCAATGGAACTATGAAACCTTCAAAACTGCTTTGCCACATGGAGACCAAGCATGCTGCATTAAAAGACAAACCTTTGGAGTTTTCAAAAGAAAAAAGTGTGAACACGAAGAACAGAAGCAATTATTGAAGGCCACCATTTCATCAAATGTGTCTGCACTGAGAGCATCATTCTTAGTGGCTAACCATATTGCTAAAGCTAAGAAGCTCTTTACTATTGGTGAAGAGTTGATCCTGCCTGCTGCTAAGGACATTTGTCATGAACTTTTAGGAGAGGCTGCAGTTCAAAAGGTGACACGTGTTCTTCTTTTGGCTAGATGAATTGGTGAAGCTAGATGAATTGGTGAAGCTAGATGAATTGGTGAAATAGCAGAGGTTAGTGAGGCACAACTGTTAGAGAGGAGTCACTGTGGTACACAATCCAGGTTGACGAGTCTACTGATGTTGACATCAAGGCAACAACGCTTGTTTTTGTGCGATATATATTTCAGGAGGATGTGCATGAGGATATGTTATGTGCACTTTTGTTGCCAACCAACACCACAGCTGCAGAACTATTCAAGTCTCTGAATGATTACATATCAGGAAAACTGAATTGGTCATTTTGTGTCGGTATATGCATGGATGGAACGGCTGCCATGACTAGACATCTTTCTGGTTTCACTACTCGGGTCAAAGAGGTCGCTTCTGAATGTGAGTCTACGCACTGTGTCATCCACAGAGAAATGCTGGCTAGCCGAAAAATGTCACCTGAACTTAACAACGTTTTGCAGGATATGATTAAAATTATCAACTAAATTTAAAGTACATGTCCTTAACTCACGTCTGTTCGCGCAGCTCTGTGAGGAGATGGACGCAGAGCACACAAGTCTTCTCTTATACACAGAAGTGAGATGGCTTTCTAAAGGTAGATCACTGGCCAGTGTTTTTGAGTTACGAGAGCCACTCCAGAGATTTCTTTTAGAAAAACAGTCACCACTGGCAGCATATTTCAGTGACACAGAATGGGTCGCAAAACTTGCTTACTTGTGTGACATATTCAACCTGCTCAATGAACTCAATCTGTCACTTCAGGGGAGAACGACAACTGTGTTCAAGTCGGCAGATAAAGTGGCTGCATTCAAAGCCAAACTGGAATTATGGGGACGACGAGGGAACACTGGGATTTTTGACATGTTTTAAACATTAGCAGAGATTTTGAAAGAGACTGAGCCAGGGCCTTCTCTCTCCCAGCTGGTGCATGATCACCTACCTCAGCTTTCAAAAGAGTTTGAGCATTACTTCCCAACCACAAAAGACCCCCGAACTGGGAAGGAATGGATCTGCGACCCATTTGTGAATAAGCCAGGTGAATCGACTTTGTCTGTGCTAGAAGAGGATCAACTGCTTGAGGTCGCAAATGACGGTGGCCTTAAAAGTATGTTTGAGACAACTTCAAATCTCCATATGTTCTGGATTAAAGTCAAGGCAGAATACCCTGAGATTGCCACAAAAGCACTGAAAAGGCTGCTTCCATTTCCAACATCCTATCTTTGTGAAGCAGGGTTTTCTGCAGTGACAGCCACCAAAACGAGATTACGGAGTAGACTGGACATAAGCAACACAATGTAATAATAATAGAAATAAAGTGCACAATAAATGTAATGTGCTTGAATCATCCCAAAACCATCCCCCCATCTGTGGAAAAATTGTTTTCCAAGAAACTGGTCCCTGGTGCCAAAAAGGTTGGGGACCTCTGCCTTAAGGAATCTGATCTTGCCACCTTAATACACTTTCTGCACTCTTCATTTTTTCTTTTATGCTTCCATAGCAAATAATAGAACTCCTCTTTCTGCAATTATCTATTGACATGCTCACACTTCCCACCAGGATCTACACTTTATGTACACCTGGCCTATTAAATGGGTTCAATAAATGCTTATTGAATGAATAAACGAATGAGTCAATGATTAAATGAAAACATGAACTTGTCTTCCTTTGGTTAAATTACGGGATGATAAGGGGTGATTTCAGGAAATTAGATATTCCAACTACTTACCTAGTTCTTTGACAGCATCTCGTTTGTTGGTTTCCAAAATTTCATATAATTTCTGTGAGAAGTTAAGAAACACATTAATTTCTAATTACACCAAGTGCATTACTGGCTTTAAAATCTGAGAGAAAGAAGTATGGTAGGGGCTTCCCTGGTGGCACAGTGGTTGAGAATCCGCCTGCCAATGCAGGGGATACGGGTTCGAGCCCTGGTCTGGGAAGATCCCACATGTCACGGAGCAACTAGGCCCATGAGCCACAACTACTGAGCCTGCGCGTCTGGAGCCTGTGCTCTGCAACAAGAGAGGCCGCGATAGTGAGAGGCCCGCGCACCGCAATGAAGAGTGGCCCCCGCTTGCCGCAACTAGAGAAAGCCCTCGCACAGAAACGAAGACCCAACACAGACAAAAATATAAATAAATTAATTAATTAATTAAAAAAAAAAAAGAATCTGCCTGCCGATGCAGGGGACACAGGTTTGGGCCCTGGTCCAGGAAGATCCCACATGCCACGGAGCAACTAAGCCCGTGCGCCACAACTACTGAGCCTGTGCTATAGATCTCGTAAGCCACAACTACTGAAGCCCGCGTGCCTAGAGCCCGTGCTCCACGACAAGAGAAGCCACCGCAATGAGAAGCCTGCGCACCACAACAAAGAGTAGTCCCCGCTCGCCGCAACTAGAGAAAGCCCGCGTGCAGCAACGAAGACCCAACCCAGCCAAAAATAAATAAATTAAATAAATAAAATTTTTTAAAAAAGAAGTACGGTAGAAGAAATCTCACTTAGATTAGCGTTTGGGGGAGATATTTAGCTCAAATCTTCCCTGTCAATTCTGCTGCTTTCCCCAGGCTCACACTCATAGTGCAATGGATGCTGTGTAGTAGCTTACATAACTACTGTGCCTAATATTTCTTAGAAAACACTAGTGTACACTTCACTGTGCATCAAGGAGAATTCTCATAGATAGCGTGCCACTAGAGGGTGGCCAACAGAGAAGCTGTTTGGGGAGCCAGTCTATCGGGAGTGCAAAAACAAGTGGAATAATGAGAAAATATGGTGTCAAGTAGGTCATGTTTCCTACAGATAACTCCTGACATAACTGAAGAAAGAGGTCCACTCTGGGCTAACCAATCTCTGTTCATTCATGCAATAGGTATTTGTCCAATTCCCACCATGTCCCAGGCATGGCTCTACATGGAGCTTGTCCTCTAGGTTTGAGTCCTTCTGGAGCTTCCACTTGGCCACATCAACAGCCCTGGGACTAAACAACTGAAAGTTCTCTAGGATGGTCAGGTACAGATGGCTGAAATTCTGCACCCAAATCATGCATGGTATCTTCCTATTTACAAGGAACAACTGGTTTGTCATCTAAAGTTTAAGCAATTAAAGTTAAGTGTGTGTTGTTTTTGGTTTAGAGAAGTCACATTAATCACTCATTTTGGATATAGGAATGAAGTATACAATTTTTTTTCTTTTTTTTGTCACCACACATCTTGCGGGATCTTAGTTCCCTGACCAGGGATGGAACCCGTGCCCTTGGCAGTGAAAGCACAAAGTCCTAACTACTGGACCACCAGGGAATTCCCTGAGTATACAATTTTTATTAAATTTTTCTTCTCACTTGATAACACTGAATCAGCAATGGGAAGGTACCAAATTATTAGCCTGCACATGACACCCACATACTGTGCTCCAGCCCTGCTTGCAACGGTTCACAGTCAGCAGCTAAGACCCCTTCAAACTACCAGCTCTGTAAAACTGCCACAGAATGACGTTGCATAAGACACCAATAGGAACCGACTCCTCCCACAAAGAGAAAATCATGAAAGCCTGGACATACATGTGACTTCTCTAAAAGTGAGGTGCCACTGACCAGATTCTTGAACCGTGTCACTTTCAGAATAAACACCAGTTTGATATCTAAACACATCTCAATAAGACATTTAAATGTTTACTGAAGTCTCCTTTAAAAATGCCAAAGGGGAATTCTTTTCATGTCTTACACTTCCAGGCAAATCTCTGCCCCCAAATCGCTACGCCTTCACCCAAACTCCTCAAAACACATTCTTAACTTCCCCCACTGGCTCTTGTTTTTCTTCTCTCCTCTTCCTGTTTCTGAAATATTTTCTCCTATGAATAGCTTTATGTTCTTTCTAATATAGATCAACCTAAACTTTCAGTAGTTCTTTTAATTTTCTTCTCCAATATTCTAAGTAAATCAACAGGATAGAATTCTGTTGCACATTAATATTTGATCCAATAATCAATACTCCTGTGATAAATCTAGACAATATTTCTCTATCCAGTCTATAAGGATATTGTAAAAGATGTCAGATGCCTTCCTAAAATTTAGGTATACTCTTCCTATAGTGGTACCTGATTATAAAAAAAGAAATCTTAAATGCTAAAGATATTTAACAATATATCTTTTATGTATTTTAGAAATTAAAAATTAAAACATTAAATTAGGTGTCTTCACAACCTCTCCCTCTCCTGAATTTGATAAAGAAAGAGGCTTTCTTTCTTGACTGAGAACCTGAGGCAACCAACAGTCATCACAAAAAAATAGGCATAACAACTGGAAAACATAACCCCCAGCCCATCCTGATTTTGTTTTTATGCACACAATTATAAGATCTAGGGCTTCAGTAATTAGGATTTAAATTCATTCTTGGATTAAAACTCAGGAGTCTCACTTGGGCTGAGAAAACACCCTTTAGCTATTGCTACTACTCAGTTTAGACTTTCATCTACATATATGAAAATATAACCCAAAATCGCCAAACACTGGGTGAAAAACTGAATGAAAGATAAGAACCAAACACAACAAATAGAACAATGAACCTCAAAGAACCAGAATTGATACAGGAAACAGAAATTCTTAAAATAAAGAGATTCAAGAGAATATCACATTCATTTAAAAACAAAAAAGAAACAGTTACTATGAAGAAGAAGCAATCAAAGTTCTTGATTGCTTGACAAAAAGTATTTGTCAAAAAAAAAAAATTAACAGATGGGCTGAATAACAGAATAGACACAGCTAAAGACTGACTTAGGAACCTGAAAATCAAACTGGGGGTTCTCAATGCAAAGAGGAAAGAGTTGAAAGTTATGAGGAAAGTTGAAAGAGGGACTAAACACAGATATTCAAAACTCTCTTTAAAAGAGTGCCAAAAGGAGAAAACAGAAACCACAGAGGGGAGAAAATAATCCAAGAAGTAATGGAAGGAGGATGGTAATCTTCAGATTATAAAGGCTCCACCACATGCTGAATGGGACAAATTAAAAAAAAAAAAAAATCACACGTAGACACATCTTGGTGAAATTTCAGAACTCCAAGGATAAAAAGAAAATCCCAAAGACTTTAAATAGTGAGGGGAAAAGTCACCTACAAAAGCAAAAGTAAGGGCTTCCCCCTGGTGGCGCAGTGGTTGAGAATCTGCCTGCTAATGCAGGGGATACGGTTCGAGCCCTGGTCTGGGAAGATCCCACAGGCCGCGGAGCAACTAGGCCCGTGAGCCACAACTACTGAGCCTGCGCGTCTGGAGCCTGTGCTCCGCAACAAGAGAGGCCGCGATAGTGAGAGGCCCACGCACCGCGATGAAGAGTGGCCCCCGCTTGCCACAACTAGAGAAAGCCCTTGCACAGAAACGAAGACCCAACACAGCCAAAAATAAATAAATAAATAAATAAATATTTTTAAAAAAGC
This sequence comes from Balaenoptera ricei, assembly GCF_028023285.1. Classification (NCBI taxonomy): domain Eukaryota; kingdom Metazoa; phylum Chordata; class Mammalia; order Artiodactyla; family Balaenopteridae; genus Balaenoptera; species Balaenoptera ricei. The sequence continues at coordinate 135,496,778 of NC_082639.1, forward strand.
AAAAGTAAAATCAGTCTTCTACAAGCAATGCTGAAGACAGAGGGGCAATGACTTCAGGAAAATGGTTTTGGAGAGTCAAACTATTAAAATAAAAATCAAAACAAAAAGAATTTTGGACTTACAGAAAAATTCTGGACATATGGAAAAATTTTCTTACGGACATAATCTGGCATAATAGAAAGGAAAGTAAAAAGGGAGCTCACATGAGACTCCAGAAAGAGTGGCTGAGGAATATAACCTAAAGGAAGAGAAGAAAGGTATTGTTTAAAAAAATTAATTCATTTCCTGTTTCATAGAGAAGAGTCTCCTTCAAGTACGAAAGGTTTAATGACATTGGATCATATTTCCTTTGTTATGGATTCAATCAAATGATAGGTTCTAGAGTGAATAACATTTATACAATCATAATATTTATATAATCATAAAGTAGAGGTTGTTTTTTGGTTTTCCAAGTATAGAGTCATTTACTGAAAAGAATGAAGACAATTATACTTACAGCATAGAATGTAAATGTTATAAACCGTTTCCCTGTAAAAAATAAGAGCTCCAAAAATTTAAGAGATAAAAAGAAAAGGTTAAAGGAGATGAATGTTTAATCTCCTTATATTTCACGGCAAAGAGTATATAAAGGCTGTTTAGAAATAATAAATCAAGAATTAGATCCACCAGAGGGCAGAGAGCAGAAGCAAGAAGAACTACAATCCTGCAGCCTGTGGAACAAAAACCACATTCACAGAAAGACAGACGAGATGAAAAGGCAGAGGGCTATGTACCAGATGAAGGAACAAGATAAAACCCCAGAAAAACAACTAAATGATGTGGAGATAGGCAACCTTCCAAAAAAAGAATTCAGAATAATGATAGTGAAGATGATCCAGGACCTCGGGAAAAGAACGGAGGCAAAGATCGAGAAGATGCAAGAAATGTTTAACAAAGACCTAGAAGAATTAAAGAACAAACAAACAGAGATGAACAATACAATAACTGAAATGAAAAATACACTACAAGGAATCAATAGCAGAATAACTGAGGCAGAAGAACAGATAAATGACCTGGAAGAAAGAATGGTGGAATTCACTGCTGTGGAACAGAATAAAGAAAAAAGAATGAAAAGAAATGAAGACAGCCTAAGAGACCTCTGGGACGACATTAAACACAACAACATTCACATTATAGGGGTCCCAGAAGGAGAAGAGAGAGAGAAAGGACCCGAGAAAATATTTGAGGAGATTACAGTCGAAAACTTCCCTAACATGGGAAAGGAAATAGCCACCCAAGTCCAGGAAGCTCAGAGAGTCCCATACAGGATAAACCCAAGGAGAAACATGCCAAGACACATAGTAATCAAATTGGCAAAAATTAAAGACAAAGAAAACTTATTGAAAGCAGCAAGGGAAAAAAGACAAATAACATACAAGAGAACTCCCATAAGGTTAACAGCTGATTTCTCAGCAGAAACTCTACAAGTCAGAAGGAAGTGGCATGATATACTTAAAGTGATGAGGGGAAAGAACCTACAACCAAGATTACTCTACCCAGCAAGGATCTCATTCAGATTCGATGGAGAAATCAAAAGCTTTACAGGCAAGCAAAAGCTAAGAGAATTCAGCACCACCAAACCAGCTCCACAACAAATGCTAAAGGAACTTCTCTAAGTGGGAAACACAAGAGAAGAAAAGGACCTACAAAAACAAACCCAAAACAACTAAGAAAATGGTCATAGGAACATACATATCGATAATTACCTTAAACATGAATGGATGAGATGCTCCAACCAAAAGACACAGGCTTGCTGAATGGATACAAAAACAAGACTCATATATATGCTGTCTACAAGAGACCCACTTCAGACCTAGGGACACAAACAGACTGAAAGTGAGGGGATGGAAAAAGGTATTCCATGCAAACGGAAATCAAAAGAAAGCTGGAGTAGCTATACTCATATCAGATAAAATAGACATTAAAATAAAGAATGTTACAAGAGACAAGGAAGGACACTACATAATGATCAAGGGATCAATCCAAGAAGAAGATATAACAATTATAAATATATATGCACCCAACATAGGAGCACCTCAATACATAAGGCAACTGCTAACAGCTATAAAAGAGGAAATCGACAGTAACACAATAACAGTGGGGGACTTTAACACCTCACTTACACCAATGGACAGATCATCCAAAATGAAAATAAATAAGGAAACAGAAGCTTTAAATGACACAATAGACCAGATAGATTTAATTGATATTTATAGGACATTCCACCCAAAAACAGCAGATTACACTTTCTTCTCTCAGAACATTCTCCAGGATAGATCACATCTTGGGTCACAAATCAAGCCTCAGTAAATTTAAGAAAATTGAAATCATATCAAGCATCTTTTCTGACCACAACGTTATGAGATTAGAAATGAATTACAGGGGAAAAAACGTAAAAAACACAAACACATGGAGATTAAACAATACGTTACTAAATAACCAAGAGATCACTGAAGAAATCAAAGAGGAAATCAAAACATACCTAGAGACAAATGACAATGAAAACACGATGATCCCAAACCGGCAGGATGCAGCAAAAGCAGTTCTAAGAGGGAAGTTTATAGCTATACAAGCCTACCTCAAGAAACAAGAAAAATCTCAAATAAACAATCTAATCTTACACCTAAAGGAACTGGAGAAAGAAGAACAAACAAAACCCAAAGTTAGCAGAAGGAAAGAAACCATAAAAATCAGAGCAGAAATAAATGAAATAGAAACTAAGAAAACAATAGCAAAGATGAATAAAACTAAAAACTGCTTCTTTGAGAAGATAAACAAAATTGATGAACCATTAGCCAGACTCATCAAGAAAAAGAGGGAGAGGACTCAAATCAATAAAATTACAAATGAAAAAGGAGAAGTTACAACAGACACCGCAGAAATACAAAGCATCCTAAGAGACTACTACAAGCAACTCTATGCCAATAAAATGGAAAACCTGGAAGAAATGGACAAATTCTTAGAAAGGTATAACCTTCCAAGACTGAACCAGGAAGAAATAGAAAATATGAACACACCAATCACAAGTAATGAAATGGAAACTGTGATTAAAAATCTTCCAACAAACAAAAGTCCAGGACCAGAAGGCTTCACAGGTGAATTCTATCAAACATTTAGAGAAGAGCTGACACCCATCCTTCTCAAACTCTTCCAAAAAATTGTGGAATAAGGAGCACTCCCATACTCATTCTATGAGGCCACCATCACCCTGATACCAAAACCAGACAAAGATACTACAAAAAAAGAAAATTACAGACCAATATCACTGATGAATATAGATGCAAAAATCCTCAACAAAATACTAGCAAACAGAATCCAACAACACATGAAAAGGATCACACACCATGATCAAGTGGGATTTATCCCAGGGATGCAAGGATTCTTCAATATATGCAAATCAATCAATGTGATACACCATATTAACAAACTGAAGAATAAAAACAAACGATATGATCATCTCAACAGATGCAGAAAAAGCTTTTGAGAAAATTCAACACCCATTTATGATAAAAAAAACTCTACAGAAAGTGGGCATAGAGGGAACCTACCTCAACATAATAAAGGCCATATATGACAAACCCACAGCAAACATCATTCTCAATGGTGAAAAACTGAAAGCATTTCCTCTAAGATCAGGAACAAGACAAAGATGTCCACTCTCACCACTATTATTCAACATAGTTTTGGAAGTCCTAGCCACAGCAATCAGAGAAGAAAAAGAAATAAAAGGAATCCAAATTGGAAAAGAAGTAGTAAAACTGTCACTGTTTGCAGATGACATGATACTATACATAGAGAATCCTAAAGATTCCACCAGAAAACTACTAGAGCTAATCAATGAATTTGGTAAAGTAGCAGGATACAAAATTAATGCACAGAAATCTCTTGCATTCCTATACACTAATGCTGAAAAACCTGAAAGAGAAATTAAGGCAACACTCCCATTTACCATTGCAACAAAAAGAATAAAATACCTAGGAATAAACCTACTTAAGGAGACAAAAGACCTGTATGCAGAAATCTGTAAGACACTGATGAAAGAAATTAAAGATGATACCAACAGATGGAGAGATATGCCATGTTCTTGGATTAGAATAATCAATATTTTGAAAATGACTATAGTACCCAAAGCAATCTACAGATTCAATGCAATCCCTATCAAATTACCAATGGCATTTTTTACGGAAGTAGAACAAAAAATATTAAAATTTGTATGGAGACACAAAAGACCCCGAATAGCCAAAGCAGTCCTGAGGGGAAAAAATGGAGCTGGAGGAATCAGACTCCCTGACTTCAGACTATACTACAAAGCTACAGTAATCAAGACAATATGGTACTGGCACAAAAACAGAAACATAGATCAATGGAACAAGATAGAAAGCCCAGAGATAAACCCATGCACCTATGGTCAACTAATCTATGACAAAGGAGGCAAGAATATACAATGGAGAAAAGACAGTCTCTTCAATAAGTGGTGCTGGGAAAACTGGACAGCTACATGTAAAAGAATGAAATTAGAACACTCCCTAACACCATACACAAAAATAAACTCAAAATGGATTTGAGACCAAAATGTAAGACTGGACACTATAAAACTCTTAGAGGAATACATAGGAGGAACACTCTTTGACATAAATCACAGCAAGATCTTTTTTGATCCACCTCCTAGAGTAATGGAAATAAAAACAAAAATAAACAAATGGGACCTAATGAAACTTCAAAGCTTTTGCACAGCAAAGGAAACCATAAACAAGATGAAAAGACAACCCTCAGAATGGGAGAAAATATTTGCAAATGAATCAATGTCCAAAGGATTAATCTCCAAAATATATAAACAGCTCATGCAGCTCAATATTAAAGAAACAAAGAACCCAATCCAAAAATGGGCAGAAGACCTAAATAGACATTTCTCCACAGAAGACATACAGATGGCCAAGAAGCACACGAAAAGCTGCTCAACATCACTAATTATTAGAGAAATGCAAATCAAAACTACAATGAGGCATCACCTCACACCAGTTAGAATGGGCATCATCAGAAAATCTACAAACAACAAATCCTGGAGAGGGTGTGGGGAAAAGGGAATCCTGTTGCACTGTTGGTGGGAATGTAAATTGATACAGCCACTACGGAGAACAGTATGGAGGTTCCTTAAAGAACTAAAAATAGAATTACCGTATGATCCAGCAATCTCACTACTGTGCATGTACCCAGAGAAAACCATAATTCACAAAGACACATGCACCCTAATGTTCATTGCAGCGCTATTTACAATAGCCAGGTCATGGAAGCAACCTAAATGCCCATCGACAGATGAATGGATTAAGAAGATGTGGTACATATATACAATGGAATATTACTCCGCCATAAAAAGGAATGAAATTGGGTCATTTGTAGAGACGTGGATGCATCTAGAGACTTTCATACAGAGTGAAGTCAGAAAGAGAAAAACAAATATCGTATATTAACGCATATATGTCTAACCTAGAAAAATGGTACAGATGAACCGGTTTGCAGGGCAGAAATTGAGACACAAATGTAGAGAACAAATGTATGGACACCAAGGGGGGAAAGTGGCGGGGGACGGGGGGTGGTGTGATGAATTGGGCGATTGGGATTGACATGTTTACACTGATGTGTATAAAACTGATGACTAATAAGAACCTGCTGTATAAAAAATAAATAAAATTCAAAAAAAAAATTAAATACATATGCATATTATTTAAATTATTATTGGCAAATAGTAGAGGAATTTAACCCAGGAATGGTGGCTTTGGGGCTGTCTCTGGGAGATGGTAGAGTGGAGGGCTGAGAGGGATAATTTTATTTCTTTTATTATATTATTTTCAAGTTGCAAAATTATGCATGAATATTTTTTACCATAAGTGTTCTGTGTGTGTGTGTGTGTGTCTGTGTGTGTATATTCAAAGACCTTACCTCTTAGGCCATGGCATTGAATACTCTGAAGCAGAAAATCATATATGAAAGTTAAAATAGCCCTTTTAGGAACGTGACTCTGCTAAATTGCAGAGGGGCCTGAAGTGGACAGACTGGTGTGACGGAACCTGGTTAGGAGGTGATTCATTCCACCTATGAGTTCCTAATGTGCTTACGTCCTCATCTCCCATTTGGTACTTACCTCATCCTGCCTAGAAATGAGGAGGATCTTGAATGATAAAAAATAATAATAATAAATACTACCACTCATGCACTCCTCAGTACCAGCATTTGAAGTTTTCACTGTCAAATCTTTGTGCTCTTTCCCTCTCTCTCCCGCCACTTCAGACCTACCCTTTCCTTAAAGCCTTGTTCATGTCTCATTTCCTACATGAAGCCTATTTCAAGTGTCCTACCCTTCGATAGTGTTACAGAGACAGACAGAATCTCTGCTCAGCACTCAGAAAATAAAAACGAATAGATTTTCTTCTCTGAAGATCATAAATGAGTGTGATAATCATAGCTGAAATTTAAAGAGCAGAGACTGTTCTCTGCAGCACCTCGTATCACATAATAAACAACTGAATCCCTTTCACTTGATATAATTTATCTGTTGGGTCAGATACATGCAGAAATGGTCTTCAAAGAAATCAAGACACCTAAGTGATGTTTTCCCCAAATGACCAGTGCTTGTCTCTCACCTGATTTATTGATTCTCGGCTAGAAATTTGTTTTATTAAAAACTTGGTATCCTCTTGACTTTTGACATAGCCTTTTGTAATACTATACATCAAGCTGAGGCGCTTTTTGATCTGCACATCTACAATATTCATCAGCAGTGGTATTAGTACCTGGAATAACGGAGAGAAAAAAACTGAAAATTTAATGAGGAAAAGCACCCTCTAAGGCAGATGTTCTCAAAGTGTCATTTCTCACAAGCTTGTTAGAAACACAAATGCGATGCCATTGCTGAAACACAAATTCTCAGGCCCCACTCCAGACCTGCTGAATTAGAAACTCTGGGGATGGGTCCCAAAATCGGTGCTTTAACAAGTCCTCCAGGTGATTCTATGCGCACTCAAGTTTGAGAGCCACTCTAAAGAAATGAAAGCTCAATGAATAACTGTTCTGTAGCTTTAAGGGGAAATCCCTGCCCTGCGCTTTCCCTCATTCTCCATATCACCAGTTTTCAGGAGACAAGAGAGGTCACCCCAATAACCTGGTGGTGATAGTAACCAACCGAATAAATCTTCTCTCTACACCTCAGTTTCTCCACTTGTAAGATAAGGACCTTAGGGTATCTAAGATCCTCCTTAGCTCTAAATTTCTCAAATCATAAGCTGAGGAAGGAGAGTGCAGTGACTGAGGAGAGTGGGACTTTTAAATATAAACCTGCCTGGGTTCAAATACCAGCTCTGCTACTCACCAGCTCTGTGACCTTGAGCGAGTTACTTAGTGACTCCAAGGACTCAGTGTCCTCATCTGTTCAATGAGGATAATGATACCTAAGTACCAGAATTCCAGTGGAGTGGCCCTCACGAGCAATGCAGTGAACCACAGAGACAGATGCACATCAGAGCACAGGGAGGATGGTGAGGGGCCAGGTAACACAAGAGGAAGATGTGACCAGGAAAAGAACATCACAGAGAAGGAGTCACAAGAGCAGAGAAGGGACAGATTTTTTTTTAACTGTTATTCTGGTTGTGAAACTTTGGGCAGAGGGAGAGATACAAAAGAGGATTTTTATAAAGTTTTATTCCATGATGCACTGGCACCCCCTGGGCCGATCTGAAGTAAAGGTCTCCAATATTCTTCAAAGTTTTCCAACACAGATTTGTTTCTTTTGAAAGCCATACTCTGCTGAGACTGGCCATTAGGACACCTAACTTGATAAAGTGGTGACACCTACTTCACAGGGCTCTTATAACAATTTAACTAGATAATGTAAGTAAAGTGGTCTGCACAGTTCCTGGAACATAGTAACTGCTCAGTAAACAAAAGCTAATCATGACTATATTTACTTAAATACACTCCACTGGGACTTGTCAGAGCATGTTAAACAGAAATAGCAACTAGTTCACACTTTAAATAGGGTTGACTTCCACAATAACACACCTTTAAATCTTTATTTCACTCAGAGAGACTTTTTGCAAAGTATTCCTTCTAAAATAATTATTTTACATTCATCTGCATAAGATCCCTGTATAAAAATTGATTATCTAAGGACGCCTCTACCTTCCACATTAAGACTTAGCCTCATTCTACATATCCTCATTTCTAGAGTCGTTTGTATTATGGTGGGTTATACCTTAGGTGGGCACTTTGCTCTAAACTCAGCTCATAGGGAAAAAATCATAAATAAATTGTGTATACAACTCTGTAGAGTCATTCTTATGAACACTAAAAGTTTGGTAACATTAATATAGAATCAAGGAAGGAACAAAAAAAGGAAGTCAACACGCACAAGTCTGGGCATTCAGACGATTCTGCCTTTAAGATCATTATTAAATTGCCTGGAGAATGGGGACTAGCTGGAGGATTCTAATGTATGCCTTTTGCCGTCAGGGTTTACAGCAATGCTTTTTAATATTAAGCCTCTATAACTTCAATACATACTAACAGACTTATTTGATGTCATAAGAATTAAGCAACTCAAAAATATGGAGTGGCAAGTGAAATCATCTGAAGCACCCAAGCTAAAAGCTTATATAATGCAACTGCATTGGAAAGAGAAAGGAGGCTTAAGAACGGAGACTGAAAATCTGAATCTCTACCTTCAGAATCAAAACCAGAGCCACGAAAAGAAGAAATGGTCATTGTTAAGGAGACTGAAGGCCACAGTAAAACTGAACTTCATAGGCAGTGGGCTATGTAAGTAGTGTGGGCTCTAGGGTAAATATTTTTATGCTTCTGCACAGTTAGGGCTTTATGAGAAAATTTTACTAAAACTTGGAGAACTTGTTTCTGGGTTATCCTGCTGCAAGGGGCACCACTGTTTTCATTTATTCATTCAATACATAATTTATTAAGTACTTACTATATACTAGGTACCATTCTGGAGCCACAGGTTACATCAGTGACCAAAACAAAGATCCCTACCTTGTGGAAAGCACATATAACATACAATAAAAAGGTGATAAGTGCTATGCAGAAAAATTAAAATTTAAGCAAGTGGAGGGGGATCAGGGAGATGGGTGGAACATGCTGGGAGTATGGAGGGCAGGTTGCCATTTTATGTAGCGTAAAAGAAGGTCAGGGAAGACCTTCTCCATGAGAAGGTGAGATTTGAGCAATGACTTGAAGGGAGTGAGAGAGTGAACCATGCAGATACCTATAAAGAGAGGGTTCCAGGAGAAAAGACAGCTCCCTCTCTCATTTCTTTCAAAAGAGTGAGGTTTCTTAATTCATTCGACAAATAGTATAGAAAAAAAACAGTATTTTAAAATGTGAAGTTTTACCTTGATAAGAGGAATAAATCTAATTATTCTGAAATAACCTATTATTACTGTAAATTGAATAAGAACCAAGTGGTCTGGTCTCAATCTGACAAAGTATATACAAAATATATCAACGATTCCAATAAGCACGATAAAAAACTCCAAAGTATTCCAATGTTGATGAAAATATCTGCTTTTCAAAATTGTTATCTGTTTAGAAAACATATAGAATGTACATCATTTCATAGCACTATACAATGATATGGGGAGGGGATTCTTAAAAATTAACAGTTAAATCCTCAGCTACAAATGAGTTATATTCCAAAAGTTGGGTTTTAAGTCATTCATTTGAAATTCAAAAAAATCCCACATCAAAAATTATAATTTGATTCCAAATATACATAATCTATTATGAAGCTGTAATGCCAAAGAAAAGCAATGAAAAATACTAAACAGATTCATTGCAATACTATTAATTATAATTAAAGTATGAAAACAGTAATGCTGATAAATCATCTTTGAAGCATTTATCCTAAAAAAGTAGTTCTCATCTTATATTATGACAAGTAACTAGCAAACCATTTTGGTTTTATTCACTTATTTATTCTTTGCATCGTTACAGGGAGTATTTGAGGGAAACAGCAAATGTCTAGATTTTCAATTCTTTTTTGCCTGATCTTTGAGATTGTCTCCACTTTTATGCTACTTCTCTTATCTGATATCCAAGACTAACTGTTTTACTGATTTCATTATTAAACTCAGAAAATTCAAAAAGACTACTAAAATTCCAGGATCCTATCAACTGTTACAGCCAAAGGCTTCTAGTATCAATTATTTCAAAAAAATGACAAAAATAGATTCAAATTATCTAAACTGTTCTTTTTATAGGATACATTTCTATTTTAAACAGTACCTTCAATGCTGATTCTAACAGATATAAAAATACAAAATAGTAGTTTACTAATATCAGTGCCGACACATTTAATTCTCTTGCCATTGGCCATAGATGCATTATCATAGGATAAATGTACATTATTCCTATAATATGTCCTGCATATGCAAATTCTTCTGAAAATACAATGCGATATATAAAAATCAGAAATCTATTATTCCTGAAAAAAAAGAGATCAAATAAAATGTCAGATCACTTTAAAAGTATAAGAATTAAAATCTGAAGCTCATTTGTTTAAGTAAATATTAACATTAATTTGAAGAAAGATACAAATAATATGAAACCATAGCTAAGCAAAAATCTAAACCATACTTTCTATACATAAAAATCATAAGGGAAAAAGATAAAAATATGCCTCTTGGTAATCTAGATCAGGGCTGATGAGCTTTTTATTTAAGTTAATGTCTTATGCTTATTATGCACCCAGGTAGAAGAAACATTTTCATTAACCTTTGCCAAAACATTAGGTACTGTAAATACATATTCATTTGGGACGGTGGCCTTTAGGGGAGGGGGCGTGTTTTTTTCTTCCAGTTTTCTTAAGATATAATTGACATACAGCACTGTGTAAGTTTTAAGGTATACAACATAATGGTTTGGCTTACGTACATCACAAACTGATTATCACGGTAAGTGTAGTGAACATCCATTATCTCATATAGATGCAACATTAAACAGATAGAAAATTTCTCCTTGTGATGAGGACCCTTAGGACTTACTCCCTTAACAGTTTTCATATGTAACATGCAGCAGTGTTAACTATATTCATCATGGTGTAGTACATTACCTCCCTAGTACTTATTTATCTGATAAATGGAAATTGTACCTGGTGACTGTTTTCATCCACTTCCCCCTCTCTCACCCCCCACCTCTGGTAAACACAAATCTGATCTTCTTTTCTATGGATTTGTTTGTTACTTTGTTTTTGAAGTATGATTGACCTAGAACACTATGTTAGGTCCTGTTACACCACACACTGATTCAATATTTCTAGACCTTTTAAAATGATAACCACAATAAGTCTAGTTATGATATGTCACCATACAAAGATACTACATAGTTACTGACTATATTCCCCACACTGTACATTTCATACTGGTTACTCATTTATTTTGCAACTGGAAGTTTGTACCTTTTAATTTCCCTCACTATTTCTTTCCTCCCCCGACCCCTCCCTTCTGGACACCACCTGTTTGTTCTCTGTATCTATGACTCTGTTTCTCTTTTGTTAAGTTTATTCATTTGTTTTGTTTTTTAGAATCCACATATAAGTGAAATCATACAGTATTTGAATTTCCCTGTCTGACTTACTTCACTTAGCATAATACCATCTAAGTCCATCCACATGGCAAATGGCAAGATTTCATTCTTTTTGGGGGCTGAGTAATATTCCATTATATATATGGAATATATACATACATATTGAACCATCCTTGCATCCTTGGGACAAATCCCACTTGATCATGGTATATGATCCTTTCAATGTATTGCTGAATTTGGTTTGCTAATAGTTTGTTGAGGATTTTTGCATCTATTGATATACTCATCAGTGATATTGGCATGTAATTTCCTTTTTTGTGATATCTTTGTCTGGTTTTGGTATCAGGGTAATGTTGGCTTTATAGAATGATTTCAGAAGCGTTCCTTCCTCTGCAATTTTTTGGAATAATTTGATAAGGATATGTATTAACTCTTCTCTAAATGTTTGGTAGAATTCATCTGTGAAGCCATCTGGCCCTGGAATTTTGTTTGTTGGGAGTTTTTACATTACTGATTCAATTTCAGTACTGGTAATTGGTCTGTTCATATTTTCTACTTCTTCCTGCTACAGTCTTGGGAGACTGTACCTTTCTAAGAATTTGTCCATTTCTTCTAGGTTTCCATCTTATGGGCATATAACTGTTTGTAGTACTCTCCTGTGATCCTGTGTATTTTGGTGATTTCAGTTGTAACTTCTTTTTCATCTGATTTTATTGATTTGGGCCCTCTCTTTTTCTTGGTGAGTTGGGCTGAAGGTTTATCAATTTTGTTTATTTTTTCAAAGAACCAGCTCTTAGTTTCATTTATCTGTTCTATTGTTTTTTAGTCTCTATTTCACTTATTTCTGCTCTGATATTTATGATTTCTTCCTTTCTATTAACTAAGGGTTTTTTTTTTTTTGTTCTTCTTTTTCTAGCTCCTTTAGGTGTAAGGTTGGATTGTTTGTTTGAGATTTGTCTGGAGAGCATTTTTTAAAATCAAGGCTAATCGCACATAGGAACAATGTAAAAATTCATACATCAAAAGAAAGAAACGAATTAATTTAGAGAAAGACATCAACACTGCTTAAAATTAGGAACAGAATGTAATATTCTATTCAATATTACTATGACATTTAAAAAAATTTTTTTCTATTCATCTAAAGTAGAAGCTGACAAAAAGAGGTTACCTGGATATATGTCAAGATCCTAGGGTTTTAAATTTTTATATTTTTCTGTAAACTTAATAAATGGAAGAAAGTAAAATATTATCATAATTTGTTATGAAAAGTATGTTAACACCCACTTAAAATTTATTAGCGTTAATGGTCCCAGTATTTTCTCATTTGACATCTTTTGTTAGTAGAAAAACCTTGTCTTTCTGCTCTAAAAAGTATATAAGCTCACAACTTATACAACAAAGAGTCTATGCAACTTAAGAAAAATCTGTATCTTGCGATATTTTGGACGTTGGTTATAAGTATTATTAAGGCCATGCTGTGTTTTTCCTAATTACAGACATCAACAGAACCATCCCATGGCACAGATGAAATTAAGTTGAGAGCTAGATTTAGTCTTTGAGTTTGCTCTTTCTCACCCCTGCTCATCCCAGAAGAATACCAGAAGAATATGAAAGAAGTCCAACAAGTAATGTGACCCTAAGACATGGTAATTAAAACTTGAAGAATCCAAATATGACCATCCTTTTCATCTTTTTTCTACCCACTCTCTAATAGAGGTGCCAATGAAATCGGTAAAACAGAATGGAGAAAGAGAAGCAAGCACTTTGTTCCTTCCGCACTCAATCAATAAGACTTGACTATAATATTAGCTGGGTTTTTTGTTTGTTTGTTTGTTTGTTTAGGGAAAATCAAAGTAATCTATTCAGACAATGTAGAAAAGGTCATATTTTCAAGTACATTGCTATTAAAGGTTCACAGTACTTACCCATATAGAGAAAGAGGTGCCTTTTCTTTATGATATTCCAAGAAAGTTAATATGTTTTTAAACTTCATAAGCCAACTTCTAGCTCTTACATAAGTTGAAACATCATAAATACTCATGAATCTAATAGAGAAAAATATACATACATGTTATAATGAAAAGCAAATGCTATACCTTTGGGTAATATAAAACAGAAAGTTATACTAAATATAAATGTAATATGGGTTTATTAAATATGCCTCTGTATCCATCCACCTACCCACCCATGGTCATGGAACAGAAACATTTTTAGTGGGAAACTCCTGCTGTCCATGTTCCTGGAACTATCCGTGACCTGAGGTAGAACAAAATTAAAACTTCAGAATCCAACTCTTTGGGGTTCAGAATCAAGCTTTTGTCACGCCTTGCCTAGCCCAAGATTCTCCAAGGCCCTGAAGTCCCTGTCCTTCCCAAACTTTATTTAGGAATTGATGCTACATCTCCCAGATATATTACCAGGCTGCTGAAATGTTAACTATCATCCAGACAGACTCTCCTGTCACTGTTGCCCCACAGGTTTGTCTTAGACCATCCACTATCTAATGTTTCAGGACTGTAACCAGATATCAATATATCTCTAAGATACTGAGCTTTTCCCATCATATTTAATTGCATCTATCAGTTCCATGGGTTGGATCAATTCCTCCAGAAACTATGATCCTATTCCACCCCAGAGAGCAGTTTAATGGCAGGCTCCAGGCCTCCTTACTTCCCCTATGCAGTAATTTAGTGAATATGATATAAAGACAAAATAATTATCATCATAATTAAAACTATATGGGTTCTTTTTCATGGCTCCCCTGTCTCTCATATAATTGCTCTGTAGTCAAATCTTCCTCCAGAAACTCCCAATGTCATCAAAGTTACGAATTTTCAGGGAGAAAAGTATAAACAAGAAAAATAGGAAGTAAAATAGAAAAGTAAAGTAAAGTAAAATAGGAAGTAGATGGATGGATGGATGGATGGATGGATGGACGGACAGATAGATAAGATAAAAAGATTGATCAATCTGGACAATGAACTCTCAGTTTGTTCATTCTCTATCACATACCCATTCAATTTTGGAAATATCAATTAAAGAAGTATTACACTTACTTTCCTTGGATGTGGCAATAGCTTTTGGTTGCACCAATTAATGTCCGGGCTGCCTCTACACTGAGGACTCCATCGTTACACTGTTTTTCAAAGCTACTCTAAACATACAATTTTAAATAAAAATTACAAAGAACCAAAACATTAATGTAACGTACTCTGCTTGACCTTTACATACCCCTCACTATTATTATTGAACTCAATATATGAAAATATACTATTCAAAAACTTCTAGAGCAAGAAATAAATTTCATTCAATTTAAATATTTACAGAATATTCCATTTTTGCAAAGTACTCTCTTGGATGTTATAAAAGATACAAAGACTTCTGGCTTCAGGAAACTCGAAATCTATACAACTCAAAGAGTTTACTTCAGATGTTCAACATCACTAATTATTAGAGAAATACAAATCTAAACCACAATGAAGTATCCCCTCGTACTGGTCAGAATGGCTATCATCAAAAAGGCTACAAATAATAAATGCTGCAGAGAGTGTGGAGAAAACAGAACCCTTGTACACTGTTGGTAGGAAATGTAAACTGGTGCATCCACTAGTGAGAACAGTATGAGGTTCCTTAAAAAACTAAAAATAGAGCTACCATATGATCTAGCAATCCTACTTCTGGGTATATATCAAAAAAAAAAAACCCCAAAACTCTAATTCAAAAAGATACATGCACCTCAACGTTCATAGCAGCACTATTTACAATAGCCAAGACATGGAAGCAACCTAAGTGCCCATCAACAGACAATTGGCTTAAGAGGATGTGGCATATATATATATATATATATATATATATATATATATATATATATATATATATATATATATATATATAAAATATATATATATGAATATTACTCAGCCATAAAAAAGAATGAAATATGCCATTTGCAGCAACATGGATGGACCTAGAGATTACCATACTAAGTGAAGTAAGTCAGACAAAGACAAATATTATATCACTTATATGTGGAATCTAAAAAATAACACAAATGAATCTATACACAAAATGGAAACAGACTCACAGACATAGAAAACAAACTTATGGTTACCAAAAAGGAAAGGTGGGGAGGACAAATTAGGGGTATGGGATTAACAGATACAAACTACTATACATAAAATAGATACGCAATAAGAATTTACTGTATAGCAAAGGGAATTATAGTTAACATCTTATAATAACCTACAATGGAATATAATCTGAAAAAAAAAACTGAATCACTATGCTGTATGCCTGAAACTAACACAATATTGTAAATCAAATATATTTCAATTTTTTTAGAAAAGATAACATGGAGTGGGTCATTACATGGGATTGTTGGTTTAAAAAGTAAATGTGGTAGGTCATTATAACAATGGTACCAATGTAGCATGCCTGTCCCATGCCTCTTTGTAACTAACACTGCTGCTCCTTCCTTCAAAGGTGGGGTCTTCTTCACTCATTGAATCTGGGCTAGCTTTGTGATTCACTTTAACTAATAGAATGGGGGTAAAAGTGATGTTATTCAACTTCCAGAGCCTAGGAGATACAGAGGGCTTGCAGCTTGTCCTCTCACCCTGTTGGAACCCAGAGACCACCATGTAGCAAAGAAGCCCAGTTCACTCTACTGGAAGATAGGAGGCCATGTGGAGGAGAACCAAAGGGCCCTGAAAGACAACCAGAGTCAACTGCCAAATCTGCGAGTGAGGACATGCTGGACCCTCCAACCCCAGTTGAGCTAAGATGGTGGCAGACATATGAGTGGTCCCAGGCAAGACCGACAACAGAATCATCCAGGTTGCCAACCCACAGAACTGTGAGAAATACCAAATCATTGTTGTTTTCAGCCACTAAGGTTTGTAATACAGCAAAGGCTAACCAAAACAGAAATCAGTACCAACTGTGCAGAGCTTCCATAACAAAACACTAAACCACATATCATTAGCTTTGGGACTAGGTGGTGAGCAGAGGCTAGAAGGAGAGGCTAGACTGTTAGTGGAAGCTGGAAGAGCAGTGAGAAAACTGATGTAGAAGGCTGGAGGGAGGCAGCTGTGCTATGAAGAGACAGCACAATTGGCAATACTGTCACCTAAGGCAAACCTGGAAAGTAGAGGATGTATCTAATGAATTTATGAATCTGGCTTCTAATCTAGAAATATTAAAGTGTCAACCTTTTTAGCTGCATATGATAAGGTGTGGGAAGAGAGAGATAAACCGAAGGGCAACAGTTCAATCTGCAAGCAGGTATTACAGAAAATACAAAGAGGCCATGATTTGCCAGGTTGAAAACCAAACCTACTTCTCATCTGCAAGTCTCTCCAGGTGGCAAAAGATCTGGGAGTAAAAATCAAATCTAGAGTTCTGCCAGTAAAATATGGCCTCAGGCTCAAGATCAAATCAAGGGTGTGGCTCAAGACCCTTGGATAAGACCACTGAAAGGTTAAAGGTGGTCCTTAGTCTACCCTCTCAAGCAGACTAAAGGCTTTCTCAGACTCATATTGTCTGACATGTGGCCTGCATGAAAAGGAATTACAGAGTAGAGTGGCCTACAATCAGACTCATTGAAAACACATGAGTTTTTAAGGAAACTGTATCAGATTGGACTAAAAAAGACAGAAAGAGTTCTAAATAAATAGGAATTTCCATTCCTACTGGCAGAAATCAGTCTGAGAAGGTTACTCAGCCACAAACATGGATTATTTCCTATGAAAATGTAGAGAATGGGGAGAACTGCGTCATATGCCCAGCTGGATTTCAGAATTGCCAAGGACTCGTGATTAATCAGTGCTTCCTGTTCTTCCCCTTCTTGAACAGAGGTGTCTATTGATCACCACTGAATGTTGTGGGTGGAGGTGGGGGAGACAGATAACTTCTCTTTTTAGTCCACAGGTCTCTGGATCAAGAGGAATCGTACTTCAGGAGATACAACCCAGAGGCCTCAGCAGACCTAGACTAAATGCACATCATGAGATACTGGACTTTGAATCTGATACCATAATAGGATGAAGGCTTGCCAGGGTTCGGGGCAGGCGTGCAGTATCTTAGAAAAAGATGAATGTGTTTTGCTTCGTAGGAGGGGTAAAAATATTTGTGGCCAGTGAGTGGAACGTGGTACATTAAATATGGTCACAAATTCTTTGCATCTCTTACCATCGTGAGGTTGAATCTACTGTCCCAAGCCTCGAATTAAAGTGGCTCCATTTCCAAGTCTGGTAGTAGGGTACTGACTCTCGGCTGTATGCCTCAGGTTACTTCTATGTGGCCCCTCATTCTTCAGAGGCTAGGCCAGCTTCCTCACATGACAATCTCAGTGTGGTATTCAAAGTGGAAGAAGGGGGAAATTGCAAATCTCCTCAAGGCCTAGGCTCCAGTACATTCCCAAAGTCCTTTTGCTACATTGTACTGGTCAAAACAAGTCACAAGAACAGCCCAAATTTAATGGTGGGGAGGGATATAGACACCACCTCTTAATAGGAGGTCTTACAAAGAATTTGTGACCATACTTTACCTCTCTGGGTAAGAGCCTTTCAAATTCTGAGAACATTTTAAATTAAGTATAGAAGTGTTTTTAAAATGAAAATATAGTGTTAATATTTTTGTATTAAGAAGAAATATGTTCTTCAACAGAAAAAATAAAAGGAGGAATTTATAGATTAAAAGAGACAAAGTACATATTCATTCATTGCAATACGTGATTTTAATGAAATGCAATTTAAAAATATAAACTGTGAAAATACGCCTTGATCACATTTATGAGATAATTGGAAATTTGATCATTGACCCAATATTTGTTGTTATTAAGGAATTATTCATTTTTAGGTGCAATATTAGTATTTTACTATGTTTTTTAAAAGACCAAAATTTAGAGATACATACTGAAATATCTGCAGATGAAATGATATAATATCTGGGATTTGTTTCTAAATAACATGGAAGATGGAGGAGTGAATGAGGGTGCAGATGGGGCACAGTTGGTCATGTGTGGATGGTTTTTAAGGCTGAGTGATGGGTACTTGGGAGTTCATTACACTATTTTATCTACTTTTGTATATTTTAGAAATTCTTCATAATAATAAGTTCTAAAATGAAAGTAAAAAGGATTCTGGGCATAACGAGTATTTTATATACTTTTAAAATTGAATAAAATTTGTACTATTAGAATAAAACCCCAATTTTAAATGTGCAATTTGATAAGTTGATTTAAACTTGATTTTACCTAGTAATCTTCCTATGTTTATAACATTTAAATATTAAATCATAAATATTTTAAGAGAATTTTGTTTCATTAGATTTATTTTAACTTATTAGATTTACAAGAGTTAAATAAGCACTTGAGAGAATTTTGTATAAAAGGAACTCAAATATGTTAAATTTATAAAAGCAGTTTCAAATATTTGAAGATTTTAATTAAGTACATAAATGGCACCAAACATTATTCAAAGACTCCCCAAAAGTGAACTGCTAAAATTAGCTAGACTTAGAAATAGAATAATAACATTTATGACTTGAATTTAAATCCTAAGAGATTTCTTTCTTTTATTTTTTAACTTTCATAAATCAAACATAAATTTTAACAACCAATCAAAAGATGAAAAAAAATCTTCTAGTCACCTGAAAACCATACGTAAGAATTAAAAGCATTGCAAGAATAATAAATAAATAAAAAGCAGATTATGTGAAGGGTACCAACCATTTGTATTATAGCTACATGCAATCTGGCCTCTTCTATTAAAACTTCATCTGTTGGGGACTCCTCCTTCACTTTTTTATCACATGAAACATGAGGAAACTGAACAGTATCAGACTAAGTTTAAAAACATACAGAGATAAAGTTACAAATAAGTAAAAATGATTAGGAGCTGTCAAATACTTCGCTCAACCAAGATTCCAATAACTCAAATCAGAATCGCTAAAATGAAGGGGTGTATAAGTGAAAAACGTTCTCCACATTAGAAATGTTGCTTTCAGTTGTGGCGAAGTAACTATTCATTTGGGGAGATTTAGAAGCCAAATTCTTCCCCAAGCTAGTGTATGCTTGACTGCTCTCTGGAGCAGCCTATGTTTTCTGCTTTTGATAGTACTTATACAAGGAGAGATCTCTCACTTCCTCAACCAGTTGGAAACGTCACCCTGGCAGAGGTCATTCATAGTTACTCAATCAGCCAGTTTGTAAAAACACCAGTTCTCCTGTATTTGGCAAATAAGGCTAGATCACCAACACCTTCTCTTTAGAGACAGAATTCAAACTATTTTTGCCAATATAGCAAAGCTAGTAAATGCATCTCCCTTCAGTATCCTGACACATAACTAGCAGAATCAAGTTTTTTATAATAAACTAAAGAAAGAGGCAGGCCAGAAAGGGAAAGGACTATTTTTTGCCAGGTATCAACTCACAGGAATGATGTATTCAATCTTTGTTTTTTCCTCTACTAAGGTCCAGTTAACATTTGTCAAAATTTTTTCTGTTTTAAACAAAGTTATTCTGTTCTGTATTATCTCCTGGATGTGCTTAATGGCATTTTGCATGGCCATTTGTCTTGGAAGGGAGATGGCACACAAACCTGTGACAAAGAAAAGGAAGGGCCTTAATAAAATACAGTGAAGATTGCACATGGAAGCGAAATGTTGCATAATGTAGTGAAATCTTGGTATCACTTGCATAGCCAAACCAGAGTGCTTAGAGCAAGGACAACTATTTGTCCAAAATTTTCCAGAAAATTACCCAACTATCCATTTCCTTTTGGGTGTACAACTCAACTTTTTCTGACTCAAGTGCTAAAGAATATCTTCTTAGTTTCTTTTTGTTCCCTATAGCTAGAAATGTGACTCACTATTTAAAGGCATCCAATCAGTATTTCTCCAAGTATGGAAAGCTACCTGTGTCTACAGGTAAAGGAGCTGCCTATTAAATTATGCAAATTCCTGAGCTTTACGCCATGTCTGGAGAATCAGAGTGGCCTGGGAATTTGCATTTTAACAACTTCTCCAACTGATTCTTATACTTAATAAAATTTAATGGCCACTGCAAAGGAGATCCCTCAAATTCAACATCTGTTTCCTGGCCAGCAAATCTACATGTCCAAAACTTGTAGCAGTTTGTATCATCTTGAAGTATCACTTTGAAGTTATAGATATGAGGCTTGCTTACCAAAAAGAAGAATTTAATTAGTGAATGAGCTTAGCCTACTCATTCAGAATTCCATCTCAATAAAACTGTTCTCAATAAACAACAAGGTTCTACTGTATAGCACAGGGAAATATATTCAATATCCTGTGATAAACCATAATGGAATAGAAGAGAAAAAAAGAATGTATACATATGTATAACTGAATCACTGCTGTACAGCAGAAACTAACAAAACACTGTAAATCAACTACACGTCAATTAAATAGATAAATAAATAAATAACAAAACTGTTCTCTCTTCATAATTGCATATGAGATGTCTCATAAAGAGTTTTAAATGTTTCTAAATGTTTCAATTTAACTTTATTGCATTCTCTACAGGACACTGGTGCACTGTATTTCAAATTTTCAGGGATTCAAAAAGGTTTGTAATCATATCCCTCTCGGTTCTCTATGGTCCAGAGCAAAGATGCATCTGACTGCCATGCTAAAGAGTTAGAATGTGTCAGCTTTGGATTTAAAATTTCCATGGCTGAGAGCACACAAGGAGAAAGTTTATTCATTTGCCTAATTACATCCCACCCATTAGGATGGAGCAACGGCCACTTTCCAGTTGCTCTGGGGAAACATGGGTATAAGTGGACCACTCGATGGCACCACTACATTTGAACAAACTCCTGTGTTTAAGATGATCCTGGAAGAATATGAGGATGGATCTCTCTTTTTTTTTTTTTAATATTATTGAAGTAGAGTTCATTTACAATGTTGTGTTTAATTTCTGCAGTACACCAAAATGACTCAGTTATATATATATATATATATATATATATATATATATATATATATATATATATATATATATATACACACACACATATACATATATATATTCTTCATATTCTTTTCCATTATGGTTTATCACAGGATATTGAATACAGTTCCCTGTGCTATACAGTAGGACCTTGTTGTTTATCCATCCTATATGTAATGGTTTGCATCTGCTAATCCCAAACTCCCAGTCCTCTCCCCTACTCCCTTCCCCCTTGGCAACCACAAGTCTGTTCTCTATATCTGTCAATCTGTTTTTGTTTTGTAGATAGGTTCATTTGTGCCATATTTTAGATTCCACATATAAGTGATATCATACGGAATTTGTCTTTCTCCTTCTGACTTACTTCACTTAGTATGATAATCTCTAGGTCCAGAGGATGAATCTCTTAAAAGCATTAGACCCGATGGAAGAAGTTGGTCTGAAACTCTTCCTGATAAAACTCAATTTTGTCAATTACCTGTTAACATGCGAGTGTTTCTAGAAAGGATGAGCACTGATTCTGAGGATAAAGTACTTGCCATACATGTTTGTTTCACAATGAAAATTCTGAGGTTCAGTTAATACAATAAAAAAAAATTGTATGGGAAGAAAAGGAGAAGAAAAAAATATTTCCATGATAGTAAAACCTCTTGCTCTTGCCTTTGGGTATCAAAGTAAGAGCAATCTCAAGAAAGCAAGCATGGGAGAAAACCAGATGTTATATCATAAGCAAAGAGAGCAGAGTGGGTCTGGATCCCTGAAAGCCAAAGAAAACTGGTGGGAAGGGAGGTGTGAGCAAACCTTCACTGATCGAGTTAACTTTAGTCATGCTCCAGTGTAGGCTTTTGCTGATCCAAGCTCTGCTTTCCACTGCAAACAAGAGCAAACCCATGACGTGGGGAGAAGGAGAGCTGCCAAAAATCTGCCCCATTTACTAGCCCTATTCGCATACTGGGGCCATGGACTTTGAGGTAAGCTATCACAGGAAGTTCTGCAATAGCGTGGATGGGGCACAGTTTCAGGAGTGGGCAGAACTGTGAAAAGACACAAGCAGAGGGGTTAAATTCACCGGGCTACTTCCCTGTTTATAAGAACTCTCCTTCAGCATTACCCTTCCTTGACCTCTCACCAGTTCCACGCTTTCCAAGAAACCTTCTGATTACTAATTTATCAAGGAAATTGGTATTTAGAGGTGAATACCCTGAATAATGATCACGATTATTTCTGACATAGAAAGAAATCATCCTCATTATAAATTAATAAATTGATTTTCTGCTGCATCTATATTCTCCTGTGAGTGCGATATATGTAAATTTCCAGCCTTTTGATTAATTCTAGATACCCTGACAAAATCAGGTCTCTGCAACAGCAAAGCTGAGGACCAGGCCACGGGACACTGGAGGATACTAAGGCCCTACTCTAAACCTTTGTGCAATCCCACCCTGCCCTTTCTCTCCCCCTTGACTCCACTGCCACTGATTATCTTACCCTGATTTCTCTACTGATCATCGGTCTATTTGTGATTTTATTATATTTATGTATTTTATTATCAACAGCTTCAGTTTTTTTCTAGAAATAGGCAACTGTGGCAGAGCCTGCTGACTGCTCCCAATATTCATTCTCCCCTTCTTCCTTTAACAATAGAATCTCTGAGTTTTGGCTAAGCACATGGCCAGTCAGTTAAGATAATATTCCCCAGCTTCCTTTGCCCATGTGTGCCCATGTGACTAAGTTCTGGCCAATGCTGTGAGTGGTAATGATATGTACAAATTCTGGATTGTGTCCTTAAAAGGAAGCTGCTTACCCTCCATTAACACCATCACCACCACCATCACCCCCGCCCTATCTTCCCTTTCTAGTTGATTGGATTGAAGATACAGTGGCAGTGAGCCAGCATCTACCCTGCAGACAAAAGCAACACCCTGGGGCTTCCCTGGTGGCGCAGTGGTTGGGAGTCTGCCTGCCGGTGCAGGGGACACGGGTTCGAGCCCTGGTCTGGGAGGATCCCACATGCCGCGGAGCAACTGGGCCCGTAAGCCACAATTGCTGAGCCTGCGCGTCTGGAGCCTGTGCTCCGCAACAAGAGAGGCCGCGATGGTGAGAGGCCCGCGCACCGCGATGAGGAGTGGCCCCCGCTCTCCGCAACTGGAGAGGGCCCTCGCGCAGAAGCGAAGGCCCAACGCAGCCATAAATAGATAAATAAATAAATAAAAATAAATTAAAAAAAAAAAAAAAGCAACACCCTGGGAAGCTGAGGAACAACAAAAGAGAAGGACCTGAGATCTTTGGGCAACCTTGTGGAACAGAACCATCCCACTTTTCTGGACTTTCTGGTGGAGGGGAAACAAACAAACAAACAAACAAAAAAACTTCTGTCTTGTTTAAGCCACTGTTAATGTGGGTTCTGTTAAACTGGCTGAATCAATATCCCAATTCATACATCATCTATAAATAGGGAGTGAATGAAAATGAGTGATTTCATAATCAATTCCTTGAGCCCCATAAGAAATGTCTCCACCACCCCCCAACAATAATCCCTTTGCATTACTCTCCCCAATTAATTAGACTTTACCTAATGTCCTGGCTGAATAAGTCATCATGTATGAATTTATTCCCATAGTCATTAATGATATTACTTGTACATACAATATAAACTGAAAAACAAAACACACAGAGTCAAAACATTAATAAGTTCTCCAAGGGGAATCATTGTTCAATTAACCACCAACAAAATTCTACCTTAATCCACATTTTAAAATCCTGCCTCTGATAAGAAGAGGCAAAAGAGTTATTTTGTGGACACTGCTTGAATATAATCCACTGGGGTAGAAATCAGTTTTCAATCAGCAAGAAAAAAATAGCTTTTGTAGTTTCTGGGAGGGATAAGGACACTGAGAGAGGAGCTCTCCATGGTCGCTGCGTCAACACTGGCCATGCAAAGCCTGCAAAGCCAGCACGGTGGTTGATTCTCAGACGTTGGTGTGGAACCTGCGGGGCTGGGGAGCAACCCCGGCAATGGCAGGCAGTGGTGACAGGGAAGTACACCTGCCACAAGCATTTACTACAGCCAGACGAGAAGCTCTGAAGAAGCAGACAGGAGCTGCGCTGGGGTCAGGAGAGGCACCGTGCAGAGGCAGAAGCAGAACCACATTTGTAGGTCTTGGCTCTGCCATTTACTAGCCATGTAATTTGAGGCCAGGTTACCACTCTGAGTCTCAATGTCCTTTACTGAAAAATGGAGTTAATAGCAGTATGTCTTCAGAGAGTATTTCCCAAATGACTGATCACAATAAGCACCTGAAATGCTTCTTAAAGATACTGACTCCCAGGCTTATTCCCTGCAGATTCTGATTCTGTAGGTCTGGGGTGGCATCAAAGGGATTCTTAACATCAAACAGATTTGGGAAACACTGAAAAATGATACTCAAATGTTAGTTAACATTTCTTTGACTTGGTTTTAGGCCAATTCCTTGCACAAAAGAAAACTGAAGGAGCTCATTATTCTTTTCCTCTGGAACATGGAAGGACCCAAAGTCCCTGCAAAACCACAGGTGTGTTTGAACTCCAAATTAATGCCCAGACCATGCCCACAGATATAAAGTGTAAATCCTCAGGAAAGATGGTGAGGACTATGATACTCCACTTTTTAAAAAGCAACATTAAAAATAAACTCTTTCTCTTTGGGGAGTTAGGGTACCTGAGTTCTTTCACTAACATGCTATTCTCTTTATTTTGGTTTCCCTACATACAAGATAGAGAGGGTGATAGTTGCTCCCCGCAACAAAGATATTTGAAAAATACTGGGCTCCTAGGGTCTTCTAGGACAGGAGTAAAATAGCAAAGAAGAGAAAATTCTGAACTTGAAGTTGGATACTATCAAGAAACTCTGTACATCTACCTCCAGATTAAAGTTCCTTGGGAGGTGGGTAATGTTCTTAATATACATTATTCAAGTGTTCTCCCTCCCAGGAGCAGGTTTGGGGTTCATCTGACTGGGAAGTGGTGGGGGTGTCCTGGGGATTTCTAGAAACTTCTCACAACTTCTCCAGCTAGCTCACAGAGTACTGTCACGAATGACGAGGTACCCTCATGCTGTCCACAGATGCTCTGGGCTCTCTGGACCTTCCCTGGAGTCTCACCAACGCTGTCACCACCAGACTGCCCAGAAATCCACTGGCTGGCCCATGGGGAAAAGGCTTTGAGAGAAAGTAGAAAGGAAACCGAGATTTGTCTTTCACTATGTATAATATAGTCTTCAGCCAAAATTTTTCAAGAAATTAATTTTTTATTTAGCCCTAAAAGACATAAATATGACTAGATCCTGAATTCAAAAATTTATAAAATCTTTCTTTCCTTAGCATATTTAATGAGCATTTCAGTTTTTGCTCTAATAGCTATAGGAATTGGAATGCTCTAGATAAGGAATTATTTTTTTCATACCTTCTGACAGCTCTTGAAAAACAGCATTTATACATTCAACAACATATGTTGAACATTTACTAAGTGTCAGGTACTTTGCTAAGCATCATTTCGATCCTCCACTGGAAACTGAAGTGCCACAAGTCTGGGGAACTTACCCAAGGCCACTCAGCCTGTGAATGGTGCAGCCAGGGATCGATCCCAAGTGCACCCAACTCCCACATCTGGAACTGTTATTTGATTTTTGGTCCCTTTCACACTGTCAACATAAATAAACTTTCCCCCAAAAGTTCCTTCCTACTTAGAAGACTGCATTCTTCAAACCTAATTTTTTAAATGGTTAGCTTTATTATTGGGTACTATGACAAGTGCCACAAAACTAAAATGAGTAAATATGAATAATCATGGGATATGATTTTTCTTACCAGCTGTGGTGACTCTACTTTTTGTTCAGCCAGATTATGAATATCAGGAGCCAAGAGTAAGCTAAAAACTCCTTTAATTCCAGACCATGCTATAACAATTCCCCATCTCCAATTATACTCATAATTTGAATGCCTCAGAATAGGGCTCACTAATACAACAGTAAGTAACCTGTGGAGAGAAAAACATTTATTTTTATATCGCATCTTATGTATTAATGTTATTTATGGATGATACTAGCTAGTAAATACTAAATTTCATGTAAAATTTTTTCAGAAAAGAGAAGACGATCTAGTTTATTGATACATTGTTCAAACTTTCTGAGACTAACCAAACCTATGATCTAAATTTTGCATATAATACTCAAATCTTGAAAAATAATGCTAGAAATTCTACACAAATATAAGAAATTATCATTAACACTAGGGTGTAGTGTTTAGGATCTTGGTAGTAAATTCCTGCAGGGAAACTTCTTCAAATAACATTAACAAGCTCCCTGGAAGGCCACGACTAGATGCAGAAATTAGACCACAAGGACCTTGTAGATCATGATGAAAAAGTAAAATTATTGTAGACACTTTAATAAATTTAGCTCAACCAAATTTTTCTTGAGCTTCCACAAGAATCATACGCTAAACGCCATGTAAATAATTTCAATTTGTGCCTCCTTTCTCTACAGATAATTTTGTTATAGGACCCTATGCCAAAATCTAGATTCTATCTATAGCAGACTTGCACCAAAAAAATATCAGTATTGTCCTTCAAGTGAAATTTCAGCAGAAATATAATTGACATGTTCTCAGCCTCAAAAAAGATACTGTGTATCAGTCGCTTAACCGGGAATTTCGTATGACAATTTAGGGAATTCCTGTCATTGAGAAACAGAAAATCTACAATTTGCCATCTATAATATATATAATTAATTTGGGCAAACTCCTCCACCTTGCATTTAAAGCCTTTTGCAAAGTAATTCTTATCAACCTTTTCAGCCTTACTAAATGATCTTTCTCTAAAATACCACTGACTCCAGCCAAAATAGAACAATTTATGTCATTTCCTGATATCAAAAACAGGGAGGCAGTATAGCAAAGGCTCTGGAGTCAGTCTACCTGGGTTCAAATTTAGATGTCTTTTACTATGTAACCTTAGGCAAGTTATTTAACCTCTCCAAGCTTCAATTTCTTCATCTGCAAAATAGAGAAATAATAGTCATTGAACTTGCCTCAAAGGACTCTTATGAAGATTCAATAAAATGAGGCAACATTCACAGAGCTTAGCATGATGTTTAGAATGTGGTCAGCACTTAACACACGTTAGCAATGATTATGACGTCCAGGCCTTTGTTTGGCTCATCGTCTCTGAAACATTTTTCTCAGCAAGTCTCTTACGGAAAGTCTACCCATACTTTCAGGGCCCCTTAGGATGACTCCCTCCACTAAAGTCTCTCCTCTAGTGAGGTGGAACCATAAGTTCACACAAGATCTCTGGCACTCACTAGCCATTTGACCTCGGGCAAGGCACCTTGCCTTTCTTGGACAGTTTTTTTTTTTTTTTTGGTTGTGCAGGGTCTTAGTTGCGGCATGTGAACTCAGTTGCAGCATGCATGCATGCGGGATCTAGTTCCCTGACCAGGGATGAAACCCCGGCCTCCTGCATTGGGAGTGCGGAGTCTTACCCACTGGACCACCAGCGAAGTCCCTTGGACAGTTTTTTTAATCTATAAAATGGAGATAATAATTCTTATCTCCCAGTGTCATTATGCAGATGAAATGAGATAATGGATGCGAGCAAAAAGCCATGTATCTTTCTGCGTACACTGAGACCAACCTCACCTTGCACTTGTGCTCCCATGGTGGAAAGAAACATAAATTGTACACCCACCCTTCTGTGTGACAGTGCCTATCCGAGTTGCCTGCAGTGCCTTCAGAGTCAGCAGAAGCAATGCTTTCATGAGAACATCTTATAAAGTAAGCTCACTCAGCCAGGCCTAACCTGAGTGGAAATGACAATACTTTCAGAGACACTGTCACGAATTCTTATGGAAGACACAACTGCCAAGTGTGGGCAATGTCATTCTAGAAATAGCACGCTCTTGGGAGTCAAGTTTAAATCCCCACTCCGTCCTCACAATCTGGTTGACTCCGGGCAAGTTTTTAACCTCTCTGGGGCTTCCTCTGTGAAATGATGCAGTAACACCTACCGCACAGGGTTGCATTAATACTAATGGCATAGTGTACATGGTTAATGTTTAACAAATGGCTTTATCATAGTTATGATGATAATAAATGATGATGAAAGTCAACAAAATGTTAGGAGCTATTAATCTGGTCCAGTGGTGCTCAGACTTTAACAAGCATGTTGAAACAGTTTCCTGGATCTCAACTTCAGAGATTCAATTCAGTAAAATGGGATGGGCCCGTGAATTTGCATTTCTGTCAAGCTCATGGATATGCTGATGCTGTTGTTCTGCGCCTTCTCATTTTACAATGAAAGCTTGAAGAGTAAACAGACTTTGCCTCAGTTGTGCAGCAAGCTATTGTCAGGACCTTGACAACAATACAGGTTTCCTGACTGCATGTCCACAGCTCTTCTTGCTATAACCCACTTCTTCTCAATTCTAATTCTGGGCTTGAGAACCTAAGTCTAGTAAGCAAACTTTAAATTATAATTCTTACCTTACAAAATTCACTGTTGCAAATAAGATGAACATGAAAACTAAAGTGTGAAACTGAAAATACTTGATTTCTCCACATCCAATGACAATGCCAAAGAAAGTGTATATTAAATGTTGGTATACACATGAAAACATTATTAGAAACCTAGGATAAATGGAAAGGAAATCACATTTTAAGGGATGTGTTTTTTAAATCTACACGTCTAGCCCCACCCCCAGAGATTCCTAATGCAAGACCAGAGCACAGTGCTTAGGGCATGGAGCTGTTCTGATCCCATGTGGTAACACATCTGGGTCTGGGCCAGGTCTGACTTCCATGAGCAGATCTCAAGTCCTGTCTCTTCTTAGTCCCCTCTATTCAGACCTTCCCTTTCAGAGGACTGGGTGACTGTGTCTGTCCCACAAACCAGTCTCCCTATAGGTAGGTCTCAAGATCTACACTGGGAAGGAAGCATTAGGAAGCCTCATTTTAGCTACAGATATAAACCATGTTCTCTGATACAGCATTACTCCAATCAAGCAGAT
Organism: Balaenoptera ricei; assembly: GCF_028023285.1. Taxonomy (NCBI): domain Eukaryota; kingdom Metazoa; phylum Chordata; class Mammalia; order Artiodactyla; family Balaenopteridae; genus Balaenoptera; species Balaenoptera ricei. The sequence goes on from NC_082639.1 coordinate 135,526,420, forward strand.
AGTCCAATTCTCTATCCGATTCCTGTCTCTTGATTCAATTGATTCAGAACTCCTAGAAGAAAAGGGTATGAGTGGGACCTCAAACCCCAAAGCTTAGTTTTATAAAAAGTCAGAAATGATGGAATAACTGACTGAGTAGAATACTTTTTAAAATGTCTCCACAGGACCTTAAAAAATGCCTTACATATAGTAAGATCCCAGTAAACATATAATTATTTACACTTATTATTAGTTTCTTACATAAACATGTCCACCACTTAACATGAGTGTCTTCTGAGAAGGGACTTATTTTCATATCCCCAAACCTAGGATACAATGTCCAGGCCACAGGAGATATTAAGAAAGGATTGGTTGAATAGCTAAAAGAATAAACAATTGAATGAATAGAATGAGTAATTTATAATGATGCTGACAGACAGCATGACTGAGCTCAGAAAACTGTCCAAATACAGACAAAAAGTATGTGTTCCAAGAACTAGTTATTCCTAAGCTTCTGGCTTTTAAAAACCGGTAAAGTATCATTCACATATACACAAAACTAGAATAAGTTACAGGTGTCATTTTTTTTAAAATTTTGCCAAGTAGAGTTATAAAAAAAAAAAAGTACCATCTTCTATGAGTGGAATTTCATGAGAGAAATTACATATTAAACACCAAAAAAGTAGGAAGAACATAATTTCAGAACAAAGAATAGTCCTTTATATTAAAGCAATGAATCTTCATGGGAAAACTCAGGATAATGCTTATTTTTCTCATTTCAACATTTGCTTTCATCCGATATGAGAATTTCTACACTAGACTATGATTTGGTGTGAGATAATTCTGAAACAATTCTATAATTTAGCGTAGTCGCTCATAGAACGGCTAACTCATTTGTCTGAAAAGACAAATGGCTTTCCCTCTGTCCACAGATGTCCATATGACACCAGATGTAAAGGCTAGACAAGAGTGTGCTGGTGTTGCATCTTTCTGCTACCTTTCTTTTCCAGCTCTTCCCATACTTGGATACTGTCATTCAGGTAAGTTATGAAGGAAACAAAGGAATAAAGTATTTTTTAAACTTCCCACAATTCAAAGTAAATTTTTTATCAAAGAGTTATGTAAGGAAAGTACTATGATCTCTGAGCCACTGATACATTATTCATAATAGGAATACCAATTAATGTTAATAATTGTTGGTAGCTTAAGTTCTTTTCAAATATAATTGGCAGTAAAATTAAAAATTAAAACATAGAAAAAAGTTATAAAAAAATTTTATTAGTGTTCATGAAGGCAGGACCACTTAAGCACTTAATTTCTATGAGATCTATATAAAGTACACAATAGACTTACTTAGTAATTACTAACTCGATCCTCGGTTTAAAGCTTAAGGAATCTAAATTTAGTCCTACAGCGACTAAAGCAACCATACCTGACATTCCCAAAAATTCCACTGGGGAGAAAAAAAATGAATAAAATTAGTTGCATTCAAATCTGTACACTGAGCTACTTTATCTTGAGTGAAGAATTGCTGGGAAACTTAAAAGGGTAGTAGTATTTCTTGGTAAGTTGCTTAAAGGGATTGGCCTAATCCTTAGGATCAGGAGTTGACAAACTTTTTCTGTTAAGGATCACATGGTAAATATTTAGTCTTTGTGGACCATATGGTCCCAGTCGCTACTCAGTTAACTACTCAACTCAGCTGTTCTAGTGCATAAGCAGCCGTAGATGATACGTAACTAATGAGTGCCCAATAAATAATAGACACTGAAATTTGAATTGCACATAATTTTTGCATGCTGCAAAATATTCTTCTTTGACCGTTTTTTGAAACCATTTTAAAATGTAAAAACCATTCTTAGCTCATGGGCTATACAAAAAATAGGCATATTTGGCCCACAGGCTATAGTTTGGCAACCCCTGCCATAGACCATCCTTGAGGATGGAGCTAATGAAAAGTAAGTTTAACAACCTCTGCCCAGCACCTCAAGGACACTGTGCTGCATGTCCTAGGGGTTGTGGTCCAAGCTCAGTGCTTCCTTGGTGACTGCAGGTCTTGAAGCCTACGGTTCTTTTGCATGATACAGGCTCCCCTAAAACTGTAATTCTCTGGGCTCTAAACAAATGTGTAAATGTAGTCTGAGGCAGGTAAACCAACTATGAAGAATGTCTGAACACCATAAATACTAACAGTCCTAGCTGCAGAACCTTCAAATAGCACATTATAAATGTCAGACAGAAGGGAAAGTACGTGCAAGGTAGGAGTGGAAGCCCTTTGGTGCAAGGCAGAGCTAGTTGCCCTGGGAATGTGACCTCCCCTTTCTCCATTAGTGTCCGTGCATCTGTAAAACGGGTGTAAAAGAATAATGCCTCACAGAGTTGTTGTGAGGATAAAATTAGATAACATGAAAAGTGCTTGGCACACTTTTAGAACAAGGAATAAATGATCATCATTATTATTACGCTATTAATTATTTTTATATGTTCACCTTACCGCTTAGTAAATTTATACTGTTTATTCATTTGAAGAGGATTTTATTATTCTTTTGGTTTATCTAATCACTTAAATCCACTTTAGATTTCTTTTAACCTACTTATTTAACTGAATTTAATAAAAATAACAAATGACAATAAAACCAGTGGTACTGGGAACTGTGATAAGAGGGAAACTGTTTCTCAAAGTCTTATTTCCAATTCCCTATGACTCGTAGTATGGGATTTTAAAGCTTATAGTCTTTTTTAGTAACAGTCACTACTTAGAGACAACATTTGCTATGAGGAAACCACTAAATAACTTTATTTTAAAACTGATATTATTTAGTATAATCCCAATGTTACAAGAACATATGGTGTGAATGCATACATTAATACATGTATGTACATTTATATGTATTTTTTAAAGATTGAGTACATTTAACAAAATGTATCAGTGGTTAAATTTATGACATAGGTTTATAGGTGATTTCTTCTTTGACTTTTCAGAAGTTTTCCAAAACTCTACATGAACATGTATTATTTTTATAATTAGAAAAACAAAGTCTTTTAAAAATTACAAACGCTATTACATTAAATGGTGTTTTAAATGTTCAAGAAGGGGAAAAAAAGTCATAGATCATATAATAAAGGAAGTAATTTTCATCAGCATAAACCCAAGTAGTTAAAAATAGAGTTGTAAAATTTTTCTGATTCAATGGAAAGAAACCACCACAGAAAACTGATGCCACAGGAAAGTGGCTCTCTCCATCAAACTCTGTCTCTCTCTTTCCTTCTCTGGCTGAGAAAAAGTGAAGGTCCTCCTACTAGGAGAATCAAAGGGATTTTGTCTCCAAAAAACAACAGGATTCAGGAATGGACATTTCCTAACTAGAAAATATTAGGGTGATGACTGAAGTCCTTTGACATTTCTGGCCTAGACCAATGACATAACAAAAAAGAGTGAGAGCAATCAGCCCTGGCACGGGTAAGAAAGGAATGCATTGTTTGTAGAGAGTTTTAAAACAATAAAACTGACTAAAAGCTGTCTACTTTTTATTATCTCCATTCACCAGAAGTTCTGACCAATGTCACTGGATAAAATATTCCTTCTGCTAGGACAGACCTCTCCCACCACCTCTCTTGCTGTACCTCTGGGCTAGACTTTTATATAACCCACCATCTTTCACGAATTATACACTGCCTTTTATACACTAAATTCACATTTTCTTCCATGGGCTGATATATTAATATTTCTAGCTGCACTACCTGTCAACCAACAATGCTTCAATATGTCTTTTTTCTGTGCGGCAATGTCTGTGCAATATTTTGACTATTTTATTTTATGAAAAAGAATGAATGTGTTGATACAAGTGATTTCTAAAAGCCCAAGTATTGTGAATTTAATACAATAGAGATAAAAATGTGCTCAAAGAGGTGACTCTCTAACCTCAATCAGACACTCCCTGGATTTGAGCCAGTTATCAGTGTGTTCATTAATGAAGGAAAAAAATAAAATTAGATAACATGACAGAAATGTAACATTAGAGAATGTGTAAATGAAAAATTTACCTATGTTTAGCTTTCTGGCGATGGAACTTCTCCTTATTAACTGTCTATTGCTGACTTTTGTTGTCAGGATCTGATTAAGTATAAGAGGAAAGAACTGCCCGAAATTGTTTTTAATTCCTGAAGCAGAGGAAAGTGTAATGGATGAGGGAGGGGTATTCATTTCCTGGGGCTGTTGTAACAGAGGGCCACAAACTAAGTGTCATAAACAACAGGAATTTAGTGTCTCATAGTCTGGAGGCTAGATTTCCAAGACCAAGGCTTTGCAGCAGTGATTCCTTCTGAGAGCTGCGAGAGAAGATCTATTCCAGACCTCTCAAGCACTGACTGAGAGCACCTCCATGAATTAGGAGGAAAGGGGAAAGGAACCAACATTTATTGGCTGCCCTACCTTGAGCCCAGTGGTATGCTGGTAAATGTTTAAAAGTGGCAATCTGGGGGTTAAAAAAAAAAAAAAGCCCCAGTTGGTAGTGTCTGCCAATTTCCATGGTCCTACTATGGCCAGTTTCAAGCTACCAACATTATGTCACTTGAATAGAGTGCTGGGAAGAGATGTGGACCATCAGCTCTCATGAGCCAGCAAGAGCTACCTCCAGGACACCAGCATGAGGGAGTCACCCAACACAAGTTACCTCACTAATGCCTGTAACGCCCCTCTAAATTAGGTTATATCACTTTTAGAGATGAGGAAACTAACTAAAGCTTAGAGAGGTTAAGTAATATTCCAAGGTTACCGAGCTAATAAATTATAAAGATTGGATTTCAAGTTAGCTCTGCCTAACTTCAGAGCTCTCTAAGGACTAACAGTTTATTCAACCAACATGTGTTAATTTACTGTTGGGCATATGGCAAGCATTGGGCTTGGCTGGGGGGACACAGAAAAGAGAATAAATATACAAATGAATAAGAGACAGCCTCCACCTCAAGGAACTTAGGATCTAATGGGAAAAAAAAAGGAAATATTAAATTAATTTTTTTTCTTCGGACACTTAAGGCATTCCTACTAGGTACATAAGGGAGGGAAAAAATGAAGAAAGTTGAAAGAAATGACTCTTCAGTGAATGTTTTCTGTATTTTACTGATTTGGGGTAGTGAGCAACAATAGGTAGCAATTTATCTGTAGAGGAAGCAGTTCTGTTTGGTCACTGGAGGTGAAAAGAGGAGTAATTAACCTCTTGATACCTGAGGGCTTTCATGGATGGAAGTTGCTCCACTGTGTGAGGTAAGAGCAGGAGCAGAATTGGGCCATGTTTTTACCACGGTTACTACGGCTTTGGGGGACTGGTTACCCCAGTCAGTGGGGTAAAAACTTTAGCTCCCAATCTCACTGGACTAAACTAGGAAATCATTGTTAAAGGTCTACCAGTGCTAGGCACTCTGACTCCTGCGATCATTCCACTCTCCTGCTTCTCTTCCAGATGTAGACATACCTGATTTCTCTGTCTCCTTTCCTACCTCCTAGTCCCAGGTAAGGGCTGCCATTTCTACAGTCCCCTCAGTTTGGTACCCATTGAATGGGTACTGTTGAGCTGGAAAAAGACCTCAGGAGCACGTCTCCCACCTTTCTCATTTTAGAGATGGGTTGCTAAGGGTCAGAGCAGAAATCAGCTCAGGTCTGATTCCTCTTCCAGGGGACTGCCAGTGAATAAACGTAAGATCAAAGGGTGGAGTTAAAAAAGAGTAAGAGAGTTACCACATGCAGGAGGAATGCAAAGGGAAGGGACATGGAGTTGAAATTGAGGGGATGTTAAGAGAGACCAGGAAAGAGCTAGAAGTGGCAGCAAGATAATATGACAAGACACACAGAGGAGCCACATCAAGGGGAAAGTGGTAGGGAAGAAGCAACTGGATTCAGGAAGAAAGAAAACTTTAAATGCATAAAGTTCACTTTAAGGATGGCATTTTTAAAATCTGTTTCTGCCTTACCAATGTAGAAAGTCAAGTACACCATTGAGATACAAAGAACAATATTGGTCAGTGTATTGCTAAACAGGTCAGTCAATATAAACTGAATGATCCTTGCACACCAATATCCACATATTATGCTTCCCAAAATGTCCAAGCTGAGGCCCATGATTACATGTAACTCTAGAAAAAGAAAATAAGAAAAACAAAAGTTGAGCTATAATTTTTTTCTTTCATTAATGGCATTTGGGTCTATGCACTTTGGTTTGCTCTTGAGATTTTGAGTGGGGACCTTGTTCTTCAGCAGATGGGAGTTCCCCATGAAAGCCTGGCAAAAGAGGCTTTCTGGGGATATATTTCCCTTACAGTCTGCAGCTTGAGGTTTGCTTATCTGGGGACAGCAGACTCAAACGCCCTCAGGAGTCAGGCAAGGAGCATAAATGTGAAAAAGCTATGACAAGCTGGACAGTGAATGCTCAACCAAAAGACATTCAAATTCAATTTTTTTTTACAAACTGTGGCAGGGTCAAGCACATCACGTCCAGGATCCCCACCAACCTGCAGTCTATTTGTGACTCCTGCCCCCATCCCAGGGGATATTTGGGAAATGGAGAAGGAAATTTTTCCATTGTCACAGTAACTGGGGGCAATAGTGGCAATCAGTGAGCAGATACCAGACAAAGCTGAGGGTAGTCCTAAATAACAAAGATTGTTCCACCCCAAATGCCTTTAGCTCCCCCACTGAGAAGCACTGCAAACCTCTATTACCAAAATTTCTTTCTCCTTGTAGCACCTCTCTCCTCTGACTAGTATTTCATAAATGTATCAGGAAGACACATTTTCCCTCTTCATGCTGTGATTTTCCCTCCTTTCTTCTCTCCTTAGTACCACATCTGGAAACCCAGGATATCAACCTAGTCCATATCCCAGCAAACTTTAACCACATGAGTCTGACTATTATCACTTCTAGGACCTGACTCTCCAGAACTGCTTGAACCATTCTGCTTTCACCCTCAGACTCAAATCCAGGACCAAGCCAGTTCTTAACATGCACTCTTTGAGATCCATATTGGTCTAGGAAAGAAGTAAATCTAAGCTAGATGACACAATTGTGTGTGTGTGTGTGTGTGTGTGTGTGTGTGCATGCATACTGGGGGAGATGAAATCATTTCTTTAACAATTTTTCTCCCATAATCTCTGAGAAAACACATAGATGGTAATTATTTTCTTGTTACCTGATATACTACTTTAATTGGTCCATGAGTAAAGTATAGGGAAAGCAGTAAAGTTAAGACATCTTGAATATATTTTAATTTCAGTATGAATTGAAATGTACCATATAAGAATGATTTTAGAAAATATACAGAGAAAATAATGCTCTTACCCCTAAAATTGGAAATGCTAAGTATGTTGCTCCGAAAAACTCCAAAAAAAATGGATGTGAAGCCACAGATAATCATTGATTCTCCTCTAATGATATCAGTATACATTTTAGAAATGCCTGGAAAAGGAAATATAAAATATAATTTAATATAATGCATGAAAATGATGCTCTTTCACAGGAAACACAAACATAGAAGAGAAGGAATATGCTAGAAAAAAAGGAGATCATAATGGGATGGGTCCATATGACAATCATGATCATTTTTTAATTTTTCCAGTATGCCTTCTATATCTCCAATGGCAAAGGAACATGGCAAGAGCACTTCTTGAAGTGTCCATTGCCTCAAAGCGTGACAGAGCTTCGCAATGAGACAAAACACTTCTCAGGTCACTACATTTAGCTTGAATAAATATGAATCGTTAGACTCCAAAAGAATCACATTTTAGAAATAAGTACAAAATATGAGCTAGTAATTCTACTCCTAGACATATACCCAAGAGAACTGAAAATATATGTCCACACAAAAATTTGTACATGAATGTTCATAGCAGCATTTTCATAATAGTCAAAAAGTGGAAACAACACATAGTCCTTCAGCTGATAAATGGATAAACATATGTAATCTATCCCTACAATGGAATATTACTCAGCCACAAAAAGGAATGAAGTACTGACTGATACATGTTACAACATGGATGAACCTTGAAAACATTATACAAAGGGAAAGAAGTGAGACACAAAAATCACACATTGTATGGTTTGATTTATATGAAATGTCCAGAATAGGCAAATCCATAGACAGAAAATAGATTACTTGTTGCCAGGAACTTGGGAGTGAGGGAATGAGGATGAATGACTGCTAATAGGTATAAGATTTCTTTTGAGGTTGATGAAAATGTTCTAAAATTAGACAGTGATGATGGTTCCGTAACTCTGTAAATATATTAAAGACCACTGGATTGTACAATTTAAAAGGGTGAATTTTATGATATGTGGGTTACATCTCAATTAAGCTGGTATTTAAAAATTAAGCACAAAATCTTATTGGCACTTAACATTCATTAACAGTTTAGTTTAATGGAAAATATAATCAAATTAATTGCCTAGTGTTATACAATTTATAAGTAGGGTGATAGTGATTGGTACCTGCCCATCCAGTATCTATCCTCTGTTCTTGGTAACAAAACTGGTTTTATTCAGGGTGGCAATGTGCTCAGATAAATGACAATTTTTCCCCAACTCCTGGGCTTCTAAGAGTGGCCACTGAGATGTAAGTGGAAGTTACTGAGTGGAACTTTTGGGAAATTTCTTGGAGGGAGAGGAGACTTGGCTGAAAGGAGCACCTTTCTGACCCTTGCTCTTCTTCCTTTTCCTGCCTGAAATATGGGGTGATGGCTAGAACTTTAGTAGCCAACTTGTGATCCTGAGGATGGAAGCCATACACAAAGGGGAGGAGCAGATAAATAAACCCCACAATAGACTGCTATCATTTTGCTTTAAATATCCATTATCTTTTAAAGAGATTAAAAATAAGAAGTCATATTTTCCCATCTGTTTACAATTATGGTACTTTTCATTCTTTTGTATAGATGAAATTTTCCACCTGATTCCATTTTCTTTCAGCCTGAAGGACTTCCTTTAACATTTTTTGTAGTGTAGGTCTGTTGGTGATAAATTCTTTCAGCTTTTATACATTTAAGTCTTTTTTTCTCCTTTACTTTTGAAAGATATTTTCACTGAGAATTCTAAGCTGGCAGTATTTTTGTTTTAGGACTTTAAAAATATTGCCCACCATCTTTTGGCTTGCAATATTTCTGAAGAGAAGTCTGTTATGATTATTATTTTTGTTTCTCTTTATATAATGTATCTTTTTTCTCTGGCTGCCTTCAAAATTTTCTCTTTACCACTGGTTTTTAGGAATTTGATTTTTATGTGCCATGGTGTAGTTTTCTTTGTGTTTCTTTGGCTTGAGGTTTGTTGAGCTTCTTGAATCTGTGGCTTTATAGTTTTCATCAAATTTAGAAAATTTTCACCCATTATTTCTTCAAATATTTTTTGTTCCTCCCTCTCTCTCTCTCTCCTCTCTTTTAGGAACTTGTATATTAAGGCACTGAAGTTGTCCCACAGCTCACTAATGTTCTGTTTATTTATTTAGTTTCTTTTTTTTTAGTCTTGTTCTGTCTGTGCTTCATCTTGGATAGTTTCTATTGCTACATCTTCAAGTTCACTAATCCTTTCTTATGCTATGTCTAATCTGATATTAATTCCATCCAGTGTATTTTTCATCTCAGACACTGTGGGTTTCATCTCTAGAAGTCTGATTTAGGTCTCTTTTATATCTACCATGTCCAGTGGTGTGCTGATAAACCAGCTTTCCAAAATTAAAAAAGGCCTGATTTGTAGCGTTTGCCAACTTCATTTGTAAACACTCCCACAATAACTAATTCAAAGCTACCAAAGGTTTAACCACTAGCATGTAAAATTCCTAATTATTTAACAGGTGGCTCTCATAAGCTGATGGGAGCAATTATACCCCATACTCAATCTTTCTTCTAACTTTTTGAACCAATGGAATATAGTTACAACAACTGTTTTAATATATTTGTCTAATGATTCTATCATCTGCAGCATTGCTAGGTCTGTTTCTACTTATTATTTTTATAATCTCTATGGGTCATATTTTCTGGCTTCTTTGCATGCCTCCCAAGTTTTTATTACAGATGACAGAACTGTATGTTTTACCTAACCTAATTAAGTTCTGTATTTTTTTGTATTCTTATAAATATTCTTGAACTTTGTTCTGGAATGCAGTTGTTACTTGGAAACAATTTGACCCTTTTGAGGCTTGCTTTTTAGATTTGTTAGGTAGTGCCAGAGCAGCCTTTAGTCGAAGGTTAATTTTCCATGCTACTGAGGCAATAACCTTCTGAGTCCTCTACCTGATGTCCTATGAATTATGATGGTTTTCCACGCTGGCTGTGGTAAACATAAGGGATTTTTCCTTCTGCTCCTTTTAGTATTTTCCTTCCCAGCCTTAGGAAGTTTCTTCATGTGCATGCACTAATGAGTAGTCACCCAAAGACTCAAGTGGGCGTCTCTGCAGCTCTCAGAATTCCTTCTTCAGTACAGCTTTCATTTCTGCAGTAATTTGCCCCATGAACTCTTAACTGCTTTGGCCTTCCTGGACACCCAACTCTGGATCTCCCCTACTCAAAGAAACCACTAGGCTCCACCTAGGTTACCTTTCCCTACATGAAGACCTGGAAACTCTCTCCAGGTAACAAGCTGCGGCAAGGGCAATCAAGAGCACACCTCTTTTTTTCCTTTCTTGGGGATTACTGTCCTGCATGGCCTAATGTACACTATCTGAGAACTGTTTTTCATTTTCATATATTTTGTCTAGTTTTTTAGTTGGTTCAGGCAGAAAGGTAAATCTAGTCCCTGCTACTCTATCTTAACTCCAGAAGTTATATAGAGGGACCCAGTGTCCCTGATGAGTTCATGGAGCTGCGGGCCAGCCCTGGACTTCTAAACCCAAATTTAAGAACATGTGACACACTAATATAACCACAAATTGATATAGAAAGAATTATACAACTACATGGTTTTTTAAAGCAGCTGTTTAATATATTCCATTGCATCAAAATCCAAACTGATCACATTAAATGACACTATTTTTTTTAATCCAAGCAGAACTGAATCTGATTAAGATTCTATTTTTTTTGCTTTGGTGTTTTTGAAACACATAACAATTAAAAATATATAGCTGGGGGTTCTCATTATTACTATTCTTAAGATACTCTATGTAGTTGAAAAGAAAGTAAATCTCCGCTTTCCAGTGTTTGATCTGAGTATATGAAATATCAGAATATTCAGATTCTATTTATCTTTACAAAAACTCTCCTGAATGATAGGATAAATACCAGGATAATACAGAATTTCTGATAACTCAGTGCCTGATTGTGGATCAGTATTCAGGCTGTTTATTTCTGTTCTTTGTGCTTCATTATTGTAGCCAATAAAGACAGCAAAGAAAATAAAAGGTAAGGTAAGTTATAATCATCTTATATTACTACTTGTTACTAACTTTGACTATGACAGAAGACACAAAATCCTGGTTACACAGGTTTGAAGATTATTATTAGCACATCTGACTTAGCTGGTCAAGAAACGCTTTAATTCTTCCCTCAGATTCAGTGAGTCAACCAGGAGCAAGTAAAGCATAACGTTTGTTGTATGAAGTTTTGAATTTGATGTATAGTTATTTTTAATAGTAAAACACCACAAGAATTACTCCCCACATTTTTTATTGGCTTAATGTGAACTAACTTATATTCACTAATTCACTGTAAAATTTGGAAAAGGAAAGAATGAAACAAAAATCATCGTAATTCCATGACCCAGATAAAACCATTTGAATGTTGAAGTCTTTTTCAAAGCACATAATTCCTTTTACTTAACTGAGGTCATACTAAAACTTTGTATTTTATTCCTTTACAAGCTCCCATTCCAGATTTGTTTAAAAGTAAAAATTGTTTGAGCCCTGTGCATTCTTTTAAAATAGGTAATGAATAGACAAGTTCCTTTTAACTTGCATGTGAACATCCACTACTTTTTTCAGTGGGTCAGGCCACCTCAGACTTAGCTTGTGCAGGTTTTGTAGTGCACAAGGGTGCCACATCAAATGAAACACCAGTCACACTGTAGGAACTGCAGTTTTGTATATGATTATGGTAATTTTAGGCATATGGCAAAAAATATTTTTCCTTAAAAAAGTAATGTATTAGGACAATTAGAAAGGATCATTTTTTATCTAATTCACACAAAGGTAAAGATGTCACTAGGTAAAGATGTCACTAGGTAAGGATGTCACTGAATCCAGAACCATGCACGACCTTAGTATTATTGACATAAAGAAAATATCAACTAAGTCAAATACCTTTACTAGTTTTCTTTTAAAGAGATAGAAGACTTCTACTCCTTTTCTGAAAAAAAATTTTGAATATGGAAACTGCAATAACTAAAGTTTATAGTTTATTAGAGCCTCTTACACTCAAGAGATTGCAGAAAAGGGAGCAGGAAGATAATGAAGGGAATAAAACAAGTGGCAAATACAAATGGCTAAAAGAGAAAAAGAGATGATGAAGAAAATATAGAAAAAACTGTACCTATGGGGAAAAAAAGAGAGAAAGAGGACAGGATCAGACTCTCTGAGAAATATCTGGCACCATTTAGAATATCACCAGCAAAAGTGTCAATACCTCTTACGTTTTCTCAACTGTAAGTATAAATGGGTGTAAAAATGGGACTATCACCTGTCTGGTGGGTTGTCCCACCCCAGTTGTAAGGCAACATTTTTCCACTAAATATAACTGAAACCTTAAAATTGGTTAAATATTTCTGAGTCAAAAACAGAAATCATAGTATCTAACCATTTTATGTTTTTACTGCTGTGTTAATAAAACAGGATATTTCACAGTGAAATTACTGCTGTGTTAAAAAACAGGATATTTCAGAGTGCAATTACCTTTTACCAAATAAGATGGGAAGTAGTGAGAACCCCTAACCCTCTTGGGAATAAGCTTTTATTGAATATCATATTTGCCAGACTATATACTTTCACCCCATTTCTTTTAAATAAACTACAACTCCCTCTCCCACATGCCCAAGCTTAGCTGCTCCAAAATAAAGGCAGTTCTAACAAGAGGTACCTAGGCCTCGGAAAAGTGCCATTAGAGGTAGAGCCGAGTCCCTACCTTGTGGCTTAAAACTCAGTGGAATGGAGTAGAATGCTTACTTTTATCACCTTCTAGAAAGATAACATTTTCTCTTGACAAAAATTATTTGAGATTATTTATCCCAGATCCCAGGTTGCCTTATTCACTTTGCATACTTCAATCAATGCTCATCTCCAAGGAAAAAAAGCACAAATATCTACTCTGCTGGATGCACAATTCATGCAAGAAAAATATTATCAAAAGGAAATAATTTATCCTCATATCTTCAAAATAAGAGAGAGAAATAAATCTGACATACCAATAGTTTTCAGTGAATTCACAGAATGAACAGGATCTGTAATGCCAAGGGTCATGCTAAAGAGGAGGCAAGATTGCAAATCCCATGAATCTTTATTGAATTTCAGAACCACATATCCAATTACGATGAATGCCATAGAGAAGCTAATTAATCCGGTTAACACAACCTGTGAAACAAATTCATAACACAGTATTAGATTTAACACCTAAACATGGTATGACTGCATTTACTCTTGTAAGAATCAGATCTCGTTATATATTTTATACAATTACTCAGGAAGATAAATGTAAAAGGTATTCTAGTTTACCTGCCTCAAAGAAACCATCCCTTCCAAACAAATGAAATTCTACCTGACTATGAAAAGACCAATTCACCCATCTTTCTTGTTGCTATTCCAGCTTAATAGTTCTCCACATCAAAATGTTCTAAAATGGAATGCAAATTTTTCTTGCTTCTGTGTAAAACATTTCCTGGTGTTTCTGAAGTGATGATCTGCAGGGCTCCAGGCAGAAAAAAAGGTAAAACAGTGGGCAAAAAGCACATGCCAGCTGATTTGGCTCCCTTATTAAGTGCTTTCTGGAAGAAGCCACGGTCAGCAAACTTTTGTATACATTTCATTGCCCAACGGTTTTCTAACACTACCACATCTGTCAGGGATGCTGGGAAATGTAGCACTATTTTACACTAGGCCCACTACCATTCTATACAAAATACAGTAAGTCACTCTGTTAGTGAGAAAGAAAGGAATAGGCAATCAGCAATGCCTGCCTTAAAAACAGCAACAGAATGCAAAACTTTTAAACAAGCAGAAGGAACAAAAAGGATAAAGAAAACTGAATCAATTGATTTTTTAAAATTTATCTTTAATTTACATACAGTAAAATTCACTCTTCTGATGTATAGTTATATGAGTTTTGACAAATGCATACAGTCATGTAAACATGACCACAATGAAAACACAAAGCAGATCCATCACCCCAAAAAATTTTTTCATGCTGTCCCTTTGTAGTCAATTTCTTCCCTCATTCCCACTCTCTGGCAACCAATGATCTGTTTTCCAAAGCTATAGCTTTGCCTTTGCTAGAAGGAAGGTCTACGAATGGATGAATGGAATTATACAATATGTACCCTTTCGAGTCTGGTTGCTTTCTCTTAGCATAATGCATTTGAAATTCTTCCATATTGTGCCTATCAATAGTATTCCATTGTAAGATGTGCCACAATTTCTTTATTCATCACTGGCTGAATAACATTTGAGCTGTTTCCAGGCTTCTGAGATTTTTTTTTTTTCTTTTTTCTTTTTTGGCTGCACTGCACAGCTTGCAGGATCTTAGTTTCCTGACCAGGGATCAAATCCACGCCTTCTGCAGTGGAAGCACGGAGCCCTAACCACTGGACCACCAGGGAATTCCCCAGACTTTTGAGATTATGAATAAAGCTGCCATAAAGATTCACACAGAGGTTTTAGTGTAAATTAAGTTTTCATTTCTCTTGGATAAATACATAAGAGTGGAATTGCTGGGTCATAAGGCAAGTGTATATTTAACTTTATAAGAAACTCCCAGACTGTTTCCCAAAGTGACTGTACCACTGTGCAATCTCACCAGCAATGTATGAGAGTTCTAGGTTCTCTGCATTCTTACCACCACTTGGTATTAATCAGGTTTGTTATTTTTGCTGCTGTTGCCATTCTAATAGGAATGTCAGTGGTATCTCAGTATGGTTTTAATTTATATTTCCCTAATAACATTTAAGATGTTGAGCATCTTTCCAAGACATCTACATATCTTCCTTGGTGTTTCAAATCTGCTAAAATCTTCTTCCCTTCTAAATCTATTTTTAATCACAACAAATATTACCCCCAAAATCCAAAAAAAGCCCAGCAGAGATCCTCAACCTGGATAAAATAACAAAATCCATCTGTACATTATCAAAAAGACATCTAAGTATAAGGGCATCAAAATCTTGAAAGCAAAAGAATGGAAAATTTTTAGCAGGCAAATACTAACCAAAAGAAAGCTAGTATAACTATAATAATACCAGATGAAACTGACTTAAGGCAAAGGCATTATTTGGGACAAAAGGGTAACTAAATAATGAGGAAAACATTAGGAAAATAACAATACTTCCACAAAAATCAAAGAGTTGATATAAAAAGCACATTCTCTGATCACAATGTGACAAGAGAAATGATAATTTAAAAGCCGTATTTGGACATTTAAAAACGACTTTTAAATAATTAACAGGTCAAAGAAAAAAGTATAATAAAATTTAGGTAGGAGGGATAAAAATGAAAACACTTAAATCTAAACATTTGAGGTGAATCTAAAAGAGTTGTTAGAGGAAAACTTAAAACCTTAAATGTACAAAATGCAAAAATAAAAAAGCTAAAAGTCAATCAACTAATACCTAGCTCAAGATGTTAGAAAAAGTACAGAATAAAATCAAAGAAAATAAAATATTTTGAAAAGAAACATAAAATAATCTGGCAAGCATGATTAAGAAAAGAAAGAGAGAATGCATAAATAAAACAACCAGAGCAGTGAAAACGGACAAATCTACAGATAGACAGCTGAGATGAAGTCAGAGGTGGGATTAGGATCCAGGTTCTGCCGTTTATCAGTCTTGTGACCTCTGAACTACACTCTGCTTATATGTGAAATGGAGATAATAACTCAGTGCCTAGTCCCAGTGGTCACTCAGCAAATATTCATTCTTTCTCCCTCCCCTCAACTTCTTTAATTAGTGGTTCTGCAGAACGAACAGGATAAAACAACAAAAAAGGGGGGTTTATGAATTATTAATCTTCTTTCTAGAGAGACAGATTCTCTGTCAACATGAATAAGCAAGAATGGACCATAATTTGCCTTAAAATGTGTTCTTACCTGCCAAAACACATTCTTGAGTATATAGAAGTCCACATCCAAAGCAGCCATAAATATAATTAAAGGTGAAAAATAACAATAAAGTGAAAAACTTGGTGTTCTTAGAAGAGGGTAGACGACTTGGTGCATCTAAAGTAACAAAGGCAAACAAGAAGTTAGTTTGCTACCATTCTGAAGTATTAGAAATTAAGTTGATGCTCTGTCAATCAATATAAATTTTATAACATTCCAATTTGCAACTAATGAGAAATTATCTACAAGGCCAGTCCTGGGGGTCTTGTGGTAGATTTCTCCATCTAACTAACCATCCACATGAGTTAAATGCATAGTCCTCTATTCACCAGAAACGTGTGTGAGTTTAGGCTACACAAACATTGCTTGTGGTAAGTAATCAGTATTTTCAAAAGTCGTACTTCACCATCGGTGATCCCTGAGGGGATTTTAGGTGGTTCACAGATAGGTATTTTTTATTTGACTGTTAGATAATTATTTTAATTTGCATAAGAGGAAAAAAAGAACTTTGCATGGATACCTGGGATTTCACAGATATTTGTTTAGGATTTTAAAATCTTTCAGTGAGTCAAGTAGAGAAAAATAATACCTAGATAATAGTACAGATCGTGTATATAGGACATAAATCATGAAGGTTATACACAGATGAATGGAAAACACTAACAACAACGACTGAAGTGCTGTAAATATTCCCTCCCCAAAAGTCTTTGGCCCAATTAATAGTTTAATCTTCACTGCTTAACATCTCTGTGCCTCAGTTTCCTCATCAGTAAAATGGGAACAGAGTACCTAATTCCATTGGGTTGCTGTGAGGATGAATGAATTAACTCAAGAGTTAATAATAAGTTAATACATTTATTTAAAAAAAAAAAGAACTTAAAAGGGAGCCTGGCACATAGTTAACACTCAAAAGATGTTAGTTGTGTGGTGTTTCAGAAGAATAACAAGAAGGCTTTTACAATCCTAAATAGGTACAAGCATTGTCTCCATTTTTTTTTAAATAAAAGAATGAGTGGAGACAAACTGTTGTTGATCACACAGCTATACATTTGAAATCATGTCAATAAATTAAATTAATGAAGTTTTTCTTGGATCTATATTATGTTTCATATGATACAGGCTTTGCATTTAATCTGGCAGTTAGAAAATAGTAACCTTGCTTCATCATGACAGGAACTGCTGCCTTTTGTAACTAGAGTCTCCGAGGGTGCTGAAGACAATAGCAGGGGAGAGTCCAGCGTATGTACAGGGGAAGGAAACAAGAGTAAGGACCAAAGGCAGGTGACGAAGAACCCAAGAATGCAATCACATTTTACTCACTTCCAAATTACTGCTTTATTTTAAGCCTCTCTAATTTGTTTCCTTTCTTGGATGGTTTTTCATTTTCAAAAATTTAACACCAGATAAATTTTTCTCAGTAGCTCCTCACATAAAAAAAAAAAATAATTCCACTCATTCAGGGATGGGGATGGGAGTTGACCTTGTTTTTGGTCTTTGTTCTTTAATCTATCCTCTAATTTTTCATATGTACGTCACCTCAACAAAATTGTAGGCCAGTTGTCCTATCAAAAATCCAACAAGAGAAAGAATCGTCAAGACAATGACTTCAGAATTCTTTAAAAATGCCCTCAGAAGTCCTAAAAAAAAAAAAAGACATGTATGTGTTATTTAGACATAAGGTATGGTTTAAAAACAATTTAATATTACCTCTCTCTAGGTATTTGATTTTAAACTTCCTCTGAATGTCATATCATCATGAATAAATAACTGACAGCTGTTAGAAATGCTGTCTCTTAGTATAAGACACACATAATGAGGCATCACTCATAGGTGAGTTTGGAAAATACTGAAGTTTCAACAACCTCCCATTTGCCCACCCAGTGGCACGTTAGGATCACTGTATGGGTATCTTGCCTATGGATCTGATGATGAGAAATTATGAAAAACCAAATTTCATATCTACAAAGTATGCCTTATATTAATCATTACTCCTCCTAAGCTACAGTAACATACATTCTATAGTTTTCTTAAAAGCCAGAAATACTTTTAACTGAGATCTAACCATAGGGAAAACTGCCTTCACCAGCAAGTGTCAAAAGACACTAGCTATCCTATTTATATGCATTTTCTTGCCTTAAAACTCCCTACTCTAAGATTATTCAGCTCATTACCTCCTGAGGCAATATATCGACTACAATCCAATTAATTTATGCCTAAGGCAAGACTCATTGGCATCTCAGAGTCTGCATTTCCTTCCTTCCAGCCAGAGGTCATGACAAATCAGTAAATATTTTTTGAATACTTCTTATGCATAAGGCTAGCCAAAGAAATGTTTCTCAAGCTATTTCTGCAATGCCCTTTACTGCTGGAGCACTTGTCTCTAGGTAATCATAAAGGATCCAAAGCTAGCGAAATTCATGGTCAACAGCACCTCCTAGTACCAAAAGGGACCAAGGTCACTAATGAGTGTTTTAAAGACCCCAGAGAAAGCAATTTCATTCCCTGAAATGAGTAAAATTGAAGTTCTTCATGTGTGTGTGCTTCGTTGTTTGTTTCTTTATAGTCTTCCTAGTTCCAGAAAGGATTTTAAAGCAGCTGACATTTTTCCCCAATAAAAAAATTTTTAAGGGGACTAGAAAATTTTCTCTAACCGCCAGCATTGAATTATGGAATAACGCATCTGTGTTTTTTAATACGTTATTTTATCTGCATGAGTATCATTCACCATACCTATTGAATTCTTAATCATTGTTTAAGAGACCTTACAGGTGAAGCTTTTCCTAATTCCCCACTAGGGGGTGGGGTGGGTGGTGCATCCTCCCTAAAGAAAAATCACATAAAAGCGATACTAGAATGGACAAAATTGATGATGTTAACTAAGCAAATTGTAAACCATATATCTGAGTTCTATTTGCCCCATTTGCCATCCCCTCAGCCCAGATATTTTGGTCACGTTAGGCCTGGCAGGGAATCAGGCAGCCAAGCAGTGTAAGGCTCTCCCTCTCCCTTGTTCCCAGAGATTCTGGACCATACCTTTATAGTTACACTAACAACACCGCATTGTAATTATCTGTCTGCCTGTCTCCCCCACGAGAGGTCTCCTTGAGCTTAAGGACTATCTTATTCTCCACACTGCTGTGCCCAGCAAATGTCACTGAATGAAGGAGCACAGTAAAGGTGATACTTACAAATAAATGAAACAAGACTAATAGCATTCACTAACATCTTATAATTTCACTGGTCCCCTTCTTTTGTTATAGTTGTGATTACATTCTGCAGTAAGAAAGGTTCAGAGGGCAGAGGAGAGATGAGGTATAAAAACGACCACCTACCTCCCAAAACAACAGTGGAACATACAAGAATTGGGAAATGCCCCTTTGTTGGCATGTAGTCAGCTGACCGTCCACAGAGTAAATCAGGCTGGTTACCTTCTTTTTGCACCCAAAAGGACACGTTTGCTTTTGCCATTGCTTTTTCAGTCCCAACTGATGAACCTGGATGAGAGTTACTGTTGACACTCTCACTAGTACAGACTAATCCGTTATGATACACAAAAAAGAAGAAAATGAGACTTGCCAGGACCCAATCCATCCACATTCTTTCTACCTAAAATTATACCATACTCAGATCTGAGCACATGTCTTCTTGCCACAAGGTACATGTTAATACTGCCTGTTGCACCTTCGCTCTAAGAACATTAACAGCAATGTTAGTTTCTTCCTCATACTGCTCCGTGTGTATGGGGGAGGGATTGTATTGATTTTTGCCCATACCATTTATTGTACGATATGGTAATGTTTGCCTTCCCCATTGGACAGTGAATTTCTTGAGGGTCAGGGCTGACTATTGATTTTCCTTAAGGCTGTGCACACAGTATGTGGCACACAATAGGCTCTCCATAAATATTTGATGAACTGAACTCTTTGAGGGGGAACTCTTTCTCTACGGGTACAAATCATTCTAGAATTTTCTTTTACTACTGCAATCCCTTGTCCCTTTTTTCCTCTCTCAGGCCCCTCCAAATCCAAAATGGCAAATGAGAAACAAGGTCAAAGCTGAGTCACACCAGTTAAGGTCGGGGATGGGGAAGGATGTGAATAACAAAGGAAGAGACGAAAGTTGAGGTCTGCTCATATGGTAGCTTTGAGTGAATTAGAAAAAGTCTCCCTTGCTAACAACAGGGCACATGGCTTGGCACATGAATAACAGGCTGGACTTCAGCCCCAATACCCACCCCACCTCAGCTGCCACCTTTGTGTAGGACATGGCTTGCACAAATCTATGTGGGGTCCTGAGAAGGGCTCATTCTTTTTTTCTTTTCCTTGCAGCTAGACTTAACCTAAAATTCCTGGAGGCTCCTGAAGTATCCCCAATAATATGTGGAGCTCATCTCTGGATATTTATTTGCATTTGTTTGGTCTGCAAGCCACAATGATTCTGGCGTGAAGCAGAGGGTGGGCCAGAGATGGGATTCAAAGCGTCGTATCTTCAAACCTGTCCCTCAAGTAGCACTTCACATCCTTGGCACCTTCACAGCCCACTCATCATTACTCAAATCAAGTTCTCTAAACTATTGAGACCAGCAATACCTTCTGCCAAAGCTAAGCAGGTTCAGAGTTGAAATCAAGATGAAGGCACTCGAAATCACAAAAAATGCTCAGCTCTGTGTCTGTTTGCCACAGACGGTACTGCCAACTGATTTCACATGAAAGCCGTTTCCACGCCTAATTCCTATTGGTTTCTTGCCAACTTACTTTCATTCTGATTGGTTACACACATTATCCCCACCCCCAATCCAGAAGAAGCTAAGTGATCCCAGTTCCAGGGAAGTTTGCATTTCTTAATGCTTAAGCTGTGTCTATATTTACAACTGTTTTAACTGATTTTCTCTGCCTGATGTAATGGCTGAAATGGTCATGGACCATGTAGATGGAACCTCCTCCTATATGGTTTTTTAATATATACTGTCTTTCTTTCTTCAACCCTAACCCTTTTCAACACTGATTTGTCTCCCCTCTGACCTTTTCATTCATCCTTTTCTGTTTTCTCTTTTTTCCATCTCTCTTTTCTTTTCAGTGGAGTTTCGCCTTTTCCTCCTTAACTCCTATTTGTCATTGGCTTTTGGTCCTTGAAGAAACAATATCACCCATTCTTCACAGGACAAATGCATCCCAAATTCTGTGATGCCTAACATGTGATATTTTTACCGCAAATCTAATCATTAAAAACAAATACAGCATAAATTTAAACAAATGAACAAGTTATTAATTTGTAGTTTACTTTCAAGAAAGTTATTTTGTGACAATGAAATTCTACCCTCTCATCCCTGTGCCACACTAATCAAATCCTCTTCCCTTGGGCACCAAGGATAATACCACAGCAGTGAGATTACTAACTCTATCATTGATCTTCTCCGTCACTATATTAAGGAAACGTGAACAAAACAGAAGTCCCAATTCCTACCTGAGACTAAGTAGTATCAGTCAACAGCTCTATGTCTCCCTCTGACTGCAACAACCACCACTGGCACTCACACGCCATTCCCCTAAAACAGATGTTTGACAGCATTTTGTTGCTGTCATCTGGTATGTTTCTTTTAAGCCACTGGGTCCCTCCCTACCATAAATCCCAAGGACCATGTTGAAAAAAAAATTTGTCTTATTCTCAGGCTGTCTCCTGAGAGACCCATTCCTTACTCATTCCCATCCTGCCCTTACTGAACTCTTCTGGTTACCAAGTTCACTACCCTTTCTCCCATTTTCATCTTAACCTTATCTACATTGCTTGTCACCTTGATTTCTCTCCTCCACTGCAATGCCTCAGGTCACTCTGAGTCATATCCTTCCAGTTCTATCTAGTTCCTATCCCAATGCTGTCCTCTCAGGCTCACCTGGGTCACCTAGACCCTCCAGGTAAGACTCATGCAGTTTTACATTTCAAAAGTCAGATTCTCCATGGCTTTTGGAAAAATACTCATACCTCAAGAAAACTTGAACAAAATTCATAGAGTCGGCTCTAGATTACATATAGTTCTGATAGCTACAGATAGCACATAACTAAAATACACAGAGATGATCACATTTTTCTACATAACAGTATTTCCCATAGAGTAAAACAGAAAGCAATAATAAATGTATATTTCACCATTTTTGGTAGAGCCAGTTGAATAGACTTTGGTGGCTTTGAATGTTGAGAGGTGAGAGGCTTTCCAGTGTGTTTCCCCCAAACTCCATCTTTTGATGATAGACTATACTGTCTGACTGAGACAGGCACATGACAGGTTGATTAGTCATAGTTCCCCATCCCTCTAACACTGTGATTGGTTCAGAGCATGGGACTCAGACAAGACCAATCAGATGATGCCTTGATATATATACCACTATTGGGAGAGAGCTGTTCTCTTTCCATTTGAGTTTAGTTGTGGTGATGACTGCCTCGAACAGCTGGAGGCCACCTTCCCAGCTGCACTGAGAAAGCCCACCTCAAGTCCGAGGCTGAGAAAAGCCTGTCTGAGTCTGAAAGTTTCCATGACATACCACCTGGATATCTCTGAGGTCTTAAAAAAATGACCTCACAATCCTGCCTGAGATTTTATCTTTTCTCTGAAGCCATTTCTTAGTTTGAGAATTTTTTGCCATCTAGAAAGGCTAGAAATGAGAACTAATTTTATTTTCAAACCTAGCAAGTACTGAATCCTTTATATTTCTTTTAAATTTTATTTGAAAACTGAACTGTTCCTTTTCAGCTCATCTCTCTCCTCTCATTATTTTAGTAGGAGAATCCAGGTGGCAGTTGAACACTGGAAAAGTCCTTAGCAGGATCACTGAGTTCATTACTTAGACAAAAGTGTGGCCAAACTTACCACCATCACATAACAAGGGCCCCTTTTCTCCAGCTTCTAATAACATTTTCC
The DNA here is from genome assembly GCF_028023285.1 of Balaenoptera ricei. Classification (NCBI taxonomy): domain Eukaryota; kingdom Metazoa; phylum Chordata; class Mammalia; order Artiodactyla; family Balaenopteridae; genus Balaenoptera; species Balaenoptera ricei. The sequence goes on from NC_082639.1 coordinate 135,549,575, forward strand.
TCTCTTCCCTGTAAATTCCCACTAATAGCCTCCTAGACAGCCTTAAAGATTCTGCTAATAATCTAAGGCCCTGCAGGCTTTCACTAAGACTCTCCTCTGGCCCCTTCCAGCATCTGCCTACTACCCAGTCCCAAAATGGCAACGCCACATTTTTGGGTTTGTTATGTCAATTTCTCACTTCCTGGTTCCAAAATTTTTATGCTATACATTGCTGCATAACAAACAGACACAAACCTTAGTAGTTTAGAACAACAATCATTTATTTGGCTGAGATCAACAATTTCGGCAGGGCTCAACAGAGGCTTGTCTCTGCTCCATACAGCATCAGCTGTGGTGGCTCCACTGGAGGATCCACTTCCAAGATGACTCACCCGTATCACTGATGACTGCTGGCTGGAGCTCAGCCAGGGCCTCAGTGCCTGTCCATATGGCTCTCTCCAAGGCAGCATCTCAAGAGAACTAGGTAGAAACTGTATCACCTTTTATCTTTTATGATCTATGGAAATCACATAGTATTACTTCTACTGTAATCACAGGCCTGCCCAGGTTCATGATGAGAGAACAGAGACCCACCTCCCTATGCAAAGAATGTCATGACCGTGGGATGGGAGATGTGACCATCTTGGAAAATACAATCTATCACAAATTAGATGAAACATTGGGATGGATTATCAGCCCTTTATAATTTGGGGCATCATGGTAACCTAAGTAGCAGTCTGACTGCTTTAGCTCAGTCTAGAGCAGTAGTTATCAAAGGGTAGACCATGTGCCAGTTGTGATTCATGACAAAAGTTCCATCATATATAGCAAAATGAAAACATAAAAGTCTATAATAAAACTTAATTTATTCAACTTAAAGAGTAGAGCCTTATACTGAGATCATATCTTCCCCCTTTTTGGTGTTAATATGTCCTTTCTTTTATTAAATGATAGCGATAACAGATAATAGCTGTTTTCTTAATGATGTCATACCGATCTCCTCCCTTTTTTTTCTTTACAGTTCTCCAGTCAATGAAAAAAAATACAAAAGCCTAAGGAACCACTATCTAGAAGTTATCAGAACACTTAATGTAGCCTTTGCTTTACTACCTCTCAAATAATGTGATTTAATTTACTAGTATGCACCTTGAAATAGTAATTAATTACTCTGTGGGTGTGTGGAAAAAGTCATGCAGCTACTCGAGTAATAGCTAAAACTCGAAGTATAAGGACCTTTCACACTCCTGTGAATATACTTATAATTCAATGCAACAATAGGTCACAAGACATATCGTATCTCTCAAAACATACTAAAGTAATAGATCTATAGATATAAATGTATATTCAGACTGTCACATCAATGAAATCTTTGAAATGAGATCCAGGAATTCCTTGGTAATCACCAGGTTCATATGCCTAAAAAGTAAGGTGGCATTCAAGAAGAAAGTTTAAAAATAGACAATTAGAGAAGAAACTAGATATACAGTCATAATGCTAGATGTGTGTGTGGCTTGTCTTCTGGAGGAGCAGGAGTTGAAATGGGGCACTAGCACTAGCAAAATATGGAGAAAAGGATTCAGGATTCATTTCTATAAAGGTGAACAAGCTTTATAAATGAATGAAGACTACTGAGTTCTATGAAAAACGTGGCACCGAAAGAGAATTCATTCAACTATTATTTACTAACTTACTATGTTATAGGTTCTTTAGGAATGAAGAAAAACAAGACAAAGCCCCTACCCTCAAAAAGCTCGTAGTTCACATTGAACAATTAAATAGAATACAGTATGAAGCTATTAATGCTATGCGTGCCCCAAAGAAGGAGGGATTAATTCTTCCTAACATTGGGGATAGAGGTCATGGAATGGAAAATTACAGATTGCCTCGCCAAGGGTCAGGATTGACTTTTTTTCAGCTTTATTGAGGTATAATTGACAATATAATTGAATATTGTCATATTCGAGATCAAGGCTCAGAAATTGTAGAATTAGAGTAGAAATGACAAAAACGGCACCTGGCCTTTTCCCAAATTATTGCGATGCTTAAAGATAATAGACTTCTCACAATCTACAGTATTAAGAGAATGGAGCAGACAAAGGTCTTCTTTGCACTACTCCATAAACACCCACTGGATCTACCAGAGAGGGGAGTGAGAGTCATTGCCCTTTTCTTCTGCTTAAGGCAACTGAAACTGAATTGCTCATACATTTAAAAAAGATCTCAAAACTTTTAAATTTGTGAGACAGTGTTACCTCAAAATCATGGTTGAGAAAATGTCAACTGACAAGGAATTACTGAATTGCTCATTTCTTTTCCTTCCCCTCAACAACGAAAAACTAGCTTTCAGGATGGGACAAAGAAGAGAATAATTTTCTTTCTATAAAACTTTTCCAGAAAGTCACAGAGTAGTAGAAGGTTCAGGGACTCTTAGACAAAGTAGAAAAAAGGACATTCCAAATCACTAATATGAAACCAACAATGATATCTAAAATGTAGGTAATGTAAAACAAAAGGAAAATGGCATGTAGTACAGATATAATAACTATATTGCTAAACCTACTGAGTAGGGGAAATCTAAACATAAAACTAAACAGATTTGTATTTATTAATTTAAAGACAAGGGTGTTAAAGATAAAGAAACAGGAAGATTTACTAAGAGACTATATCCCACCTTAAAGGTGAATTTTAATTTGGACATAAAAAAGTAATAGTTGTATAAGCAGAGGACCCTGATCCAAACCACCCTTAATAGTTCCTTGCTCCAGAATGTCATCCCATAGCTTTCCTTTTGAGAGAGGGAGAACAAATTTTTCTTCTGGAAATGGCCAATATGTCTTTTTTTTTTTTTAATAGAATTCCACACTTGAACAGAAATTTCCTGCCTCAGTTACACAGAAAATTGTTAGATTCTCTAAGTAGCTTTTAAAGCTTCCATATGGTCTTTGTGAGTGACTCACAGCCAAGTGCTCTCTGGAAGGAGCACGTGGAACTCACATGAAACTGACTTGCAGAGGCAGAGGCAAGGCCAGAGAGTCTGGACATAAGCATGCTGAATGGAGTAAAACAAAACGAGGGTGATTTAACTTCATACTTAAACATTTTTATAAAACCCCACATCTATTTAACTTCAGTCGGCATGAATAGGTTTGCCTTTATAGATATAGAAGAAGATGCGGCCTTTTATAAGACTTCTTTTCTGACCATGGCTTAGAATACAGATTTGGCACTTTTCACTTGACCTGAAAGGAAGCAGATTTTTATATTACATTTAATTAGCTTGCTACAGAAAACAAAAATGAAGCCAGTTTTTAAAAACAATGGGCATGAAATAAATCATAACGTCCAAGGCTGAACCAGTCATTAATGAAACCTTAATGTTTGTATGTCAATTCAAGTATTCCCACCTTTTTGTTTTAATATTTAAAGCTGTGAGATCACACTTACATAATCAGTATTACTGTTCCTAATTCAGCCATGTGAATAAACTGCTTAACCTCATGTGTCTGCACTTTCTTCATTGTAAAACAAGGGGGTCGTTTCAGAGGTTCCATCAAGATCTAACATTTCTATAATATGAACATGCAAGATACTGGGGTGCTTGGAGGGGACAGAGAGGACTTGGGTAAAGAGGCAATTTTTTTTAATTGAAGTATAGTATATTTACAATGTTGTGTTAATTTCTGCTGTACAGAAAGTGATTCAGTTATACATACATATGTATATATACACATATATATTCTTTTTCATATTCTTTTCCATTATGGTTTATTACAGAATATTGACTATAGTTCCCTCTGCTATACAGTAGAACCTTGTTGTTTATCCATTCTATATATAATAGTTTGCATCTGCTAATTACAAACTCCCAATCCATCCCTCCCCCACGCCCCTCCCCTTGGCAAACACAAGCCTGTTCTCTATGTCTGTGAGTCTGTTTCTGTTTCGTAGATAAGTTCATTTGTGTCATATTTTAGATTCCACATATACATGATAGCATCGTATTTGCCTTTCTCTTTCTCTAGGTCCATCCATATTGCTGCAAATGGCATTATTTCATTCTTTTTTACAGCTGAGTAGCATTCTGTTGTATATATGTACCACACCTTTATCCATTCATCTGTTGAGGGACATCTAGGTTGTTTCCATGTCTTGGCTATTGTTAATAGTGCTGCTATGAACATAAGGGTGCCTGTAACTTTTCGAATTACAATTGTTTCTGGATATATGCCCAGGAGTGGGATTGCTGGATCACACGGCAACTCTATTTTTAGTTTTTTGAGGAACCTACATACTGTTTTCCACAGTGGCTGCAGCAATTTACATTCCTACCAACAGCACAGGAGGGTTCCCTTTTCTCCACACCCTCTCCAGCATTTGTTTCTTGTAGACTTTTTAATGATGGCCATTCTGACTGGTGTGAGGTTGCACCTCACTGTAGTTTTGATTTGCATTTCTCTAATAATTAATGATGATAAACATCTTTTCATGTGTTTATTGGCCATTTGTATGTCTTCTTTGAAGAAATGTCTATTTAGGTCTTCTGCCCATATTTTGATTGGGTTGTTTTTTTGTTATTGAATTGTATGAGCCATTTGTATATTTTGGAAATTAAGCCCTTGTCGGTGGCATCATTTGCAAATATTTTCTCAAAGCTTGTAAGTTTGATTAGGTCCCATTGGTTTATTTTTGCTTTTATTTCTACTGCCTTGGGAGACTGACCTAAGAAAACATTGCTACGATTTATGTCTGAGAATGTTATTCCTATGTTCTCTTCTAGGAGCTTTATGGTGTCATGTCTTACATTTAAGTCTTTAAGCCATTTTGAGTTTATTTTTGTGTATGGTGTGAGGGTGTGTTCTAACTTCATGGATTTACATGTGGCTGTCCAACTCCCAGCACCACTTGCCGAAGAGACTGTCTTTTCCCTATTGTGTATTCTTGCCTCCTCTGTCAAAGATTAATCGACCACAGGTGTGTGGGTTTATTTTGGGGCCCTCTATTCTGTTCCACTGATCCATATGTCTGTTTTTGTGCCAATACCACGCTGTTTTGATTACTGTAGTTTTGCAGTATTACCTGAAGTCTGGGAGGGTTATGTCTCCTACTTTGTTCTTTTTCCTCAGGATTGCTTTGGCAATTCTGGGTCTTTTATGGTTCCATATAAACTTTAGGCTTATTTGTTCTAGTTCTGTGAAAAATGTCATGGGCAATTTGATAGGGATCGCATTAAATCTGTAGATTGCTTTGAGCAGTATGGCCATCTTAACAATATTAATTCTTCCAATCCAAGAGCATGGGATATCTTTCCATTTCTTTGAATCATCTTCAATTTCCTTTATTCATGTTTTATACTTCTCAGCATATAAGTCTTTCATCTCCTTGGTCAGGTTTATTCTTAAGCATTTTTTGGATGCAATTTTAAAAGCGATTTTCTTTTTACATTCCCTTTCTGATATTTCTTTGTTCGTGTAAAGAAATACAACCGATTTCTGTATGTTAATCTTGTATCCTGCTACCTTCCTGAATGCAATTGTCAGTTCTGATAGTTTTTGTGTGGAGTCTTTATGGTTTTCAACATATAGTATCATGTCATCTGCATACAATGACAATTTTATCTCTTCCCTACCAATATGGATATCTTTTATTTCTTTTTCTTGTCTGATTGCTGTGGCTAGGACTTCCAATACTATGTTGAATAGAGGTGGTGAGAGTGGGCATCCTTGTCTTGTTCCAGATTTTAGCGGGAAGGCTTTCAGCTTTTTACTGTTGAGTACTGTATTGGCTGTGGGTTTGTCATAAATAGCTTTTATTATGTTGAGATAATATTCCCTCTATACCCACTTTCATAAGAGTTTTTATCATGAATGGATGTTGAATTTTATCAAATGCTTTTTCTGCATCTAATGAGAGGAACATGTGGTTTTTGTCTGTTATTGATGTGGTGTATCACACTGACTGACTTGCATATGTTGAACCATCCTTGTGACACTGGGATAAATCCAACTTGGTCATGGTGTATGATCTTTTTTATATGTTGTTGGATTCATTTTGCTAGTATTTTGTTGAGAATTTTTGCATCTATATTCATCAAAGACATTGGCCTGTAATTTTCTTTTTTGGTGGTGGTGTCTTTGTCTGGTTTTGGTATCAGGGTGACGGTGGGAGTGTTCCCTCCTCTTCAATCTTTTGGAAGAGTTTGAGAAGGATTGGTATAAGTTCTTCTTTGTATGTTTGGTAGAATTCTCCTGTGAAGCCATCTGGTCCTGGACTTTTGTTTGTAGGGAATTTTTTTTATAACAGATTCTATTTCACTTCTAGAGATCAGTCTATTCAAATTATCTATATCTTCTTGATTCAGTTTTGGTAGGCTGTGTGTTTATAGAAATGTGTCCATTTCTTCTAAGTTGCCCAATTTGTTGGCATATAATTGTTTATAGTATTCTCTTATGGTTTTTTTGTGTTTCTGCAGTTATCAGTTGTGCTTTCTCATCTTTCATTTCTTATTTTATTTGTTTGGGTCCTCTCTCTTTTCTTCTTGGTGAGCCTGGCCAGAGGTTTGTCAATTTTGTTTACCCTTTCAAAGAAACAGCTCTTGATTTTATTGATTTTTTCTATTGTTTTTTAATCTCTATTTTATTTATTTCCTCTCTGATCTTTACTATTTCCTTTCTTCTGCTGACTTTAGGTTTTGTTTGTTCTTCTTTTTCTAATTCTTTTAGGTGGTGGGTTAGTTTGTTTATTTGAGATTTTTCTTGTTTCTTGAAGAAGGTGTGTATCACTGTGAACTTCCCTCTGAGAACTGTTTTTGCTGCATCCCATAGAATTTCACTGTCATTTGTCTCAAGGTATATTTTTAGTTTTCTCTTTGATTTCATCGTTGACCCATTGGTTTTTTTTTAGTAATTGATTTTTTTTTCTCTTTTCTTTTTGACTGAAAAGAGAAAAAAATTGCAATTGACTTTTTTTCTCTTTTCTTTTTCTGTGGTTGATTTCTAGTTTTATGCAATTGTGGTCAGAAAAGATGCTTGGAATAATTTCTGTACTCTTAAATTTGTTGAGGCTTGTTTTGTACCCTAGAGTGTGGTCAATTCTATAGAATATTCCATGTGCACTTAAAAAGAATGTGTATTCTAGGGGGTTTTTTTGGATGTATTGTCCTGAAAATATCAATTAGGTCTAACTGTTATATTGTATCATTTAGGATCCCTGTTGCCTTAGTGATTTTTTTGTCTGTAAGATCTGTCCATTGGTGTGAGTGGTATGTTAAAGTCTCCTACCATTGATGTATTCCCATCAATTTCTCCCTTTTTGTCTGTTAGTATTTGTTTTATGTATTTGGGTACATATATGTTGATGAGTGTAATATCATCTTCTTGTATTGATCCTTTTATCATTATATAGTGTCCTCCTTCATCTTTCTTTATGGCCTTTGTTTTAAAGTCTGTTTTGTCTGACATGAGTATTGCTACAACTGCTTTCTTGTCATTTCCGTTTGCGTGAATTATCTTTTTCCACAGCCTCACTTTCAGTCTATATGTGTCCTTTGTCCTAAAGTGGGTCTCTTGTAGGCAGCATATTGTAGGCTCTTGGTTTTTTATTCAATCTGCCACTTGATGACTTTTGATTGGAGCATTTAGTCCATTGACTTTTAAGGTAATTATTGATAGATATGTATTTATTGCCACTTTAAACCTTGTTTTCCTGTTGATTCTGTATTTCTTCTTTGTTCCTTTCTTTTTCTTTTTGTTTTTCCTTTTGTGCTTTAATGATTTCTTTTATATTATGCTTGTGTTCTCTTCTTTTTGGTTTGTATGAATCTACTGTATGTTTTTGATTTGTGGTTACCCTGTTTTTGAAGTATGTTAACGCCTTCCTATATCTACTTTCTTTAGACTGGTAGTCAAATAGGCTCAAACACATTCTGAAAAAAAAATTCAACATGTTCTTACTCTCCTCCCCTACACTGTATGATTTTGATGTCCTATTTCGCATCTTCATGTTTATTCTTTTGCTGTTCATTGTGCTTATCATCACTTTCACAGAAAAATCTTTTTTATTTTATTTTTTAAAATCTGTGTATTGCTCTCTTCTTCAGCACGGCCTATGGGAAGTGGCAGCCATCTCCTACTCAGCATGATGGCTGCCCTCAGACTCCTCATAAAGCCCAAGGTTGTCAAAAAGAGGACCAAGAAGGTCATCCAGCACCAGTCAGATCAATATGTCAAAATTAAGCAGAACTGTCTGGAGCCTGTGCTCCGCAACAGGAGAGGGCGCGATGGTGAGAGGCCCGCGCACCGCGATGAAGAGTGGCCCCCACTTGCTGCAACTAGAGAAAGCCCTCGCACAGAAACGAAGACCCAACACAAGCCATAAATAAATAAACAAATAAATAAAAATTTTAAAAAAAATTAAGCAGAACTGACAGAAATCCAGAAGCACTGACAACAGGATGCACAGGAGGTTCAAGGGCCAGATCTTGATGCCCAACATTGGTTATGGGAGCAACAAGAAAACAAAGCACATGCTGCCCAGCAGCATCTGGAAGTTCCTGGTCCACAGCGTCAAGGAGCTTGAAGTGCCGCTGTTGTGCAACAAATCTTACTGTGCTGAGATTGCTCACAACATCTCCTCCAAGAACCACAAAGCCATTGTGGAAAGAGCATCCCAGCTGGCTATCACAGTCACCAATCCCAACACCAGGCTATGCAGCAAAGAAAATGAATAGATTGCTCGTGGGCACATTGTGTTTGTGTTAATAAAACCATGAAACTTGGCCAAAAAAAAAAAAAATCTGTGTACTGATTTATTTAAGTAATTTACTTTCCAATTGTGATTTTCTCTTTCCTATAGATTCTTGCTTCTTTTCTATTTAGAGAAGACCTTTCAATATTTCCTTTAGAACAGGTTTAATATTGCTGTATTCTTTTAGCTTTTGCTTGTCTGAGAAATTCTTTATCTCTCCTATTTTAAATGATAATCTTGCAGGGTAGAGTTTCCTACACTGCAGAATTTTCCCTTCAGGACTTTGAATATATCTTGCCACTCCCTTCTGGCTTGCAACATTTCTGTAGAGAAATCAGCTGATAGTCTTATGGGGGTTCCCTTGTAATTAACTCCTTGTTTTCCTCTTGCTGCCTTTAGAATCCTCTCTTTATCTTTCACTTTTGCCATTTTAATTATAGTATATCTTGGTGTAGGTCTGTTTGGGTTCATTATGTTTGGGACCCTCTGTGCTTCCTGTACCTGGATGTTTCCTTCTTTAGGTTTGGGGGGTTTTCAGCCATAATTTCTTCAAATACATTTTTGATTCCCTTTTCTCTTTCTTCTCCTTCTGGGATCCTTATTATGTGTAGACTGGCGTGCTTTATATTATCCCATAGGTCTCTTATATTGCTTTCATTTTTTTTTCATTTGGCTTTCTGTCTGCTGTTCTGATTGGGTGATTTCCATTATCCTAACTTGCAGATCACTTATTCGTTCTTCTACATTATTCAATCTGCTACTTATTACCTTAAACTCAGCTTTCATCTCAGCAAGTAAGTCTTTTAATTTGTCTTGGTTCCTCTTTATAGTTCCTGGTCCTTTTTACAGTAATCTGCATTTCTATCAATAGCCCTTCTTAATTCCTTCAGTATTTTCAGTATCTCCTTTTTAAACTCGGTGTCTATTAGACTGAAGAGGTCTGTTTCATTATTTGTTCTTTCAGGGGAATTCTCTTGATCTTTTATTTGGGAGTGGTTCCTCTCATTCTTCATTTTACTTATATTTCTCTTACTCTATGAGTTTAGTAGAAACAATTATCTACTGTGGTCTTGGAGGGCTATTTTTATGTAGAAGTGTCCCTGTGTAGCTTGTGTGGGTTTAATATTTTTGGTGCAAGGGCTGTTTTTTAGTATGGATGGCTGCCGCATCTTTCCTCAGTGTCTGCTGGCTGTTATCCCATTGATGGGGGTATGACTGATGTTGTGGTGAACGGAGCAGGTGCTGGATGTTGAACGGGGCCTCCTCTTTGCTCTGTGTTGTTACAGCCCTGCTGGGGGCAGGGTCTGCTCCCTAATTGTTGGCATAGAAGCCCCCAGATCCATTTCTAAGCTGCAGTGTGACGTAGGCAGGATTGAAGCGCTCCCACTGGAAGAGAAGCCACTGAGTATTCCTCCACCGGAGCTGTCCATCGGGGAGTGCACTCTGTGGTGTCACCTGTCACCCATTGTGTGAGCACACAAAGTACAATGTTGTGCACACTACCCTCGGCCCCGCCTCCACTGTGGGAATGCAGGCTATCAGCCCTGGTGCCCCTCAGGCACTGTGATCACAAAGCCACCAGCACAGATCCATAGGCGTCAATCCACTGAAATCAGGTACCAGGACCACAGCAGTTGCGTACCTTGACCTGCCATGGGAGCTAGGGAAGCAGCCCAGACTCTGGCCCCACCTCCACGTGCATGCACCCACAAAGCCCACAGCTGCTAAGGTCAGACCCGTCCCAGCCACAGGAGCACCCGTTTTCCACTCGGATGTCCCACAGGCACTGAGTTTACAAAGCAAGCGGCGGTGCTGTGGATCACATGCCATGGGGGGAAGGCTCTGCTTTCAGCCCCGCCTCCACATGTGGGCAACCTGCTGGTGCTTGCATGCTCCCAGAGCTCGTAGAGATGGCAATGAGAAAGAGGCTGCTATGGCAAGCCCCACCCCCCACTTCACTCATGCATTAACAATGGGGTTTCAATGGCAGCACACACTGGCCGTAAGCATGCCAAAAGTGAGGCTGCAATGGCGGGTCCTGCCCTTCTCTTCGAGTGCCTCTTAACAATGGCACTTCACTTCTATGGTGGGCCAGGCTTCTTCCACATACACTCCTGGTTGCAGCCCTTACCACACTCCAGGCCCTTCAGGCTGTTTCCGCAGGGCTAACCCCAGTCCTCTCCCCAGGTCTGTCCTCTGAAGCCCGAGTTTTAGCAACCAGCCCTCGCATGTATTACTAGCAGGTCCACGTCTCGGACTGGGGACTGCAGCAAGGTAGCACGGATCCTCTGTGCCGGTCTCTCTCTGTTCTGCCTGCTGCAAACCAGCTTCTACGCTCCCCTCCAAGCCTCTGAAGCTCCCTTTCTGTCCCAGGTGATCTCCCCACCAGTGCGGGGGCTTCCCAGGGTACGAGAACCTTTCCTCTTTCATAGCTCTCTCCCAGGGGCACAGGTCCTATCCTGCTTGCTTCCTTTTTTTTTTTTTTTCTTACATCCTACCCGGTTACATGGAGATCTTCCTCGCACTTCTGCGTGTCTGAGATTTTCTGCCAGAATTCAATAGGTATTCTGTGATAACTGTTCCCCATGTAGATGTATTCATTATGTATTTGTGGGAAAAGGTGAGCTCTACATCGTTCTATTCCACCATCTTGATTGGAGCCTCTGCAATTCTTCCTCAGAGGTGAGAAGGGAAGGAGGGAGGGTTGTTGGGCCAGACTAACAATAGTGGTGGTTTGGGGGGGAAAGGTGGGAATTGAACTGTATAACCAACAACTCGTCTTAACCATCTCATTCCTGGACTATACTGGTCTCACTCCCTCTGGTCTCTTCTCCCTCCAATCCATTTTGCAAGGACAGCCAGATTATTCTCCACTACTTAATCCCTCGTCTCTCCTACCCCAAACAAAGCCTTTAATGGCAACCCACTGCACTGAAAGTAAAGTCCAAACTTTGAAGCTTATAATTCAGTACTTTTTAAAAATTTATTTATTTTATTTTTGGCTGTGTTAGGTCTTTGTTGCTATGCACGGGCTTTCTCTAGTTGCAACGAGTGGGGGCTACTCTTCATAGCAGTGTGTGGGCTTCTCATTGCAGAGGCATCTCTTGTTGCAGAGCACGGGCTCTAGGTACGCGGGCTTCAGTAGTTGCATCATGTGGGCTCAGTAGCTGTGGCTCACGGGCTCTAGAGTGCAGGCTCAGTAGTTGTGGCACACGGGCTTAGCTGCTCCATGGCATGTGGGATCTCCCCGGACCAGGGATCGAACCTGTGTCCCCTGCATTGGCAGATGGATTCTTAACCACTGCACCACCAGGGAAGTCCCTAATTCAGTACTTTTAATGAAATGATCACAAGCTAACTTTCCAACCTTATTTTCTACTCTTCCTTAATGCGTACTCAACTACAATCAGCCAAATGGATACTGACCACTTCCCTAGTCCCATATTTCAACTTTTCATCATTATGTTGTGTTTTCATTCCAGAATTCCCTACATATTCCACCTTGGTTACCTATCCTTTCAGGCAATTCCTCTTTCTTCATGATGCCTTCTCTTTATGCTTAGGCTTCCCTGAACATACACAGCTCTTAGTTTATCTTTTCAAGTAGGCATGTTTACTCACAAAGTGGTTGGTAGACTCCTTAAAGACAAGGATGGTGCAAAGGCATCTATTTCCCTTCAGGGGACCTAGGAGAGTGCTATGTGTATGCTCATTTGACGTTAGGTACAGTTGGCAAGGGACAGTTTGTCATACTACCTAGAACAGATTCAGTGCCTTAACCTTTAAAAAACCATGGTCCCTTTTGATCAACATAAAAATCTTAAGTACTGGGTATCCACATACAAAAGAATGAAGCTGGACCCCCTACCTCACACCATATACAAAAATTATCTTAAAATGGATCACAGACATGTTTAGACATAAGGGCTAAAAAAACTACAAAACTCTTACAGAAAAACATAAAAGTAAATATTGGTGACCTTAGATAAGGCAATGTTTCTTAGATATGACACAAAGCACAATCAACAAAAGGAAAAATAGATAAATTAGACTTCATCAAACTTAAAGTCTTTTGTGCTTCAAAGAACACAATTAAGAAAATGAAAAGATAATCCACATAATGGGAGAAAATATTTGCAAGTCATATATCTGATAAGAGACTTGAACCCAAGATACATAAAAACCTTTACAATTCAACAATAAGAAGAAAAATACATACATGTGGAGACTAAACAACATGCTACTAAAAAACCAATGAGTCAAAAAATAAATCAAAGAGAAAAACAGAAAATACCTCAAGACAAACGAAAATGTAAACACAACTTTCCAAAATCTACAGAGGATGTAGAAAAGGCAGTCCTAAGAGGAAAGTTTATAGCAATATAGGTATACCTCAAGAAATAAAAATATCTCAAATAAACAACCTAACCTTCCATGTAAAGGAATTAGAAGAACTTCCCTGGTGGTCCAGTGGGTAAGAATCCGTGCTCCCAATGCAGGGGGCCGGGGTTTGATCCCTGTCGGGGAACTAGATCCCACATGCATGCCACAACTAAGAGTTCACATACTGCAACTAAGAAGCCTGTGTGCCACAACTAAGAAGCCCACATGTTGCTACTAAGAAGCCTGCATGCCACAACTAAGAGTTCACACGCCACAACTAAGAAGTCCGCATGCCACAAATAAGATGTCCGCATGCCACAAATAAGATGTCCGCATGCCAGAACTAAAGATCCCACATACCACAATGAAGATCCCACATGCCACAACTAAGACCCAGCACAGCCAAAATAAATAAATAAAATAAATAATAAATTTAAAGTACTGTCATTTTAAAAAAAGGAATTAGAAAAAGAAAAACAAACAAAGCCCAAAGTTAGCAGACGGAAAGAAAAAAATAAGTATCAGAGTGAAAACAAATATAATAGAGACCAAAAACAATAGAAAAGATCAATGAAACCAAGAACTGTTTTTTTGAAAAGGTAAATAAAATTGATAAACCTTTAGCCAGGCTCATCAAGGAAAAAAAAGAGAGAAGACCCAAATAAACAAAATAAGAAATGAAAGAGGAGAAATAACAACTGCTATCACAGAGATACAAAAAAATCATAAGAGAATATTATGAACAGTTACATGCCAACAAATTGAACAACCTAGAAGAAATGGTCAAATTTCTAGAAAAATACAACTTTCAAAGACTAAATCAAGAAGAAATAGACAATCTGAACAGACCAATCACTACCTGTGAAATGGAAATTGTAATTTTAAAAACTTCCAGAAAGCAAAAGACATGACTGAATGGCTTCACAGAAGAACTGTACCAAACATACAATGAAGAGTTAATACCTAACCTTCTCAAACTATTCTGAAAATTTTTTAAGATGGGAGAACACTCCCAAATGCATTCTATGAGGCCACCATTACCTTAGTACCAAAATGAGTCAGGATGGAGGTGTGGGAAGACTCCAAGTTAGCGTCTCCCCACAACTAGGGCACCTGCCAGCTGCTGGTGGAAAACCCTGATGCCCAAGGAGACGGGAGGAACCCCCAAGTGAAATGGTGGGACTGAGCGGGGAAGAGAAGTGGAGGCCAGACAGGATCAGCACCCTTGAGGCCGAGAGATCAGAAGAGGCAGGCGGGAAGAGCCTTCCAGGAGGAGTGGGAAAGCAGCGGAGGGCAACTGCCCCACCCACTTGGGCCCAGGGAGCCTGCTGAGCTCCCAGGGTGGTCTCCTACCCTCCAAGGCTCCCCTTCCCCATGGCCGCATTGGTACTGGGGGCATAGGGGGCGACACCAGGGAGATCAGGAGAGGCAGGCAGGAGGGGTCCTCTGAGAGGAGTGGGAGAGGAGCAGAGGGCATTTGCCCCACCTATTCGAGCCCAGGAAGCCTCCTGGACTCCCAGGTGAGGTCCCCCACCCTCTGAGACCAGGGGTGGTGGGCAAGCCTGAGCCCCTTCTTTTTGCGTTGAGGCTAAGCCCTGCCCCCCACAGCCCCCAGGGCCTTTTCCAGCCCTGTGGGTCCTGAGCATAGGCCACGCCCACCACCCAAACCTTGCCCTTGCTTAGGCCCCGCTCTCCACAGCTAAGGCCTCCCCCCACCTTTTTTCTTTTTTCTTTTTTTTTTTCCCTCCTCTTTTTCACTATTGTGGTACAGTTGTAAATTCTGGTTGTTTATTTATCTACATTTTTATTTTTATATTCTTTCTCATATATCTGTTAGTTTACTAGTTAAATGCTATTTTTTACTTTGTTATGGTTCTCTCTTTTTTTTTTGCAACCCCATGTGGCTTGCAGTATCTTGGTTCACGAGCCGGGGGTCAGGCCGAAGCTCCTGCAGTGGGAGCTCCGAGTCCGAACCACTGGACTAACAGAGAACCTCAGTCCCCAGGGAATATTCATTGGAGTGAGGTCTCACGGAGGTCCTCATCTCAGCACCAAGACCCACCTCTACTCAACAGCCTACAAATTCCAGTGCTGAAAGCCTCAGGCCAAACAATCACCAAGACAGGAACATAATCCCACGCATTAAAAAAAGAGAAAAAAATGAGACAGCAAAAAAATATGTCACAGATGAAGGAACAAGGTAAAAACCTACAAAACTAAACAAATCAAGAGGAAATAGGCAATCTACCTGAAAGAGAATTCATTGTAATGATAGTAAAGATGATCCAGAATCTCAGAAATAGAATGGAGGCATGGATTGAGAAAATAAAAAAATGTTTAACAAAGATCTAGAAGAACTAAAGAACAAACAAATAACTGAAATGAAAAATACACTAGACGGAATCAATGACACAATAACTGAGGCAGAAGAACTAATAAGTGAGCTGGAAAACAAAATGGTGCAAATAACTGCCAAGGAGCAGAATAAAGAAAAAAGAATGAAAAGAATTGAAGACAATCTCAGAGATCTCTGGGACAACACTAAACGCACCAACGTTTGAATTATAGGGGTCCCAGAAGATGAAGAGAAAAAGAAAGGGTCTGAGAAAATATCTGAAAAGATTATAGGTGAAAACTTCCCAAACATGGGAAAGGAAATAGTCACCCAAGTCCAGGAAGTGCAGAGAGTCCCATACAGGATAAACCCTAAGAAAAACACACCAAGACACATATTACTCAAACTAACAAAAATTAAATTCAAAGAAAAAATATTAAAAGCAGCAAGAGAAAAACAAAAAATAACATACAAAGTAATCCCCATAAGGTTATCAGCCGATTTTTCAGCAGAAACTCTGCAGGCCAGAAGGGAGTGGCAGGATATACTTAAAGTGATGAAACAGAAAAACCTACAACCAACATTACTCTACCCAGCAAGGATCTAATTGAGATTCAACAGAGAAATCAAAAGCTTTTCAGACAAGCAAAAGCTAAGAGAATTCAGCACCACCAAACCAGCTTTACAACAAATGCTAAAGAAACTTCTCTAGGTGGGAACACAAGAGAACAAAATGACCCACAAAAACAAACCCAAAACAATTAAGAAAATGGTAATCAGAACATACATATCGATAATAACCTTGAGTGTAAATGGATTAAATGTCCCAACCAAAAGACACAGACTGGCTGAATGGATACAAAAACAAGACCCATATATATGCTGTCTACAAGAGACCCACTTCAGACCTAGGGACACACACAGACTGAAAGTGAAGAGATGGAAAAAGATATTCCATGCAAATGGAAATCAAAATAAAGCTGGAGTAGCAATACTCGTATCAGACAAAATAGACTTTAAAATAAAGACTGTTACAAGAGATAAGGAGGGACACCACATACTGATCAAAGGATCAATCCAAGAAGAAGAGTTAACAATTTTAAATATTTATGCACCCAACACACAAGCACCTCAGTACATAAGGCAACTGCTAACAGCTATAAAAGAGGAAATCGACAGTAACACAATAATAGTGGGGGACTTTAACACCTCACTTACACCAATGGACAGATCATCCAGACAGAAAATTAATAAGGAAACACAAGCTTTAAATGACACAACAGATCAGATAGATTTAATTGATACTTACAGGACATTCCATCCAAAAACAGCAGATTACACTTCTCAACTGCACACAGAACATTCTCCAGGATAGATCACATCTTGGGTCACAAATCAAGCCTCAGTAAATTTAAGAAAATTCAAATCATATCAAGCATCTTTTCTGACCACAACGTTATGAGATTAGAAATCAATTACAGGGAGAAAACATAAAAAACACAAACACATGGAGGCTAAACAATACGTTACTAAATAACCAAGAGATCACTGAAGAAATCAAAAAGGAAATCAAAAAATACCTACAGACAAATTACAACGAAAACATGACGATCCAAAACCTATGGGATGCAGCAAAAGCAGTTCTAAGAATGAAGTTTATAGCAATACAAGTCTACCTCAAGAAACAAGAAAAATCTCAAATAAACAATCTAACCCTACATTTAAAACAAGTAGAGAAAGAAGAACGAGGAAAACCCAAAGTCAGTAGAAGGAAAGAAATCATAAAGATCAGAGCAGAAATAAATGAAACAGAAACAAAGAAAACAATAGCAAAGATCAATAAAACTAAAAGCTGGTTCTTTGAGAAGATAAACAATATTGATAAACCATTAGCCAGACTCCTCAAGAAAAAGAGGGAGAGGACTCAAATCAATAAAATTACAAATGAAAAAGGAGAACTCACAAATGACACCGCAGAAATACAAAGGATTATAGGAGACTACTACAAACAACTATATGCCACTCAAATGGACAACCACGAAGAAATGGACAAATTCTTGGAAAGGTACAATTTTCCAAGACTGAACTAGGAAGAATTAGAAAATATAAACAGACCTATCACAAGTAATGAAATTGAAACTATAATTAAAAATCTTCCAACCAACAAAACTCCAGGACCAGATGGCTTCACAGGTGAATTCTATCAAACATTTAGAGAAGCACTAACACCCATCCTTCTCAAACTCTTCCAAAAAACTGCAGAGGGAGAAATACTCCCAAATTCATTCTACAAAGCCACCATCACCCTGATACCTAAACCAGAAAAAATATCACAAAAAAAGAAAATTGTAGACCAATATCACTGATGAACATAGATGCAAAAATCCAGAACAAAATACTAGCAAACAGAATCCAACAACACATTAAAAGGATCATACACCATGATCAAGTGAGATTTATCCCAGGGATGCAAGGATTCTTCAATATACGCAAATCAATCAATGCGATACACCATATTAACAAATTAAGGAATAAAAACCATATGATCACCTCAATAGATGCAGAAAAGCTTTTGACAAAATTCAACACCCATTTATGATAAAAACTCTCCAGAAAATGGGCATAGAGGGAAACTACCTCAACGTAATAAAGGCCATATACAACAAACCCACAGCAAGCATCATCCTCAATGGTGAAGAACTGAAAGCATTTCCACTAAGATCAGGAACAAGACAAGGATGTCCACTCTTGCCACTATTATTCAACATAGTTTTGGAAGTCCTAGCCATGGCAATCAGAGAAGACAAAGAAATAAAAGGAATCCAAATTGGAAAAGAAGGAGTAAAACTGTCACTGTTTGCAGATGACATGATACTATACCTAGAAAATCCTAAAGATGTCACCAGAAAACTACTAGAACTAATAAATGAATTTGGTAAGGTTGCAGGATACAAAATTAATGCACAGAAATCTCTGGCATTCCTATACATCAACAACATAAAATCAGAAAGAGAAATTAAGGAAACAATCCCACTTACCATCGCAACAAAAAGAATAAAATACCTAGGAATAAACCTGCCCTAGGAGGCAAAAGACCTGGTACTCAGAAAACTATAAAACACTGATGAAGGAAATCAAAGATGACAAAAACAGATGGAAAAATATACCATGTTCTTGGATTGGAAGAATCAATATTGTGAAAATGACTATACTACCCAAAGCAATCTAC
The DNA here is from genome assembly GCF_028023285.1 of Balaenoptera ricei. Lineage (NCBI taxonomy): Eukaryota > Metazoa > Chordata > Mammalia > Artiodactyla > Balaenopteridae > Balaenoptera > Balaenoptera ricei. The sequence goes on from NC_082639.1 coordinate 135,568,243, forward strand.
GGTATCAATGCAATCCCTATCAAACTACCAATGGCATTCTTCACAGAATTAGAACAAAAAATTTTACAACTTATATGGAAACACAAAAGACCCCAAATAGCCAAAGCAATCTTGAGAAAGAAAAATGCAGTTGGAGGAATCAGGCTCACCCACTTCAAACTATACCACAAAGCTACAGTAATCAAGACAGTATGGTACTAGCACAAAAACAGTATAGATCAATGGTACAGGATAGAATGCCCAGAGATAAACCCATGCACATATGGGCACCTAATTTACGACAAAGGAGGCAAGAACATACAGTGGAGAAAAGACAGCCTCTTCAATAAGTGGTGCTGGGAAAACTGGACAGCTACATGTAAAAGAATGAAATTAGAACACTCTCTAACACCATACACAAAAATAAACTTCAAATGGATTAAAGACCTGAATGTAAGACCAGACACTATAAAACTCTTAGAGGAAAACATAAGAAAAACACTCTTTGACGTAAACCACAGCAAGATCTTTTTTGACCCACCTCCTAGAGCAACGGAAATAAAAACAAAAATAAACAAACGGTATTTAATTAAACTTCAAAGCTTTTGCACAGTAAAGGAAACCATAAACAAGACAAAAAGACAACCCTCAGAATGGGAGAAAATACTGCAAATCAGACAAAGGATTAATCTCAAAAACACACAAACAGCTCATGGAGCTCAATATCAAAAAAACAAACAATCCAATTAAAAAATGGGCAGAAGACCTAAATAGACATTTCACCAAGGAAGACATACAGATGGCCAAGAGGCACATGAAAAGATACTCAACATCACTAATCATTAGAGAAATGCAAATCAAAACTATAATGAGGTATCACCTCACACTGGTCAGAATGGCCACTATCAAAAAATGTAGAAACAATAAATGCTGGAAAGACTGTGGTGAAACAGAACCCTCTTGCACTGTTGGTGGGAATGTAAATTGATACAACCACTATGGAAAACAGTATGGAGGTCCTTAAAAAACTAAAAATAGAACTACCATATGACCCAGCAATCCCACTACTGGGCATATACCCTGAGAAAACCATACTTCAAAAAGAGACAAGTACCACAATGTTCACTGCAGCACTATTTACAATAGCCAGGACATGGAACCAACCTAAATGTCCATCAAAAGATGAATGGATAAAGAAGAGGTGGCACATATATACAATGAAATATTACTCAGCCATAAAAAGAAATGAAGTTGAGTTATTTGTAGTGAGGTGGATGGACCTAGAGTCTGGCATACAGAGTGAAGTAAGAAAGAGAAAAACAAATACCACATGCTAACACATATATATGGAACCTAAAAAAAAAAAAAATGATACTGATGAACCTAGTTGCAGGGCAGAAATAAAGAGGTAGACGTAGAGAACAGACTTGAGGACACGGGGTGGGAGGGGGAAGCTGGGCGAAGTGAGAGTAGCATCGACATATATACATTACCAAATGTAAAACAGTTAGCTAGTGGGAAGCAGCAGTATAGCACAGGGAGATCGGCTTGGTGCTTTGCGATAACCTAGAAGGGTGGGATAGGGAGGATGGTAGGGAGGCTCAAGAGGGTGGGGATATGGGGACATATGTATGCATATGGCTGATTCACTTTGGTGTACAAAAGAAACTAACACAGTATTGTGAAGCAATTATACTCCAATAAATATCTATTAAAATTTTTTTAAAAAGCAAAAAAAAATGAGTCAAAGACACTACAAAAAGAGAAAATTACAGGCCAATAACTCTGATGACTATAGATGCAAAAATTCTCAACAAAATTTTAGCAAACCGAATTCAAAAATACATTAAAAGGATCATATACCATGATCAAGTGGGACTTATCCCAGAGATGCAAGGATGGTTCAGTATCTGCAAATCAATCAATGTGATCTACCACATTCATAAAACATGAATAAAAATCACACAGTCATCTCAAAAGACACAGAAAAAACATCTGATAATATTCAACATGCATTCATGATAAAAACTCTCGTCAAAGTTGGTAATGAGGAACATATCTCAACATAATAAAGGTCGTTTACAACAAACCCACAGCTAACATCATACTCAACAGTGAAAAGCTTAAAGCATTTCCTCTAAGATCAGGAACAAGACAAGGATGACCACTCACGCCACTTTTATTCAACACAGTTTTGGAAGTCCTAGCCACAGCAGTCAGAGAAGAAAAAGAAACAAATGGCATCTAAATTGGAAAGGAAGAAGTAAAACTGTCACTATTTGCATATGACATGATACTCTATATAGAAAACCCTAAATTCTCCACCAAAAAACTATTAGAACTAATAAATGAATTCAGTAAAGTTGCAGGATACAAGATTAATATACAAAAATCTGTTGCTTTTCCATACATTAATAATGAACTATCAGAAAGAGAAAGCAAGAAAACAAGCCTGTTTAAAATCCTATTCAAAATCGCATTAAAAAAACCTAGGAATAACTGTAACCTCAGAGGTGAAAAACCTATACTCTGAAAACTATAAAACATGAATGAAAGAATTTGAAGATAATAAATGGAAATGGAAAGACATCCCATGTTCCTGGATTAGAAGAATTAATATTGTTAAAATGTCCACACTACACAAAGCAATCTACAGACTTAATGCAATCTCTCTCAAAATACCAATGGCATTTTCCACAGAACTAGAACAAATCATACTAAAATTTATATGTAACCGCAAAAGACCCCAATTTGCCAATGCAATCTTGAGAAAAAGGAACAAAGCTGGAGGTATCACATGCCCTGACTTCAGAGTATACTACAAAACTACAGTAATCAAAACAGCATGGTGCTGGCACAAAAACAGATAATTAGATCAAGGGAACAGAACAAAGAGCCCAGAAATAAACCCACACACTTATGGTCAATTAATCTATGACAAAGGAGGCAAGACTATACAATGGAGAAAAGATAGTCTCTTCAATAAGTGGTGCTGGGAAAACTGGACAGCTACATGTAAAAGAATGAAATTAGAACATTTTCTCACACCATATATAAAAATAAACTCAAAATGGATGAAAGATCTAAATGTAAGACCTGAAATGATAAAACTCCTATAACACAGCATAGGCAGAACACTGTTTGGCATAAATCATAGCAATAATTTTTTGGATCTGTCTCCAAAGGCAAAAGAAACAAAAGCAAAGATAAACAAAGGGGACCTAATTAAACTTAAAAGCTTTTGCACAGCAAAGGAAACCGTGGTCAAAACGGAAAGACAACCTACAGAATATCTGCAAATGATGCAACCAACAAGGGGTTTTTATGCAAAATATACAAACAGCTCATACAACTCAATATCAAAAAACCAAAAAGTCCGATTAAAAAATGGGCAGAAGATCTGAATTTTTCAAAATTCAGATATTTTTCCGAAGAAGACATACAGATGGTCAACGGGCATACAAATAGACACTCAACATCACTAATCATCAGAGAAATGCAAATCAAAACCACAATGAGTTATCCCCCCACACCTGTCAAAATGGCCATCTTCAAAAAGTCCACAAATAACAAATGTTGGCGAGGATATAGCGAAAAGGGAACCCTCTTGCATTGTTGGTGGGAATGTAAATTGGTGCAGCCACTGTGGAAACAGTATGGAGATTCCTCAAAAAACTAAAAATAGAACTACCATATGCTCCAACAATTCCACTCCTGAGTGTATATCTGAAGAAAATGAAAACACTAATTCAAAAAGAAACATGCATCCCAATTTTCATAGCAGCATCAGTTTACAACAGCCAAGACATAAAAGCAACCTAAGTGTCCCTCAAGAGATAAATGGATATGGAACTCCCTAGCGGTCCAGTGGTTAGGACTTGGTGCTTTCACTGCCAGGGCCCAGGTTCAATCCCTGATTGCGGAACTAAGATCCCACAAGCTGACTGGCGTGGCCAAAAAAAAAAAACCAAAAAAAAATAAAACAAAACAAAGAGATGAATGGATAAAGATGTGTCGTGTGTGTGTATATGTGTGTGTGTGTGTGTGTGTGTTTATATATGTATGTTTACTCAGCCATAAAAAAGAATGAAATTCTGCCATTTGCAACAACATGGATGGACCTAGAGGGTATTATGCTTAGTGAAATAAGTCAGAGAAAGTCAAATACTCTATGTTATCACTTACATGTGGAGTCTAAAAAATTTTTTATAAAACAAATGAATATAACAAAACAAACAGACCCACAGATACAGAGAACAAACTAGTGATTACCAGTGGGAGAGAGAAGACGGGAGGGGCAAGATAGGGGTAGGGGATTAAGAGATATAAACCACTACACATAAAATAAATAAGCAACAAGGCTATATTGAACAGCACAGGAAAGTGTACCCATTATTTTGTAGTAACTTTAAATTCTATTAAAATATTGAATTACTATGCTGTACACCTGAAACTAATATAGTATTATAAATCACCTATACTTCAATTAAAAAAATAAGAAGACAACTCAACTTAAAAATGGGCAAAAGATTCAGAGACATTTCTCCAAAGAAAATATACAAATGGCCAGTAAGCACTTGAAAAAATGTTTAACATCACCAGTAATTGAGGAAATGCAAATCAGAACTACATTAAGATACTTCATACCCACTAGAACAGCTAAAAAAAATTTTTTAAGATAATAATAAATGTTGATAACAATGTGGAGAAATTGGAATCCTCATATATATTGCTTATGGGAATGGAAATTTGGAGACAGTTTGGCAATTCCTCAAAAGGTCAGAAATAGAGGTACCATATGACCCCAGCAATTCTACTCCTAAATATATACCCAAGAGAAATGAAAGCATGTGGCCACACAAAAATTTGTGCACAAAAATTCATAGCAGCATTATTTATAATAGTCAAATGAGTAGAAACTCAAGTGTCCATCAATTAATGAATGGATAAATTTGAATCCATACAATGGACTATTGTTCAGCGATAAATAGGAATACTGACACATACTACAACATGGATGAACCTTAAAAACATTACACAAAGCGAAAGAAGCCAGACCCAAAAGGCAACAGACTATATGATCTATCTCTGAAATGTTCAGAACAGGCAATCCATAGAGATAAAAAGTAGATTAGTAGTTGCCAGGGACTTGTGGAAGGGAGGAATGGGCAGTGACTACTAATAGATGTGGTGTGTCTCTTCGGGCTGGTAAAATGTTCTAAAATTAGACAGTGGTGATGATTATATAACTCTGAAAATATACTGAAAACCGCTGAATTTTTCATTTTTTAAATGGTGAATTTTATGGTATGAGAATTCTATCTTAATAAAGCTGATATTTTTTAAATTTTAGGTACACCTGCCACCAAGATTCTGACGGTGCACCTTCTCCACTGACAGGACAGTATTCTCACGATAGGTTTTTCAAACTATAGAGTTACATTACTGAAAATGTTTTTTTCAAATTCTGCCACTCTATCTCCTTGAAGGACATGTCTTCCTGGTTGAAAATCACTGGTCAAAACCATAGTAAATTACATAAAATTAAATGATTAATGATGGTAATAAGATTAGTACTAGACATTCTCTGTAGAAATAACTCTCATTATATTTAGTTATTATTAATATTGTAACCCAATGAAACTGAGTTACAGATTAGTGCCTGTAACAAGGTTAATGGCTACTTAATGAAGAGTGCTGAAATCAGATTATCTCAGAAATAACAACATTGAACCTAATTTTCACCTTTTCTGACATTCAAACCATTTTTATCCAAAACTTACGTGGTGTAGCCATTTTTGTGAAGATAGGAGTCACAATATCTTCCAATTGCTGTTTCTGCTCAAAAAGCTCATTAATGGAAGCTTCTAAATGGGTTTCCAGCCATTCATTTTTTATACGGCATGCATTGAGGATGGTATTCTAGAGACAGAAACAAAGAATTTACTTTCCACTTGTTTATTTAAAAATGAAACTCTAATAATCTCTAAACCAGCACTGTGCAACAGAACTTTCTGTGATGATGGAAAAGTTCTGTATCTGCGTTGTCCAATACAGTCACCATTAGACGTACATAGCCAGTGAGCACTAGATAAGTGGCTGAGGAACTGAATTTTTAATTTTAATTAATTCTAATTTAAATAATCTCATATGGCTAGGGGCTACTATATCTGACAGTGCAGCTCTAACATTAGTGGAATGTGCGTATAAAGAAACTCATAATCTAGAGTCATGAAGCCTTGGGCCAGTCTACACCTTCTCCCTAATTCTTTATTTTCAATGAGCCCTGTGATAAAGAAAAGTGTTTGCAAAGGTTGGAAAAAAATGGGTGGATGGTATGAGCTGCATGCAACTCAACGGACAATGCCGAGGATATTTTATTCCTTCTCAGGCGGTTCACAGGAGAAGAAAGTGCAAGAAATGCAAAAAGAGCTCCACCTCACTGAAAACCTCTCAGTTTGCATTGCAAAACCATCTCTTTGTACATGAGCAGCAAACTGCTGATATCTGATTTAAGATGTTCATTACTCTATGGTTTGTAATAATAAAGAGACATGAATAAATGTATTATATATCCTGTCCATATTATTAAATAAGCAGTAGTATATACAGAAGTATATAGAATAAAGTGTATTTATAAAGATATCCATAATATATTCTTTAAAGGAAAAAAAAATTAAAGAACAATTTGTATAGTATGATCCTATTTTTATAAAAGCAAAATCTCTTATAAAACTATGTGTGCATACATATGTTTATATAAGTGAAGGGAAAGCATGATGAGATTAACACAAAATTGTTATTAGAACCACACGGTAATAAGACTGCAAAGGGAAAAGAGAAAACTATTAAGTTTGCTTTAGATGTTTTATTTTTATTTTATTCTAATCATTACTATATTTTCTAGCTCAAATAACCAAATATTTGAAAACTGAAATTAAAAAGGCTTTTATAGTAACTAGCTTGACAAAGCACTGTCCATGCCAGAAAGATTGTTTTGCAGATCTAATAGCTGCAATAGCTGTTCTAATAGAATTCTGCCTATATGTTGTTTCATAAGAGATTTTGTAAAGTGTTTTACAAACAAGTGAAATGTGTAACTTAGCATGTTCTCAGACTTGATGATGTCTTATACTTTTAGCAATAGCTATTCTTTTTCATCAGAATTATAAGTCACAGAAAATTCATAGAACTTCCTGTACAGAAATGCAGGAAATAATTTAAAACCCAAACACATTTCTAACACCTTGAGTGTATCTTTTTTTTAGTGTACATCCAAAGTAATAAACTAGTTCACATGCAGTACTAAGTATATAGTAAATGTGGCAAGCTGGCTTTACAATTAGCTATCTTTACATCTGTGTATCTTTTTTCACCATTATGTTAAATTTGACATGTTAAAAAACATGTACTGTGTATATACATATTTACAAAAATACATGATGTATATCTAAGTTTTAAAGCAAAATAATGAAATGAGTATCAGTGGATCCCACTAATCAACAGAGGAACAAGAACACTGCCAGTACTATTAATGCTGTTCCTGTGCCCCTCCCCTATATAGCAGTTTATTAAGAAAGGAAAAAATGAAGGAAGGGAGGGAGAAGAGAGCAGTGAGGACTGCTATCTACCTCTAGTGCATTAGTGTAGAAATTAAAGATACAAGGCAAAAATCTCAGAAGACTTCAGAGCAAACTATAATCACAATGCAGTACCTTGTCTTCCTTAAAAAGCTTCCCTGGTCCCTTTGCTGTATCTGTAACAATTGCAGAGACCTTTGCAATATATTTTTTCAGCGCCAGCCTTGCATCTGAAAGAACAGAACAGTAAAATGCATAATAATAAGACAAAGACCAAAAAATATGCATTACAAACATTACATGTTTGTAATGTACATTTATATCTCCAGAGCTTTATAAAGACTGCATAGGAGATTTGTTGCAGTTGTTTTCCTTGGGGAACTTCAAAAGGATAACATTCAACTAGCACAGCACTTTGGGGCACTCACTGTATTCCTAGAATTGCGCTAAATTTTTTAAAGAGCAAATAAACATAAAATGTGATACCTGATACCACAGAGACTATAGTCTATCAAAATATCTACTCTGGGGAAAGGAACAAAAAACATTTCCAAGAGAAAAACTGTCACTTGCTTTACCCTTCTTTATCCTTCAAAATAAATTCAAATAGCTTCCCTCTTTAAAAAAAAAAAAGTGTTTAAAATAATTCCATTCTCTATAGCACCCGTCGCAAAATTTGCAAGACCTGTTTAAACAAAATTACAACACTTTGAGAGAAATAAAAGACTCAAATAAATGGGAAGATTTACCATATTCCTAGACGGAACAACTGAATATAGTAAACGGTAGATTAGCCTCAAATTAATTTAACAATTGATGTATTCGTTTCCTGTGGCTGCTATAACAAATTGCCATAAATTTGGTGGCTTAAAGCAACTCAAGTTTATAGTTTATCCTCTTACAATTCTAGAGGCAAAAAGCCTGAAATCAGTTTAGCTGATTGTGTTGGCAGGGAAGATTCTTTCTCGGGGCTCTGAAGGGAGAATCTATTTTCTTGCTGTTTTCAACCTCTAGTGGCAGCCTGTACCCCTTGGCTGCGGCTCCTTCCTCCATCTTCAATCAAACTACACCACTCCAATGTCTAGTTCCATCATCAAATCACCTTCTCCTCTTCGTGTCAAATCTCCTGCCTCTCACTTATAATAAGGACACTTGTAATTACATTTAGGTCCCACCTGGATAATCCAGGATAATCTCCCCATCGGAAGATCCTTAATTTAAGGATCTGCAAAATCCCATATGAGGTAACATTCACAGGTTCCAGGGATTAGAACCTAGATATCTTTGGCAGACTTTTTTCAGCCTACCACAGTCGGCCCTCTGACATCCCAAAACTCACACCTATCCCACATGCAAAATACATTTACCCCATGCCAACATCCAAAAGTTTCAACCCATTACAACATCAACTCATGTCCAAATGCTCATCTAAAATATCATCAGCTCAAAAGTCTCATCTCATCATCTAAACAAGGTTTGCATGAGACATTAGTATGATCCATCTATCCTGGGGTAAAATTCCTCTCCATCTGTAGACCTGTGAAACTAGAAAACAAAGTTCTCTGCTCCCAAAATACAGTTGTGGAACAGGCACAGAGCAACAGTTATAGACAATGCCATTCAAAAAGTGAGAAATCAGAGGAAAAAAGGAGTCACCACACTCCCAAGTAATTTTGAAATCCCAGAGGGCAAACTCTATTAGGTATCAAAGCCTGGGGATAATCATCTGTGGTGTAAGGCTCCATCCTCTTGGCCTTCAGCTCCAGCCTGAGTCATCCTTCCTTTTTCATGAAAGACAGCACGTTTTTGCAGCTGAATAGTTTTGTCAGTCACAGCTTCAAACCCACCATTCATGTTGCAAGCAGAATTAATTCCCTAAACTGGAATCCAAGGTTTAGGTTTTGGCTCCACTAGCTGGGTGACCTGGAGTCAGTAGTGGCTCCAGAATTTCAATACAGGATGAAGTTTAGCAGAGGAATTAGCTGGAAGAGGGGACTAAGGGACTTGTCATAGAACTGCGTTTATATAATAAGCACACTGATTTTACTAACAGCATATATGTATTTTGGGTGGCTTGGTAGAGAAAGGAGCTTACTGCAAGCATCCTCTTAATGCCACCATACCTGTCTTACTGCATTCAGTCTGCAAAATACCACAGACTACATAGTTTATAAACAACAGAAACTTATTTTTCACAGTTCTGGAGGCTGGGAAGTCCAAGATCAAGCTGTCAACATGGCTGCAGTCTAGTGAAAACCCTCTTCCTTCATTGCCAGCACCTTCTCACTGTGCCCTCACATAGTGGATGGGGCTAGGGAACTCTGTGGGGACTCTTATAAGAACACTAATCCCATTCATGAGGGCTCCACCTTCAAATGTCCTAAGCATCTCCCAAAGGCCCCACTTCCTAATACCATCACATTGGGCATTAGGATTTCAACATATGAACTTGGGGGGAACACAAACTTTCAGACCATAGTAATATCTTAACCCCACTAACCTCAGTTTCTCCATCTAGAAAATGGAAGTATTATAGTACCATCCTCATAGGGTTGTTGTAAGAATTAAACACAACGTATTATAGGATAATGCATGCAGATGTCTTGACACAGTGCCTGTCACACAGTAAAGCCCTCAATAAGTTTATTATTATGTCACTCCTCTCCCCAAAGCTCTGTAAATGACCCCCTATTGACTACTGAATAAAATGCAGGGCCTTCCAAGATCTATCTAGCCACAAACTATCTTTCCAGCTTCATCCCTTGCAACATTCATCCAGAGACCCTGTCCATTATTTACTCCCTGTTCCCTCTGCTCCCAGATGTCAACAGGGCTCACTCCTTCGTTCCTCAGGTCTCTGCTCGAGCATCACCTTAACAGAGAAGCCTCTCCTGATTGCCCTCTATAAAATAACACACTCTCGCTCATTCACTTGCTGGCGACTTCATAACCCTGTTACCACTCTATTTTTCTCTGTAACACTGCATAGATACATAGATTTAGATAATTTTATTTTCTGTGTCTCCCTACTAGAAAGTAAACTCCATAAACATAAAGATTGTTTTATGCCTAGTTGTGTATGTATTCTCAGCTCCTAGAACAGTATTTAGCACATAGGAGGTGCTCAATAAATATTTATAAATGGTTGTCTAAAGGTTTACACAGAATTTCTTTGCTTATTATGTTTCCTCAACCTAAGATGCCCTCTCTGCATTGCCACCCACCAAAATTCTACTCATTCTTCAAAGCTTACTTTAAAATGCACTTCTGTGAAACTCCTAATTCCCCCAGGTAGATCTCATTGTTCTATCAACTGTGAAGTGATTATCATTTGATTTAGCTCTGAATTTAATTGTCTTGTAATTTTTTGTTATCCTGTTTTTTGCTTCTACCTCTAGACTATAAGTTCCTTAAAGGCAGAGTCTGTATCACCTTCTTATCATATACCATTCTACCTCATCATCTCTTTTTCACTTACCAAGCCAAATTCCCCACCCCTCACCCACTACCTGATAGTACCACATTGCCACCAAAAAAACATAGGTCGAAAGGGGGAGGGACTCAGTATTTGCTTGACTATTTGAAGGGAAGGACATTCCAGAATGAAAAAAACAGAAGCAGATGCTAGGTTGTATGAAATGATACAGCTATAGCTACTTTGTAAGTAGATGTGAAAGTACCATACTTCAAAAGGGTTGGGGAGGATCTTCAAGATGGCGGAGGAGTAAGATGCGGAGATCACCTTCCTCCCCACAAATACATCGGAAATACATCTAGAAGTGGAACAGCTCCTACAGAACACCTCCTGAATGCTGGCAGAATACCTCAGACTTCCCAAAGGCAAGAAAATCCCCACGTACCTGGGTACGGCAAAAGAAAAAAGAAAAAACAGAGACAAAAGAATAGGGACGGGACCTGCACCTCTGGGAGGGAGCTGTGAAGAAGGAAAAGTTTCCACACACTAGGAAGCCCCTTCACTGGTGGAGACGGGGGGTGGGTGTGTGGTAAGCTTTGGAGCCACAGAGGACAGCACAGCAACAGGGGTGCAGAGGGCAAAGCGGAGAGATTCCCGCACAAAGGATCGCTGTCAACTAGCAATCACCAGCCTGAGAGGCTGTCTGCTCACCTGCCGGCCGGGACTGGTGGGGGCTGGGAGTTGAGGCTCGGGCTTCGGAGGTCGGATCCCAGGGAGGGGACTGGGGCTGGCTCTGTGAACACAGCCTGAAGGGGGCTAGTGCACCACAGCTAGCTGGGAGGGAGTCTGGGAAAAAGTCTGGACCTGCCTAAGAGGCAAGAGACCATTGCTTCGGGGTGCACAAGGAGAGAGGATTCAGAGCACTGCCTAAACGAGCTCCAGAGACAGGTGCGAGACGCGGCTATCAGCGCGGACACCTGAGACAGGCATGAAATGCTAAGGATGCTACTGCAGCCACCAAGAATCCGGTGTGCAAGCACAGGTCACTCTCCACACCTCCCCTCCTGGGAGCCTGTGCAGCCCGCCACTGCCAGGGTCCTGGGATCAAGGACAGCTTCCCCGGGAGAACACATGGCACACCTCAGGCTGTTGCAACGTCACACCAGCCTCTGCTACAGGCTCACCCCGCATTCGAATTATAACTACCGTACCCCTCCCTCCCCCCAGCCTGAGTGAGCCAGAGCCCCCGAATCAGCTGCTCCTTTAACCCCCTCTTGTCTGGGCAAAGAACAGACGCCCTCAGGTGACCTACATGCAGAGGCAGGGTCAAATCCAAAGCTGAACCCCAGGAGCCATGTGAACAAAGAAGAGAAAGGGAAATGTCTCCCAGCAGCCTCAGGAGCAGCGGACTAAATCTCCACAATCAACTTGATGTACCCTGCATCTCTGGAATACCTGAATAGACAACAGATCGTCCCAAAATTGAGGCCGTGAACTTTGGGAGCAACTGTAGACTTGGGGTTTGCTGTATGCAACAGACTAATTTCTGATTTTTATGTTTATCTTAGTATAGTTTTCAGCACTTGTTATCATTGGTGGATTTGTTTATTGGTTTGGTTGCTCTCCTTTTTTTTTTATTAGTTTTTTAATTTTTTTATTTTAATAACTTTTATTTTTCTTTCTTTTTTCCCCTACCTTTTCTTCTGAGCTGTGTGGCTGACAGGGTCTTGGTGCTCCAGCCGGGTGTCAGGCCTGAGCCTCTGAGGTGGGAGAGCCGAGTTCAGGATATGGGGCCACCAGAGACCTCCCAGCCTCACGTAATATCAATCGGCGAGAGCTCTCCCAGAGATCTCTGTCTCAACGCTAAGACCCAGCTCCGCTCAGCAACCAGCAAGCTCCACTGGTGGACACCCCATGCCAAACAACTAGCAAGACAGGAAAACAACCCCACCCATTAGCTGAGAGGCTGCCTAAAAGCATAATAAGTTCACAGATACCCCAATACACACTACTAAATAACCAAGAGATCACTGAAGAAATCAGAGGAAATCAAAAAATACCTAGAAACAAATGACAATGAAAACACGACCACCCAAAACCTATGGGATACAGCAAAGGCAGTTCTAAGAGGGGAGTTAATAGCAATACAATCCTATCTCAAGAAACAAGAAAAATCTCAAATAAACAACCTAACCTTACACTTAAAGCAATTAGAGAAAGAAGGACCAAAAAAACCCAAAGTTAGCAGAAGGAAAACAATGATAAAAATCAGATCAGAAATAAATAAAAAAATAAATGAAGGACACAATAGCAAACATCAATAAAACTAAAAGCTGGTTCTTTGAGAAGATAAACTAAATTGATAAACTGGTAGCCAGACTCATCAAGAAAAAAGGGGAGAAGACTCAGATCAACAGAATTAGAAATGAAAAAGAAGTAACAGGGGCTTCCCTGGTGGCACAGTGGTTAAAAATCCCCCTGCCAATGCAGGAGACACGGGTTCGAGCCCTGGTCCGGGAATATTCCACATGCCGTGGAGCAACTACAGAGCCTGAGCTCTAGAGCCCGTGAGCCACAACTACTGAGCCTGCGTGCCTAGAGCCCGTGCTCCCAACAAGAGAAGCCACCACAATGAGAAGCCTACGCACCACAATGAAGAGTAGCCCCCCGCTCGCCACAACCAGAGAAAAGCCCGCGTGCAGCAACGAAGACCCAATGCAGCCAAAAATAAAATAAATAAAATAAAATAAATAAATTTTAAAAAAAGAAGTAACAACTTACACTGCAGAAATACAAAGGATCATGAGAGATTACTAGAAGCAGCTATATGCCAATAAAATGCATATCTGGAAGAAGTGGACAAATTCTTAGAAAAGCACAACCTTCCGAAACTAAACCAGGAAGAAATAGAAAATAAAAACAGACCGATCACAAGTAATGAAATTGAAACTGTGATTAAATATCTTCCAACAAACAAAAGCCCAGGACCAGATTGCTTCACAGGTGAATTCTATCAAACATTTAGAGAAGAGCTAACACCTATCCTTCTAAAACTCTTCCAAAATATTGCAGAGGGAGGAACACTCCCCAACTCATTCTACGAGGCGACCATCACCCTGATACCAAAACCAGACAAAGATGTCACAAAGAAAGAAAACTACAGACCAATATCACTGATGAACATAGATGCAAAAATCCTCAACAAAATACTAGCAAACAGAATCCAACAGTACATTAAAAGGATCATACATCATGATCAAGTGGGGTTTATCCCAGGAATGCAAGGATTCTTCAACATATGCAAACCAATCAATGTGATACACCATATTAACAAATTGAAGGAGAAAAACCATATGATAATCTCAATAGATGCAGAAAAAGCTTTCGACAAAATTCAACACTCATTTATGATAAAAACCCTCCAGTAGGCATAGACGGAACTTACCTAAACATAATAAAGGCCATATACAACAAACCTACAGCCAACATCATTCTCAATGGTGAAAAACTGAAACCATTTCCACTAAGACCAGGAACAAGACAAGGTTGCCCACTCTCACCACTATTATTCAACACAGTTTTGGAATTTTTAGCCATAGCAATCAGAGAAGAAAAAGAAATAAAAGGAATCCAAATCGGAAAAGAAGAAATAAAACTGTCACTGTTTGCAGATAACATGATACTATACATAGAGAATCCTAAAGATGTTACCAGAAAACTACTAGAGCTAATCAATGAATCTGGTAAAGTAACAGGATACAAAATTAATGCACAGAAATCTCTTGCATTCCTATACACTAACAATGAAAAATCTGAAAGAGAAATTAAGGCAACACTTCCATTTACCATTGCAACAAAAAGAATAAAATACCTAGGAATAAACCTACACAAGGAGACAAAAGACCTGTATGCAGAAAACTATAAGACACTGATGAAAGAAATTAAAGATGATACAAACAGATGGAGAAATATACCATGTTCTTGGATTGGAAGAATCAACATTGTGAAAATGACTATACTACCCAAAGCAATCTACAGATTCAATGCAATCCCTATCAAACTACCAATGGCATTTTTCACAGAACTAGTACAAAAAATTTCACAATTTGAAAGGAAACACAAAAGATCCCAAATAGCCCAAGCAATCTTGATAAAGAAAAATGGAGCAGGGCTTCCCTGGTGGTGCAGTGGTTAAGAATCCACCTGCCAACGCAGGGGACACGGGTTCAAGCCCTGGTCCGGGAAGATCCCACATGCCGCGGAGCAACTAAGCCCGTGTGCCACAACTACTGAGCCTGTGCTCTAGAGTCTGCAAGCCACAACTACTGAGTCCACGTGAGACAACTACTGAAGCCCACGTGCCACAACTACTGAAGCCCGCCCGCTTAGAGCCCGTGCTCCACAAGAGGAGCCACCACAATGAGAAGCCCGTGCACCGCAATGAAGAGTAGCCCCCGCTCGCCACAACTAGAGAAAGCCCGTGCGCAGCAACAAAGACACAACACAGCCAAAAATAAATAAATTAAATAAATTAATTTAAAAGAAAAAGAAAAATGGAGCTGGAGGAATCAGGCTCCCTGACTTCAGACTATATTACAAAGCTACAGTAATTAAGACAGTATAGTACTGGCACAAAAACAGAAATATAGATCAATGGAACAGGATAGAAAGCCGAGAGATAAACCTACGCACATGTGGTCACCTTATCTTGATAAAGGAGGCAAGAATATACAATGGAGAAAAGACAGCCTCTTCAATAAGTGGTGCTGGGAAAACTGGACAGCTACATGTAAAGGAATTAAATTAGAGCACTCCCTAACACCATACACAAAAATAAACTCAAAATGGATTAAAGATCTAAATGTAAGGCCAGAGACTATAAAACTCTTAGAGGAAAATATAGGCAGAACACTCGATGACAAAAATCACAGCAGATCTTTTTTGACACACCTCCTAGAGAAACGGAAATAAAAACAAAAATAAACAAATGGACCTAACGAAACTTCAAAGCTTTTGCACAGCAAAGGAAACTGTAAACAAGCCGAAAAGACAACCCTCAGAATGGAAGAAAATATTTGCAAACGAAGCAACTGACAAAGAATTAATCTCCAAAATATACAAGCACTCATGCAGCTCAATATCAAAAAAACAAACAACCCAATCCAAAAATGGGCAGAAGACCTAAATAGACATTTCTCCAAAGAAGATATACAGATTGCCAACAAACACATGAAAGGAGGCTCAACATCACTAGTCATTAGAGAAATGCAAATCAGAACTACAATGAGGTATCCCCTCACACCAGTCAGAATGGCCATGATCAAAAAATCTACAAACAATAAATGCTGGAGAGGGTGTGGAGCAAAGGGAACCCTCTTGCATTGTTGGTGGGAATGTAAATTGATACAGCCACTTTGGAGTACAGTATGGAGGTTCCTTAAAAAACTAAAAATAGAACTACCATACAACCAAGCAATCCCACTACTGGGCATATACCCTGAGAAAATCACAATTCAAAACGAGTCATGCACCACAATGTTCATTGCAGTGCTATTTACAATAGCCCGGACATGGAAGCAACCTAAGTGTACATCGAAAGATGAGTGGATAAAGAAGATGTGGCACATATATACAATGGAATTTTGCTCAGCCACAAAAAGAAATGAAATTCAGTTATTTGTAGTGAGGTGGATGGACCTAGAGTCCATCATACAGAGTGAAGTAAGTCAGAAAGAGAAAAACAAATACTGTATGCTAACACATATATATGGAATCTTAAAAAAAAAAATGGTGCTGAAGAACCTAGGGGCAGGACAGGAATAAAGACACAGACGTAGAGAATGAACTTTAGGACACTGGGAGGGGAAAGGTAAGCTGGGACGAAGTGAGAGAGTGGCATGGACATATATACACTACCAAATATAAAATAGCTAGCTAGTGGGAAGCAGCCGCATAGCACAGGGAGATCAGCTCCGTGCTCTGTGACCTCCTAGAGGGGTGGGATAGGGAGGGTGGGAGGGAGAGGCAGAGGGAGGGGATTTGGGAGGATATATGTATACATACAGCTGATTTACTTTGTTATACAGCAGAAACTAACACACCATTGTAAAGCAATTATAGTCCAATAAAGATGTAAAAAAAAAAAGGGTTGGAAAGGATATAGGTAAGTTGTTTCCATGAAATTCTATTAATATAATTACAATTTAAATTTATTAGCTAGCAAAATATTAGTAAAGTATTTGTTTTTCAGAGAACTGAAGAGGCTCAAACTATTCTGGAAAAAGACAAGAAAAAGTGTTCCTAAGAAATCCAAGGTGATTGGCTAGGCAACACCTTTTCAGTCCAGTGTGGTTCTTTATGACATCACTGAATTTATCCCAGAATCACTATGACTGATGATGTTACAGTGATCATCAGTGTATATTTTGCTGACTAGGAAAAGTATCTTCAGTGCTTTGACTGGAGCACCATATTAACTAGTACTCAGGGCATTTCTGCTCTGTCTCTAACCAATTTTTGACTATAAACGCTTTTTCCATTTGAGAGAGAAAGATGCCTTCTCAAGGACTATCCCTGATTTTTCCTCTGTTGTTTATCTGCTTCTTCAGGGAGAGCGTCTGCATTTGTGATGGTACTACCTGGACAAAGGTTGGATGGGAGATTTTTCCAGAAGAAAGGCATTATTTGAAAGTTAAGCCATCTCCATCTCACTGTCTACCTTACCCTCTGGACAAACTATGCTGCAATTTTGCTAGTATGGATATATTTCAGAGTTGTTTACATCTTACTTATATTTTAGTACAAGCTCTCTTTTTAATCCTGTCTGTTTTATCTGCTCATTACCTGTGGGTGAAATGGAAGAAACACCAAAAAAAGGTGAATTAGTGATGCAAATAGTAATAGTTATAGAATATCAAAGAGTTTAAAAGATAAGATTATCATCTTCTTTGAGAGAAAGAACCATGTCTTATTCTTCTTCATAACCTCCCCAATTTCCACCATTCATCCCCAGCATGTAGCAGTTTCTTGCATATGTCGGGTGTTCAGCAAAGGTGTACTCAATTAGAAGGTCCTTAAAATAACCTATTAATTTTAGATAGATTATTTCAAGTTACAAAACACACCAAGAAAGTAGTGAGCTACAATGAATAGAATGCATAGGAAGTGAAGGTATCTGTCTGGGCCCTTAGGTAAGTCATTGTATCTTTCTCAGCTGCCTGATCCATAAAATTAAGGATATGGAACGACATCTTGTTAGATCCCCTCCCGATCTATCTAAGAAAGCTAAGTATACAAAAGTCGGCACGTATTTTTTTAATGGACTGTAAACTAATTTCTAATTTTAGTATAACTTTCTGGAAAATAGCACTCTTAAACTAATTTCCCACTTTGCCAGTGACACCATATTTTGAGGCAATCTTAAAAGCTCATTGACCTTCACAACAATTAGATATTTACAAAATGACTATGATTTTATCACATTATACCTTAAGGCTGTTTAGTAAAGGAAAATATTTTACTAATACTCAAATAATTTCTCCCAGCAGAATGCTCTAATCACAGAAAGTACTTATTAAATGTTTGCCGATGGTGATAATGATTGCTATAACCTTACACAAGGGCATATACAAAAGAGCATTTCTTCTGTATTTATACCTTTCATCTACAGTAACTTTTTCTTTTTATAAATAAGTAACATGTGGTATTTGGAGTTTAAGTGTATATATCCAGAAAACAAATTTAATTTGAACTACAGTAATAAAAAAATCTCTAATATTTTTTTTCTCCTTTTAGCTGAAGAAACAAGCCTCCTTAGATACAGCTGGTAAGGATCTAGAAAGCCAGTCCATCTATGACGCTGACCAAATACTCTGCAGACTGGTGGCCACAACATCAATGATCACCAAGTACCTGAATCAGGTGTCCCATCATCCTCCAGCTAAGAAAGTCAAGCGCCAAAAACTAAAGGGGAAGAGAGTGAAGGAAAAGGAGCCAGAGGATACAAGACATATCCATATGCAAATATAGGTCAGTCCATTATGGAGACTACACAAGAAATCTATTGCAAGAACTCATGTAAGGACAAAAATGGTTCTTTGGGATGCTTTGTAAATTTTTTGCCACATTCTTTACTGAAACTTTCCAACAAAGTCTGGATTGAACAGTTATTTCTACTCAGCTAAAACGGCTCCATACTCACTAAAAGTACTGGGGAAAGACTGTATACAATCACTGCTTCATGTTTAAGTGTTTTGTTCTTTTTAATGCGTTAGATTACTAATCATTAAGCAATCTGTAGAACAGAATCTTCATTTACTGTTTCAGTAAATCTCTGACTTAAATAATATTTGTGATTTTTCTTGGTTTCCTGAGCAAATTTTATGGCCACACTGAGACGTTTAATTTCCCATCTCATATTATTAAAATGGTATGGAAATACTAAGGAACAGATTAATTTTTTAAAGTATAAATGTTTCCATTTTCAGTAAAATAAATGAGGAATTAAGTATCAACACTTTTTTTTTCACACACACACACTGTATTTTATTTTTACAAGAGATAAATAGAACACTTTTTTAATTTCAAACTTTTGTTGATAAGATGCCTCAGTTTTTTAAAATATTCCACACTTTTGTTGATCAGTCACCTCAATTTTTTAAAGTATGGTTTCCATATTTTCCAAACAAAAACTGAGAGACTGGTCTGAGACTAGGACAGATTTTCTTAACAACATGTTGAAGAATTCCAGAAAAATATGCCAGATCTATAATATACCTCCCATCAATATAAGGGGAAAAAAACTTTTAAAAAAACAATCCTTTGTACAGTAATAGATAATGCTACAGTCTTTATAAATAACAGAAGAGAACAGTGCCTGCCTTGGGTTATTGTGGATTATTAAAAGTTTGTTTATGGTTCCACTTTCCACTCCCCTCCTTACTTCCACTCTTCCCTAACCACAACCCTACTCCCACATTTCCATGAATGTCTGCTCCGTACCTTCAGAGTTCTGAACTGTCAACTAATTCCCTCTAGAGAACACTGATATGTATCTCTATTAATGGAGGACCCTTGAACACTTCAAAAGTCTACAAACCTTGAAGACCCAATGAAATTTATCTCTAATAGTCAAATTTTCAGTAGTATAGAGGAGTCTCTGGGGTAGGGAGTCCTCAGCCCCGTAAACCTCTCATCATTAGAGCAAGAAATGGAAGTGGTTTATACTCTTGTTCAGTCTGAATTAAACAAACGTTACATTTTATGTTGAGTAGTTTGTGTTTTGACATTTCACAGCTACATTACCATGAAGCGCCAATCCTTGCAATCCCATCATTGATCTGGAAACAGAAGACTAGTTTATAGTATTATAGTCTTATCTTCATCACTAGGAAATGGTAGGTCTAATTCCCCTAAGACTGTAAGGACCCAAACTAAACAGACGGACATTAGGGAGATGGAAAGTGGGGTGGGCACGCAGCCTTTAGCATGACCGTTGGCTTGGCGCTTAGAGGTCCCGCTCTGCCAACAGTCAGCCTCACAGTGGTCCTCATGGCAGAGAGTGCAGTGAGAGGCGGATCGCGTCCTTCTCCCTCGGGCCCTCCAGGCCCTCTGGCTTCGGGCCTGGCGGGTGAGCTGGGGGGCCCGGGAACAGGCTGAGGGCTGTGTCCCGCAGAGCTCTAGAGCCCTCTCCACGGCCGCCCACTGGCCAGGCCCAGGCCTGGAAGCAGCAGCGAACCTCTTCCCCCAACCCCACCTCCTCGACCAAAGGGCGGTGGCTGTCTCCATGGGTCCCGGCCACTGTTTGGGTGCCCTGAGGAGTCAGAGGGCCAGCTGGGTCCTGGGAGCCTGGCTTCCTCAGTGATGATGGCTGGGCAGGGTCTGGCCCTGAGGGTGCCACCAGCTGAGATCTGCCTCCTCAGCCGGGGCTGGGCACTGGCAGGAGGACCCAGGCTGGGTGCTGGACAAACGCTCCCCGGCAGCGTAACCGGCCCGTGCAGGGACCCCTCCTCTTGGCCAGGCCTGGACCTCAGAGGACGAAAGTAGAGCCTTGGGACCTTGCCCTTTCTTGTCAGAACAAAGAATAACATTTATTTTGGTGGAGGTTTACAGGAACATCGTGACCTGACCATGACCTGACCTCAAGAACAAAGAATCTGACACCAAGACGTTTGCAACAACTAACCATGACCCTCCCTCACCTTTCCTATAAAAGGGTTTTGCTGAAAGCTTTCAGGGAGTTCGGGGTTTTTAAGGTATAAGCCACCCATCTCCTTGCATGGCCCTGCAATAAACCTTTCTCTGCTCCAAACTCCAACGTTTTGGTATTGTTTGGCCTCACTGAATGTCAGGCACATGGACTTGCATTTGGTAACAAAACCAATGAAACTCAACACCGTAAGCCCCAGACTTTCAGAAAAGTTACAGCAAAATTTGTTCCTGGATTGTGTTTTTTAAGTACCATGGGTCATTCTTCAAAAACGGATTTTAAATTATATAATGTGAATTTCACCTACAATAACTATTCATGAAGGGATCAATTAAATTCTTTGCTATTTTCTTTTTGCTTATATATATATA
The DNA here is from genome assembly GCF_028023285.1 of Balaenoptera ricei. Lineage (NCBI taxonomy): Eukaryota > Metazoa > Chordata > Mammalia > Artiodactyla > Balaenopteridae > Balaenoptera > Balaenoptera ricei. Next base: position 135,589,795 of record NC_082639.1, read on the forward strand.
TACAAAATCACAAAATCGAAGGTATTGACAGAAATAACGCCCCTAGAAAATATCCAGTACAAGTGGACAATTACGTATAAAATAATCTAAAAAGTATAACTCATCTTTTTCTTCCCAAATATGTTACCTTCCCTCAATTTCCTTACTTCTATTAATTCTCCCAGTACCCTTCTCATTTTACTAATAAGCAAGCTCGTTATGGCTTCCATATGAATCTTCCTAAATATCACTCTAATCCTCTCCCTCGTCTACGTAAAATCTTTCAGTGGCTTCCAAAGGCTACAGAAATGAAATCACCTTAGCCTGACATTTGGGAGTATAATCTGACTGTAATAATAGTAGCATCATTCTTCGAGTGTGATCACACACCAGGCGTTGTGCTAAGTGCTTTATATCATCTCATCTCATTCTCACAACAACGCCCCCAAGAGGTAAGAACTATTATTGGCTCCCTTATCTGGAAATTAAGACTTAAGTATAAAGAATTTAAGTATCTTGTCCAAGGTCACATAGGTTTCAAGTAGAGACACGAGTATTTAAACTCAAGCAATCTGATTCAAAAGCCCATGTACTTACTTCTGCCTGTGCTGTAGCCTAGCTGTGTAAATTATGACTTGCTATTCTAGTAAGGCAATCTCATCACTTTTTCCCCAACATGACACTTTCATTCATAAGATTTTGCTCACACCCTTTCCCCTTACACTGTGTATGCAAATCCCACCCTTTCTTCAAGGCCCACCTCAACTCCACCATGCTCTGACTTCATGTTCTCTGACCTCCCCACAGCATGTACCACCTGCTCTGCCTCTTTTAACCCTTAATTATAGTCTTTCTGATACTGTCATTTAACTCTGGAGTGTGTCTATAGGTTATCATCCTTCACCTAACAAATGTCCAGAGGGCAAGAATAATTAATTGTACCACAACGGTGCTATGCGCATAGTGGGCATTTAATAAATGCTTGCTAAAAAAACACAAATGCAGATAACTATGTAAAATGAATGCCATGAACTTCCTTAGTACTAGTTTTTTAACCAATGTTTGTATGCATGCATAATTACACAGGTATATCTTCGTGAAATCTCTAAGCTCTATTCTACAGGATTATGGAAATGATGCAAGAAAAATATTAGTGAAACTCAAAACAGTACATAGTTTTTTGACCTTTGATTAAAGCATCACATACATATAGAAAAGTGCAAAATTTATAAGTGTACAGCTCAATGAATTTTCACAAATGAGCACACCTTGTAAACAGCAACCAAATTAAGAAAAAAATATTATGCCCCTGAAGTCCCCTTCATGCCATAATGATACCTACTATTCTGACTTCTACCACCATAAATTAATTTTGCCTAGCAAACCATTTTAAATTATTACAATTGTTTCTACCTGGGGAATCAAATATATTCCTCAAGTATGTCATTTCTTTTAAACATTTAAGGAATGGTCCACTCTGCCTAGGTCTCTCAGAAAATGGCCTTGAACATATTTTATACATATATTCTTACAGAAAATTATTGGTGAAATTGTTAGAAGGTGATAAATCAACCAGCTTCCAACCAATATAGTTTCTATTAAGTACAATGTTTTATGCCAATAGCAAAATAGCAACAACAAAAAAAGGCAGATTTCACGTATTATCACCACCAGTGACTATGGTTAGGTCTACAAATAAAACATCTTGATACAAGGTGAAAATGTTAATCACCTCTTTGCTTTGTTAAATGCATAGCCTATAACCCTGTAACTTGAGTCAGTGTGCTACTACCTCGTGAGCTTCCTTACCTGCCCAGTCCAGGAACTCAACACACTCAGTCTGGGAATACCGAGCAGCAACATCTCGAGCTCGCTCTTCCTGGAAGTTCAGAGATTCTATATCAACATCCAGTTCCACCAGTGCTTTCAAAGTTTCCAAACGACCCCAGGCTGCAGCACAGTGTAGGAGCGTGTAACCTAACAAATAGAATGAGGATGGTCAGGTCAAGAAGACTGCGCTGCTTTAGGCTATTTTATGGACCAGAAGATCACAATGGCAATCAGGTATTGAACAATTACTACAGGCTAGGTACTATTCTAAGTGCTTCACATACAGTAAATTCATTTAGTTCATAAAAAACCCTATGAGGTCAGAACTATTATAATCCCTATTTTACAGATAAGGAAACAGAAGTCCAGAGAAGCTAAACTTGCCCAAGGAACACAGCCAGTAAATGATGAACACAGGAGACCAACACAGGCAGTCTGAAGCCTGAGCTCTTCAACATCTTCTAAGGAAGATGGCAATCTCCCTAACAGTCATCTACTGGAACACAATTAGACCTATGACTTTAGTCTAAGGAATCTGCATCAACTCTGATTACTCTATTATTGTTAACACAATCATACAAATTACTACAACTGGTATGCCTTTGGTTTGGAAATTAATCATCTGAATTAAAATGGAAATTATGACCTATCAAATTAGAAAGTTATTTCTTAGATTTACTGAGGCAACTACCATGAGGTATAATTGTAAAGGTGAAAAACATGGGCGGCATCTTTAAAATTTTTTCAGACTGGTTTAAAAAAATCAAGTCAAGACTGATTGTTTTAACTTACCCACGAGGATACATTTGTGATTCACTTAACTGGCCAAAGAGGCATGTAGTACTACAAGAAGAGTTGAGCAAAAGAATGAACTAGCATGTATTAAATGTATTAAGCACTAGGTACTTTATGGGCTACTACTTCATTTAATCCTTCCACTAACACTATGAGGTAGGTATTATCAGCCCCATTAAAGGATACAGAGGAAAGTGCAGATCAGAAAGACTATACCTTGCCCAAGGCCACACTGGTAGTAAGCAGCCAAAGCAAAATCAAACCCAGATTTGTTGCCAAATAAAAGGCTTATAAGGAAAAGGAAATAGCACTCAAATGTTTGCCACTGGTTAGAGTAGGGAAAGAGAGAACAAGGACTCCTCCACTTCCTTCCAGAAACCTCTCCCTTGGCTCCCTATTTACCACATTCCCACAGTCCTGGGTCTCAGACCAAGTTGTAAACTATCTTAGTCTTGAGGCTATCATAACCAGAAGGGATAATAAAGAATTAATAAGGAATCAAAAGGAACATGAAGTAAGCTACTCCACGATCAGCCAAATGTGGAATTACCTCCGCTCTTTGGCCCAACTCTTTTTTTTAATGTTACAACAGTGAGACATTTCAGAACACCAAGAGATTAAGACTGGCCCAAGAATGTGATCATGCCTTTAGCCCCTACAAAATGGGAGGCCAAGAAATACCCAGATATCAACCCTCATTGTTCCCGCCTTCCAAAGATGCATTTCTTCAGCCAAACAGCCCAGGGCCCCTGGTTTGCTGGGAGAGGGGGACACTATCTACGGAAAAGACACTGCAGTAGCAGGAGCAGGAGGCCATTCCAAATGAGATATTCTGGGTCCTGATATTGCTTTTCTCAAGGCTGAAGTTACAGGCCAGGCCAGCAGTAACAACTAAATTTTTTTCCTATTTTTTAATATACATAGTTTAAAAACAAGAAAACATGATTTCTAAACAGAGACAGGCTTTGACCAAGGAATTTAAAACCTATGGGTTTAAACCATGGGTTTAAAAAAACCATTGTATGTTTTCTTTTTCCCCTTGTGAGAGATGGTGTGTTTTCTAGAAGAAAACACACAGATCTTTGTACTATATGAACCCCACAGCCTTCCCAGGAAAAGAAGAACATTTAAATAAGATGATTTCAAAAGCATCCAGACAAGAAGGGGATTTTCCTAAAGTTCTCCCATAATATTGGCAATGAGTATTTGATCCCAGAAGGGAGATACAGAAGGTTACATTTAGAAATCCCAGCAGGAAGAAAGGGACCGTAAATGGAATTCTGAAAAATTGGGATTGGTTCTAAGAGAAAAATAATTTCTTTGTGGAAGACTACTGGTTACTAAATAGAGAGAGTCAATTGAGCAGGTAGTTCACAGTAAGGCAAAAGATCAGACAAGAAGAAAAGTAATCTTTTTCCTCTATGCAGGCATTGTTCTGTGTGCTTCACAAGTATCAACTCATTTAATCCTCACTACAATCCTATGACGTAGGCACGAGTATTTTTCTCATTTATAGATGAGGAAACAAAAGTATGGAGAGGATAAGTACTGTTCTCAAGGTTGCTATAAATTGATGAAGGTCATTAATAAGGTCAAAATCCAAAAACTCCGATGATGATAGACACAAACAAGTAATAGGCCATGGAGCAAAATACTCCCCTACCTAGAATATTTTTCACAATCTGCCTACCACCAGCAGTACCAGACTCTTTGAATTCCCCAAATCATGTTGTTTCATGCCTCTATAACTTTGCATATGCTGCTTTTTTCTGACTGATACAGTAATTACAGTAGCAAAATAAAAAATAGAAGTATAAATTTTATATTTACTTAGCATTAATACTGGTATTTTGTAAAACTCAGAGTTCAGAATTCATTTTTTTAATTAGTGTAACTAATACACTTAACCGTGGCACCACCAGGGAAGCCCACTAATACACTTTAAATATGAAAATGCATAAGCATAAAATATCACATAAAAGCATAACTATCAAATAGGAATATTAAGTATATATTGTCATTCTATTAGCAATATAAATTGTTAGATAAAACAAATCAAAATTAAAGATTAAAAAACAAATACTAGGGACTTCCCTGGTGGTACCGTGGTTAAGAATCCACCTGCCAATGCAGGGGAAACGGGTTCAAGCCCTGGTCCGGGAAGATCCCACATCCCGCGAAGCAACTAAGCCTGTGCGCCACAACTACTGAGTCTGCATGCCACAACTACTGAAGCCTGTGTGCCTAGAGCCCATGCTCTGCAACAAGAGAAGCCACCGCAATGTGAAGCCCACGCACCACAACGAAGAGTAGCCCCCACTCACCACAACTAGAGAAAGCCCACGTGGCAACGAACACCCAATGCAGCCAAAAATTAATTAATTAATTAATTAATTAATTTTTTAAAAACACAAATACTATAAAAATGAAGAAACTATAATCATGAAAATTGCAAAAAAACACATTATTTGATTTTTTAAGTGTGTCAATGGTATCAACAGGATATTTCTGTACAAATTTTTTCAGTTACTGAAGTTTTTCTCACTCAACATTAGTTGGAAGTAGTTATAAACCAATACCAAATATTTTCCTTCAAATTACCTCAACTCTAATTTTAAAAGAGAGCGATATCTCCGAACAGCTTTTTGCTTTTTTGATAGAACTGCAATCTTTTTATTGAGAGTAAGTTGTAATCTTTATCGCCAAAGAAAACATTGCTGGTTCATATTTGTCTTTTTTAGTTTCCACATATACAGAGAGAGGTTCCATTTCAGTTTCCTGATCAATTTCAAAACTATGAGATTCACATTCTACTTGTTTGGGAAGTTTGTGAACTTAAAAATTATTCTTACAGTAGAAATTTTGTAATACCACAATATGGACCGTTTAAGTTTGTAATCTTCAGTTTGTCTTTTTATATACACTGAGCAATTAAATCATTGAAATTGTTCTCAACCCATAAATGACTCTGATTTCATATTTTTTAAATACCAAATAAAACTATTATACCTATAAAAAGGCCAGTATTTCATTACCTAAAATAGTGGGTAAGTATACCAGAATAACAACAATATTGTAACACTAAAATCTGATACTACAGTTACTATACTGCCTGCCATGACCAATCCTTCAACCTCCTTTGTCTGGTAAACTCTTGGTCATTCTTCAAGATTCAATATATTGGACTTCCGTGGCAGTCCAGTGGTTAAGGTTCCGCGCTTCCACTGCAGGGGGCGCAGGTTCGATCCCTAGTCAGGCAACTAAGATCCCGCATGCTGCGCGGTGCAGCCAAAAAAAAAAAGATTCAATATATCGCCTCCTCTGTGAAGCCTTCCTTGACCATGTCCAACACTTCCACGTAAACTTGACTAATCTCTCCTCTGAGCTATCACTGTACCTTGTCCCACTGTATATTAATTATCTATTTACACATCTGTTTTCTGCTAAACTGTGAACTTGTCCAAGTTTGTTGAATTCATTCATCTTTCCCCAGTTCCCAGCACAAGACCTGGCTAGTCCTCCATCCTTAACAAATGTTTGCTGATTGTGTGGAAAGACAGAGTTTAAAACAGTAATTAGTTCCGATCATGCCTGTTTGAGTATGGCCAGGTTTAGAGACCAAAGACTTGCCAGAACCAGAGGAGGGTCCACCATCAATAAACTGCAAACTGCACACACCTGTCCTTGGCTCAAACAGAAAACAAGGCACTTCCCAATTCACCAGAAGTCAGTAGTACAGAGAGCTGAGACTGTAAGAACTGTTTCATTCTCCTCCCTTTGGATCAAAAGTGTCCAATTCTTCAGTATTTAAAAGGAAAGGAAATCCTGAACATAAATGTGATCCATCAATCACCTGGAAAATCATTTTCCTTCCTATCCATCTGAGTATCATCCACAAACAAATGGCATACATCTTCTTACTTTAGAGATATCTACCTGCAGTTCTTCACCCAAAAGTCCCTTAATTTTAGGCCAATGGCTTCTTATGTTCCAAAAATTAATAGTGTTCACATATACGCACACAATTATTCATCCTTTAAAAAAAAAAAGAAAATTCTGTCATTTGTGACAACGTGCATGAACCTCAAGGGCATTATACTAAGTGAAATAAGCCAGAGAGAAAAAGCCAAATACTGCATGGTATCACTTATATGTGGAATCTAAAATAAAAATTAAAAGTTAAAGCCATGGAAACAGAGTAGAAAAGTGGTTACCAGGGGCTTGAGGGGTGGGGGAAACAGGGAGGGGTTGGTAAAAGGGTACAAACTTCCAGTTATAAGATGAAAAATGTCTGAGGACCTAATGTATAACATGATGACTATAGGTAATAACTATATTGTATAACTGAAATTTGCTGAGAGTAGAACGTAAATGTTCTCACAAAAAAAAAATGCAAAAAACCCTGAATTGATCTGTTCTCCCACATGAACAAGCTCGGGGGAACTGAGTCAATACCAACCAAACAAGAAATTTACTGGTAAACTGTAATGTAATTCATTATTTTATAATGATTAAAATAATAATTGTCAAATTGGTACAATTAGGTTGGCCAGTTCATGCATACTTTCCATTATAAAATCATCTTCATGGAATGCCAAATAAGCTTAGAATTTCCCAAATCATCAAGTCCTGGTTCCTTTTAATTTACCAGTTCTCTCAATTTCTCTCCTCTCCATTTTACTATAAGCAGCAAGAAGCAAGCAGGATGCACCTTCAACCTCCGCTAAACAAGATTTCATGGCAAGCATGATATCAGAATGAAGAAATGGATTATCTTAGAGCACATCATCAAACTTGAAAGACTGTACACCTATACCCACACACTGGAAAATACCTAACAAGAGGATGGCAATACTCATATCAATTAGTCAGGACACCACCTTCCTTGAATAGTATTAGAGGCACACTATCAGATATTGATTTGGGGCTCTCATTTTCTTTTATGTAGTATGGTTTTAGATATTACTATTAGTCCCATTTTTTGGGTGAAGAAACTGTAGCATGGAAAGGTTATGTAATTTGCCCAAGTCATAGCTAAGATTCAATACTAGGTAAGTTTGCTTCAGGTTTTCAATAGCCTTAAGGAAGGTTTCTTCTGTTCCTATTTCCCTAAAAGCATTCATCATGAACGAGTGCTGCATTTTCTTTCAAAAGACTTTTCTACATCTATTGAAATGATCATGTGGCTTTGTTTATTTAATCTTTTAATGTAGTGAATTATACTAACATTTTTTTCTAATGTTAAAACCATCCTGCCTTAATGGGATAAACCCAACCTAGTCCAATAAATGTTTTAACACACAATCTTAGATTCAATTTGTTAATATTTAAGATGTTTGCATCTGTGTTATTAAATGACTGGCCTATAATTTTCCTTTCTAGTGCTGTCCTTAACTAGTTTTGCTATAAAAGTTATCCCTCATAAAATAAGTTAAGTAGTTTTCCAACTCTCTTTACATTCTCTGGAACCTTTGTATCAGCTAGAGATTACTTTTTCCCTACAAGTGTAGTAAACCTTACCTTTTAAAACATTTGAGTTTGGAATTAGGTGGGGGTGGGACAATGAGGCAGGTTTTGATTACTTATTCAATTTTTTAAAATAACTATTGTTCTAGTCAAGTTCCTAGTTTTTTCTTGAATCAATTTTGGTAATTTATATTTTATTGGAAAATTGTCCATTTCATCCAAGTTTTCAAATGTACTGTCATGAAGTTGTTTATGATACTTTCTAGTAATTTTTTAAATCTTAGTTTTTCCTATGTGAATGCTTCATTTTTAAAATTCCAAATATTGTTTATGCTCTCTCTTTCTTATATCACGTATCAAAAACTATCAATATTATCAAAGGTTTTTCAACTCTTTTTCACTAAACCAGATTTTGGTTTTGTTGATTCTATTGTGTTTTTTGTTTGTTTGTTTGTCTTTTGGTGGGTTTTTTTGGCTGCACTGTACAGCTTGCAGGATCAGGGATCTTAGTCAACAAGGGATCGGACTGAACCTGGGACACCTGCAGTGGAAGAGTGGAGTACTAACCACTGGACCACCAGGGAATTCCCTTTCTACTGTTTCTTTATTTTCAATGTCATTATTTTACTCTATTATTTTCTCTTCTTCTTTTTTTTTCAAAGAATATACAAATCAATTTTCACTGCAAAGTAAAGGAGCTGTTACAGTGGAGGATCACTGGACCGAATGTCAACACTATGACATAGTATGAGTGCGTTTCACGTCCGGCAACTGCAATCATTGTTGCCCCTGTTGTGGCCATCCATGCACAATGCTTGGCGCCAGCCTATTTATCTCTTGCAAAAATAAAATACAGTGTGTGTGTGTGAAAAAAAAAAAAAAAAAAAAAAGTTCCCAAGAGAACAGTGAAAACAGTGTAAAACCTGATGGAGAGTATATCAGCATTAAACCAGGACTGCTGAAACAATACACAGAGGATTTGCAGTAATACCTGGTGGTTCCTTCCAGTGTACATCATAAATAGAATCACTGAAGCTTTTTATATTACCTAATCATTTTACCGCCTTCTAGATTTCGTGAACAAAATGGAAACTGAATCTCCATTCCATAGCTCATCCTTTTTCTCTAGATGAAGATGAAATTATTCTTATTTGCAAGGTACAGTTTGAAGTGTCCATATTTCTTAAGTTATACTTAATCACATCATTAATTCTCGATGTTGTCTCTTTCCAGTCTTGTACATGAAACTCCAGCAGATTTAATATTGGCTTTCATTATCTGGTCAAATCCTTCAGATGCTCTTTAAACTAGTCCAATTTGGGAGTCTCAACATTCTCTTGAAAAAGACCTGAAGTTTGCTTGTGGAAGTGGGCATCAGAAGGGTTGCAGCTCATGAATTACTGTGAAGTGATGGAAGGAGGGTTATCTCATGGGCTCAGCAGTCATGTTTTCGCTTCAATGCCTTGTCGGCTTCAGCGACCGTAGGGCGCCACTCTGCGCTCCCCGGTGCCCAGTTACGATAGAAATGCACTGGACTCTTAGTCGTCACTACAGCTGGCGCTGGATCCTCCCCACAGCTCAAAGGCCGCCACCGCTGCCACCTCCGCAGGAGCCGCGGAAACAAAGCGACGCCGCCGATGCCGCCATTTTGTTGGGCCGAGGCTCAGGCAACAGACCTCTTCTTCTTTCTTTGGATTTTCAGTTGTTCTTTTTCTAACTCCTTGAGTTAAATACTCTGCTTTCTAATTTTCAATATTTCTTATATTCTAATATATGCATTAAATTAGAATTTTAATTTTAGTTTTATTCCACAGGTTCTGACATAACTAGATCCTGTTGCCACTTAAATATTTCATAATTTCTATTATATCTTTTGTCACCAACAGATAATTTAAAGTGTGTTTTTGTTTCCAAAATTATAGGGATTTTCAGTTATCTTTTTGTTACTATTTTCTAATTTTATTTTATTGTTGTCAGAGACCACAGACTGCATGCTATGGATTCTTTGATATTTGTAGACACTTCCTTTATGGCCTAACATATCAATTTTTTAAAATGTTCCATGTGAGCATGAAGAAAATGTATAGTCCCTATTTGCTAAAGATCATTGTTTTATTTTCTACAATGACCATGTTTCATATTTGCAATCTGAAAAAAACAAGTGACTGAATTTAAAGAGTTAATTGGATAATGACTGCAAAAACAAATAAATCTTCAAAGGAAAGAGATAATAATATTATTGAGCATTTACTGTATACCAACTTTATATTTATTATCATATTTAATCCTCATAACCTATAAGGAAAACCCTATAAAGAAAATACAATCATCCCCATTTTGTAGATGAAACAGAGACACAAAAAGATTAAGTAACTTGCCCTAGTCACACAGCTAATAAATAGTGAATTCTGTGTTCTTAACTACTATGCTATACTAAATACATCAACATGCATACACACACATTCATATGTGTGTATATATATACACACACACACATATATATATACACACACACACACACACACAACATATGCAAAATATAAAGCAGGCACATCAAATTTATCCAAATTTAAAGATAATACATAGCATCTTTAGGTAGTCATAAGTAATACTGATAAGAGAAAAAAGACAAAATACCTCTGGTGGTTTTTTCATTCAGATTCACACCATATTTGGCTAAAGCTCTAATCACATCACTTTGCCCAGCCATGCAAGCTGCATACAACAAATTTCTCCCAACGATGTCTTCTTCCAAGAGTAGCTGCATGGCCTGTTCATGGTGAGGGTTCTCAGGATCCTCAAAAATCTTCTGCAAACCTTCTACATCCCCTGTGAGAGCAGGTGGTAAGAGTGGATTAATGGTGGCAGTTTCCTCTGCTTCTTTGGATTCTTCTTCATTATCATCTTCTTCCTCTTCTTCTTGCTGTGAGAGAAATATTGATTTTTCTGAACTCTCTGACTCTGGGGGTCCTTCTGACTCCATTAACTGCAAAAATACCTGAGACCAAAAAAAGTAACAGAAATCTACTCAAACAAATCAGTATTTCTTTATTTATTTGTTTGATCAGTCAACTGACATTCAGTCAACTGAATGAAATGAAAGTACTTAACTGGTTCAAAATAAACCAGTTATAAAATAAGATACTTCATCCATTCAATCAATAAAGTTTATTGTGCACCAACACACTGCCTGAATATATACTAAAATGCTGAATGTGTGATGTAAACAGTAAATTCAGTAGGAACAGGAGAAGAAATATCAACGTGAGTGAGATTCATTAGGAAAAGATTGAAAGAGAATGTTAAAGAGGCTCACCTGCCTAAACAAGGGTCCCTGGTGGGGAGAAGTGAGAAATACAGTTGGATCATTGAAGCCAGATTATTAAGAACTTAAAAATCAGGCACTGACATTTAGACAGAATTCATTCACTCAGTAATACTTACTGAAAGCCTACTAATATACTAAGTGTTGTATAGGCACTATGTAAATTACAAAGAAGAATCAAATTTATTTCCTGCCCTTATCAACTTACTATTTCAAAGGAGAAAATATGACATGTACAAAATACATGTAATAAATGGTGACAAGTGCTAAGAATCATAAAAGATGAAGTGCTATGGGAGTTTAGAAGGGACCAGATTAAGTCCTGGTAAAGTTAATCAAGTAAGTCTTAATAGTACTCACTCTGTCAGAACACATATTAAATTGGGGATGATTCAGAGAAGAGCAGCATGGTTCCCTCATGTGTACAAAAATGTTTGCAGCATCACTGTTCATAAAAGCAAAAATCCTGGGCAGGAAAAAAAACCCAATGCCTATGAACAGGAGCATAAACTGTGGCATATTCACACAAAATTGTATATGGTAGTTAAAATGAAGAAATTACAGTAATACAATATGGGGAAGGCAGCTTCTGATATGGCTCCCATGACCCTACCCCACCTCCTGGTAACCTCCGGCCAACAGCCAGAGGGAACCGAGGCCCTCAGTACAATAGCCAGTGAGGAATTTAATTCTGCCACCAACCACTGAACGAGTTTGGAAGTGGATATGCTCCAGCTGAACTTTGAGATGACTGTGGTCCCCGGCAACGCCTTGACTGCAGCCTTGTGAGAGACCCTGAAGTAAAAGATCCAGCTAAGCTGTGCCCTGACTCTTAACCCAGAGAAACTGTGAGATACTGAATGTACTGTTTTAAGCTACCAACTTTGAGGATAATTTGTTATACAGCTATAAATAACTAAGGCACACAGCGATATGAATATTAGCAATACAGTATTAACTGAAAAAAGTAAATCCAAAAGATTAAACATACCAAGATATATTTTTGTAAAGTTCAAAGCAATTAAAATTATGGTTACCAAGGGGGAAGGATGGGGGGAGGGACAGTTAGGGAGTTTGGGATTGACAGGTACACACTGCTATATTTAAAATAAATAACCAACAAGGAAAAAAATTAAAATAATAAAAATTAAATTAAGTTAAAATAGACTTTTTAGGAAATAAGTAGGTACAATAACACTATTCTAAAAAGAAGAAGAAAAGCAAGATTGAACACAAGATTCAGGATAGTGTTGAGGGGGTGAGTAAAGATGCAGGAAATGGAATAAAGGGAATCACACTTCTAGTAAAGAATATGGCATTTAAGCTGCGCCATAAAGAATTGGCAAGATTTGGTCATTCACAAGTCAGAAGGAAGGGAAATCTAGTTAGACAGAATAACATCTCTTTATACCATAGCCCTATATTAATCTCTACCATCACTAAATGTGTATAATACTTGTAATCTGTTGAAGTTAGGAATCCTCTGATTGCAAATAATAGAAAAATAATAGGATTGACTTTTAAAAGTAGGAGATGATTTTCTCACATAGCAGGAAGTTTAAAGGTGGAGATGGTTCAGCAGCTCAAAAATATAGATCTAAGCTCTATTTTTCTATTCTATCACAGTTCATAAGACTTTCATCATCATGGCTGTTGCCTAATGGTGACAAGATGACTGTCATAATTCCTGGCATCACATCTGCATTTATGGCAGTAAAAAGGGAGAATCGCCCTGAGGACACTAGTGGCATTCATCCCTTTTGAGAGGAAAGCAAAAGAAAAATCTTTCCTAACAAGACCCAACAAACTTCCAGTTATATCTCAAAGGCCAGATTGTTTCCTTATATTTAAGAGATGGGAAAAAAAAAAGTTTCCTGATTTTCCTGCCTCAATAACAGAAGCAAGCAAGGTAGATGGGGTTGGGGATGGGAGTTGAGTTAGCCAATCAATCATGACTCCACCATAAAATCTGGTCCAAATCTTATCTTTGAGACTGTTTTATTCAATTCCTTCATTTTACAGAATGAATATAGAGGAAACTTATAATCCTTTGAGTGCCTGACCTCCACTACCCACCCTCCCAAAACACATCCCTGTACGCATAAACACACACACACTCGCTTCCGTAAAGAATCCCAATCTCCATTTTAAAAAATTCTTCTAATGGAAGATAAAGCTAACTTCCCACTACAGAAGCCAGAGAGGCACGATCCTCCTTCTCTCCATCTCAGCACAAGCTTGGGAGCAGGCACGTAAGTTAGGCTCGGCCAATCAGCTACTAAGTCCCAGGATCTTGACTTTTTGCTGTTGTTGTTGTTAATCATTGTATGATTTTTGTTGTTGTTGACATATAACACTGTATTAGTTTAAGGTGTACAACATAATGATTTGATATATGTATATATTGAAAAATGATTACCACAATACATTTAGTTAATATCCATCACCTCGCATAGTTACAAAAGTTTTTTCCTGTGACAAAAACATTTAAGATCTAATCTCTTAGCAACTTTCAAATACAATACTGTATTCAATTCAATACAATATTGTTAACTATAGTCACTATGTTGTACAGTATTTCCCCAGAAGGTATTTATCTTGTAACTGGAAGTCCTTTTGACCACCTTCATTTATTTCACCCACCCCCTACACCTGCCTCTGGCAACTACCAATCTGTTCTCTGCATCTATGACTTTGGGTTTTTTTTTAGCTTCTACATATAAAAAAACAGGATCTTGACTCTTGAACATGGGCCACAAGGACATGAGGCTATTCGAAGGACATTCAACACAAGTGACAGCAACAGTGTACTGATCGAACTTCCTGCTATGAGAACATGCTGTGGTTCCTGTGGTCTGAGCCCCCCAGAGCTCCCTTAGTTCCTGCTCATCCAGCCTCCCTAACCATGTGGGCCCCTGGTAAGTATAGCACTTAGACATTAGTTCTTTCTCAAAATCTAATCTCCCTCCCTCTTTTCTTTTAACCATACTTTTTTTAACCAATATTTATATTGGAATAAAACTATTTCCCAGGCACTCTTGTAATATGGTGTGGCCATATGTCCAAGTAGTAAACAATAAGATGTAAGTAGATATGTATTGATAGTATGTAACTTCTAGAAAAGTGTACTTCCTTCTCACTGGATTGCAAGCCTGATACCTAGAGCTTGCACAGCTCATTTAGACCATGAGGTAGATGTCCTGTCCAAATACATACATATTATTTCAATTATAATACATAGCATATAGTAGTTTGTCATATCTTGTTTTAATTATACATGTAAACATATATAACATCTATTATTAGGGTAACCAAAGAATTAATTGTTCAGTAGTAATGGACATTTTTATCTTGGGCACATTGCATTTATGGGTATATTTGCATACATATAATTAAACAAAATATCATTTATCCTTACTACATGTAACATACTGATGTTTTTAATCCCATCTATTTTTTAAGGCTGGGTGCCACCCACTAAACTGATTTCATGACCCACTAACGGGTTGCAACCCACAGTGTGAAAAAATATTAGTCTTGAATAACCACTAAGGAAACTCTACCATGAAATCAACAAGAGAGACTCTAACAGAAGTTAGACAGCATGTGCTTGTGGTTTATAGCTTAGGTGACATAAGTCCTCATGCACCCAGGACAGTTCCAGTGACATCTCTTCCCCTGGTGTGATTTTTTTTAAATTTATTTTTAGCTGCATTGGGTCTTTGTTGCTGCGCACAGGCTTTCTCTAGTTGCTGTGAGTGGGGGTTACTCTTCGTTGCAGTGGGTGGGCTTCTCATTGCGGTGGCTTCTCTTGTTGCGGAGCATGGGCTCTAGAGCGCAGGCTCAGCAGTTGTGGCGCACAGGCTTAGTTGCTCCGCGGCATGTGGGATCTTCCCAGACCAGGGCTCCAACCTGTGTCCCCTGCATCGGCAGGCGGATTCTTAACCACTGCGCCACCAGGGAAGCCCCAGCCCTGGTGTGATTTTTAATAGCATCCTCTTTCACTCTCAAAACGTCCATTACTACTACACAATAAATTATTTTGTCACCTTACTAATAATGTGATATTCTGGAACACTCTACTAAAGATATCCATATTCAAACCTTAGAGAATAGAGGCAGGATGTGTTTGAAATGCCTTTCCTCACTGGCCCATCAGGGGCCCAGACATACCTTGAAGATACTGAGAAAATTCTATTTGTATTTCATATGTATTCCTGCTAGGCCTAGAATAGCTTTTTTTCCTCCTCCACTCCTACTAGCCAAATCCTATGTAGGCCAAGCTATAAACCTACCTTCTTCCTAAAACGTTTCTTCACTCCTCTCTAGAATGTACCCAGGCCTCTCCCTCCTCTGAACTTCAAAGGTCATTATATATATTCTGTACCATACAACCTACCAAATATGGTATTGTATTATTTTCTATTTGTTTCAAGTACTTAAGACACCAACTCAATTTGACTGTAAACTGGATAGGAGCAAGTATCAAGCTTTATGTTTCTCTTCTGTCACTTTCAGACTTACCACAATTCCTGGCTTGTCATATGCATTCAATAACTCTTAACATCAGGCTTGCAATTCCCCCTGCTTTTCTTCACAGCCAAGAGCAATGAATTTTGGAGTTAGAAAGACTTGAGTTCACAGTGCAACCCTGCAACTTATTAGCTACATAATACTGGGAAGTTTACCTAATCTCTGCTAGAAATAACACTAGAACCTAGTTTATATGATTATTGTGAGACTTAAAATAAATCAGATGATGCATGTGCTAAGCACATGGTGAGCACTTGGTATGCGGACCCTATCATCATCATTGTACCGTCATTCCTAGAGCAAAAGCATCCATGAAGCAAAAGACAAGATGGTAATTCTATTCTTTTTTTTTTTTAATACACAGTTTTCCTACATAGGGTTTGAGTAAATGACTTTCTACTCTACGACCACTGAACAGTTGATTACAGACAGATTATTCTGCATCTAGAGATCAATCTAATCCCAGGTTAATTCAGAGATTTGGAGATAAATTAGATCAAATCTAGGAATATGATTCAGGCCAGAATACTAAAAGCTACCCTTGGTACACCCTTGAATAGAGTGTAATTTCCATAGCAATCCAGAAGTAATATGATTAGGGCAGCAGTTCTCAAATTCTATGATCTAAGGGCTCTTCACACTCTTAGAAATTGAGAACACCAAAAGTTTTTGTTTATGAGGGTTATATCTATCTGTATTTATCATATTAGAAATTAAAACTGAGAAACCTTTAAAATATTAACTAATTCATCTTAAAACAATTACATGTTAACATAAAAGTATAGCTTATAAAAAATAACTATATAAAGACAAAAAATTGATGAGTGGCATTATTTTACATTTTTGCACATCTCTTTAATGTCTGGCTTATTAGAAGACAGATGGATTCTCATATCTGTTTCTGCATTCTCTGCAATGATGTGTGATATTGTGATACCACATGCCATGTGGCCTCTAGCAAACCACTGTGACATGTGAGAGAATGAGAGTGCAACGGCAAAAAACATCGAAGAATTAATATGAAGACAGTTTGACTGGCAGACTCCCTGAAAATGTCTTAGTGATCCCCAGGGATTCTCAGACCATACTCTGAGAACCACTGCACTAAGACTAACCCTCAAGCCACTCCAGTCTATAGGCAAGCTCCCAAGACTGTTCTAATCCAAATCTAGACTGAACTAGGATCAGCCTTTCTGTAATAAAAGGACAAAGTGAAATCTTATACGCCATTTATCCTTAGGCCTGACTTTTGAAAGACAATATCTAATTAGGAGAATAACTCTCATGTGTTTGGTGGTCTATTGTTGACTATGCCCTTCATCATATTGTCCTTTGAAGACAGAGCAAAGAATTCTATTTTCTATGGGTTTTTTCTTCTTATAACATAGAAGATTTAGAATATTTTAAAGTATTTTTACTGTGAATATAAGTTGTAACAGGGTGATCATACTAACATAGCTTTTCCTTTCTTCCTTTTATCAACATTGTAGATATTGAAAAAACTTAACTCACTAATATTTTTGTTTTAGAAAACAGTTTTTCCCATGAGAAATATGTAACTTATGTTTAATATATAGTGGGTTTATTTGTGTTATTGTTAAAACAATAAACTTTTTTTAATTCTCAGTTTTAAGTTCTAATTTTTACTATACCTATAATATTTAGTGTGTGGATAGATACTTTCTTTGCCCAGAAAAGTTATAACATGAATCAAAATTGCAACCCCACTACATATAACCAACAGTTCACATAGAAAATGAGCGTGGAGAGGGGAGAGGGAGGGCTGGAACTCCGAAGGCAGAATGACTGTGAGTCAGAAGACCCATGCTTTAGTCCTGATTCTTGTATTTATTTTATTAATTATGTGACTTTTCTGAACTTACTCTCCTCAATTGTGAATTGAGAATAGTTCTGCTTTACTGAATTGGTGTGAATTTTAACTATTAAGTGTGAATTCTTTTGAGGCTGCTAAGGCACTAATAATAGAAAATCACATAGGTCTCTACTCCACAGGCATCCCAGTCTGGTGGGAAAGACACAAGTAAATCAGCAATGACAGAGTGAGATAAGGGGCATAATGGACATAAGCAAAGGGGGCTTGGAGAGTAAAGAGGCTGGACCTCTAAATTAGACTCCCGAGTGGGGAGGTCCCGGAAAGGCTTCTTAGAAGAGGTGACCCTTCAGTATGGAAGAGCAGGAGTCTTAAAAGGAGGAGAAAAGGACAATCCAAGTAATGCGATTAGCATAAACAAAGGGCAAGGAAGGCAGACAAGACACTATGAAGTTGTGGGAGAGGAATAGATCTTAAGGGCCTTTTAAGCCAATTGAATTTTTTCTTCAAAAAGTGTAGTCCCTTAAGGATTTTAAGTCCCAGCTCAAGGGAAAGGCCTCAAAGGGCAGCCCTGGGCTCCCAGGATTAAACAGAGGGAAGACCCGAGGATACAGACAGTGGCAGCCCCAGTGCGAGAACACAGAGGAGGGGCGGAGGGGATACCGGTCATTTCTGGGCACCATAGTTCGCCTTTCCGCCTGAAGCCCGAGGGACCGCCCGCGGAGCGTGACCGGCTACGCAAAGCTCGGGGCAAAGGCCAAGACTGAGGACGCCGAGGTTGAAGTCCACTCCCCTCCAGCCCCTGCCGAGCAGCGTGGAGGGGAGATGCCCATTCTCTTCCACGCCCACGCGGAGCGCCCACCCCAGGCCCCTCGGACCCCGGACCCGCGACCCTCCGACCCGGACTCACCTCTTCCTAGGCCCCGGGCTTCTGCGGTTACCATGGCGACGGCGCACCGGCGCGCGGCAGCGCCACCCCGAGCGCGGCGGCTCCTGCTGCGCGCAAACGTCAAGGGTACAAGGTGCAGTGAAGCGAGAGGCCAAAGGTGGGGAGGAGTTCGTCAAAATGATTTAAATTGCTGTGTTTGGACGGTGGCGTGCTAGTTTTTTCTTTGTTTTGTAAGTTTTCAGTAATATGGTCCATATTTATTTTACAAATTTAAAAAATAAAATTTAAAAATAAGGTGTGTATATTGGTTGCCGGCCAGTCTTAGACGTTTGGCCTTTAAACGAAAGAATTTTCAGGAAATATGAGGATGCATTCTAAAACAACGGAAGATTGTAAATATAAAACGGACAACTTGCTTAATTTTCTAGTCTACTGAGGATCTTTCTCCTATGGTTTACAGTCATTGTCACCAACAAAAGGCGTTTCTTGAGACCTCACAAGCGCCAACTATGGCAGGAGCGGAAGCAGTTTGGAAACTGTGTCTCTTTTGATTCAGGAATTTAAGATCCAAAACAGTCGACCTTTAAAAAGGGGGAAAAGAGTGGAGGTGGGATAGGAGCATCGAAAGAAACCAGTAGAGAAGAGGTAAGCTTACCCAGAAATTATGTAAATGTTCATATCGATCACGGAGCGAAGACCGGGAAGTTTTTGTACTGAAAAGGAAAAAAACCTTCATTTCTTTCATCATCTATTTCTACAAGGAAATCATTAAGGAAGAGGTACCATTTTAGAGAAACTCCAAACATTTTAGCTGAAGGCTGAATAGCGTAGCTTTAAAGTGAATATTTGGCCTAAGGCCCAAGCAAAATATCACTATCATAGATCTGAACTTCTGAAATACAAGAGGAATTTTGAAAGAATTTTAAACTGTAGTATTAAAATTTCTTATTCAGATAAGTTGTGGTAATCAGAATTGTAGAGTTGACTTTGTAGACAGAGAGAGTAGTCTAGAAGCTTTGTCAGCTGCTAGCTTGCTCCGGCAATCACCGATACAGCGTATTTGCTCTACTAAACACTCATTTCCTACTGAAATTGGTGGAGGAGCAAGACATTTTAGGCATTTCACTTTTAATATGTTCTTTTTCATAGTCTTTGGTTTGGGGAGAGTCTTTTAATGTCTGAATGCAAGATGACTTATGATGCATGACTGTGCATGATTATGTTTTTAATTAATCTTCATTGCTTGTGAAGAATTCCCAAATACAATTGTTTCTTGAAAGTCTTAAATTGAATTAAATAACTAAAAATTAAATAGAGTTCTTAAAGATTACTTTTAGTACTCTGAATGCTAGAAAGGGTGGGAAAACACTAAATAGGTCTGAGAAACCTAAAATCAAAGGGGCCTTGTTCTCTTCTTAACTCCATGTCAGAAACAGCTGCATGATTCATTGGGGCAGACTAGGTTAGAAACAGCCTTACAAAGGAGATTCCTGCCTCCAGTGTGGCCCAGATGCAGCAGATAGACTCCTACGATCACCTCTAACTCCCATGCCCGCCACCCAAAGCTTGGGATAAAGAGCCATTGGATCTGAAGGGGGCAAATGGATGTACAAGAGACATGTCGACAACAACCTGTGGGTACTAACAATGGGGGTCCAGATAAGACAGTGAAGGCCTGATGTACAAATTACTTAAGGAGCAGATGAGATAAGCACTCTTCAAGCCACCCTAAAATCAGGTCAGCTCCAAAAAATCACGGTAGAGAGGTTTCCAAATTGATTGAAATTCATTTTTTCCACTCTAGGACAATGGGTCCTCTGATTAGAATTTAAATTATTGGTCTTCCCTGGTGGCGCAGTGGTTACGAATCCGCCTGCCAATGCAGGGGACACAGGTTCGAGCCCTGGTCCCGGAAGGTCCCACATGCTACAGAGCAGCTAAGCCCGTGCACCACAACTACTGAGCCTGCACTCTAGAGCCCGCAAGCCACAACTACTGAGCTCATGTGCCACAACTACTGAAGCCCACGCACCTAGAGCCCGTGCTCTGCAACAAGAGAAGCCACTGCAATGAGAAGCCAGCGCACCACAATGAAGAGTAGCCCCTGCTCACAACTAGAGAAAGCCCGCGCGCAGCAATGAAGACCCAACGCAGCCAAAAATAAAAATAAATAAATAAATGTATTTTAAAAAAAGAATTTAAATTATTTTAATTATTATTATATTTCTTAAATTCCATAGTTCATAGACTGAGAATCATGTTCTTTATACAAGTTAATTTCTGGTGAAATAACAGGATAAATTAGTTGAGAAAGTTACTCCAAGGTAACTTAATGTACTATATGAATATTCATATTTCATTAACTAAAAGCCTATCATATGCTGAGTACTATGAAGTGATTCTTATAAATAATCCCTAATCCTCAGAGCAACTCTGTGAAGGTAGTATTATTATTCTTCAAACTGACACTCAGCAAAGTTGGGTCACCTACCTAAGACCACACAGCTAGAAAAGAGCTGAACCAGGGTTTGAACCTAGGTCAGTGTGGTTTAAATTACCACAGGATTGCCACTGGTTACCTATAAACTAATTATGTATTAGAGGATGCCCATCCAAACTGATAATTTAATTTTAAAATAATCTTTCTTGAGCCATTGTTTTGGCAGTAATTAGAAAATATCAGTGCCACTCCTGCTGTATGACTAAAGGACTGTTTCTGCATATAGCTAATCTTCACAGCTGAAACTTGAAGGAGAATGTACTGAACATCCATTGTTTCTGCCTGCCCATCCTTCTTCTTCTGGTTACAGCACACAGTTTTCTAGTAGGGGACCCCTTTCACACACTCTCAGCCCAAGTCGTTTGGGTAGGGCCAGTCCCACTCCAGATCAAGTCCCAGCCAAGCAGTGTTTTCTACACCCCTGGTAACAGTGATTAGGTCAGGAAAAAGCATGGAACACAGATCAGTGTAATCAAAGCTAATCCTGAATTTTTGCCAGAGCAGTAGGTAAATAGGCATTCTTTTTTCAGCAGGGGTTGATGAGAGACGGTCAGCCTGAATTGCCAGTAACCATCTTGCCACTATATGGAGAGAGCTTGACAGAGCAACGAAAGAGCCAAGAAATGAATCCTGAGGCCATTCCTTGAGCCCTGGAGCTAGAAATACCCAAAGCCATTTTTTACCCCCCTTTTTCAATTGTGTAAGTCAATAAATTACTTTTTTCTAATTCAAACAAAGATTGGATTTTTGTTACTTGTAACATCAGTGTCCCATAATATGGAGGGGGGGAATATATAGGATGGCTTTATTTTAGAAACATGCTATCCCTAGGGGTAAATACCTGAAATTTGGGATGGATAATATTGCAGTTACGAGTTTCACTTAGAACAACCGTGCTTGAATATTATTGGTTAGTTGATCAATGTTAACCTGGAGGCAGCTTTCTAGTAAAATGCCCTAATGTTCTGTCACCCTCTCCATTTCACCATCTCTGAGTTAGTGACAAATATAACTATATAAGGCATACTTATCAGATGACCCAAGGCTTGGAATAATAAATAATATGAGAGAGGATGGCAGAGTGAAAATCCAAACTCAAAAGATACCTAGAAATTCAACAGGCAAAGGAGTAGAAAAAGGCAACCCAAAAGAAATGTAAAAATGCACGAGGCACAAAATAAACAGCAAAGTGCATTAGTGAATACCTAAGTAGGTTGAAGTAGCAGGAGACTATGTGGTTGGGAGAGAGGCAAGAGTCGTAGTTAGGGGGATTAGACGAGGTCAGACAGCAATGGGGAGAATGGTTTGGAGAGGATAAGACTGCAGGCATAAAGAGGAGCCAAGGCTGACTCCCAGGTTTCTATCTTGTGTGACCAGGTGGTTTGTGGCTTGTGGTTTCCTAAATAAGAGAGATTTTGAAGAAGGGCTGGGTCAGAATCAGGATGATGAGTTCAGTCTTAGAAAAGGTAGAAATATCAGTGTGCCTGATATCAGTTACTGTATATTTGAATCCAAAGCTTAGTAGACAAGACCAAGATATAAATATAGATTTGGGAGTCATTGGAGTATAAATGTTATCAAAAACCTGAAAAGAAGATGAAGTCATCCAAGATGAGTGAATGAAAGAACAGAGGGCTGAGGACAGAGCCCTGGGGAGCAATTACATAGAAGTAAGCAGAGGAAGATAGGGAAAGAATGATCTGAGAATGAACAGACCCAGATGAGTGTGGCAACATAGAAGCCAAGGAAATAGTTTCAAAAAAGACTGAAAAAATGACAATGGAATTTGGCACTTAGGAGTAACCTTTGTGGGATCAGTTTTAGTGAAGGGTGGTAGGCAAAATCAAGATTTCAGTGGACTGAGGAATGAATGAGAGAGGTCAGGAAGTAGAACCACTAAGTTTTTTTTCTTTTTTTAAAGGCTTTTTTTTTTTGACTCTAAATGCAAGAAATATCTTTATTTTTAATGTAAGATAATTTTGGCATTTGTCAGATACAACATCAGGGTCATCAATTTAACAACTATGATTGGAAATGAAGTGCTGGCTGTAAATATACACTACTCTTTTGAGAAGTTTGACTAAGATGTGGAGGGAGGAGATTGCCCAGAAGTTAAAGGAAGACACGGTGTTAAGGGAGATGTCTTGGCAGCGGGAGGATCACAGAAGCCTGGATGTATCTATAGGATGATAGCAAGGAACTAGTAGAAAGAAAAGATTAAGAAAGGAGATGACAGGTGAAGTAAGATCCTAAAGGAAATTAGAGGGAAAAGGGTTAAGGTATAGATGGGAGGGTTGGCCTCAGAGAGGAGGAACGTGGCTTGGTCCTCTAATTCTGAAATAGAAAAGGTAGCAGTGGTGTGGATACAGATAATTCTACTGGACTGTGGTATTGGAAGTTAAAGAAACCAAGCCTGATGGCCTTGAACAAAGTATGCTTAAACTGAGGGAGGAAGGGATGAGTGAGGGGCTTGAAGATTTGGCAAAATAAAGTTTAAAAATGTTGATGGCATTGAAGAGGTGAATGAGGTTGGAGACCATGAATTTTAGTGACCCCCAACCTGCAGAGTCAAGTGCTTTTCTCCAGCAACGCTCAGACATCCAGCTTGATCTGAAGTGGGTGTGACGGAAGGATAAATGTGCATGAGGATAAAAAGTTCTGGTGAGAAAATGAACAGTAAAGGATTAACCTTGTCCAAAGAAAGGTTGGCCCTTTCCCCCCAGCTTCTTGGAGGTAACCTCTAAACCCTTGGTATGTCCTGCCTGTCTTTGTTTACCTGGAGGCCTTGGACCATGCTGCATAGTCTGTGCTAATAATGTGCTTTATGGTGGGGCCATGGGTCATGCAGCATCGGCTCGGCCTCTCGAGCCATCTCTAACATCCCCAATGCAATCAGTGAGCCCAGTTTTGTATTGGAATCTCCTACCATCAATCTGGTCTACAGAGGAGAGCCACTACTGAATTTATTAGTGATTCTGGGTTCCCATCTCTCTAGCACCTTCCTTATTACTTTGGTAAATGGTGTATCCTCTGGTCTGTCCCATGGAATATTATTGCCTGGTGAGTTTTCCAGGCTTACGTATTTAGTACGTATATCCATTTTAGCATGCTCACTTCTTTGAACTTTTTAATCCCTTGTTCTACTGCCTTCTATGGCAATTCAGGCATCTTTACCTCATTTAGTATGGGCCATCACTATCCATATGTATGAAACCATTCTGACAGCATGTTTACACCATGTCCTGAGATCCTTGCCAGGCTGTTAAATCCTGTATCCCAGGAGAGTGCTTCCAAATTAATTAAACTCCCTTACTCAACTCTGTATTCTATCCCTCTTGATCCAGCACTCTCAGAATTCAGTCCCATGTGTATTCACCCACATCCTGAACTCCTAGGATATAGTCCCTTTTACTCCATTATCATGTGTACCCTCCTGGATCCTGAACACCTTAACGTATAGTCCCTTTCCTTCATCATCAGGTCTGTCACATCCCCAGTTAGTGACTTAACTCTAGTTACTGTATTGGCCTGGAAGGTAGAGCTGACCCCGAAAGGGCTCGAGTTGTCCTGCAGAAAGGAGGAGGACTAACCCTAGGGAGGTAGGAGTCATTTCCTTGGCTCAAAGTGTTCACGGACCTTTGGGAATTAAATATTTTAGGTGCATGAACCCAGATATCCCCATTCCATATGTCAAGGTCCCACTTTTTCCTAATTAGCACCACGTCCTTGGCATACCAGACTTGCCAATATTGAGAGTTTAAGCTCCTTTGAGGCTCTGCTACTCTTATGATTAAGCCCTGGACCTGGTCCTCAGCTATTCCTGCTCTCCAGTTGCAGAAGATGAGAGCTTCTATATTTGTTACCAGGGAAATCCTTTAGCTTTCATGTTTAGTTTTTAATAACCAATTAATCACTCTCAGTATTTCATTAAATAGCATCAAATAAGCTTAGCAACATCCACCCATATTTCTTCTATATATCTCTAACACCTGATACACTGTACCCACTAGAATATTTCCTCCCCACCAGTTTGCTAATAGTGAAAGTTTTTAACATATGCACTGCAATTGCGTCAGGGACTATTTGTACACTTTCTACTAGAAGTGATGATATCTTCTGCCAGCCTGGCAGCAGGTGATCCAACACCACTATCTTAGTGACTGCTTCTTGACCCACTCTTGGCATTCCTGGCACCAACTGTCATAGTTGGGTGACCCAGGAAGCATATGCTGAGATGGAGTTTGCATGCAGGAAATTTATTAGGGAGTGCTCTTGAGAGAAACACCTGGAAAGAAAGGTAAGGAAACAGGGCACAAGGAGAATCTGGGCTGCAATATGGTCTCAACAAAGGTTGATTCAGACCATCTGGGGAACTCTGAAGTTGGGTGGCCCTTCAGAGCTGTCCCAAGATGGGGCAAAGGAGCTGTACCTTGTACCCCTGCGTCAACCAGTTACTGGCTGCAGGCTGCCCCAGGAAGGGAGTGAGACCTTGGGCAGGAAGCCCCTCTCTTCCACCAAGGTGCTTCCCACAAAGGGCTGCCAGCTGAGATCTCTCTGCCACTAGCACTTCTAGTGGCTGGTGGATCATGTCCCTCATTCCCCAAAAGATGTCTGACTGGTGCATTACAGGATTCACCATATGCCACCAATTTGTTTGGCCCATTTGTTTTTCAATATTCAGGTATTGCTTTTTTCTCTTTTGATTAAATTTTGTTTAAAAATTGTTAAAGACATTTAAATAAAATGCCTTTAATTTTATTGAAATAAAAAATAAATGTTATTTAATAATATATAATAAATAATAAAATAAAATTTTATTTAAATAAATAAAAAATTTTATTTTTTATTTTTATTATAAAATAAAATTTATAATAAATAAAAGTGTAACTTGCTTAAATAATTTTTAGTTATTAAGAACATTTAATAAATAAAAATATAGAATTGAATACTTTCAGAGAAATCTGGCTTCCATCTCTAATTCCTCTACCCTGTTCCCTCCTCTCCTCTCTAGCTAACCATTTTTATTAATTCTCAGTTTATCTTTCCATTGTTTTTTAAAAAATAAGTAAATACACATATATACACTCGCACATATTTCTACCCCTTTTAAAATCGAAGTTAGCATATTGTAAACACTGTTCACTTAGGTTTTGTTACTTAACAATATACCCTGAAGATCATGCTGCGTAAGTATACAGAGATTGTCCTCACTTCTTTTTTTAGCTGCATAATCCTCATTATGTGGATATCCCATTGCTCATTCAATCAGTCCCCTATTGAGAAGCCTTGGAGTTGTTTCAATTCTTTTGCTTCCACAAAGAATCCTGCAGTTAATAGCCTGGCGCATAATTTTTTTTAATTTTTGCGAGTGTTTCCTTGGGATAGTGAGTTTGCTGGGTCAGAGGTAAATGCAAATATAATTTTGCTAAATCTTGCCAAATCCCTCTCCATAGAAGTTCAATCATTTTGTACACACACTAGCCATGAATGAGAATGCCTTCTTCCCCACAGTCATGCCAACAAAGCATGTTGTCCAATTCTGGACTTCTGCCTACCTGATATGTCTTAGTATAGCTATAATTTGCATTTATCTTATTATGAATAAGACTGAATATATTTTCAAGTGTTTAAGGGCCATTTCTATTTCTGTGAACTGCTTGTCCATATATTGCCCAAGTATCTGTATTATTTGGTTTTTTCTCCATTTTTTAGAGCCATGGATGTAGTACATTATGAGTCCTATATTGCAAATATGTTTTTCCTAATTGTCATTTTCTTACTTCATTTGTAATATTTTTTCCATGGAAATTTTTTTTATGCAGTCAAATTTATCTTTTTGCCTCTAGATTTTGAATCACAGGGAAGTTTTCCTCCACACTTAATTTAAAAAATTCATCTGTGTTTTCCTGTACTATTTTTATACTTTCATTATTTGCATTTAAACTTCTGATACATTTGGTTGTTGTGGGATAGAAAGACCCAGCTCCTTTATTCCAACTTGTGAAAACTCTGAGGGGCCATCCCTGCTTCTAAGCGTCCCATAGTGTCTTCAGAGGTCTTTGTTGAGACTGCACTGGGGTTCAACTCCTTATATGGAATGCATTCAATTTTATCTTTTTCCATAGTTGTATAGCATCATTTATGCAACAGTCCATATATTCCCCACTGATTTGAGATATCATCTTTATCACACGCTAAATTTCCATGTGTTCCTAGGTCTATTTCTGGATTTTCTACCCTGCTTTATTCATCTGTCTGTTCATACACCAAAATCACAGTTTTAATTATAGAGGTTTAGAACATGTTGTAATAATATGTTAGGGCTAGCCCTCCCCTTTGCTCTTTCTACTTTTAGGCTATTTCTGGGTATTCTCATTTGTCTATTCTTCCATATGAACTTTATAATCAACTTATCTAGCTCTGTCAAAACTCTGATATTGATTTACTTGGATTGCATTAAATTTATAAATTAATTTATGGAGCACTGGCATCTCTATGAAACTGAGTCTTCTTCTCCAGTAACATAGGATGTCTTTCTCTTTGCTCAAGCCTACTTTTGTTTCTTTCAGGAGTGTCTTATGGCTTTCCTCATATAGGTTTCATATAACTATAATGACTCTTGAATGAGAGTTGTAAAGAATTCAGATTCCATCTTATAGATGAGAAAACTGAGGACCAGAATGACCAAGTGATCGATTGAGGTCACAGAGTTAGCACTAGGACTCAGGTCTCCTGGCTCTCATCATGGTGCTCTCCACCCTATAATTCTATGGATGCATCTAGGCAACTAGGAAAATGCTCTTTCATTGTCTGATTTGTGCTCATTCCTCCTGTTATGTTCCTGAACTTTCCAAAGCACTTTCCCATTTCACCAGCTTTGTCTCACACTGCTCTCTCCAGTGAACTCTTGCCAAGATGTCCTTGCCTCTCTGGCTTTCGTGTCTTTGTCTAGAACACTCCTCCCTCCATTCAAACTCTGTCACCTAGTAACTCCCATCATCCTTCGTATTCCTACGTAAGAGTCACTCCCTCAGGGAAATCTTTTGTGCTACTTACCTATTGCTGCATAACAAGTTACCCAAAATTTAGTAACTAAAAACACAAACATTTATTATCTCACAATTTTTGTGTATCAGGAATCCAGGCATGGCTTAGCTGGATGCTTCTGCCTCAAGGTCTCTCATGAAGTTGCAGTCAGGCTATCGACAAAGTCTGAAATCTCATCTGAAATCTCAACTGGGAAAAGATTTGCTTCCAACCTCACTCACGGTGCTGATGGCAGGATTCAGTTCCTCATGAGCTATTGGATTGAGGGCTTCAGTTCCTCACTGGCTGTTGGCCAGAGGTCTCTCTCTCTTCATTGCCATGAGGGCCTCTCCATAGGGCATCTCACAATATGGCACCTGACTTCCGTCAGAACAAGGAAGTGAGAGAAGACATCCACAACAGAAGCCACAGTCCTTTTGTAACTAATCCTGGAAGTAACATTCCATCACTTTTAGTATATTATATTTGTCGGTTACTAGATACAGCTCACAGTCAAAGAAGGAAGTTGCACAAGGGCATGAATACCATGAGGCAGAGAACATTGGGGGCTATTATGGACTAATTTGTGCCCCGCCACCTCCCAATTCACATGTTGAAGCTCTAAGTCTCAATGTGACTGCATTTGAAGATAAGGCCTATAAGGATGTGGGACACAGAAACCAAATCAGCTGGCACCTTGATCGTGGACCTCCCAGCTTCCAAAACTGTTGTTTAAGCCACCCAGTCTGTGGTATTTTGTCATGGCAGCCTGAACCAAGACAGGAGCCATCTTAGAGATTGTCCATCTCACTGCCCCTGATCCTCCAGACCAGATCTGGGCTCCCTACTATATATCTTCTTTAGCATGATAGAGGTCTCTTTCAGACAATTATCCCAATAGTGATTAAACAATTAATTGTGTAATTCATGGTTTCATTTTAGAACCCCTGTCTCCTCAAGAATGAAATTCCATAAAACAAGGAACCTTGTGAGTCTTATTTACTGCTAAACCTTGGGTCCAAGCACAATATTTTTTAAAAAATTTATTTATTTATGTATTTATTTTTGGGTGTGTTGGGTCTTCGTTTCTGTGCGAGGGTTTTCTCTAGTTGCGGCAAGCGGGGGCCACTCTTCATCGCGGTGTGCGGGCCTCTCACTATCGTGGCCTCTCTTGTTGCGGAGCACAGGCTCCAGATGCGCAGGCTCAGTAGTTGTGGCTCACGGGCCCAGTTGCTCCGCGGCATGTGGGATCTTTCCAGACCAGGGCTCGAACCCGTGTCCCCTGCATTAGGCAGGCAGATTCTCAACCACTGCGCCACCAGGGAAGCCCCCATCTTTCATTTTTTAAGAACCATTTTTATCTCTTAATTATTTCATAGTCATTTCATCCTCTTCTGTGAGTCACTGAGCTTTCCCTTAAATTTTTCATTTAAAAATCTAGGTAATTGCATTTGTTGAACATCTATGATGTTCCAGGTACTTCCTAAGTACTTCACATGTATCACGACATTTATTCTTCATAAGTCGAGACAGCACATCATCATTAACTTTCTTCTTGGACCAGGATAAGACATGACCTTGATTAGGTATTATTTGGGGCATGTATATTCTGGTGTTTAAAATATACATTTTTTGATAGCATTGAAAGGGTTCCACCTGGCAGAAGTTTGAGCACACTCTAAACACTATTAGGTGTATTTCCTAAGTAGATTCTTCAGTGATTATTGTGATTTTTTTCTTTATTAATGAAGCTTTTTCATAGTTTTTACAATGGTATGGTTTATTTTTCATGTATATATATGTGTGTGTGTGTGTCTGTATACACACACACACACACATATTTAAATACATATAAATATGTACAGATTCTCATGTGAATTCTCTACTCAACACGGAGATCTTAATTGTGCATGAGGCCTTTGCCTTAGGATTTGCATTTAAATGGGCTCCGTCGAACTGCAATGTACAGGAGAAAATTTCTCACACATCCTATGTTGGTAGGGTTATGATTCCATACCTGCTTTACTCTGACTAACAGGATGGCTCACAGTGCATTATGAAAAACATACAAAAAAACAGAATTAACCCAGTTCTTTTAGGAATTCTCCTTCACTTTTATGTATAGAAAAGTCTGCATGGGTGGCTCCTCCTTGAGCCTTGAGGGAATCTGATATATCCAAGTAAGTAAATTCTCTAAATTTAATGTCTCAGATCATGATCAGCTACTCAGGATTATACAAATCCCTGTGGCTCTAACCCAGGGCTATAATCAGATGTATCATGATGTCATGAAAAACTCAGATTTGTAGCTGTCCTTGGCAAAGAATTTCTCACTCTTACTCTGTATCTGCAGTCTTGAGAAACGGGTATCTGACTAAAACTCATCTAAGGGGATTTACTATGTTTTTCCTCAGAAATATGCTCACAGCATGCTTAGAGTTCTACTTTTTTAAAATCTTCTATTTCCTCACATCTGGGAATAGCTCTAAAGTCTGCTTCCATTTTTATGGACCTCAGTTTCCAGTTACCTTATAAGCCATTAATAATTAGTTTAAATGGTACCCATTTGTAAGTGGTTAGTGTTGCTTAGATGTTAGATTGCTTCTCTACCACAAAATAAACCCATTTTGTGAGATAACTTTGCTTTTCCTTAGCTAATGACTTATTCATCATATGACTGGAGGGTTAGTAGGAGGCAGGGAACAGATTTCAAATTCTAAACTAAGTTAGGTCACTTTCTCCTTAATGAAAGCAATGGGACTCTGGAGACAATCACATCACATGTCTTCACTCTACTCAGTTCTCTCTGGTGACCTAAATGGGAAGGAAATCCAAAAAAGAGGGGATATATGTATACGTATAGCTGATTCACTTTGCTGTACAGTAGAAACTAACACAACATTGTAAAGAACTATACTCCATTAAAAATTTAAAAAAAAGAAAAAAAATAAATGCAGAGGGTTCACAGTATACTGAAGGCATACACAGCACTCAGATTTAGAACCTCTGAATTAGGTGCTGACTAGTCTTATAGATTTTGATAGGCTTTAATTTAATCATGAGTCTAAATTTTATCCTGTGGATAACTGAGTCTATATTATATTTTAAGCAAGGGTGGAATATAATTATAGTTTTCAAAGAGCATGATTAAAGCAAGTCATTTAAAGGAGGTTCAAATATTAACATATTTGCCATTTAAACAGTAACAATCTGCCTATAATTCATATATATATATTTTTTAAAGACAAAAGCAATACCATTTCATTTAAAGTTTGCTCTCCTTAATTTCTAAAAGTTATTTTTGTGGGGTTTTTTTAATTGAGGTATAATTGACATATAACATTATATTCATTTCAGGTTTACAGAATAACTATTTGATATTTGCATTTATTACAAAATGATCACCATAGTAAGTCTAATTAACATTTATCACTATACATAGTTACAAACTATTTTTTCTTGAGATGTGAACTTTTAAGATCTACTCTCTTAGCAACTTTCAAATATGCAATACAGCATTATAAACTATAGTCACCATGTTGTACATTACATCCCCATGACTTACTTATTTTATAATGGAAGCTTGTACCTTTTGACCTACTTCACCCACTTTGCCCACCTCCTGCCTTTGCAACCATCAGTCTGTTCTCTGTATCTATGAGCTTGTTTTTTGTTTGCTTGTTAGATTCCACATATAAATGAAATCATATGGTATTTGTTTTTCTCTGTCTGACTTATTTCACTTAGCATAATGCCCTCAAGGTCCATCCATGTTGTCACAAATGGATAAAATTTCATTATTTTTATGGCTGAATAATATTCCATTATATATATATAACATTTTCTTTATCCATTCATCCATTGATGGACACTTAGGTTGTTTCCATATTTTGGCTATTGTAAATAATGGTCCAATGAACTTGGGGGTATATATATCTTTTCGAGTTAGTGTTTTCATTTTCTTCAGATAAATACTCAGAAGTAGAATTTCTGGATCATATGGTAGTTCTATTTTTAAATTTTTTAGGAACCTCCATACTGTTTTACATAGTGGTTGCACTAGTTTACATTCCCCCCAACAGTACACAAAATTCCCTTTTCTTCACATCTTCATCAACACTTATTTCTTGTCTTTTTGATAATAGCCATTCTAAAAGATGTGAGGTGATATCTCATTACGGTCTTGATTTGCATTTCCCTGATGATTAGTGATGCTGAGCAACTTTTCATGTGCCCATTGGCCATCTGTATGTCTTCTTTGGAAAAATGTGTATCCAGGTCATCTGCCCATTTTAAAATTAGATTGATTTTTGTTTGTTTGTTTTTTGCCATTAAGTTGTATGAGTTCTTTATATATTTTGGATATTAACCCCCTATCAGATATATGTGTTGCAAATATTTTCTCCCATTTAGTAGGTTGCCTTTTCATTTTGTGCAGAAGAGTTTCCTACAATTCATGTGACAAATTTTTTAATTATAAGATGAGGGGGAGTGGCATTAGATTGATTTTATTTAACTCTATACTTTATCACTTACTAGTTTAATGCTAACTAGCTGCAGAATCTTAAGTCAATCATTTAACACATATGTGCCTCAACGTCCTCATCTATAGAGTGAGGATAATCTCTCTCTCCTAGTGTTTTGTTTTTAAGGATATTTTTGTAGAATTTGTGATGATTATCATCTACTACTTCCTATAGCACTATGAATATTGTAAAATTGTTTTCCATTTTACAGAGGAGTTTATATAAGCACAATTTGGGTTGCTTACACAAGATATCCAAGTTCATGGATGTTAAATCATAGATTTAAATTAAATCTACCTAAAACCAACCACATACCCCTCCTGATATCCTAAAACTCCCTAGAATTTCCTATCCCCAACTCAAAACTCACTGCTTTCCGGCTTAGTCTTATTATTTTGCATCTGAAGTCAACCTTAAATTCCCAGATGAGAAAGTAAAAACTGAGAGCTATCTTAGTGTCTACATTTGGTTCCTTTATAAGTCATTAACACACTCTGGGACTAATGATTAGCTATGGACGGCAGTTATTTTGGATTATAGCCATTAATTAATTGTATTATTGAATTTTACCAAGGAAAAATTTCTTTATTATTTATTTATTTATTTATGGCTCTGTTGGGTCTTCGTTTCTGTGCGAGGGCTTTCTCTAGCTGCGGCAAGTGGGGGCCACTCTTCATCGCGGTGCGCGGGCCTCTCACTATCGCGGCCTCTCTTGTTGCGGAGCACAGGCTCCAGACGCGCAGGCTCAGTAGTTGTGGCTCACGGGCCCAGTCGCTCCGCGGCACGTGGGATCCTCCCAGACCAGGGCCGGAACCCACGTCCCCCGCATCGGCAGGCAGACTCTCAACCACTGCGCCACCAGGGAAGCCTCAAAATTTCTTTATTAAAATCCCCAATTTAATCAAATAAAATCTACCTTTATTTTCCATCAGCCATAGCAAGAACAGTTCTTGAAATATTGATCTGTATTCTTTCCCACATGTGACTGTCCCTATAGTTAATATGGAACATCCACATTTTTCTCCTCTAATTTTCAAGGTTTTGAGTTTAGGATCAACTGTTAAACCTAAACTGAGCTGAAATATCTCCAAATATCTTCCATAGAATTTAAAATAAAATCTGAACTTCTTACAATATCTTTCAAGACAATATATGATCTTGTTCTTGCCTATCTTTCTTACCTCATATCTAATATTATTTCTACTCACAGTGGCTTTTTTTAAGTTCCTTGAACAGGATGAGCTTATTTATGTCTCAGGTCATTTCCCTTTGCTATTCACTCTACTTGAAACACTCTTCTCCCAGCTTTCCACCTGGATTGCTTCTCCCTCACCTTTCAGATCTCAACCCACCTTTTCAGAGAGCACTTACCTGATCATGCTACTTAAAGCAGCCTCTCCTTTCCCCAAATAGTCACTGTCCATAACATCACCTGTTTAGCTCTTTCCTAGATAGCATTTGCCACTGACTGAAATTATTTTACTTATTTGTTTACTTGTTTATTTTGTCTATATCCTTTTACACAAACTAGTATGCTTTTGGCTGCAATTAATAGAAACCCCCAACTCGCTTATTGGAAATTTATTATCTCACATAACTACAAGGCCAGCAATAGGGAAGTGTCTGGGCAAGGGAGAATTAGTAGTTTAAAAACTACATTCAAGAATCCCAATTCTTTCAGTCTCTCTGTTCTACCATCCTTACTGTCTAGCTTCATTCTCCTCTGCCTTCCCTCATAATTGCAAAACGGTTGTGGTGCTTCCAGGTGTCTCATCCAGGCACAACAATGGCCAAAGGGAAAAGATGATATTTCTTCCTGCATCTCTTCTAAAAATGCTAGGAAATCTTACCCCACAGTCCCCATTAGATTTCCTCTGATTTCTCATTAGTCTGTATTGGTCATTTGTATGGAGATGGTTTAGACCAATTACTCATAATGAAAAAGTTGTTCGAAAGTCAACCATCATAACCACATAAATGATCACTAGAGCTTCAGGATGGTGTCTATCTTGTTCACGACTGTATTTCCAAAGCCTAGCATGGTATTTGGCATGCAATAAGTGCTCAGTTGAGTCCATTTAAAGGAAGAGGAGAGAAAACTGACATTTGTTGAGTGCCTACTAAGTGCCAGACACACATGATCTTCATTATAATTTACTTCTCTCAACAATTGTATAAAAAGAGTATTATTTCCCTTTTACACAAAAGAAACTAATGCCTAAGTGATTAAGAAATTTGACCAAGATCACAAATCTGGTGAATCACAGGACTAGGATTTGAAACTATCGGTGTCTGGATCTAAAGACCATGCATTTCCCACTACAAGCTAATTAACAAAATGCATTCTTTCCCTTTCAGACACAACTGCAAAAATCTGTGTAGATTCCATGTGAAGAACAGCTAAAGAAAATCTGGTTACGTTCATGCTCAGCCTATAATAGTTATCAGGAAACCAGCAACAGTCTTTCACTGATATTACTGAAATTGTATCCCCCACCCTATCACCTGTTTGTTTTCTAAACATATAGTGAAAATTAGGTGGCTGTGTGCTATGGGAAAATCAGGCAAAGGACAAACTGACCAAGTTTTTTTTTTTTTTTCTCAGTAATACTGAAGTGAGTTCAGAGAAGTGTTTGGTGAAGTGTCTCTTGTAGAATACTAAGTGAAAGGGAAGCTGACATAGCCTTAAAATCGTGAGTAAAACCCAGGTGTCTTGAAAGCTAAACTGGGAAATCTGGAGCCTAATAGATATATGGTGCCTAATAGATATATGTCGACTGCATGTACGCATGTGTCAATCATTCAATCCACAATAGGGAAAAGATTGTGCCAACAGGAAACGCGCCAGCTACAAATAAATCAAAATTCCTGGCTTTCCGTGACTCGTCCCATCTTTCTATTGGCTTCTGATGGGGAAACAAAGAAGAAAGAAGCCTTCAGTATTTAAATACTGCCAGTTCAGCGGTGAACTAGCACAGTGGTCACCGTCGGGATACAAGGAACTGGTAACGAGGACTGGCAGTCTTTGAAGGGACCTAAGCCCCCAACAAAGGGCGCATCTACTTCCTTATCCGCGCCGGAACCTCTTGACAGAGTACGTGGGTTCCAGAGGGAACGATTTAGAAACAGGACCACTTCCTGCTGCTGAAGTGGGGCGGAGGGTGCGGAGGAAATAGGCTCGAGGAGCGGCATCCTCCTTGCGTTACCCGAGGCAGAGAAGAGGCCAGAGAGGAGGCGGCGGGCGGAGGAGGCAAAGGAGCCTACTGCAGAGAAGAAAGTGTCGGAGCCGGTAGGTTAGCAGCCTTAGAGCAGGGGACAGTGGACAGCACCCAGGACTCGCTTTGCAAATCTGTGGTCCCAAGTTGCCGAGCTGCCCATTGGGTGAGGGCCGTGCGTCTCCCGCCGCCTGTCATTCGGCACCAGGAAGGGGCTGTTAGGGGACTGGGGCTGGGCCTTGCGGGCACCAGACTGCGCTCGAGCTGGCTGACAGCCCTACTCCGGAGCCAGGGAAGGCGCTGGGCCGTTCTGCCTGAGGGCGTGGGGTTCCGCACCCTGGACAACTTCCCTAGACAGGGGCTGGAATTTGCGGGGAAGGAAGTGGATATCGTGAGTCCCACTTAACCCTCGGGACCTAGCGAAATCTTGCCAAGTGGGTGGTGGACATTGTTTCGGGAATTGAGGGAAGGGCTTGTAAAGAGAATGTTAGTCTGGAGCCATAGTTTCTCTACCCTGTTCTATCTGCCCGGGCTATCGAAAGTGGAGTTGTTTGTTTTTAAAGGCAAGTGACTGCTCCTACTCCTGTCCCTTCGGGACAGCTTAACAGCTTTCAGATCCGTTGTTAAACCAGCGTGTTCCCTATCCGATCTATCATGTTAGTACTGCTCTGGGTATCTGGTGAATACTCTGTAGATATACTTGATAGGTCAAAGTTAAATGTCTCCAAAGCACTTTTTGAAGAGAGACAAGACTAACCTAGCAGTCGGGACTATTTAGCGCACTTACCCTCACATTCACATATAATCTTTTTAGCATTCAGAGTAAAGATGGTCATCTTAAAGGTACTAGGTAAGGGTTATGATTGTGCATCTGCAAAAGGCCTGTCGTGTAATAGGATATAAAATTCTTTATCACTGAACGAAATTATTGTATAGAGATTGTTATCGGAAAGATCAGAAATAGTTTTTAAGTTACTGCTTTTCTGTTGTCTTAGGTTCGGCTTTAGAGTGTGGTGAAGGGTACTTTTCATGTTGCATGGAAGGAAAGCCAATGCGCAGGTAGGCATTTAGGAAGAAAACCTTCGGTTTCACTAAATGCAATTCACATAATAATCCAGGGCTTCATTTAAAAAATTTTTAAACGCTTTCAAATCTTACCAAATTCTGCTTGTAACTAATGATTCTTGTTCTAAAATAAATCAAAAGTAGTATCAGGAATTAATAGCTTTTTAAATAGAGTAAGATATAAAACTTAAATTTATAAAGAGTGCTGTGAGTTTTATGTAGTTAACACTTCATTTTTCCTTTTTGCATGGTAATTTTTTGTGGTAATCACTAAGTGTACTGTGATACTATATGGGTTTATTATAGTCTTCAACCATAGAATGTAGAGGGTTCTGTTGCCATATAAGACTAATGATTGCTTATAATACACTGTACTGAATGTCTAATTATGGTTTTGGTTATTTCATTGATGTTCATTGATACATTTGTTCTATTAATTAAAATAGCTGCATTGCAGGGAAGTTTGTTTGAGGACTAAAAAAGTTATTGGACATAACTTAGTCCGTAGAAAAATAGAACGGTGTGTGGGAAAACATAGACAATTCTAACCCTAGAATTTAGAAATTTAGTAATGCTTTTTCTCAATCTGTTCCAACAAATAGGACTCAAATCCTTATTGAAAATCAGCCCACTTCTATTTCTTCATTTGTAAAACTCATTTCACATTTATTGAACTGTATTTAATCATTTTTGTTTAACATCAAAGATAAATAGCTCTTGTTACAGTGGAGGATTACCGGACTGAATGTCAATATTATGACATAGTATGAGTGTGTTTCGTGTTTGGTAATTGCAATCATTGTTGCTTTTGTTGTGGTCATCCATGTACAATGCTTGGTGTCAGTCTATTTATCTCTTGTAAAAATACAATACAGTGTGTGTGTGTGGAAAAAAAAGTGAAACAATTGTGAGTACAAAAAAAAAAAAAATACTGTGTAATTTTTATCCTGAGTATAAACAAAAGTTCTCTTAGAGTATCCATTTCAAAATGATACTGTAAATACAAGTAAGTTGAGGGCTAAGTTTATTGCCAATAAACACTTTCATTAAAAACAAAACAAAACAAAACAAAACAAAAGATAAATAGCTCTGGTAGACCCTTTTAAGAGAAGAAGCATTTTGTGATGGGGGTATGACTTAGAACCAGGAGCAAGAACCAGAATATAAATGTTTTTTCCAAATCAATTATTGATTTTTTTGATTGCCCTTGACCTGTTCACCTTCTCTGTGCCCCAGTTTACTTCTGTAATGTATCTGACCAGGATATTGGGAATTAATGAATGCTTGCAAGTGCTTTGAGATCGCCAGATGAAAAGATGTTATGGATATAACAAATACCATTATCTTATTTGTGTCTGACTCTAAAGTAGGAATAATATTTGACTGAAAGTACATGAAGAAATTAACAACACATATATTAAATGCTTCATCACTTCAACTTCTAACATGATTGCAAGAATCACTGATTGCTTGTCATCCTCAGCTGCCATAAATGTCGTATCTTACGTAATTGTTTAATATGAGCTTATTATTTTTTAAAAAGGGAAGGCACAGCATGAGAATGTTTTTGGTTTATCAGTAATTTCTGTATAAAATATTTGCTTAATCACTCATACCTACCCTTTTTTTTTTCTTGCTTTTTTTATATAATATTGCCAGTTGTTTAAACATGTTGGAGAATTCTGGTGCCGTTAATTGTTAAGTTACAGTTCTTTTTTTCATCACCATCACTTGGCCAGAGCCTGGCCTACCACTGCTCTCTGGTTTTACTTTTACCTGCTACCTATGTTAAGTCATGGTCACACTTCCCTACCCTTTCCTTATGGCTGTCATTCTTGCTGCTGCAACCCAGAAAGCAGTCTCTGGGAAGTAATGTTGGGTTTATACTTACCAGCTATTGGAGAAGCTTTGAATGAGAAATAACTGTTTATATTGAGATAATTTGAATACATGTTTGTTCTCACTACTAGAGTGTGAGCCCTTTGAGTGTCATATGTCTTCTGTATCTTTGTATCCCTGGCACCTAATGATCACTGAATAATTGTTTGAATGACTGAACAACTGAACAGTGTCTACAGACTTTTCCCATGAGGGGGGAAAAAACTATGAACAAGAAAAGATTGAAAATTGCTGTTAGGGTATTCCAATGCTTAATCATAAAGTTTTATGCAACTGATTGGCATTTTATTAGTAAAGCTTCATTGCATTCATTTATTTAACTACCTATTATGGGTAAATGCTACACAATTTAAAAGATAGGATATTCAATGAAAAGTAAGTCTCCCAATGCTGACCCTAGCTCCCAATTTTCCTCTCCAGAGGAACCACTTGAAAGCAGTTTCTTATGCATTCTTTCAGTATTGAAATACATATACAAGCATATATAGAATATCTCCCCTTTTTAAAAAACACTAATGTTTGCACATCATGCACAGTCTTCTGTATCTTTCTTTTTTCACTTCACACATTATCTTGTAGATATGACAAATACATAGACCCACCTTATTCTTTTTAATAGTTACATAGTATTTTATTATCTGTAGGTACCATAGTTAACCAGTCCCTTTGAGAGACATTTATTTCAAACGGTTTGCTGTTACAACCAGTTCTGCAGTGAATATCCTTGTATGTGGTTTTTGCCCAGTTGTGTAAGTATAGGATAAATTCTTAGATGTCAGATTGCCCAAAGAGTATGTGCATTTTAAGATTTTGGTTAATATTAACAAATTCCTCTCCTTAGAGATTATACCAGTCTGAAGTCTCACCAACAGTGTGCCCGTCTCCCAAGATACTATTTTTTAACCATTGATTTAATTTAGAGATACTAAAACATTTTGCAATGTAATTCTTCCATCTTTCCTTAAATATACAAATAGGAAACTGAGCCTGATTTTATTAGGAATTGGTTTATTCACTCACCAAACATTTATATAGTACTTGTTCTATGCCTGTATACTGTACATATACAGATGAAGTGATGGAAAGACATGTAAACAGATACCATAATACAACATGAACAGGACTTTTTTTTTTTTTTTTTTGGCTGCGTTGGGTCTTTGTTGCTGCACATGGGCTTTCTCTAGTTGCAGCGATCGGGGGCTACTCTTCATTGTGATGCGTGGGCTTCTCATTGCGGTGGCTTCTCTTGTTGCGCAGCACAGGCTGTAGGCGAGTGGGCTTCGGTAGTTGTGGTGCACGGGCTCAGTAGTTGTGGCTCTTGGGCTCTAGAGCACAGGCTCAGTAGTGTGGCACACAGGCTTAGTCGCTCCGCGGCATGTAGGATCATCCCAGACCAGGAGATCGAAACCGTGTCCCCTGCATTGGCAGGCGGATTCTTAACCACTGTGCCACCAGGGAAGTCCCATGAAAAGCATTTTAATAGAGATGTAAACCTCTGCTCTGTGGAGATGAGGAAAGCTTCACAGAGGTTGTGATATTTGAGCTGGATCTTTTAGAAAGGATAAGAATTTGCTTTCAAGAATGTACTTTAAAGGATAAGAATTAAAGAAGGGAGATAATAAAGCCACCATAAACAGAAGGAACAGCTGTGCCAAAAACAAAAACGAAAACACAAAAAGACACCAAAACCTGGAAGTGTATAAGATGTATGGAATGGTAAGTATGTCTGCAGTGTAGAGTATATGAGGGAGGAAGAAGGGGAAACAAGGGGAAAAAATCATGGAAAATGAGGCTACAACCATGGGAAAGAGTTCAACTTTACCCTTTAGGTATTTAAGAGCCAATGGATGTTGTTATACAAATCAGATTTGGTTTTGGGGCTGATATTTAAGAAGATAGGATGTAGACCAGAAAGAGGGAAGAAATAATGGCAAAAAAAATACTAATTTAAAGGAGTTGTAGTAGTTTAGATGAAAGCTGATGAGGACCTGAAGTAGATCTATGGCAGTGGGGACTGAGAGAAGAGGATGGAATTAAGAGTTTAATAGTAAAATCAAAAGGATTTGGTGAATATAGAGTGAGGCAAAGGTAACGATATAAATGACTCCAAAGATCTTAGCTTGGGAAACTAGGTGCTGCCATAATGAGATCAAAAATACAGGAAGAGGAACAGGTTTTACTAAGCCAAGAATAGATTCTCTTTTGTATTCTTTAAGATTATTATGTCTAGGAAACAGCCAGGTAGAGATAGCCAGCGTGTAATTGGAATATGGATCTGGGGCAGAAGAATGGTTTGGGCTGGAGAGAAAAAAAAATTGTGAGTCATCAGTATGCAGAAAATTCTTGAAGTTGTAGGTGTGAATGAGGGTAGAACAGAAAAGGAGGATGCCAAAAGCAAAATCCTAGGGAGTACCAGGGGTGTTTAAGGTGGGGCCTAAGATGAAAACCCATTGAAGATTCATAAATGGGTAAGAAGCTTTAGGTTCTTTGGGTATTGTTTTATTTAATTGTATCTAGAGATTTTATTGATAACGTTCACTCACGGTGAAGATCACAGATGAGCTCCTTGCGTTCAACATCAAAAGACAAATCCCATTCACATCTCTTGTCTTTAGAATTTCCAGTTTATTCTAGTTAGTCTAAAATGTATGCTTTAAAATAGTAGTATAAGGGGACTTCCCTAGTGGCGCAGTGATTACGAATCCAGGTGCCAATGCAGGGGACACGGGTTCGATCCCTGGTCTGGGAAGATCTCACATGCCATGGAGCAACTAAGCCCGTGTGCCACAACTACCGAACCCACATGCTGCAACTACTGAAGCCCATGTGCCTAGAGCCTGTGCTCTGCAACAAGAGAAGCCACCACAATGAGAAGCCCACACACCGCAACGAAGAGTAGCTCCCGCTTGCTGCAACTAGAGAAGGCCCGTGCGCAGCCATGAAGACCCAACTCAGCCAAAAAATTAATTAATTAATTTTAAAAAATAGTAATATAAGATACACCTGCTTGATTTGGCTCTTTCTTGGTGTGCCATGCCAAGTTGGCTTACTCAACACCTCTCCTTTCTTTCCTCCTCCTACTATATAGACACAGGAAAAAAAATATTATACTTGATATCTTTAATATTCTTTGCATTTTGGGTTGGCTATGTA
The DNA here is from genome assembly GCF_028023285.1 of Balaenoptera ricei. Taxonomy (NCBI): domain Eukaryota; kingdom Metazoa; phylum Chordata; class Mammalia; order Artiodactyla; family Balaenopteridae; genus Balaenoptera; species Balaenoptera ricei. The sequence continues at coordinate 135,631,827 of NC_082639.1, forward strand.
ACACAGTGCTGCCAATGAAATGTCAGTGGAAGTTGCTGAGAGGTATCCTAGGGAGACTTGCTTTCCTGACATAAAGGGAGACCAGCTTGTTTGCATGGCCAATTGCCCTTTCTCCATCTTACCTTTATTGCTGGGCCAAGGCACCCAATGCTGACCCTCATTTCATCCAATAAACAGTGATGCCTTAAGGCTGAAGTATTCATGACCTACTTTCAGATTAAGGAATTAACTGCCTGGCTTTCTGGTATGGTAGGGAATGTACTGCCTAGTGGATGCTCTTCTAATAAGCCTCACTGGCACTTTGAGATGTTATTTCTGTTTTAAGGATTTGTATGCTCAGATCTCTAGCTCTCCCTATTCATGTGTGCTTAGGACTTTAAATGAGGGTCAACTCAGCTGAATCTTTTAAGAGCAGGCTGCTAATTTCCAAATTAAAACAAATGTTTGAAGTATAAAGGGAGAGATGCAATTCCAAGCTAAGGAAAGATTCTGCAGGTCTTTGGACTAAGAGATAAAACTTGATTATAAATGCTTTAGAAGGCTATGTTTTTCTAAACGTTTTATTGTGCTTGATTTCAAATTATCATAGCCACTTATAGAAAATGACTCTTTCCTCAATTAAGACTATTACTTTTGAAGTAGATCTGAGGAACGAGTGCCATGATAGCTATGAAATTTAAGTTGACTCAAATATTTTAGATATGTAGAAATGCTGTTATTAAATGTACTTAAGGAGGTACTAAAGTTGTAGCATTCCCTTAGTAAACACGAAGAATATTTAAGATATTTTATTTGTTCTTTGGTTTATGTTTCCTACATGCATGACTTGATTTTTCTATCATTCGAGATATCAATATTCATGGGAATGACCCATCCATTTATCTAGCCTGCATTTCCTTGACCTCCTAAATTCTTGGGACTTTTACCTTCACTCACTTCAAAAATTCATTTCCTACTATCACTCAGAAAATCTCTCTCTGAAACCGTTTTAAGTCCTAATAACTTGTTTTCTGACCATAACCTCTTGAATGCCCATTCCAGCTGCTCTTTGACCTAATCATAATCAACATGCTTTTGTCTCTTGTGTTTTTACACAGTTTACTCCTGCAACCACTTCAACCATTTTCTAGCCACCACTCACTCAACTCCCGAGTTTGTCCATGGCATTTACCCATTCTAGATTAAGGCAGGCATTTATATTCTGTAATTTGGGCTGTTGATTACTGCTGGATAAAACCAGCCACAGGGAATTCATGCTACTGTATTCAGAGTCTTTAATATCATTCGGGCCAGCAGTGTCATCCAACAGTATTTCTGAGTCCCTAATCAATGCTTACTCATTCTCCACAGTAGCTATTTCACATCCTTATCCATTCTTCTCATAATCCTCTTAACACTCCTTTCAGTGGCAGCAAGTGACCTGCTCCCCCAACTTCCAACTTCACAGAAAAAAGAGGCCATCAGGTATGAACTTCCTCAAGCTCCTGACACCTCCTTACCCAAAAATAAATGTATCTGTTTCCACACTATGTTTCTTCCCACTGCCTTACTCTGACCTCTTATGGTGAGCCCTTCTTCCTTTTGTCTAAGATCCATTCTTCTGTATTTTGTTTCTAAATACTCCCACTTTTCAAGAATTTGCTCCATCATTTATTCTCTCCCTCTTTGCATATATTTTAAAACTTCTCCCTCCTTCTGGTTCTTTGCATCAATATATAATCACTTTCCAGTTATTACTCTCTTTAAACAGACATAGTAGTTTGTCTCTTTTCACAACCAAGCTTCTTTCTAGAAATACTGTATACCCACTGTCTCTGTCTTCACCTTCATTGATGACTGCCATTGACTACCTCAGGTTTTTACTGAAAGTTTAGGGATAATGAAGGAGGCCATAAAGGTTTGGCCATTCATTATTTTCTCACTGGCTGTTTCTCTCCTTAAATCACAACCTGCCACCAGTTTTAATCAGTCTCTGTTTCTTTTCCTTTCTAATTCTCTTTCTCCCCCTGAAACTTTCTCCCTTTGAAATTACTGTTACTTTATTATACTGAGTAGTTTAGTTCTCTTTGTTACAATCTTGCTACCTCTAGAACAGAGGTTAAAAAACAAAATCCTCATATATCTTATAGGTAGTTCATATAAGTGCATGGCATAGTTTCACATAAGAAAGAGTGGTGGGGACTGTGGTGAACTAAGATTCCAAGCCCTCCTAATGATATTCAAATTCAATTTAAATTTCAAAACAAACCAAAAAATACTGCAGACGAAGTACATCTAATGGTCTTTATCATCCCAAGGGGCCCTCACCTTGCGTTTTATATTTAAAAGGCCCAAATAGGGCTTCCCTGGTGGCGCAGTGGTTGAGAATCTGCCTGCTAATGCAGGGGACACGGGTTCGAGCCCTGGTCTGGGAAGATCCCACATGCCACGGAGTAGCTGGGCCCGTGAGCCACAACTACTGAGCCTGCGCGTCTGGAGCCTGTGCCCCGCAACGGGAGGGGCCACGATAGTGAAAGGCCCGCGCACCGCGATGAAGAGCGGTCCCCGCACCGCGATGAAGAGTGGCCCCCGCTTGCCGCAACTGGAGAAAGCCCTCGCACGAACCGAAGACCCAACACAGCCAAAAAATAAATAAATAAATAAATAAAGTAGTTATAAAAAAAATTTTAAAAAAAAATAAATAAATAATGTCTCTCCAGTGTTTCAAAATAATATCCACAGAGTTAGTGTTAAATACTATAAAAAAAAAAAAAAAAAAAAAAAAAAAAAAAAAAAATAAAAGGCCCAAATAGATGTTTTCTTAAAAGCACCATCTGTCTCTGAAATAAACATTGCCCTTTCCCACAGAATGTGAAAGAATAATTGAAAAAAATTTTAATAGCAGCTTTTTCCTTCCAATTATATGTAGAAATTCAAATGTAGTAATTAGTTTTTTTTGGTTTTTTTTTTTTTAGCTACGTCGGGTCTTCGTTGTGGCACGCCGGCTTCTCTCTAGTTGTGGAATGCAGGTTTTCTCTCTACTTGTGGTGTGTGGGCTCCAGGGCATGTGGGCTCTGTAGGTTGCGGCCCCCGGGCTCTCTTGTTGAGGTGTGAGAGCTCAGTAGTTGTGGCGCGTGGGCTTAGTTGCACCGCGGCATATGGAATCTTTGTTCCCCGACCAGGGATCGAACCCGGGTCCCCTGCATTGGAAGGCAGATTCTTTACCACTGGACCACCAGGGAAGTCCCTACAGTTTCTTAAAATGATTTCATACATAATGTCTGATTTTTTAGATTTATTGACATTTTGGTAAATGTGAATCCTTCTTGTTTTATTTCATTTTGTATGTTTGACAAGACTTCGCTCTTACTTTTTTTCTTTCCGTTATAGCTACATTTTGAATCATTACTTTCTCCATGTTGTTATTTCCTTTCAACTTAGGTCAACATAGTCTCTTTGTAAAAACCAATATTTTCCGCTAATAAAGAAATTTTATTTATTGGTCAAATTTATTAGCCAGTTATTATATTAGTCAAACTTTAATTTGTGTTAAAATAACCTGCTTGCTAAATGCAGACTCTGGAACTACACCCCCAGAGATATTGATTCTCTAGCCCCTCTTAAGAATCTGTGCTTTTACCAAGCACCCCCGCATAGCTGGTGTTAGAGAAACAGTGTTTTAAAACTTAATGTAACAGCCTAACAGGAACTGGGCAGTCAGCCATGAAGAAAGAGTATCTAGTCTTCTAACAACATTTTTACTTCATTTGAAAGAAAAGGCACAAATTCAAACCATAATTCTAAATCTATCAGTACCATATTTAGAAAATCTGATAATAATGGAGCAAGAACCTCTATATACAGGAGTAGTTGGCCAGTCAAAGCAAGGGCAATTTTCTGTATTAAAGTTGGTTAGTAAATTTAGAACATGTGGCTAATTTTACTGTTTCACATTTTAACTACTGTGTTTTTGGTATCAGAAAGTTTGGGGCTGAAAGTAACATAAAGTTTCTTGACTCAAACTGGCTTAATCGATATGGACATCTTTTATTTACATAACGAGAAGGCCATAGGTAGTGTGAGCTCCAGGGCTGGTCAATGCATGGCCTGATAGTACCTTCTTGGACCCAAGTTCTCTCTGTGTCTCCAGTGTAGCCTCTTCCCTATCAGCTTCATCTTGACCTAAAATTGCAAGAGAATTTGGGATTCATCCTTAAAGCTGGGGACATGGTCAGCTTCCTGTGAAGTACATGGCTGGTAGAAAGAAGTAAGATTTTGTTAAGGTTTGAGAGAGTTGATGGTAAAATATGCCATTAATAGACTTTATCTTGAAGTTATGTTTTGCATAAGCACTTAATGAATACAAAATCTGCTAAACTGATTGGCAGATTTTATACCCTTTTGGTTTTAGAAAGACTGATTCTTTCCTAGAATTGGCAGTCCTTCTCCCCCCTTTTTTTTCACATCTTTATTGGAGTATAATTGCTTTACAATGGTGTGTTAGTTTCTGCTTTATAACAAAGTGAATCAGCTATACATATACATATATCCCCATGTCTCCTCCCTCTTGGTGCTGGGAAAACTGGACAGCTACATGTAAAAGAATGAAATTAGAACACTCCCTAACACCGTACACAAAAATAAACTCCAAATGAATTAAAGACCTAAATGTAAGACCAGACACTATAAAACTCTTAGAGGAAAACAGAGGAAGAACACTCTATGACATAAATCACAGCAAGATCCTTTTTGACCCACCTCCTAGAGAAATGGAAATAAAAACAAAAATAAACAAATGGGACCTAATGAAACTTAAAAGCTTTTGCACAGCAAAGGAAAACATAAACAACATGAAAAGACAACGCTCACAATGGGAGAAAATATTTGCAAATGAAGCAATTGGCAGTCCTTTTGTGGGAGAAGGCAAAAGCTCTATTTGGTCTCCTTAGTTTGTTAACTGTGGATAGAGTCCAGAATAATCCTTCCACTTAGCTCCTTCAGCCTTAAAACATATGTAAATTAGTCTTGGAAATTAAGTTAATAAAAATGTTATTTGAGTTCAATTTCTTTATGTATATATTATATTTTATATATATATATATATATATTTGTAATGTCGTTAGTTCACTATTGGGATAGAAAAGCAAATAATTTCAGATCCTCTGGTTTCTCCAGATGAATTTTCACTTGGACAATCAGGCTTGCTCCCCCAAGCCTTTAATTAAAAGCTTTCCTAATCAAAAAAAAAAAAAAAAAAAACACACACACAAAAAACAAAAACAAGAAAGCAAATGAACTTATTTACAAAATAGAAATTGACTCACAAACATAGAAAGCAAACTTACAGTTACCAAAGCAGATAGTGGAGGGGGGGGTTATAAATTAGGAGTTTAAGATTAACATATACACAGGATAAAATAGATAAACAATAAGGACATACTGTATAGCACAGGGAAATATATTCAATATCTTGTAATAACCTATAATGGGAAACAATCTGAAAAAGAACATATATATATATATATATGTATACATATATGTATGTATAACTGAATCACTTTGCTCTACACCTGAAACTAACAACATTGTAAATTAACCATACTTCAATTTTTAAAAAGTGGTTAAAAAAAATAGCTTTCCTAGGGTTCTTTCCTCTTGCTGGGGAGCAGTTCACACTTTAGTTTACCACCCCACCCCTCAAATCATTAGAGTACTTAATCCATCAGACTCCAAACAAAGAAGTTGTGAATATAGATGTGACAAGGTATGAACACAACCTATTTCTGGGACACTTACTATAACTTCCCCTCAAAGATGCCCAGAAAAATGTACTGGGATGTATGGGGTGAGGTGGTGGGGGGAGAAAAAACAAACCATTTCTGCCAGTAGAACCCTTTGGATGTGATGAGACTGTTGGAGGATGTGGGCTTAGATTTTTTTTAAGTAAACATTTACAAAAACAAATAGCAGAACCACAGAAGAAATAACTTAATGTATAGAATTAAATATAACGTCTAGAATTAAATTGCTAGAATTAAATACAACTTCTCAGAAGATTTTAAATGAGGCACCCCTTATAGTCTCGGTGATCCTTGTTCTTGCTCCTTCTTATTCTCCTAAAAGAGCAGCGTAGTCCAGCCATGTGGCAGCGTGCTTGCTTTTTCTCCCTTCTAAGAACAACAACCACGTAAACCAGATTGCCAGGATCATTTCCGTTTCAAATGCTCCATCTAGTTGACCAAAACAGTTCAGGATAAAGCACTGACTTTGGAGTCAGAGGACCTACATTCAGACAAATCCCAACACTGTCATTTTCCTTGTGAGGTAAGTGTAATTATCCCCACAATTACAAATGATGAACTTGAGGATCAGAGAAGTTAAGTAATTTGCCCAAGATTATACCTAGTAAATGATGCAGCTAAGGTTTGAATCTATGTTTGCCTGGCTACAAACTGGGCATTCTTTCAAGAGAACCAGACAAGAAAGTTTGGAGGGTATAGTTTATTTTGGCAGGAAGAAAAGCTGAATTTATTTGACAGCTATTTAATGAGCACTGGATCCACATGTTGAAGGATAGCATTGAGTAAAAGAGAACAGAGGCCTTGTTTTCATGGAGCTTATGTTCTGGTTGGGAGAGAAAGCCAATACATTATATCAGGAGGTAATTATTTAAGAAGAAAAATTAAGCACAGTAAAGGGTATAGGGTAGTAGAAGTAAGAGGTGCTGTTTCGTATAAGGTGGTCTGATAAGTTGACATTTGAACAGAAATCTGAAAGAAATAAGGGAATGAGCTCTGCAGATATTTGGGGAAGAACCTTTCAGGAAGAAGGATTAAGGCTCTGAAGCAAGAGAGGGCTTGGCATGTCCCAGAAATAGCAAGGAAGTCTGTGTGACTAGAGAACCATGAGTAAGGGGAAAGTGGGAGATGAATTCAGAGAGTTAGCCAGGGGAGGAGTCATATAGAAGTTCGTAAACTCTATAGGCTTTGTTTTTTGCTACTGATATGAGTGTTTAAAGGATTTTGAGCAGAGGAATGGTATAGTCTGACTTTTCTAAAGGATCATTTTGATTGTTTAGAGAAGAGAATATAAATCAGCAAAGGTGGAAGCAAGCAGACCACTTATGAGGCTATTATCATATAAAGAAGTGTGAGGATACCCTGAATTAGGGTGGGACTAGTGGAAAGGTAGAGAAATGGTTGGATTCTAGGTATTATTTGGAGGTAGAATGACAGAATTTGCTGATGGATTGGGTTTGAGGGTATGTGGAAGGGAAGGGGCTCCAAGATTATTGGCCTGGGACTTCCCTAGTGGCTCAGTGGTTAAGAATCTGCCTGTCAATGCAGGGGACACAGGTTCGAGCCCTGGTCCGGGAAGATCCCACATGCTGCGGAGCAACTAAGCCTGCAGACCACAACTACTGAGACCATGTGCCACAACTACTGAAGCCCGCGTGCCTAGAGCCTGTGCTCCGCAACAAAGAGTGGCCCCCGCTCGACACAACTAGAGAAAGCCTATGTGCAGCAACGAAGACCCAATGCAGCCAAAAATAAATTAATCAATTAATTAATTTTTTTAAAAAAAGATTTTTGGCCTGAGCAGCTGGAACAATGAAACTGCCTTTTACTGATCTGGGGAAGACTAGAGGAGAGACATATACTTGTACAAAAGTAGAGAGTCAAGGAATCAGTTTTAGATATATCATTAAGATAAATTGAGTTTGAGTGATGGTGGGACATTCGTATGGATCCAAATTCGGGATTTATCCAGGTAGGAGTTAAGAATCCTTTAGCCATTCACATATGGGTGATGGGAACCATGAGATTAAATGCACTTCCCCAAGAATGTGTATAGAGAGAAGATAAAACAGAACTTTTGAGAATGACCACATTTAAGAGAATTCCTTCCAAGTTTGCAAACCAGACAGTTGATAAGAATAGAGAAATTACCGATTCTTGAAAGTCAGAATCTATACAATCTAATACAATCGTAAGTGTTTTTATTTGCATACTGTTTTTTTTTTAAAAAAAAAAGTAGATATGTAGAAATTAGCTTCCATATTGTACTTAGGTGAAATAAAAAATTGTTTATGTCTGAGTTCAACAGTACCATCTGTGTACATAATTAAGGTCACAACAAAAACTCTTTAATTTCAACATACAATGTCAGTATTATAATGGAAAATTTTTAAATGGTCTTGTCTTTAATGGTGGTTCTTTTTTAAAGCTTGAGTGTACCACTATTAACCACGTGATTTATTATTTCAGCATCTACTACAAACAAGAGACCATTAAATACTGTGGCTAAAAGCTTTTTTGCTTGTTTACATGGGTGGTAAAAATTATCCTTTAACTGCTCAGTTTTACGTTTCAGTTTTAAATTGTCAAGCATAAACAGTGCTGTTTCTACCAGATGTCAGGAATTATGAACAGTTTGTACTATAGAATACAGTTACCTGTAGGCTGAGGCCAAGCATAGAAATATTGAATTTATAAGTACTTGGGAAAAACAGGTTGCTGCTGAAGAAAGGAAGAGCTAAGTGTAGTTTCTTCTTCCTAAAATGCCCTTTTAGATTCTCCTCTCCTTCCCTGGGGATTCTGTCAACACTCTAGTGTTTTATTATACTGTCGGTTTTGTCAGTGCTACAACTTTAGGGGTAGTAAACTGATACTGTCTCTTGCAGGCCAGTATTAGACTATCTCAGTACAGTCATAGATGATTAGTTTCTGAGACTCATATGAGTCAGAAGACTGCTTAGTAAGTAGAGGATCAGAAACAGAAGTATAACGATCTGAAGCATGTGTGTAGGATATTTCACCTAAGCTCTGGAAAAACGCAATGTAATATTCCTACTTCACACACAAAAAAATACATACCTTTGTAATAACCTGATAGCTTATGCCAGTCAGGTCTATGTTCCAGTATAAACAAATAACTATAGATTTTGCCTTTCTGAACCACATTTTTTATCCTGGTTGCCCCCTTTCTGGCTATTCATGTGTTTCTCCTTCTAGATAATTAGGTTCCCCGATTGCCTCTTTATATTTCTTTGAATTTTCCTCAGTCCATAGCAAAATGCTTTGTAAAATATAAGAACTAGTAAATATTTGTTAAAAGCATAGTTATCATCTTAATTGAGGGGCATAGATTCTCTTTTTTCTCCATGTTGATAGATACAGTGTGATGATTATGAAAACCCAAATATCTTAGTTCTAATTATTTGTCAATAATTTAAGTTTGTGGCATTTACCTAGTAAGTTAGCACCTGAATTTCTACATACAAAATACATGTGAAATGCAGGAATGAGCTTCTAAAAATATTCCCATCTTCTCTTCTCTCTCCCACCCCCATCTCTGTAGGTGTACCAACATTCGACCAGGAGAGACTGGAATGGATGTAACAAGCCGCTGCACCCTTGGAGACCCCAACAAACTGCCAGAAGGGGTTCCCCAACCTGCCCGCATGCCCTATATCTCAGACAAGCACCCTCGACAAACCTTGGAAGTGATTAACCTTCTGAGAAAGCACCGGGAGCTGTGCGATGTGGTGCTAGTTGTGGGCGCTAAGAAGATATATGCCCATCGAGTCATTTTGTCAGCCTGTAGTCCCTACTTCCGAGCTATGTTTACAGGAGAATTGGCAGAGAGCCGTCAGACGGAAGTTGTGATCCGAGACATAGATGAGAGGGCTATGGAACTACTGATAGACTTTGCATATACCTCCCAGATAACTGTGGAAGAGGGCAATGTTCAGACCCTTCTGCCAGCTGCTTGCCTCCTTCAGCTGGCAGAAATACAGGAAGCCTGTTGTGAATTCTTAAAGAGACAGTTAGATCCTTCTAACTGCCTGGGCATTCGGGCTTTTGCTGACACACATTCATGTCGTGAGTTGCTAAGGATAGCAGACAAGTTCACTCAACATAACTTTCAAGAGGTGAGTTGTACTTGGTGGTTTGATGCATTCACAATGTATTTGTCAGGAGAACAATATGGGTTCACTATTCTGCTAACATATACCTGTTAGGTATTTACTGCTAATTCTAACTCATAATATCAAAGAAATGTTATAAATACTAAGCCTGGTTTTCATTTTAGAGGACAATTTTGTGTTCTGTTAGCAAAACTAAAGTTTTCAGGGATTGATTTCCCTAGACATATTCATAAAAGGCTAATTTATAAGCCAGAATACAGTTTATTACTGATAGGATACTTGGTATTGGTCATTTTTATAAAGCACTTCCTTCCTGATTATATGATTGTTCAGCAGAATAAATTGTAGATTAGAGATTATTTGAACTAATAATCAGAAAAATGAAATTGGATGTTATTAGAAGGATTTTTTTATTAAACCTGTTATTTTTCATTTATTCATTCATTTAATAAGTATTTGTAAAGCTACTATACTTCAGCCACTGTGCTTGGGAACAAAGGCTACAGTAATGAACAAGATGCCTAGGGTGTCTGTTCTAGTGGAAATTATAATCTAGCAGGGAAGATAGCCATTGAATTCATAATTACATAAGTAAATAATTACAGTTAATGGGTGCTACAGAGAAGAAGCCCTGGATGATTTAATAGTGTATTACAGAGAGATTTAACTTTGGTTCTGGAACAGTTCATACAAAATTCTGAAACATGAAGCGTAACAAGTTCAAGGAACTGAAAGAAACCCAGTGAGATCCAGAGGGCAAAAGGGAGGATGTAACATAATGATTTTACAGAAAGAATAGAGCCAGATCACAATGGAGTTAATAGACCATGTTAAGAATTTGAAATGTAATCTTAAGACCAATAGAAAACCATTAAAAGGGCTTTCCTGGTGGTGCAGTGGTTAAGAATTCGCCTGCCAATGCAGGAGACATGGGTTCGAGCCCTGGTCTGGGAAGATCCCACATGCTGTGGAGCAACTAAGCCTGTGCACCACAACTACTTAACCTGTGCTCTAGAGCCCTGAGCCACAACTACTGAAGCCCGCACGCCTAGAGCCCATGCTCTGCAACAAGAGAAGCCACTGCAGTGAGAAACCTGAACACCACATGAAGAGTAACCCCTGCTCGCCGCAACTAGAGAAAGCCCATGCACAGCAACGAAGACCCAACACAGCCAAAAATAAATAAATAAATAAATTTATTTAAAAAAAGAAAAGAAAACCATTAAAGGGTTTTAAGCAAAGGAAAGACATGGTTCATTTTATTCCTTAATACCACTCTTCTGTCCAACAGGATAACTTCCAATGGATCAAAGATTTAAAAAATACAAAGTGAAACCATGAAAATAGTAGCAGATGATATGAAGCAATTCCTTTATAATCTTGAAATGAAGAAGGCCTTTGTAATTGACTAACCCAGAAAGCATAGAAGAAAATATTGATAGATTTAACTATATAAAAATTAAAAATTTCTGCATGGTAAAACAAAACAATATCAAGACAAAAATCAAAGACAAACTGGGGGAAAATATTTTCAATTCATATTACAGACGATATATCCTTAATACATCAAGAGCTCCTATTGGTCAATAACCTAGACCAGTGACCTAACAGAAAAATGGGCAGTAAACAAGAAGTTCAGATTGCCCTTAAACATATGAAAATCTGCTCAAGTTTGTTCATAATAACTGAAAAACGAATTAAAACTATACCACAGTACTATTTTTTATCTATCAGATTACAAATTTGTAATCTATCAGATTGCAAGTATCCAGAAGTTTGATTACACACCCTGTTGACAAGACCATGGAGAAATATCTACACTGCTAGTGTAAGTATAAATTGATATAACCCCTCTGTAAGGAAATTGGGCAGTATATCAAAATTACACACTTTTTGTTCACACTCTTTGACTCGGCAATCTCATTTCTGGGAATCTGTACTAGAAATGAAATGGAGAGGGGAACAATTTGAGGAGGTAAAATCATGGGTTCCATTTTAGATATATTCAGTTTGAAATACCTGTGAGATAGCTAAATAGAGACACTGAGCAGCTCACTGTTTATATGCATCTGTATCTTAGAAAAGAGGTTAGGCTGAGATTAAAATTTAGGAGTCATCAACATAGTAATGAAGTCATAATAATTAAACTATGGCTTAACCCTTTTTAGGCAGGATATAACCCTGAAGCCATAAAAGAAAATTGATATATTTGTATATAAATTTAAAACTTTTTTATATTTTATATAAATATAAAACTTTTTTACAAAAAGCACCATAAACAAGGTTAAAAGAATCAACGCCAATGAGATCACCTAGTAGGAAGAGAGAAGAGAAAAGCCCTAAAATTTTTCCAAATATTGAAGGATGATTAGTGAAAAAGCAACTGACAAAGGAAGCTGGGAATAACTAGCGTAGAGAAAGGAGGAAAACCAGCAACGTGGGGGTCATGAAATGCAAAGGAAGGGATTGATTAAGGAGGATACACACACACACACACACATACACACACACACACACACATACATACAGTTGGCTTTCCATATTTGCTGGTTCTGCATTCACAGATTCAACCAACTGTGGATCAAAAATTTGAAAAAAAATTCCATAAAGTTCCCAAAGATAATGTTTGAATTTGTCAGGTGCTGGCAACTATTTACATAACATTTACATTGTATTAGGTATTATAAGTTAACCTAGAGATGATTTAAAGTATATGGGAGGATTGTGTAGGTTATTATGCAAATACTGTGCCATTTTATATGAGTCTTGAGCATCCATGAATTTTGGTATCCTGGGGGCACAGGGGAGTGGGGTGGAGGGCAATCCTGGAACCAATCCTCCTCAGATACCAATGGATAACTATTTATGCTGGAACAGCCAGGTAGTTTCCAAAATTTAATATTAGAATCATTGGCTTTAAGAAATATTAAAACAGGGGCTTCCCTGGTGGCGCAGTGGTTAAGAATCCGCCTGCCAATGCAGGGGACATGGGTTCGAGCCCTGGTCCCGGAAGATCCCACATGCTGCGGAGCAGCTGGGCCCGTGAGCCACAATTACTGAGCCTGCGCGTCTGGAACCTGTGCTCCGCAACAAGAGAGGCCGCGATAGTGAGAGGCCCATGCACTGCAATGAAGAGTGGCCCCCACTTGCCACAACTGGAGAAAGCCCTCGCACAGAAACGAAGACCCAACACAGCCATAAATAAATAAATAAATGAATAATTTACCAAAAAAAAAAAGAAATATTAAAACAATACAAACAGTTTGGAACTAAAGAAGGAATAGATCAGTGGCGCTGAGAAGGTTCCAGAAGTAGATGTTTCAAGTCAGTGGAGGAAAGTAAAATTGTTTAATATGTGTCTTTAGTAAAACTGGTGATTTGGGGAAAAAATAAATTCTTTAAACAGATGGAATTCCCAACTGATAAATAAATTAAACCTAAAAAATTAAATTCTAAAAGTACTAGAAGAAAGCATTAGTAGGCTGGGGGTAAAAATGGCCTTTCTAAGCAGGATATAACCCAGAAGCCATATAGAAAGATTGATAAATTTGATTGCATAAAAATTAAATATTGTTCATAGCAACAGTAACAACCAATAAAGCACCATCAACTAAATTAAGTAATGCCAAACTCAGAAAACCTATTTTGTGCATATGTGTCAGAAAAAACACTAATTCCCATTAAGACTCATACAAATTCAAATACAAATGAGAAAAACCATAAAAAATACATTAGAAAAATAGGCAAAGGATATGAATAAGCGATATGTAAAAAAGATATTCAGGTGTAAAATAAACATATGAAAGGATACTCACCATTACACATAACTAAAGAAACATACATCAAAACATTTCTTAACCTATCAGATTGGAAAAATAATTTTTAAACTTTATTTGAAAAAAATTCAAATGTATAAAAAATTGTGGGAAAAAGAAAACTTTCACGTACCCTTTACCAAGATTCACCACTTGTTAACATTTTGCCACATTTTCTCTATCATTTTGTCCTTATTATATAAATATTTTTCTTTCAACAATTTGAGAGTATACTGCATACATCATATTCCTTTACCCCTGAATGCTTCAATGTGTATAATCCCTTATTGGTCGTATCATTTGCAAATATTTTCTCCCATTCAGTAGGTTGTCTTTTTGTTTTGTCGATGGTTTCCTTTGCCGTGCAAAGGCTTTTAAGTGTAATTAGGTCCCATGTGTTTATTTTTGCTTTTATTTCCTTTACTTTAGGAGACGCATCCAAAAAAATATTGCTGCAATTGTGTCAAAGAGTGTTCTGCCTGTGTTTTCCTCTAGGAGTTTCATAGTATCTGGTCTTACATTTAGGTCTTTAATCCATTTTGAGGGGTTTTTAAAACATTTTTTTCAAAAGCAGTGAGCTTAATTCATAGTATTATTCATAGAACTTTTGTGGGGGGGGGGTTTGTTTATTTTTTTAATTTTTATTGAAATATAGTTGACTTACAATGTTGTGTTAGTTTCAGATGTACAGTAAAATGATTCAGTTACTATTCTTTTTTACATTCTCTTCCATTGTAAGTTATTACAAGATATTGAGTATAGTTTCCTGTGCTAGACAGTAGGTCCTTGTTGGTTATCTGTTTTATATACAGTAGTATGTTTATTTGAATCCCAAACTCCTAATTCATTTTGAGTTTATTTTTCTATATGGTGTTAGAGAATGTTCTAATTCTCTTTTATGTAGCTGTCCAGTCTTCCCAGCACCACTTATTGAAGAGACTATCTTTTCTCCATTGTATATTCTTGCCTCCTTTGTTGTAGATTAATTGACTATAATGGCGTGGGTTTATATCTGGCCTTTCTGGCCTGTCCCATTGATCTATGTGTCTGTTTTTGTGCAAGTATCATACTGTTTTGATTACTGTAGCTCTGTAGGAGAATCTGAAGTCAGGGAGCATGATTCCTCCAGCTCTGTTCTTTTTTCTCCAGATTGTTTTGGCTATTCGGGGTCTTTTGTGTTCCCATACAAATTTTTAAATTATTTGTTCTGGTTCTGTGAAAAATGCCATTGGTCATTTGATAGGGGTTGCATTGAATCTGTAGATTACCTTGGGTAGTGTGGTAATTTTAACAATATTGATTCTTCCAATCCAAGAACACAGTATATCTTTCCATCTGTTTGTGTTGTGTTCAGTTTCTTTCATCAGCGTCTTACAGTTTTCAGAGTACAGGTCTTCTGCCTTCTCAGGTAGGTTTATTACTAGGTATTTTATTCTTTTCAATGTGATGATAAATGGGATTGTTTCCTTAATTCCTCCTTCTGATACTTCATGTTAGTGGACAGAAATGCAACAGATTTTTGTATATTAATTTTGTACCTGCAACTTTACCAAATTCTTTGATGAGTTCTAGTAGTTTTCTTGAGGCATCTTTAGGATTTTCTATGTATAGTATCATGTCATCTGCAAACAATGACAGTTTTACTTCTTCCTTTCCAATTTGGGTTCCATTTATTTCTTTTTCTTCTCTGATTGCTGTGGCAAGGACTTCCAAAACTATGTTGAATAAAAGTGGTGAGAGACTTCCTTGGTGGCACAGTGGTTAAGAATCTGCCTGCCACTGCAGGGGACACGGTTTGATCCCTGGTCCAGGAAGATCCCACATGCCACAGAGCAACTAAGCCCACTACTAAGCAACTAAGTTGCACCACAACTACTGAGCCTGCGCTCTAGAGCCCATGTGCCACAAGTACTGAAGCCCGCATGCCTAGAGCCTGTGCTCTGCAACAAGAGAAGCCACCGCAATGAGAAGCCTGTGCACCACAATGAAGAGTAGCTGCTGCTCGCCACAACTAGAGAAAAGCCCATGCAGCAATGAAGACCCAACGCAGCCCAAAAAAATAAATTAAAAAAGTGGTGAGAGAGGGCATCTTTGTCTTGTTCCTGATCTTAGAGGAAACGCTTTCAGCTTTTCACCATTGAGGATGCTGTTAGCTGTGGGTTTCTCATATATGTAGCCTTTATTATACTGAAGTATGTTCCCTCTATGCCCACTTTCTGGAGAGTTTTTATTTTATCATAAATCGATGTTGAATTTTATCAAAAGCTTTTTCTGCATCTTTTGAGATGATTGTATGGTTTTTACTCTTCAGTTTGTTAACATGGTGTATCACATTAATTTGCAGATATTTAAAAATCCTTGCATCCCTAGGATAAATCTCACTTGATCATGGTGTGTGATCCTTTTAATGTACTGTTGGATTCAGTTCGCTAGTATTATTTTGTTGAGGATTTTTGCATCTGTGTTCATCAGTGATATTGGCCTGTAATTTTCTTTTTGTGTGTGATATCTTCGTCTGGTTTTGGTGTCAGGCATCAGCCATCAGGTATGATGGCTTCATAGAAGAGTTTAGAAGTGTTCTTTCCTCTGCAATTTTTTGGAATAGGATAGGAGTTAAGTCATCTCTAAATGTTTGGTAGAATTCACCTGTGAAGCTCTTTGGTCCTTGACTTTTGTTTGTTGGGAGATTTTAAATTACTGATTCAATTTCAGTACTGTTTCAATTTCTGTTTCTTCCTGGTTCAGTCTTGGGAGGTCGTACCTTTCTAAGAATTTGTCCACTTCTTCTAGGTTGTGCATTTTATTGGCATAGAGTCGTTCATAGTAGTCTCCGTGATCCTTTGTATTTCTGTGGTGTCAGCTCTAACTTCTCCTTTTTCATTTCAGATTTTATTGACTTGGGCCCTCTCCCTTTTTTTCTTTTTCTCTCTCTCTCTCTTTTTTAATTGAAGTGTAGTTGATTAACAATGTTGTATTAGTTTCTGGTGTACAGCAAAGTGATTCAGTCTATAAATATATATCAATTTTATATATCTATATATTCAGTTCTTTATGAGATTCCCTTTCATTTTGGTTATTACAAGATACTGAATATAGTTCCCTGTGCTATACCATAGCACCTTGTTGTTTATCTAGTTTATATATAGTAGGGTATATCTCTTAATTCCAAACTCCTAATTTATCCCTTCCCCATCCTTTCCACTTTGGTAACCATAAATTTGTTTCCTATGTCTGTGAGTCTGTTTCTATTTTGTAAATAAGTTCATTTGTATCATTTTTTTAGATTCCACATATAAGTGATATCATATAATATTTGTCTTTGTCTGGCTTACTTCACTTAATATGATAATCTCTAGATCCACTCGTGTTACTGCAAATGGCATTATTTCATTCTTTTTTATGGCTGAGTAATATTCCATTATATATAATGGAATATATATAATATAGGGTATACATACATATTATATATATACACCACATCTTCTTTATCCATTCATCTGTTGATGGACACTTAGGTTGCTTCCATGTCTTGGCTATTGTAAATAGTGCAGCTCTGAACATAGGGGTGCATGTGTCTTTTTGAATTAGAGTTTCTGTCTTTTCTGGATATATGCCCAGGAGTAGGATTGCTGGATCGTATGGTAACTCTATTTTTAGTTTATTAACCTCCATACTCTCCATAGTGGCTGCATCAATTTACATTCCCACCAACAGTGTAGGAGGGTTCCCTTTTCTCCACATCCTCTCCAGCCTTTATTATTTGTAGACCTTTTAATGATGGCCATTCTGACCATTGTTATGATACCTCATTGTAGTTTTGGTTTGAATTTCTCAATAGCAGTGTGGATATCTTTTCATGTGCCTGTTGGCCATCTGTATGTCTTTGTTGGAGAAATATTTATTTAGGTCCTCTGCCTACTTTTTGATCAGGTTGTTTGTTTCTTCTTTTGATATTGACCTGTATGAGCCGTTTGTATATTTTGGAAATTAAGCCCTTGCCAGTTGCATCATTTGCAAATATTTTCTCCCATTCTGTAGGTTGTCTTTCTGTTTTGTTTATGGTCTCCTTTGCTGTGCAAAAGCTTGGAAGTTTAATTAGGTCCAATTTGATTATTTTTGTTTTTATTTCTGTTGCCTTGGGAGACTGACCTAAAAACATATTTGTACGATTTATATCAGAGAATGTTTTGCCTATAATCTCTTCTAGGAGTTTTATGGTGTCATGTCTTATGTTTAAGTCTTTAAGCCATTTTGAATTTATTTTTCTGTATGGTGTGAGGGTGTGTTCTAGCTTCACTGATTTACTTGTGGGTGTCCAACTTTTCCAGCACCACTTGCTGAAGAGACTGTCTTTTTCCCATTGTATATTTTTGCCTCCTTTGTCGAAGATTAATTGACCATAGCTGTGTGGGTTTATTTCTAGACCCTCTGTTCTGTTCCATTGATCCATATGTCTGTTTTTGTGCCAATACCAATATAGTTTTGGTATATTGGTATATATATTGGTATATATAGTTTTGGTATATTGGTATATATACCAATATAGTTTTTCTGAAGTCTGGGAGGGTTATGCCTCCAACTTTGCTCTTTTTCCTCAGGATTGCTTTAGCAGTTCTAGATCCTCTGTAGTTCCTTATATTTATATATTTTATGATTATTTTTTCTAGTTTTGTGGAAAATGCCATTGGTATTTTGATAGGGATCACATTAAATCTGTAGCTTCCATTGGGTAGTATGGCCATTTTAACAATATTAATTCTTCCAAGAGCATGGGATATCTTTCCATTTCTTTGAATCATCTTCAGTTTCCTTTATTAATGTTTTATACTTCTCAGCATGTAAGTCTTTCATCTCGTTGGTCAGGTTTATTTCTAAATATTTTATTATTTTTTTGATGTTATTTTCAAAGGGATTTTTTTTTTTTACTTTTTCTTTCTGATATTTCATTGTTAGTGTAAAGAATGCAAGATTTCTGTATGTTAATCCTGTATCTTGCTACCTTGCTGAATTCGTTTATCAGATCTAGTGGTTTTTGTGTGGAGTCTTTAGGGTTTTGTATATATAGTATCATGTCATCTGCATATAATGACAATTTTACCTCTTCCCTTCTGATTTGGATACCTTTTATTTCTTTTTCTTGTCTTATTGCTGTGGCTAGGACTTCCAATACTATGTTGAATAAAAGTGGCAAGAGTGGACTTCCCTGGTGGCGCAGTGGTTAAGAATCCACCTGCCAATGCAGGGGACACGGGTTCGAGCCCTGGCCCGGGAAGATCCCACATGCTGCCGAGCGGCTGGGCCCGTGCGCCACAACTACTGAGCCTGTGCTCTAGAGCCCGTGAGCCACGGCTGCTGAGGCCTGTGTGCCTAGAGCCCGTGCTCCACAGCAAGAGAGGCCACCGCAATGGGAGGCCCCGCAACAAGGAGTGACCCCCGCTCGCCGCAACTGTAGAGAGCCTGCGCACAGCAACGAAGACCCAACACAGCCAAAAATAAATAAATAAATAAACTTATTAAAAAAAAAAAAGTGGCAAGAGTGGGCATCCTTATCTTGTTCCAGATTTTAGCAGAAAGGATTTCAGCTTTTCAGTGTTGAGAATTATGTTGGCTGTGAGTTTGTCATAAATAGCTTTTATTATGCTGAGATATGTTCCCTCTGCACTCACTTTGGTGAGAGTTTTTATCATGAATGGGCGTTGAATTTTGTCAAATAGTTTTTCTGCATCTACTGAGATGATCATGTGGTTTTTGTCTTTTGTTGATGTAGTGTATCACATTGATTGATTTGCTGAACCACTCTTATGACCCTGGGATGAATCTAACTTCATCATGATGTATGACCCTTTTTATGTGTTGTTGGATTTGGTTTGCTAATGTTTTGTTCAAGATTTTGGCATCTATATTCGTCAAAGATATTGGCCTGTAATTTTCTTTTTTGGTAGTGTTTTTGTCTGGTTTTGGTATCAAGGTGATGATAGCTTCATAGAATGACTTAGGGAGTGTTCTGTCCCCCTTAATCTTCTGGAAGAGTTTAAGAAGGATTGTTATATAAGTTCTTTTTATGTTTGGTAGAATTCCCCAGAGAAGCCATCCAGTCCTGGACTTTTGTCTGCAGGGAATTTTTGGTTTGGGACTTTTTTTTTTCTTTTGTTTTGTTTTTTTTTAATTACAGATTCTATTTAAATTCCAGTGATTGGTCTGTTCAAATCATCTATTTCTTCTTTTTTTTAAAAAAAATAATTAATTTTTTAATTTCTTTTTGGCTGCATTGGGTCTTTGTTGCTGCACACAGGCTTCTCATTGCGGTGGCTTCTCTTGTTGCGGAGCACGGGCTCTAGGCGCACGGGCTTCAGTAGTTGTGGCACATGGGCTCAGTAGTTGTGGCTTGTGGGCTCTAGAGTGCAGGCTCAGTAGTTGTGGTGCACGGGCTTAGTTGCTCCATGGCATGTGGGATCTTTCCGGACCAGGGCTCGAACCCATGTCCCCTGCACTGGCAGGCAGATTCTTAACCACTGCACTACCAGGGAAGCCCCATCTATTTCTTTTTGATTCAGTTTTGGTGGGCTGTACGTTTCTAGAAACTTGTCCATTTCCTCTAGGTTGTCCAACTTGTTGGCATATAATTGTTCATATTGTTTTCTTATGATTTTTTGTATTTCTGCAATGTCAGTTGTTATTTTTCCCTTTCATTTCTTATTTTGTTCATTTAGGACCTCTCTCTTTTCTTCTTGGTGAGCCTGGCCAGAGGTTTACTGATTTTGTTTATCCTTTCAAAAAACCAGCTCTTGGGTTTATTAGTTTTTTCCATTGTTTTTTTTTAATCTTTCTTTTATTTATTTCCTCTCTGATCTTTATTGTTTCCTTCCTTCAGCTGACTTTAGGTTTTGCTTGTTCTTCTTTTCTAATTCTTTTAGGTGGTAGGTTAGGTTGTTTATTTGAGATTTTTCTTATTTTTGAGGAAGGCCTGTATTGCTATGAACTTCCCTCTTAGGACTGCTTTTGCTGCCTCCATAGATTTTGTATGGTTGTGTTTTCATTGTCATTTGTGTCGAGATATTTTTTAATTTCCTTTTTTATTTCATTGTTGACTCATGGGTTTTTTAGTAGCATGTTTTTTAGTCTCCATATAATCTTTTTTTTTCATTTCTCATTCTGTGGTTGATTTCTAGCTTCATACTGTGTGGTCAGAAAAGAGCCTTGAAATAATTTCTATACTCTTAAATTTGTTGAGAGTTGTTTTCTTTCCTAGTATGTGGTCTTTCCTAGAGAATGTCCCATGTGCGCTTGAAAATAATATGTATTCTGGGTTTTTTTGGATGTAATGTCTTGAAGATATTAATTAAATCTAACTGTTCTATTGTGTCATGTAGGGTCTCCACTGCCTTATTGATTTTCTGTCTGGAAGATCTGTCCATTGACGTCAGTGGGATGTTAAAGTCTCCTACTTTTGTATTCCCATAAACTTCTCCCTTTATGTCTGTTAGTATTTGTTTTATGTATTTAGGTGCTCATATATTGGGGACATATATATTAACGAGTATAACGTCCTCTTCTTGTATTGATCCTTTTATCATTATATGATGTTCTTCTTTATCTTTCTTTATGGGCTTTGTTTTAAAGTCTATTTTGTCTGATATGAGTATTGCTACCCCTGCTTTCTTGTCACTTCCATTTGCCTGAAGTATCTTTTTCCGTCCCCTCATTTTCAGTCTGTGTGTGTCCTTCACCCTAAAGTGAGTGTCTTATAGGCAGCAATATTGTAGGCTCTCATGTTATTATCCAATCTGCCACTCTTTGTCTTTTGATTGGAGCATTTAGTCCATGACATTTGGGGTAATTACTGATATATATGTATTTATTGCCATTTTAAAGCTTATTTTCCAGTTGATTTTGTGTTTCTTCTCTATTCCTTTCTTTTCCTTTTGTTTTTCCTTTTATGTTTGATGGTTTTCTTTTCTATTATGCTTGAGTTCTCTTCTTTTTGCTTTTTTGGAATCTATTGTATGTTTTTGATTTGTGGTTACCCTGGTTTTCAAGTATGCTAACCTATTACTAGCTCTACTTGCTTTAGACTGGTAATCACATAATCTCAAACACAGTCTAAAAAAAAAAATCTACATTTTCTTACTTCCCTCCCCTACATTTTATCATGTCCTATTTTACATCTTCATGTTTATCCTTTTGCTGTTTATTGTAATTATAATTGCTTTCACAAAATTTTTTGATTTTTTAAAAAAAACCTCTGTACTGGTAAGTGATCTACAATCCTTTTATATATTTGCTTTTCCTATTGTGATTTTTTCTTTCCTATAGATTCTTATTTCTTTTCTATTTGAAGAAGACCTTTCAATATGTCTTTTAGGAAAGGTTTAGTATTGCTGTACCCTTTTAGTTTTTGCTTGTCTGAGAAATTCTTTATCTCTCCTTCTATTCTAAATGATCATCTTTCTGGGTAGATTTTCCTAGGTTGAAGGTTTTTCCCTTTCATGACTTAGAATATATCTTGCCACTCCCTTCCACCATGCAGCATTTCTGTAGAGAATTCAGCTGATAGCCTTATGGGGATTCCCTTGTAACTGACTTTTTGTTTTTCAATATCTGTAACTTTTGCCATTTTAGTTATAATATGTCTTGGTGTAGGTCTATTTGGGTTCCTCTTGTTTGGGACCCTCTGTGCTTCCTGTACCTGGATATCTATTTCTTTCTTTAAGTTTGGGAAGCTTTCAGCCATAATTTCTCCAGATAGATTTTTTTATCCCCTTTTCTCTTTCTTCTCCTTCTGGGACCCCTGTTATGCCTAGTTGGCACACTTTATATTATCCCATAGGTCTCGTATGTTGTTTTCATTTTTTTTTTCATTTGTCTTTCTGTCTGCTATTCTTATTTGGTGATTTCCATTATTCTATCTTCCAGATCATTCATTCGTTCTTCTGTATTATTTAGTTTGCTATTTCTTATTGCCTTTAGCTCAATTTTCATCTCAGCATTTAAGTTGTCTAATTTTGATTGGCTCCTCTTCATAGTTTCTTGTTACAGTGATCTTCATTTCTATCAATACCCTTTCTTAATTCCTTCTGCATTTTTATTACCTCCTTTTTGAACTCAGAGTCTAGTAGACTGGAGAGATCTGTTTCATTGTTCTTTCAGGCATTTTCTCTTGTTCTTTTAATTGGGAGTAGTTCCTACCTCTTCATTTTACTTATATTTCTCTGACTATGAATTTAGGAGAAACAGTTATCTACTGTGGTCTTGAAAAGCTGTTTTTGTACACAGGGAACATCCCTGTGTAGCCTGCATGAGTCTAATATTTTTGATGTGAGGGCTGTTTTTGATATGGATGCCTACCATGTCTTTCCTCAGGGAGTGCTGGCTGTTTTCCCCTTGATTGGGGGTGTGATTGGTGGTGTGGTGACCAGAGCCTGCGCTGGATGTCACATCCCTGTCGGTGGCAGGGTCGGCTCCCCAATTGTTGGAGTAGAAGCCCCTAGAGTCGGTTCTAAGCTGTGGTGTGAGATAAGCTGGACTGGAGCACTGTCACTGGGAAAGGAGCTACTGAGTATTCCTCTGCAGGAGCTGTTCACCAAGACGTTTACTCTTTGACATTGCCTGTCACCCCTTGTGCACATTCACAAAGTACAGTGTTGTTGGCACTGCCCTCAGCCCCACCTTAGCTGTGGGAACATGGGCAATCAAGTCCCTCAGGCGCTGTGTTCACAAAGCCGCCAGTGCAAATCCACTGAAATTGCAACACACAGACCTGCCGTAGTTGCACGGCAGGACCTTGACCCATCTGGGAGTGCTGGGAATCAGCCCATATTCCAGCCCTGCCTCCGTATGTGCATGCCCACAAAGTCCACTGCTTCTAATGCCTGACCTGCCCCAGACAAGGGAGCAACAGTAATCCACTTGCATGTCCCACAGGCACTTCGCTCACAAAACTGCCAGCTGCATAAATTCACCAGAGTCACGCCCCTGCCGGCAATTGGATCAGATTTGAGCCCCGCCTGTGTGTGGGCAACCCACCAATGCTTGCTCATAGCAGCAGAGTTGTGTCCGTCATGAGCACGCTGAGAATGAGGATGCTATGATGAGGCCATGCCCCTCCCTTTGTGTGCAAGTTGATAATGGAGCTCCTGTGACAGGCCTGGGCTCTGTCCTGCCCACACCCCAAGTTGTGGCCCACACCACACTACATGACCTTCAGGCTGTCTCCACACAGCCAAACCAAGTCCTTTTCTCAGATCTTTCTTTTGAAGCCCAAGTTTCAGCACCCAGCCACTGTACACACCAGCAGGAGTGTGTCTTGGGCTGAGAAGTACACCAAGGTGTCCAGGACTCTCTGTACTGGTCTCTCTCTAGCCTACCTGCCACAAGCCAGCCACTGCACTCTCCTTTGAGCCTCTGAAGCTTCCTTTCTGTCCCAGCTGATCTCCCAGTAGGTAAAGGAGGTTCCAGGGTGAGCGAACCTTTCTGCTTTCACAGCTCCCTCCCAGGGGCACAGGTCCCATCTCAATTCCTTTTATTTATTTTTTTCCTTTCCTCCTACCTGGTTTCATGTTGATCTTTTCTTGAAGCTTTGGTTGTATGAGATCTTCTGCTAGCGTTCAGTAGGTATTCTGTAATAACTGTTCCACATGTAATGTGTTTTGATTAATTTGTGGGAAGAGATGAGCTGCATGTCCTTCTATTCCACCATCTTGATCTCCCCTCCCTTTTTTTCTTGATGAGTCTGGCTAAAGGTTTATCAGTTTTGTTTATCTTTTCAAAGAACCAGATTTTAGTTTCATTGTTCTTTTCTATTTTTTTTTTTACTCTCTTAATTCATTTATTTGTGCTCTGATTTATGATTTCTTTCCTTCTACTAACTTTGGGTTTTGTTTATTCTTCTTTCTCTAGTTCCTTTAAGTGTGAGGTTAGGTTGTTTATTTGAGATTTTTCTTGTTTCCTGAGGTAAGATTGTATCGCTGTAAATTTCCCTCTTAGAACTGTTTATGCTGCGTCCCATAGGTTTTGGATCTTTTTGTTTTCATTTTTCTCTAGGTATATTTTAATTTCCTCTATGATTTATTTCTTCAGTGATCCATTGGTTGTTTAGTAGCATATTGTTTAGCCTCCATGTGTTTGTGTTTTTTGCAGTTTTTTTCTTTTGATTTCTAGTCTCATAGTGTTGTGGTCACAAAAGATGCATGACATGATTTCACTTTTCTTAAATTTACTGAAGGTTGTTTTGTGGCCTAGCATGTGATCTACCCTGGAAAATGTTCCATGTGCACTTGAAAAGAATGTGTTTTTTGCTGCTTTTGGGTAGAATGCTCTGTATATATCAGTGAAATCCATTTGGTCTAATGTGTTATTTAAGGCCTATGTTTCTTTGTTGATTTTCTATCTGGATCATCTGCCCATTGTTTTAAGTGGGGTGTTAAAGTCCCCTACTATTATTGTGTTACTGTCGACTTCTCCTTTTATGTCTGTTAATATTCGACTTATATAGTTGGGTGTATATATATTTACAATTGTTATATCTTCTTGGATTGATCCTTTGATCATTATATAGTGTCTGTCTTTGTCTCTTGTAACAGTCTTTATTTTAAAGTCTGTTTTGTCTGATATAAGTATCGCTACTCCATCTTTCTTTTATTTCCATTTGCATGGAATATTGTTTTCCATCCCCTCACTTTAATTCTGTATGTGTCTGTATGTAGATCTGAAGTGAGTCTCTTGTAGGCAGCACATATGCAGGTCTTGTTTTTGTATCCATTCAGCCAGTCTATGTCTTTTGGTTGAGCCTTTAGCCATTTACATTTAAGATTATTATCAGTGTGTATGTTGCGATTGCCATTTTGTTAATTGTTTTGGATTTGTTTTTGTAGGTCTTTTTTTCTCCTTTCTTATTCTTTTGTTCTCTTCTCTTGTAGATTCCTTTTTCTTTTTTGTGTGTATATCTATTATAGAATTTTGGTTTGCAGTTACCATGAGGTTTTTGTATAGCAGTCTATATACAAACACAGTTGTTTTAACTTGCTGATCTCTTAATTTCAGATGTATTTTAAATACCCTGTATTTGTACTATCCTCCCCTCACGGTTACTATTTTTGATGTCATATTTTACATCTAATTGTTTTGTGTATCCCTTAACTGCTTATTGTGGATACAGATGATTTTACTACTTTGGTCCTTTTTTTAAAATAAATTTATTTATTTATTTTTGGCTGCATTGGGTCTTTGTTGCTGTGTGCAGGCTTTCTCTAGTTGCAGCCAGCGGGGACTACTCTTTGTTGAGGTGCGCAGGCTTCTCGTTGTGGTGGCTTCTCTTGTTGGGGTGCACGAGCTCTAGGGCGCGTGGGCTTCAGTAGTTGTGGCACATCGGCTCAGTAGTTGTGGCTCATGGGCTCTAGAGTGGGAGCCCATGAGCCACAACTCATGTGGGATCCTCCCGGAGCAGGGGTCGAACCTGTGTCTGCTGCGTTGGCAGGCGGATTCTTAACCACTGCACCATCAGGGAAGTCCCTGCTTTTGTCCTTTAACCTCCCTACTTGCTTTGTGTGTGGATGATTTCCTACCTTTACTGTTTG
Source organism: Balaenoptera ricei (assembly GCF_028023285.1). Lineage (NCBI taxonomy): Eukaryota > Metazoa > Chordata > Mammalia > Artiodactyla > Balaenopteridae > Balaenoptera > Balaenoptera ricei. The sequence goes on from NC_082639.1 coordinate 135,658,124, forward strand.
CCTTTACCAGTGAGCTTTTTCATTTCATAATTTTCTTGTTTCTATTTGTGGCCTTTTCTTTTTCACCTAATGAAGTTCCTTTAACAACGTATTGACTGGAGACCTATTAATACATCTTTTATTACCTGAACGTTATTGACCAGAGGAATATCAATATGTTTTTAGAGAGTGATATAATTAACATCACCATGCGAAGTTGTTAGAGCTTAAAATTGATCAAGGGTTCATTTTACAACTTATGATTGTTGTTATTCGCATTTTGCTCCATTAGGTTTTTGTTCCAACCTTGTGTATGTTATAAACGCAAGTTCATTACCATAAAAATTTTTTAAATGATTCATCACAAAATTTTGAATGAAGAAGAATTTTTCAGTGAATTTTATGCAGATACTTTCTCTGATTGTCCAAATGACATATATGCTACTGTGTTAGAAGATGATAGTTCCTCAGAATATAGTTCTGATTCAGACGATGTGAATATTAGACCAACAAAAAGACAAAAAAAAACCTTAGTGATTGATTCTGATACAGAAAGTGAAAATGAAACTCATGGTTCTGGAAAATGCTCCTTTGCTTCTACAGAAGAGTGTATTGAAGACAACATTCCATGAAAATTAGAAGACTTTACAAGTGTGTCAGGTATAACTATTGAATGTAATATCCCACAAAGTCTTAGTGAAATAACAGAACTAATTTTTGGTAACAACTTTTTCGAGTTGGTCACTTCTCAAACTTGTATCACCAACAGAATGAAAAACCATATAAAAAGTATGAGAAGGCTTTAAAATGGACTGATGTAATCAATAGTGACATGAAGAAGATTCTTGGATTAATAATTTTGATGGGACAAATAAGAAAGTCACACTGGAAAGAATATTGATCAACTGATCGCTTACGTGAAGTACATATCTTTCCAAAGATTATGATGGGAAGAAGGTTCGAACAAATGATGACATTTCTTCACTTTGACGATAAATCAGAAACTCCACTTCCTGCAGACAGAATTTCAAAAGTTAAACCTCTCTTGGATTATTTTCTACCAAAATTTCAGTCGATCTTTATACCCAAACAAGAGCTATCACTTGATGAGGCAATGATAAAGTGGAGAGGACGACTCAGATTCAAAACCTATAATTCCAGAAAACTTACAAAATATGGAGTTTTGGTCACGATGGTTAGTTAAAGTGAAACTGGGTATATATGCAAACTTGAAATTTACACAGGTGAAGGAAAGAAACTGCAAGAAACAATATTATCAGTCATACAACTTTATCTTGGTTCACGGCACCATATTTACCAAGACAATTATTACAACAGTGTGTCCACATCTGAAATATTGTTGAAAAATAAAACCAGAGTTTGTGGGACTATAAGAGAGAATTGTGGTCTACCAAACCAATTAAAGGAGAAATTTTAAAAAGTCTACAGAGGGGAGAAATGTCATTCTTATGCAAGGGAGAAGTGATTCTTCTTACATGGAAAGACAAGAGGCTAGTCCGCATGGTGACAGCTATTCATGAGGCCTCCACAGCATCTACAGGAAAGGAAGACAGGAGGACTGGCCATCAGATAACTAAGCCCACTTGTATACTAGAGTATAATAAATATATGAAAGGAGTTGATTGATCTGATCTATATCTGGCAAACTTCAATATCCTCTGGAAAACTCGAAAATGGTATAAGAAAGTGGGTTTCTATTTGAGTAATTACAGTTTATTCAATGCGTTTAAAGTTTATTGTAGCCTTAATGCACAGAATAAAATGACTAACAAGCAATTTTTGTCAGCAGTAGCTAGAGAATGGGTAACTGAGCATTCTGATGAATGTAGTGGTAGTCCCACACCTGGTCCTTCTTGTGGCATTTCTAAAAGAGCCGCCTGCAAAGATCCACCTTGTCGACTATCAGGTAAAATAAAAGAACATATTCTAGAGATAATAATACCAACAGGACTAAAAAATAAATTAAAATGCTGCCAGAAAGTGTAAGTCTGCTCTTCCAGGGGAAAGCACAGTGAAACACAGTATATTTGTAATAGATGTTCTTTTCCCCTGCACAGAGGTTCCTGCTATTATTGCCTGTCACACTCTAATGAAATATTAGAATGCTTTAGTAAGATATGTACAAAGTTTCAAATAAATACATTAAGTGCAAAAAAAGTTGTTGATATTTACTCAAATGCGGGTGTTTCAATATTCACTTGTATAGCAAACCACTGGCCACAGGTGTTAGTTTCTGCAAAAATCCCCTGGTCAATAATGTGTCAACATTTGTTATAAAGCTAATTTGGTGGTGCTGAACTCTTAGATTTTGCTTGTCTTTAAAGCTTTTAATTTCTCCATCAAATCTGAATGAAAGCCTTGCTGGTAGAGTATTCTTGGTTGTAGGTTTTTCCTTTTCATCACTTTACATATATTGTGCCACTCCCTCCTGGCCTGCAGAGTTTCTGCTGAAAAATCAGCTGATAGCCTTATGGGAGTTCCCTTGTATGTTATTTGTTGCTTTTCCCTTGTTGCTTTTAATATTCTCTCTTTATCTTTAATTTTCGTCACTTTGATTACAGTGTATCTTGGTGTGTTCCTCTTTGGGTTTATCCTGTGTGGGACTCTCTGAGCTTACTGAATTTGGGTGATGGTTTCCTTTCCCAGGTTAGGGAAGTTTTCAGCTAGCATGTCTTCAAATATGTTCTCAGGCCCTTTCTTTCTTTCTCCTTCAGGGACCTCTATAATGCGAATATTATTGCACTTGATTTGTTCCAGAGATCTCTTAAATTGTCCTCATTTCTTTTCATTCTTTGTTCGTTTTTCTGTTCAACAGCAGTGATTTCCACTACTCTGTCTTCCAGCTCACTGATCCGTTCCTTTGTATCATTTAGTCTGCTACTGATTCCTTCTAGAGTATTTTTCATTTCAGTTATTGTATTCTTCATCTCTGTTTTGTTCTTCTTTATATTTTTATTTATATTTTCAATCTTAACCACTGGAGCACCAGGGAAGTCTCATAAGTAAAGTTGTCTTTTGATTTTTGATTTTTTTGTAAAAACTTCTGACTTCTCATTCTGTGCATCCATTCTTCTCCTGCATTCTCTCTTTTTTTTTTATAGTAATCATTTATTTATTTATTTTTATATTTATTTTTGGCTGTGTTGGGTCTTCATTTCTGTGCGAGGGCTTTCTCTAGTTGCGGCAAGCGGGGGCCACTCTTCATCGCGGTGCGCAGGCCTCTTCACTATCACGGCGTCTCTTGTTGCGGAGCACAGGCTCCAGACGCGCAGGCTCAGTAGTTGTGGCTCATGGGCCCAGTTGCTCCGCGGCATGTGGGATCCTCCCAGACCGGGGCTCAAACCCGTGTCCCCTGCATTAGCAGGCAGGCTCTCAACCACTGCGCCACCGGGGAAGCCCTCCTGCATTCTTTGATCTTTATGATCATTACTCTGAACTCTTTCTCAGGTAGATTGCTTTTCTCCACTTCACTTAGTTCTTCTTCTGGGGTTTTATCTTGTTCTTCCATCTGCAATATATTCCTCTGCCACCTCATTTTGTCTATGTTGGCATTTTATTTTTATGTATGTGGTGTGTTAATTACATTTCTCAACCTTGAAGAAGTGCCCTACTCTAGGAGACGTCCTTTGCATCCCAGCAGTACACTCCCCTCTTGTCACCCAAGCTGTATGCTCTAGGAGTTCCCTGTGAGAGGGCTGTGTGGGTCCTTCTGTTGTGGAGGGCTGACTATGTGTGTGGACTGTTAGGCTTGGTTGGCCCCAAGTCCAGTTGGTTGCCAAGCTCTGCCTTGTGTTGATGCTGCTGGCTGCTGTTTAGTGGGGGCATGGTCACGAGGCAGATGATTGCAGAACCTAGGGGGCCCCAGGGTTAGTTATGGTTCACTGGTGGGTGGAGTCAGGGTCCCAAAGACCCTGGGGCCATTTCCCACCCAGTGGTGGGTAAAGCCAGATTCTGGGGCTAGTGCGACTACCAGAAGACAGAGCTGGCTCCTGGAGTCTGCTGCAGGGCCCAGGGATCCCCGAGCTCATTTCAGATTATCGGGGAATATGGGGGCATTTCCTGACACAGTTGGGTATGGGGTCCACAGTGTCCCAAACCTTGCATTGGCCTGCTAGTGGGCAGGGCCAGATCCCAGCTGATTCCAGGGTATGGTCTGGCCTGCTGTTGGTGTACTCGATCCACAGGCTACAGGATCATAGTTTTCTTGCATCTGGTGTCTGCCCCCTGATGGGTGAGGCTGGTCTAGAGGCTAGTGCAGGCTTGTTGGTGGGAAGGGCTGGTGCCTGCCCAGTGGTGGGTGGAGCTGGGCCTTGGCCTTCTGGTGGGCAGAGCTGTGTCTAGGGGCATGTTTAGAGAGAGCCGTGGGCTCAGGAAGTCTTTAGGCAGCCTGTCTGCTGATGGATAGGGCTGTGTCCCTGCCCACTTAGTTGTTTGGCCCAAGGCATCCCAGCACTGGCACCTATAGGCTATTGGGTGGGGCCAGGTCTTGTTGCTAATGAGCCAAGATGGCAGCTGCCAGTAGCATTGTTCACACATTTGAATGTTCCCCAGTAGGTCTGCCACCAGTGTCTATGTCCCCAGGGTGAGCCACTGTCACCCCCCACCTCTCTAGGAGACTCTCCAAGACCAGCAGGTAGGTCTGGCAGAGGCTCCTATCAAATTACTGCTTTTTCCCTGGGTCCCAGTGCACGTGAGATTTTTGTGTGCACACTTTAAGAGTGAAGTCTCTATTTCCCCCAGTCCTGTGGGGCTCCTGCAATTAAGCCCCGCTGGCCTTCAAAACCAAATGCTCTGGGGGCTTTTCTTCCCAGTGCCTTACTCCTGGCCTAGGGAGTCTGACGTGGAGCTCAGAACTCTCACTCCTTTGGGAGAACCTCTGCAATATGATTATTCTCCAGTTTGTTGGTTGCCCTCCTAGAGCTATGGGATTTTTTTTTCTTTTTTCTTTTTTTTTCTGCACTGCACGCCTTGTGGGATCTTAGTTCCCCAACGACGGATTGGACCCGGGCCCTCGGCAGTGAAAGTGCAGAGTCCTAACCACTGGACCACCAGGGAATTCCCTGGGCTATGGGATTTGATTATATCACGAGTCTGCCCCTCCTGTCAGTCTTGTTGTGGTTCCTTCTTTATATCTTTAGTTGTAGAAGATCTTTTCTAGTAGGTTCCAGTCTTTTTCATCGATGGTTCTTCTGCAGATAGTTGTGATTTTGGTGTGCTCATGAGAGGAGGTGAGCTCGGGGTCTTTCTGCTTTGCCATCTTGGCTACTCTCCCCTCTTAGCTCTTTTATATTCTTATTTTTTGTCCACATATGTTAGTCTCTTATTATTAATGTGTTTCTATCTATTACCCCTTGCATTATCTGTAGTTTATATTTGTTGTCACTATGTTGCTTGATGAATATATAATCCTTTTGTATCTTATAAATTGTAACTTTTAGCTTTGTAAAGTGTCCTCCCTTGTCAGATTTAATTATTTTGTTCTCTGAATTCTATTTTGTCTGATATCTGGCTTTCTGTTCCTGTTTTCTTATTGTTTTCAGTTGCTTGATGTATCTTTGCCCATCCCTTTACTTTTAGTCTTTTTGCATCATGATGTTTTAGGTATTTTTCTTGAATTGGGTTTTGCTTTATGAGCCAGTTTGAAAATCTTTTTCTTTAAATAGGCAGTTAAAACCCACTTGTATCTATTGCTATGACTGATATGTTTGTTGTCAACTCTGTTATATTATATTTTTGTAAATAGTATCTGATTTAGTTGTTTTTACTCTATTTCTCTGTATAGTGTCTTCTTTGCTTTTCATTTTAATATCTTTTGATATATAGGAAGGTTTGTATTTTTGTTCCAGTGGTTACTTTTGTAAACTAGAAAAAAAGAAGAGCAAATTAAACCCAAAGTAGAAGGAACAAAGTATAAAGGATGAAGCAAAAATTAATGGTACTTTGAAAAAAATTGATGAACCTCTAGCTGTACTGATCAAGAAAAAAAGGAGAGAAGATACAAATTACCAGTATCAGAAATAAAAGAGAGGACATCACTTCAAATCCCTCAGACATTAAAAAGGATAATAAGGGAATATCATGAGCAATGTTTTGCCAATAAATTCAACAACATGAAATTGGCAAATTGTTTGAAAAACACAAATTACAAAAACTTAAGAAGAAACAGAAAACCAGAATAACCCTATATCTATGAAAGAAATTTTAAACCAGTGATTTAAAAACCTTCCCACAAAAAAAAACACCAGTCCCAGAAGGTGAATTCTATCGAACATTTAAGAAGGAAATAATACTAATCATATACCAAATCTTTCAGAAAAAAGTGGTGGAGGTTGCCAAATAAGGTCAAAATCACCCTGATGTCAAAACCACAGACACTAAAATAAAACTACAGATCAATATCTCTCATGAATTTAGATGAGAAAGTCCTTAATACAATATTAGTAAATTGATTCCAACAAAATATAAAAAGAGGAATACACCATAACTAAATGGAGTTTATACTTCATTAAAATTAATTGAGTCAGTATTTTATAGTCACACTTAATTTCTCATTCAAAGTAACTCCTTCACACAACTTCTTTAACAGATTTGACTCTTAACTTCATTCCACTGTTTTTAAATATCAAACCCACTCTCCAAAAAATAAAGATTTGCCATCATTTAGGATTTCCAAAATAATTTTCCAAAGTCATTGGACCCCAGATTAAGAAATCCCTGCTTTAGAATCTTTGGGAATGATGGTAATGTCCTATATCTTTATTGTGGTCATGGTTACATGAGTATATACATTTATCAAAACTTACTGAACTGTACATTTTAAATGAATAAATAAAGTTGATTTTTTTAAATTTCCTGCTTTAATCATAGCTTCAGTTTTAGATCTAAGGTAGTTACAAATATCTGAAGAATATTTTTAACAGTAGAGAAGGTTTTTAGGATCCCTTGCAGTTCTAACCCTGCCTCCAAAGTCAACTGATATATTGAAATCCCAGTGAGGAAACCTTACCCTTGATCATGGACTAGAATGGTTCTGTGTGGATGCAAAGAAAGTTACCGTTTGGGGCTGAAAACTTGTGATTCATTTAAGTTATTTTCGAACTTAAATCTATATTTAATTTCCTTCTATTTTATTAGGCATAACTTAATTCATACAGTGTTACGCTTGCTCATAAACATAAACTTAAATTTTTTTTTCAACTCAACATCAGTGAATTCACCATTCATTTCTGTTACAACTCTAGAATACTTTCCTTATTCATTCTTATTGTTTTCAGCTTTATTCATTTTTCAGATTGTATCTACATTTATCTGAAGAAACTAAAAGTTAGCTCATTACCATAATAGTGTGGGACTTAAAATTAGATCTCCTGCAAACTTTTATTTAAAAAGTGGGTATTTTAAAGCATTATTTTCTTAACCTGGTTGTTTGGTTCAAGGATAGACTTCAGTGCTAGATTTGCCCTAATGGTAGATCGTTAATATCTTTTTCTTGTTGATGGAAAAAAGAGAAGTGACGTTTTAACCAGACTTTGTTCATCAAAAATATTATTTTTACTCTTTGCTCTTAGTGCCAAAAAACATTTTCTCACACAGATGTTTGTGTCTTCTTGCCATCTAAGATTTCCAGTAAGTGACTTGTTAAACTTTAAACTTGGTGTTCCTTGATATTTATATATTTGTTTTATAATCACTAAATTGGGGGGAAAATTTATACTCTGACAAGATCCTAAAAGAATGTTAATGCACTTCACAAAGATATACAATACCACTTGTCTTAAGTAAAGAAATCAGAGTAAAAAGAAAATAAGAGGAAAGAAAGATACAACTATGGCTAAAATTTTGTATGCCGTGAAGGCCAGCATACTTCATTTGGAGCTAGGCCCCAAATCTGGCTCTTGACTTTATAGCCCCCAACATAAGGCTGCCAGATAAAATACAGGATGGCCAATTGAATTTATTTCAGATGAACAACAAATAGTTTTTAGTATAAATATGCCCTGTACTCTTATTTGCTAAATCCAACAACCCTGCCACAGAGAGTACAATGCAGGCATTCTAACTAAGTGACCTGGCTAAGCAACCTCACCTAAAATTTAAAGGTTTCCTATTTCATTCCTGAACCCCAGAAGGTCTCTCATTCAGATGATATGAAGACTTGTGCCATAAAACTCGAAGTGCTCATTAGTGTTTTCCACTATAAGTACAGATGACCTTATGGCCCTTAACTTTTATTTTGAGATTTGCATTTTTTCTAATGTACTTGGGGAAAAATTCTTAATCAGATATTCAAATTGTTATGGCTTATCTCGTTTCCTCCTAAATATTCTGACTTTTTGACGAGCATGAAAATAACCCTGTCCCGAGAGAATACATCATCTGCATCAGAGCTTGCATGGTGGGAATTTGAGCTCTTAAACCATATCCTTCCTACATTAACAGACATCACATGTAGCACACTCTTCTGAATGGGAGAACAAACCACATGGAGTGTAGCAGTGACCATTTCCCTTCTCTGCATTGCACCTTGTCCCTTTTACTCTACATACCGATGACAAGCTTTACAAGATTCGGGGATTTGTGGCTGGACTGCACAGCAATGTTGCCATTTCATCTGCGTTCTGACAATGCCCTAAAGCCTTGGGTACAGATAAATAATTGGTGTGTCTGTAGTTTCATATATATATATATGAGAATATGAACATATCAGAGTGGTTTGGTCCTCAGAGGCGTTTTCCTGGGTGTAATGCTCTCATCGTTATGTTCATTTTTGCTTGTAGAAATGCTGACATGCTCATTCTTTTTTCAAACTGGCCCCTTGGTGCTTCTGCCCTAGACATTGCCCTTTCAGCAACTAACCTTCCTCTAAAAGCTTTTCCTGATTTTTTTATATGCCTCTTATATTTCTGGGAGTTCTAATTTGGTATAGTTAGTTTAGTTTATTTTGAATATAAATTTTTATCTTCATACTTCATTTTGGAAAAAAAGTATCATTTTTCTTAAATTGCTTAAATCACAAATTATTATTTTTCCTAAATTTTAACTGTGCCCTCTGTATTCTATGTTCCCTTTTTAAAAATTAATAAACTTTATTTTTTTAGAGCAGTTTTAGGTTCCCAGCAAAATTGAGCAGAAAGTACAGTTCCCATGTACCCTGTCGCCACACACACATAACCTCTTCCAATATCAACATCTTGCAACAGAGAAGTACATTTGTGACAACTAATGAACCTACCTTGACATGCTATTATCACCCAAAGTCCATAATTTACATTAGGGTTCATTCTTGGTGTTGTACATTCTATGAGTTTTGACGCATGTCTAATGATATGTATCCACCATTGTAGTATCATACAGGATAGTTTCATTGTCCTAAAAATCCTCTGTGCTCCAGCTATCTCTGTTTTCTTTTTAAACTTTTCTTGTCCTCTGGTACTGTTTTGAACTTCAGCTCCATTGTGGAATAGAGTTTTGCCCTACAACCCTGAAGAAAAATATTAAAACAATCAAATCTGATCACAGAGTTCTTTTTTTTTTCTTACCGAACTTCAAACAGGTGATGGAAAGTGAAGAGTTCATGTTGCTTCCAGCCAATCAACTCATTGATATAATATCTAGTGATGAACTAAATGTTCGCAGTGAAGAACAGGTGTTCAATGCAGTGATGGCCTGGGTTAAATACAGTATTCAAGAAAGACGTCCTCAGTTACCCCAGGTATGATGGAAATGCTTCTTTAAGTAACTGTTTTGTACTGGATGAAATAATATGTATTTGACTTGCAAAAAAGAAACAATCTTCACTAGCCTTCATATTAGACTGTAAAAAAGACCATCTCTTTCCAAATAATCAAGGAGATAAGTGTTAAGAAGCATTTTAAGTGTTTATCATTATGAACTTTTTGCTCCTTTGCTTCTTCTGTTTTGCATCAACTCTAGGTTTGGGCCATAGCACAAAACAGAACTTAAATGATACAAAATGAACAAAAGAAAGCAAGGATAGCAATTATCATGCTTCCCTTCCCTATGGCTTGGAAATCCCACCACAGTTTGAAGAGTAAAGAATTATATGGGTCATAAGTGGTCACTAAATGAAATATTTAATGTTCTTGTTATGATAGTCCTTAGCAACTTAATAGGATATTCTTCTAGATTGTTAATTAGAGTACAGCCATGTGAGCTAATTATAGAAGAGCTTATAACAACATACTGCTGAAAGCATAAAGTAGCATTCTAAAGTGATATTAGTGTGCTTTCAATTTTCTGATTATTCTAATTACTGAATTGGTGGTTAGAATAAATTTAGTATTTATGCCTTCCCTCCGTCTTCATTGTTTATTAGTTAGATCAATTAATTAATCCAATTAGATCTCAAAATAGTTGGAAACACAGTAGGGAGCATGGGTTATGTATTCTCTTAAATATTTTGCAGATGGGAGTTTGTGCCTTTAATAGTGTTTATTATCTCATAGGTGCTGCAGCATGTTCGTTTGCCTTTGCTTAGTCCCAAGTTTCTGGTGGGTACTGTAGGCTCTGATCCCCTCATCAAAAGTGATGAAGAATGCAGGTATGAATGACCCTGGATGGGAAAAATCAACAACCAAACATTCCTGTCCTCTCCTAATTTCCTTATTTGTATTGCTTCCTAAATATTGTGTTTTTTAGTGCTGAAATCAAGGCAATATTTAACTGGTTTTTCTTCTGGGCTAGGGTCAAAAGGAGATGGAAAAAGAGATGACTGAACTTACAGTATTCCATTCCATTAGTTTTTTTATGTGTGGTATTTATTAGTGTAGAAGTGGCAATAAAGAGGTAGATTTCTAAGATTTAATGCAAGCTTGAGTTTGAAGAGGCAATTCTCTGCTAATACATCTTTTCTTGAGATAAATAATGCTCTTGACTCCATCAAAAAAGTGTATGAGGAGCACTTTTTCATTCCATTACATATGCCAAGTTAGGGAATAGGATCAGCCTTGCTTTCTGAGATTGTGGACAGAGTTAAAGGTCTACTACACCCCTAAAGTAGCTATGGAAAGATTTCCACTAGAGCTTGATGAAGCAGTTTCATAATTTTTTTTGACTGAAAGAAACTCTAAATGCTTTTACATGACAAACAGAACACCTACTTTATTGGGCTATCTCTGTACTATATACAAAATTTAATAAACTACTTTTCCACTTGACAGATTTTAAGGTTTAGTTTCAAATCTTAAACCATATGGTGTTTTTAACTATTGTTTCCCAGCATGTTCCACATATAAAAATGAAAGAGTGAGTCAGAACTCTCTTTAAACTATACCAACCTTTGGATCTCCCTTCGTGACTAAAGAAACTTGTTCTAGAATCAGGAATCTCTAGAACAGAGATAGGACATATAGATTCATTTGCATTTCTTCTATAATCTGAAGTGTGTTCCTGTAACAGGAGATGTTAGAGGGGGTTTTAGGTGTTTACCTTTTAAACTTAAAGACAAGTGGCAATTAATTCCCCCCAAATATTTATAACAGCAGAAGGAAAACCACATGAACTATGGATGCTGAAATCTGAAGAAACAATACAAAGGTGCCCCTCTCCCATAAAATATAAATTGGATTGTACTGATTCCAATGAAGAAATTAAAGATACTTATAAAGTCACTTTTAAAAGAAGCCTGTTCCTGATATCCTGACCTTATTATTTACTAGCTGTGTGACCTTATTCAAGTTACTTAAACCTCTTTCTGGTACAGTTCCTTTATCTATAAAATAGGGATAATAACAGTACCTATTCCACAGGGCTGTGGTGGAGATTAAATGAGTTAATATGTATTAAGCCCTTATTATTGTTGTTACTATTAATTTTGTGTTGGCTGCTAAGTATTAGCTCTATAGTACTCTTTCTAGGAACCCTTGAACAACTTAATTAAAAACCAGTAATTAGGAGATCACAGTCTTTGTTTTTAGCTGAGGAAGCTAGAAAAAGTTCTTGGCCATCAGCTTGGGATTTTGGGGGGTTTTTGTTTGTTTTTGTTTTTAGCATAAATAAACCCAGATGAGGCCTTAGCAAAGCCATATACTGGAAGAACATTACTGGGTCATGCCTGGGACTGGTCCAGCAGGAATAAATTACTCGATGTAATATAAAGTAAATAGAGAAATGAAAATATAGTGTAATTTAGGAAACACTTTCAGAGTTGAGAAAGAACAGAGTGACAGATTGAATTTGCACTAGTCACACATTGAATCACTCAAAGGACTCAAGTGAAATAAGTACATAAATAGTTTGAGTTAGGATATTGTATTTAACAAGTGTAATTACTAGGTTCTTCTCATTAAAGTACCTTAATAGAAAAAAAAAAAAAAAAAACTGTGTTCATCCTCAGTAGACTTGTTGAGAATAAACTATTCATACAGTACCAGATAGAAAATTAATATTAAATGACAATAGAGTGTTTCTTTTTAGCAATCCAATTTTTGGCCTAGTTTTATTACTTTAATCTAGCAAATATCTAGTGTCATGGCTGATGTGCTACTTTGCCAGTATCCTGCAAAATCTAGTAAAATTCATTAGAAAGCAGTAACTATGCAGGCTGATAATTAAGTTGTAATTTTTAGTTCCCCATAAGTTATTGTTAGCCTCAAGCATGTTGAGTTTTAGGATAAATTTGCGGTAAGATATGAAGTCATGATGGAAATACCAATCAATTCACAGCTCACAGTGTGACTGGCATCATTGCTCTCATGTTTGTGACCTTTTTAATGTTGGCTGGCATTCATGATTTGGTTTGATTTATGCTTGCTCCCCTTTGCCATCTTACATATTCCTTAACCATATTGGGATTTTACTAACAATATTATTTAGACATTTGGAATAACAGCAGAATTTTTCCACAGAGACTTGGTAGATGAGGCTAAAAACTATCTTCTATTGCCTCAAGAACGACCACTAATGCAAGGACCAAGGACAAGACCACGGAAACCTATTCGATGTGGAGAAGTACTCTTTGCAGGTTTGTATCTTAACATACTGTGACTAAACCGAATATTTTCCCACTTGAGAGACTGTCATTTGAGTAGTCCTTTGGTCAGTTGTGATATCCGTAAGAAATGCATAATAATTTATGATGTGGACTTCCCTGGTGGTCCAGTGGTCAAGACTCTGCGCTTCCACTGCGGGGGGCACAGGTTCAGTCCCTGGTTGGGGAATTAAGAACCAGCATGCTGGGCTTCCCTGGTGGCGCAGTGGTTGAGAATCTGCCTGCCAATGCAGGGGACACGGGTTCGAGCCCTGGTCTGGGAAGATCCCACATGCCGGGGAGCAACTGGGCCTGTGAGCCACAACTACTGAGCCTGCACGTCTGGAGCCTGTGCTCCGCAACAGGAGAGGCTGCGATAGTGAGAGGCCCGCGCACCGCAATGAAGAGTGATCCCCGCTTGCCGCAACTAGAGAAAGCCCTCGCACAGAAACGAAGACCCAACACAGCTAAAATAAATAAATAAATAAATTTATTCAAAAAAAAAAAAAAAAAAAAAAAAAGAACCAGCATGCTGTGCAGCACATGGCCAAAAAAATAAAATATTTTTTTTAATTGTAAAAAAAAAAAAAAAGTTCACACCTTTTAAAAACAAACAAAAAATAACTTATGATGTATCTTGACTCTTAACTCATGATCCAACACTGGTGCTCTCCAAAAGAGTGCTGCATTTTTATATAAATCTAAAAATGTCATGCAGTGGATGTTTTGTTATAATAAATCATATGCATGAATTTATATTCCAATGTGCCAGTCACCTCATAATTAAATGGAACTGTCAAACATTATCTTACATTAAACAGTTACACTCTTTCCTAGCTCTCCTGAGCTAGATTGAGCCCAAGACATCCTGCTGTATCATTCTGCTCCCACTGTCTGCCCCTAAGTATCTGAGAACTTTCAGTCTTAGATATTTCACTTCTGTGCACATAAATTCAGCTCTCTTAGTCACTTGAATAACAACTTTCTCACCGTTTGGTAAAACTTCTCACTAGTTCTGTCTTAGTCCGTTCAGACTGCTATAACAGAAAAGCATATACTGGGTGGCTTATAAACAACAGAAACTTATTTCTTATAGTTCTGGAGGCTGGCAAGTACAAGATCAAGGTGCCGGCAGATTTTGGTGTCTGGTGAGGGCCCACTTTGTCCTTCTTCATAAACTCCATCTTTTCATCTTTTGCTATGTCCTCATGTGGAGGAAGGGGCATGGGATCTCTCTGAAGTCTCTTTTATAAGAGTACTAATTCCATGCATGAGGGCAGAGCACCTCCCTAAGGCCTCACCTCCTGATACCATCACATTGAGGAATAGATTTCAATATATGAATTTCAGAGGGACACATTCAGTCTATAGCAAGTTCTTTCTCTTCAAAATTTTTTTCAAATCCTGATTCATGGAACTAGCTGGAACCTATTGTATTCTTTGTACTTATGCTCCCACATTTCAGTAATTCCATGGCTATTAAATGTAGGCTTTCTCGGATTCTGTTTGATATGTTAAGTGTTCTATTCCTTTTCATCAGGGAATTCTATGTAATCACTGGGGCATAGTATCCTTCCCCTTCAGCCTAACCACTTGCCTATCTTTTTCCCTTCAATTTTGTTTTCTCTTGGCATGTGGGAATGTATTTTCCCTTACATTTTTAGAAGAAAAATTTGATAATTTATGTTTGAGATCTCCTTTTTAAATTTTTTCATCTAAATTTCTTCACATAGAGGACTGTAGCATTTCTTCAAGAAGAAAATTGATGCCACATTTTCTTTTTCTGTCTAATCCTCATCGGGCTTTTTCCTTCTCTTTTGAAAGCATTCCTTCATTCTGTTTTAGATTTCAAACTTGATTATTAATTCATCATGTACTGAATTCTCCCATACTCCCAGTATCCTATGTCTCTGTTTATTGTTATTAATAGATTTATTTCTATTATCATTCTTATTTATTCCTATGACTTTCATTCCTATATATATGCATGCACAGGTACATATTCACATACTCATGTGGGTTTACTTGCTTGCATGCTCACACCTATGTACATCTGCCTCCTCACTCCCACATACCATCTATAGTTGCCATAAATCGGTGAATAAATTCATTGCCAGATCTGGTTAAGTTCCCAGGGAGGTCTTTATAACATTTGTTTAGCTTTGTTGGTTAAACTAGATAAATTATATTGTTAAAGGTCTTTTATTTATAAAAGTAGTTTATGTGCCAGCTCCCTATACATACAAGAATGCTATAAATTACATCAGAGTTTCTGTTTCCCCAATTATGAAAGTCAGTTATCTATTTTTTTTTTAATTAGAAGGATGCAAGATCTAATTATTTGGTACCTAAGGTTTATTTTCATGATGTCATGTTGGTTTCAGGAATTCTAGTACTAGTAGGGCCATCTTTGTGGAGGTATATCCATTGTTATCAAGATCTATTAACTATTTTATTTGGCTGTTATAGTACCTGGAGAAGGGATAACAGTATACTACTGTTTCATCAGCCTCAGAACATTCTGGCAGTGAATTAAGAACTAGGTTAAGGAAGAGGGGAGGATAATGGGAACTCAGGAGAAAATGGAACAGAAGAGAACCTTCCTATGATCAAAAGCTAGAAACAGCCAAATAGGTTTATGGAACGTACAATACATTTCAGGTCCAGGGTTCTTTATGGATTCAGTGGGGGTTACCAACCCAGTGGAACTAGACAAGGTACACCTTTGGGGATGCTGAGAGACAATAATGTAGCTCCATTAAATAGAAATTTAAACTTGATTTGAATTACTCAACAGCTGCCATCTTTATCCTGCTGGTTCCCACCATATTCTTCCAATATAATATGATTATAAATTGTCAGGTGCCATGTTTTCAATGTGTAACCATCTTCACTAAAATCTCATTAGCCTCTGTTGATTAAATCATGGTATTAATGAAATCACACTTTGCCTTCTTTAGAAGCCAGTTAAATTGGATCAATTTCATGATCTCAAACTCTTGCTAGTAATCTCATAATTTCATATTGCTGATTGGGTATCTGATTCCTCTACTATATTTTTAACTACTTCAGAGCAAGGACCATCTCTGATTTATTTTTGTAGTTTCCAGAGTGTATAGCAATCTTGTCAGAGCAGGCACTCAATAAAGATTAATTGCATGCTGTTGATCCTGAGGAACACTAGTGAGAAATTAGCGTCGACCCATCATGATTAATGGAAAAGGAAAATTGGAAAACAATAATGGATTGCTAATGTCACTTTGTGCATGAAAGATAACCTTTTTTTTTTTAATATTTATTTAATTTATTTATTTATTATTTTTGGCTGCGTCGGGTCTTAGTTGCGGTATGCAGGATCTTCGTTGTGGTATGTGGGATCTTTCATTGCGGCATGGGCTCTTTGTTGCGGTGCACAGCCTTCTCTCTAGTTGTGGGGTGCGGGTTTTCTCTCTAGTTGTGGCGTGGGCTCCAGAGCACGTGGGCTCTGTAGTTGTGGTGCACAGGCTCCAGAGCATATGGGCTCTGTAGTTTACAGCACGTGGGCTCTCTGGTTGAGGCACACAGACTCAGTAGTTGTGGTGCGGGCTTAGTTGCCCCGCAGCATGTGGGATCTTAGTTCCCGGACCAGGGATTGAACCCGTGTCCCCTACACTGGAAGGTGGATTCTTTACCACTGGACCACCAGGGAAGTCCCATGATAACCTATTTGTAAATAACACTTTTTAAAAGTTTTTCTGATCATAGAAGTGAATACACATGAAATATAGAAATATTTGTTAACACAGAAAAACATAAAGAAGAAAAGTTAAATCATATGTCACCTCTTTTACACTATTAAAGTTTCCTTTTTCATTTGTAGAGAAAAACCATTAGGTCTTTTTCTTTACAACTGTATTGGTTTTCCCTGCTTTCTCAGTCTTTTTATGCTATCCAGATCTGACCTCTGTTCTTGAGTGATACTGTTCCACTGACATTATTTTAGATCTTGACCCACCTGTCTCTACTTAAAACTTAATCCTTAATTTGCTTTGGTTTTTACTGCAATTTTTTCATTATCTTTGGAATGCCAAATTACCATTTCTCACGTAACTTTGGAAAATTGAGTCTTCATTTCTTCATCCTGGAAGCCTAAGATCAAATCTATAATCTCAGTAGTTTTTTAACTCAGCATTTTACTCCTACTGATGTCTTCTGGCTTGTCCTCTTGTTTTCCATTAGGTTTCTTGATGCTTCTCAATTCTGTGCTTCTGTTTTGTTGGGGATTTTTTTTTTTTAGTATTCAGTTCAGTGATCCTTATTCCAGACACTTTGTGAAAGTTGCCTACTTTAAGGTAACACTTTTTTATCAAATCTGTCTGTGAAGTAATTCTTTTCACAGTCAACATCTCACGCATATAAAACTATATGTCACCTTTTCAGCAATATTTTGTCTTAAGTACATCACTTAACACAAATTGAGAGTTCTCACAACAGAAACTATGCATACACTTTATCTTGCTAAGTACAGTGTATTGGCTTGTAATAATAACTTAGCTAGTTCTGTCCCCATTATACCATCACCTGCTGCCTTGGAAATCATAATGCACAAAAAATTGCCATGAGGCAGTGGAATTGAACAACTTTTTCCTTTTCTTGTTTCCCCAGGTCACAGGAAAGGTTTAAATTTGATTTCCTAACGGCCTATTTTTTTTTCTTTAGTATCAAAGAACACAGATTATGAAGTGATATTAACTTGATTTGGAGCCGTGTAATCCAATAAAAAGCTGGTTTTAATAGCTTTCATTATAAATTGTGCCTGAGGTTTAATGATTAGGCTGTTTGATTTGTCTCAAGTGCTTATAACCCTCACATTTGCAGCCAAATTTTATGTTGGAAGTTAAGATGTTTTCTCTGATATTGAAACTCCAGGCATATATCCCAGAACAGAATTCAAATTTAAGCAAATTAATATATAGAAAACTTACTGTGATTTAGTATTAGTTGAATATCCTAATTTAAATGAAATCATAATAAAATAAAATGTATACAGCATATTGAGATTTGAAATAAGGAATGAGTTTTCAAATCCACCAGAAGAAGGTTAGAAACATTCCCATTTTATTCTGGCTCAGGAAGTTATTGAGACCTCCTAGAAACCATTAGTTTTCAAATGTTTTGAGGTTAAGTTATCCTTAGACTTCACTTTTTAAGCTCCAGAATCTAGCTCTTATTTTAGATTGAAATAGAGATGATTTTAAAGAATAACAAATTAAATTTATCTGCTATAATTACACTTTTTTTCAGGGAACACTCAGAGAAGCTTTATTGAACTCAGTTTGAACCTGTTATTCTGAGTATTACTTACTTATGAAAAATGTAATTTCTTCAAAATGTGTTCTGATCCTGAATGTCATGTTGGATATTGTAAAATTCAGTACAGACTGCAGATTAAACAGAAGGCAAAACATTTTATAAGTCATAAGAATTTTTTTATTATTTTTAGTCACAAGATGAGGTCACGAGTAGATGAGCTGAAATCCCTCTCCCCTAACAGAATAAAAGAAATTTTTTTTTAAACAGGCTTCTGAGGTATGGTTCTTCCTTTGGTTTTTGATAATACATTACATTTATGTAGA
The DNA here is from genome assembly GCF_028023285.1 of Balaenoptera ricei. Taxonomy (NCBI): domain Eukaryota; kingdom Metazoa; phylum Chordata; class Mammalia; order Artiodactyla; family Balaenopteridae; genus Balaenoptera; species Balaenoptera ricei. Next base: position 135,676,727 of record NC_082639.1, read on the forward strand.
GGCAACAGTCAAGCCCTAGTTTTCTAACTAAATTCAACGTTCTAGCCATTAAATGCCACATTACTTCCCAATATAATTTGAATTGGTGTCCTTGCCCTCCTCTGTAAAATGGACCTAATACTAACTTATTTAGAAAATTTTAAAGATTATAGCAATCCCAGTGGAATAAGTAAAAATCATAACTTATGTTTTAACCTGCTTCTAGAGGCGTTTGGTAATAAGCCCAAGCATTAGGACTTAACCAAATAAAAGTTAGCAGTGAGTGATACATTCTATGCTTTAGGACAGGTATTCTCCTGACCATTTCTGTTACTTCCCCAGTTGGTGGTTGGTGCAGTGGAGATGCCATTTCCAGTGTTGAACGATATGATCCACAGACCAATGAATGGCGAATGGTAGCTTCAATGAGCAAAAGGCGATGTGGAGTTGGGGTCAGTGTTCTTGATGACCTGTTATATGCAGTAGGAGGCCATGATGGGTCCTCTTATCTCAATAGTGTTGAAAGGTAAGTAGGGTCAATTTGAAGTGTTTTTCTCTCCTATTCATATTGTTTTGTTTGAGATGTTAATTAGAAACAGATGTAACGTGTTGCTTTAGTTTTGTGTCTGTGGCACTAGCTGGCAGCCTAGACCACTTACTGTGACAGACAAGTCCTTTATGATCTGACCTCCACCTATATTTCCAGTCTGTCTCCCTGGCACACCACTATTCCCTAAACACGCTAGTGCAGACCCACCAAGTTGTTTGCAGTTCCTTAGACATGCTGTCCTCTTTCGTGCCTCTTTGCCTACATATATGCATGCTGTTCGTTCTTCCCTGGAATATCTTTTCAAGATTCAAATGGTACTTCTTATATAAAGCCTTCTCCAGCACCATACAAACAAGTTAGGTACTCAGTCCTCTGATCTTTCACAAGTATTTTGAACATACTTGTACATATCACATTGGCTGTAATTGTTTATTGAAATGTCTTTTCCCACATCTGTGACAATGCCTGGCACATTGGAAACCTACAATAATTTATTTTTTAATAACTTTTAGCTTCTTGTTCTCATCCAACCCTTTTTCATTCAGCTGTGTTCTTGATACTTACCAAACATCTATGAAGCCCTGCAGCATATCAAGATCTAGAGATACAGATTGTATAGTTGAAAAGAAAAAACAACAAAAACAGAGGGATCAGCTCCATAGAAGTTTAAAAAATAAAAGCACACTTAAAAACAAATTGAGTTAACTAAATAAGGGTGGAAATGATTACATATTTACAACTTAATAACAGTGAAGCCCATAAATATCAAAATGTGTGGTCTGCAACTAAAGTAATATTCAGAGGCAAATTTATATACATTATAACTTATGTGCATTCATTTGAAAATAAAAGAGATGGGAAAATAAATCATGCTTTTAAATCAAAAAGTTATAAAAAGAGCAACAAAACCCAAGAAAATAGAAAGAAGAAATTAACTGGAAAGAAAAATTAATGATATTAAAAACAAATATATAGCTACAAAAAGAGCAATTTGATAGTATTTTAATTAAAAATGAAGAGGGGGACCTTCAAGATGGCAGAGGAGTAAGACGTGGAGATCACCTCGCTCCCCACAAATACATCAAAAATATATCTACAAGTGGAACAGCTCCTACAGAACATCTACTGAATGCTGGCAGAAGACCTCAGACTTCCCAAAAAGGAAGAAAATCCCCACGTACCTGTGTAGGGCAAAAGAAAAATGAAAAAACAGAGACAAAAGAATAGGGACAGGACCTGCACCTCTGGGAGGGAGCTGTGAAGGAGGAAAAGTTTCCATACACTAGGAAGCCCCTTCACTGGCGGAGACGGGGGGCTGGGGGGGGGAAGCTTCGGAGCCACGGAGGAGAGCACAGCAACGGGTGCAGACGGCAAAGTGGAGAGATTCCCGCACAGAGGATCGGTGCCGACCAGCACTCACCAGCCTGAGAGGCTTGTCTGCTCACCCGCTGGGGAGGGTGGGGGCTGGGAGCAGAGGCTCGGGCTTCGGAGGTCAGATCCCAGGGAGAGGACTGGGGTTGGCTGCGTGAACACAGCCTGAAGGGGGCTAGTGCACCACAGCTAGCTGGGAGGGAGTCCGGGAAAAAGGCTAGACCTGCCGAAGAGGCAAGAGACCATTGTTTTGGGTGCACAAAGAGAGGCGATTCCTTCCCTCTGTGCCCACAGAAGGCAGAGCACTGCCTAAGCGAGCTCCAGAGATGGGCGCAAGCTGCGGCTATCAGCTTGGACCCCAAAGATGGGCATGAAATGCTAAGGCTGCCGCCGCTGTCCACTAAGAATCCTGTGTGCAAGCACAGGACACTATCCACCACCCCCCATGGGAGCCTGTGCAGCCTGCCACTGCCAGGATCCCATGATCCAGGGACAACTTCCCCAGGAGAACACACGGCATGCCTCAGGCTGTTGCAACGTCACACTGGCCTCGGCTGCCACAGGCTTGCCCCGCGTTCCAATTATGACTACCATACCCCTCCCTCTGCCCAGCCTGAGTGAGCCAGAGCCCCCTAATCAGGCGCTGCTTTAACCCCCTCCTGTCTAGGTGGGGAAAAGGTGCCTGAGGTCTTGGGGAACAGATGCCTGAGGGCGACCTACACACAGAGGTGGGACCAAAACCAAAGCTGAACCCCAGGAGCTGTGCGAACAAAGAAGAGAAAGGGAAATTTCTCCACGCAGCCTCAGGAGCAGTGGATTAAATCCCGACAATCAACTTGATGTACCCTGCATCTGTGGAATACCTGAATAGACAACAAATCATCCCAAAATTGAGGTGGTGGACTTTAGGAGCAACTGTAGACTTAGGGTTTGCTGTCTACAGCTGATTTGTTTTTGATATTTATGTTTATCTTAGTTTAGTTTTTAACACTTGTTATCATCGGTGGATTTGTTTATTGGTTTGGTTGCTCTCATTTTTTTTTTATTATTTTTTATGTTAATAATTTGTTTTAATATACTTTATTTTATTTTACTTTATTTTTTTCTTTCTTTTTTCCTCCCTTTTCTTCTGAGTTGTGTGGCTGACAGGGTCTTGGTGCTCCGGCCTGGTGTCAGGCCTGAGCCTCTGAGGTGGGAGAGCCAAGTTCAAGACACTGGACCACCAGAGACCTCCCGGCCCCACGTAATATCAATCAACGCTAAGACCCAGCTCCTCTAAAGTTAAACAAAATGAGAAGACAGAGAACTACGCAGCTGATGAAGCAGCAAGGTAAAAAACCCACCAGACCAAACAAATCAAGAGGAAATAGGAAGTCTACCTGAAAAAGAATTCAGAGTAATGATAGTAAAGGTGATCCAAAATCTTGGAAATGGAATGGAGAAAATTCAAGAAACGTTTAACAAGGACCTAGAAGAACTAAAGAGCAAACAAACAATGATGAACAACACAATAAATGAAATTTAAAATTCTCTAGAAGGAATCAAGAGTAGAATAACTCAGGCAGAAGAACGGATAAGTGACCTGGAAGACAAAATACTGGAAATAACTACTGCAGAGCAGAATAAAGAAAAAAGAATGAAAAGAACTGAGGACAGTCTCAGAGACCTCTGGGACAACATTAAACACACCAACATTCAAATTATAGGGGTCCCAGAAAAGACAAGAAAAAGAAAGGGTCTGAGAAAATATTTGAAGAGATTATAGTTGAAAACTTTCCTAACACAGGAAAGGAAAGTCAATCAAGTCCAGGAAGCACCACGAGTCCCATACAGGATAAATTCAAGGAGAAACACACCAAGACACATATTAATCAAACTATCGAAAATTAAATTCAAAGAAAAAATATTAAAAGCAGCAAGGGAAAAGCAACAAATAATATTCAAGGAAATCCCCATAAGTTTAACAACTGATCTTTCAGCAGAAATTCTGCAAGCCAGAAGGGAGTGGCAGGACATATTTAAAGTGATGAAAGGGAAAGACCTACAACCAAGATTACTCTACCCAGCAAGGATCTCTTTCAGATTCAAGAGAGAAATTAAAACCTTTACAGACAAGCAAAAACTGAGAATTCAGCACCACCAAACCAGCTTTACAACAAATGCTAAAGGAACTTCTCTAGTCAGGAAACACAAGAGAAGGAATAGACCTACAAAAACAAACCCAAAACAATTAAGAAAATGGTAAGAGGAACATACATATCGATAATTACCTTAAATGTAAATTGATTAAATGCTCCAACCAAAAGACACAGACTGGCTGAATGGATACAAAAACAAGACCCACATATATGCTGTCTACAAGAGACCCACTTCAGACCTAGGGACACATACAGACTGAAAGTGAGGGGATGGAAAAAGATATTCCATGCAAATGGAAATCAAAAGAAAGCTGGAGTAGCAATTCACATATCAGAAAAAATAGATTTTAAAATAAAGACTATTACAAGAGACAAAGAAGGACACTACCATAACGATCAAGGGATCAATCCAAGAAGAAGATATGAAAATTGTAAATATTTATGCACCCAACATAGGAGCATCTCAATACATAACGCAAATGCTAACAGCAATAAAAGGGGAAATCAACAGTAACACAATAATAGTAGGGGACTTTAACATCCAACTTTCACCAATGGACAGATCATCCAAAATGAAAATAAATAATGAAACACAAGCTTTAAATGACACACTAGACAAGATGGACCTAAATTTTATTTATAGGACATTCCATCCAAAAACAACAGAACTTTCTTCTCATGTGCTCATGGAACATTCTCTAGGATAGATCATATCTTGGTGCACAAATCAAACCTTGGTAAATTTAAGAAAATTGAAATCATATCAACTGTCTTTTCCAACCACAATGCTATGAGACTAGATATACATTACAGGGAAAAAACTGTAAAAAATCCAAACACATGGAGGCTAAACAGTATGCTACTAAATAACCAAGAGATCACTGAAGAAATCAAAGAGGAAATCAAAAAATACCTAGAAACAAGTGACAGTGAAAACACGATGACCCAAAACCTATGGGATGCAGCAAAAGCAGTTCGAAGAGGAAAGTCTATAGCAATACAATCCCACCTCAAGAAACAAGAAAAATCTCAAATAAACAACCTGACCTTATACCTAAAGCAATTAGAGAAAGAAGAACAAAAAAACCCCAAAGTTAGAAGAAGGAAAGAAATCATAAAGATCAGATCAGAAATAAAACAAAATTGATAAACCATTAGCCAAACTCATCAAGAAAAAAAGGGAGAAGACTCAAATCAACAGACTTAGAAATGAAAAAGGAGAAGTAACAACTGACACTGCAGAAATACAAAGGATCATGAGAGATTACTACAAGCAACTGTATGCCAATAAATTGGACAACCTGAAAGAAATAGACAAATTCTTAGTAAAGCACAATGTTCTGAGACTGAAACAGGAAGAAATAGAAAATATAAACAGACCAGTCACAAGCACTGAAATTGAAACTGTGATTAAAAATCTTAAAACAAACAGAAGCCCAGGACCAGCTGGTTTCACAGGCGAATTCCGTCAGACATTTAGAGAAGAGCTAACACCTATCCTTCTCAAACTCTTCCAAAATACAGCAGAGGGAGGAACACTCCCAAACTCATTCTACGAGGCCACCATCATCCTGATGCCAAAACCAGACAAAGATGTCACAAAAAAAGAAAACTACAGGCAAATATCACTGATAAACACAGATGCAAAAATCCTCAACAAAATACCAGCAAACAGAGTCCAACAACACCTTAGAAAGATCATACACCATGATCAAGTGGGGTTTATCCCAGGAATGCAAGGATTCTTCAATATATGCAAATCAATCAATGTGATACACCATATTAAGTTGAAGAATAAAAACCATGGGATAATCTCAACAGATGCAGAAAAAGCTTTTGACAAAATTCAACACCCATTTATGATAAAAACTCTCCAGAAAGTAGGCGTAGAGGGAAGCTACCTCAACATAATAAAGGCCATATATGACAAACCCATAGCCGACATCGTTCTCAATGGTGAAAAACTGAAACCATTTCCTCTAAGATCAGGAACAAGACAAGGTTGCCCACTCTCACCACTATTATTCAACATAGTTTTGGAAGTTTTAGCCACAGCAATCAGAGAAGAAAAAGAAATAAACGGAATCCAAATCAGAAAAGAAGAAGTAAAGCTGTCACTGTTTGCAGATGACATGATAACTATACACAGAGAATCCTAAAGATACTACTAGAAAACTACTAGAGCTAATCAATGAATTTGGTAAAGTAGCAGGATACAAAATTAATGCACAGAAATCTCTTGCATTCCTATACACTAATGATGAAAAATCTGAAAGACAAATTACGGAAACACTTCCCATTTACCACTGCAACAAAAAGAATAAAATACCTAGGAATAAACCTATCTACGGAGACAAAAGACCTGTATGCAGAAAACTATAAGACACTGATGAAAGAAATGAAAGGTGATACAAAGAGATGGAGAGATGTACCATGTTCTTGGATTGGAAGAATTAACATTGTCAAAATGACTCTACTACCCAAAGCACTCTACAGATTCAGTGCAATCCCTATCATACTACCAATGGCATTTTTCACAGAACTAGAACTAAAAATTTCAGAAGTTCTATTGAAACACAAAAGACCCAAATAGCCAAAGCAATCTTGAGAAAGAAAAATGGAGCTGGAAGAATCAGACTCCCTGACTTTAGACTATACTACCAAGCTACAGTAATCAAGACAGTATGGTACTGGCACAAAAACAGAAATATTTATCCATGGAACTGGATAGAAAGCCCAGAGATAAACCCACGCACATACAGTCACCTTATCTTTGATAAAGGAGGCAGGAATATACAATGGAGGAAAGACACCTCTTCAATAAGTGGTCCTGGGAAAACTGGACAGCTACATGTAAAAGAATGAGATTAGACCCCTCCCTTACACCATACACAAAAGTAAACTCAAAATGGATTAAAGACCTAAATGTAAGGCCAGACACTATAAAACTCTTAGAGGAAAACATAGGCAGAACACTCTATGGCATAAATCACAGCAAGATCCTTTTGGACCCACCTCCTAGAGAAATGGAAATAAAAACAAAAATAAACATATGGGACCTAAGGAAACCTAAAAGCTTTTGCACAGCAAAGGAAATCATAAGCAAGATGAAAAGACAACCCTCACAATGGGAGAAAATATTTGCAAATGAAGCAACTGACAAAGGATTAATCTCCAAAATATACAAGCAACTCATGCAGCTCAATATCAAAAAAAAAAAAAACCCAACCCAAAAATGGGCAGAAGACCTAAATAGACATTTCTCCAAAGAAGATATACAGATTGCCAACAAACACATGAAAGGATGCTCAACATCGCTAATCATTAGAAAAATACAAGTCAAAACTACAATGAGGTATCACCTCACACTGGTCAGAATGGCCATCATCAAAAAATCTACAAGTAATAAATGCTGGAGAGGGTGTGGAGAAAAGGGAACCTTCTTGCACTGTTGGTGGGAATGTAAATTGATACAGTCACTATGGAGAACAGTATGGAGGTTTCTTAAAAAACTAAAAATAGAACTACCGTATGACCTACCAATCCCACTACTGGGCATATACCCTGAGAAAACCATAATTCAAAAAGAGTCATGTACCACAATGTTCGTTGCAGCTCTATTCACAATAGCCAGGACATGGAACCAATCTAAGTGTCCATCAACAGATGATTGAATAAAGAAGATGTGGCACATATATACAATGGATTATTACTCAGCCATAAAAAGAAACAAAATTGAGTTATTTGTAGTGAGGTGGATGGACCTAGAGTCTGTCATACAGAGTGAAGTAAGTCAGAAAGAGAAAAATACTGTATGCTAACACATATATATGGAATCTAAAAAAAAAAAAAAAATGGTTCTGATGAACCTAGGGGCAGGACAGGAATAAATATGCAGACATAGAGAATGGACTTGAGGACACAGGGAGGGGGAAGGGTAAGCTGGGACGAAGTGAGAGAGTGGCATGGACATATATACATTACCAAATGTAAAATAGATAGCTAGTGGGAAGCAGCTGCATAGCACAGGGAGATCAGCTCAGTGCTTTGTGACCACCTAGAGGGCTTAGATAGGGAGAGTGGAAGGGAGATGCAAGAGGGAAGGGATATGGGGATATATGTGTACATATAGCTGATTCACTTTGTTATACAGCAGAAACTAACCCAACAGTGTAAAGCAACTATACTCCAATAAAGATGTTAAAAAAAAAATGAATATACTCTATGCTCCATGATTCTGCTTCTCATCATCCATTGCACAAGCAGAAATATACAAGGGTGATCACTGTTTTTAATAACAAACTGTCACAGACAATGTAAGGATACATCAATAGAAATATGATTTAAATAATACATGGCACACACAATATAATGAAATAGTTCAAAAGAGAAATCTAGAGCTATATCTATTATGAATAGATCTCAGAAATATATTGAGTGAAAAAGCAATGAGTAATATGTGGCATTACTTATGTACAGAAAACATGCTTGCATATAAAGAAATATATATATGTGGATAGATATATACCTATTTAAAAGAATTTTACCAAAAAATCTTGAAGGATGTACACCAAAATGGGAAAAGAACAGAAATTGGGTGGAACTCAAAGAGAACTTTAGCTTTATCTATAACATTCTGAAAAAAATTTTTAAAGAAAATATATTTATATGTAACTTTTTAAGTAAAACTGAATTTCAAAAACTATATATAAATTAGACTATCACATATTTAGTTATTTATCAGCCCATATTTGGGGAAAGAATATATATATCATATTAAATATCATTGCATATATAAACATAGCCCTCTTTGTGTAATACGAACTGTGTTCTTGACGTGTTCTCTGCAGGTATGACCCCAAAACAAACCAATGGAGCAGTGACGTTGCTCCTACAAGCACCTGCAGGACAAGTGTTGGTGTGGCTGTGCTTGGAGGCTTTCTCTATGCTGTGGGTGGCCAGGATGGAGTGTCTTGCCTCAACATCGTTGAGAGGTGATTTTTTTTTAAGTCATTTTCAGTTTTTTAAAAGAAACAATTTAGGACACTAGGGATTCACTATTCAGTAGATTTCCCATGGGCCTTAAGAAAAAAGTTTTCAGTTAACTTTAAAGTCTAGGAAGATGAAAGATATAACCCAATTTTTTAAATTATGTGTTACACTGACTGAGCCTAACATTGAAGTGTTGGAATCATATTTTAAATTTCATTTTATATATGATATCAAGGATACCACTTCTGAGATCTATTCTGATTTTTTTTCCCCAGTAATTGGAATGATTTTGCTCAGACTTCCTCCAGAAAAAATGATTAAAGCAATAATTTTTTGTGTAGCATACCTTATAAAGACTCCAAGGTATTTTGTATGTGGATTCTCATTAATTCTTTTTTTAAGTTTTTATTTATTTATTTGTTTGTTTGTTTATTTTGGCTGTGCTGGGTCTTGTTGTGGCGCGCAGGGTCTTTGTAGCAGGGCTTCTCTAGTTGCGGTGCGCAGGCTCAGTAGTTGAGGCATGCCGGCTCTTTAGTTGCGGTGTGTGGGATCTTAGTTCCCCAACCAGGGATCAAACCCAGGCCCCCTGCATTGGGAGCATGGAGTCTTATCCACTGGACCACCAGGGAAGTCCCTGGCCCCTCTCATTAATTTTTGTAGTATACTTGGGGAAATCTTGGTGGGTTGCCATGATTTACTGTATACTTTTTTTTTTTTTTTTTGTCTGCGTTGGGTCTTCGTTGCTACATATGGGCTTTTCTCTAGTTGCGGAGAGTGGGGGCTACTCTTCCTTGCTGTGTGCAGGCTTCTCATTGCAGTGGCTTCTCTTGTTGCAGAGCACGGGCTCTAGGCGCACGGGCTTTGGTAGTTGTGGCTCGCAGGCTCTAGAGCGCAGGGTCAGTAGTGGTGCATGGGCTTAGCTGCTCCACGGCACGTAGGATCTTCCCAGACCAGGGCTCGAACCCGTGTCCCCTGCATTGCCAGGCGGATTCTTAACCACTGCGCCACCAGGGAAGCCCCTATACTTTTACAAATCAGTTAATTTTGGTGAAATAGATTCTGTTTTTAATTTCTTGCCCTGTCATTTTTTTATCATTCTATCTTAGAGATTAGGTTTTGGAGTCTCATGTGCTATGATTACTGGCAACAACATACTATACTTCATTCTCACTTCTTAAAAAGAGATAAATTTTTGAAATAACGTTTACTAGTTGGGTTACCACGTTCAAGTAGAGGAATTTAACTCTGTCTTAGAGATAAAGTTGCAGGTAACTCTTGAAAGCAATGCCAGTTCCTTTTTATCTGTCTGTCAAGAAACTTATTTCTTCACTTTCAAAATTCTATGCAAGAGGATTCTGGGAAAATAATAGCACCAACCACATAATTTTTTAATCTCTCCAAATTCCCACATAAAAACAGAGCAATAAACAGAAAAGCTATAAACCTACAGGCAGGGACTTCCCTGGTGGCGCAGTGGTTAGGAATCCGCCTGCCAGTGCAGGGGACATGGGTTCAAGTCCTGGTCCGGGAAGATCCCACATGCTGCAGAGCAACTAAGCCTGTGTGCTACAACTACTGAGCCCACAAGCCACAACTACTGAGCCCGCATGCCACGACAACTGAAGCCTACAGAAGCCACCGCAATGAGCAGCCCATGCACTGCAAGGAAGAGTAGCCCCCGCTCACCACAACTAGAGAAAGCCCGCGCACAGCAACGAAGACCCAACGCAGCCAAAAATAAATAAATAATTAATTAATTAAAAAAAAAAAAACCCTACAGGCAAGTTATGGAGCTTGGTTGTATGACAATGTAAATGTACTTAACACTATTAAACCATATACTTAAAAGTGGTTATAATGGCAAATTTTATGTACATTTTACCACAATTTAATTAAAAAATCCTATGGACAACATTTTAAATAAACTAGGGTAAAGGGTGTCCTTGTAAACCCCAAGACACAAGTAGGCAAAGACAAACTCCCAATAGCCAAAAGACCGGCATGATATCATTGTCTGTGTAGGAGAAAACAGCGAGAAGCAATCAGAAGTCTGACAGATGTAAGAACAGAAGAAACCCAAAATAGCCAATACACATTTACTAGAAAGTGTGAGGGGAAAATTTATGAAAAACAGCTGAAACTAAGAAAGGTTTTGCTCACTCCCAATATAGAGTAAGTGCAGGAAGGGACCTGCAGTAAGACCTGAAGGATTTACTGAGGTTTCTCAACCTCAGTACTACTGAAAGTTTGGATAATTTCAGAAGTTAATTATTTGTTGGGTGGGGGAGGGGCTGTCCTGTGCACTGTAGGGTGTTTAACAGCATCCTTGGCCTCTACCGACTAAGTGCCACGAGCACATGCCTGGTTGTAATAACCAAAAATGTCCCCAGACGTTGCCACATGTCCTGGGGGGTGGGATTGGAGGCACAATCACCCCAGTTGAGAGCCAGTTGGGCTAGAGCCATCTAGTCACTAGGAACCCTCAAAATTGACCAGCCAAGATGGCCTTCCAGGACAGGGCCCAGACTTCTGGGAGCAGAGTCAAAATTGAGCAGGACAAGGACAACAGATACAGTGAAAAGAGAAGGCCAGGTTAAAAGTAGGAGTATTGAATAAAGCCAATACATCTCAGGAGGCAAACCACCATATTTTTTAATGCTACATGAAAAAAAAAAAAAAGGGAACTCCATGAAACTGGAAATATTAGCACAAACCACTCTTTCTTCTAAGAGTTCAGGAAAACTCATTTCATGTAAAAATGAGCAACAGAAAGGTATTGAGGCTAGATCCCATTAAAGTGAATCTATGAAGAGAGAATAAGCAGCAACCACGTCTCTATAGAGAATGAAAGCACACCAGAAAGATACAACTACAGAACAGATCAAAACTGTAATCAACTATTTCAGAAATATGCTAAAAGGCATTAGGAAAACAGTGCAAGATATGAAAACACACAAGTCAGAATCTGAAAAGCTCAGAAATGAGATGACAAAACTCAGAAAAATATTAGAAATGTAAGAAAAAATCACTTTAGAATGAAGGGTTAAATTAGAACAAATAAGCAAAGCAGATAATGCCAAAAGACAAATAGAAGGTGAAAAAGAGGAAAGTTTTAAAGTCAAAAAGAAATAAAGAGGTAAAAAGGATTTGAGAGACAGCAACAAATATTGAAGACAGGTAAAAATCCACTATACAGATAATAGGAGTCCATGAAGAAGAAAATGAAAACAAGGGAACAGAGCAGATGCTAAAAACTGTGATTCAAAATTATTTTCCTGTTGTAATTTTTTAAAACTTGAAATGGTTTATTGAAATAATACACTATATCCTCTAAATAGTGACCCAGAACAAGGAACACTAAGACATATTCTAATAAAATTACTGGACCTTGAAGAAAAAGGAAAAAAATCCTTTAGTTATCAACAAAAAAATACATGTTACTTATAAGGGAAAAAAATTTAGATTATTATCAGATTTTTTGAAGCAATACTTTATGCCAGAAGAAAATGGAGTAACATATTTAAGATATCCAAAGAAAATGTAAGCCAATGATTTTTTACCTAGAGAAACTGACCTTGAAGTATAAAAGGCAGAGACAAACTGTTAACATGTAAGAAATCAGGGAACGTTCCCATGAGTTGTTTCTGAGGAATCTACTAGAGAACAAGCTTCAGAAAAATTACTAGAGAGAGATTGACAGAGGACTAATAGTGAACATGAAACATACAGTAAATCTGAGAACTATGACTAAATAAGGGTTATAAGAGAGTGTAGCATGCCCTGGCTGTATCGTCACTCAATGTAAATTAGTTCAACTATTTTTTAAAGTGGGGGAAGAATGGGAAGAGATATGCAGAAAGAAATTTTAATTCTCAGGAATAGTGAAATGATAATATTGCTGTTTTAAGACTGCTATGTGTATAATGTGGAATAAAGGAAATGAGTATTGGTTATTCTGATTCTGTCCTCTTCTGTGTCCTTAAAGACAAGGAAGATATGGAAGAATATGGATGTAAAATAGAAGAGTTTAAGTAAAACACCTTGTTGTCCTGAATTTGAGTTAAATTTTTCTTTAAAAAAAAATTATATTCTAGCTCTGTCAACTGAAGAGGCCTAGAAATAATGACCAGCCAAGTCAGTGAACATCTCCACTCCCTGACTGTCTTGAAATTCCATTTCCCACTAAAAGAAACCAGGGCTTCTTGGAGAAATGTCTGATTCCAGATTTAGGATGGGGAATGTGTAGATGAGCCTGGACCATCTTGTCATGCCAGATAGCAAGCATGCTATCAAAGACTACTAGATATCAAAAAGATTCAAGAGTCAATTTGAAGATGTTCCACTGACCAAAGATGACACAATTTTAACTTTAAAAGAGATAATAATTGTAATTGATTAAAATCCAATAAATATATTTAAATCTATGGGTTCCTGTTGATACTTTAAAAAAAAAAACCCTACTTAGTTACCTTTGGAAGATTTTATTTATTATCTTGAAAACTAGTAAGCATATATCCAGGCTTTCTTTTACCAACTGTATCACATATGAATTGGGTAATAAAATAGTAGGAAACAGAGGCAGAGAGAGAGAGAAAGAAACAGAAGCAGAGAGAGAGTGAGAGAGGAGAGAGAAGGAGAGGCAAGGAGTGGGGGAGAGAGAGGATCTGTAGATAAGAGGATTGTTTTTTTTTTTTTTTAATTTTTATTTATTTATTTATTTATGGCTGTGTTGGGTCTTCGTTTCTGTGCGAGGGCTTTCTCTAGTTGTGGCAAGCGGGGGCCACTCTTCATCGCGGTGCGCAGGCCTCTCACTATTGCGGCCTCTCTTGTTGCGGAGCACAGGCTCCAGACGCGCAGGCTCAGTAATTGTGGCTCACGGGCCCAGTTGCTCCGCGGCATGTGGGATCTTCCCAGACCAGGGCTCGAACCCGTGTCCCCTGCATTGGCAGGCAGATTCTCAACCACTGCACCACCAGGGAAGCCCGGATTGTTTCTTTTTAAAAAGTATTCCAGCAAAAGAAAATAAAGGATAGAATATCACCATATTGCAACATTCCGTAAATTAATGCACCTAGGAATTAATAACAGCTCCTAACACACCACCTTCTATAGTCTTGCCAAAGGGACCAAACGTGGTCTGATCTAACCTCTGAATCCAGCTGCCAGTTTGCAGAACATACAGAGGACAGGCCAATGTGTAGAGCTGCGCTATAAGTGTACAGTCGATCAAATCCATATTGTGGGAGAAGTTGCAGGTCAAATGCCCCAGGTTCTAAAACATGAATTCTGGGAGTGGGGGAGGGAGAAGGAGAATAGAGGAAAAACCTGTAGAAAAAAGGAGACTTTAAAAATATGAAAAAGTGGTCCAGTTGTTAAGACCCCATGCTTTCATGGCAGGGGGCACGGGTTAGATCCCTGGTCAGGGAACTGAGATCCTGCGTGCTGCGTGGCATGACCAAAAAATTAAAAAATACAAAATAAGTAAATAAAAATACAAAAAAAAAATTTAATAAGTAAGTGTCTAGGGATGCACACGCGGGTGATAAAACTATAAAGAAACGTAAGGAAGTGATTACTGTAAAAGTTAGGATAATGGTTACCCTGCCTGGGGGAAGGTTTTGAGATTGGAAAGGGACACGTGGAAGGGCTTCCAGTGTGGCAGGCAAAGTTATTTTTCTTGGCCTAGATGGTGGTTATAAGTAGACTTTCCTTATAATAACTTATTAAACTATACATGTGTTCTTGTGTGGCTTTCTGTATCAATATTTTATTTTACAATAAAAGGGTTTAAAAAGTTATGCAAAGGCTTTTGCTTCTAAGTAGAATGCAATAAGTAGTGACAGCCATCATTCCCACCGCAACAACTAGGAAAAAATGACAAAGTACAGATATCATATTTTTAAAATCATCAGAGACATGTAGAAGTAACAAGGACTAGATGAGCTAAGAGTCCACTGAAGAAAGAGCCCATCTTATGTGAGCTGAGATCATCAGCTATTTTCTTCCCAAAAACATTTGCCAAATTTTAACATGGGTTGAATACTGGACTTCGTCTAGGCAGAGGGGTTCTCCTGGAGGAGGATAAATCAGTGGAACTTTTGACAATCATGTAGGCTGGCATGACAGATTGGGTTCTGGAACATACTTTTGTTTTTCCCAGTGGGATGTTTGCTGAGTGCTGGGGTAGCACAGGAGAGTAGTAGACCAGGGTAAGTGAAATCTCATGCAATCTTACAGTGCTTAGAATATAAAGTCCTACTATAGGGAGGGGCCTGCAACAAATACAAGACATCTCATCCTTGAGACATTTGAAAACAAAGGTGGACTGAGTCTAACTAAAGCTCAACTCCTTTTTTTTTTAAAATATTTTTATTGGAGTATAGTTGATTTACAATGTTGTGTTAGTTTCAGATGTACAGCAAAGTGAATCTTTATACATATACATCTATCCACTCTTTTAGATTCTTTTCCCATGTAGGCCATTACAGAGTATTGAATAGAGTTCCCTGTGCTATATGGTAGGTCCTTATTAGTTATCTGTTTTATGTGTAGTAGTGTGTTTATGTCAATCCCAATCTCCCAATTTATCCCTCCCCCCAACTACCCCCGGTAACCATAGGTTTATTTATTTTTTTCTTATTGGACTAAAATTGCTTTACAATGTTGTGTTAGTTTCTGCTGTACAATGAAGTGAATCAGCTATATGTATACCTATATCCCCTCCCTCTTGGATCTCCCTCCCACCCCCACCCCCCATCCCACCCATCTAGGTCGTCACAGAGCACCGAGCTGAGCTCCCTGTGCTATACAGCAGGTTCCCACTAGCTATCTATTTTACACATGGTAATGTATTTATATGAAACCTTATCTCCCAATTCATCCCACCCTCCCCTTCCCCTGCTGTGTCCACATGTCCGTTCTCTATGTCTACATCTCTATTCCTGCCCTACAAATAGGTTCATCTGTACCATTTTTCTAGATTCCACATATATGCATTTATATACGATACTTGTTTTTCTCTTTCTGACTTACTTCACTCTGTATGACAGAATCTAGGTCCATCCACATCTCTACAAATGACCCAATTTCATTCCTTTTTGTGGCTGAGTAATATTCCATTGTATATATGTACCACATCTTCTTTATCCATTCATCTATTGTTGGACATTTAGGTTGTTTCCGTGTCCTGGCTATTGTAAATAGTGCTGCAGTGAACACTGGGGTACATGTGTCCTTTTGAATTATGGTTTTCTCAGGGTATATGCCCAGTAGCAGGATTGCTGGGTCATATGGTAGTTCTATTTTTAGTTTTTTTAAGGAACCTCCATACTGTGTTCTCTATAGTGGCTGTATCAATTTACATTCCCACCAACAGTGCAAAAGAGTTTCCTTTTCTCTACATCCTCTCCACCATTTATTGTGTGTAAATTTTTTGATGATGGCCATTCTGATGGTGTGAGGTGATACCTCATTGTAGTTTTGATTTGCACTTCTCTAATAATTAGTGATGTTGAGCATCTTTTCATGTGCCTCTTGGCCATCTGTATGTCTTCTTTGGAGAAATGTCTATTTAGGTCTTCTGCCAATTTTTTGATTGGGTTGTTTGTTTTTTTAATAGTGAGCTGCATGAGCTGTTTATATATTTTGGAGATTAATCCTTTGTCCATTGATTCGTTTGTAAGTATTTTCTCCCATTCAGAGGGTTGTCTTTTCGTCTTGTTTGTAGTTTCCTTTGCTTTGCAAAAGCTTTTAAGTTTCATTAGGTCCCATGTGTTTATTTTTGTTTTTATTTCCGTTACTCTAGGAGGTGGATCAAAAAAGATCTTGCTGTGATTTATGTCAAAGAGTGTTCTTCCTATGTTTTCCTCTAAGAGTTTTATAGTGTCTGGTCTTACATTTAGATCTCTAATCCATTTTGAGTTTCTTTTTGTGTATGGTGTTAGGGAGTGTTCTAATTTCATTCTTTTACATGTAGCTGTCCAGTTTTCCCAGCACCACTTATTGAAGAGGCTGTCTTTTCTCCATTGTACGTTCTTGCCTCCTTTGTTACAAATTACGTGACCATATGTGCATGGGTTTATCTCTGGGCTTTCTATCCTGAACCATTGATCTATATTTCTGTTTTTGTGCCAGTATTATACTGTCTTGATTACTTGTAGTATAGTTTGAAGTTGGGGAGCCTGATTCCTCCAGCTGCATTTTTCTTTATCAAGATTGCTTTGGCTATTCAGGATCTTTTGTGTTTCCGTACACATTATAAAATTTTTTGTTCTAGTTCTGTGAAGAATGCCATTTGTAGTTTGATAAGGATTGCACTGAATCTGGAGATTGCTTTGGGTAGTATAGTCGTTTTCACAATATTGGTTCTTCCATCCAAGAACATGGTATATTTCTCCATCTGTTTACATCATCTTTGATTTCTTTCATCAGTGTTTTATAGTTTTCTGAGTACAAGTCTTTCGCTTCCTTAGGCAGGTTTATTCCTAGGTATTTTATTCTTTTTGTTGCAATGGTAAATGGGATTGTTTCCTTAATTTCTCTTTCTGATTTTTTATTGTTAGTGTATAGGAATGCCAGAGATTTCTGTGCATTAATTTTGTATCCTGCAACCTTACCAAATTCATTGAACTCCAGTAGTTTTCTGGTGGCATCTTTAGGATTTTCTATGTATACTACCATGTCATCTGCAAACAGTGACAGTTTTACTTCTTCTTTTCCAATTTGTATTCCTTTTATTTCTTTTTCTTCTCTGATTGCCATGGCTAGGACTTCTAAAACTATGTTGAATAAGAGTGGTGAGAGTGGACATGCTTGTCTTGTTCCTGACCTTAGTGGAAACACTTTCAGTTTTTCACCATTGAGTATGATGTTTGCTGTGGGTTTGGAATATACGGCCTTTATTATGTTGAGGTAGGTTCCCTCTATTCCCATTTTCTGGAGAGTTTTTATCATAAATCGGTGTTGAATTTTGTCAAAAGCTTTTTCTGCATCTATTGAGGTGATCATATGGTTTTTATTCCTTAATTTGTTAATATGGTGTATCACATTGATTGATTTGCATATATTGAAGAATCCTTGCATTCTTGGGATAAATCCCACTTGATCATGGTGTATGATCCTTTTAATGTGTTGTTGGATTCTGTTTGCTAGTATTTTGTTCAGGATTTTTGCATCTATGTTCATCAGTGATATTGGTCTGTTACTTTCTTTTTTTGTAGTATCTTTGTCTGGTTTTGGTCTCAGGGTGATGGTGGCTTCATAGAACGAATTTGGGAGTACTCCCCCCTCTGCAATTTTTCGGAAGAGTTTGAGAAGGATCGGTGTTATCTCTTCTCTAAATGTTGGATAGAATTCACCTGTGAAGCCATATGGTCCTGGACTTTTGTTTGTTGGAAACTTTTTAATTACAGTTTCAATTTCATTACTTGTGATAGGTCTGTTTATATTTTCTAGTTCTTCCTGGTTCAGTCTTAGAAAATTGTACTTTTCCAAGAATTTGTCCATTTCTTCGTGGTTATCCATTTTATTGGCATATAGTCGTTTGTAGTAGTCTCTTATAATCCTTTGTATTTCTGTGGTGTCAGCTGTGATTTCTCCTTTTTCATTTCTAATGTTATTGATTTGAGTCCTCTCCCTGTTTTTTTCTTTTTTTTTTTTATTATTTTATTTTATTTATTTATTTTTTTAAACATCTTTATTGAAGTATAATTGCCTTACAATGGTGTGTTAGCTTCTGCTTTATAACAAAGTGAATCAGTTATACATATACAATATGTTCCCATTTCTCTTCCCTCTTGCATCTCCCTCCCTCCCACCCTCCCCATCCCACCCCTCTAGGTGGTCACAAAGCACCGAGCTGATATCCCTGTGCTATGCGGCTGCTTCCCCCTAGCTATCTATTTTACATTTGGTAGTGTATATATGTCCATGACACTCTCTTACCCTGTCACATCTCACCCGACCCCCTCCCCATATCCTCAAGTCCATTCTCTAGTAGGTCTGTGTCTTTATTCCCGTCTTGCCACTAGGTTCTTCATGGCCTTTTTTTTTTTTTTTCCTTAGATTCCGTATATATGTGTTAGCATACTGTATTTGTTTTTCTCTTTCTGACTTACTTCACTCTGTATGACACACTCTAACTCCATCCACCTCATTACAAATACCTCCATTTCATTTCTTTTTATGGCTCAGTAATATTCCATTGTATATATGTGCCACATCTTCTTTATCCATTCATCTGTCGATGGACATTTAGGTTGCTTCCATGTCCTGGCTATTGTAAATAGAGCTGCAATGAACATTTTGGTACATGACTCTTTTTGACCTATGGTTTTCTCAGGGTATATGCCCAGTAGTGGGATTGCTGGGTCGTATGGTAGTTCTATTTGTAGTTTTTTAACGAACCTCCATACTGTTCTCCATAGTGGCTGTATCAATTTTCATTCCCACCAACAGTGCAAGAGTGTTCCCTTTCCTCCACACCCTCTCCAGCATTTATTGTTTCTAGATTTTTTGATGATGGCCATTATGACTGGTGTGAGATGATATCTCATTGTGGTTTTGATTTGCATTTCTCTAATGATTAATGATGTTGAGCATTCTTTCATGTGTCTGTAGGCCATCTGTATATCTTCTTTGGAGAAATGTCTATTTAGGTCTTCTGCCCATTTTTGGATTGGGTTGTTCGTTTCTTTGTTATTGAGCTGCATGAGCTGCTTGTAAATCTTGGAGATTAATCCTTTGTCAGTTGCTTCATTTGGAAATATTTTCTCCCATTCTGATGGTTGTCTTATGGTCTTGTTTATGGTTTCCTTTGCTGTGCAAAAGCTTTTAAGTTTCATTAGGTCCCATTTGTTTATTTGAGTTCTTATTTCCATTTCTCTGGGAGCTGGGTCAAAAAGAATCTTGCTGTGATGTATGTCATAGAGTGTTCTGCCTATGTTTTCCTCTAAGAGTTTGATAGTGTCCGCCCTTACACTTAGGTCTTTAATCCATTTTGAGTTTATTTTTGTGCATGGTGTCAGGGAGTATTCTAATTTCATACTTTTACATGTACCTGTCCAATTTTCCCAGCACCACTTATTGAAGAGGCTGTCTTTTCTCCACTGTATATGCTTGCCTCCTTTATCAAAGATAAGGTGACCATATGTGTGTGGGTTTATCTCTGGGCTTTCTATCCTGTTCCATTGATCTATATTTCTGTTTTTGTGCCAGTACCAAACTGTCTTGATTACTGAAGCTTTGTAATATAGTCTGAAGTCAGGGAGCCTGATTCCCCAGCTCCATTTTTCGTTCTCAAGATTGCTTTGGCTATTCGGGGTCTTTTGTGTTTCCATACAAATTGTGAAATTTTCTGTTCTAGTTCTGTGAAAAATGCCAGTGGTAGTTTGATAGGGATTGCATTGAATCTGTAGATTGCTTTGGGTAGTAGAGTCATTTTCACAATGTTGATTCTTCCAATCCAGGAACATGGTATATCTCTCCATCTATTTGTATCATCTTTAATTTCTTTCATCAGTGTCTTATAATTTTCTGCATACAGGTCTTTTGTCTCCTTAGGTAGGTTTATTCCTAGATGTTTTATTCTTTTTGTTGCAATGGTAAACGGGAGTGTTTTCTTAATTTCACTTTCAGATTTTTCATCATTAGTGTATAGAAATGCAAGAGATTTCTGTGCATTAATTTTGTATCCTGCTACTTTACCAAATTCATTGATTAGCTCTAGGAGTTTTCTGGTAGCATCTTTAGGATTCTCTATGTATAGTATCATGTCATCTGCAAATAGTGACAGCTTTACTTCTTCTTTTCCGATTTGGATTCCTTTTATTTCTTTGTCTTCTCTGATTGCTGTGGCTAACACTTCCAAAACTATGTTGAATAATAGTGGTGAGAGTGGGCAACCTTGTCTTGTTCCTGATCTTAGTGGAAATGGTTTCAGTTTTTCACCATTGAGGACAATGTTGGCTGTGGCTTTGTCATATATGGCCTTTATTATGTTGAGGAAAGTTCCCTCTATGCCTACTTTCTGCAGGGCTTTTATCATAAATGGGTGTTGAATTTTGTCGAAAGCTTTCTCTGCATCTATTGAGATGATCATATGGTTTTTCTCCTTCAATTTGTTAATATGGTGTATCACATTGATTGATTTGCGTATGTTGAAGAATCCTTGCATTCCTGGGATAAACCCCACTTGATCATGGTGTATGATCCTTTTAATGTGCTGTTGGATTCTGTTTGCTAGTATTTTGTTGAGGATTTTTGCATCTATATTCATCAGTGATATTGGCCTGTAGTTTTCTTTCTTTGTGACATCTTTGTCTGGTTTTGGTATCAGGGTGATGGTGGCCTCGTAGAATGAGTTGGGGAGTGTTCCTCCCTCTGCAATATTTTGGAAGAGTTTGAGAAGGATAGGTGTTAGCTCTTCTCTAAATGTTTGATAGAACTTGCCTGTGAAGCCATCTGGTCCCGGGCTTTTGTTTGTTGGAAGGTTTTTAATCACAGTTTCAATTTCAGTGCTTGTGATTGGTCTGTTCATATTTTCTATTTCTTCCTGGTTCAGTCTCGGCAGTTTGTGCATTTCTAAGAATCTGTCCATTTCTTCCAGGTTGTCCATTTTATTGGCATAGAGTTGCTTGTAGTAATTTCTCATGATCTTTTGTATTTCTGCAGTGTCGGTGGTTACTTCTCCTTTTTCATTTCTAATTCTATTGATTTGAGTCTTCTCCATTTTTCTCTTGATGAGTCTGGCTAATGGTTTATCAATTTTGTTTATCTTCTCAAAGAACCAGCTTTTAGGTTCATTGATTTTTGCTATTGTTTCCTTCATTTCTTTTTCATTTATTTCTGACCTAATCTTTATTATTTCTTTCCTTCTGCTGGCTTTGGGGTTTTTTTGTTCTTCTTTCTCTAATTGCTTTAGGTGCAAGGTTAGGTTGTTTATTCAAGATGTTTCCTGTTTCTTGAGGTAGGCTTGTATTGCTATAAACTTCCCTCTTAGCACTGCTTTTGCTGCGTCCCATAGGTTTTGGGTCGTCGTATCTCCATTGTCATTTGTTTCTAGGTATTTTTTGATTTCCCCTTTGATTTCTTCAGTGATCACTTCGTTATTAAGTAGTGTATTGTGTAGCCTCCATGTGTTTGTATTTTTTACAGATCTTTTCCTGTAATTGATATCTAGTCTCATAGCGTTGTGGTCGGAAAAGATACTTGATAAGATTTCAATTTTCTTAAATTTACCAAGGCTTGATTTGTGACCCAAGATATGATCTATCCTGGAGAATGTTCCATGAGCACTTGAGAAAAATGTGTATTCTGTTGTTTTTGGGTGGAATGTCCTATAAATATCAATTAAGTCCATCTTGTTTAATGTATCATTTAAAGCTTGTGTTTCCTTATTTATTTTCATTTTGGATGATCTGTCCATTGGTGAAAGTGGGGTGTTAAAGTCCCCTACTATGATTGTGTTGCTGTCGATTTCCCCTTTTATGGCTGTTAGTATTTGCCTTATGTATTGAGGTGCTCCTATGTTGGGTGCATAAGTATTTACAATTGTTATACCTTCCTCTTGGATTGATCCCTTGATCATTATATAGTGTCCTTCTTTGTCTCTTGTAATAGTCTTTATTTTAAAGTCTATTTTGTCTGATATGAGAATTGCTACTCCAGCTTTCTTTTGATTTCCATTTGCATGGAATATCTTTTTCCATCCCCTCACTTTCAGTCTGTATGTGTCTCTAGGTCTGAAGTGGGTCTCTTGCAGACAGCATATATATGGGTCTTGTTTTTGTATCCATTCAGCCAGCCTGTGTCTTTTGGTGGGAGCATTTAATCCATTTACATTCAAGGTAATTATCGATATGTATGTTCCTATTCCCATTTTCTTAAATGTTTTGGGTTTGTTATTGTAGGTGTTTTCCTTCTCTTGTGTTTCTTGCCTAGAGAAGTTCCTTTAGCATTTGTTGTAAAGCTGGTTTGGTGGTGCTGAACTCTCTCAGCTTTTGCTTGTCTGTAAAGGTTTTAATTTCTCCATCACATCTGAATGAGATCCTTGCTGGGTAGAGTAATCTTGGTTGTAGGTTTTTCTCCTTCATCACTTTAAGTATATCCTGCCACTCCCTTCTGGCTTGCAGAGTTTCTGCTGAAAGATCAGATGTTAACCTTATGGGGATTCCCTTGTGTGTTATTTGTTTTTCCCTTGCTGCTTTTACTATGTTTTCCTTATATTTAATTTTTGACAGTTTGATTAATATGTGTCTTGGCGTGTTTCTCCTTGGGTTTATCCTGTCTGGGACTCTCTGTGCTTCCAGGACTTGATTAACTATTTCCTTTCCCATATTAGGGAAGTTTTCAACTATAATCTCTTCAAATATTTTCTCAGTCTCTTTCTTTTTCTCTTCTTCTTCTGGGACCCCTATAATTCAAATGTTGGTGCGTTTAATGTTGTCCCAGAGGTCTCTGAGACTGTCCTCAGTTCTTTTCATTCTTTTTTCTTTATCCTGCTCTGCAGTAGTTATTTCCACCATTTTATCTTCCAGGTCACTTATCCTTTATTCTGCCTCAGTTATTCTGCTATTGATCCCATCTAGAGTATTTTTAATTTCATTTATTGTGTTTTTCATCGTTGCTTGGTTCCTCTTTAGTTCTTCTACATCCTTGTTAAATGTTTCTTGCATTTTGTCTATTCTATTTCCCAGATTTTGGATCATCCTTACTATCATTATTCTGAATTCTTTTTCAGGTAGACTACCTATTTCCTCTTCATTTGTTAAGTCTGGTGTGTTTTGACCCTGCTCCTTCATCTGCTGTGTGTTTTTCTGTCGTCTCATTTTGCTTATCTTACTGTGTTTGGGGTCTCCTTTTCACAGGCTGCAGGTTCGTAGTTCCCGTTGTTTTTGGTATCTGTCCCCAGTGGCTAAGGTTGGCTCAGTGGGTTGTGTAGGCTTCCTGGTGGAGGGAACTAGTGCCTGAGCTCTGGTGGATGAGGCTGGATCTTGTCTTTCTGGTGGGCACGTCCACGTCTGGTGGTGTATTTTGGGGTGTCTGTGGCCTTATTATGATTTTAGGCAGCCTCTCTGCTAATGGATGGGGCTGTGTTCCTGTCTTGCTAGTCGTTTGGCATAGGGTGTTCAGCACTGTAGCTTGCTGGTCATTGAGTGATGCTGGGTCTTGATGTTGAGATGGAGATCTCTGAGAGATTTTTGCCGTTTGGTATTACGTGGAGCTGGGAGGTCTCTTGTGGACCAGTGTCCTGAAGTTGGCTCTCCCACCTCAGAGGTACGGCCCTGATGCCTGGCTGGAGCACCAAGAGCCTTTCGTCCACATGGCTCAGAGTAAAAGGGAGAAAAAATAGAAGGAAAGAAAGAAAGAAAGAGGCTATAATATAGTGAAGTAAAATAAAGCTATTATAAAGCAAAGCTATACAGACAAAATCTCACCCAGAAGCATATACATATACACTCACAAAAAAAACAAAAAGGGGAAAAATTAATATATCCTGCTCCCAAAGTCCACCTCCTGAATTTGGGATGATTCGTTGTCTATTCAGGTATTCAACAGATGCATCACATCAAGTTGTTTGTGGAGTTTTAATCCGCTGCTTCTGAGGCTGCTGGGAGAGATTTCCCCTTCTCTTCTCTGTTCGCACAGCTCCCGGGGTTCAGCTTTGGATTTGGACCCGCCTCTGCATGTAGGTCGCCTGAGGGCATCTGTTCCCCGCCCAGACAGAACGGGGTTAAAGGAGCAGCTGCTTCGGGGGCTCTGGCTCACCCAGGCCGTGGGGAGGGAGGGGTACAGAGGAGGCTGAGCGAGCCTGCAGCGTCAGAGGCCGGCGTGGCGTTGCACCAGCCTGAGGCGTGCAGTGCGTTCTCCCGGGGAAGTTGTCCCTGGATCACGGGACCCTGGCAGTGGCGGGCTGCACAGGCTCCCGGGAGGGGCGGTGTGGAGAGTGACCTGTGCTCGCACACAGGATTTTTGGAGGCGGCAGCAGCAGCCCCAGCATCTCACGCCCGTCTCTGGGGTCCGCACTGATAGCCGCGGCTCGCGCCAGTCTCTGGAGTTCGTTTAGGCGGCGCTCTGAATCCCCTCTCCTTGCGCGCCGCGAAACAAAGAGGCAAGAAAAAGTCTCTTGCCTCTTCGGCAGCTGCAGACTTTTTCCTGGTCTCCCTCCCAGCCAGCTGTGATGCGCTAACCCCTTCAGGCTGTGTTCACGCCGCCAACCCCAGTCCTCTCCCTGCGATCCAACCGAAGCTGAGCCTCAGCTCCCAGCCCCACCCGCCCCGGCGGCTGAGCAGACAAGCCTCTCGGGCTGGTGAGTGCTGGTCGGCACTGATCCTTCGTGCGGGAATCTCTCCGCTTTGCCCTCCGCACCCCTGTGGCTGCACTCTCCTCCGTGGCTCCGAAGCTCCCCCCTCTGCCACCCGCAGTCTCTGCCCGCCAAGGGGCTTCCTAGTGCGTGGAAATCTTTCCTCCTTCACAGCTCCCTCCCACTGGTGCAGGTGCCGTCCCTATTCTTTTGTCTCTGTTATTTCTTTTTTCTTTTGCCCTACCCAAGTACGGGGGAAGTTTCTTGCCTTTTGGGAGGTCTGACGTTTTCTGCCAGCGTTCAGTGGGTGTTCTGTAGGAGCAGTTCCACGTGTAGATGTATTTCTACTGTATCTGTGGGAAGGAAGGTGATCTCCACGTCTTACTCTTCCGCCATCTCTCCTCCCCTCCCTGTTTTTTTCTTGATGAGTCTGGCTAAAGGTTTATCGACTTTGTTTATCTTCTCAAAGAACCAACTTTTAGTTTTATTGATCTTTGCTATTTTATTTGTTTCTATTTCGTTTATTTCTGTTAGAAAGAATAAAAAAATAAAAATATAGGTGAAACAACAACCAGAAGGTAAAACAGAACCACAGTAGTAAAAAAGAGGGAAAAAAAAGTGGAAAAGGCCTTGGCTCTGGGGGGTGGGGTTGAGGTGGTGGGTGGGGCCTATGCTTAGGACCCACAGGGCCGGATACGGCCCTGGGGGGGTGGGGGCTTAGGCTCAGTGCAGCAGGAGGGGCCCAGGAGTGCCTCTGGCTTTGGAGGGCGGAGGACCAGGTCCAGGACCCCAGCAGGCTCCCTGGGCCCGAGAGGGCAGGGGAAATGCTAGGCGAGTTCCCCCCGAGCCTCCAATCCCTGGAGGGCCCCTCCCCGTTGGCCTCTCTTCTTCTTCCCCCTCCTCCCTCCTATGCACCTAGGACCCACAGATCTGGAGAGGGCCCCAGAAGGCAGGGGACGAGACTAGGAAGCCCAACAGGCTTTCCAGGGGCAAGTGGGCAGGGGAAACGCCCTCTGTGCCTCCCCGATTCTTCAATCAAAGAGGGTTTCGGGGCTTCCCTGGTGGCGCAGTGGTTAAGAATCCACCTGCCAATGCAGGGGACACGGGTTCAAGCCCTGGTCTGGGAAGATCCCACAAGCCACGGAGCAACTAAGCCCGTGCGCCACAACTACTGAAGCCCGTGAGCCTAGAGCCCATGCTCCGCAACAAGAGAAGCCACTGCAATGAGAAGCCCACGCACTGCAATGAAGAGTAGCCCCCGCTCGCCGCAACTAGAGAAAGCCCGCATGCAGCAATGAAGACCCAACGCAGCCAATAATAAATTAATTGATTAATTAATTAAAAAAAAAAAAAGAGGGCTCCTCCCCGTCCTCCTCTCCTCTTCTCCCCCTGCCTCCCTCCTATGCCCCTAGGAGCAACATGGCCCGGAGGGGGCCTCAGAGGGCGGAGGACCCGGCCTGGGAGCCCTGCAGGCTTCCCAGGGCCCAGTTGGGCAGGGGAAATGCTACACTTGCTCCCCCCATCTCCAAGCCCCCCAAGGGTTCCTCCAGGTGTGGGGACCCCTTCCCCCTCCCAGCCACCCCTCAGGGGCGCCAGTCCTGTCTGGCCTCCACTTCTCATCTCCCCTTACTCCCCCCACATCCTACCCGGTCTCTCAGGGGTTCCTCCCATCTCCTTGGGCATTGAGGTCCCCCACCAGCGTCCGGCCGGTGCCCTAGTTGTGGGGAGACGTGAACTCCACGTCCTCCCCTGCCGCCATCTTGACTCTGCCCCATAAGTTTATTTTCTACATCTGTAACTATTTCTGTTTTGTAGATAAGTCCATATGTAGCCTTTTTTTAGATTCCACATATAGGCGATATCATGATATTTGTTTTTCTCTGTCTGACTTACTTCCATCAGTATGACAATCTCCATGTCCATCCATGTTGCTACAAATGGCATTATTTTGTTCTTTTTTATGGCTGAGTAATATTCCATTGTATATATGTACCACATCTGCTTTATCCATTCATCTATCGTTGGACATTTAGGTTGTTTCCATGTCCTGGCTATTGTAAATAGTGCTGCAATGAACATTGGGGTGCATGTACCATTTTGAATTATGGTTTTCTCCAGATATATGCCCAGGACTGGGATTGCTGGATCGTATGGTAGCTCTATTTTTAGTTTTTTAAGGAACCTCTATACTTTCTCCATAGTGGCTGTACCAGTTTACATTCCCACCAACAGTGTAGGAGGGTTCCCTTTTCTCCACACCCTCTCCAGCATTTATTGTTGTAGATTTTTTGATGATGGCTATTCTGGTGGTGTGAGGTGATACCTTATTGTAGTTTTGATTTGCATTTCTCGAATAATTAGTGATGTTGAGCATCTTTTCGTGTGCCTCTTGGCCATCTGTATGTCTTCTTTGAAGAAATGTCTATTTAGATCTTTCACCCATTTTTTGTTTGGGTTGTTTGTTTATTTGATATTGAGCTGCATGAGCTGCTTGTGTATTTTGGATATTTTCTCCCGTTCTGAGGGTTGTCTTTTCGTTTTGTCTATAGTTTCCTGTGCAAAAGCTTTTAAGTTTAATTAGGTCCCATTTGTTTATTTTTGTTTTTATTTTCATTACTCTAGGAGGTGGATCGAAAAAGATCTTGCTGCGATTTATGTCAGAGAGTGTTCTGCCTAGGTTTTCCTCTAAGAGTTTTATAGTATCTGGCCTTACATTTAGGTCTTTAATCCATTTTGAGTTTATTTTTGTGTATGGTGTTAGGGTGTGTTCTAATTTCATTCTTTTACATGTAGCTGTCCAGTTTTCCCATCACCACTTATTGAAGAGACTGCCTTTTCTCCATTATATATTCTTGCCTCCTTTGTCATAGATTAGGTGACCACAGATGCATGGGTTTATCTCTGGACTTTCTATCCTGAACCACTGATCTATATTTCTGTTTTTGTGCCAGTACCATACTGTTTTGGTTACTGTAGCTTTGTAGTATAGTTTGAAGTCAGGGAGTCTGATTCCTCCAGCTCCGTTTTTCTTTCTCAAGATTACTTTGGCTATTCGTGGTCTTTTGTATTTCCACATAAATTGTAAAATTTTTTGTTCTATTTCTGTGAAAAATGCCATTGGTAATTTGATAGGGATTGCATTAAATCTGTGGATTGTAAACCTTAATTCCTGATTGGATTGAGGTGTTCAACATTTCACCGTGTCTGCCTAATATAAGAAAGAGTGAATCCATTGTTTGGGGCATAGGTGTTGTCAAGGGGGGGGTATAATATCAATTTCAGTTTCTAAGATTCCATTATTTTATGATAATGCCCAGCATACAATAAAAAAATATATGAGACATATAAAGAAACAGAAAAATGTGGCCAATAATTGAGAGAAAAAGTAGACAACAGAAGCCGACTTATAGATAATCCATATTTGGAGTTGACAGAAAAAGACTTTAAAATAAGTATAATAAATACATTGAATAAAATAGAGGAAAAGATCAATGGGTAAAAAGTTGGATAATTTTAATATAGGATTGGAATGTAAAAATAAGATGTATATTTCTACAATTGGAAAATATAGTATCTAAAATGAAGAACTCATTGAATGAGATTAAATAGACAGAGTAGAAGTAGACTGAACACACAGCAGAAGATAGAGTTAGTAAACTCAAAGCCAGATTAATAGAAAATATCCAAACAGAAGAACAGAATGTAAAGAATAGACCATAAGCAACTCAGGGAACACAAATAGACTAACACATATGTAATTGGAGTCCCAGAAGGAAAATAGCAATAAGAGCAGAAGCAATATTTGAAGACAGAATATTTGGCTGAGAATTTTCTAAAAGTGATGAAAAATAAACTTTATTCAAAGTGCATGAACCTCAGGATACCTTTACTGACTAACCATAACCTTTCTCCAGGGCCTCCATTCTGCAGCACTTATATCTCTGCTTCTTTCATCTCTGTGAGTTACTACATTCTCAGAATTTGTTTGGAGGTTTTTCCTTAAGAATGTGCTCTGTCTCCCCAGCTTGCTTCTTAAGAACAAGGGCTATTTTTAGTATTATTTATTTTATATCCTGTAATATTCATATAGTTTGCTATACAATACTTAATATACTAACAGAATTTTTCACCTATGTAATAAAATGCCCAGCACAATTCCAAGTGATTTTTGTCATATTTATTTCTGAACACCAATAATTTATCAATCAGGGCTCAGTTAAAAAGAATGGAAACCATATCAGCTATTTTAGTAAAGAGAATTTAACATTAAAAAATTGGCTAGCACATATTGAAGGGCTGAAAAAAGAAAAAAGAAAAAAGGACACTGAAGTAACTGTAGGAACCCTAGGTCTGGGAAGACAAGGAAAAAGATTAGAGTTATTAGAGCCTAGAAGCTTGGAGGAGAGGTCCCATAGAACTAGGACCATCAGCACCTGAGGAGAGGGTGCCCTGAACAGCTGTGACTCACATCTCCATGGAGGGTTATCTGCCTGGCTGGTTCTGGAAGGCTGTATTTTCCAAAGATGGTTACAATACCTGACATCTCACATGCTCTTCATACAATTTGACTTTGAAACTCTTCATTGAGAGATGAGGTCTCTGTTTGCTCCCCTCGAATTTGGGCTGGCTTATCAGTATGGTAGTAGCTCTATGTGACTTGCGAGCCTAGGTCATAAAAGGTGATACATCTTTCAGTTGTATCTCTTGGGGCACTCACCTTTGAAGCCTTGAGCTGTCTGAGGTTGCCATGCTGAGAGGAAGCCCAACTAGGCTATATGGAGAGACCCTGAGGCTACATGGAGACATGCCCAGCCAGCCCCCAGCTGCTTCAGCACCTGGCTCTTCCAGCTCCAGCCACAATTTGACAGCAACCACATGAGACACCTGAGCCAGAACTTCCCTGTGAAGCCCTTCCTAAATTCCTGATCCATGGAACATAAGAATTAGTAAAAGAATTATTGTGGAAAGTCACTGAGTTTTGGGGTGGTTTGTTAACACAGCAGTAGATAACCAGAACACTGGTACTGTTATCTCAGGAGCTCAGAGGAGCTGCCTCACAGAGCTGTGACTGAAACCTCCAACAAGGCTAGCTTTGGAAGTGCCAGAAAAAGTCTAGAAACTGAAATTAACTGCTACTGTCAGAGTGAAAGGCCAGTGTTGAGACAATATTGACAGGGTTGGCAAGCAAACAGAAAATGTCTAGTCCTTCCTTTTGGCAGAATCTAGTAGAGAGCCAGCTTGGCAAAGGTGAAATGTAGTTTTCAGAGTTCTAGCCCCAGTGTCATAAGTCAGAATACTGAAAACTATGTAAAATATGTTAGATTCTCTCTGTACATCTGACCTTAGCAAATCTATGTATCTAACATACCTTTAGCATAATTTCATACGTTATGGAAAAGGCTTCACTTAATAAAAACATGCATGCAGTCTTTGGTTTCTCTTACCGCAGGTATGATCCGAAGGAGAACAAGTGGACTCGGGTGGCTTCTATGAGTACTAGGAGACTAGGCGTGGCTGTGGCTGTGTTAGGAGGGTTCTTATATGCTGTAGGTGGCTCTGATGGGACATCTCCACTCAACACAGGTTAGTCCCTTCCTAAGTCAGTCTGGTTTCCCCAAAGCAATACATTTTTCTTAGGAGAGTCCCCTTACAAAAAGTATAAAAAGTCCATGTTATCCTATCATTTATTAAGAAAATTATTTTCCCTCTAGGAGAGTTCAACTGTTAGCTCTTCCTCAGCTCCTTCTGCAGTCATAGTCTACTAGTATATTCCCAAAGTATTTCTTTCTCCCTTCATTTCACAAATTGCTAGGAATTTATAATGAATAAAACAACTATTTTACTATTTCCCTCCCCCCAACCATCTTTCCTTAAAAAACAAATAAAATCCTCTGTATTATAATCTAAAAATAAATAAAAACTTATAGCTATAAACTGGTTTATAGTCTAATCCTGTCATTTAAAGATAAGGAGAGATGCCACAAGTCACCTAGCTAATGAGTCATATAGCCAGAACTAGAACTAGGTACCTTGACTCCAACACATGCCCTTTCCACCAACCATACCTAAAAGAAATCAGTCCCTAATGAGAATATAGTAGTATTGTCCAAAGGTAGATGATTCCTTCTCAGAAGCAAAACTCAGATTGCTTATTGAAAATATATGTTATCACGAAGCAAAGTAGCTATGAAGAAAACT
The DNA here is from genome assembly GCF_028023285.1 of Balaenoptera ricei. Taxonomy (NCBI): domain Eukaryota; kingdom Metazoa; phylum Chordata; class Mammalia; order Artiodactyla; family Balaenopteridae; genus Balaenoptera; species Balaenoptera ricei. The sequence continues at coordinate 135,708,255 of NC_082639.1, forward strand.
AGAGGTGAAAGGAAATGATTGCATGGTCACTTACTGGTTTTTCTTTTCCCTGCAGTGGAGCGTTATAATCCTCAGGAAAACAGATGGCACACCATAGCCCCTATGGGGACCCGGAGGAAACACCTAGGCTGTGCAGTGTATCAGGATATGATCTATGCCGTAGGAGGTAGAGATGACACTACAGAGCTTAGCAGTGCTGAGAGATACAACCCCAGAACCAACCAGTGGTCTCCAGTGGTGGCTATGACATCCCGCCGTAGTGGAGTAAGTGCCCGGCTACTGAAAACTTTGAAAAGCAAAAGCACCAAGAGAGGGCTGTGCAGAAGAAGTCTGATCTGTAAAGTATAATACAATGGGACAGCGAGGAGATGCACTGTTTGGGCAAAACAACCCCTGCCACTTTTGTACTGGAAGAAAAGTTAATTTCTTTTGATTACTATTATCTCAAGAAGTTAAATATCTTATATCCAATCATATCTTTAATTAGAGAATTATTTTTATGATTTATTTACTTTTATTGAAGTATAGTTGATGTATAATATTATGTTAATTTCTGCTGTACAGCAAAGTGATTCAGTAATACATATATACATTCTCTTTTAATATTCTTTTCCATTATGGTTTATCACAGGATACTGAATATAGTTCCCTCTGCTATACAGTAGGACCTTGTGGTTTATCCATTCTATATACAATAGTTTGCATCTTATGATTTATCTTGTAATCAGTTGCTTCTTTGAAAGGCATCTCCCTGTCTTATCTACTACCTTATCTAACTTCACTCGAATTCATTGATATCTATTGGATATATGGATTCATCCATATCTAATGAGAGAGCAGTTTCTTCAGCAGCCACTGTGTTTTGGTCCCATAGGTTGGCCTGGCAGTAGTGAATGGACAGCTCATGGCTGTAGGAGGTTTTGATGGCACAACGTACTTGAAGACCATTGAAGTTTTTGATCCTGATGCCAATACATGGAGGTAACCTTTAAGCTATGTTGCAAATCACCTCACGGCTGACTTGAAAATCATGGGCTTGAGATAAAACATGACCATCAAAATCAAGATGGTCAGTACATTGAATTACCTCTTGCAGTACTTTGAAAAGGGCTCAAAGTTACCCATATTCGATGGCTTATTTTGACTTCATTGCTCTAAAGTGGCTGACATCTTACAAAATTCCTCTCTTTGGTAACTGTACAGTTTTATAATTAGAGATAGCAAAAACAGAAAAAACAATCTCCCCTCTAGCTCTGTCATGTTCAGCTGAGGAAACTAAAGCACTGAGAAATAAAGAGACCTGCATAAGCAAGTTAGTGACAGAGTTAGAATTAGAACCTAGACCTTTGGCTGTCAATCTGTCATTGCAATTTTTATGCCCAGGAAAAACAAATTGCAGTTACCGTTTTAAAAATAATACTTTATTTCATTTTAAAACTGATTTTTTTCTCTTGAGTTTTAAAAATAATTAAATATGTCATTACTCTATTTTAAAGTCTAGTAAATTGTAACAGTCACTTTTAGCAAGAAGGTTAGGAGAGTTTAAGTTAAGCTGTATTATAGGCTTAATTTTACTTTACTTTTAAATCCTTAATTGTCTAACAAATCCTTCCTAAATACTTAAGTAGTTCTTATAAATTCACATAAATTGGGTGACTCTTGCATTTATTTTAAATATTCAAAAACTTTTACAAATGTAGCAAAATTCTCTTAAACCTTTCAACTTAAAATCCTAAGTCTAAATCTTTGCTCAATCACACATTTTAAACTTGATTCACAAAACTAATCTGAGAGATGCTCTAATATGCCAAAGTCTCTTAAACACTACAAGTTTAAAAGGTAAAATATATAGTTAATTCTCATTTTTAATATAAAATATTAATAGTATGGGTTTGAGGTGCTTTATATCTTTACTAATATCTATTTTAAATACTAGCTTTAAAAAAAAAAAACAGTTTTACCTTCTAAGCAGTTCTTTCTCAGTGAATTGGGCTTATTTGCCTAAACACGTCTGGGTAACCATCTCAGTGGTTGAGGTTGCACATAAACCACAGATATCAGTCTGGATATGATATCTGAGGCAGAAGACATTCTGAAAGATTTTTCTCATGACCATGAAAGATAAGTTGACGTCTTTTATAGTCACTTTTATATTCCAGAAGGGGCGGTCTCGTAGTCCATTCCTGCTGTATTCTGAGTGTACATTTTCTAACTTTGAGCCTGTAACTATCCACCCAGATTTTTTTCATTAGTGTATAAGATTCAACTAATGAATTTACTGGGTTCTTTTTATAGTCTTCATCTCTGGGAAAGCCACAACTTTGACAGATATCTGAATGACATTCTTTGGATTCTGCATCTCTCTCATGCTCTGTATGGCTCAGTGGTCACAATACTAAAGTCAGACTAATAACACTGTAGCACTTTTTGCTTATATATCACATTTTCACAACCTTGTTCATGAAGTAAAGATTTACTGAGTGCTCTAGACCCTGGGGATACAAAAGTGAACACAACAAAATTCCCTGCCCGCCTGGAGCTGACATTACAATGAGGGAGATAGTGCCATACCAGGGGTGGAAGTGCTATGGCAAATAGCAGAGAGGCAGGGAGTCCAGGGAGGATTATCCACTTTAAAAGGTGGCCCAGGGAGGCCCCGCTGAAAAGGTAACATTTCAGCAAAACCTAACAGAGGTTAAGGGAAAGAGAATGGCAGGTTTTCATGAGTAGGAGCCTCTCACTTGTGGTGTATTTTCTTCCATATACAGCTTTCTATTTTTAGTGGGAATCTGGGTAAGCATAATTTGGGAAGACAGCCAAGTTTATTTCTGCCACTTAATGACTATGATCCTATGTAAGGACTTGTTTCTCAGTAACTGTTACTAATATATGTTAGTAATATTTGACCAAGTAATATTCATGAAATTCTTAAGGACCATCTGTTGAGGGATTACTATATAAATTTTTATAGTTACATGTCCCAAATTTAAAGCCAATTTAAAATCAATACTTACAGTTGACAGAGGATCTAATATTCTTTTCCATGGAAATCCTTAATTTTGAAGATGATCTTGTTCACATATCACAAACTAGATGCAGACTTTATTTAATCATATCCAGCTTTGTTCCATAAAGAGTTTGAGAAGACTTCTAAGAGTACATACAAAACAAAAGGATAGAAATAAATAATTGAAGTTTAGGCAAAAGCAAAATGTGGGTGGGAAAATATTATAGCCAGGGTCAAAATTAGACACAAAAATGTAGAATATGTGATTCTGTGTAATTGTTATAAGTCGGTCTAGATGTAGAGTTATAAAGTTACAAGGCAAAATGGATATGGTGCTCTCTTAAAACAGTGTCCTGTAAGTCAGAGAATTTCAGTCAATGTCTGAAGTAATTCTGCTACTTGCCAGTGCTCAATTCCAGCTCCTACTCTTTGGAAGAGATGTATGAAGCTAAAAATATTAGTTGTGATATAAAACAAAGAATTGTGTTTTATTAACATCATCTACGTTATGGAAGAAATAGTGCTTTTTCTATTTAGAAATCTGATTGTGTTTCTTTCTTTGCAGGTTATATGGCGGGATGAATTACCGTCGGCTTGGAGGTGGTGTAGGAGTTATAAAAATGACACATTGTGAATCCCATATATGGTGAACATACAGAAGACAGTCATGCATATGCTCCTCTGTATTGTGGAGAGCTTTGACTTTGGAGCTTTGTACAGCTCTAGAAAACACTAAACAAATTTTATTCTTTGCCGGTGCCTCAACATGTGGAAATACAAATACATTGAAAGTACTTCACCTGCAAGACGCCACCTTTGCACAATAATTTTCAGTTCTGTGCAGAAGAATATTTATTTTTGGTTTTAATTTATCATGGGATTTTTGTTGCTGGGTTTTTGGTTTTTTGTTTTTGTTTTGGGATTTAGCCTTCCTCCCACCAAAAGAGAAGAAAAGGAAAGACAAAAAAAAAAAAGACAAACATTTCAAGCAGTAAAACCTTATTTTTAAGATACTGATTAAGTTTGAAACTACTAATAAGGGAAGAGGTCTATATGGGATCTAGTTGTCAGTTCTAAGCACTCCATCCACAAGACTCCACTACTTACAGGGACTTACTTATCAGTGACACAGATAGGTATGCAAGGTGTATTAGTTAGCCATCATTCTTGCACTAAGCACCAGAAGACTTGAAAATCTAAAAAACAAAACAAAGGAAACATCTCATTTAACTAGAACAATTCAAAAGGAATATTAAATCAATAAGACCAGGACTCAGATGCCAAAGTTTTCATCAGTGGAAGCTCACATCTTGTTTCCTTCCTTATGGTCTTGTTTGCCACTATAAAGTCTTTTTTTTCAAATATTTCCATAGAGTTCCTGCTAGATCTAGAGCTCTGCTCAGTGCCTCTACAAAAACAGTATATGATTCTCATATAATGTCTTGAGAATCCCCCAGTAGAATCACGTGTAACGCTGCAAGTTTTTGCTCAAAAATGTTACTGACTGAAGCAACTTTCCTTCCTATTTCCTATTGCTACTAAGGACCAGCAGGGAGAAATGTCCTCTCCCCAGCAGTGAATACTGTTATGCAATTTACACTTGATGCTCAGGCCTGCTGAAGCTGAGGCTTACCTGTAATCACAGCCTCCAAGGGAATGAATTCTTCAGTTCGTGTAATAGTATGCTAACGAGTATAAAATCAATTGAGGCATTTAATTAATAAAATCTTGGTTCTTTTATAAAAACTATATATCATTATCCTCATTCTATAAAGCCACTATTACCACTACTCTCAAATTGCACTTTCTGGTAAAAAGTTAACATTTTTAAGGAAAAAAAAGAATACAGATTTCAGTGGTTAAAGTGTTTTTGTCATTGTGATCATACACCAATTTTTTTCAATGTATCTTGCAGGAAAAGCTTTGAAAAAGACTTTAACCACAACCATAAGGAATAACCTTCTTCTCCCTCCCCTCACTACAAAAATGTTTGGCAACATTTGTGTTTACATTTAAAGATCATTTGCACCTTTATAAGGAAAAAAAATAAGTATTTGGTAAACAATTGTTTACATGCATCATTTATGCTTTTTTCTAGCATGTATAACTTTTTAAAATAAAGGTAGTACTTACCATAAAAAAATTTTGGTTATTGCTTTTTAATGCTTGTATCTTTGCTACTTAATTTAGATTTTCTGTTTCTATATCAATCATTTACATTTCCTATTATAAAGTTATAAGTACTTACAACCTGAAGGAATAAAGGGATTGCCAGCTAGAATTATGAATTTTTATTATATATTTTATATAATAGTAGTATATTACCTAACCTCTAAACTTATTTTCTGGTGTGGGACTTGGAATCAAACGATTTTGAGCTAGAAGAGCTTTTAGCAATCATCTGGTCCAGGGACTTCCCTGGTGGCACAGTGGTTAAGAATCCGCCTGCCAACACTGGGGACACGGGTTCGAGCCCTGGTCTCGGAAGATCCTGCATGCCATGGAGCAACTAAGCCCGTGTGCCACAACTATTGAGCCTGCACTCCAGAGCCTGTGAGCCACAACTACTGAGCCCATGTGCCTCAACTACTGAAGCCTGCATGCCTAGAGCCCGTGCTCCACAACAAGAGAAGCCACTGCAATGAGAAGCCTGCACGCCGCAACTAGAGAAAGCCCACGTGCAGCAATGAAGACCCAACGCAGACAAAAATAAATTAATTAAAAAATCATCGTCATCATCATCAGGCTTCCCTGGTGGCGCAGTGGTTAAGAATCCTCCTGCCAATGCAGGGCACATGGGTTCAAGCCCTGGTCTGAGAAGATCCCACATGCCACGGAGCAATTAAGTCCACGTGCCACAACTACTGAGCCTGTGCTCTAGAGCCCTCGAGCCACAACTACTGAGTCCACGTGCCACAACTACTGAAGCCCACATGCCTAGAGCCTGTGCTCCACAACAAGAGAAGCCAATGCAATGAGAAGCCCATGCACTACAATGAAGAGTAACCCCCCACTCGCCACAACTAGAGAAAGCCCACGCACAGCAACAAAGACCCAACGCAGCGAAAAATAAATAAATAAATATATATATTTTTTAATGGCTAAATAAAATCATCATCATCATCTGGTCTAAACCCATTTATTGCTCTGCTTTAAGACTGAAAACCAAGGAAGTCCTGCCTAAGCGTAAATAGTCAATGATAGAACCAACATTTGAAATCAGTTACCCAAACTCCTACTTCATTTCTCTTTCTATGCCACACAGCCACTGCAGACCTACCTGAAACATGGCCTGGAACTAAATATACTAACAGACCTTAATTTTAAGGTCTGGTATGCAACATTGAAAAAGTATAAAAATTTTTATGAGATCGTTATGGTACTGCATCACTAACAGTCAGTCTTCAAGACAAAATCACATATTTCCAAAGACTCTACTATTTCATACATTTGAAGAAAAGGAGGGGAATAGTAACAGGAACAAAATTCTAGGGATTAGACTTTCCATAAGCAGGGAAGTCCCCAGTGAGAGTAAGTCACATGGCAGTGATTCAAGAGTAGAGACCCAGGAACTATAGCACTGGCCAAAGTGACCGTCGGAGTGTAAAGGGTCTTTTTTTTCCTTACACTGAAGGTGCTCCAGTTTTATTGAGTGAAGTGTACTTATTCTATAAAAGACATTGGTGTAAAATAGAATATTTATTAACTTATTTGCATAGTGATTTCCACAACACTATGAAGTAAACTTGGGTTGGGTTGGTGGTTATCTTCATTTTATAAATAAGTAAATTGAAGCTTAGAAAAGTTAAAATGACATGGTAGACGCTGAACCTCAAATGCACATCCCCTGATTCCAAACCCATTCTTCTCTATAGTACTCTCCACATTCCCATTTCTAATGTCACTGTTCCCCAGTTTTATTCTCCAATATTTTACCTGCAAATATCTACACTGCAGAGACTAGTTCTTGACAACTGTGAAGTAGAAAAGGTCCCTCCTGAACAATATTTGAGTGAAAGTAGGGAAAAAGCATTTCAAACTTTATATTAACTTAGGAAACAGATGGGAAAAGAAAAAAAAATGGGATAAGGAAAGAAATAGAGGAGAGAAGAAGGAAGAGGCAAAAACAGACCAGTAAACCCAAATATCACTGGCTGGTTGTCTAAGTAGTTTGTGACACTGGCTCTGTAAATTGCTTTGAGGTCTCTGTACTGGAAGTGACTGATAAGAATAGTTTCTAGAAATGACAAAACTCTTCAACTAGAGTTGTCCTAAGGGTCCTTAACAATAGTAACCTTTAAGTTATTTAGTCATGGTTAGGAACTTTTAAATGTAGAAGATGGATGGTATTATACTAACATTAAATATTCAGTGTGTTCCAATAACTGTCAGTAACCTATTAATATCCCTATCCTAGAAAGTTAGAATATTTACTAAAGGGATTCTGAATTCCTAGGAAAAGAGGACATGTATCTTCAGTGTGAATTTAGATCAATATACATTTGGACTCCTACTAAACAGAAACAGTCCCTGCCTTCAAAAAGCTTACAGTTTCGAGTAGACCTTCAAGATGGCGGAGGAGTAAGACGTGGAGATCACCTTCCTCCCCACAAATGCATCAGAAATATATCTACATGTGGAACAACTCCTACAGAACACCTACTGAATGCTGGCAGAAGACATCAGACTTCCCAAAAGGCAAGAAACTCCCCACGTACCTGGGTAGGACAAAAGAAAGAAGGAAAAACAGACAAAAGAATAGGGACGGGACCTGCACATCTGGGAGGGAGCTGTGAAGGAGGAAAAGTTTCACACACTAGGAAGGCCCTTCACTGGTGGAGACGGGGGGGCGGGGGGGGTGGGGGAAGCTTCAGAGCCACAGAGGAGAGCACAGCAACAGGGGTGCAGAGGGCAAAGCGGAGAGATTCCCGCACAGAGGATCGGTGCCGACCAGCACTCACCAGCCCAAGAGGCTTGTCTGCTTAACCGCCGGGGCAGGGCAGGGCTGGGAGCTGAGGCTCGGGCTTCGGAGGTCAGATCCCAGGGAGAGGACTAGGGTTGGCTGCGTGAACACAGCCTGAAGGGGGCTAGTGCGCCACAGCTAGCCGGGAGGGAGTGTGGGAAAAAGTCTGCACCTGCCTAAGAGGCAACAGACCATTGTTTCGGGGTGCGCAAGGAGAGGGGATTCAGAGCACCGCCTAAACGAGCTCCAGAGATGGGCGCGAGCCGCGGCTACCAGCGCAGACACCAGAGATGGGCATGAAACACTAAGGCTGCTGCTGCAGCCACCAAGAAGCCTGTGTGCAAGCACAGGTCACTATCCACACCTCCCCTCCCAGGAGCCTGTGCAGCCCGCCATGGCCAAGGTCCTGTGATCCAGGGACAACTTCCCCAGGAGAACACAAAGCACACCTCAGGCTGTTGCAACGTCACACCAGCCTCTGCCACTGCAGGCTCGCCCCGCATTCCGTACCCCTCCCTCCCCCTGGCCTGAGTGAGCCAGAGCCCCCGAATCAGCTGCTACTTTAAGCCTGTCCTGTCTGAGCGAAGAACAGACGCCCTCAGGCGACATACATGCAGAGGCGGGGCCAAATCCAAAGCTAAATCCCAGGAGCTGTGCAAACAAAGAAGAGAAAGGGAAATTCCTCCCAGCAGCCTCAGGAGCAGCGGATTAAATCTCCACAATCTACTTGATGTACCCTGCATCTCTGGAATACCTGAATAGACAACGAATCATCCCAAAATTGAGGCAGTGGACCTTGGAAGCAACTGTAGACTTGGGGTTTGCTTTCTGCTTCTAATTTGTGTCTGGTTTTATGTTTACCTTAGTTTAGTATTTAGAGTTTATTATCACTGGTAGATTTGTTTATTGATTTGGTTGCTCTCTTCCTTTTTTTTTTTTTTTTTATATATAGATATATATTTTTTTCCTCCTTCTCTTTTTGTGAGTGTATATGTGTATGCTTCTTTGTGTGATTCTGTCTGTATAGCTTTGCTTTTACAATTTGTCCTGGGGTTCTGTCTCTGTTTTTTTTGTTTGTTTGTTTCTTTTTTAATACAGGTTTTAGCGCTTGTTATCATGGTGGATTTGTTTTTTGGTTAGGCTGCTCTCTTCTTTCCTACTTTCTTTTTTATTACTTTTTAATTATTTTTATTCTTAATAATTTTTTTTTACTTTTTATTTTAACAACTATATTTTATTTTATTTTATTTTGTTCTTTCTTTCTTTTTTTCTCCCTTTTCTTCTGAGCCGTGTGACAGACAGGGTCTTCATGCTCTGGCTGGGTGTCAGGCCTAATCCTCTGAGGGGGGGAGCCCAATTCAGGACATTGGTCTACCAGAGTCCACGCGGCTCCATGTAATATCAAACAGCAAAAGCTCTCCCAGAGATCTCCATCTCAACGCTAAGACCCAGCTCCACTCAATGACCAGGAAGCTACAGTGCTGGACACCCAATGCCAAACAACTAGCAAGACAGGAACACAACCCCAGCCATTAGCAGAGAGGCTGCTTAAAATCATAATAAGGTCACAGACACCCCAAAACACACCACCAGACGTGGTCCTGCCCACCAGAAAGACAAGATCCAGCCTCATCCACAAGAACACAGGCAGCAGTCCCCTCCACCTGGAAGCTTACACAACCCACTGAACCAACCTTAGCCACTGGGGGCAGACACCAAAAACAACAGGAACTACGAACCTGCAGCCTGTGAAAAGGAGACCCCAAACACAGTAAGTTAAGCAAAATGAGAAGACAGAGAAACACATGACAGAAGAAGGAGCAAGGTAAAAACCCACCCAACCAAACAAATGAAGAGGAAATAGGCAGTCTACCTGAAAAAGAATTCAGAGTAATGATAGTAAAGATGATCCAAAATCTTGGAAATAGAATGGAGAAAATACAAGAAACGTTTAACAAGGACCTAGAAGAACTAAACAGCAAACAAACAATGACGAACAACACAATAAATGAAATTTAAAATTCTCTAGAAGGAATCAATAGCAGAATAACTGAGGCAGAAGAACAGATGAGTGACCTGGAAGATAAAATAGTGAAAATAACTACCGCAGAGCAGAATAAAGAAAAAAGAATGACAGACACCTCTGGGACAACATTAAATGCACCAACATTCGAATTATAGGTGTCCCAGAAAAAGAAGGCAAAAAGAAAGGGACTGAGAAAATATTTGAAGAGATTATAGTTGAAAACTTCCCTAATATGGGAAAGGAAATAGTCAATCAAGTCCAGGAAACGCAGAGAGTCCCATACAGGATAAATCCAAGGAGAAACATGCCAAAACACATATTAATCAAACTATCAAAAATTAAATACAAAGAAAAAATATTAAAAGCAGCAAAGGAAAAACAACAAATAACATACAAGGGAATCCCCATAAGGTTAACAGCTGATCATTCAGCAGAAACTCTGCAAGGCAGAAGGGAGTGGCAGGACATATTTAAAGTGATGAAAGGGAAAAACCTACAACCAAGATACTCTATCCAGGAAGGATCTCATTCAGATTAGATGGAGAAATTAAAACCTTTACAGACAAGCAAAAGCTAAGAGAATTCAGAACCACCAAACCAGCTTTACCACAAATGCTAAAGGAACTTCTCTAGGCAGGAAACACAAGAGAAGGAAAAGACCTACAATAACAAACCCAAAACAATTGATAAAATGTTAAGAGGAACATACATATCGATAACTACCTTAAATATAGATGGATTAAATGCTCCAACCAAAAGACACAGACTGGCTGAATGGATAAAAAAACAAGACCCATACATATGCTGTCTACAAGAGACCCACTTCAGACCTAGGGACACATACAGACTGAAAGTGAGGGGATGGAAAAAGATATTCCATGCAAATGGAAATCAAAAGAAAGCTGGAGTAGAAATTCTCATATCAGATAAAATAGACTTTAAAATAAAGATTATTACAAGAGACAAAGAAGGACACTACATAATGATCAAGGATCAGTCCAGGAAGAAGATATAACAATTGTAAATCTTTATGCACCCAACACAGGAGCACCTCAATACATAAGGCAAATGCTAACAGCCATAAAAGGGGAAATCGATGGTAACACAATCATAGTAGGGGACTTTAACACCCCACGTTCACCAATGGACAGATCATCCAAAATGAAAATAAATAAGGAAACACAAGCTTTAAATGAGACATTAAAAAAGATGGACTTAATTGACATTTATAGGACATTCCATCCAAAAACAACAGAATACACTTTCTTCTCAAGTGCTCATGGAACATTCTCCAGGATAGATCATATCTTGGGTCACAAATCAAGCCTTGGAATATTTAGGAAAATTGAAATCATATCAAGTATCTTTTCCAACAACGCTATGAGACTAGATATCAATTACAGGAAAAGTCTGTAAAAAATACAAATACATGGAGGCTAAAGAATACACTACTAAATAACCAAGAGGTCACTGAAGAAATCAAAGAGGAAATCAAAAAATACCTAGAAAGAAATGACAATGAAAACACGACAACCCGAAACCTATAGGATGCAGCAAAAGCAGTTCTAAGAGGGAAGTTGGGCCACGATAGTGAGAGGCCCGCACATCGCGATGAAGAGTGGCCCCCGCTTGCTGCAACTAGAGAAAGCTCTCGCACAGAAATGAAGACCCAACACAGCCAAAAATAAAAAATAATAAATAAATAATAAATAAATTTTTTTTAAAAAGAGGGAAGTTGGGCTTCCCTGGTGGCGCAGTGGTTGAGAATCTGCCTGCCAATGCAGGACACACGGGTTCGAGCCCTGGTCTGGGAAGATCCCACATGCCGCGGAGCAACTAGGCCCGTGAGCCACAATTACTGAGCCTGCATGTCTGGAGCATGTGCTCTGCAACAAGAGAGGCCGCGACAGTGAGAGGCCCGCGCACCGCGATGAAGAGTGGCCCCCGCTTGCCGCAACTAGAGAAAGCCCTCGCACAGAAACGAAGACCCAACACAGCCAAAAATAAATAAATAAATAAAGTAAACAATGCGTTTTAAAAAAAAAAAAAAAAAGAGGGAAGTTGATAGCAATACAACCCTACCTCAGGAAACAACAAACATCTCAAATAAACAACCTAAACTTACACCTAAAGCAATTAGAGAAAGAAGAAGAAAAAAACCCGAATTTAGCAGAAAGAAAGAAATCATAAAGATGAGATCAGAAATAAATGAAAAAGAAATGAAGAAAACAATAGCAAAGATCAATAAAACTAAAAGCTGGTTCTTTGAGAAGATAAAGAAAATTGATAAACCATTAGCCAGACTCATCAAGAAAAAAAGGGAGAAGACTCAAATCAATAGAATTAGAAATGAAAAAGAAGGGCTTCCCTGGTGGCACAGTGGTTAAGAATCCACCTGCCAATGCAGGGGACACGGGTTCGAGCACCGGTCTGGGAAGATCCCGCATGCTGCAGAGCAACTAAGCCCGTGTGCCACAACTACTGAGCCTGCTCTCTAGAGTCCACGAGCCACAACTACTGAGCCTATGTGCCACAACTACTGAAGCCTGTGCGCCTAGAGCCCGTGCTCTGCAACAAGAGAAGCCACCGCAATGAGAAACCCACGCAACACAACAAAGAGTAGCCCCCACTCTCCGCAACTAGAGAAAAACCCATGCCCAGCAACAAAGACCCAACGCAGCCAAAAAATTAAATAAAATTAAAATTAAAAAAAAAATAGGGGAGGGGAGGAACATTAATTCATTCATGTGTTTAGGGAAAGGGGCTAAAAATGTTAAAAAAAAAATAAGAAAGAAATGAAAAAGGAGAAGTAACTAACACTGCAGAAATACAAAAGATAATAAGAGATTACTACAAGCAACTATATTGCAATACAATGCACAACCTGGAAGAAATGGACAAATTCTTAGAAAAGCACAACCTTCCAAGACTGAACCAGGAAGAAATAGAAAATATAAACAAACCAATCACAAGCACTGAAATTGAAACTGTGATTAAAAATCTTCCAACAAACAAAAGCCCAGGACCAGATGGCTTCACAGGTGAATTCTACCAAACATTTAGAGACGAGCTAACACCTAACCTCCTCAAACTTCCAAAATATAGCAGAGGGAGGAACACTCCCCAACTCATTCTACAAGGCCACCATCACCCTGATACCAAAACTAGACAAAGATGTTACAAAGAAAGAAAACTACAGGCCAATATCACTGATGAACATAGATGCAAAAATGCTCAGCAAAATACTAGCAAACAGAATCCAACAGCACATTAAAAGGATCATACACCATGATCAAGTGGGGTTTATCCCAGGAATGCAAGGATTCTTCAATATACACAAATCAATCAATGTGATAAAACATATTAACAAATTGAAGGAGAAAAACCATGATTATCTCAACAGATGCAGAGAAAGCTTTCGACAAAATTCAACACCCATTTATGATAAAAGCCCTGCAGAAAGTAGGCATAGAGGGAACTTTCCTCAACATAATAAAGGCCATATATGACAAACCCACAGCCAACATCATTCTCAGTGGTGAAAAACTGAAACCATTTCCACTAAGATCAGGAACAAGACAAGGTTGTCCACACTCACCACTATTATTCAACATAGTTTTGGAAGTTTTAGCCACAGCAATCAGAGAACAAAAAGAAATAAAAGGAAGCCAAATTGGGAAAGAAGAAGTAAAGCTGTCACTATTTGCAGATGACATGATACTATACGTAGAGAATCCTAAAGATGCTACTAGAAAACTACTAGAGCTAATCAATGAATTTGGTAAAGTAGCAGGATACAAAATTAATGCACAGAAATCTCTTCCATTCCTATACACTAATGATGAAAAATCTGAAAGAGAAATTAAAGAAACACTCCCATTTATCATTGCAACAAAAAGAATAAAATACCAAGGAATATAGGGGCAAGACAGGAATAAAGATGCAGACCTACTAGAGGATGAACTTGAGGATATGGGGAGGGGGAAGGGTAAGCTGGGACAAAGTGAGAGAGTGGCATGGACATATATACACTACCAAACGTAAAATAGATAGCTAGTGGGAAGCAGCCACATAGCACAGGGAGATCAGCTCAGTGCTCTGTGATCACCTAGAGGGATGGGATAGGGAGGGTGGGAGGGATGGAGATGCAAAAGGGAAGAGATATGGGGACATATGTATATGTATAACTGATTCACTTTGTTATAAAGCAGAAACTGACACACCATTGTAATGCAATTACACTCTAATAAAGATGTTAAAAAAAAATACCAAGGAATAAACCTACCTAAGGAGACAAAAGACTTATATGCAGAAAACTATAAGACACTGATGAAAGAAATTAAAGATGACACAAACAGATGGAGAGATATACCATGTTCTTGGATGGGAAGAATCAACATTGTGAAAATGACTATACTACCCAAAGCAATCTACATATTCAGTGCAATACCTATCAAACTACCAATGGCATTTTTCACAGAACTAGAACAAAAAATTTCACAATTTGTAAGGAAACACAAAAGATATGAGTAGCCTACGCAATCTTGAGACAGAAAAACGGAGCTGGAGGAATCAGGCTTCTGGACTTCAGACTATACTACAAAGTTACAGTAATCAAGATAGTATGGTAGTAGCACAAAAATAGAAATATAGATCAATGGAACAGGATAGAAAGTCCAGAAATAAACCCACTCACATATGGTCACCTTGTTTTTGATAAAGGAGTCAAGAATATACAATGGAGAAAAGACAGCCTCTTCAATAAGTGGTGCTGGGAAAACTGGACAGCTACATGTCAAAAAATGAAATTAGACCACTCCCTTACACCATACACGAAAATAAACTCAAAATGGATTAAAGACCTAAATGTAAGGCCAGACACTATCAAACTCTTAGAGGAAAACATAGGCAGAACACTCTATGACATAAATCACAGCAAGATCCTTTTTGACCCATCTCCTAGAGAAAGGGAAATAAAAACAAAAATAAACAAATGGGACCTAATGAAACTTAAAAGCTTTTGCACAGCAAAGGAAACCATAAGACAAAAAGGCAACCCTCAGAATGGGAAAAAATATTTGCAAATGAAGCAACTGACAAAGGATTAATCTCCAAAATTTACAAGCAGCTCTTGCAGCTGAATATCAAAAAAACAAACAACCCAATCCAAAAATGGGCAGAAGACCTAAATAGACATTTCTCCAAAGAAGATATACAGATTGCCAACAAACACATGAAAGGATGCTCAACATCACAAATCATTAGAGAAATGCAAATCAAAACTACAATGAGGTATCACCTCACACCGGTCAGAATGGCCATCATCAAAAAATCTAGAAACAATAAATGCTGGAGAGGGTGTGGAGAAAAGGGAACCCTCTTGCACTGTTAGTGGGAATGTAAATTGATACAGTCACTATGGAGAACAGTATGGAGGTTCCTTAAAAAACTAAAAATAGAACTACCATATGACCCAGCAATCCCACTACTGGGCATATACCCTGAGAAAACCATAATTCAAAAAGAGTCATGTACCACAATGTTCATTGCAGCTCTATTTACAATAGCCAGGACATGGAAGCAACCTAAGTGTCCATCATCGGACGAATGGATAAAGAAGATGTGGCACATATATACAATGGAATATTACTCAGCCATAAAAAGAAATGAAATTGAGTTATTTGTAGTGAGGTGGATGGACCTAGAGACTGTCATACAGAGTAAAGTCAGAAAGAGAAAAATACCGTATGCTAACACATATAGATGGGATCTAAAAAAAAAAAAAGGTTCTGAAGAACCTAGGGGCAGGACAGGAATAAAGACGCAGACGTAGGGAATACACTTGAGGACATGGGGAGGGGGAAGAGTTAGCTGGGACGAAGTGAGAGAGTGGCATGGACATATATATACTACCAAATGTAAAACAGCTAGTGGGAAGCAGTTGCATAGCACAGGGAGATCAGCTCGGTGCTTTGTGACTACCTAGAGGGGTGGGATAGGGAGGGTGGGAGGGAGATGCAAGAGGGAGGAGTTATGGGGATATATGTATATGTATAGCTGATTCACTCTGTTATAAAGCAGAAACTAACACACCATTGTAAAGCAATTATACTCCAATAAAGACGTTAAAAAAGAAAAAAAGCTTACAGTTTCAAACTTTGAGTTTGATTAGTGGTTCTCAAAGTGAACCCTCAAGTCCTCAAGATTCTTTCAGAGTATCCATGAGTCAAAGCTTTTCCCTTAGTAATCCTAGGAAGTTTTTTGCCTTTTTTTTTTTTTTTTTTTTTTACTGTGATGACATTTGCACTGATGATGCAAAAACAATGGTAGATAATGCTGCTGAGGTGTTCGCACAGTTCAAGGCAGTGGCACCAAACTGTACTACTAGTTATAATATTCACCACCATCCACTTACAGTTCAAAAAAAAAAGTCAATTTCACCTAAGATATCTGAACCCTTAGATATATGAAATATTGCTGCTGCATACCAAAACAGTGATTGTCACAAGAAAAATCTTTGTGTGATTGTTTTGAGTTGCAAGCTGAACAAGCCACTTCTTTTTGAAAGAATGACTGACAGACAAAGTTATTCAGACTCGGGTGTTGGTGGACATTTTGTGGAAAATGAACACAGTGAGGCTGTCACTTCAAGGAAAACAACTGACAGCATTTTATCATCAACAATAAAATTCTAGCTTTCAAGAGAAAATTAGAATTTTGTGAAAGTTGTATGGACCACTGTGGTAGTTAATTTTATGTGTCAAGTTGACTGGCCTAAATAAAGGATGCCCAGATAGCTGGTAAAACATTTTTTCTTGGTGTGTCTGTGAAGATGTTTCTAGAAGAGATTAGCATTTGATTCAGTAGACTGAGTAGATTTCCACACTCACCAATATGGGCAGACATCATCCAATCTGTTTGGGGCCATATGGAACAAAAGAGGAAAAGATGGCAGAATTCTCTCTCTCTTCTTGAGCTGGGATGTCCATCTTTTCCTGCCCTCGAACATCAGAGCTCCTAGTTCTCAGGCCTTCAGACTTGGACTGCATTATACTGCTGTCTTTCCTCGTTCTCCAGCTTGCAGAGGCAGACTGTGGGACTGCTCAGCTTCCAGAACTGCATGCAACAGTTCCTATAATAAACAGATAGATAGGGACTTCCCTGTGGCCCAGTGTTAAGACTCTGTGCTCCCAATGCAGGGGGCCCGGGTTCGATCCCTGGTCAGGGAACTAGGTCCCATATGCTGCAACTAAAGATACTACATGTGGCAACTGAGACCCAGCACAGCCAAATAAATAAATAAATAAATATTTTAAAAAGTAGCTAGCTAGTTAGCTAGCTAGATGATAGATGATGATAGCTCGATAGATAGATAGATACAGATCCCTGGTCAGAGAACTAGATCCCACATGCCACAATTAAGAATCTGCATGCCGCAAGTAAGACCCAGCGCAGCCAAATAAATAAATAAATAAATAAATAGTCTGGCGGGGTGTAGACTGGAAGAGTGATCAGAAAGGAAGTTATGGCTGAAAAAGGTTTGAAACACAGCATAGTTTTGCTAAGTAGCAAGAGTGGAAAGGGCATTCCAGACAGAGTAGCATGTGCAAGATATACAGAATGAAGTCAATGAGACAAAATGGACTGTTTGGGGAAATCAAAGCAGTTTGGTTTATCAGGAGAATAAAATGAAAAAAGCCAAGTGTCCAGAAATAAGACAGGAGAAGCAGGCAGCCGGCAGGTACCATCATAAAGGACCTCATTGCCAATAGTTTCCTCTCTTAGCTTTCTTTTCTGATGTTTATTCCCCAAGTCTTTTTTTCTGTGTGGGTGTGGTGGCTAGGTTCCAAGATGCCCCTAGTGATCCCTGCCTTCTGATCTCTGTGTAATCCCCTCCTGCACTGCGCTAAGGTTGGTCTGGTCTGTGAGTCTAATTGTATGCTACAAAAGTGATGGTATGTCACTTCCAGATTAGGTTATAAGAGACCCTGCTTTCATATTGGGTGTCTTTCTCTCCCTCTCATCTCTCACTCTGGGAGAAGCAAATACATGAAAAAAAAGAATATAACAAATCCATGAATGCCCATGTACCCACCATCCAGCTTCAATTTTTAATACCTTGCTAATCTTGTTTTATCTATTCCTTCCCACTCTCACTTCTCCCACCATCACTGGAGTATTTTAAAGCAAATCCCAGGCATCATGTTATTTCACTCACACTTGAATATTTAATTTTTACATATAAGGTCTACTTATAATAACACTATCACATCTGATAAAATTAACAATTCCTTAACATCACCTAATACCCAGTCCATATTAAAATTTCCCTAATTATCATTTTATTTATGTTTACAATTATACCTTGGAGTTTGCTTTTTTTCCTGTCCTTTCATTTGCTCATTTGGTTAAATTGCTTTTTTGTTCCTTTGCTCAATCATTTTTGGAAATTCTTCTATAATCTCTGTAGTCTCTATTCTATGTATAAATGTGTATCACCCCATTGTAAAAGAAGTAGTCAAACTTACATTCCTCTATAAAGATATTCAAATTGAATAATATTTAGAAATACTTCTTAAGGACATATGTAATATCTGGACAGCCCATTATGTCCCTTGTATCATTGTTGTCATTCATTTCACTTATATATAGACATATATAAATACATGTTTATATGTATATAATTTATATTATGTAATATATTTATATATAAACACATACTTATGTATATTATATATAAGCATACATAATCAAACATTGTTGTATTATTTTGAACTGTCATGTTATATCAATTAAGAAAAATAAAATTTTTTACTTTACCTTCACTTATTCCTTCTTTGATGTTCTTCATTACTTCATACAGATCCAAGTTTCTGACCTGTATTATTTTCCTTCTCTCTGAAGAACTTCTTTTAACATTTCTTGCAAGGAAGTTCTACTGATGACAAATTTCAACTTTCACTTGTCCAGGAAAATATTTGCGCTTCCTTCACTTTTGAAAGATAATTTCACAGAATTCTAGGTTGCTGGTGTTTTTTTTTTTTAACACTCCACAGTCTTCTTGCTTGCACAGATTCTGAGGAGAAGTCAGATGTAATTCTTATCTTTGTTACTCTATAGGTAAGGTGTTTTCTTCCCTCTAGCTTCTTTCAGGATTTTTTCCTTATCTTTGACTTTCTGTAGTTTGAATATTATATGCCTCAATACAGTTTTTTTGATTTTTGGTTTTTTTTTAATCCTGCTTGGTGTTCTCTGAGCTCCCTTGATCTGTGGTTTGGTGTCTGGCATTAATTTGAAGAAATTCTCAGTCATTATTGTTTCCAATATTTCTTCTGTTTCTTTCTCTCTCCTGGCATTCTCATTGTGTGTTAACAGTTGAATCTTGAACACAGAAGGTTAGGGGCACCAACCCTCCACACAATCGAAAATCCATATATAATTATAGTTGGCCTTCCATACACACAATTCCTCCATATCCATGGCTTCTCTGTATCTGCAGTTCCACACCTACAGATTCAACCAAACTTGGATCACATAGTACTATAGTATTTACTATTGAAAAAATCTGTGTATAAGTGAACCAGCATAGTCCAAACCCACGTTGTTCAGAGTCAACTGTATGTTATACCTTTTGCAGTTGTCCCACAGACCTTGGCTATTGGTTTGTTTGGGTTTCTTTCTTCAATCTTTGCTCTCTTTGCTTTTCAAGGATTCTATTGATATATTCTCTAGCTCAGAGATTCTTTCCTCAGCTGTGTCGTCTACTAATACGCCCACCAAAGGCATTCTTTTTTTTTTTTTTTTGGCTGCATTGGGTCTTTGTTGCTGTGCGGTTTTCTCTAGTTGCAGCGAGCAGGGGCTACTCTTCGTTGCGGTGTGTGGGCTCCTCATTGTGGTGGCTTCTCTTGTTGTGGAGCACGGGCTCTAGGGTGCGCAGGCTCAGTAGTTGTGGTGCACGGGCTTAGTTGCTCTGCGGCATGTGGGATCTTCCTGGACCAGGGATCAAACCTGTGTCCCCTGCATTGGGAGGTGGATTCTTAACCACTGTGCCAGCAGGGATGTCCCCAGAGGCTTTCTTCATTACTGTTACAGTATTTTTTATCTTTAGCATTTCTTTTTGGTTCTTTCTTAGGATTTCCATTTCTATGCTTACACTGCCCATCTGTTCTTGCATGGAAATACTTTATCCATTGGATCCCTTAACATATTAATCATAGTAGATTTAAATTCCCAGTCTGATAATCCTAACATTTGCCATGTCTTGCTCTGATGCTTGCTTGATGTGTTCCTTCAAATTGGTTTTTTTTTTTTTTGCCTTCTGATATGCCTTGTAATTTTTTTCTTGATAGCCAGACATGATGAACCAGGTAAAAGAAACTGCTGTAAATAGGCTTTTAGTAAGGGGGTAGTGAGGTATGGGGAGAAGAGAAGGGCTCTGTAGTCCTGTGATTAGGTCTCAGGCTTTGAGGGAGCCTATGCCTATGGACTGTGAACTTCAAAATAGTTTCTCAATTTTTTCTCCCCATTTAGGTGGACAGAATGGCTAGAGCAGGCTAGTGTTAGATA
The DNA here is from genome assembly GCF_028023285.1 of Balaenoptera ricei. Lineage (NCBI taxonomy): Eukaryota > Metazoa > Chordata > Mammalia > Artiodactyla > Balaenopteridae > Balaenoptera > Balaenoptera ricei. The sequence goes on from NC_082639.1 coordinate 135,728,817, forward strand.
TTTCCCTTTCCCCAGGTCAGTTAGGCTCTGCATAACTAATCTCCCCTAAGGGCAGACCTTGTTAAGAAACACCAACTGCTCTGGTATATTTCAAAATTGTTCTTTTTCCCTCCCCTCTACCAGAAGCATGAGAATTTTTCTCTGATATTTACTGTAGGAACCTGGTTGAGCTCCTGGAGGTAAATCTCACAATAATGTGAGGGGCCCCCTGTGACCAGGTTCCCCTGGAGTTTTTAATTCTCAGGTTTATCCACACTGAGCCTCCAGCAATTCATCAATTATAATTCATGTTTTCCAACCCTGGCACTGGTTCCTGCAGTGGTTTCTGCTCATGAGCCACTGCTCCTGTAAGCCATGATTCCCCATATTGGCCTGTTTGTCTCTCCAGTCTTGGAGGCAGCAGTTTGTTCTGTGTCCTCCCCTTTCTTACAGACCCAAGAATAGTTGATTTTTCCATCTGTTGATCTCTTTACCTGTTAGAACAGAGTGGCGACTTCCAAGCTCCTTACATGCAGAACTGGAAGCCAGAAGTGAAAGGTGTGGTTTTAAGTAAAAAAAAAAAAAAAAAAAAATCATGAATCATCCCAATAGATGCAGAAAAATAATTTAACAAGATCCAACATCCATTCATAATAAAAACCTTCAGGAGAGTTCCCTGGTGGTCCAGTGGTTAGGACTTGACACTTTCACTGCCAGGGCCTGGGTTCAACCCTTGCTCAGGAAACTAAGATTCCGCAAGCTGTGCGGTGAAAAAAGAAAAAAAAAAACAAAAAAACAAAACCAAAAAAAAACCTTCAACAAATTAGGAATAGAAAAGAACATCTTTAACCTTATAAAGGACATCTATGAAAATCCTACAGCTAACAGCATATTTAATGGTGAAATATACTTTCCCACTAAGATCAAGTGCAAGATAAGACTGTACATTCTCACTACCTCTACCTGCCATTGAACTGGCAATTCTAGCCATGGCAATTTTGCAAGAAAAAGAACTAAAAGGCATCCAGATTGAAATTAAGAAGTAAAACTGTCTTTTTTCAATGGCATGAATCTTATATATAGAAAATCTGAAGGAATTCACTGAAAAAGCTACTAGAATAAACAAGTTCAGCAAGATCATAGGATACAAGAGCAATATACAAAATTAATTATATTTCTATACACTAGCAACAATCCAAAAATGAAATTAAGGAAACAATTCCATTCTCAATAGCATAAAAAACAATTTAGAAATAAATTTAACAAAAGAAAGTGCAAAACTTGGACACTGAAAACAATAAAACGTTGTTGAAGAAAATTTTGAAAGATTTAAATAAATGGAAAGATATCACGCATTCATAGATTGGAAGACTTAATATCATTATGAGGGCAATACTCTCCAAATTGATCTACAGATTCAAGGCAATCACTATCAAAAATCTCAGCTTTTTTACGAAGATTGACCAACTGATCCTAAAATTCTTATGAAAATGCAAAAAACCAAGTCAAAACAATCTTGAAAAAGGACAAAGCTGAAAGACTCACCTTCCTGATTTCAAAACACACTACAAAGCTACAGTAATCAAGACAGTGTGGTACTGGTATAATGACTGACATTTAGATCAACGAAATAGAATTGAGTCCAGAAATAAACCCAAACAACTATGGCCACTGATTTTTAAGAAAGGTAACAGACAATTCAATGGGAAAAAGATAGCCTTTTCAGTAAATGATGCTGGAACAAATGAATATCTGTATGCAAAATGATGAATCTGAATGCTTACCTCACACCGTACATAAAAATTAACTCAAAATAGATTACAGATCTAAACTTAAGAGCTAAAATTATAAAATGCTTAGAAGAAAACATAGGAGTAAATCTTCAGGACCTTGAATTAAGCAATGATTTCTTAGATAAAACACCCAAAGTACAAGAAACAAAAGGAAAAATTTGACAGATTGGGCTTCATCAAAATTAAAATTTGCATTTCAAAAATAAATGAGTTCGTTCGATATTTCCAAAGTTAATATTACAGAGTTTCTACTTAACTTACTTGATTTTATAATTGTATACCTTTTCTCTTACAATGTTAGAAATCTTGGTTTCTAACATTGTTATAATTACATATATTTTATACTGTTACGAAGAGTGGTAAAATAACAATACCAATATTATTAAAATAAGATAACTCAATGCAATTTAAGATTCCTTTGCTGCTCTTCTTTTCCTAGGATATAGCCCACTGATGATATACAGTCAAAATACAAGGATTTAGAGATACTAAAAATGATACTTTGTGTGATTATGGTCTGAACATAATATAGTTAGGTTCATTTGTTTTCAATTTTTAAGGATTGCTTTTCTTTCTTTTTGATCTAATTTTGTTTCATAATTACATAAAACACTTATATGGTTCCAAACTATAAACAAGGAACATTCAGATGAGTCCTAACTTTCATTCCTGTCCCCTCTACCCAGTTGGTTCCCATCATTCCATTAGCAATCACTTTTACTAGGTTTTGGTTTATCCTTCCATTGTTTTTGTAGGGAAATATACACACATACTCATATTCCACCCCCATTCCTTCCATAAAAGATAGCATACTATACACTCTATCCTCACCTTGCTTTCTCACATAACAATATATCCTAGAGAGAACTCCATGGCAATATTAGCTATGTTCCTCAAACCCTTTTATAATTACACAGTAGTAGTTCACTGTGCAGGTATACCATAATTTATTCAACGAATCCCTCTCTGATGAGCATTTGGATTGTTTTTAGTCTTGCTATTACAAATACTGTTGGAATAAATAGCCTCGTTCCTGTTTCATTTTATAGTTTTGCTAGTGAATTTTGGGGATAGAATCCCAGAAGTGGGATTACTAGTCAAAGGGTAAATTACACATAATTTTGTTAGATATTGCTAACTTCTCCATGAGGTTGTACCATTTCTAACAACATTTTACCTGTTTTCCCTTTTCCACTCTTGTCCACCTACAACTCATTCTCCAGCATATCTTATAAAATCTTGTAAGATACAAATTGGATCATATAACTCTTCTGCATAAAACTTCAGTGGTTCCCCATTGCATTTAGAATAAAATCCAGTCTCTTCATAGTACCTGTAAAAACTTAGATGATGTAGATCCTTCCTCTCTGTATCAGTTAACATTAGGTTTGACTATGAGCAAGAGAACCAAAGTAACAATAGCTTAAACGAGATAGAAGTTTACATCTCTGATACGTAAGTCTGGAGGAAGAACATCCCGGCTGGCACTGGAGTTCAGCTTCAAGAAGTCCTCAGGGCACAAACTCCTTCCAGGCCATGCTCTGCTGTCCCTAGGACCTGACCCTTATCCCAGTGACCTAAAAGAGCAGCTAGAGTACCAGTCATTTTATGTGTTCCAAACAGCAAAACTGGAAGAAGAATAAGGGCAAGGGGTACAGGTCTACCGTTTATTAACGAGATTCCTAGAAGCTCTACATGACACCTGCATTTTTATGCCATGAGTCAGAACTTAGTCATATGACTGTACCTATGAGAAATGCTAGAAAATGTCATCTTTATTCTGGGCAACCACACGCCCAGCCAAAAATTGGGAGACATAACACAATGGAAGAAGTCTCTGCTGCACAGTCTTTTTTTTTTAATTTAATTTTATTTATTTAATTACTATTATTTTGGCCACATGGCATGTGGGATCTTAGTTCCCTCACCAGGGATCGAACCCACGACCCTGCAGTGGAAGCGCAGAGTCTCAACCACTGGACCGTGAGGGAAGTCCCTACACAATCTCTTTAGTTTCATCTCATACTACTCCACCCTTACCATGCTCCAGACACACAGACTTCCTTTACTCTTCAAATAAGCCAAGCTCTTACCTGTCTCAAGGCCTTTGCTCTTGCAGTTTCACCTGCCTAGCACATGCTTCCTCAGATCTTCAAACAGCTGGTTCCCTCTCATCATTCAGGACTCAGCTCAAATGTCACTTCCTCAGAGAGACCTTCTTTGACAACTGTATATGAAGTAGGCACTATCCCAGTCACCCTTTTTCATACTGCACTGCCTTATTTATAGCATTTATCTCCATCTGAAATTACTTATCTTTTGCCTTCCTCTACTAGAATATAATTTCCACAAGACAGGGATCTTTTTTATCTTCACTACTGTATCTCTTTTTACCCAATACAATTCTGAATAGACAGTGGGAGCTTAATTTTAGTTGAATGAATGAATGTCTGACTCCAAAGCCCATGCTTTTTTCACTACTTCTGCTGTGCCTAGTATATGTGAAATAATACCCCATTCCATAAGTTAGTCCTTGTTTTTGAATCACAGCCTATTATAGTTATTTTTTTTCAAAGAAGATTTTAAAAAACATTGTTTCTAAAGTAAAACAAAATCTTCCTCTGCTCAGTGAGTAAAAAGAAGAGTTTTAGATATAACATCTTGTGCACATCTAAGTTGTGCAATTTTGTAGTTTTCATCTGCAAAATATAGGAGTTGGTTAAAATTAATTCACTTAATCTACAGATATTTAGCAAGCACTGTGCTAAAACAAAATTAGGGACATGAAAATTACATAATATAATCCCTGCCCTCAAAAGAGATTCACAGTTGCCTTTCAACTCTACGATTTGTATGATTCCATATAGTTGTTGTGTAACCTTTGTGCTAGAGAAAAAGCCTTGACTTCACATTCCTGAGATATTTATTAAAGATCTGTCACCAAGACACTGATAAACACAAGGCTTCCTTTTAAAAGTGAATATTTAATTCAACATTGCAATAAGAATTAAACAGCATTAAAAACAGAAGCGTATTAGTGGCTTAAAAAATGTATAGTAACTTTAGTTTCCTTTGGGGAGGATTTTGATTGCTGGTTCTCTACAGCAAAATGATGCTAGGAAAATGTCTGTAGAACATATAAATTCTCTCTGAATACAAGTCTAAAATGCTTAAAATTAGGGATTAAAGGTTTTAAAGATGCAAATCAGAAATATTCAATATTAGAGGTATCTCATTTGAATCCTAAAAATTTTGACATAATAAAACATTATATATTTTTTAGAAAGATGGCCAACAAATTAATAACTTGGCATATTCTAGAGACTGGCATCCCAGATGACCAGGACTATATTACACGAGCACCTGGCTGTGGTTCATCCACTACCACCTTCTTTGTTCTTCTAGATCCTTCTTGGCTTTCATCTGGGTAACTCCAAGGCACTGTGAGGAAAACAAATGCACAGATGCCCATTTCTCCTGCAGTCCCCCTCAGCATAGCAATCAGGCAGATAGTCAATGAGAAAAAGGTATATAATCCATAACTTATAGTCCCCACAAGGCCTCACTCAATTTGAAAAATTGCCAGTTCTGTCAAATATGCCAACACTCCAATAAGGTATTTATGACACAAAATCTGAAAAAAAAAAAAAAAAAGACATTTAAAATTAAAATACACTTATAGCAAAGCAGTTTGATATTTGATAAATATTCCAGGCTTATTTTAAATTCCATATCTACAAGCTAAGCTATGAATATAAACCCAAACCATTGCTGTTCTAAGTCAAATAGACTTTACTTAATAAAGATGACTGACTTTAATAAATTTACAACTATTAGTCAATGGTGCTTAGATGGAATTAGACTAGGGTTCTTATTTATCCTGGCTTCCATGGATAAACTAACTATCTGCCTAAAGAGAAGGGGGAAGAAGGAGTATCTATGAACCCCTTAGACTTATATGCAAATTGAGTGTCTACATTTTCTAGAAAGAGTTCCATAGCTTCCTTCTTCTCAAAGGGATATATGATGCCAAAGTGTCTTGTAGAAACTAAGCAGAGGCAGAAACCTGGTTAATACATTAATTTCAAACTTTTGAGAGGCAGTACAGTGTTGCAGTTAAAAGCATAAGCTTTTGAGTCAGATGACTGGGTTTAAATTCCAGCTCCATTTATTAGCTGTGTGATCTTGAAGGAGCCTACTTATCCTCTGTGCCACAATTTCCTCTTTACAACCTATGCAAATAGGTTGTTGTGAAAACTAAATGGGACAATATGTGTAAATGCTTAATAATGCTTGGCACAGTTAGTGCTTGATAAATGTTACCTTCATCATGGCATTATTTGAACCTAGGAGCCACAGTTACTGTCTTAGATCCTTACAAGAGGCCCTTAGAATAGACCAGATAAAACAGGGTTACCCTTATATTCATAGATGGATAAGAACACATTATATAAAATAGTTTTAAAATATAGTTTATTAATAGAATGTGAGAATATGGAAATAAAATTTTAAAATGTAAGGACTTCATGAAATTGAATTCTGAGGTGCTAACATGTAAATTTATTTCTTTATAATGTCAAAGTAAGATGGAATAGTATAATATTTCAAATTTATTACTGTGAACCATAGTAAGAAATAAATTTAACATCATGACCCAGTACAAGCAAATGTATATCCTTACTACATGTTATATATTCTCATTTTTATATTTTCCACTCTATTTTTCTTTTGTTTTTTAAGGCTGGTTTCTTCCCATCAAATTACTTCCTAACCTACTGCTGCATTGTGACCTCCAGTCTGAAAAGCATTAAAATAGTGCTTATAAGATAGAGTATGAACTTCTTGGAACCTAAGAGATTAAGTGTTTAAATCTTGACTCTTCCTCTTACTAAGCTATCTTGCATGTCACTTAAACCTATCTTGGCTTCAGCTTCCTTGTTTTAAAAATAAAATAAATGTAGATAAAAACACCTAACTATAAGGTTGCTCTAAAGATTAGAGTTAAAGTATGTTAAACTCCTAGCACAGTGACAAGACCAATATTCATGAGTGTTTATTGTGGCTGTATTTTAATATATTTAAAATATATTAATATAATACACTTAAATATATTTAGGTGCCTACTCTCAGTTGTTGTTTTTTTTCTCAGTTTATTTCTGATACTTTCTCTAATAAGGCCTTCATAGACACTAAAACAATGTCTCTATTATTTCTTTCCCAGTAGGGATAGAAAAGCCTAAAATATAAAGATGATATTTTAGTTCTGTGTTTCTACTCTAATTTTCTTATCTAACACACAAAATCCTCTGTTACTCTGATAATTATTTCAAAGTTGACAAGAAAATTCTGAAAATTTCAAAGTTACTACAGAATAAGTCATATTATTACCAAAGTCTATGGGTGCACAGTGTATAGTATCCTTCCACTATAAAGCTGCATATAGAAGGCTTAAGACTTTTTAGTAAACCATTTATAAAGCATAAAACAAAATCTCTCTACTGTCATCAATTGGCAGACATCCCAAAGTGTTTCTTCAATGTGGAAAATACAATTGCCATACATTTTGAAAACTATGCAACAATAAGGAAAAATTACTTAACTAGATTTGCTCAAACTAACCTTTATTTTTCCATCAGTATGTGCTGAAGCTACAGATGTTGAAACACGAACCAATCTTGTGGCTGATAAATGAATTTTGAAATGCCTATGGAAATGTGAATACAGGCAATCCATGAATAAGTCAACTTCCTCCTGGGTAACTTCCCCAGGTGTTTTGTGAACACTGTCCCACAAAGCTTTTGCATCTTCTGGATGTATGGCATAAGAGATATCCAGACTTTGAGGGCTACAGGGTACAGACCAAAGAAATTCAGTAGTAGCCATATAATGGTCCATTTTGCATGCAGTCCACATAGCAGCCATCCAGGAAAGATTAAACGCATTGATTGCTAAGGGACGGAAATAACAGTCAAAAGTTTTCTGAAACCAGGTTCCAATTATGGCTGTATTAGTCTCTGCACCATTTGCAAGGAATAAGGGTAGACAGGTGAAATCTTCTGAAACAGTCTCCAGAAGACTGTCTCCAAATATACAGCAGAACCAACCAGTCCACAACACTTTACCTTCTCTGTGCTCAGATGGCAATTGAGATTTTGACAGAATCTATGAAGAAAAATCAAACGGGTTCATTAAATTCAAAAGTACATCTCCTCCTAAAGTGCATCTTCTCAGCATTAATTAGTACATTTAAAAATAAGAAGATATGTAGTATTACCTGCCAAAAACCACAGAGGTAATAGTCTCCCTGATCATTATTAGGATGTATCAAGTTAACTGACCTTTCTCCTAATACTCTTTATTAGGACAGACATGGTATATGGCAAGATCTTGGTGCAACCAAAATGCAAAAAGGGGTGCCAATATGGTATAACCAGGTACAGTACCCTGAAAAAAAAATCTCAAAATCTCAACTTGAACTTCGTCTTCCAATGCAGGGGGTGCAGGTTTGATCCCTGGTCAGGGAGCTAAGATCCCACATGCTTCCTGGCCAAAAAAACCCAAAACATAAAACAGAAGCAATACGCTAACAAATTCAATAAAGACTTTAAAAAAATGTAAAACAAAAACCTCAACTTTAGAAGGGGACTTCCCTGGTGGCGCAGTGGTTAAGAATCTGCCTGCCAATGCAGGGAACACGGGTTTGAGCACTGATCCGGGAAGATCCCACATGCTGTGGATCAACTAAGTCCGTGCGCCAAAACTACTGAGCCTGCACTCTAGAGCCCACGAGCCACAACTACTGAAGCCCGCGTGCCTAGAGCCAGAGCTCCGCAACAAGAGAAGCCACTGCAATGCGAAGCCTGTGCATCGCAACGAAGGGTAGCCCCTGCTCACCACAACTAGAGAAAGCCCACGCGCAGCAACAAAGACCCAAAGCAGCCAAAAATAAATAAATAAAATTTTTAAAAAACCTTTAGAAGGGACTGTAAAAGGTCACCAAATCCAATGTGCTTGAATTATTCCACTGAGGAAGACGTCACTATTTCCTAAGGCAGCTCTGTCTATCCACTTAAAATGTTCTTTCATATGTTAGGCCCTATAGTTTCCAACCACTGGTCCTACTTTCTTCCTTACGTGCATGTAGATGAAATCTAATCTAATCTCTCTTCTACAGAAAAAGCCCTTCAAATTTTTGATGATCCTTATCATATATACTGCTATGGTCAACATCTCCAGTTTCTTCAACCATTCCGTCTATGACATACATTCAAGTGCTCACACTATCTGGACACTCTTCTCTGAAATTCTTTGGCAAAGGAATCATTCATAAGTGAACATAATTACTTCAAAAAGGTCTGATTACAGGACTGTCACCACCTTTAACCTAGATTATACTCCTACTAATATAATCTTAATAGTTTTCTGGTTTTTAGTTGACAGCTCTACATAAATTAGCCCTACATACTCATGTTTGCTATTAATAAGTAAATCCCCCCCCCAACTTACACTGAGGCAGTAAACTTATTCCTATTAAAATTTTAATCTCTTTCAATTTGGCCCACTGTGTCAATCCATTCAGCTCTTTTAGAATCTTGATTATATTTTCCAGCAGATTGACTAATCCCTCAAACTTTAAATTTGTAAATTATATAACAAACATACCTTCCAGATATTAATAGAAGTTTTAATTAAAGTTTGACCAGGACAAGGTGAAGATCACAGCCCTATATTATATCCCTTTAGAGATGATCATTTAAACAATTATTTTTGCCATTTTTCTCCTTGTTCAAGAAGTTATAAGAGACTTTCAAATACCTTAAAGCCAGATGTATTATGTCTATCACATTTTTATAACCTATAAGTCCTGTAACCCTGCCAAAAACCACAGAGGTAATAGTCTCCCTGATCATTATTAGGGTGTATCAAGTTAACTGACCTTTCTCCTAATACTCTTTATCTCATTTCTTGCACTGGCAAGAAATGAGATTTAGTTAGAAAACTATTAGAACACTATACTAGGAATTCAAGAGGTCATTTCTATTCCTCACAAGAATATTTGCTTGCCTGATGACATGCAAACCATGTAACTTCTTTGGGCATCAACTGCTTCAACTTGACAGAGACTGCTAATTATCTACCCAGTATCTATCTTTCCTTCCACAGTAAAACAGTGCTTTCACTTGGGATGGCAAAGAACCCACTAAAAATTTTTTTCTAGTCTCCCTTCCATCTGGGATGTAAAAAGAAGTAACTGTTGGGTGTCAGCAAGTCTCGTTAAAGATTTACTCAGTGGCAGGCATCCTGTCTGACTTTCCCATCTTCCTCCTACTTCTTGCCTTGAACTTACATATAGTATTTAGAGCTCCAGGAGCCAATTTAGATTATAGTGTGACCATAGGAGGGAAGCCATGCACCAAGGATGATAGAGAGGACAGAAGGAGCTTAGATTATTAACAATTTCATGAAGCATTTACCAGCCTGGAAAAGCTTACCTCTGGACACTTTTTTGGAAGACAAGTAAACCTCTATTGTCTTTAATTCACTGTTATTTAGACTTTCTGTTACATGCAGCTGAACCTAATCCCAGTAATCCTGAGATCCTTGCCAATACTATGATCTATACCAGGGGTCAGCAAACCTTTTCTGCAGAGGGCCAGATAGTAAATATTTCAGGCTTTGCAAGCCATGTGATCTCTGTAGCAACTACAACTCTGCTGTTGTAATACAGAAACAGCCATAGATGATATGTAAACAAATGAAAGGGGCTCTATTCCAATAAAACGTTATTTACAAAGCCAAGCAGCAGGCCATAGTTTGCTAACCCCTGATCTATACAAATAAACAAAATTTCAACTGTTTCAGAATTTAATTTATCAATGACTAAAATGAGTTAATTTAGCAGAAACAGAAGAAGCAGGCATAAATAATAAAATAAATCTGGTTTCTTAATAAATCAAAGGACAGTCCCATTACTTTTATATACTACATATAGGAAGGAATGTAAAATGTTACATTTCTGAGAGTAACTTGGTGTGATACATCACAATATGCAACAATGTTACTTTTTTGCTAAAATTCTATTTCTAGGATTTTAATCCCACTAAAAACCATAGAATTATACAGATAAAATTTACAAAAACGTAAAATTTACATTTACATTTAGTTACTCAAAATGACATGAGTAACTATCTACAGTACTGATTATTAGTAAAAAAAAAAAAAAGCCATAATGCAGAAGTATGGGCAATATGATCGCAATTTTAATAGATACAGACAGCCAAATAGATATATCTAGGTTCATGATGGAGTCTGTAATTTCCTTATAATGTCTTTGTCTAGTTTTGGTATTAGGGTAATACTGGGCTCATAGGATGAATTAGGAAGTATTCCCTCTGCTTCTATCTCTGAAAGAAATTGTAGAGAATTGGTATAATTTCTTCCCTAAACGTTTGGTGGAATTCACTAGTGAACCCATCTGGACCTGTTGCTTTCTGTTTTGGAAGGTTATTAATTATTGATTCAATTTCTTTAATAGGACTAGGCCTATTCAGATTGTCTATTGACAAATAGATGTATACCAAAATGTTAAACTGTGGTTTTTAACTTTGTTTTTTTTGTTATTTTTTTTTACCTTTAAAATATTTATTGGAAAGGTAGTAGTCTCATATAGTACAAAATTCAAAATAGAAATGTACACTTTGAAAAGTTAGTCTACCAGCTACCTCTGTCTACCCGCCTCCCCCAACTCAGTTCTTGCCCCCAGAGCCCAGTTACCAGTGTTTCGTGTATCTTTCTGGAGCTGCTCAATGCATATGCACAATGCAGCTTTTAATTTCTGTTTTTAAGAAAATGTACAACAAAATCTTCTGCTACATGCAGAGTTTAAGTGTTTTTGCAAATACATGTATTATTTTTTCTTCTTTTATGGCCCCTGGCTAACATGTCTTGTTCAGGAAAGCCGTTCATATTCCAAGATTGAAAACAATTTTCCTATATTTACTTCTAATACTTTTCTATTTTGGTTTTAAATTGACATCTTTAAACCAACTGGGTTTTTATATTTGAACAGAGTCTGATATAGGTGGGGATCTAATTTTATTTTCTTTGAAGTATGGCTATTGAATTGCTTCAATACCATTTAATCCAGCCTTTCCAATGGATCCAAATCATTTAATATCCAGGTCCCAAATCTCCAGCATCAGTAAGAACCACCGAGGATAGCTTCATCCCACAAGTCCCACTCCTGGGTGCTATGTTTGCCAGGATGCTTCTTCTCTCTACTGGACCTTCTTCCCTCCTTCATGGTGTCCCAATCATGGGTGCTCTTCTTTCCGTACTTGGACTTCTCTGTGCTTCCTGGCGCCACTTTGGCCTTCCTCCTGTTCTCTTTGTGGGAATCTTCATCCTCTTTATCCCTGTGGTGCTTCCTCTTCCACGATACCTGCTCCTCATCGCCATGTCCTCCTCCTCCCTTCTCCCTGGACCTGCCAGTGCAGCCTCTGTCTTGATCTCCTGCCTGATGGACACTGGTGTGGTCCTCTGAGAAGCAGCTGGCCTCTTCTCTGTGTTGTGCTGTGTGGGGGCCAGTGGTCATTCCTTGCACAGGTGGGCTTGGAAACCACCGGTTATTGAAGAAATGGTCGTGTTTTTTCTGACAGTGATTTACAGGTTCCAGTCTTTGCCGGAAGTGATGAATATTGGACAGTGTGGGTAAGTGGCTTTCCACTGTTTTCGGCCTTTTGTAGGAACTGGAGGACTTGTGGGGCCTCCTGAAGGGGAATCTCTGCTCCAGCATTGGAGGTCTGGGTGCAGTGTGGTCCTTTTTCTCTGTACACAGAGTCTTCTGTCCCCTTTCTAAAGCAAACCTCTGGTTGTAATCCTCTGGCTCTTTGCTTTCTAATATAATCCTGAAGTTCACGTTGAAAAGAGTCATAAGTCTTAGAATTTTCCATTATACTGACTATGGATGAAACTCTGGAGTCACCACCATGCACTAGTTTACTGAGAGAAATTTCCACAAACAGATGGAGCCTCACTTCCTCAAGCCTACAAGTCTTTGGGGTTGTGTAAGTAGAAGATCTGTGGGCCCACAGAGAGCAGAGGTTCGCCTGCCAAGAACCTCAAAAGGAAAGAAGGAAGGACGGAAGGAAGGAAGGAAGGAAGGAAGGAAGGAAGGAAGGAAGGAAGGAAGGAAGGAAGGAGCCCTAGCTAGGGGTAGGTTTTACTCAGCTCCAGGAGAAGAATCCCAACTTCTTCGCAGCTCAAACTTCTCTCTTTGTACTTTTATGTATTTTCTAAGTTTTCTAAAATAAACATGATTATATTGTAAAAGGAAAGAAACTTTTTCTTTAAGTTGGTCATATCTAATTACTATAATTTGGTCAAACAAGACATAAAATAGGTTATAAATCACAAGCTTAAGAATTTTAAAAACAGTAAGAAAATATCACAATTTCTAAATCAAGGCAACGCACATTCTTTTCTCCTAGGAAGCAAGTACTGCTTATATGATATACCTGGACAAGAAATGCTTCAGGGTCTCTCTGTGTTCCTTTCATTCCCAGGAGAGTAGAGAAAATCACTTTGATGTTGAAGTCGTCTCCCACTTCCACAGCAAGTCCTTTTTGCTTTTCAGCAGCAATAAATGCATTCAGAAGTCTAGAATACTCTTTGAAATTAGTATAGGAGAATTTATATAAGGGAGTTAAACTATATAAAGTCCATTGTTTATGCAGAAGGAATGCAAACTTTTGAGGATCAACATCTTCCTAAAAAAAATCAGGACAAAGGAAGTTTAAGAATTAGGGAACATTAGTAACTAAGAACTTAATCACAGTATCTTAAATATTTAAAACAAAGCCATTACTGGGTACCTGATCTTTGCATCTGCTGTACTTTCCCTTTGGAATGTTCTTCCCAGGGAGTTCACATGGCATGTTCCTTTCCTTCATTCAGGTCTCTGCCCAAATGTCACTCAAGAGGCCACCCTATCTAAAGTAGCACCTGCACCCATTCCAGCTTTGTCACTCTATATCTCCTTAACATGCTTTATTTTTTTCACAGCACTTATTACTATCTGACATTAGGTACTTGTCTGATTTTTACTGTCTTCACTACTAGAGTATGAGTTTGATGAGAACAGGAATTTTGCCTATTTTATTCACTACTATATCTCTAGCACCTAGAACAATGTCATCTAGAACAGCTGTTCAATAAATATTTATTGGATGAACAGTTATATTTGACTTTTAGAAACTTCAAATTATAGAGTTTAAAAATAGTCACCACTATATTCCTGGAGCATCTAATTTGATTGGTTTTAATTAAGTAATTTCTAAAATTGTTTGGCAGTAAATTCACTCCATCACCTTAATTCAATAGATTAAGTAAAAAGATAAGTGGGAGTATTTTGGCCAGGCTCTATTAGAATCACAGGGACCACTAAAAACAAAACACTTCATTTGTATTGGCACTATAGCAGTGCTGAAGGTCTTCACATACACCCCCACATAAGCTCCTAGCTTTATCCTGAATTGAACTTTTCTATAGAATCCATACTTCCACAGTCCCAAAAATCTTTTGGAACTTTCACCACAGTTGTCCACTTGACAAAAATATTTGTTCTTACTAGAGTACTCATGGAAAAGCTGTAAACTTTTTTCTTATTACTATCAAAAGATTTGGGGAAAAAAAAGGGGGGTCCAATGGTTAGGACTTGGTGTTTTCACTGCCAGTCCCCGGGTTCAGTCCCTGGTTGGGAACTAAGATCCCTTAGGCTGCGTGGTGCGGCAAAAAAAAAAAAAAAAAAAAATCTGGCAAAATTATTTGTATCATAGAGAAAAGGAAACACTGAACTGGACATTCCAGTCTTTTTTTTTTTTTTTTTTTTTTTTTTTACTGTTGCAATGTTTGTTTTTTTATTTTTCCAGTCTTTAATTTATATACAATCTCTGTTTTCTGGTCAAGAATGATAACTTTCATTACCAGGACTAGTAATTTTTCTTTTTTTTCTTTTTTTTTAAAATTTATTTATTTTATTTACATTTTATTTTCGGCTGTGTTGGGTCTCTGTTGCTGCACGCGGGCTTTCTCTAGTTGGGGCGAGTGGGGGCTACTCTTCGTTGTGGTGCGTGGGCTTCCCATTGCGATGGCTTCTCTTGTTGCTGAGCGCGGGCTCTAGGCGTATGGGCTTCAGTAGTTGTGGCTCGCAGGCTCTAGAGCTCAGGCTCCTTAGTTGTGGCACATGGGCTTAGTTGCTCCGCGGCATGTGGGATCTTCCCGGACCAGGGCTCGAACCCGTGTCCCCTGCACTGGCAGGCGGATTCTTAACCACTGCACCACCAGGGAAGCCCTAGTAATTTTTCTTTAAGAAAGTTTTCACAAAAAAGCAAAAATTTTCTCATATGCCAAAAGATACTAGACCCACAACACAGACAAGAAAAAGTTAAAAGGAAAGTGTGGGTGACTGATCAGCCAGGTTCCTTGCTAAGTGACTCAAAAGCATCCATCAAACTTGTATTGACGGCACTTCCCTGGTGGTGCAGTGGTTAAGAATCCACCTGCCAATGCAGGGGACACAGGTTCGAGCCCAGGTCTGGGAAGATCCCACATGCCGCGGAGCAACTAATCCCATGCACCGCAACTACTGAGCCTGCGCTCTAGAGCCCTCGAGCCACAACTACTGAAGCCCGAGTGCCTAGAGCCCTGGAGCCACAACTACTGAAGCCCACGTGCCTAGAGCCCATGCTCCACAACAAGGAAGAGTAGTCCCCGCTCTCTGCAACTAGAGAAAGCCCTCGCACAACAACGAAGACCCAACACTGCCATAAATAAATAATTAAATAAATTTATAAAACAACAAAAAAACTTGTATTGACTGGGGCTTTATTTCATAGTTCAGTAAAATTATAAATTACTAATGTTATACACAGGGGTTTTTTTATGAATGATCAAAACAGAGCATGTTGGGCTTCCCGGGTGGCGCAGTGGTTGAGAATCTGCCTGCTAATGCAGGGGACACGGGTACGAGCCCTGGTCTGGGAAGATCCCACATGCTGCAGAGCAACTGGGCCCGTGAGCCACAGCTACTGAGCCTGCACGTCTGGAGCCTGTGCTCCGCAACAAGAGAGGCCGTGATAGTGAGAGGCCCGTGCACCGCGATGAAGAGTGGCCCCCGCTTGCCACAACTAGAGAAAGCCCTCGCACAGAAACGAATACCCAACACAGCCAAAAATTAAAAAAAAAAAAAAAAAAAAAAATTCAAAAAAAACCCCAAAAAACAGAGCATGTTGCCACCAGACAAATCTGGAACAATATAAACACGAAAATAATTTAGTAAGGAATTAGAAAAATTTTAAAAACAGGAATTCATGAATCTGTACTGATAAATAGATAAATAAATGGAACAGAAATGAGAAGGGCCTAAAATAGAATGCCAAAGGCTGGTTGGTAAATATGGAGGAAATAGAGATGGAAAATCATTATTTTTCAACCATCACCATAAAGATGGAATTAGGCAAAAAATATCAATGGATGAAGGATGTAAAGTGTGAGGCAAAATTTTGATGAGGCACAGGATATTTGTATTATCTTAAAGTGTCTCCCCACAGACTGCTTATTAGTTGCAGGGGGGAAAAAAGCAGTAATTATTGGGCAACACGTTGACAAGATGATCAAAATTAACATCACCTATGTGCTACCAGATGTTATTCCCCAAAAGGATACAACACGACCTATACAGTATTCCAGTCAGCAATACATAATTTCAATCTAATCTTGAGAAAACATCAGACAAATACAAAATGAGGAATATTCTATTTAAAAAGGGAAGAGGAGGAAACATATTCTTCAAAAATGTCAATGTCATAAAAGATAAAGAAATATTGTGGAAACGTCCCAAATTAAAAGAGGTTAAGGACGGAACTAGAGGATGTCATACTAAATGAAGTCAGACAGAGAAAGAGAAATACGATATCCCTTATATGCGGAATCTAAAAGAAATGATACAAATGAACTTATTTACAAAACAGAAACAGACTCACAGACTTAAGAGAAGGAACTTATGGTTACCAGGGGGGAAGGGATAGTTAGGGAGTTTGGGATCGATTTGTACACACTGCTATATTTAAAATGGATAACCAACAAGGACCTACTGTATAGCACAGGGAACTCTGCTCAATGTTATGTGGCAGCCTGGATGGGAGGGGAGTTTGGGGGAGAATGGATACATGTATATGTATGGCTGAGTCCCTTTGCTGTGCACCTGAAACAATCACAACATTGTTAATCGGCTATACTCCAATATAAAATAAAAAGTTAAAAAAAAAAAATCAACCAAAAAAACAAAAATTTTGTCACCATTGGAGAATGCTAGGAAACCAACCCCAAGCATTATTTTGAAAGCTAGTAGATAAAGAGAAAGAACTTAAAAAAAAAAAAAAGAGGTTAAAAAACATATGGTACTGATAGTGTGAATAATTGTTATAGCTGTTACTCATTTATTTTATTACCACAGGGAGTAAGAATATACTAAAAATACTATAAATAGTAACAACAATTGAAATGTTTCATTCACAGACATTCTCAATTATTAGTAACACAAAGGAACACAAAGAGCATACCTGCAGTGGTGAACACTGGGGAATTTTCCTTCGAGGTGGAGTCGGGATAAATGAAGTCTGCTTCCTGACTGATTCTAATCGTTTTTGCAGAGGGGTGGCACCTATAAAGTAATCTTTAAGCCTTGAGGATGCACACTGTCTAGGAGTCGATTCTGGTGCATCATAAGAATCCATGGTCTACATAAAAAGAAATAAAACCAGAATTCTAAACACTAAAAAGTTAATTCATGCTCATAGTTTCACTGATTCCTCTATCTACTATAAAGGAATTCTTTCTCTCTCCCTCCTACTCCCTGCCCCATTTTGACTTTTTAATCAAATCCTATATCTCTCATTGGCTATAGGCTATTTTTATGAACATCTTACAGATAGCTCAAACACAGTTATGTTCAAAACTAAATTCAACTCCTTCTGTCCTCCTTCCAAAAGCTGGCTGGTCCATTTTCAAATTCTTGTCAATTTTCTAAGTTAATTTAAATTTATTTAAGTAGTCTCCCACTTTCATTTTTTAACAATCATTAAGCACATTCTCTTGAATTTTTCCTTCCTCAGTCTCTCCATCCATTCCCAAAGCTACTTCCTTAGCCAGGTCTTATTACCACAACTAAACGTTCCATATCTGAGGGTAATCCATTTTTCAGAAATGGTACTTTATTATTAGTCACCTGTGCAAAAAACTTTACAGTGATGAGATAAATTCTACTCTTCTGCTGGGTATTCATAACTCATAATTCAGCTTGTCCTTATCCTACTTCTCCTAGACATAAACACATTCTTGTCGTCATGTGTTTGCTTATCAACTGTATTCCCTATCTCAAGTGTTCTTTTTCCATTCCACCTCCATTAAAACCATGTGTGAATTTGATCCCCTTTCAAATAGTAGGGTTTTGTTAACCTTTTCCCCCCCAGAATACCTATGTTACACACTTCTGTCTGTGTCTGTATCAGTGGCTCATTCTGGGAAGCTGTGTGTGTGTGTGTGTGTGTGTGTGTGTGTGAGTACAGAATGAGATCCTCAGGGGTAAATATTTTGAAAAAGCCCAAAAGCCCTCTAAATGAGTCTAACAAAATCCCTCGAGAATATTCTACAAAACCTTTGGAGATTAATAATACACCAGCCCACACAGCTCTCTTCAATCACCTAGTCTCTACCACTCATTTTGGCCCGAATTCATCTACTTCTCTGTACTATTTTTTTGGTGTGCATTTCTTCTCTTCCCAGCAAAACTAAACTACTTTGACTGAAATCATGCTCTTTGTATTTTTCTTGTATAATTACCCTAGTATAATGTTGAATGCTGTTTAATTGTTAAGCAAGTATTAGTTTAATTGAACAGAAGTATTTCATGGAACTGCAAAATTGAAAGGAATTATGATTTAAAAGTTATAAAAATTACTCTCAAGTAGTGGCACAGTTACCCTTTCAAAAATTTTTTTCACAAATGAAGAGCTTTATTTATCATTATATTTAAATTTCATCATGTCAAAGTATGACACACTCTATATCTTGAACCAAACTCCATAAATTAAATATATAGTTCTCAAAACTCAGATAATGCCCAGAGAAAGATCATATACCATACAACTTAAATAGCAGCTACTCTAAAGCAGTCTGGCTTTAAATGCATACAGAATTGTCTATTCAAAATGGAATTTTAATCAGTCCCATCTACATTGAATGTTTCTTTCAAATCTGTTATTTGGAATAACTGCTAACATTTATTGAGTATTCATCATATGCCAGGTAACTTTCTAAGCCCTTTAACAAATATTATCTCATTTAATACTCAAACAACTGTATGAGGTGGGTTATTATATTCCCAGTTGACAGATAGGAAGATAAAGAAATTAAATAACTTGCCAAAGTCATACAGCTAAAAATGCCAGAGCCAGAATTTGAACCGAGACAGTCTAACACCAGAGTGGGTGCTCTTACCTCCTTCTTGCACACTGTCTTTCAATAGGGATCAATTTCAAGGCAAAATAAGCCCTACTAAATTTGACTCCTTAAAAGAGAAATTCTATGAATTCCAAAAGGATTTTAAGGTCTATCTAGGTGAGAGAAAGACTACTAGCTCTGAAAGGACTGGTTTTGAGAAAACATTTCCCTTGAGTAATTTAATACTGCAGTAATGTGAAATAGCCCAATCCATGCATTAAAGATTAGAAAATGGTTTATACCTATTTTACTTTCTCACTCCATACTCAATAATATGTAATTTTGCCCCGCCAGATAATTAAGAGGTTAAAAATATAGCTTGACTTAATATTTTACTGTCCCAATATTCTTCCTTCCAACTGTAAGGAAAGAGGTCCTCTTACTTGCTTTCTAAAGCCAATCCATCAACCAATATTCTAGATCTCCATGTCCCTTCACATTTCCCTTGGGCACCATCTCCCACGTTTATTTCAAACCTCTATCATCTCTAATCTCTACTTCACAGGATACTTTTCTTCCACTGCCAAGCATATTCTTGTATTCCTAACACTAAAAATTTTTTGTTTAAATCCTATCCGTCTCATTCGTCTTGAGACCAATTTCCTGGAAATACGGTATACAACTATTGCCTCCACTTACTAATAAATATTTTATTGGAAATCTTCAGCAACCTCTCTTATGAATCCATCACTATAAAGGCACGGCACTTTTGAAGATTACCAATAATATTTTTGCGAAAACCATGGCCAAATAGTTGGTTCATCAAGTTTGCTCCTCCTTACTCCTCTAAACTTTGTTACCTTGTTGTTTTCAAACACTCAATTATTTCTCCTCCTTGTTTCTTATGGTTCCTTCTGACTCATTTGCTGATTCCTATCCTTCCTCCAGTCCCAACAGTGCGTGTCTCCCCAGACTCTGAAATCACTCATTCTCCATATGATAACATTCATTCTACATATGACTCCTAAATCTCTATTTTCAGACCTTTGCACCTGCATTTCCAATTTCCTGTAAAACATTAAAATTTTGTGTTCTCAAACTCATTAAGTTAAAGCTAAACATTAGTTCACAATCAATCTTTCCCTTCCAACTACCCTGTTTCTCAGTAATAATTCCACTCTTCCTTCTCATTTTCCTCCCTGCCCCTTAAAATACTCCTTAGTCAACTTTTACTCTTCCCTCAACTTCACGTTTACATCCGAATTAGCATCAAATTCTGACATATTTCTTAAAAGCATATATACTAGCCCTCTCAGATTTGGCCTTCACTTGCATTCTTAATTATAGCCATTTATCTTATTCCCAGTCTTAACCCCTTTCCCCAATCCATGACTAGTTTCTCCATAGACACCACTTTTATCTTGTCATTACCTTGCTTGAGATGCCATAACAATCCCACACATCTTCTAAATAAATGAAGCCCAAACTTCTCTGCCTGGGTTTCAAGGCACCTGATCATATTATCTGATCCTATCCAGGTTCATGTTCTACTACTTCAGTTCTTACCCCAAGATCCATGGACAAAGGGTCTTTCCAAAATCTAAAAGCCCTCTAAGGTTGGATGCAAAATGGTGTATGCGTGTGTATCTGGTGGCAGAAGGGGGTGAAGAAAGGTCCAGGAGATGATTCTTTAAACGGTAAAGAGCCACTGCCCTACCCCCAAACATGCACCCCTTCCCCTAGGCTGCTCCTCACCCTCCTGCTCTTCATGCCTGTCATGTTTGCCTCTGCTCCCGGACTTTTTTATTCAACCTATTGCCAATTAAGACTACTTCTCCACACCCATTTGTCTGACCAAATCCAATCTATCCTTCAAGTTTCATCTCCTCAGGAGAAGCTTCCAAGCATCCACAGAGCTAGCTCTCCAGCCAATTCCTCTTGCACTTGCAGTTCAGAACACACAATTACAACTCAGTTGTTTTTCTTGTGCTAAGTCCGTGAAGGAAGGGACCCTGACTTAAATCACTTTTGTACATCGTCACCTAACGCCAATGCTAAGCAGGTCGTGTGAAACACATCTAAACCCCGAAGTATTGTAAAGATAACGACCACACAACAAGGCAAAACACAAAGTTTACTGCCACGCCCGGACCAATAACAAAGCATCTTACCAATAAAATGCCGTGATGACGCTGTCAACCATTCCCTTCACGAATCATTCTTCAAGTCTGGATCCAAAACTACGTCGAAACTGAAATCCCCTGAAGTAAAACAGCCGCCAAAATGACAGCGAAGAGTAAGTCCGGAGGAACCCCTGGCGCTCCCAAATTCCCTCTCGCTCCACCACAGGTGGGTTCACGACGGACGCAAACGGGCCCAGTAAGGAGATTTCCGTTCCCGCAGGCGCCAGCCGAGCCCGACACTTCACGCCGGGAGGGACATTTCCGCTGACTCAGCCACCCAGCTCCGCGACCCTCGCTCCTGCGGAGTCTGCTTCAGCCCACGGAGGGAAAGGGCAAGGGACAGTGTGTCCCAACTCGCCCCTCTCCAGCTGAGCCCTCAGGGGCCAACGCCAGCTCCAAAATCCCGCCGTTAAGAAGCAGCAACCTTGCGTTCAGCCGCCTCCTCAGTTTAAAATCGTTTCCCGACTAGCTCTGCGGCAGGACGCTAGACGCCTCCATGGCGCCGATTTCAAGTCAGTGAAGCAACTACGGTTGCCATTTTGACTGAGGGCACGGGAGCGCTCTAACCATTATCGTCTACTTTCCTAATCGCGGGGAGTTAACCTTCCGCGCTTTTCTACCGGTGCTAAACGGTCCTTCAAATTTCCGCCCGTAGTAAAGATGGCGGCATTCCCTGTGCTCTGACTGGTTGACTCCTTCCACCGTAAGCTTGGTTGTTCGTGGGGTGGGTTAAGGAGCGCTTGCCTCCCAGCGGCGATCTGTGTGTGGTTTCGGGCCCTAGAAACATTTTGGATTTGCTTGCATTCCTCCTTCTGAAGACCCGAGGTCGGCCACCAGGTTTGGGAGATTTGAAACGCGGGGCTGATTTTCCTCCCTGTTTTCCAGTTCTGCCCGCGGGAACCTTCTGGGAAGCGTGGAAGGATGGGAAGGGCGTGCGCCTGCTGACCGGCCCCGTGCTGCCTCTGCGTGGCCGCGGTGTCCTGCCTTGGCTGCTGTATGGAATCGTACGCTTGTCACTTCAGGCCGAAGCTTTGTTTGTTAATAGAAGTGAAACGGATGCGTTAAGAGGGGACAAAGATTTTAAAAGTTCTTTCCCCTACCCAACTTCCCCAAAGGCCCCAAAGACTTTGCAGATTTATCTAGTTTGCCGACACGAGCTGTTGAATGTTCAGCGGACAAGGGCTTAAATATAAGAGAGTGGGAACTACTAACATTTTAAGGGATTTGTGTGTATTTCCAAAACTGACTTTTGACCGCCATCCAACAAGTGCAGCGTGAGATTCCTGAGCGTCTCGCCATCCTGCGGCTCTAACATGTTCTGTTGGTTAAGTCGGCTGTACAGGGGTTTATCCAGACCCACTAGAAGGACCACACAGCTGATCTGGGGTTCTTTCTCCCGAAGTCTGGTACTGAGTTCACAGAGGAGAATTCCAGGTGAATGTAGTGAAGAGGTTTGTCCTCTGAACAGCCCTTCCTCCTTTTCTCTGCAGCAAGAGTGCTTATTCCATTTTCCCCCTAGTCTCGACTGGATAGCTTTATGTGTAGAAGCACATCATTCACCCTCTTCATTTCTTATAATGTAGTTTTCTCCCTGGAATTTAAAAAGAGCAGAAAAGTAACCACGTGAATAGGCTATTCATTAAGCTCATGCTGTGAATAAGCCTAAAAAATTCTTTCATACTTGAGAATATTTTGAATAGGGTTTTTAAATGTACAAGTGACTATTTCACTCTAGATTCATACTAAAACCAGTTACTGCACCATCAAATTTATGAAATTCCCAAGATCCTATTTCATTTGGGGAAGAAATGTGCACTATTAAGAACAATGCGTCTTAGGTCAATGCAGATGCTGGGTGATCAAAAATATTTAGATTCTTAACACAAGGCAAAAATTTACATTAAGACAGTTATTCACATGGCTTTTGACACATTTGCAGGTGAATTTAATAGTGATTGATTACATTCTTCAACTTTATAAATTTCATCCATTGACATGAAATACCAAAGATGGTATGATTTGAGAGTCTATTCTCAAACAATGTGCAAATGATATATTTTTAATCTTACTTTTTTTCGTTTCTTTAAGAACTCAGTAGCTTTGTTGCCCGGACCAACACGTGTGGAGAGTTGCGTTCTTCTTACTTAGGCCAAGAAGTCACCTTGTGTGGATGGATTCAGTACCGAAGGTAGATAGAGGCAGGTGGTTTAAGTATGCATGATGGTGGTTTTCCTAAGGCAATTTCAAACTGCTATTAATTTCTAACCAGTCAGAAGAATAAAAGCTTTGCAACTCCTGTAGGAGTCTCAGAAGTCATTGAATTTTCAGTTTTGTTTTTGTTTTGAAAGACTCAAATAGTGTCACTCTCAGTAAGTACCAGTAACATCTGTTGAAGGGTATAATAAGTGTGATCCACCAAGGGACAGAAATGTCCCTAGGTTTACTAAGATTGAAGAGTTCCTAGGACCAGTAATTGGGTAAGCTGGTAAGCTTCCATAGCATAAAAAAGCATAGTTTTTGCTAAATTTAGGTAGAGAAAAAGCCTAAAAACATGAACAATGATTCCTTAATGTTAGAGGACATATTATTGTTGTTGTTCATCTCTATATTCCAGAACATACCTGAATGGAACATTAATTCACAATGAAGAGATCTAAAATACATAGACTGAGTGATTTTCCTAAAGAATATGTCCCAAATGGGTGGATATTTGACCCATACATTTGGTGACTTTTATCTCCTGAAGGAAAATCTGAGGAGGCTTTCTGTACCTCTTCTTGGTACTAAGAACTGTATGTGAAATGTCGGTTGAATGCTAAAATATTGGGGTTTGGGGGACCTTTTGATGGCTTATAGAGGTATTAAGTTAGTACTGGACCTCTTTTAGAAAATTTTAGATTACATCTTATTTTTAGGAAAATAAAAGATTTTATATTGCCGTATTTTAAAAAATGACCAATCAGATGTCTCTAATATGCTAAAATATTACCTTTGGATTTTAATATATGGAAAGTTTCCAATTTTAACTCAAATTTCTTATAAAGACTTAAACCAATAAAATTTTTTAAGTTTTAAAATCTGCCTTTTCATTAATAAGCCATCTGGATAGCATTAGTAAGCCGTACATACAGCTACTAAAAGTTGAAATTGTAAACGAAAAAGTTTTTTCATTAATAAGCTACAAGATAATTACACAAATATAACTATGAATGCATATTATTTATTATAAAAAAGCAACATGTGAAATTGCATGGGTTTTTTAATTTGTTTAATTTGTTTTGCCTGCTTAAATTTTGGTCTCAAAGATTTTATCCTAATATGTTCACTTTCTTCATTAATCAGGCAAAACATCTTCCTGGTCCTAAGAGATTTCCATGGGCTTGTTCAAGTTATCATTCCTCAGGATGAGGTAATAGAAGGTTCCTCCTGTTATCTCCAAGCCTCTTTGATGCTGTGGTTAGAATAAATGAAGCATGTTGGATAAGTATGTTTGGGATTTCAAATTAAGAAGTTTATTGTTAATGAAAATTAAAACTACCATAAGCCACATTAAGATAAATGACAAACTGCGAAAAAATATGTGCAATTCATGTCACAGACAAAGGGCTAATTTCTCTAATATCTAAAAGGCTACTACAAATCAATTAAAATTTTTTTAAAAAAATACCAGTGACCCACTAGAATGATGAGTGCAGAATATGAACATAAAATTTATAGAAAAAATATATAAATGGCTATTTTTCTATATGTCTGTAGACATATGAAAATATGCCCAACTTCACTCATAGGCAGAGAAATATGAATTAAAGCTACACAGAATTGTTATTTTTTATGCACTGGATTGACAACACACTGTGTTTGGGAAAACAAGTGCTCATACATTCCTGGAGGGAGTATAACTTGGCACTAGCTCTATGGATGGCAATTTGGCAATATCAAAATTATAAATGCATATATCCTTTGAACCATTCATTCCACTTGTAGTCAATGATCTTAAAGTTATCTTACACGTAGACTTACATAGATGCAAAATGACACAAATACAAGGTTATTCACTGCTGAAATATTTTTAATCGAAAGAACAATCTAGATGTTACCCAGTAAGAGACTGGTGTAAAAAATAATGTACATCCTTACAGCTATGGAAAAGACTGAAGAAGCTTATTATGTACTAATATGGGAAAAAATCCAAGGTATATTGTTAGATATAAAAACGGGATACAGAAGAGCATGTAGAGTGATATTATCTGTACTAAAAAGGGCTTGTGTATGTGTGTGTATGTTATGAACTGTCCCTAGAAGGACACATAACATTGGGTATCTTTGGGGAGGGGAACTAAGGAGCTGGAGAGAGACTTTTCACTGTAGATCTGTTTATACCCTTTGAATTTGAGCCATGTGAAGGTACCACCTGCTCAAAAAATAATTACCATTAAATTTAGATAAAATAAAGAACTCTCATCATGCTTGCTGAACATCATTGGTTTCTATTTTGGTAATATTTACAAATGTTTGTACACCTGAGAAAAATAAGATTTACTCAGCTTTTAATGTTTGAAGTAAGTAAAGAGCCATGGGTTATCTTTCAGGGATCAGGATGCAGAGATGAGCATAGCTAACCCAGGAGAACTCCTTCACTTTGGACTCCATTATTGCTCTTGGATTTAACTGCCCCTAAGGCTAACCCTGGAGACAGTTGCCTTTAAAGTATGTGGGAATTGTTTGCATTAAACATTCTTCTCCTTATTCTCCTTTAAGGAAAAAAATTTTTAATTCTTAATAGTTTTACTTGCTGTATTATACGGAGTCAAAATGGGGATGCAGTTTACCAAATTCTTTAATAAAGTCATTAAGAGAAGCCCCAGTATTTATTGCAATTAAGTTATGAGTATTAA
This sequence comes from Balaenoptera ricei, assembly GCF_028023285.1. Taxonomy (NCBI): domain Eukaryota; kingdom Metazoa; phylum Chordata; class Mammalia; order Artiodactyla; family Balaenopteridae; genus Balaenoptera; species Balaenoptera ricei. The sequence continues at coordinate 135,755,166 of NC_082639.1, forward strand.
CATTTTTCTAAGCCATAAGCTACAGTTGCTGCAGAGTCCTTTAAGTTCATTTATTTGTTGGAACTATTTTCCCCTCTTATTCTGTAGTCGGCTGCTTCTGTGAAGAAGATTTTATGTGAAGCGCCCATGGAATCTGTGGTGCAAGTGTCCGGGACAGTAATTTCCCGACCTCCAGGACAAGAGAATCCAGTTAGTAATTTAGAAACTGTCTATTTAAATTTTACCTGTGTACATGTGCACTGTCTGTCAACACATTCAGGCAACAGCGACTGAGTATCTATTAGATATCCAGCACTAAAGCTCTGCAGGTTCTACAAATGAACCTACAGATTTTAAAATCTCACTGCAAACATAAACACTTATGTAAATATGCATGTTAAGACATTTGGTAATGAGCTCATCAGCCACAGATATACATAAGAATGTCAAAGTCGTACACAGACATTTATGTTTTAGACTATACACTATAAGCACCCCGTGTTTTACATATGTAAATAAATGCTTGTGTTTTATAAATATTCATTGTGTACATGTCCTGATGAGTGATTTTTAAAATAGGTCTTTTCTCTCTCTCTCTCTTTAAGAAAATGCCAACAGGTGAGATTGAAATCAAAGTTAAAACAGCTAAACTTCTGAATTCCTGCAAGAAGCTCCCCTTTGAAATTAAGGACTTTGTGAAGGTGCCATCCTCTGTTACTAATAAAATAGAGTATCTAGAAAATGTTGATAACCAGTAAAGTGTCTTCAGAGTTTTTTAAAGAAAAAGTTTAACTTCTACAAAATTAAGCATGTTATTATAGCTATATCATGAATTATGCTGTTAGTTTTACAATTTCCTGGTGAACTGTTCTTAAATATCAACAGTTCATTAAGCTGTTGCAGCTCCTGAACACCTAGAATGTTTTTTCAGACAGCTGGAAACAAGGTTGTCTTTAAGACTTAGATGTTATTTTGTTCCATTTTTTTTGTTGCTATGGTTTTACATTTTGAGAGGAAATTTACGTTTACCTTAGAAATGGCCACGTGGCGTAGGAGATCCTGCATATATTAAGTTTAAGCCTCTAACAGTGATAAAATGTTTATAAGGCATATAAATATGATTACTGTAATTTAGGATGTTCTTTGAGGAAGCTAGACAGAACTGGATATGTAAGCCCAGCTAATTTTCAGCTTTGTCACAATTGTCTACAGTTGTAGACTTATATATACCTAATTTATAAACTAATCTATAAAGGATTTTTTAAATTGCATGGCCGCTTAGTCTTACAATTGAGTTCCCAGTACTTAATATTTTAATTAGAAAAAGCAGTATAATTACAGAGTTGACCTTGTTGTGGGGAAAAAAAGGAAATATGCAGTTTTCCACCAGCTCTAAGCTTTTAGAAAGAGAAATGACAGGTAGTTCTTCTATTTCTATTTCTAGTATCAAAGAAATAAACTATTCCAGGGGAAACGACTTTTTAAAAAAGGTTGTCAGCACAGAAGGGATGCAGAGAATTCCAGCCTTGAAAATAAGCAGACCTTATCACTGTGTTCCTACTAGTACAGCTGTAGAGATTCGTCTGCTGCTTGCTTGCATTTCTTAAACTTGTCGTCCCATCCAGGTCATAAAGTCGTGGCTGTTTTTGGCCCTGGTATATATTTTCTAATGATCTTTGAAATCTTTACTTTTTTTTTTTCAGGATTAAACTCCAGGCTTAAAAATGAATGGGTAGGGAGTTCCCTGGTGGCCTGGTGGCCTAGTGGTTAGGATTCCAGGCTTTCATGGCCATGGCCCGGGTTCAATCCCTGGTCGGGGAACTGAGGCCCTGCAAGCCACGTGGTCAAAAAGAAAAAAGGCGGAAAAAAAAGAATGAATAAATGTTTAGTAAGGTAGGCAAATTTCAGTCAGTGAAGTGTGGTTCACTGAAAAATGTAAAATCTATGCTAGTAACAAGCCTAGAAGTCATAGAAATTAAGGATGGTGGTGTGTGTGCACAAATGGTGGAAGCTAAAGATAGAGCTAAAGTTCTTGAAAATTCACAATCTGTATCTAAAGTTAATATCTTTTTAATATTTGAAAAATATTTAAACATAAAAATCTTTAAATCTGTTTAGAAAACAGAGGCTCTTCGTTTGCGGTATCGCTACTTAGATTTGCGTGGTGTCCAAATGCAGTATAACCTGCGACTGAGGTCCCAGATGGTCATGAAAATGCGGGAATATCTCTGTAATCTACATGGTAAGGGAAGAAACAGTAATTTCCATGTGTTTTATCCTAGAACATAATTTAGTAACATAAAACATAATTTAGTTCCCTAGTGGGTCATAAATACAGCCTTTTAAAGGTGATAGTGCTTGTTAATGTTGTCTAAGTATTTACCATCACTGTTGAAGGTGGACCAGCCCTTTGGTTGTTATCTGTAAGTTTTCTTAATTCTTTATCATGCTTGTACATCATTTGTTGGGAGCTCAGAAATGTCATATGAATGAAACTAGACTCTTCAGTCAGTCCTGGGTTTTTTCCTACTGTATTTGTGTTATTTTTGCTACACTAGCAGAACACAAGAAAAACCAGAACAGTTCAGTACACAAGAATCTATCAAACAGAATTATTACATTACAAAATTACCAACTTTATGAACAGAATAGAATTTTATGAAAATCTTCAGCTTCCCTCTTGGGTTTGTAGAAACCAGAATCAATATGCTTCGTAGCTTATTTCAGTCAAAATTCCTAATTAAAGGGTAGCCTCAGATTTGTTGGACTGTATTGTAGACATCATATTTGGTAAATTCCCATCTTTTAAATTCTGATATTTCTCTCTTTTTAGGGTTTGTGGATATAGAAACACCAACATTATTTAAAAGGACTCCAGGGGTATGTATATTCCTTAAATCAGCCTACTAATAATGTCCTGTTAATTATGAAACTGGACCACTTTGCTTTTATATTCCCTTAGTTCTATTTCTTTTATTTATTTTACTGCCTTAGGATGTTCAGACTAACTAGGTATTTTAAGAGTTGAGAAAATTATATGGGTCAGTACTTTTAGTCAGAATCCTTTAATCCTACATCATTTTCTTTCCATTGAGGTTTATAGCTACAAATCAATAATGAATTGGTTCATTAAAAATAAATCCATTGTTCATTAAGAACTGACATTTTCAAACACTGGTATTTATACAGTCTATGGACTTATAAAATTATAGTTTAAATTTAGAAAAGCAGTTAGGAATTACTTGACTAGGAATTGATGCACAAAATCCTTTTTAGCTAGTAAAAGAATTGGGCATTCATTTCAACAAGCATACATTTAATACTTGCTGTATACAAATATTTAAAGCCTACTATGTGCAAGCCTTCTAGGGACTAAAGGATGAGCAAGAAATGATCTGTCATTGTGGGAACTTTGCTCTTTAGTTGATTTCATTGATGAACTGAAGTATTGACTTCTACCAGATCTTGAATTTGCTTTTTAATAATATCTCTGCTCTCCCTCTCTCTCATTCAAAGGGTGCAAAAGAGTTTGTAATACCATCCAGGGAACCTGGAAAGTTTTATTCTCTCCCTCAGAGTCCTCAGCAGTTTAAGCAGCTTCTGATGGTTGGTGGTTTAGACAGGTGAGCTTTCTTTATGATAGTACTGGTCAGAAAAGGAAAAGAGGGGGAAGAAAGGGGAAAAGGAAACACAAAGTTGTCTAATCTCTTAAAAGAAGGTTTGAAAATGTATGAGAGTTTGGAAAATACTTGTAAAATACCCTAAAAATGTGTAGTCATTATGTAAAGATTTATTGGGTGACCATCGTGTACAAAGCTCTATGCTAGTAGATGGGGTAGGGGGTTAAAAACAAAAAAGAATAGGTTTTGCTCTCAAGGAGCTAATGAATCTAGTAAGACAAAATAGGATATTAAAATCAACTGTGATGTAAACCAAAAATAAGTATGTTGAGTGTTGCAAATTAGTTGTATTAAGAGGTTTGAAATTATATTGTTTTGGGAAATATCACAAAAAACTTTGGGAACTAGGCCTTCTGGGACAGAGCTGCGTTTCAGCAGATGAAGATGAGAGTTGGAATGGCATAGCACAGGAAAGCTCAAGTGTATTCATGGAGCAGTGAGTATTTCAATTTGGCTGAAGCAAAAGAGTGTGTATAAAGAAGCATGGACTGCCTTGCATGTCAGTCTAATATATGAATATCCAAAGGTGCCATTGTATATTTGTAAGAATATATTGAGCAGTTAACTTCTCATGGGTCAACTATGTATCTGATTAGATTAGAGTATCATAAAGAATTTTAAAATTTCTTATGCCCTTTTAGTATCATTATTATTTCATACCCTGCATTGCCAGGAACTTTTGGGGGAAAGTGTGTGTGTGTTTCTAGAATCCTGACTCAATTAACACTATTTTCCAATTGTAGATATTTTCAAGTTGCCCGATGTTATCGAGATGAAGGATCAAGACCAGACAGACAGCCCGAATTTACTCAGGTACTAAGTTATATTCACTCATCTCTTACTGATTCAGCCTTGCTACAGCCAAGAATGTCAAAACCAGGACAGAAATTATATATACTTCTCATTACATTTTATCTATCAGATATTTAATTAAACTAACCTGCAGTTGAGGCATTAGTTATTTAATTTTTGATCCATTTATAAAGAATATGGTCATAAACTAAGGAATGACAGATTCCTACAGTGTTTTAATGGTCATGATATGACAAAGTTCTTTAAAAAATCTCTTGTGCACTAAAACAGACAATTCTGTATGTTGATACTTAATCTATTTATCTGGTCAACGTCATCAAAGCTATTATGATTTAGTTTCTGTATGATATCATATTAATTAGTATGGCACAGAAATCAGTAATCAGCACAAAAACCGTAAGATTTGGAGTTGGACAGACCTAAGATCAAATGTAATGTAACCGTACATACTCAGGCAAGTCACTTAGCCTCTCTGAGCCTTAAGCCATGAGATAGTTGTGGGAACTAACAGTTTGATGTATGTAAAGCACTAGATGTACAGTAATATTTAACCTGCTTCCCCTTGTATTAAGAACAGAATCCAATGGTAATTTGAAACGAGAAATATATAAATGTGTATGTATATACTAATATTGTGGCTCTTCAAGTTAGTTTCCATATGTTGCTTTGGTTTCAGATTGACATAGAGATGTCCTTTGTAGAACAGACTGGCATCCAGAGTCTAATTGAGGGTTTGCTCCAGTATTCATGGCCCAGTGACAAAGATCCTGTGGTGGTTCCTTTTCCTTCTATGACTTTTGCTGAGGCGTTGGCCAGCTATGGAACTGATAAACCTGACACTCGCTTTGGGATGAAGGTACTTTTCTTCACTTTTCCAAGACTCTGCCCCCGAATAGTCCTATAGTCTTTTGAACCACTTTGATGTTTACAACCAGTTACACACACTGTTATATCATATTTTTTGTTGTTACCTTAGCGTGTTACTTTTGTTGTTACCCAGCTACAGCAGGAGAGAATAATAGCATGTTAGCATTACAGTACCTTTTCTCTATCTACTGTGTTCCAAGATTCATTTCCAAGAGCAAGGTTCTTGCTATAATGTTTTTATTACTGGCAAGTTATTAGTTACATGGATACGAATGGTAACTTGAAAGGAAAAAAAAAAAAAAAAAAAACCTGTTCTTTCCTCTTGAATTTTTCTTAAGCTAAAATGGCACTTGAAAGGCAAATGATTAAGAGTTATTTATTCTTTTTCCCTGGTCTATAAAGAGCTCAAACATATGGAAATGTTTATTCATATTGTTAAGATCTACACATATTTAACTAAGGGTAACAGTAGAACTTACACAGAGCAGTTTTCCTTAGCAGGCCTCTTGTTATTTGCTCTTAGACAGCAACAGCCCTTCATCACTGTAACGCTGGTGACATTTCTATATCTCAGTTCTCAGTGCAGATTCCTCAGAAACTGAGTTCTGCTTGGTCCACGAATAGGCAGTGCTCAATTCTCAGAATGAAAAAAACATAGCACACAAAAAAGTCATAACTGCCTATTTACAGCAGCCAGCTTGACTACTCCTTGTTTCTTCTTTTGTAATATGAAATGGTGGTTCTTAAGTCAGACTGCTTAAGTTAAATTCTGGCTCTGCCACTTACTAGCTGTGTTATCTTGGGCAAGTCATTTCTTTCTCTGTGCCTTGGTTTTCTCATCTATTAAATGGGGATAATAAGAGGGCCTACCTCATACTCTTGTTGTGCAGATGAAATGAGTTATTACTAATGAATAATTAGTACATTAACACTTGTCATGGTGCCCAGCCCATGGTAAACACTCTATGAATGCGCTCTATAAACATTAACAAGATCTACTTTCCTCTTTAAAATATTGTTTGTAAAAGGTTTTGAGGAACTTCCCTGGTGGCACAGTGGTTGGGAATCCACCTGCCAATGCAGGGGACACGGGTTCGATCCCTGGTCTGGGAAGATCCCACATGCCGCGGAGCAACTAAGCCTGTGCACCACAGCTACTGAGCCTGCACTCAGGAGCCCACGAGCCACAACTACTGAGCCAGCACTCTAGAGCCCGTGAGCCACAACAAGAGAAGCCACCGCAATGAGAAGCCCATGCACCACAATGAAGAGTAGCCCCTGCTCGCCGCAACTAGAGAAAGCCCACGCGCAGCGACAAAGAGCCAAATGCAGCCAAAAATAACTAAATAAATTTACTTTTTAAAAAAGGGGGCTTCCCTGGTGGCGCAGTGGTTGAGAATCTGCCTGCCAATGCGGGGGACACGGGTTCGAGCCCTGGTCTGGGAAGATCCCACGTGCCGCGGAGCAACTGGGCCCGTGAGCCACAATTGCTGAGCCTGCGCGTCTGGAGCCTGTGCTCTGCAACAAGAGAGGTCGCGATGGTGAGAGGCCCGCGCACCGCGATGAAGAATGGCCCCCGCTCTCCGCAACTGGAGAAAGCCCTCGCACAGAAACGGGGACCCAACACAGCCATAAATAAATAAATAAATAAATAAAAATTAAAAAAAAAAAAAAAAAAGGTTTTGAGATAAACATTACTTCACGTTTAATTACCTTTTCCTGTTATCCATTTTCCAGATTGTAGATATCAGTGATATGTTCAGAAACACAAAGGTTGGATTTCTTCAGGATGCGCTTAGTAAACCCCAAGGAACCATCAAAGCCATATGTATCCCTGAAGGAGAAGTAAGTGGAGCACAATTCTGTATTTTCTCTAAAATGTACATTTGGGAAGTAAATATGTTCAACATTGGTACATTTAAACTTTAGAAAGAAAAATTCTCTTTAAATAAAAATGCATTTTTTCATATAAAGTCTAATAGTGTCTCTAAAACTATAAGTAGAAAATGATAAAACTTTATGAATATGAGTTTACACTCTCGAGATCTAGAGCTTTTATTTTTCCTTTTAAATAATGCTGTAAAGTTCTCCTTCATTTGAGTTTATCTCCACCAGTGATGAGTATAAAATAGTATTCCTATTCTGTCTCCAGCCTCAGTTTGTCCAACAGCTCCCAGCCCCATATCAGCTCCAGCATAGCCCTTGCGTGTTGGTTCTTGGTCTTCTGATGCTCTGGGGTCTATTGCATTAATAATGGGAAGAGAAAGGAGGTGGAGCTATGAAAAGCAAAAGGAAGGGAAATGAGGGTAGGAGAGAGAAAGAATGGTTGGGTTGGGTTGGGTAAGCATGGACTCTTAAGTAATGGGGCATGTCTATTTTCTGTAGTTAGTACACCTGCTTTGAAAATAATTTAAGAAGAGTTCTAAAAGTATTTTGAATAAGATTACTATTTTGAAAGGCTATTCAGTTGGATACATAAGCCTATTAGCATATTTAAAATGGGGATAAGAATTCAGTCTCATTACTTTTTTTTTCACTTCATATGTTCAGTGAAAGTAATTTGGTGTCTGTATTCTAGTCCAGACATATTGAATGTGTTTGGGTAAGCTTGGTATAACATATATTGCTTGTTATTATTATTTACCCCAATTGGAGTATGTCCAATTCTTTCCCAAGTAGATTATAAGGACTGCAGGGCCATGAACCATGTTTTCACCTTTTTTATATCTCCCATACCTAATTAAGTGCTCCATGAATATTAGTGATGATGATAGCCATAATGTCTCACTTAGAAACACATTGAGGTAATTTAGAAAAGATATAAAGAATTTTAAGAGACTTGAAATAATCAAATTCTGAATCCTCTTATTGATTTTATTGATCCTTCACAATTCAGTTGCAAAGATTCATTTTGAACATATTATAGATACACAGTCTTCTGTGGAATACATTCACAGCTATTTCCAATAAGACCTGCATAATTGGAAAAAAATACACCCTGTAACAAGCCTTAAAATTTTGTCATTTGACAACAGAAATTAAATCTTTATTGAATCTTATTATTGTGATGGAAAAACACAAAATATATTTGTTTCCCATTTCATTTCATAAACATGTTTGTGAAGCTAAGTGTCATATTGATGAGTTTACTTTGATTTTCTTTCATCAGAAATACTTAAAAAGGAAAGACACTGAGTCCATTAGAAAATTTGCAGCTGACCATTTTAATCAGGTAAGGAGCAGGTTTTTTCCTTTCTTTTAGGGATTCTATATTTTTAACTGTTAATTGCTTGAGCTCTTATGCTATCATTAGTTTTGAGGGGCTTGTTATTTCAGATCATTCTACTTTTCCTCTTTTTATTTTTAAAGTTAATCTTACCCCTGGGTATAACTCCAAAACTTCAACTTAGTTGAATTCACCATTAATCAGAATGTGAAAGTTCAACCATAGCCTTTTAAAATAAACAGTGGTACTTTAATGCAGTTGGGAAAATTAAATAGAGCCCCATGTGCCCAAGGTTTAAATGAAAGCATGGCAGGTATGAAAGAAAGCCACTATTCATTGTTCTTCCCATACCCTTTTTAGAATTATGAATATACCTTTCCTTTGACAGATACACTTTGTGCTCTTGGCTTGGTGAACAGTAGCACTAAAATACGGCGGAGGAGCAGGGAACGGGCATTCTTACACTGTCACTGGAAGTATAAATTACCTCAGCCATTTTGGAATCACTAACTTTAAAAATAGTCATATTTTAAAATATGACTCTTTGAGTCAATAATTTTCTATACTTTAAAGAAAGGATCTTAGATATGAGGACACTTATACACAGTATCATTTACAGGAATAAAATGAAACCATATGGGAGTGATTAAATAAATTAAGGTAGAATTAAAGGATTAAATATTAAAGTTCCTTTTAAAAATTTTGTCTCTTAACTAAAAGTTTGTAATGTAGGAAAAATGTTCAGGTTATAATGATTTGTAGGAAAAGGAGAATACAGAACTATATATTCACTGATCATAACCATGTATAAACACTGTATTTGTGGATTGAAAATGGACTACTCAGACAGTCTCTTCAGCAAGTGGTGTTGGGAAAGCTGGACAGCCACATGTAAATCAATGAAGTTAGAACACACCCTCACACCATACACAAAAATAAACTCAAAATGGCTCAAAGATTTAAAATATAAGACATGACACCATAAAACTCCTAGAAGAGAACATATGCAAAACATTCTCTGACATAAATCATAGTAATACTTTGTTAGATCAGTCTCACAAGGCAAAAGAAATAAAAGCAAAAATAAACAATGGGACCTAATCAAACTTATAAGCTTTTGCACAGCAAAGGAAACCATAAACAAAACAAGAAGACAACCTATGGACTGGGAGAAAATATTTGCAAATGATGTGACCAACAAGGGCTTTATTTCCAAAATTACAAACAGCTCATACAACTCAATATCAAAAAACCAAACAACCCAGTAAAAAAATGGGCAGAAGACCTAAATAGACATTTCTCCAAGGAAGACACACAGATGGCCAATAGGCGCATGAAAAGATGTTCAACATCATTAATTATTAATTATTGCAAACCAAAACTACAATGCCATCATCAAAAAGTCTACAAATGATAAATGCTGGAGAGGGTGTGGAGAAAAGGGAACCCTCCTACACTGTTGGTGGGAATGTAAATTGATGCAGCCACTATGGAGAACAGTATGGAGGCTCCTTAAAAAACTAAAAATAAAGTTACCATATGATCCAGCAATCACACTCCTGGCATATATCCAGAAAAGAGCAAACCTCTAGTTTGAAAAGATACATGCATCCCAGTGTTCATAGCAGCACTATTTACAATAACCAAGATATGGAAGCAACCTAAGTATCCATCAACAGATGAATGGATAAAGATGTGGGGTGTGTGTGTGTGTGTGTGTGTACACACACAATGGAATATTACTCAGCCATAAAAGAACAACAAAATAATGCCTTTTACAGCAACATGGGTGGAGCTAGAGATTATCATACTAAGTGAAGTAAGTCAGAGAAAGACAAATATATTACTTATATGTGGAATCTAATAAACAATACAAATGAACTTATTTACCAAAAAACAGACTCACAGACATAGAAAACAAACATGGTTACCAAAGGGGAAGTGGGGGAGGGATAAATTAGGAGTTTGGCATTAACAAATGCACAGTACCATGTATAAAATAGATAAGCAACAGTGATTTACTGTATAGCCCAGGGAACTACAGTCAGTATCTTGTAATAACCTATAACGGAAAAGAATCAAAAAATAAATATATTTATATGAATAACCGAATCACTTTGCTGTACACCTGAAACTAACACAATATTGTAAATCAACTATACTGCAATTTTTTTAAAAAAAGAGAGGAAAAAAAAAAGGAAATGGACTACCCACCTCTACTACCACACATCACAAGTCTCATACATCAAGTTCAAAGGGATTTTTCAAGAAAAAAGAAAGATAAGGATAATGGTTTCCAAAATGGGTCAAGGCAAAATAAGAAAAGCCAGGGGTATAAAAAGCTTTTCATAAAGTTAAATGAATTTAAAGGACTATACTTCTCATTTTTTGCTATAGAAATGTGTTTTCTTTTATGAAATGATGGTAATAGTAGATATTTGGGGTTTGTTTTATGCCTTTGATAAAATTCAAAATTGTCAACCCTATATCTCCCAATTTTCTCTGTTTTTATTTTACTAGTGTTTGAAACCTGTATTTAGGAACCACAGGAACACGAAATAAGCCTGAGAGTTAACTTTGGCAGCCTTTAGTTGATGAGACTATTATTACATTTTCTTCTTCTTCTCTTTCTTCTCTTTTCTTCTTTACTTTCCTAATTTCCTGAATTTTTATATTTTTAAAATGTATTAATATGTTTTAACTTGATTTGCCTTGAATTGTTTTTAATGTTTATTTTTAGCAATATGCTGCATGTACATGGTTTAAAAAAAAAAAACAAATAGTAAAGAAGGATTAATAGTTCAATACAATAAGTGTTTACTCTAGCTCACTCTATTCCAGTCCCATACCAGAGTACCTCTGTTTTTATCAGAATGCCTTTTTTTTGGCTGTGTTGGGTTTTTGTTGCTGCGCACAGGCTTTCTCTAGTTGTGGTGAGCAGGGGCTGCTCTTCCTTGCAGTGTGCGGGCTTCTCATTGCAGTGGCTTCTCTTGTTGTGGAGCATGGGCTCTAGGCCTGCGGGCCTCAGTAGTTGTGGCTCGCGGGTTCAGTAGTTGTGGCTCGCGGGCTCTAGAGCACAGGCTCAGTAGTTGTGGCTCGTGGGCTCAGTAGTTGTGGCTCACGGGCTCTAGAGCGCAGGCTCAGTAGTTGTGGTGCACGGGCTTAGTTGCTCTGAGGCATGTGGGATCTTCCTGGACCAGGGCTCAAACCCGTGTCCCCTGCACAAGCAGGCAGATTCTTAACCACTGCACCACCAGGGAAGCCCCTACTTACCCGTTTTAAACCTTGCATCGTACCTCCTGCAATGAGAGGTAAGGCTCACATACACAGGCCTTACCTAATTACTCTGTACCTCTTCACAGCTGTCTTTCTGGACATTTTCTTCATTCCTCTTCTGCGTTGAAGCTACTCTTTTCCTGGATCCCAGATCTTCCTCTTTCTTACTAGTGCTGGATTATATCCTCAAGTAACTTCCTAAGACAGCATGTGAAAGAGAAACTTTCTGAATCCTTATATGTCTAAAAATGTCTTTGTGTTCAAAACCTCACACTTGATTAATAATTTGGCTTGGTATAAAATTCTTAATTGGTAGTCATATCCCTTTAGAACAGTGCTGTCCAGTAGACTTTCTGCAATGATGGAACTGTTTCATATCTGCATTGTCCACTATGGTAGCCACCAGCCAGTGTGGCTATTGAATGCTTGATATGTGGCAAATATATACCTGAGGAACTGAATTTTTTATTTTATTTCATTTTACTTTAAATTTAAATAGCTGCATGTGACAATGAGCCTTAGCTCATTGGAGGCATTGCTTTATTTTTTTTATACCTACTGTTACTGATAAGAAGTCTGATGTTTGTATGAATTTATTCTTTTATAGTAAACCTAATTTTTTTTTCCCTTTGAAAGCTTTCAGCCTCCTGATTCCTGATGCTCTGAAATTTCACAGTCTGTATAACTTTGAGTCATTTTTCATTCAGTGTGTTGCACACTTGAAGGGCCCTTTGAATATGAAGGCTCATGTCTTTCATCTGTGGAAAATCTGTCTTTTTTATTCTTTCTGGGAGATTTCTTCAACTCTTCTGTTGAATTTTTTTTTTTAAGCAATCATATTTTTATTTCCCACTAGCTCTTTCTTGCTTATTTTCATTACATTTTATTCCGGTCTTATTGATAAAATACCTTTTTTAATATCTTTGAGGATTCAAGTTTTTTGGTCCCTAAATTACCTCTTTCCTCTAGGGTCATTTTTTTTCTGTTTATCTGGGTCTTTTTTTTCTTTTTTTTTAATGCTGTAGCTTCTTCAATGTGTAGTGATGTGATTGTTAATTGTACACATTTAAGAATATGAGCCATTTAAAAAGCTGTTTAAAGGGGCTTTTGTAAATGGTTAGGTTTAGAAATGGTTAGGTTTTGTAAATGGTTAGGTTTTGTAAATGGTTAGGTTTAGTTTTGGGTGAGCAACAACACAGTTGGCTATCACCCCAGGGCTCTTCTTAAGAGCCCTGCACCTCTAGGATTTTGCAGGGTAAGATCAGTTCCTTCCTGTGCTGAAGCTGCTCCATTGTTCTCTAGGCCAGAGCTTCCTGCATCTTGCTTCTTTGGTCATTCCTATTCCTCTCGCCTGCAACCTGCCAAAAATTTTCAGAAATCTCTTCGCTCTTATATCCCTTCCCACCCTTCATTCCTTTTCTTTTTTTTTCATTTTGGTGAGATTAATTTTTAGATTCCTTTAGTATCGTTTTGAAGGGCTTCAGGGAGGGAATAGAGATAATCTCATGTAGGTTCATTTTCTTTTGGAAACAAGAAATCTTTGTACTCCAGGAAAAATAAATCAACCCCGCTTTTTGAAAAATGTATAAGTCTTTTTCTTTGTCACAGGAAGTCTTACCTATATTCTTGAAAACCAATAACAACTGGAATTCTCCAGTTGCTAAGTTCATAATGGAGGAGCAAGGCTTGGGACTAATCAGACTGTTGGAGACCCAAGAGGAGGATGTGGTCCTGCTAACTGCCGGAGAGCATAAGAAAGCAGTAAGCAACATTACCTCCTGGCATCTGTGCTGTTGATGCTGAATGATGCCTCTCTTCTCCTGTGTGTATAGTACATATTTGAAATTGACTGTTAATTTCATAAATTGGAGCTGCTCTGCATGAGTTTTTATGTCTTTTGGCACTGTAATAAAATGCACTGTATAAAAACTAGAGTTTTTTTCATCAGCTAACAGCCTACATTGGCATTGCTCACAGCGATTAGATCTGGCTCTAGGAAAGCCTCTTAGGTAGAGAGCTATTGGTATTCATTGCACAACTGTGAAAAAATATTTTCAGTTTTGAAGTTTTACAGATTAAGAAAAGTTGGTTGTCCCAAACTTTTGTACATAATGCATTCCTGAAAATGTGGAGGGACAGATCAGACTGCTGGAGGGCTGCTGGGCTGGCAGACACCCCTGGCTCTACTTGGTTGAGGCAGTACCCTTTTTCCTCAGGAGCAGCAGCTGGGAGGTGGTGCAGGGTGCCATGCACTGGCTAAATCACCACTCTTCAGGAGACGTATGGAGCAATGGATTTAACTTTAGGGATCATTATAAAATATACAAAGTGTGGTATAAAACTCAAACATGAATATTGAAAATATACTGTAAAGATCAAACATGATAAAAATTCATCCTTGGGAATTCCCTGGCAGTCCAGTGGTTAGGACTCGGCACGTTCACTGCCAGGGCCCGGGTTCAGTCCCTGGTTGGGGAACTAAGATCCCGCAAGCCATGGGGTGCAGCCAAAAATAAATAAATAAATAAAAATTCATCCTTACACTATAGTATGATATCCTTATAGTGTCTGATTAGTACTTTATCAAGTTCATTCTTCTAATTTATATTTGCACTGTGCTTATTTATCATTATATCTTCCAAAGGAAAAGTTTCAGAGTTCAGCTACAAAGCTAAATATAATCCACTGTCCGTACCTTTCCCTGCAATAGTAGAGTGAGGAAAGCTACATAATTACAACTTTTCTTGATATTACAGCCCTCTTTTTTTTTTTTTTTTTTTGGCCACGCCACGCAGCTAGTGGGATTTTAGTTCCCCGACCAGGGATCGAACCTGGGCCCTCATAAGTGAAGCATGGAGTCCTAACCACTGGACTGCCAGGGAATTCCCTACAGTCTTTTTTTTTTTTTAATTAATTCATTTATCAACATTAGTTTTTAATACCAGCCATGAGCCAGTACTGTTAAATTTGCTGGGGGATGCACCAGTTAATTACAAATTTTATTGTCAATGCATTTCTTAAAAAAGAATTTGGGATTTTGTATTAAAAATCCTGCTGCAAATTCATTTGGCCATTAAACTTTACCCTGGCATGAACTAAAACTGCTCCTGTTCTCTTCCCAGAAAGGCATCACTCTAATTCCTATTGGGACTTCCTTGAGAGAAAGCTAGAAAGCAGATTTGTGAGGAATAACATTAGCATTCTGAATATGTCACAGTGAAGGTGCCCTTTGCGGATATCTAAGTGTCAGATAGAATAGGCTACAGAGTGACACCCTGTGCATGTCTCCAGGCATGTCTCCTGTTCTGACTAATTGCCCTTTCTCAGGGATGCCCTGCCTGTCATCGTTACCACTTATCACAGTTAGCACTCTCTGTCTGCCCACAACTGTTTCAAGTACTTGGTGTATATTAACTAACTTAATCCTCATGCCAACCCTATTGAGAGAAGTATTGATACTGTTACCATCTTAAAAGATAAGAAAACTGAGGCACAGAGGTTGAGAATTTGTTCACACTCACACAGCGAGGAGGTAGAGGAGAGGAGCCAGGTTTCTAACCCACAAAGTCCAGTTCCAGAAGTCACATTCTTAATGTAACCTCTAATCCATACTGTCTGTCTAATAACAGCCAACATTATTGAACATTAAGTGTGTTCCAGGCTCTCATCAGGATCACCACAACCCTTCAGGAACAGTAAGGAAATAATAATCATAATAGCTGGTTCGTATTACAGAGCTTATCTGACTTGATCTTCACAACAGTCTTTGGAGTAGACATTTCTATCTCCATTTTACTATGGAAAAAGGTGCAGAGAAGTTAGTCAGTAGCCAAAGTGAGATACAGACCCAGGTTAATCAAGCTCTGATACCTGTGTTCTCAGTCACTGTGTTAGCAGATACTCACCAAGTCGGCTGAGTCTGACGATTCTCAACCATGTCGCAGTCAGATCATCCTCAGATTTTTCTCTCCTGAGAGGCTAAGAGCACCTCATCTGTAAATTGGCTAATCCTTTCTCAGAGAAAGGCCTGGCTTTAGAATCCATGTTGTGTCATTTTCTGCCTACTCTGTCACAGCAGTTAGCTCAACGTTTGTATCTTCTGTTTGCAGTGCTCTTTGTTGGGAAAATTACGACTGGAGTGTGCTGACCTTCTAGAAGCAAGAGGAGTGGTGCTTCGTGACCCAGCTCTGTTCTCTTTCCTTTGGGTTGTGGATTTCCCCCTCTTCTTTCCCAAGGAGGAAAATCCCGAAGAGCTGGAGGCAGCCCATCACCCATTTACCGCTCCCCACCCCAGTGACGTCCACCTCCTTTACACTGAGCCCCAAAAGGTAACATATCTATACTTCCAAATTAAAAGGAAATATGGAAACAAGGCAAAGAACTTCAGGTTTCATAGTCTGACCCAGTTCTGGAAGCCCCAGAAGAAATTGCTGGGTTTGAGCCATTGTCTCTAAGTAGCTACAGGGTCTTCAGCATACAGCACAGAAAACCAGAGATTTTCTCTAACATAAAGGCTCTTTGAATCTTCTAGGTCCGTAGCCAACACTATGACTTGGTTTTAAACGGCAGTGAGATAGGAGGTGGTTCTATCCGAATTCATGATGCAGAGCTACAGCATTACATCCTGGCAACAGTACTAAAGGTAACATCATCTTCTAACTTGGTCTTTTTAAAAAACTGTAATATTTGTCTGTTTTGTTAAAATTTGTTATGAATGGAGGATTCACTAGATATAGAATAGTATCAGCTTATTTCTCTACCTTTAGTGTTAGACTTTGAAAAATAAATAATAATATGTATTTTTTAGTGACTACTATATGCCAGGCACTAGGTACCTTATACACATGGATACATTTAATCCTCACAGTTACTTTTTTTGTTTGTTTTTAATTTATTTTTGGCTGCATTGGGTCTTCGTTGCTGCACGTGGGCTTTCTCTAGTTGTGGTGAGCGGGGGCTCCTTTTCGCTGCGGTGCACAGACTTCTCATTGCGGTGGCTTCTCTTGTTGCAGAGCACGGGCTCTAGGCACGTGGGCTTCAGTAGTTGTGGCACGTGGGCTCAGCAGTTGTGGCTCGTGGGCTCTAGAGCACAGGCTCAGTAGTTGTGGTTCACGAGCTCTAGAGCACAGGCTCAGTAGTTGTGGCACACGGGCTTAGTTGCTCCGCGGCATGTGGGATCTTCCCAGACCAGGGCTCAAACCCACGTCCCCTGCATTGGCAGGTGGATTCTTAACCACTGTGCCACCAGGGAAGTCCCTCACAGTTACTTTTTAAATTAAGACCTTTATTCTACTCATTTTAAAGATAAGAAACTGAGGCAGATGAATTAATTTGCCCAAAGTCACACAGCACAGAAGCAAGCAGAGCCAGGATTCGAATCCAGGCAGGTTGGTTCTTGAACCCAAGCTCCTAAACTCCTAACCACTGCACTGCTCAAAAAAGGATGCAGTCCGAAATGACTGAAAATGTTGATAATGCTAGAGAAAGAGAGAAAGGTTTGAAAGGATTTTATGTCACTTAGTATTTGAGGTGGGGTTAGATTTTAATGACAGAGAGTGGGTTAATCAGAATTTTCAAAAGAAGAGTCTCTATAGATGCAAGCCTAAGAATCTGCAGTTTGTTGATGACTCTTTAGGAAGCTAGGATAGATTTTAGGAAGGCAAATGTCCAAGAGTCTGATCCTAAAAGATCATTTTGTGGAATTAACTAACAGGGGTGAGGTGGGATAGAGGAACTTTATTTCTTTTTTTTTTAATATAAATTTATTTATTTTATTTATTTATTTTTGGCTGCGTTGGGTCTTCGTTGCTGTGCGTGGGCTTCTCATTGCGGTGGCTTCTCTTGTTGCGGAGCACGACTCTAGGCGCGCAGGCTTCAGTAGTTGTGGCTCACAGGCTCAGTATTTGTGACTCGCAGGCTTTAGAGTGCAGACTCAGTAGTTGTAATGCACGGGCTTAGTTGCTCCGCAGCATGTGGGATCTTCCCGGACCAGGGCTCAAACCCATGTCCCCTGCATTGGCAGGCGGATTCTTAATCACTGCGCCACCAGGTAAGTCCCAGGAACTTTATTTCTAAGAATAGGATTGGAGAACTCAACACCAAACTCCCCCTTTAGCTTTAAAAACATTGCAAACTCCCTTAACTTTTCTCCTCTTAAGCCAAAGCCCCTAATGTTTCCCAGCCTATTTTTTGCATTCCTTTCAAGCTTCTCAAAATGTCAGTGAGAATACATTGCTTCCACTTCTTCCCTACCCACCAGTGTTTCTCAGCCCTTCTGCACATTAGAACAGAATCACCTGAAAAGCATTAAAAACAAAAAAAAAAAACACTCACTGCTCCTTACCAGACCAATTAAATAAAAAGCTCTAGACGTGAGGCTTGGGCATTTGTTCCTTAAAAGCTTGCCACTTGATTGTGATCTGTAGACTGGTTAGGGAACCACTTCAGACACATTTTCAACATTTCTACAGGCATTGCCTCACAAAAGTAACTTGCACGGTCACCAAATCCAGCGGTCTGTTGTTGGCCCACAAGCCATCCTACCTTCTGGCAGCATCTGCATTGTTGCCCTTCTAATAACGTTCTCTCCTCTTGGTCCCTCTGACAGATTCGGTTCCTTCTTTCATCCTACCTTTCTGAGGCCACATCTCCATGTCCTTAATTGGTCTTACCCTGTCTGCATTACCAGCATAATAATAGCTGCATTTACTGAGCCCCAGGCATTTCCCTGCATGTTGTAGTATCTGTGACTTGCCATATTCTCTTGCTAAACTGTAAACCTCTTAAGGTACTTTTTTTTTTTTTTTTTTTTTTATGGCTGTGTTGGGTCTTCGTTTCTGTGCAAGGGCTTTCTCTAGTTGCGGCAAGCGGGGGCCACTCTTCATCGCGGCACGCGGGCCTCTCATTATCACAGCCTCTCTTGTTGCGGAGCACAGGCTCCAGACGTGCAGGCTCAGTAATTGTGGCTCACGGGCCTAGTTGCTCTGCGGCATGTGGGATCTTCCCAGACCAGGGCTCGAACCCGTGTCCTGCATTGGCAGGCAGATTCTCAACCACTGCGCCACCGGGGAAGCCCCCCTTAAGGTACTTTTTTTTTTTTTAATTTATTTATTTATTTAGTTTTGGCTGTGTTGGGTCTTCGTTTCTGTGCGAGGGCTTTCGCTAGTTGCGGCAAGCGGGGGCTACTCTTCATCGCAGTGCGCGGGCCTCTCACTATCGCGGCCTCTCTCATTGCGGAGCACAGGCTCCAGATGCGCAGGCTCAGTAATTGTGGCTCACGGGCTTAGTTGCTCCGCGGCATGTGGGATCTTCCCAGACCAGGGCTCGAACCCGTGTCCCCTGCATTGGCAGGCAGATTCTCAACCACTGCGCTACCAGGGAAGCCCTAAGGTACTTTTTTAACTCAACTTTTATTTTCCCTTTAGCAACCAATTGTACTGTGTGGCACCTAGTGGACCCTCAGTGTGTATTTAAATTGAATTATCTTTTGAATTTCAGGAAGACGTGAAATTGCTCTCCCATCTGCTCCAGGCTTTAGATTATGGGGCGCCCCCTCATGGAGGAATTGCCATAGGTAAACAATCTGTCCTTTTACAAGCTAAATTTCATTCTGTAGCTCTAAGTGTCAAATTTGGAGGCTCAGCTTATGGGGAAGAGGGTGGGGTGAGGGTGGGGTTAGGGGGAGTGGAGGAGTAAAGAGGGTAGGGGGTGAGCCCAAGGGTTCTAAAGAATTTAATTTGGTGTTTTTCATTTTGATGATTTTTTTGGCCGCACCGTGTGGCTTGTAGGATCTTAGTTCCCCAACCAGGGATTGAACCCGGGCCCTCAGCAGTGAAAGCACCGAGTCCTAACCACTGGACCACCAGGGAATTCCCTGATGATATACTTTAAAAATATATTTAACCATTTATAAAGATAAAACTTAACTGATAATTTGCATTTGAAAGATTTTTTAATAGAATGAAACTACAGAGTCTTAAGTCAATATTGCTCAAATCCCTGGAGGCTCACAGACAAATTCATAAGAGTGTGAAAAGTACTGCTCCACAGTATTCAGCTTGTGCGAAAGTAGGAATATGCCAGTGCCTTTCTTTTTTTTTTTAATTAACTTTTATTGGGGTATAGTTGCTTTACAATGTTGTGTTTGTTTCTGCTATACAGCAAAGTGAATCAGCTATGTATATACATATATCTCCTCTTTTTTGGATTTCCTTTCTATTTAGATTACCACAGAGCATTGAGTGGAGTTCCCTGTGCTGTACAGTAGGTTCTTATATGTGGAAACTAGAAAAATGATATAGATGAACTTATTTGCAAGGCAGAAATAGAGACATAGACGTAGAGAACAAACGTATGGATACCAAGGGGGGAAGGGGAGGGCGGGATGAATTGGGAGACTGGGATTGACATATATACACTACTATGTATGAAGTAGATAACTAATGAGAGCCAGTGCCTTTCTGATGGCCTTGGTTGCTCACACTGCTTGTTTTATCAAACAAGGAGGAGTGTGAGAAGTTCTAGGTAGCTTACCTAGATTGTACGCTTTCAACAGTAAGGACTTCCTTCTGTGTTTTTGGAGTCCCCTGCACAGCACCTAATTTTGTTCAACCTTCAGTAAGCCCTTGCTCAGGACTCATTAATTGCTGTGACTATTAATCCCAGTAGCGTGTGAATATTAGTCCTGAGCACTTTTCTGGAATGAGATAAAAAAAAACCTCTCAAACAAACAAAAGTTCTCTAAAAAGGCAGGGAACTATGCTTAGCTGCAACTTATTAAAGGTTCTTACTTAAAAGTTTTCTACAACCTTTATAGAAAAATTAAGTCACCCCCAACCTTAGGTTACATTCTCATCTATTAACTTTGTATTTTACAGGGTTAGACAGACTGATGTGCCTTGTCACTGGAGCGCCAAGCATCAGAGATGTCATAGCCTTCCCCAAATCTTTCCAGGGCCACGACCTTATGAGCGATGCCCCAGATTCTATCCCGCCTGAGGAACTGAAGCCCTATCATATCCAGGTCTCCTGGCCAACAGACTCAAAAACAGAAAAGAGCTCATTGAATCATCCATGCCATCCAGAAAGTTGAGCTTTTGAGTTTTGTCCTCTTTGCTTCCCCAAGGCTAAAATCAGATCTGGAGTTCAGCCACAGATCTGACTTCAAGTTTTTAAATGGAAGGAATCCAGGCAACATTCTTCACCTCAATGAAGAAACAGATAAAAGGTATCCAATTTTAACGAGAGCATGCATTATTAGGATTATTTTGTTTGGGACTTTTTTGAAGTTTCTTTTTACTTGGAGAGGTGTGAAACATGGCTCTTTGACAGAGTAACATAATGGCATAGTGTTTTCTAATCATGTGTTTCATACCCAGATAGTAGATTGTTCTCTTAGGACAGAGGTAATCAAACCATATGTGAAATGTGGGAAGATTCTTGCCCCTTTAGACGGGTCCGTTGATGGAGGGGTCAGTTCAACCAGCCTCACCAAGAGAATCCTATAAAGTAAGCTGGATAATGACATTTCAGCTATCAACATAATATAGTGAGAAGCAACATGATATAAAGTAAAAAATCACTGAAATAAAAGTCACAAACTCTTAATCAGTGCTTTACCTTGCAAGTTGTATAAACCTCTCTTAGCGTCCCTTCCTGCATGTGTGAAATGTAAACAGTACTTGCCCTGGCTCCCTCACTGGCCTCTTCATGCCAGAATCCTAGGAGGTAATATATGTGGAAGATAGTGTGAGTGAGAATGCTTTGAAAAACTTTAAAGCATTACTTAAATGTAAGATAATGATATTATCCATCTGTAAACAGTATACAGATATATCTATGTATTTTATAGTTTAAGGTTAAACAAAACTGACATCTGTGGTAAAAGGAAAACAGTAATTTCATTAATCAGTATTCTGCTTATATTTCTATTTTTTAAAATAATCATTAATCCCTGAATAACACTTTCCCTCAATTATAAATAATTGAAAATATTAATTGGCCTTAAACCAACCTCAAATGTAGAAAAGTGAACACTGAAACTCATTGTGATTTTCTTATACGTTCTGTTGACACAAATAAAGGCTTATAATTAATTAGTAATTATAAAATGGGAATAAGGCCTTGATTAATGACATTGTTCTTTTCTACTTTATCTTCACTTTTGCCTTGACATTCTTTTGATTTACAATTTATAAACACCAAATATCAGTCTTATATTCCAGCCTATTTTTCTCAGTGCTGTAAGCAGTTTGATACTATAATCTTTCTGTTTGAAAATAAAACCAACTTTGCTTCCAGGTCTAATTTGTGATGCTCAATAGGCTGTGAAGAGTGTGACCTTCACTGATGCCATTAGGTGGAGCTTTTCCCTAAAGTTTGTCCTTTAACCCAGTCTCTCCCCATTTGTGGATGTACTCTGGAGCCAGAAAATTCTTGCTGGCAGAGTTCTTATGGTGAGAAAGGCGTCCAACTCTGCCTACCCTTTCTCAGTGGAGGGAATTTCTAGAGATGCCCTTTATTAGGTAAGAAAATGCAACTTTACATTCATTTACCCCACATCTGCATTACCTAGTTTCTAAATATAATAAATTTACTATTCACTGTTTAGAACCTAATTCTGACCAAAATACTGTCTTTCTATCCTGAAAATGAGAGTTACAAAAGATACCCAAAATCCAGAGAATATTTTCTAGGCTACAGACACCAAAGGCCCCAAGTCCCCAGATGTCATACAATCTCATGTTGGCATCACGGAGACCTAGTCACTTTGGGCATCACTCAGCTTTTCTTCAGTCCTGCCTGTCAGGAAAAAAAAAAAAAGCTTATTCTGAAATCCAGGGAAATGTCACTATTTTTTTTTTTTTTTTTTTTGGCCACACCACGCAGCTTGCGGGATCTTAGTTCCCTGACTAGGGATTGAACCCAGGCCCTCAGAAGTAAAAGCGTGGAGTCCTAACCACTGGACTGCCAGGGAATTCCCATTAATTAAATATTTTCTCAAAAATAAAGAACCTAGTTACTGATAAAGTTGGAAACAACACAACCAGGGTTTTGGAACACACAAACTAATTGTAAACTGTAAGCCAGGTTTTGGTTCCAAGTCCAATCTCCCCAGCCTCCTAGGGAATTTAGATTTATTCTATGTTGCAAGTTTTAAAAACAAGGTAAGCAACTGCCAGCTACAATATCGATAGTTATTATTGGCTTCAAGAGAGCTTTGTCTTATGAGCAATTTCTCCTTGTTGGGAAGAGATGTGTTAGATGATGAGTGTGACGTTTTATGCTTGTGGGCTTTGGCTTTTATGTCATTTTATGCTCATGGGCTTCGGCGGAATAAAACAATGCATCTATACCGCTGCACTGTCTTTTCCCAGAGTTCCCCTCTCTGAAGAGCCAGAACTGTGACACTGACCACATTCCTTGCTGCTGATTTTTTGTTAAGCCTAACTCAACCTAGAGATGCTGCCTTAAGGATACTTTTTTCTTGTTTCATGGAAAGTGAGTTATTTCATGACATGAGAAATAACCAGTACACAAAAATATTAGATGGGATATCTGTATAATAATTTCATATGTAAGGCATGTATTAAATGCACTTCTAAGTCAGTCTTCTGTGTTTAAGACGATGGACTTAGTAGAAAGAACTTGAGTTGGACATAACTGGATTTAATTCCTGGCTTTAACACTCTCTAGTTATGCAACCTTGGCCCAGTCATTTAACCTCTTTAGGCTCCTGTATCTTTACCTAGAATAGCAGTTCTCAAACATTTTGGTCTCAGGACTACTTACACTCTAAAAATGATTGAGGATCCCAAAGAGTTCTATATACCTCTTTTATTGTAGCAGGAATTAAGATTTAAGATTAAGATTTAACCCATTACATGCTAGCAAAAATAGTACATTTTTATTTTTAAATTATTTTCCCAAACAAAAATTAGTGAGAATAGTGACATTGTTTCTGCAGATCTTTTTGATTTCTGGTTTAACAAAAGATACTGGATTCTCATATCTGATTCTGCATTCCATCTGTTGTGATATGTTGTTTTGGTTGAAATAGCTGAAGAAAATTTGGTCTCACATAAATATGAAGTTAGAAGAGCGAGGAGTATTTTAATAGCCTTCTCTGAAAATTATGGATATTCTTTGATACTACACCACAACTTGACAAGTTTCTTAAAGGTTAGTTGCAATGTGTAATCTGAAATCATATTGGTAAATTTTTCTAAAATCCATTGTCTGTCTTATATTTTGAAT
The DNA here is from genome assembly GCF_028023285.1 of Balaenoptera ricei. Taxonomy (NCBI): domain Eukaryota; kingdom Metazoa; phylum Chordata; class Mammalia; order Artiodactyla; family Balaenopteridae; genus Balaenoptera; species Balaenoptera ricei. Next base: position 135,779,262 of record NC_082639.1, read on the forward strand.
ACAACTTTTATGCATGGTTTTCTAATACTGCACATTGATCATTTGAAAAATATTGGATCACTGAATTATGCAGATTGTCCAGGTGTTGACAAATTTCATTAAACAATATCTAAAAAATCACATTGATTAACATCATGACTGATCTCATCATAAGTCTTTAAGTATGGAGAAGGTGTAAGTGCACAGTGACAGATACAAGCTTTCCAAAATTGTAATTTTCATTTGAAAGCTTGAATTTTATCTTTGGCAACAAATACCATCAGATTTTTTCCCAAACTCATTTGTTTTTGAGAAAATATCTGCCAATATCTATGGCCTGGGCTTTGGTCTCTCTCCAGTTCCAAGCAAGAGGCTGAGGCTCTGGCACATCTCTGCCTCCCCTTCTGCCTGAGTGGGAGAGGCCAGGTGGCCCTGGTGGCTGGAGGGGGCCTGCTGCCTAAGAACGTGTATTCTCTTCACCAGGATAGGGAGACTGTTCAACCACCAGGAGCACATACTTATCATTGTTGGACTGCGTAATGCAGAGAGAACTACCATCCTTTACCAGTTTTCTGTGAATGAAGTTGTGCATGCATCCCTTACAATAGGAAGCAATGTAGAAGAAATAGTGATTAATAATACACATTTCATAATGTGGGATACTGGTGGCCAAGAATCTCTTCGTTCTTCCTGGAACACTTATTACACTAACAGAGTTTGTAATAACTGTTGTGGACGGTACAGACAGAGAAAGGATTGCTGTAACTGAGGAACTCTATAAAATGTTAGCCCATGAAGACCTAAGGAAAGCTGCATTGCTGATTTTTGCTAATGAACAAGATGTTAAAGAATGCATGGCTATAGTAGAAATCTCCCAGTTTTTGAAAGTAATTTCTGATATATATTAAAGATCATTTGTGGCATATACAGGTATTCTGTGCTCTTACTGACCAGGGATTATGCCAAGGACTTGAATGGATGACATCATGATTTAAGATTAGATGATCTCTACTGCCCTCTTCTTGTAGCTTTTGTATAATTGAAAACTGCAAAAATTAATAGTTTAGACATATTTACAATGAACCGATTTAAACTTTTTCTGTAAGAAGAAAAATTAAGACCACTTCTTTGAAAACAAAGATGAAGTCTCACCTTCCAATCTGCTTTCTCATTAGTTCCTTCCAAAGCAAGGTTTTAAAGCTGTGATGGACATTTTTCTCATAACGAATCTCTCAGGTCATTGTATAGGCTGTGTTAAGTACAAAGGGAGAGGAAGACACTTTTAACTTCGAGTCTTATTATCAGTATAATCCTCCCTAGTTCAATGTTCTCTTCTTTTCCCACTAAGTCAAAATGCAGATCACAGATACTCGGTTTCCAGTATCTTAGAATGTAATGTTACTTATGCAAAGTATTTTGTGTAAGGTTGTGTATGTATTGTGTGTATACAGCAAGTTCAAGTTAATGACTTTATGTTCTAAAGAAAAGTGAGTAACACAAAAATTAATAATATCCTTACTTATGAGTACTGGCATTGGTGTTAGAGACATTTTATAAGTATCCTCTGTATTCTCTGTATTGTACTAACCAACCCCAAACCATTGCGCTGCCCATTAAAGAAAAAAAGGAAAAAGTTTGACATTTTGTACCTAATTTTTTGGTTGATCAAATCACATACATAGAAACATGTAATCCAAATGAGTGGATTATCAAAGTCTTGGCTTAGTAGTACAAATAGGCAGAATTACACATTGAGCAATTATCACATTCTTCCCTTTGTTGGACCTTATGCCATGTAAGTTACTGAGTACAGGCACACCTTCTTTTATTGCACTTACTTTTTTTTTATTGTGCTTTACAGATAATGCATTTTTTGTTTTTTTCATGAATTGAAGGTTTTATGGCAACCCTGAGTCTAGCAAGTCTATCCACTCCATTTTTCCAACAGCATTTGCTCACTTCATGTCTCAGTGTCACATTTTGTAATTCTTGCAATATTTAAAGCTTTTTCATTTTTATATTTGTCATGGTGATCTGTGATCAGTGATCTTTGATGTTACTACTATGACTCACTGAAGGCTCAGATGGTTAGCATCTTTTAGCAGTCAAGTTTTGTTTTGTTTTATTTTGGCTGCACCTCGTGGTTCATGGGATCTTAGTTTCCCGATCAGGGATTGAACCGGGGCCACGGCAGTGAAAGTGTCAAGTCAAGTCCTAACCACTGGACTGCCAGGGAATTCCCAGCCATCAAATATTTTTAAAGTATGTTTAACACAATATTAAAATCTACTATACTTCTATTTTTTTAACGTACATCTTTTTTAAAGACATAATGCTATTGCACACTTAATAGACTATAGTGTACACATAACTTTTACATGTACTAGGAAAGCAATCCTGTGACTTGCTTTATGGTGATATTGGCTTTATGGTGGTGGTCTGGAACTGAACTCACAATTATTTCCAAGGTGTGCCTATTAAGTGTAAATCCACTAATCAGCCAGTCGTGATGAAAGTTATCAAGTGATTTTTTTTTCAGCATTAATTGAAAACCATTGTGTGAAATGTCATCCCAGAGAAGTATCACCATATAATATTACCAAATTTAGCAGGAGTCTTCCTGGGTATTTAATTATATGTCAAGCATTTAAAGTGAATTTGAGATAAAAGCATATTTTCCAAGCAACGGAAGAAAATTTGAAATCTTATTGCTTATAAGTTGAAATAGTTTTGAGGGTTTTTTTGTCTAAGTTTTATCTTCTTACACTACGTGAATGCTTAAAATTTTAATACTTTTGATTTGGTTTAAAACTGATCAACATGCTGTATTTTTACTAAGTAACTTGGCCCAACATACCCTTCGTTTGCTTAGGGTTTTTTCCCAGTGTCTTATTAAAGTTGAAGGTATTTTTGTTATACTACCTTACCCTTGTTTTAAAACATATTCTTGGATACTTTTTAAATATCTTTTATGCCCTGAAAATCTGAAGGCTAATCCAAACTGTCATGTTTTAGAATATTCAAGAAATACTGTTTTAGATTTCATGAAGATTTTGATGAGGAATAATAGCACATACAGTGAATGTTGACAGAAGTTTTCTAAAGTATGAAATAATCCAACCAGGCATGGGAGATCAGTATTTAACATTGGATATTATGTTCAAAATGCTAGTTTCAAAATCCATGTGGGGCCCACTATAGTACTATACCTCTAAGAGACCTGAGCATCCATGGATTTTGGTATCCACAGGGGGTCCTGGAACCAACCCCCCAGACACCAAGGGGTAACTAACACTTTAATATTTGTCAACTTGCAGGGAGTTTCCTGGTGGTCTGGTGGTTAGGACTAGGTGCATTCACTGCTGTGGCCCGGATTCAATCTCGGGAACAGAAATCCCACAAGTTTCACAGCACAGCCAAAAAAAAAAAAAAAAAAAATCTGTCAACTTGCTTTTACATAAACTGGTTTTTAGAATAGTATTTCAGGGCTTCCTTGGTGGTGCAGTGGTTGGGAATCTGCCTGCCAATGCAGGGGACACGGGTTCGAGCCCTGGTCTGGGAAGATCCCACATGCCGCGGAGCAACTGGGCCCGTGAGCCACAACTACTGAGCCTGCGCGTCTGGAGCCCGTGCTCCCAACAAGAGAGGCCGCGATAGTGAGAGGCCCGCGCACCACGATGAAGAGTGGCCCCCACTTGCCGCAACCAGGAAGACCCAACACAGCCATAAATAAAAAATACATAAATAAATAAACCCAAAGTTAAAAAAAAAAAATGGTATTTCAGTCAGTGGCAGTTTAAGTAAACGTTTTGGCATGCAACCAAGACTTAAAACCCCAATTTAATGTTCCTCCACACCTCAAATGCCAAATTAGAAAGCTGAAATTTGATTGGCAGGTATTTACTTTTTAGATGTTCCCAGAGCTAATGGTTTTCTTGGTATTTAGGAATTAACCAGCAACTCACTGGTTCACTAATTTTCTCATTAACTTGAACAAACCACATTCCCCACCCCAGAAATGTTCAAAACCAGTATCCATTTTCTAAAGGACGTTATAACCACAGTATTACTGATCTCATTCTTAAAGATCTCACTGTTCTAGGTGTTTTTCAATATGCTAGGTCTTCTAGATAGCACTGAAACCAATTCCTACACCAATTTCCGCATCAACACTTGCCAGACCCCATCACCCTGGTGCTTACTACAGCAAATGGAGATTTTCCCCAATTTCTGCACCCCTACCACTACTTAACATTAAGAGCTTCTGCTTTTCTCTGCAATTTTCAACATAAACAATGTATTTCAATGATTTAATTGCCCATTTTGGAAATTAAGGATCATTTAAGTTCCTGTGTTCTTTCAACATTTTCATTCCTACGGAACTTTCTTGCACAGCACAAAGGTGGTTCAAGCTCATCTTTTGCTTTTCCAGCCTCAGACTACAACTCCCATGGTTGGTTTTCAACTGTGACAAATTGACCCAGGCACTTCACATTAAATCACAGAAAATTTCTGCAAAAAATATGCCGTCAGGTCTCAATTACAAAAATGTCCTATATTTCCCTTCATTCATCTCATTAAATTGAAATGAGCACACTTCAGATGGTTCATAAATATTTATTAAAATTCAAAGTTGGAGAATTCCCTGCTGGTCCAGTGGTTAGGGCTCTGCGCTTCCACTGCAGGGGACACGGGTTCAATCCCTGGTGGGGGAACTAAGATCCTACATGCTGTGCAGCATGGCCAATAAATAAAATAGGCTTTAAAAAAAATTTAAAGTTGTTTCCTCTCCTATCCCATGAGCATCCATCCAGCTGCCTGCAAGAACAGAGAAACCATTTTAAGTCCCATTTCCATGCCAATTCTAATTGCATTTGGGATACACAGAATTATCAGATCTTTGAACATCATCAAGTTATCAGTGAGAGAGTTCAAGTTGGGGTGAGATCATCATGTATTCTGGAACAAGACAACAGTACTGATATTTTCAAGCCTCACCTGTCAACTGTTAAGATGCATGACTGCTGTCATAAATGCCCTGAAAAGTAAAGACCATATAATGTCAAATCACAGTAGAAGGGAAAAAACTTGTGATACTTGTTGATAAAGTAACCTCAGAATCAAAATGGAACGGTTTTATGGTTGATATCATTTTATTCATTTGGCAGAATCATCACATCACTGGTTACATTCTAACTCACCATATATACCAGAGACTGACTGACCTTGAAATCTTCAGGGTAACACATTTGCCTGTTTGAAAATGAAAAATAAAAGCCTTACGTTTGCCCTTTCTCCCATTTTTTGTAGCCCATTTTTAAATTTTTCAAATTCTAGGGCAGTGAACCTATTCTGTGCAAGGTGGATCTTTGTCACGATACATCTGTCCAAACCCAGAGAATGTACAACACCATGAGTGAACCCCAATGTACTACTGGACTCTGGGTGATGTGTCAACATAGGTTCAAAATTTTAAGTCCCACTCTGGTGGTAGATGTTGATGGGGAGGATGCTATATGGGAACCTACTGTTCAATTTTGCTATGAATCAAAAACTGCTCTGAGAAATGACTATCAAAAATAATCAGCTAGGGACTTCCCTGGTGGTCCAGTGGGTGGGACTCCACGCTCCCAATGCAGGGGGGCCCGGGTTCGATCCCTGGTTGGGAAACTAGATCCCACGTGCCACAACTAAGACCCGGAGCAGCCAAAATAAATTAAAAATTAAAAAATAATAATAATAATCAGCTAAATTATTCATTCTGATGTAATCTACAGTATATGCCATAAAAATTTCCTCACGTTAGCCTGTTCTTATCCAAAATGTAAATGCCTAATCCTGAAATTAACAGTACAGAACATCTGCATGAGCCGTTACACTTATCCAAATCCCTGAATATTTCTGTGAGACAGCGGCTGGTTTCCACTTTCAAGGGTATATAAACAAGAATTGTTGCAGCCAGATACATCAGATAGGAGCGAAAGACAGTATTTGCTCATCACTGTTAGTCTGCTGAACTATGTTATCATCATCGTATCGGCTTTAAACCACAAAACACAGAACCCAAACTTGAGACTTCTATACCTTTGCTTAAAGCTTCTTGCTCCCTTGCGCTGTAGCCAGTACCTCTCTTGACACCTGCAAAAATTTAATGAAATTTAATCAAACTGAATAGGTATAATAAGTAGATTTCAAAAATTTTCCAGATACTGTTTCAGTTTTTAAAAATCTTCATTCTTTTTCAGAGAGATTCCCATCTGTTTAATTTTTTAAAAATCATCACTAACAGCATTTTGCTCAGTAACTAGGTTAAGACCGATAAAACATACATACCTTTATATAAAAGATCTCCAAAATTTGCACCTGCAAAGAAGTATTTCTTTAGACACACTTCACAACAGCTTCATACTAAGGCCTGTTTATTTCTCAACGGTCCAACACCAGAAAACACTAACATAGGTGAACAACTACTAAGACCAGCACATTTTTGGAATATAAACCCAAATGCCAGGAGCCAAAGAACTGTTTTCATGTCTTACCCCAAGCAAGCCATCCATGGATAAAAACATGTACCCAGGATCTATAAGAGAAATGAGACACCTTTCATTAAAATGTCAATCTTATTGTTAAATTCTTACTTAATGTTTGTCACAGGGTTCTTCAGTGTTAGATTTGTCTACATGCTCATTTCAGGTCAGACATTTGCTCAACATCATTACAAAAACCCTGTTCAGAGCATGCTCAACATGCACTTGCAAATCAGACATAGGAAATTAGCTTGGTAGTTAAGCATTCCACTTTATCAGCATTCTCAGTAACAGCTGAGCTTACTAAATTGTTTTTAACATTAATGCTTACCAAAAAGTTGGCCCGGACAGGTCAAGGATTCAAGTCCACCTAAGAAATGAGAGTGGTTTTATAATAGCCAAAAATCAATTTTCTCCCCACAAATCTAAAAAGTGCCTGAAATCAGATAGAGCTAATTAAGACCTTCATGTTCAGTCAGTATTTGCTTATCATCACACAGGCTGCTCTCACAAATTAAGACAGGACAAGGATCTGGCTTTTATTTAATGTATTCAGCACACTGTTCAAGCACTTTATGGGAGGACTGCTTCCTGTGCATTAGAAGGCAACCCTAAAAAGCCATTAGTGGTATTCTTTGTCATGTTTGCCCAGTCACCAATGTTTAGTTCAGTTACAATTTTACTTACCCCTTCAACTTTCAGCTTAGTGCCTACATAGTACTTAACTTCCTGCATAGTGCCTACAAAAAACGAGAAACTAGTTAGTAGTGGTATTTTACTTACACTATCAGCAAATGTTTTACTAACTCAGATACATCAGACAAACGGCATTATCTTTTTCACGATTCAATCTGTTGAACTATGCAACCATCATAGTATCTGTTTCTTCAGATTCCCCCTCATACTAAATATAAAACTAGAATGCAGCAATTTACGTTTGAAAAAAAGGGGAGGAAAACCCTAATATAAGCACCAACATTGACTTGGCAATTTGTAACCCCTTATGAAAAAAAAAAGAATTCAAAGTACTAGATAAACATGGACTATAAAATAGGTTTCTCACCTGTTTGCCCATGGATACAGCATTAAGCTTGTGCTTTAAGACCTGGGAAGAAACAGTTTCATATAAACTTGGGTGCAATCTCTATGTTCTCTAAACCACCATTTTGTGTGCCTCAGTTAGCATAATGGTGGTAATAATTCTCGTCACCCTCACAGTCAAGAGTAGCAAATAAACTGTCATCATTGTGGCACATTCAGTGGACTTTCAACCTAACTTCCCTTTGTCAGGGAATTTCAGTAACTCACCCCAGCAGCGGTTCTCATCCCTTTGGTACACAACTAGAAAACAAAGAATAATCCAATAAAACATGCTGTGTTGCTAAGTTAATCACTAATGCCGTTAAGTAGTTAAGCCTCAGAACAGAATTTTTCAGAAATCCCTTCTGCCCACTACTCTTAAACCATCACAGGCTTAACATAAAAACCACATCTAAGCAGATTTCATTCTTCCCACTGTATTTAGCCGTTACTTACCTGTCCACCAGAAGCCATCTAAAGCCACATTGCATTCATGCCTGGCACCCATGGCTGGCACCGTTCCTAGGAAAAATTAGAGATTTAAAAAATTCATTTTGTTCTAAACGTAAGTTTAAACCTTGCGTCGTTTCCATACCACGTAAGCAAGTCGTTTACACCACCCACAGCTGCATGAGAGCATTCAACATAATTAAGATTAAGAACCACTGACGGAAATAATGGTGCAGTGCGGAATGCAGCCTTTAGAGAACCACGTGGCCTTCCTGAGAACAAGTGGCTGAAGGAGACTCGAGCCGAGGTCTTTAACAAAGACCCACTCGGTGACTCGGCACGCGCCGCCATCAGAGCCGTTGGCATTCATCAACAGTCTCAGATGTCCCTACCAACACAGGCTTCATCAGAGGCAGAGCCCGCGAGCCGGGGTTTTTCCGCAGTTCGGCCCAACAACCCGAGGAGTATAATTAGGTCGCGCCCGCACCCAACTCGCAATCCTCCACCATCTTCATCTTGTGAACCGTGCGAAGGCCTGCGACTGGCCTAGAAATGCCAGCCGGCTTAAGGCGATCCTAACTGCCAAGAGCTGGAGGCCTCTCAGGCTAAGAACTTACTTAACAGCACACAAAACACGCACATACCGAAAGCCGCCTCGTACCTTCTAAAGACCGAGATGGCGGCCAGGCGCCTGTATATAAGTATTCTATTCCATGACGTCATGACGCAGACTCTCCGCCAGCGTCGGCTTCAACTCCTCCCCCTCTCATTCGCTTCCTCCTTCAGCACACCTTCGTCCAGTCTTCTAAGCCCGCCCTCGGCCCCGCCCCCTGGCCGCGCCCCGGGGCGGGGACACGACCGCCCACGTGACGCAGGGCTCCCGCCCTCCTACGGACTGAGGAGGAGGGGAAGAGAGGGGAGGGGGCGCGAGGGACGGAAAGCGCTGGGGAGGGGGAAGGGGGGGCGGTGTAAGGGTGAGCGATTTCCTTCCGGCACGTCGCCCGCTCCGGGGGAGGGGGTGGGGGGTTTCACTTCCGGGACGGTGTTCCGGCCCATTCCGGCCCATTTCCACCCCCGGAGGTAGGTGCTGCTCCTTGACTGGGCTCGGGCCCCGCACAGCAGTCCCCCTGCCCTGCACTGGGGCCGCCTCGCCCGGTCTCCGCCGCAGCCTGCTCCTGGGGCGCTCAGCCACCTCCCTCCACCCCGCCTCAAGGCACCCGGAGACCTTCCACCCGCTTGGCCCCGGGCCGGGCTGAGCTGCCGGACCCGCCCCCTCGTGGGCCCCTCCCTCAGGACCCCGGGATGGGCGGCCCCCTCCCCATCGGCAGCCCGGACACACCCAGATACACACACCCACCTCTAGGCAGCTCCCCGCCCGCTTACGCCTACCGCCTGGACCGGGTCCCGGGGCGCCGCCCCCTTCCCGGTCCTCTACCCTCACCTGGTTGCTCGCTCCCCGGCCGCACGCCTTGCTCCCCTCTCCGCCCCCGCTCCTCGGTGACATTTCGCCCCTCTGCTTTTTCCCCGTTCCCCATGCTTCCTAACGCGGACGAAAGCCACTCGAGTACCGGAGTGGCCAACCCCATGCAGTTCCCGATTCTCCCTCTTACAGCTCTCACCCCTCCAGTGCCGACGGTAGAGAAAGACCTTACTCCAGGGGCTTCCTCCTCACTGGGGAATTGCCGGAAAGAGCAAACAAAAAAGGCGCTGGTGTAGGCTCCAAAATAAACATCTGAATTCATGATGGCATCGACAGAGGCTCTTATTGGATTAAAAGTTTCAAAACAAACAAAAACGCTTTGGAAAAAGGTCAGATTGGCTAAAGTTGGTTCTTGAAAGCAGTGTATACACTTCCCTATTTACTGATAAGTGTGTGGTAAATGCAGGGCAATACTGTGAGCTTGTCAGGATAAGTTCCTGAAGTTTCAGGTCTTAGGTAACTATGTATGCTCAAGTCAGTGTCTTTCTAATGGGATTTATACAAACTACTCTCAACCAGTGAAGACTATTGGATGCAGTTACAGGCTTAGTGGTTCTGCAACTTTTCAGAAATCTTTTAATGTAAAAATATCGTCCATACTTGGTAAATGCTCTGTTTTTCACCAGCTTTGGGGAACTAAATTTCAGAATCAAAGTATCATTACCACCCTGAAATTTCCAACTTTGAGTTTAGATAGAGGCAGACTTATCTACCTTTACCTAATCCTGAGAGTGAACTTCTTCAAGTTCTCTGCATTTGAGTCCTGACACAACTTGGAGTTTTTCGTAACCTAGAGTTTACCTCCAAGTCCTAAACCCAAAGCCTTTCTGTGGGGAGCTCTGACCCTTCAGCTTAGAAATAATGGATTATACTCAGGAGGGATATTAGTCACTTTATAAAATAATAAACATAACTCATGCATCAAGTAGTAAAATATTAACGGTATCTAATCAGCCCACCTGTGTATAATTACATTTATTCAAAAAGCTTCTTCCTTTCCTTCTCCAAAGAAAACTTGTCACCGCATTTTATAATGTGTGCAAATACCTTATGATTAACACTTAGTAAATAAAAATTGTCACACTGCTTTTTTTTAACCCCCTCTATTCTGTTGAACTTCAGTTTCGATGTTATATAGCTTGTTAAGAAGGAAAATATGGGCATAGCTTGAATTTTCAGAAGTCTAACAATCACTTTTTTGGTTTTAATGGTACCTTGCTGTGAAACCTAAACTACTAAACCTGTTGGTATTTCTTTTCCATGTTTAAACATAAGGAAAGTATCTCTATTTATTTGGAGATTTTGAAATTTTACCAGATAATATTTTTAAATAGGTGTGAATTGGAAAGCCTGAGGGGACTGGTTATAATTCCTAAGGACAGTTCAGTTCGTTTCCTCTTTCAGCAGGGTTGAATGCCTGCCTACACCCTCAGGCACGACCATGGAGAAAAGTGGGAACATACAACTGGAGATCCCTGACTTCAGCAACTCTGTCCTGAGCCATCTAAACCAGCTGCGCATGCAGGGCCGTCTCTGTGACATCGTGGTCAACGTGCAAGGACAAGCTTTTCGGGCTCACAAAGTGGTACTGGCTGCCAGCTCCCCCTATTTCCGAGATCACATGTCCTTGAATGAGATGAGTACTGTCTCCATTTCAGTCATAAAGAACCCTACTGTTTTTGAACAGCTCCTTTCTTTCTGTTACACGGGGCGGATATGCCTGCAACTGGCAGATATCATCAGCTACCTGACAGCTGCCAGTTTTCTGCAGATGCAGCATATTATAGACAAATGTACACAGATCCTGGAGGGCATTCATTTCAAAATCAATGTGGCTGAGGTTGAAGCTGAATTAAGTCAGACAAGGACAAAGCACCCAGAGGGACCTCCAGAGTCTCACAGAGTTACACCGAATCTGAACCGCTCCCTTAGCCCCCGACATAATACCCCAAAGGGAAACCGGCGAGGTCAGGTTAGTGCTGTGCTGGATATCAGGGAGCTCAGCCCTCCTGAGGAGTCCACCAGCCCTCAGATAATTGAACAGAGTTCTGATGTAGAGAGCCGGGAGCCCATTCTTCGGATCAACCGAGCAGGACAGTGGTACGTGGAGACAGGAGTAGCAGACCGAGGGGCCCGGAGTGATGATGAAGTTAGAGTTCTTGGAGCAGTACACATCAAAACTGAAAATCTAGAAGAGTGGCTTGGGCCTGAGAATCAGCCTTCTGGAGAAGATGGGAGTAGTGCAGAGGAAGTCACAGCCATGGTGATTGACACCACAGGCCATGGTTCTGTAGGACAGGAAAATTACATGTTAGGATCTTCAGGAGCCAAGGTCGCTAGGCCAACAAGCAGTGAAATTGACAGGTAAGTTTTGTTTGCCCATCTAATGGCTGTTGTGCAGACGTAATTAAAGCAGGCCCTGTGTGTGATACAAAGAGTATCTTCCTTACTTGATGTTCTTAGTCTAAGTTTATGTTGGGTAAACAGGAAGTGTGCCAAAAGACTTGCATTCTAATTTTTTTAAAGCAGGAAGCTCCTAGTCCTGAAGTATTCACAGTGTTGTGAGAATTATGGTAAAGTTAGACACTTCATGAATCAGAATAGCATCTGCAGTCACGCTAGGATCAGTAATTGCCAGGGCTTCTTCGGAATTCCAGGAAGAGAGCTGGTCATCAGCTGGGAATCTGACAGCATTGCCCTTCCTTGGTATGTTCTCACACAGGTAGGTGGCCTCTGGGAGTTTCACATTCCTTTGTAGCACTGTTTACTTTTCTTTGCCCCCATCTACCAAATTAGACGAAATATGGTACCAGCAGTGATTGTTCTTTTTAGTGTAATCACAGTAATTCCAAAGAAAAGCTTTTTGGATGTTTTTCATTCCTTTTTTTTCACTTGTCATTTGATGATATTTTTTCTGTTTTGTCATTGATGACAGCTGCTACCACAAACCTGACAGTTTCTTTTTTTCACCAGTGCTACTATGCCCTATGCCCCATGCCCCACTTTTCTCTTTCTAATGCATTGCAGTTGTTAGAACATTTCTTTGGGGGGAAATAACAATAATAATTTTAATCTAAGTAAATTGAAAGAAAGTCTCAATTGAAATAAATATTACCAACTAAGATGGGTAATATTCTTTTCCTTTCTTAAAAATTTAAAATTGACTGTATGAACAGTGATAACTAAACAAGCTATGATTTTGGTTCGCATCTGGTCTTGAGAGACAAGTGTGTCACAGAAATTCAGAGAGTATATACTATATCCATTTAAGTTGGTCTTGATTAGAGTATTTTCCTTCTTGTGTCCTTAATAGTTAAAATATTCTTGAGCATAATACTTATTGTCACCCTATGTTAGCACTGTTGTCCCCCCCATATTAGAACTGTATCAGAAATAATAGCTTAAATGCAAAGATTTTTGATCTTCATGATCTACGTCAACAGTTTGAAATATATAAAAAATTATCATGGGGCTTGGGGAAAGGATCAACCAAGAACCTAAAAGTTATATAGAAGAAACAAAATTACAGACCCAGTTTTAATTTATTCTTTTTTGGTCTTCTGGTACTTACGTAAGGGTAGAAGTTTATATTTAGCCTTAGCTTCACCAGGTCATGTTGGCTGCGTCATTTTGTATTTCTTAAATTTACTAGGGCAAGCTTTTCTTATTTCATGTATGATTCTGTATAGGCTCCATGAAAGGACTTCTTAGAAATCTTGTTATTCAGTTTGTTCCCCCTTCCTAGACTATGGGATAAAGGAGGCAGACATCACCATTTTTTAAGTTCCTTGACACTACTTTTCTATTAGTCCCCTTTGTGCTCCTCTTCCGACAGATTTAGCCCCTCCGGCAGTGTTGTTCCCTTGACGGAGAGACACAGAGCCAGAAGTGAGTCTCCTGGGAGAATGGATGAGCCTAAGCAACCCAGCTCCCAGGTATGTAGTTGTGGATTTAGAACTGCTGCAGTGGTTGAAGAAATTGCCACTGTGTGTGAACATAGTATAATGAATAAGAAAGGAAAGATGTAGGAGAGGTGACATTGGCCCTGTTTAATAAATACTGTATATGATTACTTTTCTCTTTATTCTTGCTTGTGAGCATGCAGGAAATACACTTTTGGTGTCAGCAGATTTGGGGAAGTAGAAAAGGATAAGATTGTGAAACTCTTTCCTGATTATAGGAGGCAGTCTATAGTCCTAAGAGTAATAAAAATAACCTCTGAAAACTACATGCAGGTAATGTAGGACCTGGGATGGAGAGAGTTTGATTTTGTACATGTGTGGATATAAGACTACATAATTATTAGTTTATATAGTATTGTAGATTTGTAAATGAATTGCTTATGCATTTTTGTGTCCTGTTTGCTTTTTAGTATGCTTGTATCCTTTCATTTATTTTCTTCCTAAATGTCCTGTTAGACTAAAATGTTCTAGAAAGGATAGGAATGATGTCTTCTATTTTATTTGCAACTCTTTTTAGCAAGTAGTATAAGTATGTAGTTGGTTGATAATTTTGTTTATTTTTTCTCACAGGTGTCTATCATTGAAGATTGATTTTTAAAAAGTTGGTGAACTCACCAAGTAGAACACAATTAATTGTAAACACTGTGGCCCTTTAAAAGGAAACACTGGTGGATTAAGATTGCGTAGCTAATTTTTTATCTTCTGCACTATACTGATAGTATCTTGTTTAATTTTTATCTAAACCACTAGATGTTTATTGTGTATATAGTATAGTAACAGCAGTAAGACATTGTTATAAACTGTATTTACTTGTATATTATCATGCTGTTTGGTATCAGAAAAGGAACTGCAACCATTATAGGAGAATTTTTTAGTTTTAATAAGGTGTGAGAGAAAGTGTTAGGAGCTTGGAGGAAAAGTAAGTTTACCCATATTATTAGGGCCCTTCTTCTCTTCATCTCTCAAATGAAATGTGATGACTCTGTGACCTATGTGACGGTAACTATTGTGAAAATAAATACAGCAATGAGACAGACCTTACAACTGAATGTGGGCATAAGACAGACTAACAGATACACAAAGCACATGTAGATAAGACTATATAGACTTAAGTAACTGTGTTGTGGGAATAGGAGTGCTTAAAAGGCAGTTACAGGAATCAATATCCACTTAAGGAAAGTGTTACTCAGGAGAGTTTAAGTGTGGTTTTTAAAGTAGTCAGAGATGACTTATTCCACGTATAGTTAGGATAGGGACAAAAATTGGAATTCTGCAAGGTTGTTTACTGACTGAAGCAGAAGGACAGGCTGTAAAGAAATAGGAGATAAGTAGTATTGTCTGGAATTGCTATTAAGAGATGAGTTAATATATGCCTTAACATAGGGGTCCCCAACCCCCGGGCCTCGGACTGGTAGCGGCCTGTGGCCTGTTAGGAACCGGGCTGTACAGCAGGAGGTGAGTGGCGAGCAAGCGAAGCTTCATCTGCCGCTCCCCATTGTCAGTGGAAAAATTGTCTTCCATGAAACCGGTCCCTGGTGCCAAAAAGGTTGGGGACCGCTGCCTTAACATGGAAAGTTTATTAGGACGAGTCTATTCACCAGTTATTTTTTTCCCACCAC
The DNA here is from genome assembly GCF_028023285.1 of Balaenoptera ricei. Classification (NCBI taxonomy): domain Eukaryota; kingdom Metazoa; phylum Chordata; class Mammalia; order Artiodactyla; family Balaenopteridae; genus Balaenoptera; species Balaenoptera ricei. The sequence goes on from NC_082639.1 coordinate 135,794,359, forward strand.
ACAGAACCAAAACAGGACATGGACTTATGTTGTAGTAAAAACAAATTTTGGTAGGCTTGAAGAGCTTCCTGATTATAAGGGTGATTTAACTGGAACAGAATACTTAAGGTCACTCCTTTATTTGAAATATTCTACGGCTTTTTCCTTTTTCTACCACATGAAGGTTAAGATACTTGGTCTCATTTTGCAAGTAATTTATAATCTTTCTAACCCAGCTTTTCCCACCATTCATCAGCATTAACTGTCCCAAACAGGCAGACTTTGTGCCTAAGAACTCCATCAGACTTCTGTGTCTGCACCCTGAGTCTGGAATACTCTGTTCTTCCCAGGTGTCTGAGTCCACGCAAGGCCTAACGCCTAGTTCCATCTGTCCTAACCAGCCTAGTCCTCTTTGATCTCCCCTTCTTAAACCACTGTAGCATTTATACATGGTACCGTGTAATTTTTTCCTAATTCTCTACCGACTCATATAAATTATTCTTTTCTTATTTACATTAATTTGTCTCCTTCTAGATTGAAATCTCCTTGCGAGCAGAGCCCACATTTTCTAATCTTAGTGTCTGACTCTGACGTTGTCTTATCAGGTGCCCACTAAATGGGAGTTGTTTTACCTCTAAGTAGTTCTGAGTAGCTAAGATTACTGAGTAGGTGCCCAATAAAGAGACAACTACTAAATAAGGAATTATTTAGTTCCCTGTGAAGTCCTCAGTTTGGGAGATATTTAAATAAAATTAGTGAACCAATCAGATAAGTCCCTTCAGTTCTTTTTTTTTTAGAAATTCACGTTCTTTTATTTATTTATTTATTTATTTCTGGCTGCGTTGGGTCTTCGTTTCTGTGCTAGGGCTTTCTCTAGTTGCGGCAAGTGGGGACCACTCTTCATCGCGGTGTGCGGGCCTCTCACCATCGCGGCCTCTCTTGTTGCGGAGCACAGGCTCCAGACGCGCAGGCTCAGTAGCTGTGGCTCACGGGCCCAGTTGCTCCGCGGCATGTGGGATCTTCCCAGACCAGGGCTCGAACCCGTGTCCCCTGCATTAGCAGGCAGACTCTCAACCACTGCGCCACCAGGGAAGCCCCAGTCCCTTCAGTTCTTTTAGTCTCTGATTAGTAACTGAAGGTTAGGATTGTGCAAAGCAGTGAAGGCCATGTCAAGAATCTAGACTGGTATTTGTTTTAGAAAATATGGGAAGCATTCATTTATATGGAATTTACTCATTGTATGGAATAATTCATTTAAAAAATAGTTTTTGAACATCAGCTACATATCAGGCACTGTCAAGTTCTGGCATATTCGGCAATATAGAATTATCCCTGTGCTTACAGAGTTCACAATCTGGTAGGGAATTGCCAACTGGGAGAAGTGAAATGATGCACTTCTTCGTGACAGAGAGAACCAGGAAGCAGCCATTTTTGTCCTTGCTTCTTTTTTAGAGTATAAAGGAATAAAACTACCAAAGATACATTGTTACCTTTGACAGGGACCTAATCTACATTTTATGCTCATTTGCTCTTTTATTGCAATTTTATTGCAATAATTTTTAGGTGAAATTGATCATAATGTGTGAGTTTTCTGATTATGGTTCATGACAGATAACTAAAATACATTTACTTTCTGTTTTTGGATAATACTGCTATGACATTGTTTTCCTTAAAGTTAGGCAGTTTTTTTTAGGGAATTGGTATCCTCAAGATTATGAATAATATTGTGAATTTTTGTAATGTTTAATAATAGCTAACATTTATTGAGCTACATTAAGCACTTTCATTCAATGCTCATAGCAACCTATAAGGTAGATGCTATTATTATATTCATTTTACAGATGAAGAAGCTGACACACAGAGTAGTTAAATAACTTGCTCAAAGTCGAACAATAAGTAGGATGCAGGTTTGAACCCAATTTCCAGCACCCTTAATTGCTGTAAAGTATAACATCAGGCATTCAGGGATATCTCAAGGTATTATTATATTTGATTCCCATGAGAATCCAATGGAATTGGCAAAACATATTCTAACATTTTTATTTTATGGATGGGGAAACTAAGCCTCGGAGAAGTTATCCTATGCTCTGCCCATAGTCACCCAGGACCTATTAGTGGGATAATCCCTCATTCTTTTTTTTTTTTTTTTTGGCTGTGTTGGGTCATCGTTGCTGCACACAGGCTTTCTCTAGCTGTGGTGAGTGGGGCCTACTCTTCCTTGTGGTGCGCAGGCTTCTCATTTCGGTGGCTTCTCTTGTTGCGGAGCACAGGCTCTAGGCGCACAGGCTTCAGGAGTTGCAGCACACAGGCTCAGTGGTTGTGGTTTGCGGGCTCTAGAGCGCAGGCTCAGTAGTTGTGGTGCAAGGGCTTAGTTGCTCCACAGCATGTGGGATTTTCCCGGGCCAGAGATCGAACCCATGTCCCCTGTATTAGCTGGTGGATTCTTAACCACTGCACCACCAGGGAGGTCCCAGTCCCTCATTCTTTATGTGAGTTCAGTTTTGATTATCCAGGGAATTGGAGCAGGAAGAAATGTTATATGAAATAAATGAGAAATCATCTAGAGCCTTACCATTCAATGCTTGACCTCACATACTGCTTCCCAAACCTGCTGAGAACCACCTCTATTCTGTTGGAAATACTGAAGAGCATTGTTAGCTAACATGTGAAAGGAGACAATACACATTTTTAGATATTCAAGAAAAGGGTATAAGATTATTTGCTAATTAGATTCATTTTTCTCCAGTTAATCCAGTCAACTTTTACATATTCTCCTCTTTGCATTGTACTTTACCTCTGCTACACGTATGGAATTTTCTCCTATATATTTAAAATGCTTATATAGGGACTTCCCTAGCGGTCCAGTGGTTAAGACTTTGTGCTTCCAATGCAGGGGGCACGGGTTCCATCCCTGGTCAGGGAACTAAAATCCTACATGCTGTGTGGCCAAAAAATAAATAAATAAATAAAATGCTCGTATATATTTGTGTGTGTGTTTTTTTTTGGCCGCGTTGCACATCATGTAGGATCTTAGTTCCCTGACCAGGGCTTGAACCCATGCCCCCTGCAGTGGAAGCGCAGAATCTTAACCACTGGACCACCAGGGAAGCCCCTATATATTTTTTTGTGTGTGTATGTATGTGTATATAAGCTTTTTACTCAAAACATTATACATAAAACATGTGCTATATACACCCACGCACACAAGGACTTCAGAAGTCAGCAGGCTAAATAAATCAGAAATTTTTTTTTTAAATAAGTTTATTTATTTATTTATTTATTTTTGGCTGTGTTGGGTCTTCATTGCTTCGCGTGGGCTTTCTCTAGTTGCGGTGAGCGGGGGCTACTCTTCGTTGCAGTGTGTGGGCTTCTTATTGTTGTGGCTTCTCTTGTTGAGCACAGGCTCTAGGCACGCAGGCTTCAGTAGTTGTGGCACATGGGCTCAGTAGTTGTGGCTTGCGGGCTCTAGAGCGCAGGCTCAGTAGTTGTGGCTCGCAGGCTCTAGAGCGCAGTAGTTGCACACAGGCTTAGTTGCTCCGCAGCATGTGGGATCTGCCCGGACCAGGGCTCGAACCTGTGTCCCCTGCATTGGCAGGCGGATTCTTAACCACTGTGCCACCAGGGAAGCCCTCTCTTTACTTTTAATAATCTGTTTAAATCAAACCACTACAAATAATAGGTATGTAAAATTAGATGATAATACTTCTGTGCAATGTATTTTAAGGACACTTACCTTTACTATAAACAGTTTGAAAAGTGAATTAGCAACATCATTAGGAATATGTATTTCTCCTACTTCTCTTTGTTTTGTCTGCTTTTTGTTCAGAAGTTTTATCTTTTTGTTCAGAGGGCAAAATCAGAAACCAAGTCTTTTTTTTTTCTGTGACTTTTTTTTTTTTAATACTTATTTATTTATTTTGGTTGTGCCAGGTCTTAGTTGCAGCTCCAGAGCTCCTTAGCTGTGGCTTGGCGGCTCCTTAGTTGCAGCAGGCTGGCTCCTTAGTTGTGACATGCAAACTCTTAGTTGCAGCATGTGTGTTGGATCTAGTTCCCTGACCAGGGATTGAACCTGGGCCCCCTGCATTGGGAGCGTGGAGTCTTATCCACGGTGCCAGCAGGGAGGTCCCAGAAACCAAGTCTTGTACTTCTTGCTCTGTGGCACCTGTCATTGTATTTGGCAGACAATAGTCACTCAGTAAATACTTACTGAGTATCAAATTGTGAGGAGGTTATAGGAGGGAATAACCAAGTTAGTAAATTCATATCTCAGCCTCGTTTCCTTTCCCAGCTCTTTTGCCAGTTTTCTCTGAGGTCAGTTAAACTTTTTTTAGTCTTTAGAATGAAGAAAATATGTTGGTGTGGTACTAAAATATTTTTGGGTAAAAAGGAATACTGTCACCTACAAATTATATACATTTTTATAAAGCTAGTTACTGTTGGGTTAAATTTTGGTATTAATGATAATGCCATAAATATGATTTATAATGTGCTTGCCATAATGTATTCTGTACTGTCAGATACAGTAGCCATTAGCCATGTCACATGTGGCTATTTAAATTTAAATTTTAGTTAAGTGAAAGCAATTAAAATGAAAAATTCAGTTCCTCAGTCACACTAGCATATTACTTAATAGCCACATATGCCTGGTGGCAACTGTATTAGGTGGTGCGGATTATCAAGTATTTCCATCATCACAGAAAGTTCTGTTGGACCAACATTGCCTAAGTACCTACCTGATTGTCTAGACTATAATTGCAAATTAGAGTCCAAATGGATGGTATGAGTGGGCTTAGATTCTCCTTTCACCGTAAATTAAACATTCAGCAGGGGTTTAATAAGCATGCAGTTTTTCAGCCAGAAAGTAACTCAGCTGTCCTCTTCTTTTATGGTAATGGAGTAGAGTGGCCTCGATTTTTTTTTTTTTTTTTTTTTTTTTTTTTAAAGCACTTTTCTTTCTTATAGCTACTTTATTTATTTATTTAATTTTATTTTTGGCTGTGTTGGGTCTTCGGTTCATGCGAGGGCTTTCTCTAGTTGAGGCACGTGGGGGCCACTCTTCATCGCGGTGCGGGGACCGCTCTTCATCGCGGTGCGCGGGCCTTTCACTATCGCGGCCCCTCCTGTCGCGGGGCACAGGCTCCAGACGCGCAGGCTCAGTAGTTGTGGCTCACGGGCCCAGCTGCTCCGTGGCATGTGGGATCTTCCCAGACCAGGGCTCGAACCCGTGTCCCCTGCATTAGCAGGCGGACTCTCAACCACTGCGCCACCAGGGAAGCCCCCTCGATTTTTTTTTTGTTTAATTTCTATCTCAACATCTTTACTGTTTCGTAGTAATTAATTTCCTATTTGGATCGCTACAAAAAATAAGCATATAGCTTAGTAACAGAAGTAAAAATAGGTTTGATGTCTTTTACTATATATACTTAATAATATATATTCTTTCTTATTGTCCTCACCTGGTACAGGTAGAAGAGTCAGCAATGATGGGAGTAAGTGGCTATGTGGAGTATCTCCGAGAGCAGGAAGTATCTGAGCGGTGGTTCCGGTACAACCCCCGTCTCACCTGTATCTACTGCGCCAAATCTTTCAACCAGAAGGGGAGCCTGGACCGCCACATGCGCCTGCACATGGGAATTACACCATTCGTCTGCCGCATGTGTGGCAAGAAATATACCCGGAAAGATCAGCTGGAGTATCACATCCGCAAGCACACAGGCAACAAGCCCTTTCACTGTCATGTTTGTGGCAAAAGTTTCCCCTTCCAGGCCATCTTGAATCAGCACTTTCGCAAAAACCACCCTGGCTGTATACCCCTGGAGGGGCCTCATAGCATCTCCCCTGAAACAACTGTCACATCTCGGGGACAAGCCGAGGAAGAGTCACCTTCACAAGAAGAGACAGTTGCTTCTGGGGAAACTGCCCAGGGCTCTGTGTCCACTACTGGGCCAGATTGAAACAGCAAGGAGGGGGGCAGACCTTCTTCCCCTTTGGGCCGTAAGTAACCAGCATCAGGGCCATGGGCTGGTACTTATATTCACAAAATGCCACAACACCAGATCAGAAGATGTTAGCAAGATGTTGTATCAGCAACATACACAAAAGCATTAGAGGCTCTTCCCCTCTTTCTTCCCACCTCACACTTTGGAAAATAATCAAGCAAATCAGCTTTCTAATTCAGGGATCAACAGCCTTGGTTTGTTAACTTTATAAAAAAAAAATTTTTTTTTAACAAAACAATGATAAATGACCATTTATCTACCAGTCATGTTTGAACACTGTACTTTGGTCCATATCACCCTGGTGGCTGTAATTGCCCAGATCTGAAGAATGAAGCAGGAGCCTTGGTCATCTGAACCAGCCAGCCACAAGAGAGAAGGAAGTAATCATGATGGTGGTGATGAAGGGGAATTTCTCTCCTTCCTTCCCTGCCAGAACACGCAGTTTCATATCTCAAGAAGAAAAAAAAAAAAAAAAAAAAAGAATCCCGGTGGTTCTTTTTGTTTTGAAAGGTTAGATTAATCTTTGCCCTGACAAGGCGTCTGATACTTTGCCTGATTGTTTCACGTGTGCAGCCATCGTGGAGCAGTATTCTAATGGGCAGCATCACCTGAAGCACTTCAGGCACCTGGAAGTGAAATGAGCAGCGAAGTGTTTGCAGTAGGTAGTTCTGCACTTGGGGGCCTGGGTGTTGTGTTGAGGAAGGGGGGAGCAAGGAAGGAAGTGTTTTTGTTCTGCAGTTATCGAACAGCACAGAGCCAGCCGTACTGCAACTTCCTGGTTGGTATTTGTAAGCCATAGTGCTTATACATCTTCAGGTGTTAGGAAATGGCTCTAGTCCAGATGAATTAACGCGTAAGGCTGACTACCAAAGTTTCATCCAGTCTCTTTGGCTCCTAGCTTCACATAACAGCAATATTATGCATCAAAAATGTCACTTTACAGTGAAGTGAGCCTGGATTGTATTTTTAAATCCACAGGTCTCCATATTTGATAACTTTTATATGACATTTTAAACACCTTTTTTTCTGCAATATTGTGGTTGTAGAAATTCAACACTATGCTTCTTACTGCAACTACAATTCCATTTCCTTCTACATTTGTGATAGTTTATATTTTCAGTCCAATAGAAGAACCTCACTAAATCCATGTCTTGCGTCTGCAAACTTAGTAATTCGTAAACCAACCATCAGCATATTGCTGGTGACTCCAAGAGCTTTGCTTTTTAATAATACACTACAGGGCATTTACCAGAAAACATCATGCACAATCATGTTGCAATAAATTGATCAAGGGATCGATTTTGATCAGGTTTGGTTACTTAATCATTCCTAAGATTTTTAAAACTTCAAGGGACCTTTTTGGTAGTTCTGGGTATTTCTGAGATTCTTAATCCAGCAGTGAGAGTCAGAAAGAATTTACCAAACATGTAGAGCTTTAGATGCCCTGTCTTGCATGCAGAGAATGAAGGAGGATTATTAAGGGATGCAGGCAAGTAGATGCTTACAAGTTACAGTGCCAATAGAAAAGAGAAAAATCTCTAGCTTCTCTTAATTGATCATTAATTTTTTAAAGAGTATTTAAATATGTAGTGGTTTAGGAAATTGTTTTGGTGCAGGGGCATAGATGATTGTAAAAGAGATTTGGGAGAGGGGCCGGTCATGCCTGGACTGGTGGTGAGCCATTTGTGAGAACGTTAGTAGTGTGCTCCCTTCCTGAGACTGCTTTGGGTATGTGAAAAAGTGGGTAGGAAAGAATGGCGTTGCTTTGATGATAGGAAGTTAGAATGCAAAGGGTAATTCTTAAGCAATCTGAGACCTGTACATATATATACAGCTGCACCATATCACTAATGAATGGTTATTTTTTCTTCTGGAAAAACAGAATGCATCTTTTAATAGGAATGTAATAATGCTACCATTTGATTAGAGCCTACCCTTAAACATTATGTTGAAGCCGTATTTTGTCTTCAGAAGACATAGACTATGGCATTCTCCTCTTTAGATGGGCAACAGCATGAGAGGGTGAAAACTGTCGCCTAGGGCCGTCTTAGGGACCAACTATGCTCTGTGGCATAGAAAAAGTAGATTTGAAATTAGACTGAAATCTTTAAGGAAACATTTCAGCTGGTAACCAAGGCTTTCAGTGGACAGATTTTGCCATTACTAAATAGGCAGGGAGGTGAGAGGTACAGAATATGCTGCTTTAGATGGAGCTTTTAAGCCTACCAAAAAATTGTTAAGTCCATCCTACTTTTCAGAAGTATTATGCTGGAAAGTTCTTTATTGCTTTGTTAATTTCTTAGATGTTATTTGAGAAAATAGAGCTATTTAAACTATTACCAAATTGTAAAAGTGAGGTGCAGTAATTTCTGTAAAGAGAAACTTTGCAGCATTTGTCAGTACTCCATCCAGGGTTAGCAACAAACATTTTAAATGAAGTAGGGACTGTCTGATAGATGTGGAAATGCTATGAGTGTTTGATGGGTTCCCCCTCCCTTTTTGTTCACTGCTAATAGGTTTTTGCTGTATCTGTACTGTGAATAGAGTGCTTCTCGGTCATCTAGGACCACATCAGCACAATCATGTTTGCTGGTTCTCCTATTAACTGGCCTAGTGCAGAGCTATGAAATTCATGAAAATTCAAGCCAGCCTAACTTTTAAACAAATTTAAGTTTCTGAAAGCAGTTTCCCCGTTTTAGTTAGAAGAGATATTATTCTAAATAACTATCCAAGATTGTTATCCAGGTTCACTGTGACATTGTCCTAGTTCTTAGCTAACATCACTGTAGGGTCATAGGAGTTAGTAGTGTTCTATCTACCTTAATGAATAGCTATAAAGGTGTGTGCACAGAGGATACCTCTCTTAAGGATGTACTAAATGGACTTTAGCTAATGCTGAAAACTCATTACCAAATTTTAACTTGCACGTGTCACCTTATGAAGGGAACAGCATTAGCAGTGAGAGCTAAATCATCATTAAGTACCTTAATGCCATGAAATAGCAAACACTGGGACTGTTTTCATTTATTGAGTAGCACTTAATAGCAAAGGAGCTACCCAATATTCTCAGCAAAAGAAGAGAGATGACAATATATTAATCTGCTTTCATTCTAAGAGGTACCTTTTATTCTCTCTCAGAACTCTGATACCAGTTTAAAATATGGCATTGGCATGAACGGTAATACTGTACTTAGGCAGGAGGCTCTTTCTAATGACTTGTTCTCTCTTTACTCAGAACCATATTTACCTCTGAACTGAGTTGAATTTTACTTTATGTGAGTTGCAAACTACCCCCAAGCTATCCGTTATACTAGAGGGTCAAATCTAATCTTGAATGTGTAAAAGTAAATTCGTTCCTGAAGGATAAAAATTGGAAAAGAAGGGAGATAGCAGTTAAGGGACGTTTTCTTGTTATTTTTTGTTTTTTGTTTTAATGTTTCCAGTTCCCCCTACATCACTGAAACAGGGTTTTCCAAAGATGGCATGACAATAGAAATAAACCATTTTCCTACTAACTTCATAGTTGAAATCAGGCCTTGGTTGGAAGTGGTTTGATGGAAGAGTGAAATAGTGAACTTCATCCTTAATAGCTGAATAGTCTTTAGTCAAGAAATAACTTTTGGAAAGTTTTAGCTGTTACTTAACACTAATTTTGTTTTAACTGGTAAAAACGACATTTAATTTGACTGGAAGATCTAATTTAAAGAAATGAAAGCAGTGGGTAATGGAAAGGAAATTAAATTGAACAAAGATAAAAGTCTTCTTAGTCATAGTGCAAAGGCATTTAATCAGGAAGGAGTTGGAATCTTGGAAGTTTTTATTTTTTCAGCTGCAACAGACGTGGTTTTTTTTTCTCTTCCTCAAATGTTCTCCTTATCTGTATACTTACTCATTCAGTATTTTGGTTGCTGAGATTTAGAGAAGGGACAACTAGCAATTAAACCAGGTAAATCCCTTAATTTGAGAGGATGCCCCTTAGCAAAGTATATCTCTAGGATTTAGGAATTAGATCAAGGTTCAGCAAACCATAGCCCCCAGGCCAAATCCTGAGGTCACCTGTATGTGTAAAGAAAGTGATGGTGGAATAGATCCACACCTATTCGTTTAGGTATTGTTTATGGCTACTTTCTGCAATAGTGGCAAAGTTGAGTACTTTGACAGAGACCACATGGCCTGCAAAGCTTGAAAACAAAAGTTTGCCAAGTCCAGAATTAGATTTGAAAGAATTACACCACTGCCTCTCAATTTGTCACTCTTGCCATTTTGCCTTTATAATAATAGTTTGGTTGAGGTTTTAAATTCATACTGCCATATATGCATCAGTTTCTTGAAAGAGGTTGCCGTCTTTTTCTAGATCCTTGTCTCATTTGTGCTCCTTCTTGAATCCCATTGCTTTAAAGCATTTAGAGTAGGCCTTATGATTTGTCCTTGCCTTAAAGGTGCATTAAAGTTTAGGATGGTAATTACAGATTTAAGAAAGTAATTTTTTAAAATAATTCCCATGCATAATAATGTAGGGTTAAATGAATACCATGTTTACATAAAGTACTGTAAAAAAAGTAATGTTTTTATAAGTGTTTTGCCATTTCTCTAGTTAACATAATGATGATGATGGCAAGAATGAATTTATTCCCACTAGTATTAAAAATTAATTTCTGTTATGAATAAGTGGTTTGATTCTTATCCAAAGTACTGTTTTTCTAGATTAGAAACCTCTACCCATTTCCTTTACTATAAATCTTCATTTTCTCAAGTAAACTCACTCTGTTCCATGTGGAATAGTAAAAAGCCAAAATCTTCCTTTTTTTTTTTTTAAGTCAATGTTTTAAAACATAATGAAACATCTGAAGATTTAAAGTTCTTTGTAGACCTACCTTCCAATTTCTGTTATTGTTTGTAATTCTTCTAAACTGTAATGGGCCATTATGTATTTGATTTGTGAATGTTCATTCTTACTGTTCAAATAGCTTATTTATGCCAGATCTGGAAAAAATGGAAAATGTTAGGATGATAATAAACAGAATTCCTTGCAAGAGGAGAATATAATTGCTCCCCATTTGGAAACAATACATGGACTTCTGAGGTAAATTTATCTGGGCAAAGTGTTCTAGGCCATGCTGATACAATACAGTGGATTTGATTCTTACTTTGTTGTGAGCTCTACCAAGACATACGAAGTTTGGATGAGTGACCTAGCCGCATATACGGCACCTCTTCAGTAGGCATTTTATTCTTAAAGTTGCCTTTTTTCTAAGTTGGATATTAGTAGGTTTTATATGTTACGCCCTCCAAGTAATAGATAATCTTCATCTAGAAGGTTCCAGAATATTTGCATAGGTGATATCTGCCTTGTCTTAGAGCACTTATAGTAATAGTTCTTGAGACTTTGGAGTGCTGCTTTTCTGGTTAATTTGGGATTCTGATTAATCTGGGGTAGAGGACTTGCGAAAGAAATTGTATTCAGGTAGCCCAGTGAATCATCTGCATCCACCACCATTTGAGGTCTTGGTAATAGATGTCATTTAAATACGAATCTGTTGAAAACAATGGAGTTTGCCAAGCGTTATGACTTCTTTGATAATTATCAGTCTTATGTTGCTTTGCCTCCTTTGCTTTTTAGTGTCTGTTTTCACTCTTATTCTTAAGTGGTGCTTTTCCCAGGGCCAGTCTTTTTACTTTGCATTAAGTATGTTTTCTTGCTCAGGACAAGCCAAAGTTGGATATTTTGAGTACTTTCAAACCTGGCTTAATTACATTCCAAAGGATGTAATTGTCGATAGGAACGGTGATATCAAAACCTGCAAGATATCTGTACAGACTATCCAGTTTTGTTGTGTAGGCAGACTATCTTTTCCCTCAATTGTGAGGAACAGCAATGACGTAGAAGGCAAATATTACCTGAAATATACATTATGTTCACAGAGCGTGCATATATAAGATAAATAAAATTTCTTATCTTACATCTTCCCCATTATCTGTATAATAAATACCTCCCATAGTAACATAATTAAGAAAGGTCCATTAGCTCAAATAGTGGAAGCTTTAAGCGCAAAGCTTAGTTACAAAGGCAGAGCAGTTTAGGGAAAAAAAACCAAAAAAACACTTCTCTAATGCTTGCTTTTTTCATGTCTACTCAGTAAGTCCTGTTACGGAAGCTAGAATTCACCACCCAGTTAAGAGAGATATTTGTTCAGTATCTCATATGACCAACAACACAATTTAATATACTGTGAATTTTAGAATCTCAATTAATCCATAATGCTGGAAGTCAAAGTATGTATCTCATAGGAAAATGTTCCCTATTCTATGAAATCACTTATCTTAAATGGTAGGTAGCATACAGGAGAATCTGTTCCATTAAGTAAATTTTTGTTCCATTAAGTAATTTTTGGTACCAGACAATCTGCTTGGAATTTGTATAACAAAATTGATTTTAGACATAGTTTAGATGTGGCTTCCTATACTTGAGAGTCCTGAACCCACTTGGTTAGAGGCTGGTGTATACTTTTAAAAGCCTGCACTTTTCACTACAGAGATAAAAGATCAAAAAGAAGGGGACAGAATTAACCATACTAAGTGCTTTAGAGACATAATTGCAGTACATTCTCAAAATAATCCTATGAGGTAGTAATGGTAGTAACTAAAAATAGCTGACTTTAAGTGTTGACTATGTGTTAGGCACAGTTCTGTGTGCCTCACCTTTAACTCATCTAATCCTTATGACAATCCCATTAGGGTAGATACTGTTATTATCCTCACTTTAGAGAGAAAGAAACGGAGACACAGAGAGGTTGACCTAGGCAGTCTTTCACTACACTTGACATTCTTAGTAGACTATGTTGCCTTTAATAGGTGTAATTATACTACATTTTATAGATGAGGAAACTGTTGAGCCCAAGATTACACAATGGATAAATTGCAGAGCCAGTATTTACCAATCTGATTCCAAAGCCCAGGCTATCTCCAGTACATCGTGTTAACTCTGTTTACTTATAAGTGTTGGAGTGAACTAGAATATACAATAGCCAGTAACAGCACTGCTCTTAGTGAACTTTTAATTCAGGAATAAGTGATTGGAAGATTTCTTCACGAGATAAAGCAGTTGACCTCTGAGCAGATGTTGAATGATGAATATTTTCTGGGGATATTGCCCACCAATTTAGAGGCACCACCCATTTGGTAGTTCTAATCGTGAATGATTGAGTTACTACCAAGGCAAAAATTGAAAGATAGCATTCCAGTTATCTATTGCTGTGTAATGAACTATCCTAAACCTTAGTGACTTAAAACAGCAACTACTTTATATATCGCATGATGTTGTGAATCAGAAATTCAGGAAAGGCTAGTCTAGGCAACTTCTTGCTCCCTGTGGTGACAACTCAGGTCACCTGGTAGTATTCAGCAGGTGGTTGGACTGGTCAGGAGTGTCCAAGATGATCTCACATTCCTGACACCTTGGTAGGGAGGGCTAGAAGACTAGGCCCAGCAGGCCTCCTCTCCCTCTCTGGAGTCTCAGGGACTCTGATCTCTCCATCATAGCAGTCAGAGTTATGAAATGGCAGCTCAGGCCTCCAAGAGGCTGGGCAGAGGATGCCAGTCCTCTTCAAGGCCAGGCCCAGAGCTATCATAGAGTCATCACCATACACTCTTGGTCAGAGAAGTCACTGGTCAGCCCAGATTCAAGGGGAGAGGAAATACCTTACCACTTGATGGAAGATGTGTCAAGGATTTGGGGCCAACTTTAATCTGTTATAGGTAGCATTAGGTTTTTTTGATTTGTCTTAACTCTTGTGTGTTCATTTAGGTCAGTTGTTTGTGCCATAGAAACCATTTCTTAAATCTACCATGGGTCAGTAAAGGAGCTAGAAGGAGAATGAGACAAATACCTGGAACAGATTTCTTTAGCTTCCCACACCCTGAGTTTCATTTATATTATAGCAAAATTTCCATTTTTTCTTTTGTTCCAAGTTCCAAATTGTGAGCATTTGCCGTTTGTTTTTTGTTTTCCTGTGAAGCCACAGTAACTGTCTATGCTAAACCAGAAATACTCTAGAGGGAATAAAAAGCTTGCTGTTACAGACCTTGATTTATTAGGGGTGTCAGCTGTATTTAATTTACAAATAGGCAAGAACTCCTGTGGTATGGAAAATTTATATGGCTGCTAAATCTGTTTCAACAGGAGTTTCTATTGAAACTAGATAGATGGATTATATTCTTGAGATAATTGCAAGTTTTGCCTGCATGTCCTACACATCTTTACTGCCACCATACCACCTCTGGCACAAATTTGTGCTAGGAGAATAGGTTCATTCCATTTATATTACCTTCCATATGGGAAAATCCATTGCCCAGTTTTATAGTTGTTAATCTTTTAAAATTATCAGTTGCTATCAGCTTCTGTTATATAGAATAACAAATCATTGAACTTTTACAATTTTTGGTTAGACTTGTCAAATTTAGGATGCTTTATTTAAATTCCTGCTGGCTTATAAATGGACTTTTATTGCCTTCAGAAGGAATAATGGCAGAGAATGGATTCTGCTTGAAAAATGATCATCCCCAAATGAATACACTTTCTAGGAGAAGAAAGGTTTGGTATTATCTATCCATTCCATGTATAGTGGTTTCCTAGAGAATTAGTTGTGAGGGCTTCTTGCTGGTCATCCCCAATTATCATATAGTGAAGAGATCTCTGTTCCCCGGTCAGGCCTCAGGAATTACAAATACAGGATATAAAAGGGGTACTCAGGGCTGAAGACTTAATTTAGGACTCTAGAAAATGCTGGGAAGAGAAAAGAAAGACTTTGGCATTTGTAGTTGAATAACCAGGGTTGGAATGTTTGAGTCATTTAGGCATCAGGATTAATTAGATTTTATCATATAATGATTGGGGCAAATTTTGATGAATAAAAATAAAATAGCCTTAACATTTTCTTTTTTATCCATATTTCCACTCTGCTGTACCTCAAAGTCTGCTGTTTGTGACAGAGAAGACTTTGAAAATATACTCCCAGGGAATGAAAAATTGGTTCTAGGTACTTTTGCTAGAACCACCTTTGCCATAGTCAACTTTGCTGCAAGCATTTTCACCTTATAACTAATTCGCTGTAAGGCGATTTTGCCATAAAAGATAAAATAAAAAATAAAAGAGGGACATTAAAAAGGACATAATGAAGCATGAATAACAAAATTTTAAAAACTTTATTGCAAAATACAAAATATTTGAATACCTCTAAAATGTGTGTAGATTCATGGCAATCCTGCACAAATAACTGATTTTGTGTGTTGTACCTAAGCACTTGTCTTCCAGGTCTTTCATTCTTAGTATTTTATACTTTTTTTTTTTTTTTTTTTGCTTGTTGATTCATCTCCTCATTCAGCATTGTGCTTTTTCTTTTTGCTTAAATTTCTTCCTTCATTAAGAGAGATATCAGTTTCCAAATACCAGGATGCATATTTGTAGCCAAGCTTTGTATTGCATTGTGAAAGCCTCTGCACTGTTGTTTGTTCTTGGCATTTTGTCATATGTCCATTCATAGACTTTCCAAAGTTCTGTGGGAAATGTGGGTTCAAGCCTCTGCACCTTTGAGGCTTTTGGCCTCTTTATCCTCCAATGTAGTGTTTCAAAATAAGAAACCAACTCTTGGAGCAAATCATCATTATCTGTCAGCTCAATAAAGGCATCAGTAATGTTGCTAACTGGGAGAAATGCCAGTCGAAACCAAACTATCAAACCAAAAACTGTCATCCAGTTATTTTGTCTTTTGTGGCAAAATTGTCTTATGACCAATTAGTTATGCTGTGAAAATGTTTGCAGCAAAGATGCTTATAGTGAAAATACTGGACACTTGAAAAATATTGGATAATCTATGAAGATGCCTCTCATTCGGTTTCTTACAGCTCTTTGGGCCCTCCTCTAGATTCTCTGTGACTCTTAAATTTGAAATCATCTGGTGTTTGCACGAAAACTAAGTATAATTGTTTCTTGAACAATGTGGGAGTTAGGGTGCCGACCCTCTGCAAGTGGAAAATCCCCCTATAACTTACAGTTGGCCTCCGTTTCTGTGGTTCCTCTGCATCCAGGGATTCAACCAACCACTGATGGTGTAGTACTGTAGTATTTACTATTGAAAAAAACCTGGCTATAAATGGACCCATGCAGTTCAAACCCATGTCGGTCAAGGGTCAACTGTACTGTGGTCTCAAATTGAAAAAGAGAACAAAGTCAGAAGAAAGGGAACCTGCAGATTGACAAAATACTTATTCTTTCTTTTCAGCATCACAAGTCTAAACCATTTAATAACCACATCCTGAGAAATTCCTTAAGGTTTAGGTTTCTGCTTTTAGCATATCTTGTAGCAGATGTTTTGACATTTTTGAAGATGATCTACTGAGTTTCCTATAAATAGAATCCTAACTACAGTGGTTCTTAAAGAACCACTGCAAAAACAGAATTACAACACAGGGAACAAAGCTTAAAATGTGTTTCCTCTGGAAGCCAAGATGCTAAATCAGGAGTCACTACGTGTGGCTGGAATCCACCTCTAGAATGGCTATCAGCCAGATAGCAAAGAAGATATTTAGAATTTATATGGTATTTGATATTTTTACAAAAATGATTTTAAATCATGTAACTTGAAGTTTTAAAAAATGAGCCTGTTTTCTTTTTGGAAAAGTGGGCCAATAAAAATAACACTAATATAATTCAATTGTATATGCATGTGCATTGAACACAGAGTGGTATACTAAAGATAGTTCATGCAAATAACTTTTGTGGGAAGTTTGGCTATTTTCTTAATATCTTTTTTTCATAAATGTATGTTTATAAATATATTTACTCATCCACTATGACCTTGGTAGCTTTAGAAGCATCTTGTTAGCTGTATCATTGATTATAAAAATCAAATTCTTGGCATAGTAGGCTATGAGAGCTTTTAGTTGCTTTGTTTGTATTTTGGCTAAGAAAATTGTTTCTTGCACTTTCTATTTATAAAGAAAGATGTTATAACACTTTGCACCCACTTAGTGCAGCTGTTCTTCAGCGACAAAAGATGTAGGCGTTAAAGTGAAATGTATGTTTAGAAGCCTGGCAAAAGGAGGGATCTCAAAAGAACAAATTTGGCTTGCATCTACCTGAGAAAAGCTGAGGGATAATATAAAATTTAGATTGAAAGTATCTGTTGGGCTAGGTGTACAGTTGCTGCAAGTTGCAATATCATTGTGAGTTGCCAGCTATGTGTATGTGATTTTATGTATGTATGTGAGAAAAAGGTGTCTGATGAAGGCAGATAAGTCAGTGTAGAAAATTCTACCTCCCATTAAAGACTGAGAATATTCCAAGATTGCCCTGTAGCCCCTTAGGCAGGAGGCTGGATTCCTCAGCCACCATCCACCCCATTCTCTTGTACTCGCTTCAGCTCCTCTACCTCTGAGCACTTGGCTGAAGAAAGAGTGTAGCTTTCTGTAGCAAGCAAAGGAAAGCCAGACCCAAAATATAGAGACTGCAGTATCTCACTTCTTGTCATGTTCAGATGTCAGTGTTTGGTTTCGTTGCACAAATCAAACAGTGTCAGAACACTTGGGTTTAGTGCTTTTATCCACTGGCTTCTATTTGGCAAGAGTAGCCCCGTGGAAGTGGAGTCTTTCTGTTGTTTTTAAAGGTGCACTCAACTCCTTTTAATGATGTGAAAATTTTGTTTGAATCCTGAGTTGTTTTTTTTTTTATTTTTAAATTGCCATTTGCAGTCCATTTTGGGGGACTGGAATATCAACCATAGTTTCCTGATAATGAGCCTTCTGCCAATATCTTAACTTGCAGTTTTGCATGCAGTTTTTTGGATGACCTGTTTTGCTTTTAGACACTCCGAAGAGAGATTTTTCTGGTTTTAATGCCAATACTGTTGAAATAGTCAGGATGGCCTGTTGTGGGTGTCAGGAAATTCAGTTTCGGGAGTAAAATGCCACTAGGCAGGCCACCTAATCTTTAAATGCAGTTGTAGCACTCAACTGATTTGCTGTTTGGGGCACAAGTACACTGAGCCAAGTCAGGTTACCTACCGTTTGAACATTTGTTACAGCTGAGGAAGGACTACTGGCCTTTTCAGAAATATCCCCGGATGCTTTCCACCTTTTCATTTCTAATGCACTGGCTGGTTGTAATTGCAAACAGGGATTCTCTGATTAGGAGTGAAAATGAGAGAGTGATCCATTTTCAGATTTTTAGAGGTCGGCATCTGTGTTTTAGGTACTAGCTGATAAGTAGTTACTTTCCTGGTGACTGGGTAGGGCAAGTGACAGTATAGTGTGAAATTCCAAATGAGACAAGCAGTACTCATTGGTGACAACTGATATAGTAACGTTTGCCCCAATACAGTTTGAATGCTATAGGGAGATAGGCAGTAAAATCAAGTGAATCTATTCACCACAGCTATTTTTTTTCTAACTATAGAATCATTGTCAGCCTATAAGCCATGCTCCTAATATCCTAGACTCAGGAATTAACTCCTGCTGGCTTATCTTTTGTGTGTGCCCAGAGTTTTTGCCTAGGCCTGTCCCCAGCTGTTTTGCTACAAACACATACTTAAGGTGCAGTCTTACTAAGTCAGTAATATACTGTCAGCAGTGCAGCCTGTTTTACAGCCAAAGTGATTTATTGAAATACAAAACAAACAAAAAAGTGAGAAATGCCTAGGTAATTTGTTTGAGGCATGTTAAATCCATGAATCTGGGAGGAAGCATAGAGTCTTATCTTTCTTCTATCTGGCTTGGGTGAACAGTGACCTTAATGCTTTCTGTTACAGAGCCAGTTGACCTAGACAAGTAGTTCTCCATCTTGGCTGCACATTAGAATCACCTGGGGCATTTAAAAAAGTACTGCTGCCTGGGGCCCCCTCTAGACGTTCACGTTTAAGTGGCCTGCTGTGCAACCTGGGCTTTAAAAGCTCCTCAGATGATTTTAATGGGCAGCCAAGGTTGAGAATCATTTTCTAGGTAGTCCTGAATGGTCTTTGGCAGGATAACCTCTACCTGGTTCTCTTTTGTCATAAGATACCTTTATTGGTATCCCAGGCATGGCTCTGAGTTTAAAACTTAGAGTGGGCCAAGGCTCAAGTGGTAAAATGGATCATTTATTTGTCCTCGGAGTAATTCAATAGAGAGATGTTGCCATCCACTCAGTTTCCTCTCTATACCAAAGTATGCATAAGTCAGCAAAACAAATTTTCAAAGTCTGCACCCTAGAATCCTCTTTCCCTTGCATATGTGATTTAAGTGGAGATTTTTTTTAACTCTGCTAGCTGAGATGGAGCGCTTGAACTTATTAAGAGAGCCAAGCCCAAGCCACCTAGGGTGATTTTTATTTGTAAAGTAAGCAGGTGGCATTGTTAAAGTTAATGAAGAAAAAGAAGGGCCCTTCCTGGGGTGATGGTGATGTATTTGATTGTTTCTTAGCCTGTCTTCTAAGTGGGATTTCGATGTAAAGTGACTTTCACTTTTCCATGTTTCTTTGTGAATTAAATGCACTAGCTAAGGCGTAAATATTTCTGAGTTTTACATGAAATGTGAAGTGAGTCATTTCAGCATCTTTGTTCCAGGATATCAAAGACTTAACCCAGTAATTCCCAAACGAGTTTTCATATCTTTCCTTCTCCTGCCCAGGTATAAAGATACCTGCCCATGGCAACGTCACACGTGATAATGGGGAGGGGAGAACTGTTTGATTATCCTTAAAAAAGTGAGAACCACCATTCCAACTAATTAGCTACCAAGTGATTTCTAATTCATGAAAGAAATTTGTGTTTGAGAGCAAGTTCAAATATAGCAGTCTCTCATCCGAGAGACTGCCGGCACTGTAGAAATTTTCATTCATATATTGCCTACAAATAATTGATAATTTAAATCTCAAATAGGTGGTGTGTTTGAGAAGAAAAAGTGGGTGGAAGGAAAAATTGCTAGTGCAGAGGACTGAATTAGCCTTAGGCTATGAAATTTCATTAAAATAACATTAAGGCCTGGCTGTTTGCTTAGCATGTGTATGCTGCAATGTCAGAGAAAAATGCCTCCTATGCCTTAGAAGATTTGTGAAGGCTTCCTTATATTGGGTGGAATAGAAAAGCAATAGCCTTTGAGACTTGTTTGCATCCAGAGAGTAGCCCATTAGGGTTTTCATACTGAGGAACATGGTGGAGTACTGTGAAACACTGTTGAACTTTATGCAAATCACACCGCACTGGATTTTAAGATTTGGGGAAGGAGAGTAGAGGAGGAGGAGGGGGAAGTAATGGTAAAAATATAGAGAGAGAAACTTGTACTATATTTTACACCAGTAATGAAACAAATTCCCTATCAGGAATTCTCTATCAGGACTGTGAAGTTCGGCCAAGTTCTTCTGTCCTACTGATTGGCTTGCTGATTCCTCTTAAACCTCTAAGAAATCCTTTCTGAAAGAGCTAAACAAAAGCTGGTCTGACTGCAGTTTCACAACAAAAGAAAAACATTCCCAAACTATAGGCAAAAGAAATGTCTCAGTCCGTTAACTTTTCATCCTCTATGGTCTATGTTCACTGTTTTAGCCTGTTGAATTATTTTGTGGTCTAATAGCAGAACTTAAATAGATCTGCCAGATCAGTCAGGAACCAATGGCTTCTCCTTTAAGAAATCTTAAAATCAGAACTCTCAGTTTTTGGCACGTCAGCATAAGTGAGTAAAGGGAGAAGTAGGTTGAAAGAGCACTTAGGGAATTCCCTGGCGGTCCAGTGGTTAGTGGGTCCTTGGCGCTTTCACTGCCAAAGGCCTGGGTTCAATCCCTGGTCAGAGAACTAATAAGATCCCGCAATCCACTTAGATTGCCCTTAGACATCCTGGCTTCTCATAATTTCAGGTGGGACCCACTTATGCTCTGTCTCTGAGAAGAAAAGACAAGACGGAGGGTTCAAAGAAAAGTCAATGTAGCCGAAATATGGTTTCCTTCAGATGGACATAGTCTGAAAGAAATCTGTCCACCTGTTCTCAATGGTGCTTATATGGTGGGTGACAGCTGTCTCCCATCTACCTGTCCCTGGCACTGTGCCTTCCCACTGGTCACTGTGAAAAGCAGATCACACTGGACTCAGAGGCCAGAATCCAGGACAATTTCCCCCTTCTCATCACTTCTTCATACAGCTAATAACGTAGCATTTACTTCTCTTTGGAAAATTCTTGGGTTTGTCCCCCAAGAAATAGTAAAGCATTTATAGGAAAACAGAAAGTAAGATTCTGGTGGTAGCTATCAAATAAAGAGATTACAGGAAAATTTTAACTTCCCCTCCGCTGATATTTATTGATAGCAAGGACCAACTATGCCTCCTCATCCTGAGTTTCTAAAGGCTACCATAATATTTCTAAGCAACAAACTTATCTAACATTTTTTCACAACTTGTTAATCAAGGATTCATATTAAAACAGACAATCAATTTCTAAAATGTTGTTATCCCTGAAAGGGAATGAGATAGAGTTTTTAACTAGAAGAACCTACCGGTCTGTTTTTTCCCTTTGAAAAAACTAACATTTGAGGTTTGTGTCTTTCATCTGAAGCGATTACTCCATTAATAAAGATGCCTCAGAAAAGTCGGTGAGCCAGGCTAGCACTCTTGCACCTCTGAGGGTGCTGGACTGGGTTTGTACATCTTATTTCCTTAGAGAATATCTGTTTTTATTATGACCTTAACTATAAATACCTATATATAGGAGTAGGACTTTCTCTCACCCCACCCTCTTTTAATCATTATCACTTACGTGTAAACCACACCTCCCCCCACCCCACTTTTACTGAAAAAATGCACTTTAATTCCTAAGGAGAGTGGCTGTTCCTCGCCCTGAAGCCAGATTACTTCAGGAGGAGAGTTGAGGAGGGAGAACTCTTGGTGGACCTCGTGAAATTAACTAAATTCCATAATGTAAACACAGAAATCAACCATTTTTAAGCTGCCCCCCACCCCCAGCCAAAGGGAAAAAGAAACAACCAAATGAAAAAGTTCAAAATGCCTACCTTGATTTTAGAAGTTTCACGGGGGAAAATACCCAATGTTAAATTATTTTCTCAGCTACCAAATTATCAGAAACTTGTGGGTGGTTTCGTGGGAGGCTGAGACTTTTTTTTTTAATAAAAGGCAAGTGAATCACAGGCTACAAAATATGATCCTGATTTGTGTTGTTTCTAAGTATCAGATTTGTTCTCTCCCTTAATTTGACAGGCGTTCTCAGTCTCTCCTCCTGTAGATTCTGTCCTTCCCCTGATGACAAGCCAATAGTTCTTGGTGGGGTTGCATGTCTCCTAGAGCCCCAGGAGCCCTGTTGTGTCGGGGGAGGGGGGAGGGCAGGAGGGTGGGCAGAGACTGGGGTTGGGGGAGGGAGATTCAGAGAAAGTGAAAATATATGGGTTTATATAAACATATTTAAAGCAGTTTAGCAAAAGCTTTCTCGTTGAACAGCTTTAAGAACAATGTGAATGAAATCTTAGCAACTTGGTTAGTAATTTGAAAAGTCTATTAATGTATACTTGAAATTCTGTTTGTATAAAAATACATTTTCCTCTTTATTTTAACACTGTGTAAAAGAACATTATGCATGTGAGTGGTTTGAGAATTAAATGATTTAATATTCAGATTTGAATCTCTGTCTTTTCTGTATAGAGATTAATTCGTTTAAAATGTTTGGATTTTTTTAGTATGAGGGGATTACCTAGATTTCAAGCTCCCCCTGCCCTCTCAGGATGCCTACCATCTGTCAAGATGAAGCAGTGACATATCTCCCTTCTTCACTTTCTTGACCCAGATGTGTTCACTGGTAGAGAACAATTGAAAGCCTCATTTTACCAAATGCCCAACAGCATGTCTATCCATTTCTCCTTTCCTTGTCTTCATTTCAGGTGGCAAAGTCCATTTGTAATTGTGAGATATGGGAGTAGTTGTATTTATTTTTACTTCTATTCACAAACCAAAATAGGAAGAACTATAAAGGATAACATTTTAGTTAACACAAGGGTTGGTTACTCTGCCCATGAAGATAATAGTGTTCAGAGCAACTTCCCTGATAAGAACCAGGAAGGGCCTGTTGGCCTTGAAGGTCACTCTGCTGGGGTTCAGCGAACGGCCAGCAATGCCAATGACGGTACTTGCTGCTGCTTCACTGCCTTCCTCGTTTACCTGCAGGTCAAATAGGAAACAAACTGCTACATTAGCTACTCTGCAGCTCATTACAGGCAGGTAAATCATCCATGGACACAGCAATTCCTCAAAATGCCATTTGCTTTCCAGGTGAAAGTACACTTGGGTCAGGTTGGGTTTCCTCTGGAACCCTACTTTTAGCCTTTCTTTCATCCACTGAATATTAATGTAAGCACTTGTATTCATCCAAGCCTTGTGCTGAATAATAAGTGCCGGGGTCCATTCAGGTAATCTCTAAACCAGAAATCTGGATGTATACGAGGTTGTCACATTTCTGGCTGGCACCATTGTATATGGTATTGTACTAGATACTAAAAGACATTTTGACTCCAGATTAGAGCACTACAGTTGAGATAGTTTCACTCCTGGAGCATCAAGATCCCAGATACAACTACTGTAAGCAGCCACTCAGGAACTAGGGCCCATGAAAAGAGGAGGGTCCTCTGGCTGGATGAGATGAGTATTTCTTGGACTAATAGACTGAAGTGATGGTATTTGAACTTGCTGCTAAGTAGAACTGCACAGGTTTGGAGGGAGATATCTTTAGAAACTTTTGTTTGGGGACCCAGAATGTCACTAAAACTCTGTCCCTGACTCTAATGAAAGCACTTCAGATCCCTGAGTCTTCAGGAGCTGGTTGATGCTGTTCTCTCCCTCCCTCCTTCCTTACCACCTCCCTTCTGGCCATACTATCTATTTCATGATCATTCTAGTACTAAATTTATGAGCAGACTGGAGCTTTTGTAAGACCAGGATCCTTTTATTCGAATCAGATTCTGGTTTTTAATGGCTTCTCAGGAGATCTACAATCAGTTGGGGTGTGTGTATTGGGTTCCCAAGAGCCATGGAGGAGCCTTGCATCATTGTTTAGTGGGCTCAAGTAGACAAAATGAATGTAAACTTCTGCTTCTTAATAGTTACTCAAGGCCCTCAAGGAGGTCTGAGCTGACCACTTCTATTTGGGGTCCTTGGAAGAAGATTCTCAATCATAGTTAAAACCCTGAGGACTCATCTTCCCTTGCTGCCTTTCTAAGTGCTCTTTCTTCCATAATCCATATGGTATCAGTGTTGTTTTTACTTCCAAAACCATTAATCCAGTACTCATGTAAAATCCCCTGTTCTGACCTCAGTGTCTTTAAGATATATCCCTCTACTCTTGCTGTTGTCCTATAGGTCACTAACATCTATTGTTCTATGGATTATATTCCCACATTGAGGATTTTGTTGCCTAGCCCGTAGCCTTTCTGTCTATCCTAACTCCTGCCATCATGTGACCTAGACAATTAAAATGTCGTGGTAGGAGACCCATTCAATACTCTAACCTCTCATGTCTTTCATCTCATCAAACCCAATGAGCATTACCTTCACTAAAGCAAACCAGTCCATGGCTACACCTTGAACTTGCCATCTCTCAGAACATCTAGACTTTTGAGATTATAATTACATTATCCTTCTCTCAGACTATATAACCTTTGGTTTTTTTAAGCTATCACACTTCCTCACTCCCATTACAATTACTCTGACCTCCTCCTGTCCCTTGATCCCTCCACTTTCCTCCTAACTACATATTTCCCACTGAGCTTGGACTCTGCAACTATATTTACTAGCACGATGCCCTGAAACCTTTCTCTCTGACCACAATCTTCTTTCTTTGCAATTTCCTCAATCCTGTGACCTTCTCTAACATTGGCCCATCACATTTCCCTCATAGCCTGGTTCCCCCAAAGAATAATCTGTATAAATGGTTCCCAAACATGGTTGTGCATCAAAATTCCTTGAGGAGCTTTGTAAATATACAGATTCTCAGACCCCATCCTGAGTCAAGCTCCCCAGAAAGCTAATGCCATTGATCTATATAGCTCCGTATTTGTTTGAGAACCAGAAGTTCTAAAGGCTTTATACAGCTCTTACTCTAGTAAAGGGTTCCATGGACATCTTAGCTGGGGCAACACTAGGTTAAGCAATACTGAACCATTTTCTTCACTATGGAACTGCTCAGACGTCGGCACTCCAATGTGCATTAATTCTTGTTAATTTCCCAAGAAGAGGATATACATTTATTTGACCATCTAACGTTCTGTTACCCGCAGTGTAGTCTAGAGCTCTAGTTTTCTGGAACACACTTTAGGACATGATCTGCACTCACCAGCTCCCCTTCCTTACTTTCCATTTGCTCTTCAGCCATTACAACTAGGCATGTGCCCATACTGCACTGTCCAAATTCCTCAGGGAAAAGTCACCTCGGTCCCTTTTCAAAATATCTTCTTACTAGATGCTTTCCATTGTCTTAATACTCCTTCCTGGGTTTCCATTAGCTCATCCTCTCCTGGTTCTCCTCCTCTGAATGCCTTTGCTGGCTGCTTTTCCTGTGTCACCTTCCCCTTAATGTCTATGTTCCCAGGAGAGGTAGAGGATGGAGGGTGGAACAATTAGACCATGAGGGCTTCAATTCAGGGCTATATTGTAGCAGTCCTCGTGGAGGAGGGCGCTACAGGTTTGGGGTTTGAGGGACACTGGAATCATGCCTTTTTCCACAGCTGTCTCCTAGTGTTCACACATCTGCTGTCTACACTGTAAGAGCCAGTGGAGGAACAACTCCAAAGCTAGTAATCACATGAGATATTGATGTATTGAATAATAAAGCAGCATGAGAATAAAAAAGCAGCAGAAGAATAGAGAGCGAAGAGAGGTGTACTCACCTCAAGAAATGCCTTGTGGAATGCATCTGAGACATAGAGGTCGTTCCGGCCTTCTGCAACAATACCTAGAAGGAAGACCAGAGAAAGCTCTGTGAAATGGGAGAAAGTTGGCTTCAACCCACAGAAAGGAATTCAGTTTAAATTAAGAGGTCCTTTGGGGCTTTTTTGAAAAATAGAAAGAAATCCTGGACCCTCACTTAATGATACCCTGAAAAATAAATACATGTTAAAAATAATAAAGTACTTTGGGTTTATTCAGCCTGGCTCCTGTGAATTTAATCTCCTGCTTCAGCTCATGGGGGGTTGGGGGGTGGGGTGAACTCTGTTCTTAAAGAAAAACTCACTCCATCTGGTCGGAATGTCTTCCCTTCCAGTGTGGCAACACTTTGGGAGTGGTTTTCAGACTTAGTTTACAGACAGACCATTAAAGGTAAATCCAATTAACTAACGTTGTAAACTCCTTTTTAAAAAAGAGAGATTTTAGGGAATTCCCTGGCAGTCCAGTGGTTAGGACTCCGTGCTCTCACTGCCAAGGGTTCAATCCCTGGTCGGGAACTAAGGTCCCACAAGCCACACAGTGCGGCCAAAAAAAAAAAAGAGAGAGAGAGAGAGATTTTAATGCATATTTTTAAAGGATGGTGGGTTGGAAGAACCAAACCAACTTAACACCATTATCAAAGTATCAAAACTGGGAAGGGGGTGACTGTATCTGTCCATGTGACCTTAGAAATCACATGAGCCCTTTGGAATATCAGGTGAAGAAGGGCTATTACATGTCAGCGATGCCTATTTTGTGGGACCCGGATGTCCCTGGCTCTTAATCATATCTGTCTCCTTGCTCTGAATTTTCCGATGCTTTTCAAGTTCTTTTCTACCTGGTCCCATCTCTTCTATCAGTTACAGACTCAAAAGGTTCCAATGCCATATGGGCCTGTGGAGATCCAAGAGCCAACGTCCCGTTTTACAGAAGAGAAAATTGACACCTTGAGAGGGAAGGGATTTCCCTGAGTTAGCAGTAGAACCGGGATTAGAATCCAGGTGTCCTGATTTGCCCTTTTCTACTCTTTCCCCATCTCTTCCACCTTTGGTCAGACTTCTTTGGGGGCAGAGAGAGGAGGAAAGTCCTTCCTGCACTAACCTGGGAGCCTGGACTTCTCAGGGCTGAAGAGGTCCTCAAGGCCCATGTCTTGCAGCTGCTCCTTCACGCTGAAGCTGTCCTCGATGCGGAAGCGGGGCATGTGGACCACCAGCAGTGTCTCTGCCAGCTCATCTAGCCACTCCTGCAGCACCTCTGGGGTGAGTTCCTGTTCCACCTTGGTCAGGCTCTTCTCAAGCTTGGGCAGGATGAGCACCATGGTGATGTCATCACCCTTGAAGGGCAACTCAAGCACCTGGGTGCCCTCTGCCACGCGCCGATAGCGGAACTTGCCTTCCTGGTACATCATGAATACTGAACACGACTCCCCATCGACCTTGTAGAAAAGTTCCTTCCTTGTGTTCTCAGGGCTGAACTTTGACTTCCACAGGCCCTGGAAGAAGACGCCAGGTGGGAGAATCACAAAGCAATCACAAAGCAAGAAGACCAAAAACATCCGTAGGAGAATATTGACATGGGAAGTAGTCACAATATTTTATTACATTAATATGTAAGTGTAATTTTTAAGAACAAAGACTAGAGGGATATGCATGCAAAGGTCTTAACACTGACTGTGTCAGAGTGATAGAATCATGAGTCGTTTTTTTTTCTGTGAACTTTTCTGTATTTCCCAGATTTTCAGCAGTGACTATTTGCTTTTATAACAAGAAAAATAAAAACAAGAACAACCTACTGGCCTCTTTGCAAGCCTCTTCTGGAGTTTAAATCTAATTGCCTTTTGCTTTCTGCCTCCCACCAGCCTCTTTCTCAAAGGCCATCCTTCAAAATGCTGGGCTCTGTCCCTGATGAATAAAGCCAGACAGAGGTAATAACCCCAGGGGGTCATCTGGGAGTCCTGACGGGCAGAGAGTGAGGCCTGGCCAACTTTCTGTTCAAAGAAGGAGGGGATACAAGACACTCCTTTGACATTTCTGAGTTGTAATTATCATTCCTTGTCATCTTCTGGCTCTTTGATTTTGGGACAAGTCATTTAACTCTTTGAGTGGTGGTTCTTCATCTGTAAGATTAGGAGCTGGTTATCACTAATATTTGTAAGGATGCTTACTGTGTGCCAGGCACTGCTCCAAGCATTTTATGTGCATTAACTTAATCCCTTCAGTAACCGTGTAAGGTAGATGTATCATTATTACCATCTTATAGATGCAGGAGTTGGGGCATAGAAAAGTGTCAAGTACTGTCTGAATTTAAAAAAAAAAAAAAAAAATCCCACAAGGACTCAGAGGCAAAGAATATACAAATCAATTTTCACTGCAAAGTAAAGGAGCTGTTACAGTGGAGGATTACTGGACTGAATGTCAATATTATGACATAGTATGAGTGTGTTTCATGTTTCGTAATTGCAATCATTGTTGCTTTTGTTGTGGTCATCCATGTACAATGCTTGGTGTCAGTCGATTTATCTCTTGTAAAAATAAAATACAGTGTGTGTGTGTGAAAAAAAAAAAAAAAAAAGAAAAGTGTCAAGTAACTGCTCAAGTTTGCAGTCAGAAATGGAAGACTCAGAATTTAAATTAAGTAAACTGTCTGAGCAGCCCAAGTTCACATTTGTGATGTTATGAAGATCAGGACTAATAAAAGGCAAAGTGCTCCATAAATTGTAAAGGGCAGTACACATTGTAGAAATGCAACCTACTCCATTCTTAGGGTGAGGGACCCCCCAAGCAACAGAATAATTGACAACAGCAGTGACTGGCTAACCCCCTGGGCCCAGTGGGGGAGAAGAGTGTATCTGGAGCATGACCCGGGAAGGGCACAATTCAACCTGCGTTAAGCTGGAGGCCCTCCTGAGTATCAATGGTCTGTTTATTCCCAGTACCTTCTCCCTCATCCTTCCTAAATGTAATAAAGTTGGAACAGTCTTTAGAACTCTTGACTCTCTGAGTCTGCATGATCATGTAACAAGGCCTCTGCAAAGTTTGAGGTTAGTCTGGCATCAGGAGGTTCAGAAGCTTCAGGCAAGAGGAATTTTGAGTCACTGCAGAAGCTGCTCTAGATGATGGACAATATCTCAGCACTGAGGATTGTCTATAGACCCTGTCATTTTGTTCCAGATTTCAAAATGGAGTTAATTAAGGACAGGAGAAATCGTCACGTATATATGAGAATTTATTACCACGCACACCTTGCTGCTGAGCATGCTGGGTCTGTGAGTGTGTACACTTTGCCTTGGGCCCAGAGACACTACCAGGCCCCCTTTGGACCTCAGCCCAGTAGCCACAGCCCTAGACATGACTCTAGAGTCAGCAAATTTGTATTTTACCCAGACCATGCATGTACCATTTCTCAAAAAGATCTACTGACACATGCCCAATGGTATGAAAGAGGGTAAGCTGGAGGGAAAACAAGTCATCCCTGAGGTCTCTCCAGGGACATTTTGAGTACCTTGAAGTAAATGGTGTTGACCAGCACCAGGACAGTGAACTCATTGATGGCTTCTGGGGGAATGACATCAGTGATACGCCCTTCAGTCTTATTGGATATCCATTGGTTGATGGTCACTCTGGACTGCTCTGCATTTCCCTGAAGAGAACAGGAAACAAACCTACCCAACTGTGCTATTCGATTGGCTTCTCCATTTCCCCGTGAAGCACTTTATTTTGTCCATCATCCCTCTGCTCTTTCCCACCATTTGGTTAAGCCATGTCTCTAACCCAGATTGCGGAAACCTCACATATCTAGTATAGTGTCGTGAAGCTTCCATATCGTTAATAAATGGTACCAGAAGAAAGAGAAAGAAAGGAAAGAAAAAGAGGAAGAAATAAAGAAACAGAAGAGGAGAAAGATATAGTCTAAGAAAAGAAAACAAAATATTATCTTCTCTGACTCTGGAAATTTGAACTCTTATGAGTATTCATGAGATATGTTCTCTGGGAAGCTAATGAGTGATGCAGGAGTTAGGGGGAGGGCAGGAGAGATGCCCATGTGGTCCAAAAAGCTTGAGAAATACTGATTGAATAAAGTCAGTAGATTTCTTTGTTGCAGGACTTTTATATAACTTTTTCAGAGCAGCCTCTACAATCCAGAGATTACATTGATTTCTCAGGTTTCAAGCAAGAATACATATCCCAGGGGCTCCGACTTACAGTATTATGACACCTCCACCTGCTTCAACTACCATAGCAGTGTTAATTTGGATCCTGCTTCTCTATCTCTTTAATTTCTGAGCGGAGAAGAAGAACTCTGAGGTCAGGGATGACATCTGCAACTCACCTTGAAGTCCAGGGGCTGGAGCTTTGCTCCATATACCATCTCACTGATGTCCTGGTAGGTCTCATTGAAGGTAAGGGATTTGTCTCCAAAAAGACGGTTAGCTGATACCAACTCAGAGGATTTATTGGCTTTTCGATAGAGTCGGCAGTTCAGTTTGGCAAAGAAAAAGTGGATCTGATCAGATGTCTTCTCAGAGATGGTATCAAACTTAAAAACCTGTAGAAGCCAAAAGAAAATAGCGGTGGGTCTGGTAAAGCAGCCTGGCTAACATGGGTGACGAGCACAGTGCCAGTCAGCCCCTGACCAATAGTTGTGAGTCCCTTCAACACAGTGCCTGGCACAGCATAAATGCTCAGCTCGTGTTTTCTAGACGAATAAATGGATAAAAGAAGAAGAAAGGGTAGGAAGGAGAAAGAGAAAAAGAAACACAAAGAGACTGGGATACCACCCAAAGTCTCTAAAGGGCTCTAGACCAACACATAGATGTTCTCCTGGGTGTTCCAGCAAGGAGGTTAGGCAGAAGGGCTTTGGGTTGTACCTCCATCAGCTGCTTGAGGGTGTTGTCACAGGCACCCAGCTTGGTCATAGCAAAAGCTGTGGAGATACTCAGGGGTGACAGGAAAATGTTGTCCTTGTCATTCTTGGAGTCTGCCAGATGCTGATAGAAGGTGGTGGCAAAGTGGAAATTGGCCTTGGACAGTTCCCAGACCCGCCGGTTGGTGGCCTCGGGGATCTTCTGCTCTAAGCCCTCGCCCTCGGTTGCTTTCTTCTCTGGGGCACGGTAAATGCACATGGGATTCATGGGAATGTCCCGAGGCTTGGCTGTGCAGATGTCCTCCCCAGGGCTCCAATGACAGGTCACACAGCCCCAGAGGCCAATAATCAGCAAGGAGAGAAGACATACACTCCTATAGGGGGACAGAAAGCCGAGTTAAGCTAGGCTGAGAAATCACCTGTCCCACTGCCCACCACAGATTTGCCCCAGTAAAGCAGAGATTACCATCCCACCTGCTGTGGCCACGAGGAGGGCCAAAATCTTTGGAAAGTTCAAGGGCCCAGGACAAGTCCAGTCCTGGACTCCTTTCAAGTGGATAGTTTCACTTGCCTGGCCATAGTCATGTTGAAATTAGAATCAACTATTGCAGCAACAGAGGTTATTAGAAGTATTGTGTGCCCAAGGCCTCATGCTGGAAGATATAAAGAATGCAAAGTTTCCAACTGGTGAGATGGGACATGCACACAAGAAAAATGGCAGAGAACTTTAGTGCCCAATGAAAACTTAGGTCAGTTGGAGGAGACATTAACAGAAGCTGATTAGGGAAGGCCTCAGAAATAGATGGATTTTTAACCTGGATGTTAAAGGATTGGGAGGATTTTGATTGATTCAGCAGAGGGATTTCAGCAACATGAGAGGGTTAAGAAGGAATGAATGGGGCAAAGCCACAATCAATGTGCTGAAAACACCCAAGTCTCTAGCTCCAGCCTAATCCTTCCACTGAGTTCCAGACCAGTTGTTTGCTGGACAATTCCACCTGGATGTCCTGCAGATTCCTTAGTGAAATACGAGCAAACTGGACTCATAACTCTCACCCACACACGTTTCTCCTTCTGTGCCCTTCAACTCAGCAAATGGGACCCACAGGTACCTGAGAGCCACCCTGGATTTCTCCCTCTTACCCTTCTCATTAGTCACACCCTAGATTCTATGCATTCTGTTTCCTTGTTCTCTCGCTGCCTTAGTTCAGGCCCTCATCATTTTCTGATTCCTAGACGTTTTAGTAACTTCCAACGTGTGTTCGCTAAAGTAAATAAAACTAATTTCACTTTTTAAAAAAACGAGATCATGAAATTGACAAATTAGGAGAATTGGGACACCCAATTAAGTAAACCAAGAGATAAACTCTCTTGTAATGTTTTTGTAGATAAGACATGAGGGGCCAGGAACTTCCTGTGGCTGACTTGGGGCCCTAAGGTCTAGAGAGGGGAGTCTGTATGAGGGTACTGAGTCTTCTCAATCTTCCCCCAGCAGAAAAGCAGGTTATGCACGCAGTGAAGAAAGAACTCACCAAAGTGGTCTGCTGGGCAAGTGTGGGGCTGGCTGGAAGCTGGGGGCAGCTGAGGGGTACTTGGCTTCTTGCATGATCTGAAGTGAACCCTGCAGTCCTTTTAAGAACAGAGGCACAGAATGGGAGAGCAGAGGCACTGAGGGAGCTATGGAAGGCAGGGTGAGGAAGCAGAGAGAATCTTGCCACCCTTCTCCTCAGCTTGCTTGCCTCTGTTTCCCATTTTGTCCCTCAGCTACATTTGGAAATACAAGTGGAGGCTGAGGGGGCCCTAGGAGCTCTGTTAAGCACAAAGAAAAACCAAGGTGGTCAAGCCACAGCTTCACTTCTAGCTTCCTGTAAAACACCAGATCAAGAAGGGGATGTGTGTGATGTTGAGGGCTGCAGTCCTTTGTCAAAGGTCACTGAGACCTTGGGTGGGGGGATGGGGGATGTGACGGGGGTGGGGCAGGGGGGAATTGAGTGGAAGGAGGAGCAAAAAGGGAGTTAGGAGGTCCTCATAGATTAAATTTGCCCTCTTTTCAGATGTATGGCAGGCCCAGCAATTCCCCTTGGAGTATCTCCTGGACTGCTGTGAGGGCTGACACTGATGCAACGTCTCTGTACAAGGGAAGACATCCCCTTTGTTTCTTGGGTTACGAATCCAAGGTGTGGCTTAGGGAAAGGCCTTACCCCTAGAAGGGAGTCGGGGGGAGGGCACTTGGAATGACGTCTTCCAAACAAGTCTGATTAAAACTACCAGGGAGAGGGCCTGGTCTTCTTGAAGGTGTCGAGGTCATCCTGGTGAGTCCCTCAGAGGTCAGAAAATCCAGTGAGGGCATGCAAAGGGAAAGCTCACCCCTCTTACCTTTTTCCAGCAGCTACAGTTCCTATCCCATTGGAAAGCATGGTTGCTAATCTTCCACAGGTCTGGGCGAGTGGAGATAGTGTGGTCTGAGGCAATCCCTCTGAACTGGTTCTTTCCTCTAAATCTGGATGAGGTTCCAGAGGCTAGGATGGGGGATGGAGCTGGTGAGGAGGGGAGGCCTGAGGTCAAAGGCTGATGACCTGCTCCCAGGGTTAAGCAAAGTGTAGAGCCCAGTGCTGGTTAATTAGTAGAGAAGTTTTAAAGTTCAGTCAGGTCCAGAGAAAGAAGGTCCACCTTTCCTACCCATACTCCCTCACTTTCTTCTTCATCTCTATAGAAAAGGAAAAGGCGAACATGTTCACAAATTCAAACTTAGTCAGAAAATACCTAGCTGATGAGAACTTTGCAGGAATTTTTTTCTTTTTTCCTGGTTAACCAAACCAGGAGGTAGAAGATAGTCTATTTTCTATATAAATAAAATAATATATAACTAGCCAAGTTGAATGCCCGGAATGAGAGGTAGTCTTCTACCTCTCAGTGCAATATCCTCTTTCTCACAGGTTTTTAGGGAAAGAGAGAGAAAAGGAGCCCACGTTATCTAATCATAGGGGAGAGAAGAGAAATATTCTGAAACAGGTGCTACTTTCAGGCCTCTAAGAGCTGATGTGTCAGTGACCCAGTCAAGGACACACAATGGTTACACCTGTGTGTACAGTGGACTCATTCCCCATTCAGCCTTGAAGTGGTGGGAGGGGGCACAGGAGCAGGGGCCTCAGGGTGCTGCCAAGCACATTTCTAGGGTGGATGAGCTGGGAGGGAAATACTTCGAAAAATTCTCTTGGGGGATCAGGAGACAGGGTGGGGCAGGTGAAAAACATACATGCAACTACTGACATACTTCTAAGAAGCAAACAGAACGAATTATTTTTATTTATGCATATTGTTATTTTTACTTATTTTAGTTATTGGGGAGATGAAGTCAAACTAATGGAGATAAAGGGCGGGTTTATATTTATTTCCCTCTTCCTAAATAGCCAAAAACAGTATCATAAGGATTGCTGCAACTGTATTCACAGGATACAAGTATGCCACCTTCTGTGTGACTGAAGACTCCTTGAAGTTGGTACAGTCATAGGCATTCTAAAGAGTTCTTTATTCATCAGACAGGAAACCTCTACCTAGACTGAAGCTGCGTCTAAGTTCTTGACTGATTTAGACCCTGGACATCTCGAGGGCCCCTGTGTACAGTATGAAGTTACAAGGAACTGTCCTAAAAAGCCCCAGAATGGTCGGAGGCTCCTTGTCACTCCAGATTAAAGACAAGTGGAAAGTCTCCTATTCAACCACTTGTGTTCAGCAAACACAGGAGCACTACCTGAGTCAGCAGGCACTGTTCTAGGGGCTGGGAGCTCCAGACAGGAAGACGTGCAGTGATCACATGAAGAATCAGTATATAAAAAATAAATCGATAACATGTCAGTCAGGTGTTAATAAGGGTTACAGAGGAAAATACAACAGGGCAAGGGGACAGAAAGTGATGGGAGGAGGGAAGGAGGCTACGGTTGTAGAAAGGAGGTGGGAAAGGCCTCCCTAATAAAATGACATTAAGGGACCAGAGTAAAATGAGGGAGGGAGTCAAATATCTTTGGGAAGAGCTTTTCACACAGAAGAAACAGGAGATACAAAGATCCTGAGGTGGGAATATGCTGTTCAGACCTATTGTTGCAGAGATAAGCATGCAGATACCACCTGGCCAGGTAGTGAAGAACTATACATCAGGGGTTGTGTTTAATTTCTTCATCCATTCATTGAGTCATATGATCATTTAATTAACAAATGTTTAATAAATGCCTGTACGTACCGGGCATGGTTGGTGCTGGGCCCGGGGTTATAAAGATGACTTTGTCCTCAAGGAGCACCGTGCTTCATAGCAGACCCCAGACATGAAGATAAACATCCCAATCAATGCTACTGGCCATCTGACTCAAGTGTGTATAGGGGAAGGGGAAGGGCAGACAGGTGGGTCTGGTCCATGGAACTGGGGTCAGGAGAGGGAAAGATCAGGAGGTGATAATGTAAAAATTTCTTAATTTGCAAGACTAAGACACAAAGTCTTTTTATTTTAAAATAATTTTAAAGCAATAGAAAAGTTGCAAAAATAGTACAAAATATTCTTGTATACCCTTCACCCAGATTCCCCAAATGTCACATTGTTAACATTTTACCACATTTGTTTCTTGCTCTGCTTTTGGTATTCCTCTTTCTCTCTCCCTCTCCCTCTCTGTTTCTCTCTCTCTGACTCCCTCTCCCTATTATTTTTCTGTACTGTTTGAGAATAATTTGCAGATATAATGCCCTTTTACCCTTATGAAGAGTGAGGTTCCTAAAAACAAGGCTATTCCCTTTTATGACCACAGTACAAGATCAAAGATAGGAAATTGACAGTAATATAGTACCATTTTCAAATCCATAAATCATATTCTAAATTCGCCAAGTGTCCCACTAATGTTCTTTATAGCAGTTGTTCTCAAAATTTTTGGTCTCAGGATCTCTTTATAGTCTTGCTAAATAACATCTAAATATAATTATTTAAATAGTTTATATAAAATAGTTTTGACTTCATGAATACACTGAAAGGTTTTGCGGACCTCCTTGGATCCCTGGATCACACTTTGGGAAACATTTCATAGCCCCCAAAACTCCACTCCCCCCCACCCCCCATTTCCTGGTCCAGGGTCACATTGCATTTAATTGTCATGTCTCTTTGGTCTCATCTAGTTTGGAATCGTTGCTCTCTTTTGTCTTTCATGACTGTGGAATTTTTTAAGAGTACAGGCCAGTTATTTTTATTTTTACTTTTAAAATTAATTAATTAATTAATTAATTTATGGCTGCACTGGGTCTTCGTTGCTGCGTGCAGGCTTTCTCTAGTTGCGGCGAGCGCGGGTTACTCTTTGATGTGGTGTGCGGGCTTCCCATTGTGGTGGCTTCTCTTTGTTACAGAGCACTGGCTCTAGGCACGCGGGCTTCAGTAGTTGTGGCACGCGGACTCAGTAGTCGTGGCTCTGGGCTCTAGAGCGCAGGCTCAGTAGTTGTGGTGCACGGGCTTAGTTGCTCCACAGCATGTGGGATCTTCCCAGACCAGGGCTCGAACCTGTGTCCCCCGCCTTGGGAGGCGGATTCTTAACAGCTGCACCACCAGGGAAGTCCCCGAGCCAGTTATTTTTGAAGAACGTCTCTCAATTTGAGTATATCTGAGGTTTCCTCAGGATTAGATTCAAGTTACACTTTTTTTTGTTAGGAATACTAAAGAAATAATATTGTACCCTTCTCAGTGCATCATATCAGGAGGCGCATGATATCAATTTGCTCCATTACTGGTGATGTTAATTTTGATCACTTGGTTAAGATCAGGACTGCCGAGTTTCTTTCTCTGCTGTAAAATTACAATATTTCCCTTTTTATTAAACAAGTATCCTGTAAGAAGATACTTTGAGAATATGAAGATACATCGTTTTTCATCAGACTTTCACCTGCTAATTTTAGCATTCCTCAGTGGTTCTTTGCAAGACTTTTTAAGCACTGTTCTTTTCCTAGTTCCCATCTGATTCCCTAAAAAGGATTATCACTGAAACCATTAGAATTCAAAGACATCAACTAAGTTAGACAACACACCCTCTTGCTAGGGTGTGAGGAAAATGCCCTTTCACTCATTGCTGGTGCGAGTGCAGAATGCTATAACCCTTTGAAGGAAATCTGGCAATACCAGCATTACAAATGAGTTTACACTTTGAGCTGGAAATCCCACTTCAGAAAGTGTATCCTATAGACATATCTGCGTAGGTATAAATTAGGTTACCAATTGTAACTTGATTTGCAATAGCAAAAGATTAGAAACAACTTCCATCTATAGCAGACTAGTTAAACCAAGGTACATCCCCACAATGGAAAACTTTGCCACTGTCAAAAAGAATGAGGCTGTTCTCTTTGTACTGAAATGGAAGGATCTCTAGGCTAAGTAGAAAAAAGCAAGCTGCAGAGCAGTGTTTATAGTATGCTAACTTTTGTATCACAAAGTGGGGATGATGGGGCAGGTGCAGACAGACAGGGGTGGAAGTGAGATTTGTCAATATGAACCTTCTTATTTTTCTATTTTTGAACATGTCAGTATATCACCTAGTCAAGAAGGTCTGGACTTTGTGAGCAACAAGAGCATCAGGGTTGTGTCCCACAGAGGCTTGGGGAGAGAGGAGTACCAGGGTATGACACGAAGGTGGTGGCAGCACCAAAGAGGAACTAGAAACAGCCTGAGCCCCTGGCTGGTGACAAAGGAGAAAAGGAGACTGAGAGAAGCCCAGTTCAGGTGGAACGGATGGAACAGAGGTGTTTAGGTGTGCCCTGCCTGGCAAAATTATTTCTAATGACTGCATAATATTTCATTGTCTAGAATTTAACCATTACTTCACATTAGCTTAGGTCAAAATCTTTAAATCTTTGTTTTTTTTTTTTTTTTTTGGTCGCACCTCGCAGCACGCGAGGGGATCTTCCCTGACCAGGGATCGAACCCGTGCCCCCTGCAGTGGAAGTGCAGAGTCTTAACCACTGGACCGCCAGGGAAGTCCAAAATCTTTAAATCTTTGAATATGATAATGATAGGTTCCATTTACTACATTCCAGGATCTATGCTAAGTGCTTTACAGGCATTAGCTTATATAATTCTCTTGTCAGCTCTACCAGGAAGATAATAATATGCCCAGTCTACAGACGAAACAACTGCTATTTACAAGGGTTAGGAACTTGCCCCAAATCACAAAGCTGGCAAAGGTGAGATTCAAAGCCTTGTCTGGATAGCTATCAAGAAAATGTCCATGCCTTCCCAGGTTAAAACTTACAGTGTCCAATTATTTTTCTTGGGGTAGTGTTTATGATATGTCACCATCTGGTTCGTCTCCTCTGGGTAGTCTCTATCAAGTTTGCCCAGGTGTCCTTCAAAATCCAGGGCCCGGAAGCAAACTCAGGGACTGCCACCTTTTCCTTTGGTTGCCCATATTTAATTAGAAAGAATTTGTCTCTGACGCACCTTCCAAATGAGACTTTCAGTTGGTCTTTTGGAGTCTTTAATACCAGCCCAGTCTTTGGTTCTCTTGCACACAGCTCCCCTTGGCTTTCATTGTCTAGATTTTGATGACCCCAAATCCCTTTCCTCTTGGTTCATCTTAGACTGATTTGATGAGGAAAGGAAAAAACAGCTTGTACACTGGGCAAACTAATCTGGGTCTCTATCTCTCCCCTCCCCTCCACTGTCACTGGTATTCTGTAAAGTGTTTTAATAATTGTATATTTTAAAATCAAATTCTTCATGGAAACTTCTAACCATTTCTGGAACTGGAGGCAGACTTAAGAACTTTTATCAGATAAAAATTAGCACTACTTCTCTCTATTCTGGGCAAAAACAAGGTTGGAAGGATCTCAGAGGGCCTCTGTGCTTTGCTGTGTTAGGGGTAGATTTGAGGAGCCATGCAGAGGAAAGAATGTAGCATTCAATCACCCTCTCTTTTCTTTTTAATACTTCCTTCAAGATCAGTCATAAAATAAAAAATTCCTCTTCCCCTAGCCTTGCCTGTGGTCTCAGTAGTAACTCCTGTGAGCAGGTAATTGAGCTGGTCCTCGCCACTGCCTCATATCCTGGGCTGTTGTATTCTTTTCTTTGGATCCAAGAGTAAGACCTTGGCAGAGAACAAACAGTAGAGCTGAGCCCCTGCTGTGGTTACTGAGTAACTCAAAGCTTAACTCTTCCACAGAAATTCAGCAAAACATCTAGCACAAAAAAACAGAGTTGTCTTCAGCTCTCTTAGGTTTCTAGTTTACTTGGTGGTTACGACATTTTAATTAAGGCGAAATAAAGTTTATCAAAATAAATCCTGCATTATCATTTGGCAGCTTTCAGGTGAGATTCTCAAAGAATCTCATTGGAATTTGTCCAAATTCTCACAACTGTTAGAAAGTTCAGTTTTGGTTTCAGGGAAACCAAATGGGAACCAAATCAAAACAACAAATATTTATTGAACATGTCCAGTGCACATGCCACTGGGTCTTGAATGTACCAGGTACTCAATAAATATTTGTGTTTGAAGAAACCCAGGTTCAGAGTAGTTTTGCTGACTTATTAACATGAAAATAACTTTAAATTCCTCTCAAATGGAAAGTTAAGATTATCAAGTAAAGTAAAAATGCTTACTTATCCAGAGGAATTGACACCTTGTATGAACAGAAACACCAGACAAGGGTATTCTTGGGAGGTTGAGCAAGAGAGAGTTGCATGGAGTCAAAGCTCATTGCTTCTACGTTCGTTCAGGAAGTTGTAGGTGGTAAAAGAGAAATTGGGAAGACAGCAGAGGAAGAGGTAGAGGTAGTGGGAGAAAGTTCCCTGGAGAGATAGGGGTTGGGTTGGACAGACCAAGAAGCAACGGGAAGAAACTCACAGTAAAGCCAAGGCCAAGGGTATGTGTTTTGACAAGTACAGGTCAATTGTGTGACTGGTGTCTCTTACCTACCTCTGCCAAGGGCTGCTCTAGCAAATCTGACCAAGTCCATTTGAGGGTTGAGGAGGAAATGAGGGGCTAGAAATGAACGTAGTTTGGCAGCTTTTATCCCGTCAGGACATAGTTGGTTTCAGGCCCTTCCCAAATGGCCAGTGCTGTAAACCAACAGATACTGCTTGGGCACAGGCTGTTCTAACTTTGAACAGAAACAAGTTTCAGGAATCACATCTTGGTATGGCTACAGAGGTTCAGCTAACCAGGGAATGCTGCTGGAGACAAAACCCTCGAGATGCTCAGAGAGGAACGGGCCAGCCCACTCTGGAGAGGCAGTCTGCGTCACGCCCTGAGGCCAGGATTTCATCAGGTTGCCCGGCTTGCTGTCAGGATAACAAAATGCCCAGTTAGATGATGACAATGGTAAGCATAGGGGCTGAGGAAAATTAGAGGGCATATTTTAGTTCATAATAACCTGAACACTTTCGGACTTGGGAGGATAGGAAGGTGATGATAAACTAAGGTTACTGTAGGTTTTCCATAAAACTGTATTTTTTAAGGGTTTTGACACTGCAAAGGTAATTTTTTTCCCTTTAACTTGATAATATGGGATCAGGTCTTGCGCTTGGTCAAGGGAATTACGGGACGCACCCGATTTTGGTGGCATCTGTTTGATGGCGCCCACTTGGGTGTTTAGAAATGCCAGTTACGCTCGTGCTGTTCTTAGAAATTCCTCCCCTCCTCTTCATTCCCATTGTCCTGGTGCAAGCCCTCATCATTTCTTGTAAGTCTACTGCACCAGATTCATAACTGAGCTCTCTGCCTTAGGCCCTACTCCACTTCAAATTACAATCATCACATCACTCTCGGGCTTAAAATCTTTACTGGTTTTTAATTGCTAAGGGATAAAATCACAACTCAGAAGGGTACATAAAGCTTTTCAAGACCTGGCCTCAACCTAACTTTTCTAGTTATCCCCAACTCCTTGAAGTTCTATTCCAGGCCATATTCTTTCATAATTGTGTATGTGCTCCCAGGCTTGGAGTCTCCACTTCCCACCTTGTTCATCGTATAAACCCTTCTTTATACCTTTCAGGATCAACTCCTCAAATGCAAAAACTTTCCTGAATTACCTTGTTTCTCCCAGCCTTACACACTTGCCTTTAAGTGGTCTCCAAGTTGTGCTAATTATGCCTTACATCTTACTCATTTCACTAAAAGTTTAAGTCTGATAGGCAGAAACTGGATCCTTCTGCTTCTAAAATTGCCTATCACGTAGAAAGAACCCTACTATTCCAAAGTGTGGTCTTTGGACAAACAGCACTGGTATCACCTGGGAGCCTGTTAGATAATCTCAGGCCCCACTCCAGACCCGCTGAAACAGTAACTGCAATTTAACAAGAGCCCCAGGTGAACTGCATTCATGTTACGTTTGAGAAGCACTGACACAGAAGCTTCTCAATAGGCACAAATCTGATCCCTTTAATTCCCCTGCTTACAACCCTTCTTTGGACTCCTTTTAAGAATAAAACCCAACTTTGTGATCTGGCTCTGCATCCAAAGCCACTATCTCACTCTCTCTACTCTAACTTCGATGACCTTCGTTTCCGTAACAGTCTTTCTTCTTTAGCAGAGTTCACCCATCTTTTTTCTCTGACTAGGAGTCTCCTGCCCCACCCCTGCGCACCCCCCCCCCCCCAAGCTGTTTCTTACCTTCAATGCCACTTCCTCAAGAAAGCCTTTGCTGGCTAGCCAAGCAAGTTTGAATCTTCTTTGTGTATAGCCTCACAGCTCCTTGCCCTTCTCTTCTGAGGATAGCTGTGGTTGCATAATCCTTTGGTAATTCCATCTAGTGCTTTGTAGATGATTTGTTATCTATCCTTAAACTGTATACATGTCAAGTTCCGTAAGTGGAGTCTGAGCTCCTTAAGGGTAGAGAGTATTTCCTTTGTCCTCTACAGTGTTGTGCCATATACGGAGTACTCAGTAAATTACTTTAGTAAATACTGTACTAATTGTTCAGTGAGTAGTTGAAAGTTTACTTTTGATGTGCTAGGTGTTCCAAATAAGGGGGGCAGCCATTAACTAAATGAGCCACCATGTTGGAAAGCAGAGGGATTTACAAATTGATCATTGCAGATTAGCTGATTACTGGGGTTGAGATGCTAATATACACAAAAATATCAAACTCATGGTTTTTTTAAAATAAATTTATTTATTTTTGGCCGCATTGGGTCTTTGTTGCTGCACACGGGCTTTCTCTAGTTGTGGTGAGCAGGGGCTACTCTTCGCTGCGGTGCGCAGGCTTCTCATTGCAGTGGCTTCTTTTGTTGTGGAGCATGGGCTCCAGGCGCGTGAGCTTCAGTAGTTGTGGCTTGTGGGCTCTATAGAGTGCAGGCTCAGTAGTTGTGGCACACGGGCTTAGCTGCTCTGTGGCATGTGGTATCTTCCCAGACCAGGGCTCGAACCTGTGTCCCCTGAATTGGCAGTTGGATTCTTA
Organism: Balaenoptera ricei; assembly: GCF_028023285.1. Lineage (NCBI taxonomy): Eukaryota > Metazoa > Chordata > Mammalia > Artiodactyla > Balaenopteridae > Balaenoptera > Balaenoptera ricei. The sequence goes on from NC_082639.1 coordinate 135,836,549, forward strand.
ACCACTGCACCACCAAGGAAGCCCTCAAACTCATATTAATCAATGAGTCTCAGTGTAAGGGATCACAAAGTACCCTGCTGCTTGTAAGCAGGGTAGGCCTAGGTAAGTGGTAAAGACAGGAAGTCTGGTTTTGGAATTCCCATTCTAGATTTGATGACATTCAAGAATGGTCGCAATAGTTACCATCCTTCATACCCTCTCAACTTTTTCTTACTGTGGCCCCTTCTCTTGAGGTCAGATATGGTACTAACGGACAACTAATTGCTAACTGATGGTACAAGGAGTGATGTTTGTTCACTGGTAATGTATATTATTTTTCTTTTAAAAATATTCAGTTATTTTAAAGGAAACTCTAGCCATTGTCAGTTACTATCTTTTAAAAATATGGACATTTTATTATATAACAATGTTGCTATTATCACACTGAACAAAAGTGTCATTCCTTGGTTTTATCTAATACTCAATACTTAAGTCAAATTCCCCTAACTATATTATATAAAAGAGTCTTTGAATGTTTGGTTTGTTGGAATTAGGATCCAAAGTCCACACGTTGCATGTGATTTTTGTATCTCTAAAGTTCCTTTTAAATCTAGAGTATTCCCCTCTCCTCCCCTTTTTTCTTCTTCATGCCACTGAGTTCTTGAATAGGGCATATTTTACAGTGGTCTCTAAGAGAAAATCCTCTCAATGCCAAGAATGACTAATTGGTGGGGATTTCAGTACAATTAGGAAAAGTGAGTAAGAACGGAAAGACAAAAAATATTTGCATCAGGAAGGTATTCAGAGCAAGGCCATGTTGCTTAAGCATAAAAAGGTTCTGATTTTAAGAGAAGGCATAAAAACCAGAACTTTGGATGTTAACCATGGAGTCTCACTGAACACTGACTCTAGGATTTCAGAACCATTACCTTTACTCCTAATGTGCAATCACTATATAACAAATGAAGTATTCCGAACTGTGGTGTTGGACTAATTCCTGTGATAGCTATAAAATTGACACTACAAGTATGTGTGTTTGTATACATTACCTACTTCTCTATTTTTCACCTAAAAAATGAACAAACAAACAAACACAACTCCATAAAAAAGGTGTAAGAAAACAATCCCAAGGTTAGAATAAGAGGGCACAGGCTCATTTACAAAAAAAGACTACGCGTTTCTCCTCATCAATTTATCATTTAATATAAATGCTGACAGAAAGCAGATAAAGACCTTGTAGACTTTCATATATTTACAAACCGAAAGGCGAATCACCTCCTTCTACTTGTTAAAATAGTCCTTTTATCTGCAACTTGTGGGAGCCTTAAACACTAATTTGGAGCAACATGAGGCTGAGTCAGTTTCCAAGATAATAAAGAAAGGAACAGCATTTTAACAAAATGTGGCATCTTTGATATAGACAATATGCACACAGCTAATACAAATTAAAAAGATGGCCCTCATCCTCTCAAAACTCTGCAACAAGTAGAGTATGTACTTATTCAGACCCAGCATTCTGCTGTCCTAAACATCTTCCTACTACTATTTTTCTTCCACTTCACTTTTTTGAAGTCTGTTTAAAAATTCAAAATATAAACAGATTTTTAAAAAGAGAGGGAAATGGTCTATTTCAAAAACAGGGTTCTTTTTTTCCTATTCCAAAAGAACTTCCAGGAGATAAAGTCTTCAAATAAGATTTCACAGTTTGCCAAGTGCTAATTTCACAGCTTGTGAAATTCCAACTCATTATGTCTTCACTTTTTAAAGAAAAGTTGGAAACACTTGGAAAAAGTAAAATTTCACAAACTTCAGCAATTTAAAAATGAGCTGTCTCTTTAAGGCTCAATATTTTTATTTCTGAACAGGAGGCAGGCAAGAAAGAACAGGGAGCTAAAAGGCAAGGGCGAAAAATAGGAATGCAAGAAAACTTTTAAAAAATGGTATTTTGTCTAGCATTAATTTAAGAACAGGAGATATAAATTCTCACTATTCAAACTGTAAATGATTTCATGAAATCATTTATAACCTGACTCAAATCTCATGGGCTCCTTTATTATCCTAGATTATTTTTGACTTGTTAAATATACCTCCGCAGGGCACAATCACATACAATCAATACGATTGGTAAATTACACAAGCTCTATCCCAAGCAAATATGCATCAATGTTAAAAAGTTACTTAAAAAAACAAAAACAAAATAAAACAAAATAAAATCCACCCAAAAAGGTGATAATGACTGCAGAATGTCTCGGGGAGACTGGTATGAGCCAAATTGACCATAGTCAGGGAAAAAGGGTAAGTAAGAGGGGTAACAAGGGGAAGAGACCACACACAAGAAGAGGAATCTCACAACTGGAAAATATTTTAAGTGGGTGAAGGTTCTGTTCATTATCTTGATTCACTTTTTCCATTTCTCTTGTTCTAAAAACTCACAGATTCATCGTCAAGTAAGATAATGAAGCCTATGAATCAATGAATAAAATTTAAAAAAAAAGAAAAAAAGAAAACCTTTTTTCCCCCCAAGTTCCTTTCATTCCCAGAAGGTGGGAAGAAGAGAAAGGATGAAAGGGGGAATAAAGGAAATTTAGGCAACAATACACCTGGAAAAAGTAGCTCTCAGAACAGTGTCTTGGTTGAACAGAGGATGTAAACATGATAAGCAAAAGCTTAAAATGCCTTGAAATCAGAGGAATATTTTACAGGGTGGTTCAGATATTGTGAGAATGGCAGCCTATCAGTGGAGAGAGATTACACTAATAAATGGTGATTTTAAAAAATCAGGTTAAAAAAAAAAGGCTACCAATTATCCACCCAATAGTTTGTTTCCATTCTTTTCTTGACCCTTTCATACACCATCTGGAGTTGGGGTAGGGGTCCACCTGACAGTTTCCAGTTATAAGATGACTCTGAGTGTACAACCTAGAATGGATGCCAAAGACCTGTGAGCTCTGTCTACTTAGAGTTTAAATTAAAAACAAAACAACATACACAAAAAAACCCAACTAGAAATAATGAGACCTCAATACAAGAAAATAAGTCACCTTATCTAGTATACAACATACATTAGGATAACAAACTCCACAGGATTTTATTTTTCTAAATACATATTTTTGGACACAATATTGTTGTGAGGCTTAAGTTCTCTCTCTTGGGTTATTGTGCCTTATTTTCTTTTGAAAATAATGGTTATTAACTCTAGGGATGTTCTGCTCAGGAATAAAGTTTAGGGGCAGTTCAGTGTTTGGCTGAAAATTCAGAAGCTCTGAAAACAAGGATCCAGTGGTGAGGTTAGTCCCTTTATCACAATAGGATTTCAAAGGGCTCTTTACCCACTTTGTTCAGTGCAGTATTGAGAATCTACCCACTGGGAACATACTTATTATTAAAAGGTGTTACTTCTTGGTGGTGGCAGTTTCCTATTCTTCATTAACATTATAGCTAGCGTTACAATCTAATACAAGTGAAAACACCTTTAGCAGTCAAAGAAATAAAATCTTAAGAACCAAATGGTAAGCTGGCATTTACTACAATTAACAGTATCTTTCGACAAAAACAACTTTCTTTTTCTAAGTGGCTCAGGAAAGTTGAAATAAGAATTTTAAAAAATATTAACTGCAATCCACCTACAATTCCCAATAAGTAATTTCAGCAGGAAAATTTCATAAAGCTGAGCTGAAGCAACAAATAAATATAAAAATCATAGTTGTCCAAGGTAGAAAGGTATGAATGAGGGCCAGCAAAATGGGCAGTCAGGTAAAATGATGACAGTAGTAGACTGCTTGCCTGTTCAATCCCTAACGTTGAATGTAAAATCTGCTTAGTTTAGTAGCTCTGTCTAATTTTTATCTAAAAGGATAGGCAGACTTTTCAGGGAAGAGATCACCTTGCAAACACTATAACCATGTATCATCAATAAAAAATAAACACAATTGGACTCTTTTAGGGTAAAAATCTAAGTAAACACTGCAGTTAATTTCCAGACAGGTTATTAATTTCCCCTAAAAAGTAACTGAGCCTTTCCTTTTAATGATATATAAGACATTACAAGTGCTTTTTACAGATAGATTTTATATATGAAACCTTTACTCAATTCTTTAAAATGAGCAAAAAAACAAAAAAAAGTAGAAAAAGATGGTTAGATCTCCATCTATAACCATTTGTACATAAGCAATAACAACCGAGTACTCTTTAGTGAAAAGAATCTATTTTTCTCTGAATCTCAATATAACCTAACATGTACTGACAATAGTTACTTGACCATAGTGATAGTAGATTGTCCTTTAGGCACAAGTAAAATAACAAAAATACAACATGCTATCATGACAGGATAATCTCAGCAAAAGGGAGGAGGAACTGCTTACACACAATACTGTAAAAGATGACATTCATGGTTTAGAAAAACTGAAGAATTTTCATTACTTTTACATTTTATAAGGCCAGCTAACTTTAACAGTTAACTTTAGATACATCTCCCTACACAGTATAATCAACTCACAGCTACTAAGAAGTTTCACAATCGAAATGGCTACTATTTCCTCCCAAACCAAAACAGAGTAAAGCACAAGTCTTTGGCTCTCCTTTAAAGAAAACAGCAGGTTACCGTTCCTAACCAGACCTTTGTTTGCCTACCAGTAGGGCAAATACCACATTTGTGCATCACTGAGTAATAACACCATTAGAAAAGGCAACTTCACAGAAGTTATTGGCTAAGCGAATTCATTTGAATGCTCTGTTTTGAGGCAGCAAACTGTCACTGTTGCAGATTGGGAAGGGCAGTGGGTAAATCAAGGGGAATTTGCAAGATACAGAAGGGACAGAGAAAAAAAGAAAAACAAAAACTTTGAGCTCCAACCCTAAAGACCAACGGAAAGTCTGATGGAGTTACATATTCAAGGTAGCAAATGAGAATCATACCAATTTTATGTCTTTTAGGCAAAAAAAATATATATAAATAAATAAATACATGGGAAAGACTAGGAGAAGGGAAGGGAAATAAAATGGGAGAAGGGAATCAACCACATTAATGCTGTATGAAATAAATTTTTATACATTCTGAGTAGCTGAGTACTTTGTAGCTGGCATTAGAAATAGTGTCTTATTATTTGAATATTACTAGAAACCTATGTTATAACTAACTTTTCTTTTGATTAGAAAAGTAACAAGGAATGGATCTTTGGTCACTTCAGCCTCTGTAAATTACCCAAGTCGTGGCACCTATTGAACTTATGACAATATCTATAAGTAAGGCAAAAGAACTGTATATAAGTCAGAAAACTGAGTCTAGATATCTTATTCTCTGTTCTTCTACCCTCTTCCAGAGACTCAATGAAAAAAGAAAAAGTCCAAGTACTTTTATATTCCTAGCTGTAATAAAATTCTGGTGTTGTTATCCAGACTGAACACAATGCTCATTACTCCTACCTTAACCCTCTCAGAATTGTTCATTTTCATCTGAGATGTCTGAGTCTTGCCTTTTAATTCAGTGAAAAGCAAACAGTCATCTTCAGAAGAAATTAACATTTGAATAAGTAGAAAGCATAAAAACTGTATTTCCTATCTGACTGGTTTCATCTTCTACATGTCTCTAAAGGAATAAATTCAAAAAGCTAGAAAAATCAATTATTTTTCATAGACTTTAACAAAAAAGCAGTTAGAAAGTCAAGCAGTTTTGCCTGAACAGGCCATTGACCCTTATAGGCTCATCATATCACAAGGTATACAACAGAGAAAAGGAAAAGAAAGAGGAAAAAAAACTGGAGGTTTTACTGAATTCCTAAAACTGCTTGTGAGCACTGGGAAAGTTGTAAGAATTTCTATGAGGTAAGGCAGAATAACCAATTTAAAACAGGTAAATTACAGGCACAACGGGACAGTATACCTTTCTCTTGCTGTTCTACCCACTCAGATTTCCTCTAGAGTGTGAGGCCTTAGAGAGGTACAGCTAGGGTTAAGGCTACAATTTGAGAGATTCCCCCCATCTTCACTCCATGAAAATACCTTAAAAAGAGAAAGAGAGTATTTTAAGTCAGTTCAAAACAGTGGCTTCTCTGGTATTATTCAGAATAGGAATACTGTGTAAGTTAATCCCTGTTTCTGCCTAGCTTACAAAATCAAAATGGTGAAAGGAAGAATGAGTGTATTTGAAGAAAATAAACAAGAACAACAGAAGTTGAGTTATTAGGGGTTTCAACAGATACCCAAAATGGAATTTTACTTTTACTCCAAATTTCAACAAAATCAATACCCATAAATTCCTTTTCAGTACCAGAATCATTCTGAGTTCCAAATTGAACCAACTGCTCCTAAAATTTAGGAATTAAACATGTCCAAAGGAGAAATAACATCTGCCCAAATCTGCCTACAGAAGGTTAGAGGCCAAGAATGTTGTCTTTTACGGCTATAGAGAGAAATGAAAAATCTCAGGACTCCGTCAGACGTAAAAGTTTCTCTCCTTCTCCCAAAAAAACAGTAAGTACTTAAAGAGTAAATGTAAGAGGATTTTAAGCAAAATAAAACAAATAAAAAAGGCAAAAAAGCAAGTGTATTTAAAAAAAAAAAAGGAAAATATGGATATCAACTGATAAAATGCCTCATCTTCATTCAGTGCTTCTACCTCCCAATCAGTCATTTTATCGCAACAGCTGCGCTCATGCGAAAAAATCCATAAAACATACCCAATATATATACAGATATAGCTATGTATATATGTATATATATAATATATATATAAATTTTTATTTAAATAAAAAAGAAAGCTCGAATCCCAAGCCAATATGTGTATATCAAATCCTTGACCAGCCAGGTCTGTAGGGCATAATCAAATTCAATGTGAAATAGTATATAAACACGGTGCCTTGACTGGGCAAATTAAATAATTGCTACTCAAAAGAGTGTTCTGTTTGGACTCTCCTACTGGTAGGCAATGGCAGGACTGTATTACCCTCCCCCCACCCTCACCCCCCATTTGTTTCATTTAACAGTATGATGGACACAGAGCTTAGACTGAGGTTGTTATGACCTCAGCAGGAGTTAAGGGTTAAGAAAATAAGAAACAAGAAAAATACAAACTCTTGCTTTTTACCCAACCAAAGCAATGCAGTAACTATTACACAACCAGTGCTTTCTGTTTTAGTAGTATAATCCAGAAAGGGAAATTTTTAGAAAATCAGGCAAACATAGGGATAGGGTAGGTGACTATATCAAATAACCCCCACTAAACATGTTTCATATGGTCTTAGTTCAGTACAGACATGTGGCATCAGAATATGTGCAGCAGAACTAAGTAATAAAAATTCTTCCTTATTCTTTTCAACATTTTCATGAAGAATCTTCAATATTGTAAAGCCAAGACTACAAAAATTGACTTCTAGGTACTTACTATCTACTTGTGCTAATGATTCTGAAAAGTAGCAACTAATTAATCCATGAACTATCCTTAAGATTCAGGCAGTTCCTATTTGCCAATCTCTGAAAGCCAAAGGCTCCAGTGTACAGGAATTGTATACTTTTGGTTTTTGAGAGTAAAACATAAACATCCATTGAACTAATGTGGCTCTGTTCATTTTAAGTTCAAATCAAGTGTTGCAGTTTTAAAACATGGTTGATTTGTCCTGGTTTTTGAACATTCTATGATTTCAGCAGAGGTTCAATTTGGAAAAGCACAGCTCTAAATTTCCAGCCATCACCTCAATATAGGTAATAAACCAAGTATGTATTTTCAGTGCTAATAAATTACAGTTTATCCTGAAAGTAATCTCCATTTAAATCTACTCAAGCAATCTAAAATTGACTCATGTTTCTGATTACATTAAGAGAATGAAAGGGGTCCATAATATCAGAAATGAGGGCTTCAAAAATTAATTGGTAATTATCTCTCTGAAAAGCTGAAATAAACACAAAAACAAGAAATAAAGCCCTCCTGAACAATAACTACAAAAAGTTTTAATGCCATATGAAAAACCTACCTACACATGAAGCTAGTGACCCAGAAAGAGAAAGCAGATTATGGCTTCTAAATAACAGCTCTTGGAAAGTTGGTTTGCTGCACATTTTCTAATAACTAGTCTATTACTGTCTATTTCTCAAGCACCACAGAATTCTCAGAAAGGCCAGTGCTTTTTGTCTGTTGTAATTTTTGGGGTTGTGAGAGTTGGAAAGGATTAGGGGTAAGGAATTATACACTGGGTATGTAATAATACCAAAATACAAGAAAAACCTACTTCATTAAGATCATACAATTAATCAAACAGAGTGTATATATAATATCTTCTTTTTTTTTTTAAAGCCCTGGATCCAAGGCGTCCAAAGTTATTAAAATAAAGTTCATTCACAGAACAAAAACAAATTTAATCTGAATTGCTTGCAGATACTGCTAATTTTCTTTTTCTTTTTCTTTTTTTTTTTTAAATTAAAAAATGCATTATTGTGAACTATGTGCAGGGTTTGTTTTTAGTAGTGGTGTTTGTGCACATTGCCTCCGGTGCTTTTCCTGGATTTCTCTGACCACTCGCAGAGAAAAGGTTTAGAAGTTATCTGTTCTCCTACCCCTATGCCCCACAAATTGGTTAGGAACAGAAGATAAAAGTAGGACTCCTCATGTTTTAGGGAGCAGAACTGGATGTAACTCCTGATCTCTGGGAGTCATTACTGTCCCCTCCTCCCTCAGGGTCCTCTGACAGGTTCAGAGAGCTGGTCTTGTTTGATAGGAGGCTGATGTTCTCTTGTGTCAAGGCTGATCCATTCGGCACATCACTGTTAACGTTTTTTTTAAAAAAAGGAGTTTGGATTTTAAAAAAAGGAGAGAGATAAAAATGATTATTTAGTAGAATAAAATCAACAGGGCCTTTCTTTTTAGCAGTATGGAATGGCATACATGAATGGCATTCAAACTTTAATTTACAGCTCTATATCCATGCTTTATTTTAGCATAGGGGTTGGCAAACTAAGGCTAGCTAGCTGCCTTTTTTTTTTTAATTTTGTTTTTTTTTAGCTGCCTGTTTTTGTAAACAAATTTTTATTGGAACACAGCCTGCCCATTTGCTTGCATATTGTCTATGGCTGCTTTCACATTACAGTGGCAGAACTGAGTTTTGACAGAAATAGTAAAACTTATAATTTTAAATATTCACTATCTGGCCTTTAAGAAAAAGTGCTGAGCCCTGCTTTTAGCAGGTTTACTAGTACAAGAAATCGCTTTGAACCCAGGATAATGCATGGATTTAAAGAGCCAAAAACCTAAGCCTGAAAGCAACAGGGCATTAGAAATTGTTGTATATCATCAGGAGGGCAACTCGGGACTATGCATCAAAAGCCTCAAAATACCCTAAGTTGCAAAATACTCTAAGATGCAAGATATGCAAACAAAGAATTAACTATAATATTGTTTATTGCAGGGTTGTTCATAATAGCTGATATGTATCCTTCCGTACCTGTAGAAGAATAATGGATGATGTGGGATAGACCAAATTAAAAACCAGGAGGATGGGTGGGGGCGGGGCAGGTAGGTGGGTGGAAGAGGCTAAATGCCTACACACTTCAAAAAACCAGAAGAAAAAAAAAAAAAGACCAGAAGGGTATACATCAAAATGTTAACACTGGTTTTAAATAAATTAAAAAACAAGGGGAAAAAGGAGATGGAAGCAGAAAATTTTATTTCTTAGGTATTAACAGATAATTCAACCTTGGGTCTGATCTAAAATAAGTTTTAACTCCTGAACTTATGCAAAAATATTCTTTTCTCAATGTATACAAAATAATATTTAAAAAATCAAATTATATGTATGAGGGTACTTCTGTCATGACTGTATAAGACTATGAAAATGTCCCTTTCTTTACCTGAATGTCAATGTAAGGTCCTCAGCTGGAACCTTATTTTGTGGTTCTGGTTGTCCATTTTCTGCTTGCTTACTCGTATTCAATTTGCTTTTCATGTCCAGAGAACATTGGTTCTCCTTTGAAAGAAAAGGAAATAAATTCAATTATCTTTTATTTAATGGTGCTAATGGAAGAGAGAACAGATATAGATAATACAAAATGATGATCAGAAATCATATTTAGTTCTGTAAAATGACCAACGAAACAGGCAGATTAAAAGAGAGACATAGGGACTTCCCTGGTGGCACAGTAGTTAAGAATCTGCCTGCCAATGCAGGGGACATGGGTTCGATCCCTGGTCCAGAAAGATCCCACATGCCGCAGAGCCACTAAGCCAGTACGCCACAACTACTGAGCCCGCGTGCCCGAGAGCCCATGCACCGCAACTACTGAAGCCCGCGTGCTCTAGGGCCCGCGTGCCACAACTACTGAGCCCGTGTGCTGCAACTACTGAAGCCTGTGCACCTAGAGCCCATGCTCCACAACAAGAGAAGCCACCACAATGAGAAGCCTGCGCAGCAACAAAGAGTAGCCCCTGCGTGAAGCAACTAGAGAAAGCCCGCGCACACAGCAACGAAAACCCAATGCAGCCAAAGAAAAAAAAAAGAGAGAGAGAGAGACAGACATGCACAAAAACATAATGGAGTACGGCCCACTTGCTCACTATCCAAGCTGGATAGCAAGGGGACAAATGCCTCAAGTTAACATGGAAAAATCTCACAGGAAAACTGATGACTCAGAAAAAGCAAGTCAAAATATAGTAAGTATCTATAATACACTTATTGAAAACAGAAAAATGAAATATCCCATCTATTTGCTTAAAAAGAATATGAAAACTATGCAACAACAAAAAAAACAATTACCATGCAATCTGAGGGAATGGTTCAATCTCTTAAGACTAAAAATTTACTGAAATGAGAGTTCATGCACTATGAAACACAAACCCTAAGCATATCTATGGATACAATTCCACAGGAAATAATACGTAGATGGCATCTCACTCATGACAAAAAAATATGTCATCAATAACATAAGGGCTGTGAAACCTAGAAATGTTATTTGGTAATACATCTTTGTTTAACATGAGGGCACTGCAAAAAACACCATCCCCTCTGCTTCCTTAATCAATACGTTTAACAGAAATTTAGTAACTTCCAGATAACCGCCTTGTTTTCCCGGAAAGTTTTTTGTAATGCAGAAAACTAAGACAAAGAACACACTCAAACCAAAAGAGAATGAGGAGAAGAATGATAAAACAGGGAGGCAGACCATCTCCAGGACACTCATTGTCAGTATTAATCACTCACTGCAGTGCCTTGGAGTGATGACTCTACAGCTCTAGATGATTCTAGAACTCCAGAGCCACGAGTTCAGTGACACAACTACACAGAGGCTTTTCTTTCAGCTTTCCTCTCTTTTCCCACCATAGCACTTACCATGCTCAGTTCCCGGGTTCTCTTCCCGATTTCCCTTTCCACCTGGTGCAGTTCCAAGCTCAGCTGCTCACTTGAGGGCGCTCCAGGCCACTTTGGCGGTGGCGGCGGCGGTGGGGTCTGTGATTGGCCTGCCAAGGCGCTCGCCTCCCTCTGCAGCGCCAACCTGCTACCGACAGCCTAGTGCAAAAGCCAAGCACACAGCTCAACACATGCCACACCGCGCACAGAGTGACCAGGCCTGACGCCAGACCCGCCCAAGCAACTTACTACTCAGGGATTGGCAATAAAAATGATGCAAACGTTAAGGCACTGCTTCTTTCTCTGAGTACCATTTGAATACAAAAGGGAAAAGATGGGGCATTTAAACTCAGTGAATAGTAATTTAATCTTTGGTATAAGTCGCTCTTTTTCTTAGTGGAAAGAGAAGTCAACTATAAATGTGCTTTTTTCCTTTTCTTTTCTATTTTTTTCCTTTTGTTTTTTAATTGAATTTTCTGATATAAATTCTATAATTTCTTTCATGAAACCTCAGTAATGGCAGGAACTTTTAACCACAGTGGGTTAAATAGTGCTGAAATTCTTTTGGAACAGAAAATCAGTCTAGAAATTTCAACTAAGACAAAAAGCCATGAAATAGCAAGGTAAGGAATAATGCTTTATGGAGTTAAAGGTCCAAATCTTCAACAAGTTAATAAACTAACGGTGAACATAATAAACACAGCATTCTTTTTTCTTACGATAGGAATCAGCAAGAAATTTTGGACCAATGTTAATAAAGCAATAGGAAAAAGGAGACAAACATGAGTACTATACAGGTTTTTATTTCTAAACCTTCTTGCTTACATAAGAGCACAAGCCAGACACATGTTCAAAAACAAACACACACACAAACAAAAATCCCTCCTACTGGTCTTGCTAATAAGTTAGAAATTTATTTCCAAAGCAATATCTTACTTATTATTACAGATCTTGGTAGAAAGATCTAGATCTAGAAAGAAACATTCTAAGAGCATCTTTTTCTCCAGAAGGGAGCAATGCATTTATCACTAGAAGGTCTTTAGCTTTCCATATTCAAAGTCTATGTTCCAATGCAAAGGATAATATAAACAAAACCTAGTCTTCCTGATGTGGCACTTAAAGGACTTTAAGAATTCTTTGCCTTCTGACATTTTGTTTCTCATAAGTATCAGGTAGCATGGTGGAAAGAACACTGAATTTGGAGTATGAAGAGCTGGGTTCATGTTTCAACCTCTGTGAAACTAATATCCTTCAACCAAAAAGGGGGAGGACAATACCACCTCCCTAATCTAATTGTCAGGGACATGTATGGGTCAAATAAGATATGTGATAGTAATTTATAAAATGAAAGAACTATATTAATGAAAGGTGTTATTATTATACAGAGGCTATTTTTTTTTGGTCAAAGTTCTAAGCGTCTACTAAAGATGCTGACGAGTAAAAGAAATGAGAGAAATTTTTAAAAATTAAAGAAAATATAAGAAATTAAAAACAAATCTTAAGCTAAAAGCATCTGTTGATTGAAAAACTATATACTATATACCTTCAACTTAAATGTGCCATCAAGGAATATAAGCTCCTTTTATATTTTTTATTTTATATAATATTTTAGATAATCTACAAATTTTAGATTATCTAAAATATTATACAGTGTAAAAATATAAAAGGAGCTTATATATATACATATATAATATATAATGTATAATATATAAAACATATAAAATATGTTTTCTATTCTCAGGTAACAGAAATTCTATATTTCCTATTGTCTCAGAACTTCGAAGTACTTACATTCTTTGAAAAATGGACAACTACACTAACTCTTGGGAAACAAACCTCAAAGTTTTATGTTCATTTTACCTCCGAAGTTCCTCCTTGTAAAATCTTTTTGAGAACTCTTCACAAACTGGAATGAAAAAACATCTCTAGGCTGGTACCTCTAGTCCACGCAGCTGGGTCTGTTGGCTAATTTGTTGGTTTAACTGCTGCAATTCTAGTCGTAGCTGTTCCCTCTCAGCAGATGGAAGGGGTTTTCCATGACTGGCCACTTCTGCCATAGACATTCTCTCCCTTTTGTGGGAAAGAAAGTATGGAATAAATTTAAAATTTTATTTTTAAAACATGTTATGACCAGAAACACAAAGTAAGTTGAGTAATTTTAAAGGCTTGTAAAAGTAAAAAGAATGACTTATACCTCTCACTGAAGTGTCCCTGAGAAGGTATGTTTTGATGAGGTGAATATGGAGAACCTCCCCAGCCACTGTGGGTTCCATACGGACCATAATCTGTAAGAGAGTAATTTACAGTGGAATGATGCAATTCATAGATTTGATTCTTCTTTTTAGGTAGCCATAATCTAAAAGGCATAGGCATATTATGTACACAGTTATCTTGAAAGATGGAGGGGTATTGATGTTTGTTTTTCCCCCACTAAAATGTCAATCTTTGTAATTTTTTCTTTTGTTTGATATTTTTTAAAAAATGAGATGTATTATTTTAACAAAAGCAATGAAACTATTAAAATAGCACATAGGTTATTACCTTCATATACAGATATTTAATTTTAGTTTGTACCCCTACAATTCCCTGGGTTATAATTACCTTTCTACAGGGATAATTCCACAGAAAAGTTTGAAGACTACTGCCCTGCAAGATTATGAAAAGCACTGACGGTAAATGGGGAGTAGGTGGTGCTGGGAGTTGTGACTATGAACACTCCAAATCGGCTTACCTCTGAGATTCTTACCTGAAATGTTAATAGATTTTGTGGGAGCTCCCTGAGGTGCCATAGCCTGCATTGGGCCAGCACCCTGATATATTGTTTTGGAAGTTCGAGAAATGGCACCAAACCGAGATACTGTCGGTCGGTCTCCAAATGGGATGAGGTCATCATCACTGGTTTCTGCTGCTCTTCTCTGAAGGTCCAATCGCTGGTCTCTCATTCCTTTACTCTCCACATTCTGGTAAAAAGTAAAATGAGAAGGTAAAAAGTAAAATGAGAAATCCACCCCACACTTAGATCTCTAACATAATTTCCTCTAGCTCTGTAATAAGGTTAAAATAGAGTATAATGTTCTTACTGATAAGACTAAAATCATTAGTTGCCTTTAGTTGTCATATAAAACATTGCTTTTCAAACCTCTGACCACTCCCTATAATATTTTTTACATCATGACCCAGTACATATATATTTTCATGACAAACATTTATCCTTAACTACATGTAATGTACTCTTGTATTTATATTGTTATTCTAATTCATTTCTTTAAAAAAAGGCCCATCATGACCCAATAAATTAATTTTCAACAATCAATAGTTAGAAAAATACTGTTTAAAAATATAAGCGCCAACACAGGCTTTTAAAAGGCATTCCAGTCAGAAAGATAAATGGAAATCTAATTGCTAGACCCTTGCTACTGAAGCTAAGTAACTATAATTCTGATTCAAACACTAGTATTGTTCACTAGATTCAACTTTACTGTTTAAACTTAAGAGTTGTAAAAGAGTTATAATTTATTTGGACAAGAAATTCAAGGTCTTAATTATGCAAATTAATTTACTTTCAATTCTAAACAGCTGTTGGGTTAATTGCTAGCTTCACAGAAACATAAGAAACGCTCTTCTTTGTCTAGACAAGTTTGAAAAGATTTTTACATATACCTGAAAGAACTAAAAAAACATATAAATATAATTCAATCACATAGTATAGAATATGGTCTGAAACTTAAGCAAAGCTCAGTTACTTGTGTTTATACTATTAACTGGGGATAATTTATTTGGTTTATCTTGATTTGTATTAATTATGGCTTAGTTATTACACATACCATCATTTCCACACTCCCTGCTGCCACAACATCTTTGGGTTTTGCATCTTTGGTTCCAATGTAGGAGCCGATGGTGTCACATGACCACGGTGAGTACTGGCTATAATCATTTCCTTTGTATTTCCCAGCTACCTTCAAGTCTTCATCCAAAAACTACAGATGGAAAAAGGAAAAAAGAAACAAAATAGGAAATGGGTCTATGAGTAACAGCACAAAGAAAGCAGGAATTTCTTTAGAACATCATGCTGAAGCAACAGAGTAACGGTTATTTGATTTGTGTCACTAGAAGATTTTTGTAGACTATGAAAAATATAAAACAAATGAAAAATGATATTCAGCCTTTACACTTTGTTAACAGAGGGTCAAAAAGAAGTATCTCAAAAAAAAAAAAAAAAAAAAAAGAAGTATCTCAATATCTTTCAGAGAATCAAATTAGGATTTTTGAAGAGATTTGCCCATCCTCTTTCTCATCAGATTCAGTTAACACTTAAGCAAGTATGTACTAGGCCCTACTTTTGCTAGACCCTCCTTAATGTTTCTTTCAATAACATTCCAGGTAAACAAGAACATTAGAAATTCTTTAAAATGTAATCTTAAATGTTCTATATAGTACGTGACGACGAAATAACTTTTTTACCTAAATCTCTTTAATAGCAATAATTCATATCTTGAATAAATTCTGGTCCTTAGGGTTGAGTCAATGAAGCGAAAAGGATAAGACTCTTAATTTTCTTTTCTCAGGATGAGCTCTGAAATTATGTAATAACTAAATAGGTATTCTAGGTCTAATGCATTTTTACTTACATTCACATTTGTGTAATGTTTTACAGTTTTCTAAGTACTTTTATGTATACACTATCTCATATGTTCTTCAAGTCCATGAGAGACAACGTGGGTGATCGGACCAAGGTTATACCAGTATAGGGAGTGCTAGAACACTAATAAATTGCTCTCACTTTATCACAGATGTATATACTGACATACTAATAATCCAGGGGGTACTGGTACATTTAAATGGCTCTATGTTTCCCCCTATACTAAAAAAAACCTTCTATTTTCTGAGTCATCACTTCGGTCTTCTGCACTGGCAGAGGGATATGCTGTTCACAGTACCACTCATTTTCAACCACAACTCCTGTTTCCATTGTTTATAACCTCTTTCCTTTTTTTTTGTCCTACTTCTATTTTAAAAATTCCAGCTCCTTTTTACATTTCTCCTCTGCTTACAAATTTTGTGTAGAACAGCTAGCTTTTTAAAGACATGACCTACTAACAAGAGTGCTTTTTCCCCTGCAATCAATGTATTATACAGCAATTAAAAAGAATGAGATAGGACTTCCCTGGTGGTGCAGTGGTTAAGAATCAGACTGCCAATGCAGGGGACATGGGTTCGAGTCCTGGTCCGGGAAGATCCCACACACCGCAGAGCAACTTAAGCCTGCAAGTTACAACTACTGAAGCCCACACGCCTAGAGCCCGTGCTCTGCAACAAGAGAAGCCCCCACTCGCTGCAACTAGAGAAACCCCCTGTGCAGCAACGAAGACCCAAAACAGCCAAAAGTAAAATATAAATAAATAAATAAGTTTATTAAAAAAAAAAAAATGGGATACATTTATATACTGATACAGAAAGACATCCAGGATAACTGGTTAAGTAAAAACAAAAACAAAAAAAATGCAGAACGTAAAATCTGAATATATTATTACTAAATGATCTGATTAAAAATTATAATGATGTGTTAGTTCATGCACAGAAAAGTTGAAACATATAAAAAGTTAAAATATATAATAAACTGACAGTGATATAGAAAATGAGATTTTGGAGAAATTTCTTTCTATATTATATATTTTTATAATGTATGAATTTAGTATAATTATATGTAGGTTGTTTATAATCAGAACTGAAGTTTAATTATATAGCTTTGTATGTCAGTAACTAAAATAATTCTGTCAATAGATAAAGTTCCGTAACAGCCAGGCATTATTGTAATTTTTATTACAAGTAAAAAAGTAATAAATACACAGTTATTATTTACTGAATGCCTGCTTTGTGCCAGATGCCTTATGTCTCATTTAATCTTCACCACACCACTGTGAGGTAGGTTTTATTATGCTTGATTTACAAATAGAGAAACCTGAGCCTCAGGGTTAATGAAAGCTAAATAACTTACAAAAGATCACACACTGAGCCACAAAGCTGAACCTCATAGATAAGTATATTTCATTCCAAAATTAGCTCACTTTTCAGTGTCATACTGCTTTCCATATTTCTCACAAACTGGTATGGCATAACAAGGCTCTGGGACGTCTCTAATAGTCAGTTTTTGAAAAAATATCATGTAATGTTGATACTTTACAAGTAAAATTATATTAATAGAAGATAAAAACAAATAGATGTTATAGCTTTACTAATTAACCTACATTATTGTGGAAAATTCATCCAAAGTGTTTAGACAGGAAAGCCAGATACTATGAACAATCTTTATTTAGTAGATTACTTTTGTAGACCCCAAAGTTTACTGTTTATTATATGCAGTGTGATATATTTCAATTTTCATTGCTTATTATTCATAATTTGTCAGCTAGAAATATTGTTTAGAATCATAATTCTACAAAAAAAGGATGCAAGACATTTTCCTTACATAATATCAACTGCAACCCTACTGAAAAAACTACTTGACATAAAAAAAAAAATATATATACACACACACACACACACACACACACATACACACACATTGAGCTGAGGCAGTTATGTAAAATCAACAAACCAAAATAATTAAACAAATAAGATCAACAAAGCAAAAAGCTGGCTTTCTGAAAAGATAAAACTGATGATAAATCCCTAGCAAGACAGACCAAGGAAAAAAATTATCAGAAGTGGAAAAATGTCTATGGGGTCACTATAGACCCTGAAGACATTAAAGAGATAATAAGACAACACTCATTCATGATAACTGTTAGTATTGACTTGTGGAAATACTGATAACCCTCAAATTATGGTTTATTACCCTCTAGTACATTAACCAGTTTATTCTAGCAACTCTATTTCAGTGTTTTTTTTCCTGCCTTTCACTACCTGTATTAGCCTGTCTCTCCTACTCTTTGAATCAACTTTATCATCCTGCTGTTCTCCTCACTACTGAATAAACCTTTGACAGTCTCAACTATAAAAATTAGGAATATAGGGAAATTTCATTAATCTGATAAAGATTACCTACAAAAAGGCTGACAGCAAACATCATAATGGTAAATTATTAGAAGCTCCATTTGCTCAAAGACTGGAAATAAGAAAACCTATCATCACTTTTATTTTATACTGGAGGATCTAGCTCACCTAACTAAGATAAAAAAAAGAAAAGACTTAAGAATTGAAAAGGAGAAAGTAAAATGGTCATTATTCACAGAGGACATGACTGTGTGCACAGAAAATCTAAAAGAATCCACTAACAAATACTAGAATTAATAGGGAAACTTACCAAGGCTGCTGAACACAGGTGTCAAAATACACAAAAATCTACTTTATTTCTCTTTAATAATAACAAAGAGAAAACGAAATTTCAAAAAGGATTCCATTTAAAATAGCTTCAAAAACATTAGTTTTCTAGGAATAAGTTTATTGAAAGATGTGCAAGACACTGAAAACTATATGAGATATGACATTATTGACAAAAATTAAAGAAGATCCAAGGAAGTGGAGGGTATACCATTGTTCTTGGAGACTCAATATTGGAAAGATGTCACTTCTCCTCAAATGGATCTAAAGCAACACTGTGCAATGAAAATATAATTGACCCACATACGTAATCTAAAACATTTTAGTAGCCATATTAAAAAGTAAAAAGAAACAGGTAAAATTAATTTTAACAATACATTTTATTTAATCTAATACACCCGAAGTAGTATCATTTTAACATGTAATTAATATAAATATATTGATATTTTGGGGGGGGTAACGAAACCTTCAGATCCAATGTATGTTTTATGCTTACAGCACACATGAATTCGAACTAGCCACATTTTAAGCATCATTATCCACATGTGGCTAGTGGTTACCATACTGGGCTGCCCAGATCCAGAGATTCAATGTAATCCTAATAAAAACTGCAGCAGAGATTTCTGTGGACATCCACATGCTGATTCTAAAATGTGTCTGGAATTTCCAAGGACCAGGAACAGCAAAGACAATCCTGAAGACCAAAACTGGAAAACATACACCACCACATTAAGATGTACAATACTACTACATTAAGACAATGTGGTGTTGGTACAAGGATAGAGAAACAGATCAATGAAACAGAATAGAGTTCAGAAACATACAGTCACCTGACTATGACAAAGGTGACCAGATTATGATAAAGGTGACTGCAGGGTACTGGGGAAAGGATGGTCTTTTCATTAAATGATGCTTGATCAATGAGATATCCTTTGGGGAAAAAATGGGTCTTAACTCCTAAGACACTATATACAAAAATCAATTCTAGATGGACTGTAGATCCTAATGTGAAATAATAAACCTTTTAGAGGAAAATACCCTCATGACCTTGGGAATAGGCGAAGATGACTTAAATAGGACACAATAAATCACTGATTAAGGAAAAACTGATAGAGACTAAAAAAGATGTGCTTACTTCCTCTTGTTGGAAGGCAGGAGGCAATGTTGGTGAAGGTGCAAAAGGAGGTGGAGAGATAACCTTCCTTTCCTCTAGTTGTGCCATTATTTCCTTTCGTCTTCGATGTAGCTCATCTAGACTAGGATGGGGCTGGGGAGGGGGAGGAAGCCGGCTGTAAGGAGGCTCCTGAAAATGCAAAGATGAGTAAAAATTGAAAAAGAATTTCAGGACACATTGGTTCACTTAGCACATATTTTAAATAAGCAGCTTGTATACTCATCTTAACATCTGAAATAGCAAGACTTAATAAAACAAAGCAAAACAAAACAAACAAAACCCCCGAAAGCTCTCAGGATTTCCCAAAGAGCTAAATTTAAGTTTCTTTTTCTTGGTCAGAGACCATAATTTTTAAGTAAATCTAGAAATGTTAATAAAACCATCTAATGTTCAGAAACTAAGATGGGTTAGCGGGAGTGGGGTATTAATTTTTTTCCCCTTTAAAAGTTAAAAAAAAACCAAACAACCTATGCAGATTATGAAAAGGTGAAAAAAGAGAAGATGCTTTCTTTTAAAAAAGAACTGATTGATCAAAGAGTTATTACCATGGCAAAAGGTTAAAAAAAAAAATCATTGCAAGCAATAATCAAGTAAATCTATATAATAAGAAAAAACCCCAAAAACCCAGCATACTCTGTTGTATGAAGGTCTGATCTGAGTTGGGTGGGGAGCCACTGGATAGTAACCCTCCATCTGTTGGTATCTTTCTCTGGATTCTGGTACATAGGATGGTACTGCTGCAGGTGGAATCTCAATGGGTATAGGACTTTCTCGGAAAATCTCCTCTCTTGTGTAAGACTGAGCAGGGTATACTCGACGGCCATCATAGTGTGGTGGGTACATAGGTGGGTACTGTTGTGGCTGTGTGCCATATTGAGAGTTTACTACACGATCTTGGAGGTACGGTGGATAATGATCCAAGTAGGGAGGACCAGGTTCAGGAGCAGATGGTGGAGGTCGGACAAAGCGGGACACACATTGTGGTGGTGGAGGGTAGTACATACCTGTACAATACAAAAGAGGAACCAAAAGCAACAATGAGCCAATCTATTTTTCTATTTAAGACTTTTCCTTTTAAAATATTTCAACACTAAAGAATTAAAAATCCACTCCTTTCTTTAGATGTTTTTCCCTCTGCTTATGTAGTCAGGCTAGCTTTGTGAAAAATAACAAGCAAAAATTATCCTTAAAAGTTACTGAAAACACCAATCTACTTATAGTCTACAACAGTAAATTGGCTCTCTCAATTGTTTGACCATCTTTCTGGTGTGCCTTAACATACTGCAAACACTGAAAAGCAAAAAAACTATATTTCCCTGAAGCTTAGGTTCTACAAATCACTCATCTGCATAAGTTTTGAATGTGAAATTGAGTTAACTGGAAAGAGATCCATTCTGCTGCTACAGATCTAAGTAGCTAACTGCATAGCTCTAGAGTTCTTTGTTTTTTGGCTGTGCCGTGCAGTATGTGGGATCTTAGTTCCCCACCAGGGATTGAACCCGTGCCCTCTGCAGTGGAAGTGCAGAGTCTTAACCACTGGTCCGCCAGGGAAGTCCCCTAGAGTTCTTGAGACAACAGTCGTGGCAGTAGCTTCCCAATTTCAAGACGTTTGCCTCAACTGATGAGCTCCTCAACTTGGTGATTAGGGCAGAAGTTTCCTATTTCTTCAGCTTCATTGTAACAGGGTCTTTCAGCAACTAGCTCTGGGACTCATTCCTGGAGACCTAGCTTAAGTCTGCTTTTCCAATGCTTCTACTGATTCTGTAGGACTCTCTGCATTAAACCTATTTCTGCTAATATAGCCAGAATGGTTTCTGCTATCTGCAATTGAACCCTTACTGATTCAGCATATGTAAGGTTAACTCAACAAAAGCAGTTGGGATTTTCCTGCAATGAATGGTCAAAAGGAAGACACAGATCAACTTTTATCATATTCTTATACGTATGAATGACACCATGCCAACTTAAAACTACTTTTTTTGAAATCAGAAAAGATACCGCTGATTCAAAATTAATATAGCCTTGGGAAAAGGAAATGGAGAACACCTTGAATCTATCCCGGTTTAAAAAACAATAGCACTATACTGTTTCTGATAGAGAGAGTCAACACTTTAGTTTAAAAATCATTGTTTATTTTTTCACATGAATTACATTATGTGAAACCTCAATCAAGTCCTCTCCTCATTCTCCATACCTGGTATATTATTAAAACTGGCTAATTTTCCACATTTGTCTATTTTCTCAAATACTTTCTTTTTTCCCATCACACTAATCCAGACCTCAACAGTCACACCTGGATTAATGAGTCTCCTTACTCCTCCTTTACTCTAGACTCTCATCTTTACAATCCATTTGTAAATTTTCCTTTCTATTCCCAATACCTCTACTTAGGGCATCCTTCCACAAAGTCTTTTGATTCCTCAAGTTCTCAATGATCTTCCTTGAGTCTTGCAGTTAATTTCTACCACAGTAATATTAACTACCACAACTGAACACTTCATTTTAAACAAATATATAGATATATATACTCTCACACATATAGTTTTCTATTCTTTACTAATACTGATTCCATACTATAAACTATCTAAAAGTATGTATTTGCATTTTTTCATATATATTACAGGGCCTAGAAAAAATATTAGGTGACAACTGAAAGCAAAAAAATGTACTGTGTGTTTAATTTATATCCACTGTAATATTAAATTCTTTTCTCGTACTCGAAGAAAATTTTGGTCAGGAAAATATATACGGCCTCAGCAAATTTCCACTGTCTACTTGGATGACTTACTTCTATAAATATGTAAACATATTTAATATACAACTGCTTTTACCAGTTAGGGCGAATTACTTTTCATAGCTTTGCTACTTCATACTATTTAGCTGATCATATAACCTTGGTTTTTTCCAAGTATTAAAAAAAGCATTTATTTATTTTGAGATTACTGAAAATATGATCACTCTTGAAATCATTCTCATACCTTCTAAGAAAAGTGAGTGACATAAGTGAAAGATCATTACCCTGCTGATAAGGTGCTGGTTCAAATGGTGGAGCAGCTCCTCGAGGATCCTGGTAATAAACATCTGCCTGTTGTGCTGGATATAACTGAGAACCTCGCGGTACCATCTGAAGTGATTTGGTGACAGGCATAGGGGGCAGGTCTGTTGGCCCTCTTGGAGGTACAGGATGTGGATTAACAGGCAAGGCAGAAATACTCTTAGGGACAGATTCTAGCCTATGGGAGCAAGATTCTGCAAGTCAAGTTTAAGGTCTTGAAAATACTTCTAATGTGCACAAATTGTTAAACGTAAAAAAAATTGCCACAATTTGGGAAACTGGTTTCTTCCAACAGCCATTTCTTCTACAAAATTTGCAAACTTTGATCTTATGTCACCTATGCTAATTGTTTTCTCAAAAATCACTGGCACAGGAAATAGAAGTAAAAAACAACAAAATAAGCCCCCCAAAACAAAGCATTGATTATTCCTTCTTCCTTCTACTTTATGTCTATAAAGAAACTTTAAATAAAAGTTAGGAAAAACAACGTACAGGTCAGGAGGGGATCCAGGGGCACTACTGCTCAGGTGATCTATCTTTCCTGGTTTCAGACTAGAATCGTAGCTGGGGTCTGTCCCTCGTGGAATCAGCTGTGTTACTGTATTCCCTGCTGATACAATTCCATTTGGCAGAGCAGGGGTTTTTCTGCTAGGCAGATCCACTGCACCTTCATCCGGAAGGATAGCTGTTGAAGGCAGGCCCACCTCATTAAGTTGACCCAAAGAGGCACTCAGGGGTCTTCTGGGAACCAGGCGTTTGTTCATTTTACGAAATCTATATAAAAAGCAAAGGCACACATCAAAAACCAAAACTGTAAAAGCAAAAGCAAAAATCAAGAACTAAAATGTATTTAAGAAATGGGTACAAAAGGAAAGGATTCCAAGCACATCATTTTCTAGAAATTCTCTTGAAACACTGGCTCTAGCTATCAACTTAAAAACTTGTGTATGTGTATACACACACACACACACACACACACTTTGGGGTAAGGGGCGGGGGGTGGACCACCCATCAGGGGTAACCACTGTTAACAGCTTGGTATATAATACAGATTTTTCCACTCCATACACTGGCTTAATATTCTTAGATTTGTTAAGATTATAAATTACAGAAATAGGGTCATATATGGCTGCATAGTAAATATTTTCCTCTACTTCATAATCTTAAATATTTCTTTGTCAGTACATTTTAGGTTGTCCCTAATTTTTTGCTATTAAAACAATGTAATAACAGAAAATTATGTACATGTACTTTGCACTTGTGTGAATAACCAAAAGCAGAATTATTAAGTGTAATGTATGCACGTTAGAAATTCTTATAATGCTCCAAAGCTATAACTACTACCGATTAACAAGAAAAGGCTTTTTTCAATATCTCATTAAACACTGGCTAGCCTCAGTCTTTGACAATTTGACAGTTCAAAAATATAAAGTTTTATTTTACTTTACATTTCTTTAACAATTCATGATATTGAACATAGTTTCACATGTTTGCTGGCCATTAGTGTTTTTTCTGTGAATTGCTTATTTACATGATCCATATATCTACTGGTTCTTCTCTTTCTTACAGATTTGTAGGAGCTCATTTTATGTTACGGATATCAGCCTTTTCTATGTCATTTCCCCGCTTTTTTTTTTTAAGTTTGTGGTGTTTGGGCCATTATCTTAAGTTTTTAATTTTCACGTAATCAAATTTATTGATCTTCTCCTTTATAGATGCTAGGTGTCATTCTTAAAAAATCCTTCCTACTGTAAGATTATATAACAACAAAAATTTCTAAGTACTCTATAGTTTCCTTTTAAAACATTTAAATCTCTGATAAATTTATAATTTGTTTTGGTGTAAAGGTAATAATCCAGCCCTATTTTTCAAATGGATAGAGTTGTTTCATCATCATGTTTTTTTGTTATTGATGTGAAATGCCACCTTTTGCACATATGCTGAGTTCCTATATGTATCTGGAACTCTTTCTAGATTTTCTATTGTATTTCATTGGTCTATCTATTCCTATGCTAATACCACAGTCTTTATACTTACTTTAGCTCATAAAACAGGTTAATAGTTATTAGTCTAGCCCCTGTTGAAGACCTTTTTTACCCAAAATTTTCCTGGCTATTGGCATATTTTTTCTCCCAAATGAATGATTCTGTTAGGTTCCCAAAATCATCACGTTAAGATTCTAATTGGGATTTCACTGAACTTACTGTTTAAGAGGAAATAAAACCTTTATAATGCCAAGTCTTATCCAAGAACACAGTATGCTTCTTCATTTATTCAACTCTTCTCTTATGTTCCTATGTAGTTTACTAATTCAATTCAATAGATCCTGGATATTTCTGATTAGTTTATTATTTGGTGTTTATCTTTTTTTGTTTTTGTTGTTAACGCAAAAGGGATTTTAATGTCACCTTACTTTTTAACTGGTTATGTTTCCCTCTCTAGTTTATATGAGAGTACTTCATTTTTGTAAACTAATTTTTTGATTTGCTACCTTACTAAATTCTTGTTTCTCTTGTTTCTAGTATTTCTCTTGAGTATTCCCATTTAATGATTTTGGCTATTTCATTCTGTTTACATACATTAGCTACAACTTCCAGAATGTTAAATAACATTTTTTACTAGTAGAAAATTTTCCCTTACTCTTGTCTGTAACAAGAGTGAATCTAATAAACTAATACCAATTAAGCATCATGCTATCATGCTGGCTTTTGATTTGAGATTTAATTATCATGTTGGGAAAACATCTATGTTTTTGTTCTACTAAGGGATCTTGATCTATCACGGACATCGGATATTATTCAAATGCCTTTTGGCATCTTTGGATATGATCACGTGGTTATCATACCCATTCTTCTCTAACCCAGAGTAATTATATTATGCTACCTCTGCACTTAGTAATGGTATCTATTTTAATGTATTACTGAATTCTAAGTTTTAATATTTGGGATTTTAAAAATATTAATGTGTGAGATGAATTTGTAGTTTTCTTTAATTGTGCTTTGTCAAATTTACTGTCAGCGTTATACTGGTTTTATAAAACAATTAAGAAGCTTTTCCTTTCTTTCTACTATGTGCTGGCAATTTAACATCACTGAAATTATCTGGTCCTTGAAATTTGAAATAATCTGTGAAAATGAGCCAGGCAATAAATAATTTCTTGAATAGAGCAAAGGGCAAATTTTTCCATTGGAAATGCATTATGCAGTTAGTTAAAATCAATCAGTTAAAGTTGATGAAAATTCTTAGACTTTTAATTGGGGGGGTATAGTGAAAATGAGTCACTTTTAGATTCAGTTAACCACAAGTAGCTTCCTACTTGTAGGTACAATGTAATGAAAGGTGAAGAAACTGCTTTGGTTTTCTTTTTTAAAATTCTGTATTACTTTCTAAACATTTCCTATTCATCAAAGGGAATGCAACTACATCTTTTCATATTTCTCAATGGCAGCAAATTATTCTACTTAATAATTCTATCTTATTCTCTAACAAATTACTGGAAGGTTGAGTCTGATGACTTTCACACTTACTTTTCCAGTTCCTCCTGTGAGTGTGCAAATGTACAGCTGGCCCCACGAGGGCATCCTCCTCTCTGCTTCATGTCTCGACACATGTATGTTTTATACTTGCTATGCTGTGGAGGCTACGACCAAAATTAAAACATTAGCCATAAAAAAAAAATGTAAATCTTGCATTGCCATTTTAGGATCTTAATAATCTAGATGAATAATTCAGACTAACTCATACACTTATCTAGACTGCCCAGAGAAAAGTCTTGGAAAGTGTGCAAAATAAATTACTTAAAAAAAAAAGTAGTCCTGATTTTTCTGATATGCTGATATTAACTATCAAACATGTAACATCACATAAATTCTTGATTCAATCTCATGAGAGCTCTATGATCTTCTTTCCAACGTTTTACAGTGGACAAGCAAACCACTGGAGATTAGGACTTTCAAATATTTAAACTGTCTCCTAATATTTGTTGTGGACAATGTTCAATATAGCTATACTTACAATTATGTTTCCTTATAACACACTACAAATCTACAAGAGGCAGAACTTAAAAGTTAATATTATTTTTGTAGCATTCTTCATGATGTCTAATGGAACAGGGAGTTAAAAGTAAGTTTTTAATTTTCTAAATTTCTTAATCATAAAATAAAGTCCTGATCTGTGCTTAGATTGGGAAAAGCATATCCATATTATTCTACTAGGACACTTTTAATATTTCTTACTTTTAAAGAAAAAAGGAATATTGAATAATCTATTGTTAATATTTACTGAGCCAGATAAATTAATAACAAAGTTTTAATTTCTCAAGCTTACTACTACAAAATAAAAGATGTACTGAACCTAACATAAATTCTGAGGGCAAAATGAAATTATTGGGAGTAAAATTAAAAACTCTAGCCATAACACAGGCTATTATATTTTACTGCCATATATTTCATCTAAGAATACCTGACGAAAATTTGGCCCACTGTCATAACAGACATTATGAATGAAAAATATCTGACTGCTAATGCAGAAAAAGCATTTACAAAATATGTGAACAGTACTGGAGAGATACAGAATTAGCACTGAAAAGTGATATCTACTGTCAAACTGAAATGTAATAGTAACCAAAGAGAATAATTTTATATAAATGGAATAACCTTTAGCAAGAATCAAATGCTGCTGTATCCAATGTGAAAAGTGACTCCAGCACATTAGACCAACAAGGATTATTTAATTTCAATGTTGTCACATAAAATTACTAGGCTAATCCAATAAACTGGCTGCTAACCATTCTAAACTATAAATCTTATAATTTTTGTTACATTCTTCATGATGTCTAATGGAACAGGGAGTTAAAAATAGGTTTTTATTTTAGTTTAATTTCTAGTTTTTACAGAGTCTAAAAAGATTCACGTCATCCTGTTGGCTTTGCTTTTATCTGTAAGGATAGACACAGTGGCTTACTTCTAAGTTTCAAACATGTCCCTTACCTGCTGCTGATCTGCTCCTTTTTTGCTGTGATTCTGGATATAATCAACCAACCCGTGTACCACTGTACGCACAGCAACCAGCCCATTTTCTAGCTGTTCCCAAGTAGGAGGAGGAGCATCTACACAACAAATTAAAAACATTTTCAGACTATGTTATTCAATGTTCTGCCCAATATTAAATTAGTAAAGGAGTGTCAGCACTTCAGTGAAATCAAGTTAAGCTTCATACAGCTATTCATGAAATAGCTTATTCACCTAAACATCATCTTAAAGGAATAAATATATCCTTTTAAAGCAGGGGTTACAATCTAAAAATAACTTCAGGGACAGTGAAGGTAACAAAGGAATTAAATATGACAGATAATAAACGGCAACTGTCATCAGACCCTTAGTGTTGAAAATGGCAATGAAGAGTGACAGGGATTGTGTTAAAGAGTATGCCTCACATCTAAGATTATCGTTACTATTCAACTTTAGCTGACTGTTGTTATGTGAAGATGCAAGGCTGACACTGGCAGATACACCACTGTTTCCTAGGGAAAACTGAAATTTGAGATTTTTATGTAAAAATTTCTAGTTTTTGAGTGTTTGCACCTAAAAAATTTAGAGTATAGTGCAGACCAACACTTTGTGGATCAAACAAACTTGACTGTGGACTGCCTACAGTCAGCCAATTTGTAATGTCTATTTTGAAATTCTTTGTAAAGCAAGTATTGCTAAACAGAATGCTTAAAAAATTTAGTAGAAGAGCTATTATATAAAGCAGCTATGCTATACACACTCTTCATTTAGTAAGTACTGTGACTTTATAAAGGAAAAATTAACTGTAAGGCTAAATCTGAAATGTTCTCTAAAAGAAATATAAAATGAAGCGAGAACACATATGTAGAAATGACTTCCTGCTGGAACACTCTAAAAAACTCCTGGGTGATAGCATTTGAACTAGACTTTGAAAGACAGGTGGAATTTCAACAGGAGAAAAGGATAAAGATGCAGAGAAAGTAAAGAGATCAGTCATACAACAAAGTATTTTAATGAACACCTACTAAGTTCCAGGTATTATTCTAGTTGGGAGGGAAGCAGTAGCAATCAAAACAAAAACCTCTATTCTATGCAAGGAGAAAAGCCAGATAATAAGATAAACAACCAAAATACAGAGTATTTAGATACTGAGTTGAATAAATAGAGCAAGGAAAGGGAGTGGGCCAGGTATGTGTAAAATTTTAGACAGGGTAGCCTGAAAAGGCCTCTTGGAGAAGGTTACATTTGATTAAAGACCTGAAAGTAGGGTTTGAGTGTGCCTTGTAGATATATTAGGATATATGAAGAGAAAAACATTCTAGGAAATAGAAAGAATAAGTGCAAAGTCCCTAATATGGGAGTATGCCTGACATGTTCACAGGGGTGAAATCTGGAATGAATGAGGTGGGAAAAGAGTAAAAGAAGTTGGAGAGAGGTAAAGGAAGACCAGATCATGTGACGCCTGGTAGGTCATAGAAAAGACTGGCTTTTACTGAGTGATGGAAAGCACTGGAGAGTTTTTGAGCAGAGGGGTAATAGGATCACTCTGGCTCCTATGCTAGAACCAGACAGACAACAGAAGGCTATTCCATAATCTATGAAGAGGGATGAGGGGGGTAGCAGTGAAGGTGATAAGTAGATGGATTCCTCATGGATTTTAAAGGTAAGGCCTACAGGATATACTGATAGATTAGATGTACCTTATGAGAGAAAGACGAGTTGATGGTATCTCCAAGGTGTTTGGACTGAGGAAATGGAAGGATGGAGTTGCCACTAACAGGAATGGTGGGTGGGTGGGTGGGGGACAGGGGATGGAACTCACTTTTGGACAGACTACTTTTGAAATTCTTATTAGATATTCAAGTAGAACTATTGGATATTGAGCAGGCAGGTGGATATACAAAAGAATTCAGGAAGAAAGTCTAGGCTGTATACACTATGTTACACAGATTCTAAAACACCATGAACTGTAACACATACCATTATTTTATGTGCTACCAAAATGGAAAAGATTGCTAATTATCACCTGTCATTGATTATACAAATGCAGCCCAGTTTCGGAAATGTTAAAATGTGAAAAAAAAATGTGAGCTTCAGAATTGACGAAATATAGTAAATGTGTGAGTCATATAAATAATATTTAAAGCCATGAGACTTTGAAGACACTACATGAGATTACCCGGGCAATGAGTATAAATAGAAAAGAGACACAAGGATTAAATTCTGGAAGCACTTCAAGGGTTAGAGGCTATGGGGAAAAAAAGGTGAGACGCTATGGGAAAAAAAACAAAAAAAAAAAGTTTAGAGCCTATGGAGATGAGAAGAAATCAGCAAGAGGCTGAGAAGGAGGGTTCAATAAAGCAAGAAGAAAACTAGGATAGTGTGGTGGCCTGGAAGTTAAAAGAGTGGTACAAGGAGTAAAGAGTAAACAACAATGTTAAATGTTGCTAACAGGTCAAACACAAAGAGAACCAAGAATTGACATTTGGAACTAGCTGCATGGAAGTCACTTGTGACTTTGACAAAAGCAATTTTGATTGAGTGGTAGAGATAAATGCCTGATAGGACTGCATTCAAGAGTGTTATAAAAAGGAGAGAATTGGAATCATAGGTAGATGACAAATGGTGTCAAAAGTGGGTTTTGATGAGAGGAACAATAAAATGTTTGTATGTTGATAGAGCTACTCTAGTAGAGAAAGAAAACTGATGACACAAGAAACAGATGGGGCTTCCCTGGTGGTGCAGTGCTTGAGAATCTGCCTGCTAATGCAGGGGACGCGGGTTCGAGCCCTGGTCTGGGAAGATCCCACATGCCACGGAGCACCTAGGCCCGTGAGCCACAACTGCTGAGCCTGCGCGTCTGGAGCCTGTGCTCCGCAACAAGAGAGGCCGCAATAGTGAGAGGCCCGCGCACCGCGATGAAGAGTGGCCCCCACTTGCCACAACTAGAGAAAGCCCTCGCACAGAAACGAAGACCCAAGACAGCCAAAAAAATAAAAAAATAAAAAATAAAAAATAGTTAAAAAAAAAAGAAAAAAAGTTATGACAAAAAAAAAAAAAAGAAACAGATGATACTGGAAGGATATATTTGACAAGATGATACTGGTACATGAGGAGAGAGGGTGGCCTTAGCTAGAAGTTTATCCACTGTTACATGGTTTATCCACTATTACACAAGGAGAGTAGAATATACTGGCACAGAAGTAGGTAGATAGATTGGTGTTGATGAGGTAGTGAGCTTGTGAAGTGCTCTTCTGATTGCTCAGAATGATCAAAGCACAGAAGTGGGGAAGAAAAAATCATTGTTCTAAAAATAGATCTTAGGGAAATTCCCTGGCAGTCCAGGGGTTAAGACTCTACCCTTCCACTGCCCTGGGCCTGGGTTTGACCCCTGGCCAGGGAACTAAGATCCCATATGCCGTGTGGCACGGCCAAAAAAATAAATAATTTTTAAAAAGTAATAAAATAAAAACATAAAAAAAGATCTTATCTGGTTTGATTAAGCGATTTTGGTAATAAATTTACTACTCTGAATGTCATGGTCAAGAGTTCCAAACCTTATTCTATAAGCAAAGGGGTGTCACTGAAAGTTTATGAGTGTAAAATAAGATCTGAGATGTGATTCATTTTGCAGCAGTAAGTAGACTAGAAGGAAGAATTAGAAGGGTAGAGAAAAATGAAAGGCGTTTAGTCTCAGGAAAAGGAATGAGGCCCTCAACCGAGGCAGTATTAATAGGCCTGGGATAGAGGGATATTGTGAAAGAACAGATAAATCCTGTTGTCTCGGGCTTCCCTGGTGGCGCAGTGGTTAAGAATCCATCTGCCAATGCAGGGGACACAGGTTCGAGCCCTGGTCCGGGAAGATTCCACATGCCGCGGAGCAACTAAGCCCGTGCGCCACAACTACTGAGCCTGTGCTCTAGGGCCTGTGTGCCACAACTACTGAGCCCACATGCCACAGCTACTGAAGCCCGTGTGCCTACAGCCCATGATCCGCAACAAGAGAAGCCACCACAATGAGAAGCCCACGCACCGCAATGAAGAGTAGCTCCCACTCGCCACAACTAGAGAAAGCCCATGCGCAGCAATGAAGACCAAATGCAGCTTAAAAAAAAAAAAAAAAAAAATCCTGTTGTCTGAAATGGTATGTAGAGCAAGTGGAAGGAAAAGATATGAGGTAAGACAAAAGACTCAAGTTTTAAGCTTACATACCTCAGAGAATGAGCTCATTTACAGAGAAAGGGAAGACAGGAGGAAGAGCAGGTATCAAGGGAAGATGAGTTTGTTTTGAAACACACTAAGGAGAGGAGAGGATACAGAATCTCAGAAAGCATTTGGGAAAGTAGGTCTGGAGTGATGAAGAGATAATAGTGATAGAGATATTTGGGAGTCTATTATCTATAAAGGAATAATACCTGATGCTGAGAATGAATGACCATCATCATCAACAGAAGAGCGCAGAAAAAACAAAATTCCAAGAACACAACCAGCCTACTCCTTAGGAGGCAGAAGAAGAAAGAGTGGTCAAAATACGACAGCACCAGCATTCAGACAGGCCAGAAGAGAATCATAAGACTACAGAAAGATAAGGTATCAGGAGAGTTTCTATATCAAGGAAGTGGTCAACAACATTATCAAATGCTGAAGACAAATCAAGTTATTTAAGGACCGAGAAGAAATCTTTGGAATTAGAAACTAGGAAATTACTAGTGAATGTTAAGAATTTTAGTTCAGTAGTAGGTATAAACACAGTGACAGCAATAGGATATAAGCTAACACACCCTAGATGTAAGTATTAAGTGAAAAATGAAGGTTGGGTGACTTTCAGGTCAAGGAGAAGGAACAGGAAATGGCTGGACAAAGTAGACACACAAGGGAGGATATGTGATAGAACAAGATTATTGTAGAGAAAGTAAAGTTGGGACCAAAAAAATGCAACTAAGGACATATGATACAGAAAAAATGAGAAAACTTGAGTTTTGTCAAAAGAGATGAAAATGGTAAAAATAGAGCACAATTTGTGATGAGAGAGGGAGGAAACATAAAGGATCCCAGAGGGAACCTATTTTGCTGGTAAAGTGAGCAGCACAGTAAAAAGTATTAAATAAATATTAGTTGAAGTAATAAAGAGACAGACAAGATTGGGGCCTGAAACTTAAATACTATAGAAAAGATTTGGAATTACTACTCTGGGAAATTCTAGAGAAATGTAACAAAAGATAATTAAAAGACGCACCCAATAGCACTAAGGCACATATAGGATAGCCCGTTAATTTCCCCTGGGCTTACCTGGACTAGGGTCAATGTTTGCTAATAGCTCCAAATGGGGTCTTAGTCGATTCAAGTTTGCTGGATCTCCAGTCCTCTGGAGAGCAATTGTTAGTTCCTGAACACTTTGTGCAAAAGAGGCTGGGGTCTGCAACTTAAAAAAAGATAAATATTAACTTCCCCCAAAGACCAGATAATCCTTTTAAAATAAAGATTATTTACAATATCACAACCATTTCTGCAATTAATTATATTTAATTTTTATCTTCCCACACATCCCATGCTCTGGCCAGACTGGATCACTTGTTACTTGAACAAACCCTGCACTTCTCTGCATCCACAGGTTGGTATATTGTATACTCTCTTCCCTCTGCCATCACATTCCTCAAATGTGAGATCTTTCTCACCTCCTCAATTTGGAAATACTCTTTACATCTCCAGTTCTTACAGTACTCTGTTACTTTGGCTCTTGGGGTCTTTCCAAATAATTGAAATTTGGAAATACAGTCTAGAGATAATGCTATACAACAGCACAAACAATGAAACTGTACTCAAACTGTGTTTGAATTCAAGTTCTGTTATGGACCAAAGATTATGACATCAGATATAACCTTTACAGACTCTATCTGAACTCCATCTGTTGTATGGACTAAATAATTAGAGAAGTTCATTCCAGTTCAAAAAATCCTATACTGGTTTGGGATTCCTGGAAGCTAACAGGTTGTGTATTTTCCTAAGGCTTAATGACACACATACTTGCACTTACTCCCCTAAGCTGGTCAATACATATGACCTGTAAAGTAAAAAACCTGGTTATGTGATACTAAGGGTTCTTACTTGGAAACATTTAGATCTCTATGTAGTTTATTAATATAGATGAGGGCTGCTCTCACTTTTGAGACTGACTGCATTCTGCCTATGGAATGTGTATCTCTCTAAATAAACTCACTTTCACTTAAAAAAAAAATTATACATATATATATATACACATGTGGAACTTTTTCTCCCCCAAAGGTCATTCTAAAAGGTAAATTTTTAAAAAGCATACATTTTAAAAAACATGGAAAAAAACAAAAAAAAAACAAAAAACATGGAATAACACAACTAATCATTAAAATGCTGGCATGTCTTTATTCAATTTTTTCATCTTTGCATGTTTTTCATACACTTATAATCAGCTATTTATAAACTTATGGATTTGCCTACCATTAATATTATAACAAAGGTATTTTAAAAATACCTAACCATTTTTATTATGAAATACTTCAAAGTAACTGTCTAATATAATAATACCCATGTATCTACCACTGAGACTTAACAAAAATATTTCACTAACTTTTTTTAAAGAGAAATCAAATGCTACTTAGTAGCTGAAGAGAGTATCTGTCCTGACATGACCACAATTTTAATGGCCATGTAACAGTGTTCTGAGCAGATATATCTTAACTTCTTTAACCATCCCTTTATTTTATCCTTTGTAAATAATTTAGCAATTAACACCTTTGCATTCATAACCTTTTTGAAAGTTTGGATTATTCCCTTAAAATAAATTCCTGGAAATAGTAGGTTTGGTAAAGTACATGCATATTTTGAGGCTTCACTGACAAATTGTTTCTCAAACGACCTGTAATGCATTTTACAAACCATCAGCAATGAATGAGAGTATATGTTTCTTTATAGTTTAACAGGCAGTATTTGGCATGTCACTGCTTTAAATGTATTTATTATTGGCGCCGAATTCTAGCCCATCAATTAGATATACTTCCTGTTTGTGAAATGTTATTTCATGTTTCTTTGTCTATTAACTTACTAGGGTTATTGCTTTCCTTATCACTTTTAATAAATTCTCCATTTGCACTGTCCAATACAGTAGCCATTAGCAACATATGGCTATTAAAAATTTTAAGTATGTAAAATAAAAATTTTAGTTCATCAGTTACACAAGTTACACATCAAGTGTTTAACAGCCAAGTGTGTCTCGTGATCACCATATTGGACAATGCATGTATACAGAATATTTTCATTATCACACGAAGTTCTATTGCTCTATATAATAATAAGATGTCACACTGCTAACTTCATTTACCAGATTGTTGTAAGAAGGTTTAGGATATTAAATTCAAATTACTGCTCATGGTGTGAGAAAATTATTGCAGTATATACATCTAGTTATATAGTCCAGTTCAGACAAGAAGGTTAATTTAACCTCCTTGTAGAATTTTCATAAAAGCAAGTCAAGTTTCTCTTCAGAGGTAGAAAGCCACTCCTTTAAAAGATCATGATTAAGGTTATAATCAGTCCACTGCATAATTTCAGGCCTAGGAGTTGCAGGTGAAGTTTTGATAAAGGTATCTATAGGACAGAACAAATAATACACATTATACTGACAATTACACACCATGCAGTTATAAAACATTTCCTAATTCTCCTTTGACATCAACCTTCTACTTATTTCAAGAATTCTATCTTTAGGAATAAAAAAAAAAAAAAAAAAGGGTGGGGTGGGGGGAGAATAGTCTGGAAAGAGGTTTAGTAGTTAAGAGGAGGGATTCTAGAGTCAGAATGTCCAAGTTCAAATCCAGCTTTGTCACTTATTACCTACGTGATCCTGGAGAAATGTATTTAATCTCCCTCTGTCTCTGTATAAAAGGAATAATACAGGGCTGTTGAAAAGATTAAATGAATTATTTAAAACCACCAGATAGGAAGCTTTCCCTGGCGGTCCAGTGGATAGGACTTGGCACTTTCACTGCTGTGGCCAGGATTCAATCCCTGGTCAGGGAACTAAGATTCTGCAAGCCACGCAGTACGGCCAAAAACTGAACTGAACGAAACTATAAACTAAAATAACATAAACTAAACTAAAACAAAATAAAATATTCTGAGCAAAGTATTAATGCACTAAAATCAAAAAATAAAATAAAACCACCACACACATACTAAGCTCTCAGTAAGCGTTAAATATTATTTTATTTAGGCTACTCTTACATACTAACATTATTATTTTTTTTTTAATTTATTTATTTAATGTATTCATTTTTGGCTGCTCTAGGTCTTTGCAGCTGCGCGCAGGCCCTCTCCGGTTGCGGCGAGTGCGGGATACTCTTCACCGTGGTGTGCGGGCTTCTCACTGTGGTGGCCTCCCCCATTGTGGAGCACGGGCTCTAGGTGCACGGGCCCCAGCAGTTGTGGCACATGGGCCCAGCTGCTCCACAGCATGTGGGATCTTCCTGGACCAGGGCCCAAACCCGTGTCCCCTGCACTGGCAGGCGGACTTCCAACCACTGTGTCACCAGGGAAGTCCCGACATTATTTCTTTAAATTAAATGTAAGGTGGATTCTAATGTATAATCATCTCTATGGTTATAAGGATTTAAGATAAAATAGTAAAAATTAAGGTAAATAGTGAAAATTTTAAAAAATTACTGTACATAATATATTTATATGGCACTTTTAAGATTTTTATACAGCACTTTCACATATTTCATGTTGAACTGCAACAAAACCAGTTTAAGTATTACTCTATAGTTTTAAAAGAATTAAATATAACTCAGAGTCAGAAATAATGGGGCCTGACCTAAAATTCATGTGTACTCAAGTGATCTTGTCATCATAACAAACAACAAATAAAGTAGAAATAAGTTTACTGAAAATTTGATCAAATATAGAATGGTTGGTAACTTATAATGTGAAATTTTTCTGGCTAAGAATCACAAGAAACCTCAATGTATACATCTTGCAGGCCATTAAATGGCTGTTCCAGGAAGACAATAAAGGCGTTTAGAAAATGAATTCAACTAATACAGTGATCAAAACTCAGAAAACAAGAAGGAAGAAAGGCAATGAAAAAATAGAGATAGGAGACTGTCACAGGAATGTGAGACAGCACTGGATAAAGCATTAAAACTAATTAAATCAAATCTTATATGAACAATGTCAATTATACCTCAATTTAAAAAACCTTTACATGAACAAACTGCTATTATGATGTGACTAGTTATGACATGACACTCAGTTACAGAAAATATAATTTATAAGAGCCTGACATACAAGATTCACTTAAATATACACTTGTTAAATAAATGAATTACCAAACCTGCATGATTACTCCAAGAAGTAAGTAACAAAAAAGGGTCTACCTTGTCAATAATGGACTGCATATGAGATTTGTGAGACTGGTCCCCATAAAGCAAAGAGGACCACTGGTCTGGTGCAATTCGTAAGCCTGCTTCCATAGCAATCTGCACTATCTGGGAGTCATGTTCTCGCCGCAGAGCTTCATAGGTTCTAAATTCTTCTTTCAGCTGCATCAAAGAAGAGTCTTCATCACGTTTGGTGACCTAAGAAGACACACGCAATCTCATAATGAGTCAGGTAAGAAACAAACTAGGCTTATACTTTATATGACCAAAGAGAGATATAAAAATACCTCGAAGAGAAGAGAGGGAGTCAAGATGGCGGACTAGGAGGATGTGGAGTTCACGTCTCGGTACAACTAGGGCACCTACCAGGCACCAGTCCCCTGAGGGGACAGGAGGAACCCCCAGCCACTGGGCCGGAGGTCGGGCCTGAGCTCCTGTGGTAGGAGCACCGAGTCCAAACCGCTGGACTAACAGAGAACCTCAGACCCCAGGGAATATTAATAAGGGTGAGGCCTCCTGGAGATCCTCATCTAGGCACCAAGACCCGCTCTACCCAACTGCCTGCAAATTCCAGTGCTTGACCCCTCAGGCAAAACAACCCATAAGACAGGAATACAGACCTAGCCATCAAAAAAAAAAAATTGAAATGACAAAAAAATATGTTACAGACGAAGGAGCAAGGTAAAAACCTACAAGACCAAATAAATGAAGATGAAATAGGCGACCCCTGAAAAAGAATTCAGAGTAATGACAGTAAAGATGATCCGAAATCTAGGAAATAGAATGGAGAAAATACAAGAAATGTTTAACAAGGATCTAGAAGAACGAAAGAGCAAACAAACGATGATGAACAACACAATAACTGAAATTAAAACTACTCTAGAAGGAATCAATGGCAGAAAAACGAATAAGTGTGCTGGAAGATAAAATGCGGGAAATAACTGCTGGGGACCAGAATAAAGAAAAGAGAATGAAAAGAATTGAGGACAGTCTCAGAGACCTCTGGGACAACATTACACGCACCAAGATTCGAATTATAGGGGTCCCAGAAGGAGAAGAGAAAAAGGAAAGGTCTGAAAAAATATTTGAAGAGATTATAGTCAAAAACTTCCGTAACATGGGAAAGGAAATAGTCAATCAAGTCCAGGAAGCGCAGAGAATCCCATACAGGATAAACCCAAAGAGAAACACACAGAGACACATATTAATCAAACTGTCAAAAATTAAACACAAAGAAAAAATATTAAAAGCAGCAATGGAAAAGCAACAAATAACATACAAGGGAATCCCAATAAGGTTAACAGCTGATCTTTCAGCAGAAACTCTGCAAGCCAGAAAGGAGTGGGAGGACATATTTAAAGTGATGAAAGGGAAAAACCTACAACCAAAATTACTCTAACCAGCAAGGGTCTCATTCAGATTTGACACAGAAATCAAAAGCTTTACTGACAAGCAAAAGCTGTGAGAATTTGGCACCACCAACCAGGTTTACAACAAATGCTAAAGGAACTTCTCTAAGCAGGAAACACAAGAGAAGACAAAGACCCACAAGAACAAACCCAAATCAATTAAGAAAATGGTAGTAGGAACATACATATCGATAATCACCTTCAATGTAAATGGATTAAAAGCTCCAACCAAAAGACACAGAGTGGCTGAAAGGATACAAAAACAAGACCCTTACATATGGTGTCTACAAGAAACCCACGTCAGACCTAGGGACACATACAGACTGAAAGTGAGGGGATGGAAAAAGATATTCCATGCAAACGGACATCACAAGAAAGCTGGAGTAGCAATACTCATATCAGATAAAATAGACTTTAAAATAAAGATTGTTACAAGAGATAAGAAAGGACACTACATAATGATCAAGGGATCAATCCAAGAAGAACACATAACAATTATAAATATTTATGCACCCAACATAGGAGCACCTCAATACATATGGCAAATACCAACAGCCACAAAAGGAGAAATCGACAGTAACAAAATAAAAGTGGGGGACTTTAACAGCCTACTTACACCAATACACAGATCACCCAGACAGAAAATAAGTAAGGAAACAGAAGCTTTAAATGACACAGACCATATAGACTTAACTGATATTTTTAGGACATTCTGCCCGAAAGTGGAAGACTACACTTTCTTCTCAAGTGCACACAGAACATTCTCCAGAATAGATCACATCTTGGGTCACAAATCAAGCCTTGGAAAATTTAAGAAAACTGAAATCATATCAAGCATCTTTTCTGACCACAACACTATGAGATTAGAAATCAACTGCAGGAAAAAAACAATTAAAAACACAAACACATGGAGGCTAAACAGTGTGCTGCTAAATAACCAAGAGATCACTGAAGAAATCAAAGAAGAAATAAAAAAATACCTAGAAACAAGTGACAATGCAAACAATGATCCAAAACCTATGGCACAAAGCAAAAGCAGTTCTAAGAGGGAAGTTCATAGCAATTCAAGCTCACCTCAAGAAACAAGAAAAATCTTCAATAAACAATTTAACCTTACACCTAAAGCAACTAGAAAAAGAAGAACAAAGAAAATGCAAAGTTGGTAGAAAGAAGAAATCATAAAGATAAGAGCAGAGATAAATGAAATGTAAACAAAGAAAACTATAGCAAGGATCAATAAAACTAAAAGTTGGTTCTTTGAGAAGACAAACAAAATTGATAAACCTTTAGCCAGAATCATCAAGATAAAAAGGGAGAGGAATGAAATCACTAAATTAGAAGAAATGGAAACGGAGAGATTACAACTGACACCACAGAAATACAAAACATCGTTAAGAGACTACTACAAGCAACTATATGCCAATAACATGGACGACCTGGAAGAAATGGACAAATTCTTGGAAAAGTACAACTTTCCAACATTGAACCAGGAGGAATTAGAAAATATAAACAGATTAATCACAGATAATGAAAATGAAACTGTAATTAAAAATTTTCCAACAAACAAAAGTCCAGGACCAGATGGCTTCACAGGTGAATTCTATCAAACATTTAGAGAAGAGTTAACACTTATCCTTCTCAAACTCTTCCAAAAAACTGCAGAGGGAGGAACACTCCCAAACTCACTCTACGAGGCCACCATCACCCTGATACCAAAACCAGACAAATATATTACAAAAAAAGAAAATTATAGACCAATATCATTGATGAATATAGATGCAAAAATCCTCAACAAAATACTAGCAAACAGAATCCAACAGCACATTAAAAGAACCATACACCATGATCAAGTGGGATTTATCCCAGGGATGCGGGGATTCTTCAATATATGCAAATCAATCAGTGTGATACACCATGTTAACAAATTGAAGAATAAAAATCACATGATCATCTCAATAGACGCAGAAAAAGCTTCTGACACAATTCAACACCCATTTATGATAAAAACTCTCCACAAAGTGGGCATAGAGGGAACCTACCTCAACATAATAAAGGTCACATACGATAAACCCACAGCAAACATCATTCTCAATGGTGAAAAACTGAAAGCATTTCCCCTAAGATCAGGAACGAGACAAGGATGTCCACTCTCACCACTATTATTCAACATAGTTCTGGAAGTCCTAGCCATGACAATCAGAGAAGGAAAAGAAATAAAAGGAATACAAATTGGAAAAGAAGAAGTAAAACTGTCACTGTTTGCAGATGACATGATACTATACATGGAGAATCCTAAAAATGCCACCAGAAAACTACTAGAGCTCATCAATGAATTTGGTAAAGTTGCAGGATACAAAATTAATGCACAGAAATCTCTTGCATTCCTATACACTAATGATGAAAAATCTGAAAGAGAAATTAAGGAAACACTCCCATTTACCATTGCAACAAAAAGAATAAATACCTAGGAATAAACCTACCTAAGGAGACAAAAGACCAGTATGCAGAAAACTATAAGACAATGATGAAAAAAATTAAAGATGACACCAACAGATGGAGAGATATACCATGGTCTTGGATTGGAAGAACCAATATTGTGAAAATGACTACACTACCCAAAGCAATCTACAGATTGAATGCAGTCCGTATCAAATTACCAATGGCATTTTTTACAGAACTAACACAAAAAATCTTAAAATTTGTATGGAGACACAAAAGACCGTGAATAGCCAAAGCAGTCTTGAGGGAAAAAAACGTAGCTGGGGGAATCAAGACTCCCTGACTTCAGACTATACTACAATGCTACAGTAATCAAGACAATACGGTACTGGCACAAAAACAGAAATATAGATCAATGGAACAGGATAGAAAGCCCAGAGATAAACCCACGCACATATGGTCAACTAATCTATGACAAAGGAGTCAAGGATATACAATGGAGAAAAGACAGCCCCTTCAATAAGTAGTGCTGGGAAAACTGGACAGCTACATGTAAAAGAATGAAATTAGAACACTCCCTAACACCATACACAAAAAGAAACTCAAAATGGATTAGAGACCTAAATGTAAGACCGGACACTATAAAACTCTTAGAGGAAAACATAGGAAGAACACTCTTTGACATAAATCACAGCAAGATCCTTTTTGACCCACCTCCTAGAGAAATGGAAATAAAAACAAAAATAAACAAATGGGACCTAATGAAACTTAAAAGGTTTTGCACAGCAAAGGAAACCATAAACAAGACG
Organism: Balaenoptera ricei; assembly: GCF_028023285.1. NCBI lineage: Eukaryota > Metazoa > Chordata > Mammalia > Artiodactyla > Balaenopteridae > Balaenoptera > Balaenoptera ricei. The sequence continues at coordinate 135,878,480 of NC_082639.1, forward strand.
AAAAGACAACCCTCAGAATGGGAGAAAATATTTGCAAACGAATCAACGGACAAAGGATTAATCTCCAAAATATATAAACAGCTCATGCAGCTCAATATTAAAAAAAACAAACAACCCAATTGAAAAATGGGCAGAAGACCTAAATAGACATTTCTCCAAAGAAGACATACAGATGGCCAAGAAGCACATGAAAAGCTGCTCAACGTCACTAATTATTAAAGAAATGCAAATCACAACTACAATGAGGTATCACCTCACACCAGTTAGAATGGGCATCATCAGAAAATCTACAAACAACAAATGCTGGAGAGGGTGTGGAGAAAAGGGAACCCTCTTGCACTGTTGGTGGGAATGTAAATTGATAAAGCCACTATGGAGAACAGTACGGAGGTTCCTTAAAAAACTAAAAATAGAATTACCATATGACCCAGCAATCCCACTACTGGGCATATACCCTGAGAAAACCATAATTCAGAAAGACACATGCACCCCAATGTTCATTGCAGCACTATTTACAACAGCCAGGTCATGGAAGCAACCTAAATGCCCATTGACAAACGAATGGATAAAGAAGATGTGGTACATATATACAATGGAATATTACTCAGCCATAAAAAGGAACGAAATTGGGTCATTTGTAGAGTCGTGGATGCATCTAGAGACCGTCATAACAGAGTGAAGTAAGTCAGAAAGAGAAAAACAAATATCGTATATTAACGCATACACGTGGAACCTAGAAAATGGTACAGATGAACCGGTTTGCAGAGCAGAAATTGAGACACAGAAGGAGAGAAAAAACATATGGACACCAAGGGGGGAAAGCAGCAAGGGGTGGGGGTGGTGGTGTGATGAAGCGGGCGATTGGGATTGACATGTATACACTGATGTGTACAAAATGGATGACTAATAAGAAAAATAAATAAATTAATTAAAAGAAACAAACAAAAATAACGGATTTTTGAATGAATAAAAGGATTATATATGGACTGATATGTGTAATATATGTGAAATACAAAAAATGTTAACTGGAGCATCTAGGTGGTGGGTATATGGGTGTTCTCCATGTAATTATTTAAACTTTTATGTTTTAAAATTTTTATAATAAGATGTTGAGGAGAAGAGAGCATTTAGATGTTTCCTTCCTACAGACTTTGCATTTAAAAAAATTAATTCCAAAACACCTGTGTTGCTGCTATTGTGATGTAATCTTTTCTTCTGTATGTCTTCTAACGAGATGCAGCTTGCATAAACGTGAGTGCTATTGGTTTCTGTATTTTAACTTTTGTATCCAGCCACCTTATTGAATTTTTTTTGCTTGTAATAGTTTTTCATCTGATTAATGATCTCCCCAAGTAAGATTATCTTTCTCATTTCTTTCCAATCTGTATAAGCTTTATTTTTTTTTTCTCTTGTCTAACTGCATTGGTCAGTACCTCCAAGATAATGTTAAATTATGGAACTCATAGAGGACATCTTTGCCTTGTTTTTTAGCTTTACTGTAAATTCTTCTCATGCTTCCAATGCTGCCTTTTGAATATACGTCTGGAGTCTCCTGTGAATGATTTAGGAGACTCAAGCCTTACTGATGGGACACCTGAACACTTCAATGTGAACGCCCATTTCAAGTTGGCACCATCCAAGCCAGGTTCCAGGAATATGCCCACCCCACTCCTTAAAAAAAAAAAGGGAAAAAATGACTGGACCATCAGGTACAGCTCTACAAACCAACACATATGGCATTTAGAGAATGGACTTTGGGGTCTGATAGACATGGGTTCAAATCTCAGCTCTGCGACTTCTGAGGTATGCGGTGTGAGGGCCACCTCCCCTGCCTGAACCTCAAGTGTCTTTGGGGAATCAAAGGGGACACTGTGAGTTTAGCATCTAGCACACTGAGGCTGTTCTCATTCACCAGCATGGGGGAGGGCAGGGCCTGGTACTCTGCATTGCTAACACAAGAAAGTTTGTAAGCTGGTGGGATATCACATGTGCATAGCAAGTAGTCTGAAAAGACATCCATTAAGCTGAGAGCTGTAGTCACTTCTAAGGAGTGGGATAGAAGGGATATATTCCAGTAGGCTGAATATTTGTAAAGGGCAAGTTTTATATCTGTACCTTGACATACATACAGATGTTTAAAGAAAACCAACCAAGAAACAAAAGTAAATAAAACGGGGGGGGGGGGGGCGGGGGGCAGTATGTAAGATGCCAAGGTTGGCAGGAATCCTAGTATGTCTGAGTCCCCTTGACAAGGTCTCTTCCTCCATTGATGAGAAGTGTTCTCCCTCTGAAGGAAGCCCTTGCTGACCCTACACGGAGCAGACCCTGGAGTCAAGATCACCCCACTCCTCCTCTACCCTACTCTCCCACCCTCTTCACACTCTTACTTCTTTTTTTGCTTGAGTTAGTCCTGCTTTAGTTTAGATATCCACACTCCTTTGAAGCCACTTGTCTCAGTAAAGAGCTGCCCACTCCCAGACTCAGTATGTGAATCTTAATTAATCTAAGCTAGGGGCTTTTAATGTAGTCCACAGACCACCCCTACTAAGGGTCCGTGGATGGAATGCATGGGATTCACAATCTTTCATTGGGAAAAAAGAAAAAAAAAAACTATGTCTTTCTTTTCATTAAACTCCAACTGAAATTTAACATTTCCTTCTATTATGAATGTAAGCAACAAACCACAGTATCATTAGCAGTAACTTGTGACTTTGTCACCAATGGAAATCACAAATATTTTCATATCACAAAAGTTATTACAGGTATCTCAGAACATTGTTTACCTTCATCACTACTTAAAAATTATGGTTGTTATTAGATCTGCCACTAGATTTTGCTATTTAGTGCACTAATAAAGAAGCAAGTTTATTCCTGTATGACTTAAAAAATATATTTTTTGATATAGTTGGTTTCTTTTGTAATCTGGTCATTTTATTCTATGCAATTAAATAGAATATTCTGGGAAGGGGTCCCTAGGTTTCACCAGACTGCCAAAGGGGCCCATGGCACAGAAAAGGTGAATAAACCCTGGTCTAAGCCAATGCTGGCAATTCCATTATCTGAGTTGGAGACTACTTAGGAAGTGTCATGTGACCTAGTGTGTCACATTCACAATGAGATGCAATGGGACATCTGTTGGAGGGACAGTGGAGTCCCTCTTGGGAAAGGTTTCTTAAGAGGAGACACAAGGAAGTCAAACTTTCTTCCTCTGCTTCTTAGTGTCTGAGCATGTGAGCTGGGAATTTCTTCCACCATTGGGCAGCCACGTGAAGAGCAGCTGATCCACCTGAGATGCAGAAAAGACTGATGGGAGAAGCCTGGGTTTTTGAGGATGTGGTTGATCTGGTGAATTAGCCAGATAGGAACCTCCCTACTTCTAGACTCCTGTTATCAGTCAATAAATTCCTTAAGATTAAAAAAAAAAAAAACAAAAAACATGTACCACAATGTTCATTGCAGCACTATTCACAACAGCCAGGACATGGAAGCAACCTAAGTGTCCATCAACAGATGAATGGATTAAAAAGATGTGGCACATATATACAATGGAATATTACTCAGCCATAAAAAGGAACGAAATTGAGTTGTTTGTATTGAGGTGGATGGACCTAGAATCTGTCATACAGTGTGAAGTTAAGTCAGAAAAAGAAAAACAAATACCGTATGCTAACACATACACATGGAATTTAAAAAAGCGGTACTGATGAACCTAGTGGCAGGGCAGGAATAAAGACACAGACATAGAGAACTGATTTGAGGGCACAGTGTGGGAAGGGGAAGCTGGGATGAAGTGAGAGAGTAGCAATGACATATATACACTACCAAATGTAAAATGGCTGGCTAGTGGGAAGCTGCTGCATAGCACATGGAGATCAGCTCGGTGCTTTGTGATGACCTACAGGGGTGGGATAGGGAGGGTGGGAGGGAGGCTCAAGAGGGAGGGGATATGGGGATATATGTATACAAACAGCTGATTGACTTTGTTGTACAGCAGGAACTAACACAACATTGTAAAGCATTTATACTCCCATAAAGATGTGGAATTAAAAAAGAAGAAAATACTCATACAAGTATTCTGAAAAACACCATGCTTCTTCTTCATATCTATGGATTATTACTCTTGGGCTTGCCTGGTATTGAGATAGCTGGTACTCAATAACTGAAAGAGCTTCAGATGCTGGTGTGATTCTAAAGATGACTAATTTGTATTTGGTTTAATTCTCCCTGCAGTTTTGTAGGTTAGGTCACCACCTGAAAGTGCAAATTCTAAGATGCTGTACGACAATGATGATAATATTTTTTAGCAATAAAAATAACTAACATTTATTGAGCACATAGTATGTGCCAGTGTGTTAAGTTACCTTATTAACTGTTATAGTGACATATTAACTCATTTAATTCTTTAAACTTGTTGAGGTAGGTACTAGTAGTATCACCCTTAATAATTCATATTTTAAGTCAAGCTGGATTCAGGCCAAAGCCCTAATAAATCAAAGTAAAAGAATTAATTCTAGTCTAGGATCACCTATATCCTAACATATTTTACAACATTTTTTGCCTTGCTAATCTTTTATTCCCATAAAGACTCAAATTCCTCTATAGAAAATTCCCAATTTTTTTCCCCTCCCATCAAAGAAACAATAGACTATCTTAGTCAGGACTTCCAGGTCATACTGATATATTTTTACTTGTATTCCATTCTTATTATAAGAAGGTCTAACTTAAACTTTGTTAGGTAAGTCCATAGAGAGACCAAACAGATAAACATCAAGAACTATAGTCACAAAAACTAAATATATTTTGCTCCTATTCAAAGGCAAGTCAAAAGACCAAATGTATATGTATATGTATGAAACACTCTCTCAATATACATTAAATCTCATTAAAATGTAGTATATGCTTTCTATATGATGTACTGGTTCCATGGACTTGGCTCTCAAAACTCTCTTAACTAAAAACACTCAAAGATTTCCAAGAAATGCAATGTCTGAAGTCCTGGAACTGTACTGTACTAAAAATGCCTAGAATTATCCTGCAGCTTGAAAAGGCTTTTCCAATGGAAATAAAAGAGATGCTAAAAAGACCCAGCTAGAACACAGCTATACGGACACAAACACCTGCAAAGAAAGGAAAATGCTGATTTGAGTTCCATGAAGAAGATGAAATGGGTATTGGCAGACCCTTAATAGAAACTCTGCAACAGTGAATACAGTTTAGGGTATGGACCTATTGTGATGAGAGAAGATGAATCTGTTCATGATTGAGAGTATAGTACAAACTGCCACCAAAAGAAGAAAGCAGGTGGACAATGAAATAAAGGGACATAATCATGACCCAAGTGAAAAATAATTGGATTTTTACATATTCCAATCTTTTTAAAATTACTATTAACGTTTTTAATTAGGATTGAGAAAGGTTCACTTGGGGTATTCTGGCGTTTTTGAGCCCCTTATTCTTCTTCACAGAGGAGGGCTGGATTTCCTTCCCTTTATTTCTTAAGCGTCCTATACTGTATCTATCTGGCGCTGTTAATGGAGAAGTAACACTGGAAGCAGACAGACATTCTGAAATGTATTCTGGATTACACTGTACAGTCAGGTTATTACAACCATTACAACAAATGTGAGTTATTCAGGGACAATCTGGACCAGTTGAGGTTCTGAGAGCTCCAGAGGGACGTAGGGAAAACAAGAGGGGTGGGTACAGACGTGGAATCCACACCCCATTTTCAGTATATAATCTGAGTCTAGAAAGAAACAGAATAATATTGGCATTTAGCTAGAACTTAAAAAAAATTTTTTTTAAGTTAAATCTATATGCTCTGTTGATTTTGTGAACCATTTTATCCTTCTCAAAAAATGACAAGATTAGAATATAGCAGGATGGCTAATGTGGGAGTTTTTTAGTTTCAGTGTCTGATGAGGGAATGTGGTGACCTCCTTATAGCTTGTATGAATTAACAATTTTTTAGAGACATGCTTCCCTGGCCCATGAAGTACTTGTTATGTGTTGTGTCAAAAGCAAGAAGCCCTGACATTAAGAAGCTAGGAAAACAGGATGAACAATAAGTGATACATAGTGGGCACCAGTGTTTGAAGTAGTGCTGATTCAACTTGGCATACAAAGGACATGTCCAGCATTACTATATATACTAAAACCAAAATGGCAAATGGAGCTCCAGTACTGTATATGTGGAATTATATCAGGAGCAAATAGCCAAATAAAATGTACTCCTGCTTCAATGACTCTCTCTCTTTAGACCAATTCTGTTTGCAGTCTTGGTGGAAAACGGCCATGGCTTTTTAGTCTCTTCAAATACAAAAATCTATAAGCCTTGATTTAATCTATGTTGTACAATATCTAACATACAAAATTCAATACAAGATTTAACTTTAACAGGACACCATCTATATTCTTTAAAAGAGAAAAGAAAAACTGCTAAAATTTTATGAAAAGATACAGGCAACTTTATTAAACTCAAAGTCTTACTACCTAAGTTTGGGGAAAGGACGTTTCCTTTTAAGCTGAAAGTTACCATAGGTTCATACCTTGAAGCAGGAGGCTCTATAAAGGAGCTGGACAACATGCCCAATGCTAGTTTTAGAGGCTTGAGGAAACCGTGGCTCCAACCTTTGCACCACAAAGAGAACCAATACTTTTCTTGACAAAGCAGAACCATCTTCTAAGGCCAGGAGAACCAGCTTTAGAGCTTCCTCCTGCATTGCTAGGAAAAGTTGAGCAAAACCAAAATTTATCATGTACAGAGATAAGATAACTCCATTTCTTAGAAGGGAAACATTTAATAATTTCTACAGGTACCACTTAATTAATGGGCAACACAATAACAACTGATATTCAGTTACACTTTTGAACCATTTGGGGGCAATTTTTTATTATATACCATATACTTTATTTAAGAAAGCAGATAATGCAATAATGGATTCATATTATATATTTTCCTGCTTCCTTTCTCTACCTAAAAATACTTTGTGGATAGCTTTTCAAATCAACTGGTATGCAGCTCATTCATTCATTTGATGGTCAGTACGTTTCTTTCTCATTTCTGCCACAACTAACAATGGCGTAATAAATAGCTATGTGTATGGAAAAAAAAAAAAAGAAAGCAAGCAGATAAAAGATTAATACAGTTAGGGAAAACCTCTATCAAAATGAATAAACTTTTGGCATTAAAAGTTTTAAGTATCCTGGAAAACTGACATGGAATTACCCAAGCCATTATTGTGGGATACCAAGTGGGATATTACTTGATAACAACAGAATATTGCAAAGAACTAGCCTTTGTACATCACTTATAGCTCCTACACTATACTTTTAGAATTACTAGTATAGTAAATATCAAACTTAATTATATACCTGGCCCAAGGAACTGGCAGCCTCTAGCTCTGACTGCTGCCCAAAGATTGGAAGAGAGTTGCTGAGGATTCTGGTGCTGGAGAATGAGCTCTGTAACAGTTCGTTCACCTAAAGATCGAGCTGCCCTCATGGCACGAATCCTGCCTTCTTCTTCTACTAGTTGGCAGTGGACCAGAGTCACCAGCTTCCTCTGCATTGGGCGACTCAGAACACTCTGAGTAGTGCTATTCAGACCCACTCCTTTAAAACAGAAAATAAAGTTATTTCTAGGTTTCCAATGTAATTTTAGAGTCCAGAAAAACTTCCTCTGATGGGCTGATTGACTTATGGCTATGTGGAATAGTTCTGGGTTCTATCAGAATATTTAAAACAAACAATACAAATTACACAAGTGAAGCCTAGTTTGCATTTTAAAAGTATACAAAAGCTGTTATTGCATGCAAATGTTAACACTCATTATGACATTAAATATATCATTATTCATTTTAATCATGGAGAAATAAAGAAAAAAAGGCCAGTCAATATTAGTAATTAAAAACCCAAATCTTGACAAAGTGAGAGAGTGGCATGGACTTAATATATACTACCAAACGTAAAATAGATAGCTAGTGGGAAGCAGCCGCATAGCACCGGGAGATCAACACAGTGCTCTGTGACCACCTAGAGGGGTGGGATAGGGAGGGTGGGAGGGTGACGCAAGAGGGAGGGGATATGGAGATATATGTATACGTATAGCTGATTCACTTTGTTATACAGCAGAAACTAACACACCATTGTAAAGCAATTATACTCCAATAAAGGTGTTAAAAAAAAAAACCCCAAAAAACCCAAATCTTGAGGTCCTAACAGGTCTGGTATATTTCCTAGTGGTTAAGCTCACCTTCCTAATGAAAACAAGCCATAATGGCAAGACAGTAATGGCAACTTCCAATTTTATTGTATCCCCAACAGCATACCACACAAAACTGGATAGAAGGCTGACAATTTAGAGTTGTCAAATGATAGAGAGCCCTTCTGAAACCACTAGTGTGTTTATACTTACTTTTGCAACTCATTCAAAAAATGTTTCCAATAAATAGTACATAAACTTTAAACTCACTACTTTATTTGATGTGGTTTGTAATGATATTATTTAGCACCAGTGGGTTTGGCTTACAATAAATAAATGAATTTCGTTAACATTCACTTATAGCTCACAATTTTTATGGTGACAAAAGCATCTTTAATGAACACGTGCTCAGCATGGATAATTTCATCTGATTTACCTCTAGCACTGCTGAGTGGTTTCAGGTACAGTGCTAATTCTTCTACACACTTCTTGGCTTCCTCATAATGCTTTGTATCTTCAACCCCACTACACAAAGTAATGGGCTGCTGTTCAGGAACCTAGAGGTAAAAAAAAAAAAAAAAAAAGTGTGTTTGAGTGCTCACTAATTAATTATAATCAAATGTTTTATTCAGTATGTTTTATGCACTCCTACTCTAACACCAGTGACATCAAAACTCCCATTAAATTTACTGAATTCTTTCAAAAGATCTTTTATATACATACACACAAAATTACTGCACTTTTAAATTTTTGTTTTGTTTCTGTAACAGCTTTATTGAGATATAACTTGCATATCACATAATTGACCCATTTAAGGTATATAATTCAATGACTTTAAGTATATTCTCAGTTATACAACCATCACAATTTTAGAACATTTTCATGGCCCCCCGAAAAGAACCCCATAGTCACCCCTGCCATATTTCCTCCCAAACCCCCTCCAGCCATAGGAAAAAACTAATCTATTTTCTGTCTCTACGGATTTGCCTATTTTGGACATTTCCTATAAACAGAATCATATAATAACTTCCCAAGTAGCTGTACCATTTTGCATTCCCACCAGCAATAAATGAGTCTCTCTTGCTTCACATCCTCACCAGTATTTCGTGCTGTCAATGATTTGAATTTTAGCTATTCTAATTTATGTGTGATGGTAGCTCACTGTTGCTGTTGTTTTCACAATTTTTAAAAATTATATTCTATTTATAGTTACTATAAAATGTTGGCTATATTCCCCTTGTTGTACAATATATCCTTGTAGCTTACTTATTTTACACATAGTAGTTTGTACTTCTGATTGTTGTTGTAATTTGCAAATCTTTAATGACAAACAATGCTGAGCAAGCTTTTATTTGCTCATTTGCCACCTGTATATCTTCTTTGGTGAAGTGTCCAGATCTTTGCCCATTTAAAAATCATGTTCTTTTTATAATTGAGTTGTAAGCGTTCTTAGATACAAGTTTCTTACAGGCATATGATTTACAATTATTTTCTCCCATTCTGTGGGTTGTTCTCTCACTCTCTTGACAGTGTCTTTTGAAGCACTAAGTTTTTTGTTTTGTTTTGGCTACACCACATGGCTTGTGGGATCTTAGTTCCCTGACCAGAAATTGAACCCAGGCCCTCAGCAATGAAAGCGCGGAGTCCCAACCAATGGACTGCCAGGGAATTCCCTGAAGCACTAAGTTTTAAATTTTGATTTAGTTTGATTTATCTTTTGTTCCTTGTGCTTCTGGTGTCATAGCTAAAAAAATACTGCCTAGGGACTTCCCTGGTGGCATAGTGGTTAAGACTCCATGCTCCCAATGTAGGGGTCCCGGGTTCGATCCCTGGCCAGGGAACTAGATCCTGCATGCATGCCACAACTAAGGAGCCCACGTGCCACAACTAAGGAGCCTGTGTGCTGCAACAAAGGAGCCAGCGAGCTGCAACTAAAGGAACCCGCCTGCCACAACTAAGACCTGGCACAACCAAATAAATAAATAAAATAAAATAAATAAAAAAACCACTGCCTACTCCAAGGTCACAAAGATTTATGCAAATATTTTCTTTTAAGAGTTTTGCAGTTGTAGCTCTTACTTTTAGCCTTTGATCTATTTTGATTTTTGTATATGGTGTGAGGTAGTGGTCCAAATTCATTCTTTTGCATTTCGATATCCAGTTTGCTCGGCACCATTAGTTGGAAAGACTGTCCTTTCCCCATTGAATGGTTTCGGCAATCTTGTAAAAAGTCATTTGACCATATATGTGGGTTTATTTCTGGACTCTCTATTCTATTCCACTGATCTAAATGCCAATCTTTATGCCAGCACCACACTGTCTTGATCACTAGAGTTTTGCAGTTTCAAAATCAGGAAGTGTGATTCCTTCAAATTTGTTCTTCTTTTAAGACTGTTTTGGCTATTTAGGGTCCCTTGTGAGTCCATATAAATTTTAGGATGGGTTTTTCTATTTCTTCAAAAAACATCATTGGGATTTTGAAAAAGCTTGCATTGAATCTGTTGATTGCTTTGGGTAGTACTGTCATCTTAATAATATTAAGTGTGTGAACAGGTGATGTCGTTACATTTATTTATGTCTTCTTTAATTTCTTTAAGCAATGTTTTATTTTCAATGTACAAGTCTTTCACCTCCTTCGCTAAATTTATTCCTAAGTATTTTATTATTTTGGTGCTACTGTTAGTGAAATTATTTTCTTAATTTTCTTTTGGATTGTTCACTGTTAGTGTACAGAAATGAAACCGATTTTTGCATGTTAACTTTGTATCCTGCAACTTTGCTTAATTCATTTATTACTTCTAACAGTTTTTTAATGGAAATCTGGGGGGTTAAAATAATGGCTATTATGGATTAAAATGTCCTATCCTCGAATTTCATAAACATTAGTTGTTACAGTTAAGACATGACAAGGTCTTACTCATTTTGTAGAAAAAGAATTAGTTCATCCTTAGACAACTTTATGAAAAAAAGTAAGTCTTGGTTATTTGTTATTAAAATATTATATTAATAAAATAGTTATCCCCGATAAGTCTATTTTTAAAACATTTCCAAAATGTCATAATGGAATTTTCAAAACAAAAAGAGAAATGATTATGAAATGAAAAATTAAGTATAGGAAGAGAAGAAAAACAATTGAATGCAATTTCCCTCTGACAAATATTAATATTTTGTAGTGTTGGCGACATCATCAAGATAGATTTGTAAATAAAGTAAGTTTTCCTTTTGTTTTGGCTGCCCCATGTGGCAAGCAGGATCCTAGTTCCCCAACCAGGGACTGAACCCATGCCCCCGGCAGTAGAAGCACGGAGTCCCAACCACGGTACCGCCAGGGAAGTCCCAGTAAGTTTTCCTTTGGAATAAGCTGTTCGAAAACTGCTCTCTTTATCTCTTACATACATAATATCAACCTTCCCTACTTTTTATCAACTTAGAGGAAGACTGATTTAGCAAATATTAGTGGTGCTAATATTAATATAAATATTAATGTCCAAAGTTCCAGTATATTTATTTGGAAAATGATTTATGGTAAACATATGATACTTTAGACTCACACTATGCAAATTAACAGTGAGGGGTTGTTTAAGGTTTAAGTGAATCATACCTAACTCTGAAAAGCCTGCTTCCCTTGGCTTTGTGAAACCTTCTGAAGATACTACTGATCTCTACCTTGAGAATACTGACACAAAACTTTCAGAGTATTACCTTCAGAATTACTAGAGTAACTTTCATATTTCGGTACCTAGGGGTATTTGCTCCTACTCTAGACAAATGGTTCCCAAAGGCTGTGTTCTATAGTTTTCGTCACTTTCTTGATCTTTCATTTCAGTTAGTGTCTACTAAGTAAAATAGTCTGAAGCAGCTTCACTTTTCCTATTAAGTAAAATGCAATTATTTTGTGAATAATATTTTCTTCAATATTAAGAAGTTCTTGTGACTTACCTCTTAGGTTTCTCTAGTGATCTGATAGCTAAGGCTGTTGAGAAAGTCTGACCACCAGACTGAATGAATGTTACTGTACAGTGACTGAGAAACACTGCACCACCATAACAAATCTCCTTAACGTACTGAAATAAAGGATCTGCACAGTACTGAACAAAATTTTATCTACTTAAATAGAAGGCAGGAGGAGCTTCAAGATGGCAGAAGAGTAAGACATGGAGATCACCTTCCTCCCCACAAATACATCAGAAATACATCTATTGTGGAACAACCCCTACAGAACACCTACTGAACAATGGCAGAAGAACTCAGACCTCTCAAAAGGCAAGAAACTCCCCACGTACCCCGGTAGGGCAAAAGAAAAAAGAAAAAACAGAGACAAAAGAATAGGGACGGGACCTGCACCAGTGGGAGAGAGCTGTGAAGGAGGAAAGGTTTCCACACACTAGGAAGCCCCTTCACGGGCAGAGACTGCGGGAGGCGGAGGGGGGAGCTTCGGAGCCATGGAGGAGAGTGCAGCAACAGGGGTTCGGAGGGCAAAGTAGAGAGATCCCCACACAGAGGATCGGTGCCAACCAGCACTCACCAGCCTGAGAGGTTTGTCTGCTCACCCACTGGGATGGGCAGGGGCTGGGAGCTGAGGCTCCGGCTTCGGAGGGCAGATCCCAGGGAGAGGACTGGGGTTGGCTGCGTGAACACAGCCTGAAGGGCGCTAGGGCACCACAGCTAGCCGGGAGTGTGTCTGGGAAAAGGTCTGGAGCTGCTGAAGAGGCAAGAGACTTTTTCTTGATTCTTTGTTTCCTGGTGCGTGAGGAGAGGGGATTAAGAGTGCTGCCTAAAGGAGCTCCAGAGATGGGCGCGAGCCACGGCCATCAGCGCGGACCCCAGAGACGGGCATGAGATGCTAAGGCTGCTGCTACAGCCACCAAGAAGCCTGTGTGCAAGCACAAGTCACTATTCACACCTCCCCTCCGGGGAGCCTGTGCAGCCCGCCACTGCCAGGGTCCTGTGATCCAGGGACAACTTCCCCAGGAGAACACATGGCACGCCTCAGGCTAGTGCAACGTCATGCCAGCCTCTGTCACCAGAGGCTCACCCCGCAATCCGTAACCTTACCCCCCCAGTGAGCCAGAGCCCCCTAATCAGCTGCTACTTTAACCCCGTCCTGTCTGGGCGGGAATCAGATGCCTTCAGGCGACCTACACGCAGAGGTGGGGCCACATCCAAAGCTGAATCCCAGGAGCTGTGAGAACAAAGAAGAGAAAGGGAAATCTCTCCCAGCATCCTCAGTAGCAGCGGATTAAATCTCCACAATCAACTTGATGTGCCTGCATATGTGGAATACCTGAATAAACAACGAACCATACCACCTTGAGGCAGCAGACTTTGGGAGCAACGATATATATATATTTTTCCCTTTTTCTCTTTTTGTGAATGTGTATGTGTATGCTTCTGTGTATGATTTTGTCTGTATAGCTTTGCTTTTACCATTTGTCCTAGGGTTCTGTCTCTCCATTTTTTTTTTTTTTTTAAGTATAGTTTTTAGTGCTTGTTATCATTGGTGGATTTATTTTGGGTTTGGTTGCTCTCTCTTTCTTTCTTTTTTTTTATTACTTTAAAAAAATTTTTTATTTTTAATAATTACTTTCTGTTTTCTATTTTAATAACTTTATTTTCCTCCCTCCCTTTCTTTCTCCCTTTTATTCTGAGCCGTGTCGATGACAGGGTCTTGGTGCTCCAGCCGGGCAACAGGCCTGTACCTCTGAGGTGGGAGAGACGAGTTTAGGACATTGGTCCACCAGAGACCTCCCAGCTCCACGTAATATCAAATGGCAAAAATCCCCCAGAGATCTCCAGCTCAACACCAAGACCCAGCCCCACTCAACAACCAGCAACCTACAGTGCTGGACACCCTATGCCAAACAACTAGCAAGACAGGAACACAGCCCCATCCATTAGAACAGAGGCTGCTTAAAATCATAATAAGGCCACAGACACCCCAAAACACACCACCAGACGTGGACCTGCCCACCAGAAAGACAAGATCCAGGCTCATCCACCAGAACACAGGCACTAGTCCCCTCCACTAGGAAGTCTACACAACCCACTGCACCAACCTTAGCCACTGGGGGCAGACACCAAAACCAACGGGAACTACGAAACTGCAGCCTGTGAAAAGGAGACCCCAAACACAGTAAGTTAAGCAAAATGAGAAGACAGAGAAACACATAGCAGATGAAGGAGCAAGGTAAAAACCGACCAGACCAAACAAATGAAGAGGAAATAGGCAGTCTATCAGAAAAAGAATTCAGAGTAATGATAATAAAGATGATCCAAAATCACAGAAATAGAATGGAAAAAATACAAGAAACGTCTGACAAGGGCCTAGAAGAACTAAGAAGCAAACAAACAATGATGAACAACACAATAAATGAAATTAAAAATTCTCTACAAGGACTCAAAAGAATAACTGAGGCAGAAGAACAGATAACTGACCTGGAAGAGAAAATAGTAGAAATAACTACTGCAGAGCACAATAAAGAAAAAAGAATGAAAAGAATTGAGGACAGTCTCAGAGACCTCTGGGACAACATTAAAGGCACCAACATTCGAATTCTAGGGGTCCCAGAAGAAGAAGAGAAAAAGAAAAGGACTGAGAAAATATGTGAGGAGATTAGAGTCGAAAACTTTCCTAATATGGGAAAGGAAATAGTTAATCAAGTCCAGAAGGCGCAGAGAGTCCCATACAGGATAAATCCAAGGAGAAACATGCCAAGACACATATTAATCAAACTACCAAAAATTAAATACAAAGAAAAAATATTAAAAGCAGGAAGGGAAAAACAACAAATAACATACAATGGAATCCCGATAAAGTTAAAGCTAATATTTCAGCAGAAACTCTGCAAGCCAGAGGGAGTGGCAGGACATATTTAAAGTGATGAAAGGGAAAAACCTACAACCAAGATTACTCTACCCAGCAAGGTCCTCATTCAGATTCGATGGAGAAACTAAAACCTTTACAGACAAGCAAAAGCTAAGAGAATTCAGCACCAACAAACCAGCTTTCCAACAAATGCTAAAGGAACTTCTCTAGGTAGGAAACACAAGAGAAGGAAAAGACCCACAAAAACAAACCCAAAACAATTAAGAAAATGGTAATAGAAACACACATATTGATAATTACCTTCAATGTAAATGGATTAAATGCTCCAACCAAAACACATAGACTGGCTGAATGGATACAAAAACAAGACCCGTATATATGCTGTCTACAAGAGACCCACTTCAGACCTAGGAACACATACAGACTGAAAGTGAGGGGATGGAAAAAGATATTCCATGCAAATGGAAATCAAAAGAAAGCTGGAGTAGCAATTCTCATATCAGACAACATAGACTTTAAAACAAAGACTATTACAAGAGACAAAGAAGAACACTACATAATGATCAAGGGATCGATCCAAGAAGAAGATAGAACAATTGTAAATATTTATGCACCCAACATAGGAGCACCTCAATACATAAGGCAAATACTAACAGCCATAAAAGGGGAAATCGACAGGAACACAATCATAGTAGGGGACTTTAACACCCCTCTTTCAGCAACAGACAGATCATCCAAAATGAAAATAAATAAGGAAACACAGCTTTAAATGAGACATTAAACAAGATGGACTTAATTGATATGTATAGGACATTCCATCCAAAATCAACAGAATACATGTTCTTCTCAAGTGCTCATGGAACATTCTGCAGGATAGATCATATCTTGGGTCACAAATCAAGCCTTGGTAAATTTAAGAAAATTGAAATCGTATCAAGTATCTTTTCCGACCACAACGCTATGAGACTAAATATCAATTACAAGGAAAAAAATCTATAAAAAATAAAAACACATGGAGGCTAAACAATACACTACTTAATAACCAAGAGATCACTGAAGAAATCAAAGAGGAAATCAAAAAATACCTAGAAACAAATGACAATGAAAACACGACGACCCAAAACCTATGGGAGGCAGCAAAAGCAGCTCTAAGAGGGAAATTTATAGCAATACAATCCTGCTTTAAGAAACAAGAAACATCTCAAATAAACAACCTAATCTTATACCTAAAGCAATTAGAGAAAGAAGAACAAAAAACCCCAAAGGTTAGCAAAAGGAAAGAAATCATAAAGATCAGATCAGAAATAAATGAAAAAGGAATGAAAGAAACAAAAGCAAAGATCAATAAAACTAAAAGCTGGTTCTTTGAGAAGATAAACAAAATTGATAAACCATTAGCCAGACTCATCAAGAAGAAAAAGGAGAACACTCAAATCAATAGAATTTGAAATGAAAAAGGAAAAGTAACAACTGACACTGAAGAAATACAAACGATCATGAGAGATTACTAGAAGCAACTATATGTCAATAAAATGGACAACCTGGAAGAAATGGACAAATTCTTAGAAAAGCACAACCTCCCGAGACTCAACCAGGAAGAAATAGAAAACGTAAGCAGACCAATCACAAGCACTGAAATTGAAACTGTGATTAAAAATCTTCCAACAAACAAAAGCCCAGGACCAGATGGCTTCACAGGCGAATTCTATCAAACATTTAGAGAAGAGCTAACACCTATCCTTCTCAAACTCTTCCAAAATATAGCAGAGGGAGGAACACTCCCAAACTCATTCTAAGAGGCCACCATCACCCTGACACCAAAACCAGACAAAGATGTCACAAAGAAAGAAAACTACAGGCCAATAGCATGGATGAACATAGATGCAATAATCCTCAACAAAATACTAGCAAACAGAATCCAACAGCACATTAAAAGGATCATACACCATGACCAAGTGGGGTTTATCCCAGGAATGCAAGGATTCTTCAATATATGCAAATCAATCAATATGATACACCATATTAACAAATTGAAGAAAAACCATATGACCATCTCAATAGATGCAGAAAAAGCTTTTGACAAAATTCAACACCCATTTATGATAAAAACCCTCCAGAAAGTAAGCACAGAAGGAACTTACCTCAACATAATAAAGGCCATATATGACAAACCCACAGCCAACATCGTCCTCAATGGTGAAAAACTGAAACCATTTCCACCAAGATCAGGAACAAGACAAGGTTGCCCACTCTCACCACTATTAATCAACATTGTTTTGGAAGTTTTAGCCACAGCAATCAGAGAAGAAAAAGAAATAAACGGAATCCAAATCAGAAAAGAAGAAGTACAACTGTCACTGTTTGCAGACGACATGATACTATACATAGAGAATCCTAAAGATGCCACCAGAAAACTACTAGAGGTAATCAATGAATTTGGTAAAGTTGCAGGATACAAAATTAATGCACAGAAATCTCTTGCATTCCTATACACTAATGATGAAAAATCTGAAAGAGAAATTAAGGAAACACTCCCATTTACCATTGCAACAAAAAGAATAAAATACCTAGGAATAAACCTACCTAAGGAGACAAAAGACCAGTATGCAGAAAACTATAAGACAATGATGAAGAAAATTAAAGATGACACCAACAGATGGAGAGATATACCATGTTCTTGGATTGGAAGAATCAGCATTGTGAAAATGACTCTACTACCCAAAGCAATCTACAGATTCAATGCAATCCCTATCAAACTACCACTGGCATTTTTCACAGAACTAGAACAAAAAATTTCACAATTTGTATGGAAAAACAAAAGACCCCAAATAGCCAAAGCAGTCTTGATAAAGAAAAACGGAGCTGGAGAAATCAGACTCCCTGACTTTTGACTATACTACAAAGCTACAGTAATCAAGACAGTATGGTACCGGCACAAAAACAGAAATACAGATCAATGGAACAGGATAGAAAGCCCAGAGATAAACCCATGCACATATGGTCACCTTACTTTTGATAAAGGAGGCAAGAATATACAATGGAGAAAAGACAGCCTCTTCAATAAGTGGTGCTGGGAAAACTGGACAGCTACATGTGAAAGAATGAAATTAGAACACTCCCTAACACCATACACGAAAATAAACTCAAAATGGATTAAAGACCTAAATGTAAGGCCAGACACTATAAAACTCTTAGAGGAAAACATAGGCAGAACACTCTAAGACATAAATCACAGCAAGATCCTTTTTGACCCACCTCCTAGAGAAATGGAAATAAAAACAAAAATAAACAAATGGGACCTAATGAAACTTCAAAGCTTTTGCACAGCAAAGGAAACCATAAACAAGACGAACAAACAACCCTCAGAATGGGAGAAAATATTTGCAAATGAAGCAACTGACAAAGGATTAATCTCCAAAACTTACAAGCAGCTCATGAAGCTCAATATCAAAAAAACAAACAACCCAATCTAAAAATGGGCAGAAGACCTAAGTAGACATTTCTCCAAAGAAGATATACAGATTGCCAACAAACACATGAAAGAATGCTCAACATCAGTAATCATTAGAGAAATGTAAATCAAAACTACCATGAGATATCATCTCAGACCAGTCAGAATGGCCATGATCAAAAAATCTACAAACAGTAAATGCTGGAGAGGGTGTGGAGAAAAGGGAACCCTCTTGAAGTGTTGGTGGGAATGTAAATTGATACAGCCACTATGGAGAACAGTATGGAAGTTCCTTAAAAAACTAAAAATAGAACTACCATACGACTTAGCAATTCCACTACTGGGCATATACCCTGAGAAAACCATAATTCAAAAAGAGTCATGTACCACAATGTTCATTGCAGTGCTATTTACAATAGCCAGGACATGGAACCAACCTAAGTGTCCTTCGACAGATGAATGGATAAAGAAGATGTGGCACATATACACAATGCAATATCACTCAGCCATAAAAAGAAACGAAATTGAGTCATCTGTAGTGAGGTGGATGGACCTAGAGTCTGTCATACAGAGTGAAGTAAGTCAGAAAGAGAAAAACAAATACCGTATGCTAACACATATATATGGAATGTAAAAAAAATTTTTTTTTTAAATTGTCATGGGGGCTTCCCTGGTGGCGCAGTGGTTGAGAGTCTGCCTGCTAATGCAAGGGACACGGGTTCGAGCCCTGGTCTGGGAAGATCCCACATGCCGTGGAGCAACTAAGCCCGTGCGCCACAACTACTGAGCCTGCGCGTCTGGAGCTTGTGCTCCACAACAAGAGAGGCCGCGATAGTGAGAGGCCCGCGCACCGCGATGAAGAGTGGCCCCCACTTGCCGCAACTAGAGAAAGACCTCGCACAGAAACGAAGACCCAACATAGCAATCAATCAATCAATAAATAAATCTTAGAGTGTACAGTGGTTTAAAAAAAAAAAATTGTCATGAAGAACCTAGGGGCAGGACAGAAACAAAGACGCAGACCTACTAGAGAATGGACTTGAGGGGGAGGGGGAAGGGTAAGCTGGGACAAAGTGAGAGAGTGGCATGGACATATATACACTACCAAATGTAAAACCAATAGCTAGTGGGAAGCAGCCGCATAGCACAGGGAGATCAGCTTGGTGTTTTGTGACCACCTGGGGGGGCGGATAGGGAGGGTGGGAGGGAGGGAGATGCAAGAGGGAAGAGATATGTTGATATATGTATATGTATAGCTGATTCACTTTGTTATAAAGCAGAAACTAACATACCAGTATAAAGCAATTATACGCCAATAAAGATGTTAAAAAAAAAAAAATAGAATGCTATATTACCAGATCTTAACAAGTTTCCCTCGGGAGGAAAAAATACACATACAGAAATTTAAAAGGATAACAAGTTACTCAACTTACCTGAGCACCCACTAGCTGCAGCAATGCTGAGTTTACTGGGAGGAGTTCAATGTCTGTATTGATAGTGGTCTGGTCAAACGGGCAAGCCTTGCGGTGGAGTTTGTTCAGGCACATCTTGCAGACAGTATGGCCACAACCCAAACTGATGGGCTTTCGAATTGTTTCGTCGAAAGTCTGAGTGCAAATTGGGCAGGAGAGGAAATCCGTCCACTGTGGAGCTTGTACAGGCATTGTTTCTGGAGTTACAATTCACTCACACACACACAAAATCTAAAGCAAAGATTCCACTGGAATCAAAATCTTTGAAAAAAGTTTATCTTTTTTTTTTTTAAATATCTTCTGTAAATACAGTCAGCACATAGTGTGAAATATTACCTGAAAAACAAAGAAAAAAAAATGAGCGTCTTCCTTTTCAATTAAACTGTACATTCTCACCCTACTACCTATAAGATTTTATACCACATTTATATCAACATAGTCCACACCTCTTTGCATTTTTACAAAGTGAGAGCCATAATAAAACATCTAGTCTTATCCCCTCATTTTAGAGATGGGGAGTAGACCCCAAAAAGAGGAAATAACTTGCTGAAGGTGACAAGAGAGTAATAAAGTTAGATCCAAAATGTAAGTCTCTCAAGTTTATCTAAGTTTATGATTGTTTTATATTTTAAAATTAGCCTTTTTAAGATAGCTAATAATATTCTGATCTGAACACATTAATATGTTCAGCTGTGAAAATTTATCAAGCTTTACACTTACAGCATACGCATTTCGGTGTATGTTACACCCTAATAAAGAGTCTTAAAAAAATTGGCCTAAAATAAAATCTACCTTAAAATACTTTATCATCAAATTCAGTGTGGGTAATGAGATAAAAAGAGACCGTGGGGTTCTTTTTAAGGTTTATTTTTAAGAGTTTTATTTACTTGTAAAGATTGTTATGGTTTATACTTGTTGCTACAGTATGTTGTGTTAGAACATAGTTAAAAGTATTTACCTTCAAAAGATTTTTTAAATTCCCAAATTTAAAAATGATAGGTCAATACAGTTAACCAGAACACATACACAGTCAAATTTCACTGTCTACCCTCTCCTTTTGGTAGGGGATAAAAACCAAATCACAAAACTTATCACCTGCATCTAACAGAAATTTTCTTTACATACAAAACCTAATCTGAAGTTTCTAGCACACATCTTAAACAATACCTGCAGTACTTTAACTGTAGTTTCTAAAAATGAGAACTGGTGCACAGAACAATAAAGTAACATAGTGTTACAAGTTCTTAACAATTTGATCATGCTCAGCAGAGACTGCTTACAAAGATGGAAACAAAAATGTCATTTAAGCTGTAATTATTAGAAAAGTAAATTATCTACCCATTTTACTCTTCAAGCATTACATTTAATTCATGTTTTATTGAAGTAACTCAACCTTAAATGCAAGCCCATTATTGAGAGAACAATTTCTATTAGGTATGCTAAAAACTGTATCCATTCATTCAACAAATATTTACTAAGCACTATTACTACTGTGTGCCAGACTCTGAATTGTTAGGGAAATAGTGAAACAGCATACTCATAGTATCTGCCTTCTGAGTAACCTCAGCTTTGTCTGGGTTTCTGCGAAGTGTGCTATCAGATAAATGGACAGTGGAAAAAAAATTTAAGAACCTAAACAGTTACCAAGTTAATCACATTTAAGATCTAAAATTAAAGTTATCTGAGTATACGTCCAAATCGCCCTTGCAATAATAAGAAAGTGAATAAAGAAATTGTCCACATTTTGATTTCTATAATGTTTTAATTATAAATAATTTAAATAAAATGCATCTGCAAACAGAATGAGTAGCTACAAGTATGTTTATATTAAATTATTACTTAATAAAAATGAGACTATCATCCAGAGTGCTAAAAAAGAAAATACAGTATGTAATCACTCAATTGTAGAGTCAAATGCTACAATTACAATTGTACATGGGGTTGTAGAATGCTCCAAAATAAAGGAAAAAAAGTGTTTGGAAGACATAATATTCAGAACGAGGACTGGATATTAGTCAGAAATGTTTGCTGAAGTTGATTAAGTTGATAAAGTATCATCCATACAAACTTTTCTATAGATTAGCATGGCAGTTTAAAATAATGCCTACAAAGAATCTGATCTTAAGTTAATCTCTACTTAAGATGAGTTAATGGTTCTTTCCTTTTTACCAGTATGGTCTTGTAGAGCACTTAACATGTTAATTAATCATAAAACAAAGTTAAAACACAGCACTTTATTTCCTTAAACACTATAAAACTAGAGAAACCCCAAAGAGCACAAAATATAAACGTTTTATTGCACAATCATTATAATTTTTACTATTTATACAGCTAACTGCTTTACACAGAACAAAATTATAAAAGGCAGGTAACTACTGTTATCCCATTTTACAGATACAGTCGACCCCTGAACAACATGGGTTTTAATAGCAAGGGTCCACTTATACATGGATTTTTTTTTTTCAATAGTAAATACTACAGTACTACATGATCTGCAGTCGGCTGAATCCTTGGATGCGGAACCACAGATGAGGAGGAACTGCATATACGGAGAACCAATTATAAATTATACACAGATTTTCAACTGAGCGGAGGGTCAGCACCCCTAACCCCCGTGTTCAACTGTCAACTCCATGAGAAACGGAGGTTTAGTGAGGCTGAATAAGCTAAAAACAAATAGAGATGCAATATTAACCCAGACAGTCTGGCTCAAAACCCAAACTCTTAACCATATCACCACCCACAGATTAAAGGTTAAAAAAGGAAGAATTACTTGCAGGTTCATTCAAAAACCAATGTCACAAAAGTGAAATATAAAAGAATTTTAAAAATTTTTGAAAGTTAAAAAGGAAAAGACCAATGTCACAAAGCTGCTAATAGCTATTTTTAAAAAATATTTATTTATTTGGCTGTGTTGGATCTTAGTTGCAGCACGCAGGATCTTCGTTGTGGCATGCAGGATCTTTCGTTGTGGCACACGGGCTACAGAGTGTGCAAGCTCAGTAGTTGTGGCACGTGGGCTCAGAAGATGTGGTATGTGGGCTTAACTGCCCCGTGGCATCTGGGATCTTAGTTCCCCGACCAGGGATTGAACCTGCATCTCCTGCATTGTAAGGTGTATTCTTAACCACTGGACCACCAAGAAAGTCCCCTAATAGCTATTTATTAAGTTCACAGTAATTTCGTTCTCACGGCAGACAACACTGTTGACAAATCTAATGATTAGGTCATTGTTCTAATCTTACTTGTCTTCTCAACAAGATATGAAACATGACTATTCCCTCCTTCTTGAAAGTGTCAATGAACCACACTCCCCTCATCCTTGCCAACTCACTGGCTTATTGTTTCTGATCTCTTAAACTCCTAAATGTTGAAGTGAGTTATCAGGGTTCTATCTTGAGTTTCCTTTTCTCATCATTCTCCAGTTGAAAATCTTGAAATGGCTTCCTATTACATTGAGAATAAAATCTGGATATTATATTCTGGTTTACAAAGCCCTAAATGATAAGACCTGTAATTATCTCTCCAACTTCAGTTTCTAACACTTGTCTCCATCACTCCACTATCCTTCAGCTACTCAAGTGAAGCTTGTTCCTATCTTAGGATATTAGTACTAGCTAGACTCTCTGTCTAATCTTTGAATTGAAGGCCACTCTATCATTTAGATGTCGCCAAAAATGTCAACTCCTCAGAACTCCCTGACCACTTAAAATGCTAAAATAATCTCTTAAGTCACTCTCTAGTCCATCACTGTACTTAAATTCTCTACAAAATAGTTCTACCATCTATAAGTTATACTTCCTTATATTTTTATTTGTTTACTCAGTGTCTATCTTATATTAGAATGTAGACTTCATGAGAACAGAGACCTAATCTGCCTTGTTCACTATGAAAGCTACAGCTTGTTTCTCACTACAATTTAGGCACAGTAAAAATTTTGCATTTCATTTCAAAGAGTTCACAGACCTGTGAAAATCTATTCATAGATCTCTTGGGTATTTAAAGACTCCAGGTTAAGAAAGTCTAACCTACATTAGTGTTTCATGAATCTTAGAATTGCAGCAAGTATTTGGAGATTTACTACATATCCAGCACAGTAGAATACAGAAAACAGGCAGAAAATATGGTCAACATCAGTTTTACAGACTTAAAATACCTCACTGCTCTCCCACGTGATTTCAGATCAGTGCTGTTATAACAAATTTTCCAAATTATTCTGTCATAACGGAACTATTTAAAATAGAAGCCTAAGAGAAATCATTGATAAAAGATACCTTAGAGGAATCTAGTTCTAGCCTAATTTTCCAAGATGAGGTAACTAACATTTATGTATATCTCTATCAGTAATAAGTGTTATTAAGCTTTTTCAAACACCTCTTTTCATTTAATCTTTAAAACCCAAAGAAGTTGGAATCATTTTCCTTCTTCTCACAGAGAAATAAAATAACATTCAGAGAATTTGTCCACGGTCATACAGGTAGTAGTGGTGAAGTCAAAACACATCAACTTCAGGCCAGTACTTGACATTAAAGTCTATGCACTTTCCACTATACCAACTTGACATGGAGGATACCAAAGACAAGTAAAAGAGTTTCACTCAAAGTCATACAGCTTAATAATGGCAGAGCCAAGATCAGAAACCAAGTTTCCTGAATCCTACTTTCAGTATCCCCTGCTCCCCCACTGGATTACGTTGCACATAAAGCCATCACTGAATATCTGAAAGATTTAATAAATATCCTTGCATATTAAAACTACAGTTAACAATATCTGGCACAGATTAAGGTATCCATCAGCCTTGGAAATGCTACATAAAGCTGTTTATATACAACATGCTCATTCTTCTAGGAATAAGATCCATGACTTATCAGATTCTTAAAGATGTGTTTTGTTTGGAGAGGGAGGGAAAGGGAAGATAAGAATCACTGATCCAGGCATATTGAAATAAAATAACTGTTGAAAACTTAAGAATATAGAAAAAATAAAAGCAATAATTTATAAGAACATATATTTTCTCTGTATTTACACCACAATCTCATCAGACTCTTAAAAAAAAGTGTTAAGTAATATATGATCACGTGGGTCAAAAAGAATTTTAATAATTACAGTGAAATATCTCCCTCCCAGGGCTATCTCCCACCTCTCTAGTCCTCATTCCCACCCCACCTCCACAGATAAGCCATTATACTTTCCTTTTAGTTTCTTTATCCAAATTGGTTGATTTACAAATATATATTAAGTGGAAAAAAAGTATTTTAATGCTACTATTTACAACTCTTCTCTTTCTTCATTAAACCAGTTCTTCTGAGAAATTATACCCAGAAACCTTTTTTCCATTCCCAGTAAAAATTAAACATTAGCTACTTGCAAAAAAATTTTTATTGGTCTTTCTTACATGCCCAGTATTGGAGATAAAAAACAGTGAGCAAATCATTCCAAGTCTGCATGGGGCTAACATTATTTCCTTCATTAGCTATACAAACAATAATGATACAACTAAATAACATGACTGCAAGTTATGGTAAATGATATGCAGGTAAGGGACAGGGAGATATAAGCACATATAACTGAGATAATCTAACCAAATGGGGGTGAGGTTGTGTGTAGGGCATTGCTTCCCTGCAGAAGTGATATTTATGTTAAGATTTGAAGATGAAGGCTGAATAAAAGTTATGGAAAGAATAATACGTAATATGTGTATGTAGATTTTAGGTAAAGGAAAAGCATAACCACAGGTTCTGAGACTAGACAGAATATAATACAATTGGGGAGCTTGAGAAAAACCAAAGCAACAGGGAAGCCAGAAACGAAACAAAACAAAACAAAAAATAAACAGGGAGCAAGAGAGAAAGATATGAGATGAGACTAAAGAATTAGAAGGAACCAAAAACTACAGGATCTTTTAACTCATAGTATGGTATTTGGTCATAATGTGAAGAGTAATGTGAAGGCACTGAAGAGGCAGGAAATGACCACTGTTTCACTGTTTCTAACACAGGGTATGCCTATACTATGAAAACATATGGAATAATTAAAAAGAGAATTAGTTAAGCATGTAGAAACGTTAAGTAAAAGCAAAACTTTCAGACCAATAAAAATGATGTCATTTGTGTTGGGGAAAAAAATCCTATGTATTAGTCTTCGTATTAATGAATATAAATGGATAGAAGAAAAAGGTCTGGAAAGATACCTAACAAACTTAACAGCAGTTACACAGTTGGGCAACTTACAAAATGTATATAATCACGAATTAGTTATATAAATGCAAAAAATTTGAAAGAATGAAAACAAAAGAACATAAGAGCACATTTAGAACACAATTTAGGCTCTAAGATAAATTACTATAAGGCTATTCAAAACATTTTTCCTTATAAAATTGACCTTTTACAAATTTGGATAGCCAAATCATCAAAACTTATTTGTTCTTTTTAAAATTCATTAAAAACCCTTTTAATAACTTTTCTAGAATTTATGTTTCAAAGAACTAATATAATTTTTTACTTTTATGTGTCATTTCCATCTGTATTAACCTAGTAAAATGAAGTATATAGTTGCTAACCTCTTACATTTTCCAGTAAAATAGTTCTTAGAGATATATAACAAACTTGATAGAGTTAACATTCAGAATCAGCACCCATATCATCACTAAAAATATAAGCATTCGTTTGACCATAAGGATAGGTTTGAGAGACTAAGGGGAAAATAGTATTTTAAAAGTTTGATTTTGCCTAGGAAAGTTGATGGTTAAGAACAGTAAGTCGCTCTTTGATGATTCTATTTCAATCATCAAAACCATAAACCAAAGATTTTTTAAAGACTCAAAGTGTCATCAATTGTAGTTTTTAGGTCTAAGAAGAATTTCCACTTCCTCATTCTTTAAACATCTTTCTCCAAAATCATCTTTCCAAACATTCTCCAAGCTTCTCAAAGACAGTTGTTCAACCACAAAACATATCTAAACCACACAGGACATATGGCTTTGTGGATGTAATAAACAAACATTCTTTCAGTCAAGAGTAAACATATGAGATAAAATTACTAAATACCAACATTCAGATTCTTTAAACTTCTTCAGAGCAAGGTTTTGTCAGAAAAAAAAAAAATTCTATTAATTAATGCACACGTGCTCAAAGTCTGCAGATAAATAGTTATGTGTTAGGGGTCAGCCCAAATCTAGCTCATTAGGAATAATTCTACTGGAACCCTCCTAATCAGAAACAGAGCATGAATGATGAATCCTCTTTATGTCTTAAAAAATCCAAGAGTGACTGCTGCTCAGTGTTGAGAGCAATGGTTAACTTTCCCATCAGTTTACCATAAGGCCTACTCTCCTATGTAAATGGCAACAATTAGTGATCTTACTGTTGATAATTCATAACAGATAATTCAGAATACACACAAATTAAATAGCAATCAGTCCAACCTTGAAGCAAGCCCAAATTAAAAAAATATAACTTCCCCAATAAAATACACATTTTTACACCAGTAGGTGGGTGCGTAGACAGCATTTAAAAGGTTGTTTTATTTGCCTTCTTCATGTCATTGATAGGAGCTACAATACAGAATCTGACATTTGACATTTTACTAAGTCATCCCAACTTCTAAGTTCTGATTAAAACTTAAAAGAAAAATCTCTATACTTTTATATTAATAAAATTAATCAATATTATCATTAGACTTTTTTCAGAGCTTATTTCTTTTTTACAAAGAAATAAGATCTTATCAGAGTAAGAAAATTATTTCGACGAACAGTAAACAATAAGACCAGTGACTCATTCCACCAGCTAAGTGACTAGTTTGCAGACATCAAACTCTAAGTCTTGTAGCTGCCTTGTAGTTACTCAATTCAAATCCATGCCTCTGCAAAATAACAAACAACTACATGTTGTGAGTCTTAAGGTTTAAGCGTGATTAAAGCAATTCCCTAAGAGCTACTACAGACAAAATTATGATGACACGATGCGTAACAGAGCTTGGGTTTCTGAAAGTAAACCATGTGTCAGGCCTTATGCTAGGTGTTTTCAGGTGCTTCTCTCATTTAAATGTCTACCACAAATCTAAACCACAATACAAATCACCACCAGTAACCAGTATTTGTTAAGCACCAACTAGGTGCCAGCACTTTCAGTGCTCTATATACTGTATCTAATTAAGTAAATGTTCACCGCAATACTGTAATGTAATTATTATCTCCATTTTAAAGATAAAGAATCCAAAATACAGAGAATTACCCAAAGACATAAAGCTAGTAAGTGGCAGGACTATGATTCAAACTCAGTCCAGCCTAACTCACAAGCTGGTACTTTTAAATTCTGTAATTTGTGCCACTTACAGGTGAAAGTTAATAGTCATTAAGGCAAGGGAGCTTTTAGGGGTGATGGAAATGTTCTAAAATTGAATTGTGTTGATGGTTGCACAATTCTGCAAATTTTCTAAAAATCATTGAACTGTGCACTTAAAATAAGTAAATTTTACAGTATGTAAATTATACTTTAATAAAACTGTTAAATAGTCATTAAAGGCTTTTTATAAACTCTTAGTTTTCAAATTTTTAATGTAATAATTAAAAAATATAAAGACACCTTTCAGATTGTTCTATGAGCACAGCAATAACCCTACTAAATAGCTAAATTATACTGCTTTGAAGATTTCATTTAAATGTTACAAACTGACATTTTAAAAATTGTTAAAAAGTTCTTACCATCTCCTCTGTTAAGGTTCATTTTGTGTCTCTGATTTAGAGAAAGAAATATGAAAAATGAAATTCATCAAGTATCTACTCTGGCCTAGTCACTCCTCTGAGGCATCTTTATACCAATTTTATACCCGTTTTGAGCTTCAGCAGCATTAAATAACTTGCCCAAAGCTAATAAATCTTTGAGCTGAGACTAAAACTCAGTTCTTATGTGAATTTAAAGTGTAAGTTGCCCTGAGTAAGATATTACAGCAAACAAACAAAACCTTATTGTCTGTAAGAAGAAAATCTTGGATCTCCTTTTACCCCATCCTACCCCATGAGATGAGTTTAACTATTATCTCTGGCCTTAACTTAATTTGCCATTTCTCTGGGACATTTCCATAGCAACCAACAAGCAGGGAAACATAAGAGAAGAGAAAAATTTTAACTATCTTGAAAAATAAAGCTAAAGAAAATAAAAACAAAAATAAAAATAAATGAAGGCTTATTATAATACTACTCAGTGTTATAATTCTCAGCAGAGTATTAATTAATTTACAGATGAAACAGTGTGTGATTTTTGGAGGTTCAAGGTTTTTCCAGCAATAATACCCTGTGAAGACCCAATTTTGATTGTAAAAATACTTCTTCCCAAAATAAATGGATTGAATTGTAACCCTATATTGTACACATCATCCTAGATATAAATAACTTAATACGCTAATGTCAGTACAAATATTGACAAATACTTGGGACAGGTATAAAGAGAAGGGCTTCTGATTTAGAGGAGGAAACACCTGGAAAATAGAACTTGATAAAGAAGGGTTGAGAAAGCTACAAAGGGCTAATTTAGGTGGCTTACCTTCCTAGTGTTCAGAGGAACAAAAAGAAACACATCTACCTCCAACCTAACGCTAAATTTAGAAGAAGAAACAGTAAGGAAGGATAAAACCATTCACAGAGAAGATGACTGATCTGAAGTTGAAACACTGCAAGTGAAGGACAGTTTCTAACTTTGTGTACATAGTTTGAAGCTCCAGGTTTCTCTTCTACATAGCAAAGTCCTACACTGTGTGTAAAACGTACTCCACTGAATAGAACATCAGTTATTAAAGAGGTAGTAGAACGAAAAGGCCAGACTCAAAAGCATCATCTTCAAAGGAACTGTGAGGCAGTAGGCAGGGAAAGTGACCTGTTATAGCAAAACATCAAAAGGTTATTTTTTTCAGTTTTTGCATTAATATTCTGCTGAATATTACATACACTGTATGTAAATATGTCCTCACCATTTAGTGGCAGTCCAAACATCAAGGACATAATGAGAACTAATAACCAAAATCAGACATATTTTGGAATACGCTAAGCATTTTAGTTGAATCTGTTATCATGTCAACTGCTTTCAAATTAAATGCAAGTGTCTGAAAATTGTTTTCTTTGTGAAAATTGATCTCTTCTTAATAATAACACTTGCTAAAAAACAATAACAAAACCAACACCAATAACAATGCATAGGAAATGTTTTGAGCCCTTTCTATATATTAATTCATTTTACTCTAAAAATTAAATATCCTAAAAAAAAAGAAAGAAAACTGATGCCCACTTAATTAAGGCTCTTTTCTAAACCATAAAGATGACTCAGTCCCAGTACAAAAGATACATGAATAAAATTTGAAGGCTAGGCCAAATATTTTAACAAGACTTTAAATAGTTTCTCAGGTCATGTTTTGAAATCCATCCTCCTGCTAGAATAACGGCTCCTTTTTAAAGAGGAAGTTTGCTCCACCTATCCCCAGAAGTTATTTTGAAACACAATGACAAATCTGATTGGCAAGTCCTCAGTAATCTTGAATGTAGGGGAAAATGGTCACAATGAAAAGAAAATTTAACTTGTGTCTCATAAATTTATATTTCAGATTGTTAAATACTAATCTATAAAGCTCCTGAGAAATCCAGTGAAACTGAGACATTTTAAGACAGAGGTCCCCAACCCCCAGGCCACAGACTGGTACTGGTCTGTGGCCTGTCAGGAACTGGGCCGCACAGCAGGAGGTGAGTGGCGAGCAAGCGAGCGAAGCTTCATCTGTATTTACAGCCGCTCCCCATTGCTTGCATTACCACCTGAGCTCCACCTCCTGTCAGATAAGCGGCAACATTAGATTCTCATAGGAGCGCAAACCCTATTGTGAACTGCACATGCGAGGGATCTAGGTTGCGCTCTGCTTATGAGAATCTAATGCCTGATGATCTGAGGTGGAGCTGAGGCGGTGATGCTAGCGCTGGGGAGCGGCTACAAATACAGATTATCATTAGCAGAGAGGTTAGACTGCACAGAGACCGTAATAAATCAACTGCTTGCAGATTCATATCAAAACCCTATCAGGGACTTCCCTGGTGGAGCAGTGGTTAAGAATCTGCCTGCCAATGCAGGGGACACGGGTTCAAGTTCTAGTCCAGGAAGATCCCACATCCCGCGGAACAAGTAAGTCAGTGCGCCACAACTACCGAGCCTGCACTCTAGAGCCTGCGAGCCACAACTACTGAGCCCACGTGCCACAACTACTGAAGCCCAGGCACTCGAGGGCCTGTGCTCCGCAACAAGAGAAGCCACCGCAATGAGAAGCCCACACACCACAATGAAGAGTAACCCCCGCTCACCGCAACTAGAGAAAGCCCACATGCATCATCAAAGACCCAACGCAGCCAAAAAATAAAACTAAATAAATTTAAAAAAAGAAAAAAATTTTTTAAAAAAACCCTATCAGTGAGTGGCAAGTGAAAACAAGCTCGGGGCTCCTACTGATTCTGCATTAGGGTGAGTTGTAAAATTATTTCACTACATATTACAATGTAATGATAATAGAAATAAAGTGCACAGTAAATGTAAGGTGCTTGAACCATCCCACACCCATCCCCCCCCCACCACCGGTTTGTGGAAAAATTGTCTTCCACGAAACCGGTCCCTGGTGCCAAAAAGGTTGGGGACTGCTGTTTTAAGGGGCAGCACTAATATTCTGTTTCTTCAATGTATCCCAATTTACTAGTTCTTTCCTCACCAGCATGTTTAAACCTTTCTGCAGAGGAGCTAAAAAAAACCCCCAAAAACTAAAAACAAAACAAACCACACCACATTTCTATCTCCACCCTGTCTTATTTAATCAACAACAACAACAAAAAAGTCACTCAATCTCTGTCCCTGTTCCTCTCTTCTTCTATCTTCTAGTCTCTATTCCAACCACGATTTTGAAACTATTCTTAACAAGTATATCAACAACCTTCTTATGAAATACAACAGTCACATCTCAGTCCTTATCTCCTTTCTTTCTATACAGCATTTAATAATGCTGACCAGTTACTCCTGCAAATGCTGTCCCTCTGGGGCTCTATAACAGCACACTGTCCAGGTATTCCACTAATTAACAGGCCACTCCTTACGTGTCCCTGTTGAAGGCTTCTCCTTCTCTGCCCATCCTTGGAATATATGTGGCTCTTCAGAATTCCTTCCTCAATTCTCTTCTCTACAAAATTTCCCTCAGTGACTTCATCTATTTTCAGCTTTCAACTACCAACTAGATGCTGACAACTTCCAAAAGTTCAAGCCTCTCTTCTGAGTGCCAGGGTCACATAACCAGTTGGTTACCAGTCATCCATGTCCAACTGGGGTCTCAAACCATCTCAACCTTACCAAACCTTTCGTTCCTTATGTTAATGACTGAGTGACTTACCTGTTGACAGAAGCATAGAGAATCATCCTTCACTATTCACTTTTCCTCAAACCTGCTCCCTGCCTCAACTAATCAGTCATCATGTCCCATTCATTTTATTTCTTTAATGTTTCTTGAAACCTTCCCATCCATTCCTAAATCCTTATGTTAGGCTGCCAACATCTCTTACCTGGATTACTGTGACAATTTCTTATGTGGTATCCATGTTAAAGGTATCCTCAACAGAGAAAGCCACTACTTGCTAGATTGTAAGTTCCTTAAAATCAGAGAATGTCTTGGGTTTTCTTCCTCTCTTGCTATTTTCTCTATGGCTTTAATACAAAAGAAGCCAGACAATATACATTAGCAAACCTATCAAGCTGGAATATTTATGCTTTTGCCAATAGAAAGTCAACTGGGCTAACAGAAAGCTGCTAGGGAAGGAACCTAGGGCTTTTCCAAAAGTAACATGCACAGATAAACAAGGATATATAACACAAGAATAACACTATAAACCAACTAGACTTAAAAGACATCCACAGAATGCTCAGTACAACAACAGCAGAATTATTTTCAAATGCTTACAGAACATTCTCCAAGATAGACCATATGCTAGACCATAAAACAAGTCTCAATAAGTTTAAAAGGATTGAAATCATAAACATTATAGTCTCTGCATACAATGGAATGAAATTACTAACAGGAAAAAAATTTAACTCACAAATACAGGGAAATTAAACAACATACTGCTAAATAACCAGTAAGTCAAAGAAGAAATCAAAAGGGAAATTAGAAAATATTTTGAAATGAATGAAAATGAAGACACACCATACCAAAACTCATGGGATGCAACTAAAGCAAGGCTTAGATGGATATTTATAGCTTTAACTGTCTATATTAAAAAAGAAGAAAGTCTCAAATCAATAATCTTACTTTCCACCTTAAGACACTGGGGAAAAAAGATATCTAACATCAGCAACATGATGACAAATTCTCTGTGGCCAAAACATAAACTCTGAATTTAATATTATTAGTAAGTGATGCCAATTTTAAATGATTTCTTCCCTAAACACTACAAAACAGAAACTTATAAACAAAAGACATTAAAAGCTTAAAAACCCAAGTATTCTTATATCCCAAACAGTTTAATATTAATTAGTTTATGAGGTGTAAATGCAATTTTTAAAA
Source organism: Balaenoptera ricei (assembly GCF_028023285.1). Taxonomy (NCBI): domain Eukaryota; kingdom Metazoa; phylum Chordata; class Mammalia; order Artiodactyla; family Balaenopteridae; genus Balaenoptera; species Balaenoptera ricei. Next base: position 135,911,998 of record NC_082639.1, read on the forward strand.
ATCTTGACAGTTCCTTTTTACAATGAACACACACATTTCCACTTTGGAAGAGGGAGGTGGGGAGATAACTCAAGGCTTATGTACCCAAATATAAAACCTAGGTTTTTGTTTGATATTTTAAGCAGACAACTTCTAATATGAGCAAATGAGTCTTAATATATCAAAGCTGGCAAACAGAGGAAGAAACTCTCAATTTTCACTATCTTTCAGAGGGCCTCTGGGACACCACTTATTAGCAGCAAGCTATGCTGGCATTCCTATCTTTGAAGGAGATTATCACAGGTTCAGGTAATAAGTGAGCAATACAAGCAAATGGAGATTTAAAGGAATGGCAAGTTCTAAAGTAATAACAATAGAATTTACTATGGGTCAAAACATTCTAAAAACTTGAAGTGCATTATCTTTTAATACTCATAATAACCTTGCAAAATATTATCACACCCTTGAGAAAATCAGGGCCCAGAAAAGTTAAGCAATGTTCTTAAGGTCTCACAGCCGGTAAGGGGTAGAGTTGAGATTCCAACCCAGGTTTGTCTAACTTTACTATTATAAGACTTCCTCTTTAGGTTTCTTAATCATTTGTTGTGGTAATCTGCAAAGATGGCCACAATTCCTCCCATCCCTGTAGCTATGCCCCTTTGTAATTTGACTTTGCTGCTCTTTCTATCAAGAGATAGAATCTTTTCCCCCATGCTTTGAATCTGGGTGGCCTTAACTTATTTTGAATACTGTAGTTGAATATAGCATTAGTGATGTTTAGAGAGCTCCACAGCATAGGCCTCAAGAAACCTTGCAACTTCCACTCTTGGAACATGGTGCCACTATGTGAGAAGGCTTGAGCTAGACCTGAGCTGAGACCAACAGAACAGAGAAAAATTGTCCCAGCTCAGACCCCTAGAACAATCAGCCCCAATTTTAGCTGCCAGATGACTGAAGCTGCATGAGTGACCTCAGTGGAGACCAGCAGCAGAACCACCTGTGGCTAACCTAGCCCCACGCACTAACTCAGAATTGTAAGCAAATAAAATGGTTGTTGTTTTAAGTCACTAAGTTTTGGGGTGGTTTGTTTTTCAATAATAGATATCTGATTGTTTATATAATCAAGACACAATTTTACATTTATAAATTTCATCATAGCCTTTTGAGAAAAGAGTAATACTGAATGTAATACTGACATTGGAATCTGAAAGGTTGCCTCAACTGAATTACAAACTTTTCATAGAATGAATCTCTTTTTTTAAGGCCTAAAAATTACTAATATATTTAAGTACCTTCACAAACACAACATGCCTAAATTTAGCTCCTTATTCTTGCAGCATATATTATCAGTAACTACAGGGAAGAGCATTCAAATGTACCAAAACGGTAACATTTTCAAAGCACAGCATGGATAACAAATCCTTTAGACTTAAAAATACGTACTACTTAGGCTCAATTTAAATCTATCTGAAACTTCGTATTATATTCCAACCGAATATAAATTGTCATCTGTGCAACAGTCCTAACATGTCGACGTGCCAGAGCAGCACTATTAACTCTTAATATTCAAAGTGATTCAAATACTCCCAAGTTGTTAGTCTTCACTGGTTACTACATAAAGAAAGATTTAACCTTCCTTACCAGCATCACCTTAGTCATCTTCAGCAAGTTATAATTGTTTTCACCTACCTACAACTTCTTTATGTACTCCTCAAATCTTTCCCCCTCTATCCCAAAACTGTGGGAGGGGGGACTGGGATTTGAGTGCTAAGCACTTACAAATCATCTCATATAATCCTCCAACAACCTTCTGAGATATCTCCTCTACTTTATCGATGAAGGAAGGAAAGAAAACTGAAAACAGTTACCTGGATAATTTAGTGATCTAGTCATAATTTGAACCTACACTTGTCCAACACCAAATCCTGTACTTTTTCCACTATAATACACTGTCTTCCAACTTTCAGCAGCTGTAATTTTTTTAAATAAATTTATTTATTTATTTTTGGCTGCATTGGGACTTCACTGCTGCCCACGGGCTTTCTCTAGTTGTGGTGGGCGGGGGCTACTCTTCGTTGCAGTGTGCGGGCTTCTCATTGCGGTGGCCTCTCTTGTTGAGGAGCACAGGCTCTAGGGGCGCAGGCTTCAGTAGTTGTGGCATGCAGGCTCAGTAGTTGTGGCTCGAGGGCTCTAGAGCACAGGCTCAGTAGTTGTGGCACATGGGCTTAGTTGCTCTGTGGCATGTGGGATCTTCCCAGGCCAGGGCTTGAACCCCTGTCCCCTGCATTGGCAGGCAGATTCTTAACCACTGCACCACCAGGAAAGTCCTAGCACCTGTAATTTTTTATACTTCGTAATAATTATGTTATTAATCAGCCATAAATAAATATCTGTCTAAATTAAACTAAATGGTGCCTGTTTTAGGTTTAATCTGAGCACAGTTAGTTTTAAATTAAGTAGATTTAGTACAGGAATACTGGAACTATTTAAGCCTACTAGGTTTTTTTTTTTCTTAAACCAGGTTACAGCAACTTCTATTATTTCTTTTGAAGAGAATCACAAAGAATACTTTATCAGAATATTTCACTGAGAAATAATCAGGGGACTAAAACACAAAATTAATCTTAATCTTATAAATATTTTAAGATACTTAATGTATTGAAATATAACATACACATAAGTATACAGAACAAGAGTGTTCAGCTCAACGAACATAGTAAGCAAAGTGAGCATACTTGTATACCCAAGATATAGAACATTACCAGCACCCCGGAAAGCCCCCTCACCATCCCTCCCAATCATTACCTCTTTATTCTTCCTCAAAGGTCACTAGTATCCTAACTTCTAATGCTATAGATTACTTTTACCTGTTTTAAAATTCTATGTAATGAATCATCAGTATGTGTTTTGTATTTTGGCTTCTTTCACTCAACATCTTTGTTAGATTGTTCTACATTTATATTACTAAGCTGTTACAAAACACTCCAGTTAACTCTACCACAGTTAGAAAGCTACCCTTCATGAACTCAATTTTGGAGTAGTGATGACATTTGGATTTGGAATGTAGCAGATTTCTGGTGCGGAACAGGAAGAAGAAAAACAAGTCTCAATAACAAAAACTGGAAACAAAGAATTCCCTCTTTACTCAAGAAAACAAAGCAGCACATGTGTCACTCTTATAGCCCCTACTGCTTCACTTTTACTTGTTTCTGTTTTTTTTCTGAGGGAGCTTGTGTCCTAGACTTCCTTGTGGCACTTGGTAGATACCATAGGGCTCTGACTGATTCTAGAACTGGACAGCAAAGAGAAAACATGCAGATTATTCAGAATAGGTAAGCTGCATATGCAACATACTTCTTTTGCAATGGTTGGGTGATATGTAGTGTATACTATGACCTAGGGAACTTTTGTGTTAAAGATATAATCTAACATATTTAATAATAGTAAAATAACAATAATATTAGTATTATTAAACTGTCCCCATAATCTACTGGCCAAGGCTTAAGGACATTTTTTATCACTGTTTATTTTTATGGAATATGCCTGAAAGAATTCAAACTATTTCCAATGATTTTCAATTGCGCATACTTGAAAAATAATGCTTAAAAAAAAAAAGGATAGATTAATTTTCCATTTTAGAACTATTTCTAGACTGTTATCCCAGACAATATTTCATTTTGTGTTTAAAAGAATGAACGAATTGCTACATGGAGTCCAAACACAGAAGCCTATAGTTATAATGTATGTCATTTACACATATCCAGTGGTTTGAAACAGTTATACGAATTGTAAAAAGATATTTTGCTGTTCCCAAGTACTAGCTACTGTTAGAGAACCTACTGATTTGTTGCTACTATGTCAGAATTAAACATAAAACATTTACTCCAACATATGTAACAAAGATCTTTTAGGGAATAAATTCGTCTTTAAGTTTGTGTAGTGTATTACAGGGAAGAGAGGATAAAAGGATGGGACAAGCCTAACTGCTGTGGGTTGCACAATAACAAATAAATCTACTATTATCACACTCTATTCTTTGGTAAAATAGGGAGCCCTGCTTTCTTATCTTAAATTACGAACAATTTGTCCCTCTCTTCTCCTAACCCTGAACCTTTTTCCCATTTCCCTACACATTTTACTATGTGAATTCCCTTAGGGAAGGCCTTACTTGATCACCTTATTTAAAATTGATCCCTCAACCCTAATCACACTACCACCACAATCTGTGCTTCCCATCTCTTTCCTGATTAATTTTTCTCCACAATACTTCTCACCATCCAATATGCTATATTTTAGTTATTTTGTTACAGTGTGGACACACCACTACTAAAATGTAAGCTCCATGAAAACAGGAATTTTCGATTGTTTCTATCTCTAATTTTTTTTTAGTATATTTTATGTGCCAGGCACTATTCTAAATTTTGCATGCATTATCTCACTTAGTCCTCACAATGACCCTACTATTAGATATTACATATCATTATACCTTAGTTTTAGAGTTGAAGAAACTGAGCACAAACCTTAGGTAATATGTGCAAGGTCACATGGTAATTAACTTGTCCCTATTTTTTTAAACTTGTAATTCCTTCTGTAGCCCTTCTTTCTTTAGTTACATCGCTATACAACTTGACACTCAATGTACACACCTGGTAATCTGGTAATCATCCTAGATTCCGTCCTCTTCTACCTCTATTAAACTTTTCTATTATCTCTTAAATCTATATCTTCCTTTCCATCTCTACTTCCCTGATTGAAGTTTGTGTTCATTCATTCAAAAGTTACTTACTGAACACCTACCATGTGCCAGACAGTGTCTTAGGATCTGAAGATGTAGCCCTGAATGAAACAAAGTCCCTGCTTTCATACAGCATACAGTCTCTCTCACCTGCATCACACAGTAACATTTTAACTGATCTCTGTCTCCAGCTTTGTTCTTGCCTTCCTCCACACTCCTCATAGCTGCTGGTTATTCACTTATGGTTTTCTTCTATGACAAAAAACTCAATAAAAAAAAGGACAATAGGGCTTCTCTGGTGGCGCAGTGGTTAAGAATCCACCTGCCGATGCAGGGGACACGACTTCGAGCCCTGGTCTGGAAAGATCCCACATGCCATGGAGCAACTAAGCCCATGAGCCACAACTACTGAGCCTGTGCTCTAAAGCCCCCGAGCCACAACTACTGAGCCCACGCGCCACAACTACTGAAGCCCACGCGCCTAGAGCCCGTGCTCCACAACAAGAGAAGCCACCACGATGAGAAGCTCGCACACCGCAAGGAAGAGTAGCCCCTACCTGCTGCAACTAGAGAAAGCCTGCACGCAGCAATGAAGACCCAATGCAGCCAAAAATAAAATTAAAATAAATAAATTTTAAAAAGAAGGACAATAGACTTGAAAGATCCTCTTTCGCAAAAGAGGGTATCAAAATGGCCAATAAGTGTATAATATGCTTATTTAAGAGTCATAAGATGTCATTACTCACAAGAGAAATTTAAATTACGATGACAATGGAAATCTACCACATGCCTACCAGAATGGCTAAAAAAAATTTTACTGACAATACAAAGTATTAAAGATGATATGAGCATACGAACTTCTCATACAATGCTGACAGCAGTGTGAATTGGTACATCCACTTTGGAAAACTGGGAGTATCTCCTTAGGCTAAACCAAAGTCTACTAATGACCCACAAATTCCACTGCTAGGTATTTATATGAGAGGAATGACTAAGTATGTCCACCAAAAATCATATGCAGTAATGTTCATAACAGCTTTACTCATAAAAAGCCAAAAATAAACTGTAAACAACCCAAATGTCCATCAACAAAATGGATAAACTGTGATAAGTTCATACAATGGAATACTATACAGCACTAATAAAAATAAAACAATTGATCCACTGTTACATATAACATGGACACATTTCACAGATATTACAATGAACAAAGCCAGATACAAAATAGCACCTACTGTAGGATTTAATTTATAGAGGAAGCAAAAAGAAGACATGATGCATGATTTCATTTAAGAAAAGGCAAAACAGACTATAGTGCTAGAAGTCAGAATTAACTCTTAGGAAAGCTGGGAGGCAGTAGAGGGTGTACTGCCTGGGAAAGAGTAGAAAGAATTCTTGGGTGTTAGAAACATTGCATATCTTGATTTGGGTGATGGTTACACAAGTGTATATATGTAAAAAGTAATCAAGATCTACCGCTATGATTTTTGCCCTTTAGTGCATGTATTTTGTATCTCAAGTTAAAAAACAAACAACATCAACAAAAACTCTTAGGGACTTCCCTGGTGGCGCAGTGGTTAAGAATCCGCCTGCCAATGCAGGGGACACAGATTCGAGCCCTGGTCTGGGAAGATCATACATGCCGTGGAGCAACTAAGCCCGTGCACTACAACTACTGAGGCTGCACTCTAGAGACCGCAAGCCACAACCACTGAGCTCACACGCCACAACTACTGAAGCCCGCACGCCTAGAGCCCATGCTCCGCAACAAGAGAAGCCACCGCAATGAGAAGCCTACACACCACAACAAAAGGGTAGCCCATACTCGCCGCAACTAGAGAAAGCCCGCGTGCGGCAATGAAGACCCAACGCAGTGATAAATACATAAATAAATAAATAAATAAAATTTTTAAAAACCTCTTAGATGGTGCCTTAGCAGAATCAATCCCAAGTGCTTGAACATGCCATACAAGATCCCTGGGATGTGGCCCCCACCTACTTCTCCAGCTTTATTTTTCACCACCATCTGCCTCATGTTTTATACTCTAGCAACAAAAGTATGAAGGTTTCTCTGTATACAACATATTCTTTTTCACTCTAGGTCTTGTTTGGCTCAAGTATTCCCCTAAATCTGGGATGTTAAACCCCTATTCATCCCTTAAGTCGTATTCAACTCAGGAAGCTCTTTCAAGAAACCTTTTTATAGCCCAATGTATATTAGGTTGCCCCTCTGATGATCCCAATACATTCTAATCTCTTTCTATAAGAGGAAGTCCATATTGTTGTATGCTGTTGTATGGCATATATTTGTTCAACAATTGTTAAATGACTGAAAAATATCACTACTTGATTGTGGCAAGTTTCATATTTCTAAAGATAGTGTTGGACAATTCACATAAAATGTAAGACAGCTAAATCTATCATCACAAGATGAGTTCATTTTTTTTAACACTGGTACTTAATCTTTAGAAGATAGTACGGACCACAGCAACAGTCAGCTCTACCCACCACCAGAGCCTCCCATCAAGCCTCTTAGATAGCCTCAACCACCAGAGGACAGACAGCAGAAGCAAGAAAAATACAATACTGCAGCCTGTGGAACAAAAACCACATTCACAGAAAAGACAGACAAGATGAAAAGGCAGAGGGCTATATACCAGATGAAGGGACAAGATAAAACCCCAGAAAAACAACTAAATGAAGTGGAGATAGGCAACCTTCCAGAAAAAGAATTCAGAATAATGATAGTGAAGATGATCCAGGACCTCGGAATAAGAATGGAGGCAAAGATCGAGAAGATGCAAGAAATGTGTAACAAAGACCTAGAAGAATTAAAGAACAAACAAACAGAGATGAACAATACAATAATTGAAATGAAAACTACACTAGAAGGAATCAATAGCAGAATAACTGAGGCAGAAGAATGGATAAGTGACCTGGAAGACAGAATGGTGGAATTCACTGCTGTGGAACAGACTAAAGAAAAAAGAATGAAAAGAAATGATGACAGCCTAAGAGACCTCTGGGACAACAGTAAATGCAACAACATTCACATTATAGGGGTCCCAGAAGGAGAAGAGAGAGAAAAAGGACCCGAGAAAATATTTGAAGAGATTATAGTCGAAAACTTCCCTAACATGGGAAAGGAAATAGCCACCCAAGTCCAGGAAGCACAGAGAGTCCCGTACAGGATAAACCCAAGGAGAAACATGCCGAGACACATAGTAATCAAATTGGCAAAAATTAAAGACAAAGAAAACTTACTGAAAGCAGCAAGGGAAAAATGACAAATAACATACAAGGGAACTCCCATAAGGTTAACAGCTGATTTCTCAGCAGAAACTCTACAACCCAGAAGGGACTGGCATGATATATTTAAAGTGATGAAAGGGAAAAACCTACAACCAAGATTACTCTACCCAGCAAGGATCTCATTTAGATTTGATGGAGAAATCAAAAGCTTTACAGACAAGCAAAAGCTAAGAGAATTCAGCACCACCAAACCAGCTCTACAACAAATGCTAAAGGAACTTCTCTAAGTGGGAAACACAAGAGAAGAAAAGGACCTACAAAAACAAACCCAAAACCACTAAGAAAATGGTCATAGGAACATACATATCGATAATTACCTTAAACGTGAATGGATTAAATGCTCCAACCAAAAGACACAGGCTTGCTGAATGGATACAAAGACAAGACCCATCTATATGCTGTCTACAAGAGACCCACTTCAGACCTAGGGACACATACAGACTGAAAGTGAGGGGATGGAAAAAGATATTCCATGCAAATGGAAATCAAAAGAAAGCTGGAGTAGCTATACTCATATCAGATAAAATAGACTTTAAAATAAAGAATGTTACAAGAGACAAGGACACTACATAATGATCAAGGGATCAATCCAAGAAGATGCATAACAATTATAAATATATATGCACCCAACATAAGAGCACCTCAATACATAAGGCAACTGCTAACAGCTATAAAAGAGGAAATTGACAGTAACATAATAATAGTGGGGGACTTCAACACCTCACTTACACCAATGGACAGATCATCCAAAATGAAAATAAATAAGGAAACAGAAGCTTTAAATGACACAACAGACCAGATAGATTCAGTTGATATTTATAGGACATTCCATCCAAAAACAGCAGATTACACATTCCTCTCAAGTGCGCACGGAACATTCTCCAGGATAGATCACATCCTAGGTCACCAATCAAGCCTCAGTAAATTTAAGAAAACTGAAATCATATCAAGCATCTTTTCTGACCACAATGCTATGAGATTAGAAATGACTTACAGGGAAAAAAACGTGAAAAGCACAAACACATGGAGGCTAAACAATACGTTACTAAATAACCAAGAGATCACTGAAGAAATCAAAGAGGAAATCAAAAAATACCTAGAGACAAATGACAATGAAAACATGACGATCTAAAACCTATGGGATTCAGCAAAAGCAGTTCTAAGAGGGAAGTTATAGCTATACAAGCCTACCTAAAGAAACAAGAAAAATCTCAAGTAAACAATCTAACCTTACACCTAAAGGAACTAGAGAAAGAAAAACAAAACCCAAAGTTAGCAGGAGGAAAGAAATTGTAAAGATCAGAGCAAAAATAAATGAAATAGAAACAAAGAAAACAATAGCAAAGGTCAATAAAACTAAAAGCTGGTTCTTTGAGACGATAAACAAAATTGATAAGCCATTAGCCAGACTCATCAAGAAAAAGAGGGAGAGGACTCAAATCAATAAAATTACAAATTTAAAGGGAGAAGTTACAACAGACACCGCAGAAATACAAAGCATCCTAAGAGACTACTACAAGCAACTCTATGCCAATAAAACGGACAACCTGGAAGAAATGGACAAATTCTTAGAAAGGTATAACCTTCCAAGACTGAACCAGGAGGAAACAGAAAATATGAACAAACCAATCACAAGTAATGAAATTGAAACTGTGATTAAAAATCTTCCAACAAACAGAAGTCCAGGACCAGATGGCTTCACAGGTGAATTCTATCAAACATTTAGAGAAGAGCTAACACCCATCCTTCTCAAACTCTTCCAAAGAAATGCAGAAGAAGGAACACTCCCAAACTCATTCTATGAGGCCACCATCACCCTGATACCAAAACCAGACAAAGATACTACAAAAAAAGAAAATTACAGACCAATATCACTGATGAATGTAGATGCAAAAATCCTCAACAAAATACTAGCAAACAGAATCCAACAACACATTATAAAGGATCATACACCACGATCAAGTGGGATTTATCCCAGGGATGCAAGGATTCTTCAATATACGCAAATCAATCAACGTGATACACCATATTAACAAATCGAAGAATAAAAACCATATGATATCTCAATAGATGCAGAAAAAGCTTTTGACAAAATTCAACACCCATTTATGATAAAAACTCTCCACAAAGTGGGAATAGAGGGAACCTACCTCAACATAATAAAGGCCACATACGACAAACCCACAGCAAACGTCATTCTCAATGGTGAAAAACTGAAAGCATTTCCCCTAAGATCAGGAACGAGACAAGGATGTCCACTCTCACCACTATTATTCAACATAGTTTTGGAAGTCCTAGCCACGGCAATCAGACGAAAAAGAAATAAAAGGAATACAAATTGGAAAAGAAGTAGTAAAACTGTCACTGTTTGCAGATGACATGATATTATACATAGAGAATCCTAAAAATGCCACCAGAAAACTACTAGAGCTCATCAATGAATTTGGTAAAGTTGCAGGATACAAAATTAATGCACAGAAATCTCTTGCATTCCTATACACTAATGATGAAAAATCTGAAAGTGAAATTAAGGAAACACTCCCATTTACCACTGCAACAAAAAGAATAAAATACCTAGGAATAAACCTACCTAGAGAGACAAAAGACCTGTATGCAGAAAACTATAAGACACTGATGAAAGAAATTAAAGATGATACCAACAGATGGAGAGATATACCATGTTCTTGGATTGGAAGAATCAATATTGTGAAAATGACTACACTACCCAAAGCAATCTACAGATTCAATGCAATCCTTATCAAAATACCAATGGCATTTTTTATGGAACTAGAACAAATCATCTTAAAATTTGTATGGAGACACAAAAGACCCCAAATAGCCAAAGCAGTCTTGAGGGAAAACAACGGAGCTGGAGGAATCAGACTCCCTGACTTCAGACTATACTACAAAGCTACAGTAATCAAGACAATATGGTACTGGCAGAAAAACAGAAATATAGATCGATGGAACAAGACAGACAGTCCAGAGATAAACCCATGCACCTATGGTCAACTAATCTACGACAAAGGAGGCAAAGATATACAATGGAGAAAAGACAGTCTCTTCAATAAGTGGTGCTGGGAAAACTGGACAGCTACATGTAAAAGAATGAAATTAGAATACTCCCTAACACCATACACAAAAATAAACTCAAAATGGATTCGAGACCTAAATGTAAGACCGGACACTATAAAACTCTTAGAGGAAAACACAGGAAGAACACTCTTTGACATAAATCACAGCAAGATCTTTTTTGATCCACCTCCTAGACTAATGGAAATAAAAACAAAAATAAACAAATGGGAACTAATGAAACTTCAAAGCTTTTGCACAGCAAAGGAAATCATAAACAAGATGAAAAGACAACCCTCGGAATAGGAGAAAATATTTGCAAACGAATCAACGGACAAAGGATTAATCTCCAAAATATATAAACAGCTCATGCAGCTCAATATTAAAGAAACAAACAACGCAATCCAAAAATGGGCAGAAGACCTAAATAGACATTTCTCCAAAGAAGACATACAGATGGCCAAGAAGCACATGAAAAGATGCTTAACATCACTAATTATTAGAGAAATGCAAATCAAAACTACAATGAAGTATCACCTCACACCAGTTAGAATGGGCATCATCAGAAAATCTATAAACAAGAAATGCTGGAGAGGGTGTGGAGAAAAGGGAACCCTCTTGCACTGTTGGTGGGAATGTAAATTGATACAGCCACTATGGAGAACAGTATGGAGGTTCCTTAAAAAACTAAAAATAGAATTACCATATGATCCAGCAATCCCACTACTGGGCATATACCCAGAGAAAACCATAATTCAAAAAGACACATGCACCCCAATGTTCATTGCAGCACTATTTACAATAGCCAGGTCATGGAAGCAACCTAAATGCCCATCGACAGATGAATGGATAAAGAAGTATTGGTACATATATACAATGGAATATTACTCAGCCATAAAAAGGAACGAAATTGAGTCATTTCTTGAGACATGGATAGATCTAGAGACTGTCATACAGAGTGAAATAAGTCAGAAAGAGAAAAACAAATATCATATATTAACGCATGTATGTGGAACCTAGAAAAATGGTACAGATGAACCGGTTTTGGTTTGCAGGGCACAAGTTGAGACACAGATGTGGAGAACAAACGTATGGACACCAAGGGTGGAAAACCGCGGTGGGATGGGGATGGTGGTGTGCTGAATTGGGTGATTGGGATTGACATGTATACACTGATGTGTATAAAATTGATGACTGATTAAAAAAAAAAAAGAAAATAGTACGCTTCCAAAATTAACCACATTCTTAAAACTACCTATAAGCGAGGTAAAGCTAAAAGTGAAGTGACAGATTAAAAAGATAAGGATAAAGAAACTAATCTGAAAAGGCTACGTATTGCATGAGTCCAACTATACAATATTATATATTCCACATAAACATATAAAAAGATGCTCCACATCATATGTTATCAGGGACATGCAAATTAAAACAATGTGATACCACTACACACTATTAGAATGGCCAAAATTTGGAACACAGACAACACCAAATGTTGACAAAGATGTGGAGCCAACAGGAACTCTCATTCATTGCAGATAGGAATGCAAAATCGGGCAACCGCTTTGAAAAACAGTTTGGCACTGTATTACAAAACTAAACATACTCTTACCATACGATCCAGCAATCACTCTCCTTGATATTTACTCAAAGGAGCTGAAAACTTGTACCTACACAAAAACCTGCAAATGGATATTTATAGCAGTTTTATTCATAACTGTAAAACTTGGAAGCAACAAACCAAGATGTCCACCAGTGGTACAACTGTGGTACAACCAGACAATGGAATATCATTCAGTACTAAAAAAGAAATGAGCTATCAAGTCACGAAAAGACATGGAAGAAACTTAAATGCATATTGTATGATTCCAACTATAGGACACTTTGGAAAAGGCAAAACTATGGAGACAATAAAAAGATCAGTGGATGCTAGAAGCTGGGGTGAGGAAGGATGAATACGCAGAGCAAAGAGGATTTTTAAAGCAATGAAAATATTCTGTATGATACTATAATAACGGATACCTGTCATTATACATTTGTGCAAATCACAGAATGTATAACACCGTGAGTGAACCCTAATACAAACTATGGACTTTAAGCATCAATATAAGTTCATCAATTGTAATTAACGTACCACTCTGGCGGTGGATGTTGATAATAAGGGTGGCTATGCATGTGTGGAGGCAGCTGAGTATGCGGGAAATCTTCGTACCTTCCTCTCAATTTTACTGTGAACCTAAGACTACTCTAAAACAAACAAATCAACCAACCAACCAAGTCTTTTAAAAACAAAAAATACTGAAAAAAAAAAAAATCAACAAGTGAACCTGAAATCTCTCTCAAAAATGGAGATTCTATTGACAGGATTTTGCTCCCCGCCCATTCTTTCCCCTCTGCCCCTCACCATTTTGTCATGATACACTTAAGACGCTTAAAGTTTTAACACTCTGAGAACAATGAATTAAATAATGCACGTCACTATGGGAATAGGTACTACAACTTCAATATTCAAAGATGCTGTCATGACATTAACTGTTCTAAGCTTTGTGATATTCTAAGTTACTCTTACATGTTTTTAAAGAGATTTAAATATTACATTTTCTACTCTAAGGATTTTCTTATTTCAAAAAACCCTCTCTCTCTCTCCTGCCCTCATTTTTTCTAACGCAGTAGAAAGAGAATATATTGGAAGGAACTTTTGTGTCCCTATGAGCAGATTTTGTCAACTGCAAACCTACATAATAAAATGACTTTTCTGAAAAAATTGACTCAGATAACTCATAACTCGACTTTTCTAAATATAAGGAGAGCCTTATGTTTTAAAAAAGTTTTTAATAAATTTAAAGAGAGGACAGATTCGAGCAAAAAGTGACAGTTTTAATCAAAACAGTAATTAATGTAAAAGCTGACATATAAAACATGGGTTTTAAGAGCAGTAATTATAGGGAAAGCATTTCAAAATGAAGTTTAAAATTCAGGCTTTTTTTTTTTTTTTAAATACAGTACTTAAACATGGAAGACTACTACTCTTTTACAGAATGTCTCCACAAAAATGAACTTTTGAGCAAGCATAACCAGTATACAGAGAAGATCAAATCAAGACCTTACACAGTATAGCTGTTTTCAGCAAAAGTAGAGGTAAAGCTTACCCCAAAAGAAAGGCAAAAGAGCTCTGGAAACTTTAACATGGTAATTTAAAGAATGTTTAAGAAGGTACAAGTTCATGTGGTAACCAAATTGGATTTTACGAAGTATTTGAATAGAATACAAATGTAAATCAGTACCAATAGAGAATTCTGGATGGCAACACTGTTCAGTTAAATTCTATTCACCCTTACCAGGCAATTCATATTAGTACAGGTAATTAATTTTTATTATGTAAAGTGGATCACACACAGAAGAAAAAATATTTTTCCATAATAACTGAATTATAGAGAAATAAGATAAATTTCTTATTTAAGATAAGAAATAAGATAAACTTCTTCATTTCAAGTTCTAATTTTTTAAAGAATGAGTACATTAGTATTTATTAAATCTATAGCTAGAGCCTCTATAGTTTTGATTTATATTTTAAATTACATAGTACATAATCAAACAGTCCCCAATAATCTCTTCAAAAGTGACCGCAACTTTAAAATTAATTGTAAAAGCAACCCCAACTAGTGGAGATCCCAAGAGAGAACTAGAAAAAGGAGTTCTAGATTCTAATCTCAACTCTGCCAGTTATTAGCTCTGAGACCTGTTTATCTTTGATAAATATTCAAAAGGTTTAGAGAAAAAATAAGAAAGAAAAAGATGACTCCAGATTTTAGGGACAAGAAGAGTGGAGTAAAAGATGATGCCCTGATAAGAAACCGTATTATAATGGACAGCATCTGGAAAGGCTGATTCTTTGGGGGGAGAGTAAAGGATTTTAAATTATGTCAAGTTTAGGATTGCTGGCAGCACAAGCAAAAACATTGAAAAGGTAGGCTTAGGACAAATTGAGGCCATGCAAATGGTAAGTTCTCTGTGAGAGTGAATATAAATGGAGAACCGGACTTTGGTTTATATCAGCATTCTTCAATAGAACTTCCTGAGATGATGGAAATGTGCTATATCTGCATTTTCCAATATGGTAGCCACTAGCCACATGTGGCTATTGAGCTCCTGAAATGTGGCTGGTGCAACTGAGGAACTAAATTTAAAATTTTGATTTTAATTAATTAAAACTTAAATTTATCCATACAACAGAGTACTATTTAGCAATAAAAAGAAATGAGCTATCAAGTCACAGAGAGACATGGAAGAACCTTAAATGTACGTTAAGTGAAAGAAGACAATCTCACCCATAGAACTGTACAACACAAAGAGTGAACCGTAATGTAAACTATGGACTTTAGTTAATAATTTGTCAATATTGGTTTATCAATTATAACAAATGTAAGATGTTAACAGAAATAACTGTGGGGGAAGGTATATATGGAAATTATACCTTCAGTGCAATTTTCTATAAACCTAAAACTGCTCTTAAAAAAAGTCCATTAAAGGACTTCCCTGGTGGCGCAGTGGTTAAGAATCCGCCTGCCAATGCAGGGGACACGGGTGCAAGCCCTGGTCCGGGAAGATCCCACATGCCGTGGAGCAACTAAGCCTGTGTGCCACAACTACTGAGCCTGTACTCTAGAGCCCACGAGCCACAACTACTGAGCCCACGTGCCACAACTACTGAAGCCCGCACGCCTAGAGCCCGTGCTCTACAACAAGAGAAGCCACTGCAATGAGAAGCCCGCGCACCGCAATGAAGAGTAGCCCCCGCTCGCCACAACTAGAGAAAGCCCGCACGCAGCAACAAAGACCCAACGCAGCCAAAATTAAATGAAATAAAATAATTAAAAAAAAAAAGCACACTGCTTTAAAAAAAAAAGTGCATTAAAAATTTTAAATTTAAGTAGTCACATGTAGCTAGTGGCTGATATTAAACAGCACAGGTCCATATTAATGAAAAGACTGATGTGGAAAGAAAATGAGAATGGTATTTCATTTCTGACCACCAACTCCATAAATACACAGTTTATTTGTATCTTGAATACTAACATTTGACAGCAGAAAATTTTCAAATATTCTAGATAAATAGCTTTCTAAAGTGATTTTTGTTAAACAAAATTTAAGGAAGAAAAGAACATTTATTGAATGGGTGCTATACTATAGATATATGCTAACTCATTTAAATTACAAAACAATCCTTTAAAAGAAGATATTACCATTTCTGTTTTTAGAGATGAAGAATCATAAAGCTTATGTGACAAAAGATGGGAGCTTAGATACATCTGACTCCAAAGTGTATGTTCTAATATATTCTGTACATAGTTTTATGACTCCCAAAATCAAAAACATAAGTGAGGGCTTCCCTGGTGGCGCAGTGGTTGAGAATCTGCCTGCCAATGGGACACGGGTTCGAGCCCCGGTCTGGGAAGATTCCCACATGCCGCGGAGCAACTAGGCCCGTGAGCCACAATTACTGAGCCTGCGCGTCTGGGAGCCTGTGCTCCGCAACAAGAGAGGCCGCGATAGTAAGAGGTCCGCGCACCGCGATGAAGAGTGGCCCTCACTTGCCGCAACTAGAGAAAGCCCTCGCAGAGAAACGAAGACCCAACACAGCCATAAATAAAAAAAAATTTTTTAAAAGCGAATTTTCCCACAATGAATCTATCATCAGGAACAACAGGTTATATAGCAGAATACAGTAATTAATGATATACTCAGAGTCTAAAAAAGTGGCCCTGCATTAAACTGCCCCATGCTAATGTGATTTTTACCTCATTACCCTTCTTGCTGTCCATATTACCTAGAGTACCTTTACTCCCCCATCTAATTTGCATGTTTTAATCTGCTGTGAAATTAGAAAACAGCAGATTAAATTCTGCTGTGAAAATATCAAACTTCTTAGAATTATGTACAGAGCAAGAGAGGTTCTAAGCCAGTGCCTTAGTGTAGATGATTTAGTTCATTAACTTTATGATAAAGGTCTGTTTGTCTACTTATTCTCAATTGGGATCAGGTTAGATGATATACTGTTCTATAATAAAGCTAAGAATATAATGATCCTGTTTCATTCACAAATGTTCCACTAAACCATATTTTCAAGCATAGATCTCTAAACTTAACCTCATTTAAAGATGTTATTTTATGATTGAATGTATTAATTTAGTACGCTAGCTTTCTAATAAATGTTACTATTAAAGATTAATCAGATGTATATAAACATAGAAATATTTAGAGAGTTGATATTTCCTGAAAAAAGTCACTATTAAAGAAAAGCAGGAATTTTACTGCATTGAGTTCTAAATATTCGTTGTAATTCTTTTCATCACTTTTTAAGTTGTTCTTATAACTAAATTTAATAGTTAAATAAAATTTTCCTAAAAGGGGGGAAATTAGTATCAAAATTTAAATTCTTCTTCCCAATTTAGAGCTTCTGTATCTGTAAACCATTACAAATCTTTAACAGTAACATAAAATCTGTATTTCACTTCTCACCTTAATTGTT
This sequence comes from Balaenoptera ricei, assembly GCF_028023285.1. Classification (NCBI taxonomy): domain Eukaryota; kingdom Metazoa; phylum Chordata; class Mammalia; order Artiodactyla; family Balaenopteridae; genus Balaenoptera; species Balaenoptera ricei. Next base: position 135,929,622 of record NC_082639.1, read on the forward strand.
AAGATTTAAATTTAATTAGGGGAAGTACCTAATTTTGAATTTAAGTCAAAGCTGAAAGAAAAAAACTCTGTTTATTTTCTCCCTCAATCAAACAAACAATTTTAAAAAGCTACAAACCAATTGCTTCTGTAACAGTGTCTATGTTTTTGGAGGGAGTCAGGTATAGAGCCAAGACCAAGGTTTCAAAGATTTATTCAACAAGCAGAGTGTCTGGCAAATCATAACTCTAAACAGCCTCAAAGATTAGCTGAATAAAAGTAATAAAGTTAGGGGACTTTCCTGGTGGTCCAGTGGTTAAGAATCCGCCTTCCAATGCAGGGGATGCAGGTTCGATCTCTGGTCGGGGAATTAACATCCCACATGACAAGGGGCAACTAAGCCCACACGCTGCAACTACAGAGCCCACGTGCTCTAGAGCCCATGCACCACAACTAGAGAGGCCATGCACCACAACTAGAGAGCCCATGCACTCTGGAGCCCACGTGCCACGACTACTGAGCCAGTGTGCTCTGGAGCCCGCATGCCACAGCTAGAGAGAAACCCACGTGCCATAGCTAGAGAGAAGCCAGTGTGCCACAACAAAAGATTCCTGTGTGCTGCAACTGAGACCCGACGGAGCCAAAAATAAACAATAAAGTTAGATTCACACAGATTAAAGAGTTTCAATCTAACAATCATTTTCTAATATAACTTCATATAAGTCCTTGTCTATTAATATTCCAAGTTTCTTCTCTATATTAAGAAAAAACAAAAGCCAAACAAGCTGTAGATAAGACTATTCATCGCTCACATTTGTATAGAACATTAAAACTTAGTTAATTCTCACAACTCAACGAGGAAATACTAATGAGTCTGAGAGCTTAAGTACAACTTCTTTGGAGTGATCAAGATGAAAAGTTCGAACTGCTGTGACTTCCAACTTTTCTTCCATAAAGAATCCCTGGCAGCATGCCTACTGTACTTAGAGAAGAATGTAAAGAATGAGGTGGTTTTTGATTCCTAACAATCATATCCCCAAATTTTTTCCTGCAATTTCAATTATACATAGCACTCTTGCTCAATCTTGGCTCAAAATCATTTTATGTAATATTCATAAAGACAGAAAGTAGAATGGTGGTTGCCAGGGACTGGGGGAGAGGGGGATGGGGAGTAACTGCTCAATGGGCACAAGAGTTTCCTTTTGGGGTGATAAAATGTTTTGGAACTAAAGGTAGTGGTTGCACAACACTGTGAATGTACTGCCACTGAACTGTTTACTTTAAAATGGTTAATTTTATGTTATGCAATTTAAACCTCCATTTAAAAAAAATTTATGTTAAGATATATAGACCACTGTAGAACTCTTCTTCAAAAACATTGCTACCACATTCAAACGCTATTTAGATCTTGGAGATATTTAGAAAAAAACGCATTACAAACTAAATTATTACCATATATGCACAGTAATGGGTGTGTACTGATATCAGTGCTAAAATGCTTGACAAACATCAAACATACCTTTATAAATAATCTCAAATAAATATAAATGAACCTTAAAACATTTATTTCTCTAGGGCAGAACATAATTTGAGTCAGTTCAACTGTGCATGTAAGATGAACTCAAATTTTTTACTAGAATTCTTTTCTCAAACCTCAATCAGGAAAATATTGTGAACTGACAAGAAATGTCTAACATTACATAGAGTAAATAAGAATATAAGAAGTAAACAGACACAAATCTGACCAATAATGGATATAAATAAATATGCTAAAGCTAACTGTCTTGGGGATGTAGCACAACATCACTTCAGATTAAGTAAACTTCACACTTCAAAATGTATAGAATCGGGACTTCCCTGGTGGTGCAGTGTTTAAGACTCCATGCTCCCAATGCAGGGGGCCGGGGTTCGAACCCTGCTCAGGGAACTAGATCCCACATGCATGCTGCAACTAAGAGTTCGTATGCCACAACTAAGACCCGGTGCAACCAAATAAAAATAAATAAATATTTAAAAAAAGAGAAAATGTATAGAATCAACATTAAGAAACTTTGGAGTAAGAAAAATTCCTTTATATAAATGGCTGACAAAATTAATATTATGCTATAACCTCCAAGGCTAGTCCAAATGCAGTCTAGACTCCAGGATTAAACAAAAAAGAAGGCGATCTTAAAGAAGATCCTAACGAACAGGCTGATTTTGAAATCTGTGAGTGTTCTGATGCAGGTCAATCTGAGAATTTAAATCCACTTGAATCCAATCCGAAAGAATACCTCAACTCCTGAGCATGGACATAGCCAAAGCTAAACCAGGTCAGTATACCTTGCCAAGGAACATCCTGCTCTGAAGTGTCCACCAAACAAGGATCACTTATCAGTTTATTCTTCACTTTACTGGGTGCCAACCATTGGCAAGATATATGTAAGAGTGGACTGATTAGACCCCACCGAACTCCATTTCAAGTTCTAATATCTGGAGATAAAAAACACTGCAGAATTCTAAATGGTCTATGGCTTTAAAAAATTATAAATGAAGAATTCCAAATGTTGCTGACCTGACTTTAACACTACTGAATGTTACTAAAGTCATTTTTAAACTTCCCCTAAGGGACTTCCCTGGTGGCGCAGTGGTTAAAAATCTGCTTGCCAATGTAGGGGATGCGGGTTCGAGCCCTGGTCCAGGAAGATCCCACATGCCACGGAGCAACTAAGCCCATGCATCACAACTACTGAGCCTGTGCTCTAGAGCTCGCGAGCCACAACTACTGAGCCCGCGTGCCACAACTACTGGAGCCCATGCGCCACAACGAGAAGCCACCACAATGAGAAGACCACGCACTGCAACAAAGAGTAGCCCCTGCTCACCGCAACTAGAGAAAGCCTGCGCGCAGCAATGAAGACCAAACGCAGCCAAAAATAAATAAATAAATTTATTAAAAAGAATAAAAATTAAAAAAATAAAACTTTCATTAAGTATTTATTTCAAAGGCACAACTTAGTTAACTGCTTATATAACAAATTAAAGCCATGAAACAATTACAGCAATACCACAAATTTGTCCTACGTAAACGGTATGAGTTTCTATATTTACGGCATTCAGATCTGTTAAAAACAAATATAAGTGCTTCTTTGATAATTCACACGAGTAAATACGTTCTCAAACTTACAAGTGAATAATTTGGCCGTGTACAAATAATGATAATAGAAAAGATATTAGAGCTAAAGGCAAGCACAGTATTACACACAGTTCATGGTTTTAAAAAAAAAAGGAATCCGTCAATACAGGAGATGCTTCAAAGTTTAACCCTGGGACATATGGCAGCAGTAGCAATAGTAAAGCATCTAATTTGTGTCACAAGACTTCAGTTTGAGTAAGCTTTTTTACCTATTAATTAAGCGGCCTTTTTGCTAGTTATAGCTACTTAGCTTCGCCTAAGCCTCAGATTCTTCCTATATTACAGACTAATTAGGAGGAATAAATGAGAATATTTTTACTCATTTACTCATTTAACAAATGTGCTTTGAAAAACTTATTTTAAATTTTTTATGTACAAAAAAAAACCCTTTCAAATTTCTCCAAATGAAACAGACATATATTAACTTTTAATATTACCGAGAAAATACAAATCTAATTTTTAAGCTATGGTCCCAAAACTTCTTGGAAGAAAATTCTTAAATATTACTTGAGAAAATCTGAACTGACATAATCGGAATAAACACTGATACTGAAGACATAACAATTGAGGGATCACATCTTAAAACAGCCTGACACAAATAAAAACAGAATTCTATATCAAGCATAAATTGGGACCCAGACTCAATGACTGCTGGGTCAGCATCTAATTTCAAACACAAAACCTTAACACTTAAAAATCTTTGTTTTTAGGAAACTGATGAGGCAAATTAGTCCTTGACACAACATAAGATTTGTTTTCACAACAAAGCACACTGACCACTTACAAATTCATATGTTACTACAATTGTTCTAATAGGTTTAGAGTCACAGATAATTTTAAGTATCATTATGAGATAGAGTTCACTTGCATTCTGTACCAACCTAACAAAATTCAGCAAAAAAAAATTGATTGATTAAATCATGACTTTGAACACTCAAAAAAAAACGCCCCTTTTGAAATTTATTCCCAGAAAATTCACATCAGCAGAAGCCATGTGAAAGTTGTTCTTTCCCCACTCCCTAAAAAGTCAAAACATCCACATTATTTATACTAGGCTTAAAATGAAAGTCATTCATATTCATCCATTATACTTCAATCCTAAGCAACAATAAAACAGTCCAATCTCCAGGTTTATTCAATTTCTAGCCTATTTACTGTCAACTCTTGTGGAAGAACCAAGGCCCAGTGCCTCTCATTAAACTTCATATAACCTGAAAATGCTCTGAATTACAACAGATATGGACAATTCTCATTAGAAATTCACCTTAAAAATGGGTGAAAGATATTAATTGGCATTTTCTCTGCCCAGCACAGGTCCTTTTAAGAACACGAACTAGATGGACCACGCAATTTAATATTAAATAGTGGAAAGCAGTCTTTTAGAGACATCCAAACAATTTTAATATAAATTCTCCATACGTATAGAAACTGACATAGAAATAACTTGGATAATTTTCCCCTTCACTTGGAAAGGTACATGATAGATGTCCTGAGAAATTAAGTTTAGGAGAAATAGTAGTTAACTGTTGAAGTTTCAGAAATCACTATGCAGGGCAACTATAATGAGGAGCCGTCTCTTTTTCAGCCTAAACATTCAATACAGAACAGTTGTTCCTAGTTTTTGAAAATTATTAAAAAAGAAAAGTAGTTCTAGCCTGGAGACGAAGCTCTTCTGTCTCCTGAAAAAAATGCTTCATTAGGTCCATTTTATGCTAGTTAACATTGTTTCTTATGCGGCACATTAATAATTCACAACGGTTCCTTTGAAGAAAAAAGTTCTATTCAAACATTACAATTCGTCTTCGCGTTGCCAGCAAGCGGCTTTGTTTCCAGTTTCAGGGACTATTCTGGGATGTCAAGAGTTACATTATCTACTGTTCCAAAAGGGCCCTAGTTCCACTCTCACCGGGACGTGGGCAAAACTGTTTAGAGAGAACTGATGCCTAGAAATGTTTAAAGAGGAACATCCTTCAGCCCTCTATCTCTCTCCATCCCTTGACAATCACATTTTACCAGGCAGAATTGTTGGTGTTGCTGCACTTAAATTTTTTTGAAAAACACCTGCAAACACAACCTCCCTAGCGCCGCCAGGAAGAAAAAAAAAAAGACTATCGGGCTCGATCTGCAGTAGCTCCAGGGAAACAGACATCGTAAAACCCACTTGGCCGAGGAACAGGAGTGCTTAAGGGGGAGGGGGAGGGAGCAGCCTTGAGGTGCAGGCGGCGCCTGTTTACAGACGCCCTCACTTCCCCCACCCCCACAGACTGGGGGTCCAAAAAGCATTTCCCGAGCGCACTCTACTCCCGCCAAGGCCCTCGGACAAACAGCGGGGCTGGGCAGCCCTGTGGCCCCCTCCCTCTGGCCGAACCCTCCCTCGCCCTCCCCTCGACCAGGGCGGCGTCTGCAACTCCCCACGGCCTACCCACCCCGGCAGGCCCTCCAGGCGGCACGCGGAGGCCCGAGGCCTAAAGGACGCCGGGCACTGACAAGCCCCTCGGCCGCCGGCGGGGCCTGAGGCCGGGCGGGCGGACGCTACGGCCGAGGAGCCGAGGGCGGCCGAGGACAGCCCCTGCCCCGCCGCGGCTGCCTATTGTTCCCGACGGAGGCCGGGCCGCAGCCGCCCGGCTCCCCACGCCGCTGCCGCCGCCGCCGCCGCCGCCTGCCGCTCGCTCACCGCGCTGGTCCGAGCAGCAGCTCCTCTCAGCTCCGAGTCCCCGCGGCCGTCGCCACCGCCGCGGCAGCCACCGCCGCCGCCAATGCCACCGTCGACTCTGACTCTGTCCCAGGCCGCCGGACCACGGCCGCCGCTGCCACCGCCAGCGCCGCCTCCGGCCTCCCACCTGCTGCTGAGGCTGCTCCTGCAGCAGGGGCCATCTTGTTGGTCTGCCTCCTCTTCCTCCTCCTCCTCCTCCTCCTCCGCCCCGTCGCTCGTTGTCCTCGTCCCCTTCCTCTTCCTCGGGCTCCGGCCCGCCCCAGAGACTGGGGCGGAGATCAGAGTGAGGCCCCTCCTTCCAGGGGCGGGGCAAGCGGACGGGAGGGGCGGGCGCGGGAGCAAAGCTCTGAGTCACCGGCCACCAACGCCCGGGAGGGAGGGTGGTGTCGCTTACCGCCTGGACCCAGAGCGCACCACCCCCTGAGCAGAAGAACTGGTCCACCAGCGCCTCGGCGCCCAGCGGGCAAGTGGCCAGATGGTGAATTGGAAAATTTCTGACGTTTCCATCCAATCCCGCGCTTACCTCTCCTCCTTGGCCTTCTCTTAGCCTCGTCCCTCTGCTCTTGTTTCTTTTTCACATCTCTCCTCCTCCACCCCAGAAGAATTTGTTCTTATTCCGTTTTATCCTGGTTCTTGATCACACCAGCTTTGCCCTAGTCATTTCCCTCACAGAGTCCCCCAAAGAGTTCAGCCTCCCAGCAGGGGTAAACAGCCCAAAGGCCTGGACACTCACTGCCCCAAAACGTCTCTCCAGGCCTATGTGACCAATTAAGAGCTGTCTGGGGCAGGACAGAAAAAGTTTCGGCCCTTAGAAGAGCTATTGGATCTAAAGCTAACCTTATGATTATTGGAAGTTTCTTCTCCCTTGTGGAAAAGAAGCCATTTTCATTTTGGGTAAAATGGGAGTCCCCTTCAAGATAATTCGGTTTAGCCAAACCCTTGCTTTTAAGAAAGGAGAGAAATGGAATTCTTTTCATACCATACAGTCCTAATTTCAAAATAAATCGTCTAGAATAGAGGAGAGAGATGGTGCTCAAGTAAGCACCCCGTTAACACTCTTGTACCTTATCACCCTCCCCCAACTTTTTTTTTTTTTTTGCTTCAGGTCTGGCCAAGTGAGCAGAGATTTTGCTTTCCTGTCCTTTCTTCATTGCATACATCCCCAATACCAAGAGAAGTACTATATTTAGAGAAGCTTCTGCTTTTAAGGTGATAAATTCAATTACTGTAACAGCTAGTGTTCTTATATTATTTGTAAATAATATATCACACACCTTCCTAAACTCTAAGCAGGGAAGAGTTCTTTTTGGTTGCTAACACCCTCCTGCTACTCAGATTTCAGCTTCTTTTCGAAGACCTGTTGATGTCTTTCTGCTGATTGGAATTTACTCTCTTTGAAGTGGGCTAAATCTGTAACCATCTCTTCAACCCACTAAATAGTAACCCCAGTCCTACAAAGAGCAAATTTCTAGCTACCATGGAGGGATTAGGTTAGTGTGTGCTAATCTAAAGGCTATCCCTCAGCCAGGCCTCAGTCCCCTGCTGGGAAAAAAACAGATTAATCTCTTCCTCCAGTTTTTCCTCCTCCTCCCTTCTCACTCCTAGGGAACCTTCCACAACAGAAGGTTTTAGCGGCTGTTGCTAGGCAAACATGCCAACTTCCCTGTTTAGGTGAGGCAACTTTCAATAGAATCAACCTAGATAATATAATTTCTTTGAACTACCTCAACAGGTAGACCCCCTTCAATGTTCCCTTAAAAAAATATGGTTTTTAAGTTAAATTTGTTTTTATTTTATAAATATTTCAGTTAAAAATAAGTTTAAAATGGAGGGGCTTCCCAAAATTCATTTTAATGATATAATTAAACAAAAATTTGGCAGAAAAAGGAGAAGAGCGGCTCTGAAGAAAACACTTCAGTGTTTGCAATAAAAATTAATCTACAAAAAGTCATTTATATGCTTTGAACTCCCCAGTTAAGGTAGACATATAAGATACAGTGAATAATTTATCCCTTGAGACGGAGTCTATTTAGAAGAAAGATAATATGGTTATTCAGTGAAAAAAAAAAGATATTCTGGGTTTTATTCCCAAATTAACTCTGTAAGAATTTTAGGTGGTGAATTAAGCTCTTTTTTCCTGATTTTGCTGTTTAAAATTTTTGCTATGTTGTTGTAAAATAATAGTGACTTTTTTTAGGGTGTTGAGAGTTAATATGAATAAGATTAAATAATTATGTTAAAATTTAAATTATATTTAGCTTCTAAACTCTTAAAATTGTATAATTTGTTTTCATCCAGTGAAATTTGTCTTAATACAGCAAAATAGTGCCTGAGAAGTACCTTAAGCTAAGCTAACTCATTAAGAATGAACTACTAAAGACAAACAGCTTAAATGTCTCATAGTCATTTGTGCTTAGAAATCACTATTTTGTAGCTTTAACACAATTTAAATAATTTGGTTTTATTTTATATTTTATTATCTAGTTCTAGAAATTTGGACTCTGCCTCGGCCTCCACCACTGATATACTATGAAAATTAAATGCATCACTTCATGTAAAGGATTTAGAACAGCACATGGCACGTAGTAAGTACTCAAATGTTTTTTAAAAATCCATTTTAGGTATGTCATTATAGTCTTTAGTTTCTTGATCAGTCAAATAAGGATGACAAGTAACCAAATACAGTTTTGATTTTAGCATGAACCCTAAAAAAAAAATTAATGCTAATAAGGCCTTATGAATCTTTTAAATGTATTTTCTGATATACCTGTACTATAATGTTCTTCCTTTGATTATTTATTTATTTAGAATAGCCTATGCTTTTTCATTTATGCTAAGTGATTTTTTAAGTTACCACATGCTTTAAAATTGCTCTGGAATGTGTAATTATCAACCTAAAGCATTGGTTGTCGTATAGGACTAGAAAAGACCTAAGATACCAGCCCACTTACTGCAACAGCTGAAACAGAGACTAAGAAAAGTTAGATCATGTATCTATACAACTCTTTGTTATAAATAAACGCCATGTTATTGAGGAGGGGGTCAGAGAGTGGGAAGGAGTGGAATAGGAGGAAAAAATTCAAAAATGAATGAGTCACGTGTCCCTGCCTTGAAGAAATGTAACAATCTAGTAGGAGGAATACAATGAGAAGTAAATGTCAACAACTAGAGTATAAAATAGCTTGGTGATTATTGCATTAAAAAGTATAAAGTTCTATGAAAGTTAAAAGGAAAAGCTAGTAGGAATCTTCATTCTAATGTCATAGAACCTACCTTTTAACAGATGTCAATACAATGTATTAGATCTGTACCCAGAGGCATACAAGTACAATAAGCTTTCAATACAGGGCTAATTGGAGGGTATGAGAATAGAGTTTGGATTAACTCTATTAAAGTACAGCTAGGACCTAAGACTTCTCCAGTGTAAATCATTTATGTATGGGGAGGGAATGACATCCTCAAACAGGAACACATGCACAAAATAGGGGGTACTGGAGCTGAGTCATTTGGATTTTCTGAATTGCTTTAGGTAAAGTAAGTGTGGGAGGCCAATTTAGTCCTCCCCTTCCCACCCTCCCCTTTTCCTACACATAGATTCTCCATAATCTACTTTCTCCCCCAGTCTACACTCCTCTTACCAGTGTTCATTAAGATAAGTAAAGATGTCCCAAGGAAATATGAGGAAGTCAATAGTTTCTGACCTACCCTTAATCTTTAGAGTCCAGTCCCAAAACAGGCCCAAGTCAGTAAAACTGCAAACTAAAGCTAAGGGATTGCCTTAGATTCAGGGAAACAATCCAAAGTGATCATGGCAGATGTAGCCCAAGTTAGTTCTGGGATTTCTGGAACTAAGTCCCTGTAGACTTGATTCTAAAAGAGCTAAAGAAAATGATGTTTCCGAGTCCTGCCTGAAATTGCTTTTGAACTGGCCTACCTTCTATGAATTGAGAATATCTGAATTTTAACCGATCTCCTGAGACGTATTCCAGGGTGATAGTAAACAGCACCCCTTTATGAAAGGGACATCAGACAACTTTCAGCAGAGAGGGGCATCCTAGGTATTACTTTAAACAGTGTCATAGGAGAAAGCAGCTCCACTTTTCACTTGGGCAAAACTCACTGGAATATTGTTGGTTTTCATTATTGTATTAGTTTGTTAGGGCTGTTTTAACAAATACCACAGACTGGATAGCTTAAACATCAGAAATTTTCTCAAAATTCTGGAGGCTAGAAGTCCAAAATCAAAGAGTAGTCAGGCTTGGTTTCTTCCAAGGCCTCTCTTTTTGGCTCATCGATGGCCATCTTCTCCCTCTGTCTTCACATGGTCTTCACTGTGTCTGTGTACTAATCTCTTCTTATAGGGACACCAGGCATGTTGGATTAAGGCCTACCCATATGACCTTATTTTACCTTAATTATCTCCTTAAAGGCCCTATCTCCAAATCCAGTCACATTCCGAGGTACTGGGGGTTAGGACTATAACATATGATTTTGGTGGTGGGAGCGGGTGGGATGAATGGATACAATTCAGCCCATAACAATAATAAATGCTCATTTTTAGAGTATCATACTTATGAATAAAAGGCACCCTTATGAGGGTACAATTTTAAATCTACCCAATGAAATCTGAAGCTTTTCTTTTTCTGATTACTCCTTGCATCATAAAATATCAATGCTTTTGGGGGTATAAATTAGCAACAATAAATAGGATACTAGAATTTTTTTTAAAAACTGATTATCAAAATTATCTGAGTCACATCACAATAAGAATTAGCAGAAAACAAGTACCAGAACTTGAACAGACCCAAGATTAGTATGAAAGGATTAAACTTTGTTTATAGGGTTAATGATTTGAAGATCATTTAGAGCTCTGCCTAAATAAGCAATTATAGATACACTGAGGTCAAATACATATTGTAACCAAATGATATCATCTAGCAAAAATGGATGTTGAATATTTCTTAGACATTATTAGATTTGTCATGTCATGAGTAACCAGTTAAGAAAAAGTTGAACATTGGTGTATAAATCATTCAGGAAACCAGAATTTGAAAGTTGTGCTTTAGGCAAGATGGAAAGGAAACTTCCTTTTGCTCTATGCCTTAATTTCTAGGATCTGGACGTGGGGGAGTCTTTAGAGTTCTTTATGATGTTCCAAGAGGTTAGGGATTAAAGATGAGCTCTACAAATTGGAGGCAGGTCACGAACCAGAAAGAAAGATGTTCCTATGGTGCGCTTCTCATTGAAGATGAATACTTAGCTTCATGTTACTCGATGAGTTTATTTCCCTTTTGTTATCCTCTAGGTTTGAATAACATCTTATTTGAATGTTCCAGTCTTTTCTCAGCTGTGCTACCTTCTATCAACAGGAGAGTTCTGCAGCCATACTTAGGCCAATCATTCTTTTTTTTTTTTTTTAATTTTTTATGTGGACCATTTTTAAAGTCTTTATTGAATTTGTTACAATATTGCTTCTATTTTATGTTTTGGCTTTTTGGCCACCAGGCGTGCGGGATCTTAGCTCCCCGACCAGGGATTGAACCCTCACCCCCTGCATTGGAAGGCGAAGTCTTAACCACTGGACCACCAGGGAAGTTCCTGGCCAGTCATTCTTATGCAGGTCAGTGTAGCATCAGTAATGGGAAATACCTACAGCTCTCCCAGAGAAAAAGCACATCTCAGGGGATAAGAGTCAGAGTCTCTTTCCACCTGGATATTTTTCTTCTGTTGTCAATCTTGGATAGGTAGAAAGACCTAGTGCAAGCTCTTGTTCCACTTACTGGCTGTGTTAGCTTGTACAAGTTAACCTTAGAATACTTCCATTTTCTTTACTGTAAAATAAGGATTGTAAAATGTATCTAAGACGGTTTTTATGGAGATAAATGAGAAAATGCATGTAGAGCGTCTAGGGCAATGCCTGACATCTAGTAGACAATGAATGAAAATTATTAAAATTATACTAGGTACTGTGTATTACATTAGGCTGATGATTCTCAGTTTTGTGTGAACTTTTAAAAGCTGTATATCTCCAGCTCTGACCATAGACATTTTGTTTTTTTTAAGAAATTTATTTATTTATTTATTTTTGGTTGTGTTGGGTCTTCGTTGCTGCGCACGGGCTTTCTCTAGTTGCAGCGAGCGGGGGCTATTCATCGCGGTGGCTTCTCTTGTTGCGGAGCACGGGCTGTAGGCGCGCAGACTTCAGTGCTTGTGGCTCGCGGGCTCTAGAGCCTGCGCAGGCTCAGCAGTTGTGGCGCACGGGCTTAGTTGCTCCGCAGCATGTGGGATCTTGCCGAACCAGAGATCGAGCCCGTGTCCCCTGCATTGGCAGGCGGATTCTTAACCACTGCGCCACCAAGGAAGTCCCACCATAGACCTTTTGATTTGGGGTGTTGGTGTGGGGACAGGGATTTTTTTCTTTTTTGGGATTTTACAGAGGATCCCATCCTGTTATATGAGGTGAGAACCACTGAAGTAGATCCATGGTCAGCAAGGTTTTTTGGTAAATGGCCAGATAGTAAATATTTTAGGCTTTACAGTCTTTTCGGTCTCTGTCACAGCTACTCAAATCTGTCATTATAGCACGAGATCAGATACAGACAGTATGTAAACTAACGAGCATGACTGTGTTCCAATACAACTTTATTTACAGGAACAGAGATAAAGAGATGGTGGTGGGCTCGCTTTGGCCCCCACACTGTTGTTTGTCAGACCTGTCTTACGTGAAGAGAGATTTCATTTGCTGTAGCCAGCAAAAGTCTTTTATTATTATAATGTCCAACAGCAGCTTTAAAAACCTTACATGTAATGACCACTGTTTGGTGTTAAACGCAATTAATTAAACAGGCAGAGCTCCTGCCTTTCCAAGGAATTAGTAATCTAAAACAACCACAGCACTGACATAATATTTATAAGTAATCCCGTGTGAGTAATTGTCATGTATACAGATGACTCTACAAGACTAAGTGGGAAACTGAGTTCAGAGGTGGGCAGATTTTCCTAATGCTTTTGATTTACAAATATCAGATAAAATCAAAGGAGCACAAGGGCTCATTCGGGAACCAATGTGAAGAGGAGAGCAATGCCCCAGATTAGATCTTCCTTTTCAGCAAGAAGCTGTATAAGGGAGCATCTTTTTTTTGTTGTTTTTTCCACTGTTGTTGAGATTTTATTTCCATTTTTATTTGAGATATATCACACCATTGAAATTATTCACAACTAAAAGTTTGCTAAATCTTTTCAACATATCTTTCATTTTTAGGATAAATTTGTAGAAGTGGAATTGTTAGATAATAGTTATGCATATATTTGAAGATTTTATAATAGTGCCTAATTGTCCTCCAGAAATCTTGGAATAGTTTTAAGCATAACTTTAATTAATTAATTAATTATAAACAGCTTAATTGAGGTATCATTGGTATATTAAAAAACTGCACATATTTAATGTATGCAATTTGATGAGGTTACACCCATGAGGCTATCACCACAATCAAGGTAATAGACATACCACCACATATTTCCTTAGGCTCTTTTGTTTTTTTGATTTTTGTTTTCGTGTTAAGGACATTTCATATGAGATCTACCCTTTTAACACATTTTTTTTTTAACATCTTTATTGGAGTATAATTGCTTTACAATGGTGTGTTAGTTTCTGCTTTATAACAAAGTGAATCAGTTATACATATACATATGTCCCCATATCTCTTCCCTCTTGTGTCTCCCTCCCTCCCACCCTCCTTATCCCACCCCTCTAAGGTGGTCACAAAGCACCGAGCTGATCAGGGAGCATCTTTTAAAGGAGTCCTTTAAATGGGACCTCATGACTCTCCACGTGGCTGAATTTGCCTTCTCTCAATGTAATTTCATCAAAATACATTATTGTCAAATTTATCCTCTGAGGTTAGGGGCTATGATATAGCTGTAGTTTAATGACACCTGTGACCATTCCCTTTATTTGACCTGGAAAAAAGAAAAAGCTTTCCCTTTCTCGACAGGAATAGTAAACTTAGAAAAAAAGTCAATGGATCAATTTGTATGCTTGTGTGTACATGTTTATATGGATATGTCTAAATCAAGTTATTGGTGATTTAGTAACCTACTGCCTACAATTGTAGAAATGACACAATAGTAGCTGTCAGATAGAGCAAGAGTCTCATATCTCCTCATACCCCTGAAAGATAGACATATATAATGGATATTTATAATTTTGTGGCTGCTCCCCATCTTACCCTCCCCCCCTTACACTGTTTGGGAATTTTCCATTTGGGAATTTTTGTGGGTGGCAGAATCTTTTCTCCCACTACAGGCCAGAAAGTCCAGATATTTGCCTTCTGCCCTCCACTCACCACCTCCTCCCCCCTCTGCCCCACAGCAATCCTAGGGTGAGGGAAAATGATCTAAGCTTGGTAGACTGGATGCTCTTACTTGGGACTTTGAATCTGGACTGAGTTACCCATAAGTAAGTAGAATTCATCCCACTCACACCTGTGATACCCAGAATCTGATGGGACAATGGCAACAATCCCTGGGGTTATGTCTAGCATCTACTGGTCATGGCAGTAGTACCCTTACCAGGCCATTTCAGGATTGACTTTAGCTCTGGTTCTGGCCATCTAGCTTCCCTCAGTTCCCTTCCTTACAATCAAAACTATGAGCCACTCAGTGTTCTTCCAGAAAATTCCCTTTCTGCTTAAGTTAGCCACTGAGATAGTTTAACATACAAGAGGAAGGGTACAGAAATCAAGGGTTTGGGCTTCCCTGGTGGTGCAGTGGTTGAGAGTCTGCCTGCTAGTGCGGGGGACGCGGGTTCGAGCCCTGGTCTGGGAGGATCCCACGTGCCGCGGAGCAGCTAGGCCTGTGAGCCACAAGTACTGAGCCTGCGCATCTGGAGCCTGTGCTCCACAACAAGAGAGGCTGCAATAGTGAGAGGCCCGCGCACCGTGATGAAGAGTGGCCCCCGCTTGCCACAACTAGAGAAAGCCCTCGCACAGAAACAAAGACGCAACACAGCCATAAAAATAAATAAATAAATAAATAAATAAAAATTAAAAAAAAAAAAAAAGAAATCAAGGGTTTGCAGAAATAATCCATTTTCTCATTTCTCATATAGTTGACCTTTACTCAGTTTAATGGAGTTATCCATGTTTTTTCTTTCTTTGGGCCCTGATTTCATGACTCTAGTCATTACAGTCTCAAAACTTAAGAGTACATCTGTATCCATTTCACTTAAACTGAAGTGGAGGTATGTTAAATTACGTTTCCTTCTGTTACTCAGTTCATTGATTATACTCAAATAATAAGCACTCCTCTCAAGCTTTCAATTTGAATTTTTTTCTCATTCTGCCAAGAATGTTTAGTGTCTACATTAAAAACTAATATTTCACAGATTTCTGAAAGGGAAAGTCTCCATATAAATATCTCTCTTAGCTAAAAATTATGACAAATGCAAAGTGCTTTTTGTTTTTTCTTGAATTCCTTTTGCTAACAGGCATCTTCCTAATCAAGCATTTCCTCTTTGGTAAAATTACATGGAAAAAGAATTATTTTTAAATTTTTTGCATAAGTATTTCAACTCCTATACTTGAGGTGTTCATTTGTGGTTCTTTTCTGCAGAGATTTGTAACCTCGTTTCTGCAACATCTAACTGAGCATCAGATGTTCTCAACTGATGATATAAAAGTCACAGAACAAAATTAATTTGCATCCACTTTATAGCAAGCAATCACAACAAATATTTGATAACCTGTTTTATGCCAGTCACTATGCTATGGTGATACAGCAATGAACAAGACAGGCAGTCTCTTCCTTGGAGGCCTATAGCCTAGCAGGGAAGATAAAATACATATAAATAATTAAATAACCACAAGTTGGAAGGCCAAAGGGCATATATAACAATGAGAATTAACCTAGCCTGAGATGAATAGAGAAGTGCTAGTGACAGTTAGGGAATTCCCTGTTGGTCCAGTGATTAGGACTCTGCCTTTCCACTGCAGGGGGCCTGGGTTCATTTTCTGGTCGGGGAACTAAGATCCTTCATGCCACTTCATGGCCAAGGGGAAGAACAAAAGTGACAGTTAAGTTGAAAGCTACAGGATGAGTAGAATTTAGCTAGGCAAAGAGAGAAAGCAAAATGTTTCTGCCAGAGAAAACAGCATATGCAAGTGCACTGAGGCAGAAGAAGCCTATGAGAAAGTTTGTAGAATTTTCTTGTTTGACTACAAGAAAGTATAGAGATTCAGAAGCAATCTAGCAAAGAAGATGCTGCAGAGGTAGGCAGGTAGGCATTGGAGGCCAAAGTAGGAGTTTTTGACCTTTATTTTGATAGATTTGCAGATAAAATACAGGATGTTGAATTAAATTTATATTTCAGATATATACCTGAAACTTATATTTCAGATAAACAATATTTTAGCATAAGTAAGTCCCAAATATTACACTGAACATACTCTACACTGAAAAAATTATCTGTTATTTATATGAAATTTAAATTTAACTGGACATCCTGCTTGCTAAACCTGGCAACTCCATTTTCATAGCAATGTGAGGTCTGAAAGGCAAAGGAGGGAAATGATAAAACTTGCTTATTGAAAAATTACTAATTATAGAGTGGAAGATGTATTAGAGGCAGAGCAAAAGTACATGAGAAGATCTTGATCAGTCCCTGTTTCTTAAACCTCTCTTCCTTTGCCTTCTGATGTAATCACACCTGGTTTCTCTCCCATCTCTCTACTACTCCATAGTCTCCTTTAATCGGTCCACCTATTTTATTAGACATTTAAATGTTGGTGTTCTAAAACTGACCACAAAGTTTGCAAGGATATGGAGCAACTAGTTTTTTCATGTGTTGTTAGTAAGAGTGTGAAATGCTTTGGAAAAAGGTTTGGCAGTTTCTTATAAAAACAAAACATCTATGATCTAGCCATCCCACTTGTGGGTATGTATTCAAAAGAATTGAAAGCAGGATCTCAAAGAGATATTTGCACACCCATGTTCATTGCAGTCTTTTTTAAAAAATTTATTTATTTATCATTGCAGTCTTATTCACATTAGACAAGGGGTGGAAGCAGTCCAATGTTCATCTACTGATGACTGGATAAAGGAAGTGTGGTATATACACAGGATGGAATATTATTTAGCCTTAAGAAAGAAGGAGGGCTTCCCTGGTGGTGCAGTGGTTAAGAATCCATCTGCCAATGCAGGGGACACGGGTTTGATCCCTGGTCCGGGAAGATCCCACATGCCGCGGAGCAGCTAAGCCCGTGCGCCACAACTACTGAGCCTGCGCTCTAGAGCCCGCGAGCCACAACTTCTGAGCCTGCGTGCCACAGCTACTGAAGCCCATGCCTAGAGCCCGTGCTCTGCAACAAGAGAAGCCACCGCAATGAGAAGCCCGTGCACCGCAAAGAAGAGTAGCCCGTGCTCGCCGCAACTAGAGAAAGCCCATGTGCAGCAACGAAGACCCAACACAGCCAAAAATAAATTAAAAAAAAAAAAAGAAAGAAAGAAGGAAACCCTGTCACATGCTGCAACATGGATGGACCTTGAGGATATTATGTGAAGTGAAATAAACCAGTCACGAAAAGACAAATACCGTATGGTTCCATGGTATCTAGATTAGGTCAAACTCACGGAAACATAGAGTGGAGCAGGGGTTGCCGGGGAGGGGAGAGGGGAAATTTGGGAGTTGTTTAACGAGTATAGAGTTTCAGTTTTGCAAGGTGAAAAAGTTGTAGAGATCTGTTACACAGCAATGTGAGTATAGTTAACACCACTGAACTGAACACTTAAAAATGGTTAGGGGGGTAAATTAATTTGTGTTTTTTCTCACAATTTTAAAAATTAATTTAAAAAGTACTATTATAGAAGGATCCAAAAATCCTGTGCATGCAAGGGAATCTCTTGACTCCTTGAGTAGCTTTTGCAGACTGTAATTTGGATTTTCCTCATCATGTGACCTCAAAAGAATTCAGACATATTTAATCCAGAAACAAATTTCATTTAGGGGAAGGATTGCAAGTCTATAAACATCATTTTGCTTCTAGATTAGCTGGATATGCAGAAGGAGTTTTCTATATTTATATATATTTAACACAAATGATCATGGAACAGTACTTGTGTAAACATAATGGGTGGGGGTTCAGATCAGGACAATGCCTGGGATGGATTCTCGTGCTATGATGCTAACATGTAAAATAAAGATTCTATCACAAAAGAACAAAAACCAAACCAAACCAAACCAAACCAAAGCAACCATCTATCGACCTTCTGACCTCATGAGCAATTCCACTTCTAGATATTTACTCAGGAGAAGTGAAAACATACGTCCACAAAGATTTATACAGAAATGCTCATAGCAGCTTCATGCATGACGGTCTCACACTGGAAATAGCATTTAAGTGTCCATCAATAGAAGAAAAGCTAAACAAACCAAGGTGGAGCCATACAATAAAATAAGACTCATCAAGAAAAAGGAACAAACTAATCATACATGCAGCAACAGGAATGAATCTCAAAAATAATATGCTGAATAAAAGAAGCCTTACATACAAGAAAGAGTATATACTGTATGATTCCATTTATATGAAGTTCCAGAAGGCAATCTTTGGTGGAAAAATATCAGAACTATGGTTGCTTCTATGGGAGAGGGGATAGAGACTGACTGGAAAGGGACTTGAGGGAATTTCCTAGGGTAATCATAATGTCTAAATATTGATAGGAATTTGCATTAAATAGGCAAGTATGCATTTGTTGAAATTCAGCAAATAGTGCATTTAGGGTTGGCACATTTCATTATATGTAAATTTCAACTTAAAAAAGAACCATATCCTTAAAAAACTAAAAATAGAACTACCATATGACCCAGCAATCCCACTACTGGGCAAATACCCCAAGAAAACCATAATTCAAAAAGAGTCATGTAAAAAAAAAAAAAAAAAGAGTCATGTACCACAATGTTCATTGCAGCACTATTTACAATAGCCAGGACATGGAAGCAACCTACGTGTCCATCAAAAGATGAATGGATAAAGAGGATGTGGCACATATATACAGTGGAATATTACTCAGCCGTAAAAAGAAATGAAATTGAGTTATCTATAGTGAGATGGATGGACCTAGAGTCTGTCATACAGAATGAAGTAAGTCAGAAAGAGAAAAACAAATACTGTATGCTAACACATATATGTGTAATCTAAAAAAAAATGGTTCTGAAGAACCTAGGGGCAGAACAGGAATAAAGACAAAGATGTAGACAATTGACTTGAGGACACGGGGACGGGGAAGGGTAAGCTGGGATGAAGTGAGAGAGTAGCATTGACATATATACACTACCAAATGTAAAATAGATAGCTAGTGGGAAGCAGCCGCATAGCACAGGGAGATCAGCTCTGTGCTTTGCGACCACCTAGATGGGTGGGATAAGGAAGGGGGAGGGAGATGCAAGAGAGAGGGGATATGGGAATATATGTATGCATATAGCTGATTCACTTTGTTATACAGCAGAAACTAACAACATTGTAAAGCAATTATACTCCAATAAAGATGTTAAAAAAAATAAAAAATAAAAATAAAAATGAACCATAAATAAATTTTGAGCTCTAGTTGATGTGCATGCTGAAGTGTTTAGGGGTGAGATGTACGAATATCTACAGCTTACTTTGAAATGCATCAAAAAATAAGATGCCTTGATAGATGGATAGAAGAATAGACAGATAAATAGATATGGGATAAAGCAAATATAGTAAAATGCTAATTGTAGAATCTTGGTGGTGGGTATATGGATGCTCACAGTGTGAGTCCTTATGTTTAAAAACTTTCATCAGAGGAAATTATGTTCTTCAGAGCTTAGTTTTAGGCCCCCTGTTCTTCTCTATTCTGTTCTCTCTTCCTGTCCAATCTCATCCACTCCTATGACTTCAAATACCAGCTTGCACATTTGTATCATTATCCCAGATCTATCTGCTACTTGACATCTCACTTAGACATCTAGTAGACATCTCAAACTCAGCATTTCAAAACAGACTTACTTACATTTATCTTCTTCCTGCTCCAAACCTGCAATTCTAGTGTTTCTCACCTCAGTAAATTATGCCACCATCCAGTCATGTGCCCATGCCATAAATCTAGACACCTCCTCGATATTTAGGTCTTCCTTACATCCAAACAATCACTAAATGGTGACAATGATTATTCCTAAATTTGTATTAGAAGGCATTGAATCCTCTCTACTCCTCACACCAAAGAGGTCCCAGCTGCCATATTTTATCTCGGCTATTACAATTGTCTCCTAGCTGGTCTCTCCTCTTCTGTCTTCAATTCAAGAAGCACACCGATTCTCTCAAAACATAAACTGATCATGTCATTCCCTGGCACAAAACTCTTCAATGGCTTCTCATCACACTTGAAATAAAAATCCATGGCATATGCTATGGGCTGAATTGTGTACCCACTGCCCCCACCCCAAATTCATATGCTGAAACTCTAACCTCCCACGGATTGTATTGGAGATAGTGCCTTTAAGGAGGTAATTAGGATTAAGAGTGGACCCCTGATCTGACAGAACTGGTGCCCTAATAAGAAGAGGAAGAGATACCAGAGCTCTCTCCCTACCATGTAGGGACACAGCAAGAAAACAGCAAGAAGGCAGCTGTCTGCAAGCCAGTAAGAGAAGTCACACCAGAACCTGCCCATGCTGCAACTTTGATCTTGGACTTTAATCCTCCAGAACTGGGAGAAAATAAGTTTCTCTTGCTTAAGCCATCCAGGCTTTTGTGGCATCCAAAGCTGACGAATACAGAGTAGAAGGCCATGCATGATCTGGACCCAGCCAATTTCTCCAGCTCATGTCTCACTCTTTTCCCCTTTGATCTCCACTACAGCTTCTCTTGCTTTATTTCATCTCCAAAACATGGCATGTTCCCTCTTGTCTCAGGGTCTTCATACCTGCTGTTCCTTCTGCCTGGAAATTCTTCCCCTCACTCTTCATGTGGCTAATTCCTGTTCATCCTTTAGTTTCTAATGTCTCTTGTTCAGAGTGGCCTTCCCTGACTTCTCAGTCTAAATTGAGTGGCTCTCTCAAAGTATCCTCTAATTTTTCTTGATAAGAAAAGTTTGTAACTATATAGTTTATTGTGCAATAATAGGTTTAATATTTCCCTTCCCCTAGAATTTAAGTTTAGTACATGTAGCAACTGTGTGTCTTATTCATTGTTGTATCGTTGGGGACAAAAAAATGTCTATATTAGGGCCTCAGGAAATATTTGTTGAATGAATAAATAATTAAATAATGATTGTAGACACGTATTCCTTAAGTTAGGTAAGTATTCTTTTTACCTTATGAATATTAAAAAGCAGGTTATGAAACCATGTATATAATATGATTCTTTTTAATCATATAAACAGAGAACAATACTATCAGTGACTTAGACCCTCCTGCTGAAAGCAACAAAAAATGATCTTGTATATATACATGAGCTGGCAAGAAAGTGAAGAATATTCAGGCCAAGTTCTGAATAAAGTCAGGAGCTCTGAGCTTTACAAGAAGCTCTGAGAGTTTTCTCCTTGAGAACATTTGCTGAATTTGCCTCTCTTGGTAAACTCAGTTTCCATGGCCCAGAAGGACTAGGGGCACAAAAGACAAAGCAAGAGTCAAAATATAAAGTCTAACATGAGAGTTTTCCCTCCTAAAGCCAGGATCCAGAGGGCTGTACCCTCAGTATTAGGACGAACTATAAATGAATGCTTCTTTCCTCCTTGGGACTGCAAAAAATTACCTATTTTAAACTTTGGTGATGAATGGAGGGGAAAAATTTTCCTCTGAAAATTCATTACCACCAGCCAACACTTCTGCAGGTTTATAGTTTGAATTCTCACTTCTTGAGTAGGCCAAAAATATCTCAAGCCAATCATTTCATTTAAAGTGGCTCTTGACTAGTTTGCTCCAGACACCTGACAGAAGTAAAGGCAATTTTTTTTCTGGAGGAATCTACCTGCATCCCAGGCCTCAAGAATTTCACTGAGAGTTCAAATATAAAAGCATAATTCACAGTAAAAACAAGAAAAACAATAATAATGTCAATAAGCAATAATCACCCAAGATAATAAGGCATCATGAACAGAAATGGCAGAGTCAGATCCATGGAATTTTCAGATGTTGAATTATTCAACACAGAAAATCAGTAAGTAATTTTAATGTTTCTAGGAAGAAATAAAACTTTAAAGCATGAATCAAGAGTAGGCAGATTCAAAAAAGAATCAAACATCTATTTCTGATACTGATGGACTAGGGAGCTCAAATCAACCCTCTTTTGAGAACAACTAGAAAAGCTGGTCAAAATATTTTTGAAATCTTGAAGACGTGAGAGCACTTACAAGACAGTGAAGAATTACAACAGCCATATGTAATAAATTTGAAAATCTAAATTAAATACAAAAATATCTAAAACTATAAAATTTCAAAATTGACATGAGAACTTGAATAAACATTAAGTTTAAAGAAATTAAAATGGTAGTTAAGACCTCCCCCCCCAACAAAAACAAAAACAAAACGGGTCAAAATGTTCTTATGGGTGAGTTTACTAAACATTTGAGGAGCAACTAATTCTTGCTTCATGGAAGTTTTTTCCGGAAACCGAGAAAGAACAAAAGATTCCCAGCTCATTTTAAAAGAAAGCTATAGTCTTGATTTCAAAACACAATAAAGATAATACAATAAAAGAACATTGTAGGTCAACTTACGATATAGATGCAAAATTGAACTAGAGCTGTGTTCACGTGAATGACTCACAATGTCGTGTGAAAGGGGCAAGTCTTAGCAGAATGTAATCACTATGATTCCACTTAAAGTTCAAAATCATTCAAAACTAAATAATATGCTATTTAAGGATATATACACAAGTGATTAAGAATGTAAAGAAAACAGGAACTATTAATACATTAATTAAAATTCAGGACAGTGTTCACTTTGGTAGTAATAACGGAGTTCCTGGATGGAAATATTCTGTTTCTTGGCTTGGGTAGTGAATACACACATGTCGTTGTATCATTACTCTTTAACTGTACAATTTCATTTATTATTTTATGTACATTATATATTACACAATTTTTAAAATTTGAAAAATTTAAAAGTCATAGAAACATCAGAATAGAGAGCCGAAAGCACTGTCTTCTCCTCTCAGGGAATTTGCTAATAAAAGGAGGTTTAACTTAAAATAAATAAATAAATAAATAAACCCTACGATATTTTGAACTTGACATTCCAGATAATGACAAAGAAATTAGTGTGAGTACTTTTCCAAAATTTGGCTAAATCACCAAAACACTATTAGACTATCCACTAACTTCCTATCCATCACAATGGATGAATCACTTGTTCACAATCACAGTCACATAATTCCCCTGAGATTCGTTTCTTGGTCTACTCAAATATATTTGCAGTTTCAAAGATACAGTCCCTTAGCTACATATGCTTTGTACTTTTTCTTTTTTAAAATTAATTAATTAATTTATTTATTTATTTTTGGCTGTCTTGGGTCCTCGTTGCTGTGCGTGGGCTTTCTCTAGTTGCTGTGAGCGGGGGCTGCTCTTTGTTGCGGTGCGTGGCCGTCTCATTGTCGTGGCTTCTCTTGTTGCGGAGCACAGGCTCTAGGTGCACAGGCTTTGGTAGTTGTGGCACATGGGCTCAGTAGTTGTGGCTTGCGGGCTCTAGAGTTCAGGATCAGTAGTTGTGGCACATGGGCTTAGTTGCTCCTCGGCATGTGGGATCTTCCCGGGCCAGGGCTTGAACCCGTGTCCCTTGCATTGGCAGGCAGATTCTTAACCACTGCGCCACCAGGGAAGCCCCTGTACTTTTTCTTAAATGGTTAATATTGTGGTATGACTGTTACCATGTACATAAGCAAGCATTTTATATGTGTAAAGCACCTCATAATTTTTTTTTCTTTTTTTTTGATGAGATGCAGAAACCTCCATGGCATTTTTCCAATTTAGACTCTTTAACCGCAGGTAACCTTGATATTGATAAAGTTACTCAGAGGCCCAGTGATGCCTATATTTTTAACCAGCTTAAAAACCTCTAAGACATGCTATTGGAGATGCAAAAATTAAACATATCCTAGTGGCAGGGACAACCACTATCACCATCACCACCACTACCACCATCACTATCATCTTTGTAACAATAAAGCATTCCCCATGTCTAGATGTGTGCTGAAAGTTTTATGTTCATTATGTTGAATCTTTATAATCCTGGAAGATGGGTATTGTTATCACCATTTTACAGAATGAGACACAGGTTTGGAAGGGTTAAGTAACTCAACCCAAATAAAAGAGAATAAATAGCAGAGCTAAGATTCAAAGCCAGTTCTACTCATTCCAATGTACTAGGTCTACACTATAACAGTGTTGACTCTCTTGGCCATCCCCAAGTAAACTGAAGATTTGACTCTGTTAATGATAAGATACAGAGCTGGTCCTGAACCTCTCTGCCCTCAGATCCATTTCTTGCCCTTCTCTGATCTTCTCTGTATCACAGGGAAGACTTACTTTCCTGTGTCAACTGGATTCCTGGTATGTTTGCCTAAAGGGAGGAGTTTGGAGAGCAGGAAGGAAAAGAAGCCAGGTTATTTCTCATCAAACCCCCTTCTAACTGCTTCAGGTGGCATCTTGGACATCAGCCATTTCTTTCATGGTTCCAGCTGCTTT
The DNA here is from genome assembly GCF_028023285.1 of Balaenoptera ricei. Taxonomy (NCBI): domain Eukaryota; kingdom Metazoa; phylum Chordata; class Mammalia; order Artiodactyla; family Balaenopteridae; genus Balaenoptera; species Balaenoptera ricei. The sequence goes on from NC_082639.1 coordinate 135,954,187, forward strand.
CTGGGCAGGCTTCCACCAGGTAACCCCTAGTCCTTGGGATCCTTTAACACTCATTTCTCCCTTAGACCCTTTAGCCTAGTGACATCCTACTGTGGCTAATCTAAAGCAAGAGCCTTGGGTACATAAATGAGTGTGTTTGTTCTTCTTGGCTCTATCACCCACGGCCACCACTAACTGGACCAGGGGAGTGCCTCTGAGCCAAGAACAGCCAACTATTGGCTGGCTGGCTTCCTATGAAAGAACCTGGAGCAGAGAGCTTTGCCATTAGGCCCTTAGCAACAATCTATCTGTTGTTTGATTTATAGACTTAGGGGGTCAGTTAGTTGGTGGGATCAAAGGCAGAAAGTCACCAGGAAAGAAAAAGAGACAGAGAGAAAAGACATCATGTCAATTGCAGAGCACTCAGGAGAGATTAGCAAGCTCTTGCTTTATCTGTGCCAGACCCTGAAGAAACTTCCAGTTCAGAAACCACATTACAGTCTCTGTAGTCTTCAGCTATACTCAGGTTCCCATTACTCTTGTGTGACCCCATGATTGTGTCACTTTCCACTTCCCTGGTTGGCTGAAACTAGTGGCTGAGATTTCTGCTTTATTTTGTTTTTAAAAATTTCCCCAGGTATCCTTTCAATAAACCATTTACTACCTGACATAATCTGGGTGTGTTTATATTTTCTGCAACCAATGTAACAACCTAAAACAGTTTTTAAAGCATTTTCATATTTCTTCCATCTTATCCACACTTCAGCTCTATGAGGTAGGCAGGCTAGAGATTTTAATTATCATTTTAAAAATTCAAGCTTCAGATTATCTAAATAACTTGCCCAAGGTCACTGGGCTAAGTCATAGAGCCAAGACTAGCAATCAGGTGTTTTGATTTTTTTTTTTAAATTAATTAATTAATTAATTTTTGGCTGTGTTGGGTCTTCGTTTCTGTGTGAGGGCTTTCTCCAGTTGCGGCGAGAGGGGGCCACTCTTCATCGCGGTGCGTGGGCCTCTCACTGTCGCGGCCTCTCCCATTGCGGAGCACAGGCTCCAGATGCGCAGGCTCAGTAGTTGCGGCTCACGGGCCCAGTTGCTCCGCGGCATGTGGGATCTTCCCAGACCAGGGCTCGAACCCGTGTCCCCTGCATTGGCAGGCAGACTCTCAACCACTGCATCACCAGGGAAGCCCAGGTGTTTTGATTTTTGTGTCAGGTACTAAAAGCCTACTTTTCTCTAATTTCCTGTAAACACACAAGTACACACACATCACCAGTGATTTATTTAGCAGGAAAACAGATATTCAGACTTACTAGGTATGAGATGCTCGCTACTGGGTATCCAAGTGTCCTTTGACTTATTAGGTAATTTATATCTCCGGGCATCTTTATGATAATGTAATGTCTCTCCTGTTTTACAGAAAAAAAGGCCAAGTTGAGTCATAATAGGCAGATATTCCACAATTGAAAACCAGACAAGCCCATTCATTCATTCAGAAACATTTACTGGGAATCCACTCCATGGTGAAAATTTGCTAAGTGCTGGGGTACAGAGATGAATAAAACATCATCCCTTGTAGGAATTTTCAACCCAAAGCAGGAGAGGTATAAGTAGCAAGTAAAATAACAGTACAGCACAAGAGGGGCAATGGATACATACCAGATGAAGGTTTGGTGAACTCTATGGGTGTAGGTGACAGGGAAGCCTCTCTGGAGGAAATAACATTGACCTGAATTTAAAAAGTTGAACAGGATTATCAGTATTTAATGGTAAAAAGGAAAAGGATGTTACGAAGAGATTGAAAAGAATAGCCAGCATGGAAGAAGAGAATGAGGAGAGGTGGTGGCCCAAACAACAAGGGAGAGGATGCCAAGGAAGGCTAGAGAAATGGGTTAAAAAACCAGAAGTATCTATCAAGCAACATATCTACTAAGACATGCTCAATGGACCTGGTGAGCAGGAAGCTCTTGGCATCCTTTTCCAGGGCTGTTTCATAAGGAAGAGGGTATAGCAATTAAGCCAAAATGCAGTGGGTTTCAGAGTTAAAGGGAGGTAAAATAGTAGAGGTATCAAGTGTTTCAAGAATCCCAGAAATGAATGAAAATTGTGCCAGACTTCTCTAAAATTGGAAAAGGGTTAGAGAGTATAAAATGGCATGAAGAATGAGTGGAATATGGGAGAAGAATATCTAAGGAACTTAATCTATTTGGAAAATCATTGATAACATTTTCTGGCATGCTTTCCATTTAGTAGCTATAGAAGTATAATTGGCCTATGTGTCCTTCCCTCTTCCCCATTCTCAAATTAGTACACATGTATCATATGGCCACTTCCTATCTTCTTCTTAGGGTACACTACAGAGAGTTTAATTCCTACCAACATCTATGATCAGTGGCCATTTGACACACCATGAGGCACAGAAAGCATGAACTCGGGATTCATACTACCATGATCTGAATCCTATCTCCACTTTCTATCTATGTGGTCTTGTGGAAATTACTTAATCTCTTTGTTTCTCACTTTCCTTATCTGTAAGGTAAGGATAATAATAATACCACTTCATAGCATAGTTGGGAGGTTTAAATGAGTTACAACATATGAAATGCTTAGAACAGTGCTTAGAACATACAAAGCAGTATACATTGTAGCTGTTTAGTAGTAGTAGTAGTATTTGTGGGAACAATAAAACAGAATGTTTGAAATTGAAATTATGTTGGAAAGTCTAGGATTTTTGTGTGCACGTGTGGCTGGTAGAAGTCCAACTCAAACTAGTTTCACTAAAAGGGTGACTGTATTGGCTCATGTAACTGTGTTGGATTATTTAGGCAGGGAGAGATTTGTTCTCTCTGCATCTCTTGGGACTGTAACTTTTTGTCTCATGGCATCATTCTCTTCTGTAGCAGAAAGGGGAGGGAGGATGTGGTTAGTAGTCCAGGGCTACATTCTGATAGTCCATAATGCAAAAGCAAGAGAGGCTCCCCCCTCTCAATCCCATTCTCAGCATAATACGTAGGAAAGTCCAGGAGAGGAAGGGTCTGCCCCAACCTGTGGCATGTACCCACCCCTGTGGTTGAGAAAATGGGGACCTTGATTAATAACTCCAAGACCACATGGAACCAGAAGAAGGGGGCTAGGCAGATAAATCTATGTTATAATATTCAATATCTTTAAAAATCACATTCTGGGAATTCCCTGGCAGTCCAGTGGTTAGGACTCCACACTTCCACTGCAGGGGGCACAGGTTCGATCCCTGGTTGGGGAACTAAGATCCCACATGCCATATGGCGTGGCCAAAAAAATAAAAATTAATTAATTAATTTTTTAAAAAGTAAAATAAAATCGCATGCTCACCATACTTTGCCTTTTAAGTAAGCTGTATGAAAACTCATTTTTAGATAATTCAATAAATGACAACAGTAAAACTTACAACAGCAACTAATCCTAATTGAGTGCTTACTATATGTCAGGCATTGTTCCAAATATACTGGCTTCGAATTCTTATAAGAGACTTATAAATTGGTATTATTATTATTATCTCCATTTTACAAATGAGGAAATGGAAGAAAGAGAAAGATTAAGTTGCTTGCCCAAAGGTCACTCATCAAAAAGCGGTAGATCTGGGAACTGAGCCCTGACAGTCCAACCCAAAATCTGGACTCTTAGGCTGTGCTGCCAAAGAGTAGGAGGAAAAAAACCCACCCAATATAGTTGGATAAGAGAAAACATCTTTTCAAGTATACTTAGGGGAGATTTTGGAAGAGCAAAGCAAGAGACCAAATTTGGTGTTGAACCTTCATAAGATGCTGAAGACCCAGAAATGTTTGTTGGAGTTTGGAGTGAATTTTCAAAAATTCTATCAGTGTTCTAAATCATCCAAAGAATATATCAGATACAATGTATTTCAATTTCCTAAGAGAATGTCCACAAAAAAGCATATCTTGCACATTCTTGGGTATTAACTAAGAGCTTGTTTGTATTACAAACAACTTTAGCTACTGAAGGATTGAAGACTGTCTCTTTGCAGAGCTGAGAGCAAGCATCAAGCCGACCTTTAGTTAAGTCAGAAGCTCTGGTTCAGAAGGAGATCTTGAGATCCAGTAACACCTCTGAACACCTTTCTTCCCTCAGGTTTATGGGATTCCTCCTATATTTCTTTCTTCTTCACAGTTGCCACTACCCCATCTATGTTTCTCCTTACAAAGCTATCTGAGAAACTACCTCTTCAGCTTTCTTTAACCATGCTTAATCACCTCAGGAAAAAAAGCCCAGACACCCTTTTTGTTTTCACGGAATTACTGTTAATTGCTATGTGGAAACAAATTTGTGGTCAAAAGAAACTGGCGAAAATGGAGAAGTAAGAAATATTTACAAAATCCTGACAAATTCTTTAAATTATTCCTCATATTTTACCAAAATGAGTCAGGAGACTGGGACTAAACTAATTTTATCATAGTCCTACCTAGAATTTGCTTTTTTCATAATTATTATTTATTGAGCAATTAGATGCTGGGCACTGTTTGAAGTATTTTATGTATGTTAGCGTCTCATGACATCCTTGTGAGGTAGATGCAGTTAGCATCTTACTTCATATGAGGAAACAGGCACATAAGCCTTGGCTATTTGCTCAGGGTGATTTAGTACATAATAGGGTCATGTTTCAAACTGAGGCCACTGCAATATATGGCTACTCTGGTGTAACCAAAATTGGGACAGGTGATTTGACAAGCAGAAGTGTGTAACAGTGTGGGGACCGAGTGGAAGTATGGCTTAGGAGTTAGCTGCTCTGGCAGGCCTTCCTTGGTAGAGTACCTGGTGGATCATCAATGCCCAGTGACTGTTTTTCAGCCCTTTTCATAAACTGGAATTTCTCAATTTCCCAAAGATGATGAGTGTCTTGATGACAATTCACACTGACCAAACTCGTAGGACAGTAACGTAACAGCCAAGTCAAGTGATATATTCCTTTCTAGTGTCTGGAAACTCTGACCCTCTGCCTGGGAGTCCCTCTTCTGGTATCATGGAACCTGGAAAACCAGAAAGTTTATTAGTGAGTAGAATCGTAGCAAGGGAAGTAAAAAAAATTTCCTTTAGGCTCTGGACATGGCTAGTGAAATACTCCTTCCCCCATGCCAGAGGACATAACCTGATGGCTCTTGTTGCCAGATCTGATGTCCTTCTCCATGGGTCAGGGGCTGGATGAACATGTCTTGGTAGCTCTCTGGATGTTAGAAAAGAAAAATCTTCCCCACGTTCATGCAACAGAGATGGAATGTAAGTGGCAACAGTGGAATTATCATTCAGCTCTGACTCCAAAGCCAGTGTTTTTCACAGCACCCCCCCACCCCCGCCAATCCTGTTTTGAAAGGGAGACAACAATAGACCACAGTTAGGATCAGAGCCAATCAGACAAATGTTTACTCAGTTCCTCTGAAGTGCCTCACTCTGTGACCTGCAAAATGTATATCAAGAACAGTCTTTGAAATTGGCAAATTTAAGAGGCAGGTTTACTTAAGTGTGAAATAAAATTGAATGGAGTCGCTAAAAAAAACCCCCAAAAAACAGTCTTTGCCCTCAAGGAGGTTACAGTCTCATCCTGTAGGTAAGAGCAACAAACATGGAAGTCTGTGGCACAAACTCTAGATGCCTAGATGTCAAAAAAGGTCAGAAAAAGGCTTCCCTTGTGGCGCAGGGGTTAAGAATCCACCTGCCAATGCAGGGGACACGGGTTTGATCCCTGGTCCGGGAAGACCGCACATGCCACGGAGCAGCTAAGCCCGTGCGCCACAACTACTGAGCCTGTGCTCTAGATCCCATGAGCCACAACTACTGAGCCCACGTGCCACAACTACTGAAGCCCGAGCGCCTAGAGCCCGTGCTCTACAACAAGAGAAGCCACTGCAATGAGAAGCCCGCGCACCGCAACGAAGACCCAACACAGCCAAAAATAAATAAATACATTTATATTTAAAAAAAAGGTCAGAAAAGAGAAAGTATTATTGAGAGCTGGCATGGTTAGGGAAGGCTTTAAAATTGACCAGAAACTTTGAGAATGGTTTTAGTTTAGCTTGGTGGAGGGGAAGGATAGTACATCTCAGTGGTTTAAAGATTATGAAGGAGGGAATAACTTCCAAGAAGAATAATGTAGCTGAATAGAGAGTTATGCAGGGTAGGTAGAGTGGGGCCTGATAATAACAGGCCTTCAAAGGCACGAAAGGAGTTTGGATAGGATGAGTTTGGCACACAGGGTGAGAGTGTTAGGAATTGCTGTGGCAATCTGGATCTGAGCTGCTGCGGGATCCAACTGGGGTGAGGCAGGTGGGAATGGGAAAGGAGGAACTGATATTTGGAAGGCAATATTATTAGGCCTTCATTATCAAGAGGAGGGAAATAAAGGGCAGGTTCAAAACAACTCTCCGCATCTCCTGTGTTCACTGATGTTTATGCTTAGCCAGTTTTTCCTCCCTCCTCCTTTTTCTTTGAACTGCCTTCCATCAACTACATGTAAAACTATGCAGAGTAAAATAAGATCAAATATTTCTGGTAAACTCTTTTGGGGCCAGTTTATAGTTGTTTTATCTCAATGGGAAAAGAATCTTGAGAATCAAGAATCTTCATTATTATTTTTAGTCTGCCTTCTTTGAACATTGAGTATGTACTTTTTTCTTTTCTTTTCTTTCTTTGTTTCTTTCTTTTGATATTTACCTATCCTTAGTCTTTTGATATTTACATATCCTTAGTCTACAACAGAATTGTGTCTGCTTTTGTCAGTTACATGTTCACCTGAAAGCCTCTTCAGTTTCATCGTGTTCTTCTGCAAACACTAATAAAAATAACCTGAAGTTAATATTCCACCTTGCATTCAGAAAGATCCCACTATTCTTTACAATGTGTACTGATATTATTACTTTGTGTAGACACACTGTACTTCCTTAGTGCCTTTCATGTGAGGATCGTAAAGCACAGGGCAAACATTAACTAATTCTAACAGCAACCCTGTGAACTGTGATTTTTATGTGTGTGTAGTAGATGAATCACCTGGAGGATCAGCAGGACACAGGCTTTGTGGGGAGGACCAGGCCTGGCACAACTTAATGTATAAACAACCCAGTCAAATCGTTCAGAGCAAGAAAGGCAGCATCATTTTTTATTGAACTAAAACCACTAATGGAGTTTCAGTGAGAGACTAATTATCCAGGTAACAACTTGTCTAGGTTTCCACAAGCAACACTTGGGCTTTTGCAACAAACAGTGCCAAAAAAAAAAAAAAGAAGGGAGTGTTAGAGTCTATTAATAGCTACACCCTCAGTGTTACTGTCCCTGCGGGGACCAGTGCTTCAGCAACAAAGCAGTCCTACTCATTAACTGAAGCTTTGATTTAGTGTCAAGGCAGAGAAAGTATGCCACAGGCTGACTCATCAACACAGTTTCCTACTGAGATTTCCCTGGAGGGTCTCTCCTTCAGGTGTGTAGCAGGCCAAGGCCTATTTTGCTAAAGAGGATGAAAGCTTCATTATTGTTACGTGGGCTGCTCTTTATATTAAAAACAAAAATAGAATCTATAATGGAAAAAATTGCAAAGAAAATGGACTCTTGCCTTTCTAAGTTGACTCACTGAACAATCAAGGCTACATACCAACAAATGCTTTCCATTTTGGGGAGCCCACCTTTATTTTAGCTTTTTAGTACAGAAAATTTCAAATACAAACAAAAGTAGATAGAATGTTATAATCAAGACTCTAGGTACCCATCACTTAACTAGCAATTTTCACGCACTTTGTTTTACCAACTATAGTCAAAGGATCTACTAAAGCTCAATTCAAAAGGCATGTCACTGACGTTGGAAGGGGAAGGTGGTAAACATTCTGATTTGGTGGGAGGGTGGGAAAAGAAACCCATAAGAACTGTTAAAGTTTAACACCAAAGTTAAGGCAAGGGAATTAGTCAAGTCTACCTGGCATTTGCTCCATTTGAAAGAACCCTAGATTTCGTAACATAACCAAATGAATAAATATATCATTTGTTCAGCAATACAATAATTAACCATAATTGCATAATAAAGCGTAATTTAACCTTCCTGCGGACATAATGCTAAGTTAAATCAGAAGCGGTGCAAAATAAGTCACCGGTCAATGCATGCTCTAAATCCATTATAAGCTCATGCCATTCAAGGGCAGTGCATTAAACCTTGAGTTTTACTGGCTCAGTCATCCTTACCTTTTGTAGCAAATTGATTGTCAAGGAGTCAAAAGAGCAAGTGGGAGTTTGGCATATTTTTTGTAATTAAGGACCATGATCATTTTGTGTTCAGCTTCTATTGTTCAGTACTTTCCTTTAAAAAATATTTTATGAGAAAATTGTTTTATTTTAACCTTTTTTTAATCAATTTTACTTCATTAAAATTTTAATCAAAGTATTTATGCACATAATTTTTAAAAAATCAAATTGCACCAAATAAGTTATAAAGACAAACAGTAGTTTCTTGCCCCACCCCCTTCATATTACCTCCTAATGATTGCCTCAGAAACTATTACTTTTTTTTTTTTTTTTTTTTGGCCACGCTACTTGGCTTGTGAAATCTTAGTTCAGGGATTGAACCCCGGCCCTCATCAGTGAAAGCATGGAGTCTTAACTACTGGACCACCAGGGAATTCCCAGAAATTATTACTTAAAAAAAAAAAATCATATTAACTGTTTCTTTGTGTATGTATAAACATATCTCTGTATTCCTAGATGTGGAAGCCTCTGTCTTGTTTCAATCTGTATTGATTGCTCTCTGGGCCTGCTTCTTCCATGTTGCATTGCAATGTTTCCCAGATTCCATGTCTTTCTCTGTCTTGATCTATATCTCTCTTTTTTTGGAGTGCATCTTTAGTAAAATCCAGAGAAGGATGGACAGAAAATAAATTTTCTGAAACCCGCCCCCCAAAAAAACCCCCAAAACAACAACAACAAAAAAAGCTTGGGAATTCCCTGATGGTCCAGTGGTTAGGGTTCTGCGCTTTCACCGCAGGGCGCAAGGGTGATCCCTGGTTGGGGAACTAAGATCCTGCTGTGCAGGCAAAAAAAAAAAAATTCTGGGTCCTTGAAGCAATGAAAATATCTTACAGCTTGAATGGTACTTTTTCCTCAGAATTCTGAAAGCATTGCTTCATTATCTTCTAGCATTCTTATTGATAACAGAATTCCAAAGCCATTCTCTTTCTTGCTCCTTTGCATATGACCTGTTTTTCCTCTCTGGAAGCTTTTAGAATCTTTATCTCTGGTATTTAAAAATTTCACAATGTCACACTTTTGTGTGAGTGTTTCTTCAGCCACTGCTCAGAGTACCTGGGCTTTTTCAATTCATAGGCTCCTGTCATTTGGGTCTGGGGAATTTTCTAGTATTATTTCTTTGATAATTTACTCATCTCTATTTTCTCTTTTTGCAGAAATTTTATACTTAGTTTTTGGCCTTGCTGGATTCATCCTCTATATCTCTTTTATTTTCTCTTTTCTATCCTTCTCTGCTTTCTGGGAGATTAATTAACTTTCTCTTCCAACCCTCCTAATCACATTGTTATTTTGGCTATTATATTTTTAATTTCTAAGATAGCTTTTACATTTCCTGTTTATTTTTTTATAGAAGTCCATTTGGGTTTTTTAATTGGTTGTCATATAATCTCTTACTTCCTTGAAGGTTTTAGAGTTTTAAAAAGAGTTTTCTTCTTCTTAGGTTGGCTCTGTCCTCTCTGGGCCCCTTTGTTCTATTTACTTAGTTTAGGATGATTAGGCAGGAGCCAGCCGTTTCACTGGAGGGTTAGAGAATGTATTTTTTTTTCTGGAGCTATTCAGTTTCTGCTCTGCAGAATCACTTAACTGCTACTTCATCTGATTTCAGTTTTCAAAAACTGTTCAGGTCTTTTACCTGCTGCTGTTTCTTCTCTCATTGTCTTAATTTTAGGGAGTTCTTAGGCAGGTGAAGAGAAATTCATGTATCAATCTGTCATCTTCAACTAGAATCTACTGGAGAAGTGTAAAAGCTCTCAGAAAGACAACTTTTGGATTACTCTTGCTGGTTGTCATTAACGGAGGTAGCAAGATTTACAGAAGTAGTCTTTAAATCTCACTTTTAAGCTTTCTGTCTGAACCTGTTAACTTAGCTGAGCAGAGCATGGTAAAATAATGCCAAGGTCATGAGTTTGATCTCCATGAAGGTCAATTAGCCTTACTTAATTTCGCGGGCTCCATCTTCTCCCTCAACTCACAGAGAGTCAAGAATGTTGTTTTATGGGAAAGAAATCCAAAAAAGAGGGGAATACATGTACACATATAGCTGATTCACTTTGCTGTACAGTAGAAACTAACACAACATTGTAAAGCAGCTATACTCCAATAAAAGTTAATTAAAAAAAAAAAGAATGTTGTTTTGGGTAGCTATGAAATAGGTAAGAAATAATACAGCTTTCATTTTACTGCTGTTGTTAAGATTCTGTGTCCTATGCTGCTACAAGAACTTAAAGGGAACAAAAGTTTTCTGCTGGTGGAAAATCAAATCTGCCTTAGATTGTCTCCCCAGAAGTAGACTCTTAGAGGGTGATTTGTGGAGAAAGGTTTATTGAGAAGTAATCTAGGGACCACACCTGTAAAGAGTGAGGGCAGTGGGAAAAATTGATCTTTGATGCAGTCACAGCAGAGGCCTCAGCTGATCCCACAAGAAGTTTTGGATCTGGGAGTCCCTTCAGAGATGTTCTACCTTGAGACAAGAGATCAGACATTTATAACCTCACATTGACCAGATGTTGGATGAGAACTATCCTTAGGAAAGAAGCATAAACTCCTGGGGAAGTGGCTCTCATTAGCTGATGGCAATTTCCAGAGTGTTTTGAAGTTTTGGTCACCAGTCAGTTGGGGTAGCAGACCATAGTATTGTCTATACTATATAAAGTACTGACCTCTTGAAAGTTTAAGAGCTAAAATATTTGTTCTTCCTTTCACTTCTCCTAGATTCTTATGGGGAGAATAAAATGAGTGGTTAAATGGCAGAAGTGCAACTATATTTGGAGTGAGAAGGAACAAAGGATCTGTTCAGTCCGTAAACCAGATAATTAGCCTCCAAGAAACAAAATGAATGGAATAAACTCTCCAGGGGCTTGAGAATTTTTATTCCACATTATTTCTTGCATTTGTGCATTTTGAGTATATTTACTTTGGTCAACAATCATTCCTAGGTTTTATTTTTGGAAGGCAGCTATGCTCACCACCATACCACCAACGCTGCACAGGTTTTATTTTTATTTATTTTTTTGGCCATGTCCCGCGGCTCACAGGATCTTAGTTCCCCAACCAGGGATCAAACCTGTGCCCTCCGCAGTGGAAGCGTGGAGTCCTAACCACTGGACAGCCAGGGAATTCCCAATTCTTAGGATTTAAACATGAAGCCAAAGTTGTTATGTTTATGGTGTTAAATTTGGGATAAGTTCAAAGACAATACCTTCAGGAGAAAGAAAACACTCAATGTATTTCAACTTCAGTTAACAGAGCACAGAAAAATAATAGTCAAAAATTCTAACTAATTTTTCACTCTTTATTTATGGAGAAAGCATAAACTAGTGACTCATTACTAAAATAGATGTCTTTAAGCATATATACAAAAAAACATTAGTACATTATATTAATGTTTATAGCAGTGATATATAATACTGCCTATAGGGACTTCCCTGGTGGCGCAGTGGTTAAGAATCTGCCTGCCACAAGAATATACAATGGAGAAAAGACAGCCTCTTCAATAAGTGGTGCTGGGAAAACTGGACAGCTACAAGTAAAAGAATGAAATTAGAACACTCCCTAACACCATACACAAAAATAAACTCAAAATGGATTAAAGACCTAAATGTAAGGCCAGCTTTTGACCCACCTCCTAGAGAAATGGAAATACAAACAAAAATAAACAAATGGTACCTAATGAAACTTAAAAGCTTTTGTGCAGCAAAGGAAACCATAAACAAGACAAAAAGACAACCCTCAGAATGGGAGAAAATATTTGCAAACGAAGCAACTGACAAAGGATTAATCTCCATAATATACAAGTAGCTCATGCAGCTCAATATCAGAAAAACAAACAACCCAATCCAAAAATGGGTAGAAGACCTAAATAGACATTTCTCCAAAGAAGATATACAGATTGCCAACAAACACATGAAAGGAGGCTCAACATCACTAGTCATTAGAGAAATGCAAATCAAAACTACAGTGAGGTATCCCCTCACACTAGTCAGAATGGCCATGGTCAAAAAATCTACAAACAATAAATGCTGGAGAGGGCGTGGAGCAAAGGGAACCCTCTTGCACTGTTGGTGGGAATGTAAATTGATACAGCCACTATGGAGAACAGTATGGAGTTTCCTCAAAAAACTAAAAATAGAACTACCATACGACCCAGCAATCCCACTACTGGGCATATACTCTGAGAAAACCATAACTCAAAAAGAGTCATGTACCACAATGTTCATTGCAGCTCTATTTACAACAGCCAGGACCTGGAAGTAACCTAAATGTCCATCGACAGATGAATGGATAAAGAAGATGTGGCATATATACAATGGAATATTTTTCAGCCATGAAAAGAAACGAAACTGAGTTATTTGTAGTGAGGTGGATGGACATAGAGACTGTCATACAGAGTGAAGTAAGTCAGAGAAAAACAAATACAGTATGCTAACACATATATATGGGATCTAAAAAAAAAAAAAAAAAATGTTTCTGAAGAACCTAGGGGCAGGACAGGAATAAAGACTAGAGAATGGACTTGAGGACACGGGGAGCGGGAAGGGTAGGCTGGGATGAAGTGAGAGAGTGGCATGGACATATATACACTACCAAATGTAAAACAGATAGCTAGTGGGAAGCAGCCGCATAGCACAGGGAGATCAGCTCGGTGCTTTGTGTCCACCTAGAGGGGTGGGATAGGGAGGGTGGGAGGGAGACGCAAGACGGAGGAGATATGGGGATGTATGTATATGTATAGCTGATTCACTTTGTTATACAGCAGGAACTAACACACCATTGTAAAGCAATTATACTCCAATAAAGATGTTAAACAACAACAACAACAAAAAATCCACCTGCCAATGCAGTGGACATGGGTTTGATCCCTGGTCCGGGAAGATCCCACATGCTGTGGAGCAACTAAGCCCATGTGCCACAACTACTGAGCCTGCGTGCTGCAACTACTGAAGCCCGTGCTCCTAGAGCCCATGCTCCGCAACAAGAGAAGCCACCGCAGTAAGCCCACACACCACAACGAAGACCCAACACAGCCAAAAATAAATAAATAAATAATTAATTAAAAAAAAATACTGCCTATACTGTATGCTCTAAAATTGTGTTTTGTTGTTGTCAGTAAAAATATTTTTAATGCTTTAGAAAAAATAATCGAGGAAAATAGGATATCAGTTAGAGTACTTCCATTTCCAGCCTTCCTGCCCTACCACCAAGTCCATCTCAATCACTCTTCCCCTCTCCTGGACTAGGGTTTATGTATGCTATTTTATCTCTAATAATTACATTTTACTCCTTGGAAAAGGCAGAGAATTTTAATAACATCTTCTGATGCATTTTGTTGTTGCTAAAAAGTCAGAAATTCAACATTTTCTAAGCAAAGATATATCAAAATCATTCAAAACATAGCTAAATAAAACAATGGTTTGAAACTTTAATTCTGTTTTCTCAAGCTTCAAGTCTGTGGAAAACCAAAGGTAAAGAACAATAAGGGAACTTAACAGCTTAAAAGCCTATTTCTCATTGTTGCTGGGAAACTGAAGAACATTAGTCAACTAACCCGAAACTTTAAAAGAGGGAGGGAGCAAATTTTTGTTAGGCGGTGACTTAATGGGTTCAACATGACAAGACGCATGTGAAGAGAAGCGGTGGCTGAGTCATGTGTAGGGAACAACTGAGCTTCAACGGGCAGCTGAATTCAGCGTCATGCGGTAATTGAGAACAACTTAAGCTGGTTTCTCTGTGTCACAATAAAGGCTGGGAAGATGGTTTCAGCATCATCTCAGAGAATCTTCAGGAAACTCTGGAGTTAGGCTCATTTGGTTGGATTTTGTTCCATATGCTCAATGGCTCCTGCCTTTGTGTCAGCAAGGGCTCCATCACCCATAAAATGTTAGAGCTGTAAAATTCAAAAGGTACTTTAGATAGACTGTGAAATATAAGTCTTCCTCCCTCCTCTGTTCTCCAGCCTTCTCATTCCCTTGCCAGAGGCAAGCATTGCTTCCATTCCATTCCATTGTGTATTTGCCCCTAAGATATTCTAAAATGTAGGTTTTAAAAGGCTACACTTTCTATTTTTGCTGCCACTACCTCCTTGTCACTTAGAATCAATGTAATAATTTTGTCTTATGATTTTATAGTAAACCTCTGTTGGCTCTTAATGATCAATTACTATTTCTAAAAGTGATCCTAAACAATGTGTGTGTGTCCTTGAATTTCTGCTGGGACAGATTTCTGTGGTTTCTGGTTACGAACTGAAATTTCTTTGAGGGCCAGACAGGAAATCAAAATATGTAAAATGGCTGGGAGAAGACAACAGGAAGTGGAGGGCAGGGTACAAACTGAAGTGCCCAGTCTAAAGGTATTTCAAATACCAAGACTGTTATATACATATTACTACTAAACTATCTAGTTTTGTAGTCCTTTATTGTACAATTTACTCTTCTTAAAAATCATAAACATACTTACCCACCACCAGTCTTCTAGCAGTTAGTCCATTTTTCCTAATTCATAATTACAAAAAGCAATTTAATAATTTTAGGATCCGGATAGATAATTTGGTTGGGTCCCAAGGGATTTAAATATGGTATGGAAGTGTCTTACTTTCATTAGGCAGAATCACAGCATGCTTAAGGACACAGGCTCTGAAGTCAGAGAGACCTGAGTTTGAACTTTGGCTTGGACATTGGCCAGCTGGGGCAAATTCCTTAAGCCTTTGGGCACTTACCTTCTTTATCTACAAAAGGGGATAACAATCCCTTTGCTTTGAAGATTGTATTAGATAACGTAGGTTAAGGGCTTAGCACAGTGCCTGGCACCTACTTGGTGATCAGTAAGTGATTGCAGTTATCATTACAGTACTTTGAAGACCTTGGTACAAACTTATGCTGCTTTAGACTTGAATTCCCTCTTTTTTTTAAAGGTTTTTTTTTTTAAATTAATTCATTAATTTTTTGGCTGTGTTGGCCCTTTGTTGCTGCACGCGGGCTTTTCTCTAGTTTTGGCAAGCTGGAGCTACTCTTCGTTGTGGTGCTCGGGCTTCTCATTGCGGTGGCTTCTCTTGTTGCCGAGCATGGGCTCTAGGCGCGCGGGCTTCAGTAGTTGCAGCACATGGGCTCAGTAGTTGTGGCTCGCGGTCTCTAGAGGGCAGGCTCAGTAGTTGTGGCGCACGGGCTTAGTTGCTCCATGGCATTTGGGATCTTCCCAGACCAGGGCTCCAACCCTTGTCCCCTGCATTGGCAGGCAGATTCTTAACCACTGCACCACCAGGGAAATCCCTTAAATTCCCTCTTAACCAATTGTTTCCTACTTTAAAAAAAAAAATTATTATTATTATTATTTTAAATTAATTTATTTAATTATTTTTGGCTGTGTTGGGTCTTCGTTTCTGTGCGAGGGCTTTCTCCAGTTGCGGCAAGCAGGGGCCACTCTTCATCGCGGTGCGCGGGCCTCTCACTATCGCGGCCTCTCTTGTTGCGGAGCACAGGCTCCAGACGTGCAGGCTCAGTAGTTGTGGCTCACGGGCCTAGTTGCTCTGCGGCATGTGAGATCTTCCCAGACCAGGGCTCGAACCTGTGTCCCCTGCATTAGCAGGCAGATTCTCAACCACTGCGCCACCAGGGAAGCCCCCTTCCTACTTGTTTTAATCCAGAAGTCATTTCTGACAAAAGGCAGGAACAAGACAGGAATTGATTCATTCGATAATAAATATTTATTAGAATATCTTTTACATGACAGGTATGATTCCGGGCAGAGTATTGAAGACAAAACTCCTCTTCTCATGCAACTTACCTTAGAGTGAGGGAGACAGACAACAAACAAATTAACAATATATAATACAGTTTCAGGTATTGATAGGTGCTAAGATATAAAGTAAAGTAGAGTTAAGAGCCTAGGGTGTGAAGGTGGTGGGGGCAGAAAGGGACTAAAATATTGGTGAATCATAGTTGATGGGCTCCTTGCTGACACAGAGGCAGGAACCAATGAATTAACATTGCCATTGGACTCAAGAAGTAGGTTAGTCCGTTTTTCTTCACACCCTTCTTAGCATTTATTCACAAGGCTTAGTTCATCTGGTTTCAGCCTTCCTGATAACTTTATGTTGGAGCCAATCTCTTATATTTGTTCTTGGCTATGGACCCTGCTTTCTGTCTTTTGTATTTTTTATTAAGAATTGAGATTACAATACGTTGCATACTTGAAACTAATATAATGTTATATGTCAATTATATCTCAGTTTAAAAAAATACAAAAAGGCGGGCTTCCCTGGTGGCACAGTGGTTAAGAATCCACCTGCCAATGCAGGGGACACGGGTTCGAGCCCTGGTCAAGGAAGATCCCACATGCCGTGGAGCAGCTAAGCCCGCGAGCCACAACTACTGAAGCCCACACGCCTAGAGCCCGTGCTCGGCAACAAGAGAAGCCACCGCGATGAGAAGCCGGCGCGGCAACGACGAGTAGCCCCTGCTCGCAGCAAATAGAGAAAACCCCCGCGCAGCAACGAAGACCCAACGCAGCCAAAAATAAAATTAAAAAAAAAAAAAAAAAGGCAGTAATGGAACAACAAGCCGTTAAAGAAAAGAATTGATATTATCAGAGACCTTCCTGTGTAACCACAGTGACTTCCCTGGTTCCCTCTTGGTTTTAGCCTTCACCGGAGTTGTTTGCAAATGCTTCCCCTAACACTTTACTGGTGATACCCTATAGTCATGTAGCCATCCTTCCACAGACCGTGTCTGCCTTCTTGTACAAACCTTGAGACACAATTCATTTTTTTGTCACATTCCCTGAAAACAAATATGCTCCACAAAATATTGAGAAGGAAAGCCAGTTTTTACTAATGATTTCCTGGGAAGAAAAAGATGTAGAGTTGCAAGGCATATCACACAACATATAACTTTCAATTCCCAGTTGGACATTTTTGTTGCCTTCCCCAAATACTGCGAGCCACCGGATCTCTCACTGTCTTCTAACGCTTTGTATACCCTCCCCTTAGAGTAATTTAGCACTTTTCAACTTCTCCAAGTTATAATTTTCAACCTTCCCTTAGACTTTTATTTTTTTAATGTTTTTGTTGAAGTATAGTTGATTTATAGTGTTGTGTTAGTTTCTGGTGTACAGCGAAGTGATTCAGTGATATTTATATATATATGTATATACATATATGTATTCTTTATCAGATTCTTTTCCATTATAAGTTATTACAAGATATTGAATATAGTTCCCTATATATAGTGCTATACAGTAGGACCTTGGTGTTTATTTTATATACAGTAGTGTGCATCTGTTAATCCCAAGCTCCTAATTTATCCGTCTCCCTGCCTTTCCCCTTTGGTAACCATAAATTTGTTTTCTATGTCTGTGAGTCTGTTTCTGTCTTGTAAGTAAGTTCATTTGCATCTTTTTTTTTAGATTCCGAATATGTGATATCGCTCAACCTTCCCATAGACTTTTGAAGCCTAGCCTTCTCTAAATTGGTTTAGCAACGTAGGTCTGACCCTGAGGAAGGATTCTCCTGCTCCCTTCCCCCCAGTCATGTTATTTATCTTGTTACATTTCCAGTTCTCTTTTTCCAGGCCAAATCTCTCCTGCGAACTCCTGTTCTCTATATCTAGTTGCCACCTGTCTTCTCTGCCTGGATATCCTGTAGGTCTTTATTTGATCACGCCTCAAATCAAACTTGCATTCTTCCCTGTCTTTCCAATTCTATTTCTCTTCTATATTTTCTATTTCAGAAAATGATACCACCATCTACCCAGGTACTTCACGGCAGAAACCTGGGAACCATCCTTGACTCTTCCCTCCTTTCTCATACCTTCTGTGTTATCACTGCTCCCATCCATTTAGCAATCAATTACCAGGTTCTGTTGAGTCTATTTCCCAAGATTTTTAAATCTACTTCTTTCCATCCTCACTAGCCATAATGAATGGGTTGCTTCTGCTGAAAAATGTACAACAGTGCTCATTGTTTCACAAATAAAATTAAAACTTCTTTGCTTTTTAAAATGGATATTAACATGAAAACACTTTATTATGATCAGAGGGTTGTTAGGAGTTTCCCTCTCAAGAGAGCCATTTACACATTAATTTGTAAAGATTCCTTTCACTACCTCCTTCTCTTTTTAGTGTTTATCTTCATGAAAGATATATATGCCTCTAAAGAGAAAAATAATTTTATAAGGTTTGAAACTAAAATGAGCAGTCCCCTCACATCTCACCCATTCTTTCTCTGTAGAGGCAGCACTTTTCAACACTTTAATTAATTCATTTGGTATTCTAGATCTGTAAGTGTGCTATCTTTCTACTTCTGAATTTTTTTCTTAATTGAGGTATAGTTGGTTTACAATATTATATTAGTTTCAGGTGTATAACATAGTGATTCAAATTTTTTATAGATTATACTCCATTTAAAGTTATTATAAAATATTGGCTATATTCCCTGTGTTATACAATATATCCTTGAAGCTTATTTATTTGATTTTATTATTTTTTTTAATAGATCTTTATTGGAGTATAATTGCTTCACAATACTGTTAGTTTCTGTTGTACAGCAAAGTGAATCAGCCATATGCATACATATATCCCCATATCCCCTCCCTCTTGAGCCTCCCTCCCCCCTCCCTATCCCACCTCTCTAATTCATCGCAAAGCACTGAGCTGATCTCCCTGTGCTATGCTGCTGCTTCCCACTAGCTAATTATTTTACAATTGGTAGTGTATATATGTTAATGCTACTCTCCCTTCGCCCCAGCTTCCCCCTCCACCCCCGGTGTCCTCAAGTACCTTCTCTATGTCTATGCCTTTATTCCTGCCCTACCACTAGGTTCATCAGTACCATTTTTTTTTTTTTTTTTAGATTCCATATATATGTGTTGGCATACAGTATTTGTTTTCTCTTTCTGACTTACTTCACTCTGTATGACAGACTCTAGGTCCATCCACCTCACTACAAATAATTTCGTTTCTTTTTATGGCCAAGTAATATTCCATTCTATATATGTGCCACATCTTCTTTATCCATTCATCTGTTGACGGACATTTAGGTTGGTTCCATGTCCTGGCTATTGCAAATAGTGCTGCAATGAACATTGTGGTACATGACTCTTTTTGAATTATGGTTTTCACAAGGTATATGCCCAGTAGTGGGATTGCTGGGTCATATGGTAGTTCTATTTTTAGTTTTTTAAGGAAACTCCATACTGTTTTCCGTAGTGGCTGTATCAATTTACATTCCCACCAACAATGCAGGAGGGTTCCTTTTTCACCACACCCTTTCCAGCATTTATTCTTTCTAGATTTTTTGATAATGGCCATTCTGACTGGCGTGAGGTGATACCTCATGTAGTTTTGATTTGCATTTCTCTAATAATTAGTGATGTTGAGCATCTTTTCATGTGCCTCTTGGCCATCTGTATGTCTTCTTTGGTGAAATGTCTATTTAGGTCTTCCACCCATTTTTTAATTGAATTGTTTGTTTTTTTGATATTGAGCTCCATGAGCTGTTTGTATATTTTGGAGATTAATCCTTTGTCCATTGTTTCATTTGCAAATATCTTCTCCCATTCTGAGGGTTGTCTTTTTGTCTTGTTTATGGTTTCCTTTGCTGTGCAAAAGTTTTAAAGTTACATTAGGTACCATTTGTTTATTTTTGTTTTTATTTCCATTACTCTAGGAGGTGGGTCAAAAAAGATCTTGCTGTGGTTTATGTCAAAGAGTGTTTTTCCTATGTTTTCCTCTAAGAGTTTTGTAGTGTCTGGTCTATGTAGTGATTTAGGTCTTTAATCCATTTGGAGTTTATTTTTATATATGGTGTTAGGTAGTGTTCTAATTTCATTAACATGTAGCTGTCCAGTTTTCCCAGCACCACCTACTGAAGAGGCTGTTTTTTCTCCATTGTATATTCTTGCCTCCTTTGTGAAAGATAAGGTGACCATATGTGCATGGGTTTATCTCTGGGCTTTCTATCCTGTTCCATTGATCTATATTTCTGTTTTTGTGCCAGTACCATACTATCTTGATTACTGTAGTTTTGTAGTATAGTCTGAAGTCAGGGAGCCTGATTCCTCCAGCTCCATTTTTCTTTCTCAAGATTGCTTTGGCTCTTCGGGGTCTTTTGTGTTTCCATACGAATTGTAAAATTTTTTGTTCTAATTCTGTGAAGAATGCCATTGGTAGTTTGATAGGGATTGCATTGAATCTGCAGATTGCTTTGGGTAGTATTGTCATTTTTACAATATTGATTCTTCTAATCCAAGAACATGTTATATTTCTCCATCTGTCATCTTTGATTTCTTTCATCAGTGTTTTATAGTTTTCTGAGTACAAGTCTTTCACCTCCTTAGGTAGGTTTATTCCTAGGTATTTTATTCTTTTTGTTGCGATGGTAAATGGGATTGTTTCCTTCATCTCTCTTTCTGATTTTTTGTTGTTAGTGTAGGAATGCCAGAGATTTCTGTGCATTAATTTTGTATCCTGTAACCTTACCAAATTCATTGATTAGTTCTAGTAGTTTTCTGGTGGCATCTTATTTTTTTCTTTTTTTGAAATTAATTAATTAATTAATTAATTAATTATTTTTGGCTGCGTTGGGTCTTTGTTGCTGCGTGCGGGCTTTCTCTAGTTGCGTCGAGCAGGGGCTACTCTTCGTTGCTGTGCGCGCGCTTCTTATTACGGTGGCTTCTCTTGTTGCAGAGTGTGGGCTGTAGGCACACAGGCTTCAGTAGTTGTGGCTCGCGGGCTCTAGAGCGCAGGTGTAGTAGTTGTGGCACACGAGCTTTGTTGCTCTGCAGCATGTGGGATCTTCCCGGACCAGGGATAGAACCCGTGTTCCCTGCATTGGCAGGCGGATTCTTAACCACTGTGCCGTGAGGGAAATCCTGATGGCCTCTTTAGGATTTTCTATGTACAGTATCATGTCATCTGCAAACAGTGACAGTTTTACTTCTTCTTTTCCAATTTGGATTCCTTTTATTTCTTTTTCTTCTCTGACTGCCATGGCTAGGGCTTCCAAAACTATGTTGAATAAGAGTGGCGAGGGTGGACATCCTTGTCATGTTCCTGATCTTAGTGGAAATGCTTTCAGTTTTTCACCATTGAGTATGATGCTTGCTGTGGGTTTGTCATATATGGCCTTTATTATGTTGAGGTAGGTTCCCTCTATGCCCACTTTCTGGAGAGTTTTTATCATAAATGGGTGCTGAATTTTGTCAAAAGCTTTTTCTGCATCTATTGAGATGACCATATGTTTTTTATTCTTCAATTTGTTAATATGGTGTATCACATTCATTGATTTGCATGTATTGAAGAATCCTTGCACCCCTGGGATAAATCTCACTTGACCATGGTGTATGATCCTTTTAATATGTTGTTGGATTCTGTTTGCTAGTATATTGTTCAGGATTTTTGCATCTATATTCATCAGTGGTATTGGTCTGTAGTTTTCTTTTTTGTGATATCTTTTTCTGCTGTTGGTATCAGGGTGATGGTGGCTTTGTAGAGTGAATTTGGGAGTGTTCTTCCCTCTGCAATTTTTGGAAGAGTTTGAGAAGGATCGTTGTTAGTTCTTCTCTAAACGTTTGATAGAATTCACCTGTGAAGCCATTTGGTCCCAGACTTTTGTTTGTTGGAACATTTTTAATTACAGTTTCAATTTCATTACTTGTGATAGGTCTGTTTATATTTTCTAATTCTTCCTGGTTCAGTCTTGGAAAATTGTTCCTTTCCAAGAATTTGTCCATTTCTTCATGGTTATCCATTTGATTGGCATATAGTTGTTTGTAGTTGTCTCTTATAATCCTTTGTATTTCTACGATGTCAGTTGTGACTTCTCCTTTTTCATTTCTAATTTTTTTAAAAAATTAATTTATTTATTTTAGTTATGGCTGTGTTGGGTCTTCGTTTCTCTGCGAGGGCTTTCTCTAGTTGTGGCAAGCGGGGGCCACTCTTCATCGCAGTGCGTGGGCCTCTCACTATCGCGGCTTCTCTTGTTGCGGAGCACAGGCTCCAGACGCGCAGGCTCAGTAATTGTGGCTCACGGGCCCAGTTGCTCTGCAGCATGTGGGACCTTCCCAGACCAGGGCTCGAACCCGTGTCCCCTGCATTGGCAGGCAGACTCTCAACCACTGCACCACCAGGGAAGCCCCTTCATTTCTCATTTTATTGATTTGTGTCCTCTCCCTTTTTTTCTTGATGAGTCTGGCTAAGGGTTTATCAATTTTGTTTATCTTCTCAAAGAACCAGCTTTTAGTTTTATTGAGCTTTGCTACTGTGTTCTTAGTTTCTATTTCATTTATTTCTGATCTGATCTTTATGATTTCTTTCCTTCTCCTGACTTTGGGTTTTCTTTGTTCTTCTTTCTCTAGTTGCTTTAGGTGTAGGGTTAGATTGTTTATTTGAGATTTTTCTTATTTCTTGAGGTGAGATTGAATTGCTATACACTTCCCTCTTAGAACTGATTTTGCTGTGTCCCATAGGTTTTGGGTCGTTGTGTTTTCATTGTCATCTGTTTCTATGTGTTTTTCTTTGATTTCTTCAGTGATCTCTTGGTTATTTAGTAGCGCACTGTTTAGTCTCCATGTGTTTGTGTTTTTTACAGTTTTTTTTCCTGTAATTGATTTCCAATCTCATAGTGTTGTTGTCAGAAAAGATGTTTGATACGATTTCAATTTTCTTAAATTTTCAGAGGCCTGATTTGTGACCCAAGATGTGATCTATCCTGAAGAATGTTCCATGTGCACTTGAGAAGAAAGTGTATTCTGCCACTTTTGGGTGGAATGTTCTACAAATATCAATTAAATCTATCTGGTCTATTGTGTCATTTAAAGCTTGTGTTTCCTTATTTATTTTCTGTTTGGATGATCTGTCCATTGGTGTAAGTGGGGTGTTAAAGTCCCCTACTATTATTGTGTTCCTGTCGATTTCTCCTTTCATGGTTGTTAGCATTTGCCTTATGTATTGAGGTGCTCCTATGTTGGGTGAATAAATATTTATAATTGTTATGTCATCTTCTTGGATTGATCCCTTGATCATTATGTAGTGTCCTTTCTTATCTCATGTAACAGTCTTTATTTTAAAGTCTATTTTATCTGATGAGTATTGCTACTCCAGCTTTCTTTTGATTTCCATTTACATGGAATATTTTTTCCATCCCTTCACTTTCAGGCTGTATGTGTCCCTAGTTCTGAAGTGCATCTCTTGTAAACAGCGTATATATGGGTCTCCTTTTGTATCCATTCAGCCAGTCTGTGTCTTTTGGTTGGGGCATTTAATCCATTTACATTCAAGGTTATTATCAATAAGTGTGTTCCTGTTACCATTTTCTTAATTGTTTTGGGTTTTTTTATTTTTTTATTTTTTTTAAGCACTGTGAACACTTGCATGACCAAGATCAGGTTTAATTATTATTATTTTTTTTTTTAAATTATTTATTTATTTATTTATTTTTGGCTGTGTTGGTTCTTCATTTCTGTGCAAGGGCTTTCTCTAGTTGTGGCAAGTGGGGGCCACTCCTCATCGCAGTGCGTGGGCCTCTCACTATCATGGCCTCTCTTGTTGTGGAGAACAGGCTCCAGACACGCAGGCTCAGTAATTGTGGCTCACGGGCCCAGTTGCTCCGCGGCATGTGGGATCCTCCCAGACCAGGGCTTGAACCCGTGTCCCCTGCATTGGCAGGCAGATTCTCAACCACTGCACCACCAGGGAAGCCCCTTGGGTTTGTTTTTGTGGGTCTTTTTATTCTCTTGTGTTTCCTTCCTAGGGAAGTTTCTTTAGCATTTGTTGTTAAGCTGGTTTGGTGGTGCAGAATTCTCTTAGCTTTTGCTTGTCTGAAAAGCTTTTGATTTCTCCATCGAATCTGAATGAGATTCTTGCTGGGTAGAGTAATCTTGGTTGTAGGTTTTTCCCTTTCATCACTTTAAGTATATCCCTCCACTCCCTTCTGGCCTGTAGAATTTCTGCTGAAAAATCAGCTGATAACCTCATGGGGATTTCTTTGTATGTTATTTTTTGTGTTTCCCTTGCTTCTCTTAATATGTTTTCTTTGAATTTAATTTCTGTTAGTTTGATTAATATGTGTCTTGGTGTGTTTTTCCTAGGGTTATCCTGTATGGGACTCTCTGTGCTTCCTGGACTTGGGTGACTATTTCCACTGTAGTTTTCCACTATAATCTCTTCAAATATTTTCTCAGACCCTTTCTTTTCCTCTTCCTCTTCTGGGACCCCTATAATTCGAATGTTGGTGCATTTAGTGTTGTCCCAGCGGTCTCTGAGATTGTCTTCAATCCTTTTCATTCTTTTTTCTTTACTCTGCTCCTCAGCAGTTATTTCCACCATTTTGTCTTCCAGCTCACTTATTCATTCTTCTGCCTCAGTTATTGTTATTGATTCCTTCTAGTGTACTTTTCATTTCATTTATTGTGTTGTTCATCTCTGTTTGTTTGTTCTTTAGTTCTTCTAGATCTTTTTAAAACATTTCTTGTATTTTCTCAATCCGTGCCTCCATTCTATATCCAAGATTCTGGATCATCATCTACTATCATTACTCTGAATTCTTTTTCAGGTAGATTGCCTATTTCCTCTTTTATTTGGTCTTGTAGTTTTCTACCTTGCTCCTTCATCTGTGACATATTTTTTTTGCCGTCTCATTTTTTTTTTACCTTTTTTTTATGAGTGGGATTGTATTCCTGTCTTACTGGTTGTTTAGCCTGAGGCTCCACCACTGAAGTTTGTAGGCTATTGGGTAGAGCTGGATCTTGGTGCTGAGATGATGACCTCCGGGAGACCTCACTCTGATGAATATTCCCTGGGGTCTGAGGTTCTCTGTTAGTCCAGTGGTTTGGACTCGGAGTTCCCACTGCAGGAGCTTCAGCCCGACCCCTGGCTCGTGAACCAAGATCCCGCAAAGCCGTGCAGGGAAGGAAAAAATAAAAATAAAAAAGGAGAACAATAACAAAGTAAAAATAAAATTAGACAAGGGAACTAACAGATATGTTAGAAAAAAAATAAAAATAAAAATATAAATGAAACAACAACCAGAAGGTTAAACAGAACCACAATAGTAAAAAAGAGGAAGAGAAAAAAAAAAAATTTGGAAAAGGCCTTGGCTGTGGAGGGCAGGACCTAGGCAGGGGTGAGATTTGGGTGGTGGGTGGGGCCTATGCTTAGGACCCACAGGACCGGAAAAGGCCGTGGGTGGTGTGGGGGGGGGTTGGTGCTTAGGCTCAGCAGAACAGAAGACACCCACGCCTGTTCTCAGAGAGTGGGGAACACCATCTGGGAGCCCAGCAGCCTTCCTGGGTTTGAGCAGGCTCTTCTGCTCCTCCCGTTCTGGAGGGCCCCTCCTGCCTGCCTCTCCTGATCTCCCTGGCCTCCCTCCTACGTCCCCAGGACCAACCTGGCCCGGAGGGGACCTCTGAGGGCATAGGACCCGGTCTGAGAGCCAGGCAGACTTCCCCGGCTGATTGGACAGGGGAAACGCTGGGCCCAATCCCCTGCTCTGAGCCCCTGAGTGTCCCTCCAGGTGTGGGAACTCCTCCCCCCCTCTCAGCCACCCCTCAGGGGTGCCAGTCCTGTCCAGCTTCCACTTCTCTTCCTCCCTCAGTCCCCCCACGTCCTACCTGTTCATTTGGGGGTTCTTCTCATCTCCTTGGGCATCAGGGTGCCCCACCAGTGTCTGGCAGTTGCCCTAGTTGTGGGGAGACTCGAACTCTGCATCTTCCCACACCGGCATCTTGACTCTGCCCCCCTTATTTATTTTATACATAGTAGTTTTAACCTCTAAATCCTCTACCTCTATCTTGCTTCCCCTCCCCACTTCCCTCTCCTTGCTGGTAACCGCTAGTTTGTTCTCTATGTCTGTTGAGTCTGTTTCTGTTTTGTTATATCATTGGTTTGTTTTACTTGTTAGATTCCACAACTACTGCTTAACTTTGAGCTTTAGGTCTTCCTGCAATTTCACTGTGGTGAAATTTTCTATTATGACTGCATAAAAACTATTAACAGTTAAGTCAAGTAATAAACTATGACAACAATTCTTGTACAACTTTCTGTTTCCCCTAGAATTAGTAAGTGTCTTTTTTGAGGCTGTTGTTATACAGTTAGCTTTCTATATACTTACCAATAATTCAACCCCAACTCTCCACCAAATATCTAAATCTCTTCTCTATTCCTTCAGCTATATTAGGTATTCTTTTAATTTAATCTTCATGGCAAAATGTCTCCAGAGCATTCTAAACTGCTCCAACATGGACTAGCTGTGTGGTGCATGTCATCCTGGGATCTCCCTTCACCAATATCCTGGGAATTTTCACACCTCTTCCTGTATACCACATATTCCTTTCTTGTTTTATTTTCCCCCCTAATTTTAATGCAGCACCCACCAATAGCTTCCTAAGACAGGATACATGGGAGGTAAATTGTTGAGATCTTGTATGTCTGAAAATATCCTTAATTTACTCTAACAGCTAATTGGTAGTTTTGGTGAGGTATATAATTCTAGGTTAGAAATAACTTTTCTTCAGAATGTTGAGGGTGTCTCCATTGTTGTCTAGCTTCCATTGTTGCTGAGAAGCTGTATTCATTTTCTCTTGCTGTTAACAAATCACCACGAATCTAGAGGCTTAAGCAATACCCATTTATTAACTCATAATTCCATAGTTCAGAAATCTGAGCACAGCACAACTGGATTCTCTGCTTAGGATATCACAAGGCTGAAATCACCTCCAGGC
Organism: Balaenoptera ricei; assembly: GCF_028023285.1. Classification (NCBI taxonomy): domain Eukaryota; kingdom Metazoa; phylum Chordata; class Mammalia; order Artiodactyla; family Balaenopteridae; genus Balaenoptera; species Balaenoptera ricei. Next base: position 135,981,144 of record NC_082639.1, read on the forward strand.
TCATTCAGGAAGTTGGTAGAATTCAGCTCTTTGTGGTCATAAGACTGAGACCCCTATTTCCTTGCTGGCTGGCAGCCAGGGACCCCTCTCAGCTACTACAGGCATTTCTTGCCATGTGGCCTCCTTGTCTTCAAAGCCAGCTATGGAGAATCTCCTTTGTCAGGAAGAGCCCCATCACTTTTAGGCATCCTTTTCATGCTGATTAGGTCAAGCCTTTCTTAAAGTCAGCTGTGCCATATAACACAACCTAGTTATGGGAGTGATATCCATCATATTCATAGTAAATATTTTCATAGTACACATGTACATAAGAGATGGGGAATCTTGAGGTTAGAATTATGCCCACCACAGAAGTCCAGATTTATTCTAATTCATGATCCATATTATATGTCCTATTTTTACCTGTGGAAGCTTGTAGAATTTTTCATTGTCTTCAGGTTTCTGAAATTTCATGATGTGCCTTCATATGGGTTTATTTTTATCTATTGTGTTGCACACTGTATGTCTTTTCAATCTGGAAACACACATCTTTCAATCCAATTTGAAGATGTTCATTGATTATTTCCTCCCTTTCATTTTCTCTTTTCTTGTTTTCTGGGACGCTAATTATTTGAATGTTGGTCCATCTGGATGAGTCTTCTTATTCTTTTTCCCACTCCTCTTCCCATTTTCTATCTCTGTTTTTTTACTCTTTGCTGTACTTGTTTTTCTACAGCAGCATCTTCCAGATATTGAATTTTTTTTTTTTTTTCCCAGATATTGAATTTTTATTTGGGTTGTTTAAGTCTTAATTTACAAGGGCTGATTTTGTTTTTTGTTTTGTTTTGTTTTGTTTGTTTGTCTTATGAATGTCTTTTTTATTTGGCATCATGTTCTTGTTTTATGGATGCAGTGTTTTCTCTTATTTCTCTGAGACTAATGAGGATTTTTTAAAAAAGAGTATTCTTCTCTCCACATGGTCTTTTTCCCCTCCAGTTACTTTTACATATTTGTTAGAGGCTTTTCTGAGATAACTGTGATCTTTACTCATCTGTTTAAACCACTGAAGAGCTGATTGTAAGCTTGAGCCCATGAGGAAGTCTCGCCTACTGTGAAGTGTACTGTAGAGTGAGCTGCTTTGGCCACTATGTTAAAGAACCCCCAATGCTAGTATCTTTACATCTCTCCTCTTGGACACCTCAAATAGTCCTGGAAATATATCTCAAAACTTTTAAAATCTCCTGCCTGGAGGCTGTTGGCCTAGTTTTCAGCTTCTTGGAGCTGAGTAGGGGAAAATAACTGAAGGAGTATATTCCTGGCAATGTGTCTGGAATTCAAAATTCTCTGGGTGTGGTATCAACATTAACATATGCCATGGTTTTCTATATTCACACCTGGTAGAGTGCTTAGAATGCACTCTTTGCCCCTCATCTTTGTCTATTGAATTTCCACCATTCTTCAGAGATCAGTTCAGTTGATTTGCCTAGAAACAATCCTTCCCACTTTTGTGATGATTTAAAATATGGTTCATACCACTCATAGCACATTAAGCATGCTTGCTTTGAATCATATATAATAATTGTTTACTTATCTCTTTACTAGAGACAAACTCTTTGAGGGCAGTGACTGTGTCTATACAATGGAGGTTCATATCATAGTTATCCTGCCCTTTATAGGCTTTTAACAAATACCTGTAGAATGACCAGTGATCACAAAATTACATTAATATTCTCCAAGACATATCTCTACTGATTCTTTAGGGCTTTCTGAAGAGACAGTTTTGATCTTATTCATTTGGTTATAGAGACATCATTCAGAAAAGTGCATTGTGTGGTTGGAAATGTAACAGGAATAGAGATGTAATGGCCCACCATCTTCTTATATCAGGTAACTCCCACGTGGAACAGTAAGTGTCAAATATATAAATATTAAGATAAAACTCTTTTTCCATTTCCTTTTCTGAACTGCTGCCAAATTATTGTCAGACACTTCCATGGCAGCAGATACTACCAATTCTTAAATAATTTGAAACCAACTACCAACATTAGCTATTTTATGAATGGTTGACAATGCTTATGATAAGATGTCTAGTCATTCTTATTCATTCTACATTTATAAAGCTCTGTTCAAATACAATTCAATGTGATCATCCTAATGCTATTCTCCAACAGAGATGCTCCAAAAACTCCTTTTTGATCCTAGAAAAACATTTCCCCCAATATTATTGGCAATGTAGACAAGTGCCTGGAGTATCAGAAGAGCTTTTTTTTTTTTTCTAGCTCCATCATTAATTTTTGTGGACATGTAACCTTCCTTCTCTTGGGCTCAGTTTCATTTTGTAAAAATGACAAATAAAATGCCCTAAATGTCAATCATCAAATCTCTTTTTAAAAAATATCTTGAAGGAAGCAACTTACAGAAACTCAGTTTTCCTCTGCTTTCTTTTCTTTTTTTTTTTTACATTTATTTTTATTGAAGTATAGTTGATTTACAATGTTGTATTAATTTCTGCTGTACCACAGAGTGATTCAGTTATACATATATATTCTTTTTCATATTCTTTTCCATTATGATTTTGAATACAGGATATTGAATACAGTTCCCTGTGCTATCTAGTAGGACCTTGTTGTTTATCAATTCTATATATAATCGTTTTCATCTTCTAATCCGAAACTCCCAATCCATCCCCCCCAACACCCCCCCCTCCCCTCAGGCAACCACAAGTCTGTTCTCTATATCTGTGAATCTGTTTCATAGATAAGTTCATTTGTGTCATATTTCAGATTCAACATATAAATGATTCCCCTGCTTTCTGATTCACTACAGGGATTATGGTAGCAAACATAAAACCTCCTCCCACTTACTTTTTTTTAAAGGGAAATAATCTAGTATACATGTAAAGGGATTCGCTATAGTTAAGATATGGTCGATTTTTTTTTTTTTTTTTTAGAGTTTCACTTAATTTTATCTATCTATCTATTTATTTATTTATTTATGGCTGTGTTGGGTCTTTGTTTCTGTGTGAGGGCTTTCTCCAGTTGTGGCAAGTGGGGGCCACCCTTCATCGCGGTGCACGGGCCTCTCACTATCGCGGCCTCTCTTGTTGTGGAGCACAGGCTCCAGATGGACAGGCTCAGTAATTGTGGCCCACGGGCCCAGCTGCTCCGCGGCATGTGGGATCTTCCCAGACCAGGGCTCGAACCCGTGTCCCCTGCATTGGCAGGCAGATTCTTAACCACTGCGCCACCAGGGAAGCCCTCCTCCCACTTACTTTTCTGCCAGTTTTTACTTAATTTCCCTTCATTTGTCAAGCCTCAGCACAATGTTTACCCCCTTTAATAAGTAATCTCTCTTAACTGAAAAACAGTTTTGGAAATATAAAACAGAGAGGAGAATAAAAATGTGTAATCCTACCATTCAGAGAAAATAGTTTATTAATATTTTGGAATATTTTCTAATGCTTTTTTAGAGCATAAATATACTGTCTACATAATTTAATTAAAAATTATATATAAAGTTATATCAATATCTTGCATTTTTTAGCTTCAAAATTATAGTATGGGTATTTTCCCACATTGGAATGCTTTTCTGGAGATGGTATAGTTAAGAGCACAGGCTGTACAGTCAAATTCGTCTCTGGGTTTAAATCTCTCCTCTCCCACTTACTCGCTGTATGACTTTGAGTAAGTTACTTAATCTCTCTGTGCCAGTTTTCTTATCCCATAAAATGGAGATGGTAATGAAATACCTACTTCAAGATTTCTGTGTTTATTAAACAAATTACTATATATAAAACACTAGAAGAATACCTTGCAAATAGTAAGCACTAAATGAACATTAGCTATTACTATTTTAAAATATTTTTGAAATGTAATATAATACTGCATAATTTGAATATACTATAATTTATGTAATCAATCCCTTATTATTGGACATTTAGGTTGTTTCTAATTTTTTAATATTTTAACATTGTAATGTGTCTATATCCTTGTGCTCACACCTATGTCCATTTATCTAATTATTTACTTTGCTAAGTTCTTAGAAATTATGAGCCATATTAATTCATTTATTATTCATTATTTCTTCCTCAACTCCCTGCCCCTGTAAGAGTATGTTCCAGGAGGGCAGAAAATTTGTCTTTCTTGTTTAGTACTTAATTTCTAGTATCTGGAAGAGTTCCTGACAGGAACTTGATAAATATTGTTTGTCATACTGTTTGTTGAAAACAGTATGTCCAGTTTAAGAATCTTGCCGAATTAATCTCCATAAATTAACACTTTCTCCTGAGTGTGTGAGTGCCTGACCCATGCCTCCCTTTCTTGTCGGACAATGTAGTTTACATTCTTTGATAGTTACATATCTTTGATAGCATCCATGAGAGATTGCTCTTTTGGTATGCTGTTTATCATACTCCACTAGCTGTATGCTTGTTAAAGAGAGTGCCTAGCCTTATCCTTTTTCTGTCCTACTAAATGTTCTGTGTATAGAATGATCTTCTGCTTTAGTCAGTCCTGTTCATCATGATCATTCCCATTTTCATGACTGTGCTGGGCTCAGATAAGGCATATTTGTTCTAAGCAACTAACAAGGTGATTTAAGCAAACAGGGTAATTATTTTAAGGACATGGAGTTTTCTTACAGAATTCAAGGATAATGCAGTGAGAGACTCTGGAAGGGTGTAGTAGGCTCTTGAACAAAAAAAATCAGGATTTTTCTCTTGCTCCTTCTTTTTGCAGATCAGTTTTTCCCACTTCTCTGCCCTCTACTGCTCCTGACGTTACATGTCGCAGTTCCAGCCATGCTTAAAGACTAACCTACCTATTTTGAGTCCCAATTCAGAATTTCTGAGATAGAAATTTGATTGGCCTGACTTGGTTTGGGTCCAGCATCCAGTGCGGTCTAGTCAGTCGTACCGTAAGAGTAGGAATCATATAGTAAAACATGGCTGTCAGGTACTCATTCCTGTGAAGGGAGGGTCAGTTCTGAGAGAAAAGGGGAGAATTATTTTGAGCTGAGAAGAAATTCCCCAAAATATCTGCCACAATGGTCTTACGCAAATCCTTTCCTTGTCTGAATTTGTTGGTTTACCTAAACTTTATGTATCCTTAAAATTCCAGAAAGAATCTCCTGTTTTAGAACCATAAAGATACAAATTATTATTATTTTTAAAATTTCTGTCCGTCTTGAGAACTTACTTTCTACCCTTAGTATTTAGTATTATGTTAAACAATAGGTTATTTTCTAATTGTTTAATTTAGGGAGTTTCCAATTTCCAAACTGGTACATGTTTTGAAAGGGAGGGAAATTTCTCAAATTTAATTTCTACACAGTTAGAAGGTGTTCAATTAATATTTGGTGAATTGATTACAGTGCTTGATAACAGCCTTGATTTCTTTGAAAGAGTTAAAAGAACTCATTCTGTCAAGTGAAAAGTTTGTATCTTGTGTACTATGCATAGAAACACTTCACTAATAACCAGTAGAACTATGAGGATCTATGATACACCTCAAGTTCCTGAACAACTTTTCATCTCCGTCACCACCTTCATTGAGTTCTTTGTCATCTATCTGAGAGGCTATTATTGCACTTCACTCTCATTCCATCTCCCTGTTGCCCCTCTTGCTCCTTTCCAACCCATTCTTCTCACAGTAGCAGAAAGAATCTTCTTAAAAATACAACTCCAGTCATGTCATTCTTCTCCTTAAAATTCTTCAGAGACTTCATATTGTACTTAGAATAAAATCCAAACTTTTCCATGGCCTGTAAAATTCAGTGTGATCTGACCCCACCATATGTCTTTTTTTTTTTTTTTTTGCTGCGTTGGGTCTTAGTTTCGGCGCACGGGATATTTGCTGAGGCATGCAGGATCTTTCGTTGCGGTGCACTGGCTTCTCTCTAGCTGTGACATGCGGGTTTGCTCTTCTCTAGTTGTGGCCTGAAGGCTCCAGGGTGCGTGGGCTTTGTAGTTTCCGGTACACAGGCTCTCCAGTTGAGGGGCGCGAGCTCGGTAGTTGTGGTGTGCGGGCTTAGTTGCCCCCGCATGAGGGATCTTAATTCCCCAACCAGGGATCAAACCCACATCCCCTGCATTGGAAGGCGGATTCTTTACCACTGGACCACCAGGGAAGTCCCGCCACCATATGTCTTAAACCTCATTTTTCAAGTCACTCTCCCCTTGCTCGCCATGCTCTGACCATCCAGTTTTCTTTCAGCTCCTCGGGCACATCAGTATCTTTCTCTCCTCAGGGTCTTTGCACATGCTATTTATTGCCTCTGTCAAGAGAGGTGCAACCCTCACAACGTTGCCGTTCTTTCAGGTCTCGGCTTAAATGTCACCATCTTTTCCTGACCTGACTCTTCCTCCGCACTCTCTCTAAGATCACGTTCCTCTGTTTGTTTCTATTTTAACATAATTCATGTTTATTTCTTTTCTTTATGGAATGTTCACAACTCACAGCTATTTTATTTTTCTCCTCACATTTTTTTTTTTGGTCTGTTTCCCCCTCCAGATTATAAACTTCATGAGTGTGTAGGGAATGTGCTGGTTTTTTCCCCCCTCCTTATTGTAGCTCTAGCACCTTCCACAGGGCCTGGCATATAGTAGCTGTTCGAAATATATTTGTTAATTTCATAACCAAATGAATAATAAGATAAATAGAATGGAACTTAGAATGCTAATTTTCCAGTAGTCTTATGTGATCCCAGTAGTTTCCAGTGGTTCTAGCATGATTAGAAGGCAAAAGTCCGTGATTGATACTATGTCATTTTAAGTAAATCATTTGATCTTTCTGTTCCTCAGTTTTCCCATGCATAAGTAAACTATAATCATACCCTATTAATTTGTTAATGGAAACATTACTCATCAAGGCATTTGGAAGTGATGTTGAGTGATCATACTGCTAATTAGGCATGCAAACGGAGTGTGTATGTGTGTGCGTGTGTGTTTCGTGAAAAGTGTACAGCTGGATGTGCTTTCTTCCTGAAAACTGGAGAATTTGTCTATGCAAATTAATGAAAGTTTGTCGATAGAGATGATTACATCATAAAAAGATCTTTTAGCAAATCTTCATTAATTTGTACTTCTTCAATACTGGGGGTAGAAAAGAGACTTGAAAAATCTTTTTTTTTTTTTAAATTAATTAATTAATTAATTTATTTTTGGCTGTGTTGGGTCTTTGTTTCTGTGCGAGGGCTTTCTTTAGTTGTGGCGAGCGGGGGCCACTCCTCATCGCGGTGCGCGGGCCTCTCACTATCGCGGCCTCTCTTGTTGCGGAGCACAGGCTCCACACGCGCAGGCTCAGTAGTTGTGGCTCACGGGCCCAGTTGCTCCGCGGCATGTGGGATCTTCCCAGACCAGGGCTCCAACCCGTGTCCCCTGCATTGGCAGGCAGATTCTCAACCACTGAGCCACCAGGGAAGCCCTGAAAAATCTTAAGAGGGGAGAAAGTGTCCTGAAATTGTGATGGTAGATTTCTGCCTTTTATCTCTGTCTACACTAGCAAGATATACACTATTGTCAGAAGGTTCTAAAGCCAATCTCCATAGGCCTGGAATCAAAAGGGTATATTGCATTTAGTTTCTGGAATTTCTTTTTCTAACAGCTTGAATTTTCACACTTTATAGTACCTTACATATTTACAACATTTTGCAATACATTTTTACATTCATAAACAGGGGAGAAATTATCAATATTTTAGAGGTATGGAACCTGAAATTACATAATTTGCCCTCAGGCCACATAATTAGTAAAAGCCAATGGGATGGGGGTAGGGGAGGGGGATGGAGGTGGGTAAGTGCTCTCAAACTCTATCCTTTTGACTTTTGACCCATAGTTCATTCCACTACCCTAGGCTATCTCTCTCACAAGTGCTAGGTGCTAAACTGACATTTCCTGGTGGCCCTAATACAGACTTGCAAATAAGTCATGAAAATCATTTTATAAATAGAATCACTCAAAAGAAATCTATAATTATGCAAGCATCTAGAATATTAACCTTAGTGATCTCACCAATATTCATATATTAAACCTCTTTTCTTTGGTTCATGACTTACTCCAGTTTCGGAACCCTTGATATGCTTTTTAAGATAATGACTACGCAGTTCTAAAAAGATGCTTCTATTAACTATTTTGCCACCTGATGTTCAAAACTATCTCGATCGCCTAGTGCCCTCTACTGAAAGAGCCATAGTATAACAATTAATTTCTTCTAAGAAGCTGATTATCGTTTGTTCTCAGGATAGCAAAAGGCCTCCAATTTTGTAGTGGCCCTTCAACTAATTCTTCATTTCTAAGTACATTATATTATATACGTGAAGAAATTGTATTGCCAGTACCCAGCTCAGTGACCAATTCAGAGGTCACTCGATAAGTGTTTGGTGAATTAGTTAACATGCGTTTTGGTTTATTCTAGTAGTGGTCATGTGACAGTCAGCAGTGGCATTCTTTTGTAAAGTAATATCATTCTTTTGCAGTGTTAATTGGTCCTCAGTAACTTTCTCTTCCACTCCTATAGTCCTACCTTGAGACTTGACAGCCAGAGTGATTTCTTTTTTTAAAAAAAATTTTTATTTATTTGTTTATTTATTTATGGCTATGTTGGGTCTTCGTTTCTGTGCGAGGGCTTTCTCTAGTTGCGGCAAGTGGGGGCCACTCTTCATCGCGGTGCGCGGGCCTCTCACTATCATGGCCTCTCTTGTTGCGGAGCACAGGCTCCAGATGTGCAGACTCAGTAACTGTGGCTCATGGGCCCAGTTGCTCCGCGGCATGTGGGATCTTCCCAGACCAGGGCTTGAACCCGTGTCCCCTGCATTGGCAGGCAGATTCTCAACCACTGCGCCACCAGGGAAGCCCCAGAGTGATTTCTTATCTTTCCCCATTCCCACCCCCAGCCCCCTGATTGTCAGTTTTGGTTTCATTCAAAATACACTGGAAGTTTATAAGAGCTTGGGCTTTTGAGTAAGATCTGAGTTTAAATCCAGACTGCCACTTCCCTGAATAAGTTACTCATCCTTTAAAAGATTTTCCCATATGTAGAATGGGGAAATAGTCAAATCTAACTCCTAGGATTATTGTGAGGATTCAAATGATGTAATGCAATAAAGTGCTCAGCACAATGCTCATCATTTAGCAACTGCTCAGTTACTGTTAGCTTTTACTATTATTTAATTATTTTTTGTTATATTTTAGCTTAAGCATTAGGTTTATCTTGAATATTGAATTCACTGGCTGAGTGAATGCACTGAAGGACTAGTTGTTGCTATACTTGACAGCATTTGCAGAATGTATTTGTTTAATAAAAATCTCTCTCGAGGGAGGAAACTTCTGAAGAAGATCCCCACATTCTATAATTCTTTTTCATATCTCATGTTATAACAATTTTTAGCCAGAAAGACTTGCCCCAGATTCCTGTCCCTTCAGACCTCTTTATACTCGTCAAACATTTTTTATTAATTCTTCCCCATTCTTTGTGAAGGTGCTAAATAATCTTCATTTACTAAAATATGAGGGTCTAGAGCACAGAGAAGAGGAAACCTGGAAACCATGGAAGAAGATAGGACAAACAAGATTTTGTGTATTTTACTATACTGGTGTAAAGGAGTTGGCCACATTTTAATTTTGTTTTAATAAAAGAAAAATCTTCAGTTTGTTAGGGTTTTTATTTAATTTAAATTTTTGTCACATTAATGCATGTACATAGTCTAAAAAGCCAAATTGTACTATAAGGCTTGTAATGAAGAATGCAATGTCTGGACCCGTCTCTCCCCCAAGACTACCCCCTCGCCCTCCATTTCCCACGAGTCACTGCTTTCAAGTCTTTTAGCTGGCTGTTCTGGTATTTACACTCATATTTCTAAATAACATACCTATACTGCTATTTCTTAATATTTCAGTTTTAAATATTAACTATTTGTTGCTATTTATCACCCCCACATTCATAGACACAAATGTATTTCCCTCTTTTCATCCCCTCATCTGGTCATATTGTTAGATGAATACTCAATATTTGTTATTATGACCTTTATATACACATTATACTCATGGTTGAGTTAATTATGCAGACTCTTATTTTTCCTCCCTGGTACTACTTTTTATTTTTCTTCAGTTAATAGTTGCCTGGTTCCTTTGCTTAGTTTGCTGTACAACTATGACAAATTACTCTCCCAACTTTTAGGAGGAATTGTAAATATCCTTTCATAATATTAAACATATCAGGTAATCTGCTGTTTTCTTTTTCACTTTCTTTCTTTATTTAAAATTTAAGATACTCATCCTGTAATTCTCCAATGTCTTGTTCCAATCTGGATTATGTTACATAGGAGTCATCCAGGTATTTGCTTCATCTTCAAGTTGAGAAATCCTAAAAGCCATGGTGCTGTATTGGATCCCATTTCCTGGATCCTGTGTCTCCCTCTGTACTAGATATATTCCAGTATTCCAGTTGCCTCACTCTCTTCCCTCAACTCCTCTGCTCCCTTTGCCACTCTGCTATGTACAGGCATACGTTGTTTTATTGCACTTTGTAGATAACGCATCTTTTACAAATTAAATGTTTGCAGCAACCCTGCATTGAGCAAGTCTTTCAGTACCATTTTTCCAACAGCATTTGCTCACTTTGTATCTTGATGTTACATTTTGGTAATTCTTGCACTATTTCATACCCTCCTCCAGCAAAAAGATTATTACTCACTGAAGGCTCAGATGATGGTTAGCATTTTTTACCAATAAAGTTTTTTTAAATTAAGGTACATACATTTTTTGTTTGTTTTGTTTTGTTATTGTGTAAGACATAATGCTACTGCTCACTTAATAGACTACAGTATAGTTTAAACATAACATTTATATGCACTGGGAAACCAAAAAATATGTGTGACTTGCTGCGATGTTTGCTTTATTGTGGTGGTCTGGAACCGACTCCTCAATAACTCTCAGATATGCCATTCTCTTTGGCTTTTGATTGGGTTTGGCCAATGGGAGACTCAGCATTCGATGTTAAGAAGAGAAGTGAGGATGGGGTATTTATTCTCCGGGCTTCTTCCCTCTGTCTGAAGCCACAGCTCCTGCCTGGTAGTCCTCTTCAGATAGCATTGTCTCTGGCTTCCAGTAACCACTCTCTCCCCCTGCCCCTTCAAGCCTAGGGCTGTTACTAGGCCCAGAGTGCTGTACTACTCCTTACTGCTTTCCCTAAGCCCTGTCCACACCCTTCTAAACAGTCCCTTTATTAAACTCTCTTCAGTTACCCAGTTTGAGTGTGTCATCTGGTTTGTTCCTTCTTTTTGGTGATAGGATCTCCAGCAGCTTCCTGAGAAAGGGTACGTGGGAAGTAAGTTGTTTAAAAAAAATCTAGTTAGTCCAAAAATATCTTAATTCTATACTTACACATGACCAATAGTTTGGCAGGGATGGATATCTAGGTTAGAAACAATATTCCCTCATGCTGTTCTTGCTTCATTGCTTTCTAGCTTCAACTGTTGCTGTTGAAAAGTGTGAAGATATTCTGGTGTTTAACTCTTTGCATGTGACTTATTTTTTCTCTAACAGCTCTTACAATCGTTCCCTAATCCCAGACCTGAAATTCAACAATGATGTGCCTTGATGTGGGTCTTTTTCATTTGTTGTGCTGGATACTCAATGAGTTTCATTCAGTCCTAAAACTTGTCCTTCAATTATAGGAAATACTCTTGTGTTATTTCTTCAGTGATGTCCTATATGCTTTTTTCTTTTTCATTTCTTTCCAAATTTGGATGTTGTTCAGTTGACCCTTAAATTTTCTTTCTTTCTTTTTTTTCATCACTCATTTTCCTTCAGTTTATGGTTTTGTTTTATTTTCTGGGAGGTTTCCTCAGTTTTATCTTTGAACTCTTCTATTGGGTGCGCCAAAAAGTTCCTTCGGTTTTTAAGTAAAAGACACATTTTTCATTTTCACCAAGGACTTTGTTGAACAGCGTATTCACCCTTTTGTTCCACTACCTTCTGCTACTTTTCAGGCAACTTCATAATTCCGTCTTCCCAAAATTTTTTATCTCTTTGAACCAAGAACTGTTCCAGGTGCCTTTTACAGTCTTCCAGGGAATTGAAATTTTTTCCATTAAGAGAATTTTGTAAAGATCGAAATAAATGGAAATCTGAAGGTGCAATGTTTGGTGAATATGGTGGATGAATCAGAACTTCTCAGCCAAGCTGTAACAGTTTTTGCCTGGTCATCAAAGAAACATGTGGTCTTGCGTTGTCCTGATTGAAGATTATGCGTTTTCTGTTGACTAATTCCAGACACTTTTCATCGAGTGCTGCTTTCAGTTGGCCTAACTGGGAGCAGTACTTGTTGGAATTAATCATTTGGTTTTCTGGAAGGAGCTCTTAATAGAGGACTCCCTTCCAATCCCACCATATACACAACATCACATTCTTTGGATGAAGACTGGCCTTTGGTGTGGTTGGTGGTGGTTCATTTCCCTTGCCCCACGATCTCTTCTGTTCCACATTATTGTACAGTATCCACTTTTCATCACCTGTCACAATTTACTTTAAAAACAGAACGTTTTTGTTACGTTTAAGTAAAGACTCACTTGCGGAAATATGGTCAAGAGGTTTTTTTCCGCTTAACTTACGTGGAACCCAAACATCAAAGTGATTAACATAACCAAGCTAGTGCAAATGATCTTCAACGTTTGATTTGGATATTTTGAGTATGTCAGCTACCTCCCACGTGGTATAAGGTTGATTGTTCTCAATTAATGTCTCAATTTGATCACTGTCAACTTCAACTGGTCTACCTGACTGTGGAGCATCGTCCAGTGAGAAATCTGCAGCACGAAACTCTGCAAACCACTTTTGACACGTTTGATCAGTCACAGCACCTTCTCCATACACTGCACAAATCTTTTTGTGCATTTCAGTTGCGTTTTTACCTTTCTTGAAATAATAAAGCATAATATGCCAAAAATGTTGCTTTTTTTCTCCCATCTTTAATATTAAAATGGCTACACAAAAATTCACCAATGTTCGGGACTTCCCTGGTGGTCCAGTGGGTAAGACTCCACGCTCCCAATGCAAGGGGCTCAGGTTCGATCCCTAGTTGGGGAACTAGATCCCGCATGCATGCTGCAACTAAAAAATATCCTGCATGTCGCAACTAAAGATTCTGTATGCTGCAATGAAGATCCCGTGTGCCACAACTAAGACCCGACACAGCCAAAATAAATAAATAAATAAATAGACAAACAAAACTTTCTTTAAAAAAAATTCACCAATTTTGATTTTTAAAAAATATTTATTTATTTATTTATTTATTTATTTATTTATTTATGTATGTTTTTGGCTGCATGGGGTCTTAGCTGCGGCACGCAGGATCTTTTGTTGTGGCGTGTGGGCTTCTCTCTAGTTGTGGCGCGTGGGCTCCAGAGCACGTGGGCTCTGTAGTTGTGGCCTGCGGGCTTAGTTGCCCCGCGGTATGTGGGATCTTATTTCCCCAACCAGGGTTTGAACCTGGGTCCCCTGCATTGGATGGCGGATTCTTAACCACTGGACCACCAGGGAAGTCCCAGTAAGTTTTTTTTTAATGCAGGCTGACATGACAGCTGTCACAATACAATCTAACAAGATTGTTTGGAATGAAGTTAAAGACGACTAAGCACTACTAGAGCCATCTTACGGAAAAAACCGAACGAACCTTTTGACCAAACTAATACTTAATTTTTATTATAATTATTGTTATATTTTCCATTTCCAAAAGTATTTTGTTGTTTTTGTTCTCTAAGTGTCATCCTTTTCAAAAATAGATTTATCATCTTATTTCATGGATGCTATCTCTTCTTTTTTCTCTTTGAGGATACGTTACATTGTTGTTTTTTTTAATAGGATTTTTTTTCCTGTTACCTGCTTTTCTTCAAGTTCCTTTTGACTATTTCTATTGGTCTCTTCCATGTTAGAGACTATCCTCAAATGTCTGATGATTCTTGATGTTCATTCACATTTAAAGTTAAATCTCCTTCAGGAATTCCAATTACATATATCTTAAGCTGCTTAAAATTGTCTCACAACTGATTTTCTATTCATTTTTCCCCATCTTTTGTTTTGTTTTTAATCTAGACATATACATAGAAAAATTATATTGGGTAGTTTCTATTATTATCCCTACAAATTCACAAAAATTTTCTTCTGCAACGTCTAAACTGCTGTTATTTCCATCCTCATTAGAAGTTCAGTTTGCGCCTTTTTACTATTTTCCATGTTTCTATTTATTATGCAGTCTTTCCTCTACCCTGTAGAACAAATGGAATATAGTTATAACAACTTTTAATATTCTTGTCTAGTAATTATATCACCTGTCTCATTTCTCAGTATGTTTCTATTTATTATTTTTTTTCTACTCATAATGGGTTGTATTTTCCTGCTTTCTTTATTTCTGGTAACTTTTTATTAGATGCTAGACATTGTTGTTTTACCTTGTTAGGTGCTGTATATTTTTGCACTCCTATAATTATTCCTGAGCTTTGTTTTGGACATAGTTAATTAGAAATATTTTGATCCTTTGAAGCTTGCTTTTAACTTCATTAGGTGCGACCAGAGTAACCTTTAATCCAGAGCTAATTTTTATTCCACTGCTGAGGCAATGCCTATGAAGTACAATTTTCCACCTTTTTATTTCACTATTTTCTTCTTCTTTTTTTTTTTTTTCAGCCATGCCATGCGGCATGCAGGATCTTAGTTCCCCAACCAGGGATTGAACCCATGCTCCTGCATTGGAAGCACAGAGTCCTAACCACTGGACCACCAGGGAATTCCCTCCACTATTTTCTATCCTTATAATTTTTCAGTATCCCCAGCTCTGAGTCCCAGGGCTTGTTCCCTCTGCTCTTTTCAGTTGGTTATTTCCCTAGCCTTAAGTAGTTTCTTCATAAACATGCTCTGATCAGTACTTAACTGAAAACTCAAAGGGTGACATTCTGTAGATCTCCAGAACTTTCTACTATGTATCTCTCTCCTCTCCAGTACTGTGCCCAGCATATCATACCTGCCTTGGCTTATCTGGACATCCTGCTCTGTCTCCTCAACTAAGGCATATCACTGGGCTCCACATAAGTTCTCTTTTCCTGTGCTCTGGCCTGAAAATTCTGTCCAGACAGTAAGCGGAGGCAATTGTTTGTTTCCTCTTTCTAAGGAATCACTGTTCTGTATAGCTTGATGGCCAATGTCTAAAAAATGTTGTTTTATATATTTTCTTTAATTGTTTAGCTGTTTTAGGTGGAAAGGTGAATCAGGCTTGGCTGAAATCAGAAGTCCCTTCTAGTCTTTTTTAAAAATAACACACACACACATACATACATACATACACACACATACACACATATGTGTATTTAATAGGCTCTTTATCATATCACTTATACTCTTTTATGTTTTGCTTTTTTCAATAATGGTATATTCTGGTCATCTTCAAATATTTAAAAATATTTTTGAAGAACAAATTCAAAATTAAAAATGTAAAACCCTTAAAATGCCTAATATTGCACATAATTAAATATCAAGTTTTATGTTTGTAAATGCATACTTTTTAATGACTGATAAATTCTTTCTTACTTATTAATTTATTCATATCTTGGTGAATGGAATACCATCTAGGCCCCAAGTAGGTATGGTTAGTGTGTGGCTGGGAATATCTGCTCCAACATATCCGTTTCCCTAGGCCTTAGGTTTCATTCTTACAGAATCCCAAAGAGGTTTTAGTATCTCAGTTTCATTCGCTACATGCCATCATTGAAGCCAGGCCCACTAGCAACCAAGCAAATTGTTAGAGTCATACACAGAGACTCAACAAACATATTAAATCTCCAATCCTAGGTAAGAACACCTATGTTGATAAATTTGGCCAGATCCTATCTTATTTTTTTCTAATTTTTTAATTGAATGAAAGATTCTTTAAATTCTATAGTGCTTTACAATTTTCAAAAGTTTCACACACATGATTTCATATAATCCCTTAATAATCTGTTTTTTCTTTTCCCCTACCCCTATGTTGCCCCTCCCCTCTTCCCTCTCCCCACTGGTAACCCCTAGTTTGTTCTCTTATGTCGGTGATTCTGTTTCTTTTTTCTTTTATTCACTGTTTGTTGTACGTGTTTAGATTCCACGTATAAGTGATATCATACAGTATTTGTCTTTCTCCGTCTGACTTATTTCACTTAGCATAATACCTTCCAAGTCCATCCATGTTGCTGCAAATGGCAATATTTCATTCTTTTTTATGGCTGAGTAGTATCCCATTGTATATATACCACATCTTCTTTATACATTCATATGTAATGGACACTTAGGTTGTTTCCATACAGATCCTTCCTTACTTTTTTCCTTGGACTGACCCCTGTAGAATATACTCTAAACATGCTTCCCAGATTTCTCACAATGCAAGTTGTCCTTTAACTGCTGTGTTTTCTGTGTATATGGTAATTCCTCCTCTTCAGTATATTGTGCAACTTTCCTTCTGAGCTCTACTGGGAACTAGTTATTGTTGTGGGCTTGAAGCCTTGGTGGGATCCTTGATGTGGGTCTTGAGGAGATATATATATATTTTAATTTGGGTATTATCCGCATATAAATTATATTTAAGCCATAAGATTTGATGTGGCCACTTACTCACCAAGAAAGTGAGTTTAGACATGGAAGAAAAGAGGTGGAAGGGCCAAACCCAACATTTAGAGATCAGGTTGAGGAAGATGAACCAACAAAGGAGGAACGGCCAATGAGGTAAAAGGAAAACTGATTCATAAAAGCAAATGAAGAGTATGATTCAGGGAGAAAAGGGAGATCAATGAACTGAGAATTGACCATTAGATTTGGCCACATAAAGCCTATTGTTGATGTTGGCAGGCAGTTTGAGTTGAGTATTGGTGGCAAAACTCTGATTGGAGTAGGTTTAAGAGAATACATGGAAAGAACTTATAAAACAGAGAATACAGTCAACATTTTTGAAGAGTTTTTTTAATAAAAAGAGTGGAGAACTAGAGTGGGGGCTGGAGGAAAGTGACAACTCAAGGGACAACTCCTCTCTCTCTGTTTTAGGATGAGATGTTTTAGAGCATGTTTCTATGCTGTGTGAATGATCCAGTAGAGACAGAAGAGTTAATGTGCAGGAGGGCACGGGGAGAATTACTAGAGTTATGTCCTTGATGAGTTGAGATGAGAAAGAATGGGATCTAGTGCTCAAATGGAGGGGTTGGCTTTAGGAGCACAGATAATTCATTTTTACAAACAGGAAGAAAGGCAGTATCTGGGCACATATATACAGTGGGTAGATGTGATAATAGTAGGAACTTGTGGAAATTCTCTTTTGAATGCTTTTAATTTCTCAGTGCATTAGCAAATAAGGTCAATTTGGAAACAATATTTTTGAAAAATTCACTAAAATCTTACAAAACCTAGTTTTCATTAATTAATTTTATTGAGGTATAATTGACATAAAGTAAAATGTGCAGATCTTATGTGTATAGTTTGATCATTTAAGACAATTGTACACCCTCATGTAATAAACACCCCAGTCAAGACAAAAACAGGACATTTCCATCAACACAGCAAGGTGCCTCCAGCCGCTTTCTATTCAAGTCCCTCATGTCTCTCCCTTCCACCTCCTGCTGCCCAGCAATGCCAGGCAACAACTGTTCTAATTTTTATCAGTATAGATGCATTTTTCATCTTTTAAATCTTCATATAGATGGAATAATAAAGTAGGCAGTGTTTTGTGTCTAGCTTCTTTTCTCAACACAATGTTTTTGAAATCATCTATTATATGTATCAATAGTTCATTATTTGTTATTGCTCAGTAGTATTCCATTGCATGAATATACCACAATGTGTATTTATTCCCCTATTGATGAACATTTGGGTTGTTTCTGGTTTGTGGCTACAATGAATAAGCTGCTATGAACATTCTTGTGCTAATCTTTTTTTTTTTAATAGATCTTTTTCTTAAAAAAATAAATTTATTTATTTATATTTTTGGCTGCATTGGGTCTTCGTTGCTGTGTGCAGGCTTTCTCTAGTTGCAGCGAGAGGGGGTTACTCTTCGTTGTGGTGTGCGGGCTTCTCTTGTTGTGGAGAACAGGCTCTAGGCCATCAGTAGTTGTGGCACGCAGGCTCAGTGGTTGTGGCTCACGGGCTTAGTTGCTCTGTGGCATGTGGGATCTTCGCAGACCAGGGCTTGAACCTGTGTCCCCTGTATTGGCAGGTGGATTCTTAACCACTGTGCCATGAGGAGAGTTCCTTTAATAGATCTTTACTGGAGTATAATTGCTTCACAATACCATGTTACTTTCTGTTGCACAACAAAGTGAATCAGCCATATGCATAGACATGTCCCCATATTCCCTTCCTCTTGAGAGTGCCTCCCGTCCTCCTTATTCCACCCCTCTAGGTCATTGCAGAGCACCGAGCCCATCTCCCTGTGCTATGCTGCTGCTTCCTACCAGCCAACTATTTTACATTCTGTAGTATATATATGTCAATGCTACTCTCACTTTGTGCCAGCTTCGCCCTCCCACCCCATGTCATCAAGTCCATTCTCTATGTTTACCTCTTTATTCCTGCCCTGCAACTAAGTTCATCAGTAACATTTTTTTTTCTTAGATTCCATATATATGTGTTAGCATACGGTATTTGTTTTTCTCTTTCTGACTTACTTCACTCTGTATGACAGACTCTAGGTCCATCCACCTCACTACAGATAACTCAATTTCGTTTCTTTTTATGGCTGAGTAATATTCCATTGTATATATGTGCCACATCTTCTTTATCCATTCATCTGTTGATGGACACTTTGGCTGCTTCCATGTCCTGGCTATTGTAAATAGTGCTGCAATGAATATTGTGGTGCATGACCCTTTTTGAATTATGGTTTTCTCAGGGTGTATGTCCAGTAGTGGGATTGCTGGGTCATATGGTAGTTCTATTTTTAGTTTTTTAAGGAACCTCCATACATTTTCCATAGCGTCTGTATCAATTTACATTCCCACCAACAGTGCAAGAGGGTTCCTTTTTCTCCACACCCTCTCTCCAGCATTTATTGTTTGTAGATTTTCTGATGATGGCCATTCTGACTGGTGTGAGGTGATACCTCATTGTAGTTTTGATTTGCATTTCTCTAATGATTAGTGATGTTGAGCATCCTTTCATGTGTTTGTTGGCAATCTGTATATCATTTCTAATTCTGTTGATTTGAGTCTTCTCCCTTTTTTTCTTGATGAGTCTGGCTAGTGTTTTATCAATTTTGTTTATCATCTCAGAGAACCAGCTTTTTGTTTTATTGATCTTTGCTATCATTTCCTTCATTTCTTTTTCATTTATTTCTGATCTGATCTTTATGATTTCTTTCCTTCTGCTAACTCTGGAATTTTTTTGTTCTTTGTTCTCTAATTGCTTTAGTTGTAAGGTTAGGTTGTTTATTTGAGATTTTTCTTGTTTCTTGAGATAGGATTGTATTGCTGTAAACTTCCCCTTAGAACTGCTTTTGCTGCATCCCATAGATTTTGGGTCATTGTGTTTTCATTGTCATTTGTTTCTAGGTATTTTTTGATTTCCTCTTTGATTTCTTCAGTGATCTCTTGGTTATTTAGTAGCATATTGTTTAGCCTCCATGTATTTGTATTTTTTTACAGTTTTTTTCCTGTAATTGATATCTAGTTTCATAGCATTGTGGTCAGAAAAGTTACTTGATAGGATTTCAATTTTCTTAAATTTACCAAGGCTTGGTCTGTGACCCAAGATATGATCTATCCTGGAGAATGTTCCATGAGCACTTAAGAAGGAAGTGTATTCTGTTGTTTTTGGATGGAATGTCTTATAAATATCAATTGATTTTCTTCTCAGCCATGCCGAAGTTGTGTGTGGAGTCTGTTTTGACACCAGGACCCCCTAAGAGACGTTGATGTTGGGCACCGAAGGTGGCAAGGGATTCGTGGTGAAGGTCCGGGGCTTGTCTTGGTCTTGCTTGGCCGATGAAGTGCAGCAGTTTTTTTCTGACTGCAAAATTCAAAATGGGGCTCAAGTTATTCGTTTCATCTACACCAGAGAAGGCAGACCCAGTGGCGAGGATTTAGTTGAACTTGAATCAGAAGATGAAGTCAAATTGGCCCTGAAAAAAGACAGAGAAACTATGGGACACAGATATGTTGAAGTATTCAAGTCAAACAACGTTGAAATGGATTGGGTGTTGAAGCATACTGGTCCAAATAGTCCTGACACGACCAATGATGGCTTTGTACGGCTTAGAGGACTCCCCTTTGGATGTAGCAAGGAAGAAATTGTTCAGTTCTTCTCAGGGTTGGAAATTGTGCCAAATGGGATAACATTGCTGGTGGACTTCCAGGGCAGCAGTATGGGGGAAGCCTTCGTGCAGTTTGCTTCACAGGAAATAGCTGAAAAGGCTGTAAAGAAACACAAGGAAAGAATAGGGCACAGGTATATTGAAATCTTTAAGAGAAGTTGAGCTGAGGTTAGAACTCACTATGATCCACCACGAAAACTTATGGCCATACAGTGGCCAGGTCCCTATGACAGACCTGGGGCTGGTAGAGGGTATAACAGCGTTGGAAGAGGAGCTGGCTTTGAAAGGATGAGGCGTAGTGCTTATGGTGGAGGTTATGGAGGCTATGATGATTATAATGTCTATAATGATGGCTATGGATTTGGGTCAGATAGATTTGGAAGAGACCTCAATTATTGTTTTTCAGGAATGTCAGATCACAGATATGGGGGTGGTGGCTCTACTTTCCAGAACACAACAGGACACTGTGTACACGTGTGGGGATTACCTTACAGAACTACTGAGAATGACATTTTTGGTGTCTTCCTGCAGTGGCTAAGGTTGGTTCAGTGGGTTGTGTAGGCTTCCTGGTGGAGGGGACTAGTGCCTGTGTTCTGGTGGATGAGGCTGGATCTTGTCTTTCTGGTGGGCAAGACCACGTCCAGTGGTGTGTTTTGGGGTGTCTGTGAACTTATTATGATTTTAGGCAGCCTCTCTGCTAATGGGTGGGATTGTGTTCCAGTCTTGATAGTTATTTGGCATGGGGATTCCAGCACTGGAGCTTGCTAGTCGTGGAGGGGAGCTGGGTCTTAGCACTGAGATGGAGACCTCAGGGAGAGCTCTTGCCAATTGATATTACATGGGGCCAGGAGTTCTCTGGTGGTCCAATGTCCTGAACTCGGCTCTCCCACCTTAGAGGCTCAGGCCTGACAACTGGCTGGAGCACCAAGACCCTGTCATTCACATGGTGAATGTCAAGACCATTAATCTTCTCCCTGCCAACACCTCCAGAATGTCAGCAGCCAGAGTTTGATGCTCCAGTCAGGAGATTGAATGGGTCATCTCACCATTGCTGCCTCTCCAACAGGCTCAAGGATTCTCCTCTAAACACTTTGAAGAAGCAGTGCTGTAGTCCAGTGGGTTGGCAGGGGGGCAGTGGAGTTCCCCCCAATAGATCCTGAGAGAACTGCAGTAATTTTCACCTGTTCCTCATCCTCCACCAGTGCTATGGTGCTGCCATAATACTTCCATACAAAGGCCCTGCGTTTCTCTTTTTGAATTATGGTTTTCTCTGGGTATATGCCCAGTAGTGGGATTGCTGGGTCATATGGTAGTTCTATTTTTAGTTTTTTAAGGAACCTCCATACTGTTTTCCATAGTGGTTGTATCAATTTACATTCCCATCAACAGTGTAGGAGGGCTCCCTTTTCAACACACCCTTTCCAGCATTTATTGTTTCTAGCTTTTTTGATAATGGCCATTCTGACTTGCGTGAGGTGATACCTCATTGTAGTTTTGATTTGCATTTCTCTAATAATTAGTGATGTTGAGCATCTTTTTATGTGCCTCTTGGCCATCTGCATGCCTTCCTTCGTGAAATGCCTATTTAGATCTTCTGTGCATTTTTACCTGGATTGTTTGTTTTTTTGATGTTGAGCTCCATGAGCTGTTTGTATATTTTGGAGATTAATCCTTTGTTTGTTGTTTCATTTGCAAATATATCCTCCCATTCTGAGGGTTATCTTTTCATCTTGTTTATGGTTTCCTTTGCTGTGCAAAAGCTTTTAAGTTTCATTAAGGCCCATTTGTTTATTATTGTTTTTATTTCTGTTACTCTAGGAGGTGGGTCAAAAAATATCTTGCTGTAGCTTATGTCAAAGAGTGTTTTTTCTATGTTTTCCTCTAAAAGTTTTATAGTGTCTGGTCTTACATTTAAGTCTTTAATCCATTTGGAGTTTATTTTTGTGTATGGTGTTAGGTAGTGTTCTAATTTCATTCTTTTACATGTAGCTGTTCAGTTTTCCCAGCATCACTTATTGAAGAGGCTGTCTTTTCTCCATTGTATGTTCTTGCCTCCTTTGTCGTAAATTAGGTGCCCATATGTGCGTGGGTTTATCTCTGGGCATTCTATCCTGTACGATTGATCTATATTTCTGTTTTTGTGCCAGTACCATACTGTCTTGATTACTGTAGCTTTGTGGTATAGTTTGAAGTCAGGGAGCCTGATTTCTCCAACTTCGTTTTTCTTTCTCAAGATTGCTTTGACTATTCGGGGTCTTTTGTGTTTCCATACGAATTGTAAGATTTTTTTGTCCTAAATCTGTGAAAAATGCCATTGGTAGTTTGATAGGGATTGCACTGAATCTGTAGATTGCTTTGGGTAGTACAATTATTTTCACAAAATTGATTCTTCCAATCCAAGAACATGGTATATTTCTCCATCTGTTTATGTCATCTTTTATTTCTTTTTTAAAAAATAAATTTATTTATTTATTTATTTTTGGCTGTGTTGGGTCTTCGTTGCTGCATGTGGGCTTTCTCTAGTTGCGGCGAGCAGGGGCTACTCTTTGTTGCGGTGTGTGGGCTTCTCATTGCGGTGGCTTCTCTTGTTGTGAGGCACAGGCTGCAGACACATGGGCTTCAGTAGTTGCGGTGCGCGGGCTCAGTAGCTTTGGCTTGTGGGTTCCAGATCTCAGGCTCAGTAGTTGTGGCGCACGGACTTAGTTGCTCCATGACATGTGGGATCTTCCCAGACCAGGGCTTGCACCCATGTCCCCTGCATTGACAGGCAGAGTCTTAACCACTGTGCCACCAGAGAAGTCCTCTTTGATTTCTTTCATAAGTGTTTTATAGTTTTCTGAGTACAAGTCTTTCAC
Organism: Balaenoptera ricei; assembly: GCF_028023285.1. Taxonomy (NCBI): domain Eukaryota; kingdom Metazoa; phylum Chordata; class Mammalia; order Artiodactyla; family Balaenopteridae; genus Balaenoptera; species Balaenoptera ricei. The sequence continues at coordinate 136,004,287 of NC_082639.1, forward strand.
CTCCTTAGGTAGGTTTATTCCTAGGTATTTCATTCTTTTTGTTGCAGTGGTAAATGGGAGTGTTTCCTTAATTTCTTTTTCTGAGTTTTCATTGTTTGTGCGTAGGAATGCCAGAGATTTCGGTGCATTAATTTTGTATCCTGCAACCTTGCCAAATTCATTGATTAGTTGTAGTTGTTTTTTGGTGGCATCTTTAGGAATTTCTGTGTACAGTATCATGTCGTCAGCAAAGAGTGACAGCTTTACGTCTTCTTTTTCTATTTGTATTCCTTTTATTTCTTTTTCTTCTCTGATTGCTGTGGCTAGGACCTCCAAAACTATGTTGAATAAGAGTGGCAAGAGTGGGGACTTCCCTGGTGGCACAGTGGTTAAGAATCCTCCTGCCAATGCAGGGGACATGGGTTCAAACCCTGGTCTGGGAAGATCCCACATGCCAGGGAACAACTAAGCCCTTGTGCCACAACTACTGAGCCTGTGCTCTTGAGCCACAACTACTGAGCCCACATGCCACAACTACCAAAGCCCATGCCCCTAGACCCTGTGCTCTGCAACAAGATAAGCCACCGCAATGAGAAGCCTGTGCACCGCAACAAACAGTAGCCCCTGCTGGCCGCAACTAGAGAAAGCCTGCATGCAGCAACAAAGACCTAGTGCAGCCAAAAATGAAAATAAGTAAATAAATTTACTAAAAAAAAAAAAAAAGTGTGGCGAGAGTGGACATCCTTGTCTTGTTCCTGATCCTAGTGGAAATGCTTTCAGTTTTTCACCACTGAGTGTGATGCTTGCTGTGGGTTTGTCATATATGGCCTTTATTATGTTGAGGAGGTTCCCTCTATGCCCATTTTCGGGAGAATTTTTATCAAAAAGCAGTGTTGAGTTTTGGCAAAACTTTTTCTGCATGTATTGAGATGATCATATGGTTTTTATTCCTTAATTTGTTGATGTGGTGTATCACATTGATTGATCTGCGTATACTGAAGAATCCTTGCATCCCTGGGATAAATTCCACTTGATCATGGTGTATGATCCTTTTAATGTGCTGTTGGATTCTGTTGCTAGTATTTTGTTCACGATTTTTGCATCTATGTTCATCAGTGATATTGGTCTACAATTTTCTTTTTTTGTGATATCTTTTTCTGGTTTTGGTATCAGGGTGATGGTGGCTTCATAGAATGAATTTGGGAGTGTTTCTCCCTCTGAAATTTTTTGGAAGAGTTTGAGAAGGATGGATGTTAGGTCTTCTCTAAATGTTTGATAGAATTCACCTGTGAAGCCATCTGGTCCTGGACTTTTGTTGGTTGGAAAATTTTTAATTATGGTTTCAATTTCATTACTTGTGATATGTCTGTTTATATTTTCTAATTCTTCCTGGTTCAGTATTGGAAAATTGTACCTTTCCAAGAATTCGTTCATTTCTTCGTGATTGTCCATTTTATTGGCATATAGGTGTTTGTAGTAGTCTCTTATAATCCTTTGTATTTCTACAGTGTAACTTGTGGTTTCTCCTTTTTCATTTCTAATTGTATTGATTTGCGTCCTCTCCTTTTTTTTTCTTGATGAGTCTGGCTAAGGGTTTATCAATTTTGTTTATCTTCTCAAAGAACCAGCTTTTAGTTTTATTGAGTTTTGCTACTGTTTTCTTAGTTTCTATTTCATTTATTTCTGCTCTGATCTTTATGGTTTCTTTCCTTCTACTGACTTTGGATTTTCTTTGTTATTCTTTCTCTAGTTGTTTTAAGTGTGGTATTAGATTGTTTATTTTAGATTTTTTTTGTTTCTTGAGGTGAGATGGAATTGCTATAGACTTCCCTCTTAGAACTGCTTTTGCTGTGTCCCATAAGTTTTGGGTCATCTTGTTTTCGTTGTCATTTGTTTCTATGTATTTTTCTTTGATTTCTTCAGTGATCTCTTGGTTATTTATTAGCGCACTTTTTAGCTTCCATGTATTTGTGTTTTTTATAGTTTTTTTTCTGTAATTGATTTCCAATCTCATAGTGTTGTGGTCAGAAAAGATGCTTGATGCAATTTCAATTTTCTCAAATTTTCCAAGGTTTGATTTGTGACCCAAGATATGATCTATCCTGGAGAATGTTCCATGTGCACTTGAGAAGAAAGTGTATTCTGCCACTTTTGGGTGGAATATTCTACAAATGTCAATTAGATTTATCTGGTCTATTGTGTCATTTAAAGCTTGTGTTTCCTTATTTATTTTCTGTTTGGATGATCTGTCCATTGGTGTAAGTGGAGTGTTAAAGTCCCCTACTATTATTGTGTTCCTGTCGATTTCTCCTTTCCTGGTTGTTAGCATTTGCCTTATGTATTGAGGTGCTCCTATGCTGGGTGCGTAAACATTTATAACTGTTATATCTTCTTCTTGGATTAATCCTTTGATCATTATGTAGTGTCCCTCCTTATCTCTTTTTTTTTTATGATTTTTATTTTATTTATTTATTTATTTATTTATGGCTGTGTTGGGTCTTCGTTTCTGTGCGAGGGCTTTCTCTAGTTGCGGCAAGTGGGGGCCACTCCTCATCGCGGTGCGCGGGCCTCTCACTATCGCGGCCTCTCTTGTTGCGGAGCACAGGCTCCAGACGCGCAGGCTCAGTGATTGTGGCTCACGGGCCTAGTTGCTCCGCGGCATGTGGGATCTTCCCAGACCAGGGCTCGAACCCGTGTCCCCTCCATTGGCAGGCAGATTCTCAACCCCTGCGCCACCAGGGAAGCCCCCTCCTTATCTCTTGTAACAGTCTTTATTTTAAAGTCTATTTTATCTGATACGAGTATTGCTACCCCAGCTTTCTTTTGATTTCCATTTGCATGGAATATCTTTTTCCATCCCTTCACTTTCAGTCTGTATGTGTCCCTAGGTCTGAAGTGGGTCTCTTGTAGACAGCATATATACGAGTCTTGTTTTTATGTCCATTCAGCCAGTCTGTGTCTTTTGGTTGGGGCATTTAATTGATTTCCATTCATGGTTATTATCAATATGTATGTTCCTGCTACCATTTTCTTAATCGTTCTGGATTTGTTTTTGTGGGTCTTTTTCTTCCCTTGTGTTTCCCACTTAGAGAAGTTTCTTTAGCATTTGTTGTAAAGCTGGTTTGGTGGTGCTGAATTCTCTTAGCTTTTGCTTGTCTGAAAAGCTTTTGATTTCTCCATCGAATCTGAATGAGATCCTTGCTGGGTAGAGGAATCTTGGTTGTAGGTTTTTCCCTTTCATCACTTTAAGTATATCCTGCCACTCCTTTCTGGTCTGCAGCGTTTCCGCTGAGAAATCAGCTGATAATCTTATGGGCATTCCTTTGTATGTTATTTTTTGTTTTTCCTTTGCTGCTTTTAATATTTTTTCTTTGAATTTAATTTTTGTTAGTTTGATTAATATATGTCTTGGTGTGTTTTTCCTAGGGTTTATCCTGTATGGGACTCTCTGTGCTTCCTGGATTTGGGTGACTATTTCCTTTCCCATGTGAGGGAAGTTTTCAACTATAGTCTCTTCAAATATTTTCTCAGACCCTTTCATTTTCCTCTTCTTCTCTAGGACCCCTATAATTTGAATGTTGGTGCATTTAGTGTTGTACCAGAGGTCTCTGAGATTGTCTTCAATTCTTTTCATTATTTTCTCTTTATTCTGCTCTTTGGCAGTTATTTACACCATTTTGTCTTCCAGTTCACTTATTCGTTCTTCTGCCTCAGTTATTCTGTTATAGATTCCTTCTAGTGTATTTTTCATTTCAGTTATTGTGTTTTTCATCTCTGTTTGTTTGTTTCTTCATTCTTCTAGATCTTGTTAAACATTTCTTGTATTTTCTCAATTCGTGCCTCCATTCTATTTCCGAGATTCTGGATCATCTTTACTATCATTACTCTGAATTCTTTTTCAGGTAGATTGCCTATTTCCTTTTCATTTATTTGGTCTTGTAGGTTTTTACCTTGCTCCTCATCTGTGACATATTTTTTTGCTGTCCCTTTTTTTTTGAGTGGGATTGTTTTCCTGTTTTACTGGTTGTTTGGCCTGAGGCTTCCAACACTGGAGTTTGTAGGCTATTGTGTAGAGCTGGGTCTTGGTGCTGAGAAGAAGAACTCTGTGAGACCTCAGTCCGATGAATATTTCCTGGGGTCTGAGGTTCTCTGTTAATCCAGTGGTTCAGACTCAGAGCTCCCACCACAGGAGTTTCCGCTTGACCCCGGGCTTGTGAACCAAGATACCACAAGCCGCATGGGGTGGCAAAAAGAAAAAAGAAGAGAGAGAAGAATAACAAAATAAAAAATAAAATTAGACCAGGAAACTAACAGATATGTTAGAAAGAATGTAAAAATAAAAATATAGATGAATCAACAACCGGAAGGTACATCAGTACCACAATAGTAAAAAAATTTGAAGAGGGAAAAGAAAATAAAGAAAGAGAGGGAGGGAAGGCTTTGGCTGTGGAGAGTGGGGCCTAAGCAAGGGTGAGGTTTGGGCAGTGGGTGGGGCCTATGCTTAGGACCCACAGGGCTGGAAAAGGCCCTGGGGGCTGTGGCGTGTGGGCCTTAGGCTCAAGGAACAGAAGGGACCCAGGTGTGCCCCCACCCCTGGTCTCAGAGGGCAGGGCACCTCACCTGGGAGCTCAGCAGGCTCCCTGGGCCTGAGTGGGTGGAGCAATTGCCCTCTGCTCCTCTCCCTCTCCTCCTGGAGGACCCCTCCCACCTGCCTCTCCTGATGTCTGCTAATCTTTTTGACAACTGCTTTTTAACTCAAAAATCTATACATTGGGACAGATCTTTTCCCCTGAGAGGCAGATTCATATACCCAGTTGCCTACTTGAATGATTTCTAGGTTCCTCAAATCAAAATGTCCCCAACTGAACTATCTCCCTAACCTGATCCTTCTCTAATATCTCCCCTCTCAGCAGCAGCATGACTATCCAGCCAATAGCCCCTGCTAGAAACTACTAGTTAGTCTTAACTCCTCCTCTCCCTTTTCTGCAGTGTCTAATCATTCATCATGTCCTATTTTTTAAAAATTATTTATTTATTTATGGCTGCGTTGCGGGGGCTACTCTTCGTTGCGTTGCACTGGCTTCTCATTGCAGTGGCTTCTCTTGTTGCAGAGCATGGGCTCTAGGTGCACAGGCTTCAGTAGTTGTGGCACGTGGGCTCAGTAGTTGTGGCTCGTGGTCTCTCAAGAGCAGGCTCAGTAGTTGTGGCGCATGGGCTTAGTTGCTCCACGGCATGTGGGATCTTCCTGAACCAGGGCTCGAACCCGTGTCCCCTGCATTGGCAGGTGGATTTTTAACCACTGCACCACCAGGGAAGTCCCACCATATCCTATTGATTGTCTCCTAAATGTCTTTTTTTTAAAAATATCTTTTGAATCTACCCACGTACCTACGCTACAGTACAATCCATTATCTACATACAAGACATTTTTTCCTGAATTTTTTCAAATCAGATTTTCTCAAATCTGATCATCTATTTCCTGTTAAACTTTTGTATAATATTTTGACTTACCTTTAGGATAAAAGCCAGCCCCCTTAGCATGGTTTACAGTCATTAACCAGGCCCAGACTATCTTTCTAGCCTGGTCTCCAAGTTTCAGCTACAGTGAACTTTTTTTTTCTTTTTAGGTCACGCTGCACGGCTTGTGGGATCTTAGTTCCCTGACCAGGGATTGAACCCATGGCCTTGGCAGTGAAAGCACAGTGTCTTAACCACTGGACCGCCAGGGAATTCCCAAACATATTTCTATTCCTCAAATGTCCTGTATTGCTTCTGAGGCTTATAAGAGCTCTTCAGTTTGTCTAGAACACTCTCTCCCCTCCTTTTGTTTGCCTGGCTAATTCTTAGCAATCTTTTAGGTCTCAGTTAAGAATTTCATTTCTGGTTTATCCTCTTTGACCCCTAAAATAGGCTAGTTCCCTCTACTATATGCTTCATAGCACACATTGATGATTATAATTACTTGTTGAATTTTCTTTATTTCCCACTAACTCCTGGACAACAGTTTTGTTCACTGTTGCATTTCCAATGCTTATCACATAGTAATGGCTCAATAAATACTTGTTAAATGAATGAATGAATGAATGATGTTTAATGGGCTTTAATGTCCACTGCCCATATTTTATAGCACAACTTCCTCATTTGGAACTCTTATTTTGATTTCTTTCTTAATTAGTTGAATATATACTTAAGATTTCCTTAAAGAAGCGAATATGAATGGTATTCTTATTCTGAAGTCTCTCATTTTTCTCTTGCCATTACACATGAACACATTGGCCCACACTTGGTTCATACTTACACAATAGCTTGGATTTCAAATTGTATCCCTGCAAATTTGTTACAAAGTCTGTTACAGTGGAAGCTCTAAATGAGGACTACCAGATTTTTGGTCATTTATAAGTAATCTGTTTTAGTCTGCCTAATGCCTATAAAATCCTTGTTATCTAATTTTTTTCCCAAGGTATGTCTAGATGTGAGTCTTTTCCCATTAATTTCATTAATTTATTTTTAAGTCTTCTGTTAGGTCTGGACATTTTTATTCAATTTGTCTTTGATTTACTATTACTTCTGTCCAAATTCTTTTGGGTTACTCTTCAGACATACTCATAATTCTCAGTTTGGGTTTTATCTCATCTTCTCTTCCTTTGTCCTTCTGAAAATGTTTTGGACAGGCCATAACTTCTTGCTTTCTTATTGAGGATGTCAAACAGTTTTCTAAATGAAAATCACTTTCAGAGATAAGTAAGACTCCGAATCTTTTGGACTATGTTCATTTTCCTTTTTCTATATTATTTTTTATATCTCTCTTGGGTGAGAAAAGGGCTTAGGTATCTGATATGGACCAGGGTTCCCAGGATTTGAGGCAAGTTGTATGCCAGTAGGCAGGGCTGGCCACTAGCTGTGGGTAGGGAGCAAAAGGTAACCCAAGTCTAAGAGCTTTGCAGTCTTGGGAAGCAGACAAATAATCTGAAACATGAAATCTGTGGGGTAAGGTGAACCAAGAACTGGATCTTTTTCAAGGATTGTCAGGCAAGATTGACCTTAGTTAGTAGGTGCTGGAGACAAAGCCAGGAATGCTAACCTGAGGACATAAAACACATGAACATGTGATAGCTTTTCATAGTGCTAGATTTGGTGGAAATTATTAAGACCTTAAGTCAGTTTGGACAGTTTTCTCCGCTCTTTATTTTCTCATCTACAGGCAGTATACTCTTCATATGCCCAGGAGGAAGTATGAATTTTCTTTGGCTCTACTCTTAGATCTTTAGCTAGAGGCCAGATTAGTATGCCCACGTCCAGGGTAGCCCCTGTGTTTCTTCTTACCTTGCTCTGCTATACTTCGATGGGACATTGTGGTCCAAATGTTACTGCCTGAGGGATAGGAACTAACTGATTCTCTGACAAAACAAACCAATGGAATTCATGATCTGCTATCAGCTCAGAAAACACTGTGACCAGCACTCTGTCTGTAGACTTTGTTCATAGGGACAAATCTGCCAGGCCACAATGGACCACTACCTGCTTCTCCATTCCCACTCCATCCTTTCCCAATGAACTTTGGAAGTCGCAGTCTTCAGAAATACACAGAAGGATGCTAGCCTCTAACAGTACTATAACCAAAAAGCATGATTTGGGATTTTGTAGGCAAAAGAGGGCTGACTGCTCAGTTTGCAGCTCTGTATGGATCCTGGCTTTCTGAGTCACCAAGCCAACAACGGGGGAAGGATGCTCAGACATCCTACCTTTTTTCAGAGGGTTGGATCTGCTCTGAATCATGAAGCAGACTATGGGTGGGCCACCGAATGTTTTTCTGAATTCAACTCCATGGGCCTCATAAATCAGGATAATTCCTCCTGGCAATCAGCAACCTGTCAGTCTTCATGTTCTGCACTGGTATACATTTTATCATTTTTCTTTGTCTTTTAATGTAGGCAGCAGTTGGGAGAGGCTGAGTCAGGGGCTGCCAAATAACACTTAAAACGAGAAATGTCTCATTGATTTTTATTACAATTGCATCAGTCTGTTCTCATTCCATCGAGCCTCTGATTGCGGGATTTCCCAGGGCACAGTCTTTGGCTGGCTGTTCAGTCTTGCATTCTCCTTCAGAGGATTAATCCTCTCTTACACCTTTACATCTGATACCGATGACTTTCAAACTGCTGCCTCTAGTCCTGTCTTCTTACCTAAATTGTGATTCTTTATTTTCTAATGAAAAGACATTTCTACTTGTCCACTTCACAAAATTCTTATGTCCCTGAAGGATGTACTTCTACCCTAATTATTAAAACTGCTAAACTAGCAGAACCCAAAGTCATGGCGACAGGAAAGAAACACTTTGTGAAAGGGTCATTGGTTAAACTGTGGGTGGCATAACCACCATTTCTACTATTTTGGTTCCTGGAGAGGAGAAAGGACATTATACACACACACACACACACACATACACACACACACACTGTGTGTGTGTGTGTGTGTGTGTGTGTGTGTGTATATATATATATATTTTTTTTTTTTTTTTTTTTTTTTTGGCCACACTGTGCGGCTTGTGGGATCTTAGTTCCCCAACCAGGGTTCAAATCCAAGCCCTTGGCAGTGAAAACATGGCGTCCTAACCATTGGACTACCAGGGGATTCCCAGGGCATCATATATTAATCAAAGGTTTAGAGAATTTATTTCATCCTGCAGGACCGCACCATCTTCACATCTCAATATAGCATGATGCCCCAGTTGGCAATGTAACTGAGTTTTTAATAGCCATGTCACTGTTCTATAAGATCAGTACCAACTGCTTCTGAGTGATGGGATGCAAGATAAGACCTGTAAATCCAATGGATATCATACTGTTGACTTACAGAGCTCTTTTGTCTGCAGCAGTGTTATATGGAAAATTCATATCATATAAAATGTTTTCAGTTGCACGGAGCAGACTATCCACTAAGTTATAGTTCTTGAAGTTTTTCTCACAGGGAGGTACTTCTTTCACACTGCTCTTCAGGGTTCACCTAAATGGGGCTGAATGTCACAGATGTCCTTTTAGGGCAAGAGCTACCATATTGTACAGAGCTTTCTATAAACTTTGTTAGATTTTTTTTTTTCCCCCTGTGCAGGCAAGTGATTAGAAGCAAATAACCATGAGGCCACAGAAGTGGGATGTGGGAGGTATGGCAGTGAAGTCAGAAACATCATGCTGGGAGTGTGAACCACCTATTCATATAACTTCCTTGTGACTTTGGGACCTGCTTGGATATAGTTCTGTTTACATTGTTTCCACTTGATGATGGTGTGCTGATGCTTGACTTTACGTCTAGTTAGATAATAGTAAGTTTATGATGAATACAGGTATCTCATGGGCATGCATTCAGTATCCACCAGGGATCAATATCTACTAAGGCTCAGTATAGCAAGCCATAGGCTGTTTCTTTAAAAAGTGACATATATATGTATATACATATATATTTTTATTATATTTTGTACAATATATTATATCTTATATAATATATTATATAATTTTTAATAAGAGAGCATAGATTTATTTTGCTTTAAAGTCCTGGTATGATTCTCCTAACAAACTTTGGCACATTCTCTATATAACATAATCAAATGCACTTTGAGCACCACTGGCACAGAACTACTTGCACTTTAGCGTCAATAAGTTAGGATATTTCCTCTAAAATGAACATCAGGTTGCTACTCTACCTACCACTAAGAAAGAGACACAATGCTTGGTGAGCCCCCTCGGATTTTAGAGGCAACATATGCCACGTGAGTATGCTGCTCTGACCCATTTTCAGGTTAACGCAAAAGGTTCTCAGCTTTGAGAGGGCTTCAAAGCAAGAGAAGTTTCTCTAGCTGATCAAGGCAGGTCTGGGAGCTGTATGGAGATGATGAAAAGTTCTCATAGGGGAATCAAAATGGAGGCATCCTATATTTTGGGAGAAAAACTACACTTTTTTTGGCAAGTAGCTACTCTATTTTTGATAAGCAACTCTTGTTTTGATACCAGTCTCTTATAGAGACTGAATATCTGACCATAAGATACCAGGGGGCCATGAATTCTGAGGAGCCCTCCATAAACCAAGCCATAAAGTCTGATGTTCCCAGCAGCATTCCATCATCAAGAGAAAATGGTTTATGTATGGCCATGAACAAGCAAAGTACAAGTAAGTGACATTTACAGCATCTTTTCTGCTGCTTTTTCCTCAGCCCATACCTAGGGCTTCATGTGGAATTCTCTATGATCATTCACTGAGGAGAAAAAAAAATATCCCATCCTGGCTTACATATATTCACGTTTTACAACCAGAAGGCTTACAGTTCTATTCAGCCAGAAGAACAGATCAGAGGCTTAATTTTGAACAAATTGAGTTTGAGACATGTATTATTCATCCAAGTGGTGATGTCTTCAGTTGGATACATGAGTCTGGATTTTTGGGAGTAGGATCAGGCTACAGCTCCATTTAGAGGTGATCCTGAAAGGCAGTGAAAGAGAGAACCCCTCCTACCCCCATCAATTAAATTTTAAGCAGGTCATTGCGTTGTTCACTTGGCTTAGAAAAAGAGGTGACAAGGTAAATATGTACACTGATACACGGACAATAACTCATAGTTTTGATGAATGGTCAGAGACTTGGAAGTAAAATAATTGAAGAGTGGCTTACAAAGAGTTTTAGAAAAGCAGTATGAGGGCACATTTCTCAGAATGGGCCCGGAATGTTAGAATATTTATGTCCCATGAGAATGCTCACTGAAGATGCCCACTTCAGAGGAAGATCTCAATAATCAGGTAGACAAAATGTTCAATACTATAGATGAAACTCAGCCTCTTTTCCCATCCAACCAAGTATTTGCTGAGTGAGCTCATAAACACCTAGATTCAGTAACTGTCAACATTGTGTTACATTTGCTTTATTTCTTTTTCAGTTGCACTATTCATATACACATACACACACCTTTTTTTTTTTTTTTTGCTGTTCCTTTGAGGGTTAGTTGGAGACATCAGAGCACTTCCTTCCTAAATAATTCAACATGCATCAGTTATGATACATACACTATGTAACCACAATGCAATTTGCACACTTAGGATAATTCACATTGGTGTGTATATCCAGTCTATTTTTAAATTTCCTCAATTGTCCCAATAATGTTTTTATAGCTGTTTAAAAAAATTTGACACAGCAGCCAATCTAGGAATATGCATTGCACTTAGTAGTCATGTCTCTTAACATTCTGAAGTCTAGAATAGTTCCCCAGCTTCTTTGTTTTTACTTTATAGCATTGATAGTTTTAAAGAGTCCATGCCAGTTGTTGATAAATATCTTCTAAATGAATGCATAATAGTCTCCTCAAAATGTTTTTGCTTCCTGTACCTACAGCTCTGAGCTCTGATCATTTATTAGTCTGAGAAAGCAAGAGAAGAATGCTTCTACCAGGGAATACAACAGTAAATTAATCAAATTTGAAACTCAGACGCTTATCTGGTCATTTCAGGTCACTTTTAACACTGGTCCAATTGACAAAAAAAAAAAAGGGGGAATTATGATGGTTTATTGAGGTAATTGATTTGGGATATCGGGGAAAAAAGGATTGCTACTCCAAAATGGGGGCAGGAGTAGTATAGATGGAGACCAGGTGATCATTTGGAGCTCCTTCTGTTATTGACACATTCAGAGGTATAAGGTAATGGAAGACTACAGGAAATTATACAGACAGGACCACCAAAGGTTCAGATCTTTCAGGTATGAAGTATGAGTATCTGGTGAATATCTGGCTAAAGGCAATGAGAATGTGCAGTCTTCCTTTAAGAAGGAAGTTCATAAATATCTCCTGTGCTCTCATGACCATTTTCAGGAAGAAGAACTGTAGCATAGATCTGTATTTTCTCCCCGGCTGTGTCACATCAGAGAGTCAAAGGTTTCATAATGACTTTTTTTTTTTTAATTTTATTTATTTATTTAATTTAGCCTGTGTTGGGTCTTTGTTGCTGTGCACAGGCTTTCTCTAGTTGCGGCGAGTGGGGGGCTACTCTTCGTTGTGGTGCAGGAGTTTCTCACTGCGGTGGCTCCTCTTGTTGCAGAGCACGGGCTCTAGGTGTGCAGGCTTTGGTAGTTGTGGCTCGTGGGCTCTAGAGCGCAGGCTCAGTAGTTCTGGTGCGTGGGCTTAGTTGCTCCGTGGCATGTGGGATCTTCCCGGACCAGGGCTCGCTCGAACCCATGCCTCCTGCGTTGGCAGGTGGATTCTTAACCACTGCGCCACCAGGGAAGTCCTTCATAATGACTTTTTGACTCTACATCATCTGGCTCCTTCTGATCTCATATTCTATTACTCTCACCATCACCGGTTTTCTTCCTCAGGGCTTCAGTGCTTGCTGTTCCCCTTGTCTCAATTTTTCTTCCCCACATACCTGCATAACTCATATCTTATCTCATCTCATCATCTCTTTTAGGTCTTTATTCAATGTCAACTTCTCAACAAGGCCATCTTTGGTTACCCTGTCTAAATCTGCAACTCTATTGCTCTTCCATATGTTTCCTTCCCCCACCCCCCATTTTATTTTTCTTCTCATCACTATCTAAACGATATTTATTGCCTGTCACTCCTAATAGAAAGTTTGTTCACAGCTGTAACTCCAGTGTATAGAAGAGTGCACATGGTAAGTATTCAATAAACAATTGTTGGGACTTGTCTGGTGGTCCAGTGGTTAAGACTTCACCTTCCAACGCAGGGGTTGCAGGTTTGATCCCTGGTTCGGGAGCTAAGATCCCACATGCCTCGGGGCCAAAAAACCAAAACATAAAACAGAAGCAATATTGTAACAAATTCAATAAAGACTTTAAAAATGGTCCACATCAAAAAAAATCTTTTTTTAAAAAAATGAACAATTGTTGAGTTAAGTAATAAAGTATATATTTATCTTTTTAAATTATTTAAAAATATTTTCTCTCTGTTTCCCCACTATTTTATATTGGATGTGTAGTTGGTGTCTGTCTTTATAAGTTAGTCTAGAGGTTACAGAATATTGTGATGGGATAATGATAGGATTAAAGGAACTGTGGACTTGAAGTTGGATGAACTAATTCAATGGTTGGTAAACTTTTTCTGTAAATGGTCAGACAGGAAATATTTTTGGCTTTGTGAGACGTACAGTCTCTTGCCACTGTTCAACTTTGACACTGCAGAACTTAAGCAGCCACAGATTATGTGTAACAAATGGGAATGGCTGTGTTCCAATACAACTTTACTTACAAGAACAGCTTACAAAAAATTGTTTACCACCCCCTGCACCAACTGATGATGTCCCCATTTTGGGGAGATGGAGAACACGTTTTCAGTTGTTGAAGGATATATTGCAGTATATTGAGCAGAAGTAGTTAGTGGTATAAGAATGGGAAGAAGTATGTTTGCGTCTGTTGGGCAGTTACAAGAGTGAATTGCAGTGACATTTGCCTTTTTCTTTTTGGCTGCCTAGTATTTGAAGCTCTTTTGTATATATACAGGGCTTCCATCTTATATTAGAGAAGCTGACTATTCCAGATACTTGCTCTTCCAGCACGCTTTGCATTTATGGCACCAATCAGAGGCACTCTCCTAGAACATTTAGCAGGTGCTAGTGGTAATGAGACTATGAGAAACTCAGGGGAAATTGCTGAAAGATCAACTCCCTGGAGCAGAGTGGTAGAATTGTCTTTTGGTGACACAGTGTCTGGTGTTAATGGTATTGGTGGTGCAGGTTGTTGCAAATATTGCTTTGTGTAAGCAGGAATAGTGCCCTCACTGTACCAATTCGAGTTGTTGTTATGAGCATCACTTAAGGGTAGGTATCCCAGTGTCTGGTTCTCCAGTTCTCCAGTAGATTCTATAAGTTATCCAACATCTTTTCAATAAATTCCTTTTCTATTTGAATCAGCCAGAGTTGATTTCTATTGCCTAGAACTAATAACTCAGATTAAAATACATTCTTTCTACATTTACCAAATAATCCTTTGACACAGTCATGAAGCTCTTTTTATAAATGAGTATCAGCTAGATTAAGTAATTTTCCCTTGGGTTTTTCATTTCAATTAAGGTATTTTTTAGTTTCTAAAAGATCTAGTTGGTTTTCTTAATCTGCCTTAAAAAATAATATCTTATGGCCCTTTCCTACTATAGTTCCTTCCTGCATTTCTTTAAATAGCGCTAGATTTATGGTATCTAGAGTTTATGAATAGTACAACTCTCCTTCGCATCACTACTTTTCTTCAAAATGTCAACATGATAGCTCCAATTTAACTTGAGAGGTGCTATTTTAATTTGAGTACTTCAAAGATATTCTCATTACTTCACTACCAAGACACACACACACACACACACACACACGATCTGTCCTCTTATTAAACCAAATCTCTTCCAATACTTATTTAAAAATTCAGCTCCCTTTTTTCTAATTCCTTTTGTGCTTAATTTCTAAACTGCATAAATTATCAGGTTATTTTGTACTTCCACAATACTATTTGGGTAATATGGTCTTTTAAAGCAATTGTTTAATATATTTATTGATTGACTATATTGCCAGCTTTTGTACCCAGGGACAGTGTACTCAAGGACCTACATAGAGGTTGCTCAAAAATTATTTGTTGATTGACTTTTTCTGCCATCCACTAGGTAGTTCCTCCCACTGAGGACTCTATTTATTTATTTTTTTTTGAGGACTCTACTTAATATTCAAAATAGTAACAGGAAGGAGGCCCTGAATGGGAAAGAAATGTTGTGACCTAGTTCTAAACATAAACTATTAGATCATCTAAATATCTAGGGGTCTTCCTGTGGTCTGAAGCAGGTTATTACTACATTTGGCTCCTCAGAGCATAGAAATTTTCTCAAAGACCAGTAAAGGACTTCTAAATTCAGAGGGACTTTCCAGGCAGGGTGAAAATGAGATAATGAGCAGGGAGATATGAGATAATCTAGTTTAAAAGCCATTTGATAGCTTAAAATGCCTCTGACAGCTATTTGAGCAACAATGACTATAGCATCTCTGATTCTAGGAAGCCCTGTTATTAATGCATGTATGAATGTTTAACCAAACTGTATGACCTCTCTGTCTTCTTTTTAAGAATGGGGACTCTTGTAGCCTACATGAGTAAGCATAGGGTGTTCTGGAGAACTCTCTGAGCATATGGGGTCTTTCCTCACTGTTTTCACTTCCCTTGTAAGTAGAATGACCATATAGTTTATCTCCCAAATTGAGACAATTTTGATAATGAAGGAGACACTATTAATAATTACACTCAGACAACAGGCAAAAACTACCTCAGGCAAACTGGTTTGTATGGTCACATTATCTATGTCATCTCCTGCCAGTTTCATGCTATTCTAAGGCACAGTCCACTAAATGGGATGTTGTTTACTTGTCTCTATGTGGAAAAACCTCCTACTCACAGAGATTTAAGTTACTGGATAAATCTTCCATAAACCAACCCCACCCCCCAAATAAAATGCCCCAGGCTTGAGCCATTTATTTTGTAGTAGCATGCTTGAGGCCTCACCTAGATATTGAATGTTGCTTGATGCCACATAAATCATGCTGGGAAGTTTGGGAGTGGTGGTGAAAGGGAGTGAGAGTCTTTTGCTTCCATGCCAATAGTGCATGTGCAGTCTGCAGTTCAGATTGCCTTTTTTATATTTCCACAGTATGAGTTGTAGGCATGCTGGTTTCATTAGTTCAAGGACTGATTAAATTACTCATGGAACCTCTCCCCAGATCAGAATTCCTCTCCCCGTTCTTATTCAACATCATAATAGAAGTCCTAACAAGTGTAATAAGACAAGAAAAAGAATTAAAAGGTATACAGATGGGGAAGGAAAATAAAAGCATCTTTGTTCACAGATGACGTGATTGTTTATGTACAAAATCCCAAAGAATCAACAACCAAAAAATGCTTCTGAAACTAGTAAGCAACTATAGCAAGGTTGCAGGATACAAGGTTAATATACAAAAGCCAATTGTTTTCCTACATATTATCAAGGAATAATTGGATTTTGAACTTAAAAGCAAAACATCATTTATTTTGGCACAAATTGAGGGAGGGGGTGGAGAGAGAGAGAGGGAAATACTTAGGTGTAATCTAACTAAATATGTGTAAAATCTGTAAGAGGAAAGCTACATGTTCATGAATAGGAACACTCAATATCATTAAGATAAGTCACTTCTTCTCAACTTTATCTATAGATTTAATGCAATCCCAATCAAAATCCCAGAAAGTTGCTCTGTGGATATTGACAAACTTCCTCTAAAATTTATATGGGGAGGCAGAAGACTCAATAGCCAACCCAATACTGAAGAAGAAAAAAGTTTGAGGACTGACACTACCTGACTTTAAGACTTACTATAAAGCTACAGTAATCAAGACAGTGTGGTATTGATGAAAGAATAGACAAGTAGATCAACAGAAAAGTGTAGAGGTCCCAGAAATAGACCCACATATAGCCGATCTTTGATAAAGGAGCAAAGGCAATCCAAAAGAAAAAAGATAGTCTTTTCAATAAATGGTACAGGGAGGCTTCCCTGGTGGCGCAGCAGTTGAGAATCTGCCTGCCAATGCAGGGGACACGGGTTCGAGCCCTGGTCTGGGAAGATCCCACATGCCACGGAGCAACTAGGCCCGTGAGCCACAATTACTGAGCCTGCGCGTCTGGAGCCTGTGCTCCGCAACAAGAGAGACCACGATAGTGAGAGGCCCGTGCACCGCAATGAAGAATGGCCCCCTCTTGCCGCAACTGGAGAAAGCCCTCGCACAGAAACGAAGACCCAACACAGCCATAAGTAAATAAATAAATAAATAAAATTAAAAAAAAAAAAGTGTTGTAAAATAAATAAATAAATAAATAAATGGTATAGGAAAAACAGGACATTTACATGTAAAAATATGAATCTAGACACAGACATTACACCATTCACAAAAATTAACTCAAAATGGATCACAGGCTTAAATTTAAAATGTAAAACTATAAAACTTCTAGAAGATAACATAGGAGAAAATCTAGATGACCTTGGGTTTGGGGATGACTTTTTAGATACAACACCTAAAGCAGGATCCATGAAAGAAAAAACTGATAAGTTGGACTTCACTACAATTCAAGACTGTTCTGTGAAACACACTGTTAAGAGAATAAAAAGACAAGCCATCTGTTGGGAGAAAATATTTTCAAAACACATACCTGATAAAGAACTTGTACCCACACAAAGAACACTTAGGATTCAACAATAAGAAAACAAACAACCCAATTTAAATATGGGCAAAAGATCTGGACACCTCACCAAAGAAGATATACATATAAGAAGCATGTGTGAAGAGATTCTCAACATCATATATCACTAGGGAATTGCAAATTAAAACAACAATGAGGGCCTACTACATATCTATTGGAACGGCTAAAATTCCAGACACTGGCAACACCAAATGCTGACAAGGATGAGGAACAGCAGGAACTCTTATTTATTTCTGATGGGAATGCAGAATGGTACAGCCACTTTGGAAGACAGCTCCTCAGTTTGTTAAAAAGCTAAACATAATCTTACTATCTAATCCAGCAATAGTGCCCTAGGTATTTACCCAGATAAGCTGAAAATTCATGCCCATACAAGAACATATACACAAATGTTTACAGCAGTTTTATTCATAATTGCTAAAACTTGGAAGCAACCAAGATGTTATTTGATAGGTGAGTAGATAAACAAACTGTGGTACATCCATACACTGGGTTGTTATGCAGCGATAAAAAGAAATAAGCTATCAATCCACAAAAAGATATGAAAAACCTTAAATGTGCATTAAGTGAAAGAAGCCAGTGTGAAAAGGCTGCATACTGTATAATATCAACAATATGACATTCTAGAAAAGGCAAAACTGTAGAGACAGTAAAAAGATCAGCGGTTGCCAGTGATTTGGAGAGGGGAAAAAAGGAAGGATTGAATAGTTGGTGCAAAGGGGATTTTTATGGTGATGAAACTATTTGGTATGATACTGTAGTGCTGGATATATGACACTATGCATTTTTCAAAACCAAAAAAAAAACAACAACTGTACAACACAAAGAATGAACCCTAAAGGAAACCACAGACTTTAATAGTGCATCGATATTGGTTCATCAATTGTAACAATGTACTCCACTAATGCAAGATGTTAATAATAGGAGAAACTGTACGGGGATAGAGAGGCGGGTATTTGGGAACTCTCTGTATTTTCTGTACAATTTTTCTGTAAACTTAAAACTGTTCTAAAAATAAAGTATTTTAATTAAAAAGCAGGCATTAATTTTTACTAATAGTACAGTCTAAATCAATGTTGTGGGAGGAAATATGTCATTGATTAGTAATGCTTCACCCTACCCATATTTTAATGGGCTTTCATTTTTTTGTGTGGAGCAACATGCCATTTTTTTCTCTTCATATCGGCCTACTGGAACAAGAGGAGAGCTACGTTAGCCTTTGTTGGTGTCTCTCTCATGATTTTGGTTTGGATTAAATTCCTTTGATTCACTAGTCTCCCAGCAAAAAAAAAATGGGGAGTTCTCAGTAAAAGGGAGAACCTTTTTGCATATGCATCTAATTTTGCTCCCTCCTGAAACTTCACTAAAACTTAGTTAAAAAAAAATTTAAGGCCATAAACTGACAAGCTAGAAAACAGGAGAATAAACAAAATTAATGACATTTCGTATGCTATGAAGTGGATAGGTTGGTGGTTACTGAGAGGAGTCCAGTGAAAACGGACTCCTAAACTAGCAGGGGGAAAGCCAAGAACTAAACTGATTTGCATTGCAGAAATGCTTAAAAAACCGGGAATTAGCAGGACCAGGTTCCTCTGGAAATAGAAATAAAAGTAGGGAGAATGTTAAAAAAGGAATATTAGTTGAAAGGTAATGAAGAAACAGATAGCTAAATTTTATCTCTCACTCTATGCTGATGATTGATTATCTACTCCCTGCCTCCCACAAAAGACTAGAGACTTTTTCTTTGTAGAGGGTCTCTGATCTGAGGGTCATCAGTCACAGTTGAATGTGGAGTACTGTACCAAACATGGGAGAATGTGAGTGTGTGAGGCCTAAGTCCTCTTACCACAGTTGACTCCAAAATACTGGCAGTCAGGCCTAGACCTTCTAGGCAGGAGATTGGAAGATCCTTTTCTGGGGATCAGACCAGGAAATAAATAAAGCTAAAGATAACAATTAAGGGATTCCTTAACAAACAAATCAACCATATCATTTCACACTAGAACTCAGAGTTGACATGTTCAAAGCTTTCAATCAGCTTTTAGTGTCCTACTCTTAAATATGAGCAAAAAAGCAATTGAGTACCAGAAAGTTGAAGAAATCATATAATAGAAAGATAAAAACCAAAATGAATAAATACAAGAAAGAAAGTTTGAGGAGATAGCAACTAGGCAAGGAGAAAAAAACTTAAATACAAGAGAAGATATTACATTTATGAAACAAGATGCTACATAAAAATAATACTCAGATAGCAAAAATTATTCTTTGGAATGAAAATCATGGTAGCATAAATGAAAATTTCAACAGAAAGCTTGCAAGATCCAGTTGAGGAAATCTTTCAGAGAGTAGAGCAAAAAGAGCAAGAGCTAGGAAATTAGAGAGAAGGAAAAAAAAAAATCCAGAAAACAAGTCCAAGAGGTCCAACAACTGAATAATAGGAGTTCCAGACAGAGGGAAATAAGAAAACAATTGGGAAGGAATTAAGATGATTTACAAAGATTTCCCAGAACTGAAGCTCATGAGTTTTCAGATTGAAAGATCTCACTGAGTATATATGACCAGGGATGAAAAAAGATCATACCCAGGCACATGACCATGAATTTACACTGGAGACAAAGAGAAGATCCTATAAACTTCCAAAAAAAAAAAAAAAAAAAAAAAGGGAGGTCTCATACAAACGATCAAGAATCAGAATGTCTTTTGCTTTTTCAGAAGCAATACTAGAAGGCAGAAAGCAATGGTGAAATGGCCTCACAATCGTGAAGGAAAATTATTTCCAACCTAGAATTCTATACTCAGTATGCAAGTAGAGGGGGAAAAAAAAGGACGTTTTCAGACATGCAAGGTCTCAAAAAATTTGTTTCCCTTATATATATCCTTTCTCATGAACTTAATGAAGGTTGTGTTCCATCAAAACAGGACATCTGTTGTAGGAGAGAAGTGAAAGGAATCTCCAAGATGTTTGTCAAGGGAGATCCTAGGATGATAGTTATGCAACAAGTCCAAGCTGGAGTAGGTCAGAGGCCCTCGGACAGAAATATTTAGGAAAATGAAATTAATAGTATACATTAATAAATTTAAACACCTGACAGTTTGACTGAATTAAGGATTAGAAAATTAACTAAACTTAAATGGAAATTATTAACTCCAGAGAAAGCAAAACATTTTGCAAAAATGATCATAGTTGACTACTGTTCTGAAAACATATATACTCATAATAATATAAACACTATACAC
Source organism: Balaenoptera ricei (assembly GCF_028023285.1). NCBI lineage: Eukaryota > Metazoa > Chordata > Mammalia > Artiodactyla > Balaenopteridae > Balaenoptera > Balaenoptera ricei. The sequence goes on from NC_082639.1 coordinate 136,024,748, forward strand.
TTATCTAGTCAATATATTGTGATGATGAGGAATGGGAACTGACTGTGTGTGTATGTGTTTAATTGTGGTGGAGTGAGGGAAGACAACAGAGAATACCTACAACTGAAAGAACATGATATAGCGATACAAGCATGTTATTTAAAGTATGGAGGTACATATGAAGAAAATCACCTACAGTTGAAAGTCATTTTCTTTGGAAACAGTGGAAGGACTGAGGACTCTTCTTTGTTTTAAATATCTTGTAAAACTTGTTGACTTTTTTAAAAACAAGTACAAAACATTAATTGATAATCACAGCATTTCAGAGATATTATTTAGGACGCTGCAATAGTAATTTTTTTTTTTTTTTACCATGCCTTGCACATGGTGAGTACTCTCAATTGCACTGAATCTTTTAAAATGTGTCAGAAGTTGTTGTACCAAGTCATTACTAGGCTGTGATATCCTTGAGATCAGGGATTATTTCTTATACATTTTTATAGTTCCCTCAGGACATAGTGTGGGATCATTTGCATTTTACTTGTATTAATGTGTAGGATTTTGCATGTTTTAGTCTCATGAAGAACTACGTCAAATTCCTTCATATTCTTAGTTATAAACAATCCTGAGTTGAATGTTTAACTTTACAAATAGATCTATTATTTTCAGTACTGTGAATCTAAGTTCTGCATTGCAATCAAGAAATCAACCAACAAAAAAATTATTATGGGCAAGACAGATCACATAGTTCTTTATTAACAATATCACATTCTCTAGGAAAAGAATCTGAGAGGTTGCTCAAGGTCACCCAGAGAAATAGGCAGTACCATCTCTGCAAATCAAACTATTTGCCTAAGCCAAACTTTTGTGATAAACACACTTAGAGTAGGTGTGAGGGAAAAGTCAGAAGGGTTTATCCCACTTGAGATTAACAGGCAGTGTAGTTTCTCTTCAACTAAAGTGTTGATGGATAAAAGACAAAAATTGGTGTGTAAATTCAGCTTTCATTTTGTTGAAAGGGGATTAAAAATAGAAAGGAATTCTATTTAGGTTTAGACAGTGAAGACTGAGATATAGAAAGAACTTTCATAAAGGAGTGGGATTGAGATATTTTTTCCTACTGAAGAGTCCCAATTATGAAGCTGCCAAAATAAGTATCTTGCCTGCTTGCTTGTATTTCTGGTATCTTGATTAATCACATGGCTGTCCTACATCAGCAGTTTTTAATCTATAAATTAACAGCTCCAGAGAGTTAATATGAGATTATCCAGACACTATTTAAAGGGCCAGAGATCAAGGAAACAAAGGAGCCTCTTCATAGGGGGTATGTGAGTACTTTTCTAGTCCTTAGGTGCTTGGTAATTTCACAAAGTAGATATGGTATATTTGTCAAGCAAATCTCTTTCAACAGATTCTCCTCCTCTCCATTTGTTCCCTCTCATTATAAATGGAGCTTATATTCTATACCTCCATTAGGGGGCAGTTATTTTAAGTAGAACAATTCTACTACTTTCTGTTTCCTGTATTAATGGTTGTTTCCTGTATACAATCTTACCTTGGACATCTTAGGTTAAAAAAAAAAAACAACCCACAGAAGAGCATCCCCAGGACTTCAGGGACTATAAATATAATTCAGAAAACTTTTGAAAGAATGGCATTTAGGAAAGAGTAAGTGTAAGAAAACTGCATTAATAATTACCACTTAAAAATCTGCCATGCAGGGCTTCCCTGGTGGCACAGTGGTTGAGAATCTGCCTGCCAATGCGGGGGACACGAGTTCGAGCCCTGGTCTGGGAAGATCCCACATGCCACGGAGCAACTAAACCCATGCGCCACAACTACTGAAGACCGCGCGCCTAGAGCCCGTGCTCTGCAACAAGAGAAGCCACTGCAATGAGAAGCCCGCGCACCGCCATGAAGAGTAGCCCCCGCTCGCTGCAACTAGAGAAAGCCCACGAGCAGCGACGAAGACCCAACGCAGCCAAAAATAAATAAATAAAATAAATACATTTATAAAAAAAAAAATCTGCCATGCAGAAGATAACCACAAACTAAAAAGGACTCATCTATTAGCTTCTATAATTTTAAATTGATTTTCAGAGATATGTCTCCTAGATAAAAATCAAAGGAAGCACTCTGCATTTTTAGCACTAAATGCTGCAAGAGTAATTCAATAATAACACTTTGCTATACTTAACACTGTTCTATACTTTAAAAAATGCTTTTTCTTATATATATTTTGAAATAGATAGTGCAGGTATTATTATCATTTATAGATTGGGGAAACTGACACATGAGAATTTAAGTGATACCCTCAAGACTGCACAATTACACCATGAAAGGCAGGACCAGAATTCTTGGTCCATTGTTTTGTTGTTTACTATCAGTAGAAACTGTATCTTTGATTAAGTACAGGCATTCCCATTTTATAGTTCAGTATATGAAGACAAGACAAAAAATCTCAATGGGTTTGTTCCAGGTCATTCTGTAAGAGAAATGAAAAGCTACAAAAAATACATGAGCACTGACTTGAAATCCCTTGCTCAAATCACTTGATCACAGTAAACGTAAGAGTGAAGGCCAAAGGGTTATGCAGAACTCATTGTCCATTACTCTTCTTAAGGTTTGTCCTCGATAAAATGTTTCCATTCAAATCCATTTCTTCTTGGCAAACACTTGTCTCCTCTAGAAATATTAAAAACAAAAGAGAGAAAAAAATTTTCCTGGGTAAATAACGGAAAGGGAACCGTCCATTGTGGTGGACAAAAGTCAGAAGGATTAAATTTTTTACAACCTAAATATAGGATTATGTTTGTCACATAGTTGTAAAAGTTATCACAGGCGTAAACTATTTTGTGGCCAAGTAATTAAGATGGTATTACAGTAACATGCTGTTAATCTGACTTTTAAAGCTTAATTTTAAATCAAAGAAACTACTATATACCAAACGGTTGCCTTAGTGTTCTTAAATAAATAATATTAGAGAATTAAAAATAATTTGGATTCTGTAGTGGAAATTGGTCATTATTTGGGCCACCTAAACTGCTTTCCTATATTTAGAGAATTCCTCACCATGTAAATCTTGGTGGTGAGCAAAGATACCTCCCATAATGGAAGTGGAAGATGTCAGATAATCACTTTCTCTCCCTCCCTTGAAGCTGAGGTGAAGGCATGTGACCTAGGCTTTTCAATCAGACATCTGCTGGACTTTTGACTCAGCTCTGAAGATACAAGCAACAGTCTCTCTCCCTCTCTCTCTCTCTCTCTCTTAACCTACTGACAGGAAACATTTCTGCAATCTACAGTTTCCAATGTAGAGGTGGCCAAAGGGCAGACTGTGTGGTCTAGCGCCTGATGTCCGTGGTGCTGGCTGCGGTGGGGGGTTGGGGGGGTGGGTAGGGGGAGACCATCTTTTCACAGTTTGCCTAGCACTTACCCAGTTTTAGCATGGAAAACTCTGAATCTCTGGAAACCATTCAGCCCCAGGAAAACCAGGACGGTTGGTTATTCTAGCCAACTTCCTCGTCAGATCAGTTCTGTGGGTGGTTTATTCCTCCTGCTTAGCTTCAAGCCTAGTTTTTCAAGCCCTCCCAGCAATTCTGTAAGCCACCCAATATCATTTTTAAAGATTATGGAAGTATAACCCAATGTCCTTTTTTTTTTTTAACGTCTTTATTGGAGTATAATTGCTTTACAATGGTGTGTTAGTTTCTGCTTTATAACAAAGTGAATCAGTTATACATATACATATGTTCCCATATCTCTTCCCTCTTGCATCTCCCTCCCTCCCGCCCTCCCTATCCCACACCTCTAGGTGGTCACAAAGCACAGAGCTGATCTCCCTGTGCTATGCGGTTGCTTCCCACTAGCTATCTATTTTACGTTTGGTAGTGTATATATGTCCATGCCACTCTCTCTCTTTGTCACATCTTACCCTTCCCCCTCCCCATATCCTCAAGTCCATTCTCTAGTAGGTCTGTGTCTTTATTCCCGTCTTGTCACTAGGTTCTTCATGACCTTTTTTTTTTTTCCCTTAGATTCCATATATATGTGTTAGCATACTGTATTGGTTTTTCTCTTTCTGACTTACTTCACTCTGTATGACAGACTCTAACTCCATCCACCTCACTACAAATAACTCCATTTCGTTTATTTTCATGGCTGAGTAATATTCCATTGTATATATGTGCCACATCTTTATCCATTCATCCGATGATGGACACTTAGGTTGCTTCCATGTCCTGGCTATTGTAAATAGAACTGCAATGAACATTTTGGTACATGACTCTTTTTGAATTATGGTTTTCTCAGGGTATATGCCCAGTAGTGGGATTGCTGGGTCGTATGGTAGTTCTATTTTTAGTTTTTTAAGGAACCTCCATACTGTTCTCCATAGTGGCTGTATCAATTTACATTCCCACCAACAGTGCAAGAGTGTTCCCTTTTCTCCACACCCTCTCCAGCAGTTATTGTTTCTAGATTTTTTAATGATGGCCATTCTGACTGGTGTGAGATGATATCTCATTGTAGTTTTGATTTGCATTTCTCTAATGATTAATGATGTTGAGCATTCTTTCATGTGTCTGTTGGCAATCTGTATATCTTCTTTGGAGAAATGTCTATTTAGGTCTTCTGCCCATTTTTGGATTGGGTTGTTTGTTTTTTTGTTATTGAGCTGCATGAGCTGCTTGTAAATCTTGGAGATTAATCCTTTGTCAGTTGCTTCATTTGCAAATATTTTCTCCCATTCTGAGGGTTGTCTTTTGCTCTTGTTTATGGTTTCCTTTGCTGTGCAAAAGCTTTTAAGTTTCATTAGGTCCCATTTGTTTATTTTTGTTTTTATTTCCATTTCTCTAGGAGCTGGGTCAAAAAGGATCTTGCTGTGATTTATGACATAGAGTGTTCTGCCTATGTTTTCCTCTAAGAGTTTGATAGTGTCTGGCCTTGCATTTAGGTCTTTAATCCATTTTGAGTTTATTTTTGTGTATGGTGTTAGGGAGTGTTCTAATTTCGTACTTTTACATGTACCTGTCCAGTTTTCCCAGCACCACTTATTGAAGAGGCTGTCTTTTCTCCACTGTATATGCTACCCAATGTCCTTTTAATCCACTATTGATCTGCTGAAATCGGTGAGAGCTGGTCTCTATTACTGCTACCAAGAACCTTGACCAAAACAGACACTTTTGTGTGTCAGCAGTTTGGAAACCTGCATTTCATGATGACCCTATGAATCATATTGATTTGATTTGGCTCATAGGGTTATTACAGACACTATTTGATGTTAGTGATTTTTTTTTTAACATTTTGAAAAGTGCTGCAAAGGCATCAATAATGATTATTCTTACTGTATTTTTGAAATCCTGAGATGTTTCTGATGGTCGAGACTATTGTGAACCATTTTCTCTTGGTGATGAGATAAACAAACACTGACAGAAGTAAAGTTGCTGACAGAAAATATTTGAATTTCCCCACTCCCATCTCATCCCGTACCCCCAAATTTATGAATGCTTATTTCTCCAGATGAAGAATTTTTAAAGCCTCCCAAAATAGAAGCAAATGGTGACCTAAAAATATCTCTGCTCATTTATTCATTTATGGAGCATATATAAAAGTTCTTTGTCGTTTCTCCTGTTAGTTAGACATCCCTCCTGAACATATGCACTTCTCATTCAGCTTCACCTTCAGGACATCATACACCTGCACTCTGATTTTTCATCCTTTGGAGAGAAAACCTTCAGTGAGGATACTCCTGTTCATAAAATGGTCATTAAAATGTTATTATAGTGCTTACTTTGACAGCATATATACTAAAATTGGAATGATACAGAGAAGATTAGCATGGCCCCTGTGTGAGGATGACATGTAAATTTGTGAAGCATTCCATATTTTTTAGACTTATCATAGTGACCATTTCAATATATATGAATATATATAATTACTATTTTGTACACCTGAAAGTAATATGATATTGTATATCAATTATACTTCAATTAAAATGTTATTACATAAACAGTACATCTTTATTAAAGAAAAATAGAAGATACAAGAAGACAAATAGAATAGGCATCTATAATTCTGTCACTGAGAACATTTTGGTATTTTTCTTTTTTTGTAAGCATTCATGTCTACAGCTATAGAATTTTTTAAAATTTGAGAGGTCAAACTATACATACTATTTCAGAACCTACTTTATTATTATGAATTTCTTCCCATGTATATGCATATAGATATTTTAAATGACTGCACATTTTACAATGTATAGAGGTATCATCACATTCATTAATTAACTCTTGGACATTTTCAGCTTTGTAAACAATACTATTAAAATTATATATCTATCCTTGAACATTTTTCTGATTATTTCCCAAAAATAAATATTAGAAGTAGAATTTTTATATCAGATGCTCTGCTCATTTTTGAGATTTTTCTTATATTTTTCCAAAGTGCTTCCCAGAAAAGTCCTGGCTTTTATGCTCCTCCTAGTCATCTGTGAGACTACATACTTCTACCCTCAACAACACTGAGCATTATCATTTTTAAAAATTTTTATTTATTTACTTTTGGCTGTGTTGGGTCTTCGTTGCTGCGTGCAGGCTTTCTCTAGTTGCGGCGAGCAGGGGCTACTCTTTGTTGCAGTATGCGGGCTTCTCATTGCGGTGGCTTCTCTTGTTGCTGAGCACAGGCTCCAGGCACGCGGGCTCAGTAGTTGTAGCACACGGGCTTAGTTGCTCCGCGGCACGTGGGATCTTCCCAGACCAGGGCTCGAACCTGTGTCCCCTGCATTGGCAGGCGGATTCTTAACCACTGCGCCACCAGGGATGTCCCTGAGCACTATCATTTTAAAAAATTTTTGTTAATTTGATAAACAGATTATCTCATTTCTTCTTTTTAAAACTATCTGCTCCTATCAAGATGCCCATTTTCCTCAACGTGAATGTATGATATTAATCACTTCATTCTGTCATGAAATGCAAAGAAGTAAACTCAAATTCTGAAAATGTATCATCCGCTCCAAGAACTGTCATTATTTCTTTTGTCACCATCACCCAGTTATTTGATTTTCACAAATTACTTCCTCCCTGAAGTAGGTTTCTAGTTGACTTTCACTCTTTTATTCCCTTCTCAAGTCCTTAGATTTTTAAAATTTATTTTCTCTTATCCTATGAAGTACACTACTTTAAATACAGGCCCTTAGGAGTTTATACCTTGTATAGGAAGAAGTCAAGCAGGTAGTACCAAAATGCAATTAACCTAATCCATTTTCTCTTTAGGTTAAAAGTATTGTCTCCCTTTCAGAAAGGAAGAACATCTTTTGTCTTTTTCTTCTATTTGAGGACCATATAAACTGTTAAATAAAATAGTTACAATGCTGGTATTTGTCATAAGGTGGGAGTTTAGAGGAAGTATAATCAGTATCTTTGCAGCAGTATTTGCTGCCTGTTTCCCCAGCTACTTCACTGATTTTGCTGACCCTCACGTCCACTATTGCCTCAAAATCTATCATCACCCACTTCTAAAGCCTACCTGGTAGGCGTTGCTGGCTGCTGTTAATATCTGTCACACCAGAGAGAGGAGAATGGGCGAGAAACTCTTCAGGGGATCTTAGTTGGCTTCTATATGTTAGCTCTATTTTTAACTCTCTGCAATCAATGTTGATGACATTAGACATTTGCTTAATCTCAGTGCTGTCAGTCACCCTTTCTTTGGCTTATTCCTCTCACACCTTAGAGCCTTCTCCCAAACTACACCCTACGCTTAGAGTGACCATATGCTCTCTTTTTCTGGAGAGTCCCAATTTCAAATATTCTGTCGTATTGCCAAATCAGATGTCAGACCATATGCTTCATATTTTCTTTGGGGAAATATATTCACCTATCTATGCATCAGTTCCCTAAAAACTCTGCTCATCAGGATTTCTATTGGTTTTGCTAGACAGTTTATGGAAAATGTTATTAATCCAAAATGCAGCTCAGATTCCTTCAGAGCCTTCCTTCCTTAGATGTCGCTCATATGTGCTCCCAGAGCTCTCTATTCTTCCCTCTGCAGGGCACAACCCAAACCTCAGATTTTCCTCACCCACTCATTAGAATCGCCTTCCTTGGTATATTTGGGAAAATGAAGGGTAAGAGGTGTTGCACCACATCTATTATGGATTCACCCACATGCTCTCTGCTGCTGAGAAGGGCATTCTCTGTCCAATTAGAAAATACTCTTCATTTTTCTGCTGCTAATGGATTGTTTGAATCATAGATTATAGCCCACAGCCTCCTTCCCCTTCCTGATAGTCTGTGGATCTGAGTATCTCCTAGCAGCACATTTCCCCACCTTGCATGTTTCAATCTAGAATAATACCATGGAAAAGGCATGGGGGTTTTGGGTGCACTTTCTACTCTAAGTCCAGCTGCATCGTTTAGGATCTAGAAAGAACTTTGGTATTCTAAGGATTTAGGAGACAATCATCAGATAAGGCACACATATACACATTGATCTCCCAAGGACAAACGTCAATTTCCAGAGCAGAATTAAATAAAATTCTAGAAAATACAAACTAATCCTATATGACCAAAAGCAAATTAGAGGTTGATTAGGGCAGAGGTGGACAGGGAGAGGCAGGAGGGAGGGCTTAAAAAGCGGCAGTGAGAAAATTTAGGGTGGGGCTTCCCTGGTGGTGCAGTGGTTAAGAATCCGCCTGCCAATGCAGGATACACGGGTTCGAGGCCTGGTCCAGGAAGATCCCACATGCCACGGAGCAACTAAACCCATGCGCCACAACTACTGAGCCTGCCCTCTAGAGACTGCGAGCCACAACTACCGAAGGCTGCACACCTAGAGCCTGTGCACTGCAACAAGAGAAGCCACTGCAATGAGAAGCCCGTGCACCTCAAAGAAGGGTAGCCTAGCCCCTGCTCGCCACAACTAGAGAAAGCCTGCGCACAGCGATGAAGACCCAACACAGCCAAAAATAAATAAATTTATTAAAAATATATATATATATTAAAAAAAAGAAAATTTGGGGTGATGGATATGTTCATTATTTTGATCATGGTAATAGTTTAACAGGTAATAGTTTCATATATACATATGTCAAGAGGTATCAAATTGTGCACTTTAAATATGTACAATTCATTCTACATCATTTCAATCTTAATAAAGCTATTAAATTTTGGAGGAAAAAGAGTTAAAGGAGGCTGTCTCCATGCCCTCACAAAGGCCTAAAAGTCTTTCTTCCCCATAGGTGAAGGGTAAGACATGTGGCTTTCAATTCAGGTAGCCAGGCTTGGGCCAGGTACCTGGCCTTGCCTTCTGATGATGCCCTGGATCTCTTTAGAGGAACTTTTTTTGGGCCAGCTGAGATTCCTCACTGTGACTTTAAGTGGAGCTGCCTCTTACTCCTCCTTCCTAGATCCTCATTTGCTATTCTGAAAGCAAAGGTAAGAATGGATGGGTTGAGGCTTCTGGCCACCTGCAGATGAGGAAAAAAATTTATCAATTGATTACACTGAATGGAGTCTATATACTTTAAGACTGAAATTTTTATTTTCATTTGTTTGATAAGCATTTACTGAGCACCCACTAAATGCAAGATGTTGTGGACATATTTATTGAGCAAGTTCCCTACACCTTGAATGTGGGCCTTGTGATTTACTGTGACCAATACAATGTGGTAGAAGTAATATTTTGTGCCAGTTCTTAGCCTAGGCCTTAAGAGCCCTTGCATGCCTCTACTTTCATTCTTACAACCTTGACAGTCCATGGGCTGAGCCCAGGCTAGTCTGCCAGAGGATGAGAGACATATGGCTCAGCCCCCCCCCCCCCACCCGCCCAGCTGACAGCTTGCTAAGCCCCAGAAGCAGGACCTTTTAGCTGCCAGGCTCTTGACTGCAGACGCGTGAATGAGTCAAACTGAACCAGAAGAGCTACACGTGTAATCCCAGCCCAGATTGCTGAGCCATAAAACCGTGAGTTAAAGAAATGGTTGTTTTAAGTCTTACACACACACACACACACACACACTTCCTATTCTTACTGTTAGTGCTTGAGTAACTTAGTCAAATTATTTAACTTGATTGTGCCTCCGTTTCCTCATTTTAAAAATGATTATAAAACATACCTGGCTCATAGGGTTGTTGTTGTTATTAAATGAGATAGCATTTGTAAAGTGCCTTACCTAGGGCTGGGCACATAGTATGCATTCAGAATATGGTGGTAATGATTTTTTTCCTTTTTTTTTTGGCAATGATTTTCCAAGTCAGGACCCATATCTTACTCATCTTTGTTTCTCTAACAGCTAGCGCAGGGTCTTCTTCATAAAAGGAACTCAGTAAATGTGACTATTTGGGGGAACTATAGTAAATTCAATGAGTATTCTGACTATAATCTTCTTAAGATAGTACCATATGTTTACCTAAAAGGCAGTAAGAAATCATCACCTCTATCGCTGTGATTTTAAAAGCAAACAGACAAACAAAAAAATCGTAGTTGTCTTCATTTCCTTGAAACTCAGGATTGATACTGAATTGCTCACTTCTTATCTTCTTGACCCTATCAGCAGCATTCAGTACCAGCTGATCATTCCTTTCTCCTTGAAACACTATCTTCATTTGGCTCCCTGTACACCCACCCTTAATCTGATTTCCCTTCTACTCCACCAGCCACTCATCTGCAGTTTCCTTTTCGAATTCGTCTTTATCTCTTCAGCCTCTAAATGTTAAACTGCTCTAGGGATCAGTCCTTGGTTCTTTTCTCTTCTCCATTTCTATTCCCTCTTGTGGTGATCTCTTTTAGCCTATGGCTTTAAATATTGTCCCTATATACTGGCAATCCCAAATTTATATATCTGTTTCAGGCTTCTCTCCTGAACTTCAGTCTCATAAATCCAACTTTGTATATCTAAGTGCCTACTTGACATCTGTATTTGGTTATTTAATAGGCACCTGGAACTTTATGCATCCAAAAATGAACTCCTGATTCTGTCCCCTTCTATTTCCTCCTAAAATTTTCCCTATCTCAGTATGCAACAACTCCATCTTTCTAGTCTTCTCTACTGTTAGAAGAACCTAAAATGCAATTCTCCTGGGGTATTTCCCAATGTTCTGCTTCATATTACACATAGCAGCCAGGGGTGAAGAAGGGGAGATGAATTGCGACAGTTACAACAATTCTCAGAAGTTGTCAATCTCAGATTGAGCCCATTCGTGATCCTCTGCCTCTGCAGCAAAATTCCCCAGTCCTACTTTGCTTTTCCTTCTGGTCATTCTAGGTGTCAGGACAGATACTATGATAAACTGATTAGTTTTAAGGTGATATTCTTCAACAAGGTTTGTGTCCTTAAAGATCTTCCTCTTTATTAGTGGGTTTCCTTGCTGCTATCTTATAACAAGCCACTTTTCCTTGCTGAATTATTCCAAGATAATATGTACATGTTAACAGAAACCTTCAGTGTCTTTAATTCAAAGCATAAACATTAGCCACCATAGCATGACCAGTTGAGAATATATTATCGGGCAAGATAGTTTTTGGTACCAGTCAAAAATATCATACTTGGCCATCTACTTATATTTCTCATAAACAAATTCCCCCTCTCCATGGAGGCTAGTTCTGGCTCAAAAGTATCATTTTAACATTATTCTATCTTCTTTCCTTCTTAAGAGTTTCATATGCAAGGAGACTAATTCTTTTTCTGGAAAAGTATTCCTGAATGAAATGTAGTCTCTGCCCTTTTTCATAGATTTATCTAGAGTCTGGAAGAGTACTCAAAAGAGGGGTTAATCTGCATGGGTTGGCTTACATTGCATAAAATTTCAAAATTATTTTCCATCCACCTTCTTATCTAATTCCATTACTATCCTAATTCTAATACTATTTTATCCCAATTCTATTACTATTATTACTATTGTATAGTTACCACCACTGCCTTTCATCCCTGCCATGAGCTGGGACCACATCCTTCCAAACTGATTATTTGTATAGCTTCGTAACAGATTCTCTGACTCCCTATTCTTTGCTCTGATTCATTATGCATTCCTCTATTAAAAGATACAAACCCTGATTATCGAATCTGGACTACTTTTTCTTCCTTTAATCCTTTCGCTTTTGCTTTGTATAAGACTTTACAATTTTCAAGGAGTTTTCATATTTATTATATTGCTTAATTCTTATAATAGCCCTGTAAAGTATTATTAATCCTCCTTTAACAGACAAGGCAGCAACACATGTAGAGAGTAACTATTAGCTAAGAAAATCACATGGGCAATGTATATCAGATCTGCAATTCAAACCCAGATCTTTTTTTAAAGTATAGTTGATGTACAATACCTTATAAGTTACAGATGTATTATATAACGATTCAAAATTTTTAAAGGTTATACTTCATTAATAGTTATTATAAAATATTGGCTGTATTCCCTGCATTGTACACATACTCCCAGATCTTCTTTTTCCAACTTGAGCATTTTTAAAAATAGAGACGTTTTTTATTTGACCCAAACTGAATCATTCAAATTCTCCATACCAGGAAATTGGAAATGGTTCACAGAGACTCTGATAAGTTATTGGGAACTAGTGCTAGGAGCTAGGGTGGGCTTTTTCCTATGTGCATGTTCTGGTGTTTACTTCTCGGAGGATCCAAACTGACACACCAGACTGGAGAGAAAGAGAAAAGAAATAGATAATGAAAAATAGGAATGAAGGAAAGAATAACCTTGGTTCTTAACTTTCTGGTTCCTGGTTCCACACACTTGTGTGGCCCAGATACACTTGCTACCCATTCTTGAATCTGTGAGAAATTTCTTTTTAAACAAATTCTGCTTTAAACATTATCAAGTGGATTTTTGCTCTTGCTGCAAAATGATATTTAAAACATGTTATTCTTGGGAGTTCCCTGGTGGTCTAGTGGTTAGGATTTGGTGCTTTCACTGTCGAGGCCCAGGTTCAATCCCTGGTCAGGGAACTGAGATCCTGCAAGCCATGTGGTGTGGCCAAAAAACAAACAAATAAACAAAAAACAATAAACCCCTAAATCTTAAAAAAAAAATGTTATTCTTTCCACCCATTTTTTCCCTTCTTACCTCCATGTCTTTGTTCATGACATGCCTTCTGCCTGGAAAACTTTCTTATTCTATTCTCTCTCTTTCAAAATTCTGCCATCCTTCAAGTCCCAGTTGAAATACCATGTCTCTCTGTCTTCCTTAATGACTTCTTCATTCATTCCTGGAATGAACAATCACTCTGTGTAACTATAGATTCAATTTATATCAACAATATAATACTCATCATAAACTGCTTTATAGAATTATTTGTGTGTATGTCTCATCTAGCCTACTGTTGAGGAAACCTCTTGAGCGTAGAAAGCATAGCATATTAATTATTTTGTCCCCCCACTGAGCCAACACAAGGCAGTTGTTCAAGTATTTGTAAGAGGATATACAATGAATGAATATACAAAGACCCTGACCCACGCAGTTCTAAAAGGGACTGAGGCCTAAGGCATATCTGGATGTCAAAAGTGGAGCCATCTGTGATATACACCTAACTATTCTCACAAAGTCAGTACCAATGGATTTTCCTATTGGCTTATACTATATTTGGAGTGAGATAATAAAATTACTGACCTAATAGCTATTTAAACTGTTGGTGCCTCAAGACAGAACAGAGGTGAGATGAGTCAAAATGGTTAATAGCCTCCTAGATGCAAAGGGAAAAATTTAGCCCAGAATTTCCTAAACTGCGTTCAGTTCTGAGATAAGAAACAATAGCCATTTATTATAGAACTTATGGTTGTATAGTGAAAATATTGACGATGACAGTAATATTGATTTCTGAATTTATTTAGTATTTGTATCAATAATTCCTGCACACAGAAACAATATTAACTCCAAATGTGACTGGCAATTATGGTTAAGAAGATAATATTTTATCTATCACTACACATATACATATGTCACTATGGTGAAACTACTTTATAATTATTAAATTTTTATTACAATGCATTTTTAATTAAAATTTTTTTTTTTTTTTTTTTTGGTCTTGCCACACAGCATGCAGGATCTCAGTTCCCTGACCAGGGATCGAACCTGCTCCCCAACATTGGAATTGCGGAGTCTTAACCATTGGACTGCCAGTGAAGTCCCTAAAACGCATTTTTAAACATTATATGGCTAATATTTTTTAAACTCTTTCATGAGATGGTTTGTACTGTGAGCAGTCGTAGCTCACACCCTCAACACGCTTGCCCTTCTCTCCTTTGGTATTTACTTGGCAAAACTCTAAGCCTGCTGTAATACAACTTCCCACCTCCTCAGTGCCTGCACCTAATCAGCTAGAGAAAAAAAGTCATCATGCTGACTGGACTCACTTTAAAATTATGGCCTCAAGTTTCAAGTGGATTCTCAGTGTTACCCAAGCATTCTTTACATTTCCCTAGTCATTTGTCTCTCCCATTCTTCCAGATGACGCCATTCCCCTCAAGAATCTTCCTCCCTTCTCCCTCTCAGCTGATGACCTTTCTTTTTATTTCTGAGAAAAAAGCAGCAGTCAGAAGGGAACTTTCACAGCTTCTCACCACTAATTCCACCCACATACTTGCATTTCACCTTCCCTCCTATTATGAAGGCTGAACTGTTCCTGTTTCTGTTTGAATCCAAACTCTCCTCTTGTGCTCTGGGTCCTACCTCCTTTTGCCCATTCAAGAACTTTGCTCTTAAAATTATCCCATCTCTTTCCTGTATCAATTTTTCCCTCCCTGTGGGATCATTAACACTAACATACAACTATATTTAATATCTCTTAATTAATAAAAGAAACCCTCTCGATCTCACAACCCCCTTTAGCCACTCCCCCATTTCTTTACTCCTCTTTACAGAAAAACTCAGAAGAATTTTTCATATGTGCCGTCCCATATCATTAACTCTCATTCTATCTTGAATTTACTCCAATTACATTTTTTCCCCTCACCATTTCACTGGTAATACTCTCATCAAATATACCTTTGCTCTCCATATCACTAAACCCAATGATAAAATCTTCTTCATTATGCTTCACCTTTTAGTAGTATTCAATGCAGTTGACCTTTTTGCAACACATTCTACTTTGGCTTCCAAGAAACTTCTCTCTCCTGGTTTTACCCCATCTCTGGATCCTTCTTCACAGTGTACTTTTTTTGTTCCTCCTCATTATTTTGACAAGTAAATGTCAAAGTTGGAGTTCCCCCAAGGCTCAGTTCTCCTCTGTCCTCATTTCCTAGGAGATCTAACCAGTTTTGTGGCTTTGCAAACTATATATATGACTTTTCCTCTTTCTTTTACTTCCTTTTCCTTCCCAAAGCCATTAGGTAGGATAGAGCAAGGCTGGCATTGGGTCTGAGTTGGGAAGAATCAGAGAGCTCAGAGAGGGGTTTGGGGGCCATATGTGAAAGGAGGTGCCTATATTAGAGGACTGCCGAGTATGGACAGTCATAGACTGATTGAAGTGAGGAGGGTACCCATGCAGAGGGGCAGCCTGACACGGGCTATCAGGGATCCACACAGAAAACTGGCCATGCATGAGGGGTCAAAGCCTCAGCAGTATGAGGAGGACATTCATATCGTAGGGGCAGACAAGAGTTGTTGTCAGAGCCTGAATGGGTGAGGAGGATATCTATGTAGAAAAGGGAGTGGTGGTGACTCTGGAAGATCTGTTACTTACCAGGGAGTTGATTACATAAGTAAATACATTAAAAAGTTGGAACCAGGTTTCCCACTATCAGATGGAAAAAAAAGAAAACTAGAATAAACATTGTGGTGTTGGATTATTATTGGAGGTATTTGTGTGAATTCATGATTATGTATCCAGAAAGATGATAGATAGATAGATAGATATAAATAGATATAAAATAAATATAGATCTAAAAGTGTATATGTGGTTTTTACCTCTATATTTCCTAGCTCTGCCCACTGAAAGGGCCTGGGAGTAACAACACCCCAATACAATTGAGCACATCTATTCCCCAGATTTTGGCTTCTAAATACCATTCTCCACAACTGTAACCAGGCTTCTTGGAGAACTGGCTGATTCCAGTACTGGGGCAGCAAAAGTGCAAGATAAGCTTGGAACATCTTGCTGAGCCAGAAAGCAAAGTGCCCCAGGAATGATGGTGGTGGCGGGGTGTATATCACAGAATCCAGCCTGAAAGGTCTCCATGGGCAAATCTGGTCCATTTTGAGCATTAAATTAAATATTGATGGAAATAGATTACAACCCATTACATAAAATAAGAAACCACGAGTCAATATATGGAAAGCTTTGACTAAGAAAGAAGAGGAGGTCTTTGAAGTAATATCCCTCAAAAGGCAGAGTTTTAGGGGTGAGTAATGGTGGTTATATTTTATGCTGGTTAGAGAAAAAAGTAATAAGGTAATCATGCCAGAGATACAAGTCTATTATATGCCTGCACGTTTTCTTTTCTTCTTTCTGTTTATCCACTTAGAAAAAAAGGAAAGTCTTTAGATAAGAGAAAGTTAAAATATGTAGAAGCAAGATGTAGAGAATGGACATATGAACACCAAGGGGGGAAAACTGCGGTGGGGTGGGGATGGTTGTGTGCTGAATTGGGCGATTGGGATTGACATGTATACACTGATGTGTATAAAATTGATGCCTAATAAGAACCTGCAGTATAAAAAAACAAACAAACAAAACAACTAATACTAAACTTTCATTGGGTTATTTGTATGGAAATATGTTAATATAAATGTTTCAGACATTAAAAAAAAAATGAAAAAAAAATATGTAGAAGCAGTAACACATATATCAAGAAGGGCTTTTGATTCTTAAAGAGGTGTTTGATTTTAAAGAGGGCCACCAAATATGTATTCTGAAAGATTTTTTTACTCTGAGAGGAAGAATTTAGGATTTGTTAGAGGAAGGTTTCTTAGTTCTGAAAGTATTCATGGTGGAGTGGGGAAGAGGATGTAGGAATTCAAAGAAACTACTGATAAGTTACCGATCAGAGAGAAAAATACCAAATTTTACTTTGAATATAAGTGACCACTTTGTGATTATTATCACCAGCTTATATTCCTGTTGTTCTAATAAAGGATTTTATTTTTTAAATCATAATTTTTTGGAAAATATGCTAGTTTTCTCTTGGTTAAACGAGTATCTGAAAAACCTGGCTCTTTGAATCCTGAAGCTGTAACAAATGTAACAGGAAGTTGCATAGGAAATTGTGACTGAAGCACTCCAACGCAACAGGTGTGGTTTTTCAGAGTGAAGTACCAGACCACCAAGCAGAAATTTCAAACAAATTTCCACTGATTAGATGGTTCTTAAAAACCACGAGGGTCAGACAGCTGGATAGTGAGACTGCATTTGCGAAGAGGCGTTCTTTAGAGAAAGCCACGCTGTGCATCCTAAGCCCTCTCACAAAGGTAAAGGAGGAGAGGGTGCTTGCCCTTTCACCTCCAGCCTAGTGAGGGTGGAATCTTACAGGATTATTCAGAGAACCGTGGTGGGAAGGAAGGAGAATAAAGGACTGAGGTCTGACTCCCCCCAACACTGCCCCGGGAAAATCTAGATGGCCAGAAAGAGATGGCCTGGCAGGCTCTTTGTTATTGGAGAAGCTATACCCAATAGTACTGGGACCGGTAAGCTCTCTTAGAGTTTGTCAGGACAAAGGATGCATAAAGCGTCCCACAGAGCAGATGTGGGCCACGCAAGGGAGAAAGAATCAGTCCAGAGATCTTTTTGACTCCTGTCCAAGAAGAACTGACTAAAACATCAGTTGGGCTCTGACAGAAAGAACCGAATGGTGTGGATGTCCAAGAAATCTGAGGATAAGGGAAAAGTGGCAGCAAGAGGAATAGGATATATGCCCAGTGTCAGGAGTTATTGGAGGAGCTGTGGCTTGATTGGTCAAGCATGTGAACTCCTGAAGACAAATAATCAGTTTTAAACATCTGTGAGTCCCAAAGAATACAAAGTCATCTTACTATAATGCCAGCCAATTAAGGGACATTTCTGCTCCCTTTTCCCTATTCGTTCCCTGTACTCCAACCCAGAGAGTCAGTAACAACAGCTACTGAGTAGGGAAGAAAGCAAGTAGGAAAGAGAGAAGCAGCTGACCACATTCCGTTTCTCTAAGGCTTTCCTTTCTAAATGTCAAACTGAGGCTGAATTTTGTGATTTGAAGTGATTGTAAGATAAGTGAGCAGAAAAGTCATGAGACTTGCTGGAATTTTCTTCTTAGTGGCAGAGGGTAAAAATCACCCCTCTGAATTAATTTCAAGAGAACAGTTATGTTTTGACTATATCTCACAAGTCACACTATCTCAATGTAATGAGTACACAGATTTTCCACTGTACGGTTAGTGGAAACCTTTCAGAACTCGCAGGTTCAGGTTTTAGGAGGAAATAAGCACTGCAAACCCAAATTTATAAAATAAAAAATTTACAATTCCTGTATTAGTTTTATTCACCAGTCACTACAATAGAATCCTGAAATAAATGAATATAGAATATTCAAACCTTATGGAAAAATAAATGTAAAATTTGAATGAGAAAATTCAACCTCCCTAAGGCAGAGAGAAAATTCAGTGTACTTTCAGTAAAAAGAATATCAAACTCAAATCGACATAAAACATGCATTTTAGCCATGGTTATTAAGACAAAATAATTACTGAAATTCTCATCCAACCTTCCTGTATCAGCTATCCTAGGTATAATGGGTCTAAATAAAGAATTTCAATTTTAAAGGAATTACAGTATTACGAAACTATTTTAACTATTCTAAAATCCTGTGAATCAATGAAGGAGTATGACCTTAAAATAAGGTTTAAGTATTGTAGCAGTGGTTAGATTTAGGTTCAGCTGCAGTGAGTAAAACCAAAAATAAAAAAATAGTAATGGATTAAAAATACAAGGTTTCATTCTGTATAAATGAAGTTTGGAAGTTGGTGTTCCAGGTGGGTTGGAGGTTCTACAAAGTCATCAGTTCATCTCTCCTTCCAGTTCATCTAAACTGCTCTGAGTTCAATACTTCACCATTCCTATGGTGTGCGTTTGTACTCTCGTTCAAGACGATTGCTAGATTCAACCACCACATCTATGTTCAGGGGAGCAGGAGGAATGAAAGGAGAGGAGCCCATTCCTTTTCTTTGAAGATAATTTCTCAGTTACTTCTCTTTTGCCAGAGTACATAGCTGCAAGGGAGTCCAGGAATTGCAATCTTTTAACTATGCACATTCTAATCTTGAATAAATTTGGGATTTTGTTATTAAGGTGGAAAGAGAAAATGAATGTTGAGGCAAGAAGTTAGGAGTCACTGGCATAGAGGCAAATATATTTCTTCTAATAAAGTAGCTAGGTCAAGCATTGATTGCTGATAAATAAGAATTATTGATAGAGATCCTTAATTGTATTGTTGATACAATTTTTAAAAAATTTTTGCTTTCTCTATGCAGAGAACATTTCTGTCGCTTGCAAACAAAGAAAGTAATTTATGATAAATTATCAGGAAACTCAGTAATTTGTTATATTACTTAAGTTCTCTGTTTCATTGAGAAGAGAAGCATTTCCAAGACAAATGTATGAATGCATTTTCAATTTTTCAAACAATAAACATCTACTAAATGTTTGGGTACTAGGGAAAAAAAAAAGACATGATTTTTGTCTTCAAAGAGATAAAATCTAGTGGAGATAGATAGTCATGAAAAAATTTAAAGGTAAGAAAGTGTTATAGGTGCTGTAAGGAAGTATGTACCAGGTGTTGTGGGGATACAGAAGAGAGAGATATTAGTTCTACAAAAGAGATTGAAGGGTATGTATCCAAAGTAAAGCACAAAGTGACAGTGAAATTAAATTAAAAATTATTATGCCATTTTAAATATACCAAACGGCATAGAGAATAACATAATGAACATCACTCATTCTCCATTTATCTTATGAAATAAGATATTATGAATATGATCACAGGATATACTTTTTATGAAAAATACTCCTCAACTTTGGTATGAAGTTTGAAATTATTAGCAATGATGTATATAGGTATAAATATCATAAACAAATGATCTTCCACTAGAGGTTGTTATTGTCATCAAATCAAAGTATAAAGAGTAGTGAGAATCTTCCTGAAATTGGAGAAGTATTAGAGAAAGTGTTGGGAATCTTTTAATATATTCTAAAGCAACAGTGTCATTTGATAATTCTCAATTACTTTAATGTTAGACTCTCATAGAACTTTGACATAAATCTGTTTTTCAAATTTGCAGCTTATTTTTTAATGTGGCAAAGAGAAAAGGGACTAAAAGAATGTCTTGGGGGAGGGGTGGGAGGTGGTGGAGAGGGTGGATTTCCCATGAAAGTATTTGTAATTTTTGAAGTTGCTTAGAACATATGTATTTAAGGAATAATTACAAAACACATGTATTTAAGGAATATTTCTGGGACTTCCCTGGCAGTCCAGTGTTTAGGACTCCATGCTTCCACTGCAGAGGGCACGGGTTCAATCCCTGGTTGGGAAACTAGGATCCCACGTGCCACATGGCCAAAAAAAAAAAAAAAAAAGAAAAATAGAATATTTCTTATATGTCCAAAATCTAAATTCTAGTCCTCTGGCAAGTACTTCAAGGGAACTTGGGGTCACTGCCAAAGCTATGTTTGCATGCTTGGGGTCAGGAGTTCATCAGGGAGCAAGAACTCTGCTAAAATGGCTGACATCACATCAACACAGAGGCAGGCTCCCCTCTTTGTATAGTTTCTTTACATTGTTAAAAAATAGAGTTCCTTTTCAATAGTTTCTTTATATTGTTAAAAAGGAATTTTTAAAAAAATTTGTTAAAAAATTAATCAAATTCAGAATAAAATGGCAAAGTCAAAAGTTGGCTGACGAAGACTCTCTACATTTCCAAAAATATTAACATGCTAGATAATAATGTAAAAAATTGAAAAAAACATATGTTGACAATTTCAATATTTTGAAATCAAAAAAGGGGAAATTGCCAGGTTCTAGAAAAAGGAAAACAGAAAAATGGAGTATTAGAGGGAGCTGAAGCCAAGTACATGCTGAAGCCCAATGGCTCACGCGGATACTGGAACTGGAAGCATGTCGTGAGACTGGAAGACTAAAAAGCAATGGCTATTGATACAGGAACAGCGAGGATGAATCTCAGAGTAATTCCACTGAGCGAAAGAAGCAACACCGAATAGAATACCTATTGTGTGATTCTATTTATAGAAAACTCTAGAACACGCAAACTAATCTAGAATGACAGCAGATCAGTGGTTGCCTGAGGATGGGGGAATAGGAGAGACAACTTACAAAGAGGCACAAGGAAACTTTTTTCGGAGATAAATACGTTTGCTATCCTAACTGTTGTGATGGTTTCACAGGTGTATACATGTCAAAACTTGTCAAATTGTATACTTTACATATGTAGAGTTCATTGTATGGCAGTTATACTGCATGAAGCTGTTAAAAAACAAACAAACAAAATGAAGATTCAAGCAATTTAAGCATATCCTCCTTCCTATTTTTATTTATGCAATATATTTGTTGAAGGAACTTGGTGGTTTGTCCCATAGAGTTTCCCACATTCTGGATTTTATTGATTGCAAAAAAAAAAAAAAATCCTTACCTTTTAGAATTATATAATGAAATATATATTTATCTTTTTTTTATAGGTGAAATCCATGTGAGGGGTAGGGAAGAGGAGATTGGCCATATGGTGATAATTGTTCAAGCTGAATGATTGGCACATGAAGACATTATACTATTCTCTCTACTTTTTATGTGCTTAAACATTTTTTGTAATAAAAAGTTAAAATAAAACAAGTCCCAAGTCTCACCCCAGAGTTACTGAATCTCTTCGGGGTTGAGTATAGAATCTGCATTTAAAAAATAAACTCCCAAGGTGATTTTGTTATACATTAATGAGGATCACTGCCCCAGACCAAGAAAAGGACTCTGATAGTGAAGTGAATTTCAGACTCCTGCCACAAGGCATGGGAATAGTTTTTGGTAGGTGTCCTTTTCATTTCTTATCGAATCACAAAAGTAGTACATCAGCTCTTCTTCTTCAGAGAGATATTTATGGCTCTGCTTGCCTCTTCTACTGCTGAGGAAATTTTCTTATCCTTATATACATATTGTTTGATTTCGTTCTTATTCAGTCTTAAAAGGGTGATTATAATATTTGTTTGATTTATCATATAGGCTTAGTATGATTTGCCTGAATTACTCTGAATTTCAGCCCTGCATAGAACTGTGAAATATAAAAATTTGTCTTCTATATCTGTAGTTAATTCTATTACATCTTTGCTGTCTCTGTGATTCCTTCCTTCCTCAGGTTCCCATTGTCTCTTTTTCTATCTTCCCACTAGTAAAAAAACCGTATGATAAACTCATTTATACAAGATTACTGATTAGAGTCATGAAGTGCTCTTCTCAGGGTAAGTTGATTTAAATAGGGCATAGGACTGAAGTCAAAGTTTTAAAAAAAGTATAGTGAAGGATTCTAAGGCATAAGTTAACCTAGTCAGGGAAGGATTTTGGGGTGATGGTGGTGAAGTTCCTTTCAAGATCCTGTAAAATTTTATCACGTAGGTTGTTACCTATTCATCCCATTGGAAGTGTATCCTTAAAGAGTCAAATAATGCAACTACAGCCTTTTCTTCTGTAACATGCATGGAAAATTTAGCTTTGGCTGCAAGTAATAAAGAGCCAACTTCAAACTTTCTTAAGTAGCTAAGAAAATTTATTGGCTCAGGGAAGTTACTAAATCCAGAGGAAGGTGGTAGGTTTCAATCTGGGTTCAAGCTCTTGCACCATGTGTCAGCTTTAACCGCAGGCTGGCTTCCCTCATGGTAGCAAAGTGGCTACAATAACTGTGGGACTCACATGCATCCATCACACCAGGCAGAGAGAGAGAGAGAGAGAGAGAGAGAGACAGACAGAGAGACAGAGAGAGAGAGACAGAGACAGAGACAGAAACAGAGAGAGGACTTTTCTTCTCCCAACAAACACAAGATCTGGCCTTCCTTATGACTGGACCAATTTAGACTTGTGTTAGTGTCTATCACTGACAGAGTCAGGTGAGGACCTGATTAGGCTGATTATGTACCTCAGTTAGGGTCTACACTTGGAGCTGGAGCTGGGCCTGTTCCCATTCAAATCATTAGCTAACTTACAATTGCAGAGGGGTGGAAATGCACACTTGGGTGGGAGTCAACCAATAGTGCTCATTATAAACGCAATATAATAATATTCCACTCCATTAAATACCATAGTTTAAACTCTTCCATTTTTGTTCAACATTGAACTTGTTTCCAGTTTTTGATACAGTATTATGATATTTTAAATTTGGAATTGCAGACCCACATGAAGGAAACAGAGCAGTGTAAGGTACAATAAGGAATGTAAAGACTCTGGAAAAGAGACAAAGCATGTCCTGTAGCTTACTGTCCTCATGTGAAAATGTAAGCCCACTGTTTCCAAATCTTCCACTTTTTAAAAAGAACCCCGAAAAGCATGTGAAATCTTCTGGCTTTTAACTGTGGCTAATTTTTTAAGCACCATGCAGGCCAAGCAAAATGCATTTGTGGGTTAGATCTGGACCTAGGCCACCAGTTTCTGTCATGTTATGAATCGTGTTAGAACATTTTATAACACCTCCCCTCAAAGTAAGAGCTTCAGTCCTTTCATGGACCAGGGCTGCTAGTGTATGCTTAGTACTAAGAAAGTCATAGTGGGGAGAGAAGTGAGCATCACACATTATAGGAAGAATGCTTTGTTATTAGTTCTTTGGCATGTACTTAGAACTGTTTTTCTGGTAGTGAGGATGAGTTTGTACCAAATCACCTTCACTGTCTCTTATCTAGGTTCTCTTGTGACTTGTCTCTTATCTAGGTTCTCTTGTGACATCTCTTATCCAAGTTCTATTGTGAGGAACAGCTCGGTTTTACAGAATGACCCCTGGTGATTAGAGGTGTAACATGTGGCCATGGGACAGAGTTCTTTTCCTTGTAGCAAGCTGGCACATCAATTGATCCTATAACAGTGACTTGGCTGTTATGCTCCACTTTAATAGGAGAATTAACTGGCAACAGCCAATGGTGGACACTGTTATTGCTGCCGAAGGCATATGGTCATGAATTTGGGAACACTAAACTTATTTGGGACTTGTGATTTAAAAATTTTATTTCCTTTTTCAGGGGCTGTTTCTTATTGAATGCAGATAATTATCACAGTGTTGCCATTTTTGTCAGAAAGCTTTTTTCTGGTTAGCAGATACCAGAAGGCAGAAACTGTCTTTTTCATCTATTGACTTTCTTATGGTGTCCAGTGTAACTTTACTAGTATTTCGTTTAGTAGAGGCTAAGTACATAGTTGTTGGCTTATTTATTAATAGATACAGATGTTTTGAGTTATATTTAACTTTATTAAATATCAAAAGACCAGCACTTATTGGGTCAGGCCCAGAGCTAGGTAGTCTCTTGGGATACAGAGCTTAAAGAAGCCCAGCAGGTAGGGGAAACACAAAACATTTGCAATACTCTTAGTATGTCCCAGCATCTATAAACATTTAAATTAGGAAAAAGGCGTGGTGGGGGGGCGCAGTGTGTGTGTGTGTGTGTGTGTGCGTGTGTGTGTAGAACTTGAGAGGGCTCTTTGGACAAATGTCTTATTTCTCAGGTAGCTTTTGGATCTAGGTGGGGAAATGAGTGCAGGGGAATTGAGGTAGGACAGAGGGAGAATTTTAAAGAAGTCACTCTAGAGCAGAAATCATTGGACATACACTTAACTCTTGCTGCAATATATTCACTTATTCATACTATAACATTAATGGAGTACTTTCTATGAGTCAGACACTATGCTAGGCATGGTGGAAGATAAAAATGAAGGAGGGCCTCAAAGATTCTCTAGTGGGATAAAGTATTGCACAGATTTACCCAGGTAAGGCTGAATATATTGGGCGCCACAAACCTATAGAAACAACGTGCTAAGGAAATTCAGAAAATTTCCTGGTCATTTTTGCCTGCAGCATCTGGGAAGGAGGATATCCACAGTTGACGGATCAGTACAATATTAGTAGATGAAAAAGAGTTAGCTAGCTTATTTTATCTCTACTAGTTTGTGCCCCCAAATTTATGACCCCAAAGGATAAAAAGGTGCAAATGAGGGTACGTTTTCTTCATAAATACATAATAGTGCTTCCTGTTCACTCCACGCAGGTTATTTTCCTCTTCAATCTCCCCTGAGTCTCACACAACGAACCGGCAAGGGAGCACTTCATAAGTACACAAGACACCTTGAAAGAGGCACAGAAAAGAGTAACTGGCGAGAAAAGTTAGTATTCTTTAAAAGGTGACTTCCCTGAGGGTTACCGGGCATTATTAAGAATGAAAATATATGTAAGCCAGGTTTATGAGCAAGAACACAATCGCCCCAAACTCAGAATTATCTAAGAGCTCGGTAACCGCCGGGTAGGGCTTCAGGCCAACTCGCTCGGGGCTCGGGGCCGGCCTCAGCTAGCCCGCGCGGGCTGGCTCACGGCGCGGTTACCCTCCGGGAGGTTCTGAAGCGCCACGAGCGCCTCTAGCCCCTTCGCGGGTCCCTACTCGTAACAAGCCAGGTCGGCCGGGTCTCCACTCGCGGGCCCTAACCCACCCACGGCCAGGTGGGGACGTGTACGCGCGTGCGCGCCCTCCGCCCAGGGCAGAGAAGGCGCCTCCGCCCTCAGGAGCGCGCACGCCGCGCCGAGGGGCCCGGACGCGCGCGCTCCCGATTCGCCACCGCCTCCTACTCCTCCTCCTCCCCGGCCCGCCCCCTCCCTCGCCTCTTCCTGCCGGGAGGCCCTCCTCCCCTCCCCTCTCCGCTCCCTCCGCCCTGCTCCCTCCGCCCTCCCAGGGCTCTGGCGGCGGCAGAGTGAACGGGACGGGCCCGGTCGCAGAGCGCGGGGCGGCGGGTGGGACCCGGGCGCCTGGCAGAGTTGTTCCGGCCCTGCCCGCGGAGACGTGAGGAGGTGAGGCGAGGGCGGCCTCCGAGGGGCCGGCGGGCAGACAAGAGACTGGGAGCCGGGCTGGGGGTGCTGGCGCCGGGGCAAGCCGGGGAGGGTAGCGGTGGGGGCCAGGCCCGGCACGGGATGCGAGAGGACCTCGGGAGGAAGGCTCAGGGAGGGTTCGGGACTGTCGGTGGCTTCCCGGACATCGCGGTTCTCCCGGGCGGCGGCTCTTCGCGGCCCGGGCGGGTCGGCTGTCGGGGTCGGCGCCCCTCACCTGGGGGCGGGGTTGGTGACTTGGAAGCTCGTTTCCAGCTGTGCCCTCCTGACATCGCCGCCGCCTCCGCCGCTGCCGCCCGCTGCTGCGCCGTGGCTGCTGCCGGGTTCGCAGTCCCAGCAGCCCCACGTCCGGGGGGCGTGTGGTTAGGTTATTTTCTTACCCACATTCAGGCATCTGTTCGTGACCGCGTCTTGCCCTCGCGCTCCCCCTGTCTCCGCCCGGGTCTTTGCTCCTCTCCTGCTGTTGATGCTTGTGGTTTTGCTGGATGGGATAGGCTGCGTCCTGGGCAGATCTCTACTTGCAAGAAATGCCCCGCTTCAAAGTTGACCTCCTGGCCATGCCAAACAACCCCCGTCCAGGTTGTGGGTGCTCAGTGTCCTGATAACTGAGTCAAAGTTTCTGAGACTGGGCTGGTAGTTTGCACTGGTCGCCAACGGTGCAGGACTGGGCAGTGCGTCAGCATGTGGAAAGGGGCCACTGGCCAGCGGGAGGTGTCCGGGTGCTAGGGGACTGGACCGACAGGGTTTGTTTCTGATCCAGGGCAGTGTGTCCAGGTGCTTCTGTATTCTCCTTATACTTCTCAGGATCATCTTAGAAAATGTACCAAAATTCACCTGGTCACTTGCAGAACTGAGGGTTTCATGTAAGTGATAAGAATTGTCAACCTCATTATGCTAACGGTAAGGAGAACTTTTGCTTGCCGGACAGATTTCAGCGCTGACTGGAAACTGATTTCAGGGTCTGCATTTTTGGTACAGGAAGGTTTAGGGATTTTTAAAAATACATTTAAATTATCTTGTACATGGTGGGAGGTAAGTAGTTGCTTCTTAACGATTCTGACAACACGATATCGTGAAAACCTTTTGACTTTTCTCATAATAGTGTTTATATGTGGCTTCTGCTGCACTTCTGTAGAATATCCAGTAGTATGATGTCAGAAGATACAAACATGAAGTTTGCTTGTGGTCAAATTGGAAGTGGATTTTGTGCATGGAAAATATTGGTCCACAAGTTGCTCCTACTGGAAAACTGGCCTGTGATTCGTTATCTCAACAGAGTTCCATTTGAAACTGACAACGAAATTACAAAGGAGAAAGACCAGATGAATTTAATGTATGCATTATCTTCAAATTGTATTAAATGCTTGCTTGGTTGGGGAGTTAGTTGAGACTGAGTTAGACTGATGTGTCTATTAAATCAGGTCAAAATGTGCCCTGGTATTATGTATTAACAAGTCATCTGGAGAGAAGTGGATGTAGTCTTTATAGGTGAATGTACTATATAGCCTACATTGTATTCTAGAAAGCTGGAAACAAGGTAGTAGATCCCAGTACACTGGGACATGTAGTGAATATACCAACCAACATAAAAAGGTGTAACTGTCAGTGTATGACTTTTTTTTTGGCCTGAGTTATTTGATGGGAATTTTTATACATTGCAATTGTGATGTTCTGAGAATTTTTATTCTTTTGCGAATTGTTTCATGATTCAGACCATTTTCTTTTCACTTTAGTAGTTTTTATGGTGTTTTTTAATTTGAATAACAGAATTTTATTGAGTATGTGAAACAGAAGTTTTTATGTTTATCAGCTCACCAATTCTAAATTTGTGACTTCTAAAAACTTATAATTAAAATTTTCTTTGCCTTAACCCAAAGTTGAACTCGTTCAATTACTGTATATTTATTTGAACTCAGAAGATACAGCATTAAAGCTGATAGTCCTTTTATCCATTCTTTTGGAGTAGTCAAAAGAAGGAATTCTCTTGTGCCAAGTAAAAATATTATGAGTCGGAGATAGCCGGGTTTCTAGAGATTAGCTTTGAAGAGAGTAGTAGCTAAGTAGCAAAACTTTCTTGTATTGAGGGTGTAGAACTGGGTCTGCATTCTAGCCTACTATTGCCTTGAAGTGGTGTAGGGATGATTATGGATGGACAGAGGGTGTTTGGAGAATGACATAGATACTGTAGGCCATGGGATTGCCAGGCACAGAGGTTTTTTGCTATGTCTCACAAGTTTTAATGAGTTGCTACATGTGTATAGCTCTTGCTTTATATAAATAGGTCAGCCAGTGGGTCTGAGCATGACCAGCAGCCCAAGGCTATTGCAGCCTCTGGTACTGCAAGGACAGCTCTGGAATTTCTTATACAGATAGTCTTATGAGCATTTGGCACCACAGATAGTGGAGGCAAAGAAAATCGAGCCTTGAGCCTGAGTTACGGTAAAACATACTCAGTTCTTTTTTTTAAATTTAAAATATTTATTTATTTGGTTGTGCCAGGTCTTAGTTGCGGCTTGCGGGCTCCTTAGTTGTGGCTTACGGGCTCCTTAGTTGTGGCATGTGAACTCTTAGTTGCGGCATGCGTGTGGGATCTAGTTCCCTGGCCAGGGATGGAACCTGAGCCCCCTGCATTGGGAGTGCAGAGTCTTACCCACTGGACCACCAGGGAAGTCCCAAAACATACTCAGTTTTTAAGGAGAGGTGTAATATTGTGAGCATGGGGAAAGACATTGCTTGACCTGACTCTTGGCTTTTCAGAGTGGTTAATAATTTTCACTTTATGGTCAATATTTGAAATTAGGTGTAAGTACCTGACTATCAGTGGACCCTAATAAGAAATAGTTAATGGAATTAAGCAGAACTTGTATCTCAACATTCTCTTTTTCATACTTCATTTACTTTCCATATGGCACTCATTCAACAGATAGGATGCCATACTTGAGTATTGCAAGTTTGTGTTCTTGCTGACTTCTTTTTGTCATCTTTTGGTGTTTTTTGGTGTAATTTTTGGGATTTTCCTGGGAAACTTATAGGCATATATTCAGTTGATTTGGAGTTAGATTTGGGCTAAGATTATTAGCCCACTTGAAATTCTGAGCCTTCTTGTTTTCTAAATAACCTTAAAAATAGAAAACACAATTCTTTATAAACACTCATGAAAAATCTGGCTACAGACTGTGTTGTTGTGATAGACATAGTACAGCCAAAAATATATTCAAGAAACTTCCCTTCTCACCCAGTTTAGTAAGCTTAAATAAGAAGAAAATAAAGTATTTTTTTCAATAAAAGCCTAGTTTTCCCAGAATATCAAGTCTAACAACTGTTTGCTGTACTATTTTCCTCCTTGCCTCTTCTAAGTTCAACAAGTACTACATGTCTCTAGTCCATGGCAAAAACTTAATTTTAGTAGTAGGGGATTCTCAGTGCAGGCTTGTGCTGGAGAATTTGACAGGGAAACACCAGGTATGGAAATTTACTTTTTTTACGCACTGGTTTTCTCTGTACCCAGGTTCTTAGTGGAGTAGGGGAATGGACACATATCACAATTACATGGACCTTTTTTCATACTATATTTCCTTTTCCTCTCCTCCTCTTTCTCCTAACCCTTTGCTAAATGAGCCGTTGCTACTAGTAGGGTGTTGTAGCCCTCGGTTGTAACTGAACAAAGGCTGAGAACCTTGCCCTTTTGCTAATACTTCCTAAGCCAAATTTCCACTCCCTGTAATTTGCCTTCTGGCGGTATCAATAGGCACCTCTGTTACTCTCATTTTTGAAGAGACGTATCAATTTTGGTGGTGAAGAGATTACATATGTAACTAAGAGTGAGGTTTATTGCATTGTGTAGCATACATGGAAGAGAGACTAGGAGATTGCTTAGCTGAACATTTATGAACTGTTTTGACTGTGGCTCACAGTAAGAAATACATCTTATACCCTGATTCAACACACACACACACACACACACACACACACACACACAGTTGAAAGAAAAGTTAGGTGAAATAATACTTATCTTTTCAGGACCTTGCTGGGGCTGGCTCATCAGTTGGCTTGTAAGAGCAATCGTGCCTCTCTTCCCACCGAACTCCATGTGTAGCTTGAAATTGGCCCTGGTGGGAGTATTTACACCAGGGACACCTGCAAATGTTACAGTTCGGAGCTTTTCTCTCTCCTCTGGATAGCCAGTTAAACATTTACAGCATACCGCAGCACTGCCTACAACACACTTTGGTATTTTCTATTTCATTTTATTAAAAAATGCTGGGTTTTGACACCCAAATTGATTTTACAGCCAGATAATGGATAACAGTTTATAGTTAAAAACTGGTTTAGTTCACCCTCTTCACTTTGTGGATGAACACACTAAAAGATTGAAGTTCAAGGTCACATAGCTAGTCATTAGCAAAGCCAGGTCTGGGGACTCCTAATCTGGAGTTGTTTCTAGTGGACTTATCTCTTTTCCTAACCCAAGCCATTCATGTAGCTCAATTAGAGTGTTTAATATATGTAAGGCATTGTGTTAAGCAGTTTGAATAGAGATGAATAAGGCATGAACCTTGACCCTGAGGCATTATGCTTATGTGGGGGATTAAATATGGAAACAAAGATAATGTAAGGCAGAAAGTAATGTGTGCTAAAGAGATAAAGATAAGGCAGTACAAGTTAGAGAGAGGAGGGAGAGATTACTTTTAGTTGTAAGGATATGGGAAGAGGTGACATTTAAACCATGCTTTGAAGAATGGGTAGGATTTGGACATGTGGAAATAGGACAAATAGTATATAGAGAAAGGCCTTTCTGGGCCAGAGGCCAGGGCGATCAAAGGTATGGAGGGAAAGAGCTAGGCAAGAAAGAGTCAGTACCAGATGGTGAAGAGCCTTGAAGGCCAGTTTTCCTTTCTGCTTTTCAACTCGTCTTTCATTTTTGTCTCTGGAGTCATCTAGTACTTCTTAACGTTAAATAAGCTTTGTATGCTGTGCTCCTGATTAGACTATGACCCAGAGAACACAAGTATTCTTAGAGTAAAAGCTGAGGGAAAAATTATTAGTGTAAGAGAAACAACCTTGAGTTTATCAATCCTAAAACTGTTGGAAAGAAAGGGAAAATGTTTTCTTTGTAAGGAGATGCCATTATTTTTTGTTTGGCCAAATAGACAGCATCAAATTGGCTGTAGCAGTACAGGAAGCAGTTTTGAAAGTCTTTTCAAAGCGTCTTTAAAAATGTGCTTTCTAAATGACTGGATCTTAATTTTTGGAGGCAGGTTTGGTTTAGGCAGAAAGGCAGTTTATACAGATCCACAGCTGAGCTGACTGCTTTTCACAATTTAGGGCAGCAAAGCAGGGTATTTCATACTATAGCCAGTTGTGAAGGATAGATTTTTTACTCAAAGAAGTTCCTTTGATTTCAGCATTTATGTCTTTGACAGCCTGTATGACTGGAGATGTTTTGAAGTCTTGGATGGAGCTTGCTGTGTTCCACAGGGGAATTAGGTGGCTAGAAATGAAGGCAAATGACAGTAAGTTGTGTCTGTTAATCAAATTGAAGCTCTGGTGGTAGTTCTCAAGGTTTTCTGTCTGTTGATGATTTCATACTCACTGCTTCTAATTAAAATGATGCACACTCAATTTGAAGAAGCTTTACTTCTCTTTGACCTACCAGTTCTATAAAGCTAAAAGCCCTTTTTGAATGTTGCCCAGGTAACAACACATACAGACTGTTAAAAGTGTGTGGAAAATTTTGGTAATCTTGGTAATGAAGTTGCTATAGTAAAAAACTGCTTGGTTGGTAAAAAGCTGGGCTACTTCTGGATGGTTGACAAGGAATTTTTGGGATGAGCTTTGGTTCCAAAATAAATGTGAATTATGTCTTTGCCATACTGTTTTCCTCATTTATTTAAGCTTCTGATATGTAAAGTATATTGTCCTGTTACTTTAGGTTTTAGCAGTTTCATATGAACCTCTCTGCAAAATAGCACACCCCAAATAGCATGATAAGAGTTTAGATGCAGCATGCTTCAGATACCTCGCACCATTTGAATGGTGTAGCTAATCATGTCAGCACAGAGGTGGGTTTTTTTTTTTTTTTTGAAGATGTGTTAGGTTTTACAAATTGAGTTTATTAAAATTCTTCCAAATTTTCTACCATCATTTTTTTGTGATACAAAGTGTGATGTTGATGTCCTTAATTTAAACTATGCAAACATTTTTCTAAAGATATACACATGCACATGGATGTGTGTGTTTATATGTACGTATAACACACACCCCACCCACTAGCTGTTGGAATTTATGACGAAAACACAGTCTACCTGGTAAATGACTAAAAATAAGTGGTCTGGCTCTTTGAAGACTATCTTTCAAGTCACAAATATGAAAGTAATGCAAACCCAAAGGGATTTTTTGAATGCCACATTTCCAGAAAAGTAGCACATTTTAAAAGGCAAGTGTAGAATTCATTCATGTACCAGTGAAGGATTTCTCAACCTCTCCCTTACCCTGTGTATTATGTACACCCATATTCTTCCCTCATTATCAGCAGTAGGCAAAATTACAGGAGTTTAAAAATCAAACTTCACCAGAGGGGATGCAAATAACAAACACTATTTTTAGTAAAAATACAAACTTGTGGTTTTCAGTTTTGGAGGTTTAAGAGACATGTAACACTAGTTTTTGATAAACAATGTAGAGTATTTATTCTGTGCTTCAAGATGTACTTTGTCATTTTTGAGTCCCCTTGCTAGGAGCATGGTATAAATGCAAATGGTTGTTAGAGTGGATATTAGGTATTTCCTTGAATAGTTTCTCTTTAGTAAATTTATCTTGGTATGACACTTTGAATGAATTATATTTTAGTTTAGTGAAAAGTCAACCATTGACAGGAGCCTATACATATACTGGCAGACAGTATGGTTTCTTAGGTTGTTTTATAGTAATTTTGTTGTCTCAGCAGCTAATAGCCATCAGACTGTATTCATTTATTATTTTATTTCCACAAAGATCTTCTCTCATGGACTGTATTCTTTCATTTAAAATCTTTGTCTCATATTTTGCCCTGCTGTTAGTGGTCAAATTTGGAACAATATTTTGATTTGACTTTGTCCTAGTCTTCCTATGCAAAGATGTATTACTGCCTATCAAGTTGGTACTAAATTGTAATTCAGTTAATGTCTTCTTTCCTCCATCCATTTTTTCCTCTCAATATTCTAGAATTGATTCCAACACTAACCCAAGCTTCCTGGTTAACATTAATGTGAAAAATGAGATTAGATGTTATTATTTAAATCCTAGGACCACCTGTTTGCCAGTAGTAGTGAACCTATAAAATTTTTATGCATGAGTTGGGCAGCTTAATTTTTCACTAATGAGTCTAGGCCTCTGATTATGTATTTATTTTATTTTATTTGGCTGCGTCGGGTCTTAGTTGCGGCACGTGGGATCTTCGTTGTGGCATGTGGGATCTTTCGTTGTGGTGCGCGGGCTCAGTAGTTGTGGCACACGGGCTTAGTTGTCCTGCGGCACGTGGGATCTTAGTTCCCCAACCAGGGATTGAACCCGCGACCCCTGCATTGGAAGGTGGATTCTTAACCATTGGACCACCAGGGAAGTCCCCTATTTTATTTAATTTTCAAATTGAAGTATAGTTGATTTAAAAAGTGCTAGTTTCAGGTATACAGCAAAGTGATTCAGTTATACATATGTATATGTATATGCATATATATATATATATATATATATTCTTTTTCAGATTCTTTTCATTATAGATTATTACATGATATTGAATATAGTTCCCTGTGCTATATAGTAGGTCCTTGTTGTTTATCTATTTTATATATAGTAGTGTGTATATGTTAATCCCAAACTCCCAATTTATCCCTCCTCCCCCCCTCCCTTTTCCCCTTGGTAACCATAAGTTTGTTTTCCATGTCTGTGAGTCTATTTCTGTTTTGTAAATAAATTCATTTTTATCACTTTTTAGATTCCACATATTAGTGATATCATATGATATTTGTCTTTCTCTGTCTGGTTTACTTCACTTAGTATGATAATCTTTAGGTCCATCCATGTTGGTGCAAATGGCATTATTTCATTCTTTTTTATGGCTGAGTAATATTCCATTGTGTATATATACCACATTTTCTTTATCCATTCATCTGTCAGTGGACACTTAGTTTGCTTCCATGTCTTGGCTATTGTAAATAGTGCTGCTATGAACAATGGGGTGTTGTAAGTTTTAAAAATTCTGACATGTGTTTTATATTTCTTGTCAATTTTGTCAATAGTTTTGATAGATGAAACAGATTTCTCCTGTTGCACTTGGTTTCACAAACAATAAAATAGCAATTTCTACCATTTGAAAATATCAGGTAAAAGTTTTAAAAGATAATCTAACAATAGTAGGTTAGAGAAACCAGTTCGTTTAGCAATTAATATGATACTTCTCATTTTGTTTGTAAATTTCATTATGTTTGCATGCTAGATGTAGTAGAACTTTATTATGCTCCACTGAGAATTTACTTTTCTAGATAGAGAACTCTAGCAATTTTTGTACTTGTGAGAATTTCATTTGGAAGAGGAGCATGATAATAGTAGATTTTAGAAACTTTGGTTGGCCAAAGGGAATGGAAAAAAAAAATCAACTTTAAGCTGCAAATATAACTAAAAACATTTTTTGGTTTTGTGGAAGACAAGGTGGATAGAACGTAAGACCTTAGTTCTTGATCTAGTGCTGCTATGAGATTCTGAGAGCGTAAGTGATTTGCCACAGTTTTTTTCTCTTTGCATAATAATAATAATAAACTAACATTATTGAGTGTTTAATGGGTTAGTTATTATATTAGATAATATGCATTATCTAGTTAATTTTTGCAATAACTATCTAAGGTAGGAACTATTATAATGTCATTCCCAGTTTGCAGATGAGGGAACAGGCTTAGAGAAAGTAACTTATGATCACACAGCTCATAAGAGGCAGGTCTCTTGCTTCTAAATTTGCCTCATAGTGACTCTCAACTACTACTCTGTATTGATGATTCATTAAATGGGGTTGATGATACTTTCCTTGCCTATTTCATAGGGTGGTTATGAGGACCAAAAAGGTAAGGTTTACAAAGGAACACCTATAAACGTGCCTGGTGTTTTCATTTTACTGGATGATTTTTGAGA
Source organism: Balaenoptera ricei (assembly GCF_028023285.1). NCBI lineage: Eukaryota > Metazoa > Chordata > Mammalia > Artiodactyla > Balaenopteridae > Balaenoptera > Balaenoptera ricei. Next base: position 136,059,916 of record NC_082639.1, read on the forward strand.
AGCCAAAGAAGTCATTGAAATAGATAAGCATGTATATTACTTTTAATCACTAAAATAAGTCAAACCATAAAATAAAATAAGTAGAGCAAAATAAAATGGATCTTGAAAGGCTGCTATCTGCAAGGCAGAAGACATGTTTTGTGTGGGTCCAGAGGATTGGTGAGGGAAAGACGAAGGGAAGCAGAAATGTAGGGTGTATTGAATGAAAAGTGGATTGGATGCTCTCTACCAACCTGAACTCTTTCTGCAATGAGGAGGAGTATATAAATGACATTAGATGACCTCTGAGAGCCTTCCAACATCAAGATTTATGGCTGTTTGTAATGGGTGATTTTTATTTTAACACCTCAAAATAGCTAGATACACCCAAAAAACTTTTATTTTAGCTTGGATAATTAACAATCACCATTCCTTAAATGTCAGTTTTTTTTTGAACTTAGGGTGGAAAAAAAGTATATGGTTGCCTGGGAAAAATATAGTTACGTATTTTGCTTTCTTCCCCCCAAGATAAACAGATTTTTTTTTGAGGGTGCAGTGGGTAAAACAGCTTAATAGTATGTTGTCACATGCTTGTGCTTAATACTTTTCTTGTGATTTTCCCTCAAGTTTATATTTCCTAAGTGTGTATTTTCAGAAGAAAGTTAATATTATTATGAGTATGAAAGTTCGTTTTTATTGTATGGAGTGTTATGGTTTTATGGCTCTTTATACCGTTGGTTTCATTCTCTGACACTGTTTTATTCAGCAAGCATTTATAAGGCAGAGAATGGGTTCAGTGCTAGAGAAGGAGAGATAAGAGACTGTTAAGGAGCTGACAGTCATACTGGAGAAACATGCAAATGCAGTGGTGTGTAGCAAGGATGGGGCAGCTTAGGGTATGTCTTACAGAAAGCTTCAGAAGGTTATGTAACCTGTCTGGGGTTTCAGGTAGGGTTGCTTGGAATATCTAAGTTGAGTTTAAAGAAGGCAAGAGAGACATCGTAGATAGAGGTATGAAAATTTGAAGTTATAACTCTCATGTAGACCGAGTGGCAGCTCCTCATCTCTCTGAAACATGCAAAAACCCCAAAGTAGATATCATTTTTATAAGTAGTTACTTATAAATAAAGCTCTCACTGAGAACTTATTTTTATTTTATACATGATGCTTGTGGTTTCTAAGGTAATAGATTAAAAGGAATAATTTAGAATTGAAATGTTGTCATAAATATACATACTGATAATAACAGCGAGATTGCTGACATGATAGCAGCAAAGAAATAGGAAAAACTAAAAACTGTAGATATTAAAGGAAAACAGCCTTGCGCACCTACTTAGCTTTGGGTATCAATTGTGTTTCTAATAGTATAGAATAATAATGAAAGTTTGTCATGTTCTCTCTTACAAGAAAAGGTTAAATATATGGTCTGTATAAATTTACAGGGGCATTAAAGTTTTTTCTTAAAAAGATTTTTTAATATGAAATAGTATGAAAACCAGAGGGTAAACTCTTAGTTCAGTTATCAAATTGTTTATCCTGAATGATTGATTTCCAAAGGGCGTTGAATAACCTTAGATTTAATTTTCTTCTTGTATATGATACATAGACCTGCGTATTTTATGGGATACTAGACATAGTTCAGCACAGTCTTTGCTATATAACATTGGCTAGAAATTACTTGCTTATATAAAATATCAAAGTTAGGGTTCTTGACCATTTGGGTATCAGGTATATTTAGAGAGTGTGGACCAGATTGTCTTTCTGTTCTGGATGGCTTATAGTTGTGGTCTCTCTCAGCCTAGATGTCATCATCTTGAAAACCTTCACTGAGACTATAGACTCTGTTAGTAATCTCTCATCTGTGCTTTTGGAGCATCCTATTTCCCCCCCTGTTGTGATACTAATAAACATTGCATTGTAGCTTGTCTGTTTCTGCTTTAGACTATAGGCTTTTCGAGAAATGCAAAAAAACAGAAACTACTTTGTTTAGGGCTCTGGAATTGGTCTCTCCTTGGTTTGAATCTTGGCTTTGTGTGGCATTGGGGATGATATCTGTAAAGTGGGGATAATCTTACTGCAGAGGGTTATTTATCTTGAATAAGTTAATGAATGTAGAGGAGACATAACACAGTTCCTGGCACATTATTTAGTTCTCATAAATGTTTCCTCCTCCTTCCTTTCTTTCTTGTTGTGTCTGGCACTTAGTAGGACTTTCAATAATACTTTTAAAATGGTTTCGTAAACTATGTTAGAGCTGAATTGGATCTATCTATGTATCATTAACCTTATTAAATGAAAATTTCTTAAAATGAATAATAATGAGTATATAAAAATGCAGTCCTTGCGCTAGATGTCAGCAAATCATGTAGTCTCCAAATTAGATTATCAGCATGAAAAAACTTTCTCCAGGCCTTCTCAAGCTTATAATTGTTGTGAGGCAGTGGGTTTAAAGTAGGTGGAAAAGATTGTGGAGTTCCTTTTTCTGGATTTGCTGCTTTCTGACCTTGTTCACTTGTGTTGGTGGCTCTGCCTCTTATTGCCATCATCTTGGCCTTTTTATGATGGGATGGTCATTGATCTGTTTCTTGGGAAGGAAAGAACCCTGAACCTGATAGACTAATTAACTGTGTGACCTTGGGTAAGTAACCTTACTTCTGGGTTTATATATCTGTATAATGAAAGTAATAATACCTCAAGACTCTGTGAAAGTCAAGAAATAGGTGCCTGGTTATAGAAGATGCTCCATAGATGGTAGGTATTCTTAGGACTTTTACCAAGCCAGAATCCTCAGTATTCCTTCTGTATTAGTAACTTTATTTGACAGCAGCAAACCAAGAAATGGGGTGAGGGAGAACTGGATGACCTGGGGAATGATGGCAGAGATTTTGCACCAGCACTCGTGACCTCAGATGGGAGACACAGATGCGGAGGGCCTGTAGCTTTATGTGAAGGAGGACCGGTGGAACCAGATTGGATCAGATGTGGCATAACATCTATAGTCTGGCTTAAAACCTCATAAACTGGTTGGGTGGTGTTTAATTTAATTAAAATTTAAAAGTTTTATTTATTTTTTAGTTATTAAAATGCTGACAGTACTAAACTACTTACTTGATTACAGAATGATTTTTCAGTGAGCTGGGTACAACTTATTCAAGGTTTATGAGCTGTAGAATTGTTCCTTTGTGATAATGTGTTAAGACATTTCTAGGAATGAAGTACTTTTCCCCCTTTCTTTTCCCTTTTAGTGCCACAAGCTGTTGAGATCTATACTGCTGCTACTCCTATTGGGATCTGCCCTTTCATTATATCTCTACTGTTAGGTGCTGTGGAGGAATGTAAAGAAGTATAAGGCATAAACCATGTATTTCAGTGATTGCAGTGGGGAAAGTGAAATATACATGTATTAAAAATAACTGATCTTTTAAAAAAGCAGAATTATTGACTGAAACATCTTATTCTCTTAGCCCAATATTTCTAGTGTCATTTAATATAAATATTAAATTTAAATTAAATTAAATTTTTCCTGGAAAAAAGTCTTAGGCTGTTGTATATGCAGGTGTCAAAAGTGGATTAGAAAAGTTGGAAACTGAAGTTTCTGACTAATGTTAATTTTCCATCTTATTTGAAAATCTTTATTAGCATTATCTTGTCCTGATTCCTTCACTGATATCTTCTAAGAATTTAAAAAATTATCTGTAAATCTTAAAGTGTCTTTACTTTGTCACCTTCAAATGCGATCATTGAAAAGTTGGTTAATTATTCTATGTATCTTTTCAAAGTAGATTAAGTTAAATCATCATGATTTAGATATTTTCCTTTCATAGTATTTTATCTTAGTTTGTGCATCATTTGAAAAAAATCATGTTAGTGCCATATTTATTATTGAATCTGTAGTATCTTTTATACTTAAATGGTACACATTTTGTTCAAATGAAGCATTGCCACCCTCCCTTTCACCCCCTGCTGTACCTTGACTAACATTTGGATATAAGAGGATCTCTAATCAGAATGCTCTCTCCTTTGATTTTCCTGTTGGTGACTTCTTGTTGTCATTCAGATCTCAGCTTTTAAAAACATTTTCTCTGAGTCTTTCCCACGCCACCCCGTCTGAAGTGGTCCTTGATGCTCTAGGTTTGCTCTGCCATGTCGCCCTATGTATTTTAATTCAGAACACTTATCCCTATCAGAAACTTCCTTCCTTCCTTCCTTTCCCCCTTTCTCTCTTCCTTCCTCCCTCCCTCCCTCCTTTGTTCCTTCCTTCACTCCCTCCTTCCTGTCTTCTTTTCCCCAGTAGCATGTAAGCTCCTTGAGAGCAAGGACTTAACCGGTTTTTTTCACTTCTCTTATCTCTAGAGCTTCAAATAATGCACTCAATAAAATTTTGTTATTACAGGATGAAGCAGATATTCTTTCCCTGAAGTAGCTTTATGACTGTCTTGAAAGTTTATTTCACTTCATTATGCCTTGGTTTCTTCCCCTGCAAAATGGGTGGGGGATGGGAGAGGAAAGAGATTGAATTAGGTTACTTCTAAAATCTCTGCCATTTAAAGGCTTGCTATTAGCTTGATGTGAGCTTTGAGTTCTGCTCTAATGGTGTTGATGAAGTTTTGCTGAGCTACTTACTTTCTTACTCTGTCTTCTCTTGAAACCAGTAGTGCATATTTATGTTTGTAAGATTACTGACAGCATTGGAGAGGTAACTCTGTTTGCAGAATCAGAGTTTTTTGGTGTATCTAGATTATTAAAGAGATTAGATCTGCAACATGATTTCTGTTTTGATGATCAAGTTTAGTTCTGTGGCATATCCAAGTACTAGGCTGAACTGACCTTTCTGGTATTTATTCTAAATATCAGGAAATTTCAGTCATCTCAACTTTTTAATTAATTTTAATTATGAGAGTTATGATTTCCATGAAATGAACCTTGAGATAATATACATATAAATAAAATGAAAGTTTACATTAAAAGTATTTTTGTAGTAATTTCTGGAAGGCACTGGGAATTGTAGGTATAAACTAGTTTTTCATTTGGTCCATGTGACTAGAATTTTAGACAGTTGGCTGTTTTAGTCTTCACTTGGGAAAGCTTTATTATTATAATGAACAAAAACATTTTTTGAAATGGGTAAAGGAAATGAGCAGACAGTTGATAGCAGAGGAAATACAACCTATAAGCAATTGTCAGAAGAATGTTAGATCTTCTCACTAATCAAAGAAATGCTTATTAAAGCAAAATGGAATACTATTTTATACTTATTTCAGATTTTTTGAAAATAGTAATATGTAATGTTAGATTTTAGTAAAGCAGGCATATTCAAATATTGCTAGTGGATTGTAATTTGGCAGGATGTATCTAGAATTGTTAGACTATTCATAATCTTTTCATAAACCTTTGATTCAGTAATTTCACTTTTGAGAATATCCTAAAGAAATAACTACAGGAAAAAGAAAGGAAAAGATAAGAAACAGGTATATGCAGGAGGATATTCAGAGCAATGTTATTTATAGTAGCAGCATATTGGAAGCAACTTAAATTTTCAACAATAGGAGACTAAGTTATGATACATCTATTCCAAGAACCATTATGTAGCATGAAAATAATTACAAAGACTGTATCATTTTAAGGAAGGGTGAATGTAACCATTTAAAATACGTATGTAAAAGATCAGGAATGTACTAAAATGCCAATTGTGTTAGCTTAGTAGGATTATGGACATTTTTGTTTGTTTTCTAAATTTGTATAACTTTTATAATGAAAAAGGTATAAGTAAAGTCAGATTTTGCTAGGTGTGATAATTTTGTTAGTATAACTAGGGTTGCCAGATTTAGCAAATAAAAATACATGGCAATATTTGGGATGTACTTAGACTAAAAATTAATTGTTTTTCTGAAATTCAAGGTTAAACTGAGTGTCTTATGTTTTATCTGACAACCCCAAGTATAACACATTTTGGTTATAGTTGAATGTTGTTGAGAAATGCTGGGACACTCTATCTCCCAAATAATTCTAAATATTGTTTTAAATTCAGTTGACTTTTTAAAATAAAACAGCTAGGATTATTTAGCTAGGAAAATTACTCTTATGGTCTAATTTTTTTTTCTAGACTTGTTTTTGAGTGATGCTTGAAGGAAATATGCTTCAATGTTTGGCAAGAGTAATTAAAAAATCTTGTTATTTAACAAAAACATAATATTGGATGCTGCCTGTTTACCTTAGATAGAAGGATGATTTGTTAAGCTAACAATTTTTTAGTCTTAAAAATAATGGCATTTCTGGAATTCCCTGGTGGTCCAGTGGTTAGGACTCCACCCTTTCACTGCGAGGAATCCTGTAAGCTGCTTGGCACGGTCAAAAAAAAAAAAAAAGCCATTTCTGCAGTGAAATATCTTTATACATATATCTGGGAAGGTGCTTTCCCTATAGCAAACTTATTAATATAATGTTTGAGAGGTCAAGGAAATTAGAATAAGGGGGAAAGGGGAAATAGTGTTGTAACTACTCTGCTTTGAAAACTGGAACTTTTTGTTTGCAAGTTTCATATTTGAAGTGAAAATAAAATGACACTTGTTAAAAGTTCTGACAGTTTTCTAAATCTTAAAATAGATAATCTTCCCACAGGGTAACATGTCAGGACTTTTTGTATTGAAAAAATATCATGAAATTTTCTGGCCCAACTGAAGATAAATAATATGAAGATGAAGATCAATTTAGTAATCATCGTTGACAGAGTTAATGTATTCAATCAAGGCCTTTGATATAGCAGGCACTAAGTGAACAGATAGAGACCCTGCCCTCGTGGAATTTATAGTTTAATGAGGATGTAGGCAGCTACTGTGCTCTGTGGTAAGTACAATGATAGGCCATATGAGCTGCAGTGGTAGCTCAGAGGAGGGGCACCTTACCCGGAAGAGAGATTCTAAGATGAGAAGGAGTAGGAGTTAGCCAGGGAAATAGATGTGGGAGTACTGGAGATTGAGAGTAGATATGAAGGCCCAGAGGCAGGGAAGAACATAGCAAATTTGAAGAGTGAAAAAAGGAAGTTCAGTATGGATTGGACAGCAGTGTGTATGAAGGAAGGGGGAGAGCCTTACAAATGAGGCTCTAAAGATAAGCAAGGACCTGGTGATGCTGGGTCCTACAGATCATTTAAGAAGTCTGGGCTTTATTCTAAGAATAGTACAGCATCAGATTTTGTTCTAGAGAGATTATTTTGGCCTGTGTAGAGTGAATTTGGAGAGAAGTAAGGCTGGAGTCAGGAAGACAATTTAGAAAACTACTGCAGTAATCCAGGTAAGTGAACTAGGAGAGGAGTGGACAGATTTAAGAAGTTTTCATGAGACGAAATCATTAGGACTTTGTGATATGTTTGATTTAAGGGTGAAAGAGAAGGAGTCATAATTCTTGGGCAGCTTTACCAAGAGGGATTAAAGGAGGAACAGAGTTCTGGGGGAAGAAAATATGAGTTCAAGGTTTGATGTCTGTGAGGTAAACACTGTAGATGTCTGTAGGCAACTTGAAGAATGGTTATAAAACATGAGAAAGATGTCTGGGTTTGAAATATGCTAATTGAGATTAAGTGGGTAGAGTAGAAGAGACCCAGAATAGAACCCTGAGGAACTGCCTTTTAGAGATGGAAGAGGAACTTACTTAAAAAAAAAGAAAGATTATTTCAAAAATCTTACATATTTGTATTATATTTTTCTTATTTGTGCTTATTGTGTTTACTTTGTTTTGTTACATGTCTTTCCTCTATTAGATCATAAGCCCCTTAAGAGCAGGACCGTGTCTCCTTTGTTCACCTCTGTATGCACAGTACTGGCACATAGGATACACTCGACAGATATTTGTGTAATGAATAGTTACAGTTTTCTCTATTATTTTTGTTCATCATTGGAGTCTTTTAGTTGTGTCATTCCTGTCATTTATTTCAGGAATCTCTCTTCTATTGTATGATCAGTTTTTCCTCTTTACATCAGTATCATATGGGTATGTTTCCTTTTCACTTTTCATTGTGGAAAATTTCAAATTTATAAGAAGAGAAAGCTGTTTACTTAGTATCCGCATAACAATCTAAATTGAACAATTCTTATGTTTCTCATTTTTGCTTCATCTCTTTTTTTGGTGTAGCACTGCAAATTACAGAAATTGTTTTATTTTTATCCCTAAATACTTGAATGTATCTCTCAAAAGTAAGAACATTTTCTTACATAACCATAATCACATTCTCACATTCTCACACCTAACTAAATTAACAATTTCTTAATATCATCAGAAACCCAGCCCATATTAAAATTTTGCCCTTTGTACCCAAAATGTCTGTGTTAGTTTACTAGGACTGCTATAACAAAATACCACACACTGGGTGGCTTAAACGACAGAAATTAATTTTCTCACAGTTCTGGGGACTGTTAAGTCCAAGATCAAGGTGTTGGAAGGTTTTATTTCTCTTGAGGATCTCTCTCTGGCTTGCAGATGGCTGTCTTCTTTTTGTGTCCTCACATGGTCTTTCCTCTGTGTGTGCACATCCTTGGCATTTCTGTGTGTCCAAATTTCCTTCTTATAAGGGCACCAGTCAGATTGGATTAAGGCTCACCCTAATGGCCTCATTTTAACTTACCTTTTTAAAAGCCCTAACTCCAAATCTGAGGTACTGGGGGTTAGGGCTTCAACATATGAATTTTTTGGGGGCGGGGCACAATTCAGCCCACAACAATGTCTTTTATACTGCCGGTTTGTTCAAAGCAAGATTTACTTAAGGAGTGTGCAATTGCATTTAGTTGTAGATTTCTTATGTACATTTTACTCTACATGCATCTCCCCACGTTTTCCTTTTTCTTCTCATGACTGTTCAGATACCTAGCCAGTTGTCCTGTAAAATGTTTCACGTTTTGAACTTGTCTGATTTAATTCATTGTTTTCTATTTCCTGTAAACTGAAAGCTAGATGTAAAGGTTTAAAACATTTTGGGCACCAGTATTTATAGTTTCTGCTGTGTGTATCATAATGCATTGTATCTAGAGGCACATATTTCATTGTCCTACCCTTAGTGATGCTGATACTGATCACTGGGTAAAGTGGTGACAAAATCTAATTGTTCTATTATAAAGTTTATTTTTTCCCTTATCACCAACAAGTTATCTGTGTCACAGTGCTTTAAGTATCATATAGTTTTGATAATTGCTATTTAGGGTAATGTGCTTGCCTGAATGCCATCAATAAGGGTTGTTATGAATAGTGAACATTTCTCATTTTTGGCTTTTCAGCACTTGAACCCCTTTCCTGTATTTGGCAGATTTCCCCAATTTATGAGGCAGAGCCTTCTTTTCACTAGAAAAGCTGAAAATGTTTGATGCTTTATTCCCAGCCCCCTTTTCGTCTAGAGCATGAATACATACCTGGGTTCCATCAATCAAATACCTATCTCCAATTTTGGACTGGAAGCTAGTATTATAAAGATGACACTGGAAAAAATCCATTCCAGTGAGAGTTGGTAGCAGTAGCCACAATCTCATTTAGTTTAAGAAGCAGCAGGGGCAGTGGTTCTAAGTGTGGCATCCACCCAGTGTCTAGACTGTTAGTAGTGTGGGCGGTACAAGCTCTGACATCTGTGCCAGCAGCAGTGGTGGCATCACAGGAAAGGCTGAGGCATGCTTTTGGGCATAGTCTTGGCTGTGTGGCCTTTTATATGTCCAGTTCCTTGCTTTTCTGGAGATATCTTTTTAATAAATTCCATTTGGCTTAGGTAGCTATAATTTACTTTTCTTCTTAATAACTAAGAACTCTTACTGGGAGAAATACTGAAGGGATAATTTAGATCAGAAGTTGGACCCAGTGTCATCTTAGGTCCTCTTTAAATCTGTAGTTATATTTGTCTACCCATTCTTAGTTTTTAAAAGTCACTTTATATTTATATTTATATTCTTGTTTCTTGTTCTTTGAGATATAATTTGTCATCGGTTGTTAAGTTTTAGAAGTATTCATTGCAAAAGCATTCATTTTATGCCCACTGTGAGCGGAGCTGGAGATGCAAGATGAATAATAATCTGCCCTCGAGGAAGATAAATCACATAGAGATGTTAATCTTGAGAGAGGTTCAGATAAAGTACACTGGCAACTCAAGTAGGAAGAAATCATTTGCAGTAGGAGGGGTAGGGGATGATGAAAGGGGTACAATTTGAGCTGAGTTTTGAAGGCTTGGTAGTGTCTAGTTATAGCCAGATGAGAGAGGAAAGGGGCTTTAAGTAAAGGGAGTAGTATGACCAAAGGTAAGATGTTGAATATGTATATGGGGATATTTGCTCTATTAGAAAATAAAATTGATAATTTAGAATGCTTATTTATTCATTAACAGTAATGGTAATAAATCCATTGCATGTTAACATAAATGACATATTTTAAAACAAAAAGTAACTATTTCTAAAACAAACAATTTAGTGAGAAGACAGCATGGTTTTACATTTCGCAAATCCCTTTATTGTCTGCCTTAGTAGAAGACAGATTCTCATATCTGCTACTGCATTCACCCTATTGTAGTATGTTGTTTGCGTTGAAGTATATGAGGAGAATCTGGCCATTTTCCTTTACCTTTAACCACCACTCATCTTGGGGCGAGGAGAGGGGAGCTGAGAATGTAGGTATTTGAAGGTCTCCTATGCATACTATTTAACCAGAATTAATAAGATAAACAGTGAAGATTTTGTGGAGGAGGTGAGATTTGAGATGAGGCTTGTAGGCACTAGATAAACAGGAGGAAATAGAAAGCTTTATTGTTGGGGCAAAATAGTATAAACAAAGTTATGGAAAATTAAATGTCTCAAGATCCAAAGATTGAAACAGTTGCCTTGAGTTCAAGAGGTAGAACAAAAGTAAAAATGATTGCCACATACTGGGATCTGATAAAGTCTAGAGGATAATTTAAAGACCATGGTACAATTAGTTGGCTGGTAATGATGGGAAGTAATAGTTGCTTGCCATTTATTGAGTGCTTTCTGTGTGTCAGTTACTGATCTAAGTATACTACATGTGTTCATTCATTTAATCTGCAAATAACCCTAGAAAGTTGGTGTTATTATTATTATCATCATCATCATTTTACACATGAGAAACTTGAGGCACAGAGAAATTATGTTACTCACTTGAGATCACACCATCAGTAAGTTGCCGAATTGGGATTTAAACTCAGGCAGCTGGGTTCCAAGGCCTGTGCTTTTATGGAACATACTAAATCGCCTCTTAAATATTAAGAAATAAGATTATATAAGGAGGATGGTACTAGCTTATGAAGGAATCTTAAAACAGAGGAATTTGAATTTGATACAGGAGACTCTCAATAAACGTTTGATTTTTTTAAGTTGAATTGATTTGAAATATTTATTGCAAAAATGTTTATTGAGTGCCAGCTATGTATGTGTCAGCCATTGCAGTGAGGATATAAGGACGAGTGTGGCAGAGCCTGCAGGTTGCCTCTCCACAGCTGCCTGTCCTTTCTTCTGAAGTAATAGCATTTTAGGCTGGGCTCGTGTTCGTCCAATAAAGACTACATCTCCCAGCCCTTCTTGAAAGCTGGAGTGGCTGTATAACTAACTAAGTTCAGACCCTTGGGATGTAAGTAGAAGTATCGTTGTAGCGACTTGTTGGAACTGGGCTTAAGTGATAGGTGGTATATAACCTTTGTTCTCTCTCTTTTTTTTTTCCCTTTTTTCTTTTTTCTTTTGATTTGGTCCTTTCCTCAGTCTTACAGGCTGTGAAATGTCAAAGGGAAAGGTGTTAAAAGGAAGAGAATAGAATCTTTTTGAATGGAAATTCTTATAAAGGATTGCGTAGAAGCCTGCTACAATGGCAGGTGAAGGAGAAAACTATCTGTCATGGGAATTAAAATTTGGTGGGGGCAGTAAGAATACCAAAGATGTGTGGAAAGCTGTTTTTTAGATTAGTAGTGCTCAGTTGGTGAATGTGAATCTGTTGATCCTGGAGCAGCAAACACCCCCCACTCCCAACCTGGCATTCTCAGGAATTTCAAACTCCTAAAGTTGATTGGCCAGAAAGGGCCATGATTATCTATTTGAAATATAAGCAAAGCTTGGGAGGAAAGTGGCAACATGGCTTTCAAGTTACACAAGCAACCCTCTTTTATCTTCTTGCTTTTAACCCCATGATGCTATTATTTTTATTTCTTTTAAATTTTTGAATAGACAATTTTCCAGAGAAGTTTTAGGTTCATAGCAAAATTGAACAGAAAGTACAGTTTCCATATACCCCCTGCCCCACCCTTCATGGACAGCCTCCCCCACTATCAACATCAGACATCAAAGTGGTACATTTGTTACAATTGCTGAACTTACATTGATACATAGTAATCACCAAAGTCCATAGTGTACATTGGAATCCACTCTTAGTTTTGTACCTTTTATGAGTGTGGATGTATAACAACATGTATCCACCACTGTAGTATCATACAAAATAGTTTAACTGCCCTAAGAATCCTACATGCTCTGCCTTTTCATCCTTCCCTCCCCCGGACCCCTGGCAACCACTGATCTTTCTTCTGCCTCCATAATTTTGCATTTTCTAGAATGTTGACGTAGTTGGAGACATATAGTATGTAGCCTTTTCAGATTGGCTTCTTTCATTTAGTATTATGAATTTGAAGTACTTCCATGTGTTTTAATTTCTTGATAGCTCATTTCTTTTTAGCACTGAATAATAGTCCACTGTCTGGATTGATTATTTATTTATTTATTTATTTATTTATTTATTTATTATAATTAGTGTATAATTGCTTTACAATGTTGTGATAGTTTCTGCTGTACAAAGAAGTGAATCAGCTATATGTATACATATATTTATTATTTATCCATTCACCTACTGAAGGACATCTTGGTTGCTTCCACATTTCTGTAATTATGAATAAAGCTGTTGTAAACATACATGTGCAGGTTTTGTGTGGACATAATTTTTCATCTCCTTTGAGTAAATAACAAGGAGTGTGATCACCAGATCATATGGTTAAGAGCATGTTTAGTTTTGTGAGAAACCACCAAATTGTCTTCCAAAGTGGCCGTATCATTTTGCATTCCTGCCAGAAGTGACTGAGAATTCCTGTTCCTCCACGTTTTTGTCAGCAGTTGATGTTGTCAATATTCTGGATTTTAGTCATTCTACTAGGTGTGTAGTGGTATCCCATTTGTTGTTGTTTTTTTTTTTTTTTTTTACCCATGTCCCCTGCATTGGCAGGCGGATTCTTTTTTTTTTTTTTTTTTTACCGTTTCTTTTAATTAATTTATTTATTTTATATTTATTTTTGGCTGTGTTGGGTCTTCGTTTCTGTGCGAGGGCTTTCTCCAGTTGCAGCGAGCGGGGGCCACTCTTCATTGCGGTGCGCGGGCCTCTCACTGTCGTGGCCTCTCCCGTTGCGGAGCACGGGCTCCAGACGCGCAGGCTCAGTAGTTGTGGCTCACGGGCTTAGTTGCTCCGCGGCATGTGGGATCTTCCCAGACCAGGGCTCGAACCTGTGTCCCCTGCATTGGCAGGCGGATTCTTAACCACTGCGCCACCAGGGAAGCCCCCCATTGTTGTTTTAATTTGCATTTCCCTGGTGATTTATGATGTGGAGCATCTTTTCATATGCTTATTTGCTATCTGTATATCTTCTTTGATGAGGTATGTGTTTAGGTCTTTTGCCCATTTTAAAAATTGGGTTGTTCATTTCCCTAATCATGCTATTATTTTGATACCTTTTTCTAAGTCCCTTAGAATCAGATTGACTGTTAGAATCCTGTCTCCATCATTTTAATAACTGTGACTTTGTGAAAGTTAAATAAGCTCTTTGTGCCTCAGGTTCCTTCTTGGTAAAAGAAGGGTTAATAATGTGTGGTGGTTAAATGAATTGATACATATAAAGGGCTTGGATTAGGGCCTGACCTGTAGTAAGTACTTAATAAATGTTAGTACATGGTATTTATTATTCCATCATTTCATATAGTCATCATCAATCGCTGCTTTTTACTGAATTCCCTCTAGAAGGCTTCTGCTAAACTTAGTCACACTAATTTGTGTATGATATTTAGGGATATTTATATTTTCAGTCTTTATTGAATTTTAAAAATCACATTGGTACCACATGAGCATATTCTCTTGGTAAAATATTCAATAAATACACAAGTATATCTAGTTAAAAATGAAAGTTCCCCTGCATGTAACACCCCCTCCCCCACTTCCTCTTCTCTTTACAGATGTTAAGTACTGTTAACAGTTAATAGTAGGTTGAGGCTGAGCAGATAGGCCTGAGATGTTCCATATGAAAACTATTTTAAAATCTGAAGTCTCCTGGCAGCTGTTCTCATCTAGAGTCTCTTTTAGTAGAGAAGTTTCACGAAGCTCTGCAGTGTTAATCTCTTGTACTCTCCTCAGGACTTCTTTATCGGTCAGATTCCCAGACTAAGACCTACTGCTCTTTAACTACTTCTTCAGTTTGTGGTGGTCAAGGTATTTAGTTTTTGATTTTAGCACTTGTATGCTAAGAATGTCCACCTTATTTAAGAAGATGCTCAGCTTAAGTGGTGTGGAAGGTGATCCCATAGGTCACTCAAGGTTGGGGTGGAGTTGTGCTGGCAACCCTAACCTGCCCGTATTGACGTTTTCTGTATAGGGCATTGATTCTTGACCTCTTAGGCTTTGTGGGCTCCCCTGAAACGTGACTGTAGGGATAGGAGGGATCTATCAGTGCTCTCTGCCATCCACCTGTTTCTGATAACAGGATCTGGGAAATGTAAGGAGACCTGGAGATGCCTTACAACCTTTCAGCTCTAACTCAGAGCCTACTGGGTAGGTACTGTTCAGTAAGTAAGGATCCCAGTTGAGATGCAGAAAATTGTATGCAGCTTGCTTTGAGAACGATAGAGCTAAAGTACTTTGAAGGGTAATTTAAAATTTTATTTCTCTTAGGTTTTACTTATAATTGAAATTATTTTTTTATTTTATTTAAAGAAATGTAAAATCATACGTTCAAATAATTATTTCTTGAAAATTTCCACCTTTATATTAAAATCCTGGGTAGTATATAATAATCATTGTAACATATTTAAAAGAAGAGTACAGGTAAAAAGTGAAATCTCCTTCTCCTTATACATTTTTTACTAATTCACACATTTAAAAAAAAGAAATGAGCTTACAATAGACTTAGTATATTTTGGATATCTTTCTGTGACAATTCTGTGGCAGCATAATAACACATAATTTATTGAACTTTTTCCTTATTGTTAGATGTTTAGAGTCCCCCCTCCCCTGAAAGCAAATCTAATGTGTGTGTTCTTGTTATTGTATTTTCATATATTGGTGGGTATTTATATGGGACACATTTTTGCAGGTGGATCACTGGATCACTGTGTACCTTTACTTTAAAATTTGGTTAAAATTTTTAAAATTCTAGTAGAGTTAAATGTCAACTTCTAGATTTTTTGGGGGATCACTAATGCTCAAACTTGTTTTTTAGAGATGAAAAATGTTTCATTGAACAATGAAAGATGTTTATCAAATAGAATATTGTAGGTAGAAACTCCCAAGAAAATTTCTACATAGTTGAGTTTCAGGTAGATGAAGATGTAAGGATAGTTAATCTCACAAAATAATGGCTAATTCTCACGTTTTCATTTTAATTAAAAATTAAGTGGAAATAATTTCTGAAAGACTTGGTGATATTTTGGTAAGCAGCTACATCATTTTAAGCTGCTTCCTAGTGAGGAATGTAATATAATGTTCTGATTTAAAAAATAATGAATGCACATGGTTAAAATTTATACAGTTTCAGAATGTCTGTATCTTCTGCATAGAGCCCTGCTCCCATTCCACCCCAGCCTGCAGAAGAACTACTCAGCTTAGTTATTCAGAGGGTGGTTTCCCAATTTGTCATTACATATCCATGTACTTTTTTTGTCTTTTTTGTTTTTTTTTAATTAATTTATTTTTATTTTTGGCTGCATTGGGTCTTCGTTGCTGCACACGGGCTTTCTCTAGTTGCGGCGAGCGGGAACTACTCTTTGTTGTGGTGCGTGGGCTCTAGGCGCGCAGGCTTCAGTAGTTGTGGCACGTGGGCTCAGTAGATGTGGCTCACGGGCTCTAGAGCACAGGCTCAGTAGTTGTGGCACACGGGCTTAGTTGCTCTGCAGCATGTGGAATCTTCCTGGACCAGGGCTCGAATCCATGTCTCCTGCATTCTCAGGCGGATTCCCAGCGACTGTGCCACCAGGAAAGCCCCTCTTTTTTCTTGAGGTATAGTTGATTTATGATATTAAAACCAGATGTACAACATAGTGATTCACAATTTTTAAAGGTTCTGCTCCATTTATAGTTATTATAAAATATTGGCTATATTCCCTGTGCTGTGCAATATATCCTTGTACCTTATTTATTTTATACATAGTAGTTTGTACTTCTTAATCCCCTACCCCTATCTTGTCTCTCTCCTCTTCCCTTCCACTATTGGTAAGCACTGGTTTGTTCCCTGTATCTGTGAGTCTGTTTTTTTTTGTATATTCACTAATTTGTTTTATTCTTTAGATTCCACTTATAAGGGGTATCATACAGTGTTTGTCTTTCTCTGTCTGACTTATTTCACTTAGCATAATGCTCTCCAAGTCGATCCATGTTGCTGCAAATGGTAAAATTTCGTTCTTTTTCATGGCTGAGTAGTAGTTACCACATCTTTATCCATTCATCTGTTGATGGACCCTTAGGTTGTTTCCATATCTTGGCAATTGTAAATGATGCTGCTGTGAACATAGGGGCGCATGTATCTTTTCGAATTAGTGTTTTTTTGTTTTTTTTTTTAACATCTTTATTGGAGTATAATTGCTTTACAATGGGGTGTTAGTTTCTGCATTATAACAAAGTGAATCAGCTATACATATACATATATCCCCATATCTCTTCCCTCTTGCATCTCCCTCCCTCCCACCCTCCCTATTCCACCCCTCTAGGTGGTCACAAAGCACCGAGCTGATCTCCCGTGCTATGCAGCTGCTTCCCGTTAGCTATTGGTTTTACATTTGGTAGTGTATATATGTCCATGCCACTCTCTCACGTCGTCCCAGTGTTTTGTTTTTTTTTTTCCGGATGTATGCCCAGGAATGGAATTTCTGGGTCATATGGTAGTTCTATTTTTAGTTTTCTGAGGAACCTCCATATTCTTTTCCACAGTGGCTGCACCAGTTTACATTCCCACCAACAGTGTAGGAGGGTTCCCTTTTCTCCACATCTCACATTTGTTATTTATGGTCTTTTTGCATATCCATGTACTTTTATTCTTCTTGTATTTAACCATTTTACTGCTCACTTGTATCTCTGCTAATGTGAACATATAAAGGGAAAGGGAAGATTGTGATCATGTCTGGTAGATGATGGGTTAATTGAAAAAGTTGTTTAAAGTAGGGAATCGTGAAAACATAACACAAATACACCTTTTAACATGTTAACTTGAAATCTATGTGTACCTTTATTTTCCAAGATTTTGCTGTAGGGCCAAGGCCTTCTGGCATTCTATACATTGGTCTTTCTTGCATACACCTCACCTATAATGCTTCATTTTAGATTTTTTAGTGCACTTAGAAAAACACCTTAATTCTTTTTGTTTTTTTTGTTTTTTTTTAAAGATTTATTTTATTGATTGAATGACTGATTGATTGATTGCTATGTTGGGTCTTCGTTTCTGTGCTAGGGCTTTCTCTAGTTGTGGCAAGTGGGGGCCACTCTTCATCGCGGTGCGCGGGCCTCTCACTATCGTGGCCTCTCTTGCTGCGGAGCACAGGCTCCAGACGCGCAGGCTCAGTAGCTGTGGCTCACGGGCCCAGCCGCTCCGCGGCATGTGGGATCTTCCCAGACCAGGGCTCGAACCCGTGTCCCCTGCATTAGCAGGCAGATTCTCAACCACCGCGCCACCAGGGAAGCCCAATTCTTTTGTTTTTTAACATCTTTATTGGAGTATAATTGCTTTACAATGGTGTATTAGTTTCTGCTTTATAACAAAGTGAATCAGCTATACATATACATATATCCCCATATCTCCTCCCTCTTGCCTCTCCCTCCCACCCTCCCTATCCCACCCCTCTGATGGTCACAGAGCATTGAGCTGATCTCTCTGTGCTATGTGGCTGCTTCCCACTAGCTATCTATTTTACATTTGGTAGTGTATATATGTCCATGCCACTCTCTCACTTCGGCCCAGCTTACCCTTCGCCCTCCTCGTGTCCTCAAGTAAATTCTCTATGTCTGTTTTTTTATTCCTGTCCTGCCCCGAGGTTCTTCAGAACCATTTTTTTTTTTTTTTTTTTTAGATTCCATATATATGTGTTAGCATACGGTATTTGTTTTTCTCTTTCTGACTTACTTCACTCTGTATGACAGTCTCTAGGTCCATCCACCTTGCTACAAATAACTCAATTTTGTTTCTTTTTACGGCTGAGTAATATTCCATTGTATATATGTGCCACATTTTCTTTATCCATTCATCTGTCAGTGGACCCTTAGGTTGCTTCCATGTCCTGGCGATTGTAAATAGAGCTGCAGTGAACATTGTGGTACATGACTCTTTTTGAATTATGGTTTTCTCAGGGTATATGCCCAGTAGTGGGATTGCTGGGTTGTATGGTAGTTCTATTTTTAGTTTTTTAAGGAACCTCCATACTGTTCTCCATAGTGGCTGTATCAATTTACATTCCCACTAACAGTGTAGGAGGGTTCCCTTTTCTCCACACCCTCTCCAGCATTTCTAGTTTGTAGATTTTTTGATGATGGCCATTCTGACTGGTGTGAGGTGATAACTCATTCTGGTTTTGACTTGCATTTCTCTAATGATTAGTAATGTTGAGCATCCTTTCATGTGTTTGTTGGCAGTCTGTATTATCTTCTTTGGAGAAATGTCTATTTAGGTCTTCTGCCCATTTTTGGATTGGGTTGTTTGTTTTTTTGATATTGAGCTGCCTGAGCTGCTTGTATATTTTGGAGATTAATCCTTTGTCAGTTGCTTCATTCGCAAATATTTTCTCCCATTCTGAGGGTTGTCTTTTCGTCTTGTTTATGGTTTCCTTTGCTGTGCAGAGCTTTTAAGTTTCCTTAGGTCCCATTTGTTTATTCTTGTTTTTATTTCCATTTCTCTAGGAGGTGGATCAAGAAGGATCTTGCTGTGATTTATGTTATAGAGTTCTGCCTGTGTTTTCCTCTAAGAGATTTATAGTGTCTGGCCACACATTTCAGTCTTTAATCCATTTGGAGTTTATTTTTGTGTATGATGTGAGGGAGTGTTCTAATTTCATACTTTTACATGTAGCTGTCCAGTTTTCCCAGCACCACTTATTGAAGAGGCTGTCTTTTCTCCATTGTATATTCTTGCCTCCTTTATCAAAAATAAGGTGACCATATGTACGTGAGTTTATCTCTGGGCTTTCTATCCTGAACCATTAATCTATATTTCTGTTTCTGTGCCAGTACCGTACTGTTTTGATTACTGTAGCTTTGTAGTATTGTCTGAAGTCAGGGAGCCTGATTCCTCCAGCTCCATGTTTCTTTCTCAAGATTGCTTGGGCTATTTGGGATCTTTTGTATTTCCATACAAATTGTGAAATTTTTTGTTCTACTTCTGTGAAAAATGCCATTGTTAGTTTGATAGGGATTGCGTTGAATCTGTAGATTGCTTTGGGTAGTATAGTCATTTTCACAATGTTGATTCTTCCAATCCAAGAACATGGTGTATCTCTCCATCTCTTTGTATCATCTTTAATTTCTTTCATCAGTGTCTTATAGTTTTCTGCATATAGGTCTTTTGTCTCCTTTGATAGGTTTATTCCTAGGTATTTTATTCTTTTTGTTGCCATGGTAAATGGGAGTGTTTCCTTAATTTCTCTTTCAGATTTTTCATCATTAGTGTATAGGAATGCAAGAGATTTCTGTGCATTAATTTTGTATCCTGCTACTTTACCAAATTCATTGATTAGCTCTAGTAGTTTTCTGGAAGCATCTTTAGGATTCCCTATGTATAGTATGATGTCATCTGCAAACAGTGACAGTTTTACTTCTTTTCTGATTTGGATTCCTTTTATTTCTTTTTCTTCTCTGATTGCTTTGGCTAAAACTTCCATAACTATGTTGAATAATAGTGATGAGAGTGGACAACCTTGTCTTGTTCCTGATCTTAGAGGAAATGGTTTCAGTTTTTCACCACTGAGAACGATGTTGGCTGTGCGTTTGTCATATATGGCCTTTATTATGTTGAGGTAAGGTCCCTCTCTGCCCACTTTCTGGAGGGTTTTTATCATAAATGGGTGTTGAATTTTGTCAAAAGCTTTTTCTGCATCTATTGAGATGATCATGTGGTTTTTCTCCTTCAGTTTGTTAATATGGTGTATCACATTGATTTGCGTATGTTGAAGAATCCTTACATTCCTGGGATAAACCCCACTTGATCATGGTGTATGATCCTTTTAATGTGCTGTTGGATTCTGTTTGCTAGTATTTTGTTGAAGATTTTTGCATCTATGTTCATCAGAGATATTGGCCTGTAATTTTCTTTTTTTGTCTGGTTTTGGTATCAAGGTGATGGTGGCCTTGTAGAATGAGTTTGGGAGTGTTCTTCCCTCTGCTATATTTTAGAAGAGTTTGAGAAGGATAGTTGTAAGCTCTTCCGTAAATGTTTGATAGAATTTGCCTGTGAAGCCATCTGGTCCTGGGCTTTTGTTTTTTGGAAGATTTATAATCACAGTCTCCCCTTAGTGCTTGTGATTGGTGTGTTTATATTTTCTCTTTCTTCCTGGTTCAGTCTCGTAAGGTTGTGCTTTTCTAAGAATTTGTCATTTCTTCCAGGTTGTCCATTTTATTAGCATATAGTTGCTTGTAGTAATCTCTCATGAACCTTTGTATTTCTGCAGTGTCAGTTGTTACTTCTCCTTTTTCATTTCTAATTCTATTGGTTTGAGTGTTCTCCCTTTTTTTCTTGATGAGTCTGGCTAATGGTTTATCAATTTTGTTTATCTTCTCAAAGAACCAGCTTTTAGTTTTATTGATCTTTACTATTGTTTCCTTCATTTCTTTTTCATTTATTTCTGATCTGATCTTTATGATTTCTTTCCTTCTGCTAACTTTGGGTTTTTTTGTTCTTCTTTCTCTAATTGCTTTAGGTGTAAGTTTAGGTTGTTTACTTGAGGTGTTTCTTGTTTCTTGAGGTAGGAATGTATGGCTATAAACTTCCCTCTTAGGACTGCTTTTGCCGCATCCCATAGGTTTTGGGTCGTCATGTTTTCATTGTCATTTGTTTCTAGGTATTTTTTGATTTCCTCAGTGATCTCTTGGTTATTTAGTAGTGTATTGTTTAGCCTCCATGTGTTAGTATGTTTTACAGATTTTTTCCTGTAATTGATATCTAGTCTCATAGCACTGTGGTTGGAAAAGGTACTTGATACGATTTCAGTTTTCTTAAATTTACCAAGGCTTGATTTGTGACCCAAGATATGATCTGTCCTGGAGAGTGTTCCATGAGCACTTGAGAAGAAAGTGTATTCTGTTGTTTTTGGATGGAATGTCCTATAAATATCAATTAAGTTCATCTTGTTTAATGTATCATTTAAAGCTTGTGTTTCCTTATTTATTTTCATTTTGGATGATCTGTCCATTGGTACAGTGGGGTGTTAAAGTCCCCTACTATGATTGTGTTCCTGTCGATTTCCCCTTTTATGGCTGTTAGCATTTGCCTTATGTATTGAGGTGCTTCTGTGTTGGGTGCATAAATATTTACAATTGTTGTATCTTCTTCTTGGATTGATCTATTGATTATTATGTAGTGTCCTTCTTTGTCTCTTTTAATAGTTTTTATTATAAAGTCTATTTTGTCTTATATGTGAATTGCTACTCCAGCTTTCTTTTGATTTCCATTTGCATGGAATATCTTTTTCCATCCCCTCACTTTCAGTCTGTATGTGTTCCTAGGTCTGAAGTGGGTCTCTTGTAGACAGCATATATACGGGTCTTGTTTTTGTATCCATTCAGCCAGTCTGTGTCTTTTGGTTGGAGCATTTAATCCATTTACATTTAAGGTAGTTATCGATATGTATGTTCCTATTACCATTTTCTTAATTGCTTTGGGTTTGTTATTGTAGGTCTTTTCCTTCTCTTGTGTTTCCTACCTAGAGAAGTTCCTTTAGCATTTGTTGTAAAGCTGGTTTGGTGTTGTGAATTCTTTTAGCTTTTGCTTGTCTGTAAGGGTTTTAATTTCTCTGTCGAGTCTGAATGAGATCCTTACTGGGTAGAGTAATCTTGGTTGTAGGTTTTTCCCTTTCATCACTTTAAGTATGTCCTGCCACTCCTTTCTGACTTGCAGAGTTTCTGCTGAAAGATCAGCTGTTAACCTTATGGGAATTCCCTTGTATGTTATTTGTTGTTTTTCCCTTGCTACTTTTAATATTTTTTTCTTTGTATTTAAGTTTTGATAGCTTGATTAAGATGTGTCTTGGCGTGTTTGTCCTTGGATTTATCCTGTATGGGAATCTCTGTGCTTCCTAGGCTTGATTGACTATTTCCTTTCCCGTATTTGGGAAGTTTTCAACTATAATCTCTTCAAATATTTTCTCAGTCCCTTTCTTTTTCTCTTCTTCTTCTGGGACCCCTGTAATTCAAATGTTGGTGCGTTTAATGTTGTCCCAGAGGTCTCTGAGACTGTCCTCAATTCTTTTTTCTTTATTCTGCTCTGCGGTAGTTCTTTCCACTATTTTGTCTTTCAGGTCACTTATCCATTCTTCTGCCTCAGTTATTCTGCTATTGATTCCTTCTAGAGAATTTTTAATTTCATTTATTGTGTTGTTCATCATTGTTTGTTTGCTGTTTAGTTCTTCTAGGTCCTTGTTAAATGTTTCTTGCATTTTCTCCATTCTATTTCCAAGATTTTGGATCATCTTTACTATCATTACTCTGAATTCTTTTTCGAGTAGACTGCCTACTTCCTCTTCATTTGTTTGGGCTGGTGGGTTTTCGCTTTGCTCCTTCACCTGCTGTGTGTTTCTCTGTCTTCTCATTTTGCTTAACTTACTGTGTTTGGGGTCTCTTTTTTGCAGGCTGCAGTTTCATAGTTCCCATTGTTTTTGGTGTCTGCCCCCAGTGGGTAAGGTTGGTTCAGTGTGTTGTGTAGGCTTCCTGGTGGAGGGGACTGGTACCTGTGTTCTGGTGGATGAGGCTGGATCTTGTCTTTCTGGTGGCCAGGACCACTTCTGTTGGTGTGTTTTGGGGTGTCTGTGACCTTATTATGATTTTAGGCAGCCTCTCTGCTAATAGGTGGGGTTGTGTTCCTGTCTTGCTAGTTGTTTGGCATGGGGATTCCAGCACTGGAGCTTGCTGGCCATTGGGTGGAGCTGGTACTTAGCGCTGAGATGGAGATCTCTGGGAGACCTTTCACCATTTGATAGTACGTGGAGCCGGGATGTCTCTGGTGGACCAGTGTCCTGAACTCGGCTCTCCTACCTTAGAGGCACCGGTCTGACACCCAGCTGGAGCACCTAGGCCCTGTCAACCACACAGCTCAGAAGAAAAGGGAGAAAAAAAGAAAGAAAGAAAGAAAGAAAAATAAAATAAAGTTATTAAAATAAAAAATTAAAAAAATATTAAAAGTAAAAAAATTTAAAAGTAATAAAAAAGAAAGAAAGAAAGAAAGAAAGAGGAGAGCAACCAAACCAAAAAACAAATCCACCAATGATAGCAAGCACTAAAAAGTATAATAAAGGAGAAAAAAAAAAAAACAAGAAATGGACAGACAGAACCCTAGGACAAATGGTGAAAGCAAAGCTATACAGACAAAATCACCAAAGAAGCATACACATACACAGTCACAAGAAGAGAAAAGGTAAAAAAAAAAAAGATATATCTATATATAAAAAAAAAAAAGGAAGAGACCAACCAAATCAATAAACAAATCTACCAATGATAGTAAACTCTAAATGCTAAACTATGTTAAACATAAAACCAGAAACAAATTAGATGCAGAAAGCAAACCCCAAGTCTACATTTGCTCCCAAGGTCCACCGCCTCAATTTTGGGGTGATTCGTTGTCTATTCAGGTATTCCAGAGATGCAGGGTACATCAAGTTGATTGTGGAGATTTAATCCACTGCTCCTGAGGCTGCTGGGAGAAATTTCCCTTTCTCTTCTTTGTTTGCACAGCTCCTGGGTTTCAGCTTTGGATTGGCCCTGCCTCTGTGTGTAGGTCGCCTTGGGGTGTCTGTTCTTTGCCCAGACAGGATGATGTTAAAGTAGCAGCTGATTAGGGGGCTCTGGCTCACTCAGTCTAGGGGAGGGGGGGGGTACGGAATGTGGGGCGAGCCTGCGGTGGCAGAGGCGGGCATGACGTTGCAACAGCCTGAGGTGCGCCGTGTGTTCTCCCGTGGAAGTTGTCCCTGGATCACGGGACCCTGGCAGTGGCGGGCTTCACAGGCTCCTGGGAGGGCAGGTGTCAATAGTGACCTGTGCTTGCACACAGGCTTCTTGGTGGCTGCAGCAGCAGCCTTAGTGTTTCATGCCCATCTCTGGTGTCTGCGCTGGTAGCCGGGGCTTGCGCCCATCTCTGGAGCTCGTTTAGGCGGTGCTCTGAATCCCCTCTCCTTGCGCACCCCGAAACAATGGTCTGTTGCCTCTTAGGCAGGTCCAGACTTTTTCCCACACTCCCTCCCGGCTAGCTGTGGCGCACTAGCCCCCTTCAGGCTGTGTTCACGCAGCCAACCCCAGTCCTCTCCCTGGGATCTGACCTCCGAAGCCCGAGCCTCAGCTCCCAGCCCTGCCCTGCCCCGGCGGTTAAGCAGACAAGCCTCTTGGGCTGGTGAGTGCTGGTCGGCACCGATCCTCTGTGCGGGAATCTCTCTGCTTTGCCCTCTGCACCCCTGTTGCTGTGCTCTCCTCTGTGGCTCTGAAGCTTCCCCCCCCCCCCGCCCCCCCGTCTCCACCAGTGAAGGGCCTTCCTAGTGTGTGAAACTTTTCCTCCTTCACAGCTCCCTCCCAGATGTGCAGGTCCCGTCCCTATTCTTTTGTCTGTTTTTCCTTCTTTCTTTTGCCCTACCCAGGTACGTGGGGAGTTTCTTGCCTTTTGGGAAGTCTGATGTCTTCTGCCAGCATTCAGTAGGTGTTCTGTAGGAGTTGTTCCACATGTAGATATATTTCTGATGCATTTGTGGGGAGGAAGGTGATCTCCATGTCTTACTCCTTTGCCATCTTGAAGGTCTCCCAACACCTTAAATCTTTAAATGTGGTACAGAACTGTGTACAGTCTTGCCCCTTGCCAGTTTCTAAGGAATCAACTCTTCCTCTGGTTTTCTGTGATCAAGTTATGCCGACTTTTCAATTTCTGAAACTTGCCCTAGGGCTTTTCCACATGTTGTTCCCATAACCCGAAATGATCTTTTCTTCAAATCTTTGAATGGAGAATCTTATCTCAAATGCCCTATTCTTCGAGAGGCATCCTTAATATTCCCTTAATATTCCAGTGTAAAGCAGGATTACCCCCATGCCCCACACCTACTAATATCACCTTATTGTTTTCCTTCATTCCACTTGCCACATTTGATAAGTATATATTAGTATGTTTGTTGAATTTTTGCCTTTTCATAAGACTGAAGGTGGTATGAAGGCAAGGGTCGTATCTGTTAGGTTTATCACGTTATAATAGCCTGTGCTTAGAGCAGTGCCTGCATAAAATAAACTTAAATATTTGTTGACTTAATTAATCAAATGTTTATTTTTTATTTTTTTATTTTTTAAAATGTTTATTTATTTATTTATTTATGGCTGTGTTGGGTCTTTGTTTCTGTGCAAGGGCTTTCTCTAGTTGTGGCAAGTGGGGGCCACTCTTCATCGCGGTGTGCGGGTCTCTCATTATCGCAGCCTTTCTTGTTGCGGAGACACGCTCCAGATGCGGAGGCTCAGTAATTGTGGCTCACGGGCCTAGTTGCTCCGCGGCTTGTGGGATCTTCCCAGACCAGGGCTGGAACCCGTGTCCCCTGCATTGGCAGGCAGGTTCTCAACCACTGCGCCACCAGGGAAGCCCTCAAATGTTTATTAATTGCATATGTGTCAGGTACTGTGGGGGCATTAATTAATAAAATACCACTTAGTCACCTTATTGGTAGCCTATAGTATATTTTTAAATGGAAATGTGTACATTCAAGTATGCATCATGTTTAATAAAATATAGGACCTTAAAATTTTTCAGATGATAATATTAGAGAGAATATGCAAATTTTATACTAAAATAAATAGAACCCTTTTTAAAACATGGGAGAAAATGTTGCTTATCCTTTGAAAAGTAGTCATTTTTTATTGACACTGTCTTGAGAATTCTGATCATCTTGTGGAAAGCTTTGAAAAGCTGGGAAGATTATAAACATTGTAGCCTTTTCTCCCCCTGAAGTAATTAAGATTTTCTTTGTGACTCTGCATAATGTAGTTATATTTGCCCTCTGGAGAACCAAATAGGTTTAAAGTATAGAACTAGAAGTAGAGCATGGATAATTAAAGCTAAACTAATACACTGCAATTCTGATTTGTTGTCTCTTAAGATCTATTGTCCTTAATAAGATGTACTGGGATAAACAGAATGACAGGCATCATTTGTAAAGGTTTTTAATCATAGTTTTGTTTTTGAATGACCAGAAATTCTTAGATTTGAAAGGGTATGCTTCATACAAGAGAACTGTGTGCAGTAAATGTTCAGCTTTTGTCTTTATATTAAGTTTATGGAATGTGGTTTCTTGACTCTGGGTGAGTGAATTAGCCTTTCAAATCCCATTATAGTTGTAAAGTGGATTTGGGTTTGGTATTTGTATGGGTTGTCTAATGTAATTAACATATTAACATTTTTTCCATGTTGACATGGTCTAGCTAGAGAGAAATTATTTTCGTCTTTGAAATGTGTAAGTTTAACCCATTCGTTCATTCATTCGTTCAACAAGTGTGATATTGTCAGGTGGTGTACTATGTTCTTGACATTTTCCTAGGAGCTGGAAATAAAAGATGAATAGATGTATAGTTGCTGTCTGGGAGGAATTAGTTGTAATTGATGAGATAGACACATAAATAATTATGTGGTATGATAAATGCTAAAGTAGGAATATAAATTAATGTAGAATGTTGTAGAAGCACTGTAGAGGGAGTGATCTACTCTTTCTGGAAGGGTTGGAGAAATTTTCAGATTTGTTAGCCAGAAAAATCCAACTGTTGGGATTTTACCCTCCCAAATTTGTATAAAATAGGGCTTCTTAAGCTACCT
The DNA here is from genome assembly GCF_028023285.1 of Balaenoptera ricei. NCBI lineage: Eukaryota > Metazoa > Chordata > Mammalia > Artiodactyla > Balaenopteridae > Balaenoptera > Balaenoptera ricei. Next base: position 136,087,175 of record NC_082639.1, read on the forward strand.
GCAAAGAACGTCAAAGGCAGAGGAGAGTAAGTTGGAAGTTTAGAATATGCCTCTGAGCAGCTTGAAAATTTCTTAAATCTCTGTTTTATCTTAAGAATTCATGTGAATGTTATATTCTGTTGCATACTGATTATGTAAATATAGTAATATTTTACTGCCAGAAAAGAAAAAAACAATTCCTGCTGGTTTATTAATTTTGGAAAACGGGGGTGAATGAAGAAAGCTGACACTGCGTTTGAGACACCTTCATTGTCTTGGTGTATCCCCAGCATGTCTCAGTTTGTGCCTGGGGGTATATGTATACTGGTTGAGAAAAAACAGATTGATCAGTCAAATCCTGGAACATTGCATTCTTCTTCCTCCTTTCCCTCCCACATTCCTGTTGCTTTCTTTCTCTTTTTCTTTACTCTGGTCTTGTAATTGCTTGGTATGCCATGATCATTTTGCTTACTGCCCTGCAGGTCTTTATGAGCCAGTGAATAGTGAACAATACTACAAGATGTTTGGGGCATAAGCAGGGATGTTCCTGGAATAGCAGAGAAAAGCCAAGTCAGGAGCATTCAATATACAAGGAAAGGATCAGATTTGGCGCATCAAAGTTAGCAAAAGTCTAGGAAGGCGAGTATATTAATAAAGGGAAAGAAGATGGGCCAGACTATAAAGTTTGTGTTTAGAATGTAGGACTGAGTGCATTGATAAAAGTCCAATTTCATAGCAGCAACAAAGCTAGTGGTGTCGACTTACTTTTTTCCAAAGTGGTCAGAGTTTTGGACCAAATGGTCTGAATATTTCATAGATTGAGTAGTGCATATTCAAAAATAGATTATCTTTGAAACTTTGTAGTTAAACATCGAAAGGAATTATGTTACTGGCTTATTTTGTAGATGATAATACTCCTCCCTGTGGATCTCTTGATGTTGTTAGTGTGTTTCATTAATGACAGCTGCTTGATCTCTAACCTCCTCTATTTCTCTAACTCTGCTGTACATGTCAGTTGGAGTTTCAGAAGGGTCTGATGAAGTCACTTCTCCACTTTTCCAGGTTCTTAACTCATTGAGAACAGAAAAAAGGAGCCAAATGTGGGACAAAATACAAGTGTTGAGCTTTAGTACTAGTAAGGATGGGTTGGGAAATGTAGTAAGGATTCCAGTATTGCATTCTTCCTAGCAAGAAGGGAAAGAAGTAAGAGAACAGAAGTAAGAGAACAGAAGAGTAGGGTTTTTTTGTTTTTGTTTTTTCAGTGCAGTGAAAACCTGCCACAGCCGGAGTTCATTCAGATGGAAACTTTGGTCAGGGAAGTAGGCAGGCGTGTTTTCAGCCATTTAACCTGGTCCCTTCCCTGATCACCGCCAGGCACCCAACCAGTGGGCAGTCCTTGTAGGAAACAGACTGCTGTAAAGTGAGATTGATTTGGTTGCTCTGACTCTGGACTCTGTATTTAATTAGCTGTATTAACTAGAACAAATTATTTAATCTTTTGAATGTATTCCTTCATTTGTAAGGTGAGAATACAGTTAGTTCAGTGATTGTTGTGAATGTAAATAACAAAAAGATAACTAAAATACCCAATACTGTTTGGTTCATAGTAAGCATTTAGTAAATAATAGTAATAAAATAACTGTTATTTATTCTCAACAAACTAGACCTTGAATGTTTAAATCTTTAAAAATGACAACTGCCACATTAAACACATAGTATGTGATACTTGTTACATTCTAAATTGTATTATTAATAGAAAACATGTATGCCTTCAAATTAATATTGCTTCTTTGACCTATTCATTTCATGAAAGCAAAGGCTACAGTTGTTTTTATGCTGATGTGCCCTTATATTGCAAACTTGACTGTATGAATATTATACAGACCACCAGGTATAAGTTTTCATTTTCTTGTCAGAATGAAATCTCAATAATATTCTCCACATTTTGGGGGAAGGGAGCATATGGGTCAACCATGCATTAGTGAACACCTCTTTATCTTAACTGTCTTGTGTCATTTGAAATAGGAGCTTTAATTTGTTTGAGCCAACATGTTGATATTTTGAAAGAAAGGTATTATTTATATCAGTGTGTGGCAACACATCCCAAAAGCACTGACCTGCTTTAAACTTTATGTGAATGCCTTGCACATAATTATTGTCTACTAAATATTTCTTGACTGGCCTCTTGCTGTACATTTGTTTACTCAGATACTCAGATTAAGGGAGATCCTAAAGTACTTCATTAAGATTTGAATATGTGTAACAGGGTAAATAGTCCCTTTATCTATGGAACGAAATAAGGTTAAAACATAGGTTTAGTTGTATACAATCTGTTTGATGTTAGAAACTGTAACAAGGGCTGGGATTCCGGGTACTAAATTATGTTGTTCTTTGGATAAAGAAGTCTGGAGCTCTTCTGAGACCAGTTACTATTTACTGATTTGGTTTAAAAAATGTACATGAAGAAAGCCATTTAAGACATGGCTTTGCTGAGTTTCCTAAATTGTCTGCATTAAACCTTTCCCTTCCCCCCTTCCTCCCTTCTTCCTTCCCTCCCTCCCTCCCTTTCCCTCTCTCTCTTTCTCTGTTTCTTTCACTGGTTAAGACATTTTATTTAAAGAATTTATTTTGCAGAAGTTACTCTGCATTATGAAGTATGCTAATCTAAAATTTTGGCATTTGAAAGGTAGAAAATACTTCATAATGGAACTGAACTGAAAGGACAGCAGTTCCCCCAGGGGATTTCTAAGCGTTTCTGGTTAGAAGCCAGAAAGTGAAGAGATAGGTACCAGAAGTTAGTATTTAGGCTGTGGGAACATGCCTTTAACTGCATTTAGATGAACACATTTTCATAGAAGCCAGCCTTGGTCTACTGTGATGCTCGTGGATATTGTCACTGCCCAGATAGCCTTACTCTCTGGCCACTCCTTTTCTTATTGTTAGGGCACACATGAACTTTGTACAACATGTGTAAATACATCTCTTTGTGACCTGGGGTTTGGAATACTCTTGTACTTTTGTGAAGCAAGGAGGATATTGAGAATTTTTTTCTCCCAAAGCACAATGTACTGTTACTAGGTAGCTATATCTAAAACATAATAAATTGATTAGAATTTACTTCAGATGTAGTATTTGAGTTTTATTTCTGTATATATCAAATACGAGTTTCATTTCTGTGTTTCTCCAACTGTCTATTTTCATCATTCTCTTGATAGAACACATTGAAATATGTTCTTGGCTTACAGAAGTTTGATGTATTTTGACAAGACTATGACAAGTTGTAAAAGGTCCCATCCTTTCATTTTTTAAACTTTCATCTTCTGGTTTGTCATAATATCAAGTGTTATTGAAGTTGTGTGCTAGGGCTATTATGAAAGACTAGTGATATTTAGCATATTAAGAACATATTACTTAAATGACATATATAAATAAAAAATAAAGTCAGAGACAGAGAATTTAAGGCCCTGAGGCGGGCTTTGACTAGTGGGAGGAAAGTTATTTGCTGATATTTGGGGGGGGGCGGGGGAAGTGAAGTTCAGATGTCAAGCTAACTACTCTGGTTTCTTTGCTGCTTTTTCTTGGAAACAATTTCCCATTTGTAGAACTTGGTTTAGAGGTGGTAATTTTGATATCATATATATGAGTTTTTATTGGAATTCCTTTGTTCAGAAGCAGGAGAGAATTCCTGCCTCTTTTTTTTTTTTTTTACCTTTAGGGAAAAAGTACAACAAATAACATTTAGCGGTATGTTAAAAAGATAAGCTGGAGAATTTAAGTGGGGTTGGGGGGACCTTTGACTTCTTACTTTGTGCTTGGGTATTGGTTTACAGTTGTTAAATTCCCAAGTATAAACTTCGGGAATCAAGAAGGGATTGCTTGTATAACGTAGCATTACTGTGTTTATGACTATATATTTACTGTCTGGGCCTATTCATACCCTTTAGGAATAGTCAACTTTTATTTTGTATTTGTAACCTAGGCTATGTTTTTTATGGTAGAAATACTTGTTTATTTCACTGTTATCTCAGCTGTGACTTAACTAGGTTAAAAGAAAATACCTTTGGTTAAACTGAACTCAAATTTCCCAACAATGTAGTAAAATAAAAATCCTTGGGGGGCTTCCCTGGTGGCGCAGTGGTTGAGAATCTGCCTGCCAATGCAGGGGACACGGGTTCGAGCCCTGGTCTGGGAGGATCCCACATGCCGCGGAGCGACTAGGCTCGTGAGCCACAATTGCTGAGCCTGCGCGTCTGGAGCCTGTGCTCCGCAACAAGAGAGGCCGCGATAGTGAGAGGCCCGCGCACCGCGATGAAGAGTGGCCCCCACTTGACACAACTGGAGAAAGCCCTCGCGCAGAAACGAAGACCCAACGCAGCCATAAATGAATGAATAAATAAATAAATGAATAAAAAAAAAATCCTTGGGACAGCCAGAGTTTATCTTTCCAACTTAAATAAGTGAGACTGTCATGTTGGAGGATCTATACCAGCTTTTAACTTATTAATTGATAGAATTAGGCTGAACATTTTGTACATTTGTATTTGCTCCAAGCTTTTAGAATGAATACTTTTAAAAATTTATTTATTTATTTATTTATTGGCTGCGTTTATTGGGTCTCCGTTGCTGGGCGCAGGTTTTCTCTAGTTGCGGTAAACGGAGGCTACTCTTCGTTGCGGTGCACGGACTTCTCATTGCGGTGGTGGGCTTCAGTAGATGCAGCACGTGGGCTCAGTAGTTGTGGCGCTCAGGCTTAGTTGCTACGAGGCATGTGGGATCTTCCTGGACCAGGGCTCGAACCTGTGTCCCCTGCATTGGCAGGTGGATTCTTAACCACTGTGCCACCAGGGAAGTCCTGGAGTGCTTTTTTATATTTGAAGTTTTGACCATGGCTTTAAAATGTAACAATAGTCAGACTTTGGGAACTAGTTAGATCACTTTACTCACCAGCTTTAACCTATAACCTAAAGTATTTTATAACTTCTTGGTGGGATTTGGTTTTGGCATAGAAATATCGCTCAGTATAATTAACTAGAACTTTCTTTTATGTCTTTGTTCCATCTTATGTTTGTAAAAATCAGTACAGAGTTAAAAATTGTTATCCTGATGATTGAAGTTGTGAAAGCCTGGAGTATTTGAATTCAGATAAGACTGATTTTTGTTTTGTTTATGTTAAGTTTACATAGAAGCTGCGGGCTTTGTGACTTGCAATGTGATTTAAGGAACCAGTATTAAGAGGGGCTGTTTAAACTCCTCTAGATGAATGCTTCCATTTGTGAACCTGTTACATAGAACTAGTGCTGTCCCTTTAATTCTTATGTTTTGAAATATTCTCATTTTGATTTTGTGTCAAGTTCAATAACTGGCTTAGATAAATAGTTTGCTCTAAGAGTCTAAATAATATTTTGGGGGAGTAGGGGAGAATTGTTTGGAAGTGCTGAAATTTTTGTTTTCCTTTATTTTTAAAGAGATCAAGTAATCCCCAAAGCATATGTGGCAATTGGAGAAGCTTCAGGGACCCTCTATGCTGTTATAGGTATTAGGGTCTAAAAGAGCCCACAGGTTTGATTCATCCTCCAACTAATAGTATTAAGTATATAATGGACTTCCAGTAAATGTTTGGATTAATGAATCCATGTCATTCACATTAAAAAAAGATTCTTTGGCATCTTTTACGCAAGTACTTAATTATTTTTCTTCCATTTTTAGGGGTTGTTTTCAGAAATTATGACATATTCTAGTGGTTCCATTTTCTCAAAGTTGGAAAGACATGACCATTTATAGAAATTTTTAGTTTTTATCCAGTGTTGCATGTTCTTGTACTTTTTCGTTGTTGTTAACCAATTGATCATTTAAATGTTTCTTAAATAATTCAAAGATGGAGTGACTAGTTTCTGATTTCCAAGGTTATTCCTACTGTAAAATATAGGATCGCTCTGCCCTGCTCCCCCCTTTCTTCAACCTAGATACATCTCTTTTAATAAATTCCCTAGATTTTAAGGCATGGCATAATTTGAGAGTGGTATTTTGGAGTAGACCTGAGTTTACATCTCATTTCCATTGCTAACTGGTTGTGTAGTTCCTGGGTGAGTTACTTAATTCCTTTTTAATCCCAATTAACAAATTAATTAACAAATATAAAGCTCCTGGCAAAGCAACTGACAAATAGTAAAATGGTAAATGCTAATAATAACTATCAGCTTCTGACTGTATGTTAACTAAAGAAAAAGCAGAGTTAATCATGCAGATTTAGAATGTGTTTGTACTTGAGGATGAAGGAAGATTGTACAATTGATAAAATTGTGGCAGCATAGTAAAAATTTATTTTTAATGTATTGAGGACTTTCTAAATTTGTCTTCTGGATTTAGGCTACTTTTTCTCTTAAACTTACCACTTAAAATTCATTGAAATGGCAAAGTAAAAGGCTGTTTTAGTTGAAGAATAATAGTTGCTGAACTTTTAAAAACCTAGAGTTTGTTTAGTTGTTCTTGGAGGGATTATGTGAGAAAGAGAAAGAAAAGTATACAGCACAGTGCCTGCTAGGTAATGAGCTTAATGAGTGGCAGTGCGCTCATGCCTGTGTGTGTGTGTGTGTGTGTGTGTGTGTGTGTGTGTGTAGTGGTTAAGAGTGTGGTCTCTCTGTTCAACTGCCATACTAGTCTTGTGACCTTGGGTAAATCATTTAGCATTCTGTTGTTTCTTCATTTATAAAAATGGATTAATGTTAGCTCTATCTTATATTGTGAGGGTTACATGAAATGGAATGTAAAGTGCATAGTACAAAATAAGCACTCAATAAATGTTAGATGTTATTATTGTATATATTTCTTTTGAGAGGTGTCATTTCATAGTGGAAAAAACAGAATCTTTAGGGTCTGGTTGAGTTGGTTTTGAGTTTTGCCTCAGCTATATACTAACACTGTGTCCTTGGGCAAATTACTTAACAACTATTCTTTTCCTGTTTTCATATCTATAAAGCGAAGATAATAGCTACCTTGTAGAGTTTTTGGAAGTATTGTAAATACACAGATACTCAGTAAATGGTAATTATCATAGGCGTGATGCCTGTAATTCAGGTCAGTTGTATTTTCTTAGGTTGGAAATGTGAGCCAGCTGGCTAGATTTTTCCCTGACACGGATGGCTGTCTGAATTGAGTACTTAGTCTACAGTGAAGTCAATTATACTTTTTCTATAAAAATAAACCTTTATAATGAACAGTTTAATATTTACGTATTTATAATATTTTCATATGAAATACAAATTAGGTATATTAGATTATACTTTTGGGGGGTTCTCTTATTTAGTTTTGTAGAACAGAGGTAAAAGCAGCATCACTTTGGACTCAGGATAAAGAGATGCCATTCTGACTTCCCCTAGCTGCCTTCTGCCCTTTGTGTCCTGGAAAAGAGAAATCCTACTCGTATGGGGTTGTTTCTAGGCTCTAGAGGCTTTAGAGAAGTGACAGTTATCTGTCTGAGGTGGACAACCTAGAACTTGTCTTGCTTAGAACACAGAGCTCCTCATGAGAAATGGCAGGTGTCTCTTCTTTATTGTCACATTCTTTATTGTATGAACATAGCTGTAGCTGTCAGTGGGATCAGGCAGCCCAACTCCCAGCTTAGGTCTGCAAAGACATGAGCATTTTTCCCACAGTAGAGGATCCAGCTATTAGAATTTACTGAGCGTCAGTGACTAATGTGAAAAAAAACTAGTGACCAACCACTCTAAACTGAAACTATAGCAAGCTCTGACAAGGTTCTCTCACATAGAGACTGTTTATGGAGAATGTTAACAAAGGATTTACATGTCCATTCAGATACTCAAATCTTGTAGCTTATTAGGGAGACAAAATATATACTTGTGCCCTTCCCCCCCTTTTTTTTGAGAAGAGAAATCTTGGAACATATAGAAGCTACAGCTTAATAGTAGATTCTTGCTAAACACAAAATTTCTGATGAGTAACATCATTTACATATATTTTCCATGTCTTGTTGGAAGGTTTTGCATATAAATGTCAGTTAGACACTGATTTTTTGTTTTTGAGATATAGTTCACCATTTGAAAGTGTACAGTTGAGTGGTTTTTAGTATATTTACAAGGTTATGCACCATTATCTAATTCCAGGTAGAGTATACATTTTAAAGAAAGACATCTTTTATCATATTTTGATGAACTTACCTTTGATTTTCTTTTCTACCTTAAGGAAAACCTGTTTTGTCTTTGGGCTTATCTCTGACTGTTAAGTTGTTTGGAGTTGTGCTTTGTTTCAGTTTAGAGTGGTTGATTATCTGTTTTTTTCACATTAGTCACTGGTAGTCAGTAAATTCTAATAGCTGGATCTTCTTGAGGGAAAACTTTTATCAGCTTCAAGAAGTCCTCAAACATTTATTCCTGTGTTAATTTCATTTTTATTCTATTTCAGAATAAGAGAAGATGAAAACAATGTCATTTTGGATGACTTTGCCGCAAAGCTGAATGATTGTTATTTTTTGACATGGAGCATTTGTTTCATAACTTAATTATTCACTCCTTCCTCCTGCATGAGTAGTTAAGTTTTAATATAAACATTATTTTTTATAGACCAGCTAAAGATGATTATTTTTCTTCCTAGAGAAGCTTTACCTCTCTTTCTATCTGAACAATTTCAGTAAGATTTGTACCGAGCAATATCATTTTCTAGCACATTTACTTTCCCTAGACAATAAAAATATGTGTTTATGTAACTTTTTAATATAAGTAGATAGAGGTCAACAATAGGTATAGAATTTAGCTTTATCTGCTATATTTGTCTAGCCTATTATATGTCTTAGTAACTTGTTCTTTGAACAATATTTTGTGTTGTTTTCCAGCTTACTGTTATTTTTGATCCAAACTAAAATGGAATTATCTCATTAACTGCAAAGCATGTCTCTTCAAGTTCTTTAGCTTCTAGTGGAGTAAAAACTTTTTCACTTCTTCTAGAACCATTCCTTACCCTTTCCCTGACACCTGAGATCTCTGATAAGCCTCATGTCTGTATGGCCGTACTGTCCAGAGGGAGGGCAACTTCTTTTTCTTCTCTAGTACATTCTCTTATGGATTCAATGTGATGAGACAGTTAAGTTCTTATATTCTTTCCTGAACCGTTGTCAGGAAAATGCCCTGTTAATTGACTAAAGACTTAGCGCCCCTCTTGGAACAAAGTGTTCAAGTAAAAGGTATTAAGTTAATTGGCCTAGTGTTCATTAGAGACTGCCACCTCCATCCCCCCTCTGCATGCTTACCTCCCTCCTCCAGAGGCTAGGGATACAGCTGCTATACAGTTGGGGAAGAGATAGAATGGATGCTAAAATACATTTAATAATATATTCATTGGTCATTTGTCTTTTTATGTCCTCTATTTCATTTTTTATTGGAGTATTCATCTTTTTCTTATTTATTTCTAACAGCTTGTTATATATTTAGGATAATACCATTTTGTCATGTTCCAAACTTTTGCCTTTAAATTTTGCTCAGATTATTTGATATGTAGAAGTCTTAAATTTTTATGAACTTAAGTTTATCAGTCTTTTTCTTTATAACTTCTTCCTTTGTATTGTGCTTAGTCTTTCCCACACTGATATCAGAAATAGTCGTAGTTGTTTTTTTTTCCCCAGTCATGTTAATTTGTTGAACCAGAATCTTTTTAACATTTATTTGGAGTTTGATTTTAGGTAGGGATCAAATTTAATTTTTTCCCTAGTAGTTGTCCCATCACCTCTTATTGAATAATTCCTCTTTCCACTAATGTTTTGAATAAACTTTTCCTTTCACCAATGGTTTGTAACATGCCACTTTAATCCTATACCAGATTCTTACTTATACTGGTAGGCTCTTGAATTCTCTATTCTGTTTCTTTGATTTACCTGTGATTTCTTATACCAGTATTACATAATTTTAATTTATCTATCTTCTACTATGTGGTAACATACCTTCCCTGCTTACCCACATTTTCTTGATTATTTCCCCCCATATTTCCTCCCAAATATTTTTTTAAAATTAATTTTTATTGGAGTATAGTTGATTTACAATGTTGTGTTAGTTTCTGCTGTACAGCAAAGTGAATCAGTTGATTCCACTTTATATTTACTGAGTGCATAATGTGGGCCAAGTTTTGTTTGTTTGTTTTTTAATGCATGTATTGGCACATTCAGTCTTCTTAACAACCCAATGATGTTGGTGTTGTATCACGATTTTAGAGACACAAAAATTGCGATGCTGAAAGGTTTAATGCTTAGTTTGAGATCACATTAAGCTGAGGGACCAGAATTCAAACCCAGGCAGTCTTCTGGCTTTAGAGCTCACGCCCTTAACCACCATCCTAAAGTTTAGATTATTTTGTTAAGTTTCACAAGAACTTCTTGTTAAAATTTTGATGTAATTCGACTGAACCTGTAAATCAACTTGGAGAAACTGGCATCTTTACACTATGTAGTTGCCTAATGGTTTGTTTTCTGAATTTTACTATCCTGCACCATTGTCTCTATTTGTCGGAGTTTTTTTGGCTTCAGTAGAGTTTACTAGTATTTTTTGTAAGTCTGTGTATTTAAGAAGTTTATTCTTAGACACTTATTTTATTGACTCTCATGAATGGGTTCCTCCCACCTCCTTTTTGACGTAGAGTAATGAAATACAGCTGGCCTAAAAGAAAACTATTGAATTACTGTATTTTATGTCTGGCAGGCTTGCTTAATAATAAAAACAATACTGATTATCTCCTATCTTCACAGAGAATATATTTCAGAAAAAGTTTAAAGATTAAATGTCTAATAGTAACATGATTGATTTGTGTGTGCGTGTGGGGTGAATATATTCTATTTATACATAGCTAAGAAAGTGTGAAATCTCTAGATAACAGCCAGATACTGCTTTTAGGCTGAGGAAAATCCTGAGGCTGGTTGAATTTCTTTCCAGAGACTCAGGGTCCCTGGCGAGGGAGGCCCACTCACTTTCCCACTACCTGGTTGGCCAAGGAAGCCTTTGGATGGGACGATACACCTGTCCTTGGTAGTGGTGAGGGTAGGGATTTTACTTGATGGGCACTGCTGCAGAAGAAATCTGACCTTTTTCCTCTGGGGCAGATGATGTCACCATAGAAGAATAGGAAATAATCTTTGCCCTGTGGATATAAATTACTGCATTTGGCACTTATTATAAAAAGGTAGGCTGAGAGTGTCAATATATAAAGTAAAAAATTATGAAATGTGTGAAAGTAGAGAAATATCATAATAATAATGACTAGCACTATTTTTTGTACTTAGTGTCCTAAAAGATGTTATTTTTTTGAAATCTATTATTAGTTTTAATAGTTTTTCAGTTGACACTTTCAGATTGTGGCCGTTTTGCACAATAATATTACTGTAAAGATATTGTGGAACAAAACCAAGATTTTGATATGTAGTATTCTCATTTTTACATTTTAAATAGTCTGTGATTGTAGCTCTGATGTGTTTATTGCCCCAAGTGTTCAGTGACTTTTAATTTTGTTAATTCAGTACATATTTGGTGTTTAGCATGTGGCAGACACTCTTAGGTACTTGAGATGTTTTTATATAAGCTCTTATGTAGGTGGTAGCTAACAATCTGGTATTCCTAGAATGTGAAACACATATATCACATCTTACTCTTTGGCAAATTAGCAGAGTAAGTTAGCAGTTTCTCTTCCTGATGGGAAAGTTTTATACCTTTTTGTACTTAGTCCATTAGATTTTTATCTCCAGTTACTTGAATGTGAATTAAAAAACCAACAAACATTTATCTGTACATGAGCTAATGTACAATTAGGCTAATATCATTTTACTAGAGTAGATTTAATCAGCTGTGGAGATTGTTGAAACTGCTTCCAGTGGTACAAGTTACGTTTTGAAGAATACAAATTTTATTATTTTATTATATCTAGTTTATATTACCTTAATAGTTCAAAGATTTAAATTTTCTATGTCTTTAAAATTTTTTTGTTTACTTGATCTTTCTGGATTGAGATAGTGTTCGTTTCCCACTATATTTGTTTTCTACTCAATTTGATCCTTGTATTCTTTTTTTTTGGCTGCGCCTCATGGCATGTGGGATCTTGGTTCCCCCCACCAGGGATTGAACCCATGTCCCCCTGCAGTGGAAGCATGGAGTCTTAACCACTGGACCGCCAGGGAAGTCCTGATCCTTGTATTTCTAATAATTATGCTGCAGTGTTATTTGGTACATAAAATTTCAGCCATGTTCTCTTGTCCTTGTTGATTATATTTTGCATTTATATAAATGACCTTTTTGGAATATAGTGCAATGCCTTTTATCTTGAAAAAAGATGAAAAATCTTTTCATTGTATTCCCCATTCTGTCCCAGTCATCCATACAAATCTGAAGTCACTGTGACCATCACAGTGAATGTCATTTTTTTTTTGACTCTGAAGGAGGGCCTCAGTTTGGTCACTAATTTTTGTTTTAATCTGCTCGTCCTTATGGTGGTTTATAGAAACTATTGTTCAATTTTGACCTGTACTTTAGCCTTTCATCATTTATTTACTATTTAGGTGCCATGTAATGTGCTAGATGCTAAAGGAAATATAGGCTTTTGTTTTTGTGTTTTTATTTTTTTTAAACTTACTTTCCATATTATTATTACTTTGCTTTTTTCTTCCTTTTATTTTGGCAATTTCCAAACATATGCAAAATCAGGGCAAATGATATGTGTTCCTATGACCTTTTACCAACTTAGCAATTTTCAAATGATGGCGATCTAGTTTCCCCTGTGCTTACCCCAGATTATATGAAACAAATCTCAGATATCATATCATTTAATTTTGTAAATATTTCACTATGTATTGCTAAAAGACAAGGACTCCCTCGGAACAATACCAGTATACTCACGCTCTCAAAAATACAACAACGTCTTAATATGACTGACTGTCTAGTCGGTATTCTCATTATTGTTGCATAAATGGGAAATTCGGTGAGGAGGTCTCTAACATTTTAATTTACTCTGTCTTCTAGTTACCTCATTACATTATAAACCCCTGGAAGTTCTATATAATGTCAGAATGTATGCTGGTTAGTTACCCAATGAAAGAAACCATCAGTGTTCTCGTCATGTCCCTTTAGAGACAAAGTCCTGATCAGGATGGAGGGTACTAGATGGCTCTTTGAATTTTAGGAACTTTGAGTTTATTCATCTTGGACAGTCATTCATTCATTCATTCAGCAAATATTTACCTCTTTGCTACATGCCAGACATTCTTCTAGGTGCTAGGGTTACATCAAAGAATAAAACAAAGATCCTTGCCTTTGAAGATGCTGCATTCTAGTGGGAGAGAAAGACAATAAGCGGTAAATATAATACAAAAGTGAAGTAGATTGTATGTTAGAAAATAAGTGTTCTGGAAAAAGAGAGTAAGTGGAGCAGGATAAAGGGGGATTGGAAGTTGGTGGTGGGGAAGCAGTGTTAGATAAAGTAATCAGGGTAAGTCAGGAAGATGAGATTTGAGTGAAGATATGAACAGGGGACTGAAAGTGTTAAGCAGACATCTGGGAGAAGAGTGTTCTGTTTGGGAACAACCAGAGCGTGTGTGCCAGGGTTGTTTGAGAGAAAGTGAGGAGATCATTTTAGGTAGAGTTGAGTCAACAAGGTGGAGAATTGTAGGGAATAAGTCACAAAGGTAAGGTAAGGTGGGGTGAGGGAAGTAGTGAGAAGGGGTAAGTTTGTAGTACAGGCAGGTAATGACTTTTGAAGGTCGTTTGGCTTTTATATGAGTGAAATGGGGGAGTGATTGGAGGGTTCTGATTGGAGGGTTCAGAGGACTGGTAAGAACTAAATTAAAAGGATCATTCTGGCTGCTTTTGAAAATAGACCATAGAGAAGTAAGTAAAGAAGCAGGGAGATTAGTTAGGAGGCTTTTAGAATAATCTAGGTAGGAGATGATGGTGGCTAAAACTGGGTAGTGGCAGGGGAAGTGATGAGAAATGGACGATTCTGGATGTGATTTAAACGTAGAGCCAAAGGAATTTGCTGACAGTATAGCTGTAAAATCAGAGTGAGGGAGGAAGAGAGAAAGATTGATGAAGGAGAGAAAGAGAAAGGAGTAGCATGACTCTAATATTTTTGGCTGGAGTAACTAGAAGGATGGAGTTGCCATCAATCAAGATGAGAAAGTCTACAGGAGGGTGGTGTGGGTTGACTGGTAGGTTGATGAGGGAAAGATTGGAAGTATGATTTTTGAATGTGTTGAGTTTGAAATGTCTCTTGGATATACAGTTGGAGAAGACCATCTTATAACTATGCCTATCAAATAATAAGTGTTCAACATCAGCGACAACAATGAAAGTTTGTTAAAAAATTAACTGGGAGATTTCCCTCGTGGTGCAATGGTTATGAATCTGCCTGCCAGTGCAGGGGACACAAGTTCGAGCCCTGGTCTGGGAAGATCCTGCATGCCGCAGAGCAACTAATCCCGTGTGCCACAGCTACTGAGCCTGTGCTCTAGAGCCGGTGAGCCACAACTACTGAGTCTGCATGCCACAACTACTGAAGCCCGCGCGCCTAGAGCCCGTGCTCCGCAACAAGAGAAGCCACTGCAATGAGAAGCCCGCGCACCACAAGGAAGAGTAGCCCCCGCTCACCGCAACTAGAGAAAGCCTGCGTGCATCAACGAAGACCCAACGCAGCCAAAAAATAAATAAATTCATTTAAAAAAATTAACTGGATTCTGTGTGAATGGCATTGGAGACCCTGAGGCTCTAATATTCCATTCTTTGCCTTCAGTATGGCAGCAAGTCTATTGTGGCTTGTAGATTTCAAAGTCCTTTTTTTAGTATTTCAAAACTTGTTTTCACATTTCTTAACTTTCCCCATAAGCATCCTACTGAATCATTTTACTTAAAAAATTAGGAAGTAGTATGAAATGTATACTATTCCTTTGTTAGAAATTCTACCAAATCAGGGAAAAATGACTTTTCTTGAAACCTAGTTAATTTGAGGGATTTTCATGAATTCTAACTCTTTTATATGGATCAATAATTCTGTAGAACTAGGCAGATATAAATACCTACACACATACAAACGTACATTCACACTATATGCCAAGAAGCTTTTGGGTACCGTACATTTAAATTTCTTCTCATGAGCTAGAAGGTGTTAAGTCAAGCATATCTTAAGAATACTCAGTGTTCTAGTATACGCAGAAAGCTCTGTACTTCCAAGACAGAAGTCAGGTCTTTGCTTGTAGGCTTTAATAGAAAAAAAAACACAAATCATTTGACTTGCTTTCCTGAGTTGTGTTGATGCTTGGGCAATGTCTTCTTGGGCAATGACTGGGTCTCCCCTGACTGCTGAGCTTGTGCGGATCAAATAGTCAAAGAGGGCAACAGGTAAACCCTTATTCTTTCCCTTAGCTTCAGGAACCATGTCTGGTTGCCAAGTTCATGAAGTTTTGGTTACTACTTTGAGTTTCTGTATACCAGAGGCAACAAATTGGTCACGACCACTTCTCCTGTTAACTTAGTGCCAGTTATGTGGGAAATACACAGTAAACATTAATTCACTCCTTTTCCCTCTTAATTCTGCTTGGTGTTATATTTTGGTATACTTTCATAGAGTTTATTATGTGAAGGCAGAAGAGATAATTGGATGAAAATGTTTGTAATAGTGTTATAGTTTCCAGCCCTTGGAAAGTTAATATGCTAGTAAATAGATTTCTTAACTGAGGATTTCTAAATTCTACTTCTGACTCTGTAAATTTTTAGAGAAATTATTTAATTTCTCTGTGCCTCAGCCTTTTCATCTATATTTGATTTATTCTTCATCTACAGATATATACAGAAAATATGGACTTCCTGGCAATACAGTGGTTAAGACTTCGCCTTCTAATGCAGGGGGTGCCGGTTCGATCCCTGGTTGGGGAGCTAAGATCCCACATGTCTGTGGCCAAAAAACCAAAACATGAAACAGAAGCAATATTGTAACAAATTCAATAAAGAGTTTAAAATGGTCCACATCAAAAAAATCTTAAAAAAGAGAAAGAAAAGAAATAATGTGTAAATTTTTTAGAGCTTAAGAGATTTTGGAGATCAACTAGTCAAACCCCTTATTTTTCAGATAAAGAAACCAGTGTGTTCATAGAAGTGAGATGTCTTTCCCATGGCAAGAAAGAGCTCAAGATTTTTGACTGTTACATGCTTTGTGCAGCAGCACACAACATATGAAGTATTAGGTGGTTTTACTAGACCAGCTGAAGAAGGGGGGCTATAGTTAAGTGGACTCTTTAGTGTAGTTTTTCATGCAATGGACTTTTTCCCTCTTGACCATATGTCTGTACCTGCTGGGCATAAAGCTGTTTATTAGTCTTAAGCCAAGTTTATGGAACACTGAATTGCTTAGCTGTTAATTCTTGGTTTTCCAGGCAAAAAGTGACTATATAATGTAAATAATTTTATCAGCCTTACTCTTGAATAAATTACATATATAGTTATGGCAGAAAAACCAAGAGAAAAATCTAGAGTTAAAAGTCAGTCTTCATTAGAAGTTTTGATTTTATTTTCAAAATATTTTTCATTTATATTATTGCCTAGGAGATATTGCTGAGTAGGCTTTT
Source organism: Balaenoptera ricei (assembly GCF_028023285.1). Taxonomy (NCBI): domain Eukaryota; kingdom Metazoa; phylum Chordata; class Mammalia; order Artiodactyla; family Balaenopteridae; genus Balaenoptera; species Balaenoptera ricei. The sequence goes on from NC_082639.1 coordinate 136,103,751, forward strand.
CTAAACTACAGTAGAATGCATGGGTCAAAGTTTTACACAGCTGAGTATACCTAGAGTTGAATATTAGTATTAGAAGGGTAGCCTCTTGAAGTACATTTTAATTCAGTGGAATATAAATGATAATTATAGAAACAACTAGATTTTTTAGGTAATAGTTGAAGAAGTATATTAATCTCTCCTTGGAGATTGATTTGTTAGTTGCAGTGTTAGCTTTTTCTGATTTTTATTTGAAAATAGTATAATAATGCTGAAGAAATTTAAAAATAGTAGGTCACTGAATTAGCTATTACGATGGTAATGCTGTGGAACAATGCTGGAATGTTTGATGGCTTACGAAAACAAACATTTAGGTTTTTTGTTTTGTTTTTTAAAAATAACTTTATTTATTTATTTATTTATTTTTGGCTGTGTTGGATCTCCGTTTCTGTGCGAGGGCTCTCTCCAGCTGTGGCGAGCGGGGGCCACTCTTCATCGCGGTGCACGGGCCTCTCACTGTTGCGGCCTCTCCCGTTGCGGAGCACAGGCTCCAGACGCGCAGGCTCAGTAGTTGTGGCTCACGGGCCTAGCCGCTCCGCGGCATGTGGGATCTTCCCGGACCGAGGCACGAACCCGCGTCCCCAAACATTTAGTTTTAACCTCATGGTTCTGTGGGTCTGGGAGGGAGACTCTTCCAGCTGTAGATTGGATCCAGGTCTTTTTCTCATGTTGCATTTTGGGGTCATTGGCTTCCTGGTACATGTTCTTCTCATGATAGTTGGCAGAAACTCAGGAGACCAAGCCAAAAAACTCAAGTATGTTTGAAGTCCTGCTCAAATTTTGTTTATTGATATTCATTGACCAAAGCAGATTACATGGCTAAGCCCAAACTTATTTGGGCAGGGAAATATTTTGCTTCACTTACTCTAACTGGAGATATTACCAAGTAAACATGGCAAGAGAAGTAAATGTACAATTCTGTAATAGGGAGGAAGTAAAAAATTGGTAACAGTAATCTGATCTACCACAGACACCCACACATCTCACCTTCCTAATATAAATTCTTAAATAAAAAATTTTTCCTGTATTGCAGTCTGTTTTTATGACATAGGAATATTATGTAGCAATAATCATAATGTGCCTTCCATTTTAAATTCTTCTTTGTCCTATGATGGCTTCCTATTTTGGTTATAAAACGTTTTTCTATTGCCTTTTAAACCATGCTTTGACTGTAAGTACTTGTATTATCCTTTTATTTTCTATAATTATTTCAAGTAAGTGTTTTATCTACTTTTTTTTCTTTCTTTCATCACATTCACTGTACTGTTTATCTTGGAAATTATTGTCAGCTTTTCAGATTCTCTTGTCTTCTTCACGTAGATTTCTGTTTTCACAAATACTATATGAAACCATATGGCCATCTGCAACCTATTAAAATATATCTTGTGTCTCTTTTTGCTAACATATAATTATGTTAGGACTTATTAGGCTTCACATGACAGAAACACAATTTAAGCATGCTTATTCAAAAAGAATTTATAGAACGGGATATGGGTTAATCGGTCTAGTTTGGATTCAGTGCCCACCTTTGGATCTGTTTAGCCAAAGGGTTGAGGTTTCTTTAAAAGCCATGTGATTTGAATAGAGAGAAAGCATATTCTCAGAAAAAAAGGTTTGGAGAGTATTGCTGGACAAATAGAAACAGGTATCCACTAAAGTAAAGTGAGCTAATAAGGTCCTTCTGTGCCTTCAATCGGGGCAGGGACACACTTGCAGATATACATACATATTGGTGTGGCTCTTGCCTGAGAACTAGAATAGTGGATGGACTGTTTAGTAAAAAGAGGTCATGGTAGTTTTTTTCTAGGACTGACTCAATTCTTCAAAGCACAGAAGAATTATGGTTGGTAAATGATGTTTTAAATTATTCATGTCTGTTTTCTTTTTGTAAATTAAGCATATTTCCTGTTTCCACTTTTGTAATGGGCCTACTATAGTCATTCTAATTTCCATGCCCTGGTTATCCTCCCAGCTTATCCAATTTTGACTCACACTCATATTTTCAGTTTTCTATTTTAGTTTGAGTCACTTGAAAATGAATAGGTACAAGCACATAATCTAAAAGCAAGGAGTAGGCTAACCACATTCGGCACAGAAAGAAATTGGACCATGTATACAACGATTTTATAGTTTTGAATGTGTTTGGTTATTTTAGGAAGAAGATAGCTTCCAGTTAGACTTTGCTGAATGTTGTTATACTGTTTCTTGTACATGTGAAAATTGTAGTTTTAGGCCTCCAAGTGAGGTGTTAATTTAGATATCATATTGTTCCTTTGACAAAAATGACATGGCATTGAATTAAATAAAAGCTATTTTAATAGAATTAGTACAATTACTATAGGTGTGGGGGATAAGTGTGTGTTTAAGTGATTTAAGTCAGTTAATTTATTGAGTTCCTTTGGGTTTGGAGCAGGGGAGAAGGAAGATGGATAGACGAAACATTTATCAGATTTTCTGTAGTACTGCTTAGTTTTCTTATTCTCATATACTGTTAAAATGCCGTAAAAATAAAAATGTTTATGCCTAGACTCTAGTTCCCAGTATTGGTGTTTTTTTTTCTTCTTCTGTGCCTGAAGAAACATAAAAATCCTTTGTCAGATTTTACATTATAAATTTTGGGTTATGATAGGGCAGACTTTGAACAAAATGCTTTTAAAAGCAGCTTTGCTTTTGTGCACTGCTCTGTTTTACATGCTGAGTTGAAATGGATGTATTTATTAGTCTTGAGTTCACAGAACAGTGAGCTCCATGTTATTTAAAAGACTCCTGCAAATTTTCCAACTGCTGCTTCTTTTGATTTGACGTAATAGCAGATCCCCATATATAAAGAGAAGGTAACATTTTGCTTAGCATTCTGCTGCAAAATCGTAGACTTAGGTTATATTTTGAATTGACATGTTGGAATGGAATTCTTCTACACATCACATAGAATGAGAATCTTAAGATTAAGTGCCTTTAGAATCCATTCAGTACAACTTCCTACCCGATGCAGGAGTCCAGCCTGCTATGTCCAAAATAATTGACTTGTTTATTAAACAGATATTTATTGAGCCCATACTGTGTGTAGGCACTGTGCTGGGGATGTGTTGGTGAATAAAATAAAAATAGACATGGTCCCTGTTCTTGTGTAGATAGTTTAGCTTATAGTTGAGTGCTCAGTCTGTTTATTCAGCCTCAGCAAGTTATTTTTTGAATCTAAGTACTCAAATTGGAAAGAATCGACATCTTAGCAATATTGAGTTTTCCAATCTGTGAATGTTGAGTATCTCTCCATCTCTTTAGATCTTCTTTAATTTCTTTCATTAGTGTTTTGTAGGTTTCTACTTACAAATAGATCCTATAGATATTTTGTTAGATTTTTACATAAGTATTTCATTTTTTGGTGCTATTGTAAATGCTGTTGCTTTTTAAAAAACTAAAAATTCCCGTTGTTTATTGTTTGTATGTGGGGAAGAGATTGACTTTTGTGTATTGCCCTTGTATCCTGTGACTTTTCTGTACTCACTTATTCTAAGGTTTTTTTTTGGTAGATTCTTTGGGATTTTCTGCATAGATAATTATGTAATCTGTGAATAAAGACAGTTTTATTTCTTCCTTTTCAATCTTTATAAGTTTTATTTCTTATGATATTGAATCACAGGTGAGAGAGGGGCATCATTGCGTGGTTCCCAGTCTTAAGGGAAAGTGTCCAGTCTCTTTAGTCTCTCACAATTAAGTATAATGTTATCTATAGGTTTTTTTGTAGATATTTTGTACCAAGTTGAGGAAGTTCCATCAATTGCTAGTTTACTGAGAGTTTTTATAATGAATGGGTGTTGCATTTTATCAAATGCATTTTCTGCATCAATTGACATGATCATGATTTTACTTTAGCTTATTGATGTTTGATTACATTGATTAATTTTTGAGTCAGTCTTGCATCCCTGGGGTATAATTCTTTTTATACATTGTTGGAGATGATTTTATAATATTTTGTCTATAGTTTTCTTGTAATCTGGTTTTGGTATTAGGGTAATGCTGGCCTCATAGAATGAGTTAGGAAGTATTTCCTCTCCTGTTTTCTGGAAGAGATTACGGAGAATTGATACTATTTCTTCCTTAAATGTTTGGTGGAATTAACCAGTGAAGCCATCAGTGTCTGGTGCTTTCTTTTTTGGAAGCTTATTAATTATTGTTGGTTAAATTTATTTAAAAGTATAGAGCTATTCAGGTTATCTATTTTTCCTGGTGTGAAGTTTGGTACTTTATGTCTTTCAAGGGACTCGTCCCGTTCATCTAAGTCACCAAATTTGTGGGCATAGAATTGCTTGTAGTATCTTTATTATCCTGTTAATGTCCAGGGGATTGGTAGTGATGACCTTCTTTCATTTTTTATATTGGTAATTTGTGTATTCTCTTTTTCTTGTTTAGCCTGGCTAGACTATTTATCAATTTTATTTATCTTTTTAAAGAACTGTCTTTTGGTTTTGATTTTTAAATTTTTTTGTATTGTTTTCTTGTTTCAATTTCATTGATTTCTGTTATATTTTTTATTTCTTTTAATCTGCTTTCTCTCTTTTTTTTTAGTTTCCTAAGGCTCCTAAGGAAGCATAAGTTTTTTTTATAATTTTAGGTGTTTTTTTCTTTCCTAGTATATGCATTCAATGCAACAGATTTCTAAGTACTGCTTTCACTGCATCCCACAACCTTTGATAAACTGTATTTTCATTTTTGTTTAGTTCAAAGTATTTTAAAATTTCTCTTGAGTCATCTTCTTTGACTCATGGTTATTTAGAAGTGTGTCATTTAATTTCCAAATATTTGGGAATTTCCAAGCTATCCGTTACAGATTTCTAGCTTAATTCTATTATGGTTTGACAATATTTATATGGGTTTAATTTTTAAAAATTTGCCAAGGTATGTTTTATGGCCCAGAATATGGTCTCCCTTGGTAAATGTTCTCTGTGAGAAAGTATATTCTTTTCTTGTTAGATTAGTATTTTGTAAATGTCAATTAGATCAAGTCGACTGATAGTGCTATTCAGGTCATCTATATCTTTGTTAATTTTCTGCCTGCTTGATCTGTGAGTCTCAGATAGGGGTGTTGAAGTCTCCAAGTATAATAGTAGATTTGTCTGTTTCTCCTTTCAGTTCTGTCAGTTTTTGCCTCAAGTACTTTAATTCTCTGTTCTTAAGTGCATACTCATTTCAGTTTCTTGTGTTTTCTTGGATAATTGGCCCTCTTATTATTATATAATACCCCTGTTTATCTCTGATAATCTTTCTAGTTCTGAAGTCTGCTTTGTCTAAAATCAATATAGTTATTCCAGCTTTCTCTTTTTTTTGAATGTTAGAAATTTCTTTATTATTACTTATTATTAAGTACCAACTAAATATGCAAAAAATTTGAAGCCACCCTTCCACTACCCACTCTCCCCTCTCACACCCAAATTCCACACTTAGCTTCCAGCAATTTGTCAAAATTATCATTTAAGTGTTTCTTCCAGTTTATGGCTCCAGCAGCTTCTGCTGCAGGCAAACAGATCTCAGTTGCTGTCTCTCTCTTGCTTGCCCCCCAATTTGGAATGGCAGTTTGTCCTGTGACCTCAGTTCTCTGATGGATCCAAGAAAAGCTATTGATTTTCAGTTTGTCCAACCTTTTCTTGTTATAGGGAAGGGAGTGATGACTTCCAGGCTCTTTAGCTGATACCAGAAGTTGAATTATTTGTCCTTTTTATTACTGACTTGTAAGAGTTCCTCATATAATCTGGATACTAGACCCTTATCAGATATATGACTTGCAAATATTTTCTCATCCTGTGGATTTTATTTTTACTTTCTTCATGGTATCATTTTCAGCACATTTTAAATTTTGACGTAGTCCAGTTTAACTGTTTTTTTCTTTTGCCACTTGTGCTTTTGATGTCATATCAGAAACCATTCTTAACCCAAGGACATGAAGATTTACTCCTCTGTTTTCTTCTAACAGTTTTATAGTTTTAGTTCTTATATTTAGGTCTGTGATCCATTTTGAATTAAGTTTTGTGTATGGTGTGAGGTTGGGGTCCAACTTCATTCTTTTGCGTGTGGATATCTAATTGTCCCAACACCATTTATTGAAAAGACTATTCTTTCCCTATTTAAATCTTATTACTTGCCTGTGGAAATATTTTAAAGTATTGACTTTGCATTCTCAGATTTTGTGTTTGTGTGCAAATTTGATAAGCATGTCATCTCTATATTGAGGTTCAAAGCAGTCTTCAGTCCAATAAAGTAGCATTAGGTAAACTTCTAAAAGTATCCATAAGGCCCTTCAAGGCAGAGTTTTTATGGTTGTAGTGAGAGCTGTCTTAATTTTGAGTAGAATGAGATGTGGTGAGCTGTGTTCTGGAGAGGTCACAAAATTACATATGGTAAACTAATAGTTTTCTTGTTAGCATGGCAGAATATCTGACATTCACTTGGGCTAAAGAAAACCTCTGTTATAAATGGACATCTTATTTGAATTGAGCAACCATTAGTATTCATTCACATGCTAATTCAGAATTAACTATTAGTGTAGATATCACTTATCTAAGAAGAATGCTTTGGCAGAAGAGACAGCTAAGTTTTGAAGGAGGAGAGGTGTGGGGGATGTTCAGTATGCAAAGTGATGTTCTATTGATACCAACCATGGATCTCAAGAACAAATGAGGAGACTTTAAGAGATAGTATAATGTAGTGCTTTAGAGCATGTACTCTGAAGTCAGACTACCTAGTTCGAATACTGGCTCCACATTTGGTAGTTGTGAGATCTTTAGCCTGATTGGGGCTTTTAACATTTTTTTCAACACATTTATTAAATATCTACTATGTACTAGACACTAAAGTAGGAATGGGGTATTCCCTGGTGAACAAAACAGAGTTGGGATTGGGGAGGGAGTATATTTAGATAGCCTTAACATCAGGGGTGGCCTCAGGCTTCTCTGCCTTTCCTGTCTGTATTTCATCTCATACTAACTATAGTTGACCTTTGAACAACATGGGTTTGAACTGTCTGGGTCTGCTTATACACAGATTTTTTTCAATAAATACTACAATACTACACAATCTATGGTTGGTTGAAGCCACAGATGAGGAATCAAGGATATAGAGGGCCAGCTATGGTACTTGAGCATCTGTGGATTTTAGTGTCTGTGGTGGTTCCTAGAACCAATTCTCCATGGATACTGAGGGACAACTGTATTCTTACCCCCATACTCATTATTATGTAGCTATTATGCCCTCCTTTCTGTTCCTCGGTAAGCCTTTTCTTACATCTTGGCTTTTGTATTTGCTATTTCTTCTACTTGAAGTTCTTTCTCCGTAGTTCTTTCCATGGTTTGCTTATTCTTATTAAATCCAAATGTCAACTGAATCCATATTGCCCCCTGCCCCTTCTCATCATCTTTTCCAGTTACTTATTCCAGTATGTGATCCTAGTTAATTTTCTTCTGTATTATTTATCACATCCATAAGAATGTTAGTTCTAAGAAGGCTGGGCCTACGTTCATCTCACTAATCATTTAGTCTCCAGTTCCCATTACAGTTTCTGTCACATAGTAGGGACTCATTAAATATTTGTTGAGTGGATGAAGCAAAGCTGATACCTGTAGGAGTCAGCCATATGAAGGTAGGAGATAAGAGCTAAGACCCTAAAGTGGGAAAAAACTTTCTATGACTAAAGAGCTGTAATGATAAAGTGACAGAGGCAAGGGTGTGTCAGGCCTTTAAGTCCTGGCAAGGAGTTTGGATTTTATTTGAATTTTAGTGAAAAGATTTTAGTCTGGAGTTTTAATGTAATCCAACTTACTTTCCGAAAGATTTCTTTGGCTGTTCTGTGAAGAGTAGATTAGGGAGAAAACTGGAGGTAGGAGATGGGTTAGGAGACTTTTATAGTAGATGAGATCATAGCTTGGATTAGGTTGGTAAAATGGATGTGGAGAAAGATGGGGATAGATGTGGGATTTATTTTGGAAGTGGGGCTGACATGACTTGGTAATGAGAGGAATGAAGAAGTGGAGATGCATCAAGGATGATAACCAGATTTTTTGTTTGAGCAACTTGGTGGAAGGTGGTGTTCTTTACTGAAATGGGAAATCTGAATAAGGAACAGCTTTGGAGGGGACATTAGGAATTCCATGTGGGTCACATTTTAAGATACTGATAAAAATTCCACATGGAAATATCAAATAAAGAGTTGGATTCCAAATCAGGAGTTTAGAGGAGACATTTGGGTTAGAATAGAAATTTGGGAGACTTTCAGCATATAGATGCTATTTAAATCCATGGCAATGAGAGATATTACTTAGAGTGTGTGGCAAGGAATCAGAAAAAAAAGCTCGGGACTTGAACTTGGGGAGTTTCCAACATTTAGAGGTCACGTAGAGGAGTGGCAACTGAAAAAGATTTGGAGAAGGATTGGCCACAGAAAGAACACCTGGAATGTGTGATGTCTTGGCAATCAAGGATTTGTGGGGCAGCCTGAAGGGTAAAAACATGGCTTCTAACACATACTGCATTTTCAGAAACATATAATATGCAAAATGAGAAAAACCTTTAGAGGACAGATGAATGTGCTTGAAGGGTTTTAAAAAGGAAGGATGTTTACATGCCTAACAAATAAATGAAGGCTAGCTAATTACACCGGCCTTGGAGTTTGCAGTAATTATTCTTTGTTTTGATATTATTAGAAACTGATTTTTGATAACGTTAGGAAGTAATTTTTTAAAGTGTAACTTGAAGGGGGAAGTTATTATTTATTTATTTTTTCCTGAGAATAATGGTGTTACTGTCACCTAATGGCAAAATGAGATATTGCAGCCATATTTATATGAGGCAGTGAACAAAATAACCTAATTAGAAAGAGAAAAAGAACATTTCTGGGGGAATTTTTGGCATGGAGCAGACTTACCATGGTTACAAGGTCCTGCGTTCTTTAGCACTGGTCTACTTGTCCTACCTCTCTGTCACATTACCCCTTTGGTCACTGAGCAGATTGTTTAATATACGGTTCCTTTTTATCTTCCAGGTTTCAGCTCAAATATTTCCCTTTCACAGAGTCCTTTCCTACCACCTTACTTAAAGTTGTCTGTGTATTCCTTATAGCTACTCTTTGTTACATAAGGCTGTTGTATTTTCTTCATAGCCTGAGAATGATTTGGGATTACCTTACTTGCTTGTTTCCTCACTAGACGTAAGCTCCACGAGAGGAGGCAACTTGTTTGCCTTATTCGCTCATGTAACCGCAGTTGTGAGTATAGTGACTGTTATATAGTGTACATGTTCAGTTAAAATTAGTTGTGTGAATATTTGAATTTCTGGAAGTGATAGAGAATGTTGAGTTTCTATGGTGTAAAGTAGAGATCTATCCAGAAAACAGAATCACACTGTATTTGATTACTGCTGCATGAATGCAATGTGAAAGCTTTGCTCCCCTCACCTCCCCTGCTTTTTTTGCCTCCTGTAGATAAGTGGCTACATGTCTGGAAAAGAGATACATGGCTTAGGGTGTTGAATTCTATGTTAATCAGTCAACTTAAGTGACACAGAAAAAATATTTTAAGGTACAGTACTTAGTCTTGAGGAGATAAGTTTTTGCAGACATTTAGGTTTAGTTATAAAGTAATTTCAGTGAATGTATTTTTGTTTGTGTATGAATTTGTAGATACTTCTAGTTTATTTATTATTTATTTTTCTATTTATTAAAAAGAACAAAAAGTATTTCTAGGAGAAAAATGTAGAGCGCCAAATAGTAGTAAATCCTTTTAGTTGAGATATGGGCAGGTTTGTGTTGTTTTTCAGGGAACAACATGGTTCTTTTAGCCCGGAAACTCAGGGTACATTTCCATTATGTGGCCCAGCCCAAGAAGGTAGCCTCCCTAGTTTTGAGATAATTATCTAGCTAGCAGAATTCTTCCTTGCATGAACCAATTTTAAAGGCCAAAGATTGATCAGGTACTTAATAGTTCATGTTTTTATTCACTAATTTTTGTTCTTACTCCTTGTGATTTTGACCAGGTGGATGTGGGAAGAGAGGTTTGCAGCACTGAAATGGAGGTCAGAGCTTCATTACAGAAGATTAGTGGGTCATCGGATTCTGTGACTACACTGAACAGTGAAGAATTTGTTTTGGTTCCTCAGCATGCAGATGATACTTCTACAAAAGATGATGAAAAACCTGAACTGAAGGTATTTTTCCCTTTTCTACAAATGATATTATTTTAAATTATTATTGTTATTTTTAACTAGGTGAAACTTACCTCAGGAGATATATAAAATCCAAAGGTTTTTCTTGAGTACTGACCTCGAGAATAGAATCAGTGTTTGATTTATCCAGAGGCTAATTATTTGGTTTGTGTATTTTTAAAGTTTTTGCGTTCAGTTTTTTATCTTTTACTTTAGAATTCAGAAAGAAGGACTAGGAGGGAAAAAAGAAGAGAAAGGATAATTGGCAAGTTAGACAATGGTTACATCTTACATAAATTTAATTTATCTGGATATTTTTGTCTCTCTTACTGCTGCTGGGTTTTAAAAATTAATTATATAAGTATGTAGTTATGTATTATTTTCACTTGAGAGACTTTTCTTTATGATTTTTATGTTTTAAGTCAGCTGGTAACATTCAAGTATGTGATTTAACACTTGTCTGAATATTTTTGAAGTATATGTTTTGTAATTTTAGCAGTTGAGTTTTTATTTGGATGTGGTCCTTTTTCTTTTTCATTTTTATGTTGCCTTTCCTAACTCAAAAAAAAGAAAAAAGAACCAAACAAACTCAGGTATACATGTATGGAAATTGCATAACCACTCTCTAGAAATAGGAAGAGAGAAATTAGCCAAAAATGCTGTATATTATTTATGACTTTTATTTAATATTAATTATATCAAAGGTATGTTAGTATGTTAATCTAATAAAATATCAATCTAATAAAATTTTATAAAAATTAGATTATTAAGTACTCATTTTACATTATGTTGAGGATATATATTTTTATAATTTTGTTAATCAATGAGTTTCTTTAAATTTATTCAAATATCTGTATTTAAATAAACAGCTATTTAAATTCATTTAACTCTGTATTTTCATATTAATGTGTTTAAGGCATTTATTTACTTAGGCTTTGTGTCTCACTTGCTTTTAAGAAAAAGATGAGTCAACTTAAGTGTAAGGAAATTAGCAATACTCCTTGACGGCTCAAGCAGAATTTGTAAAGGAGTCAGAAATGTTTATGCTATGATAGCAAAAAATATGACCTTTTAAATGGTATCAATGCTACATATTATCTATTTAAATGTATCCATTTTCCTCTTGAAAACACATCAATTTAGGATTACCCAGTTTTTAGAATACGTTTCTAAAAGAGTAAAAGAAAAAAATAAGAAAAGAAAATATCTGTAAATAAGATCTTAGATCAGATAGAGTTGGAAACTGGGTGGTATGTTTCTGAAGAATCCTTTTCTGATATAATAATCCTCTAATTTAGTTGAGTTTATAACTCAGGATTTTGTATGTATCTAATGAAATTAGGTACAGCTGTATAAATTCTTGGTATTCAGTAACTATATTTAAATTTAAATATTTAGATTGTTTAAATTTCTTCTAGAAATGAAATATTTTCATTAAGTTCCAGAACCATGTTATGATTGAAATGAATTGTCTTGCTTTGTCTGTAGATAGTTTCTAATGGTGATGAACAACTGGAAAAAGCCATGGAAGAGATTTTGAGAGATTCTGAGAAAGGGCAAAGCAGCCTTCTTGTTGATTGTCTGAGTTCCAGTGAGATTTCAGACCATTCATTTGGAGATGTTTCAGCCAGCCAAATAAATAAGCCGTCTCTTCAATTAATTTTGGATCCGTCGAATACAGGTACTGTATTGAACTCTTAGAAACTATAATAGAAATGGGATAAAGTGATAATGAAAATTTTAAGATGAATACTAGAAAATTTTATTAGCTTCATTTTCTAAGATCAAGGCCAGCAGCTTTTCAGTTCCCACTTTGGTTCTTATGTTTCTGTTTGTATCTCCACCTGTAAAATCAGTCTCAATGTTCTTTGAGAACTGGCTCTATGTCTGGGTATTCATTTTACCCCTAGTACTTGGCATATAGTAGGCCCTCAATAAATACTTATTGAACAAATGAATAAATTCTTGGGTATCAAAGAACAGTGTAATGGACACATTCTTTCATATAGTGTGACTTCTTACTCAGTTTGACTACAGTTATTTCAAATTACAATTTGTGAAAATTCTAAGTAAAATAGCATATCAACTCCATCAGTGTAATAATACTGTAAAAGTATTTATTACAGTGTAATAAATAATATGTACGTGCATGAATGAGTAGGATTTATAGTAGGAATACCAGCTTGTAAGTCAAAATGGTTTTGGATGCAAGAAAAGCCAAACCAAACCCAACCCAACCCCTACTTCAGCTGGTTTAAACACTGGAGGTGTGGTTTGATCTGGGCTCTGGTAGTATTTCTTTGTAAACTACTCAGCTTTGATCTTCTCCATGTCATCTTTCTCCTTAACTGGTTTCCTTTGTGGTCACAAAGTAGGTAGCTGCAGAAATTGATAAGTTAGGCTAGGTGATTTGTTCATGTCTGGTGGCCGAGAGAAAGGCTCTGATCTTTTACCCATTGAACAAAAGTTGTGAGTTTTACTCTGATTGGACCAACTGAACCATTTTCTAGTAGTCAGGGGAGTGATAAGAACCGATATGTGTAAGCCTTGGTTATATTCAAACTCCTCAATAAGTCATTCTGACAGAGGAGATGAGATCATCCTGATTGATTTAAGGCACTCATGGTCCATTTCTGAATGTTCGTATAGGGTAAGTGTAGATATAGGCCAAAGTGCTACACAGTGGAAACACGGTAGCCCTACCTTACACTGTACCCCAAATTTATTCCTAGTGAATCAAATATTTAAATGGGAAAAATGAACCTTTAAGAAGAAAATAATGAGAATATTTTTGTGATTGTCAGGGTAGGAAAAGCTAAATCATAAAGGAAAAGCTACTTGCATTTTAATACATAAAAGCTTAAATCTGAAGGAGAAAAGTACCATAATAAATATGGCTAAATGAAGCTCAGAGAAGATATTTGCCATGTGTTGGGGGTCCCCAAAAGTGCCCCTAGTTTAATGATTCATTATAAAGACTCATAGGTTTCAGTGTATATTCATATTCATGGCTAGATTTAAGTTCAAGGGGACTTTATATGTGTGTGTGTGTGTGTGTGTGTACACACAAGATTGGAAATAAGCCTTACAAAATATTAATTTTTGTAGTTCTTGATTGAGGGAACATGAGAGATTATATTTTTCATTGTGCTTTTCTTTATCTTTTGAATTTCTTAAATCCCTAGCCTTCCCCCAAACCCAAAGCATACTGACATCAACATTCCTGTAGTTATCTTTTTGGTTAATAGATTAATCAAAAGAAAGAAATACCTTTATCTTCTCATGTATTGATAGCTCTGATGGGTTGATGGAATCAGTTGTCCTTTGCAATGGCCTAGATAATATTCTTATTTCTGAGCATATTTGATAGGGACCATGTATAATGTACTTTTGTGTTTTCAACACCCATTATATTAAATACATTAAAAAAAATGTATCTTTCCCTGAAGATCTCAGTGGATAAGAATTTCCTTTGCTTTACAAGTAAGTTTTTAAAAAGCATTCTTTTCTAGTTATATATTGTTTCTTTTCATTTTCAATGAAAAGACATATGTTTTGTGTTCTCCCCAAAATTAATATATTGAAATCCTAGCCCCCAAGGTGATGGTATTAGGACATCGGGCCTTTGGGAGGCGATTAGGTCATGAGGGCAAAGCCCTCATAATTGGGATTATGTCCTTCGAAAACAGACTCCAGAGAGCTAGCTTGTGCCTTCTGCAGTGTGAGGACATAGTGAAAAGATGCCTAGAAAGTGAGCGCTCATGAGACACCAAATCTGCCAGAGCCTCAGCCTTGGACTTCCTAGCATCCAGAGCTGTGAGAAATAAATGTCTGTTGTTTATAAGCCACCCATGTGGTATTTTGTTACATAGCAGCCTGAAAGAACTATGACAAGACATTTCAGCTGCCTCTTCATAGTTGCAGTTTTTGTTAACAGAATTGTTGTGGTCGATTAAAATGACACATAACTTCAAAGGTAAGGAACTATCTGGAAAGTATCTAGATTTAAATGGACTAAAGTGAATATTAAAGATATGTAATTTGCCAATGATAAAATCAGATAGATAAGGACTTTTGTTTAAACATCATGATAACTCGTTGGTTTTTGTCATCTGGTGATCGTATGTCCTGGCTACTTGGATTCACCTCTACAGGGAATCTGCTAATTTACTGTAATGTACTAAAATACTGTGTGGATACATAGATGAGTCTTCTCTCTCATGCTCTTTGTTATTCTTTGCATCTTTCTGCTAAGGAAGGGATGATAGAATTGAAAAGTATGACTTGAATAGGACTGAATTTATATTTAGGAGGATATGAATTTCTTACATCGATGTGTGATTTTACGAGATCTAAAAGTGTTGCCTTGCTAAAAATATTTTGCTATTTGCCTGCTTAACTTCAGATTTCCACTAGTCCTGAGTTTTGTCTACATGAAGGCTGCAGTTATGATACATTTAGTTGTGGATGAGATAGGATCTAGGTGGTACCCAGAGATGATGTGTGTTTGCCATTAATTGGTTGCTAAAAGGACCACTAGCTCTAAAAAATTTCATTTATTTACTGATTAATTCATTTGGCATATATTGAGTGTCTAGTCTTTTAGACACTTGTTATAAGTGCTGGGAATAAAAAGAGGATAGAACAGTTCCTTCCCTTGAAGAGCTGGTACTCTATAATTAAGGGCAGAATAAACTTCATTTTGATTTTAATTCATTCTATTTTAGACCTTTCATAGAGGCTAAGACATGATATCTGGAGTTCAGACCTAGATTTGAATCCAGGCTCTGTCTGCGTCTTGGGCAAGTTATTCAGCTTCTCTAATGATCAGTTATCTCATCTGTAAAATAGAGATAAAATAGAACCCGTTTCATAGGGATTTAGAAGTTTAAATGATACCATCCATATAAAGTATTTTGTAAAATGCCTGGCACAAAGTAAGTACCAAATAAAATGTTTGTCATCATCAATAGTTTTGGAAATCTTGAACCTCAGAATAAAATTACATACAGTTTTAGGTCAAAACCCAGTAATTATAACATATCACTTAAAATGGGCATGGGGGGGACTTCCCTGGTGGTCCAGTGGTTAAGACTCCGTGCTTCCACTGCAGGGGGGCACGGTTTGATCCCTGGTCAGGGAACCAAGGTCCCGCATAGCGTGTGGCTCGGCCAAAAAAAAAAAAAAGCAAAGGGCATGGGGCAGGGTGTAGGCCCTTTACCTCCATTGACATACCTAACCCCTGGATTTCTATGGAGCAATGTTCTTTGAATACTCTAAAGATGTTGTCCTGCTGTCGTCTCTTCTCTATCGTTTCTGATGAGAAATCTGCAGTCATTTGAATCACTTATTGTTCCCTTATCTGTAACATGATGTTTGTCTACTTTCGATATTTTTTTCAATATTTTTGTTTTCCAGCAGTTTGATTATATGGGTGTGGTTTCCTTTGAATTTATCTTTGTTGGTGTCCACGGAGATTCTTGAATCTGTAAATTTATATCTTTTATGAAATTTAGGAAGTTTTCAGGCATTTTTTAGAAAATTTTTTTGTGGGTAGTCTTTTTTCTTTTCCCGTGACTCAGACAACAAAACTATTAGATGTTTTCATATTGTCCTGCAATTCCTAAGGCTCTTTTCATTGTTTTCCAATCTTTTTTTTTTCTCCCTTCTTTAGCTTAGAAAATTTCTGTTGATCTGTATTCCAGTTTACTGGCTCACTATTCTGTTATCTCCTTTCTTTTGAGCCCATCCAGTGAATTTTTAATTTTAGATATTCTATTTTTCTGGTCTTAAATTTACCTTTTATATTTTCTGTTCTTCTGCTGCGGATTTTAATATTTTCACTCATTCCAGGTTTGTTCACCTTTATGTCATAGATCATGGTTATAATACCAATTTTAAAGTCTTTGATAATTCCAGCAACTGCATCATTTTGGGATTGGTATCTGTTGATTGCTTTTCCCTTGACAATTTGTCACCTTTTTCTATTTTTGTTTTTTGTTTTTGTTTTTTTTGTTAGTTGAGTAACTGAATTGTTTTCCAGACTTTCTGAAACTTACGTTTTGAGATTCTGTTTCCAGAAAAAATCCTCTGAAGAATGTTGATTTTGTTTTATTTTAGCAGGCAGTCCACTTGGTTACATCCAGACTGCAAGTTCTCTCTTGCTTTCTGGTTCCAAAGTCAGTCAATTCCAAAACCTTTGCTATGCTTCTTTGATCTGTTCCACACACGTATAGCATGGTGGTGAACCCAAGACTTGTGTTAGTTTATACACAAAATTAGGGGATTACCTTCTCCAACTCTCCTCCTCAGGATTTCCCCCATACTCTCTGGCTTCTTGGGGCCCATTTTCCTTCTTCTCTTGCGTAGAAAGACAGGTTTCTCACTTCAGGACAGAGTGGTGAGAGAAAAGAAAGAAAAAAAATAGCAGAGGTTTCCTTTTCCTTTTTGAACCACAAGAGCCAAGCCCCTTTGTTTGGGTGTTCTAACCACTGAGAGGTTCCTTTTCTTCGAGTTGCATATGCTATGGCACTCCATCCTTTCCCCCCAGCCCCACTTCCCACATAGTGGTGCAGCTCCGACACTGGGGCTGGCCTTGTGGTAGAACTGGGAGAGAAAAAAGAGAGAGAGAAAAAAAATAAGTTATAATTCCCCAAACGTTCTCTGGTTTACAGGGACTCTTTTTTCCTGTCCTTTGGCCAGAAAAATTGGATTTTTCTCACGTTTTGTTGCTCACTGCACAGTTCTGCAACTTGGGCTGCCCTTAGGTCAAATGTGGGATATAAAGGATGAAAAAATGTAAAAGGGAATTCAATACTATACTGGTAGTTCTTCAAGTTTTGACCTCTCTCCAATCTGTCTGTTGTTATTTGCTTTTTAAAAAAAAACAATCCTGGGCTTCCCTGGTGGCGCAGTGGTTAAGAATCTGCCTGCCAATGCAGGGGACACGGGTTCGAGCCCTGGTCCTGGAAGATCCCACATGCCACGGAGCAACTAAGCCCGTGCACCACAACTACTGAGCCTGTGCTCTAGAGCCTGTGAGCCACAGCTACTGAGTCTGCGAGCCACAACAGCTGAAGCCCACACGCCTAGAGCCTGTGCTCCGCAACAAGAGAAGCCACCGCCATGAGAAGCCAGTGCACCACAATGAAGAGTAGCCCCCGCTCGCTGCAGCTAGAGAAAACCTGCGCACAGCAACAAAGACCCAATGCAGCCAAAAATAAATAAAATAAAATAAATTTAAAAAAACTAAAAACAACAACAACAACAAAAACAATCCTAAGGTAGTTACTTTTTATATTCTGCCTAGTGTTTTCAGTTAATACATAGAAGCTATAGCAGACTTGTTACTTCAATTTGACTGGTTCAGTTTGAGGATCTTCAGTTCTGCTAGTTTTTGCTTCTAGTATTTTGAAGCTCTGGTATTAGGGGCATAGCCACTTTTTAAATTATGTTTTCCTTATAAATTGACCCTTTTATCATTGTGAAATGTCTCTTTTTCTCCTGTTACTATTTGTTGTTTTTAAGTCTGATTTTTCTGATATAGCCATTCTGATTTTCTTATAATTAGTGTTTGCATGGTATATCTATTTATTTCCTCCCTCCCTCCTTCCCTCCCTCTTTTTCTTTCATCTTTTTTTTTGGCATTTTATTTTACTTAGTCATTTATTTTTATAAATAAATAAATTAATTTTTTGGCTGTGTTGGGTCTTCGTTGCTGCACGCAGACTTTCTCTAGTTGCAGCGAGCAGGGGCTACTCTTCGTTTTGGTGCACTGGCTTCTCATGGCGGTGGCTTCTCTTGTTTTGGAGCACAGGCTCTAGGCCTGTGGGGTTCAGTAGTTGTGGCATGCAGGCTCAGTAGTTGTAGCTTGTGGACGCTAGAGCACAGGCTCAGTAGTTGTGGTGCACAGGCTTAGTTGCTCCATGGCATGTGGGATCTTCCCAGACCAGGGCTTGGACCCGTGTCCCCTGCATTGGCAGGCAGATTCTTAACCACTGTGCCACCAGGGAAGTCCCTCTTTCTTTCATCTTTATGGAAGATCTTGGTGGCTGCAGTGTGGAGAATAAATTGGAGGAAAGAAAGACTGGAGGTTACTGCTGTAGTAATTTGGGTAATGACTATGGGGCCAAAGAAAAGTGGGATGGATTCAAGAGTTACTCAAGGCATGAATAGTTGAGTGGACATCTAATGAATTCAATTTTGGACATACTGATTAATAAGATTTCCAAATGGGGATGACCAGCAGTCTGTTGTATTTTAAAGAAATTAAACAGCAAGGAAAAAGTCGTTCCCTCATACTAATAACTTTTGGTGCTCTTCAGTTTCCCTCTAGTATCATTTTCCTTTATCCCAAGGATCTTCTTTAATATTCTTGTTTTCTTATGCAAATTAGAAGTAGTTGTTATATCCACCCAGGGAATATTTCATTTCAGATCTTGCATTTTTTAGCTCTAGAATTTCTTTTGGTTCTTTTTTTTCTGTCTTCCATTTTTCTCCTTCTTTTGTTAGGTGTTTTTCTTTAATTCCTCTATCATATTTATAATAGTTATTTTAATGGTTTTGTCTACAATTTTGTCATCTGTCTTTTTTGGATCCATTTATGTATTGTTTTTGTATTTGGGGTATACAGAGTTTCATGAATCTGTGAGCTACACAGATTTTGTAAAACATTTATTTCTTCAGAAAGCTTTTTCCCCACCCTTTCCTCTTTTGTAGGATTCCAGTTACACATACGTTAGACCATTTGAACTACTTGATCTACCGTGTTCATCAGTCACCAAAGCATAGCTTTTCAATAGAAAAAAAGTGGTGAAGGGTGCGTGATTTAGTATAGTATTTGGGAGCTGGAGTGGGGAGGTTGGGGATGGCTTTTGTGAATTATTTATTAATATCCTGAAAGTGTAATCCTGGTAATGAGAATTAGAGCATGCCACCAGGATCTAGTTTGGGTGAGACAGGCTGCTTAATTTTGTACAGCATGGATGTGGGTAGTAGGAAGAGTTGGAGACTAGCTGAAGGTGGGTTTTTAGGTGGGGATGGGGAGAGTGGCAGAGGGGAAGCTTTATACTACCTGATGTATGCAGATATATACTCTCTAACCACAGTTGGGACTTTGCTACATGCATGCTGTGCTTAGAATTAAAGTGGATTTTTTTTTTTTAAAGAATTGGGGGAAGCAATCATAGGATAATTTATCAAAATAATTATTTTGAGGAAAAATTTTTCATTGAAATACTTACATAGTTTGTAGAAGCCAACAAGCTAGGAAGGAGAAAAATAAGGAGCTTGACTTTTGTTGGTATTAGTATGAGATGGAACATTTTAACATTGTTGACTTTTGCTGAGGAATTTAGGGTGATTAATAAATTTGGTGCTATGCAGGATCTTTACCAGAGACACTTTTAACTGATTTTAGTTTTGTTTAATTCTCATTAGTTTTAGGATAATTCACACTGTCTTTAGTGTAGTCTTTTCTCTTTATTGTTTTATATCATTTGAACTCCGTATTTTTGATTTTTTAAAATACAAAGCTTAAAATTTTTTTTTCTTTTCCTCTAAAGAAGTTATAGCTAAGTAAGATAATACTTTGAGAGATCTGAAGTACAAAATGGCCAATTCCAGAACTCTAAGTTAAGATGTAGGATAAACATTAAAAGAAATGAAAACACAGGGAGACCTAAATTTTATTTGCAATTTTTCATTTGTTTTTGGGCAATAGGTGAAATTATACTGTGAAGTTTTATATTAACTTTTGAGTGTTTCTTTTTTTTTTTTCTTCAGAAATTTCTACACCCAGACCATCTTCTCCAAGTGGAATACCTGAAGAAGATAGTGTTTTATTTAACAAACTGACCTACTTAGGATGTATGAAGGTTTCTTCCCCACGTAATGAAGTGGAGGCTTTACGGGCAATGGCAACTATGAAATCTTCCAGTCAGCACCCCTTTCCTGTTACTCTGTATGTGCCAAATGTTCCGGAGGGTTCTGTGAGGTAAGCTCTAATCCTTTATTACCCCCTTAGACATGTGTGAAGTTTTTTTGGGTAGTGGTGATGATATTTTATCATAAGTGAGGCCTTGGACTTACTCTGAATTTACTTTTACTCTGTAGCCATGCAAAGTAAACATGTTTAGGTTTAGACTGTATTCCTTATTTGCCAGGGGCATTTGTAAAATTTGCTTAGAATACTATAAATGCAACTATAACTGTAAAAATACCTATGATTTGTGTTTCACCTTGTCACGTAACAGTGGTTCAAAAAACTAGAGTGATCCCTTGATTTCAAGCTCTTTATGTCAGACTGGAAAGAAGCAAAATGGCTTTTTCTCACATGCTTCACTAGGAATAATATTTAATGTCATCTGAACCTTGAATTTCTTTAAATGTAAATCAGATAACTGTTATTTTCCTACATTCAGCCCTCCAGTAGCCTCCAATCACACTTGTGATTATATTTGAAATTCTTACCATGTCTGGCCCTGATGATCTGCTTTGACCTGATCTTCTGCCCTTCTCCCCTCTCTTCCCTCCCTCCTTTGCTCGCTCACTTCTTTCACTACATTTACTTCATTCATTCATTCACTTCATTCATTTGCTACATTCCAGTCATAGTAGCCTCTTTGCTGTTTCTCAGACGCAGTCATGAATCCTGCCACAGGGCCTATCAGTCAGGATTCCTACCTCAGGGCTTTTGTATAGTCTCTTTACTTTGCCTAAACAAGCTTTCCTTGGTTTTCCAGTGGCTTTTTCACTTCTCTCCGGTTTCACCTCAAGAAACCTTTTTATCAAAAGAAGCCTTCTTTTTCTTCCTCCCTGTTTTTCTTAACAGGGTTTATTTTTTAGATCACATTTAGGTTCACAGCAAAATTGAGCACAAAGTACAGAGATTTCCCATCTTCCAGATGGGCACCCCCCCCACCTCCCCCAAACACACCTCTCACCATCAACATCCTCTTCCACGTGGTACATTTGTTACAATTTTTAATTTATTTTTAAATTATTTATTTATTTATTTATTTTTGGCTGCGTTGGGTCTTAGTTGTGGCACACGGGATCTTTCGTTGCGGCGTGCGGGCTCTTTGTTGTGGCGCGCGGGCTCTCTAGTTGTGGTGCACGGACTCCAGAGTGCGTGGGCTTTGTAGTTGCAGCGCGCTGGCTTAGTTGCCCTGCGGCATGTGGGATCTTAGTTCCTGGACCAGGGATCGAACCCATGTCCCCTGCATTGGAAGGTGGATTCTTAACCACTGGACCACCAGGGAAGTCCCCACATTTGTTACAGTTGATGAACCTACATTGACATAATTTTCCAAAGTCCATAGTTTACCTTAGGGTTCACTCTTGGTGTTGTACATTCTATGGGTTTGGACAAATATATAATGACATGTATGCACCATTAGAGTATCATACAGAGTACTTTCACTGTTCGAAAATTCCTGCCTTCTGCCTGATCATCTGTCCCTCCCTGCAACCGCTGGCAACCACTGATCTTTTTCTGTCTCCGTAGTTTTGCCTTTTCCAGTAAATTATATAGTTGGAATCATGTAATAAGTAGCCCTTTCAGATTGGCTTCTTCTACTTAATAATAGGCATTTAAGGTTCCTTCATGTCTTTTTGTGGCTTGATAGCTCATTTCTTTTTAGTGCTGAATAATATGCTATTGTCTGGGTATACCACAGTTTATTTTTCCATTTGCCTATGGAAGGACATTCTGATTGCATCCAGGTTTTGGCGATTATGAATAAAGCTTCTGTAAGCATCTGTGTGTGGGGTTTTGTGTAGACGTAATTTTTTAACTCATTTGAATAAACACCAAGGAGTGTAATTGCTAGATCATATAGTATGTATGGGTATATTTAGTTTTGTAAGAAACTGCCAGATTGTCAAAAGAAGCCTCCTTTGATCATATCATAACTATCCCTCTTTCTTTTTACTGGGCCTTTTTTCCTTCATAGAACTTTTCTTTGACTTGATATTATATATTTATTTGCTTATTTGTTTATTGTCTATCTTCCTCACTAGAATATAAGTTCCATGGGGGCAGGTTATTGGTATTTTTTCCTGCTACAGCTTCTGTCTGATAGTACTGTCTACAGCAGTATCAGTCCATAGCAGGTTTTTAGTAAATATTTGCTGAATGAACAAATAAATGAACCAGGTCTGGGAAATTAGGTTGAATGTGTCTTGAACCTATACTATTCTCTGAAGACTGTTTTAATCTTTTCCAAACCCTTTTCTGATTTGCCTCATTCTCTGAAGTTTAGAATGTGAGAAAAGTTCTAAGTACCAAACTAATAGCAATATAAATTTACAAGGTTTTGATAAAAATGCTTTGACTTTTTCAGGAAAGCGTTTTGTAGGTATATTGTTTGTATGATATCTCTTAACAGTAAAAGGCATTTTGATATTTGTATCTATTGAGTTTCAAAGTGCCAAACATACCTTAACAAAGACTTAGTGTTTTGATTTGCCTCTCTATTCCGAGTAGGTCCTCCTCAGTTCTACAATTTGAGATCCTGAGGTGGTCTTGAGGTTTTGGATCAAACTAGGGCTTAGGATTTGTACAGGGAAAGTCAGAGAAATATTTGCTCCTAAGTTCCACAAACTCCTTTTACCTCTTAAATTCCATTGTTAAGTTTATCTTTGGAACCACTCTGACCTTCTTTAGGGTAAGAGAAGTCTTTGTTGAACGATGAATGACCTGGACTTGGATAAACTTACAGGTGCTGCTTTAAATAGAAATGAACTCTCCAGAGATGGTCTGTGCTATTTTTTACTGGCATTCCTCTTGCCATAACAGAACAAGACTAGCATTTAGGGATGCGTGACATCGATTTTACCAGGCAGTGTATACTTGGCTTTGAAAGTAAATGAATTCGATCATAGGACACAAAAATGAAGTAATTGTCAAAAGAAGGTGAAGAATTTGTGTGTTTGTGTGTGTGTATAGCAAAAATATGAAGATAATTGTTTTCTTGCTTTATTAGTACCAGTTTATTTTTGTGATTTTAAGATAATTATTTTGTATGTTATTGGCATAGTAAAACTGTTTGCCTTTGTTCTTTGATAGTTAATATTTTATCCCATTTTTCATCACTGTTCTGCAGAATCATAGACCAATCCAACAACATGGAGATAGCATCTTTTCCAATTTATAAGGTGTTATTCTGTGCACGTGGACATGATGGGACAGTAGAGAGCAATTGCTTTGCATTTACAGAGAGTTCCCATGGTTCAGAAGAATTCCAGATACATGTTTTCTCCTGTGAAATTAAAGAGGCAGTAAGTATAATATGTTGTAGCAATTCGCTATTGAGGTGAATTAGGGTAATATTTTCAAACTCTAATTTCACTGTCATATAATTTAGTATATACGACCATATACCATATTACATAAATTTGGAATATCTTTCTGAAGAGAAAGTTAATATTTATAATGGCATAGAGCTGCATCATAGGGAAAGCTAAATCTGATAACTCTGTGCACTAAAGTGGTACTCTCAGTTTAACATATGTAACAGAAAAATCCCCCTTGATAAGCTGTCCTCCCACCCCACCATGGTAGTAATTGCTCGGACTTAGAAAGGAAGAATATTTTTTGCCCCTCTTTTATTGTTTTTCCTAAGTTGGTTGGTCTATGTGACTTTAAAAAATGTCTGTAACAATCCCTGTTTCTCTGCTGGGCCTTTCACTTAGATACTGCAGTAAGATTGTTTCATAGATGTCTGTGATTTTCACTGGTGATCATTTATTATGTGCATTCACTCAGAGGCTGGCTTTTGCTCTATAGAACTGGTATTAGTTATAAATACAAATGCTCCCATACAGCAGGGTTGTCAACCTGTAGTCCTTTGAAGATGCCAGTGAGTTCCTCTTACCAATTATTAAATGGTAGTTTATTCTTAGACTCAGAATCAAATGGCTGTTACATACATGGAGAAATTGCCTTCTTTTCTGTATCTATTGATTTCTCCCCAAATTAAAAATAATTTGCACTTTTAGAACTTTAGTACTTATACAACCATTTCAAAGGCATTAATAAATGGATTTGGGTGGGCAAGGTCTCCGGTGTGTTTGCTTTTGGAAATATAAATTGTCAGCAGAAAATGCTGAAAGTAGCAGTTGTTCTATTTTCTCTTTACTATGAAACATAAATAAACCATTGTATTAACAGGAGTTCTGAGAGTTTATTTCTGGCCACAACATGGGAACTCATAGAAATGTAGATTTCTGTGTGTCTGATACTAAGCGTGAGGGGTATGTCAGTTGTTATGCCCTGGTGATTAATTTTTTTTACACTAAAATGAACATGTACAGACATAGAAGTCCTCTGTCAGAACCTTGCCTGTGTAAGAAGTTCAAATTTGTTTCTTTTTGTTTGTTTTTTATATAGTTCTGAATCTATTTCATCCCAATGTGTGTATGTATATATAACTACACACACATACGTAATACCTATACATATACCGATACTGACTACTTGGCCAAGTGTGTGATAGGTAGAGTGAATGAGTACAAGTATGCCTGGCACATAGCAGGCAGTGAATATAAATATGTTGAAAGAATGTGTGTGTGTGTTTGTAAACTGGGGGGGTCTATTTCTGATCCTTACAACTCCACTACAGAGGTGGGGAAGCAGATGGTAGAGTCCTGGCATTTCATGTTGGCAACCATCATTTAACATACCTGTGTGGATTCTGGATAATTGGTGCTCAACAGTAAGAAAGAGAACTTTGAAGAATTGGAGAATCTGCTGCTTGGAGAGGCAGAAACACTGCTGTAGAAGGAAATTGAAAGGCACCTGGTTGCAAGCATTTTTCATAACTGTGATGGTATGAAACTCTCTTTTTGGATTATAGCATCCACTTGTTTAAGGGGGGGGAAATATTTGTCATTTTTGAGAGCTTTAACAGTGGGTAAGCAGTGGATAAAACTGGGGGGGAATTCTCGGCCTGACCATTTTGGATATAGTATTAAATAGTATTAATTGTATTTCTGGAGAGGATATTTGGTACATTGCAGGTTGTGATAAAGTGATGTCCATTTATTATTTAATTTTTTTGAGTAAATTTTTCAGAGTGTTACATTCTGGGACATTGGTGGTAAAATTCATTGTTTGAAGGAGAAATAAATGACAGTTTTTATTGGACTTTATTATGAGAGATCATTTCTGTAACAACCCGGTATAAATATAGGGCTTATGACTGGCACTGCGCTAAGCATTTACTTGATACTCATGACATTTCCATAACATAGATGGTATTTATTTAGACTAGTGACCTTATGCTCCTCTTTGCCTGGAGCAGTCCTAGTTTATGCCTGTTGTCCAAGTATATTATTAAAGCACTTCATTTTATTCTCAAAAGTGCTCTGGTTTGGCTGACAGGTTTTATGGTTACCCTTTCCTTATCCAAAGGCTGAGAGAATAGATGATAAAGCTGGTTTCCTAAGGAAGTTTATGACTCTGAAGACCCATTTAATTTTCAGTCACAGCTTTCCTGTTGCTTTATTATAAAAAGTAAATATGGATTTTTACCTTTCAGTTAAGCTTTATAAAGGGATTTCTCGTTCATATAGCTTGCATTCCAGCAACCTTTGGGTTTTACTCATGCCTTTTATAGAATGTCTGACATCGTCCTCTCTCCCCTCAAAAAATAATTACTCATCTTTTTGTTTCATTTACTGCTTGTCTAGTTATCTGGTTCCTGGAGGTTTCTTGTTGTGTGGTGAAGGGACAACACTAGTCCTTAGTATTTGGGTCCCTCTTAATGGACACAGACAATTGGCAAAGACAGCTCAGGAACAGATGACAGACATTCTTATTGCTTAAATACGTACCATGCAGCAGTGGCACTAATTTGTTTTCCATTGTTTGCAGAGTCCCTGATGAGATTTGAAGAAGTTTGTCAGTTAAAGGCAAGAAGACATCTTCTCAAGAGGGACTAGCAGCATGGCTGCCACTAGCAGTTACCACTGTGATGTGCTCTTATTTCACCATAATATCCCACAAGCAGCAGGCACCAACAGTGGTAGAGGGGAGGCCCAGTGAGGGTGATGGCTTTGTTGAACCTGTGACGCAAGGATTAGGGGTTCCCACAGAAGGGTTAGGACACATTTGACTTATTGCCCTGGCTGTTCTCCTGTGGGACTCTGCTGGAGTGGATCTCAATTATCTAATGGCAAAAGAGTTGGGGAATCCAGCCAGAAGTATCTTGATGCTGATGATCTTTGTACAGGGAGAATGATGTGCTAGAGTTCTGCTGAAGAATTACAGACAGGGCAGAGTATCAGAAAGCACAGTGCAAAAAGCCAGAGAGGCACCTATTCTTGTTGCATCTTTATGAATATATTACACAAAACTGTTTTTAAAGATAATTAGTCGACTCTCTTTAAGAATTTATTTCTGCTACTCAGTGTAACCATTTTCTTCAAAACAGATTTTGCTGTTTGTTTGTATGTTATGACATACTTACCATTACTAGCAATTCTCCGTGTTGTGTTCTAGAAGCAGGTTGTTATCAGCTGGTGTTACAGGCATTCAGAGGTATTTCATAATACCAAGGGTATCATTAGGAACATCTTTACTCTTAATGCATTGGTTTTTCTTAGGGTTGCTGGTACACTACTATATAAAAGAAAACCTAATTCCTTGTATGAGAAAATATTATTGCTAAACTATATTTATTGAGATGGTATTTTAGCAAAATGCCTTATTTTGGAAATTAATTTAGAAGTTATATTGTTTTTCTCAAATAAATTGATTTTTGTAATTAAAAAAATTCTTGTATGATTGCCACTTGTTTTAGCTCCTTTCAATTAGTAATATATTTGAGCAAGTTGTTTTTAAAATTTTAACACATATTTTTCTGGGTATCTTTTATAGGATGACTTTTCTACATTTACTTTTTTTGGGTGGACATTTTCTTGATAAATGTTCTTAAAAGAGTTGCTCCTTTTTCACTAATATTAGTGAAAAGGCTTTATCTTAGAAGAATTTGCTATGTTATTTTACTTTATTTTTAATTAATTTATTTTAAAATATTTTATTTATTTATTTATTTGGCTGCGTCGGGTCTTAGTTGTGGCACACGGGATCTTTTGTTGTGGTGTGTGGGCTGTTTGTTGTGGCGCGCGGGTTTCTCTCTAGTTGCGACAGGCGGGCTCAGTAGTTGCGGCATGCAGGCTGTCTAGTTGTGGTGCAGGCTCTAGGGTGCACGGGCTTAGTTGCCCCTCTGCATGTGGGATCTTAGTTCCCTGACCAGGGGTCGAACCTGCGTCCCCTGCATTGGAAGGCGGATTCTTAACCACTGGACCCCCAGAGAAGTCCCCCTGTATTACTTATTTTAAGTAAATATTTCATTTAATAGCATTTCTTGGACTGTTAATGTGTAATACATAATTGAGAATTTGGAAAATACTGAAATACAAAAGAAAATAAAAGTTACTCAGAATTCCATCAGAATTAAGATTTTGGTGTATCTCCTTTCCACATATTTACATGTGTCCTCCTGCCCACCTCTTCAAAAACAACAACAACTCCAAGAGATAGTTTTGTGTTTAACTAATGCTTTCTGTAGGTAGGTGCTGCCTCTGGGGAAAAATTGTACTGTATTATTTGTCAATAAACCTTTTGACTTCTGCAAAGAAAATGCCTGTTCTAGATTATTGTGTGTGCGTGTGTGTTTGTGTGTGTGTATTTAATAGTGTGACATGTATAGAAATGTTTTCCATGGTATTATGTTTTAAATTTTTTCATGATGAAATTGGTTACCCAGTTTGTTCCAATAACTATAGACATTGATAATCATTGTTTTTGAAGCTACTCTACCTTACCAATTCTTGGATCATCATTCCAGCTTATTCACAGACTCTAGAAGTCACAAATGATTTTAACCTTGTTGTTGGAAATAGCAACTTCTAAGACATGGTCAGGATTAAATGCAGTTTGATTGCTGTTAATGTACTGTTGTGTCCTTCCTCCAAGAAGAGAGAAAGGTGTAGTCTGATTTTCCCCCCATCATTCTCTACCACTCTGGCTCAGCCCCATATGCTTAGCCTTTTTAAAAAGAAATTCCTGAGCCTTGCCCATCTACTTTAGAATTCGCCAAGTTCTTTGACTTTTTTTTGGTGTGGCCTGATGTGTAGGCTTGCAGACAGCTCTGATACAAAGAAAATGAAATAGAAGAATATAGGAGAGAAGAAAAAATAATAAATAGGGTTGGGGTTTAACTTTACTAATGTATCAAAACCTAAGTACAGGTATTCTATTTTCACATATAATGTTTTCTTAAAAATATGCTTAAAAATGTTTTCTTAAATACACATAAAATGTAAATAAGAGACGTCACATTTTATTTGGAGTTAGGAAGTGGGGAGTACTCAAAGAACTGAAAATAGTTTAAAGTCCCTGTTTACACTTTACCTTGTAGGCATAATCTTCAGTGACTTATTTCTAGCATGTTCTTTGATTCTGTTTTCCTCTATAACATTTAAATTATTGAGCTAAGTCCAATAAGGGTCCAGTTGAGGCTGAACATATCTGTTTTTGCCTTAGCTAATGATTCCTCCCATTCACCCCAAGCACATTCAACTTACATGTGCTGAAATGAAAGCTCCATGTACACAGCTGTATCCCTCTCTCCTAGAATAATACTTAGTACACAGAAGGCACTCAAAAAGTATTGGTTGAATGAATGAGTGAACTTATCATTGTCTTAATTGTATAAGATTTGAGGTCTACAGTTCTTATTAATATCAATTCTTTGCTGCTTTGTTGTTTTTACTCATTTATATAAAATTATAATGAGATAACACTTTAACATATTAAAAAATTTTACAAATGCTGTGATACAAATATGATGCTATTGATTGAAGTTGAACTTTAGGCTGGCAGGCAGCATTCTTATACAGTTAACCTGTGTAAGTCAGTTAATTTAGGAAACTATTGATTTGGCACTGGAAAGGCAGTTTAGGGTAGTCATTGATTACTAGATGTAAGTGTGGCCATTGGAAGTTTGAGGACCATTGAATGTATTAGAGTATGTGTGTGTGAGAAAAGGTAGAATGTATGAATATAATAAAAATAGAATATTAAGGAAAGACCCCCATACTTGAAGAAATTCTACTGTTAATGAGAGTGCTCTTATTTCAAGCAAATTATAAAATATTATCATCTTAGATTAATACAAAGAATAATTTGAATTCACTTTATCTAAAGTGAAGGATTTAATATTCAGAGAAGTTTCTTTACTAGTACCTCCCAGTGTGAGATTTTGAAAATATGACCTTTGTTCAAACCCTTCTTATTTCATCTTGTTTTTATTTGTTCAACCCATGAGGGGCCTGAGAGATTTGGAAGGTCTTTTGTGTTTGAAGCGGACGAGTTTGAGATGGTATGATGCTTCTTTTGGAACCAAGGAAGATAATACCGTCTGGAAGAGTGTGGGATGTAGAGTACTTCTCCACTTCAGGGGAGGAGTAAAAGCCATCCATATATATACACACATACATATATTTATGTGTGTGTATATAAAGTCACCAGGGTGGCTTAATACTAATAAATTAGATAAGAACATTTCAGGATTCATTCATTCATTCTGCGACACGTTTATACAACAACAACAACGTTGAGTAACAACACTGGAAGCTCTTTAAATCGTGCTCTTTAAATTTTTAAATCATGTTTTCTTTTTGCAAAAAACAGTATTTATTCTATGCCTCAGGATCTAGGCCCCTGAAGCTGAGAGAAGTGAAAAGAGAAATTGACACCTTGGGCTAAAACCTTGTTTGTGTGTGTTCATTGGGAAGGTTTAGATGCCAGTATCATTCTAGTAATTATCTTAGGATTCATTCATTGCATTATAGTATCTTAGGGGTCATAGAAACATCTGTACATACATACAGCTTCTTTTGTGACTTTAAATTAAACGTCTTTATTTTGGTGTTTAAATGCCAGATTGAAAGAAGCAAAGTACAGTTGACCCTTGAACAGTGTGCTGGGGCTGGGGGGTGGGGTGTGGTAGGGGCGCTGACCCTCTGCCCAGTCAAAAATTCATGTATAATTTATAGTTGGCCCTCCATATTAGCGGTTCCTCCTTATCCACTGTTCGCATCTGCCACTTCAACCAACCGTGGCTTGTATACCACTGTAGTATTTACTGTTGAAAAAAATCTGCGTATAAGGGGACCCGTGCATTTCAAACCCATGTTGTTTAGGGGTCAGCTGTGTGTGTGTATATATGCTTATACTGTGTATATATACACACTATATATTACAAACTCTGTGTGTGTGTGTGTGTGTGTGTGTGTGTGTGTGTGTATGCTTAGACTATATCTACTTTATCTGCTAAAGAGCATTGTGACCATGGGAAATTATAGATTCAAGAATTAGGGAAGCAGTTTATCAAAATGCAGTTAAATCTTTGTCTAATATTGTTTCCATTTTTATTCTTTTAGGTAAGCAGAATTTTGTATAGTTTCTGTACAGCTTTCAAACGGTCTTCTAGACAAGTATCTGATGTTAAAGACTCAGTTATTCCTACCCCTGACAGTGATGTATTTACCTTCAGTGTCTCCTTGGAGGTAAAAGAAGATGATGGAAAAGGAAACTTTAGGTGAGGTTGTTTGGAAAGGTTAAAAATTGGTATTGTGTCTGAAATATAAAATTGGCTAATTTAAAGTTTCCAGAATATACAATGTTGGTATAAAGCTTTAGGATGATAAAGAAATATTTCACTGGTGAATGCATGGTTCACTTTTGTCATGCTTTTCAGATATTTTATGTAAATTATTTTCTTAATATTTTAAAATACTGATTTTTATTGTAGAAAATTTAGTAAAATAATAAAATTAGAGTAAAAAGCTATGGTTTTGTCAGCCACAATCACTTTTAATATTTGATTTCTAGAGTGTATTTTTATACAGTTGTATATGTATATATAGTTTTTTCTTTTAACTTCATGATATAAGAATTTTTCAATTAAAATATTCTTAAAATCATTTTTAATGGTCACCGGTAGTATGTTGTATGGTTTGACCATCATTTAATTAACCATTTCCTTCTGCTGTATATTTGGAATGTTTTTCTTTAGTTCAAAAATAGGCAGATAATAGGAAACAGTTATACTCTTTAATGATCAGTTATGCGCCTTTACTTTGCCTTTGTTTCTGACCATAATTGTTAGGTAGGTATTTTATCTGTTTTTTACAGATACAGAAATTGAGTCTTAGGTCAAATAAGTTGCTAAAGGTATTTTTCCTTTTCAGATAAGGCAACCTATATTTTAGACAATTAACTGTTTTTGTTTTGTTTCTTTTAGACACTTATTGTTTTAATGAACTAATTCTTGAGAATTGTCAGTCTGGCCTAGGCTAGAATTTAACTTGCCCTGATCTGTACCTCTTTGTTCATCTTTTATTTATATTTACTTGGATTTGTCACAGTCATCTCATATTCTAGATGTTTAAAAGTAAGCTCTTCTCAATTTTTGCCTTGGGTTTCACTGTGTTAAAGGCATTCATGCAACCAGCTAAACCAGAAATGTGACAGTCTTAAAAGTAATTAAATAAACCATGTTCCTAAATTTGTTAAAATTTAAAAACTAAAATTTGAAATGATGTCATTTAAAAAGTTTTGTTTTTAATCTCGGTTAGGGATAAATTATAAGGCTCTTGTAAACCCAGTTTAAAAATTAATAACACTCTGTTTTGCTGACTGTAAAGTTTGTAGTTACTCTGTGGCAAGATGAGAGTTAGGATATCTTAAGAATAAGGGTGTTGTTGCTTAAATAGTTTGTTGGCTCATTCTAACCTTGAAAGAGATCTTTTTTATTGTTTTTAATTATTTTTAATTCATGTTCTTTTTGCATGTTTCAGTCCTGTGCCTAAGGATAGAGATAAATTTTATTTCAAATTAAAACAAGGAATAGAGAAGAAGGTTGTGATTACAGTGCAGCAACTTTCTAACAAAGAATTAGCTATTGAAAGGTAAGCAGCTTGCTCCTAAATGCTACCAAAACTTGTATTGACATTGTTACTGTGTTTCAAGAGACTTACTATTGAATCTCAGCTGTATTACTTACTGTGGCTTTTCACCATGCTTCAGTTTCTCCATTTAAAAATGAGAATGAGAAACCTAATGCTTTCCCCACTTAAATAAGTTAGATATAACTGGTTCATTGAAAATGTCAATTGATGGGGGGAATAAACATGAAATGGCTTTGTTTTATCAGTAATAACTGCTTCTACCCTATTTGGGCTTTTTCCGTCTCTCCCTTATTTGCATATAGGACAAATACCTTAACTTCTCAATCATTTTGATTATTAAAAAGTCAATTTAGTTACTGAGATATCAGAATCTTTAAGAGATATATCTTTAAAATATATAAACACACATGCACATATATACACACACGTGTGTCTGCATGCGTTTATATATTTATGCTATATTTTAATTTTTTTGTTAGCAGTAGACATAGCAATATTTTAATCTTTTTATTTAGAGGTAATTTCAAACTTACAGAAGAGTTTAAAAAAAAGAAAAAAAAACCTAGTACAGAGAACACCTGCATGCTCTTTACTCAGAATCACTTATTAATAACACTTTACCCCATTTGCTTTGCACCCACTTTCTCAATCTCTCTCTCTCTCTCGCTCTCTCTCTCTCTCTGTCTCTCTGTCTTTCTCTCCCTCCCTCCCCCACGACACACACGCGCACACACGTGATTGTTTTTCTAAACAATTTAAGAGTAAGTTACATACATCATGGTGTTTTATCCCTATCTACTTCCTTAGGAAACCTATATTTCCTAAAAATAGGGATACGAATATCTCTTATTTAACCACATTATTTGTATCAACCTCAGTAAATTTAGCTTTCATACGATACTTTTTATCTAACCTACTATTCGTCTCTAATTTTGTCAGTTAACCCAATACCATCCTTTCCCCCCATCCAATTTGGGATTTACATTAGGGTCAGGTATTACATTTAGCTGCCATATGTCTTTAGGTTTCTTTAATTTGGAAAGATTTCCACAGTCTTTCTCTCTCTTTTAAAACATGGACATTTTTTTTTAATAAATAAATTTATTTATTTATTATTTTTGGCTGCATTGGGTCTTTGTTGCTGCATGCGGGCTTTATCTAGTTGTGGTGAGCAGGGACTACTCTTTGTTGTGGTGTGCGAGATTCTCATTGCGGTGGCTTCTCTAGTTGCGGAGCACGAGCTCTAGGTGCACGGGCTTCAGTAGTTGTGGCTTGTGGGCTCTAGAGTACAGGCTTAGTAGTTGTGGTGCACGGGCTTAGTTGCTCCGCAGCATGTGGGGTCTTTCCAGACCACGGATCGAACCTGTGTCCCCTGCATTGGCAGGCAGATTCTTAACCACTGTGCCACCAGGGAAGTCCCATCAACATGGACATTTTTGAAGAATACATCCCTTTCCCTCTTTTTATTTTTATTTCTTTTTTAGTTTTTATACTATTTTTATTTATTTTTTACATCTTTATTGGAGTATAATTGCTTTACAATGTTGTGTTAGTTTCTGCTGTACAACAAAGTGAATCAGCTATATATATATATACATATATCCCCATATCCCCTTCCTCTTGAGCCTCCCTCCCACCCTCCCTATCCCACCCCTCTAGGTTGTCACAAAGCGTCGAGCTGATCTCCCTGTGCTATGCAGAAGCTTCCCACTAGCCATCCATTTTACATTTGGTAATGTATATATGTCAATGATACTCTCTCACTTAGTCCCAGCTTCCCCTTCCCCTGCTGTGTCCTCAAGTCTGTCCTATACATCTGCATCTTTATTCCTGCCCTGCCACTAGGTTCATCAGTACCGTTTTCTTAGATTCCATATATATGCGTTAGCATATGGTATTTGTTTTTCTGACTTACTTCACTCTTATGACAGTCTCTAGGTCCATCCACGTCTCTACAAATGACTCAATTTCGTTCCTTTTAATGGCTGAGTAATATTCCATTGTATATATGTGCCACATCTTCTTTATCCATTCATCTGTCAGTAGACATTTAGGTTGCTTCCATGTCCTGGCTGTTGTAAATAGTGCTGCAGTGAACATTGTGGTACATGTATCTTTTTGAATTACGGTTTTCTCAGGGTATATGCCCAGTAGTGGGATTGCTGGGTCATATGGTAGTTCTATTTTTAGTTTAAGGAACCTCCATGCTGTTCTCCATAGTGGCTGTATCAATTTACATTCCCACCAACAGTGCAGGAGGGTTCTTTTTTCTCCACACCCTCTCTAGCATTTATTGTTTGTAGATTTTTTGATGATGACCATTCTGACCAGTGTGAGGTGATACCTCATTGTGGTTTTGACTGGCATTTCTCTAATGATTAGTGATGTTGAGCATCTTTTCATGTGTTTGTTGGCAATGTGTATGTCTTCTTTGGAGAAATGTCTGTTTAGGTCTTCCATCCATTTTTAGATTGGGTTGTTTATGTTTTTGAAATTGAGCTGCATGAGCTGCTTGTGGATTTTGGAGATTAATCCTTTGTCAGCCGCTTCATTTGCAAATATCTTCTCCTATTCTGAGGGTTGTCTTTTCATCTTGTTTATGGTTTCCTTTGCTGTGCAAAAGCTTTGAAGTTTCATTAGGTCCCATTTGTTTATTTTTGTTTTTATTTCCATTACTCTAGGAGGTGGATCAAAAAAGATCTTGCTGTGATTTATGTCAAAGAGTGTTCTTCCTATGTTTTCCTCTAAGAGTTTTATAGTGTCCGGTCTTACATTTAGGTCTCGAATCCATTTTGAGTTCATTTTTGTGTATGGTGTTAGGGAGTGTTCTAATTTCATTCTTTTCCATGTAGCTGTCTGATTTTCCCAGCACCACTTATTGAAGAGGCTGTCTTTTCTCCATTGTATATACTTGCCTCCTTTGTCAAAGATAATGTGACCATAGTTGCATGGGTTTATCTCTGGGCTTTCTATCCTGTTCCATTGATCTATGTTTCTGTTTTTGTGCCAGTACCATACTGTCTTGATTACTGAAGCTTTGTAGTATAGTCTGAAGTCTGGGAGCCTTAATTTTGCGCATTAATTTTGTATCCTGCTACTTTACCAAATTCATTGATTAGCTCTGGTAGTTTTCTGGTGTCATCTTTAGGATTTTCTATGTATAGTATCATGTCATCTGCAAACAGTGAGAGATGTATTTCTTCTTTTCTAATTTGGATTCCTTTTATTTCTTTTTCTTCTCTGATTGCTGTGGCTAAAACTTCCAAAACTATGTTGAATAATAGTGGTGAGAGTGGGCACCCTTTGTCTTGTTCCTGATGTTAGAGGAAATGGTTTCAGTTTTTCAGCATTGAGAATGATGTTCGCTGTGGGTTTGTCATATATGGCTTTTATTATGTCATGTAGGTTCCCTCTGTGCCCACTCTCTGTACAGTGTTTATCAAAAATGTGTTTTGAATTTTGTCAAAAGCTTTTTCTACATCTATTGAGATTATCATATGGTTTTTACCCTTCAGTTTGTTAATATTGTGTATCACATTGATTGATTTGTGTATATTGAAGAATCCTTGCATTCCTGGGATAAACCCCAGTTGATCATGGTGTATGATCCTTTTAATGTGCTGTTGGATTCTGTTTGCTAGTATTTTGTTGAGGATTTTTGCATCTATGTTCATCAGAGATACTGGCCTGTAGTTTTCTTTTTTTGTGGCATCTTTGTCTGGTTTTGGTATCAAGGTGATAGTGGCCTCGTAGAATGAGTTTGGGAGTGTCCCTCCCTCTGCTGTATTTTGGAAGAGTTTGAGAAGGATAGGTGTTAGCTCTTCTCTAAATGCTTGATAGAATTTGCCTGTGAAGCCATCTGATCCTGGACCTTTGTTTATTGGAATATTTTAAATTACAGTTTCAATTTCAGTACTTGTGATTGGTGTGTTTATATTTTCTTTTTCTTCCTGGTTCAGTCTTGGAAGGTTGTACTTTTCTAAGAATTTGTCCATTTCTTCCAGGTTGTCCATTTTATTGGCATATAGTTGCTTGTAGTAGTCTGTCATGATCCTTTGTATTTCTGAGGTGTCAGTTGTTACTTCTTTTTCATTTCTAATTCTGTTGATTTGAGTCTTCTCCTTTTTTTCCCTGATGAGTCTGGCTAATGGTTTATCAATTTTGTTTATTTTTTCAAAGAACCAGCTTTTAGTTTTATTGATCTTTGCTGTTGTTTCTGTTATTTCTTTTTTCATTTATTTCTGATCTGATCTTTATGATTTCTTTCCTTCTGCTAATTTTAGGTGTTTCTTATTCTTCTTTCTGTAAGTGCTTTAGGAGTAAGGTTAGGTTGTTTATTTGAGATTCTTCTTGTTTCTTGAGGTAGGATTGTATTGCTGTAAACTTCCCTCTTAAAACTGCTTTTGCTGCATCCCATATGTTTTGTGTCATCGTGTTTTCATTGTCATTTGTTTTTAGGTATTTTTTGATTTCCTCTTTGATTTCTTCAGTGATCTCTTGGTTGTTTAACAGCATATTGTTTAACCTCCATGTGTTTGTATTTTTTTACACTTTTTTTCCTGTAATTGATATCTAGTCTCATAGCGTTGTGGTTGGAAAAGATGCTTGATATGATTTCAATTTTCTTAAATTTACCAAGGCTTGATTTGTGACCCAAGATGTTATCTGTCCTGGAGAATGTTCCATGTGCACTTGAGAAGAAAGGGTATTCTGTTTTTTTTAAAAAATAAATTTATTTATTTTTTGGCTGCATTGGGTCTTTGTTGCTGCGTGTGGGCTTTTGTAGTTGTGGCGAGCAGTGGCTACTCTTCCTTGTGGTGCATGGTTTTCTCATTGTGATGGCTTCTCGTTGTTGTGGAGCACGGACTCTAGGCTTGCGGGCTTCAGTAGTTGTGGCAAGCGGGCTGTAGAATGCAGGCTCAGTAGTTGCAGTGCACAGGTTTAGTTGCTCCGCGGCATGTGGGATCTTCCCAGACCAGGGCTCGAACCCATGTCTCCTGCATTGGCAGGCAGATTCTTAACCAGTGTGCCACGAGGGAAGTCCTATTCTATTGTTTTTGGATGGAATGTCCTATAAATATCAATTAAGTCTATCTGGTCTAATATGTCATTTAAAGCTTGTGTTTCCTTATTTATTTTCTGCTTGGGTGATCTATCCATTGGTGTAAGTGGGGTGTTAAAGTCCCCTACTATTATTGTGTTACTGTCGATTTCCCCTCTTATAGCATTTGTCTTATGCATTGAGGTGCTCCTATGTTGGGTGCATAGATATTTACAGTTGTTATATCTTCTTCTTCGATTGATCCCTCGATCATTATGTAGTGTCCTTCTTTGTCTCTTGTAATAGTCTTTATTTTATAGACTATTTTGTTTGATATGAATATTGCTACTCCAGCTTTGTTTTGATTTCCATTTTTATGGACTATCTTTTTCCATCCCCTCACTTTCAGTCTGTATGTGTCCCTAGGTCTGAAGTGGGTCTCTTGTAGACAGCATATATATGGGTCTTGTTTTTGTATCCATTCAGCCAGTCTGTGTCTCTTGGTTGGAGCATTTAATCCATTTACATTTAAAGTAATTATTGATACGTATGTTCCTATTACCATTTTCTTAATTGTTTTGGGTTTATTTTTGTAGGTTTTTTCCTTCGCTTGTGTTTCCTGTCTAGAGAAGTTCCTTTAGCATTTGTTGTAAAGCTGGTTTGCTGGTACTGAATTCTCTTAACTTTTCCTTGTCTGTAAACCTTTGATTTCTCTGTTGAATCTGAATGAGATCCTTGCTGGGTAGAGTAATCTTGGTTGTAGGTTTTTCCCTTTCATCACTTTAAATATATCTTGCCCCTCCCTTCTGGCCTGTAGAGTTTCTGCTGAAAGATCAGCTGTTTACCTTATGGGGATTCCCTTGTATGTTATTTGTTGCTTTTCCCTTGCTGCTTTTAATATTTTTTCTTTGTGTTTAATTTTTGTTAGTTTGATTAATATGTGTCTTGGCATGTTTCTCCTTGGGTTTATCCTGTATGGTACTCTCTGCACTTCCCAGACTTGATTGACTATTTCCTTTCCAATGTTGGGGAAGTTTTCGACTATAATCTCTTCAAATATTTCCTCAGACCCTTTCTTTTTTTCTTCTTCTTCTGGGATGCCTATAATTCAAATGTTGGTGCACTTAATGTTGTCCCAGAGGTCTCTAAGACTGTCCTCCATTATTTTCATTCTTTTTTCTTTACTCTGCTTTGCGGCAGTTATTTCCACCATTCTATCTTCCTGCTCACTTATCTGTTCTTCTGCCTCAGTTGTTCTGCTATTGATTCCTTTTGGGGTATTTTTTTTAAAATTTTATTTATTTATTTATTTATGGCTGTGTTGGGTCTTTGTTTCTGTGCGAGGGCTTTCACTAGTTGTGGCAAGTGGGGGCCACCCTTCATCGCGGTGCGTGGGCCTCTCACTATCGTGGCCTCTCTTGTTGCGGAGCACAGGCTCCAGACGCGCAGGCTCAGCAATTGTGGCTCACGGGCCTAGTTGCTCCGCGGCATGTGGGATCTTCGCAGACCAGGGCTCAAACCCGTGTCCCCTGCATTGGCAGGCAGATTCTCAACCACTGCACCACCAGGGAAGCCCTTTTTGGAGTATTTTTAATTTCCGTTATTGTATTGTCCATTACTGTTTGTTTGCTGTTTAGTTCTTCTAGGTCCTTGTTAAACATTTCTTATATTTTCTCTGTTCTATTTCTGAGATTTTGTGTCATCTTTACTGTCATTACTCTGAATTCTTTTTCAGGTGGTTTGCCTATTTCCTCTTCATTTATTCAGTCTTGTGCATTTTTATCTTGCTCCTTTGCCTGAAAGATATTTCTCTGTCTTATCATTTTGTCTGATTTACAGTATTTGAGGTTTCCTTTCCCTAGGCTGCAGGGTCATAGTTCCTCTTGCTTCTGTTAGCTCTGCTCTCGGTGGTGAGGTTGGTCCAGTGGCTTGCGTAGGCTTTGTGATGGGAGGGACTTGTGCCTGTGTTCTGGTGGGTGGAGTTGAGTCTTTTCCCCCTGTTGAACAGGGCCGTGTCAGGTGGTGCGTTTTGGGGTGTCTGTGAGCTTAGTATGACTTTAGGTAGTCTGTGTACTGATGGGTGGGTTTGTGTTCCTGTCTTTGTTTGTTGTTTTATGTGAGGCATCCAGTTCTGGAGGCTGCTGGCAGTTGGGTGGAGCCGGGTCTTGGATTCAGATAGAGACCTCTGTGAGAGGTCTTGGTGGTTAATCTTCCCTGTGGCCAGGAATTCTCTAGTGGTCCAGTGTCCTGGACTTGGTGCTCCCACCTCAGAGCCTGAGGCCCGACTTCTAGTCAAGGAACCAAGACCCCACAAGTTGTTCGTACCAGTTATGCAGGGATCTTTACAGTCCTTTCCGGTGTCCAAGGTCTTCTGCTAGTGTTCAGCCGGCGTTCTATGAGAGTTGTTGCATCTATAGATGTATTCCTGATGCATCCGTGGAGAGAGATGAACTCCATGTCCTCCTATTCCTCCTTTCCCCTCTTTTTAGTAATCTTTTATTTATTTATTTTTATATTTATTTTTTTGGCTGTGTTGGGTCTTTCGTTTCTGTGTGAGGGCTCTCTCTAGTTGCGGCAAGTGGGGACCACTCTTCATCGCGGTGCGCGGGCCTGTTCACTATCGCGGCCTCTCTTGTTGCGGAGCACAGGCTCCAGATGCGCAGGCTCAGTAGTTGTGGCTCACGGGCCTAGTTGCTCCACGGCATGTGGGATCTTCCCAGACCAGGGCTCGAACCCGTGTCCCCTGCGTTAGCAGGCAGATTCTCAACCACTGCGCCACCAGGGAAGCCCCCCCTCTTTTTAATATAACATTGCTCAGTTTGGGTTTATCAAATATTTCCTCATGATTAGATTCAGATAGTTTATTGCTGCATAGGTGATGTTCTCTCCTTCACAGTGTGTCACATTTGGAGGCGCTTGATAACCATTTGTCCCTTTCTGGTGATGTTAAATTTGATTACCAGTCAAGATGTCTGGTTTCTCCATTGTAATTCCTTTTTTTTCCCCCTCCCTTGCAGCTAGTAAGCAGTTTGTGGGGAGACCCATGAAAATATCTTGCTTCTCATCAAAATTTCCTCCTTGGTTTAGCTTTCATTCATAATTCTTGTCTGATCCAGTCTTGGATTAACTTAAATATAGAAACCTTGGTGAATATAGGTGAAATGGTCAGATACCTAATTATGTTTCTTTGTTAACTTAGATAAACATTTACGCATACATTTAAAATATATTATACATAATAACTTAGAAATGTTGCTTTTTGCCCACTCTCATGTTCATAAGACAAACTCATTCAGACTCTCCACAATAATCTTCGACATCAGTGTCTTCATCATCACTTAAGCTACTTTTTGAATAATTTTAAGGCATTTTTCCAGAGCACATTATCTCAACTTCTGCCTAAGTTGTTTGAGATAAAGCACTTTTTGAATCAGTATATATCATTATCATTAGAAATTCTACCTAAGCCGGAATTTTACCTACCATTTGTATAGCATTAAGATAGCTAAAAAAATTCATTCCATATATAACCACTTAATATATTGCTTTTATTTTAATATAATTGATGTCGATGATAATATTTAACAACTATGGGTTCATATGCTCAGCAGTAATTACCAAATCTGTTAAGTGTTTTTGCCTCCTTTTTCACACATTCTGTCAGATGACCTCTAAACATCCAAACCAAAATTAACTTGAGATTGCTTCAGGCTAATGGGTCTTCCTCAAAGAATACTTTGTTCAACATAGCAGACAGAATTTCCTGTGATATGGGGTATTTTTTAAATACTTCAATTTATCTTTTTATTTTTCAAAAAAGAAACTCTTGCTTTTTATTGGATTATATGTGGTACTTAATGTGTTTAAATCACAAAATGTAAGTAGTGGAATTTAAGGTAATCCAGTAGGTGGCAGTCTTGTCAAGAGAATTCTTAACCTCTGATTTTTTTTTTTTTTTTTTTTTTTTTAAAACATTGCTGCTGACAAAGTTCAGTTATAGTCTAAAGACATCGGTGTGAAAGTAAATCCTTCAAATTACATAATTTTGGCTTACTTTCTGAGAAAATGATTTTTAAAAACAACTTCCCATTATGTGAAATTTCCAACATGCACACAAGTAGAAAGAATAATATATTGAATGGCAGTGTACCCATCACCCATTCTGAATGCTAATTTTCAGTATTTTGGCTTTTAAAAATATTAGTTTTTATCATGAAAAAATCTATTTCTCTGTGCATTCAAGGGTTCAAGCATTCCTCATGCATAGATATTTGACGAATTATACTCTGATTATTGGTCTCAACCCCTTTGAAGGCAAGTACTGTGTCATTTATCTCAGAATCTCCAATATCTAGCCCTGTGCTAGGAACCAGAGCTTTGTAGTTACTTAGTCCTTACTTAGCACTTTCTCTGTGCTGAGCACTGTTCTAGGTGCTACTTATGAGGTATAGGTACTATTATCTTCATTGTACAGTCAGGGAAACTGAGGCACAGAGAGGTTAAATAGCTTTCTCAAGGTCATACAATTAAATACCAAGTCTATCTGGTCCAGAATAAATATTCTTACTCTCTACTTCGTTTTAAAAACTTGTTGAGTAAATGAATAAAAAGTATATAAAAATTTTATAAAGTTAAGAGTATTGACTACATTCACTGTAACATGCAGAGAGTAATAGAACATTGCACCCAATAGAATCCTAACCTGTTTAGAGGGTATGTGAAAACTGCTCTCATATTTTGAAAATTTCTAATGTTCTTTTGCTTTTCTCAGTCACCTGTGTTAGATTTTACAAGTTAAGCTTTATTTAGGACCTGGACATAAGAAAGAAAATAATATTAACATTTTTGTGTGATGGCCATTGTAAAATTTAATTGTCATAACAACATATGAGGAAAACATTTTAATTATTACCCTATTTTTTTTTTCAGAAGATGAGACAGAGGCTTAATGAGATTAAGTAACTTGGTCACTTAGCCAGGAACTGGTAGAGCCAGGGTTTAAACCAAGGCCATCTGACTTCTAGTGTATACTTTTGGAGACTGTACCGAATTAAATTTTGATTATGTGCTAAGTTTAAAATTAATCAAACCAGTTAGAAAATAAATGGATTGGCATTCCTTGGTGTATTTCCAGCAGAATTTGAAAGTGAGAGTATAGATGGGCATCCAAGTGATTGTTCAGTGACTTCAAACCCAGGGGCACCATGCCCTGGGAGAAAAGCTGATAGATTTGTAGAAGAGAAGACCAACAATAAGAGCTGAGAGGAGAAAGCAAGATGATTGTAATCTGAAATGTGTGAGAAGAGCAGCCTAAGCCTAATTATTGAGAGGCTCCAGTTAAAATGTTAAAGCAGATCTGATCAGGTCAGTCTCTTTCTGGTGTTTCCAAAGTGGAGATAGCAATCTTCTCTGTCCCTCTCCAGCTGGCATTTTCATGGGTTTTGGTCTCATCGTGTGTAGAAATACTGCAAAAGAATTTCTTACATACTACTAAATTGATACGGATTTTTAAAGCTTTATTTAGTATTTAAAATACTCTAGCACTATTATATAGCACCCACATCAATGCTTTGAATAGATTGCTGGTTTTGCTAGATACCCGAAAAGCGAGGGGGAAATTTTTCATTTTTTGCTGTATTAATTTTCTGACTAGTTGATTTTTGCCAAGTGTTACTTCTTAATTTGTCATCAAATAATTCAGGGAAAATAATACCATATACATTTGGAAAATGGATCTCTTTACAGTTCCCTAACAAGAAGTGGAGTTCTAATGATGGTAATTCCAGACCTTTTGGAGGGTTAGTTGGGAAGAGAATTTTGGCTTCAGGGTTTTATGCCTGTCAGATCACTTTGTTCCCAGGGATCTGCCCTGATGCTTGATGTGTGAACCAGAATGAAGTATTGATACAGCAAGCAGAGTATAATTACTAGATTTGTTTTCAGTATACAGCTTTGTTTGTACTGAGTAACATGGGCCATTACTGCTAGGAAGAAAGAATTTCCATGAATCACTTTTATCTGATCCTAATTTCGGGGAGTACAATCATTACATATACATTAAAGTATATATATATATATATATATAATATAAAACACATCATTACTAGAAGGCAGTT
Organism: Balaenoptera ricei; assembly: GCF_028023285.1. Classification (NCBI taxonomy): domain Eukaryota; kingdom Metazoa; phylum Chordata; class Mammalia; order Artiodactyla; family Balaenopteridae; genus Balaenoptera; species Balaenoptera ricei. The sequence goes on from NC_082639.1 coordinate 136,147,113, forward strand.
TGATCATTTGTAGAGTGATTCAGAGATGTGCCTGTTTTGATAATAAATTCTGCTTCAGTTCTTAATTTGTGCTTTCTGGCTTGCAGCAAAAACTACATAGTGAGAAGTTGAAGTGTTAAGTACCATACCTCATAGCATGAGTGATTGACAGGTACCTTTCCTTGTGTTATTTTCTTGAGGAAAAGATTTCCAAGCCATGGAGTACTGAAAAAAAAAAATCACCTAGGGCTCTTTTCTTCTCACAGAATAAGCAATTTTCTAATATGTTTGACATCACTAAAGTAGATAGATAGTAGAACCTGAACTGTTAATTATTTTGCGGCTGATATAATTGGATGTGAGACCATTCTGAGGGTCTTTTGCTGAATTTATGTAGCACTTATTTTTGCCTTCACCCTAGCAAGTTGTTAAATAGTTTTATTTAGAAAGGAGCTCAAGTCACTGACTTTAAGTTGCCTAGATGTAAAATCAAGAGTTTTAGATGTCTTAATAATTTTTCTTTCATTTTTCTCCAACCTGAAAATGAGAAAAAGTTAGTGGAGTGACCCAAAGTCTGAATAATATATATTTCTTAAATTAATTAATTAATTTATTGTTTATTTTTGGCTGCATTGGGTCTTTGTTGTTGCACATGGCTTTCTCTAGTTGCAGTGAGTGGGGGCTACTCTTCGTTGCGGTGTGCAGGCTTCTCACTGCAGTGGCTTCTCTTGTTGCGGAGCACGGGCTCTAGGTGCATGGGCTTCAGTAGTTGTGGCACGTGGGCTCAGTAGTTGTGGCTCACGGGCTCTAGAGTGCAGGCTCAGTAGTTGTGGCACTCGGGCTTAGTTGCTCCACGGCATGTGAGATCTTCCTGGACCAGGGCTTGAACCCGTGTTGGCTGCATTGGCAGGAGGATTCTTAACCTCTGCACCACCAGGGAAGCCCCTGCATATTTTACAAGCTGTTTTTGAACTTACTCATTTGTCCTCTTTGAGTTTTCATATAAGGCAGTAGAAAGGTAACTCTCTTTTACCTTAGAAAAACAGGATATATTTATACAAAATACTTTAATTGTTCTCTGATAGTTATTTCAAGTGACAATTGATAAAGAGTTATCGGCGTCATCAGGTGCTTTGGAGAATGAGAAATTGGAAGCTTCTATCTTCTCTCAGCTTTTGGACTGGAACTTGTAATTAGGACAGAATTTTCAGTGTCTTCCATTGCTAGCTTTTGCTGGCACCCAGTAGGGGGGGTGGTGGCACTCCAGAGGTATGTATATAATACGATTACATTCTTAGCATTGTATCTTAAGAACTACTTTTTTAATATTAGCAATGAAAACGTACATTGCTTTCTGTCAAACGTTTTTCTAAGTTTATTCTAGATGTCTTGGGGCTCATTTTTTTTTTTAAAGTTTTTTTTTTTCTTTTTCTTTTTTTTTAAAATTATTATTTATTTATTTATTTATTTATTTTTGGCTGTGTTGGGTCTTCGTCCCTGTGCGAGGGCTTCCCCCAGCTGCTGCAAGTGGGGGCCACTCTTCATCGCGGTGCGCGGGCCCCACTATCGCGGCCTTTCGCCGCGGAGCACAGGCTCCAGACGCGCAGGCTCCAGACGCGCAGCCTCAGTAATTGTGGCTCACGGGCCCAGCCGCACCGCGGCATGTGGGATCCTCCCAGACCAGGGCTCGAACCCGCGTTCCCCGCACTAGCAGGCAGACTCCCAACCACTGCGCCACCAGGGAAGCCCTTGGGGCTCATTTTTTAATGAACTTTTAAATGTGAAATAATTACAGACTCACAGGGAGTTAAAATAATAGTATAGAGAGGCCCCATGTACACTTCACCCAGCTTCCGCCAATAGTAACATGTTACATAACTATAGTATAATGTACAAACTAGGAAATTGACATTGGTACAATTGATAGACCTCTACTGGAGCTCTTTTTGAATCCTTTTGTAAATCATAGTATGCTTCTATAATATAATAATAATTTCTTAATTAATTAATTGTTTTTCCAGTGGCAAAAGATCTTTACTTAGCTTTATTTAACTTAAGGTGACTAATCAAGATAGTTATGGACAAAGGGGCTACCAGGTCCTAGCAGAGGAGAGAGTTCCAGGTTGTTCAAATGTAGTAGTTTGTTTTTTTTAAACTGAAATATATTTGACATATAACATTGTGTAAACTTAAGGTATACAACATGTTGATTTGATACATTTATATATTGTAATATGATTGCCATTGTAGCAGTAGTTAACACCTCTGTCACGTCATATAATTATCAATTATTTCTTCTTTGTGTTTGGAATAATTAAGATCTAGTCTCTTAGAAAGTTTGATTATATACAGTGTTGTTGTCTATATTCACTATACTGTGTGTTAGATCTCTAGGACTTATTTACTACTAGTTGCAAGTCTGTACTCTTAAACAACATCTCTCCTGTTCCCCCACTCCCCAGTAACCACCAGTTTACTCTTTGTTTTTACAAGTTTCACGTTTTTAGATTCCACATATAAGTAATATCATACAGTTTTATCTGTCTCTGTCTGGCTTATCTCACTTAACATAATGTCCTCAAGATCCACTTTTGTTGTTGCAAATGGTGGAATGTCCTTCTTTCTCATGGTTGAATAATATTCCACTGTATATACCACATCCTCTTTATGTATTCATCTATTGCCGGGCCCTTAGGGTGTTTCCATATCATGGCTGTTGCAAATAATGCTGCGATAAACATGAGAGTGCATTTATCTCTTTGATATCCTGTTTTCATTTCCTTTGGGTATATACCCAGAAGTGGAATTGCTGGATCATATGGTAGATCTATTTTTAACTTTTTGAGCAATCTTCATATTGTTTTCCATAGTGGCTATAACAATTTACATTCTTGATTTACATTAAGAAAATAACTTCTTAATTTATTGGTTTAAGAAATTTTGATTTCTAACCCGGCTGTTAAGTTATTAGAAGAGATGAGGTATTTTAACTGTATCCTATGCCAATTATCAATTTATGGCCTCTTGGTTCCAAATCTACCCTCTTACTTGATCTGCATTAGTGCAACTTTATGCATCTTCTTTGCAGCAAGCACAGTATTAAATTGTGCCAGTAGAGGGTGCTGGAGAGATACCGCAGGAGGGAGGGACTTTTCTTGGTTCTGGTGTGCTGTGATTGTTTCTTGCTCTTGCTACAAGATGCTGGGACATCCAGTGCTGCTGTGCTCCAGCTGTGCACACAGTGCATGCATTCCCTCTGTGAACTCATAGTCCTGGTCCTGGCTCAGCGAGATCTTCCTGCAGCCCTCCAGATACAGACACTGTGGGCCTCAGGCTTTGTACCACTCTGCCTCTGAGCTGCCTCCGGGAGTCCTGATTTCCTTTGTTCACCTGCCTGCCACCCTTGGCTACCTGCACCCTAGAGGGTTGTTTCCTGTTTGCTTGTGGTCCAGCTTTGCCTGGGCAGTCCAGAAAACTTCTTTGTCATCCACTGGGCTGCAGTCGTATCTTCTACAGTGAGATCAGAATACCAGCTTTAGGGAGAGGATCTTCTTTCCAAGTTTGCTCTTCTTTGGGGTACTCTTCCTCAGCCTGAGGTTGTTCTTTAGAATTCTCTTTATAGTCACTCTCCTATTACAGAGAATAATTTTTTATAATAAACTTTTCCTGTTCAAATTATTTCTGTGCTCTCTCTCCTATTTGGACCTATACTGACAGTATCTAATTGAACTAGTATCTAATGAAATTAACCAGTCCCACAGATAAAGTTTCTGATACATTTCTGGGGGAAAAAAGTGTTTATTTTAGACAGTCTTTTTAACTGATAGTCTTTTAATTGTCATAATAATGGCAAGGATAATAACCACTATTTAATGATTTCTACCATATGTTGACATCCATCCCAAGTGTTTATTGCATAGTGTTTTTCATACTAAAGCAAGGAATCCTATAAAGTAAATTATCTTTTTATTTACTTTTTTTTTGGCAGAGGGAGGAAACTAAAGCATGTTATTTTGCCTGCTAAGAAACAGCTAAGAAGAGGCAACATGAGGATTTGAATCCAGGGCTTTTTGCTAGTCTTCCTGAAGTCTTTATATTTGTCTCTTTTGTATGACTTTTTTTGGGGGAGGGATGAGGGGAGGTATTAAGTATCTATAGATACGATATAATTATTTTATATCACTAGTAAACACTAGTAAACACTAGTAAACACTAGTAAACACTGCTTAGTTACTAATATTTTGTTCTTATTTATAATGGCAGCATTTTTTATTTTTAAAGATCTTGGCTGATTTGAAGGGAAGTGGGAGGAATGACTACATAAAATGTTATTTTTATTTAGTAGGACTTTAGGCAATTAACAAAAGTGAAATAACAGGGGGTGCAGGTTCGATCCCTGGTTGGGGAACTAAGATCCCACATGCTGTGCAACCAAAAAAAAAAAAAAGCAAGTCAACAAAAGTTAAATAAGTCTTATGTGTGAATATTGTATTTGTGTTTTAAATATTAATTTGATTTTTTCTATTTTTAATATATTTTAATAAGTTTACCCATCCTCTTTATTCTCATATTATTTTTTAATTGTTCTTTACCTGTTTTCTTTAAGGTTTATATATTTAGGTAAATTATTCCATTATTCCATTGTACCATAGAAAATTGTTATGCTTTTGATAATTGATGAAAGCTTTATATGGCTTGATTCAACTGTTTTAAATGGAATCGAGCTTCTGAGGAATCCATATTATTTTACACACAGATGATATTGTTTTGTATTAAATTTTTTTTTTACTTAAAATGTAAATACCAAAATAGGGCTGTACAGAAAAGAGTTAACATAGGAGGAATGACACTACTATTCCTAGAAGGTCTGCTTATAAGGTTGGTTCTTGACTGGTATTTGGAAACTTGGCTTTCGGGAGGGTTTCCACCATTCCCAGAACTGAGAATAGTGGCTCACCGTGCCTAAACTTTTAGCACAAGCAATGTGGTTTGTGCTGAACACCAGCTTTCCTTCTGGAGTCTGGATTTTTGGTACATGCTAGGCAGAGGATGCCTATGTGACCAGCCCTGAGAAGAACTGAGTCTCTATAAGCGTGTTGCATATGTGACATGTGACATTTCATCTTTATTTTTCCATCAATTAAGCCTAAAGCCATGCAAGATATGCAGAATTTTTGGTGTCTGTATGGATGCTAACTTGGTGTTAAAAGCTGTTTAAAGCTCTGTTTTGAGTAAAGACTCACTGGGCAGTATGGAAGGTCAAACTTCTCTTCTAAATAATAGTGGCAGTTGTAATAATAATTTATAATCTGCAACAGCTCTAGAATTTACAGTGTACTTTCCCTGTGAGTTTTTTCATTTCAGCTTTACATTAACATAGTCAACCTATAAGCAAGTCATATTTGTGTTTCAGAAATGTGGAAAGTGAGACTTTGAAGTGTGTGACTTGCCCAGGATCACACAGGGAATTTATAATCTTTTCTACTGATAGGCTAGGGAGGTGGCAGAGTATAATGTGTAAAAGACTCTGCAGTTTTGGAGTCATAGTCACGGGCTTAATGGCTATGTGGTTTGGACAAATCACTTCTACTTTCCAGAAACCAGTTTTATTATTTGTTATATGGAGGTTGTTTTAAATGTAAATGCAACAATATAGTAGTGTCTGACAAAGCATTCAATAAACAGCTGCTATAATTAATATGATAATTATTATTAATATGATAACACCATCATCCCATTCTTAGGAGGTTTGATTTCAAATTTTGGGTCAAGTTAGCTATTTGCTATATTATAAATAATGTTGGGTGTGTCTTCTCTCTGCTTTGTTAACATTCTGTACTTAAGGCTATCGTAGAATTTACCGTACAGGTTGTAATTGTCCGTTTACTTATTTTCCTCCCCTACTAGACTGTGACATCTTTGAGAAAATAGGTGTAATAGCAGTTTGCTTTCTACATTATCTATGGAGTTAATAAGAGAAGATTGAACGCTTTGAACTCCCCAATGAAACACTTAATATTCGCATTAGGTGTTTGTGGTGCTAATAATATCTATCTAATTTCTGACATGTTATTCATAATAGACCTTGCTTGTCTCTATAGCAAACCTTATGTGCTTTAATGAAATATAATTTTGGAAATGACTAATACAGCTTGATAGAAAAAAACTACGCAGTTTTAGTGCTGGAAGAATCCTTAGAGTTCATGTATTGTTACCTCTCCCATTTTCTAGAAGAGGAAGCAGGGGCCCAAGGGGGTTAGGTGCTTTCTCTAGGGTCGCACTGTTGGTTGGTGGCAGGATTTTTAATTTATAACCCAGGAAAAAAGCAGTGCATCAGAGATCATCAAAATAAGGTGATGTGTGTTCCCATTTAAGGAAAACGTAAATTTCCTTTTGCAATGGAGTTTAAGATAGGACATTATATTAGGAAAATTGTACCCATTTTGCCACTTACCTGTGAGTGCTTGACAAACAATATAAAACTTTAAATTTTCAAAAAGAGCAAAAGAAAGGTAGGGAGGGTGCATACTAAACTCTTAGTATTGGTTCCAAAGGGTCTGAGATTAGAGAGAGAAAGGAGAAATTAATTTTTCCCTATACACTTTGGTATTCATTAGCTTTTTACAATGAGTATATATAATAGTTTTGTAACTTAAAAACCATAATATAGAAAATAGTATTTTAAAACCGAAGAGAGGTGCAAGCTGAAGCAAAGTATGTAAGGAATGTGAGAGAAGTCTTCTGTCCTCATTGACCCGACTTTTAAGTTGAGGGAACTAAATTTTATATCTGAAAAAGAATTAACTCTTTTATTCTTATAAGGAATTTAAGGCAAACTTAGAAGAAATAGTACAATAAAGTACGTGATTAATTAGCATTTAATTTGTATAGACAGTGTTTATTATAGGAGTTCATAGAGAGTTCACAGCACTTTAAAGGAATCGTATTAAAATTATGAATATTAGATTATAATAATTTCTATCTGAGTAAGTTATATTTTGTTCACTGGTACAATAATATGTTTGGAATTTCCTCAGAACTTACTGACTTTATCTTTGTTATATACTTGATCTTTTTGGATGCCTTGTGCAAGGTATACTCAAATATTCACAGGAAGTATTATATATATTTTTTACTACTAACTAAGCTCATATTTGGACAGGACTAATCTCTTGTCTTGTTTATGGAAAAAAAGCCATGCTACTAGAAAAGTAAACCTTTAGAAAACAAGGATCAGATTAAGTATTGACTGCTCAGCTGCCGCTATTTTGAAACTTAAAAAATGGTATATTTAATTTGTTTATAGTCTTCTTGTATAAAATGCTCCATAGCATACTTTTAAATTTCGGAAAGCTACAATGAAAACACTCTATTCTAGTAAGTGTGGGTATGCATTGTTGGCAGAGAGAGGCACACTGTGGGCAGATCACATTGTCTCTCGAGTACAAGACCTACTTAATAGCCACATAAATTTGAGTAAAATAACTTTTCTGGACTTTACGTTTCTTACCTATAAAGAAGAAATGACAATAATATCCTAACAAATATTAAAAAATGTTTGAATTAGCTGAATTTTAGAGTTTATGAAAATCTTTTACAAAGTGGTAGTGTTGATGGGATTCCTAAAGCTTGCCTAGCATTAGGAAGCACAGAATAAAGTAGTTAATAGTATACAGTATGTTGGATAATATCTTCACTAATATAATAGCATTTTTAGTAATGAGTTTCATATAACTTTTTTTTTTTTTTTTCAAACTGAGGATACAGTATTTCAAACTGAGGATGTTGGCTACTCAGTGAACATGACTGTTGAGGGCCAGGGTGACTGTTTCTATTAATCTGGCTTGATGCAAAGAGAGAGTACAGTGTCTTATTCTAATTTTTAAAAAAATTTTCTTTCTTTTAATTTAACTAGGTTAGTTGATCTTGACCAATATGTTTGGATTAACTCTAAAGCAAATACAATCTCATTTTTACCTAGAAACGAATTTATATGTCACTACTGTATTTTGTTTCAGTTAACAATTTATGGCTATTTTTATCACAGTTTCTGATCATTGGTAATCTTTTACATGCAAAAATAAAGATCTGGGAATTTAGGTAACTTATTTCTATGTGATTTTATTATGTATCTTAATGAATTCTTATTTGTGATGTTTCTCTAAAAAATGAAAGCTATTTGTAAGTACAGAGCTCAGATTGTATCATTACTATTGAGGCTTTTGCTCACTGGGCTTCTATATATTCTTGATACCTTATTTCTCCTTTTTTTTTCCCCCCAATATTTTCAGATGTTTTGGAATGTTATTAAGCCCAGGTCGAAACGTGAAGAACAGTGACATGCATTTACTGGATATGGTAATGAAAATCTCAAGCACCTTAACGAAGTATAGATGATAGTTATTTTATATTTTTAAAGTATTTTCTATTTTGAAATTTTGTCATTTTGTCAAAATTGTTTCTAACTTTCAGCTATCAGTTACTATGATAGTAGTAATTTAATTTGGAACCCCAAACTTAAAGTTACTTATGAGGGAGAGATTTAGGAAAACTTTCATAAAGAAAGCATATGCAAGTGGGAAGCAAATAAAAGGATAGTGTAATGAAAATATCCATCTATTCATCTGTTTGGCTTCTTTGGAATGTGTCTCTTCTTTGAGCCAAAATAACAAATACATGATTATAATAGGCACAATGTTATAAGTGAATATGGTGCCTTTCATTTTTTTTAATGCAATATTATTAATTTGAGTACCGTGATGGATGCTTCTGTTTTCTTTAAAGCGTTTCCCTTTCTGAATTTTTCCTTCTTGATTACATTTCATTAGCAAAGTATATTTACTGTAGGAGTGGTACTTATTTAAGGAGTGCCCTTGAAGGTTAATATATATTTAAGAGTTAGTATTTGATGTAAAAATAGCAAGCCATCTTAACTTTTAAAGAGAAATACCTGCTAATATTGCAGTTAATGAAAACATTTACTTTGTGGTTTAGAAATGTTATAGGAAATAGTTATCTTAGTATAAGTATAAAGTTTTTTACTTACTTAACTGAGATTTTTTGAGGTAGCACTACATGTTTTCTTCCTTTCAGCTGTATTTTGCAAATGTCAGTTAAATACCACAAATTATATCAACTTTTTCTTTGAGTTATTTCATGGTAACATCACATTGATTTTCTACTGGTAGTAGAATGGTTTATTCAGCCTTTTTGAGGACCTAATTTTGTGCCAAGTATTGTGTGAAGTGCTGGTGTTACAGACATGGTAAAACAGTTCTTACCGTCTGTGGGTTCATAATCTTGTGATGGAAATAGATCTTTTAAGTATGTAATGACAGCAGTGGGTTAAGTGCTCTCATAGAGTTCGTACAATGAGCCACAGAAATATAGAGGAAGCACTGCGTGGGTAGGTAAGGTAAGGACAACCAGTTACTTTAAATGTGAAAATGAATTAGCTATTGGTTCATGTCTCTTCCCTCGCTCTTTACAGCATATCAGTAATGCAAGTGGTTTTACTTAAGGCAGGACATAGCATTTTGGAGCCCTGAAAATTCCGTGAGGAGGTAGTTTCAGGGACATTAAACACTTATAAGCTCCTAGATCCTAATTAGTAATGATTTTTCAGAGTTTAAAAGATTAAGATGAATCACTGGCAAAGATTTTTCTATTAAACCTAAGTTTAGATTATAGAGTTACAGACCTGGCATGAACTTCTGACCCGCCTTAGTCTTAGTGTCTTGCTTGTGGTGCAGCCCTCCACCTTTAAGAGTCCATATTGAAATCAAAGGACTTGTCAGCACTGAAGCTCCTGGAAAGAGCAGTGGGCTTACCTGTGCCACAAATAGTTGGTCAAGTTGGAGGGTTTATATGTACAATTATCAGCAATTGTGATTTGTTATTACCCAATGCTATTAATCTTCATGCTATCTTTAATACACGGTTATTGAGCTTTAGCTAGATTACATCTAATAAAAAGGAACTGGTTACCTTATAATGAAGACTATGGGACAGTTCTGGTTATTACAGGTTATACCTTTGTAATCACCTGAAATCATATTCCTTGTAACTTTGCCTAATTAGTCTTATTTCTTCCCTCTAGAGCCAGATGTTAATACTTTTTCTTCTATGACATCCAAATACGTGTACACTTTGAAAACAAATTTCACCTTGCACTTTATTCTGACAAACTTTAAAAGTGTATAATTATATTTAATTTCAGAATTTGTGAGACTTTTCTATTTGACTTGAATAATTTTTAAGGAATGCTGACTTTCTTCCCTGAATGCTAAATAAGCAAGATGAAGTGAGACTTTTCTATAAATTTATAAATTTTGTTTAATATAAAATCTGCATGAAAGAGAAAGTTATACTTATAAATGAAATATATTCTTTAGTCAAATGGCCAAATTACTTATATATATATTATACATAGTATGTAAATAAAATCATATATAAATAAAATTAGTTAGGTTTTTCTGTGGGTACAGATAAGACTCTCAATTTTCTCCCGGTAGTGAGTGAGAATAGTTTGGTGAAGATACTTGTAGTAGGAATAAGGAAATGAGAATTTTTAATTCATAGCCATTGATACCTAGGAAAAACCTAACAGGAATGTACCAAAAAGCTGAAAACTAGGTAGAGTCAGATTTCTTGGAACTGGAGCACAACTTAAAGTCCTATACGGCAGAAACTAACACAACATTGTAAAGCAATAATTATACTCCAGTAAAGATGTTAAAAAAAAAAAATCAAGTCACAGAAGACTAAAAACAATGTAATACCATTTTTATAAAAGCTCAGAAGCAGGTAAAATAAAATAATATTAAAAAAAAAAGTCCTAGAGATGCCACAGAAAGTTTGTGGATCTTCACAATTAACTATTTATTGACATTAGGCTAGTAGCTGGACTCAGAAATAAAATTTACATTGTAATCCAATACACTTGTAATCTTTACGTATAAAAAAGCTAAAGTAAAATTTTTATGAAACAATTCTTAACCCTTACATGTGTGATGAAATCTGCAATTTTTTTCCTCTACTTGATTAAAAAGTCTGGTCATAATCCACTAAATTGATTTTATGATCCACAAATGGGTCACAAACTGCTGGTTGGAAATCATTAGCCTGTCAGCTCCATAAAGTCAGGACCATTTTGTTTTGTTTGCCTTGCTGGATACTCACAGGTATAGAGCATGACTCACAGTAGGCTCAAATTTGCTTAATGAATGGATGGATTAGAATGAACTTACATTTTTAATTTTTATTTTTTTGTGTTATCTCCTCCTTCTCATGCCACCTGTGTGCTTTACCCTGCTGTCTGCCTACTTGACCTCATAGCTTCAGCTTACTCATAACTTGACAGTAGTTCATTCATGGCTTAGTATGGATTAGTATGATTCTTCAGCTTATGTTTCCATTGCAAAGTGCCACATTCTCATTATATTTCCCAGTTTATTTTCTTAAGAAGAGGGCATCTGGTGGTTCCAGCCTGGCCTAGTTTGGGCAGAGGCTTTTGTTGTCCAGATGTCCTTTACCTGATGTCCCTGATCTTGTCAGCCTTCTTGGGGGAGCTGGGGCATGCAGAGGAGTCAGGAAAGAACTCTAGAGCAAAGATTGTGACAGTATCTTCATAAGGGGATGGGAGCAAGCCAGGCTATGTAATAGAAATGTCTAGTTCAGTATCAGAAATGACTTGATGAAGAGAAACTTTTATTGAGGGCTTTTGATGTGTAAGACAGTATTATTGTGGTTGTATGTTGTGAGGACTAAAAAGAAATAAAAATATGCTTAATTTGGTTAGGCTGTTTTGGTTACAAGAAACAAAGATTCACTTAGAGCACCTTAAAGGCAAAAGAGGTTATTGATCTTCATGAAATTGTACCTAAACCTGCAAAGTGGTCTCTCTCTGGTCTCTTGCTGTCTGCCTCTCCTCCTGCCATGGGCTTACTCTTTCTGTGAGACTCTTTATTGCTGCCCCTGTTCTCTCAACCTCTGGTGCCCCGCCCCCCCCTTCTGTCTTTCTGCACCTTCTCCTCTCTCCCCCTCCCTGCCTCCCTTCCTCCCTCCATTCCCCCCTTCTTTCCTTCTCTTCCCTCTTTATCCCTCTCCTCCCCTTCTCCCTCCTTGCCCTTTTCTCTCCCTCCCTGCCTTTTCTCTGCCCTTCTCTTTCCTCCCCTTCAACTTGCCTCCTTTGTATCTGCCTTTGTTTTTTGACTACATGATTAATTATTTTTAAGGATTTTTTCGGTGTTTGTTTTCTCCATTTCTCTCTTACCACTTAGCAGTTTCCTAGTACTCTGCTGTTCTTTGTATATTTTTCCCTACATTAAATTCTGTTATAACTTCGTTTTGTATGTGGCCTGACATCACCTGACTTCTTATCAAAACCTTTCAGCCCCGCTGCTAACTGCCCACTTTCCTTGGTATTTGTTAATTGAAAGAAAGAATTTGACTGGTCTAGCTCATTTTTTTGGACTCAAGCATAGCACGAGCTCTTGTCCAGAAATGGACTGGATTTTTTTGGGTCAGGTGCTCATTCTTGTTCTGAACGTCTAATTAGACAGTAGAGAGAGAGAATAGGCACATGGAAGGGAGTGAGGGAGAGAGAGAGAGAAAGATATGAATATATAAGTGTGTTGGAGGTACTGAGTGGGTTTCCTTTACATGGCCTTGAGTGTATTTCACCTCTGGAATTCAGGGTCCCTGCACTTAAGCTATACAATCTGATTAGTGAAATATCACGAGTACACTAGAAAAATGTACATAGTAATTGCCAAATGACTACAATAATTTCATAGGGATTCAGAGAAGCATCTGTGTGGGGGAAATATTGAAAACAAAGTTTTTTCTCTTTTAGTCTGACCCTTTTCGCACTCTCCGTTTATAATATAAGGAAATCGGTACAGAAAATTGAAAGTACTGTGGATAATACTCTTTTGCATGTGCACATATTTGTATACATGTGCTGTTCTCCCACGGGACAACCTCTAAGCTCCCTCACACTACATACACACACACACACACACACACACACACACAACTACGTGTGGTCTTGCTTTCAAGGCCACATATAGTTGTGGAGTTGCTGCTTTAGCGAGAGTCAAGAGCTGGCTTGGTACAAGTCTTAAGGAGTGGAGGAAATGAAGAAGAAGAGGAGAAGGAGAGAACAGAAGAAGGAGAATAAGTATGAGGGTAGAGGAAGATAGTTAATTACCTTGAGTGCTGATTACAAACCAGTATTAGTCTCCTAATGTTGATTTATGATTGTTAGAAAGTGTACCTATATCTGCATATAGGCAATAAAAAGTATTAACTTTAAAGGTATTCCTTGTGATAAAGTACATTAATATTTTAAGAATATATTAAAAATTAGAATATTGGAAGAAAAATCCTGACTTATTTTCCTGTGATTAGCTATTAATTCAGTTTAACTATCTTCAGTGAGATCCATACTATAGTTTTAATAGAAACTTCATATATCCTGTATGTGTAGGTATGTGAGATTTTGACAACCAGCCTAAGATAAAGTTAAATATAACTTCATACCAGTATTATGTTTTTGTGAGTCAGCATGTAAGGGTATACCTCCTTTTATCCAAGAGTATGTGTCTCTAAATAGAAACTCTGGAGAAAGCTGTAGGAGAATTTAGTATTTAAAGAAATGCTTCTGTGGGATGAAAAAAATTTACAAAGAAAATAAGTCCCCTGTTTGTAAATTCAAATTTTAATAAATTGGATTGCTTAAAGTAAGATATAATTTAAAATGATGATTTTTTGATGTATATATTCTCAGTGATTCCTGTTTGAACTTTTATAGGAATCCATGGGAAAGAGCTATGATGGGAGAGCTTATGTTATCACCGGCATGTGGAACCCCAATGCACCAATATTTATGGCACTTAATGAAGAAACCCCAAAAGGTGAATTTTCTTAAAAAATTCCTTATTATTTACTTTAAAATTTACATTATGGACAGTATTGTTTTGCCATGTTTAAAAAAATTCTGGTGCTCATTTTAAATGGAATTATTCTTGTTTTCATGCTTTATACATCTATGGGGAAAACCTCCACTATTCAAAAGAAAGCCCCCCCAATGATATGTGGATTAATTTTATTACATTATGTAGGAAAGTATTTGGGCTTTGTGTTTCATATGTCATTATAGAGTTGTTTTATTTAAGGGGGAAATGATGGAAGAATATGAAAGAAATGATGAAGCAAATTCTGGAATTTTCCCATATCTGATAACTATTTTAACTTTTTTTCTCTATATTACAGATTACTTATATCTTTTCATTTACTATTATTCATTCCAGTCTTTTGACCTTCGGGAACTTAGTAATGTATATTTAGGATTTCATTTGTGGCAAATACTTTTTTCCAAGTTGTTTACCTTTTCATTTTGTTTAATATGTTAGTGTTGAACAGAATTTATAGATGGTAAGTAGGCTCATTTGTCATTTTTCCCATTGTATTTATTTTTATTCCTACTTTATCCAGATATCTGTTAATTGCCCATGTGGTTTTTTTTTTCCCCTCCACCATCTGCCTTTAAACTAAAATTTAGTTTTATCTCATGAGTTATAATCTTCTACTAAATGCTATACTGTGATTCAACCAATAATTTATATTGAGAAAATAATGGATCAGCTTGTTTGATCTTTAGTTTTATATTATTTACTTTATACACACAATAGACTTTCGGTTAAAGACAGGAGCATTAGTGAACACTGATATGGAAATATAATATATTAATGAAGAACATTAAATAATAATTATTTTTGAATTTCCTTAATAAAAATATTTACCAGTTCCATAAATTGCATGCATTTGATCACACATCAAGCTATTTCAAAATGAGGACTAAAAGAGAGAAAAATAATGATGATTATGTAAAATTTAGCTTTTCATATATTAGGAATAAACAATTTTTACACCGCAGTTTGTTATTTCTGGATACAGGTTTGTGAATACCAGTCTGTAAACTTCTTCCTTATAATCATTCAGAAAATCAACGTGAAAATGGAAAAAATAAGCCAGTTGATAATTTTGAAGTAAAATATAGAAATTTCAAATAATACCTTATAAAAGCACTTTTTACCTGTTCTTAACACATAGTTCAGTTTCATTTTGTATTTTAATACCTATTTGGTCCTCAATTAAAAATAATATATTTTAGGGACTTCCCTGGCGGTCCAGTGGTTAAGGCTCTGCCTTCCAATTCAGGGGGTGCAGGTTCGATCCCTGGTTGGGGAACTAAGATCCCACATGTTGTGCAGTGTGGCCCCAAAATAATAATAATAGTAAAAAAAAAAAAAAGAATTATATATTTTAAAAATACACATTTTAAAATTTATTTGTTCAATTAAAAGAAACTACATAGTACTATATTACAATAATATTCTAATACAAAAGATAATGTATTTTAAATTTAAAATCATTTCATATGCCACACATAAATGTTGACCTAATTTCTTAAATTTTTAAATGGTGTTCTTGAAATTATAAATTACTCAGAGGAGTCATGAATCAAAACTACAAAAGTTGAAGCCCTGAGAGATGAAATGTCTTGGATCTTTTCACTACGTCAAGTTGTATATTGTATTCTGCGTTTTGTTATTTTCTCTAACCCCTCTACTTTACTCCCCTGAGACTTTATAAGGTCCTTAGGTCAAGTACAATGTCTAGAGAATCCTAGTTCATCTTGAATTGGCAGATAGAATGCTTGTATTTAGTACGAATGTAATACATTTTTTGTTGAGTTTAATGATATTAATAGAAGTGTAGTTGATGAGTATAAATGTTGTATAATGGTTAAAAAGACACTATTGAAGGTTTCTTCTAATGGTAGGCTTGGTTATTTGAACTTTACTTTAACTGAGAAATGAAAATGGTAGACAATATAAATTTTTAAAATACTTTAAAAATAATGAAATGACAAAATGATATGGAATAATCAAACCACAGTTTCAAAAACCCCAATGAATTTCAAGCAGGGTAAATAGAATAAAATGAAATCCATATTTCAACCTATCATAGCGAAACGGAAGAAAACCAATAGACACTGATCTAGAAAGTCTAGATTCAAATTAGAGGAAGGCTATGGTGAAGAAAACATTTTAAATAGTAACTGAAATTTTGACTGATAACAGTATACTGTTGTCTAAAAGCACTTGCCAGGACTCTGATATATATTTTATGTACATAAAATATATATACATACTATAAATATGTAGTGTGTATATATACTCTCTATATGTAGAGAGAGTATATATGTGTATGTGTACTCTATATGTTATATATAGAGAGAGTATATATAGCGTATTTTATATGTTATATATAGAGTATATATATGAAAATTACACATTAGAGCTTTGGTCAGTGATTTTCCTGATGGTTAATATGTATTATGGACAATGAGGGTACTGACAAATCTCTAGGGACTTCCCTTAAAGCATACAACATTGAAATATTAATAACATTTTCCCAAACAAATTTAACATAATGAAGGTTGAGCATCTCTTCTCATTTGACAGTCCTTTGCATGCAACTTATCAAACAGACCTAATAATTTCTAGTATCTCTTTTTATAAAATGAAAGGGCAGATCTTTGTGATTTTTCAGGTTTTTTTTTTTAAACCTGAAAGATAGTTTTAGTGTAAAAGACATTCTGAAATTTCTATTTTATTTATTTTTTTATATTAAGGGCCTGATTTTGAGAAGGAAAAATTAAAGTTGTCAGAGGAGATTTGAACATTTGATTAAGGTGGGATCAGGAGTGTTGAGAAACATACTTGGGAAACTTGGTTACCTACTTAATCTAAGTGACAATAAAACATTTAAAATTAGACATAGCAGGTAACAGGAGTATAAAGAACCTTAGTCCTTTAACTTTGTTTTCTTAAATAAGTAATAATAAAGCCGGCATAAAACACAGAAAATTTCTACTGCAGATAAACGAGTGTACATGACTGTGGCGGTGGATATGGTAGTCACGGAAGTGGTGGAGCCTGTCCGCTTTCTCCTGGAGACAGTAGTACGCGTGTACCCTGCAAACGAGCGATTTTGGTATTTCAGCAGAAAGACTTTCACGGAGACTTTCTTCATGAGGTTGAAACAGGTAGGACCTTTTTGTTCTTTTCACATAATACATTTTTTCCACCATTTTTTCTTTAATGCCAACATAATTTCTTAAATAGCAATAAAAAGCAATAGAATTCCTCAGATAATCAAATGATATTTAGAGTCAACCAACAGAGTATTTGAAAAATCCATATGTAGGTAATGTCAGTTGAAAAAAAACAACTAGTAATAATTATGTAGAAATTTGTTTTAGAAACCTGTAATGTGTACCTATAAAGTATCAACATACTTAATAGAAATAACGAATCTATATCTAAAACAACTTTTCTTCCTTTTATATACAATTACATAAAACCAAAAAGAAAGGGCACAGAAACATTGTATCTTTATAAAGTAATAGTGAAAAAATTATGAAGTAATACATGACTAATTGTTATAGTTATTTCTACCTATATAATATTATGTGAAGGTGTTGTTTGACTTATTAGTAAGGTTATAAAATTATTTTAATATTAAATGAACAAAAGTAGGGTTTCTGTGAAGTTCTTAAATTAGGCAGTATAAGTAGGTAAAATACACTTTTTGTTATGTAATAAAGGAAGAAGGTAACAGTGAAAAATAATTTGAGTTCTAGTAGTGTCCATTTTATGAAATCAGAGTAAAATATTCTTTGAGTGATGGAAATCCTTTTCATCCTGTTCAGTGCTCCCTCTCTCCCAAGTTTAAAAAAATGCTTGTTGCTTCATATACTATAATATGCAAAATGTAATGTGGTAAAAGCAAGCATCAGTTCAGTGAACAAATATAGAAGCCACTTAACCATTTTCATATTAAAAAAAAACTTGTCATTGCTCAGTTAGGCTTCATATATTAGATGCTTTGAAATTGTTGTGGTTTTCATCTTTCATAAAATTATTAGAGCTGTGGTTTGACACAGCTTTTATTACTGTGTAGACTGTTTTTTTTCTTTTAGTTTTTGTAGCATATTCTGATGAAGATAATATGAACAATATTTAAAATTTTAGTGTCCTGAGCATATTTTCATATTTTATTCTGAGATATTTTTCTCCCTTCCTTCTTTCTTTCTTTTCTTTTCTTTTTTTTTTTTTTTGGTAGCTTAATTGTTAATGACTATCAAAGAATTCATTTGTCATTTTGAGCCAAAGGATTATTCAGAGTTGCATAAGAGTGAATAAAGGAGCTGTATACAAAGTGGTTGTCATCATTCTAGTGACAATTAATAAATTATTATGCTGTGAATTTTTCTTCCTTGAGACTTGATAAAAAGTTAGCTTCCCCCTCCCGCCCTGCCCCCTCAAATTAGCTTTTTCTATATATATATATATATGGCAAGATAAACAAGAGTACTGGAATTTATATATTTATATAAATTTCAAGAATATATATATTAGAGTGGATTTTTATTATTAAATGTTATTTTCGTATTTTTAAAACTACTGATGTTGAGTGACTGAGTGGTAAGTACCATGAGTTAAGAATTTCTTAGTACTAAAACATTAAAAATACTATTTGAGGCCATTTCATGTGAAATAAAAAGATTAAATTAGATTCACTTGTAATATTCAGCTCCAATAAATGTGAGACTGATTTAAATGAATATCAAATAAGAACATGGTTTCTAACTTTAGTGGTATAATTGAATTTCTTCAGTAGATATTGTGTTGTTCTGTTTATTATTATTTTTATTTCTTCTTGAGTCATTTTTGGTGATTTGTGTCTTTCAAGGAATCTTCAGTTTAATCAAGGATATTTAATTTATTGCTTAAAATATTACCTTTTTATTTTTAATGTTTTTAGGATCTGTAGGATCTGCTTTTATTTCTGATATTGGTAATTTATATATTCTCTCTTGTTTTTTGTTTTATCAGCCTAGCTAGAGGTCTATTAATTTTACTGATTTTATTCCCCCCCAAAGAACCAGATGTTGGGTTCATTGACTTCCCTATTGTTTTTCTGTTTTATCTTCTGTTGATTCCTTTTGCTTTCTTTTTTATTTCCTTTTTTTTTTCTGCTTTGGATTTAACTTGTTTTTCTAGCTTCTTCACATGAAGATTATATCACTGATTTTTTTTAAAAACTTTTTTTCCTAATATCTTTTAATTTTTAAGGTTATAACTTTCCTTCTAACTTCTCAGAGTTGTTACAAGAAAACTCTGTTTCCTTTACTACTATTCACACCACTTCATTTCTGACACCAGATGGGTGAGTGTTTTTCCTATAGCAATTAATTCTCCAATTGGACACCAATTGGATGGCCTACAATACAATTATGACACTAACTACCTGGAGTAGGCACAGACCCCACAGGTTAAGGGCTCAGTTCCACTAGACTGTGCCCCTCTTCCTTACTTCAGACACCAGTTGCAGGTCCAGGTTGTCACCTGTGTTTCTGACCAACCAGCTATAACTTGGAGGTTCCCACAACCTCCTCCTCAGGTTTGATAATTTGCTAGAATGACTCACAGAACTCAGGAAAACAGTTTACTTAGTAGATTACCAGTTTATTATAAAAGGATACAGCTCTAGAACAGCCAGCTAGAAGAGATGCACAGGGCAAGGTATGGGGGAAGGTGTATGGAGTTTCCATGCCCTTTACATGCTCGCCACCCTCTCAGTACCTCCATGTGTTCACCAACCCAGAAGTTCTCTGAACACCTAAGTTAGGGTTTTTTATGGATGCTTCATTCTGTAGGCACAATTGAGTAAATCACTGGCTATTAGTGATTAACTCAAGTACCAGCTCCTTCCCCTTTCCTGGAGGTTGGGGGAGTGGGGCTGAAAGTTCCAACCTTCTATCATGTGATTGATTCCTCTAGCATCCATCTTCCCCATCCCCCTGTATCCTCAGGGGCTTTCCAAAAGTCACCGCATTAACATAAATTCAAGTGTGTTTGAAAGAAGCTCATTAGGAATAACAAAAGATGCTCCTTTTACCTTTATTGCTCTGGAACTATTTCAGAAATGGGATAAAAACCAAATATTATAACAGAAGATGTTTCTTTCGCCTTTATTGCTATGGCACTGTTTCAGGAGCCAGGATGAATACCAAAATATATATTTCTTATTATATCACAGTATCACAGTTGTCATGATGAATAAATATGAATTCATGTAAGGCCCTTTAGGACAGTGCTTGTCACCTGGTGCATGTTCAGTAAATGTTAGCTATTATTGTTTTTATTAATGTTAATTAATACTTGTTTGTCTTCTATCTAGTCTCTATTCTTTTTGGGCAGAATCCTTTGTTTCTTAAGCCTAAAATAAATGAATGAATAAATGAACCAATAAATGAATAACTAACTCTGGTAGAAAGGTCAGGATTTTGGAGTGTGGTAAGGTAGAGGAGGGCATTTCAGTCAGAGACAAGAGTTGAGTCAGGTCATAGAACTCTGATGTAACATGATATGTTCAAGTTCTGTAGGAAATTAGATATTGCCGAAGCATCAGTGGGCATGGTGGGTCATTATTCTGAATAGGTAGGTCAGTACCATGCTTAGTCCTTTATCCTCAGGTTGGGAGGATTTTAAGCTGTGAATGACACTATATTTATAATTGGGAAAGGTCACTCTGACAGCAGTGAAAAAGATATTGATATTGGAGGCAATAAATATGAAGTAAGAAGGCTATTGTGGCCAAGATGAGAAATGATGGCGTGAAGAAAGGCGGTGGCAGTGGGGATAGTAGAAAAGATGAATTTGAGAGGCCTTAGGGAAGTAAGAATCAAGATCTGGTGTTTGATGTGACGTGAGGTTGAGGGAAAACAAGGGATCTAAGATTACTTTCAGGTGACTGGGTGGTTGTTGATCCTTTGATTGAGATGTTACGGATTCCAAGCTTGCTCTGCTTGCTGCAATGAATCGGGGACGAGGTGTTGAGGCAAGGAATATGACTTTATTCAGAAAGCCGGCAGACGGAGAAGATGCCAGGCTAGTGTCTCTGATAAACCATCTTATCGGGATTTGGATGCCAGCTTCTTTTATAGCACAGAGAGGGGGAGGAGTTGAGTAAGTAAAGTCAAAAGGCCATAAGTTTTGCAAATACCCCCGTGGAATGGCCAACCTCATGAGGGGATGTGTTAATTTCTTCTTCTTTCTTGAGACATCCACAGGTGGGTGGGGTGAGGTTGTCTCCCTGTGAACTGAACAGAGGCACTTTAGTTTAACATTCAGGCAGAGGGGCAGGTTTCCCTGAGGCAGGCCATTATGTATGATTATAATAACAAAAGCAACAATAAGCAAAGGTTAAAGTCAAAGAAACAGATGGAACCTGGAGTCCGATTTAGCTTTTCCCTGTTACAGAAATAGACTTTCAAGGAGAAATGTTTCGAGGCTCATGAGGAAAGCTAGCGGAGTTTCAGATACGCTGAATTTCACATTTCTGTGGAACTATTAGGTTTAGTAAGCAGTTGGATATTTGTATCCTAAGCTTGGGAAATAAAGATTTTAAAAGTGGTTAAAGCTTGAGAACTGTGGCTAGGAGTAGGTAAATTACCCTGTGGCCAAGTGTTGAATGGGGAGACATTGAAAAGATTGGTATAGGAAGAGGATTGAGCCAAGTGAATGTAGAAGGATAAGCACAGATCTAGGGGTAAAATCACAAGAGCACAAGGCCAGGAAAGGTGAGGGCGGAAACTGTTTCCAGCAGGAGAGAATGCCTGCAGCATTAGGTACTTCAGGAAGGTTAGCTAAGGATTTGATTGGTAAATAAGAGACAAAGATCTTAGACTGTAAAACTTGGACAATTTCAGAGGAGTAATGGGGCAGAAGTTAGACTGCAGTTGATTGAGGCTTGAATGGGAGACAAAATGTCATAATTCACCTCTGCAACTGGGAACAAAAGAGAAGCTGGGTACAAATCCAAAGTATTAGGGTACACTTTATTTTATATACAACTTTTATATACAAAGTTAGAATTTTAGAAAATTCAGTCTCTCTATTTTTCCTGGGTTTGGAAGTCAAACCCTCTGCTAGTGATTTTGCTGAATGAATACCCATCAAAATATGGAGTCAAGTGCTGAAAACCTTTTGTTGCCAACATTTAGAGGAATGCCATAGCAGATATTTTGAAAGTGAACTAATTTCTTTCTTCAGAAATAGTATAGTTAAGATATTATGTACAAACTGGCAACTAGTAGATAAAAAAGTTCTGGAGGTCTAATGCACAGCTTAGTGATTGTAGTCAGCAGTCTAGTGTGCCCTTTTTCCACGGATTCCTCAAGGGTGGATTCAGTCAACCATTAATCAGTCTGTGGATCAGTCCATGGATCAGTTCCTGGTTGGTTGACTCTGTGGATGCAGAACCTGCAGATACATAGGGCCAACTGTACTATGTCATTTTATATAAGGGACACAAGCATCCTTAGATTTTTGTGTCCATGGAGGGGTCCTGAATCCAATCTTTCCATAGATAGCAAGGAATGACTGTACTGTATTATAAATTTTAAAGTTGCTAATAGACTAGATCATAATTGTTCTCACCACAAGAAAGAAATGATAAAGATGTGACATGATAGAGGTGTTAGCTAATGCTACAGTGGTAATCGTATTGCAGTATATAAATGTATCAACACGTTGTACACTTTACATAATGTTATATGTCAGTTATATCTCAATAAAAAAGAAATTATGCATCACTTGATATTTTCTTTTTTAAAAAATTTATTAATTCATGGGAGGACTTTCAAAACAGCTGAAAGCAAAATTAGAATTTTGGAAGGTTCTGCTGCTTCAAATTTTATGTGCTTATTATTCTGTCATTTCAAAGTGATTTTTTAAATGACAGTTTTGAAGTACCCCAAAATAGAATTCATATTGAAGATACTCATAACTTTAAACTATAGTGACATCACCTGTTGCTACACTAATAAATTGCCAAAGAAGTAATTTGATGAATTATTATTTCTTCCTTTTCCTATTACTGAAAATAAATGCTGTGAGTCCCATCATAAGATGTTTATTGGCAGGATTCTTTGATAGGAAAGTTATAACCTTTGTAGTAGTGTTTTTGTTTTGTTTTGTTTTGTTTTGTAATTTTTAAAATCATAGAATAATTTTATATTCTTCTGGTTGTATTTTGCCTAAAGAACGATAAGACATTTAGGTGTTACCACTTACTTTCAGATTTGCTTTGTATTGTACTATACAATGTATCTTACTATGAGACTACATCAAAGGAAATAAAATTGAATAAAGCAGTATTTCATTCTGGGTACTGAAATGAGAATAGGTCGGTTATTATAGGCCTTCATTGAAAACTTGAGGAGTTATTAGTTGATTGAAAAGGATTTATTCTGAAAAATTAGTATTTAAAGATTTGAAATGGTAAGCCAGAAAGGAGAGAATCCTTATGTACATATACTCTTTTGCAATGCATTTAAAAAGTAATATGCCAGTTGTTAAGAAAAGCAAGATGGCAAGCACAGTGACTTGGGATCCTTTCATTAAGTGTTAGCATTCCTTTCCCTTGTCTTTCATTTGTGGAGTTTAAGAAATTACACATTACTACATTACCAAGGCCACATTACCAAGTGGCCTATTAGTGAGGAATAAATGATCCTCATATCTAAAGACTTTTAGTGTGTTGAAGATTTAATAAATAAAACAAAAGGCTTATCACCTGGAGAAAAATGTGACAAGGAAGAGCTACTTGGGCATGATGGGGAAGTAGCAACCTAATTGATATTTAATAATGAAATTTTGCTTATTTCATAGTCAGATATACTTACTTTAGGTCCAGATAATATTCTTGTACTTAAGACTATGGTCTTACTCTTAAAATACTACTTGTTTGAAATTTTGAAATGAAATTATTTTTTATGGACAGAAGTACCTGCTTTTGTTCACAGTAATGGTGTGCAACATTTTTAGCTGTGTTGTTCTTCATAAAAATATTTTCTACTTTTTGCTTGTGCCAAAATGTAGTAAAAATTGATAACAGTAGTTATGTTAGGCATAAAAGAGTAGAAGCATATGGAGATGGGAGCTTGGAAGATGCAACACTTAACTTCATTGAACTCAGTGATCTTTTATTTTATAAATTAGGCATTTATGAATACTATAGAGTTTCAAGAAAAATAGGAGCAGATTTAGCTGCTTAGATGAAGTTAGTGTAAAATAGAGTTCAGTTGTCAAGGGGTCAGCTGAGTCAGCAGCATTGAAAACATGTAGGGGGTGGTTCTTGAATTCCTGCTTAATTTGGGGATGTGTGATAAACTACAAAGAACAATTTGAGGCAATTGAGAAAAAACAGTGTTATGAAGAAAGAAATGCTTATATAATATTCATTTTAAAGATACTCTTAAGAAATGTTGTTTACATTAGATTAGTTTAGGAAATCCAGAACATTTTGAGGCCAGCACAACATCTTTTAGTGTAGATTGACATTTCTTCAGATACAAAGCACATGTTGTAGAATTAGTAAGGTTTAAATAATTTAAATAATTTCTATTAGCATATCTGATTATCACGATGAACAAATTTTCTGAAAAAAGTGTTGCTGCTTATTATGGAGATTTTTAAACTCTAATAATAATAAAAAATTAAGTTATGTTTAGTTATTGGAGCATCTGGCCTAAAAAGACATAGTGAAATTTACATTTGATTGAGAAGGAATCACCTATTCCAGTGTAGATACGTAGTGTATGTGGGTTAATAGTATTCCTGAATTTTTTTTTCATCTGTAAAATTCTATGCCATTTGAATTAGTGAATTATATAAACAGTTTTTAGCACAAATAATTCCATGACTGTTGTAGTCAAGTTAATTCAAAGTTAATTTATAATATCTATTGTAGTGGCACAGCAAGGATAAGATATTTAAAATACAACCTTATCCCCAAAGGAACTTTGTGTCACCTCCTATTAATAAGGAAATATATAAAGATTACCATTTTACAAGGAGGGTTATGATAAATACTAGGTGAAAATAATGTACAGAATGCTGTGGGGTTTAGAAAAAGGAGGGACAATAGTAGTAGAATGACACAAAGTGGTGGTTAAAAGGAGTTCCTTTGAGGGTATATGTGAGTCGTTTTCTGTGATCACAGCACAGAGGGAATATTGTAGGGGTGGAAAAAATTTCCCTTCTTCCCTTTTAGATTCTTTGGCTTATCTAATATTTAAATAAATATAAGACAGATTAACAGGAGGAAAATTTAATTATGTACATATGGGAGCACCATAAAGATATGAAGACACAAAAGGTTGCTGGTAATTGAAACTTATATACCATCCTGAGCCAAAGAAAGGGGAGGGATCTATGGATACAAAGGGGAGGGAGGCCATTCACAAGAAGGGACAGATGTTTGGAAAACAAAGGTTGCCCTATTATACAGATAAGTTTCTTAGGTAAAAAGGTATCTCTGGTAATAGCTCTCTTCCTTTGCTCTGTAAATTTAGGCAATTGAGGGAGAGGTAAAAGAGCTTTCCTGAATCTGCTAGGTTTTGATTGCCTTTAGCTCAAAATAGTAATCCTTATGCTTGTCACTGAACTCATGTTTGGCTGCTCGCCGCTCGCTGCTCGAAAGCCAATACTCATGTGAAAGCCAATACTCGTTGTTTAGAAAGGAAAGGTTGCTTTATTCAGGAGGCCGGCAACCTGGGGAGAAGGCAGACTCATGTCCAAGAACCAATTCCTAAGATTCTGCTTGACCATGAAAGTTTTTTAAAGGGAGAAAGGGGAAGTTAATCGCATTTAATCATTTGGGGAGGGGATCAGAGTCTGTGTTATCTTCCACTGTGTCCAGACTTTCTTCTCATTGGTTGGTGGTGAGGTAACAGGGTGGTGTTCCAGGAATCTGGTGCTCTACCTGGGTGGGTGGGGGGGGCCTTAGTTCCTGCAGAAGAACTCAAAGATATGTTGTTATGTATATTCCTTGAGCAAGAACCACGTCTCTGTCCTATGCTGCACTGTTGTTTCTTGATTGTTCCTCATTTCTTTCTGCATTCCCACCCTTCCCTAATTAGTAACTGTTTGAATCTTCCCTTTGGTACTCAGGGAAGATCTGGGAGGCTGAATGAAGCTCATTTCCTACAAACAAGAAATGGGGAACACGGAAAGGATTTGTACCCTAGAGCAGCAGTCCCCAACCTTTTTGGCACCCAGGACCGGTTTCTTTGAAGACAATTTTTCCACGGACCGGGGTGGGGGTGGGTGATGGTTCAGGCGGTAATGAAAGCGATGGGGAGCGATGGGGAGTGGCAGAGGAAGCTTTGCTCACTCACCCACTGCTCACCTCCTGCTGTGCGGCCCGGCTCCTGACAGGCTGTGGACTAGTACGGGGATTGGAGACTCCTGCCCTAGAGCGCCCCATAGGGTCCTGCTTGGTTTCATGCTAATGTGGCATATTTTGGGGTGACAAATTCTGCTCCCCTGCAGTATATTTGAGCATGTAAGATACTGTCTGTGCTATCACTTTGTAGACTGTAAAGTGACACAAAAGGGTAACCCCAAATATTAATGATTTGATTCTGATAGTAGGCATGAGGCTAGTTCCCCATTCTGTCATTTGGTAGTTGTGTCCATGAGCTTCAACTTCTTCATGTGTAAAATGCAGGTAAAAATAATACCTACCATGTAGCGTTGTTTGCTCATTTACTTATTAATTAAATAAACATTTATTAAGTGCCTGCTCTGACAGATCACTATTGTAGACATTGGGGATATAGTGGTAAATGCTGCAGATGAAGTCCCTGCTTCATGAAGCTTACATTCTATGTATGGAGGATACATGGAGGGGACAGACGGGCAGGCAAACAAATGGCAAGATAGCAGATAGTAACAGAGTGCTATGATGACTTGGTGGATATTGGGTGGTCAAGGAAGGCCTCTGTAAGAAAGTGTCATTTAAATGTCTGGCGTCTGAGTGACAAGAGGGGACTTACCAAATGAAGATCCAGGGAAAAAGACCTTTCAAGGGATGAGCTTGGGTTGCTGCCAGGATTGAATGCTTGCTATCCTTATTGTTATTAACATAATTATTTGCCCAGAAAGATTTCTAGAAGAGCACTAGAATAGGATATGGAAGCCACTTTTGCTTCTTAGTTATTCTGCATATTGTACCACAGGTTAGACATCTCATGCCTCAAAGTGTTATATCATTTAACAGCACAAAACAGTAACCAGAAGTAACACTTCTATAGCACTTACTATGTGCTGAGTACTGTTCCAAGTACTTTACCTGTTTTTTTTGGTTTTTTTTTTTTGCGTCTGCTAGGAATAAAATTTACCTTCAGAAAAGAGAAGTCTCATGAAACAGGAGAGAAGGGTGTTAGGGTGGAAGAAATTTTCCTCTACTCTTTTAGGTTCTTCTGGCTGGCCTAAGAATTACATTGACATGAGATAGATTAACAGGAGAAAATCAAACAAAAGTTTAGTAACATGTATACATGGTAGAGACCCAGGAAAACTGAGTAATTCTCCAAAATGGCTGAAGCCCTTCCTTCAATACCATCTTCAGTTGAAGACAAAAGAGGATGTTGGGGGTAGTGTTTTGGAACTTCAGAGGGAAAAAAGGCAGTTCGCATGGAGATGGAAAAGCAAATATTTGGTAAATAGATGTTTGCTGGGCCATGCAGAGACAGTGGGACACAGAATGGACTGTGACCTCTAGGCCCTGCTGAGTTTCCCCCAGCACACCTAGCCCATATCCTTTGCAGACATCTCTTATTGCAGCTCTGTTCCACGAACAGGCCCTCTATCTAAATTTAGGCAGTTAGGGAGAAGGTCAAAGATTTTTCCTGAGTCTTTTTGGCCTTGATTTGTTCCATCTCTAAATAATTTGCATGCCAAAGAGACATTTTGGGGTGGCAAATTTTGCTCCCCTACAAGGGGAAGTTACAGAGAAATGAGAGGCAGAGTCATAATGTCCAAGAGACCTAAAATAAGACTGGAGGTCAAGTGTTAAGGGGGAGGAGAAGCTTCTCTCTTGACAAGTCTGTTCTCCAAAGGCCATCATCCTGTTTTGTGTTTTCAGTCAAGAGATAGTTTAGAGGGAGGAGGCTTGTCTGAAGAAAAGGGTAGGTTTTAGGGAATGACAAAAGTTCATCACAGTCTTATCTGCTCTCAGAAGCTCCTGTGGCTTGGCCCTTAATAGCGGAAAGTGAGCCACCTCTTCTTTCCTCTCTAGGAGAGCATGAGCCAGGCTGGAAGTAGAAGTAGCTGCCCTTTCTTAGATCTTTTTTCCTAGCACAGGCCTCATTTAGGCTTTTTATGGGCTCTGGGCTAAATATAGGTTTAATGTTAAAATAACTTTCTTTTTGTCCTCCTCCCAAATCTCTTCTTTGCTTTCAGGTGCCTTAACATTCCTTTCAGTTGGAGGCAAAGTCTTTTATCAGTTATTAGAGTTAAAAAGCATAAAAGGAAAATTCCCTTTTGAAGATGCATGTTGATTTGAACCTGTTTAAATCAAAGTATAATCAGTTGGAATGGATAAATTGGGAATTTGGGATTAGCAGATACACACTACTATATAAATTAGATAAAAACAAGGACCTACTGTATAGCACAGGGAACTATATTCAATATCTTGTAATAATGTATAATTGAAAGAAATCTGGAAAAGAATATATATATATATATATATATATATATATATATATATATATACACACATATATATATACACACACACATACACACATGCATATAAAACTGAATCACTTTGCTGTATACCTGAAACATTGTAAATCAACTATACTTCAATTGAAAAAAAAAAGTATAATCAGTAAATTACCAAGAGTAACTATGTGAGGTGAAGGATGTTATTGTGGTAGTTATTTTGTAATATATATTGATATAGTGTATCAGATCATTATGCTGTACACCTTAAACTTGGTGCATTTTTTCTAAGTTGTCCAATTAATATGCATAGGGCCATTTGCAGTATTTATTTATTATCCATTTGATGTCATGGGGTCTGTAGTGATAGCCACTCTTTTGTTCCTGGTATTGGTAATTTGTTTCTTCTTTCTTTTTCACTTTGTGAATTTAGCTAGAGGTTTATCAGTTTATTGGTCTTTGTAAAGAACTACCTTTTGGTTTCATTGATTTTTAATTTTTTCTGCCCCCGGTTTTATTGAGTTGTGCTGTTATCTTTATTTTCTCACTTCTGCTAGTTTTAGATTATTTTGCACTTCTTTTCCGAGTTTCTTAAGGTGGAAGTTTAGGTTATTGATTTTTGGATGCCTCACTTGAAATACTTATAAGCATTTATAGCTCTAAATCTCCCTATGTACACTGTTTAGATGTATCCCACTAATTTTGATTTATTGTATTTTTGTTCGGTTCAAAATATTTTCTAATTTGAGCCTTCCTCTTTGGCTTAGATCCATGGAGTATTTAGAAGTGTGTTATTTTATTCCCAAGTATTTGGGGATTTTTCAGATGTATTTCTGTCGTTGATTTCCAGTTTACTTGTATCACGGTCACTAAACATATTATTTCACATTTAAAAATTTTCTTAAAGTTTGTTTTATAATCCAGGAAATGGTTTGTTTTGGTGAATGTTCCATGTGCATTTGAAAAGAATGTGTACTCTGCTGTTATTCGGTGGAGTGGTATATAAATATCAGATCCTGCTGTTGATGGTGTTCAGTTCTTCTATAACATTGCTGAATTTTTGTAAACTTCTTTTCATTACTGTGAGAGGAATGTTCACGTCTCCAATTATAAATGTGAATTGGTCCATCTCCTTTCATTTCTATGAATTTTTTGCTTCATATATTTGAGAGCCTGTTGTTAGGTGCATACACTTACAAGATTCTTATGTGTTCTTGTTGGATTCATCCTTTTAACATGGTGCAGTGTCCTTCTTTATACGTAGTGATTTTTTTTTCTTGCTTGGTAGTCTGCTTTGTCTTTTATTAATATAGTCTCTTCAGCTTTCTTTTGATTAGTGTTTTCATGGTATGTCTTCTAAGCTCTTCAACTTGCCTATGTCACTATATTTAAAGTGGGTTTTTTTGTAGACAGAAAATAGTTTTCTTTTTTTAAACATAATCTGAGAATTCTGTTTTTTAATTGTTTAGGCAGTTTATATTTAACATAAATATTGATATGTTTAAGTTTACCATTTTATTATTTGTTTCCTACTTGTTTCTTATTTTACATTTCTTTATTTCTCCTTTGCTGTCATCTTTTGGATTATTTGAACAGTTAGTATTTCATTTTTATTATATTTCTTTATATAATTATTTTAATGGTTGCTCTAGGGTTTGAGGTCTTTGTTTCTTAAATATAGCAGAAATGCAATAAAAATTTGGTTGGTTTAAACGTAACCACTTAACTTTTCATGGCTGTCTTCTTTTTTTTTCTATGTTTAATGTAGTAGACAGTTTTACATTTCATTATTTGCTAAATGATTTGAAAATGCACCCAAAATTTGATTTATGGTTCAAAAGTAATTCTTGAAAACAGTGAATAATTGAAGTAGTTTTATTTTTATAATTTAAATGGATTACAGTACAGGTAGATATTAGAGATATTATTTCTCTATCTATGCCTATATTATTTTTTCTTTGATTTTTAGAATTTTATTTATTTTTTTATACAGCAGGTACTCATTAGTTATCCATTTTACACACATCAGTGTATACATGTCAATCCTAATCGCCCAATTCATCACACCACCACCCCACCCCCACCACCCCCACCACTTTTCCCCCTTGGTGTCCATATGTCTGTTCTCTACATCTGTGTCTCTATTTCTGCCCTGCAGACCAGTTCATCTGTACCATTTTTCTAGATTCCACATATATGCATTAATATACGATATTTGTTTTTCTCTTTCTGACTTACTTCACTCTGTATGACAGTCTCTAGATGCATCCACATCTCTACAAATGACCCAATTTCATTCCATTTTATGGCTGAGTCATATTCCATTGTATATATGTACCACATCTTCTTTATCCATTCGTCTGTTGATGGGCATTTAGGTTGCTTCCATGTCTTGGCTATTGTAAATAGTGCTGCAGTGAACATTGGGGTACATATGTCCTTTTGAATTATGGTTTTCTCAGGGTATATGCCCAGTAGTTGGATTGCTGGGTCGTATGGTAGTTATATTTTTAGTTTTTTAAGGAACCTCCATACTGTTCTCCATAGTGGCTGTATCAATTTACATTCCCACCAGTAGTGAAAGAGGGTTCCCTTTTCTCCACACCCTTTCCAGCATTTGTTGTTTGTAGATTTTCTGATGATGCCCATTCTAACTGGTGTGAGGTGATACCTCATTGTAGTTTTGATTTACATTTCTCTAATAATTAGTGATGTTGAGCAGCTTTTCATGTGCTTCTTGGCCATCTGTATGTCTTCTTTGGAGAAATGTCTATTTAGGTCTTCTGCCCATTTTTGGATTGGGTTGTTTGTTTTTTTTAACATTGAGCTGCATGAGCTGTTTATATATTTTGGAGATTAATCCATTTATTATTTCCATTACTCTAGGAGGTGGATCAAAAAAGATCTTGCTGTGATTTATGTCAAAGAGTGTTCTTCCTATGTTTTCCTCTAAGAGTTTTATAGTGTCCGGTCTTACATTTAGGTCTCGAATCCATTTTGAGTTTATTTTTGTGTATGGTGTTAGGGAGTGTTCTCATTTCATTCTTTTCCATGTAGCTGTCCAGTTTTCCCAGCATCACTTATTGAAGAGGCTGTCTTTTCTCCATTGTATATACTTGCCTCCTTTGTCATAGATTAGTTGACCATAGGTGTGTGGGTTTATCTCTGGGCTTTCTATCCTGTTCCATTGATCTGTATTTCTGTTTTTGTGCCAGTACCATATTGTCTTGATTACTGTGGCTTTGTAGTATAGTCTGAAGTCAGGGAGCCTGATTCCTCCAGCTCCGTTTTTTTCCCCTCAAGACTGCTTTGGCTGTTGGGGGTCTTTTGTGTCTTCATACAAATTTTAAGATTTTTTGTTCTAGTTCTGTAAAAAATGCTGTTGGTAACTTGATAGGGATTGCATTGAATCTGTAGATTGCTTTGGGTAGTATAGTCATTTTCACAATATTGATTCTTCCAATCCAAGAACATGGTATATCTCTCTATCTGTTTGTATCATCTTTAATTTCTTTCATAAGTGTCTTATAGTTTTCTGCATACAGGTCTTTTGTCTCCCTAGGTAGGTTTATTCCTAGGTATTTTATTCTTTTGTTGCAATGGTAAATGGGAGTGTTTCCTTAATTTCTCTTTCAGATTTTTCATCAATAGTGTATAGGAATGCAAGAGATTTCTGTGCATTAATGTTGTATCCTGCAACTTTACCAAATTCATTGATTAGCTCTAGTAGTTTTCTGGTGGCATCCTTAGGATTCTCTATGTATAGTATCATGTCATCTGCAAACAGTGACAGCTTTACTTCTTCTTTTCTGATTTGGATTCCTTTTATTTCTTTTTCTTCTCTGATTGCCGTGGCTAGGACTTTCAAAACTATGTTGAGTAATAGTGGTGAGAGTGGACATCCTTGTCTTGTTCCTGATCTTAGAGGAAATGGTTTCAATTTTTCACCATTGAGAGTGATGTTTGCTGTGGGTTTGTCATATATGGCCTTTATTATGTTGAGATAGATTCCCTCTATGCCCACTTTCTGGAGAGGTTTTATCATAAATGGGTGTTGAATTTTGTCGAAAGCTTTTTCTGCATCTATTGAGATGATCATATGGTTTTTATTCTTCAGTTTGTGAATATGGTGTAACACATTGATTGATTTGCGTATATTGAAGAATCCTTGCATCCCTGGGATAAATCCCACTTGATCATGGTGTATGATCCTTTTAATGTGTTGTTGGATTCTGTTTGCTAGTATTTTGTTGAGGATTTTTGCATCTATATTCATGAGTGATATTGATCTGTGATTTTCTTTTTTTGTAGTATCTTTGTCTGGTTTTGGTATCAGGGTGATGGTGGCCTCATAGAATGAGTTTGGGAGTGTTCCTTTCTCTGCAATTGTTTGGAAGAGTTTGAGAAGGATGGGTGTTAGCTCTTCTCTAAATGTTTGATAGAATTCACCTGTGAAGCCATCTGGTCCTGGACTTTTGTTTGTTGGAAGATTTTTAATCACAGTTTCAATTTCATTACTTGTGATTGGTCTGTTCATATTTTCTATTTCTTCCTGGTTCAGTCTTGGAAGGTTATACCTTTCTAAGAATTTGTCCATTTTTTCCAGGTTATCCATTTTATTGGCATAGAGTTGCTTGTGGTAGTCTCTTAGGATGCTTTGTATTTCTGTGGTGTCTGTTGTAACTTCTCTGTTATCATTTCTAATTTTGTTGATTTGAGTCCTCTTCCTCTTTTTCTTGATGAGTCTAACTAATGGTTTATTAATTTTGTTTAACTTCTCAAAGAACCAGCTTTTAGTTTTATTGATCTTTGCTCTTGTTTTCTTTGTTTCTATTTCATTTATTTCTGCTCTGATCTTTATGATTTCCTTCCTTCTGCTAACTTTGGGTTTTGTTTGTTCTTCTTTCTCTAGTTCCTTTAGGTGTAAAGTTAGATTTATATTATTCTTATTTTGTTTAGAGTCTAGTATGGTGGTATAAACATTGAAATAATAATAATAGTAGTAAAAATTTGTTCCAGGCACTTTGGTTTATGTTCAAAGTATTGTTATATTTAATCTTCTGAATAATTTTAAGGTGGTTTATTTCCATTTTATTGATATAGATACTTTGACTCAGCAAAGTTAAGTGTTTTGTCCAAGAGCACACTCTTATTAGTAGTGAAATTTGAGTTCAGATTCAGATCTATTTGACTCTAAAATTCATGTTTTACCATTAGTCTAGTCATTCATTCCACTGATATTTGTTGAGTACCTTCTATGTGTCAGATACCATATTATTTCTGATTGAAAGTCAACATAATCCTTGTGCATATGATGCTTCCTCTCTTCTGGATGAGATAGCCATTAAACAAATAAATATAATAATAAGAAATATGTTTAGTTATATTGTAGTAAGTTCAGTGAAGGAGAAGGACAAGGTATGCTGGGAATCAAAAACATGGAAACTTAGTTTAGATTCTTTGTAAAGTGACATTACGAGGTAAGGATCCAGGATTGATGGGAGTTAGCAAAGAGTAGGGGGAAAAGCTGTATTGGCAGAGAGAAAAGGATGTCCCAAGACCTTGAGTGGGGAAAGAATTTAAAATTCCCAGAGCTGAAACAAGGCCGGAGTGGCTGAAATGTAGTAACAGTCTTTGGGTGTGAGATGAGGCTTGAGAGAGAGGCAAGATCCAATTTATCTACGGCTTTGTAGGCCATGCTAGGTTGGTTAATTGTCTGTTGCCTTAATTTTTCCTCCTTAACCAAAGGCCATTTAGAATATAAACCATTTTTAAGGTGAAAAGTATCTACTTCCATGAATTAGCTGAGGGATATAGCTGGTATCTCTTTACCTCAGAGCAAGGTAGTCAGTCCTGAGAATCCAGCATCACTTGCTTATCTGTCTGCCCTGGAATCTGTGGTGTCTCAGGTTTTTCTGATAAAAGAAATTGAGTTTTCTCAAAATGGTTAGTAGGTTTCATTGTATTGGTTAAAATAATACTAAAAGAACCATACATTTAGAATATTATGTGAAGAACGATATACTTCAAAAATTTTTCTCAACTTCAGACATGCTGTAGATCAAACATGACATGCTGCTCTTCATTTTAGCTCTTTTTAATGACCACTGAAAGATACTATCTTTCAATGTTTTCTTCAAGTTTCCTTTTTTTAAAAAAAAATTTGTTTATTTGGCTGCACTGGGTCTTAGTTGCAGCATATGGGATCTAGTTCCCTAACCAGGGATTGAACCTGGGCCCCTTCCATTGGGAGCATGGAGTCTTAACCACTGGACCACCAGGGAAGTCCCTCCTTCAAATTTCTAATGTTGAAACATGTGTTTATATCTTTCTCAGTCTGAGGGAAAAGGCCATACCAATGCTGGAGATGCAATATATGAGGTGGTGAGTCTACAGCGAGAGTCTGAGAAGGAGGAACCAATCACTCCTACTAGTGGAGGGGGCCCATTGTCACCCCAGGAGGATGAAGCAGAAGAGGGTAAGAAGTGAAATTTATTCAGTTCCCTCTCTTTACATAGCTGCTTTACTTATAATCCTCAACGATGTGTGTGGTGTGTGTGTATGTGTGTGTGTGTGTGTGTGTGTGTGCATGTGCGCACGCACGTGCCTACGGGAGGGATAGAGCGAGGAGTGGTGATTCTCTGTAGTCTCTGCTACTCTTAGACTAGATTCTACTAGATGCAGAAGAGAATTTGGTCTATTTGGTTCCTTGGTTGAATACTCCCCAGTCCCACTTATGCAACTATTTAAATTTGACAGCCTAACTTTGCTGTCTTGCTCCCTATTTTAAGTACTTTTGAAGTGTTTAATGAGAAATTTCAAATTCTCTCAAGTGTTTTTAGAATTTCAGTGATATGTCATGTCCTACTCCTCATTTGACATTCAGTTCTGACTTTTTTTTTGTTGTTGCCTTTTCAGTTACCATTCACTTTTTTGAAATACTAGCTGGTATCTGCTCTGTTTACTACTTGAATGCTGCTGAGAGATGCTAACCAACCTCACGAGAGTCACACTTCATTTGGCTCTGTGCTCAGTACTTTTTATAGAAATTAGAGCTAAATGACAGATCTTTACTTTTAACCTTTATATTATCTGCTTACAGGGTAGGGTTTATTAAAAGAAAATTTCTTAATTTATGTTATCTTTGAAAAGGGCATTTTAGAATTCTCAGTCTTTCTCTCTATGAAACCATTCCTTTCTTTGATTGCCATAAAAATAAGTTATTTTTAGCTAATATTTGTTGAGTGCTTAGTATGCTAGACATTATTCTGAGTGTTTTCATTTAAAAAATTTATGAAGGTATAAATTACATACAATAGAATGTACACATTTTAACTGTATGGTTCATCAAATTTTGACAAATAGATATACATCTGTACAACTACCACAAGAATCATGACATAAAACATTTCCATTAACCACCCCTCCCTCCACCCTCCCCCCTGGCCAAATTTCCCTCATGCCCCTTTACAGTCCATCTTTTCCCCTCACTTGTGGTCTTTGTCAATCACTGATCTGTGTTCTGTCACCATGTTTTGCCTTTTCTACAATTTCATATAAAATGAATCATATAGTACAGGCTTTTGTATTGATACATAGCATCTTTCACATAGCGTAATACTTTTGAGATTTATGTATGTTGTATCAATAGGTGGTTCCTTTTTATTGTTAGTAGTAATCTGTTGTAAAGATATGCCACGATTTGTTTACCTATCAATTCACCAGTTAATGGACCTTTTAGTTGTTTTTAGCTATTGGCTATTAGGAATAGAGCTGCTATGAACATTTGAGTATGAGTCTTTGGTGAATATGTGCTTTCATTTCTCTTGGGTAAACACCTAGGAGTGGAATGGCTATGTCTTACAGTAAGTGTATGTTGATAACTTTGTAGGAAACAACTGAGCTGTTTTTCAAAGTAGCTGTGCCATTTTCCTTCCTGATGAGTCAGTTGCTTTGTATCCTTATCAACATTCGGCACTGTCAGTTTTTAAAATTTTAGCCATTCTAGAGGGTGTATAATCGTATCTTGTGATATTAAGTTGAATTTCTCTAATGACTAATGCTGTCGTGCATCTTTTTCTATGGTATTTGCCATCTGTTTATCTTCTTGGTCAAGACTCTATTCAAATCTGTTTCCCATTTTAAAATTGGGTTATTTGTCTCCTTGTTGATTTTTAAGATTTCTTTACATACGTTGGCAAAGGTCCTTTATCGGATATGTTTTGCAAATATTTTCTCCCTCTCTGTAGTTTGCCTTTTCATATTCTGAACAATATCTTCTTTTTTTTTTAACATCTTTATTGGAGTATAATTGCTTTACAACGGTGTGTTAGTTTCTGCTTTATAACAAAGTGAATCAGCTATACTTACACATATATCCCCATATCTCTTCCCTCTTGTGCCTCCCTCCCACCCTCCCGATCCCACCCCTCTAGGTGGTCACAAAGCATGGAGCTGATCTCCCTGTGCTATGCGGCTGCTTCCCACTAGCTATCTATTTTACATTTGGTAGTGTATGTAAGTCCATGCCACTCTCTCACTTCATCACAGCTTACCCTTCCCGCTCCCTGTGTCCTCAAGTCCATTCTCTATGTCTGTGTCTTTATTCCCGTCCTGCCCCTAGGTTCTTCATAACCACTTTTTTTTTTTTTGGTTCCATATATATGTGTTAGCATATGGTATTTGTTTTTCTCATTCTGACTTACTTCACTCTGTATGACAGACTCTAGGTCCATCCACCTCACTCCCAGCAATCCCACTACTGGGCATATACCCTGAGAAAACCATAATTCAAAAAGAGTCATGTACCACAGTGTTCACTGCAGCTCTATTTACAATAGCCAGGACATGGAAGCAACCTAAGTGTCCATTGACAGATGAATAGATAAAGAAGATGTGGCACATATATACAATGGAATATTACTCAGCCATAAAAAGAAATGAACAGTGTCTTTTGAGAAACAAAAGTTTAATTTTTGTGAAGTCTAATTTGTCATTTTTTTTGGCTGTGCCATGCAGCATGAGAGATCTTAGTTCCCTGACCCGGGATCGAACCTGGGCCCCCTGCAGTGGAAGCATGGAGTCCTAACCACTGGACCACCAGGGAATTCCCTGTCAGTTTTTTTCCTTAATGATTTGTCTGTGATCTATTTAAATTTTTACATGTGGTTGGAAGTAATTTTTTTTTTTTTTGACTTAAAAAACATTTATTATCTCATGGTTTCTGTGGGTCAGGAATTAGGCTTGTCTGGTCAATTCTGGCTAAGAGTTTCTTAGGAAGAGTCGGATATTATCTGGGGGATATAGTTATCTGAAGACTTCATTGGGTGGGATTGAAAGCTTGGAGGAGCTTCCAAGGGGCTGATTCACATGGCTGCCAAAATGATGCTGGCGGTTGGCCAGAAACTTTACTTCCTCTCCACATAGGCCTCCCCATGGTTCTGGTTGGGTGTCCTTATGGTATAATGGTTAGCTTTCCCCAGATGGCAATCCCCGAAACCAAGGTGGAAGTTGCAGTGCCTTTTATGTCCTAGCCTTGGAGTCACAGAACATCACTTCCTTAGTATTCTAGTGATCACAGAGTTCAGCCCTCACTTCCATTGTGTGACTCCATTATATTTTATATGACTTCGGGAACACTGTTGTCATCTTTATCCCAGCCAACATGAAGAGGAAAAGACCAGAGATCACATGAAGGAGAATTTTGGGCCAGACGTAGAAGCTGTGCACATTCTTTTCTGCTAAACAAGAACCACAGGGGTGGTTGGGGAATATAATTGAGCTGTGTGCTCAGGAAGAAGAATAAATAGGTGTGACAAGTATCTACCAGAAAGTTACTTGAACACAAGATTTCAGGTAATGTCTTGCAAAAATGCCATTTCCTTTAGAAATGAAAAAATATATGAAGCTAGAATTGGGAAAGAAGAAAAATGATAGAATGACTCAGCCCTACTCAGTAAAAATATATTATACAATTTAGTATCACATAATTATGCCTTTTATTCTAATTTAGTAAATAAAAATTCCTCACTTCTATCCACTAACTTAAAAGAAGGATAACTAACTAAAATGGATTAAATATCTGCTTTGTGTATATAATATATTTGATATTTAATAGACCTAGTTTCATATTTTACTCACATTAGTC
This sequence comes from Balaenoptera ricei, assembly GCF_028023285.1. NCBI lineage: Eukaryota > Metazoa > Chordata > Mammalia > Artiodactyla > Balaenopteridae > Balaenoptera > Balaenoptera ricei. Next base: position 136,185,897 of record NC_082639.1, read on the forward strand.
CTGAGAAATGACGATTATCATCTTTATATTACATGTGAGGAAATAGACTAAAAAAATTTTAAGTAAATTATTCGAGGTCATAGGGCTAAAAAAGTATAATCTACCGAATTCAAACCTATGGCAGTCTTACCCTAAAGCACATGAATTTTCATGACACACAAAATCAAAGTACAGGCATACCTTGGAGGTATTGTGGGTTCTGTTCCAGACCACTGCAATAAAGCAAATATCATAATAAAGTGAGTCACATGAATTTTTTGGTTTCCCAGTGCATATAAAAGTTATGTTTACACTACACTGTAGTCTATTAAGTGTGCAATAGCATTATAGCTAAAAACAGTATACATACCTTAATTAAAAAATACTTTTTTGCTAAAAAATGCTAACCATCATCTGAGCCTTCAGCAAGTTGTAATCTTTTTGCAATAGTAACATCAAATCATTGATCACAGATCACCATAACAAATGTAATAATAATGAAAAAGTTTGAAATATTGTGAGAATTACCAAAATGTGACACAGGGACTTGATGTGAGCAAATACTATTGGAAAAATGCTGCTGATAGACTTGCTGGACCCAGGATTGCCACTAACCTTCAATTTGTAAAGTTCACAATGTGTGCCAAGAGCAGTAAAGCAAAGACCAATAAAATGAGGCATGCCTGTATTCTTCTTTAAACCACTGAATTGTAACTCTCCTTCTAATTGCTTAAAAGGTAGTATTTTTAGTATTCCCTTTACAGACAAGATACTGTAGATCTTACATTTTCTAGATCATATTTTACATCTGTCTAAGATCATGACCTTTGGATAGAAGGATGTAATGCAATATAATATGAAAATATAACATGAGACCTATTTTCCAAATAGCGTTGTTTTATGTGAAAGCATTTTGAAGAGTGATTTCAAGCATGCAGACAAACTGGTGCATTAAAAAGAAAAAGAACTTTAGATATAGAATATTTTAAATACGTCAGCTAGAAGCCACACATACTTCTTTAAATGACAGGTTGTAGAAAATCTATTGGAAGCCAAAATATTCACTTCAAAAGAAGTCTTTCAGACACAGAAGCACACCATTAGTTTATTTACCATGCATTTTGTCCGACATATTACTCAGTGCCATTCAAGTCTTGGAAAGGTATTTTTTGATCCAGTGAAAATTACTTTAGGGTTGATGAGATTTGAAAGTTGTATAGATGTGTACTTAAAGGGAAGAACCATTTACTTATGGAAAGTAACATTACTAGAAAACGGATACATTTAGAAGTAAATGGCAAACCAAATGATCCCAGTGTTGGTTTGTTATTAATCAGCAAAATATTTAGAAACATTCACTGCCAGAATCTTAAAATCATGTAGGAAGTATTGGATAGGCCATCATTTTCCAGTCTTGGCAGAGGGCTAAATTGGGCTCACGCTTCATTTCTTTTTTTTTTTTAATAGATCTTTATTGGAGTATAATTGCTTCACAGTACCGTGTTAGTTTCTGTTGCACAACAAAGCGAATCAGCCATACGCATACACGTGTCCCCATACCCCCTCCCTCTTGAGCCTCCCTCCCACCCTCCCTCTCCCACCCCTCCAGGTGGTCACAAAGCACCAAGCCCATCTCCCTGTGCTATGCTGTCAAGCTTCGTTTCTGACATAGCCATTATGACAAAGTTCTTTTGACACAGTTGTGTCAAAATGACTACCTCAAAATGTAAGGAATGAGGGGGTAAGAGAGATTTGCGACTATTCCTGAGGTTAAAGCAGTGGGGCTTGTAACTTAATTGGATGTCGTGGGCAGCAGAAGAGAAGGGAGGAGAAAGAATCATAGATTCAATCTAGGTTTGTAGCTAAGGTGACTGGATGATGTGGATGCCAACAATTGGAATAGGGAACCCCTGGGAAGAGTCGGCTTTTGGGGGTGGGGGTAAGATTCATTCAGTTTCAGACACTGATGAATTTGAACTCACTGTGGAACATTAAAGTGGAACTACTTTTCAGTTATTAGAAATAGTCTTAAATTGTGAGAGAAGTTTTACAACTGGAGGTAAAGGTTTGAGAGTCATCAGTGTGAAGCAGTGATAATGGCCGAAATTTCCTTGGGAGAAATGTGGGGGGGGAGGTTTAGAAGTAGAGTTTAAGAGATCCTTTAAGTGCAGCTAAAGGACTTATCTGCAGAAAAATGATCAGAACAATATGAGGAGAGCTAAGACAATGGAGTCATAGACTAAGGAGTGGAGATTCAGAAGGAAGGAGTGATGTGCAGTACTGACAAATGGAACAAGAGTTTCAGTACGATAAGGACCAAAAATTGTTAATTGGATTTGGTAAATCTGAGAGATTACTGAACCCCTCTGAGGGTAATTTTAGTAAAGCTGGGAAGGAAGCCTTATTGTAGTGGATTGAGGATTGACTAGAGGTGAGGAAGGGGAGAAGTTTGAATAGTGTTCAAACTATTCTTTCAAGAAGGTTGATGGAGAAGACGAGAAAAGAGATTGGAGTAAAAACATTGGGCTGCATCTGGCCAACAAAGGGCATTTTTAGGGTGTAAGAGATTTGAGCTCATCTGTAGTAGGAAAGGGAGAGCTAAAAATAGTTACCCACCCAACACTTAACCATGCAGTTCCCTGACGTGCTTCTGTGTCTTTGCAAATGCTATTTACTCTGCTTAGAGGCTTTTTCTACTTAAGGTCACCTGAGTAAGCTCTTCAACAAAGGCATGTTAACAGTCAAAAGAAAATAGTGATTTTAGCATACTGGCAATTTCCGTACTTAGAAATGTTTAAAAATATTTTCTATGACATTTTTTAGTAGGTTGCTCAGGCAAATTACATTTAAAATGTATTTAGTGCAGAATGGCTTGGGTGAGGAGCTTGGCAAATCTGCTCATCAAAAAGCAATCATAAATGTCAATAAAATTGTCAGAAAACAGCCAGTTAAGGTCTTGAGAAAGTGATCAAATTATATAAAAAATTGAGAAGCATTTATTTAAGAAAAACCACTGAACCTTGGGTGAGAACAGTCTGTGGTGTTTTAGTGCTTGAGGCTGCTCCCATTCTGCTCATTCCCACCACTGGCTTATTATCGTGGTGGTTTTGCTAGGGTGGGGCAAGCTGTGAAAACTAGTAGCTTTGTTTTCACCCCTGGAAGGGACTCACTTGATTTGGAGCAAATGTAGAAAAACCCCATATTTCTAGAACGTTGTTGGAAACAATAGTGATTTTTTTATGGCAAAAGAATGGGAAGACCAATGTTTTAAGTAGCATGAGATTGTAATTCTGGTTGGGGAAAGCCACAGATTGACCAGAATTTTAATAAGGAGACTTAAGGAATGAATGGACCTCATTAGATTCTACATATCACTGGTGGTCTGGGAGGCTGTGTACACATGCAAGGCTGTGCACACACTCAGAAAGACCAGAGGGGTTCCTAGCTAGTCACAGATCCGTGCTGGACGTGAGGCCTTGCATGTGTACGATGGTTTTGCTTCTCTCTTTTCTATTCTATGGAGAGGATGTGTTCCAGGTGGAGTAAATGGGTGAAGGCTGATTCTCCCACAACCAAGCCTTTAGTCTTCCCCTGTCAGCAGGTGGCAACTCCTAGGCTCCAAATCTTAGAATCCAGACTCTGACCTCTCTCTGGCCCTGTCATTTCTTGTACTGGATTATTGCAGTACCTCCTGATGGGTCTGCTGCCTTCCACCCTTGTCCACAACCCCTTAGTCTGTGTTCCATATCACCATAGTCATCCTTTTGAAATCTGTCAGATCACATTTCTTCTCTTTCAAAAATCCTCCGTTGGCTTTTCATTTCACTTGCCAAAGTTCTTCACCATAGTTTACAAGGCTGTTTGTGATTTTGCTGTCTGCTTTTAACCTTTCTGACCTCATTTCCTGTCACTTTCTGCCCCACAAATTCCACCCTTGTCCTTTGCTATTCTTCAAACACACCAGGTGTACTCTGCCTCTGAGCTGTTGCACTTGCTGTACCCTCTGGCTGGAACTCCTTCCTAGATTGCCACATGGGTCTCTCCTTCCTCTCCTTCTAATCTTTCCTCAAATGCCACCTTCTCAATGAGATTCAGTAAACAATATGAAAAATAATAAATGAAGGAATAAATAATAAGTAAATATAAATATATTTATTATAATAAAATTATAGTAATAAGTGAATAAATATTTTTCCTTTTACATTGCTTCAAAATGATTTCATACTGAGAAAGACTAGAAAAAAAGAGGTAACATTTATGGAATTGTAATTGAAAATATGAAAAACATACATAAAAATTTCAATTTCTCATTCTTATATATGGTCTGAATAAGAACAAGTCATCAGATTTCTGTTTTTCCCTAAAAACTTTTCACTTCTGTTCTTAACAGTTTTTCACTGTTTGAGATGTCACCTTGTCTTTTGAAAATCTATTAGCCATCACCTGTATTAAAAAAGCTACAAAAATCACAGAGTAGGAAGTAATAGTTTCTTTTCTTTTATAGATCAGACACTTCATACATTTTCAATACACTTTATTATTAGTTCTGTAATTGACATTTCTGTCAACGCAAATATCAAAAGTTAGAACTGGAGGTGGCATAGAAATGTGTTCCTGCTGGGGGGAATTAGAGTATTCTTTTATTTAATTATTTTCAGCAATTTGCCTGTCAAAGCAAAAGTGGAAGTTCAAGTCACTCTAAATTGTCTTACCTTAGCCTGTAATTTAACTAAAAAGGGATGCAGATTTAAAAGGACTAAAGTTGCTCTTAATTTCCTGGGAAACATCTAAAGTAAAATGAGTTAAGGTACCTTTGCATATTTTTCAAATGCTGTTCAAAAAGTGAAGTGTGTTAAAGGGTATTAATTTGAATGCAAGGAATCTTAGCAGAAAGTTAAGTCCATCAATGCAACATCATGGGGATTATTATTATTTTTTTAATTTATTTTATTTTTGGCTGCGTTGGGTATTTGTTGGTGCGTTCAGGCTTTCTTTAGTTGCGGCGAGCGGGGGCTTCTTGTTGCGGTGGCTTCTCTTGTTGAGGAGCATGGGCTATAGCCACGTGGGCTTCAGTAGTTGTGGCACACAGGCTCAGTAGTTGTGGCTCGCAGGATCTAGAGCGCAGGCTCAGTAGTTGTGGCCCACGGGCTTAGCTCTCCGCAGCATGTGGGATCCTCCCGGACCAGGAGCTCGAACCTGTGTTCCCTGCCTTGGCAGGCGGATTCTTAACCACTGCGCTACCAGGGAAGCCCTATAGGGATTGTCTTTAAAATACCTTGTCACGTTTATGTACTCCCACAAGTTCTGAATTGCTCCTGCTTTTGAAACTTGAGGTGCACTTGGTATTGCTTCCTTTGGATTTCAAACTGGCTTTCTGTTTGTTGACCTCAGAATTGTATTTAGTTACTTGTAAAATGGATAGAAAGTTACAAGAAGGCAACGGATGGCAAATACAGTGTGATTTCCTTTAAGACACATGCCCAAGTAATTGTAAAAGACCAGATTCACAGTAATATTAGGCAGCTTCACACTTGGTTGTACTTTTTCTGTTTCGTGTAATCTGCATTTTTTGTTTTTGTATTTGGATTGGTTAAATGCTATCTAGAAAAAAAAATTTTCCCCTTGATCTGAGTGACTGTTAGCTGTCTAATACTACTTCTAACTCATTTTGAGTAGAGAGCAAAATAGTCTCAAACTCAGCTAGAGGTTTATTTTCTTTTAATTTCTTAATTCATAGTCTGATTAGAGAAAAGATAATCACAAACAGCTTTTACTATAGAAATCAGTTTGCAAATGAAATTTCTTTATATTCAAATGAAAAGAAGATAGAGAGTATAGAAAAGAAATGAGTTTTTTAAGAAATATAATGATCATATTACACTTACATGAGTGATAAGTGCTCATTAATGAAGTGCTTCTTAAACTTTAAATGTGCACATGTATTACCTGGAGATCTTGTTAAAATGAAGTCTTACTAAAAAAAAAAAAATCTTCTACAAGATGCCATTGCTCTTGGTCACACCAGACTTTGAGTAACAAGAATTTAAGTTGCCTACCGACATTAATTCATTTAATCCTCTTATCAATCCTATAAGGTCAATACTATTATTATATCATTTTACAGATGAGGAAATATGTTCCAATAAAATAATATTGGTATGCTAGATACTGTTTCTTTTCCAATCAGATACTTTCTATATTTATAAAATTGGTGTGTGTGTGTGTGTGTGCACGCACACATATGTGTATGAGAGAGAGAGAGAGTGAGTGAGAGGGAGGAAAGGACTTTATAATATTGTTGTTTCATTCTTGCATTTTTACATTATCTGTTTCAACAAATTAAAATGATTAAAAAATACACTTGATAAGGGAAGGTGTTTGAGAGAAAGTAGAGGGAGAGAGTGTATTAATTAGCTTTATATTGCTCCATAACAAGTTACAAAAAAATTTAGCACCTTAAAGTAACACACATTTATTATCTCACAGTTTCCATGGATCGAGAGTCTGGGCACGGCTTAGCTGGGTCCTCTGTTCATGGTCTCATGAAGCTGCAATCAACGTTTCGGTTGGAGCTTCAATCTCATCTAAGACTTGGGGTTCCCTTCAGAGCTCACAGAATTCATTTCTTTGCAGTTGTAGCACTCATGGGGGCTTGCTTCAAGGCTAGCAGGAGAATCTCTCTAAGGGAAGGCCCAAGGCCTCTTTTAAGGGTTTACCTGATTAGGTCAGGCTCATCTGGGATAGACTCCCTTTGATTAACTTAAAGCCAAAGTGGTTAGGGACTTTATATCTGCAGCATCCCTTCACCTTTGACATGTAACACAATGTGATCACAGCCATGACATCCATCATATTCATATGTCCCACCCACACTCAAGTGTAGGGACTTTATAGGGTGTTTATACCAGGAGGCAGGAATCTTAGGGGTCATTTTAGAACTGCCTGTAACAAAGAGTTAGGTACCAGAAATGAAGGAAACTATCCGTTTTCAAGCATCTGTTAATGTAGTAGCCACTTTTGCATACATGTTACCTCACTTGTTACCTGGTCCTGTTAGACCAGGCCCTATCAAGGGTATAAATATATGCAGTATTAGCTAAACAAAAAATGACCTAGATGCTGGACACCTAAACTTATACAGTACTGTATGTCATTTATATCTCAATACAACTGGAAAAAAAATTAAATTCTAAAAAAAAAAAAAAAAAGACCAAAAAATGATGTAGACAACTTCAAAACAGTACGTGATGAATTTCCAAATGAATTATAAGAGCATTGATTGCTGTAGGTTTCAAGTGTCTTTTATTGAGCTATTTCCATTACTTGTGAAGTCCTTCCCATCTCTGCCTTTTGAAGCCAAGGTTCAGCTATCAGTTTAAATGATGTTTATCTCATGATACTTCTACTTATCCCCAGTCAGAAGTAATCTCTTGTTCCCTAACTACAGATTCCACTATAATTCTACTTATACATTTTTAGTGTCATTTATGATATTCCATATTAAATTATAGTTACATGTGTCTTCTTTCTCCAAGTGACTGTAAATTCCTCTGAGAAGCTCAATTCTTACTCATCTTTGTGGGTCTGTCAGAGAGTTCCATGCAGTGGGTCTCCGGTAAATGCTAGTTTCAGTTCATTTTCAAATGACCAAGTCTGGGAAAGTTTGAAAGAGTTAGTGGGATTTGCAAGAGTAGAAAGTAAGAAGCATAGCATTTTGACATATGTGAAAGCAAAAAGTACAGACATGAACAGAATCTTCAGTATGCCTAGGAGACAGTGAATGTGAGGTTGGAGAGGCAGGTTGAGAGCAGGCCTTGGAGAAACTCCCTAGAAACACTGAACAGCACAGACTTTGTGTAAAGCAGTGGAGAATCTTAGAGGGATTTTGAGCTTGGGCATGGCATGAGCAAAGGTTTGAGTTAGGAAGATTAAGCTGGCAGTATATTATGTAAAATGCAGTTTAGAATAGTGAAGAATCCATGATATATACGTCTAATTTGAGGAGATAAAGCTTGAACTAGGGTGCTGATCCTGGAAATAAAAAATGACCGATTTTAGAGAAATAATTGACGGGAAAAGGTGACTGAGTCATACCTGTCTTTAATTGCCATATTTAAAGGCTTAGTGCTAGGTTAGTTCACCCTGGAAGAGAGCATATTTGTATATTAATTAATTTCATTCATTTATTTAAGAAATATTTGTGTACCTACATATTTTAGCATTATGCTTGGTACTGAGAGTGACAAAAATTCCTTTAAGGTTACTTACGTTTTAGGTGGGAATAAACATTTTAAATCATTGCAGGAATTAAGTAATAATATGCCACATCACAGTGTGTATTGCATTTGACCTAAGTATAATCAAGTGTCAAATATGTGGCTTAGATCCTAAGTGCTGTGAGATTAGGAGTATTGTTTGGGCTTTTGACCTTTTCCCCTGCAAATAACCGGTGGTGTTTCAGAAAACACTGAGATCTAACCAGTGGATGATTGAGTATGATTGGGTCCCATATCAGCTGAACTCAAGCATTTAATTTCCTCCCCTGTGATTTGTATTTCATTTAGAAATCTAAAATACAAAATTGTAGTGTTTAATTCATGAATACAGTCTGTTAAGGTCTAATCTTATTCCACCTCAATCATGTAGCAATCTTTATATTTTAAAATACAGTACCTCCAAGGATGAATATCTGTAGCATTCAGTGGAAAGTAAACTACATTCTCATGTTTCTAGGTTGCATGTCTTTTACCTCCTGTCCACCCTCCCAAAAAACGACAAAAGTTCTCATGCAGTTTTAAAGAGTAATTGACCTTTCAGTTGACAAAGAATATATTTTAATTCATTTCCTGCAGTATTTTTTTTTGCCTGGAAAGTTTATTATCCTGTCTTTAACTTGTGGAAAATTCACTGGGATCTAGAGTTTTATTTTTCTAAGTGATAAGATTCTTGAATTTGGCAGATCGAACTCTGATTCTAACATGTTCAATGTGTATGGGAATGATTTATATTTAGATAGTCTAGTCTTTTATATTACTGTAGGTATACCCTTACTTTTAATGAAATTAATTCCTTTGGAAAATGTAGTGTTGGGCATTTAAAAATTCTTTCATCTTTAATATTTTGAAGCAAATAGGAATGAATAGCTAATTTGAAAGGGAAGGGTCCTAGGGCTGGCAGACTATAGCCTACTGGCAAATCTGGCCCACAGCTTGTTTTTTCTTGTATGGCTTCTGTGCCAAGAATGGTTTTTATATTTTTATACAGTCTTCCCCAGCCCTCCTCCCCCACAAAAAAAAGAAATAAGAAAGATAAGAACATGTGAGAGTCGAAAATATTTACTATTTGGCCCTTTACAGAAAAACTGGCCAACCCTGACAGTCACAGCATATTTATGAATAGCTTTAAGTATGCTTTATGTAATTTTTGAAACTATGGAATGTTCTGTTATAACTGTACTGTCCTTTGTGTACAAAACATGGGGCCACATTATAGTTGATGTTACTTTTTGCTAGTTACATTTTATTACATAATAAATGCCCTTTTTATTAGTGCTTGAAAATAAACTGTTCTTATAAAATGTTTACTATGTATAGTGTGTTACAGTAAAGTTTTAGTGTATTTCTAGTGGAAAGTATCTAAAAAATATATATTTTTTTTCATTTTGAAATGACCTTAAGCAGAGCAACTCAAATTTCATGAATTGATTTTGTTCTTAATAGAAAATATATTTGAAAGGAAATATGAGAAGTAGCAAGAAGAAAAAGAAAAGCATGCTAGAGTTAGTGTTTTATCACATAGGTGTGATGGCAAGCACCCATCGTCTCATTTAGTTACTTAAATGTGCCTGAACAATTTGTTAATATTCAAGGTACAATTGTGCTGTTGGTTGTTTTGGCAAGTCCAAAATGTTTATTTAATTCAAACTGTCATAAATGGATAATCTAATGAAAAAGTACACCTTAAGATCATAAAAATATTTTTTCGTATTGATCCAGGGAGGATTGCTCTTCAAGGTTAGTACAGTGCAGAATCTTTGGTAAGAAAATCAGACTTTAAGACATTTTATCCAAAAGATTTTAAAATATAAATATATTGCATGAAACTTAAATTGTAACCTTATAGTAAGTATAAGATTGTGAATATAGTAAATATGAGTTGTGGGTTTTTATATTGTATGTTTTAATTTATTTATTGTTTCTTTTTGTATTGTATGCTTTTAGAAAAGAATTAATTAAATAAATGTTTATTTTAAAATGCTCCTATTTGGTTTTTAAACTTTTATAGGTTTGATTTTCCTTTGGTGTTCCTTTTTTTTTCTTTTGGTGTTTTTGTTTTCATGCTGGTGTCAAATTTGGTTCATTTAGTACTTTGTAGAGATACTATTTACATTATCTGGAACATTATTCATGTAAAGATACGCTTTCGAGCATTAATTGATCATGTTCACTTTTCTTTATTTCTTTCTAATTTATTTAAAATATTTATTTCACAAGTTAGAAAATTAGTTTTGAATTAACCAGTACTCCTGTAGAAACTTATCCTTAGTTCTTTCTAATCAGTGCTATTTTCCTGTCATTCCGATATGCATGCAGCTGTCCTTCATCATTTTTCTAACTTCAGTGTGATGAATTCTTCATGTTTCCCAACCCCCCAAATTCTCCTGAATGCCAAATAATGTGATACTTCATTGCCTGATTTCATGTCTTAAACTTCTGGATAGATAGAGGTTAAAATTAATTTATAATTTACTTAGGGACATTGTCACAATGTTGCCTTTGTAATTTCCCTATCAACACTTTCTATAAATATTATAGAATAGGATAGATTGGAGAGGAAAGAATATTAGAAGATAAGAGGGAGATTGAATTCTATAAAATTTGGTTGTGCAAATTGTTGGATGTAGCACCAAGGCTAGTGCTACATCAAGTATGGATGAAAACTTGACCACTTACTCATGTTTCTTATCATATTATTCAGAATTCACATTACATACAAAGGTGTTTTTATTTGAAATCCCAGAAATTTAACTGATATGGGATTCCCCTCCTTCATGAAAACCCCTTTTTCCTACTTAATTTAAGGGAATTGAGGGAAAATCTTTGATATCTAAAGTTTTAGGTTAATACAAAATTTCTTTCTTGTCGTTTCTTTTTAAAGGAAAGTAATCATCTCATAACCTGAGGATTTTTATTTTAATGAAATATGTTCAAAGTACAGAATTCTCACACATTTATGTGCACATTAGTCATATTCTAAATAAAGTTATATACTGGTACTTTTTTGAAAATTGGAAGGCTTAATTTAATCTTATAAATGTCATTATTGATAGTAGGGCTGACTTTTAAATGAACCTTGTACTTGAAGGGTCAGTGCAGCTGGCTAAATTCCACACAGTTTTTATAGAAATTTGACTTGATTTTATTCATCTTTCTATTAACGTTTTTGGTGTAATTATATTTTCCTGAGTGGTTCAGTAAAAGTGAACCAAAAAGTGGTTCATGTGTTTGAAAAGGTTGTTTAGATCCAGCATGCTAAGAGAGAGATGAATACTTATTCACAATGGCTTCAGCTTAATATGATAACAATAACATTTTAAATGGTAGCCTAATAAAGAGAGGAGATTCGTTAGAAACAGGCTAGAGTTCTTAAAATAATTATTGCTGTTGACAAATGATGAACCAAATGTAAAAAACCCCAAGTGGATTTTCTCTGAGGTAAACTTATAATAGCATGTTCTATTTTTCCCTTGCAAATATTATTGATATGTTTGTCATTTCAATTTAACCAAGCACATGAATCAACTAAAATGGGTTTTGACTGAGAAAATCATTTACTTAATCAAATCTTTAAGACATTTAAATATATTAACAGTACTACTGAAAAATCAACTGTGTAAAGCCAGTCACTGATTTATGATTTGGGAAGAACAATCATCTTTGTATTACTTAAAAAACAAACACACAAAAATACATGGAGTTTTATTTCTCTTTTTCATTGCTTAAATTTTTAAAATAAATATAAAATGGACTCCTATTGTCCACCAATGCTAATTCTCAAGAGAAATCATTTAACAGTTTATGTATCGGTTTCCAAAAGGAACATTGTGTATATTGTGTATATCATGTTTGGCAACTTGATTTTCTCATTAAACAATCTATTATGAACACTACATTAAACTATTTCTCACTTTTTCAAATTGCATAGTATTCTGTGGCATGGTTATAGCATAACTTACTTTTCCATTTCTCTTTTGAAGGTTCTAACAGCAATTTCCATTCTTCTTTTTTGCTATTACAGATGTCGTAAAGAATAGTCTTCTTTGTATATATACTCTGAAGCGCAATCTGGTTTTTGATAGGTACTACTAAATTGCTCTCTACAAAGACTGCAAATGTATGCCCCTTCCAGTAGTTTATCTGAGCACCCTTTACCTCCTACCTTCAACAACAGGAGATATTATCAGTCTTTAAATATTTACCATTCTGATTGGTGATAAATAACATCTCATTTTGTTTACATTTCCTTGATTATAAATGAGATTGAACATGTTTTATATGCTTATTAGGCTAATAGATTTTAATTTTATAAGTGCCTATTTGGTTGTTAAACCTCATATAAACTGCTCTTCCTGTCAGAGATTTAGTATTTCACAATACCTGTAGTCAAATTCTAAAAATCTCATTTGGTTGATATATCTGCCTGAATATTAGTCTAAAGGGAAATCAGGAAGAGAGGGAGCATTTTTATTGTGGTAATGTGGGGGAAGAGTCATGAAAAACCATTGCTTCTCTCTACTCGCACCCACTCCTTTTGGATTTTTATCTGTTAAGAGGTATATATTGTTTTGGGATCCCATCAAACCATGGATATACAGATCAAAAGTACTAGGAACCCAGAAATAATACATTGTATTTGAGGGAAAGGGATTTTTGCTTTCCCCTTGGATTCTCTCTCTCCCTCCCAGATGTTTATTGAGTGCCTACTCTGTCAGCACTGTGGTCACTTAAGCTTGCTTCATCTTTGACCAGCACCTGCTTTACTTGGTGTGGTGGTAATAAACCATAACAAAATGTATTTGTGTTAGATTAAGACATCTTAATCATGCTTCAACTGACTGAAGAAATTTAAATGTTCTGGAGAATGATCTCTAGTGAAATCTGGAGACCCTACAGTTTGCCAGCAGTGTTAAGGTATATAGGGTGCCTGAAAGCCTATAGTACTTGAAACTTATTTTTGTGATAGTCCCCAGAGACTGCTTCTATGACATGATAATAACAATAATAGAAGCTAACTTTATTGAACATATCCATGTGCCTGGGACTATTATCAGCATTTTATTGCTGTTCTCCATATTGCGAAGTGAGCCCTCTCTAGCCTCTGGACTTTTATTCCCATAAGTAATAGCAGATGGTAGTTATGCAATGCCCATTTCAGAGACCTTGTGTCTAGTGTTTGCATGACCACCTTACCCCCTTTTGCTGCTAACTTAGTGATTAAGATACAGACTGTAAGATTGTAGTGACTACCTTGGTGTGATCATTCACACACCCTGGTGATGGTGATGGTGATACAGCTGCATATTTTCAGTGAACCTTTGAATTAGAAGAGATCTTAGAGTCATCTACTGCTTGCCCTCTCCTGAGGTAGAATGTCCTTAATACTTGGTAGGTAGACTGGTCCCTGGAAACAGGTTGAGTAACTGATTCATAAGGCAGTTAATTCAACTTTCTAGTTATTAGTAATAATGAAAAATATGTATGGAAAACTATGTGAATTATCTATTTAATTCTCACATCAGTCCTGTGAGGTGGTATTTTATCCATTTTTTTTTAGTATAGAAAAAAAAGCTTAGGAAGGTTAAGCAGCTTGCCCAAGGTCACACGGTTTATGAGTGGTTTTCATGCTAAAACCTTTTCTTTGTTTTTCAGACTAGCACCTTACTTGAATCTCCCTTTTCCTCCTCAGGCACTGCCCCCATTTCAGGTGGGAGCTGAGTATGTCAGACTGCCATTCTTTATCAGCCTCGTGCTGGGGTTTGGGTTGAAGCCAGAAATTACTGAGAGCAACTATGACTCCCAAGGGCAGGGCTTGGGGAGGTAGGTGTCTGAGGAAAATCCCTGAGGAGGAGGGTGCTAGTTGTTGGGTTCTCTTTATACAGTCTATTTCAATCAGGACAATTTTGATAACCTCAAATCATTAAAATATTTAAATGTTGGAGCCTGGCAACAATTTAGGCATTATATATTTGCATACAGAATGTACTCAATAAACGTTATTTGAATTTAATTATACTGAACTATCTCATTTGAAGTTCTGGAAACTGAGACTCTGAGATCAAGCGACAGTGTCCGGACCAGAATCTAGTCTCCTGATTACTTTATAATTGCATTTTGTAAACAGTTAACTCCTTTAGCTGAAGCAAGACTGAGAGTTTATTAACTATTTGCAGAAATATTATGGAACTAATTCATATGCGATTCTCTTTAGCATTCTCTCTTTCGGAACTAATTCATGTGCCGTTCTCTCTTTTCCTAAAAGGAAAGGGCTTAATTTTTCAGTTGGAGAAATTATGGCTCTTGTTACACCAGGGGGATATGATGTTCTAATGATTTGAATATGGCTCTGGGAGTTGAGTGACTCAGACCTCTTATAACTACAGGAGGAAAGCTGAGCTTTCTCAAAACTTAGTGCTAAAAATACCACACTGGCTTTAGTATTTGGGCTGGAGTAAATATTTGTAAAGTGTATGTCAGCAGAAGGTCTACATAATACAGTACTGTTAGTGTTTCCATTATACTGTAAGTAGAGACAGACAAATTATTCAATAAAAATTCTAAGTGGTACCCATTTGAGCACATTAAAATTTTTTTGAGTGGTATTTAAAAAATAAAACAGAAGTTTGGCTTTAGATAATTAGAGCTTTAATTTGTCTTTTTTCTTTGTACAAAAACCACAAACAAATTTTACATCAGAGAAATAAGGGTATTAGTTTATTTATGTCTCTTCAGAATTGCCCAGCTATAACCTGGTTAATAGCCTTTTCACTCGTCTTTCTCCCCATACCTTTATGGCTCTCTAGTGTTAGTTTTCTTTTCCTTGCTTCCATCATTCCCAAACTTTGCTCTGTTCTACTTACCTTTCCTTTTCAGATTCTGTTCTTTCATCCTTCCTACATTCCATTATATTTAGAACCTGCTCTATGCAAGGCATATATTAAATGCTGTATTAAATGCTTAAGATCAGTTCCTATCTTCAAGGAGCTTACAGTCTAAAGATGGAAAGAGACATGTGTAAAATAAATGCAAGCTATTAGAAGTACAGACACTCAGAGAAGGATGAGTTGAATTCCAATAGTTAGAATTTGGATACCTCTTGAAGGCTTTGTACTTAACGATCATTTCCAAAGTAAGATTTCTGTTGAATATTTATAACGTCATGTTAATGCAGTTAAGGGATTAAAACTCCATAATTTAAGAAATCTTGAGTTTCAAAATGGATTAAAGACCTAAATGTAAGGCCAGATACTATCAAACTCTTAGAGGAAAAGATAGGCAGAACACTGTATGACATAATCACAGCAAGATCCTTTTTGACCCACCTCCTAGAGTAATGAGAATAAAAACAAAAATAAACAAATGGGACCTAATGAAACTTAAAAGCTTTTGCACAGCAAAGGGAACCATAAACAAGATGAAAAGACAACCCAAAGAATGGGAGAAAATATTTGCAAATGAAGCAACTGACAAAGGATTAATCTCCAAAATATACAAGCAGCTCATGCAGCTCAATATCAAAAAAAACAAACAGTCCAATCCAAAAATGGGCAGAAGACCTAAATAGACGTTTCTCCAAAGAAGATAAACAGATTGCCAACAAACACATGAAAGGATGCTCAACATCACTGATCATTAGACAAATGCAAATCAAAACTACAATGAGGTATCACCTCACACTGGTCAGAATGTCCATCATCAAAAGGTCTAAAAACAATAAATGCTGGAGAGGGTGTGGAGAAAAGAGAACCCTATTGCACTGTTGGTGGGAATGTAAATTGATACAGCCACTATGGAGAACAATATGGAGGTCCTTAAAAAACTAAAAATAGAACTACCATATGACCCAGCAATCCCACTACTGGGCATATACCCTGAGAAAACCATAATTCAAAAAGTCATGTACCACAATGTTCATTGCAGCACTATTTACAATAGCCAGGACATGGAGGCAACCTAAGTGTCCATTGACAGATGAATGGATAAAGAAGATGTGACACATATATACAATGGAATATTACTCAGCCATAAAAAGAAGTGAAATTGAGTTATTTGTAGTGAGGTGGTTGGACCTAGAGTCTGTCATACAGAGTGAAGTAAGTCAGAAAGAGGAAAACAAATACCATACGCTAACACATATATATGGAATCTGAAAAAAAAAAAAAAAAAGGTTCTGAAGAACCTGGGGGCAGGACAGGAATAAAGACGCAGATGTAGAGAATGGACTTGAGAACACGGGAAGAGGGAAGGGTAAGCTGGGAAGAAGTGAGAGAGTGGCATTGACATATATACACTACCAAATGTAAAATAGCTAGTGGGAAGCAGCCACATAGCACAGGGAGATCAACTCAGTGCTTTGTGACCACCTAGAGGAGTGGGTTAGGGAGGGTGGGAGGGAGACGCAAGAGGGAGGTGATATGGGGGTATATGTATATGTATAGCTGATTCACTTTGTTATACAGCAGAAACTAACACACCATTGTAAAGCAATTATACTCCAATAAAGATGTTTAAAAAAAAGGGAAATCTTGAGTTTCATTATTACAACTTTTCTTGAAAAGAGGATGATATTTTGCATAAGTGGAATAATACACCTTAATCATAGAATGATGCAATAGATTTCCATTTCTTTCACTATGACTAGCAACCAGATTTTAGGGCAAAGGAGCAGATTGTAGTTTGAATTTAATAGAATGTTTGACCTTCACATAAGTCACATTTTGTATGTTGGCCTTTATCACATTAAAAAAAATGTATTGTAAGTTATAAATATACTCATAAAAAGATCAACATATCAAATCCTATGTGATGTTTTCAAATTGAAATAATATATATAGATCAGTAATTCTCAATATATGGAAGTGCCTTGTTACTTCAGAAGTGTGTGTTCTAAGTTGAGAATTCACTGTGTATGTTGAAAAATATAATTCATGAGAATGGGCTACATATGTGAATGATATAGCGGCAGAAAGAATTGAGAACCATTGATTATAGAAGATCACCTGTTCTGAGACTCAGTGGCCCTCAATCCAAGTGGGTATACATGGAAGGCTCTTTGACTTCTGCAGCACAATTTCATTTTACCACTCACTCACCTAAGAAGTGCACAGAGCAACTGGATCTTCTGTCTTTCACAGTACAGACCACAGGTACACTTGGCACTTGCTAATGATCTCCGTTTTGAAGAGTCTGTACTATAGACTGTGAAAAATGTAGACTATTGATATTTAGGATGTTCCCTTTAAAGAAAATAAATGATTTATTCTTCTAAGTTTTTCAAATGTGATTCCTGGATTAGTTCCGATCATTAGAAAGCCATCTGTAACTCAAATTTGTTTTTCAGTAGGTTTTATCAAAATTGTAAAAGTTTAATAAACTTTTAGGGGGCACCCACTTGTCTGCTAAGTGCTGTGGACACAAAAATAAGATGTGACTTATCCTTGAGGAGCTTATAGTCTGGTTGAAGAAGAAGACCCATAAATAGGTAATTTTAGTAAAATATAGTAAATGCAGTACAGTCATCCCTGTATATTTGCAGGGGATTGGTTATAGGACTCCTTGCAGATACCAAAATCCTTGGATTCCCAAGTTCCTTACAGATGATCTACGATTGTTTGAATCCATGAATGCAGACCCTACGGATGAGGAAGGCCAACTTTAATAAGATGAGAACAGGGTATAATGTGAACTGACTAAAAGGAACTTAGTTTAGCCTGAAAATTCAGGGAAGCTGTCTTGAAAATTATGCCTCTGAGTTCAGTCTTGATTAATGCATATTATTTAGCTAGAAATATTTGGACGCTATAGTAAGGGAGCCTTTCCAGATGGAGGAAAATTTCAGGTGATGGGAAATAGCATTATGAGTGCAGTAAAATATACATAGTTCACCTGTAAGGGTGGGAAATGAGATTAGAGCGGATACAGAGGTTGGATAATGGAGGGCCTTTTATGTCATACTAATTTTGTATTTTCTACTTTAATCAAAGGTTGGTGTAATAGATATTTCTACAGTTGAGTTAAAAATGTCTTCTTAGACATGATTTATTTTATTCAGTGTAAAAGATTTAGCAGATAAATTGCTTACACAGCTTAGGAAAAAGTATCTCTCTTAATGAAGTTTTAAAAAATCTTTTATCGGTAAGATTTGTGTATATAACCCTTCATTTTTTTCCCTTATTTGCCTTTTTTTTTTTTTTTTTGAACAGGTTAAGGCTTAGTTTTTCATTTACCTGTTGTATGTTGCTTTAGCTTAGGTGTTCTGATCTAAGGCATGTTTCCTACCCCACTCCAGCCATTGACTTTTCTGTTCCTGTTTCTGTTATAACACATATTCTGCTTTGCTCTCATGTGTCTACATCCATTTCCTTTTTTTTCCTACTAGAACATAAAGTCCTCAAAGTTAGGAGGCATGTCTGTTTAACCTTTTTAAGTTTGGCCGTGTAGTGTGTACTTAGTAAATATTTGAATCAATGAATAATTAATTGATTTTTGCTTCATTTTACTTGTACTATTTTTAACTTCTGCCTAAAAACATTTTTTTTTTTTTTTGGTAAATGAATAAGGTAGACATAAATAGTATACAAATATACTAGTGGTATGGGCTTCATGTATCTAATCTCTAAAATCATCAGTTTCTTAATACATGGAGAGGACATGATACTGTACTAATAGGTACCGTTTATCAAATGTTTACTGTATTTTAGGTATTTAGAGCTTTCCCTGTAATGGACCTTTCTCAGTGCCATTGCATATGTTACTGTTTGTTTGGAAGGTACTTTGATCAGAACTTCTGCTGGCTGCCTTTTCCTTATCATTCAGATCTCAGCTCAAGGCTCAAGTGTTACCCCTTCAGATAATCTTGTTTGACCATTTCTAGCTAAAGTAGGCCCTTTCTTCTCTCTCTTAATTTTTTCTGGAAGTTTTTTTCTTACACACTGAGGCAGTGTTAGTCTTTCTGCCATTATGTTCTAATGGTACTTTGGATACACCACTTAATAATTCTTAAAATACTTGATTATAAATATGGTCTTTTAAATTCATTTCTCTCACCTTCTAGAGTGTGAGTTCCTAAGGTGCAGATGGTATTTTATTATTTTTTGAGTTCCCTGTGCCTAGCATGTGGCAAGTGTTAAGTAAATATTTGTTTAATGAGTGGAAATCTCTTTGAAATGTTAGAATCAGAGAAGAGAAACATTTTTGTTTTAAAAATCTGTTAATGGAAGTTAGAATAGGTGATATAGGGATTAATAAATGTGCAGAAATGAGTTAACATAGCAGGCTTCAGACTGCTGTCCCTAAAAGAGCCTGCTTGCAAGGTTGGCCCTTGGCTGGTATTGGTAAACTTAGATTTCAGGAGGGTTCCCACGTTCCCTAACTGAGAAGAGTGGCTCACTGTGCCTAAACTGTTTGTACTAACAGTATGGTTTATGCTGAACACCTGCTTTCCTTCTGGCTTCTGAAATTTTGGTGCATGCTAAGCATAGGGTACTTACATGACCACCCCTTAGAAAAACTTCAGGCACAGAGTCTCTCATGAGCTTTCCTGGTAGACAACATTTCACACATGCTGTCACAACTCATTGATGGAGGAATTAAGTGTGTCCTCTGGGAGAGGATTCCACTGGGAGAGGACTCTCGGAAGTTTGTACCTTCTTTCCTCCAGACTTCATCCAATGTGCCATTTCCCTTTGCTTATTTTTCTTTGTGTCCATTCACTGTAATAAATCATAAGTGTTGGGTTTCCCTGGTGGCGCAGTGGTTGAGAGTCGGCCTGCCAATGCAGGGGACACGGGTTTGAGCCCTGGTCTGGGAGGATCCCACATGCCATGGAGCAACTGGGCCCATGAGCCACAATTACTGAGCCTGCACGTCTGGAGCCTGTGCTCCGCAAGGAGAGGCCGTGACAGTGAGAGGCCCGCGCAGCGCCATGAAGAGTGGCCCCCGCTCGCCGCAATTGGAGAAAGCCCTCGCACAGAAACGAAGACCCAACACAGCCAAAAATAAAAATAAATAAATAAATTTATTTAAAAAAAAAAAGAAAATCATAAGTGTTAAGTACAACTATAAGCTGAGTCCTGTGAGTCCTCCTAGTGAATCATTGAACCTGGCAGTGATCTTGAAGACCTCTGAAATAATAAGATAGATAAATTTTCTCTACTTATGATTGGGAGAGAGATGACAGATAATAAATAAATAAGAAAAATATCAAGAACTAATGATGCTTGATAGGTCTGGACCACCTTTAGATTAGGTGGTCAGCAAAAAATTTCTCTGAGGAGGTGGCATTTAAATTGAGATCTGAGTGACAAGGGAAAACCAGCCATTGGAAGGTGGGGAAAGGGCACCTTTCCATTGGAAGGTGGGGGAAAGGAGGGGGGACAGTAGGTACAGAGGCTCAAAGGTGAAAGTGTGCCTGGTTTGTTTGAAGAGGAGGAAGGGAGGACAGATGACCGAAGGGTAGGGGACAAGCAAGGGAGTAGTACAAGCAGATGTGTGCAGGGAGCCAGGGGACATCGTGTAATTCCTATAAGCCAAAGGGAGGAGTTTTTCCTTTTTTCCTTTTTGAAGCCTTTGAAGGGTTCTAAGCTGGAAAGGACAAAAATTTGATTCATGATTTCAGAACACAGCATCACCTGTATACATGGAGAATGGAGTTCAGCAGAGCATGGATGGAATCAGGGAGACCATTTGGGAGACTCTTATAGTAATCTCTGTCAAAATGTTGGAGGCTGGGGTTAGAGTTGTATTTGGAAAGGGAGAAAAGTAGGTAGATTTGAGTTAACGTTTTGGAGGTGGAGTCCACAGGGTTGAGTAATTAAATGTATTTATGTAATGAGGGTACAAGGTTTCAAGAATAACTTGTAGATTTTCAATGTAAACAACTGAATAGTGCTGTCATTTATGAAAATGGTGAGGAAGGGTGGGAAATCAGGCAAATACAGGTATGGGAAGAAAATTAAGCATTTTATTTTGAAATCTTATTAGATATCCAAATGGAAATATTATGTAGGCAGTTGATATAGGTTCTGAAAATATTGCATTCCTTATTTTATTCATCAAACATTTACTGAGTGCTTACCAGTTGCCAAGTACTTAAAAAAAATTATTTTATATTGGAGCATATTTGATTAACAATGTTGTGTCAGCTTCAGGTGTACAGCAAAGTGATTTAGTTATACATATACATGTATCTATTCTTTTTCAAATTCTTCCCCCATTTAGGTTATTAAAGTCTATTAAAGTCTATTGAGCAGCGTTCCCTGTGCTATACAGTAGGTCCTTGTTGGTTATATATTTTAAATATAGTGGTGTGTACATGTCAATCCCAAACTCCCAATCTATCCCTCCCCCCACCCCTTACCCCCAGGTAACCATAAGTTGGTTCTCTAAGTCTGTGAGTGTGTTTCTGTTTTGTAAATGAGTTCATTTGTATCATTTAAAAAAAAAGATTCCACATATAAGTGATATCATATGATATTTGTCTTTTTCTGTCTGACTTAGTTCACTTAGTATGATAATCTCCAGGTCTATCTGTGTTGCTGCCAAGTGGCATTATTTCATTCTTTTTAATGGCTGAGTAATTTTCCATTGTATATATTACCACATCTTTATCCATTCATCTGTTGATGGACATTTAGGTTGCTTCCATGTCTTGGCTATTGTAAACAGCACTGCAGCAAACATTGGGGTGCATGTATCCTTTCAAACCATGTTTTTCTCCAGATATATGCCCAGGAGTGGGATTGCTGGATCATATGGTAACTCTATTTTTAGTTTCTTAAGGAACCTCCATACTGTTCTCCGTAGTGGCTGTATCAATTTACATTCCCACCAACAGTGTAGGAGGGTTCCCTTTTCTCCACACCCTCTCCAACCTTTATTGTTTGTAGATTTTTTGATGGTGGTCGTTCTGACTGGTGAGAGGTGATACCTGATTGTAGTTTTGATTTGCATTTCTCTGATAATTAGGGATGTTGAGCATCTTTTCATTTGCCTCTTGGCCATCTCTATGTCTTCTTTGAAGAAATGTCTATTTAGGTCTTCTGTCTATTTTTTGATTGGGTTGTTTATTTTTTTGATATTGAGCTGCATGAACTGTTTGTTAATTTTGGAGACTAATCTGTTATCAGTTGCATCGTTTGCAAATTTCTCCCATTCTTTGGGTTGTCTTTTCATTTTGTTTATGGTTTCCTTTGCTTTGCAAAAGCTTTTGAGTTTAATTAGGTCCCATTTGTTTATTTTTGTTTTTATTTCCATTATTCTAGGAGATGGCTTGGAAAAGATCTTGCTACATTTTATGTCATAGAGTGTTCTGCCTATGTTTTCCCTTAGTGTTCCCCTAGGATTCAGATTGCTAGTATTTTGTTGAGGATTTTTGTGTCTGTGTTCATCAGTGATAATTGGCCTGTAATTTTCTCTTTTTTGTGATATCTTTGTCTGGTTTTGGTTTCAGGGTGTTGGTGGCCTCAAAGAATGAGCATGGGAGTGTTCCTTCCTCTACAGTTTTTTTGGAGGAGTTTGAGAAGTATAGGTGTTAACTCTGTAAATGTTTGATAGGATTCGCCTGTCAAGCTGGTCCTGGATTTTGTTTGTTGGGAGTTTTTCAGTCACAGTTTCAATTGCAGTACTTCTGATTGGTCTGTTCATATCTTCTATTTCTTCTTGTTTCAGTCTTGAGAGATTGTACCTTTCTAAGAATTTATCCATTTCTTCCAGGTTGTCTATTTTATTGGCATATAGTTCTTGTAGTAGTCTCTTATGATCCTTTCTGTGGTGTATTTCTGTGGTGTCCATTGTAACTTCTTTTTCATTTCTAATTTTATTGATTTGAGCCCTCTCCCTTTTTTTGTGATGAGTCTGGCTAAAGGTTTATCAATTTTGTTTATTTTCTCAAAGAACCAGCTTTTAGTTTCATTGATCTTTTCTATTGTTTTCTTTGTTTCTATTTCATTTATTTCTGCTCTGATCTTTATGATTTCTCTCCTTCTACTAACTTTGGGTTTTGTTTGTTCTTTCTGTAGTTGCTTTAGATGTAAGATTAGGTTGTTTATTTGTGATTTTTCTTGTTTCCTAAGGTAAGATTGTATTGCTATAAACTTCCCTCTTAGCTACGTCCCATGGGTTTTTGATAGTCATGCTTTCATTTTCATTTGTCTCTAGGTATTTTTTGATTTCCTCTTTGATTTTTTTCAGTAATCCATAGGTTGTTTAGTAGTATGCTGTTTAGCCTCTACATGTTTGTGTTTTTTACAGTTTTTTTCTTGTAGTTGATTTGTAACCTCATAGTGCTGTGGTTGGAAAAGATGCTTGATATGATTTCAGTTTTCTTAAGTTTACCGAGGCTTGCTTTGTGGCCCAGCATGTGATCAATCCTGGAGAATGTTCCATGTGCACTTGAAAAGAATGTGTATTCTGCTGCTTTTGGATAGAATGCTCTGTAAATATCAATTAAGTCCATCTGGTCTAATGTGTCATTTAAGACCTGTGTTTCCTTATTGATCTTCTGTTTGGATGATCTGTCCATTGATGAAAGTGGCATGTTAAAGTCCTGCACTATTATTGTGTTACTGTTGATTTCTCCTTTTATGGCTGTTAGTATTTGCCTTATATACTGGAGTGCTCCTATGTTGGGTACATATATATTTATAATTGTTATATCTTCTTCCTGGATTGATCCTGTGATCATTATGTAGTGTCCTTCTTTGTCTCTTGTAACAGTCTTTATTTTAAAGTCTGTTTTATCTGATATGAGTATTGCTACTCTGGCCTTCTTCTGATTTCCATTTGCATGGAATACCTTCTTCCATCCCCTCGCTTTCAGTCTGTATGTGTCCCTAGATCTCAAGTCGTTTCTTGTAGACAGTATATATATGGGTCTTGTTTTCGTATCCATTCAGCCAGTCTGTGTCTTTTGGTTGGAGCATTTAATTCATTTACATTTAAGGCAGTTATCACTATGTATGTTCCTATTGCCATTTTCTTAGAAGTCTGTATATAAACAAGATTGTTTTAAGTTGCTGCTTTTTTTTTTAAGATTTTTTTTGATGTGGCTCATTTTAAAGTCTTAATTGAATTTGTTACAATATTGCTTCTGTTTTACATTTTTTTGTTTTTTTTTGGCCGTAAGGCATGTGGGATCTTAATTCCCCGTCCAGATAGGGAAGAATACAGTGATGACTAGAACACAGTCTCTTACATAAGTGACTAGGTTAGTCTCGAAAGGAAGGCAGACAAATATTCAGGCCATTATAGGGAGACATATTATCCTAGGGCCATGCAAAGAATGCTTAGCAGGCTCAACAAAATGGAGCGTACATTCCAAAACCTTGAGTTTTTCTCAAAAATCCATTATTTACTGTTGTTTTCACAAATACTTTTGTTGCCGCGTTTGAATTTTAAGATCCTATGTGTAAGAGATAGTCTGTATTAAAAACTAACCTAAGTCTATTTTGGCAGTTTCTGCTTTTCCCCCCATTGTGTTCTATACTTGGCCATCTGTTCATCACTTAATATGCTTTCCCTTAAAGGGATCCATTTCCTCCAGAGTTTACATCCCCCACCTCCCTAATTTTGGAAACATGTGTTCCATCTCTCTCTTGCCCTCCCTCCTTCTCTTCCTCTCCATATATATGTGTGTGTGTGTGTGAGTGTGTGTGTTCATATGTGTGCCCATATATGTGTTATATATACATACATACAGATAGATAGTTACTCAGTCTTTATCATGTCTAGTTTTCTGATTTTTTCAGTAACTCAACTGGGTTCATATTCAGAAGTATAGACCCTCAGGGGAATATAAAAAAAAAAACCCAAATGCAGACATGAACCTGATCTTACTGTTACTTCCTTGACTGCCTGACTTCATGTGGCTGCTTTGGCAAGTTTTGTGGTCATTTCCCCTTCCTTTCTTATTTATTTGTGAGTATTTTCCCTTTCAGAGTTACACTCTTGGTTGAAGAGGGTGATCTGCTCAGAGGACTCTTGAGTATGTTGTGCATCACATGGTAGATGTCAGTGAGTTCCCTTTCCACCTGTTAGTTAGTTGTGACCTATTCTAATGAGTTCTTTCTTCTCTTGCTCCTCCTTGTTTCTAGTTATCTCTAACCCTTGCTAAATTTTTTTTCTCTAATTGATTAGCTGCCTTTAAAAAAGTCATTCTGCAAAGCTAAGGAGTGGCATGGACATATATACGCTACCAAATGTAAAATAGATAGCTAGTGGGAAGCAGCTGCATAGCACAGGGAGGTCAGCTTGGTGCTTTGTGACCACCTAGGGGGTGGGATAGGGAGGGTAGGATAGGGAAGGTGGGAGGGAGATGCAAGAGGGAGGAGATATGGGGATATATGTATGTGTATGGCTGATTCACTTCGTTATAAAGCAGAAACTAACACACCACTATAAAGCAGTTATACTCCAATAAAGATGTTAAAAAAAAAGTCATTTGAATAGTATGTTTTAACCTTTAGTATAACTATTCATATATGTTCTTTTTTTAATCTGCCAGATACTGTTTTCCTCTTTCGCCACCTCAGTTTATTTTGAAGAGGCATAGATAATACATTCAAATAGACATTGCTCATATTTCTTATTCTAAGACTATACTAGCCTTTCCAAACACATCAAGTTTTATACATTAAATATCTACAGTTTTTTGTATGTCAGTCATACATAATACACTTTAAAAAAAAGGAAAATGGAAGGAAAATTAAAATGCATTTGCAAAAAACTGAAATTCAAAATATAAATAACTAAATAAATTCTAACTCATTAACATCCCAGAAAAATGTAAAATGAAACACACATATACACATACAAAGGAATATACTAGTGTCATGATTAAGAAAGCAGTTTGCTTAATGATGTTAATTGTCCTTCAGGTATGGTGTATTGGCTGCCCTAGTTCTCTTGAGTGTGGTTGACAGGTTTCAACAATTAATGATACATTTTTATTAATCACTTACACTTAGCAACTACAGGGATTATTAATTAGAAACTTGTAATTAGATTCAGAATGACAGTGATGATGATTTAGTTGGAAAGAAACATGCAATTTGTGGTCTCCTCTACCATGGATCTTCTCTCTATAATAAATCAGCTTGCTTTTGACAGTGGGAAATGTTAGAACATTTCAGAAATTAAGGAATATCTTTTGTTTTACATTAATGACTTACATTTGTATATAAGCTTCTATATAGAACAAGTATATTCTGGCTCTGTGATGTGAGAAAGAGTTAGAGATTATATTATATTAAGTCATTAAAATGTAGCTTTATTGTTTGGCTGTCAAAAGTGACATTATTTACAACTAATTAATCAAAATGAATCACTTTTGTACTATTCCAGGTTGGCAGGTATCATTATACAAACCTGTGTTCCTGCAGATTTTGCACAATCAGTAAGGTTTTGGGTTTTTTCTCCCCAGTGTGTTTAGAAGAGAGTTTATACCAACCTGTGGTTGCCTGTATTACTTTCAACAAACATTTATTACTTATTAAGAAAGACCAAAATTAAGGGGAAAAATCTCTGAAAACCCTCAGTAGTCACATTTTGTCTGCGCTTACTTTGCAGCCTTTTATTTTATGAGTAATTCTTTAGTTGAAAAGAAAAGAAAATGAGATTTTGTGCTTATTTGTCCCTAATTTTGTAATTTATTTTTAACTTTGTTTGAAAAAAAAAAGCATTGTGTATGTGTGTGTCTGTATTTTTTTTTTCCTTTTACGATGTTTGTTGATACTAGTTCTGAAATTTTTCTTTTATGATTAGGATGAAAAACTTTGCTAACAGAAACACGGTTTTTTTCAAAGCAGGGAGTGGCCAAAGTTAAGAGACCCTTTAAATTATTTTGATTGCAGTATCATACATATTTATTTTGTCTGATCTAAAAATTTACATCTCTTGTATCTTCTTTTGGTGTTGCACAATTGGTTTCTGCTCTCTGCATGCTAGGAATCAGTGGGTAAGACAAAGCAAACCTGGAATGCTTTTTTAGTTACTTTGAAGTGCTGCTGGGCAGGCTACTGAGGACTCAATAACATTAAGAATAAAAATGATAGCTAACACTTGAGTACTACTATGTGCCAGGCACCGTGTGTAGTGCCTCACATGCATTTTCATTTAATTTTTACAACACTACCTGATTGATTCTCTATTTCACTGATGTTTAGATTAAAGAAAGTAATAGTCCTACAGTATGAGTCCAATGACATCTGAAATGCTCTGTATGGTCCTGCTTTCTGAAGGAGACCAGTAGCTGCAGGGAAATTGAAATCCATGAGGAAAACATTCATGAGAAGGAGTTGAAATTATTCCTATTAGAAGAGTCTCTACCAAATCCTACTCTCTAAGTTAAGGAGAGTCTGTCAGAGACCTCTCCTAAAGTTAAACTTTATACAGGAAGTTGAAACTGTTAGCTACAAATTTCCTCAACTAACTCTCTTAACATTGTCAAACTTCATCAAAGCCTCATATCTAGTCGGAATAGGAAATGTCCTCCTTGTCAGTCAACACTCACAAACCTGGGCAATTTCATGTCTTTAGAGAAAATTTGCCTGATTTCTCATTTTCCTTTCTCCAGTGTTTTCGTTCCCAATTACCTTAAGTGTATGAACATATTCTAAAAATAAAGCAACAATGAACTAACTAATCCTTCCATTCATTCCACAGTTGAGTGTTACTATGTGCTAAAGGCTATTATATAAAGGCAAATAAGACATAATTCCAGCCCTCCCAGAGCTTGGGTTTTAAGAGTGGGACATGAATGTTACAGATATTAAATACATGACTAGATCATGTAAACAGGCATGTTTTCATGGAAGTCTTGTAGATATTATTGTAGGAGTCTATATAAGGCCAAAAAGGAAGAAGTGGCCAATTTGGTGGGGAATCGGAGTTGATAAGGGAAATGTAATGCTTGAATTAACCCTGCAGTTCCCTTTAGCTCTATTACTCTCTCACCTCCCATATTTCATTAGTTTGCATAAAGAAAAATCTACATTTAATATCTTTACTTCCCACTCATTCATTCCTCAAACCTTGCACTCCAGATTCTACCCCAGCACTCTACATCATAGGCATTCATATTGTTTGGGTGAAGATAGCTTTTTTTTTTTTTAAACATCTTTATTGGAGTATAATTGCTCTACAATGATGTGTCAATTTCTGCTTTATAACAAAATGAATCAGCTATACATATACACACCTCCCCATATCTCCTCCCTCTTGCGTCTCCCTCCCACCCCTCTAGGTGGTCACAAAGCACCGAGCTGATCTCCCTGTGCTATGCAGCTGCTTCCCACTAGCTATCTATTTTACATTTGGTAGTATATATAAGTCTATGCCACTCTCTCACTTCGTCCCAGCTTACCCTTCCCCCTCCCCATGTCCTCAAGTCCACTCTCTACGTCTGTGTCTTTATTCCTGTCCTGCCCCTAGGTTCTTCATAACTTTTTTTTTTTTTTTAGATTCCATATATATGTGTTAGCATACGGTATTTGTTTTTCTCTTTCTGACTTCACTCTGTATGACAGTCTCTAGGTCCACCCACCTCACTACAAATAACTCAATTTCATTTCTTTTTATGGCTGAGTAATATTCCATTGTATATATGTGCCACATCTTCTTTATCCATTCATCTGTTGATGGAGACTTAGGTTGCTTCCATGTCCTGGCTATTGTAAATAGAGCTGCAGTGAACATTGTGGTACATGACTCTTTTTGAATTATGGTTTTCTCAGGGTATATGCCCAGTAGTGGGATTGCTGGGTCATATGGTAGTTCTATTTTTAGTTTTTTAAGGAACCTCCATACTGTTCTCCATAGTGGCTGTATCAATTTACATTCCCGCCAACAGTGCAAGAGGGTTCCCTTTTCTCCACACCCTCTCCAGCATTAGTTGTTTGTAGATTTTCTGATGATGTCCATTCTAACTGGTGTGAGGTGATACCTCTCTGTAGTTTTGATTTGCATTTCTCTAATGATTACTGTTGTTGAGCATTCTTTCATGTGTTTGTTGGCAATCTGTATATCTTCTTTGGAGAAATGTCTGTTTAGGTCTTCTGCCCTTTTTTGGATTGGGTTGTTTTGTTTTCTTTGATATTGAGCTGCATGACCTGCTTGTAAATTTTGGATATTAATCCTTTGTCAGTTGCTTCATTTGCAAATATTTTCTCCCATTCTGAGGGTTGTCTTTTCATCTTGTTTATGGTTTCCTTTGCTGTGCAGAAGCTTTTAAGTTTCATTAGGTCCCATTTGTTTATTTTTATTTCCATTTCTCTAGGAGGTGGGTCAAAAAGGATCTTGCTGTCATTTATGTCATAGAGTGTTCTGCCTATGTTTTCCTCTAAGAGATTTATAGTGTCTGGCCTTACATTTAGGTCTTTAATCCATTTTGAGTTTATTTTGTGTGTGGTGTTAGGAAGTGTTCTAAATTTCATTCTTTTACATGTAGCTGTCCAGTTTTCCCAGCACCACTTATTGAAGAGGCTGTCTTTTCTCCATTGGATATTCTTGCCTCCTTTATCAAAAATAAGGTGACCATATGTGCGTGGGTTTATCTCTGGGCTTTCTATCTGGTTCCGTTGATCTATATTTCTGTTTTTGTGCCAGTACCATATTGTCTTGATTACTGTGGCTTTGTAGTATAGTCTGAAGTCAGGGAGCCTGATTCCTCCAGCTCCGTTTTTCTTTCTCAAGATTGCTGGGGCTATTCGGGGTCTTTTGCGTTTCCATGCAAATTGTGAAATGTTTTGTTCTAGTTCTGTGAAAAATGCCAGTGGTAGTTTGATAGGGATTGCATTGAATCTGTAGATTGCTTTGGGCAGTAGAGTCATTTTCACAGTGTTGATTCTTCCAATCCAAGAACATGGTATATCTCTCCGTCAATTTGTATCATCTTTAATTTCTTTCATCAGTGTCTTATAGTTTTCTGCATACTGGTCTTTTGTCTCCTTAGGTAGGTTTATTCCTGGATATTTTATTCTTTTTGTTGCAATGGTAAATGGCAGTGTTTCCTTAATTTCTCTTTCAGATTTTTCATCATTAGTGTAAAGGAATGCAAGAGATTTCTGTGCATTAATTTTGTATCCTGCTACTTTACCAAATTCATTGATTAGCTCTAGTAGTTTTCTGGTGGCATCTTTAGGATTCTCTATGTATAGTATCATGTCATCTGCAAAGAGTGACAGCTTTACTTCTTCTTTTCTGATTTGGATTCCTTTTATTTCTTTTTCTTCTCTGATTGCCGTGGCTAGGACTTTCAAAACTGTGTTGAGTAATAGTGGCGAGAGTGGACATCCTTGTCTTGTTCCTGATCTTAGAGGAAATGGTTTCAATTTTTCACCATTGAGAGTGATGTTTGCTGTGGGTTTGTCATATATGGCCTTTATTATGTTGAGGTAAGTTCCCTCTATGCCTACTTTCTGGAGGGTTTTTATCATAAATGGTGTTGAATTTTGTCAAAAGCTTTTTCTGCATCTATTGAGATGATCATATAGTTTTTCTCCTTCAGTTTGTTCATATGGTTTATCACATTGATTGATGTGCATATATTAAAGAATCCTTGCATTCCTGGGGTAAACCCCACTTGATCATGGTATATGATCCTTTTAATGTGCTGTTGGATTCTGTGTGCTAGTATTTTGTTTAGGATTTTTGCATCTATGTTCATCAGTGATATTGGCCTATAGATTTCTTTCTTTGTGACATCTTTGTCTGGTTTTGGTATCAGGGTGATCATGGCCTCATAGAATGAGCATGGGAGTGTTCCTCCCTCTGCTGTATTTCGGAAGAGTTTGAGAAGGATAGGTGTTAGCTCTTCTCTAAATGTTTGTTAGAATTTGCCTGTGAAGCCATCTGGTCCTGGGCTTTTGTTTGTTGGAAGATTTTTAATCACAGTCTCCCCTTAGTGCTTGTGATAGGTCTGTTTATATTTTCTATTTCTTCCTGGTTCAGTCTCGGAAGGTTGTGCTTTTCTAAGAATTTGTCCATTTCTTCCAGGTTGTCCATTTTATTGGCATATAGTTGTTTGTAGTAATCTCTCATGATCCTTTGCAGTATCAGTTGTTACTTCTCCTTTTTCATTTCTAATTCTATTGATTTGAGTCTTCTCCCTTTTTTTCTTGATGAGTCTGGCTAATGGTTTATCAATTTTGTTTATCTTCTCAAAGAACCAGCTTTTAGTTTTATAGATCTTTGCTATTGTTCCTTCATTTCTTTTTCATTTATTTCTGATCTAATCTTTATGATTTCTTTCCTTCTGCTGACTCTGGATTTTTTTGTTCTTCTTTCTGTAATTGCTTTAGGTAAGGTTTGCTTGTTTATTTGAGATGTTTCTTGTTTCTTGAGGTAAGATTGTATTGCTAACAACTTCCTTCTTAGAACTGCTTTTGCTGCATCCCATAGGTTTTGGGTCGTTGTGTTTTCATTGTCATTTGTTTCTAGGTATTTTTTGATTTCCTCTTTCATTTCTTCAGTGATCTCTTGGTTATTAAGTAGTGTATTGTTTAGCCTCCATGTGTTTTTATTTTTTACAGATTATTTTTCCTGTAATTGATATCTAGTCTCATAGCATTGTGGTCGGAAAAATACTTGATACGATTTCAATTTTCTTGAATTTACCAAGGCTTGATTTGTGACCCAAGATATGATCTATCCTGCAGAATGTTCCGTGAGCACTTGAGAAGAACGTGTATTCTGTTGATTTTGGGTGGAATGTCCTATACATATCAATTAAGTCCATCTTGTTTAATGTGTTATTTAAAGCTTGTGTTTCCTTATTTATTTTCATTTTGGATGATCTGTCCATTGGTGAAAGTGGAGTGTTAAGGTCCGCTAACTATGGTTGTGTTACTGTCGATTTCCCCTTTTATGGCTTTAGCGTTTGCCTTGTGTATTGAGGTGCTCCTATGTTGGGTGCCTAAATATTTACAATTGTTCTATCTTCTTGGATTGATCCCTTGATCATTATGCAGTGTCTTTCTTTGTCTCTTGTAATAGTCTTTATTTTAAAGTCTATTTTGTCTGATATTAGAATTGCTACTCCATCTTTCTTTTTATTTCCATTTGCATGGAATATCTTTTTCCATCCCTTCACTTTCAGTCTATATGTGTCCCTAGGTCTGAAGTGGGTCTCTTGTAGACAGCATATATACGGGTCTTGTTTTTGTATCCATTCAGCCAGTCTGTGTCTTTTGGTTGGAGCATTTAATCCATTTACATTTAAGGTAATTATTGATATGTATGTTCCTATTACCATTTTCCTAATTGTTTTGTGTTTATTTTGTAGGTCTTTTCCTTTGCTTGTATTTCCTTTCTAGAGAAGTTCCATTAGCATTTGTTGTAAAGCTGGTTTGGTTTTGCTGAATTCTCTTAACTTTTGCTTGCCTATAAACCTTTGATTTCTCTGTCAGATCTGAATGAGATCCTTGCTGGGTAGAGTAATCTTGGTTGTAGGTTTTTCCCTTTCATCACTTTAAATATGTCTTGCCACTCCCTTCTGGCTTGCAGAGTTTCTGCTGAAAGATCAGCTGTTAACCTTATGGGGATTCTCTTGTATATTATTTGTTGCTTTTCCCTTGGTGCTTTTAATATTTTTCCTTTGTATTTAATTTTTGATAGTTTAATTAATATGTGTCTTGGTGTGTTTCTCCTTGGCTTTATCCTATATAGGACTCTCTGTGCTTCTTGGAGTTGGTTGACTATTTCCTTTCCCATATTAGGGAAGTTTTCAACTATAATCTCTTCAAATATTTCTCAGTCCCTTTCTTTTTCTCTTCTTCTTCTGGGACCTCTATAGTTTGAAATTGGTGCATTTAATCTTGTCCCAGAGGTCTCTGAAACTGTCCTCAATTCTTTTCATTCTTTTTTCTTTAATCTGTTCTGCAGTAGTTATTTCCACTATTTTATCTTCCAGGTCACTTATCTGTTCTTCTGCCTCTGTTATTCTGCTTTTGATTCCTTCTAGAGAATTTTAAATATCATTTATTGCGTTGTTCATCATTTTTTGTTTGCTCTTTAGTTCTTCTAGGTCGTTGTTAAACGTTTCTTGTATTTTCTCCATTCTATTTCCAAGATTTTGGATCATTTTTACTATCATTACTCTGAATTCTTTTTCAGGTAGACTGCCTATTTCCTCTTCTTTTGTTTGGTCTGTTGGGTTTTTACCTTGCTCCTTCATCTGCTGTGTGTTTCTTTTTCTTCTCATTTTGCTTAACTTACTGTGTTTGGGGTCTCCTTTTCGCAGCCTGCAGGTTTGTAGTTCCCGTTGTTTTTTGTGTCTGCCCCCAGTGGCTAAGGTTTGTTCATTGTGTTGTGTCGGCTTCCTGGTGGAGGGAACTGGTGCCTGTGTTCTGGTGGATGAGGCTGGATCTTGTCTTTCTGGTGGGCAGGACCACATCCGGTTGTGTTTTGGGACGTCTGTTACCTTATTATGATTTTAGGCAGCCTCTCTGCTAATGGGTGGGGTTGTGTTTCTGTCTTCCTGGTTGTTTGGCATGGGGTGTTCAGCACTGGAGCTTGCTGGTCGTTGAGTGGAGCTGGGTCATAGCTTTGAGATGGAAATCTCTGGGAGAGTTTTTGCCATTTGATATTACGTGGAGCTGGGAGGTCTCTGGTGGACCAATGTCCTGAACTCAGCTCTCCCACCTCAGAGGCACAGGTCTGACACCTGGCCGGAGCACCAAGACCCTATCAGCCACATGGCTTGGTCAGCTGTCCTGTCACAGAGTCACCTGAGGGCCAGGCATCCTGTCGGGGGCTCCTCTCCTTGCATCCTGGAGACACCTGTAGGCGGCCTCCTGTCAGGGGCTTCCCAGTGAGGTGCAGTCACCTGAGGGCCGGATGTCGGGTCTGAGTCATGCAGGGTGCTGGGTGCTCGCCTTCTCTGCTCCTGAGCGCAGCACTGGGGGGTTTGGCCGGCGTCTGAGGCCCAGGTTACGGCTTCCACTCAGGTTTACATCTAGCCCACAGGTTTACATCTGGGCTCCATGTTTACGACTTGGGGGGTTTACGTCTGAGGGTTTACTTCCGGAACCCAGTTTTACATCTGGGCCCGGTTTACCACTTGGGGGTTTACGTCTGCGGGGTTTGCGTCTGGACCCCAGGTTTATGTCTCAAGATAGCTTTAATAGCTAACATTTATATAGCTCTTGCCTTTTGCCAGCCACTGTAATATGTGTTTTGCATATAGTAACTTGCCTAATTCCTACAACTACTCTATAAGATAGGTACTGTTCTTATTCTCATTTTAGAAATAAGCTGCTGAAGTATAGAGAGGTTAAGTAATTTGACCAGGATCACAGCTAGTAAGTGGTGGAACTGAGTTTCAAATGCATGCAGTTTGGCTCCAGGACCAGTTATGAATGATTGAATGAACCTGGTTCCCATTTACCCATGTCTGCACACAGATGCTCATATACTAAATGTCACTAATTTTCAAGGCATTACTTTTTAATTTTTTTTTCTAGTTGTAATGGATTTTCCTTCTTCCCCTCCCCTCTGATTATCCATTTAGGAAACTTTTATCGGTCTTATGGCCAAGTACTAATCTAGGCACTGGCAATATAGAAATAAAAGTTAGTCTCCACTGCCAAGAAACTGAGTCTGATGGGAGAAGATGTAGAGGATAACAGACAATTATAATAGGATGTGGTAAG
The DNA here is from genome assembly GCF_028023285.1 of Balaenoptera ricei. NCBI lineage: Eukaryota > Metazoa > Chordata > Mammalia > Artiodactyla > Balaenopteridae > Balaenoptera > Balaenoptera ricei. Next base: position 136,220,797 of record NC_082639.1, read on the forward strand.
TGCTATGATTGAAGATGCCTAGAGGGGGCACACTTAGCCTAGCCAGAAGAGGGTAACTCCTGACCTGAATTTTGATGGAGTAGGATTTAGCCAAGGATAGGAATCCCAGCCTTCTTTCATTTGTCCTCACTATCTCCCTTTTTTTTCTCTTTATGTAGAATGGAGTGCAGTTGCTTTTTCAGAACCTTCAGAGTTATCCTTTTATGTATCTGCATGATTCCATTGTTCCTTCTCTCTTCTTCTTTGTCACGTTTTACTTGCCAACCTCCTCACTATGTTTTCCACCACACTTTGTGTCTTTTTTCTTTCTTATTTCTTTCTTAGTTTATTTCTTTAGTCCTCCCTAGAAACTCTGTCTTATCTAATATAGTAGAGACTTAAATTTACTTTTCTTTAGCCCCCTTTCTTCCTGTCTAGCAGGATGGCCAGTAAATATATAAGAGTCATGGTCAGTAGTATTTAACCTCTCTGTGCCACAGTTTCCTCACCTTTAAAGTGGGCACACTAGTAGTGACTACCTCGTTAGGTTGTTTAGAGGATAAAATGAGTTAATGCCTGTAAAACTTAGAAGAGTGCCTGGAATATAAATAAAAAAGGCAGACAATCAATAAAAGGTTGGGACTCCTATCTTCCTTGGCTAAGTCCTATTTTTGTCCAAATATTTCGCCCCGACTTGCTGTTGTTTCTGCCTTAATTGTTCATCAGGGATCTGGTTTTACTTCAGTGTGCCCATTTTCTTTTCTTCTCCTTGAGGTTCACCTTTGCTAGTCTAGGTGCTTTCAGTTCTGATTTCCTTTTTGTGGTGCACAGTAACTTGGGAGGTTGTCAGGAAGACAAGACATTGTTATCATTCATGTTTCATGACATATTAGTAAGGGTTTATAATAATAAAATAGGTTTTTGTTTCATATAGCAACAGGGTTCATTAAAAGATTAAAATCCTTTCTCCATTCTTATTATAGTTATGCATACTTATTATTATTTTTTTTAAACTGTTCTTTGTTTTTTTAACAAACCATGTATTGTTAAACTATCTTTAAATTTTTATTTATTTATTTATTTATGGCTGTGTTGGGTCTTCGTTTCTGCGCGAGGACTTTCTCTAGTTGCGGCAAGTGGGGGCCACTCTTCATCGCGGTGCGTGGACCTCTCACTATCGCGGCCTCTCCCGTTGCGGAGCACAGGCTCCAGACGTGCAGGCTCAGTAATTGTGACTCACGGGCCCAGTTGCTTCGCGGCATGTGGGATCTTCCCAGACCAGGGCTCGAACCCGTGTCCCCTGCATTGGCAGGCAGATTCTCAACCACTGTGCCACCAGGGAAGCCCAATACTTATTTTAAAAGATAAAAATATTACAGAAATATTAAACTTAAAAGTGAAAGATGCATTCCCTAAATATTTATTGAGTGCCTACTATGTGATAAGATACTGTTAGGTGCTGGAACATAATTGCTGTTAATAGTTTGGTGTATATGCTTACAACTATTTTTAAAGGTCTTTGTAATCATATAAGTAATAATATTTACTAAAATAAAACCATACTTAAAATTACTCTTTTGTTTCTTTTCATCACCAAATAATATATTTTAGGTGATTTTCATGTTAGCATATAAAGATTCACCAATTCTTTTAAACTACCGGATAGTATTCTTTTGAATGGATATACTATAATTTAGTTAATAAAACTCCTATTGATGGATTCCTGATAGTTTTCAATTCCTTATTATTATAAGCAGTGATGCAATGAAAATCCTCTTACATATATATTTTTGGCATATGTATTTCTGGATAATAAATTTCTAGAAGTGGAGTTGCTGGATCAAATGGTATATTAATTTAGAATCTTAATAAATTAAAAAAGATTGCTCGTTTAAACATCAACCTTCTTGTCTGTTTCCCCATACTTTTATCAACACTAGGTATTATTATTCTTTATACTGTCTGCCAGTCTAATTGGTGAATATGTTTCATTGTTTTAATTTGCATTGAAAAATTATTGAGATAGGGCTTTCTTTAATATCTTTATTGGCTAGTTGTATTTTATATTTTTTGACCTGTACTATATGTTCATGTCCTTGGCCCAATTTTCTGTTGGATTGTTCTTTATTTTATTGCTTAGTAAGATCTTGGTATATTAGGTAAAATAGCCCTGTCATATGTTGGAAAAATTTTTTTGCTTATTTTTTAATATATATTGTACCTTACTTCATAGAAGTTTTTAATTTATAGGTAGTTATATTTCTTATTCTTTCTTATAGCATCTTGGTTTTGTTTCATGCTTAGGGATTCCTTTCCCAACAAGAATAATAAGAATCTGAAAGATTCTCTATATCAGTAGTACTTTTTGAGTTTTATCATAATCAAGATTAATGATGTCCATCAGTGTTTGTTTCCTTTTTTCTTTTTCCTTTTCATTGTGTTCTTAGATTTTGGTCTCCAGTTTAGCATGTACAACTTCATCAAATAATTTGGCACCTTGGTGTATTATGATTTACTGTGTAGCAAATTAGAGTATAAAGTAGGATCATCTTGGACCCTGCTTAATTGAATATCAATTTATAAGTACTTAATATTATGCTTGGTACTAATTAATAAGAGGGGTGACCAGCAGTCTGTTTGCCTGAGATAGTCTAAGTTTAACCTGTTTTCCAGTGTAACTTTTAATAGTGTCCCTTTTCCCTGTTGATTTTAAACAAACAAAACCAGCCAATTATTTTACCAGCAAAATAAGTTTATTTTGGAATAGCTGAGACGTGCAGTTTGGGACAAGCAAAAAATGGTGAACTATAGGCATATCTGGAGAATGGATGAGAGGGCCTTGCTTTTATAGAGGAAAGGAGGAAATTGGGGAGGGCTGTGGGGGTTCTTCATTGGCTGCAGATGGCAGACAGCTTGTCCGTGCTGGATCAGGAGGAAATCTTTCTTCCTGCTGGGGTCTGTAAGCTGCGGTGAATGATACATGTGTGAGAACTGCCCCTTCATGGCTTCCTGACTTCACTTTAAATGAGGTTTCCTTTATTCATTTTATATTACTCTCAGAAGTGCCTCAGTTCAGTTTAAAAAATTATAAGGATTATAAGGGGTAGTAGTTCACATTAGGATATTTTAATATTAAGGCTTCAGTTGGTTCTGTTTACCTTATTCCTCCAGTACTTAGTAATACTTCATGTGCTTTAGCTTTAAAAAAATCTCTCATTTCTATTATTTTCATGATGAACTTGTTGCAAAGTTCATAGAGTTGCTTATGTGAGGTATTTCTAGAGCAGTGATGTTAGTGTATATCCTTTTAACCTTCATCCCACCATCCAGAATAATGCTTACTTTTTTTTTTTTTTAAATTTTGGCTTTCATTAGTTTTTTTGTTTTGTTTTGTTTTTTAATAAATTTATTTACTTATTTTTGGCTGCATTGGGTCTTCGTTGCTGCGTGCGGGCTTTCTCTAGTTGCGGTGAGCGGGGGCTTCTCTTTGTTGCGGTGCGCAGGCTTCTCATTGCAGTGGCTTCTCTTGTTGCAGAGCACGGGCTCCAGGTGCGTGGGCTTCAGTAGTTGTGGCATGTGGGCTCAGTAGTTGTGGCTCACGGGCTCTAGAGCTCAGGCTCAGTAGTTGTGGCACACGGGCTTAGTTGCTCCATGGCATGTGGGATCTTCCCGGACCAGGGCTCGAACCCATGTCCCCTGCATTGGCAGGCAGATTCTTAACCACTGCGCCACCAGGGAAGTCCCAATACTTACTTTTTGAATAAAATGTCCCTCGTGATTCTTGTTTATCCAGTATCGTCCTAAAGATGGTGAAGCATTTGTCTGTGTGTGTGCATAGAGTTTGTTTATATTTTACTAAATATGTGATAAAATCTTTTCGGATGGATATGACCAAATCTTTTAACCTGGCCATATAAACCTTTATTTATCACATTAATTTTTGGTGTTGAATATATCCACTGATACATGAATGAGTTTATGCTTGGATCATGGGATTTGTAGCATGCTAAGTAAAACTGTTCTTAACACAGATCCCAATGTGATTCACTTAATGCCAATCCCTATTATACTGTAACAGAATTGATTAAACCTTAGTACTTGCCATCAGCCAGACAGATTTTTATCTAGCTTATTTCATCATTCAGACAATACTTCTTCAGCCTTTTCTTAGGTAGTACTGTGTCAAAGGCTTTGTTATAATGTAGGTGAATTGTGCCCATTACATCTTTCTCTACCAACTCTGTTACCACTCAAAAGATTTATAGACCTTAGAATTACTCATTTTCACCACTGATTGTAAACTGTAACTCAACCTATCTTATTCTTTCTGAAACTGTTACTTTACATCTTGGGATGTTTTATACAGTTGCCATTTTAAAAGGCCAAATAGTTTCATCTTTCCTTAGTCAAAAATATCTTGTACTTATCAATATATCTTTAAAAAACCTTAAAGAATTTTTTTTAGATTTCTGGTTGTGTGTTTGTATCATATTATAAATGCTTCTCAGTGTTATATATTGATATATATGTCTGACTCTTGTTTTTAGTATTTATTTGTCTCACTAAATATTAATAACTATAGTAATAAAAAAATATAAATAATTTACATAAAATATTAATATCTGAGAATGTTCAACTGATGAGTAAAGCGCCATATAGGAATTTCTAATCGTGTTACCATTAGCTTTTAAATTTTCTCTCTTTGGGTAAAGATATTTATTTATAGGTATTTTCAATTTCACACTGTATAAACTGTAGACAAGAATTTTCATAAAAACTTGTGATTTGAAAATATTTATTTAGGCACTAAAGATAAAATGTAAATGAAATACTGTTATTTTTGCAATGGGTGTAATAATTAAGCAGGAGTATTTGATTGTTCATTAGACACACAGTCATGTTTCTTGTTTTAAAATACATTAATATCTAATATAGTATGTAATATAATGTTTGTTCTTTTTGTATTTCTTCTGCAGAGAGTGATAATGAACTCTCGAGTGGAACAGGTGATGTGTCTAAGGATTGCCCTGAGAAGATCCTATATTCTTGGGGAGAATTGCTAGGAAGATGGTAAAATTTTTTTTTTTAATTGAAAATTTTATATTTACATAATTGATGTTAATTTGCTTTATTAATTAAAATCTATGTGTTTATATATCTTAATCTTGAGATTACTTAGGCAGTCAATATAGATAGTCACCTAGGGGTTGAGCCCTCAACCACTCCAGTGTTTGGCAGTTGGAAAGATGAGTAGGAAAGATCGTGCAAAGGAGTCCAAGAAAGCTCCTTTGGAGGAGGAGAACCAAGGGTAGGAGGAGAACCAAGGTAGAAATCAAGTGAATTAAGGCTATTAAGAAGGAGGAAGTGATCAACTGCTGATAGGTCAAGTCAGAGGAAGCCTGAGAATTTCGCTGGGTCCAGCGATTTGAATGTCACTGGTTACTTGGACAAGAACCCCTCTGTGGAGAGGTAGGAATGGAAGCCTGATTGGACTATGTCTAAGAGGAAAGGTAATCAGCAGTTATAGATAGATAGGTCTTCAGAGAAGTTTTGCTAGAAGGAGAGGATAAGGAATAGGGACATAATTAGGAAGTGGATGTGGGTTGAGAGATTATTCTGAAAATTAAGATGGCCAATATAGCCTGTACATTGTATGTTGTTGGAAATGATCTAGTAGGAAGAAAAATTTGATAATGCCAGAGGAAGAGGGCACAGTTGCAAGAGAAGTCGATGAATAGGCAAGAAGAGATGGACTTGTTGACTAGTGGAGGAGTTGTATTTAGAAGCGCAGAACATTCATTGTAACAGAAGGAAAGGTGAGGCATGGCTACAAAAGTAATAGCTGGCTTAAGTGTACTTACTGTGTGTCTAGTGCTGTTCTAAGCACTTTAGATACCTTAGTTAATTATCATCATGACAACCCTCTGACTTAGGGATTATTATTATCTTCATTTTACAGATGAGAAAACGGAGGCACAGCTATGTCAGGTAGCTAGTATAAAAATACACAACGAATAATGGCAGCAAATAGGTAACTTGCTCAAGAGCCCATGGTCAATAAATAATTTGCCCATGATCATGCAGCAAGTAAATGACAGAATTTGAACTTAGGCAGTCTGGCTCCAGAGCCAGAACTTTTTAACCAGTTGGACAGGCTGCCATTTCTATAATGTACATAGGTTTCTGGATTACTTTTTATAGGAGCATGTAGAAGTTTTAGTACAAGAGAGAATAAACTAGGAAAATTGATACCCTTCCCAGACTTCTTGTATGAGTTTAAAGAGAGATCATGAAAATGACAGTATGGTGGACAGGAAAACAAAATACTTTTATGACTAATTAAACAGCCAATTGAGATCTTTATTTATAAAAAGCAAGATTTATAACTTGGTTCAATATACAGCATCCTCTTAGGTTCTAGGAGATACATAGATAAATACACAGTTCCTACGTTTGAGGTTCATAATCAAGAAGCGTGGGAATATACACTCATAACAGACCATTTTAACAAAACAACTGAAACACTAAGGTTGTTTCAAATTTCTTAACCATTTTGTTAAGAAAATAGTTAAGACATTTCTTTTTTATAAAATGACAATCACTTGATTTTTTACCCAACTTAAAAAATTCATCTATTCTCTCTTAGGAATTGTATGCTGATTTAAAGATGAATAGGAGATAATTCCTACCCCCAAAGAGTTTACCATCTTATAGAGGCATATAGACATTTAAACAGATAATTGTGACATGATGGATGAACGCTTCTGTTAGCACTGAGGACCCAATGGAAATTTTCGAATGAACACAAAAGTAGGAAAAAAAAAATACAATAAATGTGATAAAGAAAATCCCCAACAAATATTTTAAAGGTGAAATTGCTATGATGCTTTTTATTATTTAGAAAGGCAATTTTGGAGTAGGAAGAAACTGTTAATAGAGAAGCTAGTTAGGATGTAATTGCATGGGTTGATGAGGTCTATACCAAACTCATGGGTCTTTTGTATGGAGAGGAGTTCCAAACAGAGAAAGAATTCTGAAGTAGAGTTGATGGGATTTCTCAGCTATCATTCAGTGTACATTTTTTGCAGAAATAAAATACCATCTTTCTACATTATATTTTTAGTAGTGGGCTTCAAGAAACTCATTGAAAGAATCTGAGGGAGCTGTTTTAAAGGACTAAGATAACTGATTTTTGGACCTTTAGAAAACTTGCTGGATCTTTTACAATTCAAGTATGTATTTTTATTTTATTTGGCTTATTATTGCAGTTGTGTCATGACAATTCATATGAAAACGATAAAATTTGCCTATTTGAGAGTTTATATCTATTACACAAGAAGTGACAAAATCTTTAAATTGCTCTTGGAATATCTTTTTTAAACATTCATCTTTTTTAGATTTAGAGCTTTTCAGTGAGTCTTAGGAATACTAGCTTAGGGACTTACATGAAGATATTTTTGTGATTTATTTAGGTAAAGCACCTTTTGGGGAAAACACTACACTTTGTGCTTTGGGGAGATTTTTATGAGGAGACAGCCTGTGTTCTCAAGGAACTTTTAAATAAAACATAGTTGAAAGTATTTTTAACTTATTATAAAACAACTAGGTCACTCTATTAAAATAAAGTGAAGCTTTTATGGATAAAATCAGAATTCAAAAAATGAAATATACTATTAGAAAGATATAAAGGAAGACTCTTTAATACTAATTTGAAATTATCAGAAAAAAATAAGGATACTATGGAAAAGAAAATGGAAAACAGACTGTAAAATGTTCAGTAATGGAGGTCTTCATACAAGACTGGAGTTAAGGTGTCTTGATGAAGGAACTAAATAAAAAAAAAAAGAGGAAACAAGGATTGAGAGAGGAGAGGGGGAGGGTCAGGGAGAGAGGAAATGAGGAAATGTTTGTGAAGGGAGGACTTGGAAACACCAAACTGAAGTGGTAGCAAGATTTCTTTTTTCTGAATATATTCAGAATGGTAATGCTGATGACTTATACATTAAATTATTTAAAGAATTTAAGGAATTGGGGCAGAATTATTTCTGGATAGCTTAAGAAAGCAGAGTGCTGATGCTGAACCCTTAGATGTAAGTCAGCTTTTGTGGCAGGAAGATTTTCTAACCAAAAAAATGAAGTGAACCTCTGAGGTAAAAATTAGTATTAATTTATTATATATAAATAAAACCATCTTCAAACTATTCATTCTCTTTTATTAGACTTTCAGAAAATCAGTATGCATTTAATAGGCACTCTGATTGTACTTTTCATGGCTATACATATTATCACAGTGGGAAAATGTGTTCTTAGTCTGTGGTTTCTCAACCTAGCTGAGCATCAGCAAACTGACAGGGGAAAAAAAAAATCTGACTTGGGAAACATGAAGGATTTGAATCACTAAGCATGAACATCCATAGCTTCCTTCCTTTTCACATCAATATAATGTTCCACTTTTTTGACTGATGAAAAAACCCGGCCAAAACATATACAAATCAGAATAAAATATGTGCTCTTGATTTTCCCAGTGACCTTTAATCTGTCTCTTTTCTTGAAAGTTTTCTTCATGTAGCTTGTTTAACTTAAAGTAAGACCTAGGTTGACATATCTAGGTCTTATCATTAATGGGGGAAGGACAGATCCCTAACTTTACTTGATGTTCTCCATCTTTTAGTTTCAGTTCTAGCTATTCCCTTTTCTGAGAAAACCTTTTAAAATGGGTCAGGCTGCTGCCCTCACATTCTCATATCTTCTAAGCACTTACTTCCACCTCCCCTCTATCAAAACTGCCCTAATTCCATCAGTGACCACTCAGTTTCATTCAATGGCTTTTCTTCTCATCTCTTGATTTCTCTTCTGTTTTTGTTAGAAATGATAGCTTCCCTTTGAAATTCTCTTCTGGACAGCTTTAACAATAGAGAAAGTTCTTACATGCCCAGACAGTTTCAAGAAAAGATGCCTCTTTGAAGGTAACTAGATGAATATAAAACAGTTTTATGATCCTATTAGAATCAATGAGAATGTTTGCTTTTAAAAAAGCATTCTTTAGCTTAGCCTTAGTAGTTGATCATATTAATTTAGTTTCATAAATCTATTCATTTACCTAAAATGTACTGAAGACCTTTTATATGCCAGGCACTGTTGTAGGTGCTTGGGATACATAACTAAAGAAGACAGAGATTCCTGCCCTTGTGGAGTTTATATTCATGCATTAAAAACTGCCCGATTACTACTTGTTTAGTATATGTCTGGTTTATGTGTGACTTTTTGAATAATTTGATACCTATCTTGCTTCTAGTGCAGAGTTCAGCACCTGTCATAACTAGCCTATTTCCAAGTCTCTTGATAGCTGCAGTTAATGTTGTACGCTATTAAAGCAATGGCCATATGTAGTTATATTTTTATTAGAAATATTGAAACAATGATTATTTCTATAGATTGTTCTTTTGTTTGGGTCTTCTCTGGTCATAGATGTATACTAGTAGCATTTGGCTTAGTATCCACTAGTATCTCTTAAGTACTAGGGTGCTATATGCAGTATAATTACTGTGTCATTACAAGAATAATCAGTAAATTAAAGCTGTTAATCATGTTGTGTTATGAATGACCTAGTTCTTTTTAAATGTCAGTCTGTAAAGATAAATAGTGCCTGGGTTTTTAAGAGAGGAGAAAAGACTTTTCTATTATACCCAGCCAAACAGATGGCTGAGGGTCAGCTAGAAGCTGAATGTTGGTTGAGTTGAATCATATTGTGGTAAAATGTGTATTAGGGACTGTTGACTATTAACCTTAAGGTGTGTGTATGCATGAGTAGGAAGAGATATTCCAGATTCAAAATCTTATATAAATCATTATACAAAGTAATTTGAGCCAACATAACACTTAATCAAGCTGTTTGTCCTTTTCATTTTGTCTGCCGTATTGGAAGCATATCGTAGTAGGATGAGTGGATGTTAGGAGGTCATTGTAGAGGTTGTAGAGTGACTACAGTTGGTGGCAGTGGAAGTAGAAGTGCATGGATTTTGGACAGGTTGGGAAAATAAAATGCATTAGACTTCTTGATGGATTAGTAAAGGATTATGGGACAGAGAGTAATGTCAACCATAACTCCTAGGTTTCTAATTTGGTTGGATTGTAGTGACAATCACTGAGGTAGGATACCCTGGAAAACGGTGAGGTTTAGGAAGAAAGAATATGAGTTTAGATTTGAGCATGTTGATTTCTGGAGCTCAGAATACATGGGCATGGATGATAATGCCCAGAGGCAAGAGACTGAAGAGAATTAGATCACTGAGGGAAACTGGAGAGATTAAAAGCTCAGAACACTTAAGAGGTTAATAGAGGAGAAGCAATCATCAGTGGGGTTTGTGGGAGGGGGGGAAAGAGAGTGCTTTGTTATTGAAGCCAAGGGAAACAAAGTGGTCAACAGTGAAAGGAGTGAAAAATATGTCTTTTGTATTTAGTGGCATAGAGAGAGGTCATGTATTGCTTAAGTGAAAACTGTTTCTAGGAGAGGTAGAGAAGCCATGTTGAGTTGAGCTGAGGGATGAGTGTGAGGGGAAGAAATAGAGATAGTGAGTATACAGCGATCCTTTAGAGAAATTTGATGTGCAAGGTAGGAGACAGTATGATATCTAGAGTGTGATGTGGGGTGGAATAAAGGTTTCTTTTATAGGAGATATTTATTGGAATTTTCATAGCTGTAGATACACAGTGATGACCTTGATTTCTGTATAACATGTAATCTATTTAATTAATTTGAATTCTTATATGATATTGTACATTATGGGACTCATAATTCAGCATATTTTGCATTTAATTTCATAGGAAATGAGCTTAGCCCTTTGCACACTGTTGTTTTTAGTTAACTCATTTTTTTTTTTTACATTAGGAGTACAGAAACTTTCTTAGCCCTCAAACCACATATGTTTTTCCTATTCAAAAGTATAATCAGAATCAAATAATAAATTACAAAAAAGACCCTTTTATGACTGATCCTGGCTCTCTTGTGGTGCAGTATTCTTTTGCTAATCTTTTTTTTTATAGCTTTTTAAAAAAAAATTAATTAATTAATTTATTTATGGCTGTGTTGGGTCTTTGTTTCTGTGCGAGGGCTTTCTCTAGTTGCGGCAAGTGGGGGCCACTCTTCATCGCGGTGCCTGGGCCTCTCACTTTTGCGGCCTCTCTTGTTGCGGAGCACAGGCTCCAGACGCGCAGGCTCAGCAATTGTGGCTCACGGGTCTAGTCGCTCCGCGGCATGTGTGATCTTCCCAGACCAGGGCTCGAACCCGTGTCCGCTGCATTGGCAGGCAGATTCTCAACCACTGCGCCACCAGGGAGGGCCCTCTTTTGCTAATCTTAAATTCAGTTGGATAGTGAAGAAGAGGCAGTAGGAAGGAAATCCATGTGTCATACAGTTTACTCAGGTATAAGTCTTCTCAAGAATAATTAATACTCTATCTACTTGACATATTTTATGGAACATATTTAGCTATGGTGTTTTTCCAAATTAACTAAATTTATATTTTAATTGAAGTCCATGAGAGAAATTTAAAGACCTGAAATGGGTTTTTTGGTGTATTATTATAAAAACATTCAAGACCGTTGTAAATATTTCAAACAGTATAGGAAAATAAAAGGAGTACTTTCTCTCTTAATTCCATTACATAGATATTTTGGAGTTTATTCTTCCATATTCTTTCCCTATGCATGTCAAAAGCAGGTTTCAAAATAGTATGTGTTAGGGAGAGAGTGTGAGAGAGAGAATGTGTATTTTAAATAATACCATATATACTATTTTAAAACCTGCTTTTTTCACTTAGCAGCATAATTATGTTCTTTAATGGTGCCGTAGCATGTTACATCATGTAAGCTCTACCTCTTTTTACTTTGTTTTGCTTCAAGCCTGTCAGTATTATCAGCTTAGGTTCCCTAACTCAACAATATAAACGTTTTCCTTTATGAGGCTGAAAGAAAGCAGAATGGTCATACATTTGATGGTTTATTAAAGATATTAATGAGATGAGTTTACTTGAACTTTCGAGTTATGGAACTTATTACAGTTTTTCCAAGATAGCTGGACTATGAGAGGATGGGGAAAGCATGGAACATATTTTCAGATGAAGGGCATGCCAAAACTGAGGTCTGGCCTGGAGCTGGAAGAGTGTGTAAAGATAGAGAAGTAGGTAAAGTAGATGGGAGGCCAATTTTAGAAAATAGACATGTGGTTTCTATGACTTTTCAAGCTTAAAACTTGAAACCAGAACCTGGGATGTTAACCAAACCAGAGTACCTCATTAAGGTTTGGAGTCCAGATGGTTACACTAGGATCAGCTCTAAGAGATCAAAGGTGAGCAGCGAAGTAGAGATAAAGTCTGAACAAAAAGGCATAGAACATAGCTCCAGGTTCAAGCTAGGCATAGACTGGGAACTACAGTTCAGTTTCTTGTTCAGTTGGACAGATTATCATAGTAGCATACCTACTATGTGATCATTGACTTCATGACAATGTATTTGTCATTGTTCCAATTCTAAACACCCTTGGAAATGGGTAAGGCTGATAAGTGTATGTTGCTGGGTAGTTGGATAGGTTGTATATGTTTTGTAGGAAAGGGCTAGGTTCTTCCTTTAGGAAGCACTTTGGGTCAGGATGTAGAGGTATATAATCAAGGTGTGATAGGCCCCTGATCTACTTTCAGCATCCCTTGTCCCCAACCCTTACCATACACACGTCATTAGCCAACTTGTCATACATTCATCTTAGGGGATTCAAATGGCTCTTTTTATGCCTTGGAATGCTGCCTAGAAATATATACTTAACACATTCATTATTCTGAATAGGTTCATAGGATGATTAAAAAGTAAATGAGGAGAAGAAAGAACTTTCCTTGTGGGTGGAATAACATGGTTCACTAATAAAGAAGATGCAATCAAGAAAAAAAGTTGAAGACATTACTAAACTTAAACACTACTATTATTATTTCATGCCCCTCCCTGCCATTTTTCTCCTGATCCAGTCTTGCACTATTATATAAACTCATCAATATACTTTTCATAACAACAGCAGGTCAGCAGTGGCGAAGGGAGTATGAATGGTTTATTTTCTTGTTTTCTCAGGCACAGTAATCTTGGTGCGCGACCAAAAGGGCTATCTACTCTGGTGAAGAGTGGTGTTCCTGAAGCATTGAGGGCAGAGGTATGGCAATTATTAGCAGGCTGCCATGACAACCAGGCAATGCTGGATAGGTACCGACTTCTTATCACAAAGGTAGGAGATCTTTTCATATTATTCTCATGCAACAGTATATTAAGTAAATCCTGTTTTCATAGCTCCAGTAAGTCATAAATGCTTTGAACTTCTTTAAAAACTCTATTGTTGTTCAGTGAATAGTTGCCTTTTGTTCTAAACACTTGTTGGACAGTGATAAACAATGCACTGTAGTGATCTATGAACACTTAATGCCTTGGCTTTCATTTTTTTGTTCTAGTAACTTTATAACTATTTACTAAGTTGGAATATACTTATATTTCAAGTACTCTCAATTAACCTTTCTTACTGTATGAGATTTATGTACAGTTGTACACAGTATAACTGTACTCTAGTATAATTTTAAAGTCAAATTAACTTAAAATGAAATTATAAGCCCTTCTGTGCTTATGTAACCTTACACTTAAATGATGTGGATAGTTGCCCATATCCTTATCCTGTCAGGAGCCTCTGGTTCCAATGTAAATTCCTTTGCTTATGCCCAAAGAACTGATTTTAGAGCACAGGTAAGGGTAATCCTCGATCCTAGGCTCTCTTCTTAGGTCTTACCTCCTAATTTCTTAATCTACTCTAATAAATCATGGATTTTAAAATAATGGTAACATTTTGTTTGTTTTTTAGAAAATCTCTATTCATAAATGAATTTTTTTGATAAGTAAGACTTTATTCCTCAGGCTATATCAACTTTTAAAATTCTTTAGCCCCTCTGATTCCTTCTTCCCTTCCTTACCTCTTTGCCGCCCTCCCTTTCACAAATATTTTCTGAGTGCCTAGTATATTCAGTCACTGCTAAATTCATGCATTTTTTTTTTTTAAAAACCTTTATACCATTTTTTATGATTAGTATTTTCTATAGTGGGATGTGCAAGATGATCCATTGATGTTGGGGGCAGAGATGTCTAAAGTTCCATTTGCATTTTTTAAGTTACAAATGCAAAATGTTATTCAGCTATACTAATATTTGTTGTGCCATGCTGGGTCCTTGGGTCTGATGGCCACTTGTCCCGTGTGGTTCAGGAGTGACCTGGGGGAAGAAGGGATTTGCACACCTTGGAATGGAATAACAGTGGTGCTCACGCTCGTATATTCGCTTTTAGAATACTCAGTTTTCTTGCAGTTTGCTTGTGTTAGATTAAGTGGATTTACAGGTTATCTAGTTTTAAATCTTCATAGGGTAGGTGGGTGGTTCATAAAGACTGCTGTCACAGGATGTTACATATCAAGATATTTTAAAAAAATAAACACACTAATCTGTCCTTCAAGCAAAAATTAATGTTATGGTAATGGATGACAAAGCAACTACTTTGGGAAATAAATTCATGTTATAGAGAAGGATGTTTGAAACATTTAGCAATTTAAACATTACTATGTGATTTTGTGACTGAAAACTACATGCCTGTGTTATTACAAAACTCTTACCATTTTCTTACTTTAAAATCTGGAATCAGAAATTTCAGCTATGTTTAAAACTTGTGCAAATGGTTGCAGAGAATTTGAGACTGATTGTTAAAAATATGAAAATACAACACCTTCTGGTTTATTTGTAAGAATACTTTGAGAAAATGAGTACTCTCCTAGCCAAATTTCAACAAAATGGTTGATGGGTGGGACTGAAACAAATGATGTGCCTCTGCTTGGATCTATTGCTCTTTGTTATTATTTTCCAGATATGATCATGATTAAAACCATGAACCAAAAAACTGATTTTGGAAAGTTTTCAAACTGTCATTTTATAAACTGCTAAACAAACATATCAAAAGATGAGGAGTCATATTGTATGATTCTATTTATATGAGATGTTTGGAATAGACAAATATAGAGAGACAGAAAGTAGACTAATGTTTGCCAGGGGATGGGGAAGGGAGGAATTGGGAGTGACTGCTAACAGGTGTGGGGTTACTTTTTGGGGTGATGGAAATATTCTGGAGTTAGAGGTGATGGTTGCACAACATTGTGAATATACTAAAAACCACTGAGTTGTACACTTTAAAATGGTGAATTTTATGCCATGTGAAGTTTATCTCAATAGAAAAATTACACAAAATAAAAAAATTTTAAATGACCCATGTTCAATATTGAATAGTATTTTTGTAGCATTTTATTTAAACAAACATTTTTCATTTTTAAATTTTTCTCTACATTTCTATGCTCTATAGTATTTATATTAGTACAGTAGCACTTGTGAATAATAAAAATAAATAATAAATATACGTATATTGGAAGTTTATGCTCAGACATTTTTATTGATGAGGATATCTGAGCAAAAATGTCCAGAGACCATAACTCTTGGCGTCAAATCACTTTTGCACGTAATTAACAAGCTGTATACCTTTAGTGGCTGCTCATGGCATAGCAGCGACTGTCATATTCCTTCCTCCACTAAGAGGCTTTGTTAGTTTATACCTTTTAATATTTCAGACTTTGGGAGAAAAATGAAAATAGTCTCCCAAAATATTATTTATAAACTCCTGACAATACATATGTTCATATATGTGATACAAGCTTTACCATATATGCCAAGCAACATGGTAGTTTTGAATATACAATTTTTAGGAAAAAGTTTAAGATCAAGAGACAGAATGACATAAATGTTTTCATTGAATAAAATATTCCTGGACTCCTTTCACTGTGGGGTTCTGGCTGTGATTTACTTTCTGCCTGTGAAGACTGGAGGGAGGAAAAAAAGCCACATTATTTTTCTCTGGCAGTGGTGGGCAGATGCCTGGGCCTTGCCAGTTGTGAGATTTTGCATCTGCTCTGGGCGTTCCATTCTGAATCACATGCCTTCATTCTGTAGTTCCTTTTTCCTGCAGTTTCCTATCCTGAGTAGCAATATCAACCTCCTGATTCTTTGGACTGTAGTTGTGGTGGCAAACCTGAAAGCTAGCAGTGATGTTCCCAATCTTTTGGTCTTCCAGTGTGTAAGTGCCTAAGTCCTTGCATTAAATCCTTTTTGAAATACTTAGAGTGGGTTCTATGTCCCTGACTGAACCCTGTCTGATATACTTGGCATATGCTTGCCACCTTGTTGTCACAAGATGGCTGCTCTACATCAAGTGTTGTGTCCAGAAAAGAGAAGAGAAAAGACAAAGGCAGCCAGACTTGAGGCTAAGGGAACAGTCCTCCAGACTGCCAAGTCTGCCCAAGATTCTGACACCAGCTGCAAGTTTGGGGGGGTCCCCAGAACCATTCTCACTTCATACCAGTTGGCTACAAATTTGGGGGTCCCCATAGACTTCCTCAAGCATGTAGCAAAGTGTTATACTTACAATTACAGTTCTTTTTTTTAAATAGCAAAAGGATGCATATCAGATATAAATCAGAACGAGCCAAAGGAAGAAATACATTGGGCAGAATCTGGGACTGAGAGGGTTCCAAATAGGAAGCTTGCATTGTCCTCAGGGACATATTACCTTCCCAGCATCAATCTGTAGTAGTACCTATCACCATCCCAGGCATTTCAGCAAGCTTCGGTGTCCAGAGTTTTTACTGGAGTTTCATCATATGTATATATGATTGATTGAATCATCGCCCACTTGGTTGAACTCAGTCTTTAGCCTTCTCTTGTTCCCTCCCCTGAGACTGGATTGATATCACCTGGCTCAACACCCCTATCCTCTAATTACATGGTTGGCCAGCTCCCATGCTTAGTCCTCTTATTAGCATAAGCTCTCTAGGGCCCTTCCATGAGTCACCCAAAATGTAAGCATAAACTGTCAGATGTGGTTGGAGGGGCCCACCGTGAATAACAAAGATGTCCCTGTCATTTGGGAAATTCCAAGCTTTTAGAGGTTACGTCCCATGAGCCTGGACCTTCCATGAGCCTGGACCTTCCATGAGCCTGAACCTTCCATGAGCCTAGACCTCTTTTTGGCATATCTCTTTTTGACAGAACCAGGTCTGTCACCCTTTTAAATATTTTTTCCTTAAGCCCCAAACAGCAGCTTCCACTTAATCTCCTTGATCAGGATTCTGTTACATGGCTATCTCCATAGAAAGCTGGGAAATATTTTTTTAAGATGGTACATTGCTGCTCCTCTTCATCCACTGAAATACAAGTTTATTAATAAGGAAGAAAGAGAATAGATACTAGGTAGACAGCTACCTTTCTCTGCTACAGCTGCCTTGTTAGTAGAGACAGAAGTTGAGATCTGTTGTGCAATAATTTATTATGAAAAGCATGTAAACCTAGTAGTTTATTTATTTTAGGACAGCAAATGTTTACTAATCGCCACTTGAGATTGACTAATAATGTACAATTTAAGATAGTATAATAAATATTTCCAACTTTGCTTTATAAGTCAATGACCACATAAAATTTTTAATGTTATTTCTATCATTAACAGTGCAGTTTATCAAAAACATTTTCATACAAACAATGTAGAAATGTGTGGCTCTGATCATGTGCCTTTATTCAGGCTCTCAAGTCATAACATTTCTGTGAGAGGAAGTACAGTGGTATATTTAATTTCATTGTCTTCCGTGCTTCATAGCCAAACATAATAAAAATAAGATGAATAATGTCAGTATTTAAAAAATAATTTTGTTCTTTCTCTATGCTTACGGGTAGAAATGAGACAGCAAGTGCTTGTAGCCAAGAGCATTAAGAATGCACTTTGGTGGTGAATGCATATGAGCTTAGGAGCTGCTCAGAAGAAAGAACATAAACACCCAGAGGATTTTCAGTAAGAAGTACCTGCATATTTGGCACTTTCTTGCCCAAAGCTGGTAGTATTTTCTTTTGGTCCAGTTGATTTTTCCTCTCTTATTAAGGGAACGGAAAGATTTCAAGGTCAGTTAATAACATGGTTCAGCTTGAGCATATAAACTTGCTAAAGACCTCCCAAAGACATCAGATTATATAGGGAAGAAGGAATACGAAGTATTTACAGAAAACCTACTAAGATTTGGCTTCTATGAGAAAGTAGTCTGTTTATCATTAAATCCTATAGTATATAGTGCGCTAGTCCACAATTTGAAAAAACAAATCTCATTCTGAAGCATCCTTTTCAGGTTAGATGGCATATAGCAGGCTGGATCCAGCCTATCATATGCTTTGTGTAATCATCAATAAATACATTAAAGAATAATATACATTTCTGGCTCAAGCTTGTACTTTCTGTTTTGCCATAGACATACTACTCTTTATTACTTACTCTCTGTTCTTCATACGTTGTAATACCTGACCAGCCCTCAAATATATTTGATTTTGTGACTCCATTATATTAGCGTATCGACCATTGCCTCAGGGGAGGGAGCTGTCACAGTGTGCTTTTACTTGATTAAGGTCTACTTCACCAGTAGACTCTAAACTCCAGGGGAGCAAGGACCACAACTGTTTTACTCTTTGTGGATACCCTGTGTCTGGTATAGGGCCTGGCATGTACTGGATGAGCAGTAAAATTTGTTTTTGTCCCTCTCACGAGGGACCCAAGGTCATTTGTTGACTTATTCATATAGTCATTTATTCTTTTTTTTTTTCTTCTTCCCCTAAATTGTAAGCCTTACATTGTGTTGTGGATAAAGCTGGTAAAGTGTGAAGCACAGTGTCTTTTCCCAGGAATTTTATCATCTAGTTGGGGAGAGCACAGCAATGGGTTAATTTGAGCAGCAGGTCCTGGTGTGCTAGCCTATGTTGTTTTGCCAGGGAGTAGGTAGGAGCCACTCAGAATAACTGGCATAGAGAGTTTTGCAATGGCCAGTGGGGCATGTAGATTGAGCCACCCTGAATCTTAGTAGGTCAAGGCTAGAGAGTAATATTGAACAGGGAATAGGGCTGGGGTTACAGTGTGGAACAGTCACTGTCTCTGGCCTTATTGTTTTTGTAGTGTAATCTATGGAAAATAAAACTTTGCAAATCTTTTTGACTGATAGGAAAAGACTCTAGGGACCAAAGGTTTAAAAAGGATGAAACACTCTAGACTAGATTTAAGATGAAGCAGGACAGGAGCTGCAGGCTAACTGGTAACCTTAATCTGGAGCCGAGGACCAAGCAGGACCAGCCAAAAGAGCTGATCCATCTAAATAATGGAGAACTTCTGTTGATCCCACTGGCAGCATCAAGGAGCTTTTAGGCACAACTTGCCTTGGTGAAGGCTGCAGCTCCACTTTGGGAGGAAATGTTGGTGCTCACTCTGGAGGGAGACCGTGGGTTCAGATTTCAAGCTCTGCTGGTTAGTAGCTTGTGACCTTGGGCAAGTCCCTTAATTATCCTTAGTCTCAATTCCCTCATTTGTAAAATGGGCTTAATAATACATATCGTACAGAATTGTTGTGAGGATTGAATAAGATAATTCATGTAAAGCACTCAGAGCATGCCTAATATATGGTAAGCACTCATTGTGATAGGGGACGGGGAAAATTATAAAGCAGTATATGCTTCAATGTTAAATGAGTGGCACAGAAAAGAACTTTAGGAAATATGGAGATTACTATGGGTTCTTGATGTCTGTGCAGGTTTCAGGACACCCATCTGAGAAATAAAGAGAAAGAAGAAAAACAAGATGTATGTAACACTCTGTTATGTACTTGTGCCACTAATTCATTCTTTCATTTATTAAACATTAAGGTGTCTTCTGTGTTAAGAGTAACACTGATATCCTACCTTGTAGGAACGTACAGTCCAGTGTAGGAGGCAGTCCGGAAAGCAGAGAAATGGTGATGACATGGTTAAGTGCTGTGACAGAGATATGAACAAGGTGATAAGGGAGCACAGAGACTGGAGCAGCCAACTCTGCCCAGGAACAAAGAACAGGAGGGTATGTTTAGTCTGAGGCAATGCCACTCCCAAAGACACAGAGTTGTGAAAGGTCCTGCCATGGTCAGAGGCTGTGGGAAGTTCAGTATGACCCACGGGGACACTCTACACCGTACACTCTAAGTCAGCAAGGATTGTGTATGGATTTTGCTCACCGCTGTGATCTTACCACTCAACGCTAGGACTGCCCTCTAGCAGATGCTAGAAAACACTTGCTGAGAGAAGTAGTGGAGTGTGTGATGGGCATTATGTCTAGTGCTTTCATATGCCCTTTCCATGTAAACCTGACAGCTTCAGTGATATAACTCCCATTTTTACCATCAGTGAGATAGGAGGTTCAGAGAGTTTAAGAGACACACAGTTACTAAATAGCAGAGTCAGTATTTGAATCCACAAAGTAGAAAACTCTAAAATAGAAATGAAAGAGGGCATTCTTACATTTTGTCTTTTAAAGATCCTTTGGAAGGGAAAACTCTCTGTATTTTCCCCATCATTTAATCCTTAAGGGTAATAAAAGTTTAAAGAAATAAAAGCAGTACTATCCCTTTTCTCTACTTTTGCTATTCATTGTATGGAAATGAAATTTATAATTTACTTGAGGAATTATTCTGTTTATATCAAGACACATGTGTAAACCTTCTAAATGATGGAAATGTTCTAAACAGTACTTTCTAGAATTAGTGATAGAAAAGCCGAAATCACCTAACTTCAAGCCGTCCCTTTTAAAGTGGGTCTTCACACCATCTGTCCTAAAGTGGACTTGCGGCTTCAACCACTGTCTGCGGCTACATGATTTCTGCCAGAGGCTGAGGGCACCAACATGTTGATGAATCAGTGTCAGACTTGTACCGCATATTTCTGAAAGTGTAAGTTCTTTATTGCTTATCATTGAGATTTCTTGTTATTTCTATTAAATTAACATTCTTCATAATATTGAGGTGATCTGAAAGGACGATGGAAGGATTGTGACCTTGCTGCCCCTTATAGAAACAAACAGAATTTAAAGCTTCTAAATTTAGGATTAAATCTTAATTGCTGGCTTTAGGAGCCACTGAGTAAATGATCACATTTTCACACAGTATGAGCCATTTGACATAGGGAAGATCGTGTGTGTTTTAGGGAAACCTGAATTTTATGTAGCTTTACAGAACTGTATGTGTTATTTTAGTAATTACATGGTATGTGTGGCATAGTTTATCAAGTCTGCTGATACTGCTTATGTAGCATAGGAAATATTAGACTATAATTCTGTGCTTTTTCGTAGAAGTGATCTAATTGATAGCATTCATACTTTATATTTTGTTAAAATCAAAACAAGTTTTTAATTGATAAGCTTTCAGAAATATCATCATAACTCATTTCCTTCTCTCACTTGAATTTGTTTTTTTCCAAATGAATCTTCTCTTCAAGAAGTATATGTATATATGTGCACACACACATACATTTTCTTTTTAAAGGACTTAAGTTCTAGTGTTAGATTGACCTGGATTTGAGTCTTGCACCTCCCATGTATTAACTTGTGATCTTGAGAAGTTATCCCAACTTTCTAAGCCTCAGTTTCATCGTTTGTAAAGCAGGGATAATAATAGTACCTACTGTGATTGTTGCGGGAATTAAATAAAATGATAAAGTGCTTGGTACGTAGTAAGTATTCAAGATATGAATGCATGATATTAGTAATAATGGATATTGGTATCAGTGTATATTTCTACTTTAATATGTGTTTGACAACTTCCAGTCACATAATTTTCATGAGAGCATATTATGTGAACAACAGCTGATGGAATTGAGAAGTGATCTTTTTAGAAGTATGAAAAGTCAGATTTGTCTTTTTCTAATTTTTTTTTTTCTGACTAGTGAATATCTTGGAATGTTTGCATCCTTAGGCTTGACTTTGTAATGATTATATGAATTATTATTTCAGTGATTATGCATATTCAAGTATATCATAAAGTCAAATGATATTCTCTAAAAATCACTCCTGATGCCTGTATGATCTAATCAAGACTGCAAGGCAGATATCAATCTCATTCACTTATTAATTCACTCATTTAGTAACTCTTTATTGAGCATCTTTTATGGGCCAGGCTCTGTGTGGTTTCTAGGCCTATGTAGACAAAACGGGCTCTCAACCTTGAGGAGCATGGTCTAGGGAAAGCTAGGCCAGTACACAGATAGATCAAATATATAATGATACAGGTTATAACACGGATCTTAATCAAGTGTGTGGAATACAAAAGAGGCAGTGACAACTCTGCTTGGGTAAGTCAGGGAAGACTTCATGGGGAAGTTAATGTCTGAGGTGGGAATTAAATATGTCTGAGCAAGATAGGAGAGGGAGTACAGTATAGGAGTGGCTTATGTAATGATTCAGCTGCCATTTCGTGACTTAGCTTGGATTATCCTGGAAGCCTTAGGAAGTGAAGTCAATGTGCTCCTTCCTTCCCTCACTTCCACCTCAATTGGCCAACCAAATCCACTATTTATGGGTCAGTGCTTGTCCCCTGGTAAAATGGGAAGAACATAATACAAGTTTATTCTTGTTATAATAAATATGTGAAGTGAAAAACCTCAGGAAATATATTAAAATGATATATTTAGTTGATTACCTAGGGTCGACGTAATAGAATTTTAACAAGTAATTTTACAGTACCTATTTAATAAATGTTTGAGTACCTATTGTGTGCCAGGTACTGTGCTAGGATGGTAATGCATATTAATTTTTAAAATCAGTGAACTGAAAAGTACCATCTATTGGCTAAATACAAAACAGTATAAACTTGCAAAGACAAAGTCTAATTTGGTAAAGTACAGAGAGCATGTGTTTAAACCTCTATCAGAGAGTAAAAAGGGCAAAGTTGCAAGTATTACTTTGGTAGTTGCTGCCAAAAATCTTTTTTGGAATATAAATAGAAAACAATGATAAGAGTGGCCTGTTTTAAGATTCTGCAAGTTCTCTGTTTTCTTGAGCATTGTATAGACAGATGAAGCTTCACTGTGTTTATTCTTGTCAGATTATTGGTACCGCTCAGAGTAAAGCCTGTCTTCTCTCTGTTCTCCAGTGCATTATTGTAGCAGATGGCTTTTAATAAAACATGTAGCTAAAGAAAAAATTTTACCCTATTTTAGTGGAACGTACTATAATTATAAATACTGGACAGTCTCAAGAGGAAATGTTTAAATTGGTATTTTTCTTATGATCAAATAACATTTAGTGAATATTTAATTGAAAAGTCAAATTATGGTATCAGTTATGTATTTTTTTAAATTAAGTTTCCACAACTAAATTAAACTTTGTACATCATTTAGCCAGGTAGATATTTGCTTTTTCTTTACGTGGTTTATTTTTTAAAAATTCAATGCTGTATGTTAGTCAAATAACACTCAACACTAGTTTTGTTGAGAGGCAGGGCATTGCTTAATTACATAGCTGCTCTGTTCTCTGTCATCACCTTGTCTAGTTGTAGGAAATGAGCTTTTTGATAGAATGGGGTTACTCCTGTTGAGTCTGTACCATTGGTATTATAAAAATCACAGACTCTTGTACTGGTATATTACTGATGTAGCCATAAAATTTAAAAATTTCTCCAGAAAATTCATAGTTCTTTAAAATTTATTAACCAAAAAAAATAAAGGGGGCAAGGATACTAAAGAATACTCACTGTGTTGTAATGTAAATGACTTGAACATGTACGTAGTAGAAGGTCTTTACTAAAGGAAACTAAGAATTATTGAGATTCTTTAAGAAAATGTACCTTTTATTTCCTCTTCTCTTGCATAATAAGGGCGATGGTTTCTTACTACATAATTATACCTTTGCTTATTATTTTTTTCACAGCATAATTTTTATTAAATTTTCTTTGTGCTCATTACCTGAGGTCTTTCATTTTCTATCATATCAATATTGACACCTACATGTGTAAAAACTATGATTATATATGTGAATCTGAGAACTCAGAGTTTTCCCGCCAGCATTGATATGTTTCTGTAAAAATTTAAAAATATACTCTTAATTGTTTTCATGTATTTAAGTGATAATGTTCTGCTTCTAGTGGTAAGTGTTGTTTTTGTTATTCTTTAAACATAGTACATGGTTTTGAGGTTAATTAAGGAAAAGATGATTTTGTAATGAATTAGAGTAGGAGTACACTGTTTTGAGGGAAGACTGGGCTATTGCTGAGCATGGATCCGTGACATAAAAGCTATACTTATAGCCATAGAATTAAGGATAAGAGGAAAGCATTGATATTTTTCTTAAATCTCACAATTTTCAAGAGCCTGAGATTATAATGTGATTCCTGGATCCCAGTTTCATCATAACTTTATGGACTTATCTGCACATATTTCTAGAGCATATTTATATTTTATTGGGTAACGTAGTGTGCTGAGTTTTCTCCAGGGTTTTGCTTTGGCTTTGATTTACTTTTCCATTCAAATTTATGTTTAGATAGGTCTACCGTTAATTAGTGCCAAGGTTAAAAAAGGAAGAGACAGCGGATACCTATGAGGCAGGCACCAAAACTCGCTCCCCAACATATCACACGTTTCTGCTTGTATTTTGGTGACAGTTCTATTTGCAGCTTCTTGCTTGATTACTTCATGAATTTCTCAGTATCTTCCCTTTCTCTTTTTGTGTCTCTTTATAGTTTATATTTCTTTGTCTCTCCATCATATCTTTCATTCTTATTTTTACCTGCCTCCCTTTCTTAATTGTCATAATGTAGCTCTGAAAAGTGATTTTTTGTTATTTGTTGTTTTATATTTGCTGGGTTTCATGTTCCCTTGAATTTCTCAGATTAGGCTGCTTTTTACTCGCATGGCTTTTAGTTGATTTTTAAACTAACAAGACAGTAGACTGTGTCATCATATAGTAGAGAAACTGTCATTTTGTTGTACTTTGTATCCCCAGAGCCTGGTATTAGTCCTTAATAAATATTTGTTGAATGACTGTATGAATTAAATTCTATAGGTCAGTGCTCCATGATTCGAATAGAAAAAGTAGGGGTTAATGGCTATGGCATTGTGGTGAAGAATTTGATTAGAATTTATGAATGTTGTTTTTTTTTTAATAGAACATTTCAAGTTATAGACCAGAGATGATTAATTGAAGTCTCACTTTTTTCATCACATTTAATGAGTAGCTCTTAGGGACCAGATACAAGACTGGCCCTTGAAAAGTTGTCTTTTTAATTTATTCTTTTTTGTTATAAAATAAATAATTACTTCTTTCGAGCTTATGGAGTTGATATTTAATTGTTAATATACACACACAAAGACCCCAAAATATGACATGGAGAATGTCTCCTATTGCAAACTCATCCTAGTTCCTACTTCCTTTTTCCGTCAAATAGGAAAAGAATAAACAAATGGAAAAAACCAAAAGAATCAATGAATAAATTTAAGGTTATTGTAGGCCTTAGAAAAATTCAGTTTCTTTGTGAAATTTCTTGAGCTTCTTCAACAAAAGATACTAGGTAAAAATACCATGTTGGGGATACTATTGATGCTGCAAAATTTTTTCAGACTTTAAAGCTTTATTTTATAAACTGGCTTTTGGTTTAATTAATATATTCATTCCATAGAGTGTTTCAAACTTACGTATTGTAATTAATTTAACATGTTGCAATTTTAAAAGAATAGTTATACCATAACACCTTATTATGATTCTCATTTGATTCCTTTTTATATCTGTATTAAATCTTTACTTTTTCCAGTGTCACAATTTATTTTATTAGTTATACTTCTATTAAGCACACAATGGACTTTAATTTTTTATATACAAACATTTTTATTCCTAGTGAAGGATGAATAGACTAGGTAAAAGTTGCTCAAAACTTTTTAATACCTGGATTGGAATATTATGGGTATGCACACTTTCTTCTACAAGAGAGAGCTTTACTTGTTATTACTGTCAGAATAATTCAATCACTTCTACCCTTTAAGAGGATGATCTCTGACATGTTTATAAAAGCTACTTAATCTTTTAATAGATGACTAATTTTTTGAAGACAGCATCATGAAGCTTTTACCTTGATACCTGCAAAGACGATGTGAAAAGGAGCAATTCCATTGAACTCTTTAAACCTTCAGTTCTTGTTTGAAAAAGTATAATGGTAATTTTTAATTGAATGCTTATCTTAATTTTTCTACCCATCTGTCTAGTTGGTACTTACGTACTCTAAGTAAGGTTCTGTCTTTTCATACAGATTATTTAATCAAAGTCTCTGAGGCTCTCTTACTTTACTTTCTAGGGACCTCAGATCTTTACTTTGAAGGGTTTCAAAGCTCAGGTATATGCAAAGATGATTTGGGTATGTTTACAAAATTTGTCTCATTCAGTCCTATAGAGTTGATCATGCAGTCAAAAGGGAAATTGATCTTTATTACATACTATTTAAAATCAAGATTTTCTAAGTAAATAAAACTATACCAGAAAAAAAAAAAGAAAAAAAAAAACTATACCAGAATCTTAAATTAAGGAGGTAAAGGAATTCCCCTAGATAAGCTACATGTTCTTTTTTCCTGTTGGGGCTGATGACATACCTCTCCACGTTGAGCTATAGTTTTCCAGCTCACTCTTTCTGAGAAAAGATCCTTTCCCATTGGAACAGAAATTAGATTGAGCTTGATCCTAGAGAAAAGGTGATACCTAGTTGTATCATGAGGAGAATTGTTGTTCGTCCCAGTGGCACAGTGTAGTCTTGCATTAAGTGTTCTGAGACTAATTAATCAGGAAATGACTCTAATTAAAAAGGAAACTGCTCATCAGCTGCCTTCTCAGGCTATTTTACAGAAAGAAACTGTAGAATTAGCTACTTGCTCTCTAGCTTCTAGCAACATTCTTTAACTGCTTATGTCCCAGGTGAAAGGGGTAATTTAGGGATTTCTAGCAGATTATTTTGTAGTAATAAACTTTGACATTTAATGGACTTGTTTCCAGATGTAAATTTACATAATAGCAATAATACTGGAGTTAGAATATTTTGGTTGATCTGCAAGGCTTTTTAACTTGTAATCTTGTCATGTTTTTTAAATCCTGGAACAAGCCATGCTATATAGAAAGAATATTAGTAGATAACATTTGGGTTTGTATGTAGATACATATAAATACAAACAAACATATATATGACATACAAGATCAAAATAAACATAAATATCTAACAACGATTAGTGAATTTACCTATTTAAATCACAATGGCATTTCTGTTAGCTTAACAGTCTATTTGGCTTACCTGAAGTCGTCTTAGAGAATTACTGTATAAGAGAAGTTACTTCACAAGGGTGTGTGCTTTATGTATTATATGTCTTGTTTCCCAGGCCTGTTTATGTTTGTATGATGATTATTATATCCAGCATATCAGATATTTCTTAATTTACCAAGTGGTAATTGATTATGAACTACTAATAAAAACTTTATAATTTTTCCTGGTGTTGCTTTTGTTAATTTTACTTCCAATCTTTTGATATTTGTCCTAATACACAGAGGTTTATTAATTTCTAAAATGGGCAGGTAGTTGGAAAAATTAGGGAGGTAAGAGCTGGAAAGCTACCCTTAGCAAGGGCGGGAATTGTAACTTACTCTTCCGTGTATCCTTACCACCCTCCCATTCCCAACCATTGGCACATGGTAGAGTCAGAGCATATGGAGCTGATTTGAATTGTGGCCTTTTGGGGATCAGTTTATTCTGTGCCATTATTTCAAATCAGTTGTAGTTCAAGGTGGTAAATCTTGTACAAATGATTGCTGGTACAACACAATCTAATATTTACAAACCTCATGGCATGCTTAGCCAGGGCAAACATAGTCTTATGAAAGAAGGAGCAATTGCTTTTTAAAGGTAGATGAATTTCTATTAGACCTGTAGTTTGTGGAAACAAAGGAAGAAAAGTTATTAACCCCAAAATGCCACTAACCTACATTATACGTGATGGGTCTGATGGGAGCAAGACAGTGTCTTGAACAAGAACAGTATTAAAGCCAGAAGCCATAGCTTTTATTCAGGTTTTATATCCGGTCTTATTTTTGTTTCGGGTTTTCTTTGAACTTTAGGTGTATGGATTTGTGTTAATATGAATAACTCAGTTACTCAAATGTTCACCTTATTTGAAGTATTCTCATATGTTTATTTAATACATTAATTTTAAGAATTGATTTAGAAACATTTATTAATTTATCTTTGTGACTTATCTATGGAATAGATTGATTTCAAGTAATAGTATTACAAGTTAATGCAGAAGTCTAAAGGTTTAAATATTCAGCCCAAGGTCAAATGTGTGTCAGAAGTAGAAATAAAAACTGGACTTACCTTAATTTATCTGTGGTTTCTAACTCTCTTTTTAATGTTTTGCATTGAACATTGCTTGGAGCATACGGTCATAGAGAATATTTCTTCTTTATATTGTGATAAAACTGCAGGCTTATTAAAGTTTTCATTAATAAATACTACCTCCTGAGACTAAACACTAAGAAGCAACTTGCTGGCTTTCCAGAGCTGGCCTTTTGAATGCTGAGGCATGACAACACATGTGTAGAGCTTGTTTTGTTTGTTATCTGGGTTGCTCACCAGTGTTGATACCTACCCTCCAAGGTGTACACATGGCAGTGGATGAAAACTGTGCCTTACCCCAAAATGATGCTGAACTGTTCCAAATTAGGCACTCAAGTCACTTAATTTTCTTAGGTAACAGGTCATATTCAGATTTAGCAAGGTAGTAGATATTATTTCCACTTATATTGTTTGTGGAACTCTACATAGAATGATTTTATTACCATATAAGAGAGATTCTCTTGGTATTAAATTCTGTCCAGTTTGTACCAAATTCGTTGGTGTCTTAAGTCACTGACGATTCTTGAATATAGGGTCCTCTGGTGACATATTAATACTTTGAGAGAATGGTTACGATTAAATCATGACTATGTCTTTTTATTCTGGAGATAGAGATAGATGTTCTTTAACAATGCCTACAGCAGTGAAGCATCCTTGAAAAACAAGAGAAACCCATGTCTTATAGCGGTAATTTTAAAGGTGATTTAAGAATCGTATAATGCTTCAGGGGCACTCCAAAGAGTCTTTAAAGAGTGTTTAGTCCCATGAAAATATGTCAGTAAAACTAAATGCCAGCATTACGTCACTTTGATCCAATGTAGAGTATAAACTTAGAATACAGTCTAAGATGCTGATTCCATATCCCTCTGCAAGTTTTGATTTAATCATTAAACACTGAGTCAGTTCTTGAGAATCTGTTTTTGGTTTGTTTGCATTCAGTTCTAAGTTCACTGTCGCCTTTTTTTCTTCTTGCCAGAAACATTATCTAGGACAGACCTCTACATTTAATGGGCATTCAGAATACCTGTGGATCTTGTTAAAACGCAGATTCTGATTCAATAAGTCTGGGATGGGGATTGCGATGCTCATTTGTAACAACCCATCAGGTGATGCCAACACTGCTACTGGTCCATGAACCACACTTTGAGTAGCAAAGGTCTGGGTCCTAGACCTTAAACTCTAAAATGTTTCTGAAGTATTTTTTGAATGATTATTAGCTCAGTGAATGGGTGTAATGACTCCTAGTTTATTTTAGTTAAGAAAGATAAAAATGCTAAAAAGTCATAACATAGTTTACTATTTACTGCAAAATAGTTAAAATTTTTTTTATAATCACGGATAGCCTTCATTAATAGAGAGTTTACAGATGGACAGATGAGACAATATAGTTTAAAAAGTAATACAAAAAAAAAAAAGTAATACAGTAGTTCCTTATCAAAAGAATACTATGTAAATAAATATAAAATGGATTAAATATAGTTGCCTTATAAGGTTTAAGGTTTTTTCGTTAATTTATGCTTTATGTGACAAACAAATCATGTGATATTTGGCTTTTACTTGATGCAAAAGAAAGAATGAAAGTCAGAGAATCAGAGAAGTAGAAGATGATTCTTCTGAACAATTTTTCTCTCCTGGGTTTTGGCTGTCTACTTTCATTTTTGATTCAGGCTTCTTCTTTAATTCTCAAAATGTGTGGAGCCTTTTACGTTTTCCACTTGAGCCTAAAGAACAAGAATTAAATTTTACTTCCATTAATCTGCATTCCTGTATTACTCGACCCATCACATTTAAAACCGTAATACATTTTACTTCCCAGGAAGAAAAGTCCTGTTTCCCATTCCTTCTGTTGGGTTATACTGGAGAAGAGTCCTTCGGTGAAAGAGCCAACCACATTAATTTGAAATGTTCTGTCTTGGAGATAGTAGCTTAACACAGAGTTTAAGGTTATTGGAGGGCTTTTTTTTCTTTTTGGAAATGGGTGAATATGTAGCCAGAAAAATACTGTGACAAACAGCCCTCTGGGGAAACCCGGCCAGTGCCTTTGCTGTGGAAGTGAAGTGACGCATATAAAATGCATTAACCCCCAAAGCCTCTTTATTTATATTACCTTTTAGAAATCACTCCCAGGAAGAAAATGAGTTTAGATATTCTTCATGACATATTTGATCACTGACATAGATATAATTGTATGAATCTTGAACATACTACGTATTAATCTAGATTATTGATTTAGAGACCATTAGGTTGAATGTTACTAATTTAATTTGCGGGAGTGCTTTTTAAATGATACTCGTCGTTCAAGACATGTTTGGTATTATGCTAAATACCCAAGAGGATTTATAAACTAGCTTTTAATTTTCATTTCTAATATACCTTTCATCTCTGCCTTTTATGCTACTTAGTTTTGTCTGCGTAGCCAATGTGATTTCAGATTTTGGGCTTGAAGCATATATAATTTTTTTGGGGGGGGAGCAGGGGAAGCTTTTTAAGGAAAATAATCTTTTTTTGCAAATTTTACCAAAGCATATAATAATGTGAACATATTTCTGGGACCCTTCCAGAACAGAATGAAGCTTAAGCTAAGCTTTATCTTTTGCCAGTATCTCAAACTGAGAAAATACTTTGTACTTTTTTTCCTGTCGAAATGTAGCCCAGTATAGTTGGAAAGAGCATAGTTAGGATTCAAACACGGGCTTTCTCCATCTTTGCTATTGCTAGAGCCCTAGGTACATCTTTTTCCAAGACGACAACAGTAACTTTCTCAATGGTCTTCCCAATTCCATTTTTTCATACCCCGCCCCCTTCCCTACAGCCTGTTTTCCATATTATGGCCAGAAAACGCTTTTTAAAAAACTTCCATTGATGCATTTAGGATAAGGAACAAAATCCAGATATTTATTACTATTTTCAGTGTTCATTCATTCCTGAAGATCCATGTTTTCTCTCTGCTGTCATTATCCTTGAGCCTTTCTTTAGCATTTCTTATGGTGCTGGTCTGTTGGTAACAACATAGTTTTCTATTATCTGAAAATGTCTTTATTTTGCCTTTATTCTTAAAGGGTATTTTCCCTGGATGTAGACTATTGGGTTGACAGTTTTTTCTTTCAGCATTTTAAGGATGTTGTTTACTGTCTTTGGCTTCCATAATTCCTGATGAAAGTAAATGATCATTTCAGAGTCGATTTCATGGGCATGTGACCTGTGCAGGTGCATAGAGTCCCATACTTAGAAAGGATCTGTGATTGGTTACAGTTTCTTCAGTTGCTGTCTTGAAATTCTTAATAGTTTTGAACAATGGGCTCCGTATATTCATTTTGCACTGACACTCACAAATTATATAGCTGGTCCTGCATCATTCATATAATCATCCTTCATATCTCCAGTATGTAATACGTTGTCTTTCTTAGGCTGCTTTCAAGATTTTCTCTTTCACTTTAGTTTTCAACAATTTGACTATGATATGTCTAGGCATGGTTTTCTTCATTGTTAATCCTGCTTGGGGCCGTAAATCTATAAATTTACGTCTTTCACCAGATTAGGAAAAATTGGGGGCATTATTTTTTTAAATATCTCTTACACCCCAATTCTTTCCTCTACTACTGGAATTCTAAGTATTGGTATTGTGCCCTCACATCCCTGGAGTTCTTTATTTTTTGTCAGTTGTTTTTTTTTCTTCTTTAGATAGGATAACTTTTGTTGATTTTTCTTCAAGTTTACTTACCTTTTATTTTTTTATCTCAATTCTTAGTCCATCTAGTGAATTTTCATTGCATGTTTATATTCTAGAATTTTCATTTGGATCTTTTTTATATTTCAGTTTCTCTATTGAAGTTTCTTCTCTTTTTAGTCATTGCAACTATAATTTTCTTTCCATCACTGAGCATAGTTATAATAGCCTCTTTTTTCCCCCTGCAAAGATATGTTTAATAAAACAGATTAAAAATGAGGTGATGATGACACTGGAGTGAAGAGAAGAAAGCATAATAACATATTTAATCAGGGTATAATTGTTATATAGAAATGTTTTTGACTTTTTAAAAATAATTTAGTTTTCTGAACATATTTTTAACTAACGCTGGGGCTACTTTGCTGATAGCTCCATGTACAGCCCATGCTTATTCACGGAATACATTTAAAAATGTTATTTTTATTTTTTTTATGAGGTAACAGAATTTATTCACAAAATCTCATGCATGAATGAGGCCCAGTATCACCTTGTGATATAAACAAAATAACTATTTCATATAGGCAACAGTTTCTATGAATAAAAGCATTCAGGAAGTGAAGCCATTTACTTATTTTGCATTATTTATACATGTATAATAGCCTCTTAAAAGTCCTTGTCTGGTAATTTCAACATTTGGATCATCTTAAAGTTGGCTTCTTTTGATTGCCTTTTCCTTTGCAAATGGGTTACAGTTTCCTGGTATTTGTTTGTCAAATAATTTTGGAATTCTCTTCTGGAAAGTGTGAATGTTATGAGAGTATTGATTTTTTGTTTTAGCAAGTGTTTAATTTTGTTTTACTTAAACTATAAACTCTGTCTTGCCTGTGGTGGTCAGCAGCCCAATTCTCAGTTCAGTCCATTTATCTTGAGCCTACCAGTTTGTAGTCTGTCATATGTGTGCTTGATTTGGGGGTTACCAGAGACTTGGGCAGATATTATACACAGAATTTAGAGTTCTCATTTTCTAGCTCTGTTTCCCCATTATTTCCCTCCTCACTGTGGCAGTTGTAATTACCCTGGGTATTGTCCCTGGTTCCTCAGTCAAAAAAGATACAGTAGTGGGCTTTCTTTTGGAACTTCAGCCACCCTGCATCACACTGTCAATGTGACCTGCCCTCAGGCCAAAGCTGCAAAAATGTGAACTTAGCTATTTCCTTTCTTCAAGTTTTGACTGCCTCTCCAAAGTATGCCTGCTCTTTTTCTCTCTCTAGAGTCCTCAGTGAGTTGTTTTTTTGTATTTAGTCTAGAGCTTATACTTGGTCTGTTAAGGCTTACCCTGTCATACCAGAAGTATAGCTGCTGTATGTATCAAGCTTTAGTACTTTTGAAGGGAAGCAAGAGTGATTCTTCTGAGGCTTATTAGTATATGGTGCTAAGAAGGTAGAAATTTTATAATTTTTATAATTATAGTATTAAATTATATTTAAATATAAATATTAATGATATATATAATAATGATAGTTAATAATTTTGAGTATTTACTATTGAATGCATTAACTCATTTAATCTTACCCTATGAGGTTGCTATTGAAGCAGAAAGATTTTATATAACTTGCCCAAAGTTATAATAAACAGTAGAGATGTCTGGTTTAAGAGCACATGCTTTAGATTACTTTTCATAAGGAAAAAAGAGCTTTCTGTGGTTTCTTTCAGTTTGGAGACTTGTAAATGTAACAAAGGAGAATCTCTTCTCTGCCTATTGGGTAAGAATCGCCTTGTGTCTAGGCTTCCTGTGCCTGATTAATAAGGATCATCAAGATTTAAGTAATTTTGTTTTTTAACATTTGAACAACTTCAAAAAAAGTTGTAGGAATAGAAACTTAAATTCTTAGTACTTATTTCATAGCTGTCTTAGTCCACTTGGGCTATTATAACAAAATACCATAAAGTAGGTGGCTTACAAACAACAGAAATTTACTTCTCACAGTTTTGGAGGCTAGGAATTCCAAGATCATGGCATTGGCAGATTCAATGTCTGATGAAGGCCCACTTCCTGGTTCATAGACAGTACCTTCTTGCTTTGTCTTCTCATGGTGGAAGGGGCACACTTTCTTGGACTGCATTTATAATCACTTCCGAAAGACCCCATTTCCTAATATTTTAAAATTCAAATTTCAAGATACGAATTTTGTTGGGGCATAAACATTAAGTTCATAGAAATAGCCCTTCATAGTTTATAAGATTTTTTATATCTAGTTTCGAGTTTTATCCTTATGAAAGCCTCATATAATACTGAGTTAGGCCAGTAATAATTCTACCCCCTTTATTGATGTGGAAATAGAGGTCCAGTGGAAGTTATATGAAATAGTCTTATGTTGGTCAGGTCCATTCTTCTTTAACTTAAATCTCCTTTAAAATATTTTCCTTTAAGTATTATTAGTAAAAATAATGACATTTTTTAACATACTTTATATTTTTCTCAAAATGTTTTATAAATATTTTGTCAATTAATATTCCAAGTAACCATCTGAGAGAAGATGGTTACACAAAACAATTGGTGTATTACCCTATTTTCAGATGAGGAATCAAAGATACAAGAACTTATTTGTATGGGATACGTAGTACATAGTGATAATTATAACATCTGAAGCTATAGCCTAGATCTCCAACACTAAGTTCTGGATCCATTCTTCTATACCACACTATCTTCTTTTGCTTGTAGGTAACTATGCCAGTATAGAATATACCCTTATCTCACCAACATTTTTCCATAGTATCTTTAGACTGCACCTGACATTGTGGGAAGCACTTAACACTTTATTGAATTGACAGGTAATGAATACAGATAAATATTTTGGCACTGTCTCCTGATGTCTTTTGGACTTTTCTTCATTCTCTTCTGGAAAATGTACTCTGAGTAAAACTGCTTTTTCTTTATCTCAAAATGAACCGCATAGTATTTCCAAAATGCTATGTGCCTGTACTTTGAATTTTGAGTCAACTAATAAAAAAATTTAAAAGACTTCTGGGCCAGAGGGGCTATTTAAATGCTAAGTAATATGCTTTGGGATGAAAATGCATTATAAATATTTATGTTTAATAATTTTCCTAAAATTCCTTTTTTGGAAGTCTTTTGAACATTTCTTTTTTGTTTGCGCCTTTCTTTCCTCTTTTCCCTCCTCCCTCCTTCCTTTCTTTCCTCCCTCTTTCCCTTCTTAGTATAGAGGACATTGCTGTAAAAGCTATATTCTATATTCTGCCAAGCCCTCAAATCTAATTTTGGAAGAACTTCTGTAGGTAATTTAAGTACAGAAGGCAGACTAAGTGTTCATTTTACTTTTGACTTATATATGACATCTGTTTAGAACTCAACTTTCTCTCTTTTCAGAAATAGGAAAAAAATTATTTGGGGACATGTAGGCCAAAGGCAAATGATCTGAGAAGTAAGCATCCTTGTTCCTAAAGGAAAAGTCACTTCAGTTTATAAGAAAAGATTATTTGACCAAAACCAAAGGATTTCAAAAAGAAAGCATGGTATATAGTAGTCTTTCAAGAAGTTTACTGAATGATGAATGAAGAAAAATGTGTGTCTACATTTTTATGGCCTACCTACAATGTAAGATATATCTTTTTTCTTTCTGACCCACTACCAAAGAAAGGTTGTAAAATTGCTGTGTTCAGTAGTATTGGCCTTGAACAAGATGTGCTTATGGTGTGAAAGTAATAACCTTTATGTGTCTTACTCTCAGACTTCATGCCCTTAGAGTAAGTAGAGATACTGGCTCCTAGTTTAACTTCTGCTACTTTTCCGTTCTCAACTTGGCATTTCAAATTAGTAAACTGCAGATTTAACCTTCATTTATTTCCTCAAGTCCATGTCATTTCTGTATTTCTTTAGTTATTAAATGCTTTTTGATAGTGGTAAAATACACATTTTATTGACTTTTAGAAATGTTTTATCATATATTTTTCAGACTTTAATGTAAGGCATTTAGTCATGTGTACTCAACCATATTTTAAATAAACAAATAATAACTGTATTTTAAATCAAAATTGCTGGAAAAAGGTGCTGAGTAATTTAAGCCACATTCAATATAGTAATCTTGAAATCACATTCTTTCTGAAGTGTCTTATTGCTAATATGAAATAAAAAGAGGAATAAATTCCAGCCTTTATTGCATTTTATTGACCTGTATATAGCATCAGTTATGGTACACCTTTATGTTCCATTTATGCCCATGATTAACACTTTATTGGCATTATTATTGTTATAAAATTGTAGTATACAATGGAATGCAAGCTTTTGTGGAATTAAAATAAGCCAACAATAGGATTATGATTTAACATTTAGAACAGAATGATTAGATCATCCTTGTTGGTCAGTGTAAGCAAATAATAGGGGACTTTCTAGCTTTTTTTCCCTTTTTCTTTTTTTCTGTTTCAGTTGGTAAGGAACACTGTTACATGCGGAATATTATTTGAGATGTTTAGGTCATCAGCCACAGCACTGGGAATCTTTTTGTCATGCTGAGTTTTTTCATTGGAATTTGTTATGGCATTTGCTGTAAATAGGATTAGACCTGTAAAACCAACAGATACTGTAGTATGTTATTCTTTATTAGTAGTTTTCTGTAACTTTCATGTCTGCAGTCTTTGTGTTTGAGCCCACATTTATTATGTTCTTAATAGGCACTGTTTTGGATGCAAAAATTTCAGGGCTCTCAAGAACTCTAAAAAAGGATCTAGTGCATGCTTCATATGTTAAGCATCTCATTTTATAAATGAGGCGAGGCATTTGGGACTGGGAGAAGTCAAGGGACTTTCTCCATATCATGCAATGAATAAGTGAGCCAGAGCTTTCTTCTCTCATTTCCAGTAGTGTTTGGCTAAGACATGAAGAGCAGTTTTAACTATTGTATTCAGAATTCTCCACAAACTTGAATTCTTGTGTAAAGCCCCCCAAATATAAGGAGCAAATTAGACATAGCTTAATATTTTTAATTTTAATAGATTAAAAAAGTAAATAAAACAAAACAGAAACAAACCCCTTAGTCTGATTGTCCTGTCTATTGTCTTATATTAATGGTGGGGTTTAGGCCAATGTTTTCCATAAATACAGTTAATCCTTATGTTACCTAGTAATTGACATTTTTCTCTTGATGCTGTTCATTTTGGTTAAACTCATTTTATGCAAAGTTAAAATTGATAAATGTAAAGACATTCCATGGATATTGGGTAAGTGGTTTGTCTGAAAATTTCCAAAACTTTTCTAACACCCATTTTGTGTGCAAAAACCTTAATTGTAGTAGTGCCATACATCTAGTTTATTAGGAAGCTCAAAGGGTTAGAGTTATATTTATAATTAACTTTCATCTACTTAGAGGGAAGAAGCTTTATTGGTAGAATAACACTTATTATTGTAATTGTTATTGCTCAAAAGGCATAATTTTACTGTATGTTACAGTCTATTGGCCACCATCATTCTCATGAAGTTCTTTAAGAAATTTTTCGTATTTAATACCTTTGCTCTTGAATAACACCAATAATTTCATTTCCCTTTGGGGCATACAGCTGTTTCCAGCCTACTCAGTGTCATGTCAGGGCATAAAATCATCTTGACAGAAAGGTCTAAATTATAAATAGTCCCATAATGACATTCAGCTTGGGCGGTACATTTATAAAAGGAGTTATTAAAGAAAATGTCATTCTAACCTATTACTATAACTAGAATCCTTCACATTTCTGCAGCCATCTTTTGGTACATAAATTTGGTAATACTTGCATATGTAAAACATTTAAACAGGACTATTAAATTTACAAGTATAAAGACATACTAGGGATGTTAGATAAGTGGTTTCCTAAAATTTTCCAAAACTTTTCTATCACAAATACATGTCTTTTCCCTGTCAAGACTGCTGAAAAACGGAGTATTAAGACTCCAGGTTTTGGGACTTCCCTGGTGGCGCAGTGGTTAAGAATCCACCTGCCAATGCAGGGGACACAGGTTTGATCCCTGGTCCGGGAAGATCCCACATGCCGCGGAGCAACTAAGCCAGTGCGCCACAACTACTGAAGCCCGCATGCCTAGAGCCCATGCTCTGCAACAAGAGAAGCCACCACAATGAGAAGCACGCGCACCGCGACGAGAGTAGACCCCGCTCTCTGCAACTAGAGAAACCTTGCATGCAGCAACGAAGACCCAACGCAGCTGAAAAAAAAAAAAATAGTGTATGTTGTTTTTAAAAAAGAAGAAAAAAGACTTCAAGGTTTGATATTATTCAAATAGCATAGCAAAGGAGATATATGATAAAAGAAAGAATGTATGATAAACATTATATATATATATATATATATATATATATATATATATATATATGAAAAAAGAAAGAAAAAACACCAGAGGTTGATTTATCTCGTTGTTAGCATAACAATACTTCATGATGAGATAGCAGTCAGATTATCAGAATCTACTTCTAGTAATGCTTTTAGATTGTTGTGGAAATAAAAATTGAAAATTAAAAAATGCTAATAAGCATGGATTAAGAATAAAGCAAGATATTACAGATCATTCATGTAAAGGATCATAACATTTATTTTTAATAAAAAGCAATAGAATTGTATTGGCCTCAGGATCAAAACAGTAGTGGTCATCAGTAGTCATTTTCTTTACTGGGTAAGGTAGATAAGGGAAGAGTTTGTGCTTTTGTAATCATTCTCTTTCTATAGAGTTATCAGACTATATATATTATATGTAACAGGAGGCTTTACTAACCAACAGGTACACCAACTCTCTAGGTCTAAGGCAAATGATGGCCCTCTTTCCCACTGAGTCCAGTCTGAACTTCTCAAGTCGTTGTCACTAGCTCACAAGATAAATCACTGCTAGTTTAAAAATAAGCCGATGGTTTTAGCGGGCAAATGCTGAAAAGCAGATGGATACAAATAAAACAGGGGTATCACGGAGTCTATTCCCGGCCAGTTCTCTTCAGTCCATAAATGCTGGAGAGATGTGCTATGTTAGCACCATATGTTACTACATTTGTTACCTGAATCTTGGTTGTTAGTTATTAGAAAGGAACAAATGAAACTGTGAAAGTGAAGACTTATCTTGATTTTCTAATGTAAAGCACGTATATCTGAAGTTTTAATTTCTAAATCTGGGCATCTCTGAGAAAACAATAAATTTATGTTACCTCATGGTTTAAATCCTTCAAAGATCTTAACCACTGCTTA
Organism: Balaenoptera ricei; assembly: GCF_028023285.1. NCBI lineage: Eukaryota > Metazoa > Chordata > Mammalia > Artiodactyla > Balaenopteridae > Balaenoptera > Balaenoptera ricei. Next base: position 136,260,024 of record NC_082639.1, read on the forward strand.
TAGGAAGGACCTTTATGAATTTTTCCTTGATAATCTCATTATATTCCTTCATTGCACTTTACATTTCAGTGATGGTGACCTGTTTTAGTTCTTCTCTACTAGACTGTGAACTCTGTGAAAAAAAAGTCCCAGAACCTTGCACAATACCTAGCATGCAGTAGGACTTCAATAAATTTTTAAATTAATTGAACTCTAGTTGGATGAATCTGGGCAAAGCACTTTGGCAGTGAATAAATTTTTTCCCCACTTTTAGTGTTTTCTAGAGCAAAGCAGTGAAGACTGGAGGTAAGAAGCAAGTTAGAAAATCAGAAAATCCAGATTTTGTGCCAACTCTGAATAGTTGAGTTTAATTCAACATGCATTTATTGTTTTTTAATTTGGACTCCAGAGACAACTTGTAAAGACAAGAGCATGAGTACTTCAAATTTTCTTTCGAAAACTGAGTCATAGATGTTGCATTTCAAGCCAAGTAAAGGTTTGATTATTTTACACTTCATGGCTTTTTAAAATTCCAGTTGCTATAACAACTTTGATATTTCTTTATTATTTTTAGCACTTCAGTTGCCATAACAATAAGATATCTTAAAAAATAGCAATTTTCTTTTATAAGGGAAAAATCGCTTTCAATTAAAAATGAATTTGAATCAACATTTCTTTCCTATAATGTGAACCCATTATTTAAAATGTACTTGTGCTGTTCTGTTTTCATATAATTTTAACAGACTTTCCCAGGAAAAGTTTTAAGGTTTAACTTTTCCCTCTATGTTTTTACTGTATAAAAATTAAAGGGAGGTAACTGTATTCAACCCATTCTGTGAGATAATATTAATACTTGATGGGATTTCATTGATATAAAAATCTTCTTAAACGATTTAATTTCCAGATTTGTTGTTGTATAAAGTAAGAAAAGAACATGAATGATTGATAGCTCTTACATGAAAGATGTAAGAAAGCTTGGAATTTCCTTTTTTCCTGTGTTATTTTTAAGTGTATTTATTATGTCTATTGCCTTACTAAAATAGTTACCACCTCACTTACCTAGAAATAACTGACAGTTCAGACCTGAGCTATGACACTTTACTCATAGAGCAGTACTTCTGTTTACTCTTGGATAAAAAATTCTTATAAGCTTAGTTTCTGATTTTTAATCCTCTAGAAAATTAAAGATAGCAAATTAGAAGAGGAATGAAGAGTACTGCTATATTTAGATAGAGTCAAAAATATAGGGAGCTATGTATTCCTTTCTATGCAAATAGAGTCAGAAAATATAGGGTGCTATATATTCTTATCTAGGTACCTAGTTACTTGTAGAAATTAAAGTCTCTCTTGATTCAATATACATATATATTGAATCCAAGGTATGATTGTGTTATAAGATAGTATTCTAACTGACATTAACAGTGATGATCCCAGCCTACCAGGCAAACATTAAATTATGTTCAGAATTCTCAATTTAAGAAGGCAAAAGAGTGGATGATACATCTTGTAAAGATTTAAATGTAAAATTGGATAAAGTAAAACAAAATTTAAAAAACAAGAGAGACCTTCAATTATCTGGGAATTGCAGGATCCATGTAACTGAGATTTTTATGGACCAAGGTTTGGTAATTCTTATATTACTGTGTTGCTAATCACATAAATTTCATAAAATGTGTGGTCAGGTTCAGATAATGTGTTTCTTTTAAGAAGGTACTTTTTAAAAGGAATGTTGAGGGAGTTGGCAACTCAAGAGAAAAGTGAAAGTATTGTATTAAATTTCATAATCTCAACAGGTTACTGTGGGTGTGGTTTCTTAAGGAGAAATGACTAAACAAAAAGCCTGTAGATAGTAAAGAATATGTTTAACTTCATTATCAGGGAGCTTTGAGTGAACAAGTGCTATATGCTTTTTCTGGTTTATTTTTAATTACTAATTTTCATAACCAACTTTAAAAGTTAAGTATTATTATCTCAGTTTTACAGATGGAAACTGAGACATGTGGAGAGAATGATGTACCCAAGGCCTCACAGTTACTAAGTGCTACAGCCAGTGCCAACCCAAATCTGGCTCATTCTAAAGCCTACATTTTCTTCTCTAAGTCACAGTCTTTCCTAGTCTTCAAACTAAATAAATGTTTATTAAAGGTAATAACATAACTTGGGGAAAATGGAAGGAAAGATCCTACAGTGCATAGTTTTATTTTATTGTTCTGCATACTATTTTCGACCAATTAATTTGATTTTAAGTATATATTTTATATTTGAGGGTTTCCCCCACTAAGAGTTAAACATCCCCATAAGTTAGTATTTCCTTTGTCCATTTTCCTTTGTGATTGACTAAAAATAATGGATTCTCTCAAAGGTTTTGCTTTCTCAGACAGTTGTCTTAGGTCCCAGCTAGCTAAGGCAGTCTCAGAGTGTTGTATAACTGGCATTTAATAAAAAGTCTTTCTCACTCAGTGTCTCACTTGCATCTGGGCTGTTGTGTCTGTGAGTACAAACAGTGAGCCATGAGTCAGGTATAATGATTGAGAGACTGTGAAAGTAGACACGGGCTAAATGTACTTATTCTGTCCAGCAGTATCTGTTCTTTTAGACATTTCAGTAGCCCTTATTCTTGATGGGACTTTGGTTCTGAGGATTCTGATATTTTTCTTTTTCAACATCAATATTTATGATTTCCTGGCAATGCCTTAAAATGCACTCAAGTAATTTAGGTCTCTAATTTGATGGCATTGCACTGAAATGGGGGCACTTGAAAAAAGCAAATGCAATCATCTTTATCATTCTCTTCAGCTATCACTTACATATGGGTGAAATGCACAGATCTTAAGTGTGAACATTTTGGTGAGTTCAACACATATGCATGCATATAGCCCACAGCTATTAAGATAGAAAATCTTTCCATCGTCCCTGAAAGTTTCCTTATACCTCTTGCCAGTAAACACACACGCATACACAGACACACACACACATACGCCTGAAGCAAGTATGTTCTGACTTCTTTCATCAAAAATTAGTTTTGCCTGTTCCAGAACTTCATTGTATGGACATATCACATTTCCGTTTATCCATTCCCCTGTTGATGGATGTATGGGTTGTTTCTAGGTTTGGGCTATTAAAAATAAAGCTGCTATGTACATTTTTATACAAGTCTTTTACGGATATATGTTTCTGTTTCTATTGGATGGGATTGATGGGTCATAGGGCAGATTTGTTTAATGTTATAAGCAACTCCCAAACTATTTCAAAAATTTCCAAGTTGGGCCATTTTACATTACCGCTAGCAATTTATGAGAGTTTCAGTTGTTCTACATCCTGACCAACATTTAGTGTTTATCAGTGGCTTAATTGTATCCATTCAAATGGGTATATAGTGGTATCTCATTGTGATTTTACTTGGTTTTTTCTTGATGACTATTGATGCTGAGCACTTTTTCATTTTCTTGAATGGCCATCTGTATATCTTCCTTTGTGAAGTGTCTATGTCTGTATTTTTCCATTTTGATTGAGTTATTTGTATTTTTATTAACAAATTGTAGGAGTCAGTTATGTATTTTGGATACAAGTTCTTTGTAGGATATATGTTTTACTAGTATTTTCTCTCAGTCTTTTGACTTGCTTACTGATTTTCTTAATGACATCTTTTGAAAAGCAGAATTTTAATTTTAAGTATAATTTATTTTTTATGTTTAGATCTGTGATCATTTCAAATAATTTTTTGTGTATGGTATGCGAAAGCGGTCTAAGTTTATCTTCCTGCAGATATTCAAAATTTTCTAGTACCCTTTACTGAAAAAATTTTCTTTTCACCTTGACTTGTTTTAGAGTCTGTTGAAACTCAATTGGCAATTATGGGTTTATTTTTGGACTCTCTATTCTTTTAAGTCATCTGTTTGCCTGTCCTTATGCCATTCTTGATTATTGTGGCTTTATAGTAAGTCTTGAAATCAGGTTGTACCAGTCCTCCAAATTTTTTCTTATCCTTTCCCAAGATTGTTTTAGCTATCGTAGGTCCTTTGTGTTTATATGTAAATTTTAGAATCAACTTAGTTCTACCAAAAGCCTACTTGGATTTTAATTGGAATAGCAATAAATCTGTAGATCAATTTGAGAAAAACAAATATTCATAACAATATTGAGTCTTCTAATCCATAAAGATGACATATCTCTCCATTTACGTAGGACCTTTTAATTTTTCTCAATGACATTTTATAGTTTTTAGGATAGAGGTCTTACAGGTCTTTTGTTAAATTTATTCATATTTTCTGTGTTTTGAGGCTGTTGTAAATAGTTTATTGTTTAAAAATTTCATTTACTATTGTTTGTTGCAAGTATATAGAAATGCAGTGATTTTTGTGTATTAACCTTGTATTATGACAAAATTTACTCATTAGTTCTAATGGGATTTTGGGTAGATTTTGGGGGGGCGTATTTCTTATGTATACAATCATGTCTTCCTTTTCTTGTATTGCTTAACTATTTCTTTATCTTGCTTATTATACTGGTTGGGACCTCCAGAACATTGTGCATAGAAGTGGTGCGAGCAGACATCTTTGCCTTGTTTCCAGTTTTAAAGAGAAAGCATTTACTCTTTCACCATTAAATGTCATGTTAGCTGTAGGCTTTCCCATATAGTGTCTTTGTCAGGCTGAGGAAGTTTTCTTCTGTAGTGCCATTAACTTAACATTTGTTAAATATTTTTAATTGTTAATAACTTGCCTCATAATAAAATGAAGTTAACTTACAAACTTGTTTTCTGCTCTTGAGGGGTCACGAAATCAGTGGATTCTAACATGTCCCACTTTAGAGAGTTTATTTTTTCCTTAGCACTTAGACCAAGTTGCTTTAATACTACATTTGATAGTACATTTAAAATATATTGATACTGCATTTTGCAGCATTTGACATTCTTAAAATGATAGGTAAATAATCATTATCTCTTGCTAGATATGACTTTTCTAATCAGTAGTCAAATATTCATATTGAATTGGGTTTAGGTAGAGGTATAGATGAATAATATTGCCCTTACTTTGAATATATTAGGAGGCTAATTATTTTCCCCCTGCAATCTGGTCATATAATTTATAGCTTTCTTGTGAATCTTGTATGTCATACAAGGGATTGCAAGGAACTTTGCATATTCGACCGTCACAAAACTGGTTATTAGTGTTTTTCTGTCTTTTTATAGACTCGTCAAGCTATTTGATATGTTTTATATTAACATTATACTAAACACTTATTTGTTCAACTCCTATTCTTTGCCCAACACTGTAGTGTAGGCACTGGAGATATAAGGAGGAACAAAACAGATGTTCTTCCCCTCATGGAGCTTGCAATCCAGTCAGGAAGACAAAACTGAACGAAAACATACTATAAACTATGGTACATGTGGAATCTGGTCTAATCTGGGAATTCAAGGACGGTTCCTCTGAGGAAGTGGTATTTGAACTGAAGCCTGAAGATTGTATCTGAATTAACTAAAAGAAATGTGATGGCATATTAAGCAGCAGGTTCAAATACCCTGAAGCAGTAAGGAGCATAGCACATATGTGTGGGACGGGGAAAGGGTGGAGTGGAGGGAGGTAGAGCCAGTTTAGCTAATCCTAAATAATGTAGAAGAGAAGTTAGATTGAATAGATATAAGGAGACCAGATTTTATAGGACCTGTTAGTATTTTATCCTAAGGGCAGTGTAAAACCACTGAAGTATTTTAAATGAGAGTGATATCATCTCATTTGCATTTTGGAAAGGTTATTCTGCCTGTTTTGCACATAATGGATTGAAGAGAGGCCACAGACCACTCAGGAAGACCAGATTGGCAGCCACTATAGTGGTTCACACACAAGATGATGCTAGTTTGTTTAGGGTAGTGGAGGTGGAGAAAAGTTAACAGATGGGAGGAATAGTTGAAGAAATAAATTCTGAATCCATACACCTTTTTGTACCTTTAAAAAACCTTTTACTTTACCCTCTATTTGTTTTTTACAATATTGGTTGCTCATTTCTCCTTGATAATCATTGCCTACTGTTTATCCTATTTACCGTCGGTGGCTAATGATCCTCTCTTGCTTTGCTGTTTAGATCCTATTGAGTAGTTGCTTGAGTTGCTTAGATGTCTAATAATGAAATATTGATACATATAAAAGGACATATAAGACATATTTAAGGTATAAATGAAAAATTAAACATCTGTGATGTATCACCTCAAGAAGTTATACAGTTTTAGCTATTAGAAGGAATTCTGAAGTAATTCCAAATAATGGTTCCTCTTAGATATTTCACAGCTAGTGTTCATCAGTTGAAAGGAGAGGGGGGTGGTTGATAATGACTAATAAGAATGACAATAATAAAACACCTAATGACCCCTAAAATGAAGAGAATTATGCATAATATAAAAACAAAGAGTGCTTTATGTAATGAGCTGTGTAAATATGATATTAATGCTCTTGTTATTAGAGCTTCACATTATAAATTAGTTTCTATTATAATCAGATCAGAAAAAAGGATGGAAAGGAAAAAAAGTGAGGGGCTAGTAAAAAGAGTCAGTCTCAGAAAAGAAGAAAATTATCTTGTTTGAACTCCTGAAGCTGTTTTTTTGAAGTTGGTAGAAGAAAAGAAGGAAGCTTGGTAGGTCAAAGCTATTGCTTCTTAAACTCTCCCTCTCATATTATCATATACCTTTGGCAGCATGTACAACTAGGGATTATTTACAGTATTCTTAGACTCAAATCCCTACCAGTGATTATTTGTTGGAAATAAATGTGTCAAACTAAAGTGATCTAGTATTTGAATTTCCCTAAATGATATTTTTTGCCATTTCTCTGATTTAAAAAATATTATGATTCAAAACTTGAAAAATAATGCACAGTCTATACTTTTAGAAGGATTTTTTTTTTGAGTTTGGTGATGAGGTAGCTTTAATTATTAATAGCATTTTATTTTTCAATGGTTTTATAGTAAAACTTCGTATTTAAAAAAGCTTCGTATTTAACTGTCTACATTCATGAATATTTATCACCTGTAATTTTTATTTTGAATATTTATTATTATTGTGAAAGAGAGTTTTAGTTAAATAGAATCTTGTTTGATTTCCATGCTTTTCCTAAAAGTCAAAATGCTTCCCTGTAAAACAGGACTTTCTAGCCTTTTTATATTAAATTTAAATATTTACTTTCAAATCTCAATATGGTACTCATTCTAAGATTGTTATTCTAACTTATTTCATACATTTTTCTGGTAATGAGCAATGTGCTTCCATTCTATATTCCACCTAACTCCCTGAAGATTTTAACAGTAATATGATCTTCCTGAAAGGCAGTTCAACATGGAGGAAAGCATAGATCTTCTATTATTTAGAAATCATTTTTTGAAATCCAAAATAATTCTTCTTAGACATTTCCTGACTAGCTGCTCTAGTGGAAAAGAGAGGGAATGAGGGAGGGGTTCATCAAAATGGTGTTAAGAATGACAATTTTGATCTGTTTCATTCCTAGTTTCATGGCTGTGTAATAGTGAGCAAGTTATACTTACCTTCTCTAGGTACCCACTTTCTTCCTTTGGAAAATGATAATGATAGGTATCTACTTCATAGAGATTTAATATTTTTATTGAGACAAAAATGTAAAGCATATAGCATAATACTTGGCACATAGAATGTGCTCTAAGTGTTGGTTATCCATTTTCATCTCAAATTTCCTGATTCAATTCTGAAATAATGTGTAAAGTAATTCTAAGTCACTTTTAAGAAAATTGCTGACCCCATAAGAAATAGTTTTAAAATAGTGAATGTTTGTCTATAGTAAGTCAAAATAAATGGAAATATTTTTAACCTCCATTATATAAATGAGCTTAATTACTTCCTTCTGACTTGGGTATGAGTAGCTCATGCACTGTATGACAAAGTTCTTTGACTCTTTGACTCTTTTTCTATTAGGATAAAAAGTGGACTAAGCAGTCATTCTATTTATTTCTAATGTCTTCTCTTCTGAGGTCATATTTGACCTTAAATATTCCAGCAAGTAGATTTTATAGAGGTGTTAGTTCCAATACTTTGTTTGTACAGTTAAATACATCAGATTCAGCAATTTAGTGTGGGTGTGGCAGGGATTGGAGAGATTACAAAATAACTTCTGTTAATCAAAATATAATATATTTTAAAGAGTAAAAATAGTAGCTCTATCACTTGAGTTCATGAAGACTTAGATGATTTTTAATAATTAATAGGTTTTTTCTGCCAATGAGCATTAGATTACTGCTGACTTTTTAGTGTCCTAGTACCTTGTGGTAGTTTCTCTACAGGGTTTAAAGGTGTATCTCAGGGTTTTTTTTTTTTTCTGTCCTGCTCATAGGAAATAATCTTTACACATGCTATAAGGAAAATACCTCTAGAAATTCATACATGTCATTAATATGTTATAAGGATCGGTCAGTTCCATTGTGTTCTTTTGTCAATCTTGATCGGAGCTTGCCGAGTAAGTCTATAAGCCTGCATGTGCCTGGCAACTGTTACCTAGTGACAGTTTCAGCTGCAGTAGCCATTGGCTGTGCTGTTGATTGGGGCAGGAGGACCGAGTCACCTTTCTGATGGTGAGTTCTTCTGCATCAGCTCAGGATGAGGAGGAGGAGCAGGGCTTCGGCTCAGGTGGAGGCAGTGATACTGAGAGATTGTGAAGAATACACCGACAGCATCTCGGTAACTGCATCACAGTAAATCGGACTTCTGAATCAAGCAGCCCAGCCTAGCAGCTGATAAGAGTGAATGTAGGTGAGAAGCATTGTTTTATTCCTGTAACAAGAACTATTTTGTGATAAGTGAAACTAGGAATGTGCAAGGAGGAATATCCTGTGGCTATTATTATAAAAGAAGAAGGACTTCCCTGAATGACTTGGTGGTGCACAAGAAAATAACTTTAAGAAGAATGCTTTCTGTTAAGCTCCTGCATTGTTCCTGAAGGAGATGTTTCTATTTCTAATGCATGTTCTTTCTTCAAAAGGTATGACAGCAAAGACTGACAAGAGACTCTCTGAAATGCCTGTACTTTAAAAAAGACTTTTGACAAATGTTAACCTCATATCAGAATGACCTTGGAAGCATTTTGGATGGATTCTATCCTGCCAGTCTTTCAGTATTTCAAACTCTAGGATTTAAACTCATCTTGATGCTTTAGAAGTATTTTAAAACAAGAACATCTTATAACCTATCTAATGGCCCCTGTATTAATTGAGCACTTGCTCAAAATAGAATACAGAACTAGAAGAGGCATTTTCTTAACATATGGCTGCTATATAACTGCAAATATAACAAACAAGGTAATTTTCCACTTTGAAAAGGTTTAGTTGAAGTAATGATTTAATGTGTTAATCATTTAATGAAAACAGAAAAGATATAGCAATATAGATTAGAAAGCCTACTAGAAATACCTAAGTAATAAATAATGGCAGCATTTCTAGTCAGAAGCTCAGAGGATATAGGAAAGTTTCTATTGTCTAAATTTCATATATATTTACATATATTTGTGAGATATAAGTGTGGTTGCAAAGGTGAGAAATAACTTTGAGCTGTATATTTTATGATCATGCTCCATTATAAGGAAGGTGGTGTATCAGATAATGAAGGTTGTTTTCAGTTATTGATGCTGAAATTAATAGCAAAAATGATTTTATTTTCCTTTTGAAAAGGAAGGAGTATAAATTACGATGCTGGTGTAGCACCAGTAACTGTAATGGACTAAAATGCTTTTCATCTGAATGCTTAAAAAATGCATGCAGAATTAAAACTTCAGAAGTTTTTCCTATTTTGTCAGTGTTGACCCATTGTGTATTATCTTCTCTACTGGAAGTATGCTTTTTTTTCTCTTATGAGAGTTACAGGGCAATCTGGAGTCCATTACCGCTGTTCTGCTCCTTTGTGCCCCAGTAGAGATGAGTCTTTTAGAATTAATCTTGTTGGAGAAGGGGGTTCTTTCTTAGCTTTTGAGAGAAAAGAGAGAGAAATGGATCATAAAGTTGACCCACCAGCATCAAACCCTGAACTGAGCCAAAGACACTCTTTGCCACAATGAACTTTTTCTTAGCTTTCCAACCAAATCTGAGATCTTAATTATTTAAATTCTAAAATATGAATCCATTTCTCCTGACAGATGAAACAGGAAGCCTGAGCCTATTTAAGGTTTTTTTCTCACTCTTTCGAGTCGATCCCTAAGAAACTACCTTTCTGAGGAGAACAAACGACCCACAAGAGCTTTTCTTCCTTTGGCAATTGCTTTTTTTTCTTTTACAGATTTAATTTTTCATAGTGCAAGGTATTATTAAAAAGTCCGTTTTCTCTAGAAGTGCCTTGTGTCTGCAAAAAGTTGTTTGAAAGCACCGGAGGAAGCTAATCGGTGACCTTTTTTTCACCTCCTTTCTAGCTTATCCCCCTTCCTCCCCCCTCCCAAAGCTGAGGTGTGTTACTGCTGCACTGAGGCTGATGAAGAGACTTGAGTACTCCCTGGGATGCTCAGCTGTGACAGAAGCGCTGCCACTGTCTACTGAAGCTGATTCTGAGACACTCATGGGCAGAGTTTAGCAGATGCTAGGCAGGGCACCTGCTTGCTGTAGCCAAAGCTGCAGGTTCTTTTAATTCCAAGCCATGAATGAATCCAGATGGACTGAATGGAGGATCCTGAACATGAGCAGTGGCATTTTGAATGTGTCCGAACGTCACTCTTGCCCACTTGGATTTGGCCACTACAGTGCGGTGGATGTCTGCATCTTCGAGACAGTTGTTATTGTCTTGCTGACATTTCTAATCATTGCTGGGAATTTAACGGTCATCTTTGTCTTTCACTGTGCTCCACTCTTACACCATTATACGACCAGCTATTTCATTCAGACAATGGCATATGCTGATCTTTTCGTTGGAGTTAGCTGCTTGGTTCCTACTCTCTCACTTCTCCACTACTCCACAGGTATCCACGAGTCACTGACTTGCCAGGTTTTTGGATATATCATCTCAGTTCTAAAAAGTGTTTCTATGGCATGTCTTGCTTGCATAAGTGTGGATCGCTATCTTGCAATTACCAAGCCTCTTTCCTACAATCAACTGGTCACCCCTTGTCGCCTGAGAATTTGCATTGTTTTAATCTGGATCTACTCTTGCCTAATTTTCTTGCCTTCCTTTTTTGGCTGGGGGAAACCTGGTTACCACGGTGACATTTTTGAATGGTGTGCCACCTCTTGGCTCACCAGTGCCTATTTTACTGGCTTTATTGTTTGTTTACTTTATGCTCCTGCTGCCTTTGTTGTCTGCTTCACTTACTTCCACATTTTCACAATTTGCCGGCAGCACACCAAAGAGATAAATGACCGGAGGGCCCGATTCCCTAGCCACGAAGTCGCTGCCTCTGGAGAGACTGGGCATAGCCCTGACCGTCGCTACGCCATGGTTTTGTTTCGGATAACCAGTGTGTTTTACGTGCTCTGGCTCCCGTATATCATATACTTTCTTCTAGAAAGCTCCCGGGTCTTGGACAATCCAACACTGTCCTTCCTAACAACCTGGCTTGCTATAAGTAATAGTTTTTGTAACTGTGTAATATACAGCCTCTCCAACAGTGTTTTCCGGCTAGGCCTCCGAAGACTGTCCGAGACGATGTGCACGTCTTGTATGTGTGTGAAGGATCAGGAAGCACGAGACCCCCAACCTAGGAAACGGGCTAATTCCTGCTCTATTTGAAGAAAACTACACAGTAAATCAAATGTAATCTGACAGTAGTTTGGGATTGTATTCTTGCTTCATCTGGAAATTTGCCACTAGAGAAATATTTACTTGAATAGTTGACTATGAGAGGAAGGGACTAAAGGTGTTTTTTTCATGGAAAAAAAAAAAATCCTGAAGAAAAGGATGTATAGAGGGTAATCTCGTGAGATAACTGTAGTGTGTGAGTATGAATGTGCAGTAATAGGCAAAATCAAGCACTGAGGATGGAAAAGTACCTCAGATCTTCCACAGGGCGTGAGCAAAGCCCCTGGCGTCTGTCTCTCTCTCTCTGACTGCACTCTGTCCTCTGTCTCTGTCTCTCTCATTCTGTCTGTCTCTGTCTCTCTCACTCTCTTTGTGTTTGTGGAAATTATTTACATAAATTGCCCTTTACAGAAAAATGCTACATATTATATATGTGGTAAAGTATAATTTTTTGCATCAAAGTGTACTTGTTTAAACTCACTTACCTACAATCCCTAAACAGTCTCTCCATGGAGGATGCATAATAAGCATTGTATTTTATTACCTGCCACACAACCATTTTGCTTGCGTTTTTATAATATCCGTAGCACAAAATTTCTGCTATGAACAAAAAGAAACAGTATTTTTGTTTCTTCTAGGTAAAATTATGCTCCCTCCTCCTTCCTAACAGCCTATTTTTTTTTTTTCTCCATTTTTCTTGATCTGCATCCTTTGGTACCTTAATCCAGAAGTGTCTTAGCTAATGAAAGAATCTGCTATATAAAAGTCATAATGTTGAATGATTTATTCCTTCCAAAAAAGCATTCTATAGGTTGTTTGAGATATTGTGTTAAGTATTTTTAATGGCTTTGGGAAACCTTTTTATTTGTTTTCTTTTGAATTAGTTCATGTGCCCAAAGTGGTGTCTTTTTGTTTTTTGCAGGGGCTATAGTTAAGCTTTGTTTTTCTTTAAGATAATTCACAAATAATTCTAATGCAGATGCAGAGTACTCACTCAGAAGTGAGGTATTGCTCTTAAAGCTACTTGTGTCCTTTTTTTTTTTTTTAAAGAGTAAAATATTAACCTTTTTGTGTTAGATTTACAAAGCTTATTGTTGTGTCTGCTAATTATTTGTGTGATAATGCATTTGCACATACTATATTTTTTACAACAAAGAAAATGTAAATTACATTATGTGATCTGTGCCTAATGTCTTCTTAGCACACTATATAGATCAGTGTTGCTTAAGTCATCAACATTGGACAAAAATATACAAAAACTTCTTTTAAGAGAAAAATACTTTTGTGTAGTTGTTATTTAGATATTTCTATTAGACCAAGCTGCATTCTTAGTGATGCTGAGAATAAAATATACTTAATTATCAAATACAGGTAAGAACTGTCAGTATTTTCTTTTGTAATGATCTGTTTTCATATTCAGAGATTAAATTAACTTATTTTTTAGTGTGCTACATGGCATTGTGTAGTAAATTGTCAGGGGTTTAGATGTAGCAAAACGGCATTTGGGAAATTAGTAGTGAAGCAGGTGTAACTGCTGAAACATCTAAATCTTACTTTTTTTACCGTAAGTCTCCTGCCTGACAGATATTTTAAAATTTATATCAAACTACTGAGTATTTTTCTTCTCAGCATTTTTTATTTCTTTATTTTATGAAATGCATTTAGTGAAATGTGCCTATGACTCTTCAAATTGGAAGCCAACCATGTTTGCACACTGGTGGTTTGACTTCAGAGGTCTTTTAGTAAAAGAAATGTCATCATTTTATTGAGGTTGTTCTGAACCCATGTATATTTTTAAACATGTAAGGAAGGTTTAAAATAAAGAATAAAACAGTATTCTACATATTCAAAATCAGACTTTGCTTCAGTTTAATAAAACACTTAGAATAAGAGTTTACTGTTGGGGAATCAAAATTTGTTTCACATTTTTGTGGTTTGGGTTGTTTATATTAATTCTCATCCCGTTTGCCATTGACATCTTGGATAAGTTGAAATGTGCCTTTTGAGTTCAGACCCGTTTAAGGAAAACAAACTTCAAGGAAACATAATGCTGCTGACTTTTCAGGTGGCGTAAATAGAACTTTCAACATTATGTGTATTATTTGGGAATCAGATTTTGATCCTTTAGTTTGGTGTGTAAGTATAATTAGAAAAGACTCCATAGATCCTCTGTACAGAAAACCTGAGGCTGCGTTTATTGCAATTTCCTCTTCTGGCTTTTCCGCATGGTAGTTAATAACAATAATTATATGCCAGGCACTGTGTGAAGTTTTACATATATGAAAACATTTAATCCTCACTACAACCCGTGGAGATAGGTACTGTTTTTATCCCCATCCTAAAGATGGGGAAACCAAAGAAAAGTGATTTATACAAGGTCAGTCACTCAATTAATCAGTGGTAGAGGTTCATTCACACTCAATTAACCATTATGCTATGCTGCCTTTTCCCCCCAAAGCCTCCAGACCTTTGTACCTCTGTCTGTACCTTTTCCCTCCAGAACTTGTTTGAGTTTTCTTTTTTTCTCACTTAAATCTTTTGCTTCAGGTCTTTCCTTGTGATACCTTTTTCCTTGATCTTAAAAATCTCTTTTATTAAAGTAGCAATCTGGTAAGCCCACACTTACCAGTTTAGTCTTCAATCAAACTGAAACCCTGGGGCATGACATTCCCTTGACATTACTTTTGTTCTTTTTTGTTAAGTTTTCATTGAATATCTTTTTCAAGTCTCTATAAATTTCCTATTGAGAAAAATGTGTTTTGAAGGAAAAGAGTGGAGAAGGAAATCTCTGTTTTAGGCTGAAAGGAGAGCCTCTAGAAGGCGAGTTCTCGGTTTAGATTCTTCATTTATTTTAATGTTTCATGTGCAACTCCAGGGCAAGCCACTTAACTTGCTTTTGACATATTTTAATATGTGTTTATATAATAATACTTATTTTGAAATTATTCTGTCTTTTAGATGAATATGTTTTAAGAATAGAAAGCATAACCATTATTCTTATTATATTGTATTCTATGGTAATTATCCAATTTGGTTATAAATGACAACCAAACAATAATGATGTAGTCTATGACTAAAGGTTCTATTATCTGTGGTGTTGTTTCTAAAGTTATATAGTGTTGGAAGGCTTTATAACCTACTAGTTTGTGAAACCTGCACTGAAACCCTGGCCCTCATAAGCTGTTTAGCCCTAGGAAACATACTGAATGTTCCACGTCTCCAGTTTTCTCATCAGGAAGATCCAGAGACTTGTACCTTCCTAGTAGGCTGGATTTGAGGACTAAATGAGATAAAGTAATCTCTGTGTTCAGCATGGCTCCTGACACATAGAAAGTATTTGGAATGTGGTAGCTCCTGTTTTATCATCTTTGTGGATGCCAGATTTATTGCCATCAAAACTTAAAGATCACTAATCGCAATTTAAGAAAATTGTATTTTATAACAATTAGAGTTTTCTAAAATGGCGTTTTTCCCCAAATCTGTCTAAACTCAGATTTTGGCCTAAACTCAGATATTTTTAAATGTAGAAAACTTCCATAATCTCTGACAGCTCATTTTCCAGGAATAGTTATTCATGAAGACATCATTTGAGATTAAAGGCATCCAGCAAGCAGATGATGGGATGAGACAGGAATGATTCTGAGATTAACCTACCTCCTTACTTTATTGTATTAAATATGCTTAAATATTTTTCTTTCATCAGGTTGGCAATAGAAGGAAAGCATTGTTCAGGAATATCTTGCCATTTGTCTTCGCATTTTAGTTTTCCTCATTTACTAAAATGGAATTTAAAGTATTTTGTCATGTACATGTTACCTCGAAGAAACAAAGATTAATAAATAGATTCGCTCTACATGTATCTTCTATAATGAAGATTAGAAATGATGTTGCTGCCTTAAATTAAATGACTTTCCTCTGTCTCTCCCTACCCTGGAAGCTAATCATTAGATGTGAAAAAGTTATAAATATGCGATAAACAGAGAAGATTAAGATGTGGGGAATTTGCTTGTATAACATGCTGAGCGTAGCATCATTTGTGTCCAGGTAGGACCATCACAATGCACAGGAGATTATGTTACTGAGTTGATGCTCTATTCTGATGTATAGGTTCCAAAAGTTGCTCTTTTCCCTGAGTAAAACTTGAAGATTAGGAGGATATGTAGAAAGTTGCATAATCATCAACCAAATATATAGACACTGAGGAAAACAAAATGACTTGAAAAGAAAAAAATATAAATCCCCTTTTCAGTGTTTCTTATATATGAAAGTTTTATCCAGGGCTAGTTTTGCTCTATAATTTAAAAGATTTTAACTTTATTTAATAGTGTAAATGATTGTCTTTTAAAATATTAAAAGTGATGTGATTAGGTTTTTCTTCTTTATTAATATTCTGTTTAAAAGTTTTTTACAGTGAGCGTTTACTTATGTTATAATGGGAAACTCGTTTTGTTAAAAAGAATGCTGACTGTTTAAAATATATTTTGATGTTTCACAAAATTTTTGTTGATTCTACAAATAACATTATCCAATTTTGTCTCAATACTATATTCTTTTGAAGACAGTTTATGCAGTTTCTGACTTGTGTAATATTTGTTATTTCACGTAAACTTTTTAGAGAAGTTTGATGCCCTTCTGCTTATGATATTAGATGTCCTTGACGTAATTTTGCTTCAGCACAATCAGTTTGAAGTGCTATTTGCTGAATCTGAAAGGGATCTCAATCACCTACCACTTTTCTACTGCACCATTTTTTTAATGCACTGTTGATGGCACCTTTTAGCATTTTTCACATCTTCAAATAACAGAAGGATGACCTTGCATTAGGGAAATAGGGTCCCGCTGGTGTGTTAACTGCATTTCACAGATAGGCAAGATTCTGCTTTCAGTCCCCCATCCCCAAAGATCATATCTATAACTTTTTAATAGTAACTTTTATTCTGTTTTTATATATGATTCCCTATGAAGGTGAAGAAAATCAGAGTAATAAATTCAGCAGGAGTCTGTTATGTCTGATAGCAGAGAGGCATATGTGATATCAGTATCTTCACTATAGTAAACGGGACCACCAGATTAGTTTCAGAGATTGTAAATTTTTAAAATATGTTGGTGATAAATATCAAGAAACATAGTGCATAATGGTAGAACTTATTGAATGGAAATATTTGCTTAAATTCTAAAACTTCCCCAAATGCTCTTTTATGCAAGAGAAATCACATTTATCTTTGACTTTAGAAATTTGACTCCAATTTTACTGTTTTCTACTTAAGCAAGTATAAATGATGTTGATGATGGTAAAAAGTGCCCAGATATACTTTATAAATTCAAAGTGGTGGCATTATTTTAGGTGGAAGGCCCACACACAACAAATCAAGTACAAAGTTATATAGCCTGTTCTTTAAAATTCAAAATGTATCTTTGAATGCAGTGCAGACTGTAGCATGACCAGTGCATTTGTCTGAGGTTATGCCTGACACAAGCAAGTGTTCGTGTATATACTCTGTGTAAAATACAGTTTTAAAACATTTACTTATGTTTCTAATAGAGTTTGAAGTTTAAAATAGGTATTAGATTATGCATTTTATAATAGTAAATAGCCTCTTCACAGTTATTCCATTTACTCTTCCAGGAGTTTTATAATTAAAAATAGTAAATTGGTAAAATTGATATTATAAATGATAGATTTTGCTAAGGTTAAAATATAATTTGTGAAGAAGCAGGTTAAAAAAATCCTGAAAATCCTTGTTTTAATATTTTAACAAGTTAAATTATATTTGGATTGTTCTTAAATTTATTATTTTGGCAAAGAAAAGATGGTTCAAAATTCTGTCTTTAAAATTGCTTTAAGTTACCAATTTCAAAATAAAGCATAGTTTCTTATTTGCAAGAAAACAGCTTCTGTATAATGTATATCTAGGTTTTTGTGAAATGTTCTTGCCATAAGTTAGATTTTAAAATGTAATAAAAATTACAAATAAATATGCATTAAAATTTTTGCTCTCTTCAAACAGAATCTGAGGAAAAACTTGACACCCCAAAGATTAGATTTATCACACTTCTGCTTCTATTTCCCCAACACAATTTTTTTAAACACTTATTACATATCCAAGGTCTTAAAACTTTACTGGATTTTTAGATGTATTTACTTGGAGATAAACCTGGAAAAGTACATTTTAAAGATTCATATTTAGAGTGTTTTATTATTAAATGGGTCTTGTAATGGCTTCTGTTATTTCAATCATCAGCTTCACTTACAGCCCTACTTTCTCAGTTTCTAAATGTGATTTAACACTTATCATTGAGCAAACTATTAAAATTTATTAGAGGACTATACCTTGATTGACTTTTATAGATTTTGAAGTCCAGGACATCCTGTGGTAGCATTTATTTGTGGGACAAGATAAAGGTGTGTGCATGTGGGTATGTGTGTATTTGTTATAATGATTTTACCAATGTTACAAACTTAGAAAAAAATCCCTGCATGCTCAATTTGCAGTCATTGTAGAGTGTTTAATTACTTTGCCATAGTTAAAGGTACACATTTTTTTTTTAATAGAAAACTTATTAGGATTTGAAGTAACATTCTTTGGTGAGATTACCCATGATGTCTTAGTTTTGGAATGTTACTATGAGATATATTCAAATGATTCCGTGTGCAATGAGGAAAATGGAGACAAGTACCTGCCTCTCCTATCAAGTGTGTTAAGAAATTATTAGAAAACGCTGCACGTTAAAATTCGAAAAAGCTTAAAATGCTTTTGAACATGTAAAATGCCCTCGGCATTATGAATTAGATGTATTCTAAAAGCTTCTGTGAGTACGCCCTATCTCATTTCACATATAGAAATCTGAGATAAGATTTTTAAGTGACCCTCACGAGATCACATAACCAGATAGAGATACTACTGACCATATGTCTTGTGCAGCAATAGTTTTGCCTGTGATAAAGTTCTTGAATAATGTATTTATGGATGGCTGGTGGTTGAGTGACCTGACCCTTCTTCCTTCAGTAGCAAATGAAGACTTAGTTGATACAGGAAAATTCCATATAAAATTTTATCTTTTAATTTTTAAAGTGGGAAAGATTACCTTAAGGTTGACTATATGTTGAAGGTGGGATTTTGAGGTCATGGAAATTTTTAATAAGATGTATTCTCAGCACTGCTAATTGTGTTGATATTTCTTAAAGCAATTTCTTATCCGTAGAGGGTAATGAAAATTTATCTCTCCTTTTAAAAACGTAACAGTTTGAAAACATCTGCTGAATTTATTGAGAGCTATATAGACTGAATTCAGCTGTATTAGTTATGTATTTAAAAACTATAACCTTGATGAAGAATTGTCAGAAACACACTACTATATTCATATAACTACTTCTGAAAAGTAAACATGTCATAGCTGTGCACTTTGTGTTCTGAATGTTCTTTGTAATGGACTTGCGATGTTGTTGAAGTCATAATAGGATGGGTTTTTCTGAAGCATTATGATGGAAAAGATTTTGACATTTCTGGCTACAGTGCTTTATAAAGTCCTATATATGTTTGTGTATAGTCTAAAAAATAGAACTCAGGGAATCAGAGAGAACAGTCTGAATTAGTGATGTTTTACCTAAAACCTTATTAATATATAATTCAGTTTTCTTTCAATGAAATAATATGTTTATAGAAAAATTAAAGGAACTCAAATTAGGCTAACACAGGATTGTCTTATAAATGTCCTTAGATGAAACCTTTCCTTAGTTTCGAAAGTACATGCATCAGTTGAATATAACTGCATTCTACTGAGTTATTTGAAGTTTGTTGCCTTAAACATTTAAGATTTTTGTGAGAATTTATGACTATTTAATTTACGGTACTCATTAAAAGGGTTTGCAAGATGAGTCATTGCAAAATTCAAATTATTGCAGTCTGAATTAACCAGATATGTTTGCATTCCATATCAACAAATTAGGGCAATAAATATTTATTGATTGTGTTTTATGTGACATGAATTGTGGTTCTACAGATACTCCTGGACGCTTTTAAGTCCAAAGAATAACTTATTGAATTGTGGGAAGCAAGCAAGGGGGCAGATTATCTAATTTGTAGAATTTGAGGGAGAGATTTTAGGAACAATGCAATAGATTGAAGAATTAGAGGGATTGATTTATTTTAAAAGATGAATTGACCTAAATATTTAGCCATGTGTTTAGATGCTTTAGTCTCAGAAGATACCTTGGGATACTTGAGAAGTTATTAAAATGAAAGGAAAGGAAATGTTCACTGTTTAACATAGTATTGTTGAGAGAAATACACAATAACTTTGGGATACAGTATATTAAAAATAAAATATTCTTTTATATGGATTAAATCTAATTGGAGTAAAATCGTTAGGTATAAGCTTTGAGATTAGGACAAGAATATTAACATGGGTAGAAGTAGCTTCAGGGACTGTACATGGGGACGACACGTTCTACCAACTCAGGTATCATCCTAGACCACTACTACTAGTTTTTCCCTAATATTTGTCATCTGATTATTGATGAATCTTACTTTATGAAGGCTTTTTTAGTGACAGGCAGGTTTTAATTTGTCTGCTACTAAGCTAATCATATGATGTATACCTGATATTTTTTGATTAATAGAATCATTTATGCATTTGTTCCTTAAGTATTTATCAGGTTTTTCCTGTGTAAAAACTATACAGGGACTATACTAAATTCTATGCAAGACAGTGAGATTTATAAGTAAAACAGGTTTTCAGTTCTCTAAGAGCATATAGACTAATAGGGGATAGGTGGACCACATATAGGTAACTATAGTATAAGATAGGAGTTGACAAAGTCTACTGCTTACTATTGTAAATAAACTTTTATAGAAACATAGTTGCACCCATTCATTTATAAATCAACCTCTGGCTGTCTTCATATTTCATACTGGAATGGCAGAGTTAAGTAGTTGTGACAGAGATTTTATGTCCTACAAAACCTAAAATATTTACTATTTGGCCCTTTCAGAAAAACATTTACCTACCCCTGATATAAGACATTATATATACCTTGTACATGGTACTCACAGTAATAGAACATTGTGCTTTTATCATTGCTAAGGATCTCATAAGGAGGAGTGATTGTTAATTTCAACCTGATTCACCCAAGTATCAGGAAAATTTCCAGCATATGGGTAAAACCATAGATATTGAGTCTACCTCTATGATTCCAGTGGTTTGTCAACCGATTACCTCACTCTAAATGAAACAAAGAACTATTCTTTCTAATTAATTAATTCTTACCTTTTACAGTTAATCTACGTACTTATTATATTTACACCTTTTCCTATTTGGCTAAAATTCTTTGCATATGAAACTTACTTCCTAGTCTCTTTATTCAACTGCTAATGTATATAGTCATACATTATTTTACCTTTAAATATGGAGCCAATAATACTTAATATTGAATGTAGTTTTCAAATATCAAAAGCATTTGTTAAACTTTCCTTCAGTAAGTGATAACCTTATAGTCTGAACAAATTGATTCACTTATAAATAAGCAGGCCTCTTTTGTAGTGCTCTAATAGGCAGTGAAACAGAAGATCTAGCTATGTAAGAGCCACACTTGTATGCAACTCTAAAATGTATATGATTTAAGAGAGTTTATAGGGATTCCCTGGCAATCCAGTGGTTAGGACTTGGCGCTTTCACTGCCCTGGCCGGGGTTCAATCCCTGGTTGGGGACCTAAGATCCCACAAGTGCTGCGTGGCCAAAATATAAAAAAAAATTTAAAAAGAGAGTTTATAATTCTGCATTTATAGATAACATTATTAGTAGGCTCTTGGTAATATATGTGAGAAAATTAATGGATATAGTTGCACTCATGGCTAAGAGTGCCTACATCAAAAAGAATTTTATGGTGTTTGACATTGTCAGTTGTCAAAGGTGTTTTAAACTAACCTGTCAGAGCGTTTTGGTTTTTCTCAAGTTTAGTCAAATGGGTGAGAAAATGAATAAATGATCTTGAAACTTCTTTGAAGACACACTTCATTTGGTTCATTAGAATAAAAGCAAACAGTTATATATGCTTTCCATGCACTAGGTACTTTTCCATATCAGAGGTAGGAGAGCCATCATTTGAACCCATATAGTCTGGCTGAACACCATAATAATTTATTTATTGTATATTTTTCTCTAAATGAATGAAAGGAAAATTTCTTGTAAAGCTGGATGTTAAAAAATAGTAAATTGTCAGGTTTCCATTAGTTGATTTTAAATGAAAGATCTCGAAGGATTATTAGGATTATTGTTGCCTTTTTTGGAACAGTCAGTAGACTGGAAGACTTTAAGGGAAGACCTCAAGGATTTTTTATAGAGATAATTTGAGTGTTAAGATATTGTCTCTGCTTCTTTATATATCCACCAACTTGCCCTTCCATAATTAGCACTTTTTAATTTCACACAACTCTATAAAAGGACAAGTTATATAGCTAACTGCTGAAAACGTATCTCAAAATCCTGCCTTTTCTAATTCTCATCCCTTCTGCATAGCTAATTTCCATTTTTTCATCCTCAATCAAGATTCATTTTAGTTGTTTTTATTTTTAATTTTTAAAGAAATATTACTCCTTAAGGAAATACAGGGAATATTTAAAAGGATAAAAAAGAGACTAAATCACCCATAATTCCATTACCCATATATACTTAGATATAGCAACTCTTCATTTTTTTTTTCCCCTTCCATTTTTCCACCGTGGACCAGGACTTCTTCTATGTAAAGGATTTTTTAATGTAGTTATTTATATCTTAAGGACTTTTCTATTTTATTGAATACTTTTTATGAACATCTTTATAAATAAAACTTTGTCCCTATTTAGTATTATTTTCTTAGAATTTTTAAGAAAGAGAAATACTGAGTCAAACTTATGAAAATATTTTAAGATTATTTATACATGTTGCCAAATTACTTTCCAAAAAAAGTGAGCCGGTTTATCTTCATACCAGTAACTATCAACCTACCTTGCTTCACCACAAACTTGCCAGCAGCAATTCTAATTAACAAGTAAATTAAGGGAATTGATTTTCACTTTATCCCCTCTGAGCCCCTACAGAGGTTGCTTTGCTTAATATGTTTTTTGTGGTATTTTTCTTCCTTGCACTAAAAAAACCAAAAACCAACCAAACAAACAAACCTAAAACTGAGATGGGCCTGCTGAGCCTCATTTAAACCAGTGTACTCAAATTCTTTATTTCAAAGAGGGAGGAGATATGGGGATGTACGTATATGTATAGATGATTCACTTTGTTATAAAGCGGAAACTAACACACCATTGTAAAGCAATTATACTCCAATAAAGATGTTAAAAAAAAATAAAAGAGACTAAAGAAACATAAAAAAAAAAAAAGCCTTTGAGCTCAGGTCATCGTCTCACTTTTATTAGCTCACCATTTACTCTGTGCTGCTGCCTTGTTAAGACCAGGTGTTATTTTAAGAATGTTGAATTCTGACAATGCTGTTGTCCCGTTATTGGTACTGTCTTCAGCATTTCCTATTCATTGCATGTGGTGTGTGCCACACAGCTGCCTATATTGGAGTTTGAGAAAGACCTAGAACATTTTCCCCCTTGTATTCTTCTGCCTCTGTGAGGGAGGATCTTTTCCTAAGCAGAGACTTTTGAGGCCTGTGTCTTTGGGGTGTATGTGGACATCAAGACTTCAGCTGTTAAGGGCTGAGAACCCCAGGCCTGGTTTTGATACTTGGGATTTTTCTAACCCACAGAACCATGGGTATAGTTCCCACAGTGGTGACTGGAGCTGTGGTAAGCCAGTGGGTGGCTTTACCACTTTGGAGCTGGCACACCTGCTGTGGATGTCTGCGGAGCAGGGGATGCTTGTAAGTCTGCATCTTTTCTCCCTGTTCTGTCTTTTACATTGCCCTGGTTCCTCAGAGTACTTTGTATATAGGCTACTCAGTTCTTTGTTGAGCTGAGTATAAAGTGCTCTCTGTTATAGTTAAGTCATTTATTTGTTGAGTTGAATTCAATTTAATTGTTTGGCTTAACTGCATTTTGAGGTCTTTCTCCTTTTCTCCCCCACTCAGTTGAGCATTGGTTGGACTGAAAATTACATCAAAATCCTTTCCCCCTGCCTTTCTAGTAGAGTATATATGAGGCAGCAATGGAAAAGAGTACATTAGAAGAGATGAAAGGTTATTTAATATAGGTATCATTTAATATAGCTACCTACTCTAATTGAATTCTTCTGTCCAAAATCCACATTCAGTGGACTTGGTAGGCTTTGAATACGTGTTTTAAAGGTAGGTGAATGCACTTTGGGGTAACTTTGGATTTGGAATAATTTTTATATTCAGCTGAAATGATTGTCTTTCTGATTTCTTCTCACTGTGATTATATAGAAAAAATTAGCATTTCTATTTTACCCAAGAACCTTCTGTATACATTAGTAGAATCATTGTTCCTATCTCTAGTCTTCTCTTAGTCTTGAGCCATTCCTTGTAAAATATGGTTTTGGAGCTCATCACCAGCTTTTTCATGAATTTGCTCTAATATATTCTTCTTTAAATGGATGAATGTAATGTTCTGTATGCGATATGACCAGTAACAGAGGATAATGGAGTTATTATTTCCCTTTGGTTTACATACCATACTGCTTTTTTCAGCACAGAAGTAAATTAGATATCTTTGATAGTTATATTTTACCATTTAACATACTGAGTTTATTTTCAAAAAACCCCTAGGTCTTTTTCATACCTACTTAATTACACGTTCCTTCTCCCTACATGCACAGTAGTTCATTTTGTTTTAAATTATTTGCTTTATTTATTTATTTTAAAAATTTATTTATTTATTTATTTATTTATGGCTGTGTTGGGTCTTCGTTTCTGTGCGAGGGCTTTCTCTAGTTGCGACGAGCGGGGGCCACTCTTCACTGCGGTGCGCGGGCCTCTCTCTACCGCGGCCTCTCTTGTTGCGGAGCACAGGCTCCAGATGCGCAGGCTCAGCAATTGTGGCTCACGGGCCTAGTCCCTCCGTGGCATGTGGGATCTTCCCAGACCAGGACTCGAACCCGTGTCCCCTGCATTGGCAGGCAGACTCTCAACCACTGCACCACCAGGGAAGCCCAGTTCATGTTTTTTTAAACACAATTTTAGACTATCTTTATCTCTCTTAAATTTCATCATGTTAGACTTGGCTCAGTTGTTCCAGCCTTTTTGAAACGTCATCGTATCTTCTAATATATTCATTAAACTTTTGCCATCTGCATATGTGATAAACATCTTTAATGTGTAAATCCAGGTAATTGATGTTGTCTCAAACTATCTTTGTCATTGGTCCCCAAGACCATCCTCAGATTTGGTGTTTTGTTGGAAGGACTCAAGATTTAGTGTATTGTTGTACTCACGGTTAAGATTTATTACAGCAAAAGGATATAAAGCAAAATTAGCAAAGGGAATCAGGCAGAAGAAGCTTTTAAGAGCCCTCTTCCAATGGAGTCACAGAGTATACACTTAATTCCTCCAGCTACTTGTGACAACACGTGCAAAGTGTTGTGTACCAGTGAATCTCATTAGAGACTCAGTGTTCAAGGATTTTACTTAGGGCTGGTCGTGTAGGCATCCTTTACCCAGCACCTACCAGAATCCCAGGCTCCCAGAAGAACAGATATTTCACATAAACCATATTGTTTGCACAAACAGTCCAGGCATAATGAATCATCCTTGTCGTTTAGGGGAAGCTTTATATGATTGTAGGGAAATGTTTATCAGCCAAGTTTCCGGAAGCTAGCCAAGGGCCAGCCTTACAAGGAGGCTGTTCTAAGGACAGGCAGTCTCAGGCCTGCTGTATTAACTCTTTTCTATACATTATGTTATGTTGACATTTACTGTGTGTGTGTGTGTGTGTGTGTGTGTGTGTATGTGTGTATGTGTGTGTGTGTATATATATATATATATATATATATATATATATATATATATATAGTGTAAATGTTTTAGGATATTGGTGGGATACAATTTCCTATAGTATTCACCAAGGGGAGTCATTCAGTTCTTTTTATGTTTGTAGAAATAACTGAATGTAGGCCTTTTGATTAGATTAGACCTGTTATTTTTACAGCAGTAGACCTTTTACTTCAAATACACCTTACCTTACCACTTATATTGATTTCTTCTAAACAGTTTTAGTGATATAATATTTTGATAAGAATGTTGAACATTTGCCTCTCCTTTTTCTTCCTGACTTCTAATTGCAAAATACTTAATTTTGTAGTTTCCAGACTTCCAAGTGGCTAAATTACAAAGATGCTATACAACTTTTAAAACCTACTTTTCCTGTAATTTTTATTATTCTTTTAACCTTGTTTATGATTGGGTAAGGTTGAGAAGAGAATTAACAATAACAACAGCAACAAATCACAATTTGGATAAAAAGCAACAACTAGATCTTCATAATGTAAATTTCTCAATTTGGTTTAAAAGCAACAACTAGATCTTCATAATGTAAATTTCATTAATTATATTGTCTTAAGTTGATGCAGAAAGTTACTGTTTATTTTAGAACACTGGGGCATTTATGGAAATGCAGAAACCTTTTTTCACTGTTTAAGAAGTTCTTAATTTGTTATAATACAGATAGATATTTTGGACTTGTTAGAAGAGAATATGTTATTTTCTAAGCTTATATATTGAATTATAAATTTTTAAAAGGCCAAGAAAAAAGTGTTTAAGTCCTTCTGCTTATTTATTTAGCAAGTCAAAATATAATTTAATATATGATTATGTGATAGCATTTACTGTAAGAAAATTTACCATTTGTATTCCATAACTACATTTAAAATATGGAAAGATTTTAATGCAGATATCTTTACTGTTTGGAACATATTTTGCAGGAAGACTTTTAAGAATGCATTTTAGTGGAGATTTTAAGAAGGTGAATGATAATAACCTTTGGAGTTTTTATTTAAGTGGACTTCTGCCTGAGGACAAATGAATGATTAGATGGCATTTAAGAATGATTCTTACAGAGCTATAATTTTGATGCTCTCCTTGTCCTTCATTTATTGTTCCCGTTGAATATTTCCGCAGAAAGCTCATCCATTCTCAGGGACTGAAGTACCATTCTTTTAGCAAGTATTTTTAAATGGAGCTCTTTAAATCTGGCCTTGTACCTACTTTCCAGTCATGTATATTTTGCCTTTTTACTCTGGATTTCTCCTAAAATTTGAAACCCAAACAATTACAAAGGGAATTCATTATTGCCAACTCTTATTCCTTAAACTGACCATCTCCTTTTGTTTTGTTTTGTTTTCTTATTGATTTCATTGGGACCTTCCTAGTATCTTCCTAGATCTCCACATTATAGCTCTGTGTATTTAATAAATGCTCATTGAATAAAAGACTATCAGGACTTTTTCTTCTCCCTCATTCTCCATTTCATTCAGAATCCAATTTGTACTGATTTTTTCTTTACTGTCTTTTAAGATACTGTCTCTGAGTAACCCCACTTAGATCAATTTCTTTCAGTCTTCATGTATGGTTTTATTATATTCTTAATGTAAATACTTTAAATCATAGGAGATTTAGTTTACCTGATAACTTATGGACACACCTAGGAATCCTTTTGTGACTTGTAAGGTGACTTCTTTTTTTTTTTTTTTTTAACATCTTTATTGGATTATAATCGCTTTACAATGGTGTGTTAGTTTCTGCTTTATAACAAAGTGAATCAGTTATACATATACATATGTTCCCATATCTCTTCCCTCTTGCATCTCCCTCCCTCCCACCCTCCCTATCCCACCCCTCTAGGTGGTCACAAAGCACCGAGCTGATCTCCCTGTGCTATGTGGCTGCTTCCCACTAGCCATCTATTTTATGTTTGGTAGTGTATATATGTCCATGCCACTCTCTCACTTTGTCCCAGCTTACCCTTCCCCCTCCCCATATCCTCAAGTCCATTCTCTAGTAGGTCTGTGTCTTTATTCCCGTCTTGCCCCTAGGTTCTTCATGACCATTTTTTTTCCCCCTTAGATTCCATATCTATGTGTTAGCATACTGTATATATTTTTCTCTTTCTGACTTACTTCATTCTGTATGACAGACTCTAGGTCCATCCACCTCAGTACAAATAACTCAATTTCATTTCTTTTTATGGCTGAGTCATATTCCATTGTATATATGTGCCACATCTTCTTTATCCATTCATCTGTTGATGGAGACTTAGTTGCTTCCATGTCCTGGCTATTGTAAATAGAGCTGCAATGAACACTGTGGTACATGACTCTTTTTGAATTACGGTTTTCTCAGGGTATATGCCCAGTAGTGGGATTGCTGGGTCGTATGGTAGTTCTATTTTTAGTTTTTTAAGGAACCTCCATACTGTTCTCCATAGTGGCTGTATCAATTTACATTCCCACCAACAGTGCAAGAGGGTTCCCTTTTCTCCACACCCTCTCCAGCATTTATTGTTTGTAGATTTTTTGATGATGGCCATTCTGACTGGTGTGAGATGATATCTCATTGTAGTTTTGATTTACATTTCTCTAATGATTAATGATGTTGAGCATTCTTTCATGTGTTTGTTGGCAGTCTGTATATCTTCTTTGGAGAAATGTCTAGTTAGGTCTTCTGCCCATTTTTGGACTGGGTTGTTTGTTTTTATGATATTGAGCTGCATGAGCTGCTTGTAAATTTTGGAGATTAATCCTTTGTCAGTTGCTTCATTTGCAAATATTTTCTCCCATTCTGAGGGTTGTCTTTTGGTCTTGTTTATGGTTTCCTTTGCTGTGCAAAAGCTTTGAAGTTTCATTACGTCCCATTTGTTTATTTTTGTTTTTATTTCCATTTCTCTAGGAGGTGGGTCAACAAGGATCTTGCTGTGATTTATGTCAAAGAGTGTTCTGCCTACGTTTTCCTCTAAGAGTTTGATAGTGTCTGGCCTTACATTTAGGTCTTTAATCCATTTTGAGTTTATTTTTGTGTATGGTGTTAGGGAGTGTTCTAATTTCATACTTTTACATGTTCCTGTCCAGTTTTCCCAGCACCACTTATTGAAGAGACTGTCTTTTCTCCACTCTATATGCTTGCCTCCTTTATCAAAGGTAAGGTGACCATATGTGCATGGGTTTATCTCTGGGCTTTCTATCCTGTTCCATTGATCTATATTTCTGTTTTTGTGCCAGTACCATACTGTCTTGATTACTGTAGCTTTGTAGTATAGTCTGAAGTCAGGGCACCTGATTCCTCCAGCTTCATTTTTCTTTCTCAAGATTGCTTTGGCTATTTGGGGTCTTTTGCGTTTCCATGCAAATTGTGAAATGTTTTGTTCTAGTTCTGTGAAAAATGCCAGTGGTAGTTTGATAGGGATTGCATTGAATCTGTAGATTGCTTTGGGTAGTAGAGTCATTTTCACGATGTTGATTCTTCCAATCCAAGAACATGGTATATCTCTCCGTCTATTTGTATCATCTTTAATTTCTTTCATCAGTGTCTTATAGTTTTCTGCATACAGAAAACTATATTTCTTTTTTGTCTCCTTAGGTAGGTTTATTCCTAGATATTTTATTCTTTTTGTTGCAATGGTAAATGGGAGTGTTTCCTTAATTTCTCTTTCAGATTTTTCATCATTAGTGTATAGGAATGTAAGAGATTTCTGTGCATTAATTTTGTATCCTGCTGCTTTACCAAATTCATTGATTAGCTCTAGTAGTTTTCTGGTAGCATCTTTAGGATTCTCTATGTATAGTATCATATCATCTGCAAACAGTGACAGCTCTACTTCTTCTTTTCTGATTTGGATTCCTTTTATTTCTTTTTCTTCTCTGATTGCCGTGGCTAAAACTTCCAAAACTATGTTGAATCATAGTGGTGAGAGTGGGAAACCTTCTCTTGTTCCTGATCTTAGTGGAAATGGTTTCAGTTTTTCACCATAGAGGACAATCTTGGCTGTGGGTTTGTCATATATGGCCTTTATTATGTTGAGGAAAGTTCGTAAGGTGGCCTTTTTAATTGTTAGACAGCTGTATGACTTAGAAGATGTTTCCTAATAGTGAGCCCAAATCTTTTTTCTTGAAATGTCCACCATTTGATCCTATGTCATCTTTCTGGAGAAAACAGAAATAAGTCTTTTCCTTTTTTCGATACAGGTCTTCTCATATATGAAAACTGCTCTTATATCTTCCTCCTCTTCCCAGATTAAACATCTTTATTTCCCCACACTTTGTTCATTTGTTCATTCAGCAGATATTTATTTAGTACCTCTTAGGTGCAAGTCAGTTTGAAATACTTGCAATATGGTGGTGAACAAGAATGACTAGCTCTCTTTTCTCATAGGGCTTATGTCCAAATAGAGGTAAACAAAAAGTATTCCAGATTAAGACACTGACAAGTAAAATATAAGATAATTTTGGATTATGATAAATGCCATGAAGAAAATAAAACAGGGTTATAGGAGAAAGTGGGCATGGAGATGGGAGGCGACTTCTCCACTTACTTTGGTTTCCAAATGTTTCATCATCTTGGTTGCCCTCCACCACAACAACATGCCTGGCCTTTGGCACTTTTCAGATCCCTGTAATGATGGACTTCGGACCTGCTGATGTCCTCTGTGTACATAGGAAGGTAGACAGAGGACATTATATGTGAGATAGAGCCAAATAGACTACAGCATCAGTAAGGCCACTATTAAAAAGGAAGACACAGAAATTTAGATCTCTGGGGTTATTGTTGGACTTAGAGGCACAGCATTCTCTGGCCCAGTGTGCTCTTACATAGTACAGTGGGACTAGTAGTTGCCATATCTATACAGTGTGCTTTCATTAGTGTGGTCCCAGATATATACTTAGCTGTTTCAACAGCAGGGTCATCCTAGGTTTGTAGTGAACTTTTTAAGGTCTGTCATTTTTTAACTATTCTTCAACCAGATTTTTCATATCCGGAACTTGGAAAATTAATTTATTGAACCTAATTGCAGGGCTTTATAGTCATCCCTGTAAAATTTAATCTTACTAGCCCTTCCTTCTAGTTTTATGTGATATTTTTGAATCTTGTTATAGATTTGAGAAGCTTACCTTTCCTGTTGTCCTTCAAGTTAGCAATCATGATGTAAGCAGAATAGCAAGAAGGGAACTTACTAAAAAGGTTCCTTCTAAATGGCTTATACTTTATTTAATTAGCACATTTTGAGTGTAGTTGTGTGTCTACCTCTAACTCTACCTAATATCTAGTTCCCATTTTATCTAGTGTTAATATCTAGTTCCCATTTTTCCCTTTTATGTTCAATTATTTCATGAGATGTTTGCTAAAGAGAGTGAAACATAGTCATTCAGCCTGCATTCCAGAGTCAAACTGACTTGGGTTTTAACTTTTCATTTTGTCTGTCGTTATCTGTGTAGTACTGGGCATGTTACCTAACCTCTCTGAACCTTGGTTTCCTAATAATTATACTTGCTTCATGGGGGTACATGAGATAATGAATGTAAATCACCTATCATAGTGCCTGTCATATAAAAGAGTCCAATAAATATTAGCAACAGCAACTGTAGTCATTGTTGTGTCCAGCCCTGCAGAAATTAAATGTATTCTGTCTCAGGTTTGCTAGATCTAAAACCCTTTAAATGCATGTGCACATACACAAAGGTAATCATAGCTAGATTGTTGCCATTTTTTCCTCAGTGATGGGCACAGTGAAACATCTTTGTTTCTTAAGTTTTATAAGCCATTTGTCTAGAATTTTACTAGATGAAGCATCAAACTTACTTTATCTGAAATCCGTATTTTCTGATTTACAGCTTAAACTTTATCTTCTTTCTAGTTATTTATCATCTTTTTGCTGGTCCACAATTTCTCAAAGGTTAGCAATAATACTGATCTTTTAATAGCTACCTTGGTTTATCTTTGTTCAAGCCTAGCTGAAAGTGAGGCATGGGCATGGGATGCTGAAAGTAAATTTGCAGGTTGCTTGGGTATTTCATTAGCATGGTTCTCATCTCTGTTAGCACAGAGAATAAAATTATAGCGGGGAGTACAACATTGTAAATCAACTATACTTCAAATAAAATTATAGCGGGGAAGAGAAATAGCACTTACAACACAGCTACTCTGTGACAAGCATTATGAAAGCATCTTCATATATTATTTTATTCAACTCTTTTAGTAAGTCTATTTCACAGGCAAGGAAATTGAGCCTTGACATGTAAATACTTACATCATCTCACATCTATTAAGTAGTGGAATCTATAGAATTTGAATCCAGTTTTGTCTGTTCCACTCTATTTCCTTTCCGTTGCCTCTCTGTTTCCCCTTTTATTTGGCATTTAACCTGAAACCACTATTCTTTTCTTTTGTTAGGCATCTATCCTTGGGAAACTAATAGAGGGTTGCTGTAGAGGAGATTTTCAAAGTCAGAGAATTGATGAGGATCATCACTAAAGTTGGCAAATTTTCCTAGATAGGAAATCTTTAGCATTTTAGAGATATTATAGAATCATGTACTCTTAGAGTTGGAAGAGAACTTCTTGGTCATGAGTTTTGTTTTCTGGCCATTTAACAGTTATAAATGTGGGATATATATATTACAAAGAGGTTATTTTAGTGTTTTTGTATCTGAAATATTTTGATTGTGATTTAAGGTCAATTTTTGCCTTTCTTTATCATACTTCTCTACAATACATTGTATTTTATTTTATTTATTTATTTTTTAACATCTTTATTGGAGTATAATTGCTTTACAATGTTGTGTTAGTTTCTGCTTTATAACAAAGTGAATCAGCTATACATATACATATATCCCCATATCTCCTCCCTCTTGCGTCTCCCTCCCACCCTCCCTGTCCCACCCTTCTAGGTGGTCACAAAGTACTGAGCTGATCTCCCTGTGCTATGTGGCTGCCTCCCACTAGCTATCTGTTTTACATTTGGTAGTGTATATATATCCATGCCACTCTCTCACGTCATCCCAGCTTACCCTTACCCCTCCCCATGTCCTCAAGTCCATTGTCTATGTCTGAGTCTTTATTCCTCTCCTGCCCCTAGGTTCTTCAGAACCACTTTTTTTTTTTTAGATTCCATATATATGTGTTAGCATACGGTATTTGTTTTTCTCTTTCTGACTTACTTCACTCTGTATCACAGTCTCTAGGTCCATCCACCTCACTACAAATAACTCAATTTCATTTCTTTTTATGGCTGAGTAATATTCCATTGGATATATGTGCCACATCTTCTTTATCCATTCGTCTGTCAATGGACATTTAGGTTGCTTCCATGACCTGGCTATTGTAAATAGTGCTGCAATGAACGTTTTGGTACATGACTCTTTTTGAATTATGGCTTTCTCAGGGTATATGCCCAGTAGTGAGATTGCTGGGTCATATGGTAGTTCTATTTTTAGTTTTTTAAGGAACCTCCATACTGTTCTCCATAGTGGCTGTATCAATTTACATTCCCACCAACAGTGCAAGAGGGTTCCCTTTTCTCCACACCCTCTCCAGCATTTATTGTTTGTAGATTTTTTGATGATGGCCATTCTGACTGGTGTGAGGTGATACCTCATTGTAGTTTTGATTTGCATTTCTCTAATGATTGGTGATGTTGAACATCCTTTCAGTACATTGTATTTTAAAAGTTTCTTTTGTATTTCTAAATCTAAAGGTTACACAAACCTGATATATATGAATAAGGATAAATGAATAGAAATTTTAGAATTCTTCTTTTGTGTGTGAGAGATACCACGGTGCTCCAGTTTATCTAATGACCTAATGATAAAATTCTGCAAGAGAGTTTTACACACACACAAAAAAAGTACTGGTCGGCTGAT
The DNA here is from genome assembly GCF_028023285.1 of Balaenoptera ricei. Classification (NCBI taxonomy): domain Eukaryota; kingdom Metazoa; phylum Chordata; class Mammalia; order Artiodactyla; family Balaenopteridae; genus Balaenoptera; species Balaenoptera ricei. The sequence goes on from NC_082639.1 coordinate 136,293,529, forward strand.
TTTATACTAGATAATTCTGCTTTTTAAAATTTTTTTGTGTGGTACATCACAACTTCTAATAGTTTATTTCATCTTTCTGTCAACCATATTTATAAAAAATTACTTTAAAATATTGAAATAAAATAGGCATTATCCTTATTCTCTGATATCCCAATTTTACCATCTTTTCCCCCCAGCTTTATTGAGATATAATTGACAAACAAAATTTTATATATTTAAAATGTGCTTTATTTTTTTATAAGAATTCATCCTGATCATTGTTCAATGATGGATTCACATTCTACATTGTTTTTATAATCTTGCAGTGTTATAGGATAATATATAATAGTTACTAGCTACTTTGAGTGTAAACAAATATGATTGATGAGATAAAATTAAGCAGGATCCATATGATGGAATAGACAGATATTGTGGTATAAATATCACACAGTGAATTTTAAATAGTGGTTAGTTCCTTAGGCTAGCATTGGACATTATTACCTTAAAGAATCTAAAGAAAAAAATTTAAAAAACCCGGAGGAGAAAGAATAGACATTGACATATATATGTAAAATCATTCCAATTTCCTCTTTGTAGAACCTTACATTCCATGGGGACAGGGACTTTGTCACATTCATCACTGTATCCCTGTCACCCAAAGCAGCACCCTGTATGGGGTAGGTGTTCAGTAAGTATTTGTAGACACACTGAATATCTTGGATTTATAGGTGAGTGCTATACAAAAATGAGAATATTTTTGCTTTTGATTAGATTACACTGCTAATTATTTTGGAGTTATGCTTGAATATTTCTAAGAATTTATGATTCTTTCCCCTGAATTTCTAGATGCTACTAGCAGAGTGTTTTACACAAAGTCTAAGAACAGAGCATACTTATTTGAGGTAACTATACCAAACATGCTTGTGTGTGTTTATGCTTATGTCTTTTTATCTGATATTAGAAAAAGACAGTTGTGACTGTAAACAGCGTCTCATAAATTGCTGAATGTCAGGTAAGTGCTGCTTTGATTTATTGTCCTAGGTAGTAGGCTCAAATATTTGTGTGTATATATAATTTTACAGAGATACATTGGTGATAAAGGGTTTTATTTTGGTTACCAAATATCAGAAGGTTTCATGTTGTTGCCTATATATTTCTAGCAAAGATATCTTTACTACTTTCTAATAAATAAGGTCTTTTCTGATGTGAATTAATCACTAATCTAGCATTTCCCGAAAGTGTAGACTATGAACAGTTTACATCAGATTTGCTGGTAGTGCTTATTAGAACTGAGGATTCCCTGAAACCACCTTAGAACCACTACATCAGAATATTTGGGATGTGGGTCTCTGGAACCTGAATTTTTAAAAAAAATTTTATTGGAGTATGCTGATTTACAATGTTGTGTTCGTTTCAGGTGTACAGCATAGTGATTCAGTTATACATATACATATATTCATTCTTTGTCAGATTCTTTTCCCATTTAGGTTATTACAGAATATTGAGTAAAGTTCCCTGTGCTATACAGTAGGTCCTTGTTGGTTATCTGTTTTATATATAGTAGTGTGTGTATGTTCATCCCAAGCTCCTAATTCCCCCCTTTCCACACACACACATTTCCCCTTTGGTAACCATAAGTTTGTTTTCTACATCTGTGACTCTATTTCTGTTTTGTAAATAAGTTCATTTGTACCATTTTTTTAGATTTCACATCTGAGTGATGTCATATGATATTTGTTTTTCTCTGTCTGACTTCCTTCACTCAGTATGACAATCTCTAGGTCCATCCATGTTACTGCAGATGGCATTATTTCGTTCTTCTTTTATGGCTGAGTAATATTCCATTGTATATATATGTACTACATCTTCTTTATCCATTCCTCTGTTGATGGACATTTAGGTTACTTCCATGTCCTGGCTATTGTAAATAGTGCTTCAATGAACATTGGGGTGCATGTATCTTTTCAAATTATGGTTTTCTCTGGGTATATGCCCAGGAGTGGGATTGCTGGATCATATGGTAGCTCTGTTTTTAGTTTTTTAAGATATTTGTCTTTCTCTGTCTGACTTACTTCACTTAGTATGGTAATCTCTAGGTCCATCCATGTTGTTGCAACTGGCAATATTTTTAATGGCTGAGTAATATTCCATCGTATATTACTCCTACTCCTAGCAATGCCCAGGAGTGGGATTACTTTATCATATCATAGTTCTCTTTTTAGCTTTTTAAGGAACCTCCATACTGTTCTCCATAGTGGCTGCACCAATTTACATTCCCACCAACAGTGTAGGAGGGTTCCCTTTTCTCCACACCCTCTCCAGCATTTATTGTTTGTAGACTTTTTGATGATGGCCATTCTGACTGCTGTGAGGTGATACTTCATTGTATTGATAGTTTTGATTTGAATTTCTCTAATATTTAGCAATGTTGAGCATCTTTTCATGTGCTTTTTTTGGAACCTGAATTTTTGACTAAGTATTTCTTTTTGCACTTCGAAGATTGAGAGTCGCTGTATTAAATTTTGCTAAAAGTGTCTGTCCTGGGGAGAGGCTGGATCTTGGGGCTCTGCAGAAGGAATCCCTTACCATAAGTGCTCTGTCCCACTTAAGTCCCAAACTAATCAGTTTTAAGACACTAATTGTGTCAATGTGAGTTGGAACCAAACATGCACTATTTTCTAAATCTATTGGACTGGAACAAAACAGGTACATCATAATTGCTCACTAGACCAATACTGAAAGGAAACAAAATTTCACTCAGTTCCAGTTTCCGACAGCATCCTGGGAAGTGGCTCAGCTGCCTTCACTGGGGACTGTCACTTCCAAACAGACCTTACTTACCTTTTGAAGCCTAAGAGAGCCAAATACTATAGAACTAAGTTGCCTAGAGAAGAAAAAAAGCTCTATTTATTCCAGACCTACAAGAGCAGAGCTCTCTCTGGTACACAGAACTTCAACCCAAGCATGCCTTGTGTGTTTGATCATTTCTTGACTCTAGTTGTATGATAAAGTTCTCTCTACAGCATGACCCACCTTCATGCTCTTACCAGTTGCATAGGACCACTACTGCATTTGGCAGGTACCTACCAAAATGTCCTGGCTCAGCATCACCCCATCTCACAGAATAGGTACCATTTCACGTATTCATACACCTTTTTCTCGCCTATCATCAGCTACATCCATGTTGTAATGCCTGGCCCTCCTTGAATTCAGGGACGTTCTAGAACACAGTGTTTAGGGAACAGAGCATACCAATTATCATAGATTAAACCAATGACTTCATTGGCATTGTGCCCTAGCCAAGTTAACTAGCCTCAGAAGTTGGATTTTCCCTTTATATTTGTCGTATTTTCCTAGTCAAGAGTTAAGAGGGCTGACACTATGTATTAAGCTTTTATGTATCCACCGAAGTAACTAATTAGCACAGTGGCTTACATGTAGCAGAAATGTAGAAAAAAAATCTTGATGTATTGATACTGATTGTTTCAGTACAAGGGCATTTTAGCCACTTTGCATGGATTTCTTTGAGAAAGATTCACTAGGATTTAAAAAATTTATTCCTGTTCTATGTAGTTTTTTGTTTAAATTCAGTTATACTTAGCACTTAGCTGTCATTTTGCTGAGGCTCCTTTTTGATTGAATATGATTATTTTACTGACGATATATTGTCTTGAAGAATTAATATTCCTTTCTAGTTCAATTAAAAAAGTTTATTGTAAGACTATGACGTGACTTAGACTGGAGATACAAAATTGATATTAAGACAATGTTCACCTTCTCTTAACAGGGAAGGAAGGTAAAATATTCAGCTTGCTTTCAAATACCCAGTATACCTATTAGGGAGTAATTTATTTAGGAAGATGATAAGTTCTTCATATATTAGAAATTTTGCTAAGTTAGACAATATCTTAGAAAAGTAGGTATTTATTAGAATTTAATACTAGGCAATTAATATTCTTGAAAAAATTTGAACATATCCAAATCAGAACTAAATACTGATACAGACTACTCTAATTTATTGACCTCCAAAGTAAATCCCATTCTGATGTTAGATGTTGACTCTGTGGTCGCCAGATTAAGTACTTGTTCTGTATACCATAGATGTTGGAGATCCCTCCTTGGTGACTACAGTCTCCTAGGAAGCTTAATCTGGCTGCAGAATGCAGAATTTATTACAGAAGGCAGAGAGACCAGATAGGAGAATGTTATAGACTGAGTGTTTATCTTACACACACACACACACACACACACACACACACACACACACACAGAGGCCCCAAATTCATGTGTTGAAACTCTAACACCCAGTGTGACTGTATTTAGAAATAAGCCTGTGAGAAAGTGGTAAAGATTAAATGAGGTCATAAGGGTGGGACCCTAATATGATAGGGCTGGCTCCCTTATAAGAAGAGGAAGAGATACCAGAGTGCTCTCTGTCTACTGTGTAAGGACACACTAAGAAGGTAACTGTCTTCAAGTCAGGAAGAGAGCTCTCTCCAGGAAGTAAATTGGTCAGCACCTTGATCTTGGACTTCCTGGCCTCCAGAACTGTGAGAAATAAATTTCTGTTGTTTAAGCCACCCCATCTGTAGTAAGTCAGTCCCCTACATACGAACCTTCAAGTTGTGAACTTTCAAAGATGCAAACATGCATTCATGTGTCCAGTCACGTGAGCTAGTTCATGTGTCTGGCATACATTGTCACATGTGTGCATCCACTACAAGTGGTTGTGCTTTTATGTGCTTTACTCTGCAGTACTGTGTAGAGTACAGTAGTACAGTATCTTTATTTCTTGCCTGTTCACTCGATGCCAGCCCCTGTATGCCAGATGTTGCACTATACTATGGTACTTTTCAAGGTACTGTACTATAAGATGAAAAATGTTTATTTTTTAGTGTTTGTTTGTTTTTTATGTATCATTTGTGTGAAAAGTATTATAAACCTATTACAATACAGTACTATATAGCCAATCATGTTAGTTTGGTACCTAGGCTAACTGTTGGACTTACGAACCAATTGGACTTACAAATGTGCTCTTGGAACGGAACTCATTCATCTGTAGGGGACTTACTGTAATTTGTTAGGCAGCCAGAGCAGAATGAGAGACCATTGTCATAATCTGAGCTTGAGGCGATAAGGGGAGTGGTGACTGGAAAGAAATCAAGGGGATTGGTATGGTGGAAATGGAGAGAAAGTAATATAAAAAAAGAGAGTCTACAGGACCTGGTGCCTGACCACATATAGGGGGCAAAGGTTGAGGTACAGATTTCTGATGAGTCTTGAAATGGATTATTTATCTACTTTTCCTAAAGTGGTGAAAAGTGTAATCATGTTGAGTTCCCAAGACAAGGGCAGGTTTGGTGATTTGCTAAAAGGACTCGCAGGACTCAGCATATAGTCACATTCATGGCTATGATTTGTTACAATAAAAGGGATACAAAGCAAAATTAGCAAAGGAAAAAGACACATGGGGCAAAGTCTGGAGGAAACCAGGCACAGGTTTCCAAAATTCCTCTCTCAGCTGGGTTCTCCAAGACAGGCTCACCTGAGCCTAGAAGTCCAGGGTTTTTATCAAGAGTTAGTCACATAGACACCCTTTATCTAGTGTGTACCAAAATTTCAGACTCCTAGAAGGAACGTAGGTGTTCAATATAAAATGCATGTTTGTACAAACAGTTTAGGTATACTTATCAGTTAGAGAGTGGTGGGACCCCTCCCCAAATTCAAGTTCCCAGATGCCAGCAAATGGCCAGCCTTGAAAGCAGGCCCTTCTAAGGATAGCAGTCTCAGGCTTGCTGTGTTGACTGATTTCTGCACAGTAATATTTTAAACTAGAAAGAGAAAATTACATTTATGTCATTCTGTTTTCATTAACGAAGTTTATACGTAATAGAAACAGACTTTAACGCATCATTGTCTTCAGTTGGTCACACATATTATAAGGATACTTTTGACAAGTATTAGGAAGAGAAAACAGTTCTGAATACAGTGAAATGTTGCCATGTCTTTAAAGTCAAAGCATGGAGCAATATTTTAGGTTACATCTGCTTATGTAGTAAGAGTATCTTTACAATACCTTTAGTAATAAATACCTAGACAGGTCAAAGAGGTATGGCCACTTTATAATAAATTAAATGCCTCGGTTCTTTATCTACATTTTTATTAGATTCATTTCTTTATTATCAATTTGCAGGAGAATTCCTTATTTAGTAGGAATATTAACCCTTTTTCATATATAGTATATTGTTACCTTCTCTCCCTATCCCTGCCAGAATGTTAAGTCAAAGAATTCAAAATTTTTATTCTGTCTCTAGAAGGACTCTGTAACTTACCATGAGTTGAGCTTTTGCATGGTTGCTAAAAAATAGGCATGACTAAAATGTGAACATGTTGAAAATCAAATGGGCTGTTAATTTAATTTCCAGGAGAGCCATTTGAGCAGTTTAGTGTTTGTGAAAATTTACGCCCTATTTAAATGGACTTTTAACTTTCTTCATATGAAATGAGGCATGAGCTAGCACATTAGGTGATTTTGAAAAACTCAGCATCAAGAAAAAAACAGCATCAAGTGTTATGCAGGACCATTTCCAGAATAATATTTAGTTGAAATTTGAAAATGGAGATTGTTATTTCTTGAGTTTTATGACATGAATGTGTCTTAAATGTTTGTCGAAGGTCTTGCTGTTTACTTATTGACATTAAACAAGAAAAACACAAAGATCCATTTGAGCTGAGTGATGAAAATGTTGTAAGTGTAATCAAGAATTATGACAGGGAAAGAAAAAATAATTACAATAAAGAGGATTTGACCTGGTCTCTGATTTTTGTCATAAAGTCAGAAGAGTAACATTCATGTTGTTTGGTGTACTCTGTGAAATCTTTTCAAATAATTGGATACAGGTAGTTTTTTATGGTCTCCAAAATAATGCTAAGAACTGAACTCTCTGCAAGAGAAATAACGAACTAGCAAATTTACTCCCTCCGAAAAATCAAGTACAGTAAACAAAGTTGGCCAGTCATTTCTCTTTGTTGTTGTATTTTCCAACTTGCTATTTCATCTATTACCTGCCAGTCATAAAATTATGTTTCCTAACCATAACAGGGGCAAAATTATGGTATAGGAATGTTCACATGGTTTTTGGTATTTTTCTGATTCTGCCCTGTCAACGTTCTCCCCATTGCTTGTATATTCAAGAGCCCAGTTGGTCCTATCTACCTTTCTCTTCTGCCCCGGCTTTCATATTCTTGCAGCCACAGCAGTTTGGTGACATCCACTTCTGCCTCCTGGGAGGCCGCTGCTATTTGATGTTTGTGCTGTGAGTACTGTCTCTTGATAACATAGGACCTCTGTGAACCGTGCTGGTGTGCAGAATTCCTCGTATGCCAGGTGTGTGTTGCTTTCTCTGGGGCTCTGCAGAAGCATGCTGCATTCTGTGTTACCTTAGTAAATCCAGCTCTTTCCACCCCAAAAAAGTGTATTTATTATAATCCACTACATGGATTCCAAAGCTTTCCTGCCTTGTACTCTGAGTGTCTCAAAGAGATTTTTTGAGCAACGTCTTGTTTTCTTGTCTTGGTATAGCATCTGCTTTCCAGAGCTCTGGGACAAATCCCAGTTAGAACTAGGAGGTAGACTCAGCAGAGGCTCAGGGGCATCCAGGGAACAAGACATGCTGATGATGTTTTCCCTTCTTACAGCACCTATGGCCCTTTTTTTCCCTTAGGATGTTTTCTTACTTTAGAGGCTCCTTAGCTGTTAATAGAGATAGTCTCCTGGCAGGCTAGACATGCTTTGAGGTAAGCATAATTTGGCATATATAATTCCACAATGCTATAATTTTTTTAAGTTTTCAAACATTCTTTTAAAGCCAGCAAAATCTTCTTCTTTTTTTTTTAATTAAAGATTTTTTTTTTGATGTGGACCATTTTTAAAGTCTTTATTGAATTTGTTACAATATTGCTTCTGTTTTATGTTTTGGTTTTTTGGCCTCAAGGCATGTGGGATCTTAGCTCCCTGACCAGGCATTGAACCTGCAACTCCCTGTGTTGGAAGGCAAAAGTCTTAACCACTGGACCGCCAGGGAAGTCCCAGAATCTTTTTTAGATACATACATAAAACATATAATGGCTGAGCTGCTCTAAGTGAAGCAGGTTGAGGAGTCTTACAGTCAGCCATTCCTCTACGGCTCCTGCATAGAATGTTACAGGTTCTCAGCGATTACTGATCTCTAACTCCATTGTTTTATAGATGAGAAAACGAATGCCCATGGAATTAATCCATATCCATCAGTTCTCTCAGGGCCTTACCAAACTTCTCCTAGACTGTCTTTGACTAACTCCATTTTCTTTGTGAGGTGTGGTAGAGTGGAATTAGCTGTTCCTGTGGTATTTTGTGTACACGTAACATGTAATGCTTATCATTTTCTTTTATACTTAAATGTTTGCAATGTCTTGAAATAGCAAGGTACTAGAGTATTTGAGATTCCCATCATGCATTTTTTTCTATTTGTATATGTCGAATGATTGATTGGATTATTTTTTGCAGTCATTGTATGTCTTGTCAAACATTGTTACAATGTTTTTAAAGTAGTTAACAAGAATATCTTGGACTTATACATTGCTTTGTTTTGAACAACTTTTGTTAAAATGTCAAGGGCACAATACATATTTTTAAAAGCTTGCAGTGCTGGGTATCAAGAAGTTAAGGGCAGACAATTAAGGTAAACATGACAATCCTGTCTACTTTTGGAGGTTTTGAATTTGAAAGGATACCAAGCAAGGACTTCTAGCACATTAAGGGCGATCAAGTCGTTGGCCATTTTCTTCTTGCTGTATATGAATTACCTTCAGGTCAAGAAATTACAAGTGTAAACCTAAATATCCCATGTAAGATGAACTTTATAAATCTTCCTAAATCAGAATTGAAAGAGCACAAGGTTGGGAGTCAGGAGATAACGAATTCTGTTTTGGGTCCAACAAAGTTTAGCAGAGTAACCTTGGAAAGGTCAGAGTTAATTCTAACTTTATACATTCATGATACTTTATACAGAAAACTTTTCAACAAAGCTCCCAGTCTTCTATGTAAGAAAAGATCTCACCTACAACAATTTTCTAATCTTCAATATTCTGATTTTAAATTTAAAGCTATTAAGTACTCTAAAAATTAGTTAATTATGCCTATACTATTTTTATTTTAATTATATTCATTTTGTTAATAAGATTTTAATAAAATTTGGAGCAATTTACTGACCAATCAAATATTTTAGCTATTTCACCAAAATTTGAATACATTTTAATAAAAATGTAAATTAAAGCAAATGTAAACACTTTAAAAACTAATTATTTTTAGGTTATTTTTCTTTTAATATGCGCAAAATTATCTATTGATGTAAAAGGCAAACACAAGAGATTTATGAATTTTGTAATATGGAAAATACTCTTCAGCTGCCATGTGCAACTTTTGGAAATACCATGTTAATTTGTGAGTACCTCCAGAACCACAAATGAAAACATGAAGCAATAAAATGGACTTTGGCACTACTGGGAAATGATACTTGGTTAAGCAGGGATTTATTGCATTCATGATGTCTGAGAGGAAGGATTTGCCAAGTTAATTAATTTGTCTTTTCTCTTACCTAAGTGCTTTCATGGCTCAAATCTCCCCAAAGCTCCAAAGCAGTATCTATCTCTGCCTTCAGTGGCAGTGTAGCCCATAAACCTTCAGAGCATTCTGACATAATCCCCTTTTATTTTGAGGGCAAGAGATGTGGACAAGCATTTCCTTGGGGCTTGAAGGGTATTACTTGTGAGAGTAGGTGTTCAGGGTCACGGGTCACACTGTGTCAGTGTGAGCCTCAGATCCGAGTGGCAGAAGGCATCCACGTGTTCTTCGGTAGATTTGGTTTGGGCTATTTGCGATACTAGGATCCTCTGAAACGCAGGGTTTGTGGTAGTGTCCCCTCTTTCCTGGATGTGAGGGTGGTACTGCTTGAGTACCATAGTTGCAGGAGAACTGGGTGTGCTGAGATATCAAAGCTTTGCTTGTGATCTCTGCCAGATTATTGTAATTAAGGTATTATAATTACTATTAAAGATAAAATGCGGAAGTTATTACTGGGTACGCTTCTTTCACAAATCATTGCAGTTAATCTGTATGTGTGAATGGCAGCCAGACTATTGAAGTACATGAACAAATAGCATTGCAAGCTAAAATTATGCTGTTCATAAGCAAATAACCTCCCCTGTGCTTCTAAGCATCTTGGAGTTTTTTTCTTGACTGTAGACATTGCTGTGATGTTTACATTTAGTAATCATCATTGTCTAACATTTAGGACTTCTGAGCAATGAACTAAGCATTGTATTTTTATCTCATTTCTAGTATAGAAAGTAGAAAATGAAGTAATGTAAGTTTAAAGTTTAGTGCTGATTCAGAATCAACCAATATGTGATAGCTGTTTCACATGATTTTCTGGTATTTGCTTCCTGTAACATTGTTTTCAACCTCAGTTCTAAGGTATTAAGATGGAGGAAAGGTACTAGACATCTGGACAAATTTCTTTCTCTACCAATATTATCATAAACTGTGATATATATTTTATATTTAAAGCTGATGAAACAGTTAGTATTGTAGTATACAACAGGGACTCTGACATGATGCATGATAATAGCAAAATTATATTTATTCAAGAGGATATTGACATTTTTTGGACATTTGTACTTGACTACATAAAACTTATTGGTATCCACATTACTAAGATTTCTAGTAAGTGCTTTGAAATCAGTCAGTGCTTAAAAGAGTGCTTAGAGATCGTTTCTCCAAAGATATTTTTAACGTATTTATATCAAACCTGCATAGTACATTTTATAATAAGCTGCATATGTAGATACTATTCCCCATGTTGAGTGGTAATAGTGTCATTACCTAGTAATAAATTTTATAACTAATTTAATATGCTTCTGTGATTAAGAAAATAAGTTGTAATTTCTATGTAAAGTGTTATGGCCGCATAATATTTTGTCAGGTAGCACAAAAAATTTATCTAGAATATGCACATTAATTCTTGTTTTGCCTGTCTAGTTTTCAAGTGTATCTTTCTAGACTTTAGTCCTCTGTCTGATTTGTGTCCTACCTTGTTAAAAAACTGAACAAAACAAATCAAAAAAGATTCAAGGGGGGCTGTCTCTTAACATTTTGTTTTTGATTCTTTTCAGCAAATCTTTTTATTCAGTAAGGAACTGTACCCCAACCACAAGTGCATTCAAACATGGGAAAACAACTTTTAGAATGTGCTGAATTAAATGAATAAGATCTTGGTTATTCTTTTTTTTTTTTTTTCCATATGGGTAAAGAACTCTTCTGGAGCCAAAGCAAGGGAGGTGAACTAATTTTCATGGGCTTTGAAACAGAGAAGTGGATGAAGCACTATTTTTAAGGTGTTTTATTCTAACGACACAGTTTTGATTTTGACTGATGCACTATACAGTTTTAATACAGGTGAGGCTAGGATCAGTGTGTTAAATACTTCATAATCTATTTACGAGAAGGGTTTAGATTTCTTTTTTTTTTTCCAATGTTTATTTATTTATTTATTTATTTTCTTATTAGTCATCCATTTTATACACATCAGTGTATACACGTCAATCCCAATCTCCCAATTCATCCCACCCCTACCCCCACCCCCTGCCGCTGTACCCCCTTGGTGTCCATATGTTTTTTCTCTCCTTCTGTGTCTCTATTTCTGCCCTGCAAACCGGTTCATCTGTACCATTTTTCTAGGTTCCACATGTATGCGTTAATATACAATATTTGTTTTTCTCTTTCTGACTTACTTCACTCTGTATGACAGTCTCTAGAGCATCCACGTCTCTACAAATGACCCAATTTCGTTCCTTTTTATGGCTGACTAATATTCCATTGTATATATGTACCACATCTTCTTTATCCATTCGTCTGTCTGTCGATGGGCATTTAGGTTGCTTCCATGACCTGGTTATTGTAAATAGTGCTGCAGTGAACATTGGGGTGTGAGTATCTTTTTGAATTATGGTTTTCTCTGGGAATACGCCCAGTAGTGGGATTGCTGGGTCATATGGTAATTCTACTTTTAGTTTTTTAAGGAACCTCCATAGTGTTCTCCATAGTGGCTGTATCAATTTCCATTCCCACCAACAGTGCAAGAGGGTTCGCTTTTCTCCACACCCTCTCCAGCATTTGTTGTTTGTAGATTTTCTGATGATGCCCATTCTAACTGGTGTGAGGTGATACCTCATTGTAGTTTTGATTTACATTTCTCTAATAATTAGTGATGTTGAGCAGCTTTTCATGTGCTTCTTGGCCATCTGTATGTCTTCTTTGGAGAAATGTCTATTTAGGTCTTCTGCCCATTTTTGGATTGGGTTGTTTGTTTCTTTAATATTGAGCTGAATGAGCTGTTTATATTTGGAGATTAATCCTTTGTCTGTTGATTCGTTTGCAAATATTTTCTCCCATTCTGAGGGTTGTCTTTTCGTCTTGTTTATGGTTTCCTTTGCTGTGCAAAAGCTTTGAAGTTTCATTAGGTCCCATTTGTTTATTTTTGTTTTTATTTCCATTACTCTAGGAGGTGGATCAAAAAAGATCTTGCTGTGATTTATGTCAAAGAATGTTCTTCCTATGTTTTCCTCTAAGAGTTTTATAGTGCCCGGTCTTATATTTAGGTCTGTAATCCATTTTGAGTTTATTTTTGTGTATGGTATTAGGAAGTGTTCTAATTTCATTCTTTTACATGTAGCTATCCAGTTTTCCCAGCACCACTTATTGAAGAGACTGTCTTTTCTCCATTGTATATCGTTGCCTCCTTTGTCATAGATTAGTTGACCATAGTTGCGTGGGTTTATCTCTGGGCATTCTATCTTATTCCATTGATCTATATTTCTGTTTTTGTGCCAGTACCATATTGTCTTGATTACTGTAGCTTTGTAGTACAGTCTGAAGTCAGGGAGTCTGATTCCTCCAGCTCCGTTTTTCTCCCTCAAGACTGCTTTGGCTATTCGGGGTCTTTTGTGTCTGCATACAAATTTTAAGATTTTTTGTTCTAGTTCTGTAAAAAAATGCCATCGGTAATTTGATAGGGATTGCACTGAATCTGTAGATTGCTTTGGGTAGTATAGTCATCTTCCCAATATTGATTCTTCCAATCCAAGAACATGGTATATCTCTCCATCTGTTGGTATCATCTTTAATTTCTTTCATCAGTGTCTTATAGTTTTCTGCATACAGGTCTTTTGTCTCCCTAGGTAGGTTTATTCCCAGGTATTTTATTCTTTTTGTTGCAATGGTAAATTGGAGTGTTTCCTTAATTTCCCTTTCAGATTTTTCATCATTAGTGTATAGGAATGCAAGATATTTCTGTGCATTAATTTTGTATCCTGCAACTTTACCAAATTCATTAATTAGCTCTAGTAGTTTTCTGGTGGCATCTTTAGGATTCTCTATGTATAGTATCATGTCATCTGCAAACAGTGACAGTTTTACTTTTTCTTTTCCAATTTGTATTCCTTTTATTTCTTTTTCTTCTCTGATTGCCGTGGCTAGGACTTCCAAAACTATGTTGAATAATAGTGGTGAGAGTGGACATCCTTGTCTTACTCCTGATCTTAGAGGAAATGCTTTCAGTTTTTCACCATTAAGAATGATGTTTGCTGTGGGTTTGTCATATGTGGCCTTTATTATGTTGAAGTAGGTTCCCTCTATGCCCACTTTCTGGAGAGTTTTTATCATAAATGGGTGTTGAATTTTGTCAAAAGCTTTTTCTGCATCAATTGAGATGATCATATGGTTTTTCTTCTTCAATTTGTTAATATGGTATATCACATTGATTGATTTGCATATATTAAAGAATCCTTGCATCTCTGGGATAAATCCCAGTTGATCATGGTGTATGATCCTTTTAATGTGTTGTTGGATTCTGTTTGCTAGTATTTTGTTGAGGATTTTTGCATCTATATTCATCAGTGATATTGGTCTGTAATTTTCTTTTTTTGTAGTATCTTTGTCTGGTTTTGGTATCAGGGTGATGGTGGCCTCATAGATGAGTTTGGGAGTGTTCATTCCTCCTCAGTTTTTTGGAAGAGTTTGAGAAAGATGGGTGTTAGCTCTTCTCTAAATGTTTGATAGAATTCACCTGTGAAGCCATCTGGTCCTGATTTTTGTTGGAAGATTTTTAATCACAGTTTCCATTTCACTACTCATGATTGGTCTGTTCATATTTTCTATTTCTTCCTGGTTCAGTCTTGGAAGGTTATACCTTTCTAAGAATTTGTCCATTTCTTCCAGGGTGTCCATTTTATTGGCATAGAGTTGCTTGTAGTAGTCTCTTAGGATGCTTTGTATTTCTGCGGTGTCTGTTGTAACTTCTCCTTTTTCATTTCTAATTTTATTGATTTGAGTCCTCTCCCTCTTTTTCTTGATGAGTCTGGCTAATGGTTCATCAATTTTGTTTATTTTCTCAGAGAACCAGCTTTCAGTTTTATTGAACTTTGCTATTGTTTTCTTTGTTTCTATTTCATTTATTTCTGCTCTGATCTTTACGATTTCTTTCCCTCTGCTATCTTTGGGTTTTGTTTGTTCTTCTTTCTTTAGTTCCTTTAGGTGTAACGTTAGATTGTTTATTTGAGACTTTTCTTGTTTCTTGAGGTAGGCTTGTATAGCTATAAACTTCCCTCTTAGAACTGCTTTTGCTGCATCCCATAGGTTTTGGATCATCGCGTTTTCATTGTCATTTGTCTCTAGGTATTTTTTGATTTCCTCTTTGATTTCTTCAGTGATCTCTTGGTTATTTAGTAACATATTGTTTAGCCTCCATGTGTTTGTGTTTTTTACGTTTTTTTCCCTGTAATTCATTTCTAATCTCATAGTGTTGTGGTCAGAAAAGATGCTTGATATGATTTCAGTGTCCTTAAATTTACTGAGGCTTGATTTGTGGCCCAAGATGTGATCTATCTTGGAGAGTGTTCTCTGCGCACTTGAGAAGAGAGTGTAATCTGCTGTTTTTGGATGGCATGTCCTATAAATATCAATTAAATCTATGTGGTCTATTGTGTCATTTAAAGCTTGTGTTTCCTTATTAATTGTCTTTTGTATGATCTGTCCATTGGTGTAAGTGAGGTGTTAAAGTCCCCCACTGTTATTGTGTTACTGTCGATTTCCTCTTTTAGAGCTGTTAGCAGTTGCCTTATGTACTGAGGTGCTCCTATGTTGGGTGCATATATATTTATAATTGTTATATCTTCTTCTTGGATTGATCCCTTGATCATTACGTAGTGTCCCTCCTTGTCTCTTGTAACGTTCCTTTTTTTAAAGTCTATTTTATCTGATATGAGTATTGCTACTCCAGCTTTCTTTTGATTTCCGTTTGCATGGAATATCTTTTTCCATCCCCTCAATTTCAGTCTGTATGTGTCCCTAGGTCTGAAGTGGGTCTCTTGTAGACAGCATATATATGTGTCTTGTTTTTGTATCCATTCAGCAAGCCTCTGTCTTTTGGTTGGAGCATTTAATCCATTTGCATTTAAGGTAGTTATCGATATGTATGTTCCTCTTACCATTTTCTTAATTGTTTTGGGTTTGTTTTTGTAGGTCTTTTTCTTCTCTTGTGTTTCCCACTTAGAGAAGTTCTTATAGCATTTGTTGTAGAGCTGGTTTGGTGTTGCTGAATTCTCTTAGCTTTTGCTTGTGTGTAAAGCTTTTGATTTCTCCATTGAATCTGAATGAAACCCTTGCTGGGTAGAGTAATCTTGGTTGTAGGTTCTTCCCTTTCATCACTTTAAATATATCATGCCACTCCCTTCTGCCTTGTAGAGTTTCTGCTGAGAAATCAGCTCTTAACCTTATGGGAGTTCCCTTGTATGTTATTTGTCATTTTTCCCTTGCTGCTTTCAATAATTTTTCTTTGTCTTTAATTTTTGCCAATTTGATTACTATGTGTCTCGGCGTGTTTCTCCTTGGGTTTATCCTGTATGGGACTCTATGTGCTTCCTGGGCTTGGGTGGCTATTTCCTTTCCCATGTTAGGGAAGTTTTCTACTATAATCTCTTCAAATATTTTCTTGGGTCCTTTTTCTCTCTCTTCTCCTTCTGGGACCCCTATAATGCGAATGTTGTTGTGTTTAACGTTGTCACAGAGGCCTCTTAGGCTGTTTTCATTTCTTTTCATTCTTTTTTCTTTATTCTGTTCCACAGCAGTGAATTCCACCATTCTGTCTTCCATGTCACTTATGCGTTCTCCTGCCTCAGTTATTCTGCTGTTGATTCCTTCTAATGTATTTTTCATTTCAGTTATTGTATTGTTCATCTCTGTTTGTTTGTTCTTTAATTGTTCTAGATCTTTGTTAAACATTTCTTGCATCTTCTTGATCTTTGCCTCCATTCTTTTTCCGAGGTCCTGGATCATCTTCACTATCATTATTCTGAATTCTTTTTCTGGAAGATTGCCTATCTCCATTTCATTTAGTTGTTTTTCTGGGGTTTTATCTTGTTCCTTCATCTGGTACATAGCCCTCTGCCTTTTCATCTTGTCTATCTTTCTATGAATGTGGTTTTTGTTCCACAGGCTGCAGGATTGTAGTTCTTCTTGCTTCTGCTGTCTGCCCTCTGGTGGATGAGGCTATCTGAGAGGTTTGTGCAAGTTTCCTGATGGGAGGGAGTGGTGGTGGGTTGAGCTGGCTGTTGCTCTGGTGGGCACAGCTCAGTAAAACTTTAATCTGCTTGTCTGCTGATGGGTGGGGCTGGGTCCCCTCCCTGTTAGTTGTTTGGCCTGAGGCAACCCAACACTGGAGCCTACCCGGGCTCTTTGGTGGAGCTAATGACAGACTCTGGGAGGGCTCACGCCAAGGAGTACTTCCCAGAACTTCTGCTGCCAGTGTCCTTGTCCCCACGGTGAGCCACAGCCATCCCCCAACTCTGCAGGAGACCCTTCAACACTAGCAGGTAGGTCTGGTTCAGTCTCTATGGGGTCACTGCTCCTTCCCCTGCATCCCGATGTGCACACTACTTTGTGTGTGCCCTCCAAGAGTGGAGTCTCTGTTTCCCCCAGTCCTGCTGAAGTCCTGCAATCAAATCCCACTAGCCTTCAAAATCTGAGTCTCTAGGAATTCCTCCTCGCATTGCCAGACCCCCAGGTTGGGAAGCCTGACGTGGGGCTCAGAACCTTCACTCCAGTGGGTGGACTTCTGTGGTATAAGTGTTCTCCAGTTTGTGAGTCACCCACCCAGCAGTTATGGGATTTGATTTTATTGTGATAGCGCCCCTCCTACCGTCTCATTGCGGCTTCTCCTTTGTCTTTGCACGTGGGGTATGTTTTTTGGTGAGTTCCAGTGTCTTCCTGTTGATGATCGTTCAGCACTTAGTTGTGATTCTGGTGTTCTCGAAAGAGGGAGTGAGAGCATGTCCTTCTACTCCGCCATCTTGAACCAATCTCTGGTTATTCTTTATATATTAAGTGGGTCTGAAATTGGAGACTAAAGCAACTCACAAACCATTGCTGCTTATGCAACCTCTCCTTTTCAGCTTTTGTCTGTTCTCAATTGTATTTTGAATGAATTCTGTCTTCCATGATTAATAAAATGCTTGGTAGAATAGAATGGAAAGGATATTACCATGAACATTTAAAAATTCACTAAAAGATACTCAGAATCTTCCCTCTGTGTTTTCACAGGGGCTTTGATTGCCTATTTTACTGTAAAGTATATTTTGGGTGTTTACCACAGTATCCCTAATACACTTTGCTGTTTGACCTGTGTAAGGTGCCCCAGGACACCTGCATTCCAGAATAATGCTGCTCTAGACCAGTACAACTCAGGCTTTAATGTAAGTATGAATCACCTGGGGATCTTGTTAAAATGCAAATTTTGGTTCAGCAGGGCTGGAACGGAGCTGAGACTCTGCATTTCTAACAAGCTCCCAGGTGATGCTACTGCTCCTGGTCTAGAGGTCACACCTTGAAAGTATAGGTTATATCTGTACGTCTAGTGCTTCTTAACGTATATACCAAGAGTCACAGTAATAGCTTGTTCTTAGGTAGTCGTTCTCGAACCTTAGCAGGCACTGGAATCTTGTGGGAGAATGTTTGCTAAAAATTGGGCTCCACTCCTCAGAGTTCGTTTTGGTGGGGCTTTGGAGCCCAGGAATCTGCATTTTTCAAACCTCCTCAGATTTTGATGCAGGTGGTCTAAAACCACACTTCGAGAAATAGTACTTTAAAGTTTGAAATTGCTATGGAAATTCTCAAACCTTTCTGGAATGACAGCTTTTTAAAGGCAAAGATGCCATGAAAAGCCCATCTGAAAGGTGATTGCCTAAAATGCCAATGTAGAATTTGGTTAATGAGGAAGCAGTGGTATAAGTTTGTATGTTTCGCTGTTCTATCCCATTGCCTCAGGCAGAAGGTACATAATTTATTATAATACATCAATGGTGAAGACCATAGCTTCATTTACTCCCTAATTAGCCTTGAAGCAGTCTTAAATTGGATACTGTAGTTGGTTAGACGTAATAGGTGGGTAGGTATATTAAATGATGGTGAATGGATGCCAGTGTTGATTCTGCTCTTGGGTATTCTGACCAGGATATTTACTCTCTCTGGGATACATTTATATCTCTAATATTACTTGCTGTCATATATACCTAGTATCACAAGTCTAGCCTCTTCCATATATAAAACGTAGAGTTGGTTCTCAAGTTAAAAAAATAGGAATTCGGGTAACTAATGAGTTGTCATTTCAGTTTAAGGCAGCAGTTAAAATTTAAAAGTATGTCATTCAAAGTGAATTTTTAAAAATGACATCTTTTCATAACTTTAAAATCAGTTCTTCATTTGCTCATGTCTCTCTTTTAAGGATGTGGGTGGTATTTATATAATACCTAATTGATTCTATACAAATTATTTAAAATAAAAGGGTTATACAGAGGTTGCAGAAACAGTGACTGCCATCTAGAATACTCTGATCAGCAAACTGTGTAATTTTAACCAAAGTGATTTAAAAGGTTTGTTTAGGATTAATCCATCATATGCTTAAATTTATTATCTCATTTATTCACTAATTTGCATGTGATTTTGCAATTCAGAAATTTTAAGCAAACAGAGGTGTACCTAAAAATGAAGTATAGGATGAATTGAATTAAAACAGATTTTAACCATGACCAGCCCTGGACAGAAATGTGGGATTAGTGAGCTGTGATTACATTCCTCCTTTTCTGCTCCTCTGCCTTCAAGAGCAAATTCCTTTGTGCCACATCTGGATGGTTTTGTTCCACTGCCACAGTACCCCTCTGAGGTCTCTCTTGCCCTTGAGAATTTCAAGGTGTAGAGCAGAGACAGTTTTGAAAACCATCATGACCTAGTACAGTAAGTGCTGTGTGAGGATATCACACAAAGTACTTTATGATTACAGAGAGAGATTAATTCTGCTTGAAGGGAAAGGGGAGAAGAAGATAGACAAATGATGAGGATATAAACTAAGTGACCTTATTGAGGTACCTTTCTGTTGTGAATTTTCTGGTTTATTAATAACCTGAGAACTGTGCTTCACTATCCATAATATTCGTACCTCTTGACACAAAAGTAGTTAGCATTGGGGAGGAAAAGTATCTACTAGTTTTTAAAGCAGACCAAAAATTTTTTCATTTCATGCTAGGAAGTAGTTTTATTTAAATTTGAGTAAAAATTTTGCTTTGATATTCTCCAACATAATATTAGTTGAACTGTTAATGAATTGAAAAGGCATTACACAGGTATAGCTCAAGTTAGTCATAATAACATTACTCTAGCAAAATATAATTATAGGCATGTCTCTTATGAAAATAATGTTTACAGCTTTACTATATTGTTATATATAAATTAGGGAGAAATTTTCTATCATTTAAAATTAACTCAATTACAATTTTGATGTTCCTTGATGCTTAGAGCTGTGCTGTCCAATACAATAGCCACTAGCCACATGTGGCTATTTAAATTTAAATTAATTGAAATTAAGTAAAATATAATATTCTGTGTTAAATGTTAAAAAACATTTCAATTGCTCAATAATCACACATGGCTAGCAGCTACTTGATTGGGCAGCACAGATACAGAACATTTCTGTCACTCTGTTCAATACCACTGGTCTAGATTTTTGAGTATATGACAGGTGTGGAATTGTTAGGATATGCACATTGTATCAGTTAGGATTAGGTTCACTTATGTAAGGCTAGACACCATAGAAAACAGTGGCTTAAATAAGATAGAAGTTTATTTTCCTCCCATAGAAATAAAGTCTGGAGGTAGATAATACAAGACTAGTGAGGTAGCTTCATGGTGTAAAGAACCTAAACTGATTCTTGTTTTGCTGCTGTGCTGCCATCATATAGCTTCTACCTTGAGGTTCAGGATGGCTGCTCAAGCTCCAGCCATCAGGTCTGCATTCCAGCAGAGGAAAGAGGGAAAGAAGGGAAGCAGTTTCCCTCTTTTTTAAGATTTCCCATTTAACTGTCATAGAACACTTGGACTTATATTTCATTGGCTAGGACTTATATTTTATTTTTCACACGGCCAATATTAACCACAAGAGAGGACAGGACAGCAGTGTGTTTCTTTTGAGAGGCCTTGCTGTTGTCAAGTTCCTCAGAAGAGCTGATGAGAAATTAGTTTTAATATTTAGAAATTAATTTAAATGAATAATTTTTCTAGGAGTAAAAACTCTTTTGTAGTGCGTTTTAAAACCTAAGAGAGCAATAGGAAACAAATAATATTACCTCATTTAACTGAGGCAGAGAGGTCATTCAGAAATCACAAATTTAGTTGGATAATCCCTATTGTGCCCATTTTTCATGTTCTTGGAGTTCAGTATTGAGCTTTTTATTTTTTAAAGTAATAGTTTGTCATGTTATCTATGAAATGTTATTATTGAGTTAAGACTTCAATTGTGTGAGGTTTTGCTCAGATGTATAGCCCAAACTGTCCACATTAAAAAACTTTGAGATTAATGAAATGAGCAAATTAATTAGTCAGGATTGATACTTTTCAGAAGAGTAGTATTCTTCATTTTATAATGTAATGTTTTCTAACATTTTGCTTATGTTTGTTAATAGGCAGTATAATCTATAGTTGATTTCACTAAAAAATGGAAAGTTGCTATTAATGTTTTCAGTTTTTTTTTTTTTTTTAACAAATTCAATAAAGACTGTTTTATTGCTGCACGACAGTCATGAAACTCAGCTGCACAGGGACCTTACCACACCGCGCAGAGGCTGGTTCACGGGACCTTGTGATCCTGTTAATGGGCCTCTCTGTTGTAATTAACACAGGCCGCAGGGACCAAAAGTTCCCCTCGGCCCTTCTGAAAATGTTCGGGAATGGTAGTGCAGGAAGGTAACACACACTTTCTGCATTTCTGCCCTGCGGTGCAGCAGTTGTTGCTGTTGGGAGCCACTGTGCTAATTCTCTTAGGTCATGTTTCCCTTCAGTTGTTCTGACTACCTCCAAGCGCTCCACGGCTGCACGCTTGTCTCACTGGAAAATGTACAGCCCCAATTCTGTGCAGGGATGACGCAAAGCAGAGTGTGATGCATCTCTCTGGAGCATCAAGTTTATTAACTAGAATTGGAAGAACCAAGGAGTTCTTGGAACAAGAACTATCCCCCTCCCCCACCAACACGGAAGACAGAAGAGTGGGGGAGGGGAGACGTGCCCCAGGAAAGACAGTCCAGTCTCTCAAGTTTCACCCAGGTGGGGGTTGAGGGGCAGACCTGCAGCCACGGTGGCCTCGCTTTCGGTCGCCTGGGCTGCTCCGGACCATCCTCTGAGCTGGCCAGGGTCTTGGATACGATGCTTCTGAAGGCCGTGCAGAGAACACACTCCTCTTCCCCTGCACCGGGCCCCAGGGAGCGCGGCGGCCTGACCTTCCTGCCTCGGTCTTCCATGGGGTTCACATGGGCTCACTTTATTATGACGCCTCATGCTGGGCAGCTTGCAACAAAGATGTTTCAAAATAAAGTTCCAGATTCTCCCAGCCACCCCTTGCTTTTTCTGGCTCTGGCCAGAGACAGTGGATGAGGACACACTCTCAGGCTGCCCAGCGCGGGAGGACCTTCCAGTGTTGGACACACCCAGGGGGCAGCTGCTTCCCTCTGGGGCTCCAATCCTGCTGCTGCTGCTGGAGGTGGATGTCCCAGTGCCACACTGGGGGGCTGGGCTGGGGGTGGCAGTCCTCGCCTCCAGGCTGGGTGGGGGACAGGCAGACTCACTGGTCTTCTGCCCTGCCTGCTGGTCTTCCTGCAGCTGCACATTTTTTCTGTGGTAGAGCCACCTGGTTTGCAGGGAGGACACCACAGGGCTTGGAGAAGGCTCAAGTTCACTGCCACAGAGGTCCCCGCAAGAGAAGGGCTTCAGAGTTATGATGGAGACCTCCATCTTGGGTTTCTTGGAGCTCACGCTGCCTGTCCCAGTGTCCTGGATCTGGTCGCAAGTCAAGCCCGGAGTCCTCACCATTGTCACCTCCAGGTCCTCTTCACAGGGTGGCTGGAGTGGCTCCTTCTGGCCCATGTTGACCCATGGATGCCTCATGAGGTCAGGTAAGGTGCCTCTGTCACTGGGGTTGAGGGCAATCATTTTTTGTAACAGATCCCTTATCTTCAAAGACAGATAAGGTGGGATGGGGTATTGCCCTCGTAAGATTTGCTTCCGCAGCTCCTGGAAGTCTTTTCCCACAAAGGGCTGGGACCCAGTTACCATGGTGTACAGCACTACTCCCAAGCTCCACACGTCCACCGCAGGGCCGCTGTAGTTCTGCCCCAGGAGGAGTTCCGGGGCAGCATAAGGGTGTGTGCCGCAGATCGTGTCCAGTTGGACAATGTCATCACACTTGTTGCTGAGGCCAAAGTCTGTAAGTTTGATATTCATGTTGGAATCAAAGAGGAGGCTCAGTGGCTTCAGGTCTCGGTGCACGATGCCCCTCCGGTGGCAGTGCTGCAGGGCGGAGACCAGCTGCTGGAACGGGCCTCGGGCCTCCGCCTCTGTCATACGGCCATGGATCTTCAAATAGCGGTGCATGTCCCCCCCACTGAGGTACTCCATCACCACGAAAAATGTCTCCTCTGTGTCAATCACCGCCAGCAGTTTTACAATATTAGGGTGATTCAGAGCCTTCAGACTGCACACTTCCCGGAAAAGTGCCTGGACACTTGAGAAGCTCTGACGCCTTTTCTTTATGACCTTCACAGCCATCTGTGTCCCGGTCAGAATGTGCCGGGCCAACTTCACTTTACCGAAGGTGCCTTCACCAATGGTGTGGAGGATCTCGAAGTCATCAATATGAGCCTCCTTGCCAGCAGATTTGGCTGTGAGGCCCTTCATCATGGTGATCTGCTAACTACACTGACTGACAGCACTACCTAGCAACGCTAACTACGCTAACTAACAATGCTAACTGTACTAACAGTGCTAAGTATGCTATCTCTACTAACAACGCTAACTATGCTAACTGTACCAACAGCGCTAACTAGTACTAACTACACTAACTATGCTAATCAAGTATTAACTATACCAACAATACTCACTATGCTAACTGTAGAAAGAACAATGACACAAATAAAAAAGAGTAGAGAAAAGAGAAACGAAAATCAACAAAATGGCAGAAACAAGGAAAACACAAGCTAACTGTAGGTCCAAGGCCGTCAGGTCACCAAAAGCAGCTTCCTGGGCTCTAAGGACCAAAAACCTGGGCCCACCTTTCTCTTTCATAGGGCTTTGTGAAGTACATCACAATGGTGCACTCTGAGGTCAGAGCAAGAAATGGACCCATCACCGCTGGGGATACACCACAGTGGTTTTCTCACTTTTTGAGTTCAAGGCCCCTTTACACTTAGGAAAAAGGATCCCAAAGAAATTTTTCTTTACGTGTGTTATTAGATGTTGGTATTCACTTTGTTATAGATAAAAATCTGCAGGATACTTCAGTGGCCTTTTTATTTCTAGTTTGAAAATGTGTAATAATTTTAGAGACCTCATAATGTCTACACTTGAAATGTTCAATTCCTTTTCCTTAAATTCTGGTCTCAAAACAACGTTACAACTTAACTGATTTCACAATACTATACAAAATGTTCTAAAAATTTCACTAAAAAATGGAAAGTTGCTATTAATGTTTTCAGTATTTTTTTTTAAGGGGCTGCTTTTCAGTATTATTTTTATTTACACATTTTATTCTGTTGGAATCAAAATTTTCTATTTGCCATTTTCTTTGTTTTTCACTAATTACTGGTGTTTTCAGTAATTCACTTTTAAAATGTCTATCTGCACTATCAGGAAGTTTAGAAAGAGTGTGAGAAAATATGATAGTAAGGAGGGCACATTAAACTGCCGTTCTGCTTTTTGATCACAGGCTCTTGCGTGACAGAACTTTACCACCACTGTTCTTGTAATTCCTTTGGTGCCAGTTTCATATAGCTTCTATATGTTGTTTCATATGTTTCAATATGTTGTTTCATATTTCATGGGGGATGTAAAAACAGGCTAGAGTGGTCTTAGAACATGTAATAGACTCGTGTTTAAGTCAAATGTAGTTCCTCAGTGCTACACAATTAAATATTTAATTATATTCTTTTGATTTTTTAGATAGAGACCTTAAAAAGACTATATTATCAGAAGGAGATGAATATAAAATAGCTATGACTTATAACTTAAGAAATCTTATTTCAGCCTATGTTCAAAGAGAGACAGTTAAAATGATGTAAGCTTCTAGGGCTTGTGATTCCTGTTTAACAGTTTGTGTCTTTAAGTCATTAGGTTGTTCCCATGCTCTCCAAACACGTTTTTATTGTCATTTAGGAGAGACTCTGGAAGTCCATATCTTAAGAATTCAAGCAGTTAATATATTTTTCTTCTTCTAAAGGGAACCATCAGTAAAACTTGGCAACAGTTGAGTTTGTTTTTTTTTTTTTTTTAAAGGAACCATTTTGAGATATGTCAGAGCACACAGTTCTTTTTTTTTTTTTTTTTAATTTTATTTATTTATGGCTGTGTTGGGTCTTCGTTTCTGTGCGAGGGCTTTCTCTAGTTGTGGCAAGCGGGGGCCACTCTTCATCGCGGTGCGCGGGCCTCTCACTATCGCGGCCTCTCTTGTTGCGGAGCACAGGCTCCAGACGTGCAGGCTCAGTAGTTGTGGCTCACGGGCCTAGTTGCTCCGCGGCATGTGGGATCCTCCCAGACCAGGGCTCGAACCCGTGTCCCCTGCATTGGCAGGCAGACTCTCAACCACTGCGCCACCAGGGAAGCCCGAGTTTGTATTTTCTTACATGCTGGGAGGTGACCATTACTGCTATAGGCTTTCTTTAGTTCTAATTTTGCCTAAGAGCCTGTGTAATTTTGCTTGTGGAATTTCCTAGGAAATTTCGTATTTGAATCCGGTAAGAATGAAGACAGACAGTATTTTCAATGGACTTATTAGCCCAGTAGTCTATTTGTAAAGCAAGGTTAGTAGGTGAATCTTGCTTTACTATTCCCCTCTCCCCAAATTAAAATTTTAGAACAGAGATTTCTAATTGATATTGTCAGTAACTTTATTATAAATTTCTTTACCCTCATGTATTGACTTGGGGGTTGCAACCTGTGTCTTTGATCTGACTTTATACTCTTACTCTTCTTTATCTGTCCAGTTTCATTGACTTCTTTCCCTTGGCATACTGTGTACTACCGAAACTGTTATCTTACTGTCTGCTCAACCTTCTTTTTAAAAAGATTTTGCTTTTTGAACCTAGATTTATTTATTTTACTGATCAAGAAAAGAATATTAGGAGAGGAAGAACATGCCCAGGAGAGACTGGGAAGTCCTTTGTGGCCACTGTCTGTTATTCTGGAATTCAAGAGACTGGTCTGGGTTATAGATCAACTATTAGGCTCTATCAGTATATAAGTGGTGTTTGGGTCATAGGATAATAGGAGGGTGGAGGGAAGAATGCATCAGAGTAAAGTAAAAGTGAGGTTGGTGCCCTACATAATTAAAAGTTAGGGCAGAAGTGTAACTGTATGCATACAGTGTTAGCAGAAGTCTTTGGAAATTTTTAAAAAGAGCTAGAAAAATGTCATGCAATTGAAGCAGTGATAACAGAGTTTTTCATTAAAAACAGCAATCAGACATCACAAAGATATTGTGAAACAAGCATTGAACATTGATTAGGACAATGTATTTATCTCCAAGGTCATCAAACCTTTCAGTGAAGGTTTGAAATTAGATGAATCTGGGTTCAAGTCACAGTACCAGCAACCGCACACACAGTTAATGTAGACACAGGTGATTGTTTCTTGAAATTCAGTTTCATTGTCTGCAAAATAAAGATAACAATGCAAAGTTTATATAACCAAGTGAGGAAAATGAGATCTGTGATACAGAATGTCTTACATACTAGACCCTGCATTAATATAAGATTATATTCCTAGATGGTAAAAATTATAGTGAAGAAAATGGGAAAGGGTGTTAAAGGAAGGATTATAGCTAAAGAAGTAAGTTTGGTTCTTAAATGTTAGAAATGCTCTTTATATTGCTTTGGTCTGAAGAACATTAGATTGGAACAGAAACACTTGGGTGATTCTGCACAGCCAAATGAAAGATAAGTGCCAATAAGAGAGAACTCACTATTTTATTGAATGAGAAGAATATTGTTGACGAGAAAGATTTTAGATACACAAATTCAAAACAATCTACATAAACAAGCTCATCAAGTAACTTTGTCACAGTAGCAGCCATCAATTCTATCCTTAATATTCCATGAATCTACTAAATCAGATACTGAAATAAATAAAAAACACAAAAATTGTCCTAAAAAATCAATAGGTAATGGCTCTCAGGGATATTTTAACCAGACTACTTAAAAATACAAGAGTATAGCTGAAATTAACTCTAATGTTTAGGAGAAGAATTGTCAATTACCAAGTGCAAATTTGACCTTTGGGAAAGACCTAGAATTTTGGAATTCTGGGTAGCTGAGAAATCTCTTCCTCTGAGACAGAATTATTACATTGATATTTTCTTCCTGGGGCTCAATTATTTCCAATTTTTATTCATATAACACAGGTGTGGTCCTTTTTAGACTGTTCTACAAAATTTGTAAGAATTAGGTGTTCAAGTGATACCATTTTGGGAATTCTCTTCATCTTTTAAGTTGGCATTGGGTATGTGGGAAACCTGTTCCTATTAATATTATACATGTGCATTTAAAAAATTCATCCACACCAGAAGAAGCCCACAGGTATGATTCTCATGCACCTAACCCTAGCTAATATCATGACCATTTTGTTCAGGGGCATTCAAGATGCAATGTCATCTTTTGGAATTTGGCCTATAATGGGTGATATTGGCTGTAAATCATTGTTGTACATTCATAGGGTGACTCAAGGCATTTCTCTCTGCACAATTTCTATCTTGAACACTTTTCAGGCCATCAGAATTAGCCCCAGAAACTAAGTGGACATGGCTCAAACCCCAAATCTCCACATGCATTTTGCCTTCGTTCCTCTTTTTCTGGGTCATCAATATGCTCATCTACATCTGGATCATCACAAACAATAAAGCCGTCACCAATGCCTCAGCTGCCCAACCTGGCTATTCTCTGGCTTACTGTAAAACAAAGCAAGGGGATTACAGGGTGTCAGCAGTATTTCAGAGTGCCATGCTCATCTAGAATTTCCTCTATATCAACCTCATGATCTGGACTAGTGGCTACATGGTGATGCTCCTCTACAATCATCACAAGACAGTTCAGAATCTTCATGGCAACAACCTTTCTCCCAGACTGTCTCCTGAAACCAAAGCCACCAACACCATTCTGCTCGTAAGCTGCTTTGTCTTCTTTTATTGGACCAACGGCTGTCTTACCACTTACTTGTCCTTAAAAATCTGAAAGTAACATGATGCTAGAGCACATCACTGGATTTCTGTCCTCTTGCTACCCAGCCATCTGTCCTTTGGTGATGCTGAAAAATGCCAGTAGAATTTCCTGCCTCAACTCCTCCCTTGCCAAGATGAGAATGCTCTCTAATAAAAGGGAATTAGTGATGGCATGGTCACCACCCAGCCTTCCTCTCAGTAGAAGGATACAATGTCATAAAAGTGTTTTGAAAGAAAAGACACAGTATAGAAAAGTGTTTGGTTTTTTTTTTAAATTCTGCCTTTGGGCTCTATTCAAAAGGTAATAGAAAAATATAGTTAAAATTTAATTAACCCTATGAAAACTATGTCTACTGCAGGATTCCTCTGAATTTTATCAGATTAAGAAATCTCTCTTACATTCCTACTTTGCTAAGAATTTTTTATTATGAATGTGTTTTGAATTTGATCATTTTTACATGTTTAAAGATTATATGATTTTTAACCCCTTTGCTACTAATGTGGTCAGTTTATTTCCCCACTGCATTTGAGTAGTTTATATTTAAAAGTTTATTCAGTCTTTTAGTCCTGGAATTCAAATATACCTGTTGACAGTATTTTATTTTTACATATCACTGATTTTAACTTGCTGGTGTTCACCTATAATTATTTTTTGCACACAGTTGTTGTATACTTTTGGTACATTTATATTGGTTCAATAAAACAAATGCAGAATGTTAAAAATATATATATGTCAAAGGAACCATTTCCACTTTTGTAAGAGCTGCAATCTGGCTCCTACCACCAGCAGTTGACTAAGTGCTTATACGAAGTTCACCAGTGATCCGCTAATTAAAACTCCAGTGACCTCTTCTCTGACTTTGCATTCCGTCATCTCTGCCACATTTTAATTTTTGGCTACTCTCTCCTTGAAATTCTCAGTTCTCACTGCTTCCCATTGAGTGCTCTTCACTCCATCCTACTGGGACTCGTTACAGTCTAGTAGGACTTCCTTTTTTTTTTTTTTTTTTAAATCTTCCTTCCATTTAGTCACGCAAAGCCGCCACCTGAAATATCACCCATTCTCATCTCTGCCTGTTACAGATCCTACCTGTGCTTTAAGACCTACTTTATATGTCATCTTCCCTTTAAGCTTTTAAAAATGTTCTTTCTCATTCCTATAGTCATCTAGTTCCTACTTAAAGTACTTTTAAGATGCATTTTTTCCCCCCGACAGTATGATTTTGTACACATTTTTAAATCTGCCCCAGCAGATATAAATCACAGGAGTGAAAAGGCCACCATTGCAACTTCCTCAATGTTGTGTATAATCAGTAACCTTAAATATTCATTTACTGTGCTATGGTAGGCAGAATAATGACTCCCCTATCATCCCTATTCCCAAGAACCTCTGAATATGTTAGGTTACATGGCAAAGGGGAGTTAAGGTAACAGATGGAATTAAGGTTGCTAATCAGTTAACTTTAAAATACAGAGGTTATCCTGGATTATGCTGGTGGGCTCAGTATAATCATGAGTCCTTAAAAATGGAAAAGGGAGGCAGAAGAGAGAGTTAGAGTGATGCAATGTGAGAAGGACTTGATTAGCCCTTACTTTAAAGATAGAGGAAGGGAGCCAAAAGCAAGGAATGTGAGCGGCCCTTAAAAAGTCAAGAAAATAGATTCTCCCCTTGGAGACTCCAGAAGGAATGCGGCCCTGCTGACACTTGATTTTATCCCAGGGAAACCTGTGTCAGATTTCCAACCTACTGAACTGTTAAGATGTACATATTATGATAATTCAGAGGCAATGGGATAAGAAAAATCGGAAAGTAAACCAATTATTTTAAGACTTAATTACTTCTCAGGGAATTTATCAATTTTACAATAATTACTTTTTCTGGTTGTTTTTCAAAAGAATCGTGTGTAATGTCATCCCAAGAGAAAGAGCCTTTATAAGGTGTATTGATTTCCTTTTATTTGGGCTTTATAATTTGAAAAAGATAACGATACCTTGCAGTTGAACAGGGCAGCTAATAGTAGGAGCTGTGAAATGACAAAACTAAAACAACTTAGTAACACGTTGGATGTCCTTTATTCAAGGGAAAACAATCCATGGGGGAGTACAGTGCCTACAAGCAGTGGAGCACTGTTGCGGAGGGATCTGGGGCAAAAGCGAGTTTTATGGAGCGTTAGAAGAGGCAACTCAGAAATAGGGCATGATTGGCTAGGTCAGGGATTTCCTTATTAGGCAAGCAGGTCCTAGTTTCCAGGCTAAGGTAAGCTAGCTAAAGCTGAGTTGGAGGACTGTGATTAGTGTATGTTAGGTTTCCTTGACACTGAAGTGTTTCTCATAAGTGCAGGTTGACTTAGGTTTAGATTTGTGATGAGGACTGGGCTAACGGGGCTGCCTCCATTTTTGTGGGTCCTGATATATGCATTAACTTTATCAGAGCTCAGTAAATATTAATTGAATGAATGAACAAGTGGAGTTGACGAGTGAAGGGAGAATGTTTTTATTCATTTTCCTAAGAAATGAATTAAGTACTTTTAGTTTCTCAAATGCACTGTATTCTTCTCCCTACCTACCCTACCCTGCCTCTCCTCTCATACAAATAATGCTTCCTTTACTTGGAGCCTTCTTCCTCTTTCCCTTTGAATAAGTCCTAGTGATCCTTAAAGTCCTGGTTTACGTGTGAAACCTTTTAGGAAGGGTCTTAAATTCCTTCACCACTCATTGCCCCTCCTGCTCATCCATACTTGTCCAGTGTACCTGCTTTGCGGCCCCATTGTACCTTGTACTTCCATCTTAGTCTTAACGCACTGCAGTATTTTTTAAAATTAATTAATTAATTAATTTATTTATTTATGGCTGTGTTGGGTCTTCGTTTCTGTGCGAGAGCTTTCTCTAGTTGCGGCAAGCGGGGGCCACTCTTCATCGCGGTGCGCGGGCCTCTCACTATCACGGCCTCTCTTGTTGCGGAGCACAGGCTCCAGATGCACAGGCTCAGTAGTTGTGGCTCACGGGCTTAGTTGCTCCGCGGCATGTGGGATCTTCCCAGACCAGGGCTCGAACCCGTGTCCCCTGCATTGGCAGGCAGATTCTCAACCACTGCGCCACCAGGGAAGCCCCAACACACTGCAGTATTATAACCCATTTAGTTGTCTTTCTCATTGTCATTGTCAGGGGCTATGTCTTTTTTTTGCTCACTGTTGAATTCCCAGAGCCTGGCATAATGTGTGTTTGATAAATATTTATTGAATGACATTCATGAAATATAGTAACAATCTCAAATGTGTCAAAAATAACACATATGATCTAAATTTATGTGTAAAGTATTGTTTTCAAGTGCTTTATTTGCTTATCTGTAGAAGTTCATAACCCTACCGAACATTAAACTTAGTAATAGGTTTATAGGCAGAATGCAATCTCTAGCAGTAAAATCTACTTTTATTTTTAAATATACTATTGAAGTTTATTCAGACTTCAAACTTGACATTTAATCTCAAAGCTTAATCTGTTTCACCTTTAAATTTGAATTTAAATACTTCTTGGAAGTTGCCATTTTACACTTAGTCATTATTTTTTAAGAAATAATTTTATTTTTCTGTGACTTTTCTTCATTGCAGTCTAGCATTTTTAAGAGCATATATTTAGAACATTGATTGTATATAATTTTTTTTTAGAGAGAAAATGGCATTGATCTGTTTCTTGCCTTTTGAAAATAGTACTCTGTTGGAGGCTTGGAAGGGTTTAGGTCAAATTAAGTGGGCTTATACTGTTGATGGGCTCCTGCAGATAAAGCCACAGCCAGCTTTAGCTGGGTTGCTTTTGTGTTGATGTACTGTTTTTCCCTTGGGCCAATAGATGCTGTTTCTTGTAAGATAAGAACATGGTAGGGAAGGAAATTTGCTCTGTTTTGTTGCTATTTAAAGCACTGTGGAACTAGTTGGTAGAACTTGACACACTATTCATTTCATCCTCAGTTGAATTATTATTGCTGTTTTTCTTGGGGAAAAACGTTCCTCTGAGATAATTTCTACCAAGTAGTTATAATTTACAAGAGATCTTATGGTTTTTCCATGTGAAATAAAATGATTCTCTGGAGATTTGGGCCTCTTTATATTTGGTTTTAGAATCTTAACCACTAGATTGTTTTGCCTCCAGTTTAGATGATTAAAGTTAATAAATCTAATTTTTTCCTTGGTTTTCATTGTTATTGTGAAATTTTAAGTTGGCCATTAGAAAGAATTCCTAGCAGCCAAAATCTTTGGTCTTTTATTGATAGAATGCTATTTTAAGCTACTGTTAGAAGAGTTGCTCCAGGAAGCTGCAAACTTCTCCGAAGCCTGTGGGACTCTCCAACATGGGTGGTAAGGCTGTGGTGCGTGTTTGCTCTAGTCCTTGGAACTCCTGGTGGAAACGGGTCTCCCTCTGAGATGTATGCCATGAAATCTCATTGTTGTAGTTTACTTTCTTCCAGTGTCACAAACTCATGGAATGGAAGTATGTCAGAGGGTGAAACTTTGCCTAGTTCCTATGGTGATGTGAGGAATCTTTAGGGGCTATTAAAAGTATATCTTTGTTCCAAGTATTCCCTTGTTCCTGTGGTTCCAGAGCTTCCCCCATCCACCCATGGAATCATTGACATGAGTTATTTATTTCAGGATGAGGGGAGATACAGCCTCGAATAAAGGAATCATTTGCTCAACTCTGAGTTTTATTTTCAATAAATTATTTTCATGTGTAGTAACAAAATTCAAAAGGTACAAAAGGATATAATTTTACATAAATCTCCTCCCCCTACTTTCTCCCCAACTGGCCTCCACCCTTTATCTCTGTCATTCAGTTCTGTGTACACAAAAGATACATAGTTTACACTCTTGTATACCTTTGCTTTTTTCACATAATATCTCTGTACAGTTCCATATCAGTATGTATAAAACTATCTCATTCTTACCAGCTATAGTAACCATATCCAATCTTATGCTTTTACAGATAATGCTAGAGGGGTTGGTAGGTGCAAACCATTACATTTAGCATGGATAAACAACAAGGTCCCAATGTATAGGGAACTATACTCAGTATCCTGTGATAAACCATAATGGAAAAGAATATAAAAAAGAATGTATATATGTGTATAACTGAGTCCCTTTGCTGTACAGCAGAGATTGGCACAGCATTGTAAATCAACTATACTTCAATAAAAAAAAAAATAATGCTACAGTTTTAATCCTGACCATACATCATTTTGTATACATACGAGTTTATCAATACGATAAAATCTTACAAGTAGAATTACTGGGTCAATGTCTAATATTTTAAACTGTGTTTTAAATTAATTTTTTGTCTGTACAAAATAGGAGTCATGACGTTTTGGGTTGTCTGAGAGAAATAAGGATGTTCTAAATTCTAGAAACTCCTCAGCATGTATTAAGAGCAAAATTTGAAAATCTGTACATAATTTCACTATAAACAATGGTATGTAAATGACTCAGGATGATATATAGGCAATTTCTGCCACACCAGAAGAAATCTTTTCTAGTGCTGAGAAAAGCCATAGGTCAGTGTCTTCATTCCCCTACATACCTTTTCAGAGGCTGAAAATCAAAGCAGAAGACAGGGAAGTGTTGATGATGATAGTGATTGTGATAAATAAGAACAACCAGTTAGTTTCAGAAGAGAATCTGAGAACAGCAGGATTGCCTGAAAAAGCTGACTCTCTAGGGATAGAGAAATTCTAAGAGCGCTGGTCGGCTAGCGGAGGCCTGTAAAGAGAAAGCCTGGATACTGCAGAGTATCTGGACCTCAAAACTAAGCTTCTCAAACCCATAGGCTATAGCAGTATTCAAGGTTGTCAGCCAAAAAGACCAGCCAAATCTCAATGGACACAAGCATAGGACAGATAGTGACTAGGTAGAATGACAGATGTCTGAGGTGAAGCCAGTCAGTGGCCTGGGCCACAGCGAGTGAATCAGCACCCATCTCCCGTTCACCATGACCATGAGACAACTCATCCTCCCCCTTTTAACTAGCCGCCACCCCAAGAGAAAAAAAAAAGGGTTGGGAAAATTCCTTAAAGAAGTTGAACTTGTAATTGAATGACACAAGGAAGTTAAGGAACTTCTGGTGTGGAATTTGAAGCTAGAGTTCACGCTGTGAACCAAGGAAGCTGCATTGCGTCCACTACCTTGCGTTTTAGTTTTCAGCCATTCCTTCATAACTCCACTGTGTTCTGTGTAAATTCTTTGTCTTCCTGAACTCCCCTTCCCCCACCCCTTTGTTCCATTGGTTTTCTGGTCTCTCTTTATCGTATGAATTCTGTTTCCCTCCTCTTATCACCTGGAGTCTTTCTGGTGCACTGAGCCTGTTCTTTACGCTCCCCCTCCCACTCTTTTCCCTTTTGTCATTGGCAGCTTCTCGTGGATTCCTTTGCTCTTTTTCTCTCTCTCTCAGTCAACAAAGACTGCTTAGAAAGAGCAGCAGCCTTGTCATTTGACCAAAAGATTCTACAAACCCTGTGTAGGTTGGCTATTGACTTGCTTGACTGAAAAAACTGATTAGCCACTTCATCTCTGGTTGAGTATCTCTATTAATGTCCGGGAGTTACACGTTACAGTATTAGTAGCTCTGACAGTGACTGCCTGTATGTTAATTTTACTTAACTGATTTCTATCTCAGAGGCCTTAATTGCACAGTGATTATTGTAGTATCTCCCACAAGGGAAAATAAAATCCCTGAAAGCACATTACCTTACAGGCTTGATTTATTTCAAGATCCTGTTAGTTTCATGGATAAGTTACTTTCATCACATTTGGAAAACTAGTTTTATATTTTTATTCCTTAATTTTAAAGTTCTAAATCATACTTAGAAAAAATGTCATAATTTAGCCCTTTTAGTTCTTTTAGCTTTGAACTAATTAATTTGTATTTTTTTTGTTTCATACTGGAATATGGTAATTGAGCAAGTAAGAGTGTAATGATTCAGCTAAGGAAGAGTGAGGTTATTTAGGGATTTACATGTCATGTAAACCTATTTATAGAAATATGCATATGCTTTCGTAAGTATTATATGTGATTATATAATATTCACATGATGTTGGTTAGGGATATTCATTGATAAAGAGAGCTTGTTGAAATCAAATATGTTTTATAATCTTGCTTTTAATAATTTCCTGTTATTATGGTGTAGACTCCCATAAATTTAATCAGTAGGTAAGATTAATTGAATCCTATGGATATGAGGAATAAGCATTTTTAACAGACACAAAGTTTTAATTGTGACTATTTAGCATTACTTTCTCCTCATAAAAGCTAAGAATTGACTCTTTGATCTCTATTATCCAATGCCAGACCATGAACTGAATTTCATATAATGATTTAAATTAATTTCTATATATTTTATCACTTCAAGAAGTCTCTCTTTCCAGAGGAACAATCTCTAAGCCAATATTAGTTGGTGATGTGCTATGGATTTTATTACAACTGGAGTTTTTCTTTACATTCGAAGTTCCTTTTGGATAATATTAGGAATTAGCTCTTATAAATGGAATATGCTTTCTACACATTAATAAGTTGTAATTATTCACCCAAAGTTATTTTTCTTTCAGTCTTACAAAAGGCCAAAATATCACAATGCAACATGCATAGTAGAACTGGGAAAACATTTAAAATGAGTTCCTTTATGCAAGATCAGTTATCACATATAACACACTATGATCCAGGAAGTGGCATAGATTATAGTGTAGTTCATATATTCTTGATGAAATCTTACAACACATAGAAATTCAAGTTTAAAACACCTGATTATTTTTATGGGAATCAATAATTTTAAAAGGAATAGCACAGTATAATGATGATTATAATCATCAAAGGTTTTAAGATTAGTGTATACAGTTGGTATGACTTAGAACATTTAGGAATACTAGAGCTATATTTTGGTATAAGAAAGAGTACCATGTGGGTGATTGCTTCTTATTATTTGTATGAGGTCAATACTTAGATAATTATAGTGGTGAGATTTTCTTTTATATAGAATTATAAAGCTTATAGATACCTAGAAACATGTATTCTTAGTAGTGGGTTTTGGCATCAGACACACTTTGGCTTGAGTTCTAGCTCCAACCACTGTGACTTTGGGCTGCCACTCTGAGTCTTAGTTTCCTTGGCTATAATGGCAGTAATTACCCCATAGAATTCTCATGAAGATGAAATGATAAAATTTACATGAAGAGTTTAGCACAGTGCTGGCACATGTTGAGACTCAGTAAACGGCAGCTGCTGCTAGCAGTAGAGGTGGCAGCAGTGACAGTTTTGTTTAGTACGAGAAAATAAAACCTGAAACATGTATCACCCTGTCACTTTCTTGGCTTTCTCTGTTCTTTTAAATCTCTATTCCTAGAACTCTTAAGTTCATATATCATAATATAAATTTTAGACCCTCATAACTTCTGTATCATTTAGAGTCACAGTCATATAATTACAAAATTTTATAGCTGGAAAGGAGTTTTGGGATCTTTTAACCCAAACCTTTTATTTCACAAGTGAGAAAATAATGTCCAGAGATGTTAAGTGATTTACCCACTGTAAATTGCTTGTGGCAGGTCTCCTGATACGTGGAACAATGTTCATTTTACTATTCCTTCCTGCTGCCTAGGTACCATTCAGTTCAGGTGTCAACCAGTTCTGTCACTATGGTTGACTCACGTGAGCCCTTATTGTGTACCAAGTACTAAGCTAAGTACCCAGATACAAAGATGAGGAATATAGAGTTCCTACTATGCAAGCATTCATAGACAAAGGAACTGATTGACAATCACGATAGCGCGGTAAGTATTATAAAAATGGGGCGTAGTAAGTGCAACTTAAAAAGAAAGGAGAGGAACTAACGTTCATGAAGGGCCTATGGGACAGGTAACTCACATGTATTGCCACGTACATTGTCATTTAATGGTCGCCCTAACCCTCTGATGTAGGTATTACTACCCATAGTTTTGTTTCTTGGCAAAGCGCAGTCCCTGATTGAGAAGGAGTGAGAAGACGCAATAGCCCTGAATCCCAGTGAAAAAACTCAGTGCTCATCAGGACTTGGGGCTTCTGTAAAAGATGTGGTAGATATTGTTTCATGGTTAAATGGGAGTGATGAATCATTGAAATGCCACATTTTTTACCTGCAGCTGTATTTAAATACCAAGTTGCTTTTTTGTAATTTGTTTTCTTTAAGCCCATTGCCTTAATTGAGTGGAAGACATGGTCTGATTTCTTAGAAGAGCAACTTGAGTGACTAAACTGAGGAACAAGCATTTTCTATTGTGAACTTTCTTCTCTTATTTTTATTAATGTTTTCTGAGTCAAAATCTAGGGCAGGGGCCAAAGCTTGGGAAAGACACAAAAGCTTCCATGTCCTTTGAGAGCCTACATTTTCAAAACTACATGGTCTTCTCACCTCATTTACTTTTATTACTTTTTTTTTTTTTCTCCCTATACCTCCATAAGATCTTTTTAGTTGCTTCTTGGATGGGTACATAAGGCACTATGAGAAGATTTAGTTGTTCAGTGACAACTGTAAGTTGGTTATTTAAAAAAACACTTTTTGGGAGAGCAGCTATATATTGATACTAACAATTAGAATACTTAAAATGTTTCTATTGCATAATAATTTCTTTTTGTAGGTGTTTTTAAAACACTTGGTTGCTCTGGCTTCGAAAAAGATTTTCAGTGGGGAAAAAAATATATCCATTAAGAAAATATTTATTATGATATATATGCCCTCTTTTTGATGAACGTACCATTAGGGATTCTTCAAATGTCTATGAATTTTTCCTTAACTTTTAATTTTGAGCAATGATGGAGTGGGTCTAGAAGGTATTCAAAGTTTTTCTAGATCTAAAATTCTGCTAATCTACTGGAACTACTGATTATCTTTGAAAACTATTAACTGATATAAAGATGTATTTCATGTGCAGAAACTGAAAATTATAAATAGAAAATTATGTTAATAAAAATGTGCACCACAACTTGCTGCTCTTCATAATTGCTGAAATGTATATTAAAATAAATTTCCTAACACAGTGAACTTTTTATAAGCAAGAGGTACACAAAAAACTTCATGTAATTAGCATAAGCAGTTAGAACACCAGGCAGAATATTAGCAACCAGACTTATACAGTGAAGAAATTGAAGGATTCCTCTTTGGGGAAACTGACCGTTCCAAAAGAAAAGTCTCCCAAAGTACTGGCCAGGTCACTGGTCCGTCTCAATAACGTGTATATTGCACACCTTGCCTATACCTGTAATATGCAATGGGGTTTGTTGAGGGGTATGCATGTTAGAAATATGTGTGTAAATACAGGAAGAAATAGCTAAAAGAATTGAAAATGATTTTCTCAGGAGAATAAGAATCAGAACTGGGGAGAGATGGGACAGAACACTGCGGCTTTTCACTTTAGCTTAATAATACTATTTTAAAACCATGTACATTTATTGCTTTGATTAAAAGTTAAAAAATATAGTGACCAGAATTATGTTTGTTGATATAGTGTTGCCATGTTATACTGGTGCTTCCATTGTATCACTAAAGATATGCAGAATTCACATATTTAAACAAAAGGCATCAGAGATACCATAGGAAATATATAGACATACAAAGTATGAG
Source organism: Balaenoptera ricei (assembly GCF_028023285.1). NCBI lineage: Eukaryota > Metazoa > Chordata > Mammalia > Artiodactyla > Balaenopteridae > Balaenoptera > Balaenoptera ricei. The sequence continues at coordinate 136,332,034 of NC_082639.1, forward strand.
TACCTTTTAACACCCTATTCTATCAGTTTTTATTATCTGTTTTTAAGGACAACTATAGTAGGTAATTGATACTCATAGATGACCTACATCTCTTACTTTAATGTTATCATTAGTTTCAAAACTTCCATGCAACAACTTCTTTTTTACTATAGCTGCAGTCAAGAAGCTGAAAGAAAGAAAGAAAGAAAGAGAGAGAGAAAGGAAGGAAGAAAAGAAAAGAAAACCAAAAACCAAACAAAACTGATTTACTCTCGTGGCACATTCTTTCAGAGGTGGTAATAGTAAAAACAAAACAAAGCAAAAAAACAAAAAAAAACACAGAGAGGGAAAAATATACGAGAGTTGCAGTGGCCTTGATAATCCATAGGCTAGTGAATTGGTTTGAAGTGGATCAAATGAGTAAACACTATAACCTAATGATAGATAATAAGATGAATTTTGATTTACTATTAAGTATCTTTAGTGTACCATATTTTATATTCACCAAATAGAGCCATTGCTCACATAGTTAGAAGTTCTTTAAAGGCAGAAAACACACTTTATTTAGTGTTTGTATCCTCTACAACATAGTCATGCCGATAAAGGCATGCTTTATCTTGAATGGATTTTCACTACCTATGAATTAGCATGTTGTAGCTGCATTTCAAGAGAGTTTTAAAGTTGTAAGTACATTTAAAATTGTATGAGTATTATGACATCTTGAATAAATAAAAACATTTCTTTTTCCTGATTTCATATATATATTTGTTTGTGCTAGTGATAATAAAGACTCTACCATTTTCCACTCTGCTGGAAGAGGAGCCCATATCCTCCCCACACAATTCCAGCAGCATGTTGTTATAAAACAAGGCCCAAGATCCCCTATCTACTATTTTTCCCCTAAATTTCACCACCCTGGGAGAGAACATTTTTCTAATGTGGTTTTCTTCAGTTTTCTACAAGGCTTTCAATGTGCCTTGAAATATATTTAGTAAATCTTTTATGTACTATTGTTTCACAGTCCTTTGCTTTTTCTCTGAGCGCATACAATTATGCAGTTTACTTTGCTATTGAATCTCAAGGTTATTTTCTTACTTCTTCATATAGTTTTTCATCATTTCTGCAGTGTTCTCTTTGGAAGAATCTTGATTGCTTTTCAGCTAAATGGTACCATAGCCAGAGAAAAAATGGTTAAGATCTGATGACATATGATGAATTGGCATGTCATTTACAATTGTGTATTCTACCCAGCTCTCTATTTGAGGGAGATGTTTTCTCCTGGGTGTGCTAGAGAAATTGTTATAGCATCATTCCTCAGAAAAGTTATTCATAAGAATATATCTGTGAGACACATCTAGTCTGAGGATATCTAAAGGAAATGATTGTCCTTTCTGAACAAATGTCACATATTTTTATAAGAAGACTTATTTTCTTCTCATCCTGGAAGTGATATTAAACACATTATATGACTCTAAAGACTTGTGACTCTGATATACAAACAATGCCTGTTTTATTACTTCTATAGAACATGCAAGTCCTGTTTAGTTGTGTTCATTTTGTTAGGAATGAAAAAAGAACACATTTGTGTTTAATTAAATTGTAGTGATATAGTATTATACTATCTTTTAAACAGTACTGGCAGATTTTAAATGTTCAAAGCACTATATAAATAGGGATGAGCAAAGTCTATTCAGGGCAAGGTAATTAGAGCATCTTTGGCTAGAAGATCTCTGAGTAAAAATAGCTAGTCTCATATAGTGTTAGAGAAAGGTAATTAAAGCTTGAAGAATACTGATGAAAACCTTTTGCTCAGATGCCCTTTCTTTATTTTAGCTTTAATGCCTTACATTCAACATGGTGAACCCTAGCCTAGAAATCGCTATGTAATCAAAACTAGCCCAGTGGGTACTACTAAGATAAATTGTAATACCCTATATTATATCCCTGCTGAGGAAGGGAAATGCATGTGGCCTAATAATGTAACAGCTTATATAAATTAAAAGTATTCATCTTGCCTCTCTTTTGTCATATTTTAACTTTGTGCATGTTTATATATATAATCCCCTAACTCCCACCTCCTCCTCCTTCATCCCTTTTCCTCAGGTAATGTACAAGAATGCATTACAATAATCTAAGTTGAGATTGCTGGATTTTTTATGCTCTTCTTAACTCTCTGACAAAGCATTTATTATCCCTTTTTCTCAAACTTTAAATACAGGCATCCTTCAGTGAGCTGTCTTCAGCGCCCTCTCCATCCCTTAGAAGTGCTTTATATTCCTACCTTTACACTCTATGCAGTGATTCCCAAACATATATTTCTGGTCTTCAAGTCTCCTGGACTCCAAAAACTGCATTGCTTGGATATCTATACTTGAAGTGTAGTGACATCTCACACTAAGTATCTTAAAAGTCAAGAATCATTCTCTATTCTCCCTAACCCTCTACCCTCTGCTACACACAGTCTTTATTGTTTTCAGTTCAAGGCACCGTCAGTCACGTTTGACAATTTTTCAAGTTTTACATATTCAGTGAAAGGCATGTCCATTCTACTTATGTCACCACCATCATCTAATTTATCTCCTCCATTTCTATTCTTACTACCCATTCCTAAGGTTAAGGCCCACACATCTTACTGGGAATGTAGCAATGCTTGCCGTTGGTCTTCCTGCCCTCCTCCCACCCCCCATCCATTCCACCCACTGTTCATAGCTCAGGTCTTCCTTAAGCTCTGGCCTGATTATGCCATTACCCTGTTTAAAAACTTCCACTGGGTTTTTACTGCATCTTAAATAACCTAAGACAATAATTTTCAACCTCACTTCCAAAGCTTATCTTAGTCTAGCTTTTTAACCTCTTTTTACACATGTGCCATACTTGTGTCAAATGCAGTGAATATTTTCCCTCAAATATTTTACATTCTTTTCCATTCATGTATCTTTTCATATTAATATGTAAGCTTCATGAGTGCAGTGATTTTCTTTTCATCTGTTTTGTTCACAGTTCTTTCCTCAGCTCCTAAGACAATGCCTGGCACATAGCAGGTACTCAATAAATATTGGTTGAATGAATAGACAAGTAAATGAATGAAAGAAGGAATTGGAAGGTACCTTTCATGGGACTCAGCTATTTTCTGAATTTGCAGAGATTCTGAGTAAGGGTCCTATATCCTTTCAGTAAATTCCCTTTCTCTGTACTAACTTAAGCGGATCCTGTTCCTTCTAATCAAATGAGCCTTGACCAAGACAGCATAGAAAAGTTGGGAAGACGCTATTTCAGAATTTGGATAAAGGAACTTGGTTTAGAGACCTTAGGGCTCCTGTGGCTCCTCTCACCTTTGCCTTCACAAGGTATAAACAAACAAAGCTTCACCCCTGAGGTCAGGTATCCTACAACCCAAGTATGTGTTGAATGAGGAGACACCCGCAGTGGAACTGCTCATTAAATGTATGCAGGGTTTCTCAGTGACTCTACATGCCATGTTATGCTTACATGTGAACAAAGAAATTTGTCATGTATTAATTATAAAGCTTACTATAGTTAAACAGACTGTTCCATTAAGATATTAATTCAGGACATTAATTAGTTGATTTTCAAACTACACTAAATTGTTTGATTGTCAAACCACAATAAAAATATTCCCATGTATCAGTCTCCACAGGTTTTCTTTCTTATTAAATGACTGAAGGAGGAACAGAATCTTGATGAAAATGTTATGTCATAATTTGGAAGTTTTAACTAGTAGACATGACTTAGGGGACTCCACATTCCTAACCTGTTACCGTATTTCTTGTTTGAATAAATGCTTAGAACATCATTAAAAGGCAACCACATGGCTTTGATTATATGGAAGAATATGAAAGAAAAAGGACAACATAGATTTTAAGCACAAAGTCAAGAAATAAATTTATAATATACAGAAAGCTACAGATTAAGGAGAATGAGACCTGTTTCTTTACCAACAGAACACTTAGGCAGAGATGTATGTTTTCAGTGAAGACTAGGTTATGACTAATTTTCTTTAGTCATAAAAGAATCTAGGAGGCTCACATGTAATGCTAAATGTTGTAAGCCTGCTCTTAAAAGCACAAATTTAGAATACTGGAACTAAAATAAATTAAGCCATAATTTCCACTTAAGAGAAATTAAAATTTCATGCTTTTTTTCATTACTGGAGTAATTTTAGATATACTGAGCATGCATCCTTCCATTTGATTAAATTTTCGGACTCTCCATCAAGTCCCCTGGTTAATTTCTCTCCTGCTGGACTTTTTCAATAGCATGTGGCTTATTTACACAACTAATCATGTTGTGAAGTATTTTAGATGTTTTTTAATGAACAGTAAACCAATCTTAATTTTAATTAGTAAGAACAAAGGATTTCTCCATATATTTATTCTTAGAACAAGTGCACTCATGAGAAAGTAAGACTTAACTGTTTGGGACAAACATTTCTAGCCTAGTATTCTATTCAAGGCAATAGCTAATAGCTGACATTATTCTTGGGGACAGTGGTAATGGTAGTATTATCACTTATATTTCTTCCATTCTAGTTACTGGCTTCTAGCAAACTTGTGTATTTTCTAACTACCACTTCACATAACTTTTGAAACGTATGGTAGTATGTATTTTAGCCCATTTTACTCTAATATAGAAGATATAGAATAGAGATATAGAAGTCCATGTTTAAGACTGTACTAGAATTTACATGTTATGCTCTAAAACATTTGCTTCTTGGAAGCACAGGGGACAACTGAAATTTATCATCTTGCATGTATGAAAAGTCATGTTTTCAGAGCATAATGACCAACTGTAAGCCTTCAATCTTTCTCTAATCCTCTCTAAATTTACATGTGGGCAGCAGGCCAAGAATTCAAAATGAGGTAGCTAGGTAAATTAGAATCATAGTATCTGGAACTGTATGACTCACCTGGTGAATTTGGAGGGGCCTCTGTGACAGTGGTGCTAAATGTACTCTTTTCTGGAGCCCAGATTGCCGAAGACATTGCTTTAGGCTAGATTGCTCTACTCAGAGAAGAGTGAATATTTAAACATGTACAAGTATAAAATACATTTTTCAGGATAGTTACGTTATACATCAGAAATGTATGTAGTACTAGTTTTTCTAGATCCTGCTAACATTCTTCACCTATAGTGACATTAATGCAGTGGAATTAAGTCTCTCTGATAGCCACAGTCCTCTTTGAGAATGAGTTCTGTCATAGCACTATCATGCTGGCAGGTCATGCAAATGCATTAAAGGAAGGCTTCATAACAGATGTTAATATTATAACCAAACTGTGCTATTATTTCAATTTTAATCATTCATATAAGGCCTAGATAGTTAGCATCCATTAAATATTTGTAAAGCGGTGATTCTACAGCATCCCTCAATAATATTTCTCAATATATTTTTAAGTATTATTTCCTTTTATCTAGTTTGAAATATAATGTCTGACATTCAGTAGATTATTTACTAACTAAGAAATAAATGTTGAGCCTAGTAACTGTTGTCAGTTGTCACTCTTCTAGGAAAGCATATGATATAGGCTAAGTTGTATTACTGGCATCATGTTTTAACTAATGTAAAAATATTTAAAATTTATTTATAGCTTGTCTATTTTGATATGGAATTTCTCCTACTGGTGTACTGAAATTATCTAAAATTATTAATTTACTTATGTAAAATTATCTACGATGAGTATCCAGCACAAATAACTTAGATATGTAATAGTCTACATTTTAAGCACTCTTCGTATGAAAAATTGTAAAACCAAACAAAATAAAGTGTACACATTTTTATGAGTTTGTGGTATATTTTGGGATGATGCATAGTGGGGTGAAAGTCAAAGGAACAGAGAAGCTTGAAAACTAAAAGTGGTAACAATGAATGCTGATATCCATTTAAAGATGGAGGTTCAGCTATCAGAGCAGGAAACTATAGGTAAAATCTGAAATGAATGAATCAAGAAATAGCTATATAAGCTTATGGATATTTAGGTATCGTGCTAATTATTATTAGAAGAAAAACAGTTGCTTCTGGGAAGAGGAGTCTTGTGAAAAGAGGAAACATAGGCTGTTTTGTGCTACTTGACTTTTAAATCATGAAGCTTGTGCTACATTTTAAGCCAGAAAAGGGGAGGAGATGATCATTTTTGTTGGTGGAGTTCATTTGCCACCTTTCAAAGCTTAGGGTTTTAGATTGGGGTAGAAGCCATACCGTAAGGGAACAAGAAATGGGAAGGCGGTGGAGCAGCAACCATAGCCAGCTCCTTCAAGAAGCTTGATCTTGGGACTTCCCTGGCGGCCCAGTGGTTAAGACTTCACTTTCCAATGCAGGGGGTGCGGGTTCTATCCCTGGTCGGGAAGCTAGGATCCCACATGCCTCGCGGCCCAAAACCAAAAACATAAAACAGAAGCAATATCGTAACAAACTCAATAAAGACTTTAAAAATGGTCACATCAAAAAAAATCTTAAAAAAAAAAAAAAAAAAAAAGCTTTTTATCTTAAGGTAAGGGAGTTACTCAGAGGTTAAACACCATGAGATAAACAAAGGTAATTTGCTGTAAGTTATAGCTCATACAGTTTACTGATTTTTATCATGTAATATAATGATACCTGTGTGTTTAAACATTACACACTGTTATTTAAGTAGATGCATACATGGCCAAAACCTCTGTATAAGAAGTTGAATGCAGAAGCTACAGTCCCAGAAGCTTCAAAGGTTCAGTGTGGAGTTTTTTTCCTAAGAGAAATTTTCTTTTTTTGTTTTTTTTATATTAGCTAATGTTGGTTTCTTGAGCAAGATGGTGATTTTTCTTTTTCTTTTTTTACAAACACCCCATTCTTTCTATTTTTTTATTTTTTATTTTTTTAATAAATTTACTTATTTATTTTTTTCTGTGTTGGGTCTTCATTGCTGTGAGTAGGGTTTCTCTAGTTGCTGTGAGCAGGGTTTCTCTAGTTGCTGTGAGCAGGGGCTACTCTTCGTTGTGGTGCATGGGCTTCTCATTGTTGTGGCTTCTCTTGTTGTGGAGCAGGGGCTCTAGGCGCACAGGCTTCAGTAGTTGTGGCACGCAGGCTCAGTAGTTGTGGCTTGCGGGCTCTAGACCGCAGGTTCAGTAGTTGTGGCGCACGGGCTTAGTTGCTCCGCGGCATGTGGGATCTTCCCGGGCCAGGGCTCGAACCCGTGTCCCTTGCATTGGCAGGCGGATTCTTAACCACTGTGCCACCAGGGAAGCCCACCCCATTCTTTTTAATCCCAGTTTTTTTCTGACAGATTTTTGATTGGATCCAAATTTGCAGCCCAGACCTTAAATCTCATTTATATGTCTATTATAGCCATTCTCAATATTTTAGTCTCCAGACTGCTTTATACTCTAAAAAATTATTGAGGACCACAAAAAGGTTTTGTTTATGTGGATTTTAGCTATTCATATTTACCATGTTAGAAATGAAAGACAAACATTTTTTAAATGTTTTATTAATTTATCTAAAATAACATTTATAAGTTCATTATATGTTACCATAGCATTTTTTAATGAAAAATAACTTCTAACATAAAAATAATTAAGTGAGGCGAGTAATGGTGTTTTACATGTTTGAAAATCTCTAATATCTGTCTTAATATAGGACAGTCAGGATCTCAAATCCGCTTTGCATTCACTTTGTTGGATTATCACATGTAACGTGGCCTCTGGAAAACGCTCCTGTATGCTTGAGAGAGTAAAAAAGGTAAATAACCTCTTAGTGCTAACAGGAAGATAGTTTTGAACTTGAGGACCCTCTAAAAGGGTCTTGAGCCCCTCCCCCCCAATTAAGTTTTGATGCTTTCTGCCTGTTACCCACCATCCACTTAGCACATGTGTGTGTGCTAGCCTGTGGTGCTCTTGGGCGAGGAAGCTCTGATTTACACCAGTGAGGATTTTTCCTCAACCTTGCTGTCCTTTCTTCTTTTTCTTTGTAAAGGGAGGCTTAAATTCAGCAGCATTCTCTCTCTATTCTTAAACCCACGCTTAGACAGAAATTAGAGGAATTAAATCCTGGACTGCGGGACAAGAGAGGCTTCAGGTATTCCCCTCCAGCTCTGAGCTGCCATTGGCTGTTCTCCAAACTTTTTTGAGTGCATACCCTGTAAGTAAAATACATTTGAGCACACAGTTTTAATTTTTGTAAATTTACTTATTTGGAAGTTATATACATAACCGACTGCACTCATATATTTATGTATTTATGAGTTGCACACATACGCTCTTGCACTCATATGTTATGTTATAAAATGTACGGAAGTATAAATAAACTAGATTAAATTAAAATAAATGTGAAAAATTTGACTGTTCTCTTTCTACATTCAAGTGAATTATGGTACATACCCCCTTGTTGCCTTCCCCTCACTTTGGAAGCCCAGTCAGTTGTGGCTTAAACCACAAAAGAAAGGGGTGAGGAGATGGTATCTTTAGACCAGCTTTTGAGGTTAAGAGAGGTTATTTTCTTTGTTTGTTTGACTTGGGAAGAATCTATGTAGGGAATGAAAGATATAAGAGATTGTTCACATAACGAATACAATAGAAGTTAGAAAGAGATGAGTGAAGAGTCAGATGTCCAGGGTTCACACTGAAAAGCAGGAGGAACAATTTCTAAATATCCAGCAAATAGAACAGATATTGAGGTATGAAGTGAAGAAGAGGGAAGTTGAGAGAATTTCAGCTTTTTAGTATAGGTGAGGTCATCTGCTAAGACTAAGAGTAGGTGAGATGGAGTTTGAGGCTGAAGAGAGCAAGAAAGATTTTAAATGACCATCGTGGGAAATGTGAACCTGCTTAAGTGGACACAAGAAAAGACAACATGGATTACTTAGCCATAACAAAAGTCTTACTCAAGTTAGATACACATTTGCTTTAGCCCCAAGAAGCATGGTTTGGTGGCTTTTTTTAGCAGTGCTTAGCATCTTGGAAATGAGAGTAAAGAAACTGACAGTAAAGACAATAGACTAGAAAATATCCAAAGTTGGAAATTTGTAAGTTTTGCATAGCAAAATTTCCAGAGGAGAAGGAATAGAGGGTGCTATTGATGATGTATTTGAAATGGTTGCAAATGAAGCTGGGTAGAGAGGCAAGTGAAACCAAAAGAGTTTTGATGAATTGATGGAAGATTAAAATGAGTGTTTACTGGAGTGAGGAATCAGATAGTGGAAAGAGAGTTGAGGGTTATAGTGTTCAGAGTGTGGGATATGAAGTAGGTCATAGTTATTAGGATAGTGGTAATAATGGTAGATAATTGGAGTGGGTGGAAATGAAGATCACTGAAGTTCAGGAAGTGCTAGTGGTCAGTGTGGCTATTAAGGTCACTTTTGAGGAGAAGGAATAGGACAAAGACTAACCTTTAAACCTTTAAAGTCCATGGAGGAGGGTTATGAGGGTGGGAATAGATTGGTAGATGTTTATGGCTAGGACTTGAAAATGAGAAGTTGGTGGAACAGTGATCTGTAATTGGCAAAGAGGAACTGAGGAGTGGGGGGTCGCACAAGAAATCATTTTCATTGGAGAGGTTGAGAAAGAAAGCCAGATTGTTAAAGAACAATCAATGAAAACTTGAAGAATATAGGAGAGTTAACTCATTATTCTCAAGAACTCAGTAAAAGGTGCCGTCAGAATGGTCTGGGTTAAGAGTAGAGGAGCCATGGATAATATTAAGCATTTGGCCAGATGTGCCAAGGATGATAAACACAAATGACAAAGAGGAAGGAAATGTGCGAAAACTAGTGATCCTTGGCGAATTTGACTAAGTGGAGATTCTGTTGTTAGAGACACTTGGAAAACTAACCAATGCCAGTTGTCTAGATGAAGCGTAAGTTTGCTGGAGAGAGCCTCTGCACACTTTCCTTTATAGGACCTGAGGTTCTCACTGTGGAAATTAGCTGATGTAGTGCTCCAGTGAACAAGTTTATAGATAGTCCCTTTCTGAGAATCAGCCCACCAGTATATATTAAATTTTGTAGTACTGATAGAAAGGACTAGTTGTATGAAGACTTACAACCAGGAACTGAATCTGGTTCATCTCTTCCTACCAATTCATCCCCTACCCATAGTATCTGAGTTTCTCATTACACCTTTATCTATATGGTTCTAGGTACACCTTGTTCCTTCAGAATTTTACCCTTAACCCTCTCTTCCCCATCCAGATGACTTCCTTCTTCTTCTGTTATGTCCGAGTCCATATCTACTCTAATAAAGAATCTTGCTTATGAAGTACATTATTCTTTAACATTCACACCTGCCATCCCTTTGAATAAATTTCTTTGATTTATTTCCTAATATTCCTATGTGTTTTCTAATGCTTCGTCCCTCATTTCACCCTCTGCTTTAAAACTCATTTTGTTCAGGAGGTGTTTTTTCCCTCCCCACCTGCAGGTACTTTATTCAGGGCTGATACCCAGCTGAAGGGAGCCTGGCTAGGAGGCAGGTTACTACTCAGCTCCCTCAGGTGTGCCCCTTGGCTTGGGATTGTACCATCCACTAGTCCAGGGGAAGGGGTGCTTTTTCCTAATGTGCACAAAGGGCCATGACTAGGCATTCCATAAAAACTGCTAGCACTGTTACATAGTATTTACCGAATAACAGTAAGAAAAAGAATCATTAACCAGCAATGAGCACTTGGTAGATACTGGGTGTTGTACTAAACCCAACAAGGATTATTTCATTTATATCTCAAAATAATCCTATGAAGTAGGTCTTGTAATTACAGATAATCTAGAGGAATGGACAAATACTAAGACCAGGTCAAATTCATCTGAAATACTCACTACCTTTGCAAAGTAAAATAATCTGCTCCTTTAATAAGATTGGACAAAATCTTGAAATCAGTTAGAAGGTACTTGAGTTATTCTAGCTTTGAAAATTGTGTGTGTGTGTGTGTGTGTGTGTGTGTGTGTGAGATTTATCAGCAGAAAACTCTCCCACAGAGCTTGCTGCCACTTGGCAGGGGAGTTCTTTTTCCTGCTTATCTGTAGTTTGAGGTCATACATCTGATAATTCTGAGAGCTCTTAAGTATTATACTGTAGTTGAAAAATTGATTTGTTTCATTTGCAGATTGGCCAGTTTCTACATATGGTCTTTAATAAACACACCTGTTGTTACTTTCTATGTATTTGTTATTGTGGTAACCATACTTATATATTTTTCATTGAATTGCAAGTTTTTTAAGAACAGTGATGATATTTTTAAGCTCTATAATGACTCACTGTGACTTGATGTATTGAAGTGCTCTGTGCATAGTGAGCATTTAATGCATATTGGCTAACACATACTCAGGTAAAGCGTACTATAAATACAGGTAGTCTTTCTTATTACTCGCAGTAGTGTTAAAGGCATAACGCTGGAAATTATTTTTATTGAAAAAATGATGTAGCTAGTAACCTATCTTGAGTTTGGGTTTTAACCGATTTTGTCGTTTAGATCACTTGAAGACATTTCTTCGGCACCTGCTAAATCTTTGTTAATTAAAATAGGAATAATGGTTCTTGGAAGATCACTTCCAAATATTCAAATGCAAAAAATTGAACTCTTGCTAACAATATAGATAATTATGAAAGTCAAGAAACTAAAACTAAAGCATTAAAATTTTCTGTATTAGTATGAATAACATCCTAAAAACAGTGGTTCTTAGCTTAATGTAAAGGCTGAATTTAGACCAGCCCACTATGATTAAATCATAAGAGATAATTATAATGGATAATATTTATGGAGTGCACACTATTTGCCAAGCACTGTGATAAATACTGTATGCCTTATCTAATTTAATCCTCAAAACAACCGTATAAATTAGGTGTTAAAATTACCCTTGTATCATAGATGAAGAAACTGAGGCTTAACAAGGTTAAATAAATAGCCATAATAAGTGGCAGAGGTGAGATTTGAATCCAGGTATTTGAACAGTAATTTTTAAAAAATTATAGATGCTCTAAAATGCATATTAATAAATATAGTTCTTTATTCAAGTGTTAGCTCATAATTCCTTTAAAATGTGGAGCTAATGAATTATTTCCAAAACAAAACCTGTTGGAAGATCCCTGCAATTTCACTAACAGGAAGATTTCAGTTACACGTATGAATAATATTTCACTAAAGTATAATATTATTATAATTAGTGCAGTATTACGGGGATGTAGGTTAACTTTATGATATTAAAATAGGTTTTATTATATCAAGTTAAACATGGGAAATATTTATTTCATTTCAAATATGTTTTATAGGGAGAAATGTAGAAGCAGGACTTGGCTAAATAGGACCCATTAAAAATAATTTGAAAAAAAAAATGAAAAAAAAATAATAATTTGAAAGAAACACTAACATCTTTTGCAATATTTTTGTCTTTGAAAATCCTTGTAAGATCCTCCATCTTTATTTCTAAGAGAGCCAGAAATTCTCTCCTGGCAAGTGACTCTCTGTAAAACATTATAGATTGGTAGTGAACAAGTAATATCCCTCCAATTCTAGGAGACTACTAATACAGCTTCTAGGAAGACAAGTTTTTAAGTCTGGATCCATAGAAATAGACACTGTAGAAATACATGGTAGCAGTCAGTCAGAGCTGTACCTGTTAAACTTCCTCTTAGCTTATTAGGAAGTAAAAAATCAGCTAAGCCACTATAAATGCTATGTGGTTATAGTAGCCTTCCAGATGATACTTTACTTATCTCAGTAAATTTATTTCTCTCATGAAGCAAAGTGTTCCACTCCTAAAGAATATTTTGTGGCCTTACATGTATTACGTTGTAATTCCCTAATTGCCTTTGTTTTATATTTTTACAAAAGTGACATTGTTTTTGATGCCATTTTTACATTGACATAATGCTTTATATTTGATGTTTGTTAACATTAATCAGTAAGAATATTACTGATTTTTTAAATGTAAAAGCTAGGAATCAATTTTAGGTAAAAATTTTTAGAGGGTTAAATCATTCATTTTTATCTTGAAAGACTTTGGATCAGATATTGATATTATTAGGCCAGTGGTATTCAATCCTGGTTGTGTGTTAAAACCACTTGGGGAAGTTAAAAACAAATAAAACATACCAAAAACAAAACCAAAACAATCTACTCTGTTCTCATCTCATCCTAGGCATTAAGTATACATTTAGTACTGTCATGTTGCACAACTCTAGGGACACCATTCATGTTGTGTTCTTATATAAATGGCACTTACTCCAGGAGTGACTGGTGCCTCCTGGCGTTGGCTGCTGACTATGTAAGTAAGATAATGGCTTCAGTAATTACTGATACAGGAGTAACAGGGTTACTATATAGGAATATACAATATGGCAGTTGCCCTGTGTACATTCCTCTTCAATTACAATGTACAAATGACTTCCTTGACGGTCACTCTCTATTTAAAATAGGTCGGATGTATGTAATGGCGAGACTGAGAAAAGATCGGTATCTTACAGTGGCGAGGATTCAAAATATCCCAAGAGAAATCATGGGAGCTGCAATGAAATGAAAATTTGCATGGGGTTTCAGAACTGAAAGAGTGAGGAAGGGTCAGGTACAGCGAAAGGGCTCTTTCGTCATTTCAAGAGCTTATCTCTTTAAAACAGAACAGTAAAATACCTGTGATTTTAGAAAGAAATGCTTCATTAACTATCATTAGAATAAAAAATACGTGGTACAACTATGGAACCTCTTTCTAACATGACAAACATATATTGCTAACTGTGCTTAGGTTCTTTACATCTGAATTAGTCTTCAGTGATATAAAATCACTGGGCTCCAACCAGAGTTTGATTTCAAACCCGTTTATGAGGCTAAGACGAAATGTGGCTTTAGGCTCTCTCCACACCATTGTATATCCTTTATTGTGGTGAATATCAAAACAGCAGTTAATTATAGTAGTACCATTTCTGTTCTTCACTTCATTATCTCTGTCTTGCACTATTATTTTCTGTTGCTGCTGGCTATACAGCATCAGGCCTGGCACCCGTGAAGTGTGAACACAATGCCAGCACTGCATTCAGCACAAGAATAGAAAGGCAGATGGCAGATTTTACTATTTATAGTTGGAGCCAATTTGCCTGAGGTGAGCCCTGCTGAAATGGTTATCAAGAATGTTTTCATTTATTAAAGGTATAAGGAAATGAAAGCCAAATAAAAAGCCTCAGTCCCCAGGACTCTGAGAGTAAAACTCTTGCTATAGATTGGAAAGCAATTCTAAGTATTGATTAGACATTTATGAACTGGAAAATTATATATTTTTCTCCCTATTCTCAAAATAAAGTCTTCAGGTCAGCAGCATGCTTCATGGCAGAAGTTGAAGAATTTATTTTTCAGTGAAGTTGTGTTGCCATAGCAACTTGATGCAGAGTGAATTTTAATTATTAAGAATAAAATAGGTTTATGATAAGAACTAATTATTTAATACCATCAAATATATTATTTAAACTATGGCTGTCTTTTGCTTTCTCAATAATCATTTCTTGACTACCACAGAATAAAACACAAAATAACTGCTTCACATTTGATTCTTTATATTTTTTTAAAGATTGATTGTTTAAAACTCTGACAAATATTTTATATTATCAGCACGTTGAAAGAAATTTTGTATTCAAAATTAAAATAGTGTGTGAATTATCTAGGCTTTCTTATCTTTGAGGCATCTGATTTAAAAAGTGTATTATCAAGAACATAATGTGTTGATAACTAAAACAACCTATTAAACAACTTAGAATTTAGGTGGCCCAGATAATCTGAAATATAGCAGTGAGCTAATGATAGTGGCAAATAAAATTTATATTCCACAGAAAATAAAGAATTTTTATTATAGGCTGAAGAAATTAATTTGATTCTATCATAAAAGAAAAATATTTTGAGTGGATGTATTGGAATTTAGCAGATTATTTAGTCATATTCTAAATTATGCCAAAACATCGATCCATTTTAAATCATGGAAAAATATTTGTCATGTGAGTTTTATTGGTTTTATTTAGATGAAATAACCGCTTGATTTAAAATTTTCCCTGTCCTCTGGCTTGTACTGAGAAAGGAGCTTATGGGAAGCTAGGTTTGGAAAGGGACAACTACAATCTAAATTTAATTTCTTGCTTTGTGAATTTTCTATTCATTATTGAAATATAGTAAAAAAATAAAAATAAAAAGGGCTTCTGCTTAGATGTGACAGATTAAACACATGCTGATAGCTCAGGTCCTTCCCAAAGCCCCTCTAAAAGGAAACTAAAGGGGCTTTAAAATAAATAAACTCACAAAGGCAAAGAAAATGGGAGATGAGATAAGTTATAAAATTTGGAAGATGGAAAGCCAGATGCATGAGTGCTAACTTAGCAGACCTGAGAAAGCTCAGTTATAAGTTGGCAGAGGGGAAAACTGAGAAAACTGATTTACATACCAGGATCTCATACTACTCAGGATTGAAAACACTGGGTACCTCTGGAAGTGGAAGTTAAAATGGGGTTAAAAACAGGAGAACTGATTTTAAAATCTATTTAAGAAGCAGTTGGTTTCCAAGATCCCATCCTCCTCACCTCCTCACCTCCTCACTGTAGCTGGGCTACAGTGCCTGTCTTACGTGGCAGAAGTCTAAAGGCATATTTTCTGTAAAGGGTAAAATAAGGGTACCAGGACTAAGAATACCACAAAACAGTAAAAGGCAGAAGGCAGATGGGTACTCTGTTGAAATCAGGGATAGTCAGTGAAATTTTTGCATGTTGAATATTGAGACTTCCAGTCTTCTCTGTCAGCTCACAGGATGTAGGTAATCAGGCATATACTGCCAAGGCAAGAGATTGGAAGAGTTTTCTCTAGTGAATGTAAGAAGTCCAAGAAGGAAAGACTTACAGCTTCTCTGGAGGTTCCCCAAAGACATGGCTTAGTCAGATCATCCTTCAGTGAGTACCACTGTCAGCAAGCCCCATCCCATTCTATTGACCTTCCACTCAGCTCTTTAGTGCCCTACTCTTCCCCCCCCACACTGCCGCCACAAGCATTATTGAGCTATAGTTGACATATAACATTATGTAAATTTAAAGTGTACAGTGTGATGATTTGATACACATATTTATTGTGATATGATTACCACAGTAAGATTAGTTAACACGTCCATCACATCACACTATTACCTTTTTTTTTTTAAATGGTGAAAAAATTTAAGATGTCTCTCTTAGCAGCTTTCCAGTATATAATACAGTACTGTTAACTGTAGTCACCATGCTGTATACATTAAATCTCCAGAACTTATCTGTCTTCTACAGTAAATGGAAGTTTATACCCTTTGACCAATATCTCTCCATTTCCCCCATCTCCCAGCCCCTGGCAAACACCATTCCACCCTCTGCTTTTGTGAGTTTGACTTTTATAGATTCTGCATATAAGTGAAGTCACACAGTATTTGTCGTTCTTGTTCTGACCTATTTTACTTAGCATAATGGCCTCAAGATCCATTCATGTTGTCTTAAATAACAGGATTGCTATAATATTCCATTGTGTATGTATGTGTGTGTGTGTATCAATCTTCTTTATCCATTCATCCATCAGTGGACACTTAGGTTGATTCTATGACTTGGTTATTGTGAATAATGCTTCAATAATGCTGCAGTGAATATGGGAGTGCAGATATCTCTTCAAGATAATAATTTTGTTTTCTTCAGACATATACAGAAGTGGAGTTGCTGGATCATATGGTAGTTCTATTTTTAATTTTTTTTTGAGGAACCTCCATACTGTTTTCCATGGTGAATGTACCAATTTACATTCCCACTAACCAGTGCACAAGGGTTCTCTTTTCTCCACATTCTTGCCAACCCTTATCTCTTTACTTTTTGATAATAGTCATGCTAATAAGTGATATCTCACTCTTTAATTTTGATGGTGGTTTAGATTTGCATTTCCCTGATGATTAGTGATGTTGAGCACCTTTTCATATCCATATTCGCCATTTTTATGTCTTCTTTGGAAAAATGTCTACTCAGGCCCTCTTCCCTTTTTTTAAATGGATCATTTGGGTTTTTTGCCATCTGTATGTCTTCTTTGGAAAATGTCTATTCAGTTCCTCTTCCCTGGTTAGTTGGGTTTTTTTGTTGAGTTGTATAAGTTCCTTATATATTTTGGATATTAACCACTCATCAGATATGTATTTTGCAGGTATTTTCTCCCATTCTGTAGGGTGCCTTTTCATGTTGTTGATTTTTTCTTTTGCTATGCAAAAGCTTCAGTTTGATGTAGTCCTGCTTGTTTACTTATTTATTTATTTATTTATTTATTTATTACTTGTGTTTTTGGTGTCATATCCAAAAAAATTGCCAAGACCAATGTCAAAGGGCTTTTTACCACTGTGTTTTCTTCTAGGAGTTTTGTGGCTTCAGGTCTTACATTTAAGTCTTTAATCCATTTTGACTTAGTTTTTGTGCATGGTGTACGATAGGGGGTCCAATTTCATTCTTTTGCATGTGGACATCCAGTTTTTCTAACATCATTTATTGAAGAGACTGTCTTTTCCCCACTGAGTATTCTTGAATCCCTTAGCAAATATTAGTTGACTGTATATTCATGGGTTTATTTCTCGCTCTGAATTCTGTTCCATTGGTATGTGTGTCTATTTTTATGCTAGTACTGTACTGTTTTAATTACTATAGCTTTGTAATATAGTTTGAAATTAGGAGGTGTGATGCCCCCAGTTTTTGCTTGTTTGTTTGTTTGTTTGTTCTTTCTCAAGATTGGCTTGTCTATTTGAAGTCTTTTGTGGTTCCATACAAATTTTAGGATTTTTTTTCTATTTTTATGAAAAATGCAATTGGAATTTTGATAGGAATTACATTGAATGACTTTGAGTAGTATGGACATTTTAACAACAATATTAATTTTTCTGATCCATGGACATGGAATATTTTTTCAGTTATGTGTCTTCTCCAGTTTCTTTCATCAATGTTTTGTAGTTTTCAGTGTATAGATCTTTCACCTCCAAAGGATTTTATTGTTTTGAGCAATGGTAAATGGGATTGTTTTCTTTATTTCTTTTTCAGATAGTTCATTGTTAGCATATATTCAACTGATTTTTGTATATCAATTTTGTATCCTGAAACCACTGAATTTGTTTAGTAATTCTAACAGTTTTTTGGTGAATTCTTTACGATTTTCTATATATAGGATCACATCATCTGCAAACAGAGACACTTTTACTTCTTTCTTTTCAATTTGAATGCTTTTTTTTTTTCTTGCTGAATTGCTCAGTTAGGACTTTTAGTACTATGTTGAATAAGAGTGTTGAGGCTGGATACCCTTGTCTTGTTCCTGATCTTAAAGGAAAAGATATCAGCTTTTACTATTGATATGATTTTAGCTGTGGGCTTGTCACATATGGCCTTTATTATGTTGAGGCCTTTATTATGAGGTATGTATACAATTTGTTGAGAGTTTTTATCGTGAAAGGATGTTGAATTTTTCAAATGCTTTTTCTGCATCTATTGAGGGATCATGTGATTTTTGTATTTTATTCTATTAACATGGTGTATCACATAGATTTGTGTATGTTTCTCAGACCTTTTCTATGGAAATACCTGTTTCACACTTCTTGTTCCCTCTTCTGGTGGAATTCTTAAGCTTGTATGACTTCTCTTGATCCTGCAAAGCTGTGCTGGGTGCTAACAACCTCCTGTTTGTTTTACTTTCCCTAGAGTAGTGCTGAATGTGTGAGTCTATGTGGTTTCTCCTAATACTGTAGAGGTGGACCAGTTTTCTTCATGTGCACACTAGCAGCCTGCATAGGTTTACTCTTGCTGCATTGGGGTTGTGTGTGGGGAGCTGGCCACAAGGTGGGAATGTATGTGGATGAGGTGCACAGAGCATTGGAGGTGCCAACCGGGGACCAGTTGATGGGATCCTCAGGTGAGGCATCCACAGCGGCTCATGGACAGGCTTCCTAATAGAGTCCGTGATGCATTTGTAGGACCTACATCCCTTTAATGCCCTCTGAGAGCCTCAGTTGCTGTTCTCCTAGCTGTTTCCCACTCCCCCCTCATGCAGCACATCTCAGTGTTATGGATGAGGCAAGAAAGAAGTGGGTCTTTTTGGCACTGTCCAGCACAGCTGGAGAAGCCAGTGCCCTACTATTAAATATCATTAGGCATTAGGAGGACGCATTTGACATTAAAAAAAAAGAGAGAGACCAAAACAAACAGATAAAAAGCTACTTGGAGAACATGGAGAATGTGCAGGGAGAAGAAAAAACATAAAAAATAGAATAAACTAAAATTAATATCTTGAGAGATAAAAGACAATCAAACAAAAACAGTATATTTATACATGCACATATGTGTTCCTATAAGTAGGAACATTCAGGGAATTAAAATGAGCAAGGGGAATTAAAAAAAATTTTTTTTTTAAAAGCAAAAATTTTAAAAAATTTATTGTATAAAGGGTTATAAAATGAAGTTGAGGAAGTCCCCCAGCAAGTGTACACAAATAAAGAGAGGTAGAAAATAGAATAGATAATTTAATAAGATTAGATCGTAGCATTAGAAATAACAAAACTTACCACAGGCAACAACGCGAGTGAATCTGAAAATGCAACTATGGGGTGAAAGAAACCAGTCACAAGTATATAGTGCATGTGTCCATTTATATGAATTTCAAGAATAATCAGAACTATGGTCATGGGTCAGAATAGTGGCTACCAATCAGGGGTGGGTATCATACAGCAGTGGTCCCCAACCTTTATGGCACCAGGGACCGGTTTCGTGGAAGACAATTTTTCCACGGACCCAGGGGGCTGGGAGGATAATGGTTTCAGGATGATTCAAGCATATTACATTTACTTGCACTTTATTTCTGTTATTATTACATTGTAATATATAATGAAATAATTCTACAACTCACCATAATGCAGAATCAGTGGGAGCCCTGAGCTTGTTTTCCTTCAAGTAGATGGTCCCATCTGGGGGTTATGGGAGACAGTGACACCTGAAGTGTGTTGCTTATGTCCTGTCTATTCCGTCATCTTGTTTTGGTTGCTGTCACTGCAGAAAACCCTGCCTCACAATGATAGGATGTTGGAAATGGAAGCAGGCTTTTCAGTGCTTTTGTGGCAATCTCAGGATATTCCCCCTTGACTTTCATCCAGAAGGTATGGAGATTTGAAGTTGTCTCAAACATACTTTTAAGGCCACTGTCATTTGCAGTCTCAAGCAGTTGATCCTCTTCTGGCACGGACAAAGTCGATTCACCTGGCTTATTCACAAATGGGTCGCGGATCCATTCCTTCCCAGTTCTGGGGTCTTTTGTGGTTGGGAAGTAATGCTCAAACTCTTTTGAAAGCTGAGATAGGTGATCATGCACCAGCTGGGAGGAAGAAGGCCCTGGCTCAGTCTCTTTCAAAATCTCTGCTAATGTTTAAAACATGTCAAAAATCCCAGTGTTCCCTCATCATCCCCATAATTCCAGTTTGGCTTTGAATGCAGCCACTTTATCTGCCGACTTGAACACAGTTGTCATTCTCCCCTGAAGTGACAGATTGAGTTCACTGAGCAGGTTGAATATGTCACACAAGTAAGCAAGTTTTGTGACCCATTCTGTGTCACTGAAATGTGCTGCTGCCAGTGGTGACTGTTTTTCTAAAAGAAATCTCTGGAGTGGCTCTCATAACTCAAAAACTCTGGCCAGTGATCTACCTTTAGAAAGCCATCTCACTTCTGCGTATAAGAGAAGACGTGTGTGCCCTATATCCATCTCTTCACAGAGCTGCGCAAACAGACGTGAGTTAAGGACATGTACTTTTATGTGGTTGATAATTTTAATCACATCCTACAAAGCGTTGCTAAGTTGAGGTGACATTTTTCGGCTAGCCAGCATTTCTCTATGGATGACACAGTGCGTAGGCTCACATTCAGAAGCGACCTCTTTGACCCGAGTAGTGAAACAGAAAGCTGTCCAGTCATGGCAGCCACTCTGTCCGTGCATATACTGAGACAAAATGACCAATTCAGTTTTCCTGATATGTAATCATTCAAAGACTTGAATAGTTCTGCAGCTGTGGTGTTGGTTGGCAACAAAAGTGCACATAACAGGGACTTCCTTGGTGGCATAGTGGTTAAGAATCCACCTGCCAATGCAGGGGACACAGGTTCGAGCCCTGGTCCGGGAAGATCCCACATGCTGCGGAGCAGCTAAGCCCATGCGCCACAACTACTGAGCCTGTGCTCTAGAGCCTGTGTGCTACAACTACTGAGCCCACATCCCACAACTGCTGAAGCCCGCACGCCTGGAGCCCGTGCTCAGCAACAAGAGAAACCACCGCAATGAGAAGCCTGGGCACTGCAACGAAGAGTAGCCCCCACTTGCCACAACTAGAAAAAGCCCGCGTGCAGCAACGAAGATACAACACAGCCAAAAAAAAAAAAAAGTGCACATAACATATCCTCATGCACATCCTCCTGAAAAGTATATTGCACAAAAACAAGCACTGTTGCCTTGTTGTCAACATCAGTAGACTCGTCAACCTGGATTGCGTACCACGGTGACTCATTAATCCTCTCTGACAATTGTGCCTCAGTATCCTCTGCTATTTCAATTCCTCTAGTTATGGTGCTAGCCGAAAGAGGAGCACGTGCCACCTTTTGAACTGCAGCTTCTCCTAAAAGTTCACGACATATGTTCTTAGCAGCAGGCAGGATCAACTCTTTACCAATAGAAGAAGCCCTACTAAAGGGCTTCTTGGCTTTAGCAATGTGGTTAGCCACTAAGAATGATGCTCTCCTTGCAGACACATTTGATGAAGTGGTGGCTTTCAACAATTGCTTCTGTTCTTCGTGTTCATCTTTTTTTCTTTTGAAAAACTCCAAAGCTTGTCTTTTAATGCAGGGTGCTTGGTCTCCATGTGGCGAAGCACTTTTGAAGGTTTCATGGCTTCATTGGATAGCCGGTCGCCATATATTATACAAAGTGGGCTTGGAGAATGTGAATCACCTGTTGCAGTGAACCTGTAATTTAAGTAGGACTCTTGGTATTTTCTTTTAAATGCACTTTCTTTTTGTTGGCAGTCTTAGAGTCTTCTGCTGTCTCATCATTGGGTCTTTCCCTCTTTTCAAAGAAGCTCTCCAGCAACGTTTGTTTTTTACTCATTTTGGCTAGGGTTAGCTTGTGGGCTTACCAAAACTGTGACTGAGACAAGTGTGCAGTGTGGGAAAGAGGCATGGACGAAAGTGGTAAATAAAATAATGGGCAGGCCACACACGGACTAAAATAAGTGTCAGATTCTGACTTAAAGCCTGCCACCAGATACAGCTGTACAATTGAAAGACATCAACTCACTTGCCACTATATAGCTTGCCACCAGATGCAGCTTAATTGTCACTTGCCACTCACTGATAGGGTTTTGATATGAATCTGCAAGCAGTTGATTTATTACGGTCTCTGTGCAGTCTAACCTCTCTGCTAATGATAATCTGTATTGTAGCCGCTCCCCAGCACTAGCATCACCGCCTCAGCTCCACCTCAGATCATCAGGCATTAGATCCTCATAAGGAGCATGCAACCTAGATCCCTCGCATGTGCAGTTCACAATAGGGTTTGCGCTCCTATGGGAATCTAATGCCGCCACTGATCTGACAGGAGGTGGTGCTTAGGTGGTAATGCAAGCAATGGGGAGCGGCTGTAAATACAGATGAAGCTTAGCTCGCTCATCTGCCGCTCACCTCTTGCTTTGTGCACCGGTTCCTAACAGGCCACACACCAGGGATTGGGGAGCCTTGTAATACCATATGGTGTATTGATATGAATGTGTCTCCCTAGGTTTTATACCTTGGATGTAAATGTAAAATGTAAAAATTTTTTGACTTGTATACCTTTCTGTACTTTGTTTTGTGTACCTTACTGTGTAAGTTAACTCCATAAAAAATAGAAGGAAAATATTAGCTAGTCTAAGAGGCCCAACACTTGAACAGTAAGAGTTCTAGGAGATAAAAATGGAGAGCAGGAAATAAAAGAAGTAATTCAAGGACATTTTCATGAGTTTCCAGAATGATAGGGCACACCAAATATCCAGCATATTGGATAAAAAGGTAGAAGAAGACAATGGAACAACACCTTGAAATATGTGAGGGATAATTAATTCCAACCTAGGATTCTATACCCAGCAAAAATGAACAAATATGAACATAGATTAATGACATTTTAAGATGTGCTAAGTCTCCATTCATCCTTTCTCAAGAAGCTACTGTGAAATGTTCACCATGAAAGGTAAGAGCGAAAATAAAGAGAAGCATAAGATACAGCAGGTAGAAGGTCTACCATGAAAGAGAGGTACAGAGAACCCTCCAGATGAGGGAAAGGAAAATTTGAACCTGATAGCTGAATAGAAAGCCTATTGAGCAACCAGTTCAAATCAGAATTCAGAAGGATCTGGGGAGATTTTTTTTTTCAAGAAGATGAAGTTGATAAAATATTGAGAGTATTTGTATCTATTGAGAAGAGATTTACAAAATTAGGGGAGAGTTTTGGGTATGTAGAAAACTAAGAAACAGGACAACTATGAACTCTGGGGTTGGGCGAAACAATGTGGAAAAGGAAAAAGAAAAATAATAGTAGTGTATTATATGGATCAGCTATGAATAGCTTATGTAAGTACATAACTAATAATAGAAATTTCTCATGCAGATAGTACTCTATGAAAACAGCAAAAAGGGGTGAATCACAAATAATCCTCAACTTGGATACCAAAAACATAATGTGGAGTGAGAAAAGCAAATTTAGGAATACCTGCCACTTGATACCATTTATATCAAGTGTTGGTATGTTATGAGATGTTTCTAAAAACTCATAAAAAACTGTAGAGAATTATGTGCTAAATATCCATATATCCACAACTGAGCTTAAGATGTAAATGTTACAAATGAAATGGAAGCCCCTTGTGTACTCCTCTCTGGTATCATCCCTCTTCCTCTTTGCCTAAAGGTAACCACTATTTAGATGATTGCATTTATCATTCCTATGCATATCTTTATACTATATCTATCCCTAAACAGTATTTAGCAAGTTGAATGTTTTTAAACTTTGTGTAAATGGTGGTATACTGTATGTATTCTTCTGCAGTTTGTTGTTTCTTAGCTCTACACTAATAAACTATTGTGGTATATCATATAATGGCTACAACAATTAAACTAGAACTAAATAAAACAGATGTCAAAGATAATGTGAGGAGCTTTCCTTTATCATGAGAGTTTTTCAGTATTCTAACTTGTTGCATTACATTTTATATAAATGTTCTGTTTCTAAAACTTAATTTTTGATTGTGAGTTAAACATGATGAATTTCATTAGCTCCAAGTCGTATTAGTTCACTAATGCCTTAGAAATTTTCAAAGGTACCATGTTTTCTACTCAGTAGCTTATTACCAGAGAGTTTCTAACAAACTAGTATAATTGAGTCATTGAGGTCATGCTCGCAACTATAGTAAGAAAGCTGAAAGAAGGTATAGTTTTTATCTCCCCCTTTTTGTTTTAAGGAGAAAAATACAAACCTTGATTTCCACAGTTTAATTTGATACCATCAGTGTTATGGACTATATGTGTCCCCCCAAGATTCATATGTTGAAACCCCAACCTTCCAATAGGATGGTAGTAGGAGGTAGGGTCTTTGGGAGGTAATTAGGTCATGAGGGTGCCACACCTATGATGAGATTAGTGTCCTTATAAAAAGAGGAAGAGATCTAGCCTCTCTCCTTTATGTGAGGGTACAATAAGACAGCCATCTGCAAACCAGGAAGAGAGCCTTTATCAGAACCAAACCATGCTGGCACCCTAGTCTTGGACTCTGGCCTCTAGAACTGTAAGAAATAAATCTTTGTTGTTTCAGCCGCTTGGTCTATGGTAATTTGTTATAATAGCCCAAACTAAGACAACAAGGTGAACTATTGTTTAGAGTTCTCTGTTGCGTTTAAGACAACTTACCTGCATTTTTTATGTGTAGATGTAAGTGGTTTTCTCGTTTGAAATGTTATCAGTCAAAATATTATATAACTATGCAAGTTAAAAAGAATTTATCTTGTTTCGTAAAAGGAATAAAAATACGGATCTTAAGGACTAAAGCAAACCTTTTGGAAGGATGATGGAGAAAGGGAGCAGAAATAAACCTTAGATTATTTCTTTCAGAAGTTTCCGAGCTGTGAATTTGGTCATTTCTCTTATAAGTGCTCTTAGGAAATGCCCCAAGAAATAACTAGGAATCATTTACCTGGAAGAAAGGAGAGGTTCTCTCTAAAGCAGTATTCTCAAAGCTCGGTGAGCTCATTAAAGCACAGATTGCTGGGCTGCACCCCCAGAATTTCTTATTCAATTGGTATAGGGCCTAAGATTTTGCATTTTTTACTGAGTTCCCAGGTGATGCTTCTCGGGAGCTCAGCTGAGCTGGTAAGAGAGTGCCCTGAGCTGCCAAGCGTTGGAGTAGCAATTAAGGCAACAAGCCAAAGATGAAAGAGTTAAGCCTTCATCGCTTATTGCTATGGTATAAGCAAGAGCCTAAAAATGGAGGAAATGCTGACTCCCCTTTTCCGTCTTCCATCTTCCCCCATGGAAGGGCACACTGGTTGAGGATCAGGTCGACAAGCACAGATATGCAGGTTGTCTCACTGTTGAGGGACCCCTGAACAAAAGGCCCCAGATGGGGTCTGGGGAGCCTGAGGGGAAGGACTGGGAGTGGCAAAGTACTGACTAGTGGGGGAAAGTGGCTTCCAGGTGTGTGTGTGTCGTGTCCCCCTCTCCTGCCCCCAACCAGAGATCTGGGAATGAAGGCTCCTGGACTGGGATTGTAAATATGGGAAAGAGCGTGATTGGCCAGGGGGCCCGAGTCCTTCAGCGCAACTCCTTTTAGAAACTGCAGTGCATTGGCTGTGCACCAAGTCTGGTTTCGGGAGTTCAGCTTCCTTCATTTTTCCTGGTAAAGCCTTGGTCAGGTCTGGAAAATCATACGTGGGTGTTTAACCAGGAGATGGACTCTTCAATGCTGATGTTGTTGGCTAGGGAACCACACTTTGAAAACCACTGATCTAAATTCTAAAGTAAAGCAGTGCTCTTTCGTCTGCCACTCATCAGCTCCTGCCAATTTGAGATATTCACCACATTGAATTGTCTCATTTTCAAAATAATACTCATGCATCATTTTAAGACAGCTTTCAACCATCTGTTGACTAGTAAATATTAGCCTTGTTACTAAGTAATAATATGAAATGTTTGCAGTATGATTAAATGCGAAACCTTATTGTACTTTATATTATATGTAAACTGCCACTGTTGAAAATTAAAGTGGTTTGAATTCCAGTTTGTAAAGCCATAGTCCTCTGCCTTAAATACAGTTTTTTGTATTGTAACAAATAGCATAGTGTTTAAGAGTTAAGGATCTGAAGCCAGATTGCCCGCGTTTCTCGCAGCTTTGCCTCTTTCTAGCTCTGTGAGTTTGGACAAGTTATTTACCCTCATTGAGTTTCAGTTTCTTCATCTATAAAATGGGAGTAATCATAGCACCTACCTCATAGGGTTGTTGTGAGGATTATTACACGTAAAGTATAAAGAACAGCACCTGGCTCCTGGTAAACACACAATCAACATTAACAGCCATTATTATTATCATCATCAATCTCTTTCCCCTGGGAGGACTTTTATGTCACATTAAGTATTTTATTTCCTAAAAAATGAATCATTTGCCTTAAACATGTACTTCCTTTTTTTTTTCCCAGACACCTGCTAGCTGTACTTAGGTGAACTATAGATAATATGTAGCCTTTTGAGGTATTGTGTCTTATTGCAGGACACAAATTTGGGTCTTTAATTAAAAGGTAATTAAATCTAAGTGTATTAGCTCTTTAGATTTGAAAGTGAGTGGTGGTTTTTATTACAGTTTGTTTCAAGGTATGTATGCCATATTGTATCTTTTATTCTCTTAATCCTCTAGGGAAAAATAATTTTTGAAATGATTTTCAAAATGATTTTCATCTTCTAATTTTGGTATATTGTATTATAAGGCATATATGTAAAGGATTTGTGTCCCACTGAGCAGTTTTCAAAATTTTCAATATACATATGATTATATTTGATTAATTTAATTGAAAAAGTTTTGGGTTTTGCTGCCCTTACCCAAGTTAACTCTACCATATTCTCTTTTGAATATGGTAAATTTTTTGGTTTTGACATTATGGGGTCCGTATGGATGAAACTTTTCTACCATGGCCAAAGATTGTAATAATCCCAGGAGATGAAAATAGATGAATTTAGGGTAAAGAAGTTTCTGTTTCAATAGACAAAACTTTTGGGATTCTTGATAAGATTCTAAAGTATTCAGAACCAAAAGGTGGACGCAATGACTAGAGTATCTTAAAATCAAAAGTACAGTGAAATGGAAGGCAATTATTGTTGTTACGAAAACTCCAAGAGAAAGAAGATAAAAGTATGTGTATCAAAACAAAAACTAAATAGTGATAACTATAATTAGTTAAGCTATACAAAGAAAAGCAGGAAGAAGCAATAAAACACTTAATGAGACCTAGTGGAAAAATTGAGAAAAACAATTTAATGCCTGAACATTGAGTGCAGTTAAACATCAAGGGAACATAGGCCTATTGATATGTAAGAAGTAAGATTAAGGATGGTTAAAAAGTGAAATCCTGAGGTTCTTTTTCTGACCCGCTGTTCTTTTAAATAAAGTCAACTCAGGAAAGAAAAGTAATAAACTTTGAATATAGTTAGATATAGTTAAATTTTTAGAAAATTGAAACATTAGGTACCGATTATTGGGTATTTCAAATGGGAGTTGATAACTTACAACCTGCAGGCCAAATCTGGTTCACTGCCTGCTTTTATGTGGCCTGAAGGCTAATGGTTTTTTACATTTTAAATGGTGAGAAAAAGTCAAAAGATGAAGAATATTTTATGATATGAGAAAATTACATGAAATTCAAATTTCAGTGTCCATAAATAAATTTTTAATGGAGCACAGCCATACTCATTCATTGACTATTGTTAAGGATACTTTTGTACGAGAAAGACAGAGTAAGTGGTTGTAACAGACACAATATGGCCCACAAAGATTAAAATATTTATTATCTGGCCCATTTCAGAAAAGCTTGGCAGATCCCTGCTATTGCCAATCTCCACTCTTTTCGGCTTCTGAATATCCCCTGTGATTTCCTGTTTTCATGCTTTTGCTTATGCCACTGTCTGTATTGTTGAAGTTCTTTTGACTGTCTCTATCTGTCAAAATATCAACACTACCAATGTTTTAAGACCTAGTTCAGATGCTTCACCTCCACATGAATATAATTTCCTCCACTTTTCGAGTTCCACAGAACTTGGTTTGTAGTTTTCTTTGAATACTTTTTAATGTTCAACTCTCCATTGTGGATATTTGTGAACCTATATTATATTCACATTTGAATCCCTCATAATACATGAGTGGATTCAGAGGAGAGGTGGGTAACAGAACTAACATTTACCAAGTGCTTATTTACAGATAGTTTACTAGGATCTTTAAGAGTGTTTTCCTTGGTCTTATTGTACCTAATAGGCACTTAAACTATTTTTTAACAAGTAAATTAATAAAATATATCTGACTTATTAGACTGTCATTCACTAACAACATCTTTTTAAATAGCTTTTTTAATCCATTCCTTTAAAATTTTTTTCACATTTTTTAATTGAATGAAAGATTCAATTCTTTAGTGCTTTACAGTGTTCAAAAGTTTCACACACATGATTTCATATAATCCCACAATAACCTTCTTTTCCCCCTACCCCATTTTGCCCCTCCCTCCTTCCCTCTCCCGACTCATAACCCCTAGTTTGTTCTCTATATCTGTGAGTCTGCTTCTTTTTTGTTTTATTCATTATTTTATTTTATTTTTTTAGTCCACATATAAGTGATATCATACAGTATGTCTTTCTCTGTCTGACTTATTTCACTTAGCATAATGCCCTCCAAGTCCATCCATGTTGCTGCAGATGGCAAAAATTTATTCTTTTTTTTTTTTTAATGGGTGATAATGTTCTTTGTCTATATATACACCACATCTTTATCCATTCATTTGTTGAAGGACACTTAGGTTGCTTCCATACCTTGGAAGTTGTAAATAATGTTGCCATGAACATTGGGGTGCATGTATCTTTCTGAGTTAGTGGGTTGTTTTTATTTCATTTTTGGATATATACCCAGGAGTGGAATTACTGGGTCATATGGTAGTTCTATTTTTAGCTTTTTGAGAAACCTCCATACTGTTTTCCACAGTGGCTGCACCAATTTACTTTCCCACCAATAGTGTATGAGGGTTTCCTTTTCCCCACATCTTTGCCAACATTTGTTATTTTGTTCTTTTTGATGATAGCCATTCAGACAGGTGTGAATTCATTGTGGTTTTGATTTCCCTGATGATTAGTGACGTTGAGTATCTCTTCATATGCCTATTGGCCATCTGTATTTCCTCTTTGGAAAAATGTCTATTCAGTTCTTCTGTGCATTTTTTAATGAGGTTGTTTTTTGATGTTGAGCTATATGAGCTGTTTATATATGTTGGATATTAACCCCTTATTGGTCATATAATTTGCAAATGTCTTCTCCCATTCAGTAGGTTGTCTTTTCATTTTGTCAATGGTTTCCTTTGCTGTGCAAAAGCTGTTAAGTTTAATTAGGTCCCTTTTTTTTTTAACATCTTTATTGGAGTATAATTACTTTACAATGGTGTGTTAGTTGCTGCTATATAACAAAGTGAATCAGCTATATGTATACATATATCCCCATATCTCCTCCCTCTTGCGTCTCCCTCCCACCCTCCCTATCCCACCCCTCTAAGTGGACCCAAAGCACCGAGCTGATCTCCCTGTGCTATGTGGCTGCTTCCCACTAGCTATCTGTTTTACATTTGGTAGTGTATATATGTCCATGCCACTCTCTCACTTCATCCCAGCTTACCCTTCTCCCCCGCCCCCGTGTCCTCAAGTCCACTCTCTACGTCTGCATCTTTATTCCTGTCCTGCCCCTAGGTTCTTCAGAACCTTTTTTTTTTAGATTCCATATATATGTGTTAGCATATGGTATTTGTTTTTCTCTTTCTGACTTACTTCACTCTGTATGACAGTCTCTAGGTCCATCCGCCTCACTACAAATAACTCAATTTCGTTTCTTTTTATGGCTGAGTAATATTCCATTGTATATATGTGCCACATCTTCTTTATCCATTCATCTGGCGATGGACACTTAGGTTGCTTCCGTGTCCTGGCTATTGCACATAGAACTGCAATGAACATTGTGGTACATCACTCTTTTTGAACCATTTGTTTATTTTTGCTTGTTTGCTTTAGGAGACAGATTCAAAAAAATATTGCTGTGATTTATGTCCAAGAGTGTTCTGCCTATGTTTTCCTCTAGGAGTTTTATAGTATCCCATCTTACATTTAGGTCTTTAATCCATTTTGAGTTTACTTTTGTATATGGTGTTAGAGAATGTTCTAATTTCATTCTTTTACATGTAGCTGTCCAGTTTTCTCAGCACCACTTATTGAAGAGACTGTCTTTTCTCCATCATATATTCTTGCTTCCTTTGTCATAGATTAATTGACTGTAAGTGTATGGGTTTATTTCTTGGTTCTCTACTCTGTTCCATTGACCTATGTGTCTGTTTTTGTGTCAGTACCTTACTGTTTTGATTACTGTAGCTTTGTAGTAAAGTCTGGAGTCTGGGAGTGACTAACAACATCTTTTTAAAATCTAGCCAGAATATTATTAATTTATTAGCTGATCATGGCATAAATACTTCATAAATACTATATTTTTGGCTCTGGAATTTATTTTTGGTATTTATCAGTATGAATTTTCTTTTCTGTAGGAAATATACTTCCAAAAAATAGAACTATCCAGTTTTCAGTTTTTAACCTTACCTAACTTTTTCCTGCAACTTTTTTTCCCTCTGAGAAGAGAGAGCTCCTTGCTGCTTTTAAGCTGATGCAGCAAGTTAAGCAGAGTGTTTCTAATTTAAATTGTTACCCAGGGCAGATCTGACAGTAAAGTGGATTTTGGATGTTGTGCAAAGTTTTAAGTAAGTAAATGGGGGTGTGGGAGGATTGATTATGTTTTGTTACAACCACTAGTTGAGGGACTGATTTGTCAACAGAGCACTCAAATAGTGCCATGAGTGTAATTTGCTTGAAAGCAACATTTGCCTTATTTGCAATTGTTGTAGTAGATTGTTTTAATAAACAAATTAGTACATTTTAACCAAATTGATAGTTAAAAAAAAAACTTGGAATAGATCTTAGTGCAATGATTATAGTACTTAAGCTTTGATGATTTACAAAGAGAAAGATAACTTAATTTTTAGAAATGGAATTATTAAATCAGTAAGCCAAAAGAAATTTTGCTTGGCAGAAGAGGATGATTTTTGTTATTGCCTTTAGCATGATCCTAAATTTGTAATTATGGTAATTTAATTGATGTGACTTTTCTTGTTTAGTGTTTTATGAATGAATACTTTTGTTATTTTATATATATACATATTCTCCAGAGATCCATGGAAGCCTATAATTCAAACATAAAAATCAATTTCACTGACAATGCCATGTGACTGTTTACTGTAAAGCTACAAGAATGTATTCAGGTAATGTCAGTATTTCTTGTTTTAGGAGTGGTATAAGATGCTTTACATACATTGTCTCCAGTTTTTCCTACAGCTCTTTTTTTTTCTTTTAAATCTTTCAGTATTATGTGAACTTTTAGCCTTGGAGAGAGGTAAAGTGATTTGCCCAGGGTCTCACAGGTGGTGATTTAAACCCAAGTCTCCATTCTTTTTACTAGCAAACAGGAAACTAGATATTTGGCATCTGTGGTCTTTAAAACTATAATTCACTATTAGTCTCTTTGGAGTTGGGATCCTGTATTTTCAAGTTTTGATACCATTGTTGTCATTTGTTCAGAAGGAACTAGATTCAGTAAATGGCAAATACTTACTAAGCATCCAAACCAGAGTTGCCAGATAAAATAGAGGACTTTGTTAAATTTGAATTTCAGATAACAACTCATAATTTTTTAGCATGTGTATATCCCAAGTATTGCATGGAACATATATACACTAAAATATTATTTATTGTTTATTTGAAATTCAAATTTAATTGGATGTCTTGTATTTTAATTTGCTATATCTGCCAACTCTACTCAAAAATTTGGCCTAAGTAAATCTTTGGGAAAGTTCCAAGGAGGCTGTTCACTGTCAAAGAATACTGTTATCTCTTGAACACTGAATAAATATGGCCCTGCCTGCCTTTTTCTGATCCATGGTATAATCTTTTCCTCCCTCTCCTATGTACCAGCTAGGATTCTTTATATATATGTATATATAATTATTCTTTATAATTAATATATAAATACTTATATATATGTGAATAAAAAATTGGATACTTTCTCTAATTTTTGTTTTTTTTAAAAAACTATGCTCCCTAAATTATGCTTCTCTCCCTTTCTGGCTTCATACTTATTATAAGTCATCTACTTTTGTAAACCATCATTCCATCCTCATTCCCCACTGAGCATATTCTTTATTACAACCCAATTGTTTTCCTAACCTTGTGGGGAAAAAAGGTGCTAGTGTGTTCAATCTCCTGAATTTATGCCAAGATTGTGTTTTTAAGTGTTTTTGTATACGGTATGAGAAATAAGCAAGAATGAATTGGTTACTTAAGTGTTTCAAAAGAAACTTCTGATTTCATGGTGTTATTTGGGGATGAAAGGAAATAATCGACTGTTAGTAGGTATAGGTAAGAAATTGAAAGATTAGATTATGATTCTATGAGTCTCAACAAAATGAAAGTTAAAAAAATTAAATTAATGAGGGTAAAACCAAAAGTAAACAGTACACACAAAATAATTAATCTCCATAACTTTACAGTACCTATTAAAATTATATTTGAAACTTTTGATGAGCCTGCAATAAGAGCACATATTATTGTTAGGAAAAAGGTATATGCATCGAGGTAATCTGGAGGATAAAAGCCAAAATGCTTACCTTTTTGACTAATGTGGAAAGAGACAAAACATTGATCATGGATGCTGGTGTTCTAATTAGGTATTTGTTCCTAAAGTTAGACTCAAACAGTTCTCAGGGGGGTTTACTAGCTTTCTTTGTGATCAAGTTTAGAATGTACGTGAATTTGCTTTTTCTCTATAGAGCTTTTATTTTCATTTGGACTTAAACATTGCTGGATTCTGGTGTCCAGAATTGGATTTTATTAAAGATTTGTCATTATTTAGAAGTTAAAAAGAAATAGGCATAAACACACACAAAGAAATGGTTATTCATTCTCCCTGTAGAATTAATTGTATTCAATTTTGTTAGTCTCTTTAGATATGTGTGTGCATGTACATATCTTTCAAAGGTTTTAAAATGTCTTAGTTATGTCCCTTGCTTTTAGTAGGTTATTACCTTAGTGTATTCCAGTAGACTGAGTGTTTGTGTTAAAATGGGGTCATGATTCTAGGTTTTAAAGCTTTCATGATTGTTATATGAAATTATGCTTAAATGTTGCTTCTCTCCTTTGGGATTTTGGAACTTCAAAGTACCACTTTCCTGATGTGAGTGATTGGTATTCACTCTAAAGACCACTACTGTTGTAGTTAGTACTATTCTAGTTTACCAAACCTTGAATTTTCTAAATTAATATTTGTGTTTCATCTCATGGGATGTGATGTTTACCGTGTCTTTCCTCTGTTGCACATATGTCAAAATTAAACAAAATCAAGCAGAATTTCTATGACAGCCCCATTTATACACAAAGTTCTAGACTTTTCAGGATTGTACCCAGTCATTTTTTAAAGGAAATCTCCCCTACATATCTCAAGATTTTGGAATGGTCCAGAAGGCCCAGAACTTTGCAAGTCCAGACTGTTAGGATCTCAGAGAACTAGTTGCTCTGCGTGTTGTATATACTCAGTCAGCAATGATTACTTGTGACGTAAACAGGAGCTATATAATAGCCAGGAAGCAAAGATTCCCAATTAGTTGGTGATTGATTTGCCAAAGGAAGTTGCTGTTTAGTCTGGATAGTTACTATTACGAGAGGACCCTGGAAGATGTACTCAGAATCCTTTTGGAAGAACTGAGGTGTTTAGTTCAGTGGGAACGTATTATGTGTTCCATATTTACAGTTTTATAGCCCTCCATTTCCCAATTTCTTCAACCTTTGTCCTTCTTGAGAGTTATGTTTTCATAGTTATGGAGAAATAATTAGTTTTATGAAACAGGCATTTCCTAAATGATTAAGAATTAATTCCAGAGGAAAAAATATTCATTGTGGTTATGAAAAATGCTCTGACAACAGGCTTTCATCTTTCAGAATTGCTTTACATTGAATTAGAAAACTTCAATTTTTCCATGGGCTTGATAGAAAAATTGGGCATATTTTAAAATTAAATTGAATGTGTATAATTTTACAAGAATCAGAATGAGTCTTGAAAAATTCATCTTTTTTAAAACTTCATTTTGTTGTAGAATAGTGTCTGCGTGTAGTAGGCACTTAATATGGTTAAATGAATATGATAGCCTCATATTAATGGAATTTATAAATGCTAAAATAATGTGGATATGTGTTTTCTATAGGAAATCTTGTCCTTATTTCACCTCAGGTTTTTGTCATAACATTTTTTTCCTCTTTGTAGATATCCTTTCATCAGTATTTTAATTATTGATGAGGTCTGCACTGGCAGAATTTATTCAAACGAATAATATCAGCGTCAGGGAAAAAAGCACTCTGGAAATTTAATATATGGTCTTTTCTCAGTGTTTATATCACTTTCCTTAAAGGGGCAGTTTAAATGAAAAACTCCAAAGCAAAAATAATCTTAACTTTCTGCAGTTCTATGTGTGTGTGTGTATGTGTGTGTATGTTTGTGTATGTGTGTAAAAAGATTGAGGAAGGAGAGATAGAGGAAGGGCAGGTGGGGAGACAGAGAGGGGAAGATTTTACATGTGCCTTCTATGAAATTGTGACACATTTCCAGGATGACTGAGAGTGATAGATTAAGTAGAAAGAAAAATAAACATTTTTCTTTCATGTGGGAAGAGTTAAACTTGTTTCCTTTTAAAAAATTGGTATTCATCAAAACAAGTAGTAACAAGGTTAACAAATAGTAACTTTTCGATCAAACTGATAGTTGATTGTAGAGAATAGCTTATTTAAGTCATTGACTAGAGGGGGGAAAACATCTTTTAGAAAAAGGTGTGTATTATGTTAGAAATATTTTATAGTCACTTTAAGGAAATTTGCTAACATTTAGCAAGGAATATTGTTATTCCTTTTGAGCAAAAAGTAGAGTATCTGAATTATTGCCTGCTGGTTTCACACTAAGGCCTTTTAAATAATTCATTTTTTCTTTTAATAGGGAAAAAGGCAGATTTAGATATTATATGTTTATTTTATACTTTAAAATAATTTTCTTTGTTGATATAAGATGAAATAGATCTAAGCTAAGGATATTTTAAAATTGAAGAACATAAATAGATATTGAAATTTTATCTTGCTGCTTCAGAAGTTGGTTTTTTAACTTAAAAGGCCAACAGTCTCATTTATTAATTTCTTTGAAATAGAATTGCCTTTCCTTTCTCCCTCAACAAACCATGAAGATAATTTCAGAAATGCATTCCCAGCTGAGCTTTTGTATTTTGTCAGTTCTTCTATGACTTAGATGAAGTTTCAATTAA
Organism: Balaenoptera ricei; assembly: GCF_028023285.1. Lineage (NCBI taxonomy): Eukaryota > Metazoa > Chordata > Mammalia > Artiodactyla > Balaenopteridae > Balaenoptera > Balaenoptera ricei. The sequence continues at coordinate 136,367,730 of NC_082639.1, forward strand.
AAATAGACTATAAACTTATATGTGGGAAGCAGTTGAATGAGTTGCTATGACAGTTCATATTATGAGGTTGAATCAAGTAAAAGTAGCTTAATAAGATTTGAGAAACATAGAGCTATATTAGTACTAATGATCACCCTTCTTTAACCTGGGGTGGGTGTAAAGGGACATGTCTTCCTCTCAGAGGACAAAAGGCTAACTGGGGGGAATCAGTGGAGCCTGTAGCCCTGAACCCACTGCTACTAAGAACCTGTCTTCCTAAGGAGCACCCCTCTTTCCCGTTTGTGGATATGGGTAAAAGATTTTGGGGAAACAGTCATTTCTATACGGATGTCTCCCCAGTCCTCTATAGCCAGTCCTCAGCAGAGATGCTTAATAAATCTACATACCATCAGTAACTCTTGCACTTCCTGATTCTGAATCAAGGAAATTTAGATTTTTCCTTTCTTTATGGAATTTTCTATGTCAGATTCTGCCATATTGTACACTATTTATTTATCAGATTTTTGGAGTATTGCAAAGTGTATCTGTGTGCCTACTAAGAAATTTTAATATTCTATTATTAATGTGCCATTGGGCATTAAGCTTAGATATTGGGCAGGAAAGCAAACAGCATTTTAACTGGCCTCTGTTTTAAGAAAAGATTTCCATTTACAGAACACTGCTGGCAACTAAAAATGAGAAGAATAAAAGAGAAGAAAGTTGGCAGCTCTAGTTCTATGAGGAGATGGCTAATAAAATTCATTTGTATAATGAAAATTCAGATATCAGAAAGCATATATGTAACACGTTTATTTCCACATTTCTAGACGGAGCGGTAGGTAGGTGAAATGGAAAGATTTCAGGAAAAGCTTGGTTCTTCATGGAGGAAGTAGTACAACTAATCGTGTACATTTTGTATATGCTCTTCTCTGCTTATAACCTGTTCTTTTAATTTCACTTAATAAATCATTATAAATATTTTTCCATGCCACTAAACATTTTTCCATAATATAATGTTTAAGGAGTGCATAATATTTTTTGGTAAGGCTTTTACTGTATATATTAAACCATTTTCCTATTGTTGAGTATTTCCTGATAGAATTTTTAATATTCTACCATGAAGTACAAAGAATCCTATTTTACTTTTTAAAGCACTATATGCTGACTTTTTACAATGACATACAAAGAAAATATTTTGGTTTTTTTCCCGCTCATTTTAAGTACTACATGCTAGGGAAGAAATAGTTTCAAAAGCCCACATTAAGTAGCCCAGTTAGTAAACTTCTAAAAACAGCTTTCTTGACAAGGCTAGTAGGACTAAATGGGACACTCATACTTGGTCTTTATTGATTTTTAGAAGGTTACTTGCAACTTTGCTTATTTGCTCTACCATCAGCATTAATCACATCACCGAGAGCAGGTTTCTGTCTTTGCTTCCTCCCTTTTTCCATACTCTGAGCTCTATGAAGGTAGACTCTGGCCTCTCTTCTATGCCTCATGTGCAGCTAGTACTTTTTTTTTCTTATTGGATGATTCAAGAAAAGAAATAAGTAGGGAAGGAAGGGAAGGAGGAGGGTTATTTCTTGCAGTCTTCTCATTCTCAAAACCTATGATGATAAAATTTAACTTGAGAAACGTTTTCCTCAAACCTTATTTATAATTTTAATTAAAGTTCATTAAAGCATTTCTGTGTTTTAAATATTTATGACCCTTATGTTGAGGCATATTTTTGAAGTGTATATTTTTACGTTTTTTTGTTAAAAGATTTTATTGAAAATATAACTGTTGTGACCATAATATTTTGAATATTATAATCTTATCTGGAGATACTGATATACTAGGTTTATAGTTGGTACACCATTACTCCATTAACAAATGTTACTTTAAAACCAGTACCTCTAGACTAATTTTTTTTTAAATATAAATTTATTTATTTATTTATTTTTGGCTGCATTGGGTCTTTGTTGCTGTGCGTGGGCTTTCTCTAGTTGCGGCGAGCGGGGGGCTACTCTTAGTTGCGGTGCACGGGCTTCTCATTGTGGTGGCTTCTCGTTGCAGAGCACATGCTCTAGGAGTGCGGACTTCAGTAGTTGTGGCACGTGGGCTCAGTAGTTGTGGTGCGTGGGCTTCAGTAGCCGTGGCGCATGGGCCTAGTTGCTCTGCAGCATGTGGGATCTTCCCAGGCCAGGGCTCGAACCCATGTCCCCTGCATTGGCAGGTGGATTCTTAACCACTACGCCACCAGGGAAGTCCCTAGACTAATATTTTAAACATAAGCATATAAATGTGAAATTTATATTCACATTCGAATAAAACTCCTTGGTTCACTAAGTCCAGAGACAACCTCATTAATATAGCAGATGTTGCCTTTGGTGTCCCTCCATTACATTACACAGGGTAACCATCCCAATCTCCATGAATGTGCTACTACTTTGTATACAGCATCAGTGCATGTGTGCCGCCCTAACTAAGCAGTCGTTAGGGAGGTGGTTAGAGATACCAGAAGGACAATGCAGCGGCTACTGCCGAGCACTCTTTTGAAATTTGTGGGGACAGGGTAGGGAGGATGGTTGGAGGTGTCTCCTAGACTGACTGTAGTACACCTCACCTTGGCTGAGAGTACATTCTCACTTTTGGCCTGATTAAATCCTTGATGAAGGAGCAGCATTCTCAAGTCAAATGGTTAGACTAGTTCCTTCCCTCTGTGAAAGGGAAATATGAATAGTTACAATTCCATTTCACCTGTTGCTTCTATAATTACTTAGTCAACAGACATTTACTGAATACTTTACTAGATGCCAGAAGTTGTGCAAAGTATTAAGAATACAACTGTAACCCAAGGCAGTCCCTGATTTGGTATGAATTGAAGTGAGGGATACACAAACAGGAAAACAGTCAATTTGGTATAATAAGTGCTGAGCCAACAGTGTGCAGTGTTCTGTGGAAGTTTGTAGGCTGGGCGCCTAACCGAGTCTGGGCAGAAGGATAAGAAAGGGATGACCACCATTACCTTACCCCTAACATCTATCCCACCCATTTCCTCTCTGCAATGTTGCCTGTAATTGTCATATTTTAGACCTTCCCACTTACATTATTAAAACGTTATACAGTGTTTCTCAAACATCTGCAACTTAGAACTTCCAACAGCTAGCGAAGGAGAGGGAGCCTAGTTATTGAGTAGAGAAGAGGAGTGTGGTGCTGCCTTAGAGCACAACCCTAATGATCTGCCATCATGTGAGTTTTACATATTTTTCCACATTGTTTGTGATCAGTGTGCAAAGTGTGATCCTGATGCATGTGTAAGGACCTTTTAAGCAGCACAAAAAGTTATAATTGTTTTCAACTCTCCAAATCTTCCAATAAAATTAAATTTTAAGGAAGATCTTCCATGAATATCCAGTGGTTTCACATACCCCAGGCACACTGTCGTTCATCAAGTATGCAGCCAATTAGTTACCCTCTTCCCTAGTCAATCTTCTAAAATGCTGCCAGAGCAGTCTCCTTGAAGCTCACATTCTGTTATGTTATTTCCTTGTCCTTCTTAGTTTAGAAGAAAACTCCAAATTCCTTAGCCTGCTTGAAAACACCCTCTCTAATCTGCATCAAGCCCGCTTTTCCACTCTCAGATCTTGCTGTCCTCTTGTGTGTACCATGGTGCAACTATCTCTGAGCTGTTCTTTGGGAAAACCGTTTCTTTGCTTATGATGATACTTCTATCTGGAATGCACATTTCTCTACCTTTATGTGTGACTATTTTAACTGTTCCTAAGGTTCAGATTAAATACTAACTCCCTCGGAAGCTTTTCCCCGTTTTTCAACCTGAGAGTAATATTTCCTCTTTCAGTTTCTTTGTGAATATCTTACAGTTTTTACTAGTACTTACCTCATTCTTCCCTTATGATTCTTCATACATCTCTTTTTATTTTCTGCCAGATTATAAACTATTTAAGAACATTTTTTTTACATTTTTCCAAACATAATATTGTGTGCCATGTATTCTATATAGTATGTGCCCCATGAATGTCTACTGAAGGATGACCTTACAGCTACACCACTAAATTTTCTATGACTTAGTTTTTTTTTTTTACCCACAAAGCGGGTGCAATGATATTTCACTCTGCATTATAAAATTATTTATCGAAGTATAACCTTATAGACATACTACTAATCTAGGACTTTTGTATTCTATTCCCACTGCTGCCGTTTACTCTTTGAATTGCAGCCTGACATTTAATTTTTCTGTGACTTAGTTTTTTTTACCCACAAAGTGGGTGTAATGATATTTCACTCTGTGTTATAAAATTATGTTATTTATCAAAGAACTGCTTTGAACTCCCTGGGAGGAAAATGGTCAAATTTATAGAAAAAAAACCCCAGTATTTTGCCTCTGCAATATGAAAATTTTGAACACAATTTAGAGATAATTTTGTTTAAACATCAAATAGTCTAGAAATACAGGGCCAGTACTAGCACATGTGTAGGTATGTGTGTGTATTTTTTCCTGTTTACAAGCTTATTTTATAATGTGATACCAATACCAGACCAATACCAGTGTGTCTGCTAAATTTTTAGGAGGCTGAAATTGTCACAGAAAAACATATTACTTTAGTGTAGTGGTTGAGAGTCTGGGCTCTGGAGATAGAATTCATTGGTTTAAGTCACTTTTTAGCCTTCTTTGACCTAGGGCAAGTTATTTGACTTTTTATGCTTTGTTTTACTCATTTATAAATCAGAATAATAACTACTCTTAATTAGAGTATCATTTTCAAGAACAATTAAATTAATACTGACACATAGTAAACACATTAGTTATTATTATTATAATCTTTTCATGGAAAAATCCTACCTAGTTAGGCTTAGTTGGAGGTCAGGCTAAGTGGTTAAGAGCTTAGCATTAGATAAACCTGGGTTTTAATTCTTGCTCTTCTTGTGCTACATGTATAATTTTGTGGGAGTTACCTAATTGTTTCCAATTTGATTTTTTGAGAATTGGGTGAAATAATACATATAAAATGTTTAACATATTGCTTGGTGCATGGCAATTTTTAACAAACATTATCAATTGATCATACTTATGATGTTCTGCCATTGTCTTCTTCACACAGGCTACTTCAATTCTGTGTGGTATTTATATTAGCATAAAAGTAGAAATTTTTAAGTAGAAAGGAGTTCTGTCTTAAAGATAAAAAAATCATGAAGTTAAAGAAGAATAGATCTAAGTGTAAATATAAAGAAAATAAGGCTTTTCCAGACCTGTCCTGAAAACTTTTTTAAAGGTTACTATGAGATTGGATATTCCACTGACACTCCTGAGTGTTAGAAAAAAGCCCTTGAACTGCTGTGCAGTTGGGTCTGGTGGCAATTCTAGTGAAATAAGAAGCCAGAAGAATTCTGCTTCTTTCATTCCGTGGTCTCCAAAATGAGGAGTATACTATAACCCAGAGGGTAAGGGGACATGTTAGACAATCCATTATATTTGTATTATCTAGAAGTATTTAATGTATAGGTTGACAGTAGTGCATATAGCAAATCTACTAAGCATAAATATATTAAGGTAGGGACTAGACTATCACTTTCGAGACTAGTTATATAAAACAGAAGTTCTAGTATAAACAAAGTTTAGATATTTGCTGGTGGTATAATTTGGATATTACTCAGTTCTCTAAATTCATCAGATCTTTCATTTCCTGTAATGTGCCATACATAATAAGGGGAATAAGAACTTTGCTCTGAGTCTTTTTCCATAGTAGACTCTTTTAAAGATGCCTCTTTCGGTAAAGGTGAAGTGGGGGATTTAGAGCCATTAGAATTGTTTTACAAAAATTGAGGAAAAGGACTATTGAGCTGATTTGTCTGATTATTTGTTTTTCTTAAATTACATCTGTTGGATAAGATAAAGCAGTTAAGTTAAAACAAAGCCAGTAGACTTTCATTAAGTTCACTTTTGAAAACTGAGTTTTAACACAGTGATTTAAAGTTAGACAGACCTGAATTCAAATCCATGTTCTTGATTGTGCTAGCAGTGATATCTCTTTGCGGAAAAAGTGGGAGTAATAACAGTAACTTCCTCCTAGATTATTGTAGAAAGTCCCTGCACAGTGTCTGCCACATAGCAAGCAATCTCTCAGTGAATGTCAGCATTTATTATTGTTATGGTGGTAGAGGTGGTGAAAAAAGTAAGCATTTCTTTTTTTCCTTCTTATTTTTTTATTTATGTTGACATACAGGTTGTTTTTTTGAAAGTGAAATATTATATTTATTGCATTTTTTTAACATCTTTACTGGAGTGTAATTGCTTTACAATGTTGTGTTAGTTTCTGCTGTATAACAAGGTGAATCAGCTATATGTATACATATATCCCCATATCCCCCTCCCTCTTGCGTCTCCCTCCCACCCTCCCTATCCCACCCTTCTAAGTGGTTACAAAACACCGAGCTCATCTCCCTGTGATATGCAGCTGCTTCCCACTAGCTATCTGTTTTACATTTGGTAGTGTATATATGTCCATGCCACTCTCTCACTTTGTCCCAGCTCACCCTTCCCCCCCACCCCCGTGTCCTCAAGTCCATTCTCTACATCTGCGTCTTTATTCCTGTCCTGCCCCTAGGTTCGTCAGAACCTTTTTTTTTTTTTTTTTTAGATTCCATATGTATGTGTTAGCATACAGCATTTGTTTTTCTCTTTCTGACTTACTTTACTCTATATGATAGATTCTAGGTCCATCCACTTCACTACAAATAACTCAATTTCGTTTCTTCTTATGGCTGAGTAATATTCTATTGTATATATGTGCCACATCTTCTTTATCCATTCATCTGTTGATGGACACTTAGGTTGCTTCCATGTCCTGGCTGTTATAAATAGTGCTGCAATGAACATTGTGGTACATGTTGACATATAGTTAACTTACAATGTTGTGTTAGTTTCAAGTGTACAGCAAAGTGATTCAGTTATACATATACATATATATATATTCTTTTTCAGATTCTTTCCCATTATAAGTCATTACAAGATATTTAGTATAGTTCCCTGTGCTATACAGTAGGTCCTTGTTGTTTACCTTTTTTATATATAGTAGTGTGCATATGTTAATCCCAAACTCCTAATTTTTCTCTCCTCCCACCACCCGCTATCCCCTTTGGTAACCATAAGTTTGTTTTCTATGTGAGTCTACTTCTGTTTTGTAAATAAGTTCATTTGTATCATTTTTTTAGATTCCACGTATAAGTGATATCATATGATGTTTGTCTTTCTCTGACTTACTTCACTTAATATGATAATTGCTAGGTTCATCCATGTTGCTGCAAATGGCATTATTTCATTTTTTTGTGGCTAATATTCCATTGTATATATACCACATCTTCTGGAGCAAGCACTTCTTATACTGTAGAGATTGACTTACTTTAAAAGAACAAAAATTGTAAGTAAACCTAAGTTTTTTTAGAGATGGAGAATTTCTCTGCAGAGTTTAGATATACAGTCATAGTATTAGTATTTAAACTGACCTCAGATCCATCAATTATTACATACTACATTATATTTGAAAAGGATCATATTTATATTGTCTTTCAGCAAGAGTAAATTTACTTTCACATTGAGAAAGACAATTTACCTAGTCAAAGGTGATCTTAAAATGTAGCTTAGGTTCTGTGAAGGTCTCTGTGACATCCTGTCACCAGCTATCATTTGATTAGATGTTCTGATTTCTCACATTTTTGTTCTAGTTCTTTTCATGAGCCTTAATTGTACAAATATGTCCTAAAACACCAACTTCTTAGGAGGCTTAATGCCTGTTAAATTCGTCAGTGCTTCTTGGCGGCTTGACATGAGCGCTGCTCTCTGTGTAAGGGAGCTTATAGTTTAGAAGTAAATTTATGGATCATTTCCCTGGTTATTCTCACACGTGTTCGCTTTAGAACCTGTATGAATAATCTCTCAGGGTGAAGGTAATTAACAGAAAGCATAACCTACAGATTGAAGCCAAACAATCTAAGATTTGTAAACTCTTTGCTATGTAATATTAATTAAGTTGTTTGCCTTCTTAATTTGTTTGTAAAATTACAGTTCTGTTGTCCAAGTGCTTTCTACTCCTTACTTTAAAAGTCCTGTCTACCAGGATTCTTAGGACCATGAATAGAAATAATGAAGAAACTCTGAACTTGTTTATTTATGGATGTATCATGTTATATGCTTAGTATTAGAGATAATTATAGTACTAATCACCCTGATTTTCTCATGCCAGTTTACAAATGGAACTATTCTCTAAGTTTTTCAGGAGAGTAAAACCTCTACTCTTCATCTGTTTCTGATATACATTTTTATCATCTCCACATAAATTTGCAGGGGCATCTGTATGCCATTCATCTTCCAATATTCCATTACTTGGCTGGAGTCCCCTCAGTTTTGCTTAACTAATTCATCTTGGTTGGAAAGCTTAACTACTACTGAAGCTTCAGGTTCTGTCTCCTTGTCACTTTTCTCATTTTTAAGTTTAACATTCAGTAACTACTTGCTGTTACTTTAGCTGCATATGCTCAAATAACGCTAAAAGTATACCTGAATCTCCAGTTGGTATTTTACAAGTTTAGTTAGAAAGTATCAAACAGGTTTAAAAAATAATTTAAAGCTGCAACAGTCTCCTAGATTGAAAAAAGAAAATCTCACAACTATAAAAATGTCTTACTACTGTGCTTGTACCATGGAGATTTAAAAATTTAGTGACTGATTCCTCAAATAATATAGGCAGATGTTATATAGTATGTGTTAAGTCATACTGTCAATGTACCTGAACCCCTGTCCTTGAGTCCCCTGTGAATAGTGAAGTGGAGCAATGAAAACTAGATTATTGCCCTCGAATCCATCTGTTAGGTTATCACCAACTCTACAATGGTGGTAAAGCCAAAAGCTACTCTGTTGGCAATTTTTGCTAACATCTCTTAGCATACTGTACCTCACTCTTCTTAAACATATAACTTTATATATATGTGTGTGTGTATGTATACACATGCACACACACTAGTAGTTCTCAAAAGCAGATGGAAGAGGCAGCCTTATTTCTACAGTGTGGTGCATTATTTTGACGCTATTTTCTTTATAATGAAAATTATAGAAAGTAAAGCTCAAAGTTTTCTTGGCTTGTGGAGGTTGTTGGAGTGGTTTCTGGAGATACTTGGTAGAGTAAGAATGCTTTGAAAAGGGAGACTGGATTTTAAATATTGTGATGCAATCCTGTATAGGTATTCAAACCTAGAATGGTGGTGAAGGGAAAAGCAAGTTTGTACAAACTTGGTCACCTTTCTAAGTTAAAGTTTAGAATTATGCAGAGATGAAGTGAAAGCTTTAGACTTTCAGTAATAGCTCTTGAGATCTCAAGAAATGGAAAAAACTGTAGAAGCAAAACTATTGAAAAGCCAGCCCAACTTGTTCCTGAATCCCTAAAACCAAGAATAATTCCAGAAGCTTAGGTTTTTTCCTATAAATAGTGTAGGAGAATTAGCTTTGCCATTAAATAGGAATTGAGCACTATACCAGTTTGGAACCCTTGAATCTAAAACTAGCCAGGGACCAAGCTCTCTTTTAGTTTATAATCCCTTTCTCTATCCTTCCCTGACCTTTGTTTAAAGAAGTACTCTTGGGCTTCCCTGGTGGTGCAGTGGTTGAGAATCTGCCTGCTAATGCAGGGTACACGGGTTCGAGCCCTGGTCTGGGAAGATCCCACATGCCGTGGAGCAGCTGGGCCCATGAGCCACAATTACTGAGCCTGCGCGTCTGGAGCCTGTGCTCCGCAACAAGAGAGGCCGCGACAGTGAGAGGCCCGCGCACCGCGATGAAGAGTGGCCCCCACTTGCCGCAACTAGAGAAAGCCCTCGCACAGAAATGAAGACCCAACACAACCATAAATAAATAAATAAAATTTAAAAAAAATTAAAAAATAAAAAATAAAGAAGTACTCTTGTAATAATTGAGGGATCTCATTTTAAATATTTTTCCTGTGTTACTGTTATATTTAAACTAATCTCCCTCCTTTAGTCATTACTTTCTGGACCACTCCCCCTTCCCCCCTGACATTAATCTAATCATGTCTTTGTCCTATTTAAAAAATGGCCATGGTACTTACTGCCTGAAGTCCAAAGTCTCTATCAAGAAACACACATTCTCTCACAATTAGGGTAGCCAAGCATCCTATATTTAATGATTCTGTTGTATGTCCTATATTGACTTTATTAGGATGCACTAAATATCATGTATTCAGCATTTCTAATACAGTATCAAAATTCAGCAGTTAGAGCTTTTTTCCCCACCGCAGTAGTTGGCACTTAAATCATTGAAATGACAATACTAGCTGAAAATCATACCTCCAGAGATATAGATCTGTGTACTCCTTTATGATCTCTCCTGTACGTTATTCTGAAGGGAACTGAGAATTAAAAGTATTTAATTTTTATGTTCAAGAAAGGAAAAGACTGTTCTTTGCTCGAAGTCCCAAGTCATGAATAAGTAACCATCATTAATTAGACATAACTCTGGATCAGTGCACAAGCTGTGAAAATCAGCCAGTCAATGACAGCCTCACTCCAGTGGCCATGGCTCTGCAAATCAGCCAGTCAATAACAGCCTCACTCCTAACTACACGTCTGAAAGTTAACAAATCAATGATAGCTCCAGGCTTCTGAAAGTCAGCCAATCAATGACTGCTACTATAATGTTCAGTATACCTGCTCAGCATTTATTAATTAATATTCAGTGGACAAAAGAACAAAGTATGTTAGATGTGACCACTCTAGAAATTATGTTAAAATGTAAATGGACCCAGGACTCCCTTCTCAGCAACTGATAGAACTACTAGCCAGGAAATCAGCAGGGATATAAAAGATCTGAACAATACAATCAACCAGTAGAATGTATCTGGCATATATAGAACATACTACCAACAATAGCAGAATACAAGTGGAACATTCACCAAGTTAGATCATATTCTTGTTGAGGTTTGGTAAGATAAACCTCAACAAATTTAAAACAATTGAAGTCATACAGAGTATGTTCTCTGACAATAGATTCAAAGTAGAAATCAATAACAAGTATAACAGGAAGAAAAACAATCTATAGGTCAAAGAGTAAGTCTCAAAGGAAATTTTTAAAAATACATAGAATTGAGTTTAAATGCAAATAAAACATATCAAAACATATCAGAGGTAGCTAAACCATGCTGATATGGAAATCTGTAGGACTAAATGGTTGCATTAGAAATGAGGAAAGTTTTCAAATCAATAATCTGAGTTCCTAACACAAGAAATTAGAAAAAATAGAGAAAAATAAACCCAAAGCAAGTAAAGGAAGGAAATAATAAAGATAAGAACAGAAACCAGGAAATTCAAAATAGAAAACAGTAGAGGAGAGTGACATCAACAAATGGCAGATGAGGGGGTTCCAGTGCTCAGCCCCTCCACAGAAACAGCAAAAACAATGAATAAACAACTGCATATCGATAAAAATACAATGGATTACAGTAGAGGAGCTGCAGAAACCCTGCAGAACATAGAAACTGAGAATCCTGCATAGAAAGCATTTTGCCTATGTCACCTCATCCCCTTGGTGTGACCTCCCACAAGGAAAAGGAGAATAGGTGGACCCTAGCAATCTTCATCACTCCTGTCGATGCTGGCAGCTTTCACCATTGAAGACCCATGCAGTCAGCATTGATCTTGAGCTCAGCTGACAGAGCTGCCCAGAGTCCCACGTTGCTGTGCTCCCCTGTGCCTCAAGTGAATGAGCCATTGCTATGCCCACCTACTCCCAGGAGAAGTACCAGTTAGCCCCACTTGACTCTGGCTCCACAGCCGTTCATTGCATGCCCACTTAGATAGCAGCTCTACCACTGCAGCAAGTGCATCTTTTTCCCATTCCCAGGCACTGTGGTCATTCTGTTCCCCCAACCCCTGGACCTCAGCTCCATACATGCCCACACCTTGGATACTGGTGCCACCACCACAGTGAGTGTGCCTTTGTAGTCATCTCAGGAACTGCAGTTGTTCTACATGTATCTGAGCTCCAGATCCAAGCTTCATGGCTGCTCCATGTGCACCTGTGCCTCAGTCATTTGTGTCACCACTGGCACAAGTGCCCCAGATCCTACTTCTGTCATATACACACTGCATGCCACGCTCAGTGCCAAGAAAGATCCCTTTGGCCAGTACTTCCCCTGTAGGAAAAAAAAGAGAACAAGAGGATCCCAGAAGTCTTTACCATCAAAGCCCCAAAAGCCCTTACTGCCACTGAGGGCACCCAGAGTGTTGGCTGCTGAGAGCTACTACAGTCTTTGCCAATGCCAACCTCAGCTGACAGAGCTCCATGGAGACTACACTGCTCCACTCTCCCAGAACTTAGACCCACTGCTGCACCCTCACACAGAGCCAGACTTATCATACCCCACCCAGCCGGTGCTCACATATCCATTTGTAGGTGAAAGTTTTTCCCCTCTAAAGCCAATCTGTAAATTTTGGAAGAGGTGACTGGTCCCTCAGATGTGCAGACATCAATGCAAGGCTACAGAAAACATGAAAAATCCAAGAAAAATGATACCACCAATGGAACACAATAATTTTTTAGTAACTGACCTCGAAGAAATAGAGATCTACAAATTGCCGGGCAGAGAATTCAAAATAATTGTTTTAAGGAAGCTCAGTGAGCTACAAGAGACAAAGATGGACAGCTCAATGAAATCAGGAAAACAATACATGGCCAAAATGAGAGATTCAACAAAGAGACAGAAATAATAAAAAGGAACCAAATAGAGATTCTGGAGCTGAAGAATGCAGTGAATGGAATTTTAAAATGCAACAGAGAACTTCGGCAGTAGACTGAATTAAACAGAAGAAAGAATTTGCAAACTTGTAATTTTAAAACCTAGTCATTTGAAATTATCCAGGCAGAGGAGAAAAAAGAAAAAAAGGATGAAAAAGAGTTTTAAAAAAGCCTGTGGGATGTATGGGATACTTAAAACAGAACTAATATATGCATTATGGGAGTCCCAGAAGGAGAAGAGGGTAGACAAGCAACAGTAATAATGCCTGAAACAATGCAGAAATAATGCCTGAAAGAATAATGTCTGAAAATTTCCCAAATCTTGAGACTCAAAGGTCCCCAAATAGTATCAATACAAAGACTCCACTGAGACACATTACAATCAAATTGTGAATAGTTAAGGGCAGAGGGAGAATTTTGAAAGCAACAAGAGGAAAGCAACCCATCACATAGAAGGGCATCCCCATAAGATTATCGATGGATTTCTTTTTTCTTTTTCCAAAGTACAAATGTTTAATAATAATTTTAAAAATATATCTTCAATTCTACTGTGAGCAGAGTAGTTTAACAAGAAGAGGAGGAGATAAAATAGAACACCTCTGGAGAGTGTGAAGTGCCATCCAATGACTTTCAAAGATAAAATAGAACATCTCTGGAGAGTGTGAAGTGCCATCCAATGACTTTCAAAGGTGTTGAAGATAGAGGCACTACTGTTTATTATATATAATAGCACTTCACATATTAGGATATTCTAGTCTTAGCAGAAATGCTGCAGGCCAGTAGAGAGTGAGGTGATATTTTCAAAATACTGAAAGAAAAAAACTGCCAACGAAGAATACTGTACCTGGCAAAATTATTCTTTAAAAATGACGGAGAGATGAAGTCTTTCCTAGACAAACAAAAACTGAGGGAGTTCATCATCACTAGACCTGCCCTATAAGAAATGCCTAATACTTTATTAAAACTCTCAGTGAAATAGGTATAGAAAGATCTCACCTCAACACAATAAAGTCCATATATGAAAATCCCACATCTAATATCATGATAAGTGTGGGGAAACTGAAAGCTTTCCCTCTAAGATCTGATACAAGACAAGGATGCCCACTTTTGCCACTCCTTTTCAACATAGTACTGGAAGTCCTGGCCAGAGCAATTAGACAAGAAAAGGAAATAAAAGGCATCTAAGTCAGAATGCAAGAAGTAAAATGATCTCTATTTTCAGGTGACATTATCATATATGGAGAAAACCCTATGACTCAACCACAATAAAAAAATTGTTAGAACTGATAACGAATTTGGTAAAGTTGCAGGATATAAAATAAACATACAAAAATCGATTGTTTCTATAGACAAACAACAAACTATCTGAAAAGAAATTAAGTAATCACTCCCATTCATAACAGTAACAAAAAGAATAAAATATTTAGGAATAAATATATCCAAAGAGGTGAAAGACTTATACACTTAAAATTATAAGATATTGATGAAATTAAAGCAGACACAGATACATGGGAAGACATCCCATGTTCATGGATTGGTAGAATTAATGTTGTAAAGTATCCATATTGTTCAAAGCAATCTACGGATTCAGTGCAATTCCCATTATAATCCCAATGGCATTCTTTGTAGCAGTAGAAAAAAAAAACCTCAAAATTCGTATTCAACCACAAAATACCCTGAATAGCCAAAGCAGTCTTGAGAAATAATAACAAAGCTGGAGGAATCACATTTCCTTATTTCAAAATATATTTCAAATGCATGGTAATCAAGACAGTATGGTACTGGCATAAAAACTGATGGATAAGCCAATGGAACAGAATAGAGAATTCCAGCTATAAATCCACACATCTGTGGTCAACCAGTCTTTTGACAGTGGTGCCAAGAACACAGAATTGGAAAAGGATCATCTCATCAATAAATGGTGTTGGGAAAACTGGATATACACATGTAGAAGAATGAAATTGGATTCTTATGTCACACCATATATAAAAATCAACTCATAATTAGTTAAAGACCTAAATGTAAGACCTGAAATCATAAAACTCCTAGAAGAAAGCATAGTGGGGCAAACACCTTGAAATTGGTCTGGCCAATAATTTTTTGGATATGATACCGAAAACACAGTCAACAAAAGCAAAATAGACAAATTAGATTGCATCAAACTATAAAGCTTCTGCACAGCAAAGAAAACAGTCAACAAAATGAAAAAGCATCCAATGGAATGGGAGAAAATATTTGCAAACCATAAGGGATTAATGTCCAAAATATATAAAGAACTCATAACTCAACAGCAAAATAAAGCAAATAACCTGATTACAAATGAGCAAAGGACTTCAACAGACTTTTTTTTCTCAAAGAAGACTTACAAATGGCTAGGAGGTACATGAAAAGATGCTCAGCTGCACAAAATGCAGATCAAAATCACAGTGAGATATCTCACACCTGTTAGAATGACTACTATCTGAAAGACAAAAAATAACAAGTGATGATGAGGATGTGGGAAAAAAGGAAGCCCTGTACACTGTTAGTAGTAATGTGAATTGGTACAGCTATTACGGAAAAAGTATGGAGGTTCCTCAATAAGGTAAAAATATAACTACCATATGATCCAGCAATCTCTCTTTTAGGTATATACCCAAAGGAAATGAAATCATCATTTGGAGAGTTAGCTGTACTCCCAAGGTCATTTCATTATTATTCACAATAGCCAAGACGCAGAAACAGCCTAAGTCTTCACCAATAGGCAAATGGATAAAGAAAAATTTTTTTTATATATATATATCAGTATATATATATGAAGGAAATCCGGTCATTTGTGACATCATAGATGAACCCAGAGGGCATTATGATAATTGAAATAAGCCAGATGCAAAAAGATAAACATGGCATGATCTCATTTAGATTTGAAATCTAAAATAGTGGAAATCATAGAAGCAGAGAGTAGAATGGTGGTCACCAGGGTCTGGGAAAAGGGGGAAATGGGATAATGTTGATTAAGATATATAAAGTTTCAGTTATGCGAGATGAATAAGTTCTGGAGATCTAATGTACTGCAATGTGACTATAGTTAACAATACTTTATTGTATACTTGAAATTTGCTAAGAGGGTAGATCTTAAGTGTTCTTACCACAGAAAAGGAAAAATTTGCTAACTATCTGAAAAGATGGATATGTTAATTTGCTTGAATGTGGTGATTATCTCACAGTGTATGTGTATATTAAATCATCAAATTGTACACCTTAGATATATACCAATCTTAATTGTCAAATATACCTAAATAGTAAAAAAAAAAAAAGAAAAGAAAAGAAAAAGAAAATTAATGAAACAAAAAACCGATTGCTTAAAAAAATCAATAATATTGATAAACCTCTGGCAAGACTGGAAAAAAATAAAAGAAGATAAAACACAAATCACCAGTATCAGGAGTGAAATAGGAGATATAAGTACTAATCCTGCAGACATTAAAAAGACAACAAGGGGGACTTCCCTGGTGGCACAGTGGTTAAGAATCTGCCTGCCAATGCAGGGGATATGGGTTCGAGCCCTGGTCTAGGAAGATCCCACATGCCGCAGAGCAACTAAGCCCATGCGCCACAACTACTGAGCCTGCGCTCTAGAGCCCACGAGCCACAGCTACTGAGCCCGCGTAACACAATTACTGAAGTAGTAGTTGTGCCTAGTAGAGGTAGGAGCCTGTGTGCCTAGATCCCGTGCTCCGCAACAACAGAAGCCACCACAGTGAGAAGCCTGAGCAATGCAACGAAGACCCAACGCAGACAAAAATAAATAAATAAATAAATTTATATATTAAAAAAAAACAGCAAGAGAATACTATAAACAACTTTATACCCTTAAATGGATAATTTAGAAGAAAGAAATCAATTCCTTGAAAACCACACACTACCAGAACTCAACCAAGACGAGATAGATAATCTGAATATCCCTTTAACCATTAAAGAAATTAAACTTGTAATTTAAAAAAGTTCTGAAAAAGAAATCTCCAGTTCCCGATGTTTCACTGGAGAATTCTACCAAAACATTTAAAGAAAAGTTAACACCAATTTTACACAGTCTCTTCTAGAAAAGTGGAAGGAACTCCTCCTGACTCAATTTTTGAAGCTAGTATTACTCTGATACCAAAAATAGACAAAATTAGTATGGGGAAAAAAAAAAAAAACCACTATAGACCATTATTTCTCACTTACTTAGATACAGAAATCCTCATCAGGAATCGTAGAACCACAGGTAATTACAATTAGTATTCCTCCTCATAGAGAGTAATAATAAAGTTTATCACTTAAGTGAAAATATCAGTTCAGTGCTCCTTTAGTTACTCCTACCATAGCCTCAGAATTGAATTGATTTATAGCCAAATTCAGCAGGTTTTTGTAGTTTCATTTTGTTCTCTTCATTTATATCTCCAGTGTTTTTCAAATATAAGATAATTGCTTTTACAAATCAGACCAAATCCTTGGTATTATTTTTGAAAATTGAGCCTCTCTCATTTGTCTTTTCTGAAAATGGTTTTGCACATTTTCTTTAATTTTCTATTTTTTTTAGAATATTAAATCTGCTCAATCTAAAGTTCTCCTTTTTTTTTAATTTTTTATTTTATTTTATTTTTTTATTTTTTTTTGGTTGTGTTGGGTCTTCGTTTCTGTGCGAGGGCTTTCTCTAGTTGTGGCAAGCGGGGGCCACTCTTCATCGCGGTGCGCAGGCCTCTCACTATCGTGGCCTCTCTTGTTGTGGAGCACAGGCTCCAGACGCGCAGGCTCAGTAGTTGTGGCTCACGGGCCTAGTTGCTCCGCGGCATGTGGGATCCTCCCAGACCAGGGCTCGAACCCGTGTCCCCTGCATTAGCAGGCAGATTCTCAACCACTGTACCACCAGGGAAGCCCTAAAGTTCTCCTTTTTAAAGGAGGTATCTAAAATGTGTCTGGCACTGTGTCATGACTAGGTTAAACCTTCCTCTTTCTCACCTGGTAAAACTGAAATCAGTTTGAGTTATAGTAATCTACTAAATTCCCATGGCATTTGCAAGTGAGCTCCTTGAAATTTTGTGATGGTAGATTTTCAAAAAGCAGTAAATTTACTTGGAAGTCAAATATGGCATGGCAGGTACCATAGGATGAAGTGTTTGGTTTGATTTAGACACTGTAATTCCCTTCTTTAAAAAGACATCTTGTACTGGTTTGAAATAATTTCTTTCAGTTTTAGGCGTAGTACATTCCTAGAAGTTTAAAATTAACATTTTCCCTCTAAATTAAAGTGATGATTCTCTGAAAAAATGTTTTCAGGGGGTAGGGGGTGTCACATATCTTACCACAGATATTATCAGTTTTAAAGCAAGAAAATAAAATCCTCTTTAAATTTATTTGGTAATATAACTCTTTTTGCTTTTTGGTGCTTAATAACTCTTGAGGTAATAATAAATAGCAATAGTTGCCTAGCCTTGTTCACATTGTTGTATTTTTGCTTACTCTTGTAGTTTCCAAGACCAGCATGCAGGAAATTGTTTATTGCTCCTTAATTAGGTTTCCAGCAGTTAGAATAAGCAAGAGGGTGCCTGGCTTATGGCATTGCAGTATGTCCTGATAGGCTTCCTTTGGCTGTAGTTAAAGACAAAAGAGAAAATAGCAAGGATTCTTCCACTTTTTACTTTCTACTTCCTTTATAAATGAGAACTCTTTGTTTAGAGTTAAGCATTGAGAAGTAATAATATGAACATTAAATAAATGGAATATATATTTAGACCCTTTTTTAAAAGGTATAATTATGCCAAGGTACAAATTATCTTTCATACTCAATTGTAACTGTTTTCCATCACTGCTTAACTCACCATTTAGTAATACCAACATTCTTCAAGATTTAAAATGCTCCACAATATGTTAGTAATATAGATAGGATACCCTTCAACAGCTTTATGGCAAAAGCCCTTGCAGTCATTTCTCTTAATCATGTAAACACCAAATATTTATCGAGCACCTGGTTTAATTATTTGTTAAAGTGTTGTAAGTATGTTTCAGGATTCATGCAACAAACATTTATTGACCATCTATTATGTGCCAAGAAGAAAAATGCAATATATTTTCCTTTTCCTTAATGTTTAGCATGATTAGGGAAGGTATAGGTAGTATTTACATAGGAAAACAACTAACAATCCATGCCAGTAAATTATCAGTTGGCTCTCAGTTTGGAGGGACATTTTAAGGAGGAGGAAAATCTCACTTTTGGTTTATAGTAGATGTAAATAACATTGAAGGTGATGGAATCTTTGTGAGTGAAGATGATTTTGATAAGGGAAGGGCTAGGGCTGCACTGTGGTAGGAGGAGCAAGAGCAGATGACAGGAATGGGTAAGAAGATGATAGGTACTCAAGGGCTGTGGATCGATCAATTAAATTAGAGTGTAGGATTCATTGTGGAAGATCAGTGAATGGCCAGAATGGGGAGGCATTGGAGTCTGGATGGTGGAGGGCTGTGCAGTTAGACTATACTCTGGGAATGAAATAATAAAAGTGGAGTTTTTCTTTTCACTTAAAATAATTTCCTTATATATGTCCATTTTAGAAGGACTAGAATATACTGATAAGCAAAAAGTAGAAAATAAAGACATGAAATGGAGGTTTTTAGAAATACTAATTTGCTGATATCCAGGATGGATGAAATGAAATAAGGAAAATATTGACTGAAGACAGGAAGCCAATCAGGATACTATTACCGTGGTCCTCTTTCCCTTGCTCTTCAGCCTGTACTCTTCTTTCTCATCAACTGGCTATATAGTGGCAGAAGCTTGAAATCTGAATCAGAGCCCAGATAAGGATGCAATCCAAATAGAACTCTGGGACTAGGTTTAAAAGTTTGAAATAAAAGTAGACATTGCACATTAATTTTCTTCTTTGGGTCCTGAGGAAGTTCTTTACTGAGGGCTCGAGAAATTTGGAATTATTTGTAGATGGATGAAGTGAGCTCAGCTTTGAAATCAGCTTTCTGCTAGTCAGTGGGTGTACATTTATAAACCTATAGTAGCATTGCTTTTGGTATGAAAAAGGAGTCTGGAGGTTTGTACCAATGAGTTAGGGGCATTTTTGTAGAGGGAGTTTTGTGTCTCTGAATTCTTCAACCATCCAAAAATTGAGCAAATCAAGGAATCTTTATCACTGAAAGTATGCTGTAGGAATGTAAAGACATTTCTTTAATGCCATATGTCTGCAAAGGATCTGATCTCATATAATATACACTCTTAAATGTCATGAATTAATTGGGAAGTGCATAGCTAGTGCAGAGGGACTAAAGTGCATTCACATGCTAATCTCTGTCTGGAAAGGTCAACCTGACTGGCTTGTGCAGGAACCTTTGCAGTTACCCATGGCTGATGATGCCAAGTTGCCCATGATTTCCCTAAGTACTGCATGGAAATTTAGCTCGGGCTCAAACTTAAGGTTCTCCCATAAACTTTTCAGGGCCATGGCAGGTCTAATATCTTTAGTTTGGAAATTACTAACAGTTTGGAAATAGCTGAAATTATTGTAGATGCCTTGATTGAAGCCAGGTGGCACGGTATTCATCTTCTGGATACAAGTATCACTTCTGTTGGTTTGATGGACATGTGTATCTCTTGCTTAGGTGCCAGTTCTGGCCTGAACCAGTGACATGCTATATACCACAAGACCATCCTCCAGGGATTCTTCTCTTCACTCCTGTGACCTTATCCGCAATCCCTTCATTCCAGTCTCCCACTTCGGGGACCTGCACCTCCTTCATAGCCTTGATATAAGACCAGGTGCTAGCATCCTGCTAAACAATTCCTATCTAGATCAGGTCAGAGGCTGTACTTGAATTACATCATCTTACTGCCTTCTTGGTCACATATGAAGACAGTCTGCCCAAGCTTGGATCCGCATGGTTCCTTTTTCTTTATGCCAACCTCAGACGAGCTGGAGATGTTGCCTGAGAATTCTAAGCCTCTGCCTATAGAAGTATGGCACAATTTTTAGGGCTAGGGTCTCCTGTCCTTCAGGATACACTCTGGAAAAGGAGGATTCTCTGCCGGGGGGGTGGTTAGCTGCTTTCTGATTGAGAAAGATGATGAGCCCATGGAAAGCAAATAGACCACAACAATTTGGGGTCAGGGAGCAGGCAGTCTCAGTGCTATCACCTCAGCTGCCTTCCTCAGAAGAAAAAGCTCTCTAGCTTAATCCCTGCATTTTAACTGTTCCCAGTTCAAAGAGTTATACTGCAGCCTTTTGCAGCCACTTTCACCTAAAGAGAAGGGGATAGAAAAGACATTCTCCTCTCCCCTCAGAGTTTTCTCCAAAAATTGAACAGAGAAAATTTTAAGTCACATAAAGGCAAGGACAGTTTATTCCAGCCACTCTTTGAGGCCCTGATATGTCTAAGAATCTCTGTTAATCTTCCCACAGTTCAGTTGTGTTGTGACCTCCTTTTTCACACAAAACGTCCACCCTGGAGCTGCATGCCTGCCACCCTAGTGCTTTCTGTAAAAAAAAGCCTGTTTTGCCTCAGCCTAAGGGAACTCCTTATGCCGTTTTATAGTTTTACTGCCAGATTAAGTTAAAATTTCCGTTGAATCAAGTATATGTATATATAGCTTAATAAGTTTGCTTCTTTACCTCATATAACCTTGTCTCACTTTCAAGGTTTGCTAAGAGTTTCCCTAGAAATATACAGATTCCGTCTGTGACATCTGTCATTCTGTTGACCTCCACAGTTGATTTGGCTGATCTTTCTAAACAAAGGAGGAACAATTGTTGGTAGAAGGCAGAAGTAGCTTGACTCTACTCCAAATAAACTTCCAAGTTAGATTTAGAGATGCTATTCCCGAGTTTTGTTTTAAACCATAATATGTCTTCTTAAAATCATTGTGCTGCTGCTTACCCATAATTTCCTAAGTGTTACCTTATATTTATTATTCCTGATAACGAAAAGTTACTGGTACCATGGTGTTGGGAAGTAAACGCCTATACCCACAAGTGTATTGTTTGAGGCTATAATGAAGCTGAGGGAGAAAGCAAAATAAAGGGAAGGCCAATCTATGGACTTATAACTCAGGCAGGTGTTTTCTTTTGGTTTTATTTCTCAGTCATTATGAGTCTTGAATGCTAGACAAATGTAGGTGTCTTTCCCTCAGAGAATATGATGGAAGGAATCTGAAGACCTAGCTCTCTGTTGACAGAGAAAGAAGGAATAACCCATCCAGAAATGGGTCACTTAGTCATCCTTTTCAAACTATGCTTTTTTTGTTACCTTATTAAGAATTCACTGAAATTTTAAAGTCACATGTTTTATACTCCCAAAGTTTCATTTTATAATTTATTATTATTTTAAAATTTTAATTTATTCTTAAATTGTTTAAATATGTTTTTGAAGGAAGTACTACTGTGTTTCTATTGCTCATTATAATCATGAACACATAAGTCTTAGAACTTTTAACTATGTATTGCAAAGTATAAAAATTTCAAGTTCAGTATGTCTCAACTAGACCTTAGAAAACCAAATACTGACATAAACAAACAAACACACACGCACACATGCACATTGCACTTTTACTTCATTAAAAAAAAGATTGCCAGAAATTGCAAATTCAAATTATTTAATACTGTGTTCAAGGACAGAGACCTGAAATCATTGTGTTGTCAAGGGGCTTATCCACATCTATGATGATTCAAGATAGAGTATCTTCCTCTGTGCTGGAGATCAAACTGTCCTGGACTGATAACACATCAAGAATATACTTAAAACAGTCTCTGAATTGAAATATTACTTTTTAGTTTATATATCTCTAGTTTAAAGGTGGTAGAAGGCAGTTTTCCTATACTATTGAGTGGGATTGAAGATAAAATAGAGAATCGTATGGAAGGAAATAATTTCATTTGAAATATAGTGGTATTTCATATCTTTCCAAACTGGTCAGTTTTTCTGGTTCTGGTTCTGGTGAAGTCATATTGATGAGAACTAGAGTTGATAGAGCCAAAAGCATAACCTGGGAGCTCCCATGAGTTCTTGATTCTGCCAAAGTCCACAAATACCAGTCGCTCTGATACTGTGAGAATGGAGTTGACACATGTGTCCAAAAAGATTCCCTTTGATGGAAGCTGTATTTTAGGATTGACAGTTGTAATCCCATTTGGGTTTCAGTGGAGGGAGTACACTGGGCTTTGGAGGGACTTATGTCTTCCACGTTCTCTGATTCTGCAGGCTGAAACTAAAATGCATCTCCATTTCCACCAAAAATGTTCCTCAGTATAGTAGTCACAGTAGTTCTATATATTCAGTTCTCTTTTCAGTCATATAAGAGTAATGCACCTGATGGGTGCCCCATTCTACCAGTTAAGAAAGGAATTTAAGAACTGTGAGTAAAAAAGAATATTGGAACTGATAGATGACTCTGTAAATGAGTAAGCAGAGAATATGAGGGGAGAATATACCTTGTAAGTTATGTGTTAATTGTGATGATTCTCTCCTAGGATATTTTTGAAAACTTATTTAACGTTTCTGAATTTCCTTTGTACTTTACGTCCCAGAACTGACTCTTAAAGCAATTCAACAAGACGTAAAATAACGGAATTCGGTGTTCTTAGCTTTATATTTTGACAATACAATTTTAAAAGCATTTTTTCAAGTTTATCTGTTATAAACATGTCTTAAAAATCCTACGAAGTAAGGGGGGGATGAACAGAGCTTTTAAAACATTAAGACCTTGGTGTGAGTTTTAGCTCTGATATATAATTGGCTTTGTGAACTGATTTACATCATTTAACTTCTCTGAATATTAGTTTTATTCTGTAGAAAATCAGAAAAATGTGCCCACCTTCCCTTCTTTGCAGGGTTATTTCAGGACCAAATAAAAAAGCTGTTTTAAGAGGGATAGATAGAAAAGATTATTTACATAAATCGTCACTCTTAAAATAAAGGTTCTTCAACCTCAGCACTGTTGGCATTTTGGGCAGGATGATTCTTTGTTGTAGGGACTGGTCTGTGCGTTGTAGGATATTTAGCAGCATCCCTAACTGCTTTCTGTTAGATGACAGTAAACAGTCCCCTAGTTGTGACAACCCCAAATGTCTCTAGATGTTGCCCCTGGGGGAAAAATCTCCCCTGGCTGAGAATCACTGTTTGAACCAAATAAATTATTTTAAGCAACTTACTTCTAGTAATGCAGTTATTCTAATGTTACCAAAGTAGAGCTTTTGTTTATGTATATATTGTTTTTATTTAGAGCAAGAGTGAGCAAACTAAGACCCTTAAGCCAAATCTAGCCTGCCACTTGTTTTGCAGTAAAGTTTGAAATTTATCATTTACGCATTGTCTACGGCTATTTTTGTGCTACAGAGGAGAGATGAGTAGTTCTTACAGAGATGTTTGGGCCACAAGCCTAAAATATTTTCTCTCTAGCCTTTTACCAAAAAAGTTTGTCCACCCCTTATTTTGGAGTATTTTAGAGTTTTTTAACAGAATGTTTTTTTTCCCATGCACTGAACCATGAATGCTAAGACTTAAAATTGTTTAGTTTTATGTAAAGGTTTTGGTGAAAAAATATTTCAATTTGTACAAGTGTGTAAATTAGGTATAAAATTAAATTTAAAAAACAGTTATTGCATATATCTGTGCTGGCTGCTATATAGACATACGATATAGCACATTAACTAAGAGCAAAAACTTTAGAGCCAGACGGCTTTGGCTCAAATCCTGGCTCTGCTCTTCTGTAGGATTTAGGACAAGTGGCTTAACCTCTCTGTGCCTCAGTTTCTCATCCCTAAATGAAGATAATATTAAAACCTGTGATGAATAAATAAATTAACATATGCAAAGCATGCAGAACAGTGTTTGGCATCTAATAAGCACAATACTTGTTACTGTGATAGCCAAAGGGTTCCAGAAATCAACTCACTTTATATTTGGCCTCTACAATTCTTTACCTAGAAGTGCAGTTTAAAGATGTAAATGTGGGGACTTCCTTGGTGGTGCAGTGGTTGAGAATCCACCTGCCAGTGCAGGGGACAAAGGTTCGATCCCTGGTCCGGGAGAATCCTACATGCCGCAGAGCAACTAGGCCTGTGCGCCACAGCTGCTGAGCCTGCACTCTTGAACCCACGAGCCACAGCTGCTGAGCCCGAGCGCCACAACTGCTGAAGCCTGCGTGCCTAGATCCTGTGCTTCGCAACAAGAGAAGCCACCACAATGAGAAGCCCGTGCAATACAACAAAGAGTAACCCCCACTCGCTGGAACTAGAGAAAGCCTGCACACAGCAACAAAGACCCAAAACGCAGCCAAAAATAAATGAAATTAAAAAAAATAAAAGAATCTTTTTTTAAAAAAAAGATGTGAATTTATAATACTAGTTGTTTTCCCAGTAAAATAAGAACAAAGAGTTTTACTTAATTTATTTCTTCCTCTTAATTCCAGCATCCTCAGTGGCACAGAATATACATGGTCGGGTCTGGTCTGGTCTGCTCAATTATACAGAAATGGATGAATAGGGGAAAAGTTGTTGAACTGGCATCTAGCCAGGCTAGTTGTTTAATTCCAGCCAGAGCTGACAGTGTCTTGGTGCTCCAGCCGGGTGTCAGGCCTGAGCCTTTGAAGTGGGAGAGCCGAGTCCAGGACATTGGACCACCAGAGACCTCCCGACCCCACGTAATATCAATCAGCGAGAGCTCTCCAAAGGATGTCCATCTCAACACTAAGACCCAGCTCCACCCAACGACCAGCAAGCTCCAGTGCTGGACGCCCCATGCCAAACAACTAGCAAGACAGGAACACAACCCCACCCATTAGCAGAGAGGCTGCCTAAAATCATACTAAGTTCACAGACGCCCCAAAACACATCACCGGACACGTCCTGCCTACCAGAAAGACAAGATCCAGTCCCACACACCAGAACACAGGCACCAGTCCCCTCTACCAGGAAGCCTACACAAGCCACTGAACCAACCCCACCCACTGGGGGCAGACACCAAAAACAACAGGAACTACAAACCTGCAGCCTGTGAAAAGGAGACCCCAAACACAGTAAGTTAAACAAAATGAGAAGACAAAGAAAAATGCAAAATATGATGGAGCAAGGTAAAAACCCACCAGACCAAACAAATGAAGAGGAAATAGGCAGTCTACCTGAAAAAGAATTCAGAGTAATGATAGTAAAGATGATCCCAAATCTTGGAAATAGAATGGAGAAAATACAAGAAATGTTTAACAAGGACCTAGAAGAACTGAAGAGCAAACAAACAATGATGAACAACACAATAAATGAAATTAAAAATTGTGTAGAAGGAATCAATAGCAGAATAACTGAGGGAGAAGAACAGATAAGTGACCTGGAAGATAAAATAGTGGAAATAACTGCTACAGAGCAGAATAAAGAAAAAAGAATGAAAAGAATAGAGGACAGTCTCAGACCTCTGGAACAACATTAAATACAATGACATTCAAATTATAGGGGTCCCAGAAGAAGAAGAGAAAAAAAAGGGACTGAGAAAATATTTAAAGAGCTTATAGCTGAAAACTTCCCTAATATGAGAAAGGAAATAGTCATTCAAGTCCAGGAAGCGCAGAGAATCCCACACAGGAGAAATCCAAGGAGAAACACGCCAAGATACATATTAATCAAACTATCAAAAATTAAATACAAAGAAAAAATATTAAAAGCAGCAAGGGAAAAGCAACAAATAACATACAAGGGAATCCCCATAAGGTTAACAGCTGATCTTTTGGCAGAAACTCTGCAAACCAGAAGAGAGTGGCAGGACATATTTAAGGTGATGAAAGGGAAGAACCTACAACCAAGATTACTCTACCCAGCAAGGATGTCATTCAGATTCAACAGAGAAATTAAAACCTATACAGACAAGCAAAAGCTAAGAGAATTCAGCACCACCAAACTAGCTTTACAACAAATGCTAAAGGAACTTCTCTAGGCAGGAAACACAAGAGAAGGAAAAGACCTACAAAACAAACCCAAAACAATTAAGAAAATGGTAATAGGAACATACATATCGATAACTACCTTAAATGCAAACGGATTAAACGCTCCAACCAAAAGACATAGACTGGCTGAATGGATACAAAAACAAGACCCGTATATATGCTGTCTACAAGAGACCCACTTCAGACCTAAGGACACATACAGACTGAAAATGAGGGGATGGAAAAAGATATTCCATGCAAATGGAAATCAAAAGAAAGCTGGAGTAGCAATTCTCATATCAGACAAACTAGACTCTAAAATAAAGACTATTACAAGAGACAAAGAAGGACACTACATAATGATCAAGGGATCAATCCAAGAAGAAGATATAACAATGGTAAATATTTATGCACCCAACATAGGAGCACCTCAGTACATAAGGCAAATGCTAACAGCCATAAAAGGGGAAATTGACAGTAACGCAATAATAACAGGGTACATTAACACCCCACCTTCACCAATGGACAGATCATCCAAAATGAAAATAAATAAAGAAACACAAGCTTTAAATGACACATTAGACAAGATGGACTTAACTGATATTTATAGGACATTCCATCCAAAAACAACAGAATACAGTTTCTTCTTAAGTGCTCCAGGATAGATCATATCTTGGGTCACAAATCAAGACTCGGTAAATTTAAGAAAATTGAAATCATATCAAGTATCATTTTCTACCACAATGCTATGAGACTAGATATCAATTAGACAAAAAAAATTGTATAAAACACAAACACATGGAGACTAAACAATACACTCCTCAATAACCAAGACATCACTGAAGAAATCCAAGAGGAAATAAAAAAAATACCTAGAAACAAATGACAATGAAAACACGACCACCCAAAACCTATGGGATGCAGCAAAAGCAGTTCTAAGAGGGAAGTTTATAGCAATACAATCCTACCTCAAGAAAAAAGAAAAATCTCAAATAAACAACCTATCCTTACACCTATTAGGGAAAGAAGAACAAAAAAACCCAAAGTTAGCAGAAGGAAAGAAATCATAAAGCTCAGATCAGAAATAAATGAAAAAGAAATGAAGGAGATGATAGAAAAGATCAAAAAAACTGAAAGCTGGTTCTTTGAGAAAGTAAACAAAGTTGATAAACCATTAGTCAAATTCATCAAGGAAAAAAGGGAGAAGACTCAAATCAACAGAATTAGAACTGAAAAAGGAGAAGTAACAACTGACACTGCAGAAATACAAAGGATCATGAGAGATTACTACAAGCAACTCTATGCCAATAAAATGGACAACCTGGAAGAAATGGACAAATTCTTAGAAATGCACAACCTGCCGAGACTGAGCCAGGAAGAAATAGAAAATATAAACACACCAGTCACAAGCACTGAAATTGAAACTGTGATTAAAAATCTTCCAACAAACAAAAGTCCAGGACCAAATGGCTTCACAGGTGAATTCTATCAAACATTTAGAGAAGAGTTAACACCTATCCTTCTCAAACCCTTCCAAAATATAGCAGAGGGAGGAACACTCCCAAACTCATTCTGCGAGGCCACCGTCACCCTGATACCAAAACAAGACAAAGATGTTACAAAAAAGGAAAACTATAGGCCAATATCACTGATGAACATAGATGCAAAAATCCTCAGCAAAATACTAGCAAACAGAACCCAACAGCACATTAAAAGGATCATACCCCATGGTCAAGTAGGGTTTATACTAGGGATGCAAGGATTCTTCAGTATACGCAGATCAATCAGTGTGTTACACCATATCAACAAATTAAAGGAGAAAAACCATATGATAATCTCAATAGATGCAGAAAAAGCTTTCAACAAATTCAACACCCATTTATGATAAAAACTCCCAGAAAGTAGGCACAGAGGGAGCCTACCTCAACATAATAAAGGCCATATATGACAACCCACAGCGAACATTTTTCTCAATGGTGAAAAACTGAAACCATTTCCCCTAAGATCAGGAACCAGACAAGGTTGCCCGGTCAAACCACTATTATTCAACATAGTTTTGGAATTTTTCGCCATGGCAATCAGAGAAGAAAAAGAAATAAAAGGAATCCAAATCAGAAAAGAAGAAATAAGACTGTCACTTTTTGTAGATGACATCATACTATACATAGGGAATCCTAAAGATGCTACCAGAAAACAACTAGAGCTAATCAATGAATTTGGTAAAGGAGCAGGATACAAAATTAATGCACAGAAATCTCTTGCATTCCTATACACTAACGGCGAAAAATCTGAAAGAGAAATTACGGAAACATTCTCATTTACCATTGCAACACAAAGAATCAAATACCTAGGAATAAACCTACCTAAGGAGACAAAAGACCTGTATGCAGAAAACTATAAGACACTGATGAAACAAATTAAAGACAATACAAACAGATGGAGAAATATACCATGTTCTTGGATTGGAAGAATCAACATTGTGAAAATGACTATACTACCCAAAGTAATCTACAGATTCCATGCAATCCCTATCAAACTACCAATGGCATTTGTCACAGAACTAGAACAAAAAATTTCACAATTTGTATGGAAACACAAAAGACCCTGAATAGCCAAAGCAATCTTGAGAAAGAAAAACGGAGCTGGAGGAATAAGGCTCCTTGACTTCAGACTATACTACAAAGCTACAGTAATCAAGATAGTATGGTACTGGCATAAAAATAGAAATTTAGATCAATGGAAAAGGATAGAAAGCCCAGAGATAAACCCACGCACCTATGGTCACCTTATCTTTGATAAAGGAGATAAGAATATACAATGGAGAAAAGGCAGTCTCTTCAATAAGTGGTGCTGGGAAAACTGGACAGCTACGTGTAAAAGAATGAAATTAGAACACTTCCTAACACCATACACAAAAATAAACTCAAAATGGATTAAAGACCTAAGTGTAAGGCCAGACACTATAAAAGGCTTAGAGGAAATCATAGGCAGAACACTCTATGACGTAAATCACAGCAAGATCCTTTTTGACCACCTCCTAGAGAAATAGAAATAAAAACAAAAATAAACAAATGGGACCTAATGATACTTAAAAGATTTTGCACAGCAAAGGAAACCATAAACAAGATGAAAAGACAACTCTCAGAATGGGAGAAAAAATTTGCAAATGAAGCAACTGACAAAAGATTAATCTCCAAAATATACAAGCAGCTCATGCAGCTCAGTGTCAAAAAACCAAACAACCCAATCCAAAAATGGGCAGTAGACCTAAATAGACGTTTCTCCAAAGAAGATATACAGATTGCCAACAAACACATGAAAGGATGCTCAATATCACTAATCATTAGAGAAATGTGAATCAAAACCACAATGAGGATATACACTACCAAATGTGAAATAGAGAGCTAGTGGGAAGCAGCCACGTAGCACAGGGAGATCAACTCAGTGCTTTGTGACCACCTAGAGGGGTGGGATGGGGAGGATGGGAGGGAGACACAAGAAGGAGATATGGGGATATATGTATATGTATAGCTGATTTACTTTGTTATAAAGCAGAAGCTAGCACACCACTGTGGGGCAATTATACTCCAATAAAGATGTTAAAAAAATAATAATAATTCTGTCCAGAGAATTGTTTTAAGACACACACACACAGACACATACACAAATGTTGTCACCCTGGGTCTTGGCACTCGTAGAAAATAAATTACCTCTAAAAAAACATTATGGCTTTTTCAAAATGTTTATCACTTTCAGTGCCCTTCCTGGGATGCTTGTTCCAACTCATGTAAAGCTTTACCTTGTATCCATCAGAGTTTAGGAACCCCAAGCACAAGGCTCCCTGGCTTCCTAGAAATGCATATTTTAATACAATTTTCTATTTATGGAGTATCATTTTGTCCGAATGCACAAAGATGATTACAGATGATCTTATTAATTCTCTTACAAAATATTTAACAGTTATAGTTTCCTTATTTTCTAGGTAGAAAACTAAAAAGAGAAGGTCAGTAATACCAAGAAGAAATTTTTATTCCCACTTTTCTTCCCTCGGACTTAATGATTATGTCATGTTGCTATATATATTATGACCGATCAGCTAGCAACTAATTATTGTACTCCTCTGTATGTGAGACATGATGCTAAATAATACTGTGTTGGCCAAAAAGTTCGTTCAGGTTTGTCTGTAACACCTAACAGAAAAACCCGAACGAACTTTTTGGCCAACCCAATATAAACTTTGAAAGAAAATATAAGGCCTGGATCTTGCCCTCATGCAGTTTACTTACTGTATGAGAAGACCACACTACATTTATAGTTGCTTTAATAGCAACATGAAACCACACAATATTCTAAAAGCATTCTAAGAGATGCCACATGATTTTTTCATAGTAATTATCAAGTAGTTGTAGAGATGATGAGTATCTTACGTTCAGAGAAGAAACTGAACTATAGTGTATTTGTAGAAATTGACTATAGTGTATTTGTCCTGAATTCCACAAACATTATGGCCTTGTAAGTATCAGGCACTGTACTTCAGACTGGGGACATAAACAAGATAATATGTTTCCTCTGGGCCTTATAATTTGGTGACAGATTTTTTTTTTTTTTTTACTATAGGCAGGAATAAAGTAAATGCTTTAATAAAGATTATGAAAATATGAAGGGTAGAGGGAATGCCTGAGAATATATTCATGTGGTTTTTTTAAAAGTCTATTCTAAAATAATCCTTTTTCTTTTCTACCTAAATAACTTGCCAGGCAGAATATTTATCAAATGTTTCTCTTTTTTGAAAAGAGATTTTCATTCTTAAAATAATGCACACATATGCACTAATCATTACCTCAGTGAGGAAAGCAAAGATGAGAACTACTTGCTTCTCATTAGACAGACATATATTATACAAAATTAAAAATGCAGAGCTCCATGTCACAAAAATTCATCTCTTTGTAGTATTTTATAGCAGTTTCACATATCTAATCTTATTTGATTCACACAGTTGGCAAGGTTAAGCAGGTTGTTTTCCTCATCTTTATTTTTCAGATGAGGAAACTGAGGCTCATAGAGATTGTGCTTTATTAACTCTAGGCCACATGACCAGCAAGTGAATCCCAGGAGATGTAGAATCCAAGTCTTCTAATCTCTTATCTGCCCTCTTTCCATGGTAACATGCTTTCTCCTTGGCAGTAACTGTTAACGTTTATTGACCATTTACGATGAGTCAGCCACTCTACCAGGTACTTTGCATGTGTTTCTTTGTTTAATCCTCACAACAACCTGTGAGATGTCTACCATTATTATCATCATTTTGCAGGTGAGGATAGTGAAGCGTAGATAAGTAACCTGCTCAGAGTCACGTATTTGGCAAAGTAGCATGTAGGCATTAAACTCAACTGTGGTAGATGCTGACATTCTTTCTTTTTGGCTGCGTTGGGTCTTCGGTGCTGCATGCGGGCTTTCTCTATTGCAGCGAGCGGGGGCTTCTCTTGTTGTGGAGCACAGGCTCTAGGTGTGTGGGCTCCAGTAGTTGTGGCATGCGGGCTCAGTAGTTGTGGCTTGTGGGCTCTAGAGCACAGGCTCAGTAGTTGTGGTACACGGGCTTAGTTGCTCCCTGGCATGTGGGATCTTCCCGGACCAGGGCTCGAACCTGTGTCCCCTGCATTGGTAGGCAGATTCTCATCCACTGCACCACCAGGGAAGTCCCAGGTGCTGACATTCTTAACCACTCTCCTATTCTGCCGCCTTATACTCTTTTCCTGCTTGATTGAAACATCTCAAATCCCTTGGGCAGGAGAGACAGATGTAATTTAAAGTATTCTCAAAGAGGAAAGATTATCTTTCATTGATTCAAAAAATATTTTTTTGAGCACTTACTGATTACATGCACCAGGAATCTCTTCCTTGAGGCATTCACAATCTGACTGGGGAGGTAGACAAAGCATCAGTGGCTTTTTAGTGTACTAAATGTTCAGCTAGAACTTTATAGAGGATGTTATGAGAATATAGAGGAAGTTATGATTCCCATCTTAGGGGGTCGAGGAAGGCTTCCTGGGAGAGATGGTACCTGAACGAAGGGTGAGTGGGTTTTGTGGGGGACTCCTGTAGCACTCTACTATGGGAAAGACTTCCAAAAGAATGACCCTTATTTTCATAAAGTAGTTGTAGGATAGTCTTAATGTCTGGTACTTTATCAATCCTAGGCAGAACTTTAGAATAATAAGAATTTTTCAGTAGTAGCAGTATTGGTCTGTGTCCCTGGAATCCTTTAGGTATTAACATGACTACTTTTCTGGGATTCCTCTGTTGTGGCGGAGGGTAGACAGTTCAGGGACTCGTCATGGTCTTCTTCAAATCCTATCTCTGGTGGGAAGGGTTCTGAAAGCTATTTACAAATGCTGGTCCAGAGGTCCTTCCCCTACCTCTTCCTCACACTCTTTCTTTCCATGGTCCAGTTTTCCTGTGGTTATGCTGTTGGGCCTCTCTCCTTCCCAAGGGGAACTCTACCTGCCGAAGGCTCTGATTGGATTTCAGGCACCTGAAATGCCTTGGAAACTTTTTGCTGGGTTAGAAGTATCAACTTCAGAGAAGTTAAATATATGTGGAATTACTGGGGAATCTCTTATTTAGTATGTTTAGAACTCTCTAGCTCTTATAGGAGGTAAAATTGTTTTGAAAGTGGTAGACTGGAAAAAAGGTAGAGCTACCTTGAACTCATGCCAGGGATTAACTGTCTTCTTCTTCCCACAAAACAACTTCCTCGCCACCCCCCACCAAAAGTTATTCTATGAGATCATGTTCATCCTTTTGAGCACTGTAGTCTTTTCCCCATAGAATATCAAATATTTGCCATAACTTTAGTTGAATGATTCTATTTGAAATGACAGAGAGCATGTGTTGTAGGGTATGTAGGCAGTGTGCTTTGAAGTGAAGGGATATTCATGATTTAATAGATTAGTGAGGGGATTATTAGAAGGGGATGGGTTTGGTGGGTAGCGTGAGGTATCTGAGGCCACACTCAGGCAACAGGAACATAAAAGAGCTGGAACTGGTTATTTTCTAACCTAGCACATATCCTCTACTCTTGAGACACATGTAATGAAACATGGTCTTTCCCTATTATCTCCCTACTTACACTCCATATAATGCATGTGTCCAGCTATGCTGTGGACATACTACATCACCTACTCCCAATAGAGGAGTTTTGCTTCCTTAAATTTTAATTATCACTAAGCTCACTGCAGGATTCTCTCACTACCTGGCATCCCATTAATTGCCTTCACTTTTATTTTTTTGACTGGTTACTTTCCTTTTATGACCTCTGTAGCTTCTCTTGGCTTCCACTTTCCTTCTCTTCTCCCCTGAATTCCTTTGTGTATATTAATATTCAGTTGATTGTCATAATATTTGTAATATATTCATTTTCTGGATTTGACACAGTTTGGAATGTTTCTGTGTTTAACTTGTGAAGTTAAATTTCTAATATCAGACAAAGCTGTGCTGCATTATAGCTTAAGCACCAGTCACAACCCAAAGAAATTCTACCTAAGCCTTATTTCCTCATGTCCCAATTGCTTTGTATTGAGAGCTTGGGCACAAATTATTTAGTGAGTCAGGGAAGGTCCTATAGTCGGAAAAAAAAAAAAAAGGATGAGATGCTTCAGGAAGCTGATCAGATCCATTCACTCTGTGAAAACTTTAGTGAAGATTTGGCTGATTTTGAGTGGGATTCTTTTCCTTATATATATAAGATAGAACCTTTTGGTTGTTTAATAAATGTAAAATAATCCTGTTGTTATTCAGACAGGTTAAGTTTTGATCTTGTGGTATAGCATTATATTAACAGTTCTTCATGCCTAATTAGGATTCTTTTTTTTTAAATTTAATTTAATTTATTTATTTATTTATTTTTGGCTGCATTGGGTCTTCGTTGCTGCGTGCAGGCTTTCTCTATTTGTAGCGAGCGGGGGCTACTCTTTGTTGCGGTGCACGGGCTTCTCATTGCGGTGGCTTCTCTTGTTGTGGAGCATGGGCTCTAGGTGTGCGGGCTTCAGTAGTTTGGCACGCAGGCTCAGTAGTTGTGGCTCGTGGGCTGTAGAGCTCGGGCTCAGTAGTTGTGGTGCATGGGCTTTGTTGCTCTCCAGCATGTGGAATCTTCCCGGACCAGGGCTTGAACCCATGTCTCCTGCATTGGCAGGTGGATTCTTAACCACTGCACCACCAGGGAAGTCCTAATTAGGATTCTTAAGTCCCTTTAGAATTCATTCCAAGAAATACAAAGATATCTCACTGATATTTCCAGTTATTAAATATCCAGTTGATGAATACTTTAGCTTCTATTGCATCTTTTTTCCTCTGGTATAAAACTTTTAGTAATTCCATTGTTATTTATGGTTTGTGCCTCCAATAGAAGCCAGGCAGAGAGCAAGAAGAGAAATTCCATGTTGCTTCTTGTCAGTAACTGGAAAGGCGGTGAGCCTGAGTGGTGAGAGATGGAGAAGAGTATGGCTACTGAGCAAGTAGTCTCACCTAAAAATGGTTTTGGAATTTCTTCATCAGAAGGGGTTCAGGTCACTTCCTTAAAGAACAGGTGCTACCTTTGTTTCTTTTTTGATCATGGTCATTGCTGGTGGGTGATAATCTGTTACCTCACCTGAGTTAGGATCTGAAAATACTCCCCTTTTAATTTGGAGAGTATGTTGAATGACGTAGGGGGGAAAGGTGGAGGAGGAGGGCTGCAGGTGGTAATCCGTATTCACCCTACTCTGATTTAATTTCTTGTATGAGTATGAGTATCACAGTTGGTGTTTTGTGGCATTTTTCAAGACTGTATGATCCAGTAGCTTACAGATGGGAGGCAGAGAACGGTAGCTATCACATCAGATTTACAGTTATCCAAAGAGTATCGCTTCTCTTCTTTGTGCCTTATAGTCTCCATTTACCAAGTGGAGATTTTAGGATTTTCCTTGAATGCTGGTGAAATAATTGCAAAGATTATTTATGTATTTGTGTCTTTGAGAGTCTTTGAATATTCAGTTTAATTAAACAAAATTTTATTGAGCATCTTGTTTGTGAGTATGTGTGTGTGTGCCTGCTCAAAACTTTTTTTCTAAAGATATTGTTGATCATGTTGGTAAAGCAAGACATAGTTTTGGATTTACTGCTTAGGTGTTTCATAGAAATGTTAGTTTTCATTTTCTGTCTGCCACAAATTTTAAAGAACTACAAACCAACGATGTAGTAAATTTCCTAGTATCTCCTGGTCCCAGAAGGCTTTTGTTGGCCTTCAAGAGTCTGTGAAGTGTGACTGTAATATAATGTGCATGATATTTTTTATTGTGGTAAAATATAACATTAATCATTTTAACCACTCATAAGTATACAATTCCCTGTCATTAAATCCATTCACAGTGTTGTGTAACCCTTACCACTATCTGTACCCAAAACCTTTTTGTCATTCCCAATAAAAACTCCATACTTGTGAAATAATAATTCTCCTTTTCCCCTTGCCCCCATCTTCTGGTAACGTCTCTTGTACTTTCTTTCTCTATGAATTTGCCTATCTTGAGTACCTTATGTAAGTGAATCTTAACAATATTTGTCCTTCTGTGTCTAGCTTATTTCAGTAAGCATAATGTTTTCAATGTCCATCCATGTTGTAGCATATATCAAAATTCATTCCTTTTTATGGCTGAATAATATTACACTGTATGAGTATACCACATTTTGTTTATTCATTTATGTTGTGCCTGATATTTTAATATGTGAAATGGTTATATTAGTTTATAATATAAGGCTATATGTAATTTAATATCTAAGAAAGGGTTACAGGAGAGGAGATAAATTATGGAAGATAAATGAGTGGCAGTATGGTTTAGTGGTGAAAAGCACAAGATCTACATCTAGGAGACCTGAGTTTGAATCCTGGCTCCAACATTTACTAGCTATGTGAGCTTGGGCAAGTTGCTTAGCCTCTCTAGGCCTCATTTCCTCATTGTAAAATGGAGATAATTATGGTCTAACTCACAGTGTTGTTGTGAGGATTAAATGAGTTAGTATATGGTGCTTAGAACTGCCTAGTGTTATAACAGTATAAGTGTGATTTTGCTATTTGTTTTTATTACTATAGTATAATTACTATAATTATTATTACATTATAGTTGATGAGGGCCTCATGGAAGAGATCAGGAATGAGCTAGACCTTAATGACACTCTGCAGGATGTGGTTAGAAAAAGAATTCTAAGGTGACTCAGGTATGTACAGAGAATGCAGGTGGTATGTTTGTGCAAGACAGGTGTCACACAGTGGTTAAATGAAGAGCTCTGAAGTCCAGCAGACCTCTGTTCAAATCACAGCCCTGCCATATACTAACTGTGTGACTTTGGGTATAACCTTTCTAAGCTTTAGTTGTAATCTAAAATATGGGGATAATAATGGTAATAACCTCACAGGATTATTATGAGGATTAAAAGAAAGAGTTCAGACAGACATAGAGAACAGACTTATGGTTGCCAAGGGGGGTGGTGGGAGAGGGATGGAGTGGGAGTTTGGGGTTAGCAGATGCAAAGTATTACATATAGAATGGATAAGCAACAAGGTCCTACTGTATAGCACAGGGATCTATATTCAATATCCTATGATAAACCATAATGGATAAGAATATGAAAAAAGAATGTGTGTGTTATGTATGTTATACACATACATAACACACGCATACCTAAATCACTTTGCTGTACAGCAGAAATTAACACAACATTGTAAATCAACTATACTTAAATTTTTTAAAAAAGAGAGAGAATTCATGTAAAACACTCAGCATATTACCTGGCAAAGAAAAAACTTTCAAAAAGTGATAGCCTCTAAAATTTAGTACTTTTGGTCATCATCATTTTTTGTAATTGTTATCATTAGTTTTACCTACATTGGATCATAGTGGGGGATATTGTTGAAAAGGTATTGGGGAGGTAAAGAAAGGGGAGTTTTAGAGGTTATGGCATAGATTTAGAAGGAGTTTGCACGTGAATTTAGGTAGTGAGGTGCACTAAAGTCTTCTTTCAGAAAGAGAGAATGTGTGTGTGTGTGTGTGTTGGCAAGGGCATTAGAAAGAGGAGGGGCCTTGCTGAAAGCAGTGATTTGAGAGTATCAATCTGTTTACATTGTGCTGATAATTTGGGGGTTGGGAAAAATGGATAAAATCAGTAAGCAAAAGAAAATGTCTGAAGGATAAATAATTGTTTACTTTGTTGGGTATTATGTGCCAGACACTATGCTAACCCCTCTACGTTGATTATTATTATTTCATGTACACAGTAACTTTATGATGGGAGGTTCTAATATTTTTTCCATTTTACAGATGAGACGTCAGTGGCATAAAGTGTTTAAGATCACACAGATAGTGTGGTAGAGATAGCTAGTACCCCAATATCTGTTTTCACCCTCTTCTCACAGTAATAACAGCTCCAGCTGGGCACGTGGCCCGCATTTCCTAACCTCCCTGGCAGGTAAGTGTGACTAGTTGAGGCCAAGAAAAAAAAAAAAACTATCGTGGGTAATTTTGGTGAACTTTCTTAAGAGAGAGTTGGCTTGCATCCTCTGCCTTCTTCTTCCCTTCTCTACTCCTCCTTTCTCCTGTCTCAAGCATGTGACAGTCGATGCACGTCTTAGACTGTGCCGGCCAGGGCTGCACCTGAAGGCAGAGCAGAAAGCTGGAAAGAACTGGGTCCTTGTGGGCTTTGGGGAGCAGAGCCTCTGCACCAGCCCTGAACTGCCAATCTTTGGGCATTTACACAAAAGAAAAAAATTAGCTTCTGTCTGGGGTTTCCTGTTATTGTTTTCAGCCAACAGAATCCCCACTAACAAAGATCATAAGGGAAGAACTAGGAGTTGCACCTGAACACTGACTCGGGAGATTGTTGTAACCACTCTGTATGTATACTGCCTCATTGTATTCTTTACCTTGGCAAGCCTCAGATGTCTGCTGGTTTTTATAAGGAATTGTTAAAAACTAACTCTGATGTTGCAGTGCAGAAAGCCAAATTTATCGAGGTTAGGCATATGTCCAGAAATGGATTCAAGAATCTAGCAGCGTTTTCTCTCAGCCAAGTAGAGAAACTTGAAAGCTTTGCTACTTCTACCTCCTCCTAGAGAAGATTTCTTACATTTGTTTTTCCGTTGCATAAATGTTTCTAATCTGGAGAAAGTCGCCCTCCTACGAAAGGAAAGAAGTTGAAGGGTATCAAGAGCAGTGATTTATAAATGGCTTTTGGAAAAGTGACACCTATCTTTAAGCTAAGAACCTATTGTAGTTGTTATTATGCAAAAAATAAATTCTGGAAAACCATTGATAGAAAGTGAATGTGCTTTTAGATGCTGCAGAACTATTATTCTATGATTCTTATTTTGAACAATAACTAAAAGATGTTGGAATTATATCAGTTGATCAGTTGCTGATACACAATCCTGAAGTATTAGCTAGAACTAATAGAAGGTTACCAATCTTACATGTTCATAGAAATCCTCAACCTGAAATACTTTTTAAAACAAATAATTCAGTCATCATCATTGCTTATAGAGGTATCACAGTGATAGGGGTTGGATAGGTTTGGGCTGGTTTTCAGCTAAACTGGGTTTTATATTTTCTCTGCTCTGAACAGATTGAATGAACACAGAGCTTTATATCTCAGTGACTAGTGGATAAAGAGTTGTATTTAATAAGCAGTGGCAATATAATGCTTTCTTCTAGAGGATCTCAAGATCATATAGTTTTTCTAAGTCATATATATATCGGAGGTCTTCAGACAGGAGCTTTTCATACAGTCTAAATTCAAATTATGTGGAGTCTCAAAAGGGCAATAAAATTTTGAAATATCCCAGATTAATTAAGAATTATGTAATTTCAGTGTTGGGAACCAAATGAATTATCAACTATATTTACATTGCTTCAACATGGCTCCATTTTAGCTGCAAACAGAAATACTTGTCTTTATTTACAGGATTAGTCTCAATTATTTAATTTTTTAGGTTATCCTGAATCTTTCTTCAGGGACAGCTTGCAAATAAAAATGAAGAAATTTTGATGTACTCTGGACAATATTTTGCTCTAATGGGACTGTGACAGCTTACAATGAAGCATTTTAAAAAACATTCCCCACTAAATCAAAGTGAGATCTAGGGGGTTTATATGTGCATTTAAAGTAATGTAGTGTAATGGATAAAACATGGACTATGAAGTAAGAAATCTCCCAATCTTAGTGCCATCTTGGAACTTGACCTTTGTTGAATGGGTAATATAATAGCTCTCCAACTTACTGAGAAGACTAAATGAGATAACATGTGAAAGTTCCTTATAAACCTTATTGTTAGATATTGTTACACATTTTTCTTTAAAACCTCTAACCATTGTGGGGTTGTTTTGTTTTTTTTTAATTTATTTAGCTGCACCGGGTCTTAGTTGCGGCATGTGGGATCTTTTTTTAGTTGCGGCATGCAGAATCCTTAGGTGCGGTGTGCAAACTCTTAGCTGTGGCATATGGGATCTAGTTCCCTGACCAGGAATTGAACCTGGACACCCTGCATTGGGAGCGCGTAGTCTTAGCCACTGGACCACCAGGGACGTCCCCATTGTGTTTTAAATACCTTAAAGTCAGAACATATAGTTTTTAAAGGCCTTATATCTCAAGGCATTAGAGACTCCAGAGAATGGCCGCACTTGGTTGAAACTTGGTGTACTGCTTTGGCAGCAAAGTTTAAGGCAGAAAAATAAGTTGAAGATCTCACACTTTTGAGTTGAAAAACAAATGGCAGTTTTCCACTTTTAGTAATCCTTATTCAGAATCAGAGTATATAGGAGCTGGGAGAGACCTTGGTGATTAGTTAAGCCAGTTCCTTCATTTTGTGGTTAAGTGAACTGAAATCCAGGGATTAATTGACTTTCTTAAAGCCATATAACTAGTAATGGCAGAAAAGACAGAAACTCTTGAATCCCAAGCCAGTGCCCATTTCACTTTGCCATTATTTCAAAAAATCACTGACTTTAGGGACTTCCCTGGTGGTCCAGTGGTTGAGACTCTGCACTTCCACTGCAGGGGGTGTGGGTTCGATCCCTGATCCGGGAAGTAGGATCCTGCATCCGTGCGGCCTGGCCAAAAAATCATTGGTTTTACTATATGCAGAGTTTTTAAGGTCATTTTCCAATGTCAAGGGCCATTTGAAATTAAATCCGAATTCAGAAGATACTACCATTAAAAGTAGCTTATAGTTTTCTGGGTTTGATCATATAATGTGGTTATATAAGAACAGGTCCTTGCTCTTAGGATAAAAAAATAATAATTACTGAATACCAAGTTTTATGCTAAGTACTGGCATCTTTTCTTTTAAAAAAACTTATTCTTAAGGGAGTTGATCTATTATCTCTTAGGATAAAAAAATAATAATTACTGAATACCAAGTTTTATGCTAAGTACTGGCATCTTTTCTTTTAAAAAAACTTATTCTTAAGGGAGTTGATCTATTATCTCACTATGATATGGTAGACTTTTTTTTTTTTTAATTATTTATTTATTTATTTATTTAGGCTGTGTTGGGTCTTCGTTTCTGTGCGAGGGCTTCCTCTAGTTGCGGCAAGCGGGGACCACTCTTCATCGCGGTGCGCGGGCCTCTCACTATCGTGGCCTCTCTTGTTGCGGAGCACAGGCTCCAGACGCGCAGGCTCAGTAGTTGTGGCTCACGGGCCCAGTTGCTCCGCGGCATGTGGGATCTTCCCAGACCAGGGCTCGAACCCGTGTCCCCTGCATTGGCAGGCAGATTCTTAAGCACTGCGCCACCAGGGAAGCCCTATGGTAGACTTTTGTCTCACAAAGATCTTTTTTCTACCTGCTTTTGAAATAAGAGTAGAAATGATAAGAAGTGGACACTATAGATCTCAGATTTGTTCTGCTTCTTTTGCCATAACAAACTATTGAATGCAAACAAAAAAACAACAACACAAACAACTGAGAGTAAAAAATGCTCAACAGAGAAATGTTTAGAAAAAGATAAAACCAAACTCAGTAAAGACCTCATTAATTTAAACTCTTAAGGATTGTTAAATAGTGCCTGAAGTGAAATTTGCTTTTGGTACCAGAATTCTTTCTTCATTGCCTATGCAAACTAATAAAGTGAGCAAGATTAGAAAGGGAATGTTTTAAATGGTTAAAAGAGTAAAATGTTTCTGAGCAGCCTTCAGTAGTTGGGCTTCCTGATTAACACACAGAGAAGAGGCATGCTAATTATAGGCAGCCTTATCTGGTCATTACAGCAGGTCCTCTAGGACCTTTCTGTTACTAGGTAGAATTTGAAAGTAATAAATTTGCTTTCTTTGCAATTAAGAATTGTACAGATTTAAATCTTTTTCTCATGGCATTGCCCTCATTAACTGACTTTAAGCAAATAATCATGCATTTCCTGGTATGTAGTACAAAATAGATACTGACGTTTGAAAAAGCAAGATGGTAATTGTTTGTTAGAAAACATCATCCTTTCTAGTTTTCCACACTACCATTTTGAGGAGAAAGTTTAAAATCTCTTTTACATGTTTTTTAATTGATCCGTGGTGGAAGGTTCATATTGATCTTGTTCTTAGTGGAAGTAACAACCTTCTTAGATCTCAGGACTAATCTTTTCGTTCTTTGATGGAGCAAAGAAAAAAGAAATTCGTTTTTCCTATTGATGTGAAGACTGAAGCCTTAAACAGAAAGGAGGTATCATCAGTTTCATTTCTTAGAGAATATAGCTCATATTT
Organism: Balaenoptera ricei; assembly: GCF_028023285.1. Classification (NCBI taxonomy): domain Eukaryota; kingdom Metazoa; phylum Chordata; class Mammalia; order Artiodactyla; family Balaenopteridae; genus Balaenoptera; species Balaenoptera ricei. Next base: position 136,410,211 of record NC_082639.1, read on the forward strand.
AAATTGTGTCAGTTTTGTTTTCCCACATGTAGAACAATCACGTATTAAAATGGTATGGTAATTTTATTACTTAGAAAAGAACATTATGTAGTTATTATTATTATTATAGGTATTTATGTGGCATCTTTTGTTAACTTGAAATATTCTTCTTAGGTATCATTACAAAACAACTGATTGGTTGCTGTGCCATTTAATTTTTGGTCGTGTTTTATTTTTCCTAATATTTAAATAGTGCAAACAAATGAAAATAGCCAAAGGGTCAGACTTCATTGTTTGTACCTAAGAAACCAGTCATACTTTTTTCATTAGGTGGAAGGAGGGATAGAATGGATTCTCTTAAGTCATTTCTACCTCTTTTTAAAGTTTTTATTCAGATATGATAATGTTTTATCTTGATATAATATTTGGTACATGGCTTGTTTCTTTCCCTCTCTCTCTCTTTCTCTAGACCTTGGAGGAATATCACTTTGATCTTTGTTATGCCCAGAAACATAGTTAACATACCATGTTAACACTCTAGTTAACACACTAGCAAAGAAATAAAGATTTAAGTTGCAGAACATTGACTGTATAACCTCCATCACTCCACTACTGTCCTCCACCCCCATTCTTTAGAGTCAGCCTCAATCTCCTTGTTTTATCCAAAGGCAAGGGAGGTTCTTATTTAGAAATAATACATATGTGACATTTGATATTAAGTACTCTTTCTTGACAGTTTCTCCTCCTTTTATGTCCTTATCACCATTCCCATTTAGCTTCTGTTTTCTTTCTCTCTGTCATTTGTGTAGCCAGTATTTATGGTGCTCTCTGGTAGGTCTTGGCATTTAAGTGGTGAACAAAGACACATTCCCTGCCCTCAAAGAGGTTACAGTCAAAGGAAGGAAATGGGCCACTAAACAGTTCCATGCATTCCTGCCTTTATCCATCAAAGTCCCTCTAACCTGGGATCTTCTCTCTCCCCTCCCCTCCTCTCCCCTCTTCTCCCCTCCCTCCTCCCTCTCTCCCTCTCTCTGTCACACACGCACACACACACACACCCATTACACTTATATGCTTTTGAAGGTTTAAGATATAGCTCAAATATTAGATGAACACCTGCACAAATTCTTTTTATCACAAGGCCTGGATTCTCATCTTGCCCTGCCATTTTCTAGCCATGTAACTGAGTTGTAATTTAACCTTTCTGGAGCTTTTGTTTTCTTATCTTTAGTGTAGTATAGTAATTATCTGAGCATCTCATCAGATTGCTGTGAGCATTAGATGAGGTAGTAATATATAGGAACTTCTCTATAAACTACAAACACTATAACAAGGTAAAATGGTTTTATCTCCTTCAGTTGGCTCTCTTCTCCCTTACTCTCTTCCTAGCTCTTTTTTTCTCTTTTTTTTTTCTTTTTCAAAGGACCCTGCAATAAGTTGTTTTTGTCCCTAATAGTGCATTTATTGGAGGAAATACAGATATTAATCTAATCAGAAAATATACAGATTCCTAGTGGCTATAAACTATTTTCAAGTCATTTAAAAACCAACCGTTACAACCTGAGTTTAATTTGTTTAACACATAAATAAAGCTGTTTCATAAGACCCTGAAACAGATTTATGCTAAATAGTCATAAAATGAAAATGCTGTAGCATCAAATATTAATATTTTGCTAGCAGCAGGCAGCCCAAATGTTAATGGCTGGTATGCATTTGAAGGCCTACTTAACTGTGAGTTTTATTAGGACCATTTCTCAGAGCTAGAGTTATAAATGGACTTTATAAATGAGAAATTAGCCTCTCCTCTATGGAGCAACAGGTTATTTGAAATCTTAATTAACCAATCACATTGAGCTTCTCTTTTTTCAATTGCCAACACTCGGTTAAATGCTGAAGAAAATATTATGTAGTTGGAAACAGCTTAAATAATGGGAACACCATTCTTTTGTATATTGAAATAAATATAATCATAAAAAGAAAAATGAAAAAATAAAAACATAGCTCATATTTGCCTTTTTGGATATTTTCTTTTGTCCACTGTACTTAAAAAATTAAACTGTAATAGTAGGAAACTTCTTTTAAAAAGTCAGTAATAAGTATAAGAAACAGAAGCTATTTTGTCTTTATGATAATAATTACAATATGACTTTTGAAGTACCACTTTATTTTTTTCCACACAAAACGTCACAAATTGAGGCAATTTGCGTAAGGAAGTTAATTTTTTTTTGCAGTGAATAATCTATGAGTTTATTGTACTCATCATTGACAAAAAGAGTGCTTTAACAATATAAAGTTTATGAAATAGAGTTTGCATTTTATTTAGCAGAGTCTCTTTGTTTGTGATTCTGTTTGAACCTTGGTGAAGAGTTGGACTTTATCTATGCCCTTGTATGTAATTACCATTATTTTATTTTTTCCACCCTTCTGCTTGATTAATACATATTCTAACATATCCAGTGATGAGCCTCTGAGATTCATCAAGCATTATGTATTTAATTGATACACTCAATCAAAATCTCTTTTTAATAAAAAAATAAGATAAATCTAAACAGTAGACTCAGTGAAATGTAGCACACAATCTGTTAATTTATTTGTTAGATTTCCTTAGTAAGGGTTAAATATGTTAGTACCAGTGTTTTATACCATTTTTCATTAGGGATTTCAACTAAGCCTTAAGGCTATAAATATAGAAAGTTATAAATTTTAAGAAAAGCCCTTCTCAGCTCCCTACTAGTATTTCTTTATGCTTATGCCTTCCCTTAGTCTTAGTTCCACAAATTTCATGTGCAGTTCCCTCAGGATAACGGCAATACTTACATACTACACTTTGATAACTATTCCTCCTTGAAATTCACCCAGTTACTTTTTAATTATTTTACATCAACCTTCCTGGATTTTTCCTCTCAAATATGTCCAGCTTTTAGAACTAGTTGTTCTATTGTCTTGATTCTTAAGGGTTGATTCTCAGCTGATATAACTGTGGACACTTGATCTGCAATTTGAAGAGAACACTTCTTCCCCTGCCAAGATACAGGCTTTCTGTGGTGTTAGGTTCCCCGCACTCCAGTTTTATTGAGATGCAATTGACATATCACATTAGCTTAAGATGTACAGCATAATGATTTGATACATGCATATATTGTGAAATTATTACCACGATAAGTTTAGTTAACATCCATCACCTCATGGTGATGTACATGTACCACAAGTAGTTACAATTTTTTTTTCTTGTGATAAGAACTTTTCCAAGAGCTGTTCTCTTAGCATCTTTCAAGTACATTATACAGTATTCTTAACTATAGTGATCATGCTGTATATTACATCCCCAGAACTTATTAATCTTAATACTGGAAGTATGTACTTTTGCTCACCTTTACACATTACCCCATCCCACCAACTTTGGCAACCATAGATATATTATCTGTTTCTATGAGTTTTTTTTTAAGATTCTATATATGTGTGAAATCATACAGTGTTTGTCTTTCTCTGTCTGACTTATTTCACTTTAACATAGTACCTTCAAGGTCCATCCATGTTGCTGCAAATGGCAGGGTTTCCTTCTTTTTGTGGCTGAATAATATTCCATTGTGTGTGTGTGTGTGTGTGTGTGTGTGTGTGTATACACATACACACATGTATCACATTTTCTTTATCTGTTCCTTCATTGATGGTCACTTAGTTGTTTCCATGTCTTGGCTATTGTAAATCATGCTGCAATGAACATGGGGTTGCAGATATCTCTTCAAGATAGTGATTTTGTTTCCCTCAGATATATACACAGAGTGGTAATTTTAATTTTAACAAAATTTAAGTAAATTGATGCATTTTAAAGTGATGTTTGGAAAACATCATTGATGTATTGGAATGAACATATGTAGGTGAAAATTTGTAACCTTTTAATTGAATCTTGTTTTCTAGAGACAGAACATCATACTTTCTGAGATAAATTCTTCAGTGTTATGTTACAACTTTTTTCAAATGAATACTTCAACCAATGTAATCTTCCTTAAAAACTTATAAGAGGAACTTACACAAGTGAGATGGTTTTGTGATCAGTTTACCTTCCATTAGACTTATTATTACCTAGAAATTGTCTTGTGCTATATGATTTCCATATATATACATATTAGGTTTTCCAATATTAACTAGTGAATGAAGAAATACAGATATAACACAGTTGTTTAAGTCACTCAAATTTCTGGAAATAAAACATGCAATCCTCATTTCCCAACATTTGCTAAGTCTTTTTTTTTCCCCCAAATTTAGCAAACATTATGCCTTCTATATACCAGGCACATTTGCATAGTTATCATACTTAACGTTTAAAACAATCTCGTGAGCTGAGGAATATGTTTTGGGTGGAAAGAATAGCATGCATGTGCAAAGAAATGTGATTATATAATGTAGTATGACATACTGGATAGAGTCAGTGAGCTTTTAATGCTAACCTGTGGGGAGCCAGGCTGCAGACTGGAAGGCAAGGAGGCTAGAATGATAGGTCAGGGCAGATCATGGGGGCATTGTGCCAAAGGAGTGCAAAAGAGTTGAGGCTTTATTCTTTGGGCTGGTGGTCTTTGATGGGTTTTAGTGCTTTGGGGAATCTTTTGAAATTACATGCAAAAATGTGTGTGTGTGTGTGTGTGTATCTGTTAGTGTACACATGCACACGTACATCCACATCCACACTTCCTGGGGATAGTTTTCATCAGATTCTCTATTCCCACAAAGTTAAGTATCACTGCAAAAGATATGACAAGGCTATTTAGAGATTTTAATTATGTGATGATGGAATAGAAAAAATTGTTTGTTTTCTTTTAAGGAAAATCATTTTGGCAGCAAGACCAAAGTTTGGTAGAGAAGTTAAAATAATAGGACCCTACCTCCCATCATATATAAAAATTAACTGAAAATAGATCAAAGACCTAAAAGTAAAAGCTAAAACTATAAAACTCTTAGGAGAAAACATAGGGGTAAATCTTCATGACATTGGATTTGACAATGGTTTTTTAGATATAAAACTAAAAGCACAAGCAGCAGAAGAAAAAAAGATAAATTTGACTTCACCAAGTTTCAAAACTTTTGTACATCAAAGGACACTACCAAGAAAGTGAAAAGACAACCCAGAATGGAAGAAAACATTTGCAAATCATATATCTGATAAGGATCTAGTAACCAGAATATGAAAAGAACTCTTTCAACTCAATCATAAAATGACAACCCAGTTGAAAAATGGGTAAAGGATTTCAATAGATATTTCTCCAAGGAAGATATACAAATGGCCAGCTAGCACATGAAAAGATGCCCCAGATCATTAGCTATGAGAGAAATGCAAATCAAAGACACTGAGATACCACTTCATACCCACTAGGGTGGCTATTATCAAAAAGTTAAGTGTGGAGAAATTGAAGACCTCATACACTGCTGGTGGGCATTTAAAAATGCTGCAGCTGCTTTGTAGAACTGTCTGGTAGTTCCTCAAAAAGTTAGGTAGAGAATTACCATATGACCTAGCAATTCCACTTCTAGGTATATTCTCAAGAGAACTGAAAATATGTTCACACAAAAGCTTGCACACAAATGTTCACAGCAGGATTACTCCTAATAGCCAAAAAGTAGAAACATCTCACATGTCTATAAAGGAAGGAATGGATAAATAAAATGTGGTATATCCATACAATGGAATATTATTCAGGAATAAAAAGGAATGAAGTATTGGTACATGCTTCAGCAGGGATGAACCTTGAAAACATGCTAAGTGAAAAAAATCAGTTACAAAAAAACCATATATTGTATGATTCTGTTTATATGAAATGTCCAGAATAGGCAAATTTATAGAGACATAAAGTATAGGTTGCCTAGGGCTAAGAGGGATGGGGCAAATAGGATGTGATGACTAAATGGTGTGAGGTTTATTTGGGGGGTGTGAAAATGTTCTAAACTTAGACTGTGGTGATGGTTGCACAACTCTGTGCATATACTAAACACCGTTGAATTGCATGTTTTAAGTGGTGAATTTTTGGTAAGTCATTTGTATCTCAATAAATCTATTTTCAGAAGAAAAAAGTTATAATATTCTAGGGAGAGGAAGCTCAGGTACTGAAATAAGGAGCAATAGAAATGAAAATAAAATGATGATGGATTTGAAGGTCAATAATGAGAAAGAACAGATAGGGCTTTGTAATTGATTTTGACAACAACAGTCATAAAGGAGGACGCATCTGTGAGGACTCCCAGAGTTTTGCTTTGGGGGACTAAATGAAGAGTGGTGCCATTCACCGCAAGGGGGCAGGAATATGAGAGGGAAAGAATACTTTTGGAAAAAGATGCTGAGTTTGTTTTTTACCACACCGAGTTTGAGGTGCCTGCGGGGCAACCAGGCGGAGATGCGCAGTAGGCAATTTAAAATGTAGGTCTGAAGCCTGGGGACATAATTTGAAAATCATTAGTGAATGGCTTAAAGTTGAGGCCTTGTATGTACAAAACCACAAAAGGACAGCGTTGGTTAAGAAGAAAAAAGGGCTGAGAATATGTACGAATTTTATAGAAGAAGAGTTGCTGGCAAAAGTGGCTGAGAAGCTGTAAAGAGATGAGAGGAAAATCAGGGAAGAGGTATTCAGGAGCCTGTAGGGGAAGAGGTTCAAGAAAAAAAGAATGGTTTATAAAATAAATTAGTACTAGAGATGTAATGTACAGCATGGTGACTATAGTTAATAATAGTAAATTGTATATTTAAAGATTGCTAAGAGAGTAGATCTTAAAAGTTCTCATCACACACACAAAAAGGGAAGGAATAGTTAGGTTTCCCAAGTGCTGTCCACTTCACACAGTATGAACACTGAAAATTATCCTTTGTGCTTGACAATTTTGAGGTCAATGCAACCTTAATGAGCAGTTTCAGTGGAGTGTTGAGGGTAGAATCCATAAGGTGTTTGAAGGAGTGTTTCTTTGGAGATAAGATAGAGTTCACTTTATAACAGATAAACTTACTTTCCTTAATTCTTTTCTGTCTTAATGCTAGAAATTTTTTCTTTAAGCATTTCCAATCCATGGTACTTCATTTTTAAAAAGTCACATGTGCTTTATAAATCCAGGTTGGTTTTTCTTTTCATAACCAAAAATAGCATTGCAAACTATAGCATCTATATTATACATATTAGTATTCTCAAATTATGTAAATCTGTAATCCCATACACAAAAAGGATTTATATCAGATTCTATTTATAAAGTCAGGAAAATTCCTTTCACTAGAGCCTTAACTTGTTTATTTCCCAAATGCTTTTAAAAAGAAATAGCCATTAAGAAAAAATGAACATGTCTTACTCAATTAAGAGTTTATATCATCTAGCTAACCAGCTATGCTTTGTTCTATAGTCATTTGAGGGTAGTTGATCTTAACACAGCCATATGGATTGAAACTAGGATTGTTATATCCTTATCCCAGTATCCATGTTTTAGAGCCCATATTTGGCAGCTCTCACGGTTGCCCTAAAAATTCCTTTTCAGAGGAGTTAGATGTTCTTCTTTCCTGCTTATTTATATCTCCTAAGAATTAAAAAATTTCAGGACTCCTTGAAATCCTCGTGTGTTCTAAGGCAGTGGTAGTCAAACATTCTTGACCCTCCCCATATATACATCTATTGGGTTGGCCAAAATGTTTGTTTGTTTTTTTCCATAAGATGGCTCTAGTAGCACTTAGTTGTCTCTAACTTCATTCAAAACCATTTTGTTAGATTGTATGTGACAGCTGTCATATCAGCGTGCATTTAAAAGACATCAAAATTGGTGAATTTTTGTGTAGCCATTTTAACATCGAAGATGGAAGAAAAAAAGCAACATTTTTGGCATATTATGCTTTATTATTTCAAGATAGATAAAAATGGAACTGAAGTGCAAAAAAAGATTTGTGCAGTATATGGAGAAGGTGCTGTAACTGATTGAACGTGTCAAAAGTGGTTTGTGAAGTTTCGTGCTGGAGATTTCTTGCTGGACAATACTCTATGGTCGGGTAGACCAGCTCAAGTTGATAGAGATCAAATCGATACATTAATTGAGAAAAATCAACGTTATACCACACAGGAGATAGCCAACATACTCAAAATATCCAAATCAAGCATGGAAAATCCTTTGTGCCAGCTTGGTTATGTTAATCACTTTGATGTTTGGGTTCTACATATAAGCGAAAAAAACCTTCTTGACCATATTTCTGCCTGTGATTCTGTACTTAAACTTAATGAAAACATTCTGTTTTTAAAACAAATTGTAACGGGGGATGAAAAGTGGATACTGTACAATAATGTGGAATGGAAGAGATCGTGGGGCAAGCGAAATGAACCACCACTAACCACACCAAAGGCTGGTCTTCATCCAAAGGAGGTGATGTTGTATATATGGTGGGATTGGAAGGGAGTCCTCTATTAAGGGCTCCTTCCAGAAAACCAAATGATTAATTCCAACAAGCACTGCTCCCAGTTAGACCAACTGAAAGTGGCACTCGATGAAAAGCATCTGGAATTAGTCAACAGAAAACACATAATCTTCCATCAATATAATGCAAGACCACATGTTTCTTTGATGACCAGGCAAAAACTATTACAGCTTGACTGGGAAGTTCTGACTCATCCGCCGTATTCACCAGACACTGCGCCTTCGGATTTCCCTTTATTTCAGTCTTTATAGAATTCTCTTAATGGAAAAAATTTCAATTCCCTGGAAGACTGTAAAAGGCACCTGGAACAGTTCTTTGCTCAAAAAGTAAAAAGTTTTGAGAAGATGGAATTATGAAGTTGCCTGAAAAATGGCAGAAGGTAATGGAACAGAAGGGTGAATACGTTGTTCAATAAAGTTCTCAGTGAAAATGAAAAATGTGTCTTTTATTTTTACTTAAAAACTGAAGGCACGGGGACTTCCCTGGTGGCGCAGTGGTTGAGAGTCCGCCTGCCGATGCAGGGGACATGGGTTCGGGCCCTGGTCCGGGGGGATCCCACATGCCGTGGAGCAGCTGGGCCCATGTGCCACAACTACTGAGCCTGCACTCTGGAGCCCTCGAGCCACAACTACTGAAGCCCTCGTGCCTAGAGCCCGTGCTCCACAGCAGGGGAGGCCACCGCAGTGGGAGGCCCACGCACCGCGACGAGGGGTGGCCCCCGCTCGCTGCAACTGGAGAAAGCCGGCACACAGCAACAAAGACCCAACACAGCCAAAAATAAATAAAATTAAATAAGTTAATTTAAAAACAAAAAACAAAAAACAAAACCGAAGGCACTTTTTGGCCACCCCAATATGTTTGTCTGTCAGAAGCAAGAGTTTTCAGAAATGATTCTGTGAGATGCACTGTGGTATTTACTGTTTCCTTTTTTCTTTTAATTCTGATTTTGACCCACCACACTGAGTATTAGATCATTATCATGATTCAGAAATGGAGATTTAAAGTTCCCATGGCTCCTGGAGAAGCTCCAAGGACGGCCATATATTCGCTAACCCCCAGTCTGTTCACCATGACTCTGTCTTAGAAGTCTTGGGTATGATCTGCTTGCCGGGCAGCATCAGAAGCCTTCAGCAGTTACCCAGCTTCCAGGTGCTAGAATTACTGCCCTCGTGCTATAGGAAAAAAGCAAAAGAGTTTCAGGCTTAATGATATCCACCATGAGTTGAATGCCTGTTATGTGCCAGGTACTATGATTGGCATATGTAATATCTAATCTTAAAAAATTCTGAAAATTAGAATTAACACCATTATTTTGTTGGGGGAGTAGTGAGGATGAAGAAAACAAAGGTTAGAGCCATTAAGTAACTTGTCTAAGATTATATAGTTTGCAGGTGGCTTTAAAGCCTAAATTTTTTCACTACCATACACATTCAGAAAAGGGCATTCCATTGTGAAGGGTCTTCTTTAATGCTGTTCCTTATTGTGCCTAAAGAAGATTGAGAGACTTGGAAAAAAACAAAAGCCCCAAAATGGACTTTGGTAATCTAGCCTGTAAGCTTTCTCCCTCCTTAAATACAGAATTCAGGCAGTGTCAACATAATTAGGTCAGTACTCTCTCAATACAGGGTTAATTAAGCTTGCTTCCATAATTTTTGGCAGTACCGAAAGCAGAAGTTATCTCTGAGATTTTCACATCTTCTGTGAAGTTCTTTGAAGCCAAGGCCTATAGAAAATGTTTAAGACCATGTCCCTGTTTATACTTTTTACTGGTGTTTATCTGTTAGTCCAGGATGGTAGGGTAAATCCTAGTTAATTATATCCCATATGGAAGTATGGCTAAGAAACATCGTTCTTGGTAATGAGCTTAGCCATTTCATAAGAAACCTTGGCAGACTAGAGCTTCAGGATGGCAGCATAGGAAGATCCTGAACTCACCTGCTCTCACAGACACAACGAAACTATAGCTACATATGGAGCACTTCCCTCTGAAAAAAAACCCAAGAACTAAACTTTGTTTATTCACAGTGAAGGATAAAAGGGCCACATTGAGATGGGTAGGGAGAAGCAGAGATGCAGTCTCACCAAAACTCCCACTCCAGGTACAGTGACCCATAATTGGGAAGGATCTCACAAATATGGAACTTTTCCCTGAGGAGAAAGGGGTTTGTGCCCACATCAGGCACCCCAACCCTTGAGACCTGCACTGGAGAGAGGAGTCCCAAAATGTCTGGCTTTGAAAACCACAGGGCTTATGTCCAGGAGAACCACAGGGCTGTACAAAATGGAGATTCTGCTTTTAAAGGGCTCACATGTAAATTCACTCAGCTGGGGTCCCAATGTAAAAGCAACAGTGTGAAAAGATCTTAGACCATATGAGGAGATTCATTTGCTAATCTTAAAGTGTCTGTCAGAGGGGCAAAAGCCCATTGGAATTCTCTCCAGGGACAGAGGCATTTGCAAGCACCATTTTTAGTGTTTTCCTTCTACCTTGTTAGTGCTAGTGCTGGTGCTGGTAGGAGCCATTTTTGCACGCTCACTGTAAGCTGCTGCTGCTTGCCTCACTTCATTGCTGCTATGCCCTGCCAGAGCAGCAGGCAAGTGCCCCATCTTTCCATGACCCCCCCCAAAGCTAGCACGTGTGTGCAGCCCACCCTAGGGATGCCCCTTGAACCCTGGGCTCTGGTGACCAAGGGGGGGTTGTGTTTCTGGGCCCCACAGATCTGAAACAATACGCGAGATAGTTAGAGAGACAACCAGAAACTAAGACAAGGCTAAACAGTAAGGTTCATCTCCTGCATGGGGCCACCCCTTCAAGACAGGAGAGAGAGCTGTTTCACTTGTCATGTAGAAGCAAACATAAAGAGTCAAGCAAAATGAGGAAACAGAGGAATATATTCCAAACAAAAGAGCAAGATAAAATTCCAGAAAAAAACCTTCATGAAACAAAAAGAAGTAATTTACCTGATAAAGAGTTCAAATCAATGGTTATAAAGATGTTTGAATGGTCACCAAACTTGGGAGAAGAATGGATGAACAGAGAGAACTTCAATAAAGAGATAGAAAATATTAGAATGTATCAAACAGGACTCACAAATAATATAGTAACTGAACTAAAAAATACACTAGAGGGGTTCAGCAGCAGACCAGATGAAGCAGAGAAAAAAGCAGTGATCTGGAAGACAGGGCAGTGAAACTCACCCAAACAGAACAGCGAAAAGAAAAGAAGCATTTAAAAAACAGATAGCTTTAGGGACCTATGGGACAATATCAAATGGAAAAAATTTGCATCGTAAGGGTCCCAGCAGGAGAAGAGGGAAAGAAAGGGGAAGAAAACTTACTTGAAGAAATAATGGCTGAAAATTTCCCTAACTTGGGGAAAGAAACAAACTTCCAGATCCAGAAAGCCTAGAAAGTTCCAAACAAGATGAACCCAAAGAGACCGACAGCAAGCACGCTACAATTAAAATGTCCAAAGTTAAAGAGAGAATCTTAAAAGCAGCAAGAGGAAAACAACTTGTTACATACAAGAGAACCCTCATAAGACTATCAGCAGGTTTCTCAGCAGAAACTTCGCAGGCCTGAAGGAGGTGGCATGATATATTTAAAATGCTGAAAGGAAGAAGCTTCCAGTCAAGAATACTCTAAACAGCAAGATTATCGTTCAGAGTTGAAGTAGAAATAAAGAATACTTAAGACAAGCAAAAGCTAAAATCCCTAAACTATCCCTACAAGAAATGTTAAAGGAACTGAATAAACATTTTCCCAAAGACATACAGGTAGCCAACAGCCACATGAAAATCATGTGGGAAATGCAAATCAAAACCACAATGAGATACTACATCACACCTGTCAGAAAGGCTATCTTCAAAAAGACAACAAAAGACAAGTGTTGGCAAGGATGTGGCGAAAAGGGAACCCTCCTGCACTATTGGTGGGAATGTAAATTGGTACAGCCACTATGGAAAACAGTATGGAGGTTCCTACAAAAATTAAAAATAGAACTGCCATATGATCCAGCAGTACCACCTCTGGGTATTTACCTGAAGAAAGTAAAAGTACTAATTTGAAAAGATATATGGACTCCAGTGTTCACTGCAGCATTATTTACAATAGCCAAGATATGGAAACAACCTAAGTGTTCATTGAGGGAAGAATGGATAATGAAGGTATTTTATTTATATATACATATATATGTATATATAATGGAATATTACTCAAAAAAAGAACGAAATCTTACTATTTGTGACAACATGGATAGTCCGTGAGTGTACTATGCTAGGTGAAGTAAGTCAGACAGAGAAAGGCAAATACCATATGATTTCACTTATATGTGGAATCTAAAAAACACAACAAACAAAACAAAACTCATAGATACAGAAAACAGAGTGTTGGTTGGCAGAGGGTAGAAAGGTCGGGGCGTGGGTGTTATGAGTGAAGATCAAGAGGTACATACTTGCAGTTATAAATAAATCATGGGGATGTAATGTACAGCATGGTGACTATAGCCAATAATATTGCATTGTAAATTTGAAAGTTCTGAGAATGTAAATCTTAGAAGTTCTTATTATGAGGAAAAAAAAAACAATTGCTAACTTTGGGTGGTAACAAATGTTAACAAGACTTATTGTGATGATCACTTCACAGTGTATACAAATGTCAAATCATTATGTTGTATACCAGAAACTAATATAATATTGTATGTCCAACACTTCATTAAAAATATTTTTAAAAAAGAAAAAGGGGGAGATATATAAATTTTTTTTAAAAAAGAAAGAAACCTTGGCATATCAGGAGTGGCAGAAGCAAAAGCATAAGCAGCTCTTCTCTGGATCGTTTAATCATAGGCCTACAACTTGCATACTTGGAGGCAGGTATTGAGAACTTCATAGCCATTCATTTTTCCTCCTTTCTGTTTTTACTTCCCCACTCAAAAGACATTTTTCTTTTACCCCTACGGGCTCCAGATATGCGGGCTTCAGTAGTTGTGGCATGCGGGCTCAGTAGTTGTGGCTCATGGGCTCTAGAGGCACAGGCTCAGTAGATGTGGCGCACGGGCTTAGCTGCTCCACGGCATGTGGGATCTTCCTGGACCAGGGCTCAAACCCTTGTCCCCTGCATTGGCAGGCGGATTTTTAACCACTGTGCCACCAGGGAAAGAGATTGAAGGGATTGAAGATATTGAGTGTGGCTTTTGAGTTAAAATTTAGACCTGTACTGTCCATTTGTGGTAGTCACTAGCCACACGTACTTTCAAGCACTTGAAATGCAGCAAATCAGAATGCTGTACATGTAAAAAAATTAATACCAGATTTTAAAGACAGTGTGGAAAAAGAGAATGTAAAATATTTCAGTGTTAATGTTTAATATTGATTACATGTTGAGATAATAATGTTTCAGATTCATTGGGTTAAATTAAATATGTTATTAAAATTAATTTCCCCTATTTCTTTTTACTCTTTTAATGTGGCTACACAACATTTTTAAATTACGTATGTGGCTTGCATTTGTGACTTGTGTTGTACTTCTTTTGGACAGCATTGGTTCTAGACCAATACTTCAGCCACATCACCCAGCCTAGCTATGAATTATGGCCCCTTAACTAATTTCGGGACTCTCTCTACCCAGAGAGGGCTAAATTTTGCCCAATATATATATTTTTTTGATCTTGTACACCTCCCTACTCCTGCTTGAAGGAGTATTTGGCAATTTACTGGACAGGTAGGGCACATAAAAGAAAATCAGTCAAGTTTGCTCAATTAGAGGTGAGGACAGATGGTCTCGTTGGATGGGGTGGAAATACTAGGCCCAGAGGCAATGGATTTGCTGAGGATATTCTGTGAAGCAATTTTAAGGAAGTTCAGCAAAGTTCAGATTTTTCCCATTTTGACTGTCTCAGGGGTTTTGTTTTTGATTGAAATATCAAGTACTTCCAAGATAATTGTGCTCCTCATTTTTCAGTGCCCCTGTTTCACCTAGTCACAGTCTGTGTGGTTTACCTTCAGAGACTGTCAAAGGCTTTGTGAGTCCAGCCCCATTAGGGGCTGGTAGGGGCTCGGATGGTAGGCTGTCAGTCTCTGAGCCTTGGGAGCTAAACTCCTGCTGTGGTTAGTTGGTTGCAGCCAAAAAGATAAAAGTAGCTGATGAAAATTGTTTCAAAGGAAGTGGACTTGTGTGTGTGTGTTTTATTAAAGAAGTTTCTGTTTAAATTGTTTTCAATTGGAAATTCTCTTTTAATGAGTATATGAGAAGAAAAATTACATTTTTCAATTAATTTACAATATAATCAAAGACTAACAATTGGTTCAAAGGTATACATTATAATCAGATGCTATAGTTACTTGGTCTATGAAATTTCAATGAGGAATTTTAAAACCATCCAGAGAAATAATTAAGAATAATTAAGAATATTTAAGAAATGGATTCTAATATTTATTTACTTCAACTTTTTAATTAAAAAGATCATTTAAAATATGCAACCCGTAAATTTTAATTTTTCCTGGATTGGAGTTGTATGTGAAGGTTGCTTGTCCCCAGGCCATCATACCCACCAAGTCTTTCAAGTTATGCCTTAATACTTCTTCATATCAATATTTGCAATGTAAATACCAGGGCAATAAATCATCCTTTGATAAGACATAGTACAGTACTAAAAACTCAGGTGTAGTTTTATGTCATTCTGCTAATTTTGAAGCCACTTTCTTCTTAGGCCAGAAAAGCTTTTCATATGTTAATTGATTGGTCTTTATTTGGCATTTGAACAGAGGAGAGACAATGTTGACTAAGTAAACATTCTCAGCATCTTTGTCTTCTATTCACTGGGAGGAATCTTTATCTGTTCCCTGCCTTCGTGTCTGCAGGGACCTCAGATCAGTCTGCTATATCTTAATTTGATCTTATTTTCCAGGTCATCAATTCAGTTTTTCTGTGCCTCACAAGGCTTGGTATTCTTACTAATAATGGTGTCTGTCCATTGTTATCTAGATGTCCTCATTTTCCTCTCAGTCTTTTGTAGTTTAGAACAGATCTTTCTGATTCTATTCAAAACAGTTTCTGTGGCTTTTAAATAATATTTGCTCAATTTTTAAGTAAATTTAACACAGCTTTCTTGAGAAGTCAAATGTGACTAGTTTATATCAAATATGGTACCTTTTAGACCAAGTATTTAAAAGCAACTTGAACAAAATGATATATGAAGAGTACTCAGGAATTGATTTTCCCTATACTGTGATAATAGTAATCTGATAAGACTGCCCAATTTAGCAAAAATAAAAATACAGCACACCTACTTAAATTCGAATTTCAGATAAACAAAAAAATAATTTTTTAATATAAACAAGTAAGTCCTATGCAATATTAAATCCCATGCAGTTGAACTGGGCATCCTGTATTTTATCTGGGAACCCTAAAGCTGGGGCAAAGCACAGTAGTTTCTGACCCTTGTGGAATTATGAAATTTTAAGACAACTAAAGCTCTCATTATAGCTGAGCACATTGAATTGAATACATTTTCTTTATAGGGCACTGATTTTTGTAGTAGTTGCCCTACTTAAATCATTCAGTAAAATGCAAACAAAAAGCTAACAAGTCAGGAGTTCTACTCATGAAATATTGTTGAGCCCTCCTCCCCTCCAATGTCATTCTTTCCCACCCCCCCCCCAACTTTGCCCACATGGCCTTGATCTCCCTAGGGGTAATGGCACAGTGGTATTGCGATACCTGCGTTCAGGGTTAAAGCCAGAGCACTTTTTTTGCCTCACTTATTAGCCCATCCCATCTCCATCTCTTTCCGTACTTTTAGGAGTTGCAGGTATTCCTCTAGTGGCAAAAGCAGAGGTGTCCTCTTGACTGATACTCAGGGTCAGAGTGCTATAGCTTTGTTGTTTAAAGAATCAAAATCCTTTCCTCTCTCTGTGGCTCTGAGATTTGCTACGTTTGTGACAGGTTTTCTGGCTCATGCTATCCCAGGTTGTCTGGCTCATGCTATCGTGTTTCAGGGCTGTGTTATTTACTATTGTGATTTTGGACACGTTATCACAGCTATAGCATGAAATACCAACTTGGAAGAGCACTGCTTTCAGTGGCTCCTTAAATAATTGCAGCATTACATCATCTTCATAAAGCATTTCAGCCTATGCTAGGTTGAAGATAGATTTAGGTAAAATGTGTGCTTTCTGATGATCATGATAAATCTGTGTAAAGGCTTCTTTGATTCTTTTCTGTATATCAGGCAGTTAGCATTATGAACTAAAATGTGATAACTTGCTCCAAAGTTACCTCCAAGTATCCCCTGGCAAAGCAGGGTTTTGAACAATGAGACTATGTTTTTTGTGGGTGAAAATGTTAACCGTGGCATTGGCTATGGCAGATAACATTCTGCCTTATGATGGTTTTTATAATCCTTGTCCCCAAGGAGCCTGCTCAAAGCATTTCACAGGGCAGATGTGAGTGACCAAGCACAGAAAATCTGTCCCAACCTAGCTTTCATTTGTGGCTCAGTGTGGGGCATGATCTACCCTTCACTTAACTAGAAACCCAAGCTCTTCCTTTATTCTCTGCCTTTCTGCTTTGGTTGACCATTTTCTCCTTTCATAGAATCACTTATTCCACAAGTATTTTCGTTTAGCTCCTACTACAAAGGGTACTACCTGAGTTACTATAAGACACCGTCTCTAGGAGCCAGGAGCTTAGTGGAGGCAAAATATGTCTTACCCCAAGGCAATATATAGTAAGTTTTATATAAGTATATACAAGTTGGTATTATAAGAGCATAAAGGAAGAAGATACTATTTTCACTTTGGATCATTAGGACCTTACCATGGAAGAAGTCTGATATGAGCCTTTATAAGTGGACAGGATTTCAGTAGGGGAAAATGTGGGAAGATGGGTCATCCAAGACAGAGGAAAGTGCACAAAAACATTAAAATTTGAAAGAACAGTGAAACTATGTGGAATGGGATGTGATTCAGATGGAATGGATAAGGACTTTTTTCTATTTGAGGATAGCAGGTGGGACCATACTGTAGATGGATTTGAATGCTACCCAGGAGCAAAACATTGCTTTATCACTAAAATATGTAAAATAGATAAACAACAAGGACCTACGGTATAGCACAGGGAACTATATTCAATATCTATTAATAACCTATAATAGAAAAGGATCTGAAAAAGAATACATATATATTTGTATAACTGAATCACTTTGCTATATGCCTGAAACTAATACAACATTGTAAATCAACTATACTTCAATTAAAAAAAACTATGTATTACCAAAAATAATAGTAAAACATTTGTGATACTGTAGAAAAACAACAGCAACAACAACAAAACAGTGTTTTAGGTAAATTAACCTAAAAGTACTGTGCAGCCTGATTGAAAGAGAGAAAATCTCTGGGATGATTTAGAGGCCATTGAAAGAGCCTAAGCCTAAAGTGATAATATCCTGAACTATGGTGATGGTGCCAGAAAAGGACATATGTCCTAGCTGACCTAAATAATGCTTGGTTTCTCTGAGCAGTAATATTAGTTATTTTCCTATTGTGAACTACTTACAAACTGTACCTACGTACCACCTGTACCTTCCTTTGATTTAATATGGTATTAAGACTAATAAAGAACCCGAACCTATTAAGTACTATAATCCAGAGGTACAATGAATAGGAAAAAATTTCCTGATTCTTACCTAACCTTGATCTCAATCTACTACTTCAAGCTATTTTATTGAGAAAGAGTTAACATGTAAACTATGAAAGATACTTCAGATTTCTAAAACATCATATTTAATGTAATTTGCTTCTAGCAGGGTTTTAAACACATTAATTATGTGATTCGTCTCTCTCACTTTTAAAGTAAAAAGACTAATTTTTTTAAAATGCAGCACTTGAGTGTGTCTTTATCTTTTATGGCTTTTCGTATAAAATGACGTCAAATTCAGTGAGAAAACTCCAAACAGCTTTTTGTAATGATGATTTTTGGCAATTCCAATAGTGGTAGAATTTCTAATTTCTATTTTAAGATAGAGATCCATTTTGATTTTTTGTAGTTTATATAATATCTGTAATTATTTTCATGTGTCTTCTTTGGTATTAGGAGCAAGAACATTTTGGTATGCATTTTGCTGTGAAATTTTGATTTGGAAGTCTATGATTCCTTGTCATCATCTTTGGTTTTGGTGCAAATTATTTCCTTTTGTCACTGTTCTTGACTAAATGAGGTTAGAAGAGAATTGAAAACTCAAAGTAAAAATTATAAAACTTGAGTCTCTTCATCATAGGGAATACATACATACTTCCCATGCCTGCTTCACTTATTCTGATTTATTCAGCACCCATTTATGAAGCACCTACTGAAGTCTCAGGCCGCAAGGGAAACAAAGATAAATAAGAACTGATTGTAGTCTACCTGGGGGTGGCAATCAAGTGGGGATATTCAGACACGGGTACCAGTTAATTTAAAAAGCAGAGTAGAAGACCAAAGGACAAATTGATTAAGAGAGGAAAAGGGAGAAGACTCCTAGAATAACTCTTTGTATGTCAGCTCAGACATGGAAGTTCACTCTGCTGAGAATTAGAATATAGGAAATTCTGAATTGAATTTTTGACTTGTTAAGTTTTAGATGTGGAATGATAGGTCTGTTAGACCAGTAGTTCCCAAATAACAATTTGTGGACTTTTACTCAAGGCTGCATAGATCTTTGTTAAAAATACAGATTGCCTGGAAGTACTATAGAGAATTTGGTAGATTAAATCTAGGTGAAATATGGGGTTTTGGGTTCAGAAATAAAATTTCAGATGATTCTGATAATCAGTAAGGTTTGGCATCTACTTTAGTAAAGATCCAGGAGAGAGAAGACAGATGGTAGTTGAAGTTGCAGGAGTGGATGTGATTTCCTGGGGAGAGCATGAAGAGTGAGCACAGAACAATGCTAAGGATGTAACACCATCAGATAAGGAGTAGGCAGAGGAGGAATCAGCAAAGAAACTAAAAAAGGAATATACTGTGTCAAGGAGCTGGAATATATTTACCTAGATCCTCTAAGTCTTAGAATAGTAATGCTCATTTCTGAGTCCATATAGAGAAAAACAGTGCAGAATAAAAATCTTTAGGTTTCTACTCATTATTTGGCTTTATTCCAGAAAGGATTAATCAGATTTCAAATGTGCCCTCTTGCAAAAAGATTGCTACTACTTCCAGAGAAGTCTGTTGGAGAAACAGAAATTGACCCTCTTGGATAGAGAATTATGAACAAAGTAGAGTATCAGAAAAGAAAGTTGAAATATTGTAAAACAAAAAATGCCTTATTGTACACTTTCTATATTAAATTAGAATATTTAATTTATTGAAATGACCTTTATAATTGAGAACTAGAACTATTATAGTCTCTCAGGAACAAATCCTTCTGTTCTTAGCCCTTCCTATTTCTTTTGTTATTGTTCTTGTAGTGATCAGTGCATCTTCTACTCCTATGTGAGTAAAAACTTATATTAATGGAAACATGTACTGTTACAAAAAGGAGTAAAATGACAATTTTATGTAAACTGACTTGATATAAAAATTAATTGGATTTTTTGAAACCCACATCCCAGTATAGAGTAACTTCATTGATCCTAAAGGATTTTTAAAATATACATATTATTGACATTTACTTGGGGATGTAGTTGTTGTTTACTTACACTCACTCTCCTTTGAGGTTCCAGATGATCCTTTATACAAGTTAATTAGAGGATCATATCAGTAGTTGTGTGACCTACTTTTAATTTAATGGTCTTTACTGATTACATATAGATTTTTGAGGAGCTCATTGAACAGATGGCCAGTGGTCAATAGTGGTCCAACATTTTTAACGTTTGAGGTTCTACATTAAAAGGTCATCTGAATTAACGTGGTATTGGAGGACTATTTTATTGTAAATAGTATTTTGTCAAAGACAGATGAAAAGGCAGGCAATGATACATATCTTTGAATAGAGAAAATTTACTGGTGGGAATACCACAATGAAAAACTTCATATTTGTTGATAGCCAACATGTTAGAATTTAACCAATTTCAAAGTTAGAGAGGGAGCATAGTCCACACAAGGTTGCCCTTACTTCTAACACTAGTTGTGTCAAGTTGTTACCAAAATCACCCTCAAGTTCAGTAATTCACTAGAAGTACTCCCAGAACTCAATGAAAGCTGTAATACTCATGGTGACATTGTATTACAGCTGCAGGATACAGATTAAAGCTTGCCAGGGGATGAAGCACATTGGACAGAGTCCAGGAGAAGTACCAAGCACAGCTCTTCCTTTGTCCTTTCCCCATGGAGTCATGGACAATGTAGCTTTCCTGACATCAGTGTGTGACGATATGCGTGGAGTATTGCCAGATAGGGAAGCTCACTTGAGTCTTGTCCAGAGTTTTCACAGGGGCTCATTCATGTACTGCTCACGTGACTGACCTTTAGTCTCCAGCCTCTCCATAGGTAGAACTAATACTGCATGCCCCAAAGCCCCATGGTAAGTCACATTGTTAGGCTGTTGAGTGGTCAAGGCCCACATGCAAACAAAGACCTCCTATTAGACTTGCAAGGGCCTAAAGATCACCTCCTAGAAGCCAATGGCAAAGGCCAGTTCTCTTTTTGGGTAAGGCTGGTCTTCACTACACACAATTCTTTCAGATAATAAAAGCAGATGAGGCCCAACTGAAACAATAGTTCACAAATATGTGACTACAAAGACCATGGCAGATGAAATGACTCCTTGTTGTCTGCAGGATTAAAACATCTTCATTCAAGATTACATTTCCATATTCTAGATCCCACTCAACTTGCCCTTTATAAATTTCCTTCTGTAGTCAATTAGAATCATATTTCCTGGGCATGCCAAGTGCTTCCCTGCTTTGGAGCCTCTGCTCACACCACACTTGTATTCTCTTGAGATCTTTCAATTTTGTTGAGCCCATCTTGTCTACAGTGCTCAGCCCAGGCCCCATCTCCTGCGGAAGCCCACTTTCACCACTTGAACCCTTTGATAGTCACTTTCTTTACTGAATTCCTGTAGCTAACATTACTCATATATCATTTATTTGGCTGTTAGCATATGGTTCCTTCCATTGATACTTTGTCTTTACAAGTAGATCTTAACCTCTTGCAAGTTAGGAACATTATGGACTATATCTCATGCCTTTTTGATCCTGTAGATCCTAGTACAATGTCTTGCACGTGGTAAGTGTTAGATAAATATTTGAATAGTAAGCTTTCATACAGACAGGTGCAACTAGGAATACATTGTTCAAATATAAGAGCTAAAACATCTTATAAAAATAATCTAATTTATACTAACAAATTTCTGAGGTAACCATGTTAATCCAAGAGAGTGTCAGAGTTATTTTTAGCAATTCACTGAAGGCATCTGCAAACATAAAGGTCAGCAAAATGCTGGAAAATGTCCAGAGAAGTATTGCCATCCTGCTCCCACCTCAGGGCTTTTGCACATGCTTTCCAAACCTTTGCCTGTAATGCTTTTTCTCTAAATATTTGAACACTAACTGAGAGAAGCAAACCCACTCTACCTGAAATATCATCCTATTCCTCACTATATCTTTATCGTTTTTTTTTTTGTAGTACGTTTCACTAACCAATATTATATACATGTTTTTTATGTCTTTTTCCTCAACTACTAGAACATAAAGTCCATAGGGGAGGGACATTGGCTTGCTAACAATTATATCCTCTGCACCTAAAATAGTGTCTGATTCTTAGTAGGTACTCAGAAATGCGTTGAATACGTGAACAAATTTGAACTATGCCACAAATAGAAAGCTTAATTTTTTATGTACACTCAATTTTTATGTCATTCAATTCAAGAAGGTTAATTGAGCTCAAAGAGTTTCAAAGAGAAGCATCTAAAATGATTGAAGGAATGGTAGAATGTTTTTTAAATTATTAAAAAAATTCAACCTATAAAAACAATAACTAGTGTATATACATGGTCAAAGTTAATAAAATTATAAAATGTAATGATTAGGCAAAACTAAGCATGTTTATCAAATGCTGGTTATCAGAAGCATTCTTTAAAGTTTTGTGGAAAAAGTGAAAGAGTTATTTTTACACAATGGTTAGTAAATATGTAGCACTTAAATTTTTTATTTATTTTAAAAGGGTGTAAAGGGCTGTTTTGATAAAAATTATAATTAATAATTTTAAAATAATGCAAAATTAGAAATACATCTTTGGAAAATAATAGCATGGAGTTCAGTTATTGTGCTTCATTTTAACAGGAGTTGCAGAGTTTATCATTGCCTGTTGATACAAGTTTCCAAGACTGTCAAGTACCCCAGTTGAACCTTTATTTTGGGAGAATGAGTGGTCAGCAACCCTGGAAATGAGGACATATCCAAATATGGCTATAGATGCATTTGGAGTCTAAAAGTAACCCCACATATTCATGATTGAGAGGTATCTGACCTAGATTCCGTAGGATCTCTGGGAAATCCAGGCTGTGCTCATAGGCTGCAATGCTTCTTAGTCTTCTAGTTCCAAAGAATTGCTTTATTCTATTCACATACTTCCCACTGCAGTCCCAGCACTTACTTCAGAATTAAGGTATTCATCATGAATATTGACTGGTCTTATGAAGACACTACTTCCTCTCCTCTCTCTTCTCTTCCCCCCTGCCCTTTGTTCTCATTGTTGCCACTCCCCGCTAGGAGATTTCTTTCTAGGTGAAGGCAGAATATGGCTTAATATTTTTGACCTTTGTGTCAGGCTTTGATTCTGAGACATTTGGCAGCATATGTGTACAATGCCCAGGCAGCAGCTTGCTAACAGTATGATTTAGTTGTCGTTTATTTCTTTGCTTCCATATTACCCTGCTTATGCTGAGATTTTCCCCCCATATTCAAGGAAAGAAGGCTGGCAACGATCCAACCTTTTTGTGTTACTGTTTCTAGCTGGTGATTTTAGTAGCATGTTTGAAACTAGAATGAACTTTTATGTTTTCTCCTTTCATCTCTGCCTCTTTGGATTTTTGGCAAACATCAAGGTAAATAAATCAGACCCACCACTGCAAACCCATCTGCTTTCAGGGACATGTAAGCTGACTAGTTTGTGATGTTTTACCATAGATCTAGCTCCAACATAGAACTAAAGGAGGATCCCTGTGGAGTAGGAATAGCAGACACGTTTTAAGGTCAATTTTTTTTAAAGCTCTGAATCATTTATCTGCTGACTGATTGTGGCTACGTATGGTCTCCGTTGGCATTTCTAATGACACTAACAAGTTGACATGATACTTACAAAGTTGAAATGATTTTGTAGTAGATGAAAAGTGAAAATGCAGTTATAGTTTGGATTTGAAAATAGGGATTAATAAGAAAAGATGCTGTCATTGTTGTAAAAATGTGGCAAATCAGGGTACAGGCAAAGGAGTTTGTTTATCAGGACATTACTTTTATACTTCATCTGGTGCTAAGGTCACATGTGAAAACACTCATCCTCATTAAAATACCTTTCCAGTTGTTGACAGCCTAGAAATTGTTTCCTAAGAAATAATAAGGTATGGTCATCCAAACCTGTCTTCCTAATACTTGTTGACACTTCAATGCTGTATTCATTTCTTTCTCACAACAAGCAAGTAAGTGATGATTCTCTTCAAATAGGAATTAAGAGGATTACAAAGATGTCAGGGTATATACATTATACTGGAAGAACAGCTCATGTAATACTCTTGATAACAGGCTATAAATTGTCTCCACTTAAAATGATCAAAAGTTAATCGAGATACTTATCATACCTCTTAGAGTTGGTTTTAAACTGATCTTCAACAAGCTGAATTATATCCTCTGTTGGGCCATGGATTTTATCACACTAGGGATTGATGTATTTTTTAAGATAAGTTTTGACTTATGACTTAGCAGTTTGGAAATTAAAGAAAATCCTTGAAAGATAAACTAAATAGAAATTTCATTTCTACATGATGGTAGTGTCAGGGGTGTGTGTCTGGGTGGGTGATAAAACTCAACCTTAAAGACTTTCTTCTAAACCTCTCACTACTGCTGCCTGCTTCTGGTCAGCTTTTATGTGTGGCCCAACCTGATGCCTCCTTAGGCAGGATAGAAGATGATCTCAAGGACTTTGCCCATGGTTACTTTCTTGATGGTGATGGTCCAGAAGGGAGCCATGCAATAGTGACAGTGGCATTTGTTCTCTCCCTAAGCATGACTTCAACCCTTCTCTGATCCTCAGAAGCTGAATTCTAAAGTAATGAATGAAGATGGTAGCTGTTCTGACAAATTTAGCTTTTACCATACCCTGTCCTTCCCAGTCTTTTTTCTGGGTATATTTGTGTACATCTTCCTTTCTTGCATGAATATATGCAAGGCTGGGGCCAGAGTGTATATCAGTTGATGAAAACATCAATTTATCCAAATAATTGTTCACTTTTGCTTTTTTTCATGGATTAATAGAAACAAGGATAATTTCAGACACATAAGATACATGATAGAAAATTCAGAAGAGGGTGTGTATGCATTAATGTATCATCATGCTGAAAGCTCAAAGGGTATTGGTTTCATAATCATAATGTTCATGATATCCAAAGAAAAACAGTGCTTTATTTCATTATTTAAAGTGTACAAATACAGATGGATGTCTAAAATATACATTCACCAAAATTTTTAAACAATTAAATGTGATTCTTAATTAAAAGGGCGAATAATAATAATAATAATTTTTATTTATTTCTTTAATGAGTATTCAATTTATACTAGGCAGTGTGCTAAGCACTTTACACAAGGTATCTTATTCTAAACAACATAAATTTGGTATTACCATCCCATTTTACAGATGAGGAAACCGAGTTTAATGAGATTAAATAACTTGTCTGAGATACTATAGGTGTTAAGTGGAGTAGCCGGAAATCGAACCAATGAGCTTGTCTGGCTCCAGAGCCACTAAACCACCATATTGGACTGAGGATCAGAATGGGAGACACATCTACTGGGAAGTAGATTGTGGGTAAAGTTGTGGGTCTCTAGATATTGGTGAATTAGCTGTCCATGAGAGAGTGAATTCTTCCCTCTTCTCATTCTGAAGATAATTGTCAGGACTTAAGGAGATTCTGCTTATGGGGACCTTCCAAGAAAATGACCTCGTATCAGTTTTGGTTGTGCTATAAAATGTTTTTAGTTATATTTTTAAAAAGGTTTTCACATGAAACTTTTTAACTCCAGATATTTGGATGGTGAATTATTTGGCTTCTTTTTTGTCCTTTTCTGTTCATTTTATTTCTTGTAAAAGTTGACAGCTATAATTGGAATAAGTCTTTAAAAAGAGAAAAAAGGAATGAATATTGAAGAGAAAAATGATTTTGTCTTCCTTTTACAACGTTAGGTTTAGTGACTCCCTGACTCAAATACTTTAATGATTGAGTGAGTAAATTTGGGGGATTAGATGTGGATTCCTGAATATATACTGTTGCTATTCTCAGCAGTATGGGTAATTGGGAGATGGTTAACTTTAGCTTTTGCTTTGAAAACACGATTATTTTCTCTAATCTAGTGTGCCATTTCATTCATATTAGTCTATTTGTAAGACTCTAGTGTACCTCTTAACCTTCACTTATATGAAAGGGATCAGTGAATGATGTAGAAAAATAGCTTATTTAGTTTATAAAGTGAAGTTCCAGAAATTATTCCCTTAGCCTACTGAGAGCAATATGCAGGAAGAAAACTCTAGAAACACACGTATGTAGAAAGCATTTAAAAGTAATCATAGGAAGGGAAAGTTTACTAAGTACAGAAAAGTTTATGATTTTTATTTTCATTTGATTTTGCCCCTTTATTTTTTAAAACAGACAAGGAAGATTCAAGTATTCATAGAAAAAAATTAATCAGTATTATACAAAGTTACTTCCTAGAAATTTTTGCTCAATTTCCCTTTCTCTCAATCAGGCTGTTGGTACCATTTAAACACAGCATGATGCCAGTAGAGTAGGCAGTTTCTAGGGAAT
The DNA here is from genome assembly GCF_028023285.1 of Balaenoptera ricei. Taxonomy (NCBI): domain Eukaryota; kingdom Metazoa; phylum Chordata; class Mammalia; order Artiodactyla; family Balaenopteridae; genus Balaenoptera; species Balaenoptera ricei. Next base: position 136,436,604 of record NC_082639.1, read on the forward strand.
ATAGTCCAATGATTTCTCTCCCTCAACATCTCAAAAAGTGCAAAAAGAGATATCCTGTGAACCATTCGACATGTTTGCCCCTAAAATAGTTCAGCTTGGGAGGAGTAACATTTTCGTTGGTTATTTTTTCAATTAGTTTGTAAGTGGAGACTTACTGTGTGGAAAGAGCATCCTTCTGTTGTAGAAAACCTGGGCAGTGAAAACTCATCTGCCTGGTACCAGATTCCCCGGCTTAGATTCCATAACAGACCCGATAAACCATACATTTCATAATATATCTCTGTATACATTACCTTTATATTTACCGTATTCTAAACCCCCTATCTCACCCCAGTTTTCTTTATCATTAGAAATTACATTTACTGTGATAAATACAAACTTTCTATGTATCCTTCTACTTAAGTTATGGTAATTTTTTGAAAGTTGCATTTTTATTCGGTTTTAGCATTCCATTCCGGTAAGCCATCAGAATTTTCTCTGGACTGATTTGTAATATGTTTGATGTTTGCTAGCAAATTTGGAACTTTTCAGTTTTCATCCTTTCTCTACGTGATATAAGATCTAATTACCACCCAGCATGATATAGCAGCTGAAATGAAAAAGGCAGCAAGAGAAGGCACTGGCTTAACTTAGAGCTAATCAACTACTTCCTTCTTATGTACTTCTCAGCTAGAGAGAGAAAGAGAAATAGCATTAATTAAAGTAACTCATGTATTAAAACTCATTTTTTTTTCTTTTCTTGATTTTAACTGAAAGAGGGGATTTGTTCAAATCTCTATGGGAGCGAGACATTAAACAATACTTTTAATTTGCATTAGTAGTCATTGATGCTTCTTTAATTGTGCATAATGTTTTCATTATTCGGGTTGGTAGAAGTAGTCCCATCCCATTCTCTTGACATTTAAACAGATAAAAACATTTACAGAAGTAAAATAAAATCAAGTGAGTGATTAATCATTTTTTATAAGGCTTAGAACTTACTTTTGAACTTTTGGGTCTTGAATCTGTCTGGAAAAACAAAAAACAAAAAACCTCTAGATTTATCTTTAAAGCATATGTCATTTTAATATGTTGGTTTGAGGGCTTTTTATTTTCTGAAGTGAGTGAGTTGGGTAATTACCCCCTGGGAGGAAAGATTGATAATATTTTTTATTTTTTAAATGACTATGGTCTGAGTTTTCACATATCAGATTGTCAAAAATTAAAAAGTCAAATAATATTTGGTGTGGGGCAGGTGTGGAGAAACACATACTCTACCACTGTTTGGATTATGTGTTGGTACAATGGAAATGCATATTCATTGACCTAGCAATTCCACCTCTAGGACTATATCTTGAACATGTATGTATAAAAATGTTCCTAGTGATATTATTTGTGATATAAATAGAAAAAATGCAAAAAAAATCATTACTAAGAAAATATTAAATAAATTATGATATGTTCATATCCAGGTGTGCCTCATTCTTTTTAAGAGTTGCTATTAAAGAGAATAAAATACATTTGCATGTACTGATCAAGAATATTCTATAAGTTATCCCATTAAGTGAAAAGAGTAGATAGTTTTCTTCTATTTGTGCTTCAAAAAGCAAAGGATGGAGATGTGTGTATACAACTTCCCTCCCTCCCCTCCCCCTCACATAAACACACAGTCACAAGTCTAAAGATAGAGATGGATGAAAGGACACAAAAGAAATTGTTGATAGTATTTATCTCTGATGAATGGGACTATGGGTCTGGGATGGAAGGCAGTTGTTTGTTTTTGTTTTTTTTTTAATGGAGAGGGCAGCATACTATTTTTGTGCTGTTTGAAATTTTTTTAACGTTATTTTTCATAATTAAGAAATTTTAAATTAATGACCAAGTCTATTTTTTTTTTTTAGGACTCAGCCCAGGAGAGTGTTATTACTCGAGATATTCATCGTACATTTCCTGCACATGATTACTTTAAAGATACCGGAGGAGATGGCCAGGAATCTCTGTACAAGATCTGCAAGGTAGGACCCTCCACCTTATTTTTTTCTAACTTATTATATAGGGCTATATTTTAGGAATCCATCTTAAAGATTTTTAGATTTGCACTGTGCCATGTTCTCTGCTTTATACTTACACTACCAGATCCTCAGTACTGAGTCCTGAGGGTGACGTTTGGGCTGCATATTCTGTGCCTTCTTGTGAGGGAAGAGGTGTAGTATGACCTCAGTTTGGCTTTGATGCTAACAGGAGAGGAACAGAAGGTCCTCTCAGGCTACTGCAGTAAAGGCTCAGAGGAGTCCTGATGACTCTTCATCTGACAAGGTAATGTGGCAGTTGTCTCAAGTTTTTGACAGTAGGCAAGAGTAAGAAACAGTGTGGCACCTGTTTTTGAATACTGGCAAGTTCTGTGATATTGTTGATGTATTCTGAGTTATGTCACGTCATACATCTTTGTGCAGTTCTTATATCCCATTTTGAAATCTTTCTTCTCCCTCATTATTAGTAGATCTGGAAGAAAACTGTTTATTGACTTTCAGTAAATATGCGTTGCTTGGATAAAAAAGGCTCTGTGTTTAATAGTGGAGAATAGCTATCAGATTATTAATTTCTCAAAGTTATATTAGAAATGCAGAATGACTTTTCAAATCATTATATATCATTAACTTATATTGTCCATGCTAATCGAGGCCAAAGACTCAAAACTGCAAAATTTCCATCAAATAAAGTTTTGCCCTTTATCCTCAAAGTTAAGATGCCCTGCAAATTGTGATGGGTATACTCAACATTTGTCCTTACCTACCATTCCACTAGAGATTGTTGATGAATAGTGAACAACACCAAAAATCTTGTAATAATATGGAGAAAAAACAAACACCATGGCTAATTTTCAAGTTAGGTAGTAAGTTTCTGAATAATCAAATTTAGCCTTTTATTAAGTAGCAAAAATTAGCCAGTAGGTAGTCAGAAATATACTCACATATCAATATCATTTAATATTTACTGTTTTTTTAAATGGCACTTATAAAGTACTACCTGCATATGCTAACCAAGTAGGATTGATGTTTAATTCTGCAAATGGCACACTGCCTAAAATCCTTCTTGCATGTTTGTGTTTTAGCCCTCTGCCTACTCCTGTCTTGTCTTTATTTTTTCTTTTCTCTTAATGTAGCCATTTTGGAGGATTATAAACGTACACACTGATCAGAAATCTGTTTTTATACGGATATATCATTTAGAGCTAGAAATGTATAACTAACTTAAAGTCTGAGAGTGTACTAATTTCTAGAACATGATATGTCATCTAGTTTTTAAAATGCCAAAAACCATCAAACACCACAAAAAAAATATAATATATTCATTATACGCTTGTGAAAGGAAAACCTAATTATTTAAAAAAAATTTCTACCAGTTTTTTTTTTTTTAATAAATTTATTTATTTATTTAGTTTTGGCTGCGTTGGGTCTTTGTTGCTGCGCACGGGCTTTCTCTAGTTGCGGCGAGCGGGGTCTACTCTTCATTGCGGTGCGCGTGCTTCTCACTGCGTGGCTTCTCTTGTTGCGGAACACATGCTCTAGGCGCACGGGCTTCAGTAGTTGCAGCACATGGGCTCAGTAGTTGTGGCTCGCGGGCTCTAGAGCACAGGCTCAGTAGTTGTGGCACACGGGCTTAGATGCTTCACGGCATGTGGGATCTTCCCGGACCAGGGCTCAAACCCATGTCTCCTGCATTGGCAGGCGGATTCTTAACCACTGCACCACCAGGGAAGCCCTCCAGCAGTTTTGAAACTCTACAAGCTAATTAGTCTCTGGCTTGTGTAAGGAAGATATCAAAATTTATATAGTTTCTAAGTTATTTAGAAATATCTGGCTTATAGTATATGGAACAACATTTTTCTCCTAGCATTTAGTATACTTTCAGCCATTCTGTAACTTTTCTCTCAATTTTTCTCTGACTGATACTAGATACTTTTTTTCACATAGCTAAAACAGAAAGCTCTATGTGCTTGCAGCCTCTGCCTTACAGTTTTGCTCCGTTGTAGTAAAAACAGTATTTGCTTCATTATGTAATATTTAGAGGGGAAATATCTGAAACACTACTAAACACAAAGATAAAAGTTAAATGGTTGATACGTTTAAGTAGCTTATACCCCTTGCTTTCATATTGCAGATAATCCAACCTTGAATTCACTAGAAAGTATTTGTTATGCATTCACACAGCTTGTGTAACCATTTTAAATTATCAATGTGTATTTTGTAACATGATTAAACAGTTTTAAATCTCTTTCTGAGTAAAGAATATCATAAAAATATAGGTCTAAGACATATTATAATTACTGAGTAGCTTAAATTGCACTAAATTTTATGGAAAACAAAAGAATCCTGTTAAAAACATTACAGAATTCAAGGTAGTAAATAAAAGTTGATAAGGCTTTTAATATTGTACTAAAATACATACTACCTAAACATAACTTTACAATAGTCTTTGATAATGGAGGAGAGCAGAGATGAATATATCAGAAAATGTCGGAGAAACCAAAATTTTCTGGGTTCCTACCATGTGGACCTCTTGGTTTTTAATCGACACAATTCCTTCTCCTCTTGACCTACTATGGTTTAGTAGTCCAGTCCTCATGCAGGGAAACCTCAGATGGTGGTGATAATCACAAAGAGGAGAACCTACTTATGAGTAATTTAGAATTGGATATTCTTCTCAAGTTTGTACATCCACTTTCCTTTGCTTTTTGTATTCAATTTGAGCCATATGGCCTTTATACTACCATGTATGACTTTTAAGGTCACTGAGTGTGGTCTACCTGTTCTATCATTTTTATTTTTAGAATAATATCTAACATCATACCTCACATTCTTGGCAATAAAACTGAGTTTCCATTCTGGATACCTTGCACAAAACTGAAGAAACATTAATAAAACCTTGACCTTAAATCAGCCACTTTGTTATATAATGTGTAAATAAGGACAGTTTTGCTTCTTCTTTACCAATTCTTATTCTTTTTTTTTCCTTAATTATTTTCTTGTCTTACTGCACTGACCAGAACCTCCATTATAGTGCTCAAGTGAAGTAATGATAGTAGACATCCTTGTCTCACTCCTGATTGTAAACGAAATGCATTTAATGATTTACCACTAAGAATGGCGGTATTCACATCAGCAGCACACTTATAGAGTTCTTTTTAATACGGTACCTTCCATGTGTTATAGTAATTTCAAATTTACAGAGTGTTTCCGTATATATTACCTCATTTATTTCTGACAACTCCTCATCAATGGAGCCTATTCTAGAAATATAATATGCTGTGCTGTTAAATTGAGACAGAAGTTTACTGAGAGAATTTCAGTTAGAATAAGTACAGAAATCAACTCTGGTTTCAAGGATATAAGAGTCTGACTTTGGAGCTGAAAAGTTTTCTGTGACTTTGGTGAAATGAGGAATGATCTGAACTGTCAGATTAGAGGGAGGACGGTTAAAACTCGCTGTCATGTTTTAATGACCCTGTCAATTTTAGTTTTTGCCTCTTAATATCTTTTTCAGAGTAGGAGGAAATCGAAGTGGTTCAAAGATTCTTCTGTTGTCATAAATTTATGTGTGGAAGTAGAACTGAAAGTATAATAGGATTCATAGGATTCTGGAAATGAGATGGTTTTGACATCCCTCCCTCCTTCCCTCCTTTCCTCCCTCCATTCCTCCCTCCCTCTATTCTCCCTTCTCTCCCTCCCTCCCTCCCTTCCTCCCTTCCTCCCTCCTTTCTTTCCTGTTAGTTTTGTCACTAACATATTTTAAAATAATGTCCTTTAAAGGAGGAAAAATATACGACTCCTCCCCAAGTATCCTTAGGACTTTTCTAATTTACATATGATGTAAAATCTGGTTTTATTTGGGAGACAGGTTGGCATAGTTTAAAGGACTAAACATTAAGAGATCTGGTTCTGGTCTTGATTCCTCCTCTAAGCAGATCTAAGACTTCGGGAAAATCACTTTTTAAAGTTCCTCCTCAGTAAGTGTGTGGGGTGTGATAAGATTATTCTAATTACAATTTGCTATGATTTTAAGTGTTGTTTAAAATTTTTTTTTCCAAAATATAACATATTGAATGCAGAATTTAACAGTTAATTCCTGTGTTAGGTCTTAGCTCTGTTTATCAATACCAGGACTATAAAGGAATGTGATTTTACTTTGAAAACTTTACCTGGCTTTCTGTTATTATGTTTGGGAGTGTGTTTCATGCACACATGAAATGTAGTGCATTTAGTGATTTACTTCTAGATATACATCTCTTTATAAGACCTAAGACGAGTCAGTCATAGTAATTAGCTAAAACATTGTTCACAACAGAATAGATTGAAGTGACTCTTGTGCCATTTAATTTGAGACATATTGCTTTTTCACATTTTCTGATTACAGCAACTGCTTTATATCAAAGAGGCTATGGCTGTGAACTGAATGGGGGGGGGTTGAATATATTACAGAGAAATCAATACCTTTGTTCATCTGGGTTAATAATTTGATAGTATAATGGTTTGTAGAAGGACAAAAATAAACAACCCCTGTTGCGCAAATATTTTTCTCAAAACAAGATTGGATTTAATATAAGAACTAAAGCATTTCAGGAGTTATTTTGATACCAAAGTAATGAGTGATCTGATGCATGATTTTGAAGAATGTAAATGATCACCAACTCTTGTGAAATTGGATATAATCATACATTATTTATATTGTTTTCTAGATTTATGGGGGTATTTGTGATTATAGGGCTGAATTGTTTTTCATGGAGTCAACAGTACTCTCCATAGTTTTCTATCTATTTGACTACTCGTAATGCAGCTCCCTTCCTTGGGGTTCCTGAATGATCCCTAGTTTTAATGACAGATTTTCTGAACACATTGTAGCCCGCTATTCTTTACTCTGCGTAGCCCAGTTTTACCAACAGCTTGAGCAACCTGTGAGATTCCTCCTACTCATGTCCTTGGAACCTGATTGGCCCCAGAATGAGGGCTCTTTGGTGTGGAATGACAGGCATTCCTGGATCAAAATGCACCAAAAAGTTTTAGTTTAGAGCAGTACCTAGGGGGAATCAGGCAGCCTTTGGAGAATCAAGCAGGTCTTTTCTGTTCTCTGTGTACCTCCTCTCTCACCCTTGGGTTGCTGGCGTGCTTCTTTGAATTACAGTAACCTTTTAAGGCGGATCCAAACGGGGGGGGGGTGCTGCTGAGGAGTCCTTTGAGCCCCTGGGGCCACTCTGCTTTGCCAGCACATCCTAATGAACAGTGAATTAAGTGGTTTCAGAAGACCTTGAGGGATAGCAGAGTATTCTCAAACAAATTAATTTTCTTAAGGAAAAATTAATTCTTTCAGGCCATACAGGAAGGCTTGGAGTACCTTCCTAATATTCAGATGATGATTGACATAATCACAACAGTAACAGTGGAAACTTGTGAAGCACTGTGGTTAGAAAGCACTTCTGTACATGTTGTTATTTGATCCCCATAGGTACCTTTTAACACCTTCCTCCACCCCCACCTTTGGTAGTCTGGTAATCACAAATCTGATCTCTTTTTCTTTGAGTTTGGTGTTGTGGTTTTGTTTTGTTTTGTTTGATTCCACATACGAGTGAGATCATAGAGTATTTGACTTTCTCTGTCTTATTTATTTCATTTAGCATAATACCTTCAAGGTTCATCCATGTTAGGCCTTCATCTTTATAAAGAATAGTTTCCTTAAAAGTCACTTTAGGTCTCATTGTTACCATTAAAAATTTTTAGTAAGTCTAACATTTAATACACACATAATAGAGTGCACAAATATTGAGGCTATAATTCAGTGAATTCTTACCAAGTGAACACTGCTGTGTAAGCTCTAGGACAAAGATAAAGCATTTTGCCAGCACTCTGGAAGACTCCCTTATTTTCTCTGCTAGTAATTACTTCCCCCAGAGGTAAACAGCATTCTGACATCTATTACCATATATTAGTATTGCCTCGTTTTGAACTTTATTTTTTCCTTGTAGTTTTATTGAGATATAACTGACATACAACACTCTATATGTTTAAGGTGTACAGCCTAATATTTGGCTTACATACATCATGAAATGATTACCATGATAAGTTTAGTCAACATCTGTCATCTCATACAGATACAACATTAAAGAGATAGAAAAAGTATTTTTTTTTCTTGTGATGAGAACTCTCAGGATTTACTCTCTTAACAGCTTTCATGTGTAACATACTGCCTTTATCCAGTTCCCTCTCCTCACCCCCTGCCTCTTGGTAACTACAAATCTGATCCTCATTTGTTTGTTTGTTCTTAAAGTATAATTGACCTGCAACACTATGTTAGTTCCTGTTACACAGTATAGTGATTTGATACTACTATATATTTCAAAGTGATCATCATGATAAGTCTAGTTACCATCTGTCACCAGATGAAGATATTACATAATTATTGACTATATTTCCCATATTGTACATGTCATACGTGTGACCTCTTTTGGATCTTTAAAAAATTGAATTTCACAAAATGTATCTTGTTGTGTATAGTTTCTTTTGTTCCCATTGTCTATGAGGTTTAACCATATTATTGTATTGAATATGTAACCATATTCCTGTATGACAGGAATTCATTGTTTTCATTGCTGCATAATATTCCATGGCAAGACTATATCACAATATATTACCCATTCTACTCTTGTTGGGCATTTGGGGTTGTTTCCAGTTATGAATAATGCTGGTATGTATACACTTGTATTAATAATGTTTTTGTGCACATATGTATGCATGTCTGTTAGATATCTACTAGGAATAGAATTTCTGGGTCAAAGGATATGGGCATGCTCACCTTTGGTGGATATTGCCAAACAAGTTTTCAAAGTTTAACCATTTACATTTCAAATAGCAGTGTATAAGAATTCCAGTTGTTCTGGATTTTCACCAAAACCTGATAAACTTTTAAACTGTAAGCGTTTTGGTGGCTGTGTAGTGGTTATCTCATTGTGGTTCACATACATTTCCCTGATGACTGTCGAGGATCCGCATCTTTTCTCATGCTTGTTGTCCATTAGGATATCCTCTATCACGACAAACCTGTTTGTCTTTTGCTTATTTTAACAACTGGGTTTTCTCTTATTGCTTTGTAGGAGATTTTTTTGTATATCCTGGGTATGAATCCTTTTTCAGATATATGTGTTGCAAATGTTTTCTCTATGGCTTGCTTTTCTACTGTATTAATGGTATCTTTTGATAAACAGAAGCTATTAATTTTAAAGAGGCGAGATTTATTAATCTTTCCTTTTGTGGTTAGTGTTACTGTGTCCTGCTTAAGAAATATTTGCCTAGCCCAAAGTCAAGAAAATATTCTCTGATGTAATCTAGAAATGTTATTCTTTTGCTTTTTACATTGAGGGTTTTGATCCATCTATGATTGATTTTTGTATAAGGTAGAAGTCAAGGTTTATTTTCTTTCCATATGTATTTCTAATGCGTCCAGCATTGTTTTTAAACAATCATTCTTTCTCCATTGTATTGCTGTAGCATCTCTGTTAAAAATCAGGTCCATGTATACATGGGTCTGTAGCTGGACCATTCTTCTTTTTTCCCTAATTTTGGCTTTCTTTTTAATTTCTTTTTTGTTGTTGTTGAATATATTTGACGTATTATGTAAATTTAAGGTTTTACAACATGTTAATTTGATACATTTATATATTTTAATGTGATTGCTGTTGTATTGGTATTTAGCACCTCTATTACATTACATAATTATCCTATCTTTTTAGTGGATGGGATAATTAAGTTTTAGTCTTTTAACATCTTTGATGATTATAGTACAATATTGTCTATTTTCATTATACTGTACATTAGATCTGTATGTCTTATTTACAACTCATTGCAAGTTTGTACCCTTAAGGAGCATCAATCTTACCTCCCCCCTACACACTGCATCCTCTGGTAACCACCACTTTACTCTCTGTTTTTTAGGAGTTTGACTTTTTTAGATTCTACAGATAAGTGATATAAAATAGCAGTTGTCCTTCCCTGTCTGACTTATCTTGCTTAGCATAATGTGCTCAGGGTTTATCCATGTTGTCCCAAATGGCAGGATATCCTCCTTCCTCATGGCTGATAACATTCCATTATTGTATATATACCACATCATTTTTACCCATTCATTCATTGATGGACATTTAGCCTGTTTCCATGTCTTGGCTGTTGTGACTAATGCTGCAATAAACATGGGAGTGCATATATCTCTTAAAAATGATGTTTTCATTTCTGGACCACTCTATGACATTGATCTGCTTATCTATCTTTATACCAATACCACACTATTATAATTAAAATAGATTTACAAGAAGTCTTATTATCTGGTGGTGCTGGGCCTACAACTTTGTTCTGCTTAAAAATTATTTTTACTATCTTGGTCCTTTGTAGTTCCATATTTTAGAATCAGCTTGGCAGATTTTCAGGAGAAAACATGCTTTGAGGATTTTGATTGGTATTGCATTGAAGAAATAGTTCATGAATTTTATTATCAATAGTTTTTTCAAAGAGCCAACTTTTGGCTTTGTTGATCTTATCTATTATATATTTACTTTCTATTTCATTGATATCTGCATTTTTTCTTCTTGAATAAAATTCTGCATGTTAAAAAAAATTAATATCACCCAAAAAAGTTCCCTAATGCCCCTTTGCAGTCAATCCCCCCCACCTATACCTGATCCCAGGTAACCCCATTATCTTCTTTCTCCATTATAGATTAGTTTTCATTTTATAGAATTTAATGTAAATGAATCATACAGCACATACTTCTGCTTCTCTCCAGCATAATGCTTTTGAGATTCATTCATGTCATTGAGTGCTTCAGTGTACTATTCCTTTTTATTGCTGAGTAGTATTCCATTGTAACCTCTCCAATTTTGATGCCATATTTTATTATCATTTAGTTTTAAATATTATCTAATTTCCATAGTGATTCCTTTGGTCCATCACATTCATTGATTTCTAAGTTCTTTTTTTTGGGTATTGATTTCTAGCTTAATTTCACTATGGTCAAAAATATGCCCTGTGTGATTTTAAAACTTTGGATTGTTGAGACTTGCTTTATGACCTGAACATGTCCTGTTTTGGTTTCAATTAGATAAACTTTGTAATCATGTTTTTCTGATTTTCTTTAGAGTTACTCTTTTTGTTGTTGTGTGTTTTGTTTTTGTTTTTGGTTTTTGTCTGTTCTATCAGTTAGTGATGAAGTTGTGCTAAAATTCCCAACTATGAGTTTTGGACTTGTCTATTTTTCCTTTTAATTTTGCCAAGTTTTGCTTTATGTATTTTGAGGTTATGTTATTAAGTGCATACAAATTTAGTATTGTTATGTCTTCATATTGAACTAACCTTATTATCATTATAAAATGTCTTTCTTGTTGCTAGTTTGAACTTCAATATAAGTATGTCCACCTTAGCTTTATTTTTGCATTGTAATACTTTTAATATCCTTTCATTTTCAATTGAGTCCTTGTATGTACAGTTTGTCTTTAAGCATCTTATAATTGAGTTTTTAAACTATATACAATCTTATCTTTTTATTGGGGTATTGAGTATATTTACATTTAATGAACTTACTGACATAGTTGATTTTAAACTTAATATCTCACTATTTGTGCTGTATATGTCTCATCTGTTACTCATTTTTTCCTCTATTTTTCCATTTTCCACACTGTAACTATTAGTTACGCAGTTTTTATGCTTTTAGTAGTTACCCTAGAGATCACAATGTGCATTCTTTGCTTATTAGAATCCACCTTAAATGATCAATCACACCTTAAGTGATCAAACACTTAAATCATCGATCACTTCCAGGATAATGCAAGAAACTTATATCTCTTTAACTTCATGTACCACTTTCTGCTTGTTGTTCTGTTTTTGTCATGTATTTAATTATGTTTGTGTATCAGTACCCCCCCAAACACATGCACAGGATGTTATTTTTTGTGTCTTAAACCATCAGTGTTCATTTAGACTTATTCACCTATGTATCTGTTCTTGTGCTCTTCATTTCTTTCTGCATTGCCTGAGTACATCTGAGATCATATTCCTTATGCTTAAAGAACTGTCTTTAATATTTCTTTAGTGAAAGTCTGCTGATGAAAATTCTTTCATTTTTTACTTTTCTGAGAACCTCATAATTTTGTCTTTATTTTGGAAAGATATTTTCATTTGGTTCTAGGTTGGTGTTATTATTCCTTAGGATTTTAAAGATGTTATTCTATTGTCTTCAGGCTTTCATCATTTTTGTTGAAAGATGGCTATCAGTATTATCATGGTTTCTTTAAAGGTAATGCATCTTTTTTTCTTTGCTTTTAAATTTTTTAATTTATGTTTGTTTCTTCTATAATGTGTCTTACGTGTGGTTTTCTTTATACTGCTTGGAGTTTGTTACTGAATCTGTGGCTTGACATAGTTTGTCACTTTCAGAAAATGCTTAGCCAATATCTCCCCAAATACTGTTTTGCCTCTGTCCTCTATTCTGGATGTCCAAGTACTAATATTTTACCATCCCTTATGTCTTTTACCCTATTTAATATATTTCCATCCTTTCTTGGTGGCTCCATCTGGATATTTTTTACTAATCCTTTCTCCAGTCTATTGAATTCTTAATTATTGTTGTTTTATTTTTCAGTTCTAGAATTTCCATTTGATTCTTTTTAAAAGTAGATTCCAGTTCCTTGGTGAAAATATTTTTTTATTTTCTTGAACAGATTAATCATAGTTATTTGAAAGTCCAAGTCCGATAAAGTCTAATATCTGATCACCTATGAATGTATTCCTATTTTCTCTTGATTTTTATTTATTTGCTCATTTTTTTTTCATGCTTGATCATATTTAATAGAATTCTGGGTCTTGTGTATGAAAAATTATAAAGGCTTTGGATGATGTTATTGATATTTTACTCCAGAGCAGATTCAGTTTTCCTCTGGTAGGAAGATGGAGTATGGTGTATCCCTTTGAGCCAGTTTTGACTGTTTCTTGCTTAGAGAGTGAGTTTCCGGGATCTCAACTAAAAGTCTGAGGTATTTACTGGAGACCTTCCTCTTTGATGGGCCCCTACCCTTTAATTTTCACGTCCCTGACAGTATGAAACCACTGAAATCTCTGATTAGCTATTCTTAGCATTATTGCAGGCAGTTTTCTGCAAATTTCCCCTTCTATAAGATATATTTCGCTTCTGTGAGGAAATACGAGAGATCAAACTTTTATAATGTTTTCCTCAAACTTTTCAGTAGACATATTGTTGGTTAATAGTTTCAGATTTTCCGGAGGAGAGGGAAAACTTTCACTGATGATCTTGTTTACAGTGGGATAATAGATTATCATACTGATAAATCTTAATCTCTCAGAGTAAGAGCTTATTTAGTTTTTTTCCCCTCCTTTAAATCACTCATTTCAAATTTTATGTTTTAGAAGAATTGGCTAATTCTGCTTCATTGCCAAGGACAAATATGTTTGTAGCTATTCAGAACATCAGATGCATGCTTACACATATACATACACATAAAAAGAAATCTTAACCTAAAGTTGAAAAGCTTCACTTGTGTGTGTATGTGTGTGTGTGTGTGTATGTGTGTGTTTGGGGGTTAACTTCATGCTTAGCTTTTGCATAGATATTTCAAAAACATTTTTATATTTGTTAGTATCACTAAAGTCATACATTAGGGATGTTTTAGAGGGTTTTGTTCTCTTTAATACACATATTCTATGAGTCAGAGCTCAACTGGGAAGATATAATGTTATTTTAAATGTGGAGTTCTTCTGCAACTGTAACAATAAAAAGGTCAAGTTTGTGAAGCTGGAGTCCTGGAAAGAGAATGAGTGATTTGTAATGCCCTTCAGAGTGTCTGAAGAGATTTTAAAAATTTCTTTATGTGCTTGGCCCCATAAGAGCTTTTCTTGAAATAGCTTTGTAGTTTCTGTGGAGCCTGTAGTCTTTCAACTATAAGTCTAATTGAAGCCGTCACACCATTATTAGAATAAAGAAGAGAAAGGGTGGGATTATGGGGATGATAAAAATGTATAAAATTAGAACACAGGAATTAGAGTATATCCTAAGTGTTTGATTATAGTCACTCTTTTTAGAAAACATTACTCTTTGAGGAAAAGGAGAAAAGTAAGATTACTTTTTAAAAGAGAAAAGGAAAAACAACACTAACCTGCAAAGACATGCACAAAGAACCTTCAAATAAAATTCTACTCATGGTACCTCCTGATTTTATGATTTTTCTCGAAATAGAGATCTATTTCTATACCAGATTCAGATGCGTTAAATATCCTAAATAATACACTCTCAGTTATTTCTGAGTTAATTAGTTACAGACTTATGGACACTTATTTCCTGTTTACTAATTGTTATGCAGTTGGCAATGTCTTTATAACTTTGAAGCCTCCTCCTTAACCAGAGCTCTTCCTGCATCTTTTAAAGACTTTGGAAGGGTGTGAATCTGAATTGCTCTCCTCCTCCTTCCCATCTGTCCAGATCTTAGTTGCCCACTTCCCTTGTGAAGCTTGTCCTACCCACTTCTACCCACAGTGATTTACAGATGAAAAATACTCTGTAAAATTTAGGTTATTGTGGATTATGTTTTGAACAGTATCTGATTAATTTCATTTACGTCTTCTCTGCAGTGTGTTCAGTCTTTGAGGGAAGAGGCTGTCTCTGACATTTTTTTCTTTGTCCCAGAGAGCAGAGTGCAGTACCAGTTACCCGGTGTCAATATAATTAACTCTACAGCCTTGACCTGATGAAACTGACTGTGTTATTCCATGTCCTTTAGGAAGCCTATCACCAAGACAGGATTAAATTGTAAAAAAATGTATTAGGGGAAATGCCTGTAAGAGAAACTGGGAAGGAAGCTGGGAGAGCCATTGGACCACAGTGCTGGTCTGACCCTGAAAGAAGAAGAGAGGAAGGAAAGAAGGTCAGATGGAAGTGTCTTAGACTGTAGTGCACTTTTAAGGAAAGTTTGGCAAGGCCACTGGGGTTGCCTGTGAGCTCCCACTTCTCCCAGAAGCTGGCCTGCCTTAGTGTTCTTGCTGTGCTCAGTCATTAATTGGGAGCAGCCCATGGCAAGTGTGATCTTGGTGCAACTGCTTGGTGCACAGCAGTTGAGACCCTTGGTCAATTATGTTCCTTGCTGTTGGAGTTCTGAGGGGTGCATTTTCATGGTCACCATACTGATATTTTAGATGAAAATTTAATGTGTATAAGCTCTGAAAAAGCTCTTTATTTCTACCATTTCCTTCTTCTGTAATTTTATTCATAAACATTCAGGTTAAGCTTCTTCAGAGCATGGCTGCTGATTTTCTTTATTTTGTAGAGTTCCTTCATAATGTCCTTTATGTACCATTTTTTAAAAATCAGAAATCCAAGAGTATAAACTAAACCTTCTGAGTAATTCACCATAATCACACAGTAGTTTCTTGTAATAGGGACATTAAAATATTTTTTAAGGATATGGTAGTTATTTTACATTTCCTTTTTTATAAAAACTGCGTATATCAGTTCACTTTTAAGTTGTTGCCAAGGGTTTTTTTTTTTTTAAGTTTTATATAAAAGGAAACTTACATCTAGGAATTTTGCCAGCCATGTTAGATAAGAAAATTGCTTTGTGAGTGAATATTTGTGAGAACATCTAGCCTTCTACATTTCTCATCACCAGTGTTTAGATTATTTCATATCAGTGAATCTATTTTTAGAGCTTATGTTGATACTTTCCCTTTTATCAGCATATAGGAAAAACTTAATAACCTTTTTTTAAGCTCCAAGTTTTTATTATTAGAATCAACAGACTTAATGATCCTGTCAAACTTACTTATATCTATGTATGTGTATTTCCATATTTTTATATATTTTTAAAACAATCTCAAACATAGAGTAAAGTTGCAAGTACAGAATTTTATTTTTCTCTACTATTTGAGAATGATTTGCCAACATGATGCCACATCACTCCCAAATACTTCAGGGTGTTTTCTAACAAGCAAGAATATTCTCCCACATAACTTTAATACAACATCCAAATCAGGAAAGTAACATTGATATATTGTTACTACCTAAGGCTTAGTCTCTTTCAGGTTTCACTAATTGTCCAAATATTATCCTTTATAGAAAAGGGATCTAGTTCAGAGTCACATATTTCATTTGGTTGTCTTGCCTTCTTGATTTCCTTCTATCTAGAACAGTTTCTCATTCTTTCCTTCACTTTGTTGACCTGAAGATTACAGACCAGTCATTTTTTAGAATGTCCCTCAAATTCATTTGTCTGATGTTTCCTCATGGTTAGATTTAGGTTATACATCTTTGGCAGGAGTAACACAGAAGGAATGATCTGCTCTTATTTCTTTCTCTCAGGTAGCACAGAGTTGTGGTTTTTCCCATTTTCACTTTGATTACATAAATAGGATACTGTTTACCTTCTGCTTCTCTGCTGTAAAGTTACTCTTTTTCCCTTTGTAATTAATAAGTATTTTGAGACAATTTGTAACTATGTAAATATCCCATTCCTTATCAGACTTTCCATTTATTTATTACTTATCATATTCACATGGACTCATGAATCCTCATTTTATTCAGGGGATTATATTCTCTTACTATCATTATTTGTTTTGGTGCTCAGATTGTCCCCAGTTAGACAGTGGGAGACCTTTAAGACCTTCAAGTGATAGACATACTCTATCACTCTTGGAGCATTGCCTTTCTTTCTGGCCAAAAAGATGTTCCAAGATTTTTTCTGTGCCCTAGTTTTATGATTAGCCATTTCTCCAAGGAGCCCCGTTTTCTGTAGTCAAAAATGGTAAAAAAAAAAAAAAAAATGGTAAGAAACCAAGATCTGTATGCTACATGTATTCATTGCTATTGGGATGTCATAGCACAAGTCACTTCAGTGGACAGGGCTAGGAAATGTATGTACATATAAATATACAGATAGACATATATATGCATGTATATGCACACAAACATACATTTTTAATTGAGATATTCACATACCATAAAATTCACCCCTTTGAGTAAGTGTAGAATTTAGTGGTTTTTAGTATTTTCAAGAGTTTATGCAACCATCACCACTATTTAATTCTAGAATGTTGCCATCACTCCAAAAAGAAACCCTATATTCATTAGAAGTCATACCCCATCATCCCTGCCCTCAGCCCTTGTCAGTCATTAAACTTTCTGTCTCTGTGGGTTTGCCAGGTTTTGTTGTTGTTTGTTATAGTAGCTTGGTTGGTAACTTTTGTGAACTAATTTTGTGAAGTCTATATTCTTTGTCATGTGTGGCCACTGAAGTTGCTGCTTGGTGGTCAGCTAATGATTGGACAGAGATTTCCTTATGCCTGTACCAGTAAGTTTCCCATTCTTTGTCATGGGGCTCTGTGTGTGTATTTAGGTATGTCTTTATTACTCAACCAGCCAGTTGAGAACTCTGTTTTGCCTTCATTTTCTGCTCGTGCAGACTCTCAAGGTCAGCCAGAGATGAGAGCTTAAAGCCTTCTCAGGCCTTTCCTGAGCATACACAAAGCTTTGGGCATCTCTACAGCCTTATGCATAGGTATGACCCTATAAATTCCCAGAAATATGTCTGGGTCTTTCATAGCCCTTATGGACATGTTGTTTCCAAGCTTTTCCTTTTAAGCCTTTTGATTATAATCTCTTGCCTACTCCAACATTTTTTTTTTTTTTTTTTTTTTTGGCTGCGTTGGGTCTTCGTTGTGGTGCACGGGCTTCTCATTGCGGTGGCTTCTCTTGTTGCAGAGCACAGGCTCTAGGCATGCAGGCTTCAGTAGTTGTGGCATGCGGGCTCAGTAGTTGTGGTGTGCAGGCTCAGTAGTTGTGGTGCACGGGCTTAGTTACTCCGCGACATGTGGGATCTTCCCGGACCAGGGCTCAAACCCGTGTCCCCTGCATTGGCAGGCGGATTCTTAAGCACTGCACCACAGGGAAGTCCCTCTACTCCAACTTTTATCTACCACCTCAGGCAGTCACAGTATTAAACAGTTGCCTGTAATTGTTTTTGACAAATGACCCTGGGGGAAAAGGCTTTCATATTGAGTGAGCCTTGCAGGTAGAATCTTCGGGGAACCACTGGACAGGTAAAATAATGATAATTCTCTGGGTGTGATTCTTTGCAGGAGCTCTAGCCCCGTTGTGCTCCCTCTGGTGGCTGCCAGGCTGCTTGTTTTCACCGCAAATGCAGGCTGTTAGTTTTCAAGGTCATAATGTTGCTGCAGAGCAGGGGATGGAACTATGGCAAGTTTAAAATTCTACAAAGTTCCTTTTTCTTACCAAGATTCAGTTGTTTTTCTGGAATGAATGTTCCTCAGGCTGCTGCAAACCTTTGGTCAATATCCAGAGCTCTGAAAAAGTTGATTATGACAATTTTTGATATTTTTCTTGTTGTTAAGGAGAAGCACGTTTTTGGAGATCCTTACTCTGACTTTCTTTGCTGATGTTTACCGCCCACATTTTTTTAAAATTGAAGTATAATTGTTTAACAATGTGTTAGTTTCTGCTGTACAGCAAAGTGAATCATCTATACATATACATATATCCCCTCCTTTTTGGATTTCCTTCCCATTTAGGTCACCACAGAGCATTGAGTAGAGTTCCCTGTGCTATATACAGTAGGTTCTCATTAGTTATCTGTTTTATACATGGTAGTATATATATGTCAATCCCAATCTCCCAGTTCATCCCACTCCCTCTTTCCCCCCTTGGTGTCCATACATTTGTTCTCTACGTCTGTGTCTCTATTTCTGCTTTGCAAATAGGTTCATCTGTACCATTTTTCTATATTCCACATATATGTGTTAATATACGATATTTGTTTTTCTCTTTCTGGCTTACTCCATTCTGTATGACAATCTTTAGGTCCATCCATGTCTCTGCAAAGGGCACAATTTCGTTCCTTCTTATGGCTGAGTAATATTCCATTGTATATATGTACCACATCTTCTTTATCCATTCCTCTGTTGATGGACATTTAGGTTGCTTCCATGTCCTGGCTATTGTAAATAGTGCTGCAATGAACACTGGGGTTCATGTATCTTTTGGAATTATGGTTTTCTCCATGTATATGCCCAGGAGTGGGATTGCTGGGTCATATGGTAGTTCTATTTTTAGTTTTTTAAGGAAGCTCTATAATGTTCTCCATTGTGGCTGTATCAGTTTACATTCCCACCAATAGTGTAAGAGGATTCCCTTTTCTTCACAGCATTTATTGTTTGTAGGTTATTGTTTGTAGGTTTTATGATGATGGCAGTTCTGACCAGTGTGAGGTGATACCTCATTGTAGTTTTGACTTGTATTTCTCTAATGATTAGTGATGTTGAGCATCTTTTCATGTGCCTCTTGGCCATCTGTTTGTCTTCTTTGGAGAAATGTCTATTTAGGTCTTCCACCCATTTTTTGTTTGTTTTTTTGATATTGAGCTGCATGAGCTGTTTGTATATTTTGGAGATTAATCCCTTGTCAGTTGCTTCGTTTGCAAATATTTTCTCCCATTCTGAGGGTTGTCTTTCGTCTTGTTTATGGTTTCCTTTGCTGCGCAAAAGCCATATTTGTTTTTATATCTGTTTATATGTGTTGAAAACCATGGAGTCATAGGAATACTTCCAATTTCAGTCCAACTCCAGAGGATTAATTCTAGTGTTCTTCGTTCCTGCATTTGTAACTCCCTTCTCTGGCAATGAGAAACCTAGCTCCCATAATCCTTAATATTTATCCATTAGATCTACATTCCTGTATGTAACCAATCTCCCATTGCTGCTATCAATTCTGTCTTAACAAATAGACTCTACCATGGTAAGGCTCTAACACCCCATGCCAGAATGTCACCCTGCAGGTACTCCTCATCATGTCAGCCACTGATTCCCCTTTTTTGGCCACCACTTCGCCACGTGGATGCCCTTGTCATTCTGGTTAGGGTCTGATATACCATGCCAGGCCACCCCTGTGTGTGTCTATCTTGCTCTCCTTAATGGCACCAGGAAGGAAATGGTAGCTTAATGATGTTTTAAAGATGAATTTTATTATCCTTTCTGTCTTTCATGAGTTTTTCTTGTGAGAGTTTATAAAGATTTATTAGACTTACACTGGCATATCTGGCTTCAAAGAGTGAAAAAAAAAAAGGTACGACTTACGTCTCTAAACAAATTGGTGGGAGTTTTTTTAGGCATCTGTAGAAAACTGATCATTCTCAAGAAGTCAGTGAACCTAAGAATCCGTAAGAAATTTTAGTAATGAGTAAGACCCCTTTCAGACAGCTTCATGTTCATTCTGAAGATGGCTCAAATGGGATATTTGGGAAAAGGGCATAGTAATCCTCCTTGATGTCAGCTTGTCATTGCTACCATTTATTCAGCACTTCATTGTGTGCTAGGCACTCTGTTTAATTCTCAAAAAGCTTATATGGTGGTTTCTATTACTACCTTTGTGTTATAGATGAAGATAATTGCTCCCCTTTATCACAGAAGTCCTCAGAAGATTTGGCTATATTTGCTGTGACCATTTCTTCTTCTCCAACTCTTTCCCAAACTTATATCAGTCAGGATTTCACCTGTATCACTGCACTGAAAATGGTGTGGTCAGAAAACAAATGTATTCCAAATCATAAAGGTTCATCAGTCTCTTCTACCTCAGTTAGGAGTAACTCCATTCTCCAGCTGCTCAGCTGGAAACCTTGAATCATCCTTGACTCTCCTTTTTTTCTCTTACACTACATGTTAAGAAAGTAAAAACTGTTACCTACCATCAGGGGCAGCAGTCGCAGGATGTCGACCCACGGCATGGTTTGTAGGTGTTGGGGTTACTAAGAAAGATAACGACTCACACGGGCACTGGAAGGAACAATGCTTTATTCTCATAGAAAAGAGCGAGCAAGATCAGCTTCAGTAGTGAGTGTCAGTCCCCTGTGGTGAGCAGGTCTTACCCTGCAGCTGTTGCAGGGAGATGGTCTGCATACACCCTACTTGTGCTGCAGGGAAGGACCACATTCCCTCCTCACTGAAAATATAGATAACAGTGGGGCTGGCTAGGTGCCATATGACACACACACTTAAGCAGAACAAAGAAGTACACATCAAGCCTGGAAAAGGGAAAGATATTCCCAAACAAGGCAGTAAGCCCAGCAAAAGCTGTGAGGGCTCCTTATCTCCATGTGTGGAAATGTTCCAGGCCTATGGCACACTCTTCTACCACCATGCAAAAGTCGACAGGGTGTGCATGACTGCCTTTCACAGTACCACACATCTATCCATTAGGAAGTCTTTTTGGCTCTGTCTTCAAAATATACCCAGAACCTGACTGTTTATCACCACTTCCACTGTAGCCACCCTGGTCTAAACTATAATTACCTACCTTGTCTTTCTGTTTCCAGTGGCTTTCTGTCTTATTCATTGTAAAAGCCGAAGTCTTTATAGTGGTTTACAAGGCTGTAGATTTCATGTATTACTATTCTTTCCATCATGCATTCTTCCCTAGCCATACATACCAGACTTGCTCACGCATCAGAGCCCTTGCACTGGCTGTTCCCTCTGCTTGGAACAATCTACTAACAGAGATCTATGAGGCTTGCTCTTTTACCTCTCTCGACTTCTTGCTCAACTGTTACTTTCTCGGTATGGCCTGCTCTAACCACCCTACTTAAAATTGCAATCTCCTCTTAGCCCAGAACTCCTTAGCCCCTTTCCCTGCTTTACTTTTTGCCAGTGCACTTATTACTTTCAAACATGTGTAAGTATGTTTGTATGTATGTTAGTATTTATTTAGGCTGTTATCTTTTTCCACTAGAAAATAAGCTTTATGAGAGCAAAGTGGTTTTTGTAAACATCTTTATTGGAGTATAATAGCTTTACAATGGTGTGTTAGTTTCTGCTGTATAACAAAGTGAATCAGCTATACGTATACATATATCCCCATATCCCCTCCCTCTTGCATCTCCCTCCCACCGTCCCTATCCCACCCCTCTAGGTGGTCACAAAGCACCGAGCTGATCTCCTTGTGCTATGCAGCTGCTTCCCACTAGCTATCTATTTTACATTTGGTAGTGTATATATGTCCATGCTACTCTCTCACTTCGTCCCAGCTTACCCTTCCCCCTCCCCGTGTCCTCAAGTCCATTCTCCATGTGTGCATCTTTATTCCTGTCCTGCCCCTAGGTTCTTCAGAACCTTTTTTTTTTTTTTTAGATTCCATATATATGTGTTAGCATATGGTATTTGTTTTTCTCTTTCTGACTTACTTCACTCTGTATAACAGTCTCTAGGTCCATCCACCTCGCTACAAATAACTCAATTTTGTTTCTTTTTATGGCTGAGTAATATTCCCTTGTATATATGTGCCACATCTTCTTTATCCATTCATCTGTTGATGGATACTTAGGTTGCTTCCATGTCCTGGCTATTGTACATAGAGCTGCAGTGAACATTGTGGTACACAAGTCTTTTTGAATTATGGTGAGAGCAAAATGTTTTTGTCCATTTTGTTCACTGCTTATACCAGTCTTTCACATAGTAGACTCTCAATAAATATTTGTTGTCTCAAAGGAATTGAGACTTAGGGAATTTAAATAATGCTGGTAAATGGCAGAGCTGGAATTTGAAGTATTTGGCATTTAGATCCACTATAAGAAAATTTTTAAGTAAACTTTTTAACAGTCAATTATTTTAGAGTTACTGTCCTGGTCATTGCAGTTAGGGGCTAATTTTGTGATTTCACCTAATCTGAGAACCTCATAACCATATTGCTTTAATGGTAAAGCGCATGCTGATTTTCACAGAAAATAATGGTAAATGAATGGTTAATCACTGTGGACTACTGGTACTGAATAATAAAGAAATTTAAAAAAAAAATGTCATTGATAATATTCTAAAAGCTTGAGTGAAAAGAATATGATAAGGGATATTGGGTACTGAAAATTTTTAATAAAAATATTGATTTATAACCAAATTTTAAAACTTTAAATTGTAGTGTGGGGATACATTCACATTAAGTTTTCATTTACTTGCTTTTTCTGATGTTTGTGGCCCTTCTTAAAATTAATAATTTATCAGTAACAATTTTGGCTTTATTAATTAAAAATGCTTTGTATGGGGCTTCCCTGGTGGCGCAGTGGTTGAGAATCTGCCTGCCAATGCAGGGGACACGGGTTCGAGCCCTGGTCTGGGAAGATCCCACATGCTGCGGAGCAACTAAGCCCGTGAGCCACAACTACTGAGCCTGCGCATCTGGAGCCTGTGCTCTGCAGCAAGAGAGGCCGCGGCAGTGAGAGGCCTGCGCACCGCAATGAAGAGTGGCCCCCGCTCGCCACAATTAGGGAAAGCCCTCGCACAGAAACGAAGACCCAACACAGCCAAAAATAAATAAATAAATAAATTTAAAAAAAAAAAAAAAAAAAAATGCTTTGTATCAATTTGCTTTTTGTAGACTAATTCAGAAATAAACGATTTCAGCTTAATTCTGGATATGAGTGTGTGTGTGTGTGTGTGTATCCAAAAAGATATATATCTTCAAGAAGATATGTAGACATGGATAGATGCAGATATTGTTCTAAGCGGATACATACACACACACACACACACACACACACACACACACACAAAGTCAATCCTCATTATTCATAGATTCCATATTTGCAGATTCACCTACTTGCTAAGATTTATTTGTAACCCCAAAATCAATACTCTTGGTTCTTTTGTGGTCATTCACTGATGTGCCTATGCACAGTGTGGAAAAATCTGAGTCGCCTGATGCATACGTTCCAAGTTTAGATGAAACTGGGTACTGTTCTGCCTTCTTGTTGCAACTCTAATACTATACCCAAGTGTCTTTTTTGTGGTATAGTTAGTGCCACGTTTTTGTGCTTTAGGTGGTTTTGCTGTTTTTAAAATGTCCCCCAAGTGTCGTGCTAAGTGTCTAGTGTCGCTGAGCACAGGAAGGCTGTGATGTGCCTTAGGGAGGAAATACATGTGTTAAGATAAATTTCGTTCAGGCGTGCATGACAGCACTGTTGACAGTGATTTCAGTATTAATGAGTCAACAGTAAATATTAAGTAAGGTGCATTTAAATAGAAACACACGTAACACAAGGTTATGTATTGATCAGTTGCTGAAAATGTGACCAGAGACTTGCAGAAACCTAACACACTCTATCCCCTACGGACAGTGGTTGAGTATCTGCTAATTCAGTGTTTGCAGAAACTTCATAGAACATATCTACTGTAAGTAATGAGACTCTACTGTACATATATACAGTTTTCTCCAAGAAGAGAACTTTTCATTGGTCGTCTATTTCACTATTTTAATCATTATATTAAACCCCAGTGAAGCTCAATGTGTGTCTTTCATATATTTATATTCTAGAGATGTCACCCAAATTGAAATCTTAACACAAACCGTTGAATGGAATGTTACTAATAAGTAATCTTTTTAAACTTTAATTAAATTTTTAAAATTATGAAATATATCATACATCCAAATGAGTAAACATAATTTGTATTTATGATTTTTAAAAGTCAATAATAGGAGAAACATCCTTGTACATACAACTTAGGAAATATATTATTACCAATATCTTTGAATACTCCAGATGCTCCTCTCAGATTCAGTGTTCCCTCACCAGAGTCAACCACTGTCCTAAACTTTGTGATTATCATTCCTCTGCATTCTTTAACGAAAGCTCTCTCTCTCTGTTTAGTTTGTGAATATTTATTGAATACATAGCAAAAAGAAAAATTTATGTTTTATCATTAGGTTTTATTGTTGCTCACCTAAACTCTGCCACACATGTCAACAATCATTAAGATCTAGAGACTGTATAGTGACAGTTGCTAAGGCCTTGAGCTCTGGAGCTGCCTGAGTTTGAATTCTGGTCTGCTGCTTACTAACTGGGTGACCTGGCACAAGTTGTTTACTTTCTCTTTGCCTCAGTTTCTTCTTCTATAAAATGGGGATATTAAGAGTACTTAACTCAGAGGTTGTTTTAAGGGTTAAATAAATTACTATATATATATAAATATCTGAAAAAATAGATAGTAGTTATTGATAAATAAATGCTATTGGCTAGTTAACAATTAGAAAAATTAATGCTAAAAGTTATTTGAAAAGCCACTTGTATTCTTGTGCTGTATTAAATAATCTTTTCTTTAAATGTTATCCTAATCTCTTTTAGACAACCATGTGTTTTGATGATTCTCGTCACCCTGTGATCTCTTTTCATTTAGCTTATTGTGGCATTACTTTAAAATAGTCTTTCCTGGGTATCTCTTTTTTTGTCTCTCAGATTGTGAGAACAGATCTCTTTTCAGTTTGTAAATGAGTTTATTCCACATATTTTATATTTGGTTGTTTCTCCCTAACATACTCACTTAAGGGCTACTGAGCAATAATCCAAAGGCTGATTTGTTTGTTTGTTTGTTTGTTCATTTTGACCTCATGTTGGCAGAAGTTCATTGTACTGATAGATGAAACAGTTTGTCTAACTAATAAATGGCAAATTGTTTTACATAAATGTCAAGCTCCTGTTAAAGTGAGGAGATCTGAGTTAGTATTTCCTGTTCTCAGTATTGTCCTTAGAGCTATGTTAAATTGTGTGACAGCTCAATATTTAGGTTAGGCTTTGGAGAAACACGAAATGTATCATGGTTAAAACTGGTGAACTGAACTACTGTCTATCGATAGCCAGTAAATCAGCAAACACAGCAGTACTTTAGCAGTACCAAGAAGCTAAATGGGAATCTGTTTTAGAAGTTTAATCCCTTCTTGCATGCCCACATAGCAGCCTTTCTATCTTGTTAGAGAACATCTTCTGATTTCCTTTTCATTCTTCCTGTGAGTCTGACCTTCCTTCATCTTTAAGTGTGATTGTCTGATAAAATAGTACTGTATGTTGCCTATTTCTGGGACAAAAGAGAAACACCATTCTGTATTTCCTGTACCAATCTGATAAAGGTTTGTGTGTGAGAGTGTTTTGGGAGAAATAAGGTTGTAGATAAGTCTTTAGACAATCTAGCTGTAAGACTAAAAACATTCCTTAATGATTTTAAGGTAATTCAAGAGTAGTAGTGGTTATTGTATATTTTGGGCTGGCAAACAAAGTCCCACTACCCTGTGGAAAATTATTTTCAAAGTTAACATCCCTATCGATGCATAACAATTATTCACAAGACAAAAAAGTTAAGTGTTTTCCATATTAATTTCAATAAGGAGAACTTACATTATATATAACTGTTAGCACCAACATGATTAAGCTTTAACAGCTATCCCTGTTTTTATGTCTAAGTTTTACCTGTAGTCAGTATGTTAATAAACATGCATGTTACATAAAGAAATTGAAAGTTCTCGTTCCCTAAACCCATAAGTTATGGATTGAAAAATATTAAGCTGCCCTTGATCAGATTGTCATTTCTTTTGAGAGTATGGAATCTTATTTCCTATCTCTCTTGACCCCCAAGGCAAATCAGAAAATAGGCCCTCCTTCATTTTGGGAGAACACAATCTATAGCAGTGGTGTAATAAAGGTACTAAGTGTACAGGCTCTGTATTTGAAAAGATTTGGGTTCAAATTCTGTCTCTAGCTATGTGACCTTGCCCAAGTTAATTTCCCTCTCTAAAGGTCACTTTTCTTATCTCATAAGCTTTGTGAGGATTAATTGAGGATGTAGAAAAGCACTTATCACAGTGTCTGGCACTGTCTGCCTTTGTACATGCCTTTCCCCTGCAGCATACCTGAAGCATCTCTGTATTCTTCCTTCAAGAATGTGAGGCCAGGCTTGCAGCAATTCTGGTCACATCCTCTTCTTTAAGATTAAGACAGTATCACCTTGTCTGAGATGCCTCCCTGGCCTTTATCTCTATTTCTGGCATTATGACCTGGTTACCCACCCTTTCCCTCTGGTCTTCCATATAACTATCAGAACTTATCTCACTGTGTACTTTTTCATTGTACATGCTGAACTCTTGTACAAGACTCTGAGCTGAGGAGTATAGACCATATCTTTGCATCTTGGTATCTACCTCAGCACAGTGTTTGATTACATAATAGGTGCTCAGTAAATAGTGACTTCCTGAATGAATATATAAAGTTCTCTTGGGACCCCAGCCAGAAGAGTAGTCTATAGTCCAGATCACAGAGAAGACACAGAATACAGACACAGATTTTTTTTCCCCAAAAGATACAAAAAATTTTCAAACACACAGAAAAACTCAAAGAATTGTACAGTGAACATCCATAAACCTGTCACCTAGATTCTATAATATTTTGTTACTTTTTTATCACATATGTCTCTGTCCATCTACCCTTATATTCAATTAATTAATCCATTTTAATACTTTAAAGTATTTTAAAGTAAATTGCAGGTCCCTGCCAGGACCTGGCCCCACCCACCACCAGCTGGCAGCCTCCACATGAGGCGGTCCTGGCAGCCAACCAGGTCAGGGGCCAGCCTTGACTACCAGTGCACCCTGCCACAACAGAAGGGTCCCACATAGGGGATACCCCTAGAGCATAAAGTTCTGGTGACCAGAAGGGAGTGTGCTGCTATGCCCCATAAGACAGCTCCTACCTAAGGCCACTTCTCAAATATTGGGAAACATAACTGACCTGCCTAATACACAGAAATAAACACAGAGAATTACACAAAATTAGGAGGCAGAGGAATATGTTCCAAATGAAGGAACAAGACAAAACATCAGAAAAAGAACTAAACAAGGAGGAGGTAAGCAATCTACCCAATAAAGAGTTCAAGGTAATAATCATAAAGATGTTCAACAAACTCAGGAGAAGAATGGGTGAACACAGTGAAAATTTTAAGAGTTAGAAAATATAAAGAAGAACCAAATAGCTGAACAAATAAAAAATACACTAGGAGAAATCAACAGTAGATCAGATGATACAAAGGAACAGATCAGCGAACTGAAGACAAAGTAGTAGAAATAACCTAAGCTGAACAGAAAAGAGGAAAAAGAATTTTAAAAATGAGGATAGTTTAGGAGACCTATGGGACAACCTCAAGCATACTAACATTCACATTATAGGGGTCCCAGAGAGAGAAGAGAGCAGGGGGTTAGAGAATTTTTTTGAAGACATAATAGCTGAAAATGTCCATAACCCATGAAAGCAAACAGACATCTAGGTCCAGGAAGCATAGAGAGTCCCAAACAAGATGGACCCAAAGAGGTCCACATTAAGATACATTATAATTAAAATGTCAGAAATTAAAGATAGAGAATCTTAAAAGCATCAGGAGAAAAGCAACGAGTTATGTACAAGGGAACCCATACATAAGGCTGTCAACTGACTTTTCAGCCAAAACTTTCAGGCCAGAAGGAAGTGGCACGATATATTCAAAGTGATTAAAGAATAAAATCTACAAGAAAAAATACTCTGCCCAACAAGGTTATCATTCAGATTTGAAAGAGAGAGAAAGAGTTTTACATACAAGCAAAAACTAAAAAAGTTGAGCACCACTAAACGAGCTATACAGGAAATGCTAAAGGGAACTCACTAACCAGAAAAGATCATAAATTTAAATACAAAAGGAAAAATCTCATCAATAAAGACAAACATACAATAAAGGTAGTAAATCAGCCACTTGTAAAGCTAGTACAAAAGTTAAAAGAAAAAAATAGTAAAGTCATCTATATCCTAAGTAAGTAGTTAAGGGATGCACAAAACAAAAAATGTAAAATATCATGTCAAAAACATTAAATCTGGGGACGGGTGAGTAAAAATGCATTCCAACTTAAGTGATCATCAGCTTATCATGTATATATATAGGTTGTTATGTACGAATCTCATGGTAACCACAAACCAAAAATCTGTAATAGATATACATGAAAAAAAGAGAAAGGAATCTAAACATAACACTAAAAATAGTAATCAAATCAATAAGGAAGAGAGCAAAAGAAGAAAAAAGGAACAAAAAAGAACTGCAAAACAACCAGAAAACAGTTAACAAAATAGCAGTACGTACATACCCATCAATAACTGCTTTAAATGTAAATGGACTAAATGCTCCAATCAAAAGACATAGAGTGGTGGAATGGATTTAAAAACAGTAAGATTCATATATGCTGCCTATAAGAGACTCACTTCGTATGCAAAGACACAGATGGTGAAAGTGATAGGATGGAAAAAGATATTTCATAAAAATGGAAATAAAAAAAGAAAGCTGGGCTAGCAATACTTATATCAGACAAAATATAGTTTAACACAAAGACTGTAACAAGAGACAAAGAAGGGCATTACTTAATGATAAAGGGATCAGTCCAAGAAGAAGATATAACAATTATAAATATATATGCACCCAACATAGGAAGACCTAAATACATAAAGCCAATATTAACAAACATAAATGGAGAAATTGATAGTGCAGATGGAACATTAACCAGGATAGATCACATACTAGGCCACAAGGCAAGTCTTAATAAATTTAAGCAGATTAAAATCATATCAAGCATCTTTTCTGACCACAATGATATAAGACTAGAAATTAACTACAAGAAAAAAACTGCAAAAAACACAAACATGTGGAGGCTAAGCAGTATGCTACTCAACAACCAATAGGTACTGAAGAAGTCAGAGAGGAAATTTAAAAATACCTGGAGACAAATGAAAATGAACAGTACGTGCTCTCTCCTTTCCCAGCACTGGCACCCTCTCCCCAGAGGGATGGTGTTTGAGCAAGAGGTGCTGGTGTGGGCATTTGGGGTAGATCAGGGCTTGGGCTGTGGCAGTCCAATTGGGGTCTGAGACCCAACTGCTTCTGACACACTGCCTGTGTAAATAACGGTTCCCTCTGCCTGCTCAGTTGCCGCTTTGGGTCTGAGCCATCTCTGTGTCTCACAGCCAAGCTTCCTCCTCAACCATGGCAGCCCTCAACCCAGTGTGGAGCTGCGTTGTGAAGCAAGCAGGGCTAAAGTGTTCATTTGGTTCAAACGGGGGCACACACTGGAGTGGTCACAGGAAGCTGGCCAGCCACCCATGCAGTTTACAAACCACCCTGTCTGTCCTGCTTCAGGAGCGAGCGTGCTCATGCTTCTTACAAGTGAAGTCCAGTCTTTTCACAGCCCTCCTGTTGGTCCCATTGGCCCTCCAACCAGCCAGGGAGCTTGTCTCTCCTGTGTTGGTCCCCAAGGCTGTGTCACCCAGTATGTGACTCACACCACTCACTCTCCAGGGAGGATCTCTGCTCATGTAATGTCCCTTTTCCTCTGAGTCTCCTCTTAGGGGCACAGGTCCTAACCTGATCACTTCTCTTCCCTTCCTACTCAATTCTTTGTGGATCTTTCTTACAGTCTTGGTTGTACAGGAGTCTTTCTGCCAGTGTCCAGTTAGTTGTCAGTGACAGTTGTTCCACAAGTAGATGTATTTTTGATGTGTTCATGGGGAGAGGTGAGTTCCTCATCCTCCTAATCCACCGTCTTCATCTCCTCTACACTTGGCCACGTTCCTTTTACCCATTCATAGATATTTCTTTGTAAAGTGTCTTTTCATATCTTCTGTCCATTTTTAAATTGGGTTGTTTGACACTGAGTTGTAGGAGTTCTTTATATATTCTGACTCAAGACTTTGTTTAGATATATTTGCAAATATTTTCCCAGTCTGTGGTTTACCTATTTATTTTCTTAACGGTATCCTTTTGTCAGTGGAGGTTTCTAAATTTTGATGATGTCTACTGTATCCGTTTATTTTTTTAATAGTTAATGTGTCTGTGCCCTGGCTAAGAAACCTTTGCATTTACCAAGTTACAAAGATGGTCTGTGTTTTCACTGAGTAGCTTTATAGTTTTAGTTTTATGTTTAGGAGCATAGTACATCTAGAATTAATTTTTGCGTATGAAGTGAAGTAGGGATGAAGGTTCATTTATTTCCCCTGTATGGATATCCAATTGTTTGAGCACATTTGTTGAAACAATTTTTATATATTTACATTTTTACATATATAAAAAATTTTCCTTTCCCCAATGTATTATCTTCGTAACTTTGTTGAAATTAAATGACTGTATGAGTGTGGCTCTACTTCTAGACTTTTTATTCTGTTCTATTAATTACTTGTCTATATATGTATCAGTTTTACCTTGTCTTGGATATTGTAAATACTTTTACACTAAGTGTAGTAAAGGCTTCTCTTCTGTTACTCTTTTTTTCTAGTGTTTCCACTCTCGCTTTCTAGCTGTTATGGTCACCCCAATCTGTTCCCTGGTTCTTCAGGCGAATAAGTCTACAGTTTTATATCCAAGTTTTAGCCATCCACACTGGTGCATGACCTCCAGCAAAAGCCATAAAGAATGAGAATTTTACCCAGTGTCATTCCCTTCATCCAAGTTTATTTTCCCCTCCAGTTTCTTCCTGCTTTTTTGTTCAGTGCCTTCAGATAGTTGTTTTATATATTTGTCTTGATATAGTTTAAATTTGTTACCAGGGGGAAGGTTGGTCCAGTAGGAATTACTCCTCCATTATAGAAGTGGTACTCAGATGGTTTTTGAAAGTTAGTCTGAAAGCAGGCGTCTGGCCAGAAAAGCAATTAAAATGAGGAGTGGGGAGAGGTATGATGCAAGGAGAGGCAAGTTTCAAATAGAGGGAAAGGATTTGGTTCAACTCAGAGAAGGCTTAGAATAAAGCCAAACAGTGCTTGGAAGAACTCCAAGGGAAAGAACTTTCTAGAACATTGTGTTTTTCAAACTGTGAATCATAAAATCAGATTTAGTAGGTGGCCTCTGAAAAGTCATTTTTGTTGCTAACCTAATCCAAAGCCATAACACAATTAGAAAGTAAGATCAATACCTTGCTGATTTGCACTTTTATTCTCAGCTCTCCAGTTAGAGAATAGTTTGTGAGGTCACTGAGTTCATCCCTTCTTTGGTGTGTTATGGACCTTCATTTTATATTGGACTTCTCTTGTAACACAAACGAGCATATAAGTAGCACACTTCTCAGTAAACGTGAAATATATAAAGATGGATCAAACATTTGTCAAAGTTTTGTCAGGGTCAATGAAGCATGATTGACTTTAGAGATCCCCAGTTTTAAGGAATCCTCAACTTAGACATCTTTTTTGGGGAAGGGAAGCCTTGAAAATATATGTGACATAATCTCTTATCAACAGATCTCAGAGTTCCTTGTTCATGGAAAAGGAAGTGATGGAGCACCATCAGGAATGCAGTAAATAGGGATAGTATTAGAACCCTTCCTCTCTTTCTTTGTTATTTTTTCCTTCTCTTTTCTCTCTGTAACTCTCCCTCCACCGTAACACACACACACATACACCCATGAGCTCTGGATAAAAGTACAAATAAGGACTCATAACTATATAAATCAAAGAAAATTAAATAAGTAAAAGGATGCTAATCCATCTTTCAGTTTCTAAAATTAGGCTGAGCTCTGGAAACTGGTTGTAATGAAGAAAGGCTTCTTTCAAATTCTTTAGCTAATGATTCCATGATATAATTTTTCTCTCATTAGAAGAGAGTGTGATAATATCAACATTGGCAGAAGAAGGTGAAAAGATAACAATAGTACTTCAAAAGACACCATTAAGAGCATGAAAAGGCAGGTCACGCACTGGGAGAAAATATTGGTAATACATATGTCAGACAATGATCTTGTCAACAGAATGTATAAAGAACTCCCATGAATCAGCAATAATAAGATGAACAGCCCAATTAAACAAATGAGCAAGAACTTGACGAGATAATCACAAAAGAATATGTATCAGTTGCCTAAAAGCACATGATAATATGCTCTATGTCATTAGCCATCAGAGAAATTTAAGTCAAAACCACAGGAATTAATAAAAGGAAAAAGACTGGCAATGTCAAGTATTGACAAGGATCTGAAGCAGTGAATACTCTTATGTTTTGCTGGTGTGGATGCAATAATTGAGCAACCACCTTGCAAAGTAGTTTGGCAATATCTTATAAAGTTAAACATACCCTTATCATTTGAACCGTGAACCTCCACTCCTCGGTATTTACCCAAGGGAAATGAAAACCTATGTACACAAAAAGCCTTGTGTATACAAACCAGCTTTATTTGTACTAGCTCCAAACTGGAAAAAAACCCAAATGTTCATCAATGGGAGAATGCATAGACCAATTGTGGTATGTTCATACAGTGGAATACTACCCACTGATTAAAAGGGATGAACTACTGATGCATGCAACAACATGGAAGAATCTCAGAAACATTATGCTGAGTGAAAGAGGCCAGACACAAAAAAGTATATATTATATTAATCCATTTATATGAAATTCTTTTTAAAATGCTAAGCTAATAATAGATTGTGGAAAAAATCAGATCACTGGTGGCCTGGGGTGGAGGTGGTTTGACTGCAAAGAGGCATGAGGAACATTCTAGAATGATGGAAATATTCTATAATGACGGGGTTACATAAATGACTGAAGGAATTGTGAAATTAAAAGGTCTGCATTTCACTGAATATAAACTATATTTCAATAAAGTTTTTTTAAGTAAAAGAAAGAGTTCTAGTCCCTGTAATCTGACTACCTTGGCATATGGGAGATACCCCACTTACCCTCCCTATGGTAACCATTCCTATTTATCTTTGATAACCATTGCCCTGGACAGAGAGTATTTTTATACTCACAAAATCATAGTGCATTAAATGGAGATTCCCCTCACTTTAATGAAGCACAACAGATAGGTGGGATACATGGAATGGGATACATGTCCAGGATTTAAACAACACAGTTGGGGTGTTTGTCTTTTACAAATAAATGTAGGAGCATCTGAATGATTTTTGTTGTTTTTGTTGTTCTAAATCAGGGATCAGGAAACTATAGCCTACGCTGTCTGACTTTGTACTACTCTTAATCCACAAAAGCCACAAATGGTTTTTATATTGTAAGGGGTTGTTTAAGAAAAGAAAAACAGAGCTTCCCTGGTGGCGCAGTGGTTGAGAATCTGCCTGCCAATGCAGGGGACACGGGTTCAAGCCCTGGTCTGGGAAGATCCCACATGCCGCGGAGCAACTAGGCCCGTGAGCCACAACTACTGAGCCTGCGCGTCTGGAGCTTGTGCCCGGCAACAACAGAGGCCGCGGCAGTGAAAGGCCCGCGCATCGCGATGAAGAGTGGCCCCCACTTGCCGCAAATAGAAAAAGCCCTCTCACAGAAACAAAGACCCAACACAGCCAAAAATAAATAAATAAAATAAATAAATTTACAAAATCACTTGCTTTATAAAAAAAAAAGAAAAGTAAAACAATATACAGCAGATACGTAAGTGTCCCTCAAAGCCTAAAATATTTACTATTTGGACTTTAACAGCAAACCTTACTAATTCCTATACTATAGTCTTTGATCAGCATGGTCCGCCTACTGTAATTGATTCAACCTCTTAAAAACTTGAACAGGGTTATCTTTTTTAAAAAATTGTAATCTCAGCAGTTTGAAGTATTAAGCATACAACCTTATTTCCTTTCCTATAAAGACTAAGGTGACTATTAAGTTGAATGGTATGATAGCTGCTTCTCTAGGGATACTATATTTCCTGTGAATGGGCCTCTGGCTCTGTACTAGCCGGGCTGGTTAGAATGATGTTGAAGATGGTGAATAGCCAGAACATTCGTGATAGTGTGTGGCATGTGTGGCAAGAGGCTCTCTCCCAGCCATCCTGCTAAAAATGCAGGGCAATACTAAATGTTTCTGGTTTGCCCTAGTGGTATAGATGGGAGGAATCACCCTTTAGCCTCTGGAAAGTGCGAGAGGAGTTTAGAAGGTGTCTGAGAACATGTAGAGGCTAGAGAGGGTGATTTTTTTTTTTTTTTTCTGTTAGGTTAGGGGATCTGCACTGCACTCTCACAGCATTACGGTTTCCCTCGTATAGTGCATTAGAATTCCCACATCAACTGTAGAACCTTCCCACCCTCTTCCACTCTTTGCTCCTGCCTCCCACAGTCTCATTTGCCTGACCACAAACCATAATGGATCTTTAAAAATTAATTTAGGTGCTCTGAGCATCTCTTTATTCCAGATTCTAAAGATGAACCTGGGGATAATGGTACGTCTAGAATTGCTTTAGGAAATGTACAGCCTCTTTGAGGGATCCCACTGTGCTAATGGCTCACACATCCAAATTGGGGGATCAGTGAAATTGTGGTGGACAGGCCAGGGGCAAGAACAAGCAGCAGCTTGATGTGAGCTAGCACTTAGGTTAAACTCTGTGAATGTTTACGATACTTCTTTCTTTTCATCTTTTCTCTAGGCCTACTCTGTCTATGACGAAGACATTGGGTACTGTCAAGGACAGTCTTTTCTTGCTGCTGTATTGCTGCTGCATGTAAGTAATTTTCCGTGTAATAAAGGGCATGGTGCTGCCAAGTTTATTTTATTTGCTGCTTGGTTTTGTTTTCCCTTCTTATTCTCCATTTACCTGATGGAGATTACACATGGCATATCTTTTTTAAAATGTACTTTTGGTGATAAAGTAAGAGCTCTGATGTCACGAACAGGACAGTTTCTCAGTAGAATTAATTTTGCTGGCTGGTAGGGAATAAATTGCTTATTTGGAGTTATTTTTAACTAGAACTCTCTGGAATTAAAGAAGTCAGTGTAACTGCCCAAACATGAGCAGGACCAGAGCCATGATGAAGGAATGTGACAAGGAAGTCTTTCATCTTTTTTGTGATTTATTTTTGTATACTCTCTTTCCTCTTAGTCACCTTCATTTAACAGAACATTTATTGAGAATCAGTTGTCAGTACTGGGCTAGGATGTGGGATTACAAATACAAATAATTTATCGTTTGTGTTCTCAAAGGCCTCATGGGCTAGGATGGGGCACAGGTAATGTACACACATACCTATTATTTTAATTCTTTTTATGTATCTGTGCTGATTTTTGTGATGATCACTGTAGAGGAACTTATAGTGTGCTAAGTGAAAGCGATGCACAGAATAAGAGAATAGAGAGAAGTATCCAACTCAGCTCTGCCAGAACTTTCAGAAAAGACTTTCTAGAGGAGGTGGTAGCTTTGCCAGGACATAAATCATTGAGGTTGGGGGAGGTGAGCTGGGTAAGAGAGGGAGTAGAGATTGGTAGACAAAAGGAACAACATGAGCAAATGTATGGAAACACAAAGGGCACAGCATATAAAGGGAACAGTACGAAATGACAGTTCCTATACCGTTGCTATAGAAATTGTATGCAGAGAGAAGTATGAGGTAAAAATGGTCGTATGGGCAGGGACCAAATTATGAAGAATTTTTAATAATGTCAAGAAATGTGGGCTTTATGCTAAAGCTAATGAGGAGCCATTGATCAGTTTGAAGCAAGGGAATGACAATCAGATGTTCACTTCAGATAAATTATTATATCCATGTAGAGAGTTGAACTGAAGGGAGCAAGCAATAGCAGAGAGACCAGTTAGGAAACATCAATCTAAATGAGAGATATGGAGACCCAGAGAAAAAAACAATTAAAAACATGCAGGAGGGGACTTCCCTGGTGGCGCAGTGGTTAAGAGTCCACCTGCCAATGCAGGGGACACGGGTTCGAGCCCTGGTTCGGGAAGATCCCACATGCCGCGGAGCAACTAAGCCCGTGCGCCACAGCTACTGAGCCTGTGCTCTAGAGCCTGCGAGCCACAGCTACTGAAGCCCAGGCGCCTAGAGCTGGTGCTCCGCAACAAGAGAAGCCACTGCAATGAGAAGCCCGCGCACCGCAGTGAAGCGCAGCCCCTGCTCGCCGCAACTAGAGAAAGCCTGCACGCAGCAACGAAGACCCAACGCAACCAAAAATAAATAAATAAGTACATAAACTTATTTAAAAAAAAAAATCTAAAAACATGCAGGAGGCAAAATTCGTAGGTTTCATGGATGGATTGACAAAGGAAGGGTCAAAGGTAACATGTCTAGTTTTCTTGCTTAGGTGACTGGATGAATTATGGTATTTTGAGGTGAGATAGAAAACACATCCATTGAGATTGAATGGAGAAGAAAGGTTAGGAGTTGATGATGAATTTTGTTTTGAAATTTGTGGGGGGTGGTATTTTGGGGATATCTGAGTAAAGCTGTCCAGCAACCAACTGTTTACTGGAGACTGACACTGGGGGAGGAATCAAAGCTGAAATCATGAGAGTGGATTAGACCATATAAGAAGAATAAATAGAAGAAGAAGAACAGGATAGATCCCAAGGAATGCCAGATATTTAGAGGGCTGATGAGGAAGAGGAATCCTTGAAGAATTTCTGGATTTTCAACAGAGAAGAAACATTGTATAACGTCAGATGCAGCAGAGAGGTCCAGCAAGTTTAAAACAAAAGCATTTCTTTTACGTTTGCATTCTGGAAACGAAGAACAATTATAATAGACTCGTGGTCCTAATGCTGATCATTTGATTTTAATGATACTAATAATATATGGTGGTTCTATTGTGATTATTCACTCTAACTTTGAGTTTGACTTCTTTCTCTGTGGCATCCTTATCTGTTTATGGTCTTTTTGATCTTCTTGCTGTCCTTTTTTTGTCATCTCCACAGCCCATGTTCTTCAGATTTCTTGTGATAATCAAGTACTTTATAGTCACAAATTCTTGGAGCCTTTGTTCTATTACTAAACCCACCTAGTAGTTAGCATAGTCAGGTCCCTACCACAAGGGGCTGGAGACTATAAACAGTGACATAGACATGTTCACCAAGTTTCATAGCCACCATTCTTCTAAAAGGAGATTTTATGATCATTCTGACGAGCAGCTGATGTCCAAGCCATGGATAGTGAAGCTTTATCTTCCACAAAGTAATCTTTGAATATATCACAGTTTAGCATTTTAGACCTGTAGCCCCATTAAACACACTATAATATATTGATTAAACTTCAGTGAGAAGAATATCACTCCAGGAAATCTGTTCTGAGACTTAACAGAAGTTTAGTTAACTGTAAGTTCATATTTCTCTGGACATACTTCCTCCCCGAAAAAAAAGAGAGGCAGTGATTCAAGTAACTAGGAAACTCAAATAACCCAGATTTTTTTTTTTTTTTTTTTTTTTTTTTACATTATCTACTGTCCTATTACAAGGGTCATGGAAAATCAGCCATTGTAAACATATTCAACAAAATTGCCTCCAAAGTATGTGACAAGATGAATAGAAATTCAGTTTAGTTTCTACACTTTCCAGTAAACTTTAGTTTCTACACTTTCTACATTAATAGAACTATGCAGTTGTTGCCATGGCTTGTAAAAATAACTGGAAATATAGAAATGCTTTCAGAATCCTGGAGGAAAGATGAACTGATATTCAGTGTTAATGAAAAAAATCTTACATTGTAATTTTTAATTAAAAGTATATGTGATAATTCTGTTAATCAGCATATTTCATTGACTGACCAACCCATCCATTAACCAATTTAAATAAGAGAAGTTAACTGTAATTTTTTCTTTTCCATATTTAATTTTGCCTCTGTGGTTTAAGTAGGTAGAAGAATACACTCTAGCTTAAACAATTCATCAAATACACTATCTCGGGTTCCAGGGAGATATGTTATTAGAGTCTTACTGACTAATTTTTTATCAGTTACATAAGCTATTGCTTCTTTTTGCTGCCAGACGTCCTTTGGCAACTCCATATTAATCATTGTCAGAACCTGCTTCTTTTTGGGATGCTGTCTTTTCCTCACCCATGGTCATTTATATTTCACATTCACTGACTAAGAGGAAAGAAAGACCAAAAATGAAAGTAGGTTCAAGAACAAAAATTTAGAATTTTAAAGTTTTTCCATGTCTAAATAGTTTTAAGAAATAAGTATCTTCTCCTGGTGCTTGGAAATTTCCAGAAGCTTTGATAATAGCTTTGTAACTTGTAGTAGTTTAAGCAGTGGAAGAATTAAATGTTTATCACATAGATGCTGTTATATCTATTGATGGAATTATAAGAAATTTATCGTTTACAGTTTGGAAAAACTGTTACAGCACAGATTGCTTGTAACCATGATTGTGTTTGTCTGCCTTTGAAGTTAAATATGTAATAATTATCAGTAATATCATCATTATATTATTAGTGTAATAAATAATGTCCTTTTATATATTTCATTTATTCTAAGAGTCATATAAAATATTTTAGATAATTTTTAACCCCAATATATTTCTCTCATATATTTATTGTCAAGCAGCTTTAAGGTTTTCTTTTTAACTGAACATATACTTTTTTAGACTTTCAGAAAATTATGCTCCTTTTTAAGGTTAAATCACTGTATGTAAACTAATATCAATGTGTATGGAAGCTTTCCAACTGCAAAAAGCATTACTTTTGGATAATCCAGAATGTTTAAAAGTATTACTGTAACCAGGCACAACTCATGTGGAAACCAGTTTGTCTTTATCTGATAAAGATAAGCATACCAGGCAGCTCCACTCCTAGATACATACTTTAGTCAAACTTATGAGCATGTACACTAAAATCCATGTATTAAAATTGTTTTGGGATCAGTGTTTATAATATTCAAACAACTCAAATGCCCACTATTATAATGTCTAATATTAGAATTATAATTAGACATTAAAATGGATAAATGGTGGTATATTCATCTTGTGGAACACTATACAGCAATTAAAGAAATGTTTCACACTACACAGGCTAATGTGAATGAATCATACAAACATAATGTTTAGTAA
Organism: Balaenoptera ricei; assembly: GCF_028023285.1. Lineage (NCBI taxonomy): Eukaryota > Metazoa > Chordata > Mammalia > Artiodactyla > Balaenopteridae > Balaenoptera > Balaenoptera ricei. The sequence goes on from NC_082639.1 coordinate 136,476,251, forward strand.
GAAAGCAAATTATTGGTATCATTTGGTATGATTCCATTTTAGTATAATTCAATAACAGACAAAAGTAAACTCTATTTTTAGAATGCTCCATTCATGGAAAATATAAATAATACCAATGAAGTGATTACTGTTAAAATCAGGACAGTGATCTCTCTGAGGAGAAATTGGGAGTCGTGACTGGGTGAGGAGACATAGGGATCTTCAGGAGTATTAACAGTATTCTAGTTCTTAATCTGTTTTTACTTCATAATCGTATATTCATTGAAGTATAAATTTAACTTTTATGTATTCTTCTGTGTGCCATATTTCAAAATAATATAAGGTTTAAAAATTACAGATCTTTAAATGCGTCCCCCAGAAAAAAGACAAGTTTCAGATAAGATTTAACCAGTGGGCATAAGAAATGAGAAGCAGAGCTACTTCTTAGTTTTCCTGAAAATAAGGATTCTACAGAGTCCAAGGTAATAAAATAGAGGCTTCCTAGTGTCTTTATATGTATATGTAAGTGAAAATATTTGTGCCATTATATTATTTAGGAATCTTTCTGCTACATGTGACGTAACATTAACTAAAAGTAGTTTAAATTAAAAAGGAAATATATTGGCTCACATAACTGGGAAGTCCAGAGCAGAGATGCTTTTGATATGGTTGGATTCCAGAGTGCATATTTTGTCATCAGAAATCTGTGTCTCTGTATCTCTGTTCTGCTTAAATTTTCTTGCCTTAACTTATATGGGCAGGTCACAAAGTGGGCAGCCTGGCTGCAGACTGGCCCGGCTTCATATCCTTTCAGTTTTACAACTTCATTTAAAAGGGATCATCTTTTGCTATAGCTCCTGCACTTAAACAAACAACAAGCAAACAAAAACCCTGAAGGACTCTGGTTGGCCTGCCTTGGGAATCTGCCATCCTTGAATCAATTACTAAGGGCAGGAAGGTAGGGTATCTGATTGGGCTGGCCCAGTCTTGAGTCCACCTCAGAGCTGACAGTGAACTGGATCAACTCCTCCTGAAAAATGGAATGGTTTTCCTACAAGAAAGGAGATTTTGACATCAGATGATACGGAGATGGGATGCTAGACAGATACATCACGTTATCTTACAGTGATTCTTTACAGTAAGAGTTTTAGTATATTTTTAATAAACCCTTCTATATTCCCAAATCACTTTTTCCTTATAAATCCAAGAGGTTTTCCTGTTCTCTGTTAATTCTTGCATCAGTGCTTTGGAGCCATTACCCAGCATCTTCTCTTTGTGTCCTATAAATATCCTCAAGACATTTTACCTTAAAAAATATCCTCTTTTGATCCTCCCATTTAGCTCTCTCAGGTTTCTTTGCCCTTTCAAAGCTGAACTCCTTCAAAGGATAGTAAAAAGCACAACTATGAATTTGAATTGTGGTCTAATACCTTTCAAGTTACATGACCTTGGGCAAGTTTCCTGAGCTTCAGTTTCTTCATTTATAATATAAAGTGAAAATAATATTACCATCCTTCTAGGGTTTTTATGAATATTGAATACCTTGTATTATAAGTGTAGAGTCTTATTTTGTATCTGGCACAAAAAGAGTGCAGCCAGGGGATTAAGTCCAGGCTTTACGTAATAGATGTGTAGTTGTTGACAAATCACTTAACTTCCTTGAACTTCACTAGTCTAATATTTAAAATGTAAAATTAATACCTACTTTACAGAATTTTGTGAGGATCAAATGGGGTCATGAATGGATGCCTCTAACAATGCTGTTCTTTCTAAACTAATCATTATTTGCTCAGCCGATTCTCTTTTGGACCCTAGCTTATACTGAGCACACATAGCAAACTAATATGTGGTACAGTATGTTTTAAGACTTACAAATAGACATTAATTTAAATGTATTTTCTCATGTATTTGATTTAAAAGGAAAATAAACAAACAGAAGTTTTCATCTATTTGCTTTTCAATTTGTAAATAGAAAATGAAGACATTAATTTATGATTTTCAGAATAGTCACTAGCATCCACCTTTGTTGAAGAAAACAAAAAAAAAATCAGTGGAATATTCATTACCTTCATGGAAAAAGGTAGATTGACTACAAAAAGACGTGAAACACAATCATGTGAAATAAAAAACTTAGTTTTATCCTAAATAAGGGGATTATTTTAAATTATCAACCTGTAATTTTACTTCAAAAAACATCTTGATGTCTGTTACTTCAGGTGAGTCTTAAAGACTTTTGAAGCACTTAGGCTGCTTTGTTTTATACTTCATTGCAGAGAGAAGCAGTGAAGCTTCGAGACTGGCTCCATTCAGTGATCACCTCTGTTAGTACAGGTGGCAGATCATTATCAACATTTGTTAACACACAGTGATTACATCATGCTTGATTCTCAGATTGTACATGTGAGGCAGGTATTTAGTTTTGTATTTCATAGAGCCATGGATGACATTTTGATATCTTAAATTATAAGATTTTAATGTTTATCTCTTTGTTTCCCCAATAAAACAATACTGATTCCATGACAAAGCTCCTATACATAGCAAAGATGGATATTCACTATTAGAGACACACCATGCTCCAACTTCTTAATACTTTATTTTAAAATGTATTGTTCAGTGATTTATTTTTATTGTAATTTAGACATATCAATTGCATATCAATGATAAATTGGATTGTGTAGTTCAATGAAATATTAATCATTGTAATAAGTTAAATAGTCATTTTCATGCTTTTTAAAAAATAGGTGGATGCCACAATACTACTTAGTGGGGGAACACACTCTTATACTAGTGAGGTTTGATAGTACAGCTAGGTATTGATTATCAGATCTTGATTGATTTTTTATGTTAATTGAGGGACAAGCTTAATAGCCAATACAAAATACAGATTATACAAAAATTTCTTATGTTTAGCATTTGTAATATTCAAAGAAGTACTAATATAGTTACATTTGGCTGCACCTTGCTTCCACTTTCACACCAATCCTTTCTTTCTACATTTTTGTTGGCTCTTACCTTCACAGTTGCCAACAGATTGCCCTGTGTGAGTGACATGCTTTCATTTGATAAAGGCAGATGTATTCAGAGTTTTGCTAAAATTATCTTAAATAAATATCGAATACTTGCTATTTATTTAACTCTCTGTGCTAAGAGTTTTGGGGGAAAACTTACAAAGTTAAAGCAGTGTCCAGAGGTTAGTAGAGGCATACAAATTACTATACTACATGCCACAAAGAGCTTTGGGATTAAAAGAAAGCAGAGATCTCATCAGGTTAAAGTGAATAACAGAGACTTCATGTTCTAAGTGCCATTTATGATCAGCCTTAAAAGATCAGTAAAATTTCAAAGACATAGCTATGCTACATAGTATACCCCACCCCAGCCATTCACCCTAAGCTTGTGTGCCTTAACTCCAAGGGAAGCCTTGATATTCTTTTGAGTATCTATGTATAAAGCACTATGGTAGTTGTTGATGTGTAAGACATAGTCTCTGTGTTCAAGGAGGGAAAGAAAAGGGAAATCTACATTTATTGGTCACCTACCACATGCCTACGTTGTGTCTCACATACATCTCATTTATCCTTACAACATCCCAAGGTGAGAGCCCGAGGTGGACATCCAGCTCCCCCAGCATTGCAAAATGCTTCCCAGGATGCCTACTTTGGTCTCACCTCATAGAGATCACTAGGGGAATCTATGGGGCTTGTGCTCTAGAGATCAGATAGAGACAGAGAAGGAGGTGGGACTTACAACAACCAATGCTGAAATCTTGGCAGACCACATCTCTGCTTGCAGTGGCACTCAAGGAGAAGTCCCAGCCTATAGCTCTGCCCATGTGCAGAGCCAAGCCAGTGACCTCATCTGGCCAGAGGAATTGGTTGGCAGTTCTGCTGAATTTAGATCCTCTGTCAGTGGGCCATAATGGCTGTAGAGCCTGTTCTACTGCCCTGCCCTGGCAGGGAAGCAAATGCACAGGCCCCACACAATTGCCAGTTTAGGCTTCAGTCCTGACCTTCTAGGAAGTTTGTCCAGAGAACTGGAGCAGCTGCAGATCCCATCTTACAGCCCTGCTCAGTCAGAGAGCCAAGGCAGCAACCCTGCCCCACTGTTGGGCATAGCCTCTGCCCCTGCATAACCAGGTAGCCTGAAGAGTCACCCTGGGCAGCCTCAGAGCCCAGCCTATTGTACCATCAAGCCATGAAGCCCAGCCTACAGTCCTGCCTAATTGCTAAACACAGCCTGCGGCCTCATCTAGTCAAGGAGCCTGGATAGGAACCCTACCTGACCACACAGCGAAGTCTTTAGCCCCACTCAGCTGTGTGATATAGCTGGAAGCCCTTCTTGATCAGAGAGCCCATTCTGTTATCTTGCCCAACAGTGGAACACAGCCAACAGCCTACCTGATCATGAAACCAAGACTGTGGTCCTGCCCAACTTCGAAGCACAGCCTGTGGCCCCACCTAAACAGAGTCCAGCCAGTGGCACCATCTGGTGGGGAGCACAACCTGATACCTCATCCAACCAGGAGCTATTGCAGAACTCAGCCCATAGCTCTTCCTAATTGTAGAGTCTACCCAATGGTGCCACCCTGCCAGGGAACATAACCTGTGAACTTGCCTATCCAGAGGTGATTGCAGAGCCCCACTAGTGGCCAATCTGACCATGGAGCGCAGCCAGCAGCCCCACCCAATCAGCGAGTTCACCCAATGGCCCTGCTTGTATGTGGATCCCAGCCAGCAGGCCCACCTAACCACAGAGCCAACCCAGTGTCACCACCACTCCCTACCCCAACCTCAGAGCATGAACAGTGGCCTCCCCAAACTAAAGACTTTGAGAGCAAGTCCTGCTTTTTCCCATGGATGCTACCAGCATTATTCCAAACTGAGCTAACTGGTGAAGGTCTTTCCATGCCACAGCAAACCTGTAATGTCTGTAAGAGGGAGACTGCTTACTCAAGTGTGCGGATAACAATGCAGGGAATCAAGGATCATGCATAATCAGGTAAACGTGACATAACCAAAGGAAACTAATAAAGATCAAATAACTGACTCTAAAGAAATAGAGATCTATGAACTATCTGACAGAGAATTCAGAATAATCCTCTAAAAGAAGTTTGGTGAACTACAAGGACACACAGACAACTAAATGAAGTTAGGAAAGCAATGATGAAAAAAACAAGTTCAACAAAACAATAGAAATGTCAAACAGATAGAAATCCTGGATCTGAAAAATACAATGACAGAACTGATGACTTCAATAGAGAGCTACAACACACTCAACCAAACATAAGAAAGAATTAGTGAACTAGAAGGTAGGTCATTTGAAATTATCAAGTCAGAGGAACAAAAAGAAAAAAAGTGGAGAAAGACTTATCAGATACTATCAAATTAAACAATGTATACATTATGGGAATCTTAGAAATAAAAGAGAAAGAGAAGGGGACAGAAAATCTATTTAAAGCAATAATGGATGAAAACTTCCCAAACTTAGGGAGAGAATGAACTTCCAGATTTATGAGGCCCAAAAGACCTCAATGGTTAGAATCTGAAAAGGGCTGCACCAAGACACATTATATTTAAATTGCCAAAAATTGAAGACAAAGAATTTTGAATGCAGCAAGAGAAAAACTACTCATCATATATAAGACTATTTACAGAGTCATAGGACTATTTAGTTTCTCAACAGAAACACTGTAGGCCAGGAAGGAGTGGGATGATATATTCAAAATAGTGAAAGAAAAAAACTGTCAACCAAGAATACTATACCTGGTAAAGCTGTCCTTCGTAAATGAAATAGAGATAAAGACTTTCCCAAACAAACAAAAGCTGAGGGAGTTCATCATCACTAGACCTGCCTTTCAAGAAATACTAAAGGGTATTCTTCAAGCTGAAATAAAAGGATGCTGATTAACATCATAAAAACATGAATGTGTAAAATTCACTGGTAATGGTAAATACACAGTTAAAGTCAGATTCTCTAATACGTAATGGTAGTACATAATTCATTTACAACTCTTTTTAAAAAGTTACAAAAGAAGTGTACTAAAAATAAACAACTACAGCAATTTTTATCACAATATATATAAAAAAGATGTAAATTGTAACATCAATAACTTAAAGTGTGAGGTGGGAAGAAATAAAAGTATGAAGTTTTTGTATGCTATCAAAGTTAAGTTGTTATCAACTTAAAATAGGATGTTATAACTATAAGTTGTTTTATGTAAGACTCTTGTTAACCATAAAGCAAAAACCGACAGTAGATTCACAAAAGAAAAGAGAATCAAAGCATACCATTACAAAGAATCATCAAATCACAAAGGAAGACTGTAAGAGAGGAAGCAAGGAGCAAAGGATTTACAAAAAAGAACACAATTATAACAAAATGTTAATAGTGAGTCCTTATCTATCAATAATACTTTAAATGGATAAATTATTTAATCAAAAGACATGGAATGGCTGACTGGACAAAGGAAAAAAAGAAACAAGATCCAATGGTATACTGCCTAAAGAGTCTCACTTAAGCTTTAAGGACACACATAGACTGAGAGTGAAGGGGTAGAAAAAGATATTCAAGTAAATGATAACCAAAAGAAAGTAGAGGTAGCTATATGCTTGTATCAGACAAAATAGACTTTAAGGTAAAAATGTTCAAAACAGAAGAAGAAAGTCATATAATGATAAAGGAGTCAAACCTTCAAGAAGATATAACAAATTATAAAATTTGTATGCACTCACCTATATGTTCAGAGCACCTAAATATATAAAGCAAATAGAAACAGAGCTAAAAGAAGAAATAAATAGCAATACAGTAATATTTGGGTACTTCAGTACCCCCCTCTCAACAATGGATAGATCATCCAGGCAGAGAATCAATAAGGAAACTGCAGATTTTAGCAGCACTGTAGACCAAATAGACCTAACAGATATACACAGAACATTCCATCCACCAGCAGCAACACATTCTTCTCAAGCACACATGGAACATTTTCTAGGATAGATCATATGTTAGGTCACAGAAAATGTCTCAACAAATTTGAGATATAAGTTATATAAAGTATCTTTTACAACCACAATATTATGAAACTAGAAGCTAATAACAGGACGAAAGCTGGAAAATTCACAAATGTGATGTGTGCAAATTAAAAACACACTGCTGAACATACAATGGATGAAAAAAGAGAAATTTAAAAAAAAAATCTTGAGACAAGTGAAAATAGAAACACAACATATCAAAACTTATAGGATGCAGCAAAAGGAGTTCTAAGAGGGAATTTTATAGTGATAAATGCATACATCAGGAAAAGAGAAATATCTCAAATGAACAACCTAACTTTACACCTCAAGGAACTGGAAAAAGTAGTACAGACTAAGCCCAAAGTTAGTAGAAAGAAGGAAATAATAAAGACTATAAGACAAATAAATAAAATAGAGAATAGAAAGACAATGGGAAGGATTGACAAAACTAAGAATTGATTCTTTGAAGAGATAAGCAAAATTATATACTTTTAGCTAGATTAACTGAAATAAAAAGAGGGTGCAAATAAATAAAATTATTTAAAAAGAGGAGACATTACAACTGATACCTCAGAAATACAAAGGATCATAAGAGACTACTGTGAAAAATTATACACCAACAAATTGGATAACCTAGAAAAAATGAATAAATTTCTAGAAACACACAAGACTCAAGAAATAGAAAATCTGAATAGACCAGTAACAAGTAAGGAGATTAAATCAAGAATCAAAACTCCCCCAACAAATAAAAGCCTGGGACCAGATGGTTTCACTGGTGCATACTACCAAACATTAAAACCAAACATTTTAAGAAGCATTAGTACCAATCTTTCTCAAACTCTTCCAAAAAAATTGAAAAGGAGGGAAAACTCCCAAACTCATTTTACAAGGCAAGCTTTAACCTGATACCAAAACCAGAGAAGGATACTACAAGAAAAGAAAACTGTAAGCCAATATCCCTGATGAATGTAGATCAAAAGTTCTCAACAAAATACTGGCAAACTAAATTGAACAACACCTTAAAAGGATCATATTCCATGATCAAATGGGATTCATCCCTGGGATGCAACGATGGTTCAACATATGCAAGTCATAAAAGTTATGTATCACATTAATAAAATGAAAGATAAAAATCATATAATCATCTCAATAGATGCAGAAAAGCATTTGAAAAAATTCAACATCCATGCATGAGAAAAGCTGTCAACATACTGGGTATAGATGACACGTACCTCAACATAATAAAGGCCATATATGACAAGCCAGCAGCTAACATACTCAATGGTGAAAGGTTGAAAACTTTTTTTCTGGACATACAGATGGCCATCAGGTACATGAAAAAGTGCTCAATATCACCAATCATTAGTGAAGTGCAAATTAAAACCACAACAAAATATCACCTTACACCTGTTAGAATAGCTATCATCAAAAAGACAAGAATTAACTAGTGTTGGGAGGATATGGAGAATAGGGATCCCTTGTGCACTGTTGGTGGGAATGTGAATTGGTGCAGCTACTGTGGAAAACAGTATGGAGGCTCCTCAAAGAATCAAAAATAGAACTACCATTTGATCCAGCAATTCCACTTCTGAGTATTTATCCAAAGGAAACAAAGACACTAACTCAAAAAGATATCTTCACCCCACGTTCATTGCAGCATTAGTTGCAATAGTGAACACATGGAAACAATCTTAAGTGTCTATTGAGTGATGGATGGATAAAGAAAATGTGGTATATACATATAGGGGAATACTATTCAGCCATAAAAAAGGAAATTCTGTTATTTGTGACAACATGGATGAACCTTGAGGGCTTTATGCTAAGTGAAATAAGTCAGTCAGAGAAAGACATGTATGATCTCACTTATATGTGGAAACTAAAAACGTTTGTTGATGGTTGGGACTTCCCTGGTAGTCCAGTGGTTGACTGCACGCTTCCAGTGCAGGGGGCATGGGTTCGATCCCTGGTAGGGGAGCTAAGATCCCACATGCCCTGTGGCATGGCCACAAGATTAAAAAAAAAAAAAAAGACAAAGAGGAGGTTGATGGTCGCCAGGTGTGGGAGATGTGGGACATGGGTAAGTGTGGTGAAAGAGTACAAACTTCCAGTTATTAGGTTAATAAGTTCAGGGGATGTAACGTACAGCATAGTAACTATAGTTGACAATACTGTATTGTATATTTGAAAATTGCTCACCACAAAAAAGACAAAAATTCTCACCATAAAAAACAAAAATCATAACTATGTGAGGTGATATATGTATATATAAATAAGTAAAATTATCACTTTGTACACCTTAAACTTACACAATGTTGTATGTCAATTATATCTCAATAAAGCTGGGAAAAATTAAACGATATAAACTTACAATTACATATATTAAAAACAGAAGGTTGTAAATACTAATTATTTTGCCACATTGTACTGTTATCTATACTTTTTAGTCTGTTTATGTCTGTTTTATCTGATGGAAATAGCATATAATGGTGTGTTGTTGAGCATTGCTTCTCAACTCCAGTTTATTTATTTTCTATATTTGATGAGTTATGGTAATGGCCAACTACTGCTAACGCTACAGCTAGGTCCCTATTACCCAACTTATTATTAGAATTATTAGTATTGGGCTTCCCTGGTGGCGCAGTGGTTGAGAATCTGCCTGCCAATGCAGGGGACGCGGGTTCGAGCCCTGGTCTGGGAGGATCCCACATGCTGCAGAGCAACTGGGCCTGTGAGCCACAATTACTGAGCCTGCGCGTCTGGAGCCTGTGCTCCGCAACAGGAGAGGCCGCCATAGTGAGGGGCCCGCGCACCGCGATGAAGAGTGGCCCCCGCTTGCCACAACTAGAGAAAGCCCTGGCACAGAAACAAAGACCCAACACAGCCATACATACATACATAAATAAAAAGAATGTAAGCAGACAAGAATAGCATTAAAAAAATAAAAAATTTAAAAAATTTAAAAAAAAAAGAATTATTAGTATTATATTTATTTGCATTAACAAAGCTATAATTTATTGTTGTACGTTTTCCTGCCATCATTGAAGTCATTAGTAGCCACCAGTGATTATTGTTTATAATTTCCAAAGTATGTTTTTATCATATATCTTATGTTTTACAATATCATCAATCTAGGCTCAGCCTTCACTCCCTGTTATTGACACCTCACTGAGGTATATTTCATAAACATGCATTGTCTTATCCTTCAAAGCAAAACACCATTATAAGTCTATGTGTGAACTTCCTTTTTTCTCTGCGGTGTAAATGTCAATCGGTGTTTGTTGTTTAGCTATATTTTATACGTTTTTAGGTATTTGTTCTCATTTTTTAAATCTTTGACATTTTTGCTAATTTTGTGTGCTCACCCTGCTTGCTGCTAGTAATAATGAATACATTAATTGAAGAAAGAGAAATACCAAGGGAAGCTTAATTAGACATGCTAAACAGATCCCATTTCATCTTTAAACCAGTAAGAGAAGGTTGAATTTCCACTTTCCAAAGGATTATACCTATTTCCCATTACTTTCTCACTCATTTTGTTAGCAACCTTTTTTCTGTTTTCACAGGGATCATTTTTAGTCACTTTCATGATGAGATAGTATCTGAGATCCCATAAGAGCTTATTATATCTGACCTTAGTCTTCACAGATAGTCAGTATTGATTCTACTCAGCTGGACTGGTATTTTGTAGGTTTAGTCTACCGTTTTCATGTAACACATGAACTAACTAAAAATCAAAACCTTGGCTATATTGCTGAAGCTGGACCTGAAGGATACGAACTCCAAGGCTGGCCCCCACACCCAAAATATAGATATATTTTTTAAAATAGGCTGGGATTGTCAGTTTTATTTTTAGGGATCAAGTTCAAACTTTCAAATGCTTTTGTTTTTAAAGAACATTTATTAAATATATTGTTTGTATATGTGTGAGAGACAGACAGTTGAATGGGGAAGGTGGTGGAGGGAGAGGGGAAGGGGACCAAGAGATAGAGACAGAGATGGGTGCGGGGAGAGAGGGAGAGAGAATGAGTGTGAATGAATGAATATGAATAAATTTAAGCTCCATATCTAAAAACAAAGCAGAAATTTATGTCTATTTGTCATTTTCTTAGTTTATCCTGATATAGCTCATATCCAGCCATCCCTCTATTTACACTGTAACTGTAGTGACATCTAACTCCTCTTTCCACACTCCCATCCTCCCCTACTCCACGACTTCTGTGTCTGTATCAGACTCAAGTAGAGTTGCCTATTTCCTTGTCCTTTGGGAAGGCACTCTACTTTTACCTCTGTATCCAGGGCCTAGAACAGTACATGCATCTTATATGTTCAGTGACTGCACATATGAATGCTGAAGGGTGTTTAAACTTTTGTTTTAATGGTCCCACCACATTCAAGGAAATAAAGGTTAATCCCTTTTATACCTTGTATATTCAACTAATCATCACTTACTTAGGAAGAGGGAAAGGTTGAGTGAACTAGTTTCTCTAGGGCTGGTTACAGTTATCTTACGTGCAGCTTTTTTGTATAGCCATTTTAGTAGAGATCAGGGAGAAGACGAAGAGGCTTTTAACTTGGTAGTAAGAGAAGTATTGTAGACTGTTTATGTGCACATTAGTGTCACTTGAAGCTTCAATGACAGAATTGCTAAAGGGGTAAAAAATACAGTGTGCTTACGTTCTAAATAACTGCATAAAAACTGAAAAATGTCTGCTGACTTGAACAGCTGGGGTCAAAGCCAAGGCCCCCAACTCATAGGTAAAAAAGAAATAAGCAAATATTTAGAGAAGCAAAATGACAACAGCTAACTGTACTTATTTAACTTTAGGAGATTTTATTTAACTAATTTACATATTTCATGGTTTATAGTAGAAAACAGAAGTGGTCAGTTTGTATAGGAACTTAAATAAACAGTTACATTTCTGAGTGGGTAAACAGAACTCTACCTGATTCAATTATTCAGGCAAGAAGTTGGTCTAACAAATGTATCAAATACCATAATCAGCCAAGGTCAGACTTTCAAAGAAGTGACATTTAAAGGAAATGTTTACATAATAGTTACATCCTAGGACCTTGAGTAAGGACGACTTTTTCTGTTTGCTTGGTACAAATTCTAGAATATTGAATATGTCCCTCTCTAAATTCTTTCAACTTATTGATACCATAATTTAGAGATCAGTTCTTTTGATTTCAGATTTTATTCTCTGTTCAGATAAAAATATCTGGGAAGGTATATCAGATTTTATTTGTCATTTAAATCTTAATGAGAGAAGCTCATAAGCTTCTGAAACAGCTGAAAACCTTTTTATAAAGAGAAAAATAGAAACATCAAGAAGATTCTGGGAGGACAGTATCATACTATCTATCAAAATTAAAAATGCATTTTATCCTTTGACTCAGCAATCCCTCTTTTGGGAAATTATTGAGGGAGAAAAGCAAGGTGCATAGCAGTGTATTTAGAATGCTATCTTTTATATAGGAAAGGGAAAAAGTAAAATAAGAAATGTAATTCTTTTATTTGCATAAAGAAACACTGGCAGGATATATGAGAAATTATTGAGTAGTTATGAGATTATGCAAAAGAGGTTGGGGGGACAGATACAGGGATTAGTGGATATAGGGATAGAGAGGAGAGAGAATTTTTTTAACCTTTATATACTTTTAAATTGTTTTGATTTTTTACATCATCTGACTGTATTACCTATTTTTAAGATGGCTTGACGAATAAATGACAAGGTGATTAAAATTAGCAAAAGAGGGAAATTCATCTCAAGTGGGGAAGCTTGAAACTTGGAACACAGGTTTTACCTATGTCACTGCAGAAAGCTGGCTCTGAAGAATTTCATTCACTAGTGGCCTTCAACCACTAATACAGGGGACTAATAACATGAAGGAATGTTTCTGACATTCTGGTCAAATGCCACTCAGTCATGTTCTGTATGTCTGTGTTTTCCTGTAGATGCCAGAGGAACAAGCATTCTGTGTTTTGGTGAAAATCATGTATGACTATGGTTTACGAGACCTCTACAAAAACAACTTTGAAGATCTTCACTGCAAATTCTATCAGTTGGAAAGACTAATGCAGGTAAATAAATATTAGGAACTTTTATCACTCAGGGATTTGTTGACTTACAGGGAAAGTCCAATAAAATTGAAAAATAATGGTTTATGAAAATCTAATGGAAAGTTACAGAAAAGGTAAATGGATTTGGTTTCTGACCAATATCTACAGTGGTCTTAATATCATAAAATATCTATTTAAGGGGCGGGTGAGTGGGGTAGGGGGGAAAAAATATTTATTTAACTATTTGACCATTTATAAAAATAGTCTTCCATTTAAAATATTCAACTTTAATACACTTTGAAGTGCGAATATGGTGAATTAAGTCAGTAAAGAGATTTCCCAGTATTATTTGTAAATAAATGAAGATATTTACATAATAAAAACGGAAATACTTAAGATTTTTCTCAGTACTAATTACCACCAGTACCATATTTAGATCCACATGTAGAGAACACTTGAAAGAGACAGAAAGATATTGATGAAATTAAAAACCACCTACAATATTGTAGTGTAGGGACATGCTTTAAATTTTTTCCTCTGTAATTTCCAAATCTCAAACAATGTTGTTAACTATTTCATAATGTATGTGTGTAAATTATATGTATGAGAAATAGGTATTCTTTTACATATCTGTCATAAAAAGGATTGTGAGCAAGGACAAAATTATTGTCTAGTGCTGTTAAAGGAATTACTGAGTAGCTTTGAAATTCCACCTGAGGTTGTAAATCTTAAATTTCTAATGGGTCTATGCAACATGTTTATATGGCTTCCTCTATAAAAGGTATTGGGAATCCAAGAGAAATGTGAAGGAAATACATGAATGGATTGATTCCATATTGGGGAAAAGTAAAGTGGTTGGGGAGGAAGGTTACTGGGATGTGGCAGTAGAGGATACTGGTAAGAGCTTATTGACATGACCTGTCAGGAGATCAATAGGTGTCTAAGGGGGAAGTGAAGCCAACAGGAGACAAAGACTAGAACAGGGAAGTGGAAGGCAGAGAGTTGGCAGTGAGGTTAAGGACAGCTGTATTAGGAGAAGGGAATGTAGGAGGGTAGAAGACCTGAAATGTGAAGAAGAAATAAAGGGGGAGGAGGATGTCAAAAGAACTGTAAGCACAATGACAGATGGGCATTGAGGAGGAAAAAGACTGTGTAGAAGAATCTGGTAACTATGGACAGTAAAAGCAATGGGCTCCTTTTTTAGAGATTTAATTCTTCCAAGTAAATATTTGGGATTCTTCACATTTTTTATCTTTCATTTACCTTTCATTTAAAAAAAGTTCATATTTTTTCAAAGGTCAGTATTCTTAAGAGCTTTGAGAGTCAAATAAAAGTACCTGATAAATGAATGGCATGTTCATGGTACTATGAAGAAACCCAAATACATTTTCTATTAGCACTTTTGTCTGTTAACTGAATGACCACTTCGATACCCCATTAAAAGTACCTGATGGGTACATTGGGGTGTTTTTCAAAGAGTATCTTGTACGAAAAGTGGGTTTTTTTTATTTCTGTGGTCTGTTTATGAAAACAAAACTAAAGTGGGCTTTTATATATCTTTGCCTTTGTCTTTCAGTTATGGGAATAGCTATGCTAATGCTTTATACTTTGCCTTTCATGCTTTTGAAAAGCATTTACTTGTATAACTTGGGGAAAAAGAGCTAGCGTAAAGGGTTTTTCTAGGAGACATCCAATTTTATACATTATATACTTGTACAATTTCTGTACTTTGTAATTTTTAATATGTTGAAGATAGATTGTTAAAAGTATGGTTATGTTTTGGGCTTCAGTACCATAATGTACTGAAGTAATATCATAGAACCCAGATGATGTTGATACTAAATAGTCTTCAAAGAAAAGATACATTTCTTTTCTGGCTAGTTAGGAGTTCAACCCTGAATGGAGTGCTGTGACTTGACAGTGGAGTCCTGATACTCACTAGACCACAGGTGTTCTGTCAGAGCAAGCATTTCCCAAGAAACAGGAACAGTCAAGTGAGCAAGAGTTGATTTTTGTTATTTGTTCATAGCACATCTTTCTTGTTCTCTCTCTGTCATATGCCCAGTTCTCATCTCCTATCATCACTTCTATGTAGTTATATAAAAGTCAACAAATGCTGGTAAATTGAGAGTGATCATAGGAAGCTTGTCATAAATCGCAGTTGTGGCAGGAAATGAGGCATCTTCAGTGTTCCTCCCCCCACAATTTTCCACTTTGACTTTCAGGAGCAGTTACCGGACCTGCACGGCCATTTTTCTGATCTGAACCTGGAAGCTCATATGTATGCATCCCAGTGGTTTCTCACTCTTTTTACTGCCAAGTTCCCACTCTGCATGGTCTTCCACATCATTGACTTACTGCTTTGTGAGGTAGAGTGACTCCCATCTCTCATATTTAAGTCAAAATAGGAAATAGTTTCTACTTAACACGATTAACAATTTTCTTCATTTTCTTTTTTCCTTAAAAAAGAACATTAAGCCATAAATACTGACCCAAAAGTTCTATTTGAATTTTTACTAAAGACTACTTTAACTGTAATTTTATTATTTGTGAGAAGTGAAAATGTTAGGCATATATAATTTCTACAAAGTAAAATGAGGTAATTAAATTTGTATCATTAAATTCACAATAAGCCTATATCTGTGTAATTATGCATTACTAATACCAAGGACCTTTAAAGTTAAATAAGTGAAATTAGAATCAGGTGTTTTTAATGGTAATGTAATTATACTCCAAGAGTGAATATAAATGAAAATTTTATGGTAATTAAATTTTCAATTCATAAGATATCTCTTCCTGTGTGTTGTTTGAGACTCCTACCAGACAATTGAGAAGTGATAAACTAAAGCTTCTATATCATATAATTATACGTTTAGACAGTAGAATATTTCAAAAATTAGTTTGCAGAATTCCTTAGGTATCTATATTTGTTTCCTTTATTGTTTTTAGTTCCTTAGATGGCTGTATTTATTTACTTTACTCTTTTAAAGATGTAAGTAATATTACACACACATACATCGTATACTGCCCATCAGAATGTTTGTCTTCGTGGTGATGAAAAAGTTGCTGGATAAGAAGAACTTTTTTATTAGGAATATAAATGTATATAAAAATATAACTGTCTTAATGTAAAAAGCTGGAGTAATCAAAAGTATAAGCTTAATATAATCTAGACAGTTTTATATTACAGTATTACTTTTTTAACACAAAGTTTCTTCTTTCTTAGAAGAAAAGTCTAACCATTTTAATCACCCCAGGAACTAGAAATTTCATTATAAAAATAAGGTTTAAAAAGATAAAACGTATAAGCTATATAAAGCATAACTGTTACTTTTCAGCCTACTTACTGCAGTAACCATCTGATATGCAAGCACAGCTGGGTTTTGCTCTTCAAAGGTTCTAGCTGGCAGAACCACAACATATGAAGGGTGCAGAGCATTTTGTAAACATGTAAGATTTTAAAACATTTGTAACATATTTTGATAAAGAAGAGTTGAGTGACTCGCTGAGAGACACAGAATAAGTTCCCGAATTCTGAATATTGTAACAGCCAGAGTACCTGACTGATGACGCATTAATTCTATTTGTCTTACTTACAAATTAGTTCCTAAAATGCCTATTTAAATTAAACCTAAAGGAAGAATGCAAAATTAGAAGCTAAAACCTTATTCAAAGTTAAAATGGTGTGATCACAGTATGCACAAAGCAAATTGGACGTTTGTACTAAAAACTCTACTTTGCCTGATTATCCAAATGGGTGTGGTGAACAGTTCTGACTCCTCTAATTTAGTTTAATATTCTTTGAAAGTAAAACCAAATTCATTGAGCTCTGTCATCTTAAAACAAGGTGATACTAAAAGTTAGTTTTGATAAATATTTGTAGGTCTTACTTATTGCACACTGAGCTGAGTTTAGTATTTCATGGTATTTATAAAAATAGGAAAAAGTGGGGGCATGACACTTTAACAGTTTTATCTTTATATATAGTAAGAGCTTGCAAATACTTAATATCATTGCTTCATGTTTTTTGCTGATATTATCTAACTTTAGAGTAGATTGGTTCGGTGGTGTTCATTACAGAAAAGAGAATGAAATTAATATGCTTAATCATACCAGTTAAATTGGATTTCTTGGTCACTTTTGGTAAAGTAGTAACACTGGTATAGTGACTTTGTAAAATTGTCTCTACCTGAATGGTGCCATACCTGACATTGGAGCACTGTCCACGGGTTTTCTGGAACCCAGATTCATAATTCCTCAGGAAATTTCATCTTGAAGATATTTGAATTTCTAATATCAGTTGCTAAAACAATTAGCAACATTTATGGTAGGGAAAAGAAAAGTAAATTTATAAGCCTTCTCATCAGTTGTCAGCTGCGATTCATAATCACAATGTTTGAAAGATCTTAATGCTCATTAAAATTAATAAGAGCATCATAGATGCTACTTTTTCTTCCCTTAAACCTGTACTCTGCAACTGTTTAAGGAAGTTGCATAGCTTTCCAAAACAGGGAGTAGGTTGTAATCACAGCATCATGGTAACCAAGGAAATAAATGATAACATCCCTCAACAAAGTAAATAGCCTTTCAAAATAAGTTTATTGGGAACAGTATTGTAGTGTGCTTCAGGATATTTGTTCTTTCCACTAAGTCATCTTTGTCAGAGGATTAATTTGCAAAGGAAATTTTTAGATAAACTTTTATTTCCTGCTTGTCTGTGTTTTCTCTTTGCCCGTTTCCTCCTTGTGGTTAATAAAATATTTATATCAAGGCTATTCTTTCATATGTGATAAAATATTCCAAAAGAAGAAATGGAAACATAGTCTTAAATAGAATCATCCATAGGTATTTGTTTTCATCATATTTTCTCTTTTTAAAGAAAACAATTTAAATCTCGATGGTTATGAATTAATATTGAGTTACAAATGGAAGGCTTGGAAATTCTTAGATGGAAAAGTGTTGATTTTTCAAAGTTCATTATTCTGACAAAAACAATGTATTGGCCTGCAGAGTATTTTGCGCAAAGATCCTATTGCAAAATGAGAAAGTCATTGAGCTTGAAATTTTACTCTTAGAAAGTATATCCTCATTTCATGTTTTCCTAAGTTAAATGTTTTTAAGGATTTCTTCATTCATTCTGAGGTTAAGAATATGAAGTTAATTAAGTAGCAGAAAAGGGAAGAATTTTAGTAGACTTTGGCAATGCAGTTGGAATCAAAAACTAGTTATCGGTAGTTTTATTTAAAATATTTACTTAAAGCTGAATATGCGGTGACTTGGGTTAATTCTTTTGTTTGGTGAAGATGGATTGCAACAGGATTTGAAACTAGAGTTGAAAATACATTTTCTTATATTGAAATGAATGGAACTCTGTAAATTGACATTTAGCCCAAAATTGAAACGAAAAAAAATCTTTTTAAAGAGCAAAGCCTCCTATGTTTATTATCTGTCTCTGTTTATATGGAGGGATAAGAAGGCTAAAAGTATTAATTACAGTGTAAATGCTATGCTGTTAATCCCCTAAGAATAAAACATTGGTTTTTAAAGAACCTTTTATTTAAATATAACAGAATAAAAGAAAATATGCAAAAATTAGTGTAAAACATGCTGATTTTTAACAAAGCGAACATGCTAATGTAGCAAGTACCCAGATAAAAGAAAAAGAACATTATCTGCATTTCATAAGCCCTCCTGCCCTCAGTCCCTACTCCTCTAAAGAGTGACCACTATCCTGACTTTTAACACCTAGATTAGTGTTAATTGGCTTTGAACTTTATATAAATGGCATCATACAATATGAACTCTTTTTCATCTAGCTTCTTCACTCATCTTTATGTTTGTGAGACCCATCCATATAGTGCATCTAGGCATGGTTTATTTGTTCCATTTTGTGAATATGCTACAAGTTATTTGTTCTTCCATTCTATTGTTGATGGGCGTTTGGGTCGTTTCCAGATTAGGGCTATTATGAATAGTGTTGCTATGAACATTCTTGAACTTGTCTTTTGGTAAATGTGTGTATGCATTTCAGTGGGTACACATCTAGGAGTGAAATTTCTGGGTTAGGGCATATGTAAGCTAGGGTTTTGTAGATGCTACCAAACAGCTTTCCAAAGTATTTTGAGCATTGCCTTTTGTGTTGTTTTTATTCAGTAAAAGTCTTCCTTGTGATCAGGGGCAGATTTTTTGTTTTCTTTTTTTTTTTTTTTTTTGGTAGATGGCAGGTCCTAGATCAGATTAGTGTTCATGAACATGGAGCAAAATGAACCTCATTTGGTGATTGAAGTCATTCACTTAATCTCTGAAGTTGCGTACAGATGGGAACTAAGAGCTGGATCTAAGACCCAAATCACTTTTGTGCTTATATGAGGGCAGTTACCCTGATGTGGAAAATTCAGCAATGTATTCAGTTATAGAAGAAGCAACATAGAGACAGCTTAACATTGGCGTTAAGATATTTGGCTTTTTAGTTAACCCTTCCTGTATCACTTTCTTCACATTACTTTACCAATATATGTCTTAGTTTCTTTCTCTGTAAAATGAAGCTAACAATACCTAGCTCCTGGGTTTATTTTAAGGATTAAATGCAATTATGAATCTAAAGTGTCTAGCACTCTGTCTGCTACGTAGTAAATATTTACTTAATAATATTACCTTCCATTCTGCTCCATCCACCTGTATAGTCCTTTTAGTTGCTTCTCAATTTATTCAATTAACAACCGACTTTAGGGATTCTTAAGAGAGGGTTAACTAGCTGTTGGTTCTTTATTACCTTTCTAACCACCTTTGTTTTCCCCCCATTTGAGGCGCCTCTTTGCTAAAACCAAAAATTTAGCCATTGACCTTAATAGAAGTTTTATTCTATTTCTTATTGACTATAGTGATTCAAGTACTCCAAAAGTGTTTTTTCTTCCACCTTCTTTCAAAAGACATAAGGAAAACAGTGTTTCTTTTAGTCTTGACGAGATAACTGACAGCTGGTGTTTAAAGTTGACTCTTCCCAGATAGTTCAGGTTTTAGAGTATCAAATATATTCAGCTTTATATAGTAACTTGGTATTTCATGAAATTTAAGGAAATCATTGACCCTTCAATTGGAGTATATTTCCTGCCTCTCCTTTCTTCTTAGGGTGGTGAGAAAAAGAATGACAGTACTGGATATCCGATTAAATACCACCAAGTATAATCCCCCTTTCAATGCAGTTTTCTAAAGCTGTTATCTGAAGAATAGATTCATTGTATATCTTTACTCTTTACCCCTATTCTCCTCCCTCAAATAGTGATACATTGAATTTTTAATTGAGATATAGTTGACATATAACATTGTGTAAGCTTGTATCACAGTGTATCACAACATGTTAGTTTGATACATTTATGTATTGCACTATGATTACTACAGTAGCATTAATACCTTTATCAAGTAATACCTTGAATTTAAAGCACATCACAATGGGGTGATATAAGGAAGATTAAGAACATAAACATAAAATTTTCTGAAAACTTTAAGAATAGTAATTGGTCACAAGAGAGGAAAAAAATGCTTTGACTAACCAATAAATACTGTAGAGGCTATTTTAATGTTTTACTTATCAGTGGAAATCCTCAGGACTAGGAAAATTCTAAAATCTCATTTCTGGCTGCTAATATCTTTCCTACCTACTAGGGTCTTTATGGTTCTCACATCAGTTGTCTTACAGCTCTTTCTTGTGTTTTTGTTAATTTTGACATTACAGAAAGAGGCAGAAACCTCAAGTTAAAAAATGGCAGAACGACTATCTGTGCTTCGTGTGACTTTGAGAGGAATATTCATTCATTGATTTATTCAACAAACGTTTATTGAACTCCTACTAATGCTTGGCACCATTCAAGTTCAGGGATACAACAGTAAATAAAAAACAGATAAAACCCTTGCCCTCATTAAGTTTTTACCCTTGTGGAAAAGGCAGAGAAGAAACAAATGACTAAGTAGAATATACAGTATATCAGAGGTGTTAAATGCTATGGAGAAAGATAAAGGAAAGAAGAGAAATGTGGCAGATCTTAACAGGGCCTTCTGACCATGGTGGAGAATTTAGGTTTTACTGGACTGAGATGGGAAACCACTAGACAGGTTGAGTATAGGAATGACATGCTCTGATATATGTTTTATCCTGAACTCCGGTTGCATTGTTGAAAAAAGATGTGGGGAGAATTTGAAGGGAGACGTGGGAGACCAGTTAGAGACAATTGAGGTAATCTGTGGTGTTTGGACCAAGCAGCGGCAGTGGAGGTGGTGAAAAGTGGTTGAACTCTGGACAGGTTTCAAAGGTAGAGAAAACAGGATGTGTTGATGGAACATCTGGGGTAAGTGTTATTGATTACATGTTTTCATTTAAGGTAGTAGTGAGAGGGAAGGATGGCTGGTTGTGTAGCTTCCGTGCTTCAGGGAGCATCTTGGAGACAGATGACGCTGTGGAGTGAACGGGGAATGTTACTGTTACGTGCTTTGTTCTGGAAGCGCTTGGATTACAAATTCTCTGCAGTGTTTTTCCAGAGGCAGGTTTCGGTGCCCCTGGGAACATTTAAGGTCAATCTTTAAATAAGAAATATAGAGGGTGGAATAATTATGAAAGATGATCAATGGGGGAATAAGCATGTTAAACCTAGTACTTTAAAATACAACTACATATTTACTGCTAAAAATAGAAGTGGTATTTTGCTTCAATAATATCAGACTCACATTACTGCGAAGACTCACAAAGACTTTATATACCTTGAACCTGTTCAGTAACCCATAGTATTTAGTTGTTGAGTGCTTAGTTCTCTTAATCAGAACAAAGATCACTGACTTAAAGTTGTGGGGTGACAGATTTTTTTCCAATAAAAATCTTTCAGTTCATCATAAATTGGAATAACTAAAGTTACTTTATAGTATTTTTGGTTGCAGAAACACTCATAGCAGTTAAACTGTATATACATGGACTGAATAAAATAACTAAACATAGTCTATTATTTTTATGATTAAATATTTAAAACATACCCACAGACATAGAAAACAAACTTATGGTTACCAAAGGAGAAAGGTGGCGGGGGGAGGGATAAATTAGGAGTTTGGGATTAACATGCACACACTACTATATATAAAATAGATAACAAACAAGGACCTACTGTATCACACAGGGAAGTCTACTCACTATTCTGTATTAACCTATATAGGAAAAGAAGCTGAAAAAGAATAGATATATGTATATGCATAACTGAATCACCTTGCTGTACACTTAAAACTAACACAACATTGTGAATCAACTATACTCCAATACAAAATAAAAATTTAAAAGAGAATAATAAAAAAATTAAACATACCAAAAAATCATAAAGACATACAATGAACTCCTGTGTCTACCTCTCTGGTTAAGAAATAAAACAATACCAACAACGTTAGCTTTGTATATTATTACCTCTTCCTGATCACACCTCCTGCTTTTTGCCTTCCTCAGAGGAACCATTCAGTGTTTATCATTCCCATGTATGTCTATACGTTTCCCGTGTATGTCTATATGTATGCTATGTATATATGTATCTCTGAGCAATTTCCAATTGAACATATTTGGAAAATATTATTGTACTCACTGGTTTATCAAGTCCACTTCCAAAATATGTTTTGAAAGCAAAATGTGTCTACTCCTCAGTATCATGTCCTCTTCAGGAACCTCCTAACTCATCTTACCACTTGACTTTCTTTTATCCCATTATTCTCCACAGCATCCAGAGAAATTTTCATAAAACCCAGATCAGGTCATGTAACTCCTCTGCTGAAAATGCTTCAGTGATTTCCCACTAAATAAAACTTAAATTGTTTCACTTGGTCTGTAATCTTACCCTTCCTTCCTCCACAGTGGTGTCCCTGGGTCAGTCTTCCCCTTACTCACTGTACTTCCAACACTGGCCTTCTTTTAGTTTCTGAAACACTTAAGATCTTTTCAGGTTGAAAATGTTTGTGTAGCCTTTCCCTTCTGCCTACAGTGTATTCTTCATTCTACCTGGCTCACTCCTTCAGGTCTAAGTTTAAATGTTTCTTCCTCTAAGAAGTTTTCCCTGATCACCCATTCTTAAGTAGTGCATCCTTTTACCTTCTCTGATAGCACCCTGTAGTTGGTGGTTATTTATTTATTTACTGTGTATTACTTTTCAAATACCTATTTCTTCTACTAGATTATACATTTCTGAAAAGAGAAGCCATGTCTGTCCTACTGTATACCTAGTCAACTTGTAGACACACAGGAAATATCTGTTGAAGGAAAGTAGGAATGAAGAATTAATGGACAAAATTATTTTTATTGTCCTCATGTAGATGTTTTTATGAAATCCTATGGGCCGAAAAATAACTGTGCCCTTGATTCTTAAGAGAAAAAAAATAAGTAAATATATTTAGGAATTCCTTCTCTTTTAGTTAAGAAATTTTAAGAAACAGAAATCCAGACATAGTAGCTCAAGTAAAGTGGGGGTTTATTATAAATATAGAGGGAACCCAGGAAAAGATGAGCAAGTAGACCTCAGGAAGGACAGGTGCCACAGAAACTCCGGGCACTCATCTGTATTGATCTCTCGCTGTTTATGAATTGGATGTTCTCCCTTCTTTCATGACCTACATCTTTGTAGCTTTGTTTGTACAGGGCCTAAAATATCTCAGAAAAGTCTGCCATTACCTTTCAGCTCTAGGGTCAACAGCTCTTGGATCAACAGCTCTTGGCAAGCTCTTTATATTTTTAAGATAAAACTCTTGAGGACCTAATTGGTCCTGCTCGTATTTTAAATAAGCCTGCATAGTCATGGGTCAAAGGTATGGGTCACCTTAGGCTAGTCGTCCATCTCTTGTCCAATATTCTGTGATAAGGGTTAGCCTTGGGGGGAGTCACATGACCTACAGCCCACTCAACAGGAACTCTACATGGAAGCAGATTTTCGGAGAAGGGTCACTGGTGGATCTGGAAAAACAAAACATTTCTAGGTGCATATACTTCATGGATTGAAATTATTAGTGTTAACTGCTTTGAAATTTGGCATTTGATAAATATTTATTAAATACATATTTATTCTCAAAATTGTATTATCAATCTCAAAATTACATCTCAAAAATGTATTATCCAGCCATAGATATTTATTTAATTAGAATGAAGAGTAGCACAGTTTTAATATAGAGTATAATCTTAACAATTATGGTCCTCAGGGTTGAAGTGGTAGCAGTGTTCCAAATCATTTTCATGATATAGTTTTTCAAGTAGGGTTTTGAGTAAAAGCAACATGTAACTTCATTCTATGTAAATTATTTTAATAATTATCTGCAAAGCAATATAAAGTATTTGAATGCTTCCCGTTGTCTGGAAATTGGATTGTGAAAGCATCTTCTAACTAATACTGGTTTAAAGACCTCCATTGCTATTATTCATATCAACAGTCTCTGATTTATAAATTATTTAGATTGTACAGTAGAGATGAAACTCTATCATACAGTGTCAGCTGGAAGTAGATTGGAAATGAGACCTTTTTTTGGAGAGTAGTTCCTTACCCTTACCATTCAGTTTTATTCATACCCAATTCTTGCTGATAAACTTTAAGGCTTCCCTTTTTAAGTCTCGAAGATTTGAGGACAGGATACTGGCAGGCTTTTCTGGGGAGTAATTCTGGGCCACACACTTACCTAAAAGTTTTACATCCCTGTCCCACTTCTTCTTACCTTCTCCAAACAGACTGCTGCCCTTCATCTTCCTCATATAGTTGGCCAATTAGAAATAGTTTTTTTTGATAGTCTGATTATTCTTGTCCATTTCCATAGCAAATAGACCAGTGATCTTTGCCTCTCTTAAGAAATCCCCATTATCTACTCTCATTGAAAGATTGGAGTCTTATCGCTTCTCAACATCGGTTGAGGTCTCTCAGTCCAAGAATTTGTTTACCTTATATCTCAGTTGCTCCTTCTATGATCTAGCAGAATTTTCGTCATGAAATGGCTGCTTCTGATGTTCCTGATATTCTTCTCTAGCTTCCCTTTTCAGGTACTTTACCATCAGCATCCATTGTTGGGCATTTTTAACCAAACAATGATTTGACCTTTACATTATTTACCCAGAGCAATCGTATCTAGACATAAAATAACCAGCTACCACTACTAGAATTGCTGATTGCATTGGTTAAAAAAAGAGGCATAATGGAACATTCTGGTCTCCTGCTTTTTGGATTGTCTCACCAGGGTTTTCAGAAGCTCTTATTTTTTTAAAAGTCTACTTGACATTTTGCTTCTTGTCCATGTCCTAGTAATATAGCCCATTTTGCTCTTCTTTGTGAGGAATAATGCCAGAAAAATTTCCATAATTGAATAGAACAATTTCCTGCATGTTCCACTGGCTCATTGACCTATTGAGTTGCAGCTTGGGCTGTGTCACAGTCTGGTGGTTGTTTCTTACAGCATTTAGTAGTCATGGTCTAGTTGTTCTCCAACATCCCAATGAAGTAGGCACATACTACTTCTGACTAGTTCTCTTGTTTATGCTAATTGACAGATAGGCAAGAGACCATTTTGTTCATAAGAATCCTTAATACAGAGAAAAATTAGTGCATTCTTAGTATTCAGAATCTGTCTTCCTGTAAATCTATTGATAAGATTATTTGTTAATATTATTATATGACTCTTTGTAAAAAGATGAACGATAGATATCAGGCAGTACTGATAAAACCTCTAATTTAAATGCTCTTTTTTTCTATGCAATAGAATAAAGCACACTATTATCTAATTATCTATTAATTAATAAGTGTTCAACTTGAAATGTAAACAGCTTAAAATAAGTGACTGGGTTGAAGCTAATAGTGCTAAATAAACACATTCAGATACAATGAGTCAACCTTGAAATACATAAAATTATCAGGCTTCTGAAAAATAGGTCATCTTTAGAAGATATTACTTTGCCTACTCACCTATCTAGAAATATTATCCAGTTCTTGTCCCAGATATTATTTTTCCCCCAAAATCAGTTTAGTTTTTTTTGTCGTTGTTTATGTCTGACAGTGCACTGCGTGGAAATTTTGCAAATATCCCTTGTTCTGTGAGAACCTTCTTGTTAATACTAGAAGAGCATGATGATACAGTGCAATACTGAAAGAAAAGAAGTCTCACTGTTAGCTGATTAGTTATAGGAATAGATATATAGATTAATGGATTAGAATTGAGAGTTCAGAAATATACATTTTTGGGTAATTGACTTTTGACAAGCGTGCCAAGACAATTCAATAAGGAAATAATGGTCTTTCCAACAAAGTTGCTGGGATAATTGGATATTGACATATAAAAGAATGAAGTTGTACCCTGCCTCATACCATATGTAAGAATTAACTCAAAAAATAAATCATAGGCCTAAATGTAAGAGTTAAAACTATAAAACTCTTAGAAGGAAATCTAAGTGTAAATCTTCATGACCTTGGATTACACAGTGGTTTCTTACATATGACATTTAAATCACAGCAACAAAAGAATAGATAGATTAGATTTTGTCAAAATTAAAAATTTTTATGTTTCAAAGGACACTATCGAGAAAGTGAAAAAACAGCCCACAGAAGGGGAGAGAGTATTTGTAAATCCCATATCTGATAAGGGCTTTGTATCTAGAATATATAAAGAACTCTTGCAACTTACTGATAAAAGACAGATAGCCAAATTTAAAAGTGGGCAAAGAATCTGAATAGACATTTCTCCAAAGAAGATATGCAAATGGTCAATAAGTACATTAAGAGATCTTTGACATCATGAGTCATCAGGGAAATGCAAACTAAAAGCACAGAGAGATACGACTTCACACTCACTAGGATAGGTAGGTATAATCAAAAAGGACAAAAACTAACATTGGTGAGGATGTGAAGACACTGGAACCCTCATAAATTGCTGGTGAGAATGTAAAGTGGTATAGTTACTTTGAAAAGCAGTTCAGAAATTACTCAAAAAATTAAAAATAGAGTTACCATATTACCCAGCAGTGCAATACACACACACACACACACACACACACACACACACACACACCTAAAAGAACTAAAACCATAAGTTTACCAAAAAAAAAAAACTTGTATACTAATGGTCATACCAGCATTATTTGTAATAACTAAAAAGTGGAAGCAACCCAAATGTCCAACAACTGATGAAAGAAACAAAATGTTGTATTCCCATATAGTGGAATGTTATTCAGCTGTAGAAAGGAATGGTGTGCTGATACATGATACAACATGGATAAACCTTGAAAACATTATACTAAGTGAAAGGATCCAGGCAAAAAGGACACATATTGTATGATTTCATTTATATGCAAATCCATGGAGACAGAAAGTATTGATAGATTAGTATTTGCCAGGAACTGGGGGAAAGAGGGATTAGATGCAAGGTTTCTTTTTGGGGTGATGAAGAGGTCGGGAATTAGATAGTGGGGATGGTTGTACAGTTTTTTGAATGTACTGAAAACCACCGATGTGTACACCTTTAAAGGATGAATATTATGGTATTTGAATTATATCTCAAAGAAATAACTTGGAAGGGGGGTGGGGAGTGCTTGTTAAACATGCAAATTTTATAGATCCATCTTAGATTCAAGATTCATGGACGATATGACCCTAGAAATCTACATGTTTAACAAATGTTTCCAAATTTTAAAATTCTCTAAAGTTTAAGGAATGCTCATTTAATAGTTTTATGTACTTGTACACTGAAATGTGTTTGGGCTAAAGGATATGTACTCTGTGATTATTTTAATCATCAATAGCAGCAGTAGCAGAGAGTTATTAGGGGATCTGTCTTCTGTCCCATATGGGAGTTATTGTATGGTGCAGGCGTAGTCCTTTTTCTGGAGGATTGAGAAGAATGAGGCGGAGAAGCATGAGATAGTGCACTTTTTCATTTCTTAGAATTCATTACTTTGGCAAATTCTAGGAAGTGAAATAATAGTCTAAGGTAATGAATTCAGAGAAACACAGAACTTAAGGGAAATATCCAGCAGTGTTTATGTGTTTGCTGTATTTTCAGGTTGATTCCGGGGGTAAAAACCTTGTTCTGTTGATTTTTTCCAAGGCTATTTTGGTCGTCTGTTACCATGGGCCTATCAACAAAGCCAAGTTGACAGAAAACAGATGTGTATTTTAACAGCTAAACTTCCTGAGCACTGGCATCTGGATCAGTTTTGTTGCACGGCAATGCTGCAGCAAGACGAATTACGATTAAAAATAGGCAGATATTTTATTCCATGAAGATTTAGGTGAAGAATAAGGTGGAACCTTTTAGAGTTAGCAGTTGTCAAGTAGGGAATGAAATGAATATGCATTTTTTTCAATACAGACTATTTGTGAGGCTTATTCAGATTTTTACTTTCACCAAGTCAGAAAATGATAATATGATCATTAATAATATGTTATATATATATTAAGCTTTAAAATCTCTTTAGAAAATCTAAAACTTCTCCTTCTCATAAAGTATCAAAGCTTTTCAAAAATCAGATTCACAAGTACCTTTTTTTTTTTACAAAGAGAGGTATGGCTTGATACTCAATTCTTTGTGGTCGATATCAGGCACTGACTAAGCCTATTTCTTTCTTTGACAATAGAAATAGATGATCAAGCTGAAAATATTCTACACTTATATAAATGGTTTATTAGAATGGTTTTGTTATACATAAGCCCAGTAGCATGCTGTAGGACAAGTACTTTGTTCAGACAGGGTGTGGGAGCATGACTGTGGCTGGCTTTCCCACTTTTTTTTAATGTCAGGCCCCACCAGTCCTATTAAATGGCAAACGGGAGTCGTTTGTGTCTTAACCTGAAGAAGAGGGAATTTTTTTCAAAATACGGAACTTCAAATGCTTGCTTATGCTTCTTGTGTACAAATTGATCTAGGTTGAGCCCTAAGCCAACATTTATTGTGGTCTGGTTTAGGCCAGTCACACAGTACTTGATGGTGGAGACAAAGAACTAACAGATATTTTTGAAAGGAGGCAAGTTGGGGTGATTGCATACAAATAAGATAGAAAGACTCTTGTATTATGTTGAACCACAGGAGTGTGCCATTTTTGTAAATCACAAGTCATTGAATATTGGCAATTTCCTATGGTTCAACCTAATATTATATTTGGGAATAGTGATATATTAGAGATGCGCTCATAAGAAAAGGAACACCTGATCCAAACTGGGGGGAGGTCCACTGTTCAAGCCCAGTGTTGCTGGGCCATATTGTCACTATTTATATAATAAATGAATGAAGTCCTCTGTGTTGTTTTTTTGACACATTTATTGTCTATCTTGTGTCTGACAGTTTCCCAAACTCAAAGCTTCTTTAAAGTTGCATATCATATATTAAATTCATTTTTGAATTTTGCATTTTGCTGCACAGTAGAGTCAGAGCTGTCTTACTATAAATATTTTTTTTCTAAAAATGTTTAAGTAAAAACTGTTTGTCCAAGGACATGTAGCATATTTGCTTTGGCTTTTCCTTCCCTCACACATAACTCGCTGTACCTCGGATTTGGCATCTGCAGTTTGGGAAGCACAGTTATATAAGTGGGAAGCCACTGAAACTTTGAATCAGAGTAATGGCATGATGAAATAGATGTTTTAGAAAGGTAATTCTGGGAAAGCCAAAATAGTTGTGTAATATCAACTGACATATATTCAGTGAGAATTCAACATTAAGAATGAATGCTGATGTTATAGATTGTGGCTTTTACAAATCTATCCTCTTGCCTTTTATCTTTTTCAGTAAGTATACATTTATGAGTATAGGGTATAATGCCAAATTGTCTAACAGTACTACATTTTTGTGTAATTATGGGGAAAGGAACACATTATACAATGTATGCAAAAATTTTAATTAGATTTTTATAGCATTTTTTGATATGGTTTCTTTTATTTGGGGGGGATAGGAGTTCATAAAATACATTAGTTAGTGTGTTGCGTTATGTCAGCAGGATAACTAGGTTTTTAAAGGTTGGGCTATTAAAGGTTTATATGAGAGTCTAAAAGGATTCATGACTAATTTGTTTTCAAAGGCATTGAAAAGGAGTGAAAAGTAGACAACTATCTAGTTCCAAACATGAATATGAGACAAACTAGTACTTATAACAGTTAGGAGGATGCCAGGAAAGCCAGAAAAGGAGCAGCATATGCTTCCAAATTGTTTTGAAGCAAAGCTTTGTCTTTTGTCTCTAGAAAAATAATAACCAGTAATTTATCAATTCAACATTTAGGGGACCGGAGGTACTCACTAAAGGGAAATGTCTTACTCATTCATCCAGTCATTCATTTATTTAATAAATATGTCCTGACACTGAGCTAGACCTAACAGATATCATGGTTAATAGAATAGACATCATCTTTCCATCCATGGAGTTAACAGGCTAATGAGCAGACAAAAATAATAAATAAATACAAAAACATATATGATTATGCATTTTGATAAATGCTATAAAGGGAAAGTACAAGCTGCCTCAAGATTTTGTAATAAATAAACCTATTTTAGATTAGGGTTTTAGGAGTGGTCTCTCTGAGTAAGTGACATTTAGAGCTGAGATCTGAGAGATGAGTAGGAGAATTCCCAGTGATGGGTGGGGAAGGTGCGTGTGTGAGGCTTTCGAGTGGGAGGATATCAAAGAAAGCCAGAACTTCTAGATCACAGAGAGCAGTTGGCCAAGAGGTAGGTGGACCCAAATAATACAGAGCTTGGCAGCCATGTTGAGGAGGACCTGGGATTTCATTCCAAGTGCAGTGAGGAGCCAATGAAGATCTTTAAGCATGGAATTGCATGGTCTGATTTAAGTGTTTCAGAGATGAGTATGGCTGTTGTGAATGCATTGAAGGGGGATGAGAAGACCAAGGAGACAAGTTAGGGACTACTGCTCACAGAAGAGCTGATGGTAGTTAGTTGAAAGTGGCAGCAGAGGAGATGAAGGGTAGTAGATGAATTCATATTTCAGAAAAGAGGCCGTGGTTGTTGTTAAGGGCATGGTTAAGGATTGGAGAGCTTGTTGATGGATTCTGACAGCTCAGTGAGAAAGGATGAGGTAGGGTAGAATAGGGTTGAATTGAATCGGAGAAGAATGCCTACCTAGAACCAAGAGCATGTTGTTAAATGGATTTTTATTTTGCCTTTATTTATTGTTTGGACCTAAAATGAACAATTGAAGGTCAAAGCTATCTGTAAGTTAAACTCTTAAGAAGTATTATTGCTATATTTTACTCAGGAAAAATACCTGTCTGAGACAATGGAAAACATCACCTTCTTCCCAAAGCATTACATACATAGTTTAAAGGTTGAGAAACAGGAAAATATTACAGGATAATTTTTGATGAGTTTTTGGTTTTTGGGGGTTTTTTTGTTTTTAACTTCTGGAAACATGATCTTCTCTTCTCTCCCCTACAAGTTTTCTGTTTGGAAAAAGAGATTTAGTGGAATTTAGACTTACAAATTGGAAGCATCAATAATGTATAACCTTCTACATCACTTTTTATTTTACGTCTTTTAACCTTTCATTTCATTCTATAACTTTTATAAAAATTGTGCCTATGGAGTCTGTCTTCTGTCTTTGTAAAAAGATAGTCCAGGTGCTTTATGTTTCCAGGAATGAAATAGCCTCTGAAGTAATGTCGATTTGTTTGCTGTGTGACTGGGTCAAAGAAGGAAAGGGCTCACTTACGCTCGAACAGTGTTTTGATTTAGCACAGCTCCCAGGTTTTTATCCTGTTCTGGGACAATGCTTGGGAGCGTTTGGAGTCAAAGGAAACAATTATGATGTGGTTTGGTGGCAAAAAATATAATTCTGTGTGAGCTGTAGTTGACAATACCACAGATTATTGATTACAATCAGTTTTGAAGATATGGTAATTATTTTATGGCCCTTAAGTTGTATATTAGATTTGTTCATTTAATAATTTAGCACTTTGAATTTTCCCTTTAAAATTTTTATTTTTCCAGAAATCTCTCCTGGGTTGAGGTTTTTATGTTAGGATTGATAGAGGCTAACACCTCTATTAAACAGCTTTATTTATAAATTGATTTGCAGTAGACTTTTTAGAAATTAGGATACTTCTTTCTTCTTTTATTTCCTCCCACAATTTTTCATCAGCAAGGCTGGATCAAAAGTAACTTTCTCACCTAAAGTGAATTTTCAAAATGAAGTCTTTTAAATTATCTGTCACTGTTATGAAGCTAATTAGAAAATTTGAGTTATTTCAAAAAGATATCAATTTTGACAGCTTGACCTTTATGACTTTTTTGCCATTCTTTCACTGATGCATGGTGCCATCTGCTGTTTGTGGGAAGTAGATTATAGTTTGAATCATGAGGCAGAATAGATATATAATGTCTAAAAGAAAAATGCAAAAATAGATGAAATGGAAAAATACAGGAGTATGACCTGTTTGAAACTTTGAGGCCTGTGGTTTATTTGCTTATTTTTTTATGTAAAATAATTTTTTAACTGATTTATTTTATTACTTATTAAGATAGCATGTAAAACTGGTGGAAACATAGCTATGTCTTTTAAAAACAATGTCTTATTTTAGAGAATTTGATTAATTCAAAGAAGAAAATTTAAAACAATAATTCTACTAACCATGAGATAATTAATATTAACATGTAAAATCATTTTTAAACTCTGGTTATCTCTAGTATTTACATGAATCACAAGATTTTATGCTCATTATATTGTCTTAATTTTGCTTTCTTGCTCATATGTCTTAGGTTTCCTCTTAGAGTAGCACGGTTCTTGGCCCAGAGTAAATAATCGGTAAACATTTGTTTGTTGGTCGATTAAGCTTCACTTGGTTTGGTTTTTGTGACTACACTGGGCAGCTTTTCTGAAATTCTTCTCCTGGTCTTGTTGTAGAAGCAGTATAGAACTTGGAGTGAGAAAGACCTGGTTTCCCAGCCAGGCACTGCTGCTTACAGGCTGTGCAGCCCTGGGCAAATCATTTCACTTCTTAGCAGCTCTGTCTCCTCCTCTGTAAAAGGAAGATAATACTATCCATCTTTTGGGTTGCTGTGAGAATTAAATGAGGTAATACTTGTCACATGCCTGGCACAGTCCTTTCTTTTTGATAAAATGTTATTATGTTCAAATTCAGTGAGTTTCCTTTTTACCTTA
The DNA here is from genome assembly GCF_028023285.1 of Balaenoptera ricei. Classification (NCBI taxonomy): domain Eukaryota; kingdom Metazoa; phylum Chordata; class Mammalia; order Artiodactyla; family Balaenopteridae; genus Balaenoptera; species Balaenoptera ricei. Next base: position 136,509,441 of record NC_082639.1, read on the forward strand.
AAGACACCTTTGTCAAGAGTCAGATTTTGTTATTATAAAATCCAAAGAAGATATACAGATTGCCAACAAACACATGAAAGGATGCTCAATATCACTAATCATTAGAGACATGCAAATCAAAACTACAATGAGGTATCACCTCACACCAGTCAGAATGGCCATCATCAAAAAATCTATAAACAATAAATGCTGGAGAGGGTGTGGAGAAAAGGGAACCCTCCTACACTGTTGGTGGGAATGTAAATTGATACAGCCACTATGGAGAACAGTATGGAGCTTCCTTAAAAAACTAAAAATAGAACTATCATATGACCCAGCAATCCCACTACTGGGCATATACCCTGAGAAAACCACAATTCAAAAAGAGTCATGTACCGCAATGTTCATTGCAGCACTATTTACAATAGCCAGGACATGGAAGCAACCTAAGTGTCCATTGATAGATGAATGGGTAAAGAAGATGTGGCACATATATACAGTAGAATATTACTCAACCATAAAAAGAAATGAAATTGAGTTATTTGTAGTAAGGTGAATGGACCTAGAATCTGTCATACAGAGTGAAGTAAGAAAGAGAAAAACAAATACTGTATGCTAATACATATACATGGAATCTACAAAAAAAAAAAAGGGTTCTGAAGAACTTAGGGGAAGGACAGGAATAAAGACACAGGCATAGAGAATGGACTTATGGACATGGGGAAGGGGAAGGGTAAGCTGGGACAAAGTGAGAGAGTGTCATGGACATATATACACTACCAAATGTAAAATAGATAGCTAGCAGGAAGCAGCCACCTAGCACAGGGAGATCAGCTCCATGCTTTGTGACCACCTAGAGGGGTGGGATAGGGAGGGTGGGAGGGAGGCACAAGAGGGAGGGGATATATGTATACATATAGCTGATTCACTTTGTTATACAGCAGAAACTAACACAAAAATGGAAAACAATTATACGCCAATAAAGATGTTAAAAAAAAATCCAGTAAAAGGAAAAAATTTAAAAACAAAACAAAAAATCATAAGCTCTTCCATTCAAAGGAACTTTAGCAAGTGGGTCTCAAATTTTATTATGCATTTGAGTCACCTGGTGACCCTATTTAACTGCTAATTCAGATTCCGATTGGTGTTTCTGGGATATGGAACCGGAGAGTCTGCACATCCAACTCACTCTTAGGTGATGCTGATAATGTCTCCACAGAGCACACTTTGTGTAGCAAGGCTTCAGAACAACAAACAAACAAAACAACTGGTAAAGCTCCCAGTTGTCCTTCCACACAGTTAATCTCATGTACGAACCATCAGAACTACATTTCTTTGTAGAGGAGAAAAGAAATCCAGAGTCTCTCTCCAGAAGACATGCAGACTAATTTCTTACTCTTCACTCTCAGCAGTAACATTGTTTAGAGAATGACATTCAAGACCTAATCATGTATTGCCCAAGCACTCTAACCTCCAAATACTTCATTGGAACCAGTTCAAAATTCAACATCAATCTTTATTTCTATTTGTAATTTGTTACCCATTTATATTGTCTTTAAAATCTTACAGCATTAAATAATGAAAAGCTAGGCGAATTAGTTTCAATATAAGTTCTAGAACAATTACTTGAATCAAGTAAGTCTTTTTTTTGGTGCGTTGAGTATACAGTGCTTCTCCCTTGATGTTTGAATTTTGCCCCACACTGGTTGATTGTGTTTAAACCTGAATACTCAGTGAACCAGTGTGGGTTCACCAGGATGTAATGTCTGTCCACATATTCTCTGAGAAGGAATGGCTTTGATTTTACCCAGGCATAGAGTTGTTCACACTTGAGGAATCATCCAGCCCAGTCACACAGTTTCAGGGTCCTAAAGGAAATTAAAGCAGGCATAAAATAAATTCTGCTTTGGGACGTATGAATTTGATTTAAAAAGTAAAAATTATTGCCTGGAGAATAATTTAATGGGCAGAACATTTTTTCCAAATTCAATCTTAAGTGGAAGAACAACATTGCCCTTTTTGCCTACCTCCCTCAAGGTGTTTCTAACAGCAACCTCCTTTTTTTTTTTTTTTTTTTTTAAGAAGATCCTGCTTTTACCTAGTGCCACTCACTGCCCTGAGAAGCATTGCTCTGAGACTACTAAAAGGTCATGAGGGCCACTAGGAATTGTATAGACAGTTTTTACTGTCATCCTATCTGCAGACAAGTAGATATCCCTCTAAAATGAGTGCTTGTCCTACTGCTTAGGATGTCTCAAAAAGGAACTTCCTACTTTGGTAACTTTTTCAGGGTTTTTAATTCTCTTGCTTTTCTCAACATTTGTGAAAAATAGATTACAATGCTTTTTTGACAAGTATTTTTTCAAGTGGCTAATCCAGAAAACAAAACAAAGCAAAAATGAAACCTTTATAACCTAAATCTCCAACTTGAGAATTTTCTTTTTCATACCATTCCTGGCAGTCCATCTTTACTTTTATTAATGAACTCACCCACCATTTAAGTTTTCAAGATGCCTGGAAATTCCTCTAGTCTCAAAAAGACTAGATTCTATAGGCATATTCTGTAAATGAGTCTTGGTTTCCAGACTCTGGCCCTGGTAATATTGGTGCCCTTCTTGCTACATCTTCTGGTGAACCAGAAAAGACAGCTGTATCTCTATAAATCAATCTGTTCTTTATTTGAAACCAGAAAATCAAGTGTGTCTACTATATTTAAATCATAAAGAATCATGGATTGTTCGACTTGGAAAGTACTCTATGGGTAGTTTAAGGTAATAGCCCTTATTTAAAAAGAAGAGGACTTGTGTAAGTACGGCAGGACAAGCTCTAAGATCCATGGCTGATCTTAAGTTCAAAGCAGGAGAAGGCAGTTTGGTATTAGGAATTACATTGAATACTTTGAGTATAGTAGGTAACTCTTCAAAAGCTGTCTGCACTATTTGGACCGATGCTACAGTATACTATCTAATTGCATTTTTTATTAGGAGATTTATGAAGGCCTTGAAGAGAGTTCATAGGTAAACAGTGAAAGAATTTACAATTAGTACATATGAGGACTGATTAAAGGAATTAAGAATATTTAAACTTGAAAAGGGTACATTCAAAAGTATCTCAGTGACATGAAAAATTGCAATCAGGTGTTCTCCATTTCCTTTGAGGACAGAACAAAAGGAAGTAAATATATACTATAGTAAAAGGAACAGCAGTTAGATGTGAAGCAGATCCACACAATGAAGCCAGTAAACTCTGCAATAGAAGGAATATTTGGCTTCCTGGTTATCTTCCTCAAATTCTCTGGTTATTTTCAGTATCTGTTTCCTATGATTGGGATCTGACATCTCAAGGCCTGAGTTGGAGGCACCTCTGAGATATCCTGTTCAGCCCAGTGATCTTGCACAGGCTGGCTAATATTGACTGTCAGAGGCAAAATAGCAGCCTATCCATGGCAAACTTCTGACATTATCAGTGCAACCAAGTTCTGTTTTATTTAAATGCTTTTTAAAAACTGCAACTAGCCATTAAGGAATAAATACTCAAAGACTAAATTAGTCAGCTTCTATGATTTTCTAAGAAGCGAAACTAGAACCACCTCTCCTCTGTATTCATTTTTAAAGTTTATTAATCCTTTGATCTCTTTCTCCTGAAGTACCAGCTGCTTCTACTTCCTAGTGATCTAAGCTTTTCCTTTTAAGACTGAGTCTTTGATATGATCAAATTGATTGGGAGAAAAATTTTTTTTCAAGAAGTTATGTAAGAAATGTATAGGTCAGCTTTTATCAAAACATGGAGCAAATTCCTTAAGATCTCGAATAAATGAAATTCCATATAAAACTTCTGAGAAATTCAGTCTTGAAGACTTTACCGTAATAATGTGTTCAGATCTGTAATGCTGAACCGTGTCAGGCATTGTTCCAAGTGCTTTACATATAATAGCTCATTTAACCCTCATAACAACCCTCTGAGATAGGTCGCTTTTGTGAGGAAACGGAGGCAGAGAGAGTTTAATTTCTCTAAGTCATCCAGGTAGGAGGAACTGAAAGGTCGCTTCAGACTTAGGAAGGCTGGCTCCAGAGTCCATATCATAACCTCCCACACCCTACTGCGTTTTATGTCTTTAATGTTGCCCAAGTACCTCTCAAACTGACTGTAATGTGGACCAAGGTCTGGACAGTTGCAAGAGGCAAGGAGAGCCAGCAAGTAGGGCGCACCTGCCTCCCTCTTCAGCTCAGTCTTCTCTGCTCACTTACACTTTCCGTCTCAGCTCTCCTGGATCCCATGCAGTTCCAGGGTGCACCGTGCTTCTTTGTTTCTCTCTGCCTTTACAGGTGTCATGCTATTGGTTTTCGGTGCCTTCCTCTCAGAACTTTAACCTGACCGATTGGTGTTTATTCCACAAATCTGTTCAAGCATCCACTGCTTTGTGAAGCCTTATCCCAGTTTACCCAAGAGGAACTCATGTTTCTACCTTTGGGCTCCCCCTATGTCATATACATACCTCTTTTGCTGTACTTCTGTTCATTCATTTGACAACTATTTATTTCACACTACTATGTGCCAAGCAGTGTTCTAAACAATGGGGAAATCAGTCAGTCCAAGCTTCTGAATTAATGAAGCTATCTAAGTTTAAAAAAAAAAAGCAGGATTTTGAGCAGAGAAATGATTTGATGGAATGTCTCTTTTAAAAGGGTCACTTTAAAAGGGTCACTCTGGTCAGAAAGAGAAAAACAAATATCGTATATTAATGCATATACGTGGAACCTAGAAAAATGGTACAGACGAACCGGTTTGCAGGGCAGAAATAGAGACACAGATGTAGAGAACAAACGTATGGACACCAAGGAGGGAAAGTGGCGGTGGGGGGGGCGGTGGTGTTGGGATGAATTGGGAGATTGGGATTGACATGTATACACTAATATGTATAAAATGGGTAACTAATAAGAACCTTCTATATAAAAAATAAATAAAAATAAAATTCAAAAATTCAAAAAGAAATTTAAAAAATGAAAGGGTCACTCTGGTTGTTGTTTTGACAGTAGATTGTGGAGGGCCAAGAGGTAGAAGTAGGGATACCAGAAGGCTATTGCATTAATCCGGGTCAAGAGGGGATGGTGGCTTGGGCTACGGTGGGAGAGATGATAAGAAATAGTTGATAAGAAATAGTTGAATTTTGGATATATTTTGAATGTAGATTCTACAAGATTTGCTGATGGATTGATTGTGGGTTGTGAGAGAAATAGAGGATAATTCTAAAGTTTTTTGCATGAACAACTAGAAGAGTGCAGTTGCATGTTAACTGGGGTGGCAAAGGTTGGAGGAAGAACAGGTTTGTGGGAAAAATAAAGAGTTCAGATTCAGACGTATCCTATTCCTATATGGCCTTACAAACAGGGATCTTGAGGTAGCTGGATAAATGAGTCTGAATTCAGAGGAGATAGTGAGGCTAAAGATGCTGATTTTGGAGTCATCAGTATATAGTATGTATTTAAAGAGGACTTGATGGGGTCACCTGGGGAGTGAGTGTCAATAAAGGAGGATCAAAGACTGAAGCTGTGGCACCCAACATTAGACAAGAAAGTATGGAGAATCCTGCAAAGGAAACTGTAGTGGGCAGCCTAATGGGGAATCATTTCATGCCTTTACTAGAGCATGTGATGTTCAAGGGCAGGACTGTGGTTTATTTATCTTTAGAGTTCCTAGTACAGATGCTGGTAAGTGTTAGTATATTGAAGGAAAGAATAGCTCTTAGCAGGAACACCACGCATGACTATAAGGATCCCAGAAAAGGGTAGTATTCAGAATGGAAGGTAGGTCCACTAAAGCTCCCTACCCAAATGGGTAGGATTTGGAAGCAGGACCTCATTTCCAAAGAGGGGACTAGTAACAGTAAAATACGGTCCCTGTCCTAAAAACACCTGGAGAATTGAGCAAGTTCTCAAGCCAGCAACTTAGACAAAGGTAACAGTTCAGAACCAGAATTCAATAAGGAGATGAAAACTTGGTCTTAGGAGAAGGTCAGATGTCATCTATTATAAATAGGGCACAAGATGAGATGAGCTAGAATCAAACCTATCTTGATACTCAGACTCTTAAATACTGGATTGTAGAAATCCTTACTCTTCTTTGCGACTGAGGCCATGTGCTAAAACCTCTAAGAATCAATGCACTAAGAATCAGAATCTTACAGGGTGGGATTCAGGAAGTGAACTTTCAACAAACCCCCCTTTATTATTTTTAACCAGTGTTCCGCATTTTATTATTTAAGAATCTTAACTCACAGAGAGGTTAAGACACTTACCTAAGCCAGTTGGTGGCAGAAATGGAATTATGATACTTTTAACTCCTGCTCTGAAACTTTCGGTTTACAGCATTAATGAATTTCTACAGTGAATTTCCAGATTGTTTAATAAGAGGCTTAATTTACTATGTTTAAATGGGAATGAATTTCACAGGGCTTCTGGAATTTTTCCCCATAATTATAGAATTTTTGCAGCAACTACTATATTCCTGTTGCTACAGTGTCCTTTATTAATTAGGTCTCTTTGATTTGTTATAGCTCTCACTTTTAACTTGTTTGTTTTTGTTTTGTCATTTAGTAGATCTCAGACCAAATTAACTGAACTAATTCTTCTATCTTTTCTTACATGGAGACATCTCCTCACTATGGCAGGCAGATCTGTGATTTCTAGTATAGCTCCTTGATGTGAGGCCAGGATTTCTTGGAAAAGAACTTCCAGGATAAGTGATTCAATTATGTGCCTCCTTTAGATAGATACCTTTCTTTTGGTCAGCTCTTAATAAAGGAACAAGCTCCCCCCATCCATTTTATAGCTTAGCATAATTGTGAATGACCTGAATTATATCCTAGAGCAATCAAATGACTATACTTCATGGTACCTGAAGTCCTCGGTGTTTTATTCCATGATAGCTAATTACTAACAAAAAATGATTTGCTGCGTAAATCATAGAACTTAATTGAAAATATACTGGAAGCTCATTTACTTTTTGCTTTCTAAACAAGTGGATAATCATTATAGCTCACGGGTCAGAGGTTGTAGCTTTTACATATCCATGATGTATGAATGGATAGGTGGAAAAGGGAAAATTATACTCTAAATTATTAAGATTGCTGTGCAAAAATGCTTGACTAGGAACATCATAGAGCTATAGAAAATAGGACCTTTGCCAACTTGTAACTGTTTTTGTATTCGAGGAAAATCAATTGCTCATCAGAATATTTTGTTACATTTAAAAATGTGTCATTTCTGTATTGTAAACATTTTTAGTTTCAAAATTAAGTTTTCAGGCTGCAGTAAAAAATTATTATTTTCAAAACATGTGTATTGTCTTTTCTAGTAGGAATGGGGTTTCTGGTCAAGCAGGTAATATGTATGTATGTTAAAATTTGGGGCACGTTTGTAATTGATGAGCGATGTTGATTTTCATTGGGTTTTTTTTTTTTTTCTCTTTGGCCGTGCTGCTCGGCATGCGGAATCTTAGTTCCCCAACCAGGGATCAAACCCGTGCCCCCCGCATTGGAAGCGCAGGGTCTTAACCACTTGACCGCCAGAGTAGTTCTGATTTTCACTGGAATTTTTCAAGAAAATAATATTGATAGCTTGTTTTCTCTGAAATTTTTTCTATTACCAGTTTCATAAACTTAACCTGCTAAATTGACATCTTTTTTGCTTAGTTTTTCATTATATGTTGTTCTTTTTTCACCATCAATCTGCCAAATTTTATCACTTTCAAATTTTCCTGTTTGCATTTTGATTAAGCTTAACTCATTTCATTGTATTTCCTGTAGATTTAAAAATAGCCAATTGTATAACTAACACAACATTGTAAAGCAATTATACTCCAATAAAGATATTTAAATTAATTAATTAAAATAAAATAGCCAGTTGTATAGTTTCCTATTAAAACAGAATAATACCACCTGTATATAAATATGTACACATATATACATGGACATGAATCACTGAAGACATTTGTGAAATTGGACACAAGTAACCTATTTTCAACAACGTTCAAAGGGACCACTTTATTATTTTTTTCTACTGAGGGGGTATATAGACTAGCCTGCAGTGGATCCCAACGTTTATGTTTTTATTAGTCATTTTATCAGATACGCATCATATCTCTCTTTTTTTGCTGTACTCATTGAAATAAAAGGTCAGATATTTTCCATGATAAAATTCATCCATGCTAGAGGTTGTGAGTTTTCTATACATTATGTTTTCTATATATTATATTTTAGTTTTGACTTATGTTATATAAAGAGTTACGTTCATATTTTATAGAGAATATAGTATGCTTTTTTAGAATTTGTCATATATTCATTTTTAAATGCATAAAATATAATGTACCTTGATATTTTAAGTACTTGATGAGATTTTTTGCATAATTCAAATAAAATCTGATATATTGACTTACTCACTGTAGGACGCATCAACTACCTTTTCTTAGTGGATTATTACCTACATGAATATACTTGAAAGGACCATTCATTAGAGAATTGAATATGTTCCAGTTTTTTTATAACACATGATTGGTATTAATAGATTCTGGAGAGATTATTTAACATCTTCATTTATTTGACCACAATTTCTAAAAAAACTATACTGAGCACCGTATCAGTCTTTTTTTTTTTTAAGATATATATATATTTTAAGATATATTTTTGATATATATTTTTTAAGATATATTCTATTTCTTTTTTTAAAATTAATTAATTAATTAATTAATTTTTATTTTGGACTGCGTTGAGTATTCATTGCTGCGTGCGGGCTTTTCTCTAGTTGCGGCGAGCGAGGGCTACTCTTGGTTGCGGTGCGCGGACTTCTCATTGTGGTGGCTTCTCTTGTTGCGGAGCATGGGCTCTAGGCGCGCAGGCTTCAGTAGTTGTGGCAGGCAGGCTTAGTAGTTGTGGCTTGCAGGCTCTAGAGCGCAGGCTCAGTAGTTGTGGTGCACGGGCTTAGTTGCTCCGCGGCATGTGGAATCTTCTCGAACCTGGACTCGAACCCCTGTCCCCTGCATTGGCAGGTGGATTCTTAACCACTGTGCCCCCAGGGAAGTCCAGTTGCTTCTGTTTCTATCATCATCATCATCTTCAGCTAGATTCCGTACCTCTTAATTAAAGAATGCTGTAATGCAAGTCACAATATCTTTAGTGACATTTAATTTCGATGTTTGACTTTAAGAACTTTCCACATGTGACCTTTAGAAACATTTAAAATATTATGACATAGCCAAAAGCAGACTTTAAGTTAAGGAGTTTTAAGATGTGCTTGTTAGAGGCATTGTGTGGTGATTCCCACACTTGGCTGTGTATTATAATCACCTGGCCCCACCCAGACCAATAAAATTAGACCCTGGGGTGTTAGGAAAGCTCCCTAGGTGATTCTAATGAGCAGTTGGATTGCATTAGGTAATGCTCCGCTCTCAGTCTGAATTCAAATTAGAGGCTCTTGGGAAATTCTTAAAAATACAAGTGGCCAAGCTCTACCCTCGAGATTTTTTTATTTCTTTGATCTGAGGTGGACTCCTGCATTCGTGTGTTATGAAAGCACCCCAGGTGATTCTAATAAAAAGCCTGGATTGAGAACCACTCATCTAATGACAAAGAACTGGATTAGAGTCAGGAAGCTTGCCATTCCAGTTCTAATTCTGTGAATTAAAATAAATCACCTAGCATATTTGAGCTTCCTTTGTAAAATAGAGGTATTACTATCAGCTTGTATATGAACAGATATTGTTACAGTTGAATGAGACAGTGTACTCAGAAGTTCTTTTCAGTAAAGCCTATATGAGATGGTAGCAATTAAGGTTTACCATGGAATGGCTTCTGTAAAGTGGTGTGTTCAGTTTGGTACTAAGTCCTATGTGGTTGTTGGCAGAAAGAAGCTACATTTGTCTCAGAGGCAGAAAGAAATTTGGGCTCCTTGGTTATCCCCAGGGTATATCATTCTGATTTTTAAAGTTTGCACTGCGCGGACAGGCAGTGGAGAGAAAGATGGAGCTGCCCCATCAGGAGATTTTTAAAATGTTGTAAATTCCTGTAATTAGTAATATTCTTCTTATACCATGACAGAGACATGGTGGGCAACAGTGGAGTTGTTTACCTGGTTTAAGTTTTCAGACTCTTTTTCAGTGCTTTCCTCCTGTATCTCTTCTACGTCTACTGTCCCTAGTGTTTAAGCTTCACCAACATTTACCCATATACTGAGTGAGGAGAGAAGAAAGAGAAGGGGTCTCCAAAGATGAATACACTCACTAATGGTTTCCCACCATGACACAAACCTCAGGACTTCAGCCATGGAGGGGTAAGAATTAACTATGCAGGACATTCCCCGGTGTGTTAGTCTAGGTGCAGCCATTCACCGGATTCATCAACCAAGCAAAATTACATACAATTTCTTTTTTTTTTTTTAATGTTAACAGCTGTTACTTTTTTAAAAATTCATTTATTTTATTTATTTTAATTTTTGGCTGTGTTATGTCTTTGTTGCTGCTCACGGGCTTTCTCTAGTTGCGGCGAGCACGGGCTACTCTTAGTTGCGGTGCGTGGGCTTCTCATTGCAGTGGCTTCTCTTGTTGCAGAGCACGGGCTCTAGGCACACGGGCTTCAGTAGTTGTGGCACGTGGGCTCAGTAGTTGTGGCTCACGGGCTCTAGAGCGCAGGCTCAGTAGTTGTGGTGCACAGGCTTAGTTGCTCTGCAGCATGTGGGATCTTCCCGGACCAGGGCTCAAACCTGTGTCCCCTGCATTGGCAGGTGGATTCTTAACCACTGTGCCACCAGGGAAGCCCCTACATACAATTTCTTGAGGTTTTTAAATCCTCTCAACTGTATATTTGACTGAAAATTCTTGAGTTTTGTTTTTTGGTATGATTCTGCTTTGAGAGTACTTAAAATATCAGTTCCTTTTTATCTCTGAAGACCATGATTAATGTGTAATTGGTTTTGTTTTCCTGATGCTCTATACCCTAGTTTTCAGATTTGGAAAGAAGTGATGAACCTTCTGGGACAGAAAAAGATGAAAGATAACATGTATGTATTTTAGTGTTACTCTCCAGGAGCTTAATTTTTATATTTAAGAAGGAACTGAGCATAACATGTTTATCTTTCCAAATAACCTGAAAAGGAGGCTCAACAACCAAAAAAAAAAGTATGTAGTTAATATCAAGAAATTGTGGAAACAAATTAGTTTGAAGAACATTTCGTGAATTTTAATTTTCATTCAAGGTTTTTTTCGTTGATCCTAATAACCCTATTCATTTCATCAATTCATTCAGCTAATTCTGAGCACCTATTCTGTTCCAGGTAGTGTCCCGAGAGATGGAAATATACCAGTAAAGACACAGGCAGGGTTCTGCCCTCATGTAACTTACAGGGAAATAGAGACCGGTAAATGAGTAGTTACACAGCAGTAGAATGAGTGCTGTGATATGGAGAACATAGGTGCTTTTAAAGATCACTACTGAGGGGTACCTAACCCAGCAATGAAAAGCCAAAAAGCCTCCCAGAGGAATTAGTGTCTAATCCCAGACCTAGACAAGGGGAACAGTAACTAAGAGAAGAGGGAAGAATGTTTCAGGTAGAGAAAAACACCATACAGTAAGGTCCAGAGGTTCAGGGCATGGTCTAATATGGGGGAATTCCTTGAGAAGAACCTGTTTTTCATTTCCCCGTAGCTATGAGATGAGGGTGGGATTTGGGGGGAGTGGGTACCACCAGTGAAATCCCTACAAGCAGCAGGGGAGAAAGTGCCATTCCCTGTTGACATCATGCATGATGGTACATGACATGGTAGCAGCCTACTGAGAGAGAGTTATCAAGGAAGGCCTTATAGTTTACCAGTAGGTCTAAATCTTCCGGTTGGGATTCCCTGGATTAACACTGTAAAGGAAAAAAACCAGCTTTTCCCTCCTGCTGTAGGGGAAAATCTCAGTTCAGTGTTATCTCCTGTGTTTCTTCTCTGTGTGCCTCCTTTGCTCTCATACTCCTAGCACACTCACACAGAACACTTCACTTCTGATGCTCTTAGTCTCCAAATGTGTGGATGTTTTTCCCCACACCAAGCAATTCTCTGCAACACCAGCTGGGTGTCCTACAATTTAACTCAGTTCCAACACTATCTACCTGGATATAGTGTCAGATCCCACAGGTTAAAGTCTCAGTCCCACAGCACTGTGCTCCCACCCTACTTCAGATGCCGGTTGCAAGTAATAGGTTCCCAGGTTACCCACAATTCTGTCCATTTTGGCTACAAATCAGAGGTTCCCATGACCCCCTCCCAAGTTCAATTAATTAGCTAGAGGGGCTCATAGAGCTCAGGGAAACATTTACTTACCTTTTCCAGTTTATTAAAGGATATGATAAAGGATACAGATGAATAGCCAGATGAAAAGATACATAAGGCAAGGTCTGGGAGTGTCCCAAGCACAGGAGCTTTTGTCCTCGTGGAGTTTGGGGTACATTACTCTCCCAGTGTGAATGTGTTCGCCAACCTAAGAGCTCTCCAAATCCCGTACTATTGGGATTTTTATGGAGGCTTCATAACACAGGCTTGACTGATCATTAACTTCATTTTCAACGCTTCTCCCTTCTCAAGAGAGTGTGGGCCAGGTCTGGAAATTCCAAGCTTCTAATCATGGCTTGATCTTTCAGAGACCAGCCCTCAATCAGGAGCCATCCAGGAATCCACCCACAGTTCTTGCTTCACTAGAACAAAAGACACTCCTGTCACCCAGGAAATTACAAAGGTTCCGAGAGCCCTGTGTCAGGAACTAGTGTCAAAGACCAAATATCCGAACAGAGACGCTCCTAGTGTTCTTATCACTTTGGAAATTACAAGGGTTTCTGGAGCTGTGTGCCAACAACCCGGGCAGAGGCCAATATGTATTTTCTATTGTCTCACAAGCATATATTTAATGCCGCTCAAGTTGATATATTAATATATACCTTGTAATGATAAATTGATACACTGTCATGTATCTCTTAGCTAATGGTCTTCTGGAGCCATGTTTAGTCTGAAGATGCAGTATTAAAATATCTCCATTGTTAATTCAGCTAACCTTTAAAATAATCTTATTCTGACTTTAAATTAATAGCTTCAAATTTGAGGAAAATGTGTAGTGTACCATGGTCATTTCAAACACTATCTCTGGAGACAGACTGCCTGTCTTGAATCCCAGCTTCAAACATTTGTGTGTGATCTTGGGTGAATTAATGAACCTTCAGCAATGTGTTTCAGCTTCTACATCTCTCATACATCTACATCTCTCTCATCTCTCATTTTTTTTTATTTTAAAAGAAAGGCGGGGGTGTAGGTACAAGAACTCTAACAGAGTTCCTACACCTTCTGGCTTCTGGGTGAGTTGGGTCAATGGAAACTCTAGCAGGAGATTGGAGGAAGGAGAGAATCAAGATCAGCTGGTAGTTAGGAATTGGTGAGAGTACTTTGTCCTTATGAAGGGAATCAAAAACACCCCTGCAGCCTGGGATCACTGACAGATAACTGTAGCTAGAAGACAACATAATCCAAGGCACATCATGACTTGAGAGGATTTGAGAACAGAAGGGTGATTGCCAGTGTTCATTGCCAGTAGGGCATCTTTATAGGGACTACAAAGTGCTTTCCAGGTCGCACCTCTCCTTTTTACCCAGGGGTGATATGTTGTCTGTTTACATTTTTATCTCCTATACTAGTCTGGGAGTCCCTTGGTAGAGGGATGATTTACCCATCCTTGTAAACATACAAGTGCTTGTATATACTAAGCAGTTCTCAGAATGCCTGGTACACAGATTTCATGAATACTTGTCAAAAGCTATAATTTAATTTATTTCTCTTATTTTACATGCCTTGCTTCTGAAAGGTTTATTTAATTCAGATGACACTAACCTCTAAGAATTCTTTCCAGAGTCACTCATAATTAAGGACTCAGACTTTATAGATATACCTGTTTTCAGTACTTCACTCAAAAAACAAATCCAAGTCAAGCAAAGATAATCACCCACAACCAGACAGATGCATTCATGTGACATTTACTTTTCATCCCTCTCCATTCTTGAACTCTTCTTCACCACTCTACTTATGAAAAATTAACAAATGATTCTATAACAAAAATGGACACTATATAATACAACTGGGGGAAAGGAAGGGCGGGAATCATCCAAGTTTTGTTATATTTTATATTATATTAGTGAATTAGTAGTAGACATAAGGGAGGACTTATCCATGAGGATTTTGAAATTAGGACTTAAAGTGAATTTGTATACAAGGCTGCTGTGGAAGTCCCTGAAATCTTTTTTTTAAAAGCTCCTTCTTGGTTTTCAGTGCTACAATCCTGACCTCTAGTGGGCATCCAGAAACAAACCAAAAGCCAAAACATCACATCATTTTACTTATTACTCCATCAAAGTCCATCATTTAGTCATCCTAAAAAACTGAACTTGTAAAGTGCTTACAATACGAGAAACACAGAATAAAGTAAAATACATTTTGGCTAACATTTACAGTATTCTTGTTATAGGACCTATATTTAAGAGCAGCCAGTATTTACTTCTTTCTATTTGCATGGTAATTATCTGTCACTCTCTTTTTTCTGTGGAAAAAAAATGCATTACTTTATAGATCACAGAAGTAAGAAATTTAACAAAGAGAAGCTGAAGGGTTTCTTCTCAGGTTACCTGATGTGCATAACAAACTACGTCAAACCTGAGTGGCTTTAAAACAATGATTTTAGAGCAAGACATAGTGATATTGTGTAGCCTCCTGATATGATGCGCTGACACAACATTGCTTCTGTGGTATATGTGCCAAGAATATACAATCTAAGTTTAATCATAAGGAAACATCAGAAAAATCAAATTGAGGGACATTCTACAAAATAACTGGCCAGTACTCTTAAAAAAAGTGTCAAGTTTGTGGAAGACAAAGACTGAAAACCGTCCCAGATGAAAGACTAAGGAGACATGACAACTATTGGATCCTGGACCAGAAAAAAGACATTAGTGGGACATTTGACAAAATTTGTATATTATTTTCTTGGTTTTGATAGTTGTACTGTGGTTATGTAAGATGTTAACATCTGATAAAGCCAGGTGAAGGGTATGCAGAAACTCTTGGTCCTATTTTTGCAAATTTTTTCTAAACCTGAAATTTCAAAATGAAAGAGTTTTAAAGATTAAAAATAGCTATTTATTTTGTTGACAGTTTCATAAGTCAGGAATTTGAGAAGAATTTAGCTAATGTGCTTCATCTCTGATCTACATGGCATCTGCTGGGGCACCTGAGGCTGGAGGATTCACTTTCAAGATGACATCTTCACTCACATATCTGGTACCCGGGTGATCCTTGCCTCTCCTTCTGTGCATGGCATCTTGTCCTGCAGGTCCCTTCTTCTTTTTTTGGCCTCTTAGAGCATGGGAGTCTAAGTGTAATTGCACTTCTTACATAGTGGCTGGCTTCCAAGAGCAAGCGCTCCGTGAGATAGGACGTGGAAGCTGTCAGTCTCTTATGAGACCTGGGCCCAGAGTACTGGCATAGCTTCACTTCTACCATATTCTGTTGGTCAAAGCAGTAGCACAGTCTTCCCAGATTTAAGAGGAGAGAATCAAGACCCCACCTCTCAATGGGAGAAGTGTCCAAGAATTATGACTATCTTTAATTCATAACAGATATCTCACCAAAATCTCCCTGACTTTGCAGTAGAGGTGGAATCAGTGAAAGAAGGCATGGGGTTTTTTGGGGGGTTTTTTTGGGTCAGACATACATAAATTCTAGTCTTGCCTTTACCATTTACTAACAGTGTGATGTCTCCTAACCTCAGTTTCCTCATTCCTAAAATGGTGGCAGTAACACATATGCCATAGAGTTATCGAGAGAATTAGTGAAAAAATATACATTGAAAATGTAAGATGTGGCAGACAATAAATATGTGAACCTAATAATAATCGCTAGCATTTACTGAATACTTAGCAAGTGCTCAGTTCATTTGATATGCTTTTTATATGCTGTCTCATTTATTCATTGCCCCTTCCTCGGGTGACGTGTCCCGTTGTTGGATGGGCCAGAAAGGGCAGCACCTATTTCCTCTAGCTTTAGTTGTATTTGCCTGCGAGCCTGCTCCGTTTACCTGGTTTGATAATTATTCACTGCCTTGTTGTTTGGATTTCCATTTCCACATACTACTTATTTCCCTTTTATTTTGATCCCTGAGGACCCAGGTGCTGAAGCACTTCTGGCACTTTTTGACAGTACCTTTTCAGCATTTGTTCTCGGTGCTGTCAGTGCAGTTTTTGACAGCTTCTCGCACAATCTGTCAGCCCCCTGTGAGCCCACGATTGCCTGCTCATCAGAGCCAAAATGTTCAGTGTCTTTGTTTCAGTGCGTGCTCTGCTGTCAGCCTTTATGCAAGATTGTGGGTGCTCAGTTGTTGGCCTACCCAGGAACACGATGATCTGCACTTGGGAGCAATTATTTAATTTGGGGCAATTACTTGTAGGTGTTCTTCAAAGTGAAGGTTTTGCCAGGCTGTGACTGAATTTTGAAACAACAGCTTCCCAATCAGTTAAGGAACTACTCCTTCACACACACAAGGCTGATCTCCGTCTCTTGTCACTGGAGGAAGGTGGTGACCCTTTCTTTTCACAGCAAGCTGAGTCTCTATTGCTTCACATCCTGCAAGGAGTCAGCTAATTTTTGTGTGTTTTCAATACGGAGACAAATAATAAAATTTGGTTTTGGTAGAAGTCACCTATTTGTTATCTTTCTCCTCCCTGCTCTCAAAATGTACTTGCCTTTAAATGGGAAGAATCACTTTAATCCTTTAGGAATTAGAGGCCGCATTAAATGATACCCAACTAAGTGATTCATTCATTCATTCATTTATTCCTTGAGCCATCTTCTCTAACTTAGTGGTTAAGAGTATGAGTTCTAGAGTTATACTGTGTAGGTTTAAATCCACTTAATAGCTGTGTGACCTTGGGAAATTTAATTTGACTTCTCTAAATCTTAATTTTCTTGTGGGTAAAATGGAATTTCAGGTTGTCGTGGGATTAAGTAAGGACATGTTTTTGGTGTAATTAATTTAGATCTTGGCACATAGAAAATATTCAGTGGATGTTGACTCATTTATTATCTTGCACTTGGAGTTAGACTTTGCACTATAAATAAGTAGCCGTAACAATGTATTTACTTGTTGTTTTTACTCTTAATAATTCTGCAAATGCTTTAACCCTTTCAATCCTATTAGGAACACTTATTTACCCCTCAGTAACAATCAAATTGCTACAAATTACGTATACCTGAAGGGGGAAGCATCTTGAAAATATATAACAATTTTTTTCTTTTAAAAATATATCTCAGCTCAATTAGGCAAAAGTTGGACCATGTAAAAGTAGGTGGACAATAAAATAATGGGGAATTTAGCTCACATGGTGGCTTGGAAGAGTGAAAGGTGATTCGCTTATAATTTACTTCATTGTTTGCTAGCAGGCTGAGGACCAAAGCTTGCATTGACATTGTCATCTTAAAAATAACCTATTGGAACTTCCCTGGTGGCACAGTGGTTAAGAATCCGCCTGCCAGTGCAGGGAACAGGGGTTCGAGCCCTGGTCTGGGAAGATCCCACATGCTGTGGAGCAGCTAAGCCCCTGCGCCACAGCTACTGAACCTGCACTCTAGAGCCTGTGAGCCACAACTAATGAGCCTGTGGGCCGCAGCTACTGAAGCCCACGTGCCTAGAGCCCCTGTTCTGCAACAAGGGAAGCCACCACAATGAGAAGCCTGTGCACCGCAACAAAGAGTAGCCCCAGCTCACTGCAACTAGAGAAAGCCCACACGCAGCAACGAAGACCCTATGCAGCCACAAATAAATATATAAATAAATAAGTAAATTTATTAAAAAAAAAAAAGCAACCTATTTGTAGTGCCCAAATGTTGGCCTGAGCAAGGTTACTGTAATTTAATGATACCTCTAATTGTATCCCTAAATGGGAATGTCTTATTTAAAAGAGAAAAATAGATATTTTAAAATATCTGACTAAAGTTGCCTTTTTTATTCTCTTCTTAGGAAATCAGGGTACATTTTGTAGTGAAGTAAAGCACTGGGGAGAATAGCAAGTTTTTCCTGATTTCCAACAACTTAGAGGTCTAAAAATACATTTGTTTGCACAGTCTGGCCACACTATTCTATGTTAGTTGAAGGCTTATGAAGTCTTTACTTTTCTTCATTTTTGTGGATATCTAGGGTTTCATGTAAGCAGGTGCAATAATACTTTATTATTATGAACTTATTTAAAGAGTTTACGTATATAAAATTTTCTGATAACTGAAAGTTACCTCTTTAGCTTCCCAAACTTAAAGAAAATCTACTTTTTATTTATTTTATTTTTTAAAAATTTTTTTATTTTTTAAACATCTTTATTGAAGTATAATTGCTTCACAGTGGTGTGTTAGTTTCTGCTTTATAACAAAGTGAATCAGCTACACATATACACACGTTCCCATATCTCCTCCCTCCCGCATCTCCCTCCCTCCCACCCTCCCCATCCCACCCCTCTAGGTGGTCACAAAGCACCGAGCTGATCTCCCTGTGCTATGCGGCTGCTTCCCACTAGCTATCTATTTTACATTTGGTAGTGTATATATGTCCATGACACTCTCTCACCCTGTCACGTCTCACCCCTCCCCCTCCCCGTATCCTCAAGTCCATTCTTTAGTATGTCTGTGTCTTTATTCCCATCGTGCCACTAGGTTCTTCATGACATTTTTTTTTTCCTTAGATTCCATATATATGTGTTAGCGTACTGTATTTGTTTTTCTCTTTCTGACTTACTTCACTCTGTATGACAGACTCTAACTCCATCCACCTCATTACAAATACCTCCATTTCATTTCTTTTTATGGCTGAGTAATATTCCATTGTATATATGTGCCACATCTTCTTTATCCATTCATCCGATGATGGACACTTAGGTTGCTTCCATGTCCTGGCTATTGTAAATAGAGCTGCAATGAACATTTTGGTACATGACTCTTTTTGAATTATGGTTTTCTCAGGGTATATGCCCAGTAGTGGGATTGCTGGGTCGTATGGTAGTTCTATTTTTAGTTTTTTAAGGAACCTCCATACTGTTCTCCATAGTGGCTGTATCAATTTACATTCCCACCAACAGTGCAAGAGGGTTCCCTTTTCTCCACACCCTCTCCAGCATTTATTGTTTGTAGATTTTTTGATGATGGCCATTCTGACCACTGTGAGATGATACCTCATTGTAGTTTTGATTTGCATTTCTCTAATGATTAATGATGTTGAGCATTCTTTCATGTGTCTGTTGGCCAACTGTATACCTTCTTTGGAGAAATGTCTGTTTAGGTCTTCTGCCCATTTTTGGATTGGGTTGTTTGTTTTTTTGTTATTGAGCTGCATGAGCTGCTTGTAAATCTTGGAGATTAATCCTTTGTCAGTTGCTTCATTTGCAAATATTTTCTCCCATTCTGAGGGTTGTCTTTTGGTCTTGTTTATGGTTTCCTTTGCTGTGCAAAAGCTTTGAAGTTTCATTAGGTCCCATTTGTTTATTTTTGTTTTTATTTCCATTTCTCTAGGAGCTGGGTCAAAAAGGATCTTGCTGTGATGTATGTCATAGAGTGTTCTGCCTATGTTTTCCTCTAAGAGTTTGATAGTGTCTGGCTTTACACTTAGGTCTTTAATCCATTTTGAGTTTATTTTTGTGTATGGTGTCAGGGAGTGTTCTAATTTCATACTTTTACATGTACCTGTCCAGTTTTCCCAGCACCACTTATTGAAGAGGCTGTCTTTTCTCCACTGTATATGCTTGCCTCCTTTATCAAAGATAAGGTGACCATATGTGCGTGGGTTTATCTCTGGGCTTTCTATCCTGTTCCATTGATCTATATTTCTGTTTTTGTGCCAGTACCAAACTGTCTTGATTACTGTAGCTTTGTAATATAGTCTGAAGTCAGGGAGCCTGATTAATCCAGCTCCATTTTTCGTTCTCAAGATTGCTTTGGCTATTCGGGGTCTTTTGTGTCTCCATACAAATTGTGAAATTTTTTGTACTAGTTCTGTGAAAAATGCCAGTGGTAGTTTGATAGGGATTGCATTGAATCTGTAGATTGCTTTGGGTAGTAGAGTCATTTTCACAATGTTGATTCTTCCAATCCAAGAACATGGTATATCTCTCCCTCTATTTGTATCATCTTTAATTTCTTCCATCAGTGTCCTATAATTTTCTGCATACAGGTCTTTTGTCTCCTTAGGTAGGTTTATTCCTAGATATTTTATTCTTTTTGTTGCAACGGTAAATGGGAGTGTTTTCTTAATTTCACTTTCAGATTTTTCATCATTAGTATATAGGAATGCAAGAGATTTCTGTGCATTAATTTTGTATCCTGCTACTTTACCAAATTCATTGATTAGCTCTAGTAGTTTTCTGGTAGCAGTTTTAGGATTCTCTATGTATAGTATCATGTCATCTGCAGACAGTGACAGCTTTACTTCTTCTTTTCCGATTTGGATTCCTTTTATTTCTTTTTCTTCTCTGATTGCTGTGGCTAACACTTCCAAAACTATGTTGAATAATAGTGGTGAGAGTGGGCAACCTTGTCTTGTTCCTGATCTTAGTGGAAATGGTTTCAGTTTTTCACCATTGAGGACAATGTTGGCTGTGGGTTTGTCATATATGGCCTTTATTATGTTGAGGAAAGTTCCCTCTATGCCTACTTTCTGCAGGGCTTTTATCATAAATGGGTGTTGAATTTTGTCGAAAGCTTTCTCTGCACCTATTGATATGATCATATGGTTTTTCTCCTTCAGTTTGGTAATATGATGTATCACGTTGATTGATTTGCGTATATTGAAGAATCCTTGCATTCCTGGGATAAACCCCACTTGATCATGGTGTATGATCCTTTTAATGTGCTGTTGGATTCTGTTTGCTAGTATTTTGTTGAGGATTTTTGCATCTATGTTCATCAGTGATATTGGCCTGTAGTTTTCTTTCTTTGTGACCTCTTTGTCTGGTTTTGGTATCAGGGTGATGGTGGCCTCGTAGAATGAGTTGGGGAGTGTTCCTCCCTCTGCAATATTTTGGACGAGTTTGAGAAGGATAGGTGTTAGCTCTTCTCTAAATGTTTGATAGAATTCACCTGTGAAGCCATCTGGTCCTGGGCTTTTGTTTGTTGGAAGATTTTTAATCACAGTTTCAATTTCAGTGCTTGTGATTGGTCTGTTCATATTTTCTATTTCTTCCTGGTTCAGTCTCGGTAGGTTGTGCATTTCTAAGAATCTGTCCATTTCTTCCAGGTTGTCCATTTTATTGGCATAGAGTTGCTTATAGTAATCTCTCATGATCGTTTGTATTTCTGCAGTGTCAGTGGTTACTTCTCCTTTTTCATTTCTAATTCTATTGATTTGAGTCTTCTCCCTTTTTCTCTTGATGAGTCTGGCTAATGGTTTATCAGTTTTGTTTATCTTCTTGAAGAACCAGCTTTTAGTTTCATTGATTTTTGCTATTGTTTCCTTCATTTCTTTTTCATTTATTTCTGATCTGATCTTTATGATTTCTTTCCTTCTGCTAGCTTTGGGGGTTTTTTGCTCTTCTTTCTCTAATTGCTTTAGGTGCAAGGTTAAGTTGTTTATTTGAGATGTTTCCTGTTTCTTGAGGTAAGATTGTATTGCTATAAACTTCCCTCTTAGCACTGCTTTTGCTGCGTCCCATAGGTTTTGGGTCGTCGTGTCTCCATTGTCATTTGTTTCTAGGTATTTTTTGATTTCCCCTTTGATTTCTTCAGTGATCACTTCGTTATTAAGTAGTGTATTGTGTAGCCTCCATGTGTTTGTATTTTTTACAGATCTTTTCCTGTAATTGATATCTAGTCTCATAGCGTTGTGGTCGGAAAAGATACTTGATACGATTTCAATTTTCTTAAATTTACCAAGGCTTGATTTGTGACCCAAGATATGATCTATCCTGGAGAATGTTCCATGCGCACTTGAGAAAAATGTGTATTCTGTTGTTTTTGGGTGGAATGTCCTATAAATATCAATTAAGTCCATCTTGTTTAATGTATCATTTAAAGCTTGTGTTTCCTTATTTATTTTCATTTTGGATGATCTGTCCATTGGTGAAAGTGGGGTGTTAAAGTCCCCTACTATGATTGTGTTGCTGTCGATTTCCCCTTTTATGGCTGTTAGTATTTGCCTTATGTATTGAGGTGCTCCTATGTTGGGTGCATAAATATTTACAATTGTTATACCTTCCTCTTGGATCGATCCCTTGATCATTATATAGTGTCCTTCTTTGTCTCTTGTAATAGTTTTTATTTTAAAGTCTATTTTGTCTGATATGAGAATTGCTACTCCAGCTTTCTTTTGATTTCCATTTGCATGGAATATCTTTTTCCATCCCCTCACTTTCAGTCTGTATGTGTCTCTAGGTCTGAAGTGGGTCTCTTGTAGACAGCATATATATGGGTCTTGTTTTTGTATCCATTCAGCCAGCCTGTGTCTTTTGGTGGGAGCATTTAATCCATTTACATTCAAGGTAATTATCGATATGTATGTTCCTATTCCCATTTTCTTAAATGTTTTGGGTTTGTTATTGTAGGTGTTTTCCTTCTCTTGTGTTTCTTGCCTAGAGAAGTTCCTTTAGCATTTGTTGTAAAGCTGGTTTGGTGGTGCTGAACTCTCTCAGCTTTTGCTTGTCTGTAAAGGTTTTAATTTCTCCATCGAATCTGAATGAGATCCTTGCTGGGTAGAGTAATCTTGGTTGTAGGTTTTTCTCCTTCATGACTTTAAGTATATCCTGCCACTCCCTTCTGGCTTGCAGAGTTTCTGCTGAAAGATCAGATGTTAACCTTATGGGGATTCCCTTGTGTGTTATTTGTTGTTTTTCCCTTGCTGCTTTTAATATGCTTTCTTTATATTTAATTTTTGATAGTTTGATTAATATGTGTCTTGGCGTGTTTCTCCTTGGATTTATCCTGTATGGGACTCTCTGTGCTTCCAGGACTTGATTAACTATTTCCTTTCCCATATTAGGGAAGTTTTCAACTATAATCTCTTCAAATATTTTCTCAGTCCCTTTCTTTTTCTCTTCTTCTTCTGGGACCCCTATAATTCGAATGTTGGTGCGTTTAATGTTGTCCCAGAGGTCTCTGAGACTGTCCTCAGTTCTTTTCATTCTTTTTTCTTTATCCTGCTCTGCAGTAGTTATTTCCACTATTTTATCTTCCAGGTCACTTATCCGTTCTTCTGCCTGAGTTATTCTGCTATTGATCCCATCTAGAGTATTTTTAATTTCATTTATTGTGTTTTTCATCATTGCTTGGTTCCTCTTTAGTTCTTCTACATCCTTGTTAAATGTTTCTTGCATTTTGTCTATTCTATTTCCAAGATTTTGGATCATCTTTACTATCATTATTCTGAATTCTTTTTCAGGTAGACTGCCTATTTCCTCTTCATTTGTTAGGTCTGGTGTGTTTTGACCCTGCTCCTTCACCTGCTGTGTGGTTTTTTGTCTTCTCATTTTGCTTATCTTACTGTGTTTGGGGTCTCCTTTTCACAGGCTGCAGGTTCGTAGTTCCCGTTGTTTTTGGTATCTGTCCCCAGTGGCTAAGGTTGGTTCAGTGGGTTGTGTAGGCTTCCTCGTGGAGGGGACTAGTGCCTGTGTTCTGGTGGATGAGGTTGGATCTTGTCTTTCTGGTGGGCACGTCCACGTCTGGTGGTGTGTTTTGGGGTGTCTGTGGCCTTATTATGATTTTAGGCAGCCTCTCTGCTAATGGATGGGGCTGTGTTCCTGTCTTGCTAGTTGTTTGGCATAGGGTGTCCAGCACTGTAGCTTGCTGGTCGTTGAGTGAAGCTGGGTCTTGATGTTGAGATGGAGATCTCTGAGAGATTTTCGCCGTTTGGTATTACGTGGAGCTGGGAGGTCTCTTGTGGACCAGTGTCCTGAAGTTGGCTCTCCCACCTCAGAGGCACAGCCCTGATGCCTGGCTGGAGCACCAAGAGCCTTTCATCCACACGGCTCAGAATAAAGGGGAGAAAAAAATAGAAAGAAAGAAAGAGGATAAAATAAAATAAAATAAAGCTATTATAATAAAAAATAAGAAAAAAAATTATTAAGAATAAATGTATTCAGAAAAAAAGTTTTTTTAATTTTTAAAAATAGATTTATTAATTTTTTATAGTAAAAAATAAGAAACAAATTATTAAGAAAAAATTTATTAAGAAAAAAAATTTTAATTTTTTAAAATAAAAAATATGAAAAAACTTATTAAAAATTTTTTTTAATTTCTAAAAATAGAAAATAAGGGAAAAATTATTAAGATAACATTTATTAGGAAAAAAAATTTTTTTTAAGTAAAAAAAAAAAAAAACCACTGGCGGACCTAACCCTAGGACTAATGGTGAAAGCAAAGCTATACAGACAAAATCTCCCTCAGAAGCATACACATATACACTCACAAAAAAAGGAAAAAGGGAAAAATTAATATATCCTGCTCCCAAAGTCCACCTCTTGAATTTGGGATGATTCGTTGTCTATTCAGGTATTCAACAGATGCAGGCACATCAAGTTGTTTGTGGAGCTTTAATCCGCTGCTTCTGAGGCTGCTGGGAGAGATTTCCCTTTCTCTTCTTTGTTCATACAGCTCCCGGGGTTCAGCTTTGGATTTGAACCTGCCTCTGCCTGTAGGTCGCCTGAGGGCGTCTGTTCCCCGCCCAGACAGAACGGGGTTAAAGGAGCAGCTGCTTCGGGGGCTCTGGCTCACTCAGGCTGAGGGGAGGGAGTGGTACGGAGAAGGCGGGGCGAGCCTGCAGCGGCAGAGGCTGGCATAACGTTGCAGCAGCCTGAGGCGCGCCGTGCGTTCTCCCGGGGAAGTTGTCCCCGGATCACGGGACCCTGGCCGTGGCAGGCTGCACAGGCTCCCGGGAGGGGCGGTGTGCAGAGTGACCTGTGCTGGCACACAGGCTTCTTGGTGGCAGCAGCAGCAGCCTTAGTGTCTCCTGCCCGTTTCTGGGGTCCACGCTGATAACCGCGGCTCGCGCCCGCCTCTGGGGTCCGCGCTGATAGCTGCAGCTCGCGCCCGCCTCTGGTGTCCGCGCTGATAGCCGTGGCTCGCGCCTGTTTCTGGAGTTCGTTTAGGCGGCGCTCTGAATCCCCTCTCCTTGCGCGCCGCGAATCAAAGAGGCAAGAAAAAGTCTCTTGCCTCTTTGGCAGCTGCAGACTTTTTCCAGGACTCCCTCCCATCCAGCTGTGGTGCGCTAACCCCTTCAGGCTGTGTTCATGCCGCCAGCCCCAGTCCTCTCCCTGCGATCCGACCGAAGCCCGAGCCTCAGCTCCCAGCCCCCGCCCGCCCCGGCGGGTGAGCAGACAAGCCTCTCGGGCTGGTGAGTGCTGCTCGGCGCCGAGCCTCTGTGCGGGAATCTCTCCGTTTTTCCCTCTGCGCCCCTGTTGCTGTGGGATCTGCGCTGATAGCCGCGGCTCGCACCTGTCTCTGGAGGTCGTTTAGGCGGTGCTCTGAATCCCCTCTCCTTGCACGCCGCGAAACAAAGAGGCAAGAAAAAGTCTCTTGCCTCTTCGGCAGCTGCAGACTTTTTCCCGGACTCCCTCCCGGCTAGCACCGAAGCCCGAGCCTCAGCTCCCAGCCCCCGCCTGCCCCGGCGGCTGAGCAGACAAGCCTCTCGGGCTGGTGAGTGCTACTCGGCACCGATCCTCTGTGCGGGAATCTCTCTGCTTTGCCCTCCACACCCCTGTGGCTGCACTCTCCTCCGTGGCTCTGAAGCTTCCCCCCCCTCTGCCACCCGCAGTCTCTGCCCACGAAGGGACTTCCTAGTGCGTGGAAACCTTTCCTCCTTCACAGCTCCCTCCCACTGGTGCAGGTCCCGTCCCTATTCTTTTGTCTCTGTTATTTCTTTTTTCTTTTGCCCTACCCAAGTATGTGGGGATTTTCTTGCCTTTTGGGAGGTCTGACGTCTTCTGCCAGCGTTCAGTGGGTGTTCTGTAGGAGCAGTTCCACGTGTAGATGTATTTCTACTGTATCTGTGGGAAAGAAGGTGATCTCCGCGTCTTACTCTTCCGCCATCTTGCCCCTCCTCCTACTTTTTATTTAAAACACAGACTATGCTCCCTTAAGCACGATGTTTCAAATATAATGTAAGCATTCATTAACATTGCTGAGATTATCACAGTGAGCTAATGTTAACTATTGAAGGGCTATTGGCTCCACTAAATGAGCCCGGACAGCTACACATTTTTTTTAAAGTTTATCTTCTGTTTCTATCAGATCTAATATTTTGATTATGGCAACTGTCTCAACAGGCTCTGTCCCTAACCCCATCTACCACATACTTTGTCTTTTACTTTGCTACTTCTGGTATCTGTAAACTATAAAATCGTATTACCAAACTAATTCTAAGTGTAAATGAAATTAAAATTGAATAAATATTTTTCCTGGTATTAGCGAGAGCTATTTTGGCTATCTAGAGATTTTTTTTTTTTTTCTCCAAGTTCTTGTTTGTGTTTTCCATAGCTCAGTTGTCCAATAGTTTGACTTTGAGATCATTGAAAAACAAAGTTTCTTACTGTCATTTGATGGTGATTCTACAAATTGGTCTAGTTAGGTCCATATGGAAAAGAGTAAATCCCAGAAAATTTGGGGATAGCTAGTATAGTTCATTCATTTGGTCATCATATAAGCCCTTATTAAGTACATTACACCAGCACTGTGTGGTGAAAACTCCCTTAAACTACACATTAGGAGGCTTGGAGAATGATCCTAGCCTGCTACTACTAAATGCATGTATAACCTTAGGCTAGTCAAGTTCATATTCTGAAAAATGGGAATCATAATACAGGTTGTTATGTGGATCACTGAGATTTCACTCTTCCTGTGAAAGCAAGCAGGCGGGGGAGATGTTTGGCAGGGAGGTCGAGAACATAGCAGAGTTGGTTGAACATGGAGTGGAATACCCTGAAGGGGTTTGGGAAGGAGAGGGAAGAGTAGGAGACTGGTTTAGGAGAAAGGGCCAGAGCATTTTGAGGATTAGAGAACTAGAGACAAGAGATGTTTACATTGCCAGCAGTGACTGGAAAAACAAGAGCCAGAGACACCATGGATTTAGTCCTGATGGCGGCTTGATCAGCACTCAGGTTGTGAGGATTCACTGTGCCAAGCCGCTGCGACGTGGGGCTGGAGGATATGTGTAGCAGGGCCTGCAAGTGGGCAGCAGCTAGCGGGTGAGGACCCAAATTTAGATGAGGAAAGCAAATTCTGCTGAATTGTAACCCATGTTCTTTTCTTTTTTTTTTTTTTTTTTAAAACTTGTTTATTTTTGGCTGCGTTGGGTCTTGTTGCTGCTCGCAGGCTTTCTCTAGTTGTGGCCAGTGGGGGCTACTCTTCGTTGTGGTGCGCAGGCTTCTCATTGCGGTGGGTTCTCTTGTTGCAGAGCATGGGCTCTAGGCACGCGGGCTTCAGTCTTTGTGCACGTGGGCTCTTGAGCACAGGCTCAGTAGTTGTGGTGCGTGGGCTTAGTTGCTCCATGGCATGTGGGATCTTCCTGGACCAGGGCTCGAACCCTTGTTCCCTGCATTGGCAGGCGGATTCTCAACCACTGTGCCACCAGGGAAGCCCCTAACCCATGTTCTTTTGATTGTGATCGTGGTCTCCTTTTTTTTCTAATTGTGATCAAAACCAGTATAGAATCATTGCTTGGAGTGGTGATGCACTCTGTCAATTTGATTTTGTCTCCTGGCCTGATTATACTTCCTACTGCTTTCTGATTCTTAAAGGATTTAACTGAGTGCACCCAAAACCTTCAACCAAAGATTTTGTGTTTATCATTCATCCCTTCTTACTATTATGTCATATGTTTGGTAGTTGAATATGAAAGATTAGCATATTATAACAGGAATGCACTCTAATTATGAAACTGAGCAGGACCCTCTGGGGCTCTGGGGCACAGAATCCTTTCTGCATCCCACGTTCCTTGTTTGCAGGGAACAGACTGCAGCCTCTGTGACCTTCCTGAGTCCCAAAAGGCAGATTCAAAGAGTTGCTAATCAGAGAAGGGAGAGGACTCAGAGACAAGGGAGGAGCACTAGAGAAGGCCACCTGAGGCCAGATTAAAGAAACCAGAGAAGCCCATCAAGAGATTACCTGAGACCAGATTAAAGGTGTGTAGGCCTTGCACACACCCTAATCTTATCAGCAACCCCACCCTTGAACTATTGCTCTAAAACTCACCAAATCCTCCCAGTTGGGACACACGGTTTTTCAGGGCAGGAGCCCGCTGCGTCGCCCTTTTGCCTGGCAAAGCAAAAAAACTATTGTTTTCTACTTCACCGAAAACTCTGTCTGGGAGATTCAATTCAGCACTGGTGCACAGAAGCCGAGTTTTCGGCATCAATTACCTAGTCCTAATTCTTGCTTCTGATTTTGGAGACAGTAAAAGGATGGTTTATTAAAGGTTCTTTGCATAACACATCTGGTACAGCTGTATATCCAGAAGGTAGATAGATTATATTTGTGACCAAACTGAAGAGGGCACATCAAATAGACCTTGGACTTATGGGAGATGTCAGCTCAAATTTGAAAGGTCTTTCTTCTCATGTATGATGACTTGCATGACAAGGAAACAGCATACTCTGTGGCAACTTTGTTTCTGACTCTGTCATCTTGAGCATTTAAGATTCCTGTCTCTTGACGTTAATATCTCAACATTTCTTCAGAGTCATTGGGCTGAACTCAGAGTCATAATTCAGCCCCAGTATGGCTTCTTAACAAACTATTTAATTTCTTTATTCATGAAGAAATATTGCTCTGGTTTTCAGGAAAAAAGGGACAAGGGAGTCTAGCAAATAGCCCCTAATTACCACCTCTAGTTGTACGCATACTACTTGAAAGCAAGCACTAAAACAAACAACAAAGCAATAAGAACAGTAGTGGAAATCCAGTGTGATGCTTACAATTCCCCTCATACAATCTGTCCCAGTTATCAGAAACACTATTTTTCTTTGTTTTGTTTTGTTCTCCACTGGCAGTTTAACCACATCACACAGATAATACTTACAAATTTCAATTAATAATTTTAGACTTCAGTGTCACTGCCATTTTGATCAAGGAACTTGACTTTTGCAAGTCCTGAGCCAATTTATTGTAAAAACAATAATTTTATGTGAGCATTAATTAAATAGCACCTAAAATTTATAATAAGCCTCTCAGAGAAGAAAAAATACCTTTAAAAATCTCATGTTTAATTATTATTGTATGTGAAAATGAAAACAGATTTTACTAATGATGTATGGAAGTCTTGGGAAAATACTTAATAAAATAGTGATAGATGTGACAGTATTGATTTTGACTCTCTTTTTCTGTTTCAGGGTTTGAACATAATCTTTCATGTAGCCTTGGCTCTCCTAAAGGTAAGTCTGTTTTTATGTTTAAGTTACCAAACTGTCTTACCTCTCTGCCCTTGGAACTGGGCATCATTCAATTTACAGCCTTTGACTCATTCTAGATTCTTGAAAGAAAGAAAAAAAACGACTTCTCTGAGTAACTCTGATCCTCTCTCCTTCCCCCATCCTTTTTTGTTGTTGTTTATTTCAAGTTTGGTTTTCTTATAATCCATTTAATCTTGCTATCACAGCGCTTTTTCTAGTAAGATAAAAATATTTCCATTCATTCAAGTTGTATGATATGAGAAAAAAACCTGTTTTCTGTCAAAATAATGCCAGCTTTCTTCTTAAAATACTTATCATAATAACATCCCTAAAGGTACCTAAACATATAATTGAATTATTAGAAAGCTTCTGTAATACACTGACTAAAAAAGAAACTGCTACATTTCAATTTGCAGTTCTTTCTCTGATAGCTAGAAATTTATAAGACATGTTAGATTTCAATTATAATTACCTTGTTGGATTTTATATCAACATATCAATGCAGTTTTAAAAGTGTGGAAACAGCAAGACATTTGCTGCAGAGTTGATGAAAATAACCTGTTTGGTTTTTGTCCTTCAGTTAAAGATGAAGTTCTGTTATTGAAGGTGATAATTGCCTTGTTTATAAAAAGATGCAGGCTCACCCTTTTCCCAGTAAAATGTAATGGTTAAAATTGCAGACACCAGACTCAGACAGATTTGGTTCTAATATCAGCTCTAGTGTATGACTTTGGGCAAATTACTCCTAGTACTCAGACCCTGAATTTTGAGATAATAATGAAAACTAATTTATAGGATTGCTAAACGATATGATACATAAAATTCTCTTAACATAATGTCTGGAAAATTGTATCGCCTAATAAATGGTAGCTGTCATTATTGTGATTACTATTATATTGATGAAGTAATTCAGAATTTGTTACTAGATTCCCTATAATTCTTCTAGATTTCCCAAAAGATAATAACTTGAATCTTCAGAGAAGCTCTTGATATTTTAGGAGAGCTTCCATACTTTTTTTTTTAAAAAAGAAATCTCCATTTTAATTTTTATTTATTAATTTATTTATTTTTGGCTGTGTTGGGTCTTCGTTTCTGTGCGAGGGCTTTCTCTAGTTGCGGCAAGTGGGGGGGGGGTCACTCTTCATCGCGGTGCGCGGGCCTCTCACTATCGCGGCCCCTCTTGTTGCGGAGCACAGGCTCCAGATGCGCAGGCTCAGTAGTTGTGGCTTACAGGCCCAGCCGCTCCGTGGCATGTGGGATCTTCCCAGACCAGGGCTTGAACCCGTGTCCCCTGCATTGGCAGGCGGATTCTCAACCACTGCGCCACCAGGGAAGCCCGAGCTTCTGTACTCAACCATTAAATACCTTGATTCAAAACAAAGGCATCACATAATATAAGCCCTATGCAACTCAAGATGTGGGCTGCTGCTCCTCATCTCTTATTCTGTCAAACATTTGTTTTTTATGAAGTTCGTAAACTGTACTTCAAATTTTTCATTAAATCATTTTGAGTTTAGATATGAACAGTTCATGTGACAAAGTTACTTTAGAAGTTAAGGAAAATATTTTAAATATTTTCAATAAAGTAACAAGCGTCTTTGCGTATATCTTTCAATGAAATCATGGATCTCTACCTCATTTTTTTTTCTTGTCATTAAAACAAATCAAAACCAAAAGATGCTTTCTGCAGAGGGCTGGAATAAGACTTTTAGACTGCCTAAGCAGTGAAAGTATTATGTAATTAAGACTAAAAACAATATTAAACCATAAAGTAAGTATAAGGAAGTCCAACAAAGTTTTGATTTTTCCTATCATGTCTAATTTTTTTTGTTTCAGATATTACATCTTTCCCAAAATGCCTTTTCTCATTTTTAATGACCTTTCTTTACTAGTGCTCTTAGCCCGTGCTTAGTCTGTCTTTTGAGGGTAACCCAGGACTTCGCCTCTGGATATCAGACCTGTACTCTGTGTCAGCCTAATAATTTATTCATCTGGTAAATTATCCCCCTGGTTGACAGGTTTTGGGGGCTTGACTGTATTGTTTTCATTTATTTATGGCCATGTTAACCCAGACATGGCCTGTGCAGGGGACATTCTCTGGCCACTGGGCAGAAAGGCTTTTGTATCTTCTCTAGCAATGCATGGATACTCATCTAATATCATCCTGGAGAATGTCTAGTTAGAGAAGATAAAAAGGAGAGCTTTCCCATTACTATAGGTTTATATTTATCTCTCTTCCTTGTTTGAATCCTGGAGCTGACCTCACATACAGACAGTACATATATAGGCTGCACTGAAGTGTACTTAATTGATCTGGTTGCCCCACCTAGAAAAAGAATACTCCAAACACATTTGACAGTGACTAACTTTTAGCTTCTAATCTATCAGATGAAAGAATATAAACTTGTTTATATCAGAATAACACAATTAGGGATAGTTCAAAGTGCTTATGAACCCAGCCTAACTAATTTTCAGTATAGCTGCAGAGGGACCTTAGATTTCTCTGTATTTCTTGTGATGAGGGGAATCAAAAAGGGAAATAACATTACTTGAGCACTTACTGTGCGCTAAGTGTTAACGTAGGTTATCTCATTAGCACACATCAAATGTGTTATTTGTAGGAGAATCATGAACTGTGTTAGAGAAAACGATCTAATTCTCTCCCTCAGTTGATAATTGAGGGAGCCAAGGCCCCAGATTGTCTAAAATCTTTTGGCTTAGAAAAGGCAAAGCTGAATTTATAATTTTAAACAGCATAAACATAGGTAAATGTCTCTGTTGCTCAGTATGGTTTATAGACACCTACTTTCTGAATGGGAGCTACTTCCTTTTGGGTTAGAAACAGTCTACCAGGCAGCTAGAAAGCTATTGAGCTAAAAGAATGATTCGCTCCAGTAGGTAGCATCATTAAATCATTTAGGATGTTGGCAGTGTCCACTAGGTAGGTTGGATATATTCCTAAAAATCTAATTCACTTATTATATGAAACATTCAGTAGTCATAGCATAGTACATTATAATAGATTGGAGATGATCAGTCAGAATTAATCTTAGCCACTTCATGTTGGCAGAGAAAATTTCCAATCAGAATAGGCCCTTTGCTTTCCAACAGTGATTAAGAAGTAAATGACAGAATGTTTTTCTCTCCCCAGCCTCCACCCCCAAGCTCATTTTGTGTCTTATATGTGCTGGGATTGACATACACACACTACTATATATAAAATAGATCACTAGTAAGGACCTACTATATAGCACAGGGAACTCTACTCAATATTCTGTAATAACCTATAAGGGAAAGGAATCTTAAAAAAAGAGTGGTTATATGTATATGTACAACTGATTCACTTTGATGTACACCTGAAACTAACACAACATTGTAAATCAACTATACTCCAGTAGAAAAAAAGAAAAGGCCAATCATAACCCTACCCCAGAGGTAACCATAATAAAAATTGGGTATAAAATCTTTCTCGCATGCTTTAGTCTATTGAATATGTAAGCATGCATTACCTACCTACATATACACATATATGTATATATAAACAAATATGTTTTAATATGGCTTTGAGGGTTACAGATAAGAAGATGGGGAGGTAGTGGGTAAATCTAAAAGAACAATGTGAAAGGATGAACATATTTATTTTCTTTAAAAAAATGCTGTTGAACAAGACTGTTTTTCATTTAATAATATATTATGCATATCTTTCCTTGTCACTACACACATGTAGTGGTTAAAAGCATGGATGCTGGAGCCAGACTGGTTGAGTTTAAATCCCATCTCACACAATTTATCTGGTGATCTTAGGTAAATTACAGTTTCTCCATCTTTAAAATGTGGAGGTTAGTAATACCTATCCCATAAGATTGTTGTTCAGGTTTAATGAGTTAATATACAGTTGGTGCCTGTAACTTAGTAAGCACTACAGTGCACCCAGGTGCTATTATTACACATAGAACTTGCTTAGCCTTTTAAATGGCTGCTTATTTTTCTGTTGTATGTATCATAATTTATTTAACCATTTTATATTTAATTTTTATGGACATTAAAGTTGTTTCCAGAATTTCCTGTTAAACAAAACTGTAACAAACATCCTTAAACGTCTATCTTTGCATACTTATCTAATTATATCTTCACGATAAATTCCTAGGAGTGTAATTGCTAGGTCAAACTATAATCACATTTTAATTTTTGATGCATATTGCAAAATTGCTTTCTGTTATCAACCATACTCTTGAAAAAACAAAATTTCTAAATATGTACTTTTATGGACCCTGAAAGCAAGTTTTAAAACAAAGCAGCTTAAAAAGTAATTATTGATAATAATTTGTTTCGTTGTAAACAAATGAAACTCCTCAGACAGTTTTGAAGACTCCAATGTTATGTCCTTTTGTTTAGAAACATCTATTTTTTTAAGGAAGTCAGTTGATCCTGGCTAAATTTTAGAAGAATGAGCCTTAGCTTGGAGCGATTTTATGTATTATGTTAAATTTCTTAAGTATATATCTTTGATGTTTTTGGCTTTTCAACCCTCTCCGCTGTGGTGTGTTTCCTTATCATTCTATTGAAGTGTTTTTGGCCGTCACTAATGAAATCTAGTAGACATCTTTCCATTTTTATCTAACTTGATCTCTCACCAGTTATCAAAGCAGCATGACATAGCACTTCCTTTTCTCCTCCTTCCCCTCTTCCTCCTGAGGTCAAATCCCATCTCTGACAGTTTATCCAGTGATCTTAGGGAACTTACAGTTTACCCATCTTTAAAATGGGGATATTAGTAATACCTATCACATAGGATTGTTGTTAGAGTTTAATGAGTTAATATATGATTGGTGCCTGTAACTTAGTAAGTACTACAGTGCATGCAGGTGCTATTATTACACGTAGAGCTTCTCCTCTTCCTCCTCCTCCTCCTTTCCCTCTCCCTCCCCTCCCCCTCCCTCTTCTTCTCCTTCTCTCCTTCTTACATTCTCCTTTGGCTTCTTATTTTTTATCTCCCTCTCTGCTTCTTCTCATTTTCTTTACTCACTCCTTTTTTTGTCCCTAGTCATCAATCTGGAGTTCCATTGACCTTCAGCCTTTATTCTGTTAATGTTACACATCATGTTGATTGATTTGCAGGTGTAAAACCACCATTGCATCCTTGGGATAAATCCTACTTGATCATGGTGTATGTTTTTTTAATGTGTTGTTGAATTTGGTTTGCTAATATTTATTTATTTATTTAGTTGCACTGGGTCTTAGTTGCAGCAGGCAGTCTCCTTAGTTGTGCCTCATGGGCTCCTTAGTTGTGGCACGTGGGCTTCTTTTAGTTGCAGCAGGCAGGGTCCTTAGTTGCAGCTCTAGGGCTCCTTAGTTGCGGCTCACCTGATCCTTAGTTGTGGCAGGAGGGCTTCTTAGTTGTAGCTCACAGGCTCCTTAGTTGCGGCATGTGAACTCTTAGTTGCAGCATGCATGTGGGATCTAGTCCCCTGACCAGGGATCGAACCCGGGCCCCCTGCATTGGGAGCATGGAGTCTTATCCACTGCGCCACCAGGGAAGTCCCTGCTAATATATTTTGTTGAGGATTTTTGTATCCATGTTCATCAGCATTATTAGCCTGAAATTTTCCTTTTTGTAGTGTCTTTGTCTGGTGTGGTATTAGGAAAATGCTGGCATCGTAAAGTGAGTTTGAAAGATTTCCTTCCTCTTCAGTTTTTTGGAATAATTTGAGAAAAATAGGTATCAACTCTTCTTTAAATGTTTGGTAGAATTCCCCTGTGAAACCCTCTGGATGTGGACTTTTTTTTGTTGAGGGTTTTTTGATTATGGATTCAATTTCATTACTAGTAATCAGTCTGTTCAGATTTTCTGTTTCTTCATGATTCAGTTTTGGAAGATTGTATGTTTTTAGGAATTTATCCATTTCTTGTAGGTTGTCTAATTTGTTGGTGTATAATTATTCATAGTATTCTCTTATGATCCTTTGTACTTCTGTGATACTGGTAGTAATTTTTCACCTTTCATTTCTGATTTTATTTATTTGGGCCATCCTCCTTTTTTCTTGATGAGTCTGGCTGAAGGTTTATTGATTTTGTTTATTTTTCTAAAGAACCAGCTTTTAGTTTTATTGATCTTTTCTATTTTTTTTTTTTTTTTGGTCTCTATTTCATTTATTTCTCTTCTGGTTTTTATTATTTCCTTCCTTCTACTAACTTTTGGCTGTGTTTGTTCTTCTTTTTCTATTTCCTTTAAATGTAAAGTTAGGCTTTTTCAGTTAAGATTTTTCTTGTTTCTTGAAGTACGCCTGTATTGCTGTGAACTTCCCTCTTAGAACTGCTTTTGCTGCATCTGAAAGATTTTGGAACATCGTGTTTCCATTTCTGTTTGTCTCAAGGTTTTTAAAAATTTCCTCTTTGATTTCTTTATTGACCCATTGGTTGTTTAATAGCATGTTGTTTGGTCTCCATGTGTTTGTGTCTTTTCCAGTTTTCTTATAATTAATTTCTGGTTTCGTATCATCATGGTTGGAAGAGATTCTTGATAAGATTTTGATCTTCTTAAATGTATTGAGACTTGTTTTGTGGCCTAATGTGTGATCTATCCTGGAGAATGATGCGTGTGCACTTGAAAAGTATGCATTGTGCTGTTTCTGGATGAAATATGCTGTATATCTCTATTAAGTCCCTTGATCATTTAAAACCAATATTCCCTTATTTATTTTCTGTCTGGATGCTCTACTCATTCATGTAAGTGGCGTAATTCAAGTCCCCTACTATAATTGTATTGCTGTCTATTTCTTTCTTTATTTCTCTTAATATTTACTTTATATTGGGTTGGCCAAAAAATTCGTTTGGGTTTTCGTAAGGTGTTATGGAAGAACCCAAATGAACTTTTTGGCCAACCCAATATATTTAGGTGCTCCTATGTTGGGTGTATTAATTCTTGCAAATGTTATATCCTCTTGTTGGATTGACCCCTTTATCATTATGTAATGTCCTTCTTTGTCTCTTGTTACAGTCTTCGTTTTTTGTTTTGTTTTTTTTTTAATTTTTGGCTGTGTTGGGTCTTCGTTTCTGTGCAAGGGCTTTCTCTAGTTGCGGCAAGTGGGGGCCACTCTTCATCGCGGTGCACGGGCCTCTCACTATTGCGGCCTCTCTTGTTGTGGAGCACAGGCTCCAGACGCGCAGGCTCAGTAGTTGTGGCTCACGGGCCCAGTAGCTCCGTGGCATGTGGGATCTTCCCAGACCAGGGGTCGAACCCGCGTCCCCTGCATTGGCAGGCAGATTCTCAACCACTGTGCCACCAGGGAAGCCCCAGTCTTTGTTTTAAAGTTCATTTTTCTGATATAAATATTGATATCCCAGCTTCTTTCTTTTTGTTTCCAATTGTATGGTATATTTTTTTCTATCCCTTCACTTTCAGTCTGCAACTGTCTTTAGGTTGAAGTGAGTCTCTTGTAGGCAGCATATAGGTCTTATTTTTTTAACCATTCAGCTATTCTGTGTCTTTTGTTTTGAGAATTTAGTCTATTGATGTTTAAAGTAATTTTTGATAAGTATGTACTTATTGTCATTTTGTTAATTTTTTTCTGGCTGTTTTTGTAGCTCCTTTCTGTTCCTTTCTTCTTCTCTTTCTCTCTTCCCTTGTGTTTTGATTGTTTTCTTTAGTGTTATATTTAGATCCCTTTCTCATTTTCTTCTGTGTATTTACTATAAGTTTTTTCTTTGTGGTTACTGTGGGGTTTACATGTAACATCCTATGCACGTACAGTCCCTGTGTTTCATATTTTTGATGACACATTTTACACCTTTTTAGTTTATGTATCTCTTACTTATTGTATTTTTAGTTAATTTTAATAATTTTGTCTAACCCTTCATATATGCTTTGTAAGTGATTAATCCACTACCTTTAGTATTTGTTTACCTTTTTTGGTATGATTTTTACTTTCATATGTTCTCATTATTAGTGCCTTTCCTTTTTAGTTTAGGGAAGTCCCTTTAATATTCCTTATAAGGCCAATTTAGTGGTAACGAACTCCTTTAGCTTTTGCTTATCTGGAAAACTCTTAATCTCTCCTTAAATTCTGAACAATAACTTTGCCAGGTAGAGAGTTCTTGGTTGGCAGGGGTTTTTTTCTTTCAGCATTTTGAATATGTCATGCCACTCTTTTCTGGTCTGTTAAGTTTCTGCTGAAAAAAATCTGCTGATGGCCTTATGGGGTTTCCCTTATAAGTAAAAAGTTGCTTTTCTCTTGCTGGTTTTAAGAGTCTCTATCCTTAACTTTTACCATTTTAATTATAATGTGTCTCAGTGTGTTTCTCTTTGGATTCATCCTATTTGGAACTTTCTGGGCTTCCTGGACCTGGATGTCTTTTTCCTTCCCCAAATTAAGGAAATTTTCACCTGTCATTTCTTCAAATAATTTTTCTGGCTTTTTCTTTTTCTCCTATCCTCTTGAGACCCCTATCACGTAAATGTTATTTCACTTGATCTTGTCCCAGAGGTCCCTTAACGTTTCCTCACTTTTAAAAAAAATTAATTAATTAATTTATTTTTGGCTGTGTTGGGTCTTCATTGCTGTGCACAGGCTTTCTCTAGTTGCGGCGAGTGGGGGCTACTCTTTGTTGCGGTGCACATGCTTCTCATTGCAGTGGCTTCTCTTGTTGTGGAGCACAGGCTCTAGGTGCACGGGCTTCAGTAGTTGTGGCTTGCAGGCTCCAGAGCACAGGCTCAGTAGTTGTGGTGCAAGGGCTTAGTTGCTCTGCGGCATGTGGGATCTTCCCAGACCAGGGCTTGAACCCGTGTCCCCTGCATTGGCAGGCGGATTCTTAACCACTGCGCCACCAGGGAAGTCCTTTCCTCACTCTTTAAAATTCTTTTTTCAGTTTGCTGCTCTGTCTGGGTGTTTTCCATTGCTTTGTCTTTCAGCTCACTGATTTGTACTTGTATTTCATCCATTCTGCTGTTGAACCCTTCTAGTGTATTTTTCAGTTTAGTATAATTTCTGTTTGATTCTTTCTTATATTTTCTATATATTTGTTGAAGTTCTGTCTGTGTTCTTCCATTCTTCTCCTGAGATCAGTGAGCATCGTTATGATCATTATTTTGAAATCTTTATTAGGTAGATTGCTTATCTCCATTTCATTAAGGTCTTTTTTTCTGGGGATTTGCCATGTTCTTTGGTTTGGAACATATTCCTCCATCTCCTCATTTTGCCTCTCTGTGTTTGTCTGTATGTATTAGGGAAAATGCCTATCTCCCTCAGTCTTGAAGGAGTGGTCTTTGGTAGGAGCTGTTCCTTATGGCCAAGAAGCACAATCTCCGCTGGCCACCAGAACCAGGCCCTCTATGGGTATCTGTCACGTGGGCTACATGCACCTGCTGCTTGGAATAGGGCTGAGACTGCTGTGAGGGGAGGGTGGAGCTCCAGGTGCTCACCTGCTCAATTGTGGCCCATCTGCTGCTCAGGGAGAGTGGGGCTCCGGGCCCTGGCCCAGCCTGGTTTCTGCTGGGCTGCTAGGCAGGGAGGGCAGGACTCAGGGTGCTCACCTGTCCCAGCTCTGTATGGAGTGGGAAAGGTTAAGAGCACTCACCCAACCAGTTGTGACTCATTTGCTGTGTAAGGGGGGCAAGGCTTAGGGTGCTCACCCAGCCCAGTTGCACCTCTATAACTTCTGTGCTAAGGTGGGACTTGGGAAGCTCTACTGTACTGGTTGTGGCTCAGTCTCTGCACAGGTTGGGTGGGGCTCAGGACACCCACCCAGGCTGGTTGCCTCTAGGCTACTGCATGGGGAGGGTGGGGCTCAGGACACTCTCCTGGACCAATTGTGACCCAGCTGCTGCATGGGGAGGGCAAGGCTCAGGGTGCTCCAGAACAAAGTTGAATAAAAGTGGAAAGAGCCTACATCTTTGTCTTGTTTTTGATCTCATTTACTTTCTTTCAGAAAAGTTTTATTACTTAGATCTCCATTTCTGGATTACCACTACCACTACTATCACCACCACCTTTTTCTGCCACATGTGGTAGTAGTTCAACCATATTAGGGTGATGAACAAATTATTTGCTAAAGATCAAAATTGCCATGCATAAGGAGTGGTAAAGCTCTTCCCCTTATTCTGGAGAAACCTTCATTGTACTCTTATATGTGATATTTGTGTTTGTCATCACTGTGATTCAGACTAGATTTATAGGAATCTCCAGTACTTTTTTTTTCAGCTATATTGAAATATAATTGACTTTTTTGCAGATTTTATTATTTTTAAAAGAAGAAGCTTTGTGTATATCTGGGCTTATGTAATCTACTTGCTTAATTAAAAAACTTTTTTCTCAGAGATTATTCACTTGTCCCTGCCTATTCCGTTTACTTCAGCATTCAGCTTTTAGAAAGAAATAATTTCACATTACATGAGAAATAGAAAATA
This sequence comes from Balaenoptera ricei, assembly GCF_028023285.1. Taxonomy (NCBI): domain Eukaryota; kingdom Metazoa; phylum Chordata; class Mammalia; order Artiodactyla; family Balaenopteridae; genus Balaenoptera; species Balaenoptera ricei. The sequence continues at coordinate 136,549,290 of NC_082639.1, forward strand.
TATTTGTGTTACAATACTTTTTTTTCTTTTTTTTCCAGTTCAGCTTGTGTGATTCTGATTTGTATATCAAACAGAATCCAAATGCTTAACTGAAACATCTCTTTCCTTAAATAAACTTCCCTCATATCAGTAGCTTGCTACTACAAGTTTTTATGTCACTGAACCTTCTTTCCAGAAATCTGTCTGGAATTCCATTGGAGAAATAACCATTCATATTTCTTATTTTGGCCCCCTTCAAAAGCTTCCAGTTTACCCTGCTGTCAGTAGGCTGGAAGCTCTGTCATAAGCCATGCCCTGTGTGTCCTATCCTGCTTCCTTGTCCAGTGCCCCTTCTACAGCTAAAATAACCTCCTACCATTCCTTTTTAGGAATTCCTTGTTTTCTCACCTTTAATAACCTGTTATTTTGTAATCTTCCACTTGCTATCTACCAACTCATCTTCCATTCCCTATTCAGAACTCTCCTAGGACACATGAAATGCATTGTATACTAATAACATTTGTTCATTTATTTGTTCATTCAGCAAATGACTTTTGGGCACCTATTGTGAGCCAGACACTGTGCTTAATGATATGGATACAACAGTAGACACATAGTCCCTTTTCTTAAGTTGTTTAAAGTAGTATCTGACAGTCCTCTTAATACATGTGAACAAATAAAATCTCTTTTTCTCACTTCCCTTCTCCTCCCTCAAAAAAAAAAAAAAAAAAAACCTCCCACCAATCTACAGTAAGAGACTGTCCCAATTTATTCTAGTTATGTCACAGTATTGCAAGTCCCTACAGCAGTATAACTCAAAGTGATTCTTAACCGTTAGTGTCCTCCAGAATCACCTAAGTCCCAAGGAATTTGTTTAAATTGAACATTTCTGAATGCCTGCTCTCACCCATCCCTCATCCTCAAGATCTGATGCAGGCAGTTCTGGAACCAGAAGGGCAGGAATACTCATGAGTTACATAGAGCAGGAATTCTCAGTCTTAACTCTACATCAGAATCTCCTGTATATTAGAGTTAACTTTAAACATTTTCTGATTCTGAGTTGTACAGAACAATTTCATTTGAATATCTAGGTGGGACCCAAGCATCACTATTTTTATAAACTCCCCAAGTGATCCCAGTGTGCAGCTAAGCATCTACTACACTGTGATCAAACATTCAAAATTAAGTTATCTAAACAAAGTGGTAGTGAGGGAACAAGGAGAAGAAAACACATGTGCAATTAGAGGAGGCATTCAGTCACACTTAGAAAATGGATGGTCCTTATTTTCATTATTAGCAATTGCTAATGTGTCTGTTTTGTCTCTGTGCTCCTCCATCTCAATGCCCATTTTTTAGGATTGTAGCAATTGCTTAGTGGGGCCTTGAGGTTACTGAGGAGTATATTAAGGGGAGCCCCTTTAAAATGGAGACAAAAGAAGTACCTGGGTTGAGGTGTGGATTGTGATTCAGCTAATTCATGTTGGGTTACCAAGGGTTGCTTTAACCAGAAAACCTAATTTATAAAACATAGCTCATCCACTATTAGTATCTTCAAACCAGGAAAAGAGTCTTAATAGTGAACTCAAAAATTCTAAAATTGGGCCTTGTTCATATATCTAGAGAAGACCATAATTTGAAAAGATACATGTACCCCAGTGTTCATTTCAGCACTATTTGCAATAGCCAAGACATGGAAGCAACCTAAGTGTCGGTCAACAGATGAATGGATAAAGAAAATGTTGTGTGCGTATATACACACACACACACACACACACACACACACACATATATATAATATATACACAATGGAATATTACTCAGCCATAAAAAGAATGAAATAATGCCCTTTGCAGCAACATGAATGGACTTAGAGATTATGGTACTAAGTGAAGCAAGTCAGAGAAAGACAAATATCATATATCACTTACATGTGAAATCTAAAAAAATGATACAAATAAACTTATTTACAAAACAGATAGGCTCACAGACATAGAAAACAAACTTATGGTTACCAAAGGGGAAAGTGGGAGGGAGAGATAAATTAGGAGTTTGGGATTAAAATACATACACTACTATATATAAAATAGATAACCAACAAGGACCTACTGTATAGCACAGGGAACTATAGTCAATATCTTGTAATAACCTATAATGGAAGAGAATGTTAAAAAAGAACATATATATATTTATATATATATGTATAACTGAATCACTTTGCTATATATTTGAAACTAACACAACATTGTAAATAAACTATATTTCAGTAAAAATTTTTTAAAAATAGAAACAAAAATGACCAATAAACATTAAAAAAGTAGGGAGTACCTGAGAACTCTGTGATGTAACCCATAAATAAAATAAAATAAAATAGGGCCTTGTTTATTTGAGGGAGTAAAAAGTCAGTTATTATTCAGCACTGTGCTGGCTGGTTAAGTATTCCTTTGACCTTTCAAAGTATAATTCCCGTTTTCCTTTCTGTTGACATCGGAAAGAAGGATCAATTCATGTTCCAGAGATTCTCTCCCTGCAGGACCATATCTGAATACCATACAGGGTTAAAAAACAAGAAATGAAGAGCAAAACACCTTGAAAATAGACAATGGATTTTAGTTCTCCCTAGTCTTTGATTCACCAACTTGGGTAAAAAAATTTTTGTTTCTGAGCTTGAAGATGGTGATCTGTGACAGACTGAAATTAGGACTGTAGTTTCTGCAGCTGTCATGCAGGTTACAAAATTAGAAGGCTAAAGAACTGAAAAAATGAAGCAAGCCATAAACATTCTTTTGGATTTGCAATGGGTTTTGTGCCTTCAGTTAGTTTTGTAACTTACATGAAGGAATGCCTATTGCCCTGTTGGTGGCAGCAAAACACCACTCCTTTGGAAAGCTAGTAGTCCTGCACTCCAATTCTGTGACATTGGTATTCCTTTATATTGGTTTCCCCTTCCAACATAATTTGTTGTGTGAATATTTAGTTTGTTTTCAACTTTTCTCTGTTGTATGTTTAGTTTGAGGATAGGTTTGTTTTAGGATGCTATCCAGAAAACGCTAAAACTACCAACAAACACAAGTTTGAGCTTCTAACTAGTGCAAGGTACTCAAGGAATTTTAAAGTTTTAAAGTTCCAGAAATCATACATTTTATGGATTAGGAATTTATATCAGAAAATATATATATATATCATCATAGTACTATGTGTGTATTATATAACACTGCTAATTTGTTGAAGTGATTTCTCATTGTTTATTTCTCATGAGACAATCCAAAATGCCAGGAAGGGAGAATGGTTGACTAAACATGGCATGTTCCAAGTTGTCAGTAATTAATATGAACCTAATGTATCCTAGGAAGTATGGGGTCACTTGACAGAAATAAGAACAATAAAATTCAGTGTCCCCCTATAAGTACTCTTAGCACAAACACTCAAGCTTTCTTCTCTTTTACTTAAAAAAATCCCTCTCCATCTTCCTCTGATATTCTCCTATCTTTAATGAAGGTATGTTCTGCCTTCATTCCAAAGCTAACTTCCCACTTGCATTCTTTTTTTTTTTTAATAGCATATAGTTGAGTTTTTTCCTTTTTTTAAAAAAATTTATTTATTTATTTTTGGCTGTGTTGGGTCTTCGTTTCTGTGCGAGGGCTTTCTCCAGTTGCGGCAAGTGGGGGCCACTCTTCATCGCGGTGCGCGGGCCTCTCACTGTCGCGGCCTCTCCCGTTGCGGAGCACAGGCTCCAGACGCGCAGGCTCAGTAGTTGTGGCGCACGGGCTTAGATGCTTCACGGCATGTGGGATCTTCCCAGACCAGGGCTCGAACTCATGTCCCCTGCATTGGCAGGCAGACTCTCAACCACTGCGCCACCAGGGAAGCCCCCCACTTGCATTCTTTTTTTTTTTTTAATGTATTTTTTTTTAAACGCATTGTTTACTTTGTTTATTTATTTATTTATTTTTGGCTGTGTTGGGTCTTCGTCTCTGTGCGAGGGCCCTCTCCAGTTGCGGCAAGCGGGGGCCACTCTTCATCGCGGTGCGCGGGCCTCTCACCGTCGCGGCCTCTCTTGTTGCGGAGCACAGGCTCCAGACGCGCAGGCTCAGTAGTTGTGGCTCACGGGCCTAGTTGCTCCGCGGCATGTGGGATCCTCCCAGACCAGGGCTCGAACCCGTGTGCCCTGCACTGGCAGGCAGACTCTCAACCACTGCGCCACCAGGGAAGCCCCCCACTTGCATTCTTGATGCCAACTTTCCTGCCTCCTTTTGGAGAAGCCTGTGATGGTTGGTTAGGTCACATATCCCGCAGACGTTCAGTGAATGCCTACTATTGACAGGTCCAGGGTCAGGTGTGGGAGCATCCAAAGATGACAGTGTGTGTCCTCAAGTTGTCCTGAGTGTAATGGAGAAGGCAGACATGTAGACACTTATAATCCAGCATGATTGCCCTGGGGTTTTAAAAGGGAGCTTCAGGAGCCTAAAGGCAGGGCACCATATTCATTCTGGGGGAACCAGGAAAGATTTTTCAAACATGACTGAACTTTGAGGAGAGCATTTTAGGCAGCGTGAACAGCATGCAAAAGAGGCATGCAGAGGAACGGCTGAGACAAGTCCTTTGCTGTGGTGCATTTGAAGGTGATACATGAGATGAGGTTCTGAAGGGCTTTGATTACATTTCTGCCACCAATTTTATGTGGGGTCTTAATCAAATCATCTCACCTTTCTAACACATAATTTCCTTATTTACAAATAAGGGGATAAGAAAATATGGTTTCTAAGGCTCTAAATTTCTGTCTTGCTGACTGCCAGTCTTTGTTATATGTATGTATACGTGTGAGTGTGTATAAATGTATGTGTATATACCCATATATATGTATATACACATACATACAATGTATATGCTATACACAACCATCTCAGTCCTTTAGTGAATAGATAAGAATTATAATTATCACATTTGTTGTTTAACTTCTTGGCTGAAGTTTATCTTTGTCTCTCTTACAAAAAGAGTTTTCAGAGCAATATAATAAAATTAGATGCAAAAGAATAATCAATCTGTTATAATTAAAAATGAATACCAGCAAATTGCTTATAGTCTCACTTAAAAGCCCCTTTTAGCAACATTCTTGAATGTGAACAACCCATTTGTTCTAAACTAGTAAAATTTCGTGGTGTGCATGTGTGTATGTGAGGGTTTGTGTTTAGTGTATGCTCCTCTGTATTACCAGTATTCTTACCAGGTGTTTCCAGACACCCAAGGAATATGTTAGATCCATATAAAAAAATGTAAGGACTATCATCAATGATTCTGTAATCGTGCAGCATTTATCATTTGTGATGAAATCAAATGCATTTTAAAAATAATTAATAAATAAAATTAATTATAACACAGTCATCATTTGTAAAGCACTTAAAATGTGCCTGATGCTGTACTTTTAAACTAATCTTCATGACCTTTAGATTTTTCTTTTTTTAAAAAATTGTAGTAAAATATACATAACACAAAATTGGCTATTTTTACTGTTTCTAAACATATAGTTCAGTGACATTAATATATTCACATTGTTGTTCAATTGTCATTACCATCCATCTCCAGAGCTTTTTCATCTTCCCAAGTTGTAACTCTGAGCCCATTAAATAATTACTCCCTCTTTCCCCCACCCCCAGCACCTAGCAGCCACCATTCTACTTTGTGCCTCTATGAATTTGGCTACTTTAGGTACCCCATATAACTAGAATTATACAGTATATGTCCTCTTGTAACTGGCTTATTTCACTTACCATAATGTATGACCTTTCATTTTAACAGTAATCTTATAAAGATTGTTACGAGTCAATATCCTCATTCACAGATGAGGAAACAAAGGCTTTGAGAAGTTGAATAACTTGGCTAAAGTCATTCCTTTAGGTGAATGACACACTGGCCTCAGAATTGGGCCTGTCTTACTATAGAACCAATGTTCTTAACCACTAAACTGTAGATGTGTGTGTGTGTGTTACACTTTACAGTTACCCTGTGAAGAAGAGATTATTATTCTCATTTGATGCACAATCCCAGTAGCTCTCACCCAAAATTCCATGCTTTTTCACATTGTATAGCAGGAGACTTTTAAATTGTAGTGAAGTCCGCTTCCATTTCACAAATCCATGTTGACGTTGTACTATGAATGAAAAAGTTTTCTATCCAAGTTGTTTGAAGACTGTGTAGGGGAGGGAGAAGTTTTCCTCGACCCTCTTAGGGTCCATGGCTGGATCTGAATATTGAATTGACAAAGACAGATTAACAGAAGAAAAGCTTACAAATTTATTTAGTATGTTTTACATGACATAGGAGCCTTCAAAAGAAAGTGAAGACCTGAAGAACTGGCTAAACTTGAATGTTTTCATGCTAGGTTTGATGAAGAGTGGACAGTCGTTGAGAAATATGATAAACGGAGAAAAACTTTGCAAGACCTGTTTGTTTGAATTCTTTTCAGCATCCTTCTCTCTGGGAGAGAAGGATGGTTTTTCCTCCACGTGTAGGAAGGGCACCTCTCACATGAGGGTGTTATGACCTGCTTCAGGGGGAAGGGTAGGGAAAGGCGATTTTCTCAAATTCCTTCAGCTTAAAATATTCAGTGTTCCAAGGTGTATTTTGGGGTAGTGTGTTTTGAACTGCTTCAACTGCATGTTTAAAGATAGTCATCCCAATTTTAAAATGTCACTGGTTGAATAGGACAGAAACAGAGCCAGAGCATCTAGGAGCCATTGTTATGTCAACAAATAATTGAATTTAGGCTAATGAAAACCAACTCACTATCAAGAATGATCATGAAATTAAAATATTCTCTGCTCTTGACTAACTAGAATAATATCTGATTCCTGAGTTCAGCCTATCCATTTCTTCTTTCATAGCCTTTAAGACGTATGAAGTCATCCCTGAATTCTGTTTAATGCCGTACTCAAACTCCATTTCACTCTGACCAATCATTGTGTGCAAGCTGAACATAGGGAGATATTATCAAGAGCCTTTGTCAGAGGATGTCACTGCTCAATAAGTTTTTATGACCCTTTTTATCTGCAAGAGTTGCTGGTATTGCTTTTCACCATGGAATAGACTAATTTTGTTCATTAAAGCGCTGACAGGGTTGATGACTCACTGTGGTAATCGATAGATATTATCACAATAGGATAACCAGTCAGAGGAAATTCAACTGATGCATAAAAAAATTTATTTGATACTTGGTTTATGCACGTTGAGAAAATATACTCCTTTTACCAGAAACACAAAACCAAACACTCCATAGGCTTGCTCTTTTTTCTCCTTTGCTGTTTTCCTCTGACTAGGGAAATTTGGGTTTGGCATAACCAAATGAATTTATAACAAAATCTTTTATTTGTGGCATATGTAATTTTGATTAATTAGGGTATAGGCTAAGCTGCTGTTTAAAAAGAGAAAGAGCACATGAAAGAGAAACCATGAAAAATATGGTGGTTAAAATAAGATAGTTTATTTCTCTTTACACGTAACATACCAGTCCAGAAAGAAGAAGACTGGCCCAGAAAGGCAGGCAGTCCAGCTCCATGAGATGACTTAGATTCCATATATGTTTTTGCTCTGCTGTCGCCTAGGATGTTGTCTTCATGTACATGGTTAAAACTAGGTCAATGCCATATGTAAGTTCCATTTCAGAGAGGGGGAAATTTTAAGCAAAAATGGAAAGCAAGCAATTTTATTGTAAGCAAATAGTGAGGAATTAGAATATATTACTTTTGCTCATATTCCAACGACAAAATGTTTGTCCATGCCACACTTAGCTGCAAGGGAACTAAGAGATACAGTCTGTAGCTCAGCAGCCGTGTGCCCTGTTAAAACAATTATGTCTATGGAAGAAGGGGGAAATTTTTTAGAGAACAATTTACAGTCAGTCATGGTTTACCTGTCCCTCTGGCCATTCAATATCTATGATCACCTTTATTCCCACACATAAATACTCTCTCCCTCCCAAGGGAGACATTCAAAGGCCCCAGTCAGTAACTTCATCTGCTGAAAGTCAAGGGTCTCTGGATAATTCACAGTCCTGTATATCAGGTCTGGGATGGTTCCTCACACTCCAGTGACAAGGTATCTGCTCATCTCACATCCAGTGTACAGAAGTGGTAGGCAAATGTATAACTGCAATAAAAACTCTCATTTTGAAACGGGAAGAATGGGAAACACACCATAATCAGTGGTCCATAGAAATGTACAAGATTCCCTGCTCTAGCAGTAGAGAACCTTTCCTGGTTAGCCCATCTGGCTGCCCACTGGTTCTAATTTCTAACAGCTATGCCATTATCCATTGTCCCCTGTGGCGACATCTAAGTTAGTGTTTGAGAGTACACTCTCCTTGGAAGCTGTACAGTTTTCAGAGGTTGCCTCCTATTTGTGGATATTTGGAAGCCTGAGAGTTGTTTTAGTGATCAAATAAATAGGCTGGGTTTTTTTAGGCCAGCCTTTTGATTTCTTTTAGAAATTAATTCCCTCAATATTTTTGTAGGCTTTTGGTTTTTTGGTTGCAATCAGTTCATTATGAGTAAACAGACCCAAAGCTTTCCTCTAGACATAGTTCTTAAGTCTTCTTGTCTTATTTGTTCGTCTGTTTGTTTTTAGTGGCCCATTCTCTTCTTCCCCCATTTTAATAGTGGTTTCACTAAGGCCAGCTAAAACCACAAATTTGGGTGGGAAGGCAACACCCTTAATTTGATCTTCGCCTCTTGGCTGTCTCTGTATTTTGGCTGAGAAGTCGTAATGAGAGATACTTATGGAAAAATATAGAGCCTGTTTATCCTTCTAGTGGGGGGACAAGTTAGATTTTCCAGCTCTGAGGCCTCAGATCACTGTACTCGAGCAGTTTAGTTTATAGACCACTTTCCAACCACTTTCTCTAGAGTGATGGGTATCATAGACACATAATAGTCTGCCTTTTAAGTTATCACAGGCCAACAGTTTTACCAATATTGTGACATGGCATAAAAAGGATCACCAGTTTACCAGCTTGCCATATATGTTCTCTTGCCTTGTCTTTCACTCAGACACAAAGCCGGAGAACCTAAGTTTTAAGTTTTAATTTTGGCAGCACCTCACTCCCGGGTACCAATTTCTGTATCAGAGTATAGGCTAAACTGCTGTACTAACCCAAAATACAGTGCCTTAAATACGAAAGAAGGTTTTTTGTTTTTGTTTTTAATGTGACAGACTGTAGAAATAGGCTGGTGGTCCAGGCCTGCATGCAGCTCAGTTCCATCAGATCATTCAGGGACCTGAGTTCCTTTCATCCTATTTTTCTACAGCAGGGTTTCTCAAACTCAGTACTACTGACACTTTGGGCCAGCTAATTCTTTGTTATGAGTGGCTGTTTTATGCAGTATAGGATGTTTAGCAGTATTCCTGATCTCTATCTGATAGATGCCAGTAGTACTTCACCAGTGAAGACAGAAAGTCTCCAGACAATACCAAATGTCCCCCGGGGGGCAAAATCACCGCTGGTTATGAAACATTACTTTATAACCTCTTAGAATCATCTTCATCTGTGTGGTCAAAGCAGATTTTGATACACAGTGAAGAGAAAAACCAACTGATCAAAATAGGTCCACATGTTGTAATTAGCAGTGACATTAACACACTAATTATAACTTTATTTCATATGTTCAAAAAGTTAAGGAAAAAATGGAAAATATTTTAAAAAGACACAAATTGAATTTCAAGATATAAAAATTACTGTGTTTAATAGAGTTAAGAAATATATTAAATGGGATTAATGGCAGATGTGACATTATGGAAGAAAAGATTAATGGACTTGAAGACATAGCAATTGAAACTATGCAAAATTTAAAGAAGGAATGTTTAAAAAGAAAGAAAGGAAAAAGGAGTTGTGAGACACTTCAAAAAGCCTCCTGGATATGTAATTGGGGTTCTTGAAGAAGAAGCAAGGGGGAAGGGGCAGAAAAACATTTGAAGAAATAGTGGCTGATATTTTTCCAAATTTGATGAAAACTATAAACCCACAGATCTGAGTTCAGTTAAATTCCAAGCAAAAGGAACATGAATAAGACTGCACCAAGGCATGTTATAATCAAATTGCTCAAAACCAGTGATAAATCTTTAAATTGACAGAGAAAAGAGACTCAATATCTAACGAAAGAACAAAGATCAGTATTAAGTAGATTTCTCTTTAGAAACAATGCAAGCAATAAGACATAGGAACAACATCTTTAGAGTATGTAACCAAAAAAAAGGGAAAATTTATTTCTCAAAAACTGAGGCACAATACTTTTACAGACACACAAAACCTGAAAGAATTCATAATAGCAGATATGAGTTACTAAAAATGTTAAAGGAAATCCTGTGACTGAAAGGTGAATATATAAAACTTTTTTCATATTAATTGTCTCTAAAACATAATTCACTGTTTAAACAAAAATAATAACACTGTATTGAGGGATAATCGAGATGAAGCACAGATGCTTACAGACACAGTTCAAAGCTATGGTAGCTTGACGCTGAGATGCTGAGCATAGTTCCAAGGGAGGAGCTTGTCCGTGCCGCTCTCCCTGCTCTGAGTGTGTGCTGCCTCCGTAACAGCTCGGCTTGCTTCACTTTTGTGAAAGTGAAGGTCCTCTTTGGATTTCTTTAGTTAGCGAAAGCAAGTGCTAATGTGGGTCTTTAGTAAAAGTGAAGTGGCATAAGTGAACTTTCAAAAAGCAGGGGATACCTGAAATAGAATAAAAGCCAGGAGGGAAGAAGTGCTAGTATGACCATTGTACAGCGCTTATACTGTATGTGAAGTGTATAATATCACTTGAAGGTAGATGGTGATAAGTTAAAGGAACTCAAAAGCAACTACTAAAATAACAAAACAAAGAGTTATAGCTTGAAAGCCAACAAAGAAAATAAAATAAAACCATAAAAAATATTTAAAAGAAGCAGGAAAAAAAGGAAAAGGGGAAAAGAGTAGATCAAACAAATAGAGAACACATTGTCAAGATGATAAACGTTTATGTACCTAATAAGACTTCTAAGCAGACTGACCAGGAAAAAAAATAGAGAAGACACAGTTACCAGTAACAGAAATGAGAAAGATGACATCACTACAGATTCTACAAACATTAATAAAAGAATATTGTGAACAACTTTATGACAATAAATTTGAGAACTTGGACAAATCCCTCAAAAAATACAAACTACCAAAGGTTGCTCAAGAAGAAAGTGATCACCTGAATAGCCCTGTATCTATTAAAGGGTACTCTTTGCACAATATGTTTAATTTTGCAACTTGAAATTTTTAATAACTGGAGAAATTGAAGCATGGACACATGGGTACTAAATTCCAACAACTGAACAAAATGGTATGTTAATCTTGTGTCTTAAGACATAGAAACTGCTCAGAAAAACAGCTGATTGAGTATATGAACAGAAGATTTCGTGGGGGAAAAAAGCATTCTGCAGAGATGGTACCATTCTGTTCTTCCCCAGTTCTCTACTGTTCAGAACCCTTACTTCTCTGCTCACCCCTTTGGTGGGTTCCTCTTCTTCCTTAGCTTTTAGCAATAGATATGTCTTTGGGCCTTCTGCACTTGTGCATTGCATAAATTCATTTTCCAAAGAAAATAATTCCTAAATTTTGTCCTAGCTCAAGTTCCAATTTTATATCTTTAGCCACCCTGTATAAAGTTTTCAGAGGCCTTTGATATTTCTTTTTCATTATTATTATCATTATTCATGTGTGGGTAAGGCAGCTTATATACACACAACTTCAGGGGGCGCTATTTACATAGATAATGATCTGCACATCTGTTATCATGTCCTTGATTCTTATGCTATATTCATCTTTTCATTCTATCATTGAAAGTCTTTGAGCTAAACTCTAGCACTGTATCCTGAAACCATCTTTATTTTACACATCATGTCCCCTTTTCTCTTTTTATACAGTGCCCTTCTAGCCCCTATGTTCAAGCTTAAATCCTACCTCCTTTAAAGAATGGTTCCTGACTCTTTCTGCCTGAAATGAGCATCTGCTGCAGTTACAAAATGTATCATTCGCTCTTTGGTTTTATTTAGATATTTCATATGTATTTGTTCTGCATTCTCCAGGTAGTCTATTTATTTCTTAGAAACAGTCTGAAGCTTACTATTTATTCCCCAGAGTGGCAAGTGCATTTCTGCATGTTCAGCAAGCATCCCTAATTCCAGGATTGATGCACAGAGTAGCAAAGGACCAAAGGATTAACCTCATCCCTTTTGCAGTTGTTGTATTTAAGTAGATTGCACCTCATCGAAAGCAATATTTGAGGTAGATTTGTTTTTTCCCTAAAGATCTATGCTTTGTTTTCAAGTGTTATATTGGAGAGAAGGAAAGCACACTAACCGTTTCTTCTTTTGATTAATATTTGTTAACTGTTTATCCAGTAAATACAGATCTCTTCACATAGTTTATATATGCTGAAAACTCCTTCTTTTGAATACAAAAGTCTCATGTGTCCCAAATTAAATATTTTTAACTTAAATAATTATGCACTGATTAAAATTTCCCTCAGTTAATGCTATTGGTGTCAAGTACAGGCTGAGACACTGTTTCCTTCCCTCTTTTCCTATATTTAATAGGACTTCACTGATTCTTAAAGTTTGAAAATGGAGTTCAGATACCTTAGCCTATTCCTGAAAACCTTTCACATTCTATTCACATGGGTGGTTCTAATCTCATCACCTATCTCTACTCTGGCTAAACTAGAAGTAGACTCAGATTAGCCTCATACACCTTGGGTTTGTCTGCTTTCTGTCTGGGAATAGCTTTTCAGATGTTCTGAATCTATGTGTTTTTCAGGTCCAGCTCACATCTAACCTCTGATTATCGCTGACCTTACTCCATTTTTACTTTACCATCCTAAACAGAGATAACTCTCAGGAAATACTGTTGTGTTATAGCTTATTTATGTTGGCTGAAAAAAAAAAAAAAAGCACAACATGAGAGTTGTGAGTTAAGTTTTATTTGGGGCAAAATGAGGACTCTAGCCCGGGATGCAGCCATTCAGAGAGCTCTGAGGAACTGCTCGGAAGTGGTAAAGGGGGAGGTCAGTATATATGTGATTTTGGTGAAGGGGGATACGTGCAGTCAAACTCACATTTTGGCAGAAGGCTGCTGCTACTCACGTGAAGGTTGCTGCTAGTCATGAGGAGCAGATGTCTCCATTAATGATTCTAGTGCTTTTCTAGATACGAGAAGATGCAAGAAATTGGGCTCATAAAACCTTATCCTGAAAACATCAAACTCTCTGAAGGCCTGTTCCATCAGTTTTCCCCAGAGCAAAGAGTGCCTCATTCCTGACCTCCACCCTGAACTCCTTTCAGGGTGTGTCGAAGGTCAGTGGCTGCAGTGGCTTGTGATTTAATTCTTGTAGAGTAAGTGCTTTTGAATACCTGCTTTACTTTACTTAAATGCTGTTTAAAGAATTTGAGGGAAGCTCTTTGAAACTAGCTTATTCATTTGTTACTCTCCCCTGGGTCAGCTCTGCCTCTCTGTGTAGGTGGCACTTTGCATCATGAGCAAGATTACACTTTTTTGTGGGTATGCTAGATTGGAGTGAAGCTATGAGAGAATATCAGATAAGAAATCTAAGTGCATTCCTAGCTCTTTCTGAGTTAGTTCTTCACTGAATGGCTTCAATCGTTAAACTAAGGTTTTTCCTAATATATGAGCTATTCAAATAGAATTACAATACACATTCGAATCTATGTTAATCCTTAGTTTGAAATTAGTGCCACCTTTCTCTGTTGATAATTGAGAGATCAGTACATATCTTTGCATCTTTGGTATTTTTCTCTTTTATTTGAATAACTATAGATTTGACTACTCTTGCTCTATTCTCCTTTCACTTTAGTGCTCTTTGTTAATTTATTGTATTTACCTTATCTCAGGTTTCTTTTCTTTTTTGACATCACCTCGAAATCACCAGTCTGAGATTGCTCCCGTGTTGTGGTAGGAAGTGGGAGAGACTGATCCCAGCAGGTGTGGGACTGGTAGTGGGGGTATCATCTACCCAGAGGTGGTATTATTACACTGTAAAAGTGGAGAGTTGAGCAGATGAAGTGAAGGAAGTAACTGAAACAAGCCTGGGCCATCAGGTAAGGCTGGCCTGAGGTGAGTTTTAGGAACCTGAGTACAAAGCCAAGAATAGACAGACCTGCCTGGATGCAAATCAAAATAAGTGTAAAGGAGGGCGGCCCAGCGATAGGGAGCCCAGAGGTGGGAGGAGAGTATGAGGGAATGGGTAGTAGAGTGGGTGCTGATCTGCTACTAGACTTTGACATATTCTGCAAGCCTTGCATGGGTAAGCCAGCTCCATTTTAAAAGATGAGCCTTGGAAGAAGCTGAGTATGTCAATTTATTCTTAATTATAAATGCCTCCTCCTAGGGGATTCCCTGGCGGTCCAGTGGTTAGGACTTGGTGCTTTCACTGTGGCGGCCCAGGTTCAATCCCTGATTGGGAACCTAAAATCCTGCAAGCCACACTGCACAGCCAAAAAAATTTTTTAAATAAATAAATGCCTTCTCCTTAATTATAAAATTATGGAAGTTGGTATGCTTCAAATAGGACCAATTTTGGTTTTGGTGACATTTAAGCAGGCTCTTGGAAAGTTCTTTTTTTTTCTCATTGGATGGAATATACTGCAGTATTCAAAATAAAATATTTCCAGATAAGTGATGTTAAAATAGAGAATTAAATGTTACTCTCACATTGTTTAGTTTTTCATTCAACTACCACTTTAATAAAATAAGCAATGTTAGTAAGGGGATTATATGTATAATTGTGATTATCATGACTTGGTATTTTATGCTATGTTTAGGCAATTTTTTAAGGTAAAGAGAAGAAATCAAAGAAGTTCTTGCTGAGCACACTTACAGATGATGCATTCCTGTTGGAAAATAAATGTGTTCTCATTTCAGAGCAAAGATAGCATAATTGACAGTGGTATTTGGATACCTAAAGGAGTAAGGCCTCTTTTAAGAACAGGACCATTCAGGCCCTGCGGGAGCTTTTGAGTGCATGTATTCAAGTACTCACTCTGTCGGGTCTATAACCTGCACTGCTTCTCCAGGGTTATGGGCAGACCACAAGCCATAGAGCGGTTACACCTGCTCTTAGGGCCCATTGTCTTACATACAGTGGAATGCTTATGCATTAGATTTTCAGTTCTTGAAGGTTGGCTAGATTTTTCAATTTTGATTTAAATGTTGTGGTATCCCATGATCAGAGCATTATAACCTGGAGTATCACTGGTGGGAAAGAAAAAAAAACTATATGCAAATGTGAAACAAATGGAATTTGGAACTTAATTCTTCGGTTACATTGTTTATCTAGCCTGGCTGGTTCCATTTCAAATATCTTACCCATTTACTTGTAGGTTTTTTAAAAAATAAATTTGTTTATTTATTTATTTTTGGCTGCATTGGGTCTTCGTTGCTGTGCGTGGACTTTCTCTAGTTGCGGCGAGCGGGGGCTACTCTTCATTGCGGTGCATGGGCTTCTCATTGAAGTGGCTTCTCTTGTTGCGGAGCACAGGCTCTAGAGCACAGGCTCAGTAGTTGTGGCACATGGGCTTAGTTGCTCCACGGCATGTGGGATCTTCCCAGACCAGGGCTCGAACACATGTTGCCTGCATTGGCAGGCAGTTTCTTAACCACTGCGCCACCAGGGAAGCCCCTACTTGTAGTTTTTATCTTCTCTAAATGTAATGGCTTGTAGGGGAGACATCTGGAAGTGTCTTCCATTTACCACAGTGATTTCTGTGTCATTTTCTTGACTTTGCTCTCAATCCTGTTATTACTAAATTCTGAGCATCTGCCTTCTTGGCACATTAACTTGTCAATCATATGTTTTGTTTTGTTTTGTTTTTAACAATTTCATGTTTCTTTTTTACTACTTTTTTAAAAATAGTAATCTTTTTTATTTATTTATTTTTGTATTTATTTTTGGCTGTGTTGGGTCTTCGTTTCTGTGCGAGGGCTTTCTCTAGTTGCGGCAAGCAGGGGCCACTCTTCATCGCGGTGCGCGGGCCTCTCACTATCACGGCCTCTCTCTTGTTGTGGAGCACAGGCTCCAGACGCGCAGGCTCAGTAGTTGTGGCTCACGGGCCTAGTTGCTCCACGGCACATTGGATCTTCCCAGACCAGGGCTCGAACCCGTGTCTCCTGCATTAGCAGGCAGATTCTCAACCACTGCGCCACCAGGGAAGCCCCAGATGTTTTTTAAAGGTGTATTTTATACTAATATTAGTTTGGGTGCATGTTGGCATTGCTTAGAAACTGTTGTTTGAGAACCGTTAATGATTTGATTTTGCATACTTATTACCTATAGCCAGATAAGTCACTACTTCCATCAACACTTATACTTTGTTTCCTTGTGAAATGGAACATGTTGTTTTATTTAACACTCCCCTTCTCAATATATTTTACACATTAAAATTCAAACTAAAACAGTAACTTCTGGACTTTCATTTGTGTCCCTTCTGCAAAGTACGTAGATCTGTCCATTGATCCACCTCCAGAGAGCTAACCAGTCTGATGACTGAGCCCCTACCCTCCCCAAATCAAATTTATTTGTTTCTGAAGGAACTATCAAATGAGAGTGAGCAAATTGCTAAATAACATTGAGTTTTATTTGTTTTCTTATGGCATTTACACTGTTTTCTTATGTCAGTATTTTCCCTCTCTTCTTTTGAAATCCATAAACATTGCACTTGCTCTCATTTTGACCTTTCTTCTTACAAATTTAGACATTAAATAAGAGATACATACTTACCATCCTCTAGTTTAATACATGTCTTTTTAAAAATTAAGCTCACACTTTAATCTATTCATAACTCACTTCTTCATTTGAGATTCAGTCATTCATTCATTTACTCAACACTTATTTGAATGATCTGTGACCACCTGACTAGGAGCTGTTGGGTAGTGGAAATGCAATGCTGAGTATGTTGTAGTTAATCTTGAGGGGTTCACAGAGAAGTAGGGGAGACAGACAGGTGTACAAATGCAGTCAGGAACAAATGGGACAGGATGAAAAGGTGGAGGAGGGAGGTAATGACAAGGATTACTTGAAAGAGAAAATGACATTTGAGTCTTGAAAGATTAGCAAGAAAAGACAAGGAGTGATATTTCAGGTAAAGAGAACAGCATATGTAAGGAACAGAGACGTCATAAAATACAACACTTTGGGGAAGAAGCTCCATGAGAACATTGGGCATGAAGGGTCAAGGTGACAGATGTAACTGGAAAGGTAGGATATGTCTAGATTGTCTGAAAGTTGTCTTATGGTTAGGGTTGAGTACTAGCCATTGAACCTGTGGGCCAGAGGGTACCCTTAAACAGTTACAGGGTCAGATAGGATATTTTAGGAAGATAATTTTGAAGACAGTGAGAGAAAGAGACTGAAATGTGAAGAGACTGGTAATAAATATGGAGACTAGTTAGAAGACTGTTAAGGGGAGAAGTAATGAAGGCTTCTTTACCCAAGGCTGTAACAGTGGGGATGGAAAGGGAGCGGCAAACTCAGCAGCATTTTCCAGGTGCCGTCAGGGAGACTTGCCAAGATACTAAGAGTCATTGCTGTTCTCCATTTTCTCTCTCTCTCTTTCTCGTCCTCTCAAAAACTTCCCTGTCATGTTCTTTCTTCAATTTTAAGGAAAGGAGCTGCATATGAAGTGTTTTTTTTTTTAGAGAAGGCAGCTTACTAGACCTTACATTCTCATTTACTGCTCATTTGGTGATAATCAGGGTGTCCCTAGACAACTGAATAGTGCTACTGGATCAGCTTCTGCTTAGTTCAGCTTAATATATTATGGTTTGAACTCCATTAATAATTAGACTTTGACAGAAAGTGACCAAACCAGTTGAACTTCTAACCAAACTTTGTGCCTCAAAGTCAGCAACTTTAAGAGAGCCACCTTGTTCATATATCATGGGTGTTTTCTCCATGGTGGACCTTTTTCCCTGACTTGGTAAAGAATATCATCGTTGGCAGTTTTGTATCAGTGAGTTATATAAAGGAGGACATAATAAGCTACATATACTTGGAAAGTTACACAAAGATAACGAAGAGCTGTTATTCCTTCGTAACACTTCTCAGATTCAAGCATGGCTCTGTTTCCATGACAACCACACCAGTCCAGGCTCTCATTTTCTCACATTTGGCATACTGCAAGAGCTTTATGACTTGTGTACCTTCGATGTCTTCCTCTCTTAAACTCCCTTGACCTATGCTACCAGATTAGTCATTCTAAAATTTGTCTTCACTGTATTCTTCACCTGTCTGTTGTCAGCTGTAAGTGCATCCTCTAGCATTTCATTTTCATCATAATCTAGCCTCAGATGTACCTCCTGGCCTCAGCTGTACCTACTGGGCACCTTATTAGACAATGTCACGTGGACCTCCTAATTGTCCTGCTCATGGGTCTTGTCTCTACCGTAAAGTCTAGGATGCCATTGAGGATAGAGAACACATTGTGTGCTAGTTTTGTATTCTACCTAGCACGAAGCACAACTCTGGGCTCATGATGTATACAAAAAGAATGGAATATTTCCTCTTTCATCCCTTGCCCCAGGGTTCATTTATTCCTCTCTGTCCCCACTGGGCTTAAGGGCTGTTTCTGGTTGTTTTGTGTTTAATTTCTTCCTCCTTCCTAAGATAAGTCAACAGTTATATAGCATATATTATCCACAGCTTGCAGGACACTTTAAAAACCAATATTATGATATCTTTGTTTTTAAATATAGAAACCTCTCCTTTACCAAAAGCCACAGTGACTCAGCTACTTGCATGTCTAAAATGGTTTCTGCATTTTTCTGTGGCCAGTCTTTATGATGGTTATAGATTAATAGTAGGCTTTTTGGAAGCATAACATTTGTTATTAATCATGGCATTACTGTAGTTAACCAGGTAGACCAATTTAGCTGGAGTATCGTCTCTTTCTTTAATGTGTATAGACATAGATTTGGGGAAACAACTTGACATTCATGAAGACTATATTCTAATATGCTCTTAAATTTCCTAATTTTTTAATACTACTATGTTTTTTTATTCAGTTTATTAATAAAATTGAGATAAAATAACTGCCTTCCTGTAAGAACATGTAATAACTGAGAATGACTCTATAAGCAAAGCTTACTCACCATCTGCTACATGAGAGTAACTAAATTCATTCCTTAGCAAACCCACAAGGTGCTATGTTGTGGCCTCATGGGGTCTCTCGGGAGCTGAAGCAATAAACATTAAATCTAAATATGTCAAGGAATCACTTTAGTTGACTCTTGGTTGCTAAAGAAAAGAGAGATTCAAAAGGCCCGGTAAAATAATAATCTTTTAAAGTAAAAATGAATGAATGAATTAATGAAAGAAGCTGAGACAAGAATCTTATTTTATGGTTACATTTGTCGAATAACTTGTCAATCAAGATAATTTAAAAGGTCTCTCTCCTCTCCCCTGTGAGCTTTGTCATTGTATTTTACAGTTGCAGAGAAAGATAATACATAAGAAAGAAGTAAACAATTTCAAATAGTAATAAATGTCATGAAAGAAATAATACAAAGGAGTCTAATGTGTTACTACCCGCCACTAGATAAGATGGTAAGAACAGTCCTCTGTGAGCAAAATAACATTTGAGTTGAATGATGCAGTGGAACCAGCCTTACGAAAATCAGAGGCAACAGCAAGCTCAAAGGCCCTGCTTCCCTGGTGGCGCAGTGGTTAAGAATCCACCTGCCAATGCAAGGGACACGGGTTCAAGCCCTGGTCCGGGAAGATCCCACATGCCGCGGAGCAACTAAGCCCGCGCTCCACAACTACTGAACCTGTGCTCTAGAGTCCGCGAGCCACAGCTATTGAAGCCCGTGCTCTGCAACAAGAGAAGCCACCACAATGAGAAGCCCACGCACCGCAACAAAGAGTAGCCCCTGCTCGCCGCAACTAGAGAAAGCCCACGCGCAGCAATGAAGACCCAACGCAGCCAAAAATAAATTTTAAAAATAAATAAATAAATAAAGGCCCTGAGGCAGGAAAAGCTTTGTATATTCAAAACAGAAAGGAGGCCATTGTGACTGGAGCCTAGTGAGGAAGTGAGCAAGATATAAAGAGGAAGGAGATGTGGTCAGAGATTGAGGCAGGGGCCAGATCAGCAGAGAAATATAAGGAATAGAAATGCATTGGCATTTGGGTAGCATGGGAAGCCAGTGTAAGTTTTAAGCAGGAAGAAATTTGATATGATTTATGGTTTTAAGACATCGTTTTGATTGAGGAATTCTGGTGTGTGGAATGTGGATTGAAAAGAGGCGAGAATAGGGCTTCCCTGGTGGCGCAGTGGTTAAGAATCCACCTGCCAATGCAGGGGACATGGGTTCAAGCCCTGGTCCGGGAAGATCCCACATGCCGTGGAGCAACTGGGCCCGTGTGCCACAACTACTGAGCCTGCGCTCTAGAGCCCACGAGCTACGACTGCTGAGCCCACGTGCCACAACTACTGAAGCCCGTGCACCTAGAGCCCGTGCTCTGCAACAAGACAAGCCACCACAATGAGAAGACCGTGCACCGCAGCGAAGAGTAACCCCCGCTTGCCACAACTAGAGAAAGCCCACATGCAGCAACAAAGACCCGATGCAGCCAAAAAATAAATAATAAATAAAATAAATAAAATTTTTTTTAAAAAAAGAAAAGAGGTGAGAATAGAAGCACGGAGACTAGTTAAGTAAGATGTTATTTCAAGACCAGTCAGGAAATGATGGTAGCTTAGACCAAGGTAGTGACAATTAAGATGGAGAAAGAGGACAGATTTAAGATAGCTTTGTAGATAGGGCTGACAGGGCTGACTTATATTTAGATAAATTGGATTTGGAAGGCTGAGGGAAACTGAGAAATCAAGGATGTTGTAAAGATGGAGCAAACTGATTTTTCAAATCATGAGCAAATCATTTATTTTAGCAATGATTTTACTACAGCACATTATGGGAATGAAGTGAGATCGTGTATGGAAGCAGATGGCACAATATCTGGCCCACAACAGGAACTTGTGAGATTTTTATCTTTACCCCCACCTCAGGACATTTTCATTAGGAATTTATATTCTCACATTACCATTTATTTAGGTCACCAAATTTCAAAAGCAAATGATTAGAAAGCCCATTGGTGAGTATTATATGCAATGCAACCATTCATCAACTCAGTAAGCATTTCCTGAGCTCCTTGTATAGGTAATTACTGTACTGAGTGCTGGGAAAATACTAGTGAGTGAAGCTAATGCAATGCCTACCCTTATGGAACTTTCTGTCTGGTAGGGTAGATTAATTTCTCTAACAGTATAATTATACAACTAGTTATTAAATTACATCTGGGATGATTAAGAAGAATATCAAGGTATCCTGTGAGAACATCTCTTCATGACTTCTATATTTCCCTAATTTACTTCATTTATTCCCGTGTTCCATCTTGCACATAGCTACCAGTGATTCCTAAACCCATCTCTTGGCTCCAGATTCTATTTCCCATGGCCTGTGGAACATCTCCAATGGATTACCACATGTTCCTCACTAACTGCATTCATCCTCCATACTTTCCTGTCCCCAGTGCTTTCCCTATTAGTTAATATCTTTACTATCACGCCAGTTTACCAAGCTAGAAATGTCACAGATGTTAATAACATTAACAACTTCATAATATTACTATATTAAACCTCATTTTCTTCATGAAAAATGAGACTCAAAGAGGCTAACTTTACTGAAATCATGCAGCCAATTAGACTTGAAATTGTGGTTTTAAATCCAGATCTCTCTGACATCTCAGCTTTTGTTTTTTCCATGACAACAATTTGCAGGATTGTTAAATTTTTTAAAGGAAAAATAATGGAGGAAAACATTTTAGAAAGAGGGAAGAACATTTTTAAAGGCTCAGAAATATTGAAGCGTCAGTATTTCTAATCAGAGAAATGCTTATCTATCCCTCCCATGAATAATAATCATATTTTATCCATTTTGAATGCTGAACCATTTCAACATACACTTTTGGGATAGCCACTATGTGTCAAGTAATTGCCTCTGCTAAGTTTTTAGGACAAAAAGAAGGATAATACATGATACCTATCTCTAAGTGCCTTAGTAGGGGAGAAGGACCCTAAGTGTTGATTTCAGTGCAGCTCATTAAAGTATAAGCCTGCAAGTGTTATGAGACAGACAGCAAGGGTGGAAAGAGAGCAAGCAGGAAGGCCATGTACCCCAACCGTAGGATTGAGGGAGGGTTCCTGCAGGAGGTAATACCAGAGTTGAGTTTTAACAAATTAGGAAAAGGTGGGACTTCCCTGGTGGCACAGTGGATAAGACTCCGCGCTCCCAATGCAGGGGGCTGGGTTCGATCCCTGGTCAGGGAACTAGATCCCACATGCATGCTGCAACTAAGAGTTTGCGTGCCACAGCTAAGGAGCCTGCCTGCTGCAACTAAGACCTGGTTCAACCAAATAAATAAATAAATAAAAACAAATTAGGAAAAGGTAAGTGAACTAGAGGGGAAAAGCAGTTCAAGAAAAGGAGAAAGCAAGAACAAAGACATTGAGGTATGCAGTTACCTGGTGTGTGCAGGGGAACTTCAAGTAACTTGAGTATTGCAGATGGTAGACGTCCCAGCATGTCATACTAAGGGGTGAGCTCAAATCAGAAGAGAGGGGATAGTTTTGAGAGATGGTGAGGAGGTTAAATCAACCAGACTTGAATGATGGGTTGAGTATGGGAAGTGGAGGTAAAAAGAGGATTCTAGGATGACCCCCCAGGTGTCTGCTGGTATAATTGGGTAGATGAGGACACTCTTTGCTAGGATAGGAAATGTAAGAGGAGGAACTGCACTGGGGAAGAAATGGTGACTTTGGACATGCCAGGATTAATTTGCGTGTGAGGCTGCGTTTGTCCAACAAGGAGATAGATATACAGATTGGGGGCTCTGGAGAGAGGGCTGATCTCAGGATTGGGTTGTTCAGTAGTAGTAAAAAAAGAAAGGTATGGATAAGATCACCAGGGTACAGTGAGCATAAGTTTTTGCTTTGTTTTTGGCTTTGTTTTTGTCATTTCTTTTAGAACCAAGACACATTAGTCCCTCTATATATTCATAGTGACTGGACTGTGAAAATCCTGTTCTTTCCACTGGACTAACTTGATTAGCTTTTAGGATCTAGCCTGTTTAACTCTACCTCCTTCATTGTTTCATATAGCTCAAATTAGATTTAAAACACTTATATAGCAGATGTGTAAATTATAGTTGCAGTTACCACTTAGTAGCTACATGATCTCTGACAAGTCACTTAACTTTTCTAAGCTCAGGTGTCTCCTATGTAAAATGAGTGTAATTTGTTGTTAACATTAATTGCAATAATGCATACTCTAAGGGCTTGGCATAGTTTATGGCTGTTGTAGATACTAAATAAATGGGAACTATTATTATTCATACTTTTAGTCACTGAAATATTTATGAAGACTTTGTGGTGTATAAGTTGTTTTGTTTGGCCCTGCTTGGAACAAATATGCGTATGAGGTAGAGAAAGGAGCCCACCAAGCAGGAAAGACCTGTACACACTTGTTCACTTGTTACTATCATCATGCAAGACAGCTTGTGGCAACTCTCAGCGTATAGGAGTGCTGAACTCACAAGGGAGGTGGAGAGGAATCCAATCACCTCCAGTGAAAGTGGAGGAAAAATCACCTCCACTCTCACCAGTTTGCTACCTCTGAAAGTCTACTGAACCCTTTTGAAGCCATGAGTGGGAGGTAGGGAGAGGGAAATAGTCTGGCTGTACAATCTATTACCATCTTTATTTCAGAATATGGACTTGTCTATTCAAAAAAAAAATGAATGTCCCCATCTTGACATATTCATTTTGTGGAGACAAATTCACTTGCTATTACATGGGCTGACCCATATAACTCCTCCACTGAAAATATTATTTTTCACAGTGACAGATGTTAAACTACACCTAGCATTCTATGTAACACGAAGATGCCAGTGATAGCAAATTTAATAGAGAACTGGAGATGGACCATGGGAAGGAGGTAGAGGCAGTTCACAACTTATCAAGATGAATATAGCACCTAATTATTTTCAACAACAATGACAAAACACACACACACACAAAGGTAAAATGCTGATCTAGCTTGAGAGCATCAAGGAATTCTAGATTCCATGTCATAATTTTAATCTGATCAATTTAAAATTAAAAAACAGGCCTCTGCTAACATTAATTTATGCCTTCTGCTTAAACTTGGAAATAAAGATGAGCCTCATACAAACTGTCCAGAGGAGGGGATAAATGAACTGAGATAGGCTTCCATTGTTAAGCCTGCATCACTAACATGGCTTCAAAAAAGCTGCTGTTATGTAGACACTGTGGCCGAGCGGCCAAGGATGTAGCTTCTCTGTTTG
Source organism: Balaenoptera ricei (assembly GCF_028023285.1). NCBI lineage: Eukaryota > Metazoa > Chordata > Mammalia > Artiodactyla > Balaenopteridae > Balaenoptera > Balaenoptera ricei. The sequence goes on from NC_082639.1 coordinate 136,573,715, forward strand.
ACTGAAAAAGAGAGGGGCTTCCCTGGTGGCGCAGTGGTTAAGAATCTGCCTGCCAATGCAGGGAACATGGGTTCGAGCCCAGATCCGGGAAGATCCCACATGCCACGGAGCAACTAAGCCCGTGAGCCACAACTACTGAGCCTGCACCCTAGAGCCCGCGAGCCACAACTACTGAAGAGCCCATGCTCCGCAACAAGAGAAGCCACTGCAATGAGAAACCCACGCACCCGAACGAAGAGCAGCCCCCGCTCGCAGCAACTAGAGAAAAGCCCACGTGCAGCAACAAAGACCCAACTCAGCCAAAAATAAATAAATTAATAAATTAATTAAAAAAAAAAAAGAGAGTGCTTCTCAGTTAAAAATTATGAAGGCAGATGTGCTTTATTATCACAGGTGTGTGTTTAGAAGTGCCTATTCTCAAGGCAGGCTTTTGGAAGCCTCCTCTCAACTCAGATCTAAGAATCTTAGGTTCTTTCATACCAGATGGCAGGCACAGGCTCCGGACCAATTCCATGTGGAGTAAAATGGTGGAGCACAGTCTTCCTAATGAGATAGTTTTTTTTAATGGGCTACGTTAATTGAAAGAGAGCAAGTTACAGAGCTGGAAATGCTAGGTTCTCTGCTATGTAGAGGGGCTCTGGGATCTTGGCTTCCTGGCTCTACCTCAGACAAGTTTTATGATTGTGAGCAAGTCACGTATCTGCCGCCTCACTCTTCATCAATAGGACGAACATGTTAGACTTTGATGTTTCTAGGGTCTAACAACATTGCATTATTTCATGATTCTGTTATCATATCTAGAGTATCGAGTATGTCAGTGATGGTAATATTGATACTTTATTGAGAGACACTGTCCAAAAAAAGTGTCTCCTTGGGGCAGGAAGTAGGACAGTCTAGAATGCTGCAGAAACCAGCTCATAGAAGGCCTAGTTAGCAGCAGGGATAATTAGCTTCAAGAAAAGGAAACTGTTCAGATATTTTAACTAACATCACATGGAAAAAAGTCGACTCATTCTGTGTTGTTATAAAGTATATGCCTCAGCTGAGTGGCTGGAAGCTTCAGATTTCTAGCTTACCGTAAGTAGTCCTTTTTAAACAAATATAAATGTCCAGTAATAAAAATAGGCAGCCTTTTCAGCTAATTGTCAATGAAGATAAGGAAGCAGAGGCAAAATGACCAACTCTCAAAGAGACTGTAGAAGAAGTTCTTGCATTAATAAAGGCATTGTTCTTAAATCTGATCACAAGAGTAGGTAATAAGGTAATAGTGATACTACCATGACTATTCAGAATGTTATTAAATTGCTTTTGGTGGGGGAAAGTTCTCTCTTCTATTGAAAAACAGAAACAAAACAAAAAACTCCTTTAAAATAGTTATGCTTGAAGTGTCACAAGAGGTCAGAACATTCCTAAAAAATTAGTAAGTCTATAATATTTTATAGGAATCTTTTTTCTTTTTGAGTTCCAACAGTCTGGTTACCTGAAGTACCCACCACGGTGTCAGTTAATTATGTACTTTCTTATTTTGAACTCTAATTCCTCAGTGTGTTGGGTTCCAACTATAAGATGATGAGACTCATTTCCCTGTGATATAACTTGTATGCTCAGTCTCATTGACATTTCATTTTAGCCTTTTCTTCAAGTAGCTTGAATAATGCATAAAGTTAGAAGAAGCATCTGATGTACCTTTCTACCTCCAGAAGCATATAGCACAGTGCTGAGAAGAACCAAGACTTGAATGGCAGAGTGTGAGTTGCCTGGGATTCTACAGTACCAAAATACCGGACTACTCACTGTGTCACCTTTATTTAACCTGTTTGTTGGATCTTAGGAACTTGCCAAATTATTGAGGGCTCATCTTTTAAAAAGTAATCAGAAGACAAAAAAGAAATAGGTAGAGAATTGAGTTTTTGCCGTTTTACCTCTCCTAGTTCAGAAGAGCATGGCTCCTCTGCTTCTTATTATTAGCTGTCTAAATCTTAAAGGTGAACTGAAGAGGCAGTTGGTCTTACAGGAGTGTCTTTTATCAGTGTTTGGCTAACTCTTTTTCTTTTTTTTTAACATCTTTATTGGAGTATAATTGCTTTACAATGGTGTGTTAGTTTCTGCTGTATAACAAAGTGAATCAGCTATACGTATACATATATATCCATATCTCCTCCCTCTTGTGTCTCCCTCCCACTCTCCCTATCCCACCCCTTTAGGTGGTCACAAAGCACCGAGCTGATCTCCCTGTGCTATGCCGCTGCTTCCCACTAGCCATCTATTTTACGTTTGGTAGTGTATATATGTCCATGCCACTGTCTCACTTTGTCCCAGCTTACCCTTCCCCCTCCCTGTGTCCTCAAGTCCATTCTCTACGTCTTAGTCTTTATTCCTGTCCTGCCCCTAGGTTCTTTAGAACCATTTTTTTTTTAAGATTCCATATATATGTGTTAGCATATGGTGTTTATTTTTCTCTTTCTGACTTACTTCACTCTGTATGACAGACTCTAGGTCCATCCACCTCACTACAAAAACTCAATTTCGTTCCTTTTTATGGCTGAGTAATATTCCATTGTATATATTGGCTAACTCTTTTTCTAATGTTAATACATCCAGAGTCTTTTGTCTTTCTAAACCCTAACCCAGATGAACAAAATGCTTTTACACTTGCTCTCCTCTTCTCCTGACTTCCTAGAAAGAATGAAGGAAATTACTGGTTATCTGGTACCCACCCTGTGCTAGGCACTATGAAATATTCCTTTACATACATTAACTTATTAAATTTTCAGAGCAACTTGACTAGGTAGGTGATACTGCCTTTTTACAGAGTCCCAGAGAGTAGTAACTTACCCATGTCTTTCAGCCAGTAAATGTGACTAAAAGATGATGTAATAAACAATGCCCTGCTTTGCTCTTAGAGATATGTTTAATTCTCATTACTCTTACATTTGGGTCCAGGACAGTCCCACTAGTCTAAACCCACTTTTGTCTGTATCTGCTGTGGACAACAAAGACATGACTAGATCATAACACACAGTGTGTTCCTCCCTTTACGGTGTCCACATCCTGCTTTATCTTTGTGTTTGAATGCCTCCCGGATTTTAAGCTCCTACAGATTGGAAAGTGTTTTCCTTTTTCACCTTTGTAACCCTTGAAGTAACTACTTCGTGTGTTACTGTGCACTTACTGTTGTTAATTACAGTTCCATAAGTTAAGTATCTTTTCATTTTACAATGGAAATCTATTTATGCCCTGCACATGTCCACAATCAGTGAGTGGAGTGGCTCAGGTAGAGCACTCAAGCTCAGGGCTCTATTTAGGACTGCACTACCATCCACCTGCTTCTATCACTCCAGAGTGAGGCTGCTCTTCTTCAGACCATGGCTTTGGGACCACTGCCTGGCCCTCTTTACTTTCTCTCACTCTGCCTCATTGGATCATTCATCCAAATTTCCCATATTATCTTCAATTTGCTGTTGAACTTCCTTTATAGAGATTTTTTAAAAATCTCCTTTATGATAGTGTAAGGAAATATGAGAAATCATGTATTATTAACTGGTTAATTCAGAAGAGTTTCTTTTCTATCATTAGTTTCATTTTTGGACTACTTTATAACTCAAAAATTTATCTTTGAGTTATAAGTACGCTGTATTTATTGCTGAATCTGATCAGCAATAAATAAATTACTTGGGGAGTTGGGGAGGCATAAGGGGAAATGCTCACTGAGATTACTCACTCTTGTAGGGCTTCAAAAATTGCTAGAATACATTCTTTCTTTTTGCCAAGTGATATTCTAGAAGAGTTATTTTACCTGATATTGATCAACAGCCTATTCTCAAGGGGCAACCTGAAAACAACCTGGAAAATTATGGAAATTTTGAAAGCAAGGATGATGCTTTCTTTCTTCTTTCCTTTGTTTTTTTTTTTTTTTTGGAAGGGGGCCATGTATGTATGGTGCTTTTATTCTCCATAGAGTGATACATGCTAAGGTGGGTTGGGCTTGGGCTGATGTCCCCATGTGTATAGAACTGAATTAATAAGTCTCTGAGAAGAAGTCTGGTTTACCTTGATGTGGAAAGGGGGATGGAATCACCGGGATGAACATTGCAACCTGGGATATGTTCAGCCCTGGAATGCAGGGAGATGAGGCAGCTCTCAGTGCGGTCATTGGCAGGCAGGGGACACCTGCCAGGCTCGGAGGGCCTTCTGTACCACATCTTCCCACTGGGCATTTGATATCACCTCCTTCGCCCTTGTCACCAACTCTGCATGTTCTGGGTCCATGGCTGTAGAGCTGTGGCTGCTCAGTGCTGTAGCTCCCTCCTCATCTTCATCCTCGCTCTCTGCTGGCCTGTCCGGGGAATGAAGCCCTAGGGCCTAGTTCCAACCCTGGACGTCAGCAGCTCCATCTTCCGCACTCCCCACTGGTGCCAGCTCTGCCCCTCTGGTTCGGGGTCTTGGTTCAGGGGCTGGTAGGAGCAGCTAGCTGGACCTGCCCCCATTTCTTCCTGTTCTTCCTCAGGCTCTCCACTCCTCTAATCCCTGGTGCCTTCTGTAGGCCCCTGGTGTGACAGTTCCTCAGCCTCATTGGGGTAGGTGTGCCCTGGACCCTGCTGCCGAAAATGACTTCTTCCATCCCAGCGGGGCCCACTCAGAGCCTGAAGCTGAACCTGTACCTTTTACCTCCTCAAGGATAATACGTATTTGAGGGGAAGGATGATGGAGAGATTGGGAAAACTGAAACACACGACCACTTGTTTGTAGTGCCTTTTACACAGCATTTTGTTAAATGTACCTAAATCTTTTAAGTGTAAGTTGGTTTGCTCATTAAACTATCATATTTTAATTATTACATTTAATATTTAGTGCATATAGTTTTAACTTCTTTTGTGAGCATCAGAGCCAAACCATACAGTTCCAAAGTCTTTTGATTAATTTTTAAATTTAATTCCTTTTGGGCAATAAATTTTTTATTTCTGGTTTATATAAGTAAAAAAAAAAAAAAAAAAGCTTCTGCCAGTGGTCTTTGAGACCAAGTCAGATGGATGGAAACATCTACCCTATCTTTTAAAAAATATCAATCATAAAAAATCCTATAAGCTAAGGAGTCACTGAATTTTTTCTTCTTTTGCAAGTCAAAATGTCCCCTTGCTCTTCAGTGTAAAGCTTCTATGGCAGTGCTTTTCACACTTACACAGCAGTAGCACAGTCTTTTCAAACAAAATCTCATGCAGAACTTCACTATGTAAATAAGATGAAAATGGAGCTGTTGTTGCTGGTTGGGGGAGGGTAGGGGGCGCGGGTAATGAGAGACCCGGAACCTCTTCCCTCTTCCCCCTTCTGGCTAAACCAACTCCCACCCTGGGTGGCCCGTAAGACATTTCCTCCAAAATCTTAGGGATCTTGAATTTTTATATATATATATACATATATATACATACATATATATATATATATGTATATATATGTATGTATATATATATACATATATATATACACACACATATATATATACATATATATATACACATATATATATACATATCATATTCTAATGGCTTTTATCATTTTACATTAAAATCTTTACTTTGTATAGGTTTTTTGTTTTTTTTTTTAAATTTATTTTTGGCTGTGTTGGGTCTTCGTTTCTGTGCGAGGGCTTTCTCTAGTTGCGGCAAGCGGGGGCCACTCTTCATCGCCGTGCGCGGGCCTCTCACTATCGTGGCCTCTTTTGTTGCGGAGCACAGGCTCCAGACGCGCAGGCTCAGCAATTGTGGCTCACGGGCCCAGTTGCTCCGTGGCATGTGGGATCTTCCCAGACCAGGGCTTGAACCCGTGTCCCCTGCATTGGCAGGCAGATTCTCAACCACTGCGCCACCAGGGAAGCCCTGTATAGGTTTTTAAGAAATCATTTTTGGAAGAAATAGAAGGCCTGACAGCAAAATATAAATATCTTATTTAAGATATTTTGTTAATTAATACTTTAAACGTTTAACCAAAAAAAGTTTTGTTTACCTGAGGTTTTGGAAAAATAAACCAAACAATATTCTCTTAAGGAAGGCAATATTTCCCTTTATCCCCAATTCTGTAATTAATGTATTTCTGTAACCAAGATCACAGAGGTATGCTGATAAATATGTTTCTATTTTCTTACTTGCAGAGATCTGTAACTTATTTATCAAAATAGGAAACTAAGACGCAGAAGGAACTTTCTCCAGCTCTCTTAGCCCCATTCGTCTTTGCACCATGCTACAGCTTGCATGGAGAAACTGGTCTGGTATTCATATGAGACCAACTACAGAACAGTAGCACCAAGATTCTGAATATATAGTAGTTAATTGTTAGGGTAAAGTTAAGAAACTACCCTTAAAGGGGATCTTGTCCTTCTGCCTTGATTTGGCTAAAACTGATGATTCACATCAAGGAAATTAATATAAAACTTTAATAGTAAGATTGTAAAATTTTAAACTATGAATAACTCTTAAGTTATACTATCACAAGGGAAGGATTAGACCAGAATGCATCAAAACAATGTTTTGAACTATTAACTGAGTGTTTATCAAAGTCTTTAGGTTAGGAAAGTTATTTTTGCTTTGAGAATCTCAACTTTATAAGATTGTAAAATTTTAAACTATGAATAACTCTTAAGTTATACTATTACAAGGGAAGGATTAGACCAGAATGCATCAAAACAATGTTTTGAACTATTAACTGAGTGTTTATCAAAGTCTTTAGGTTAGGAAAGTTATTTTTGCTTTGAGAATCTCAACTTTAATAGTTCCTTAAAGGTATACTCTTATTATTATGCTGTAGGTTTTTATGCTTTATCATATTGTGTATTTATAAAATCTTCATTTTTGCTATGTTGTATACCTGAAACTTAAATAATGCTGTACATCAACTATACCACAATAACAAATAAAAATACATTAAAAATAATCTTCCTTTTAATTGCAGCTAGCCTTCCCAGAATGCTGAAATACTTCTGCATATCCTAGCATTGCAAAAAGTCATTACTGTATAAACACTTCAACTTGAGGGCATGTCGTTTCTTGGATGTTCGGTCCTTGCTCTTCTGTCTATACTCTATCATTTTCTCCTAAGCCTCTGTTCTGTTAGAGATTTCAGTAATCTAACAAGGATTGGAGCATCCCACTTTAAATATGCAGTAAAAAAATCAGACTTGTATCTGTTACCATTATTAGAAAGCAAGAGTGAATAAAGGTCAGCCTTTTAGCTGGCAGGCTGTCTGATTTTTCTGTGAGCATCACATGTTAGGAGAAGCGAGTTCATCTGTCTGTGGGTTTAAGATTCAACAGCCTAAACTGTCAGCCTAACACTGATTGAAGGTGGACTGGGAGGGGAAGCGCATCTGTCCAAGGCTCGCCATTGGCTTCCTATTACAGCATTCTCCCCCGAGACAGACTCTGCGTGCTCATTCACCTACCTCCTCCTCTTCCCTCCCCTTCCTTCCCTACCCCTTCATTACTGATTCACAGCGAGAGGCAGCAGCAGCAGCAGAGCTGCTTGTCACGAATCAAGGATTGCAATGAGCTCATCCTTTTCTCCTTGCAGCTTCACAACTGCCCTGGCTTCCTGGCTCCTGCTCCTGCTCTTTGCTCACGCACACACACACACACACACACTCACTCTCTCACATGCACACAGCGCAGACACACACACACACACACTCACATGCTAGACCCTTCTAAGCAGCTTGTCCATTTTTACACATGTATGTGAACTCTCCTGCATCACTCTTGGCCATTTTCTTGCATTCGCTTGCTTTTGCTGTTTTTTTTTAATTTAGATCAGCATTTGATTTCATTTCCAGTCTACTTTGGGGCTCTGGCACAGTAGATAATTTAGCCAAAATGTTTTTCTTGTGGAGACGTTAGCTGGCAGTTCCCACCACAGACTGGCTTGTGCGTGCTCCTGGGGAGACCTAAGCCTGGCTCCCCTCCCGCCGCAGTTCTCAAAATTGTGGATAAGAGATCCAGCTTTCTCATTCTGGATACCTACTTACTGCTCATGGAAGAAGGGGTGCCCTGCCCAGCCCCAGCTGCTAAGCTCACAGCTCCTGTCAAAAAGTCCCAGGACATGCACGACGAGAGGAACAAGCTGGTGAATGAGTATGCGTGTCGAGTGCTGGAACTTCTGGGGATGGGGCATCGTCTGTTTGTGCCTCGGCTTCTGGCGGTGAGACTGTTTTTCATTGAACTTCATTTGTAAAGAATCTGCCACCCTCTGTGAGAATTCCCTGTATCCCTGGGAGAGGCTTGCGGTCTCCTGTCTCCTTCCCCTTCTCCCCACTCTACCGAGAAGGAAGTGCTGAGTGGCCACAGGCATGGGGCTCTGTCCGAGCCTGGTCCGTGCCACTCCTTAATTGGCTAGAGGAGATATGGCTCTCCTCTCCGAGCCCACGTTAGTGGCATTATCTCTGTGGCAGCAAAAAAAAAAAAAAAAAAAAAGGTCTTATGGCTGGCCAGGCTCAGCAATAAAGCAGAATACCCAAGTGCTTGATGGAGGCATTCTGCTGTTTCTGTCTCCAAGGGGTTAAATTTTACACCAAACATTATTGCGACTTATCTAGACTATGCCTGCTTTGCTTTCTAACCTCTCCATTTGATGGCCAATTTGGTTGTGTTAATAGGGAATTTTGCCCCTTAAAAATCATTGGTTAGGAAATTACAGATTTCTCTCCTGGAATGTTCGGACTGTGTATCTATGAAACAGCTTAAAGCTGTTGGGTCTGTGCTGAGTCTGGGAAGTCTGCCTTGCTTGTTTTTTGATTTCCTGAACAAGAGAAAAATCACCCTTCTGCACTTCCTACCAAGGGTTAAAATTAAATACCCACAATCACTGGTGCAGTGTTTCTTTTTAGTGGTTTGAGAACTATACCTAGCAACTGTTCTATAATGTAATTGGTCTATGGTAGTCCTATACCATTATTTGGTAATTGGGCAAGAATAATTTTGCTTTGTTTATTTTATACAATGGAGTTTAATACCATTCTAGACTGTTCCCTCATTTGGTTCCCTCATATTTGAGGCTTTTTCAAAAGTACAATATTGACTTGACTGAATTTAACTCTTTTCTCTCACATATCTCCCTCTAGTATAGTTCATCTCTGTTTATGCTTATGTTTACAATTATTAAGTAAGTCTTCATGTATCTATTTGCATGTAAATATAATCTCTCCTGTATCATCATAACAGACATGTTAGGTAGCCGTGCACATAAGGGATTTCTCACCCAGAAGAAAGTCTGTTTATCATTGCAAGGTGAAGTTAGATGCAGTGACCAGCATACAATTATAGAGAAGGGGGTGGTATATTTTGAGAAATATGGTTCCTTTGTCATTTAAGAAAGAAGAGCTCAATGTATATGTTTTAATGCCTAGGTGAGGTCATCAGTGCTCACTTGAATTTTGTTCCCCTGAATCATCACATTTCTTTTCTTAATAAAGGAGAAAACTGAAGATTCATGATTCTATTAGAAAGGAATTTTTTGTTTTTGTTTTTGTTTTTTAACAGTGAAATAAAAAGCTTTTTTTTTTTCAGGAGCTTTGACACTAAGAAGTGCTAAAATATATTTCAACCAATTCTCTGCCTCTCTTTGAGGAATCAGTTTTTGGTCTAATACACTTCCATATTCTTAAAGACTGCTTAACTTTGTGTCTCACGGGCTTCCACTGATAACTTTACAGTGATCCGGCGCTGCCTATCTTTGGCATTTACATTTTCAGTGTTTTGAAGGAAAACATAAAATTGATAACTAAGAATATCTGTCATACTAAAATCTGCATCGAAATCCAGATGACTCTAGCGTAAAACGATTGTCAACAACAAAACCCATAAGCTTCACAAGCTTCATTTCTGTGGGAGGTCATAGATATCTATATGTTGCAACTGTACAAAGTCGGCTTGGTTGCTCAATTAGGTACCTGAGGTGGTGGCACAGCCCTCAGGTTGTTTTGGGCTCTAACATTCCAGGTAATAGTGCCATTTGCATTACATGTGAAAAGTGTGTTCTGCGTTGTGTATAGGGCCATTTGGAAATCTCTGACTTTGTTATACAGTGTTGTACTTAAAAGATTGTTGATAGAACTAGGGTACTCTACATTCTGAGAAATCACATGCCCATTAATTAGCAATATGGCTATAAATTGGGATCAGCTATCCAATGAGTTATTGCTCAAAGTTTAGCATATGTACCAGAGGGAAGTACAGTTGTTCAGCCTTGTGTTATTGGACTGGCTAATGATGTGGGATCAGTGGCTAATCTGCACAGGGTAATCCTAAAAGGAATCCTGCCACATGCAATGTTGCAGTCTTTCCATTACCAGTCAAGAGGGCAAGCACTGAAGTTTAGGTTTTTAATCATGTTTTAAATATGAATGTGTGTGTGGGTTAAACACATACAAATCCCTTATTTTACTTTTAAGAGCCCAGTAGTTTTCTTCATATAAGACAAGTTAATTTTCTTAATGAAACTGATCAAATAAATGAAGATTTACCAAGACAGTGTTGTAGATTTGGACTTTGAGCCTTATTTATTGTTCCCTGGTTCACAGAGAGACCATCAAGCTATGAGAACACCAAGCACATTTGGAATTTTTGCTTATTGTTCTTCAAAGGTACACCTAGTAAAGAATAATTTCCCTTTAATAAATCAAGTACAAGTACTCCATTTTAGATATCACCACAAGGCATAAATTCTGTGTGCAGACTCACCAAACACGTTTCTTTGGTGAAATTAAAATATCAAAGCAAGGGATATACGTATCCTAGATACCAGCTAAGTAATGTCCTCTTCTAAAGCCTGTGCTTGCAAATGATTCTTAGACCTCCAGAAACATTTCTCAACGGAATGGAAATCCTGTTAGACACTATAACTAAAGGAAGAAAAGCCATTTGTGGTGAATATAGTAAAGGTGAGAAAGAGAAACATGCCTAGATTTTTTTTTTTCAAATAATCCCCTAAAATAATCAAACCTAGATTTTGCTGCTTATCAGAGGCCCTTAAAGAAAGATTTGTCATCCAAGAAAATGAGAAGTTTCGAATAGAAGCATCTGGAGCTAACACTCAAATGTTAGAACTGTTCATTTCCACCCACCCTGCCTTCTTTTTTTTTTTTTTTTTAAATCACTTTAAAATATGATACTCTTGCACTGAATTTTTCAGTGGGAAAAACACACTCCAAATGGTATTAGCAGGGGCACATAGCCAGAGTTCATACTCCTCTGTAAGTGTGTGAAATTTGGAGAAAGAGGAAAAACTTTTACTCAGGTTCAAAATCTTCCCTATCCTCCTAGATTTTTTCTTTTTGCTTTTATATGACATGGGAAGTTATTCTCAGATCATTATATGTTGATATCAGGTGTTGGCTATACTTTCAATCTGATACTCTGGGCACTGTGCACAGTGAATCCAAAGGACTCTCAGGCTGAAGAGGATTGACATATATCTATAGCCAAATGCTCCAGCTGTCCCTCCAGTAACCATTTAAAGTTTAATTTTGATCATATTTCTTATGCTGTCAAACTGCATCCTAGTTTTGTTTGTTTTTTTAATTTGTGGACTTCCTTAAAACAGTAATTTTAAGGAGGGAATAAAAGAGCAGAGGAGAAAGTTTCTCTCTCATTTTTACCGCTGTTGTTGACTGCTGCAAGGATTACTCACTGAAGAGAGATGATAACTCTTAAAAGAAGTTAAAGACTCAAGTATAAAAGTTGCCATGTATACTTCTGATGCCCCGCAAATATAAAAATCAATTTTTACATCAAAATAAGTCCTACATCTCCTTTCTATTTTGCATCTTATAAATTTTTGACTTATTAATAGTGAGTATGCTTGAAGTAGATCCTTTATAAATTCATGGAACAGATATATGTTGGTGTCTATTGTGTGCCTGGCAATGTGCTTAATTCATTTTACTGGGGTGAGTGGGAAGGATTCTTACATTAACATCCTACTTACCTTTCCCTCTGGATATTTATTTCTACCTACTTGAAAGGAAGTAGAAGTAGGACTTGTTTAAATGTTTTTTAATTATCCAGGTAATCTTTTTATATAGCTCTATTCATAGAAATGAGGAAGAAGTAATGTTACCTTTGAAGGTGTAATTGGTAAACATGTTTCCTATCATCACTTAAAAGGATTTGACAGAAAGTTTGGAGAGCAGAAGATGAGTATTAGTAGAGCCACTGATTTTCAAAAGTTATCATTTATTAGTTCTTATTTAAAAGCTGGTAGAGTTCTTATTGTACAAGAGAAGAAAACATGCCTTTGCTTATTCAAATTCCCTAATTCTTGTCTATATTATCTTCTGGCTGACATTACTTAACAAATAATGTTAGGAAAGTAATTGCATTTTCATTATTTTACTGTTCCTTCCCTATTCTGAAGGTAATATGGAAAAACTCTAAGAATTTCCCAGTTGAAGAACAGCCTTTCCAATTTAAATCAATTATTCTAGCCTGATGGGGTTCTGTGTAGTGAGTACAGATGGATAATGTTATCCAGAAGCCAGCCCAACCTCTTTCAGGTACTTGGTTTGGTTTTTGAAATGTTAGTCTGCCTTTTAGGGGTGTATTTTTAAAGCTTGGGTCTTATCACAAGATCATGTGTTAAACTTCTCTTCTTTGTTGGAGTAGAGGGTTAACATTCATGCAATTATAAACTCAATTATAACCAGTAATTAAGTTAATATCTCCATAGTCAGCTAATTAATAATTAGTATGTGTGATTGAAGCCATGTTTTAGTTTCGTAGAAAGCACCACTACCTATATTTTGGACTAATATTATTACATCAATGCTTGACATTTATGAGGTGTGTATATTTAACAAAATAATAGGTACAAAGTGACTCAAATTTTGTTAAATATATATGAGATGTATCTGTAAGGTTAGGAAAAAAGGACTATAAGCAATGTAACAAAATGTTATACTAAAATTTCAGTATCTGAGCATATTTGAGCAACAGAGAGAACTCCAAAATGTTGTCCCTTATATTTGTTTTGGGGTTCACAAAATGTACTCATATGCCTTAACTTATTTCATTCTCAAATATTCGAGGTTGAAGATAGTCCCACTTTTTTTTTTTTTTTTAATTAATTTATTTATTTTTGGCTGTGTTGGGTCTTCGTTTCTGTGCGAGGGCTTTCTCTGGTTGCGGCAAGCGGGGGCCACTCTTCATCGCGGTGCGCAGGCCTCTCACTATCGCGGCCTCTCCCGTGCGGAGCACACGCTCCAGACGCGCAGGCTCAGTAGCTGTGGCTCACGGGCCTAGTTGCTCCGCGGCATGTGGGATCTTCCCTAGACCGGGGCTCGAACCCGTGTCCCCTGCATTAGCAGGCAGATTCTCAACCACTGCGCCACCAGGGAAGCCCAGTCCCACTTTTAAAGTAGGAGAACAGTGGAGAATTATGCAGTACCATGAGTTAGCCAGAGTTGGAATTAAAATGACTATTCCATCCTTTGCAACCTTGCTTGAGCACCTTTAATTGACAAGTACTTCCTAGAGGCTAAAATTAGAGGATTAAATAAGATGCATTTTCTACACTTGCCTCATGATTATCAGAGCTCCTCTCTTCAGGGGCTCGAGTTAGGCCAGTCACGCAATCTGGAGCTTCACTAACACCAGCAGTGTCTTGGAAATGGCAGTCACAGGGCACTCTGAATTCTGGTTTCCAGAGACTTAACCTGAGTTGGGCTTCAGCCAACTGGGCTGAGTTGGGCTTCTCCCCACCTGGGTAGGGAGCGCCTTGCTGTACCTCCCCTGAGACCACAGCCTCCTCCAAACAGCATCTCTGTGTGCCTGGCCATCCCTGCCTGACCAGAGGGCAAATGTCACAGGATATTTGACTTCTCATCTTTAATCCTAACCTTTCTGCTTTTGTATGAACTCAGAGGCGGGACTTGAAATTAGGCCTTGGGCAGTATTAGAAAATTAGGTAACCATGCTGCTGCCTGCAGGCAATAGACTGCTCCCCACCATTTTTGGGCATCTGTTTGCAGGTAGCTAGAGGTTAGTTGCACTGACAATAGAAGAGGTGCCCTTAGAAGGTTTTTGAGTAATGAAGAAAGCTACTCATCCTGTTTCGCTACAAACTCTATAAGCAGCCTGTGTTGAACTTTCCCAACAATTGCCAAAGAGATAATCATCAGAACCAGTATTACAGGTGAAAAAGGATGTAGTATGTCTGGCATAACTGGTAGGTGGATGCTTTCTCAATAATTCAGCAGTTGATATTTTAGTTGAAGAGGCCCTCTTTGGGGCTGAAGTTGTCTCCAGTAACTGCCTTTTCCGACTAAGTTAAGGTGAGATGATAGCACTTTATCATGCTAAATATTCTCTCCGCTACTTATTGCCACCATCTCTCAGTATCTGTGAGGGAGGAAATAAATCTGAGATGTACTGAAGCTTGTTTTTTTTCCCTGGCACTATTAGCCTGGCTCTGTCTTCTGATTACTAGTTTGTGAATCTAAACTTGGGCCAACCTACTTCCCTGTGAAAATGCCTGCTGTGTGAATTAATATATTATTCTATTTTACATGTTTCTGTTTAAAGGGGAGGAGAGAAGGGAAGAAAAAATTATATATGTATAGTGAAAGAGAGGCGAAAGTAGAATTCATTCACTTATTCAGTAAATTTTAGTTGAGTACCTCCTGTACTCTAGGCAGTAGTCTTATCACTGTGGATACAGCAAAGAACAAGACAGACAAATCCCCTTTCCTTAGGATGAAAACAGATGTAAAACTGGAAAATGACTGGATGGAAAATGACTTGATGGGCTGGGAGGAAGAATTTAAGTGCTCAGAAAAGGCCTAACTCAGATCTTATATTTGTGTTAAAATCTAGATCACAAGAAGTTGTTATCATTATGAAGATCTGGGGGAAGAATATTCCAGGCAGAGAGAACAGGCAGTAGCCTTCAGTTGGGAATGAACTTGGTGTGTACAAGAAAACAGAAAGAAGGCCAGTGTGCTTGGAGTTTGAGAGCAAGGAGGGAGATGTGATTCAACATGAGGTTGGAGGGGAAGGCAAGGGCCCCAGATCCTGAAGGGTCTTGTGGGCAATGGTAAAGATTTTGGGTTTTATTCTGAGCACAGTAGGAACCACTGGAGAGCTTTACACAGAAGAGCAACATGATCTGAAAAAGTACCATCTAGCTGCTGTAAGGAGAGGAGATGGTGGGGAGCAAGAGCAGAAAGAGGGAGACCAGCTGGGGAGTTACTGCAGTGGCTCAGCTGAGAGGTGACAATGGCTTAGACCAGGCTGGTGGTGATGACAACTCATTAGGAGCAGAATTCCTCTGACTTCCTTATGCTCTTTCAATGCAGTCTTTAAGGTTAATCAGTTTTTAATTTGAATGTAAATAAAGTAATATTTTGAACTAACATGTAGTTCTGTGATTTCTAGCCACCATGTTTTGTCTTTGTTTGTTTGGTTTTGTTTTATTCCTGTAGTTTTTGACAATTAAGTGCTGACTCTTAACACACCTTATTTCTTTTTGGCTTGGCCTACTTCTGTGTACCCAGTCTTTCTCAGTCTCTTAATTTGTGTCTCAGTGTTTGCCAGCGATTACATATAGTTGTTTATTAAAATATTTATTGCCTTTCTTATTACAAAATCTTTACTGCAGAAAAAACAGCAAACTATAAAGAAGAAAAAAAAATTATAATCCCACTATCCAGAGAAACAGTTTCCTTTATTTCCTTTCAGTCTTTTTTCTGTGCATACATATATTTATAAGTGGTGGTTATTTCTTAAGTAAATCTGGCAAGCAGTAGTTTTCATAAGAAGTTCAGTAGTTAAGTGGTTTGCTTCATTTACTTTTTTATAGCAGTCTTTAAGATATGGGTACAATTTCTTATTTTCTTCACTTGAACTGCTACTGTCACTAGTTGAAAAGTCATCCTGTCATTAGGTGTTTATTATATAATTCTGCTGTGCTTTGATTGCATTGTCTATGTCTTCAGCCAGCTTTGTAAAATATCCTTAAAATGCCTACCAAGCTAAAATCACAGATTAGTCCCAGAGTTCAAATTTTTTCCTTTTCTGGCATTTTTCTTTTTTTAGAGCCATAACATGGTTAGCTTTGCCAGGATCCACTATTCAAATCTTCAGGTAATATAAATTAAATATGTTAGCCTGTTAATTCTTTTGTCACGTCTAGGATTTATGGTGACTTATTTCAGCTTATAGTAAAGAGGTTAGAAATCTCTTCCTAAAAATTTTTGGAGCTCACCTAGATCTTGGCTATAAAAGTACATTCAAGAAAATAGAAATTCCTTTTTCAATGTATTCGTTCTGAACGTAGGTTAAAATGTAATTGATGATTCTTGGTGATTATTTTTTAGACCTCAAAGGAAGATCTTCTGCAGGCTGATTTTGAAGGTGCTTTAAAGTTCTTCAGAGTCCAGCTTCCAAAGAGATACAGGGCAGAGGAAAATGCAAGAAGGTTAATGGAGCAGGCTTGCAATATTAAGGTAAGATATATGAATTTATAGATAATAAAGGTGGAACTTGAATGCAGAATAACATGGCAAATTATATAAAACTCTTTCTCAGTATGTTGCTGGATTTTGACTATGTTTAAGGTGATGTGGTGTATGACCTAGTTTCTCTCAGACTTTTTTGTCAAGCTGATATGTATCTATAGTGGCTGTACCTTCTAGTAGGACTTAGAGTGAACGTTAGCATGTTCAGGTTGTAACAAGAGGAAGACAAACATTTATCTCATAGGTGGGGCTCTAGAATGGGTTGCTGTGATAGTGGTTTCCATAGCAGCAGACTTAGTATTTAGCTTTTGCCATCTGTTTTAAGATTATTTAGGACCAAGCAAGAAAAGCCTGCTTAGGCCGTGCTTTCCTTTCTCTAAGGGACTTGGAAAGCTCTGTCTTGATCTACCCATTTCCATCCCACACCTGACAAATGTTTGTGGATACATTGCTCCTTATCAGATGTCTGATAAAAATAAACAAATTTTATAAATAAGTTAAAATAGAAATCTCTATCTAGAGAATTGGGGTATCAAGGTGAGATAGCACATTTAAAAAAAAAAATTGGAACCAATTTACTGATGTAAATTCTTGGACCTTTGGAATATACTAGGGAATCTTCTTACCTAACCATGACAAAAATGTAAATTTGCTTTCTGAAAAAGCAAAGATCCCAGGTCTTATGGACTTTACATTCTTGCCGAAGGAAAGAGACAGTAAACAATTAACATACTAAAGAATATATTTAATATGTTAGAAGGTGATAAATAGCTATGAAAAAAGAAAAAGTAGGGCAAAATAAGCAAGATTGGATTGATGGGGAGAAGGAAAGTTGTAGTTGTTGTTAGGTAGTCAGAGTAGACCTCACTGAAGGTGAAGGAGATGAATTAGTCATGGAGATGTCTAGGAGAAGAGCAATTCAGCAGAGGCAACAGCTAGTTCAAAGGCCCTGGGGCTGGCTCATGCCATGTGAGTTTGAGGAACAGCAAGAAGACCAGTGTAGCTGGAATGAAGTGAATGAAAATGAGGGCAATAGGAGAGGAAGCTAGAGAGCTCACAAGGAGCCTAAAAATGTAGGCCACTATAAGGGTTTAGGCTTTGCTTGGAGTGAAGTGAAGAGCCCTTCCAAGGTTTTGAGTAGAAGAGTGATAAGATCTGTCTGAGGTTTTAGAGGATTACAGTGCCTACTGTGTTGAGAACAGACGATAGGAAGGTAAGAGTAGAAGTAGGGAGATCAGATAGGGGGTTTGCAGTAATCCTGTTGAGAAATGATGATAGATTGACCAGGGTGATAATAGTAGGGATAGAGATGGATTGGAGATGGAGGTGGTTGGAACCTGGTTATATTTTGAAAGAGAACCAACGGGATTTCATGATGTATTAAACATGGGTGTGAAAGGAAAAGAGGAGTCAAAATGATTCCACAGATTTGGGATTGAGCAATTAGAAGACAGAGTAGCCATTGATTTATTAAGCTCATTTCTTAAAATGTATTTTGACACAGACTTCACTTAAGCACAATACACACTGTAACACTTTTCTGGTGTAAGATTTTTTTTGAATTTTATTTTAAACTAAATTCTAAATGTTTCAAAAGTACAACTCAATGCTGAACGTAAATAACTTGAGGAGAAAAAGATTACATTGTCTTCCAAATGAACTCTATATTCAAAGAGATCATTTTCCAAAGGTATTAAGAAAGATAGACCGCTGAAGTCTTCATCCTGAAATGCAAACTTTTAAAGGCTTTATGACTGATTGTTTTATTTGGCTAAGCCAGATGACTAAGCATAAGCCACATTTGTCTGTAGACGTTGAAAACACAGTGGTCATGGTGCCTTTGATTGAATTTTGTGGGTAGTAGGTTTGAAAGGTAGGCTTCAGCCAGCTGATTGTTCCAGAGCTGTCAGAAAGAAGTACTATAACTTGGGGCAGTGCTGTAGAGATCCATTAAAAGACAGCACGCATTTCTAAGAATAAAAGAGTAGAGAGTTAAGAGGTATAGGTAAATATTTTCAAGGGAAATCTAGAACTGTGGGAAAATAACTGAGAACAAAAAACCCAGGAAAGTAATTTAAAAATATGAAATGTACAGGGAAAGATTTTTTCCCAACATAATTTAGGAAGCTCCTCAGAGGATGGAGGTAACTAACGATTGTCAAGCCAGAAACGTGAGATCTGAGAGACACTGAAACATAAAATGTTAGAAGACAAGTTCAAAATATGATCTGAACGGATTGTTCCTGGGATGAAAGTGCTATGTGCAACCAGCGTGATTTATTTGGGCATGAACAGAGAGATAGGAATTCTTTTTTAAGTAATAATAGGGTTGTTATTTTGTTTTGTGTTTTGTTTCGTTTTTTTGTATTATCTAAG
Source organism: Balaenoptera ricei (assembly GCF_028023285.1). NCBI lineage: Eukaryota > Metazoa > Chordata > Mammalia > Artiodactyla > Balaenopteridae > Balaenoptera > Balaenoptera ricei. The sequence continues at coordinate 136,592,586 of NC_082639.1, forward strand.
GAGAGTACCTTTCTCTTAGATACTTAAAACAGTACCCAAGGGACACCATTTTAATTTATAGCATGATCGTGAGGCTGATGTGAGGTTTAACTGAAAGAAAGAAGACATAAATTGTACAGTATTCAGGGATCGTGCTGGGACTAGAACGTAGATCTCCAACATGAAAATTTAAGATTGTGTTTAAACCAAGACCTACATTTTTTATAAATTTATTTATTTATTTATCTTTGGCTGTGTTGGGTCTTCGTTTCTGTGCGCAGGCTTTCTCTAGTTGCAGCAAGCGGGGGCCACTCTTCATCGCGGTGTGCGGGCCTCTCACTGTCGCGGCCTCTCCCGTTGCGGAGCACAGGCTCCAGACGCGCAGGCTCAGTTGTTGTGGCTCATGGGCTTAGTTGCTCCGCAGCATGTGGGATCTTCCCAGACCGGGGCTCGAACCCGTGACCTCCGCATTGGCAGGCAGATTCTCAACCACTGCGCCACCAGGGAAGCCCCAAGACCTACATTTTTGAAATAGCTTTTATATCAAGACCTTAAACATACGCGCACGCACATACGCACGCACGCGCACACACACACACACACACACACACACACACACACCTGAAGAGATACTTACGCTTACAATGTATGATGCACTCTGATGTTTTTCTTCTACTATATTTTATTCTATTCCATTTTAAACTTCTACCCTTCCCTCTGCTAGTCACAACCCACTACATGGATTTCACAGCAGCTTGCAGTTTTGAAAAAGCACTCAGGCCTGTTCCGCTGTCGGCCCCTCCTCCCCCTTCCCCATTCTGATATGCTGCAACCCATGAGAGGCTGTGGAGGATGAGGTGTTACACTGAATAATGAAAGTGGGAGTGTGGTAAGGATGTGAGTCATCGTGCCATCATTACAGCAGCATGTGCTGGGAACTGGAAATGTTAGGAAATCGTGGACATGCAGACCACGGCTGCACGTTAAAGCATTCACAGACAAAGGTGACGACAGGCATGGAACAGGCAAAAAAGTTGGAAATCATGATTTCTTATCCACAGCCTGTTTAACACTAGAATTTCTGTCAAAGGTAATACATTTTTTTTTTGGATTTTAATTATTTTTATAGGATTTGTGTACGGTCGTATAGTCTTGGAATGGACATGTTCTCATTTAATTATCCTTGAAAATGAATCACTTTCCTCTAACTTTAAGGAACTAGGTGACCCAGTTATTTCAGTAAACTGACTGGTTTTGAAATAAAGGCAACTGTTAACAGGTAAAAAATAAATTGTTACCTCTGTGTGTGGTTAACAGGATTTATTAATAAAGCACATTGGACTGGGTAAATAACTATTCTTCTGAAACCCGTGTGACATTAAATATCAGGAATATTTTTTGGTGTTTATTTTTTTCTAATTTACTAACATGACTTTTAATTATTCTGATATCCCTTCTGTTCCTATGATCCAGCCAGGCTAAAATGAGAAAATACATTCACCCATCAGACTTTACTTTGAAAAATAATGTGGTTACTTAATATATGAATATCCTGCACTTTCACAGGAAGGCAACTTTTGTTGAATATCGTTATTCAGTTGTTAGCTTATAGTTTAAAATTTTGCTATTGCAGAGGTTCTTAAACTTGGATCTTGGCTTCATGGACTCTGAGTCACTAGAAATTTGAATTTCTTTATATAAGCGTTTAAGCATTTTGTTTTTCCTGGTGAGAAAATATGTAGCTTTTATTAGATTCTTAAAGGGAACTCAATGACTCAAAAAGATTAACTTTTGTGCTGTGGGATCATCTTAAGCTTGTTAAGAAAATTGATATTTCTTTAGAGTATAAGAATTTATAAATGTGATACCTATATATATTCAAGTGCATATACATATAACCTTTATAATTTTTCTTGATGTGTTTTTTTTTACATAATTTTATTCAATATCACTCACTTATATTGTATTAGGTTGAATTGATGAAATTACCATTCTTGTTGGTCAAAAACTGCCAGGTATTAGACATTGTATGTGATTTAATGCAATATTTTATGCCTCCTTATGTTTCAAATAGGTGCCATGTATGTAGATGATGAAATATTAAAAATTTGGCTCTTTTAAACACCATTTAGTGGGCACTGCTCTGATAAAAATAAAGTGATGAATTAGAAGAGTAAAACATCTATAACATAATTTAGAGTACTATATATATATATCTATATATATAGATATAGATATATATAGACAGATATATATATACGTTAGTTCTATGGCCATGTCAAACTTTCTTGAGAATTATTCTCCAAAAGCTGGGAAGCAAGTCTTTTTTTTTTTTTTTTTTAAAGTTGATTTTTATTTGGAACAGTGTTACAAGTGCCACAGTTATGATGAACCTCATTAGTAGAAAAGTTCATCATATCACTCAAAATATTCTACTGGTAAATCTTCACAATAGAATGTTTTAAAAAGTAAAATAGGCTATTTTGTTTATATATTTTATTAGTAAAATAACTTGAACAGTATTAAAACTGCAAAATCTGACATTAAACTAAAACAAGGGAATTAGGAAAGAAAGGTCATTTATTGAGTATCTACTATGTGCCAGGAACTATGCAAGAAGACTTCTCAGAGGAAGTAAGATTTAAGATGAGACCTGAAGGACTAGCAGGAATTAAGGAGTATATGGAGGGAGGGGAAAGGAAGTTCCATGCAGAGAATATGCAGAGGCCCAGAGGTAAGAAACGATGGAGCTGTCCAAGACTTAAGCACAGTTCATGACTGGAGAATAGGGTTCAAGGACAGAGGGAATGAGGGGAGTAGATAGAAGACTTAGAGAGGTAAGCAGGAGCCAAACAGCTGGTACAGAGCCATGTAAGCCTGTAATCCAACGGTAATCAACTTGGATTTTATCCTCGGACAGGGGGAAGTATTGTGGGTTTTTTAAGAGGAGACAGAAATGATCAGATTTATGTTTTAGAAAGGCTATTCTGGCTGGTGTGTAGAGAATAGATTAAAATGGATAAGATTAGATATTGGTAACAGACCAATTCAGGGGTGGTTGCAGTAATCCAGTTGAGAAGTGACCAGACTATTGTTATGGGCTAGAGAGATGTGGACAGATTCCAGAAATATTCAAGAGATAGAATCAACAGATCTTAGTGATTAAATGAGAGCATTAGGGCAGAGAAAGAGAGCCGTGATGACGCTCAGGATTCTCACTCAGGCAACTTGGTAGTAGTCACTCTATGAAGGGGAGCACACAAAGGAGAACAAATTGCAAGGATAGAAGATAATGAGTTAAGTGTTGGACATGTTTAAGTTTGTGGTGTATATCTACAGTCTCATATCCAAGTACGTAAAAATATCCAATAAGCAGGTGGATATGGAATGGAAATCAGATCTGAGCTAAAAGTAGGCATTTGGATGTCATCAGTATTTGAACCATGGGAGTGGGTAAATTTTCAGAGGAGCAGAGAGAAGGGTTGAGGGTAGGTTCATTAACATATAAAAGATGGGCTGAGGAACAGCAGCTAGTGAGACTGAAAAGGCAGGACGAAACCCAGAATAGTGTGAAGTGTGAAAGCTAAGGGAAAAGGTATATTTTCAAGAAGGAAGAAGTTGAACAATGTCAATGATGTTTAGAGGTCTCATAAGGTACTGAGAGTGAAAGTGGACATCGTGCAACAGTTAATGAAAGAGGTTCCTTTGTGGTCTTAGTGACAGCAGTTTCAGTGGAGTGATGACATATAAAAGCCAATGATGCAAGGAATAAATAGGAGGTGAGTAAATGGACAAAGGAAGATGAGACAACTCTTCTAAGGAGGTTAGTGTGGGGAGACGATGGAGGATGGAAGAAACAGCCAGCAAGCCAAAGAGTAAGTACACGAGAGAGAGAGATAAGTAGACATGAGGTTGAGATGAATTTTTGGAGGATGGGAAAGATGGCTTTAAACGCTTAAATAACGCTCAGTGAGTCAATTTCTTCATTGAGTACCTACTATATGCCAGGCACTGTGCCAGGCCCAGGAAACACACGGTTGAGCAAAAGCACATACACTCCCAGAACTCATGGAGTTTATATCGTGCAGAAGATGTTAATTATATAATTGCCTTAATAAATGTATAATTACAAAGTGAGACAAATGCTCAGAAGAGATATAATAAAGATATATGAAGAACAAAGAGCAAAGGAACCTGACTGGCTCAATGGTTTAGGAAAAGCTTTCTTGCACTGAGATTATAAGGCATTTCAGACTGAAGGAAGCATGTGTAAACACTGTGGGGTGGGAGGGAGTATGGTATGTTTAAGAAACTAGGAGATGGCTCAAGGAATGATGAGGGTTGATATCCAGGGGCCGACCAGACCATCCCTCTTCAAATAAGAAGGAAAGACCCACAAGAGAAAAGTTGAAGATTCAATAAAGAAATTGGAATATATCAACAGAGACAGACCTCAGAGGAGATAAAGGATTAGACTCTAAAGAATGTACTTTTCTTCCATTACAGCAGGAGGGAATGAGCAAGGAATAGATGGGGATAAAGACAAATGTGCAGGTTAAGTAAGGTAAGGTAAGGTGAGGAGGAAAGAAATTGAGAATATTCCATTTGAAGGTTTCTCTTATTTCTATTAAGCAGGACCTAGAACTAAGGGAACGTAGTGGAGCTAGAGATTCAAAGAACATGGACAAACTTTTAGATATTGCAAAGAATGGAAGAACTAACTGGGAAAACACAAAAGAATTGTTGGGCTGAATTGTTGGAGATCATGAATTCATAGTGGCAAAAATGTGCAATGTTTTGGGAGTTTCTCTAGAAATACCCAGCAATCCAAATATATACATGAATAAAGCAGTTACTTTCATCTATAGTTGAGGTTTGCCAGCATGAGACAAAGGAAGGGCAGTGGGACCAGGGCAGTGGTGCACTAATAAACCAGACCTTGGGGATACGAGAGGGAGGAGTAAAGGGGGAATCTCTGATTTGTAGCTTTTGCCAATTTCCAGGTAAAATATGGCCAATTTCAAGGTACCAGTGACTTAACAAGTGGCACACAATTTGCGAATATGAAGTCACTTCTTTTGGACTGGTAGTTGCTAACCCCAGCACGCCACAGGGTCAGGGAGATGAGGCTAGTAGCAGGAGAGTGGTTGACATGATAGATAGTGGAATAGAACTAATAGAAGAGAAAGCGAAGACAGATAGGGATTGAGAAACTGCAGGACAAGGGGGTGAGGGAGAGGTACCAAGGATTGAACTCTAAGAACACAGAGAACGGTGGAGGGGGACACTAAATGACTTGTTGGTGATTACCCAAGAGAAATACATCTTTTCTCTAAAACCATTTATATTTTAAGGACAGCTTAGTGACATTAGAAGATAACACTGACCTGTGCTCAAAATTTTCAGTTGGTAGCTCAGGTTACTTAGTGGCAACAAAATCAGGCCATTTGCTATTTTGCCATCTATGGCGAGTTCCTGTGATTTGCTTCTCTCTGTCCTAATGACATTACCACCATCACTACCATTTTACTCTAATCATAGAGATTTGAAATGCATTGTAGGAGGAATAAACAAAGATGGCAGAGGCAGTAAGAGTAAGGGAAATAAGAGGAAGAGGAGGGCCCTAGCGGCTAAAAACAAAGTCCTGCCCTAGCATCTTCTTCTTTCACACCAAAATTGTCTTCCTAACCCATGCTAGAGAGGAGGCCATCATTGACTATATGTTACCATGGTAACTACCTGCCTCAGAAAACTCTAAGCTCTGCTCCAGCTCAGTTATCTATGTATTGTGACAGACAATTATCCACTCTCCCAAAGTGGATTAATACAATTTGATCTTGCCTCTCACAAGTCATGCTTTTAATGGGATAGAGGTAAATTCGTTTATCTAGAGATTTAATATTTTTCTCTCTCAGACCTCCATATTTGTAACCATGGATTTGAATTTAACTGTTTGAAAATAACTTTCACACTAGAGCAAAACTATAAAGAACATTTTATTCAGAGCAATTTACCTCTAATTTCTTCATGCTGTTTGCTATTTCTTTCTGGCTATTGTTGCTATGTATAAACAAGAATGTAATCTCCCAAATAGAGGCTTTTTTTGAATTAGCAATGAGACCACACAGAGGCTTTTGTTGACTCTGTGAATCTAAAATACGTGCCCTTATGTGCACCGTGGAAAGGGTTCATTTTTAATGGAACCACATTTCATGTTCCTTTCCTATAAAGACCTCTGCACATTGACAACCACAGTTTGGAATATTTGGTTTAGAGTGTCATAATCTTCTCCCAGGCAAATGTTAATTTTGTTATAGGCTACAGGGATGTGATAATTAACAAACTGATAATGAAGTAGTTTTTATATCAAAACAGTTGCTTCATTTTTCCTCTGAGGCTTCTGTTAACATTGATAACCCTCAGTGTGTCTGAGATTTGGGGCATTGTTTTCCCCCAAACAGGGATTAATACAATTTGATCTTGCCTGTCACAAATCATGCATTGTGGGAATAAGCAGAAAACACGTAAATGTTAGACATACTCTGAAGCAGTTTATAACAGGTGGAGAAAACAGGGCAGAGCTCTGGGTGCCCAGGCCTCAGGCACCCTCCACATTCAGAAAACTCTGCTTTTCTGGCTGTTCCCAGTCATCTGGAATGCATTTGTATCCTTTATTACTTCTGCTGTTTTCTTCTACCATCGTACCTGCTTCTGCCAGTCATTTTCTGTCAGTTTATTAAGGAGAAAGCCATAGAAACATTTTAAAATTAACTTGATGGGTGAACCTGGATATTGTATCATGAGCCGATCTATATAAATCATTAAATTGTCCTACTCCAAAGAAAAATAAGACAAATGGATATAAAAATTGATTTTTATATGGGCATCTCTTTTTTTCAGAAAAAGAAATAATAAATCATAAGAATAAAGCATATGCCCTTACTTGCATCCCAAACTTGGTACAGTGTCGTTGGTACAGAGCTCTCCACATACATTAACAACAGAAAAGGACACTTCAGAACTGCTGTTTCAACTAGTGGTTCCTCTCCTCTCAAACTTTATTCTTTTTCCCTGCAGCTAATTCACTCTCAGCAGTCTTCTAAAGACACAGTAAGACAAATGGTTATGCTCTTAAGTGGGAGTTTCCATTATTTCATATAACTTTCTGCAGTGTTTTGCCAATTACCTCTTATCCAGTTGTTATGATTTATGTTTATTTGTGTTGGAGAATAAAGTTAGAACTCGTCTTCATTCTTTGGAAGCAGAGGTAAAAATAATTTTCCCACGGCTATTTACAATGAGAGCCACATCTCTTTGATTTTTTTTTTTTTTTTTTTTTACTACTGGAATTCATGTTAAGATTATATTTAAAGTGTGCTTCACAGTTTGTGTTTGGGGATCTGATTTAGACAAGAAAATAAATGTGTTTCTCTGTGCCGCTGTTGCTGCTCATTGGAAGTAATTTAACTTTTTCTTAAATTTAAAGTTAAATTTAATTAATTAAATTTAAATTTATTTTTAATAAATTTAAACGTCTTAGGTGTTTAAAATAGGTTAGGTTAGGAAGGCTGGGCCTTTGGATCTTGGGGGTATTTCAGACACTTCAGCCACAGCTATGTCAGATGCCAGTGCCTCTTCCCTGGGGCGAATAAAGTATAATCATATTATATTTACTTAGTTACTCATATTCTTGTTTCACAAGCTCATGGATCCATTTAGCATTTAGCTGGGAAATGACGGAGTCTAATTAGTACTCTGGAGAACTTACTTATTTTGCTATTCAGCCTTTTTCTCCCCCTCCCCCCTCAACCATGAAAAATCCTTTTCTTTTGAAATGGTGGAAGTAACATGTAAATGAGAATAGCAACTCAAAAAAGATAGTGAAGATTTTTAAGTGTTATTCACATATCTCCAACTGTTTGTCAAGCTTTCTGAAGCTCTGCCTAAAGGCAGACAGACTGCTGAGGGGAAAATTATATTCCTTGCTGTAGTTGATAGTTGTGATTAGATGGGCACTCCATTCTTATTATCAATTCCTCTGTCTTGGGGACTTTTTATTACTGCCACCTGTGGGAGGGAGCGATTTCTTTCATCTGTAATGTCTAGCCTGTTCCTTTTCTATGCCTGTAATCTATCCAAATCTCTGTAATATGTAGTTCAAATGGTTTTATCACCGTCACCATCATCGTCATCATCACTAGTATCATTATTATTATGTGAGGGAATACTGGCATACAAACCACATGAAGAGGTGGTAAAGCTTCGTGTTCTGTTGTGTCACTCAGGTCAGGGGAGGCTTCAGTTACTCAGTTTGGCGCAGGCTCAGTGCCTCTATCAGTGTGTTCTATGCAGCGTTTCATTCATCCTCTTTTCCAGGCACTGCCTTATCCTCTGTTATCCCTTGCCCTTAGGGTCACTGTACTTCCTACCAGCTCTTACTACATATTGAAGTTTCTCATTAAGTTGGTTCCTAAACAGGCAGTACTTTTTTTTTTTTTTCCTGAGTCTCATGTCTGCCCCCAGTTTCATGTCTGTGGTAGTTTGTTAGGGCTGCTGCAATAAAATACCACAGCCTGTGTGGCTTAAACATCAGAAATTTATTTTCTCACAGTTCTGGAAGCTAGAAGTTCAAGATCAAGGTATCAGCAGTTTGGTTTCTTTTGAGGCCTCTCTCCTTGTCTTGGAGATGGCCGTCTTCTCACTGTGTCCTCACATGGTCATCCTGCTGCCTGTGTTATCTGTGTCTAATCTCCTCTTCTTATAAGGATACCAGTACTGGGAGTTAGGGCTTCAACATATAAATTTTGGGGGCATACAGTTCAGCTCATAGCAAAGTCTTTCTCATAGTCAACAGAATGCTAGTTTCAACCCAGTTTCTCTGAAAACATTCTCTTCTGAACATGAATCTTTCTTGGCAACCCTGAACTGTATCTCCAACATCTGATAACACATGACAGTTTCCTGTGTTTGTCAGCCTACCCAAGTTCTTCCATTTTCTCCTAAACTCTCAGATTTTCTAAAATATCCTATTTTTCTTCACAATTCCACCCTTCACTTCCATCAGCCCACTTGGCTGGCAAGGAATTTCCTCTGGCATGCATGTTAGCTTGTTGTAAGTTCTAACTTATATACCCTGCTCTGGTATGATCTAAATGCATTCACTTCCTTATAATCCTGTCTATCTATTGTATCATATCTTATACAACCATAACCTCCCTGATTCCCCTTCTTTCCTAAAAGAGAAGCAGTGAGTTGTGCAAGGAAATAAGTTATGTCTTAGCAGGATGTCCAGTGAGAAAAGAAAGTCTATATTCTATTGTAATAGAATAAGTATTTTAAGCAACAACATAATTTGGATACTGTATAGAACCAAAGGACTTAGTTTATTTTCTAAAATTATTTACATAAAACCTTTTATTCTAAAATATTTCATCAAATTTTAGGATGGCCATTGTTTAAGAAGCCAGATTGTAGACATTGCACCTGTGAGGGAAAATTAAAAAAAAAAAAAAAAAAATTGTTTGACATGGTAGGATCTTCTTAGAACCTTCAGAATTCATAGTTGGAGGCCCCTGACATTGCTTGTCTGGACTGCTATAGCTGCCTCAGACTAACTAACTGGTCTCTCTGGCTTAAGTTTTTGTCTTCTGGAGTTTCCTCTACTCACTACCACCAGAGTTTTCTGCCCAGAGAACCAACCTCCTCGTACTACTCCTCATTCAGAGAGCACTGCTGGCTCCCTGTTACCTGCAGGATAAACCCCACAGCCTTCTCAGCTTAGCACACATCCCCATTTTTCACATCAATGTGCCATGCCCTTTCCTGGCCTCGCTCGTCACATCTTGCGCCTTCTACCTGGAACTCTTAACTCAACATCCTGAGAAAGTTATTTAATTTCCTTGAGTATGAGTTTTCTCGTCATGAAGTGAGGCTAATACCTACTGCACAAGGATGTTGTAAGAATTAATAAAGCTAAACATGTGTGAAGCACTGGCTGAATTATTTATCAATTCCTTTTTTATTTTTAAAGATTTTTTTTTTTTGATGTGGACCGTTTTTTAAAGTCTTTATTGAATTTGTTACAATAGTGCTTCTGTTTTATGTTTTGGTTTTTTGGCTGCGAGGCATGTGGGGGTCTTAGCTCCCCGACCAGGGATGGAACCTGCACCCCCTGCCTTGGAAGGGGAAGTCTTAACCACTGGGCCACCAGGGAAGTCCCAGCAATTCCTTTTGCAGTTATGGGGTCAAGCAAACCCCTATTCATCCTTTAAGACCCAGAACAGACACCACTTCCTCTGGGAACCTAGGCTGTTATTTATTCTAATCCTGGCAGTTCCTCCACTAGAGCACCACAGTTGGAGTTAAGAATGTGGTTTTCTGAAGCCATGTGGTTAGAGTTAAACCTTGGCTTCTCTATTTATTACCTGTGTGATATCTGGCAAGTTACCTGTATCTCAGTTATCTCCTCTGTAAAATGAGGATTACATTGTTGATACAATAGGATTACTGTGAGGATTAAGTGGGATAATATATATAAGAAACTTAGCAAATGCTATGCATCATTAGTATACAAAAAAATGTTTGTCATTATTACCGTAATCGTTTTGAGTCAGTTTCTCTCATTGTGAGTTCCTCAAGAGTTTGTCTGTACCTTGCTCTTCTCTAGATGCCTTGGGCCTGGTCCAACCCCTAGCATAATAGCTGGATCAAAGAAGTCACTCATTAAATATTTATTCAGTTAACATATTCATTTTTTTTCTTTCTTTTTTTTTCTTATTCATTTAGGTTGAGTGTTGGGCTTTAAATCCTCTCTGAAAATACTTCTGTAAATAAACAGAAAAATCCTCACGTATCTCACTGAATAGTATTCCAGGTTTCTTCCTATAGAAAAGCGAAGTAGCTGAGTTTTTTAGTCTGAGTTCAGCTTTAAGAAGGGTATCTATCATATTGTGTAGATTGCAGGGATCGTGAAATATAAACTTGTGAATTTTCCATCTTTCAAGACCTTTAAGACTTGGATAGAAGGTCAGCTTTCTTCCTCGATGCTTGGGTAACCAGATGCCCTTTCTTATCTTTAACTATTCGATTTTTCAGATTATTATTCAATGATTTTAGAATTCTAAAAGTTTTTTCACGTCTTACTTGCATAAACCTCTTGGTTGTCTATGGTAAAAATAACTGTTGAAAGAACTGAAGCTAAGATGTATATGCCACAGCCTTTTAAAATAAGGTAGACATGGGACTTCCCTGGCGGTCCAGTGGTTAAGATTCCCAGCTTCCACTGCCAGGGGTGCGGGTTCGGTCCCTGGTCACGGAACTAAGATCCCACATGCCGTGCGGCCAAAACATAAATAAGATAAAATAAAATACCAAATTAGTAGAGTTTATAATCAAAAGACTGCTAATACAGATCCCAAATGACAGACTAGTCTGTTCCTTCTTTATGTATGATAAAGTTATAATCACGTTTTATATTTTCTGTGACATTCTCTTTATGTATCTCATAATTATCAATTATATTTTATTCTTCATAAACTGAAATCAAGGAATGTCAACAATATATCTGCCTATTTGTGCTTGCATACTGTATGAGTTATCTATTGCTGATAGCAAACCATCCCCAAACTTACTGGCTTACAACAACAATATTTCTCACAATTCTGTGAGTCAGCTGGGTGGTTCTTCTGCTGTTGTCTCTGGATTCATTCATGTGGTAGCATTCAGCTGGTGGGACAGCTCAGGGTAGGATCTGCCTTTCCACATGTTTTTTCATCCTTGGCTGCTTCTCAGCCTTGTGGTCTCAGGTTTCCAAGGAGGCAAGACCCAATGGCATAAGCACTTATCAAGCTTCTGCTTGTGTTACATTTGTCATTGTCACATTGACCAAAGCAAATCACATGGAGAGTCAATGTCAGAGTGGATATACAGGGAAAATGATGCCAGGAGACATGATTGATTAGGAGCCTTTCCTGTAACGATCTACCACACACATGTATGGCAAATTTATGTTTCAGTACATAAGAACAAACAAACAACCCCCCTACGTTAACTTAGTTTCTGATGAGAAGGCTGAGAGTTTGATGTGGAAAGGAGACTTCCTTTCCATTTAATATATTTACTTTCATTTATTAATACTCTTTATTTAATAATATCCTTTTATACAGTTTCTTTTACTGGTATTGCTTCTTCAGTTGGCAAAAAAAAAAACAAACAACTTTTTTCACAATGCAAGTGAGTGAGTGAACCATCATCAGTTTGGGTTCCCTGATAGCAGAAGCAATAGTTGCTTATGAATTCTTAATAAAACTCGAGTAGAGGTACTCTGGTTACAAAGAAAATCCAGCCTGTGATACTGATTTTATCATACATGAGAAAGTTAGGTTTCCAGAGTTCAGAGGAAACTTAAAATTTTTAAGGTTTTCTACCTCATAGCTATCAAGAATTTATAGGGGATTTGAAATAAATATTATTTAACTGTTTTATTTTCAAAATATTTTGGTTTATTTCCATTGTGCTATGTGTTTTCTATCAAACATTATTGATTAAAAAGGTTCAGATGACATAAATCACTGGGGGAAGTGAAGAATACATTTGCCAAAATGAACAGGAACACCTTCTTAAGACAATAGCACATAAGAATATTGCAATCAAAGATTTAGAGACAAATCTGAATCCCCTAAAATACCTACTTCTTTGGCCAAAGTAGAGCAGCAGCTGACCTTTAGATTCACATATTCTGGTTAGGAAGTTAAGGTTGACTATTGAAATTGATTTCTCAAGATAAATGTCCCACATTTTTTTTTTCTGATAGGATGAGTTCACCCTCTTTTAAAGAAAGGACAGTCCGACACTCTGACACTGAGCAATGAAAATATGGTAGAAACAAATGAAAGTTTGCCACAAGATACCAACCTAGCTATTCAATGCTTTGCTGTAGGCAGACGCTTTCTTAGGACCTAGTTCGTCTGTTTTTGTTTTAATTCATCTCAGGGTTCAGCTGTAGTCATTTTATCCCAACAGATGTAACTTTAGACTCTTAATGTGGGTGATGTAGTTAAACTCATCTTAATGTAAATTTTTCATGGTGGGCCATGCGTAGATGGTCTCAGGGGTAACTAAAAAAGAACTAGTTTCATAGCTAGAGAGAAGGGTAAAACTTTATTTCTTATATAATAATCAGACCTGTAGTCAGTGTATTATCACAAGATCCAAACTGTAATGACTTTGTTTTAAATGGATCCAGGATCTGGGGAGTGGGGAATGGACACCAGAGAGGAGATTGTATAATATATTCTCAGTATTGTGAGGGAAATGCCATTGAAAAACGAAGGAAGACAAAAGAAAATGAGGAAACTACTTTCCCCCATTAGGATCCACGAGTAGAGTACAGCGTTTGTCAGGAAAACTGCCGTATGAGACAGAACTTGCCTTTAATGCCCAGAGATATTTGCTGCTGTCAAAAGGTGCACAACTTAATCTTGCCTACTGGCTGATGTTCCCAACTATTTTCTATTAACTGAGCCCAAAATCAGATCCAAAGACACTTCCCCACAGCGAGTAGGTGGATGGCTCGAGGGAACGAAGTGCTCCGAGCATGTGGCACAGGGAGATGGCAGGCCTGTCTCAGTCTCTCTCCAGCAGCCCCCTCTCTCCAGCCACTGTGTCAGTAGTGTCTGCGTGCTGGCCCTGGGCACCCACGCAGCCCGCTTCTCCCTGTCTCCCTTGCGGATGTCCCTGTGTGCTCCTGCCTCTTGCCGGCACGTCCGCAACCCAATTCCCTTTCTACAGCTTGCTGCTCCTACTTATTTTCCCCGTCTGATTCTGTGTAACTTTCTTTTTTTCTTTGATGAGACCGCTGATTAACATTAACTTTGTAATGATAACAGGCACAACAATTACATCTTGCTTCCTTGGATGACTGGCATGTTTGTCATTTAATCATCACCTTAACATCGCCAAGTACTCTTACTGACCTGATTGTACAGATCAGAAAAAACAGGCACGGAATGTTTAAATCTCCAACAAAGGTCACTTGGTTAGTAAGTGGCAGATCAGAAATTTGATTCCAGGCAGTCTGGTTTCAGAGTCTGTGCTTCACTTCCTCTTGTATACTATTTTTTGTATTAATCTTATACTATACTACATAATTTTTGAAGGCAGTCAATTTAAATGTTGTTTAATAGTGCCAGTATTTATTGGTCGCTTACAGGGTTCAAGACTACTCTGACTCAATATGATTACATTACATTGCATCTATTCATTCTTTTGCTTAATAAGTATTTAAAATTTCTTGTGCACCTACTTTGTCCTAGTCCTGCACTAGGCTTTCTATTCAATAATAATCACAACAGACAGGATTCCTGTCCTCCTGAAGCTTACAGGATAATGGAAGGGGCAGATAACACAAAGTATAATCAAAAGCTGTAATAAAGGTTGCAAAAGGAAAGAGAAGTTTGTTACAAGAGAGAAAATAGTTAGAAGCTAATTTAGATTGAGGAATGAGGATCAAGGAAAACTTGTGACATTTTAAGCTGAAGCTCTAAAAGATGAACAGAAGCTAACCAGCTGGAGAGGAGTAGTAAAGTGTGCTATAGAAGATCTTTTGTTTCTGGCAAAACAGTGGACTAGATGTCGGTATAAACTCTTCTGGTACAGAACATCTAAAACTTCTAGATAAAATAATTAAAGTATATTTTTAAATGTGTGCCTGAGTGAGTGGGAAAATAAGGAAGAATTTTAGGAGCCAGAAATTATGTGAAAACCTGAATTCTGAAATATAAGTAAATTCTAAACCTATACTTTGTTCTTTGGCCATTTGCTGATCTCTGGTGGCCTAGATCTTGGCCTTTAGCAGGCCTTGTGCAGAAGACAAAGACAAATCTGGGACTTCTGAAAGGCTTCTGTTTCATAGGTGAGCTAGAGGGAAAAGCCCAGCCACTCCATATACCTCGTCTTCCCAGAGGGAGACAGTTGGGATAATCACCCAGCTTGGCTTTGGTGCTTGAGTGAGTGAGAGTCATATGCATCAATCACATTCTTCTATATGAAAAGATATTTCCTGGTAAAAAGAAAATGAATTTCATTATTAAAAACAAAAACAAAAAACATTTTCTGGACAGAGGAAATGCTATGTGGGAAGGCCCTTAGGGTAAAAGGCATTTGACCTTTTCAGAAAACTAAAATAGCTGGTATAGATTGAGCAAAATAAGTGCTGACAAATGAGGTTGGAGATGAAACTGGGAACCAGATTCTTGCAGGTCCTCAAAGGCTTTGGCTAGAATTTTGGATTTTATCCGAAGTACAATGCAAATCTTTTTGAAGGGTTTTCAAGAGATTATCTGATTTATGTAAGAAAGAATAGATTAGAGAAAATATAAAAGTAGAGAGTTACTCTCAAGGTAGAAGCAGAGATAAAACTACAGCAATAATACAGGTGAGGAGTAGATTTGGCTTGGATTAGGGGCAATTGGAAGACATTAATGGATTCAAGATATATTTTGAAAGTAAAACCTGTTGATGAATTGGTTGGGGGTTTGAGAATGAGTAGGATATAAAGGGCTATCCCCAAGCATCTGGCCTGAATAACTGGTTGTCCAGAGGTCTTCTTCTGCATTGAGGAAGTCAGGAGGAGATAGGGAGAGGGAAGGTCACGAGTTTGGTTTTAGAGATGTTGAGTTTTAGAAATGCTAAGTTTGACAAGTAAGAAATGCAAGTGGAGACAGAACCACAATTCGATGTAATAGAACTAAAGATATTTAAAATATATTTATATAGTCAAACTCATATTTGAATAAGCCAGTGTGTAATGATAATGGAAATTTACCTTTTACAGGCAATCCATTTTATAGTAAATTTACTTGAGAGGCAAATTTGTTAAGTAGTAGAATTTTATTGTAATAAATACCCATTTAAATTCACATCCCTAGGATGCAAGAACTGGATATATTTGCAGATGAAGTATAATATTCTGGGAAAGACACTGTCAGAAATTGGCTAATTGTTCACCAAACCTATTTTCCTTTCTTCCTGCTGATACAGCTTGAACTACATTTCCCAGCCTCCTCTGCAATTAAGTATAGTCATCTTACTGAGTTTGGGCAGAGGAATGAGAGTACAAGTGATGTACATTTATTCCTTTGGTTTGGCTGTTTAAAAAAAAACAAAAAAAACAATTCCCATATAGCTTCCATGCCTTCTGTCTACCCTTTTGCCAACTAGATGTCCTCAAAGTGACCTTGGAAACCACATACTGAAGGTGATAGAATCTCCATCAGTCAGAGTTCCTAAATGACTACAGAGTTCAGAAACCCCCAACTCCACCCTCCTGCTAGCTGAACTTTGCATGAACAAAAAATACACTGCTTTTATTTTAAGTCACCAACATTCTGTGATTTAACAGATTCAGTAGTTTGCATCACATTAAAAGAAGATGTCGATTTTCTTTCAAGGTGATATCAAGGACCTAATTTCATGTCCATTCATTTTTTTCCCCATTTTTCTTCCATGCATGTTTGCTGTCATATGTAACCAGGCAATTCGAGTAGGTTAGGATGTTAGGAGGTTTATATAGGAAGTGAGGGAATTTGAGATGCTTGAGGTATGAGAGAGGAGCTGAAGGATATAATTGCCTCCTCTTCTCCATGTAACCATATAACCATCACTCCTCCTCTGTGTGGCTGAGTAATTCATTTCAAAGATTTATACTCCTGCAGCCACTTCTTCCCACCTGTTGATAGCACCCTCATTGCAAAACAGAGTTGATGAAGACCATGGTCACCTCTCCCTTGCCTTGTTTGACATTCACATAATCAAATTTACACACTGGGATGCAAAATAATCATAAAATTAAAACTGAGAAATATCTTTTCTTCCTTTATGCATCTGATAATAGATGCCGCAGGGTCTCTCATGGTAAACACTTTGGGGAGAGATGCAAAATATATCAGAAGATGTGTACATCTCTCATAGGACACGTTGAAATCAGAACATCCCCCTCTGAATCTTTGGCCATTGGATTAGCCAGTTAAACATTCTCTTACATCATTTTCTTATAATTTATTTACCAGTCTATTTGCCTTGCTGGACCTTTAGGACTCCTTCCCTCGAGTGAAGGTAGGAGGTAAATTCAGTTCCATGTACTAAATACCCAACATAATTCCTGGCTTCTTGGTATTGTAAGTGCTTAGTAATTCCTTGGTTAAAAGCCAAATGAATGATGAAAGTAGTATGGTTTGTATCTGGCTGATGGGAAAAGTGTTCCTAGTAGTGTGCAGTATACGGATTATTTGCTGCAGAGAATTTCTTTTTAACCACATTAGTGATGTGCCTTTAAGGTATGGGTCAATCAGCAATTCCACTACTGGGCATATATCCGGAGAAAACCATAATTCAAGCAGACACGTGCACCCCAGTGTTCATAGCGGCACTATTTACAATAGCCAGGACGTGGAAGCAACCTAAATGTCCATCAACAGAGGAATGGATAAAGAAGATGTGGTACATACATACAATGGAATATTGTTTATCCATAAAAAGGAATGAAATTTGGTCATTTGTAGAGACGTGGATGGACCTATAGAGTGTCATACAGAGTAAAATAAGTCAGAAAGAGAAAAACAAATATCGTATATTAACACGTATATGTGGAATCTAGAAAAATGGTATAGATGATCTTATTTGCAAAGCGGAAATAGAGACACAGGCATAGAAAACACATGTATGGATACCAAGGGGGAAGCGGGGGCTGGGAGGAGTTGGGAGATTGGGATCGGCACATATACACTATAGATACTATGTATAAAATAGATAACTAATGAGAGCATACTGTATAGCACATGAACTCTATTTAATGCACTGTGGTGACCTAAATGAGAAGGAAACCCAAAAAAGAGGGGCTATATATATATATGTATAGCTGATTCATTTTGCTGTACAGTAGAAACTAACACAACATTGTAAAGCAACTATACTCCAATAAAAATTAATTTTAAAAAAAGATATGGGTCATTATCTGGCAATTGAAAGTTTTTGTTTTTTGTTTTTAAATAAAGAAGTTTATTTATTTATTTATATTTGGCTGTGTTGGGTCTTCGTTTCTGTGTGAGGGCTTTCTCTAGTTGCGGCGAGCGGGGGCCACTCTTCATCGCGGTGCGCGGGCCTCTCACTGTCACAGCCTCTCTTGTTGCGGAGCACAAGCTCCAGACGTGCAGGCTCAGTAGTTGTGGCTCACGGGCTTAGTTGCTCCGCGGCATGTGGAATCTTCCCAGACCAGGGCTCGAACCCGTGTCCCCTGCATTGGCAGGCAGACTTCCAACCACTGCGCCACCAGGGAAGCCCTGAAAGTATTTTTATGAAAAACATTGTTATTATAATCTTTGTTGTATAAGGAATTTATCAAAATTTATGTCCCCTTTGATGACTACATCTTCAATTTGTGTGCTCTAAAAAAATCTATCACATCATACAGTTGACAGAGTGTATAATTTTGCAAGAATTAGGCAAATTGCACACGTAGGGACAAGTTGGGCACATGCCCCTACAGGAGCTTTAAAGGAATGCATTGTGGCCCTGTTGGTAATTGCCTTCTCTTCAGTTCCAGTGACATATGGCTAGGCTTGGGTAAACAGATGTTTGTACCAAATCAGGTACTTACTGTCTCAGCTCAGGTGTTAGGCCAGGCTGAAGTTTACAGCTGTGCCCTGCTTGAAATTCTAAAGCCATAGCAGTTTATTCTCTGAATACAGTGTACCTCTAATCTAGAATATGGCATTGTTGGCTTCTGGAATTATTTTCTTTCCCAGTCTATAAGATGATAATAAAACCTGTTCTCATAGGGATCATGATAAGCTAAGTGAAATTCAGTTCTGAATTGTTGTAAGTGAAATAAAAAGCTTTCATCTATGTGGTCTTAGATGACAGAAATGTGATTATAAGTAAGCCCCAATTTCTTCTAGGCACACTAGTGCCTAACCATAGTGAATGGATAGTTCCTTTACAGAAGTCGGTATATTGATAACTTCGGTTCCTTAGAATACTAGCAGTAGGTACTATTTGATATAACTCTTTCTAGGGAATTTCTAGCTGGCTGGACTAAATTCCCATGCCTTTTGTGGTATAGTATATGGACTTTTATCTTAGTAGTGATTACATTTAAGTATAAAAGAAAAGCTTAAATGCAATAAAATAATCATTTCTCTATGACTTCCAAGAAGCAACTAACGCTTCTTGGAAGTCATAGAGAACCTTGGGAAAAATGCATGATTTTGTTTATCAGAACTGAGGAAAGCTTAACCACTGTAATAGGTAGGCCAAATCTCGGAGTGTCTGTATACCCACAGTCCTTTTCTAAGGGCTCCTACCTGTAGCCTCTTCCTGAAGATATCAGCTCTACGCAGTGCATATAGGTGGCCATGCTCTGTATTGCTTGACCTTACCACCTACATTTGACCTAAAGCAGGCAGAAAAAAAAAAAAAAGTTTAAGCAGTCAGGCTGTTTGGAGAAGACCTAGCACCTGTGCCTTACCTAACTGATGATGGTGACATAGTAGGCTGATCAGATCCTTGCTCTTAGGAAAGTTTGAAGGAGAGAGAATTATTTGGTAGGGACAGAAGTCAAATGCTTAACCAGAAAAAAGGCAGACAGAGATGACATGAGTCAGTAGAAGCCATGAGTAAGCAAGAGTGATGAGTAAGTAAAAGCTAGGTCGTAAAATTTTTAAAAATTGTGTGTGGGCGAGAAACAAAGATTTTACTTAATATCTGTAGGGGAGGAGCATGATCAACAAGTTATTGTTGCCAAAGACACAGGGAACTAAGCAAACCATTACAC
The DNA here is from genome assembly GCF_028023285.1 of Balaenoptera ricei. Lineage (NCBI taxonomy): Eukaryota > Metazoa > Chordata > Mammalia > Artiodactyla > Balaenopteridae > Balaenoptera > Balaenoptera ricei. The sequence goes on from NC_082639.1 coordinate 136,612,393, forward strand.
ATCTTTCTCATCCTGGGCGACTTGCAGTTCTCAGTCCATGTTCCTGTGCTTCTCATGAGACCTGGTTAAGCTGCTTTCCGTGGATTACTATGAGGCCTAGCCACATGGCATACCTTTGTTCCAGATTTTCACTGGAATCCTTGCAATAATGTTCCCACTCGTACTCCTCTCACACACACTCATGAACAGCCACACACAGTGACTTGAGATAATTGATTCTCTATTCTTTGTAGCCAAAGGATCCTAAATGACGCAACTGCTCTACAAGTTCAACTTTTATTACTTTGGCTCTGCAGCCAAGGCAAGGAGTGATGAACAATAGCAGTTTGTTTTGTTTTGTTTTGTTTTTTAACATCTTTACTGGAGTATAATTGCTTTACAATGGTGTGTTAGTTTCTGCTGTATAACAAAGTGAATCAGCTATACTTATACATATATCCCCGTATCTCCTCCCTCTTGTGTCTCCCTCCCCTCCCCCCATCCCACCCCTCTAGGTGGTCACAAAGCACCGAGCTGATTTCCCTGTGCTATGCAGCTGCTTCCCACTAGCTATCGATTTTACATTTGATAGTGTATATATGTCCATGCCACTCTCTCACTTTGTCCCAGCTTACCCTTACAATAGCAGTTTTGTGTCCTCCTGAAGAGGGTACAGACTTTGAACAGAAAAGGCAACTTAAAGATGATGTGATATAGGGAGGGACCAGAGAAAGATGGGTAATGCTAACGACAAAACATGGCATTTGAGGAGCCTACCTGGAAATGTGCCTTAACAAAAAAATGTAAGAATAATATTTCTTCTTTTCCCCCTACTGCAGTATGAGTTCCTAAGGCATTCATCACGGTATGCCTCTCCAGTCCCAAGAAGAGGGCTTTGCACATAGCAGGTGAAACACAAAATTGAGCACATAATGTGGCCCAGCTATCGGTTTATCTTAAAGTTTAGTATCTGCTTTGAATTGACTGGTAAAAAATATACTTTCAGGCAGACTAAACTGAACTGAACTGAAGAGAGAGACATGAGTGAGAGATGAGAGTAGAATTCCCAGAAGCTTCTGGGAGAGGTAGAGATAGATAGTGTAGAATAGCCTAGAAACCATGGGAGGAATTTCAAAGAGCCGGATAAGAAACTGCCTTCCTCATTCATAGGACTAAGGACCAGAACATGCTGTTATCAGGAACATCTGCAGAGCACAGTACAGCAAAGCCTTTCACCAGAGAACATGATGTAGGGCATAGACAGTGGAGGAGAACTGGCAAAAACAAATTCTAGATTGTAGTTTTTAAATGGCAGAACAAATGTCATGGCATCCAACTGCACTAGGAGAACAAAAAGAAGAAACACGACTCCATCTTCAAGGGAAGTAGGAGGCGTGTACAACCCCATGCCACAATATGTGATAAAGAACAAATAAATGCAGTTGAAGAAAGATACCCACAGCTGCAGATCCCAGATGAAGTTGAAAGAACTCTCTGAGGGACAAAACCAATAATGCCCAGTTTAGACTAACAGGACGAGATGTATGGGCTGACAGCAGGAGCTTCCTTGGGCATGAAGAAGCAGGGTAATGGGTTCAATGAAGAATCACACAGACAAGGCTGAAAACGTGAACAAAACCTTACTGGGAAAACAAAAATGTAGGGATCGCATCTTTAATATAAGACAGCAGTAGATTTAGAGGAGAAAGCTTTTTTTTTAAAATTAATGTATTTATTTTTGGCTGTGTTGGGTCTTTGTTGCTGCGCACAGGCTTTCTCTAGTTGCGGTGCTCAGGCTTCTCATTGCGGTGGCTTCTCTTGTTGTGGAGCACGGGCTCTAGGCACGTGGGCTCCAGTAGTTGTGGTTCGCAGGCTCAGTAGTTGTGGCTTGCAGGCTCTAGAGTGCAGGCTCAGTAGTTGTGGTGCACGGGCTTAGTTGCTCCGTGGCATGTGAGATCTTCCCAGACCAGGGCTCGAACTCATGTCCCTTGCATTGGCAGGCAGATTCTTAACCACTGCGCCACCAGTGAAGTCCCGAGGAGAAAGCTTTAAATAAGGCAAAGAAGGATGATTCATAACAGCAATATACTAGTATAGTCACCTATAAAACAGAAACTACAGGAAATGTGAAAATAAATAATTACATGATAGTGGTAGGAAATGTTAATTCACTCATCTTAGTTCATAAGAGACCATGTGGACAAAAAACAAGAAAAAGAAAACCCAAATAAAAATAATGAATGAACTAACTATTTGATATTTGTCACTCTGTGTCCTGAAAGCTAAGAACAGACCTTTTTAAATGCTGAATAAAAACAAAATAGACCATAAAGAAAATGTCAGTGAATTCCAAAAGGCAAAATGAATACATATAGCATTGTCTAATCACATTGCAGTGAAACTAGAAATTAAGAAAATAAATAGAAAAAAATTGTATTATCACCTGAACATTTAAAAAAAATTTTTAAACAACTCTTGGATCATAGAGGAAACCAAACAGGTTATAGAAAATCTAGGGGGAAAAGCACTACATGTCAGAACCTATGGGACAGCTAAAAGTAGAATTCAGAAGCACCTATCTTGATGGAGAAAGAAAATAACTGAATTAAATATCTAACTCAAAAAGTTAGAAAAATAATCAATAAAACAAACATTAGAAAGCAGAAAGTTGGAATAACAATAAAAGTTAATGAATTAGAAAAAGAAAATTCATCAGACTAATAAATAAAAGATCTGGTTCTTTTTTAAAAAAAATCAATTAAATAGATAAATCTCTAGCTAACCTAATAAAATTGAAACTTGGGTGAGGAAGAGAACATAGAATGAGAAATAATAATGGGGAAATGATAGAAACAGAAAAGAATAAAATAATTATAAGAAAATATTTTGCTCAGTACTATGCAGATTAATTTGAGAACCTGTAAGGAACGTATGCTTTTCTAGGAAAACAGAAATGATCAATACTAATCTCAGATAATTAGAAAATCTAAACTGACTATTTATCACAGAATAACTTCCCCCCAGCGCCCTCAGGGAAAGCCTGAGTGAGGCCCGGGTGATGTAGCAGGGGAATACTAATAACCTTTCAGGACCAGATCATATCAGTCCTTCCAAATATATGTGCTTTACCGAACGTGGAGATTTCTCACAGGAGACATAAGAAACTAGTAAACACTTGTTCTTGGGGAGTAGAACTGGGACTAAAGGACAACATTAGAAGGAAATCTTATTTTTTACTAATATCTTTTGTACTTTTACTATTTTATACCATTTGCGTATGTTGCTTATTCAAGTGTGAGGAATTTAGAATACCTTTGTTTCACATTTGGACAAGTTCACGACACCATTTGGCTTCTGTTATTTTGTTTTGTTTACCTTAATTTTTTGGTAGGTAGAATTTCTTAAATGCCCTTCGAAGATGTCCCAACCTAATTCCTGGAACCTGAGAATATGATGACTTCTCTGATTATATGTCACAGTTGACCATAAAATAGGGGTATTATCCTGGATTTTCTGAGTGGGCATGATCTAATCATATGAGCCTAAATGCAGAGAGCTTTCTTTGGCTGATGGCAGAAGGGAAGTCAAGGAGGGAGGAAGTATGAGAGGGACTCCACGCACAATTGCTGCTTTGAAGATGGAGGGGACCATGGGAGGAGGAAGGCAGGCAGCTTTAAGGAGCTGAGGGTACCGCCCCCCACCCCCAGGGATGGCTGGCAAGGAAACAGGACCTCATCCATACAACCACAAGGAGCTACATTCTGCCAACAAGCTGAAAGAGCTCGCAGGTGGATTCTTCCCCAGAGCTTTGATATAAGAGGCCAGCCCAGCAGGTATCTTGATTTCAAGCCTTATGAGAACCTGGGCAAAGCCCAGCAGAACCCACCCGGACTTCTGACCTTCAGAGTTGTGAGATAATAAATGGCTGTTGCTTTCAGCCACTAAGTCTATGGTAATTTGTTACACAGTAATGGAAAAGTAGTAGAGTAAAATTATATTTTAAAACCTCCAAACATGTGGGGCTTTATGAGGACTTAGAAATGGGAGCCATCTTTCCTCCTGTCTGGAGGTGGTAGGATGGTGCAAATCAGCTTCAGAGCCCCAGGCACAGGGACCACATGTAGAGTCAGGGTCTATGTGATTCCCGTTAAGTGCCGTAAGTAAAATATACTCTGCTGTATTTTCATTATTTTCTCTAATTGTGTAGAAGTCCAATTTTATTATTATTTATTTTTAGTCAGGGACTCAGTGTGTCGGATAACAATTTTATTATCTTAATGAAGGGAATACATTTTTTATACCTGTTTTGGTTTTTTTCCCTGTTCAGATTATAGTCTTGAAAGCAATTTTGGGGGCATTTCCATTTTAAACAATCTTTTCTGTTTTCGGTGAGGAAGTTGGAATTTTCTTTCTTTGGATATCTTAGGAAATTAGCTCCTACCTTCCTAAAAATTCTTTGTTTTTGTGACCTAGATTTTATATTTGTCATTAGAACAGTTTTTGATCATGGCAGTGGGGTCAAATGACACTGTAATTCTTTGACTAGTTTTTCCAGAGTATTACTTATTTGACTTGCCCCAGTTTTGTTCCAATGGCAATTTTATCTGAGACTGAATATAGTTTACCTTTTAAATTGCTAGACACTAAAAGTAATCTTTCAATTAATTATTTGAGTTTAGTGGTGTGGGAATCAAATATTTAATTTTTATTTTATCGATTGGAATTTAGTAAATTTTTGCCTCGAAATGTTAACCCCGAGAACTGCAGAAGAGAAGCATATCTGTTCAGGTCTCCAAAGAGCACAGGAAGATTCAAGAGTGTGGGGAATTGCTTCTGTGGTCTCCATCACTTCAGATTCCAAGTAGAAAAGCACAAAGCAGTCACAAGCAAGTCAGTGTCAAGAGCCCAGCATGATCAGCAGATGCAATAACACACAGAATCTCTAATACTGAGTTTTGATGCCTTTTCTTTCTGGTAAGTTACGTTGTCCAATTTTCCTTTCCTGGCCCATTCCAGGGTCTTGTCAATAGCCTACCGAGGTCAGGAGATGCTTCTGCCTCATGTACAACACCTCTGGGCAGTGTGGTATAAAAAGATTTATCTATGATAAATGTGAAACCCAGGAGGAAAAATTTTAAGCAACTGATTTTAATGACTGTACAGGGTCATTAAAATGAACCTGTTTGACAGAACAGGTTTGACAGAACAAACAGTTTCTATTTTGCTTTGATAATCAAATTTCTTTAAAGAAGGTATTGGTCATGTTTAGCAGAAATTTGTCATTTGCCTTAAGGAAATGAAGTTAAATATTTTTGTTTTGTCTTTAATGAGATATTTCTAAAAGGAAGGGAACTGTATTATTGCTAATTCTGTTGTGGATGGAGGCATTCAGAGCAACCACACTAATTATATTAGTGCTCTGTGCCAAAGCATATATAATGACTGTCACTGATTGGTGTCTAAATTATGAAAGGGTAAAAACTTGCATAATAGAAGAATGCTATTTGGAAGAAAGCAGGGTGCTTTTCTTGGAGTCCAGTAATCTTTTTATCTAATCAAACTACACCTTACAGTGTGCTTTGTCTCCTTTATAAACCATACTTTACAGATACTGATTTAAAAGAAATTCCCTCTAGTGGAAATTCTAATTTTGGAATTGTGCATAATTTAGGGGGGGTCACACTTCCAGGTCTCAGCTCAAAAGCTAGCTTTCCTCCAAAGCCCAAGCCTGGCTCTGGTAGATTATTTTCCAAGACTCTTGATGAACTATGCTAAAGGAAAGGAGGAATGGTACAGATCACCCTAAAATCCTGGTTGACTCTCTCCTGCGTTTGGGGTTTTCCTCTGGCATGTTTACCTTCTGAATAATGCTTCTCCTAGGCTAAATATAAAAAAATTAGTTTGCCGTCTGAACCCACCACCTAATAACAGATGTGTCAGAGTCATGCTGATGGTAATGATATGCTAGCCACAAAAGAGAAAGAAACCTGTGGGAATGAGGCTTTGAGAAGTATTATGAATGTCATATTGTAGAAAAATCTTGACTAATAAGAAAAAAAAAAAAAAGAAAGAAAAATCTAGCGCCTGGTAAATTCAGCATCAGCACACATAGTTTGCCTTCAGTAATTTGGACCTCTGCAGCTTTGGGGCAATATTGCATATAGGTGGTATAATAAGTTTATTTAGCAGAGTTCCATCAAGTAAATATAAAAATCTCAGTTTTGTTATGGTAATAATATTGTCCTCATGTTTTTGTTTTTATTTTTTGTTCAATGATTTCATGAATGAATTGCCTGGTAGAAAAGCAAGTAATACACTTCCCAACCTGATATTATGTATGTGTTGAAGCTAAAGAATGTCATACAAAGGAGTGCCCTTATTCATAAAACATTAGGGGCAGAGAGGGAGGAGGCTTTCCATGTTTTAATAGCAAAGACCTTTCATTGTAAAAAATATTATTATTCCTTTAGAAACCGTATAAATTACTGAAGGGAAATATGACCAAGGATATGTTTTGGGTGAATAAATGCCAGATGCCCATTTCACTAGGTGATTAGTATTCTAAATATTTTTCCATTAGCTAGTTTCAGCTCAGGAAATAGATTAGATGCTTAATGGCCTAAGCAGCCAGGAAATGAGCAATATATTTATAGATTCCACTAATGAATTTTAAGTAAGACTTCTTGCCTATTAAAAATTCTAACTGCAATACCCAATGTAAATGCTTTTTTAAAAATGCTTTTTAAAATATTCTCTCTCCTCTCTTATCCCAGCCCTTTTGAAGGTCTAGTATTCTCAGTAAGGAGAAGAAGTTACCTAAAATCATATTTTGAGGAAAGCCTGAGTTTATATTAAGTGTGGGGAGTCAGTTACCATTGAGCCTAGATCCTGTGTTTTAGTAGCAGAGACTAATCCATTTCTGGTCTTGTTTTGGGAATCTATAACAATCTGACAGAGCAGCCACCGTGGACCATTCTGATGGCCCTATTTGGGCGCAGAGATTCTCCAGTCTAAAAGGTGCTGGAGGAAGCTTATTTCCACCTTATTTAGCCCTAGGAGTTTAGCTGTGCTCTGTGGAAGCCTGGGAGTGACTGTATCCTATACGTAGAACAAAGGCAAGACAGGCTTTGGCTTCTGTTAGGGCCCTTGCTTAAGAGTCAAGAGTACTTATTCCCACCTTAACTTCACCACTGAATAGCTTTATTTGGGGCCTTTGATATAAGCAGTTGAGTTAGAGGACCCCAGAGGCCCCGTACAGCTCTTATACCATATTAGTCTAAATCCCACCTGTGATTTCATAGGATCCTGAAGTAAGCATTCTACTCCCCTTCAATGGGCCTTTTTTTCTGCACCTGGTAAACAAAGATACAGGCTCTTGAGATAGAGGGACTGTTAAAATCAGAAAAGAAAGGCTCAAATCAAAGACATTTTAAATGAAATGAGATTAAAAGACATTTGTTTATTTTTTATGGGAAATGAGGGATTAATACATGGATTTTCATCGTGTATAGAAATTTCTTTCATTTTCTTCCTACAGCCTATTGATTAAAGTTCGAATTCCTTGAGTTTTTCATTCTGGTACCCCAGATGTTTAGCACTCTCCTCTGTACATAGGAAAAACTCAGTAACTATGTGTTCCCTTGAATTTCACTAAAGTACCATTTAAAAAAAAAGTAAAGTATCAACTGCCTTTTAGTATTTGAATTGTTTTAAGCCAATTTTTAATGATTGATTGATGTTTATGCAGTGGCCCATTTTTATTTGTTTGTACTAACAGAGCATAGCTTTCATTAAATGGACAGTTCAAATGAGAAGATAATTTGTGTTCTTGAAGCCAAGCAGGACCCTGTGGGGCTCCTGGGCACGGGAACCTTTCTGTGTCCCCCGTTTCTTGTTTGTAGGAAATAGACTCCAGCCTCCATGGCCTTCCCTGAGTTCCAAAGGGCAGATTCAAACAGTTGCTAATCAGGGAAGGGAGGGAATGCAGAGACAAGGGAGGAGACCACCTGAGGCCAGATCAAAGAAACTAGAGAAGCTCATAAGGAGACCACCTGAGGCCAGATTAAGGAGTGCAGGCCCTGCATACACCCTGATCCTTGTTAGCAACTCTGCCCTTGAACCATTGCTATAAAACTCCTCACCAAAACCTCCTGGGTTGGGACACACAGTTTTTGAGGCATGAGGCTGCTGTGTCCCCCCTTTACCTGGCAAATCAATAAAGCTATTCTTTTCTACTTCACCCCAAACTCTGTCTCCGAGATTCAATTTGACACCTGTGCACAGAGGCCAAGTTTTTGGCATCATTCTTAATTTTAAAATATTATATAGTCCTATTCCCATGCAAATGCTCTCAGATCAAACTGACTAATTACATATTGGAATACCTGGACCAATTTATTTTTTTATTTTTTAAATTTTTTATTTTATTTTATTTTTTTTAACATCTTAATTGGAGTATAATTGCTTTACAATGGTGTGTTAGTTTCTGCTTTATAACAAGTGAATCAGCTATACATATACATATATCCCCATATCTTACCTGGACCAATTTAAAATACAACTTAAGGGAATTCCCTGGCAATCCAGTGGTTGGGACTCCACACTTTCACTGCTGAGGGAACAGGTTCGATCCCTGGTCAGAGAACTGGGATCCCACAGGCCACACAGTGTGGCCCAGGAGAAAAATAAACAAAAATAAAATGAAATGAATGAAATAAAATAAAATTTATACAGAAGCAACCAAAGGTTCACCACTGCATTTTACTGGGTCTACCTTTTATTTTTCTGTTTTATTTATTATATTTTTAAGTTATACCTTTAGATTAAAAAGCCCCAGGATAAACACACGAGGAAACCTTTCCAAGTTTAAGTTTTAAACAACACCACACTCTTCCTCCCAATCTACACCCCACATAATAGCAGCAAATCAAGTTAATCAAGTAGTATAACCCTAAAAGCATGGAGGCTCTATCCTCCCCATCACCTGCTTTTACAGGTCTCCACCAGCAACAGTTTCCCCTTGACAGTGTTGTCGAACCCAAGTTCATGTGCCCAACGCACAGTGAGACCAAACAAACAGAAATGTCGGAGTTTGGAGCAGCAAAAGGTTTATTGTAGGGCCAAGCGAGGAGAACAGGTGGCTCTTGCTCAAAAACACCCTGAACTCCCTGATGGTTTTTGGGAAAAAGTTGTTATAGGCAAAATTTGGGGTGAGGGCTGCAGGTGTGTGACCTTCTTCTGATCTGTTGGTGGTGAGGTAGCAGGGCGGTGCTCCAGGAATCTTGTGTTCAGGGAAGTTACCATCCTCCACCTGGGTGGGGGCCTTAGTTCCAGCAGAAGAGCTCAAAGGTATTGTCATGTATCAATATATCCCTTGAGGAGGAACCGAGACCCTGCTTTGTCAGTGCACTGTTGTTCCTTGACTGTTCCTCCTTTGTTCCTGCATTCCCTCCCTTCCCTAATTAGTAGCTGTTTGAATCTGCCCTTTGGAAATCAGGGACCGTCTAGGCAAGAATAAATTATATCTTAAAAAGTGAGAGGAAAATGAAAGGGAGAAAGTAGCATAAGAAGGAAGAAGAAAACAAAGCCAAGTGGGAGAAAAGCAATGTCTTTGATGGGGTGTGCCAGGGTGTGGCAAACCAAAGCCTGACAAGCTGTAGACCTCAGCCCCTGGGATGCATATAGAATAAGAGCTAAAGAGGTGATGGGTGTAGTTACATAGCTTTGATCAGAGTCAGTGCTTCCTATTGAAACCCGGCAGCACACAGTGGGGCCCTCCCAGGTACAAATCCTTTCCGTGTCCCCCGTTTCAGTTGCCTAAGCCCCTAGGCTTTGGTTTCCTCATTCTGTTGCAGGAAGGGGGACTCCTTCTAGGGCCCGAGAGTGGGCTCTTGTCTAACACTCAGAAATGAGTTGTCCGAGGAGACACATGTGCAGACAAAGCAAGAGACTTTATTGGGAAGGGGCACCCGGGGGGAGAGCAGCAGGGTAAGGGAACCCAGGAGAACTGCTCTGGCACGTGGCTCGCAGTCTCAGGTTTTATGGTGATGGGGTATGAGTGTGGGGAGAAAACCTTTTTTCCACCCTCTCAGGTTTGGTTTCTTGGGGCCTGTGAATTAAACTGACAAAAGGCATATGTTTCTTTATAGATGTTAATATTTTTACATGAATGGAAACTTCACAGAAAAGAAGTGAAAAACCAAAGAGGCCGTTAGACCTGGGGACCATTTAACAAAGGGTGATAAATTGTGACTAGACAGAGGAAAAAGGGATTGGGGCTTGTAGGGGGGTGAATTGTGGGAAGATGACTAGGAAACGTATGGGGGAAACATGGTAGATAAGGGCTGTAGAGCGGGCACCTTTACAAATGGAAATTTCCTTTGCAAAAGGGAAACGTATGCCCTGCTTTTGGGCAGATAGGGGGAGGGCAGAGAGCTCCTCCTATGTCTGCTGTTTCTCAGTTGCCTTCAGCTCCAGATAATCCTTAAGTCACCTTGGCATAATTTTAGGGTGGTGCATTGTGATCACCTTCAGAAACATAAGAATCTGAAAACCCTTTAGAACCCTGTGTCTCTGAAATTCATGGCTACTAGCGTAGGGGAGGCATCAATAATTTTCCCTCTATCCTTCTAGGTTCTTGGCTGAGACACCTCCTGTAATAAAAGACAGATTAATAAGATAAAAACAAACAGAAGCTTAATAACATGCCTACATCCTGTATACATGGGAGATACCTAGGAAAACTGAGTACCTTCCCCACATAGCCCAAGCAACCACCTTAAATAACATCTCCAGCTAAAAACAAATGATGTTTGGGGGGACAGCCATTAATGGGAGGTTGCCAGGAAAAGCACAGTAAACAAGGGCACGGTTGTTATGCAGAGTTAAGTCCTTGCCTTCTCCAATGATAAGAGTTTCTAGAAGTTTAGAATCATCTTCTCTTCCTGTACAGAGAGGGAGACACACTTAAAAATGGAGACTGCTCTTATAAAATGTAAATGTCTCTTACAAAAGGGTAACTTTTACTTGATTTTCAGAGCCTTTCCTGTGTCTGCTCTTTATTAAAAATAGTCACCCTAAAATAATCATTATGCCTAAGAGGCATTTTTTTGGTAGCATATTCTGCTCCCTTTCACTACCTTATAAAACTGATTGATGAAGTTGAATGATGCATATTTCAACATGTAACTAATTAATACTGATACATAGACAATACCTCTAACAATGAGATACCCACAGGTGATTTGTGATTTTCCAATTTTAAGAATATTTAATATCAAAATATCAAGTTGTATATGTTAAATACATACTTTTTTGTCAATTATACCTCAAAAAAGCTGAAAAACAAAAAAGTATTTGAATGTTCTGGTTGTAATCTCTGAGGCAAAGACCTTGTCAAAGTGAAAGAAAATTTGTCACAGCTATTAATCAATGACTCATTTTTTTGGATAATTTTTTTTTTCATTGAGATAACATAATTTAAACTTAGTGAGGCTATTAGCTTTTTTTTTTTTTTAATAAGTGTATTTATTTATTTTTGGCTGCATTGGGTCTTCATTGCTGCACACGGGCTTTCTCTAGTTGTGGTGAGCGGGGGCTACTCTTCATTGCGGTGTGTGGGCTTCTCATTGGGTGGCTTCTCTTGTTGCAGAGCACGGGCTCTAGGTGTGCGGGCTTCAGTAGTTGTGGCACGCGGGCTCAGTAGTTGTGGCTCGCGGGCTCTAGAGCACAGGTTCAGTAGTTGTGGCTCGCAGGCTCTAGAGCGCAGGCTCAGTAGTTGTGGTGCATGGGCTTAGTTGCTCCGCGGCATGTGGGATCTTCCCAGACCAGGGCTCGAACCCATGTTCCCTGCATTGGCAGGCAGATTCTCAATCACTGCGCCACCAGGGAAGTCCCTTTTGGATAATTCTGAGACACCATCAGTTGAGTTTGAAGCTACAGAAATTATTTTTAAAAGTCTGATGGTTAGAAGTCAATTTGGGATCAAAAATAATCCCTCTCCATAAATTTAATTTACTGTATATCCACAGTTCCCAACTCAGGGCAGTTTTTACCTCCGGGGGACATTTGGCAATGTCTGGAAAATTTTGTCACAACCTTGGGGGAGAGGTACTACTGTTTTCTAATGTGTAGAGGCCAGTAATGGTACAAAATATTTAAAATGCACAGGACAACTCCATACAGCAAAAAATTATCCATCCCAAAATGTTAATAGTACCAAGGTTGATAAACTTTTCTATATGTGACTCTATGACTCAGGATGAGTTCTTCAAATTGGAGTGTCTACTCATGTTTAATTCTGGTAGGTCTTGAAAAGAAAGTAAAGGTCATTAAAATCTCACATCTCAGCCATGCACATCATGACAAACTGCTTGCTGACTCTTAGATTTTACTCTTACCTGGATAGTTAGATCTTGACAATGGATTCTTGAGTGTAGTCCGAAGCAATGTTATTACTATGGGAAAACAATAAAGAGAAAGCATGTGTTTATTTATTTATTTATTTATTTATATTGGAGGATAATTGCTTTACAATGTTGTGTTAGTTCCTGCTGTAGAACAAAGTGAATCAGCTATATGTATACATATAGCCCCTCCCTCTTGTGCCTCCCTCAAGAGAAAGCATTTACAAGATCCTACTAATTGGTATTAATTGTCCAATCTGAGCAGGTTTAAGGCCTGAGTAATTCTTTCATAGGCAACAATTCTTGTATAATAGTAGGCTTCAAAGTGGAGTCATGGACTGTAAAGCTAAAGTGGACTCGACCAATCACCTAGTCCAATGATGTTGTTTTAAAATAAAATAAGAAGCTGTCTATCTAAGCTCACATGGCGTTTTGGTTGCAGAACCAATACAAGCCATGTTTACAACCGAGGCACAAGGCACTTCCTTCTCCTCCGTGTAGATATTCATCACATTTGTAGGCTCTTTTCGTTGGCTCATTTGTTAAAGTTGACCCTCACTAGACTCTGCATCAAGGTTTGTTCAACGCGGACTTTAAGAAAACTCAGGGAGGAATTGATTTTGTGAATAAGGGGATTGATAGTTGCAACCCTACAACATTTACACAATTTGCAACATAATATTAAAAATGAGGAGGGGGAGAAGTGCAAGGGTAGGGTGGGGAATTTCCCTTGAATCCTCAAAATGATAGAACTGGAATTCTACTTACTATCTTTCCTTTCCCAACAACAGTTGAAATTCTACAGTAATTTTCCCTTCGGTTATTTGCATTTTTCCTTTTTAAAAAAGTTTCCATTATTATACCTAATAGATTAAATAGCATTCCTTTTTACTCACTGAGTTGCTATAGTAAGATCGGTAAAAAAAGGTTATTCCAAAATGCTGACATTAAAGAACAAAATTTTCAGGGATCTAGTAGTTTAAGCAACATCATGAAGCCATAGCTTTACTAAGATACATTTTTTTTTTAAGTGTAAACCAGGCTTATGACATATCCTGAAACTGGGGATTTGAAGAAAATACTGTTAGAGAAGGAGATTTATAGAGATCACTATTAGTGATCAGTAGTAGTAATTGAAGTATATCCTGATCTGATTTAATTTGAGATATTCAAAATAATTAGGCTGTTGAGTGTAGAGGTGAGTATAATCATCACCATTTCAATAAAGTTGAAATATTAATGTGCTAAAGTACCATCTCATTTGGTGCCAGTGGAAAACAAAATGCTTAACCATTGTTGCAAAAATCACTAAACCTCTCTTACCGCCTAATTAGCTGGTTAACTCATTTTCCTTTTTGCTTTTCAAATGCTGTTCCCTGATTTTGCGTTCAATTTATCTTTTTCTGAAAACCTGCTAATTTCACGTGCATTAGCCCTACAGAAGAGAATGTTGCTTAGCAACTGCCAAAATAACTAATAAGCCTGTATCTAGTAAAGCCTTAAAGGACTTATTTATTTTAAATTTATGTATTTCTTTATTGACCATTAAAATCAAGAGGAAGTTGGTTTCACTTTGAATTTCTTTCAAGTTCTGCTTTCTATTTTTTTGGTTAATTTACATATGCTACATATTTTGTACCAAAAACAAAACACATAGTATGTTTAACATGAATGTCTCTTTTCTCCCATCAACCTCTTAACATTGCTCTGTGTTCATCATTTGCTTTAGTTATTCTTTTCTAACAGAATACCCTATCAATGATAATGCTGACTAAAGAAATGTTTTCTAATTCATTGGATACAGAATTCTACAATATTGCTTTTTAATGCCTAAGAGGCTAATTTTTTAAGGAAGAAATACATTAAGGTTTTAAGAGAGAGAAATACTTAGAGATTCAGTTGAAATGGTTGATATTACCCATAATGGTTTTATTTTTGGTTTTTTGACCCAGAAGTATCTCAGAAGAGTCATCTGAGCTAAGGGCTTGGGGTGGGAAGTGGTGCTATCTCATTGCAGTCTCCTATCAGACTCCTGTCACTTAGCCTTGGCATGTTCGCTTGTCAGAAGTTTAAGTCTTCCCACTCTGGCATACAGAGCTTTAGTGTTATCCAAATTTGAGACCTGTTTGCTTCACTCTGCTCTGTTCAACTGCCCTGGGGCTTCTTTTGTATTCTGCGGTGTTGAAAAGTTAAAGACCACTTCTACAAAAATATTAATAAAAAGAGCACAGGCAACTTATATATTTTTTTTTTTTTTTGGCAACTTATATTAATAGTGCCAAGGCCATCTGCATTAAAAAGAAATTGCATGTGCTTTCAGGAGAACTTTAGTCTTGGAATGAAACTCCTTTACAAAATGGCCGCTATCTTCCAGGCTTTGGCCAAATTTATAGCTTATTTTCTTTCACAGGAAATAACTCCTGGAATATCATCTTGCATAATGGTTAATTACCCTCTCCACATGTCGGAGGTGCTTTTTTTTTTTTTAATGGACTATCGTCAGTAAAATATTATCCTAACGTAAAATAGTGTTTTTTTTTTAAAAAATAATAGTTAATTACTGAAAGCTGCAATAGCTATAAATAATAGAGTAATTCACCTATAATTGGCTAATGTAGGACCCATTAATAAACTATAATCTGTAAAACCATATATACTGTGTTCACATCTCATATTGTCAACCCTTGTATAAAGAGAACAGTGCAGAATAACTGGAGTTAAGTTTAAAGATGTATGTAAAAATGAATACTTAGTATAATAAACTATCTGATATAAATACAGTATGTGCCAAAGAGTCAAATAGTTTAGGACAAAAAATAATCTTTTAAGAGAGGTATGTATGAGAGAGAGAGAGACAGAGAAAGGGAGATAGATAATGGGGAGAAGAATGGAGAGAAGACAAAGAAAATAATGTTATGGTTGAAGTTTAAAAAACTCTTTGAACATTAACATGTTAGCTTCAAGACCAGCTTACTGTTCAGTTTTTCCAGGGGAAAAGAAAAAAAAAATTCACAAGACTGTTAATAGTAAATAAAATAGTTAATAAAAGCAGCCACTTATTAATGCTTCAATTCTGTGTTTGCAAGCATAGATAAGGGGCAATTTCTTTTATCCTTTATAAAGTTTAATACCAGAACTCTGCTTAACATTAAGTTTATTTAGCCAGGCTTATGAGCCAGTTTTCCTGTAATTATTTTAGGCAGTTCTCCTTATACATGGGAATAGAAAATTGAAAGTATGGCTAGAACATTTGATAACTGAAATTTTCATAAACTGAAACTTTTATTTATTTTAGCTCTTAATTTTAACTTATTCCCATAGCCTATTTGACATAGATGATTAGAAATAACATCTACCAATTAGAGTCACAAATTAGAGATTTTCCTTCTTTCCCTGTTTTTGCACTCTTTGAAAGAGAGATACAAGTAGTGAAGTGACAAAGAACTAGTTGCCCATTAGGGGAAGCAAAAGACATTATTTACATAAATTAAAATTCTCCACAAACCACTAATATTTAATATATATTTGTATTCAGTTTTACAATCTGACCATTTATTCAGATTTGCTAGTATAGAAGCATATAATCTCAGCTAAAGTAATTTTTTTTCACCATTATTTCAATAATAGTTAAATGGTCATTTTAGTATTATAAGTCATAATCTCATATTACATTGCATAATTAAAATTCTCCCTAAATGCATGCTAAGTTTAATATAAAATAACGGTTTCATAGCAGTTTTGAACATTTAAAATTTATATTTAAGAACACATTGAAAATTTTAGTACAGGATAATAAGGACAACATAATAAGGAATGCATAGCCAGAAATTCTAGAAATTGACAGCTGCTTGTTTTGCCTTTGATTCTTTATGTATCTCGTTAACTAGTAGATAGGCCTTTTTCACCTAAACATTTGCAGCATTACTTAGATCTCAAATGGACATTTAAAATAAGAAAGATGTTTTGCAGAATACATATGTCCTTATGCCTAAAGGCGGTTATCATATTAGAATTTCTTACTGAAAATAAAATCTTTGGTCAGCTATGCAGGCACTAATATTTCAGCTATGCAGGCACTAATATTATCTCTTAACTTCCTGCTTAATTTGAAGAGGAATTAAAGCATATGGATTTTAGCTATTTTTATGATCCTCATGATATTAGAGAGATGTTCTCTATGATGACACATAACAATTCTTAAACCTGAAATGATCACTTTTTGGGAAAAAATTTTAGATTGAACATAAAAAACAAACTCTTATCAAAATGAATAAAATTAGAATGCTTTGGGCATTGCCACTGCTGTTAAAAAGTTAATACTTTTTATTATTTTACTATTAGCCAATTTTAAGCAATTTACTATTGCCCTTAACGCAAAGAAAAAGCCAATTTTTAGCATCATGAAAGCCACCATTGACAGTTCAAAGAACGCTGCCTCAGTCCACATGGTATGTTCTGTTGTAACAGACTGTTAATATGTGCATTAATAAATTATTAATAAATAATATTATCAGATGCAATGAGTTTTTAGTTCATATTTTCAATATATAATGATATAATATGAAAAACAAAATACTAAGAGAAGAGAAATACGGAGTCCCACTTTAGAAATTTTAAAGTTTCTATTTCAGGATCTCCAAATTGAATTTTTTTTCCTTCTCTCTTGAATTCATGTTATGCAGAACTTGTTGTAGGTGGAGAAAAAACAAAAAGCAGAAAAAACCCCGAGCTTTTGTAATCACGTATTTCGGTTTTAATCATGTCTCTGATTTACTAGTGGTGTGATCTCAAATACACTTAGGGCATGGTTTCCTCTTCTGTAAAATGGGGATAATAAAACCAGCTTCACAGTATTGTTGCAAAAACTAAAAGAGATAACAATGTAGTTAAAGCTCCCGCCAGCACAATAACTGTTAAATTTGTGGGGTTTTCCCCTCCTTCCGTCTTCACCCCTAATCAAATTCAGCTGATATCTTTGAACCGAAGTAGATTACAGGTTTATTGGTCAGTTCTAAGCTTCTGGATAAGCTGTTACTCTAAACTATTGCATAGGATATTTCTTTTGACTCTAAGATCCAAATGAACACTGGAAAATCTTTTTATAATACAGTTATAAAGAAAGATTATGTATTTCCACATGATAGCCCATAGTAACAGTGTTTTCTTGATCAGGTTATAACCGATGAATATCGTTATACAACAAATGCTCTCTTTGTTCCCTGTTCTTGTCACAATTGCTCAATTTAATAAGAGGAAATTGATTAGGCTCTGTTTGCATTGTAGTCAGGAAACTGGAGAGGGAAGCTAGACTGTAAGAGATCCCCTCCCACCCCATTATCAACCTTTTACCTCCTCTAACCTGCCTCAATTATTTCTGACAGAAGGACTTGTGTAAATTACCAGATTGCTCCCAAACAAAGCAACATCTAGAAAGATTCATTGTGTAGGGAAAACTGGTACAGGATTGGAGTTGTGGGACACCTTTTATTTCTCCCTCCAGAATTTTTATTAATTGGACAAGAAAATAGAAAATAGAGGCATTGACTGTGTTCTTATGTACTGAGAAGAGACCCCCACCTCATATCTAAAGGTTATATTCCATCTTCTCAGTTTTTGGCAGATGATCTTACCACTCCAGTCATCTTTTTTCTTTCTTTTTTTTTTTCTCACCGTGCTGTGCAGCTTGCAGGATCTCAGTTCCCTGACCAGGGATTGAACCCAGGCCACAGCAATGAAAGCCCTGAATCCTAACCACTAGACTACCAGGGAACTCTCCATCATTTTTATTAATGTTGATAATAACAGCAACTATCACTAATCAAATACTTTATAGAGCCTGGCACCTTACTAAGGGCTTTTATGTGCATTACCTTATTCCTCATAATATCAGCACTGTTATCATTTTCTCATTTATGGATGAGAAGACCAAGGGTGAGACAGCTTATGGAACTTATTCATGGTCAAACAGCTAGTATGTGTCAGAGCATTGTATCAAACCAGGGTATTTTGAACCCTGGAGCCCATGTGTTAACCATTATGCTATACTTACTCTAATGATAAAAAATGGAGGCTAGAAAGGCAGAAACCCTGTAGTCTTCGAGGACTGCCCTTGGCCTACATACCTTGTATTCCAAATTTGTTGACCTGAGATTGGAAACCTACCACAGGCTGATTCAAATCTGCCTTTGAAACTGTACCTCCTACTGCACCTAACATAAATTCACCACTCTGGCCAGGCTAATTTTATTTTCTCTCTAAAAAAATTACTTCACTTTGCTTATGAAAATCCAATCCATTTTTTCCATGAAGACTTTCCTGTCTGCAGAAGGACTTAATTCTGTTACAATCCTAATATGACTTGACAGACATGGTGTATTGTATTGTGTAACCTTAAGTGTGTGAGTGTCAAGGAGATCCCAGCGTGGGAGAAGCAGTGGTGTCTGGCACAGGGCTGATTCTCCGTACATGTTTGCTTACTTCCCTTATCTTCCTGTAGTCATGAAGGGCATGCACTTTGCAGCCAGACAGGCTTGTTTTTGAATCCTGTCAGTTCCATTTCTAGCTGTGAGAATGGAGTCAAATCACTAAACTTCTCCACACTTTAGTTACTTCGTCTGTAAAGCAAGGATATTTATAGTACCTAGCTCATTGACTTACGCAAAGATTAAATGAGATTCTATGTCTAGGACATAGTGAGTACTTACTAAATACTAGCTGCATTATTATTATAGAGAATTTTTAGTATATATTAGTCATTATTATAACTAGATTATATGTTACTATATTACACATTTATAAGCCCTCCTCATGCACATTGCATGCATTTAGTAAATGCTGCTGTTTTAATTTTAATTGATATAATTCACATACCATTAAATTCTTCCAGTTTTAACTGCAGAATTTTAGCCGAGTCCACCACTGCAAGCTTCTGTATATGACCTACTACAGGGATCTGAGGGCCCATTTGGAAGAGTTATCCAGGTTGGGTCACCAGCCCTACAGGAAGAACTTGAGACAAATGAACACTAGAATGAAAACGAGTTAACACTTTGTTGTTCTCTAAACCTACCTTCTGACCTTGTGAAAAAGGAATTTGAAACATATTCCATGTGGAATGGTTTGATTTAGTGGTCAGTAAAACTTTAAAAAGTTATTCAAATGCTTTAGAAATTAAGGTAAAGTTATTTGCAATTACAATTCAGTTGTATATTCTGCTCAAAATGAGACAGGATGAAGCATTACTCGTATTCTTAGATGTGTTTGGAATCGTCCTCGCTTGGGGTGATAGCAAATATCAGTGAATGCTTAGGAGCACTTGTAATGCTTATTTTTGGTTAGGTAAAATTTAAGTGAATGTGTTGTGTTAAAAAACAAAATTCAACTGAGTAAATTTTAAAGATCTTATTGGCTTTATTCAACAGTTCACGAAACGGCGGCAGCCAATCTAGCAGATAGAAAGGAGCTCCGAGGAGCCGTACAAAATGAAAGGCTTTTATAGGCAGAAGGGAGCAGGAATAAGAAAGTTACATGAGGCAAAAAAGTGGATTGGGTTATCACAAGATTACTTTCCTTTAGGGGACAGCAGAGGTCTATCAGGCAGATTACCTAACTAGTGCTGATGAGGTGATTCCTGGTTTAAGATTTCATTTCTGGGAGAGTGGAAACTGTAACAAAGTCTTTGGTGACATGGGGCTTAGCATAAGTGACTCCATGTTGGACCTGTTGTCTTGTTTTTAATAGTTGGCTGTGGATTTCAGAGTTACAAATGAGGTAGAGAGCTGACTTGTTAAAGAGTTGCAGCTACTCTTTCATAGTCTGGAATGTACCTCACCCTCATTCTTTGTAGTGAGATGCAAATGAGGAAGTAAGATACCCAGTGTAACTGTTGAGCAAGTATTTATGTCCCACTGGTTTTTGTTTTCTTAGTTTAACTCTGGGGATTTTTTTTTTTTTTTTTTAAAGAATATGTGTTTTCTGAGGTTTTGAATTTGCCTAGCAATTACTAGCAAAGATAGGAAAGATAATGAGCTGAATGGTTGGAATTTGACACGAGAATAATGGTTTTCTTTATTTACCTTTGCATGATTTTAAAGAGAACTAAGATTTCGCTTATTTATCTTTTACTTCATGTTCTTTTTCCTTTGTAAAAACTCAGCATGTTACTGGACTATTCTGAAATCCAAAATATTCTGAAAAGCTTTCTTCTGTTTGATACTTCAGTGGTTTCTCTCTCATTTTATCTTTTGTTCCGCCACTTAGAGCACTTGGGTTCTGTAATGTGCACTCCTAAGTGTAAAGAGAAACCTACTTGGAATATTGTTTTCCTGTGATTAAGAAAGTAATTGTAGAATTTTGTCTTTCTTAGAGTTCTTTATGTCAATACCATGAACATTTTGTGACAGTCTGTTAAAACTGAGTCATGTATACCTCATGAATGTTTATATTGAACTGAATCTATTATATATTAATTGAATCTATAAAGATGTTCCTGAATTATTAGAAAAAGACCACTGGGGAACGAAGAACAGTCTCTACAGGGCTTTGCCAGTACATGTGGGGGACATAGACCTTTCTGCCCTCTAGGCCATATTTCTGTCCTGGTGGTTTTGTCTTCCTTTCTGTCTTATCCTGATTTTACGGCTGTTGTGATGAGAATGTTGAACAAGTAGAACCTGAGGCATGGGGGAAAGGGTCCTTACAGCCACTCTTGTGAGGTGAGATCATATTTTAATGATGTGTGATCATTTTTTAATGTATTGGCTGCTTTGATGGTGGATAAAAAGAATACTACTCCCATAATTAAACTACATTGCTTTGCTGCATTTGGGGAGAACACAGAAATTGAAAAAAGTTCACATCTTATTCAGGCTTCTCTTGATTTTTGTTTTGGCTCTTTCTAAATTTGACACTTGAGAATAGATGTTCTCTGAAGGCCAGGAATGGTTTCTTAGACTCACACTCATTTAGTATGACCCAGGTATGTTTTTGTTAAATAGTAATAATCCTAGAAGAATGGCTGTTGGAACAAATCAGCTAACAGAGTAAAATCTGTGTAAAAATTTTAAAACAGCATTTAAAAATATTTGGAGATATCTTATTTGTTAATTCGTTCTTATCTTAATGAGATCTAGAGAGGCTTTTGAAAATTATTTTGTAGGCAGTTTGGCTTCTGAATAGAAAGACTGTAAAGAGTAGCTAATAAAAAGTGTAACAACTGTCCCCAAATCCTCTTTTTTTTTTTTTTTTAAATTATTTATTTATTTATTTATTTATGGCTGTGTTGGGTCTTCGTTTCTGTGCGTGGGCTTTCTCTAGTTGCGGCAAGCGGGGGCCACTCTTCATCACGGTGCGCGGGCCTCTCACTATCGCGGCCTCTCTTGTTGCGGAGCACGGGCTCCAGACGCGCAGGCTCAGTAGTTGTGGCTCACGGGCCCAGTTGCTCCGCGGCATGTGGGATCTTCCCAGACCAGGGCTCGAACCCGTGTCCCCTGCATTGGCAGGCAGATTCTCAACCACCGCGCCACCAGGGAAGCCCCCCCAAATCCTCTTTTAAAAGCAGAAGAGTTGATATTAGAAAATCCAAATTAGGGTACAAAGTAGACTGCATTTGTCGGGACACATTATAGCAACCTGGGGGGACTTTCTTAACAGCTGGGATTACTGTTCACCTTTGTTTTTTATTCTGATAGAGATTAAAAAGGTATTTTCACCTTCAAATCCCCCAATAAGCCTATTTAGTGGAGGGAAATAGGACACACTGCTTTTGACTCTTTCTGAGCACACTGAGCACATGTGAAAACCTCCGATATATTCCATCCCTCTCAATTTACATGACCATGAGGAAACTGAAACCTCCGGAGGTTAAATGACTTGCCCTGGGACAGACAGCTAGATGGTTCCTGCTGGAACTGGAGCCCCTCTGTTGGTTACCACGAGTGCCTTGTTTTCTGCTGCCTGTTTGATACCCAATCCTCTCCTGGTAAATTTTAGCAGCAACTGGTGTTGTCGGCACTTCACGCCTTGATCTCAGGTAATTCCCCACCCCCACGCCTTTTTTCAGTGGAGCTGCACAGTGTGAAGTCGAGGACTGCAGAAGCTCAGGTGGAAACCATTCGGGGAGATCAGTGGGTCTTAGTTCACCGGGAAAAAGGCAAGAGTAAGAAAGATGTCTTGCAAGGGAGTGAAGTACTGTATGTAAACATGGCTGTGTACAATGACTCCTGAAGTTTGGGAGGGTACGATAGCTGTTATTTCTGACACTGGAGAAAATATCTTTAGGAAAAGAGAACACAAAGACAGTTTTTTAAGTAGATCATTGGTTTGCAAAAAGTATGCTTTTTGTTGGGAACACAAATATACATTTAACTGTATGACAAAAGGAACATTTGAATTTTTGCTTCCCAGACTCTGAAGTATGGAGAAACATTTAAGGGTGACAAAAAATGAAGGATGCCCATCAAACTTAGAGGAGTCCTTGCTCTAGAAAACATATGCACTGTGGCTATGAGAGAGGACCTCTTGGATTTAGGAGTGAAATGTTGTTAATAATTAGAAGGCACTGTGGCTAATTAGAAGAGTCTTTTGAAAGTAATAAATCAGAAGCATTTTAAAGATACCTAATTGTTTACCTAAGAACCTGTGTGGAATTCTCAAAGGACTTAATTATTTGAAATTGTTAGCTTTTGTTTTTGTAATTTTAAAACTGTCTTTACAGCCTTTATGTTTCTAAAAGTGTTTTGCACTCTTATAGCCCTGATGCCTTAGAAGTTTTATGAGTTTAACACACAGCACCTACAATTATATGATACTGTTTTCCCTGGCCGTTTTTTTTTCTTGGTTAGGAGTGTTCTTAACCAAGATGATTACCTATTGTTACACCGAATGTGCTCTCCCCGGGTGCATAGGCAACTGCTCAAATGCGGTTATAATTCTTGTTTGCCCCTGGGTGGTTGCCAGCAGGGAATAAGGCATTATGGGAAGTAGTTTCTTTACCTTCCACAACAGGTGTCTTTGTCAGTGCACCTGAGTCAGATATCACTGTGGAAGCACTGAGTCACTGGAGCAAAGGAAAATATGAAAGTCAGAGGAATTGCTTTCACAGCTAGAAAATGGTCCTGCAAGATAAATCGGAAACCTTCTGGTGCTAGTGAATGCACGAAGAGATTCACAGTATCCTTTAAAGTACTTCTGAAAAGATAAAAAGGAATTGAAAAGGTATGAACTGCCTGACGCTTTATAATGTCTCCTGATGATCATTTAATTTTTACCTGGTTAGTCAGCGTTAAGATGAATGTGCTGGAAGAATTTTTAAGGGAAATAATGCTTAAAAGGCAGAGATGCATTGTAGGGAAAAAATGAAGTGAAAATGCTTTACCAGCTCCAACAAGGGTCAAACTCAGTTTGAAGCTGTTTTAATCTTGAGGATTTATTTAAAGTATTGCATTTTCTGTTTAAATAAGCCTATTAGTCTTGCTTGTGTTTCCTAGCAATAAGGTGTTTTCCCCCTTCCGTGTATGTGTGTGTGTGTGCGTGTGCGCGTTTGTAATCTAGAGTGCTATAGTATTGCAAAACTCTTCTAATCACATTTAAATGGACCCAGGTACTATTTAAGTAATCATGTTCATCTAGGTGGAAATACTTTAGAAAAACAAGGAAAAATAGACACTATAAATTTCATTCCAAGTTTTGTTTTCTGAAAAGCAGACTTAGACAACGTAATACTGCTATTGGTAATTAGGACTAAAAGTTCCAAACAGTATCTGTATTTGATTGTAGACAAACATTGCCAAACTGATTTCTAATTCTAATAAATAATATTTCTCTTGGTACTGCAGTGTCATAATCTATAAAAAGCAGAGAAGATAATAGCTTAATTAGAAATACTGGAAAGACAACTTTTGGTGGAGCTTTATCTGTCCTCCCCCCCTTTTTTATTTGCTTAATACTTTTCCCATGGAAATTAGCATACATTATATTTCCTGGTGATTTAGGCAACCTTGTAATGATAATTATGGGCAGCTTTCACATTTTTTATCAGGGCACATTGAGGTTCATTTATGGTCTCCGGCTGTACTTTAAAAAAAATGCTTCTGGTGGCTAAGGCACGAATAGTTCATTACTATCTGCCGATTTGGGTAATTAAAAGAAACCTCTAAGCTTAAAAATAGAGACCAAGAGAACATCTATCTCTGGGAGAAAAATAATCAGTTTAGAAATGAGAACCTTGTGTTGCTTTCAGAATAACAGCAAAAAACTAAGCTCTCAATATCAAGAATTCTGTTTAAAATAGTCATGTTTTTTTAAGTGGGAGAAGAGGAAATGGTTATTCACTGATATTGCAGTCCCTGTTTCATTTTTATATTTTGGTACTTTTTTTCTTAACAGAAATACTCAGAGGGAAAAAAGAACCCTTTTTTTTTTTTTTTTCATACTTCAGGAGATAATTTTTAACTGCACCAAGAATTCTATAAATTCTGAAAAACTAAAGGCTGCCATCTATTTTCTATGAATGTGAAAAATAAGCAGTAAGAAAATCCACTTCTCCTCCAAGAAGAAGAATCTTGATGTAATACTGAAGTAAGAAGATAAACGAAAAAAATTTCTAATTATCAAGACCATAACAATAAATCAAGTTTTGTGTTTTTTGGTTTTTGTTTTTCATTTTTGCTCTAGGATATTTCCACATAGGAGACTTTTATTTCTCTCTTTGAAGTCTAAAGAAGATTTCCAAAAACTGAATTTTCCCAGATGCTCTGTTAAGAATGCAGAAGGTGTTTATAGTGTATACTTCCTCCATAGATAAGAGACCGCTGTCAGTTTTCTACTGGGGATGAATTGCTAGACAAGCCTATGATAGCAGCTGCTTTTTTTTTCTCCTTCTGGAATTTTGACACTCCACCCCCTCAAACTCAGGTGGGTGTGTGCGTTGGCACTGAGCTGCAATAGGATTTTCCCTTGGATAGTCTGGTCTGTAGCTGGGGCAGCAGCTGCTGCTGTGGAAAGGCCAGCTGGCAAGATGATGGAAGAAATCTCCATTATGGTAGCCTATGACGCCCATGTTTTCAGCCAGCTGCACGATGAAGACTTCCTCACTAGTCTGGTGGCCATCAGCAAGCCCAGGTCTATGGTAGGTGGGGCCTTGCACACTACTCTGGGGCTCTTTTTTCTTTTCTAATATGATAGTTATACTCCTGTAGCAATTGAAGCATAACTTCCTGGGAATTAAAATAGAAGTATTGCTGTTGGCGTTGTTACAGCTACAACAAGGTCTACAGGTTTTCAAGGATTTATTTACATAACTAAACACTATTATATCTTAATAGTACATTTAAAAGTGTCCTAGGAGTAACACTTAGGTTAATGCTTTCTTATGTAGTGAGGTTGAGAGGAGTTTTATAGTGCCAAACATAAATTTGTCCCACATGTTTGCCTTGTATGTATGTGTATGATTATTAGGTGAAGGCTACCTACATTTACACACGTATAATTCAGTCTTTCTGCTGTGGAGCATTTTTACCAGTGGGCCATAACATAGACATTAAGAATTGAACTATCTAAAAATCAAATAACTCTCAGAGTCTTTACATTATTACTAAGAACTATTATGAGTATAATTTTAGTTGGGATTTGTAAATTTTTTTTTAACCATTCTCCAAGAGTCTTAGTTTGTATGTCCTGGCATAATAGAAAAACGAAGTCCTTGTGAGTGTTTGTTATTTCTTCTCTGTAGATGTCATCCTTATAATGGCTATTGATCCATACCTTTTAACAAACTTTCATAACTATTGTTGTAGTAACCTCTTATTTATTATATTCAGTAGTACTCATCACAAGCAACAGAATGAACAAGTATATCATAACGATTACCTTACTAGTATGAAATCCTAATTCTCTATTTTAAGACATGGGAACCTTAAACATAATATGGCAATTTCTTCAAAAAATATATTGTAATGAAAAAAAAAAAGGGTGGGGGGGAACTCATAGGTTGATTTAAAAAGACTTAAGGGTTATATCAGCCTGATGCAGTGTACTGACATTGTTTCAATGCTGATTGGAACACACCATAAAAAAATCTATAAGATAATCAGGGAAAATTTGACCACTAATTAGGTATTTAGTGATATTAGAATTATTCAATTTTTGTGTATGCAGTAATATTTTGATTATGTTTAAAATGATGATTTAGAGAGATTTATGGATATAGTTAATGATGATGATTAAGATAGGTAGGGATAGTTAATGTCTGCAAAGATTCAAAATAATCTAGTAGAGGGGTTGGTGATGTGGGTGAACTAAATAAATATGTGTTGATAATTGTTGAAACAGAAGATGAGTACACAGGGATTCATTACACTCTCTCCTTTTGTAGATGTTTATAGCTGCAGTTTAAAAGAATCAGCTGGACAAAAAAAAGCAAAAGCAAAACAAATACAAAACCATAATATACTTCTGTAAGTGTTCATCAATAAAGAAATATCCAGCCTATTGCATTCTTTTCCTATTTAATATAATTTCTATTTTTATAATTATATATACTATATGGAGATTGTTGCCAATTTTTAGTTAACCATAAATATTACTATATATACCAAGTCAGGATAGGTTAGTTCACAGTTGTGGATAATCTTTAAGCTTCATTTTAGCCATTAATTTTGCAATATTCCATCATGAAAACTTAACCAAAGAATTCAGAATTCTATTTCACTTTTTTCTGATGGTCCTATCAAGATCTTCTTAAGGGGTCTGAGCTGAGTCTTCAAAACCTTATAGGAATTTTCCAGGCCAGGAGGGAGAAGAAACAAAAACAGGGAGATGTAAAGTGACACAGTGTAGAGGACAGAGGAGGTTGAAGAGGTAGGCAGTGAGCGGGTCATGGAGAGCGTCATGTGCTCTCAATAAATACAAGACGTTGTGGGGTGTTCAGGGTGTGTGCTCACACATGTACAGGAGACAGGAAGAGAGAAAATGAATGAATGAATGAATATTAATATGCTTACCAGGGAACATTCTTCCATATTCTACATACTGATATATGTTACACCTTGATGCAATTCCAGCTCCCCAAAAGGGGATTTAGCCCTGGAGTTTATTTGATATGAAATTTGGTCACTAATATGGAAAGTCTCAGAGGTGTGATAAGGACACAAAATACTGCTCTGTACACCAAACTTTAAAATAGTATAGACGTTCAGGTGTTCAATTTAATTGCAGAACTTTCTGGAGATACTGAGTTTTCTTTATCAGATTTGAAATTTGAAATAGTTTATTTACTGGTAACAGCTTTTGGAGGTGGTATTTGGTTTTAGTTTATCTGGGAAAGTTATACTAAAATTGTGGTAAGATAAAATATTTATCATTTGCTTTTGATTCCGTATTGAATTTTTTGCTTTGAGATGAACCCTTTAAATTGTATGAAAGAGATAAATACTCAGATTTTCTATAATATAAAATAAATTGCTTCTCAATATGATTTATTACTGTACTGCAAAGCAAATTATATTCTTGCTAACATATAAAATCCCCTGGGTTTAGGTTGACTATTGCAAGGGTATTTAGAAACTTTCTTAGTCCAGAATTAATTAAATATCTTTCTGTAATTGGACTTTGTTTCATAATAAGAGTTATCTTGATTCCTTAAATGGTAGAAATCCCAGTAAGTACAGTGTTTTTGGTGTGGACACTGAATCTTTTCATGTTCATAAGTAGCTCTGTGGCTTTCTGACTTTTTTTTTAATAAATTTATTTATTTTGTATTTTTATTTTTGGCTGCATTGGGTCTTTGTTGCTGCGTGCGGGCTTTCTCAGGTTGCGGTGAGCAGGGGCTACTGTTCGTTCGGGTGCGCGGGCTTCTCATTGCAGTGGCTTCTCTTGTTGTGGAGCACGGGCTCTAGGCGCTTGGGCTTCAGTAGTTGTGGCATGCAGGCTCAGTCGTTGTGGCACGCGAGCTCTAGAGCGCAGGCTCAGTAGTTGTGGCACACGGGCTTAGTTGCTCTGCAACATGTGGGAACTTCCCGGGCCAGGGCGCGAACCCATGTCCCCTGCATTGGCAGGTGGATTCTTAACCACTGCGCCACCAGGGAAGCCCTTTCTGACATTTTTGATGGAGACACATAGTGAAATATATAAGACACTGTACACACAAGACTAAAAGAAAATTTGACTAAACCAGGTGATGTATTCAAATTTTTTCTTCCGCTCTGTTATATTTAATTGTTTAAAGGCTAGTTGTGAGCAACCATTAATTTCAGAAATGTCTCGATTCACACTTTGAAAAATATGGCTATATCCTATTGATCCTTTAAAAATGAATGATATTGCAGGAAAATCACAGATCCCTTTATACAAGTCCTTTTCATAAATGACAGATAAGAAAAAGGATAAGGAAGCCAAGCATAACTTCTCTTATCATCCAGATCATCCACAAACACAACATAAGATTACGTGGATCAGTACTGTATTTGCTAAGATAAAGTAAACAAAAGCCTAGAGTCACCACTAGCAGAACTTAACAACTTTTAAACTACAGCATGAATAAGTTGGTATGTAAGGTGAAAATCCAGTCTAATCAAAATGACTCAAGCATTGATAAAGCTGCCTCATTGGACGCAGTATTCTTGCCTTTCCTTAAATCCAACAGACTACTTTTTCTTTGGTTGTTCACAGGCTTTGGTTGTTAACTCTTGCATTGTGAGACAAAACTGTACCCCTCCCCTCAATCCTTCCCTTAGCACAAGTGCTCACACAAGGAATAATAAGTGAAGGAGGGAGTCTCTGAAGTTTTCCTGTCAGGACCTTCTGTCTCCTAGTGGAATGGCCAGCATTCCTCTCTACCACCTCCACCACTTCTAATTATTTTTGTATCTGACTAGTATAAATAAAGGGAAAAGATCACACCTGTTACATTTATTATGTGTTCCAAAAGAAAGCTTTGAATATGTATTTAAATTCAGAATATTCGATTTAATGTTTAAACAGTGAGTAAGCCTAATAACCAATGCATACTCTGTCAAGCTTGAATATTTCATGTTAAATGTTAATTTATTTTCTACTGAATTATTTCAACTTTTTAATCTATAAAGTGGTTATGAAGGGAACATTGCTTTCCGATGTATGTTAGTAGAGGCCAGTATGTAATATTACAAACATTTTTGGGTTATTGCAAGTGCTGGGTATAAATACAATATCCCTTCCCCCAAAGACCTCACGGTAAAATAAAAGAGAAGCAAAATCAGTATTTATGGGGGTGATATTTACTATTTTAGGGTAGAACGAAGTGGAGAATAATTACCACTGATTGAACAGTGTGGAGGCAGAATTCCAAAGCGGGTGGAAGCAATTGAGTGAGGCTGTGAAGGCTGATCAGGTGTTTGCCAGTGAGTAGAAAGTAGTAGGACCTTTCTGAGCAGGGCGAACAGCTTGTGCAGAGGCCAAGAAGTTAACTATTTCAGAGGCTTTAAAGTTACAGTTCTCAGTTCAAATTTTACATCTGTTACTTACTGGTGAATTACTTCATTTCTCTAAGATTCAGTTTCCTCATCTGATAAAGGAGGGATATAGTAGCATTACATCACTAGATTACTTCAAGGATTAAATGAGAGCACTTGTATTTAGCACAGTGAAAGCTCTTACTGTCTTCCCTCGTAACTGTCTGGAGAAGGCCTAGAGGAAAGAGTAGGGTGAGTAGCTATAAGGTATCACAGGGATGCGGAAGAAGGCAGGGGGTGGGATGGACGAAATGGACTCGTTGGGTAACCCTGGCTAATTGCTGTGTTTGATTAGGGAATCACTATCAGGATATCAGTCCTACAGGAAACTTGAAGCCTTTTGCCATGAAGATGGTGTAGAGCAGCAGTCCCCAACCTTTTTGGCCCCAGGGACCGGTTTCGGGGAAGACAGTTTTTCCACGGGGAGGGGCTTGGGGGGTGGGTGGCGGTTCAGTGGTTCAGGCAGTAATGCGAGTGATGGGGGGGCCGCAGATGAAGCTTCCCTCTTCGCCTGCCGCTGACCTCCTGCTGTGCGGCCCGGTTCCTAACAGGCTGCGGACCGCTACTGGTCCACAGCCCTGGGGTTGGCGACGTTGGGTTGGGGGTGTAGAGGGTCTTAGGTTTGAGCCTCAGGATGGTGAGAATGCAATGTGGAGTTAATAAGAGGGCTTTATATGGGCCAAACCATCTGCTGAGTAGATATATCAATTGCTACAGTAATAGGCAGTAATGGACTGACGGGGGCCGCATTGCGTGCGGAAAAAACATTCTAAAGGGCATTACCTGCTGTAATGCCCTTTAAAAATTGAGTTGACAGGAGTCTGGACTTCTTGACACTTTGACAGTAGCAGTGTGAATAAAGAAATTAGTCCACACATGATGGTTAGTTCTTGCAGTGGATAGGTACAGTAGTATTCCTTAGGAAGAGGCAAGCAGCTGATCTATACAAGAAGAGTAAATGATTGAGACAAGTTGCAAATTACTGTAAGCTTTCCACCTTATAAAATTGGAAAGACTGTTGTTGTGTCAGCTTGAATGGGAAAGTTGGATATCAAGCATGTAATGGAGAGAAGATGGCCCATTTTGGCTTTATTATGTTTCACATCTTGAAATTCTAGATCGCAGCATCACTGTAAGAGACTTGGTTGTTCAGTGGTTTGTCCATTAACAAAAACTGTTTACCCAGACTAACACATGTTTATACTCTATTAGCACTGGATATATGTTCTTAATGGACAGATACCAAAATAGCAGCACTGTGCAGTAAAGGAAGGGAGCTCTTCAGGGAGCTGCAGTTTCTCTGTTGTGTAACTGGGAGATGAGGGTAAGCTTTCTGAAATTACTTCCTTCTTATTGGGTTGGCACATAGATTTCATCTAGCATGCCAAATTTAAAAAAACAGAAAAAATTCAGAGCAATTCCTTGTGCCAGAGACGGAGAAAACAATGAAATCAGTAGTTATTTCTAAATCTTCACTGTATATACAAAAATATTGATTAAAATAAAGCATTGCAACACCAATTGACTCATCCATATTTTTAAAAAATGTTATTATCTGAATATTTTACATTCTCATTATTATTTAAGTGAACATATTTTGGTAGTATTTCATCAACTTCAGTTTAGCAGAAGGAGCCAAATCATCCCTCATGTGGTTTATCAGTTTTGATATGAGTTAAGGTTCTTATAGTTGCAAGTAATAAAATCTTGAGCTATCTTAAACAAGGAAGGGAATTTATCATGTGGGCACCAGGTTGTGTTCCTTTAAACACAAGGGCAGGAGTTCAGCAGAGCAGGTACTAGACTGATGCTGGCAAACATTCTCAATATCTCATGCCATCTAATTAACTTCTCTCTTTGCATCTACTTTTTCTCTTTCCCCAAGTTCTCTGCTTCTTCAATCCCATGGCTGAATATGGCTGCCATACAGCATTCAGATTTATAGTTCTGTCATTTGCAGAGTTCAGTTGCTACCCATGAATCACCACTGTAGATTCTTCAGAGAAAAATCTGAGTGTTAAGGGAGGTGACATAGTATAGAGTGGAGCCCAGGAGCACAGACCCTGGAGCCAAACTGTCTGGGTCAAATCCCACCTCACCTCCAACTAGCTCATTTACTTTGGGCAGGTTACTTGACCTCTCTGAGTTTCATTTTTCTCATCTGTGAAATTGGAAGCATATTAGAAGCGCCTTATAGGATTAAGTCAGTTAATACATTAAAGCACTTAAGAATACCCAGCACATAGTAAGAGGTATATGTATATAAGTTGACATAACTCCAAACTGATTCTTCCTTTACAAAATCATGAAATAAAAGATTAACATTTAGCAACTTTATAAATTCACTATCTAAAGATCATTTAGGTTGTTTTGCTATTAAATATGAAATTATTAAACCAGCTTCTATGATAATAATTAGAACTCTTCTGCATTTAATCTTGTTTCAGATGTTGAGAAATAATCTTTCTATACTTGATTCTGGGAGTGGGGCTGATTAGTGAGTCAATTCAAAATATTTTTTTCGGAAGGTGTTATAGGAGCAGTTGACATGAAACATATAATACATAAAATTTTTGGTTTATAAAATCATAGCTTGTCTACAATGACTGAAAAATCTTATTCTAGTTTTTTGTTTGTTTTAGCACCCATATTCGCATTCGGTTTAGTAATTAATTCAAAATATTCATTGATCTGCTCCTGTGTGCTATGCTGTATTTTTGGCCCTGAGAATCTAGGTGTGAGGAAGAAAGACCTGTATCAATTGCGAATCTTATGCTATTTGGAGGAGAGGTAAGACATGAATATTAGCTAATGATATCACTTATCAGCCAGTGATAAGTGTTATGCAGAGACTTAAAATGGAGTGATGTAATTAAAGTCTTTAATTGGAGGCTTTATGTTGGGTAATCAGTGAGTACCTCACTGGTGTCATTTGAGATCTGAATGACATCCAAAGGAAAATAAGGAAAAAAGAGTAGCTCAGGCAGAGGAAATCTCTGAGAGAAAGGCCCCGAAGTGGTACAGAGCTTGATATATTAGCAAAACAGTAGGATCAGTGTGGTTAGAGCACCATGTGCCAAGGGTAGACAGTGGTAAGAAATGAGGCTGGGGAAGGAGTTGGGGGTCAGGTTATGACGTAGGGCTTTGTAAGTCAGAAGAAGGAATTGAGGTTTTATTCCTTATATCATGGCCTGTATTCATGTCTAATGAATCAGATTTTAGACTTGGCTAACAGAAATTTTGAATGATGATTAAATTATTAGGGAAGCCAGTATTGCATCAAAAACTCACCACAGAAACTAACACACCACTGTAAAGCAATTATACTCTAATAAAGATGTTTAAAATAAATAAATAAAAATTTTAGGACACTGCTAGAACCCAAAGCAAAATGTTCATGGAAATCCATCGGTGGATTCAGGCATATGCTAGTTTTAATTCTTATTTACGCTGCCCTGTGATTACTCATCTGGAAAAAATGAAATGACCCAGTTGTCAAAATCAAGAAAGAGTTTTTCAAAACCAAAGAAAAAAATAAACATGAGGCAGAGATCTTTTCAGGGAAAAAAAACCCCAAAAACTCACCACAGTGCTCAAGCTCAATATGAAATCGAATTGTAGCATTCAAATTCAATGCAAGGACTACAGGCTGGCTTATGAACGGGATTTGCAACAAAACAAACAAAAATAACACCGTTGCTCTGATTATTGTAATGCCCACAATAGAATTTCTAACAAGCTGAAATATTGAAGAAACCCTCTTATCTGACACAGCCAGGCCTGTAGTTGGTTGGTTAACAGAAAATGTTGGTTTAGGTGAAGCATTAAAAATAGTACATACTAACTCACATAAACATTTATTTTAATTTAAAACGTAAATACATATTTATTATCAATTTTGTTATAGGGTCCTTGTGCCTTTGAATAGGAGTTCTGAAATACATAATGCTTTGTCATTTCAGTTTCCTGAAGAGAGGCAATAAATTAATAAACTCATGAAGCAATCTAAAGCAAACTTTACAGTTTTTTTATAACTATTTTTACCTCTTCCATGGTGGCACTGCCACCATTTAATGTGACAGTGGCTTTTGTATTTAACCAGTCATCTTTGTTGTCTGTCCAAATAGCTCAACTTAGTTTTTATAGAAACAGCAGTTCAGTTTCTTTTCATATTCATTTTATTATGATCATAAACATGTTTGGGAATCAGTGCAATTAACTCTTTTTTAAGCATAAATTCAGTTGTGGGAACAGCCTAGTAGCCAAAGGAGTTCAGCACGCCCAGAGTATCAGATTTCTTTGATAGAGAGAACCGAGAGCATTAGTCAGTCAGTCGAGGTTTTTAAAGAGTATTATTTATCATATATTCTTAGTCAGATATTGCTGCATAGCAAACGACCATAAATCTTGGTGGTGGCAGATAATAATAGGCATGTATCTTTTGCCTTATGAGTCTTTGGGTGGCAACATTTGGCAGAACATGGCTGGGCATACTTGGGCATGGCTGAGCTTACTCGGCTCAGGACCCAGATTTGGTTAGATCTGTTGTTCCACACCTCTTACTCTTCTGAGACCAGCAGGCTCTCTGGAGTGTGCTCTTTTCATGACAGAGTTTAGAAGTTCCTAGCATGGTCATTGGGAACATTTGATGGCTCTTAAAGGCCTAAGCTTCGAGCTAGCACACTTTGATTTTTGTCCGTGTTCCATTGGCCAAAGCAAGTCAAAAGGCCACTTCCAACATAGTGGGGCAGGAAAGTATACCCCATCTTAGAGGCTGGAGGAGAGGAAAACCAAATATTTGCTGAACAATCATCCACCACATGTATAATAATTGACTTTTGATGTAATCATCATGGTTAGGCTAGCTATCTAAAATATATAAACACTGTGTTTCTCAACAGCATGCATAGTTTATATTCACCAAAGCTGTATATCCACAGATTTGTCATCAGAACATGACATATACGCATTGAAAATACAGTAAAACCTGATTGAAATTCAAGCTTAGCAAACACTCTATTACCCTTTTTCATTTTTCTTGGAACTTTGAAGTGGATCAGTACTCTTCTTTCCTGTCCCTCCCAAACATGATTAAAAACAGAAATCTCTTTTCTCCAGTGAGATTCCTTGTGTGCCAACCATGGAATTGCTGGCATTGTTATTCCAACCTTTATAGCTCAGGGATTTTTAGCAGTTTTGTGGTCACGGTCTCCTTTTGCAGTTTGGTTAAGTCTATGGACCCCTTATCAGAAAACTTTTTAAATGCATAAAATACACTAAATTAAAGGAAACCAATTATATTGAAATATAGGTATCAAAACAGAGAAAAATAAGATTTTTGAACATTGAGATATAACATTATATTGGTTTCAGGGGTACAACGTAATAGCTCTACATATGTATATATTGCAAAATGATCAAAATAAGTCTAGTTAACTACACGTAGTTTATTTCTTTGTGATGAGAACTTTTAAGATCTACCCTTTTAACAACTTTCAAATATACAATAGAGTATTATTAACTAAAGTTAATGTTTCAACCCCAGGATTTATTTTATTCCCAGGACTTATTTATTTTATAACTGGAAGTTTATGTCTTTGGACCACCTTCATCCATTTTGCCCACTCCCTACCCCCAAAAATCAGATTTATGTTACAGTAATATGTGCTTTTTTTTTATTAACACATTAAATAACAAGATATGGTAGCAAGTAGAATAACTACTATAATTCTAAAAAAGTCATAAATATAGATAGTATTTTGAGATATATGCAATTACTGTAATGTGAATGAAAATATCTGTAAGGTCTATTGATGACAGAATCACAAATACTGCAGTGGATTTTTGCCTACATTCATGATTTAAAAGAGCTGATAAATTTCAGAGGTTCAGGAAAATAAAAGTATTTTTTCCATCCAAGGTCAAGGACACTGAATTCTCCCCATAATTCCCTAAAATAACATTTAACTTATATTTTCTGAGATATGAAGGTAACTTTTCCTTTCCTTATGGCCGCCTAGGAGAAATTTGACCATGCCCGTCAGTTTTTGTCTTCTCCTTCTTGAGTATATAGAAAAATACTTGTGAAACTTGTGTGATTATTTGATTAGTCTCTCATTAACGCGTAACCTCCATGAGAACAGGGCTATGTCTTTTTTTTTTTACCATTGTATCTGCAGCCCAGCATTGTGCCTGATGCATTGTATACTCTCTGTACATATTTAATTGATAGTGTTGGGGGGAAAAAAATGAAGCACTGCATAAGTATAATCATGGTCTGCAGTGGGTAATATGTTTGTGACAATTGGATGCATTCATAAATATCTGTACACATAAGATAGGGAAAGTTCTTTTTAAAATCTTTTTATCCTTAGACTTTTATACTAAATTCTTATAAAATTGATTGTAGAATTAGGTTAGAGTCTAGCTGAGTACTTAAATATTAGTTCTTAACTGTTAAAAAATAATGCATTGTTTATTTCTGTTTTGGCTTATTCAGTGGCTCATTTAACATGCATACCTCCTATGTGCAATGCACTGTGTTACCCTTTAAGGTACCTTCCAAGAGATAACAATCTAGTTTGGGAGACAGCCATGTAAACAGTTATTATGAAGCAGTGATGTGAGCACTCTTAGAGATGGGTTAGATCCCTCCTTTTGTGTGCCTGTCACATCCCCCACCCTAGGCGCTCACTGAAATGAGATATTCTATCTGCTCTTCTGAGTTGTACCTTGAGGTTCAATGTCCTTGCAGGTTGTTTTTATTTCCCCTCTCTACCTACCACAGCACTTGGCACAAAATATCTGCAGTCCAATATTCTAATGAATAAATGAAGGAGATGATGGAGGAGAGTATGGGAAACAGAGATACTATCAAAAGATGTGAACACTTTTTTTAGCATTTTGATTTTTAAACTTTTACAGTTTTACCTTTTGAATAAGTAGTACATTCACATGGTTTAAAATTTCAGTAAGTATAAAATGGTATCCAGTGAAGTTGTTCGTGTTGTCCCAGTGAAGTTCTTATTATTCAGAAGTATCCTTCCAGAAATATTTTATGCAAATACAAGCAAATTTGTGTGTATTCTTCCCCTCCCTTTTTACAGAACTTTTGGTGTCCCATTATTTTCCTTACTTTGCTTTTCTCACGTAACAATATGTGTTAGAGATTCTTCTATGTCAGTACATCAAGGATTCCTTATTTATTTGATAGCCACATAGTATTTCACTATTTTTGTAATATGTTTAACCAACTCCCAATGTATGTGTATGTAGAGTTGTTCCCAGTATTCTGCTGCTACAAACAATGGTGCTGTAAATAATCTTTTTTATGTCATTTCACAAAAGTGTGAGAATATCTATAGGTTCAATTCCTAGGAGTGGAATTGCTAGGTTGAAGGGTGTGTGTATTTGTAATTTTGATATATAGGGCTAAATTGCTCTCCTTAAAAGATGTATCATTTCACCCACCAGCAATGTATTTCTGTGCCCATTTAAAGATGGAAGCTTTTGAGCAACATTCTAAAGAAAAAAAGTAGAAAATTTTCAGGTGGTCACGTGGGGAGGAAGGATGTTCCAGGTAGAGGGAAGAATACTTTCAGAAGCACACAGTAGTGAGAAAAAGGTAGCACGTCTGGAGATTTCATCTTGTTCCATCTGGCTAGCATATGAGAGGAAGGCCAGGAAGTAGTAAAAGAATGGGAGTTGGTCATGAAAGGTTTTGTGTGTTATGCTAAGGGACCAATATTTTTAATTCTAGACAAAGGTTTTGAGTAGGGAAATGATGTACTAAAGTTGATTAATACATATTACAGAAAGAATAGCTGTTTGTATCATTTATTTAAAGTGAAGCATACCAACTAAGTCTATTCCCTAAAGATCTTGCAACTTAAAGGTTTTTTTCTCTCATTAATGAGTAAAATAATGTTGATTACACAAAATTTAGAAAATAACATATAAATAAAAACTAAAACAGAAATTACTCAAAATTTTATCACTCAGAGATTCTGTCTATCCAAAGAACTCCTGCGGTCCTTAAAACAATAAAAGAGAATCAATATATGTATTAGGTTAAAAAGGACAGACAGTGATTTCCAAAGACAGCCACTTGTTAAGAGATTCTTGTAATTTCTTCCAGAAAGAAAAGAAAAACTAGTAATTATTCCTGCATAAATCACAGCATAATTGTTAATGTAGGGATATATAATGAAGGCCTTTTCTTAAACATATGGGTGCCTTTTAGAGACATAAAGAACCATTTTGTTTTTATTTTCTTTAAGGGCCTTACTACAACCTTTGAAATCAGTGGTCCCCAACCTTTTTGGCACCGGGGACCAGTTTCGTGGAAGACAGTTTTTCCACAGACTGTGGGTTGGGGGGCATGGTTCAGGCGGTAATGCGAGCAATGGGGAGCAATGGGGAGCGGCAGATGAAGCTTCACTCACTCCCCCACCACTCACCTCCTACTGTGCAGCCCGGTTCCTAACAGGCCTCGGACCCGTACTGGTCCTTGGCCCTGGGGTTGGGGACCCCTGTTTTATTTTATTTTTTTAATTAATTAATTTATTTATTTGGTTGCCCTGGGTCTTAGTTGTGGCAGGCGGGCTCCTTAGTTGTGGCTCGCAGGCTCCTTAGTTGCGGCTTGCCGGCTCCTTAGTTGTGGCACGTGAACTCTTAGTTGAGGCATGCATGTGGGGTCTAGTTCCCTGACCAGGGATCGAACCTGGGCCCCCTGCACTGGGAGTGTGGAGTCCCATCCACTGTGCCACCAGGGAAGTCCCTTGGGCACCCCTGTTTTAAATAAATCCTGATTACATGTACTGTTTTTCCTCTTTGTGGCATTTCACTGTCAGGTACTTCTCTAATTAGGATCTTAACAATTATCAGCCGTACAAAATGTGTGGAAGGATGGTAAGTTTCAGAAAGCTGGGGTTCACAGTTCATACTCAGTAGTCCTCTTGTGGAATAATCCTAGTATTATTAATAGCCAAGTCTTCCACTTGTAGGGTCTGTTGCAACAGTTTGTGGCAGATCCTTTCCACGCTGTTCTTTGAGAATAGGACTTGAGAAACGTCATCTCCAAGTCACTGATGTTCTGTTTAAATGCATGTGTCCTACCAATGCATGCTTCACAAGTACCTTCAAATAATTTTTTCCCTCCTTGATTAGATCCGAAGAATTATAAAGGGAAGGGGAGGAAGGTCCTAGGTGCATTTACTGAGCTGTCTATTAAAGAAACAAGCTGGTAGATTGTGACAATAATTCTAATGTTTTGGGATTCAGTATATCCAAGATAGTGGTAAACCATACATATACACATGTGATAAATGGTGGAATCAGCAAAATCTTTCTTAATCGTTAAAAGGTGACCTTTGGTTAGAAGCCCAAAAGCTCTGCAGTGCCCTCCAACCTAACAGACACACTTACGTTAATTTGATTCCTTCATGTAAAACGATCATTTTTATCGCTCCTGCCTGAAAGGTGCAAATTGCTTTCTCTCTTGGGTGTAGACTGTTCAGCTTTCTTCTTATTAATGAGACACAAGATTTATGTCCATTTAGAAGATTAATGTCACCTGTAAATATGTAGTCTAATTTGTCATTGACTTGAACTCTTCAAAGAAGAGATGAAAAACAAGGTGTAACTTAGAACTCAAGACTGTTACAAACAAGAATGAGATTTTTCAAGGATCAGCCTTCCCAGTGATGGAAGGCTGCAGAGAGGATATGAGAGAAGGCTGGGGTACATCTGAATATATTTTGTCTAATTAAGACGGCCATGACTGAGGTGGCTGGACTCACAAGTTCATTTTCCTCCTAAGAAGGACTTTCACCTATTTCCTCAGGAAGTGAGCACTCTTTATAATCATTGATGGAAGTGGAGCTTAGCACACTGCATTTGATGCAAGAGGGTTGAGACTGGACCCAGGGGAGAAACGACATTTGTTAACGACACTTGCCAAGACACAAGGGCTTTTTCTCAAACCTTACCAGATCAAAACATGGTAGAGTCTACAAAATTGGTCAAATAAGTAAATGGAATAACTGAATGAAACTATTCATTTCTGTTAATTAGAAATAATAGAAACTGTCCCAAGTATTTTCTGTAGAGTTGAGAATGGAGTACTGAAAATATTTAAAGGGTATACAAATTTGAAGTGATATTGATATCCCACAGTAAATTACCATTCATCGTCTCCCCTAAGCAATCTTCAAGGGGAAAACAGAAATTAAAATAACGTAAAAGGTACTAATTCCATCCAGAGTGAAATGAAGGTATTCACCCTACTCAATCTTTTAAACTATGTGGAAGTTTTTAATATATTGTACATATTTGAACATGATAGAAAATGACTATGACTTCATACTGAAAAATTTCACTCACCTGTGACCTATTTAGACCAAACCCATAGGATTCAGCTTGCTTCTGGCCTCAGGAGCCTGGGCCCAGCTGTGCCAGGATAAGTGTGGCAATGACTGTGTGACCACAGCGCTGCTGACATCAGACTGACCCATCTCGCTCTAAGTGCCTCAGTGGCCCAGCTGCTTGTATAATTGGTCTTCCTCAGCTTTTAGAGAATTTTTCATAGAACAGTAAAATGTACTTGCCTTTGGTACTCCCTACAAAGAGAAAGAATTAATTTCCTTTTTTGATTCTGCACTGACTTCATGTTAAGAGGTTTGGAGTGAGAATAGGAAATTAGTACACTCGCAAATTAAGATGGAAGGGAATGGACGTAGTAAGGAACTTAGAGGGGTCAGGGTCTACAAGTCCTACACTGTTATAACCTGGGTTGCATCTTAATAGTGCTAAAATGACACAATAAAAAGAATCACACATTACTTTTTAACTTAATTTAATTCACTTAATTCAGTATTCTTTTTAAACTCATTTAATCTTAACAACAAAATTCTAGGCTTGTTTTACAGATGGTCAGGCTGAAGCACAGATTAAGGTAACTAGCTCCAGGACACACTGCAGGAAAGTAGTAAAGTCAGAATTTGAACACAGGCTCCCTGGCTCTAGGGCAGTGCTCTTCATCATTATTCAAAATGCATTGCGTTATGCTTTGTTCTCACTCATTACTTATACCGAATATTCCTTTGATTATATACCCCTTTAATTATCAGAATCCTGAACTTTGCTACACTTCAGCAGTTTCTAAGGAAAGGTGATCAGTTAGACATTAAACCGATAATTAATGTTTCCTTAATTTCTGTAGCATGGATCTTGAAGGCAAAAGATTGCTCTAACGATGATTAGTACTGTTACTATTAGATTTTTATTCACTTTCTTTCAGGTATGTGGATATTAAGGTAAATGTGCTTAGTTAAATTCTAAAAGTTCCATGTTTGACTCTGCATTCTATACATGAAAAGGGAGCCTTGTTCTTCTTATAGCAAGCATACTTACAAAGAATAAGTAAACCAGTTAACAGTTCTGTCTATTTTGAATTTCTCTGACTGTGGAGAAGGCATATGCTAATGAGAAAGTTATTGTTCGAATGTAGAACTGCTGCCGTCTTACTTGAATCTCATTTTTTCAGTCTGTTTATTCAAATAAGTCTGTGAACTTACTAGTGTAATAGAAAAAAACTTTGATAGTCTAGAAACTGGCAGTTTAGAAGAAGATCAGACAGGTACAAAGGTGGCTTATAGTAAAAATTATCTTTGGACAGTTTCTTAAAGGAAGGACACTTAATTATATAAAGGAAATCTATTTTTTGGTAGCATGTTTATCAAATGCATAGAGGACCCAATGTGGATGGCCAGTGTATTGGTTGACAGAATCAGGACCCAGAAGAGTCTGGCTGGAACAATGTGTCCATGAAACATAATAGGGTTAAGGGTAATATATGAGATTCAAATCCAAAAGAATTCTGTGTAGTGTAGCATGTTAACAGCGTTTGATAGGTATTTTTAGTAATTATAA
Source organism: Balaenoptera ricei (assembly GCF_028023285.1). Classification (NCBI taxonomy): domain Eukaryota; kingdom Metazoa; phylum Chordata; class Mammalia; order Artiodactyla; family Balaenopteridae; genus Balaenoptera; species Balaenoptera ricei. Next base: position 136,654,193 of record NC_082639.1, read on the forward strand.
GCTAACTTAAGCCTTTGCAAAACTGAGTATTTATTAACTACGTACTTTGAGCCCAGCAATGTTAGTGGAGTCAGTGCTGAGCTTCCATTAGAGAGCCAGGTCAGTGGGGTTCCTACCTTCATGGGGTTTACAATCTAGTAGGCAAGATAGATGTTAAACAATCTCCAAAAAAGGTTATGGGTTTTATGAAGAGAGGGAGACCCGAGTCCTAAGGGGACTTATAGGGAGATCTAGTCCAACTTAGGGGGTCTAGGTTCTGTGGCAACATATAGGGAGAACTAATCTAAGTTTGAGATCAGGAAGACCTGAGGGATGAGTCGGATTTAGTCAACTGAAGAGAATGAGGGTAAGGGGAAGAGTGTTCCAGGAAGAGGAGGAAGTATATTCTAAGTCTCAGAAATGAGCAGAAGTACTTAAAGAAATGGAGCGGAGAGTGCTGGGTGAGGGAAGCAAGGAATGGCTCAAAATTAGGCTAGAGAAGATAGTGAGAACCAGATCACGAGGAGCTTTAATAGCCATGTTAAGGAAATCGGACTTCAAACACAGGGCGATGGAACACTTTCAAGGTTTTCAGCAGGGAAGACATTAATTTTATGACACTGTCAAAAACACTAGGCTAATGATTTAAATGTGGCAATCCACTTGACCTTTCTAGTTCTAAATTTTCTCATCTTTAGAGCGAGAGACTTGGGTTAGCCCTTTCAGATCAAAGATCTCTAATGTGCGTGTAAACATCCTGAAAGTATGTCTAGGAAGAAGTAACACAGTATTTCTCATCTGCTCTGCTCTGATTCTATTTTTCTTCCTTTCAGATTGGAATATAAATTTTGTTATGAAGCATATTTTAGTCAGTATTTTACAGAAAGTACTCTAATGATTCCTATGATGTGGTTGTTTTTTTCTAAAACATAATTTTGTCATTATAAAGGTAATATAGATGTATTATGGAAAAATTTTTAATGTGGAAAATGAATGAGAAGGAAATCATAATGATGGATACCATGATCCTAAAATACTTGGAATATAGCTAGAGTGAAGGGTACAGGCTGGTAAAACTGACCTGAAGTCTTATCAAAAGGGAAATAGTGCTTGCTGGGACAGGGGAATATTGATGGCCCAGTAATAGTCTTCAGATTTCTGAAGGAGTATTGTGTGGAAGTTGGAATAAAAGGCAGAATCATGGTTAATGAGTACAGGCTGCTAGAGATACAGATTTCAACTCAGAAGTGGAAAAAACAGAACTAACGATTAGAACTGTTCATGCACCAGAAGGTTACTAAGGCATTCCTCTGAATGCCTGTAGGTGTTCCAGTAAATTAATACATATGTTTAAGCAGTATGTAGTCACTTAGGGATGTTACTGAGGAAATTCCAACATCAGAGGGGAAGTTAAATGATATGAACTTTGACTCCATAGTAAGAGTTTTATTTTGGAATTTTAATTCATTACATATTTTGATGAACACATAATTGACCTGAAGAATAATTTAATACCTGCTTGAAAAAGAAAAGTAATTTAAGCTGCTAGGTGTCTTGACTTTGAAGAGATGCCTGAAGTTTTTAACTGATTTCTCGGTATGTCATTTTTAGGTGTACAATTCAGTGGCATTAGTTACAGTCACCACTATTTATTTCCCAAACAGGTTTACCCACCTTCCTCCCCTCCCCACAGAAACTCTGTACCCATTAAGCAGTTCTTCCCTATTCCCCTCCTTTCTCCTAACCCCCTGCTCACCTCTAATCTACTTTCTGTCTCAGTGAATTAGCCTATTCTAGATATTTCATGTAAGTGGAATCATATAATATTTGTCCCCTTGTGTCTGGATTATTTTACTTACTATAATGTTTTCAAGGTTCATCCATGTTGTAGCATGTATCAGAACTTCATTCCTATTTATGGCTGAACACATCCTATTGTATGTATATACTATATGAACACATTTTATTTCTCTGTTCATCTGTTGCTGGACATATGGATTGTTTCCACATTTTAGCTATTGTGAATAATGCCACAGTGAACATGGGTGTACAAGTATCTGTTTGAGTCCTTGTTTTTGATTCTTTTGGGTATATACCTAGGAGTGGAATTGCTTGCTAGTAAGTTAAATATAGATTTATCATATTGAGGAACCACCGTGCTGCTTTCCACAGTAGCTGAACCACTTTACATTCCCACCAGCAGTGTACAAAAGTTCTACTTTCTCTACTGCCTCACTGACACTCTAACACTTTTCTGGTTTTTTTGGTTTTTGTTTTTATTCTAGCCATCCTTGTGGGTGTGAAGTGGTTATCTCATTGTGTTCTAATTTGCATTTCCTTATGATGACTAATGATGCTGAACATTTTTCATTTGTGCTTATTAGCCATTTACATAACCTCTCTGGAGAAATATCTACTCGAGTCCTTTGCCCATTTTTAACTGTTGTTTGTCCTGTTGAATTGTAAGAGTTCTTTATACATTCTGGATATCAAACCCTTATCAGATATATGATTTACAAATATTTTCTCCCATTCTGTAGATTGTCTTTTGACTTTCTTGATGTTCTTTGCACAACATTTTTAATTTTGATGAAGTCCAACTTATTTTTTTTGTTCTTGTGTCAAAGATATTTTTACTCGACATAAAGCACCATAAAATTCATAAAAACATCTATTTAAGAGAGTGAACCTCGGGACTTCCCTGGGGGTCCAGTGGTTAAGACACCGAGCTTCCAGTGCAGGGGGCGCAGCGCGTGTTCGATCCCTGGGTCCAGGAACCAAGATCTCGCGTGTCACGTGGCGCGGCTAAAAAACAGAAGGAAAAAAAAAACTTATAAGAGAGTGAACCTTTATGTAATTTAATAATAAGAATGCAAACTGTTCAGTTGAATACATGCAGAATAATATAGTAGCTAAATTGAATGAAAATTTGTGTGAGTTGAGTAGTTTCGTTACCTTCTCTAAGCTTTATCTTTCCGTGAAAAGGTTCCCATGTACCTATGAAGGATTTTTTGAGATTTTTAACTAATGCTTATAGAATCTGAGAATGTGCTTGTAAGACTGGCAGTAAATTTTGTGAGCATATTATCTGCTTAGTAATATCTTATTGGATTTCAAGATGTTAAAAATAACCCATTCAAATACTCCTATTATGTAATTGAATCATCATTTATTTTTATAAAAATTAAAGCTCCCTTGTTACTCCTTGGATTCTTCTAAACTGCTGAATATAGTGACACCTGACTTAACAGTAAGAGATTTTTACTGCTTCCAGGTATCAGGCTGTGCTTACCTTGATGGTGTAGAAAGGAGATACAGATGACTCTGGAGGCAGTAATTTTTAAACTCCTCCCAGAACCAGGATGTGTTTTATTCCAGATATTCCAGTTTTCTCCCTGGAGCTTCTGTGCTATGCTGACTAGGCTCAGAGTAATGCAAGAAGCCCTGCTCAGTTTGGAAACTTCCTCTTATTGCTATGTTTCTGGCATTGTTATTCACGGTAGCTCCTACCCTTGGCAGCCGTGTTTTTGCCTTGTAGGTCAAGTGAGTAAATAGATAAGATTTGATTTTTACTTCTGAAAATTTAAAGTATAAATTGAGTTGGGTAAGCATTTATGTTTTCATGAACTCATTGTTTGATAAAACATAAAATATTGGTCAGTGGCATTGTCCATTGCTGGCAGGCATTGATGACGTACAAGCCATATGCTCCATATCCACACAAGACAGATGATTGTGTTCTGTTCTGTAGATTTTACTACTTTTCTCTGCCAATAGCCTCTCAAATTTATCTCACAAAAGGGACCAGGCAAGAGAATATGAACAGACCAGCTCACATCCATTGTCCTGGAAAAGTAATGCAAAGGATTGGATACTTGTTTCATCCTTATACAAGCTGGAGCTGTGCATTTATATGTGACAGGAGTATATCATGCCTTATTACAAGAGCTATCAAAAAAAGCCAAATACATGATCTTTGATCTCAAGAAGTTTCAGTGTTCTCAGAAAAGAACACACCCACATCTAGAAATGTCTTAAAAGCAAAGTATAAACAGGTACAGATGAGCAAGCCCAAACTGAATCTGTTTGGGGCAGCACCAGCTGTGTCTAATCAGATAAGTTTATTTCTTATGGAAATGTGCATCAATCTGAGAGAGAAGTCATGTCAGGTAGTTGAAATTAACCGTGAATTCTGTTCTCTTCTAGATTTTCAGAAAAGGATTCATTTAACAATAAAATTTATCTCAGATATTTATAGCCTGTATGTTTTCAGATTTTTTAACCTAGAAAATAGTGAAAATAAATGAAATATGTGCCATTTTAATGGCATCAACTTCCTACTGCTGTCATTTCTATTGTCATCTGGTATACCCACTAAGCAGCAAAATAATTCAAAGTTTAATTATTGCCTAGCACTTTATGAAAGCTTATGTCTCTACTGTATATGACACAGATTGTACCATTGGCTCTAAGTAGTGGTGTCCATCCATAGTCCACTCTGCATGCTTATTTATAAGAGCCATGTGATGAAGCCATATAACTATAAGGATTTTGATTGTTTCCCCCAAGGTTTTGACTTGCACATCATTGCCACATGGGTAGGGTAGCAGCACTAAACCTTGTGTTTCTAGAGATAAAATGTTTGTCCCTGTGGACTGTCAGTTAGGACAAGCAGCTTCTCTTGTCTTGCCTGAAGAACATACCTATTTTTGTGATATAATCTTCCTGATGAGGTAAATATGTTTACCAAACCCTTACTTTGTGGAAGTTTCACAAAGTTTATTAACCCTATCACCTAACCTTATCACTTATAAGGTTAATAACTGCCTTCTGATTTTCAGCTCTCTCCTCTCACACCATTCTATTTTAAGTCAAGTGGCAGGTAAGGAAATACCTAGCTTCTTTATATAAATGAGCTGTCCACAAAAGGCTTTTTTGTAGTATTTAGCTATCTTAAATTTTATTGGAGAACTATAGGAAAAAGAAAAAAGACAAATTTTTACTTAGCACTATTTTAACACCAGTGATTGTATGAAATGAAAGACTGGTGATGTGTTGTTTCAGAAAATAAGTATTGACACCTAAAAGATAGAAGCAAGTTACAAAGCTTCAATAACTTTTCAGCACATATACTTCAGATATATACTAGTGTCCAGGACAGATTTCCCCGCCTATTTATCTACAGTGGATCTTAAATATTGAAAACTAACAGAAGTTGTTGCATAAATTTTTCTGTAATTAGATAAGAACATTCTTATTGCTGGTCTGCAGACAGTTCATAAAGATAGCTGCTGCCTAAGATACTTCACAGTTAACAAATGTTGAGTGGTGAACTCCATTCTTCATTTTCTCAAATGTAATTGTACTATTCCTAAAGTTCAGTAGTTTTATCACATACAGTCCAACATTGTGAGATCCGAGGCTGGTAGGATGTAGGACGGCTCTGCCATCCTTACAAGCTGCTTCCATCTATGGGTCCAAGAAGTTGTTAGAGCTTTTGCCGTCTCACTGCCAATAGAGGAAAGAAGAGGAGGACAAACCCCTTCCCTTTTAAAAGCACTGGTACAAAATGGTATACATCATCTTTGCTTAAAGCCAGACTTGGTCATATGGCCTCACCAAGCTTCAGGGAAGGCTGGGAAAGATAATCTTTAGATGGGTATCCATGAGCCCAGTTGAAACTCAGGAAGGATAATTACTTATAGGCTTGTGCATCAATGACCATATCTTGTTTTAGAATATTTCTGTCACCCCAAAAAGTTCCCTCATCATCATTCGCAGTCAGTCCCCATCTCACCCCCAGACCCAGTCAAACTATAATCTACTTTCTGTTTTTATAGATTTGCATTCTCTGTTAATTTTATATCAGTGGAATTAAACAATGTGTAATCTTTTGTACCTGGCATCTTTCACTTAGCTTGATGATTCTGATGTTCATCTCTGCTATTGTATATATCAGTCATTTGTGCCCTTTTGTTGCATAATAGTATTCCATTGTATGCATATCCCATATTTTGTTTATTCGTTTACTAGTTGGTGAACCTTTTGCTTGTTTCAGTTTTTAGCTACTGTGCGTAATGTTCCTATGAACATTTATATACAAGTTTTTATGTGAACATGTCTTCATTTCTCTTGGGTGGGTGCCTAGGAGTGGAATTGCTGAGTTGTATAGTAAGCCCGTGTTTAATTTTTTAAGAAACTGCTGAACTGTTTTGCAAAGTGGCGGTAACATTTTCCATTCCCACTAGCAGTATCTGAGGATTCCAGTTTCTCTGTTTTTTCAACAGCACTTAATGTTGTTAGTCTTTTTCATTATAGACCATTCTGGTGGGTGTGTAGTAGTAGTTCATTGGAAGTTTTTATTTACATTTTCCTAATGATGTTGCGTATCTTTTCATGTCCTTACTAGCCATTTGTATTGCTTCTTTGGTAAAATGTCTTGTCAAAGATTTTGCCTGTTTTTTAATTGGGTTATTTGTCTTGTTGAGTTACGTGAGTTCTTTATATGTTCTGGGTATCAGTCCTTTATCAGATATATGATTTATAAATATTCTCTCACAATCTATGGCTTTTCTTTTTTACTTTTTTTTGTTTGTTTTGTTTGTTTTTAAATTTTAATTGCGATGATTGTAGGTTCCATGCAACTGTGAAAAATAATGCAGAAAAATATCATTTACCCTTTATCCAGTTTTTCCCAACGGTAACATTTTGTAAACGTATAGTGTAATGTTATAAATAGAACATTGACATTGATATAATCATTTGTGTCTGTTTTATTTGTTTCATTTGTGTATGTATGGATTAGTTCTATATACTTTTTTTGAAATTAATTTTTATTGGAGTATAGTTGCTTTACAATGTTGTGTTAATTTCTACTGTACAACAAAGTGAATCAGCTATAGTATACATATATCCCCTCTTTTTTGGATTTCCTTCCCATTTAGGTCACCACAGAGCATTGAGTAGAGTTCCCTGAGCTATAGAGTAGGTTCTCATTAGTTATCTATTTTATACATAGTATCAATAGTGTATATATGTCAAAACCATAATTCCAAAGGGCACATGCACCCCACTGTTCATTGCAGCACTATTTGCAATTGCCAGGACATGGAAGCAACCTAAATGTCCATCGACAGATGAATGGATAAAGAAGATGTGGTACATATATACCATGGAATATTACTCAACCATAAAAAGGAACGAAATTGGGTCATTTGTAGAGATGTGGGTGGACCTAGAGACTGTCATACAGGGTGAAGTAAGTCAGAAAGAGAAAAACAAATATTGTATATTAACGCATATATGTGGAATCTAGAAAAATGGTACAGATGAACCTATTTGTAAAGCAGAAATAGAGACATGTAGAGAATAAATGTATGGACACCAAGGTGGGGAATGGGGGAGTGGGATGAATTAGGAGATTGGATTTCTATACACTTTTATCACATATATAGGTCTGTGTGTCCACCACCACAGTCAAGAGGCTGAAAAATTTCATCACTGCAAGGATCCTTTCTGTTGCCCTTTTATTTATTTATTTATTTTTATTTTTAATTTTTAAATTAATTTTTATTGGAGTATAGTTGATTTACAAAGTTGTGTTAGTTTCTGCTGTACAGCAAAGTGAATCGGTTTATTATATACATATATCCACCCTTTTTTAGATTCTATTCTCATATAGGTCATTACAGAGTACTGAATAGAGTTCCCTGTGCTATTCTTTTTTACTTTCTTAATGATGTCTTTTGAACAGCAAAAGTTTTTTATTTACCATCTTTTTTTCTTTTATGGATTATGCCTTGGGTGTCATATCTAAGAAATCTTTGCCTAATCTAACACAAAGAGTTTTTCCTAGGTTTTCTTCTAAATGTTTTTTAGTTTTAGCTCTTACATTTAGGCCTATGATCTATTTTGTTTTCATTTTTTTTGCAGGGGGGGTATAAGAGTCTACATACATTTTTTTTTTTTTTTTCACATAGGGATATCCATTGTCCCTACACCGTTTGTTGAAAAAACCGTTGAGTTTCCTTGGCAAATTTGTCAAAACTCAATTGACTATAAATGTAAGGGTTTGTTTCTGGACTCTCAATTGTGTTCCATTGATCTATATATTTATCCTCACCCGGCTAGATTTTTGAGACTTTCACAGTAATATATCTGAACTTATCTTCTTGCTTTGTCATCCAGTCTAGATGGTGATGGGACTTAAAATGACCTCGTAACACTTAAACATCATTGAAAAGAGTAGTACAGGAGCTAAGCAAAATTTTACATTCACAGGCCAGATGTAAGTCCAGGAGGCAAAAACGTCGAAACCTTTTCCAAAAAAAGGAAGAAAAAAATTATAGTCACAAAAATGTAGTATTTGTTGTACTAAAATACAGGTTAACAAATAGACCTACACAGACAGTGGCTTTAACAAGGAAGGTCTTCGTTTATCTTTCAGTATCAGTTTGAGTACACGCAGTCCAAATTGGATGTGGTGACTGCACTGGGATCTCTACTGTTGAAACAAACAACTGAAATCAGTTTGGGAAAGGACATTTATTTTCAATAGTTAACCGCTGTTTTGAGGCATTCACTCTGCCCTTCAATTTTTAAAACTCCTTTTTTTCCTGACATGTTCTTTAGATACTGGCTCTCTCTCCCAGCATTGCTTTCTCACCATGGAATTTAAGAACATGACCTACTCATGTACCAGGAGAGAAATGCTTCTGAATAAGGACCAGGTTTTTGATCATTCTGTGAGATTTCTTGGTCTCCTCCAACTGAGAAATCAGATGACAACATTATTTCTAAAACTGGAACACATGCATATTATTCACATCTCAAAGATACCGAAACTTTTCATTTTCTGGTAAAGAAACTCAATATAGTTGTTTAAAGCGTGGACGCTGTCTGGGTTCAGATCCTTTCTGTGCCACTTACCAGCAGTGCCACTTCAGGCAAATCGACTTAACCATATTGTACTTCAGCTTTCTGTTCTGTAAAATGTGGACAGTAATTGAATATGTATGTAAAGTTTTGAGAATTAAATAGGATAAAACATGTTATATGCTTATAACAGCATATGGTACATAGGAAAGGCTCAAAAAATGCTAGTTATTACTGTTACCTATTAGGTATTTGGATATTAGAAACAACTGAAATAACCTTTAAGGCTGATGGTTTGTGTAAAGCATAGTAGGTATTCAGTGAATGTTTGTTGGATAATAGTTAAAAATATATCAAGTGCATATGGAGCCTTTGGTGAATAGATGACTGTTTTTTCAAAGACAATGAATGACAGGTTTTAAAGGGTTGGTTTAAGTGTATGGTCCCTCTCCATGATTTTCACAGTGCTGAATTCTGCTAGAACCTTCCCAACGAACAGGGGCTCAAAGCCTTACCCTTAGTGCCATGTCTGGATAAATGATATGTAGTCAAATTACACAGTAATGTTAATCATTTGAGTATATTCCACATCAGCAAAGATTGAGAAGTCATTTGCTTAATTGTAGACTTTGTCACCTCTAAGGTTTAATCAAAAAAGTATTTAGTCAAAACTTACATTGCCAAGTGGTTGGGGCCACATTGGGAGATATAAACGTAGCTGAGTTATCACACCTTGGTCAGAGGTACCTAAGGCTTCTAAGGGCTTCACTTTTAAACTACAGTCCAGTCAGTTTCATAAGAAAGGTACAAAATACTATAGAAATCCGGAAAAGGGGAAAGAACATTTCTCATTGCATAATCAGAAGGGAGGGGTTTATGAAAAAAATGACATTTATGGGGAGCTGTAAATAATGACCTTGCTTCCTACTTTCCAGAAAATTTAAGGTAAACAGATTCTGCTCAGATACATTTTTTTTTACTCCTAAACTTACCTTTCTTATTTTCTCCAGGCTTAGGAAAAGATTTGTCCCCCGCTGGTCAACACTAATTCTTTCGGCCTTGCTCCCAATCTGATCCCTTCCCATCTCCCCCAGAGATAATCTCACTTGACATAACAGCTTCAACTTCTCCTCTGGTGACTCTTTCTTTAAACCTGGAACATGTTATCTTTCTCATATTAAGAAAAAACAGCCAGAAAGTTCTTGGGCCCCCTTGTACTGATAATCACCTCTCCCTCTCCCCGCTTCCCTTAAAGACAAACTCTATCAATGAAGAATTTATACTTGTCTCAACTTTTTCTGCATACTTAAAAAACATTATTCATTATGAACTACAGTTGACACTTGAACAATGTGGGGGTTAGGGGCATCTGACACTCTGCACAGTTGAAAATCCACGTATGTCTTACAGATGGTCCTCCACTTATGTGGTTCCTCTGTAGCCATGATTCTGCATCTGTGGGTTCAACCAACGTGGATCATGTGGTAGTGTGGTATTTACTATTGAAAAAAATCTGCTAATAAGTGGGCGTGCGCAGCTCAAACCCATGTTTGAGTCAGTTACATTTCAAAAACAGAATTACAGAATGAATACCCAAGTATTTGTGCCCCCGTTAATAAATAGTAATGTTTTGTCATATTTATTTGTGATCATATTTTAAGAAATCAAACAATGCAAATATAGTTAAACACTCAGTTACCTTCAATCACTTTATCCTCCCTTCTTCCAGAGGTTTCTACCATCCTAAAATTGGTGTGTATTCATCCCATTAACTTTTTAATACATTATATTTAATAAGAGCTAATAGTTATGTGGCACTTACTATGTACCAGGCACTATTCTAAGCACTTGGCATATATCACATTAGTCAGGGCTCTACAAAGAAATAGAACCAATAGGATACAGAGAAAGCAGGACAGAAATTTATTTTAAGGAATTATCTTAGTGATTGTGAGGGTGGCAAGTGTGAAATCTGTAGGGCAGGCTGGCTGGCTGGCAGTCGAGGCAAGAATTGATGTTGTGTCTTGAGGTAGAATTCTGCAGGGCAGCAGGCTGGCAACTTGAGCAGGATTTCTATGTTGCAGTCTTGAGAATGTTTTGTCTTTCAAGAAACCTGGGTCTTTACCCTTCAGGCCTTCAACTGATTATATGAGGACCCGCACACTGCGAGTAATCTGCTCTACTCAAAGTCTACTGATTTAAATGTTAATCTCATAGCAGCATCTGCATTGGTGTTCGACCAAACATATGGGCACCACAGCGTACCAAATTGACACATAACATTAACTATCTCATGTATTAACTGCTTTCATCATATTTATTTAGTTATTGTTCTCATTTTTAGATGAGGAAACTGAGGCACAGAGAGGTAAGTGACTTGCTCAAGGTCACACAGGCACCAGGTGGTACAACCAGGATTGCAACCCAGAAAGCCTGGCTCTAGAATCTCTATACTTTATGCATCTTTAAATTTTACATAAATGATTTTATACTATGCTTATCCTTTTTAAGCTTACTTTTCCCACTCAGTATTGGTTTTGAGAGGTGCCTGTATTATTACATGTACATCTACTAGCAATCCGTTGTATGACTGTAACATAGTTTGTTTATTCATTCTCTTATTTATGGTCATTTAGTTATTTCTAGTTTTTGCTATTATGAATATTGATAATATTCCCCCAGACATTCTTATATATATATCTTTGAGCACCTGATCAAGAGCTTTTCTGGGGTATATACTGCAGAATGGAGGTGTTAGACTGTAGGATATGTACAACTTCAACTTTAGATATTGGCAGCTTGTTCCCAAAAGTGGTTATTCTGGGTTACACTCCAGCATCATTATCTGAATTCCTCTTTCCCCTCATCATCACTTGCACTTGGTATCTTTAGATTTTCTAATTTTTAAAATTTATTTATTTATTTATTTATTTATTTTTGGCTGTGTTGGGTCTTCGTTTCTGCGCGAGGGCTTTCTCCAGTTGCGGCGAGCGGGGGCCACTCCTCATCGCGGTGCGTGGCCCTCTCACTATCGTGGCCTCTCCTGTTGCGGAGCACAGGCTCCAGATACGCAGGCTCAGTAGTTGTGGCCCACTGGCCCAGCCGCTCCGTGGCACGTGGGATCCTCCCAGACCAGGGCTCGAACCCGTGTCCCCTGCACCAGCAGGCAGACTCTCAACCACTGCGCCACCAGGGAAGCCCCAGATTTTCTAATTTTTGCCAGTTTTATATCTGTGAATGAAATGGTATCTCTGTACATCTTAAAGTTACACAATGTTATATGTCAGTTATATCTCAGTTAAGCTGGGTGGGGGGAAGAAAGGGAAAAAAAGACATCTCCTTGTGGTTTCCTCATTTCGCTGATGACTAATGAGATGGTGCCTCTTTTCATGTGTTTGATGGCTCTTCTTTTCTTTGAATTGCCTATTCACATCATTTGCTCACTTACTTAATGGATTGTCTCTTTTTCTATTGGCTTATATAGATATTTATGTATTAATCCTTTATTGGTTATATTTGTTATATACATCTTTCAGATTTTTTCTTAGCTTTGAACTTTGTGGTGTGTTTCTCTTTACCAAAGTTTTTATATTTATTTATTTATTTGGTTGCGCTGGGTCTTAGTTGCGGCAGGCAGGTTCCTTAGTTGCAGCTCGAGGGCTCCTTAGTTGTGGCACGTGGGCTCTTAGTTGCAGCATGCATATGGGATCTAGTTTCCTGACCAGGGATCGAACCTGGGCCCCCTGCATTAGGAGTGTGGAGTCTTAACAACTGTGCCACCAGGGAAGTTCCCAAAGTTTTTAATTTTAATGAGTTAGACTTACCTTCATTCAGTATTTATTGAGTACTTACTATGTGTCAGACAGTCTTCTACTCTGGGACTATGATAGTAAATAAAGGAGGCAAAATGTAAAACTTACATTTACATGAAGACAGGTAATAACACAATAATTAAGTAAAACTATGCAGTGTATTAGAAGTTGATAGGTAATACAGAAAAAGTAGAAGAAGGTCAGGGAGATCAGTAGGGCTGGCAGGGGGCACAATGTTAAATAGAGGGGTCAGGGTGGATTTCATAGAAAAGGTACATTTGAACAAAGCCTTGGCTGAGGCAAGGGAGTGATCCACGTGGCTGTATAGAAGAGAAAGTGTTGAAGGGAGAGGAGACAGCCAGTGAAAAGACTGAGTCAGAAGTGTGCCTGGTGCACTGGAGAAACTGTAGAGAGGAAAAGTGAGGGAAGACAGAGAGCCGGATGGGGTAGAGCCTTGTAGGCCACGGTAAGGCATGTGGTTTCTGTCTTCTTATGATTTGTGCTTTTGGTTTTTTATTTTAAATTTCTTCCTTACCTAGAGGTCATAGATGATGATGATGATGATGAAGATAATATTTATTAAGTATTTACTGTGTGCCAGGCACTTTTTAAAAACTGATTTTTATAGATTTTCATGGAGATGATAGTGTTCTATATATAAATTTTTTAAAATATTTGTTTTTCTTATTTATGTATTCAGTTCATCTGTGCAGATTTTTTTCTATAATGGGAGGTAGAGAACCTAGTTGGGTTTTTTTTTTCCTCTTTTTAATAGCCAGTTGGTTGATCGCCACTTATTAACTATTCGATCTTTTCCCCACCGATTTGTAATAATACCACCTAAGTTTTATACCAAGTCCCGTATGTACACGGACCTGTCTCTGGGCTCTTTAATTCTGTTCCATTGGTCTATGTGTCTATCCCTGAGCTCTAAGATACAGTTTTAATTAATAAAACTTATTATAAATCTTTGATATCTAAGAGGGGCATATGCCTCTTCCTTTATTTTTATTTAAAATTTGACTATTCTTGGCCCTTTGCTCTTCAGTATAAATTTTTTCAGTCAGCTTACCATGGCTTATATAAACAAATCTTTTGGGATATTAAATGGAATTGTGTTTTGGAAGAGTTGATATATTAATGCTGTTAAGTCTTCCCCATCTATCTTATTTTGGTCCTCTTTTAAGTTCTTTAACAAAATTAAAATTTTTCCTGACAAGGGAGTTTTGTTGTTGTTGTTGTTAGATTTATTCCCAGAGACCTTTGTTTTTGTGGCAAGTATGAACAGGCTTTATTTTATGTTTTTTAACTGGTTGTTGCTACTGTAAAGGCATACTATTGATTTTGTAAATTGACCTTGTATCTAATAAGCTTGTTAAAAATCTCTAAATAGTTTTATTCTTTTATCCATAGATTATTTTAGCTGTTTCTAATTAAATGATTACAATCATCTGTAAAAAAATGATAGTTTTTTTTGTCTTCCTTTCTAATTTCTAAACCTTATATTTACTTTCTCCCTTTTTATTGCATCAGTAAGAACTTCTAGCAGCTGTTAAAAGAGCCATGATAATGAGCATCCTTGTCTTGTTCCTGGTTTTAAAGGGAATGTTTCTAAGATTTCATCGTGAAATATTATGTTTACTCTAGGTTTTAGATTGATAGCCTTTGTATGGCTTAAAGCAGTCCTTTCTATTACTAATTTGCTAAATTTTTTTGTAAATTATTAGTGGCTGTTTAATTTTATCAGTTGTTTGTGCATCTGTTTAGGTGATTTTATAATTTCTCTTCTTTAATCGAATATGTGAATTACAGTAATATTTCTTCTTATTTAATACTATTTTAAATAATTGGTAAAATGACATGGTTCAAAATCCGGGATGTAAGACTGAACTTATCTTCTAAACCTGCTCTTCCTTCTCACTTCTGTGTTTCAGAGAATGGTACCATCCAGCCAGAAAACTTAGGAGCTGGTCTAGGCATTGCTCACATCTACTCAGTGACCAAGTTCTGTTCATTTTCTGCTTCTTAACATTTGTCCTCACCTCTTGATTCCTTTCTCATCGCCTAATCATTCTCCATATTTCTACTAGAGCATGAAATTCCTTTGTTTAAAATCCTTCAGTGATTCCCTAATTCATAGTATCTAGAAGTCTGAACTCCTTACTGTGCCCTATAAGGCCCCTCAGGATCTGGCCCTTCTTTAGCCTTGCAACCCCTTCTCATTACACCCCACTTCCCGTTGATTCCCCTGAGAATTGGTCATTCTGTGGGGCCTTTCTCAGTGTACTTCCCTTGGTCCAGCTGTTCAGCACTTATTTTTCTAGGCCCAGGACTTACCTACCTCTGTGATACTTGTCCTGACTTGTACCCCATACAATCTTGGTTAATCTTTTGACACTTAATGGTCTTTATTCACTTATGTACTGTATGGATGAACAAAGGAACAGACACACAGGCAATAATTGAGATACAGGAGAAAGGGATTATCCAGAAGGAAAATAATATAAGCAAAAAGCCTATAAAGATTTAACTTTGACTGTTAATTTCATTATCTACCTAGAGCACTGAGTAGAACCTTAGGGAACTCCAAAAATGTTTGCAATGATTGTCTAATGATTGACTGATTGAAACTGATGCTTTCCATCTGCAGTATTTTGCAACTTTGTTGCCGTTTTTCTTTTTCTGTAATTTCCCTCCCCCTTTTTTGGAGATTTTATTTTCTTTTAAATTCATTTATGTATTTGGTCGATAGATATTTATTGAGTACCTTCTGTGTACATGCTCAGTGCTAGTGCTGGAACTAATTAGAGCCTGTCCCCACCCTGGAGAGTCTGTCTGGCTGGTAGGGGATACAAACTTGTTAACAAACAAATATAGCAGTGCTTTTGTATATTATCCTACTTCTCTCCTCATTTTTCCACTGTGACCCCTACCTTGTTAAGGAAGTCTGCTGCTTACTGGGGTTTTAACAGTTGTGTTTGGTGAACAAGAGAGTAATTGGAAATGATTGAGGATGGGGTGCTGGGAAGAAATTGTCTGAGAGGCCACTTTCTTATTTTACTTATTGCCCTCTTTCTGTTCTCCACTGTCAGTATTGAAGAAAGATTCTGTTCCTCAGACTGGTTAAAAAAAAAAAACAATATATATATATATGACTAGGTTTTGTGCTCTGGTTAGATTAGAAATTAGAAATGTAGGAAGTGTGTAAATTCCTATTGATTATAAAGCAAAATTCAATGAGCTTGATTTTGTTATTGTTGAGTGATGATTTACTTGGTACTTATTTTCTTCATTTTCCATGTTGAGGAGGAGATAAGGAAAAATGTGTCTTAAAGAACTATGATCCAGAAATTGAAATATAATGGAATCCACTTATAATGAAGTCGTTTACAACATGGGCACTAGGAAATAGGACCAACTTACTTTATAAACCTTTATGTCTAACTTTTACTAAATGTTTGCCCCATGGTATATCTGAATGTGGATGAAAATTGGTTATGTTATATTTGGGGTTGACTATAGCTATTAAATATCTCTAATTATAACATTAGGTGGGTGGAATATCAAGGATAGAGTTAATTTCTAAACCAATGTTTTAAATGGAAAGGACTGAAATCCAGACCAAAATTTATTGTGTCATTGCCATAATTATACATAAGAGCTTTAATAATGATGCAGTAAAAATATATTTTTATTATGGAAATTTTTTGTTGTTGTTCACAGTTTTTTTTATTGAAGTATAGTTGATTTACAATATTAGTTTGAAGTGTACAGCATAGTGATTCAGTATTTTCACAGATTATACGTCATTAAAAGTTATTACAAGATAGTGGCTGTAATTCCCTGTGCTGTACAATATATCCTTGTTACTTATCTATTTTATACATAGTTTGTATCTCTTAATCCCATACCCCTAACTTGCCCCTTTCTCTTCCCCTCTCCCCTCTGGTAAGCACTAGTTTGTTTTCCATATCTGTGAGTCTGTTTATTTTGCATATACATTAATTTGTATTATGGAAATTATTAAACACACACAAAAGTAGAGAGAAGAGTACCATACATATCCATATACCCATCACCCAGCTTTAGTAACCATCAGTCTCCCACTTTTCTTTTTTCATTTCTCAACTATTTTTGCTGAGGAATTAAGTAAAAATTTCAGACATATTTCATTCATCAGTATTTAAGTATATATCTTACAGATAAGAACTTTAAAATTATAACCAAATATTGATAGCATACCTGCTAAAATTAACAACAATGGTGCATTTTTGAAATCCAGGTGAATATGAAACTACCAAAGTCCAAGTAAAGGAATTTATCAGTTTTGATTTACCAAATGGGGAATAGTTTGTTTTTTTTTTAAACCCCCAATTCTAGTGAGGTTTTGTTGTTGTTCTGGTTTGGTTTTCACCAGAAACATTTAAAAAATCATACCATCATCATCCCCTCTTTTAAAGGAGAGAGATAAAGTAAGCAATGTGGATGCTTTTAATGCCTAATTTTATTTACACTCAGGGTACTTCACAATATACTTGTACCTCCTCCAGGCCAGGCTCTGGGTGGTGGGAATGAATATATGTGTCCAGTGAAACTCAGTACTTTCTTATATGATGAACATTTCCCATCTGTTTTAAAGGAGAAAGCTGATGGGATGTCTTTTGCATTATATTTTAAGAATAAAATTCGGAATCCCTAGTGCTAATGGTAAGATTGATATTCTAATACTCTAGCTCTAAGCCTAGCTTTGAATTCTTTGAATAAGGGAAGCCATTTCTTATGGCTTCTAACAGTTAATGCTTTTTTCACTGATCTTCTTTCCGGGATTTTCTTTGTGAGACTTTTCAAGCTTAATAGAAGTGAGTGCTTTGGGCCAAATCAAAGCTTGCTTCAGCCCTGGCAAGACTTATATTTAAAAAAATAATAATAATAATAATAAAAGGAGAGAGAGAGATTAGGGAAGACAGCTATTGTCATGTGTTTTACTCAGCTGTACTGAAGCAGAATTAGTTGTCTCAGCCAATGGGAGTATTTATGAGGGAAGGAGGAAGGCAGGGAGTTTTTGGATCTGTGTAACATATATAGCTCTGTGCTGCTTTTTGCCTAAAGGTGTTAAAGATTCTGACTAACTGGTAACTGTATCCACCTCAAGCTGTTATAAAATAAACTGATAGTACTTTAGATGGACCTTTACTACTTGCCAGCAGACCTAGGCACTGTAGGAAGCAAAAAGATGACTCCTATTTTATACCAGAAGGCTTGGATAATAGTTAACTTAAAAAACCCATGTAGGGACTTCCCTGGTGGCGCAGTGGTCAAGAATCCGCCTGCCAATGCAGGGGACACGGGTTCGAGCCCTGGTCCAGGAAGATCCCACGTGCCACGGAGCAACTTAAGCCTGTGCACCACAACTACTGAGCCCGCGTGCCGCAACTACTGAAGCCTGCGCGCCTAGAGCCTGTGCTCCGCAACAAGAGAAGCCACCACAATGAGAAGGCTGCGCACCGCAACCAAGAGTAGCCCCCGCTCTCCGCAACTAGAGAAAGCCCGCGTGCAGCAACGAAGACCCAATGCAGCCAAAAATAAGTAAATTTATTAAAAAAAATTAAAAACATGTAAATGTTTTTGATTACTTCCTGGTTGAGCCTATAATCAAGTGGCAGTAATACCATGTGAAAGACTGCATGTGCTGGCCTCTTTTGTGGAAGACATTGTCTGCCTCCCATTTTGTGTCCAGGTGTATGTAGATTTTTGAGATTTGCCTTCTTAGTATTAAGACTGAAATTATAAAGCAGCTTTCCTTAGACTGATCATGTTCCTTTGGTATGCGGTTGTTTGCCTGTCCAGTGTGGTTCTGAGCTAGCCACACTCAAATTCTGCTCTTCAGTGTGCTCTGAATGATTGATGAGAAGGTAGATAGTAAACCGGATAGAATTGGTAAACTAGAAAGGACCTAGAGAAATCCTCTTGTACTTCTCCTTTCTTCATGTAGGATTATGTCAGAACCACTCTGGAAAGTCAGTACTCTTCTTTAATATTTCAAATTATTCATGTATTTAAAAGAACTTTTTAAAGATGAACTCTGAGCGAGACACTGTGTTCAACCTCTGTCTTTAGACAACTTCAGTCTGGAACAGCTGCTCAGTCTTTCTTTGACATTCATAACCTTGATACTTTTGAAGATTACAAACTAAGTTATTTAGTAGAATGCCTCTCAATTTGAGTTTGTCTGATGGTTATGTTGGTTCCCCATGATTAGATTTTGGGTATACATTTTGACCAGACTATCGTAGAGATGATGCTGTGTTTTCCTCATTGTGTCCGTTCTATCAGAGGAAGCACAGTTTTGATTTGTCCCGTTACTGGTGATGCTCATTTTGATCGTTTGACTAGTGGTGGTTCCTGCCCGGTTCTCCATGTAAAGTCACTCTATTCCCCTACATAACTAATAAGATTTTTGTGGTGAGGGCTTTGAAATTGTGTCAATATCCCGAACCTAATCAAACTTTAAATTTATTTCATTTGTATCTCTGTGGACTTGTGATTTCCTATTCCATATTCTATTTTGTTCCTATCATTATTCATTTTAAAGCTCAAATTATCCCCTTTTTGGCCATTAGGAGCTCCTCCAAGATGGTGTCTGTGTCATTTGACATGTTCCCATTAAGTCTCTGAGCATAACTTGCTTTTGGAACAACAAGATATTCCAGGCTCTTTTTGTGCTTTCCTGGCTCTAGCCTTGAAACCAGGTATTTATTTAAGTAGCCCTCGTTCTTTTTAGTAGAGAATGGTATTTAGAAACCAAGATCTGTGCAGAAGCTATGCTCACCAGGGAGGTGTCATTGCTTCTAGGCCCCCTCAGCAGACAGAGCTAGGGAATACACACATACACACGCATACACACACATGTGAAAACTCTGATTTTGCACCATTACCTCCACTTCCAATCCAACACTACAGGGTTCATCCTAGTTTTTTTCTCTTTCCCTTAATTTTTTATTCAAATTTTTTATTGAAGTATAGTTGATTTACAATGTTGTGTTAATTTCTGCTGTATAGCAAAGCAAAGTGATTCAGTTATACATATATATATATATTAATATTCTTTTCCATTGTGGATTATCGTAGGATATTGACTATAGTTCCCTGTGCTATACAGTAGGACCTTGTTGTTTATCCAGCCTATATATAATAGCTTACATCTGCTAACCCAACCTCCCACTCCATCCTTCCCCCAACCCCCTTCCCCTTGGCAACCACCAGTCTTTTCTCTGTGTCCATGAGTCTGTTTCTGTTTTGTAGTTTCATTTGTGTCATATTTTAGATTCCACATATAAGTGATATCATATGGTATTTGCCTTTCTCTTTCTGACTTACTTCACTTAGTATGATAATCTCTAGTTGTATCCATGTTGCTGCAAATGGCATTATTTTGTTCTTTTTAATGGTTGAGTAGTATTCCATTGCATATATGTACCACATCTTCTTTATCCATTCATGTGTTGATAGACATTCAGGTTGCTTCCATGTCTTGGCTATTGTGAATAGTACTGCTATGAACATGGGTGTTCTTTCCATTATTATAACTACTTTCTCTGACACTGAGAAATCTGGATCCTTAACTTGTTCCATCAATCCCCTTGTATGCATAAGTCTGTTATTTCTGCTGCCCCTCACCCCCACCTTGCGTGGCCGCCCTCCTCACTCTGCTGGGGCCCTAACTCCCCATGTCAGATTGCACCCCTCTCGTGGACGTCTTCCACTTGAACTGCAGCACATCCATGCCAGGCTGCCTCTCTGTGTAAATGCCCTCCTCACCGTTCTTGGGCTCTAATGTCCCCCATGAGGCCATCTCCTTGCATGGTTACCCTCCTCACTTTGCTTGGGCCCAGTCTCTCTGCTTGAGGCCACCCTGCACTCTGTTTTCATGGGTTGGTTACAAAAGGAGATTGGATGACTGACAAGTACTCAAGAATTGGCCCTAATGAGAGGAAACTAGGGCAGAGGTTCTCTAAGTGTGTTCTCTAGACCAGGAGCATCAACATCACTTGGCAACTTCTTAGAAATGCACAGTTTCAGGCCTTAGCTCAGACTCGATGAATCAGAGGCTGTGGGAATCGGGCCCCGTAATGTGTGTTTTAAGAAGCCCTCCAGGAGAATCTGATGCACACTAGTGTTTGAGACCCACTGTCCTGGGGAAGATAGATTTTCTACTTAGTATTCCAGTCTTTATCGAGGTTATCTCTTGCATAATGAAGATTCCCTGGTTGTCAGGTGTGCCTAGGGACCATTTTTAGGGTTTTGGAG
This sequence comes from Balaenoptera ricei, assembly GCF_028023285.1. Taxonomy (NCBI): domain Eukaryota; kingdom Metazoa; phylum Chordata; class Mammalia; order Artiodactyla; family Balaenopteridae; genus Balaenoptera; species Balaenoptera ricei. Next base: position 136,675,165 of record NC_082639.1, read on the forward strand.
CCATCCCAGCATTTATGGCCTTGCGTCTGGGTCAGACTGGAGTATCTATCCAGATCAACTCACAGTCTGTGGAAAGCCCAGTCCTCTAGGGAAAATTATAAAGCTGTAGAAGAATTAAACTTTGCTTCGTCTTGTTGGTTTAGAAACCTTTTTATTAAAGCTTAACAGAAACAGTTAAAGCAGGAATCAGAAATGGTAACAGCAATATCAAAGCAATGGAAGTTGTACAGTTGTTGTTTTTTAATTCTAAGGTCACATATAAAGATATACAATTAATGAACTATTACTTTCCCATACAAGCTATGTTTTCTGCAGCCATTAAAATATTCTATGCAATCCTTGTGCACCGTTGGTGGCAATGTAAATTGGTATAATCATTATGAAAACATCTTTTTTTTCCTGAATGGCATGAAAATATAAGCCAAAATACCTGTGTTTATACTAGAGAACAAAGCATAGTTGGTTCAGTGTTGTGACCTTCACCTTAACTGGGTTATCAGGGAATCTGTTCTTTGTTTAGATTCCTGGGCCAGATATATTCTGTATCCTCTAGCTTTTCTGTCAGCAAAAAGGGATAATTATGACACAGTACCTGAATTAAAAATACTTTCAATTTGTATTAAAGGTTCCCTTAAATTAAAACTGACTCCCTTCTTAAAAAGTGATATTTCTGATTTTTTTCATTTTCTTTATTCTCAAAGAAGGCTCTTATTACTGTTTTTCACAAAAATTTTGTAAATGTTTCTGGTGGGTTCTCTGTTCTGTATTCATGTGAATAATAGTTTTGAGAATATCTAGGCGTGTAATACCTCTGACTTTTTCTGGACTGGAAACAGTAGATACGTAAATACATACCCACTCAAATTTAGAGTCTAGGAGATGAAGTAAATCACTTAACATGAACTTTGGCTTAATTTGGTCTGGTCCTTACATATTTGCATTTATGAGTAATCTTTTGAAAATGTTTCACAGAAAATCATTAGCTTTGAAAAAGGAAATTTGAAAAACTTAGTATTCCAAGATTTATGATATAGATTTTTAAATTCATGAATTTATGATTTGTGACTTTAGCATTTTTGTGAGTTTTCCCCTAAGAGCCATGACACTAATATTTTGTAATTTTGCAAAAGTCCTGATTGTCAATATATGTCCTGTGAGGATGGTGAGGAGCAAGTCTTGATGAGCCCAGACTTCTTTTCAGCATCTAGATTTGAACTTAACTTTGTTTCTGAGTGGAAAACATCTCCAAAGAGAAAGCCAGCTACTAGTGCTGATGGTAAAATTGAGGAGAACATGAAGGCCAAGGAAGTTATGGTTTTAAGCAAGAAAAAAAAGCAATTTGGAATAAGCTAAAGCATGCTTTAACTTATCAAGTTTCATAGTAATTTCTTTCTATGCTATGAACCCATATCACTGTATACTTTATATAAGCAGCAAAGTGCTTCATAAAACTATCTTAACTATTATGTTAGCCAGTAAAAATTTGCTTATGAAAAGAGAAAGAAAAAACATTTATGGAGAATTGGAAAGTACCAGAATTTATCAATAACTTTGGTCCCATATTTATAGATTCACCTTCATTTTCATTTTTTCAACTACTAACCTGCATTTTATAGCGTAAGTTATATGTTACATTATAAATGATTTACAAAGTCTCGGGACAACCCTCATGTATACCAAGGTCTATAGTAGTGAAAGCTGGGGAAGGAGAGCTCCATATATTTTTTTTATAAGATTAACTTTAAAATAGTAATATTTCATTAAGTAAAAAAGTACCTGGCAGTTAGAAACTCTGTCTTACTCATAAATGTTAGTATTACTAGCATCTGGAGCTAGATGATGAATAGGTTCTCAATGTGTACTTTTTGACATAAAACGAAGTTAGACTTTACTTGAATCAACAGTGAAAACTGGATATCCTAACTTGGAGTAGTTTGTTCTTATATTCTTGTTTTGGAAATATCACGTTGGAGATTGTGGTAAGAATAAAAAGCCCATTTAGGCCCCAAAAGGTTTATCATAATATTCCTACTTAACTTGTTGGCCAATGCTCTTGACACCTTTCTGTTGAATTGTATTAGATAATGTTCAGGTTTTGTATTTGCCTGAGGCATGTGTGAGTAGAAGCCAAGTTATAGGGAACAATTTGGAGTAACAGCCTCTCCATAAAGAGTGAAAAAGCACCTCAGAGATAAAATTGAGTCACCGACATATAAAACAAAAAGAATTCTTCTTTTTCTTTCTCAACCTTTGCATATGTTTAAAAGGATCATGTTGAAGAGGATATTCCCCCTTGAGCTAAAAGCTTAAAACAGATTTCTATCTATAAGTCACTTTACATGTGTATCCTTTAGCCCTTGGATGTAGAGGGGAAATGGGTAATCTTTAGCAAGTTCTGGCCTGTCCTTTTCAATTACAGTAGCAAAAAATATATATATATACATATATATATATATATATATATATATATATATATATGTATATATATGGGTATACCTCCCGATTTGAACTCCAACCAGGGAGATCTGAATACAATACTGTATGTAGAATTCTTTACAAATGCTTAAGTCAAGATCTCTCACCAACATCATTGGACTCAGTGTTCCAACTCTAGGTGTAGCTGACAATATTCACGTAGTTTCTTGTAATAAGATATAATTAAATCGATTTTAAAAGTTAAATTAGGTCCCTCCTCCCCCTCTCTCTCCTTTTCTCTCTCCTCCCTCCATTTAATTAGTTCCTCCACACTTTTCCACGTCCACCATTTGGAGGAAGTTTGTGACATCAGAGTGACTTGAGCACACTCTTCATTTCACTGCCTGTCCTATCGCAGTCATTTGTTTTAAAATGATACATGATATTGGAATTATGAAAGACAGCAACAGACTAAGCCTCAAGAGATCCCTTTGAGTGTTCTTCCTCATGCTAGTTATATAGTCAGTTTCCCCCTTGTAAATTATTACAGTGGGGAATTTATTAGGGAAAACATCATTTAAAAATTTTAACAGCTGCTATAAACTCTCATTTGTCAGCTCTCAGCTGACATTCAAACAGCTGCAATCTGTGAGTGAGCTTTCACTTTCAGCTGCTGGAGGTCTTTCAATTTCTGTTCCCATGGAAATGAGGAGGGCTGGATGGGTGGAAGGGAAGTGAGGGTTGACATACACACCTCCCCATACCTTATTTTTCTTGCCTCCTCACAGTTTCCATGGAAATGGGAACATAAATGCCACTCTACCCCAAGCTTTGGAGAGCAATCATTCATGTGTAAACGTGTAAAAAGTAGATGGACCTTAAACAGGCATACACAAAAAACTAATCTTACAGCCTTTTCTCTACCTGTACAGCCAACCCTAATTGCAAATATATTTTTATTTGATCTACTTCACCTCAAAAATGATTAAATTAACTTTTAGAAAGTTAGTTTGATACTACCTTTTTTTCAAAGTGAGAATTGTCTTAGACATACTCTTATTGATTGTCAGGTATATGTCTATATATCTGTCCTTCGTGTTTTAAGCATTTAGTATGCGTGATGTTTTTACTTATGTCTTTCCCCCCAAGATTAAAGAAATGAATTTCAATTTAGGAAACAGCATCCAATTGCATAGCATAAAAAGTCTCCTCAAACAGTCTCATTGTTATGCACTACTTTAGAAATTGCCCCACAGAGCAGAGGTAATTATTGGCTCTGTCAAACATATCAAGGAAAACTGCCATTTTTAATTGGTTATCACAATCTTCTCATTTAGGTAACAAAAATATCCTATGTTAAGTGGATTTCTATGTCTTTCCACTTATCAACTCTCTGTCATCACATATCTCCTGTAATACCCATACTCAAGGAAAATACATGGGCATAGTCTTTATCTGTCTTTTTTATTCCAATATTTAAACTGCTTCACAAAATCCCTTTGAACCTTGAGACATTAAGAATATACTTAACTGAACAAATCTGCATTAGGCATCTATTGAGTATTCAGCTTTGTGTTCGATTAAAGCAGTAGATACCAATTTTAAATAAGGCAGGGTTCTTTTTTTTTTTTTTGCCATAAGGCATCCTAATTGGGTTAAGAAAGTTCAAACCCAGGAAAAACTCATTACAGCCATATGTGATTATTAAAAGTGGAATAGACTAGTTCTAAAGAAGTTTTAGGAGAGGAGGCATAACCTGGCCTAACCAAAATGACCAGGGAAGACTTGCTTTAGAAGACCTCTCTTTTACTGGTTTCAATGGTCCTTCCTTTCCATTTCTACTGTCGCTTTCTTTTATTCTTTTAAATTTTATTATTTAAAAAAAAATTTTTTTTTTCGGCCTCGCCACATGGCTTGTGGGATTTTAGTTCCCCAACCAGGGATCAGACACGGGCCCTCAGCAGTGAAAGTGTGGAGTCCTAACCACTGGACAGCCAGGGAATTCCTGTATTGTCACCTTCTTAACGAAGGCATTTTCTCCTGAACTATTTTCATAACTTTATAAATATTCTTTCAGTTGCTACCTTCCTCCTTTTCTTTATCCCCCTTTCTAGTTTAGCATGTATACCATTTCCAATGAACATTCTTACCAGCACAGTTAGGATATTTCTGTTGCCCTATTTTAAAAACCTCAGTGACTTCTTATCATAACCGGGACAAGACTATTTTTTTAAAAATACTATCTATCTATCTATTTATTTATTTATGGCTGCGTTGGGTCTTCATTGCTGCGCGTGGGCTTTCTCTAGTTGCAGAGGGCGGGGGCTACTCTTCGTTGCGGTGTGCGGGCTTCTCATTGTGGTGGCTTCTCTTGTTGTAGAGCACGGGCTCTAGGCACGCGGGCTCAGTAGTTGTGGCTCGTGGGCTTAGTTGCTCCGTGGTATGTGGGATCTTCCTGGACCAGGGCAGGAACTTGTGTCCCCTGCATTGGCAGGCGGATTCTTAACCACTGCGCCACCAGGGAAGTCCAGGGAAGTCCAGGGACAAGACTTTTTTAAAAAGATAGTTCTAATGTCAAATATTCTACCTTCTAAGTCCTATAAGCTACCGAAACAATTTAAAATTTAAGTATTTTATGTTCTTTCATATTCCAGATTGCTTCTCATATCCAGAATGGGTACAAACATCTGTTAAGCCCATGTGCCTGCTTTTTATTTCAGAAAATATGGTCACTGAACTAGCAACTACCAAAATAGGTTCACACTTTCATCAGTTTGGCAGCAACCTAGATCTTCTAGTGATCTGGCTCCAGGATATTCTTTCCAGCCTGCTCTGCAGGTGCCATACACCAGGCACCTAGCTCCTCACCCAGACAAACATAGCTGTGTAGCACAGTTTGTAGGCCCATGTTTTTAGATCCATGCCTTTGCTTACAGCACTTCAGCTTCCTTTGTGGAATGGGGAAAGAAATAAGCCATAATGAGCTGTTCCCTCCTTATCTTGCCCCTCTCTGTAGCTCTTACAGTCCCACCCTACTGTTATACTCTCTGTAATTTACATTAAAATACTAAAACCTACACAGTGTGATATAATATGTGTTAGTTTTAGTGTACACCTTGGACTTGATTAATATTTGAAGCACCCTGATAAGGGAAGACACAGTCCAGGGGTAGTTGGTTAGCATTGGAAAGACCCTAATCAGGAGATAACTGCTATAAATTCAATCTACTTATATTTAACTCTACACTAAAGGGTTTTCTAATTAGCATAAAGGATGTCAAATAATTTTTAATTGGATTGGCTAGAAATGCTATATAGGCCTTCTAGCTTTACATGGATTGCATGTAAGATTCTGGTAAGCTAGCAGTCTGAAACCTGCAGGATGGCACCTGCAGCCGAATACGCTGAGCTTGTTGACTCTCACCTAACAAACGATGCTTCCTGCCTGGTAGAGAGGTAGTGGGGAGGAGACGTATGGCCATGCTTATCTCCAATCCTTGGAGGCTACTGATCTCTACCAAAAAAAAAAAAAAAAAAAAAAGACGACGAAGAAGATGAAAAGAAAAATCCTGACACTTGCAAATGGTCAATAGCAACAGCTCCCTCCAGGACAATGCTTGTTTACATGCTAGCTCCATTTTAAAGTCTGTCCTAAATTTCCTTGTAGATTTGTGAAAATATTCTCCTCTAAGCCATAACAGTATGAGGCTCATATTTCAATGATGGCATAAATCAAAGTCTGTAGTGTATTGTAAGTTTCTTGATGAAAGGATTGTGTCATAGCTATCTTTGTATCCCACATGGCATCCGGCATAGTGCCTTGTACACAGTAGATATTTGTTGAATGAATGAGCACATACATGCACTTCCCAATTCTGTAAGGAACAGATCCAGCATTGGGTCATGGGGGCACTGGGTGCCAATGTGTGGGTTCCCAGAGTTCCACTAATTCAGCATTCAGAGTTCTCAAGGAGTCAGTAGTAATTGTCCATAACTACCTCAGCTCTAGTTGGCCATCAGTACAAAGATGCATTGGGACTGTCATCAGCAGCAGAGGAAAGTAGCATTGTCTGTGTCATCTTCAGAAATCCATACCCAAATGTATCTCACGTTGCTGTTTCTGCCAACTCTGGCTCTAGAGGATGACGATGGAAAAATCTTCAGGAAAATTATTTTTCTTGTTCTGTATCTCTTAACCAATTTGAGGCAGTATATATAGCTAATCAAGTACATAAAAAGGTTAAAGTAACAACAGAAGATCAGGGAGAAGAAATAAAAAAGGCACAAGAATAACATAGAGACTGTCAAAAGCAAAATAAAACAATGTTTGTACAAACGGTAGTATCATATAGTAGTTCAAAGCAAGGACTTTGCATCTGGACTGCCTGGATTGGAATGAATCCCCACCTTGCTAGCTCTGTGACCTTGGGCAAGTTATTTACCCTTTCTGGCTCTCTGTTTACTCCTCTGTAAAGTGAGGAAGATTAATAGCACCTACCTCATAGGTGTGAGGCTAAAATAAATTAATACATGTAAAGCATACAGCGTCCAATGCCTGGTATATAAGGCAGTGCTTGGTGTGTTTGCTGTTTCTACAGTGATATGGCCAAATCATTGCTCTAAAGGCAGACGAATGCTAATTTCAGTCCGTTTGAAGTCCTTCTGTCTGTGTGTTTACACACTCTACCTCAAATGAGTAATCTTCATGCCTTGAATCTCCCACAAATTGGTGCTTATACTCTCTTGTGGAACTTACCACATTCTACCCTAAATAATGCAATTATTTGTAAGCTGCTTAAAAGCAAAGACTATCTTCTTTGTCTTCCTCTTAGCACACAGAAGAGTGCTTGCATAACAGCCTGGCTTACACAATAGCTCTTTAGTAACTATTTGTGGAACTATGAAGGAGACAATAGTAGGTTGGTCCCTGGAGGCCCTGTACCTTGGGCTGGTGCCTGTGTACCTCTCATACCTCTTCAGCCTCAGCTAGCCTTTTCTCTCCTCACTGTGCTCCAGCTGGCCTTCAGTCCCTCCAGCCAGCTTCATGGGCATGTGACCTGCGTGACTGCATTTGGTTTAATGCTCTACTGTCACCTTGAAATTCTCACTTTTTGGACAAGGGGCCTTGATTTTCATTTTGTATTGGTCCTGGCAAATTATGTAGCTGGTCTTCCTCTTTCCCATCTTGTGCCCGTCGTGCCCTCTGCTGGGAACACTCTCCCCCACTACTCTTCACTGGCTGACTTACTCTTCAGGTCTCAGCTTCGTTGTCAGTCCTCAGAGAAGCAATAAAAATTAGAACCTTGTGCACTGTTATCCCTCCACCTTTACGTCTCCCTAAGAGCACTCACCTTATGTAAGTGCAGTATTTATTTCAATCGTGTGATCATTTCTTCACAGACTTCCTCCCCACCAGACTGAGCTCCTTGAGGGGACACACTGTGCATGTGTTCCTGGATGGCTATGCCTGCTACACTGTATATAATCAATACATATTTGTGGAATGAGTGAGTGAATGGGTGATTTTTAAAAATGCAAAGGAGGGATGAGTTTTTCTTCCCATGTTAAAAAGTTGGTGTATAAAAATGGCAGTGCAATCATCTTGCAGTTTAATACTGCTGCTGATAACTTCTAACCAGTTTGACTTACTACCTTTAAGGTAGTACCTTAAAGATAGGTGAATACAGAAAAGTTTCCCCATTTCTCTTTCTTTCCCCCTGCTTTCCTTTTCAGAGAGCCTGGTATGGTAAAGGTGAATCTCTCTGAAGACAGAAGTACGCAGACTGTTTTATACAGCTGCTGTTTGGCATATTAGTCTTGAATTAAATTTCTTACAGCATAAATATCTATAGCCTTCTGTCTACTGTGAATATTTTTCGCAATAGTATATATTTACTTTTGATCTAACTGCCAGTAGCAACCGACGTAAGAGTACTGCTTCAGGTTTCTCAGCACCCTCAGTGCAAAGGCCAGCACTATTCTAATGAACATAGCATTTGATGGTAATAAAAAACAGTGTCCTACTTAGCTCCCCTATCATTCTTCCCCTCTGTCTCATTGTCTAGTTTTAAATAAGCTTAATTAGCTCGCTCTGAATGCATAGCTGTATCAGCTTTCTGTGGCCCAGTTTGGGGACTACATCTGGTTAATCTACTCCCTGGAATCAGACCAATACCATTCAACATGTAACCAGATTTCGTGTATTACATACCATCTTACAGTCTTAATTTTTAGCACTTGGTAGTCATTCTATATTTTCCAAAACTATAATAAACATTTTAAGCAATACATTTCTAATAAAAAACTCATTCAAAAGTGGAATTTTACATGAGATATTACAGTGGATTTTGAGCACCTCCCACCAAAGGAAATAAAAGCATCCAGTATGGTATACCAACTTAAGATATCATTGCTTTTTAATCATTACAAAGAGAAAACAGAGTTTCCATAATTCAGCCTAAAATGGAAGTTAACCAACATAGTGAGATAAGGATTTGTATTGCTTTAAAACAGGTAAAATGTCTTTTTTTCTCCTTCAAGTATAAAAAAATCTGAGAAAAAGACTTAAAAACCAACAGAAGGAATAGTTGTGACCCAGTTGCAACTGCTGCATGTGGGTGAAAAAAAGAACCCATCTTTTTTTTTTTTGCACAAATCAGTACATGAAGCAGGCGGAACAGAAAGAAATAAATATGAGAAACAATACACAGAGAAGGGCATTCTCAATGAAGCTGTAGGCCTCAAAAAATGTTCCATCTAAGCTCTGACTGATTCCAGTACCTTAAGGTAATTTGCTTTGAGCTGTAAATCTCCTGGATTGTTTATGCCTCAATACTTTTTTCAGAAGCCTGGGAGAGAAGGAAAGTATGTAATTTCAATCTGCCCCCTCTTGAGACTTTATGGAATTTTAAGCAGGCTTCTCCCAGAGTTAAACTTCTGGTTCAGTCACCTTAGGGTCTATTTGACCTTCCCTTTTTTGTTCTAGTTTGCCCAGAAAGTTCAGGGAGGAGGTGTATATATTTCTGAGCTCCTGCTTTATGCCAGGTAAGATAGCAGATATCCTAGGTTCATGATCTCCCAGTCAGGTGTTAAAATAAAGTATCTCTATCATCTTGCAGTTGATTTGCTCAGTTAGTTGCAGCAGGCGACTGATGAGGCTTAGCAAGGGTCTTGGGTTTGAGAGCTCTGTGTGCTGGGTGGATGACAGGCATGTAACATACTGCAATTAAGGCTTTACCTTTGGTGTCAAAAAGGCCTATTGGGTCAGTCATTACCGTGGTCCCTGTGCATGTCACTTAATCTTTCTCAGTGTACTCAATTTATTGAATGGGCATAGTAAACCCAGTTCAACTTTGTAAGGCTTAAGTAATATAAAATATGTTAAGTGTTTAGCCCAGTGCCATGGCATGCTGTATGCGCTTAATAAAAGGAGATGGACGTGGTAGTTGTTATTTGTGTTATACCCCCATTTTAAAAAGTAAATAATTGAAGCTATGATTAAGAGGTTTATTGCATGATATTTTATTTTATTTTTTTATTTTTTGGCCCTGCCACGCGGCTTGTGGGATGTTAGTTCCCCGACCCTCGGCACTGAGAGTGCAGAGTCCTAACCTCTGGACTGCCAGGGAAGTGCCCTGATTAAGAGGTTTAAATGAATTGCTTCTATTATAATTACATATCTAGTATTTGACAGAGCAAGATTTCAAGTATAAAGTAAGCCTGTTTAACCCCTAAATCACCCTACATATAATATTGAGGAGTAACTCTATTGTTTAAATAATTGTTCTTGAAGCGTATGGGTTTTCCCTTATTTAAAACTTGATTTTGTCCTTATATCCAAACTGCTTATATAATAGATTCTTGAAATATTTTAGAACATTAAAAATATCAGTTTTTCCTGAGATTCTTCCTGATCTTAACAAATTTATTCTCTACTAAAGTTTATTTAATAATTGGTTGTTTGAAACTCAGGATGGGTATTCCCTTAGAAACTGATGATTATGTTCTCAGGCCAGTTCATAAAAGCCTCTCTAGCCTGTCTGTCACTCTTCCCTTTGCAGCACTTGATGTTTTCATCCAGTGGTTTTCAAACGGACAGTGTATTGCCTGAGGAGCAGGCAATTTATAAAAATAGAGGTGCCTGACCATACCTCAGACCTTTTGAATTAGAATCCCGAGGTGAATGTGCTGGATCCGTCCCAGCAGGAGCAACGGCAGGCTCGAAATCCTGAGACAGGACAGAGTATGATGCATCTGAGGGACTGAAAGAAGTCCCATGTGGCTGGAGTACAGACTGGTCGTCTCTGAACTCTTTTGATCGTGTATTCCTGTCAGTAAAAGGAATTTAAGCACATACCTCCAGTATATGAGTATTCATTTAAAAATAAATTATGTACATGTACTTTGATAAAATAGGCACAAATATAGACATTTTTAAAAGTTGAGGTTAAAAAAAAAGAAGTAGAACTGAAAATTCTAATAGTTGCCTTTTGCCTTTTCCATGTTTTGGATCCTTTTATGTACCCCTTGGGATGGGTGAACCCCACTTTTGTAAAATATAGGCATAGAAAGTGAGGGGTAGAGGTAGATAGAGACCAGATCCTATAGCACCAGCAGAACTATGTCAAGTATTTTTCTCTTTATCCTAAGCACAAGAGGCAATTGAAAAATTTAGGAAAGGGAATGACAGCAGATTTGCATCCTGAAAAAAAAGTTGACTACCTTTGGGAGTAGAGCAAGCATGGACACAGGGAGACCAGCTTGGAGGTAACTGCAGTGATGAGAGGTGATTATGACTTGAACTAGGGCAGTGCCAATGAGGTTCAAAATAAGAAGACAAGCTAGAGATATATTTGGAGGCATACACTATAGAATCTAGTGACTTCATGATCATTGATGGGGGAGAGGTCAAAGGTGACTGCTGGGTTTCTGGCTTGAGCATCTGGATGAAGATGAACCATGGAAGAGTAAGTTGGGGGGTAGGGAGTGGGTTGTGTCTCCAGGTTGAAAATAATCTCAAATGTGAAACATCCAAAAGATGATGTGAAATTTGCAGTTGAATTATGTAGGTTGAGCTCAATAGAAGTCTTGGGCTGGGAACTATAAATTTAGGAGTTGTCAAAACATAGATAATAAAGAAATTACCTCCAGATATTATTTATTGATAGGAAAGCTCTAGAGCAGAAGTGCCAAGGAGTTCCATAAAAATAGTATACAAGATTAGATTTATAGGCCTGGAGATGAGAAATTAGAAATGAACAGATAAGCAGTTTCTATAAAATGCAAGTGTCTCTTAAAGTTGCTACAGCCTTGGGACCAGACAGCTTATATTACAACATGGTAAAGAAAGTAGAAATCAATATTTCAGAAGCTTTCATAGATACTTTGATGAGCACACTACATTCAGGAGTGAGCCATGAATGCCGGAAAGTGACTCACTTCATACAATTATTCATGAATGAGGACAGGAACCTGTCACAGGTGTGTGCACCATTAAGCTTGAGTAATTGGGGAAACTGAGCATGCCCAATGAAATGAAAGGAAGTGCAGCACTGTGGACTAATGTGTGGATTCAGGAAAAGAATGCCTAGTAATTTGATGTCTATAAGCCTTGGGAGTTATGTTAGAGTTACAGCAAGAGATAAATACTTTTCTTGTCCTCACTCCCTTAAACCATTGTATTCCTTAAGTATTGGAATACAACTAATATTGCCAGAGGCTCAGGGTCGTGTGAAATGGGTGAAAAGGGGTCAAAAGGTACAAACTTCCAGTTGTAAATAAATGTCATAGGGATGTAATGTACAGCATGGTGACTATAGTTAATAATACTGTATTGCATATTTGAAAGTTACTAAGAGAGTAGATCCTAAAAGTTCTCATAACAAGACAAAAAATTTGTAACAATGGAGATGTATGTTAACTAGACTGATTGTGGTGATCATTTTGCAATATATACGAACATCAAAGCATTAGGTTGTACATCTGAAACTGATATAATGTCATAAGTCAATTATACCTCAATAAAAAGGAACACAATGAATAATCATTTATAGGCTTTTATGTTCTCTGAAGGTTTTTCCCCCAGTACCCTGAGGTAAAATTGACTCTGTTCCCCTCCTCCTAATGCTAAAACCTCTAAAAGAGTCAGAGTAGCTTCTTTTGCTAAATACCATGAAGAGGGTTAAGTGAAGCCTATAAGGACATGCTCCCTCTTCTTAGATGTCTTCTCCTCTTGATTTCTTCCCATCTATTTCATTCCAAGTCCTTTGGGCTTCTGCAAACTAACTGTTAGAATTTCGGTTCCCACTGATCCACTTTCTGTCCACAGATCTTGATAGGTGTTCACGGAAGTGACTCTGAATTAAAAACTCTCAGCCTGGGCTTCCTTGGTGGCACAGTGGTTAAGAACCCGCCTGCCAATGCAGGGGACATGGGTTCGAGCCCTGGTCCGGGAAGATCCCACGTGCCGCGGAGCAACTGGGCCTGTGTGCCACGACTACTGAGACTGTGCTCTAGAGCCCGCGAGCCACAACTGCTGAGCTCGCGTGCCACAACTACTGAAGCCCGTGCACCTAAAGCCCGTGCACCTAGAGCCCGTGCTCCGCAACCAGAGAAGCCACTGCAATGAGAAGCCCACGCACCACAACAGAGTAGCCCCTGCTCGCCGCAACTAGAGGAAGCCCACACACGGCAATGAAGACCCAACGCGGCCAAAAAAACCCCAAAATTCTCAGCCTGCGCCCCTCCCCCCATCACCAAGAAATGTGGAGCTATGCTACTTATCTATTTTTTTCTCTGTCCAGTGATTAATATATTAAATTGGGATCATTGTTGTTTATCCTAAGAAATTATCTGAAGTAAGAGCAATATGTAATGGTTAATACCTTTGGCCTGTTCATTTTTTAGGCACTCAGACCTCTGACCATCAGGAAAATATTGACTAGATCTTATCAGCCTTTTTCAAAACTAGTGATTTACTTTGCCAGCGTTTGTATCTATCACTAAATATTTTTATGTTGTTTATTTCTGAAATAGAGAAGCAGATTCATCAAGCCCTGAAATAGCTCTTACAAGTGACTGGCCCCCTGTTAAAATTTAGCACAGGGAAATACAGCATTATTTAATGGGGCAAGGGAGTCTACATGAACCAGTCATAATGAAAATCCTCCCCCACTGAGGCGCTCCCCCCACCCCAACAAATTTCCTCTTGATCACCCTTGTACCTTTTATGAACATCTGCTATTGCACTTATAAAACTATATGGTAATTAGACACATAATCGGCACTGTGTCTAGACTGTCAACTTCTGGAGGAGCTTTGCCTTAATCATCTGGTCGCAGGCAGTAGATCCAGGTGGTTGAAGAGGGCAGACTCTGGAGGTAGACTGCCTGGATCCCATTTCTGACTCTGTTTACCAGCTGTGTAGGATCTTGGGCAAGTTATCTCTCTTCAGTTTTCTTATTTGTAAAATCCAAATAATACTTCACAGAGTTGTCTATCATAGGTGTATTCCAAATTTGTGACTTAAGGGTTCTATTACTCCATTAATTACTACCCAAAATTTAAGATTTATTCTGTTTTAAGGCACCTGAACTCCTTAAATGTTTAAAAATCACATTTGATAAGCAGGAAACCTAAGCAAATCGTATACATAAGAGAAGTATGTTTTATTAGAAATAACTAATGCACATGAAATTCAAGTATTAATAAGGAGTATTCAAAATAACGTAATAAAAGTAAAAAATATGAAATAAAGTAACTCAGGTGGATATGGTTACTGAGGTAAAGATTATTAAGACAAATTCATCTAAAATTAATTGGTATACTTATATGTATGTATATTTATTCTATCAGAGTCGTATAAAAACAGGAAATACGTGCTTTAAATGCAAAGAAGAGAGAGAGCATGGGAAACGAAGAATGTTGAGCATACAGTAGTCACCCCTTATCTGTGGTTTCACTTTCCGAGGTTTCAGTTACCCTCAGTGAACTGCAGTCCGAAAATATTAAATGGAAAATTCCAGAAGTGAACAATTCATAAGTTTTAAATTTTGAGCAGTTCTGAGTAGGGTTATGAGATCTTACACTATCCTACCCCAGTTCACCCAGGATGGGAATCATTCCTTTGTCCATCGTATCCACTCTGTGTACACTACCTGCCCAGGAGTCACTTAGCCACCCCAGTTATCAGATCAACTGTCATGGTATCACAGTGCTTGTGTTCAAGTAACCCTTTTATTACAGCATGTTATCTATATTATTATTAGTTATTGTTAATCTCTTACTGTGCCTAATTTATAAATTAAACTATCATAGGTATGTATGTATGTATAGGAAAAAATAGAGTGTATGTACTATCTGCAGTTTCAGACATCCCCTGTTGATGAGAGGGAACTACTGTATTCTTTTTTTTTTCCATAAGTACTCGAACAGCTTTTTATTTATTTATTTATTTATTTATTTATTTATTTATTTATTTATTTATTTATTTATTTTTGGCTGTGTTGGGTCTTTGTTTCTGTACAAGGGCTTTCTCTAGTTGCGGCAAGTGGGGGCCACTCTTCATCGCGGTGCGCGGGCCTCTCACTATCGCGGCCTCTCTTGTTGCGGAGCACAGGCTCCAGACACGCAGACTCAGTAGTTGTGGCTCACGGGCCTAGTTGCTCCGCGACATGTGGGATCTTCCCAGACTAGGGCTCAAACCCGTGTCCCCTGCACTGGCAGACAGATTCTCAACCACTGCGCCACCAGGGAAGCCCGGAACTACTGTATTCTTATTCAGTCTTCCCCTGCTACATCTCCAACTGAGGCCTGCATGATTAACCTTTAGAAAGGGAAATGCAAATTAGTAATTACAGTCATCCCTTGGCATCCACAGGGAATTGGTTCCAGGACCCCCGCAAATACCAAACCCCACGGATACTTAAGTCCCTTATATATTGCATAGTATTTGCATGTAACCTATGCACATCCTCCCCTATTCTTTTGTTTTGTTTTGTTTTGTTTTTGGCCATGCTGTGAGGCATGCGGGGTCTTAGTTCCTTGACCAAGGATCTAGCCATGTCGCCTGCAGTGGAAGCTCAGAGCCCTAACCACTAGACCACCAGGGAAGTCCCCTCTCCCCTATACATCTCATTCTTCAAGTACACACTTACATTAAATTTATTTAACTTAAGGGGAGAGATGCCTATACTGCTCTTGAGATAGTAGGTTGTTTAAATTCTAATAATTCTTAATGACTTTCTGTTTTTTTTTAATTAAAACTACATACTAAAGAGGTTGTTTTAATTCCTTTCTTTGTTAAGAAAAAATTCAAGCTCAATATTACATTCCCTAAAATAAAATCAATTTTGTCCTGAAATATAGTTTTGAAAACTGTAACAGTCTGTTTTCTTTGATCATCTCATAAACAACAGGAGTTTCCTATCAGCTCTCCTTCCTCCTCCACCTTTTTTCCCTTTTTACTTTGTGCCAATCACAGGTGGATGCTCAGTATCACCCCACAGCACAAGATAAATAAGCTTTTGGAAGGTTTCCTAGCAACATATTGTTCTGGGAACCTGCTCTGTTTCCCTGAACAAGATGAAGCCAAACATCCTAGAATCTCAGCCAGATGGGAAAGGATTAGCTTATTGAGGGGTGTTTAATGCATTTTTTAAAATTTCACTTTGAAATGAACCTCTTAACATAACAAGATTGACTTTTAAAAGGACACTCTTCTACATATTTAAAAAAAAAAACCCTCAGTAATAGTTCCAATTTAAAAAATACAGTTTTAGAAGAAATTCTCTAGAGACAAGCTTGTAATATGTAATTCACTTATTGGTGAATGGATCCATTTTAGAACTATGTGGAAAATACTTCCACATAAGACTGATGTTCAGCCTGATACCCAGTGGTACCAGTATTCAGCTACAAAAATGTTAACATATTGTACTTCCTTCTCATTCTGTGGTAAGTGGCTGCTGGAGTAGGCTCCCTCCTCACAATGCCTCCTCACAAATCCTCTCACTTCTCCCTTGACCCCTCCTCCTAGAGATCCACGGGAAACCCCTGTCACTGCTTAAAACTCTGGGACTTCTTCCCTTTTCTCCTCAGCCCCAGGACTACTTCAGTGCCAGTGATTTGCCACTTGATCTTGAGAGTCTGGTTTTGGTTTTCAGAGTATATGATTAATACAGAGAAAAGAAAACTAGAGGAAATTGCCCCTCTCAGAGTCAAGAAAAATAATGTTGTTGTTGTTTTGTTAGCACACCATCATGTATATTTTCCCTGTTGTTTATCGATGATCTTGAGGCCACGCAGTTGGCAGTGGTGTTTTTCTTTCTCTTGCACTCTCGTTGGTCACAGCATACTGTTAAAGGTCTCTGGAGATGGAGTAGTAAAGGGTTAGAGTTTCTCATGCCAATATTCAGCAGTGGTTTTGCAATTCAGTTACATGCCGGAAAATGTTCTTTCTTCTAGTCTGACTGGGTAGGCAGTGCCCCCATCAGCCAGGTGAATACTGTCATCATGTGGTGATTGAATGATTTACACTACCTGACAGGTTTGGACTGTGTGAAACTTCCCAGTTGTGGTGAGAAGCAGATAATTCCAGTACTCACAGTTCTCCTGGATGGGAAGAACAAAGTAATTAGAATAAGCTGGGGAATGACACCTGGTGTCTTTGCGTTTTATTTAACAAATTCTGTGGCCAGATTTAAGAGAACTGAAACTATCCTCATCCCGGAAAACCATAAGATAATTTTATTTTCATTGGTGCTTTCCATTCTCTCTTGCTCTCTCTCTCTCACACACTTACATATTTTCTAAATACCATGTTTTGAAGTCGACAAGAAACAATCTGTTGAGGGCCTCCTAGGGGCCAATTACATTGGTAGGCATCATGAGGGCCATCAATACCTGGTCCTTGCCTTCACTGAGTCCCCAGTAATTAGCCAAATAATGCACTTATTATCTTTTTAAAAATTTAGATATATTTATTCTTCATTTCAAGTCATTTACATTAGGACCTAAACGTTAAGGAAAGATTTTGATGTCTAAAGGAATTATATAATTTTGATTGTCCAAGAAAAGCCTAAGAGTAGACTTAGTCTGTTATGTATAACATGTAATAGATTAAAATAGATTAATTTTTTTGAATATTTTCTGAAAACACAGTTTTAAAAAAATTCAATGAACCAGGCATTATTTTAGATCCTTTGTCATTTAATTCTCCTGACAACCATTATGAAATAGAAATTTGCCTACCAATTTTAGAATCTGTTTTCTCTCTGGTATATTATTAGCTCCATTAAAAATTTTTTGTGTTGCTCAATATTTTATTTTTATAAAATAATAAGTCTCATTTTTAACATGTTGGGAGAGTGAATTTTACTTAAAGAGAGGCAGTTAACAGAATTAACACCACTGTTAAATACATTAACAAGAAAAAGTGATGCTATATCAGCAATGTTGTAGAACAGACTACGGCGCATTTTGGTAAATAAAGTTTTATTGGAACACGGCCATACTCATTCATTTGTGTATTACCCATGGCAGCTTTTGTGCCAATAACAACAGTGGAATTGTGACCTAGATTGTGTGGCCCGCAAAGCCTAAAATACATGCTATCTGGACCTTTACAGAAAAAGTTTGCAGACCCTGTTCTAGAATCTAGATTTTCCCCCTACATTGAGTCTGGTGTGCTCCTTTAGAATGCCAGAGACTTCGTTGGGAAACACATCAGAAAATGGTTTCCTAAATGATCTGCTTGACTAACATGCTTGTCCTCTAATCCCTGCAGGTACCGACCAAGAAGCTAAAGAAATATGAGAAAGAATATCAGACAATGCGAGAGAGTCAGCTGCAGCAGGAAGACCCAATGGATAGATACAAGGTATGGGAGACAGGGGTCACCTGTCAGCACCAAGTGCCTTCTTTCCCCTAAAGCAGCAGTTGTGGGAAGTTTGTTCCCTCTGTTCCTTCTTGGTTGATGTAGACTCTGACCATGCTCAATGTCCAGGTATGTTTTCATCTCAGGAGAGTCCTGAGTGGCCAACCATAATATTTCTTTTCTTTCAGTTTGTATATTTGTAGGTAACTTCACCCGTTGCATTTATACTGGGAGTCTTCATAAGAAGCTGAGAGAAAGAGAGGGAAAAAGAAAGAGAGAAAGTGGCTCTCGACTACTTTCAAAAATGAGAAAAAAGGAAAATGGCAAAGTACGGTTTTAGCTGTGCACAGTCACATCCACAAAGACTTTTAGAAGGCGAACTACTCCAAGACTGGCACAAGAATGTTTCAGACTTACCTCTGTCTGTAGCCAATGTTCAAAATACAAACTCACTCGAAAGGAAAAATAAAAACCACAAAGCTATATTGAGCACAGCCATGGTGTTTGTTGCAACATTTATTTCCACAAACAAATTTATGAGTAACAGTGACATTTCATTACAGCATGCAGTTCAAGAATCAAGTTTAATTTGATTTCAGTTTAATATCTTAGTTAATTGTAGTATTTTAAAAAATGGGGCCAGTCATAAAGATAGCCTCAATGGTAATTAGCAACAGTGTTTCCATGAAGCAATGTTGGGGAAGTACTGATTTCAAACTTATTTTTTTTCCAACTGAAATATTCGTGTCTCTCTTCAACATGTTTTAATTCTTCAGATTCCTACAGATACAGAATGATTCCCTCCCTCTCCACATCAGTACATTAGGATAAGAGAGTATTGTATTCATACATTGAGCACCAGCAATGCCAAAAAGTACTGCAATGACATTATTAATTAAACCACCCACTGTGGGATGACTTCTGCTTGTATAACTAGAGTTGCCTTTATGTGGTCAGAGAGCTGGACACGGGCAGCTGCAGTTACACGGTATATCTCGTCTCCGTTGCTGAATTGAATAGCATTGGAGGTTCACATAGGGGAACGGTGGAAGGAGTGTATGGATTTTGTAGTCAGATCTGAGTTCAAAACCTGAATTTCTGAAAAAGGAGACAGAATTTGGAGTCCAAGTTGGGGGTTTTAATCCCTATGCCATTTGTTCAGCATCTTGGACTAATTATTGAGCCTCTTCCTCATCTGTAAAACATAGAGTATGCACATTTCCTTGAAAGATTGTTGTGAGGATGAGGGATGTTATATGTTAAGTACCCAGCACATAGTTGGTGTTCAATAAACGGTTGTGATTAGCCTTATTAGGTCCACTGCCTCTAATTACCCAATTATTACTAGAATAATATCACCTTATTTGTGTCTGCTCCACCAGTCCCTTGCTTATCTTTCTATTTCTCTCGAGTATTGCTACCTAATAATCTAACATCAGTGTGTTACTGCCCTTGTTTATAAAACTAGCTGATAACAAAATCCCACATATTGGTATGGCAGATAACTATTACCATATAAGGTGCTCATAGATAAAGTTCGAAGTTAATTTCCACCCCTCAATAAAACCAGTTTTAATGTAGCTTATGGTAGCATGCTGCTTTAGAAAGGCTTGAAGCAGTAATGATAAAATATTATTAAGGATCCAAAGTGAAGCTCTCCTACTGCTTGCATCATTCTAATATTCTTATTGCTGCCATCGTTATGAGTAAAGCCTAGGAAGGATACTTCAAAATAGAAGAGAGGGAAATGAAAGACTAAAATGGTGTATTTAAAATCAGCCTGGAACTGAACTTATTATTTCTTATATCCTTTTTGTGTCAAAGCAGGTATGTATAAATAAATAGTACAATGCATATTATTTCTTAAAAAGTAATTATCACACATATACTATTGATGTGTACAGTTTTTACTGAGGGGTCAAAGTAGAATTGAACTTTTTTTTGGTCTTTATTTTGAAAACAGGTACTACTTTTAAGCTTGAATGCTCTATTTATGCATATCAGATACCCTTTATAGCTATTTCTTTTGTATTATTGTAATAACTTGTCAATACATCATCCAACTAATATTTATATATACTTTTAATAATGTCTAGAAATTTGTACTGGAGATAAACTTGGTAAAGTTATGGTCCTCACATTATAATTACATTTTCAAGGTGACAGTTGACAACATAGTGTCCAACCATCAACAGATTTGTTCTTTCAGATATTCAATATCTAGTTTAAGAAGCTAATTACAGTTGTATTCATTAAAGTAGGAAGGTCTCTTAGGAAATACATTTTAGCAACTTATAAATTTAATCCTGTCAAGAATAAGATCTATGCCCTGGGAATAAGCACTTTATAATTCATAGTTCTTGGACTGGGAACCCGAAAATTCTCAAGAATAACTTGAGAAGATCTTTGAAGGCACTGAGTCAGAACTTATACCAGTTCACTAACAACCCCTCCTCAACCGTTAGGATCCATAGTGTTTAAAATGCCGTGTTTATCCTCTAGCTTGCCATATGGGAAGGGAGTTAGGAAGATTGTGTCAGTTAAAAAAAAAAAAAAAAAAAAAGAAGGCCCAGAAATGTCATACCTTAAGATATTCCAAGAGATTTTTTCAGCTTGATACTATTTCTCTTGGGCATGGTGGGGTACAAAAAGAGAATAGCTCTCAGCAGTCACATTCTTGCTGTAGCTATTTAAACATGTGTTTTGTGTCTATTTTTATGATATATGCAAAAATCTACTTCTGAGGTTATGTCACTATGCTCACCTGTATCTAACACTTGATGAAATGGTGTTGGTAGAAATTTAAATTTTAGAACCCTAAGCACAATGAAAGTGTTCTGGAATTTGATAGTGGTGACAGTTGTACAACTTTGAGAATGTAGTAAAACCACTGAATTGTATATTTTAAAAAGATGAATTTTATGGTATGTGAATTATATCTCAAAAGAAAAAAAAAAAAATTCAAGCAAGATGTCTGAAGAGAATTGACATCTGCCTGCCATCTTTTTTTCGTAAACCTCAGTCACACCAGAGGTACCTGTGCACAAGCCATACTTGTGGGAGGGAGACCTCCTGTCAGAACTGGAGCTAATCAATGACTATAGATCTTATGTGTACTCATATTTATAAGGGAAAGGCCAACATAAGTCGGTGATGCATTCATTTTCATGTACATATACGTACGTGTGTATATATATATATAGTATATACGCATACATATATACATGCACACAGACATAAACATATAAATAGATAATGCATATATATATACACACTGCCTGTGCTACCTGGTGTTGGCATCAGTTTGTATTTGAAACCAGTGAGCTCTATAATGATTGCTTACAGCCTTTGGTGTACTCTTTCTGTTTATCTTCCTGACTAGATTCCAAGACACAGAAAGGAAACTTTATGGGAAGAAGAATATACAGTATTTATTCTAAGCCTCTTTTATTGTCCTTCTTAAGTTTGACCTGGCCAGATTTGTGTAGTGGTATTTATCTGCTCTGATATTTTGGTTTGTAAATTTATTTGTAGATTTCAAGTGAAGTGAAATGCAGGATAAAGATTTGTCTGTAGAAATACATCATGTATACTTTTATCTTCATACAAATCCCCAGAAAACAAACGTTCATGGATATGTGCAGCTGTTTTAGTCATTTTAAAAATTAGTAGCCAAGCCCCTAAAAAGCAGCTATCAACTTCAGAAATTAAAATATTATTTGCTATTTTAAGGTGATGAATTGTTTTCATTTGGGGGAAGTTAGTTTTCTAATGATGTAATCTATTGATGGCAATTTTAGAGAACTAGAGCCTTCATCTGTCTTTAGAAGATGATATGCTTTTCTTGTTTAATTAAAGAACTACTTGTACAAATGTGGGTTAAGCCTTCAAAAAGCACAGCTAATTAATTAAATTCAGTGAATCTCCCAATGTGTAATGAAGGTTATGTTATTACCTGTTCTAGATGGGCAAATCCTAGAAAGAATCAGGAATGCTTAAACTCTCTTGGGTTTGGGAGACAGTATTATAAACACATAATTTCTAATTGAAGAATCTTATCTATGTTCAGTATAATTAAATCTAGAATGTTTAACTTCTTTCTTGAGGTTAGACATAGTACATTTTTTATCAAAATGTAATTCAAACAGAAAGAAAATGATTCCTGTAAGTTCACAGAAGGTTTTTCTTGCCCATACTAATTTTTGTAGAGCAGTCATCCCTGCATGTAATTTAAAATTAAGCTATTTAATTATAAAATTATACAAACAGCACAAACAAGATTTTCTAAATAAAGCTTAACTTGTATTATTTGCTATCCTTACATATCTAAGGAAATAATTTAGAGCAATTGTCACATTTTGTTTTTAACTTGATAAGTGAAGAAGTTTAAATTATGCTAAACATATGTGGGGAAAAAAAGTATCCCCCACCCCCTTTTTTTTTTTTTTATTTTTTTTTTACTGTATTGGACCCTTCCTTACTCAGAGAAGTCAAGATAAGTGAATCCGTCTTTGAAAAGTATTTTTCTTCCAATGAAAATAAACTTATTATTTTTCACATCACAGAGATATTGCTGGCTTTTGGAAATATTTATGTTATGAAATCATGTGCTTTTAATGAACAGTGATAGTCAAGAGGATGATTTCTATCTGCCTGTGACAACTTAATGATAAACTTCAGAAGGCTGCCACTCTTCCTTTTTGCACTTGGCTAACTCGATGAACTCACTG
The DNA here is from genome assembly GCF_028023285.1 of Balaenoptera ricei. Classification (NCBI taxonomy): domain Eukaryota; kingdom Metazoa; phylum Chordata; class Mammalia; order Artiodactyla; family Balaenopteridae; genus Balaenoptera; species Balaenoptera ricei. Next base: position 136,698,184 of record NC_082639.1, read on the forward strand.
TTACAGGATGGTGGAGAAGGCAAGCCCAAGTTCTCCTGATGCTTCTCGAGCCACTTAGCTAAGAAGGAGCAGGTGGTTTCTGATGATGCTTGTCTGCTGATTGAGTTATACTTGACACTCAGGAGAGGCGTAAATGTTGTACATATTAAGAATCTCTTGGTATATTTATCAATGATCTTCAGAATTAATTCTCCAAAAATTTTCTTCAATTTTTAGTACGTCTTGTTTCCTGTTCAAGGAGTCTGACGGAGAAAATTACATCACACTCCTATGTTTCTACGTCATCTGTAACCCATTTGCTTTTTAAAAATTTGATTTGTATGCTAGAGTAGTACAGGGATTTGCAAACCATACGGCCTGTGGGCCAAATCTGGCCCACTGCCTGTTTTTGTAAATAAAGTTTTATTGGAACACAGCCACTTGCTTATTATCTATAACTGCTTTTGCACAACAATGACGGAGTTGAGTAGCTGCAACAAAGACCATATGGCCTGCAAAGCCTAAAATATTTACTGTCTGGGCATTTACATTAAAAGTTTGCTGACCCCTGTGCGAAAGTGTAATCTAAGATTGTTTTTAAGTGCTATGAGAAATGCAGTCTCGTTTGCCAACTGCCAGTTAGTTAGTACTGACAAGATTTTCTCTTTAGTTTGGCATTTAAAATTGTTTAAATTTCCACCAGAAAGATAAAACTGGATATGCTGGGTAAAGTAGGAGCATAAAATGATTTCAGACATCCAGATTTTCTTTCTCAAATTTCATCTACAGATAATGTAGACATTTAAACATTTCATCTATAGGCATTTGTCTTTGAATGTCAAAAAACTGTTTGATGAAATTTGAATATGATGACTGTCAACTCTTTTGAAAGAGACATCCAGAAGAAAAGATGTGAGAGTTGAGTGTGTTGTTGCTAATAAATTGCACTGGGTCTTTTAGGAAAACATTTTCTCCTGACCCTTAAATGTCTTTAAAAGTCTGTGCCAAGAATTCATTATAGCAGCAGACAGCACACCCAAAATACTGAGCTAGAGTTATAAAGCTGCCTCCTTCCCCATCATTTTTTCCTTTAAGGCTGAGTTTATTTTCTTCTGATTGCCAGTTCACATTTCTCTGGTTTCTCATCTTGGAAAAAATCACATTCACCATTCCTTATACTGCTCCACCCAAACTCCAACCCCCAGACACAGAGAAGAGCTGGGATCCATTTTTCTTTTGCATTCCCCTGCCCAGCAATTTCATTCTGTTGCCTGAAGATGAAATATTTTGCAATGTTTCTGACTTTGTCATATAAGGAAGTTCCTTCCACCCAGCTCTAATAACAGTGTAAACAACTCACACCGTAGTTGCAAATAGTTCCACAGACAGCGTTTTCATCAGTCATGCAAACTGCAAATAACAGCGTGGAGAGGGAGGAGTTTAGTGTATCAGTCTTCCTGAGTTGAGACTTTGCCCATTGGCTGCCTCAAGTATACTTTCTTGCATCAAATGTTAGCTGTCCTGGAGAGAACTTAGAGTAAATGACACTCTAAGGAAAAACAAAAGAGCAAAATAGCATTAACAAGCGTCTGTTTTTGTTATTGCCATTTCCTAATTGTATTAGTAGGTGTGCAATTTCATTGGATATTCTTTTTTTTTTTTTCAATTGTCTTTGTACCTATGATTGAAAACGGTAGTTGGTCTATGGCTTTTCAGGAGGTAAGTTTTTTGTCTATGTATGTCTGTAATATCAGCGTCTGTCTCTCTGAAAAATGCAGTATCCTCCTCCCCAAAGTTACTAACCCAACTTTCCCAGCTGCACATCTCCTATATGCAAGAGGGGAGGGAACTAATGAGGAAAGTTGTTGTCTGCTGTTTGTTCGAATGTTGTTAATTGTGTGACATGGAGCAGTGTGCTGTGAATTGTAAGGGTTATGTAAGCATGGTCTCCTGTAGCCTTTTCCGAAAGGCAAGGGAAGCGATTTTGCCTGTGTTGTTTATGGGCTCTGGGCGTTCAGCACATCTGCTTGTGCAGACTTACGGCATGTGAGTATCTCTGCACTGGCTGACGTTATGGGGCCACTTCACATCTTTCTCGGGTGGGCCGCCCTTGCCAACATTTCAGAATGAACCAAGCAAGATTCCGACCTTTCCCAAAGCTAAACTGTCTTCTTTATTCTAGTATAAAGGCAGACTTTTTCTTCAGTCAGTTCTAAAAACAGTTTTGGCTCCCTGGGAAAGGCTGGAAAAGACAGCCAAGTCATGTTGTCTCTCTTTAACCCTTGGTAAGCGTGGGCAAGTTCTTCTTCATAGAAAATCTCCACCTTGCCCCGCCCCCAGGTTCATACTTTGGAGGACGATACTGCATTTTTGGCCCCAGAGCTTGCTTTCCCACGTGTCTGAGTGCAGAGCAGGAGTTGCACACTTCCCACTGTGCTGCTTGCTTTGCACACACTGAACTGAAGCTTCTTGCTAGAGCAAAAGCCACTAGGCTTGCCCTCTAGGCTATTATGCTTTTTAGGGACCCTCAGACACACCCCTAATTTCTCCCCAATCTTCCCCTATCCGCCCCACCCCCGTAGCTATGTGTCTGTGAGGAAAGGTTTGAGTTGCGACAGTCATGGTAATGGGAAGTGACCAGTAAGGTTTCAGCCGAGCTCACACCTCTTTCGTATATAATATAACATAACCCATCAGACATGTATCTCTAATCAGTAGTGAAGTAGCTCCTGGTGCGGTTTTTAAGTACTTTGAACAAAGTGCTTTTCCATAGCGTTGTATGACTTTACCTGGAGGTTATTTTGACTTGATTCTAAGCATATGTCACTGTAACCTGAAAAACTGGTAGCTGCAACATTTTTCGCTTGTGCCAAATTAATGCAGTGTAAATAAGTAGTTGAGGGAGCTGTTTGTATCTTGGAGACCTAAGTACAACTTCAGTAGAAATAGGACACTTAGGAATAGGTATTCGAGTAGTCTTATCACGGTCTCTTTTGAGGGGATTTATCAAGAAATGAGAAAAATCTCTTCCCTGCCGAAAGCAGTCTGCCTTGTGAAATATGGTATGATGAAATTGTGCTTGGTATTGCTGCTTGTTCCTGGCAAGGAGGAAATTTGTTGGAAAAGTTTTTGAACCATATTTTTTTATCTGTTTCCAACAAGCATGTAAGTTGTTTCTGTAAAAAGGGGTAATAGTTTGCTATATCAGGATGAAAGACTAATCTCTAGCCCCTGCTAGAATGTGGATGACTTCAGCAAAGATTGAAAGATTCAGCTGTAGACACCCTGGCTTTTTTTATATTTTAGTTCCCACTTTTATTGTGCTTCTGTGGGAGGGTAGAACTTCTGTAGATTGAGGAGACAGACAGAATTTGATGAGTACAATTTGCCCCTACAAATATGTACACTGTCTTTTCAGGAATATCTCGGGAAAGTGTTCCCGGCAAGGCATCTTTTTTTGAGGGGTTACATTGTATCTTGGTCACAGAGGAAGATCCATTAGGGTTTCACACAGAATATGAGCTTCTAATAGGAGAAGACTTTTAAAAAATTCTCATTTTGGCATTTTATCCTTTCCAATGGAATTGAAATTCTGAATTGCTTTTTATTTTCTAAACAACTTTTTAAACACGTGTATTATATATTCATTGTAGACAACTTGGAAACATTTTAAAAGCACAAAGACAACAGTTAAAATAATCCACTACCCAGAGTTAATGTTATTTATGTTGTTATGAAAATGAGATTTTCCAGTTATTTGTCTTTCTTTTTTTCCTAGAAAGTAGCATAAGCATTTCTCCTGTCATTAGAGAGATATTTTTCACTTATATTTTAACACTGTATGGAATTCTATCATTAATTTATTTAGCAGTATTTAAGATTGTTTTTTTCTTTTTTAGTAGATCTCTTTTTCAAAAATGTTTTGACTCTTCCCAACTATCCCCGTCTACCTTTCACAAAGGAAAAGGCAGCAATGGACCCTGTTGGCTGGCTATAGTCAAAGTGCACATTTGTCCTTCGGCTTCTTTGCTGGCCCTGTTTTTGGATCCTCTCCTTCCTTGAAAATCTCAGGCTTTGCCCTTACCATCTGTTTCTTAGCCCTTTTAAAAAAACAAAAAGAAAAGAAAAAGAAATCAGGGCTCTTCTTTCCATACAACAAACTCCAGGTGGTTCTACAGAAGATAAAATTCACTCCCTCCCCCCGCTCCCTGCCTTGCCTCCAGTATGCTCTGATACACTGTCTTCCAGGGCATAGATTTGTCTTCTGGTTGTACACCACTGCTTTGTCTGAGTTTTTGCCATTCTTGCAGAAAACACCGTTAGGAGTGTAAATCTGAAAAACAGGAAGAGCTCATCACATTGATGTTTTTCCTGTCAGCTCTCTTTTGAATCTTCGGTAACTGCTAACAATAGCAGAGACAGCACTTTTGATACTTTGGAACGGAGGACGCTAAATTGCTATTCAGAAAACAGAGTGAATGTGCACAGTTCATAATGACTGGTGAAGGGGAGATCTTGCTTCATAAGAATTAGTGACTTGCTTCTTTCATCATATAACTGTTTCAAATTTTTTTCTAGGAGTTCAAGGGGAAAAAAACAACTCAGTAATTTATTTTACCCAGAACCTTTTAATCTGAAGTTTGTTAAAAAAGCAAAACAAACATTCAGAGACATTATCATAAGGACAGTTGCTCTTACTAACACAAAAATTGGCGTTCAGAAAAGTAAATACATTCATATCCGAAGAATGAAAATGTCAGTCGATAGCAAAGCAAATCCAAACCGTGTATCTTAAATATACTCCATTAATATAAACTCTGATATGGGAAAAACCATTCAGAGAAATGTCTAGTGGTTTCCCCAATTTCATCCTTACTGTGTCTTGCAGTTTCCTTTGAGGTCAAGGGTGGGATTATCGTGCATGTTTCAAACAAAGACTTGCCTGTGTCTGTATTCTAGGTCTATATGAAAACCTCACAAGCTTGGGGGTGTGTTTGGAAATTTTGCTTTTCATGGCACAGTTTTTATGATGAAGTCCTGTGTGGAGGGCTTAAGGGACAATTGTAAGTTTCACTGGGTAGAGTTCCGCATCTGCTCCGCTCGCTTAACCCACTGTTGTTTCCCAGACAGCAATCCTGCCTTCCTGTGCCACTCGCGCCTTCTCCTTTTTACCCCTTGAAAAGTTCACTTTGTTGTTGTTGTTGCTGCTTGTTTTTCCTCACCAGTTCCATTTGTTTCTGGTAGTATGTCCAGGCACTAATGCCCTAATGCCCACCTCTGGCTGTTGCTCTTTTTCTGCAGAGGGAGAACCGGAGATTACAAGAGGCCAGTATGAGGTTGGAACAAGAGAATGATGACCTTGCCCATGAACTAGTAACCAGCAAAATTGCTCTGCGGAATGACTTGGATCAGGTAAACCTGTCCTTCACTAGGCGGAAATAAGACTATGACAGCCTCTTCCGGGGCAAGGACCAAGTTGCTCTCAGGGCAGTCCCACCAGGGCTTGCTCTGTACTTGACTCTGAGTGAGCTGCCTGATGGGTGAATGGGTGGGTGGTAAGTGGGAGGGGGGACTGCTGTGCTCACCGGAGACGGTGGAAAACGCAAGCCTTTGAGCTTTGAGATGGGTTTCGGTCATTTCCAAACAGCATGTGCAACATACTTAAAAAAAAAAAAAATAGCTCTAAGCTTCTCTGGTGTCTCTTCTCTTAATCTCTACTTTTCCTAAACCAAGGACTGCCAGCATCATTACCTGAGAATATCAGTCACCAAGAGTATACAGTGCCACTCTAATATCTGTAGGCACTGTACATTTTTGTTCCAAAAAGATTTCTCATCTACAGTAAATGTGAGGATTTTATATGCAGTATGTACATTGAGATATGTATTGTTGGATTGACAGGCATCCTAGTGGTCGAGAGCCAAGACTGCCTGGGTGTGAATCCTGGCGTCACCACTCACTAATCACGTGACCCAGGGCCATTCTTAACCTGCCCATAGGTTTAAAAAAGTGTTGACCTCATAGGGATGATGTGAGAATTAAATGAGGTAAAGCACTACAAGAGTATGTGTTCAATAAACATTAGCTTTTGCTAGGAAGCCCTTAAATTCTTTAACTTCCTTGTCCTTTCCAACAGTACTCACAGCTTTAGGACTTCCTGTTTTTCCATTGGTAGTGTTTTTGGAAATAATTGGCAATATAGAAGGAATCTTGCACAGATTTAAAGTCATCACTCTATTTTCTGACTTTTAAAAAGACAATATTCCCAATGGTGCAGGGTCAGAAAAGTTGAGACTTAGCTGGTTGAATCTGTAAAAAAGAGGCATATTACCTGTGCTCTGACTATGCATTGACAATATTTAAAATACAAATCCGTTAATAATATAGATATGATTGGATGTTTAAAATCGCAGGAATTTTTTTAATGTTTAAAAATGGTCCCTGCCACAACTCCTTTTCCCAGATAAACAGCTAATTTTGCAGCTCAGAAGTTTTAGCCACAGTAAGATGGGAGATAAAACCACTGTTAAGGAAAATTGTGCTCAAGGGGGAGAGGAGAAAGCCGAAGGCGTCAACACTAAATGGAGTTTGAAAATAAAACAAAAACTGTGCTGCTTGGGACACAGGATGTAGAAGGTAGAAGCAGCAGCCCCATGGTGGAAGGCAGGGGGATGGCCCTTTTAACTGCACACCCCATTCAGCCAGCCTCTCTGCAGGTTGTTAGAGATGGTATGAGAAACGCGTGACTAAGAGAGTCAGAACCAAGGAAGGTAGAGGGGTCCCCATTCAACAGGGCCACACCCAGCCTGACCTTGGCTGTTGCACTTTCGTAGCAATAAGACCACAGTGTGACTCAGTACTCTAATGAAATTTTTGGTTCCATATTAGCTTTCCAAATGGCCTTGACTGACACTTGATTCTGCCATTTTGAATATCTTATCCATTAATAGTTTTCTTAAGATGGCTAGCTAAATGAAAAAGTTTTGCAGTAAATCTATTGTAATCATTCCATGATGTATATAATTCAGATCATTTTGTTGTGCACCTTAAATGTACACAGTACTGTATGTCGATTATATCTGAATAAAACTAGAAGGAACAAAATTTTAAGCAGTTAGACTCAGTAGGGATGCAGTGAAATAAGTTAGAGTTGTAAATTGAAAGTTATGTGGGAAATGTATTTGGTACATTAAAATGTATATTTGGTATATTTAAAAGGTTGACAATAATGAAATTAAATACTTACTGAGTTCCTACTATGCACTGAGCACTTTATTCAGCAATGTATAAGCATTATCTCGTTTAATTTTCCTAATGACTCCACTAAGCAAGTATTTTATCTTCCATTTTATAAATGAGGAAACTGACGTATATACTCTGACTTGGAAAGCTATCCTAAAAAAAGTAGAGATTTGCTCAAAAATATAGGTACAAGGTTGTTTACTGCAGCATTACTTACAAGAATAAAAAATTGAAATAATGTATATGTCCAATAGAAGGAGAGAATGAAGGTATATCTGTAAAATATCTTTTTGGAATCGTTTTTAAAAACAATGGGAAGGTAATGATATAATAATATTTTTTTAAAAAAGTAAATTTATCTATATATAATGTTTGCATCTAAATTGCAAGGAACATATGCTGGCAAAGGGTCATCCTGTAGGAAAAGAAAGGAGGCTGGAATATACATCGACAGGAAAAAAAGCCTACAAGGAAATACATCAAAATGTTACTACTAGATGTCTCTGGGTGATAACAGTAAATCTAATTTTTATATTCATCTTTATACTTTTTTCAATTATATATCTTTTATAAGAAGACCTTAAGTTACTTAACCACCCTTGGTTAAGTAGTAATGTGCCTTATAACTCTTTAATGATCAGAAAAAATATTTTATTTAAAAAAATTGTTTCACCACCCAAAAAACCCATTTTGTAGATTAGTCCGGAACAATTGCTAGGGTCCTCCTGAAATTATTGAGTACCTAGGTACCTCATGGAGCTACTAGATCAATCCCTGAAGAAAACATCCCTTCATTTATTCCTTCTTTTTATTTCCTCCCTTCATACCTCTCTTTCTCTTTTTAAAAAAGTAGTTAAGACCTGGCCCCTCTGCCTTTTGAAGCTTATTTTCTAGATGAAAGAATAAAAACTGCCATTTCATTGAATTGCTAACTCAAAAATTGCCATCTCCTCCTAACATCTAATTTTGTAGTTTCTGCCTGAGCAGGGTTTATTTGCACATCAAAAAGCTGTCCCTGCAGTTTAGGTGTCCTGCCCGTCCAGTCTTTGAGGAGAGGGAGGATATTAGCGTGAGGCTTTGCCTGCCTTCACCCAGTTTGCCCAGTACTTTTCCATTCCCAGTTTTTCAAAATCAAATCTTTTAATTAAAATAGCAAAACATTGGCATACATTAAACAAATATGAAAGCAGATTGTATTTGAGACAATATGTAAAGCAAACAAACCTAATTAGGTAATTAGGTAAGTTATTTCATACCCATGTCATTTTAGCGCTGGCTTCAGGCTTCCTGGCCCCCAGCAGCTCTTCATTTTTCTCTCTGACAGAGCCTTCTCTTTTGACAACTTGCCCTCCCTGAGACTCCTTAAATAAGGACTTCTCAGTGATTAGAAATGAAAAAAGATACAACATCTCCATTTCAGTTTCTGTTGCTATCTGCTTTCAGGCCCTTCCTGTTCTTTCTGTTCCCAAGGAACAAAAACAAGGGACACAACCACTGCTTTCCCACTGAAGCCTGGGCCCAGGTCCCTTCTGACCAGAGGGAGTTCGTGGCAAACCAGAAGCTGCATATCACAAGTGGCACTTTCTTTTGTTCTGTTTTAAATTGAACAACTGCCTTGGCTAGTTCTTTGAGAAATTATTTCTGAAAGAGCCTCATCCCTAACGTGAGAGCTGAGCCTTCTGAGCAGGTTATCAGTTGGTTCGTGATTTAATCACACATTGCAGTGTTTGTTTCTCTCATATATACATGTCATAGAAGTTAGAGAGCAATTAGAAGTTTTCATATCAACAAGGCATTAAAAGATGTTGGTAGGCGATTAGAAGACAGTAATGACAATGGTCCACTCAGTCTTATCAAATTATGGTGAAGGTTTTATCATTTGGGCTCAAAGATAGAATTAGAGTTTCTATCTGTTTAGTATTCTGTTCCTGGAGATTCCTTTAACATTAAAGATGGTTTCTACTTAAGTGAGGTATAGAGGTTGGCTATATAGAGACCCAGAAGACCATTTTTAAAAGGAGAACCTTTTAAAAGGAGACTTCAGATCTGGTTCTATTTTGATGAGCAGAGTCAGTCCTACTTTACTGTTTAGCATGAAGGGGAAACTCTGGATACAGCTTCCTGTGGGACCCACAGCAATTTCTGCAGATGTCAGATCTGATAACAACAGAAATAGAGGGAGGTCACCTGACCTTGGCATAGTGAAGAACGTGCAGCAGAAAATGTGTACGTAAAACTAATAGGCCTGGGACTTCTCTGGTGGTCCAGTGGTAGAGAATCCGCCTTACAATGCAGGGGATGTGGGTTCGATCCCTGGTCAGGGAACTAAGATCCCACATGCCGCGGGGAAACCAAGCCTGAACGCCACAACTACTGAGCTCACGCGCCTCAACTAGAGCCCACGTGCCACAAACTACGGAGCCCACGTGCCCTGGAGCCTGCACGCCACAACTAGAGAAGAGAAAACACACACGCCACAACTAGAGAGAAGCCCGTGTGCCGCAATGAAAAAATCCCACATGCCTCAACAAAGATCCCACGTGCCGCAACTAAGACCCGACGCAGCCAAAAATAAATAATAAATAAATCTTAAAAAACAAAACAAAACAAAGTCCCTCTCATCATACATATTTAAGTGTTTATTAAAAATTTCCGGGGCTTCCCTGGTGGCGCAGTGGTTGAGAATCTGCCTGCTAATGCAGGGGACGCGGGTTCGAGCCCTGGTCTGGGAAGATCCCACATGCCGCGGAGCAACTGGGCCCGTGAGCCACAACTACTGAGCCTGCGCGTCTGGAGCCTGTGCTCCGCAACAAGAGAGGCCGCGATAGTGAGAGGTCCGCGCACCGCGATGAAGAGTGGCCCCCGCTTGCTGCAACTCGAGAAAGCCCTCGCACAGAAACGAAGACCCAACACAGCCAAAAATAAATAAATTAAAAAAAAAAAAAATTTCCTCAGGGAAGTGAGTTTTTTCCCTTTTTTTTTTTTGGCCGCACTGCACGGCATGCAAGATCTTTTAGTTCCCCAACCAGGGACCGAACCCGCTCCCTCTGCGGTGGAAGTGAGGAGTCTTAACCACTGGACCGCCAGGGAAGTCCCGTCCCTTTTCTTATAGATATTTCCAAAATCTTACAACATCTAGATATGCTGCAGAATTTTAGAAGCTTGTTGCTGAATGTCAGGACAGCATTGACTATTCAGAAGTTGGCAAAAGGCTCACTTCTGAGTTTGAGTGAATCTCCCTTCAAGAAACCAAACTTAGAAAACATTTGTTTCAGTGTGTCATGATATATACTATAAAAAGGGCTATTTTCTTCACAAAATGGAGATTGCTGAGGGTACGGTAAGAGGTGGTTAAAGTGCAGTCTTTATTAGCAGGGCTGTCGCTCAGATATTCTGGGGTAGAATAGCTGAGTGGACTGCCATTCTAGGGAGACAGATTTGGTAAGATTTTTAAGAATGCCGAAGCCATCAGGACAGCATTTTTTTTTTCACTAGAAAAATTGGATTTTTTATTTAAAAATATTTTCAAAGGCTAATGCCATAGTGGAACAACCAAAGGATAGTTGAACCAAATTCTCAGGGCATTAGAGGAGCACCTGCCAATGCAAGCTCATGATTCGCCACCGGGAGACCCTCTGTTGGAGACCTTGGGAAGGATCTCCTGCTTTGTAGGTAACTTGTGATCTGCCTTGCAGCTCTAGAATTCGCAGTTTTGAGTTTCCATAGTCTACATCTGATATCTTACGATTTATTAAAACTTAACTTGCAACATACATGTTGCATTTTTTGAGACCCACCTGTACTTTTAGGATGCGTTTTTGCTGTGTAGATTTTCCCCCCTAAAATCTAATGTATCAGAACAAATTTCAAAGTCTTCAAAAGGGACTTTTTCACTTTAACTACCCGACAGTTCCAAATTATCTGAAAACAGCTATAAGCCCTAGGCTGTGGGACATCAGGAACTGGAAGGCAGAGCCGAGAAGCTGGAATGTAGTTTCTCTGCCAGGACCCAGCAGACTGTGCTGGCCTGGCCATCTGGACATGTGGGAGATACGGTGAAACACAGACAGAAGGCCACCTGGCCAGTTTTCACAAAGACTTGGACAGCGTTTTGCTGCTGTCAGCCCGGGATGGCTTCTTCAAAGAGCTGCCTCTCTTCTGTGACTGTGGTTTTGTCTGCTGAACTCATCCTGCGGCCCCCTCCACCCAGTCTGCTTCTCCAGGGCCTCAGAGGGCCACGTCCATTAACTTACTTATGGAGCACCTGCTCTGTCCCAGTCGTGGGCTCAGGGCTGGGGATGTAGTGACGAGCAAAAGAGAGAGGTTTCCCGCCTCCCACAGCTGCAGACAGCTGGACGAGGCACACATATCACACACGCAGTTTGTCACTGTAGGTCGTGCTGTGTGCTGTCAAGGGAGATGCGAGCTTAGGTGGGGTGGGGAACCAATGCGGATGGGGTGAGTGGGACAGGGCTCAGACCACGCTGCACTGCAGGAGTGAACCTGAAGGCGAGACCTAAAGGGCGAGGTAAGTGTCCTGACGTGTAAAGCAGACACGCATTAACTAAGTTAAATATACAAACACACAGTGCTTTCACGGTGAAGTTTGGTTCTGTATCCAAATTATGAGCAGCGTACTGTCTCCAAGCTTTTCTTGGCTATTCGAGAAATATGGTCTTTTCTGCCTGGATTCCTGGTCCTTACTTCAGTTTTCCTCAGGGCTGTCTCTATCACGGGGTTTTGGTCTTAATTTCTCCTTACTGTACTCGTTGCTGTTGTGAGTAGCCTGGTGGGCCAGGTTAACCTCGGCGGGTCTTGGAATGTTCTCACCTAACTGTGGTCCACGGATCAGCCCATCTGCTCATCCTCTCTGGATCAGCCCCACGCACCACCAGGTGGAAGCTTCCAAGTGAGGCTCCACCCCTTCATCCAGTCTTACCACGCAGTCTCCGAGTGAGTGCTGTAGTGACAGCTGAAAATGTGGAAGAGGCGTTTAGAAAGAGCATGGGCTTCGGTGCCATTCAAATCTGAATTCAGATCGTGGCTCTGATCTTAGATGTGTGTCCCAGTCAGGTTTATTTGATCTCTCCAAACCTCACTGTCATTATCTGGAAAATAAATTTTGTTGTGAGGATTAGAGATAATGTGTGCTAAGTGCGTGGGACCTGGCTGGCATTCAGTGAAAGCAGCCACCCCCTGGGTGAGCCAGAGGGAATAGAAAGGCTTCCGGTAATGTTGGAACAATAATAACTGGAGGTCGGAGAAGGTATACACGTGCTTTCTTCACCTTCTTTATGACTGTGATGGACTCTGATTTGCAGGCAGAAGACAAGGCAGACGTACTGAATAAGGAGCTCCTCTTGACCAAACAGAGGCTGGTAGAGACTGAAGAAGAGAAGAGGAAACAAGAGGAGGAGACAGCTCAGGTAACGGGCGTAGGCGGGCTTGTCCTTACGCAGGTGTATTGGTATGCGGAGTTGATTAATACTATAAACAAGAAGTAACATGAAATTTGTTCACATCAAGGGCGATGCTGAAGCAGTACATGTGAGTAGAACTGAGGCAGCATTTCCACCCTTGAACAGCTTTTAGGAATTTGCCTTGACTGAGACGTCTAGCGAGAGTGGTATGCTTTCTCCAAGTTTAGGAACTTGGAATTATGATCCAAGAGCTTTGAGGCATCCGCAGATTTCGTGTTGTATCTCCAAGACGTTTGACTTCTCTGAAGCAGTTTATGAGGATTGCTAAGCTGGAAGCCTCCAGAGATCTCTGCTGGGAGTCACCTCCGTCAGTCACGCTTCACTTTCCCGATTCATGCCTTAGAAGAAAGAGCACCCACGTTTCTGTTCCTGGCAGAGCTCTCAAATCTTCTTCCCTGAGAGAACAGAAAGAAACCCTTTGGGAGCCAGCCCTGAAGTTAGCTCCCCACAGTCTTCCTGTGAGTTGTGAGGCTGAGCAGCTGGGAGACACACCACTGCCACTGCCAAGGACCCAGAGGTGACAGGAGGGACCTCTCCACCCTAGGAGTCAAAGCTTCCGGCTTCCCTGAGGAAGAGCAGGCTGCTTCACCAATGGTCTCCATCTCTGTCCATCCCAGCCAGGCGTGATTAGCTCACTTATTTTAATGAGTTCAGTTTGGAGACATCAATAATACTCAATATAAAACAGCACACAAAGCATTTCAAAGACCTACATCCAAGCAACCAGAAAAAGTTCCAGTAAAATTACTAACGAAGGGATGTGTCATTTAGCACCTTCCAGGATTTATAAAAAGTACTCCATGATTTTTTTTTTTAAATGATGAAATGAGTTTTGGCAATTACTGTGGACCAAGATTTTTTTTTTTTTCTTTAACATACTCAAAAATATTCGGGGGCCGATTATCCAGTTTGATCTAGCCCTTTGGATGGGTTTTGCTGTTTTCTTTACTTCCTATTTTTTGGTGGCCCATTTCAGTACTTCAGGTAAAGAATGAAGCTGTTAGCAAATGAATTTAATCCATGCCCCTCTCCTCTGTGTGTGTGTGTGTGTGTGTGTGTTTATATATGTGTATATATCCTGTTTTAATTGTTGTGGTTCCCTTGTGAGATGGGGATTATTCTCATTTGTCAGATGAGTAAACTACAGCTTAGAGAAATTAAATGAACTTGCTCAAAGCATCTCAGCTATCTCAGTTGACCCTGAGTCAGTGCGGCCTTATTGCAAAAGGGACGAAGGGTATGGCTGAAGTCCTTGAATTATGTAACATAGAGAACAGAGACCAATATAAACAACTAAGTTTGAATCAGTATAACCTACAAATGCTCTTAGAATTTTAGAATGTAGCAAATATGAAGAAATTCCGAAATCTTGTAATGATAAGACCAGTTATAAATTGCAATAACTTGTGAATTTGCAAGTACCGAGTATACTCCATTCATAATTTGGGATACTGCAAAGCAGAATTCATCAATTTTTTCTGATGGTGTACTTAAAGATTAACCAGAGTTGTTTTTTGTTTGGTCAATTTGGGAGAATTGAATTCTTTCCTTTTTAGCTGGTGGCACCTGAGCTTTTTCATTGCCTTAACCTTCTTCTATACCTAGAATTCTAGAGCTGCCAGGCTACAGAAATAACTGTGGTTTTAGGTTTAGCATTCATAATTTAGTATTTCTGCTACTGTAACAAGTACTGCATTATGTCACTTTAACTTTTTCTAAAGTCAGTGTTTCTTCAGTCCCCATCTCCCATGTCTGTCTCCAGTCCCAAAAGCCTCTTGTTCCTACCCCCTGAGGGGTAACAGCAGTGTCGATATGGGACGAAAGAGGAAGCCCTAAAATGTTTTTTCAGTAATTTACTGCAGAGCATCAAGAGTACATGCAGTGCTGCCTTGATGTTTTGTTTTAGACTCTCATAAGGATAAAGATAGCTTCTGAATGGACACTTATTTAACAATATATTTATAAAGTAGTAAAAAGCATAAGCAGTTTTATACTAGGATTGCTCATATTCTTATACACTGCAGGAAAAAAAGTAAGATTTCTGTATCTCTGGAGATGATTAGGTTTTTCAAATGACCAACATGCAACTGCAGTAGGAAAAATGTGTGTACTTACAGTTGTTTACATTGTTGTTGACTATGAATCAGGCAGACTTGAATATGAATGTTCGTGGACATTTATTAAGATTTTGACTGAGTCTTGATGTTTCTCATTCTTACTCTTTTAGCTGAAAGAAATCTTCAGGAAACAGCTAGAGAAGGCAGAATATGAAATAAAGAAGACTACAGCTATCATTGCCGAGTATAAACAGGTAATGTGCCATTGTGGGCTTCGTCACTATAAAAGTGATTGTTTTGCTCTTTTCTTTGGGGAAAGTTTGTTTGTTTTTAGAGTTTCCAGAACAGTAACTGCACTGCATTGATTATATTTGTTGGCTCATTTTCTCCTCTAGAAACAGACAGTGGTTGGACCTGCTTGCTGATAACATGAGAAGTTTAATTGGGCAAAACAATCTGTTGGTTGTTTTCAATGTTTGATAGATTTAGAGGAACAAGTACTTTTATTACCATTGGGATCCTGTCTCTGCCTTACTCAGAAGCTAATTTCCAATAGATCACACTAGTAACATTTGCCTCTTGGCCGAGCACTAAAGTTTAGACGCTGTATTAAATGGCAACGGCTAGGAGACACATGAGTCCTTCGCTGTCGCAGTAGAGAACATGGGAGCTCTTTTTCCCACATGGCCAGTGCTAGCAACTAACCTCCTCTTGTTAACCTTAAAAAGATCTTTTAATGGTGGGGCGGTGCTCTTCTCCTTGAGGACATTTCTAGTCCCATCGCGGGATTGGGGGGCGGGGTGGCGGCGTGTCTCTGAAAGCCTTCATTCCAGCTCCAGTAGTATCTCCCGGTCCCTGCTGGTTATGCTGGGACATGGCAAGGACTCCTCTTGCTGCCGAAGTACTCTGACTGGACTGTTCAAGTCCCAGTTTTCCAGAATTGTTAAGGTACTGTATGCCACCGACTTATCCAGAAATTTCCCTGGGGTCTCCTGCCTCACCTTGGAGTTTGAAGTCTAAGGCTTACTTTTTTAAAGTGTGTTTTTTACTTATAAATGAAATTTACATTCCTTGGGGAAGTGCAGAAAAGCACAAGGAAAACAAACCTCCCTTAATCTTGCCAAGTAGAAAGAATCACTAAATACACTGAGTATGCTTTGTTGCTATATAAATAAAAATGTAAGTTATATTGTTCATGCATCTGGGGGGAAACTAGTTCAGTTGTATATTATGAACACCTTTCCATAAGGATTCCACCCCTTCATGGAAGATTGCTTAGAAATAAGGCTTCAGAGCTATCTTCTTCTCTTTTATAATCTATTTAAATCTGTATATCTGTATCTAGATACAGATATACAAAATCAATATATGTTTATTTAATGCCTGCTACATGTGAGGCTTGTTACTTTGGAGGAATAAAAGATAAATTTATTCAATTTCTCTTCTCTGGAAGCTGATCTTGTAATACGGAGGTAAAACCTGTCCATAATTAAGAGGAGAGGGAATTTCTTACATGCGGGAAATGAGGAATCCCTTCCTGGAGAAGGAAGAGATTTGAGTTGTGCTTCAAAGGCTAGGTGAGGTTTGGGTATCTGGAGATGGAGAAGGAGAGGATGGAAATGGTGGAAAGGTGGAAACAGTATGTGCAAAGGCATGGGAGGTAGATTAGTGACAAAGAGTCTTGTTTAGCAAGAGTTTCAAGTACAGACGAGAGAAGAAAAGATGAGTTGGGGCCTAGTTCAAGGAAGGTCTTCAGGGATAGGCTGAGGAGTTCGGATTTTATTCTGTCTACAGGAGGACAGTGGCATGACCAGGGACATATAATTGGCACTACTCTGTCCAGGGAGAAATGTGGAACCAAGTGGAGAGATGCAGGGGCAAAGAAAGACACAGAGCAGTAAGAGGCCAACAGCAGAGTCCAGGGGAGAAAAAAGTAGGGCCCTGAACTACAGTAACTAGTAATGGAAACGGAGAAGCAGGAAACACAAGAGTCATTTTTTTGCTAGATAAGGGAAAATACTGGAAGAGATCCTGAGATTTTGAATTTAGGTAATTAGGAGAAGGGCTGGTTAGACATTAAGCAATATAAGGAATGTTAAAGACCGTGTGCTATGGAACTTGCCATCGCTGCAAATGCATTTTTTTCATCACATTAGGCCATGAGTGGCCGCCATATGCAGCACTCTTCAAAGAGCAATCCTTGGGACTATTCTTGAATATTATCTGGCAAGCACTTGATGTAAAAGGCAACAGAGCCGTCTCTTTGAACATATAACGTAATCTAAATGCATTCTGTAGTTGGAATTGGCTATTACTGGCTATATTTCAGAATGTTAGGGCTTATTTAAAAGGGTTTATTTGTTTGCCAAAATTGCTTGAGAAATCTCTTCTATTTAACATCAGCCCTACAGTCCTATTTATTGTTTCCAGGCTTGGATCTGGACAAATTGGAGACTGAACTCAACAAGTAGTCCCAGGTCTCTAGAACTATTTTTGAGTAGACTGGGTTTTTTTTTAATGTCCGTTTTGATAATAGAGGTAGGTAGACCTTTTATGCTTTTAGTCCAAATTGCACTTGAAAATTTGACATCCCCTAACTTTTTTATTCCATTTTTTTCCAAAATAAAAAATTCTTATTTCACTCAAGTTTAGCAAGACTTGAACTTCCGTTTTTTGGTTTTTGTTTTTTAATACAATTTTAGGGGGCTTTGAAAGCACTTATTTCTGTCTGTTCCTGGTACTTGTTAGCACCTTATTTCAGAATCAATAATAATGAGATGTTATTTAATGGTGCGCTATATTAAATCCTTCACATACATTTTCTTTCCCATTGATTATCACAGCACAGCACTTTTCAGTCATGAAGAAATTCAGAATTCTTTTCATCAGATTCCTAGGATAGTACCTTGCCCAAAGTAGATACCCAGCAAAGATTCTATAGATTGATTCCAAAGTGAGGACAGGAATTCACTGGGACCAGTCACGGAAGCTAGTGACAGAAAGAAAGCAAATCTACCCCATGTGTTTCTTCTACTGATCGAGATAGAGAGGTGTGCTTTGCACCCGGAACACTCTCAGGCTTTCTGCTGCTTGTTTTATGGGAATGACTGGCATTTGCAGAGCTACTCATTTGCAAAATTTCTTCTAGCATCAGAGATTGTGAGTGAATAAACAGCTGTGTGCACATGCTACAAGAGACATTCTACTTTCTAGTAAAGTAGCTCTTTTCTTTCTCGTAGATCTGTTCCCAGTTGAGTACCAGACTCGAGAAACAGCAAGCAGCCAGTAAGGAGGAGCTGGAAGTGGTAAAGGTGAGGAAGAATGAAACAGTTCTGTGATACAATTTCTTCCAAATTCATGTAGTCTTGAGTGAGTACCTGATAGGAGGATCCCAATATATGGTGATGCACCACAGGCAGGACAGCCTGTAGACACGTCTCCACCCCACCTTTGTTTTAAAGGAGTTAGGAATTATGGTGAATAGGGTCCCTCTTCTGACCGGGGTGTGGGCCAGATGAAAGGTTATGTTCCCAGAAAACTTTTGGGCTGTCAGAGACAGGTAACAGGAAAGGGGGTAGGATTTCAGCATTGTCACAAGAGGCCCCTGAGCTTTCTTGGTTGTTGGAAACCTGGAAACCCGAACCGTCAGCAGCCCGCATCCCAGCTGTGCCTGAATTGATGTGACTTCATTGTGCAACCCAGTAGGATCATCCCATTAATCTCTTAAACAGTGGACACCATGGGCAGCATAGAACTCAGCTGGCGGAAACACGTTGGGTAACTGATTTTTCCACCAAAAGTAGAGATTTGTTTTTTAAAGAAAACGTGCAGCATTTATTTCTATGCTGCCCCCTGGTGGTAAAACTCCTTACATTGATTACCTACTTGAAAAAAGTGATTGTTTATTGTATAGAAACAGCAGTAAACCAAATGGATTGGTATTCCTAAGAAGCAGTGTTGGTACAGCCAGCTCTTGGGGCCAGTGTTACAGAAACCTGATATAATTCTATTTGAATATATTCAGCTTTATACTAGTAAATAAATGCATTCTAGGCACTTTCGTATATCACTTAACAACTTGACAAGTTATTTAACCTCTCTCAGATTTATTTTGTGTTCTGTAAAATAGAGATAATATTACCTACCTCATAAGGTCATTTTGAAGATTAAATAAGATCCTGTTAATAAAGTGCTTAGTCTAGTACCTGGCACACAATAAATGCTCAGTAAATACATATTTTAAAAGTTGTAACCTGAAAATCTGAGACATGAGAACTGAAAATAGGAACTTTGTTCTGAGAAGGTGACTTTTTGGGATTCAGGCCTGGGAGACATGCTTGGACATATCAAGAGGAAGAATTTTATGACCAGCTGAATATGGAGTGAAGGAGAAGCTAATGGAAAGATGACACCAAATTCTTTAGGCCTAAATGGTGGGGTAATGCACAGTGACACAGAAGTGTGGGCAGAGTTGCTTTGTGTGTGTGTGAAGAGAGGGGTATAGTTACAGTTATGGACATGCTGAGCTTGTAACAGTAGGACATCAAAATAGATCAAGATTCTGTAGTATCTCTTATCTCTAAACTTTTTGAAGATATTTTAAGAAAACAGTAGCACTGTTGTCTTGAAAAGAGTTGCCATTGTTCAGTGCTCTGTGCTTGATTGGCAATCCAGGCATGTGGCAGAGTTGCTTTTATCACCTTGAACAATAATGATCATCTTCACTTAAAGTTGAACAAAAGGACGTGTACTTCACTTGTTGCAGGGGTAGACTTAGGTTAGTCATAATGACCTTCCTCAGTCTACCACAGGGAAGTTACTTAAACTCTTAAATTTCTTCATTTATAAAATGGGGGTGATAATACCTAATCATAACTAAATGAGGTAATGCATGTAGCATATATGCCATGGGGCTTGGCATCTAGTAAGGATAATGGTAGTACAAAGTTTCTAGAAAACATTTCAAAGAAATGCTATAATACTTTCTATCCCCAGAGTCTCTCTAGAGATACTGTAAGAAAAAGTAGCACCTGTCTTGGATAGTTGGGTTTTGTGCCGACTATAACCATTTTGGTCACAGCACAAGAAAAATGTCTACTTTTATAAATGGGCCTGTATTTGATGACCACAAGCAGTGTCTAAAGAAAAATCATATTGCATTGTTTCAGGACATGATTTATGCTATGAAATGCAGTTTGATGTTGGTTATCTCTTTTGGATATTTCAGGGTAAAATGATGGCATGTAAACACTGCAGTGACATTTTCAGCAAGGAGGGTGCTTTGAAAGTAGCAGCCATAAGCAGAGAGGACCAGGGAATTGAATCGGATGATGAGAAGGACTCTCTTAAGAAGCAACTGAGGGAGATGGAGCTGGAATTGGCACAAACCAAACTGCAGCTGGTGGAGGCCAAGTGTAAAATCCAGGTTGGTGATTTGATAAAAGATCAATTTAAAAAAATAAACAGTTAGTGGTCTAGGATAGTCTAGTACTGAAGAGTCGGCCTACTGAGCTCAAAATCATACAACGTTACCATATAAGATGAATACATTTTCTGCCCACAAATGAGTTGCATTTTACATCATTTTTAAGCACTGATATAACCACATAGTTTTAAATAAATTTTTAATAACTAAAATTATATATATCTTGTGAGAACTTAAGCATATGCCTTTTTATTTTCCCTGATATTTTTTGGCCATGGTCCTTTCCCATTGAACTTGGTCACTTAGCTGATCCTGAAAGTTGAAAGGCCAAACCCCTCCTGTTATCCTTCCCCTGACAGTTAAACATTGGCTGACAGCCATTCTTTTCTTTGGAGCTTCTTTTCATCTTTACCTGATTTTGCCAAATCCCTTTCCCCATAATCTCTTTCCATATTGGAGGATATCAGAATTAGAAAAGCAGTCCTGGCTTCTGATGGACTGTTCCCACTTCTTTCTTACCAGTGACCCTCACCCTTGCCGTGTCCTGCCATGGCACCTGCTGCGCCACACTAACGATCCTGAACTCTTTCTGCTTCGGACCTTGTACGTCCTCAGGGGCACAGGCCATGCGTTTGGAACTAGAATTTATTCATGCTTACACTATCAGTAAAAATACATTCCATCTGTATGTTTACCTTTACCTGTGGTTTTAAACATCTTCTCTTGGGCTGCAGCCTAAACCTAGATTTGGACCTAAATTGCAGAGGGAAAAAAGGGTAAAATGAGCTTTCATTTCACTGGTCAGAGAAAGCACAGATTCTGGTTTTTAATGGTAACTCTTTCAGCTCTAATTTTTTTTCTTGCATTCAGAAGCCAAGTAAATCTCACCTGGGTTTTGTAGGAAGAAAAATGCGGCTATGTAGACCTGCAGATTCCAAAAAGCTATACTCTAATTTTTTTGGCAGAGAGAAGATATTTATATAACTCAGATGATTTTCTTTCTTGAATTAGGAACTTGAACATCAGAGGGGAGCCCTTATGAATGAAATCCAAGCTGCAAAAAACTCTTGGTTTAGCAAAACCCTTAACTCTATCAAAACGGCCACGGGAACGCAGCCACTGCAGCCGCCACAGGCCACCCAGCCCCCCAAGGAGAGCACATAGGTCCAGCCTCACCCAAGTACAAGAGCACAACGATCAAAGCAACGGAAACCCAGGATGATTCCTGGTGTCCCTTTAAAAGGAAGGAAAGGAGGCCAGAAAGCAAGCCAGGATCTTTCAGTAGCTCTTACTCTTTCTTGTTATGACACTTTTAAAAAAGGGATGTTATTTAAACTAACCTGATTTATGTTGAATACCTGTTTTTGTGCTTCCTCATGGAAGACTGTGTTCCGATCCATCGTAGTATTACACATTATTTTACATGCCTGATGTTTGGTTGGAAATAAGTAATTCAGAACTAAATGCTTTTTATTTAGAAATAATTATTCATATTATTTTTATCTTACATAAAAATGGAGATGTCTTTTATTCCAAGGTTGAAGTGATAGGCAGGTATTTGTCACAGCAAAAAAAAAAAAAAAAAAAGATTGCAACCTAAACCTCTTAACTTTTCAGGATTTATTCAGATAAAGCACATTGTGGGGCCAGTCATGACCACTGTCAGGTTTCCTCCTGAAAGTGATGCCCAGGATAGCGATAATCCTATCCAAAGGAAAGAACAGACCTGGGATTGAACAGTTCCCAAAGACAACTAGTTTATTTTTATTTTCTGTTGGGTACATATGGAAATGAAGTGCCAAGAACCATGGAATAAGATAGGCTATTGAAAACACACACTAGATAAAAAGAACTGAGATTTTGATAAATGCAGGATAAAATAAATCATTTTGGTCCTGGTCTTCTACCAGGTCCTTTTAAGAACTTCACATGGGAATTGCGAGTTCCTAAGTAAGAACACAGTTGTGACTTCTGGCAAATGTAAAGTCAGAGTGGATATTATGAGTTGCATCTTTAGGAAACCTTCACCAGAGAAGCCTAGAAAGGCCCAGGAACAGCTCTTGTGCTTAGAATGGAATGAAGAACCAGGGACAGAGTATTCATTTAATGTTGACATATACTTTCTAAGGAAACACTAATATACTGTAACTTTGTTAAAGTTACGAAATGGGAAATAGAAGTCAGCTTCATATCATCTTAGTTTAATATTAGGCAACTTTTTCTGATTTCTGTAGCTTCCTAAAAATGTGCCCTTGGTACCCCTAGATGAAGAGATGCAAATGCATTTGTAACATTTTTGATTGCATATAAAACCTTTATAGAAATGCTTATCTCATGGAAAGGTAAAGCTATTGTTTAAAAGTTGATGGAAATATTTTTTTCAATTATATTTAACATGTCTTTATAAATAGTCCTTGCAGGAAATCCTTTGGTAAGGGAAAAACTAATTTTCCCATTTTTTAAGCTATTTTGGAGGGCTTTGGTCCTTTACAGCAACCAAACTACTGTCAGCTATGTATAGTAACATTTATTGATACTCATGCTTGGCTTCACTGTTGAACATATTCTTTGCAAAGTATCTCAAACTCTGTAGTGCCAGAGTGACTCTCATCTGTGCCATATGTTGCAGTTAAAAGTAACACACTCTTGGAAGTAAAAAACCATCTAAGAGCCATCTCAACTCCAGGAGCATGTACTACAAGTTGCTCATGATGGATCCTTTCCTCTAAAATAATCATTAAACTCTAAAAAGTGAAATCCCCTTCATCGGTAAGTGTTCGTATCATCTACAACCCATAAAACTGATGTGGTTGTTTGTTACCCTTCTTTACACTCATCAAATAATACTTTTCTTACAGAATTCTTTTTTTTTTTTTTTTTTTTTTTTGTCCTGTGACATCTCTCATCATAGTTTTCATTTCCTTTCACCCAAAAGGAAAATAGCATTCTGAGTATCTGTGTTGACTTTAACATTCCCAACATGGTGGTTTAGAAAAATTAATATTTTTTCCTTTTTTTTTTTGCAAAATATAATGGCTAGAAAATTGCATCTTGGTACTTGTTTCTGTAAATCATTTAATATAATTTGTCAGCTTTACTGGTACTTTATGCTTTGATCCCAAGAAGCCTTGTACAAGTTGCCTTATCAGATGGCTAGCTAAATTAAAGATGTTCTTTTGTGTTTTGTGAACCTCATAATTCTACTGTACAGAGCTCTTTTTACATTTCACAGAATGCCTAAATTGCATAATTTTCCTTAAATGGTAGTTGAGAGAGAAATAGCTCTAGGTCCAGTTCTTATCTGTAGACCTGGCTCAATTTCATAGCCCGTTACATTTTTTTCTTTAAACAAAATAACTAGGTACATGTATTCCAAACATTTAATAAATCTGTCTTTTTCATTTTCTTTTAACTCTTTTAAAAGATTATAATGGCCATCCATAGATTTTTTTTTTCCTTCTCCAGTTCCATATCATACTTGGGTATGTGTATTGGTACCATAGTCTAAACTGTCCCTCACTGCAATGTCTTTGGGTAAGTAGCAATAGCAAATACAGAAGGAAAGAAAATTCAAAAGTTGGTGTATGATATTATTCATACAATATTATAATAGCACTATCCCAGACCCCATGCCCTTTACCATGTGTTGTTTGAAAACTCATGCATTCCATCATTAAATAACTGCTAGTTTTAATTTCTCTTCTTTTGAAGTATATTTGAGAATTGCTACTCTTCTCTTGATTTCTTTTAGAAAGAGATTGACCAGCTCAAATATCCAGGAAATTTTCAGATATTCTAGAGTGTTTTTCATCTTTTCCTAGCATACATAATATAAAACATTCCTCCAAAAATCCAACATTTGCAACATTCTGAGAAGTGACGATTTCTCCTTTCATTAAATTCTGCAGAATAAATTAAGAGAATGAAATTCAATTGGATAATTCAGTCATTAGCTTTTATATCTTGAGAATCTTAACACATTTCCTTAAAGCTGAAAGAAACCAAGCTGAATTTTGCAGTGCATATGTTTGCTAGCTTCCCACATCCTGAGCCATGGCACAATTTGGTTATATTTAGTTACATACAATTTAATGCAAATAAATTCTCAGTTACCTAATGGTCTGTATATGAGTGCCTATCAGAAACATTAGAAGGAAGGTCACATAGGCTTATGACCCTATCTTTCCATGAAACCAATGATTCTCTTCCTCTCTCCGAACTATTAAGTTAGTAATTTGTTCTTCATTGGCTTTCTTAAATTTCCATAATAAAGTAGAAAAGTAATATTTGTACTGATGTTGGGGTATTTAATAGTATTTATCTTGTTTCATTGTTTTCAAAAATTTCATTCTCTTATACTATGTATTAATATTCATTTTTCTCAAACCCTTACTCCATTTTCTTAAAATACTTTCTAGTTAATAACTAGTAGCTTCATTTCCTACCTAAAGTAAGAAAAACAAGAGAATACACAGCTTAGGGCACAAGAGATGAGAGTTAGATCCTTAAAGGAATTGATTAGTTACTGAGGATGAGAATCACATATGTAACTAATGTAAGGGATTGAGTTTTCTTTTTCTTGAGCTGAAATCAGTCTACTCATTATTCTGCTAAGGTGGTTGTCTGATTTCAAGACCCTTTTAGAGAAAAAGAAGCTTTCAAAAAATTAAATACCCTGTTTGTTTTATCTTTCTGGAAAAGAACACTTTAAATTACTTAGTAAGGTTATTCTGTTGTATAAGTTACTCTTAAAAAAAAACCACTCTAAAGTAGCTCCGATTCTCTTGCTTCAATTACAGGTAAATGAGAGCATGGACAAACTCTGTTGTTTGATTTGAATGCTGTGAGATTTGTGTGTGTGTGTGTGATCGGTAGAATTTTATATGGAGTATCCCTGCCTCTTTGGTATACCCAGGTACCATGCAACTGAATATGTACATGGCGATCAGATAACAGAAGGCCAGGCACAGCTCAGTGGCCTGTGTTTCCTATTACCAGATATATAAAACTCTTTCTGTCTAGTTGCCATGCTGATTGTCACATTGAACTGGAACTGCTCCAAAACATCCTTCCTCTCTCATAGTGGCTTCCATATAATACAGACAAAGCCCTTAGGGATTTCCTTATCTTTCAAGAGCTACCAAAATGAATACTTCAGTGCAGGCTGCACCTCAATAGGAGATGATGATCTTGAGTTGTAAGGAGAAAAGTGGATGTTTATGAGTAGCTTAGTGACTACAGTCAACTGTCAGAAGTCCCTTTCTTAGCTTCCATCTAAAAGACTACACGTCAAGCTTATCTCCGAATGTATTTGCTACCTGCTATAAAAACATGTTCATCAACACGTCCTACTCTCACCACCTCCACCCCTGGTTTATCATTAGTGGTATTCTGAAAACGTTAAGAAAAAAGAATCATTGAGTAGCAGGTGAATATTTTGAGTTACTTTCCTTTTTCATTGGCAGTAAGTTAACATGTAAAATCTTTTCTGTTAAAATGTAACTTTTAATAACTATATATTATATATGGAATAAAATATAGGAAACTGAATGATAAGGACATAAACACATCAAGACTCTGGTGTCATGAAAGCACAAGAATAAAGCCTGGAAATGGCCCCAGAATCCAAGATCCCAATAGCCTTTACATCAGTTTCTCTATTTTTGGTATTTTGCATAATGTATGAATCCTTAGTTCAAATAAGGAAGAAAGTTTCTCAGTCAGCCCCACGTCATTTCTTTCAACTCCTACCTTTCCCTTGCTGAGGAGGTAGTAGAAATTCTGTGCCATCTATTTTTATGAATTCTATGATTTTGCCCATGGCTTCTCCAGTGAAAACAGGTTCCAGAATAAAGGAGTTGATTAGCTCAAACAGTGCTAATTGACTACAAAAGAAATTAGTGAGCAGCCTCTCTCGTCTATCAACACTGACCAATTAGATGTTTCCATAATTCCATGTATTATGTATAGTACACTCTATAAATGTAAATGTAATGCTTGTTTAAAAAAGTGCAATTTATTGTACATTGTCCCAACAAATGTTTACTTTTATAATTGTTATGAACTTGGATTAGTATCTTGTTTTCATGTGTGAATGAAGCCTTGTGAAATAAACAAATGCAACCGATAAGGTAGCAAGATGACTGTTTTTGTGAGCCAGTGATGTTTTCAATGCTCTGTGTTGCTCCTTTGGCCCCATTAAGCAGTAATAAACATTTGTTCTGAAATCCATATGGCTTTTTAATTTTTTTCTAGTTGATTTTATTCTGAATCGTCTGAACCCAATGTTTGTGAAAAACTTATCTGACACTAGACTCTAGTCAATTTAGCAAGAAGAAATATACAGGAGTTTGCTCCAGGTTATACCCTGCAAAATGATATCCTGTACAGCAGGTACAGTCAAGTGCCCTGTATTCCTCTCTATAGTGATTCCTTGGTTGCAAGTAACAAAGTCTCTTAAGCTAGCTTAATAATAATAAGGCAATTAATTAAAAGGAAGAAAGTATATTTAGCTCATAGCTACCAAAGGCCAAACCATTGGGCCTGAAGAGGCACGGGGACAAGGGGGGAATGCCATCAGGAACCTAAGCAATTGTTCTTATAATCGCTCTTCTGCTTGTCTTGCCAGGTGATGCTTGCTGCTGCTTCTGTCTCTGAAAAGAGGCATCCCCTGCTTCTAAGTGCACAGCTTCCAAGTTTACATGTCCTCTCTTCAAGTGACCAGCAGAGATGGGCTGGCATCTCAGTGTCCCAGTTTCAAAATCTTGCAAAGATCTGATTGGCTAATCCTGGATTGGGTGGCCGCTGCTCATCTTTCAGAGTACAGCACAGTGGGTGACATCAGATAATTCAAACAGAACTCCAGAGGCTCTCTTGAAGTGGACGCAGGGTGCACAGAATCCCGATTTGCATTTTGTTCTAATTTGCATTTTGTTTTGGGTGTCCGTGGAACCGAATGAATGCCAGATTAGTCAGCTCCTCTTAGAATTCAGCATGTATTAAAAAATAGTAACCAGAGAGTGTAAAATTAGTTTGCGGTCCAAATCCAGCCACAGACATCTTTTGTTTGGCCTATGCAGTATTTTAAAAAATGAGAAGTTTTACATAAAAAGTGAAACAGTCAAATTATTCAGAAAATATCTACTGAACTTGGCAGTGAGGAGGTCATGAGTGGTCTTGACATGAACAGTAAGTGGAACTCACTGTTCATTATTGATTAAAGGCCCTACACTTAGTGAAGTTACCTGTTAACCTGTAGATTTTTGTCCAGTAGGGATGCAAATCCCTATTTTCTTTCCAGTGGAATAGATGACTCGAAAGGTTATGTATAGTTTTCTACCCTGTAGGACATTACCTAGTTTGTGTCTAACTTTGCAACCTTACACTAATATTCCATTGTTAAATTGCCTAAAGTACCCACCTGTGCAAATGTACTTTTTGATAGTTTTAAGAACTTGTTGCTACCCTCATGGTTTATGCAATGAATTGCATAAAATATTTGTTAATATTCGTTTTATATTTGCATGAGAATCTTGATTTCACCTTTTTGAAATTATACTTTAACAACACGTTTCAGTACTGTCAAAGGGACACTCAGAGCAAAATCTTTTGAAAGCTTACTTGCAAAGAAAGTTTGCAAGGAAGTTCAGGCTTTAGAAGAACAAGCTCGCCAAACAGAAATTACAACTATTTATAGGGAAAAACTACACAGTTTCCAAGTATAGAGTCTATAATTACTTTGTTCATGGTGGGAAAACAGCAATTCTCACACTACTATCCATATTTTTAGACATCAGCGTTGCAAAAGTCAGAGATAAAGTGTTTGTTTGATTTTTAGGGAGTCCAACTTTACAGGAAAGGCTCAGGTTCAGAATTTCATTTATTTGGGGGACTAGAACTAGACACAATGACCCTGATGTGTGTATGTCTTGTTGATGATGTTTTGTTTTTGACTTATCTCAGGATGCAAAGTTCTTAATTTTTTTTCTTGACTTTGGGATCTGATGTACCCAGTTACTCCTAACGGTAGCAGGGCAAGGAGTCAGTTTGCTTCTACATGATGGATGTAAGGACAATTATAGGATACAGCTGGAGAGAAGCAGCATTGAATTTGTTGACCCTCAAGAATGGGAATTATGAGGTGTTTTAAATGCTGACACAAAAGGAAGATAGAAAAAGGTTTGTGATGATCTGGAGGAAAACCATTCCAGACAGAAAGGAAGCCCAGAGTGCAGGCCTGGAGGTGAGAACAAACTCAGTGGATTCAAGGAGTAACAAAAATGCCACTGTTTAAACCTGGGAGAGGGGAAACTGGTGAGAGATGAGTTCCGTGAGATAAAGGAACTCATAAAGGTGAGATATAAGATCATGCAAAACATTCCAGGTTATGTAAGGAGTTTGGACTTTATTCTAAGCCTAACAGGAAGTTACTGGAGGTTTTTAAGCAAAGGGATATAATCATTTGAAAAGATTACTGTGCCTACCCCGTGGAAAACTAATCGTAAAGGCACAGTGGGGAAGCAGAGAAACCAGCTAAGAGGCTAAAAATCCAGACAAAATAATGATGTCTTGGTCTCGGGTGGTAGCAGTGGAGATTGTGAGAAGTGGTTTTATTTATGTATTTTTTAAAATTTAATCATTTAATGAGGTAATTAAAATTTTGAGTCTGATATCTTTTTAATGTTTTCAGGGTTTTTAAACTTAATTTCACTTTTATACTCACTAGAAATTAAAAAAGAATTTGTCCAGAGTAGCAACCACCTTTCTTTATAGTATGATGTAGAAAGGGAGAAATTTATCTTTTTTTAATTTTTTAATTGGAGTGTAGTTGCTTTACAATGTTGTGTTAGTTTCTACTGTACGGCAAAGTGAATCAACTATACGTATACATATATGCCTTCTTTTTTGGATTTCCTTCCCATTTAGGTCACCGCAAAGCACTTAGTAGAGTTCCCTGTGCTCTACAGTAGGTTCTCATTAGTTATCTACTTTATACATAGTATCAATAGTGTATATATGTCAATCCCCATCTCCCAATTCATCCCACCCCCCCTTCCCCGTTGGTATCCATACGTTTGTTCTCTACATGTGTCTCTATTTCTGCTTTGCAAATAAGATTATCTATACCATTTTTCCACATATGTGCGTTAGTATACGATACTTGTTTTTCTGACTTACTTCACTCCAAATGACAGTCTCTAAGTCCATCCACATCTCTACAAATTCCCCAATTTCATTCCTTTTAATGGCTGAGTAATATTCCATTGTATATATGTACCACATCTTCCTTATCCATTCCTCTGTTGTTGGGCATATAGGTTGCTTCC
Source organism: Balaenoptera ricei (assembly GCF_028023285.1). Taxonomy (NCBI): domain Eukaryota; kingdom Metazoa; phylum Chordata; class Mammalia; order Artiodactyla; family Balaenopteridae; genus Balaenoptera; species Balaenoptera ricei. The sequence continues at coordinate 136,727,693 of NC_082639.1, forward strand.
ATGTCCTGGCTATTGTAAATAGTGCTGCAGTGAACATTGGGGTGCATGTGTGTTTTTTGAATTATGGTTTTCTCAGGGTATATGCCCAGTAGTGGGATTGCTGGGTCATATGGTAGTTCTACTTTTAGTTCTTTAAGGAACCTCCATATTGTTCTCCATAGTGGCTGTATCAATTTACATTCCCACCAACAGTGCAAGAGGGTTCCCTTTTCTCCACACCCTCTCCAGCATTTATTGTTTGTAGATTTTTTTTTTAAACATCTTTTTTTTTTTTAATTTATTTTGTTTATTTTTGGCTGCGTTGGGTCTTCGTTGCTGCGCGTGGGCTTTCTCTAGTTGCGGTGAGCAGGGGCTACTCTTCATTGCAGTGCGCAGGCTTCTCATTGTCGTGGCTTCTCTTGTTGCGGAGCACAGGCTCTAGGCTCGTGGGCTTCCGTAGTTGTGGCTCGCGGGCTCTAGAGCGCACGGGCTTAGTTGCTCCGTGGCATGTGGGATCTTCCTGGACCAGGGCTCAAACCTGTGTCCCCTGCATTGGCAGGCGGATTCTTAACCACTGTACCACCAGGGAAGTCCCATTTGTAGATTTTTTGATGATGGCCATTCTGACTGGTGTGAGGTGATACCTCATTGTAGTTTTGATTTGCATTTCTCTAATAATTAGTGATGTTGAGCATCTGTGTTTTTTGGCCATCTGTATGTCTTCTTTGGAGAAATGTCTGTTTAGGTCTTCCACCCATTTTTTGATTGGGTTGTTTGTTTTTTGATTTTGAGCTGCATGAGCTGTTTGTATATTTTGGAGATTAATCCTTTGTCAGTTGCTTTGTTTGCAAATGTTTTCTCCCATTCTGAGGATTGTCTTTTTGTCTTGTTTATGGTTTCCTTTGCTGTGCAAGAGCTTTTAAGTTTAATTGGGTCCCATTTGTTTATTTTTGTTTTTATTTCCATTACTCTCAGAGGTGGATCAAAAAAGATCTTGCTGCGATTTATGTCAATGAGTGTTCTGCCTATGTTTTCCTCTAAGAGTTTTATAGTGTCTGGCCTTACATTTAGGACTTTAATCCATTTTGAGTTTATTTTTGTGTATGGTGTTAAGGAGTGTTCTAATTTCATTCTTTTACATGTAGCTGTCCAGTTTTCCCAGCACCACTTATTGAAGAGGCTGTCTTTTCTCTGTTGTATATTCTTGCCTCCTTTGTCACAGATTAGGTGAGAGAAGTGATTTTATTCTCATTATATTTTGAAGATAAAACCAGCAAGACTTGCCAGAGAATAGGATGTAGGACCTGAAATTGAAGGCTCAAGTATGACTTGAGAGCTCAAGTATGCTTGGCCTGAGCAATTAAGAAAATGAGGTGACCATTCACAGAGCTGGAGAATAACTGGAAGAACTGATTTGGTGTGCGAGGATGAGAAATCAGGAGGTTTTTTTGGTTGTTTTGTTTTTCAGACAAGCTGAATTTGATGTGCTTATCAGACATTGAAGCAAAGGCAGAGTCTGGAGCTCAGAGATATGGTAGAACTGAAGGTATAGATTTGGGAGTCACTGGTAACAGGTGGTACTTAAAACCTGTGGCTTTAGGATATCTGGCGGAGAAGTTGCCCAAGGTGCATAATCAAGCAAATTTAAAAATCACTGCATTAGGTCAAGTTCTCACGCAGTGGACTGGGATATTTGTTCCTATTTAATTAAGTACCTAAATAATTCCAGGCTTCCAGTTAGACACTCTTTTTTTAAGTGGAGTATTTTATTTTATTATTATTATTTTGGCTGTGCTGTGCTGCTTGTGGGATCTTAGTTCCCCGACCAGCGATTGAACCCTGGCCTCGGCAGTGAAAGTGCCGGGAGTCCTAACTACTGGACCACCAGGGAACTCCCTAGACACTTTTTTAAAAACTTGAGGTATAACTAAACAAAATGCACAGATCTTAGGAGTTCATTCTATGAATTCTTTTTTTTTAAATTTACAGACAGTATACATTTAAAAAACTATTTTCTTGGCCTCTTTTTTTAATCTTTTTTATTTTCTTTTTTTGGTCTCAGTTGCGGCATGTGGGATATTTCATTGCAGCGCAGGCTCTTCGTTGTGGTGTGAGGGTTTCTCTCTAGCTGTGGCATGCGGATGGATTTTCTCTCTCTAGTTGTGGCGTGGCCTCTGTAGTTTGCAGCACCACAGGCTCTAGCTGAGGCTCGCGGGCTCAGTTGCCCCGCAGCATGTGGGATCTTAGTTCTCCGACCAGGGATCAAACCTGCGTCCCCTGCATTGAAAGGCAGATTCTTTATCACTAGACTACCAGAAAGTCCCCGTTCTGTGAATTCTGACAATAGCATGTATCAGTGTAACACTTCTATCATCTCTGGAAAATTCCCTCCGGGGCCTACTTAAATATAACTTTTAGTTAACTATAACATACAAAAGAAACTACACAAATTACAGCTCAATGAAATTTCTACAAAGTGAACACATCTGTAACCAGCATCCAAAGAAAGGAAACAGAACGTTATCTGAACCTCAAAAGTCCCCTCGTGGCTCCTTTCTGTCATTGTCCTCCCCACTTAAGGAAAGACTAACCCGATTTTGAACGTCTCGCAGTTTTAGACTTCATTTAAATGGAACCAAAAGAGAAGAACCTCTCTGTCTGGCTTCTTTCCCTTTAATGTCACGTTTGAGATTCATGCACGTTGTACGTAGCTGTAATTTGTTTTTGCGCTGTACTTCAGATTCTTTACTACCATAATGGTCAGCCTGCCTTTTTCTAGTCCTTTTTTCCTCCTCTGACGTGCTGATTCTAATCGCTACCGCGGGCGATATATTAAGCTGAGTGTGGGCTATTTGACTTCTCCGGGGTTACTGTTTATGTTCTCAACGGGGCTGCAGACGTTTTCAGTCGGCCAGAGGCTAAAATAGTCTGAAAAGGGGGGTTCTCAAGGGCCTTACACAGCGGGATTGCGGGAGCCAGACCAGGAGCAGAAGGCAGCCCCAGGAAAGCTCAGCCCACATTTTCTTTGGCGAATAGGCTCACTTAAACCGAATCCAAACCTGGGTGACAACTAGAGACTCGCACAATGGTCGGTGAAGGTACTAGGAAAGTCCTTCAACAGTCTAGGAGGGGAAAGCGGGACCCCAAATGCGATGACACATGGAGGTGCCCGCTATATTAGCACGCTTACTCCCCCGCGGGGCTACTGGGTCCCATCACATGGCCAACGCAACCCCACCTCCTCCCGCAATCCATGATGACGTCACCACGTCGTACAGCCTAAATCATGACGTCTCCAGAGCGCCAGAAGTCACTGAAAATAAAACTGTTCCCTTCAGGACCCGGCGGACTTAACGTTCTCATTCTGTCCCATCTTAGCATAAACAGGCTTCCTTTTCTCCCCTTTTTTGTCCTTTTCTCGCACTTCACAGATCAACTTTACACAACATGGCCGGCTCGATGGTACTGGGTCCTAGAGAGCACGGAAACAGCCGACTCTCTAGTCAACTTCCGGCTTGGACCCTCGAAGATCAGTGCATAATTTCCGGGGTTGGGTTATGGTACGGGAAAGCAGCGGTTCTGAGCTGCGACTGCGCAGCCGGGACCTACGGGGTCAAAGTATACTACGTACAGTTGCCCGGGCGTGGAGGTAGAGGCGTTTCTCTTCTCGAACCTCCGGTTTGATCGCGAGAGTTGAGCGTTGCTAAGAGGCGAGGTGGGCGGGGCCAGGCGAGGTGGGGCGGGGCCGAGCCCTGAAGGCGGTGCTTGGGCTCGGGGGGCGGCCTCGACGGACTCGCGAAGGTTCCAGAGGCGTCGCGTGCCGGAGGCGGGCCGATATCTCGCGCAGGGTCGGGTGTGCCTGCAGGCCGCGGCCACTGTGACTGGTGCCGGTGCGGTCTGCGCTCGGGGTGAGCGCGGTCGGTGCGGCGCTTCCTGTTCTCGCCCCTGCGCCGCTGCAGCTGGGGCCTTCCCTGACGCGGCCCGACCATGGCTTCAGCTGTGGAGGAGGTAAGGGGTCCGGCCTCATCTTCCTCGCTCGGCCTTGCTGGAGCTTTCCGCTCCGTCTCCCGCCCCACCGCCGTTTCCCGTGCGGAGCTGCCCAGCGGCCGCACGCGGCACCTGCCTGTCGGACCGCCTTCCTGCGTACTCGGGTTCCCGCGCTTCCCCTCGGCCTCCCTCCCGCCCAGCTGCAGCCGCCCCGTTGCCGAGCCGGCCACTGCGGGCCTCGGGGCCTCCGCTTTCCCCGGAAAGTTGCCGATCGACGCCCCCGGCTCAGCCTTGGTCGGCGGCGTAGGTGAGCGGGGGCGGGTGTCGTGGTTCCCGGCGGCAGGTAGGTCCGATGGTGGACCTGAGGGCTGGACACCTTCACGTATTCTCAGGCCCTTTCCGCCCGCGTTACACTAGCCTGAGGACGTGAAGCGTTGTTAAATTAAAGCTGATTACAAAACCTGAGTGTCGTTCTATGGTAGAGGGCAGTTGGAAGGTGAGAAGTCTTCAGTCCCAGCACGTAAACTCTCTTAGTCATCTTTTCTCTACACAGACTTTGGGCAAGTTATGGTGCTTCTCTGGGCCACATTATCCTTTTCATAGGGTTGTAAAGACCAAGTAGTAGTTCTAAATGTTCAGAGGAGTGCTTGACAAAACAATCTGCTATAGGCGTTTTTAAAAATAAATAAATTGGAAAGTTAGTTGTAACTAGTGGTGGGAAATAGCCTTTTTCTCTTTTAAGCTCTTTAAACTCTAAACAGAGGCAGCTTTACTTTTTTGGAGACTTAGTTTGCACAGTTACAGCTTGGGAATAATGAACTTGGATTGCTCTTTTTTTGACTTAAGATGACAGTACTGTTATTCACAGTAAAGTGTTGGGTATTCATTGACTAGATTTGTTCTCCGGAAATCTTTTTGCTTAATATGAACAAGAGTGGGAAATCTCACATTTGACTTTTTAAGTCTGAGAATTTGCATTAAATGAAGAAAAAGTATGTGTGTGTGTGTAAGTATTATTCTGGATAACTTGCCACAAGTTTGTTAGGTGTTAAAGATTGGCCTTGTGGTACCATGTGCCCTGAGGAAAGAATCTCTGAAGTGACTTTACAGTCCTACATTTGGTGTGTTCAGTATTAATCCTCTTCAAAGTAAGGGGCTTTCTAATTGTGGTGTATACATTTAGGTACACTGTTTTTAGTTTGTTTGAGATGAAATTCAGTTTTTAACCATTTTAAAGTGTACAGTGCAGTGCTTTTTAGTATATTCACAGTGTTGTGCAGTCATCACCACTATATAATTTGAGAACATTTTCATCAACCCCAAAAGAAACCCATTAAGTGGCCATTAAGCAGTCACTTCCCATTACTCCTCCCCACCCAGCAGCCACCAGTCTACTTTATGTCTCTAGGGATTTGCCTGTTCTGAGCATTTCATACAAATGGAGATTTACAATGTGTGGCCTTTTACTTTTTGGCTTCTTTTACTTAGCATAATGTTTTCAAGTTCATCCATGGTGAAACATGTATTTCTTTTTATGGCAGAATAATCCTTTTTATGGATATACCACATTTTGTTTATTCATAAATTGATAGACATTTGGATGATTTCCACTTTTTGGCTGTTATGAACAGTGTTGCTGTGAATACTTGTGTACAGCTTTTTATGTGGATATACGTTTTCAAATCTCTGCGTATATATCTAGGAGTGGAATTGCAGGGTCATATGGTAACTAACTTCGAGAAACTGCCAAACTCCTTTCCAAAGTGCAGCATTTTACATTCCCACAAGCAGTGTATGAAGCTTCCGATTTCTGCACATCCTCATCAACACTTGTTATTTGCTGGAGTTTGTTGTTGTTGTTAGTCATCCTAGTGGATGTGAAGTGGTGTATCATTGTGGATTAAATGTGCATTTCCTTAATGCCTGATGATGTTGAGCATCTTTTCATGCGCTTGAGGACCATTTGTCTATCTTTGGAGAAATGTCTGCACAAGGTCTTTGCCTATTTTGAGGCACTTTGGTCTTACTGCTTCCTAGTGAGGAATTTGGAAATAGAAGAGAAAGCTTTAATGTGTTTATGGATAGGGATAAAAGGGAGGTGTGATTTTGCTTAAGGAAAACAAGTGAATGCCTAGATAAATTAGGTAAGAAATGCTGTATCTAAGGCATCTTAAATATGTGTACAGAAAAAGCACCAAAGGGATCAATTTTACTGGTTTCAGATCTGCAAATAACAGAGAAGAACTGAGGAATTACCTTAAACAGGCCTGCTGTAAATTGCTTCAGACCTACAGTGGATATCTTATTTTTGTAGTACTGTAGAGCCAGACTGGCTGTAAAGAGGGCCTGGGGATCTCTTGCTTAATTCTCAGAGTTCTCTTCTGAGTCTCCTAGAAAAAGGATTCCTATTCCAGTCAAGAAGTAAAACCTTTTGTTTAGACTTTATACGTTTACTTTCTTTCTTTCTTTTTTTTTTAACTAAATCCTTACTCTGGAAACAAAATATACTCATTTAACATTTTAATTTTTTTTCATCTTGTTGTTAGAATGAATGTGAATTTTGAAAGCCATTATAACAAAAAAGATTGCTTTGAACTAAAAGCATCTTGGTTCTCTATGCTTGAAAGATGAGTTTGCATTTTTTTTTCTTAGTAATACGAGTTTTGGGAGGTGGGGATAGAATTTGGGCAGGAGACTGGGCACAGCTGGACTTTTTATACCAAGTTAGCAGTTACAGATAGGTGAAACAAGGGCATCTGAGTTAAATGAGATAAAAGACTTGGGATAAAAGAAAAGCATTTGTTTTTCTGTTTTGCATTTTCTAAGACTCAAGAAATCTAAAGACTTTCAAGCTGTACTTTGGATATTATACTAAGTTATCAAGCATTTAAAGATTTTTATATTGAGCCTTACATGATCTCAGGCTATAATGCCAAAGTATTCCTGTCAGATTGCTAGCTAGTATGAAGCCAGAATGTAAAGTCATTTTAAGAGAAATGAATCCCTTGTTTATAAAGATCTCATGCATTTGCAGTAAGTCAGAGGGTAACTGGGAAAAAGTTTTTAAGCCCATTAATTTTCTAACAGTGTCTTTAACTCTTAAACTTAATACAATGTTGACTCTGTCTCTAGAAGATTATAGAAATAGACTTGGGTAGGCAATGTATTGGCATAGGTTGCTTTTTCAATGATCCAGGAGTGCATTGCATGTTGGATTGTTTGTCCAGGTTTTTATCCTCTACTGTGCAACCAAGTCCCAGACTTGACAGTAAAATTAACCAGGAGCTTTAGAACTAAGAAGTTGTCTAACTTCTTAGAAGAAGAAATATGTCTTTATTTTTTTACCTTTTGTCTTAAAAATTTAAACTTTCTTATGTGTATTACTTGGGGTAGGAAGGTCAGTGAGGACCGATCACTGAGGGAAAGTAGAGTATTACCTTAGTCAAGTTGCTGTAGCATTTCACCGCACTTACTATGTACTCATCTCTTTTATTTTAATATTTAAAAAATTCCTAATATCTGATGACTAGGACTGGATGTTACAAGGAAATCCACGATTCCCTTTTGTTGGATTTCTTCATGTTACAATCAGAAAATGTTTATAAATCACACTTGTAAATAAAATGTTTTAAAACAAAGGCAGATAACAGTCTACCAAACTGGAAAAATTTGGTTTGATTACCTACAGTTACTTCAAGATTAAGTTTTCCTTTTTAAAAGAAAGGAATCTTGAGTTATTTACAATTCAATAGGCTGGAGGAAAGAATCCTTGTTGCTACCCAACCCTAGGAAATTTAAATGAACCTCCTATTCTTAGCTCTTATTCAGTAAATTGAAATGACCAATATGCACAATATCCAACTATTGTCTTATTTATCATAGCTAACTTAGCTTTTTTATTTTAACACAGCTACAGAAAGATCTAGAAGAGGTGAAGGTTCTGCTGGAAAAAGCCACTAGAAAAAGAGTACGTGATGCCCTGACAGCTGAAAAATCCAAGATTGAGACAGAAATCAAGAACAAGATGCAGCAGAAATCACAGAGGAAAGCAGAACTTATGGAAAATGAAAAGCCAGCCGCTGTGGTTGCTCCTATTACGACAGGATATACAGTGAAAATCAGTAATTATGGTATGACTCGCCCCTACATACACGTCTATACAGTTCTTTCTGCCTCTGAGCAACGTATTCCTTAGTAGTGACCCACTAACAAAATCAATTTTTTAACAGTTTTGAGTGTTTGTTTTTGGTGATTTGAAAGAGAAGACCCATTAGTTCTTATTTAATAGGATGCTTTTTAAGAGATTAAAAAGAAAATGCTGCATTCTAAAAGCTAATTAATAAGAGAGCAAGATGATTAGTACAATGACGAGTAGCAGCAAGAAGGAACCTATTCTGAAATATATTCAGTATATATGGACACAGCTTTTTGTTTTGTTTTTCTTCCTGTTTTGCATTTCTGTTTGCCAAACAACCACCGATATTAACTGAGGAGGAGAATCCAGTTATATTCAAAAAACATTTTTGAGCACCTAGTATGTGCCTTTATTGTACTTGGACTTGTGGATACACAACAGTGAGCAAGACCCAATCCCTGCTCACGGTGTGGTTGGGACATAGACATACAACTAATACCATAACAATGTCATAATACCATTTTCCCTAAATTGATTATAGACTTTTTTATTTTGGAAGCAATGCAACTTGAAGTCTGAGTAATCAGCTCTCACGAGGGCAGGGACAGTCTTATTTTTCTTTGTGCTCACAATATCCAGCACACAGTAAGTACTTAATAAATATTTCATTAACTGAATAGAGATTTATAAAGTATTATGAGAATATAGCTGATAAAGTAATTCTGCTGGAGGGGAGGAACAGGCAGGGAGAATTAGAAGAGACATCTGAGTTTAAAAGGTGAGTTCAGCAAGTATGACGAAAAGAAGGGAGTTGCATGAGCAAAGGACATGAGTAGAGACGTGAAAGGCATCATGCATTTTGGGTATTGTCATAGCAAAAAGCAGTGTGTGTGTTGTGTTTAAGTGATGTATTGCAGTACTATAGGAGATACGCTGTGTACTTCGTTGACTATAGGAAGCTGGTCTGAAGGTGGTAGGATTCTGGCATAGTAACTAGGAACCTAGGTTTGTGTTTAGGGAAAAGCAGTTATCAATGTGGAGGATGGGTTGAATGGATGGGAAGAAACTAAATGAAGTACAGAACCCTCTAGAACATCTTTTTTTTTTTATTAACACTAGATTTCTATAGGACTAAGTAAGAAAAAGTCATACAGTACAATACATAAATATATATTTTATTATATGATGTGCTTTTTATGTGACATTTGTGTATTTTCTGTTAGCAGAATTCATCTAGGTTAGAGACTAGCTTGATAATAAAAAAATGAAATAACTTCTAGATATTGGTAGGTTAATTAAATTGGCAGATTTGGATGAATTTGACTCTCTAAGTTTATATTCTGCTTTGTCAGGGAAAGGAATTGAGGAAGCTAGGATTGCATTTGTTGAACTGCTTAGAGAAGTAGAAATGTTTATGGAATTAGATAATACTGATTAGACAAAGCTGATGTTTAGCCATCCAGCTTGGTGGAGATTATCAATATTTAGGAATAGGACAAAATTATTTCCATAAAAAGGGGAAATGAGCTACAATTAAGGAGGTATTTAACGATCATATTGCTTACTCTAAGGAATAAAAAGAACGTGGGCTTTGTGTTCAGTAAACCTGGATTTGAATCTAGGTTGTTTCACTAGCTAGATGCCTAACTTTGGGTAGATTACTTAACTGCTTTGAAGCTCAATTTTTCCATCTAAAAAGTTTCTTATATCTTTATTTCTTTCATGTTTCTATTGCTAGATTTTTATCTTAGTGAGTATTATTATGAGCTGTGTGCATTTGCTATTCCAGAGATAGTATCAGACTTTATTCATGGTCCATTTTTTGTTGTTGTTGTTACCAGGATGGGATCAGTCAGATAAGTTTGTGAAAATCTACATTACCTTAACTGGAGTTCATCAAGTCCCTGCTGAGAATGTGCAGGTGCATTTCACAGAGAGGTGAGTTCTCATAATGGGGAAGCCAGTGCCTTATTATGGGTTCTTTTCTTTTCAGTTTCTAAAATTCTGCTTAAATTTAAAATTATCCTTTATATCTGCTTTAAAGGTTGAGTCTTATCATCTGGGATGGCCAGGTGCACATCCTAAAGTAAGACTGGCTTTATTTCCACAACGACTGAAGAGCACCTTTCATAGAACCAGAAAGATAAAGTGTTCACTATTGTGTTGTAGGTCATTTGATCTTTTGGTAAAGAATCTAAATGGGAAGAGTTACTCCATGATTGTGAACAATCTCTTGAAACCCATCTCTGTGGAAGGCAGTTCAAAAAAGGTAGGTTTACTTTTTTTGTCGTAATATTGTCATAATTGTCATAATATTTTTTGTCATAATATTGTGAAACCTCATGAAATTACCTGGCCAGTTTAGAATTAAGATGAACTAGAATTAATTTATCCTGTTGCCTGTTTTGTAAATAAAGTTTTATTTGAACATATCAGTGCTCATTTGTGTATGTGTTGTCTGTGGCTACTTTTGTGTTTCAGTGACAGAGTTAAGTAGCTACAACAGACCATGTGGCCCACAAAGCCTAAAATACTAATTATCTAGCTCTTTACAGAAAAAGTTTGCCAGCTCCTGCTCTAGAAAATAGATTATAAAAATATTGCATTAGAATTAGGAGGGTGTTGAATAAACTGAAAATGGTTAAGAATGAGACTTGAGTTTTAATGCCATTTTTATCACGTATTAGTTGTGACCTTTGGCAGCTCACTTAATCACTTTATACCTCAGTTTTCTCATTTGTACAATGGGAATAATAATTTGTTTTACAAAATTGAAATAAACTGTCTTTGAAACAGTATTATTCATATTTTTCACTAATTCAGATAATCCTTCTGTTCCTACCTAATTTAAATAAATGAAGTTTAATGCCTCTGGTCCACAGATGTGCCATTCTGCTGTCTGGGTTTACATAGTTATGTAGCAGCTTAAAGGTAATATTAGAATATAATTTAATGGTTAACTTGTGACTCCCTGCTCCCTTCTTCGTCCACTAATCACATGTTGAAGTATTACTCAAGTCCTAGAGTTATGTGGATCATTGTTGAAAGGGTTGTCTATTCTTGCTGTTTCTGCTTACTCACCTCCAAACTCCCTAACCAATACTGCCTTACATGATTTTCTGCCTGTCTCTGACCCCTCTTACTGTTTTATTCTCTCCTTCAATCATCAAAATCCAGCCATTCTTCCTCCTTGTTTTCAAAGATACCAGAATCATCTCTTCCTATGTCAACTGCCTGGAAGACCCTCTTTCCTGAAGCTTGGGCCACAGCTCACATTTCACCTCAGGCTTTCCTAGTGACGTTCCTGCCCCAATACTCATTAACATCTTCTTTGTCTTGATAGCACCTAGTATTTGAAGGAATTACAGTTTGTGTATGATTTTCCAGCCTATTCATAAAAGTATTACTAGCACCTAAAACGGGTCCTGTACGTAACAGTAACTCGAGTAATTGAGTAAATAATTATTTTCTAAATATTCATGCTTATCTCCATGTGTTCTAAGTTGTACCTGTTTTCCACTTTTCTTCCAGATCAAGACAGATACAGTTCTTATCTTATGTAGGAAGAAAGCGGAAAACACACGGTGGGACTACCTGACTCAGGTTGAAAAAGAATGCAAAGAGAAAGAGTGAGTCTACTTTCATTTATTTAAGAATTATAATGTATTCTTTGCTAGGGTTGTAGATGTTCATCGATAATGGAGGTGTATAGTCTGCAATTTGACCATTTACCTTCTAATGTCCTCTGACTAACCCAGTTATATCTGCTTTCACTTGTCAGAGGGCACCCGAAGAGGGCATGTATCTAGCAAGTTGCTTTTTAAGGAGGCCTTTGTACTTGTGGTTGGTTCTTTTGTGCTGGTTCTTAACCCTGGGCCAGTGGTGCTGCTATTTAGGTGCTGTGCTCATTCCAGGAGATTCCATGTCAGTAGTTCCATAGTAGCCCAGATACCCATGTGTGGTTTTCTAATTCCCCAGAAGTTTCTGATATATAGTTAGAAGTTTACTGTCGCCGGCACAGAGTGGAAAAGAGAATATTTTTATCCTACTTAATAATGGCTATTTTGAAAAATGTTTATTCAAAGATACTTCCATCCTAGCTAAAACATTCCTCTGCTTTCCTGCAGTGGTAATGTACTACGTTGAGTCAATTAGCCATCCACATTTCTCTCACTCCTCCCTCCCATAGCCAGTGCGCATTTGGAATGTGGTTGGCTAAGGTGTTTGTTAGGCATTATGTGTGGAGTTGCTTTTAAATCTAGAATGGATTACCTGAGTATAGGAACCTGTTTTACTGTTACTGTATCCCCAGGATCCAGTACAGAATCTGGCATTTAATAAATGAGGTAAGTGAAAAATGAAGTATAAAGTTAATGAGCCCAGTTCACACACGGATTGAACTAGAAGTGTTGACTACATTGAGGACTGTGCTTTTATACCACCAGGCCCAAAACTCATGTATCTCAGGCTTGAGAGAAGGCTTTTCTAATTAAAAAAAATATGAGCTTCAGTATGTGTCCATATAGAACATACGTTTGTTTTTTTCTCAATGAAATTGTTTTTCATATTATATGAGGAAACATGCTTTAAAAAAAATTAAAACAGTTTAGAAAAGTAAAAGCTTATTTCCTTACTTTTCCTGCTAAAAATTAACCTAAAATCCCATAGTCCCAAGATAACCCCTTACTGTTTTTAAAATAATTAATTAAGTTAATTAATTAATTTTTGGCTGTGTTGGGTCTTTGTTGCTGCACCCAGGCTTTCTCTAGTGTGGCAAGCGCGGGCTGCTCTTCATTGCAGTGCGTGGGCTTCTCACTGCGGTGGCTTCTCTTGTGGAGCATGGGCTCTAGGGTGCGTGGGCTTCAGTAGTTGTGGCATGTGGGCTCAGTAGTTGTGGCTCGTGGGCCACGTGGGCTAAGTAGTTGTGGCTCGCAGGCTCTAGAGCGCAGGCTCAGTAGTTGTGGCGCACAGGCTTAGCTGCATGTGGGATCTTCTTGGACCAGGGCTCAAACCTGTGTCCCCTGCATTGGCAGGTGGATTCTTAACCACTGTGTCACCAGGGAAGTCCCCCTTACCGTTTTTGATGCCCATTCTTTGATGCACTAAGTGCGGTTATATATTGTTTAAGATGAATTTGTGCATGTTTTGATTGTCAGAGTATGTTTGGATCCTGTCTTCCTCTTACCTCCACTCATGTACTTCCTACATCCTAATTTGTCTCTTTTCATACTTAGTAATCAATCAATCATACCTATAAAATGTTAGTAAATGGATTTATGTATGTTTCTATATTCCATATATTATTATTACTATATGTTTCATATACATTATATATATTCCTCCATTATTGATTGCGTGTGTTTTCTTTTTTAACAGAAAGCCCTCCTATGACACTGAAACAGATCCTAGTGAGGGATTAATGAATGTTCTAAAGAAAATTTATGAAGATGGAGATGATGATATGAAGCGAACCATTAATAAAGCCTGGGTGGAATCAAGAGAGAAGCAAGCCAAAGGAGATACAGAATTCTGAGACTTTACAGTCTTTTTGGGAACTGTGAGGCGGAAATATTGATGTTTCCAATAAGGAAATGTTGGTGAGCTGCACAGATAAATTTGACATATAACTAACTACTTCTTACACAGTCTAAGTAAAGGCAATGAATTCTCCATTTCCTGCTGGAGGATTTATTTAAATAAAATATGCTTATTAAACAAACACTCCCTCCAAAGATGGTTTCCTTAGTAACCGGGTCATTTTATTCAAGAAAAGGGTAATGTTGTATTCTAGTGTGAAACGTGAAGAAGCAAGTCTTGCCTAATGAAAATGCCACATTGTGTGTATTATTGTTCAGCTAAGAGGTAGAAACAAAAGTTACTGCTTGCCTTTTAGTTCCTGACATCAGCTCCCACCAATGTAAGAATAAAAAAATAAAACGTGAATTTTTGCATAAAATGAAAATTCATACCTGTGTTTCAAGGTTGTTATAGAGAGCTTGCTCTCTTCTATTCACAGCTTAAGTGATTGATGTATATACCATGAAGTACCATGCCCTAATAATCTAATCACAAATATTTTTCTCTAGATTTAAATATATTTATTTATGAATAAATTGGAACTAAATCGAAACTTGAGAATACACAAACATATTTATATAGTACCAGTAAGTGGGTTTTGCCATGGTTCAGCTGGCTTGTAAAAACAATAACCGTAAAGTAAAAGTAAATATGAAAATCCATCTATGCTGCTGAATAAAAACCTATCATCATCTAGCAGATGTCCAGATGTATGTCAGAAAAGTCAGGCTTTCAGGGGAATTGTTTATTTCAGAGGGTATTACTCTCCCTAAAATCAGAAGTAAGAGCAAGAAAGATGCCTGTGGTTTCCATAACTATGTTGTTGTATTGGAGCTATTTGCCACTGTAATTAGAAAAGAGAAAGCAAATTAAATGTGTAGAGGAGAAATCCAAAACTACTACAGTTAATGAGAATTTGGTAAAAGTACTAGGGTAAAGTTTGGTGGGGTTTAAAATTAACATGAAAAAACAGCCAATATGTAGGATAACTATTAATAAATATTGAACACATTATAAAACCTCTATAATTAAAGCTGTGATGTTGGCACATGAATAAACAGACCAATGGAACAGAATAAAAAAGACCCAAGGTGTATGGAAGTTTTAGAATACAGTAAATAGCATTTCAAAACTATGGGGAAGAGATGGGCTCTTATTGAGATAACTAAAAATAGCCATATGGGTACATTCCAAACAGATCAGAAGATCTAAATGTAAAAGTGAAGCTGCGTGAGTACTGAAAGACATAGACTCCATTGTAACCTCAGTGAGGGAAAACTATACTATGTGACTTACTTAAAATCTAAATGTAACAAAGCTAAATATTGATAATTTTAACTACATAATGAACGTCATACATGGCAAAAAACCCCCACAATTACCAAAAACATGACACATTGAGAGAATTCAAAAATTATTAACACTTTGTTAGAAAAAGGAATGTAAGTGACTTTTTTTCGTTTGTTTTTAACCTTTTTGGCTGTGTTGGGTCTTCGTTGCTGTGCATGGGCTTTCTGTAGTCACAGCGAGCGGGGTCTACTCTTCGTTGCGGTGTGTGGGCTTCTCATTGTGGTGGCTTCTCTTGTTGCAGAGCACAGGCTCTAGGCGCACGGGCTTCAGTAGTTGTGGCGTGTGGGCTCAGTAGTTGTGGCTCACGGGCTCTAGAGCACAGGCTCAATAGTTGTGGTGCATGGGCTTAGTTGCTCTGCAGTGTGTGGGATCTTCCTGCACCAGGGCTCGAACCCGTGTCCCCTGCATTGGCAGGTGGATTCTTAACCACTGTGCCACCAGGGAAGCCCTAAGTGACCATTTAACATATAAAAAGAATTTAACATATAAAAACATACTGTATTTTAACTTTTATTGGAAAAACTCTAAAACATACGGACTATTCAGGGTATGGGGAAATACATACATGGTAATGGAATGAAAAGGTTGAGAAGCTTAAAACTTGTATAGAAGAGTAGTTGTTGGTAGTATTTACCAGAATTATATGTGCATTTATCCTCTAATTCACAATTCTACTTCTAGGCTCTTTCCCAAAAATAACACTGGTAAAAATTTGGACTGATATATACAAAAGATTGGAAACACCCAAATGTCAACTCATAGGGGACTAGCTGAGTAAACTAGTACTTTGGGACATCCACACAGAAGTACTAATAGTCACCAAAAAATGAAGATTATTTCCAGATACTGATACACAGTGATCAATCAGGATACAGTAAGTGGAAAAGCAACATGCAGAACATTGTTTATGCTACACTTAACTACCTTAGTGTCAGAAAGAGTGAGAAATGTGAATATACAATACATGTATCTGTATAAAATTCAAAAAGAAATTGGAAGAGTAAACCCAAATAAAAATGGTTACCAATAGGGGAAGGAAAGAGATGGGATGGAAGCAATACTGTGATGACTGACTCTATCTTTTTCTATAGTTTTGACCATCTAAAATTTAAGCATTTAAAAGCTAAATAAAAACTTAGGGAATGAGATCAAGATGGCAGAATAAAAGGATGTGGAGCTCACTTCTTCATACAAATACATCAAAAATACACCTACATGTGGAATAATTCTCAGAATGACCACTGGATTCTGGCAGAAGATCTCATACAACCAAAGCAGCAAGAAATACACCATGTAACTGGGTAGGATGAGACCTGTGCCCTTGGGAGGGAGCTATGAAAGGTTTCCTCACCCTGGGATCCTCCTACACCAGCTGAGAGGTCAGCTAGGAAAGATAGCCTGAGACTTGGAGGATAGTGCAACACCTAACTTGTGGCAAGCAGGACAGAGACCAGCGCAGAGGGTCCTTGCTACCTTGCTGCACTTCCCAGCCTGAGAGAAGCACCTGCTTGGTGTGCACAGCAAGTCGGTGCTGAAACTTGGATTTCAGCTGACAGACTGGGGGAGAGGACTGTTTGGAGACAGCCTGAAGGGCCTGGAATGTGCTCAGGGCCACAAGTGGGGGTGTGCAGGATGGAGCCTGGGTCCGCCATGGGAGCCCAATTATTAACACACACATGAGAGAGGGGCATGGCCCCGCCATAGCAGCCTCATTCTCGGCTTGCTCATAGTGGGCACAGGTCAGCCACTATGAGTTCTAGGAGCACACAAAACACCAGTGGGTTGCCCACACGTGGAGGCAGGGCTAAGGGTAGTGACAACAACAGTGTACTTTGTGAGCACACACAGTGAGTGACAAATGACATCAGAGAGTGCAGGTCCTGGTGGACAGCTCCTGGGGAGGAATACGCAGTGGCTCCTTTCCCAGATGGAGCACTCCAGCCCCACCTACCTCACACCACAGCTTATAATCAGATCTGGGGGCTTCTAAACAACTGGGGAGCAGACCCTGCCCAAAAAGGGCTATGACAGCCACAGAGGAGAGAGGAAGCCCCACTCAACATCCAGTGCAGCCTCTGGTCACAACACCAAACACACCCTCTAGTGGGAAAACAGCCAGCACACACTGAGGAAAGATGTGGTAGGCATCCATAACAAAAAGAGCCCTACGACCAAAAATACTGGACTCACACAAGCTACACAGGGATGCTTGCACATAAAAACAGCCCTTCAAGACCACAGTAGATAACTGTTTTCCCTAAATTCATAATAGATACAGAGAAATATAAAGAAGAAAAAGCAGAGGAGCTATTCCCAACTAAAAGAACAGTGAAACAGACCTCTCCGGTCTACCAGACCCTGAGTCCAAAAAGGAGGTAATAAAAATGCTGAAGGGATTAAGAAAGAAATATTGATAGAAATGCAGATCACTGTAACAAACTATAAAGAGGAGCCAATTAAAATTAGACAATTCAATTGCCAAGATGAAAACCTATCTAAAGGCAATAAATAGCAAAATAAATAATGTAGAAGAACGAATAAGTGATCTAGAAAATAGAATAATGGAAACCACCCAATCAGAACAGCAGACAGACAAATGAAAAAGAATGAAAGCAACATACGAGACTTATGGGATAATATAAAGCATGCCAATCTACGCATAACAGAGATCTCAGAATGAGAAGAAAGAGAAAAGGGGATCGAAAATGTATTTGAAGAAATCATAGCTGAAAACTTCCCAAACCCAAAGAAAGAAACATATCTAGGTAAAGGAAGCACAGAGGGTCCCAAACAAGATGAATCTAAACAGACCTACACCAAGACATATCAAAATTAAAATGGCAAAAGCTAAACATAGAGGATTCTAAAGGAAGCAAGAGAAAATAAGGAGTCAGTTACAAGGGAACCTCTATAAGGCTATCAGCTGATTTCTCTACAGAAACTTTGCAGGCCAGAAGGGAGTGGCAAGATATATTCAAAGTCGTGAAAGGGAAAAGCCTACTATCTAGCATACTCTACCCAGTAAGATTATCATTTAGAATAGAAGGAGAGAGAAAGAATTTCGCAGACAAGCAAAAACTAAAAGAATACAGCAATACTAAACCTATCCTAAAAGAAATATTGAAAGGTCTGCTTTAAATAAAAAAGAAGCAAGAATCTATAGGAAAGGGAAAATCACAGTAGGAAAGGCAAATATATAAAAGAACTGTACATCACTTAAATAAGCCAGTACATAGGTTAAAAGAATATCAAAAAAAACTTTGTGAAAGTGATTGTAACTACAATGAACACCAAAAGGATAAATAGTAAGATATAAAATAGGACATCAAAATCACAAAATGTGGGGGAGGGGAGTAAGAAAATGTAGATTTTTAAAAGAATGTGTTTGAGATTATATGACTACCAGTCTAAAGCACGTAGATATAGTAATGGGTTAACATACTTGAAAACCAGGGTAACCACAAATCAAAAACATATAATAGATTCACAAAAACCAAAAAGAAAACTCAAGCATAATAGAAAAGAAACCAACAAAACACAAAAGGGAAAACAAAAAGAACAAGAAGGGAACACAGAAGAAGTACAAAATCAACTGGAAAACAAGGTTTACAATGGCAATAAATACATACCTATCAATAATTACCTTAAATGTCAATGGGTTAAGTAGAAATGACAAGAAAGCAGGGCGTAGCAATACTCGTATCAGACAAAATAGATTTTAAAACACAGGCCATATAAAAAGCTAAAGGACACTATATAATGATAAAAGGATCAATACAAGAAGATATTACACTCATTAACATATATGTAAGGAATACAGAAGCATCTAAATATGTAAAATAAATACTAACAGACATAAAAGGAGAAATTGACAGGAATACAATAATAGTAGGAGACG
This sequence comes from Balaenoptera ricei, assembly GCF_028023285.1. Classification (NCBI taxonomy): domain Eukaryota; kingdom Metazoa; phylum Chordata; class Mammalia; order Artiodactyla; family Balaenopteridae; genus Balaenoptera; species Balaenoptera ricei. The sequence continues at coordinate 136,746,619 of NC_082639.1, forward strand.
TTAACACCCTAATGACATCAATGGACAGATCTTCCAGACAGAAAATAAAGCCACAGAGACCCTACATGACACAACAGTTAGACTTAATTGATATTTTTAGGATATTACATCCAAAAAACCCCCAGAATAGACATTCTTTTCAAGTGCACATGGGACATGCTGTAGGACATACCACATACTAGGACACAAAATAAGCCTCAACAAATTTAAGAGGAAAGAATTTCAAGCATCTTTTCTGACCACAGTGGCATAAAACTAGAAATCAACCACATAAAGAGAAACGAGGAAAAAAAAAACAATGATTACCGGGAGACTAAACAACATGCTACTAAAAATCCAATGGGTCAATGATGAAATCTAAGAGGAAATTAAAAAATACCTTGAGACAAATGACAATGAAAACACAACAATACAAAATCTATGGGGTGTGGCAGAAGCAGTCGTAAGAGGAAAGTTCATAGCAATACAAGCCTTTCCCAAAAAAACAAGAAAAATCTCAAACAACTTAACTTACCACCTACAAGAATTAGAAAAAGAAGTACAAACAAAACCTAAAGTCAGCAGAAGAAAGGAAATAATAAAGATCAGAGAAGAAATAAATAAAATAGAGGTTAAAAAAAACAATAGAAAAATCAATCAAACCAAGAGCTGGTTTTCTGAAAGGATAAACAAAATTGCCAGGCCTCTGGCCAGGCTCACCAAGAAGAAAAGAGACAGGACCCAAATAAACTAAATAAGAAATGAAAGAGTAGAAATAACAACTGATACCACAGAATTACCAACAACCCATAAGAGAATAACTATGAACAATTATATGCCAACAAATTGGACAAACTAGAAAAAATGAGCAAGTTTCTAGAAACATACAGCCCCAAAACTGAATCAAGAAAAAATAGATAATTTGAACAAAATGATCACTAGAAGTGAAATAGAATCTGTAATAATAATTAAAAACAAACAAAAACAAACCCCCCCCCCCAAAACTCTCTGCAAACAGAAGTCCAGGACCAGATGGCTTCACTGGGGAATTCTACCAAATATACAGAGAAGAACTTATACCTATCCTTCTCAAACTCTTCCAAAAGACCAAACAGGAGGGAACACTCCCAAAGTCATTCTATGAAGCTGTGATCATGCTGGTACCAAAATCAGATAAAGATACCACCAAAAAAGAGAATCACAGGTGAATGTCGCTGATGAATATAGATGCAAAAATCTTAAAGAAAATATTAGCAAACCGTATCCAACAACACATAAAAAGGATTATACACCATGACCAAGCTGAATTTATTGCAGTGTGACAAGGGTGGTTCAACATAGGCAAATCAATCGAAGTGATACACCACATTGACAAAAGAAAAGACAAAAACTGCATGACCACTGCATTAGGCATGGGAAAAGCATTTGATAAAATTCAAAATCCATTCATGATAAAAACTCTCACTCAAGTGGGTATAGAGGGAACATATCGCAACATGATAAAAGCCATTTATGCCAAACCCACAGCCAACACAATACTCAACAGTAAATACTAAAAGTCTTCCTGCTAAATTTAGGAAGAAGACAAGGATAACCACTCCATGACTTCTATTCAACATAGTATTGGAAGTCCTAGTACTCACAGAAGAAAAAGAAATAAAAGGTATCCAAATGGGAAGGCAAGAGGTAAAACTGTAATTATATGCAGATGACATGATACTCTATATAGAAAACCCTAAACACATAAAAATTATTAGAACTAATAAATTCAACAAGGTAGCAGGATACAAGATTAACATACAGGAATCTGTTGCATTTCTTTACACTAACAATGAAATATCACAGAGAAAAAAACAATCCCCTTTAAAACTGTTACAAGGACAAGATGTCAGAGTAGAAGAAGCTTGAGCTCACTTCCTCTCATGAGCACACCAAAATTACAACTAACTGCTGAACAACCATTGATAAAAAAGACTGGAACCTAACAAAAAAGATATTCTATATCCAAAGACATAAAGAAGAAACTCAGTGAGACTGTAAAAGGGGCACACCTGCAATATAATCAAATCCCATACCCCTGGGACAGGTGACCCACAAACTGGAGAAAACTTACATTACAGAAGTTCTCTAATAGGAGAGTTCTAAGCCTCACGTCAGGCTCCCCCATATGGGGGTCTGAAATAGGGAGGAGCCTCCAGAGCATCTGGCTTTGAAGGTCAGCGGGGTTCAAATGCAGGAACTCCACAGGAATGGGGAAAAAAGAGACTCCACACTTGGAGGGCACACACAAGGTCTTGTGCTCACTGGGATCCAGGGCAAAAACAGTGACCTCATAGGAGGCTGGGCCAGACCTACCCGCTGGTCTTGCAAGGTCTCCAGGGGAGGTAGGGACAGCTGGGGCTCACTGTGGGGACAAGGACACTGGTGGCGGAAGTACTGGGGAATATTCATCAGTGTGAGCTCTTCTGGAGGCCACCATTTGGCACCAAGACCTGGCCCCACCCAACAGCCTGTAGGATCCTGGAAGGGCTCAGGCCGAACAACCAACAGGGCAGGAACACAGCCCCACCTATCAGCACAGGCTGCCTAAAGACTTCCAGAGCCCACAGCCACCTCTAAACATGCCCCTTGACATGGCCATGCCTACCAGAGGGCCAAGATCCAGCTCCACCCACCAGTGGGTAGATACCAGAAACAAGAAAACTACTATCCAGCAACCTGTAGAACTGAGTCTGCAAAAGCAGTTCAGAAGCTACCCTGGGAACAGCTGGTCTCTGGCCCTTGGGTGGGAGGGCTAGAGAAGGGAGTGTACTACTGGGACGCATAGGACATCCCCTATAGAGGACCACCTCTCCAAGGTCAAGAAACATAAATAACATTCCATATACATTAAAATACAAATAGAAATTTAGACAATGAGATGGCAGAGGAATATGTTCCAGACGAAGGAACAAGACAAAACCCCACAAGAACAACTAAGTGACGTGGAGATAGGCAACCTACCCAAGACAGAGTTCAGAGTAATGATTATAAAGATGATCCAGGAACTCAGGAAAAGAATGAATATCCAGAGCAAGAAGTTACAAGAAGTTTTTAACAAAGAGAAAATATAAAGGACAGCCAAAGAGTTCAAGAACACAATAAGTTAAATGAAAAAAACACCAGAAAGACTCAATAGCAGAATAAATAAGGCAGAATAATGGATAAGTGATCTGGAAGACAGAGTGGTGGAAATCATTGCCATAGAACAGAATAAAGTAAAAAAAGAATGAAAAGAAATCAGGAAAGTTTGAGACCTCTGGGACAAGGTCAAACACACCAACATTTGTATTATAGGGGTCCCAGAAGGAGAAGAGAGAGAGAAAGGGCCTGAGAAGATATTTGAAGAGATAATAGGTGAAAATGTCTCTAACATGGGAAACGAAACAGCCACCCAAGTCCAGGAAGCGCAGAGAGTCCCACACAGGATTAACACAAGGAGGAACAAGCTGAGACACATAATAATCATTGACAAAAATGAAAGATAAAGAAAAAATATTAAAAGCAACAAGGGAAAGCAACAAATAACATACATGGGAATTCCCATACGGTTATCAGCTTATGTTTCATAAGAAACTCTACAGGCCAGAAGGGAGTGACATAATATATTTAAAGTAATGAAAGGGAAAAACTTACAACCAAGAATACTCTACCCAGCAAGGCTCTCATTCAGATTTGATGGAGAAACTAAAAGCTTTACAGAGAAGCAAAAGCTAAGAGAATTCGGCACCACAAAACCAGCTCCATAACAAATACTAAAGGAGAGATTTCCATACAAGATGTCAGAGTAGAAGGACGTGCTATCACTCCCTCTTGCGAGAACACCAGAATCACAACTAACTGCTGGACAATCATTGACAGGAGGACACTGGATCTCACCAAAAAAGATACCCCACATCCAAAGACAAAGGAGAAGCCACAGTGAGACGGTAGGAGGGATGCAATCACAGTAAAATCAAATCCCATAACTGCTGGGTGGATGACTCACAGAAGGGAGAACACTTATACCACAGAAGTCCACCCACTGGAGTGAAGGTTCTGAGCCCCACGTCAGGCTTCCCAACCAGGGGGTCTGGCAACGGGAGGAGGAATACCTAGAGAATAAGACTTTGAAGGCTAGTGGGATTTGATTGCAGGACTTTGACAGGACTGGGAGAAACAGAGACTCCACTCTTGGAGGGTACACACAAAGTAGTGTGTGCATCCTGACCCAGGGGAAGGAGCAGTGACCCCAGGGGAGACTGAACCAGACATACCTGCTAGTGTTGGAGGATACCCTGCAGAGGCGGGGGGTGGCTGTGGCTCACCGTGGGAACAACGACACCGGCAGCAGAAGTTCCAGGAAGTACTCCTTGGCGTGAGCCCTCCCAGAGTCCGCCATTAGCCCCACCAAAGAGCCCAGGTAGGCTCTAGTGTTGGGTTGCCTCAGGCCAAACAACCAACAGGGAGGGAACCCAGCCCCACCCATCAGCAGTCAAGCAGATTACAGTTTTACTGAGCTCTGTCCACCAGAGCAACAGCCAGCTCTACCCACCACCAGTCCCTCCCATCAGGAAACTTCCACAAGCCTCTTAGATAGCCTCACCCACCAGAGGGCAGACAGCACAAGCAAGAAGGACTACAATCCTGCACCCTGTGGAACAAAAACCACATTCACAGAAAGAGAGACAAGATGAAAAGGCAGAGGGCTGTGTACCAGATGAAGGAACAAGCTAAAACCCCAGAAAAACAACTAAATGAAGTGGAGATAGGCAACCTTCCAGAAAAAGAATTCAGAATAATGATAGTGAAGATGATCCAGGACCTTGGAAAAAGAATGGAGGCAAAGATCGAGAACATGCAAGAACTGTTTAACAAAGACCTAGAAGATTAAAGAACAAACAAACAGAGATGAAGAATACAATAACTGAAATAAAAACTACACTACAAGGAATCAATAGCAGAATAATTGAGGCAGAAGAACGGATAAGTGACCTGGAAGACAGAATGGTGGAATTCACTGCTGCGGAACAGACTAAAGGAAAAAGAATGAAAAGAAATGAAGACAGCCTAAGAGACCTCTGGGACGACATTAAACGCAACAACATTCGCATTATAGGGGTCCCAGAATGAGAAGAGGGAGAGAAAGTACCAGAGAAAATATTTAAAGAGATTAGAGTCAAAAACTTCCCTAACATGGGAAAGGATATAGCCACCCAAGTCCAGGAAGTGCAGAGAGTCCCATACAGGATAAACCTAAGGAGAAACACGCCAAGACACATAGTAATCAAATTGGCAAAAATTAAAGACAAAGAAAACTTACTGAAAGCAGCAAGGGAAAAACGACAAATAACATATAAGGGAACTCCCATAAGGTTAACAGCTGATTTCTCAGCAGAAACTCTACAAGCCAGAAGGGAGTGGCATGATATACTTAAAGTGATGAAAGGGAAGAACCTACAACCAAGATTACTCTACCTGGCAAGGATCTCATTCAGATTCGATGGAGAAATCAAAAGCTTTACAGACAAGCAAAAGCTAAGAGAATTCAGCAACACCAAACCAGCTCTACAACAAATGCTAAAGGAACATCTCTAAGTGGGAAACAAAAGAAAAGGACCTACAAAAACAAACCCAAAGCAATTAAGAAAATGGTCATAGGAACATACATATCGATAATTACCTTAAACGTGAATGGATTAAATGCTCCAACCAAAAGACACAGGCTTGCTGAATGGATACAAAAACAAGACACATATATATGCTGTCTACAAGAGACCCACTTCAGACCTAGGGACACATACAGACTGAAAGTGAGGGGATGGAAAAAGATATTCCATGCAAATGGAAACCAAAAGAAAGCTGGAGTAGCAAAACTCATATCAGATAAAATAGACTTTAAAATAAAGAATGTTACAAGAGACAAGGAAGGACACTACATAATGATCAAGGGATCAATCCAAGAAGAAGATATAACAATTATAAATATATATGCATCCAACACAGGAGCACCTCAATACATAAGGCAACTGCTAACAGCTATAAAAGAGGAAATCGACAGTGACACAATAATAGTGAGGGACTTTAACAGCTCACTTACACCAATGGACAGATCATCCAAAATGAAAATAAATAAGGAAACAGAAGCTTTAAATGACACAATGGAGCAGATAGATTTAACTGATATTTATAGGACATTCCATCCAAAAACAGCAGATTACACTTTCTTCTCAAGTGCACACAGAACATTCTCCAGGATAGATCACATCTTGGGTCACAAATCAAGCCTCAGTAAATTTAAGAAAATTGAAATCATATCAAGCATCTTTTCTGACCACAACACTATGAGATTAGAAATGAATTACAGGGAAAAAAACATAAAAAACACAAACACATGGAGGCTAAACAATACGTTACTAAATAACCAAGAGATCACTGAAGAAATCAGAGGAAATCAAAAAATACCTAGAGAAAAATGACAATGAAAACACGACGATCCAAAACCTATGGGATGCAGTAAAAGCAATTCTAAGAGGGAAGTTTATAGCTATACAAGCCTACCTCAAGAAACAAGAAAAATCTCAAATAAACAATCTAGCCTTACACCTGAAGGAACTAGAGAAAGAACAAACAGAAACCAAAGTTAGCAGAAGGAAAGAAATCATAAAGATCAGAGCAGAAATAAATGAAATAGAAACAAAGAAAACAATAGCAAAGATCAATAAAACTAAAAGCTGGTTCTTTGAGAAGATAAACAAAATTGATAAACCATTAGCCAGACTCATCAAGAAAAAGAGGGAGAGGACTCAAATCAATAAAATTAGAAATGAAAAAAGGAGAAGTTACAACAGACACCGCAGAAATACAAAGCATCCTAAGAGACTACTAAAAGCAACTCTATGCCAATAAAATGGACAACCTAGAAGAAATGGACAAATTCTTAGAAAGGTATAACCTTCCAAGACTGAACCAGGAAGAAATAGAAAATATGAACAGACCAATCACAAGTAATGAAATTGAAACTGTGATTAAAAATCTTCCAACAAACAAAAGTCCAGGACCAGCTGGCTTCACAGGTGAATTCTATCAAACATTTAGAGAAGAGCTAACACCCATTCTTCTCAAACTCTTCCAAAAAATTGCAGAGGAAGGAACACTCCCAAACTCATTCTATGAGGCCACCATCACCCTGATACCAACACCAGACAAAGATACTACAAAAAAAGAAAACTACAGACTGATATCACTGATGTATATAGATGCAAAAATCCTCAACAAAATACTAGCAAACAGAATCCAACAGCACATTAAAAGGATCATACACCACGATCAAGTGGGATTTATTCCAGGGATGCAAGGATTCTTCAATATACGCAAATCAATCAATGTGATAAACCATATTAACAAATTGAAGAATAAAAACCATATGATCATCTCAATAGATGCAGAAAAAGCTTTTGACAAAATTCAACACCCATTTAGGATAAAAACTCTCCAGAAAGTGGGCATAGAGGGAACCTACCTCAACATAATAAAGGCCATATACGACAAACCAACAGCAAACATCATTCTTAATGGTGAAAAACTGAAAGCATTTCCTCTAAGATCAGGAACAAGACAAGGATGTCCACTCTCACCACTATTATTCAACATAGTTTTGGAAGTCCTAGCCAGGGCAATCAGAGAAGAAAAAGAAATAAAAGGAATACAAATTGGAAAAGAAGTAAAACTGTCACTGTTTGCAGATGACAGGATACTATACATAGAGAATCCTAAAGATGCCACCAGAAAACTACTAGAGCTAATCAATGAATTTGGTAAAGTTGCAGGATACAAAATTAATGCACAGAAATCTCTTGCATTCCTATACACTAATGATGAAAAATCTGAAAGAGAAATTAAGGAAACACTCCCATTTACCACAGCAACAAAAAGAATAAAATACCTAGGAATAAACCTACCTAGGGAGACAAAAGACCTGTATGCAGAAAACTATAAGACACTGATGAAAGAAATTAAAGATGATACCAACAGATGGAGAGATATACCATGTTCTTGGACTGGAAGAATCAATATTGTGAAAATGACCATACTACCCAAAGCAATCTACAGATTCAATGCAATCCCTACCAAATTACCAATGGCATTTTTTACAGAACTAGAACAAAAAATCTTAAAATTTGTATGGAGACACAAAAGACCCCAAACAGTCAAAGCAGTCTTGAGGGAAAAAAACGGAGCTGGAGGAATCAGACTCCCTGACTTCAGACTATACTACAAAGCTACAGTAACCAAGACAATATGGTACTGGCATAAAAACAGAAACATAGATCGATGGAACAAGACAGAAAGCCCAGAGATAAACCCATGCACCTATGGTCAACTAATCTATGACAAAGGAGGCAAGGATATACAATGGAGAAAAGACAGTCTCTTCAATAAGTGGTGCTGGGAAAACTGGACAGCTACATGTAAAATAACGAAATTAGAATGCTCCCTAACACCATACACAAAAATAAACTCAAAATGGATTCGAGACCTAAATGTAAGACTGGACACTATAAAACTCTTAGAGGAAAACATAGGAAGAACACTCTTTGACATAAATCACAGCAAGATCTTTTTTGATCCACCTCCTAGAGTAATGGAAATAAAAACAAAAATAAACAAATGGGACCTAATGAAACTTCAAAGCTTTTGCACAGCAAAGGAAAACATAAACAACATGAAAAGACAACCCTCAGAATGGGAGAAAATATTTGCAAACGAATCAACGGACAAAGGATTAATCTCCAAAATATATAAACAGCTCATGCAGCTCAATATTAAAAAAACAAACAACCCAATCCAAAAATGGGCAGAAGACCTAAATAGACATTTCTCCAAAGAAGACATACAGATGGCCAAGAAGCACATGAAAAGCTGCTCAACATCACTAATTATTAGAGAAATGCAAATGAAAAGTACAATGAGGTACCACCTCACACCAGTTAGAATGGGCGTCATCAGAAAATCTAGAAACAACAAATGCTGGAGAGGGTGTGGAGAAAAGGGAACACTCTTGCACTGTTGGTGGGAATGTAAATTGATACAGCCACTATGGAGGACAGTATGGAGGTTCCTTAAAAAACTAAAAATAGAATTAGCATATGACTCAGCAATCCCATTACTGGGCATATACCCAGAGAATACCATAATTCAAAAAGACACATGCACCCCAATGTTCATTGCAGCACTATTTACAATAGCCAGGTCATGGAAGCAACCTAAATGCCGATCGACAGACGAATGGATAAAGAAGATGTGGTACATATATACAATGGAATATTACTCAGCCATAAAAAGGAACGAAATTGAGTCATTTGTTGAGACGTGGATGGATCTAGAGACTGTCATACAGAATGAAGTAAGTCAGAAAGAGAAAAACAAATATCGTATATTAACGCATATATGTGGAACCTAGAAAAATGGTACAGATGAACCGGTTTGCAGGGCAGAAATTGAGACATAGATGTAGAGAACAAACGTATGGACACCAGGGGGGGAAAGTGGCGGGGTGGGGGTGGGGGTGGTGGTGTGATGAATTGGGCGATTGGGATTGACATGTATACACTGATGTGTATAAAATTGATGACTAATAAGAACCTGCTGTGTAAAAAAATAAATAAAAAATTAAAAAAAAAATACCCAAGACAGACTTGATAACTGGCTGAACACTAAATGAACACCCCAACCCATATCCAACCAGACCCACCACCAGAGGGTAAAAGACTTACCAGATTTGAGGTGTCTGAGCAAAATCTGTCATTAAGCTATGTAAACACTGACATGACCTCTAGGACATCAGTCTATAAAAAAACAAAAACAAATGCTAAAGGAACTTCTCTAGGTGGAAAAGAAAAGGCCACAAGTAGAAACAAGAAAATTATGAAATGGAAAAGCTCACCAGTAAAGGCAAACATACAGTAAAGGTAGGAAATTATCCACACAAAAATATATCAACAGGTAATCATGAGAGGAGCAGAGTACAAATGTAGGTTATTTGAAATGCATTTGAAATTAAGAAATCAGCAACTTAAAACAATCATGTATGTATATAGACCATTATATCAAAACCTCATGGTAACTGAAAACCAAAAATCTATAATAGATATACATACAAGAAAAAAAACCCAAACAAAAAAGGAATCCAAACACAACACTAAAGATAGTCATCAAATCACAAGTGAAGAGAACAAAAGAGAAAAGGAAGAAAAAAGACCTACAAAAACAAATCCAAAACAATTAACAAAATGGCAGTAAGAACATACTTATCGATAATCACCTTAAATGTAAAGGGATTAAATGCTCCAACCAAAAGACACAGACTGGCTGAATGGATACAAAATGAAAACACGTATATATGCTGTTTACAGGAGACCCACTTCAGATCTCAAGACACATGCAGAATGAAAGTGAGGGGATGGAAAATGTATTCCATGCAAATGAAAATCAATTAAAACCTGGAAGAGCAATACTCATATCAGACAACATAGACTTTATTATTATATTTGATTCTTTTTTACATTGCAATTGTCTGTCTCTGAAGTCTCCTTTTAATATATATTAATTAATTTATTTATTATTTTTGGCTGCACCAGGTCTTAGTTGCAGCACGTGGGATCTTTGTTGTGGCATGCAGGATCTTTCGTTGAGGTGTGCAGTCTCTCCGTTGTGGAGCGTGGGCTTCTCTCTAGTTGTGGCATGTGGGTTTTCTCTCTCTAGTTGTGCCATGTGGGCTCTGTAGTTGTGCCATGTGGGCTTAGCTGCCCTGCACTATGTGGGATCTTAGTTTCCTGACCAGAGATCGAACCCATGTCCCCTGCATTGGAAGGCAGATTCTTTACCACTGGACCACCAGGGAAGTCTCCAAAATAGACTTTAAAATAAAGGTTATAAGAGACAAAGAAGGACACTACATAATGATCAAAGGATCAATCTAAGAAGATATAAAAACTGTAAATATATGTGACCCAATATAGGAGCACCTCGATATATAAGCCAAATGTTAACAGACATAAAATGAGAAACTGACTAATACAATAATAGTGGGGGACTTTAACACCCCACTTACATCAATGGACAGCTCACCTAGACAGAAAATCAATAAGGAAACACAGGCCTTAAATGACACATTAGACCAGATGGACTTAATTAATATTTATATAGCATTCCGTCTGAAAGCAGCAGGATACACATTCTTTTTAATTGCACATGGAGCATTCTCCAGGGTAGATCACATTTTTGGCCTCGGTAAATTTAAGAAAATTGAAATCATATCAAGTATCTTTTCCAACCACAATGTTATGAGATTAGAAATCAACTACAAGAAAAACACTGTAAAAACACAAACACGTGGAGGCTAAAGACTATGCTACTGAAAAACCAATGGATCACTGAAGAATTCAAAGAGACGAAGAATTCAGAAAATACCTAGAGACAAATGAAAATGGAAACATGATGATCCAAAGCCCATGAGAGGCAGTAAAAGCAGTTCTAAGAGGGAAGTTTATAGTGATACAAGCTTACCTCAGGAAACAAGAAAAATCTCGAACAGCCTAACCTTACACCTGAAGCAACTAGAGAAAGAAGAACGAGCAAAACCCAAAGTCAGTAGAAGGAAAGAAATCATAAAGATCATAGCAGAAAAAATGAAATAGAGACGAAGAAAACAATAGAAGAGCTCAATGAAACTAAAAGCTGGTTCTTTGAAAAGATAAACAAAATTGATAAATCCTTAGCTAGACTCATCAAGGAAAAAGAGGGCCCAAATAAATGAAATTCGAAATGAAAAAGGAGAAATTACAACCAACCCCACAGAAATACAAAGGACCATAAGAGACTGCTATAAGCAACTATAAAACGGACACTGCCAGCTATAAAATGCCAATAAAAAGGACAACCTAGAAGAAATGGACAAATTTTTAGAAAAGTACAATCTCCCAAGACCAAACCAGGTAGATACAGAAAATATGAGTAGTCATATTACTAGCACTGAAATTGAATCAATTATTTAAAAACTCCCAATAAGCAGAGGTCCAGGACCAGAAGGCTTCACAGGTGAATTCTACCAAACATTTAGAGAATAGTTAACATCTATCTTTCTGAAACTATTCCAAATAATTTCAGAGGAAGGAACACTTCTGAACTCATTGTATGAGGCCACCATCACCCTGATACCAAAACTAGACAAAGAAACCACACAAAAAAAGAAAATTACAGGCCAATGTCACTGATGAACTTAGATTCAAAAATCCTCAACTAAATATTAGCAAACCAAATCCAACGATAGGTTAAAAGGATCATATACCATGATCAAGTGGGATTTATCCCACGGATGCAAGGATTTTTCAATATCTGCAAATCAATCAGTGTGATGCACCACATTAACACATTGAAGAATAAAAACCATATGATCAGCTCAATAGATGCAGAAAAAGCTTTTGATAAAATTCAACATCCATTTATGATAAAAACTCTCCAGAAAGTGGGCATAGAGGGAACCAACCTCAACATAATAAAGGCCATATATGACAAAACCACAGCTAATAGCATACTCAATGATGAAGAGCTGAAAGCATTTCCTCTAAGATCAGGAACAAGACAAAGATGTCCACTCTCACCACTTTTATTCAACATAGTTCTAGAAGTCCTAGCCACGGCAATCAGAAGAAAAAGAAATAAAAGGAATTCAAATTGGAATAGAAGAAATAAAACTGTCACTATTTGCAGAAGACATGATACCATAGACAGAAAATCCTAAAGATGCCACCAGAAAACTACTAGAACTCATCAATGAAACTGGTAAAGTCACAGGATACAAAATTAATACACATAAATATGTTGCATTTCTATACACTAACAATGAAACATCAAAAAGAGAAATTAAGGAAACAATCCCATCACCGTCACATCAAAAAGAATAAAATACCTAGGAATAAACCTACCTAAGGAGGCAAAAGACCTGTACCCCAAAACCTGTAAGACACTGATGAAAGAAACTGAGGATGACACAAGCAGATGGAAACACTGTGTCTTGGGTTGGAAGAATCAATATTGTCAAAATGACTATACTACCCAAGGCAACCTTCAGATTCAATGCAATCCCTATCAAATTATGAACAGCATTCTTCACAGAACTAGACCAAAAAGTTTTTAAATTTGTATGGAAACAGAAAAGGCCCCGAATAGACAAAACAATCTTGCAAATGAAGAACTGAGATGGAGGAATCAGGCTCCCTGGCTTCAGACTATACTACAAAGTTACAGTCATCCAAACAGTATTGTACTGGCACAAAAACAGAAATATAGATCAATGGAACAGGATAGAAAGCCCAGAAATAAACCCATGCACCTATGGTCAATTAATCTATGACAAAGGAGGCAAGAATATACAATGGAAAAACGACAGTCTCTTCAATACATGGTGCTGTGAAAACCGGACAGCTACATGTAAAAGAATGAAATTAGAACATTCTCTTAACACCACACACAAAAATAAACTCAAAATGGACTAAAGACCTAAATGTGAGACTGGATACTATAAAACTTCTAGAGGAAAACATAGGAAGAACACTCGGACATAAATCGCAGCAGTATCTTTTTGTATCTCTCTGCTACAGTAATAGAAATAAAAACAAAAATAAATAAATGGGACCTAATTAAACTTAAAATCCTTTGCATGGCAAAGGAAACCATAAACAAACGAAAAGACAACCTATAGAATGGGAGAAAATATTTGCAAATGATGCCACTGACAAAGGTTTAACCTCCAAAAAATACAAACAGCTCACACAACTCAATAGTAAAATAACAAACAACCCAATCAAAAAATGGGCACAAGATCTAGACATTTCTCTAAAGAAGACATACAGATGGCCACAAGGCACATGAAAAGATGCTCAACATTGCTAATTATAGAGAAATGCAAATCAAAACTACCATGAGGTATCACCTCACACCAGTCAGAATGGCCATCATCAAAAAGTCTACAAATAATAAGTGCTAGAGAGGGTGTGGAGAAAAAGGAACCCTCTCACACTGTTGGTGGCAAAGTAAACTGGTACAGCCACTATGGAGAACAGTATGGAGTTTCCTTAAAAACTAAAAATAGTGTTACCATATGATCCTGCAAGCCCACTCCTGGGAATATATCCAGAGAAAACCATAATTCAAAGAGATACATGCACCCCTATGTTTATAGTAGCACTGTTTACAATAGCCAAGACATGGAAGCAACCTAAATGTTCACCAAGAGATGAATGGATAAAGAAGATGTGATACACACACACACACACACACACAACGGAATACTACTCAGCCATAAAAAAAAAATGAATAATACCATTTGCAGCAACACGGATGGACTTACGCTTTATCATACTAAGTGAAGTCAGAGAAAGACAAATATCATATGATATCATTTATATGTGGAATCTCAAAAAGAAAAGATACAAATGAAATTATATACGAAACAGAAATAGACCCACAGACATAGAAAACCACTTACAGTTACCAAAGGGGAAAGGGGGGAGAGAGGGATAAATTAGGAGTTTGGAATTAACATACACACACTACTATATATAAAATAGATAACCAAAAAGGATTTATTGAATAGCACAGGGAATTATACTCACTTTATAATAACTTATAAGGGAAAAGAATCTGAAAAAAAAATACATATATATGTATGTATAGCTGAATCACATTGATGTACACCTGAAACTAACACAACACTGTAAATCAACTATACTTCAATAAAACATTTAATTATAATAAAAATAAAATAAAATCATGACAAAAAAATAACTTAGGAATAAACCTAACCAAGGAGGTGAAATACTTATATGCTGAGAACAATAAAACATTGATAAAGGATATTGAAGATGATTCAAAGAAACAGAAAGATATGCCACGTTGTTGGATTGGAAGAATTAATATAGTTAAAATGACCATACTACCGAAAGCAATCTATGGATTTAATGTGATCAATATACCCATGACATTTTTCACAGAAGTAGAACAAATAATCCTAAAATTTTATATGAAACAACAAAAGACCCAGAATTGCCAATGCAATCCTGAGGAAAAAAAACAAAGCTGGAGGCATAACCCTCCCAGAATTCAGACAATACTACAAAGTTACACTAAGTAAAATAGCATGGTACTGGCACAAAAACAGACATATGGATCAACGGAACAGAATAGAGAGCCCAGAAATAAGCCCACACACCTGCAGTCAATTAATTTCCAACAAAGGAGGCAAGACTATACAGTGGAGAAAAAACAGTCTCTTCAGCAAGTGGTGTTGGGAAAGCTGGACAGTCGTATATAAATCCATGAAGTTAGAACACTCCCTCACACCATACACAAAAATACACTGAAAATACAAGATATGACAAGATAAACACAAGATATGGCACCGTAAAACTCCTAGAAGAGAATACAGGCAAAAACATTCTCTGACATAAATTGTAGCAATGTTTTCTTAGGTCAGTCTCCCAAGGTAACAGAAATAAAAGCAAAAATAAACAAATGGGACCCAGTCAAGCTTATATGCTTTTGGACAGCAAAGGGAACCATAAACAAAACAAAAAGACAACCTATGGACTAGGAGAAAATATTCACAAACGATGCAACTGACAAGGGCTTAACTTCCAAAATATACCAACAGCTCATACAACTCAATAGTAAAATGAAAGACAATGCAATTAAAAATGGACAGAAGGCCTGAATAGACATCTTTCCAAAGAAGACATACAGATGGCCAACAGGCACACGAAAAGATGCTCAACATTGCTAATAATTAGAGAAATGCAAGTCAAAACTACAATGAGGTATCACCTCACACATGTCAGAATGGCCATCATCAAAAAGTCTACAAATAAATGCTGGAGAGGGTGTGGAGAAAAGAGAACCCTCCTATATTGCTGGCGGGAATGTAAATTGGTGCAGCCACTATGGACAACAGTATGGAGGTTCCTTTAAAAACTAAAAATAGAGTTGCCATATGATCCCACTCCTGGGCATATATCCAGAAAAGACAAAAATTCGAAAAGATACATGCACCACAATGTTCACAGTAGCACTATTTACAACATCCAGATGTGGTCTCTACCATCTCCTACTAAAGGAGGGACCCTTGAAAAAAATGTCTGAGGCAGGAAATATACAAGGTAAGCCTGGGTTATCTTATGCTAGAAAGCAAGGAACTATCAAAAAATCCTGTATGAAGTCAAAGTGTATCAAGTCAACAAGATACAGGACCCAAGAGTAGAAGGATTAATTTGAGCATCAAAATAATGTCTGGAGTAGACTGAAACATTAAATACACAGGAAATCTACAAGCTCATGATAGTGAAAAGTCATTTGTTTCCTTTGGAAGTTGCTAGAGCACCAACTCACTCTAAAAATCATGCATTTATCTGGTCTTTAAGAAATGTATTTCAGGAAGATAAATTGTTAAGTTCCTTACAGAAAAATTCCAGCTAATGCAGAAAAAGTGATGGAATTTAGAAAATCACCATTAATTGAAATAGAGGTCAGGGTAACATACACCAGTGAAATGCTAAAATCATTAGGTGACAGGTTAATAAATGGTGAACTTCAAATGCAGGGATCAGGCTGACCCCACCTGATTCCACTGATAAATCATCACTAAAAGTTGGACAACCAGATATGTGCCTTCTGATGTGAAGGGACAGAGTACACAGCCCACTTGAGAAAATGCATTCCTAAAATACTGAACCTGAATCTAGTCAAGCCTCTGGATCTAACTTTCACTTTATAGGGATAGAGGACTAAGTTAAAGGACACATAAAAAAGCAAACAGCCAAATGTTGACCTTATACAGGACAAATGACCTGGCTCCTTCAACAAATGAATGATATGAAGAAAAAAGGGAGGAGTAGGAGATGGCAATCAAAACAAATATGTGGATAATGCTTGGACCCTGATTCAAACAAAGGAAAAGGTAGGTTATCAGTGATATGCCAGATATCAGCAACTTTCATGTTCTAGCTATGATTTGATTAATACTGGTTACTAGTTGAGATATTAGCTAGAGCATTTCAGTTAGTAAGTTGTAATATAAATTTAGGAAATACGAATCCAAGGTATATCATAATTCCCTCTCATGACCTCACCTGACTTCCAGACTTGACTTTCCCATCAGGATGACACTTGCATCTCAAACATTGTACAACTGCAATCTGAACTCAGGTACATATCTTGTTTCTCCTAAACCCATTCTTTTATCCCCCAAATTTTCTATTTCGGAATTGCCTTCTACTATCTACATAGCGGCTCTTACCAGGAACCCAGAGAAAGTTCTTTACCAATTAAATATAATCAGTTTCTAAGTGTTGCCCAATTTTCCTTCCTAAACAACACTTTTAAAATTTGTCCTCTTGTCTACTTTGCTAATACCACTACCTTAGATCAGGCCCTAGTCTTCCTGAACAATTAAGACATCCTCCTAGCTGCTTATCTTGCTTGTAGGCTTTTCCTCTCATGGCCGTCTACCACACAGCTGTCATTTGTCTGTAGAGCAAACTATCATGTCGTTCCTTTGCTTAAAACTCTCCCACAGCTGGTATTTACGGCCTTTGTCGTGTGCTGCTTAGTTCTGCTACGCTGAAGTGACTGCAATTTCACTGTTTGATGCCTTAGTGCCTTTGCTTCCACCGTTCCCTTTGCAAACCACCTCAACCCTTGCCTCCTGATTTAAATTCAGGTGTCAGCTCCAGGAGTACCTTCCAGATGGACGTTAGGTAGGTGCATCCATACCACCCCGTGTACACGTTATCACTGGGCTGAGGACACTATTGAGTTACCGCATGAGACGACACTTTGCTACCTTTACTCATTTCTGTTACAGATGAAATAAATATGAATATAGAGAATATATACCATTCTAGCAAAACTCATCCTCTTTGGACAGATTTTCAGGGCTTCAAGAGACATATTTTGTTCTAAGGGCCCTTGAAGATGGAAAAAGAAAACAATTAGTGGTTCTGTTTTCGTTCAGCCATCACACAAAGAAGTTGAGCATTAGTTAGCTAATCCAGAGCATCAGCTTTACCTTCCAATGTACTGTCTGTGTAACGATCAACTAAAAGTAAAGTGAGCTGTGCAGGTCAGGGTAGCCATCCCAGGATTAAAAACTGCCATAGATGAGCACTGACATGTACGTCAATGAGTTGAATTAACAAGAAGATAATACTGCTGTATGAAATAATGCTCTTAAAGTACAGGAACACTTACATGTTGCCAAAAGATTAAACATGAAGGAAAAGACAACTATACAGACCATATTTCCACAGAAGTATTTTTTATTACTCTGCTCTTCACACTATGCTTGGGAACAGTAATTTATTAAGTCCAAGAGAAAAGATAATTCACTGACAGAATGAAACTTCCAAACTTTTTCATTTGAAATTTAAAAGTAATTTAACTATAGACAGCATCAGGTAGAGAAGACCTTTATTCTGGACCCCCATAAAAACTAGGTTTTTGTCTATTAGAGAAGTCTCTTCTTGCCAGAACTGGTTTTCCTGTAAGCTCAGTAGGTTCTGGAGCTGATTATTACCACATTGCTCGCTGCACCCCAGACAGTTGCCCATGGTCGGCTAAGTGACGGAAGACGATACGACTAAGCCTCCAGCGCCGCTTTACACCTCGTGGACGGGATGTCATAACACACCGATTTCTGATTCTAACGGGACAGCTATCCCGGGGAAGGGCAGCAATTTCTTCATCAGCCACTTCCTAAGGGAAGTCACAACATTATTTACACAG
This sequence comes from Balaenoptera ricei, assembly GCF_028023285.1. NCBI lineage: Eukaryota > Metazoa > Chordata > Mammalia > Artiodactyla > Balaenopteridae > Balaenoptera > Balaenoptera ricei. Next base: position 136,765,453 of record NC_082639.1, read on the forward strand.
ATCACATGCATTTATTTATTCTAGATGATTAGTCAATGCTCAGAGGAAGAGAACAAAGGGCTAGATTCATTAATGTAGCCAAGTTTGGCAAAAGAACCCTGGACACCATAGTGAACTTTAACCTCTGAGTAGAAACAAACAGATCAGAAAAATGACAGAAATGTTTGACATACTCACAATGTAATTTTTCAAAACTTAATTGAAACAACATAGATACACAAGAATCCACAAACCATAAGTGTAAAGCTCAACAAGTTTTCACAAACAGAACATAGCTGTGTAACCAGCAGCTAGATTAAAAAAAATTATCCGCACCCCAAGCCTTCCCTCTGCCTCCTTTCAGTCACTGACCTCCTGGCTAAGAGCTAACCTGGTTACTAACACCACAGATGAACTTTTCTTGTTTTGATTTTATATAAATGTAACCATGGAGTATAATAAAAACCATTCTTTTTTATTCATTTCTGTTTGGCTTCTTTCACTCAATAAAATGCTTGTGAGAGTCTTCATACTGGTGCATGTGTTGTAATTTGTTCATTCTCATTGGTGCTGATTTTTGTTGTGTGAATATGCCATAATTCATTTATCCATTGTACAGATGATGGACATCCGGGTAGTTTCCAGTTTTGAGCTATTACAAATAGAGCTGCTATAGACATTCTCATTTCTCTTTTGGAAAATATATGAATGCGTTTCTGTTGTCTCCCCAAACGATTTTTTCCCAGCTTTACTGAGATATAATTGACATATAACACTGTATAAGTTGAAGGTGTACAATGTGATGTTTTGATGCATGTATATACTGTGAAAAATAATTACCACAATAAGGTTAGTTAACACCTCCATCGCCCCACATAATTACTTTTGTGTGTGCGTGAGAATACTTAAGATTTACTCTTTTATCAACTTTCAAGTATATAATATGGTATTGTTAACTGTAGTCACCATGTTGTACTTATTCAACCCCAGGACTTATTCACCTTAAAACTGGAAGTCTGTACCCTTTGGCCAACATCTCCCCATTTTCCCCAGTCCCCAGCCTCTGGTAACCACCATTCTACTGTTGTTTCTATGAATTTGGTATTTTAGATTCCACATATAAGTGAGATCATACAGTATTTGTCTTTTTTCTGACTTACTTCACTTAGCATAATACCCTCAAGGTATAGCCACGTTATTGCAAAGGGCAGGATTTCCTTCTATTTTATGGCTAAATAGTATCGTACTCTGTGTCTGTGTATGAATCACATTAAGTGCCACATTCATCTGTTGATGGACATTCAAGTGGTTTCCATGTCTTGGCTATTGTGAATAATGCTAGAGTGAACATAGGGGTGCAGATATCACTTCTATTTCTATCTAGTGATTTCATTTCCTTCAGATTTATACTGAGAAATGGAATTCCTGGATCATACATGGTAGTTCTATTTTTAATTTTTTGAGGAACCTCCATACTGTTTTCCATAGTGGCTGCACCAACTTATATTGCCACCAACAGTGCACAAGGGTTCTCTTTTCCACATCCTCGCCAAAACTTATCTCTTGTCTTTTGGATAGTAGCCATTCTGACAGGTGTGAGGTGATAGTTCTTTGTGTTTTCATTTGCATTTCCCTGATAAGTGATGTTGAGCATCTTTTCATGTACCTGTTGGCTATTTTTATGTCTTTTTTAGAAAAACGTCTATTCAGGTTCTCTGACCATTTTTTCCAATTTTTAAAAAATTAATTAATTAATTTTTATTTTTGGCTGTGTTGGGTCTTCATTTCTGTGCGAGGGCTTTCTCTAGTTGCGGCGAGTGGGGGCCACTCTTCATCGCGGTGCGCGGGCCTCTCACTATTGCGGCCTCTCTTGTTGCGGAGCACAGGCTCCAGACGCGCAGGCTCAGTAGTTGTGGCTCACGGGCCTAGTTGCTCTGTGGCATGTGGGATCTTCCCAGACCAGGGCTCGAACCCGTGTCCCCTGCATTGGCAGGCAGATTCTCAACCACTGCGCCACCAGGGAAGCTGACCAATTTTTAATCAAAAAAAATTTGGGGGCTATTGAGTTGTATGACTTCCTTACATTTTCAGGGTATTAACCCCTTATCAAGTACATGACTTGCAAATATTTTCTCCCATTTTGTAGGGTGCCTTTTCATGTTGGTGTTTCTTTTAGTGTGATGTAGTCTACTTGCTTATTTTTGCTTTTGTTGCTCGCACCTTTGGTGTCATATCTAAAACATCACTGCAAAGACAAATGGCAAAGAACTTTTTTACCCTTTGTCTTCTTCTAGCAGTTTTACACTTTCAGGTATGTCCTTTAAGTCTTTAACCCATTTCAAGTTAATTTTTGTGAGTGGGGTAAGACAGGGGTCCAATTTCATTCTTTCGCGTGTGAATATCCAGTCTCCCCAACACCATTTATGGAGAAACTATCCAATACCCACTGAGTATTTTTGGCTCCCTTGTCAAATATTTGTTGACTACGTATCTGTGGCTTTATTTCTGGGTTCTTGAGTCTGTTCCATTGGTCTATGTGTCTGTTTTTATGCCAGTACCATACAATTTTGAATATTATAGCTTTTAAATCAGGAAATGTGATACCTCCAGCTTTGTTTTTCTTTCTTGGGATTGCTTTGTGACTATTTGAGGGTCTTTTGTAGTTCCATACAAATTTTAGGATTATTTTTTCTATTTCTGCTTCAATTTCTTTCATCAGTGCATATAGTTTTCAGTGTACAAATCTTTCACCGTCTTAAATTTATTTCTAGGTTTATTATTAGTTTTGACGCTATTGTAAATGTGATTGTTTTATTTCTTTTTCAGATAGTTTATCAGTGTATAGAAAAGAACCAAATTTTGTAGGTTGATTTGGTAACCTGCAACTTTACTCAATTTATGGATTAGTTCTAACAGTCTTTTGGTGGAGTCTTTAGGGTTTTCTATATATAATATCATGTTGTCTGCAAATAGAGTTTTACTTCTTCCTTCCTGATTAGATGCCTTCTATCTCTTTTTCTTGCCTGATAGCTCTGGCTAGGCCTTCTAGTACTCTGTTGAACAGAAGTGGCAAGAGTAGGCATCCTTGTCTTGTTCCTGATCTTAGAGAAAAAGCTGTTGAATTTGGTTTGCTAGTATTTTGTTGAGAATTTTTACATCTCTATTCATCAGGGATACTGACCTGTGGTTTTCTTCTTGTAGTGTCCTAATCTGGCTTTGGTATCGGCAATGCTGGGCTCATAAAATGACTTTGGGAATGTTTCCCTCTTCTTCAATTTTTTGGAAGAGTTTGAGAAGGATTGGCACTAATTCCCCTTTAAACGTTTGGTAGAATTCACTCATGAAGGCACATGGTCCTGGGCTTTTCTTAGTAGAAACCTACTGATTCAATCTCCTTACTCATTATTGGTCACTTCAGTTTTAGTTCTAGTTTCTAGTTTCTAGTTCTTCATGATTCAGTCTTGATAGGTTATATGTTTCTAGAATTTATCCATTTCTTCTAGGCTAGCCAATTTGTTGGCATACAATTGCTCTCATCAGTCTCTTATGATTCTCTGTATTTATTTGGTATCAGCTGTAATGTTTCCTCTTTCATTGCTGATTTTATTGGAGTCTTCTCTCTTTTTTACTATGTTAGTCTAGCTAAAGGCTCAACAATTTTATCTTTTCAAAAAACCAGCCCTTAGTTTCACAGATCTTTACTGTTTTTCCGGTTTCTATTTTCATTTATTTCCGCTCTGATCTTTGTTTCTGCTAACTTTGGGCTTACCTGTTCTTTTTCTAGTTCCTTGAGGTGTAAATTAGGTTATTTCCCATAAGATTTTTGAATCATACAAGTCTGAAATCTCTGGACTGAAGATCAAGTAGGAGGAAAATGTGGTTTGAGGTGAAGTTGAAGAAGAAGGAAGGGCAGAAGCCCACAGAACCTTGACACCTATGGTAAATACTCTGATGGCTGGAGATGCAAAGATGAGTGATCAAGTGAGATTTACATTTTTAAAAGATCATTTGCAATGTAGGGAAATAAATATGGTAAGGGCAAAAATGGTTCAGGGGAGAAAAACAGAGATTACTGCAGTAGTTAGCACTAAGGTTGTGTCAGTACAGATTTATTCTTATGTATGTGGTTAAAGTATGTGTATTACTGTGTGTGTGTGTGTGCATATGTGTGATTGACCCTGTACTAGACTATGATGGAAGCAAAATAATTACTCTAACATATTAGAAGTACATAAATGAGAAAATGTATATGAAAGCCACTAAATTTATATCCTATTAAGCATTAAGAGTCGTTCCTGATCTCCAAAAGCTTATGCATGTGCTGCTATTAAGAAATACTGAGAGAATTATATAAAACAACATGATTAAGTCAATGAATGGTAGACAGTAAATGCTATAGAGACAGGAGAAATGATTGGGCTGGCAGAATGAAGTAAAGTTTCATGGAGACAGAACTTGAAGAATACCTACAAATTGTTTACATATGTGTGAATGTAAAGATTTAAGGCAGTGTACAAATGAGGAAACTGGGCAAAGAGAAAATGAAACAAAAGAGCATTCTGTGAGAGCCTGTAAGTTTGTTAGCACTGGGGCATAAATTTGACTTGTAAGCTAGTTGGCAGGCAACATAGCGCCATGATCAGTTCCCATAGAGTCTCTGCACAGCTACTGCTGGTTCTCATACCACAGACTCTTCTGGGGATCTTCATACATTTGTCCTCCACAACATCTTAAACTGAGTTTCTCAGGAGCCACTTCTTATTACTCCCTAAATATAGGCAAGTAGCTTAATGTCATTACAGTAAAAGCCATAACAGAATGGTCCAGGGCACTCAGTGTTCTGCTTATCTGGCTTAATTCAGACAAGATTTAAAAAGAATCCACAGTAATGAAGGGCCTGTATATTATTCTCCAAATTTATATAAATGAAATATTATTTACTCTGAGCTTTTGATAAGTTTAATGGCCTTGAGTTTGAGTTATACTCTCTGATAAGACTCTTGAATGCAGGTATTTTATGTCACCAGTTAGGCAGGACTTATGATTCAGGGAGTCAAACAGAGTTGACATTCTCTTATTCAAGTTAAAGAGTGTGACAAGAAAGTAAATCTAAATGGAAGGCCACCTCATGGGCAGAGGAATTCAGAGAGGCAGGCTTAGGGATGGCCCTGGATAAGAAACGGTGTAGGCCATATGCTGGGCACCTGGCCCCATGCATTGGCAAAGACTCCCAGTGCCTTGAGAGTTGAATGATTGGGATGACTGGAGAAATAACTATCCAATTTCTGTGTGGTTACCATGCATCAGTACTTTCTAAGCACCACCTAATGAAATGGTTAAAGAGCTAGTTAAGAATGAATAGTTCCTTTTTAATTTGAAACTCATCAAAATCAGTTACAAGGGTATTTGTTTATGTTGACTGAAAATATCTGATTATATTCTCCAAAAAGTATATTGATACTAAGTTACAACAAACAGTATTAAAAGTGATCCGGGGCTTCCCTGGTGGCGCAGTGGTTGAGAGTCTGCCTGCCAACGCGGGGGACACGCGTTCGGGCCCTGCTCTGGGAGGATCCCACATGCCGCAGAGCGGCTGGGCCCGTGAGCCACAGCTGCTGAGCCTGCGTGTCTGGAGCCTGTGCTCCGCAACAAGAGAGGCTGTGATGGTGGGAGGCCCGCACATCGCGATGAGGAGTGGCCCCCACTTGCCGCGGCTGGAGAAGGCCCTCGCACAGGAACGAAGACCCAACACAGCCAAAAATAAATTAAAAAAAAAAAAAAAAAAAAAAAGAAAAAGGGCTTCCCTGGTGGTGCAGTGGTTGAGAGTCTGCCTGCCAATGCAGGGGACGCGGGTTCGGGCCCTGGTCTGGGAGGATCCCACATGCCGCGGAGCGGCTGGGCCCGTGAGCCACAATTACTGAGCCTGCGCGTCTGGAGCCTGTGCTCTGCAACAAGAGAGGTCGCGATAGTGAGAGGCCCGCACACCGCGATGAGGAGTGGCCCCAACTTGCCGCAGCTAGAGAAAGCCCTCGCACAGAAACGAAGACCCAACACAGCCAAAATAAATAAATTAGTTAATATTTAAAAAAAAAAAAAGTGATCTGATTTGAGTTAATGATTTTATGGTAGATACTCATCTTACTTAGCTAACCTGAAGGTCTTTTGGCAGAATGGTATTCTTCCTGAGAGAATTGATCCGAAGCCTCTCATCTGCATACTCATAGGCCATTTTTCTTCTCTTCACATCACGCAACATTTTCCAATCTACATAGTAACTTCGAACTTGGCCTGAAGCTGATGAAGGAACCACCTAAGAGACAGAGACAAGGAACAAGTGAAGGACAGTCAGACCCAGACTCTGCCAGTTTCTCCATCCTGTGATCCTCTTTTAGTCACTATTTATGACCTTTTATCCCCCAAGTAATTATGGATAACTTTAATAATTTAAAATAATAGACTTAATTCAGAACAAATAACTTTTACGGACATACATTAAGCCAAAATGGTGGTAATTAATACAATGCCAATAATGTGGGTTGGAAAGTGAAAAATTTTCTGAGATTTTTTTATATAATTCTGTTTTACCTTTACTTAGGTTAATAAATATATGGTTCAAAAGTCAAAAAAGTATAGAAAGGGGGGGAGGTCAAGATGGTGGAGTAGAGAGACATGGAGCTCACCTGCTCCCACAAATATATCAAAGATACATCTACATGTGGAACAATCCATACATGATACCTACTGAAAGCTTGTGGAAGATCTCAGACAACCAAAGCTGCAAGAAAGATTTCCGCAAAACCACGTAGGATGAGGGGAAAAGGGAGAAGTGGAATTGGGATGGGACCTGCACCCTTGGGCGGGAGCTATGAAAGACGAAAGGTTCCCTTACCCTGGAGACCTCCTTCACTGGCTGGGAGGTCTACTGGGACAGACAGGGAGCTTCAGAGGCTCAAAAGCAGAGTGCAGGAGCTGGTCTGCTGCCCCACAGGGTAGAGAGACCAGCACAGACGGTCTCTGCCACATTGCCACACTTTCCAGTCCGAGGCGCGCCTGCTGGCGTGCATAGCAATTGGGTGTTGAAACTCAGGCTTCAGCAGACAGACCTGGGGAGATGACTCGGTTTGGCTGTGTGAAGACAGCTCAAAGGGCCTGGAGCGTGGCCTGAGCTACAACTGGGGGTGTGCACAGGATGGAGCATGGGGCTGCCGTAGAAGCCCCACTGTCAACATGGGAAGGGAGGGGCATGGGTCCACTATAGCAGCCTCACTATCAGCATGCTCACAGCAGGGCACAGCTCCAACTGCAGCGGGTTTTGCAAACTTTGTGGGCATGCACACATGGAGGTGGCACTGAATACTGAGGTGATCACTGGCCCTCCCACTTTAGGTGTGGGGCTGCAGCTCCAGAGGACTTTCTCGCCCATGGTTTTGTGAGGGTTTCTCACCCATACCTAATCTCCAAGCCGATTCCAAGCACTCCTGCAGCAGCTGCAGCCCCTGAGGGCAGTGCCAGCAAGAGTGATCTCTGTGGGTGTGCACACCAGGTGGCAGGCAGTGTCACAGAGTCGCACATCACAGCAAACAGCTCCTGGGGAGGAACACAGGGGCTCCTTTCCCAGAGGGAGTGCTCTAGTCCTGCCTACCTCACATTGAAGCTTAGAATCGGATCTAGGGGTTTCCACTCCAACAAATGGGGAGCAGACTCTACCCCTGACAGGGTTGTAACAATCGCAGAGAAAAGAGGAGGCCCTGCCCAACATCCAGGGCAGGCTCCAGTCAACACAATGTCAAACACACCACCTATATCAAGGAGACAAGGGCCAGTACACCCTGAGGAAAGACACAGCAAGCCAAAAACAGCCCTCACACCAAAAGTACTGGACTCATACAGTCTACACAGGGTCACTCCCACATAAAAACAGCCCTTCAAAACCACAGTAGACAACTGTTTTCCCTAAATTCAGAGTAAGAGGGACTTCCCTGGTGGCAGAGTGGTTAACAATATGCCTGCCAATGCAGGGGATACAGGTTCGAGCCCTGGTCCAGGAAGATCCCACATGCCGCGGAGCAACTAAGCCCGTGTGCCACAACTACTGAGACTGTGCTCTAGAGCCCGTGAGCCACAACTACTGAGCCTGTGTGCCACAACTACTGAAGCCTGCGCACCTAGAGCCCACGCTCTGCAACAAGAGAAGCCACTGCAATGAGAAGCCCGTGCATTGCAATGAAGAGTAGCCCCGCTTGCTGCAACTAAGAAAGCCCACGTGCAACGAAGACCCAATGCAGCCAAAAATAGAATATAAATAAACAAATTTAATATTAAAAAAAATAAATTCAGAATAAGAGAAATATAAGTAAAATGAAAAAGCAGAAGAATTACTCCCAATTAAAAGAACAGGTGAAATCCCCTGAAAGAATAAGCAATGAAACAGACCTCTCCAGTCTACATGACCCCAAGTCCAAAAAGGAAGTAATAAAAATGCTGAAGGGAGAGCAGCCAAGATGGCAGAGAAAGACCCTAAGCACACCTACTCTCACGAGCACACGAAAATCAGGACAATCTGCAGAACAACCATTGTTGAAAAGGACTGAAACTTAGCAGAAAAGATTCTCTACATCTAAATACATAAAGATGGAACCACAATGAGATGGGTATGAGGGGCACACTCATGATATAATCAAATCCCACACCCCCAGGTGTGCAACCCACAAACTAGAGAATAATTATATTGCAGAAGTTCTCCCAAAGAAGTGAGAGTTCTGAGCCTGTCAGACTCCACCCCCAGCCCAGGGGTCTGGCATGGGGAAGAGGAGCCCCCAGAGCATTTGGCTTTGAAGGCCAGTGGGGCTTGATTGCAAGAGTTGCACAGGAATGGGGGAAATAGAGACTTCACTCTCAAAGTGTGCACACAAAATCTCACATGCACTGGACCAAGGGCAAAAGCAGTAATCTGATAGAAGCCTGGGCCAGACCTACCTGCTGGTCTTGGAGGGTGTCCTGGGGAGGTGGCTGTGGCCCACCCTGGGGACACAGACTCTGGTGCCTGATATATCAGGGAGCATTTATCTGCATGTGTGAGCTCTTGTGGAGGCTGACATTTTGGCACCAAGACCTGGCCCCACCCAGCAGTCCATAGGCTCAAGTGCTGAGAGGCATTGAGGCAAACAACACAATGGGCAGGGACACAGTCAAACCTATCAGCAGACAGGCTACCTAAAGACTTCCTGAGCTCACAGCCTCCTCTAGATACGCCCCTAGACATGGTCCTGTCCATCAGAGGACCAACACCCAGTTCTACCCACCAGGGGACAGGCACCAGCCCCTCCCACCAAGAAGCCTGCACAAGCCTCTACACCAGGCTCACCTACCAGGGGGCAGTCACTAGAAGCAAGAAAACTACAGTTCCGCAGCCCGCACACTGAGTCCACAAACACAGGCCAGACACTATCCTGGGACCAGCTGGCCCCTGGTCCTTGAGAGATGAGAGGGGAGTGCACTGCTGGGACACAAAAGACGTTTCCTACAGAGGGCCAGTTTTCCAAGGTGGAGGAACGAAACCAACCTACCACATACATAAAAACACAAATAGCAATTTACATAAAATGAGGCAACAGAGGAATATGTTTCACACGAATAAACAAGATAAAACCCCAGAAGAACAACTAAGTCACGTGGAGATAGGCAATCCACCCAAGAAAGAGTTCAGAGTAATGATCGTAAAGATGATCAAAGAACTTGGGAGGAGAATAGATGCACAGAGCAAGAAATCAGAAGTTTTTAAAAAAGAATTAGAAAATATAAAGGATATAAAGAACTAAAGAAAACAATAACTGATATGAAAAATACACTAAAAGGAATCTATAGTAGACTAAATGATTCAGAAGGACGGATCAGTGAGCTGGAAGACAGAGGTAGTGGAAATCACTGCCATTAAACACAAAGAAGAAAAAAGAATGAAATGAAATGAGGACAGCTTAAGAAACCTCTGGGCTAACATCAAGCACACTAATATTGGCATTTTAGGGATCCCAGAAGGAGGAGAGAGAAAGGGTCTGGGAAAATAATTGAACAGACAATAGCTGAAAACTGCCCTAACCTGGGGAAGGAAACAATCACCCAAGTACAGGAAGTGCAGAGAGTCCCATACAGGATTAACCCACAGAGGAATACACCACAATGCATTGTAAGAAAGATGACAAAAGTTAAATATAAAGAGAGACTATTAAAAGCAACAAGGGAAAAGCAACAAATAACACACAAGGGAACTCCGATAAGGCTATCAGCTGATTTTTCAGCAGAAACTACAGGCTAAAAGGGAGTGGCATGATATACTTAAAGTGATGAAAGAGAAAAACCTACAACCAAGAATACTCTACCCAGCAAGGCTCTCATTCAGATTTCATGGAGAAATCAAAAGCTTTACACACAAGCAAGAGCTAAAAGAATTCAGAACCACCAAACCAGCTTTACAGCACCTGCTAAAGGAACTTCATTAGGCAGAAATGAAAAGGCCACAACTAGAAACAAGCAAATTACAAAATGGAAAAGCTCACTGATAAAGGCAAACATACAATAAAGGTAGAAAATCATCCATGCACAAAGCTAGTAGGGAGGTTAAAAGACTAAAGTAGTAAAAATCATTTGTAACCACAGTAAGCAGTTAAGGGATACACAAAACAGTCAGACATAAAATGTAAAATCAAAAACAGTAATAGTGAGGAAAGGAGACTACAAATGCAGTGTATCTGAAATGCATTAGAAATTGAGATGAGCAACTTGAAACAAGCATGTATAAATATAGACTCCTATACAAAAACCTCATGGTAACTGCAAAACAAAAATCTATGATAGATACAGACACAAAAAGAAAAAGGAATCCAAACATACCACTAAAAATAGTCATCAAATCACAACACAGGAGAACAGGAGGAAAAAGGGGGGAAAAAGACCTACAAAAACAAATCCAAAGCAATTAACAAAATAGTAATAGGAACATACATATTGATAATTACCTTAAATGTAAACAGACCAAATGCTCCAACCAAAAGACAAAGACTGACTGAATGGATACAAAAACAGGACCAGTATATTTGCTGCCTATAAGAGACACACTTCAGATCTAAAGACGCATACAGACTGAAAGTGAGGGAATGAAAAAAGGTACTCCATGCAAATGCAAATCAAAAGAAAGCCAGAACAGCTATATTTATATCAGATAAAATAGACTTAAAAAAAAAAAAAAAAGACGGTTACAAGAGACAAAGAAGGATACTATATAATGATCAAAGGATCAATACAAGAATATATAATAATTTTAGTGGGGGACTTTAACACCCCACTTACATCAATGGACAGATCATCCAGACAGAAAATCAATAAGGAAACACAGGCCTTAAATGACACATTAGACCAGATGGACTTAATTGATATTTATAGAGCATTCCATCTGAAAGCAGCAGAATACACATTCTTTTCAAGTGCACATGGAACATTCTCCAGGATAGATCACATGCTGCGCAACAAAGCAAACCCTGGTAAATTTAAGAAAACTGAAATCATATCAAGCATCTTTTCTGACCACAACACTATGAGGATAGAATTCGACTAAAAGAAAAAGACTGCAAAAACACAAACACATGGAGGTTAAACAATATGCTACTAAACAATCAATGGATTACTGAAGTCAAAGAGGAAATCAAAAAATACCTGGAGACAAATGAAAATGAAAACACAACAATCCAAAATCTATGGGACACAGCAAAAGCAGTTCTTAGAGAGAAGTTTATAGAGATGCAAGGAAACAAGAAAAATCTCAAATAAACAGCCTAATCTTACACCTAAAGCAACTAGAGAAAGAAGAACAAAGAAAACCCAAAGTTAGTAGAAGGAAAGAAATCATAAAGATCAGAGCAGAAATGAAATAGAGACTAAAAAAATAGGAATGACGATGAAACTAAAAGCTAGTTCTTTGGAAAGATAAACAAAATTGATAAACCTTTACCAGACTCATCAAGAAAAAAAGGGAGCAGTCCCAAATCAATAAAATAGAAATAAAAAAAGAGAAGTTACAACTGCCACCACAGAAATACAAAGAATCATGAGAAACTACTTTGAGCAACTATATGCCAATAAAATGGACAACCTAGAAGAAATGGACAAATTCTTAGAAAGGTACAATCTTGCAAGACCGAACCAGGAAGAAATAGAAAATATGAACAGACCAATTTTAAGTAGTGAAATTGGGTTGGTAATTTAAAAACTCCCAACAAGCCAAAGTCCAGGGCCAGATGGCTTCACAGGTGAATTCTACCAAACATTTAGAAAAGAGTTAACAACTATCCTTGTGAAACTATTCCCAAAAATGGCAGAGGAAGGAACACTTCTGAACTCATTCTATGATACCACCATCACCCTGATACCAAAACTAGACAAAGAACCCACACAAAAAAAGAAAAGTACAAGCCAATATCACTGATGAACATAGACTCAAAAATCCTCAACTAAATATTAGCAAACCAAATCCAACGATAGGTTAAAAGAATCATATACCATGATCAAGTGGGATTTATTCCAGGGATGCAAGGATTTTTCAATATCTGCAAATCAATCAGTGTGATACACCACATTAACACATTGAAGAATAAAAAGCATATGATCATCTCAATAGTTGCAGAAAAAGCTTTTGATAAAATTCAACATCCATTTACGATAAAAACTCTCCAGAAAGTCGGCACAGAGGAAACCTACCTTAACATAATAAAGGCCATATATTACAAACCCACAGCTAACATCATACTCAATGGTGAAAAGCTGAAAGCATTTCCTCTAAGATCAGGAACAAGACAAGGATGGCCACTCGTGACACTTTTATTCAACATAGTTCTGGAAGTCCTAGCCACAGCAATCAGAGACAAAAAGAAATTAAAGGAATCCAAAATGGAAAAGAAGAAATAAAACTGTTGCTATTTGCAGATGACACTATACACAGAAAATCCTAAAGATGCCATAAGAAAGCTACTAGAGCTCATCAACGAATTTGATAAAGTTGCAGGATACAAAATTAATACACAGAAATCTGTTGCATTTCTATACACAAACAATGGAATATCAGAATGAGAAATTGAGGAAACAATTTATATTGTTATATTAACAATATGAACAATTTATATTATTAACAATAATATAAACAATTTTCTTTTTATTTAGAGAATACTTTATTAGTTTCTGTAATCAAACCCATGTAGATAAGACCTTACATATTTAATACAGTGTGTTACCCCTGTACAAATGGAAAAAATTATGTTTAACGTTTTGAGACCAATATGGCTGTTGATTTCTGTACAATGCCAACCCAACATGGTACAACTGGGATACTTCTCCAAAGTTGACAGCACAGCTAAAGTTTCCCATCAAAAGAATAAACTACCTATGAATAAACCTACCTAAGGAGGCAAAAAACCTATACTGCAAAAACTGTAAGACACTGATGAGAGACACTGAACATGGTACAAACAGATGGAAAGATATACCATGTTCTTGGATTGGAAGAATCAATATTGTTAAAATGACCACACTACCCGAGGCAATCTACAGATTCAGTGCAATCCAATGGCAATAGGTTAGATAGAAATCAACCACAAGAAAAAGACAAGTGTAATCCAATGGCATATCAAATTACCAATGGCATTTTTCACAGAACTAGAACAAACAATGTTTAAATTTATATGGAAACAGAAAAGACCCCAAAAAGCCAAAACAATCTTGAGAAAGAAGAATGGTACTGGAGGAATCACCTTTCTTGACTTCAGACAATACTACAAAGTTACAGAAATCAACACAGTATGGTAGTGGAACAAAAATAGACACATAGATTAATGAAACAGGATAGAAAGCCTAGAAATAAACCCACACACTTATGGTCAATTAATCTATGACAAAGGAGGCAAGAATATACAATGGAGAAAAGACAGTCTCTTCATTAAAAGGTCCTGGAAGAACTGTACAGTTAAGTGCAAAAGAATGAAATTAGAACACAATAGATAAAAATAAACTCAAAATGGATTAAAGACCTAAATGTAAGACTAGATACTATAAAACTCCTAGAAGAAAACATAGGCAGAACACTCTTTGACATAAATTGCAACAATATGTTTTTGGATCCACCTCCTAGAGTAATGGAAATAAAAACAAAAATAAACAAATGGGACCCAGTTAAACCAAGCTGTTGCACAGTAAAGGAAATCATGAAGAAAACAAAAAGAAAACCAACCAACTAGGAGAAAATATTTGCAAACAATACTTCTGACAAGGGATTAATTTCCAAAATATACAAACAGCTCACACAGCTTAACATAAAAAAAAAAACCCAATCAAAAAATGGACAGAAGACCTAAATAGTCCTAAACAGACATTTCTCCAAAGAAGACATACAGATGGCCAACAGGCATATGAAAAGATGCTCAATATTGCTAAGTATTAGAGAAATGCAAATCAAAACTACAGTGAGGTATCACTTCACACAGGTCAAAATGGACACCATCAAAAAGTCTACAAATAACAAATGCTGGCGAGGTTGTGAGAAAAGGGAACCCTCCTACGCTTTGGTGGGAATGTAAATTGGTGCAGCCACTATGGGAAACAGTATGGAGGTTCCTCAAGAAACTGAAAATAGAGTTACCATATGATCCTGCAATCCCACTCCTGGGCATATATCTGGAAAAAAACTCTAATTAGAAAAGATGTATGCACACCAATGCTCATAGCAGCACTATTTACAATAGCCAAGACATGGAAGCAACCTAAGTGTCCATCAATAGATGAATGGATAAAGAAGATGAAATATTACTCAGCCATAAAAAAGAAAGAAAGAATGCCATTTGCAGCAACATGGATGGACCCAGAGATTATCATACTAAGTGAGGTAAGTCAGACAGAGAAAGACAAATATAACTTACAAGTGGAATCTAAAAAATAGTACAAATGAACTTATTTACAAATCAGAAACAGACTCACAGACACAGAAAACAAACTTATGGTTACCAAAAGGGATAACAGGGCAGGAGGAAGGAGAGGTAGATAAATAAGGAATATAGGATTAACAGATACACATTAGCATATATAAAACAGATAAGCAAGGATTTACAGTATAGCACAGGGAAATATATTCAAGATCTTGTAATAACCTATAATGGAAAAGAATTGGAAAAATATATATATATATATAAAACACACCAAATATAACCAAATCACTTTGCTGAAATCAACTATAGTTCAATAAAAAAATAAAATTTTAAAGAAGTATAGACATACAGTGGATTCACCCTCCCACCTCGTCCCTCACCAGCCAAGTGACCACACCCCCACCTCCAGAGGTAGCCAGTTACTAGTTTCTTGTGCAGCCTTCCAGAGATTTTTGCCTATAAAATACATGTACACACGCCCATTCCCATGTTTCTTCCCCTACCCCCTTTTTTCACATTTAACAATACATCTTGGAGATCTTTCCATATCCATATGCCAAAAAGCTTCCACGTTGTTTTAGGTCACATAATATTCCACTATATGGATGTGACCAGGTTCAGGAGACACCTCAAAATATGGCTCCTTTGGCATACTGACTATTTCAAGCAAATGGAATTTGAGAAACAGCAGGTGCAAGAAGGACTTTCTGACCTTCCCCTGAAACAGGTCATAAGACCCTTATGTGAGAGGTGCCCTCCCTATAGCCAGGGCATGAAAGAAGCATCTTTATCTCTGAAGCCTGAGGGACACTGAGAAGAATCTGAATAACAGGCCTTGCTAAGTTTCCCTTAGTTTTCTACACTTAGCCCATACCTTTCATCTTATCACATTTCCCCATGACTTTCCAGGCTTCATCAAACCTAGCACAAAACCACTCAGGTTTAACTTCTTTGGGTCTTCATTTCCCTATGAAACTTCCCGTGTTGGGTAAAACTTACAAATTTGTATGCTATTCTCTTGTTACAAGGGTCCCAGTTGAGAATTTAGAAGAAGATAAAGCAGTTACTTTTTCCTCCCCACAGATGCATCATGATTTATTATCCTGTGACCTACTGGTGGACAGCTAGACCATACCTCACCAGTTATCATTATAAACAATGCTGCAATGAATAATGTCTTATGTAAATCATTTCATATATATTTCTATGTATCAGTAGGATAAATTCTTGGAAGCAGAACTGCTGGGTCAAAGCATTATTTCAAAACGATAATTTGAAATTATCATTGACCTAATATTTCTTAGCATGAGTTGTCCAGTAATAAAATAGTAGGCTCCTCATTGTCACATGTTTACATGGTGAGAGTTTACAATTCTTACTGACAGTACAGGCACAGAGAGTATAGGCCACTAGAAACTCTAGTCTCTCCCAAACCAGAGCAAATATTATATGTTCGTTAAATTGCAGCTATAGAGACAGTTACAGAAAGATAGAGAAGATGAAAAGGCAGAGGGCTATGTACCAGATGAAGGAACAAGAAAAAACCCCAGAAAAACAACTAAATGAAGTGGAGATAGGCAACCTTCCAGAAAAAGAATTCAGAATAATGATAGTGAAGATGATCCAGGACCTCGGAATAAGAATGGAGGCAAAGATTGAGAAGATGCAAGAAATGATTAACAAAGACCTAGAAGAATTAAAGAACAAACAAACAGAGATGACCAATACAATAACTGAAATGAAAACTACACTAGAAGGAATCAATAGCAGAATAACTGAGGCAGAAGAACGGATAAGTGACCTGGAAGACAGAATGGTGGAATTCACTGCTGCGGAACAGACTAAAGAAAAAAGAATGAAAAGAAATGAAGACAGCCTAAGAGACCTCTGGGACGACATTAAACGCAACAACATTCGCATTATAGGGGTCCCAGAAGGAGAAGAGAGAGAGAAAGGACCAGAGAAAATATTTGAAGAGATTACAGTCGAAAACTTCCCTAAAATGGGAAAGGAAATAGCCACCCAAGTCCAGGAAGCGCAGAGAGTCACATACAGAATAAACCCAAGGAGAAACACGCCGAGACACATAGTAATCAAAGTGGCAAAAATTAAAGACAAAGAAAAATTATTGAAAGCAGCAAGGGAAAAACGACAAATAACATACAAGGGAACTCCCATAAGGTTAACAGCTGATTTCTCAGCAGAAACTCTGCAAGCCAGAAGGGAGTGGCATGATATACTTAAAGTGATGAAAGGGAAGAACCTACAACCAAGATTACTCTACCCGGCAAGGATCTCATTTAGATTTGATGGAGAAATCAAAAGCTTTACAGACAAGCAAAAGCTAAGAGAATTCAGCAACACCAAACCAGCTCTACAACAAATGCTAAAGGAACTTCTCTAAGTGGGAAACACAAGAGAAGAAACGGACCTACAAAAACAAACCCAAAACAATTAAGAAAATGGTCATAGGAACACACATATTGATAATTACCTTAAACGTGAATGGATTAAATGCCCCAACCAAAAGACACAGACTGGCTGAATGGATACAAAAACAAGACCCATATATATGCTGTCTACAAGAGACCCACTTTAGACCTAGGGACACATACAGACTGAAAGTGAGGGGATGGAAAAAGATATTCCATGCAAATGGAAATCAAAAGAAAGCTGGAGTAGCTATACTCATATCAGATAAAATAGACTTTAAAATAAAGAATGTTACAAGAGACAAGGAAGGACACTACATAATGATCCAGGGATCAATCCAAGAAGAAGATATAACAATTATAAATATATATGCACCCAACATAGGAGCACCTCAATACATAAGGCAACTGCTTACAGCTATAAAAGAGGAAATCGACAGTAACACAATAATAGTGGGGGACTTTAACACTTCACTTACACCAATGGACAGATCATCCAAAATGAAAATAAATAAGGAAACAGAAGCTTTAAATGACACAATAGACCAGATAGATTTCATTGATATATATAGGACATTCCATCCAAAAACAGCAGATTACACGTTCTTCTCAAGTGCGCACGGAACATTCTCCAGGATAGATCACATCTTGGGTCACAAATCAAGCCTCAGTAAATTTAAGAAAATTGAAATCATATCAAGCATCTTTTCTGACCACAACGCTATGAGATTAGAAATGAATTACAGGGAAAAAAAACGTAAAAAAGACAAACACATGGAGGCTAAACAATACGTTACTAAATAACCAAGAGATCACTGAGAAAATCAAAGAGGAAATAAAAAAAATACCTAGAGACAAATGACAATGAAAACACGACCACCCAAAACCTATGGGATGCAGCAAAAGCGGTTCTAAGAGGGAAGTTTATAGCTATACAAGCCTACCTAAAGAAACAAGAAAAATCTCAAGTAAACAATCTAACCTTACACCTAAAGAAACTAGAGAAAGAAGAACAAACAAAACCCAAAGTTAGCAGAAGGAAAGAAATCATAAAGATCAGAGCAGAAATAAATGAAATAGAAACAAAGAAAACAATAGCAAAGATCAATAAAACTAAAAGTTGGTTCTTTGAGAAGATAAACAAAATTGATAAGCCATTAGCCAGACTCGTCAAGAAAAAGAGGGAGAGGACTCAAATCAATAAAATCAGAAATGAAAAAGGAGAAGTTACAACAGACACCGCAGAAATACAAAGCATCCTAAGAGACTACTAAAAGCAACTCTATGCCAATAAAATGGACAACCTGGAAGAAATGGACACATTCTTAGAAAGGTATAACCTTCCAAAACTGAATCAGGAAGAAACAGAAAATATGAACAGACCAATCACAAGTAATGAAATTGAAACTGTGATTAAAAATCTTCCAACAAACAAAAGTCCAGGACCAGATGGCTTCACAGGTGAATTCTATCAAACATTTAGAGAAGAGCTAACACCTATCCTTCTCAAACTCTTCCAAAAAATTGCAGAGGAAGGAACACTCCCAAACTCATTCTATGAGGCCACCATCACCCTGATACCAAAACCAGACAAAGACACTACAAAAAAAGAAAATTACAGACCAATATCACTGATGAATATAGATGCAAAAATCCTCAACAAAATACTAGCAAACAGAATCCAACAACACATTAAAAGGATCATACACCACGATCAAGTGGGATTTATCCCAGGGATGCAAGGATTCTTCAATATACGCAAATCAATCAATGTGATACACCATATTAACAAATTGAAGAATAAAAACCATATGATCATCTCAATAGATGCAGAAAAAGCTTTTGACAAAATTCAACACCCATTTCTGATAAAAACTCTCCAGAAAGTGGGCATAGAGGGAACCTACCTCAACATAATAAAGGCCATATACTACAAACCCACAGCAAACATCATTCTCAATGGTGAAAAACTGAAAGCATTTCCTCTAAGATCAGGAACGAGACAAGGATGTCCACTCTCACCACTATTATTCAACATAGTTCTGGAAGTCCTAGCCACGGCAATCAGAGAAGAAAAAGAAATAAAAGGAATACAAATTGGAAAAGAAGAAGTAAAACTGTCACTGTTTGCAGATGACATGATACTATACATAGAGAATCCTAAAACTGCCACCAGAAAACTGCTAGAGCTAATTAATGAATATGGTAAAGTTGCAGGATACAAAATTAATGCACAGAAATCTCTTGCATTCCTATACACTAATGATGAAAAATCTGAAAGAGAAATTATGGAAACACTCCCATTTACCATTGCAATAAAAAGAATAAAATACCTAGGAATAAACCTACCTAGGGAGACAAAAGACCTGTATGCAGAAAACTATAAGACACTGATGAAAGAAATTAAAGATGATACCAACAGATGGAGAGATATACCATGTTCTTGGATTGGAAGAATCAACGTTGTGAAAATGAGTATACTACCCAAAGCAATCTACAGATTCAATGCAATCCCTATCAAATTACCAATGGCATTTTTTACGGAGCTAGAACAAATCATCTTAAAATTTGTATGGAGACACAAAAGACCCCGAATAGCCAAAGCAGTCTTGAGGCAAAAAAATGGAGCTGGAGGAATCAGACTCCCTGACTTCAGACTATACTACAAATCTACAGTAATCAAGACAATATGGTACTGGCACAAAAACAGAAACATAGATCAATGGAACAAGATAGAAAGCCCAGAGATAAACCCACGCACCTATGGTCAACTAATCTATGACAAAGGAGGCAAAGATATACAATGGAGAAAAGACAGTCTCTTCAATAAGTGGTGCTGGGAAAACTGGACAGCTACATGTAAAAGAATGAAATTAGAATACTCCCTAACACCATACACAAAAATAAACTCAAAATGGATTAGAGACCTAAATATAAGACTGGACACTATAAAACTCTTAGAGGAAAACATAGGAAGAACACTCTTTGACATAAATCACAGCAAGATCTTTTTTGATCCACCTCCTAGAGTAATGGAAATAAAAACAAAAATAAACAAGTGGGACCTAATGAAACTTCAAAGCTTTTGCACAGCAAAGGAAAACATAAACAAGACGAAAAGACAACCCTCAGAATGGGAGAAAATACTTGTAAATGAATCAACGGACAAAGGATTAATCTCCAAAATATATAAACAGCTCATTCAGCTCAATATCAAAGAAACAAACACCCCAATCCAAAAATGGGCAGAAGACCTAAATAGACATTTCTCCAAAGAAGACATACAGATGGCCACGAAGCACATGAAAAGATGCTCAACATCACTAATTATTAGAGAAATGCAAATCAAAACTACAATGAGGTATCACCTCACTCCTGTTAGAATGGGCATCATCAGAAAATCTACAAACAACAAATGCTGGAGAGGGTGTGGAGAAAAGGGAACCCTCTTGCACTGTTGGTGCGAATGTATATTGATACAGCCACTATGGAGAACAATATGGAGGTTCCTTAAAAAACTAAAAATAGAATTACCATATGACCCAGCAATCCCACTACTGGGCATATACCCAGAGAAAACCGTAATTCAAAAAGACACATGCACCCGAATGTTCATTGCAGCACTATTTACAATAGCCAGGTCATGGAAGCAACCTAAATGCCCATCAACAGATGAATGGATAAAGAAGTTGTGGTACATATATACAATGGAATATTACTCAGCCATAAAAAGGAACGAAATTGAGTCATTTGTTGAGACGTGGATGGATCTAGAGACTGTCATACAGAGTGAAGTAAGTCAGAAAGAGAAAAACAAATATCGTATATTAATGCATGTATGTGGAACCTAGAAAAATGGTACAGATGAGCCAGTTTGCAGGGCAGAAGTTGAGACACAGATGTAGAGAATGGACATATGGACACCAAGGGGGGAAAACTGCGGTGAGGTGGGGACGGTGGTGTGCTGAATCGGGCGATTGGGATTGACATGTATACACTGATGTGTATAAAATTGATGCCTAATAAGAACCTGCAGTATAAAAAAAACAAACAAAACAACTAATACTAAACTTTCATTGGGTTATTTGTATGGAAATATGTTAATATAAATGTTTCAGACATTACATGAAATTTCTAAAAATCTTATATTTGTATTTGTATGGAAATATGTATGGAAATATGTTAATATAAATGTTTCAGACATTACATGAAATTTCTAAAAATCTTATATTTGTATTTGTATGGAAATATGTATGGAAATATGTTAATATAAATGTTTCAGACATTACATGAAATTTCTAAAAATCTTACATGTTCTGGTATAATGTTATAAGTAATAATCCTAGTTATTACTTTAAAATGTATATCTCAGAAATAACTAATTTTCTTGTCAACTGCATTATTATGAACTTTCATCAAATCTTTAACCGTGGTCATTTTTAAGTCTTTTGTCATTTACAGACAGTTCTGGGTGTACTCTGATGATTTTGCAAATATGTCCCTATAAAAGGGTTTCATCTTCAAGAAATTCATGGAAAAGACTCTGACAAGTACAGGTTTCTGGTAACTGACTGTACTGCTGAACTGAATGAATAAGCATTTTCAGAACTCTAATGAAAAACTGATGAACTCATAAAAGTGCTAACAAAATATCAAGATGAAAAAAAAATTAATTACATGGGACTGAGTGAACTGATGAGGATGAGTATAATTTCTGTGACTTTCTGTCTGAATCAAAAAAAAAAAAATCCCACAAGGACTCAGAGGCAAAGAATATACAAATCAATTTTCACTGCAAAGTAAAGGAGCTGTTACAGTGGAGGATTACTGGACTGAATGTCAATATTATGACATAGTATGAGTGTGTTTCATGTTTGGTAATTGCAATCATTGTTGCTTTTGTTGTGGTCATCCATGTACAATGCCTGGTGTCAGTCTATTTATCTCTTGTAAAAATAAAATACAGTGTGTGTGTGTGAAAAAAAAAAAAAAAACCATAAGAAGAAATCAAATTTAACAAGCTAGATAAAAACAAGATCACCAGATAAATTCAAATAAGAAACATTAATTTAGTGTAAAAGTGGTAAAATTTTGCTGAAACTAAGTAGCCAATGTTGGATTTAATTACAATTTATACATGTAATTATAAAAGCATAAGATGCTTTTATGTATTTTATGTCTCAATTGTTGACCTAAATATTTGATTTTGAGCATGATGGACAGTCCTTTGATTCACAATCATTATCATTACCATAATTTTTCCTTCTGTCAGGTTACTCAGTTGAAACCATCAGTTGATTATTTTAATTGGTCCAACTCATCTAAAAATGGTTTTCTCCAAAATATAATATTGATAATTATTTTTTTAAAAAGCTCCTAACAAAAGTCCTTCATGGAGAATATTTGCAAGCTGATATGTCATATAAACACACACACACAAACACATCTGTCAATAATCTGAAAAAAGTGACTGCTTTGCCTAGCTTCTTTTGAGTTCAACCTATGATACCAAGAGACCTGTAATGACTCAGTTTTCTCTCTACTTTCCTCTATTTGAACTATTGTAAAGCTTCATTTATACCGGTGCCATGATTCATTTGGCTTTCACTTTGCATGAGTGCATCATTTGTGTATTAAGTCAGCCAGCTCAGTTCTTTTTTCATCAGCCTGTGACAATTAAAGTAGCATGGTTATTTTTATGATGGAAAGTCAAAATTAATTTATTAAATAAAGACATAAATCTCAAAAAAAAAAAAAAAGAAAGTTGGATCATCACAGGCCATTAAGACTTTTGCATTTTAAGTTATATTTCTTTTTGTTTGTTTTCCATGCCTCTAAACCCAATTTGTCTTCTTTTTCCCCTTTGCTGTCATAATTTATTCAACAGTAGATATTAAGTTTCTTACAGCATTTCCTTTACAGTAGGTTGAACTCTTAAGGCTTTTGTCATTTTAAGCCACTATTTAAAAACAAAAAAAGATGTGAGTAAAGTCTCTAAAACAGTTTAAGAGGGTTTGTAAATTGATACAGCCACTATGGAGAACAGTATGGAGGTTCCTTAAAAAACTAAAAACAGAACTACCATACGACCCAGCAATCCCACTACTGGGCATATACCCTGAGAAAACCATAATTCAGAAAGAGTCATGTACCACAATGTTCATTGCAGCTCTATTTACAATAGCCAGGCCACGGAAGCAACCTAAGTGTCCATCGACAGATGAATGGATAAAGAAGATGTGGCACATATATACAACGGAATATTACTCAGCCATAAAAAGAAACGAAATTGAGTTATTTGCAGTGAGGTGGATGGACCTAGAGACTGTCATACAGAGTGAAGTAAGTCAGAAAGAGAAAAACAAATACTGTATGCTAACAAATATATATGGAATCTAAAAAAAAAAAGGTTCTGAAGAACCTAGGGGCAGGACAGGAATAAAAACACAGATGTAGAGAATGGACTTGAGGACATGGGGAGGAGGAAGGGTATGTTGGGACGAAGTGAGAGAGTGGCATGGACATATATACACTACCAAATGTAAAATAGATAGCTAGTGGGAAGCAGCCGCATAGCACAGGGAGATCAGCTCGGTGCTTTGTGTCCCCCAGAGGGGTGGGATAGGGAGGGTGGGAGGGAGACACAAGAGGGAGGAGATATGGGAATATATGTATGCCTATGGCTGATTTACTTTGTTATACAGCAGCAACTAACACAACATTGTAAAGCAATTATAGTCCAATAATGATGCTAAAAAATAAATAAATAAATAAAACAGTTTAAGAAAAACACCTTGAAGAATTTGACTTCAGTAGCTTTTACTTTGACAGGATTTTCTTAGCATCTGCTAAAAGAGTTTAACAAACAGTATCTCTATTGTGAGCTAAATTAATTTCTAATAAGGGGGCAGGAAGTGTTTAATGACTGAAATATGAAAGGGATACTTAAAAAAATATATATATATATATAAATTGCAGCTATAGAAAATAATGATGGTCTCTTATAACTGCTGTTTTAGAAACAAATATGTACAGCATTATACAGAATATAAAGCTGAAAATGAGAATACTAGATTAGAAAGAAAATGTTTTTTCAATCTATTAACAAAAGATAAACTGAGCATCTTCAATGCTTCGAAGTCTCATGGGGAAATACAACAACTCTAAAATCTGCTTTTTGGAAATAAGACAGCATGAAGGAAATTTCAATATCGATTTGACACAACTGAGTCAAATGAACACGTGGTCACTGTGGCTGGAAATGAGCATCATGGAAAGGAAGGGAGAGAAGGTGAAGTTTTTCCAAATCAAAAGAGGAAATGATTGTATGGAAATATGTTAATATAAATGTTTCAGACATTACATGAAATTTCTAAAAATCTTATATGTTCTGGTATAATGTTATGTCATAATTCTATTATTACTTTAAAATGTATATCTCAGAAATAAAAAAAAAAGAGGAAATGAACAAGATATAGTGGTAAGGTCTGAGGAGATCATTTTGGTTGAAAGAAACAATTCACATTAAGGGTCAATGCAAGGTTTGTTTTTATCTATGCAATTGAAAGTTAAATTAGAAAACGAAATTAAACATTTTTCCCCTCAATTCTTTTCCAGACTATTCCTAATCAACCTCCTCTCTACCATCTCCTAATAGGTTTCTACTTATTTAAGAAAACAAAATAAAACACCTTTCATTCTTTCTGCACAACTTTTTTTCTGACTATAAAAGCAATACATTTTTAAAATAAACATTTATTGGTCTATTATAGTAATTTCTTCTGTAAATAGTGTATGTCCTTTGCCCACATTTCTATTGTCAGTATTTTCTTACCAGTTTATAACAGTGCTTTATATATTAAGATTGCATTCTGTTCTGTACTTATCCTATCCTGCCCCTCTCTCTCACCCCTCTTCACCTCCTAAAACTCTTCCATTGGGCCCTCTTCAACTCATGGTCTACCATTGTCGAAATTTTCTAAATCCTCAATTCCTTAACATCTCCTTCAGATATTTGCTCTAGAGAATCTTGAATCCCAGATAGTTTCCCCGTAGCTCTTTTTTTCTCCCACGAGTGGGAGAAAGCTTCCTTGCTCTTTGCTGCCGCTTCCAGACTGTCCCTCCTTCCTGAAAGGAAGCTTCGGCTCTCGTGCCATTGGGTTATACTCCCACCACCCGTCACCACTGCCCCCACCATTCCCTTTCGTTTTTCACTCACTGTAAATGCTGGCTCACTGTCGCTCTCTCCAATACTCTTCCTGTCATAACTCCTGGTGACCTCAACACACATGAAATTACACTGTGATCTCTCCATTCCTTGAACTCTTTTCCTCCAGTGATTTTTGTCCTCCACTCTTCTTTACCTATTCACTTCCACGCCCTAGGTCTTTTATTACCAGTAGGTGCAAGCCCTCCATTGTCTCAGCTGTGTGTATCTCTTTCTCTATCACTTCTTTCTAGCTTGCTCCTTCTAACACCTAATAACAGCTCCTCTGAGACTTTTAATCCATTGTTCCTACCAGCTTTTCACTGTCTCTCAGCTTTTGATTTCCTATCTCCCGCTTACCCAGCCTTAGTAAGCCTGAATTCCGTGGTCCGTAAATACAATGTCGTCTTTCATACACCCTCAACTCCCTGGTCCCTCTCTCACTTCACTGTACTGGCTCTAATTCTTGCCACTATTCTTCCGATCTACTCTTGACTATTTTACACCATCTTGCCTTTCCTCAAATCTCTGACACCTGCTCCCACATCCCCACGTTTAGCTGATGACTTCAATTTCTCTTTAATTATGAAATTAAAAGCACCTGTAATCAGATATAGAGAACAGACTTCTGGTTGCCAAGGGGGAGGGACAGATGGGGGTTTGGGATTAGCAGATGCAAACTATTATATAGAATGGATAAACAAAAAGGTCCTACTGAATAACACAGGGAACTATATTCAATATCCTATAATAAACCATAATGGAAAAGAATATAAAAAAAAAGTATGTATAACTGAATCACTTTGCTGTACAGCAGAAATTGACACAACATTGTAAATCAACTATACTTCAATTAAAATAAATTTAAAAAAAGCATCTGTAATCACATGTACTACACTCCATCCTGTTATTAAAGATCTTCTCTGTCCAATACAGTAGCCACTAACCACACACAGCTAGTGAGCGCTTGAAATGTAACGAGAGAAACGTAATTCCTAATTTTATTTAATTTTAATTAATTAAAAAATTTAAACTGAAGCAAGATAAACATTAACTTTAGTGTTTTGGTAGGACTACATTTTCCATTTTTTTAAAAAAATAAATTTATTTTTTAAAATTTATTTTTGGCTGCATTGGGTCTTCATTGCAGTGGCTTCTCTTGTTGCAGAGCATGGGCTCTAGGTGCCCAGGCTTCAGGAGTCGTGGCTTGCGGGCTCTAGAGCACAGGCTCAATAGTTGTGGTGCATAGGCTTAGTTGCTCTGCGGCATGTGGGATCTTCCTGGACCAGGGCTCGAACCCATGTCCCCTGCGTTGGCAGGCAGATTCTTAACCACTGCACCACCAGGGAAGCGCCTACATTTTCCATTTTAATGGTGGAAAATTTAGCATCCAAACTAAGATGTGCTTTAAGTGTAAAATACAAACCTGATTTTGAAGATCTAGTATGAGAAAAGAATGTAAATATCTTACACATCACGTTTATAAGATTACATGTTGAAATATTTTTGACACACCTAGTTAAATAAAATATTTTAATAAAATTAATTTCATCTGCTTTTTACTTTTTTTAATGTGGCCACTTAGAAACTTTTAAGTTACATATGTGGTTGGCATTTTATTTCTACTGGACAACGCTATTACCGATTAACTATGTTCCTAAGACCAAACAATTGAACACGAAACTCATCACCTCTTGCCTACACAGGGGTACAGCTCCAGCAATTCTTCCCTCTCCTACATCATCCATTTTCCCCACTTTACAGAATCTTTCCCTTTAACACAAAAACATGCAGTTACTCCTGTCACGTTAAAAAAAAAATAACACATAACACCCACTCTTAACCCACCTCCTCTCCAGCTATTGACCCATTTTTCTGCTCCCCTTTGCGGCAAAACGTTTTCAAAGGCTTGTCTATATTCGTAGTCTCCAATTTCTTTCCTCCTATTCCGTCGTGAACGCTATCGCACCCACCACGCCATCGAAACGGCTATGATCGAGGTCCCAACAATTTCCACTCTGCTAAACCCAACAGGCAATTCTCAGCTCTTCTTTTAATTGACTTTGAGGAGAGAGTTGCCCGCTCCCTGCTCTTGGAGCCCTTCCGGGCCACCACGCTCTCCTCCCTCGCTCTGCTTCTTTCAAGTCTCCTTTGCTCGGCTCTCTTAACATTGAAGGCTCTGGGGCCTCATTCCTCGGACACCTTCTCTCCCCACCTACACTCCTTATAAATTGGCGTCAATCTGTAGCTTTCAATGCCAGTCAGCTCTAAGCTTACGAATACCAAATTTACATCTGCAGCTCGGCCCCTCCCTGAAGCAGGCCGGAGGAGGGAAGTGGGCAGAGGGAAAACCCTGAGACGGGTCTGCACTGGGCGCTACAGCTGGCAGAATAGTGGGGGACCCGTGGGTTTGGAGGTTCAGAGGAGAGGGGGAGGAGGGTATAAGGGCGTGGCCCAGACCTGCCGGACTGTCCGCAGCAGAGCGCCGAGCGTGGAGACCGCCATGTTGTCCGCCGCAAATGTCAAACCGCTGCAACTTTATTGACGCTGACGGATACAGCGAGGACACGAGGGGCGGGACCTGGGCCGCAGGGGGCGGGGCGGCAGGAGGGTCTTTAGCGTACAGGAAGGAGGGGGTAGTTAATTGGATGTACGTTCTCGCGGTATTCAACGGAATATGGGCAAATTAATTGTCTGAGAATGGGGCTGTGATACTGATAGTGGAGTCTGACTGTCCTTACCTATTCCTCGTTTCCTGAGCGCTTTACACACCCTCTTAAATTACCTTTGTCCTCACCCACCTCCTTTTCCACCCTCCCCTACTTAGCAGTACATTGTTACCAATTTCTCTTGCCCCAAATTCTTCTCGCTCAACCTACTTGTCCTGTATCCTCCATTAGTTTAGGATGCTACTTGCCAGAAACCTACAAGTATGGACAGCTCCTCCTTCTCTGTCCTCCTTCCTGTGGATTTTGCAAATCTCTCCTTCTCTCTGCTATAAAGGTCATAGTGATCATGCTGAGAATGGCAATGCTATAGTTCCCATTTATAAAAAATATATATTTAAAAATATGTATATTGTGTATTGGAGCTTTAGGTGAAAAGCTCTTAAAATATTTTGGGGTTTTTTTTCGGGGGCGGGGCTGGGGCGGGGAGCATTGCCATTTAAAAATTGCTGTTTTTAGTCTGTAGTACAGGGTACTTTCAGTTCATCTTCATAGCAAATGTCCTTGGTCTGGAATGAACCCTTTGTGGGGCCTCTTTACTTTGTGTGGATGTAAGGCAAGTACTACCCACCTACCATCCTGGTAGAAGAGTATCGAGGAGTATATATCAGCTTGGCAAAGACCTGTATTTTAGATGTGCTGATTGATGAAGTGAGGAGATGCCCCTGTGTGCTATTTGCAGCTACATTATTGGGCAGGAGTCTTCTGGGAAGGGAAGCTGAGTGCTGACTCCTTTCTCTAGAGAGAGATTAAAGTTTATTGGAACATGAGTAATGAACTGGGGAGGGACTGATTGAGGCCAGCTGGCAGGAAAGGACAGCATAAGCCCCTGTCATGGTAGAATCAGAAAATTCCTGGACCAGTGTCAGGCAGGCATCTAGTCCTAATTCTAGCCCATGTAATACCTCTGCACAGTTGAGGGTTATCTTCTGCAATTGTATTCTATTACAAGTTAATCACTAAAGAGATGTTACCTATAAGTTTAAATTATACGTAATGGTGCATTTCTGGGAACCCTGCCTCCTAGGTAATGAGCATTAAGCTAAAATACCTTTATTTAGCTCATGGGAAACATCCTGACCAGGCCCACCTGTGAATGGCTGCAGGAAGGAAGAAATTAACTCATCCCCTCCGGAGTCTGGCCGGAACCAAGACTTTACCCTCTCCCCTTTTAGTATAAAAGAAGCCTGAATTCTAACTCTGGGAAGGTGGTTCTTTGGGACACTAGTCCACCATTGTCTCTGTCTGCCGGCTTTCCGAATAAAGTCACTATTCCTTGTCCCAACAACTTGTCTCTTGATTTATTGGCCTGTCGTGTGGTGGGCAGTATGAGCTTAGACTCGGTAACACAATTAGCTCACAAAGTAGGTGAGTCAGCTTTATACACAGCAGCCTTTTGTTTTCTTTCTGTAAAACTAGTTCTGAAAGCATCTTTAAACAGCATTGTAACTTTAAAAAAATTGTGGTAAAATATACATAACATAAAATTTACCATCTTAACCATTTTTAAGTGTACAGTTCAGTGGCATTACGTACATTCACGCTGTTGTACAACCATCACCACCATCAATCTCCAGAACATCTTTATCTTCCCAACTGAAACTCTGTACCCATTAATCTGTAAGTTCCCCTTCTGCCTGCGTCCCAGCCCCTGGCAACCACCATTCTGCTTTCTGTCTCTATGAATTTGACTACTCTCTATATATCTTTTATAAGTGGAATCATACACTTGTTCTTCTGTGTCTGGCTTCTTTCACTTAACATAACGTCTTCAAGTTTCATCCTTGTTGTAGCATGCTTCAATACATCCTTACTTTTTATGACTGAATAATACTCCATTGTGTGGATGTACAACATTTTGTTTCTTTATTCATCTGTCGATAGACACTTGTTTTGCTTCTACCTTTTGGCTATTGTGAATAATGCTACTATGAATATGTATGTACAAATATCTTAAACAGTATTAGTATGTTATTAGGCTGTTTTTCTTTGAAGAGATTAAAGCAATTTAATGGCTGGTAAGATAGGAAGCTCTGAGATGGTAAGAGAAGACTCCAGGATCTTCTTTAATTAATTGTGTTCGTTTTGTAAAACAGCCCAAGAATTTTCCCCCAATGCACCCTCCTCCATTAGTGTGTGGGGAAGCCTGGCAAAGCCTAAAGAAGAATCACTTTTCCTTGTGTTCTCCCAAAAAAGTCTATGATTCTCCCTGGCCATTTGATGGAAAGTGGGGAAGGCTGTTGGCCTTACTGTCCTGGAATTCTAAGATCAGGAGAAACATGAGCATTCATTCATTTATTCATTCAAGAAACATGTATTAAATGCCTGTCATGTACCATGGTGCATGTGTGTGAGGCGCAGTGACAGAAAGAAATCCCTTCCCTTCTGATGCAGTTGGGCATTATTTAGATGTAGGTGGAGATATTCAGCATTGCCAGGTATGTTGCCTTTGGTTTTTCAGATAGTCCTTCCCTTGGAG
Organism: Balaenoptera ricei; assembly: GCF_028023285.1. Lineage (NCBI taxonomy): Eukaryota > Metazoa > Chordata > Mammalia > Artiodactyla > Balaenopteridae > Balaenoptera > Balaenoptera ricei. The sequence goes on from NC_082639.1 coordinate 136,796,235, forward strand.
GCTTAAAGGTTATTTTTTGGGTAGACAGATTAAAAGTTAATTGTTAAACATTTTGAGATTTGATTGTGAGAGACTGTTGTAGTTACCATATTGATTCTTGGTATAATAAAATAAGAGGAACCATTGTACAGGTGATGAAATTGAGGCACAGAGAGGTTAGATGACTTGCCAAGCTTACAGAACTAGTCCCAGACCAAGACCTACAGCCTTAATCCCCGCTCAACACTGTCCTCTGGAGAAGCAACAGCTCCAGGACAGCTCCTGACTGCTGTCATGGGATCCTTACTTATAAAACATACCAATTGGCAAAAGTATAGGTTTCTTGCCATTTCAATAAAAATCCTCAATGCAAATTTTCTTAAAATACTACTAAAATGTATATAAAAGATTAAGTGGGATGGGAAAGAGGTAGAAAGCTGTGAAATTTTCAAAGAGGAAAAATAATGAATAGTCTTGCTCTACCAGATTATAAAATGCCATATATTATAAAGCCATAGTGATTGAACTAGTGTGATACTGATGCCAAAATCAACAGACAGGTATATGAACTAGATTAGTTAGGTCAGAAAGAAACCCCAGTGTAATTACAATTTGTTATATCTTAAAGGAAGCATAAGATCACTGAACAAGTGGTACTGGAACAATTGGTTAAAGAACTGGGAAAAACTGTTTTAATTATATCTTTACTTCTTACCATTTATCAAAATAAATTTTAGATAAAGAGTTAAATGCTAACAATGCCTTGAAAAAGAAGAAAAGATAGGTGAACAAATTTTATTTAATTTATTATTATTTTTTTAAATTTTATTTTATTTTTCTCTATATAGCAGGTTCTTATTAGGTGAACATATTTTAAAACTTAAATCCCAGTAGGCAAGTCTCAGAATGTCTAATAACATTACAAGTATCCAACCTCATTAGTTTCCAAGAGAATGCAAATTAAAACAATGACAATTTAACCTAGCAAATTAACAAAGGTTAAAAAAAAAGTTTGGTGTTGTTATGGGTATAGGGAAATGGGAGACTTCATCTAGTGGCAGAAAAATAAATTGGTATAACTTGTCTACAAAGCAATTTGGCAAGGTTCTTTTCAAAGTTTTTATCTATTGACCTAGTTATGGCACTTTTAGGAATCTATACCAAGGAAATACTGGGAAACTCTAAAATTTATATACAAGGACACATACCCTGGGATTATTATTATTATTTATAATAGGAACAAATAAATAACTTAAAAGTCTAACAGTAGGGGGAGAGCTAAATGAATTAAGAAATAACATGTTATAATTCTAGTTTAAAAAATCTGATGGGTTCCAAAATTTAAATACATATATTTAAAGATACAGGTATATTTGTAGGTTAGATAGACAGATAGAAAAAAGATGAAGAAGGAAATACACTCAGATACTGAAAGTAATAGGTTGAGTGACCAGACTACTGGCGATATTTATGTTTTAAAATTTTTTTCAATTTCCTTATCACGTATAGATTTTACTTTTAGACTCACAAAAATGTTGAAGTTGATTTAAAAATATTAACTGGAATTTCCCTGGTGGTCCAGTTTTAAAACTCTGTGCTCCCGATGCAGGGGGCCCGGGTTCAATTTCTGGTCAGGGAACTAGATCCCGCATGCCACAACTAAGAGCCTGCATGCCACAACTAAGAGCCTGCATGCCACAACTAAAGATCCTGCATGCCACAACGAAGATCTCACGTGCAGCAACGAAGATCCCGCATGCAGCAACTAAGACCCGGTGCAGCCAAGAAGAAAAAAAAAATTAACCTGTTCTTGTCTTTTTATGCCTCTGTTATTTCACCTAAAATATTTGAAAAATGTGTTTCTCAGAGGGCATGAAGGAAAAGGTCACGACCTGGCCCCAGTCAATAGCCTATGCTAACCCTTGGGGACAGGCACAGTCAGAACCCTGGACAAAGCAGGAAGAAATGAAGAATCCAGGGATGCTTGCTGCCTTCCTATTTAGTACTAGTCATTCACTCTCCCTTTGGGTTTCATGTCTCTGGCTCCTCTGTGTCTACCATCAAATAAGTTGTTCCTTTGGTGTCTAGTCTATACCTAAGACAGGACTGATCATGTCCTTTGCCTCTCTGTTTTGGGGGAGGATTATTTAATTACTCCTTTTTATTGTTTTGTAAATGGTAAATAACAGGGTTAACTTGGCTGCAGCCCTTCGAGTCGCAGAGTAAGAATATTGACTTGGTGATATGCCTGTCTATGCCTGTCCCTAGAGACCTTGTCTGGCCCAGGCTGACTCAGCAACTTCCTAGGACCTGAATACCCTCCCTGCTTTACCCCTGCAGTTCTTCCCATCCACGATGTTCCCCCGGAGGGGCCTCCAGGGCCAGGCCTCCCCCACGTGGAAAGCTGGATATGGTTTGACTCAAAAGAACCAGACTTCTTGGGCTTGTGGTGGTCTGTGTGTGGGGACAGACAAGAGGAAAAACAAAGAGGAGGAAGGTGGGAGAGGAGAAAAAGAACGTGTTGGAGGGAGAGAGAAAGGCACAGACACACACAGACACACACGGACACACACACAAGCATTTTCAGCCCTGGCTCTGAAATAGTGTGTATGGATAGTCTGCCTTCATTAAACACCACCAGCTGAAAAGTAATCCTATTGCTGTACCAGCTTGGCCCTGGAGTGTGGTGGCCTTAGCACTTCTTTCTAGAAGCAGCTGCCGTGGCCCCGGCCTGGAAGTCTCCTCCTAGAGCTGTGTGTAGTTCATGGAATTGAACACAACGTGGCAGTAGCGGCACATCTGAGCTCCAACACCTGCCAGCAAGCTGTGCCCCCCACACGCCTGTCCTCCAAGTAAGTTGATGACAGGTTGCCTATCATCAGGTACGACCTGTGTTTGCCACTGAGTTTGCCTCTTTTGTAGGACTCAAGAGCAGGACAGGCTACATGATTTGTAGGGCTCAGTGCAAAATTAAAATGTAGGGCCCTTTGTTCATAAAGCAGGAAAAAGCTGCTGTTAAAGGTAGTAAAATATCAAGTGGAGCTCAGGTGCAGTGAGATAGCCCCTCGGGCTTACTTCAGGCACATCTCACTTCTTGCTCTGGGTCGTCTCTGAGGTTGATGTGGGACACCTGAGGAACCAAGGGGCAGCTCAGCACCCACACATGCACGGCCACCAAGTGCAGGGCTGTGGATGCCCTTGGGAAACCCTGAACCAACCGGCAGTGGAAGCCTACGGATAATGTGCTTCCTGTGACTCCTGGAAGGTCTCAGCGATAGAAACACCTGTCACCAATGCAGTAACACATCCTTGTGTTGCCTTTTCCCCCTTTCTTGGTCACCATCCTCACCCCTCACTCCTGCTCCCTGGGGTTGCTGCCCAGATCAACTACTTGCACGTAAACCTCTGTCACGGAGTCTGCTTCTGCAGGTGGTGGGTGCGTAGGGGAACTCAGGCTAAGACAAAAATATCCCATCCAACAGATCGTCCAAATCTTGCTGATTCTACTTCGAATTGTCTTTTTCGTTTTCCCCTCTCCTACTCCTGCTCCTTTGGTCAGACCCTCTTTATCTCTGCCCGAACTAGTATTAAGTGTATTCCTAATTGCTCTTTTTTCCTCCTTTTTAAAACGTAACCCATCTCCTTCCCCTGCAAGACCTCCACACTTTTCTGCTGCTAGAGTGAACTTTCTAAAACACTGCAACGACTCACTTTTGGTAGCTCCCTTTCTCCTGCAAAACGAAGTCCAGCCCTCTGCAACTCCCTTTCTATCCCCACAAGAGCCCCTAGCCACACCAGATTACGCCCTTCCAAGGTTCCCCTTGGTGGCTCTTCCTCATGAAGACTTTATTTCAGGCAACCTTTCCATCCAGTTCTGTTTAGTTCACCAAATGCTTAACTGAATGCCAGGCACACAGTAGTTTCTGCCATTCGAGAGGTGAGGAGCCCACGACAAGATGGATGGGTCGGGGGGAGATGCTACACGTTACTGGGGTTAGCACAGGACATGTCACGTGTGGACACAATCCCACGTAGAGGCTTTTAGCTAGTCCACCCCAGTGGAGAGGACTGAAAATACTTTTGCACCAGGCCAGAACCACTGCTGGGGTTTTGGTAAGGAGATAGGAAATTTTGCGTTCGTAGAACTTGAGATCTTGTGGAAAAACAAGGCTCTGAGCTGGGGCAAATATATGAAAAGCCTTTTGATTTTTACATTAATCATAAAGACTGATATCTAAATAAAGGCGATGCGATCACTATCTTGCACATTTTAAGTTAATAGTAGCGGATGTGGTACTCAGTTTCCACTTACCATCCCTGACTCAAAAAAATATGTTACATTTTCTTCCCAGCAGTTCCAAGGAGATGCTTGCATATTTGTTTTGATTTGTTGCAGATAATATGCATACAAAGGGGCTTTTCTTTTCTGAGTCTCATGTTCCATCCCCATATTCGGTATCTTCCTGACTCGAGGACTTGGAATTGTTGATTTTCCACCTCCCTCGTTCTGCCTGCAGGCCGCTGGATACGGTGTGCAGGTTGGCACTGGCTAAGGAGGTGACGGCCCCCTGGTTTTGCCAGGCCTGGCTCCCTGGCTCGTAGCTGCATTGCTTTTCTTTAATTCTGCTATGATTCAGAGATGTCAAGTAAGTTGGTGCTTGAGATAGATATGGTTTAAGGTAATCTTATTTAACCAATGAGACACAGCTCAGCAGTTCATTCCCAACCCTTCCATCCAGCTCCCAGGATTTATAACCTCAGTCATGGCCTTGGTATCTGCATGCAGAAGCACCTACTACCAACTCCTCTTTCGATCTTAGCTACCTACCTCCTTCCTCTTGGGCTAATTCCCCATTCCAAGGACCTGGTTTACTTTTCTTCATTGTATTCATTTCCTGTGGCTGCCACAACAAATTGCCCCAAACTGGGTGACTTAAAACAATAGAAATGTATTCTCTCACAGGTCTGGAGGCCAGAAGTCCAAAACCAAATGTCAGGAGGGCCACACTCCCTCAAAGGGCTCTAGGGGAGGCTCCTTCCTCCTCTGGCTTCTGGTGACCCCTGGCGCTCCTTGGTTTGCAGCATCATTATTCCAACCTCTGCTCCTTGCTGTCTTTCCTGTGTGGTCTTTGCGCACTCTCTGCCTCTTATGAGAACATTCTCATTTGAATGTAGGTCGTTTGAATGGTCTCATCTCAGCCCTGAACCTTAATTACATCTGCAAAGACCCTATTTTCAAATACAGTCACATTCTGAGGTTTTGGGTCGACATGAATTTTGGGGGGGACACTATTCAACCCACTACACTCATCAGCTTTATCAAGATGGCAGTGCAGCACGTCTACTTCTAATGCTCTTTCCAGTCTCATTTCCAAGTTCCTCTTTTCCTATCTGACTCCGTTAGGAGTGACTCGTAGTTTGTGCACTGCAGATTCAGCCATCCTGACTTTCTAAAGAGATATCCAAAGGTAAGCACCTATTTACTAGAATTTCTCACGGGGAGAAGTCAAGGTTAGGGAGGGTGGGACTGATAGACTCACATATAGCTCTTTCAATACCGTACTTGGTTGACATGTTTTATTAATTTGTATTAATTTCCCCTACTTATTTGAAGTTCCTGAAGGCAACACGTTGTTTTCAACTTAATACCCAAGTTCCTAGCAGAATGTCTAGTAATGTAGTAGGTGTTCATAAATATTTCTTGGATCGAAATTATTCATACTCTTATATTTGACCATGTCCTAACCAGACACTGTCAGTCTGAATGGGAAAGGACTGGACTGGCACAAAATTCTCCCTTCATGGTTCGTGGGATTCCCTTCAAGTTCAGCCTCTATGAATACAACTTGCTGGCCTAGTATTTTAGCAAAAAGTGCCCTTCTGTCTCTCCCTTTCCAGGCATGGCGAAGACCATGCTTGCAGTGCTGATGGGGTAACCTAGATGTTTAGTTTCTTCTGGAGAAGAACCAGAGTTGCCTCAGAGGACGATGGGGGAGTAAAGGGCTCTCATGGCCTTCTCTAAAACACAGTCATAAAGCATGTGCCTTGTCCCCTGGCAAGAAAGTAAAGATGAGCCTTGGCCCCCTTATTCCTAGGATCAAGCATGTTGCCCTGCCTAACACCAGACCCAACAAACCCTGGATAATGATGCCAATGTTTATTCATCTGGCTGAAACCCAAGCACATGTAGTCACTCTGCTATCCCCTGGAATGCCCAAGAGAGCCTGGCCTGCTACCTGGAGAGACAGGACCCCCAGGGTTACCTGGCCTTCGTGGATTCCAGACCTCTTGCCTCAGTGGAATTCCAGGAGGGCTACAACATTCTCTTTCCCTGTGGCCTCCTTGCCCAAGGCCATGGTCCTCTTTTTTTTTTTTTTTTAATTTTTATTGGAGTATAGTGGATTTACAATGTTGTGTTAGTTTCTGCTGTACAGCAAAGTGAATCAGCTATATGTGTACATATACCCACTCTTTTTTATATTCTCTCCCCATATAGGTCATTGCAGAGTATTGAGTAGAGTTCCCTATGCTATAAGTAGGTCCTTATTAGTTATCTATTTTATATATAGTAGAGTGTATATGTTAATCCCAATATCCCAATTTATCCCTCCCCCTGCCCTTTCCCCCCGGCGTGGTCCTCTTGATTGTCAAGCTGATTCTCTTGCTCACTCCTGCCTCTCCAGCTGTGTGGGTGCCTCCTTCTCCTCTTACCAGAGGAAAGTCCACACTTACTCTGAGGTTTTGGATCCAACTCAGGGACCTCCAAGGCACTCTCCTCCAGCTGCTTGTGGCCCAGGCTGAAACAAAATGTTTCGTGTGGTTTCAGGGATAAGGTCACACTCATTTTCTTTTGCAGCGTTCTTAATAGATTTTCATTTGGGGGAATAAACAGTTGATAGGAAAGCAACTTCTTTCTTTAGCATTGTTTCCCCTTTTCTTTTTTTTTCTTTCTCTTCTTCCTAAGTTTTCTAAATTTCAAACCCTGATGAAAAGGCAAAATATTAACCGTTTAGCTGAAATGCATTGCTTTTGGTAGCTATAGGGACAAAAATACCAAAGAGTCAGAAGTTAGTGGGATTCAAGGGTAGAAAACCTCTGCAAAGCCACAGGGTGAGTCCTGATGATGCCAGCACAAGGCAGAGGTCCCCTTTTCTGGAGAAGATACATGGTGTGATTCTGCAGACCACCCAGCAGCTCGGAGCAGAAGTGTGTATCGTGTCCTCATGTCCATGGTCCACGCTGGGGCCTGGGAAGGAGCAAGAGGAGAGCACACTCACTTTACATGTCTGTCCAACAGCCCTCTCCATGGCTTTCTCCCAGAAACCCACAATCCTTAAGTCCTCTGCCATCCCTCACCTCCAGGCTAACATAGTTAGACTAAGAAAAATGTTCCTGGATATACCTTGTCTTCTGCTGAGTTTATCAGTTGTCAGGAAAACTGGGTGAATTTGGATTTTGTCCTGATTTATTTTAGAAAAGGAAATTAAAATTGTGTTTCTACAAAACAGAAACAGACTCACAGACACAGAAAATAAACTTATGGTTACCAAAGGGGAAGGGGGGAGGGCTAAATTAGAAGTTTGGGATTAACAGATACACACTACTATACACAGAATAGATAAAAAGCAAGGTCCTGCTGTAGAGCACAGGGAACTATATTCAGTATCTTGTAATAACCTATGAGAGAATAATCTGAAAAAGAATATATATATATATATATCTGGATCACTTTGCTGTACACTAGAAACTAACACAACATTGTAAATCAACTACACTTCAATAAAAATTAACAAAACCAAATTACCACCCAAAAATTATATTTCTAGATGTGTTTTTCATTCTCTGCTCTTTGCCATCATAAATAGCTAATACAATCTTTGGTGTTATTCACTACTTGTTTTATGTCTAGTCTCTCTGAGGGTAGGATTCATGTCATAACACTTTCCTGGATTTCTCACAATGCGCAGCATATAATGGGCATTCAGTCCTCAGTAAATACTTTTTCGTCAAGTAATTAAATTACTGGATTGAGTTTGACTTGCTGGACATCTGCTTTCAGGGTTCCACTTGGGGCTTTGTCTTTTTCTTTCTTGGGTGTAATTCATGGGGAGGAAGCACCCTCGATGTCTCTGCTCAGGGAAGAGAAGAGAGAAAAAAAGTACAATGGTAATTACCTAAATTACTACATCTCCATAGGATTCAGGCTGTAGGGTCATTAGTATCCTATACAGCGCTGAGAATGTAGTGTATATTCCCTAAAAGACACATGAAGAACATAAACTGCCATTCATTCATTTACTTCTTTCATAGAACCACAGGGCAGTACTTCACTAATATTGATTCACTTCTACTACAGGGAGAGCTAATCTGTCTTTCTTTCTAGAAATGTAAACTCCAGAGGGCGGTGATGATGATGAATCTAGTTTGTTCAATTCTATATCCCCATCTCCTAGAACAGTCCCTAGTACATATCATGCATTCAATAAATATTTGAATGAATGGAGTTCAGGTTATATTCGGTATACCCTTACAGATTATATTAATCAGCAGAGACTAGACTTGTCCTCTCATACATTTGAGGTCTGACTCAGGCCGAGAGTCTCCCACTCTGATTTGATCTGGGATTCGGTACAAAACCTCAGCCTCATGCTTCCAGCAACCACAAGGGTCTGCTTCTGGAAGAGAAGGAGCATTTGCAGTCATGAAGGGGAGTGGCTGTCCAGTAGGAAAAGTTGATGTAATGAAGATGGAAGAACAGGCCCGCACACGTGGCCACTTCCCTGTAGAATATGATTGTCTGTGTGGGACAGCCGTGGTTACCACAGAAGCCTCTTGCAGGATTCTCTTTCTGCCTTTTGCTTCATTTAGTTATCCTTTACCCCTCAATAGTAATAGGTTGGGTTTTGATTCATGTTGATTCTAATATGGGGGAAGAATCAAAGAGAATTGGCACCAACTAGTCCTTGTTGGTCATATTTGGATTAATTGATCTTGGTGATAATTATTTCCTCTGAGAAGACTCAGACTTCTCAGATACAGACATGAATTTGTTCATCTTGTAATGCTCTAACAAGGCCCGAAAAGCATTAGCTCTATTTTTTTGGATGGTGACACCAAAGCATGGACACTGACCTGAGGCCAGTAAAGCCAGTCCTGCCCTTGTGGTCCTTTATGCCAATCCCCAGGCCCTCCTGAGCTCCTATTGCCAGAAAGCAGTAGGCCCTTGGCTTGCTGCTATTATCTGATGGAGACAGTAATGTGCTCTGTGATTCTAATATTATCTTGTTTTTTTTACGACTTATGTTTCTTACCACTGGAATAAAAGCTGAGGCAAAAGTGATCATCTATAAAGTTCCTTGAATTTAGGATCTGCTCAATTCTACAGGGAAACAGAAGGAAATAGGGAAAATGAACTGATGGATATTATGTAGCTTTAAAAAGTTTAAAAATAATCAGGGGTCTCTGGCCCATACACTGGGGGCAAGCTCAAGATGCTTTGCCCTTAGTCTTCAGTCCTGAGTCAGATTATATTCCATTGTAGGTCATTGCAAGATACTGAATAGTTTCCTGTGCAATACAGTAAATCCTTGCTGCTTATTGATTTTATGTGTAGTAGTTTGTATCTGTTAATCCCATATTCCTAATTTACTTCTCCCCCTCTCCCGTTCCCTTTTGGTAACCGTAGTCTATTTTCTATGTCTAGAGTCTATTTCTGTTTTTTGTTGTTGTTTGTTTTTTAATTGGGGTATAGTTGCTTTACAGTGTTGTGTTAGTTTCTGCTGTGAAGTGAATCAGCTATGAGTGTACATATATCCCCTCCTCTTGGACCCCCCCACCCCATCCCACCCCTCTAGGTCACCACAGAGCACCGAGCTGAGCTCCCTGCACTGTACAGCAGATTCCCACTAGCTATCTGCTTTACACATGGTAATGTATATATGTCAATTCCAATCTCCCAATTCATCCCACCCCTCTCCCCCTGCCCTGTGTCCACACATCCATTCTCTATTCATTTATATTATTTTTAGATTCCACATATAAGTGATATCATATAGTATTTGTCTTTCTCTGTCTGACTTAACTTCACTAAGTATAATATTCTCTAGGTTCATCCGTGTTGCTGCAAATGGCAATATTTCATTCTTTTTTATGACTGAGTAGTATTCTACTATTAGATTCCATAATATTCCATATACATACTACATCTTTTTAAACCAATCATCTGTTGATGGGCACTTGGGTTTTTTCCATGTCTTGGCTATTGTAAATAATATTGCTACGAACATTGGGGTGCATGTAACTTTTTCAATTAGAGTTTTCGCTTTTTTCTGGATATATACCCAGGAGTGGGATTGCTGGGTCATAAGATACCTCTATTTTTAGTTTTTTAAGGAACCTCCACACTGTTTTCCATGGTGGCTACACCAATTGACATTCCCACCAACAGTGTTGGAGGGTTCCCCTTTCTCCACACCCTCTCCAGAATTTATTGTTTGCAGACTTTTTGATGATATTCATTCTGACTGGTGCGAGTTGATATCTCATTGCGGTTTTGAGTTGCATTTCTCTAATGATTATTGATGTTGAGCATCTTTTTAAGTGCCTGTTGGCTCTCTGTATGTCTTCTTTGGAGAAATGTCTGTTTAGGTCTTCTGCCCATTTTTTGATTGGGTTGTTTATTTTTTTGCAATTGAGTTGTATGAGCTGTGTGTATATTTTGGATAATAACCTCTTGTCAGTTGCATCGTTTGCAAATATTTTCTCCCATTTTTATTTTGTTGATGGTTTCTTTTGCTGTGCAAAAGTTTTTAAGTTTGATTTGGCCACATTTGTTTATTTTTGCTTTTATTTCTTTTGCCTCAACAAGGCGCATCCTGAGGACACTTAAAGGGATCAGCCACAGGCTTCTTGTGCTTCAGAGAATCAGCTACTCAGGCTCTGGCTTTTGCATCCCTCAGAGGTGGCCTCTCTCCTTAAAAGACTTCTCTGCCTGTTCACTCACCTTCCCCTAGAAGTGAAACTGGGGACTGGGAAGAGAGTTGACCAAAAGCTTGGAACAAAGAGCCTCCTATTCAACTGGGCTTACCTTGCTCTTTCTTCCCTATTCTCCCCAACCAGACTCTCGAGCACAGAGTTCTCAGGGCCAGCCCACTTCCCAGAGGGCAGCAGAACTGTCCAGCTCATCTCCCAGTCAAGACTCTGCAGCTTCTGGCTTCTGTCAGTGGCTGGAACCTTAGGGCTTTCTGAAAGCAACCGCACAATGTGTGTCTGCAAAGTGTTTATGCCAAGTGCGTCTCATGCAGATATTCACAAACACACTGCCAGTTGCTAACCATCATGGGTACTCTTTCCATTGGTCTGAATTGCTGTTCATTTTTTCCAATCTACACGGAGAGACATATCCTTCTGTGACATGCATGCTCCCTAATATGCGCTGCCCACCAAGACATCTGCTGAGGCGCCTTCCTGGACATTCAGGTTCACAGATGCACCATACACCCTGATGCCTTCTGCAAAGGTCCAGCTCACCTTCCTCTCCCTCTGTGGTTATGTTTAGCCAGACCCTTAGTCTGTAATTGTTTTTGAAGCCTAGCTTCAAATCTCTCCCCAGGGTTTCCCTGGTGGCGCAGTTGTTGAGAATCTGCCTGCCAATGCAGGGGACACGGGTTCAAGCCCTGGTCTGGGAAGATCCCAAATGCAGCGGAGCACCTGGGCCGGTGAGCCACAATTACTGAGCCTGCGCGTCTGGAGCCTGTGCTCCACAACAAGAGAGGCCACGATAGTGAGAGGCCCGCGCACCGCGATGAAGAGTGGCCCCCACTTGCCACAACTGGAGAAAGCCCTCGCACAGAAACGAAGACCCAACACAGCCAAAAATAAATAAATAAATAAATAAATTTAAGAAAAAACAGGAAGTATGAAGATTTTCAAAAAAAAAAAAAAAAAAACTCTCCCCAAACCACAGTGGTATGGTAGAAGGTACAGCTGCCAGGGTTTAGAAGAGTCATGGTGCCTGTCTTCCCTTGTCTCAGGTCATCTTCTTCTTCTTCTGGAACACTGTAATGGAAAGGAGGACAGACATTTTGTCTGCACTTGTCTGATGGCTCCTTCTGGAACATAAACTAACACATGGCTCATGTGGCGCCAAAGAGGCTATCACGGAGGCTATTGGATGCACTGTGGTTGGTTTTGGAGTTGGCTAGACTGGGAGGATTCCTGGGGGATGGTTTTTGTCCTTTGTCTTTGCTGAGGGTCTGGCTATAAGAACCAACGAAAAATAATGATGGCCTTTGAAAGTCTGGGTTGTACTCTTCAGCTTACTCAAGTCAGTGGTGACTTGGGTTAGATGACATATTGTTTAATAAATATATTCTTAACGGGCCACTCTCCACTTCCTGTCTCCGAGTCTTGACCATGTGGATCAAGATTTTGGACCCTTCACCTACCGATGTTTCTCCATTTCCCTGCAGGGCTGGGAGGCTCAGTCAGGTACAGCCAGAACATATACACGGTCACCACCACTAATCACGAAGGCTCTGGATAAAGAGTCAACTTCTTTGCCTTGCATTCAAGGACCTCCAAAATCTGGCTTCTATTACCACTCCAATGTACTACTCCCTTATTTGAACTCTTGTTTTGATCAAAATGGCACTCCTTGTTTCATGTAATCTGATATTCTTGCTCCTCTGAATCCCTCTCAATCTCCTTTTAGGGCATCTCTTCTTCCATAAATATCAGTTTCTCAAGGGTTTGATGTTGGTATCTTTCTGCCCTTCTCATTTTGTACATGTTCTCATTCACCCGATGGGTTCAACTACCACCACTAAGTCTGCATCTCTGTCTCTGTCCAGAAGTCTCTCATGAATTCTAGACCCTGATAATCTCATTGGATATCTTGGATATCTCAGTGAACACCTCACACTCAACATATCCAAAACTGAATTCATATTTCTCTTCAAGCTTGGTTCACCTTCTGTATTTCCTGCCTAAGAGAATAACTCCCTAGCCCAAGTTGGCAATTTCCCCTATATTTCTCCCCCATCCTTACTTTTCATCCAAAATTGCAACTCTTGGTCCCTCCCCTCCACAAATGCCTTTTCCATCTCAGGAAATTGTATCATGATATATCCAGCTGCTCAAGACCAAAACTTCTGAGGCCTTCTTGGTAGTTCTCTTTCCATCATTCTCACGTTTAATCCATCAGCAAGTCTTATAAGTTCTACCGCCAAAATATTCCCCAAACTGTTGCTTCTTGTTGAATGAATCCAGGAAGAAGTCACTAGGTTCTGCAGATTTGATGCCATAACAACTCCACAGGCTGGTTCCTCCCATTCATTGCTCTGCCCTTTCTTTAGTTTAGTTTGTACAGGCTATCATAATCACCTTCTTACTAATCTGCCTGTCTCCAGTCTTACATCTTTTATAGAGGTAGTTGATCATTCCAACAATATTTATGGAATGACAGATGTACTTGGGAAACAGGTGTGAACAAAGTCAGTATGATGCCTTCCCTATGGGGCTTACATTCTGATGAGAAAGACGGGCATGAAGCCCATACCTGTAAGTACAGCAAGTGGTGGGAGACACTCCCAGGGGCTGAGAGTGTCAAACTTGGACACCTAACCTAGCCTTAGGGGGCAGGCAAGTCTTTTCAGTGAAAGACAGTTTCAACTGAAAATGGAGCAATGACTACGAGACAACAAGGAAGAGGAAGAAAGTGAAAGCAAAGGAAGGGTATCCCTACGAAAAACATCAAATGACAAATGTGTGATGAATTTCTTTCACATTGTTACCAGTTTGATCTTTCATCTTTTTCTTAAAACTTTTTTTTCTGATAAAAAGTTGTACACATATATTGTGGGATATTTGGAAAATACTGAAAGATTTAGAAAAGAAAATAATATTTATTCACAATCTCACCATCCAAAGATGAGCACTGATTACACTGAAGTGCATTTCCTTTCAGTTGTGTCTATGCACATATGCATTTTCATAATCATCTTTTTAGACTAAAAATCTCATCATATTGTTTCCTTTCTTAGAAACTATCAGTGACTCCTCACTGTCTAGAAGCCCAAGTGCCTAGCCCAATGCTTGGCAATAAATATTCACTGAATGGATGACTAAATGCATGAGTCAATGAGTAAATAAATGTATGCCTACTCACTTCCATGTGCTCTTCCTCTTTTTCATTACCTATTTGATGAAGTCTTGCCTTGGGGTTTGACTCTATCCAAAGGCTCCAACTCTCATGCCAATCCTAATATTTTTTCAAGAATTTATCATTTTTTATTGAGTTACAGTTGGTTTACCTCATTACTATATTGGAATATTATATTAGTTTCAGGTGTACAGCATAATGATTCACAATTTTTATAGGTTAAACTCCATTTATAGTTATTATAAAGTATTGGCTAAATTCCCTGTGCTGTACAATAATCCTTGTAGCTTATTTATTTTATACATAGTAGTTTGTCTTAATGACAATGCCTGTCTTTAAGCACAGATTGTGTTGTTTCTCAGGTCCTTAGCACAGGTTAACTGCCTTCTAATGTTGTTTTTCTAAATTTACCTTAGAAGCCTTTCATGCTGAATTGTCTGTTGACAACTCAACATCATTCCACCCCTTCTATACTCCGCCCTTATCTCAGAGGTTGGAAGCCTGGGAACCACACTCCCCAGAATCCTTTACTGCCAGTGTTCCCGGTTGGATTCCAAAAATGAGAAGCATTCGCCTGAGATTTCGAGTGAGAAATAGAGGCAGAAGTGTTTTTATTGCTCCTCTGGCTGTGGAAGCACCTGTGTGGCTGGGTGGTCCCCTGAAAATTTCCTACCTTGATGCTGGAGGCAGCTGGGATCATCAGTGGTGATTTCTCGCAGTCCTGGAAGCTCTTGACTTTCTAAAGGGTAGAGGCAAGTGTGAGAGCTGGCCTTTGCTCTTTTGTCCCTTTCTCTTGCCTTCTGTTTTAGGGCTTCTCTTTCTCTGTTCAAAGCCTTGCTGAGCTCTCCCGTGGGCTGGTGTCTGGTGCCTCTTTGGACCCTCTTAACCTGGCTTATTTCCTCACACATACTTGCTGCTGCTGTGAATGACAGTAACACCTGATACTTCATCACTGCAGGCAAAACAACTTACTTAGTGGACACAGCTGCATTTGTTTAGTGATTTAACTTTCTCCTCTACAGCAACATATTGAGGATATGTGCCAGGCACTGTTCCCAAACATGACAGAAAAGTACTTAAGACAGGTGAATACCTGTCAGTGACTCAGCTCACTGAGGCTAACACCGATTTTGCAGCACAATAATTGCTCGAAGTACCCACCAATATTTTTTAACTATCTATTGCGTGTCTAGGGCCTGCATTAGGCCTAACGGGGGCTGGATGTAGGGGAAAATTAAAACAAACTCGTGTCTATTTGTTAAGTGCCTGTATGTACCAGGCATGTTGCTAGAGCAGCAGCTGTCTGCCCTCCCTGAAATTACCGTCTAGTCATCTCATTGCTTGATGGTGTCGATGAAAATAATCAATAAACAGTCAACAGTAAGAATAGAAAAGAGTTTTATTTGAGCCAAACTGAGGACTAGCCCAGGAGCCAGCTTCTCTCTGAGAAGCTGCTCCAGAAAAGCAGGGTTTTCAGCAGTTTTATATCTTGTCAGAGTAAAGAATACTAAACAAGTCAGGGATACATTTCTTCAAGGTGTCAAAAAAACATGCCAGCACATACACATGCAGCATGGACAGTATGACCTTGGCACCTGGGAAGGGAGCCTTATCATCAAAGAAGTACCAGCATTGGCGTCCCAGGAAGAGGGGCATTTAATCTTTATTTTTAACATGGACATTCTTTTTTTTTTTTTTTTAACATCTTTATTGGAGTATAATTGCTTTACAATGGTGTGTGACTTTCTGCTTTATAACAAAGTGAATCAGTTATACATATACATATGTTCCCATATCTCTTCCCTCTTGCATCTCCCAACATGGACATTCTTTACTTCTAGTCAATGTGCCCTTTGCTTTAATAATTAAACCAGATGTCCAATGTATGTTTGATAGGCCACAAATAGACTGTTTTATTTAGCATAAAATTCAAGTTAACTCATGTGTAAGCCAGAATGACTTCCCTATATCTCAATATGTGAAATTTTCTTTTATCAATGGGTATTACTGAAAAGAAATGAGGCCCGTCGCTCACTATTCCCACCCCCCGTCCCTGTGACCTTGGCGTGAATGTCATCAAGCTTACCAGGCCTACTGAACCCCCAGCACAGCACTAGACTTTCTAGGAGGTGAGGCTGCAAACCAGGCCATGCCTGGGGTCCCCCCAGCGTGCCAGCATCTCCGTGGTCAGATTCGGCTTGGTCTTTTCAGCATTGCTGGC
Source organism: Balaenoptera ricei (assembly GCF_028023285.1). Lineage (NCBI taxonomy): Eukaryota > Metazoa > Chordata > Mammalia > Artiodactyla > Balaenopteridae > Balaenoptera > Balaenoptera ricei. The sequence continues at coordinate 136,812,596 of NC_082639.1, forward strand.
TTCTAGCTCAGCATTTCATTCATTGTGGAACGCTGGCCTGAAAGCCAGTGGCATTCAACCCTAAATACTAGAAAAAAGGCAAGGAGAGTAGTAATGTGACTGTTACCAGGCAGGGTTGGGTGAACTTTTACAAATGAACTAGAGCGGTATTCTGTGCCAGGCTGCAGGGTGGAATACAGGGGATAGGGTAACACTTAAATACCATATTCTGAGATTTTTAAGGAAAAAGAAAAAGAAAAAAGTAAAAACCCATTAAGTAACTGAATGGTAGTGCAAAGGTGACCATCCCATGGGCTTAGCTAATGTTTATTGTGTGCTTACTATGTGCCAGGCACTGTTCCCAATAAGTTACATCAGTGATTCATTTAATCCCACTCATGAGTAGGTGCTATTATGATCCCCATCTTACAGGTCAGGCAACTGAGGCAGGAGAGAGGAAACACCTTAACCAAGGCCACTTAAGTAAGTGGGGTGTGAACCTGGGTAGTTTGATTAAAATAAGGGGATACATATGTATATGTATAACTGATTCACTTTGTTATAAAGCAGAAATTAACACACCATTGTAAAGCAATTATACTCCAATAAAGATGTTTAAAAAAAGAAAAAGAATATGTAAGAAATGCTATAAAAAAATAATAAAAAATAAAGAGATGCTTTATTGGAATGGTAAAAAAGAATAAATAAATAAGGGGACACATCAAGTTCCCATCTTTTGGAATTTCTCCTGGTTCCATCTGAGCTAGTCTGATCTGGATGCCCAGAGAAAAGTGTTATATATATATATATATTTTTTTTTTAATATTTATTTATTTATTTTGGCTGCACCAGGTTTTAGTTGTGGCACATGGGATCTTCGTTGCAACATGTTTAGTTGCGGCCTGCATGTGGGATCTAGTTCCCCGACCAGGGATCAAACCCAGGCCCCCTGCATTGGGAGCATGCAGTCTTACCCACTGGACCACCAGGGTAGTCCCAGAAGTGGTATTTTTAAAAGGAAGCTGTAAAGGGGGTTGTAGATGGTTCCCATTACTGTTGGGATCTGAGAAGATGTTAACACTCAGACCCCAACAGTCACATTTATTCCTTGGGCCTAGATTTTAGTCTTAAAATGTGAATGTGCCATCTGATCGATAATTAGCCATCAGCATCTCGGTGTGAATCATCACATGACTTCACTTTATTTTTAAGACATGGGGCTCAGAACAGATAGGTTGTATTGAAGGAAGAGGAGTGAGAAGGGGCCAGAGAAAGAGGGGGCAGGAGAGGGATTTACTGAGCTTGTGCTGCAGGATGTCAGGTGGCAAAACTCCTTCAGAAAAATGTACAGTATATCCTTGCAACTGCAGAAGCATCACCTTGAAAATCAAGATCAAAACAAGGACACCAGCTTTCAGTGCTTCTATTCAATTATGTCAAAAATTATAAGGATAGGAAATTAAATGGTCATTATTTAGATGATATTAGTCCTTCATAGAAACTTGTGAAAATTTATGGAACAATTGTTGGAATTAAAAGAGAATAAAAACAAAAATATAAAGTACCTTAGAGTAAATCTAACAAAAGATCTATAAGATCCCTATGGAGAAAATTGTAAAACTTTCTTAACAGAAGATCTGGGTAAATGGAGAGATAGCCTATGTTTGTAAGTAGGAAAACTCAGTGTTGTGACTCTGTCAAAGTTCTCTGTACTAGTTTCCTTGGGCTACTATAACAATGTCACAGACTTGGTGGCTTAAACAACAGAAAATTAATTTTTTCATAGTTCTGGAGGCTAGAAGAGGTCAAGCTGTCAACAGGGTTGGTGTCTGCTGAGGACTCTCTCCTTGGCTTGTAGATGGTCATCTTTTCTCAGTGTCTTCATATGGTCATGCATGTCTGTGCCATAATCTCCTCTTCCTATAAGGCCACCAGTCATACTAGATTAGGGCCCACCCCATGACCTCATTTAACTTTACCTCCTTAAAGATTCTGTCTCCAAATACAGTCACATATGAGGTACTGGGTGTAAGCACCTCAACATATAAATTTTGGGGGGATAATATTCAGCCTATAACATTCCCTAAATCAATCTACAAACTGAAGACTACCCCAGTAAAGCCCCAGCAAGGCTTTTCATGGAACTTGACCTTCTGAATCTAAGTTTATATGAAAGAGCAAAGGTCACATATAGACTAAAATTATTTTTGAAGAGAAGAACGGGATGGTAGGGAAGGCCTGATTGGGTATTAAAACTTATTATAAAATTGTAATAATTAAGGCAGAGCATATTGGTATAGGAATAAACAAATAGATCAAGGGAACAGAATAGACAATCGAGAAGCAAACCCACACATATATGAAAACTTGATAATTGAGAGATAACATAGCATATTAGAGGGTCTAACATGGCCTATTCAATAAACGATGCTAAAACAACTAGGTATCTGCATAGAAAACTAGAATAAAATTGGATGCTTTCTTTTATCCTAGGAAAAATATAAATTCCAGGTATACTATAAACCTAAACATGTTAAGAAAAACTTTAAAACCTTTATAGCAAAATATAGGTGACTACCTTTTTGACCTCAGGATAGGAAAATATTTCTTAAATAAGTCATAAAAAGAACAAATCATAAAAGGAAAGACTGATACATCTTACCAAATTAAAATGAAAAACTTCTGCACATAAAAATACCAGAAAAAAAGTAAAAAAGAGAAGCACAGATAAGAAGAAAATATCAGTAGTGCAATAAGGCAGACAAAGAATTAAGAACCAGGATACATAAAGAACTACAAATTGATAAGAAAAATACACAAAATCCAGGACAGTTCCCAGAAGGGGAAACAAACAAAAATATGAAAATATACTCAACCTCAGTATTAATTAGGGAAATAAAAATTAGAACCAGCAGATACTACTTCACACATGCCAGATTACCCATAATATAAAAAAATTAAAGTAATTCTGTCAATTTCAAGGGTAGGAGAGTCATACACTTCTGGGTAGAATGGAAATAGGTATAACTACTCCAGAGACTAACTTAGCCATATCTAGTAAAGTTGAAGACGTGCATACTTCAGGGTCTAGAAACTTTTTCCCATGTATAGAAGAGACCTATAAAAATTATTAAGCACAACATTATTTATAATTGCAAGTAACTGGAATCACCCTAACATAATCATTAACAGCAAAATGGGTAGATTTTTGTGGTATATTCATACAATGCATACAATGTATGTAACAACAGAAATAAATGGACCAGAGTAACATGTATCAACGCTGTGTCAGGTAGATCCTAGGCAGACAGATCTCAATAATTCCCATATACTTGTGTTCACACCTTTGTGCAATACCCTCCCCTAGAATGCAGTCAGAACCTGTACCTTGATTCTAATCAATAGAATATGACAAAATTGATGAAATAAATCTTATACGTTATATGACTCCATTTTAGCAGACTAGAGTGAGAGATCCTGCTGGCCTTGCAGAGAAGCAAGCTACTATGATGTGACATGCCTAGGGAGCAGGCCACATGGCAGGGAAGTGGGTGTACCCCAGGATCCAGGGCTCTCAGCCACACAAACTCAAGGAAATGAATTCTGCCAACAACCTGAATGAGCTTGGAAGCAGATTCTTCCCCAGTCAGGCCTCCAGATGAGAATGCAGCCCAGCCAACACCTTGATGGCAGCCTCATGAGACCCCAAGCAGAGGACCCAGTTAAGCCACATCTGGACTCCTGATCCACAGAAACTATGAGATAATAAATGTGTTGTTTTAAGCCACTGTATGTGGGGTAGTTTGTTACACAGTAATAGAAAACTAATACAGGGAGTTCCCTGGTGGTCTGGTGGTTAGGATTTGGTGCTTTCACTGCTGTGGCCCAGGTTCAATTCCTGGTTGGGGAACTGAGATCCCACAAGCTGTGTGGTGTGGCAAAAAAAAAAAAAAAAAAGGAAAGAAAAAAGAAAAAAAGCCTAATACAAACATGGATAAAAACATAATATTAATAGATATAAAGCAAGTTTCAGGAAGAGACACACAATATTTATACTATCATTAACATAAAGCTTAAAAACGTACAAACCAATTCTGTATACTGCTTTTAGGCTTACGTATAGATGTATACAGTAAAAGTATATAGACGTGCACTGGAATAATAGTCCCAATTTCAGGAAAGTGTTTCTCTCTTGGAGGGAGGGGAATATGATCAGAGAGGCACATGCAGGGACTTTAACAGTGTTTATAATGTTTTATTTCCTAAGCTGGGTAGAAGTACAAGAGTGTTTATAATACTCTTCTCTATACCTTTTTGTATATCTAAACTATTTCACAATTCAAAAAAAAATTCTGTCTTCAGCTTTAGACTCCAATGGGAATGATGTTGTGTTGACAATGAATTTTGCCCACTTTCCCAAACCTGTAATTGGGAAGAAGGAGTAGGAGAAAGAGGAGACTGTAAGGCCTGGTTGGGGATGGACTTGGGATAATAGAGATGGAAGGAGATGGGAGGAGAGTGGGCCAGAGGGATGGCAGTCTACAGAGGTACCCTCAGTCACCAGGGAGCCACCCATAGACTCATCTCCCAGAGACCACAGTTGGCTTCAAATGGGTGACCTCAGCAGTTCCACAGTAAACCTTATCATTAGTTGTGGCTTTGCCCTTGCTTGCAATGGAACAGTTATTGCACATCAGCCTTGCTGTAATCCTACACTCTGAGAATACAACAATTAAAAAAAAAAACCTTAAATGAAAATGCTGGCAGTTAGGCCATTAGGCAGAATCAAAGTTGCATTAAAAATAAAAACAAAAACCATAAAACAAAAGCCTGAACAGCCTGGCCTTAGAAGAAAAATTTGAGATAGGAAGTTATGACTCAGTTTGTAAAGAAATTGATTGAATTTTCCTATCGTATATCAGCAGTCAGTCATCTTCAGGGAAGGACAGTGGGGTCTATATTTTCTTTGATTTACAGCCATGAAGTTCAAGAGATGTTACGGTATCTTGGTTGTATAAAGGAACCTCTAATCCCCAGAATGACCAAGAGAGGACTTTCCAGTGGTGTGCTGATAACGTTGAACACCTGGTTCTCCAGAAAGAAAAAGCTCCTTGCTGATTTCCATGCTATAAATATTCTCACTGATTTTTAAGCTACCAATGTGATGTCACTGAGTGTGGAACTGGGAAGAGTTAGGAACCACTTAAAATCCCATACATGCTGGCTTCAACATACAACTGAAATTTCCTTCCTACCATGGTGGTGAGTAGCCCTGGCTGGAGGTCTCAGCTGTAGGTGGGATGACTATTATCAGGGAGGAGACTCCATATGTATGGCTTCTCCTGGCTCTCTCTCATGCCAAAGATGTTGAGATTTCATTGTTCCACTTGGAATGTAAAAGCACTTCCTTCATAACCAAACATTTTTAGAGTGTAAGAGTATATTAAACACATTAATACCGTAACTATTCCTTTTTTAGAAAAGCCGTAGAGCTGAGCCGTCCTTCCTGAGGAAGCCAGGGACTCAGTGCTGGGATGAAGTTCAACCTAGGTACAATACTTCTGCCATCATCATCATCCTAGAGGGAAGGTCTCCTTGTAGATCTCAGGGAAGCTCATCTGAGGCTAAGTTTGGAAACTCCCCTTGGAGAATGTCAAGTCCCTGGGTCACTGTGCTCAGTTTTACAGTCCCCTTAAAGTTTTGCACTTTGAAGGCATTTTCTGTGAATAGTCAGGAGGTCTGCGTTGGTTAGAACGACTTGAGTACAAGTAACAAAGCACTCTGACCCAATTGGCTTAAAATAATGAAGAAATATATTATCTCAGATAATGAGAAGTCCCAAGGTAGGAAAGCACCAAGATGGGTTAATTCAGGGGTTCAAGAATGTCATTTAGGACCCAGATTCCTCTCATAGTTCTGCTCTGTCATACATTGTCCTTTTTAGCTCCCCTCATGGTTATAAGATGGCTGCCATATCCCAGGCAAGCATGGCAACAGCCCCTGGAAGGAGAAGGACCAATTCTTCTGATACAGGAAAATTTTTTCAGAAACCCCATTTGACAGAAGTGGGTCAAATATTCTTTCCTAAATCAAACCATTTCACAGAGACTGAAATTACTATGATTCGCTTAGAATAAATCAGGATTTAACCAGAGAGAGGTAAACACAGACAATATTGTAGTCCTGCTTGATAGACAACTGTCATCCCAAGGATTCTTTTACTGTTTTTATCCTAAGACTGTTGACTTGTACAGGTCAGTTTGGTCCTTTTGACTGATTGGAGAGAGCCACTTGAATCAGATCAATCAACTTGATAAGAAATGAATTATGCTATGTTTACTTAATTGATTAATCTCAAGATCAGTTTATCAAAAAGTATTTGTTAAGGACCTAGTGGGAACCTGGCACTTAAAAGTCACAACTATCAGGCACTGGACCCACTGATGTGTGGACATGGCCAATTGGACTGAGAGCTCCTAATCAACTGATAGAATAAGTAAACATTTCTTCCAGGTGAGCAGAGGTAAATACTCAAAAAAATACATGCCTGTGATTTTCAAGGTGGGTGCCAGGACAATTTAATTGGGGAAAGAATAGTCTTTCTAACAAATGGTGCTGACACAACTGGATATCTACGTGCAAAAGAATAGAGTCGAACCCTTACCTTACACCATATACCAAAATTAACTCAAAATGGATCATTGACTTAGATGTAAGAGCCTAAACTATAAAAAACTTAGAAGAAAACTTGTAAATCTCACGACCTTAGGTTAGTCAATGGTTTCTTATATATGACACCTAAAGCATAAGCAACAAAATAAAAAATAATAAAAATTTTTTATTTTTAAAAATTAAAAATTTTTGTACTTCAAAGTACACTATCAAGAAAGTGAAAAGACTATCCAAAGAATGGGAGAAAATATTTGCAAATCATATATTTATTGAGTCTCTTGTCCAGAATATATAATGAACTCTTACAACTCAACAATAAAAATATAAATAATTCAATTAAAAAATGGACAAAGGATTTGAATAGACATTTCTCCAAAGAAGATATACAAATGGCCCATAAACACATAAAAAGAAGCTCAACATTATTAATCATTGATGAAGTGCAAATAAAAACCTCAAGATATTACTTCACACACACTAGGATGACTATAATAAAAAAGACAGACAATAACAAGTGTTGGAGAGGACATGGAGAAACTGGAACTCTTATACATGGCCAGTGGGAATGTAAAATGGTGTAGCCACTTTGGAAACCATTTGACAGTTCCTTAAAAAGTTAAACATAATAAAGTTACCATATGGCCTAGCAATCAATTTCATTCCTAGGTAAATATGAAGAGAAATGAAAACATACATCCACACAAAAACCTGTGCACAAATGTTCATAGCAGTAACATTCATTATAGGCAAAAAGTGGAAACAACCTAAATTTCCATCAATGGATGAATGGATAAACAAAATGTGATATAGCTATATGATGGAATATCATTTGGCCAGGAAAAGGAATGAACTACTGATCCGTGTTATAGAATGGATGAATTTTAAAAACACTATGTTAAGTGAAAGAAACCACTCACAAAAGGTCATATATTGTATGATTCCATCTATTTGAAATATCTAGAATAGGTAAATTCGTAGAGACTGCAAGCATATTAGGGTTTGTCACGGGCTGGGGGAGGGGGAAATGAGAAGTGACTATTAATGGATATGGGGTTTGTTTTTAGGTTGAAGAAAATGTTCTCAAAGTAAATAATAGTGATGGCTACACAACCTGATGAATATACTAAGAACCACTGAACTGTACACTTTAAAAGGATGAATTCTATAGTATTTGGGTTATATTACAACAAAAATATTTATAGGACTGTCTCAGGCCTTGGTGGGGGGGGCAGGTAGAATTGGACAAAAAAAATCAGTGGGCTAATAAATGTTTAGTTTGCAAAATTTACAGAATTCTTTTATGATTCTGAAATTTACACATTCCATTTTATCTCCTTCTGCCTCTTTGGTCCAAAGAATTATTGTACAGATCAGTGGTTCTCAACCCTGGCTGCACATTTTGGAAATCGCCAAGGGAGCTTTCAGAAAACATAATGCCTTGGCCCGACCCATGGCCAATCAAATCAGAGTCTCTGGTTTCCATCCCCAAAGCCCTGGCATCTTATTTCATTAAAAACTCCCAAGTGATTCCCATGTGTTGCCAAGACAGAAATTAAAAAGTAGACCAAGATCTGGGCAGCACTGGTTCATAGTTTGAGGTGGTTCTTTAGCTAATTCTTTTTTCCCCCTTGAGTTTATTGAGATATAACTTATATACATTAAAATTTACCCTTTTAAAATATACAGTTTAATGAATTTTGACAAATGTATACAGTTCTATGATAACCACCACAATCAAGATAGAGACCATTTCCATTACTCCCCCAAATGCCTTCATTTCCCTTTGTAATCAGTCCTTTCCCCCATGTATTAGATGCATGTACTAGAATACTATGCAACATTAAAAAGCAGGTCCTTGAAAATACATATAAGAAAATGGAGAAAAAAATTTACTATGTAAAGTTAAGAGCAAAGAGCAGAAAAAATATATAATGTAATCTTAATTGTTAATCTTGTTTTACACGTGTGCACAGATATATACATCTCTTCATATAGGTATACATTTGTAGAAAAAAAACCAGTGGTTATCTCGGGTTGTGGGAATTACAGGAAATGTTAATTTTCTTCTTTACATTTTTCTCCATGTTCTAGTTGGTCTATAATAATGTTACTTTTATAATGAAAATAGTAATGATATCTACAAAACAGTGATCTATGGGCAAGTGATACATGAAGAGCTTCTTACAGACCAAACTGCCATCCTCTACACGGTTCCAGGCCCCTAGCTGCAAATCTAGCCCTCTGACCCCATCCACTTCAGATCATTGGCTCATAGCAACTGTTATAGCCAAAAGAGATTAATAAGAAGATATTGACTTCTACTGAGATAGATATAAAAAAATATTGACCCAGAGAAGAAAAAATTGATGGAAGAAGAATCAGGGTCTTCTATTGCCTTGAAGGGAGTAATAAACCTTCCTGTTTGTTGAATGCCGTATTCTGTTTATTTCGCAAACACTTGTGCATTTAAAGTCAAAGATGGTACATTCCTGTAAACGCTATTAGAAGTTTGAATTCAGAAACTACCACGAAGGGAAAGTGTCCCTATGGGTACAGAATAGATATAATTTATAGCAGAGAGAGTGAGCAAGTGAGCTGAGACAAGATCTTGACAGTGGAGGTCTATTCAGGTTTGGTTTCAGTTCCTTTAGATTCAGCAGAATCCTAATTAAAGATACTAAGACATATCTTCCAACCAGCTCAAACCAGACCCAAACCAGCTGAAACCAGCTCCAGGTCTCCAAACTAGACACAATTGATTCAAACTCCCTCAGAGCCAGCACACTGGTCTTCTGGATTTTGGGTGATTTCTTAGGACAAATAAAATTGGATATGACTGCAGTTGGCAGGCTTTTTCCAACATTTTTCTCAAATAAAAGAAGATGATATAATAACATGTTGGTTGAACCACCATTTGATCCAGCAACTTTGTTTTTTTCCAGGTTGTTCTGGAATTGGTTACACTTATTTGGGTGAAATAAAGGGGTGAAATTAGTTTCAAGTTAAACTATTCCCCTAGTTTGGGTATAGGCTCTGTATCATTTTTCCACTGTTGCATAGCAAACCTGTCCAAAATACAGAGACTTAAAATAATTACTTATTTGTTCATAATTCTGTGGGTTGGCAGTTTGGGGTAGACTGAACTGGGATGGCTCACATAGTATTGGCTGGGCTCATTCGTGTGTCTGCGGCCTCAGCTAGGATGGTGAGGCCTCTTTCTCCTCATTCTCCTTCATCCTCAGAAGGCACTTGTATTCCAAGAGGGTGAGAGCAGAAGCTGCAAGGCCACTTAAGGCCCAAGCTCAGGTTCATAGTGTCGCTTAGTGTCACATCCTATAGGGCAAAGGAAATCACAAAGGTAGGCCAGGTTCAAGTGGTGGGGAAATAGACCCAACCTCTTGCAGGGAGAAGCTGCAAAGAATCTATGGTCATTTAAAATCCACCATGGACTCTCAAACTGAAGGCAATACAGTATAGCTAGAAGAACAGAAAGCTTTGGAAACTGACTTCCCAGACTCCAAGTTATGGCCTGTCCCTGGTTGTAACAATTTCTTCCTGGAGTTCCCTATATCTTTCTCTCTATATTCTCAACAGGATGTCCATAAATCTCTTTGCTACCAAGAAATTAACTGAGCAATGTGGAATCCCTTAGAATGCTTTCAATTCTAAGAAACAAAATCCTAACTCAAGAAAGTTCTGAAGTAGAAAAACTTGAGGGGCAGTGAATTCAGTAGCTCAGTAGTGTCATAAAAAACCCAGATTTCTTCCATCTTTCTGCATGGCCACACTTGATACATTTTCTTCGTCTTTGGCTAGGACCCCTTACACTTGGTTGCAAGGCATCTGACACAGTTTCAGGTGTTATATAAAGATGTAACGATGTCTGTCTCCTCTTTGGGTCATTTATTTATTTTTTGAGTGAAGACCTTTCCTTGAAGCCCCGCCATCAGCCTCTCCCTACAACTCACTGATCCCAAATGCATTGCATGTTCCTGTCTGAATCAGTCAGTGGCAAAGACCATGGGATTACTGGCTGGTTTAGGTCAGTCAGAACTCACTTCCTGGAGCCCAGACTTCCCTGAAGCCCAAGATCAGGAAGAGGTGAGTGGATATCTAAATAAAATTGGGGTTCTCTTGGGAGAGAGGAAAGGCAAGGCTGTTCAATAAGCAGACAAACCAATGCCTTCCACCGTGGATTAGGCCTGATATGTTTGGGGAATGTGCTTTGTCCTTAGGCATCTTGAGGCATAAATGATGAAATTTAAGGGAACATATTATGTACTTTGCAATACCATAGATAGTGAGGGGAAAAGAGGAAAACTAAGTCCTTATTCTCCAGGAGCTCATATTGAAGTTACAGAGCCTCTGCATAAACACATGGAAAAGCCAACCAGCACTACAGGTCTCGATATGAAGGCTACTGAGAAGAAATCCTGTAACTCAGGTTCCAGCTGAAGTCACCTTTCCTACAGAATTAACTAAAATCAGCTCCAACTTCCCCCTAACAACCTGTGGCAAATCCAAAGCACCCTCTGCCCCTGTTCCCATCACCAGTCTCTGTGAATTCTGTCTTGGACAGGGTGAAGGGGCTTATGGCCTGTGGTCACATCTGGCTCTGGATCCTTGCTTCCTCTGAACTCTATTGCACTGTCTTAATCTTATGGCTGTTTCCTTCTCTTGGTGCAATGCTGACCTGATGAAGGACCCAACTCCTCTCCTTTGATTTTTTTTCTTCCCTTCAGGCCAGTGGGGGGGAAAAATTTCTTTTCAGGTTCTTTTTTTTTTTTTTTTAATTTAAAAAAAAATTTTTTTTTTTTAAAGATTTATTTATTTAATTGATTGATTGGTTGCTATGTTGGGTCTTCGTTTCTGTGCTAGGGCTTTCTCTAGTTGCGGCAAGCGGGGGCTACTCTTCATCGCGGTGCGCGGGCCTCTCAGTATCGCGGCCTCTCTTGTTGCGGAGCACAGGCTCCAGACGTGCAGGCTCAGTAGTTGTGGCTCACGGGCCCGGTTGCTCCGCGGCATGTGGGATCTTCCCAGACCAGGGCTCGAACCCGTGTCCCCTGCATTGGCAGGCAGATTCTCAACCACTGCGCCACCAGGGAAGCCCATCTTTTCAGGTTCTTTTCCATTATAGGTTATTACAAGATATTAGGGTTTTTTTTGTTTTTGTTTTTGTTTTTTGGCCACACCGCGCGGCACACAGGATCTTTGTTCCCTGACCAGGGATTGAACCCACACCCCCTGCATTGGAGGGGCAGAGTCTTAAACACCAGACCACCAGGGAAGTCCTTATTACAAGATATTGAATAAAGTTCCCTGTGCTGTACAGTAGGTCCTTGTTCTTTATTTTATATACAGTAGTATGTATGTGTTAACCCCAAATTCCTAATTTATCCCTCCCCCCCAAAACTAACATTTATTGAACCATCATTGTGTCCCTGGGACTAGTCAAAATTCTTTACATGTATCAACTCATTTAATCCTCACCATAACCATATTATTCCTCTTTTAGAAAGACGTAAACGGAGGCAGGAAGGGGTTAAGTCAAAGGTCATTTGCAAGTAGCAGACACAAGCTTCAGACACAAGCAATCTGGCTCTGGAAGCACCCTCACACTTCTGGGGGCAACTCCTTGATCCCCCATCTCTCCTGTCCTCTTCCTTCTCCTTCTCTCCCTCCGACAACATTTGATGTCTATGGAGGTGAATGGAAAACACGTGGGCTCCTTCCATCACGTTGTAGATCTGCGTTCCAGAATCTGCCTCAAGCAGGGTGGGAGAGGGGTGGAGGGTAGGGCTGTGACCTATTGGAATAGCTCTGGTTCATAGAAAGTGTAAAGGCTTGGCCATCTGATGGCGAAAGGGGAAGGGTGTTGTGAAAGGGCACCTCTGTGCTTTCCTGGTGCTGGGGGTCTTCTGTGGCTGGTGTGTGGGAGGCCTCTGGGAAGGGGCAGGGGGCAGAATGGGCTGTGGAATGGACTCCCTGGGTCTGCTACTGCTCTCAGGTGTGCTCAGAACCCCGCCACTCCCAGCTGTGGGCTGATGGAGGGAGGAGGTGGGGCAATCACAGGAGGTTCTGTCTCTGAGGGTCTCTGCTCATTTCTTTCTGTGATGAAGGTCTCTTCCTATTTTAAAAATGGTAGGCAATAAATCCCAGAGTGGCTGAAACAGAAAAAGAGAGAAAGAGACTTTATGAATGCACTTTCAAACCAAGCTCTTGGCCAGGAGACATGCAATCTCTTTCAATAACCTTATTCTGGACCTACTTAAATGGAAACAGCCTCCTGTATTTTTAGCTGCTGTGTAATTGAAGTAAAAATGAAGCGGGAAATGTGTATGCATTTTTTCCTTTCCTAGTTAGAGTAACAAAGAGTTGCTCATTATCTCTTAATTGAATTTTTGCCTGGAAGAGAAGGGAAGACCCAAGAGTCCTTCTTGGCTCCTCCCCTCAACTGGATGGGATTTAAACTCAGAGAGGGAAGCCGAGGAGAGGAGAGAACGAGGGACAGACAAGCACCAAGGTCTGCAGCCCCAGGGGCCTGGCTTCTGGGTGGCAGAATTGTTGGAAGTGGTGCCCAGCAGCCTCCGAGGTAAGAGCACCAATCTCTGAAGATTTTACCTGTGTGAGGGAGGATGGTGGCCAGGTGGGATGAAATTCACGTGCCTCAGTTCCTGAGCCTGAATATCCAGGCAGTGTAACTGGTCTCCTATCACCTCCATAAGGAGTGAAAACCCAATTACGAAATATTTCCCAGGACCTGAGTAATGTGTCCTTAGATAGTAGTATACTTGGTTCCGCGACTGGGCTAAGTACAATATTCTTCTTACTTGGCCAGATGCAGTCTGTGTTGTAGGGAAATTTCTACCTGGAGTAATAGATTTTTACGTTAAACGTTTCTTTTAAGTCTAGCGTGTTCTCATCTCTATTTTGTTGTTGTTGTTGTTCACTTCTTTACAATGTAAGAGCTCTCTTTTTTTTTTGTAATTTATCTGTTATAGCTCACTTTTTTAATCCTAAAATGGCACTTTTATTTCAGTTGTGATCAGGAAAGTATTATAACTTTTCCTTTTTCTGGATTTTGTATATACCAATTAAGATGATGTTTGTGAATGTACTTGAAGAGCTTTGAAGTTTATTCAAATATTTAATTTTATCAGTTTTCATTCTTATTTGTAAGAGGACAACTTCTCAACATTCTCATGCTATTACCCTCACAATGCCACAAAGAAAACATTTTGAAACATTTCAAGAAATGATATGGTGGGCTAATTTTTGGAGGTCTTTTTATTTATTTATCTATTTATTTATTTTTATGTTTGGGAGAGAGCTGGGGGAAGGAGAGAGAAAGAATGAGTGAGAACAATCAGTTGAAAGTACAAAACTGAGTTGCTTATATAAGCATTAAAAAAAGAACAAGTCCTAACATAAAAATGAGAAACTGCCCACATCTGGACATAGGTTCACCACAGTGCCCAAAGGCCATTGGTTCTTGGAGAAGCCAAAGTATCACTAAAGTATCAGGTGACACCTGCTCAGCCAGGACTATAGATTGGTAGCTGGCAGAACACAGGATCTTCATGGAAAAAAAAATCAGTGATTTTTGGCCTTTGGGCATTTGTTGGAGACTCAGAGTTAAGGTGTTGGGAGAAGGGACTCAGGAAGGAATAGAGAGTACCAACATCAGTATCATTTTCCCGGGGAGGAGGGAAAAAAACCACCTGACATTCTTTTATGCAATTCTGAATCCTGCTATGTCCCCAAGTATGTGGGCTGCAACTGACTCCTAGAAGACGGAAAATAGGACAGCATGACTTCAAATCATCTTGTGGCTTCTGTTTCCATTCTAGCCCTGTTCTGTGGTTTGAAATGAAGGGTAGACTGAGGTCTGTTCCTGAGAAGATGCCCGAGGAAATCGTGCCCAGACCCAGTGGAAACTCTTGTCCACCCAGCGCTCATTCCAGAGCCTTTGTTCCTATAGGGTCTGGATACAGACATGAGATGATGGTTTAGGTTCTGCAGCAGCATGTGGAGCTGCCAGTCTGGGAGGTGATGGTGCTAAGATCTCAGACCTGACCCCTGGATGGGCAGGAGCTTTGCCGGGTTTCACCGCAGTAGACTCACTGCTAATGCCAACCAGCCACCATCTGAATATGTGCTGTTGGCTTCAGAGAGACCCAGGGAGAGTGGGTGGAGCAGTGCAAGGCCTCGGAAATTAACAAGGAAAAGCCTCTCCTCTTTGATAGAAAGCTGGAACTTTAAAGTTATTTCAATATGTGGAAAACCACACACTAAACTAAAGAAAGGAATTGCAACTTTTTCATCATGTGCCTCTCTTCATTATCAATCAGCTGAAGTAGAGTTTGTCATCAGACGCCCTAAGGACCATGGGGAATCAGGTTAATTGTATATAAGGTAATACTTAGTCATTTTGGATACTGGGTATTTGGTTTGATGTGGTTTGAGGTCCCTGAATTTTTGCCCTTGTGTCCTTTTTATCTCCTCCTCGTGCATGAGCCTGTGCATTCCCATGAAAACAAAAGGTCTTTTTGTGACCTTCCTGTGGGATAAATGAACATCTTTGCCTGATGTTCAGGAAGAGCTTTTAAAAGTGCTTAGCACAGAGGTTGGCACATGATAAGTGCTTAGAAAATGGTAGCCACCATTCTCATCACCCATTTGAGCCTTTGCAAGGTGGATCAAGATTCAGTTGATAGAACCAAACAATCACACAAGCCTGTGGCCACCTGTGAAAAAGTGATTGCGTGCTGAGGCTGGGTCAGCAAATGCCACCCTTTGTCTTTTACAGCCTATGGCATATGGCAGACTTGATGGAAAGAGTTCTTTGGGAGAAGGGGTATTGCATGGCGGTGTGAGGTCTCCACAAAGATTTTTTGGACATTCATTGGGTGTATTCTACTGAGCTAGAAGAGTGGTCGGGGTGGGGGGGGGGGGAGAAATGATGCCTGCAATATGACCATATTAAGCCTTATCACGTGAAATCAATTTTTCATTCTCACCCACACCCAGCTGCCTCGTGTCCTATAGGGCAGGGGTCCCCAGCCCCTAGGCCGTGGATTGGTTGAGCCATCCCCCTCATCGCTCGCACTACCGCCTGAACCCTCCTCCACACCCACCCTCCCTGTCCGTGGGAAAACTGTCTTCCATGAAACTGGTCCCTGGTGCCCAAAAGGTTGGGGACCGCTGCTATAGGGAATGCCTGTGTAGAGAGTTCAGTGTTGCAGAGACTAGAAATAAAAGTGTTGTATATAATGGGTCTGTCTGGAGTCGGACCCAACAGAAACAGTACGGCCTTGTGCATCATATGTGCTTGCAAACTGAAGGAGAAAGAGACACAGAGGTGAAACCCATTACCTAAGGTCTCCAGTCCAGGATGAGTTGAGCCAGGGCAAGTCCTCAGTTGCACGAGAACTTGCTCTCCTAGACTGAGTATTTGGATCAAAAGACCCTAGATTCACTCAGTGTCCAGGCTGTAGATCACTGGTAGGATACGCCCAAGGGAGTTTGGGGAAGGAGTAAATTTTCCAGGGGACTTTTGTGACATCGATGCATCCCTAGCTACCCACCTCCCTCATTTTTCCTTCATAGTTCAATGATGTCCACCCTGTCATTTGGGGATAGAATATCTTCTTTTTAAGTGATTCCACTAGAAACCCAAGATAATACAGTTTTTCTAAAACCCAAAGTAGTGCTCTTATTTGCTTGTGGTTAACTGTAAGGGCAAGATGAAGTCATAAGGGAACCAGAGAAAGCCCCAAATTTAAGTAGAAAGATCTGTAACGGTGGCTAAGGAATTGGCTGCCACTCTCTTTGGTGTAAGTAGTATATTTTATTCCTGCCCTTCTTTGGAGAAAATGAGGTCACACGAAGATCATCAGCCCTAAGATTGGAGAGGACCATCTGGGATCAGAGCCCATCCTTCTCCTCTGGCCAAAGGCTTGGTTGGTAACTGCCGCTACAGACAGAAGTCTTCTTCTGCTTTGTGTTTCCTAGGAAGGGAATTTTCCAGCCTCTCATGAGAAGTGACTAGAATTTAACCTCTCTATGGGACAAACACTAATTTATCTTTCCAGGGGATCATCCTTGGTACTGCGCAGAGAAAAGTACAGGCAAAGGATTTAGTTACTGAGCAGCTTATGTTTAACTGAGCATTCAGTATGCCTTGGGTATCCTTTATTTCCAGGAGAACCCCTCTCTTAAATATCCAGGAAGGAGGACATTTGGTCTCTTTTTCACATGTAGTAATCTTCTCATTGGATTTTTTTTTCATTTGAGACAGTATATACAGCAAAGAGATAAAGAACACAGATATGGGGAAGGGACTGACCTGGTGTTGATCCCAGCTTTGCTGCTTATTAGCTGTGCGTCCTTAGTCAACTTAACCTCTCTGAGCACCTGTAACAAAGAATGACATCAATTGACTCCCAGGATTTTGAGGATTAAATGAGAATAATGTCTATAAACTGTCCGGCATAGTACCTGTCATCTAATAAAGACACATGCAGAAAACCCAGTGGCTATTATCATTTACACAAAATATTACTTTGGCCGGGACTGTGCTGTGAGGCTGTGAATATGGAGGGGATCTACACAGTCATGGCCGCTGTCACCCCTGAGCTTATGGGGATGTCTGGGCTAGGAACTCACACACAGATTTGGGAGCTGTCAGTGTGTGGCTGGAAGTTACAGCCACAGGGGTAGATGTGGCCGCCAAGAGAGAATGAATAGGGCATAGATGTAGAGGCCAGTGACATCAGTGTGCCTTCAGGGCCGAACCAGGAGGAACGTCCACCCTTTTCACGGTGTTTCCAGTTCATCGTCAGCAGGGCACACCTCAAAGAGCCTTTCTCAAAATAGCAGTAGCAGGCAGCATTTGTCCTGAGTCTTAATGTGCCCCGGCTCCCATTTCCCCACGTCACCTACCACCCGTCCTGCAGTCAGAATTAAAGACACGTTCAGTCAATGAGACTGATTCTTGTGGACGTCTGGTTTCCTGCGTGCACGTTCCCAGCATGCCAACGCCCTTTGGTCCATTCCTTTAGCAGTTACCTCTCTTTCCGTGGGAAACTATTCCTCAACAGAATAATCATTCCCGTTCAGAAACTTATTATCCCGCATTTCTCGGAGTGACAATAGCTGCCCTCACCACCCCCTCCCCATCCTTGTAGAGCTCGGTCTGTGGTCACTGTGCATGGAAGAGTCGGTGAGGTCATCCCTTCCTTGTGCTGACCCTCCTGCCACGTGTGGAAGGGAGAGAGCCAGAAGGCTTCTCCCCCTGCTCATTACCCTTGACAGAAGTGCTAGGTTGAGGACTTCCCTGCTCTCATCTTCTTTCGAGCAATCACCCTGCCCAGGAAAATCTGAGCTCAATGTGTGGTATCCGAGAGGCTGTAATTAACAAGAACATCTTGCTATAACTCAGGACGGGTGACAGTGAACGCTCCTACAAGGGCTTCTGGGGTTACTCCTATTCCAGGCTTCAAACGCAAACACTGTGAGACGGCTATGCGCAGCCCTGCTGCGGCTTATGGCAAGAGTCCATGGCTTTTTTGCATTCGTTCAGAACTGCTGAAAACCATCTGCACTCCATTTATATCTTGGAGAAGGGTGAGCCACAGGCTGGGGTTGGGGGGTTGGATGCCAACAGTGGACAGAGAGGTCTGAAGCCTGCCTTTTTAGCTCTATCCTTGCCTGGGAAGGGGAGTTTTGACAGTGCAAACTCGCGTGCAGCCCATCTGTAGTAGGTGCTTTTCAGATCCATCGGTGTGGTTATTGGTGATGGCAGAGCGCTCAGGTGTTAACAGCTCAGTTAGCGGACACCATGTGTCTGGGTTCCAATCTGCGATCTTGCACTCTCATTGCATAATCAGGGGCACATTGCTTGTTGCCTCTGAGCCTCAGTTTCCATCCTAGGGAGTAAGCAGAGAATGAGTGTGTGTGACTGATTTATCACTGGGCTGAACTCTTGAAGATAGTAATGGTGAAAAAATATCATAATTTTTATCCTATACCTGCCTTCCAATCACTCTACTGGTGCACTTCACCTCCCCCACCCTCTGACAAAAGTCTCAAGCAGATTGCAGAGCCTTTCTGGTCATTTTGGGGGTTGGAAGAGAGCCCTTTTGTGAAAGCCAGGTCCATTCCCCGTATCAGAGCCTCAGTGTCCCATCCAGACCACGTCTTTTCTTTTCACCCAGTTTAGGCCGATGCTGGAATCCACGGATGAGCGGGAGGGCAGGGGACCGTGGTTGGCCCGGTGCTTTCTTTGCTGCATCCCCCCTGTCCAACTGGCACGTTGCTGACTGAGGCAGGGATGGACGTTAGAAGAGAAGGGACAAGGTATCTTTATTTAGCGGGGGCTGGCGCAGTTCCCTCTGGTTGTCAGAAGCCCTTGTTATGGCAGCTGCCCAGTGCTGGCTCCACCTGCCCCCTCTTTTATTCAGACAGTCCGCATTCTACCTTCTGTCACCTCCTCTGGTAGTTTGCCCACCGGGGTGAGCTGTGGGGCTGCACTGTAACTCTGGCCCCAGCGGCATTGTTTGTGTGGCACGGACTTGACCTATGGCAGGACTTAGACATCCTTGTCTCCCCACACTCTGGGGTGCAAGCCCCTCCCACTGTGGCCTCCCTCCAATGTCTGCTATTCAGCCTGTTTCAGGCAAAATCCCATCTCTGAATTCCTCCAGGCACAGGGCAGGCACTGGTCTCTTACCCTCCACCTCCTGTTTACCTCAACCTCCCAGCCCCAGAAAAACCTTCGGTAGAGCAGCTTTCTTTAAACTGTGTGGGCACTTATTACCCACTGTCCAAATCACCTGACAACAAGTAATGTCTCACTGACCATTCCATTACCTCTGCAAGGTGTTGCATCCAGTTTCTGGGATGTAGTAAGTGCTCAGAAAAGGTGAGCTATTACTATTATCAATCATACATGCTTCAGATAATAGAAAGAGCCAAGAAGGAGCGTGGGGCAAAGGGGTAACATGAAGAAGAACTTTGTTTTGGAGTCATTCTGTTTAGTTCACAGTGGTGGCATGAACTTTGGGTACAACATACAGGACATTTTTCCAAAGGAGGGGATTGCACAGAAATGGTATACACTGAACTCATTTGTTCTTTGTATCAGAATGTCAGTCGTATCAATGCAGAGCAAGCACAGGCTTGCAATCAAATCACTTAAATTAGAATCCTGACTGTGCCGCTTACTAGTTGAGCAGCTCCTGGTAAGTGAGTTTACTTTCAACACCTGATTCCTCATCCAGGGTAAGGAGAGTAGCACCAATCTTCCATGAGGATTAAGTATGAGGCTTAACGCACGTAGCCAGTGTCTGGCACGTAGCAGCAACTTGACACATAACATTTAATATTATTGTAATGTTATTATTATTTTTTTACATAACAATTCTGCCAGGGTCCTTCAGCCTCTATTTCCTCCACTTTCTGATACTGAATAAATGATGACTCTTAAGAATTAAAGATTTTACACAGTATTAGAAATTGGTTTCATGACTAGGAAGTTTTCTTCCTTTTCTGAAGTTATCTGCCCAGGTCAATTCTTTTGATGGTGTTTTGCTGACTTCAACTACGTATTTGGAGAAGAGGCAGCATCATATGAGGGCATGTGGGGGACTTCTAGGAGCTAGCAATATTCTAGTTCTTTTTAAAAAATTTTTAACTGAAGTGTAGTTGACTTACTACATTATATTACTTTCAGGTGTACAACATAGTAATTTGATATTTTCATAAGTCACAAGCCATACAAAGTTATAAAATATTGACTATATTCCCTCTGCTGTACGTTATATCCTTGTAACTTATTTATTTTATACCTAGTAGTGTGTACCTCTTAATCCACTTCACCTCTTTTGTCCCTCTCCTCACCCCACACCCTCTGGTAACCACTAGTTTGTTCTCTGTATCTGTGAGTCTGTTTCTGTTTTCTTATATTTATTCGTTTTGTTTTTTAGATTCCACATATAAGTGAAAACATACAGTATTTGTTTTTCTCTGTCTGACTTATTTCACTAAGTATGACACCTTCCAGGTCCACAATATTCTAGTTCTTAACTTGGGTGGCGGTTCCACGGCTGTTGCCTTTATAACAATCCATTAAAACTATACAATTTATGTTTTATGTTCTTTTCAATATTGATATCACCCTTCCCAATAAAAAAAGATAACAGAGAAAAGGAAGTCATACTCAGTAGTTGATTAAAAACCAAACAAACCTCAAAACATTTATTGGGCCCTTACTATGTGCTTGGCATGACGCTAAGTGCTTTCCACATACAACGCAGTCAAGCAGGCACTGTCATTCCCACTTAATGGCTGAGGAGACTAAAGCTTAGGATAAGATAGCCTTCGCAAGGCTAGACACCTAGGACCTGTCCGATTTGCCCTTTCAGTACATCACAGTTGCCTTGCACAATGGGGAAGGAGAGCCTGGGTTTGCATGGGACACCAGGAAAGGACTAGGCTTCCTGACTTCTTCAATCTCTGGTCCAAATGCTTACGAGTCTCGAGTTGGTCACAGAAGTCCACTGTCAAGAGGCAGCTCTGCAGATTGGTTTCTGGATGACAGCCTGACTGCGAGATGTCCTGGTGACTGAGTGCCTGTAAGTCAACGGGAGGCACAAACCCAGTCCCTGTGGTCTGCCCTGACTCGGCTTGCTAGTGGTCAAGAATGTGCCATCCCAGAGGGGGGCCGGGGGCACCAGGGGAGAGGGGTCCTCTTACACACTGATGGTGCTGGAGGCCCTCACCTCCTGCTGGCGGTAGAGGTGGCACAACCTAACAGCCAGCTCTGGTCCGGGTGGTCTGACTTACTAACCACCTGAGTGCTGCAGGAGTGGAGGCTGACTGAACCCCTCAGCACACGGATCTCTCTGCTCTTGCCTCAGGACCTCTCCGAGGTCCCCGAGAGGAATTGGCCTTGGGTCTTGTCCTTAAGAGGCTTACAGCCTCGCATGGACACGAGCTGCATACAAGAGTGATTACAACATAAGAATAACCGCCAAGAGATGCACAGAGGGACCAATACATTTTTCTGAATGCTTAGCAGAAGGAGAGCTAGTTTCCACCTGGGGTGAGGCAGGGGGCGTGAGAGAAGACTTCGTGCAGAAGGTATTTTTATTAGAAATTCTCTTCTTTTGCTGGCTTGTGGGCAGAGGTGGTGAGCAGCACACTGGCCCGGGGGCTGAGTACAGGCTCTGCCCTTTCCTACTGTGGTACCCAGGTCAACGTGCTCTATCCCTTGAGCCTTTGCCTCCTCATCTGTGTGAGGCAGTATGATGTTATCGTGACCAGAACAGACTCTGGAGCCAGATTTCCTGGGTTCAAATTCTGCCACTCTCGGTCGTGTGCCTGCGGGCAAGTCATTTGAGGTAGCTATGCCTCAGTTTCCCTATCTCTAAAATGGAGGTAACAGTATATTCCATGAAGGGTTGTTGTGACGATTGAATGAACTTATAAATGTAGAATATTTAGAACAGTGTGGCACACAGCTTGTGCTCTATGTGCAGCTATGATTGTTGGTGTTTTTAGTGTGGGGATGGTATTAGGGTCAATGTATACATCAGGGATTAGGGCGAGCAAAGCCTGGCACACAGTATGCCCTGACTACAAGACGTTGTTCTTGTTATAACTGAAGTGCAGGTGAAATACAGAATTAGAAATGAAGAGGAGGGCCTCAAGGGAGTAGGAACAGTGTCAGCAAAGACAGGAGGCAAGAATGCGCAATGTGTGAAGAAGGAACAAAAAAAAATCTAGCTCAGGTCCTCCATACAGGAGGAAATCTCTCTTCTGGTTTCTCAGCTTCCTGTGGACTCTTAGAATCCGTTCAAAAGGCCGATTTCCATCAGCTAATCTCCATGGCTTGCTTTTGCATGTTTTTCTGGATGCAGGCCTCCTGGAGCATCTGCTCCCCGTCACTCCAAGGATGGGTCTCCAGGGGATGTTCTGCTTCCCCCTGGGGCTCCTGTTTGGCTCTGTGCTCTTGGTGGCCTCAGCCCCGGCCACTCTCGAGTCTTCTGGCTGCAGCGAGAAGGAGCAACAGGTCACCGTCAGCCACACCTACAAGATTGATGTGCCCAAGTCCGCCCTGGTCCAGGTGGGGGCTGACCCTCAGCCCCTCCGTGATGATGGAGCCTCACTCCTGGCCCCAGGGGAGGCTGAGGAACAGAATATCATCTTCAGGCACAACATCCGCCTGCAGACGCCCCAGAAGGACTGCGAGTTAGCAGGCAGCATCCAGGACCTCCTGGCTCGGGTGAAGAAGCTGGAGGAAGAGATGGCGGAGGTGAAGGAGCGGTGTAGTGCCCAGCTCTGCTGCCCGGGAGCTGCTGGTGAGCTCACCACCTGGCATCCATTCAACAAACACTGAATGAGCACCTTCATGTGTTCCGTCAGCCTCATGAGCACCCCGCCTCTCACTCTGGGTTTTCTCTATGGGGTGCCACTATTGGCCCTTAGCTCCGGGGGTTATCTTCAAGCCTGAGCAGGGAGGGACCAGCAACTCTTAAAGTGAGTCTGGACTCTTGGGTCAGTGCTTCCGGATGAGAACGCTTTTGGGTGCAGCTTTACCTGGGGATCCAGTCTCTATGGTAAGGGAAAGCAACGGGTTAGAGAGGAAAGCTCAATGGCCTTGGAGCTAGACAGGATTGGGTACAAATCCCAGTTCTGCCATTCTTTATCTGTGTGACTTTGGGCAAATTCCTTAAGTTTCCTCAACTGTCCATTGAGGAGAATTCTATCAGCTAGTCTAGTTCTGAGAACTACAGGTGATGTACAGAAGATTCCCGGCCATTAGCCAGAAACCTGTGAACTCTTTTATCAGTAATAAAGTACTACAATTTGATTTTACAAATAGTGAGCCCTCCCATCACCACATTTTTTTTTCAGCATAAACTGCCAGGCTGATCCAAATGATAATAACCAGTGATACTTTGGCATATATTTTAATGCCTGAAGAAATCGCTACCATTAAGAGCGCCTCTTATAAGCCAGACACAGAACTAGGCACGGAGGAGGCTGTCATGGATAAAACAGCATGGAACTGCCCCTGAGGGACCTCGATGTCAAATGTTTTTAGGAAGGGAAGAGGGTGTTCTGAGACAGGAGCTGGGGCTGGTGAAGAGACAGGGCTGACTGGCCCGCCCTCCAACTGCCTCTTGCTGTCTGGGGTTAGAGAGGGGAGCCTGGTTAATCCTTCTCCCATCTGTCACCCCCATAATGAGACTGGGCTATTTTATAGCTTCTGCAGGTCCACTTTTCCAGGCTTCAATTTGGGATCATTTCCCAAGGACCCAGCCTTGCTAGGTCCAGCCCCCTCCAACCAAGGCAAGCTCCCACGCAGCCTGGAGCCCTCCTGCCTGGCCCAGGAGCCCTGTCCCTTAACGTAAGCTGGCCCGCTGACATCCAGGTTGGAGCATTTAAGGCGCCTTCATAGAAAGGTACTAAATAATTAGCACCATTCACAGGGGAGGGAACCAAGAGAAGTCAAAGGAGCGCTCGGGATGAAAAGGGAAAGGCGAGTGTGGTCCCTGTGGCTATTCAGGCGTAAAATATATCAATAGATTTCGCGGGTCCTCCTCTGGCCCAGGTTGGAAAGGGCAGACTCCTTGTCTTCCCCATAGGCCCTACCCTCCTCCACAGAAAGAGCCGTGCAGGACCCTGGAATCACCAGCCTGCTGTTAGGGTCCCCAGGGAAGGAGATTCCCCGCTCACGAGCCCTCAAGTCCCAGCTGACTGTTTTCCTCTCTCGGGCAGGTCTGAGCCGCCATTGCAGCGGCCACGGGACCTTCTCCCCGGACACCTGCAGCTGCCACTGCGAGCAGGGCTGGGAGGGCGCCGACTGCGAGCGGCCCGCCTGCCCCGGCGCGTGCAGCGGCCACGGGCGCTGCGTGGACGGCCGCTGCCTGTGTGAGCAGCCTTACGTGGGGGCCGACTGCGCCTACCCCGCCTGCGCGGAGAACTGCAGCGGGCACGGCGTGTGCGTGCGCGGCGTCTGCCAGTGCCACGAGGACTTCACGTCTGAGGACTGCAGCGAGCGGCGCTGCCCCGGCGACTGCAGCGGCCACGGCTTCTGCGACACGGGCGAGTGCTACTGCGAGGAGGGCTTCACCGGCCTCGACTGCGCCCAGGGTGAGAGCAGAGAAGCGCCTTGGCCCGCCTCTCTTCTTAACTTGCCCCGGCGGTCCCCACGGCACCGTTTAACCATCAATTACATTTTGTCCTAAGAAGGGCACCCCCTCACCTTTCGCCTACATCAGAATCCCCTGGAAGGCCTGTTAAAACACAGATTCCTGGGCCCCTCCCGGAGGTTCTGGTTCAGCAGGTCTGAGGGACGGCCCGAGAACTTGCATTTCTAACAAGTTCCAAGGTGATGCTGATACTGCTGGTTTGAGGGCCATAGTCTTACCTGATGGTGTGTGCCTGTGTTAGGTGTTACTGAATGAAGTCTTATGGTCCCTGCTCGGGCCCTAGCCCTGCTGAGGCTCTCTGCCTGGTTAGGGGAGGGTTCTGGTTCTACAGCCGGTAACAAAACTTGAGCTGAAATCCACAAAGCACAAGCTTTATTCAGTGGCCAAAGAATGGAGAAGTGGGAACTAAGTTCACAGATCAACTTCTCGCACACCTGGCAAGAGAGATTTAATCCTAATGAGTAAAGACAAAGGGAGTAGGAGTGAGGCCAATGGTGGGGAGGCATATGCTTTAGTCTACCTGAGAAGGAGCAGTGCTTTTTCGAGGGAGTGGGGAGCCACTCTCTTTTCAAACTTTTTTGGTCCTTAAAGTCCCAGTCATGGCTGCTGGTAGGTGTGTCATTTAATATGCCAATGTAGTAAAATCAGCGTAGAGTGAAACTCAGGGTCTGTCAGAGGTCAGATTCACCATCTTGGTCCCAGCTGGTTCCATCTTTTTTGTTTGTTTGTTTGTTTGTTTGTAGCCTCCTGTCTCATCCCTGGACCATTTAATTTAAAGATTTATGTTAACTCCTGCTAAAAGTGGAGGTTGGAAGGTTTTGAACAAAGACTTGGAGCAGCTCTGGCAACACAGGGGGTCAATATTAACTCCTAACCAGATAATAAGTTTTGGGGGCCCACAATGGTGCCTTACACAGGCTCTGTATCCTCCACACCCACCGTCATAGTGTTAAGTATAAAGTAGGTGCTCAATGAATACGTATTGGCTATGGATTCCCACCCTTCTTTCCTCACCGTCTGCATGCTTGTTCCTGTTGTGTGTGCAGTGGTCTCCCCCCAGGGCCTGCAGCTGCTCAGAAGCACAGAGGATTCGCTGCTGGTGAGCTGGGAGCCCTCCAGCCAGGTGGACCACTACCTCCTCAGCTACTACCCACTGGGGAAGGAGCTCTCTATCAAGCAGATCCAAGTGCCCAAGGAGCAGCACAGCTATGAGATCCTTGGTTTGTTGCCTGGAACCAAGTACATAGTCACCCTGCGCAACGTGATGAAAGAGATTTCCAGCAGCCCGCAGCATCTACTCGCCACCACAGGTGAGGAAGCAGCCAGATGCCCCAGGTTTCCCAGTAGAGGCTCTGTTTTAAGCATTTTCTTCCATTGTCCTCACAAGTACCCTTCTACTACCCCAGGCCATTGCCCTGATTTGGGGTTTGGAAAACATAGCCACTGCAATCCTAGGTTCTGAAGAAAAGTCTCCATTCTTGTTCCTCTCTGTCTCCTCCATGACTATTGGGTCCTCCAAGCCAGTGATGGAGCCTGCTGGTTTGGGGCTCGCAGCATCTTCTCCATCCCTGAGATTAGTAAGGTCTGATTGCCCTGCACCCACACACAGGCAGCCGTGGAGTACTCCTGCATCCGCAGGCCCTCACTGAGCCACTGCGACCATTCGGCAAGATCAAGCTGGTATGGATGGGGGTCTGCTGAAGTCACCTGTATCAATTAGATTCATCTCAGCAGAAAAGAGAGGGTACAAACAGGGTAGCTGAAGAAAGTTTAATGAAGAGGTTATTGATAGAGGTATAGGTAGGGTTTGGATGATGAAACACTCTAGGACTAGCATCAGTGGGGATCCACCCCAGTCTGAAGGGGCAGGGGATGGAAGTTGGTACTGGGACCCAGAAAGGGCTTTAGGAGAGGGCTGCCTGATGGTAGAGGGATGCAGGCAGTCTACTGTGTCCCCACCAGGAGGGAGTGAAGGAGATCAGTTGCCCTCTTCTGGTGACTCTCAATGGCTGAACATGACCAGAAACCAGAGGTCCGGGGAACCAGGCTAATGCATTTCATAGAGGTCATAATCTGGGATACAGAGCAGGAAGGAGGATGGATCTGGAGGGATGGTGTCTCCAGGGCACCACTAAATGCCATCAAAATGCTTGGACGGACAAGCATCATTGCTTATTCTTTAGAAATTCTTATTTTCTCATGAAAGTACTTGAGGCAGCCTAGATCTTCAAGGGTTTGGAGAAACCTAGTTGTTTGAGTGATTCGGATTCATTCCTTTTCTCAGCATACTTTATTGAACATTTACTATGTGCCAGGCACTGTTCTAGATGCTGATAAAAATGAGCTGCCTCCATCTTGCCCTAAACTCTTGAGGAAAATCCAGGGGCATCCAGGTGGATGGGCCTTTGACATGCAGTGTCTTTGGAGAATCATCAGACTGCCTGTGCTTTTTGGTGGTAAGGGTAGAATAGGGTAGGGATAGCTCAGTGTTGGAAAGAGCCACGAAGGACTTGTCATGCTTGGGAGGGCAATTTGTGATTGCCTTTGTCAACACCCTCCAGCCAAAGACCCCTCAGGGCACCCCTGTAGTTGAACAAGTTGGGTTTATTGATGGTTGCGGCATCGGAGCACACACACCATGGGGGACCATGGGTGTCTCAGGAAGACAGTGTAAGAGGGGACTGGTGTAGAAGTTAGGCTTGTGTTAGGTGATTTGGGGGAAGAGTTAAGGAAGCAGGGATTTGCTTTGGATTGCATGCTGTCAGGAACTGGGGGTAATCCTTTGATTGGTATCTTAGTGAATCTTATCTAGAAAGAGGGCAGACTAGATGGAGACTAAAGCTGTCATTGGTATAAAAGGAACAGTCACTCATACCAGTCAGGAGGGAGGATGTTTACTCATTTTTGTGAATTGGACAATGTTTCGTTCATGTTTTGCCTGGGTGCAGACGTGATCTTGGAATCGTCTTGTTTGGTCTTAATTTGGCATGGCCACAGAGCACCTTGTCTGCTGTTGATGTCCTGTGGAATTGTTTAGGTTCAACAGGAGAACACCAAGGCCCACCTGTGAGAGCCAGGCCAGCTCCCAGCCTTCGGGCTCCTTTTCTCTTTCCCCATTTTTGTCTGTGGCTGCCTCTGCATTTAGACAGGATGGTGCTCACAGCCTCTCAATGAAGAGCCGAGACACCTGTTCTGGAAGTCTTAGCAACCCCTCTAGGCTTGTTGCTCTAGGGACTTGTGAAACCCTGTGACTGTGAAGTCGTCTTTCTAATCTGATTCAAGTGAAACCCATTCTGGTTTGCTCCTCCGGGGAGCCTCAGCCGGAGAGACACTTATCCCCATAATCATCTTGAACATTTTCATTAAGATCCTGCTTTTTCACTTGTGAGCCATGTAGGGCCCCTTCTGTAATCCTTGAGTCACTTTCATTACTCGCCTCTTGACCTGTTCCCTCAAGGAATTCCCATCTTTGAGGGAAGAACCTGGAGGCGGGCAGGTAGAAGGCAGAGCTTGGGCAGGAGTGCTTCAGAGAAAATGCTCCGTGAGTTTCTTTATCCATAACAGAGGGAATCAGAAACATTCAGAGCCATGGGACCTTGAGAGCGTAGAGTTCACCCCTTGACTGATGCACAAATTCTCTGTCCTGCGTCCTTGACAAGGGGTCAGTCAGTCTGGTGGGAACACCTTCAGAACCAAGGCACTGGAGGTGAGGAAGGGGGCGAGGCTGAAAGTCTGGGGGCTTGTCTTTCCTGTTCCAAACTTCAGGCCAGGTGACATCGGCCTGGGATATGGACATTGGAACTCAAAGTGTTCCCAGAGACCCCAGACCCCTCTTCAACACCACCCAACGGTTCTTGCCACAGAGCCACATCAGCGATCCATTCCTTTGTAATAAACATTATATTTTCATCTTTTTCTGAGTGGAGGGGTGAACATTTAGCCATTAATACTTTACTATGGGAGTTCCCTGGTCCTAGTGGTTAGGATCGCAGAGGCCTGGGTTTGATCCCTGGGTTTGGCTCAGCGTGGCCAAAGTACAAATAAAATAAAATAAAACACTGCACTCTCTTAAAAAAATACTTTACTATGAATAAATGTGCACAGTAAGTCTCTTCCTTCACAGGATGGACCAGTGGGGCAGCTGAGGACACCAGGTTCCTGGTGGAGGTGCTAAAATTTGGTAGAAGGTGCAGGAAGAATACTCAGAAGGACCAACTTAAAATTCTCCTACTTTATAGTTTTGCCTATGTTTAATCCTTATAGGAGAATTTGAGAGAAGGGGAAGGAGCTGTAATTTGGGAGACTGAGGAAAGAGCTGGTTGTATTACCAGTGTTATACTCCAGAAAATTTGAAATGCATTTCCCAAACTCTCCATGGAGGGGCCTTGAGCTTCTCATCCTGAGGTTGAGTCTCTGTGGGCAGGGGCTCTGCAGCTGAAGGGTGAGTGTTTAGTTCAGAGCAGTGTGAACCCTGACCGAGTGGGTTGGATGGCTGGCCTAGGAGGCGAGGTTCAGGGCTTGGCCACAGCAGCGGGGACAGGGAAGACTGCATGGCCTCTGATGGGGTGGGATGGGGAAGAGGCTTTCCCGAAGGACAGTCTATCCTCCATGGACAATGTGAAAACCAACAATTACTTGCTACTTTGGTAGTTCTCGGACACCTTCTAAGGACTGTGTCCTGGGGCTGCAGCCTGCTTTCAGTATGTCAAGAAAGGGAGCTGACCTGGTAGCCAGTGTCTTGTTCCAGACCTGCGGGCCCCTGCTGTTCACTGCTTTCTCTTGCCCTCCCTGACCCCTGCCCTAGATCTTGCCGTGCTTGGCACTGCCTGGGTGACAGATGAGACTGAGAACTCCCTCGATGTGGAGTGGGAGAACCCCCCTACCAGGGTAGACTACTACAAGCTGCAGTATGGCCCCCTGACAGGGCAAGAGGTGGCCGAGGTCAGCGTGCCCAAGAGCAGTGACCACAAGAGCCGGTACGACATCACGGGTAAGAGCCAACACTGGGGATGTGAGATGTTTGCTGGTGGATGCTGAGGCGGGGACAGTGTGTGCAGAGGGGACCAGCATCTGTAGCGCTCAGGTGTGCACAGAAGGTCCTGGGGCCTTGGGAATCACCTGAACCCTGACCCGGGAACTCCCAGAGGTGAGCCCACTCTGGGGGCCCGGGGTCTCTGCTCCAGCATTCTGGCACTGCCTCTGGAAGCTCGGAGCACCTGGGTAACAGATTACACATCCGAAATGTTCTCCCAAGTCAGCTAACCCTCTGGAAGCCCCTGTCTGTGTCTCGGGGTGGATTTGATGGGACACAGACATTCCTTTTGGAAGAACTGTGTGTGTGTGTGTGTGTGTGTGTGTGTGTGTGTGTGTGTGAGAGAGAGAGAGAGAGAGAGAGAGAGAGAGAGAGGGAGAGAAATTGGTTGACTGAGGTTGGTTTGTTCGGCGCCATATGTGGAAGGAGTTGAGCTAGGCGGCCTGGGGTAGGGCGCTCCTATCCCAGGTGACTGAGCTAACTCTGGGAGAGCTGGAAATCAGACGGCTGCAAACAGAACGGGGCCACATAGGGCTGGGTAATGTTTTGTGACACCTGAAATTTGTACAATTTTCAGTGTCCTCTTTAAGAATAGTAATACACAAGCATGAATACCCAATTCAGCACATGGCCTTGGAAGGGGCTGGTGCAGGTGAGGGGCCCTGAGGCTTTTTAGCTCCACGGTGAGTCCTCCTCTGGGGCCTTGTCCTGCCATCTACTCCCTGCATTCTGTCTTGAGAGGTCATCTTGGGGTTCTCAATGTTTTGTGGGGTGGCAAATCGCGTGTGTGCCTCCTACATGCTGCTGTTTGCCTGCGGTTCACCACCAGAGTCTGAATATTTGTGTCATGAGGAACAATCATTCAAGTTGCCACTACAGAGAAACAACAAACAAAGAGAAAAAAAGAAAAAGAAAGGGCAAATTAAAGCAAAGAAAATAAAGAGGGAAAAATTAAGCTAATTATTACAATGGGGAGGAAAGAAACTTTTGAGGGAAAAGGATTGTTGGGAGCAGAAAAACATTTGGGCTGTAAATACAATTGGGAAATAAGTTCTCAGTGGTCCAAGGAAGGAACTGGAACTCCATTAACTTCATCTCATCCACTCTGGCCCGCGCTTCGTGACTGATAAGCTCTGCAATGATGCCTCGTATTCCAGTGGTCCTGCAGCTCTTTAGCTGCCTTAGGTAGATTGTAGTCTTGAGGAGAGAAGCATAGCCCTCTCCACACCCTCACTGGAGAAATCCTGGGGAAGAGCAGTGCTGGGGCTCGAGGGTCTGGAGCCTGTACTCACACCCAGCACTGGCTGCTTGTTTCTAGGTCTGCAGCCGGGGACAGAATATAAGATCGCAGTCGTTCCCATGAGGGGAGACCTCGAGGGCAAGCCGATTCTCCTGAATGGCAGGACAGGTAAGAACGACGGGGAGGCACTATGAATGCATCTCATGTTTGTGTTCTGATATTTTCTGGGCTGACTCCTCTTTGGATAAAAACTCTGGGATCTGTGTGTAGAGACAGTCTGTCTCTTTGTGTACTGACATCTTATGGGGGGCAGGAGAGGGGAAGCAAACTTCTTCTATTTCAAATATTTTTTGCCATTGAAAATCTCCTCCAGGATCCTGGAGTCAAGGGGAAAGGCCATTTCCAACACCTTTCTGCTTATTTTAATAGCTTCAATCACTGGGTTATTTTTAAGACATTTATTATCTTGGACCTAGGCACACAGCTCCACATTACTTAAGACAGGTGATTTGTAATTTTTTTCTTGTCATTCCTGTGGTGTTTTCATGACAAACACACTCAGGGAGTTTGCTTTAAAATGTCAAAAGATATTAAAGACTTTCACATGGGAGTAGCAATAGATTTAGCATCTGCAGATTGAGAAAATATACAGTGACAAACGTTGCTATAAATCAGTAACATTCGACAGTAAGTTTGTAATTTATTAATCAGAAAAGAATTTGAAATCCTTGTAGTTATATATGCAAGATATCCTATGTAAGTTTTAGTTTTTAGGCAGTGCTTGAGTCTGTATTGAATTGTGAGCCTCCTGCGGTCACCCTGTGCTCCTGCCAAGTCGAGTCGGGAGGTGGTGATCTAGAGCCTACAGCCACCCGCTAGAGGCTAATCCTTGGAGCTGGCAAAGAAGAGATCTTTGAATTTTGAGACTTCCTTGAAAAGTTTCGTAGTTCTTTTCAGTTCAGTCCTGGCAGTAGCTGGTTGGGGTGGTGAGAATAAGGGTGAGATGGTGCAAGAATTGAATTCACTATTTCAGCTGCCTAGTAGGTTGCATATCTGGAGTGTGAAAGAGTTATAGAGTTGGGCAATTATAAAGGATAAAATATACTTTAATTTTCAACTGTACAGTATAGACTGTGCAGCCTGCCTGAATGGTGGACTAGTGAAACACATTGGTGAGTTGGAAAATGGCAAGTCTTTCCTTGGTTCTAGTGCCTTTCTCTTTAGCTGTGAATTAATTGAGAGCCTACCATGCACCAGGCATTATACCACTAAGCACTTCTCATAAATTATCTCATTTGGTTCGCATCATAATCCTGTGTGGTAGGTCCTATTATTATTTCCAAGTCACATATAAGACAACTGAGGCTTGGAGAAATTAAGCTCAAGGTCGCCCAGCTGGGAAATGATAGGGCTGGGATTTGAACCCAGGATGTCCACTTTGGTGGACCCAAAACTAAAATGCCACCTACTTTTACTTCTCTGTCCATTATTTCTGGTTAATTTTCATACTGTTTACTCCCTAACTAAAAAAAAAAAAAAATTCTGTGACACCTCATTGTCTTTGGATAACATAGACTTCTTTTATCTTGGCCGCTGTGGGCCCCTCCAACCTGGGCCATTGTTCTCAAAACTTCCCAACAGGAAGCCTTCCTGCAGCTGGACTGTTCTTGGGGCTCCCTAACACAAGGCTTATCTCTACCTCGTGGGTTTGGTCGTGTTGTTACCCTTGCCTAGAAAATTCTCCACTGTTATCTCTAGCTATCAATTAATTCAGTTCAGCAAACATTAATTGCAGAGTACCACTGGGTCCTAGGGACACAAGCCCTTTAGATACTTCCAAAGATGATGAGCCCTGGTCCCTGCCCTTCACGGGCTCACAGCAGTAATATCACTCATCCTTCTGGGTCATCTCCAACGTTAGCTGCTCCACTGAGGCCTTCTAGGACAATATTAAATGGCAGCCATCTTTGCCTTTGAATTTCTAGAGCATTTAATTACATATGGCCTTGAATTGCTAGTTAACCTTTCAAGCATATTATCCCAACTAGAAGATGAGCATTCAAGAAATGTTTTTTTATTGTCAATTCTATTCTAAAAGCAGGAGGGGATATTTTATTGGATTGCAAATAAATTTGTGTTATATGTCTTACCAACATGAAAATAAAAGACACAATAATTTCTAAGGTCAGGAAACACTCTCAAACCTGGCTAGACAATTAATGTAAGGGGAAAAAAAAAGAATCTCTCTTTTCCCCAGGTGTTTTGCATTCCATGAGATGGAAAAACACACTGGAATATAAGAATGGCATAAGCACGTGCAGGGAAGAAATGGCACAGTTCAAGTATTTTCCATTTAACGAGTCACTCAGTGGAACTAATACCACGAAAGTGAAAGGGTCGATTGAAAATGCTCACCCTGTTAACATACTCAAAGTGCACTGAAAGGCACTTCTAGACAGGCAAGCCTTTAGAAACAGATCAGTTTCCGGAGAAGCAAGCACCGGCCAGGCCAGTGTCTCCAGGGAGAAATGTCCCTGAACTCCTCCATCAGACCGTCACAGCCACTTCACATCAAATGACAAGAGAGGCAGGCCCCTAACTAAGAGGTGATGCTATCCCTTTATTCTTCATTTCTCCATCTGTAAAATGAAAGGTTGGACTAAATGCGTTTCAAGTCCCTTCTCTTATTTTTTTTATGATTATGATTTTTTAATCATGTCTATGATTCATGCCTTTCCATGGTGAGTCTAAAACAAAGGACCGCTTGCTTTGTTATAATCTCCCACGCTCCCACGCACAGCAGAGCATATGGCCTAGCATATTCACTTGTTAACAATTTTCTCAGAACTTTTCCCCTTAGACTATGTTATGAAATAGAAGTTTTGGCGACTCTTATTATCCTTTTCGCTTTTTATTGCTTCCCAAACACAATGCTTCATTTTGAAATGGCCCAGCCCCCAAAACTTTCCTTCTCAAACTCCTTCATGTTTCAAGATGAGCTCCTGTCAACACTCAGAACTCCTGTCTCTCACAGCCTCCCCACACATACATCCAACAGCTGAAAAACAATGAGCATCTCTAGCATTTGTGTGTTCTAGGTACCGTGGGGTTTCATAAACATTATCTTCCGTCCTTCTAATAGCATTGTAAGCATTATTATTCCCATTTCACAGGTGAGAAAATTGAAGCCTACAAAGTTTAGGAGATTCAGAGTGAACTAGTGAATGGCATTTGAATTTAGGTTCGCTTTCCAGAAGCAAAGCTAGAGGATAGCAGGACGGTGGGTTGATCTCTCTGCATACATTCTCTACAAATGGTGCCTTTTGAGTAATTTTATTGCCACAATGAAAAGCAGTAGAGGAGACCTGAGAAAGCATAGCTACTATAGTCCAGAGGCACCTCTTCCGTGAACTCACCTTCAAACCAGTAGCATAGGCCCTGTCCCCCATCTCTGCCTCCAAACCCATAATATCCTCATGGATTTCAGACCTTGGTTGTTCTGTTTTCCACTACGCCAGCTGGGTGACTCACAAGTGGCCATTGCGAATGGAGAAGGCTGTTCCTAATGCCTGTGGCCATGGGCTGGAGTGTGGACCCGTGCTGTTGGGTTTGCCAGCATAGACTGAGGACAGCCGTGCCCTACCCAATCCTGTGGTGAATCTTGTTATAAAGTGGAATAATCTTTCCTGATGTGTCTAGAGCTCTTAATTAGCCTTTTCTGTATCCTCAGTTTTGTAAATTAAATCTCTGACATGGGGCTTACCTTTATTCCAATACATGCACTCAAAAGTGAATCCTACCTATCGAGCCTCTTAAATCTTGTTTTAAATCTCCGTAACCTCAGTGGCCCTGAGAAAGGTCCCACCAGGGCAGCTAGTGTCCAGCAGGTGGGAAGTTGCAGTCTGAGGAGGAAGCTGGGGCCGGGGCGGCAGGGCCTGTCTCCCAGTTGAGGCTGCTGCTGGGACTCCTCTAGGATCTGGCCAGCTGCTGCAGCTACAGGAAGACTTTGTTCCACGGCAAAAACTGTTTATGATCCTCACATTCCTTCTTGGCAGAGAGGGAGGTTTTGGTCCTGCTAAGCTGGCTTCTTCCAATGATGTGGCGTATTGTGCGGGGTCACAGTATCACTGAGGCTTTCCTTCTACATCTGTATCTTGGTGTCTGATTCCCATCCTGAAATTTATCAAGGAGAAGAGCAGCTCTTTGAAGAGCCTCCTATTGACTTAAGTTGTCGTTGTTGTTAGGGAGTTGAGAGAAAAGGGGCAGGGAGTCCTGAGTTCCAGGCTGGCCCAGCCTCTCACTGGCTTTATGGGTTTGGAGAAGTCACATCTCCTCTCTGGGCTTGGTTTCTGTAACCCTGACATGGTATGATTCTATTTTTCCTTCCTACCTTCTCACTCTTCATAGCCAAGATGCCTTTTCCTGGTTCTCCTCCATTCCTGGGGGTTCTGGGACTGTTGGCGGGGGAAGGAGCTTCAGGGCTATGTGTCAGAAATCAGGCCTTGTGTCAGAAAGCTATACTCTCCTGAATCGGTTCCCGTAATCACTGGTGGCAGCTTATCCCTGTTCAGCCAAGTGGGAAGGACTGGCCTCAATCCATAGAAAGTGATGGAAAGACAACATTCAGTTTCTTCTTTGAGGGTCATTCTCTCATCTTTCTGATCTCTGCTTTCCCAGATGTTATATATTATAGTGGCTGCCACAGAGCTAAATTGTGTAATCCCCAGAGGTAGCCCCTCATCTCACGTTCATTCCTGTGTGCTTTTTATCTCTAAGAAAAGGTGTGTTACATAAGCTCACTTCTTGCAAATAACCTACAAAACTCTAATGTGTCTAAAAAAAACCAACTGCCATTGATTGACCACATACTATGTGCCAGGAGCTTTTCATACATTACTCTATCAAACCTCCTAATAATAATATAATATTTCCTCCATCCACCCAGGTGGATGTGATGGATCTTGAGAGGGCTGCACACACAGGCAGCCCTGACCCTTCAAAGCCGTGGGCCTGTGCTGAGCGTCCTGGCAGCCGTGGTGGCACGCACTGATCTGGGGCAGGGAGAGGTGGTGGGAGGCACTTCTGGGACTGCGGGTTGTACAGATGCGGGAGAAGATGAGGGCCAGGAACTTCAAGAGGCAGGACTCTCTGGGTGTTCCCCATCTTCACTTTTCCAGTCCAAATGTCCCCACTCCCGATTTGGCACCAATTTCCCCCTATTGACATATCACCATTGGAGGCTCTCTTCGTTACCTCCCTGTCATGTGCAGAATCATGCTATGCACGGAAAGGGGCAACGGGATGAGGTGGGAGTCCTCTCCCCTGCTGTGTACACTTTTTCCTGAGCATCCTCTTAGAGCCTGCTCGAGCCCCCAGAGGCCCAGGACATGGCCCTGTTGGTGTCTGTGTTCTGACTGCACTGCCCTTTCATCCCAAGAGGCCCACTCTACCAAGTGGGTATGAGGTATGCCCAGCCCCTGTCTCCCAGAGGCAACAGTCTGGGACCATTTCCTCTTTCTAGTTGCCACTCCAAGTTCCAATCCACTAGTGCTTCTGGGTTTCAGGTCGCAAGAAATTTTCAGATCATACTTTATCTATTTTATTTGTAGTTTAGTATTATCATTCTTAGTAGTGGTTATAGTTCCATAAGAAGAGGCCGATGGTAGTGCCTCTTAGCCTATAGTGGTATAAGGTGGAAATGTGTAGTCTTTGGTAGACAGGACTGGGTTCAGATCTTGGCTCTACCAGTTAATATGTCCCATTCCTCTCCCATTGGTCTCATTCCTCTCCCTAGCTTCTACTGCAAACCCTGCCCTCCCTCAGATCTCCCCATCTCTGTAAATGGTCACCCCTTTCTGCAAATTGCTAAAGACCCAAACCAACAAGTCATTATAGCCCACATCAAATTCATGAGCAGATTCTGGCAGCTCTATCTTTGAAATCTCCCCAGCCCACTTTCATCTGCCACAGTTGTCCACGTTCCTGTCATCTCATACATAAACTGTGGTAGCAGCTTCCTAGGTGACCTCCACTCTTGACCTGCAATAGTCTGTACTGTCTGCAGCAGCCAGAGGGGTCCTTTTATAAAACAAGTCAGATCATGTCATTCTCCTGTGAAAACCCCCCAGAAGCTTCTCATCTCATTCAGTGCTAAAGCCAAGTTGTTACAATGACTTTCAAAGGCATCCACTTGCCTCCTCACCTCATTGGCCTCACCTCCAGCCACTCGACCTCCTCACTTACTCTGTCCGGATGCACTGGCCTCCTGCTGTTCCCCAAATACATGGAGCAGGGTCTTTGAACTTGCTGCTCCCTCTGCCTGGAATGAGGTTCCCCAGATTGCACATGGCCCAATGCCTCATTTCATTTCAGTCTTTGCTCAGCTGTTACCTTCCCGCTGACCTTTCTTCTAAAATCACAAATATCTTTTGTTCCTCGCTTTCTAATTCCTTTACCTTGCCCTATTGAGCTTCCCAATACTATCCCCACTTGTTTATTGTCTGGCTCTTCCAGGAGAACGTAAGCTCCCTGGTAGAGAGTCTTTATTCTCTTCATTGCTTATATTAGTTTCCTAGGGCTGCTATAACCAAGTACCAAAAACTGGGTGGCTTAAAACAGACATTGAGTGTCTCATGGTTATGGAGGCTAGAAGTCTGAAATCAAGGTGTCAGCAGGGCCACGCTCTCTCTGACAGCTCAAGGTGTTCCTTCTTTGTCTCTTCCAGCCTCTGGTGTTCATTGGCAATCCTTGCGTTCTTTGACTTGTAGATGAAGCACTGCAATCACATGGCTGTCTTCTTCCTGCATCTCTTCATCTTGTCTTTCCTTGTATGTGTCTGCCTCTGTGTCCAAATTTCCCCCTTTTATAAGCACAGCAGGCATATTGGATCAGGCCCACCCTAATGACCTTATTTTAACTTGATTATCTCTAGAAAGACCCTATTTCTAAATGAGGTCACATGTTGATGTACTGCGGTTTAGCACTTAGATATACCTTTGCAAAGGGCGGGGGACACAACTCATAACACTGCTGAGTCCCCAGCTACAAGTAGGCACTCAGTGATTGTTTAAAGAATGAGTCAGGAACTACCATTTACTATCTGTGTGACCTTGGGCAAATTATCTAATCTCTCTGAGTCTTGCATATAATTAGTGATCTAAAAATGGTAACCGTTATTAATTTCCCAAATTAGTACATGGAGAATCTGATAAATGCCTTATGTTGTTGCTATGAAGTCTGCTAAAGTAATATATGAAAAGCACCTGGCACTTAATATGTGGTCAGTAAATGGCAGTTGATTTATTAAATAAAATATGCACTGTCTCTGGTGATGGAATGTATTTCATTTCCTTGCACACAAATAAAACATGGCCACTGTGCTTAAGAAAGGTGCATTGTAGCTGATGTTAAAGAATGTAGCTATGTAAAGTTGTAACATCTCTGCTGGAAAATTCTTGGCCAAGAGAACTACAAGATGGGGAAGAAGAAAAATGCTTAGGTTTCTGAGAGTGAGAGACTTTTTTTTTTTTTAATTTTATTTTTATTTTTGGCTGTGTTGGGTCTTCATTGCTGCATGTGGTCTTTTCTCTAGTTGCGGCAAGCAGGGGCCACTCTTTGTTGCGGTGCACCGTCTTCTCATTGCAGTGGCTTCTCTTGTTGCGGAGCACGGGCTCTAGGCCTGCGGGCTTCAGTAGTTGTGGCACGTAAGCTCAGTAGTTGTGGCTTGTGGGCTCTAGAGCGCAGGCTCAGTAGTTGTGGCCCACGGGCTTAGTTGCTCCACGGCACGTGGGATCTTCCCGGACCAGGGCTCGAACCCATGTCCCCCGCATTGGCAGGCGGATTCTTAACCACTGCGCCACCAGGGAAGTCCAGTAAGAGACTTTTTTGTGTGTCTTTACCCAAAAGGATCCCGATCTATTTGTAAGTAGGGTTCTCAGGGCAAGCATCTTTATTAGTGACCTTGATGGCTGCACTCAGATGGTTTGCAAGTGATAAGAAGCTGGAAAGGAAAGTGGCCATGTTGGATGAAAGACTAAATTATAAATGGAATCCATAAGATAAAATATAACAAGGATAATTGGTGGATCCAGGACATGTATTATATGCAAAAAATGGGGGAGATGTGGCTTAATGTGAAGGTTCTCAACCTCTGAGGTACATCAGAATCACCTGTAGAGTTTTGCTTACTTGTTTTTAAAATAGAGATATCAGGGCGTATTTCAGACATGCTGAAGTAGACCCTCTGGTGGTGGTACTTAGTAGGTGTCCAATGTTGGCAAAGGTTGAGAGCCCCTGGGGTAACTGGGACAAGTATGAAAAACTTAGGGATTTTTCTGAGACTGTGGGATGAGGCTATGTTATTGGGGGGTAAAGTGTCTGGGACATGGAGGGCATTTTGTTCTGGGTTGGTGCTTCTAGAATATAAAGTCTGCATGAGCAGGGATTTGACTGTTTTGTTAATTGGTGATTCCTGAGTGCCATCACATGGCCATGGCATGGGATGGATGCTCAGTGAATTGTTGAATGAATGAACTGAGTTTGGGGAATTTTTCTCTGAAAAGGGAAAGACAAGAGCATGTTTAGATGTAAGTGCCAGGTCTAGAAACTCTAAGTTGGAAGTTGGGAAGTTGATAGTATAAATTTATAACATAATATAGTATGATATGATATAATATAATTGTTTTTATAAGTTGGAAGTTGGGAAGTTGATAATATAAGTTTATAATATAATATATATAATTAATATAATATAATATAATAGTTTTTAACTTATAAGTGCATAAATTAGCGAGGTGAAGCTGTTTGATTAAAGGAGAATTAGGAAGGAGAATGAGAATTATTCTTGAATACTTGCTGGATGGTGTCCAGGAAGAGGAATTAGGTGTATTCTATATGCCCACCGAGGGTAGACATACTCGAAGGAGTAATACTTCAAGTGGCCACACTTGGAGGAGTTTTCTCTAACGTGCTCAGTGATTATAAAATGGAAGTCCATCAGGAAGACCTTTCTCAGCTTAGGGTTCAAGCAGAGGCCAGTTGTCCACCTGTCACAGATGATGGAGAGGGCTTCTTGCATTGCATAGACTATGGAACCAGCTCACCCAGATGCACTCGATCTTGAAACATTTGTGATCTTGATCAGCCAGATGCCTTCTCTACTTTTTCTTTCTCATATATTTTTATGAAGAAATTGATAGTCCAACCAATGTGGTCACTGATCGAGTGACAGAAGACACAGCGATGGTCTCCTGGAACCCAGTCCAGGCTGTCATTGATAAGTATGTGGTGCGCTACATCTCCACTGATGGGGAGACGAAGGACACAGCTGTGCACAGGGAGCAGAGCAGCACCGTCCTGACGGGCCTGAAGCCGGGAGAGGTGTACAGAGTCTACGTGTGGGCTGAGAGGGGCAACCAGGAGAGCAAGAAGGCCGACACCAAGGCCCTCACAGGTAACAGAAGGATGGGAGTCTTCTCTCATTCTTACTGTCTCCCATCTCTGAATAAACAGGTTTCCTCATGGCAAGGAGAAGATTGATTTTTGAATCAGGAGGCTGATGCCCACCTAGCATCAACTTTTTTGTTTGCAGCTGTGGGGGTGTGGGGTTGCAAAAGCAATTTCAAATTTCATAATTATGAATTTTTTCCTTTTTAACCTCAAGCAAAAGAGACCATCCTTTTTATTTGATACAGAAGGTCATACTTATTTGGGTTGGAATTCCATATGCAACTCCCTTGGAGTAGAGGAACACTGTCTAATTTTCATGTTTTGGACGTTAAAACTCAAAACATTTGGCTGACAGTGAATTTGAATGCTCATCTCAGTTTGCAGTGACTGTACAGGCATGTTGCCTGTAACCTGGAGCTCTCTTTCAGACCATGGAAATGGTTTCCCTCTTGAGTCAACATTTACCAAATGTACCAATTCTGACTTGAAGCTTTCAGAAACTGTGAGGGCTCCCTTACTCCATCCAGTTGTGTTCTGCTCTGCTGGGGCCTGCGGGTGTCCTGAGGCTGCATGGGGGTGTATCCCAGACATTCCTTCTGCTTAAAACCTCCTCTGGCGCTGTCCTTGAGTTCAGAGAAGCCTAATTCTGGAGTCCACTTGAGGTTCCAAACAGTTGGCAGGAATCATAGAAAACAGTTCACTTATTGACTGGCCTTTGTTGTGGACACTTAGTGTGGAGACTCTCAGAGAAGCTGATAATTGGTTAGGAATATCGTTTCAGAAGCTTGACTGTCCAAGTTTTAATCTCAGCTCTACCATTTACTAGCTGAGTGATTTGGGGCAAGTTGCTTTGACTCTGTTCCTCAGATTCTTGTCTGTAAAATGGGGCATATGAATGTCTACATCACTGGGTTAGTGTGAGGGTTACATGAGTTAATTCATGTAAGTGCCTGACATAGAGAGTGCTACATAAATGATAGTCATGCTTATTTCTTAAAATGTGTCTTATTCTGTTTGGGCTGCTATAGCAAAATACCATAGACTGGGTGGCTTAAATAACAGAAATTTATTTCCAGCAGTTCTGGAGCCTGGAAAGTCCCATGATCTGGGTGCCAGTTGGTTCATTTATTGGTGAGAGCTCTCTTCTTGGCTTACAGATGGCCACCTTCTTCCTTACATGGTGGAGAGAGGAAGTTCTGGTCTCCTCTTCTTCTCAGGAAGGCACTAATCCCATCGTGGGGGCCCCCATCCTCATGACCTCTTCTAAACCTAATTACCTCCCAAAGGTTCCACCTCTAAATACCATCAAATTGGAGGTTAGGGCTTCAACATATAAATTTTTGTGGAGGGACACAAACGTTCAGTGCACAGAAATGTTAATCTGCATTTGGCCTTGAAGCACTTTGTGTTGCATAGCCTCCTGGGGCCAGATGGGCCTTGTCTCCTCCAGGGGAAGGAGAAGTTAACAGTAAGGATGGTGAGACCTAGATTTGTTTAAAGTCGAGGTCAGGAAACCTTCTGTAAAAGGCCAGATAGTAAATATTTTCAGCTTTGGGGACCATACAGTCTCTGTTGCAACGGCTCAACTCTGCCATTGAAATGAGAAAACAGCCATAGATAGTATGGAAATGAACTAGCATGACTGTGTTCCAATAAAACTTGATTTATAAAAATAGGCAGTGGGTCAGATTTGGCCCATGGGCTCTAGATTACCAGCTCCTGGTTTATATTACACACGGCCCTCCATTCACTAGGATTTTTTTTTTTTTTTTTTTTTTTTTTTTTTTTTATTTTTGGCTGTGTTGGGTCTTCGTTTCTGTGCGAGGGCTTTCTCTGGTTGTGGCAAGCGGGGGCCACTCTTCATTGCGATGTGCGGGCCTCTCACTATCGCAGCCTCTCTTGTTGCGGAGCACAGGCTCCAGACGCGCAGGCTCAGTAATTGTGGCTCACGGGCCTAGTTGCTCCGCGGCATGTGGGATCTTCCCAGACCAGGGCTCGAACCCGTGTCCCCTGCATCAGCAGGCAGATTCTCAACGACTGCGCCACCAGGGAAGCCCCCATTCACTAGGATTTTGAGTGCTGTGAAAAGAAAGAGCATGTGGGTCAGCCTTTTTAAGACAGTGGAAGTTGGAATGGAGAAGAGGCTTCCCCTTTCACAGGTGGGCGTGGTGCAAGTAAAGCACCCCAGATCACGGGGAGCCACTGGGGTGTGGTATTGCTGGGGGTGTCAGGCACAGAGCTAGGCTTTGGGGGTACAAAGGTAAAAGCACAGTTTGTGCTCATATGGCATTCACAATCCTCTGGGTAGAGGAGACAAGTGAAAAAGACAAAGTGCAGTGAGTTATGTTCCAGAGCAAACAAATAACCCTGGAAGTATGGGAACCTGAAAAAAAGTGGGGGTAAGAGGAGTCACGGCAGCCTATAGGAATAGGTGACCCCTGAACGGAATCTAGAAGGATGTGCGGCTGTTAGCAGTGAGAGCAGCATATGCAGAGACCTAAGGTATGGAAATATGACAGGTTGGTTTTCTGTCATGTCTTAATATGCACTTATGTTAATAATGTCATCTTTAGTGGTGTTTATGGCGGGTAGGTCTGTGAGGGGGTGGAGTAGGGAAGATGAGGCTGGGGCGTTGAAGCCAGCATAGAATCCCAGGATAAATTGTTTGTCCTTTCATGTCAGCTGTCTGTGTGTCTTTCATGTCAGGTGTCCTGTGCTCCTTCTAGCAATTCCTCCCTTGGCTGTGTATCCCACTGAGCTGGCCTGGCCGAGCTAGCAAGTGATGGTGCACAGGTTTGAAATGCAGCTGCTATCACAGAAAGCTCAGTTTTTCAAGGAGGTGGTTTTTGAAACAGGATCATAAAGGCATGCTAATCATTGCACCCAATTCCTTGTTCTTTTGACTTTTTAAGAGTTTTTATTTTTGAGGAGAAAGTGATATTTCATACCTCAAGTGACATTAGTAATAAAAAAGAGCTCATATTTCAGCACTTACTATGCAATATCTCATGTACTATTCACCATAACCCAGAAGTGTAGGTACTGATAGTTC
Source organism: Balaenoptera ricei (assembly GCF_028023285.1). Taxonomy (NCBI): domain Eukaryota; kingdom Metazoa; phylum Chordata; class Mammalia; order Artiodactyla; family Balaenopteridae; genus Balaenoptera; species Balaenoptera ricei. The sequence goes on from NC_082639.1 coordinate 136,856,239, forward strand.
CTTCTTTGTAGAGATGAGGAGACCAAGACTTAAGTTATACAGTTTGTCCAAAGTTAGCAACCAGGAAATAGTGTAGCCCATGTTTCAACCCAGTTTAACTGCATAGAAACCCAGACAGATTCTACAAGTCGGATTATTTTTATCAGCCTAGACCTCAAATACCTTCACTTTAAAAGTCTCCCATTTCTATGGCCTCAGACATAATGTTTTATATGGAAAGAACTGACAGGTCCTACTTCTGGGATATTTTTCTTCCAAAAGAAAATGTTAGAGCGGTTGCACAGATTTATTGAAGTATAATTGCTTTCAGGTACAAGGAGCCAGGAACTAAAAAGAGTGTATTATGTAAACCCAGGGTAAAGGAGAAATTTGTATGTGAAGACGAATTCTTTTTATCCAAAGGCAACTTGTGGAAAAAGTTTATAGAGTTGAGACTGAATATTGGCTTTGTCTGAATGCAAATAACTAATTCTTGGAAATTTCAGACCGCTTGCTTAATTAAACCCTTAAGTTATCCCAACCCTTGGCATATAACAGACTCTGAAATTTGTTGAGGTCATCATTTTGGTTGTTTGTGTGCTGGCCTTTCACGAATTACAGAGTTGGCAAATGATACACTCTTTCATCTTTCTTAAAGAAATTGACAGCCCCCAAAACCTGGTGACCAACGGGGTGACAGAGAACACGGTCACCGTCTCTTGGGACCCAGTGCAGGCCGTGATCGACAAGTACCTGGTGCGCTACACCTCTGCTGACGGAGACTCCGGGGAGTTTCCGGTGGGGAAGGAGCAGAGCAGCACTGTCCTGATGGGCCTGAGGCCAGGCGTGGAGTACACGGTCCACGTGTGGGCCCAGAAGGGGGACCAGGAGAGCAGGGAGGCCGACACCAAGGCCCCGACAGGTAATGGATCATGCATCATCACTGTGTCACTGCTAAGCTGATGTCTGTCTAGGTTGGTTTTCCTTCTCTGACCTTGGCTGAAAGGGAGGCTCAAGGATGAGCAGGGTGGTATCCTTGCATAGTAAATTGTGTACCCCTTTCTTCCATTGAATGGCTTCTCTTAGAATGCATAGCTTGTCCTGTTTGGTTAAAGACCAAAGTTTGGTCTTTAAACATTGACATTATTGCTCATTGTCCTTTGTTCTCTGCCTGTGCACCTGCTTTGTTATTAATGCCTAAAGGCTTCACCTTCATAAAGAATAAATATGAAGAAAGCACAAGTAACTATCATGCTGAGGGATGGTTGATCCAAAACCAAATTTTCTTTGCTCCTCACCGGTTTAAAGCCTTTCTGTGAAAGACCTACAATAACAAACCCAAAACAATTAAGAAAATGGTAATAGGAACATACATATCGATAACTGCCTTAAATGTAAATGGATTAAATGCTCCAACCAAAAGACATAGATGGGCTGAATGGATGCAAAAACAAGACCCATATATATGCTGTCTACAAGAAACCCACTTCAGACCTAGGGACACATACAGGCTGAAAGTGAGGGGATGGGAAAAGATATTCCATGCAAATGGAAATCAGGAGAAAGCTGGAGTAGCAATTCTCATATCAGACAAAATAGACTTTAAAGTAAAGACTATTCCAAGAGACAAAGAAGGACACTACGTAATGATCAAGGGATCAATCCAAGAAGAATATATAACAATTGTAAATATTTATGCACCCAACATAGGAGCACCTCAATACATAAGGCAAATGCTAATAAGAGGGGAATCGACAGTAACACAATAATAGTAGAGGACTTTAACACCCCACTTACACCAATGGATAGATCACCCAAGCAGAAAATAAATAAGGAAACACAGCCATAAAAGGGGAAATGGACAACCTGGAAGAAATGGACAAATTCTTAGAAAAGCACAACCTTTCAAGACTGAACCAGGAAGAAATAGAAAATATAAACAGACCAATCACAAGCACTGAAATTGAGACTGTGATTAAAAATCTTCCAACAAACAAAAACCCAGGACCAGATGGCTTCACAGGTAAATTCTATGAAATATTTAGAGAAGAGCTAACACCTATCCTTGTCAAACTCTTCCAAAATATAGCAGAGGGAGGAACACTCCCAAACTCATTCTATGAGGCCACCACCACCCTGATACCAAAACCAGACAAAGATGTCACAAAGAAAGAAAACTACAGGCCAGTATCAGTGATGAACATAGATGCAAAAATCCTCAATAGAATACTAGCAAACAGAATCCAACAGCACACTAAAAGGATCATACACCATGATCAAGTGGGGTTTATCCCAGGAATGCAAGGTTTCTTTAATATATGCAAGTCAATCAATGTGATAAACCGTATTAACAAATTGAAGGAGAAAAACCATATGATCATCTCAATAGATGCAGAAAAAGCTTTCGACAAAATTCAACACCCATTTATGATAAAAACCCTCCAGAAAGTAGGCATAGGGGGAACTTACCTCAACATAATAAAGGCCATATATGACAAACCCATAGCCAACATCATTTCAATGGTGAAAAACTGAAACCATTTCCTCTAAGATCAGGAACAAGACAAGGTTGTCCACTCTCACCACTAGTATTCAACATAGTTTTGGAAGTTTTAGCCACAGCAATCATAGAAGAAAAAGAAATAAAAGGAATCCAAATAGGAAAAGAAGAAGTAAAGCTGTCACTGTTTGCAGATGACATGATACTATACATAGAGAATCCTAAAGAGGCTACCAGAAAACTACTGGAGCTAATCAATGAATTTGGTAAAGTAGCAGGATACAAAATTAATGCACAGAAATCTCTTGCATTCCTATACACTAATGATGAAAAATCTGAAAGAGAAATTAAGGAAACACTCCCATTTACCAATGCAACAAAAAGAATAAAATACCTAGGAATAAACCTACCTAAGGAGACAAAAGACCTGTATTCAGAAAACTATAAGACACTGATGAAAGAAATTAAAGATGATACCAACAGATGGAGAGATATACCATGTTCTTGGATTGGAAGAATAAACATTGTGAAAATGACTCTACTACCCAAAGCAATCTACAGATTCAATGCAATCCCTATCAAACTACCAATGGCATTTTTCACAGAACTAGAACAAAAAATTTCAAAATATATATGAAAACACAAAAGACCCTGAATAGCCAAAGCAATCTTGAGAAAGAAAAATGGAGCTGGAGGAATCAGACTCCCTGACTTCAGACTATACTACAAAGCTACAGTAATCAAGACAGTATGGTACTGGCACAAAAACAGAAATACAGATCAATGGAACAGGATAGAAAGCCCAGAGAAAAACCCACGCACATATGGTCACCTTATCTTTGATAAAGGAGGCAAGAATATACAATGGAGAAAAGACAGCCTCTTCAATAAGTGGTGCTGGGAAAACTGGACAGCTACATGGAAAAGAATGAAATTAGAACATTCTCCAACACCATACACAAAACTAAACTCAAAATGGATTAAAGACCGAAATGTAAGGCCAGACACTATCAAACTCTTAGAGGAAAACATAGGCAGAACACTCTATGACATAAATCACAGCAAGATCCTTTTGGACCCACCTCCTAGAGAAATGGAAATAAAAACAAAAACAAATGGGACCTAATGAAACTTAAAAGCTTTTGCACAGCAAAGGAAACCATAAGACGAAAAGACAACCTTCAGAATGTAAGAAAATATTTGCAAACGAAGCAATGGACAAAGGATTAATCTCCAAAATATACAAGCAGCTCATGCAGCTCAAATCAAAAAAACAAACAACCGAATTCAAAAATGGGCAGAAGACCTAAATAGACATTTCTCCAAAGAAGATATACAGATTGCCAATAAACACATGAAAAGATGCTCAACATCACTAATCATTAGAGAAATGCAAATCAGTAGTACAATGAGGTATCATCTCACACTGGTCAGAATGGCAATCATCAAAAATCTACAAACAATAAATGCTGGTGAGGGTGTGGAGAAAAGGGAACCTTCTTGCACAGTTGGTGGGAATGTAAATTGATACAGCCACTATGGAGAACAGTATAGAGGTTCCTTAAAAAACTAAAAATAGAACTACCATACGACTCAGCAATCCCACTACTAGGCATATACCCTGAGAAAACCATGATTCAAAAAGAGTCATGTACCACAGTGTTCACTGCAGCTCTATTTACAATAGCCAAGACATGGAAGCAACCTAAGTGTCCATTGACAGATGAATGGATAAAGAAGATGTGGTACCTATATACAATGGAATATTACTCAGCCGTAAAAAGAAACAAAATTGAGTTATTTGTAGTGAGGTGGATGGATCTAGAGACTGTCATACAGAATGAAGTAAGTCAGAAAGAGAAAAACAAATACCATATGCTAACACATATATATGAAATCTAAAAAAAAAAAAAGGTTCCGAAGAACCTAGGGGCAGGACAGGAATAAAGACGCAGACACAGAGAATGGACTTGAGGACACGGGGAGGGGGAAGGGTAAACTGGGACGAAGTGAGAGAGTGGCATTGATATATATATACACTACCAAATGTAAAACCGATAGCTAGTGGGAAGCAGCCGAATAGCACAGGGAGATCAGCTTGGTGCTTTGTGTCCACCTAGAGGGATGGGAAAGGGAGGGTGGGAGGGAGATGCAAGAGGGAAGAGATATGGGGATATATGTATATGTATAGCTGATTCAATTTGCTATACAGCAGGAACTAACACACCATTGTAAAGCAATTGTACTCCAATAAAGATGTTAAATAAATAAATAAATAAATAAATAAAACCTTTCTGTGGTGCTTATTTTTGTTTCTGCTCTTTGGATGAGCGTTTTATGCAGAAATAATAACGTTTTATTAGCTCAAACTAAGCAAATGTCTAGTCACTTCTAGCCTCCAATATGTATCATTTTAGTAATTAAGATGTCTACGTCCATGCAATTGTACGTACTTTATGTAACTTTAAACCTGCTCCTCTCCATCAGCTTGGGCCTTTTGTGGGCTAACTGCCTGCCGTTGAAGGGGGCATGCTTGGCTTCTCTTGTATTTCCAGTCCATTCTTTAAGCACTGTCCTTCCAGAGTGCAAACTCGAGTTCCTGGCCCATTTATGTTTGGTACGTGGGAGGTAAGGGGTGTCGGGAGGAGGAGAGGTGAGGGATCTTGCTTGACGGTAATAGTCACGGCTGGCTTGGGTCTGTCATGGGGCCTAACAAGGGTTAAAACTAACTTTCCCTTCATGGAACACTTCCTTGTGTTCTTCAGAGACACCTCATCTGTCCTCTTTCACTGTAGTGATTCTGTAGATACATGCATGTCTCCTACTGGTCTCCTACTCCCCTCTGCCCATACATCTGGGGGTGCCCTCCAGTGCCCTTCTCTGGTGAGGGGTGAGGTGACCCCACCTCACCCCTCTGGGTGATCCTCTTGGACAGCTTCTAAAACAGCCCCAGGTGGGCTCTCCTTTCTCTGGCCCACATCTGGTCCATGAGGGACACACATGCATCCTTTGTCCGTGCAACCAGATGTATGGGTCTGTTGCAATGCTGCAGCCTCTTGTTGCTCTGCAGCAGCACAACCAGCTATTTTCTCACCTCTCAGATGTTTTAGGCACGTGTCAGACACCAGCCCACGGTGTTCCCCAAGCTTTGGGCAGGGTTTCTCAGCCTTGGCACTGTTGATAATTCTTTGTTGCAGGGGTCTGTCTTGTGCATTGTAGGATGTTTAGCAACATCCCTGACCTCTACCCATTTGATGCCATGAGCCTCCCGATTCCACAGTGAACTGAGAGAACCAAAAATATCTTCAGACATTGGTGATCACCCCTGGTTGAGAACTTTTGCTCTGGAGTATACATAAGCAGCTCCGTAAGGGATCCCATTGCAACTGCTTATTCGAGGCTTGGCTCTCACCCATGGGACTCACGGTGTAACTCTCTCCAAAGAAATCCACTCTTTTAAGTCCCACCTGTTTGTACTCTCCAGCCTCTGTTGTAGTCTGGAGTTGGTTGGTCAATCAAAGGCCACAAAACTTGTTGGTCCTGCCTTGGCTGTGGGCCCTCAGGTTGGAAAGTAAATACCAATTTTCTTGGGGGTCACAGCCTAAACCAAGATAAGAATAGTCCCACTTGAACATACCGTTGCATATATGTGATAGGACCTTAGGGTAATGGCTTTTGCAATGAACTATAGGCATACCTCAGAGATGTTGTGAGTTCGGTTCCAGACGACCACAATAAAGTGAACATCACAATATAGAAAGTCACATGAATTTTTTTGTTTCCCAGTGCATATAAAAGTGGTGTTTACATTGCACTGTATCTATTAAGTGTGCCATAGTGTTATGTCTAAAAAAGTATATAGCTTAATTTAAAAATATTTTATTGCTAAAAACTGTTAATCATCATGTAAGCCTTCAGCAAATTGTAGTAACATCAAAGATCACTGACCACAGATTACCATAACAAATAAAATAATAATGAAAAAGTTTGAAATATTATGAGAATTACCAAAATGTGACACAGAGACACAAAGTGAGCAAATGCTATTGGCACATGCAGAATGATGCCAGTAGACTTGCTGGATGCAGGGTTGCCACAAACTCTCAATCTGTAAAAAGTGCAATATCTTTGATGCATAATAAAGAGAAGCACAATAAAATGAGATATGCCCGTATGTGGAACAAAGAAACGCTATTATTTTCTTGGTGAATACATATTCGAACACCTTCCCTGTGTGTAGTATGGAGGAACATAATCCTGTACATTCATAAAATATCAACAAACTGATATCATTTAAAATAGCTTATGATCATTGGACATCCACTCTCTGCCAAGAGCTGTCCTAAGGGGCATGTTATTAACTCACATAATACCCATCTCTACAGGGTATACACTAATATTATCTCCGCCTACTTTTTTTTCCTATAAGCACTGTGATACTTTAATATTTTCAAGGCCCCTTTCTTCTTATTTATTTGTTTATTTATTTATCTTTGGCTGTGTTGGGTCTTCATTGCTGCGCGCGGGCTTTCTCCAGTTGCGGCGAGCAGGGGCTACTCTTCATTGCAGTGCGCAGGCTTCTCATTGCGGTGGCTTCTCTTGTTGTGGAGCACAGGCTCTAGGTGCACAGGCTTCAGTAGTTGTGGCATGCGGGCTCAGTAGTTGTGGCGCCCGGGCTTAGTTGCTCCACGGCATGTGGGATCTTCCCGGACCAGGGCTCGAACCCGTGTTCCCTGCATTGGCAGGCGGATTCTTAACCACTGCACCACCAGGGAAGCCCTCAAGGCCTCTTTCTACATGACATTTTTTGTCTTGGTTTTCAGAACTACTCAGAGAGATACGTACAATAACTATTAACAACTCAATGTTACTAATGCGGAGAAGTGAAGTGCCTTGCCCAAGTTCACAAAACAAGTTAGTAATTTATGAAATGAGAGGCATGCATGGAACATTAGTTCTTGAAGGAACCTTGGAGTCCATCCAACTGGAAGTCCAGATTGACAGATCAAGAAGCTGAAGCCCAGCCAGAGGCAGCAGAGTTGTCCAGGGCCACAGCTCTTCTGACTCTGGGCCCTACTGCTCACTCTGCTGTCCTGTTCTGCCTCCTTGAAAACCCACAAGTCCAGATGTAGAAAGAGGTCTACATCCATGAAACAACTGAAAACTGACATGTGAGATAGGAAGATTCTAAGAAAAGGAAGCTGCCCCAGCCCAAACAGCATGGCCACAAGATCTCACTCTAGTAATAGTGTTTATTGATCCTCATTTTCCTTTCAGACATTGACAGCCCCAAAAACCTGGTGACCGACCAAGTGACAGAGAACACGGCCACCATCTCCTGGGACCCGGTGCAGGCCGTGATTGACAGGTACTTGGTGCGCTACACCTCTGCTGACGGAGACTCCGGGGAGGTTCCGGTGGGGAAGGAGGAGAGCAGCACCGTCCTGACGGGCCTGAGGCCGGGTGTGGAGTACACGGTCCACGTGTGGGCCCAGAAGGGGGACCGGGAGAGCAGGAAGGCCGACACCATGGCCCCAACAGGTAATGGAGCATCGTTCTTTGAAAATGTAAGCCCTGTCATACTGTCTATGGCAGGTCAAGTTTTGTTTTTCTGTTCTAAAACTGGCAGAATTGATGATTTATGGAAGAGCAGGATGGTAGACTTCTGTCAAACCACACACCAACCCTCACTCCGTTTTTACACATTATATCATAATGAAGAGCTCATATTTGGCCTCGTACTTTGATCTTGTGAAGGTAAATGGTGATTGGTTTTATCCACCCACTGTTCCTCCAACTGTGTATTTCCTTTGTGATCAATCATTAAATATTTCTTCTTGGAAGGGAAGAAATAAAAAGAAACCACATGTTAGGATCTGTGAGCTAAGTACTTTAGGGAAATGGCTTTTGCTGTAATCTCTTTGGAACAGGGAAGTGTTATTCCTTTCTTAGTGGATAAATCCTCTTTTGAGTACTGTGTGCTCCATTCTGAGGATCCTAAGCTTGCATTTTTATACAGTAACGGTTCCTACTTTTTAAAGTTCTTTCATCTCTGTTTCCTCATTTTTTAAGAACAGACTTATTGAGTTATAATTTACATACTATAAAATCCACCCTTTTAAAGTGTGTAATTCAGTGGTTTTTAGTATGTGCAGAGTAGTGCAACCATCACCACTGTCTAATTCAGAATATTTTCATCACCCCAAAAGCAACCCCCATACCATTAGCAGTCTTTCCCATCCCTACTTCCCCCAGCCTTAGGAAACTACTACTTTCTGTCTCTAGAGATTTCCTTATTCTGGACATTTCATATAAATAGATTCATATAATATGTGGCCTTTTGTGACTGGCTTCATTCACTAAGCATAATATTTTCAAGGTTCATCCATATTGTGGCTTGTGTCAATGTTTCACTTGATTGCTGAATAATATTCCATTATATGGATATAATACATTTTGTTTATCCATTTGTCAGTTTATGAGCATTTGGGTTGTTTCCACTTTTTGGCTATTATAAATAATGATGCTACGAGTTTTTGTGTACAAATTTTTGTATGGGCATATGTTTTCAGTTCTTTTGGCTATATACTTCGGAGTGGTATTCCTGGGTCATATGGTAATTCTATGTTTAACTTTTTGGGGAGCTGCCAAATTGTTTCCAGAGCGGTGGCACTATTTCACGTTCCTACCAGCAAGGAATGAGAATTATATTCCTCATTTAGTTGGTACTCAGAGGACTTTGCTGAGACGGGTAGAGCAGGAATCAATATGCCCATTTTACAGTTGAGAAACCTCAGATACAGAGAAGTGAATGATTTCTACAATTCACAAAGTTAGCTGATGATTCATGGAGTCTGATTTGTGGAATATTCATGGAATATTACGGTACCTTAAAATCTGTTTGGCAAGGCCCACATTTTACAAATGAGGAATGGAGACCCAGCCAGAGGCAGCAGAGTTGTCAGGGCCACCGCTGGCTGATGGCAGAGCTGGGCCTAGTTCCCTGTCCCCAGCCCAAGGCTGCTCCTGCACCTCCACTCTGCGTCTCAGGCTGGGACTGGAATGTAGCTCTTGTGACTCTGATCCAGTGCTCATTCTGCTGTCCTGTGCTGCCTCCTTGAGGATCAAAGAGTCCAGCTGTGGTGAGATCTACGTCCATGAAACAACTGAAAACCCACAAAGGAGATGGGAAAACCATTAGAACGGAGGCTACCTCACCCAAGAGACATCGTCTCACTCTTTGGTGCTTATTAATGGTGCACTTTTCCTTTCAGACATTGACAGCCCCCAAAACCTGGTGACCGACCAGGTGACAGAGAACACGGCCACCATCTCCTGGGACCTGGTACAGGCCGTGATTGACAGGTACTTGGTGCGCTACATCTCTGCTGACGGAGACTCCGGGGAGGTTCCGGTGGGGAAGGAGGAGAGCAGCACCGTGCTGACGGGCCTGAGGCCGGGCGTGGAGTACACGGTCCACGTGTGGGCCCAGAAGGGGGACCGGGAGAGCAGGAAGGCCGACACCACGGCCCCGACAGGTAATAAGAAAAAGATGGTCAATTAGAATTGACTTTTGAGGGTGTGAATTTGGGTGCACATGGTGCCAAAAGATGCGGCTTGAGTTGAGAGACTTTGCAAAGAGAATCTTAAAGATCAAAAAAGACAGTGAGTTCTAGTGGTGACCTCAAGTGCTGCTCTTCCCTGACAGTGACAGCTGCCAATGGGGAACCACTCAACCAACCAGAAGACAGAAGTAAAGTTGTGCAGTGGCCGTGTTTTTAGCAGACTCAGCAAAGACACTGATAGGCTCTGGTCATTGCAATGCTCCTGATAATACTTTCAGAATGATTGCTTGGGAAGTAGCCCCTGATAAAATGATAAATTAGATACCCTGAAGTCATGGCAGATGTTTAATTGATTGTTTTGATGTACCATAATGTTGCTAAGAAGACATTGTTCCTCCCACATTTTAGGGAGCTGAAAGCCAAGAAAGCATGTCAAGTTTATAATGAGCAGTCCTTTGAGATGGAGAACCAGGGGTTACTTTCTTCCTCGACTCCCACCAGGCTCTCTGGATGGGAATACCATTGCCTTGTGCCAGAAGGGCTCTAGGAGATAAAAATCGCAGTGATGGGGTGGTGGGTATCTTTTACATGGCTTCAAAGCTTAGGTTTTCCCAAACATTTTCTTAAAGAAATTGACAGCCCCCGAAACCTGGTGACCGACCGGGTGACAGAGAACACGGCCACCGTCTCCTGGGACCCGGTGCAGGCCGTCATCGACAAGTACCTGGTGCGCTACACCTCTGCTGACGGAGACTCCGGGGAGTTTCCGGTGGGGAAGGAGGAGAGCAGCACCGTCCTGACGGGCCTGAGGCCGGGCGTGGAGTACACGGTCCACGTGTGGGCCCAGAAGGGGGACCGGGAGAGCAGGAAGGCCGACACCACGGCCCTGACAGGTAATGGAACATCTTTCTTCGGGAATGTAAGCCCTGTCCTGTTAAGCCTATGGCTGGTCATGTTTTGTTTTCCTGAACTCACACTGGCAGAGTTGATGATTTATTGAAGAGCATGATGGCATTCCTTCATAATAGACTACAAGCCATCTCTTATTTCCCTTTAACTGGTTTCTTTACAAGTCAGGTCCACCCGGCAGTCTCCAAGCTACACGCCTGCCATGACTTCATGGTATGTCCAGCCACTGTTCCTCTGAGTGTGTGAATGTTTTGTTCAGTATTGAGGGTCTCCTGTTGAGTTTGTGATTGGAAACAGGAAATGAAATGAAATGTCATTCATGTTAATCATAATATGTTCAAAATTCAACTTCAGAAAAGTAGACTTTATATCCACCAGCGTGAGTAGTTGTATGTGGTTTACTTTACTGTAAATGAATCATATGATAATTCTAGTTTGGAAGAGAAGGGTAATTTCTATGTTATGCTCCTTTTTTTTTAATCGAAGTGTAGTTGATTTACAATATTGTGTTATTTTCAGGTATAATTTCTAGGTTATATTCTCATTTTATTGTGAAAGACATGTATGATTATATTTCTGTGCCATGATTTAGCCAGCAAACCAGCATTACAAGTGAATCTATATATGCGAAAGGATATTAAAACTCGATTTTCATTTTGCTGAGTCGTTGAACAACATATATTGAGCATTTTCCATGGGCCCTTTTCCTTACTAGGCAGTGGGAGCCCCGAGGGAGTAGAATACAGCCCTCTTCCTCTGGGAGCTTACATTTGCATCTGGCTGGTAGAATCTTCTTGTATGAAATGGGAGGTCTTCGTTGACATGATGCTAGAAACACAATTATCAGTATTAGCTGCTTGTGAGCAGAGACCATGTCTTCTTGAACTTGACCCTGCACACTGCCTGGGCCCATGCCTTACATATAGTGGGCGTTTTGACATATGCTTATTAAACGAAAAAAGAAATTTGTTTTGCTAAACTCTTGGTAGAGGTAATAGTAGAGATGCTTAGATTTTGGTCTACTGTGCTTTCTCCTTGAGGAGTCAAAGTCTTTCTGGGGAGAGAAGACATATGTCCATGATGTAGTTAGAGCATGCAAGATGGAAAAACCACAAAACCTGAAAGGGTGTCACCCCAAGAAAAATGGCTGTGAGCTTCTGCACTCTGTGGCCTATAAATAGTGCATATTGATCAGCATTTTTCCTTTCAGACATTGACAGCCCCAAAAACCTGGTGACCGACCAGGTGACAGAGAACACAGCCACCGTCTCCTGGGACCCGGTGCAGGCCGTGATTGACAGGTACCTGGTGCGCTACACCTCTGCTGACGGAGACTCCGGGGAGGTTCCGGTGGGGAAGGAGGAGAGCAGCACCGTCCTGACGGGCCTGAGGCCGGGCGTGGAGTACACGGTCCACGTGTGGGCCCAGAAGGGGGACCGGGAGAGCAGGAAGGCCGACACCAAGGCCCCAACAGGTAACGAGAGAAGAGAAAAGCAAACTAGGGTTTTTACTGTGGGCTGATCTACTACGGTTGAATTATGGCACTGCTGCTTTTGTGGCCCATGACCTCAAGGACTGTGGACTATTTTAGGAGAGTTTGCTGTAAAAAAAACTCTGTTCACCTAAAGAAAGAACAAAGCACACTAATGGGCTCAGTACTGAGCAGTTCCATGAATGCCTGAAAACTGTTTTCCAAAACCTGTGTTTTTAATCAGTTATAGGAAATCATAGGGAATAAGGTAAAGCCAATATAAAATTCTTAAAAACACTGGGTTAAAGTACTTTTTTGCAGCAAGCTATTTTATTTATTTTTTACTCACTATATAGTGCTTAGTTTAAAGGAACAAGTGTTACCCTTGGCAGCTGGAGCTCTGTGTTCATTTCAACATGTAGCTAAATTTTAATGAACATTTCTAAGTGCCAGGCCTGGGCTACAGCAGTGAACAAAATAAATATGCTTCCTACTCTCTTGAAGTCCAGTGGGAAAGACAATCAACAAGCAAACACATTTATAAGTATAAATTATAATAAGTTCTATGAACAAGGTAAACATGGTGTAGGTGTAGAGAATAACAGGGCAAGGATGGAATGGGGGAGTAATAGTTAAGATACACATCGACAGAAACACCCAAATAACAGTGGCTTAAAGAAGAAAGAAGTTTATTTCTCTCTTGTGGAATGGTCAGAGTGTAAGGGACCAAGGCTGACAGGGGAGCTCCGTGGTACAGGAGGCCTGTGCTCCTTCCGTACTGTTGCTCAGCCATTCCTAGGGAGTTGCCTGCATCTACATGGGCATCACCTATCCTCCCTCCAGCCAGTGGAAAGGGGTAATGGAAAGGGAAGAGCGTGACGGCACCGCACACATCACTTCTCACGTTCCGCTGGCCAGATCCAAGACACAGCGCCAGACCTCAGTACAAGGGGGGGCTGGGAAATGAAGTCTTTAGCTGGAGGGCCGTGTGCCCGGCTTACAGTTCTGTTCTACTATCCCACCCAACACAGTGGCCACTAGCTACATGTGGCTCTTTAAATTTTAATTAATTAACAAAAATTTAAAAATTATTTCCTCAGTCATACTAGCCACATTTCCAACTGTCAGTAGCCACATGTGACTGATTGCTACTGGATTGGGCAGTGCAGGTTATGGACTATTCCCATCGTTGTGGAGAGGTGTGTTGGACAGTGTGCTTGCAGAGGAAGGGGAGAATGTGTATTGGGGAAAAGTAGCCATTTTGGGCAGAGGGAAGAATATGTGTGATGGCCCTGAGCTGGAACAGCATGAGATGGTTGAAGAACTGAAAGGAGGCTGGTGTCGCTGGAGCATAGAGGATGGGAGAGAAAGTGGCATGAGACGATGGGGGAAGGAGGAAGGGTCAGATCATACAAGACCACACGGTGCTTCAAAGAGGGAGCGTGCTACATTTATCAGAAGAAGAGTGGCATGATGCGATATTCATTGTTAAACAGTTATTCACACCAGAGTGAGGAGAATAAATGGAAGAGATGATAAGGGTAGGAGGGGGAAGTTTAATAAAGTCGGGGGAGAGGTGGTGATGATTTGGACAAGTGTGATGGCAGTAGGGATGAGAAAAGGGGATATCTGGGCACATATTTTGGAGGCGTAAATGACAGTATTTGTTGATGGATGAGGTGTGGGACAGGAAGAAAGTGAGGGGCCAAGTATGACCTGTGTTTCTGACTTGAGTAACATGGAAGATTGGGGCATCATCTTCTGAGCAATAAATAGGTTTGAGGAGGAACGTTAAGACTTTTAGATATTTGAGCTTGAGATACTCATGAGATTCCTTGGTTAATTGAGTGACTTATTTATTGATTCCACAAATATTTATTGAGTGTCTAATACATGCTAGGCACTGTGGTGGATATGCTGTTGTAGATACAAGTCAAGGGCTCAGAGTTGATACAGATTGGGGAGCTATGAGCATCTGGCTGGTATTGAAAGCTGTGGACATGGGTGAGATCACCTGTAGAGAGAGAGGAAGAGAGGAAACCTTGAGCACCCTGACATTTTCAGGTTGCTGATGAAGGAGACTGAAGAGGGGGAGTTAGGGGTTAGGAGAAACCCAGGGGAGTGTGTAGTCATGAAAGCCAAGAGCCGAGAGTGTTTCAAGACAGAGGGAGTGGCTCAGCTCTGACAAATGCTGCTCAAAGGTCGAGCAACGTGAGGATGGCAAGTGTCCATAGGATTTGGCAACATGAAGTTGTTGGTGACCTAGACTAGCAGTTGTAGTGGTGTGCTGTAGAAAATGCCAAACTTCATTGAGCTGAGGAGTGAATGGGAGGTGAGGAGTGAAACTGAGATATGCAGACGGTTCTCCTGAGAAGTCTGTCAGTTATGGGGAGCAGGGGGATGAGAGATCTAGAGCTTGTTTGTCTGGGAATAATGGTAGAGGAGGAGAGACTGATGATGCAGGTAAGAGAGGGTAGATGAAAGGGAACAAAGTTCTTGAGAAGGTGGGAGGGCTGAAAATTCAGAGGGAACAGGTCTAGGTTTTAACACAAGAAAACAGTTGGATCTCGGAGTCTTTTCATTTCGCTGGGTCTCCCTTCTCCTCCCCTTTTATACAAGAGAAGAAGCTTGAAAGATGTAACTTCTCAGCTCTCAAATTCTGTGAAACAAAATAGCTAGATACCATGGAGATAACAAAAGAGGTTGTTTCAATCGCCATTTGGGTGGCTTATCTTGTTGCTCAGGAGATTTTTATTTTCGTGGGAACTAGAAGGACAGAAAGTTTCCATGTTGATACATGTGGAGAAGATCTAATTCCTTCCAGTTTTAGTATCCAGTGGCTTGTTTCCCTGGAAAATGTTTTCAATGGAATTGTATTGTTAATAAAGATAACGTGAATGATGATGGGGTGGTGGGATGTCCCCGCTTGGCTCTAAAATTCAGCCTTTTCTTTTTAAAAAGAAATTGACAGCCCCCAAAACCTGGTGACCGACCAGGTGACGGAGAACACGGCCACTGTCTCCTGGGATCCTGTGCAGGCCGTGATCGACAAGTACCTGGTGCGCTACACCTCTGCTGACGGAGACTCCGGGGAGTTTCCGGTGGGGAAGGAGCAGAGCAGCACCGTCCTGACGGGCCTGAGGCCAGGCGTGGAGTACACGGTCCACGTGTGGGCCCAGAAGGGGGACCGGGAGAGCAGGAAGGCCGACACCACGGCCCTGACAGGTAATGGAACATCTTTCTTCGGGAATGTAAGCCCTGTCCTGTTAAGCCTATGGCTGGTCATGTTTTGCTTTCCTGAACTCACACTGGCAGAGTTGATGATTTATTGAAGAGCATGATGGCGTTCCTTCATAACAGACTACAGGCCATCTCTTATTTCCCTTTAACTGGTTTCTTTACAAGTCAGGTCCACCCGGCAGTCTCCAAGCTACACGCCTGCCATGACTTCATGGTATGTCCAGCCACTGTTCCTCTGAGTGTGTGAATCTTTTGTTCAGTATTGAGGGTCTCCTGTTGAGTTTGTGATTGGAAACAGGAAATGAAATGAAATGTCATTCATGTTAATCATAATACGTTCAAAATTCAACTTCAAAAAAGTAGACTTTATATCCACCAGAGTGAGTAGTTGTATGTGGTTTATTTACTGTAAATGAATCATACGATAATTCTAGTTTGGAGGATAAGGGTAATTTCTATGTTATGCTCCTTTTTTTTTAATCGAAGTGTAGTTGATTTACAATATTGTGTTATTTTCATGTATAATTTCTAGGTTATATTCTCATTTTATTGTGAAAGACATGTATGATTATATTTCTGTACCATGATTTAGCCAGCAAACCAGCATTGCAAGTGAATCTATATATGCTAAAGGATATTAAAACTCGATTTCAATTTTGCTGAGTCATTTAACAGCATATATTGAGCATTTTCCATGGGCCCTTTTCCTTACTAGGCAGTGGGAACCCCGAGGGAGTAGAATACAGCCCTCTTCCTCTGGGAGCTTACATTTGCATCTGGCTGGTAGAATCTTCTTGTATGAAATGGGAGGTCTTCGTTGACATGATGCTAGAAACAAAATTATCAATATTAGCTGCTTGTGAGCAGAGACCATGTCTTCTTGAACTGGACCCTGCACACTGCCTGGGCCCATGCCTTACATATAGTGGGCATTTTGACATATGCTTATTAAACGAAAAAAGAAATTTGTTTTGCTAAACTCTTGGTAGAGGTAATAGTAGAGATGCTTAGATTTTGGTCCAGTGTACTTTCTCCTTGAGGAGTCAAAGTCTTTCTGGGGAGAGAAGACATATGTCCATGATGCAGTTAGAGCATGCAAGATGGAAAAACCACAAAACCTGAAAGGATGTCACCCCAAGAAAAATGGCTGTGAGCTTCTGCACTCTGTGGCCTATAAATAGTGCATATTGATCAGCATTTTTCCTTTCAGACATTGACAGCCCCAAAAACCTGGTGACCGACCAGGTGACAGAGAACACGGCCTCCGTCTCCTGGGACCCGGTGCAGGCCGTGATTGACAGGTACCTGGTGCGCTACACCTCTGCTGACGGAGACTCCAGGGAGGTTCCAGTGGGGAAGGAGGAGAGCAGCACCGTCCTGATGGGCCTGAGGCCGGGCGTGGAGTACACGGTCCACGTGTGGGCCCAGAAGGGGGACCGGGAGAGCAGGAAGGCCGACACCACGGCCCCGACAGGTACTGTCAGGGACAATGGGGACATCAAACTCTTCACACCTATCAGGAAACAGTCTTCCTCCACATCGGCTGGGGAGGGGAGCCGGGAACACAGTGTTTCACCTGTGGGCATTCTTCAAAGTGCTTCCCTTTTCACCTTTTTAAGGTAATATATGTTGACAGGACAGTTCAGATTAAGATGAAAGAGTGTAGAAGAAGTGGTGTGAAAGTAAGACTGTGTGATTCTTCAAGATGGCTGTGCCAAAGGTAGCCTCCCTTCCTACCCCCCTCACCCAGCCCAGCTCCCAGGCTCTCTGCCCTGGCTGTGAGAACCTGGCCGGGCCTCAGTTTAGGGAGGAGGGAGGCAAGGAGCCTCTTCTGCTTCCATCTCCAGACTGGGGGCAGTGGTGGAGCATCTTCTTCCCCTTACTACAGTTGGTGACCAAAGGGGCCTGGACTGCTTGTCTTTTCTCTGCGTGATGAGGCCCCGGGTGTCGCCGAGCATCACGGCGATCGGGCCTCAGAGGGACCTGACGGGATCGCTGAGCCCACCCTGACGTCCGTGGGCCTCTTTAGACAGTCTGGGCAAGGCCTGGGCTGTCCCCTGTGTGGCCGAGTACGCCATGCGTGGCCGCTGGCATTAGAGGTGCCTTGATTCCTTTATTATTTTTGTTAGTTGCAATGAACAGAAGTTTTTAATCAAAGAAGTAATACATGCTTATAGTAAAATTTCTCAAACTAAACAAAGGTATGTAGAAAGAAAAACTCTTTTCCACAACCCAGTGCTGCTCTCCCGAGGCAACCAGCACCTTCCTCCTTCCTTCTCCCCTACCCTTCCCTCCCTTCCTCCTTCCCCTCTCTCTCTGTCTTCCTGTCTCTTCTTCTTTCCTTTATTCCTTCCTTCCACTCTTCCTTCTTTATCTTCTCTTTGCTTCACTTTCCCCATTTTTAAAGACAAAAATACTTCCTCTTTCTACTTAGTAGAAATGTGGAAATAACTAAGACGACATCTGAAGTTCATGACCCAGGGATGGGTGGGCAGTCAAAGAGGTGGCAGAAGCCAACTTGAGATATTTAAATAGTTAAGGTTTTGCTTTGATTTTGAAAGCAGGAAATTCAGTTTTTCCGTGTGATGGATGGAAGAAAATCCATACCAGATATTATGTTTTAGAAAGTCACACTAAGCTGATGTTACAGAAACTCAAAATTTGTCAAAACATCCTAATTCAAAGCAACAACTGCCTGATTTCTATTAAAATACTGCAATTCAGTTCTCAGCTGAAATGCTACTGGGTAGAAAATAGCTTGGAGACATCTTTTTTGGACACTTCTAAATTAAAATCACCTCCTATGATAATGATTTTTCAAAATGGAAATTTCCATTCATATCTTGTTTGGTTAAAAAAATGAGTCGTCTGACCAATTATTGTGGTGTTGACTAGAATTTTTGCTGAGATTTAGTTTTCCTGGTCTACAGTGCACGCACGCACCCACACTTTCCCTCTGGTGTTTGAGTGGGAAAGTGCACAGGAACCAGAAGAAATCTCTGCTTTTCCTACATCTCTACTACCCTTTCTTCCTTTCTCTCCTCCTTTATACAGGTACCTCCCCTGCTTCCCCATTCTGTACAGGGTATGCATCTTAGACTGCATACTTAGTTATATAAGACATAGAACTTTATATTTCTTTTTTCTTTTTTTTTTTTTTGGCTATGTCACCATGGGGCTTGTGGGATCTTAGTTCCCCGACCAGGGATCAAACCTGGGACCCCTGCTATGGAAGCGTGGAGTTTGGACTGCCAGGGAATTCCCCAAACTTTATATTTCTATACCAACTTAATTTCCATCATAAGCTCCCATTCTGCTTGTTAGTTGGAAATCTCAGGAAATTTAGGATCACGCTCCTTCCCCAGGGCTGTCTGTAAGGTCTTGGGTGGTTTTCCAAGGCCAGGGAGTCTCATCCAGTATTTCGGTCATCCTTCTGGGTAGCTGTTTGCTGAGTGCCTCTGGTTTTTGTGTGCAGGGACCTTCCAGATCTGCCTTCCCTCATCCTTCCTTGCCACTTTGGGAGCCCTGCCATCTCAGGGAATCTCTCTGCTGATCGAGATTGCTCATACCCACTGCTCTCTGGAGATCTGCTGGGGAAGTGGGAGCCGAGGTTCACTCCCTCTGGGACTCACCCAACTCTCTGTTCCTTAATCCTCTTGTCCTCGATGGGTTTATACTTTTAGAAACACGGATCCTAAAGGCCTTGTGGCAAGGAAGAATGGAACCTGCTACCTGCTTGATGGGAGGAAGAAAAATGGGAGGATATATAGGGAGAAAACATAAGCCAACACCTCAAAAATTACCTTTTCTCATTACCTTAGTAATAATAACTACTTGGTGTTTTATATACAGACATTGACCCTCCCCAAAACCTTCATCCGTCTGCTGTAACACAGTCTGGTGGGGTATTGACCTGGACACCCCCCTCTGCTCAGATCGATGGCTATATTCTGACCTACCGATTCCCAGATGGCACTGTCGAGGTACTGGATGTTCCTTGTCTTTTCTCTTCTGCCCCTGCCCAGCCTCCCTATGAAGCAACTCTTGGGCCAACCAGCTGGATAGTTGGTCCCATGGCAACCTGCTGATGAATGCGTTGATCCTTATTGATCACCATCTATGTGCAAGGGACAATGCTAAACTTGGTCATTTGTGAACAATTTATGTGTGGTCTCATTTTTTTTTTAATAAATTTATTTATTTATTTATTTATTTATTTATTTATTTATTTATTTATTTATTTATTTTTTGCTGCGTTGGGTCTTCATTGCTGCGCGCGGGCTTTCTCTAGTTGTGGTGAGTGGGGGCTACTCTTTGTTGCGATGCACGGGCTTCTCATTGCAGTGTCTTCTCTTGTGGAGCACGGGCTCTGGGTGTGTGGTCTTCAGTAGTTGTGGCTTGCGGGCTCTAGAGCGCAGGCTCAGTAGTTGTGATGCATGCGCTTAGTCGCTCCGCGGCATGTGGGATCTTCGTGAACCAGGGCTCGAACCCGCATTGGCAGGTGGATTCTGAACCACTGCGCCACCAGGGAAGTCCCGTGTGGTCTCATTTTATAGGGCTAAGCTTTGTGCCTGCTCCTTCCTAGCTGACCATCATATATCTGCTGGCCACACAATCTGCTCCATGTTATTTTGTTTAATGTCTGTCTTCCCCAATAAATGTTAGCACCCTGAGGACAGGGAATTTTTGTCTGTTTTGACTATCCTTGTATCTAAAGTGCTTGGAACTTAGCACATGGTTGGTGTTCAATGAATATTTATTGAATGAATTGATTAACCCTTATTTCAAGAATTTTACCTCCCGTCTGGAATCTGAAGGCCAGCGCATTTTCATAACTTGTCCAAGTGGAAAGTTATTATTCTCTCTCCTTCACAAGGAAAAAAGAAGGGAGGAAGGAGAAAAGCAAGGGCCCTTTGATTTATTCATTATCTCAGTTAATGCTTCTGACAGTCCTGCCAGGAAAGTTCACCCTATGTTTATGGAGGGAGTAAAGCAGTTTCAGAGGAAAGGTTATTGAAAAACCAACCATCTCCCTGCCTCACAGATAACCATAGCCCGCTTCACCTTCCCCATTAACTTCTCAGCCTGGTGTTGCCAGCCTGTTGCTTCCAGTGGTGGCTGAGGTTGGTGCCCCAGCATGTATTTGGGGGGCAGAGGTCGCCAGGACACCTAGCGGGTGCTCCCCCAGTGGCAGTGCCGGGTGCTGGTTCCCAGCTAGAGCTCCCAGAAGTGCTGAATCTCCATGGCACAGCCCTTCAGAGAAGCAGCTGGAACCTACTTGGATTCTGGGTTGCCAATGAGCCCTCAAAGAGACAAAAACTCTACCCTCCCAGGGAGCTTCTGTCATTAGCACCAGGCAATGCTGTTGACACCTAGGGTGCTGGGGGTGATAAATGAATGTCTACTGTCTCCTTTGTTTGGTAGGAGGTGCAGCTTGGAAGAGGGGACCAGAGGTTTGAGTTGCAAGGCCTTGAGCAGGGTGTCACCCTCCCTGTCTCCTTGGTTGCCTTTAAGGGTGATCGCCGGAGCAGGAGTGTATCCACCACCCTTTCCACAGGTAACGTGAGCTCGTGCACTCTGAATAAGAATGCAGTGGAGGACAAGCATTGGAGAGGCCAGAAGAGGTGTCCAAGGAAGAGCAAGTGGCTACAGGATTCTGGATTTCTCTAGACAGGGGGAAATGGAAGTGGGTCATGAGTTCAGAAGAAATCCATCCCATGGTAGAGAGACGAAGGAGGGGAGTGAAATAGAGTGTTATTTGGTGAGAGGGGAGTTGGATCGGAGGAGGAGGAAATGATGTGAACTTGACCTTATTTCTAATACATTTGGAGGGTTTGATGAGAGCAGAATGAGTGAGAAAAAAAAAAATGTGAGTGAAGAGTTGGAAGAAGCAAAGTAGTAGGAGGTTCCAAAATAATTTCTAAACATAATAATGTTAAAATAGGGGACAAGCCCCACTCCCCTCCTCCCTTTCCCTTCTCCTAACGACACTGTCCCTCTGCTTGGCTCCCAGTTGGTGCCCGTTTTCCACACCCTTCGGACTGCAGTCAAGTTCAGCAGAATAGCAACGTCGCCAGTGGTCTCTACACCATCTACCTGCGTGGAGATGCCAGTCGGCCCCTGCAGGTGTACTGTGACATGGACACGGATGGAGGCGGCTGGATCGTGAGTCACACAGAGCCCTGGGCAGTGTCTCGTTTCTCGGGCCAGGAAGCTCTATTTCTTCTTCATACATGGGAGGGAGGAGCTTTGGTGGCTTGCCGCTGTTTTTAAAGAGATCCCACCCCACTGGAAGAATAGAGCCCGAAGTACTTCACTCCTGGGATAGAGCAGGCTTCGTAAACTAAGGCTGATGATTGGGAAGGCTTGTGGGTTTATCACTGTCTACTAATGCCCTTTACACATGTGTTACCTACATTTTACTCTGTGCAAAGCACTCTCGTAAACATGACCCTCACACATAAGCTACAGAGTAAGTGAGAGAGATTATTGTTCATATTTTATAGATAGGTAAATTGAAGCCCAAAAGGAGAAGTGCCTTGGCTAAGTCACATGAGTTAATAACAAAGTTGGGACCAGATTTTAGGACTCCAGCCTCCTGGGTCATTGGTCTTCCCAATGGGTCATCTCAGGCCATCCAAGATGGAAACACATATCCTCTTTGCAGGCTCAGTCCTCTGAATTGGAGCCGTTGTCCAAGTTCTGTATCCTGGCTCCACAGTACAGAAGCAAGGCCTTTGGAACTTTGATACGAAAGGCTAAAACCTGAGAGAAGGAAACTTGGCAATGTTCTGACTGTCCCTCTTCCGTGTGGAGGTTTTACTCTCTGTGGGCCATTAAACCACATGGTACCTTCTTTGATTGCATCTGCCTGATCCAATTATATGATGGCTGCTTTTGAGAGTTTCAATCTGATCTTTCCATCTCCCCCGCCCCCTTCTTCCTGTACCCGAACAGAGAGAGGCTCTCACTGCTCCAAACCAGCCTGCAGTCTTACCCACTGTGCTTCCACCACTCACTGTGGGGAGGAGAAAGCATGATCTCACAGAGCTCCAACTATGTTCATTTACACATTTGCTCAGGGGCCTGCAAAACCAAAGACACTTGAGCAGCCACGGATAAAATGATACCATCTAATAAGCAGCAAAGAAGAAAACTTATTATCCACACAGCTGCATCTGATGGCTGAAAGACAGTAATGGGATTGGATGGGGGAAATTCCTGATTGATTTATAAAAATAATGGAACAGAATGTAACATGGGAGGCCTTCCACCTGACCAGACTCACAAAGCTGTACCTGCTGCTTCTCATCAGCACCATTGTAATTCTAAGCATTCTGTCCCTTCAGGCTTGAAGCCAGTTCCCTGCCTTTGTGCCCATAGATGCCCATTGGCAGGATGTTTGTACTGTCCAGTGTGACCTTTTTGAAAGCCAGCCTCACACAGGGCAGGACATGTGTGTCTAGGGCAACCTTTTGAAAGAGACCTGCTAGTCTGTCTGCCTGGGAGTACCCATGATTTTTCCACAAATATTTATTGAGTGCTTACTATGTGTCAAGTACTGTTTTACATACTCAAGAACCAGCAGTGAACCAAACAGACAAAAATCCCTGACCTCTAGGATCTTGCCTTCTACATCTTGCCCATGCAAGTGACCTTTACCGGAACACAGACGTCAGTTCCAGAAATAACAAAATCACTCTGGGTTCTAACCAATGCCAGTCCCCCACCCCCTCCCAAGTCTTGTTTTCTCACCCAGACTCCTGAAGATAATACATGAACTGAAATTCTATCAGGTTCTCCTCAAAGCTACCGCACTCCAGAAAATATATGGAGTCCTGAAAACTTCTCTACCAAATCTTTTACTGACGGTTTCCATGTTTTGGGGGGTTCAGGAGTCTGCTGTCATTGAAAGATGATCATCATATGAATACATTGCTCTTATAAATTGAGCTTCTCAAATCCCTTTAAGGAGATTCTTCTCCATCCCAGGCAGCAGAAACCCAGTTTGATTAACAGGCCAGGACTCTGCCGTGAGGTAACTGAGGCTATGGGTGGGAGGCTGGAATGAAGACCATCAGGGAACACTTAAGCGTCTCAAATATTTCCATCTTTGTTTTCCATCTTGCAAGTCCTAAGGACTACATGAGAGGCTCTTTCCACAGGCATTTAAATGAGAGTTTCAGTTTTTCCTCTTGGTTTAGTCATTCAGGACTGTGAGTAAGTTCTAGAGTGCAGTGAAGCTCTGTTGTGTAGAACCAGACAGAAAGAGATTTTTTTTCTCCTTTGAGACTTACTTGCTAAGGGGCTTTTGTTACCCCAGATAGTTCATTGCAAGGTATTTTCACCTCATAGAAGGGAATAGACTAGATTCTGATTGAGTCAGTTAAGGCTGACTGATCAAGATGTACAAATGATCCCCTGGGTCAGTTCATTTGGAATCTGATATCATAAAATGCAAGCTAACATTTATTGAGATATAATAATCACTTATTATATCTGTATGTGCCAGACTCTGGCCTCTATACTTTATGATTTATCATGATTGATGACCTTGCTGAAGCCTTGATTTAAGAGAATGGCAAATGGGCTATTAACATCTTGATCTAATAGTTTAGAGAAGTGAGGCTTGTCAAGGTTAACTAACTTGCCCAAGGACACCGCTAGTAAGTATAGAGCTGGGTCTAAATAGTGACGCCAAGAGCATCAGAACCATTTTTTTGGAGTTTGCCTAGCCAAGCTGAAGCATTAGTAAAACAAAGAAAAAAACAAGTAAAAAAATGCTTGGGCACTATGTTCATTGATTAGAGATAGAGACCAAATGCCTTTGTAAAGCCTATGTCCTAGGAGGACAGGATCAGATTTGAGCCTGACCTTATAGCGTAACTAATTATATCAGTGGGAACGGAATTTGATGCAAGGTGTGTGGAACCAAACATTGGTGCCCACATCTGCCCTAGGATTCCACTGTCGGTGATACAGGAGTAGTCCCAGGTGCCGTGCTAGGAAATTAACAGTTAGCCTCAGAATCTTACGACATGCTTTTTGAACAACAGGGTCTGTAGAGCTGGTTTTCTCAGACTTTCTCATGGAAAGATGAGGAGGCAGTGTTTTATCTCTGCATCAGCCACTGAACAGTTAGCTGTGTGACTCTGGCTGTTTGCTTTTCTGAACTTTCACATCTGTAAAATGGCATTGTATATTCTTGCCCTGGACTCAGCCCTTAACAAATGCTCAACAAGTGATTGTTACACGAGTGAATAAATGAAAAAAGAAAGGAAGCCAGAAAAGGAAGGGGACGTCTCTAAAAGACGGACACGTGAAAAGATGGGAAAGGGAACAGCAGTGTTAGTGCAGTGGGTCATTGTTCGCCATGACCATCCCTAAGTTCTGCTCAGAGGCTCCGTATCCTTTTCACGCGTCCTGTCTCATGAGTCCTCCCAGCACCTCTGAGGTAGACACCTCCTTCCCGCTTCTAACCTGTTGGGCAACAAGCTGACTGAGGCTCAGGAATAGAAATGATGGACTCGCCAACCCCCTGCCAGGACTCCCACCCATCGCCGCCTTCGTTCAGTGCCTCCTGGGCCAGCAGACAGGGATTGGTGCTTCAGGAGCTGGCAGTGAGCTCCCACTCGGAACTCTGGGCATTGTTGTGGGCAAGCTGCTCTCTCCTCCCTCCCCGTCTCTTCCCAGAGAAAAGTGTCAAGAATGCTCAAGTATCAGGAGGTTTACCTCATCAGATTCAAGATAAAGTGCTTGACTTCAAGGCACGTGGTGTGAAGCATGGTGGAGAGGAGGGGGATTGGATTTTGTGCTGGGCGTCTGCTTTTGAATGAACAGGAAGGAAAGTAGGCAGAGAGGAAGATGCCACTCCAGCCTTGGGGAGTTCCAGACTCATTTGTGACGTCAGCTAGGATGGTGTCTAGCGTGGCTCTCAAGGCCAGGAGGACTTAGCATACATAGGTGTGTTTAGCTTTTAGGTACTTTTTAGGTTTACTTCATAGAAAAGAATCCAATGTACCCTGACTGGAACTGCCTCCCTTCCTCAGATCGAGGAAGTTTTGGAAAGAAAGCAGCCTGTACTCTCATGAAACAGTCCCTCCTCCGTTTCCACGTCGTCCCTTCTCACTCACTCTTCAGCCCGGTCTGGTTTGCCTTCCGCTCTTGTCGCTCACTAGCACAGCCTTTGCTCAAGTCACTGGCGATTCCGTGTCACCAGATTCTGTGGACAGTTTGGACCTCATGCTCCCTGACTTCTCACCAGCATTTGACACTATTGGGCACACCTTTCTCCAGCGGCCTTTCTGATTCCACATTTTCCCAGTGGTCCTTCACATCACTAGTGGCTCCTCTTTCTCCTTAATGCACTTATCCTGCTGTGTGTGGCTTTTATATCTGCAAGGCTTCATTCTAGGCCACTTTCTCTTTTCAGTTCCTGTTTTCTTCCCGGGTGGTCTCATCCTTCCAGTGGCTTCATCTTCCTCTCTATGTCCTGGTGGCTTTCCATGTTCGTTAGGATGGAATGGGCTGTGCTGCAGTAGCAAACCAACCCCAAATTTCAATTATTTAACCCATAAAAGGTTTTTTCTCACACGTGCAAAGTCACTTCTAAGCGGTGACTCAGGAATTCAGGCTGATTACAGCCTGTGGCCCTGCCCTGTCATCATGTGGCCTTCACCGTGGCACTGTGGCCCAGGGCAATGGAAGAGAGAGTGTGGAGACCCCCAGCCCATAAGCTGTGCTCCCGCTTACAGGCCTGTGGCTGGAACAAGTCATATGGTTCCAGCGTAACTGCAAGAAAGGCTGAAAAAGAAAGTCTCCCTGTGTTCCGGGGGTGAGGAGAGTGAAAGGGAGCTTGCTGAGCACCTAGCACCGTCTCAGATACACAGTCACCTCCTAAGTCCAGCCTGGCTCTCTCCTGAGAACTCCAGCCCTTATATTCAGTGGTTCCTATGGCATCTTCGTTCACCAGGATACCTCAGAAGTCACTCACACTTACCAGGTCCCCAGATGAGCTCTGCTGCACTCACGGAAGCTGTCCTCTGTCACCGCCCCTTTCCCAGCGATTGGCTGAGTGAATTGCCCTCAGCGCTGCGAGACCAAACCACGAGAGGCGGTCTCGACATCCTCCTGTCTCTCAGCTCCACTTTTAGCCGATCACCACATCTGTCAGTTTTACCTTCTGTCCCCTCTGCCCATCCTCAGGGCAGCCCCCGTCCATGGTGCTGCCCTCTGTCACTCAGCCGCGTCTGTTCAGGTGTGTCAGAGGGAAACGTCCATCTCCCTCTTCAGGTCTTCCAGAGGCGGAACACTGGGCAGCTGGATTTCTTCAAGCGCTGGCGGACCTACGTGGAAGGCTTCGGGGACCCCATGAGGGAGTTCTGGCTTGGTATGACCTTTGAGCATCCATAAAGGCTGAGGTGCAAAGGGGAGAGTCCCCCCTGAAAAGCTGGTCAGGCAGCTTGAGGAAGCTCACCACGTTCAGGCAGAGCTCCAAGCGACAGGGACTCTCTGAGGAACCTGCCGACCAGGGCGTTGGTGTGGCCGTGTCGCTGGGAAGGTTCTCGTGTGCTGTGGGCGTGTGAGAGGGTGGGACTGTCACAGGTGGGTGGGCTTTGTGCTGCATCTAAGGCCCGCACGATCTGCCTGCAGCCTGAACTTTTCAGAAACCACACGAGGAGAAAAATAGTTGATTGATCGGTACTCTGGGCTCTCACTGGGAGGTCCTACGAATCCCTGAAATTCTAGTAATGCCAGTCGTTATGGCATTGTTTTTTCCCTTTTACGTCTGCTCTATTCTGGAGCAGATGTTCGTAGAGAATGAAATAGCCAAAAGCATCAACTGGGAAATGAAGAATTAAAAAATCATAATCTGGATACTCAGCGTCTGATAGAGTAGATGATGTTTGTGGTTTGCTTGGTACAAAAATCCCTTCGGTGACCTTAGAGTCAGTAGGTGATCTCCTCTCCCACTTGGTGAGATAAGTGGATGATAGATAGAACAGCTTCTGCTTGAGAGAGAAGGAGTCAGTGGGGGCAGATTCATCCCACGATTAACCGCTCCGCTCCCTCCCAGAGGATGTGGCTTCCACACTCAGAAGCATGACTGTGCCAAAGACATAATAGGATGAGAAAGTGAGCCCCCAGAAGAGGTGGTGTAGGGAAGGCCCCCATTAGCAGAGGAAGTAAAGGCTAAGGCAGCTTTGCGGGCTGAAAGTCTCCCATGCCACTGGTCGGTGCTCACACACCGGTTGATTGGTTACCGGAATTCCATTCCTGATTCTTAGGACTCGACAAGCTACACAACCTCACCACAGGCACGCCCACCCGCTATGAGGTGAGAGTGGACTTACAGACTGCCAGCGAGTCTGCCTATGCCATATATGACTCCTTCCAAGTAGCCTCCAGCAAGGAGCGGTACAGGCTGACGGTTGGGAAATACAGAGGCACAGCAGGTAAGACAAAACGTGTCCTTCCTGCTGGGGTCTCCTGCTCTGTGTGTCTGAGGGTTGGTCAGCCACCTGCCATGGGTCTCGGGGGGATAGACTATTGTTCTGTGAATTGTCCTTACTGACAAGTGAGGCCCTGCTCCCTGCAGGGGATTAAACAGAATCGTTGAAGCAGTCTTTGACTATCATAAAATTGGAACTTCTGTACATTACACACTGATCCCCCACCAGTAAAATCCCTCCTCTTGTACTCCCCCAATTCGGGCTGTTGTACATTAGCTGATGCACCCACATTCTGAGAGATTTCGTGGTGTCTGCCCACCACTCATTCGGCTTCAGCCGTGTGACCGCCATTCTTGCATAGCAGTATGTGTGCATGTATTATTTAAATATTTTGTGGCACTTTGCCATAAGTAAAGACAGAAGAATGAAAGTGCTGATTCAAACAATAAGAAGTATAGGTCTCATTAACGCCACACAACTGTGACAACACAGAAATGAGCAGTTCAGCTGAAAGTAGGGGAATGTTAGCTGCTCACTGGATTTAAGCCAGTTGATGGTGTGTTCAGTTGTGAAGGAAAAGAACAAAATTAAGCAGCGTGACAGAAATACTGGAATTATATCCCTGAGTATTTTCTTTAAGAGGCAAGGCGTGGTTATTGTTTTACTAGTATACTTTAAACCTGTATTTATGGTCTTTAAACCCTAACAAGTAAGTCTGGTGTTTGACTTAGCATGTTTTTGACTTTGGTGGAACTATGTAGGAATGTGTTACGAGCCAAATCGACTGACTGTGTAACACATGGTCTCTCCCCTTAGACGCACACGTAAATAGATAAATAATAATATAAGGCAACTTCTGCAAAGAGTCAAATAAGTGGTAAGGAGAATAGAGAGCTACAGGAGTGTGGAGAGGTGGGTACCTTGAGGACCGAAGGGATTGCCAGAAGCTCCCTGCGGGACAGTGGGCTGGAGCTGGGTCTGAAAGGCTAGAACTTTCAGATAGGAGGAAAGGGGGCGGGGGGGCTCTCCAGGCCTGGGGGAGTCCAGGAGTGAACAAAGGCTGAGCAGACACAAGGAAATTGGGGTGTACCCTTGAAGCCTGCAGACATTCTCAAAGGTGTCTACTTGAGAACCCCCTGATGGCAGAGGGCTGTGAACAGACACCCCTGAGTGTCCGGGGCCATGACTGGAAGTGGCCAACTACTGATGCAAAATTTCTTTCAGGTCTTGTAATTTAATTTTTAAAAAAAATCACATGAATTTTGCACTTGCTCTTGTTTCCCAGTGCTTAGTGTGGAGCCTGGCACAGAGTAGGTGAGTTTGAAAGATGATCCTGCTAGTACAACCTTTCTAGATAATCTTATGGGTGTTTTATATTGTAAAGAATAGAATCTGAGGCCCAAAATAGCTTTCAGAGGGTCAGTGAAGAGGTGAGTTTGGTGACATGGTAACATGGGAGGAGACAAAGCAGGAGGGGTAGGAACCTACCAGAGTATGAGGAGTTTGGGCGACAGACATGGGGTACATTTCAAGGGTCCCGAGTAGGGGTTGGGGGTGGGAGAAAGTGTGCAAAGAATTGATTCAGGGAAAAACAGTCTTTGGGAGAAAAGCCACTGCAGCTAGAAGAGTCTGCACTGCTTTGGGTGCTGTCCCTTCTTTCCTTGCAGGTCCTGGTCTCCATAGGCTGGAAAAAGGCTGGCAACCGTTTTACATTGTACAAAGTATAATATAAAACACGAAAGTCAGGCATAGAAAAAAGCCAGTTAAAATGCAATTGGGGGGCTTCCCTGGTGGCGCAGTGGTTGAGAGTCTGCCTGCTAATGCAGGGGACACGGGTTCGAGCCCTGGTCTGGGAAGATCCCACATGCCTCGGAGCAACTAGGCCCGTGAGCCACAACTACTGAGCCTGCGCGTCTGGAGCCTGTGCCCCGCAACGGGAGGGGCCGCGATAGTGAGAGGCCCGCGCACCGCGATGAAGAGCGGCCCCCGCACCGCAGTGAAGAGTGGCCCCCGCTTGCTGCAACTCGAGAAAGCCCTCGCACGAAACCAAGACCCAACACAGCCAAAAATAAAATAAATAAATAAATAAAGTAGCTATTAATTTAAAAAAAAATGCAATTGGGAAATACAGATGGACATTCAGATGATTATAAGCATATTAATCGAATGAGGGGGATTTAATTTAAAGGTGCCCTCTTGTAGGACTAAGCACGCTGCCTCCCCTCCCCCTCCCCCAAGCTGTAGCTAAGATCAGGTCGCATTGGCTCTCCCAGCCAGTAGGTGGAAGGGGTGTGAATGTTACAATCTCCCTTAGACTTGTCAGTGAAATAAAGTAATCAATAGTTGATCTAAGAAAGAAATGGAAAATTTTATTCAAGCCAACCTGAGGATTTTAAGCAGGGAGGCAGTCTTTCAGAAAGCTCTGAGGACTGTTCTACCTGTTAGAGGTCAAAGCACAGTTATATAAGTTTTTGAGACAAAGGGTTATATGTCAAATGGTGTATTGTTGACAGTTTAGACAATCCAGATCTACATGTACAAAGTAGTGGGTCATGGGTCATGATGGCCCCTTGATGAGATTAAGAGGGAGTGTCACCTCCTAAGGAAGTCTGGTTAACCCAGATGCATGGTACACACTAAAGGGGAGGGAAGAGGCCCAAACGGGCAAAGAAAAATTTTATTTAAAAAATTTTTTGTCTTGCCATAAAATATGAACTTTATTTCATCAGACCCCTCGGGCCTCCTCCTGCTCACATGGCAAATATCTGGTCATCCCTTTTCTTCCCAATACCATTCAGTCTTGACCATCGTGATCAGTCAGCCTTCCTTTCTCAGGCTGAAGAATCCCAGTCTTCAGAGACTCCATTCATGGAACCTTCTGCAGACAAGATATGGGGTTGGGCTGTTTCCCTTTGGCACCTGTGCCCACATCTCTCCCTGAAACCCACCGCCCTCACGGGACTTATGCTGGGGACCTCACTCAGGACTGCCCTCCCAGGCTACCCAATCCCCTTCCCTCTATTATTCGAATGTACCTTTTCTGAGGCCTGTCTTAATCCAGTAAATGAACTGATGCTAATGAGAAAATGAGTGGAAAGGAGTCAACGTATTTGTGAATTACTGTGATTCTCCTCCCAGGGGACTCTATTTGCATTTTAACCGTGATTAGGGTATAATTCCCATTCTAAGGTTGTTCAGGCCAACAGTGCTGGTCAGTGGAGGATGTGTTTTTTAATAGGAAGCCTTGAGAGACTTTGAACTCATGCAGCATTTAGACAACAGTCTAGTCTTCCCCTGTGTACTATCATTCTTATTTTTACATTCGGAATTACAGCGGCGGGGTTAGTGGAGTTTTAGCTTTCCTTATATGTGCTGATTGGTCCCTGAGGAGGATTTGGAAAGTTAGGAAGCTTCTGGGTACTCATGTCCTAGATGATGAGGTACTTTTTAGAGGGCATGGCATTCAAATAGAAAGTGAACATTCTGATATCTCCAGGCATGTGCCAGCTCTCCCCAGCTTTTAACCCTGTTATAGCTCTTTTTGGAACTAGAGGTGTACCGCTCTGGTGGGAAGGTGAGGTTTCAGACTCTTCCCCTACTCAGACTGTCCAGATGGGCCCTCAACTTTTGCTTCCACTGAAGTCAAATCAGAAAGCCCATAATTCCTCCCCAAAGGAAACTCCAGCAAGGTAAGGCCATGTCAATTGACTTTCTGATTCTGAACCTTGGAGTGAGACAGGTAGGACAGTCTATGAACTCTACCTTCAAGAGGCTGCTATTCATCCATTTGGAGATTATAATGAAAACATAAATAGCTAGACATTCGGGGTGGTGCAGAAGGCCTTCTGTGGGCTAACCAGTCATTTGCAGCTGATTTCAAGTCCCACTTGCTGGAGACTCAGAGCTGCTCAAGCAGGGATGGCCCACCCCCTGGGGGCACTTAGAAATATGCTGGTAGACTGAGGAACTCTACCAGCATTCAGTGGGCTGGGGCCAGGGATGCCAAATACCCACAGTGAAGGATTGTTCCACCCCAAATGGCAGTGCCTTCCTAGCTTTGAAGTGGATTTTTAAGTACTGGCACTTAGAAAGAAAACATTGTTGAACACATGGACAAAAGAGAAAGCTAGCGACGGTACAAATCACTCTTTCATTGGCCAATTCCTGGTCCCAGGGTAGAAGATGTTTAAGATCCAGACATGTGGTCCTGTGTCTGTGTGTGACTTAAAGGGGAAATGATGTTAACAGCTTTTTCTGGTCTGAGATGGCTCAGCTGCCTGGGTCATCTTTCCTAGTACTAGAGAAGAAGAGTTGGCCCCAGAGTGATACTTTGATGAGATGGGTGCTGACCAGCTCAGCAGCCCCATCCTGGGCTTGGGTTCAGACCTCTTATGGGCCTGCCACCAACTCCTCCCACCCACCACCCGAGAAGAATGAGCTCCCACCCAAAGCCATTAGCCTAGAAGTGGGGCACGTATCTCTCATCAGTGTTTTCTCCTAAAACTCCAGCAGTGGGGAGGGAGTCTAGGAGTCTAACCATCTTTGGCTTTTCTACTTTATCTTTCTTGAGGAGATAAGCTTAATAAATCAGAATACTGTCTTGGCCAGGGCCTGATGACCAAAGAAAAATTAGTTTTTGATTTATGAGAACACTCACTATCTATACTCGGAACATAAGTGTGGCTTCAGTTTCTAGAAGGTAGAAAACCCATCTGCGGGGGAAAAAACTCTCACACTCAGGCCACAACCTGCTTCACCTTTCTTTATCCCAATGCCCAAGGTTAGATAACCACAAAGAGACCTTTAAGACATAGCCTGTGCACAGATTCTTAGAAAACAGCTCTGGGAACTTTATGTGCAGGTCAGGTAATTGTTGCTAAGGGAACCATTGTGTGGTATTTGGAGCTGTAGGGAACTGTCTGCAGGGAATCTGAGGAGAGGGGGAAATGTCTATGAATAGATGTGACAATTTGCCCTTCTTTGATTGGAGAGAATGAATGCGGGCAGAGGTTTTGCTGTGTCTTAGGTGAGGCATGAAGGAGTCACTGTTTGATCTCCCAGATCAGAGGGTCAAACTGGGACCTTCCCTTTACACAATGTGTTGTCAACTGTGTATCTGTCCCCAGCCACCTGCAACTAAGTTCTTGAGAGCAAGGACCACTGTTTGTATTCCCAGAGCCTAGCATGGTGCTGGGCCATAGCAGGCATACCTGATGTTTTCTGAATGAATGAATGAGGTTTCAGGACAAAAGTTCTCGAGCTTTAGCTGGCATCAGAAGGGCTTGCTGTCATCTGAAGGACTTGTTAAAGCACAGACTGCAGGGTATGACCGTGGAGTTTCTGGTTTTGTAGGTCTGGGGTGGACCTGGGACCGTGCATTTCTAACAAGTTCCAGGTGCTGCAGCTGCTGGCGGTCCAGGGTCCCCTTTGAGAACCATTGCTGTAGATGGTCAGAGACAGCTTGTCCTTGTTAGGCATAATCAAAGCCTGCTGTTGAAATAAGGAAGCTTCCTGTGAATCGGTGTCTCAGAAGGAACTCTGGGCTTGGAATCTCAGGTCGGAGATTTGAGTCCTGGCTCTGCTGCTTCTGGACTGTGGGACCCTGACAAATTCCTAGAGTCTAACCTCTGTGAGTTTGTTTCCTTATGGGATTAAGAGCTGCCTGACCCACCCCTCAGGCTTATTGTGGGCATCAAATGAGAATGTATATGTGAAGGTGATGGGTAACTCAGAGATCAGATTAAATGGAAGTATTGTTATTGTAGGAACAGAACTTGATTAAGCTTGGGATTGATATGAGCCCTTATTGCCTTTTATGAGCTGAATTAAAAAGTAAACTTATAAAAGGATGACAAATGTGATGGGGGAAATAGTAGAATACAAGTAAAATAATTAAGGCAGATTTCTAGATAGGATTAACGAAGTGTTTAATTGTACCTATGTGCCCAGAAGGGCTCTAGAAGTTCAGGTGTGTGTGTTAAGAGGGCGTGTGGGAGGATTAATAAGGAGAATCTTCCTCAGGAGTGGGGTTGAGCTGGGCTTTGAGGAATGGTGAGGATTTGGAGTGATGAAGGGCAGAGAGAAACAGGTGAGCAGAGGCATGGAAGATGGATGCGTCCACTTCACACGTGGAGGGCGCCTGTGGGGATAGCGGGCTATGAGATTGTGCAGAGGGTACAGCCAAGTTACAGGCCTGAAAAGCCAGGAGGAGTAATTCACTCCATGTGGGAGGAAGTAGGCCTGAGATGATGAAAATGGATGCTTAAGCTTCGGAAGAGCTAGGAAGGCTGTTGTATTAACACAGGCCTGGAGAGAGATGAGAACAGCCCAGGGTGGCAGCCGTGGGTGCAGGGGTGTAAGGGAGTGGTCTGCAGAAGGAAGGGCTCGATAATGGGGTACACAGGATTGTCAGATGTGGCTCGGGGGTACCCAGTCTGGGTGACTGGGAGGAGGCTCAAGCAGAGACAGCAGCACAGAAAGGGGGTTAGTTGTGTGAGGGTGGTCAGGTACCATGGGGAGTGTCGAGGAGTTTGGTTTTGGGTGTTTGGATATTTTACTGTGAGGCCTCTAAGTGAAAATGCTTTTAAAGCTATTGGAGAAACAGGCCTGAAGTTTGGGTGACAAGCCAGGAAAGAGAATCTGTTCATCCGTATCGTGTTCTCACCTTGGCGATTTTGAGAAAAGAGTGGCTCCTTGTGGCCTAACGGACTGGATCCCTGGCGTTTTCATGCCTGGAGGTTTTCCTGCCCCCAGGCCTCTTTCAGGTCAGAGTTTGATCACGCCCTCAGGGGTGAAACTTGGGCTCTCCCCTCTCATCTCTTCTCTCCTGCAGGGGACGCTCTTAGTTACCACAATGGATGGAAGTTTACAACCTTTGACAGAGACAATGATATCGCCCTCAGCAACTGTGCCCTGACGCATCATGGCGGCTGGTGGTACAAGAACTGCCACTTGGCCAACCCTAATGGCAGATACGGGGAGACCAAGCATAGTGAGGTAGGTGACAGGTGAACATCTTTTTTGTCCCAGGCTTTTCCCACATTGTGTTCCTAGAGTGACACCCTCCAGACTGGTTTGGCTGACCCTCTCCTTCTGATGCCAGCAGTCAGGGCAGTAAGGCTTCTTCTCCAGGCTCCATGGCCTGGAGGTCAAGGCCCTCCCTGCCCATCTGCTGCAGCCCCTCCCCACTCTACATTCCCACCAATGCTGCACCCTTACTCAGTGCAGGGAGGTACTCAGGCTGCCCACTGCTTAATAGAGATGATATGGGTCCCACACCATCTCACTTTACGAGTTCACACATGGCCACTGTCTTGGTCAGCTCAAGCTGCTGTAACAAAATAATATAGCCGGCATGGCTTAGACAACAGACATTTATTTCTCATGGTTCTGGAGGCTGGGAAGTCCAAGATCAAGTTCCCAGCAGATTCAGTTCCTGATGAGAGCTCTTTCTGGCTTGTGGATGGCCACCTTTTCACAGCGTCCTCACATAGTGGAGAGAGAGAGAGAGAGAGAGAGAGAGAGCTCTGGTCCTTCTCTTCTTATAAGGGCACTGATCCCACCGTGGTTGAACTACCCTCATGACGTCATCTAACCCTAATTACCTCCCAAAGGCGCCATCTCCAAATACCATCATGTTGTGGGTCAGGGCTTCAACATATGCAATTTGGCGGGGGAGGGACACAAACATTTTATCCATAACAGACACTTCAGAATTCTTTCTAGTCGTTCATCCAGTTAAACCAGAGCTATTTTTCTCAGTCCTTTGATCACGGGGAAAACAAAGTTTTCTGTCTTATGTCAGACCCACCCTTGGATCCACTTCATCCAGAGACACCCAAAGTCTGCCCAGAACGTTGTGCTAAATCGGTTTCTCCACTTCAGGAGTGTGCACACAAGGCCAAGAGTTGGCGAGGCCTCCTCACCCCTCCCTTGCTCTGCAACTTTCCAGTCAGTGATTTCTTGCATCCTCTTGCCCCGTGAACATGGCCTAGATTCCTCCCCAGCTTCCAGGCATCTCCTGCCTGCTCCCTCACAGCTTCTTAAAAATTGCATCTTTGTTCCTACTCATCATTAATCCATCCCCTCCATGAACTCTCCCCTTGCTGGGTTTCTCATTTCCCATCCTGGATCTTGATCCTAGCCTTCAGGAAGCCACCTCTCCCCAGAACTCAATACGAGTACATCTAAAGTCCAGGTACATTTTGATTGCTTTGGTCCTAACCAGGCAGCAGGGACTCCCAGTCCTTATGTAATTTTTCAAAGGGAAGAAGAAATTTGTCCCCAGGGGAGCCATGGAGGGTGTGCCCATGAATCACGGTGGCAGCATGTGGGCTGACTCAGGGAAGCCTGTGATCAGAGATCAGATATTTGAAATGAGCAGCCAGCATGCCCTAAACCATCCCCATATTTGCTAATAAAAGACATTCATCTGGTTAATGTGCTTTTCACAGTCTGCAAGGCATTTAGCTTCTTGTTTATTATTTACCTCACAAATTAAAATACATAAAATTGGTCACTTGGGCTCTTTATTGGCCAGCTTGCAAGGTTATTAAGTGAATTAAATATTATTGTGCTCACCAGTCAAAAGTCGTAAAATGAAATTTAGTTTTCAGCAGGCTATTTATTATCCCAGAGCTAATATCTAAACAGTCTAAATTGAAAATGATTTTCCACAATTGGCCAATTAATATGTTTACTGTTGCCTTTAATTTTTTGTAAAGGAAAAGAGTGAAGCAAAGATAATTTGATCATTGCTGGCCAGGTTGACCCCATGTTACCTTTGTTGCTCCTCTGGCCTCGCCCGCCTCCTGGGCTCACACCCCCCATCCTCCAACCGCAGGGGGCTTCCAAATTGTCAGCCTGTCTAACCTCAGCTGCCCAGCAGAGGGAGCACGCTTCTAGATTCCTGTCTCACTTCCTTTATATATACCCCAATCTCTCCCCTAAGCAGAGACAGAGTAGTTTCCCTGGCAAAGAAACATTCTTTGGTACCATAATCCACCCCACCCTCTCCCAGGTGCCTCTTCTTGATGTTGGCTTATTTATTTGTTTTATTTAGTTAGTTATTTAATTTGTTTACTTATTTATTTAATGTAGGGGGTGAACTGGGAGCCATGGAAAGGACATGAATTCTCCATTCCTTTTGTGGAGTTGAAGATCCGCCCTCATGGCTACAGCGGGGAGCGTGTCCTGGGCAGAAAGAAGCGAACACTGGGAGAAAATTCGAGAACATTCTGACGGCCCGTTCGTGCACTTATCGCACAAGAGGAGACCAGCCCGGGGTTGGGGCCTGTGTAAGCGTGGGGTGGGGTGGGTACTGATGACTGGCTGATGGAAGTTTGAGGGGTGCTCACAGCCCCTGGCTTCTGAGATGGCTGGATAACCTGCAGGACAAAGCCTGTCACCAAGCTTCCAACCATATAGCTCACTTCCTTGTCACCTGCATTTTGCCCACCTGTATTGTGGGCCTGAAAATCAACACAAAAATAGCTGCACAATGTGTATGGGAGAGACAGCCCTGGAACTGCAAGGTTTTCTGCTCTATCTTCAGTGACAAATATACGGGATTAGGGCAAAAAAAAAAAAAAGGGATAAAGAATCACCTATAGTACTTCTTCAATTGGAAATCTCTGGAAATTGGTATATATATTCAGGGCTCTGCTAATACAAATCTTCTGTCTAAAAAGAAACACCAAAGAGGGGTTTGACGACAAGGGGCTGAGGTATCCTGAAACTTACCTTCCATTACCACTGGAAAATTGGTAAAATCTTTTCTGGGGAAAAAGGCATAAATCTTCCCCTTTTAAAAACAATTGCTGATGTTATGAGGAAGAATAAAGGGAACCAAAAGGGACCAAGAGGGATTTGAATTTTGCTGTGTTCTGACCAGTATCCAGCATGCTGGAAACCCCAGCTTCCATGTCACTGCTATTTTTAAGTGCCCCCTTTCCAGCCATCTGCATTATCACTCTTGTAGATCTGCATACGTTGTGAATAAATTCTCACTTATTTCAACTTTAAATAATTTGACTCTCTTGGTAATTGGTTCCTCCCAAAGACCCTTTTCTGTGACTCCCTTTCGTACTGTCAAGTCCTGAGCCTCCCTCCTCTCTCCCTCCTGCCCCTGCCCTCCCCCTCCCCCACCCCGCTCTGTCAGACCCCTGGGTTTCCTGAAAGTGCTCAGCACCAGAGGCTTATTGTTTGAGTGGACACTTGGCAAGGTCAGATCCTTTTGGCTTATTTTCCTGTCACTTTGGAAGGTTTTTCTGTGGCAAAGTCAGTGACCATTGAAGAAACTTAATTTCCTATTCGAGAAAAAATAAATAAATAAATAAACCACTTGATTAAAAAACATTTGCCTTGTGTTGTTTTCCCCTCATAAGTACACTTGAATTCTAAATTTAACCTAAGTGCAAGCAAAGGTACAATCTGTGCATTATAATGGAGTTTGGTTGGCCGTGGCCTCTGACTGGTGTGATAGCAAATAATGGTATTTGGAACCAGGAGAAGTGGGTGAGTGGGGAGGAAGACGCGTGCCCTAAAAGCTGCGGTCCTCCTCGAGGATGCTGGAGTCGTTTATTGCCTCGGGTTCTCCAGGTTTTACCCTCTGGCCGAATGCCAAGCCATACTTCCGAAACAGTGTTTGTCAACCTTTAAAATTTTCAGCATCCCCTTGGTTCCCTATACACATGTACTGAGCAATGCCCTGGTAACTTCTCGGTCTGATAAAGTGTGGTCTGGATGAAGTACAGTGTCAGTGTTGGGGCTAATGGTTAAAAAACGTGCTTGCACCTCTCTCATCGATTCAAGGAGAATTTAAGTGTCTGCAGGCAGTGTTCTGGGCACTGGGGAGCCAGCGGTGAGCTCACAGAGGTAAGCAAGCCAGACATGGTCCTTGCACTACTGGATTATGTGTGCTGTCATTCATCCACTCATTAACTCATTCATTCAACAAATAC
This sequence comes from Balaenoptera ricei, assembly GCF_028023285.1. Classification (NCBI taxonomy): domain Eukaryota; kingdom Metazoa; phylum Chordata; class Mammalia; order Artiodactyla; family Balaenopteridae; genus Balaenoptera; species Balaenoptera ricei. The sequence continues at coordinate 136,895,316 of NC_082639.1, forward strand.
TGATTAAGCCCTATTCTGTGCTGGGTTCTACTCTAAGCCCTGCTGCTATGGAAGTGAACCAAAGACAAGATTCCTGCCCTTGTGCTTATATTCTACTGGTGGAGACTGACAATAAAAAACATACACGTACAATTCCCAGAAGTGATGAGTGCCATGGAAGAAAATTATAGTAGGATTAAGAGATGGAGGGGAGATTGGTGGCAGAAGTGGGGGACTCCACGGGCCTCTCTGAGGAGTAGATATGTGCAGAGGCTGGCCAGATGTCTTTAGTTTGATCCAGCTTCCTCAGGGCTGGAGCCTGAGCTAATTTCCTTGTCCGTTTTAAAGCTCCCTTTGCACAGCTTCTCAGTTCCGAGGCCTCTGGTCTCCTGTTTGCACACACAGTTCTCACCTTGGTGACCCAGGAGCCCTGTGCTCATCCCAGTGGGTGCGGCCTTTTTAGAAAAGAAAAGCCTCCTTTGCAAAGTGGATCAAACCCCGGAAGGATTCGGAGCGGGGGTGGGGTTGGGCGCATCGTGGGTGGTGCTTCCCAAATTTAACTGCGCTTGTCACATGTGCCTGGTGGAGCAGGATTGCTGGGCCGCAGCCCTTCTGACTCAGCAGCTCTGGGCCAGGGCTGCTGCGGGATGGGTGGCCGCTCTCTGAGTAGCTCTGGCGGCGCAGGGGGCACCCTCTGATGGCCTGTTTGCTCGGGAGGCGTCTGTGATGGTGGCAGAAGCACAGCCCCGTCCGTGTTCACCAACCCTGGTGTTTTCCCACCGCTGGCCAAGAAGAGGGCTTGTGGGAAACTGGAGTTGTTTCTTGCATTCTTTTGCCTGTAGGGTCCTTGCTGCCCTGAAGGGACAGGACAGAGAAGACCTCAGTTGACCCATTCAAGGATTCCACTGGGGCAAAGAAGAAAGTGCGGGAGGTGGGAAGCTCATTTTCAAAGGATGTTTGTCTGACTGAGGAGAACATTCCAGACCTCAGTCTCTGTGCCTAACCTCATTTTAACATGACTGGCTCTGGCAACTCCTGCTCTGGTAGCTGAATATAGGCCCCAGAATATATTTCTGGATAGACCTGCTTTTTCAAGGGTCAGACACATTTCTTAGAGCCAGGTTATGAGCCATCAGGGTTTTGAAGCTTAAGGGACAATTCCTACCGGTTAGGACAAACCAAAGAAAACAAAAGCTGTCATAGAAGGCACAGGTGGCACAGCCAGGCACTGGGGTAAAAGCGAGGACAGAAGTATCACAAGCAGTAGACAAAGTCTCTGAGCCGTTGCCTGTTCCATGCAAGATACTAGCAAAGCCTCGATGAGCAGAATGCAGCCCCTGCTCGCAGTGTGGTGGGGACGGCCACGGGGACAGACCACGACAGTGGGCACTGCGACGGTGAGAATGCTGTGAGCAGAGCGGGGTGCCGTTGAAAGCACTGTGGGTGTGGTGTCAGCATTACGTCCGGAAGGAGGAATCTGCGTTTGCCAGGGGAGAAGCGAGAGGCCTGGGGGAGGCAGGGCACCTTGGGATGAGGACACTTGATGGCAAAGATGAGAAAGGGTGGCGTGTGGTGTGTTTGAGGGAGGAAGACGGTTTCTAGGTGGGGTGAGGAGTGGCTGGTGGGGAGCCTTGCTGGAGAGATGGGCGGGGACTGGTCTCGGCCACGCAAGCACTGTGGTCTCAGGTTGCACTGTTTAGCACAATCAGCTGGAGCTGTTACCAGCCGGATCCTACTTCACCTCCAGAGACGCTGCTTCAGTGGGTCTCAGCTGAGTCCTGTGCCTCTGAGTTTTTTAAGGCTCCAGGGGCTTCTAATGTGCAACTGGGGCTGAGAACCATGGCTAAGATGCAAAAGGGGGGCAGTGGAGAACACTCAGGGGTGTTTAAACCTTGGAGTGACACTTGTAGTGAGGCTTGTATTTTGGAAACATCAGTCTGGTGACAGCATAGAGAATAGGGGGAGGCGTGGAGGGCAGTTTTAGGGAAAGAGTGGAGAGTCACAGACAAGTTAAGGGTTATTGCAATAGGCAATAGGTACTGACTTCCTTCGCCTGAGGCAGAAATTGTGGGAAAGGGAAGAAGAGCATAGGTTAAATAATATTTCGGAGGAAGGATTAACGGGATTTGAGGGGGGTGGGTGGTAAAGGGAGGGGAGGGGTCCTTTCATGGCAGAGTTTAGAGCTGGTTGTTCTTGACAGTAGCTTCCTCTGGGAAGAGGGTCCCGACTTTTATGTTTGTCACATGATGTCAAGAGTTCTACTTCTGGGAGTTCCCTGGTGGTCCCGTGTTTAGGCCTCTGCGCTTTCACTGCTGAGGGCTTGGGTTCAATCCCTGGTCGATTGCCCCCGCAAGCCCTGAGGCCAAAAAAAAAAAAAAAAAAAAAAAAAGGAATTCTACTTTTTAACTTGGAATTCTCAGGGATTCAAGGATCCTTAAAGCTAGGAAATGCTGAAGGGAGAAAGAAAAAAAAAATGACCCAAGGAACTGTGATCAAAGGGATGACGTGAAAGAAAAGGACCAGGTGTGGTGTGTGAAGAGAGACAGGCTGTGGACAGAATGGAGTGTCAATAGGGGTACAGCATGGCAGTGGAAAAACAATTATAAATAATGAAATGCTCTCGGCGAAACGTAGTCACTTACTGGAGGAAGCCTTCCGCTAAAAGAATTTCCAAGTCGTTCCCTTAAGCCCTTCCCCAGGGCGGTGGAGAGGATCGGGGAAGGTGTTTCTGTCAATAAAGAGCGCGGATCAATCAATAACGTTTGAGGGCAGCCTCCCAGCGCAGCGGGGCGCGCTGTACGCGGCCGGGCCAGCAGATGGCAGTGTGGTCCTGCCGGGAGCCTCTAGCCTCAGCGCCACTTTCCTCTCCTCCAGAAAGGGAAGTTCTGGGGGTCTTCACGTTCCTTCCTTCCTGGGTAGAATGACCTGGAGAGTCAGCCTGTGGGGTACGACTCAGCATCCAGCCGGTGCTTGGTGGTTGCGCAGGCAGTGCTGCTGCACAAAACAGGTAACTGGGAAACACTTTGAAGAGGCTGCCTCGTCAGGCGGGGACTCTGTCCCGCGACCTGGTCCACTGGGCTGGTGGTCCGGCAAGGGGAGCGGGGGGCACCCCAGGAAGGGGTTTTAGGCAGTTCCTAAAGTGCAAATGAATCCACTTCCAAAGTCCTTCTGTTGGTTGGATGTTGCTACGGGGGAAATGGGTTGAGTTCCGACGCCAGTGGTATAGAAAGAAGTTAGGTTCTCAGGCTAGCCCAGAAAAGCCTGTTCATTCTATAATGCGGATAAATTGCAGTGCACTTATAATGACAGAAATAGAAAACAAAGGTATTGTAGTATTGCAATTTAAGTAAAAGAACGGTGGGATGAAACCAGTTCTTTATTTTGGCAAGTGAAGAAAATTAGGTTTGATTAGAGAAGGATAGGAGGCAGATTCAGCTGTCTGTGTTCTCGGCTGGTCTCAGCCTATCAATACCCAATGTTTTGGTTGGACTGGCCCTTGAGTTCTTATTATAATTGTATGATACCCTTCAGCAATAGCCGTCAGGAACCTTTGAAAAATAAAGGTTTATTACTTGCAAGACCTGGAAATTACACCGCACACAGGAGGCCACATTGTGAGGTTGTGTGTGGGAGGGAGAGAGAGAGAAAATGAGCTCGAGAGAGAGAGAGCACGCCTAGGGTTCTCCTTTTATTGGAGTCTGTAGTGGGGGCCTAGGATTTCGAGGGGTCACTCTTCACTGGTGAATTTAAAACATAGGAGCGGGAATTCCAAGTGCAGGAAGAGAAGAAAAAAAATCAAGAGGCCCAAATGGTTAGTTATTGAAATCGACCAGGATCTCTAAAACAAAGGAGCCGCAGTGTGGGAGGTGGCCTGGGTCCTTGTCCAGCTGTGTGGCTGGCAGTGTGTTTATCCTGCACAGTGGCCTTTGAAGTGGGTGCCTCTTTGAAATGGATGCCTCTGCAATCAAAGCTGAAGTCAGGCACTTGGATTACAAAAAAGAAAAAACAGAACTGTCAGGGCTCATGCTACACGGTGGAACATCTGAAGGAGACAGTTGGGTGTCTGAAGGCTTGTGGGCAGAGCCCGTTACGGGATTCTATAAGTTTCTGACCCAAAGGAGGTGCTCCTGCAAGTTAACAGTCTCTGAGGAGCCCAGATCAGCAGAGTGGCCTGGACCATGATGCCCTGTGTGCACAAGGGGCACTAGGACAGGAGTCTGAAGACTTTGGTCTTCAGGGTTCCAGGTTTGCGTGAGTTGCTTACCTTTCTGGGCCTCACTTTCTTACTTTCTAAAATGGGGATGACGTCAGTCCCTGATTTACTCACTGCGTGAGTTGCTGCAAGAGTCAAATGAGGTATTGAAAGTGCCCATAATTATGAGGTAGAAGCACTATGGAATGGTAAGATAGAGGCCTTGCATCTTTAGTCTCCATAACTTCACTCAGAGCTTTTGGATTTTTTTTTTTTTTCCCTTGATAGAGGTGTATCCCTAGCTAGCTCTAAGGTATATTTGCTATGAATAACCACCGATAGGATTATTATGGCTCACAGAAGAAAGAGAAAGGGCAGAGTGAGAAAGAAAGGTTTGTAAAGGTAAAGGAGAATCTCTACATTTCGAAAGGGGTTTCCTTGGGGATGATATGAATTGAGGTGTTAGCAGTAAAAGACGAACAGATGAAGCATGGGGGTACACAAACCCTCCACGGCAGCATTTCCCAGACGGTGTTCCTTGGAACCCTTGCTCCTCCAGAGGTGCTAAAAGAAGAGGTTACGTGGTCAAATAAGCTTGGGAAAGCTGAGTTCAGCGGAGTTACACCATTTCCTTATTCCAGTACCCATTAGAACCTTTAATGTGATACCTGCATTGCACATTCCAAGGAGGAGTGGGAAAGTCATGGTATGCAGTGCTTTACAAACTTATTTGACGATAGAATGCTTTTGGTTTCTGAATATCTAGATAATATCAATATTTGTCAAGGTGTGGTTCAGAGACCACTGTCATTTACCTAGAGTTCTTGTTAGAAGAGCAGCTTGTCTGGTCTCATCCAAGATGTAATAAATCCAGCAGAAGGGCAGAGAGGGACTGGGTCTCTGCACTTGTGAGAAACACCCAGTGATTCTCTTTCTTTTTTTCCCCTAATCAATGCATTTTTTTAGCATATAGTATGCACCAGGCTCCACGCTAGGAACTGGAGATACAGCGCTGAATAAGACAGTTACAATTCTGGCCTCATAATGGCTAATTCTAATGCAGGTGAGAATGGGCTAGAGTGCTGGGAACACAGGATCATGGTTACCATACAGTCTGATCTTGTTGTGATGGGAAAACTTGTGTAGTTAGGGAAGCTTTCCTAGGCAGTGATGTAAAATATGGAATACTTCACCAGAAATATGTTTTAACAGCAGCTAAGACTTAGGGTTATGAAAATCCCTTATCTAGCAAATGAGCGTGGCATCGTTGACCCTGACAGGTTTGTGACTATCACATAAAACCCAGTGAGTCTTTAGCATATTTAGTTTGAGGACCTGTGACGTAGCTGGATTGATGTTCTAAGGCAAACACTGTTGTAAGGTGAAAAAGATGTTGACTCAAACTCTCTCCTGATCTGGCCACCAGGAGGCACTGTCACCCTAGGGTGGCTTGAGGTGAGGCGGGATAGCTACTTAAGAAGTTCACCTGTCACATACTGTAAATTGGGAGCCCTTAATTCAAAGAGTATTAATAATACTGTGGACAGTGCAGTGTGTGGTGAAATTAAGGAACGTATTACATCAATGGGAGTAGACGATGTACATTATTTTCAGTCCCTATCTCATTTGGCCTGTCTGCACCATCTGACTCTACAGACTCTGGCTTTCTTCTTGAAAGTTTCTTCTCCTTTGACTTCGAGGACACAACTCTCTCATGATCTTCCTTCTGTCCTTAATAATAATGAACATTTACTGAGCACTTATAGTAAGCCAGGCCCTGTGGTAAATGCTTGTATGCATTATCTCATTTAATCCTCTCATCCCTGTGAGATAGGTACTGTCATTAATTCTGCACGGAGATTAAGTCCTGGGCCTAAATTACACAACAGTGGAAGTTGGAGTTAACCTCAGAGTCTGGACAACTCCAGTCCTAGCCTCCCACACTTACAGTGGTCCTCACCAGGCTGCACTTTCAAGTTGTATGCAGATGCAAATGGTGCCCTCCTTTCCCAGTTGCCTCCTCTGCAGCTCTCTTCTGGGGGACAGCTTCTGAATGACCCCCCCTCCCCCGTCTCCCCACAGCCTGCCCTGACTCCAGCTTTGAAACTTCCCTCTTAGGAAGCAGTGACCATACTGTACTATAATGGTCTCTTTGCTTGTCTGTTCCCACAGCCAGGCTGTGAGCCCCTCCAGATGACTTTATATTGCTGCCACCTGATGTGCTTGGCACATACTAGAATCAAAAATGTTAAAGGGGGGGCTTCCCTGGTGGCGCAGTGGCTGGGAGTCTGCCTGTTAGTGCAGGGGACACGGGTTCGAGCCCTGGTCTGGGAAGATCCCGCATGCCGTGGAGCGACTGGGCCCGTGAGCCACAACTACTGAGCCTGCGCGTCTGGAGCCTGTGCTCCGCAACAAGAGAGGCCATGATAGTGAGAGGCCCACGCACCCTGATGAAGAGTGGCCCCCGCTTGCCGCAACTAGAGAAAGCCCTCGCACAGGAACGAAGACCCAACACAGCCAAAAATAAAATAAATAAATAAAATTTAAAAAAAATGCTAAAGGGGGGACTTTCCTGGTTGTGCAGTGGTTAAGAATCTGCCTGCCAATGCAGGGGACATGGGTTCGATCCCTGGTCCGGGAAGATCCCACATGCCGTGGAGCAACGAAGCCCGTGTGCCACAACTACTGAGCCTGTGCTCTAGAGCCCACGAGCCACAACTACTGAGCCCATGAGCCACAACTACTGAGCCCACGAGCCACAACTACTGAAGCCCGTGTGCCTAGAGCCTGTGCTCTGCCACAAGAGAATCCACTGCAATGAGAAGCCTGCGCACCACAGCGAAGAGAAGCCCCTGCTCTCTGCAACTAGAGAAAGCCCACACGCAGCAGTGAAGATCCAACGCAGCCAAAAATAAATAAATAAATTTATTAAAAAAATGTTGGGCTTCCCTGGTGGCGCAGTGGTTGAGAATCTGCCTGCTAATGCAGGGGACACGAGTTCGAGCCCTGGTCTGGGAAGATCCCACATGCCGCGGAGCAGCTGGGCCCGTGAGCCACAATTACTGAGCCTGCGTGTCTGGAGTCTGTGCTCCTCAACAAGAGAGGCCGCGATAGTGAGAGGCCCGCGCACAGCGATGAAGAGTGGCTCCCACTTGCCACAACTAGAGAAAGCCCTCGCACAGAAACGAAGACCCAACATAGCCATAAAAATTAAAAATAAATAAATAAATTAAAAAATTAAAAAAAAAATGTTAATGGAATAAATAGCCTCAAGAGGGAGTTAGATACCTGCACGCATGGCTGTTCCTGAATGAAGTATCACAGGTATTTGAAAACGTCCCTTTGAACCTATGGCAGAGACTGCAAGCTGTGTTAAAGGGACTCTTCAATCTTGTAATCCTGTGACTTTGAATCTGGGAATAATACTAAGGGCAAAGGGCAAGAGGTCAGTGCAGAGTGTTCCGGTGAGTTGAGAATGCTCATAGCGTTGTCCAGATTTACATTCACACCCCCAAGGTCAGGGCTGAGCCTGGGCAGGTGGAGCTGATGGCATTGAGCTCTGGCATCCGCTCAGGCGTGCAGCAGCTGCCTCTACCCCAGATGCTGTCTGGGCAATGTTCCTTCCTCTAGGGTGGAAAGTTTTAGAAGTGCTGGAGGAAGGACCAGAGAGCTGAGTGAAGGGTCTGTGTCCTCAGTTGGTCATGGGATGTGTGGTGATGGGGAAGGGAGCCTAGGGATCAAGTACAGCTACAGGAATAATCAGCCTGCCTCGGAAGAGATGAGGCTCGGGGCTGCCTAGGTGCTTGAAGTGCAGTAAACATGGTGCTTTGCCAGCGTGTTTGACCCCTCCCCCCACAGGCTTCTCGGCCCATGTTCTCCAGGATGGTAGCCACCAGCCGTGTGTGGTTGTTGAGCAAGTGAAATGTGGCTGGTGTAACTCAGCTACTGGACCTTTAACTTTATTTAATTTTAATTAATTTAACTAGCCATATATGGCTAATGGTACCATATCGCACAGGGTAGGAAGATTTCTGTCATTCCTAGTTCTGTTGGACAGCACTGCTCTAGATAGTTTCTGCTTTAATGCCAGCTTAGCATCATCAAGGGAGGAATCAGGAGCATCTAACTCATTACATTTCTTAACCAATGCAAAGCTATGGCCGACTTGAAAAAGATATACATTTATACATCCGTACACGTGTGTGTCTGTCTGTCTCTATTTCTATATCGTCCACCTACTCTCCTCTATTTATCTATCTGTCTCCCTTGCAGCTACTATAGAAGCTTTCGGTCTCTCCCCTTTCCAGCACCATATTTAACTCAGAAGTCTGTTTTTACTTAGTCTTTGCTATTTTCCCCTTTGACCTCATTGATGGGAACGTTCTCTAAGTGTTGCCAAGGAACGTCAGTGTGTTTTTCTGCAACTGGCACCTCTGAGGGTGCCTAGTCTTCGAGGTGTCTGCTCTGCAGGTAGCGGTGCGAGAGTTCATCCCTGGTCCTTGGACCTCTGACTCTGCCGGGGAAGGCAGTGCCTGGGGATGGCTGGGCATTTGGTGTCCCAGAGGAAGTCACAGCATCCATCATTCTGAGTGATGTCTGGGAGACGGTAATCTCCAATGTCAAGAAAATAACCATCTGATTCCATAAGTAAGGAAACCAGGCATGGCTTTTCATTTTCAAAGTATTTTATTTAAATAAGTTCTTCTCTTGGTGTGTTTGAATTTTCCAGAAAAAAAAAATACTGACAAATACTATACAACTTGGACCATTTATATTCTTCCTGAAGAGGTAACTGCCCTTTTTTCTACATCTTCCCCTCCCCCCAAGAAACCCAAAGCGAATCCATTAAGCAGTGGGAGAAAGACCTCTTCTGACCATTCAGAAGTGCTGGGCCTGGGGGCTCCTCCCCCAGCCTGGGCTGGTTTACCATCCTTTTTGCCCTCTGTTAGCTTAACCTCCCCAAGATGGGCCAAGCAGGCTCCAGTCCTGAGGCACCCCTGGCTGCCAGTGGCTGTTCTGGGACAGAGGCTGGGAAGAAGGAGTAAAAATGGAGAGGGATAGAGGAATGGAGCTGGGGTGGTGCCCAGAGAGGAGGGGAATAAGAGAAGAAAACAGGGGAGAGAAAGATGAGAATGAAGTGGGAAGAAAAGGTAGTGGACTCCAATTATTGCTTTGAGCTCCTTTCATGCACCCACGTATTCAACAAAAATTGGCGGGCGTATAACACTCCGGGACTATTCTGGGTACTCCAGTGAAGGTTTTCGGGGAGGTTGGGTGGGAAAAAGATAAGCCTCTTTCAGGGTTTGGGTCTCCAAACCTGGGTACAGAAGCAACTGAGAAGTGTGTTTCTGGGTGTTTCATACCTGGACGTAGAGCAGGTCCATTCTGTGAGGAGACGGTGGGGCACTGCCCCTGGAGACAGAGGCCTTGTCATGGCAGTGACTACCGACTGCTCTCTTAATTCTAACTAGCAGCCGGTTGTCAAGGCAACCATGGCACTTGTGTGGTCCCTGATCCCGGAGATCCTCCCTCCTAGATTATATCTGACACCAGTCTCGGCCATCAGCCTCCACGTCTCCCCCAAGTCATCCGTTTTAGGGGGGCTGAGAGTTGGAGACTGAAAGAGCAACTCACCCTGCTGGGCAGCGGGGTATGTGGGGAGGCACATGCATGTTGTGTGGGGAGAAGACAAGTCATCCTGGGATGTGAAGGGGACAGCCAGCTGCTCTACGACAAGTCTCCATATGACAAGGGGACAGAGCATCAGAGGGTGCTTCTTTCTCTGGTCAAAGAGGTTTATGCATGAGGAGCCTGAGTGCCCAGGGTCACTTAGGGTGAGAGGGTGAACATGACTGGTTTTAAAATATAAGCAGGCCTGAATTATGCTTCACAGGGTCACCTGTGAGAAGACCTTGGTGCAGCAGTTGCTACCAGACACCTCCCATCCATAGGACTAGACCTGGACTTTACCTGGAGGGCAGTTGAGTACCAGCTAGCCCAAGTGAACAAATAGAGTACATTTTTCCATGAACACAGTCTTTCAGAATTTAGCTTTTGCTTCTATAAATATCATAGTTTAGCTACATTTTTAATTAAGTTGCAATTTCACCACCATTTAGAAGAGCTTCCGTGGGAAAATATTTCAAGAGAGCTACCCAGCAGATTTGCAAATGAACTTTTAGAGCCCAACCTGCTCCCAAGTTGGAAATTATCCATCTTTGTGATATGGTCACAATACAATCAAAATACCAACCAGTTCACCCTATGAGTGGATTAATTCGGCCCCCCAACCTCAGCCCGGTGGGAAGACACTCTCCTCAACTCACCGCGGACCTAGCTTACATGTCCTCATGGCTCTCAGGGCACACTTGTCAACCCGACCCTTGGTCCTGCATGCACCCTCTTCCTGCAGAATTCAATAACCAACTTCCATCTGTTGCAGCAATTAGTGGGCTCACTTAGAAGAGAAGGTCACTTGGGGGAATTGGGGAGGTGTTACAAGTTTACCCTTAACATCATCACATATCCGACAGCATCCACAGACAGTTGTGAGTACCGACTGTGTGCAAGGCACTTGCCTGAGCTTCAAGATAAATATTGATCAACCTCTGTATAGCTTCGTCCTACTTTCATTTAAACTCTGTAACTTCTGCATCCCATCTGCAACATACCACGCATCCGTGACAACCTTATGAAATTGTTTCCAGTGTGCCTTCTGTGAGACTGTCCCTGTGATTGTCTTAATTCCTTCCCTGCTGAAAACCTTTGGTTTCATAGGGGATCCCTAGCTCAGGGGTAGCACCCCCTTCCCATCTGTGAAACATACATTGCACAGGTACATAACGGTAGTCCACTGAAGTGGACGGCGTACACCTGGTCTCCATAGCCTCCTAGCGGTCACTACCAGGAGCCGTTTGTCCTCGCTTGGAGAAGGGAGCCTTGCTGAGTGGTTCTGGGGGTAGCGTCTCAAAGAGGGGTCTTGGACTACATTGAACACCCATCAGTGGTGTTGAGGACCTTGTCATGATTTGCAAGACAATAGCTTTCGATGAATTTTGATCCATCACAGTTTAAACTTTTCCTCCAGGTGAGAGGTCAGAAGCACAGGAACTTGGTGTGTCTGTATCAATATACAGGAACGGGGACTGTACCGGGTTGCTGGAATGTCCTAAAATGAAGATCTCCAGTAAAAGGCTATGTAGGGATGGGAACAGAAGAGCATACATCTCTAACCTGAGTGGTGTATGGCATTGACAGTGCGTAGGCCTCTTGTCCGGTTATGTAATTGTGCATGTGTGCCCGGGTCTGCCAGGCTTTCCTATGAGATGTTTTTCCAAGAGCAGATAATGTACTGCCTTGTTTAGTGCCTTGTACAAAGTAGACATTCAGTGACCATTTGATGAACAGTATATACTTGCCCAGGTACCTGTTGCCTGAATTTGTGTGTGTGTGTGTTTGTGTGTGTGGTGTGCATGTGTGCATTTGGGAGATATGTCAAGATGTATGGATACATGTTCCTTGTGCTTTTGCATATGGAATGTGCCGGAGGTGGGTGGAAGGCATGCCTGAGTCTGTAGTAAAGAGCATTGCTATTGGACACACAGATGCCGAGACAGCACCCAAGGCTTGTCCACGTGTTCCCCGGGAATGCCCTCCATGGGGATACTCAGTCTGAGGTTTGCTCCTTGGTTGAGCAGCTCCTCTGTGGACGTGAGTGCATCACTTCAGGGATTTCTGCTTCCTACCCTGTGTGTGGTTGGAAGGCAGCTGAGCCCCCAGGGGAGGACACTTCTGCCTCCTGTCTAACTAGACGGGCAGTGATGGCCTCTTTTCCATCTGGAGAAGCTTGGGCTGAGCGGAGATCCAGAGGTCTTCTTCAGCCTTCTTCTTTTTCTTCTTCTTCTTCCCCTTGTTTCGCTCTGGCTGTTGGCCACTTTTGCCTGCCCGGCTCCAGCAGCAATGGCAACAGATGAAGAGGAGGGTGATGATCACCAGTAGGGGCAGCCCCAGCAGGATGCCCAGGCAGATGCTGTTGAAGAGGCCCTCTTGGTGTTTGGCCGAGATGGTGTCCCAGATGGCGCTAAAGAAGGCGCTGATTTTCTCCATGGTGCTTGGCTAGACGGGACCAGAGGAGCCTCTCAGCTCACCAGCAAGGCCTGGGCGTGACAGGCTGCAGAATTGCCCACTTGTAACTTATTCCTCTACCAGCTTTGGGTTTGGGCATGCCACGGATAGCACCTAAAGAGAGAAAAACAGATAATTTAAGAGATACGCAGTGGGAATGGTCTGTAATTTTTAATAACGTCCTTGATTTTAGGCTTAGGAAATGGGAGAAAAGCAAAGGTTTCCAGAGTTCACTGAAATTGTATTGAGACTCTATAAACAAGATAAACACATGCATTTAGTCAATTAAGTATTAACTAATTCTTGCTATGTACAACTGTATGGGGCTTAGGATATAAAAATGAATAGCATATCAGACCTGGCACATAGCAAGTGCTCTGCAATTGTCAGATAAATAAACCAATGTGTGTATTCACAGTGTTCTGGTTAAGGGGTTGGCTCCCTGGACCCTCTACAGGAGTAGTTCTCCACTGCAGCTCACCTGATAGGTGTTGGACACATACTCCCCACAGGACAGCTCCGTATCTGACCTTCTATGAACTTGCCATTTTCAACACTAATTAAAGCTTAAGCACAAGATCGAATGTCCAAGTCTTGCTGGCTGTCATAGGGGACTTAGACCTCCCCAGGCTAGGAGGTCATCAGTCCTCATCCTGCCTCACTCCTGCCTTCCTTGTTGTCCCTTCATGCTCTCTTCCCTGCTCTGTGTCTCCCCCCTCCTTATACCCGACTCCTGTGCCTGGCAAGGACTCATCGTGCTTTGGGTGGGAAACCAGTTCTCTCTGTTTCTACCTTCCTCTCCCTCATTACCCTTGTCTCTGCTTTCTGTCCCCCAGCCAAAGATTCCCAAGTCTCCTTCCCTGCCTGTTCCCTTTCTTTGCAGTGGAAAGAGTTTTGCACACTGATCAGTGATGGTGCTTGGAAACAGGGATGGGGTCCCTGGATGTCCCTCTACTCCTATTCTGAGCTCAGCTTACAGCCGGGACTGTTCTGGTTGCTGGTCCAGAGTGGCCCCTCTTTCTGTGGCACCTTCTCCAACTCTCTACATATATCTCAGGCCTCAGCTCTCAAGTATAAGGTCTTAGAGGCGCCTTCAGTTCTGGAATCCACAGGTTCTCGGGTCTAAACAAGACTTGGAGGACAGGGATAATTCAAAGAAATTGAAGAGACCTCTTGGCATAAGACATTGCTCAGGAAAATAAAAAAGACATTGCCCAGGCTGCAGACCTTATAAATCATCCTGACCAGCTCTCTCACTTAAAGATGCAGAATCTGAGGCCCATAGTGCTGAGGTGACATGTTTGAGGACACACAGAGCTGTGATGAACACCCAGAGCTCTGAACAATGGGTCCAGCGCTCTCCTGAGGCTGCTGGGCGAGCAGAAAAACTAAGGACGATGACTTTCTATTTGTATTTTATTTGATACTTTTCTAAATCACCTTCATGTGAATGATCTTTTAAGTGAGCAATGGGATGGTGCATTGTGAATGGAGGGAAGCACTGGGGGACCTGGGTCCAGAATCATTTTGAAGTCTGGGCTTCACTGGGTTGTCCTGCGCTGGAGCATAAATGTGTGTGTTACACACCTGGGTGGTGTGTTACACGTGGTGTCCCAGCGGTTGTCCTTGGGGGTCTAATTCCTTGGATAACACACTCTATAAGTGTCCTACGTACCCAGTGCCCACGTGTCCATCCAGGCACACCCAGGATCTCCATCCTGGTCTGCAGGCATGTGGACCTATCCCCTCATAACATTATTTATACAGTTTATGCAATTGTATAAATTGGTACCTGTGCCATTTGGCCCATGGAGCCTGACATCATGCTGTAAGCTGGCACTTATTATATGCCAGGCACTGTTCTAGGCACTTTGCACCTATCGACTCATTTAGTCTTCATCACAACCTTATGAAAGAGGTACAGTTATTCCCCCCATCCTACAGCTGAAGAGACGGAGGCACAGGTCACACAGTGAGGGAGTGGCAGAGCTGGCCTTAATGGATTCTGGGAGGTTTGGCTCCCGATCCCCAAGGGGTGAGCCGTTCACCGGTGTTGCTCTGGGCCTCCTATTCTTTCATGTGGAATTAACCCATTTTTGGCAAGTAGCCCAGAATTTATAGAATCTTACAATCCTTTGCTATCCCCCAGGTTGACTGAAACATTTATCCCCGTCTGTTGCAGAAGAAGACTACAAAGAGATTTATTTCCCATTGTCAGACACCTCACAAATGCATGAAGATACATACAGTAAAAATCCAGTCCTGCCCAAGGGGAGGTTTATAGAAAGCATATGGCACCTGAACTTAAATTCAACGTGCAACAAGGAAGAGCATCCTGAGAAGTTATGTCTCCTTGCTGGAGGCTTTGCCTGAGCTCCTCTGAGTGTCTGGGAACATCTCACGCCATGGACCTACCCACACGCCATCAAACACACAGGCTCTTTATAGAGGAAAACCACCCTTGGTCTCCCCATAGCCCCTCAGTGGGGCCACTTTGCTGCTTGCTCCTTCTCACACCACTTGCCTCTCCTCTGGGTTCTCCTTCTCCCTTTGCTGTAACCTTTGCTTTGACCTCAGCCTTGTATGGCCCAGTATTCTTTGGCCCATCCAGAGGGATTTTTCTGCTCTGTTGTTAGGTGCTTTTCTCTAACCTGACCCTACACATACACTTTCGGGGACCAGATGCTCCTTGCACTGCATTTCTGTGATTCAATTAGACAGCAGCAAACAACACTTGCTGACAAACTTTGCTGTGCCAGGGGTCGTGCTGGTCTCTGTGGGGAGCATATGTGAATCAGAGCCCACTCTTGGGTTCAGCCAGGGAGAGAGAAGAAGGGCATCAAGCCCTTGGAGAATATTAGGGCAGTTTCGTAAAAGTAGAGCCACTTGAGAATAGAGCATCTTGAGAGATGAGTAGGATCTTGACAGAAAAACGTGTGAAAAGGATGTTCAAAGATTCCAGACAGTGAAAGTTCTAGAACATCAGCAGGAGAACGAGGGGCCTTCTGGTGAGCCTCGAGCTCAGGGTGGGAGAGAGAAGGACTGTAGGCTGTGGCCAAGGTAGAGAGGGCCTTCATAGGCTGTGTTTATTTGGGGGGCTTTATAACAGGAGGATGTTGTGATCAGAGCTGCCCTTCAGGAAAAGATAACAGGATCTGAAAACCTCTGGTAGGTGTTTTAAGAGAAGATGTTTCATCCATTTAGCAAACTTTTATTGAGCACCTAATATGTGCCACACAGTGTGTTAGGTATTGAGGATTCAGGAATGAACGACAAAGATAAGGTTTCTGGTATCATGGAGCCTTGTACATTCCAGGGATCTTATTATCATTAAGGGATCATGCCAAAAGGCAAATAGAAGAAGCAAATTCCAACTTAGGATGCTTAGTTGGATGAATTAAAAGCATGCATTTGAATTATGTCTTTATTTCAATGTTCCAGGCCCTCCCACCCATCCCAACCTTTGTCTCAAACTCATCCATCCCATGGCACGTAAAATAGCCTGTGAATAAACAGATTTCTTTTCAAGCTAAAGCTAAGTCAATAATTCACTTCTGGATTCCTAAAGGTACTTATTTGAGTCTACTCTCCATACAACCAAAGAGAGTATACATTAACGGTTGGGAATCCTGTCTGGGGAAAATTCAATTAAAAGGTATTCTTTATATTTTTTAATCTAAGAATTCTCTTCTAGGCCCCCCACGTTACTTGCTGAGCTCTGCTCATCTATAATGTTTCATTAGTATTTATGAGCTTTGCATTAGTAGCATTTCCAAGAAACAATCAAATATCTCCTTGGTGGTATGAATTAAAAGTTAGAGCTTCTATGAACGTTTTTGCAAAAGGAGCCACGCTTTGAGCCTTAGAAATGCTCTCGGGAGACCCCATCCTTTGGTTAGCTCTCAAGTATCACTGAGAGCTGACACTGTTTGAAAAACAATTCATCTATTCTTGTAAAACCAAAAATAGGTGCTAGCCAACCTTGATTGTGGTTGTGGGGGTGGTTATAAGGAGGGAGAAGAGGGGAAAAGGTCCTTTCAGTTTTCTTGAAAGTGAGCAGTATTCATCTCTATATCCTTCGTAGTATCTAGCTGGGAGAGGGTCATTCATCCACTCTTTCTTCCCACAAGCGTCTGTCTGCCTGCATGTGAGGTGTTGATGGAGAACAGAGATCCTGGAGCCATAAGACCTGGGTTTGAGCCCTGGCTCAACTCTTGTGACCTTGGCCGGTTACCGAACTTCAGCTACAAAATGAAGCTAATAAGCTTCCCTTGTAATGAGGTTGTGAAGATTAAGAGCTCAATATGTTTAATGCATTTCGTAAACTGTAAAATACTATAAAACATAATCTGTAAAATAGCGAGTGATCTCCCCATAACAGCGGACTAATTCTAGCCTTGAGCTTTTCTTCCCCATCCCTCACCTGTAGCCCAGTCTTCATGGCCAGGGAACCATGAACCCCACCCCCCAATTCAAATGAAAAGGGCTTCACAGGTGACCTCCCCACTTAGAACTGGTCTGCAGTTCTGTGGCTGTAATTCTAGACTCCGGCATCCAGCAACAGGAATGGAAAAGGGTCGCTTGGGGAACATCTGATGATGTCTGGAGGACTGTTGAGCTCATAAAATGAGACCTGGGGAGAGCACCTAGCCCTCTGCAGGCCCCAGCTTCCCTCCAGGCTTTGGAACCCCTGGAAGTGTACTGGGATGGCTCCTGCCACAGGGATGTCTGATCCATCCCTGAGAGCCAAGAGCTGCTCCAGAGTTGTGTCTAGGGCTGGCCCTCAGACTGCTGTTGCTTCTGGAGCTCCCCAAGAAGGGGGAAGGGCATTCTCCTTTGCACTGGCCTCTTGTAATTTCTGTCTATTAGGTGAAATAATACGTGTAAATCTGAAGAATAGTGTCTGCTGGATAGCAGATGCTTTCTAGAAATGTTAATGTTAAGGATCATGATGGCACCCAATTGAAATCCCTGAAACCTTCTCCAGAGTGACTTCCAAATGGTTTAAATCTTTGGGCTTCTTGTAGGGGGTGGGGTGAAGCAGGAGGGTCAGGTTTCTCTCAGAGCCTTGGAAGATTCCTCTGCTGCAGCTGCAGACTCCTGGGTATGTGTGGGGGCCACCTCATAATTGTAACTTGGGGGCAAAGACCTTCCCTTGGGCCTTTCCTCAAACGTTCCATTGAGCCCGTACCCTGTGTTGTGGTCATCACTGTGCTTGCTTTATCTCCTCACCCAAAGATCTCAGGTGATGGCAGGATGGCCTTCTGGCCAGGGAAGGGAGTCACCAAGCGTGTCACCAAGGGATTAAAGGATGCAGGTTCCCGAGTTACACTCCTGGAGACCCTGATTCAGTAGGTCTAGGGTACGCCCAGGAATTTATGTTTATAACAAACAACCCAAGTGTTTCTGGACAATTATCAGGTCCAAAAACTGCTGAATGAGGAGGTTGAGCTGATGACCCTTTTCTGTAAGCTCAGAAGCCATGTGCTGAGTGAGAGGATGGATGGATCATGGGCGAGGAGAGTGGGAAAGAGGTTTATTTTCATACACAGCAGCACCAGGGCCTGCTGCAGGGAGCCTCCTTGGGTGTTACTTCTTGCTCTTGTGTAGTCAGGGCATCTGGGCCAGAGCCACTCTCGTGGAGGTCACAGTTCAATGCAATAAACATTCACGGAACCCCCACTCTGTGTCTGGCCCTGTGCATTCAGATCCTGAGCTCCTCCCTGTCTTGTAAGGAGCAGAGACAAAGATAGCAGAAGCACAGTATGATCAAGGGTCCTGTGGTCAAACTCTGTGTAAAGGGCATGGGAGCGGCGCAGGGGAAGGAGTAAGCAAGCTGGCCTGGAGGGGATTAAGAGGTGAAAAGGAAATGACCATCAGGACAGAGTCTGCTCAGTCATTCCTTCAGGGACTACTTATGCGGCACCTAGTACACGCTGGGAACTGTGTTGGGTCCTGGGTATCCAGGAGCAGGCAGATTCAATCCTTGTCCCTTTTTTGCTCAAAATCTGGTGTGGGAAGCAAACACTCATCAAAGAACCCTGCAGACCGGTGTGTGAGTTTATAGTTGCTATGAAGGAGAAGCCCGGGATGCTGTGAAAGTGAGTGATACCCATCAGGGAAGCCAGGGCAGGCTCTGGGTGGGGATGGCTTCACTAAGATCTGAATGACAAAAACAGCAAACATGTGGTCAGGGTGTCTGAAAACTCTTGAGGACATAGACTAAAATTATCTAAAGCACTTTCAAGTAATATGCGTGATGTGTTTTCTTTCAACTCTCCAATACCTTTTCAGATGAAGTGCCTCTAAATTTAAAGCAATGAGTTCAATTGTTAATACATGATAAACTGTCCCCCCACCGCGAAGTCTGGAAACACAGGAAATAATGTGTTCACTGTATTTTTTTCAGATGAACATGGACCTGTTGCTTCTCCTGCAAAGGACCTGAAAGGACGGTGTGGCTGGACGCAGCAGCAGTGAGTGGGGGTGACAGTGGGGTGACGTGAAGCCCTCGAGGCAGGTGGCCCTACACCTTCAGGGCCTGCTAAGCCATGTCAATGGCTGGTGTGTACTGTAAGGGCCATGGGATTTCAAGCAAGGAGGGGACAGTATAGATCTGAGTTTCATAAAGAACACTGTCACTGGGGTGAGAGAGAACAGATTGGCAAGGGCAGGAGCGGGAGGAGACGACTGCAGTTGTTCAGGGAAAATGGCACCGGGACGAGGGTGAGGGTGGTGGCGTTGGGTGGGATAAGTGCCTGACTTGGGTGTTCTCCAGCGGATGTGGTGAGAGAACTGTGAGACGGAGGGACATGAGGACTGTCTCTGGGCTGTGCTCTGCTCTTCTTCTTCTAGCCCTAGTCTCCTCTCTGGTCTCCAACTCTGGTATATTCCTAAAATAGGAATCCCATCCAACAGGCTCTACCAGACTTTCGCCATCTCTCCTGAGGGTTTAAAACCTCTTTTTCAGCCCCAGGCCTCTCCACCCTGCCTGCCCATACCTTGTCCCAGCTCCCAAAACCACCCTGCAGTCCTTGCAAAATCCCTGTGGTTACAATATCACACACTTCGGAAACCAAGGCTCTCTGGCAGCTAGGGCACGGGTGAAACCTCAGTCAGCAGTTATTAACTCTGCTGCTCTGGATATGTATTTTCTTGATGTTTCTCACCTTGCTAACCTGGCATGCTCAGATGCCCTCTAATAGATGTAAGTACTGTTTTGTACAAAAATTGTCAGATCACAGAAAATAATCTGCTAGTGGAATATTACGCTTATAACTTAAAACCTGGCTCAAGGCATGATGAAATAGATGTCTGTATTTCCCCCAATTTAATTAATTGCTTCAAGTAACTAGTCCAAATACAAAATTGGATCCTCTTTTTTTCCCCCCAGAGTATGCATACATGGTGGGGAACTAGATATTGAGTATTAGAAGAAAATAGATAGTATTTTCCCTCAGAATCAATGTTATAATTATGATTGCAATTTTGAACAAAAGCACAAATAGGTCATCAGTACAGAAACGATTAAGGTACCATGGTTATTAAAAATAATAAAATGATGCTTTGTCATGTAGACATTCTGAATTGGAATAATCCAGAGATAGGTCATCTCTTTGGGTTCCCTCACTTTATTGATAAGGAATCTGGGACCAAAAGAAGCTGTGACTTGCTGGAGGTCACACAGTTGACAACTGGTGGATTCAGGGCCAGAACCAATGTCTTCTGACTCCCAGCACCCCTCCTGCCAGGTTTCCCCTACAGAAGTCCGTACAGGTAACTACGGAGGCAGCACTAGGCAAGATGCCCACCACGTCCTCATCCTGGGCTCAGGCTAGTCTATGCCTCTCAGCCCCCTGACATCTCTGGAGCTGTGTGACTGAGTTCTGGCCAAAGGAACGTGGGTCTGGCTCCTGAAATCTCCCCCAAGGGCCTCCACATTCTCTGTCTGCTTGCTCACTGGCTGGCTAGATGCAAAGGGCCCAGGGGAGGACTCCAGGGCCCCTGGGACAGCAGAGGTGGAAGATGTTCCTGAATGAGTGCTAGCAGAGCACCTCGCTGACCACAGTGAACAGTGGAACGAATGAGAAAGAAACCTTTGTTGGGGGAAGCCACTGAGATTTAAGGATTATTCGCTATAGCAATTAGCCCATCCTACCTCACACAAGTGACAAAAAGCTAACGTTGACAATGATTATAACAAATATGTGATACATTTAACAACTCTTCTGTGGTGCAGCTTTGACCCAAGAGGGGTTTAGCTAAGTGCTTCAGAGTGCTGGTTCCAGGACCAAATATCCTGGGTTCGAATCCTGATGCTGCTACTCACTAAGTCTATCACGCTGGGCAGGTTACTTAACCCAGGGGCTCACTTTCCTCATTCGTGAAATGGAGCTGATAATAGTAGGCTGTTGTGAAAACTAAATGAGTCAGTAGATATAGAGCCTCTTGGAGCCACGCCTGGCCGTAGATGTGTGCCCTTATTATTTGACCCCAAAGGAATAGTCTGGCCAAAGAAACACCCTTGACTTCTTAGCTAATGGTGATTTTGTTTGCCTTTTTAGAATTTGGATGGTTCTGGAGTCATGACTGATTCTTTAGGTCTCCTTTAAAAGGCATTTTTTTTCTCCTTTCTCTATAGTTTTCCTGTAGTAAGGAGACTCTTACTACACTCATCATTCTTTTTCAAAGCAACCATTTCAGAATTAAAACATGTACAGGCATCACTCAGAAGCAGCACTATGAGGGTGTGGATACAGCCTTTTCACCCCCCGTGGATCTCATATCACTGGGCAGAGCGGGACATGAGCCTCCATCCTTCCCCCACACCAAACTGTCTTTTTGTTCCTTCCCTCTCTCCCTTCTTTCCTTCTGCCAGTGCATTTAATGAGCTCCTAGTATGTGTCAGTTCCTTCCCAGGCACTGCATACGTAGTCATGAATGATGCAGATATGGGAAAGCTACTTACTTTCCGCAGGGAGAAGGCAGATAGTAAACAGGTGCACAAACAAAGAAGCCAAGATATGCTGTTGGTGCTATAAAGCAAACAGTCGGCATGACCTCTGAGGAGGTGACTTTGAACTGAGGTTGGAGGGATGACAAGGGTCCAGTTGCGCGCAGGTGGCAGGAACAGCAGGGCGAAGGCCCGGCGTGGGAAAGAGCCTGGCATGGTCTAGGAGAGAGCTGGAGCCCGAGAGTGCCGAAGGTGGAACAGGACTCAAGCCAGGCAGCGGTGGTGGCACGAGTATAGAGGGCAGAGGGTGGAGAAGCAGAGAAAGCACCCCGAGGAGCACAGGCACCCTCCCCTTCACCCTCGTCGTTATCGCATTTGTCCAAGCCCTCAGACTACTCTCTCGTTTTCCTTCCTTCAGTTCATCTTCTAAAATCCACATGGGGTCATGCTCCCCCTGCTCAGCCTGTCTCTGGCCCTTCGTCACTTGCACGATCATCGCAACTCCTCGGCTAGGGGGACAAATCGCTTGTGAGCTGTTGGCCTCTGCTCTCACCCTAGCCTCGTCTCCCACCACCACCCTTATTGCCACATTTCTTCAGATTCTCCCGAGCTTCCTGCTCTCTCACACTGCCATTCTTTGGCACGTGCTGTTCCACCTGCCTGGAATGTCTTCTCACCTCTTCCCTTTGGTCCGTTCACAGGGAAACTCCTTGTCCTGCCAGCCTCCTCTGGGAGGTCTTCTGTGACTGTCAGTCCTCTGCCTGCAGACCTCCCCGAATCCAGTTCTTTCTCTTCTGAGCTCTCATGGAGCCAATAACCTACCATCACAGCCCTTGTTGACTACGTTGTAATTATTTGTTTTCTTTGAAAAAGTAAAAGAATACAGAAAAGCACACAAAGAATCATATATATGTATATATATATATGATATATTTATATGTTACAATCCTAACCCCTATCTCAAAATATGACCTTAGTTGGACACAGCATTTTTGCAGATGTAATTAGTTAAGATGAGGTCATACTGGAGTAAAGTGGGTCCATAATCCAATATGGCTGGTTTCCTTATGAAAAGGGGAAATCTGGACATAGAGGTAGACTTGCACAGAGGGAAGACAATGAAGGGGCATTTAGAGAAGATGGCCGTTGACAAGCCAAGGAGAGCGGCCTGGAACAGATCCTTCCTTCACAGCTTTCAGAAGGAAAGCTGTTGGTTCAGAAGGAACCAACCCTGCCAACACCTTGATTTCAGATTTCTAGCCTCCAGAGCTGTGAGGCAATACATTTCTGTTGTTTAAGCCACCCAGCCTGCGGTACGTTGTCACGGTAGCCCCAGGAGACTCATGTACCCCTCTTGCTTGACACCTCTCCCACCCCTCAGCTGGTCTCATCCATTTCTATCTCCAGAATATATCCCGCATACCACTTCTGTCCATTTCATGGCTAGGTCACCATCACCCCTCACCTGGATTACTGCACAGCTTCCTAACCAGTCTCTCTGGTTCTACTCTTCCCTCTTTATAGCCTCTTTTCCCCACACGAGCAGCCCCCCTTCCCCACCCCCACGGCTTCCCAATGCCTGGAAAGTATTGAATAAAAATACCCCACAAGTGCTTCCATCAGCTGGCTCTGCCTCCATCTCTAATCTCATCCTGTAACACCTTCTCCCTCGCTGTGCCCTGGACACACCTACTCCAGAGCTGTCCACCCCTCAGGACCTTGCTTGTCCCTCTGGTACATTTTCTCTCGGATCTTGGCGTGGCCGACTGCCTCCTAACATGCAGAGTTCCACACAAAGGCATTTCCACTCACTTGTAACCACAGATGTTACCTCAAAACGAAGCCTTTCTCGACCAAGTCATCTAAGAAGCCCAGCCCCCATCAACCTCTAGCACACCATCCTGTCTTATGGCCTTGGTAGTTCTTCCCACTCTAAAATTTCGGAGTCACACGTGATGCTCTTGTCACTGTAGTGTATGCATTTATGGACTGTCTTCCTGCTCTGGAAAATAAGTTCAGTGAGAACTGGGCCCTTGCCTGTCTTATTCTGTGTAGATGCTCAGAGTCGGGAATGTCCCTGAATGAATGAATGAAGTCATTCTGGTTAACCCAAGGGTCCTAAAAGAAAAGAGAACTTGAAAAAAAAATGTAAATTAGTCAACCGAGGTCACTGGGGAGAGAGCAGGGTCAATGAAAGGCATAGAAAAGAGGCCATCAGTCACATCTGTGGCCAGACTTTGATGACAATTATCCACCATTTAGCCCACCATCCAGACGGATCTTCCAGCCAAGTAACTCATTTAAGGAAGAAATAATGATCAAGAAACTCCCATATCACTGAAAGCAGAAGGGAGTGGGGAGTGTGCTTTATCAGCTCCTAAATAATCATCTACCTTCCTTTTGCTCAGTTACAGAGAGCTCATTGTGGCTGGGACTTTCTGATAACAAGGGATCCTTTCCTAATTACTATATGCTCTATTTCAGGTTCAGCAGAAAGAAAATTAAAAAGCTCCATTTCACTCCAGGTTCAAATGAGTCAATCTTTCAATCAATCAAGTATTAATTAAGCTATGCTAGGAAATACAGAGGAGGAAAACGGCACCTTCTCTCTACTCAAAGATGATGTGAGGAAAATAATTAGAGAATAATTTAAGAACCATGAAAAGAATTTAAAAGGGTTTTCATCTGGGCTTTCTTTGACTTTCTGTTATGGATGGCCTAAAATCTCTAGCCACTTTATTCTCCTTTACTCTTTCTCCCGCCCTCTTCCCTCTCTCTTCTCCATTCTCTTCCCTAATTACATTGTCTCCAAAGGGTCCATGTCATAGACTCTGACAATAATTAGTCGCTTTCAGTCACTCTTAGGATTAAACACTAAAAATCGTGTCTCTCCGATACTCTGAAAATTCCAGCTGTGCTAAATGTGATCGAATGTAGTACCCCCAGCCTGTTAGCAAGTTACAGACTTCCTCATGTTTATGTCCCTAGATCATCATGATAACTTCCTGATTTTTCTCCTAAACCAGAAAACATGCACCAAGAATTTTGCCTCCTTGGGGATATATGTATACATATAGCTGATTCACTTTGTTATAAAGCAGAAACTAACACACCATTGTAAAGCAACTATACTCCATTAAAGATGTTTAAAAAAATGATATAGTAAGATGAAAAAAAAATAAAACATAAAGTTATCCATCAAAAAAAAAAAAAAAAGAATTTTGCCTCCTTCGCTAACACTGGCGTGGAGTCTGGGCAACATCCACTTAAGTACTTTGAGTTTAGTTTTCTCTTCTGTAAACAGAGATTTGAGCACACTTCTCAGAGGGTGAGGTGTTTTTTCCACCGTGCTACATCATTTTATTCTTTCTCCCCAGAACAGTGCCTGGCAGAAAGTGGGCTGGCAATAAGTATTTGTTGAATGGATGAATGAATGAATGAATGAGTGCGTGAGTGAGTGAATGACGTGTGTAAAGATAATGTGTGTATAGCGTGTAGGCTAAGTACACTTCACACAGTGGGGGCCTTAAAATTGCCTTGAAAACCATATAGCACCCTATTTGTTATTATACTACTCATATTTTGTGAAAGGCAAAAGCGTCCATTCATTACAGAATTCATAAGCAGAGTCTGATCAACTTTTCTGTGAACCGGTGGGAGTGAGTCAGCCAATCCTAGGAATCAGGGCGGACCCATTTGCCTTTCCCCTGCTTTCTTGCTAATTTTATTTCCATTCATTCTCAGCTGCCGCCCCTCTTTCAGCCCTCCTGACCTCCAGGATCTAGTTTCTTAGGGATGCCTTGTTCTGTCCATCACTATCAACTTTCTTCTCTTCATTTCAGCTAGAATGCTCACTTGTTTTCCTTTGACTGGCCTCTTTTGACATAGATACCTCAGGAGGCCAAAGCCTCAAAAACAGAGGCTTGGCATAATGTCTTATCACCTTTCACAGGAACAGGGAATGATCTATTGAATCCAAAAGCCACCATTTGTTGTGTTCTTACTAAGTGCGCAACTCTGCATGTGTAATCAAAGCTCTACAGACATTGCCTCGTTCAGCAACTCAGGAGGTGGGTCTTTTAATCCCCATTATACAGATGAGGAAACCGAGCCTGTCAGAGACTAAGTAATTTGCCCAAGGCCATAGAGCTACTAAAGTGCAAAACACCCTGCTGTAACTGCTGTACTCTAGAGCTGCCATTCTCCAGAAGGACGCTGAGGACTTATCTTTTCTAGGACGAAGGGGTATTCACCAATCATTCATCTGTCAAGCATTTGAAAGCCTGCCACGTGTGCCACACCCTATGGATACACTCTTGATGGACTAAAACACCTTCTGTGACCTCAAGGAGCTCACATTTTAATAGGACCAAAAATACAAGAAGAGAAGGGCAATATGTCACATATGACAGTGGGTGCTGGGGACCCAAAGGCATAAAACTCCTTAGAGTACTCACTGGCAGCCCAGGAGCAATATCCAACCCATAGGCACTTCTATTTTACTTTTTTTTTTTCTCCTCTGATTTCATATAAAATTCTCAATCTTTAGCAAGTCCTAAAATTTGGTCACACTAACCTCCCACTTAGCTATAATCTGCTGGAGCTTTAGAAGGACCGATGTTCCCCCAGCCTGTACCCCAGTCCCCACCCTGCCGGCTTCACCCAGTCCTGACACCTACCTGGTCCCTGGAGGCATATTAAGCCTGTAGCCCCTGGACTACACCCTCCCTCCGGAATAGGGACGACATTGCCTATTCTTTGTGCTGTCATCCATGAAGGGGAGAAGCACACAGGGGGCTTGAAAAAGAGATGAGGACAAAAGACAAAAGGCAAGCCTTACCTTCCAGTTGTCACCTCCAGTTTAATGGATTGATCCTGGTCTCTGGCTAATTAGACAAATAATAAGGATGCGGGATGTTTGCAAGAGGAATTAATACATATCATAATGTCCCAAGCAGAATGCAAAATGCTGGCGGAGGGGTGCAGTGGAAAGAATATTATGAGGACCCAGTTCTAGTCCCGGTTCAGTTGTCCTCCAAGCCTCTGACCTTGGGCAAATCAGTTAAGCTTTCTGAGCCCTTTTCTCATCTGAGAAGTGAGGCTATTAGCCATCTCAGATATCTCTCAAGATTGTTGTGAAGAACAGACAAGACCTGTGAAAAAACATCGAGAAGGGAAAATTGCAATCTAAATGCAAGCAGTGGCATATTGGAGGATTGTGTTAAAGCTGAATTACAGCTAAAATTAGAACCCTGACTTCTCTTACCGATGCAGCCCTCTGCCCTAAACCTTCTCTTCCCTCTGACCCACTGCCACCATCCCCACCTCCACCCGCCTCAGGTCCTTTATGAATCATAGTCATTAAGGACTACGTTTTCAGTTTGGAAAGTTCGCGGGCACATACTCTGACACCACTCAGGCTTGTGTTTGTCGTCTGTATATATCCAGTCTGACCACATCCTGGTATTAGTGCTAATAAAACCTGTAGCCATGGTTACAGTGACATACCTGGGTTATACTGTTCTTATTTTCACTCTTCGAAACTATTTGGTAAAAGATTTTGGAGCCAATTTTCGTGGGTGTGGTAAAGCACTGAGGCAAGTTTTATTTTTGGAAAGTGTGAGTTGAGGCTCTGAGGTCATCTTCGAGTTAGAAGCAATTGGGGAGGGGTGGTGCCTTCTCTGGTCCCCAAATAAAGGGGACACTTTGTGGCTGACTCCAATAACTGATGTTTAAGTCTTCCAATGTCATATCTGCTTAGAAGGAAGGTGTGTTTTTTTAAAAAGCAAAAAGATGACCAAGCACCTGTGTGATTCAGGGTCTCCCACAGGTGGTAATTAAAAAATAGACTCAATTTAAAGGTGCATCATTCTCTTTAATATTAGAGAAGAGAACTGAGAACTTGGCAAACTTTGCAGTGATAACCCAATGACTGACTTACTTTCCTCGGTGGTGGCGGGGGAGAGGTTTATGGGCTGGAATAGTTGAAAACTAATGGGGTGGCAAAAATATACAATTATGCAACTCAAAAGCAATACAGATACGGTTTTATTTTCCTTTCCATTTCCTCCCTTCATTTAATGTTAACAAAAGCTCAGGGCAATTAAAAGCCGCAAGCTACCTTACTGCAATATTAAGGCTTAAAATGTAAAGGCCAAATCATGGAGTGAGCAGAAGTATTCTCATTCCAATCATAACTCACCCCTGCGGAATGCACAGTGTGGAATATTTCAGGTTCATCAGACTTCGGGTCACAGGCTCCGTCCAGAGGGCGGGTAGTACAGAGTTGATGTTGCTGGAGAATGAACCTTCACTTTCTGTCTGTATGCGTTTACATCTGTATCCCTAACGTTGAATGTAGATTTTTTTTTTTCACAGTTTTGATAAATAACTGTTGGTGAATGCAGAGGACGTACATGAGTGTGCTAAAATATTTATCGAGCCCCCACTCAGGCAAGAGCACCCCCTTTTTTGCCTCAGTACCCTATTTCTTTGATACAGATGATATTTGCTCAGTCTCATCAAATGCAGCTTTAGGTGCTTCTGTGCAAATAGACTGTTACCCCTAAGCCCCTGTTCTAGAGAAATTCTGCAACTGCCACTGGCTTCACCTCATCCCTGATGCCCTCAACTTGCCTGCCTTTGCCCCCAAATATCTTATCTTCCTCTCCACCCCTGAAATGACCTTCCCAAAGGAGGCTGCAGGTATTGCCCATGAGTGATTTGGGAGTATGGATGGAGGAAACTTCTGGGGACTGTGGGCTAGGGGAGTTCCTCATAGATACCAAAGTGTACGCACACGCACACACGCACACACACACACACACACACACACACACACACACTCTCACACACTCGCTCTTCCCTCATCCCCACCCCCTCACTCCTCCCCATCCACCACCCCTGCTCCCTGCTCCATTATTGCCTGGAGGCCTCAAAGCTTTATGGAAGACTCTCTGGAAAGCACATGGGGCCACTGGGAGGTGGGGGGATGGTGGGAAAGGCCAGAGAATTCTGATCTTGTCTCCCAGCTCTCTACCTGTGGCCTCAGGCCTGGACCGCCTGCAGGCTCTGCACCAGCCTTAAGTTTTATCTTTCCTTAGCAGCCCAGAATGTGTGTGTGTGTATACATATATATATATGTATATATGTATACACACACACACAC
Organism: Balaenoptera ricei; assembly: GCF_028023285.1. Lineage (NCBI taxonomy): Eukaryota > Metazoa > Chordata > Mammalia > Artiodactyla > Balaenopteridae > Balaenoptera > Balaenoptera ricei. Next base: position 136,923,732 of record NC_082639.1, read on the forward strand.
ACACACACACACACACACACACACACATATATTGTTATCAGACCAACCCTCAAAGTATCAGGGTCTTGAAGAAATAGAACACTGGGTGGGAACACTTTGATAGAGCAAAACGGTCAGGATGCGTGGTCCTGCCCCTGCTAGGTGGAAGGCAGGAGAGAGTCCTGGAGATGGGAGTTGGCTTGGAACAGCCAGAGAAGGGTCTTGGAGTGCCCTGAGAGGGGTAGGCAGCTCTGCTTCTCAGTGGACAGCCTGTGGAGCTCCAGGCCTCCAGTTCTGGCTTTGACATTTATCTGGGTTTATTTGTTTACACATTTGTAGATTTTCATGAGCTGAATTCTTGGCTAAAATATAGCCTGGAGTGCAGGGGAAGTTCATAGTGGTGTGAGAAGCCAGTTCAAATTCTCACCCGTGACTTACTCAGTATGCGTCCTTGGGAAGGTCATTCAGTTGCTTTGGGCCTCAGCTTCTTCATCTCCAAAATGGGGGAAATCTGGGAAGAGACACAAGAAAGTGACAGATAACATTCTTGCCTCTATGGAAGGGCAAGGGGGGCAGGGCTGGGAGGGGATTGGCTTTCCTCTCAGTCCTTTGGTACAGTTCTGAAGGTCTCACTGTATGCAGGCACTTTACAAAGTCAACAACCAACTGGAAGTGAGTACCTGCCTGGCAGGGAGGGTCCTTGTGTCAAAGCAACAGTGCATGTGAATGTGCTCCTAGGCTGTTAGGAACTGTACAAAATTGAGAGTCATAATTGGTATTATTGCAGGTAGATGTAGGGACATGGCAACAAACAACACTCCTCAGTTCTGCCAGGTAGTCACAGTGGCCTGAAATTCTTAGAAAATTGGCTCCCACGCTGGGAGGTCTTCCTACCTCCAACCCAGAATGGATGGATGGACCCCACCCTTACCCCACCCCAACCTTCGAGGCTCTTGCACCTGGCTCTGCAGCGGTTCTGGGCAACCTGGATCCTCCATGTGCCCAAATGACTCCAGATTTCCAAGGGCTAGCCCAGCATGTCAGCCCTGCCAGGCAAGTTCTGATAAGCACATTCCATCCTTTGCCAGGAGGCAGTGGGGCCACGCTGCTTGGTGTGAGCAGAACCTGCATGAGTGGCTGCCCTCTGATTGACCCCCGGGGGCAGGGGTGGGGAGATTTGTATAGAACATGTGAGAGCCTCCCTTAGGTTGTTTACTGGGTCACTATAATAAAAATAATGCTGCAAGCATACTGTTCTTTATACGTGAAGAGGCTAATAGTACTAATAGCAATGATGTGCATCAATGAAATATGCCATTCCAATTATATTTCCGGTAGTTGCTTATGGATTTCATTTCAAGAAATGTTAGTTAATAACTATCTGCTGTGTGATCAACATGGTGCTGAGGGGAGAAAAGAAGTTATGATCTGGTTCCCATCCTAGGAGAGTTTCTTAATGAAACTTGGAACATGGTAAGTCCTGACAGGTGACAGTGCAGGTCCCCGAATCTCCAAGCCTCAGGTTCCCCATCTCAGATACTAATCCCACTGACTCCGCTCACCATCCAGTGTTGTTGTAAAAGTCAAATAATATATACATGAGATTCTTTATAGACTGATAATGCTCTTCACAGTTTAATTTTCAAAAATAATACAAGCAATTAAAGGCTAAGGTAAATATCAGAAAGTGCCAAAATCATGCACGGTTAGAAAGGAGAGAGATCAATGTTGGCTTAGGTTTTTTTTTTTTTTTTAATTTATTTTTTATTTTTATTTATTTTTGGCTGCGTTGGGTCTTTGTTGCTGCACACGGGCTTTCTCTAGTTGCGGTGAGTGGGGGCTACTTTTCGTTGTGGTGCACGTGCTTCTCATTGAGGTGGCTTCTCTTGTTGCGGAGCGTGGGCTTTAGGTGCATGGGCTTCAGTAGTTGTGGCACGTGGCCTCAGTAGTTGTGGCTCGCAGGCTCTAGAGCTCAGGCTCAGTAGATGTGGTGCACGGGCTTAGTTGCTCCGTGGCATGTGGGATCTTCCTGGACCAGGGCTTGAACCCATGTCCCCTGCTTGGCAGGCAGATTCTTAACCACTGTGCCACCAGGGAAGCCTGGCTTAGGTTTTAAGGGAGAGGCCGCCTGGAGGAGATGGAGGTTGGGTGGGGCCCCTGTGCTGGGTGTTATCACATGGAGGGTTGGACATTTGGGTGGGAGAAGGGAAACTGGGCTGAGCTGCGTAGGATGGGAAAGCAAGAGCAGAGGTCCAGAAGCCAGCACATACAGAGTTTGGGACTGGGAAGGCAGTGAAGAAACCTCCTGAGGAAGAGTGGGAAATGAGGTGGTACCGGCAAGGCTGGTGAGATTTCAGGGGGCTGGGAAGGCTCGACATAGGTTTGGTGTACAGTAATGGGCCCCAGGGAAGCCCTGAAAGTTGGTGAGCAGAAGACACGTAACAGCGTCAGTGTTTCAGAGGCTACACTCTCTTACCTGATCCCGCTTGTAATTCGAAGTATGCCTTGGCCAGAGCAGGATTAAGCCCCACCCTGGGCTCATGGGCAGTCTGCCCTAACTAGCCAGGCTCAGTAATCACAAATATTACAATTAAAAAAAAACCCTTTTATTAATAGCATACTTTCTCCCTTAGACAAAATCGGATTATGAACTGAAATGAAGTATCACCAAACCAATCAGAAGGAAACTGCTATTTATCTCCTGATCCCTTGGGAAGGGAGGCAGGGGAAAAAAAACCCTGATGCAATCACTTCTCCAGTCTGAATGGGCTTGCGTTTATTTATGATTGGGGAAAGTCCTAGCAAAGACCCTGCACTTATAACTCGTTTTAATTTTTTAACAGCTTCTGCAAACATTTCTTCATTAAATCCACTGTAGTGTGAGGAGGGAAGGGATTTCTTGCCCTATTTCACAGATGAATAAACTAAAGAACAGAAATGGGTGTTCAAAATTTGTTTAAAATTGCAAAGCTGGTCAGTGGCCAAGGGCAGACTGGGTTCTAGTTTTCCCGTTTCCCAGAGCGATACTCTCCTTACTCCACTAACTCCTAAAAAGCAGCAAGAGAGGAGCAAACAATGGCAACCAGTCACTTTTCCAGTTTACAAAGTCTTCCATTTCTCAGACTCCCTGAGATTTGTGGTCCCTACTGCTTTAGGGCCTCATGCAAGCTTCTTTATCTGAAACCCCCAACTCTCTCCCAATCCCACCCCAACCAGTACCCCCCAGTCTCCTGGTCTCTATGCATTTAGTCTCTGCTGAAATATCATCCCCCTTGGGAAACTTTCTGTGACCTCGTTACGTTTAGAGCCCCTGTCCTCTGCCCCATCACTGTTCCTATACTATTACCATAGCCCTCAACCCACTTTAGGTTCATTTTATTTAATCATCTTTCTTCCACTCTAGACAGAATCGATTCCCACTAGGGCATCCAGGGACCTGTTTTGTTCTTGGAAAGTATTTGCTGAATTAATGAATGACCATATTTATAGACGAGGAAACTGAGGTTCACTGAAGTTAAGTGAGTTGCTCTAGGTCTCACAGCTGATCATGGAAGATGTGACAGTTCTACCCCTAAATATCCAGTGCTCATTCCACTCTGCCACCCTGGTTTCTGGGTTCTCACCCAGCACTGTGGCCAGATGGAAGCTACTCAGGAAAAGAAAAAATTTACCAATTGGAATTTCAGTATTCTGCGTTTGGAGAATCCATTCAGCTTGGGCTCAGAGTGTGCTCAGATGCCAGATATTCTGGGGCATTCCAGACTGCAAGCACACTCTGCAGGCCTCTTTTGGTGACTGGCTACTTTTGAATCTCCAGTGAGGCTGTCAGTGCCAAGAAACAGAGGTGACAGCAGCGAGACCTGACTTCCAAAGATCACTGGCCTCAAATCGATATGGGCCTTTGCCTCACGGGGTGCCATATTGAATATTCTGACTATATCACTTGAAAGTGAGGTTATCGTCACATTTTTGGAAAGCCCCGATTGGCTGTGTTCCTAACATATTTTGGTGTCAATGAATTGACATCATTCCATCTGGTAATTTTCAGATGTCAAGCCGACTGAGTAGAGTACATGTGTGTAGCACTGTTATTACTGCAAAAAGCTCTCCCTGTTTTTTTTCCAGAGGGAGGAACTCTTTGCTGGCTTTTTTCTTCCTTCCCTGAACCTGGGTTGTTGACACAATTGAGTCCAAGGAGGCCAGGAACCGCCCTCTCCCCTCTCTGCAGCACAGCAGCGCGCAATTCAATTCAGTGCACATTAGTTGAGAACCTGCTGTGTGCACAAGGAACGTCTCTCTTTTCTAGGGCTCTCCCAGCTAATGCTGCCTAACAAGATGTAGAAACCTGCCAACTACCTGGGTAAGGGATTCCAAACTGAACTAAAGATGTAGACTGTGAAGTCAAGGAATTTATTTTTTGTTTGGGAATGAGCACAGGGGAACTATGAAGCATGACTAGTTAAGTGTCCCAGGGGAAATGCCAACAAATACTTATGGGAGCAGCACAGAGGAAGCTGTTAATTCCAATGAGGAATCTAGGCAAGGCTTCAAAGATGGTGTGATTTGAGTTGGCACCTGCAGGGAGAATGGAACGATTAAATGCAGAGAGGATGAGAACGAAGAGATTCCAGACTACTCAAGAAAGCACAGCTGGCTCACAGAAAGAATCCAATCAAGGTGGCCTAGGCAGCAGGCCAAGATCTGGGGACTTTGAATCTCCCATTGTTACCATGGCAACAAGCAGCTCACTCCTGCTCGGCCCTCTCCCAGCCAGCTGCTCTAATCCATGTCATTCCAGTGGCCTGAGGAGAAGGGCTGCTACTGGGAGACCTTCTCTCCCTCCTCACCTTCTTACTTATTATGACTTGAATGTTCAAGGACAGGGCAGGGGGTAACTGATGATACGCTGGGCCAAGGACCTTCGGGGGATGTTTTTCATGTTTAACCATGAAAGCAGATTATTGTGTAAGAAAATTTGAGTGGATAGTGAGTTTTCTGCCTCCTTCCCTCTCAACTCCAAACACGCTTTATTCCTTTGTACGTGCTTAAATTTGGTGATAATCCTGAATTCAAATCTGGGGCCACAAGGGTAACCAAAGCCGGTTCCAGTTGGCACAAGTTCAAAGGGATCTCTCTCTCTCTCTCTCTCTCACACACACACACACACACACACTTAGCCTACCCATGTAATAATACTGTTAACATTTAGCCCAAGGTTGGTAGAAACCAAATGAGATTTTTGTGCAAGAAGGGCAAACCTAGACCACAGGTTGCAAGCTGGAAGCCCCTGAGGTAGATGTGACCAGTGAAGAGAGGTTGTTTGAGCCACAGCTTCCAGCACAGCCGGTCCTGCCCGTATTCCCACACCGCCTGTGTTACTCCTTCAGGCGGATCAGCTTGGGTCAAAGGTTGCCCCTCCCGCATTCACTAGCTGTCTGACCTCGGAAAGTCCCTTTACCCATCTGTGCCTCAGTTTCCTCAACTATAAAAGAAGAATCAGAAGAGATTCTATGTCATTGAATTTTTATGGAAATCAGGTGAGTTAAATCATCTGTATCATGTCGTTAAAGCAGCACACGGCACAGAGTAAGTGTTCCATAAATGTTAGCTTTATCTGTCAGGCCTCGTGGGTGTTGAGCTTGTGAGCCCTGCTATGATCCAGCGGTGGGGAGTTCAAGGATGCAGAAGGGACCACAGTGATTGATGACTGCTGTGTGTAGCATGGCAAGACGCTTTGGTTATCTCAGGCAGAGCCCGTGAGGAATGCTCTGGCCTGTAGAACTGCAGCAGAGATTGACCTGTGTACTGTACTGCCCCCACCAGATAGGGTAAGAGAAAGGAAAATTTAGTGGCCTGGGGCTTTTTCTGCAGTCATGGGTTACATAGAGATCATCATGGTTGAACATTTCTGTCCCTCTCTCCTACATTACCTCCTTGACAATGGGTGAAAGATACTGTTGGATACTTGTGTTGTCTTACTATTGTATTCTTATGGTACAGATGCTGTTCATGTCTGCTTTCCCACTTGACTATAGACTGTTTGAGAGTTTTTTCCTCTAGGAATCCCCATGCCTAGTTCATTGTTGGCACATAGTAGATGCTCAATAAATGCTTGTCCATTTGATTAGTGAACTGACTGAATGGTTATGGGATGGAAAAGACCCAGAGTTGAGAGTGCCTTTGTGAGGCTGTATATTACCTCCTGCAGGCCAGGGCGCCCACATTTTCATTCCTGGGAGACTGAGCCCTCATATCTCCACAAGCTTTGCATTGGCCTCTGCAGGACCAGGTCACGGGTGCTATAACAGGGTAGGGTTACAGCAGTGGATGGGGACCAGGACTGGGGCCTGTGCAGAACAAGAAGGCCTTGCTTTCACAGTTGGGGTGGGAACCCAAAGCAGCAGCTTATGGCTTAGGTAAGTTGGTCAGAGCCTGGGGAGCCGGCTGAGCAGGGATGAAGCAGGTGTCAGGGATGCTGAGAGTCACACCATACAGAGCCTGGGTGGTGGGTGAAGAGAGGGTGGCACCAGCAAGCAGAGATCCCAGGACAGGCTCTGATCCCAGGGGGGAGGCTGTTTCTTCCACCTCTGGATGAGGGGGCAGGACTACGGCTAAGGGCTGGCAGGTTCCTAGGCATAGGAAGTAGGCCCCTGCAGGTGGGATCTGTGCCTGTTTTTGTGTTTTAAATTCCCCACGGCCTCCAGTATAGTGTCTGGCACACACAAAGACATTTAAGAAATGTGTATGAAAAAAATGCAGCCAGAGCCACGCTGGGACAGCTCCTGCTTTCTAAAGCAAGGCCAGCAGGGCTCCTAAGAGTTTTTACAGTTCTCCTTTTGTAGAGAGGTGCTGAACGTGGACCAGTCTCACTGAAAACCCCTGGGAAAGGGGAGTGAGAATTATCCGCTGGGGAGAGTCTAGACCTTTCTGTGAGGCTACTGATTCTTGTCCCTGCTGGTGAGGTGGATTGCCCCAGATACCGGATAGCCATGAGCTAGGAGTCTTGAAGTAACAACACGACCTTGAGATGAAATGGAGAATGTACAGTTTGGTAAAGTGGTTTAGCAGTTCATTCCAGTTCTGCTTCAGGATCCCAGGCACCTCTGCAGACTTCACAGTCCCCCCCGTCTCCCCACCCCTCTTCCCCCTCTTCTCTTCTCATGTACGCGAGCCTGTTCAGATGTAGAGAGAACAACAGAAGCCCTTCTAGGCTTTTTCTAATTTCCTTCCCCTCGTGCCTGGGCCACAGCTTTTTTGAGAAAGCATATGAGTTGAGTTCCAGGCATTGGAGTTCCGTAACAGTGTGACAGGGGCTGGAAGTTCCATCTGCAGAAGCACACGTGTTTATTAACCTGTGTTTAATGAGCAGCTACTGTGTGCCAGACACTGGGCACTGGGAATGATGAGGTGGTGTTGCCAAAGGGAGGATGGGGGAGGGTCAAGCCTTACCAAGGGGCACAAAGGCTCATTTATTTATAAATGAAATAACAACTTTGACTTAGATTTTGTCTCCTCTGGTAAGTCTGTCACCTAGAGCTGGGCTAAGTGCACTTCCTCCCTGTTGTGACACCTATCATAACATTGATGACACTGTATTATAATTGCCTCTTTATCTATCCATCCACCAAAGTAGACTGTAAGCTCCCAAGATATTGAACAGCTTCTGATTCATCATTGGTGGCAGTTGCCGAATTTCTTTGTAGGAGAGGCTTACAGATAAGAGAGAGCCAGAGGAAGAGAACTCTGGAGCCAGAGGAAGAGAGTCAGAGGAAGAGAGGAAGAGAACTTTGCTCTTGGTAGAAACCTTAGTTTTCCTCTTCTGTAAAATAGGTATCATAGTTGAACTGTCATGAGGGTTAAGTGAGAAGTATGTGACTTTCTTAATGCAGTACCCAGCACACATAAGGTCCTCCACAAATGTTGCTGGTGTTATCTGTTGCTTACTACTCAGCTACACCAAGAAGGATTTATAGTTTACCCAAATATTATCTATCTCAAGCATCCAAATAACTCTGCATCTCTAGGACCGCAAGAAGCCAGCTTTAATATCTTTCCTTAAAGCATAAGATTAAAGGCAACAAATAAGGGACCAGGCATGGGAAAGCATGCCACTTAATATGTACTTTATCCTCAAGAAAGGAAAGTGAATTTATAAATATGTTGATTAAAATGTGGGAGAAGAGAAAACAATTTGGTCATTCCTCAAAAAGTTAAACATAGAGTTACCCTATGATCCAGCAATTCCACTGCTGGGTATCTACCCAAAACAATTCAAAATAGGTACTCAAACAAATCCTTGTACCTGCATGTTCACAGCAGCACTATTCACAATAGCCGAAAGGTAGAAAGAACCCAAGTGTCTATCAACAGATGAATAGGTAAACAAATGGTGATACATACACACAATGGAATATTATTCAGCCATGAAAAAGCACGAAGCACCAATAAATGCTAAAACATGAATGAACCTTGAAAACATTACGCTAAATGAAAGAAGCCAGACACAAAAGGGCATACATTGTATGGTTCCATTTATAAGAAATATCAGAATAGATAAATCCATAAATGCAGATTGGCAGTTGCCACGGGCTGGGAAGAGGGAGCAATAGGAGGTAACTGCTTAATGGGCATGGGGGTTTATTTTGCAATGATGAAAGTATTTTGGAGGTAGATAGAGGTGGTGGTTCTACAGCATCATGAATGTACTAAATGCCACTGAAATGCCAGTAAAATGGTTAATTTTATGTAATGTGAATTTCACCTCAATAAAAAAAGTGGGAGGAGATAACACAAAATTTCTTGAAAGCTGATTGATGGTTAAATGGAAAAGAATGGTGTAGTTTCCATTATTAATGGTTTGAGAAGTATAACGTCACTGATTATCTTTTTAGTGTGTATTTATTCATTCACTCCAATACCAAATGTTGAATGACCACATACCTCAGTGGTTGAAGTATTCCTTATTGAAGGAATAATATTTTTGAAACCACTGAAGACTTATTCCTGGAAAATGTCAGTCAGGAGCATCAGACCTTCTTCCCCGTGTGTCACATGCTCTGTGACTGTATCCCTTCCTCTTGTTCCAGACAGGGAGGGGGAAATGCAGTATCTCTGTCTGGAAATGAGATATTCTTTCCACATCCAGCCGTGGAAACCTATGCCATCCATCCATTGAAAACACAGTAAAAATCAGCTCTTTCCTCAGAGGGGTCAATAATGTCTTCGTGCAAAACTACAAAGAACACAGTAGTTGGAAATCAGCAAGTGTCCTAAGGCACCCGGTGCATCATTGCTTTTTTCCTGAACCAGAGAAGGCTTTGGGCCAGATATCCCACAGGGCAGGGTCTGAGTTTCTAATTTGGAAACCAGGAGAGCTCGGAGCAAGCAGGTCATGTCTGGGTGGTGTGCTGTGCCAGTGTGCTCCCCTCTCCCAGGGGAGGTCTCATTATGGGATAGGGTGGGTCACCCACGTAATGAGTCTGGAGGTTTTAATCTAGGCCATGGCCAGGTTGCACTGGCAACTGCTACTCAGCCGACTGTGGGCCTTGGGCAGGAGCGGGGGGACATTTCAGGTCAGGAATGGAAGGCGGAGTGAGGGAGGGGAGGGTGGGAGCCATCAGTCACTTACAAGAAAGGAGTTTGACAGATGGGGTAAGTCTGCAGGGCTGGCCCTGAGAGTGGTGTGTTGTCTTCCAGCCTTGCCACTTCTCCCCAGCATGATGTTGAGTAAACCACCGTGATGTGCTCGTAAAGCAACCTGGTGGGTTGCTGGGAGGCAGCAGTGGCTGTCATTTTTGTGTGCCTCAAATTCTTAGCACCACTATTCAGCAAAGAGCTCTGGAGAGCCTAGTGTGCACACTACAGATTCACGGGAGCAAGAAAAGTTGGATGGACATTTGTTTGCTCCCGGTCCCTGATCACTGGGAAGGTCACTTTGACCCCAGCGTTAGTTCCTGGGTGATTTCGGGCCCGTGTGCCTGAGTGGCTCTCTGGAACGTCAGGCTATGGTGGGACTTTTACAGCAGAAGGGCTTTTGAAAGCCGGCACCTTGTCCCATTGGTGGAGCTGCATAGGAACCTAAGATTAGAAACCTAGCAAGGACCCAGCCTCAGGATCTTCCTTGGGTTGGGGTGGGAAAAGCAGACTCCGGACTCGCATGCAGCTTTTCTCTTCTCTTATTTAAGGTGGTCGCGGTCACACCTCATTTAGGTTAAGACACAGCATGTGCACCGTGTGCCATTCTGTTCCCATTAACAGTAAAGCTAATTGAACGTCCCAGTTTCTCCCGCCTCTTTCTCTGTCCCCAGCCCCCAGCCTCCATACACATCTCTAAACCTGTGTACCCCCAGCTTTTCCTTCTCAGGACAATTTGAAGACTAAAAGAACTATAACATACAACTATCCTTATTGCTATTACACCTTTTCCCCCTTCTCTTCTGCCAGTTTTCTCTTATGACTTGCCTGGAAAATGAAAAGAAATTGCTGATGGGCTTTACTTAAGCCTGTCTGGCTTGAAATTAGGATTGTATCTAAGGAGAGAGAATAAAAGTCTACTGAAAAACATCCTCACAGGAAGGAGTTATAGACAGTTAAGAGCAAGGGCAAGTCTGCAATGACTTACAAACACAATCTTCAATTTTGACTAAGAAGCACGGCTATGATTTGGTTTTCCTTCATTTCTTAGCAACAAATTCCATGGAGCAGTTTGCTTACAGATGTGGGAGGAAGTCTCTTCCCAGGGCCAGGATTTGGTTCGGACACTGCCATAGCCCCTTGGGAGCTGCCCTAAGAAAGGAATCTTGTGTTTGTGTGAAGTTCGTTTTGGAACTCAGCTACCCTTGCCCTGTCTCCACTAAGGGGCCACTGACGTCCCCAGGTGGTGCTCTGTTCAGATGGCTCGGGCCGATGTGGGAGAAATGTCAGAAACCTGAGCTGGTCGGTGGCCCTGGGGATTGCCCATCCAAAAATTTGCTGTAGATTTTCCTTTTGCTGCTTGGAGAGGGAAAGTCTGTCTGTGATGGTTTTATCTCTTACTGTGCCTGTGATGAGTCTCACTAGCTCCTGTGATTCGCTTAGAGCCTTTCTCATCGAATGGTCAGTTGAATATCATATTTGATGTGTAATGCTGACCCACCCACTGGTCTGGAAACAGTCTTCAGGATAAGTTTCATGAAACACTAAACAGGCTTTAGTTCATTAAGGCACCCAATGCCGTTTTCCTTCTTGAGGGATCTCTGGGAATTCTTGAGAACAGTTTAAGGATTGACATCGAGGAAACAGAAGGGATGGGTGTGGTATGGAGATTGTTTTAAAGGAGGAGATCTGCCCACATCTCCTGAAGATCTGCTCCTGGTTATCCCCAGAGACCACTCGGGGAAGATTCAGCCTTCAAGTAGAATCTTCTCGCTTTTCCTCTCTGCCAGCACTTGAGTGCCTGTGTGTGTCCCTGTGTGTGAGGCACAGAAGGTCCAGGTGATAGAAAGCCCAGAGAGTGTTCGCTATTCCTGAACTTGGATTCTGGTCCCTCCGTTAACCAGCTGTTGACCCGGGCACACACTTCCCTCCCTGAACCTTGGTTTGCTCATCTGTGAAGTGAGGGGGAGGGGCTGGCTCATCTCTAAAGTGTTTTTCCATTTGAAGTCTCTGAGTCTGTGGTTATTTCCTTTTCTTCATTCAACAACCAGCCCCTATAGGAAGTCTGTTTACTTGAAAGTTTGGATGTTGGCATAAAACTTGAGCTTCACTGGGTTGGAATATGTCAGGCTTCTCTGGCTGGGAGAAGACACAGAGACATCTAAGCCATCAAAAGATGCTCAGATTCAGGGCCACTACTGGTTCAACTAGCACGTTGGTGACGATTAGGAAAAAAGTGTCCCCTCTGGGTGGGCTTGGCTGCAAAGGGGGTGGGTCTGTGGCTTAGCAAGTGGAATCCTGACTGCTTTCAGCCCCATGAGCTCCCAGGAGCCCTTGTGCACCGCGCAACCTGCATACGCTTTAGGAGAGCATTTACTTCTTTGGTCTCTGACCACATTAGGTAAGGAGTGAAAAGAGAAGTGGCCAGAATAGATGCATGTCATTGCTCTGATGGAAGGAGACTTTTATAATTACTGCCTTAAAATATTTCATGCAGTTAAAAAGCTGCAAGTCTGGGCCTAAGACGCTGCCCAGATCCTGCACCTACACAGTCCATCTGATTTGGTAGCTTCAAGAGGAAAGACTAGTACTACTAATAAAAACCGCTTACATTTTTATAGAACCTTACAATTTATGTAGCACATTAAATGTACTTTCTTTTTCAATTTGATTCTGATTCTGACTATTGCCCTGGTGAGATATAATTATCTCCATTTTAAATATAAGGGAAATGAACCTGAGAGATTCAAAGACTTGTTCAAGGGCAGCTAGTAAGTGTTCAAGGCAAGAATTAAACCCATGTCTGTCTAGTTCCAAGTTCAAGGTTTTTTTCTTCCACACCAGGACACATAAGATCCTGATCTGGGCATTGGCAGCCAGACCTAAAGGACCACTCTATAGAGGTTTAGAATTAGTCTGAGAAAGTTGTCCTTCTTGTTTTAATGAAGGTAGGACTCTCCCACACAGGTGCCATGACTAGACTTGGGGTATGAGTTCTGGGGATTTACTTGTTTGGTTAAATGCATCTGTACCACCTGTGTGCCATTTTAGGGTTCTCGCCAACATTTTAGGTATCACCGTGCAAGGCATCTGGGGAAAACCTTGGGAGTCTAGAGAGAGTCATCTGGAAGTCACTGTGTGGTATGAAAATAATACCTGTAGGCCATTACTGACAAATCCAAGACTCTTCAGGGTCAAGTGGTCTCATTGACAGTGTGATCAGGCCTCTTTAGCTTCCTTCGACACTGCTTTTCTGTACAGCATCTGGGAGAGTTACGTTGGAGCAGCCTCCGCCTCTCCTTGGGCTCCAGACCTGTGTGCCCACTGCCTCCCATATGTCTTCACCTGGACATCCCCTGAGTACATCCAACTTAAATGTGTCTAAAGTGTTCATCGTTTTCTTCCGAAATCTGCTTCCCAAGCCCACTCCTCCCCTCGTTCATGTGGTTTCCATTGCAAGCGTCACGGTGCATCTCCCCATCCCCAGCTCAACACCTTATAATCCTCTGTCCCGCTCATTCCTCCTTTGCCACATTCACTTGGTCACCAGGTACCTTTGACTCTACTTCCTAAACACCACCAAAGTCCATGCCCTTTTCTCAGTTCCCTCCGCCATTATCTTAGTTGAGGTCTTCCTTATCTCTGTTCCTCATCTCTCCAAGTCAGCCTCCATCTGGCCATCAGTTCTCTCTCCAAACACAAATCTGACCATACTGTTTCCCTGTTTAAAAAATGACTTCCCACTGCTACAGGAAAGAGCTCACCATTCTTTGTACAGCAGTGTAATCCCCATTACTTGCAATTCCCCCAACCTGCCATTGATTTTGCAGATACTCTTTCCTCTGTCTGGAATACCCTTTTCCTGGGAATGCCTAATCATTTTCAAAACCTGCTCAAACATCATTTCTGCAGATAATTCCTGGGGGATTTATTCACTCCCTCCTTTGGATTGTTTTAGTGTCCCGTAGCTATTGCTGTGATGATGTGTATTATTCTGAACTGTAGTTTGTTTCTCTGTCTCATTTACCGGATTTCATGTCCTCAAATGCAGAAACTGTATCATGATAATTGGACTCCAAGGCCCCGGCATACTGCCTGGCACACAGTGGGTCCAGTAACTGTTGAATGAATGGATGGGATGGAGGTACATCCCTGTTTGATGAAATCAGTGACTCCGCTTGTTGAGTGTTCATTACTCTCTTGGGGTTAGTCTTCAGGGAAGAGGACAGAAAAGATCCTTTCTTTACTCCACAGGCTAAATATTAACAAAGTTTGAAGGCTGGAGAAACATTTGTTTTGCAATACATTTCTTTCCTAAAATTGTATCTGGGGTGGGGATGGGGAGCCAGAATTTCAGACGAAATGAAGGACTTGATCAGATTTTTTAATACAGCTGCCTCCCCAGCCCAGCACAGGCGGAAGGAAGGTAGACACATCAGACCAGGAGGTTGATGGTGACATCCTTGCTGAATTCTCTAGGCGGAACTTGCAAACCATTTGTACAGAGATTAGGAACAACCTAGCGTCAATGCTGTCTTCCAGTCCTGTTCCATATAACTCAAGGCTCTCCCCTTATCCAACAGGACTTCAGAATGAGGGTCCCTTCAGATTAGCTGCAGGTTCTTATGAACTTCAGCTGAGTGAATGAAATGCAACAGCTTTGGAAGGAAAGTGCTTCTCAGATGCTCAAGTGTACCACCCTTCCTCATTCAACAGAATCTGCGGAGCAGTCCTGCAAGGCAGCTAGCATGTGGGCTGCCAGTGTTCTCTAAGAAATTAGGGCAGTGCCTGTCTGCTTCAGTTTCCCTTTCGGTTAGGCAGGACTGGTGTTCCCACTAGCTTATGACCATAGTTTAACTCTAATGTATTCCTGTGAAACTCTTCAAAATACTAGGGAAACAGGTCTCATTGTGTCCTCCATTTTACCTTCATGGGTGGGGTGAGGGACTGGGAGTGGGTCTGTTGAGAGAGGTAAAGAAGTTAGGAAGCAGTCTGTGTCAAGGCAGATCCCCCCAGAGGCTCGGGGAAGAGCAGACAGGTTCCCATTCCAGCCCTGGCTCCAGGCCAGATTTTCGCGGTGGCCAGTTTCTTAGACCCCTTGAAAATTTGGCTTCACCTAGAATAATTTAGAAACCTCTGAGCCTCGGGTGATTTTTGGAGGGTCTCAGGTCTTGAGTTTTTTGTTAGCAAACTGAATGTCCCTCTGTCCCTTTCAAGCCGCTCCTGCCGGCAGCTGTTGTCAACGGGAGTCGGAGAACTCCACCCCAAACCCCACTAGGAACCCATGTGGACTGAGCCCAGAAGCAGAAGTAAGGCTGCCAAGAACCCTCGCAAAGCGGGGGAACACTGGAAGTGAAGTTGCGAAGGGGCAGGAGGCTGTTTGGAAACAATCCTTAAATTTCACTTATCTAGGGGGCTAGTCTCAATCTTCTAAAGAAAGGAGGGAGTGGGAAGCCCCCTTGCAAACGGAGGGCAGCTCAAAAAGTGTTTTAAAACACACACACACAACCACCACAAAAAATCTTGAGACTCACCCTTGAGTCCACTGGAGGGCTTCCTGCAGGCGTGGTCGCTCGGGGGTCCGCCGGGTGCTGCCAGTGCACCAGGGATCGGGCGCAGGGGCGAGGTCCTGGTGTCTCCTTGGAAGCCGCTGTGGGTCCCGCGCGGGCCAGGCCCAGGTGGAGGGTCAGCGGGGGCCGCCCCGCGCTGTGCGTACCTGCCTCCGGCTGCGAGAAAGGCGCCCTCTATGTTCCCTGCCCTCCCGCTGGCCGGCGCCTCCCATTTTTGAGGTTTCACTCCAACTCCGTCCTGCCCCTGATGTCAGAGGCTCGACTTCCTGAATCAGACTCGCTCCTTCTCCCACTCCCTGGGCTCGGCCCAAACTCGCCACCCTGGGGCCCGCGGCGGACGGGTGCCCTTGGACTTGGGCGCACACGGCCCAGACTCGCCCTCCCTCCCACCCCGACTTCCCGCCAGTTACCCCCTCCCTGCCCCGCCCTTAAGTGTCGGTGCCCTGTCGGTCCCGGAACACGCCTCCTGCAGGACACAGCCGCTCAGGAGCCTGCGGAACCAGTCCCAGTCGCTTTCACGGAGGCACCAAAGTTCCCAGGGATCTGAGACCTAATTCGGGAAGAAGTGGGCTTAAGTGAAAATCGCCCAGCCCTTCCTAATGGAGCAGGCTTCTTGGAAAGGGGGTGGGAGGTGTTGGAGAGGGAGGCCGTGGGGCAGATTGGGTGAAGGCTCCAGTGCCTTATCTGGACAAAGGACGTCGTGGGCTCCCCCGGTCAGCACGGTGTGTTTGGTGGGGTGCACGCAGCACCTTGGAAAAGTCTCTGCACTGCTCACCAAAGGCAGTAAGAAACAGTGTGGTCCAGCAGGAGCTGTCAGAAGCAGAGATGGAGGGGAAAACTGCCTTCACTAAGTTCTCAAAGGTGCTTCCCCTCTCATCCTCAGTTGCCCTCTATCCACTTTTTATTCAGAGCTGGTGGGTCTGGAGTCCAGCACCTGGAAAGCTAGGAAATGAAAGAGCTGCACCAGCGTGGGATGGAGGACTCCAGACACAAAGCTTCTGATTACCCATGGCAGGGAGCTCAGTGTCTCCCAGGTACTGTGTGTGTGGGGGGGAGGGGGGGTTGATGACAGAACCTGGCCCTGGAGTGTCTAGGGGCCTCCTCAGAGGTCCTTCCATGACGTGGACCTGAGATGCTGCCCTCTTGACTATTTTCGCCAGGTGCCCAGGTGCCAGGTGCTGAGCCGTGTCTTGCCCACCAGCTCCTGTGCTTGAGTGCTGGTGTCCTTTGGCCTCTGCGTGTGGGTGTTAAAATGACTAGTGCAGCCAGCTGTTTCGACTGAGGAATAAGAGATCTGTTTCTGTTAGCGATGGAGAAACCAAATGGCTCTGAGTTGAAAGACCAAAGAGAAAACCCAGCCCTCCAGTCAGAAATGCCAAAGATGATTAAGGAAAGAGAGAAAAGAAAGTTTTCCTCCAATGGAAGGAAATTAGATGAGACCTTCTTCCCAGAAACCCAGGTGGAGAAAACTTAGTCTGGATTTGAACAAGAGGGGGAAGGTGGGTCCCAGAAGCAGGTGGGCTAACAGGTGGTCAGGTAGGGGCAGCAGAGATTGGAAGATGGGCTGAGGAGATTGCTTAGAAGTGTCCAGATGAGGGGCTTCCCTTAGTAGATGTGCTAACCAAGATGGGAGACGCTTATGAACCACATTTTGAGCTTACAACTGTCTACCTACATAGAGTTGGTTCCTCTGACACTCTCGGAGTTTAAAGCCAGAGTCTAACAGAGCCCTGAGCAAGGGATGGGGTAGGGGCAGGGGGCAAAGTGAGGCCTTGAATGCTGACCTGAGGATTTGGGAATGGAGATTTCCTTTCATGCTAAGGACACTTGGCACTGTGCCAGGAGCTTTGCCCATAACGTATCATTCAGCCTTTCACAACACAGTTATGAGACGTAGTATCATCCTCGTTTTACAGATGAGGAAACTGAGGTTCAGAGTAGCTAAGTAACTTCCTCCCAGTCACATAACTCATAAATGGGGGAACCAAGATTGGAGTCTGAGTGTTTCCAACCCCTCAATCCATCCTTTTACTACTATATCATCAAGTAGAGGAGGAAGTCACCTTCTGTTAAGGAATTCCACATGTGAGCAAGGGTCATGTTCAGGCCTGAAATGAGGCCTATTGAGGAAGGGTTACAGAAGATGCTTTCCTGGAAATCTAGAGCAACATTACAGATGGGCTCTGGCCTACATGACGATTCTTAGGGTTGCTTTTAAGAGAGAACGGGAAGAAATTAAACAAGAGAAACTGAGGCAATTGATTTGAGCTTAGGGCTTGATGGACATGCCTGTCAATGGTGGAAAGAAAATCTCGAGCCTATCCATAAGGTGGTATCTCTGTGATGTCTCAGTGAGGAAGGCCAACAGCTTCTGTGGCAGAGAGAGCAGTGGGCAAGATGGCGGATCCGCTCACATTGGTTTGCCAAGGCTGTCAAGTCTGTTGAGGGACTGGCATTACCAGGAAGATGCAATTATGGTAGAAGTAAAGGAGTGGGCGACTGGCCACGATGTTCTCACTCTGGGCGGATGACGCATCCCTTACAAAAAAGCATGTTAGGGCACCCACCTACTATTTTATTCTCTTGGCAGTGAAATCCCAAGTCTGATGACCTCATGGATGGCCCCAGGCCACCATGGTGCTGTTACATTTTGCTTAATCCTCATTATTTTTCATATTTTTAGTAAAGATATTTGAGAGTGGTCAAGAGGTTAGTGGGCTCTAAATGGAGTGAAACAGAACATTAACATCTAATTAAGAAAAAAAAAGAAGCCAAAATAAGCAGATCTGTGAACTGAGACTGGAGATTTGAGTGACTTCCCCCTACTAACTCTAGCACCTGCTAAGCTCTGGTTTCACATCCATATATTGGGGACAAAAGGTGTTGCTTGCCTCTGAGAGGGTTGTGAAAATCAAGGGGGTATTTAGCATAGAACCTTAGCCTGCTATGAAGGTCAGGACTGCCACACTAGCTTTTCTTTCTTGAAAATGCCCCATATCAGACAGGTTGACTTTCACTGTTGGCCTTGTGCTGCCTGAAGACACTGTCCCATCAGTTTGCAAACCCTCTGAGTCCAGAAGCCATGTCGAATATAACGTGTGTGCACCAGGACAGTGCTGCGCCCAAATGGGCCTGTTCTTCAGGGAGGGAAAATATTAAATTGAGAACATTGTCTTACTCTCACCTTAACCGGTGGTATATTCTTGCCTGCGACACTTGGGCGAGGGTCTAAAAGTGTACACGGGTACTTCAGGAAGTACCTGAACAGCAGCCTGGATCCTTAAGGCACCCACTGGACGTCAGAAGGGCTGTTGACAAGAGGCAGGCTGTTAGGAGGAAACGGTCAGCCTATAAATGGTGTGGATGAGATGAGCACAGACTTGTTCACCAGATCCTGAAACGTAGCAGCGCCGCGGAACCACGAGGGAGGCAAGTGCAGGAGAAGTCAGTGGAAATACTACACTGCGCTGCAGGTAGTGAATTTATGGGATGGCTTATCTCCCAGAGGTGGCACAAGCTGGCAACATAAATGGATTCCAGAGGGGTTTGGACAGACAGGTGAATGGCAGAGCTGTAAAGGAGTGCTGCAGGAAGCTGAGATGGACTCCACGTGGTCGGGAGTCAGGGTGGCCCGACGGGCCCTTTCACCACGTGTACATGGGGTCTTTGTGGACAAGAGTCCTGGCCTGGTTTTGAGCCAATGGGCATCCCTAATTCTACAGTCTCCATGGCCTTTGCCTCATGAAGGTAGCAAAACCTTGTTCTTTTTACCTTAGCCAAGTATTTTCTGCAGATGCTATCTTTTATTTTTAGTCTCATTCGTGTTCAGTTTTAGCAGGTTATCCAAAAAACAGTGAGTTTTCCAGCTAAATTATAACTATTCTGAGAAAGCATTTCCTCTCCCCACCTCCGCCCACCCCTCACTCCTGCCCACCCCTTACAGCCCTTTTAAAATGCATTGCTTTTTCATTTTGGCTTTGGATTTCTAAACAGATTTTGAGAGGCTGTTTTCATACCAGTTATTATATTTATCTCTTGCAATTAGATCTCTGTTCCCTAAACTGTCTAATTCTGACATAAATTACTCTAATTATGAAAGCTCCTCTAAAAAGAGCAGTGACAATATACATTTCTTGGGAGCTCTTTTCCATGCAGCATCCAAAATGTCTTCAATGCTGCATCCAAGATGCCAGGGAAAATATTACTTTCATAACTGTAGCTCCAAATCTTGACACTGGGGGAAGTTCAGGAAACTTTTAAATGTCTCCTCTGATAATCACCATGTCTCCCCACACACCTGTGCCCCTCTGCTCCACGTGCTTTATGCTTTCTTGAGCGCTCCTGTAAGTTCTAGAGATGGAGCACCCCTTCCAGCAGTGGGGCCGGTGAGGGTGGTGATAGCTCGGAAGGCCCTTTGCTTCTACCTCTGGGGCACGAAGGGGCTCAGTCTTCATTTTCTCTTTCTGCCTCCCAGCCTCCTGGGGCTGTGTCTCGAAAGCTGTTTTTCCAGCACCGTCTCTGGAACTGGCGGCACTGCACACAGCGCTCTTTGTTGGGATTCATCACTGGCTTAGTGCACATGTAAACAAAGGGCCTCAGGATTCCATTTTTCTGGCAGGGGTCTCAGGGTGGGAGGAGGGCTCACAGAACTCTCATTTCGCCTCTCTTTTTGGCTCCCCTTGTCTCCTGCTCTCGGTTTACTGATCAGTTTATTGAGTGAGCCCATTGTGTGGGTTTCATATAGCATTTCCATGGCCTAGGTAAAACACTTCTTGTCACTTTGTCAGAGAGACCTCTGGAAAACCCCAGCTTGCCCTGCCCAAGCGTATTCATTCTGGAAGAAGTTTTTGTGAAGACTGGAATTGTTTATTCCTTTTGCCCTGAGGGCCCACAAAGTAACTGTGCCTTTGAAATTTGCTTCCTTAACTAGTTCAGTGACTCAGAACATCAACCTTGCTGCAAACAACCTTCCTTTCCCTAGGCTGGCTCTTTCATAACAGGTAAAAGGAAGGGCTGACAAAACCATAAAATAATAGTTTAGCCTTCATTTACCAAGTTGCAGAAATACAGTCACCCTCTCCCTTTGTTTTAACTGCCGTTGACTTATTGCTTCCTATGTGCCAGGCAGCTTATGCATTTTTAACACTATGAGATACTATTATACTTCTCTAATAGATAAGGAGACTGGGATTTGGAAAATTTTTGATTTTGCCAAAGATCAGGTACATGATGGAAGGCAGAAATCCCAATAAACAGAAACACATTCATTCAGCATATATATATATTATATATATATTCTAAATATTATGCAAAACATGAGATATATAAAAATGAATGTGACTCTAGTCTGGTGGAGCTTACACTAGAGTCAGGTTTCCACCTACAACTTTCTGAATTCAGAGCTCCACTGCTGCCCACCTTAGTCAACAGGACAGGTTTGGGAAGTAGCCTCTGTGCCCATGGGACACAATCAAGTTCACTGATTCTGGGATGATAAAGACAGCAATAATAATACCTGAAGCTTGCACATAAATTTCAGTTTACAAAGACATTTCAAATGTATTATTTAATTTAACCCAACGTTTGTTGGGAGGGCAGAGTAGATGAGAGACTGGGGGCTTGAAGAGGCTGGTAGCCCACAGTAGTTGCATAACTGGGCTGGACCCAAGGTGTTCTGGCTCCTAGACCAGTGATCTCTACATTGTTGTACACAGGATGAATGATACCTTCCAGGAACATCTCTTGGTGGGGTGTAGACCTATTGGCATCTGAAAGTATCTAGAAGCAAAGCCTAAACGGATGAACTCAAGCAGTATCTGGATGTCAGCCTTGGATGGAATTTCTGCACTTGGAAAGGGATGGGCTGCAAAAGTGCTTCTCATACTTTTCCGCCAGAATATTCCCCCAAAGGAGGACATTTTTGCTTTAGGAAGACATTATTTAATATCTTGTGGCTTCATATACACTTGACTTACTTTTCCATATTCCTCCAGGGTTGTGGGCACCCTAGTTTGAGAAGCATAGGATCAGATGACATACAAAACTTACTAGAGCTGTGCTCTGATCATTTGAACTGTGCTCTAACCAACTGAGCTAATAAATACACCCAATGGAATTTCATCCATCCATCTATCCACTAGCAAATATTCATGGAGAATCTACAATAGCCTCTGCCTTGTGCTAGGTAGGCACTATGATATGGTCCTTAAGGAATTTACAGTCTGATGTGGAACTAACCACATCTCATGAGATGATTAACAGATAGTAGAAAACTGCTTATAATAAAGTGCTCAATTTTATACTTTGGATTTAAGGGCAGTAAGGGCTGGAGCACTCAAGGAAACATAGAGGTGGGTTGGCCAGAATCTAGGAGGTGCAGAAGAATTTAAAGACTGGGAAAGAGAGTGAAAGATTTCTAAATTGGGTACAACATGAACGAATAAACACGGTAGGACTTTTTCGTAAATAACATTAATTATTTTATTACCTTTCTTAATCTCTCTCTCTCTGTCTCACAGAAAACTAGGGAAAAACTCAAAAGTATGAAGGAGAAAAACAAAATATCATCCATAAACCTCATGACCAAATATAACCAATGTTACGTTTTGATATGGGCTCTTCTAGTCTTTTAAAAGGAGGTTAGAATTTGTATGTCAGTAGTTGGAGTCACTGCAGATTTTGAACAATGGACTGACCACTTTCAGAGTTAATCTGGTGGCCTTTTGTAGGATTTATTGGAGTGTGGAAAGGCTGGGAGACTGAACTTCAGCTGGGTAGGAGGCCACTACACACTCCAGCTCCTGCTTTTAAAACTAACTATTAATAACTAGTTGCCTTGATCCGTGGAGAGCTCTCCATTACTGGAGCAATTTGAGCAGAGCCTGGGTGACCATCTGGCAGGGATACTGTAGAAGGGATTTTTATATGTGGTGAGAGGATTCAGTAGCCCATATGATCCCTTCCAACCTCAAGGTTCCAGGGCTTACATTGTTAGCTGTCAAAATTCACAGTCAAATAGATTATGATACTGTCTTTTTTCTTGTAATTTGACAGCAATTGGTTTGCTTAGTAGTGTTATGGGGTAAAATGATAAATGTTATTGGGAGGGACTATTTTTGCGGTGCTGGGGTTAAGTTCTCGTATATTTTAGCCCTGCTATGTCCTCTTACCATGTTATTATTTGAGAACTACCCTTTCATAGGGAGTGTTTGAGGAGAAACTCTTGCCCCTACCCAATCTCTACCTGCCTGGGTGCCAGCTCGCCACCATCTTCTTGGAAAAGATCTTGACTCTCCAGGACTGCGGTAGAAGCCAGTCCTCTGTGTTCCCACAGGACTCTGTGCTTACCCATCATAGAGCCTGCCCCATGGTGATGACGTTGTCTGTTTATTTCTTCCCCACACTGGAATGCAAGTGACGGTACAGTGGGTTGCTCGGTAAACATTTGCCAGTGAATGAAGACCGCCAGCCATAAGGCCACGTCAGGGAAGTTGTAGAGACTCTCTCCCAGCATGGAAGAGCATGGTACCCTTGCTTGGGCACTTATTTCCTTGTAAGCGCCTGAAGCATTGGGTTCTTCCCTTGCTCAGTACTGCTTTGGGGTCTGCAATTCTGTCTGCTCAGAAGGACTGAAAATATAGTTGCGACCATGCATGAAAAGGGCCACAGGAGGGGAAAAGAATGTAATTAAAGATGCCATGGGGTCAGGGTATGGCACAGCCAAAGGTATTTGCACGGCTAAAGAGGTACTTCTGAAATCTGATCAGGTGCATACGTTTCCTAAAACCACTGTGACATAAGGAAAGGTCCCTCCTCTGTGGTGGCCTTGGAACTCCCTTCTCATAATGTCCAATCCTGTTTCAGGCAAACAGAAAGGAGGAACCACAGCTCCTGTTTCTCCCCACTTCCAACATCAGGGTTGTCCTTTCTCAAGATCTTGCTATTGACTGCTATCAGCGAGGGCTGGGCAGGAGAAAAACGCTGCAGGCTTATTGGGAATTCTGGACCCCAGCCGGGTTTAAGCCTGGAAGATGCTGGATCTGAGTTTCTGCGAGATTCACACAGGTTCTCGCTAGAGCCTAAGTTAAGAGTTGAAAGGTCTCTACTCACAAGCTTGTCTTCCACTCCTCTGATGGAGTCACAACAACACGGTTTTCGGTAGCTCTAAAAACCAATTGGGCAAAAGATGATTTATTTCTATATATGGCCAGAGGAGAGCCCAGTCACCGGCTGGCTTCCTGCTTGTTGCTCTCCAGTTTTTCCAGACCTGCAGACTCCACAGACTTCCAGGCTGGACGTGGGTTTCTGGGGCCTGTGTGTAATTAGGTTCAGCAATGGAAAATTTGGCTCCCAGTATGACTGTCCCTAGTTGTCCTCGTCTCCCACCCCCTCCCCGCTTGCCTCTCCTCCCGCAGAATGCTGCAGCTAAAAAGCAAATAATGAAGCTCTCACAGCTGCAGCCCTGCTAAAAATAGAAAGTTTGTTTATTTTTATGTTCATGAAGCCCTTTTCCTGCTGTTGCTGTTGTTATGAGCCTAAGTCCCAGGCAGGAATGGGAAGGACTCTGTGTGCTGGGCACTGGCCAAAGGAATTCTGTCCCATGTTGGGGGCTCAAACTGAAGCCTGTTCGGGGCCAGAGGATTTGGTGATCTGTTTTCTTTTTCGAGCCTCTCCTCTCCTAGGTGACACCTGTTGTCCAGAATTTGGGGTGTGGGTGTCTTGGTTTTTTGACGATCTGCATGATTTTACTTCCCTTTCAGAGACGGCCTCCCCTTTTGTTATGATCTGCTCGTAGGAGAGTTATGGGCAGAGAAAAGGACACTGGACTAAGAAGCAAGAAACCTGGGTTTTCTTTCTTGCTCTGTGACCTTGAGCAAGTCGCAACCTCTCTGACCCTTGGTTTCCTCATCTATAAAACAGGGGTAATGATATATGCCCAGAGCTCAAGATAATAATGGATATAAAACAACTTAGGAAAATTCAAGATATCTGCGAATGGATTGTTTTCCACTTTCTGAACAAACCCAGGTTTCTCAAGTGTGTCCAAAGGATAGATATTCCCTTTGTGTTGAAGGGCTTTTGAGTCCCCTGTCCCAAAAGGAGGAGTGGAAGGGGAACAAGAGAATAGTACCTGAGGAGGTATGTTTTTTATCATATTTCCTTTAAGATCTGTAAAAAAACACACTCATGTTGAAATACCTGAGAGGTAATGCGGCTAGAACAAAGAATTCTGGATTAGGATTTGGGAAATTGAGGAAGGAGATTCTTCAACATTCTGTTAACTTGCCGTGGACATTGGAGCAATGATTATACTGTTATGTGTTTTATGTCCCTTCTCATAAGGTAGAACCGTTATTAATAGCTTACCTTCCCAGCTGGAAGGGACCTCCACTTGCTCAGACATCTAGATCACTTGGTTTATACCACACACATAGGGCTTGTCACATGTTTCACAGACAGCATCCTGGACTGTCACCACTGACACTTTCTCTTCTAAGATCCTAACAGCTGAGGCAGAGCTATGTTGGATACACCTTTGACTCACCTCGGACCACTATGACTGTTGTGTTTGCTTGTTTTCTGGCATACTCAGGACTCGTCCTGGGGCCTGGGTCACATCAGGTACCTGTATCCTACAGGCTTCTCTTTGTAAGCAACAAAATAACAGCTCTGGCTAGTTGAAGCAGAAGAGGAATTTATTTAAATTAAATTTTAATTAATTAAGTCTTACAATTAAATTTTAATCAAAAAATAAGGGCACTGTGACTTGGATGGATCACTTTAAAAAAATCTCTCACTGAATGTAGCATTTCTTTAAGTTATGAATATAGACAACAAATCAGATACCTGTGACCTTATCACCTTTAAAAGTCATAGGGGGTCTTCCCTGGTGACACAGTGGTTAAGAATCCGCCTGCCAATGCAGGGGACACGGGTTCGAGCCCTGGGCCAGGAAGATCGCACATGCTGCAGAGCAACTAAGCCCGTGAGCCACAACAGCTGAGCCCATGTGCCACAACTACTGAAGCCCGTGCTCCGCAACAAGAGAAGCCACTGCAATGAGAAGCCTGCACACTGCAACGAAGAGTAGCCCCCTCTCGCTGCAACTAGAGAAAGCCCATGTGCAGCAACAAAGACCCAATGCAGCCAGAAATAAATAAATAAGTAAATAAAAATAAATATATATTAAAAAAAAAATCTTAAAAAAAAAAAGTCGTAGGTATTTTCAAGTCACATTTCAGTTGTTGCAGGCATTCCAAAATACTACTTCTGGGCAACAGCAGTTACTAGACCTGCCACTAGATTTATTTAATGTACTAATAAAAAATCACACATACTATGCTATCATATATTTGTTTAAAAAATTTAACTATATTTTAATATAACTGGCTTCCTATGTATTTCATTTTGTGCATTTCAAAATGTTCCTTATATACTTCATAGGCTTCATCAGACCTCCAAAGGACTCCAGGGCACACAAAAGGTTAAGAACCCCTTAACTTAAAGTATATTAGCTAGCTCACAGCAGGCTCGGCTACTTAATTTGCAGGGCCCAGTGCAAAATGAAAATGTGAGGCTTCTTGGTGAAAACTTTGAAGGATTGGAA
Source organism: Balaenoptera ricei (assembly GCF_028023285.1). NCBI lineage: Eukaryota > Metazoa > Chordata > Mammalia > Artiodactyla > Balaenopteridae > Balaenoptera > Balaenoptera ricei. The sequence continues at coordinate 136,949,520 of NC_082639.1, forward strand.
GATGAGCAGCAGACCATTTAACTAAGCACAGGATCACGCTGAGCCTGGGGCCCTGTGTGACCACACAGGTTGCTGACCCGTGAAGTAGGCTCTGGTTCGTAGAATTTCCAGAAAGGTCAAAAGGCCAGGCTCTGGGGCTACTCGGCCAGGGGAAATATCCAAATTGTGCTGGAGAACTGGTCTGGTGAAGACCCAGGGCAGCTCCTGCTAAGCACAGACACTGCAGCTTGTACCCCTGCCACACTGACAGTAAGTGCTGGAAACTGCTCTGAATCTGCCACCACTGCTATGTCAGTAAGATGGATGGAGCCGTCCCCACACCAGAATGGATTCTGGGTGACTCCTGCTCTTTTGTATGACTAGTTTCCAATTTAAAGTCTGAGCTAGGTTCATTTGATTGGTAGAGCCTTGTTCAAGGCTAGCCCATCTGCTGCAAAGGAGGCCAGTAAGCAAATATCTGTCGTTGACAATTCCACAGAGGGAGACCAGCTCTGCCTTGACAGGGAGAGGGACTCCCCAAACAAAGGAAGGATTCAGATGCTAAGTGGCCAACAAGCATGAGAAGTGTCCTTGATGGTACCCACACACCTGATGGGTACCCTGACCACTTCTGAAGAAAGCCCAGGGGCTGGCAGAACATGTCACCTTTAGGTAGATGAGGCCGTCAGGGAGAGAATAATACTAAAACATTTTCAGTTTCTGGGACATTTGGGTGGTTTCTAGGATCAATAAGGCAGAATATTTGGAATAGAGATTACTCAGGAAAATTCACAACCTATGGAGATAGGACAAAAAAACTTGGGACTTTCACCAAAATATTCTCTATCCACAAGACTGGACAATGCCGGGAAGAACGAATGGGCTGTACACTGTCATACAGTGTCAAGGTCTAGTTAATTTAAGAATTTCCTTGAAGCAAAAGACAGTGAGTCAGTGCAACATATTAAAAGCTGGGCCAAGCGAAGGGGAGCAAAGGTTGCTCTAGAAATGACCCACCTTGTGGCTTGCACAGTGCCACTCTGTGGGGCAAGTGCTGAGCCCCCAGCCTCAGCTCATGACTCATTTTTTCCCTTCTCACTCTTACTGAAAAGTAAATCCATTAAGTAAGTGGTAGTTTTTCTGTCTCCCTATCCCCACAGAGTGATGGGTGGGCTGTTCTTTAAAAAGTGGTGTGAGGACAGAGCTGCCCCCAGAGAGTTTGACAAGGAGCCCAGCAGAGTATAAGCTGCTTCTAGAGGTGGGGCTGAGAGACCACAGCTCACTGTCCAGGAGCTAAGACATCCAGCAGGTCCTCTGAGGCCATGAACACGGGGAGCCCTCCTGCCAAGATAGAGGAGCCATCCTTCCACCCAGAGGGACCACCTGTAAGGTTTCCCTGAGGGGCTGACAGGACCCGCCAGTGGGGATGTCCTGAGAAGGAGCAAAGGACAATGCCACTCACCTAGCTCCTGACACAGGTCAAGTGCTCTACCTCTTTTGTGTCCTTGATTCCCCATTGAGACACTTGAGAGAGAGGTCATTATCTCTGTTTTACAGACTGGAGAGCCCACATCCTGGAGCTCCCAGTTCCCTTTAGCTTCCCAACATGTTACCTTGAGGAGAAGTGGAGTTGGCCACCATCTTTTGGTTGATCTCTAGTAAAAAGCTGGAGATTTTTGTCTTTTTAATATGTTTTTCAATGGGGAGAGAGAATAGTAATCCACACCCCTTTCACTCACCAAAGTCTCTTTGGCAAAGAAATCTTGACTTACTATTTTTTTGCTACTTTAAAAATAAATATTTGAATAAACTCGGGAATAATTTTAGATCTATAGACAAGTTACAAAGAAAATACAGGGATCTTACATAGCTTTCACTCAGTTTCCCCTAGGGTCGACATCTAATGTAACCATGGTGCATTTAGAAATTAGCACTGAGAAATTAGCATTGGTATTATACTAATGATTGAACTATGGACTCTTTGGATTTCACCAATTCATCCACTAATGTCCTTTTCTCTGTTTTAGGATCCAATTTAGGATACCACATTGATTTTGGGAAACCTTGAATTTTAAGAGAAATTTCAGATTGCCAATAGAGGGTTTGACCCAGGATGAAAAATGGTTTTATTTGTATTTTCCCTCATTTTTCAAAATTCAAAAGGGCTTTGAATATTAAGTGCTCTTTAAAATGCTTCAACAAACTCCCGGCTGCTTCCCTGAGATGCTAATATGAGACAAGCAGAAGTGGTTTGAGGATTTTTGTATAAAGATGCTGCAAAAATGCAAAATATTGGAGTCTTTGGTTGGAAATTTGGGATATTCAAATCTGCTTCTTTCCCCCAAGTTCTAAGTACTAAAAAATAGGATACTTTTCACACTTCTACCTCACATCTTCCTGTGGAGTCATATGAATTTGGGTTCAGAGTCCTGCTTTTTGCGGAGGGCAAAAGAGAATAAAAGTAGGTGAGGTATTGTGTGAACTCAACTATGCAGTTGGTTTCCCTGGGTTACTGCATCCATTGTTCATAGCATCAGGCTTGAGCTGGCAACATTCCAAGTCATGGAGTGTCTTATTATTTGTCTGGGCTTCTGCTTATCGATTGGGTGTCCTTGCTAATATAGTTTGTTTTCTCTTGAAATGGAACTAAAAGTGGGATTATAGTTAGGCATTCTTGACTCTATGACAGGTCCCTTTTATAGTCTACTGGCCTGGTCTCTGGCTTTATAATTCATGCTTTGAAACACTGCCTTAAATGCCCTTACAAATATGTAGACAGAGCTCACTGCCCTAGTAGAAGGCTGTGTGACCCAGTGTTGCTGAGCTGGGGGTGGGCTCTTTCTGGGGCAACTCTGTGGTCCGCCTGGCAGGGTGCCCAGTGCAGCTGTATTTCTCATACCTGTTGCCTACTGGCTGCTGGAATCCTTGGGTGCCTCCTCTTTCCTTACCTACCCTGGGGGTTCCTTGAGTCTGGAAAGCACTTTGGAGGGTGGTGCTCTATCTGATTTCATCCAAAGTAGGAAATCCAAAGTGAAGTCCATCGGAATTGTGCTTTCTGCCTGATCCCACGTAAAGAAAAATTCTGTAGTGTTTTAGCGATATCTCACAGCAAAGGAAACCATGCTGAACTCAGAACCTATATCAGAAGTGTTTGTCATCTCAGGCCCCATCTGCAGCACCCAGCTCCATTTCCGGGCAGGAAATGAAACCACAGAAGGCAAGGTAAATACTGATTTTCAAGTCACTGCTTTGCGGGCAGCAATCATTTTCTTGCTGATTTACTTCTAGTGCACGTTTGCCCAAGGTGTGGGGCGAAAGCACTGATCAGATGGGCCCATGGAGCATTTCAAGTGAACTGTGCTGTTTGGGTCAAAAATTCACACATGTGTCTTCAGGACTAGGGGTTAGACTTCTGCTGCCCCAGGCAATTGGTTGTTAGTACAGATAGTGGTTTGGGATAATTAGATGTGGTAAAAAGGAAAGTCAGAATTGTAAACTGTCAGAATGGGACTTTGGAAGTTATTTGGTCCAGGTCTTCATTTTGCAGGAGAGGAATCAGAAGCTTAAAGAAATTATGTGACCTTTGGAAAGGTCACATAACCCTTTCATGGCAGACCTGAGATGCAAAATTGTGTAGATGACATTTTGAAGTGACTATTTTAATGCAACCATAGAGCCATTTCGATGGTGCCTAACAGCACTATTTTTAACAGCACAAGGGATGCTTCCACTCTAGTTTTTGACCTCTCCTTATCCCCTTATCTCAGGTTCAGTGAGAAGACATACTGAGATCATTTAGTGATACCTGTTGTGGACATATCGACTATTTCTGTAGCATAAATAAGATGATCTGTAGTGGCACAAAACCCTAGGGTGCTGTGGGTCTCTCCACAAATTGGCATGTCTTGTCTTTGTTTTTATTTTTTTCTTGGTGGAAAATTTTTAAATTTTTATATTGTGAAATAAGCAACGTAAGTCTTAGGTTTCACAATGTACATAGCTGATTCATGTATTACTCACATTTCTAGAATATTTCTTGACAATTCAGAAATGTTTATCTTTCCAGGATGTTGAGTTATTTTGTTGGGCCATTGAGATGCCCATACTGGGAAGCTGTGTCCCTCTATCCTTCAGTCTCTCTTCCTTCCCATCCCTCCCAGGACCTTCATCACTGTGTGTGCCCTGTCTCATAGAAATTCAGGATCCTATGGGGAGCAAGGCATAGATGACTGAGGGCCATTTAACAACCTATAACCAATAACTCCAGGTGTTTAGTTAAAAAATATTAGGTGAACTGATTAGCTAATGGAATAGGGAGTGTAAGTTCATGGTACATGCATCAACAAAATAGGAATAATTATTTGCTGCCAATTTCACAAGGATAGGAAGCTATGTATATACTGTGCATGTAAGATGCTATGTATACGTACATTATATATGACTTACAAATGCCCCAGTTCTCATGGAACTGCCCACAGTTCCCTGAGTTCACCTCTATATTTAGACTTTGGGCCTTTGTCCTAGGGGTTCCCCTGCCTGGATTGCCTTTACACTCTGTTGGCATGGAAAGCGTCTTATCTTTTAAGGTCTGGCTCAATTGTTACTACCTCTGAGAACTAGTTCCTTAATCCTTCAGGTTAAATGGACCAGTCCTTTCTTTGTGCCTCCACGTGTCCTTATACACGCCCAGTCACTCTCTACTCGCAATTGTTTATTTGTATGTCTACCTCTCCTCTTGAGGGCAGGGATCATGATCCACCCATCTTAGTGTCCCTGAGCCCAGCATGGTACCAAGAACACAGTAAAGCTCAATAAACATTTGTTATGTAAACCGTGTCTTCGAGACGATGATGCTCCAGGAAGTGTTTGAATGGCTGCTTTGGTCATGGGTGTTTAGGTCATGAGTCTGTAGGTCACGGGTGTGTAGGACATCTGGGTCTCCTGCTCCCTGGGTCATGTGGGAGGAGGTGTCCACAGATGTCATGAATACACACACCCCTAAGTACCTGGAACACTCTTGCTTCCAATTTAGCAATTTTGCCAATGAGATGCCAGCATTTTGGGTACTGTGCCTCTAGGTGTTCATATAAACTTGTGGCTGTAAAAGAAAACCTGATTTTTTTCCCCAGTGATTTCCAGTTACCTTTACTGTTGCTTATAAAAATAAAATACTTATTGAAGTGTAATCTTTATCCTGTGCTGATTCCAAATTACCTTTTTATGCTGTTATCTCCTTCCATCTGTGTGATTTTATGATCTGACAATGCATTTGTCAGTCAACAAGTATTTATTGAGAGCGCTGCAGGGTTTCTAGCATAACATTTTTAACACATATCATACTTTTCTTAGGTATTCTCCTGGTGTTATAACTTTGGCTTCTAATACAGTTTAAATGAGAAAAATATTTCACCTGAAGGTGTTTGGAAGTTCATAATCCAGAGATTGGTGCCTTTGATGGGGAAAGGAACGGTCATAATTTATTGGCCTACTGTGTACCAGGCATTATGCTCCGCAATTTACATACATTATCTTATTTAATTCTCATACCTGTCCCATGTGTAAGTGGTCTGATATTGCATTTTACAGCGAAGGAAACAGATTAAGTGGCAGGCTCCTATAACTAGCAAAGGATCAAGCCGGGCTTGAACTCAGGCCTGTTTGAAACTACAGCGCATACTCTTTCCCATGCATTATTTCCTTATTACATTAAACTGCTCTAAAGGCAAATGTTTGGAATGATTACAATGGAAAGTAGATTGTAAATTCCTTAAGGCTGGGACTGTGCATAAAACTGAAATGTGCCATGTGATGATTAGACATGTCTTTGTGTCTCTTTTTTCCCTATATGTGAAAAATAGGACTCACACTGGGATTCTTCTCTAAGTAGCTGGAAATGATGTGATGATTTCTCACCGCCCCTTCTTCCATCAGCCCCAAAGAACAATTCAAAGGACCTAACCCCAAACTTAAAAGCTGTACAGTGATGTTCATGATTCCAACCATGTATTCATTCTTCCCTATCTGTGCTGCTGCTGTGTAGGGCTCTTCCTTGTGAGTTATAGGTATTCTGTGTATTTTTCTGTCCTTCTGTCCCTCTCTTTTTAAAAGGTCCTGGAGTAAAGTTAAAAAATAACCTACATTGTATACTTTACAAGGTATTTCAAGGTCGTTCATTCATTTGTCCACTCAGTTGGTTGAACACCTTGTTTATCAATCAGTGTTGAACTCTTTGATGTGTCTACAGTGTGTCTGAAAAATGCACTCTGCCCATCCTTGAGGAACTCTTAGGCAAGCATGTACACAGCTGACTGTCCTGTGAACAAAAATCTAAGGGACTTTAGGAGAGTAAGGAATGAACTTTTTGGGGGGAAAGGATGAGAAAAAGGTAGGACAAGGAAACCACCAGAAAGCGGGAGTCATGTGAGCTGGATAGTCAGCCGTTGCACAAACATTTTGACCACCTGCTGTGTGTTAGGCACTATATGAAGCACAGGAGCTGCAAAGGTAGAATTACACAGTCCTCACCCTCAAGGCATTCACAGACTAGAAGAGGGAAAGACATGTCAGCAACTGAGTGTTAGGTACCAAGATAGATGTACAAGTTACGGTGCTGCTGCAGGTGGATGGTGAATTCTCCTTGGTCTGGGCTCCTAAGGGGAGGAACAGTCAAGAGATCCTAGAAGAAGTGGGTTTAGCAGAGTCTTGAAAGCTGTGAAGGTGTTTAGGCATGAAGCAGCAAGGCACATTAAGGAACTTCAAGTTGTCAAGAGTTGGGGAGAGGAGTGTGCACCAGTGGGCGGGAGTGAAGGGTGAGTCTGGATTGATCGGCAAGTGTCTGGAAGAGGAATGTCTTTGAATGCCAAGCTAAGGAGTTTTTATGCTATAGGCCTTGGAAAGCCATGGAAAGATTTTTAAACAAGGGAATGATGTCATCAGAATGGCATTTGAGTATATTTTCATCAAAGTTATAAATGGAAGTAAATGTTGAAAAGTGAAAATTTGACATTATTTTTCATGTATGTTACTGAAGATATTTTTTCTAAAGCATTTACAATTATATATTAAAATTAAAAGAAAAACAGGGGTGGTGGTGGTGGTGGGATGAATTGGGAGATCAGGATTGACATATATACACTAATATGTATAAAAGAGATAACTAATAAGAACGTGCTGTATAAAAAAATAAAATGAAATTCAAAAAAAAAGAAAAACAAATTATAACTAATGCATGGAATTTTTAAATTAAATTTTTTATTTTCAGATAATTATAGATTCACATGCAGTTATAAGAAATAATACAGAGAGATCCCATATACCCTTTACCCAGTTTTTTTCAATGATATTATCTTATAAAATTATAGCACAGTTTTGCAACCAGGGTATTGAAATTGATAGTTAAGATAAAGAACATTTCTACCACCACAAGAATCCCTCATGTTGCCCTTTTATAACCACACACTTCTTTCTCTCCCCCACTTTCTTCTTAATCCATGGAAATTTATCATTTTTTCCTTTTTTTGGATGGTGCTTTCAGTGTCAAGTCTAAGAATTCTTTGCCTAGCACTAGATCCTAAAGATTTTCTCCCATTTTTTCTAAAAGTTTATAGTTTTGTGTTTTACATTTAAGTCTATGATCCATTTTAAGTTAAATTTTGTATAAGATGTGAGATTTAGGTCAATGTTTGTTTTTTTTTTTTCCTATGGATATCCAATTGCTCCAGCGTCATTTATTGAAAAGGCTACATTTCCTCTGTTGAATTGCTTTTGCATGTTTGTCAAAAATCAGTGGGCATATTTGTATGGGCCTATATCTCGGCTCTCTGTTCTGTCCATTGATCTGTGTGTCTATCTCTCCACCAGTATCACACAGTCTTAATAACTATAGCTACACAATAAGTCTTGGAATAGGGTAGATTTATTCCTTCTACTTTATTCCTTTATTTCAAAATGGTTTTAGCTATTCAAGTTCCTTTGCCTTTCTATATAAATTTTAGAAGGATCTTGTCCATATCTATGAAAAGTCTTGCCCGGCTATTGATAGGAATTGTGTTAAACCTGTATGACAATTTGGGGAAAATTGACATCTTTATTAATTTGAGTCTTCTAATCCATAAACATGATATATCTATTTATTTAGATCTTCTTTGATTTTCTTAATCATCATTGCATAGTTTTCAGCATACAAGCCCAGTACGTGTTTTGTTAGGTTTACACCCATTTACTTTCTATGTGTGATTGTTAATGGTATTTTATTTTTAATTAAGATGTTTATGTATTCAGTGCTAGTCTATATAAAAACAATGGGTTTTTGCATATTTATCTTGACTCCTGTAACCTTTCTAAATTCACTTATTTGTTCTAGGAGTTTTATTATTATTTTTTAAAATAGATTCCTTGGGATAGTCTATGTAGACAATCATGTCATCTGCAAATAGGGACAGTTTTGTTTCATATTTTAATGTTTTCTAGTCTGTATGCCTTTTATTTCCTTTGCATTATTTCACTGGCTAAAACTTCTGGCACTATGTTGATAGGAGTGGTGACAGCAGACATCCTACCTTGTTCCAGATTTTAGAGGAAAAGCATCTAGTCTTTCACCACTAAGTGTAATGTTAGCTGTAGGTTTTTATAGATTCTTTTTATCAAGTCAGGGTAGTTCCCTCTGTTCCTATTTTTCTGAGAATTTGTATCATGAATGAATATTTAATTTTACCAAAATTTTTTCTGCATTAATTAATATAATCATGTGATTTTCATTATTTGATTTGTTGACTGGTGGATTACAGTTGCTTTTCAAACATTGAACCAGCTTTGCATCCCTGAAATAAACCCCACTTGGTCATGGTGTATAATTCTTTTTTCATATTGCTTAATTCTATTTGCTAATACTTTGTTAAGTATCTTGGTGTCTAAATTCACAAGGGATATTGGTCTGAGTTTTCTTTTTATGTACCGTTTTTGTTCGGTTTTGGTATCAGGTAATACTAGCTGCATAAAATGAATGGGGAAGTGTTCCCTCCTCTTCCATTTTCTGGAGAGATTGTATAGAATTGGTATTAATTCTTCATTAAATGTTTGGTAGAATTCTCCAGTGAAACCACATGGTTCTGGAGATTTCTTTTTTGGGAGCTTTTAAGTTAAAAATTCAACTTCCTTAATAGTTATAGGGCTATTCAAATGATCTATTTCATATTGGGTGAGTTGTGGTAGTTTTTATTTTTCAAGGGATTGGTCCATTTGCCAGATGTAGGTCTGTAGAGTTTTTTGTAGTATTCATTGGTATTCCTTTTAACATCTGCCAAGTCTGTAGCAATACTGTACCCACTGTTTCATTCCTGATATTGGTAATTTGTTTCCTCTCTCTCCTCTCTCTCTCTTTCTCCCCCTTTTTGTCCATCTCTAGAGTATTGCCAATTTTATTGGTCTTCTCAGAGAATCTACTTTTTATTTCATTGATTTTTCTATGTTATCAATTTCCTTGATTTCTGCTTGTATCATTATTATTTCCTTCTTTTCACTTTGGGTTTATTTTGCTTTTCATTTTCTAGGTTCTTGAGATGGGAGCTTGGATTATTGATTTGAGACTTTTCCTCGTTTCTAACATATGCATTTAGTGTTATAAATTTACCTCTTAATACTGCTTTACCTGTGTCTCACAAATTTTGATATGTTGTGTTTTTATTTTCTTTCATTTTGATATATTTTAAAAATTTCCTTCAGACTTCTTGTTTGACCCATGGATTATTTAGAAGTGTGTTGTTTAGTTTCCAAGCATTTGGAGATTTTCCTGTTATCTTTCAGTTATTGATTTTTAGTTTGATTCCATTTTGTTCAGAAAACATACACTGTATAATTTAAATTCTTTTACATTTGTTGAGATTTGTTTTATGGCCCAGGCTATGATCTATCTTGGTATATGTTTTGTGGGCACTTGAAAAGAACATGTATTCTCCTGTTGTTAAGTGGAGTGTTCTATAAATGTTGATTATATTGTTGGTTGATGATGAATTCTTCTATATCCTTGATGACTTTATGTCTAGTTATTATAACAATTGTTGAGGGAAGGGTGTTGAAGTCTCCAACTATAATTGTGAATTTGTCTATTTCTTCTTTCAGTTCTATCTGTTTTTTCTTCACATATTTTACACCCCATTGTTTGGTGCATACACATTTAGGATTGCTATGTCTTCTTGGTGGATTGACCCTTTCCTATTTATATAACATCCCCCTCTGGATCTGGTAATTTCTTTGCTTTGAAGTTTACTTTATCTGATATTACTATAGTCACTCCTTATTCCCTTTGATTAATGTTTGCATTATGTATCTCTCTCCACCCTTTTACTTTCATCTGCTTACACTGTCATGTTTAAAGTGAGTTTCTTTTAGACAGTATACAGTTGGGTCATGTTTTTTAATCTACTCTCCCAATATCTCTCTTTTAATTGGTGTATTTTGATCATTTACATTTAATGTAATTATTGATAAGGTCGGAATATGCCATTTCCTTTTTTTCCTCATTCTTCTCTCATTGTTTTTTCATTTCTGTTTTCTTTTTCCTGTCTTCCTGTGGGTTACTTATTCTTTAGAATTCCATTTTGATTTATCTATAGTGTTTTTGAGTGTATCTCTTTGTATAGCTGTTTAAATGGTGGTTCTAGGAATTACATTTATATATATATATATATATATATATATATATATATATATATATATATATATATATAACTTATCACTGTCTGTTGGTGTTGTCAATTTACCAGTTTGAGTGAAATATAGAAGCTTTGCCTCCCTTGCATCCCTTTACACTTCCCCATTTTTTATATAATTGTCTTAAATTTCCCTCTACATACATTTAGAACCATATCAGACAGTAGTATCATTTTTGCTTCAACCATCAAAGATAATTTAGAAACTCAAGAGGAGAAGGAAAGCCTATTGTATTTACTTATTTTTTTGCTTACATTTTTTCTTCCCTTTTATTATTCTTTTTCTGTTTAGAGAACTTCCTTTAGCTGTTCTCTTAAGGTAGGTCTTCTTGGTGACAAATTCTCTTAGTTTTCCTTCGTTTGAGAATATCTTGATTTCTCCTTTATTCCTAGATAACATTTTTGCTGGATAGGATTCTGGGTTTATAACTCTTTTCTTTCAGCACTTGAAAAATATTGTAAAATATTTTTACTTGGAAAAAACTCTTCTGACCTCCATGGTTTGTGATGAGAAACCACTGTCGTTCAAATTATTTTTCCCCTATAGGCAAGGTGTTTTTCTCTGACTTTTTTCAAGGTTTTTTCCTTTGTCTTTAGTTTTCAGGAGTTTAATTATGATATATCTAGGCATGGATTTCTTTGAGTGTATTCTGTTTGGGGTTTGCTAAGCTTCTTTAATCTGTATATTTATGTCTCTTGTCAAATTTGGAAGGTTTTCAGCTGTTATTTCTTTGAGTACTTCTTTAGCCCCACCCTCTTTCTCCTTTACAACTGCATTGATGTGAATATGAAAATTTTATTATGGTCCCACAGGTCTCTGAGACACCATTAATTTTTTTTAAATCTACTTTCTCTTTGTTTAGATTGAGCAGTTCCTGTTGTTCTGTCTTTCAGCTCACTGTTGAGTCCATCCACTGAACTTTTATTTTGGTTATTGTTTTTTAGTTCTACAGTTTCCATTTGGTTCTCCTTTACATCTTTTATTTCTTTGTTGACACTTTCTCTTTCTTTGCTGAGACTGTCTGTGTTTTTCTTTGTTTCATGAGTGTTCTTAATTGTTCCTTGAAGCATTTTCAACATGGCTCCTTTAAAATCTTTGTCAGATTATTCTAACATCTTTCATCTCAGTGTTGGCATCTATTAATTGTCTTTTTTTCATTCAGTTTGAGATCTTTCTGGTTGTTGATGTGATGAGTGATTTTCAATTGAAAATTAAATATTTTTATACTGTGTTCTGAGGCTCTAGATTTTGTTAAACCTGTTTTTATTGGCTTTTTGGTACCACTCTGTCAGGGGAAGGGGAGGCATCACTTCAGCACTGCAAAGTGGGGGTAGAAGTCCAAGTTCCCCACTTGTTCTCTGTTGACATCTGACCCCGAGGGAGCTGCTCCTTGTTACTGCCAGGTGGAGGTGAGAGTTCCAGCTCCCCGTGTGGTCTCCACTGACTCTGCAGTTAGAGTGACCTTGTTACCAGCAGTGGTGAAAGTCCTGACTCTCCACTAGGCCTCCTCTGACAACACCTGAGAGGGGAGTGAGGGGTGAGGGGCACCTTGTTACTGCTGGATGGAGTGCAAGTCTGGGCTCTCAATGTGTCCTCCACTGACAACACAAGCTGGGGGGAGCTCATTACTGGTGGTGAGGGTGAAAGTCCAGGCACCCTACATGACCTTCTCTGACACCACCTGAGGGTGTTGAGGTGCCTAATTACAGTCTTGTGTGGGGGGATGTCTAGGCTCCCACTTTAACTGCTGGCATGGGTGGGAGTGGGGCCGCAGATATTTTCTATGGTGTCTGGCTGGAGTAGAGTTATTATAATATAAAAAGCTTTCTGTCTGCTAGGCTGCCCTTGTCCTATTCCTTTGGCTAGAGAGAGAAGGCTTTTATTGGGGCTTGTTTTGTCTGCCTGTTGGTGTTTCTGAGCTGCTGGGTTGTTTAGCTCTAAGTCTGGGATGCATGAGGCAAAAAGAAAACCCAGGGAACTCATCACTCTGCCATTCCTTGGGTTCTGAAGTCTCTAGTCAGTCTTCCTTCTTCTTTCTAACTTTCAGAGACTTCTTATCTTTATTTTATGTATAATGTCCAAGGTTGTTAATGGAAGAAATAGGTATATCGAAGTATGTCCACTCTATCTTCCTTGAAGAAGTATTGAATATAAGTATTTTAAATAAAACTGAATTTTAATTTGATTTTTCTTGAAATTTAATTAAATATATTTTAAAGTAATTTTACAAGGATAGAACCATTTACAATTTTAGCATTCAATATTCTTCTAGTTACCAATAAAAATACTGATACCATGCTTCAACCATATACACAAATTTAAGGGTGGTATGATTTGTTTAATATTGCATAATGTTCCTCAGCTGCTACCTGCATCTGTTGTAAATACTGTAATCATTTGTGATTACTTCTGGAACCTTAAATTAGGATACAAAGAGATGGAAGAAAACAGACACCTGGCACTTACTAGGAAACAACCATTTGGTATGCAAGAACTATCGCACTTATGCTGAGAGGAGGATTTGACAAGTTAATTTGTCTCTTCTCTTATACCTAAGTGCTTCTGTTGCTCGAATTGTCCCTATGGCTCAATGTCTGCAGGACAAAACCCACAAACCTTCATGGCATCCAGACACAGCTGCCTTCTGTTTTGAGGACATGGGCAGGAGATGTAAAGTATTCTCTTGGGGCCTGAAGGGTGCTAGAAGCAAGAGTGGATCTTTGGGATTGTGTGTTGCTCTGCACCAGCTCTGAGCACCAGATCCCAAGTGACAGAGGTGTTCACATGATCTTCTGTGTGTGTGTGTGTGTGTGTGTGTGTGTGTGTGTGTGTGTGTGCTGTGAGGTATGGGATCCCCTCTAATAATTAGGTCCAGGCCAGGGACCCTTTTGCCTGGAACTTAAGTGTAATATTGTCTTCCACAGGGCAAGTTCAGCTAAGGCTTTTAAACCATTTTCACATTCTAAAGGCCTTCTTTCTCATCTGTTTTCTGATAATCTAGTGTAAGACTATTAACAATGTAAATGAGGCAAAACTAAATATTTCCACATTCAATTGAGAATGAATATGAGGTAAACACAGATCAGGAGATGGTGAGCATTCTTTCTCTATAATTTATGATATAATTTTAATGGCACTGCACAACTGTGTCTCTGTGTAGAGACACTGTGTGGGGAGACAGGGATGTTTCTCTTTCTGAATGATGGGGGAAAGAGATGAAGGTCAATTTCATTTTTTTCAAACTAGAGTCAAACGCTTGATATAATTAAAAATACATCAAGTCATCCAGAACAGTAGCAGTTGTGTGTTTGGTTAGATGGTAGGATCATTACCAACCCTTATCTTCAATTTTCAGACTTAAAATCTCTTTCCCATTTCACTTTAATTGGCTCTAGGTTTCCATCCATCCTTAACTTTGGGTTCATTTGTTGCAATTGTTTTATCTGAACTAAGTTGTTCTCCAGTGAATACAATAAATATATGTATCTGATTCATCTTTGTTTTTATGGTTAGTTTTTTAAGATTATAAAACCAGACTCTTCAGAATGTTATATATAGGAGTAAATGTCTGCATCTCAGAATCACTTTATCGATGTCTCGGAAAAGGCATTAGCTATTAGGCACTAGCTTATTGAATCACATTTTTAAAAACTCTCTGTAAAAAATAAGAATTTGTATTTTCATTCTCCCTGCTCTTAAATCTTGTTGGTTTTTTACAACTCTCATAGCAGCTATTTTGGAAAAATTACTTTAAAAAAAATAATGATTTCTTCTTTTTCCCAAACTGCCAATTAAATAGTGACCTGGTTTAAGCACCTGAGGCTGCATTGTTGATACAGAGCTCTGTTCTCTGGCTACCTGATAAGTGGTTAAAACCTTTGGGGGGAATATATTATTAAAATTATAACCCCTCTCTTCAGAAAAATGCACATAGTTGCGTACAGTTTTAGGGATGAATGGGCATTCTGTGGTTCTGCCTAGCTTCCCAAGGGGTTCCTAGACCCCAGGTTAAGCCCCTTTATTTAGACCACTCGGTGGCAGAGCCATTTGCAGCAGTTATAACTGGTAAAGTCAAGACATTATTTACAAGAGCCGGAGTGCTGGTGCTGTTTGGGGTGGGGCAATGGGGGGAAATAAAGAGGGGAGAGGCGCACAAGATCCAAGGTAGGGAAGTCCATTTCTTCAGCCATGAATGGAATTGGAAGCTCAGGACCTAAAAAAGAGCAGGCAGTAAATGCTACAAATCATGGAGTGAGCTTATAGAGTGAAATGGAAGAAATTTCCTTCGCTTCCTAATGAATTATAATTAATTAATTTTATTGGTGAAACAGAGGAAAAGGAGCACCATTTAAAGCAAGTGTCTTGGAAAGCTGGCCCTTCTAAAGGAGTCAAATGGTTTTGGTTCCATTGTACACCTAGATTGGCTTTGGCTATGCAAAGCAGGGGAGGGAGCTCCAGTGCTCTGAGCCAGGAGTGGGTGGAATTCCTGGGGGAGTGAGGGAGAGAGGGAGCCTTGCTGCTGCATATTCAGGCATGGTCTGGCCGGTGAGAAATCCCTAGAGAATGTTCAAGAAATGGGACATCTAGTATCAGATGTTAGGTTGTTTGCTATGTGGTGAGAAAATGTAACCCATCCCTCATGACCTACAAACCATCAATAAAAATTCGGCTAACGTACGATGCTTGTAAAAATGATTGCTTTTAGTCAAGAGGATAGGGTTGGGAGAAGAAGGTGCAGAATTATGGAGAGCAGAAAATAAGAATTCAGTAAGGGGAGGAAATTGGAGCCAGAGGTGAGAGAAGGATATAGGTTCCCTTGCAATTTGCAGAAATCTCAAGGCAGTCAGTAGATTTTTCCCTAGGCTATAAAATGGGGGGTTTGAGCCAAACAGATGTATATTTTAAGGAGCATAGTAACCCCGCTGACCTCTGAGTAACATCTGTCTAAAGTGATTACCTTTCTAGAGCGCCTTTACATTCATTCACATTGTTTGTTCCCGATCCTGAGTGTACCCGCGCAGTGGGTGTTCCTGCAGGGCTGGCAGGTGCTGGCCTTCTTTCTTAGTCTTGTGAGACTGGCAGCTGCCCAAGGAGGGAGAGACTGAGGGAAAGTGCAAGGGAGCTTTTCGTAAATCTGGGGAGGGAGGAGATTACTGCAGCTCTGAGAGGCAATGGACAATGTTGGTGGGACCCAATCATTTGAAAAGCATTTGCAAAGCTTCATTTCAAGTTTCTCAGTTCAGTCATATCTAGTTTCCAGGGTGACAGTCCTGGCCCAGGGGTATCACTCTACTCTTTTCTGGGAGAGAGGTCCCATAAGAACCTGCTGGCCTGAGCTGACCCCCTGGTCTCTCATAGGCACGTGGGGCCCTGATTTTCGGGTATTGTGGTAGGGTAGGAGTCGGGTAGGGGAATGGGGCTGTGATCATCCCTTTTTTCTTTCAATTGTTGGCTGACACTTTAGATTCTGGGAGAAATTTGATATGCTGACTTGTACTGTCTCAGGGAAAAAAAAAAAGAGTACACCCATCTCCCTTACTTATGAGTGTGCCTTGTGTTATACATGTCTTGACTCTGCACAGAAATTCCTTCCTGAGGAAATCTTCAGTGCTCAGTGAATGGACTCTGTGCGAGGAAGAGAGAGGGGAGGATGCAGGAAGGAGGGAGGGAGGCAGGCTGAGGTGATTCAGAACCATAAAAGTGGAGTCAGGGATGCAGGGCCTGGAGGTACGGTTGACTGGCTGATTTGTTTCATTTGGTCGCGGTGACCTACATTCCCAGCCCTTTTCTCCAAGAGTTTCAAATAATTGGTCTCTGGAGATGCATGATGTCCTCCTTTAGGGTGGGTGAGAACACACCTTTGGGTGGTGATAATACTGATGTTGCATCAGGGGTGCTTACAGGCCTGGAACGGGGTGTGGAAGTGCGGGGGAGAGGAAATGGGGGCCCGTGTTGATGACTCAGCACTGGCCCACGTACTGGGACAGCATAAAGAGCTCCCTTCAGAGGCAGTGATTCACTCAACAAGTATTTCATGGATGCAGGTAACATGCCAGGTGTTGGCGAGGCAGAGATGAGAATGTGTAGCCCCTGCTGTAATGGAGCTCATCGCAGTTCTGTTCAGCTGGTGGGCCCTAAGTTCTAACAGCGGCTTACAGGGCCCCACATGACAGGCCCTGTCACCTCTTTACCCTGTGTTCCCTCTGACGGCCCAGCCAGGCTGGCCTCTTGGCTGTTTTTGGAACGCACCGGCCACATTCCCATCTTAGGTCCTTCGCACTGGCTGTTCCCTCTTCCGGAAATGTTCTCCTCTCTCACCTCTTTCGTGTTTCACTCGAATGTCACTGTACTCTGGCCACGGTATTAAAAGTGCAATGGGCCTTCTTCCCAATACTCCTGATCTCCCTTATCTTCTTCTACATTTTCTTTCTAAAGCGTTTGTCTCTCTCCATGATACCATATGACTGATGTATTTTTTATGCTTTTATTATTTATTATCTGTTTTCACCTGCTAGAATATAAGTTCCACATGGACAGGCATCACCGATGCCTCCCGAGCCTATTGAATGAATTAACTGAATAAGTTAGATTATAGTAGGAGTTTTGGAAAGTCATCCTGCCCATCCCCCTTCCTATGCCAGGCCTTTCCAGGCCTTTACGTGAGCCGAGCTCTCCCATCCATATCTTCCACCTCACCCTTGGCATTGTATCAGGGAAGGTTTATCAGGTCCTCTAAGCAAGCTTGGCCACATGAGGACCCTCCTTCCAGTGATGCCTGAAGGAAGAGCAATATAGCCAAGTAGAAGAGGGGAGACACTGCTTTTCTGATCAGTGCTTTCAGGAACTTAATTGTTGCAGCTTTGAGATAATTTAGCAAAGGAAGTTCTTGAAAGAAGGCTTTGTATTTTGTGTTGGAGAGCCAATTCCATTCTTCCAAATATGATCTAAATCTCAGCCATCTATCCAGTTCTACTTCTCTTTTAAGAGATTTTCCAGCCATCAGCAGTCCCCGCTGTTAATATCCAGCTGTCATGGTCTAAGTGCCCACCCTGCATGTCTCAGGAATCCCATCCCTTCCCCAGGTGTTTCTGAAAATCACCAACGAGTTCCCACACGTCCCTCAAGTCATAGGCTCCTCCCAGCTCCGTCTGACTTCAGTTTGCTCTGCTGATTACCTTGGGCTTGTAACCGCGTCTATAGAGCTACCTGTGGTCTAGTCCCCAAAACAAGAACACAGCCTGGACTTTATCTCCCCAAAACAGCTAATTCAAAGCTATAGCTATTTGATAGAATTTTCCCAAGGACCTGACGCTACCACAAGAAAAGTATAACCCGGAAAAGGGAAGCTTAGTACTCCAGATCAATCATCAGTGCTTCTAGAGTCCATGGCCATGCTTCTTCATATCCAGAGTGTCCCTAATTGGCCACCTCTCTCCTTAGACTCCAGCCTGCTGCATTGTTCCAGGACTCACTTATCTCCTTTGTAAAAGCTTTCCCTCTTGAGGGTCTTTCTTCCCCTGAATTCAAGCCCCTAACCCCAACTCTGAAGTCAGCTCAACAGTCCCACTGGCCTTTTGTCTGTTACTCCTAAAAGTCAAGTGTGTACCCAACTTGAGGTTTTGTACTGGTGTTTCCCTGCCTGGCATGCTCTTCCCATCGATCTCCATGTGCCAGGCTCCTTGTCCTTCAGGCCTCAGCTCACAGGACACCTTCGTGGAGAAACTCCCCTGACCTCTCAATCTCAAGAGTACTCTTACTCTCCCTCCTATCCCCTTGGTATATTTTCATCCCAGTCCTTAGCACTGTCTGAAAGGATGCTGTTTATCCCTGGTCTGCATGTGGTTACTCACCCTCCCCATGCCTGTTTCTATGTCCCCAACATAGAATAGAATGAAGCTCCCCGGAAACTGGATCCTCATCTGTCTTGTCCAACATTTAAATCATATCTGCAGGATTATTTGTCCTGCCAGCTTCCAGTTTGAGCTCACTGCCTTAAACTCACACAGGTACTATCCTGGGTTTCTTGGAGGGAGGAGTGAGGGAAGCTATGCCCTTCGAGGGGAAAGAGGTGAGAGAGGAGAGAAGGAGAGATTCCTTTTCTCTGGGAAGGGAGGGGTGGGGTGGTCAGAGAGCCTCTCAAAGAGTGAGGACCCCTGCTTCTCTCCCTGACAGTGCCTCTGGGGCTGGGCAAGATTTTGGAGGGGACGGCACTCCTAGGAGGGCGAGACCCAGGCCCCGGGGGAATGGGCTTGCAGCCCCCCAGTCCCCATCTAAGGTTGGGAGAAAGTCACAGCGAGGTTAGATTTCAAGGGGTCATGTGGAGGGTACAGTGCAGTTACCTGTGTGGACTGGAGGGTCCTCACCAATATTTTGGGCTCAGAAGCATCCCTGGGGTCCTTTGCACAGCCCTAAGGTATGGGGAGTGAGGAATGACTGGGCTGGATTTCCCACCAGACTGGAGGGTAAAGGACTCTGAGTCAGATTTAAATTAAAGTCAATAAATCCACATGACATTCATTTCTTGTACAACCAAGTTTGTGGACCAACATTCCTCCCTATTATTTGACATTTTGTTTTTGCCGAAGCTGGGGAGACACGTGGGAAGGGTTTGGGGGGAAGATGTGACACCAAACCTCACGCCAGCACAAGCCCCTCATCCTAGGGGCCCTTTGGATGTTCTTGTGTGTCTTCTTGTCACCCTCTGACAGCATCCTCCCAGATGTGTGTCTTGGTTTCAGCCCCCGCACTCCCACACAGAGTGAGGGTCCAGCTTGCTCCCAAGCTGTGTTCCCTAGGAGTTTGCAATCACAGCATTTGCCACATATGTTCCAGCAGCAGGGATGAAGTTAAGGCATCAGAGGCCTCTTATGGTCCAGATGAGGGACAATCAGTGCTAAATTTATAGCATCCCTTGTCTGTGTCCTCAACACCACCGGCTTGTGAAGGGGAATTCCTGGGCTCTGCTGGCTCAGTCCTTTTTTGGAAGAGAACAAAACCCTTCCTGAACCTTTTCATGCTCTAAACACCCTTCTCCTGCCCAGTCTCTCCTCCCCCGCCCCAACCCTCCCTAGAGAATGACCTACAGAGAAGGAAACCAGCTGGCTCGGGCTGGCAGACAGGATGAGACTTACTGTGCAAGAATGTTCCACAAAGTGGAGCCAGCAGCTCGAGATGGTATTGCTGTTGCCATCTAGAAAGCAGAGTTTCTTTTCTCTCTGGCCAAGTTTAAAGGGCAGGTGCACCATCCGTCTCACACGCTCTCCATCCTTCTGGCCCCATCCACAGAAATCGTGACTGCCTGGGAATTAAGGCTGCAAAGCTTACCGTGGGTGTGGGATCGCTCTATGCTGGAATGTTGCCTTCTTCCCAAGGGAGGTGAGTGCACGCAGCACAGGGTGAGAGCTCCCAACTCTCTCTCTGAGGACTGGCAAAATATAAAATACATTATCTGCTTGAGCGATGGAGGGAAAGTATCCCCAGGTGGATTCTTGTTTGTGCCTTCCCCCACATCTCACCCTTCTTACCCCACCCCCTCTATTTGGACAACTGAAGGAGAGATGGAGGGAGGGAGGGAGGTTGGGGGGAGAAAGAGGGAGAAAGAGAGGGAGGGGGAGAGAGAGAGAGAGAGAGAAGGAATCGAGGGGAACCCAGAGGTTGGGTTTGAAAGTGCGTCGGCCGGGAAATCGGGATGAGATCAGGAGGGCCCTCTTTATTGAGGGCACCTGTGTAACTGCTGTAGGGGGACCTGAGGCCTGGTCACGTCAGTCAGGGATTATAATATAGGGTGTACTGTATCCACCCCTGGAATTCAGCCATGTGTGGGCATCTCTGGCAAATTGGTCCAGTGATCCAGCCAGGGACTCAGGAGCCTCCCAGAAGATCCCTTGTCCTCTGGAAGCAGGAACCAAGCACCACCATCTTGGCCTGGTAACAGGGCCTTGGGTTTCTGAGGGGAGGAGTGATGGGGTGAGCCCAGCATCTGTCATGCAAACCTGTCTGAGCCCTGGCGCCTGCCCTAGGGGAGAGGGAACTGGTTGTAAGAGGTTGCAGAGTTCTTGTAAACTCCACAAGACACTGGGCAGGAACATCCTGCTTCAGGAGGCTGAGAAACTTGTAACACCACGTGGGGGGAGGGGAAGTGTGCTCTTCCATATCTTGCCACAGGTAACTAAGTGTCTGGCGAGACGTGGAGGACGCTATGGGAAGTGCTTTGCCGGAGCCACGTGGTAGCTGGTGCGCTGGTGGAGCACATGTAAGACAGCTCCTGAGGATGCCGGGAAACGGTAGAATTTAGTAGGGTGGGCCTCTGGGACCCTACACTAGCAGGATTACAGCAGCTGCAACAATAATTCCACCTCGTATTTACATACTGGGATATGCTTTACAGAAAATTTCACATACGTGTTCTGATTTGCCTCTCAGATCTTCCCACAGGCAGAAGCAAGTATAATAATCCTCCTCGATACCACGGGGGGTTGGACTCACAACCTCAAGGCCACTCCAGGGCCCTCAGGAGATGTCTGAGGACGCCTAGTCGGCTGTTCCTTAGGTGGACACTTCAGAAGCTGTGAAGTCAAGATATGAGCATTACCTGGGGACCTCTTCTCTGCTGAGGGTTCTGAACAGGAAATAAAACAGTAAAAATGGAGAAAAAATTTTTTTTCTTTATTACTGATAGAGGCTAAGTTGGAAGATGCAGCTTATAATGAGAATCAAATGGCCCTACTAGCTGAGTACAGAGTTAGGCAGACTTGTCTACCCTGCCACGGGTACAGCTGGACGTTTTTCCAGGTAAGACTTAGAGCATGAAAAGGCAAAGGGGAACAGGAAGAAGAGGAAGAGGGTGTGTAACTCATCTAGTTTCTCCATTTAAGTCACCAACTGGGTGAGTGAGGGGTGGAGACAGTCAGGAGTGTCACACTAATGGCTGTCCCTCCATGTGGAAGAAATATAAGGGCTTGGGAAAAAGTGTTCCTATATGAATAATTGTACGGAATTGACATGCAGTATCCACTGGGGCCAGGCCCTCTGTACTGGCAGGAGCTGCTTAGTTTTCCAGCCTGTCCAGAGTTGATTGCTTTATTAGTCAAGGTTCTCTAGGGAAACAACAGATTCAATAGTGTGTATGTGTATGTACATATATATGTATATATCTATATATCTGTGTGTGTGTGTATATGTGTGGCAGGTGCTGGGGGGAGAGATCAATGTGAGTAAATTCACTGAACAAAATTAAATAATAAAGATTTATATCAGGGTATCAATCCTTGGACCGATTAGTACCTCATAACCATCTAGGATCTGTGAACCAATGCCTGAGCCATGATACTTCTTAAATTTTTTTTTTTTGTGTATTGAAAACATAAGAATGACTTGCATCTTGATTCAATAAGTAACAAACAAGTGTCTGCTGTCTGCTAGGACCTGTACTGTGGGGGGACACCAAGGGGAATGACATGTGATGTTTGTTTTCTGGGAGCTCAAGGTTAAGCGGAGGATGGCAAAGCATATGATGAGTGCAATTAAGAAGATATAAGCAAAGTACTGTTATGGTCCAAGGTAGGATTAATTCTGACTCAAGATCTGAAGAAGGCTCTGCGGAAAAGGAGACATTTAAATTGCACCTTGAAGAATAAATAGACTCCTGACAAGCAGAGATTAAGGAAAAGGATCTTCTAGGCTGTGTTGTATTTGAGGAATGTTGATAAGTCTGGTCTTGTCGGAGTGTTCTGGCTGGGGTCAGGGAGGGCGCGGGGGATGGCTGTAGGGGTTTGCTAGGGGCTAGAGGGCAGTAAGAAAAAGATAGGAAAGATAGGTTATATTAGGAAAGGTACCGAATGCCGTGTCAAAGAGTTAAGACTTCATACAGAAGGTCAGAGGAGGCTGTTGAATACTTTCAAGGAGGAGAGGGGATTTTAGAAAAATTCTGGCAGTGCCTCTTGGATTGAACGATGGTCTGAGGCTGGTGTGCGGGTGTTGGTTAGAGCTGGAGAGGGCAGAACCATTGCAGAGGTAGTGGGAATGGATGCCAGGGGACTCATCTGAGAAAAGTGTTGAAGGCAGGACCTGATACCAGAAGTAGTTTTGGCTGGTGTAGGAGGGAGTCAGTTACGAACTGACCTGCTGGTCTCTGTTTTCACAATGCATTCTTCCTGTGTCAGAGCCTTTTCTACGTCTCCGGCTTCCCTCTGGGCTGGAGGTTCTTTGAAGGCAGAGTCGGGGTTTTCATCTTTGTCCCCCTCAGCCTTCAGCTCAGAGCTCTGACCATGTGAAGGTAATATATAAATGTTTGTGGCAACGAAGTGACCCCAGGAGGATAGGCTGTGGCATGCAAATCTCACAAGAGAGGTTCTATTTTTTGCTCTGTGAGTGTGATGCCTGGTACTTGAAGTGAAACTCTCTCTGTAAAGTACACGTGTGGAGCCAGAGAACTTGTATGGGAATCCCCACCTGACATCCCTCAGTGGTCTCCTCGTGGAGCCCCCTGAACAGTTGAGGGAGCCCAGATCAATAACAGGAGGTGGAGGAGGGTCCTGCCACCATCCTGTCCTGGACTGGGGAAACTCACTTTAACTCCGAGGTCAGGCTGGCCAGGATGCCTGCTGAGAGAACAGCAGGCTCTAGCTACTCACTGGCCTAGGAGTCACCACCTCTGACCATCACAGGAGCCAGAAGAGCACCCGGAAGTCATCAGTGGTTATGGGTTCCTGGGGTCACCCACAGGGGCACTTGCTGGCAGGGTGAGGGGTGTGGACTAAAATATTCTCTTCTTTAATTTACTTTTTTTTTCTTTTCTGGAAAAAGTAATGCATGTCCAATGCAGAAAATCTGAAAACAAAAACAAGTAAAAAGATAAATTAAATTACCCATTTCCTTACTAGTAAATGTAGCCAGTGCCACATTTTTATGATATAAGGCAGTCTGTTCTCTCTCTCTATAGAGGTATCTTACCATATATATGGTATACCATACACCATACCATGTATATGTCCATTACCAAATATGTGGTGCTTTTTATCTCCTCAGTTAATCAGTAGGGTCCTCATCTGTCCTCATTTTTGGGAAGTACAGAGCTCATCCGAAGGCCCTTCCTTCTCCCACTGTCCATGAAGACCAGGGGCTCATTCAGTCCAAAGTGATCCAGAGATACGTTCAAACACTGGGAGGTGACAAGGTGGTATCTGATCAATCCTGTGCTGCTTGTTTTTCTTGCTGTCACATGGCTCCACTGTTGGAAGCTGTTTGTAATACTGTGATGTCTTCACAGATCTAGACTCTCATCACTACCATTCCATTGAGGAACCCCATGCTTGGGCTCTGAAATTATGGCTCTCTAAGCCACAGGCCCTGGAACTGCACTGTGAGGCTTTGTGCCTCAACCACTGCTCTCCCAGAACTGGCCCAGCCCCACGAACCTCAGGCTCCTGTGATCGGCTGGTGTCCCCATCATGGCATCCCTTTGCCTTTCCTGCATTTGGGGTCTTTGGAATCTCCTTCTGCCAATGAAACATGGTCAGGGCCACCATTTTTCCCCCTAATTTTAAATCGTGAGCGAAAACATGTAGGGGACCAGGTTACTTCCTTCTTAGAAGATCCTGGGTTCCTCATGCAAACTGGTCCTCCTCTGCCCAGAAACTAGTTCTACCTATTAAGGAATATTAGTCAGGCTTCAAAAAATTTAATTACGTCATTCTCCAAGGAACATGCCACAAAACTCAGATCTCCCTCCTCCAAGATGGCAGATAGGACAAACTCAGTGGATCGTTGTGTGACTGACTGGAAAGTTGTCTGATCTGTCCGCCTAGGCAGGAACCAGCAGGCAGCCCTGGCACATCGTTGCATGGAGCTTTCCTTTGGGACCAAATAAAATCCGCTCATCTCCCCATCCTAGAGCTGTCCTGGTGATTTGGGCATCTCTGCACTCCGGGGGCAGGCTTGGAGTGCCAAACACTGCCTCCCGGGCCACTGATGGAGTACCCAGCTCAGCATTTTTCATCATCAGTTTAAAAAGTGAAAATGCTTCCACATCTCAGAGCTGAGGAACTGGATCTGAATAATAATTATGTGTCCGTAATTGAGGCACTCCACCTTCAAAACATCCCCTGTCTTATCACTTCTTACCACTCCAGTTCAGGCCACTATCACTGCTCTTCTAGACAATTGCAGTCTAGACAATGTTCTGCAGGTCCAGTTGGGGATGATATGTTTCATTGGCAAGCCAGAATTATGGGACCTAATGACAGCCCATATCAAGGCGGTGTGTTCTTTTTTTTTTTTTTTTAAATTCTCATGCTTTTGCATTTATATATCTTTTCACTTCTAAAAAAAAAATTATTTATTTATTATTTATGGCTGTGTTGGGTCTTCGTTTCTGTGCAAGGGCTTTCTCTAGTTGCGGCAAGCGGGGGCCGCTCTTCATCGCGGTGCGCGGGCCTCTCGCTATCGTGGCCTCTCTTGTTGCGGAGCACAGGCTTCAGACGTGCAGGCTCAGTAGTTGTGGCTCACAGGCCTAGTTGCTCCGCGGCATGTGGGATCTTCCCAGACCAGGGCTCGAACCCATGTCCCCTGCATTGGCAGGCAGACTCTCAACCACTGCGCCACCAGGGAAGCCCTTGTGTTCTTTCTGACAATTCATTTTCCTACAGACTACCCCTTCAAACCACCTAAGGTTGCATTTACAACAAGAATTTATCATCCAAATATTAACTATTTCTAAAGTTCTTTTATCCATTTGTTCACTGCTATGTGATCCGAACCCAGATGACCCCCTAGTGCCAGAGATTGCACAGATCTATAAAACAGACAGAGATAAGTACAACAGAATATCTCAGGAATGGACTCAGAAGTATGCCATGTGATGCTACCTTAAAATCAGAATACCCTGCATTATAGCTGGAATAAACTTTAAATTACTGTTAAAAAAAAAAAAAAAAAACAGCCCGACTTCTCTGCTTCCACTTGGTCCCCTCTAGAGTCTATTTTTCACACAGCAGGCCAGAGTGTGCTGCTCAAAGCCCTCCAACGCCTTCCCACAACACGCTAGAAGAACATCCGCTCTCCCCACTGTGGTGTGAAGGCTCCGCCACGTGACCCCCGTGCATCTCCCCAGTCTCCCCACTTCCCCGCCTCCACTCCAGCCACACAGCCCTCTTGCTCCCCAAGAGTAGCCCCAGCCTATTTCTTCCTCAGGGCCTTTACGTGTGCTTTCCCCTCCTCCTGGAATATTCTTCCTCCATTTCTCCACTCAGTTCCCTCCCTGGATTCATTCAAGTCTTTGCTCAAAAGTCACTTTTTCAGAGGGGACTTTAAAACTAGACACTGTTCCCTGCCATACCCCACCTCCCTCCATCATGCTTGAGCCCTAGATCTCACATTGTTTTCTTCATAATTCTTACTATGAACCCCTAATTTTTATATTTTATTGATTTGTTTCCTTATTTCTTGCTTGGTTTCCTAGCTGAAGTTCCTTGAGAGCAGGCAGAGCCATGCCTGCCCTTTTTGTGGTGGAATCCATTGGGCCTAGAATGGCGCCTGCTACACAGAAGCTGCTTTGTGAACATGTTTTACATGAATGAACATAGGAGGCCATTTCTCAGGTTTATGGAGATGCAACACAAGTGGTGAAATTGCTTGCCTGCATAGAGGACGCTAAGCATAAGTGCACACACACACACACACGCACACATACACTGTAGCAATGAAATGGGTAGACAGAAATATAATTAGATTTCTTTCCTGAAATTCAAAACTATGGTTTGGGTCAGTTCTCAGCCAGAATCTGCTCTACCTTTGGGCGTTTCTTCTGGTCCTACAGGGCTACGTCATTCTTTGCTAACTGTGCAGGCAGATTCTTCAGGAGAAATGAGTCTGTGAGAAAGCAGTTTGGGGCTTCCCTGGTGGCGCAGTGGTTGAGAGTCTGCCTGCCAATGCAGGGGACGTGGGTTCGAGCCCTGGTCTGGGAAGATCCCACATGCCGCGGAGCAACTCGGCCCGTGAGCCACAATTACTGAGCCTGCGCGTCTGGAGCCTGTGCTCGGCAGCGAGAGGCCGCGATGGTGAGAGGCCCGCGCACCGCGATGAAGAGTGGCCCGCGCACCGCGATGAAGAGTGGCCCCCGCTTGCCGCAACTGGAGAGGGCCCTCGCACAGAAACGAAGACCCAACACAGCCATACATACATACATACATACATACATACATAAAAAGAATGTAAGCAGACAAGAAGAGCATTAAAAAAAAAAAAAAGTTCGTTGATTTAAAAAAAAAAAAAAAAAGAAAGCAGTCTGGTTTCTGAGTGACCTACCTTCCTTAGTGGAGCCTCCTGAAGGCCTCTAACATTTTGGATTTAAAAACAGGAATGGTAAGAAATTTGGGTAGGTTTTGGCCAGATAATTTTGTCCAATGTGACATTGACGGGGGTCGTTCACTTGTCTGTAGTCAGCTGCTGCCTAACATGGGCTGGAAAGTCTTAGAAGGCTTCACTCACATGCCTGGTTTCTTTTTTAAAAATCATTGTTATTCTTTTTTTTTTTTTAATTTATTATTTATTTTTGGCTGTGTTGGGTCTTCGTTGCTGCATGCGGGCTTTCTCTAGTTGTGGCAAGCGGGGGCCACTCTTCATCACGGTGCGCGGGCCTCTCACTATCGCAGCCTCTCTTGTTGCGGAGCACAGGCTCTAGACACGCAGGCTCAGTAGTTGTGGCGCACGGGCTTAATTGCTCCGCGGCATGTGGGATCCTCCCAGACCAGGGCTCGAACCCGTGTCCCCTGCACTAGCAGGCAGGTTCTCAACCACTGCGCCACCAGGGAAGCCCCCATGCCTGGTTTCTTGATGCTTCTCTGTGAGGCTTTTTTCTCTCTCCATGTGGCTGATTGGGCTTCCTTACAGCATGGTCTCAAGCTAGCTGGACTCCCAAGAGGGAGCAGCAGTTTACCACTGAGTTCTAATTGTGACTCTGTTACTTATTAGCTTTATGACCCTGGGAAAATTATTTCAATTCTCTCAGCTTAAACTTCCTCATCTGTGAAATGGGGATAATAATACATGTCTTAGAATGTCATTGTGAGGATTTAAAGTGATATATGTATAACAGGAAAATAGAATCCCAGAACCTCAGGACCCAGGCCTTTGCGAGGACAGGGAGAGAATAACTTTTCTATTCCCTCCCTTCCTTTTTCTACTTATGATAGCTACTTATGGGACAGTGATCTCAGACCACACATGTGACCTGGGGCTTGTGCCAGAAAAATTGCTGTTTCAAAGCTCTGATGATCCTTTGTGTTGTTTGGGGTAGAGCCCAGAGTAGAAACTCACATAGAGAGCCCTCTGTAGTTGTTGAAGGTCATGCACAGGGGAGATGAGGCAGTGCACCAAGGGGACCTGGAAATTCCCTGAGTAATAAAGTAAGAGAAAATGTCTGTTTCCTGGCCCTGGAGTACAGAGGAAAGAGAGGATGGTGGAAAGCTCACAATGGCGGGTTGAGATCCCGGGTACATGGAGGATTAGCAAGAGATGCTGCCTGGCCTGATGTGTGATATTCCACTTCAGTCTGCTTTCTGGTCTGCAGTTGCCTCCGTTATCACAGACTTTCAGGGAAGGCTTTCTGTTCGTGCTGTGTGGAGGCCTAAGGAGCAGGGGCCATATCCACTCAACACTGGAAAAGGAGAGAGGACAGCATCTCAGAAGGGAGATGGTGAAAGGGGGTAAGAAAGGCGCTGACAGCAGGAGTTCGAAGAACATTTGTATCCACCTGGGAAATTCTGGAAAAGATAACTGACTTCTCTAACTTAGCATGGTTAGGTAGGGGCTCAGACTATTACACTGGGGGCGGCTGGGCCAGGAAGCTGGTAGAGTTGGGGATATTCTGGTTATGTACGTAAAGAACTTGACCCATAGATGACTTAGCTTAGTTGGTGACTTCTCTTACTCAGAGTTCTGGTAACTTGCTAAGGGAAATAAAGCTTGGCATGGCAACTGCCATTTGACTCTGGTCTGAGTCTAAGGTCTTTACTTTTACACTATTCAACATTTCCTTCAAGTACTCTATATTTGTGCCTAAGCTTCTTTTTTTTTTTTTTAGAATATTAGAGCTAAATTAAAGGCGCGGTGGCAGCTTATAGCCAAGTTAAATGGTGACTCACTCTAGGTCACCGGAGGCGAGGCAGGGCATTCTTAGGGCTGGCTGAGGATTCCCCAAGTGCACTTTCTCTCGAGGTCAAGTCTCCAGTGATTAGCAGGCTCTAAAGTCCTTCTCTGTTCCAGCTATTTTAAAATCTTGTTTATATGCTAATCGTACTCCATCCTTAGCTGGCCTTCTATCATCTGTCAAGTAAATAGTCACCATAATGGGAAAAGAACCCAGAAATGTAAATGAAAAAAGACAAAAGAATGTGAGTGAGCAGAAACCAACTTAGCAGAAACATAAACTCCTGCTCAGAGCCACCTTGTCTCATATCTAAGCTCACACCTTTATTTTTTATTTACTCTGGCATAAGAAGGTTTCCTTGCATTACTAATGGTACTGTTAACGTTTTATAGGCTGTAGAAGTCATGGTCACATTGAAATCCTTCCTCATTAGATGGAGGACTCTCAGACTTATTGAAACATCTACTGAGTTTAAGTCAGACTGTTTTCTGCCCCTACCAAGGACCTGAGAATTCTTTGAGGGTGTTGGTGACATTTAGCCCCCTTATCTGCTGTAAACATACACTCTTTCTGCCCCAAAGAGTTTTCAGAAAACTCCTCCGCCTCCTTTCCTTAACTGAGACCTGGATCTCCTCACAGTCTCAACTTCCTCTGCAGTCCTCACCCACAGAGGCTGCTCAGGAAAACGATTGCTGTTCTCCTGACTCTCACCTCATGTCAAGGTTAATCCCTTCACCTGTGCTCTTGATCCTGGTGCTTCCTGCCTTTTCTGGAACTTTGTCACATCGTTCCTCCCCCTCTATCCTGTATCTTCTACTTCTCCCCCTCTATCAGCTTGCTCAAGTTGCCTCTGATGTTAGAAGCTTCCCTTGAATCCACATCTTTTAGCTCTCCACAACCTCTTCCTTTCTCACGCAAACTCTTTAGAGTGGGCTGTACTTTCTGTCTCTACTTCTTCACTTCCCATTTCTTTTGAAGTCTCTTAACTTGGCTTCTGGTGCCATCATTCCATGAAAATGATCAAGTTAAAATGACCAATGATCTCTTAGCTACCATATCCAGTGGGATGTTTAAGACCTTATGTTTTGCTGTACTTCTGTTGCATTTGATGCAGGTGATTGAATCTCTTTCCTATTTTGGCTTTCATGTAGTCTCACTCTTCTGGTTCTTCTTTATGACCCTTCCTCTAGATCTCCTGTGGATGGACACTACTCTCTCTTCTCACCCCTTACATTTTGGTGTTCCTTAAAGGTTACATTGTTAGTTCAGCTCTCTTCTCATTTTACGTATTCTCTCAGGGTCAGTGCACCCACTTTTATGGTTTAAATCATCACCTTGCTGCTGATAACTCCTAAATCTCAGACCTCTTGCAGAGATCTTTCAGATCCTTCTGTTGAATGACTTGCTGGAAATCGACACCAGGTTGCTACTCAGCCCAACAAACCTACCACGGCTATGCTGAATTCATCATCTTTCTTACCAAACTTCCTCCTGTGTTCTCTAGCTAGATTGGTGGCCCCACCATTTACTAATCACTTAAGTAAGACACTTGAGGGCCATCCTGAACATCTCCCTTTCTTCCCTTCTCATTCAATCTACCTCCAAATGTGGCTGGTTTCGCCTCCCGTAGAGCTCTCATTCTATTCCTGTCTCATCCCCACAACCACTTCCCTACTTCAGGCTCCTATCAGCTCTCTCCTAACCACAACAACGACTCCTAATTGCTCTCCCTACCTCCATTGTTTACCTCCTTCAACTCATCTTCCAGACAGCTGGCTGAGGATTGCACTTCATAACTAAGTTTGACTATAATATGCCCCTGATTGAATTCTGTCCATAAAAAGCAGTTCTTATTTGCAGGGTGAAGTGCACATTCCTTAACATGGTATACACTGCTCTTCATGAGCGACCCCTGCTAGCTTCTCCAGGTTTATTTCCTGGCATCCTCCTCTCAGTATATTCTCCAGCAAGAAAGTTTCTTTTGTTCCCCAATGCATGCCATGTTATTCCTCAACACACACACACACACACACACACACACACACACACACACACACACACACACACAGAGGCACGCACGCACACACTCCACTTTCTCTAAGTTGGATGCCATTTCTTTATTCTACCCCAAGACCCTGCCATTTCTACCTCTACAGTTTACCACATCCCATTGTAATTTTAAGTTCTTTGACTGTCGAGAGCAGTGTTTTAATATCTGGGCTGCCAGTGACTAGCCCATAGTAGGCATTCCTGACTCATATTACAGACTACTTAGTATTTGTTGAATGGATGAAGGAATGAATAAACATATTCTCTAGGGAGTTCAGTCTCCTGGATCTGCCTATATAGATTGGGCCTCTCTGTATCTTCAACTCAGAACGTGAAGCGTGAACTAACAACTGTGCCTACAGATACCTCTGAGACCACCTTGTCACTGTTCCCATATTTTACCTCCTATTGTAATTCTCAAATTGTTTGGTCACTTCTTTGGTATTGGAATAATAGGAAGATTTTTCCACAGATCCACATGCTGGAAATAGTAAAAGCAACTTATAATTCTGGGATTACTTGCATAAAATTAACATGTACATAAATAAGCTATTTTTTATTTTCAGGCTACCTCAGAAAATGTTGCTTGCTGCTTTTCTTTTTTTTCTACACCTCCTTATTCTCCTACTCAGTTGCTGGGTGGGAAGAGTTCCCTTGTCAAGAGAAGGAAATTCTTGGAGCTGGAGGAGGCCGAGAGTCACTGCAAACTTTGCTTCTTCCTGAATTTTATAGAGTATTGCATTAGGATGGGTATCTTCCAGTTTACCAAAGTTTGTCTCTCTGTGAGTCCTACTCTCTCCCAAGCATCCTCCTCCCTATGGCCCCCAGTACCCACCTGGAACCCCCTCTACCCTCCTGAACATATGTGAAAAATTCAGAGCAAGGTTAGTCCTGGGCAAACTGAGGGAGACGCGAATTCGGATGCATTGTCTCGTGTCCCTTCCATCCCTGCAACACAGAAAGAGAAGGAGGGCCCTCCCATCAGCAAATTAGTGGCCGAATTTCAGGCCAGAGAGAGGGAAATGTATGAGGTAAGCAGACCTTTTGTTGATTAATGTCTTCAGACCACATTACAGAAGCAATTGCCTGCTTGACCTATTAATCAAGATAGGGAAACATTTGTCTTTGAGCAATAAGTTTTAAGACTCTTCAGACTTCCTGTATATTCCTTAGCTTCTTCCAATCACAAAGATTTCTCAAAGAAAACTGAGGGGCAGGAGTGGTGGTGATAAAATTATAGGTTTTTCTTTGTTACCCAGGAAATTCTAAATGCAGGCTATTCCTGAGGTTATGAGACAATTCTAAACTGGGAAATACAGCATGTGAGGACAAAGACAGCACAGACAGTTGCTAATAAGTGGCAGGCTCTATTCTTTCTCTTGTCATTTGCTGCAGAAACATGAATCATGACCACATCTTTCTAGATCAGGGAGGGCCTCAGAGTCCCCCATAGATGTTCCCATGCCTGCTGACATATGCCTCATCAGATGGCCTGAGTGTGACTGTGAGCTGTCCAAATGTTCCTTCCCTACATTGAGAGCGCTGAAATGGAAAAACCCCAAGAATGTACTGCAATGGAACCTAGGCTCTTAGGCTGAGTTTCTTTAGCTGCTTGATACAGGATAAAAAGTTGGAAGAATGCTAATGGATATGTCATGGGTGGAGGTAATGGGTAGATAAACAGCATTACAGGTACGTGAGACTATCTATTTCAGGGTAGGAGACAGTGAGGGATGGAGTGGGAGGTCTGAGGGGCATATTTCTCCTTCTCCATTCCTCTATCCTTGCCCCAGTCTGCTCAAGAGGTACCAGAAAGATGCAAACATAGAAGTATATTTTATCTAAAAGAATTATTCCGCTTTTGATTTTAGTTAGTTTTGATCCTTCAAATAGGATGACCTTGTAAAAGTGTTCAAAATATAGAGGAGCCACAGAGTATGACCCACAAAATTCTTCATTTAGGAGATCCACAGATTTTTAAGATAATTGATCAAACTCACCAGTTCGTTTTATGAAGCAATCATAATTTTAATCTCAAGATCTTCACCAAGAAATAAACTAAAATAAAAACTTTAGATTATTTTCATTTATAGATGTAGGTATAGGACTTAAATAAAATATTATTAGTTAGAGAGACTAGTTGTAAATCCAGTTGATGGAGTCCTAAAAGGGGGGTGGGAAAGGAAGAGGTGAGTAGAAGGCACTAAAGAGAAGCTCTACTCATGTCATTATTTGGACCAGAGAAAGTCCTGGTGAGTTAATTACTTCAAGGAATGAAAGATAAGAAGGCTTATCATCGTATAGAATACAATGAATCCATGTTATCAAAATAATACATAGTAGTGGGTAAAAGAAGTGAATTTGTAACACAAATACTGGTGTATTTTTATGTCAGTGCCTACTATATGTCAATGCCTACTATCCTATGTGGAAATGAAAGCTGGATAAACTAGCTAAATATAAAAATGAATCAGTGGTATTTAAGAGGTAGTGTGGTACAGTTTTAGTAATCAGAAGACCCGAGATCTAGTCCAATTCAGCCACTAATTTTCTGTGAGACCTTAGAGAAGTCACTTGACTTATGGTGAAATGAGGTAGTTGATTTAGATCAACACTTCTCAAACTTTAATATGCATATGAATCACCTGAGGATCTTGTTTAATGTGGATTCTGTTTCAGTCCGTCTGGGGCTGGCCTGAGAGTCTGCATTTCTAATGAGCCTTTAGAAGGTGCCAGTTGCTAATCTGCAGACCACACTGTGAGCAGCGAGGAACTAGATGATCTCTATGTCTCTTCCACTTCAACTGAACATGGTTTTATGATGTGCTCTTTTTTTTTTTAATTTTTAAATTTTTACTTTTTTATAACATCTTTATTGGAGTATAATTGCTTTACAATGTTGTGTTAGTTTCTGCTGTATAACAAAGTGAATCAGCTATACATATACATATATCCCCATATCCACT
The DNA here is from genome assembly GCF_028023285.1 of Balaenoptera ricei. Taxonomy (NCBI): domain Eukaryota; kingdom Metazoa; phylum Chordata; class Mammalia; order Artiodactyla; family Balaenopteridae; genus Balaenoptera; species Balaenoptera ricei. The sequence goes on from NC_082639.1 coordinate 136,983,366, forward strand.
CCCTCTTGCGTCTCCCTCCCACCCTCCCTTTCCCATCCCTCTAGGTGGTCACAAAGCACCGAGCTGATCTCCCTGTGCTATGTGACTGCTTCTCACTAGCTATCTATTTTACATTTGGTAGTGTATATATGTCAGTGCTACTCTCTCACTTCGTCCCAGATTACCCTTCCCCCTCCCCATGTCCTCAAGTCCATTCTCTATGTCTGCATCTTTATTCCTGTCCTGCCCCTAGGTTCATCAGAACCATTTTTTGTTTTTAGGTTCCATATATATGTGTTAGCATTTGGTATTTGTTTTTCTCTTTCTGACTTACTTCACTCTGTATGACAAACTCTAGGTCCATCCACCTCACTACAAATAACTCAACTTCATTTCTTTTTATGGCTGAGTAATATTCCATTGTATATATGTGCCACATCTTCTTTATCCATTCGTCTGTCGATAGACACTTAGGTTGCTTCCGTATCCTGGCTATTGCAAATAGTGCTGCAGTGAACACTGTGGTACATGTCTCTTTTTGAATTATGGTTTTCTCAGGGTATATGCCCACTAGTGGTATTGCTGTGTCCTATGGTAGTTCTATTTTTAGTTTTTTAAGGAACCTCCATACTGTTCTCCATAGTGGTTGTATCAATTTACATTCCCACCAGTGGTGCAAGAGGGTTCCCTTTTCTCCACACCCTTTCCAGCATTTATTGTTTGTAGATTTTTTGATGATGGCCATTCTGACTGGTGTGAGGTGATACCTCATTATAGTTTTGATTTGCATTTCTCTAATGATTAGTGACATTGAGCATCCTTTCATGTGTTTGTTGGCAATCTGTATATCTTCCTTGGAAAAATGTCTATTTAGGTCTTCCGCCCATTTTTGGTTTGGGTTTTTTTTTTTGATATTGAGCTGCATGAGCTGCTTGTATATTTTGGAGATTAATCCTTTGACAATTGCTTCATTTGCAAATATTTTCTCCCATTCTGAGGGTTGTCTTTTCATCTTGTTTATGGTTTCCTTTGCTGTGCAAAAGCTTTTAAGTTTCATCAGGTCCCATTTGTTTATTTTTGTTTTTACTTCCATTTCTCTAGGAGGCAGGTCAAAAAGGATTTTGCTGTGATTTATGTCATAGAGTGTTCTGCCTATGTTTTCCTCTAAGAGTTTTATAGTGGCTGCCCTTACATTTAGGGCTTTAATCCATTTTGAGTTTATTTTTTTTGTATGGTATTAGGAAGTGTTCTAATTTCATTCTTTTACATGTAACTGTCCAGTTTTCCCAGCACCACTTATTGAAGAGACTGTCTTTTCTCCATATATTCTTGCATCCTTTATCAAAGATAAGGTGACCATATGTGTGTGGGACTGTCTCTGGGCTTTCTACCCTGTTCCATTGATCTATATTTCTGATTTTGTGCCATACCATACTGTCTTGATTACTGTAGCTTTGTAGTATAGTCTGAAGTCAGGGAGTCTGATTCCTCCAGCTCCATTTTTCTTTCTCAAGATTGCTTTGGTTATTCGGGATATTTTGTGTTTCCATACAAATTGTCAAATTTTTTTTGTTCTAGTTCTGTGAAAAATGCCATTGGTAGTTTGATAGGGATTGCATTGAATCTGTAGATTGCTTTGGGTAGGATAGCCGTTTTCACAATATTGATTCTTCCAATTCAAGAACATGGTATATCTCTCCATCTGTTTGTATCATGTTTAATTTCTTTCATCAGTGTCTTATAGTTTTCTGCATACAGGTCTTTGTCTCCTTAGGTAGGTTTATTCCTAGGTATTTTATTCTTTTATTACAATGGTAAATGGGAGTGTTTCCTTAATTTCTCTTTCAGATTTTTTGTCGTTATTTTATAGGACTGCAAGAGATTTCTGTGCATTAATTTTGTATCCTGCTACTTTACCAAATTCATTGATTAGCTTTAGTAGTTTTCTGATAGGATCTTTAGGATTCTCTATGTATAGTATCGTGTCGTCTGCAAACAGTGACCGTTTTACTTCTTCTTTTCCGATTTGGATTCCTATTATTTCTTTTTCTTCTCTAATTGGTATGGCTAAAACTTCCAAAACTATGTTGAATACTAGTGGTGAGAGTGGCCAACCTTGTCTTGTTCCTGATCTTAGAGGAAATGGTTTCAGTTTCTCACCATTGAGAAAGATGTTGGCTGTGGGTTTGTCATATATGGCCTTTATTATGTTGAGGTAGGTTCCCTCTATGCCTACTTTCTGGAGAGTTTTTATCATAAATGGGTGTTGAATTTTGTTGAAAGCTTTTTCTGCATCTATTGAGATGATCATATGGTTTTTCTCCTTCAGTTTTTTAATATGGTGTATCACATTGATTTGCATATATTGAGGAATCCTTGCATTCCTGGGATAAACCCCACTTGATCATGATGTATGATCCTTTTAATGTGCTGTTGGATTCTGTTTGCTAGTATTTTGTTGAGGATTTTTGCATCTATGTTCATCAGTGATATTGGCCTGTAGTTTTCTTTTTTTGTGACATGTTTGTCTGGTTTGGTATCAGGGTGATTGTGGCCTGGTAGAACGAGTTTGGGAGTGTTCCTCCCTCTGCTATATTTTGGAAGAGTTTGAGAGGGATAGGTGTTATATCTTCTCTAAATGTTTGATAGAATTTGCCTGTGAATCCATCTGTTCCTGGGCTTTTGTTGGAAGATTTTAAATCATAGTTTCAATTTCAGTGCTTGTGATTGGTCTGTTTATATTTTCTATTTCTTTCTGGTTCAGTCTCAGAAGGTTGTGCTTTTCTTAGACTGTGTCCATTTCTTCCAGGTTGTCCATTTTATTGGCATATAGTTACTTGTAGTAATTTCTCATGATCCTTTGTATTTTCTGCAGTGTCAGTTGTTACTTCTTTTTCATTTCTAATTCTGTTAATTTGAGTCTTCTCTCTCTTTTTCTTGATGAGTCTGGCTAATGGTTTATCAATTTTGTTTATCTTTTCAAAGAACCAGCTTTTAGTTTTATTGATCTTCATTACAGTTTTCTTCATTTCTTTTTCATTTATTTCTGCTCTGATCTTTATGATTTCTTTCCTTCTGCTAACTTTGGTGTTTTTTTTGTTGTTGTTCTCCTTTCTCTAATTGCTTTAGGTTTAGGTTTAGGTTTAGGTTGTTTGAGATGTTTCTTGTTTCTTGAGGTAGGATTGTATTGCTATAAACTTCCCTCTTAGAATTGCTTTTGCTGCATCCCATAGGTTCTGGGTCGTCGTGTTTTCTTTGTCATTTGTTTCTAGGTATTTTTTTATTTCCTCTTTGATTTCTTCAGTGATCACTTGGTTATTTAGTAGTGTATTGTTTAGCCTCCATGTGTTTGTATTTTTTACAGTTTTTTTTTTCCTGTAATTGATATCTAGTCTCATAGCCTTCTGGTCAGAAAAGATACTTGATACAATTTCAATTTTCTTAAATTTACCAAGGCTTGATTTGTGACCCAAAATACTATCTATCCTGGAGAATGTTCCATGAGCACTTGAGAAGAAAGTGTATTCTGTTGTTTTTGGATGGAATATCCTATAAATATCAATTAAGTCCATCTTGTCTAATGTGTCATTTAAAGCTTGTGTTTCCTTATTTATTTTCATTTTGGATGATCTGTCCATTGGTGAAAGTGGGGTGTTAAATTCCCCTACTATGATTGTGTTACTGTTGATGTCCCCTTTTATGGCTGTTAGCATTTGCCTTATGTATTGAGGTGCTCCTTTGTTGGATGCATAAATATTTACAATTGTTATATCTTCTTCTTGCATTGATCCCTTGATCATTATGTAGTGTCCTTCTTTGTCTCTTATAATAGTCTTTATTTTAAAGTCTATTTTGTCTGATATGAGAATTACTACTCCAGCTTTCCTTTGATTTCCATTTACATGGAATATCTTTTTCCATCCCCTCACTTTCAGTCTGTATGTGTCCCTAGGTCTGAAGTGGGTCTCTTGTAGATAGCATATATACAGATCTCGTTTTTCTATCCATTCAGCCAGTCTATGTCTTTTGATTGGAGCATTTAATCCATTTACATTTAAGGTAATTATCAATATCTGTGTTCCTATTACCATTTTCTTAATTGTTTTGGGTTTGTTTTTGTAGGTCTTTTCCTTCTCTTGTGTTTCCTGCTTAGAGAAATTCCTTTAGCATTTGTTGTAAAGCTGGTTTGGTGGTGCTGAAGTCTCTTAACTTTTGCTTGTCTGTAAAGGTTTTAATTTCTCCATCAAATCTGAATGAGATCCTTGCTGGGTAGAGTAATCTCGGTTGTAGGTTTTTCCCTTTGATCACTTTAAATATGTCCTGCCACTCCCTTCTGACTTGCAGAGTTTCTGCTGAAAGATCAGCTGTTTACCTTATGGGGATTCCCTTGTATGTTATTTGTTGCTTTTCCCTTGCTGCTTTTAATATTTTTTGTTTGGATTTATTTTTTGATAGTTTGATTAATATGTGTCTTGGTGTGTTTCTCCTTGGATTTATCCTGTATGGGATTCTCTGCGTTTCCTGGACTTGATTGGCTATTTCCTTTCCCATGTTAGGGAAGTTTTCAACTATAATCTCTTCAAATATTTTCTCAGAACCTTTTTCTCTTCTTCTTCTGGAACCCCTATAATTTGAATGTTGGTGCATTTAATTTTGTTCCAGAGGTCTCTGACACTGTCCTTAATTCTTTTCATTCTTTTTTCTTTATTCTGCTCTGCAGCAGTTATTTCCACTATTTTATCTTTAAGGTCACTTATCCATTCTTCTGCCTCAGTTATTCTGCTATTGATTCCTTCTAGAGAATTTTAAATTTCATTTATTGTGTTGTTCATCATTGTTTGTTTGCTCTTTAGTTCTTCTAGGTCCTTGTTAAATGTTTCTTGTATTTTATTCATTCTGTTTCCAAGATTTTGGATCATCTTTACAATCATTATTCTGAATTCTTTTTCAGGTAGACTGCCTATTTCCTCTTCATTTGTTTGGTCTGGTGGGTTTTTACGTTGCTCCTTTATCTGCTGCATATTTCTCTGTCTTCTCATTTTGTTTAACTTACTGTGTTTGGAGTCTCCTTTGTTGCAGGCTGCAGGTTCATAGTTCCCGTTTTTTTTTGGTGTCTGCCCCCAGTGGGTGAGGTTGGTTCAGTGGGTTGTGTAGGCTTCCTGGTCGAGGGGACATGCCTGTGTTCTGGTGGGTGGGGCTGGATCTTGTCTTTCTGGTGGGCAGGGCCGCGTCTGGTGGTGTGTTCTGGGGTGTCTGTGAACTTAGTATGCTTTTAGACAGCCTCTCTGCAAATGGGTGAGGTTGTGTTCATGTCTTGCTAGTTGTTTGGCATGGGGCTTCCAGCACAGGAGCTTGCTGGCCATTGGGTGGAGCTGGGTCTTAGTGTTGAGACAGAGATCTCTGGGAGAGCTCTCACGGATTGATATTACGTGGGGCTGGGAAGTCTCTGGTGGTCTAGTGTCCTAGACTTGGCTCTCCCACCTTGGAGGCTCAGGCCTGACCCCAGGCCAGAGCACCAAGACCCTGTCAGCCACACGGCTCAGAAGAAAAGGAAGAACAAAAAAGGAAGAAAAAATAAATAAATAAAAAAAGAAGAGAGCAACCAAACCAATAAACAAAACCACCACTAATAAGAAGCACTAAAAGCTAAACTAAGATAAACATAAAAATCAGAAACAATTCAGTCACAGACAGCAAACCCCAAGTGTACAGCTGCTCCCAGAGTCTACCACCTCAATTTTGGGAACGTTTGTTGTCTATTCAGGTATTCCACAGATGCAGGGTACATCAAGTTGATTGTGGAGATTTAGTCCCCTGCTCCTGAGCCTGCTCGGAGAAATTTCTCTTTCTCTTCTTTGTTCACACAGCTCCTGGGGTTCAGCTTTGGTTTTGGCCCCACTCTGTGTGTAGGTCGCCCTCAGGCATCTCTTCCCTGCCCAGACAGGAGGGGGTTAAAGTAGCGGCTGATTAGGGCTCTCTTTCTCTCTCAGGCTGGGGAGAGGGAGGGGTACGGTAGTCATAATTGGAATGCAGGGTGAGCCAGCGGCGGCAGAGGCCATCATGACATTGCAACAGCCTGAGGTGCACCATGTGTTTTCCTGGGGAATTTGTCCCTGGATCTTGGGACCCTGGCAGTGGCAGGCTGCACAGGCTCCCAGGGTGGGGGGGGGGTATGGGTAGTGGCCTGTGCTTGCACACAGGATTCTTAGTGGCAGTGGCAGCAGCGTTAGCATTTTATGCCCATCTCTGGGGTCCGAGCTGATAGGTGTGGCTCGTGCCTGTCTCTTCCCTGGAGCTCACTTAGACGGTGCTCTGCCTTCTTTGGGCACACAAGGAAGGAATCCCCTCTCTTTGAGCACTCCAAAACAATGGTCTCTTGCCTCTTAGGCAGGTCCAGACTTTTTCCCTGACTCCCTCCAGCTACCTGTGGTGCACTAGCCCCCTTCAGGCTGTGTTCTTGCAGCCAACCCCAGTCCTCTCCCTGGGGTCTGACCTCCAAAGCCCAAGCCTCAGCTCCCAGCCCCCACCCTCCCCGGCAGGTGAGCAGACAAGCCTCTCGGGCTGGTGAGTGCTGGTCGGCACCGATCCTCTGTGCGGGAATCTCTCCGCTTTGCCCTCTGCACCCCTGTTGCTGTGCTCTCCTCCGTGGCTCCGAAGCTTCCCCCCGCCCACCCCCCATCTCTGCCAGTGAAGGGGCTCCCTAGTGTGTGGAAACTTTCCTCTTTCACAGCTCCCTCCCGAGGTTCCCGTCCCATCCCTATTCTTTTGTCTCTGTTTTTTCTTTTTTCTTTTTCCCTACCGGGTACATGGGGATTTTGCCTTTTGGGAAGTCTGAGGTCTTCTGCCCGTGTTCAGTAGGTGTTCTGTAGGGGTTGTTCCACATGTAGATGTATTTTTTTGATGTATTTGTGAGGAAGAAGGTGATCTCCATGTCTTACTCCTCTGCCATCTCGAAGATCCGCCCCCATGATGTGCTCTTTCACAGGCAATTAGCTAAAAACTTTCTGAATTATAGGAATGAAGGTAAACTAGAACCACTGTAGTAAATAAGAACAAATTGAGTGGTGTGGGCACACTGTTAGGATGACTCTAAGAGTAAAGTTTGACTCAGTGAATAAGAGAGACACAGCCAAGTTGAAATCAGAGAATGAATCTCAGGCTGAAGGGTATGACCAGAGACAGGGAAGAGCAATGGAGAAAGATAGCCAGGAATCTTGTGAGAGATAAAGGTGCGTGATGAAGCATCTCTCACATTGCAAAGAAACAAAAGGGGTCAAAGCACTGATAGTTCCCTGAGTCTCCTCAGCTTCATTGGGATCACTGTGAACCTGGACACCCCCTCCCTTATCACATTGCTTCTCTAAAATGAAAAGACAGACAGTGGGTTCAATGTGTACATTACAGTGATTTCTAAAAACCCACTCAGATGCTGACTGACAGACATCTTAGTCCTTGGTTTAGGGCCAGGCACCAGGAGTGGAGGATTCACAGCACATGTTCCAGGTTTGTCTGAGACCTGAGGAGGAGAAGGAACAGGTGGGGAGGACCCAACAAGAGGAACAGTCAATGTGCCTTCAGAACCAGAACTCTTCCCCTTTGCATTTATTCATTGGAAAATGACTTCAGCTTAGTGACAATAACGATATAGTAAGCCATTTATGTTAAGAAAAATTCTGTGAGGTAGATAGAGGCAGGCATTGTTATTCAATATGAAAAAGGAACAAGTCAAGATTAGGCAGGTTAAGACCATCCATCTAATTAGTAGCTCAGGTCTCTTCATCTCCCGTTAGTGGAGTTCCCTCTACAGTGTTGTGTATCTAGCACTACATGTATTTAATCATATTGGACTTGACTTTTCTCTCACACTCCAAGTATCATTATGGTTATAGAATTACCAGGTGTTTTGTTTCAGTATTTGATAGCAGGATGTTTTAGAAGATAGTCTGGCATGTTGATGGAGTGACAGCCATTGCTGGTAGCCAACCCCAGAGCATTTCTCCATTCTTCTTTGCTGACAAATTTTATTTATCTTCCTCTGAGAATTCATTTTATTCAGCAGTGACTGGTCCCTTTCCCAGCCTTAGAGCATTGAATATTGGTTGGTAAGCTAATCAAGATGATACCACTTGGCAAGTGATTGGCAAGTTGAGATAAAGGCATATGATGAAATTGTGACCAATGAGATGTGAAGGGAAGTTGCCCCTGCTTTCTAAAAAGGGACATGTTATAAAGATAGTCCCTTTTGTCTCTATACTTTGTCTACACAGGTGATGCCTAGGATTGTGGTAGCATCTTGAAACCATGAGGGGAAGACATTTGACACAATAGAGGTAGTAGAGAAGAAAAATGGAAAGAACCTGAGTGCTTGATGATGTCATTGAAGCGCTGAATCAACTGCTCTTTCTTTGGATTTTTAGCTGAGGTTTCTTTTATTTGCAGCCATAAGCATCCTAATGCATGTGGAGAGAATGGGAGCTCTCTCATAACTGGCATCAAACAACCAGGGTTGGAATCTCGGCTGTATCACCAACTATCTTTGTGACCTTGGGCAAGTCACTTTCTCTACAGGAACCTAATTCCATGTAAAAATGGAGATAATAAAATATTTCTCAAGTATTTCACAAGCTCAAATGTAAACTGTGAAAGCACCTGAAACTTGCTACTATTATTATTGCTGTTATCTTTATTAATATTATGTGATATAATGATAACAGCCTCATAATCAGACTCCATCATAAGCAATCTGCAGTGAGAATGCATTAAAGTCTTTCGGTATTTTTAGAAAAATCACTGCATCCTGAGACATTTGGGCCTCATCTTTATCCTAAGGGGAAAAACCCAGTGTGGCTACAGTTTGGGGTGGGGGGTTCCTTAATGGAATAGGAGCACTACATCTCAGGATAAGCAAATGGGGGCTTATCAGACTGCTTTGGGACTAATGTTCCATGAACATGTTTCTAGCAATTTCAATGCATATGTGAGGCTACAACACGCACCAGGTAATTCTCCTATTCACTTTCCTTTGCATTAAGAAGTGGAAAGCTCCACAGATTTCAAGTGAAAGGCCATGTCTCTTATCTATGGAAGAGAAATAAATCTGGGAGTCTGTTTTGTATTATGAAAATACTAGTTCCCCAAGTAGAAGCTTGCCTTCTTCCATTCCATTGTTTCCGTACTGCCCCCAAACCTCTGCCCCCAACAAGACCAGTTTTTTTGATGATTTACTATGTTTATTTATTTTTAATTTTTTTGGCTGCGTTGGGTCTTCGTTGCTGTGTGTGGGCTTTCTCTAGTTGTGGCAAGGAGGGACTACTCTTCGTTGTAGTGCACAGGCTTCTCATTGCGGTGGCTTCTCTTGTTGCAGAGCACGGGCTCTAGGTGCATGGGCTTCAGTAGTTGCAGCACACAGGCTCAGTAGTTGCAGCATGCAGGCACTAGAGCATGCTGGCTTCAGTAGTTGCAGTGTGTGGGCTCTGGGGCGCATGGGCTTCAGTTGTTGTGGTGTGTGGGCTCAATAGTTGTGGCACATGGGCTTAGTTGTTCCATGGCATGTGGGATCTTCCCAGACCAGGGATCAAACTCGTGTCCCCTGCACTGATAGGTGGATTCTTAACCACTGCGCCACCAGGGAAGTCCCTACTATATTTATTTATTTATTTATTTAAATTTAAGACTTGTTGCTGTACAATATTATAAAAGTTACAGGTGTGTACAAAATAGTGATTAACAATTTTTAAAGCTTATAGTCCATTTATAGTTATTATAAAATATTGGCTATATTCCGTGTTGTACAATACATCCTTGTAGCTTATCTTATACCTAATAGTTTGTGCCTCTTAATCCTCTACGCCTTTTTTGCCTCTCCCCTCTTCCCTCTCCCCAGTGATAACCACTAGTTTGTTCTCTATATCTGTGAATCTGCTTCTTTTTTGTTACATTCACTAGTCTGTTGTTTTTTTAGATTCCACAAACATATAAGTGATATCATACAGTATTGGTCTTTCCCTGTCTGACTTATTTCACTTAGCATAATGCCCTCCAAGGCCATCCATGTTGCTGTGAATGCCAAAATTTTGTTCTTTTTATGGCTGAGTAGTAGTCTATTGTACATATGTACCACATCTTCTTTATCCATTCATCTGTTGATGGACACTTAGGCTGCTTCCATATCTTGGCAATTGTAAATAATGCTGCTATGAACATTGTGGTGCATGTATCTTTTCGAATTAGTGGGTTTTTTTTTTTTTTTCGGATATATACCAAGGGGTGGAATTGCTGGGTCATATGGTAATTCTATTATCAGTTTTTTGAGAAACTTCCATACTGTTTTCCACAGTGGCTGTACCAATTTACATTCCCACTAACAGTGCACAAGTGTCCCCTTTTCTCCACATCCTCACCAACATTTGCTATTTGTGTTCTTTCTGATGATAGCCACTCTGACAGCTGTGAGGTGATATCTCATTTTGGTTTTGATTTGCATTTCCCTGATGCTGAGCATCTTTTCATGTGCCTGTTGGTCATCTGCATTTCCCCTTTGAAAGAATGTCTGTTCAGTTCTTCTGCCCATTTTTTGATTGGGTTTTTTTTTTTTTTTTGATGTTAAGTTGTATGAGCTGTTTATATATGTTGGCTATTAATCCCTTATCGGTTGGCTATTAATCCCTTATCGGTCATATCACTTGCAAATATTTTCTCCCATTCAGTAGGTTGTCTTCTTGTTTGTCGATGGTTTTCTTTGCTGTGCAAAAGGTTTTAAGTTCAAATAGATCCCATTTGTTTATTTTTTATTTTATTTCCTTTACTTTAGGAGATGATCCAAAAAATTATTGCTGCGACTTATGTCAAAGAGTGTTCTGCCTATGTTTTCCTCTAGAGTTTTGTAGTATCCGGTCTTACATTTAGGTTTTTAATCCATTTTGAGTTTGTTTTTGAATATGGTGTTAGAGAATGTTTTAATTTCATTCTTTTACATGTATGTAGCTGTCCAGTTTTCCCAGCACCACTTATTGAAGAGACTGTCTTTTCTCCATTGTATATTATCACCTCCTTTGTCATATGTTAATTTACCATAAGTGTGTGGGTTTATTTCTGGGCTTTCTATCCTGTTCCATTGATCTATAGTCTTGGTGCCAGTACCATACTGTTTTGATTAATGTAGCTTTTTTTTTTCATTCTTCTCCAATAAATTTTATTCAAGCAACCCTCCCCAATTTTCTCCTAATCCCTAGTAAAAGCTGACCTTCCCTTTGTCTCTTTGGACTTGCCTATGGTTCATCATAGTTTACATTTTTCTTTTTTTTTTCCTCTGATGACCTTGGGTTTGTTTTTTTTTAAACATCTTTATTGGAGTACAGTTGCCCCACAATGGTATGTTAGTTTCTGATTTATAACAAAGTGAATCAGCTATACATATACACGTATCCCCATATCTCCTCCCTCTTGCGTTTCCCTCCCATCCTCCCTATCCCACCCCTCTAGGCGGTAACAAAGCACTGAGCTGATCTCCCTGTACCATGCGGCTGCCCCCCACCAGCCATCTATTATACATTTGGTAGTGTATATGTGTCCATGCCACTCTCTCACTTCGTACCTTTGTAGTATAGTCTGAAGTCAGGGCGCATGATTCCTCCAGCTCCATTCTTCTTTCTCAAGATCATTTTGGCTATTCAGGGTCTTTTGGTTTCCATACAAATTAAAAAATTTTTTCTTCTAGTTCTGTGAAAAATGTCATTGGTATTTTGATCGGGATTGCATTGAATCTGTAGATTGCCTTGGGTAGTACTGTCATTTTAACAATATTGATTCTTCCAATTCAAGAACATGGTATATCTTTCCATCTGTTTGTGTCATCTTCAATTTCTTTCATCAATGTCTTACAGTTTTCCGAGTACAGATCTTTTAACTCCTTAGGTAGGTTTATTCCTAGGTATTTTATTCTTTTTGATGTGATGGTAAATGGGATTATTTCTTTAATTTCTCTTTCTGATACTTTGTTCTTAGTGTATAGAAATGCAACAGATTTCTGTATATTTTGTATCCTGAAACTTTATCAAATTCATTGATGAGCTCTAGTAGCTTTCTGGTGGCCTCTTTAGGATTTTCTATGTATAGTATCATGTCATCTGCAAATAGTGACAGTTTTAATTCTTCCTTTCCAATTTGTATTCCTTTTATTTCTTTTCCTTCTCTGATTGCTGTGGCTATGACTTCCAAAACTATGTTGAATAAAAGTGGTGAGCGTGGGCATCCTTATCTTGTTCCTGATCTTAGAAGAAATGCTTTCAGCTTTTCACCATTGAGTATGATATTAGCTGTGGTTTGCCATATATGGCCTTCATTATATTGAAGTATGTTCCCTTCATGCCCACTTTCTGGAAAGTTTTGATCATAAATGGATGTTGAATTTTATCAAAAGCTTTTTTTGCCTCTATTGAGATGATCATATGGTTTTTATTATTCATTTTGTTAATGTGTTATATCACATTGATTGATTTGCAGATATTGAAAAATTCTTGCATCCCTGGGATAAATCCCACTTGATCATGGTATATGATTGTTTTAATGTATTGTTGGATTTGGTTTGCTAATATTTTGTTGAGGATTTTTACATCTATGTTCATTAGTAATATTGGCCTGTAATTTTCTTTTTGTGTGTGATATCTTGTCTGGTGTTGGTATCAGGGTGATGGTGACCTCATAGAATGAGTTAAAAAGTATTCCTTCCTCTGCAGTTTTTTGGAATAGTTTCAGAAGGGTAGGTGTTAATTCTTCTCTGAATGTTTGGTAGAATTCATCTGTGAAGCCATCTGGTTCTGGACTTCTGTTTGTTGGGAGTTTTAAAATTACTGGTTCAATTTCAGTTCTGGTAATTTGTCTGTTCATATTTTTTATTTCTTCCTGGTAAGTCTTAGGAGATTGTACCTTTCTAAGAAATTGTCCATTTCTCCTAGGCTGTCCATTTTATCGGCATACTAACAAGACACTTTTTAAGCAGTCCTCAGACACTTCAAGAGTTGCTTGGTTTATAGTTCTAGCCATTTTATTCCCCCTTTTGTTGCAAGAATCAGGGCCAGAGAATCTCTGCATTTTGTGTATATTTATGTTAGAGATGACCTTTTGTTTCTGATTGAAAATTAGAATGTTGGATTCTGATGGGTATATCACCTGGGAGGACACTTTCAGAAATGTTTGCTGTTGAAACTCTGGAGAGGAGAGGAACTGGGCTCAGATGGCATAATGAGGAGGACAAACCCTTGGGTTGGTTGCTTGGCCCAGGTCCAGCCCAGAGCCCACTATTTTTTATGGAAGGTCAAGAAATTAGGAGCTGGGCCTATGGACATCTGCCTGGAGTGATATTTCCAAATTGGTCTTTCTCCTCTGTAGGTTCAGTTCAAATTTAATTAGCTAGCTAATGATGGTAAATTACCATAATTAATTGATGAGTGCTAAAGTGCTTTGACTAGGGGCTTCCCTGATGGCGCAGTGGTTGAGAAACTGCCTGCCAATGCAGGGCACACGGGTTCGAGCCCTGGTCTGGGAAGATCCCACATGCCGCGGAACAACTGGGCCCGTGAGCCACAATTACTGAGCCTGCGCGTCTGGAGCCTTTGCTCCGCAACAAGAGAGGCCGCAATAATGAGAGGCCCGCGCACCGCAATGAAGAGTGGCCCGCACTTGCCACAACTAGAGAGAGCCCTCGCACAGAAACGAAGACCCAACACAGCCATAAATAAATAAATAAATAAATAAATAAACCAACCAACCAACCAACCCGAAGTTTAAAGTGCTTTGACTAAAAAGCACTATGCGTAATTTTGAGGGCAGTTAATTTTTGGTCTGACTTTGACAAATAATCTAGGAGAGAGACTTTTAATAATAATAATAATAATAATAATAATTTTCGTTACTTGCACTGAAGCTCTTGGTCAGGAACACTGCCTTAGGGGAGCATATCATATAGTCTCTCATTTCCCACTTAGTTAAAAGAAATTTTCTTTTGCCAGAGGCATCCCGGGAGGAAGAAGGTCTTGTGAGAGACCTGTTAGTGTGTCTTTAAAGTCAGGTGGGTAAGAACAGAAAAGTAAATAAGCACTTATTATCCAGGAGGATAAGTGCTGTGGTGGGCAGATGCCCAGGGAGCTATAGGGTCATAGGAGGGGGTCTGGGAAGTGTCCTGGTGGAGGTGAGAGCTCCTGGTGAAGGATGAACAGGAGTTCCTCGGCAGAGGTGGGGGAAGGGGGAGTAAGAAAGCCAATCTGGCAGAGAGAGTAACATGAAAATGTGTGTGTGTGTATGTGTATGTGAGAGAGAGAGGAAGTAGCACATTTGAAGAACCACAAGTAGAGTGGGTTTGGAAGAGTAGCAAGAGGTATAATTAAAAGGCTGGGGGGGGGCTTCCCTGGTGGCGCAGTGGTTGAGAATCTGCCTGCCAATGCAGGGGACACGGGTTCGAGCCCTGGTCTGGGAAGATCCCACATGCCGCGGAGCAACTAAGCCCGTGAGCCACAACTACTGAGCCTGCGCATCTGGAGCCTGTGCTCTGCAACAAGAGAGGCTGTGATAGTGAGAGGCCCGCGCATCGCGATGAAGAGTGGCCCCCGCTCGCCGCAACTAGAGAAAGCCCTCGCACAGAAACGAAGACCCAACACAGCCAATAAATAAATAAATAAATAAATAAATAAATAAATAAAGTGAAATTCTTAAAAAAAAAAAAAAGGCTAGGGGACTTTTATTTAAAGAAGGTAAATTGAACACATGCATTATATTTCTCCCTGCCAAAACTCTATTAAAGAGATGATAATGGGATTTTTATAAATACATAAACCATAAGAACAAAAAGAACAGGAAAAATGCAAAAGTAACAAAATTTTAGAAGCTAGGCAATAGATGGAAGAGTGATAATTGATTAACGTACTGGAGAAAGTGGAATCCTAATGTTAAGTAAGCAGTGGGGAAAACTAAATAGGAAGGTGAGATGAACCAGAAAATACCCCTCAAAGTCTCAGGAAGCACAGGTAATGGACACTCTGGAAGTAGAAACGAAGGAGAATATAAAACCAGGAGAAGTGGTCCAAATTACTTGAGAGAAAGAGTTGGACCCCCAAATCATTTCCCCATCTGTATAAGAAAATGACTTCCCACTTCTACGCTGACAGAAGAGTAGAGAGTTATTCTCTTGAAGGGATAAAATGGACACCATATAGAGTCGAGTATGTGAATATCATATTGAAAATACAGTGAGTTAGTGAAAGTTTTCATACTGAGATTGAGACACCCCCGTTCTTCAGCTCTTACCAGGCTCTCAGAATTTTGGCAACCACATCTTTATCCTTCAAGAAACAGATGAAAAGAGCCTTCTCTGGAAATATGACAAACCCAAGAAAAATGATCTAAGCGTACTGACATAAAGCCTTCCACAGGGAGCCAGTGAGATATCAACAGTGAAGTCCATCTATAGGCAGTTTCTTTAAGGCAGTAAAATTGACAGGAAGCCTAATACACTAACGATGTTTACACAATTGGAGGAGAGTTTGGAGCTGAATTACTGATGAGTACATGAAAAGAAATTAAGGGTATGTTTATAGAAATCTAAGCAAATAAACAAACAAAAGACAACAATTATCTCCAGGGAAAACAGAAAGTTGTGCAGAAGGGAAAAGTCATTATAGTATATATTACATGGCTCAGTTATGAAATGTATTTACATAGTTATAATAATATAAATGCAGAATATTTGTCCTACAAAAATTCTAAATACAAGTAGGATGAAGGGCTAGAAAGTGTATTGGGAGCAAGGGTGTGTGTGTGAGAAAACACCTTATCCTTATCTTCCACAGTAGATAATTAATAGATTATGTCTAAAAATAGAAAAATCAGGAGGTAGTAATATAGTGACAGCCTTCATCAAATTAGGAAACACAGGAGAAGAGGAATTATGAGAGAAGGCAATAGATTTGTTATTGAAGTGTGGCTTTGAGGAATCTGTGAAACAGCCAAGTGGAGCTGTCCCCTAAGCAGTTGGCTCTAGGGATCCAATGCTATCCAGCCCCAGTAAAGGTTCTTGGAGAGAATGAAGCCCTACAGGAAATGATTTGAGTGACTATTTTCCCAGTTCTCCCCCAGGATGGTTGATAGCTACTCCCATTCTAGATACATAGAAGTTAATTAGTTATATACAATGGATGCACTAGGGCTTAATGCCCCTATAGAAGCCAACTGAGAAGGGCTGGGTGGTAGAGTGGGAAGTGGGAATTTGGAGTCCTTGCCAGAGGAGTAGATTGAATTGGCAAAGGGCCAAGGATAATCACTAGAGGACATTAACAGGTTAGGGATGGACAGGGCAAGAGATGACTGCAAGGAGATTAAGAAAGAGCAACTACAATAGAAATAAAAAAACTCAGAAGCTAAAAGAGAAGAAATTTGAAGGAGCAGGTACATGGGAGGTGCTAAAAGTTGCAGAAAGACTAAGTGAAATAAGGATTATAAGGGGGCTGTTGATTTTACCTATAAGGAAGTTGTCAGTAACCTTAGTTGGAGCAGTTTTACTGGAGTAGGTGGTATTCAGAAGCCACACTGCAGTGTACTTGGGGCCCAGGAATCAGTCAACTGAAACTAGTGCCCACATCTCTAACCCAAGCTAAAACTCCATTCATACTCCAAGTCACATCCCTTAGGAGGGAGCTGTGTTTTCACCCAGGAGACCACTTAGACACACAACATTGGGTTTCTGCAATGACTTTGTGAGAACATTTCCAGGGATTCATGGACCCTGGCCAATCCTATTACTGCATTCTTCAGATTAGTTATTTTTATGATTTTTAAATGTGAAACCTTAAATGGGATGAAGTGCTGAAACTGACCAGAAGAAGAGTGTGTTGAATTACTTTGTCCTTCAAGTAATTTCCCAGCATGAGCCAAGAACTCTTCACCTGACAAAGTAAAAGCTTCCCTATAATATGAATGGGTTTACCCATATGTCACTGGAATCTCTGGTGGTATAGCATTTCTGCTCCAAATACCTTCCCCTGCCTTCCTCCCTTCCTTTCTTCCTCTCTCCCTCCCTCCCTTACAATATTTACCACTATTCTGGGAGTTACAGAGATAAAAACAGCGAGTGGATAAGGATTGTGCTCTTAAGAAGTTTACAATAGAGGCAAAGGGATGATTTGTTGTGGCCAAACAACACCAGTACAAGGTAAAAAGCGCTAAGGAGCCTTATTCTTATGGAGGGTCTTCTATCCAAATCAGCCATACATGGGAGGACTAAAACGAGGTGGGATCTCCTAGGAAGTGTGTCAACAGTTCTGCCTTGACATTGCCCCTCATCTGATCTGAGTGTGACCCCAGTCTTTCCAGAGCTGCGTGGGTTGTGAACTCTCAACCTATAGGGCTACTTCCAGATAGAGTAGCTGGGCCACATATGCAAAGGGAGGGTGAAGAGGAGGTTCCATCTGAAGCTTGTGTTTGGAGTTTGTTACAATGTTCCTTCCCTGTAAAGGGATTATAAATGAGGGTTCATGAGCAAAATGATACTTCTGACCTGTTGGGTACTTAAAGGGGTATCTTACAATTTAAACCAGGAGCCTCAGTCCTTATAACTGGAAGATCCATATCTTATTGTGGCACAACCAGATATGTGGCTATGACATCAAATCAGATTTATAGTAGTACCCCAAACTTCAATACCCAGAGCCCATCCACCCTTGACAGGCAGGAAGTCCTGTTGTTTCCATGAGTTGCTCTCTCCAAGTATTTTTGGACCCTCCCTCATATTTTGTTCATGCATTTCAATTGTTCCCTTGGTCTCCTGGGATTACCCTAACCAGGTTGTATGTGGGGCTAACAGTTTCTCACAGCTCTGCCAGCAGCTCTGATGTCCCTATGCTCTGCTGGCCACAGACGTCAGCCAACCGGTGATGCTGTGTATGCAGCCAGATGGCCTGTTGGCCTCTAGAACTCTTCTCCCTCTGGTCATTTAGGAAATGCTCTTTCTCTTCTGCCCAGCTCTTTCAGAAGTGTTTTGGACAGCAGAGCTCTTGGACCTCGGCAGTATTGTCTCTCTTTGCCCCACAGCCCATGTTTTCCTTGAGTGGACAGCTCGTCTAGGAGGGGTTCAGCTGCCTGGTGTCAAGTTCCACACTGCACCTCTCTGGAACTTTCGCTTCTCCAAATCCCAGGCTCATTCTACCACCAGCCTCGGTTGTCCTTTTGTTTTCCTGGTGGACTCCCAGAATACCAGGGCTATTCCTGGACAGCTCTTTTAGGGTCCCTGAATGTTTCCTGGCAGTTAAGAAGTTCCTTGAACATGCTCAGGGAATCCCAAGAACTTCTTGGCGAAGGTATAGCCTAACTTCACCACACTGACCCAGCCAGCTATGTGTGTTCCCCAGTTAGGGGGAGGGTAGGAAAAGGGGTACATTTTTGTTTCAGTGTTGTGGAAACCAATAGAATTTTCTTTAAAAGTGCAAACTGTACAGAGAAGCCTTGAAGGGCTACTTGGGATTGGGGGTGGTGAAGTGAACATATGAAACACCATGGGAGGTTTTGGTTGGAACTTTCAAACCTGAGTCATGGCCAGCAGTGGCAGTTCCTCCGTAGGTTTGAGTGAGCTTGGCTCTTTAAATAACATGCTATTAGAGCTTGCTGCAGAGTCTCAGCTGTTTGTGGATTAGCCTCTGAAACTCTTCATATTGCTGTAAAATTTGTAACAGAGGAGATGGAATGTGTGTATTGTGAGAAGATGGGAGAATAAAGTTTAATTGAATGTGAAGTAAGAAAGGTGGGGGGAATGGAAAATACTTGGGGAAGAGGGTGTTTGTCATGAATTTTGACTGCCTACCCACCCTCCCTCTCCCCCCTTTATCTTTGCGACATCCTCCACCTGGGCAGAGAGCAGAGTCTTCCTCTCTCTGTAGAACCTAGATACTTACCACTCCAGCTTTCCTTACAGTTAGACCATAGGCATATGACTAATGATTCATGAATCAGATTCACCCAGGGTGGATTTTGACTTAGAAGCTATGAAGCCAAATGAGCAGGGGCTGTACAGACACCATCTTGGTGAGGTTAATGGTGCCAATGGAAGCTAGATCCAGTTTCCAGAGTCATGGTGGTAACGGTTCTAGCACCAGGGGCCAGTGTCTAGGATCAGGGTTGTCAGTGGAAGAAACAGTTGGATCTGTGTCCAGTAGAAGCAACAATTATGTCTTTACAGAATCAGTTCCACAAGAGAATTTTGTGTGCTTTTCTTGGACGGGTGACATTTAAGCCTGATTCTGATCCTCCTGGAGCCTCCATGAGCAGCTCAATATCTTTTAATTATTCCCTTTCTGCCTCAATCACCGAGCTTGCAACCATGAACCTTGACTCCAAAACAAACAAACAAGCAAAATTTATATTACAAAAGGTTTGAAAAGACGAAGAAAAGGTGTTCATAATCCTGTCACTTTAGCACAGCAATGATGACACCTAAGTTTTCCTTGAGACACTTTCCCAAAGTGTTTCCACAGAGCACTAGATGTCGTATGGGCGGAAAAAGTGTCCATCAAATGATTTTGGAAGTTTGGAAAATGTTTTGATAATACAGTTTTCTTTACTTCAATACGTAGCTTCTCAAAATTTTTAATATGTAAGTAAACTTTGAGAAGATTCAGGAAAGAGATAGGCAATTACATTTCCCCCGCTGGGAACGTTCCAAGGATTTTGAGGAGCACATGCTGCAAAATGCTGCCTTATGCTCTTTCCTGACACGCAAGCGATCTACACAGTGGTAGTCAGAGGGCACTTGTAATTTTATGCCCTGCTTTCTTCAAGATCGTATCATAGGGGCTTTGAGGGCAAAACTTTGCATGGAAGAAGCTTCTCTCTTTTTGTCTCTGGGGTCTCTAAGTATGAACCTGAGATCACCCAGCAGATGAAAAGGTGGGAACCCCGGCCTTGAGTACTTAGTCTCTGCTCATGTGTATTCTGGTAGAAGCAGGTTGTCAGGACTTGAAATTAGGGTCAAGACCTTCTAATCCTGAAATAAACTGAATTTATTTGGGCATTTCCAGCTCACTAAAGAGCATATCCAACTTCCACTCCCTAGACATAAACCTCGCACGGTGATTTGACGCAGACTATAAAGGACAAAAGAAAATCTGATTTTCCTCAAAGGAAGAAACTCCAGGTGCAACAGACTGACTGCAACAGGGTTTGTCATGCAAATGACTCAGTATCCTTGTTGCTCCCAATTATGCCCACTGTGGAAAGGGCAGAGATTGAAGAAAACTTAGAGGAAAGAAAAATAATGGACCGTCTGTGTGCCACTGGCTGTTAAAGGAGAAAAGGAAAAAAAAAAACCCTTTTCACTTTATTATTTTTTTACACCAGCTGAGTTGGCCCCAGGAAACATGACACTCGCTGATAGCTCTATCTCAACTGTGCTATATAACTCTGCTGGTTAGAACACGGTGCTGACAAAGGCACAGACATGAATCTCCATTCGAATTTATATTCAATGAGGATAGAAACTTGGTTTTTTCACTGCTGTATCCTCAGGATGTAGATTGGTTGCACTATAAATATTTGTAGAGTTAATGAAATCTGTCTCCTCATAGAAGAGCTAGTTTTGCTGGGCCCACAGACAGAGGTTGAACCTCTAATCCCCACCAGTCTGAAACCTCTAGTTTGGTGTATATTGTGTATAAGGGCAATTACCATCATATTTCTCTAAGTTCCCATTGAAAAACTGTCAAGGCACAGATCTCCACATTGTCCTATTTAGTAGGCATTCACTGTGAATTATCTCCTTGCTATAAACTTGCACATTTAGAAAATGCATAGCTTTGTTTCTGGTAATATAATGGCTAGGTATCTGAAACAATCTTCCTGCTAATAACTATGAAAAATGCTGGTTAATGTGTATTTTAAAAATCTTAAAAGCACTGAAGAACTGGTAAAATATAGCAGCAAGAATTTATCAGTCCAACCTCCAAGGGAAGGCAGGAAGAAAGAGAAGTAAGCGAAGTTTTTACCCTGAGGGCTGTTGCTGAACCTGATGAACTTGAGCTTCAATTTTCATATTTTTTTAGGACAAGTGCCTGTGTGTATGTGTGTGTGTGAGTGACAGTGTGGGGTGGGGAAGAAAGCAAAGTCCAGCAACTGTTTCCAAATCCTAGAACCCCAGTGGGTCACATACTAAGTGTCAGTGTGAACCAGATTGAAACCCGACTGCAGCCCTTCTACACACAGGAAATTTCAAGGCAAGATGCCTAAGCATCAGACAAAACAGGCAATAATAATAATAATAATAATAATAATAAAACTTTTCCTGATGATTAAAAATTTAAGGTGACTTTTATGTGGACATGTAAGTCAAATTCGTGTGACCCAGGTGGTCCAAAAAACTTCAAGTCAGATTTTAAAGTATTGCCAGAATGGCAATGCCCCAATCATCTGGTAAAAGCAAGCACAAATCATCTCTGGAGGAATCCACTTCTATCCAAGGCCTCAAAGAATTCTCCCAAAGAAAAAGAAAAGGAGCAGCTAACAATGAATAATTAGTAAATATGTTGACAGAAGAAACAGATCTGCACAGATTTCAGATATTGTAATTATCAATCTCATGATCCAAGATAAAGACAATCGCTGCATTTAAAGAAATAAAAGACAAATTTAAAATGTCTGTAGAAAATACAAAACGAATGAGGATCTAAGCAGATGTTAAAATCTAAATTGAGGCATATTACAAATTTCAAGAGTTTATTTGAGCAAAAATCTATTCAAATCAGGCAGTGCCAAACTGGAAATTGTTAGGAGCACTCCACCAAGAGAAGCAGGAGAAAGACATATATAGAGAAAGTGTGGAAGCAAAGAAAGGAAATTATTTCATTGGCTGCAGCTTAAAGCCTAGCTAGCTGTTTGTGATTGGTTGTCCTTAGTGTTTTGATTTCAGAACCTTGAGGCATTTACAGGCTTAGATTTTGGTTTGTTTCCATAGGCTGCCATGGCATTAGAGCCACCTCAGTTTAATGAGCTCCTTGTTTAATTAATGTAACTCAGATTTGAAGAAGAACCAAATATAATTTATTGAAATGAAAATTATAATAATAAAATTTTAAAACCCAATGGATGAGTTTAATATCAAATTAGATGGAGGTGAAGAGAGAATGGGTGAACTAGAAGATAGGTCAAATAAATTACTTAGAATGTAGTGTAGAGACACACAAAATAGAAAATATGACAGAGATCTCGAGAGACTTAGAGCATGGAATGTAAAGATCTAACAAAAATTTAATTGGAGTTCAGAAGGAGAGATGAGAATGGGATAGGGAAAGTGCTCAGAGGTAAGAATTGAGACTTTTTGATAACTGTTAAAGACTAAAACACACAGATTCAACAATTCTCACAAATCCTAAAAAGATTAAATAAAAATAAATGTACATCTGGGCACATTGCAGTGAGACTTCAGGACATGAACAACAAAGAGAAAACTGAAGAGCAACCAGAAAGTAAAATGTATATTACCTTTAAAGAACAGTAGTCAGACAGCAAGCTGTTTTGCAAAAGAAATAATAGAAGCCCAGAATCAAATCTTCAGTGTGCTGAGGAAGAAAATAACTACTAACCTGGAATTCTGTACCCAGGAAAACTGTATTTCAAGACTAAGAACAAAATCAAAACATTTTCAGAAAACCAAAAACCAAGAGAATTTGCTGCCAGGAGAACCTCTCAAAAGGAAATTCTAAGGGATGAATTGCAAGCAAAAAGAAAGCAATCCCAAATAGAAGCCTTACAATCAAAAAAGGAATGAAGAGTGAGAGGATGGTAAATACATGGGTAAATTTAAATACTCATAAAACAATACCAATAACATCTTGTGTGGCACTTTATTTTTTTAAATGAGATAAAAGTAAACTATTTTAATTGAAATAGTAATTCTGGAGAATGATAAACGGTATTAAGGTGTTACAAAGTCCTTGTATTGTCTAGATGAAGAGTAAAGGTACTGTTTAAATTTAGGCTTTGACGAGAGAGAGAGACAGACAGACAGAGAAAGAGAAAGAGAGAGGGAGAAACATAGTGGAACAAATAGCACAAAATAAAGTGAAGGAATACATATAGAAATATATCAGTAATTTTATTAAATGTAAAAGGAATAAGTGAAAATATATAAAGAACACTTACAATTCAACAATAAGAAAAATAAGTCAATTAAAAATGGGCAAAAGATGTGAATGGACACCTCAACAAAGAAGTTAAACAGACAGCAAATAAGCATATGAAAAAATCCTCAACATTTTTTGTCATTGGTGAATTTGAAATTAAAACAACGAGATACAACCACAAACCAATGAAAATGGCCAAAATCCAAAGAAACTGACAGTATCAAATACTAGCTAAGATGCAGAAGAGCAGGAACTCTCATTCATTGCTGGTGGTAACGCAAAATGGTACAGCCAATTTGGAAGATAGTTGGGTAGCTTCTTAAAAATCTAAATATAGTCTTACCATATTACAGCAGTCATATTCCTATGTATTCACCAACTGAGTTGAAAACTTATGTATGTTACCCAACACTGGAAGCAACTGGGATGTCCCTCAGTAGGTGAATGGATAAACAAACTGGTACATCCATGCAATAGAATATTATTTGGTGATAAAGAGAAATGAGCTATTAAACCACAAAAAGACTTAGAAAAATACTAAATGCATATTGCTACATAAAAGAAGGCAGTCTTAAAAGGCTACATACTGTATGATTCCAAGTATATGACTTCTGAGAAAGGTAAAACTCTTGAAACAGTAAAAAGGTCAGTGGTTGCCAGGGAATTGGGAGCTGAGTGAGGGGATAGGTGAAGGCCTGGGGAATTTTTTAGGCAAGTGAAACTATCTGTATGACACTGTAATGGTGGATACATAACTTTATTCATTTATCAAAACCCATAGAACTTTACAACATAAGCACTGAATCTCAATGCATGCAAATTAAAAAAAAATCATTTAGGAGTCTGGGGGATCCCAGGAAATAATCCAAACTATGGCAATAGAATATAACTGTATCACAATGGTATTTAAAAAGATCTCACTGAAGAGGATGGGGGAAAATGTGCTGACCTAAGTCACTTTGGAAATGAATGGAATCTGTAAGACTAAAGGCAAAAGCAACTGAACATAAGCACTGTATTTTAGTTGATAAAGTTGCTTCCCATGGAGGTACAGGTTAGAAATTCTGACACTGCTGGGAGTTCCCTGGTGGTGCAGTGGTTGAGAGTCTGCCTGCCAATGCAAGGGACATGGGTTCGATCCCTGGCCCGGGAAGATCCCACATTTTGCGGAGCAACTGGGCCTGTGTGCCACAACTACTGAGCTTGCGCTCTACAGCCCACGAGCCACAACTACTGAGTCCATGTGCCACAGCTACTGAAGCCCACGCACCTAGAGCCCGTGCTCCGCAACAAGAGAAGCCACCGCAATGAGAAGCCTGCACATCGCAAGGAAGAGGAGCCCCTGCTCGCCGCAACTAGAGGAAGCCCGTGCGCAGCAATGAAGACCCAACTCAGCCAAAAATAAATAAATAAATAAATAAATAAATAAATAAAAAATAAATTCTGATACTGCTATATGTGCATGCTGGAATTGAAGGATTAAGTAAATGATAGCAGATGGTAGGAGCCTGGTTTCTCACTGTTGGGATAGTTTACCAATAAGCATGGGGAGGAGGCTAGAATCATTCACTTGGAAATGGATTAGAGTTGAAGACCTTAGTAAGAATTAATTTCTAACCTAATATAAATACAAATGGTGACATACCATTAGCACTGCTTAAAATACACAGATATACGGTATATTTCTTTGTTTTATCAGCTGAAAGGGCTTAAAAGAAATGACACCCTAGTAGTAGTGAGCATACCTAGTGCCCAGATTTGGTTTGTAATACCTTTAATTCAATAAAAGGAAGCAGACTCCTTGGAGAAATGGTTGATTCTAGGACTGGGGAAGGAAATCTACAAGATGAGCTGGGAGCATCTTACAGTGCCAGAAAGTAAGGAAATGCTCAAAAAACGGACAAGCAAACAAACACCTCATGCTGCTGTACGTAGATCAAAGGGGCACAGGAGTCAACTGAAAGAGCTCCCAGTGGCCAAAGCTGGAGCAATGTGAGCAAGAAATAAAGTAATATTGGTTTATAACCCAAACTATAAACAAATATCCATGAGTCTGTATTGACATAAATAAAGGATAGAATAAATAAATAAATGGGATAGAAGAGAGATTTCTCCTATGCAGGAACATTTTAAATAATTTATGTAGATACTCTACCCTCAAGGAGGTGACACATGAATCTCTACTCCTTAAGCATGGATGGCGCATAGTGACTTCCTTCCAAAGAATACAGTATAGATGGGGGGGTGGGGGGAAGAGTAACTTTATACTGGAGAAATCTGTTTAAATTGTCTCAGTCAAGTGATCAAGGTAAATATCAACAGTAATAAGTCATGTTGATAGTATGTACCCTTGATCTGATGTGATAAGAATGGCACTTTACCTCTGTGGTATTCCTCTCCAAAACAAACTACCCCAGGATAATCATGAGAAAAACATCATACAAATCCCAATTGAGAGACATTCTACAAAACACTAGATCAGTACTTATCAACACTGTCAAGGTCATCAAAACTAGGACAAGTCTGAGAAACCATCACAGCGAAGAGAAGCTGAGAAAAAAATTATAACGAAATGTAATGTGGTATCCTGGATGATATCCTGGAACAGAAAAAAGGTGTTAGGTAAAAACTAAGGAAATCTGACTTTAGTTAATAATAATCTATCAATATTGGTTCATCAATTATAACAAGTGTACCACATGAATGTAAAATGTACCAGTGTTAACAATAGGGGCAACTGGGTGTGGGATATATGAAAACTCTCTGCAGTATCTTTGCAATTTTTCTGTAAATCTAAAACTTTTAAAAAACAAAGTCTATTAATAACGTAAAAAGGAATAAGTGCTACAGTTAAGAGAAAAAGGATGGTCTGATTGGGTGAAATACAGAAACAACTACATTCTATTAATAAAAGAAACATCTAAAATAAAAAGATGTAGAAAGAGTGAACAGAAAAAAAAGAGTGAAAAAAATATACTGGCCAAAATCTAACCAAAAGGAAGCTGGTGCAATTATTTTAAAATCAGAAAATATAGACTTTAAGCCCAAATCCTTACTAATGTTATGGATGATTACTTGACACAAAAAAGTTTAATTCACCAAAAAGATATAATTTAAAATTATGTGTACCTTAATAACAAAACTTCTAAATATTCAAGCAAGTAATAATAACCATAAGGAGAAATAGACAAATCCACAATCATAGTGGGTCATTTTAATTCCCCTTTCTCAGTAATTGATTGAACAAGCAGATAAAAACATCAGTAGGAATATAGAATATTTGAACAACGTGATGAAAAAAATTTGATTTAATGGACACGTATAATTGACTTGACTGGGATATGTATTTTTTCAAAAGATACAGAATATTTACCAAAAAATTGGCTGTATGCTGAGCCATAAAGCAAACCCTAACAAATTTAAAAAGGCTGAATAACATAGATTGGGTCTTCTCAGTTCAATCCAATTAAGAAGGAATCAATGATAAAATGGTAATTTTAAAAGTATGTTTGGAATTGGAAAACACACTGCTAAATAATTGGTTCAAAGAAGAAACGTTTATAGAAATTAGAGAATATTTTATACTGAATGGTAATAAAAAGTACTGCCAATCAAAATGTGTGAGGTGAAGCTAAAGCAGTACTCGGAGAGTTTATACTTCAAATGCCAACATAAGCAAAAAGAAAGGCTAATAAAATTTAACAGTGTATAAAAATGATAATATATAAAGACAAAGTTTAGTTTATCTCAATAAAGCAAGGTTTTAACATTAGAAAATTAAATTTGTTATAACATTACTAGATGAGTAGAGGGAAATCATGCAATAATTTTAATAGATGCAGAAAATTGTTATCCATTTATTATAAATGCTCAGCAGCCTGGAAATAGAAAGGAATTATTTAATTTAATAAAGGATATTGGCAGAAATAGGGGAAGAGGACTAGAGAGAGCATCACTTATAATGGTAAAACATTAAAAGCTTTGTCTTTGAGATAAAGAATGAGATAAGAGTACCATCATCACTTCTCTCAACATCACTCTAGTTTAGCCAGTGAAACATTTTAGCCAGTGAAATACAGCAGGAAAAAAGAAAAGAATAAAAGATACAAAGTTTGAATCAAAAGAAAACATTTCATTATTCAAACATACTATGATTCTATTTGTAAAAATCCTTTAGAATCCAAGGGTAAGTTATTAGAATTAATGAGTTTAGTAAGATTGTTAGATAGTAAATTAATGTGCAAAATTCAATTATATTTCCCTCTATCAGCCACAGAAGAAAAATGAAATTTTTACAAGGTTATGGGAAATACTGTTGGGAGATCCTCCTCCAGGAGTCTTTCATACTCCTGCATGTTTTGTTGGATATGTCAAGGATGCATTGTCCTAACAACTCTTACATGAACCTGATCTTAAGGTTGTTTTTGCATCGAGAGTTCTTGAGGGATGAAATAATGTCTTCCTTTGGGACAAAGAGCAAGCTTGCTTATTGCTTACAATAAAATAATGGGTTTCTCAAACTCAGTGATCCTTAACCATAAGGCAAACCCACTGCATGGATAGACTCCATCTGGGCTCCTTCATGGGACTTGGATTAAGGAAAACCAATTCACATGCTTCTTGTTGGGAGTAATAAGAGTTTTCATTTCTACAGGGGTCTCCTGTCTTCTACCAGCATTCCTGAAACAATAATAGGCCAACATTAGCTTGTAAATACAGTGAAATCAAATCTCAGAGCCAAAAAGTACCTGGCAGTAAATCCAATGAAAGATGTGTAAAACCTCTTAAGAAGAAAATTATAATCCTTTACTGAGAGACATTAAAGAAGATGTAATAAGTTGAGAGATATTCTGTGCCCACTGGCTAGAGAACTCAACCTGTGAAGAGGCCCATTCTTCCAAATTAATGTGTAGAGTCAATGTAATTCCAAGAAAAATATCGATTTTTTGGTGGAAGTTGACAAACTGATCCTAAAGTTTATTTGGAAGTGCAAAAAGTCAAGAATAACCAAAGTCTATTGAAGAAAAGGAACAAGGTGAGAAGTCTTACCCTACAGATATCAAGTTATTTTAAAGCCATAATAATTGAGATGATGTGGTATTGGGTCTGGGATAGACAAAAAGTCCTATATTAGAAAGGTGGCATTGCAGATCAGTGGGCAAGGATAGACTTTTAAATACATAGTACTGGGAAAATTTTTATTCATATGGAAAAAAATGAAAATATACCCCTGCCTCATATCATATATTGTGTTGAGCCATAGAGAACTATTATTTTGTAGGTGAAAAACAGTCAAACATAGTCAATTTCATATAATTCTACCTAATAAAAAATTCCAGGTAGATTAAAAACCTAAATGTAAAAGATAAAACCACAGATAACACAGGAGAATATATTCATGTCTCAGAAAACAAGACCAACAACCATTAACTATTAAGGGAAAGATTGATAAATCCGATTACATTGAAATCAGAAACTCTCTTTATCAAAGGCACTATAAATGAGTGGAAAAACAAGCAATGGAGTGCAAGAAGATGTTTGAAATGCACGTAACTGACAAATGCTTACTATCTAGAATACATAAAAATAACTTCTAAGATCAATAGGAAAATAACATAATAGAAAACATAAATATAATAGAAAAACCATTCAATGAGTTATGGAGATATTTCAAATTTGACATATTTTATTATACAAAATCAAACAATCACATTTTTAAACATCACCGGTGATCTCATCTGCAATGTTCTTAAGTATTGGGGAGCTGTCAAGCTCAGCATGGTGGATACAGGTTTTTCAAAATTCTAATTTTCTCTTGAGAGCTCAATTTTTATCACTAGCTACAAATACTGTCAATTGTTTTCCTCAAAATGACAGGCTCCCTTGGCTCATTTTTAAGTAAAGTTCTGCCAAAGTCTGAAATTCTGTAGTTGGTCTGTCAGATGTTCTTTCAAGTAAAAATGGCATTCTGTGAAAAAAACTAGTTCAGCTGGCGACTCAAACAATTGCACAAGTTCTTTTCTTTGAGACAGTTATTGTACTTTGGTGTGCTGCAGAAGTGCTTTAAGAATTCTTCCCATTTAGTCACACAGAATTAAAAAGACATGCACTGAGGATCAAGGTGCAATAAAATTAATAATTTTAATTTTTTCTTCAAGGACATTCTTAAGTGAAAGTGACTTTTCTTTTTTTTACTGTGAGGAAAAAATACAGCTATGAGTATAGTTTGTTGCCATTGCCTTGATTTGTGCTAAGGCACCTGCAGTTTAACCACCATTAGTGCAAATGTCAGTGCAGTGAAAAAGGTAAACATTATCTTAGTTTTCTTATAAAAAGAGTTTGGAGTTTTAGGGTCCCCTGAAAAGGTCTCATGGACACTTGAGGATCTGTGGACTACAGTTTTTGACAACAGTTGCCCTGGATGGGTGATTTCCCCAATGTCAACAGCAAGGCAATAGTATAAATATCTAGAATTTGTGTCCAGTTGTCTTTCTTTTCTGCTATATGGGGGTCTCTCAGGACCATCTGGATGAGCTGGGAATCCAGGACACTTTGATGCAGGCTATCTGATGGAACTCTTTTGACATTATCCATTTGAGTATACAATTGACATGACTTTGGGGATGGCGGTAGTTGAGGTCAAAGATGGAAAGAGGCAATTTCAACTTTTCTTAATTGTTTTTCAAAACTAGAAGTGATTGTAGGTATTTTTTAGACTGAGTCAAAAATTTGCTGGGGGGCTTCCCTGGTGGCACAGTGGTTAAGAATCCACCTGCCAATGCACAGTACACAGTTCGAGCCCTGGTCTGGGAAGATCCCACATGCCGCAGAGCAACTAAGCCCGTGCGTCACAACTACTGAACCCATGTGCCACAACTGCTGAAGCCCGCGCACCTAAAGCCCATGCTTCGCAACAAGAGAAGCCACTGCAATGAGAAGCCTGCGCACCTCAATGAAGGGTGGCCCCCACTCACCGCAACTAGAGAAAGCCCGTGCACAGCAACGAAGACCCAACGCAGCCAAAAATAAATAAATAAAATAAATAAGTTAAAAAAAAACTTGCTGGAGCCTAAATGTCATGAACCTACTTACCATATTTTATAGGTTAAGATTCTTTTAGTATCAAATAACAGAAAACCCAAGTGAAACTGAAAAAAAAAGAGGATGTATTCACAAATCCAGGTCAGACTGGATTCTGCAACTTAACTGTGTAATCAGAACCCAGTTTCTTTCAGTGTCTGTTTAGCCTCATGTGGTGTTAGGTTCATTCTGAGCCTGACTTTTTTCATGGAGAGAGAAAGGATGCACTGGTCCCAAGAATTTCATCCATATACCCCATAATTCAGAGGGAGTGAGAGTTTTATTCCAGGAAGCTGCCAAAAATGTTTGTCCCAGTTTTCTGGAACTGAATTGGGACTGTGTTCACCACGAACCACTAACTGTGGGCCGGGATAGGGTTGTGCCGCTTGGCTTAGGCCTGAACCTCTGTGCCCTGTCCTTAGAGCAGTGATTTTCAAGGGGCAGGGGATGATTTTGCCCCAGGGGACAGTTTTGGTTGTCAAAACTGGGGTGTGTGCGTGCGTGTATGTGCGCAACTGGTACCTAGTGGGTAGAGGCCCGGGCTGGTGCTAAATATCCCAAAATGCTACAATGCACAGGACCGCCTGCTCCCCCTCCCCGCCCTAACAAGTACTGGTGGTTAGGGCTTCAGCATAGGAATCTTGGGGGAATATAATTCAGCCCACAACACAGGTTAAGTATGCCTGATGGAAATTTAGCATCCAAACTGAGATGTGCTATAAGTGTAAAGTATATGCCAGAGTTTGGAGATAAAGAGTAGAAAAAGGAATCGAACATCTTTTTAATAAATTCTTTTAGCTTACGTGTTGAAAAATAGTATTTTGGATATATTGGTTTAAGTAATATATTGTTAAATCTATTTTACCTTCCTAGGCCACTAGAAAGTTGAAAACTATGTATATGGCTCTCATCCTATTTCTCTTGGCCAGGGCTCTTCTCTAAATGGCCTCCCACTGCTGAGCTGATCTCATTTCCTGCTACTCTCCATCAGCCTCACTGGTGCATCTAGAACATGAGCAAAGACCTCAGGGTCTTTGTACTTGCCACTCTTTCTGCTTGGAACACTTTATTTCCAGATATCCTCATGGCTTGCTCCCTCACCTTCTTCATGGGACGTTATTCAAATGTCATTTTCTCATTGAGGCTTTCCCCAGCCTTATATATTTATTTTTTAATGGAAAATAAATTTCTGTTATTTAAGCCACCCAGCCTGTGATATTTTGCTATGGCAGTGTGAGAAGACTAATACATCCCCCTTATTTATTTCTTTATCTTCAGAGGCTTATTACCATTTCACATGCTATGTATTATACTAATTTATCTTATTTGCTGATTTTCTCCATCTACCATGCTATAAACTCCAGGAGGGCAGATATTTTTTGTCTCTTTTGTTCTGTGCTGTATCCCCAGTGCACAGAACAATACCTGGAACACACTGAGTTCTCAATACATATTTGTGCAATGAACAAATGAATCCATGTCTGCAGCTTCAATTACTCTCAGTATCCTTCTTGATATCATGATACATGTTGCAGGACCAGCTCTACAATTTGCTGGACTTTATGCAAAATAAAAATGTGGATCCCCTTGTTCAAAATTTCAAGATGATGACAGCAGAGCATTAGACCAAGAGTGGGGCTCTTCTAAGTGTAGGGCCTTGTGTGACTGCATAGGTCACATGTCCATGAAGCTGGCCCTGAATATGTGATCCCCAAATATCTCTAAATCAGGCCTCTCCTTGAACTGTAGGCCTATACATGCTGCTGCCCTCTTGCTTGGATATCTCAGAGCGCCTCTATCTGACATGCAAAATGGAGTTCCTGCCTTTGGCTCTCACCTGGTGCCTTCTCCCTTCCTGCGTGGCCACTGCCCATCCAATCATGCCATCCAGAATCTTATAGGCCATCTTTGTGACCTCAGTGTCCCTCATCCACATGTTTGAGTTCTGTCAATTTACGCCCTAAACATCTCTTGAATATGTCTATCTCCCCAACTCTGCTAAGGCCACATGAGCCCAAGCTATCCTAATTTCTCATCTGAACCACTCCTGACTTTCCCCCCCCAGATCTTGTGCATCCCCTGTCATTTATATGACAGCCACAGCCAACTCTTTTATTTATTTTTTTGTCTTGAGCTGATTTATTAAGTAGAGAAACAGGCTTCTGAATCAAACAACTTGGTCAAGACACTTTTCTACCTTAAAAGACTTAGGAATTGGCACAATAAAATAGAAAAGGAAGATAAATGATTGGCAAAACAACCAAGTTCAGAAGAAAGCTGAAAGCTGTTTTGCAGGAATGGCTTATAGAATAGACTTGACCATCATTCGGGGACCAGGTAGGTTGTATTTTGGTGGTCACCTATACCCAGCACATAATGAAGGCGCTCTTTTTCTGAAGAACTAGAGCACTTATAGGCTGAACCATTCATTTATTTTATTTTTTTATATAAATTTATTTGTTTTTAGCTGCATGGGGTCTTCATTGCTGCACGTGGGCTTTCTCTAGTTACGGCAAGCGGGGGCTACTCTTCGTTGCAGTGTGCGGGCTTCTCATTGCGGTGGCTTCTCTTGTTGCTGAGCACGGCCTCTAAGTGCACGGGCTTCGGTAGTTGTGGCACACGGGCTCTAGAGCGCAGGCTCAGTAGATGCACGGGCTTAGTTGCTCCGCAGCATCTGGGATACTCACGGACCAGGGATCGAAAGCGTGTCCCCTGCATTGGCAGGCGGATTCTTAACCACTGTGCCACCAGGGAAGTCCCCCATTCATTTATTTATTCAACAAATATCTATTGAGAGCCTTCATTGGGTCAGGTAGTGTTTTTCTTTGCTGTTCAGCACAGCCTCCGATCTCAGAGGATTGTGAAGGAGACTGCGATGAGTTCCATGCCAGGAAAGAAAAGCTGTTGACAGGAAAAGCTTCTGACGGGCAAGGGGCTTTTTCAAGTGTTCTCAAAGGAGACAGTTGCATCAAGCAGGCTGAGGCAGGGATGCCAGGGCTCTGAGAGAGAAGGGGCAGGCTGGCCCGGCTGGAGCGTCTGGGATCCATCCCTGCCTGGCCCCTGAGCTCTGGGAACTGGGTGGGAGGAAAGGGAGAGTTGGGAAGCCCACAGCCAACTCTTTTAAGTGCATGTATGATCATCTCACTCTCCTGTTTAGAATTCCCCCCCCCCCCGTGTGGCTTCCCACTACTCATAAAATAGATCATAATTCCCGTGTGTCTTGCAAGGCTCTGTCTGGTGAGGTCCTGCCCTCCTTCACAGCTGCATCTGTGTTACCCACTCACCACCCATCTGAGCTCCAGCGGCCCTGGCTTTCCACCAGTTCCTTGCACAGTGAGGGCAGACAGGGGGTGTTCAATGACTCTTTGTTGAATGAGCGAATGAATGAATACACAAACAAGTGAAAGAACGAGTGAATGAATGCTCTAGGTGAGGCATGCTTGGGAGGGCTCAGATGAGAAACTGCATTGAAGGACACGGTCTTCCTGTCTGCCCTGTGGGGTCTCTTGGGCAGCGGGCTCTCTGCCTGGGGAGACGTGCTCTTGCTATCAGCATGCAGTCCCGTGCCTTGACGGGGGAAAACGGCTGCCGAGAGGCTCCAGTGCCTCAGCATATCTGTCACAGTCCATGTGACACCACCAGAGTGAAAACAACTGGCTTGATGAACTACAAATGCCCCTGGGTGTAAGCGGAAACTGAGGACTCAGCGTGAACGTGGTAATTTCTGTTCCCCTTCTTTTTTTAAGTCAGGACCTGGGACAGATGAGTGGCTCTGAAGGTGCCTCTGAGCCCTTTGCCCCCTATAGCAGGGGTCCCCAACCCCCGGGGCACGGACCGGTACTGGTCCTCGGCCTGTTAGGAACCGGGCTGTACAGCAGGAGGTGAGCTGCAGGCAAGCGAGCAAAGCTTCATCTGCCGCTCCCCATCGTCTGTGGAAAAGTTATCTTCCATGGAACCGGTCCCTGGTGCCAAAAAGGTTGGGGACCGCTGCCCTATAGCACCAGGCAGAATCAGAGCTGGGTTGTGACAGGCCGTGGTCCCCATTCCATAGCTGGAGGGGGAAGTGGGGGAGAGATGAGTGCCCAGCTCCTGGGGTGGGTGGGAACAGGGGTCAGGCAAGGGCCTGCTCTGAGAGACCAAGCTTCTGTCAGTGGGAAGTTTGGGGTCCATTCTGAGGAGCAGAAACAGATACTCTTTCCTATGTGGGGTTTCTTTCTTTTCTTTTTTTTTTGTGCTGCACCGTGCGGCATGTGGAACTTCCCCGACCAGGGATTGAACCTATGCCCCCTGCATTGGAAGCGCAGAGTCTTAACCACTGGACCACCAGGGAAGTCCTACGTGAGGTTTCTTAGCAAAGTTTGAGGGCAAGGCTGGGTTGAGACGTGGGCATCCAGAATAATGGCCTTTTCAAGTGAATATTCTTCAAGCATGTGTTTCATGTTTATGTAGGAGTGGGGCTAAGGGTCTGACCCCCATGTCGGGGGAACACAGTGGGGCTGACGGCAGTGCTCAGCCTCTCCGTCCCTTGAGTATTTCAGCTCTAGCCCCAGACTCCTCACTCAAAGAAACTGAAGTCCACAGCTCCTCAGAAGCCAGACAGGAGCCCCCCTCCCTAGAAGTCATCATCTGTGCTAGTGAAGCGTGCCCTTTGGGGGGCTAATGCTGGAGCCCAGCAGGTTTCAACCACAGCCAGGTGTGGTCTCCTGGGAGGAGTTTTGATAAATACAGGGTCTCAGTGAGGAGCCCTCACCCACACATCCAAAAGAGTGCTATTAAGCATCTCTGGTGACTGCTGAGTGCCTGCTAGGGTCTCCCTGGTCCTGATTCTATGTCCCAGGGTAGCATCTGGTGGGGGAATGAGATGGAACCAGACTGTCCTTAGGCAGTAGCTCTGGAACATACTGGGTTGGCTTTCAACGTAGCCTGGTCCTCTTCACCTCTCTCCACCCGAAGAGTCAGCGGTGGGGCTGACCTCAGCTGTGGCTGCTTTGTTCCACTCTTGTGTCCTCTGTTCCTTGTTCTCTGGCTTTTCATCTTATTGCCCCCTCCTGTTCTCAGGTGGCCGTCGGCTCACCCATGATAGCAAGCTGATGCTCTTTTTTTTCCCAGGGCATTTTTTTAAGGCAATAAGTTGCTTTAGGGAACTAGGTTAGTGAAAGTTTAGATAATAACGCTGCTGGGAAGATATCTGAGGTTTAAGCATGATTTTCAACATTGTTATACCTTCACCAAGTTATCGCATTTCCAGTAGTGAGGATACCTACTTGAAAGCATTTTCTGCACATTTTAAAGTTTGCCTCTCACAGTAGTCTGTTGAAGTAGGAAGGACAGCTATTCTTGTTCCCATTTTAGAGATAAGGACACTAAGCTTCAGAGAGGCAAAGGGACTTACCCTAGGGCATGTTACCAGTAGGTGGCAGAAATGGTTCGATCACATAGGCCTCTGACCTAATATCCAGCATTCTTTCCTCTGTTCCTCATATGGTCTCAAAGTATGCTATTTTAGGGATCTATCCTGAATTTTAACAAAATTAAAGCTGTAAATTGAGTCTCTTTTATAGACATAAGATAGGATTGATTCGATTCCGTTTACATCAATTCTATGTTGAGTCCATACAGAGGGCTGGGCTAAATTTTGGGAATAGAAATGGAAAACCCAGCCTCTTCCCTCAAGGAGCTCACAGATGAGGGGGATACTCTTCTCACTGGTACTTTCCCAATCTCTTCCCAATCCCCTCCAAGCCTTTGGAAAGAAAATACGCTTTCTACTTCACCAAACTGGAGGGCTGACTCTTCAGAGTGGCTTGGTCTTGGAAGAGAAACAAATGGTCTGGCAATCTGATAAAGCCAGACCCTAGTGGGAGAATCACTTTTTGAGCTGCTTCAGTGGCTCTTGATCTGGAAGAAAACTCTGTGGTGGAAAAAACCATGATGGAGAGCAGCACATCTCCTTTGGTACCAAGATGTGAACCCCACATTTTCCTCCCTTGCTGTGAGCTCTGTGGCTGTGCCCATCCCTGTAGGAAAGGGACCTCATCAGAATCTCTTGAGAGACTGAACCAGACCTGTCCCATTTGACCAAGAGAGCTGTTAGTCACACTTGCATGTTGATACTCTCCTGAGCCCAGATGACCTTTACAAGTAACATAACATTACAGAGATCTACCATGGTGGCTGGTTTTTCTAAGCACAAAACTAGGCCAAGTGGCTCTACAGGCATGGCTGGGACACTAGGAAAGAAAAATCAACACGGTGACTCCTCTGAAAAATCTGGAAGTAAAAATGACATCCCTCCTTGCATCCACCTTCCTGTTCTGGAAGAGCTTGTTTGGGAGGGTGAGCTGGGGAAAGGGTTTAATGGTAGGTGTGCTTCTCTGCCACGTGCTGCAGTAGATTTCTTTCACGGACAGCTATCTATTTTTCCCTTTTGCTCCATTTCTATTCTTGTGACACAATTAAAGTTCTCCCTTGCTGGAGGTCTCAGCCTTTTGCTTTCCCTAACATCACAGAGCACCCTCTTAGGCAAGTGACTTTGATATACACATTCTTCTGGGGAACATAGGCAGTGATACTGTCCTTCCTTGCTTATTTGACCAGAATCCTGGACCTAAGTAGAATTTTGGGACAAAGCCTTCCCTCCTCTTGTCTTTGCTGCCCAACTCTCCCTTGATTTCTTTGTTCTTAAGAAACCTTCAGGACATATGAGATTGAGAAGCATCTGGGGATCTTAGACAATCAATACCATTTATTATTGTCCTTCATGTGGAGCAACAGAGCCATAGGTCTAATTTCCTAGTGACCCTAGATTTGAAACTTAATTGAGTCCTGGAGAGCCATGACAAATTGAACCATTTGTAAGTCATACTATCATTTTCAGCAAGCACCATCTTATGAAGTCTACTTGCTGCTTTGGAATCTAATCTTATACCACAAAAATACCCGGAGTAATTACAACAAAATGAAACTAAAACACAGATATATGCTTTTCAAACATTTATAAATTATATAGAAAGAAATTCAATAGAAAATCTACATCAGTGTTCAATTTGGGTGACTCTTTTGTCTTTTGGACTGAAATGGACTGGCTGAAGCTTCTGAAAATGTTGCTTCGACGAAGCTGGGATTGAAGTCATCTTCTTTTGTGATAAATCTCCCTAGACAGTGGCTGTCAACTGAAGGTGATGTTTTGCTCCTGAGGGGGCATTTGGCAATGTCTGCAGTTATTTTTGGAGGGGGTGGTGGTCCTACTGGAGTTCGGTGAGTAGAGACCACGGATACTGCTAAATATTCTACAATGCACAAGACAGTTCCCTGCAACAAAGAATTATCTGACCAAAATGTCAGTCGCACTGCTGTATTGAAAACCTGCCCTATAGCAAGCATGGGCGTTTCAAACTGAGTTAAAATTCAGGTCATTTCTTTGGGGGGAAATAAAAGGGTCAAAGGTAGATTTATATAAATGTCTCTCAGAGTCTCTAAAAGGTACATGCTGGGGCTGGGGGAGGGCAGGTGGTTCCACCTTGACCTCTTCAGTGATCCCTTGCTCATCTAAGTCAGTAAGTCAGCAAGTCAGCTGAGTTGCCTTTAATAGCAATCCAGGTTGTCATTGCTGCTCATTGTTTCAGTGTAGCTTTGGTTGCAAATACAAGTTTTTGTTATTACTCTGTGGGTTTTATTTATGTGGGGGAAAAAGTCATAAAAAGTGAGTGTGGGTCACAAATCACGCCAGGTATTGCCTGCACACAGACATAATTTACACATTCCCTCAGAGTTCTCTCTGTTTTCCTTGGATCTTTAAATTTCCTGTACAGCTAGCGTATTGAATTTTCATAATTGCCACTGCATTTCTTGTAATTTATACTCATTTCCCAGAAACCTCTAAAGGGCTTATTGTTTGTCATGAAGAGCAGACCCAAAGCTTTTACACAAGCTATGAATGAGTGCTTAGTAGTCATTTCTGAGCATAGCAATTCTTACTTAAGGCATTAAAGGGCATCCACATCCGAAAGTACCAGAACATTTTCTGATGCCCTTTTCCCCCTTCCCCTTCCCAAGGAAGATTCTGTAGTAATCAGTCCTTTGAGAAGGTTCTGTTAACTTTTTGGATTCAAGAACTTTCCTTAATTGCCACATTTCTTAGTGTTTGAAATGTGTCTGAGTTAAAAAAAAAATTGTCAGTTTTGAAATGACAACCCTCATCCTAATTGACTGAGTTCTATTACTGTACATCTCTTTCCAATTCCTCATGAACACATAAACATAAATTTGGAAAACTTACTCTATTTTATTTTAAAACCTTTGAATCGAGGGTCTTCACTCACGTATGTGTGGAACATTGATTGGGGAGTAGGGAGTTTGGTACCAGTGGACAGAAGCAGAAAGAGGCAAAAAGAGGCGAAATCTCTTCAAGGGAGAGGCGGCCCTTTCATCTCTGCACATGCAGGGCCAGCGTTGGGTCTGGTCTATAGCAGGTGCCCATTGAACGCAGATGGTGAGATGAGGGAAGAGGAATAAGAGATGAAGTTATGTGTAGATTTACGAGTCCAATGCATGTTCCTTGAAAGCCTGGGCAATGGAGACTATTGTACATATCACATGAGAGGAGAGATACAGGCCCCATGGGCTCTTACTCTGCGCATGATGTCTTACTGCTAACTGGCAAAGAAGTCACTGCTGGGAGTGAAGAGAAGGGAGAGAAGACGCTACTGTGTTTAGGTCGGGTTCTTGGTAATCGCACTGATTGTTAATGCTGTTAACATTTCGCTTGCTTAATAATCCACTTTTAATTTTACCCGTGGCAGTTCTTCATTCCTACAACACAGCAATGATTAAATCTGTGTTCAGATGGTTGTAAATTCACCCAAAGGTCTTAAGCAATGGGTGAATTATACTCATTTAAGTTAGAACATAACATTAGCATTCAGGCACCTCAGGAATAAATACTAATTCCTGAAATGCCTTTGAGTTCCATTATATCCCTTTAGTTTCCTTTTCCCAGACACACGCAGGACGAGATTCAGGGGATGGGTTTTATCTGAATATTATAAAGGTCACTCCTCTGGTAACATAATCCTGACATATGGGTTTCCGGGGTGGCTTATTTAAAATAGGACCAGGAAATGTGAATTTTTTTAAAAAAAGGGCCTCTCTTGTCTGATATTACAGAAATCTGCTTTTTAGGAAAAGAGGCACAGGGAAAGGCTAAGAAAAGTGTTCTGCCCCCTTTCGAGTAGGGTGCCTTCTGTGGGAGATTGTCACGTGATTGGCAGCTGGGATTTTTGTCCGTGTTTCTCACACAGCCACAGGATTGAGGAGAGGCCTGCTGGTGCTTAGAAAAGGTTTATTCCTAAGAGGAATAAACCTTTAAAAAATTTATTTCCAAGGCTGGGAATCTGTCCCTTTTTAAAAGTGCGCTCTACGTCTCCCTTTTAATATGGGGATGTGGAGTAAAGTCTCTCCCTGTTGGCTTGGGATTTCACAGTGCTCAGTCTGTCCCTGTGAGCGGCTCTGTCATCAAACTCGTGTTCAGGGCCCCAGGGGGCCAGGCCAACATGAATACTCACCACTCCTGGCCCTGCTGTTTCATGCCCTCTGACTCTCATTCATGCCGTTCCCTCCTCATCTTTCCCTCGGCTAATGCCTATTGTCGTGAGACCCAGCCAGGCTGACCTCCTCAGCTAGTCTCCCCCGTGTCCCTGCCCCAGCCAGCTGGGGAAGAGCCTTTCTGGGTTTATGGCGCCTACCGTGCTCTGTCACGGTCATCTCTGTACTTCCTGGCTCTGCATGCCTGTAGAACTGAACTGCATGGAAGTTTCCCTCATGACCCCCCTCTTGGGGCTATTACCTTGCTGGGTCCCACCTAATGTTACCTGGAGGTTAGAGTTGATCTGACAATGTGCACTGGGACCAGTTTCAAGGGAGAGAAAGAGACAGTGTTATCCCAGGTAACCAAGTCTGAGAGGCGGGTGGTCACAAGGAGCTGGAGACTGACTGAGCCAATGGGAGGCAGGCTCAGCCAGTTGGGCCTGTTAGATGTTCTCCACCGGTGCCCATAGATGGCACTAGAGCCTTGGCGATCTGGCTACCACTGGGCACTGCAGGCTTGAGGGAGCTGGATAATGAGTCAGTCTTTGTGGCTGATCAAGGGCTCAGAATCATAGACAGGACCAGTCCGGGTGGTGCTGGAGCGTCCAGCAGAGGCTGCCACCCAGCAGTGACATTTCCTGATGATAAATGCAAAGGGTGAGATGGAGAATTCAAAGCGAGTGGGAGATAGGGAAGGAAGAAAGAGAGAGAGAGACGAAGAAAGGATAGAGGAGGAGGAGGAGGTGGGGAGAAGGAGGTAGAGATAACGAGGCTATAATGAGAGAATAGGAACAGGGGAGGCAAGAAACACAGATGGAGTAGCAAGACATTGGGAATGAGATCAGCCTACCTGTGTTATTGTGATTTATAATAAATACATAGTTGTCTTCATCCACTGTTCCTGGCTCACAGCTCCCAAAACCCTTGGGATTTACTAAAAGTTGAGAAGTGATAAAGGTGTCTTTCGTTATGTGAATGAGGTGACTTTTGGAGGCACCTAAGGATGGGGGCTGGTTGCCAAGAGAACCAACCACACGATTAGAGGGTTGGAAATTTCAGTCCCACCCCCTGACCTCCAGGGAGGGGAGAGAGAGAGGCTGGAGGTTGGAACAGTCACCAATGGCCAATGATTTAATCAATCATACCTATGTAATAAAAAGCTAAAAGGACAGGGTTCGGAGAGCTTCCAAGTTGGTGAATAGGTGGAGATTTGGGGAGAGCGGTGTGCCTGGGGAGGGCATGAAAACTCCGTGCCCCTTTCCCCATGCCTTGTCCTATGCATCTCTTCCATCTGGCTGTTTCTGAGTTATATCCTATTATAATAAACCAGTGATCTAGTAAGGAAAATGTTTCTCTGAGTTCTGTGAGCTGCTCTGGCAAATTAATCAAACCCAAGGAGGGGGTCTTGGAACCTCCAATTTGTAGCTGCCAACCAGAGGCACAGGTCACAACCTGGTCTTGAGACTGGTGTCTGAAGTGGAGGGCGGTCTCCTGGGACTGAGCCCTTTACCTGATTCTATTCCAGGTCGATAGTGTTTGAGAATCATTTGTTGGTGTGGGGAAGCCTCCACGTACACGATGGGATTGGGTCCAGGAACCCCTTCACTACCCAAGAGGGTGATGCAAAGAAGATACTTTGGCAGAAGTGATGGGTGAACACTGAGGGGTGGGGGAGGGGCCGGAGCAGAGGAGAAGGCTGGCCTGTCGGGAAGAAAGGTGCACCTCCGAGATTCCCCACAGGACTCAGCAGAAGCACGTCATTCCTTCAGGATCTTTTATTAACGTATAGAAAATGTGTTTAAAAAAGGAACTATACAGAGGCTAAAAGCAACCAGGACTAAAAATACTAGTTAACAATGGTTAACAAGTGGAGATTCCAGTCTTTGAGCTACAGTGCCACGGAAAGATGGGGGAAATGGGTTAGTCCTCTCCCTTCCTCTGTCTGTTTTTAACGTTATTTTAGTTCATTTACGTGTGCATTGCCTGGGGAGTGTGTACTCCATTTCGTCTTGTTTTTTTTCTTCCTTCCAGTCTTTCTTTTAAGGAAATGCTTTTCCAGGCACATTGTAGCTACAAAGTGAGTAAACCGGTCTTTGTTATTTTTACCTGAAAAGGCTTGTTAAAAGTTAAAACGACAAACTCAAATTTGGAGGGACTGGAGGATTTGGTGTTTATGACTTCTCAGAACAACAGTCTAGAGACCATCAGGGTGGGTTCCAGCTGCCGAGCCCCAGGTAACAGCTCCCTCAAAGTCACGGTGACTTGCTTCGGGTACCTGGGAATTCCTGTGGGCCTGGAGTGTCTTTGAGGTTGGAATGATGGGATGGGTGTGTGGAATGAGAGGAAGGGGGAGTCTGTGTGTTAGCAGTAGCTTGTGAACCTTGGTCTGTGGGGCCGTGGTGTGAGTCTAGGCATCAGGGAGGTCATGGGTGGGGACGGAGAGTTGGCAGGGGAGCACTTTCTTGACTGACATGTTTTTGGAACCTGTGGTGTCTGCTGCATCTAACACAGAGGTCGCTGCTGTCCTTGGGAGAGGACCATAAAATGCAGAGATCTCCCCCAGGACATGTATTCCTTTACATATAAATGTTGTTCAAATAAGAGACAGGGGCTCGTTTCTGGAGTTTGGGCCAGGCAGTGAAAAAT
Source organism: Balaenoptera ricei (assembly GCF_028023285.1). NCBI lineage: Eukaryota > Metazoa > Chordata > Mammalia > Artiodactyla > Balaenopteridae > Balaenoptera > Balaenoptera ricei. The sequence continues at coordinate 137,025,806 of NC_082639.1, forward strand.
ACAAGTTACCAAGTACCAATTGCCTTCTAAGTTCCCCAAAGTAGCATCTCAAAGTAGCTGAGATTATAGTTCCTGTCTTCTGAGGCCCCCTGCCCCCTGGGAGGTGGGAGCAGGAAGGGAGAAGGGTAAAGAAACCAGGGAATGAGCAAGATTAATTTGTCTCCTGCCTTCTTCTAGCCTCATTCCTCAAAAGTTTCCACTGACATGTCCCTGCAAAGAACCATGAAGGTCCTAGTACCCCTGAGAGTCTGGAAGGAGGGAGCCCAAGTCAGTCTATAACTTACAGGTTTTAGCCTAAAAATTCTTGGCATTTCTGCATTTGATGCCATCTGCATTGCTTTGAGTACATGAATAATATAATCCTTTTCCTCCCAAATTCAAGAGTAAAACTGACACTCCAGGAACACGTGCCATGCTTATTCTGGGGGCATCCCCCTCCTCAACCCTGGCCACGTCTTCTGCCTCAGTTTGAGAAGAATGACTCTGGAATTTCCCACTCTGCTAATGTTGGATGAGGCAGAGGCTGCATATTCTCCAAGAAGTGGGGTGGGGGAAATAGTGTTTCTGTTCTGGTCTTTACCTTCCCCTCCCAACCCACTGTGACCCTCTCCTTCACCTCCCAAATTAAAAAAAAAAGGAAAAGGAAGAAGTTGCCAGGATGTTTCTTACTTCTGATGGTGAGGTTGAAGGTCCCCTGGAGTATGTGGCAAAAACTATGCAAGAACTGCCTTTTCTTAAAAGACAGAGAGGAGAGAGGAAGTGGCGTTAGAAGCCCCTGTGTGAGAATATTAGTAAATCCAAGATGGTGGCCACTTGGCTAAATAAATTTAAAGGGCTGCAGCCTCATGAAGCAGCAAAAGCATGGACTTTAGTTAGACAGAGAGCTTCCAATTATGGCTCTCCTTAGCAGCTGTGTGACTTTGGGCATGTTACTTAACCTTCCCTTTCTTCTATTCTCTCATCTGTAAAATGATTAAACTTGAGCCAGGGTGTGGTGAAGATTTAACAGTGTGGTGAAGATTTAACAAAGTAATAGATGTCAAGCTCCTAGCACAGTATCTGGAAAATAGTAGGTATGCAATAAATACCATTTCTCTTAGTCTTCATTTGGGGAGAGAAAAATGAAAAAGCCTATGCCAGATCTGATCTCAGCTCTGTTACTAATTAGCTGGGTAAACTTGGGCAAGTTGCCTAACCTTTCTGGGCCTCGGTTTCCTGGAGAATGAAATGAGGGGGATGGGTTAGATGATTTTCAGAGTCCCTTCCAGCTTTGAAGGTTCCCATATTTGCCTTTTGGAAGCTGTGTTGAGCTTATCAGTGTCAAGGACAAGATGTTAATAAAGAACGCAGGGTCTTCCTGGGGGCTGCCAAACCAGTGATGGGAAGAAAACAATAGTTCTCATCCATGCATTTGCCTCCTGGCCATGCACCTGGGCCCACACCCTCTCTCGTGGCTTCAGTGTTCCAGGCCTCCTGAGATGTTTGCGATGCCTCCCATGATCCCCTGATGCCAACGAGCCAGTGCCAGTACCTGGGAGAGCTGAGCCCGTGAGACCAGAAGGCTTAAACGAACTGGAAATTTAGCATCAGCCCAGCTTCACAGTCGACAATGAGTAGCTGTTTTATGAAGTTAACAGCGGACAGGGGTTTTCTGAGGAACAAGAGCTGTGTTATTTGGATGCTCTGCAATAGCCTTATTAAGCTTGGGGAAGGAGGGAGGATTTCCGGTGGGGAGAAAATGCAACACTGTCCAAACACTGCAAGGTTTGCCGAGGACATTTGGACAATGAAGTGCTGCAGGTGCAGTGAAGTCATGCTTCAGGCAAGGGGTGACCTTGAAAAAGGAATCAGAAATGCTGGAGATGGCAAGTCGGGCTTGTGGCTGCTGTGAAGGAAAAGCGAGGTCCGGGCAGACTGGTTGAGCAAGCAAAGAAAGCCCTTCTGCTTCTCACTTCTGTGCTGTGAAGGCCTCTGGTGCCTTCGTTTGGTGAAGTGGGTGAACTGACAGGAGGTCTGTGGGGAGGTTGGGGGCTAGAACTCAAGGAACTAATGCTGGTCCCTTTACCAGGGCTCCTCACGCCTGGTCTCTGTTTTTTTTTTTTTTTTTTTTTTTTACTGTGGGACCATCTGTAGAAAGCTTGCTTTTTGTCTCCAATGACCCATCAGCTTCTTTTTTATGTTATTTTGTATTTTACATTTAATTTTTTTCTTCCCAGCTGTTTCTCAAAGCTTGAAGAGCCCAGAATGGACATAAGTAAATCCAGTGTGGATACCATTAGGATGCACCAGACCCATTCTTTCAAATTGGACCTGAATCTACACCAACACATTCTTTATCCTAGAGTTTTTCCCTTACTTGTTTTTAGAGGTTTCCATTTGGCCTGTGAGTACTCCTTTGGCCTGGTAGTGCCAGAATGTTCCAGTATTGCTGAGGGAAACCGTATCCCATCTGTGTAGGGTTGGGTTATGGAAGAAACAAAGGTTTAGGGAAGCATTTAGTCAAAGATCTTCAGGGTCTTGGCCAAGGGACCCTAAGGTAGAGCCAGAGAGAGGCTATAGGTACAGTGCAGAAGCCAGCCCCGTGACTCACCTTTCCTCAGAGCAAAGAACCTCTCTGTTATTGTTGCTGGGAGGAAAACAGACCACCCAGGGAGGCTAAGCAGAGCTGAGTCAGCAGCTCTTGGTATCTGGAGCTTTGTGCAAGAGGCAGACTCCTAAACTTCACAGATTCACTCCAGTCCTCTGCAGTCCCAAGGCCCTTCTTGCAGCCATGGCAAGTTTGAGGCAAGTGAAAACAGATTACCCCACCCTCTTGGGATTATTGAAACTGAAGTGCGAATCTTTCTGAGGTTCCTTATCAAAGTTTTAAGAATGGACAGTGAGATGCAAGTATAGGGCCCCCTTTGGAGGGAAAGAAATGGAAGTAAGGGATTAGATTGAGTAGGAGTCTGGTGATAAGAAAGCAAGTGTAGAAAATCACATATCTTGAGTTAAGTGGCTCCACCTTTCCTGAAATTCTGGGTGGAGGTTAAAGAAGAAAAAGAAAAATGTTTTCATGCCCAAGGGGTATTTGCAAATCTAGGCTACCAGCTAGTCTATTTCAACCCCCTCAGCTTGGGCCCCCACTGTTCTCACAGGTTCCATTTATCTTCTAGAGGAGAGGACAAAGGGGAACTCATAAACCCTCTCTCAACTGATGCTTTTAAAAGGGCTCTTTGAAAAAATTCCATAATGACCTTTTGTCCCTTAATCTACAGCTCAGTTCTGGGACTGGATTTTGAAGGTATAAATGTGATTAAGGATTGTTTGGTTTGGCATTGAGCTCATTGGCAACCTTGGTTCTTCAGGTTTGTCTTTGAAATAACAGCTTCACTGTGCAGAGAGCTGGTTGCTTCCCAGGTGGGAGGGCACAGGTGTTGGGTATCTTGCTACTCCATGAGTAGTGGAGTGGGAGCTGGTAGGTGAAGGGTAGGGTGGATTTAACTATTTCTGGAAGTTTGCTTTGCATTTCCTTGCTGCCATTTTTGTTGTTGTTTCTTTTACAAATCAGTTGGCCAGTTTTCCTGGGTCCTGGTTTGGTATGAGTTCTCCTGAAAACCTGGAGGCACTGGGTATCCTCAACCCCACTGTCAGTAGGTGACTGGGGGTTGTAAATGCCCCAGTGGTCACACTTAGCAAGTCTCCCTCCTCCAGTTAAATCTGTCTAAAGGCCAGCAGGAATTTTCCACAGATTTGTCATCTCCCCCCTACCCCCGCCCCTTCACCTTCCAGATATAAGCCTGGAGAATGTGAGTTTACTGTATTGGAAATTATCTGATGGGGAAATGCAAAAAAGAAGAAACTGTCTGGATCTTAGGTCTAGGCAGTGAGTGTATTGCAGTCATTGGTGGTAGGGTTTGTTTGTTTGTTTTTTTTCTAAATACACATCCTGATGTGTCTGCAGTTTAACTGCCTCTGAGCAGGGTCCACTTCTATTCCCTCTGAGTCCCTTGAGGGAAACTTTGGTGTGTGAGGGTGAGTGCTTTGTGAGTATTGCTTACTGGATCCACCCTTGGGAAGAGCACGGGTACTTGGAGGAACAGGATAAGCAGGAATGCATGAGTCTAGTTATGAAGCTTTGAGTCAAGTTGACCATGGGCCTTGGGGAGATAATGGGGCACAGTGTCTCTTAAAAATGGTGAAAATTTGTGAGAAAATCACTCTACTTAATAAAAGGAATCTATAAATCCTTTTATAGAATGTTGGGTGAGCTAATCTTTGAAGTTCCTTTCTAGCCTTTAACATGAATCTAGGCAATGCTGCTGATACTATTTATAAAAATGTTCCATAGGGTAAAATGATTCCAGTAAAAGACAGATTTTGGTTTCCACTGATGTTTCTTGGCTTTCACCTGAATTGACAACATGGAGACTCATAATCTTTTTCCGTTTCAGTTCCCTTGATGAGGTGGGCTGTACTGGCACTAGGTCCCTGGGTTCTGCTTTTATGGACAAAATGAGTTCAGCCACTTATTTGGCACAATCTTTTCTGCAATGTTTTCGTGTGTGTGCGCGCACCGCACACTTGTGTGTATATTTGACTGATGACTTCTGATTCTTCCTTTCTTTCTTTCTTTCTTTCTTTCTTTCTTTCTTCCTTTCCTCCTTTCCTTTCTTTCTTTCTTTCTTTCCTTCCTTCCTCCTTCCTTCCTTCCTTCCTTCCTTCCTTCCTTCCTTTCCTTCCTTCCTTCCTTCCTTCCTTCCTTCCTTCCTTCCTTCCTTCCTTTCTTTCTTTTCCTCCCTCCCTCCCTTTCTCCCTCCCTCCCTTCCTTCCTTCTCTCTGTCTCTCTCTTTCTGTCTTTCATAAAGCAGGGCTTCTGGTGAATTTTCATTCACCAGAATGAAAAGCAGGGCTTAATTGTCCTCTCTCACCGATGCCAATTTCCATTTTCAGATCAAAGACTAGCCTTACTGACTGTCAAAACTGAAAGGGAAACCATTCTAGTCTAAACTTTCTTTCAACAGATGAGGAAACTGAGGCCCTGAGAGGTGAAACAACTGTCCTGATGTCATAGTGCCAACAAAGTGGCAGAGCTGGGCCTATTCCTGAGACGCCAGTTTCCTCCTTCAACATGCTTCCTACTGTTCATTGGTGTCCCACTCCCTATCTAAATCTTATTTAATTAACGGGTTTCTTGAAAGAATTGTTTCTGTCTCTTCTTCCTTCCCCTAGTTTTTTGAAGCCCATGGTGAACTGAGAAATGGAACCTCCGTTTCCAGCACTGGTCCAGCAGTTACATCCACACCATGGCAGTGAACAAGGCCTTGAGGGTCTGCTAAAGGGAGAGTGCAAGTGGCAGCTGACTCCATCCTCATAACCTCAGAAGTGTGGTTGTCAGTCTGAGGGACTCTCCTTTCCTGGTTAAGAGAGTTTGGTTAGATTGTGGATGTTTCCATTAGAAAATTTCCAACTCTCAGGCTCATCCCGTGATTGGTTGGGAAAGGCCCAGGATGCCCCAGTTTGACTAAATGTGGGCATTACAAAAAACAGAACTGGGGCCTTAAGGAAAAGGCAGCTGGGGAGACTGGGCATGGATTTTGGCAGATGCTGCAGGGATGCTTGCGGATGGCATTTGATTGGAGAAGTTGAAGGGTCATGGCATTTAGAGCCTCCAGCTCTCTTGGGTTTAAAAATCAAATCATGCCAGTGAAGAGAGCACATCTCATAAAATGGGAGGTAGGCCCGCACTCCTCCCCTCTTCACCTTTGGATTTCTAGATGTTAATTCCGCTGGCACTTTTCATTTTTACTCTCAAAGGCAGAATAATAAAAGAAGATGGAGAAAGGCTTCTCATGAGCTCACCTCATTAAGGAGGTCATTCCTGTTTCTCACAGGACCAAAAAAGAGGAGAAAACTGAAACCAAAACCCTAAAATTCCACCTCTTCCCAAGGATTATCAGTCAGGGGAATGGCTGGCTGGTCACATAACTTCTTCTGACTCTTATTAAGCCCCACCCCCACCCCGCCCCCCAAGGAGAGCCTGGCTGAAGACAGGAATGAGGCCTTTCGTTTGCAATTCAGGAAAAAAAAAAAAAAATCCATGAAAAATAGGACCAGAAACAGAGAAAATGGAGCTAAGTGCGATCTGTGTTCCCCGTGGAACTGGTCATCTCAATGGCGGGGGCCCTGATTTCTATTTCTTCTGTCCTTTCCTCCATGCCTGACCCCAAATTGCTACAAACCACAACTGTCTCCCCCTCCCATCTTCAAAGAAAGTTGCTGTCTGTGACCCGAGGGAGGGGCAGGGACTTATGACCCCTAGGTACACCGCTGCTATGCAGCCCAGGCTAGGGGCAGGCAACACCTTGGGAGCTAGAATCCAAAACAGTGGTTGCACTTGTGGGGCTGTAGGGGGTCTAAGGGTTAGGGTGGAAGTGGGCAAAGGATGGGTTGGCTGGAAAAAAGGCCACTACTCTTGAAAGGTGACAGAGGACACTTGGCTGGTAAGAGTAAGAGTGTCAGATGATAATCTTTGGCCCGTTAGAAAGGCCTTGGGTTATTGGGACGGGGTGAGGTTAATCTGTTTCCTTTTAAGGGGACTTGTTGGCAAAGCTTTCTTGCTGAGGCCTCTTCTCTGGGCTGGGGTGAGAACCTGGCCATCCAAGGCAGTGACCAGAGCACAATACCTGGAAGTGAAGGGCATCTCAGAAGGAGGGCAGCAAAGAAGGCACGTGCCTGTCACCGTCACAGAGTCTGACTCCAGGGTTTGCCTTTGAATTGGTCTTTTAAGAAGACGTCTCACTTTTCCTCCTTGGTGGGAAAAGAGGGGCAGGTTAAGGATGACTGGGTAGGAGGGAGCATGGAGACAGAGGGTCAGGCCCGGGGGCAGCAGAAACCATGAGCTGCTGATTCTCAGCTGATTCCTGCTACATCCTGCTTCCTTCAAACGCTCTTAATATGTTGCAAAGCATTACTATGTCCCCCACCCCTTGTTTCATATTATAAAATACAAACAAATGACAGAAAAGGTCAGTTGGCTCGCAGCCGCCCACTGCTTAGAACTGCAAGGACCGCCGTTTCCTCCCCGCCATGAGACGGTGGCTGTAGGGGCGCATCTTCATTTCCACGAAGGGGATGGAGAACTCGTGGCCTTTCCAGTGGTACCAGTTGATCCCCTGGGAAGGAGAAAGATAAGCATGTCAGATCACCCCTACCCCCTCAACGGAAGTGCCAGCTTGAAAAGATAGGGGATGATGAGAGTGGAGAATCCAAGGTGTGCATTTAGTCATTTCCCATTAACGTGAAGCTTGTGGCTGAGTTCCCAAAAAGGGCAAAAGAGCAGAGATTTGTTTCTAGCTTTTCTCTTTAGACATTGCCAGTGGCCTGGGTCTATAATGGGAATGTGTTGCAGGTCATTCCTTATTGCTGGCTTTCTGGTTTTGGCTTTCAGGATTTGCACGCACCTGCAGTATCTAGTGTTGAATTTCAAATTCCCAACAGTATAGAAGCATTTCGAAGAGCATAACTGTGTTTGACTGCTCACTCCCGATGGGAGAGTCAGGTGGTTTCCACCTATCAGGTGACCAACCATCTGGGTTTGCCCAGGACTGAGGGGTGCCCTGGCTGCTAGCCTTTCAGTGCTAAAATTGGAGAGGTCCCAGTTGGCCCAGTTGGTCACCCTATCACCCAACCCAGCCTATGGACTTGTGGTCTCTAATGGGGAAAGACAGTCCCGTTTACACTGCTATTTCTGATCTCTCCCTTCCTAGGACACTTCTTTGGATGAAGCTGAGCCTCTGAAGCTGTCCCTGAACTTGATAAGCTTTTCATGGGATATGCTAGATGAGGAAGTGAAATGGGACTTGACTGGTTGTCAAGGGCTTCTCTGGGGTGAGTTCCAGCTCCTGAGTCCAGGTGCCTCCCTTTTCTTCCTCTGGCTTCGACTCTGTCCTGCTCTTATCCCAGTGTCTGCATTACTTTCCTCTTTATGAGAGTCCTTTCTCAACACTCTGAGTGTATCTTTTTAAAAGGGAAATATAAGACCCACCTGTGTACTTAGAACATAAAGCCAAGGGACGTGGGCTGCACGGCTCTGGGTCATTCATGCAGCGGCAGAGCTTCACCCACCTGGCTGTGCCTGGACTCCCCGTATTTCCCATTGAGGTTGGTCCGGTGGCAGTTCTTATACCACCAAGCCCCCTTGTATGACATGGCACAGTTGGTAACTGCAACATCATTGTCTCTGTCCTCTGTGGAGAAAGGGCGGCCCTGATGATAGCTGAGGGAGTCCCCTGGAAAAAAGACACATTCATGAGGCCGTCCAGCCTGTTGTTCTTTTGTCAGGATGTTCTGGACATTTGACCCATGCCCAACAAACCTGGAGTCCGCTTAAGAGACCTTCCACTCACCTCTCTGTTCCTATCTGGCTCCTCAGCCTGGCTGCACTGAGCTCTTACTCCACCTACCCCTTGGGTCCACTACTTCCGGGCTGCTCTCCCCAGCTCGTTACAGTAAGTCCCCTACATATGAACCTTCAAGTTGCAGACTTTCAAAGATGCGAACGTGTGTTTGCACGTCCAATCACGTAAGTTAGTTCACATGCCTGGCGTACATTGTCACGTGCGTGCATCCTCTCCAAGTAGTTGTGCTTTTGTGTACTTTACTGCACAGTACTGTATAGAGTACAGTAGTACAGTATCTTTATTTCTTGCCTGTTCACTCGATGCCAGCCCCTGTATGCCAGTTGTTGTACTGTACTACTGTACTTTTCAAGGTACTGTACTATAAAATTAAAAATGTTTATTTTTGTGTGTGTTTGTTTTTTATGTATTATTTGCGTGAAAAGTATTATAAACCTGTTATAGTAGAGTACTATATAGCCGATTGTGTTAGTTGGGCACCTAGGCTAACTTTATTGGACTTAACGAACAAATGGGAGTTACGAATGCGCTCTCGGAATGGAACTCGTTTGTATGTAGGGGACTTACTGTGCCTCATTCCCCTGGCCTTCTGCTCAGAACTCTGTCCACTCAGCTCCACTCCACCATCCCCGTCTGTTTCTTTCAGGCCAGCACTGGGACACAGACATTCACGGCTCCTTTTGTCTCAGAGGAGACAGAGATGAGCCATGGCGACCTGGGCCAGTCCGGGTCACCACCGTACAGCCTGGCTTTCTCCATGGCTCATCAGGCCCAGTCAGCTCACACCCAATATCCCCCTGTTCAGAACTTGGGGCCACATGTGAAGAGGGACATTAGCTAACTAGAGTTCCTGTCCATAGGAAACAGGATGGTAAGAAAATCCTAACCATGTCGGAGGAGAAGTGGTTGGGGAAACCAAGGCTGTAACTTGGGGAAGAGCAGGCTTGAAGGGGGAGACAGTGTCCATTATCACTGACTCCAAATATTTGATGGACTATTGAGTAAACAAACAAACAATCCCCCCCAAAACAAAAACTCTTTGGGAAAGTATGAGGATCAGTAGGCAGAGACTGCAAGGTGGCATATTTGGGCTAAATATATGAGGAGAAATTAGCTAAATATTAGAGCTGTTTATAAATGGTATATACTATTTGGAGATATGGAGAGATCTCTATTCTTAGAGGCTGGGTGTTCTCTTGTTGGGATGTTATGCAGGGGACTCATATGAATTGAGTATTTGAGGTGAGGTATCAAACTGTAATTAATTTATACCTACTGGCCAAACTTTTGGCAGGATTTGTGGTTAGAAATGTTGTGAAGGGGCTCACGCTATTGAATGAGTGTTGTCTTAGATGCTTCTGAGGTCACTTTAAGCCAGGATAGGTCATAGTTCTGATCTTGTGGCTTCCGAGTCCACACTCACAGTGGCCACTCAATGCCTCCAAGTGCTTCTGGCCACAACTTAACTCTTAGGAAGATGATCTTTGTTTTATGGGGAAGCCTGATTCCTTCAGGCCAGTTGGGTCCCTAAGTCCATATGTCATTATTTCTATCCCATCTTTTTCATTTCCCCCTCCCAGTCTCTAAAAAACTAGGCTTTGTGTCCACCCAGAGCTAATCCCACTACCTGCAACTCATTCTTTCCCATGTCTTCCAGGTCCTGGAGAAGGCAGAAAATATTTATTTTTTCCTTTATATATATATATATATATATATATATATATATATATATACACATACATACACACATACATACATACATATATATATATATATATATATATATATATTAGGGTTTTCATCTCCTCTCACCCTAACTCATACTCATATCCTTTGCCTTAAAAAATCTTGAATTAATCCTACTCTCTAAAGACCCTTTCTTTACCATCAATTCCCTATGTTGTCTCTACCCACATTCCTACCTTCTCATCTCCTGCTTGTCTCCTTGTAATCTAGAAGCTGCCCTCATTACTCCCTTGGAACAGTTCTCTCCCACTTCCACTCTGTTGTGCTTTCTGCACATCAGTACATTATCTAAGTCTTGGTTTTTCTTAATTTCTAACATCAGTCAAGTCTCCTATGATCTCCTACCAGGATTAATGCAGCAGCTCCAGCTGTTCTCTGTTCTTCACTCAGATTTACTTTATCCTATTTATGGCTGTCACTTTGATCTTCCTAAAACCCCACATCCATTGTGTCACTCAGGACCCACCGTGGCTCTCCGCTGCCCACCATATTAAGACAGAACTCCTCTGCCCCCTCGGTTTTAAGGCTCTCCAGGGCCTGGCTCCACCCACTTTCTTTTTTATTCTTTCTGAACTCACACCCTGTCCTGGACAGCCAGGCCCTTTGCACTTTCCCTCCCTCCACAGTAACTGCTCCTTTTGTGATTTTTCTCCCAGGATTTTCCTTCCCTGGAATGTTTCCTTTACCATCAGGATCCCAGTCAAACGCCACTGCCTTCATGAAGCCTTTTTCAACCACCCAGAGCCCCCTTCTCTGAATGCCTGGTAAACTGGGAGTGAGTACCATTCATTTTGTGATGAGTTGCTTCTTAATGGTCTGTTTTTGTAAATGGATGTTTAGTTCTTGCAGAGGTCATGTCTTATGCTTCTTCTGAGTCCTCACAATTCACACAATGAACTTTTAGAGGTTGCTCAACAACCTTTTATTGATAACTTGACTTGGAATTTTCGGTTCTAATCCAATTAGAGTCCTGGTTAGAGACTTGGATTTTTGTAGCCTTGAGAACAACGGAGATGGGAGAAGGGGCTGAACTTGGAATTGGAGGCCATGGGGATGGATTGTTGCCAGAAGGGCCAGTAAAAATGAGCAACATATAAGATAAAGGCCAGGGAACTTGGGCAGTAGTAAATGCCAGAGAGAGGATGGGCTTTTCCTCCCTGGAGACCTTCCAGTCTGGAAAGAACAACCGTTGTGTGACATTGCCCAGAGAAGGGGGCAGCCTACATAAGCCTAGTTTCTCATCTTTTGAAGAAGATGAACTGAATATATGACATAAGAGGTCAGACTGCAATTACTTTATGATGATTGGCCAAATTGTTGGTGGGACTTGCTTCTGAGACATGACAGTAGAACGCAGTCCAACAGTTATGACCTCCATGGGGCCCGGTAGCGAGATAGAGCTGCAACAGAGGCTGCAGCAGCTGGGCCCAAGTTAGACAGGTAAGAGCATAGGCCCGGAGCAAGTGAGGTGGAGGGAGGGAGGGAGACCATCTAAGGAAGTGGGAGGGCTTGCTTCTCTTTCTGTGGGAGAAATAAGAACTACTTTTCTGCAGGCACGATTCTAATCTTAGGGAGTGGTTGGTATCAGGTTATTTTTGCAATGATTTAGTCTGATATTTTGTTTAATACACTCCATTTCAATGGCTATTTTATGCCCAAAGTGTGGTAAATTGGATCTTTTGTTGGGGCACTTCGGGCAGGTCTGATTGCCATTGGGAATGATCTCGCATATGAAAAACAACAAGGGAAAGTGTGTTTTCTCTTTGGAGTAACAGTACCTGGCTGAGCAGAGAAATAACTGAGCAAATGCAGTCGTTGGAGAGGCAACACTTGGACGATCTTCTGAATTCCAAGAGTTATAAAAATGTTGCTAAATTTATATCCTAGCATTTAGCCCTATAATTGGAGTTAATGAAAGGACCAGTAACTCCATGTACCAAATAGTGGAATATTTGGCAAAACAGGTTTTAGGAAATGTGCTCTAAGAGAACCCTGGAAATAGATTGGCAAAGCCTAAGAAGCAGACTGGATATTATGTTCTGATAAAACTATTAATGCAACAGAGCTTATAGAGATGGTTTTGGTGTACTTAGTGGAAGTGCCATAAAAATCTATACAGAAAACATGACCATGTATGGGGTTCTCGTGGAGGAATGAAAAGGAATGTGGCCCATGGGGAACATTTAGGGCTGTTGTGTGCTCCTTGATGGAGGAGTTATGGTGACTGCTGATGGAGGGGAGTAGAGCTCAGAATGGGGGGAATCTGTCTTATTTTTATTAGTTCAAAGGTGGTTTTCCTAGATGTCATTACAGGGGAGATTTCTACCAGACAATAGATGATTATGCTGTCACTGGATAAGAGCCTATATTGATTAATCTAGACAAGAAAAATAATCCTTCACCCTCACATTGTACTTTTTTTTGTTAACTTTAAAAGCACGTTCGCTCTATTTATCACATTTTTTTCCTGACTGCTCTGTGAACTAGGACAGGCATCATTATTAAGATTTTCCAGATGAGGAAACTGAAGTCCTGAGAAATTGATTTCAGGTCACCTGAGTGGTGAGGGGCAGTGTGGACCAGAGGCAATGCGCCAGCCCTCCGCCCTCCTCCTTGGCTAGCGGGGAATTCTGCAGCTCAGGACTAGAACATGGGGGCCCGGTCCTGCTGCAGGCCCACTGCCCTCGGGGGCTGCTCGGGGCCAAGGTACCTGCGGTGCCGTTGTAGCCTCCTATGTGGAGTTTGTACAGGCTTCTGCTGCCCTCGACAGAGAACTTGTCATAGTAGGCGAAGGCGGCGTCCTGGCCGTCACGCATGTCCACGCGCAGCTCGTAGTGGCCCTGGGACGTGATCCAGTGTATGTTGTCCAGCCCTGTGGAGAAGCGCAGAGAACGCAGTCAGCCTGGCCTCAGTGGCTTTGGAAATGGGACGCAAAATGCGACTATGACCTCAAAACAGATGTTCTGGGAAAGAGGAGGGGTACTGGGATTGCTTTTGCCTTCAGTCCTTCCCAGGTTGTTATCAAACAGACCCTACCAGACTGAATTTCCTCCTGCAAAAAGACCAGACCAGTTCTGCTGATGAGTTCCCACCGCAGGTCAGCTCAGGGGTCCTACCATCTAGTCATGACCCAGTACCGGACAAGCCCTGAGCCTCAGGATTCCGGGCCCTGTCCCCCGCCACCTCCCACTGCACACCATGGTGTTAGTTGAAGATGACAAGATGCATCACATAGGTGTGAATTCTTTGGTGTGAGTGATAGGAAGCAAGAGGTAGAAACACTGATCAGAGTAATTCACAGTAGGCCCTCGGGGTCCAGGATATCCTACCATCTCCTAGTAGCCTGGGAGGGGGTTCCGTCCACCTTTAATTACACTGCCCCTTGTTCTCTCAGCCTCCAGACCTCCTGAGGCTCCCATAACTGGGTCAGAGAATATTGTCACCCGTTTCCTAACTCCAGTTCTTTTCTCTCTAGTCTACTTGCTATATCTTGCACTACTACGTCTTCACTCGTCTTTCTGGGCAGTTACTCTCCCTCACCCACTCTCTCCTTGGCCTCTAAGCTTCCCAGGCCTTGGTCTAATAGATTCTTGTAAGATGCAGACCCCGTGAGTCCAGAGTTAGGCAGATCCCAGATCTTCCTTGGTGATATTTTCTCATATGTATTTTCTTGTCTCTTTGCCCTGGATGGCTGTGCTCTGGGACTTTCTGATTTTGACTACCTGCCCAGACTTTGAACCACTCCCCTCGCATTGCTGGTGATCTTTGAGTCCTCCTGATTTCTACCTGCTTACTGAACTTGGGTCCTCTTGCTTTACTGTGACATTTGATATCTATCAGAGTATACCATGACTTAGAATAAAAAAATTTGCAGAGATGGAAAGGAATCTAGAGATTACTTAGGCTAGTCTCTTTGTGTTGTGGAAAAGGAGGCTGAAGTCCAGAGAAGTGAAATGACTGGCTGAGGGTCACCTCGATCTTTCTGTTTCCCTGTCCTGTTTGAGAGTTCAAGCTTTATGTTAAGTTATATGTTGAAAGCTGTTTGCTATTTGCTGTGTGCCGGGTTGTTGTTACCCTAGACTTGTGCTTGTGTGGATATGGTGGATCCTGGTGGTGCCCTGCCCGGATGCCCTTTATTTTTTTATTTTGTACTGTTTTTATTTTGAAGAAGGGAGATGTTACAGCATGTTTTCTAGGATAAGATGTATAGGGGAAAATTCAATGAAGAAGTAGAGAGAAGAGAGAATTGTCAGAGGGGGAAAAATGGTCCTTCAAAGGCAAGTGGAAATAGGAGCCAACACACATCTGGAGAGTTTGGTTAGATCACAGACAGTCCAGATGCCCTTTAATTGGACAGTGGACATAGCCCCCAGCTGCTAACAACTCACAGCTGCCTCCTTCTTGGATCATTGCCCTTGACCAAACAGGAGTTGCTCTACTCTGGAAGTTACCTGCTCCCTCCCCCATGCCTTGGGGCAGACCTCCATCAATACCTGATGTGGAGGTACCAAATCCCAGCCCCCTTGCCCCACTGGAGACCAACTCTGAGGAGCAATTCATGCTCCAGAGCTTCCCTGAGGATCAGGCTGAAGCTAATCTCCCACCAAGATCCCACTGTTGAACATTTCCCCCTGCTCTATGCTACTTCCCTCATTCCCCGTCTGAGAGCACGCCCCTGATAAATCACTTGAACAAGAATCCCTGTCTCGTGGATGGATCTAGAGACTGTCATACAGAGTGAAGTAAGTCAGAAAGAGAAAAACAAATATCGTATATTAACGCATGTATGTGGAACCTAGAAAAATGGTACAGATGAACCGGGTTGCAGGGCAGAAGTTGAGACACAGATGTAGAGAACAAATGTATGGACACCAAGGGGGGAAAACTGCGGTGGGGTGGGGATGGTGGTGTGAGGAATTGGGCGATTGGGATTGACATGTATACAGTGATGTGTATAAAATTGATGACTGAAAAAAAAAAAAAAAAAAAAAAAAGAATCCCTGTCTCAGGCTTTGCTTCTAGGGAACCCAACTTACAACATAAACCATGGGTCAGAGTGTTACCCCTAACCTGAGTATTGTCACTGAACTACACATCACCAGGCTGTGCTTCTATTTAAGAGCCCTCCCCGGCTCCCTATTACCTATGGCGTTGAGTCAAACCTTCTCTTCCCCACTTTAGGTACCACAACATGCCTTTGTTCAACCCACCTTACCTCATTTTCTTCTTTCCCTGAGCTGCATCTTTGCTCTGGTTGGATGGTTTTTCCATTGTCCCGTTTGCACATGTCAAAAGGATCCCTGCCTTCCCTCTTTTCTTGTGTGCTTCCCTCCTGCATTCTTCTTACTCATCCCTCAATGTCTTCTCCAGGAAGCTGACTCTTCCTTCTCTGAATATCTGCAGACTTCTTGTCAGTAGCTCATAGATTAGTACAGTGTTTCCCAATGTGGGAGGGCATCTCTGATGATACGAGAAGTAGTTGGGGAATAAGGACTAAATAACTTTGAACATGTAGGGAGAAAGATATTTCCAAACTCTCTCTTTTTCTTAATAGATTAAGGGGAAACTTTAACCCTGATCCTAACGGTAACTCTCAGTCTCAGTTTGGATCTTGTACTTTGTGGTTTACACCCAACACCTTCTAATCTCCATTTTTAGTACCATCAACACAGCAACAACTGGCATTTAATAATATATATACTGTTTTCTTTTCATTGCGTTTATTTTTGAGACTCCCTTTTATTTATGGCACATGATGACTAGCTTTCCATTTTTGGCACTGCTGTAAAGTTTCTTTCACAAAACAGTAGATTTCTTTAAAAAAACAAGCAAGATACAGAAAATTCAAGTGCGTGATAGTTCAGATATTTCCCAGATATGGTAAAAATTGTGAACGTGGTGTACCGTAGCTGAGGTTTGGGAAACATGAGCACTGTCTGCTATGGGTGCATTGATTCCTGTGCTTTATACTTATCTCCCAAGCTGTTCGTAAACTCTTAGAAGGTAAGGATATTTTCTGATTTACTTGACTTCTCTTTCAATGTTTTTATGTGATTTTTACCTTATATTTTTTATTATGTTCAACAGCAAATACAGATCTGGGCATCTAATAGGCACTCAATAAATTCTTATCAATTGATTGATTGATTGATTGTTATCTACTCTTTAGGTACCTACTATCCCCAGCCACTGTGATAGGTAATGAGGTTAAAAATGAATATGGTTTGGTCCCAGCCCTGAAAGAAGTTTACATAGTATAGTCAAGAGAGACAGAAAGGAAAATGGACGCTGATTTGGACCACAAAAGAGAAAGTAGCTAATTCTCCCACAGGCAAAGGGTGAGAAAAATGGGTAGGATAGGTCCTATGGAGGAAGAAGAGGTTAGCTGGGCCTTTGAATATGCACAGAGCACAGCAAGGTGTATGGGGGAGGGGGAGAGTTGGATGGCAGCGCGTTCCTTGCAGAGGAAACATTAGTGATTGTAAGGGTTTGAAGTTTGGGGTGGGGAGGGATAAATTGGGAATTTGGGATTAACAGATACACACTACTATATATAAATAGATAAACAACAGGACCTACTTATAGCACAGGGAAATATATTCAATATCTTGTAATAACCTATAATGGAAAAGAATCTTAAAAAGTATGTGTGTGTGTGTGTGTGTGTGTGTATAGATATATATATGTATATATATATATATATATATATATACATATATATATATACATATATATATAACTGAGTCACTTTGCTCTACACCTGAAACACTGTAAATCAACTATACTTCCATAAAAAAAGCGTTTGAAGTTTGGTGTTGGTTGGGAGGTGTAGGGAAGAGGAGCAGGGCTCTTGGTGGTGGGGAGCAGTCCCAAGAGGAGGGCCTTGTATCGTAGCTAAGGTGTTTAGTCTTCACGTGCTGGTGATGGGGAGTGGTTTAAAAGTTCTACAAATGGGGTTAGCCATTGCTCAGATTTTGGCGTGAGGGAGATGATTCTCCTGGCCAGGTGGACAATGGGTGGTCCAGGAGGCAGGAAGGCCAGTTAGGGTTTGTTATATGAGCGTCCAGGAGAAAGATGTTGAGGCTAATTGGGATAGTGACAGGGGAGAGAGAGAGGAGACCACGAATACAGAACACAATTATCCGCCTTTCCCCTGCCTCCCTTTATAATCACTGTGAAAATCCAACCAAGAGGGAGATGCAGGGAAAAATAAATTTACTACTTTCTGGGATTGGCTCCACTGCCATCTGCCTGGGTCAGGTGTGTGTTTACCTTCTCACACCAGTTCAGTTCTCAATCTACACCTCCTGCTTGTGTCAGACCTCTAGGAAATTGCCGGTCACCTCTAATGTCATTTTCATTTTTTCCCTTCCCGTCCCAAGTCAGTAATAACATTCTTCCAAGGAACTAGAGCCGAGTGACTGCCTCATTTCTCTTCTGACCTGCAGGCTGGCTGGCTGGTGCCTGGCTTCTGAGAGATGACCAGACATCCTGTTGCTCCCTCTGCCCCCTTCCCTCACCAGGCAGCTCTCTCCCTTTGTAAAAGTTGCCTCATGTCAAGACCCATCAGCATAAGAGACTATTAATGAGGATGGGAAGAGACAGAGCAAAGAGGAAAACACCACACCAAGATAGAAACAGATCAATAGTGGAGCCTAACGGAGCAAGAGGTACTGAAAGCAATTCACGAGCTGTCAGCTTCTCAACGGGCACAGGGTTTCTGATAATCCCAGGTGGACACAGAAAGGAGAGAGATGGACAAAGAGCCCGAGCTGCATTCCAAGGGAAACAAAAAGGAGGCGTTACCCAGCCAAAACTCATCCTCCAGGTTCCCGAAGCCAACGCGGTACTCAGCCCATTTCCGGAAAAAATCAGTTTGGCCGTTCTGCCGCCTCTGGAATACCTGTGAAGAGAAAGAGGGGAAATGAAGAAAATGCTAAGGAAAATAAACTCTAACGAGTGAAACTGCTATAACTGGGTTTTATATCTGCAGTGACAAAGATTCTCAGATAAGCGCCACTGCAGTACGGAGCTCGGTATTTGCACAGCAGTCGTAGGAGATGCTCAGAGCCCTTCTCTGAAGTGCAGGGGCGCTTGATGAATAGGCCAGGGTGTAATGTTGACACTTATTTGCACCCCTGCAATGTTGAAAGGATATGAAGCCCCCAACTAGTCAAGGGAAATAGGCTTGGCTCTCAAATTAATCTTTTTGCGCCACAGAATGCAGTAGAAAGCATTTCTCACCAAAAGAATGGGACCAACTTCAGATCAGCTAGGAACTGTCATCATCCTATTTCAGGCAAAGCAATTGCATATCATTCACTTTCCGAGCTGTTTAAGTGCTAATTTCATTTACCCTCCAACACATCAGCCTCGACTTCAATCTCCAGTTATGCTTTAAGAAGAAGGCACAAATATGTCAGAAACATAAAAGAAAATGCTTCCCAAGAGTGGCTGTTATGAGCACAGCCACCATTTAACTCCATTCAACAACTATCCATTTTGCACTGTGAAAAACCCAGCGCTGTGTGTTGGTGCTAGAGGAGGGATCTGCAGGAGGAGGGTGGGTGGAGGGGCTGGGTTTCCATCTGCACTGCCTGAGCTAATGCTGCTCTGCTTGCAGGCCAGGCTGCCGGAACTCGCCCATCTGCGTAGTGGCCTGTACTGATGTGTGAGGCCATTCGCCAGGCTGCCCTTCCTCTTCTTTCGGTACTGCCCTATCAGACATGGGAGGAGGGTGGTGACAGGAAACGGTGTCTCTCTTTTCCCCACCGCTTCTCCTCCCTGAAGGCTATGACAGCTCTGGGGAAGAACCAGAGAGGCCAGGGAAGGATGGGGACAGGGGTGGCCTTTGTAACTAGAGGGGGCTATCCGGGTTCTGCCCCTCATCTGCTCCGCCATATGTAATTCTCCAATAGAAAGATCCTAATCATCTCTGCATAGAGACTCACCTCCTCCTGCAGGGGACTCATCTCCTCTATTTCTTTATTATTTCCGCAGTCTTCCATCAGGCAAGACCCCTGGGCCTCTCTGAGCCACTACTCCCTTTCCCTTCTGCATGAACTATCCCCACAGAAGGAGCAGTTTTCCTGGGGCTTCCTCACTGGGCTGGGCCACTGCAGCCTCGATATTCTTATTCCTTCCTCTGCCTCACCAAACCTTTGGGCTGCTGAGCAAGGCCCTGAGGACAATGCAAAGCCCCAGGTTGGGCATGAGGGGAGTGGGTGAAAGGATGGCCAGAGGATGGTGAAGTGTGGATGGGATGGGTGCTGAGCCAGGTGGACTGAAGCATCAATGATGCTGGTGGGCATGGAGAACAGCCGCAGGTACTTACAATCCAGCCACCCCCATCGGTCGTCATATCGCAGTACACCTGTAACTTCCGGCTTAGCTCTCCATTGAGGAAGATGGTGTAAACCCCGCTCAGAGTGTCTCCGTTCATCAAATGCTGGGCACAGTCTTGAGGATGAGGGAAGACCCGGCCCCCTGCACAAGAAAAGAGGCAATTTCCAGAAAGGGTCCTTCCTCCCACTATGCATAAGAGCCCCTTGGATCAGAGAACAGTTTAGAAGGTCTCACGGTACTTCATCAAGAGCTGTAAGGAATCCTCACTGAATCTGTGTATGAATCCTGCATCATCTTGCATTCCCTCTTTTCAACTGATGTTGGGTTTATCAGACAGTACACAGTTTTATGGGATCTGAGGACCAAAGAGCTGGGTTCGCTGTGTGGCTCCGCCATTCACCTACTTGTTTAGCTTTGGCAAATAGCCTGACTTCCTGGCATCATCTTTTTATCAGAAAGATGGGGATAATAAAAATATTCCTCCACCAAGGGTGAAGGTATGTTAATGTACCTAGTAATTGGTTACTTAGGTGATGATTACAGAAGCATGGAGAACAATAAAACACCACGGAGTCCACCTTTCAAAAGAACAAGAGGGATTAAGCACAACTGTCAGCCGTCTTCACAGCAGCCAGTAAGGAATGCCCGAACAAGCTTAGAGTTAGCAAGAAGATGGATATCTGTTCCTCCTGCAGAATAATCTCCTGATTGCACTAAACAATCAAATGGCCATGTTTTACAGTTCAGTTTAAGTTTAAGGAGAGGGCAGAGGAAATAAATTGCTGCTCATCTTTCAGAGAGAACAGCCCTATTTGTAGAACAATATCTAATTACCTGAAAGAAAAACTTAAATCATGTGTCTTGAAGAGCTTAGCTTCAGGGCAGATTTTAATGTTTAACAGGCAAGCCAGAAAAGCAGAGGTCCCATGGGAGGAGCTGTACTGGACTGCAGGAGCTGATGGAGCAAGTTAAAGGCAGAGCTTGGCACGGGAGGAAAAGTGGTTTGGGTGCTCTATAAATATATGATCTCTGGGTCAATGGAAAGTGTGGTGCGGTTGATGTGGTTCTGCATCCTTGAAGGGTAGCTAGGAAGAGAGGTGGGGTAGGGACTTCATGGGACCTACGGTGCCCCCTAGTGGCAGAACTCGTGCACTGCAGGTGTGACAGAGAGCCCCTTGGAGAGTCAGCCGGTGGGCCAGAGCAAGTGGCAGCATAATGCCACACAAGGGAGATAACGTAGCAACCTCACTGAAGCATCCTGTGTTAGGGAGAGGTTGTAGGGGTTCAGTAGACTTTATGCAAGGCCCCTCTTGGAGATGTGTTAACTCCTCTGGCACAACGACTGTCCAGCTTGCTTCCACACCACGGTCAAGGGTCGCTCGCATTTAAGGTAGTTTAGAACAAGGCACCGCCTGCTTCAGGCATACACCAGGGAATAACAATATATTCCTATAGAACTAGTATTTTACCAAGTGTGCTTTTATTTCCATTTAATTTTTGCAAGAAATGCTAGAGGAAGGCAGATTGTTATAGATTGAAGTCTTATTTTACAGGGAAGGAAACTGTACTCAGAAAGATCGCATGACTTCCTCCATTCACTTGAACTCAAGTTTTCAGACCCCGAGTCAAGTGCTCCTTGAACTCTACTAAAACAGGGGATATAACATATGATACAGTTTACTGGATCTATATCTGTCCAGATAGCAAATGATTAACTAAAATCTATATTTATCTTATAAGCATATAAAGCCCCAGAGGTTAAAGTTACCTCAAAAAGTTCTATGTTCACATTAAATATCTTAACCCTCTCAAAATGTATTTCCTTAATAGCTGCAGAAAAGCTCTCAGCTTTCATCTCCAGCCTGTCCTAGAGCTCGGTAGAGTTCCTGATCCCACCTATTCCTAGAGGGTCCAATTATGTTTCAGGGGTAGGTGTGGGTGAGTGCCTTTTCTCTCCCTGTTGCTTTGGGAGCACAGTGATTATTTCATGGCTTCCAGGCCATTCTCTAGCAGATCTTTGGAGCAACCATCCTGTCTGCCTTCCTTTCTCCCCTCTTTTCTCACTGCCTGAGTTTCTCATTTTAGATCAATACAAAACATGCTTGGTCTTCAGCTCACTCCTACCTTATGCGCTAATAGCCCTTTCTCCTGAATCAACTCAGTGCCTTAAAGGGGCCAGAATCCCAAATTTCTTCCCAATATCCAACATGTCCCCCACAGAACATCTTCTCCCAAACCTCAAAACGACAGCCTCATCCAAATACACATATAAAACCAAATGAAACTTTAGAACAGACAAATAAATAATCTTATACAGGCTTCTTCACATTGATAAGATCAATTATTTAATTTTTCTATTACAGATACTTTCAAAAGGCTCAAACGTATTAGTTGCTTTAAAGGTAGAACTACCAAAAACAAATATAGGAAAATGAGATGATTTGCTCTGGAGGAGAGAAGTTGTTAAATATCTGAAGGGTGGTCATATGCCATGTGTAAAATAGGTAGCCAGTGGGAACCTGCTGTATAGTGCAGGGAGCTCAGCTCTGTGCTCTGTGGTGACCGAGATGGGTGGGATGGCTGGGGAGGGAGGTCCAAGAGCGAGGGGATATATGTACACATATAGCTGATTCACTTCACTGTACAGCAGAAACTAACACAACATTGTAAAGCAACTGTACCTCAATAAAACAAATTTTTTTTTAAAAAGGGATCCATTTTTATAAAGTCAGAAAACGGGAATAAAATCAACCTAAGAAGAAAGTGTGACCTAAGGAGTGTCAAAAGTTCTGATGGGATGAAGGTCTCAGACTGCACCTTGGGAGAGGAGGGGTCGTGTTTTCTTCCTTCTGGGCCTTCACGTTGGACTGGTCGGTGGGGGCGCTCACCAGATGTATGTGGGACTGATGCATAGTTGCTGGGTGTGCTTGCCTTACCTTTGACCAATGGCAAGGCCACCTGGTGGTTTAGAGATTCCACTTATCATAGCTTAGTCTGTGGCAGAATATCCGCCGCGGCAATATTCACATCTTGGGAACTTGGAGACGACATTTACCGTGAAACCACTCTTCTCCACCCGCCTCCGACCCTCAAGACTGTAAAAGTTTTACCTCATACCACCAGTCCATGATCAAATTATTATTCCTTTTCACCTGATGAGAGGAAGTAGGCTCACTAATAGTTCCCAAGCCAGGGACTATTAAAATTCAGGTTCCTGGGTTCTGCAGCAGACCTACTGAATCAGAATGCTGGGGGGTAAGTGTCAGGAATCAGTGTTTCACCAGAGCTCTTCAGATGAGCCTGAAGACCAGCTGGACTTGAACTCCACTCTTTCTCCAGTATGTTTCCCTCTCCTCAGAGAGTGCAGAGGTGGAACTGGTTAGCTAGACTGTGCCCCAAGGGGTGTGATGGTCTGCTTTCTCTGCTGAGATCCATATGGCAGGGTAGATAAATAGACCGAGTGTCTGTCCGTCTCTCACCCTCCTTCCCCTCTTCCCTTATTTTCTTTCCCTTTCTCCCTTTCCTTCTCTCTCCCTTTCCTTCCCTCTCTCTTTCCCAGTAAGCATGTCTTGAGTGGGCTGGTCCCAAGATGTAAATTGAGTGAGAGGGGATATGAGACTCTGTCCTTGAGTTTAAGCCTTGTGTTCCAGTTTTTAACATTAGGTTCTCCTCTGGGGTGGACTCAGGCTTAGCTAATAATAAAGAATACACTGATTCCCAATCTGCTTTGTTCATTGCGTGTATACTGTGGCTTCATACATTTTTAAGAGATAGGGCAGTTTTCAGGCATCCCTAGCTCTCTGGATGTTATACCATCTAATATCATCAAAAACTCACCTTTAATCCTAACATAGATTATCCCAGTAATTTTTCCCAAGGCAGAAATTTTAGGTCGAAGAGAAAAACTGGAAGGCTTTTCTTCCCTTCCCCTTTGATACAATTACTAGGGTCTGGCCTGACAAAGAGGCTTCTTTCCCCCTGCCCCCCGCTTTTTTTTTTTTTTTTTTTTTTTTTAAATGCAGGCTGTGGTGGTTACCAAGTTAACAGGAAAGCAATGCCAAGTGATCGGTACACTGAAATGTCTCATGGTTAAGCATCTCTAGATGTAATTGGGAGTGCAACAGGGCCAGGGCACTCACTGGAAGAATTGCTCAGAAATTGGTTTGGGTTGGGCATCCGGAGGCTGAATGCTGAGTAGAGGGAAGTGAGCTATATGACACACAGTGCAAATAGAGAGCCCCCAGCCAGCTGGGAGTGAAGGGAGAGACTCTTTCTGTCCCTTACTTGCTTTGTGTTCTTGAATGTGGTCTTTAAAGTGGTCAGAGTTAATGGCTTTGGAAAGTGTCTGCCCACTCTTAATGGCCTTAGCATCAGGACCGAAACCATGATATCAGTGTTTCTCTCTGAGAACAACCTCAGCAGGTCTCTCTGCAACTACAGAGAAAAGGGTGCTGCTCCATACTAGCACAGGTGAGACCACCTCTGGCCACCCACACTTACATTTTTTTCACAGAAGTGGCGTTGTGGGTAGCAGGGCTTTGGGAGTCAGTCTGAGGCTGTGGACAGGGAAAAGTTATCTGTTTAGTCCACATGGGCTGTCAGACCTACCACCTTAGCCTCCTTCACAGCATCTTCCAGTTCATTTACCTGTTCATTCTTTTGTGTATTTATTCAACAAACATATAGGAAGTGTCTGTTGGGGGTCTAAATACTGGGCTAACAGATTGGAATACAAGGAAGAAAAAGACACAGTTCCATCTTTCAGGTTGCTCACACTCTGGTGGAAGAAATAGAACAATATAATCCCAAGTTCTAAGTACTCTGGAAAAGAGATAAACATAGGGAGCTATCAAAACATGGAAGTGGGCATGCAATGAATTCTGGGGCTGGTGAGGGTAGGGTGAGTGGCGGAGCCTGGTATGGGGCAGAGATGAGCAAATACTAATCAGAAAATGCTTCTTAATTTAGGAACTGATGTAGAAGTTAACCACAACTTGGTGGAAGAGAGGTGTTCTAGGTCTGTGCAAAAAATGGCCTATGTAGGAAACTGCAGGTTTAGCCAGGAAACAAGAGGAAGAGCTGGGTTGGATGGATAAGGGAGAGTTTTGGGGAGATAAGAGGGACTGGATCATGCCATTTAAGGAGGTGGACCTTCTCCTGAAGGAAACAGGATGAAGAGTCCTGATGGACTTTAAGCTCACGTTTTTAGAAAGATCGTTCTCACTGTAGTGTAGAGAACGAATTAGATGAGGGTGAGAGTGGAGGTAAGACCCCATTCAGGAGGTAGCAGTGGGAATCAAGGTAGATAGGTAACAACAGTCTTTAAGGAGTCAATGGAAACATAGAATTAACTGAGCAGTAGACAGCTTGAGTGTCTCTATCTTAAGCAGAGTTGCTGAGGAAGGTCTTAAGCACGGCAGACCACCTGCCTTCTACCCACAAAGGACAAATGCAACAGGCTTCCAAATCTTTCCTTCGAATTTACTTGACTATTCCTTGGATTTACTTATATCAGGAGACCCAACTGCATGGCAGATTAATTGATCACAGACTGGTAGCTTCCAGCCTGGCCCCTCTCTGTGGCTCTTGATTTAATATGGCAAGGAGAGGGTTGGGTTATGGTAAAGCCTCTTACTTGGTCTCTTCTTGCTATTCTGGCTCCACTTGCATCTATTCTCCATATTTTAACCAGAGTAATCTTTTAATAATGTACATGTGATACTATCTCATCCTTTTTCTCACTTGATGAAAACCCTCCAATATCTTCTCCAGTGCAACAGCTCTGATTGCAATGGCCTCCTGCAATTAGAATAAAAACTAAAGTCCTGAACACATCCTATAACTTCCTGCATGCTCTGACTCTGCCTTGTACTCCTCCCACTTTCTCATTGGCTTTCTTTTATTTCTTAAATTTATTTTTTATTTTTAATTTTTTTTGGGTAATTTTGCCAATATTTTTTAAAATTTTATTTTATTATTTTTTTTATACGGCAGGTTCTTATTAGTTATCTATTTTATACATATTAGTGTATATATGTCAGTCCCAATCTCCCAATTCATCCCACCACCACCACCACCACCCCCTGCCCTGCTTTTCCCCCATGGTGTCCGTACGTTTGTTCTCTACAACTGTGTCTCTATTTCTGCCTTGCAAACCGGTTCATCTGTACCATTTTTCTAGATTCCACATATATGCGTTAATATACGATATTTGTTTTTCTCTTTCTGACTTACTTCACTCTGTATGACAGTCTCTAGGTCCATCCACCTCACTACAAATGACCCAATTTTGTTCCTTTATATGGCGGAGTAATATTCCATTCTATATATGTACCACATCTTCTTTATCCATTTGACTGTCTGTCGATGGGCATTTTGGTTGCTTCCATGACCTGGCTATTGTAAATAGTGCTGCAATGAACCTTGGGGTGCATGTGTCTTTTGGAATTATGGTTTTCTCTGGGTATATGCCCAGTAGTGGGATTGCTGGGTCATATGGTAATTCTATTTTTAGTTTTTTAAGGAACCTCCATACTGTTCTCCATAGTGGCTGTATCAATTTACATTCCCACCAACAGTGCAGGAGGGTTCCCTTTTCTCCACACCCTCTCCAACATTTGTTGTTTGTAGATTTTCTGATGATGCCCATTCTAACTGGTGTGAGGTGATACCTCATTGTAGTTTTGATCTGCATTTCTCTAATAATTGGTGATGTTGAGCAGCTTTTCTTGTACCTCTTGGCCATCTGTATGTCTTCCTTAGAGAAATGTCTATTTAGTTCTTCTGCCCATTTTTTGATTGGGTTGTTTGTTTTTTTAATATTGCACTGCATGAGCTGCTTGTATATTTTGGAGATGAATCCTTTGTTGATTTGTTTGCAAATATTTTCTCCCATTCTGAGAGTTGTCTTTTCGTCTTGTTTATAGTTTCCTTTGCTGTGCAAAAGCTTTTGTTTCATTAAGTCCCATTTGTTTATTTTTGTTTTTATTTCCATTACTCTAGGAGGTGGGTCAAAAAAGATCTTGCTGTGATTTATGTCAAAGAGTGTTCTTCCTATGTTTTCCTCTAAGAGTTTTATAATGTCTGGGCTTACATTTAGGTCTTTAATCCATTTTGAGTTTATATTTGTGTATGGTGTTAGGGAGTGTTCTAATTTAATCCTTTTACATGTAGCTGTCCAGTTTTCCCAGCACCACTTATGGAAGAGACTGTCTTTTCTCCATTGTATATCCTTGCCTCCTTTGTCATAGATTAGTTGACCATAGGTGCGTGGGTTTATCTCTGAGCTTTCTATCCTGTACAATTGATCCATATTTCTGTTTTTGTGCCAGTACCATATTGTCTTGATTACTGTAGCTTTGTAGTATAGTTTGAAGCCAGGGAGTCTGATTCCTCCAGCTCTGTTTTTTTCCCTGAAGATTGCTTTGGCTATTCGGGGTCTTTTGTGTCTCTATACAAATTTTAAGATTTTTTGTTCTAGTTCTGTAAAAAATGCCGTTGGTAATTTGATAGGGATTGCATTGAATCTGTAGATTGCTTTGGGTAGTATAGTCATTTTCACAATATTGATTCTTCCAGTCCAAGAATAAGGTATATCTCTCCATCTGTTTGTGTCATCTTTGATTTCTTTCATCAGTGTCTTATAGTTTTCTGAGTACAGGTCTCTTACCTCCTTAGGTAGGTTTATTCCTAGGTATTTTATTCTTTTTGTTACAATGGTGAGTGGGATTGTTTCCTTAGTTTCTCTTTCTGATCTTTCATTGTTAGTGTATAGGAATGCAAGAGATTTCTGTGCATTAATTTTGTATCCTGCAACTTTACCAAATTCATTGATTAGCTCTAGTAGTTTTCTGGTGGCATCTTTAGGGTTATCTATGTATCTGCAAACAGTGATAGTTTGACTTCTTCTTTTCCAATTTGTATTCTTTTTATTTTTTTTTTCTTCTCTGATTGCTGTGGCTAGGACTTCCAGAACTATGTTGAATAATAGTGGCTAGAGTGGATATCCTTGTCTTGTTCCTGATCTTAGAGGAAATGCTTTCAGTTTTTCACCTTTGAGAATGATGTTTGCTGTGGGTTTATCATATATGGCCTTTATTATGTTGAGGTAGCTTCCCTCTATGCCCACTTTCTGGAGAGTTTTTATCATAAATGAGTGTTGAAGTTTGTCAAAAGTTTTTTCTGCATTTATGGAGATGATCATATGGTTTTTTTTCTTCAATTTGTTAATATGGTGTATCACATTGATTGATTTGTGTATATTGAAGAAGGCTTGCATCCCTGGGATAAATCCCACTTGATCATGGTGTATGATCCTTTTAATGTGTTATTGGATTTGGTTTGCTAGTATTTTGTTGAGGATTTTTGTATCTATATTCATCAGTGATATTGGTCTGTAATTTTCTTTTTTTGTAGTATCTCTGTCTGGTTTTGGTATCAGGGTGATGGTGGCCTCGTAGAATGAGTTTAGGAGTGTTCCTTCCTCTGCATTTTTTTGGAAGAGTTTGAGAAGGATGAGTGTGTTAGCTCTTCTCTAAATGTTTGATAGAATTCACCTGTGAAGGCATCTGGTCCTGGACTTTTCTTTGTTGGAAGATTTTTTTTTTAATTTATTCATTTTTATTTGTTTTTGGCTGCATTGGGTCTTTGTTGCTGTGCGTGGGCTTCTCATTGCCGTGGCTTCTCTTGTGGCGGAGCACGGGCTCTAGGCGCACGGGCTCAGTAGTTGTGCCTCACAGGCTCTAGAGCGCAGGCTCAGTAGTTGTGGTGCACGGGCTTAGTTGCTCCGTGGCATGTGGGATCTTCCCAGACCAGGGCTCGAACCCGTGTCCCCTGCATTGGCAGGCAGATTGTTAACCACTGTGCCACCAGGGAAGCCCATGTTAGAAGATTTTTAATCACAGTTTCAATTTCATTACTTGTGTTTGGTCTGTTCATATTTTCTATTTCTTCCTGGTTCAGTCTTGGAAGGTTATACCTTTCTAAGAATTGGTCCATTTCTTCCAGGTGTCCATTTTATTGGCATAGAGTTGTTTGTAGTAGTCTCTTATGATGCTTTGTATTTCTGTGGTGTCCGTTGTAACTTCTCCTTTTTCATTTCTAATTTTATTGATTTGAGTCCTCTCCTTCTTTTTCTTGATGAGTCTGGCTAAAGGTTTATCAGTTTTGTTTATCTTCTCAAAGAACCAGCTTTTAGTTATATTGATCTTTACTATTGTTTTCTTTGTTTCTATTTCATTTATTTCTGCTCTGATCTTTATGATTTCTTTCCGTCTACTAACTTTGGGTTTTGTTTGTTCTTCTTTCCCTAGTTTCTTAGGTGTAAGGTTAGATTGTTTATTTGAGATGTTTCTTGTTTCTTGAGGTAGGATTGTATTGCTATAAACTTCCCCTTTGAACTGCTTTTGCTGCATCCCATAGGTTTTTGGATCATTGTGTTTTCATTGTCATTTGTCTCAGGTATGTTTTGATTTCCTCTTTGATTTCTTCAGTGATCTCTTGGTTATTTAGTAACGTATTGTTTAGCCTCCATGTGTTTGTGTTTTTTACGTTTTTTTCCCTGTAATTTATTTCTAATGTCATAGCATTGTGGTTGGAAAAGATCCTTGATATGATTTCAAGTTTCTTAATTTTACCAAGGCTTGATTTGTGATCCAAGATGTGATCTATCCTGGAGAATGCTACGTGTGCACTTGAGAAGAAAGTGTAATCTGCTGTTTTTGGATGGAATGTCCTATAAATATCAATTAAATCTATCTGGTCTATTGTGTCATTTAAAGCTTGTGTTTCCTTATTAATTTTCTGTCTGGATGATCTGTCCATTGGTGTAAGTGAGGTGTTAAAGTCTCCTACGATTATTGTGTTACTGTAGATATCCTCTTTTATATGTTAGCATCTGCCTTATGTATTGAGGTGCTCCTAATTTGGGTGTATATATATATATATTTATAATTATTATATCTTCTTGGATTGATCCCTTGATCATTATATAGTATCCTTCCTTGTCTCTTGTAATAGTATTTTAAAGTCTATTTTATCTGATATGAGTATTGCTGCTCTAGCTTTCTTTTGATTTCCATTTGCATGGAATATCTTTTTCCATCCCCTCACTTTCAGTCTGTATGTGTCCCTAGGTCTGAAGTGGGTCTCTTGTAGACAACATATGTATGGGTCTTGTTTTTGTATCCATTCTGAGAGCCTTTGTCTTTTGGTTGGAGCATTTAATGCATTCACATTTAAGGTAATTATCAATATGTATGTCCCTATTACCATTTTCTTAATTGTTTTGGGTTTGTTTTTGTAGGTCCTTTTCTTCTCTTGTGTTTCCCACTTAGAGAAGTTCCTTTACCATTTGTCATAGAGCTGGTTTGGTGGTGCTGAGTTCTCTTAGCTTTTGCTTGTCTGTAAAGCTTTTGATTTCTCCATCAAATCTAAATGAGATCCTTGCCAGGTAGAGTAATTTTGGTTGTAGCTTCTTCCCTTTCATCACTTTAAATGTATCATGCCACTCCCTTCTGTCTTGGAGAGTTTCTGCTGAGAAATCAGCCGTCATCATTATGGGAGTTCCCTTGTATGTTATTTGTCGCTTTTCCCTTGTTGCTTTTAATAATTTTTCTTTGTCTTTAATTTTGTTCAATTTGATTACTATGTGTCTCGGCATGTTTCTCCTTGGGTTTTCCCGCCTGGGACTCTCTGTGCTTCCTGGACTTGGGTGGCTATTTCCTTTCCCACGTTAGGGAAGTTTTCAACTATAATCTCTTCAGATATTTTCTTGGGTCCTTTCTCTCTCTCTTTTCCTTCTGGGACACCTATAATGTGAATGTTGGTGCATTTAATGTTGTCCCAGAGGTCTCTTATGCTGTCTTCACTTCTTTTCATTCCCTTTTCTTTATTTTGTTCTGCTGCAGTGAATTCTGCCATTCTGTCTTCCAGGTCACTTATCTGTTCTTCTGCCTCAGTTATTCTGCTATTGATTCCTTCTAGTGTATTTTTCATTTCATTTATTGTATTGTTCATCTCTGTTTGTTTGTTGTTTAATTCTTCTAGGTGTTTCTTCTTTAATTCTTCTAGGTCTTTGTTAAACATTTCTTGCATCTTCTCGATCTTTGCGTCCATTCTTTTTCCGAGGTCCTGGATCATCGTCACTATCATAATTCTGAATTCGTTTTCTGGAAGGCTGCCTACCTCCACTTCATTTAGTTCTTTTTTTCTGGGGTTTTATCTTGTTCCTTCATCTAGTACATAGTCCTCTGCCTTTTCATTTTGTCTATATTTCTGTGAATGTGGTTTTCATTCCACAGACTGCAGGATTGTAGTTCTTCTTGCTTCTGCTGTCTGCCCTTTGGTGGATGAGGCTATTTAAGAGGCTTATGCAAGCTTCCTGATGGGAGGTACTGGTGGTGGGTAGAGCTGGGTGTTGCTCTGGTAGACAGAGCTCAGTAAAACTTTAATCTGCTTGTCTGCTTATGGGTGGGGCTGGGTTCCCTCCCTGTTGGTTGTTTGGCCTGAGGCGACCCAGCACTGGAGGCTACAGGCTGTTTGGTGGGACTAATGGCAGACTCCAGGAGGGCTCATGCCAAGGAGTACTTCCCAGAGCTTCTGCTGCCAGTGTCCTTGTCCTCACGGTGAGCCACAGCCAACCCCTGCTTCTGCAGGAGACCCTCCAACACAAGCTGGTAGATCTGGCTCAGTCTCCTATGGGGTCACTGCTCCTTCCCCCTTGGTCCTGATGTGCACACTACTTTGAGTGTGCCCTCCAAGAGTGGAGTCTCTGTTTCCCCAAGTCCTGCAAGCAAATCCCGCTAGCCTTCAAAGTCTGATTCTCTGGGAATTCCTCCTCCCATTGCCAGAACCCGAGATTGGGAAGCCTGACGTGGGGCTCAGAACCTTCAATCCAGTGGGTGGGCTTCTGTGGTAAAATTGTTCTCCAGTTTGTGAGTGACCCACCCAGCAGTTATGGGATTTGATTTTATTGTGATTGCGCCCCTCCTACCATCTCATTGTGGCTTCTCCTTTGTCTTTGGATGTGGGGTATCTTTTGTGGTGAGTTCCAGTGTCTTCCTGTAGATGATTGTTCAGCAGTTAGTTGTGATTCCGCTGCTCTCAAGAGGGACTGAGAGCACGTCCTTCTACTCCGCCATCTTGAACCAATTTCCTGGCTTTCTTTTAATCTGTTGAACATGGCAAAGTTATTCCTCCCTCGAGTTGTAGTAATTACTCTTCTCTAGGCTTGGAATGCTTTTCTTGTGTGATTCACTCTCATCTTGCAACTCCTGGCTGAAATGTCTCAGCTCAAAGAGAGGCCTTTCCTGACCATCCTAGTTGAGGCCAGGGTCTAGGATGGGGGGAGATAGTGGCAAGTGAGTCCCAGTGCAGAGGCAGGAATTTGAATGAAGCCTGGATCAGACCCACTTGCTTATCTTGGAGAGCCTCCCAAAGAGGCAGGAGGCAA
This sequence comes from Balaenoptera ricei, assembly GCF_028023285.1. Taxonomy (NCBI): domain Eukaryota; kingdom Metazoa; phylum Chordata; class Mammalia; order Artiodactyla; family Balaenopteridae; genus Balaenoptera; species Balaenoptera ricei. The sequence continues at coordinate 137,057,747 of NC_082639.1, forward strand.
CTGGGATGCCCCCTGGGGACATAGATGTTGGTGGCAGGCATTTTGGGGAGCTTGTCCTACAACAAGGACACTGGTGCTGGCAAGTGCCATTTTGGAATCCTCCTTCTAGCCTTAGCACCAGGGGCTTACCCGCCCACCAGTGGTCTGGCACTAGCCTCGGATCCCCTGGACTACACAGCTAGCCTCGCCAGAACCTGGCCCTGCCCACCATGGGCCAGCAACCACCACATGGGTCAGGGCCAGGCAGCCAACCAGGCCAGAGGCCAGTCCCACCTACAAGCATACCCACAATAGTCAGCCCTGCCACAACAGAAGGGCCCACACAGCCCACGTAGGGAGAGCTTCTAGAGTATATAGCTCTGGTGACCAGAGAGCAGTGTGCTGCTGGGCCCCATAGGACGTCTCCTACATAAGGCTACCAATCCGAGATGGGGAAACATAACTGACCTACTTAATACGTAGAAATAAAAATAGAGAATGAGGCAAAATGAGAAGACATAGGAATATGTTCCAATGAAAGAACAAGACAAAACCTCAAAAGAACTAAACAAAGTGGAGATAAGCAATCTACCCAATAGAGTTCAAGGTAACAATCATAAAGATGGTTGATGAACTCAGGAGAAGAATGAATGAATACAGTGAGGAGTTTGACAAAGAGTTAGAAAATATAAAGAAGACCCAAACAGAACTAGAGAATACAATAACTGAATTAAAAAAAAAATACACTAAAAGAAATCAACAGTAGATTAGATGATACAGAGGAACAGATCAGAGAACTGGAAGACAGAGTAGTGGAAATTACCCAAGCTGAACAGAAAAAAGAAAAATAACTTAAGAAAATGAGGATAGTTTAAGAGACCTCTGGAACGACATTAAGTGTACTAACATTCATGTTATTGGGGTCCCATTAGGAGAAGAGAGAGAAAAGGGGGCAAAGAACTTATTTGAAGAAATAATAGCTGAAAACTTTCCTAACCTGGGAAAGGAAAGAGACATCCAAGTTCAGGAAGGACAGGGTCCCAAACAAGATGAGCCCAAAGGTCCACATCAAGACACTTTATAATTAAAATGGCAAAAATTAAAGAGAAAGAATTTTAAAAGCAGCAAGTGAAAAGCAACTAGTTTCATACAAGGGGACTCCCATGAGACTTTCAGCTGACTTTTCAGTAGAAGCTTTGCAGGCCAGAGGGTGTAGCATGAAATATTCAAAGTGATAGAAGGAAAGAACCTACAACCATAGTCTACCCAGCAGGCCTATCTTACTGATTTGAAGGAGAGATAAAGAATTTTATGGACAAACAAAAGCTAAAAGAGTTCAGCACCACTAAACTGGCATTACAGGACATGTTAAGAGACTTCTTTAAGTGGAAAGGAAAAGACCATTATTAGAAACGTGAAAATTATGAAAGGAAAAATCTCACTGGTAAAGGCAAACATATAGTAAAGGTAGTAGATCAACCACTTATAAAGCTAGTAGGAAGTTTAAAAGACAAAAGTAGTAAAATCACCTATATTCACAATAAGTAGTTAAGGGATACACAAAACAAAAAGATGTAGAATATGATGTCAAAAACATTAAACGAGCTTTGCGCAGTGGCAGTATCGTAGCCAATGAGGTTTATCCGAGGCGCGATTATTGCTAATTGAAAACTTAAAAAAAAAAAAAACAAAACATTAAACGTTGGGGGAGGTTAAAAAAAACACAATGTAGTGTTGGCAAAAGAACAGATAAATAGAGCATGGAATAGAATAGGAGTTCAGAGTTCAGAGACAGAGCCATGTATATATGGGAATTTAATATACAATACAGCACCACGAATCAATGGAGAATAGATGGACTATTCAGTAAAAGATGCTGGGGAAATTGGCTCACTGTATTCCTACTTAATACTGTGTACAAAATAGACTAGATATAAAAATAAATCCAGTAAGTTAATAGAAGGATGTATAGAAAAATATGTTTGTGTCCTACAGGCAAGGGAAAGATTTTTTTAAGAAAGACTTCAAGAGTTTAAATAATAATAGCTAATCCTTATCTAGCACAGGAATCCTGATGGACAAAGGAGAAGGTGGGCCTCTCCTTTTAGGGGTTTGCTTGTCTCAGTGAAGTTTACTCAGCTCTACTCAGAGCTGTTTCTAAGTAGTGGAGTGGAGAGAAGCCCCTTCAGTTCCCTACTCTGGTGTGGGAAAGTGTGGCATACATAGGAGTAGATTGCGATGAATAGTGGTCATCAGGCTTTCCTTGCCCATTGATAACTATGTGGACTTGCATGATCCACCATCTATTGTTCCAGAACCTAGGGTTTGCCCATTTTCCTTAATTTTCACAACCTCAAAAACTGAAACTTGTGTTAGAGTACACTCTCAGAGTTTTCCTGAAAAGCCCCAGAGAGCAGCTCAGCCTGGCTTTGGAAGAGCAGGGACGGAAGCAAAGGCAATAAAGAAAACTTCTCATTACCCGTCTCTGGGTGCTTCCGAAAATGATTGTCTTCGCTTAACCTCAAGGTCAAGACAACCAGTTTTATTGTGTTCACTGTCTCGGAGGACAAGCTTTAGTGAGCGCCTTGTTTGCTTCTTATAGTATTAAAATAGACAATGAAATTGGCTTCTCAGAAGATCATTTCACAAAGTCCCTGTTGCTCTGTGGGGAATATTTGTTTCCTCATTTATATTCATGTCTCTAAAAGACAAGTAGACCTTGAATGAAATTTCAGGCGACAGTAAATTATAAATAATGTGTCCATATTTTTTTTCCTCTTCCATACTACTTGTATTTAATTCCCCCCAGAGTCTTGTGCAAACACCAGAGACAAGAGGACTGGAAGCTATTAACATGATGGAAAGAATGAAATGGGCTTATGTTATATGGCAGGAATGCAACAAGGGGAGACATCTTGATCAAAGGAGTTTTTTGAGGTTTTGTGGGAGCCAGTTCTTCCCTTTTTTCTCTCTCTGTTTTATTTTTATTTTATTTTTTTTTAACATCTCAACTTTTTTCTAGACCCTTAAGTAGGCATCTGCTTGAAATGAGTCTCTTTACTTGGCCCACCCAGGACAAGATGAGGGCTTGTCAATGGATGGAGGCCACTATGGGGTCCAGCTTTAAGCTCTTTTGTTCCCTAAGACACAATGTAGAAGACGCTTAGAAAGATCAGCTGAGATCAGCCTGTCCTAAGAATAAGATGCTGGTAAGTGGAAAGCTCAGGTACTGTCAGTGAAGTCAGAAAGGATGCCAGTTATTAGAATGAAATTAGCCTCTAAATCCATCAGCCCTGGTTTGCTGTAACATAGGATGCTCTGGTGTTCCTCAGCCCTCTTGCCCAGCAGGAGTGATTCATGGGGTTCAGACCAGCAGGCCTCCAATCTTTCGAGTACGTGAAGATACTCTGCTCTTTGTTTTTGTTTCTTTCTCTTTCTCTCCCTCTCTCTCTCTCTCTCTCTTTTAAGCAAGTGACAGGATCCTGCAGATGGAGCTTGCAGGGTGCACCACGTGGCTGCGGGGGTGTGAGGGGAATAAGCACTGGTCCTGATGGAGGGGCAGGAAGAGGATGGTTTGGGATGTGCTGAGTGTCGGGGGTGCTCAGAGAAGAGCAGAATCAGACCTGAGGTGCTGCTGCCCCAACCACTCTTCCCAGAGGAAGCCCACTCTCAGGGCATCTCAGGAGATATACGGGCAGACAGGGGAGTTCTGGGATGAGAAACACCTGGGCGCCCAGGTGCCGGAGGCCTCTCTTTTCCCAGACTCCTTGTAAAGGAGTCTAGCTCATGCCACCTATCAAGTAAACCCCAATCCTTCTCGAGAACATCTCCACACCCATACTTAGGAAGCTGGTACCCTTGTACTCTCTTCTTCTTTAATAAAATTTGCTTTTTTGGTGGGGGAATTGGAGGATGGGGGTAGAAAAGGGGGAGGGCGTGACACAGGCAATGAGGACTCATTAATATTGGCATGCAAATGACTCTGTAGGCTTTGTGTAATTTATTCAGGGAAATTTGCGTGTGGGGTGGCAGAAAGAGCCTGCAATCAGAGGGACGTTGGGCATCATACTCTGCAGGCAGTACCTTTTTGCCTGTGTCTTCCCTTTGAAGGATACTGAGAATCCTCTCCTCCTAGAGCTTTCTTTAACCAGAAACCCCTCTTCTGTGCTCTGCAGCTGGGATTTAACTATTCCACTCAGCCACCATTTATTATGTCTGCTATGTGCCAGGCTTTGTGCAAGGTGATGTCACATGCATTACTTCTGTCCCTGAACTTTTCATTCTGTAACTGGTCATTTCAAGGGGTTCTGATAAATCTCCAAGACAAAGCCAGCAGGGTTTGGTATGCATCAGTGATTGAGATTTGAATTTGAGCTTTCCAGTAAAACTCTGTGAAAACTTCTAAACGTGGACCCATCTTTGCCATGTACCACTGTAGTTGTAGTAGCAAGTCCTTCTCTGATTCCCCAAACTGCTTGGAGCAACTCGGGCAGTAACTTACACTGATGGTACAGGCAAGTGGGCTCTTCAGTGTTCTCCTTTCCGAGGGGTGTTGGTCATGCTGCAGTCGCCCAGTGTCAGTTGAAGTCTCATACAAACAAACGAAGAAATACCTAAATACAGCCTGATGGTCCCCCTGTGCTGTCCTCTGAACAAAGCCACTACCCTGGGCTCTTCCCCAGATTTCCATGAATTGTCAACCCTCTGTTTATTGGATCTTGCTGGGCCCCAGCTGGATTTGGGATTCCAACTATTGCACACCCTCTGGGGGCAGCTTCATCTAAGAGAGGCCAGTGGTGGGCACAGAAGCTGGCATACTTTTACAGCCCAGGCAGACCTGGAGCAAGGCACAGCTGCAAGATACTGCAGAAACCTCAGGCATATTGTCTTCCTGCTCACAACCACTAGCTGTGGCGTTACCAGGATGGGAATTGAAAGCTCATACTACACTGAGCAAGCCTTGAAACCCATGCATTTTTGGAATGAAATGATTAGTTTAGACCTAATAAATATGCAGATCAGGGGCTCTGTTTATGTTTCTGTCATCTGTGTTCTTTTTAGGGGAAGGACAATTTTAATTCAGTGAAGAAGCTCCAATCCATGGGTCTTAGAGTGGTGGCTTGGGAAAGGAAACCCTAGAGGACTCTTTAATTAACCTGTGAATGTGCAGGGAAAAGCTTGACCAAGAAGAGGGTGACGCCTTGGTTCTGAGATAAGATACCCCTAGAAAGGTCATGGAGGGTGAGCGTAACTGACTTCAGCCCATAAAAGAGATCAAGTGTCCTCCAAATTCCACTTGTCAAGGACCCTCTTGGATTCATGTCTTGGTTGTGTGACCAAGGTTTATTTTTATTTTTTAATTAAAAATTGTTTTTCTGATTAATGTGCTCGTTGTCGACACTGCAAGATATTGAAAAGTATAAAACAGAAGGAAAAAGGGGACTCATTCATAATCTCACCACCCTAAAGAATCACTAGCGACATTTTAATGTATTTGGTCCAGTGTCCTGCTTTGTTATTCAGAACAAGTCTAGTGGGGGAGGCACCTGGGTAGGGATGGGGGAATTTCTGTCACCTCTCTCTGGTGATGGGAGGATGGGCTCTGGGGTGTGGACAGCAATCCAATTATCCTGATGCTCTAAGATGGCAGGCAGAAGTGTGTCTAGGGATAAGGAACATGCCTGCACTTGCCCCACACTGTGTAGAGCCAACCCCTTCTGAATATGGGAGGGGGAGAGAATTCAAGGTCTGAACTGGGCAGTCCCACATTACAGACTGTAGAGAGGCACCATTGGAAGTGTTAGAAACGGTTGTTAACAGCACAGACCCCAGAGGCAGAACAACTGGGGGTCAATCCCAGCTCTCCTACTTGAGAAATATGGGACCTTGGGTGAGTTACCTCACCTCTCTGTGGCCCAATTTCCTCATCTGTAAATAAGGATACTAGAACATACCTCATAGGCTGTCATGAGAATTAAATAGTACACGTAATGCAGTTAGAACAGCAGTGCCTGTCAGATAGCCCTCAAAGGTCAGGTGTTAGTTTATTTCCTGTTATACACATTAGGACACCCTTATCCCTTAAGGGGATTTCCAGTATCTTCTGCTGATACTTAAATGAGGGAAGGCAGAAAGAATGCTGGATTTAGAAGGAGAAGACCTTGGTTCAAGTTCTGACCCAGCCACTTACTACCATGTAAATTATTTGATCTCCATGCACCTGAGTTTCATCATCTGCGATGAAATGGGGATAATAAGGCCCTTCTCACCAGTTGTTATAAGTATGAGTTGAGACCATAGAAATGCAAAAGTGCTTTGTGTGTGGAGAAGAACCACAGTTTTAATATTGGGGCTTTCCTCCTGTGACTTTTACTAGGTGAATCTGATTACAGGCAGCAGAGGAAGGAAGGAGGGAAGGACAAACCGTGCTGGAAAGACCCTTGCAGAAAATCTAAACAGGAGCCTGCTCTCTTACTTGGTGCATTTGGTTGGTGCAGGTGGACCAGGACTTTGTACTGCCAGTTCCTGTGGTTGCCTTGGTAGTGAGAGGTTCCTGGCAGGGCCTTGGAAGGCAGGAGTGGAGGGAATAATTATTTTCCTCTGCAGGAAGAGGCAGTCGAGTTTCTCTGATGGGCTCCTCCCTGGCCAAGTCTCAGCAGAGGCAGCCGAGGAGCCAGACGCCACGCAGGGGAGGAGAAGGCATCAGAGCGGCAGGAGATCTCTCACCTGTGGTGAAGGCGGTGGAGGTGATGCTGCTCCGCTCAGTGTCCTGGGCCGCCTGCAGGAGCACCGTGTAGTCTGTGCTCTCGGACAGGCCCTCCAGTCGGATCCACGTGTCCTCCGCGTCCACAATCAGCTCCTGCGGGATGAGCGGAGGAGGGAGGTGCAAGGGGCTGAGCAGAGGGGTCACCATGGAGGGCAGTGGGGAAGGGAAGGTCAGACCCCAACGTCAGTATTGCAGTGGCCTTTTTTATCCTCTCCATCCCACATTACGTAAGAAGGAAACCGTTCCAATAAGCAGAGAAAACAGCTCCTATGTGAGACTGAGGCCAGCTCCTATCTCACGGATGCACATTGGGAGAAACTTAGGCCCGGGATTATTGAATCCAGCGATTTTTGGATTGCACAGGGCCTCCTGGAGCCCTGAGGATGCAGGAACCTAGGCTTCCTTCTTCCACATCCAACAGACTAGCTCTACTTAAATCTATTCTGTGTATTTGGCTTCTGAATATGATTTCACTTTATTTATTTTTTTTTAAATTATTTATTTATGGCTGTGTTGGGTCTTCGTTTCTGTGCCAGGGCTTTCTCTAGTTGCGGCAAGAGGGGACCACTCTTCATCGCGGTGCGCGGGCCTCTCACTATCACGGCCTCTCTTGTTGCGGAGCACAGGCTCCAGACGCGCAGGCTCAGCAATTGTGGCTCACGGGCCTAGTTGCTCCGCGGCATGTGGGATCTTCCCAGACCAGGGCTCGAACCCGTGTCCCCTGCACTGGCAGGCAGATTCTCAACCACTGTGCCACCAGGGAAACCCCTGATTTCACTTTAAAAAAGGATTACACTGTTAACAAAAATTTGACAACCAGTGCTCTAGGTGAACTGTTTCAACTGACCACCTAAAACCGAAATTTGTCACCTCTACTGTGGGCTATATAGATGTAGCCTTTATAATGCTTATCTAGAGGCATATGAGACTGTCCGATTTGGTATCCAGCTCATGTTTGCTTGGCCCTGTTAGTGAAAAACCATTCCAATACTGTGTACTTATATTGGCTTGGAAGCTGGTGCGTCATCATATTGGTCGCATCACCACAACTGAGTGAAGTTGCAGGGTAGATGCCCCCATTACCTAGAGAAGAAACTGAGGCTCAGAGAGGTTGAGTGCTTTGCCTCAACTTGTATGGAGAGTAATAGTGGAGGCAAGACTAGCACCCAAATCGCTGGCTTGCAGATGAGGGCTCTTTCCTCCACAGCACGCTAGGTATCCATAGTGGCAAACCTAGCTTGTTCCCTGTGGATTGCTTGACAGCAACGGTCTTTCCCCTTTCCAGAAAAATCTCACCTTGCGGCTTCCGTCAGTGGATTTGTAGGTCAAGATGTAATTCTCAGTCTCTGCTCTGGGAGGCTGCCAGGAGATCAGGGCACTTTGTCTGGTGACTTCACTTGCTGTCAGATTTGCAGGAGCGTCCAGGACTGCAGAGAGGAGAAAATGCCAGGAGTGCCTGTCCCTCTATCTCCTTCCTCTTTGATTCCAGGCATGTAGATCAGTCTGTCTATCTATGTGGTCTCTGGGCTGCTCACATGCTAACCCCAGTTCTAGCTTGGCCAGGGGCATAAAGGGCACTCCTGGGTCAGAAGATAATCGTCATGTCATGATCATTCCTGCAGCTATTCCCCCTTCCCTCACCTGACCCTCTGGGCCTAGATGTGACATCTTCCGATCTGACCCTCTAGGTCTGAAATCATGACCTTGTTAAACCTGCATGTCTGTGAGTTCACTCTTGAACATATAACATTCCCACATCTATACCTTTGTCTACTGTCCTCCTGGCCATGACCGTACCCAGCAACTCCCTCCCCAATATTAAGCCCTTTAATATCTATCAGATTTTTCCGGGCCAGATGCATTCTCAGTACTGGCCTCTGTTGGCCTGGTTCTACTGCTGTCAGCCAGACCCAGGAAGAGAGCTGCAACTCACTTTCACTGGCATTTGGGCTGCAGTTAACTAAAATAAGAATAGCTCATAGCTGCATTGTCCAAAACCTAGAGACTATAATCTAGTCCAGCACATGGAAACTGATCATTTTCAGCCTCAGTAAAAGCCTCCCAGGCTACTAGATATGTAGCTGGCCTTGTACTCACGGGTAGAGAAGTTGGTGCTGATGGTGCCACTGGTGAGAGGCCCACTGGCGGCATACATAGTGACGGTATAGTGGGTCCTAGGAAGCAGGTCAACAAGCTGGAATTCCTCACTGTCTCCATCAACAAGGATGGTCTCTCCAGCAACTGAAATCAGATGGTTATGGATGAGGAATGAATAAGGCTCTTCAACTTAGGAAAGACCTATCATATCCAAAGGCATTTCATAAAGATGCAATATTAGAGAATTTTGGAAAAAATCTTTTAGAGGTTATTGAGCTTAGCATTTTATTCCATACAAAGCTCCCCTCTCATCTTGTTTTGCATCTTAATGGAGAAATTATTTGGAGGCCAAATTGTCTTTTGTATAACTTCTACTCGAGTCTCTGGAGTTACAAGAATAAACCAAATCCTTTGTCCACCTGACCTCTTCCTGCCCCCCACCCTTCCTAGTCAAGTCTTCTCTCTTCTAGACTGAGAAAATTCAGCCCCCAATCCCCATTATATGTATGCGATGATTCTAAAACTGTCACAATCCTGGCTACCTTTCTCTAAACGAGTAACAGTCTATCAGTGTCCCTGCTGAAATACAAAACTCAGAGGAGAATTGAAAACGATCATTGAGATTGCTTCATTACAATACATTGTAATGTCAGTACATTGTCAGTTTTCATTGTACTGACAATGAAAGAAACAGGGTCAGTCTCTGCTTCTATTTGTGCCAATTATGTATATTAATCCATAGGTTTAGAGACAGTCATGGGATATTGTTATCACATGCTGAGATTATTATTCATCAAAGATCTTGTTTATAACCCACTCCCCAGCCTTACCTTGTGTAGTTGATTTTAGTTGATTTTTTGCACCCATGGGAAGAGCTTTGCATTCATTTCTACTGCATTTTGCCTTGTTGACTGAGTTTTGGGCCACTGTTTCAGTTTATTAAAATATATGTGAATTTGGATTCTATTGATCACAGTTTTGTCTTTTGGAAGAGCTCACATAAGGGCTCTATTTCTTTAATATCTTCCTTTGCATATGCTGCCAACTGTCAGCTTCCCAGCCACATCAACTACAGCAGTTCCTCAAACTCCCCACTCTCTCTCTCTCCATACAGGGTACTGTTTTTCTTGGAACGCCCCTTCTTCTCCTATTCTCTTTGTCTTTAACTTTATCTAAGATCTGCCTTCTTTCTTCCCCTCAACACCTTCACCCCAAATCACAGTGGCCCATCAGAGGTGGCACACTGGTGTTTTGTGTTTGCCCAAATCATGACACTGCCCACGTTGGGTTGTAACTCTTTACTTGTCTGCATCATCACCAGAAGTGAGTTCTGCAAAGACAAGAACTCATGTTTGGTCTCTGAATCATTATAGCCTTAGAGAGTGCATGGCACATGGGAGGGCAGCAAAAGTAGTTGTTGAATGAATGGAAATTAATGGCTGTGATGGAGCTCTGTGCTTCGTATCTGTGAGCAGGTGTATCTGACTGCCTTAGGGGAATAATGGAGATAGTGTTGAAACTAAGGCTTAAAGGATGGGTTTACTAGGCAGATAAGTAGGGAGAGCGTTTCCTGGTAGAGGAAAGAGCATGTGCATGGTGGTTTGAGAAGGCAGGTGAGAATTAAGAAATGCAGGGTCATAATGTGCAAGGAGGACTGGTAGGGGTTGAAGTGGCTTTTGCATGCACACAGGGAGGTTAGGATGTATCCATAGTAATGATATTCATTCTCTGAGGAGGGTCAATCATTCAATCAGCTATGTAACTCCAAATGCGGTCCACCATGTATTTTTCCATCTAAATGGTAAGTGGGTCTTTTTAATGCCTTGCTGAGATACTAATGTGCTCTCGGACTTGCCAGTTAAAAAAAAGGACATAAAGTGGTTTTGGTAAAACTCATACTTAGTGAACCTGTGCTGGTATGTAGTAATCACTGATTCCCTTCCAGCTTATTTAATAGTCTGTTTTGGTTTTTACTTTCCCAAGCTTTGACAGTCAGTTTACTTTTCAGCTTACAGAATTGACTTAATCTGTCATTTTTGAAAATTAAGACATCTGCCTGCCTTCTCTCTTCTGGTATCTTTGTTCTCTGGATTCCTGCCTATAACCCACAATATTCTGTGAGCACATGTATAATTTAGGCAGGGAAATAATTTTCCTTGGCTTAGGAACTTGAATTACTCAACACTATTTTGCTTTGGGCTTCTCTGTTCAACTTCAAATAGCGTTAAGGTGAACAAGTATAGTGAAGAAGACGTTGCAACTCAAGATTTCACGTTGGCTCAACCTTTTGGGATGGCTATGAGTAGAGAAGATCAAAGCAACAGAAGAGCTTAGTAGTTCTGAATCCTTTGTCACCTGTTACCATGGATGGTCCTTTAGTGCTTTGTTCACTCTGTAAATATCTAGAAAAGTCAGCTTTCTTGCCTGCAGCATTTTGGGGCAAGTTCTGAGTTTTGTCTTCCAAGTGCTATTTCTGTTTTTGTTTTCCTCTTGGTTACATACCCTTCTTATACCTTTTAGATTCAGCTTTCTCAATTCTCATAGTTGATACAGTTCGCAGAGTTTGGGGGCTATCTTGAGGGCTTTATGGTGAAATTAAAGCAGGAAAATTTACAATTTTCTCTCAGATGGATAAAATGTTTTGGTATTTTTTTACTTTCATACTAGTCTTCAGCCCCCATCCCCACCATTCCCCCCTGATGCATAGAACCGCAGACACCCACCTGCAAAGTGTGTGAGAACAATGACGTAGTTCTCCACTTCACTCACTGGTGCCTTCCACTTCAGCAGAGCTTCTGTTGGAGTGATGTTGGTAGCAGTCAGATCCACAGGATTGTCCATGGCTGAAACAGTACAGGAAAATATCAGGTAAAGGTAAGAGGAACTGCAGGATGGAAGAGCAGAGAACCGTCTCCTATAGTTTCACCCAGGATGCATGTCTGCTGCTGCACTATACAAAATAATGAAGTGAGTGAGGACCTCTTTCCTTTCTCCCCTTCTGATTCCATCAGCCCCCTCCCCTTCTCCCATTCCTCCTTCCTCTGAAGCACCCCGTGCTCCCCTAATTGCCCTCAGAAGTTCCTTTTTAATTCATTCATTAACTTCTTATGTGCAGAGCGCTGTCAGGTGTTATGGGGGTGTCCAAGGTATGGATGTTGTGTTTTAGATATTTAAACCTAGATGGAGAAACTAAGAACATGCTATAGAAACTATTATATTTCTAGTTAATGAGCTAGTATGCTTCCCAGGCTCTTTGTTCTTTGATAAATACAAGGGGCATGCCTTGTGGAACAATCTCTGTTGATGAACGTCAGGAAGTGTGGTGGGAGTTCCATGAAGTCAGGGAGTAACCCCAGCACCTGGAGCTTAGAAGTTACTCAGTAAATACTTGTGGAATGAAGAATGGGACTCAGGTTGCCTTTAAAGTCAGATCTGATTACTGAATTCTTGCTTTGCTACTTACGAGGCTGACTCTGTACTGAGCCCTGGGGATCCTTTTTGTGGCATAGAGAGTCAAGGGACTTCGTCCAGGCTTAAAGCCAGGAGTGCCCGTTGAGGAACAGAGGTTGCTCATCATAGCACCATGTTCTTATTCTCACTTGCCTATGCTCCATGCATTTGTTTCCTTACTGTGCCTCCCTTCCATAAAGTTGGGATTTATCTTAGAAATGCAGGTTATTACAGTAGTTTAGGCATCAACTCACCCTACATGTCATGTAATTTACTTTTGGGGACCAAGATATGCTGTTGATCTGGTCCTGTTCTCTAACTGAAGGTTCTTATCGCTTGTCTGTGTCTTTTATTTCAAAGAAACAACCATAAAATATGTTTACAATTTTAACATCTGAATTGTATCCATAATCTGTGCCTTGAACAAGGTCTTCGAATGCAACCTTATTGAAAAGAAACAAAGAAGAAAAGTCTTATGAGACTACAATTAGCTTGACCTTTCTGAGATTGACCATGAGACTCCGAGGAGTACTCATTGCCAAAAGTTATAAAATCATAGACACCATATTAAAACAACAAAATAAGACATCTCTGTGAGTAATATGGTTATTGGGAGTTGCCAAAATAGCTCTGCCTGAACTTGAAGGAGGGCAGTTTGGGTTGGTGCACTACTGAATACCTGCTTTAGAGAGACTTGCTTATGACCAAGAACCCAAGGAATGAGTTTTTGACCTGAATTGTTGTTCTCCTTTACTTCCGGGGTAGGAGGCTCTTGAAGTCCATTTTATTGTCCTCACTGAGAAGAACCCTAATTTCTTTAACATGATTTCTCAGACTTTGAGGAAAGTATGGGGGGTGGGGGGGAGCTTCTTTTTACTCATTGGACATCACTTCAGGTCAATATCTGTTGATACTTTAATGGTCATAGATAACTTGATAGAAAGGGTAAGATTGAACCAAAAACATGGCTGCGTTATCTGTAGTCATAGGCATGGAAGGAGATTAGGGAAGATTAGAACATCCTGTGATGTCTTTAGATGAATAATTTTTTGATTTTCTGAAGGAATGTTTCTTTGGCCATGGCCATAGGGATGTTCTTTCTGGGCTAGTGAGTTTATCTACAAAAGCAGTGAGGAATTCCAAGCTGCCCTCGTTCAAAAAATACGATTCTCTGAGGGAAGTAAGCAGCCTCAGGAAATCCAGGCGTTCTCCTCATGAGGCAAGCTGGATGTTTTCCTGTGTGCTACAGGAACGATAGCCTCATGGAGAGTTAGGTCTGGGGTTGCAACAGGAAACTTTGGCTGTTCCCTCTTGTGTCTTCTACGGCAAATCTTTCCTAGTTCTGCATGATGGGCTGGCTGAGGGGTCAGAGAAGGAGAGCAGGGGAGCTGCTGCCAGAGCCCTGTCCTCAGGCCCATCATTTTTCCAGAGAAAAGCACCTCCTTCCTCCTCCCTGGAGCATAAAGCAAGAACAGATGCAGCTACTTGGTGGTTTCTGGTCACATAGGATGACGAGTTTTATGACCCCAAGGGTCATTACTGGAATAACAGCCCCCTTTTGTTTTTTCTCTAAGGTAAAGTTTCCTTGTCTGAGTCTTTTTAACAATTAGACAGGATGAATCAGATGTCTGTTCTGGAATTCACTTCTGTCATGAGTCTTTGGAAGGTTACTTTTCATACTGGAAGTTCCATGAAAATGTCTGACCTAAACCAGTAAGACTCTTAGAAGGTGCCTCTCTAAACTCCTAGTGTTACAGAGGAGGTCAAAGGGGAGAACATTGCAAATTGCTTTGCATAACAATGTGAGTCAGAGGAGCACCCAGGAGAGGAGCCTGGGATCCCAGGATCAGTGTCCTCTGCATTAGCCAGGACTTCACTCTTTCCCTCTTTTGTTGGTCACAGGTCCTCAGCCAGGGTCCCGACTTGGCCCATGATAGGGAGACATGCCCACCTGTGTGCACAAGAGTGCAGATCCGCTCGCTCTCTTCCCTGCCCCGCACGCTGTTGAGGCTGATTTCATATTCGGTAGCTGGGTACAGCTTGGTGATGGTGAATTCTGTCACTGTGTTGGGCACCACTGAGCTGTCCAGTCGTCCCACTAAGGAAGAACAGAAGCCACAGGTCAAGTTCAGTGGATCCTGTATATACACAGCTCATAATACAGGAGCTCCTGGTGGCACTCCTTTTTTCATGAAGCCAATATGGGTGCAAGGCTCAGCACCCAGTTGGGGGACGGGGAGGCTGGGAATGTTGGAACTTGAAGAGACCTTGCATGCTGATCCCACCCCCTCATTATATAGGATCCCAGGAGCAAAGGAAAAAAAAAACTATTTATTAGGTGGTTTTCTAACAAACTAGTCTTAAAGCAGTATAGAGGGAATGGCGGAAAAGAGTGGTCCATGCAGCCCAGAGACAGGGTAGTCTGGAAAATTATCCCACCCCCTCACTGGAAGTGATTGTACCCTCTACTTCATTAACAATTCCACATGCACCAGCAAGAACTGTTAGGATGCAGGTGAGGTCTGGGCCAACTTCTTCTGACTCATAACTTGGCTGGAGTGGCTGTAATAGGACCACCGTCACTGTGGTTCCCTCCAAGGCTCCATCTGGCTCTGTGGTGTCTTTAGGCATCCCCTGGGGTGTTTAGCCTTGGACTTTAATTCTCTCAGAAAAGTGCATGTGACCCTGGCTCTTGGTAGATCCTTTTAGAGTTCTTTGTTTCTCACTACACTGTCTGGATAATGGTGACCGATTACCATGGTTCACTCTACTGGTGAAGGGCCTGCTTTTTGAGTGAATGTAATCAAGCCTTTTGTCAGAGGAGTTGGTGAGTTCTGGATTCCTTGGCTGCTCCTCATCAACCCACTCTCATTCTGATGCAGCATGCTGCAGAGAGGAAGGAAATTGCAGGCAGGAGGGTGGTATCCCCTGGGATACGCTAGTTCTCCCATAACAATCTTCATCCAGCTCCAAATCCCATTCATCTTTGAGAAACCAAGAAACTTTATTACCTTGTGTTGGCCGATATGATACTCGGTAGTAATCAAAAGATGCAACAGGAGGGCTCCAGGAGACCATAACTGAGTCCTTGGTCACATTGCTGATTGTGATGTCTTTGGGGGGATCAATTCCTACAAGGACCCAGGTGGTTATGGGAAAAAGACAGGAAGCACAGTGTGAAAAACAATTCCTATTTTTGGTTTTATGTGGACCAAGAGCTAATGGTGTCCCAGAGGCAGACAAGACCTTACTTTATACTAGGGCAACCTTAAAACCATGATCAGGCTGAAGTCTCACTTGAAACCTCATAGGAATGGCCAGTGTCATGCTCCTGGAGAATATTTTAACAACATGAAGTCAAGCTGTCAAGGTCTGTGCCTGTGCAGCAACTATTACCTATCTGTAGGGCAATTGGGAAATTTCCTTTAAGTTTGTATGTTTTATTTTGAACTGGGAGTAACGGTCATTCTCTCTGGGGCAGCTTCTCTTGGACAAACCCAACTCTCTCTCTATCTCTGTTAAGCACCCACCTTTTGTTCAATGTGGAAAAATTGCTATTGACTGTAGAGGGATTTCAGAGCACAAGTCCAGAACAAATCCACTTCCCTAAACTGTATTTTATTTATACTATATACTTTGTTTTTTTGACTACTGGAAGACTGCAGGGTCAAAACCAGCTGAGTGTTTAATCCACTTGTTCAGTTTATGAATTCTTGTAAGTATGTAAGAAACCACCCAAACACACATGTCCTCACCCACGTGCACACTCATATTTGTGATTATATATGAGAAGGATGAGATACAAGTGATCCAATTCATCTGAGAGTACCTGTGTTTTCCAAACAACATGCAGATCACCCCATTCTCAGAGTATGAGGTCCCTGTATGGTTGCATGCTAGTCCCATATGATCCTGAGGAAGCATCATTCACATCAGTGAACTTACTGAGCAGTCAAGAGATGGCACTCCAGAATAGGAACAGATGTCTCCTCACTGTAGAAGGGTTTCCTCTTGGAGACTAGCTCTCTCCAGGGTTTTCTCCTAAGTTGGTAGTGGGAAGACCTCTGGACCAATGCGTTAAAGGCCTGGCCTCCTCAAGACATTGAGTCCATCCTACCTTCTAAATGGAAGTTTCCCATCTTATACATTTTGTGCGGTCCTGGAAGAGGTGGCTGTTTCAGAACAACTCATAGACCCTCTCTTGATAAATGAGGTGGTCCCCTACTCCTTGGGTGTTTCTCCTTGTAAATTTCATTGACTTGTTGAAGGCTACTGTGGGAACCCCCCTGACCACCTGCTGTCAAGTCCTCCAGCCTCACCTGTGGTGATGGAGCCCATGATGGGCTCAGAGGTCACTGTGCCATGGACTGCCACCAAGTTCACGATGTACTCGGTGGCTGGCTGCAGGCCCATCAGGACAGCATGCCTCTTGGTGGCATCCAGAGAGACCTCCATCGTCTCTTCCTCTTCATCCCGGGGGCTGTAGTTCAGAATGAGTCTGTCTGCTGGAGGGGATGGGTCACTCCAGGTGATGTTCACACTGGAGGAGGTCACGTGAGAAAAGTGCAAATGGGAGATGGGGCGGAAGCCTGCAAAGCAGAGGACATGGATGGTTCTGAAATCCACATGAGGTGGTGGGGCCACTGGGATAGAAGAGGCATCTGACTGAAGAGATCTCCTTTCCTCGCAGATAAGGACTACACCTTCACCTGTTGACCCAGAGCTTCCACATCCTCACTCTCCTGTCCTGTCTACTCTCCTTTCTCCAAGCCATACACTGAAAAATGAATGCCCTCAGCAGTATTAAACCAGCATTACCTCTGAGTTATTCATAATACTGATCTAGGATTTAAAACCTCTATCCTGGAAGGAATTTAACATGATCCCATGGATCCTCAGAATGCCCACTGATTTCGTGCAGGCAGGGAATTATGAACAGAATCAACCACTATGTGCAGCCTATAGGAAACCAGATACAAAATTTCAGGCGTGCAGGTAGCCTTGTTCGTCACCCCCTTTACCTCCAACCATTCCCTCTTGAGGTACTTATTAGTTTCTCCTCTATCTCTTTCTCCACCTACATTCTTCCTTTCTCTAAAGGATATGGGGCACTGGAAGAGTGGGTTGCCTAGATGACCTTCTCACACTAAGATCCGTTGATCCCTGAACCCAGCCGAGATTTCTGCTGTCCTGGTACCTGTGAAGGCATCCACCGTGGACTCCAAGCTCTGCTGCCGACCCCTCTCAGCTGTGATTGAAATGATGTACTCTGCGCCGGGCTCTAGATCTGTCAGTGTGTACGAGGTCCTGTCCTTGGGCACAGTGATTTCGGAGGCGATCCCAGAGGATGGGGTGAATGTAATTCGGTAGTGGTCAATGGGGCCACTGGCCTTGGTCCAGATGAGGGAGATGGAGGTTTCTGAGGAGGCTGTCACCATGAGGTCTCGAGGACTGTCAAGTTCTGTGGATCAACATAAGTGGCCTATTTTACATAAGTTCCACACGAGGGCCAGTATTTATTGGAATTGGACCCCCTGTGGATTTCTAAGCTATCAGCGGGTCTGCTGACCACGAAAATTGGCTTGTCATTGCTGACACTTATCTCACACTTTGTTAAGTACCATTTCTTTGAAAGATGGCCAGGAGCTTGGCATATAGATGAACAATCTGCAGGAAGGCATTAGTAACTCCGACACCACTGGAATACACCCACCTCTGGGACAAAGCTGGCTGCTGACTTTTAAGCTCTCCGTAATCATTTTCTCCTAGCCTTTCTCAGTAAGCCAACCATGGCAAAACAGGTACCACCATCAAGTATGGATATGCCATTCCTGGAAACCGTAGCTACCTCTGTTCCTGGTGCCATTTTGACTGATCTGGCCATGGTTGTGCAGGCAACAAGATCTGAGGACTCCTGGGGACCCATGTCCATGTGGTTCTCTAGAGAGGTGGTCTATGCTGGACAACCTTGGGACAGGGATTGGTTCAAAATCCCCAGCCCAGCCCAGGCTGCTTGTACTTAAGTTACTGAAGTGACTTTGGAATTTGCCTGGGATTTGGAAGCAAAACTGCTGGATCCAGAATAGCAAGGGTCTCAGTGGACTTCTCCATTGCCCTTAGATTGAATGGGTGGTTTCCATGTCTAGACCTTCAGCCTGTGGCTTTTCTGAGGGCTTCTGTCCTACATGGTGAGGAGTACCACATTCTGCCTGCTGTGGGGTGATCTAGAAGGGAATATGACTTGCTACAACACCCACTTATTTGGGCATTTCCACCTCTGCTCTCCACAGCTGTGGGCAGCCCTTCAGACTGTGGGGAACCACACGCAGATCTGTGGGGAGAGGGTGGGAGTCCATCCTGCATGTCAGATGTCAGAGGGTAGGCACAGGGAATCAAAAAGCTGCCGGTAGATGGTGTTCTTTGGCTGATAATCGTCACCCAGGGACCTGTTCACTACGGGGCATTGCCTTCTGACCAGTCCTTGCTGGGCTAAGCTTCCGTGGCCCCTCAGGCTTGCAGACTGTCCTGGTCTCCTTCCACAGCAATCTTCCTACTCACCAGTCCTGGCATTCATGGTGGCTGGTACGCTTTGCTGTGAGTTCATGATGGCGGATATTCCAATTCCATACTCAGTGCCAGGCACTAGATCTGTTGGTAGATGCAGAAACAAACATTATTCCGTGTGTGTCAGGGGTGGGGAAGGCTGGACGGCGGGAAGCAAATGACCTTAGGTTCTTGTTCAGATCTTCCCGAATCCACTCCTATTTTTACCTATTAGGAAATCCCAATTTCACCACTTAGAAAATCCATACCAAGTCAACAGGACGAACTGATCAGTGCAGAGCTTCCTTCTTGCTGCTGGTCTCCTCGGGAGGGCAGTGAAGCTGCCCTTGTCAGTGACCTTCAGAACTGTGCTCTGCTGTGGAAGGTCTCCCTGAGGTACTTAGAGTCTCAGGTTGGCTACAACTGGTGAAGGGATTTCTTGCTTACATTGTGAATCGGGGGAGTGCGTAATCGAAAAGGATTGTGTGGACCTAAGCCTTTAAAGCATTTCTTGAACATTGTGGGTGAAGACCAAGCTGTACCTTTTATAGACAGGGACTGAGGCCATGTGGGGACGTTTGCATCCTTTCTGGGGAGCACCTGTGGATGGACTGTCTCGCTGAGCACAGGGCTGTCAGGCCTTTAATGTTAGGGCATGCAGAAGCCCTGTTGCTGTGGGCTCCCTACCAAGGGCACTCAAAGCTGTAGATTCAATGTTAGGATGACTTCTGGGGGACCCGAGGAAGCTGGAGAAAATGAAAAAAACTGTCCAACTACAGGGGGAAATTCTTTAGGGTTCAATATAAAGGATCTAGAATTATTTGGGGTGTCTCCCTACCCTCTCCCACATTCATTTTCAGATTAACTGGTTTGACTGGTATATTAATTTCCTATTTCTGTTGCAACAAATTACCACAACCCAGTGGCTCAAAACAACACACATCTATTATTTTATAGTTCAGGAGGTCTGAAGTCTGAAATGGTTCAGCAGAGCTGTGTTCCTTCTGGAGGCTCTAGGAAAGAATTTGTTTCTTTGCCTTTTGTAGCTTCTAGAGGTTGCCTGCATCCCTTGGCTTGTGTCCCCATAACCCATCTTCAAAGTCAGCGGTATAACATTTTCAAATCTGTTTTTCTCTCTGAGCTCTGCTTCCATGGTCCCATCTTCTCCTCCATCTTATAAGGACCCTGGTGATTACATTGGCCCCACCTGGATAGGACAGGCTGTTCTCCCCGTCTTAAGATCCTTAACCTAATTACATCTGTACTTTCCTTTTTGCCACATAAGATGACATAGTCACACGTTCCAGGGAGTACAATGTGGGCATCTTTGGGGGCCTTTATTCTTGTACCAAACCCGCATCAAACTCACCCTCATTTATTAGGACTGGAGCTGCAGGAATATGCAACAAGATCAGATTATCACCTGTACGGCCCCTCATTGTCCGCCTGAGTCCCTCTGGGAGGCTCTTTTTGGGGCCCTTTGTGGGCTCGACAGAACCAAGGCCGATGATCTTGCTGTTCTGCATTTATATAACATTTGTTCTTTTCAAAATACCTGACTGTGTTTTGACTGTCGTTTTCCTCACAACCTTGTGAGGAAAGTGGGTTGGGGAGTCTTTTCACCATCTGCATTAATTTCCTGTGGCTGCCATGACAAAGGACGACAAGCTACGTGGCTTAAAACAACAGAAATGTATTCTGTCACAGTTCTGGAGTCTAGAGGGCCAAAATCAAGGTGTTGGTAAGCCCATGCTCCTTCCAAAGACTTTATGGGGGGAATCTTTCCTTGCCTCTTCCTAGCTCCTGGTAGTTGCTGGCAATCCTTGGTATTTCTTAGCTTACAGCTGCGTCACTCCAGTCTCTGCCTCTCCTCTGTTGGTACGTGGTGTCTTAGTCTGTTTGGGCTGCTATAGGCCAGGCAACTTAAACAATAAATATTTGTTTCCCACAGTTCCGGAGGCTGAGAAGTTCAAGATCAAGGCACCAGCAGATTTGATGTCTGTTGAGCCCCAGCTTCCTGGTTCATAGACCATCTTCTCACTGTGTTCTCATACAGCAAAAGAGCAAGAAAACTCTCTGAGGTCTCTTTTATAAGGTCACTAGTCCCATTTATGAGGGCTCCACCCTCATGAGCTAGTCACCTCCCATAGGCCCCCATTTCACATTGGGAATGAGGATTACAATATACGAATTTGCGGGGAGGGACACAAACATTTAGTCCATAACACATGGCATTCTCCCTGTGTGTCTGTGTCTTCTCCTAATCATTTGAAGACACTGGTCACATTGTATTGAGGTCCCACCCTCATCTTAACTTGATTTCATCTGTAAAGATCCTCTTTCCGAATAAGGTCACATTCACAGGTTCCAGGTGGAAATGGATATTTGGGGGGGGGGGGGTTGGTGGGGGGGGGACACTATTCAAATCAGTAGTTATTTCTTTATGAAAAGAAACTACGGCAGAGAGTAAGTCTGTGACCAGCTGGAGATGATCCTTAGGCTTCTGGCCTCAGGGTTCAGGGCTTTTAGGACTGAATGGCTTACCCTTCCCTTCATTTCATCCCCCGCCCCGGGAGCAGCTGTGACTTCCCCAGGAGCCCTGAGGTAATAGGTACGATTTTGACAGGAAATGCATTGAGCAACCTTTCCTTAACAGCGGCTTGGATTAAGGAAGGTGAATGCTGCCTGGGACCCAGAGAGTTCTGCACTCCCTCCTCTTTGTGGCTTTCAGTACAGCCTGTGCAGTGAATCCCTCGTGCTCCAGTATGGCAGAACCTACCAGGCCTTACTGACCAGGGTCTCTGGACGGCATGTGTTAGAATCAGCCCTCTTTTTCCCTTCTCAAACCAGCTCCATTCATTTCCTAACCTTTAGTTCTTTCTTTCTCTAAAGTGTCGACACTGGTGGAAGTAAACTTTGACTTTGAGGCCTGCCGTACTTACATTAATATTCAGGCTCTGCCACTTTCTACACGTGTAACTGATTACTTCACATATTTGAGCTTCAGTTTCTGTAGAATGGGAAGAATAATAGTATCTATCTCAGAGGGTCATTGTGAGGATTAAATGAACCAACATGTGTGAAGAACAGTGCCTGGCCCATTGTGATAGTAGCCCATAGTATTATTACCTTGCTCAGAGAACTATTCCAGGATTTTGAGTTGTTTTTTGGTGAGCCCCAGGAAGGTACAGGTTCGTCCTCCGCACACCTCTTGTCAGTTTGCTGAAGCTTAGCCTGTTGGCTCTGATGAAACCAGTGATTTAGGGAGTCCCGGGGTCAGCGAGGAGCTGGCCCCTGGCTGGGCCGAGTACCTGTCACTAGAATGAGTTGGGTGATTGCAACGCCCCAGATCCATTCAAAGCACACATTTATCTACGTCAGTATGTTCGGCGAGTCCCAGCTACATCCTTGGTTGGAGAAATTAGATTACCTTTGGGACATAAACTGCTTTTCTCAGACAACTGATTGAGACCTTCAATTGCCTATAATGAAGTAGAAATTCTCTGACGTAGATGAAGGGTGACAGATCGAGGGAGGAAGACAGAAATTACATGTTGCCAAACGGATCTACCATGTAACGTTTTCATCCGAGTTTCTTATTTATGAAGCTTAAATGAAATGTTCAATAATTTACAACGGAATCATCTTCTCCCAGAAAAGTGCAGAGCAGAATTTAAAGTACTCTCTTCCCAGGCTTTCTGTCTAGGTGATTTGGAAGTGAGACTTGCTTATAGGTTCCTGCCTCCCGCTTCCTTTGATTTTCAGCAGCTTTCTTCCTGTGCTACAAGTGAATTGTTGCTCTTTGCCAGCAGGTAAAGTACACCTCTGCTGGAAAAGAAAATGCGTATCTGAGGCATACCCAGTACACTTATATATCAGCACTTGGAGGACTCCTAGGGATTTCTCTCTTTTTAAAGACCCCTTGCTCTCTACCAATGCTCTCTTTATCTTTCCATCCAGCTCCTGCAAGTAGTAGCATATGAATGGCTCTGTTCCCTTTCTTAACAATAGCTCAGAAAATTCATCTCATAGGAAACCACCACTCTGCATCCCTTATAGAACTTCCTTTGTTCAGCTTAGAGGGTGATACTTTCCTCAACTCTTTCACTGCATAACCATTCTTCTTTGAATTCCCAAAACACACAGTTCATTGACTCAACAAACATTACTGAGGGCGTCCTTTGTGCCAGGAACAGGGTTGTATACTGGGGATACCAGGGTGAGCTGAATGGAATCACCCTTGTCCTTAATGAGATAAAAAGAAATCTGTACTGAAGAAGGAAATTAATTACTTACTGAACACCCATAATATGCCAAGCAATGAGCTGCATGCAGTAATCTAGAAGAATAATGAAGAAAAAAGAGAGGGAAGAAAGGAGGGATAAAAATCAAAAGAGAATTTTAAGTGTCTGGTGGCCAGGAGGTCTATTATTAACTATAGTTTCTTAGCGATTCATACCTGTTACCTCGTTTTCCCCTGCAGCTCTGCCAGGAGGGCATTACTCATGGGTAAACAGAGGATCAGAGAAGTCCATTTCTTGATCAAGGTCACAGAGATAATATACAATAAAACTGGGTTTAGAACCCAGGTTCATTGTTCTTTGTGACACATCATAGCATGGTCCCTGTCCCTAGGAGTCTTACAGGCTAGGAGAGGGGAGTGGAGTAAGCACCTTGGAATTTGAAGGTGATTTGGCACTACACCATGGGCTGCTAACTAAGAAAACCAGTTCAGAGTGGGGATGAGATCAGCATGGGCTGGAGTAGCCAGAGAAGGCTTTCTAGAGAAGGGACTTGAACCTTGAAAGCTAGCCAAGATTAGGAAAAGCTGAGGGACGACGGAGACATGGAATTTTCTAATCGGCAGGATGGGACATAGTGAGCAGGAACAGATTAATTAGAGCTAGAGAGCAAGAGGAACTAGCAGATTCTCACCTACACTGCAAGGACTGTGGGTGGGTGATGAAGACAGGATGACTCACTTCCCTCTGTTAGGAAACCTATTCTTCATGCTTCCTGCTGCTAGCAGGAAAACAGTGGGAGAAGGAGGCCCAGGAAACTGAGATTGCTCTGTCTTGCTGGCAGAAACACGAATAAGACACCTGGGGTCTGCGGGCTTGATTAGGTTCAGATGGCCATGCAGAACTATATGGACCCTTTCCGTCTCTGAATCCCTGGACTCATCTCCAGAATATCTGTGAAGTTCAAGTCCACAAAACTGGGGTTGGGGATTTGGTTGTCTCTAGTGCAGGGGTCCCCAACCCCTGGGCTGCAGACCCCTACTGGTCCACGGCCTCTTAGGAACCGGGCCCCATAGCAGGAGGTGAGCGGCGGGCGAGCCAGCGAAGCTTCATCTGCGGCTCCCCGTGCTCGCATTACATCCTGAACCATCGCCAACCCCTGGCCCTGCCCCATCCTTGGAAAAATTGCCTTCCACGAAACCGGTCCCTGGTGCCAACAAGGTTGGGGACCGCTGCTCTAGTGCATTTGAAGGACATCTGCCTTCAAAGGGAGGGGCAAATTGATGACCCTGTCCCCAAGGAGCTTGCGGTCAGTCTCTCAGTTTTTATCACAATCATGCTATTATGTTGTTATTGTTAGTTTTCTTGCTGGTCTCCTCAGTAGACTCTTAGGTCTTTGGGTCAAGGGATTTGATTTTTTTAATATTTTAATTCAGTATGTAGTATAGTGAAAAAAATATATGATGCATAGAAGCAGCATGGCGGGGGCAATGGTGGTGTTGGGAAGACTTCTATGAGAGAATATCTCAGCTGGATTTTGAAGGATCAGGGGACATTTGGTTGGGGAAAGGGCAGGCTGAGGGAATAACATATGCAAAGGTATATCTGGTAAAAGAACTTATGAAAACCAGGGACCTAATGTAGGGCCCCTCATAGGGAAATTTCCAGCAGGGAATTTGGGTGCCAGAGGTTTCATAGATGGGGAGATATTTGGAGACAGAAGATCTTCTGGGAACCCCTGAAATCATACCAGATAGGCAACAATCTACTTTTCAGTGTACTGAGATCTAAGCTCCCAGGCTCCCCATTCTGATATTCTTGGGGAATGGCAGATGCTTCTCCAGGGTTCCCCGAATGAGTCAGGCTTTGGAGGACATCCATTTGGGTGTGGATGATGTTCAAGCATCAAGAGAAGACTCTCTGCTGACTTTAAGGAAGGGACTGGTCCTACAAACTTATATTTAAAAAGAAAATCATAACACCAAGGACTGTTCTCAGATGCAACTTTCTTGTTGCCAGTGGGATTAATAAGGAACGTGGGTCTTCACTCCCTGTCCTACAGGAACATCCCATGTCTGGGTCTTTACTGTAAACAAGCATTTGCTGCTGAAGAAGTCAAAGCAGAAACGGAAAAATTCCCACCTGGCTTTACTCTTGGTTCCCTTGCACCAGCCCTTTAATGCAAATAAGGGGACAGATGCCCTTACATGCCAGCTGTGAGGAGGAGGACGTTGTGGAAGCCTCTGCCCTTTATCTCCTCTCTTCTGCTTGGGTCTCTGCAGCCCCTGGAAGGTGGCGCTGTGCTCAGAGGGTGCCTTACCAAAGTGACCACTTGGGGTCACTGTGACTTCGCCCAAAGCAGGATGAGCACCATCTGGCCCAGGCCCCGGGCCCACTGCCCGACTCCTCCTCCTTAGAGGAGCCTGCAGGGCATTGAAGTTCTGGCACTCGGTCTGGGGCTTGTGCCCTGGCACGTCAGGGAGGGCAGACAGGGTGAAGTGAACGTCAAGTGCCTCAGTCGGCGCTGATTTGCCAGCTGGACTCCTCTGGGGGTCTCGGATTTCTTCATGGAAAATCTTCCTGTGGACAAGCACCTCGCGGAGCCCACCTTCTCACCACGAGATCTCCATTTGAGCCCCAAGGAGACAATGAGGGATTTGGTAGAGGCCTTGGTTTCCTGTCCCCAGCAACCAGAGGCCTGGAAGGCGGCAATTCACAGGGCCTGACTGGGGCGTGCTTGCACACGTCAGCCTTGTGCAAGTGTGTGTGTGTGAGTGTGTGTGTGGGGGTGTCGTGTGTGGCTGGCTGCAGGTCTGTGTTTTCTCGCGATCCAATGTTGCACCATGAAGTCTGTAGGAATCTTCAAGCCTCTGGGCTTCCTGAGCCCTGTTGATGATTTTTCTGATTAGCACCTTGTTGACTGGAGATCCGGGGAGTCGCAGTGCAGAGAGGCAGCTGGTTGGGAAGCATCATCAAGAGGTGTGGAGGGGGCGCCCCATCGAGTGGGTGAGGGATGTGATGACCGGGCCCCGGAGCGGGGTTAGAGCCCAATGCTCACGTGGCCATACGGGCCAGTTCCTTTTGCCCTTCTCCTGACCACAGGGGTCCTCAAGTGTGGGCCCCTGCTCCTGAGGGAGGACCAGGCAAGAGACTGTAGATGACAGAAGACGAACCCCTTTCCGCTGTTCGCAGAACACTGAAGCCACAGGCTTTTCTGATGACAGCTTAGTGGAGCCCCCTCAGACAGAGACCAGAGCAGTGTTTATAATTTGCATTGGTCACAGGCAGGGTTTTGGGTTTTTGTTTGCGTTTTTTTAATCAAATTCCAGTCAAAGAATGAAAATTTCCTTCCTTTCCTCCTCCCTCCCTTCCTCCCTTCCTCCCTCTCTCCCTCCACTAGGGGTTTTCTGTATGGTTTATGGTTTTTCACTGCTACTCAGAAAACAGTGATGGTGCCAGACCCTGGTACATGCTTCTGGTTCTAACCCAGAGGGACCTTGGTGAGCCTGTAAGGTACATAACACTCGGGGACCCCTTTGGGACTCCAGGTATGGTTCACAGGCCAAGCAGACGTGGTCCAGGCTGAGAGGCTGAGCCTAAAAAAAAGACTTATCGTTAAGGACGCAGAAGCCACCAGAGCAGAGAAAAAAAATCATTGCAGACACCGAGTCTGTTGTTGAGAAACAGATTCACACTCCAGAGGGAATTTGCTGGGCATTGCCTAGAGAGAATAATGGAAAAGAAATGTTTGGTATTCTGTGCCCCAGCCTGGTCTCTGTGTTGCAAAGGGGGAGGTATATGATGGAGGATGCAGGGGGGTGCTGTGAGCCCGCCGTGTGACTCTGAGCCCCAGAGTCGGGAAGGGCTTGCATTCCACAACGAAGGGGTAAGTGGTGGCTGCAGAGACAAGGGCTTCTGCAAGGAGTATCCAGTACAGATGCCGTAGGACTTGAAGGACTTGGAGTCAGCTGGCTGTGAGAATAAAGGGTATGTGAACTTCTGCCTGGGAGAGGCCAGGTTGCCAGAGATCCAGGCTGAGTTTTGTAGGGATTAAAAACAATAAAAGGTCAAATGGCTGTTGAAGGTTTTCTATGTACCAGTGCTCAGATATATAAATATATATGAGTTCATTG
Source organism: Balaenoptera ricei (assembly GCF_028023285.1). Lineage (NCBI taxonomy): Eukaryota > Metazoa > Chordata > Mammalia > Artiodactyla > Balaenopteridae > Balaenoptera > Balaenoptera ricei. The sequence continues at coordinate 137,084,956 of NC_082639.1, forward strand.
AATCCTCCCAACAACCTATGAGGTAGACATGATGTCCTTCAGACCAGGAAGCGGAAGCACAGAAATTGAAGAAATTTGCCCAAAGATGCACATCAGTGAAGTTGGTCTCAAGCCTGAGTGGGTGACTTCAGAAACCATGCTCTAAGTGAGTGCTTCTTGACCATTAATGTGCACACAAATCCCCCGAGGGGCTTGTAAAATGCAGGCTCTGATTTCACAGATCTAGGGGGGAGAGGGCTCTGACATCTCCTGGGGTGATGCCCTTGCTGCTGGTCCTCACATCCCACTTTGAGAAGCAGGGTCTCCGCTCTGTGCCACACTTATTACACGGGGTCGTCCCAAACCATCCGTTAGCTCACAGACCTCCTCCTCTGCCTCCTTATTCCTCCTCCTCTCCCCCTCCTCCTCCTCTCCCTCCTCCTCCTCTCTCCCTCCTCCTCCTCCTCCCCCTCCTCCTCTTCCCCCTCCTCCCTGCCCCCCCATCATCATCACCATCATCCATGTATTGAGTACTTTGCTATGTTAGAAGAATGGTCTTAAACTCCTTCAGTACATGATCTCATTAAAGCCCCATCAAACACTATGAGGTAAATGGCATTATTCCCCTTTTACCAATGATGAAACAGAGGCTTAGAAAGGTCGAGTCAATGGCTCCAAATCACACAGTGAGTAACTGGGCCTAGATACAAAGTCTAGAGTCCCAGCTCTTAACATGTCCCACAGAACCGAGCATTCAAATAAAACTGAGACAAGAGAGAATGGTACCTTCTGCTAGGGTTGCAATTATTTTTGACTGGGGATAAGGAGTGTGGGGACAGCTGAAGTTTCTAGTCCTTCATACTCTTTCTGGCCAGGGAGGAATTGCTTCAGATGAGCCTGGAATGCCCTTCCCACTGAGTCCAGGGTCTTGTTTTATATATACAAGCAAATAACTTGTTTGGAACTAAAAACAAACAAACAAAACCCCCAAAAACAAAAACAAGTCTCGGAAGCTGAAAAAACTCTCCTTTTTAGCCTCCAAGTTGGAGAGTGAGGGAGAAAACACAACTATTTAAAGCTGGGATCAAACTTCTCGCTCTTTTTGCCTTCCTTCCTTCCAGGCCTTTCCTTCTTTTTCCCCAGCTACCACAGTGAGACTGCCAGCAATCCTTGTAATCTGCATCTCAGCAAGTACAGATATACTTGATTTCCTTACATTCCTATAATCCCTTTTTAAATCACATAAGGCTATTTGCCTTTATAAATCTTCCCAGCAGTGAGCTCCCTGGGATAATTATGTGTAATATATATTTATAGTTTTATTTCGTAAGCCCAATTCAAATAAAAAAAAAAATCAACCTATCTGAGCTCACTGCTCACTAATAACCTTTCCATTCCTTGTAAGTCTGCAAGATTTGACTGTTCCTTCCATGTTACTTCTTTAGTAGGAGCAGCCATGAAAAGGGATGGGGACTTTTGACTAGGATTCAGAACTGCCTTTGAGTCACGGCCCCCTTGCTAGCTTTGTGAACTCGGGCAAGTTTCCAAAATCCCTGAGTCTCAATTTCCTCATCCGTAAAATGGAGATGCTGATGGGGGCGCCTATAATGTGATGGCTGATGGCTGTGACATCCTTTGTTTACTGATATGGCAGGCAATATTTTAGTTCTCCTGTCCCTCATGAGTTGTTGTTGTGAAGATTAAATAAGCTAAAACTATGTGAAGGTGCCTGGAATAACAGAGATGATCAAATGGATGTAGAATCTTCTTTCCACCACCCCCCCCCCCCAGTAATGAGAAATAATAGGATGATTATTATTAGGATGTGACTGAGTTCTCTATATCTCATGATTTTAAAGTGTGTCCTCCATCCAAACAACTAGCCATCATCTTTGTAAAATTGCTAATTGCCAAAGCAGCCTGCGGCTCTGGGCAGAGATGGGCTGCGCCTAGAACCAGTTCCCTCCTGTATCATGGCAGGTTTTTTTGTTTAGCTGAATTTTTGTGAATGTCTCCAGCTCTCTGTAAAGGCTCTATGCCAGCTGGTCTGTTCCTGTTATGTTTAATTCACCCCCATTAACCTGCTTGGTCAGCATATCTTTCCATCTCCTTGCTGTGTTTCAGGAGTGCGTCTGTTTGGAAAAAACATTTATTATATTTACTTTAACTGGCCTCATTTGGCAAGGTGGTCTGGGATTTCAGTTCAGGAGGAAAACAGATTTGATTATACTGCCCTTGTTTACTGTACGCACTCTCTTGTGTGGACCCCTTGCCTACTAATGCTTTTGCAAGAAGCCGAGACACAGGATAAACAAAGTCTCTGCGAGCACACTGGTGGCCCCTCGTCCATGGCTGCTTTGCACAGTCTCCATCTGAAAACTGTGCCTCACATTTCCAGCCGTCTACCTTTCAGCAAAGTCCAGCAGGTAGGTTTTCCTGGCGGGTGTGTCTAAGGCCCCAGGAGGAGCACTGGTTGGGCGCCACATCCTCATGGGGACAGGGAGTGCTCCCCAGCCAAGCGTCACGGTGACCTGGGTCATCGCCTTAGTTCATACCACCATTATCTCTCTCTTTGACTCCGTGCAGCCTCCTGACCTCTCCCCTGCCTTTGGCCTTGTCCTGTTCCCGTCTGTTCTCCACACTGTAGCTGCCCAGATCTGGTCATTGCATCATCTTATTTAAGACCTTTCAACCACCCTCCACTCACACTCTTTATAGGGTACATAAGGCATACCCAGGCTCTTGTAGCCTATGCCCCAGTCATAGTGAGCATGTGCAGTTTCTCTCATCATTCATGCATGCGTTTATTCATTCTTTCATCACTTATCCAGGACCTGTAAGTGCTAGATGCTGTGCTGAACGCTGGGGAGTCATGATGAGCGAAGCCAAATATGGTCCCCCTTTCACAGAGTTTAGTCTAAGATGGAGACTGACAATCCAATAATCACACCCACAAGCGTACAGTGATAACTTGAGGAGTGCTGTGAGTGGTAACCAGTAAGATGAGGCTGCCAGACAGGATGACCTGACCTCACCTGGGAACCAGGCAGGGTTCCAGAGGAGTGACAGGTGAACTGAGAGCTGGCAGGGAAGCAGACGTCACGAGGTAAAGAGGGTGGTGGGAGAGCCTGGCAGGCAGAGGGAACAGCATGCGCCAAGCCCTGTGGCAGGAGGGAGAAGGCGTTTGAGGAACTGAAAAAAGTAGACCTGTGCGCCTGGAGCACAGGGAGCACCAGGGGACGCGGGAGGGAGAGGAGACTGGGGAAGATGGTAAGGAAACCAAGGCCGTGCAAGGGTTTGGAGTTTATCCCAAGAGCAATCGGAGTCCCTGAAATGGCTGCAAAATGGGATGGCATGATCAGAAATGTACTTTGAAAAGATAACTGATGGAGTGAAGAGGAGAGCAGAGGGGAGAGAAAGTGGGGAGGTTATCGCAGTGGCGAAGACAAGATGTGGTAGTCGCTTAGACCAGGTGATGGCAATGCAATGGTGAACAACAGACGTATGTGATAGGTACTTGAGGGGTTAAGTCAATGGGATTTGGCTATGGTTGGACCAGGGAGAGAGCTGGGAGGGTGTGGACTCAGGAACTGCCATGCCCCCAGGAGCTTACTTACCTGTGAGCGTGGCTCTGGTGGTTGGACCGATGCCCTTGGGGACCAACAGCTCATGGTACTGCTCGCCCGCCAAGGTGCTGTACACAATCTTGTACTCCTGAACCTCTGCTTCACTATTGTCCCACTCAAGGTCAAGGCTGGTTGCTGTGCGGGAACCACGCCGCAGGTTCTTGGGGGCGTCAATCTCTAAAAAAATCCAGACATCACCAACATCACACAGGATAATGTGCATTTGTCATGCATCTTGAACTTGAACAGGCTTTGGGGTGAGAGCCCATGACCCTCTGCCTCACATTTGAGTGAACCCAGGGGCTGCCCCTCAGCTTTTGGTCTGTCAGGTTGGCCATGACAGATTACGTGGGCAGGTTGGAGAGTTTTATTCGGGAGTTAGATATCAACACACTTTACACGTCCCCCATTCCCATTCAGGAGTTCTAGTGGCATTCTAGAAATTGAAGAATGAACCAGTTAGTGTCATAAGGTTGAGACTAAACAAGAGAAACCCTAGAAAGTGGAAATCAGAGATGGCATCCAAGTGATGAAGATGAAATAGAGTAATTTCAAATTTGATCACTGAGCAAAAAGCAGAGGATTGACTGCAAGATTTTGAAGTATAAGGTGTCTTCCCCTGGATTTACTTGCATAGACACTGCTGAAAGTTTTGCATATAGAGAGGGGATGTGATGTATTGGAAATCACTCAGCTTTGGAGTCAGGTCTCAGTTTGAGCCCCACCTCTGACTCTTATTGTAATGGGACCGTGGGCAAGTCTTCATCTCACTGGGCCTTGATGGCCACATCTGTAAAATGGGCTAATAATACTGCCTTTTCAGGGAGTTGTACAAATTAGACAATGCATGTAGAAGTGAGTAGCATGGTGCCTGGTACAAAATTAGGTGCCCAAGCCCTGTGCTGGCTTCCTGGTGCCTCCAAAGCTCTCCCTGAGTTCCAACAATCTGGCGCCCCCAATGCTTGCTCCTTGGGGTTCCAAGAATTCCACAACAGTGAAAAGACCATTGGCATTGGGGTCTTTTCTGCAATTGTGGGGGGCTTGTTCTCTCTTCCAGGACTGGTCATCTCTTCAGGCTTATTTGGGCAGAAACAACATAAACAACTTACAGGATAAGAAGTTGCTGTCTTGACAAACTGCCACTTAAAAAGTTCCAAATATGTCTTGACTTTGAGACTTGAATTTAACTTTGGAGTGGACCAGCCATTTGTTCTGGGAAAACCTCAAGTGGACTGTTTTAATTTGCAAACGCCAGGCAAGTCTCCACCAATTGTTCTTTCAGAAGATGGGACTGTTGTGAATCAATCTGAGTGCAGCTGCTGCAGAGTGAGAAGTGTTCTGTTTAGTGATGTAAATTGGGTGAATCTTTTAGCAGATTTATGCCTCTGCAGCTTATTTTTCTGAGAAACGTTTCCTTACTCAGTGTGGGTTTAGCATGCTGGAAACTGTGCATTATCCACGTGCTGTGTGTGGGATTTCTTGAGCAGTTGGATGGAAAGAGGAGCATGAGTAGAGGGGCACGTAGGAGGAATGCTCTGGGCTGCAGATCCCTAAATCTCACATCCCTAAATCTCACGTGGGAGGAGAGGCTGGCAAAGGACTGGGCGGGGCTTGGGGGTGCGTGGCCTGAATGGAACTGGAGCAAAAAGAGATTCACTTAAGGTTCAGGTTGAGTCTTGTATTTACCTACTGCTCTTCACAACTAAAGACCCCAGACCTGGGAAGTGTTTGTTAGACTATGGATTTGTTTTTTGCTTTTTTAGCCTTAGGACCCGTGCCCTGTGGATAGGCGGCAGTGTTTCCTCTGAAGGGACTGGACATTTCCAATGTCAATGATCCCCAAAGAGATCAATCCTGAGAATGAGGGCTGGAGAAGGCAGGTGTCTTAGGACTGGGGTGGAGTGAAATGGTTTGCTCCCCCTAGGTCTTGAAGCCTGACCTCTAGGAGGGGCAGCTGAAGGGCACCCTGGCAAGTGGGAGCTATGCTGGTCTCTGCAACACACCAGCAAGCTAGGGGCAAGGTAAAACCAGGTGTCCAGTGGGGGCCCTGTGGAGAGGCTGGGTCTGTAGACTCTCACCTCTAAAACATAAGTTAAATCAAGCAGTTCTCCTGCTGAAAACTTTCCGCTGCTTCCTATTACGAACTCCTAATTGTGGCCCGCAGGGCTCTACGTGATCTGGCCCTGCCTGCTTCTCAGGTGGCACCTTGGAACATTCTACCCTTACTCACTGTTCTCCAGCTGTACTGCCTTTTTCCTGCTCCTGAATCACAGCAAGCTTATTCTCACCCCAGGGCTTTTGCACTGGCTGCTACTTTTGCCTGGAACGCTCTTCCCCAGACCCTCACATGACTGAGGTCACTTAGGTCTTGGTTAAAACTTTAGCTCCTCAGAGAGGCCTTTCTGACTACTCCCTCTATATCATCCATTTCATTCTTTTAGCATAATCCTCGTGATTGAAATGATCCCATATGTTTCTTTTCTTCTTCCTTATCTCGTTTCCCCCCCTGGAATGTAACTCATGTGAACTGGGATCTTGTCTATCTTGTTTATTCTGCATCCTCACTGCCTAGGACAGTGCTTGGCACCTACTAGGTGTTCATTAAGCACATGTGAAGTGGCTGAATGAATACTGTCAGTTCTCTGTCTTGTCTGCTCCCTCAAAGCCTTTGGAAAAGTCTTGTTAAATATTCCAACTGGGGATTTTGAGGATGCTTGGGGCCAGGTGGTACAGGGAAAAGAACAGCTTTGACTGAGGGCAGCTGGTCTTGGCTGGCTGACAAGGGCCATCCAGGTTGAACTTGTGGAGGCATTTCCAGGAGAATCTCAGAGTACAGTCCCCGCCCAGCAGGTGGGAGCTCCAGCTGTTGTGACTTGGACCTTTGTATGCGTTTCCTGGGGCTGCCGCCACCAAGGGCCACACACTGGGTGGCTTCAACGATAGAAATGTATTGTCTCACAAACTGGAAGTCTGAGACCAGCGTGTTGGCTCCCTTCCAAGGGCTGTGAGGGAGAATCTGTTCCGTGCTTCTCTCCAGTGGTTTGCGGAAGGATCCACCAAAAGAGTCCTGGGAATGCCCCCATGAGGGCAACTGCAACCAGAGCTACGGAGGGCAGGGAGGTTCGGGAGACTGGTCTCCGGGTTTCCCTGGGGTGCCTTCTCTCTAACCATTGGCCTTAGTGGGCTTCCATCGGTGCTTTCCTTTCTCCGAGCGGCTCTAAGACCCAGACAAATACCCTGCTCACCACGCAGGAAGCAAATCCCCGTTTTAATTGCCTGTGCAATTAGTGCGCTCCTAGTGTCGAAGCCATCACCTGGAAAAGCACTTTGGCTAATTTGAATTTAAGCAGAGTTCTGAAATGACTGAGGGCCCTGCCGTGAGGGTGCAGGCATCTTCTCCTCATTCAACCAGCACCTGCCAACCCCAGGCCTTGAGAGCTGGGCTGCAAAGCTGTCCGCGGCAACCCACCCCGCCCCTGTTGCCCCCTCACCCGCTTCGGGCAGAGGGGGGCAGCTTGGAGGTACAGGCTGCTGCTGCCTGCAGAAGGTAGCCACCTAACAGCTGCCCATCCTCCCGGCAACCGGAAACAGAGAATCACGCAACGAGCGGAAACTCAGGGGGAGCTTCTAGGAGGCAGAATGTAATTGTCTTGATTGGAATTTTCCTGGGCCACCAGCCAGTCCTGCTTCCATCTCGTTGACGTAAACATCAAGAATTATGCTTTCCGTCCTGCCGCTGGAGAGCTCTCGTCTCCTTTTCTGCCTCTTCAAACTCCTTATCTGAGTAAAGCACAAAGAAACCACTTTTCACACAAAAACTATGTTGAAATTAAAAAAGAATGCAGGACTCATGGCCCTCAGGAGGTCCCAGCACCGGAGCAGACCGTGTCCTGGGGGTGCAAAGGCTCGGGGGTGGGCAGGGCTGACCTTGAATTCACCAAGAAGGGAGCTTGTGTGTGAGGCCCTGAGCAGTTTTGGTTCACTGAGGGGAAAAGAAGGCAAGAGACATGGGCAGAATGTAGTCCCTTTATTTTAAAGACATATGCACAGTCACTGGAGATCCCAACATGTGTTCAGTAAAACATCTGACCAGCGACCCCTGGCTGGGGTGGAGTCTGGCACAGGGGCTGGAGAGCAAACCTGAGAGGGCCTCTTTCAGAGTCAAGCTGCCTTCTCCGTTTCATCAGTGTCCATGCTTGCTCCCTTGTAACAGGGAATTTTTCTCCCCCTCCCAATGTTTCCTTTGGGGTGGAGGGAAACCCATTATGAGATTCCCGGCCTCCCTCTTTCTTCTGCTGGGGAAGATGGACTTGCTTCAATGGTGAGTTTTGTAGCAGGCCCGGGCACGGCCCTCCTGCTCCCCTCTCTCATGGGAGCCGTCTGCACATGGGGGTCGGCCTCTGTTTGTTCCTCTGTGCTGTAAGCCCTAACCTGAGTAGCCCCACAACTTCCGCCAGATGGGGGTCTTGCCCAGGTCCACAGGGTCCATCCGTTGGCAAGACCATCCAACACTAAGCTAGGGGATATTTTGGCCTCCATCTGTCTTACTCTTTGCCTTATTTATCAGCTGATTTTAAACACAGGTGGAGGGTAATGGTGCTGTTTATTGAACCTCCGTGAAGCCCCTTGGCTGGCTTACCCCATCCCGTAACAGACTCTTAGGCCACCACTCAATGTAGGATGCCTGAATTAGTGATTCTCCTACTTTACCCCATCAGGAGATGCCGGTTCTTAGATCTTACAGAAGCCGGCAGTTTCCTTTGATCTCTGCAACAACTGGGGAGTTGGCAGAGACATTCCTTGATGTGTGACCACCCCGCTGCTGCCCCCCAACAGGGCAGAGAGGCCGAGACTGGGTATCTGGGTTAGATGGAGACTCACTGTCGGGTCACAGCCCCCGACCACCCAGTGAGAGTGCCAGGGAGCCTGTCTTTGGATGGTGCCTGACCTACTTGTCCGCTAGCCGGTCGGCCTGATGGGCTCCTGGAGAGCCAGGGAGCAGGTCGTGAGGTCTGGCCTTGCCCGACTATCGGAGCCGGGTCTACATTAGCCTTCTTGCCGGTGCTCACAAACGGCAGGATGAGTCACAGACTCTCAGGTGGAAGGCCTGCTTCCAGGCGTGCAGGCCGGGCTTTGCACAACTCCAAGGGGCGCCGTCGTGCTGGTGTAGTCACTGTGGATTTATGGAATCATTACAGCCATTTCCGGCAAATTGCAATCAAGTGACTCCAGGAAGGGGTACTGAACCCTCACAAAATTGCCCTTTGGGCTAGCGATGGGAACGTCAAGTGACTTCAGGACAGACTTTTCATTTTATAAAGGAGAAACCTGAAACCCGAGGGGAAGAGACTTCTGTCAAGCCACAGATCTGGCTGGTAGCAGAGGCAGGACAGGATCCCAGCTCTCCCGTCCACTGGTGCTGTGCGCTCCTCTGCCCTGAGATGTGACCTCACCGGGATGCCCTGACACCTCTCGCTTCCTTCCTGCAGTGTCTGTGATACGTGGTTGCCCAAGCACACGTCATCTCTCTCCCTGGATGCCCCTCTTGCCATGAGGATACCAGCGGGCTCAGCACCCTCTCCCCTCCTCGGGCTCTGCTGCCCCGCGCCCCACCCCACCTACAGCCTCACCTGTTGTGAACTGGGTGGTGGTGGACTCACTCTCGTTGGTCCCACGGACTGCGCTGACCCACACCTCGTATTGGGAGCCGGGCCGCAGGGCCTGTACCGAGTACTGGCTCAGGGGAGGCTGCAGTCGGAAGGTGGTCTTCCCGCCTTCCCCGCCCACCAAGCCGTACTTCAAGAGAATGAAATCGACTTTGGCTCGAGGTGGGGTCCACTCCACGAAGGCTACAGTGTCGGAGACATCTCGAACCAGGATGTGCGTGGGCCCATCAATGACTGAATGAGAAGGATCCAATAGAAAAAAAAAGTTTGAGAAGTGAGCCTCTGACTTAAGCTCTTTCCTTTCCTTTCCTCCTTACATTAGCCTGGTCGGTCAGAGAGAGAATGGGTATTATTATCCCATTTTACAGATGGGGAAATTGAGACACAGATAAAATCTCTTTCCTGAGGACCCATGGTTTTTCAATGGGGGAACAGACACTGGATCTTAGGTCCCCTGAATCTTGCTGTCACGGGGCTGTGGTTTTTAGGATTGGCACTTCCCAGTTTAGGCAAGGGAAGGGCACTTACTGGCTTGAGAGGGCCAGCACTGTTCTGTCAGGAGGCTATGAGACAACAGAGAACTGTGTTTCTCGGGTGTGCCCAGCTCTCACATTCTGTGAGCCCCAAGGAAAGATCTATGAAATTAGCATCCCTATCTAAACATCTGAGACTTCCAACTTGGTTGCCAATGAGGGCATCACGATTATCCAGAAGATGTCCCTGCTCAGCTGTACTGACAACTCAGTCAACCAGCTGCTAAGACAGTCAAAAACCCAACAGACATTTGTATTTTTGGATATGAAATATGCCTTCTGGGGAAACTTGCTCTTCTGTAAAAACAAGGATCTCAGTTTTGGAACAGCCTCCTGTGGGCTGTTTTTTCCCCACCGGTTCTTGCGTATTCCTGAGCCAGGAGGGCACTGCAGTCACACACAGTCCCTCCAGGTGATTCAGCATGTGTCCCTCGTGAGTCCTGGCCTCTGGCACTGAGCACCTGAAGGGAACACCATTGTGGGATGGTGTTACCTAGGAAAAGCTGGTTGGTTTCCTAGGAGTCCTACCACCCTGGTTCCAGCACCCACTTGGGGTCCTGTTCATATTGAATTAGATGATGGTGACGGTGGGGCAAGGTGAGAGAATGTAGAAGGGAAATAGAAAGGGCTTAGTGAGTAGAATAGAAAATGGTGTTCTCAACTCCTCATGGTGTGTCTGGATGGCTGACGTGCCCTCCTTTGAATTACTCATTATCTTCTAAAAAGAGCTGGCCCGGCTTCCATGTTTGCATTTATTATGGACTACACCCCTCTAGCTGGGGCTGATTAACATTAATATTAATATTCTTCAAGGATTTGGAACTGGAACCACAGACTCTGGCTCTCTGGTTAGCTGGTTTTGGACCATGTAGAGCCAGGGCTGGTCTGGCCATTCTCTACCATATTCACAAATAAATAGAAAACATCTGATCTGGGGAGCGAGCGAGAGAGCGAGAGAGAGAGAGAGAGGGAGAGAGAGAGAGAGAAAGAGAAGAGGAGAAAGGGGAAAAGGTGATTTTTAATAATTACATATTTGGTCTTCCCTTCTTAGTGCAGAGCTCCTAAAACCCTGGGAATTTCCTAAGTGTTGAGAGTGAGCAAGTTGTCTTTTGTTATGTTAATGAAGCGAGGGAGAAAGCTGGTTGCCAAGGGACCCAACCAGGTGATTAGAGGGTTGGAACTTTCAGTCCCACCCCTGACATCTGGTCAGTCCATCAATCATGCCTATGTAATGAAGCCTCCATAAAAACCCAAAAGGACTGGGTTTGGAGAGCTTCCAGGCTGGGGAACCAGAATGCTTCCATGTGCCACTGTGATGGGCCCCAAATTCCACAGGAGCAGAAACTCCTTTGTTCAGGACCTCATCTATGTATCTCTTCATCTGGCTGTTGATTTGTATCCTTTAATATCCTTTGTGATAAACCAGTAATTCAGTGAGAAAATGAGTTTCCTCATGAGTTATATGAGCTGCTCTGGCAAATTAATCAAACCCAAGGAGGGGTCGTAGGAACCTCCAATCTGTAGCTGGTCAGTCAGAAGCACGGGTGACAACCTGGACTCGTGATTGGCATCTGAAGTGGAGGGTAGTCTTGTGGGACTGAGCCCTCCAACCTGTGGAATCCAATGCTCTCTCCGGGTAGATGTGTTGGAATTGAGTTGAATGGTAGGACACCCAGCTGGTGTTGCAGAGAATTGCTTGGTGTGGGGAACCCCTCCCCCAGTCACACACATACTGGAACTGGGTGCAGATTTTTAGGATCAAATACACAGAGAGAAGCAGAAATGAGTGACCATGTGGCGCTTCTAGAAAGGTATAGAGAATAACTCGGTTCTTGACTTTCCATTTTTTGGTTCAAGTCTTTTGTGAGACTCAGATGCATTTCTGGCCCTGGGGTTTCATAAGACACTCTGTGTCCTTCCAGTAAATTATCTTTTTTGCTACAGCTAGTTTAAGAAAGCGTTTTCCCCTTGTTACCAGAGAGTCTTGACGAAGACTGTTTTCTGTGTTTTCTAACCAGTCTGCACTGGACCACCTCCTCGTCTGTCTCCAGAATGGAGTATCTCCCTCAGGACTGTCTCAGCCTGACTTGGAGCCTCTCAGTCTTTCCGAGTTGGGCCTTTCGCTGGGTACCCCACCCTCTTTCTGGGTCTAGCCCAGTCCTGTTCTCTATTAAGCAGCTTAGGATTTTTGGTCTGGCACCAGCCAAAATGAAAATCACCAGACCATTTTGGTTTTGATGCCACCTGATTTGGAGTGAAAGTGAAGTTCTGTTTTTCATATTTGGAGTAATAATGAGATTTAACAGAATATATCCAGATGTTTTCTTTTCTGCACGCTGTATTTAGTGGTTTTAGGTAACTTGGGCCTTTTTAATTTCATTTAATTTAATAATGAGATGGAGGAAGTGATCTCCTAACTGCTGAATAAACATAGTGCTTGAAACATAGTAGACACTCAGTAAATGGGTGTTGAGTAAATGAAATAAATAGATGACTCTCTATATGCATAAGAAAGAAAGTGAAGCATTTCAATGAATTGGAGCTTCTTGGAAAAAAAAAAAAAAAGATGTCACCAAAACTCAGATGACCCTGTAAGGCTTTTGTCCATCAGCTCTTTAAGTCCCCAAATCCTAATCATAATGATTGATCATATTAAAATGTGACTGTGTAGCACCAAGGGCTCTGGCTGCAGGAGGTCTTGTAATTTGAATTCCCAAAATGGCCTGCCTGGAAGAAGCCAGCCTGCGTGCCTGATGAGGACTCAGAGCTTCGCAGGAGGGGGTTGGTGTGGGTCAGACGTTAGCAGAAGGAAATAATTAAACAATTGTTTCTTAAAAACAGCAGACAGGGCTGGGAGCCAACAATCTTTTCTGCAGCCGTCCTTGGATTCGGCCCTTCAGTTGGCCATTGGGTAGCCATGTCCCATTCCAGTCAAGGAGGTATCAGCTTACTTTCAACTTAAGCCCTAATTTTTAAACAAACACACATCCTACTCAAAAAGTAAACTGGAATAAATATTTTTCTTTCCATTTCTTCGTAATTCTGTACACAATCCCAAAATATGAACTAGGACTTTTTTTTCTTAATTGAAAAAAATTCTGCCTGGCTTTACCACAGATGACTAGATCTGGAACTTTTAATTTTAATCTTAAGGAAATTCCAAACCAAAAAATACTGCAAATTTTGTCAAAATGTGGTTTAAGTAGAAGACTAAAGCAGAGTTGGACTATCTTCTCTAAGTGCTGTCAGTACTTTGGAAGAAAAGCATCCTACATCTGTAATGTTCTTCTCTGCCCTCTTATGAACCATCTCCTTCTAGCTTTTTTTTTTTTCCTACTAATACTTTCTTAATATCAAATCACAGAAGTGATCTGGGGACCCTGAAACATTCCGCATTAGAAGAGGAGAATCTACACGTGTTACCAAATCAACTCTTCAGGGTCCAGCATAACCTTGGGAAGCAGAACTGGGGGAAAACTTTGGCCACTGTTGTCTGGAGAGATTCCTCCAGAGTACTTTTAGACTTTATGGCTCTAGAGTTTCTTCTAAAACATATTTGGATAAGCATAGTGGTTTTAAAGCCTTTTGGGGAGGAGGGGGCTAATATTCTTTTTTAAAAGAACAAAATCTTAAATGATTGTACAAAATATAAAACAGACAAAAGTGGCGCTGCCTCGGTTGGAGGGTGTGAGGGGCATGGGAGTGGGAGTAATTAGAAACCTGCATCTCCACTTCCTCCTTGCCTTGAGGCATGGCCATGGAAAACTGGTGCTCTAATGGAGCATAATCTAATGCCACAATACTTTTAAACCAGTGTTTTCTAGACTGAGCATAAGCCTCAGCACCTGATGCTGTTTAGTTTGGACCCAATTAACAAAGTATGAATCACTAATCCATAAACATGGGCTCATTATATAGTGTTGTGATTCCCTTTTATGGCCAACTTGGCCTTTGTCCTGCACTCATGACTGGTTTTCTTAGGTGTCAGTTTCTGTTTATGAAAAATAAAGCTGTACCAATATTCGCCTACCTCAGTCTCTGTTACTAACAGGGAACATTGCTTAACCTTCGAGTTTCAACTCTCCCATCAATAAAATGAGAACGAAAAATGATACCAGAAGCTATTTATAACTTTTGAGAAATTCTTGGTGAGGGCACACACACATGCATCATAATTGTTAATTTACAGCATCCTTTGTTAGCTAAGGAAACAATAAAGCAAAATGCGATACAGTTAATGAATCAAACCTAGAAATATAATGGTCTTGCCTGAGAGGAACTGTGGGGATGAAATAATAATCAACTTAAGTCATCACCTTGAACAGTGACCCAACCCACAATTACTGGTTTTGAACGATGTTTCCCGCTCTCACTTCTAAACGTGTTCTCTGAGTGTATGTATACACACAAGGTATTGAGCACTCACTGTCATTGACACAGTGTTAATCACTTTGTGTGCTTTATCTGATTTAATCCTCATGTCATTTCTATGAAGTTCATCATTGTCAAATGAATCGAGGTTTGGGAAGGTCAGATGACTTTCTGCAAATCTCACAATAAATAAGAGTGAATTAGCTCTTGCTGGTTCCAAAGCTCAAGATACTAGGGGCTGACATACAAGACCTCTTAATGAATAAGATCAGAAGACATACGCTGGAGATCCTAACAAAGAATTTCCCCATAGAATACTCTTCCAGATTTTTGTGCTTGCAAGAATAAGGAAGATGTTCAGCTAAGCATCTGGTCGAGTAGCTCCATCTCCAGGTACCCAAATTAATCTCAGCTGTGGGAGAAATCCTAGCACCCCTTTGTCTCTCTACTTCCTGGGTGAGTCTTCAGTTTTTCCTGAGTGACCTAATGGGTAGCCATAGGGTGAAAGGTTGGAGGCACTCACCAGTGGAGACGCTGGCCGAGGTAGGGGGGCTCCGGGCTTGCTCTTTCAGGGCCACCACATTGACAGTGTATTCTTCCCCAGGCTTTAATCCCGTCTGGTTGAAGGATGTAACGTCACTGGGGAGCTGGGCAATCACCCCTCCTTCATTGTTCTGGAGGGTGGCGGGGGGGGGGGGGGAAGGGAGAAGCAGAGAAAGCAAAAGAGGAAATCAATGGGAGGGAAATGTGTGAGACACTGTGAATTAAAGATGGGGACCACTTCTCTGCCCTCCAGGCTGACAGCTGAGGGTCTGGGGCCAGGAATGACTCCCAGCAGGATCGATCAAGAAGAATGCCACCACTCTATGAGGATTTGGCAAACGGAGAACCAATTTTCAAGAACATTTC
This sequence comes from Balaenoptera ricei, assembly GCF_028023285.1. Lineage (NCBI taxonomy): Eukaryota > Metazoa > Chordata > Mammalia > Artiodactyla > Balaenopteridae > Balaenoptera > Balaenoptera ricei. The sequence continues at coordinate 137,100,040 of NC_082639.1, forward strand.
TTTGGCTTCTCCTGAGTCTACTGAGTTTGCCAATAAAAATTAGTCATGAGGTGATGTAGATTGGCTCTTGCCAAAAAATGAAATGTCTGATGCTTACCATCTATCAGATTTTTTGGCATTTATCATGGTGAGCATGCCCTTGGCTATTTAGAAGAGTCTAGTTGTGTATGTATGTGTGTAAACATCTTTATGTACATGACAACATGTTTCAAACTAAGACATTTCCAGTTTTTTAATGAGCCGGAGCTATTATTTTGCTGTATCTGGAGTTTCTCATGGTGTTACACTGGCTGCAAATCTGTCAACGTCTTATTACCCAGATGAGTTAGGAATCCATGACATAACCAACTGTGAAGTACAAAGAAGAGAAAAGGGGTAGAACAAAGAATAATACAAAGGAGAGAAGAAAGAGACAAGTTGGTGGAAGAGGAAATGAAAAAGATCAACTTGATGATGTTGGGTCCAGGATTTTGTATCTTTCTACCCGCCTATCTGTCTGTCTGTTTGCCTATTATTATACATTTTCTCTGTGTGCCTCTGGAAATGGAGGTGACAAGAGGGCTCTTTTTTGTGGCACTGCCCTTCTCTACTATTCTTTGGTCTCTGTTCATGTCACCTGGAGTGCCCTATTATGTAATTTATAGCCACACTTTTATAAATCAACGTGACCTCCCACTGGCCTCAACCTACAGATCATACAGTTATTCTCTGTGGCTGTATATTTGACCTTGGCATGCCCTGGCTAGTCCCACTCTTAGAGTTTTACATATTGGATGTAAAACAGGCCAACCTGGCATTGTTCTTTTCCTGCCTGAGCGGCAGAGTGACATGATTCTCTTGGCCCTGTTTTAAATCCAATTGCCCACCCTACTTTACTGGCCATTTTAATGCAGATAAGACATATAAGAACGTATGTGTATAGAATGTCTGCTTCGATGTATTTAGCTTTCCATGACATGACTATATCCACATAAGAGAAGTGGACAGAGCCCTGGAATAGGAAGTGGAGACCCAATTCTTCTTTTAAGCCTGCCACCAACTAGCTGTCTGATATAATTTAAGTTCACTGAGTCTTAGTCTCTATAAACTAAACAAACTAGATATAAAATGAAGGGTCATCAGTTCCAACAGTCCATGCCTCTAAGAATTTTGAAGTAAAACAATGGTGAAATCATAGTCTCATTGGCCAAAATGTGTCATATGTCATTAAGTCTGATGAATGACTGAAAAAATCTTCTTTGATATTGAAAGATGAAGACAGAGGAAAGGAGTATGATTAAACATTATACCCTTATGAGTGGTATAGTTAGGGAAAACATCAGTGGCATTAATAAATCCTGGAAAACTAGAACTAGTCAGGCGCCTCTGGCAACTTAGAAAAGTAGTTTTAGGGTTAATAAAATAAAATACTGCTTTGATGAATGGAAAGGAATCTTAGGATAATTTTTAATATAATTTGTTTAAGGAAAAATTTTCTCAATGAATAGGTTATGAAAGGTGTTTTTGTGTTACATCTCTGACCTTTAGAGACTGAAGCCATGCAAACTGACTTTTGGGGCATCTGTCTGCACAGAAGGAAGCTGTGGGTTGATTATGAGACCGATTCAGTTTGGCTTTTCTTATGTCCTAAAGAGATGCCCCAACTTTTTGAAGGTCTCAGTTTTCAGACTTGCTAAAATTACAGCTTGCTAAACCCTAGAGCTTTCTGAGCAGAGAGCTGGGGCTGGTGGCTGCTTCCGTATTCTCCTGTCATCCAAGGCCCAGGTGCCAGGCTCAGGGCCATTACTCAGTCCTTACCATGCCTTTGTGAAAGAAATGTTCTGTAGCCCATATACCCACAAAATGCCCCTTTGTGTCCTAATGGCATGGAGAGAGAGATTGGGGGGGGGGTGCCTTTTTTGCTGCCCCGATTCCAAGTTAAGGGTATGAATACCCCAAATAAGGCTGTTTGGCAGTCTGACAGGTGAGGGTTACCTTTGGAATGAAGCTGATCTCCCACCCATCGAAGGAGAATGAGAAGGGCTCCCACTGCACCTCCACGGTGGTCTCTGTGATCGTCTTGAATTGTAGCCCTTGAGGAGTGGAGAGATCTGGAACACAGCAATGTGGGTGACCATGTCATGGCTCTCCCTGGCAGGGGCAGAGAGCATTACCTGGTGCTCCCTCCACACCATGGGTGTGGTGGCGTGTGATTGGCAGGCTATCCCAATCTCATTACACAGGTGGTGGGTTCCAGGTAAGGGATCAGCCCATGCCACTGTGGTCTTGGCACTCAGTGTGGGCGAATATATGAATAAAGTTAACAAACATAACCTAATAAATACTTTTTTATGCTTTCTTTTACATAATAGGTTACTATTAAAATAAAAAAAACCATACTTTCCTTTCCTTACTAAGGTGGTGAATCTTGGCATTTAACATAATGCCTTTTTCAGAGAAACTGAACACTGTCTTCAGAGGCTTTAAGGGTTCCTGAGAGACAATATAAAGGCTAACATCACTGTTTCCATTTCACACCCAGGAAACCAGGGCACAGAGAGAGTAATGAAATACGTGGAGGAAGCCAACTTCAGAATATAGTCTGGAATGCTTTTCTCGATCATGTGATGTGCCCTAAGAATATCTTGTTTAGCTCAAATCGCCACATCTAGGATGGTCTGAAATTTCCATTTCATGTATACAAGCAAAGCAAGGGCATAACCAAGGGACAGTAGCAGATACTGGGGTTTTCACTCTCACTCCACTAGCTCCTTCTTTTCTCCAGCTGTTCCTTCATTCTCTCTCCCTTCTCTCCTTCACTCACCTTTGCCTCATGTATCTCATTTTTAGTTTCTCTGCTTATCTCCCTCTTTTTCCATTCCCTACACCCTCCTCCCCCACCCCCTCCCCAACACACACACACACACACACACACACACACACACACAAACACACACACACACACACAGAGGCACAGGTGGAAGTATGCTTGTCCTAATGGAATTCCAATTACCAGCTCTGAAATAGGACAGCACGACTTTTCTCAGTTCTCCAGTGAGCCTGCCCCCATTTTAGCTGTGCCTCTCCTGGGATATTCCCATTGGAAAATTGACAGGTTCTCATCCTTCCTGTTTGGAAGCTTCCTCATGCTTCTTGGTGAAAGGCAGGGCTGATTCTGAACCCACTTGAAGGTGTGTCAGGGGAGTTTACATGATTCTGTCCTTGTCACCTGGGAGCTTGCCTGAGGGGATGCCCTGAATTGGTGTAATAAAGACCATGGGAGATGGAAACCTCATCATGGCATGTGCACGTAGATCAGAGAAGAGACGCCTGGGAGTCGGGCCAGGCTCTTGCTGAGGTGACCCATCCTGGAGCAAGGTGGGAAAAGCGGCAGATGGTGACCTGCCTCTCTACACAATCATTGCAGATATTTTAAACTAGTTCTCAAGCACGAGAGGAATTGAAGAAAAAGGTCAAATATAAACAGAGATAATTACAGGCATATTAAAAAAAGGCAGCATTCATAGGGGGAGTCCAATATTATAACAGGATCTTTGTCACCTGAAAAGCAAGGGGACAAAATGACTTCTTAAATCCTTTTCCCTCTGCTTGCCCCTATGCTTACATCCTTCAAAGCACAACTCAAGTCCTTGGGCCTCCATGAAGACTTCAAAGCCAACTCTTCCTACTTCAACCTCTTCTTATTCTGAACTTTCATGACATTTGTTACCCAGATACCATCTTGTCATTTAAGAGCTACATAAAATGGGCTCAGATCTCTCATCCCATATTTGGTGATAAGTCCCATTTACCAACCCAGGGGCTTATGTTTCATGGTCACGTCTTGTTCCCGTTTCCTGCTACTGCTAAATTCTCTGCATTATGTAATAAAAAATAAGTATTTGGTCTTTGTTCTGGCACACAGCTCCCAAAACCCTAGGAATTCCCAGAGTGATAAGAGTATCTTTTGTATGATTATGAGATAACTGGTAGCTGGGACCTCCTAGATAGCTGGTCTGCAGAAAAACCGAGGCATGATTTAGAGAGAGGGTTGGAACTTTCAGCCCCACCTCCCAACCTCCAGGGAGGGGAAAGGGGCTGACTTGAGTTAATCACCAATGGCTAGTAGTTTCATCAATCATGCCTGTGTAATGACACCTCCATAGAAAAACCCTAAACAACGGGGTTCAGAGGGCTTCCGGGTTGGTGAACACATGGAGGTACTGAGAAGGGTGCTTGTCCAGAAAGAACGTGGAAACTCCACACCCCATACTTCACCCTATGCATGTCTTCCATTTGGTCGTTCCTGAGTTGTATCCTTTATAAGAAGCTGGTAATAGAGAGTAAAGCTCTGTGAGTTCTAAGGAATTACCAAAAGTAAGCAGGGGTTGTGGGAACTCCTTAAATTTATAGCTGGTCAGTCAGAAGTCCTGGTGACAACCTGGGACTTGTGACTGGCGACTGACGTTGAGGCCCTGTGAGACTGAGGCCTTAGCTTGTGGGATCTGTTGCTAACTCCAGGTGGATAGATATTGAACTGAATTGAACTGGATTGTTGGACACCCAGCTGGCATTTGAGAGCTGGACAAGTGGTGTTGGAAAGATAATTGAAGAATTCGGAGGTGTATAAAGAAAACTAAATAACAGCCCCTTCCCATCTCTTTCTTATTCTGCTCTTTGATGTAGTCAATGTTAATATTTGGCATGCAATTTTTAAAAAAATTTCTGTGCTTAAATAAGCATACAAAATATAGATACATACCTATAGCAGTTTCTCTGTTATAAATAGAACACTTCCATTTCTCATGGAGAAGAGTTTAGCTTGCTCTCTGTGTCTGTCTGTCTCTCTTTTGCCCCGTCGTCTTTCTAAACGATGCTTTAGAGCCTCAACATTTATAATCAAAATGGACTATCAGGATATTTTACTAAATAAACGATCATGAAGAAATAATGCTATGAGGGGAGGTGGGTGTTTTCATTTGTGGTTTTAAATAAGATTTTTTTTCCCACTCTGTTATACACTTACCATCTGTAACATACCATTTAGCACCTGCTTATTATACATCCTATTTCATATCTCCTGGTTTCTAGTCTCTAACTAGATTGGAAGTCTATATAAGTCTCATACTTTCCTTGACTTCTAATCAGACTAGCTTATAACAAGTCAGAACTCAATAATTAAAGTACTTTTTGTCCTTTTGGTTCTATAATTGATAGGGGTTGCCTGGATTTGGAAACTCTTTCTTGGAAGTGCCCTTTTAATGATGTACCCTTTCCTAAGTGGGTCACGTTGGAAGCCCTTCCCCTCAAGAGCAATGATGATTGCAGGCATCCCTGAAGAATTAAGAAAAGACACTACTATCATGAATGCCCATGATCTCATGTAGGAGAAAAGAAGAATGAAACAGGATGGGGAAATGGTACGTACGGGTGGCCACCTTGGCTGTGATGGGAAGGCTGAGGATGTTGCTAATGACAGCGTAGACGCTGATGTTGTAGGTGAGACCTGGCTCCAGCTCCGAGATGGTGACACCACTCCAATCTCCAGGCACCCGCTGCTGGAGCTGGAGGCCCCCCAGGGCCGTCGGCTGGTAAGAGATCACATATTCCGTCACTGCCATCGGCCCGTCCCATTCCAGCTCAATGGACCTGTCGCTGATACCAGCCACTCGCAAGTCCTCTGGAGGGGCAACTACCAGGAGGCAATACACAGATAGCATGAGCTCAGAGGACTGCCTTCCCCATCCTGGACCCAACTTCCTTCCTCACATCTCACCCCACATGCCCTGTCTGTATATTCTGCTCAGCTCATTGCCTTTGAGTGATGGGTAATTCCCTTTGCAGGCAGGTTCTTATCTTTTCTGTGCTCAGTACTCCCATCCCTATAGGGCCATGAGTTAGTGGTGTGCTGGAGCCGGCTTCTACTGGCTCAGGAAAGTTGATTGTCGAATTTTGCAAGACAGTTTTAAATAGTCATTATTGAAGATTAAATTGTATTCAATATTAACTTACAATTAAGTAAATTATCTTAAAAACAAAATTATGAATACTCCAAACTCATCATTGGCGAATTACTTCACTACATTTTACTATTATCTATGCCCTTGAGTCAATTTACATGTATTGTATCTCTCTGATAGAAATACTATGTAATTGTGTGCTAATGCACAGCTGTTTCCAACTCTACATTTAGTGACTTCATGTTGGTAGTTTGAAATTGGCCACGGAGGGAGTATTTACACCATGGAAGTTGGCAAATGCTACAAAGCGGGGCTTTTTATTTTTTCCCTCAGAGAGCTAGTTGTTAGATATTTAACAGCATACATTGGCTAATATTTTTGGTAGTTTAATAAATTATTGTTACCAGATTACCCTGGGAGCCAGTATTTGATTTGGCAAGTGGAAATAAAGGCTTATTCCCGGTTATTTTGCAAAATGCAAGAAGCCAAAACAGTAAATCCTAGATACCATGGACTGATGAAGACATTCCATAACACTTTATTTTCCCTGTTAAAAGGAGACTGTTTAAGTTTTGAAAGAAATGTAACTCGTGTTAAACAAATTTTTATTAGCTTTGATTTTGGGGATGATGAGAAAGGAGCATTCTTGAGGGCTTTGCTTTTCTCTCTTGTTCTACTTTTCAAATGCTATTCAGAGAATCACCAAAAATTAAACCTCACTGAAATAGCCTTTCATGTATGGTTCCCTTGGGAAGTGAAGATTCACCAGTAGTGGGGGTATTAAATAACTGAAACTTTAAGATCAATTAGGAAGTTAACGCCAGTATACCTGTAATTGGACCTGCCCATAGATTAACTCAAAGATCAGGCCAGTATTTAAATAGTCATAATTAACTTATAAATTTATATGCAGTGGAGGCTTTGGTTAGTTTAAAAGTTGTCATTGGTGTTGAATTTCTCCTCTGAGAATTCTCACTCTTTCACCTTTACAAGAGCAGAGGACTGAGACAGCTGCTAGTCACAGGGCCGTGTGAAAAGAAGGTGCCTGTGCTCCCTGTGGTGCTCAGCCTCAAATCCTTGGCAGAGGTGTAAATGAGGACTCATAAGATGGAAATGAGGAACATATATTTACAATGTTGGGCATTTGCTTTGATTGCTTTTGCCCCAAACTGTGAATGGTATAAAACAGTCTAGATAGCAGAGCTTCCTCTGATTAAAGATGGCAAATGTTGACCAAAACAAAAAAATTTTAAATTTATTTTTTTTAAATTTATAAAACTAGATGAATGTAAATGAAATTTAAATAATCAAACTTTCAAATGATAGTTTATAAGCATATATCATTTCTAACTCTGGCATGATGAAAGCTTTGAATTGCACTAAGATCTTTGGGGTAGCCTGTATAATGCATACCAAATGACTCCTGGACCAGAGAAAGAAGAGTTGGTATATAGAACCTATCAGTATTTTGCATGGTTATATAGAGCATTTATTACACACCAAGGACAATGCTAAACATTCTGACATAGATTTTCTTATTTCATCCTCTCACCAACACTATGGAATTGGTATTATTTTTACCCCTGTTTTATAGAGAAGAAAACTGAGTCACAGAGTCCGCAAACACAGAAGCTAGGATTTGAACCCAGGCACAATGATTCTAGAATCTCTAAGCCAGTGTACAATACCACTTTACATTTGCATAGCATTTCAGTCTATAAAACATGTTTAGATAAACAATCTAACTAGATTTTTAAAAAAAAAATCCTTTAATAGCAGCTCTATGAGGTAGATTGGGTAGATATAATTATCCCAACTTTACAAATGGAGAAACTGAGACCCAGGCTAAAGGACTTGCCAAAAGTAAGGGAGTTGGGTCATAGCTGAACTGATTATCAAACCAAGATCTATCCTTAGTGTGTTCTTTCCCCTACAGTTTGTAGGATGGGTTACTGATTGTACCAGATGCTTTCCTTCATTTATACACAGCCCTCAAAAATAAACTACATCAGTGAATAATTCAGACTATCGTTTAGGATGCAAATTCCAGACTGGTGCTTATCCTAGAGGTAAGAAACTTCTTTTAAGAAGGATTCTCTAAAATTTCACAATTTGTATGGAAACACAAAAGACCCCAAATAGCTAAAGCAATCTTGGGAAAGAAAAACGGAGCTGGAGGAATCAGGCTCCCTGACTTCAGACTATACTACAAACCTACAGTAATCAAGACAGTATGGTACTGGCACAAAAACAGAAATATAGATCAATGGAACAGGATAGAAAGCCCAGAGGTAAACCCACACACATACGGTCACCTTATCTCTGATAAAGGATGCAAGAATATACAATGGAGAAAAGACAGCCTTTTCAATAAGTGGTGCTGGGAAAACTGGACAGCTACATGTAAAAGAATGAAATTAGAACACTCCCTAACACCATACACAAAAATAAACTCAAAATGGATTAAAGACCTAAATGTAAGGGCAGACACTCTAAAACTCTTAGAGGAAAACATAGGAAGAACACTCTATGACATAAATCACAGCAAGATCCTTTTTGATCCACCTCCTAGAGAAATGGAAATAAAAACAAAAATAAACAAATGGGGCCTAATGAAACTTAAAAGCTTTTGCACAGCAAAGGAAACCATAAACAAGATGAAAAGACAACCCTTAGAATGGGAGAAAATATTTGCAAATGAAGCAACTGACAAAGGATTAATCTCCAAAAAATACAAGCAGTTCATGCAGCTCAATATCAAAAAAACAAACAACCCAATCCAAAAATGGACAGAAGACCTAAATAGACATTTCTCCAAAGAAGATATACAGATTGCCAACAAACACATGAAAGGATGCTCAACATCACTAATCATTAGAGAAATGCAAATCAAAACTACAATGAGGTATCACCTCACAGTGGTCAGTATGGCCATCATCAAAAAATCTACAAACAATAAATGCCGGAGAGGGTGTGGAGAAAAGGGAACCCTCTTGCACTGTTGGTGGGAATGTAAATTGATACAGCCACTGTGGAGAACAGTATGGAGGTTCCTTAAAAAACTAAAAATAGAACTGTCATATGACCCAGCAATCCCACTACTGGGCATATACCCTGAGAAAACCATAATTCAAAAAGTCATGTACTACAATGTTCATTGCAGCACTATTTACAATAGCCAGGACATGGAAGCAAGTGTCCATCAACAGATGAATGGATAAAGATGTGACACATGTATACAATGGAATATTACTCAACCATAAAAAGAAACAAAATTGAGTTATTTGTAGTGAGGTGGATGAACCTAGAGTCTGTCATACAGAGTGAAGTAAGTCAGAAAGAGAAAAACAAATACCATTTGCTAACACATATACATGGAATCTAAAAAAAAAAAAAAAAATGGTTCTGAAGAACCTAGGGGCAGGACAGGAATACAGACGCAGACACAGAGAATGGACTTGAGGACACGGGGAGGGGGAAGGGTAAGCTGGGATGAAGTGAGAGAGTGGCATGGACATATATACACTACCAAATGTAAAATAGATAGCTAGTGGGAAGCAGCTGCATAGCACAGGGAGATCAGCTTGGTGCATGTGACCACCTAGAGGGGTGGGATAGGGAGGGTGAGAGGGAGATGCGAGGTGGGGGGATATGGGGATACATGTATACGTATGGCTGATTCACTTTGTTATACAGCAGCAACTAACACAACAATGTAAAGCAATTATACTCTAATAAAGATGTTAAAAAATAAAAAATAAATAAAACAAAAGCACAACAACAAGAAAAAAAAAAAAAAAGAAAGAAAGATTCTCTAGGGCCTGGCTTTTGTTATTCAACACGCTGATTCCAAGTTTCCTGTGTGGGACTCCTCCTATCATGGTGACAGAAATGGCCATTCCAAATTTCAAGTCACCAGCAGTTCTTAGGGTATTTGGGACAAGTCAGTGTATTCATTTTTAGTCCCTTTCTCCAGAAAATAAAGCTAATCACGACGAAGGAGAATGATCCAAGCAGAGCATTTGGGGATTTTAAAGTAAAAAACAGGTGCAGAAGGATTTTTTCATCTTGACAACTTAACTTGGCAAGTTCTTTATCTTGAGACCTGAGCCTGGTGGCAATGGTGTCGATTGTGGAAGAAGCCTTCTTGAGAGTGGTGGCTCCAAGGAGGAGACCGTCACCTTTCACCCTATAACTTAGCAGCAGCTGTGTACGTTGGGTGTCAGTAATTCTTATAAAATGAAGTGGTATTGAACTAGAAAGCAAACTGTAAAAGAGCCGTATGCCTTGATTCAAGGAATTTAGTGTGTGTGGGGGGCTGTGAATTATTCTTAGTCTTACTTTCTTTGGGGCTCCAACTTGGGAACTTGGGGAAGAGCAGGCAGTTAAAAAGGAGTAAACTGCGGCTTGAGGAATTGGAGTTGCTTATCTGCAAAGATGCCATGCTGTTTACTTTTTAGATCTCGCATCAATTTTGCACGTATGTGGTGAGAGCAGTTGGAATTAGTTCCATGAAGTGTCTCACTCGGAGGAGCGAGTGATTTCAGGTGCCAAAGGTTGGGCTGGCTGCAGTGCTGGCAGATGCAGAGGCTGATGGTGATGAATCTCTGCAGGTCTGACTGAAGTCCAGGGAACGGCTTTCTGGATTGTTGCAAGCCCCTGCTCTGGTTGTTCTTTTATCCTGTTGCTTTGCAGGGAGTTGTGGCCAGCTCACCAGCCAGCTCCCGCACTAACCTCCTTCCCTGGGGGCAGGTGTGGACAAATGGTTGAAAGTGCTTCCTTACCCCGTCTCCAACACCTAATATTTTTTTATCATTTGACAGAGCTCAGCTTTCATATCAAAAGACTATTTCTTTGTGTATGTGGCTTTCAAAATTTTTATTTTCCGATTCCACTCTACTTAGCATCCCAGGGAGGATTAAAGAGTGCTAGAAGTTGGTAGGAGACCTGGGTTCTTATTCTTGCTCTGCCATTAATTAGCTGTCTGGCTGTGGAAAAATCTTCCTGTCTCTCAGGGCTGCTGCTTTTTCAATTTGTAAAATGAGAAGCCCAGAGTAGCTTCTTTCAAAGCCTGTTTTAAGTGCTCATATTCATGAATTTTTTTGTTCTATTATCTTTACCCGGCCAGAGAACAGAGGCAGAAAGGTTGAGATCTGGTCCCACGGCCCACTATGAGAAAAATCAAGGCTGGGAGTCAAATAGAGTGGCCTTGTCAACTCTATTCAATTGCATTCAAGCTCTAGCGGCCTAAGGAGCCTCAGAATGAAGTCCACACAATGGGCAGCCATTTTCCATGCCCTTGCCAGAGAGAAAAGAATGGCCTGTGGAGAAGTGCATTTTGTGGCTCTCCACGTTTTCACCTTCCCCATTCTCTTCTTTCCTCTCCTCACTGCTGTTGGTGAGGGGAGCAGTAATGCTGGAGTGTGTGCATCTGGCCAGAAAAGTCAAACAGTGGATAAGCAGCCCCTCTCCTAGAGCCTTCTCACAAAGAGCAAGTGAAGTAGCACTTTAGATAATGACCTAGTTACTTCTCTGGAAAAGACCCATGGCATGTGGTTTAAAAGACAAGAAAGCCTTGAGAGCAGCACCTGCTGCAATGAGTGGGGGCTCCATGGTTGCTATAGAAACAGATGGAGATTTTGCAACTGTCCCTCCTCACATGCTTTGGGAACCTGTAAAGTAATTTATCTGGGCGTCCGGAAGTCTTCCTCAAACAGCACAGAGGTAACGTGTTGGAGGTAACATGTGCTCATAGTTTGGGCTCAACCCAGTTGTAGTTATGCTAGCAGCTGCTGAGTCTTCCCTGAGTGACCAGAAGGGCTTATCTCCAGTTCAGTTTGGACCCTGGATCAGATTAAGATTCTGTTTGCAAATGAACCCATCCCCGTGGAAAAGGAGGGTCAAGAACATGAGAAGTATGTACAACCCAACAGAGATCAATTTTATTAAGAAGGATGTGAACTATAGAATAGCCGTACATAGACGAGGGCCCAAATGGACCCTTAGCAGCCTCTGATGGGGCCTCATGGAGCCTCGTCCTGTGGGTGGGAACTAGGATCATGCTTCCGCCTCCTCTTCCCAACAATTACCTAGTGACTTTGGATTCAGAAATGATGAAGCTTAACTTCTGCTTGACGTTTCCTTCTGAACAATTGGTATAACAGCTATTTATATTTTCAGTAAGATATTCAGTAAACAAAATTAGGAGGCTAAATGAAATCATCGACCATGGAAAAAAATGGAAGAACGTGAAAATATCTTTTTTCCTAAGCAGTGGGTTGTTGTTTATCTTTTAGTTGTTGCCATCGATCTTTTAAAAAATTTTAAGTTGAAGTTGCAGGTGCAGGCGACTTGCCTGACTGGTCTGGTACCTAGGTGGAAATCATTGATGACGCTCAAGAATAAAAGGCTGGTGAAGCTGGCCTCCCAGGATTTCCCCCTTAAACCAAGGTCAGAAGGCTGATCAGAAAATTCCTAGAATCAACCCATCAGAAAGCTTAAAAATGTTCGTTTGTTGTTATTTTTTATTTTAAATTTTCCCAATGAGCACTCTGAGCCCACTGTTACAGATTGAACTACGAATGGAAAAGATCAAGATCAATCACTCAATCTGTACTGTTTACAATGCAGATTTATCAGTGAGAGTCACTGATTTAGTCAGAAGATGAGCAGTAACAGTGAGATAATGACAATAATCTGATTTTAGGCAAAAGAAAATGAACTCCAGTGAGATACTGGTATTTTCCCACTGATAGATTTAGGTCCTCCTTTTGGGACATCACCTTTGTATTGGTTTCCGCCGTGCAGACACATATGGGGTTGGTTCCAATTTGCTATGTCATCTGGAACAAAGCGACTCGTAACCTTTTAATATTCTGTACTAATAGTTGGAATGTGAGTTGTTGCTCGATGCCTTTAGTAGTTTATTCCTATTTACAAGTAATTCCTTGCCTATAAATACTTTTATCCATGTGGACACTAGATCATTTCAAAAATTAATAACACTTTGCAATATGTAAGCTCCAAAATAGCCAGAGTGCCAGAGTGCCCTGCTAGCCTGGTTATCACAGACTAACCGCCATCGCATGCCCTAGCACTGTGAAAGGACGTGTCCCCAGAATATGGCAACGGGCAAGGGGGTTATTTTGGAGCAGGTGAAGCTCTGGGAAGCCCTCTGAGTTAGAGTGGTCCCTTGCCTAAGGTGGTGCCATGGTCTGACTCTCTGCTTTCTTCCATCTCAAGGACAGTGAAATGCTGTCACCATTATTACCATTGACTTTGTTCCAGTCTTGGGGTAAGATTCAGCTTTCATCCTGAACTTGACCTTTTCTGGTTTCCACGCTTCCCCCCTTAAATCTGCCTCGTCAATTGTGATTGACTCAAGAAATCAGCTGTCTTGGAAAGCAAGTGTACGTGACCCAGTTGGGAATTCTTCGGCCTAAAATTCACCTTCCCTCCCATCTCTCTTCCCACCTCCAGCCAGTTTGCTGGACCACCCTTGACAAAGGCCCCGCCGAGCTCCCCTCCCTACCTGCCGAGCAGTCAGGGCCCTGGTAGCCCTCTTCACAGAAGCAGAGCCCCTCCTGGCAGTGTCCTCGCCCACTGCAGGCGTTCAGACACCGCTGCTGGCCGCAGTCCTCACCAGTGTAGCCCTCCTGGCACAGGCAGGTACCGTTGGTACATCTCCCCTTCCCTGAGCAGTCCCCAGGGCACCTCAGCTCGCTGCAGTCCTCGCCAGTGTAGGCCTCTTCGCAGATACACTCCCCGTCCACGCACAGCCCCCGGGAGCTGCAGTCTGTCGGGCACCGGAGCTCCGAGCAGTCGTCACCGCTGTACTCGCTGTCACAGATGCACTGGCCATCCACACACACGCCCCGACTGGAGCAGCCTAGGGGGCAGTAGGGCTCCGAGCAGTTCTTGCCAAACCAGCCTTGATCGCAGATGCAGCCACAGGACTCGAGGCTAAAGTTGCCGTGGCCACTGCAGTGAGGGATATAATCCAGTTGTCCTGGAATGGCCAAGGAGAAAGTCAAAGGACAGCAGTGGAACCTCCTGTAAACGGGGTATGGGAGGGGTGGGCAGAGACCTCTCCTCACTCTCTGATCAGATTTGTGTTGCAGAGAATTAAGCTCAAGCTAGTTTGGTACATCATCGACTTCATGAATGTTTTCATCTAATAGCGGTTGTGCCTGGCCCAGCGCTGGGGGCGAGGATGAGTGAGATCGGGTCCCTCGTCCTTCAGGGGCTCACCTTCAGTGTGTCTTGGCTTGGGTTCCCTAGAAGCAGACTTTAGATGAGAATTCAGATGAGAGTGACTTACTGCGAAGTGCTCCCGGGAAAAACTGGTCAGGGAAAAGGGGAGACTCAGGAGGTTGGAGCCCAAGCCAGACACATTATCAGGCAAAGTCCTGGGGGGGTCACTTGTGTTCAGTCCTGCAGGGTCTTCTGGACACAGGGTAAGCCACACCTCAGCTGGGATGAAAGGCTGTCCTTGGAGGGTGTAAATGTCCATTGTCTCCCTGGGGCAGGCCAAAGAGGTTCTTACAGCCCAAGGACAGCCCCTGACCAAGACGCCCAGGTGCTGGCTATGGGGACGGAAGGGGATCTGAGGGCTTGTATGCTGAGTTCCAGGCCTGTGATGCAGGCCAAGGTCACAGGTGCTGCAGGCACATCCCACTCCCTCTCCTTCCCGCCACCTAACTAACTCTGCTCATTCATCACAACTCAGCATTAGGGTCACTTCAAAGGCTTCCCAGAACTTGTCTCATTTGGTGACTGTTTGCTGTGATCTTTTTAGGATTCTATGCATATCTCCTGCCCTGGCCCTTACCATGCTATAACTATAGTGGTTAATTTAAACCACTATAAAAGGTAAAAGCTTGAACCCAAGATAGTAAGGAAGACACAGTCCTCTTGTTAAAGAAAGAATTTCATGGGTTGAAGGTACCTTTTGGGTGAGAGGAGCTGGGCACAGAAAGGGACACACTTTCTGCTCATTGGAGCTCATTCTGCTCAGCTGATAACAGCTATTGCACATGGGGTCCCTACTAGAAGCCAGGCTTTCATCTGATTGGAGGCTTTTGTATTTAATAACTCCTTGTTGTTCTAGTCTGTCACCATTTGTCAATGGAGAAAGGAAGTCATGGGTTATGTAACTTGCTTAAGTCACAAGCTAGTAAGTAGCAGAGCTAGGATTTGAAGGCAGGAAGTCTGGCTCTGACTTCTCCCAGAGAGGTCAAGATAGTCATTGGTAAGTGTTACTAGTCAGGGGGTGGGCGAGACTAGAGGTACAAGTCCTGGATACTCAGCCTTTGGAGGGGAGGGGGTTGTAATAAGCTCTGTGAGTGGGTGTGTGCGTGCACGTGCATGCACACCCACGTGCGTTTGTGGAGGGGGCAGGGCCTGGAACTTCCATCTTGCTGGAGAAGATGGGGCCAGTTCCTCTGAGACTATAATGACTATCATTTACTCAGATGGGAGAAAGACTGAGATGGAGTGAACAGAGCGCCTGAATTCTCTAGTTCCCCAGGTTAACATGGATAGACATCAATTCAACAGCCTGTGAAAACCAAAGATGAATGAAGACAGACGTCAAATTCCCTGCTCACCACAGAAGTTGCTGTGCTGAACCGATGTATCATTACCTGACTCATCCCCCCAAAATCAGGTAATGTATTTCAAACTGACTAAGCGCTGTAGAGAATCCCTATGCCAAATCCCCCGGGAAGGACCACATTTAGATCTTAGAGACGTCTGAACAGAGAGCTACAGACTAGGGCACTTCTTTCCCTCTGTGTGAAGAGGTGCCAGATTTCGAGGGGAGTGGTGGCTCACCCTCCTTCACTCTCCCTCTCTGCTCAGCGCCCTCCCTCCCTCCTGAGACCGGCTGCAAACTCCCAGACTCTACCTGTGGCTGCACTTTCCTGGCAGCAGTTGCTGGTGCACTGGTCCCGAAGCACTGACACCTCCCTCTCCAGCATCTCGATTCGGCTCAGCAGCTCCTGCAGCACCTGGGCAGAGCTGGCGCATGGGCAGGCCTTTCTGGGGAGGTTGATCCTGTGGGTGAAGGTGACCTGGCTCTCGTGGTCCGAGGTCTGGCCCGTGTACTCTGTCAGCACCTCGTCTTCGGCACTCACCTCCTGCTCGGCCGAGGCCTCCAGCCCCGAGGAGCAGAGGCTGTCCAGGGGCACGTTAATGTTGTACACGTGGTTGAAGACCACCGGCTGCTCTTTGCCGGATGTATTGTAGCTGGCAGCGCCTCCTTCCTCCTCCACCGCCTGTCTCTGGACCCTTTCCGTGGTGACCTCCAGCTGACACTCTGAGGGCTTGAGCATGGAGCCCAGAAGGATCAGGTTGACGCCAATGAGCATGTTCTTCAAGACCACTGTTTCCCCGTCTGCCCCCATCTTCTCGGCAGAGCGCTGGATTCAAGACCGGCCTGCAGGAGAAAGCATGGAGTTGTGGAAATTTGCAAGAGAAAACAAGGAATGAACGAGATGGCCTCTGAGACCTGCGCTTGGGCGCCACGCTATGCACAGTCCTACAAAGCTAAAGGATAGCAGTGAGGATTTCAAGGGGAAGGTTGGGAAGTGACTACCAGGGTCATGAAAGCCCGGAGCTTTTTGTTCCCTAGAGGAATGAACCCCTGAAAATGGACACTGCTTCTGCAGAAGGGCATTTTGATTTCCCAAAAGGCTTATCTAGAACACATGAGTCTGGCACCCACAGTGGGCAAGTGGTTCCAACAAAGAGGACATGTGAGGACTCGGGGCAGGGGCACTGTGGCTAGGCTAGTCCTCCAAGGGGAACTCAGAGCGTCCTTTCACTTCTGAGTGAGAATTAGGATGAACGGTACCATGGAGCCTTAGGCATACCCTCATATTTCGCCAGATATTTATGATGAAGGGGCCCCACCAGCCACTTCAAGATAACTTATTAACTCCTCTAAGCTCATCTGTTCAAATACAAGTTGACTTTAGAATAACCAACAAGGCAGATAATATAGTTCCAGGTAACTGTGGTTGTTAATAATCCTTAGGTACATATGTGATTATCTGGGACTGTGTGAGCCGAACTTTCTTTTAATCTTCTCATTAGTATAGTCCCAGTGCTTTGTGATCAGAGGGTGCCTTTCTTCCGAGGTCCTTTTTAAATTGCTAAAATAATGTATTAGCTCCTCTACTGGCTACCTAGTCACCAAGAACCATGGAGAACAATAAATTTCCTGTAATGCAAATCAGTTTTACAGAAATTATATTTCTTCTATATTCCCTGTGTAAAAGAGAAAAAGAGGCTTACAAATTTTGGTTCTAAATGTAATGTTAGAGCTAAGAAGATTAAGGACAAAGGAACAGAGTGAGAGTAAATGTGAATTTGGGAAGAAGGCAATAAGCAACAGCTAACATCAACTGAATGTGTACTGTGTACAGACTGTGCTGTGCACCTCACATGGGATCTTACTTGACTCTTAGAACAAACCTATGATGGGATGTTATGATTATCTCCATCTTGTAATGGAGTGAATTCTGCCTAGAAAGCTTAAAATTTGAATGCAGGTCTGACTCCAAAACCTGTATTCTTAACTCTATGCTCCAGTGCTTGTCTTGATAAGCATGTTCAATGTTCTGTTGTCTCTGATGGAAATTGTGTTGGTTATAGGATCTTCCCAGGAATATTGAGATTAGAAAATTTTGCTAGGGCCAGAACCAATGTTCCTTCCTCCACGAAGCATTCTGCTCTCATCTTTTTCTTCCGTTCCCTCAGGAAGCTAAGGACATCCCCAGCACAGGCTAAGTTTACCCCTCACTCCTTATAAACCCCCTCTGACAGCATTTGCCACACTAGACTGTGGGTTTCCTTTGTCTGCTCCTGCCCCACACCAGCTTCATCCCCTGCCTCCCCCCACTGGCCCCGAACTGCTAAGTCAATTTAGGTCAGACCACATCTTATCCACAGTATTTGATGTGTGTCTAGGACAGCAAAAGTGTTCTGTACTGTGGTTGTTGAATGATTAAGTGAGTAGATACATGGAAGGATGGATAAACAGATGAATTAGTGAGTAAATGCCCTGTGAGCAAAAGGTTGAATCATTCTCCAACTCATTTAATCTCTTTCCATTATCCTCAAGTTATTCACTATTTTCTTCAATTTCAGTTCAGCTGGACAATTTCTGAGGGATGATTTTATTAGGAGTAATCTGTATTAGTGACTATTTTGAAAACCATGTCTTATTACTCAGTCTTTATATTATATATTGGACTAAAATCTTTCTTTCCAATATGAAGGAGAAGCAGAACAGCGTAGAACTATTAAGATTCTGGACTCTGGAGCCAGACTGCCTCATTCTTCCCCTATCCAGGACTACCCTGAAATCACCAGAACATGTGAGAAATCTCTTCCATCATTTGACAGCCGGAAAGCCCAACCTTAGCGTACCCTTGTCCAAAGAAGGGTGAGAGGTTCTTGGAGTGATGGGAGAGGTGGTGATCCACTGGTTACATCAGATGAGGTGAATCAACCTTGGGGATAGATGGAGTGACATGTCTGAACCAAATTTCTCTCATGACTGTAAGCTCTTTCCAAGCCCCTCTATCTGAGGTATTACTTGCCTTCCCATTTTCAGCTGCTCTAGGCGTTTCATCCTTGGAGTGGCACTCTGCCCTTATATCATTGAAAGTTTCCCAGGAATGGCTCTGATATAAATCATTTACACTTACATTTACATTGAAGGCTAAGGAGCCTTAGCCATCTCACTTGCTAAACTAAAGTTGGTTTGTCTGATCCATGTTGATATTGCTGAATAGTTTTTTTTTTTTTCTGGGAATCATAAAACTATCACGTAGCACCCATAGCACTTAACAGAACTTTTTGCAGAGCAGACACTCAATAAATAAGTGAAAGAATAAATGACATTATAAATGAAAGGGAAGACAACTGACAGGAAAATTAAAAGGGAAAAATGTTAGGTTCCACACCAGTCCAAAGCAACAACTATAAAATTATATGTGGAGAGAAAAGTATAGCTTTATGTGTGAAAAACATAAGATTTTAGTCAATAACCAAACTGACTATGAATTAGTCAACAGTGTGATTTTTGTAACCTCCAAAACCTTATTTAGACTCAGGATTTATTGACTGGTTGACTGATTGATTGATGGATTGAAGTATAGTTGATTTACAGACTCAGGCTTTATTAATTGAAATTATAGACTAGGGTGAGCAGGGGACTGTTTTGCTCTGTCCTGCACTTGTCATTGATTCCTTCTGGGTGGAGAGGATGCTGAAGGTACTCAGAATCTTGTTGTAGGAGAGGGAGGAACTTAGGATTTTTGTCCAGAGAAGTGACAACCCCAGAGCTATCGTTCCTTTATCATTCATTCCTTTGACAGATTTATTGAGTACCTACTATATGCTGGTCCCTTTATTCACAGAAGTTATATTTAAGTGTGTGTGTTGGGGGGAGAGGGAGGGAGGGGGAGGACATACAATACATAAATACCCACAATAATTCTGTATGTCATATATAATGTATGATATAATGCATATTATATAGTATTTAATATATGACAATGTAACATTCATTTGTGTGTGTTGTGTCAGCAAGTGGTAACTGCTGTGGAGGAAAAGAAAAGAAGGGAGCCGAGGAGGTGCCAGGACAGGGAAGTCACATGGATATTTTGTAGAGCCCAGCCAGGGAAAGCTTGTCTAATGAGGTGACCACTGAGCAGAGACCTGAAGCAAGTGAGGAGTGTGAGCTTAGCAGACGGCTGAGGAAGTGCATTCCAGGCACAGGGAACGGCAGGGGTGAGGGCTCTGAGGCAGGAGCCGGCCTGGTGAGTTTGAGTGACAGTGAGACTGGAGGCGAGTGAATGAGGGAGCAGATGTGGGGAGATGAGTTCAGAGAAGGAATGGGGGACTGGTCAGAGAAGGCCTGTGAACCACTATAAGGACTTGGGCTCTTACTGTGGCTATATAGTCATTGTTCTCAAATGCATCCACATACTAAATGTTTATGACGATCTAGTTCTTGTCATTGAGAAACTCTCAGCCTCATGAAAGAGATGGAAACACAGGTAAATATAATGACAATGCAATGTGATCATTACCGTGACCAAATAACACACAAAATGTCTCTAGAGGGCTGGAGGTGACACAGCAACTTTGCCTGGGGCAACAGGGGAAGCTACGCAGAGAGTGTGGGGTAATCGTCAGTGCTGTTTGCCAAGTATTTCTGGCCTGGCTTTCCAGACATGTGGTAGGACTACATTTTCCAGGGCTGTGTTTTCCGGCCCCCTGTTGGTTAGGTGAGGCCATGTCACTAGTACTGGCCGACGGTTGTGAGAGGAAGTGATGTGGGTCACTTCTGGGAGGGGGCATTCATTGCTGACGGGAGACCCCCAGAGCTCTCTCTTTCCCATTGATGGTGACTGGCAATGTTCAAGATGGTGGCCGCTTTCTCAGTCTGGGTCCCCGAGTGACCATGATAAAGGGTGCCCTGGTTGCATACAGTAGGTGTGTAGTGCATGAGAGAGAAATAAACTTTTGGTTTTGAAGCACAGATGTTGGTATTGCTTTTTCCTACAGCATAACCTAGTCTATCAGAAGATAATACTGAACTGGGTTTTAATAGATGACTCTTTAAGTAGAGAAGACAGAAGTTCATTATAGACAAAAGAAATTGCATTTGCTAAAACTCTGACATGTGCATGAATATGGCTTATTCAAGGAATTCAAGTATTTGAAGGGCTGTTAAGTGCTGTGGGATTGGACTTTTATACAGCAAAAGGTCCAAGGGAGGGAATTTCCCCCAAATGGGGGAATCTACAGGGAAACAGATTTTGGCTCCATGTAAAGAACAGCTTTTATAATAGAGCTATTGGGTTGTCATGATAGGTAGTGAGTTCCTGGTCACTGGAGTTGTTCAAGCACAAGCCACAAGACTACTTAGTGAGAATGTTGAAGATGGGCTTTCAAGCATCACGTCAGAGAGTGGACTAAAATGAACATTAAGGTTTTCTCTTTCCTGTTACTTTATGAATTCAGGGTCTTATGTGTCCTTTGAGGAGGTTACCCACTATAATATTATGTTAGTTTCCTAGGGCTGCCATAACAAGTTACCACACACTGGGTAGCTTAAAACTCTAGAACTCTATTCTCTCACAGTTCTGGAGACTGGAATAGAAGGCCAAAACCAAGATGTCATCAGGGTTAAGCCCTTCTGAGGCTCTGAAGGAAAATCTATTTCATGCCTCTCTCCTAGCTTCTGGTGATGGCGGGCAATGCTTGGCATTCCTTGGCTAGTAGATGCATTACTCCAGTCTCTGCCTCCATCCTCACATTGCACTCTGCCTGTGTCTCTGTGTCTTCACGGGGCCATCTTCCTTCCAGGACATCACTCATCTTGGATTAGGGGCCCATCACACCAATATGACCTTGTCTTAACTAATTACATCTACGATGACCCTATTTCCAAATAAGGTCACATTCTGAGGTGCTGGGGGTTAGAACTTCAACATTATCTTCTTTGTGGGACACAATTCAATCCACAATCCATACCAATAGCAAACTATTTACCAGGTACCAAGCTAAGCATTTTCCTTATAGTACTTCGTTCATTCCTGACAACAACCCTATAAGCTAGGAGGAGTGATATTTAGGAGTCAAGATATTTAGCAACTGGTATGGCTCGGGCAATAACCAATCAGAAGGGGGCATCCATCCATCAGACCTGCTGTAAACAACCAGCAGGGCTCTGTGGTGATTTCACCATGATGGTAGGTCCTCTTTCAAGTTCCGTTATTGGAGACAAGGAAAATGAGCTTCAGGAAAGGCCAAGGAATGTGACCAAGATTCTACAGCTAATGAGCGCAGGAGCCAGGACTGAACCCAGATCTTGCTGACCATAGTCTGTCCCCTTAACTGCTGTTTTTCAACCAGCTTTAATTAGCACCCACATAGCACTCTCATGAAATGACTTAGAGCTCTTACAAATCAACACTCTTCTCCCCCTGGATCAGATTTAGGACTTCCTGACAGCGATGACTTTTCGCTTAATGTTTTCTCCACTGATCCCAGCTACTACCCCAGATATTGCTTTAGCCTCTTACCCTGGAGGGAAGGCTTGTCTGCTGGCTTTTTATTTAAAAGTGCCCAGCCTCCACTGCGTCCCAGAGAGTCAAGAACAACGCTAAGCAAGTAAACCTTGATCCTAGAGGGGTCAGGAGACATTTTTTACACTTGTCCTTTCCTAGGACAGTTCCCCTCCAGCCAGCAGTCACGGAAAACCAGGGCTTGCCCTGGCCCCTTCATTCACTTCTCTGAGCTCCCTTTGGCTTGTCCCCAGCAAGCTCAGTCACAAGCCATTGTTAACCACACCGCTGACCTCTCTGCTTCTCTCCATTTGCATATGGCTGAGGATGCTTTCTGAGGGCAGGCAGTGAGAGGGGGTGGGATGGATGGCATGGGAGGCTTCATTTTTCTCATTTCATCTGAAGCCTGCTGGAGGGGGGAGGGGAATGAAACTCATGCTTATTTAATGCCTACTTAATAAATGTGCTCTTAGTTTTGCTAAGCTCATGTCACTTAATAATTATTTCAAAGTAGCTTTTCTTTCTTGTGTCCCTGAAAGCTTCCTTTTCGGGCTTCATTCTCTACCTCCACCACCTGTTCCTCTGGATCACAAGGAATACCGACTGTTCTGCAGGCGGTCCCTTTCCGTGGCACTCTTCAGCGATGCTGCTGGGCAGATCTTTGCAACTTCCTGTGAGGAAGGCCTGTTCTAATCCTGTGGCCTATCCAAGAACGCTACGTTGATGTGTTTGTCGCCTTTAGAGGGGTCTTGCTCTGAGACCTGTGATCTGGCTTCGGTGTGAAGTGGTGCCTGCGCCTCTAAGCTAGATGCAAAATCTCTGTCACCAAAAGCAACGCTGGAGGCTGGAGGGGACCAGCAGAGCCCCTCGCCTCCCTCACTCTCTTTCTGTTTCTCAGATGAGTCATCCGACTAGAGCTGTAAGACTCCAGGATAGAAGCAAAACAGGCCAGTCAGAGGATGAAGTGGTGGTGAGAGAGGGGAAGAGGAGGAGAAAGCTGGGAAGATGGAGAAGAAAAATATGGCAGAGCGCCGGGCTGGCGAGAGCAACAGACAGGGTTCTACAGGTAGAGGGAGAAAACATAAACCTGAGGAACAGATAATACACTCAGGGTTCGATGATACACTAACAGTTGTAAGCAAGACAGGTAACTAATGACCCTCCAAATGAGGGTGCAAGCAGGTTGCAGCAATTGGATAGATCGATACTCAGGAAATCCGTGCAGTGCCATTGATTCATTTCCTCCACTCCAGCCTCCTTATCAATATAATTATCCTGCGGGCACCACAGGGGTCTCCGGGTCTTGTGTAAGAGGCGAGTGGACAGCTGGATGAGCCTCCAGGCCCAGGTGGTGCCATGCTGCTGGGGTCTGCGCTCCCCGCCTCCCGGGCGGCCTGCGGGGAGAATGCGGGTCACCCGGGCTCGGCCAAGTCTTGCCCCAGCTAAAGTTGTCCTTCAGGGGCTTTTCTTTCCCTTGCCCTCCTCCACATGCCTTCTCCTGGCTTTGTTTCTTCACGTTGAAGGGCTTTGCTACTGTTACAGAAGAATGTTCTGGGAGCCATCACCTTTACACAGGCTGGGAGGAGGGGAGAAGTGGTCTCAGGAAGGTGGGATGTGGGGTGGCAGGGAGGAGGGGGAGGGGATGACGAGGGACAGAAAGAGCCACAAGTCACTCACGTTGAAGCTCTGCCTTTGTGTTTTCTCCTATTTATTTTCTCTTAGAGCCAGAGAGGGAGTGAAAGAGACAAACACAGGAAGAGGAGCTTCAGAAAAATAAAAGAAAAAGAAAGAAAAAAAAAAATGAGTGTATAGGTTGTCGGGCGGGCAAGGAGAGGTGAGCAGCCAGTGCTTTGCTTAGATTTTCTAGCTTCTGCCAACCTTACACCCCACGCTGTCCCTGGGGGGGATTTATAAACCAGAACCATATCTGTGAAAAAAAATGACACTTTTTTTTGTGCTTTTTTTTTTTTTTTAGTTAGAATTAGTTTAAAAATAGTTCCCCGCCTGCCGTTGGGATGCTCTGTCACTTGGAGAAAGTGGGTAATTAGGAAAGACGAGGGTGTAATGTGATTACCGCCAGCCCCACTGTGTCAGCGGAGGCAGCGTCAGGGCTGCTGGGAGGGCTCAGGGCCCGCTTGTCTCCATCAGCTCCAGGCCTTTATTGGGCATGTCAGGTTTCTGAAAAGAACCCGAGGGCAGAAAACTCCCTGCAGACAGGACTCGGTGGCTGGCCCAGAGCTGTCAAGAAGGATGCACTGAGTAGTGTCAGAGGAGATGCAAGGCCAGGGTGGGGAGTCGCCTCCCCCCAGGACTGGCCGCCTCACCCCCGCTCCGGGACCACATCCCTTGCAGATGGGATCTGCAGGAAGGGTCTTTGGTTCAGAACGTGATGGAGCCACACTCGTGTTTTGGCACAAGTGGGTCAGCCCAATATATTTGTGTGTGTGTCCCTGCGGGATAGAGAAACCGCATTGGCTGGGTGGAGGAATCTGGCTTCTGGTCTTGTCCTCTGGCTCTGTCTTGTGCTGTCTGCGAGAATGCCAACTGACCTGGCCTCTCAGAGCAGTTCCTTCTTCATCTGAAAAGTGGGGTCCTCAAGATCCATCAAGGGAATAACACCAAAGGAGTAATAGAATCTCCCGATTGGAAGTGAGTGTGAGGCCATCCGGGTTTGAATTCCTGCTTTACAGTCTAAGGGGAGAGGCTGGGCAAGTGTTACTGCTGGGGGCCTCTACTTCCTTTTGCGGCAGCTAAGGTTGACAGTCTACCTCCAGGTTTCCCCATGATTTTTGGTAAATAGAGATCCCATTTAGGTGAGAATTTATCCAATGTCTATAGATCCCAGAGAATTCTTAACATATGTAGAGCATTTGACTATATACATACATATATATATACAGATATATATATAACCACGTATATATATATAGTTATGTATGTGTGTGTGTGTGTGTGTGTGTGTGTATAGAGAGAGAGAGAGAGAGAGGGGAGAGAGAGAGAGAGAGAGAGGGAGTCATATATACAGAGCCCTATTTAATCCTCATAATGGGCAATGGGATTATTCCAATTTTATAGACAAGGCTCTAAGTATGGGAGTGATTTGCCCAGTTACACACAGTGAGTTAGAGCCAAACTAAATCCTGAGTCATATTTCCAGACTCTCAGTTCATTCGTAGATGCCACAACCTCCCTCCATCAGCCACCTTTGTCCTTTGGAAGTAGGTAGGATATAAAAAATGAATTCCTAATTAATCTCCACCATTTGGGTTCAAAAATTCTTCTAAGAGCCTGACCTTTTCTATCATTAATATCTATTTTTTATCTGTGTTTCTCAAGCTGGGAGAACAGCATGTCACCGTTTGCTGTTCAGTTACTCTTCTTGAACAGTCATCATCCTGCTTTTCATCTTTCTTTTCTTTACATTTAATAAAACTGCAAAGTCTCTTCTAAGAAAGATGACCACTCAGACTGCAGCCCAAATCGATGCTTTTTTTTTTTTTCCTTGCCCAAGATACTCATTAGAACAGACGGAGAAATTGGTTTAGAATATAAAAAGTGGTCTCTGCCCTCATGGGGCTTATAATCTGGTTGAGAAGACTAGACTCATACATGTAAAACTGAATGACAAGGCAAGGCTGTCCATTTGTATTATTGGTCACTTACTTTAAGTTTAATAGATGCTCCTCACAGTGTGGGACAGGTGACCAGAAGAGGCTTCCTGAAGAGGTGGTGTCCCAGTCCACATGGAGGGGTGGTGTTGGAAAGGTGGGTACGAGTTGTGGGGGGTGGGTGAGGAGGGGGGTAACGGGCACAGCATAAGCAGAGTTGATTGAAGCATCAAGGCCAAATGCAAGGAAGTTCTGCCTCTGAAGGGACTATATTCAATCTTCACAAAGGTTTAAAATCAATTAACACTATGTTATGAAACTGTATGAAAATAATCCCTACATGCCCTGTGTGTGCCTGAGGTAAGGGAGCTGGTCATGTCTTAGTAGTGCTTCCAGGGCTTTATGTCCAGGAGGCCAACGCGGGGCCAGGCCAATTTATAAACATGGGCTCAGAACTTCTAATTAATTACAACTCTAAATGTAGGAATTGTTTGCTTGATTACTTGGACATTGAAACCCTTTAGAAACAAACAAATCTTGGGAGTAGTTACCTGTAGAAATTATACTCACCCACATCCAGAAGACCAGATAATTCATCTGCTCTAAAAATACCTAATGACAGATTCAAATATCAGATTCATGCTGTTTCCAATTATATGACATAACTACATTGGATTTGGTCCTTCTAGCAGGAACTGAATCATTGCTTTAATATTGGATATCCATTAACTTCTCCAGATAACATGTATGTTGGAGGTGGCAACTTATGAACGTTTAGCTCTAGAGGTCTAGAGGAGTTATTTACTTTATTGTGCAAATTATCAATATGTGTTTTCGAGCATGAAAGAGCACCACTCTGACCCAAAGACTACACACAGATGAATTCTATTTTCTAGTGCATGAAATAACATTTTGAAATTCGAGGAAGCTCCAAGGTACTGGTCTATGGAGCACAACCTGCTTAATTAAATGCAGATGCACACTGATTCCATGCCAGGAGCTGGGCTAGGTTCCATTCGAGATGTCAGGGGTGAGCTACAGAAATCTCAGGTAACTCCCTGTATAACTAGGAGGAAGGTATTTACAT
The DNA here is from genome assembly GCF_028023285.1 of Balaenoptera ricei. NCBI lineage: Eukaryota > Metazoa > Chordata > Mammalia > Artiodactyla > Balaenopteridae > Balaenoptera > Balaenoptera ricei. The sequence continues at coordinate 137,126,762 of NC_082639.1, forward strand.
AACAAGAATAAATAGCAGGGGCTTCCCTGGTGGCTCAGTGGTTGAGAATCTGCCTGCCAGTGCAGGGGACATGGGTTCGAGCCCTGGTCTGGGAAGATCCCACGTGCCGTGGAGCAGCTGGGCCCGTGAGCCACGATTACTGAGCCTGCATGTCTGGAGCCTGTGCTCCGCAACGGGAGAGGCGGCGATAGTGAGAGGCCCGCACACCGCGATGAGGAGTGGCCCCCACTTGCTGCAACTAGAGAAAGCCCTCGCACAGAAACGAAGACCCAACGCAGCCATAAATAAATAAATAAATACTTAAAAAAAAAAAAAAAGAATAAATAGCAAACCATGATAAGTAGCATATCCCAGGTATGGAGAAATTCTTCTGGGAGCCCAGCAGAAGGAATCATTTCAACTGCAAGACTCTCTAGAGAAATCTCGATGTTTTCCATCGATGTAGCCTTTGAGCTGGGTCTTGAAGAATTAGAAAGATTTTGAAAGGAGGAGACAGGGGAAAGGGCAGTAAAGTGAGTGAGGAAGAAGGGCACAGTTCCTGGGGTGTTTGTGTGTGTTCAGGGTTGAGGGGACTAAGAAGACGTCAGAGAGCCTTGATTGGCATCTTTAGAAATTTCCTCTGTATTCTGTGGGCTGGTGGAGCCTCAGTGTTTTTTAAGTAGGGCGTGACATGGTTAAAGAAATCCTTTAATATCTGCAGTTGCAGTTGGCCCCAGAGATGAATTCTAATCTGAAAAACTCAAAAGATTTTTTTTTTGCTTGTCGTTTATCTTATTTTGTAGTTATTCAGTCGGTAAGGCCTGGATTAGCCTTGCTCATTACTTTAGAGAGTGGTTTTCCAGGGTACATAATTTCTTAAATTCCTTTTCTCTCACTCTCTGTCTTGACAAAATGCGTTTTGCTCTCCATTAAGTTATACTGCGTCATCTTTGTTCATTGTTGTTAAAAGGGGGCTCCAGTAGGATTCAAATGCTGTTTTTATTAACTGCTAAATCCAGGATATGTATTGTACAATTTTGGGCTTTTTAAATGTTTTCAATCTGAATAAAGATAAGAATTGACCATTTAGCTCCAGGCAGCTGCCTTTCTGACAAATTGAGAATGCAGACAGCACTGAATTGGCTCTGAATGTAACCAGGCTTTGGTGAGCAAAGCACGGTGTTGAGGGTTCCCAAGTCCACGTATGATCCATTTAGGGTACAAAACAGCCCAAAAGAGGATGCAGAATGTCCCCGGTGGGCTGGGGTTGATGCCTGAAATAACTTGTGCATGGCGCCCTCTTCTCTTTGATGGGAGTTCTCCTTCCCCAGAGCAACTCTCCTCCCTCCCCAGCCTCTGTGCGCACTGCCTGGGCTTGCCTTCCTCTCCTGCACACACAGTTGGCGTTCTCCCTTTGCCCCTCCAGACCCTCTCTCTACCCTTTTCTTCTTGGACCTGATCTCTCTTCCTAGAGAGCTTCCCATTCAGCTAAAGGAGATCCGCAGTAGGGGAGCTGCAGCTCCAGCCAGAGGGGAGTGGGGTCCTGACTTCCCTCCTGGGAGGTCACCCGCTGGTTGTGTCCCTCAGCTGAAGGGCGTAGTTTCTCTCAAGGTGACCTTCTCGATAGGAGTGACTCTCTTTCCAGGTTCTGGTAATAATCTCTCTGCCAACTCCCTTCACCTCCTTTGGGGCTTAAGGATGGCGACAACTCAGCTTCTACTAACCCCAGATGGTCTGGATGCAGTGTCCTCACTGACTGACCCGTGGCTGTCTACTGCTCATCCCTGAAGGTCTCCACAGGGGCCTGCCTTCCTGGCAAGGGCTGTTTACCCCAGACATTTCCTCCTGGCCCCAACTCTGCTTAAAACGTACTGGTCCTCTGTGCCTCATTCCCTCAGTAGTCAAATGCCAAAGTAATACAAGATACAGTGCTGGCAATAAATTCACACCTTCTGAAAACCTATTTGGAAACAGGTAGGCCTTAAACCATAAATAACAGTCACATTTTCATTTTAACAACAGCCTTCAACTAACCTAACAGTGGACATGGTTCAGTGTGGTTTCATGCTGTAGCAGAGAATAAGATTCATTGCCTGTAAAAGGTTTCAACATTTTTTTCTCACATTGATCTTTCTACCTTTCCCCTGTTGAAACGCACTAAAATGAGTCAGAGGAACAGAACACCTGGCATCTGCAGAGCTCATTATAGTTTTCAAGACGTTTTCATAAACATAATCTTGATTGATCGTTCTATGAATTTTGTAAAGTATGTAAGGTGGGTATACTGCCCCACATTACAGATGAGTAAACTGAGGCTTATTCCTATGAATAACATGCCATAAAGCTGGAAAGAAATCAGATTTTCTGAGGAAAACTTAAGAAATTTATCTCTGAGAACTTTACAGTGTTAAAAGGAATTTGACTCACATCTTCTTGAGTTTGTTTTTCTGACGGGGAAACTGGAAAAGTACAGTGACATTAAAAAATAATAATGATAAAGGCACGGGTTTATTTATTCCTCAGCAAGAATGTGTTTCTCTGAGTTCAAAATAGTTCCAGCCTTATACTTTTGCAACTCTTTGGCCATGTAAAGGGGCTTTAATGAGCACTTGGCTGGGGTAGGGGTTTGGGGGTGCAGCCATTGACTCTTGGCCGCAGGGCTGGGGGTGGGATGGGGTCTGGCAGCCGAGGGTGAGAGGAGAGACAGGGAGGAGCCCAAGCTGGTCAGGGCACAGGGAACCTTTCTGTTTCTCTCTGGATTTACTCTACAACTCTCCTGCTTGAGGGTTGGAGGACTATACCCCAAGGGGCTCTCAGATTCCCCAGTAACAACTCAAGAGTGAATCCTTTCTCTGGAGTTTGTAATGAGAAAACCTATCCCTTTGATCCTAGTTTGCATTTCCAACAGGATTCCTGCCGGGAAATCATTATGAAAGAGTTCCCCCTGCTGAGCAAGACACCAGCCTGATTCACTGAATGAGAAGCCCAACACAGGTGACCTGTTTCCCAAGCCAGCTCTGAGAATTTTCCATGCTTTATCCTGTATTTGAAGATAATTTTGAAGTAGGCAGTGACGTGCCTTCCTACTGTTCTGGAATATTATACCTTCATTAGTCTAGAGCCTAATGTCTAGAATGAAACAAACTTTTGATCGACAAGACGAATCCACATTTTTTTTTAACTTTAAAAGTTTCTTTTATTCTTTTATTTTTTTATACAGCAGGTTCTTATTAGTTATCTATTTTATACATATTAGTGTATAACTGTCAGTCCCAATCTCCCAGTTCATCCCACCACCACCCCGCCCCGCTTTCCCCTCTTGGTGTCCATACGTTTGTTCTCTACATCTGTGTCTCTATTTCTGTCTTGCAAACTGGTTCATCTGTACCATTTTTCTAGATTCCACATAGATGTGTTAATATACGATATTTGTTTTTCTCTTTCTGACTTACTTCACTCTGTATGACAGCCTCTAGGTCCATCCACATCTCTACAAATGACCCAATTTTGTTCCTTTTTATGGTTGAGCAATATTCCATTGTATATATGTACCACATCTTCTTTATCCATTCGTCTGTCGATGGGCATTTAGGTTGCTTCCATGTCCTGGCTATTGTAAATAGAACAGTAATGAACATTGTGGTACATGACTCTTTTTGAATTATGGTTTTCTCAGGGTATATGCCCAGTAGTGGGATTGCTGGGTCATATGGTAATTGTATTTTTAGTTTTTTAAGGAACCTCCATACTGTTCTCCACAGTGGCTGTATCAATTTACATTCCCACCAACAGTGCAAGAGGGCTCCCTTTTCTCCACACCCTCTCCAGCATTTGTTGTTTGTAGATTTTCTGATGATGCCCATTCTAACTGGTGTGAGGTGATACCTCATTGTAGTTTTGATTTGCATTTCTCTAATAATTAGTGATGTTGAGCAGCTTTTCATGTGCCTCTTGGCCATCTGTATGTCTTCTTTGGAGAAATGTCTATTTAGGTCTTCTGCCCATTTTTGGATTGGGTTGTTTGTTTTTTTAATATTGAGCTGCATGAGCTGTTTATATGTTTTGGAGATTAATCCTTTGTCCATTGATTCGTTTACAAATATTTTCTCCCATTCTGAATGTTGTCTTTTTGTAAATCAGCAATGATTATGTATTGCCTTTCTCCAAAATAGCAAGATTGCTGGGCTTTTCTTTGAAGACTGAGCATGTGGGACTGGTGGCTGGGTTTGTCCAAACCAGCTGCTTTTGATTAGGAAGGTAAAATCCCCACCACCTTCACCTTCACCTTCACACATAACTGCATGACCCAGGATTTGTGCAGTTGACCACATTACAATGTACGTGCAGGATTGTTCTATGAAGGAAAGGAATGGCTTTTTCTGACTGATACCTACATATCCCAGGCACACTCCAGGCACTCATCCAAGGGCATTACATATTAACTAAATCCCCACAGAAACCATACAAACTACTATGATTGTCCCCATTTTACAGATGAGGAAACTGAGTCACAGAGAGTTTAAGTGACTTGTCTAAAATCACAAAGCATTTAAGCAAGGGCACCAAGATTCAATTTTTTTTTGTCAAGGGATGCATCCAGTGTGTCTGGAAGCCTCCATATGAGAAAGAATTTGTGGCAATAATCTCCCTCTCGGAGCTCCAGCAGAACTTGTTATTACACTTATCACAATAGTTACCTGCAAAGTTGTTCCCCCCCCCGCCCCCACCAACAGAGAGTCCCTAGAAGGCAGGTGTATAATCTACTTGTCTTTGGTCCCAGCATACAGCACAGATCCTGGAGTCTAGTAGATTCTCTCTCTCTCCAAATACATACATACACAGACATGTGATGTATTTCCAGCCATCCTTACCTACTCAGGTGTCTGCATATCCCCACAAACTGGTTTTTCCTGCCCCCAAAGTTTCTGAAACGTTCCTCAATGCAGTGTTAGCCAGGAGAACTGCTGCTGGGAGTGTGTGAGGTGACCCAGATGGGACCGAGGACCCATTGTGCTGCTGGCCATCAGCACAGTTTATTGTTAGGGTAATAAATGTCCTGCCCACCCCCTTCCAGGCTTCCTTGCTGATAGCTTCAGGATTGCAGTCTTCCCCGCACACTTATTTTGATTACTGCTGCCTGTCACGTTGTTTCTTATTATTGACCTTGGTACCTGTCAGACCGTTCACACCCCCTAATTGTCTTTACCTGCTACCCGTCCATCTTCACTGAAAGGCTGGTTTCTCTGACTACTCAGTCCCTGTCAGTTTCTCATGGATTTACTTGATTCTTCTCAGAAGTGAAGGAGTGCTTTGTGGCCTTCTTTGCCCTTGGATTGATGAAGGTTTTTGGCTGTGAGTCAGGTCACAGACGGTCCTCTCCAGAGGGCCACCTCAGGGAGGTTTTAGAGAGGGGTCATTGCCTCGGGGACAGGGCCCTGCCTTGAAGACAACATCTCTCTGGGTCTCCTGCCATTTTCATTTATTCATTTAGTTCATTTATTCAATTTTATTTATTCAAGCTTTCTGAGCTTGAGCAAGTCATGAGACTGCTCTGACTACCTGTGAAGTGGGAATTATTTATAGTGAGAATCAGGTCTGTGTGAAAATACTGCTCTCTCCAAATGAATCTTCTCCTAGGTACTGCTCTCAACCTTTTAGACCCTCAGTGTCAGGAGGAGGTTTAAGAATTGTGTCCTGCATAGAGAACAGACTTGTGGTTGCCAAGGGGGAGGAAGGGTGGGGGAGGGATGGATTGGGAGTTTGGGGTTAGCAGTTGCAAACTATTATATATAGAATGGATAAACAACGAGGTCCTACTGTATAGCACAGGGAACTATATTCAGTATCCTGTGGTAAACCATCATGGAAAAGAACATGAAAAAGAATGTATATATATATACTTTGCTACACAGCAGAAATTAACACAACATTGTAAGTCAACTATACTTCAATTAAAAAAAAAAAAAGAATTATTTCCGGGGGGGCGGAATATTGTATCATCTATGAAGTGGCACGTAATCAGTGGGAAGGTCTCAGCATCGCTAACGTATGACAAATAAAGAAGCACATGGTCTCTATTTCTGCATGGATCAGAGTTTCGTTATTTGACATCCAGCCACGGAACTGTATTTCCTTCTCAGTCTTCCCTCAGGCCCAGCATTTAGAGGGGGCACGAGCAGGATGGTGAGTCCTCACTTGTTGCTAAGTTGGTAATTGTTGGATTGAGTAGAACTGAGGATGCTCAGGTGGTGAAGAGTGACAAATCCCACGGTGGCATTTGTGGTGCGTCTTCTTTTTTTTTTTTTTTTTTTTTAAACAGCTTTATTTCATCTTGTCCTGTGAATCTTTTTTTTTTAATTAATTAATTAATTAATTAATTTATTTATTTATTTATGGCTGAGTTGGGTCTTCGTTTCCGTGCAAGGGCTCTCTCCAGTTGCGGCAAGTGGGGGCCACTCCTCATCGCGGTGCGCGGGCCTCTCACCATCGCGGCCTCTCCTGCTGCGGAGCACAGGCTCCAGACGCGCAGGCTCAGCAGCTGTGGCTCACGGGCCCAGTCACTCCGCGGCACATGGGATCCTCCCAGACCAGGACTCGAACCCGTGTCCCCTGCACTGGCAGGCAGACTCTCAACCACTGCGCCACCAAGGAAGCCCCTGTGGTGCGTCTTCTTGACCCACAAGTATAGAGAAGGACCATCACTTCATGAAGATGATCAACAACCCCCAGGGAATTGTCTGCTTTCCAGAGTGGGGTTGATTAGAATGTAGAAAGGGAACTCAATCCCCTAAGAATCACAAGGATTTCTGAATTATTCTATGGCTGTTCCTAGGCTGAGTTTGCACCCTGAAACTGGACTCTAAGAAACCAGAGGAACACCAGGGGTCAAAAGCTATTCACCTGATTACAGCAACCAGACATGGGGCCTGGGAGGCCACCTTTGGGGTCCAAGGCCAAGGTGGGGCTGTACTGAGCTGGACAAGACGAGGGTGGACAATGTGGTGTATCCAGGGCACAGCCAGGGTCGACTGAAAGTCACAGAGCTGGATCAAAGCCACCAGAGTCAGAAACTAAAGAAGAGGAGACACAGCAACAGAACCAGGATGCAAATCCCACGTGTCACAGGGGTAAAGCTGGGTGTGTGCCGGCCAACACCATAAGCCTTGGGAGTTACAATACCCACACCAATGGCCTAAAGCAAACCAACAAGTCTCTATGAAAAAAATTTTAATTTCCTGGTGGCGCAGTGGTTAGGAATCTGCCTGCAAATGCAGGGGACACGGGTTCGAGCCCTGGTCCTGAAGGATCCCACATGCTGCGGAGCAACTAAGCCCGTGCGCCACAACTACTGAGCCTGAGCTCTAGAGCCCGCGAGCCACAGCTGCTGAGCCCACGTGCCACAGCTACTGAAGCCCGCGGCGCCTAGAGCCCGTGCTTCACAATACGAGAAGCCACCGCAGTGAGAAGCCCGCGTGCAGCAACGAAGACCCATCGCAGCCAAAAATAAATAAATAAAGTGTTTCTCTAAAGAAAAAAAGAGAGAGAGAAAAAAGAAAGTGATCGGCAGTCCTGGGTTTTCCAACTAGCAGCGAGACCTGTGCCGAATCTCCTTAAAAAAAAAAAAAAAAATTTTTTTCTGATTGGAAGTAAAACATATTCATTATAAACTAATTAGAACATACAGGTTGAATTTTTAATAACTTGACCCAGTGAAAGCCACTAGTGTTTTGGTATATTTTTCCCCAATTTTTTCTCTGTGTTTATTAACATAATTGGGATGGAATACTATTTGAATTGACACTTAAAACAAATAAATTTCTTGGGTAAGCACCACCCAGTGACAGTTCAGGTAGGCTCAGAAGGCAGGTCTCAGGCCAACTCAGGCCCGTATCAGCTGCCAGGCTGCAGGGTTGTACAGGTGAGGCAGGGGCCAGGCCTGGCCAGGGAGTAGGGGGGCGGCTAGGCTGATGGCACTCAGGGAGCAGCTTTTGTATTTTTCCCTCCTCCCCTGGCAACAAGCACATTTGTCTGTTCGTTGGGAGCCTGGGCGAGTGTTGACAGGGTGACTAGCTTCCTCTGCACAGTCCTCCTCATTAAGACGCGTGCAGAATCGTGTCTGAACGCACGGCTCTTGTGGGGGACATTCCGTTTCGGTCCAGATCGGAATAAAGAACGAGGTCTGTTAGGGAGTCCTGAGGGAGAGCAGGGTGACTCCCGACTCTGTGGTTTCTGACCGATCTGAACAGCAGGGCCCTCAGGCAGGTGGACCTGAAGCTCTGGAGAAGAGAGGTTTCAGCAGGGTGGGCGTGCCCGGAGCACAGAGCAGACACGATGGGCGTGGATGAAGTCCCTCGGTTCCCACGCACCACCCTGCACCGCTAGGTTCCATCAGAGGGAGTTAGGAAGGGCCAGCGGCCAAGTTTGCGTGCAAGACAGAAGCGGCTGGCCAAGATGGAATTGCGCTCAGAAAGAGCTTCAGGAACTTTTTGAAACCTGTGATGTCAGTTCCTGAAGTAGTGTCCTCCTTAGCTATGGAAATGGCCTTTGGTGACAACCACTGGGCAGGATAAAGGGCAGCTGGCAGCAATGGGATGTGTTTGCATCCTTTCTCCTTACACATTGCCTACGGCCACTGAATTTGCAAAGACAAGCCTTTTGTCAGCACCCCCATGGACTGGGGCCTGGGAACACAGGAGCCCTCTGACCCTTCTTCCCAGGGCTGAGACTCCTGGGGCAGAGTTGGGGTTAAGCAGCTGTTGCAGTGCAGGGAGCTGCAGCTTCCATGGCTTCTATGAACTTGCATCACTGGGGTGAGGTCAGGACCAGCCCCGGGGTGGACCTCAGCCTCTGCCACCAGTGAGGTTGTTCAAAGCACAGTTCATCACCTTGCCGCTGTGGGGTCTTAAATCAACCTGGAGCTGGCCTTTGACTTCCAGGGAGTGCTGCCTTGGGAGCTTGCTGAGATCACTGAGACTCAGTCTCCGGGAAGTGCGGGGAGGCGGGGGTGTTGCATTTTTCTAGTTTAATTACCTGGAGGGAAGAGGTCTTTGAGTTTTTGATTCCCTGACTAGTCTGGAGAGGAAGCTTCTCCGGTCATGCTGGGATAGGCTGAAGGAAAGAGCAGACCTCGTTGGATAGACTAGTAACACAAGGTCTAATTTGCCTTTGAGTGGGTATTACTTCCTGCTCCTCGGGGTACTTGGATGCTGTCTGCCCCCTGCCTTCACGTGCCAGGGCCCCAGGAGCCCTCAGGGAGTCGCAGGGCAGTGCTCAGCTGCTTTCTCCTCAGGCCTCTGTACTTGTATGACTCACAGAGGTGGATTAATGGGCAGTGCAGGTGCCCTTCTTTCCCGCTTTACTGCATCAGGAGAGGCTGCGAGGTTTCCATAAGCAAGAACTTAAAAATTGTAGCATCGACCTGACTCATTGCTGAATCTCCCTAGTCAGATACCAGTCGTATAGCCTTTGTTTTTATGCCAGAACATTCTGATCTAAGGAAGTATTGTCTCATCCTAGATAACTTAGAAAAGGGGTGTTGAAACACTTTTTTTTTACTCTATTGGCAGTGAAAAATATTTCTTACCTTGTAACTCAATACGTCATGCATAAATTCTATATACATATAAAATTGAAACCAAATTTCACAAAACAATACTCACTATTTTGACTATGTTTCAGTCCAATCTATTACAGAATATATGTTCTATTCTCCTTCATTAAGGAAGAATAGGTTGTAACCCACTAAACTGGTTTCATGCTCCACTAATACATGACCCACAATTTAGGAATCATTGCTTTAGAGCAGCACTGTCCAATAAAAGTATAAGGCAAGTCACTAATGCGAGTCACGTATGTAATTTAAAATTTTCTAGTTAGCCGCACTAAAAAGGCAAAGATAAGCAGGTGAAATTAATTTTAGTAATATGTTTTCTATAGCTAAAATATTATGATTTCAACATGTAATCAGTATTAAACATTGTTAACAAGCTATTTTCCTTTTTTTAATACTGTTTTTGAAATCCAGTATGTACTTGATGCTCATAGCACATCTCAATTTGGACTAGCCACATTTCGGCAAGTGCTCAACAGTCACATGGGGCTGGTGACTCCCCTTTTGGCCAAGTTTAGAGGATACTCCAGGAAGAAGAATCAAGTGTTTATCCTGGTGTTTACAGGTGTGTGAGGTCCTGGCAACATATATATATATATATTTTTTGGAAGCTGCATTTTCCAGGCACCTCTGCTCCAACACCAAGAAATACATTACAACAGAATGGACTTGGGCTTGGTATCTGGATTTATTATTAGAAATCCTATCTTTTGTGTAGTTTGGGGAGACATTCAAGGAGGATGTTAAGGGGGACACCATTCTATCTCCTAAGTAAACCTTAAGGTGTAAAGTTAGCTGAAGTCAACAAACCGTTATTGAACAGTTACTGTGTATCAAGTGTAAACCAGTGTCTCAGCATCTAAGTGTGTTTTGGGGGGATCTTTTACTCAGAGCCAGAAGGTGATTTGCATAGGGATTGTCCCTGCTTTGTCCCTAGTGGGCTTTCTTTTAACTCTTTCTGTACCAGGGGCTTTCTTCTCCCTGCAAGCCTGCCACTACCCAGCGTTCCCTACTCAGGGTGTGACTCAGGTGGAGACCTGGCTGAGAGAGCTGATGTAAACTGGGACGGCTGTGCTTCAGATCCAACTAAGTTTATTATTGTTGATGATGACAGCGCTTGCAGCTGACATTTACATCAGCCTTTAAAATTAACTAACACTCACAAATACATCATCTGATTGAATTTTCACAGCAGCCCTGGAAGTTGAAATCCCTATTTTCTTCTCCATTTTATACATGAGCAAACAAAGGCTCAGGAAGGTTAAGAAAATTGTTCAAGATCAAACATTCATTTGAGTCAGCATACATTTCTTTTGGGCACCTACCAGACACAATATTATATGTTGAGCTTATAAGAAGGAATAAAGTTTTAGGTATTGGTTGAATTGGGGCTCAAATGAAAATCTCTAGTCCAAATTTCAAGCTTTTTATGCCATCCCACACTATTCTCATTTTATGTAGGTGGAAATGCTCACCATCTATATTAGTTTGTTCTTGGCTTGACTTGACTCACCTGTTTATCATGGATCATCAATTACTTAAAAATTTCATTGGGAATTCAGGGAGGGTGTCCATTCTGTTCTCTACATTTACCAACTCCCTTTAAACTCATTTAGGACCTGAAAAATTGGATAACTCTCATATGAATTTTTGAGTCATTCGGTTATACTAATGTTGGTCTAATATTGTATACTAATATCACTAACAATGGTAAATTAAGCAGAGAGCGAGTCTAGGATTCAAGATTCTCATCCTTCCTTCACAAAACCCTCAAAAGCATATTTTCTTGGTGCTCTAGAACATTCTATAGCATGAGTTGTTAGTAGAAGCTAAGCAAAGACAGGGGAAAAAAGTGTCTGTCGGGGGCTTCTTGTGTCAAATTAATTTAGAAATCACTTAAACAGAGTTAAATAGATTTCTTTATGGAAGGAATTTTAAGAGCCTTTAACATGCTAATGTGATTTGTGAGTCATGAAGATAGATATAGATGTAGAGGTAAACGTAGATTTATAGTATATATGTAGATAAAGGTACACAGTATAAAGATAGATAAATATAGAAATGGGAGGCAACATGACGTAATGGTTAAAAGAATGGATTCTAGATTTGGATTGCCAGATTGAAACTTGGCTCCAATATTTGCTAGTTGTGTGACCTCTCTTGCCTCAGTTTCCTCATCTGTAAAATGGACATTATGATAGGGTTGTTGTGAGAATTAACTAAAACATGCAAAGCACTTAAATCAAAATTTGTGACATGATGAATGCTCAATAACTCTTAGATGAAAATGTTAGCTATATTTAGCATGTGGCATTTTCCAAATGTCGGATCAAAAGCCCTTCTTTTAATAGCATCTTCTGGGGTTAATATTACAGAAATACTCTTTGTAAAATGCTTCTCAAAGACTTAGAGCACAGGTTGGAACTGGAGAAAAGGGGTAGGAGCTGGGAGCTCTGTTCTGGACGATGGGCGGAGACTGTTGTATGAGGTCACTGGTTGAGGAAAGATGTTGTCACTGGAGGAATGGGGTCCTCACCATTGTAGTTTCATCTCCATGAAGGCACAGGTTGGTCATCCAAGAGCTTGGGGCCCAGGGACAGCAAATAAGTGGCATGTATGTCATGACTTCTGTCTTCTTCCCTCATGGCAGACATTGCCAACTGATCATGATGCACTCTCCTGCCAACCTTCTTAACACGGGACTTCATGCAACTCTACAAGAAGGGTGGAATCTGTGTGAGAGAAAACCTACTTTCTAGCCCTGGGTCAGTCATCATTTGGTGGGGAAGAAAGTAGCAGTGCTTCAACACAGCTGGTTGCTGAAACCCCAATGCATAGGTCAGACAACTAATTCTACTGAGACACCAACTTTTCAGCTAACTTTGTTTAGAGTTGGCTCTCTATAGAGGCTGAGGAAATTAACTAACAACAAAAGTCATGGTAGTCATAATAGTAGCAAAAGTGAGAAAGAAATTGGTGAGCAGGTAGCTGAATGGCAACTTGGACAGCCTTTAGGAAATAACTTCTGAAGAAGGAATTAAGTCAGGGTTCCTGAAGCAAGAATTAGACAAAAGTCTTAGAATGTTCGTAACCTCCTATCTCAGGCTAAAAGGATCATTCTAGTGGCTGAGATTACATCATGTTCTAGAACAGTTTTCTGTACTTCTCACTCCCATCTCCTTGTACTTCCAATGGGTACAGACTCCAAGTGGCATCAGCAGGGTTTAGAGCTCACTTTAGACCTTCCTGTTTGACAGGAGAAGAAGCAACCCGATTCTCAGTGGTAGATCTGAGATTAGAAAGCAGGTCTCCTGACGCCTGGCTCTATGTTCTTTCCACTGTACAATCTTCCTCCTCGATGCAGCCTCAGAGTTTTCCTTTAAACCCAGCAGAGAACCATGTTTTTCATTGGAATCCTTCAAATTTCTTCTCTACTTCCCTTTCACAGTCTTTAGATAAAAGTTGTTTATATCTACTGTATAGAGAAGAAGACCCAGTGAAACATCACTATTTAAAGGGAAATTATGACTGCAATAATGAGTTCTTTCATATTTTAGAGTGAAAAAAAAACATCATTTTTGATGAGGAGAAGGAAAATTTTGTTTTAGTGCCACTCTAAGTATTTTGGAGTCTCTCTTGGGCCCAATTTGGGCATCCTTATTTTGCAGGTATAGATATGAACTGGGGGAGACATTTGACCTCATCATCTGCTTTTTCCTCATATGAGTACCTATTCCAGGAATTGAATCATTCACAGCTCCCCACAGAGCCCAGGGAGCAGCCTGCATTTTTGCATAATCATCTGTGTGACATTCAGCCTCGGACATCCTCAAAACTGCCTTTTCATTTGGGGACCTCTACCAAATGGGCGTTTAGGGAGGAATGAATCAGTTAGGAGAAAAATCAGAACCTGAACCTTTTCCTAGGAAGTTTTTCATATTAACTTGTTATTTAAAAAAAATTTTAAGGTTTGTGTCTCAGCTATGTGGAGCTGAGAATATAGACATTTTCTCATATATTTATTTAACAGGTATTATCAACTGTCTACCATGTGAGGAGAGCACTGTGTTGGTATTGAGGGTAATATAAAATGTAAGATCTCAGTTTCTGTTCTACAGAACGTTCTACGTTCTAACTATGGTGATACCATAGGCGACATCCTCCCTTCTCCTCTTCCCTTCCTCCCATTGGGGGATGAACTAACCTCCACCCAGTGCTTTAGGTTCTAGGAAGGTCCAGAATAAAAATAATTTAATCAGCATGGGTGCTTTTCCTCTCGGGTGGCCAGGAGGGCTTCTGCTGTGATGTTTCTCTTGTACTGGGGCCTGGCCTCAGGCAGAGCAGTAAAGAATCAATGCCTCTCAGAACAATCATAGAAGGGGGTCAAGGCCATGATGGTGGTCTTCTATTCCTAAAGGGCAGGGTCAAAAGCTGAGGAAAACCAAAGCTTGCCTCTGTGAAAGGTGATTACTTGATAGGCAACCTAGTAAGGGCATCAGTCAGTCTTCAGCCCTCACTGGGCATCCACATCCCCTTGTCTATGGACCATAATCTGTCTCTCCCTCTGCAGGCTACTGATGGAGGTGAGAATACCAATGGCCTCTGCCAAAGCTTAATGCATTGTTGCCTCAACTGGCAAGATGCAAAGAGGAATGTGGGTGAGCGTCCCCCTGTGTGGAGGGCTGGAGAGGGGCTGGGTGGCTGACTGGGATTCTTGACCCAGGGGCTACATGTCCTGGGTGAAGGAGACAATCACAGAGAACACCATGTTGCAGAGGCCAGTCCAGAAGGGGCTGTTTAAGGTAGCAGCAACTTCCACACTGGAGGTGTGCCTGATCCTATAGGAATGAACCCCGAGTATGTACATTGGGTACCGGGGTGCTTGGTTTGGTGAAAGCTTACGGTCAAGGGCAGCCCAGGAAACCTGGCTGGCCCCATTTCCTAGGCATTGCAGGAGAAGGGGCTGGAACATCTATGGTTACAAGCAGAAGCAAGGAGCCCTGCTCCTAGGAAGGCACAGAAGAAGACCCTAGGCTTGCAAAAGAGGAAGCCAAAACTTACCCAGTAATAAAAATCATTCCTAAAAATGGAAACTGGAGGCACCATGAGACACCTGGGTTACATTTTCCTTTTCCTCCTTTCTTTAACCCTCGTTTGTTTCTCCTTCTTTCTGATTTCCAGCTCTCTTTTCTAGTCTCCTTTTTCCCCTTCTTCCTTTCATTTCCATTTCCTTCCCTCCTTGATCATTCTTTCCTTCCTCTCCTCTCAATCCTTCCATTCTTCTTGGACTCATTCCCTTTGCAGAGAATTTGCTGTTATTTTAGGTTCCATGATATCAGGTTAGGGGCTAGGGTCTTCTGCTCCTCATATGATTACAACCCAACTGTAACTGAGACTGCTGGATTCCACCCAGTTTTCACTCTCCTCTTCTCTCTTAGTGGCAAACACATAATATTATATGGGGCCATATTGCATCCAACTAAAAGACTATATTTCCCAATCTTTCTTGCTAGGAGTGGCCAGGTAATCAAGGTAGGGCCAGTGAGATGTAAGCAGAGTGTTGTGTGGAAGTCTGGGAAAGTTGCCCATAGGAAGCTGACCCACTGAGAATTGCATCCTTCTTGCCCTTCCACCTTCCTCCTTCCATTGACTGGAGCATGGACCTGACGGCTGGAGCTCCAGAAGCCATCCTGAACCATGCAATGAACTTGAGGACGGAAACTACACAATAAGAAGTGTAGAGAGAAGATAGAAGGAGTCTAGGTTCATGATGACACTGTGTGTCTGCTATACCAGCCCTGGACTGGATGTCCCTGGACTTTTTATATGTGAGAGAGAAATACATTTTTAAGTTGTTTTAGCCATTGTTATTTCCAGTCTCTATGCCACAGCTGAACTCAGTCCTAAATGATCCACTAACCTCGCCAAAAACTGTTTCCCCTGCTCCATTATCCCCGCCTAGGTCATGGACCCTTCTCTCTTCACTATCAGGTAGGACACGAGGCTTTAAGGGGCAGTCTGGTCATTCTCATATTAGATGGCTCATCACAGACAATGGAGCATCCCTGACTCTGTTCTCCATCCAACAAACCCTTCACAGGCACAATGTAGAACTTTGGGGAGTTTGGAATTGTAGCAGCTGAAGGTTTGAGTCCCTTGTACCCACAGCAGAGTGTCCTAGAGAAATGTCCTATGGGGGAGCAAAGGCAATCTGTCTGAGGCTGTCAGCTGTCCAGGAGCCCGGACAGGGCAACAATTGATGAGGTGCCTTCAGACATTGAATGTAAGAGAGGGCTTCATCAAGCAGATTTTGCTGGCTGTGTTGTATGTACATTCACAAAGTAATTTACAGTTCCCTTGGAAACATGAAATAGTTTGGGTCTAAATTTAGAGTGTTCATTCTGAGCTGTTGTAATGAGCTCAAAGAATATTCAGAGTGAAGGAACAGAAGGAAAGGATGTGGGACAAATTATCCATCAGTCTAAGCACCAACCCATCCATTGGGTCACAGAGCCGGGAGTTGCTCCTGCAGGAGGTCAGTACCCCTCCCAGTCCTACCAGGCAAGGGGCAGAGGGCAGGTGACCACTTCTTTGCCTGCTCTAGGAACTCTGGTCCTAGGGCTTTGGTTCTGGGTTTACTCCTTTGCTTCCTCTGTTGTGTGAGGCCCCACGACATTTGCCATCTGTTTTCTGTTAAATTTTCTTGCAAAGTGTCTCAGTGTGTGGTCCCGGAGAACCAGCATGTGAAATTCTCAGGATGCAGCCAGACTGAATTTTCAAGATTCATCTACGTGCCGGTTTCCCAGGAAGGTTCTGGCAGCCTGTGAGGTAACATACATCCATTTCCAGAGAGCAGCTGTGAGATGAAGCACTGGAAGAGGAGATTCCAGATAAGCTCTACCTTTTATGATCACAACATACGGGATGTCAACTGTTTCTGAGGACATTGTTCCTTCCCTGGGTTTGATAATTTATCATCTCTTGCCTGAATTGGAATATAAGTCCTCCAGCTGATCTTTCACTCCTTCCTGTGTGTTTCCCTCCCAGCCATCCTCCATGTTGCTGGGGAGGTGATCTGGCTCAGACCGTACGCCGTTCCTCCCTACACTGTAGCTGCTCACTGACATCCCTACTGGACCATAACTGTGACCGCAGTGCCATTTGCCCAGCAGTTGGCACGTTGCCTATATTAATTCAAAAGAAGTTTATTGAGTTCCTGAGTGAGTAACACCATCATACCTCTGCATATAACCTTGAAATGCCTCACTGTCATCTACATCCCAAGCTCATTAACTTGACATTGAAGGTGCTCCATGATATGACCCTCTTTCGGTCTCCAACCTCATCTCTTGCCACTCCTGGCCTCTTGGTTTATGCTTAGGAATATGTTTCTACCTTTTCTGGTTCCTACCATGTTCTGGCATGTAGCACAGAGTTTCGGAATTCTCTGGATTTGCTCCCGCTGACCCTCTGCCTAGAAGCTCTTGACAGTTCTTCCCATTCCTTACTCTCTCTCCACCAATGCATCTCACCTAGCTGACTCCTCCTTAATTTTAATACTCTGATTATCACCTCTTCCAGGATACTTTCTATGATCTTCCCCAATTTGGAGTAGTATTTGTGTCTCTTTTTTGCTTCCAGAGCTTTCTGTCATTGACTTTCTACATTGCCTTGTGAGTGTATTTTTATATTTCTGTCTGCTCTGCTAGACTATGAGCTCCTTAAGGGCAAGGACTGAGCTTGTAATTCTGTTCACTAATCTGTATTTATTGAGTATCTAGTATGTTTTATGTAATGGGGACACTGCAATGAACAAAGTAGCTTCCAAGGAACTTACACCCCAGGGGTGGAAGAGAGAAAAGAGATATATAAATATAGTATACCAAGTATGATAAGTGCTATAAGGAAAGTTCAAATAGAGTAAACATGGATAGTAAAGTGGTGCTAGGAGGTCTAAGGACACCTCTTATGAGAAATATTTAAGCAGAGACTTGAAGGAAGTGGTGGAACAAGCCATGCAGATATGTAGAGGAGAAGCATTCTAGTCAGAGAGACCAGCAAGTGCAAAGATCCTGAGACGGGATTATATTTGTGATATTCTGAGAGTAGTATGAAGGCAAGTGAGAAGGAGAGTGATAGGAGATAAAGTCAGAAGTGTCTGAAAGCAGTGCCCATTATGTAGAGCCTTGGAAGCCGTAGTTAGGACTGCAGGTTTTCTCTGGGTAGGATGGGGAACCATTGGAGGGTTATGAGCAGAGGAGTGACATGATGTGACTTATGTAACATTTTGAAGGAGGAACTAATGGAGTTTCCTGATGGATTGAATATGGTAGGTGAGAGAAATAAAGAGTGAAAGATAGCACCAAGATTTTTGCCCTATGCAAATAGAAGGATGGCAATGCAATTAACTAGGATGGAAAAGGCCAGGAAGGACCAGGTTTAGAGCATGGAGGTTCATTTGGGGATGTATAAAGTTAGTGGTAACTATTAGAACTCCAAGAGGTCATATTGAGGAGGAAGTTGGATATAAGTGTCTATAATTCAAGGAAGATGTTCGACTAGAGATATATATTTGAAAGTTATCAGTGAATATTCATGGAAATGGATGGAGTGAGTGTACGAGGAGAAGCGGATTCCAAGGACGGAAGCGGAGGGTGCACTGACATTTAGAGATGTAATTAATGATGAGGAACCAGCAAGGATGAATGAGAAAGAGCACCTAATGAGGCACAAGGAGAACCAAGAGAGAGTGAACTCATCAATACCAAGGGAAGACAGTGTTTCAAGGAGCAGGGAGGATTCAATTGTCTTAAGAGCTGTGAATCTATCCAATAAGATGAGAACTGAGAATTGACCATTGGATTTGGCAATGTGGAAGTCATAAGTGACTTCAGAGCAGAGGAAAATAGATGATGCAGAATAGAGAGGATGTTCAGTGGACTAGTGTCCTTAAGTGGGCAAGAGAGGATGGGATCCAGCATTCAAATGGAGAGAGCTGGATTTAGATAAGAGCCTGGTCACTGGAGGGAAGGCAGAGTAAAAGCAAGTGGGTTGGTAAATGGGAAAGTGGGAGGGGATAGAATTTCTCTTCTGATTGCTTGCATTTCTCAAAGAAGCAGGTCATCAGCTGAGAATGAAGGTAAAGGCATGGATCTTATTCACTTCTGTGTCCCTAGCAATTAACATGGTGCCTAGCACATGGTTGGTATTACCACATGGTAGATGGATTAAGCTCTATCCAATGACTTGGCATTTTCTGCTTATCTGGGAAATGAAACATCACTCTAGTTTTGTGCTGTTTGTGTGGTCAGAACACTTGCTGGCATACTATAAGATGAGAAGATGGGATACCATGGGAGAAACAAAACGCTTTTTGATCAAAAATTTGTGTGCATGTTCATATACTATATGTAAATATATTTACTTCTATATACACATATATATTACATGTATGTTACATATACATACTTAAAAATTAAACCAATTTAGACATTATCAATTACTATATTTTAGATAAACACATCTTAGATCATTGTTCTTCCTTGTAATAGCCATGGGCAACATTCTGCCAGCTGTAGAAATATACTGACTTTCAAAAGACTGTGGGAAGGCAGGTCCGTGGGAGGCCAGTGGAGGAGCTATGGTGAGAGAAGGGGACCTCAAGGTAACTCCTTGAGCTACACTAAGGAAATCACTACATCTCATCCACCAGCCCTAACACTGGCTGGGGAGGTCCTGGTTCCCCTTCCTAGCTGATGATTTCCACCCAGCTACTCATCAGTGACTTGATCCAAATACTTCTAATACACTATCATCCTGCCAGAAAAGAATATGAAGAAGGGCTTTTAAAACGAATCGAAAAACCAAGGTGCGGGTTAGATAAGCAAGGAAAGGGGGTGTGAATGACTAAAAAACAGAATTTGAAATTTATGTCTAAATGTGACATATTTTGCATTTGGAAGTCTTCCTAGTCTGGAACTAGCTGCAGTGGGAACAGAGGGGCAAAGCCTGACATCGGTTGGCTGATGGTGGCTTCTCGGGGATGTTGTAGCTTCAGTTTGCAGAGAGGCGGCATGTTTTTGCTCTCTGAAGTGGGAGCTCTGAAGGAATCCACGAGGTAAAGCAGTGCAGTCAATTTTAGTTTGCCTCACTGACCTACCTTTTTTTACATCTTATTTTTCTCTTGTTTTTTTACCCCTCTCCCTTCTCCTTCTCCAACGAGTTTATAGAATTCACTGTGAATAGCAAGCAGCAGGACATGTAAAGTAGCCTCATAAATTAGGACAAGATGACTCCCATCAGTTTGACTTAGAACCACGAAAGTGATTGGAGACTTAAGCAGAAACAAGATGAAAGTGAATGAAGATAGAGTAGCTCAGGGGTCATGCCTGACGACAGGCTGTAAGACGGGAGAGATCTGGGTTGAAACATTGATGTTGAATCCTAGGCTCTGAAATTATGTTGGCTGGATTACTAGCACATTCAAAGTGAGAGGGTGGCCTCAGAGCCGACTACAGAGGTGAAGAGAGATTGCGTTTGGAATCCCTGGACCATAACTAGATGTACTGTCTATCAAGATAGATGCATACAGAACGACCAGAGGGAAGAGGCAAAAGCTTTCACCCGCATCCTTCCTGGCATACCTCAGCGATTAGATCTTCAGTTTCCAAGTGTTAAATAGTACAATAAATACGAAAAGCCCTGTCAGCTGCCCCAAAACACATTTATTCAAATCAGCTGTAAGCGGTTTTTAAAAGTAAATGTCTACATATCAGAAAGATGCAAGGGATCTGGGAAAAAGAAGTCCTAAGAGAAAACTCCCAAATACGTTCTCACACTCTGACAATTGGTGTATTTCCAGGATCTACAAATTTACCCATGCTGTATACTTTGTTGTAAAATACCCATACCTTTCCAAGTACTCAGTGCTAGTTTGGTTTCAGAAGGGTGAAGTCAGTGTGAAATGAGTTGTAAAGATAGTAACATATTCACCATGTATATTTCAAACACATTCCTGCAGGCAACTTGTAGCTCCATGGAACATTTACTCTGTAGCATAATTTTTCAAAAATATTACATGCATTAATAAAGGTAATATAGAAAAAGCCTCATAAATTCATTTGACTTTTTTGCCAATTGCCAGTGTAATAAAACGCCTTTACATTATGCTGCAATAGAAAAGCTGTGCCCTTTTGCTTGATTAAGTTAAGTCCCTTCCACGTTTACAACTGGATATTTGTGTGTCACTTTATTGCCATCTTATTTTAATTTGAACTATGGATTTCCTGTCTCTGGATGGCACTACCCTTATGGTTTTGGAGAAGGGAACTCTTATTCTGCACACCAGGAGGATCAGGGACATGAATGCTAGCCTAGAATGTTCTATCACTACCAAGCGTTCATGATATTTACACTTTACCCCCCCCCCCCAGGACTCCCAGGTCAACCAGGTCCTCCAGTCAGTGTTCAGCAAGTCTTTTCTATCACCTACTATGTGCTTGGCATTTTGGAAGAGATGGTGGAGGGTATTGAAGCAAGATCATAAGCTGAGGTGAGAACATTTTAAAAAGGCTTTGCTATGTTGAGCCTGGAGTGGAGTGTGAGACACCCCTAATGCATGTTTAAGCTTCCATAGATAATCACTACTTTTCTCTGCCAGAGCCAAGGAGAATTGTTTTGGTTCCAAGAAAGAGGGGGAAAAGGAGAGGTGGGAACTAAAAGAAGAGAGGACCCTAAGGAAGGATTATGGAGTCTGGATGGATAGTTGGGAAGGATTCGGGTAGAAAGGAATGCAAAAAGATGGGTTCTGAGATTGATTGCTCCAGGAATTGAGATATGATTTATTTCTTTGCGGTTTCCAAAACCTTCAGGAAGTTTTACTGTCCCTATAAATGTTCTGTTTGGGCGTTGATTTTTTTTTTTTTTTAAATTAAGAGTTTAATTTTTTTTTAATTAATTAATTTATTTTTGGCTGTGTTGGGTCTTCGTTTCTTCGCGAGGGCTTTCTCTAGTTGCGGCAGGTGGGGGCCACTCTTCATCGCGGTGCGCGGGCCTCTCACTGTCGCGGCCTCTCTTGTTGCGGAGCACAGGCTCCAGACGTGCAGGCTCAGTAGTTGTGGCTCACGGGCCCAGTTGCTCCGTGGCATGTGGGATCTTCCCAGACCAGGGCTCGAACCCGTGTCCCCTGCATTGGCAGGCAGATTCTCAACCACTGCGCCACCAGGGAAACCCTGGGCGTTGATTTTTTGAGGGGAGCTCCTCTTCAAAGGAAACTTTGAAAAAAACTGAATCCCTCATTGACAGGAGCTTGAGGCAGAGGGCTTCGCGAAACCACAAGCCCACGGGAGAGCATTAGGATTCGTCTGGGGCGGGGGAGGTCTGTGTCCACTACAGCTAGAACTCTCAGGATACGGAGGCACAAGAATCAGAGACTCTAATCAAAATGCTTATAATTTGATAGGAAAATCACAACCAGCATGCAAAGCCAAGGTGCCTGTTAGAGACAGAACACAAGTAGTGAATTGAGAGTTAGGGCCATGGTTGTTAGAGGGATAAGAATGAGCCCTGTAACATGAAGAAGGGTGTTAAGGAGTCTCTTGATTTTCTGACTGAGGAACCTAGAACCTTTTTAAAGGAGGAAGTGTGACTTGATAGGGACTTAAAAGAGCTAAGGATTTTGAAGGGCTAAGGGGAATTTGGGTGCATGCCAAAAGAGAGGCCCACATTGACAGGTGCAGTGGGGGAGACACGAAGTACAGCTCGTCCACCCCTGGGTGCCTTACCTCTTGGTCTGTGGGCAGAGCTTCCTGGACGCTAATCCCTGTGACTGTGTCATAGGTCCTGACTCAAATCTGCCACTTACACATTACATCCCAAAAATAACAAATAGCAACAAATAGCATGGTTCACCCACCCATCCATCTTATTGCTAGAATTATGGTGGTAAATAATACAGACACAGTCTCTGCCATCCTGTCCCCTGGGAGAGACAGAGGCCTGACGTGTAAACTCACAACTAAACCACTCTAAACTGCAAGCAGTGACCTGGAGGAGACCAACAGGATGCTGAGATGATATTGCTGGGCAGGTAGAAGCCACTTAAGAAAAGGCATTCAGGGAAGACCTCGCTGAGGAGGTGATATTTAAACTGGGACTTGAAGAATGAGAAAGAGAAAGTCAGGCAGAGAGTGTGGGAGCGGAGATGAATGGCTCAGGGAGAGGGGAAAGCATGTGCAAAGGCCCTGAGTTGGACAAGATCTTGACACCTTTGAAGACTCTTGAAGAGGAAAATGGCCGATGCAGAGGTCAGGAAGCAATAGACATGACACAGAGTAGGGGGCCAGATCATAGGAGGCCTTATAAACCAAACGAAAGAGTTTACATTCTATTCTGATTGCAGTGAGAATTCATCAAAAATTTTTTAGCAGAAATTTTAAACCTGTTCAAGGCTGTTTTCATTTCTTGGTCTCTATAAAAATGTTCAGTAACAAATTCTCAGTACTTTACCTGGGTGTACATGCCCCAGCCACTGTGCTACAGAAGGTGGCGTGAACCTGCTAAGGTTTACTCATTACAGGTCCTTGAACAAGCAACAGATGGATAATAACGTTTAGTCATTGCGGACTGGCAATTACAGTATATATTTAAAGAAGAAATAAAAACATTTCCTGCTTCAAGCTCTCTCATATGAAATGGAGAACCAGTATCTGCCAAATTGTGTACCAGAGACTCAATCCATAGTTCTCAGAACTGATAGAAAACTCCCCGAGGTTAATAATTCATGCATGACCTGTGATTGCAGTGGTACGTTTTATCTGTTTTCATTAGATGTTCTCCTTTATTGAGTTTTCACAGTGCACATCAGTAGCCTCTGTGTGCCCCTGTTTGAAATAAGCTGCTTGCTTTTAAAATGTTCTGGACAATATAATTTCTTCTGAACCATTATTGGGAGCACATGTCTCCTGTGTGCCTGGCTTTTCCAGTCTTTTCACACGGGTCTCTAAGACTGTGGTGGGATGTTGATCTCAAGCTTTTTGGGGGTCTAAAGAGTTGGGGCTCTCACTGTCTTAGGGGTCAGCTTGCCCCCTCCTGCTCCCCAATGCAGATCTCTCTGATCCTGAGAGGAGGGTTTCTAACTCAGGGCATTTTGCAAGAAGGCACTGCACATACTTGGAAATGAACAAAGTCCTGGGTCTGCAGGCAACAGGGAGAGAATGACATCTCGGCCCCGCTGGGCCTGACACTGGCACCCAGGGCATCCCCACATTAGGACCAGAGCTCAGAGTCTGGCCTGGTCTGCACCGTATCCTTGGGTCAGAAGCTGGGCTCTGTCCCTTCTTTCCCCTGAGGTACATTCTTCCAGCCACAAGGTGGCTATGACTTTTCCTTTATTTTATCTTTATAGGACTATATAGAAATTCCTGAACTAAGGGCAACCTTGTAATTACTGGTGACATAGTCTAACTTATGGCTCTAGTCCTTCCCAATCTGATTGTAAAACCAGTTGGAAACTGTATTGCTATAAAATTGCTATAAAAATACACCTAATTTGAATAGATCTATAGATAGACATGCACATACACAGAAATTATTAATAGTGAGCATCTGTGGATGGCGGGATTTAAATTTTTTTTCCTTTTGCTTAACTGTATTTTCTTTTTTGCCATGAAAGTGTTATTCAGGTTATAACATACTGAATTATTTATGCAATAAAAAAGCAAAGAAAGAAAAACACTTGCTCAGTCAGTCTTGGTGCCCATCACAGTGAGCTGGGGGAAGGAGAGAAATGACAGCCCTTAAGACATCCAGCAGGACCAGCCTCCCACCCCCTGGTACTCAGGGTGTGTGGGTGCCCCAGACATTTGCTGTGTGTCTGTGTGTGTTTGTGTGTCTGTGCATGTGTGTGTGTTCCAGAGGCTCAAAACCTCCCTCTGCTGCTCCCTGCAGCATAAACCCAGGAAACACTTCAGCTGGGTTTCTCACATCTTCTGAAAGTAGTGGTGGCGTGGAGAGGGTGCAGGGTGGGTGCGGAGAGAGCCCTGGCTCCTCTCAGAGACCCGCACCAACAGTGAATTTGGTTCCCCTCCTTTCTGGTCTTCTGCCTGCTTCTCTGTAGATTGTCCGCTTCTTCTCCCTCCTCCTCCTCCTCCTCCCACCATCCCTTTTTATTTTATTCCTGCTCCTTTTTTTTTTTTGTGCCTGAGTGGGAGGAAGGCATCGTTCTTAAACCATTCATCATCCTGCCTTCTTCCCAGTCCCTGTTGTTGGCAGACACTTTCAGCAGCCAGTGCCTCCCGCTCTGCCTCTTCATAATCCAAGTCAAATTTCTGGAATGTAGAAAATATATTCTCTATAAAACATCAAAGCAAAAAGTCCCAGTGCTTTTGTCAATCAAAACCCCTGGGACTTCAAGACGATGGTCTCTGCTATGATTCTTACAATGCCTGTTGGGAGACACGATCAATTTCTGTGTTTTCTCTATTTTTTTATTAGTTGGTTGTTTTTTGTTCTTGATTTTGTATCCTCTGCGCCCACCACCTGTGGGCAAGGCATAGCTTCTGAGACAATGAAGGCTGTGGCTCCACGTAGGGAGGGAGGTGTGTGGCACTCAACAAGGGAAAATTCCTCACTTAATATCATCAAATTTTATTTCGACACATGTAATACGGGACCAATTATGTACCTGTCTCTCTTAAGGTTGTTATGAGGATTTAATGAGCTAATCCATGAGAACCTTCAACACACTGCCTGGTAGTAAGGCGTAGTGAGGGCTCAGTAAATGCCGCTTATTATTATCGTTACTGTTACTATCATGCTGGGCATCACTTTCCATTGGGAAAAGATAACAGATGCCTGATTCGCCTTCCCCAGGTGCGAACGGGGGTGGTTTGGAGCAATGTTGGAGCTCCAGTGAACCACACCTGGCTTCCCCGCCCCAGATGGGCTCTGAGCCCTGGCACGATAGCTCTACCTTTATGTCCCACATCCTGCTTTCAGGGGTTTTGGGGGGTCTTGCTGGCTTGACATTCTGGTGTCAGTGGCCCACTCTGCTATCTTGTGTACCTCTGATCAGTCAACGTGTATGGTCACATGGGACACAGAGACCTGGCTCAGCTCAAGAGGGGCAGAGTCAATTAGAAGCCGCTAGAGGAGGCTGGCCAATCACACACCCTCTTGGGCGGGAAGCAGATGCTTCCAGGTTCAAGGTTCCTGATGTTCACTTTGGTGGCCCCTGCAAGTCCACCAGCAAACCTGCGGTCTAGGATTGAGCCTGGAGCTGTTCCTCCCTCTAAGGCAGGCAGGGGAGCTCGGGGAGGGAGTGGGCTTTGGCTCTGAGCCATCCTACTTTCCTCCATGCCAAGAGCCGCCTGGGTGTGTCCTGTACCCCACACAGAGGGATGGTCCAAGGAAGGCTGAAGCTGCTTGGGCACATTTCAGCCCTTCCTTGGGGCTGGCTCCAATCTAAGAGAATTGGTTTTCTGTAGGGTCTTGTCTTCTGATCCAGCGATCAGCCTGCTGGTATTGCCACCTGCTGACACATTTAAGTGATAGCAGATCATGGGAACTTCTGCAAAGACCCTAGGTTGTTTTTTATCTGAAATAGTAGAGACCGCTTGTAGTAGAAAACACTGTGGAAATTGCTGCCTCCCAAGCAGCCTGACGGGATGACATCCATAGACTGCCACAGAACTGACTGGCAAGACCTCCAATTCCCCAGGGAACCCTGCTACTCCCCTCTCACATACAGGCACACATTCAGTCACACATGCATGCATGCACACACACATACACAGGCACCTGGGCACACATACAGAAGCACACACATGCAGACACACGTACACACAAATGCATGCATGCGCACACACATGGACACATACATGCCCACAGCAGTGTCCAGGGCACCCGCACATCAGTACCTCTGGGGTGGGCTGGTCCTGCAGGTTGTCTTAAGGGCATCGTTCCCCTCTCTTTCCCTCCTCTTTTTCCTGCTCCCCTACAAATGCTAGATTCTTGAAAATATTGAGTGGTTGTGCAGACCAGTTAGGAGACATTTATATTTTGTGCTGGGTCGGTTGCTAAATGAATGGCCCTGGAGATCAGATACTCATGGCTGCCATCTGTCCCAAGAAGGCATTTGTGAAGATTAAGGTGAAGAGCAGACAAAAAAGATGGAGCTATAAGGAAATGCTGAGGCTTTGCTAACATGTCAGAGGAGGCAGGGCATCCCATCTGGCTGCGTCCCCACTGATCTGGGCTGGATTTGGGGGGATCCTCTCTCATCTGCTCGTGTAGGAGGGAGAAGCGGCCTTCAAGTTCAGAGGGCCGGGGAAACTCTGCCCTTTTCCTTAGAGATTTGGGAGCTTCCCTCCTCAAGGCTTCCTTCTTTGTAGCCCAGAGAGTCTCCATGTTTCTGCCCAACACAGGTCGTCTTCATCTGCAGCCTCACCGCCTACCTTCAGCATACTCGTGCTTTGCTTCTGCAACACTGGCTCGTCCTCCCACGCTGGCTCACCAGTCCGCCTTGCCTCCGTTTTCTCCTGGGCCCTCTCCCTCTTGGTGCCCCTTCCTTCTCCCTATCTGGCTTAGACCCCAGGCCTGTCACATAAACCACTCTCCTATCAGGAAGGCCAGCTCTCTTGCTCTCCTGTCCACCTACTGCGTCTCCTGGAATAATCTCACAGTCCATCAGTGGAATCCTCCACCTTACCTGGTATGATGGGAAAAAACCTATCCCCCAACCTTGTCATTTAGTGTCCTTAAAGATTTACGACCAAGTGAGGCTTCATAATCCCTCTCTCTGTCCCTCCATCAGACCCTCAACTCCTCTTCCCAAACCCTGGAACCACTATTTCTCCATAGTCCCTTGTAGCTGTGAGCTGATCTTAACCTTTAGCAATGACAAAAATAGAGATATTTAGGTAGAATCTTCTAAGACAAGCTCAGGTGTCACCTCCTCCAGGGAGACCTCCTTGATTGCAGAGTACTCCTCCCAACTCTGGGTTAAGTTCTCTGCTCTGGGTTCCCATAGCAGCCTGTGCTTCTCTTTTCCATAGCACTTATCACACATGGCTGCTGTGGCCTGATCACTCTGTTTACTTGCCTCTCTGAATGGGGAACTCCTGGAGAACAAGGACTGTATCTTGCATCTCTGTGTCTAGAGTGCCTGGCACAAAGTGAGTGATTAAGACATTTTTTTTTTTTAATCTCAGACTTTCGAGTTGGAAATGATTGCTCTTGACACCTTAAAACATTGTTTTTTAAATACTTTTATTATTTTATATTTTTAAAAAAGAAAAATGTTTTTATTATTGTATATTTATATATGTATATGTTACTTTTCTATTTTATATATCATAAAATATATTTAAATTATTTTTTACGATTAGCACTTATGCAAATTCTTGGTGGTAAAGTTGGTCTGATATAAGTTATTCCATCATAGCCAGAGAGGGAAGTTCTCAGGGCCATTTTTTTAAAAATTACTTACTTATTTATTTTTTATACAGCAGGTTCTTATTAGTTATCCATTTTATACATATTAGTGCATATATGTCAATCCCAATCTCCCAATTCATCACACCACCACATCCCCCCACCCCTGCTTTCTCAAGACATTTTTTTTTTTGATGAATGAATAAATGAATGAATGAAGCCCATTCTTCATGGAAACATGGACCCTGACCAGGCAGACTGTATGGGCCAGAGTAGTCAGGGCCAGGGGCTCTCCCTAAAGGGACCCGTAGAAATCCAAGGGGGCCCCGAGAATCTGTCTGCAGCACGGTGATCTGGAAGCACAGCCAGTAACATCCTTATAATAATGAGAAAGCTATTTTCGTCAACTGGCATTCTGTAGATTTTTAACTGATCATTTTGAGGGGAGGGGAAATAATTTCTTCTCCTACTTTTCTTTTCCACAAAGATAAATTCGCCCTTGGCTTAGAGTCCTGAAGTGTACTACCCGACTGCGAGCTGGTGCAAGGCAGAACGTGAAGGGGATGAAAGCAGCGTTAGGTCCCCCTCTCTGCCTCACATCTCTCTCTGCACCCTCTTGCTACACCTGGGTTAGAATGTCCAGGCTTTAAGGGGGGCTTGAGAACCATCTGGCTCAATTATTTGCTCTTGCACTTTATGGAATGGAGGCCCAAAGAGGTTAGTTCAAAGACTTGTCGGTGCCACCTGGTTAGTAAAAGGGGTGCACCTGAGCCAGGCCTCCAGGCTTCCAGCCTGCGCCTGTGTCCAGCATGCAGCATCTTTCCAGCAGAAGTCTTGGTTATGCCTCTCCAGTGACGGATGTCATCACTGTGGCCCTAGGATAGGCCATCCAGCTGTAACACCCCCTCTTCCAAGGATGAGAGCCTCTGATAGCTCTTAAGAGCAGCCGTGCGGAACCTGCTGAGCATAGGATGGTGGCTGGCATCCCCTGTACCTTTTACGGAGCTGCCTATCTCAGCAGCAGGTAGAGCTATCTGTTCCCAGCTTGGCAGGACTGTAGCTCTTATTGATGAAAGAGAAATCAAGCCAAGCCTGAAAAATGACTTAACATTTTGAACGTTGAAGAGACACAGACTAATGGGTTCTCTCCTTATATATATATTACGTGGTACAGTGACTTGGGGGCACGTCTATAAACAATTGCTCTGGCTGCACCCAGCCAGATTTCCCCTGTCACCTCCAAGCTCTCAAAGCCTGACATAGCTGGGAGTGGACATGTGCCTCGGGCTTTATGGTGCCAGGTGTGCCCTTCCATGCCATATGTTCCTCTGCCCAGGGCTCCCACGTGGAGGTGGCCAACGCAGCTGCTGAAGGAAGAGTTCACAGCAGAGGCTGGAGCGTAACAGGAACCAACACTGTGTTCCCCCAGTCAGCTCCTTTTGGAGCCCTGTGACTCCTCTGTCCTGCTACGCTTCCACTCGGCACTGTCAGATCTGACTTTCGGATGTATTCATTCCACAAACACACAGAGCCCCCTGTGTTCCAGGCCCTGTCTGGGCTCTGGGATTCAGCAGTGAGCGAGGCAGCCTGCTCTACAGTCTAGAATGGGGAGAAGGCAGCACCCAACAGGGATTAACATCCCTGTTGTGATGTGATGTCAGGGGTGCAGCTGTTTGGGAACAAACAAACTAGGAGCAGGACCTGGTGACTGGATGGTCGCTTGGGCTTTTGCAGCTCAGATGCACGGGGAAGGCCTGAATGAAAAGGAGCTGGCCACTCTCAAGTCTAGGGGGAAAGCATTCCAGGCAGTGGGGAGAGCATGTGCAAAAGCCCTCAGGAGGACATGCTTGGTGAGTCTGAGAAACGAACAGAAGGCTGGTACGGCTAGAGCCTGGTGAGCTCGGGGGAGAGAGAGAGGCCAGAGAGGGAACCTGTAGAAATTAGTGGACAAGGGAAAGGAGTTTAGATTTTATTTTTACATAAAGCTTTGGAGAGCTTTAAAGGAATGGAGAGTGACAGGATCTGATTTGTATTTTAAAGGATGACCTTGTATGCCAACCTTCCTAGCAGCATTATTCACAATAGCCAAAAGGGGGAAACAACCCACATGTCCATCAACTGATGAATGGATAAACAAAATGTGGTCTATCCATGCAATGAAATATTATTCGGTGTTAAAGGGAAGTGAATTCTAACATGCTACAGCATGGATGAACCTTGAGGACATTGTGCTGCGGGAAATAAGCCAGACGCAAAAGGACAAACACTTTGTATGTCCTTGAAGTGAAGTGTATGGTTTCACTTATGTGAGGGACCTGGAGAGAGAGATCTATGGTCCCAGGGAGCTCAAATTCAGAGACAGAAAGTAGAATGGTGGTTACCAGGGTCTGGGGTTGGGGGAGTATGGGGAGTCACTGTTTAATGGGTAGAGAGTTTCAGTTTGAGATGATGCAAAAGTTCTGGAGATGCATGGTGGTGATGGTTGCACAACCATGTGAATGTCCTTAATATTAATAATTTGTACACTCAAAAAGAGTTAAAATGGTAAATTTTATATTATGCATGTTTTACAAAACTTAAGAAAAACACAAACAAGAACAAACAAAAACCAAATAAAGACCTCCTGGCTGCTGTGTGGAGCATGTATGGTAAAGAGCAAGCATTGAAGCAGAAAAACAACAAATGATAGTAGAGGCAAATGTAATAACCCAGGTGATGGAGGTTTGGACCAGGGTGGAAAGAAAGGAGAGAGGAAAAAAAAAAAGGATGGAGATAATTTCAACCTTAGAGAAAAGTTGCAAAAATAGGACAGAAATTCCCAGTAACCCTTTACCCAGGTGACTGTTGAAATATTTTGGAAATAAAGTTGAGCCAGACTTGACGATGGAACAGTGTGAGGGCTGGAAGGAGAGAAATTTATAGCCCAGTTCCTGAACTTCAGGAAGTTAGATGTGATAGTTAGATGTGAAGGGCAGGGATCAAGTCGTAGGCCACTAAGTACCAGCCAACAAAGCCAGGGCCCAGAGAGGTGAGGTGAGTTCTCCTGGGACACACAGCGAACACATGGCAGGGCTAGGGTGTGAGCTCAGGTCTCTGATTTGCAGTTTTTGATCAAGGGTGAAACTACTTTCATTTTAGCCACATTTCACCTTTATGAAAAGGTCAGGGAGGAGTGGGCAGAGTCAGATTCTCAGAGATGGACCCTGACTTCCTGCTCTCAGGCTCCTGTTATCCTTACAGGGAAAGGAAGGTGAGCTGAAGCCACCAGACAGTTGCACAGTTTCTCCATCTTCTAAATGAGTCTAACAATCTGTCTGCCAGGGCTGGGAATGGAAGTAAAAGAACATTTCTTTCCATTAAAAGGGTTTTAGCAGACAGAGTTCTACCCGAAACATCTCTCCACACCCCCACGTGTATTCCACACCTCTTGCCAGAGTGACTGAACTCTCAGCGATAGAATCATTCCTTAGGGTTGTAAGCAGAGGTCAGAGAATGCTCAGAAGCAGCCAGTCATGCTGCATTCATTCATTCATTCATTTATTCATAATGTGCCCAACTATGCCAAGCACAGCATGATAGAACGGAAACATTCTCTCTTCCCCACAGTGGTCATCTGGTATTGTGGAAAGAACGTGTGCTTTGCAGACAGACAGAGCACTCTGAGTACTGGCTCTATCATGTTTTAGTTGTATGACGTTGAACAAGTATCCCTCACTGTCTGAGCCATGGTTGCTTCATCTGCAACATGGAAACCATGGCAGTTTTAAAGCATGGCTGCAAATTCTTTTATACTCTTCTCATTGAGACATAGGGTCTATGGCACCTGGCACTTAGTAGGCACCCGATAAATATCCAGTGAAAGATTTCCTAAGCAAAAGTGGTTGGCTGGTCTCCTTAATGAAATAGAGTCTAGCAACGGATAGTTCAGGCCGTTCAGGCTAAAGGTACTGAAGAATGTTTTGCATGAGAGATTTTTCTTAAGTTAGTAGCTTTTGAAAATAGCCAAGAGCCACGTCTAAAACAAAATGTATGACCCACGTTCAGCACAATTTTCTGTTATAAACTTTCCCTCTACATCTCTTAGTATCATAAATTATTATAGCTGGGAGAAATCAGCTCTAAAATTCTCTGTTTCTAAGTGAAAAGCTCTATTATATCTTTAAAAAATTGAAATGATATTTTTTTCTGGATAGTAAAGAAAACCAAAGGTCAGGGTATTAAGGGGAAACTGAGGACTTTTGCAATTTATGAGTCAATTTCTTGGGTCGGCAGACCATTGGGATTTCTCCCAGTTGCTGTGAGGGGTATTTGAATCCTGTATCTGGCTGCTGGAATAATTCTTCTTCCATTTCTGTAGCTCCCCACAAAAGTCTGCAGATTCTGGTAGATAAATTGTCAGCAGTCCTTCCCATTTCTGAGGCATTAAGTTTAAATCCTGTTAAGGTTCCTCATATATTAAAAATAAAACTTCTATTAACTTTTCCCCTGTCAGTGCGATCAGAGTTAAATTAATTTTTAACACTTGAGTAAAGCAGCACAAGAGAAATATGCCCCTAGAGCTGCCACATGTGGGCTGCCGGTGGGTCAGGGAGGCCTGGATTGGCTGACTCCCTACAGAAGCTGCCCCAAGGCAACAACTGACTGTATTTGGAGGGGCTCTGTCTCCATTGACAGTGCTCCTGGCAGTATAATAAGATGTGGTGGGATCCCAGGCTGTGGTCGATGGGCCATATGCAGATGGATGGCTAAACATGACATTGACTTTGTAGACAGGTGCTAGACCACTGAGACGGCCCACCAAACTGGCCTGCCTGGGTTTTCACTGATTTGATCATGTGGTATCATCACCCCTGGAGATGCCCTGTGACTCACCCTCAGTGCCCAGGGAAAGAGCTCATTTTTGAAGCTGAATATATGATTTGTGAGAGCATGCGCTTATGTATAGTTGATGTATAACCAGATACATAGTTGAACCCCTGTTTTCATCACTTGAAAGCTGTAAGACCTTAAGCAGAAAAATAAAGGAGGGTGGGAAAAGAGCAACTATTTATTGAACACTTACTTTGTTTTGGGCCCTGAGCTAAGGTGTATGTGTATGTGTGTGTGTGTGTGTCTGCAAAACTTATTATAATATTATATTAACTACATGTATGTGAATAGTATGTTAACTATGTCATATTAACTACATCTGTTATCACATACATTAAATATATATTACGTATATTACAAGAAAAGCCATTTAACTGTTAAATGACAGAGTTCTTATTTGCACCCAGGCCTATCTGATTCCAAAGCTAGTACTTTTAAGGTTTTAGTGTAAATTATTGAAACTCCCTGTCCCTCAGTTTCCCATCTATAAAATGGGGAAATAGTACCTACTTCATAAGCCCATTGTGAAGATCTAAGGAGATAATGTGTGTGGAATGCTTAGCACAGAGCCTGGTGCAGAGCTCAATACATGCTAGCTACTATTGCAGTAGTAATAGTAGTAGTAATTAAATTCCCTCTTTCTTGCAAAGGCGGAGAAGATCCTTATGAACAAATTAATTAATTTCTTGACTGTTGTGTGCACCATTTTGGGAGAAAATGATAACACCAGAGGTTCATTGATTCATCCATTCATTCATTCATTTGTTCAATGTATATTTATTTAAAAGGAATAGGATTTAAGAAACACAAGACATGTACCCCATCTTCAAGGAGTTTACAATCTGGTTGAGACTGATGGACATATGCACAAGATCAAATAAATAATAAAGAAGGCAATAAATGAGTTAAGCCACATAAGTAAGGTTTGAGGAGGGGAGTCACCGTGGGCAAGAGGTGTGGAGCTGACTGGAGCCGGGCTCTAAAGCAAGCCAGCTTTGGCTTTTAGGAGAGAAGATGGTCAGGACCCCTCATCCCAAAGTCAAGAAAGTACCTTGGGCCCCAGCAGGCAGTCGGTCTCTCAGAAATGGAACTTTCATTTTGCAACTTCTACTCTGAGCTACACAGAATTGGACAGGATTCAGAGAAGGAGTTTTATGGAAACTTGAAATAGAAGCAAACCCTTTCAAAAGAAGTGTCCTGTTTCTTAATAAAAATTCTCTTGAATACAAAGATTATATTGTCACACTCCACCATAATCCATAGACCACCACCACTACCTCACCATCACTGTCATTGTGATCATCTCCGCCTCTACCATCCCTCCACTATCATCATCCTCTCTACTGCCGCCACAATCATCACCTCCATCACATTAACAGACCACCAGACCCTCCCCATCTCCACCGCCACCATCACCACCACCATTATCCCCTCCACCACCACCACCGTCACCTCACCATCACCTCCACCACCACCATTGCTACCATCACCTCCAGCACCATCTTCATTACCTCACTGCTACCGCTGTTACCACCACCCCCCCACCAGGCAAAACGCCTAACTCTGAGCCAAGATGGTTATATAAATGAGTGGACCTCACCTAAAGGTTTACACCAGTCTAAACGGAGTGAGAGATTTATTTCTTCTGTTCCCTCATGTGAGATGAAGTGGGAGCTGGTCTTGGCCCCAAACAGACCTATTGGGAATACCTTCCCCACCTTGTGATCATTTGGCAAAGTTGATGTTACGAAGGAAATGCATTTAAATTTACTTGCCTTCGTCTGAGCTAAGGTTCCCACCTCCTTCAGGTGTGCCTGGAGAGCTGAAGAGAGGTCCAGTTGTTCACAGTTCCAGGAGGTGGAGGTGGGTGGCGGCCATGGAGAGGGGACCCTGAGAAAACCTGCAAGACAGGAGCTATTTCCTTCCCACTCGAAGCAGCCCACTCCCTTCAGGCAATAGACAACTCTGACTTCAAACCCTAGCCAGGGATACTGCTGCATGAGTAATGCCCAGAAAGATGCTATAAATGGTTTCTTTCATCTCCTATTGAAATGAAAGAACAAGAGAGAGCAAGAGTAGAAATGAATTGTATTCCTACTGCAGAGAGCTCATTTGATAAATAATGTATACAGAGTTTGCAGTAATAACTGCTCTTTTCTGATTCAGTATGTGCGGGTGAGTTTTGACATATATTCTCTGTATTTCTAAAAGACCGTGAATGACTGGTGTATGGATTGGCATTATGAAAGGCAGGGCAGACTGTTAACATTTGCTGTAGTGTCAGAAAGGTTAATCTGGCTTTTCCCTTGAGCTGGGGGCAGGGTGCCTTCGCCTTTCAGTGGAGATGTAGGAGGAGAGGCAGGAGACAGATGGAGGATTCTTCTTCTTCCCCTGGGCTCCTAGGAACAGGTGGCAAGAAGATGACACATGCCACCAAGGTGGAGAGACCAGGACCCAGGCGGGCAAGGAAATGTGTATCTTGAGTCTTGCTCTGCTGCCTTCTGCAAGCTCCTTTTCTCTTAGCATGAAAGCAAGTCCAAGAGACCCACTGGGTGCTGGCAAGAGTGTGGAGATATGCACCCAAGCTTTCCAGGTGGACTTCCCTGGAGGCCTGGGGTGGGGTGGTGGGGGGGGGGGGAGAACGTGCCCCTACCAAGACAGAAGAAGCACCAGGATGTTGGAAAACTTCCCCAATTCTGCCAGCCCTTGGATTTCCAGGAGGCAAACACTGGGCTCAAGTTGAAAAATTAGTACTTTGATCATCATATATAATCTTCCATTTTGCCCCTAAAAGAGTGTTTTTACCATGTGTTTTGCCTTACAAAGTATCCTCACATATCTTATCTCATTTTGTCCTCACAACAAGTGGCAGGAATTGTTACCCCTATTTTATGATGAGGAAACTGAGGCTAGGAAAGGTTTGGGAACTTGTCCATGGTGGCAAAACAGGTAAGAGGAAGAATTTACTCAAAATATGCTCCAAGTTAGATTTTCTGACTCTAAGCTCAGTGCTTTTACTACTCAGGGTTTCCTCTCTAGAGACATTTCTGCAGAGACTTCATTGTGCTTTGTATGTGTGTGTGTCGGGGACAGGAGCAGGCATGTGCGCATGTACGTGCACACGTCCACACACGCTCAGGTGCACACACATGAATGCATGCACACACACATGCACTGTACACACGTGCACAGGACACAGATCACACAGATGCATACTCACGCATGGACCCACATGTGTGCACACGGGGATGCATGTGCATACACAGTGCAGGTGAGCACACACGTGCACACATGCTTGCACAGCTGAAGCCACAGGAGCATTCCCAGTAGGGGAGGGTTTCTGCTATTCAGTTTATTTCCCTTCCCTTCAGTGAGAAATCACTCAAAACCTCAAGAATCACTCCTTCTGGCCCCAGATGGATGGGTGGAGCAACCTGGGAACCCCAGGAAATAATTTCCACCCTGCAGGCGTCTGCGATTCTGGAGAATCATGATCCACGGCCTCTTTTAGCGACTGACCTCCGGTTGGGGTTCGTAGCAGTTGGTGGCTGCAATTTGCTGGGAGTAAGATTTATAACACTTGGTGTTCAAGAAGATGTAATTTACCTCCCCAAGGGGACAACTTTTGCTCCCAAGAAAATGTTTTCCCTCCCCTAGCTCACCTTTAGATTTAAGAAATTGCTCTGAGAGGTGAGAAGTACCTAAAACCTTAAATATTAGATTCCCTTCCCCAAAGATTAGACAACATTAATGTGAGAGCTGACTCATGTTTTTCCTCAAAGGTTTTTTTCTTGATTCTCCACTCAAATAACCTACAAGGAACTTTCCATGAAATAACAGAAAACAAATCCTCTACATCTAATATTTTTCTCCCCATACCCCTTCTTTCTTCTCATCTTTTACTTTGATTTCTTTCTGCAACATCTCTTGGGAAATCTTACTTCTTATTTTCAAGTGTTTACTGCTTCTGCTCATACTTTTTTTTTATGTCAATTTTTAGGGTTTTTTTTTCCTTCCACTCCCATGAATTCTTAATGGTTTCCTTCAGATGGTCCCTTATTTCTGCAGTTCTTTTGCTTTTCCTTTCCTCGTGCCCTGGGTCTTGTCCTCGTCTTCGCCTTACATTTCCTCCTCCATCTTTGCAAGGAGGTGTTCTAAGCGGAGTGAGCCTTTGGGATTGGGATGGACCTAAATTTGACTCCAGACTCTACCACTTAAATAGCAGCATGACCTTGGTCAGCCACTTTCACTGTTCTCAGAGCCTTTGTTTCTATATTTGAAATGTACGGTATTAACATCTATAACGCAGAGTTGTTTTGAGAATTAAGTGAGATCTTAAGGGAAGCACCTCTCCCAAAACCTGACACGTAATGTATCTCTACAATATCCATCTGCCCTCCGTGCTTTCTCTTTTGACCATAAAATGTGTCCTCTTCCAGTCCTGTTTGATTCTTTAACTTACCTGGATTAAGTTGCATGAGTTAACTGGCCCCATAAAGGTAGAAATGTCCTTAACATGGTGAAGGACAAAGAAGATCCCAAATAAGACAGGCTTGATTTGATGCCAATGCAAATGAAAATGCAGAAGCAAATTAGACAATGAAGGAAATTGTGAGGCTGAAATGTGTCGAAGGTTCAGTCCTCTCACACTGTGTGTGTACTGAAAACATTTTGATAAATGGGAGAGAAGAAAAATCAAAATGTGCTCCTTGGTTCAAACAAGCTGTCATGGCTTGCAAGATAAAGATGTACTCGTCCAGGGAAGTCAGTTTCTAGACACACACCATCATTATGCGCAATTTAATAATATACACAGACATTCTTCCGAGTTCTTGTTTGGCAGTGGCCGACACTCCAAGAGCTGATCTTGATAATTTTGTGTGTTTGGATCCTGCGGTAAAACAAGCAGTCTCAATATTTGGGTTCACTGGGAATGGGTTCTGGAATTGTAATGATGATTAAGTGGGGGAACGTCCTGTTGCCTTGAAACTTAGTTAACTCACACTGACAGGGTGAGCTTGATGATTTGCGTAAATAGCACCACCCCTATCAACAATACCAACGCACCACCACCACCTCAAAAAATAGCAACAGCCAGCAAGACGAGGACAACTGGTCAAAGAAAGTGCACAGTGGTTGAAAGGGCTGTAGGAGAGGGGCAAAAATTTGCACGCTGGAGAGGTAGGGCTTTTTTGTGGGTGTGTGAATAATCAACTTTGCCAGCAAGATAGTTTTAATTCTTTTGACATAGAGATAGACCATTTTAGAAGCTGTTTCTGTAAAATGTAGAATTGTGTTATTGTACCTTTATTAGAGGAGAAAACAGGCCAACAGTAACTTTCTAGAAGTCAGGGCCTAGAGCAGAAGGGCAGTTTTTCTCTGAATCACATTGGAGAGGCTCTGCCTTAAAAGATTCTATATCTATTTTCATCTTTAAAGAGCCTAGAGTCCAGAGCAAGAGTCCTAGAGGGAGCAGATGACCTTAGGTAGATTCACATATACCACCTGCTTGAAGGTTTCAACAGGAGCTTCTAATTCCTCTATGTTTTCCAAAGATTTCAGCCCTTTCCTGGTTTTATTTCAGAAACTCTATTATGTATGCTTTTGCCAGCACCCTCAGTCTTTCCTCTTTTACCATCCTTTCAATGTATACACTGTCCAAAGCCAAAGCATGGGCAAAAGCAGCTTGCTTAGCTCAATGTATCATCAAGGAATTAGGTTATTTCTGTTTTCTTGCACTGACATTCTCATTATGTTGGCTTTTGTTCTCAGGCTAGACTCCTCTTGATCCCAAAATAGTTGCCTCAGCTCCAGTTATCACATCCTTACCCAGCAATGTCCAAAGTTTGGAAGTGGGGTAAGAGGGACATTCCCATTCTTGTATCTCTTTTTAAAATTGAGAACATCCCCTAAAACTGCCTCACAGCTCATTGGCCAGAATTGTGTATGTGCCCATTTCCATGACAATTCCTTGCAAGGAAGAATAGAGTTACCATCATTGGTTTAGACTGATCAAGACCCACTCATCTCTCCTCCTGTCAGGGGCTAGAGAAGGAGCCATCCTAAACTGATTGCCATTAGACACTTGAACCAAATTGGGATTACGCTACAAAGAGGAAATGAGAGAGGCCATTGGGTAGATACCCACAGAGTATATGCTTCCCAGTGGAGTTGGTAACATAATCAGGAGTATATAAAGCAGAGGGCTGCTGAGGAATGACATTCCCTTCTTCTCTGGTCTGACCTGCCTCAGGATACTTGAATCTGAAGCACAGGTGTGCTGTCAAAAAGGATGTGTAGCTACCACATAGGCTTGTTCATTCTGAATAATTGGTCCCTTGATGTTCACGTGACTAATCACTTCTACCACAAGAACTAAGCCACAAATCTCTTCTCCCCAACACTTGATAGAAAGCCTTGAACTCAAAGAGGAATAATCAAAGAAAAGAATTACTTGATAACAAGACAACTCCCAGCTGCATTGAACTCAGCACTTTGGAATGAGGGGCAAATCCATTTTGCCCACCAGGTTAAATAGACATGGGTTAACTTTTGTCCTAGGAGCCCCAGGGCTTCAGAAATCCAATATCCAGAATTAAAGTATTTAGCAAAATGCAAACAATCCTGAAGAAGAGCAAGAATCCCATTAATAAAGACTGTGCATTGTACCGAGCTGGAAGACATTGCCAGTCCCAAGGAAAATGAGAAGTTAGCCAAAGGAACTAGATGTGAAGAACCAGGGGTCAGCAATGAGAAGGTCAGGAGTTGCAGGGAAAGCCACACAGTTCAGATGTAATAGCACCCAGAACACAGGCGTTCAAGCACCTGGGAAATTTCTGGATTGTACACTGGATCATTCCTTAGCAATGAGCTGAGCAAATGTTGCAAACTGAAAGGATACACGGGAACAACAGTTCACGTGAGCAGAGGTCATTTTCTAGAGCAGAAAAGCAGCCCTTTCGGGACCTTCCACTGTCCTATTGCACTCACATGAGCCAGGAAATGTTCATTATGCTAGATATCATTTG
Organism: Balaenoptera ricei; assembly: GCF_028023285.1. Classification (NCBI taxonomy): domain Eukaryota; kingdom Metazoa; phylum Chordata; class Mammalia; order Artiodactyla; family Balaenopteridae; genus Balaenoptera; species Balaenoptera ricei. Next base: position 137,166,680 of record NC_082639.1, read on the forward strand.
TTTTTCATTGTCTTCTACCCTATCAATTGACTTTATTTAAAAATTTTCCCTGTTCTAATACCATAGACAGGGCACTAAAAATGAAGAAAATTATTCAAATACAGGGCTTGAGAAATCCAGCCACCAGATTGCTGCTGGAGAGTGGGCTTTGCCTCCTGGAGGACTCTGCCTCTCCTGGAATGGGAAGAGGACAGAGGGCTGTTAGCCTTGAAGGCACGCGACTTGCCCTGCTCCTACCGAAGTGGGCCCTGGGTTGGGCCAGGCCTGGAAAGCCAGTATGCAGATTAGGCCATTTGTTTCTGAGCTTTCACAGACTGGTAGGAGAGACATCAGTGCATCCCAGGCCTGTGTGCCAGGTGGCAGCCAGGCGTCCTGGAGGAATGAGCGAGGGCCGTCTTGGCCTTGGACCAGAGTTCTATGACACATGGCTGTTCAAAGCTGGGCTGGCCTTGATAGAAATCCCAACTCTACTTCTTACTTATTGTAAGACCCTGCGCAAGTTCCTTTCCTTCTTTTAGCCTCTATTTTCTGATCTATAAAAGAGGGATAATGGGACTTCCCTGGTGGCGCAGTGTTTAAGAATCCGCCTGACAATGCAGGGGACAAAGGGGACCTAGGCTCAAACCCTGGTCCGGGAAGATCCCACATGCCACGGAACAGCTAAGCCCGTGTGCCACAACTACTGAGCCTGTGCTCTAGAGCCCACGAGCCACAACCACTGAGCCCATGTGCCACAACTACTGAAGCCCGCACGCTCTAGGGCCCGTGCTCCGCAACAAAGAGAAACCACTGCAGTGAGAAGCCCGCGCACTGCAACAAAGCATAGCCCCAGCTCGCCACAACTAGAGAAAGCCCGCGTGCACCAGCGAAGACCCAACACAGCCAAAAATAAGTAAGTAAATAAATAAATTAATTAATTATAAAAAAAAAAAGAGGGATAATAATCCTGCTGAAGCTTCTAGATTGGGATGGTTAAAGTAAATAATCCACGTAAAATTTTAGCTCGGTGCCGGGCATGTTGTAAGTACTGGATAAATGCCAGCTGTTATTTTGTATAAGTCAGTGGAATAAAATGGGACTTGATGACAAATGCTTAAGTAGATTTCAAAGCATATTGATAATTTAGCAGCTAAGTGCCCTTATGTGATTTTTTTAATGACCTCTTTTAAAAGTTAGAAGGTGCTTGCTTTTCCCTTGGTGCTGGTGCAGCCTGCTTGCCAGTCTCTGTATCTCCCACAGGTTCAGCTCTGTTCGGGGTCCTAGGCTCAAACCTCCAATGCTTGGCACACGGTAGGGGACCCAGAAATATATGTTGAAAGAAAGAGGTAGGGATGGAGAAAGTAAAGAAGTATCCAAGAACTCCACCTTGTCCTTGCTCTGAAACAGCCCTGCCCATGGCCCAGACTGACCTCTGCAGCCAGCACTGCGCCCCTGAACTGCATGCCTAGTGTGGCAATCTGCCCCCCACACCCCCCCCCACCTCTGGTCCCTTAAGGCCCCCCAATAAGCAGACCTGCTGGTTGACGTAACCAAGGTGGTGTGGGGTGGCTTAAGACAGCTCTTGCTTGGTCCCCACCTTTTCATACTCCAACCCTGTTTTACCAACTTGGACCTTAGCTCTGCCACCTTGACCTCAGCCCTGCCTCTGGTCTCTTGAACGTGCTGTGCAGAAGTGGTCTTTCCACCGTTACACTAACCATAGGGTTTTTATTACTTGAGGCCCTACTTGCCACGTATGGGCATCATATTGGACATTATTATGCCCTTAATCCTCAGAAAAATCCTGGGAGTCAAATTCTGTGAACCCTACGTTATAGATTGGGTAACTGAGGCTCAGAGGGGTGAAGAGCCTGACTCAGGACCACACAGCTAGGAATCAAATACCAGTCTCTGGCTTCAAAGCTCATGTTCTAGTCATTCTTCTGCCTTGGCTTTTCTAGTGGACACCAGCTTGGCTCTCTGAGTCCTGAGGCCTCAGAAAAGACTCCTGCCTCCCCCAGGTTTCTGTGGAACCCGCTTTCCCCAGCTGGTCACTTGGCTGCTGTCTCAGCTAGATTCCTTCCACAGTTCCTCCGTCTCCCAGGAGGTCTGTATGCTCCTGACCCCACCTCTCCAGGCTTGGACTGCAGGGACCCAAGTCCTGTCCTGAATTTCTGTCTAGTTACAGGGCCCTGACACCATGACCATGTCTTCCTGAGCCGGCCAGGGTGTCTACCACCTCCCTGCCTGGGGGTCCCATCATTGATCTGCTATGTCAGGAAATCCTGTTTCTTCTCCCAGATGTCTGATGCACACTGCTTGTTGGAATGACAGTCATTGTCTGGCCCGTGGATAACTCATTCAACCTGACAGATTGTCTAGCTCCTACAACTGCATCTTATGTCACCATCCCACTCAAATGGTCCACATACAGCAGACAAAAACCTGTTTAGGGATCTGAGCTATCTATCCTTCCCTACTAGGCTCCCCAGACATATACAAGCTGCCAAGACCCACATCCGGGACATGGCACAGTCCCCAAACTCCCTGGCCTTTGCTCTCTGGAGTCTGATTAAGTGGTGGCAGAGGTGGGAGAAATAGGTCTTAACCCCTGAATCCTCAGAAGAGGGAGGCTGGGATTCCAGGCCCTGGCAGATGATTAATAGACCTGGCATATTAGATTTGACACATCAGGGCAACATTAAATGTGATTTATGACTTGGTTTTAATCGAGATTTTACTGAATTATTATTCAGTGCAGAGCGCAGACCTGGACCCATATTCCTAAGTGTGCCAGGCGTCCTGTGCTTAGAGCTGGGCGAATATCTTCTGCCCAGGGGTGATGTCCACGCTCTCCCAGCGTGGTGCCAGAGGCAGCTTCTTGCTCTGCCTGCCCCCCACCCCTCCCCCTCCCTGCCAGAGAGGGTCACCCTTGGAAGAACAGCACAGGCAGAGGAGTTTGCCTCTGTCACTTCGTTCTCCTTAACCTTTTCAAACCCAAGGTCAAACCACAGATTGACCTGGTTTGCAAAATGAAGCAATGAACTCCATGAAGTGAAGGTATAAATGACTTCATGGAGCATTTCCATTCTAAAAGAGAAGAGGAGTTAGGCAGTGTTTTAACTCAGGGGAATGACCTTTCCAGGGGTGGAATTTCAGCCCATTGAGGAGAAGCTTGAGGGGCTTGTCCACAGGCAGACATCAAGAGACAGCCATGAGTTTTGGAGGTGGGAGAGGGAATGACATGGCAGTCTTGAGGCCCCCCTTGACCCATGGTGCTTGGGACTGCAGCTGCCACGCTGGCCAGTTGTGATGGTCATACTGAGGGTACTCATGTCTGCGGGGATGATGGGTGTGAGGGCAGGGAGGAGGACGAGGAAATATGTGGGAACTTTCTCCCCACCTCCACGAGGCTGCCTTCTGACCTACAAGTGGGAAAACTGGGCTTAAACTACATTTATTGAATTTTGAACTGCATTGGGCCAAGAAAATTACTCGTTAATATATAAAGCACTGCGTTTCCCATAATGTGAATGCCAGTGAAAAATGGATCCGTGCTTGCTTCTCTCATAGAGAGAAGCTTGCCTTTAAAGTACTAACGTAAATGTGTCCTTAGGGAGAGAAGGAACGGCAAATTAGATAGAAGCTTGCAATATGATATGGCAGCCAAGAAAGCTCGCGCTCAGCTCTGCGCCTGCAGACACGCAGAGCTGAAGGAGGAGGTTGGCGGAGTAGCAGGAGCAATTGGGGCAGCGAGTCTTGATCTCCAGGAAGTTGGGCCCCCAGCCTTCCTTCCTGGACACCTGCTGAGGGTGAGAGAGCTCGCTGCTGTGGGTCAAGTAAGGGAGGTTGCCCAATGTGGAGGGAAGGGCATGGTCACGGAGGTATAGATATGGGTTTGAATCCCTCCTGGTCATCTCTGGGCAAGTTACTTACCCTCTGTGAGACTTAGTTTCCTCAATGGTATATGGATGGGGACAAAATACTTGCCATGTGGAGTTCATGTGGGACTTCACTGAAGTACTGCATGCAAAGTATCTGGCATCTAACAGTGTTCATTCCCTTTACCTTTAACATTAAACGACAAATTTAACAAAATATGGTAGCACTCTCTAAACAGAAGACCATTTGGAGAGTGCTACCATCCCTTTAACAAAATATGCTCATTTATCCCACATTTGTTGAGTTCCTATCATGCACAACATGGCTCTTGACCCCAAGGAGCATAGGATGTTCCAGTAGGTGCACCAGTAGTGACATTCAGGGGAGATTATAGAAATACAGAGGAGGTGGAATTAAGCCAATGTGAGAACGTGGGGGAAATCTGAGAAAGGTGCCAGGAGGATGAGGAGACACCTACGTTTTAGTCTTAAGTATGAGCAGGAGCAGCCAAGGGAAGGGGCGTTCTGGGCAGAGGGGTGGGCAGGAGCCAAGGCGAGGTGGTAGGAATCGGTGTGGTGTGCTTAGGGCTTCAGTGTGGCCGGGGCATGAGGCAGAGTCAGGGGCAGAAGCAGCTGCGGCCAGCCAGGCCATCAGGAGTCAGACCACGGAGGGTCCATACTGAGCAGGTGGACTTTTCTCTGAGTGGTGACAGGGAGCTGTTGAAGGTGACCGTGGATCTGGCAGTGTGTGGAGGCTGGCCTGGGGAGGCTGGGGCAGAATGGCTGGTGGGGAGGCTCTTGCTGAGGCCAATGAAGGTGACAGTCACTGAAAGTCAGAAATGGAGTGTTGGAACTGGGGTGAGGTGGAGGGCAGAGACGAGAGATGTGTTTTAGGAAGGAAAATGGGAAGAAAACAGGCCTGAGGAAGGCATCAAAATGGTCTTCAGTTTGGAGAGTGCTACCAACAGACAGAGAATTCGGAAAGAGGAACATTTGGTGAAGAAATCACTGAGCTAGGTTTCAGACTTGTTGAGTCTGATGGACCTACAGGGCTGCTAGCGGGAGATGACCAGTGAGTGCCGGGCCACAGAGAGCAGGATGGCAGATATGCCCTGGCTCTCTGCTAGATGTTCTGGGGCTTCAACAGCAAGGAAGGCATAGCCTCCGCCCTCGAGGAATTCACGGTCCTGCCGGGAGGCCTCGTTGCCATGAGAACACAGCTCAAAGGGCGATTGACTATGTGTGGTTGGGTCAGAGAAGGTTCAGAGAGCAGGACAGTTTTGAGCTGGACCCTGAAGGATGAGTAGAAATGTACCAGGTGGGGAGCTGAGGTTGGCATGGGGGTTGGGGCTTCCTCACTGGTGAGAAAGGTACATAAAGACATAGAGGAGCTGGAACACTGGGTATGAGGAAGGTTGCATGGCCTCTTGCAGCTGAACTGGGGGCTGCCCTGGTAATCAGGGGAGCAAGAGATAAGAGAGGAAAGGAGGTCTAGAGTCAGACTGTGAGGGCGTTTGGAAAGCAGGCTCAGGTTCCTCTGGCATGATCCTAGAGGAAGTGGGATCTAACAGTTTTAGGAATGGCAAACCTGGGTTTTGGACAAATTTCTCTGGCATCAGTGTCATGCATAGACTGGAGAGAAGAGATACCGAGGCTGAAAACATGGAAACCAGCCTAGAGACAACTGTAGTGGTCCAGGTAGGAGAAGGCGAGGGCGAACGCAAGAGCCCCTTCAGAGGGAAAATGTGCAGTGACAACCACTAGGCTGGGGGCGGGGGGATGGGGGTGGGCGGGGAAGAGGCAAGGATGCTTGCAAGATCTCTAGCCGGGATGATGGTGTGGTATGATCAACTGTGAAAAGGAATTGTGACAAGAGTAAAATGTGGAGAGGTGGGCGTACAGAGAATGAGTTCAGACTTGGAAAGGTTGCGTTTGTAGTTGTCTACGGAGAAATCAAACAAGCGGCTGGTATGTGGATCTCGAGCTCAGGAGAGAGGTTCAGATTTAAGAGTCACCAGTGTAAATGTGATAGTTGTATCCTTGGGAATGGATTGGATCATTCAAAGAAAATGTGCAGAGTGAAAAGAAAAGAAGACGGAAGATGAAGCAGGGAGAACACCAGCATGGAAAGGGCTGGTGGAGGAGAACATTTGTAGAAAGGGCAGAGTCACAGTGATGAAGGACTCAGAAGAGACTCAGCCTAAAGTAAAGCCCTAACACTCAGAGAGAAAAACATGCCTCCTTTAGGCTCCTCGGTATTCCCAGTCCCCCTTGAACACAGGATGTATCTCTGTGCTATGTAATTGTTTACTCACTTCCTTCCTCATTAGTGCATCAGTGATGTGTCCTGCGTCACTGTTGGCTGAACACTTGGCACAGGGCTGGCACTAGGTGGGAACTCAATGAACGCTTGCCAAATCATTGAGTAAGAGGTCAGTGCTACCAAATGTGGCAGAAAATCAGGTAAAATGAAGAAATGGAGGTAACTAGATGGCACTAGAAACTTGAGCAGTTTCTGTGTGATGGTGGTGGGATGGCTGGACCACTGGGGTGGGGTTATGGGTAGAAGGGAGAAGCCAGTCTGTACTGTCAAGAACAGGAAGCTCACAGCTAATTCACATCTGAATTAGACAACAAAGAGAGAAGAGCAATAAATATACTGCAATTAGTAAAACAGAGGAACTGTCTTATGAGTCATGACAAGATTGAAGTTAATACATCGGTCTGAATAATAAACTCACTCATGTCCTTCCCCTCCCGTCGCTGTACTTGTTGTATCCCAGCTTGTCAAAATCTTTATTTCGGGTCCTTGACAAAACCAGTGATCATGTCAGTCTGTACTTGTTGCAATAATTAATAATTTGTGCTGTATGTTGACTTGCAATGATTGGTAGAGCTGTTTAGTTGGGAAGGGATGATATCTGAGAGGAAGGGGGTATCTTATTACCTGGGTCCCTTTTGGGTACTTGAATCTCTCTTGAATCTTCTAACATTTACCACCATTGGCTTAGCCAACAATGAGTCAGGCCTGTCATCTGCTCTTCCAAACCAGCACCTGGAGTACACCACTGGGGCCTATGTCACAGACCATATTTGTGCCTGAGGATTAAGGGCCTCTAGATTTTGAGAGTTACACTGAGGTACAAGTTAAGATGGGATATAAGGACAGAAGGGTCTGGAGTACAGGTGGGGAATATAGTAGTGATGGCTTTTAAAATAAGTGGTGGTCCTGGAAGAAATTATTTTTCTGGCAGGATTAGCCCTTAGTGCTTAAGCTCCACTCACTCTTCTTGAATTGGTATATTTTAGCAGACAGATATCATAGTGAGGATTGTCCAGCTCTCCCAGACAAGTACAGACTCTATCTCAGGATCTAGTAAACCCCAAACACAGGATTTCTTCATAAAACTTCTTTCCCAGCTGCCAAATGCATTTTCGTCCTCTTTCCATTAAACATCTGGTTTCTGTTCTTGTCAATGTGGTAACACAAACATGCACACACACATGTTAATCATTAGCAGACCTCAAAGATGCCCCCGGCCCTTATCTTGAATTACACTGTTCCCTTGATGAAGAAACACAAAAGAGAAACATGATCCTGTGCATGCTTCTAGCTGAACTGTTGTTCCTAAGAAATGGAACATCTCAGACCCTCTCCTGGGGATCAGAAGCTCCAGATTGGAAACAGAACCCAGTAAACTGGCAGTGACCTCCCATCCATGGGGAAAGGCCAGTTGGGTGGGCAGAGAAGATGGTCAAGTCCCAAAGGTCTAAAAAGCTTTGGAAATGAGATTTGGGTGACTCCTACCCCTTGTCTGATTCTGCCCACTCAACCCCACTGAGTGGCCATAGTGACGTTGGAAGGATAAGGCTGAAGGACTTTACCTTTGATTCTTGCTTCCCTTTTATGTGTGAGCGGCTAACAGCCTGAGAAAGTACACTCTTTAATGTACAATCTACCCGGAAAGATCAACGGCAGCTTAACATGCATTTCTGTCTAATATTCACTTTGGCAGGTCTTTGTCATAAAAATGCCGGTTTTAATGAAGTGCATTAAAATGAGAAGATTCATGGCTAGCCTGTGGGCTTTTATCACTGTTGGCTCCCCTTGAGCTGTCAGAGCACAAGCCACTCTGTGGGAAGCAGACAGAGGGATGTCATTTTAGGAATCACAAACACAAAAATTGCCCATTTCTGGAAAGATCCATGTTACATGCATATATTTTAATTTAATTCACTTAATTTCCATCACATGATGTCTTTCCAAAGATGTGTCTTTGGGAGAAAGTTGAGCTATGAGCCAGGAAGTTGCAGATGATGGGGAGAAGAGTCCTACTATGGGCTATACTGTGTCTCCGCAAAACTCATGTGTTGAAGTCCTAACCCTCCAGAACTTCAGAATGTGACCATGTTTAAAGATAAGATCTTTAAAGAGGTGATTAAGTTAAAATAAGACTGATATACACCCACTAATCCAATCTGACTAGTGCCCTTGTAAGAAGAGGAGGATTGGGGCACACAGAGACACCAGAGGCATATGTGGCAGAGAAAAGACCGTGTGAAGCAACAGCAAGAGGACGGCTATCTACAAGCCAGGAGAGAGACCTCAGAGGAAACGAACCCTGCTGGCACCTTGATTTTGGGTGTCCAGCCTCTACACCATGAGAAAATAGATTTCTGCTGTTTAATCTGTGGTATTTTGTTACGGCAGCCCTAGCAAACTAATATGAGACCCAAAGCTTGAGACTGGAACAGTGGGTTATGAGCTCATTCTTTGGAAGAAGAAAGTGATCCAGAAGGCATGAGAGTGCAGCCCGCAGCCATGTATTCCCTGGAATGAGGTTGATGGGAACATCTGGAAACTTCTGGAAAACAGAGAATGAAGGTGTTGATAGTAGTGGCAGTCTCTGTCTTTGAATGCCTGGGAGGCTACCGCTGGTAAGAAAGAATACACTTAGAACATGAGGCATAAGGGGACTGCACTTACAACAGCAGGTAAGGAGTTTCATAGATAGGTAGGTAGACAGGTGTTCAACTAATATGTATTGAATGCTACTGAATGAACTGAGAGGGGGCACAGCATAGCTGTTAGAAGCACAGACACTGGGACCCCAGGTCCACCACACACCAGCTACGTGACCCCTCCGTGCTTCAATTTTTCCATCCGTGAAGTGAGAATAACAGCAGTTCCTACCTCATGGGCTGCTGTGAGGATGAAACTGGTTAATATTTTTTACGTGCTTAGAGCGATGCCAGACACATGGAGAGTGTGCTGTCTTTGTTAAGTGAGTGAGTGGTTTGGACTCAGTGTGAGGAGGTCCATCGCAACAGCCGCTCCTGTAATAGCAGAACAGGATGCCCTGGGGTGGTGAGCTCTTTATCTCCAAGTCATCTGCTGGCTCGGTGTCCCCTGATCCCTCCCCTTCTGTTCCCTGGCGCTGCTTTCCTTTAAGTTCTCACTGACTCATCTGGACTCTCCCCAACCTCTTCGATCAAATCTCCTTGCCCCTAACATCTTCTCCCCCCATTTCCCTTCCACCATTCTGTCAAAGCAAAATTTTAAAAAATCGTGGTACATTTCTACCTATATCTGCATATCTCCATTACCTAAGGGCTTGGGGAGGAGGTGCGGGGGTGCTGGTGAGTGGTTAAGGAACTGCAGGAAATGATACACAAGTGCTGAGGATATGCTAGCTTTTCAGGGGTGAGAGGGATAAAATCAAGCTCTTTGGCACAAAAACGGTCTTTTACAATCTGGTCCTTGGTATACTTCTCTGGCTTTATTTCCTATTATTTCCTATTACTCAAAAGTTTATGCTAAACAAATGCAGAATACTAGCAGTGTTAGGAATACGTGGTTCTGGGTCGATGCTACTGTGCCTTGGCATACGCTCTGCCCTGTGTACACTCTTGCGCCCTGGAATACCATTTTCCTTCTTCTTCTTTTTTTTTTTTTTTTAAATCTGGTGAATTTATGTTCATCATCCCAAGTCCAGGTGACATCCTTCAGGAAAGTGCCCCTGATTACTGTCCAAACAGAATTCAGAACTCCCAAATCATCCTGCTCTTATCCTGGATAAGAAAAGAAAACTTGTTTCTTTCCAGTGTACTTACTATAATAAATAAATATCAGAAGGAGAATTCAAGAAGCAATTAGGAATTTGAAATCATCTAAGGACTAAATCTGGCATTTCTTCCACTGTAGCTGGCTGCCCCTCAAAACTTCAACAGTCCTATAATAAAATGGTATTTTAAGAAGCAAGCTAGCTCTGCAGTCAAAGGGGGGGCATTCGAGTCAATGGAGTAAAGAGTATAGCTCTGGGGTGGTAAAAGAGAGCTGGACAGGAAGACCCCATACAGCCCAAGTGGGAGAATCAAAGGAATGTCATGTTGGTTGTCATCCCAAAGGCCATAAATCCATCGGCACACCTATGCATGGTCGCCTGCGGTCCTCTTCTCACTCCACTCCATCTTTGGACATCTGACACGACAGGCGAGAATCCTTGGTGACCATATAACTATCTTCCAGATCTTAGAAGCAAGCTAGCACACACCATGATCACGGGACAGGGAGATCTCAGGAAAACAAGTCTCTATGAGCATCAGTTTGTAAAACCACCCAGAGGACTAAGTAGACGATGAACGACAAAAGTGCTTTTCTTTTTTTTTTTGCATCTTTATTGGAGTATAATTGCTTTACAATGTTGTGTTAGTTTCTGCTATACAACAAAGTGAATCAGCTATATGTATACATATATCACCCTATCCCCTCCCTCTTTTTTTTGAATTTTATTTTATTTTATTCTTTTATACGGCAGGTTCTTATTAGTTATATATTTTATACGTATTAGTGTATATACATCAATCCCAATCTCCCAATTCATCCCACCACCACCCACCCCCAGTTTCCCACCTTGGTGTCCATACATTTTCCCTCTACATCTGTGTCTCTATTTCTGCCTTGCAAACTGGTTCATCTGTACCATTTTTCTAGATTCCACATATATGCATTAATATACGATATTTGTTTTTCTCTTTCTGACTTACTTCACTCTGTATGACAGTCTCTAGGTCCATCGATGTCTCAGCAAATGACCCAATTTTGTTCCTTTTTATAGCTGAGTAATATTCCATTGTATATATGTAGCACATCTTCTTTACCCATTCCTCTGTCTGTCGATGGGCATTTAGGTTGCTTCAATGACCTGGCTATTGTAAATAGTGCTACAATGAACATTGGGGTGCATGTGTCGTTTTGAATTATGGTTTTCTCTAGGTATATGCCCAATAGTGGGATTGCTGGGTCGTATGGTAGTTCTATTTTTAGTCTTTTAAGGAACCTCCATACTGTTCTCCATAGTGGCTCTATCAATTTACATTCCCACCAACAGTGCAAGAGGGTTCCCTTTTCTCCACACCCTCTCCAGCATTTATTGTTTGTAGAGTTTTTGATGATGGCCATTCTGACCACTGTGAGGTGATACCTCATTGTAGTTTTGATTTGCATTTCTCTAATGATTAGTGATGTTGAGCATCCTTTCATGTGTTTGTTGGTAATCTGTAAATCTTCTTTGGAAAAATGTCTATATAGATCTTCTGCCCATTTTTGGATTAGGTTGTTTCTTTTTTTGACATTGAGCTGCATGAGCTGCTCATATATTTTGGCGATTAATCCTTTGTCAGTTGCTTCGTTTGCAAATATTTTCTCCCATTCTAATGGTTGTCTTTTCGTCTTGTTTATGGTTTCCTTTGCTGTGCAAAAGCTTTGAAGTTTCATTAGGTCCCATTTGTTTATTTTTGTTTTTATTTCCATTTCTCTAGGAGGTAGGTCAAAAAGGATCTTGCTGTGGTGTATGTCAAAGAGTGTTCTGCCTATGTGTTCCTCTAAGAGTTTTATAGTGTCTGCTCTTACATTTAGGTCTTTGATCCATTTTGAGTATATTTTTGTGTATGGTGTTAGGGAGTGTTCTAATTTCATTCTTTTACATGTAGCTGTCCAGTTTTCCCAGCACCACTTATTGAAGAGGCTGTCTTTTCTCTGCTGTATACTCTTGCCTCCTTTTTCAAAGGTAAGGTGACCATATGTGCGTGGGTTTATCTCTGGGCTTTCTATCCTATTCCATTGATCTATATTTCTGTTTTTGTGCCAATACCATACTGTCGTGATTACTGTAGGTTTGTAGTATAGTCTGAAGTCAGGGAGCCTGATTCCTCCAGCTCCATTTTTCTTTCTCAAGATTGCTTTGGCTATATGGGGTCTTTTGTGTTTCCACACAAATTGTGAAATTTTTTGTTCTAGTTCTGTGAAAAATGCCATTGGTAGTTTGATAGAGATGGCCTTGAACCTGTAGATTGCTTTGGGTCTAATAGTTATTTTCACAATGCTGATTCTTCCAATCCAAGAACATGGTATATCTCTCCAACTGTTTGTATCATCTTTAATTTCTTTCATCAGTGTCTTATAGTTTTCTGCATACAGGCCTTTGGTTTTCCTAGGTAGGTTTATTCCTAGGTATTTTATTCTTTTTGTTGCAATGGTAAATGGGAATGTTCCCTTAATTTGTCTTTCAGATTTTTCATGATTAGTGTCATTAGCGTCTAGGAATGCAAGAGATTTCTGTGCATTAATTTTGTATCCTGCTACTTTACCAAATTCATTGATTAGCTCTAGTAGTTTTCCGGTAGAATCTTTAGGGTTCTCTATGTATAGTATCATGTCATCTGCAGACACTGACAGTTTTACTTCTTCTTTTCCGATTTGGATTCCTTTTATTTATTTTTCTTCTCTGATTGCTGTGGCTAAAACTTCCAAAACTATGTTGAATAATAGTGGTGAGAGTGGGCATCCTTGTCTTGTTCCTGATTTTAGAGGAAATGGTTTCAGTTTTTCACCACTGAGAATGATGTTGGCTGTGGGTTTGTCATATATGGCCTTTATTATGTTGAGGTAAGTTCCCTCTGTGCCTCTTACTGGAGAATTTTTAACATAAATGGATGTTGAATTTTGTCAAAAGCTTTTTATCATCTATTGAGATGATCATATGGTTTTTATTCATCAATTTGTTAATATGGTGTATCACATTGATTGATTTGCATGTATTGAAGATTCCTTGCGTCCCTGGGAGAAATCCCACTTGATCATGGTTTATGATCCTTTTAATGTGTTGTTGGATTCTGTTTGCTAGTATTTTGTTGAGGATTTTTGCATCTATATTCATCAGTGATATTGGTCTGTATTTTTCTTTTTTTGTTGTATCTCTGTCTGGTTTTGGTATCAGGGTGATGGTGGCCTCATGGAATGAGTTTGGGAGTGTTCCTTCCTCTGCATTTTTTTGTAAGAGTTTGAGAAGGATGGGTGTTAGCTCTTCTCTAAATGTTTGATAGAATTCTCCTGTGAAGCTATCTGGTCCTGGACTTTTGTTTGTTGGAAGATTTTTAATCCCACTTTCAATTTCATTACTTGGGATTGATCTGTTCATATTTTCTATTTCTTCCTGATTCAGTCTTGGAAGGTTATACCTTTCTAAGAATTGGTCCATTGCTTCCAGGTTGTCCATTTTATTGGCATAGAGTTGCTTGTAGTAGTCTCTTATGATGCTTTGTATTTTTGCAGTGTCCGTTGTAACTTCCCCTTTTTGTTTTCTAATTTTATTGATTTGAGTCCTCTCCCTCTTTTTCTTGATGAGTCTGGCTAATGGTTTATCAATTTTGTTTACCTTCTCAAAGAACCAGCTTTTAGTTTTCTTGATCTTTGTAATTGTTTTCTTTGTTTCTATTTCATTTATTTCTGCTCTGATCTTTATGATTTCTGTCCTTCTACTAACTTTGGGTTTTTTTGGTCTTCTTTCTATAGTTCCTTTAGGTGTAAGGTTAGATTGTTTATCTGAGATTTTTCTTGCTTCTTGAGGTAGGATTGTATTGCTATAAACTTCCCTCTTAGAACTGCTTTTGCTGCATCCCATGGGTTTTGGATCATTGTGTTTTCATTGCCATTTTTCTCTAGGCATTTTTAAAATTTCTTCTTTGATTTCTTCAGTGATCTCTTGGTTATTTAGTAACATATTGTTTAGCCTCCATGTGTTTGTGTTTTTTACATTTTTTCCCTGTAATTGATTTCTAATCTCATAGCATTGTTGTCAGAAAAGATGCTTGATATGATTTCAATTTTCTTAAATTTACTGAGGCTTGATTTGTGACCCAAGATGTGATCTGTCCTGGAGAATGTCCCATGTGCACTTGAGAAGAAAGTGTAATCTGCTGTTTTTGGATGGGATGTCCTATAAATATCAATTAAATCTATCTGGTCTATTGTGCCATTTAAAGCTTGTGTTTCTTTATTAATTTTCTGTCTGGATCTGTCCATTGGTATAAGTGAGGTGTTAAAGTCCCCCACTATTGTTGTGTTACTGTTGATTTCCTCTTTTATAGCTGTTAGCAGTTGCCTTATGTATTGAGGTGCTCCTGTGTTGGGTGCATATATATTTATAATTGTTATATCTTCCTCTTGGATTGATCCCTTGATCATTACGTAGTGTCCTTCCTTGTCTTTTGTAACATTCTTTATTTTAAAGTCTATTTTATCTGATATGAGTATTGCTACTCCAGCTTTCTTTTGATTTCCATTTGCATGGAATATCTTTTTCCATCCCCTCACTTTCAGTCTGTATGTGTCCCTAGGTCTGAAGTGGGTCTCTTGTAGACAGGATATATATGGGTCTTGTTTTTGTATCCATTCAGCAAGCCTGTGTCTTTTGGTTGGAGCATTTAATCCATTCACATTTAAGGTAATTATCAATATGTATGTTCCTATTACCATTTTCTTAATTTTGGGGGGTTTGTTTTTGTAGATCCTTTTCTTCTCTTGTGTTTCCCACTTAGAGAAGTTCCTTTAGCATTTGTCATAGAGCTGGTTTGGTGGTGCTGAATTCTCTTAGCTTTTGCTTGTCTGTAAAGCTTTTGATTTCTCCATCAAATCTGAATGAAATCCTTGTCGGGTAGAGTAATCTTGGTTGTTGGTTTTTCCCATCCATCACTTTAAATATATCATGCCATTCCCTTCTGGTTTGTAGAGTTTCTGCTGAAATCTGCTGTTAACCTTACGGGAGTTCCCTTGTATGTTATTTGTCGTTTTTCCTTTGTTGCTTTCAAAATTTTTTCTTTGTCTTTAATTTTTGTCAATTTGATTACTATGTGTCTCGGCACGTTTCTCCTTGAGTTTATCTTGCCTGGGACTCTCTGCACTTCCTAGACTTGGTTGGCTATTTCCTTTCCCATGTTAGGGAAGTTTTCGACTATAATCTGTTCAAATATTTTCTCGGGTCCTTTCTCTCTCTTCTCCTTCTGGACCCCCTATAATGTGAATGTTGCATTTAATGTTGTCCCAGTGGTCTCTTAGGCTGTCTTCATTTCTTTTCATTCTTTTTTCTTTATTCTGTTTCATGGCAGTGAATTCCACCATTCTATCTTCCAGGTCACTTATCTGTTCTTTTGCCTCAGTTATTCTGCTATTGATTCCTTCTAGTGTATTTTTCATTTCAGTTATTGTATTGTTCATCTCTGCTTGTTTGTTCTTTAATTCTTCTACATGTTTGTTCTTTAATTCTTCTAGGTCTTTGTTAAACATTTCTTGCGTCTTCTCGATCTTTGCCTCCATTCTTTTTCCGAGGTCCTGGATCATCTCCACTATCATTATTCTGAATTCTTTTTCTGGAAGGTTGCCTATCTCCACTTCATTTAGTTGTTTCTTGGGGGTTTTATCTTGTTTCTTTATCTGGTACATAGTCCTTTGCCTTATCATTTTGTCTATCTTTCTGTGAATGTGCTTTTCGTTCTACAAGCTGCAGAATTGTAGTTTTTCTTGCTTCTGCTGTCTGCCCTGTGGTAGATGAGGCTGTCTAAGAGGCTTGTGCAAGCTTCCTGATGGCAGGGACTGGTGGTGGGTTGCTGGCTGTTGCTTTGGTGGGCAGAGCTCAGTAAAACTTTAATCTGCTTGTCTGCTGATGGGTGGGGCTGGGTTCCCTCCCTGTTGGTTGTTTAGCCTGAGGTGACCCAGCACTGGAGACCACAGCCTCTTTGATGGGGCTAATGGCTGACTCTGGGAGGGCTCATGCCAAGGAGTATTTCCCAGAACTTCTACTGGCAGTGTCCTTGTCCTCATGGTGAGACACAGCCACCCCCCACCTCTGCAGGAGACCCTCCAACACTAACAGGTAGATCTGGTTCAGTCTCCTGTGGGGTCACTGCTCCTTCCCCTGGGTCCCGATGCACACACTACTTTGTGTGTGCCTTCCAAGAGTGGAGGCTCTGTTTCCCTGAGTCCTTTCAAAGTCCTGCAATCAAATAGCCTTCAAAGTCTGATTCTCTGGGAATTCCTCCTCCCGTTGCCGGACCCCCAGGTTGGGAAGCCTGACGTGGGGCTCAGAACCTTCATTCCAGCGGGGGGGACTTCTGTGGTATAAGTGTCCTCCAGTTTGTGAGTCACCCACCCAGCAGTTATGGGATTTGATTTTTTTGTGATTGCACCCCTCCTACCATCTCATTGTGGCTTCTCCTTTGTCTTTGGATGTGGGGTATCCTTTTTGGTGAGTTCCAGGGTCTTCCTGTCAATGATTGTTCAGCAGTTAGTTGTGATTCCGGTGTTCTCGCAACAGGGAGTGAGCTCACCTCCTCAAAAGTGCTTTTCTAGCTCAGATCACTGTACAGATTTGGTTTTGTTTTGGGCAGAACTGCTTGATAGGTGGCTTGGGTGTTCCTCACTCCCTGGACCACCTGATTGATCCACAGACCCCCTGCCTCAAGGCCTGCCTCTGAAGTGTGCCCCCTGAGCCTCCCCTCTTTGGTGGTGGCTGAAACAATTCACACTCCACACTCCCTCCCTAGTCCCCCAAAGTCACACCTCCCAAGCAAAAAACTAGTGGTCTCTATGCAACAATCCCTTCTGCACTTGCTGGAAAGTGGATTAATTTATCTGCTAAGTAATTTTTGCAAAAGCATTAGCAGGTAATAACAGCTTGGTGTGCAGCTCTGTAAAGTAATAGAGGCATATCACCTGATATTCTCCTTGAACCCCAAATGGTGACCCTTTGGGGAGTTTGAGCTCCATGGAAGCTCAGGATGGGGGTTGGGGGAAGCAAACTCAGGGCTGTTGGTCTTTCAAGACTCATTACAGCACCAGGGAGGCATCTGCTACGTAAGCCTATGAATAAACTGCCAGATCCCATAATGGGATTACCGCTCCTTCCCCTAACTACATTTCAAGGAGAGTGTAATGGAAAGGTAGGCCTGCATAGGAAAGGAGAGCCAAAAGAATTGACTCTTAAGTGTGTCTGTATTTTGGTAATATGCTAGCAAAATATAAGTGAGAAAAAATCTGCAAGGATAAATGAGATAATAATAACCACGGATCATTTTTAGTTCCTGGGAAGAAAAACACCATATAGATTTGAGGTGTTATTATTATGCATATAATATATATAGACATTGTATATTTATTCACAGCAAAGCTCACATATGTCATTCCCACTAATAACATTTTCTTTTCTAGCTCTGGCATAAAAGGAGATATGCCATTTTCATATGTTCTACACATACTCAGAGGAACCTGCTTAGAATATTTTTGCTGATGAAATTTTCTGGGTTGTAACATTTATCTTTTTGAAGAGCTCAATTTCTATAACCCCACGTGGAGGGTTGTGCTTTTACCTCTCATTGTGATGCCATCTACATGGGGATTTTTGTGTCAACTGCTTATCTCAGACTTTAACCAATTTCTTGTCTGTTTGTATTGTTTATAAAGTGCCGGACATACACAGTGCTTTGCCGATGCGTGGGGACCCGGCCCACTGCCCTGTGGCAAGCAGCATCTAATGAAAAGAGACAAGCCCAACATACTGGAAATCATACAAATTCGAGACCTGGAAAGATGCTGCTGGCCTGAGAATTGGAAAAGGCCAGTCAGGCCTTTTAGAGGATCTGAAGAAAGAGAGAGAAGTATTTGGAGGAAAATTAGGTGAAGGGTGTAGTAATTGAGGCACACACATACAGCACACACAGTGAGTTCTTACACAAACACTAAAAGGTTGGAAAGAACCTTTAGAAGTTATCCGTCCCCTCCATCTCCTCATGTGTTTCTCTCCCTCCTCCTTTGCATCTCTTGGTCTTGACCATCCCCAGTGGTGGGGATGGGCCATTTAAATGCTGATCTTTGCAGAGCAAGTGTTTAATCTCCAGCTGGCTTCCTCTGCTACCCAGCATGCTTCTGGGTGGCCTGCTCCCTCTGCTGTCACTTGCAGGGTGCTCAAAGAATGCAAATTCACTGGAGTATTAGTGATAGCAAGGCATAATAGAGAAATTAAATGTGCTGCAAACAGAGGGGCACAACTTTCATTCTCACGCTAAAAATAAACCATTTGGGGTTATGTGTAATTGCTCTCTTGGCTTTTTCACTTCATCGGCAATTCTCTTTAGAGTAGATAATTGGAAACTTCCAGTTTAATTTATACACACAGTCCTACACAGCTTCGGGTGAGAAAACTTGCACCAACTTTCAAGAAGTGTGCATACTTGGTTCACATGGAGCGATGTGAGTATGAGTGGAAGAGAAGAAGAGAAAGAGGGGGGAATGGAGCAGGCGGGACTCAGTCATGTGAATTTAGAAAGAAAGCAGAGTGCAACAGAGAGCAGAAATAGGGTCCAATGCAAACACTGATTCGTGGTCTGACCTGGCGCAAGTCACTTAATCTCTCTGTGCTTGTTTCTCCGTCTGCTTATGCACTTTGTAAACATTAGATTACCTTTCTGGTGTGGCTCAAGAGGTAGAGTAAAGCCAACCCTGGGGTTCATCTTGGTGTCTGTGAATTAATTCTATCCAGACCAGCATCCTTTATAGGGACACCTATCCACCCTCCGTTAAAAAAATAAAAGAAAACAAAAAAACAACCCACTATGTGCACTTTCCTTCAAGCAGCCACCAGGGTGGATGACTTAAGAAAGGATGGAAGGAGATCAACACCCAGCTCAAAGTACCCTCCCCCACCGGCCAACTGTGGAAAAGGACATCAAAGGACTTTGTTGGTATAGGGTTATGTGACTGCCTCCCTGTAGTAGGACTTGCTCTTGTTTCTCCAGGAATTGTGCTTAAGCCATCAGGATCCTCTTGTTAAATTCTCCTGATGACCGTTGGCAATTAGGCCACTGGGGCTCGTACTGTACAAATGCAGACATTGAAAGGAAATAGGTCTCTATACTATGATTACAGGCTGGTAAATCTTGGGGCATATGGGATATGTTAGCCTTGTACTTTGAGCATTTATCTTGTGCCAATCCTTTTTTTTTTTTTTTTTTAATGTATTTATTTATTTATTTTTGGCTGTGTTGGGTCTTTGTTGCTGTGCGCAGGCTTTCTCTAGTTGCGGGGAGTGGGGGCTGCTCTTCATTGTGGTGCGTGGGCTTCTCATGGCGGTGGCTTCTTGTTGCAGAGCATGGGCTCTAGGTGCGCAGGCTTCAGTAGTTGTGGCATGCAGGCTCAGTAGTTGTGGCTCGCGGGCTCTAGAGTGATGCCTCAGTAGCTGTGGTGGACGGGCTTAGTTGCTCCACGGCATGTGGGATCTTCCCAGACCAGGGCTTGAACCCATGTCCCCTGCACTGGCAGGCGAATTCTTAACCACTGTGCCACCAGGGAAGTCCCTTGTGCCAATCCTTTTATGAATATTATCTCATTTCATCTTAATTGTAGCTTGACACTATGATCCCCATTTGACAGGTGAGAGAATTAAGGTTCAGAAAAGTTAAAAAAATAGAAAACTTGTTCAAGATTACACACAAGGTAGAGCTGGGATTCAAACTCCAGACAGTCAACCACTGGCAGGAGTTCACCCCATGTTGACTCTCTGATTTCCCAACTGGCTGCCCAACTGCCCCTGTTTGCAATAGAAATGACACCTTCTCCACTGATGGTACAGTGATCCCTCTGTACCCTTGGGGAATTGGTTCCAGGGCACCCTCGGATTCAGAACCCGCAGATATGGAGGGCTGACTGGATAACTCTTTGGTTTTCTTGAAGAATTCGGGGCAAATATTTTCCTAGCACTGGACTGGAATACATTCAGAAGATCCCTCCCAGGGATACCCCTTGAAGAGGTTTCCCCACAACTAACAAGTCAGTACCCCTGGGAGGAGCCCATCTTGCTTCAATCTCTTCTGTGTTAGGCGATTAGGCCACTCAAGTGGGGATTCTTTAAGTGAGTAGAGTGGTCTTCATCTTCTCCCTAAAACTTTTAATCCTGGTGATCTTGTACCTCAAACTCAGCCCACAATTTCTCTAAGCTTTCTGTGGCCCCATCGGCTCCTGTTGTACATTGGTCTGTTGGTTGGACTTGGCAGCTGGAGTCCTGAGGTTGGTATTCAGTTTCGCCCCACATACCACCCTCAATGCCAGGCTAAAATAACAGCACAGCTTAGCTACTCTCTGCTTACTCTGAGCCACAAGCCCCGGATCTGAGATGTGGATTTTAAAGGACCTCAGGGAGTCCCTCTGTTATGCTTTGTGGCTGGTCGGTTCCTTTGAAAACCCTCCCAGCTGCTGTGGGTAGCTGCATTTTCCGGTTACTTCGGAGCCAAGCTAATGAGGCATGCTAATTTTGGAAGATGCATAACCATGGACAAATCTACTTCAAATCTCCACAAATAGGATTCTGGTGAGATTCTAGAAAAAAGGTTAAGGCCTTTGATACCTCTAGGAAGTAGCTCCTGTGTTCATGTTCCTCAGAAAGGCCAGTGACAAGTGGTAACACTAGCCAAGTAGGAGAAGGGACAGAGGGAGGAGAGGCCAGCACTGGCCA
Organism: Balaenoptera ricei; assembly: GCF_028023285.1. Classification (NCBI taxonomy): domain Eukaryota; kingdom Metazoa; phylum Chordata; class Mammalia; order Artiodactyla; family Balaenopteridae; genus Balaenoptera; species Balaenoptera ricei. The sequence goes on from NC_082639.1 coordinate 137,187,378, forward strand.
CAGGGACCTGTCTGTGCATGTGTGCTAAGCTCTGGTAGAGTCTCCACGAAGTCTTTACCTCAGCCTCCTCACAGCAGCCGCAGGACAGACAGAACTCTAGGAATCCTTCTGTAGGTCTCTGGGCTGATCCTTGGTCCCCTCTCCAGCTGCAAGGTCAGGTGCTGAGACGCGCCCCGGGCTGTGCTCATTGAAGGAGCTCTGCCCAGAGAAGACGATGGGCAGAGGGAAGGGCTGGACTTACTCAAAACTCTGAGCAGTAGTTTGTCCCTACTGCCTCCACGACCTCCTTCTTCTTCCCCTCTAGTCATGATGATGAATGTTTACTGAACACTTACTCAGTGCTTGGCACTGTGCTAAGAACTTTACATGACATATAACTTCATTCCCACAATGCTATATGAGGAATTGGGAGGGAGGTTTAGAGAGGTTAAGAAGCTCACCTGAATTCCAATGCTAGTAAATAAGAGAAGCCGGATTTGAACTGAGAACTCTTCCCCCAAAGGCACTAGTTATACTGCTTTTCTCTGACCTCCCTCTTTTCTCCAGGTGCCTAATGTCCTCAATTCTCTTTTTCTAGCCCTTTCGGTCATTTCACTACTCTTTCTAGGGGCATATACTAGACCACTTCTTATCCTTCTATTAATCCATGCTTACGTTCTGTATTTATTCACCCCAAGGATGCTTCTTTCTGATACAATAAACTAATTTCTGCTAAACTGTTAAGGACTACCAAGGAGTAATATGTTATCTTAAACTGAAAACCCTCTGCATTGTCACAGTGGACTATGATGCCTAAATACCAAGGAGAGAGAAATTTGCAAATCTCAGGCTTTATGTCTGGACCAGTGAGAGAGAAAATTCGAGGTTAGGGAAAGGGGAAGGAGGCACTCATTCTTGCACCCTTTGAATCACATTATCTTACTAGCTTGACACATAGTAAATGTTCAATAAATGTTAACTGAAAAATAACTGGATGAATGAATGAGTGAACAAACGAATGAATGAATATTAAAATATCTAGACAAGATTTAAGTATGTGGTAATACTATGTCTGGACAGTAGAGGCCGCTGTTAACATTTTCCAACATCTGTGCTGGTACTAATCATTGAAAGGAAAGCCTGGGGCATGGAAAATTCTGTTATCCTAAAGGTTGATTCTGGGGATAAAAATCTGAGATCAATTTCAGTGTGATCCCTTCCTTCATTAAGCCCTTTATCAGAGGGATTTTCAGGTGCAAACAAGGGATTGTTCTGTTTCTTGGAGAGAAGGTAAGACCCTTCCCCAGCTCCAGGATGACCAATGCCATGGGGGTGTCCACCTGAGACACAGCCCCACTAGGATGATCAGAGCAAACACCTACCTTATCAGACTTTGCTCTTGTGGGTGACTCTGGGGAAGAGGATGATGGTTGGGAGATGGACCATTGGCTAAACGCTGGTTTCTGCCTTTTGGTGTATCTTTCTGACTGGAGCACTACCAGGAGGCAATTTTCCAGATAACGCACTAATTCAAACCTTCACTCTGGAAACCCAGATAGGAACCTGAGAATCTAGGTGGACCCAGAACTTTTCTCTAGGAACAAGCGTAGTCTTCTGCACACAAAGCCTTGTCCCAATGTGTTGTGTTGGGAATGGTGGTTGGCATTCCCCTGTACCAGAGCTATTTGAATAATGCCCAGGGGTTACATCCTCCGTGAGGCCTCCCTGATACGCTCTGCCCCCCAGGCACAGCCCTGCCCCAGATGTCATCACATTATGTACCAACATCCAATGGTCAGTTCACTGTCATTTTCTGGGTATGTCCCTGTGAATTCTTCAAAGGCAGAGACAGTTTTCTTTTCTTTCATCTTTAGATTCTAAAAGAATGAATGACTGAAGTCCACTAGGCTGCATGTGCTGATCCAAATCAGCTACTAGGATGACCAAATTGACCAGACCTACTGTTGTGTTATTTATGTCACATGGATACAGGAAGGGGGAGCAAATGAAAACAGCTCTTCCGGACTTTGCCTTTGTGGCCCTAACTATGATGACTGCAAGGGATAAAACTTTTCTTGCTGAACATAATGAACCAGAGTTAATTTTATCCATGTTTATTTTCGGTTCTGCATGCACAACAGGAGACCCTTAATGACCATCCAACTTGTGTCTTATTAAATTTAAAAAGCTAAAATGAATTGCATGAACCATAAGCTTATATGCTACCATAAGCTAATGAGGAAAACGCTGATTAAAGTTTACTCAGCGAAGAACAGTAACACTCTGTACCCCGAGCATATCAAAATAAATGTACGCCGAGAGGATACACTAGAAGGGAAATATCTAGCCCGGTGCTTTATATGAATGAATTAACCAGCTAGGAACAATGCAATAAATGAAGAAGTTAAGATCCCTCTGTTCTCTTCATGATTGATTATAGGAGCCAAATCCACTGAAACTTCTCTAGGATTCTGTAAAATGGGAAGCTAGGATCAAGAGCTGAAATTCAACCCTGCCACTTTCCCTGGGCCCTGTTGGTGCCCTAACACAAGATCTCACCGGATGGAGACCTCATCTAATGGTCTCCCATGGGGAAGCCTACAGTTCTGTTTTGAAGATCAAAATCTGTCTTGTTTCGACTGGGAGGAAAGGTTGATCAGTCATTCCAAAGTGAATTAGACGTTGCCTGCAACTCAACTCACTGGGGGCTCATTTCGAGTCAGCTCCCCAAGCATTTATTAAACACTTTGAGTAAGTAAAGAGCTATGCCAGGCACCAGTGGTAAACAGATGAATGAACAGGCAACCTCCCCTGCCTTATGGTCTACTGGGGGAGGCAGACAAGTCAAGAGATGATTAAAACATTGGGTGTGGTAACTGCCCTGAGAGAATTGCAGTGTGAGCCTAGGGGAGGGGACACCTGGTCACACTGCTTGGAGAGGGACGTTAGAGGGAGAGGGCTCTTTAAGAGGAGGTGGAACCTGGGCTGAGTCTTGGGATAAGTTCAATGTGTAGGCCAAGCACTGGAAGGATGGGATTGGGCAGCTACAGGGAACAAACCCAGTAAAAGGATGCTTATCTGTAAAAGAATGAAGGCCCGTTCATGCACCTTCAAGTACTTCAGTGTGGTTAGAACACCGTGGGAAGAAGGGAGAATGGATAAGGTGGATGGAGGGTAAACACAGGTCAGATGGAGGAAGGCCTGGGTGCTAGGAGTTTGGATTTGATCCTGAAGGGAATAGTGAGCCACTGGAGGATTTCCTGACATATAGCAAAGGAGGCAGCTATTGGATTTGATCCTCTGTACTCAGGTTAGAGATGAGTTGTCAGAATGTTGGAGTTTGAAGGAGACACATCCAAACCCCAGAGGCAGCTGGATACAAGGGGCTGGAAACCAGGAGATCGGGCGTCCATTTCAGGCTCTGTCACTGAACTCCTCTGAAGCTGGAGGCTCTTGGTGGCCAGCCTCCAGGCCTGCAATTACCCTGCCTGGTCTACAGGGCTGTCAGGGCCCTCTTCTGCAGGCTCCCACGGCCCCTGCACCATCGTAACTCTCATCCCACGGGGCCGCCCTTGCCGGGTCACTTGTCCACATGCCCCCACGGACTGTGAGCTCCTTAAGGGCAAGGACCTTGTTTGTTCTGTTTAACACGGTGTCCCTGGTACCTAGCATGAAGTCGGGCACATAGAAGATGCTCAACAAATACTTGTTCAATGTCCAAATGAGTGAATGAATGCACAGATGGATGGATGAAAGGTCACAAACTCTCTGAGCCTTTATTTACTGTATATACTTATCAGTAAAATGAAAACCATCTCGGGGGAATTCCCTGGTGGCCCGGAAGTTAAGACTCCCCTCTTTCACTGCAGAGGGCCTGGGTTCAATCCTGGTTGGGGAACTAAAATCCCTCAAGTTGTGTGGCCCGGCCAAAAAAAAAAAAAGTAAACCATCTCTGTGCTCCTTTCTAATTATGAAACTCTTCCTTCTAACCATCTCTAATCTCTGAATGCATTGCTTTCCCTCTCTCCCACATCATTCTACCTTCTTCTTCTCTTCTTCCTAGAGGCCCACTCTTGCCAGTTTCCCTTCTAGGATTCCTGCCTCGAGGTGCGCGTTGTGTTCTTATGTTCCGTGCTCAGGTGTGGTGCTGCAGTTCTTCACTTGACCTTGACTTCTCTGTTTGATCCATCCCCTCCCCTCTCCTCCTCACTGTCTCCCTTTGCAGCTCACATTGCCCTTGCCCACGTCTTGCTTCCTGGCTCTCCTAGTTTTCTCTCTCTCTCTCTCTCTCGACTCTTCCCCCGTTTCTCTCCATGGAGTCCTCCTTCCCTTCCCCAATGGTTCTTGTTCTCATAAAATTTCTACTAACCTAATTTCCTGTTTGGCTTTTGCTCCTGGCACTTGGTTCTAACTGACCTCCAGACTCTTTTCTCCATTTATTCTGAACAGAACAAATTGGTGATGATAATGGCACAGATGCTAGTTCAGCAAAGAAAGGAATAAAGAAGGAGAGGATGTCTTTGAAGGGACTGGCAGGTCAGCTGTGGAAGGAAGGAGGGACACCACTGAGTCCATCACGGAGAATACCCTGTCCTTTGATGGAGCTTCAGAGAATTTGCGAGCATATGATGAGCATCTGGAACTGTTCCTTCCAGAAAATAATATATCAGAAGGCAGAAAAATAATTATGTTTCCCTCAGTGATCCCAGCAAAGATGTTTGCTCTCCTAAAGGACCTCAAGGCACTCATAAAACTAGGAAAACTGAGTTAAGTGTTTTTTATTAAACCATTAAGAGACTTTATTCATCTAAGATAAATGTCTTCACTGAAGGATACAGAGTTTGGTAGTATAGAAAATACCCAGCTGAAAACTTGTCTGAATAAATTAGACTGATGCATTTGGCATTTAGGGCTCCGAGTGACTGATTCCCTTCTTCAGGCCCAATCTGCCAACCAAAGAAATATTCTCTAATGCTGGACTCCCTGAGTCAGAGGAGGGGGTGGGGAGCAGGCATGAGAGATCTTGACAGCACTGGAAGTTTCCCAAACCGTAAATGGCTTTGCGGACTAAGGCGGAGGTAGCAAGGAATCCATTTTCTTTCCTCCATAGCCAAGGACTCCCAGATCTCTGTGGTCTCATCCACTTCGCCAGCCTCAGGGAGGCTGAGTGACAGACCAAGGAGACCAGAACATTGGCAATGAGGAAGGGCAGGCAGAAATGCAAAACTCACATCCAATTTCAGGGCACTCAAATCTCTGGTCTGCCATGAAATACACGAGCGTGTAGGCTCAGAGAAGACATATTTAAAGATACTTATACCCAGCTTTCCTGTCACACCTGCCAGATCCTTTGTAATCCTAGAACAGATCCTTCTGGGGACATCACAACTCTTCCCTTAGCTCTTTCCCCACTTTTCCAAAATGGAAAAAGTACTGGCTCTGAGAATCTTCTGTGCCAAGGGATTTAGTATAATAATGCTTATTTATAAAGAATAAAACTGAGCCAGGCACTGTGAGCTTGCAATGACTCAGACTTAATAATATTAATAGCTAACGTTTATTGGGTATTTACCATGTGCCGGGCACCATGACAAGCATTTTACATACAATTTCTTATTTTGTCCTCACAATGGCTCTAGAAGGAACGTGCTGTCATTCCTATCCTTCTGATGAGGTATCCAGGTTTCATAAGGTGATTTAACCTACTCAAGGTCACTCTAAGGCACACCCATTTGAAGATCTTCCCAGCATCCTTTTCCCTGTGGAAGTGACTAGCTTTCTCCTGGGAACTGCTCTTTCTCTTGCCCTCCATCCTACCCATGTGGCTACTGAGGGAGCTGCCATGGTTTCTTGTGACTCTCCCCCCTGCCGATCATTCCCTCCCCAAGGCATTTTCAAATCTGGGAAGAGCAAGCACCATCAGTCTGAAGTTCTAATGTGTGATGGTAGCCACATTTCCTGGCACATGACCTGGGAGAGCAAGCAGAGAGTCGTTGCTAGGAGAGAGTTGGGAATGACACACATGCTCCCAGAGCACACTGACAGCCTTCAAGTCCTTGGCACCAATTGCTCCCGAGGCCCAATTCCTGTTCTTGGGTTCCACCGGCCACCCCAGGGCGCTTATAATAAAGACTCTCCTTTGCTTTAGCTACTTCAAATTGGTCTCAGGAAAGCAGTGCAGTGTAGTGGACACATGCGTGGGCTTTGGAGTCGGACAGCCTAAGCATAACCCCAAATCCATTAATTTCTGGTTGTGTGATCTTGAGCAAGTTGCTCACTGCCTCGTGCCTCAACTTCATCTGAAAAATGGGGATAATAATAGTACCTACTGCTGAAGATTTTCTGACAATTATAATGCAGATAAAGTACTTAGCACTGAGCCTGGTACGGGGTGATCTTAAAAAAAAAAAATAGTGATCTTTATTTTTAATACAAATTTTAATTGTGACTTTAGTTATGTTCATTATTTCTCCTGATCATTTGTAGAATCACAGGTTCTAGTTAAGGTTTTCTGATGGCACTTGGGATTTCGAGCTGACCAGCCAAATTTCCAGAAATGCTCTTTGTGGAAAGGGTGGAGTTGGGCGTGTGGATGGCTGTGAATAGTCCCATGAGGGCCTTGGGTGAGGGCATTTAGCTGGTGCTTTCCTGCAGCCCTGGGGGTGTTTCCAAAAAGAAGAGCTAATAATACCTTCAGGAGACTTCTGTGCACAGACCACCATTCTGTGCAAACTGTGAGGTGGGGGTGAGGAAAGTAGAGAGTCAGATTGATTTTTAAAAGGCTGAACTTCCAGGCTGGTGTAAGAAGCAGCCAGCAAATGAGAGATCTATAAACTCTGGGAACATGCAGTGCATCTCTGTGAGTGGTGCTGGGAGATGGATTAGGCATTGAGAAGGAGTACTTTGCAGAACAAAGAAGTATTTATATGATGTCAGAATTTGAAAATTCCCAGAACTGTTTTTTATGGGCAAAGTTGGGTGGGGAGAGAAGGGTGGAGAATGGAATTAAATTTCTTAAATGGATCACCGCTGAGGATTAAATGCTGGTTGGAAGAAAGTGATAGAAGCCAGATGTGATTTGGGAATGCAGTGAGGGGCAATGGAGGGCAAGAGATTCAATACAATCCTGTCCGGTTTTTCTGCTGGACTGGGAAATTGATTTAAGGGGAGCGGGGCAGGGTATCCTCAGAGACCCTGGAAAGTTGGGCAGATTTGTTACTGGGTCCAGCTTCAAATGCTTTCCAGGCAACTCTCTCCAAGAGAGTCACTTGGGTGAGAGCACTGATTATTGATCCCCAGCTGCCACCAAAGCTTTAGCACGGTCCAGTGCTCATGCCACTCAAGGAAATGCGAGAAGATGAAACCCCCAGAATTCTCCTGCCACCACAGAAAGCTGGCAGATTACATGAGGGATGGGAAATGAGAAGGAAATGTTATTTGCTGGCCCCAAAAGGGTGGATGGGGCAAGGTTTGTAGGGTGGGTGGGGAGGGAAGGGTGCCTGCTCTCTAAGGAAAGGCCAAAAAGGATGGAAATCTGGGGGTAAAGGAATAGGAATCTGAGCACAAAAGAATGTTGAGAGTTGATGGGATTTGAACCTGCAAGTGAATTTAAAGTCTACCAGGAATGGTAAGATAAAAGTCACCCAATGTAGTACTGAACGTATTACAGCCCTAGAACTTCAACTCCCTGAGGACCTTATTCATTTATTTGTTGGCATCTTCACACACATTTTATTTTTTTATTTATTTTTTCATTGACTATATTCCCTGTGCTGTACATTACGTCCCGGTAACTTATTTATTTTATAACTGGAAGTTTGTACCTCTTAATCCCCTTCACCTATTTCACTCAATCCCCTATCCCCCTTCCCCTCTGGCAAACACCTGTTTGTCAGGAATGAGATTTTACATACGTGAATTTTCTATGCAATTATATTATTCCTTTGAGTACTGACACTTTTTTTTAATGTTATTCACACACATTTTAGATCCCTGTCAGCACTATGAGGGTGAAGGGAGGTGATAGGATTATCCTGAATATATGGGCAAGTGGAGCCATCCCAGAAAAGTTGAGTGACCCAAGGTTACCCAGGATAAGCCAGAAACAGCCCAGACTCTCCTGAATTCCAGCCCAAAGTCCTTCCCTTCCACCTTCCTCACAAAGGCCAGGTCCACTTCTGAGTAATTCATGTGGTTCCCAGGGACTCTGCCATCCCACACAAAGGATGCCTATTGCACCCCACAGGTGGAGGTCAGGTGGGGTCATAGCTGCCATCCTTGCTGGGGAAAAGCTGGGGATTTCTAGTCCCCTTCAGAGTTTGTGCAGAATGTGCTTGTCCCAACTTCATGTAAATCATGGTTGCTGAGCCAAGCTGAAGTGTTGGCATTTGTTTAGGAGGGGCTAAGATGGGAGTAGAGATGGTGCCTTCTTGGGGAGACCGTGTAACCTCATTCCCTGCCCTGTAGTTGCATCATCCTGGGAGACCCGAATGCATGGAAGCTCAGGGTTACTCGTTAATTATTTGATGTTGTGAACATTCATAAAGGACCGCTGATCATGGGCTAAGTGGCCGCTGTGCTTGACTATGTTTAGTTTTTAATAACACTCACCATTCAGAGTCTGATCATTTTATTTGTCTAAGAACTTTACATCTATCATCACTTGTATTTTTCAAAAAGTTGAAATCATACATATATTCATATATATATAAATGTATATATATATATATTTCTAACTTCAACCAAAAGAACTATACATTTTCAGTCCTCAATATGAGTTTCTTATAAACATAATACATTCAAATATTAATTTATTTCCTATTCTTTTCATGATATCATTCTAGAATTTCATCTCCTGACTCTGTACCTACCTACCAGTGAGGGAGACTGAACTATGATGATTTACTCCTTTTCACAAATGTGAAAACAGAACCCCAGAGTGGTAAAGTAATTGCTTCAGGATCATACAAGTTAGTGGACCTACCCAGACCTTTTGAGTTTAAATAATACAGTTTCTACCACGGCATAAACATAGATGTAATTATGTCTAAATGTCCAGGTCCAGATTTTAAACCATAAACTTTTTGATAGTTGGTTCCATGAATTATTTAAAAGCTGCATAAAGGAAGGTCACTCATTGTGGGCCAAGGGACATTGTTGGCAATCAGATGAGGGGCCCAAATTCAGGCCTCCCAGTAACCACCTTCAGAACCAAGTTGGTTTTCTTACTCAATGAACAGATTTCATCAGATTGGGGGTGGGGTGTAGGGAGAGCATTATTTGAGGGGTTTTTCTCTCTGGAGAGAGCCCAAGTTTCTTTTATCTGTTGCTTTTGAATATTGCATGTGCTACTCTCATTTACCAGGAGTCATTTGATGATCAGATTGCACGTCTTCCTTGTTTAGGTAGTTCCGCAGATGGATCGGCAGTTGCTCACATACAGCTGTGCGAATCTGGCATGCAGGTGTGTTTTCTGATAGGCGACTTGCTTATAAAATGATTTCTTCTGGGAACAAAAACAAGAAATTGCCTAAAGCCTTAGACAAAACTGTTCATGAGCTGGGGCACTGATTTGTTTCTAACAATGGTTTTCTGAGAAGGACCGTTTGGTCAAGATGATGAGATACCCGTGCTGAAGCACTGAGGGTGGTCACAGAATTTCCATCCCCAAAGGCAGGCATGTGCCAAGGCCTGAGCTGCTTTCTGGGGCTTAAGACAGTCTGGAGGGTGAGTGCTTTAGTCCAACTGCTCCCATGAAGATTTATGGATAAAATAACATGACTGATTGGAATTTCTTAAAAAAAAAAAAATCCCATGTGGGTGTGGGGATGTGTGGGGAGTGAGGGTTATGGATGGAACAAGAGAGGTGGAGAGTTGGTGATTTTTATAGCTGAGTGATTGGTACATAGGGCTGTTTATTTTGACAACTCTCTTTATTTTTATGAATTTAAAAAATTTTCTATAATAAAAAGTTAAAAAACAAAATCTGTTCTTACATATGGGCCCTCAGAAGTCCAATTCATATTATGAGGCTTTTTATAAATTCCAGGCAGCGGATGCCTGTTGGAGTGCTGGAATGGACACAGGCAGTAGGAGGAGCAGGAGATGGAGGGATGGTCGCTCGCAGAGCAAGGGGGACAGAAGCATAAGAGAGAGGCCAAGATGGGGAAGAAAAGGGCAAGGGAGGGGGAGAGAGAGAGAAGAAGAATGGATGTGGCATACTTCCCGGGTGACATGTTATTCTCCACTGCTCCCCTCCCCCCATTAGAAAGCAGGATTCTCATTCTCATCACCGTAGCTGGCCCCCGCTTCCCCAGACACTTGCCAATCTCTCCAAGGAAGGGAACTGGGAGTTGCACAGAGCCTATAAATACGACCAGAAAAGGGGCTGGTAGAAATCAAATATCTACTAAAGCCACATTCTGTCAGAGACCAACCCTAATCTCTAAGGTGTGACCCCAGGAAGGGAGAAAGGTGAAAGGGAACAGAGAGGTGACAGAGTAAACACAAAACCAAGGCCGTGTTAGAAGCGTTCCTCTTCCGGGAGAGGCTTACCTGGCCCGGCCATCGACCTGCTTATGCAACAGACAGGTGCCAGGAAGACGTGAGCCTGTGTGACTCAGGCATCAGAAGAAGCCTGGCCCCTCTCTGGCTGATACCCCGCTGGGAGCAGCTGGCCCCACTCTCACCCACCAGGCGAAGGCCATGGCTGGCTTTCACAACCTCAATGGAAGAAGTGATGGCTACCTTTCCAGCCAGGACAGCCCCCTTCTGGACCCTTCCCAAACCACCTGAACTAAGCTTGTGAATGACCCTTTTCCCATCGTCAGCTCCCAGGTGGGTTCCAGGGTTAGCCTCCCTCCTTCCTTACTGGAGAAGACATGCTTGGGGTTCAGGCCCTGGTGCCAAACCACGGGGGCCGGGGCGGCCAGTGCCTGGCAGGAGGTGAGAGCATTTGCTGTCCTCCAGGGGTTCCATATGGCTGCGTGGCCACAAATAGCTGTGCCAGCTTGAAGGAGACGCCCACTCCTCTGAAACCTGCTCTACACACTTGAGTCAGATACACACTGTTCCCTCCCTCCATCCTGACAGGATGAGACTCAGCCCAGCCCAGGGGACATACAGCCTCTCTTCTGGGAGGCTTGCCTGCTCATCTCAGTATTTCTTGGTCACCAGCAGATCTCCCTGCCTCTCCCTCCCTCCTTCCTCTGGGACTGGGCCTCCTCTTCCTAATTCCTTCTCCTCCACCCGCCACCCACCTCCCTCCGCCCCTCCCTCCAGCCTGCCCTCTCCTCCCTCCAGACAGCTGGGCTCTCCAGGGATACAGCTGTTCGGACTGCAGTTCTATGGGCACAGGTGACACTGGCAGATGCAAGTTCTTTCCATTCATGTGGGTAAACAGTAAACTTTATATGAAAATATTTATCACCAGGGCCTCTGCCTGAATGTTAGTTGGGGTGGGAGCTAAGTCCTCGTCCCCGGTGAGCCCAACATGCGACTAGAACTGCGGCATCAGGGTAGTCAGGAAAGGGCAGCCTCAGTGGAAAAGCATGGGTTTTGCATTTGCTTTGGGGGAGGAGAGACGGTGGAGCTTTCTGGCCAGACAGACGGCCTGTGGGCCTGGGGAGGACGGTTTTGATAGGGCGTCACTGCCGCTGAGCACCGGCTGACTGGCTGGGATGCCTGGGCCGACCTCCAGAACAAGCAGGTATCTGATACTGGGCTCCTGGCACCTGTTTATCACCTTTGTATTTATCTGTCTGGCTATGTACTGAATGCTAAAAAGTCCTGGGAATCTTTAAACACCCGCTGGTGATCCATTTGCTCTCTGTTGTAAAGGATTACATGCCATGTATCTGCTCCACCTTTGCCGTTGAAACCAACGTATCCTAATGGGTCTGGACAAAATGCCTCAGGGATATCAGACAGAGGGAAACCTAGTTTCTTTCTAAAGGACAGATGATTGCAGGTCCAGGCACACTGTTCCCAGCGTCTAAACATTTCAGCAAGTTCTTGCCTGTAATGTATCTAAATCCCTCCTCCTTCGGAGGAGTTGAAAACTGGTGGGATGTGGTGCTCCAGGTGCAATCTCTTCCTGGCTTTGACGCTCTTAGGTCACGTTCACTCCTGCAGGCATGGCTACATGCATCCTTCCTTCCTTTCTCACCCTTGCATGCGCTCATTTATTCAATGTGTGTTTGTGGATTGCCTGCTCGGTGACACACACTGGACCAGGCCGGGGGAAGATGAGTCGTGCAGAGAGAGACAAATATATCATGTACTGTGCTAATTAGTCAGGTTAAAGAGCTATCGGAACCCACAGGAGGAAGTGACAACATTGCCTAGAACAGATGACATTCTAAGTGATATTTGAGTAGAAATAGAATTTCATAAGATGAAATACTTATCCAGCACTTACTGAATACAAAGTACTCTTTGGAACACTTTCCAGACATTAATGTAATTTTTGTGCATGGCCACTCTATTTGGTTAGTACTATCATTATCCCCATTTTGTAAAGGGAAGAACTGAGGCACAGGATAATGACTTGGCTAAGAATCACACTGGTAAGTGTGAGATTGGATTTGAGGGCAGACAGGCTGGCTTTTAACCATTTTACCATGTACCTCTGAATTAACGCAAGATATTTGGGGAACCCGTGAATGACTCAGTATAGCTGGGGCCTATCAATTATGTGTAAGATGGAGTTGGGCCAGACTGTAAAGGGCCTCACATGTTGAGATCTCATCCTATAGAAAATGGGGAGCCAATGGGAACTATTTTCTATCAAATAACCCTAGTCCCTCCAGACTCAGCATAGTTCTTACTTGTCAACTCTCAGTGGCTCTTGGCTGAATCCTTTGCACACTTTCCACACTCCTCACTGGGGAAGCCCCCTATGATGCATGGCTCTAGACAGTGCTGATCACCCGAGGGTCTACTCTTTTTGATGCACCCAAGAATGGCACTCATCCCTTGTAGCAGTCAGCTTGAGCTGCCAGAACCGAATATCACAGACTGGGTGGCTTAAATGACAGAAGTTTACTTTCTCCCAGTTCTGGAGACTGAAAGTTCAACATCAAGGTGCCAGCCTGGTTGCTTTCGGTGAGAGCTCTCCCTTTGGGTTGTAGATGGCTGCCTTCTCGATGTGTACTCATATGACTCCCTCTTGGTGTGAGCAGGGGAGGGAGAGTGGTACACACAAGCTCTTTATTGTCTCCTCTCATGAGGGCACTAATCTTATCATGAGGACCCCATCCTCATGACCTCATCTAACCCATATCATCTCCCAAAGGCCCCATCTCCTAATGCCATCACATTGGGGGTTGGGGCTTCAACATATGAATTTTGGGGGGCCACATTCAGTGCATAACATCCATGGAGGACCCAGACCGATTACCTGCCTCATCTAGTTGAAGAAAAGCACTAAGTTGCTGAAGCAAAGGCTAGCAAACTCCTGAATGGCCTGCAATTTCCCTGCTTATCAACTGCCCTCCCCCTTCTTCTTCCTCTTCTGCTCCCCCTCCCCCCTCTCCTCCTCCTCCTCCTCCTCTCTCTCTCTCTCTCTCCCCCTCCCCCTCCCTCCCTCTCTCACACACATATAAAGACATTTGATTTTCAGTTACGCAGTCATACAAGCAAATGTCCTCTCATCATTCTCTATGCAGGTCAAGGTGATCTCCTCAGTTAGTCCTTCTGAACCTCCTTTCTGTTTAACCCCCTCAGCACCCACAAAATGTTACTGAAGGTTTGTCTGTTGTCTGCCTCCCTGGCTGGACTATGAGCTCCTCAAGTGCAAGGATCCTATCATGTTCATATTTTTAATGGTCGTGCCTGCACAGCACCTGGCTCATCATAAGTGCTGTTTGGATATTTATTGAGTGAATAGGTGAAGGTATTCTTAGGCCACAAAGATGTGAAAGATGATCCCTGCTATCCAGGAGCTTAGACTCATTGGAAGTGGAATTGGGAACACAATACTTCTGAGTCACTAAGGAGGATGCTCCCCAACACTGATTCAGGACCAAGCACTGGGGACCCCAGCCTGCTGCCATCCCCATGACACATTCCATGACCACTATACGCTGGCTAACTGAACTCATATATAGCGACCATGTGATAATCACGACAGCATAGGTGCCATTATGCCTACCGTGACTCAGGACAAACATCGGGTAGTCATGTTAATCCTCACACACCCAAGCTGTGTCTTTTTAAAACTCATTCAGGAAGAAGAGCAGAATTAAGAAATCTTGCTAAAGTCCCTGAATATTACTTTGTGTCACTTCCCCAGATCCTGTCCCTGTGCCACAGAGAGGCACTGGATTATACTTCGGTGGGGAGTGTGCTGGCTGACTGATTCCTGTGGCTGGTGTCCAACATCCTACCCTCCTGAAGGCATTTTGGAATTGATTTTAGGAAGTCTTCATTGTTTTTCTACATAGAGAAGCTTACCTTCTTGTACATTTTCCTCTTACTAAAATAGAAAGGCTCATCACTCTTATTTTGTGAGTGCCTGACTCTCATGGATTCTTGTGTCTCTGTGCTATTTTTTTTTTTTTTTTTGGCCGTGCCGCACGGCATGTGGGATCTTAGTTCCCTGACCAGGGATGGAACCCGAGCCCCCTGCAGTGGAAGCGCCGAATCTTAACCACGGGACCGGCAGGGAAGTCCCTCTCGGTGCTATTTTAATACTCTGGTCTATATGTCACTGAGTCTGCTGGAGCCAGATCCAGCTCACTTATTTAAATACCTTTCACCAGGTATTCCCTCACTTCTCCTTGTTTTCCAACCCTGCCAATCTGTGTGGATGTACTACATATGTCTCTCTAATAACCTGGGTGGGAGCTCAGCACACACATGGCTCCTTATTCTGTGAAATACGTAAAAATTAAAGTGCTGGCTGACACACACTCTTCTTGGTGACTCGGGGCTGCCGTATGCAGGAGCTTCCCTGGCACTGTTTACCGACATCTCTCATTTTCTGTCTTGCTGGGATCTGGGAATACTTTAAACACTCAGCTCGAGGTAGCACTTAGCATTTATTAACTGCCAGTTCTGTGCCAGGCACCCGGCAAGCACGTCCACATGCACAGTTTCAGCACATTTCACCACCTGTGAGATGATTCCGTGAGGCCGTAAAAGCAGTCTCATTTTACCAACAAGAAACTGAGACTCAGAGTTTAAATGAAGGGGCTCAAGTTCTCCTAACTAGTCAAAGGAGTAACAGAGGTTTTAACCCGCCTTTTTAATTTTATTCACATCTGCACAGGGCTTAATGTGTTCTAGGTGCCATTCTAAACATCTTACAAATGTTAATGCATTTAATCCTTACAGTGACCCTTCGGGTAGTTACTATCTGATATTTAAGTGTAAGGAAACTAAGGCACAGAGGGGCTAAGTAACGCGCCTGCATTTATCCGGGTGGTAAAGGGTGCGGCCACAGCATCTGCTGCCTCTTAGAGTTCCTGGCCTTTGGGTCACGCTGGCTCAGGCTCAGGGTTTTATTTATTTAAAAAAAAAAATTTTTTTTAAACTTTTTATTTTATATTGGAGTATAGCCAATTAACAATGTTGTGATAGTTTCAGGTGCACAGCAAAGCGACCCAGCCACACAATTACATGTACCCATTCTCCCCCAGACTCCCCTCCCATCCAGGCTGCCACATGACATTGAGGCTCAGGGTTTTAGAGGGGAAACTCCAATAGAATAAAGTCCACCAGAAGGACCTCCCTTTCCTAAACTTCTTAATTGTGACCCTAATTACACAGCTGCCTAGACTTTTCTCCTTTTCCTCCTCGGTTCCTTTCAAGAGACCTTCAGGGGGAATAAACAGTGCTTAAAATCTAATTTTCAGGCTGCACGCTTGACAGCCAACCCTTACTCGCCTCTTCCTCCGCCTTGCCTCGGTTTCAGGCCTCTGGGAACGGAAGGTACTAACTTCCGGGAACCATGGGCTCCCCCGCTTGCCTGGTCACCCTCTCCCTCACCGTCAATTTCAGCAAATGTCATTAATTTGAAAGGCAAGGGACCAGGAAGAATGGATTTTGAATTAACTAGTTCGCATAATCTGATGTCTTCACTGGAGCATGACAGGGTATCCAGTTAGCTGGGGAACAATTGCTTCCAATTGTTCATTCTCTTGGATAAACCATATCTGCTTAACAAGGTTTTGCTATAAAGGGCGATCAAATAGGCATTTGTGTTTCACGGAGTGCTGAGCCTGAATCCCGATGCCTGCCTTGGGCAGCTGATAATGTGTGTGTGTGTGTGTGTGTGTGTGTGTGTGCGTGGGGGCGTCTTACGGAGGAACAGACTTCCACTTTATGTAAGAATACGTGTTCCCGGGGCCCCCTCGTGTGCTCTGTCCTAGTTCCTCCTCAGTACCATTAGCTCATCCCTCCGCATCTTCAGTGCACCAAAAACATGTGCACCCACCTCCACATAGACACCTCTGTGAGGAGCAGCTGCCTTGCTGCGGGCTACGCTTGCCATCACCCTCATTCGTGGCAAGTTCTCGCTGACGGGACATGAGCCTGAGTCATGTGTGTCACTTCCAGGCCGAGCAGGGTATGTAGGATATGTAGTCTTCCCCCCTCTCTTCTCCATCTGGGTCCAGAGAACCCTGAGGACCCAGGGATGATGGAGCCATGAGACGGAGGAGCCTGAGACTTTCAGTCACACGAGGAGGAAAACTTTACGCTGATGAGGAAAACACACACAGGCTGCTAAGAGAGTGTGAAATAGGCTTCTGTAGTGGGGTGTCTGTTTGTTTCAGCAGCTCGTGTTACCCTGACTTCTGTATCCTCTTCAGTCCTTCTATTCTTATGTTTTTCTCCCTCATTAAGGCAGGGAAGCTCCATGCCCTCGTTTAAATCTAAGCAGAGAAGGGATGTGGTCTCAGAGAAACCACCACGAGGGAGTGTAGAGAGGCTGGCAAGCCAGCAGAGAGCGGGAGGAGGGGATGGAAATCCCAAGTACATAAAAGTCATCCTCTGAGTAGTAACCTAAGTGAACTGCCTAGCCGGTGCGGCCAATTACCATGCAGCACATGCAGATATTAGTATCATCATCTATCAATAATATGGGCCGTAAGAACGTGGTTATACCACCTGATGGGTGGTTATAGGTTGCATTTGATTATAGCATTAAACTCTGTGTGCCCAACCTTCTGTTGCTCATATTTGAACCATACTTTATATAACAAGGCCATTTGATCATAATTAAAAAGAAAAACAACAACAGAGGAAACATAAACCAGGGACAAAAACCTATGAAAGCCAACATTCCGCTAGGCCCATGCCTGGGACTCTGGCTCCTTCGAGGTTGAAACTGTGCAGGATCTCTCTGATCACATGTTTCATTTCTGTATTTTTGTTTTGTTTTTGTGGCTGATTTTTCCTTTCCAAATATATACAGAAGAGGCAGAAAAATATTTCTTTGGAGTAGAAAGGGGTAATGGCACTGTCCTCCCCTCCAATTAAAAATAACAAAGAAAAGCATGTCTCGTGAGTAATAATAATCATTACAGTAAGCATAACTGACGTTTCTGAGTACTTAATAGGGGCCTGGCATAGCTCTAAGAGCTACACTTGTCAAATGCAGGATGGTAGAGCCACGCTGTCCCTGCAGGGACGTCCAAAGCTGAGGGGTGACGCTGACCATCTTTTCCCTGATCCCTGGCCTGTCACCTTTGTTGCCTCTGTACCCCCAGCTGACGTTAAGACCTGGGTCTGTTTTGTATTCACTGCCCCAGTTCACCTCCCTTCACACCCTCCCTTCTAGGAGCCCTCAAGCTCTGTGGCCCAGTCTCAGCTGGCGTGGCCTGCTTCCCTCACATCTCCATGGCCCATGCTGTGAGGGGCTTCCTCCATGCTAGGCTATTCTGGGGAGAAATGAGCTAGCCAAGTAAATCACCCCCCATAATTGGTTAATCAAAATGTTTCCCCTTCCATCCCTCAGATGCCTTCAGTGTCCTGGTTAATGTGCCCTCAAAGTCCTTTTGGAGTGGGGTGATATAGATGTGGGGTTAGGGTGAAGGAGGAAGCCACAGTTTTTGCGGAGTCTCTTAGCAGGAAGCATGCCTGTCTTCTCTGCCCACCTCCCGCTTCCATCCTCCCATCCTTACTCCCAGTCAATCCATACTCCCAGTCAATCCACTACTCCATAGTAGTGACATAACTACTATGACCATATTTTTAGAACTAAGGTTGAATTGGTTTGACAAAAACAAATTATGGTGCAACACAACAGAACGGTTGAAAGTGAAAGCACTCCAGAAAATAACAATACCTACAGTCACGGTCACCATGAGGATACCAGAGCCTTTTCTACCAGCTGCAGAGAGATTTGACTGCATGAACGACTTGCCATGTGTCTGTCCTGTCCCCCATGTGGTGACGATGCTTGCTCCATGACAGCTTCAACCTTACTGAGACTTGAACCAAATGGGAACAACAGCCCTGGTGGAGCTCAAAGGCTGCCTTCTCATCACCTGGGAGTCATGAAGGAGTCAGTACTTCCTGGAGGATTTGCGTGGAGGGGTGGGGGGTAGTTTAGCTTCTGAGACACACCAGCCACTTGGGTTTCTGGACATTGAATGTTGAGCCCAGGGAGTTGCAGGCAGGCTCTTTACTTGTCAAAGAGAAAGCTGAAAAGAGCTCGGGCCTCGCAAGTCACGTTCTTCTCGGTTTCTATTTTCCTGGGGTGGATGTAGAATTTTTGAGTGGATTTGGGCTTGGGAGGGCCTTTGAAGCCCAGTGGCCCTGACCTAGCTGTAGACTCCATAAGCCCAGGAACCTGTAATAGATACAGGTGAATAGAAGTTGTGTGTTGACAACAAAGGATGCTGGGAGGAGGCAGAAAAGAACCAAGGCTACGCTGTTGCCAGATGACCTTGGGGACGAGCATGCATTTGACTTCTGTACTTCTCTGCCCAACTCAGCCAGAGTTTGTTTTAAAACCAGAACCAGATGCTGCCTCTGAGATCAGCCTCAGGGCTGAAAATAAATTAGGAAAAGAGGGTTCCATGCAGGGAGGCAGCAGGGCAAGGAAGGCAGCAAGAAAAGGGCAAGAAAAGCCTGATTAAGACCGTGGCACACAAGGGGAGTCGCCCTGTTCAAAGGGGCTGGACAGAAGAATCATGGGGCAGAAGGATGTTTAGCCCTTTGCCTGGCTTTCCCCTTTTAGCAGTTGTGATGCCAGCTAAATGAGGTCTTGGCAAAGAAATAGTTGTCCAGTCCTGATGGGCGAGGAGGAAAAGCAGAGCCAGGCAGGCTGGTGATGGGCTTGTGTTCCAGTGTGCAAGGCAGGATTCCAAGGTGGACTCCAACATTCCTGTCCTCTGGTGCAGTGAACGCTGGGAACCTCTGGGGTAGGGAATTCTGGGGTGCTCTGTTCAGACACCCCTCTTCAGGGCAGACACATTGAACCCCCATGCTGGGAATATTAGCTGCTAAAGGCTCACAGTCGCTCCCTGAGCATTGCCCTGGGCTACAGGGAACTTCCATACCCAAGGCTCCCCTTTCCAGACTTCTGCAGCGATACAAAGGCCTGGCCTCTGACCTCAGTTTGGGACAACTCTCATGGGTCATCCCAGTTCCAGAGTTCCCTGTAGGGTTGACTGAGGTCTCAGTTAAGATCACATTGTGAGTCACCTCCTCCCACTGCTCAACCCTGCCTTCCTCACCCCCTTACAGCTCTACCTCCCAAGAGTTCTCCCCAGTGAACATTCTGCAAGCAACTCCCTGGCTCAGAGTCTGTTCCTGGAAAGCCAATCTAAAGCCCTTGATAAGAGATAGCAAGACAGGTGCTCAACATCACTGATCATCAGGGAAATGCAAATCAAAACCTTACTGAGGTATCACCTCACACCTCTTAGGATGGCTGGTATCAAAAAGACAAGAGTTAACAAGTGCTGGCAAAGATATGGAGAAGTTGAGGGTGGCAAAGTTCTAAAGATGGGTACAGAAGACATGATCAAATATGCCCTTGATGAAGATGACCAAGGCTGCAGGATGGATTGGACCTACTTGACCTACTGGACGAATCATCCCACCCCAGATCCCCAGGGTGGCCACATGTGAGAGAGCAGGGTACCCCGCCAGAGCTGTGCACGAGTGCACACGGGGTCCTTATGAGCAGGCTCAGTGGCTTTGCTCAGGACGACTGGGAGACCAGAGCCCTGGACAGAGCCACTGGGCTCCTGGCTGAAGAAATGGACGACTCTCTAAGATGAGAAGGCCCAGTTCAAGGGGCATTGGAGGGCTGCCTTCCAAAAGTATAGGCTGTAAGGATGGATCCCAGCCAAGTTCAGGGCTTATGCCTCAGCACTCAGCGTGTAAGGAGCTGGCCTGCCCATGCTCTTTCTCTGTAATGGATTGTAATAGCTCTATTCATATGGAAAGAGTCAATATAGTCCTAGAGTATTATATTATCATACATTATCTATAAATTAGGTAATATATATGAGAGTACTTGGTAAACGGGAAAAGAGCTGTACAGATGAAAGGTATTATGTCTTCTTCTGTGGTATTTATGTAAATGAGCCGATGGGGATGACTGTATTCTGGAAACTGTAAATCCCTGTACGAATGAGAAGCCACATGATTAGGTATTTCACAAGGTACCCGCAGGCCCGGGGCATGCGGGTCCTGGCTTCCATCCTGCAAGGGCAGTTCTCCCCCAGCGGAAGGCGCAGTGCTTGCAGAGCGAGTGGGCTGAGATCTCATGAAGCTCCATTCACGGAGCCGCGGAATAACAGTATTCAAGCTGAGCAATTTGCAGAGAGTAAATTAAGGGGAATAAAATTCCTGTAACAGATCCTGGGAGGAGGGAGGAGATGAGGAAGAAGGAGGAGGAGAAGGAGGAGGAGGAGGAGGCGGAGGCAGGCAGAAATTTTTAGCGAAGCCTGCCGTTTGCCGTAGCCTGCTGCATGATGAAAAGCAGGCTGGGAATCAGAACCAGGCAAAACTCGGCCCTTGTGGAGTGCCTTTCTGGATGGCGTGTCAGGGTTATACGTTAACAAGGGGCTTCTGGTCTCAAAAGAGCCTTATCCTAAGGTGTAGCCCTAACGGCAGATGCTGTGATGGGCCAGAAGTTAGGGTGTACTGAGAGGGCTGATGCCCAGGAACTCTTTAAACATTCACACCTGCTTTGCCCAGGATAAGGCTGGTCCTAGAGGATACTGAGCTTTGAAGGGAGTCTCACTTGCTCGAGTGAAAAATCTCCCTTGGATTGGTAGTTCAACAGGTGTCTTTAACGTCTCATATGAGTGTGATTATAGCTGTCATTTTCCGTTTAACCAGTGTTGCGTGACTGGCCCTTTTACAGGCCCCGTGCTAGGCACTGAACATGCACCATCCCTTTATCTCTTCCATTACTACGAGTAGGTGCTGCTGATACCTGTTTTATAGATGCAGACAGTGAGGCTTCAAGAGAGTAACTCATCCCCCCAAGTGGAAGAGGCAGGTCAGCAGTGAACACAGCTCACTGGAATCAATGCTCTGCGCAGCTGCCACCATCTTGCAGCCCCTGATACTTTGTCCTACCTGCTGACCCCTCCACCGTGACTCAGCTGTTCATTCACCCCTCACTCTGAGTTTGAGCACTGGCTTTGGCTTTGGCTGCTGGTCTGCATCCTGCCCTGACAGCAGACACCCCAGGCCCTGTGGGGTCAGTCCCCACTACCCCCAGCCAGGGCAAGTGAGGCAGGCACAGGGCCTCCCCACCCTCAGAAAGGAGAAGGTTCTGTTAGGAAAGTTTTCCAAGCTTCAGAGAAGCTGTCAGGGTTGTGTGCGCTGAGTTGTGTCCTTCCAGGCATTCATATGGGGGGGCTCATTGAAGTCCTGACCCCCAGCACCTCAGAATGTGACTGTCATTGGAGATAAGGTCTTCAAAGAGATGACTATACTAAAATGAGATCAGGGGTTGAGCCCGAATCCAATATGACTGGTGTCCTTATAAGAAGAAGAGATCAGGACACAGACATACATGACGAGGGAAGACAATATGAAGACCCACGGAGAAGGTGGCCATCTGTAAGCCAAGGAGAGAGGCCTGGAGCAGACCCTTTCCTCAGAGCCCTCAGAAGGAATCAACCCTGCTGACATCTTGATCTCAGGCTTCCAGCCTGCAGAACCGTGAGAAGATAAATCTCTGTTGTTTAAGCCGCCCAGTTTCAGCAGCCCCAGCTGACTAATACAAGTGTCACCTCCAACCCGCCCCAGCCACTCCTGCTGTCCCCACCACGGCTCGCATTCCCTCACTGCTGCTGCCTGGTGATCACCTGGACCTCTGGCTGACAGGGGTTGATCCTTCTCCCTGTTATACAGGAGCCTCCCCCCTCCAGAACTCTTGCCTGTTGTGTTATCTGCAGCATCTCCAGGAGGGAAGAGTGACTGACTGGCTGAGAGGTAGCTGAGCGGTACCAAATGCAAGAGATGTCCAAGCAGGTGGGGAGCAGATCCCACTATGTGTGTGTTCTCACCCCTCCTCCCTTCCTCCCGGGGATGTGCCCAGGGCCATTTCCAGGTTTGGCCGCCCGCCTGGGTCAGGACTTTTGCCTTAGTTTATCAGTGTTGGGGCCGGAGATGTCAGGGCATTCCTGGGCTGAAGCAGAAGTTTAGATGCAGTAAAGATGACACACACACCTGGACCAGCACCTCAGCGGCAGGCAGCATGTTGTGGTGAAAATGCCTGAGTTTGAATGTGGCTCTGCCATTAACTGGCTGTGTGAGTTTAGTCGAGTTACTTAAGTTACTGGGTCCAGAGAGTTACAGTTTTTCCCATCTGTAAAATTCCGATTTCTGCCTAATAGGATTGTTGTGGAGAGCATATAAGAAACAACAGATGAAATGTATTCTGTAGATGATGTGTGAGATAATTAGCCTCTGGGTGAGATGGCATGGGGGTAGGGATTGGAGAGTCATCTTACTGAGGCCATGCTTCCCTGGAAGGATGATCCTACAGAGGAATACTGAGTTATAAAACTCTCCTTCTCACTTTCTGAATGAGCCTCAAAACTCCGAACACTTTTTAAAAGGAGCTGCGTCTAGAGTGTCCGTCTCTAATATTGGTTCAGAAACCAACAGTTTGTTTTCTCCATGTTCCTTCCAAACTGCAGGTGGTAATCACGAGCACTTTTGTGACATTATATTCTAGGCAACATTCTAAACACTAATATTAGCTCATTTAATCCTTGTTATGAACTGAATTGTGTCCCCACCCCCAAATCTGTAGGTTGAAGCCCTAACCCCCAGTACCTCAGAATGTGACTGTATTTGGATAAGTGGCCATTAAACAGATAACTAAGTTAAAATGAGGTCACTGGGGTGGATTCTCATCCAATCTGACTGTGCCCTTATAAGAAAAGGAGATGAGGACACAGAGAGAGACACCAGGAGTACACGTAGACAGGGAAAAGACCATGTGAATAGACAGTGAGAAGGCGGCCATCTGCAAGTCAAGGAGAGAGGCCTCCAAGGAAACCAAGCCTGCCAACACCTGATCTTGGACCTCCAGCTTCCAAAACTTTGAGAAAATAAATTTCTGTTTTGTTTTTTTTTTTTAACCAATACTACCTAGTTAGTGTTTTTCTCACCCCATCTAACAATGCTGTCTTCCTTTTTTTTTTTTTTTTTAAGTTTTTTTTTTTTAATTGATTGATTGATTGATTGCTTGATTGCTATGTTGGGTCTTCGTTTCTGTGCTAGGGCTTTCTCTAGTTGTGGCAAACGGGGGCCACTCTTCATCGCGGTGCGTGGGCCTCTCACTATCGTGGCCTCTTTTGTTGCGGAGCACGGGCTCCAGACGCGCAGGCTCAGCAGTTGTGGCTCACGGGTCTAGCCGCTCCGCGGCATGTGGGATCTTCCCAGACCAGGGCGTGAACCCATGTCCCCTGCATTAGCAGGCAGACTCTCAACCACTGCGCCACCAGGGAAGCCCAGATTTCTGTTTTTTAAGCCACCCAAGGTGTAGTCATTTGTTATGGCAGCCCTAGCAAACTAATACAATCCTCACAAGAAACAATGAGGTAGGAAATGTTATCAGCCTCATTATCATTCATTTGCTCATCTGATGCAGATTTTCTAGGTGCCCACTCTGCACAGGACTGGTACCACGGGTGTAGTGGTGCCACAGGTGTAGTGGTGAATGAGACAGAGTCTCTGACCTCGGGGAGCTTAAGGACAGGTGGACTTGTCTGAGAGGTAGACAGACAAGTAAACAGACCATCCCAGTGCAGCAGGGGTGTATGTGTCCCACGATGGGGAACCTGCAGCCCACAGGACCCTCATGGTACTAAGGGTAATGGAACCAAGTGTGAATGGGATAATGGAAAGTCTCCGCGTAGGTCCACTGCTTAGTTTCTGCAAAGACCTTGCTGGTGCTCCGTGGACAAGGACAGCCACGCTAGCTGAGCAGCTGTGTCCTCTGCAGTGGCAGGGGTGCCCCACAGGGAGAGGGCAGGGCTGGTGTGTGGGGACACAAGCCAATAAAGATGGACATATGAGGATGATGCAATCCATGTGTCATGCCAGCTTCAGTGGGTTGCCTGGGAATCCTGCTTTCAAGGATTCTGAAAATTAGCTCCCCTGAAGGCCAGATGAACGGTGACCCTTGCTCTTTCTGCTTTCCCAGATATGAAGTCCTCCACATTGCCATCAGATTTTCTAAAATAGAACCACAACTGGTGATAACGGATCACTCCTATGTGCTGGGAATGTTAGGTGGGTTATCTAATATCAGCGCCTGATATGAGTCTGAGAGTCTTCCTATAGTATCTGAGGCCATTGACAGCCTTTCTCTGCCTGTCTGTCCAGCCTCATGTCTGGCCCCTACCTCTTTCCCTTTTGGAACCCTTTATGTCCCCCTACCTTACACGCATCCCATGCCTCAGGCGTGTACAATCTCTACCTAGTCCATGCCCTTTCATGTCTTTATACTATTCCTCAGCCTCAAATGCTTTCTCCATCCATCCAGTATAACAAACTTCTACCCATCCTTCAAGACTCAATTCCTTCTCTTTGTTTTCCTGCAGCACTAGGTAGATACTTCTACTAAAATACGTATCACAGTATGTCACCTCCAATGTGTTTACATGTCTCTCCATCACCAGCCTGAGTGATAAGGAGGGACTGTCTATTCATTTTGTATCCCCAGCACCTAGCACATCAGTGATACAAAGTGGGTGCTAAACAAATGTCTGTGTAGGTTATTTATCTATTTCTTGTTTTTCTTTTTCAATGCTGGTGTTTTTTGTTGGATAAACAATTGACTATAGTCTGAGCCTTTTTTTTTTTTTTTTTTTAAAGAGAGCTGCTCTTTTTATTTATTTTTATTTATTTATTTATTTATTTATTTATGGCTGTGTTGGGTCTTCGTTTCTGTGCGAGGGTTTTCTCTAGTTGCGGCAAGTGGGGGCCACTCTTCATCGTGGTGCGCGGGCCTCTCATTATTGTGGCCTCTCTTGTTGCAGAGCACAGGCTCCAGACACGCAGGCTCAGTAATTGTGGCTCACGGGCCTAGTTGCTCCGTGGCATGTGGGATCTTCCCAGACTAGGGCTCGAACCCGTGTCCCCTGCATTAGCAGGCAGATTCTCAACCGCTGCGCCACCAGGGAAACCCCCCCCCCTTTTTTTTTAATAGAAGACTCTGTATCGTGAAATAAGAAGAACTAAGACTATATTGTTTTCTCCATTGCCTCAAGGCTAAGTGTTTCTCTCTATAGCTGCTCTTCACGGGAAGGATATGGCTGTGCCCTCTCCTCTGTTCCAGATAGCCCAATCTTATATTCACCCCCAAAGCCATGTCTTTTTCCTTTCTCATCTCTTCTCATGCCATTTCCCCCTACTTGGAAGGCCTTCCACACCTATCCAAGACCTTCTCATCTCTCAAGTTTCATAAGCCTTGCTATTCAAAGGGTGGTCTGTGGTCCAGCAGCATGAGCATCACCTGGGAGCTTGCGAAAATGCAGAACCTCAGGCCCCACTCAGGCCTGTTGAACCAGAAACCACATTTTAACAGGCTCTCTAGGTGGTTCATAGGCACATACCTTTTGAGAAATACTGCTCGAGAGCAGGCCTCAGCAAAACTTGTCTGTAAAGGTTCAGTTAGGGAATCCTTTAAGCTTTCAGACTGTAGGGTCTTTGTCCCAGTGACTCAACTGTGGAGTTGTTGGCACAAAAGCAGCCAGAGACAATAGGTAAACCAATGGGTGTGCTGTGGGCCAATACAGTTTTATTTACCAAAGCCGGTGGCAGGCCCTCTAGCTGTAGTTTGCTGAACCCCTCTAGAGTTCAACACCTTTGCTTACTATAATGGAAAGCCTTTGGGTGGCCCCCCGCCATGACCTCACCTCCTGGTATTCACACCCTTGGGTAATTCCCTCCCCTGGAGTATGTGCTGGATTTCTTGACTCACTTCTAACAAGTAGAATATGGCAGAAGTGATGGGATGTCGCTTCCAAGGTTAAAAAGACTGGCTTTCATCTTGGGGCTCTTTCTCTCTCTCTTGCTCTGTCTCTCAGGTTGCTAGCTCTGGCAGAAGCCAGCTGCCATGTTGTAAAGCACCCCATGGAGAGGCCCACATGACTTCCAATGACCATATGAGTGAGCGTGGAAGCATATCCTCCTCTACTCAGACCTTGAGCTGACTGCAGCCTCAGCAGACAGCTTGATTGAAACCTCACAAGAGACCCTGAACCTGACCCAGCAACCAATCTGATTCTAGATCCCAGACCCTCAGCAACTGTGAGACAAAAAAATGATTATTGTGTTAAGTCCCTAAATTTGGAGTAACCTGTTATCGGCAATAGATAATTAATACTGTTGTGTCTCCAAACTACTCCCTCGTATGTCTTCCTTCTAACTCCTACAGCATTGTTTCAGTGAGTCCTTGACTAGAAACTGTCTTACATTGCTTCCTAATCATGTGAATCAGTCCAGAAGTAGATTACAGATTCTTTAAAGGAAGGGACTATATCTTATAAAGTAAACAGATATTTTTCACAGAGTATTTATTGAATTAACTGCATAAAGTTTTTCTTGTTTTCTGTTGGAAAAGCAGGAGCCATTACTTGCTGGAGCAATTGTTTCTGTTCCCTGACATCTAGTTTTCTCTGAGCCTGCATAGGAACGATGTTTCTTCTTCTACCAGTACAGTTTTTATTTGACAACAGTGAAAAAAAAAAAAATTAACTAAACACCTGAAAGCTTTTTTCAATTACCTGGTGAGGTTACTTAAGCTGCACTTTGCTGTAGAACTGATCCTTTTCACTAATCTTTTTGAATTCCTAGATGGGAGAGAAAATGGTCTTTGGACGATAAAGCCTGTTCCCAGGTTATCTTTGAGAAAAATGTAATCCACTGTATTCTTTTGCTTCCAGTTTTTCTCCTGCCTCTTGATTTTGTTGGCTCTTATCTCCGTTTTGTTATTTCACAGTTGCCTGGGCACATAAAGAACCTCTCTCCCCGTCACTCCCATTTTCAAGAGCTTGTTTATGGTACCTCCACTCTGCCTCACCTCTGATGACCGACTCTGGGAGTGAGAAAATGGTGGGCACAGAGGGCAGGCTTTTAGAAAGGGATCTTTTCCAGTCGACTCAATGACTTGGCCCAACGGTAACCCAAAAGAGCAAAGAATTCATCCTGGCTAATGTTGGTTTGAAAGAACTCTGACCAACAAAGAATGGCTGCTTTGTTAAGTGTAGAGATCCCTGGATCAGGGGCCATCTTGTACTGCATTTTTAAATTTTCTTATTTTTCCTGTGAATGGAACTAATGTTTTCCAAATAGTGCACACAGGCTCTATGGTGTGTGTGTGTATGTGTGTGTGTGTGTGTGTGTGTGTGTGTGTGAAATTCCTTTTAAAAATGTATTTCATTTTTCTCCCCTAAGTCCAGGTTCTTTTATTTTGTCTATAAATTATATCCTCATCTACAAAGTGCGCTTGATCCTAAGAACTCTGAAGACCTTTGCCCCAAAGCTAAAAAGACACAGGTTATCATCCGTATGTGCAAGTCATATATGCAAGTCATGTATTATTTTTGGTCGTGACCACAACCAGTTCACAACATCTGTCCTGTGATGATCATGACCTGCCCATGGTGGTCATGTGCACCACCATTGTTTCAGACCCCACCTTCTGGGACAGAGGTCATTGTGCCAGGTTAGTGGTCACAGAAAGCAAACAATAACTGTAGTCAAATACAGTTTCTATAACTGTAACTGGTGGAAAACTCTTAATTGGATCTACAAATTACTGATCCAGGAAGCTGTGGAAAGAAGAAATTGGTTTAATATCTAGGATTCCAAACTAAAACCAATATTATTTGGTCATTCCACGTCGTTTATTCTATAAAACCAGGAGTAGGCACACTTTTTCATCAAGGGCCAGATAGTAACTTCACAAACATATCTGTGACTCAGTTTCCCCCATGAACTGATAGTATTAGCATTCGAGAACTGGCAGACTGTTTTTCTAGAAAACTTGGGAAGGGATGGTATTTACAATGCACTCAAAAAATTGTTCAGCTTAGAATTTATATAGAAGGCATACTGAGACTGATTTAGGATTACTAAAAAATGCCGCCAACATGGAGTTGACTATCTCACCCTTGCCTTACAAGAGTGGATGTAGATGTTTTGTTAAACAACTTCCTGTCCACACCTAGCCAATTTTTAGTGCCAGTGGAACCAGAGTGTGGGCCTGTGGGTCCCTCAGAATTGGGTCCCCTTGGATCTCACAACTTCTGCTTCTTCACCAGCAAGTCTCAGAGTCCAGTGCAGTAGATGTATGATGTGGCGAAGCTCACCTGCTATCCAACCAGCTGAGCATGCACAGAAAATTAATTTAAATAAAGCATGGCAAATATTTGCTTTGGTTTAAATTCATAAAATGCCATTTCATTACACTGTGTTTTCATTTATGTCATGCCAAAGCTATTTTTTTATTATTTTAGAAGTTAAAACATGTAGGAAAATACATTTTTCAAATAAACCACTGTCATGATATAGATATTTGAGCCTTGTAATATTGATTTTATAGTGGAATGTTGGATTGTGAAGTCTAAGGGTTTTTTTAAAACTGCAATTAAAATAAGCATTCATGAGGGGTACCTACACCCCTCCTTCCTGTGATAACCCCATGACAGCGGCCAGTTGGCACTTCTGAGAAGTAACACTTCTCATTCTCATGACTCAAGCACATCTTGGAGTGAAGGGTAGGGACTTGAGCAGACTGACACAGAGCAGGGAGGTCATGTCCTTAGAAAGAAAAGAAGGCTCCCTTCTCCTAAGGGAAAGGAGGCCTGGGCGAGAACTTAATTTGTGAGCTGTGGGGTCACCAGCCCTGACTCCTGGGCCTGCTTCTCACACAGCCAGATCTCTGACAGTTTCCCTTTCCTTCCCCAAGACCCCCCATGATGTGATCATGGACTCTCCTCCCAGAAGAGCACAGCAAACCTGAATTTTGGGACTCTCTCCTGGCATCATTTCCTGGTACATGTTGATATCTCTTTCAGCATGATATTTTTACATCCCTTTTTGAAGAGTGATGACTCTCATTCATTCCTAAAGTCAATAAAGGCATATTGCGTAGTCACTCTGAGCCAGGCACTATAATAGGCACTACAGATACAAGATGAATGAGACAAAATGGTGACACTGAAGACCGTGTGGTCTGGTAGGCAGACGTGTTCATAGAAAATAATTACAACATAAGTGGATGTGGCAGTTACTCCTAGAAAATGTCTTCTTGGAAAAGAACCCTCTTCACACCAGAAGGAAGCTTGAAGAAGATCTCTGAACTGTCTGGGGAAGTGAACTCGCTTGGAAGGAGAAGCATCCTCTCCAGAGGAGTTAAGATCTCTGACCATTTCAAGTAAGCAGGGGAGTCATAATCTCTAGGGTTTCACTAGAACTGATATTTTGGTGACCTTGCTTCTAAGTATGAATTTGAAATATTTTTTAAAATTTTATTAGACTCCCCCAAATCACAAGGTTTTCCTTTTTTTATTTTTGGGTTATTGGGGGTAAGCAATTTAAAAAATAAAGACATGGGATAGCAGCTTCTGATTCTGTTGGGTATCTACCAAACTTGCAGTGACTTCTTTTCTCTGAGAATTGCCCTCCCTCCAAAGTATCCCCACAAAGATGGAGGGATGGGTCCTATGACTTCAAGTCCCTGCACCCGGTGGGGACGGCTGACCTGACTTGAGTCAGTCAGATTCTCTGTCCTAGGGATTTAGCACTGAGACTGAAAGAAAGCTAATCGGTCTGCAGTGTCCAGGGACAAAGCACCTTCAGGAATTACGTAGAGTCTATCTTCTGCTCACCATATACATGAAAACACAGAGAGAAGGTGGTATTGGTCATAGAGAGAAGCAGAAATGAGGGATGGAGAGAGAGAGAGAGAGAGACACTGCTGGGTGCCTGAAAGTGTCTAGTTCCTGGGCCTTTTGCCCTTGAGGTCTATAAGACACCCATGGCCCAGTGACACATTCCCTCTTTTGGGTAAGCCAGCTCAAGTTGGTTTTTGTAACCCATAACCAGAAGAGTCTTACCTAATACTCATTCTCTCTGGTTTAGGTAAAGTCCTGCCTAAGTGACTGAAGGGCTTTTCTTACTTGTGTGCTGTCAGGATTCCAGGTCTATGATTCCCAAGCCCCACCTTACACCTGCTGAATCTGATCCCCTAGGGTGAGGTCCAGGAATCCACATTTTGTAACAAATCATTAGGACATTCTGATGGGTTGCCAGATTGTAGAACTGCGGGATAACACAATACTCCTTGTAGCTGAACTATGATGTACCAGGTGCTACCACACGTGCTGTATCACTTTCCTCACAACGACTCTGTGACCTAGGCGTTATTTATTAGGGGAAATGCTGAGTCCCTCTTCTAATGTTTCCTTCCGTATGGAGGCAGCTCTACTGGCTGGAACACTTCTGTCATATCTTTAGCCCCTTACTCACCGGTGACCTATCTAGTTGCTGAGTTTGGAAGAAGCCAGGCACGTGTAGCCCAGCTTCTTGCTCTTCCTTCTTTTGGGGAGCTGGCCGGCCTGCAGAGAGCATGTGCTTTCAGATGCCTACTCCTTGCTAAAAATCCTCCTACACAGGCTCTGCCTCTGCCGACAGGGGCTGCGGTGCGGGAGACCCTCCTCAGTCTAGCGCAGCCGTGCTGGGGTGGGAAGAAGTTCTCATTGTGAGATTCAATGCTATATTTGCAGGTAAAGCTACATTACCAGATACCAGTTTACCAAGGTGCTATCTTGGTCCCCATCTGTCCCCACTTCTTTGTCTTATGCCTTTATTTGTTCAGAGCTCTGACAGGGGAGAGGGGGGCTATTGATTTGGCTCCTCAAGATCACTGCATTATTACGTACATGGTTCCAGATAAGACCACTGTCTGTCCACCACCAAGTCCAAGCGCCTTCCCCTGCCCCACGGGGAACCTCTGAGTGGTGATTCTCAATATATATAAGCTATGTATTCCCCTAGAAGTTGATGAAAATGTACATTTTGATTCTGAAGGTCTCGAGTAGGGCTTGCGAGTCTGTATGTCTAAGAAGCTTTCAGGTGACACCAGTGCTCTTGGTAGGAAGTTCACACTGGACCCACAATGATTATATAAAGGATGACTTTCAGAAGTCCAGAGCCATACAAGTGTAGCAGGCAGTATGACAACCTCCCGCCCAGAGATGTCATGTCTTAATCCCTGGAACCTGTGGATATGTTACTTTATATAGCAAAGGGAAATTAAGGTTGCGGATAGAGAGAAGTTTGCTAATCAGCTCTCTTTAAAATAGGGATATTATCCTGGACTATCCAGATGGGCCTCATATTATCACAAGGGTCCATAAAAGTGGAAGAGGGAGGCCGAAGAGGAGGTGGCAGAGGGATATGATGTGAGAAGGACTCCAACAGCCATGGCCACCTTTGAAGACTGAGGAAGGGCACGTGAACCAAGGAGTGTGGGCAGCCTCTAAAAGGTGGAAAAGGCAAGTTTTTCAAATTCTCTCCTCGAACCTCCAGAAGGAATACAACGCTGCAGCCTCCTTGATTTTAGTCCAATAAAACCCATGTCAGACTTCTGACCTACAGAACCATAAGACAATAAATATGTACTGTTTTAAGCTTCCAGGTTTGTGGGCATTCATCATGGCATCGATAAGAAACTAATGCACAGACACTTCCTTCACAGCAGTATAATCCCTAAGGCTGGGCTATTTCAACCAGGGAACCAGCCTGAGAGGTTTATGTATAAGAGATGCTTGGTAAAAACATATAGTGTTCCTTGATAAAAAATTTCTAAAGTTTTAAACGCCAAAACTACCAGACTGAGTGAATAGGACTGACTAATGCCCCGAACAGGCTTGATTTTAAGTTAAGTGAGCATGACAAACACGTTGTTAAAAACTCAAAGCTGATTAAATCTCTGATGAAGCACAGCTTGATAAATGCCAGGCGACCACAGCTCTGTGAAAGCAAATGCAGTGTGCGGAGTGGAGGAGATTTCCTGTAGGGTTGGAAGCCTGGGCGCAAGGAAGGCCACGTGGGTCACCACGTGGTTCATCCTAACAGTGGTTTCCTGCCACAGGAGAGCATCCTATCCATGCCACAGGGTCTCTTTTTTTCAGATATTTACTAAAGAGTGGGAGAATGAAGAAGTTGTGATGGTATCACTCGCTGTAGGGAAACTCACTCGTTCTGGGCCAAGTCTTCACTGACTGAATTTCAGATTAGGAAAATAAACTTTTCAAATGCTTCTACCCAGAGTTGGGAAACGGAAGTGTGGCTGTTGGAATTGGCACAAATCATGTCACTGGGTTCATTCATTTACTCGGCCATGATTTCATTTTTTCTGTCACTGGTTCATTCATTCATCAGATATTTACTATGTATCTACCAATATGCCCAGCCTTGAAAATGCAAGATGAAACACTATGGAGTCTTATTCTCAAGATGTCAGTCTAGTTGGAGAGAGAGACTTGTGCTCCAACTATTATGGTGATGCCATGTTCATGAATTGAGCTCTGCCCTCATGTGCTAAGGAAGCATGGGGGTAGGGCACTTAACTCAGTCTGGGACTGGATCAGAGAGGGCTTGAGGAGGAGGACCTGTTCAAGATAAATTTTAAAGGTTGAGAATTAGGTTGGAGTAGGCACTCCAATGGGAGAAATAGCACGGTGTTATGAAAGAGCATAGAACATTCAGAAATGACAAGAATTTGGGTGTGGCTGGAATTCAGGATGCATTCCTATAGGGAACAATAAGAGAAGAGGCTGGAAAGATAACCAGGGGCCTGGTCATGAAGAGTTTCGTATAACATGCTAGGAAGAGGAAGACCATGCAAATGAGTGGAGAGTGTGAAGCAAATGAGTGGAGGGTGTGAGGCGGGAATGTGATGTGGTCAGATTTGCGTTTAGGGAAGATCACCTGGCAGCTGCGAGGAAAGTGTCCTGGAGGGGAGGGAGGCCGGGGCAGGTGGGAGGCCAGAGGAGGTAAGGTTCGAGTCTGAATGGGGCTATGAACAAAGATGCTCTTTTTCTTTTCATTTTTATTTATTTATTTATGTATTTTTATTGGAGCATAATTTCTTTACAATGTTGTATTACTTTCTGCTGTACGACGAAGTGAATCAGCTATATGTGTGCATATATCCCCTCCCTCTTGGAATATAGTTGCTGTACAATATTATATAAGTTACAGGTGTGCAATTTAGTGATACACAATTTTTAAAGGTTATACTCCATTTATTATTATTATAAAATATTGGCTATATTCCCCATGTTGTACAATATAACCTTGTAGCTTATTTTCTACCTATTAGTTTGTACCTCTTAATCCCCTACCCCTATATTGCCTTTCCCCCCTTCCCTCTCCCCACTGGCAACTACTGGTTTGTCCTCTATAAAAGATGCTCTTTTTAAGAAAAGATTAGCCTTAGGGATAACCTAAGGCTTATTCTAAATTGGTATGAGAGCATTTCATAAAGTTATAAATTCAGAATTTATTCAGTTCACCTGAAAAAGCGTTAAGGAAATATTAGAAAAGCGGTAAATGCTGAAGGCTGTTGTTGGTTGTCGCAATATGTTCTTTTGGCTCCAAAAGAGTTTGTGGACCGAGAATAGATGGAAGCTAAGACTGTGTTTAATATGCAGTTTTGTATTGTTGTCATCGGCTGTGATTATAGGCTTGACTCCTGGTTTTTCATCCAGAGCCATTTATTCAGAAAATCTCTTATTCAGAATTTGAGTTCATTCCTCATTAATTCAATGGCAGCTTTCTTTAGCCCAGTGATTGAATTACCTAATAGCACCTGCCTGAAATGATTAACATAAGAGGATGCCGTGGGGTTGTATTTGATATAAATGATTTGTTTCCCAAAGTTGTAATTTTATTAAAGGGGGACCCAGTGAACCACCTTTGCAAATGAAGGCAAGGTCCCAGCTTCCGTGAGGTACCTGGGAGGTTAATGAACGATTAGCAGCTGACAAATAGCAACATGGCCGGGGAAGAAGGTGGTGTTTCTCACGTGGTGGGTCAGCATCCCTGGGAAAGTGAGGCCTCATTCTGAAAGGGCTGGGCGGCCCCTTTCTGATAAGCGTGGTGACCATGGAGAGAGGGAGAAGTGTAGAGTAGGCCCACACGGGACTCAGGAGCTCACAATCCAGCGCAGCCTCAATCCTACTGCTTGGGTTATTCCCAAGTGGATCAAGTACGGGTGGAGTTCCAGTACTCCCCTAAGGGAATGGGAATGATGCTCTGGGTTTCCGTCCCTCTGAGACAGAGCCAAGCAAGCTGGTGCTAACAGGACCTGAGTTTTTCTTCTGAAGTGACGTGTGGCCTTTGTACTAGAATCTTTCAGTAACTTGCTGGTCTCTTTAAGAGCTGAAGGGAACAGGAAGAATTAGAACACAGGCTGCTGTGAAATATTCTTTCATTTTGTTCAGCAACTGGAAAAAAACACGTTTTCTGTGTCATGCATTGTTTAGTCATTATACCCATTTTCGAATTTTGTCGGTTTCGGTGTAAACATAGGTATGTATGCCCAACTTGTATGCCATTTAAGGACAGAAATAATTTGTACTTCCCCAAACATAAATTGAATATTTCCATGGTATTGATGCTTTTTAATCCCAGAGAATGCTGAAGAACAAAATAGGCCACCGAGGGCTGGGCAGGACAGACCTTCAAAAGACAGTGTGGTGGTGCTAACCCCCATCCCTAGATCCATATTTGTTCCCATAACTAGAGGTACTTGAAACATCTTTTATGGACATTTTCCTTTCTCCTTCCCACTCTATTTCCTCCTCTGCTCCCCTCACATATACTTCAGTTCCTATATTGCTTTATTCCTTCTATTCTAGAGGAAGTAGGGTCCAGTGGCCCTGTGCTGCCTGTTGCCACGGTGCCATTCTAGGAATCCCTTGCTTGGGCACTGCTTAAGTCAATTGTGTGACTCTTCATTGAGGGAAAGGTACCTGTGTAGGTGGAGGGGCAAGCAGGTGGAGGATAATTTCCTCTGAGAAGGAGAGGCTTCTAAATGCTGCTCAAATCCCACTGTTAGGACAAATCTACTGAAAAGATTGGTTTGGGCCTATACCCATGAAATAGGCTTCCCCTACCTCTTACCTAACCTTCTTATAAGGGCCACAGGCTGACAGTTAGACAGTAGTACCCACACTGGACCACATGAGAAAATTTACAGGGGAGTTTTAAAATGCAGATTCACAGGCCCTGTCCCTAGCCAACAGAATTAGATTCTCCATGAGGTGGGACCTGTGAGTCTATATTTTTGTAAAAGATTTATGAGTGGTTTGGATGTAGTTGATCTGAGAGGTGGCATTTAGGTACCAAAGGCAGAGCACACCTGTGTTTCCTAGAGGTCTCCTTATACAGACAATGAGTCTATGTGGCTGTCTGTTCTCCCCTCATGGGCTCTACATCTTGCCCATGTCCCCTGATCCCCGATGTACATCTGGGACCATCTGTTTTCAGGTATACAGTGTATGCTCTGTGTACATCTCTAGGCTGCTTGATGCAGAAATATCAGCAGCATCAGGGGCCTTTGTGAATGGCAGTGCCCAGGTTCCTTTGCAGAGCCCACGTCAGAGCCTGCCTTGCCAGAACACCAGCACAAGCTGCCCCAGACTGTCTTCCCACTGAAAGGTCTCAGAAGTTAAACAGTGAGCCCAGAGGATTAAGTTCCCACTTCTCCACTTGGAAAGGGCATTCATGGTGAAAAATATAAAAAAGAAATAAATAATTCTCTGTATACATTCACTTCTGCTGCAAACTCATGCATTTCTCAGACATTTTGTTTACACAACTGCTCACAGAAGTACTATATCTGAAGTAGTGTGTTGTCACGCCTAATTTAAAAACGAAATTTAGATTGTAAGCTGGAACTGTTGCTGCAGCCATGTCTGTTCATCCCGAACTTGCTTCATGCACGACAAATGCCTTTTACAAGCAAGAGCAGCTGCACTAAAGCCAAATAACCCCCAGGGACGTGTCTAGTGAACAGCCCTCAGGTACCTCAGTCCTGGGACATACAGGTACATATGTCCATACTGGGCCACCCTCAATCCCACCCCCATTCCTCCTCTGGTCTCTCCCACTATATAGATCGTGGGGTGGTATCTTTAAATACCACCACCAGGCTCCTGATTTTCGTGGCGGTCATTGTCTTTTCCATTAACGTCATTATCTTAGTCCAGGGTCCATTAGAACTCCTACTGTAATGAGAACTTGGGGTGTAGCTGTTCATTACTTTCCTGGTCACCCACAGCTCCAGCTGTCGTGATGAATGCTCTGCATACAATTCTCACTGGTTTCACACAGTCCCTCTTGCTTCCATTAAGATAATCATCCTTTCCCCCCTCAACTCTGTAGTCATCACCTCATTATAACTCCATTACCTTTTAGCATCGTCTACATTATAATTCCATTACCTTTCCCATCACCACCATTACCTCCCTTATCACCCCCTCTACATTTCAGTTGCCCTCACCTTCTCCTTTACAGCCACCAGCTTTTCAATTACAGGTCCATTATCTTTATTATTACCTCCGTTACAATCATAATTGTCCCCATAACAATTTCCATGTCTTTCTCCACCCTTCTGCAATGCAAGACCCTGGCCACCTTTGCAAAAGCTACAGGCATCCCTATTACACACTAGACATGTACTCCAACATCTCCACTAATGTTAGAAGCCCCTTCTTTTCGTCCATCAGATCACCCATGATAATGTTAATCACAGAAGTTCTGCTCCTTTCCATGGTGATTTCCCTATTGCCTTTGTTACTTTTATCTACAACTCACTGCTCCATCCTCATTTCTCTTTCGGTAACTGCCAAACAGTAATAATGCTCCTCTGAAAAAGGCACCAACCTCTCATCTGTTCAGCCCTGTGTTACAGTTGCCTCTCTGACTGCAAGCATCCTAACTACCAGTTTCTTCTTCAAAACAGTTCAAGGCCCTATTAATACAACCAGCGATGCATATTGCATTTCTAATATTCCAGTGTATGTGTTTGGGGGAGGCAAGTTGCTTACCATTGCCCTGTTTTTTCCATTAGATGGTAAGCTCATGGTGGACTAGACCTCATTTCCTTTCCAGAGCACATAGCAGCTGGTTAAAGTTAGCATTCAGAAAGCGTGGTTGATCAAATGGCTCTTCCTTTATCTTTATACTCGCAGTCTACTGCTGTCGCATTGATCACTATCAAGACCTCATCAATACACTCTTTATGAATTCATTACCTCAAGCTCCTCCTCTTCGAGGAGAGCTACATCTACTCATCCATTTCTGGGCCATTATCTCAATAATTATCATGGCTTCAATGGCAGTAGCTCCATTACAACTCCATTACCTCTCCTTGATTAAGGAGAGATAGGCCACTCCACCACGATGCCCTGCTTCCCTTCCAGAACAGCCCTCGGCCTCCACAAGGAATTACCAAGTCTGTGTAGCCTCTCCCTGGCAGTCATCCATCATTGCACAAGTGATACTTACACTCTCGCCCGAATGTGCCGGGGTTCGGATGACAAAAGGCAGCTTTTCCTTCCCGGTGTCTTGCTGTATGATCTCACACGCATCCTTCAGGGTAGTGCATATGTGGAGGAACTCTGGATTCAAACTGCCTGGGTCCAAACGCCCACTCTGCCACTTACTAAGTTGTTTGAACCTTGGCCAAATTATTTAGCTTTTCTGTACCTCCATTTCCTTATCTATAGAATGGAGATAATAACAACACCTATTATTACTGGTTGTTGGGAGGAGTAAATGAGTGAATGCCTCTAAAGTAATCAAAACAGCACTTAGCAGATAGAAAGCACTCCGCAAATCTTAACTCTTCTCAGGGCTCCATGTTCTTCTGGCCAGAAGAAGGAGGGTTGGACTAGAATAATCTCTAAAGTCCTAGACAACATTTGATGGGTCTGAGTTTCTGGTACCAGATTATCAGAGTTCTCACAGAGTTTCAGCATCGTGGTTCGTCAGTCATTTCCCAGCCTCACTGTAGTCTGCTGACTCAGCTGGGGAGCATGGCACTCCCTTGGCCCATGGCCACAGTTGTTCTGCATTCTGAGTGATCTCTAGGCATTTTCTTCTCTGCGCCTAATGAAAGACTTGCTGTGGTTTTGCTGTGGCTGGACTGGACTTAGCTGCACACACATAGGTTCAGCCGCCACCTGCATGGCCTCCCAAGCTGCTAGTCTTTGGCTTTAGTGCAGCTGCTGTTGCTTGTACAAGGCATTTGTCGTGCATGAAGCAAGTTCGGGATGAACAGACATGGCTGCAGCAACAGTTCCAGCTTACAAACTAAATTTCATTTTTAAATTAGGCATGACAACACACTACCTCAGATATAGTACTTCTGTGAGCGGTTGTGTAAACTAACAGGCCTGCCCTGCTAGTCTTGTCCTCCTTTCTCTCTCCTCTTTGATCTCTTAAGCAATGCTGAGGGTTCGCAGGTGGAACCTGAATATGCCCAACTTTAACGTGGGAGCTCTCCAACCAGCCAGGGCTGCTCCAGGCCACACTACGAAGGAGACAAAGTTTGATTCTGGCTTTGCTCCATCTGATTTTCTCTCTGTCTCTCTTTCTGGCTCGATTCTCTACCCCTCCTTCTGTTCGTTAACTAGCCAGACCCTCCGCCACTTGCATGGGATACCCACCTCAATCCTGCCTTACCTAGCACGGCCCCATGCTCTAAAATTATTTTTCCCTCTTCTCCCACCATCATTTCTTCTCCTCTTCTCTGCATTTTCCTCCTCCAGTGGCCTTTAGACAGAAGATGATCTAATAAAATAATGGGGATTCTAGGGTGGGTAAATGGGCCTCTCTGGGGACACCTGCCTTTCAGAAGGGACATTTGGGAAAGGCAACGCCTTAATAAGACTATATCTCAAATGGTAGAATTTCAGACACATAGCAGAACTGGGTGTCTTATTTTTTATTTTATTTTCTTAAGATTTGAGAGGGGGTGAAGGCAGGGTAAGGGAGTAATTTTCAGGGCAAGGAGATTTCACCATGCCAATCAAAATATATTTTGTGGGCAATTCCTGCTCTCTCTGTAAAACCCACTTGAAATGCATCCAATAAATTATACATAATTTACCAAGCTCTCCATTTCTCAGAGGCTACTGGAAGCTTCAGCTAATGAAGCCATCTCATCTGTTGTGAAGTTTCTGTGGGTTCTTTACACCCAGTTGTTAGTAATATGAGAATTCAGTTGTCAAGGATCAGTCTGAAGTGTGTGAGGCTTTCAGTGTAAACAGCATACCTCCCGCGCAAACAGGAGGAAAAAGATGCCTCGCTTTGCGATTACAGAGACAACAAAAATTGACTGGCGCTAGTCCAATTCTACAGAGACATCTGGGACTACAGAAACATTGTCTGCCTCTAAATTGTTGGTCTTTGGCCAAGACAATCCAAAGGTTGGCACAGGTGCCCGGCGGGATGTGAGGCAGCTGTGGTAGCCGCTCTGCCATCACCATCATCAGCAACTTTTCCTTCTCCTGTTCTCTTTCTTCCTCTTCTCTTAGTCTGACTTTTTTCCATAGTCCGAGGAGTCACACTCATTTTGCCCTCCTGACTTTGTACCCCCTTTGCTTTTAAGGCTTAGCTCGAATGAGATCTTCTTTGGCCATCTCCCATGAGGTCTTCTTTGGCCATCTCCACTTCCCTGCGCCCTGTGACACTCACTCTGTCTTGGTTCTTAGCAACTAACACAGCCAATGCCAGGGTGTAGGATTTAGTACTTCGTATATTGTGGTGCTTTGCTATTTCACTGGTTTTCTGGGTTGAGAATTGTCCTCTTGACTAGATCCTAAGCTCCTTGAGAGTGGGAACCATGATAGGTGCTTTTGTGTGGCCCTTGCACATATTTTTATACTTGACACACAGAAATTACTCAATAAAGGCTCCCTAACTGGGTCTGCTGCTCCTTTCTCTTATTTTTTCCTTATCTGCCTTGCCTGTCCTTTTAGCCACCGCATTCCATTTTCCCTGTTCTTCCCCACTGCCTAAGTGCCCCAGGCTGGTGGTGCTCTCACCACTGTGTAAGCATGTTGGATGCATCCCGGTTTAGGAGATTTCTGACTCCTAGTTTCCCAGGAGCTAGGGATTGTTTTCAAGAGGGACCACCTGGATACTGTGCTAGATAGGACTAACTCCCGGCCATTCTGAATCCTTTGGTTTGGCATGAGAGGGCAAGAGAGAGGAGCTAACCTCTAGGTTATAAAAAGCTGCCGCAATAAAAGCTGTTTTGGGGCCAATTGGATCCACACATAAAAATTCAATTTTTTATGTAAAAAATTTTTTATGTAAGTGCTGGTTAACTGCTTACAAATCTGTTAACAGTACTGTTGATACTTTCATTTGGGGAAAAAGCCAACCATTTAGATGTGCTTTGATGACATACCAAAGGGTAACTTTACATAAGTGTTTTCACTATATATGGGTCCTGCTTAGGATCAATTCTCATCAGTATGTTGGAAAGCAATTTCAGTAAGTACTTAGCTTAATCAATTCGAATCTGCTCATTGACCTTCGGGATTCTGTGCAAGTCCCATCATGCAGTGTGCTCTGTAATTCTCTGTCTCTTCAGACAGCGTATTTCTCAATATTTGTACATGGCTTTCATAGTCAATCAATGCAATCACCTCTTCCCTCCTTTCAACCGCTTCCCTTGCCTGGGGAGGTGAGAGCCAAGCAGCGCCTCTGCCACATGTGTGTGTTAGAGAACACTTGTTTACTATTTCCCTAAAATCTGGAGAACTAAGAAGATAGCAAGGCATTCTGGGATAATAAAAATAATGGGAAAAAAGAAAAAAAAATTATCAGCTTGTTTACACAATTATGAAAATGATGAGCACTTATACATG
The DNA here is from genome assembly GCF_028023285.1 of Balaenoptera ricei. Lineage (NCBI taxonomy): Eukaryota > Metazoa > Chordata > Mammalia > Artiodactyla > Balaenopteridae > Balaenoptera > Balaenoptera ricei. The sequence continues at coordinate 137,228,756 of NC_082639.1, forward strand.
GCTGATTCCTCAATTATTCGTGGTTTGAAGCTCTTAAAAATTCAATTAAACTAAATAACCTTTTCTTCAGCACTTATTCTGAGCAAGGTAGTGTAATTTGAGGAAGGGGAGACAAAGACACAATTTGATAAGGAAAATCAGAGAAATACACAGATGACTATAGGGCACAAGTTGAGTGAGGACAATAAGAAAAGCACAGTAGACGCCCTGAGGGTTTCAAGCAGGAACCACATCTGTTTGGGTGAATCCAAACGGGATTTGTAGAGGATGGAGGAGGTTGGGCTAACGTCTCCTCTTCTCCAACCCCAGGGCCACTCTTTGAGTTCAGGCCTCTCTCCCTCTTATCTGGATGATGAGAGCAGCTTTATATCTGACTTCCCTGCTTTAATTGCTGCTTCCAGTGATCTTTATAAATGGCAATCTGATTACTACGTCACTCCCTGGCTTTGACCCCTGCATTGTCTGCAAGAAAGAGTTAACGTTTCTCAGGATCTCACATTGAAGACTAAATATCTGTCATGCTCTGTAACCTCAACACAGGGCTTGTCTGGCTGTCGTGTACCTAGTGCTGTCTACCTGTCGCACTGCCTCAGTGACCTTGCCCACAGTAGTCCTTCTACTGGGACTGTCCCCCACTTCTCTCCCTTTCTCTCCTCCCTTCCTGGGTTCCTCATTTGTCTAGAGAGCTCCTATGGCACGTTCTTTACCGCCCCACACCCCCAAGATAGGGCTGATCATCCCCATCCTGCCCGACTACGGTACACGGCACCGTCGCCCCACTTTCACACGCTTTGTAATTTGGGGAGGGGATAAGCATGCTTGCCTGCCTTGTAAGACTGTGTCCTCCTTGTGGTCAGGATCCAGACTGGGCGTGGCACATAGTATGTGCTCCATGCTCGTTTGCTGAATTCAGTTGAATTTGTTGCGTGGGTGGGTAGGACGCACCATTTTCCGTGGGGTTGAAGAGTGACAATATGGTAAGAAGTGAATGTAGAACATTCTTTCACAGCGATTGGGATAAAAGAAAAAGATAGGAAGTCAAGGGAAAGCTGCCTCTGTGTGTTTGCTGGTTAGACTGGAGACCAAGTCTTGTTTATAAGCAGAAGGGGAAGAACTCATAGAAAGTTGGAGGAAATAGCGAGAAAAGGGGCAATGGCTAATTGAAGCCTCTGGAGGAGGTGGTGGAGAGGAGACTAAGGGCTCCATGGAAGAGTTAGCCTTGGCCAGGAGCAGGAACCTTTCTTTCCAGAGAGACAAGACAAAACAAGTCAGGGATGATGAGGAGGCCTTTTGGGAAGAGAGGAGCAAAAGTAAGCGATGCTATTTTTATGTGGTCCCAGGCTTAGCAAAGGGAGAGGTGAGCTGGAGGGTAAACTGCTAGCGGACACACCCAATACTGGTACATTTTTCCCCTTGTAAACTGCAAGATGTTGTGAGAAAACACAAATATTCAAAACACTTTCATGAGCAGTGCCCTCTTAGATACTATGCTCTTTATAAAAGTTTATCACCATTGAATGGGGTGCTTAACTTGCTCTGGGGCAGGGCTGAGCATGGAGGCTCTGCGGAGACCCCCCTGACGCTCCTCTTTCCCCTCCCCCTCTGTGCAGAACAGGGCAGGTGCGCTCTGTCCTGGCCGAGGCCGATCTGAGGTTTGGGAGAGTCACTCACACCCTGCCAGTCTGGAGCCCTACTCTGCTTCTCCTCGTCATCTCTGTTTTTATGAGGCAGCTGGAGCAGCCATTCATGTTCTAACTGTAGTTTCTGTTCGAATCCGCTCAAACCAGAGTTTAAACGGATTACCCGTATTTTCCTCCTGAAACTCCCTCAAAGGCCCCTGAAGGCTGAAGGCTGGGTGAGTTTGGGACTCTTAGGGCCAGAGCAGGAGAAGTGGGTGAACCCACAGCTGTGTCCAGGCTCAGGTTGTCCCATTCACTCCTAGCTGGCTCTTTGGAATTTGTTAGCTTCACTTCCAGAAAACATGGCAGATGGTCTTTCCCCACTGGAATGCAAACGCAAGGTTTAAGCTCAAGGTTTGGCTTCTTCTGAAAGGCTGTAAGAGCAGCTGTATTTGGTGAGCGTTCCAAAAGGAAGCTTACATTCAGGGGCACTCCTGCGATGACCATCTCCATCAAAAGGGCAAGCCATGATTTTTAAGAGCCTCCAACTTTTATTCTAAGGACACCCAGTGGTCTGGTTTGGTTGGGGAAAGATGGGGGAGAGAAGACAGCTCAATTGTTGTTTATTTGTTTGTAAAAATACATTTATCTCGACACAGAACCATCTGTTCCAGTTCACCTTGGGTTGGTTTCCCACTCCATCCCCTCCCATTTTGTTTATAACCTTTTCTAAAACTTATGGAAGAGTGTTAAATTGGAAGGTGGTCATATCCTTCCCAGCACTGAACCCACCTATGAGAGGTACAGAGGGAGCTGAACAGATGAACCAAGATGGAACATTCATACTTTTGACCATTTTATATTAGTCTCAGCAAAAATCAGGTATTAAAAACATCAATATTGAATTAAATGGCCAAATAGTAGTTGCTCAATAAAGGTTTGTTGCCTGGAACTGAAAGTTATCCCAGAGTGCAGGAGTACAGAGTTTTCCCGTAGATTATCACTCATAGATTATAATTCTGTCCTTTTAATTCTGTGCCCTGTCCCTAACTTACCTTCCCTCGAAAATGCATAATCATGGAGACACATCTGCACACAGAATCCTAGACCTCTAGAGATGAAAGAGATCTTATAGATGCACACAAACCTGGTATCAGGCTGCAGAAAAACATGGGAGAAGGTAGTTCTTCAAAACCTGTCTGCGGCCCAGAGCTCGTCATGAAGCTGGGAGCTCAGCTCCCCAAATATCACATTTATCTCAATTTGGCAAGAAGCTGAAAGCCTATCTGGGGCCATTTAAATTCTAATGTTATTAAGGGCTCATCTAATCAGCTTTTAAAGTAAGCTGCTTTCAAATGCATGGGGAATGAAGGTAGGGCAGCTGCAGGCTGAGTAAGACAGTTCACACCAGCCTGGTGAAGGCATCTGTGTTCCAACTGCCAAAGAGCCAGGAGGTGACCTGCTGGCTTTCCTGTTTGGTAACTTCTGCAGTTCCAACACCAAACCGTGCTGGTGAACAGCTCTTTGTAAGAACAGGGGAGGGGGCTGATCTGGACAAACCACGCTCTCCTGTGATACCAATCGTACACATGTGACAAGGCTTGGCAAAGAAAGACTGGCCTCTGTGCTTTGAGATTTAATCAACAGAGCAGCTGGTGGTCATCTGGATACTGCATCCTATAGACTTCTGAGAAGTCCCACCCTCAGGAGGGCCAGCAGGATCCACCACCCCTGCCTGGACCTACCTGCAGTTTTTAGCTGGCTTCAAGGTAAGCCTCTCATATCCAGCTGTGGCTTGACTCTTCCTGGACCCAGGAACTTGGGTCAGACCGACACTGAAATGGAGCTTAACCCTGCGTGTATATGGCTCTAAAGTGGTTTAGGATTACAATTCTAATTCTGACACCAATTCGGATGTGTGGATTCCCCCACACACACACCAAGCAATTCTTTGACACCAGGTGGGTGTCCTACCATTCAACTCAGTTCCGACACTATCTACCCGGAGAGCATCAGATTCCACAGTTTGAAGGTGCAGTCCCACAAGACTACCCTCCACTTCAGATGCCAATCACAGATTCAGGTCGTCACCTACTGGCTTCTGACCTACTAGCTTCTGACCTACTGGCTGCAAATTGGAGGTTCCCACAACACCCTCCTCCAGTTCTATTAATTTGCTAGAGTGACTCACAAAACTTGGGAAACCACTTGACTCACAAGATTACTGGTTTATTATGAAGGATATTAAAGGATATGAATCAACAGCCATATGAAGAGATGCACAGGGGAGGTCCCAAACAAGGCTTTTCAAAGGAACTTCTATCCCTGTGGAGTTTGGGGTCCAGCATGGTAGCACGTGGAAGCCTTCTAGTTCACCAACCAGAAGCTCTCAGAACCCCTTTTGGGCTCTTATGGAGGCTTCATTACATAGGCATGATTGATTGAATCATTGGCCATTGGTGATTGAAATCAATCTCCAACTCCTCTCCCCTCCCCAGAGGTCAGGTAGGGGTGGGACTGAAAGTTCCAACTCTCTAATCCTATGATCGGTTCCCCTGGCAACCAGCCCCCATCCTTAGGAGATTTCCCAAAATCACCTCATTTAACAAACTCAGCTGTGCTTGAAAGGGGTTTGTTTCAACCACAAAACACCTATTTCACTCTATTGCTTAGGAAATTTCAAGAGTTTTAGGAGCTCTCTGCCAGAAACAGCATGAAGACCAAATATATATTTCTTATTATAAATCACATGATCACAGGGATCATCCCCAGGCCCTGCTTTAAACTTCAGTCTCATCCTTGATTTTCCTGAGCATTCTCTGATTCGGCCTGCGGATTGATTCTACAGGAGGGACGGGGGCAGGGTCCTCATTGCTGCAGTAAGGCTGCCTCCAGATATGATGTGATGTCGGTCTCCATCCCTCTCCCACCATCCATCTTCTGCACACAGCCTTCTCAGATCCCCCGTGGAGTCTCATTCAGGCTGGTGGGGTCCTGGGTCTTTCATCCTTCTAAACCCTCCATCAGATATCATCATCAGATGTCAGGACTAAATGAAAATATGTGGCTTTCTTGCCAAGCTCATAATTTGTCTCACATTTAAACCAATATTCTTTAAATATTTATTCAGCATCAATCTAGAGGATGATAGCACACCAGATCCCATTGAACTCACCTTATTCAGAAGTCAGTTCAGAGACCAACTATTTTTATTTAAGCAAGTTTCTTTGAGAGGGTGGGAGAGTTTAAGCTTTCATTGCAAATAGTTTGTCAAATGTTCTTTTAACTATACAAATACTGTTTCTGAGTAGAGAGCTGTTAAGTAAAAATGTCTTCATCTTAATAGTTACCTCTAGTTGCCGTCCAGATGGTCCACCCTATTCCAACTCTGCTCAGTTGCAGAGAACTTGATCTCAACCAGCTGTTAGCCTAGGAGCACCAAATTCACAAATTCACTCTTAAGTGTGAATGGCCGATAGCCAACTTAGTGCAATGATGGCTCGTGGGTTTGTACGTACATTCAAAGGTGTTTTCAATGGCCTGGGGTACTTTGTAGTCAAGTGTCCCCAAGTGAGGCAGGGTGTTGCTGAGGATATTCTGGGTTAATTCAAATGTGGGGCTTCATAAAAGACTTGTCTTACTGCTATAGAGTACCATGATAGATAATGAAAGCATGATGAGTCTGAGGAATGAAATGAGTTTTTCCCGAACAAACTTTAGCAATTTTATGAACAAATAGAGAAGGCTGGTGGGTATATTATCATTGTTTTGTACAATAAAAAAAAAGAGCCACAACCTGTTTGAAAAGTTCCCAATTCGGTGTATCAAGTTTGAGTGCCAAGAAAAGTTATTAAAGAAGCAAAATATTCATTGTGCTGTCAACTCTGTGAATCCTCAGAGCCTTCTCCCACGGACCATTTTTTAGAGGTTATTATTTCAACCTGAAAATTCTTTAGATATATATATATATGTGGTATGAAAAAGAAATTAGGAAAACTTCTAAATTAAAAGAAATAAAATGACAGCTTTGTCCTCTGGCCATATAAATAGTTATGGATAGAGATAAAGAGATGGATATTCTTTCATAATACTTTATTAGAGCTTTTGGAACTCGAGAAATTTTAGAGTCAGGTTGGTTAATAGTTTAGCACTGATTCATGCAGGCTCAGAGCAAGCGTGGTTGGGCTAGGTAGCAAGTCTAACCCCTTGGAGGGGCTGAGTGCAGTAACGCACGTTTATGACCAACTATTTTATGAAATGCATTTCCAAAATGTTTTATGAGAAGCCAAAACCTTGATGTCCAGTTTCTCCAGCATTTTCTGAGCATGAAGCCCAGGGGAGCTAGTGTTCTTGACCACCTCATTGCAGAGAGACTGTCCCCCAGGCTGTTGTTACAGTGACAAGGAACCTCAAATCCTGGGAATATGCGGTCACAAGTGAAAGCCTGAGACTGACCATTGCAATGATGGATGGTAAAAGGTTCACAGAAAATGGTACCTTTAGTGATGGTGTCTTCGATGTTTTCTCTTTTCCGCACGTTCTTTTGTCCTAACACCAAAAGAGAACTGGTCGCTGCAGTCACGATGATATGGCCACCTGAAACAGGAACAAGGGAGGGAAGAAATTTTGTTTATGGTTTCAGAATAAGGAACCTTGGTTTCGCTTTCCATCTCAACTGCCACATCTCCATTTCGAGAAACTTGGAGGTGAAATGTGGATTCCTAAAGAAAACTGTTATTTACTGTTGTTTTTTCCTCTCCAGAGAGTTCTATTTACTTCATTAGTTTTCTTTCATTCATTCTCATAGCTTTGCAATGGAGTGGCAAATATTTAAGCTAAAAATTCTACAGGAGGATTGTAAATCCAGAAATGTGTCTTACGTAGCAAATCCCTTCTGAGATCTTTGAAGGTGGCTGTGGTTACGTGCTTAGATGATCCGATTATGACAAATGCTTGACACTTCCTCTGGGAAGCCTCTCATCCCCCCTAACCCCGAGCCCCTCTCATGTTCTTCATGTCCGTGACACTCAGTGCTTTCTTCTTCATTTGTGCTGTTCTCACTCTGGACTGTCAACTCCTCAAGGGCAGATTCTCTGTCCCAAGCACAATGCCAGCACAGAAAAGTTCAATAAATACTCTTTAAGGAAGTGAATGCATGACAGTCATTTTCTCAGGTTCGAACCACCACCTACAGAAGCAGTGACTTCTCTTGCAAGTGGGGCGCTTCTGTGTCAGCAATTTGTCAGTCTCTTTCAACAGGGCAGGGGAATTGCCTGACGGTCCAGTGGTTAGGACTCTGTGCTCTCACTGCTGAGGGCCCGGATTCAATCCCTGGTCAGGGAACTAAGATCCCACAAGCTGTGCGGTGTGGCCAAAAAAATAAAATAAAAATTGAAAAATAAATAAAGAAAATAAAGAGGACCCCTCTGCAAAATTTGGACAAGCCACTCCCCGCCCCCCTACACAATTCCCACGGACCATCCCACAGTCCATAGCAGGATGATTATGCCTTCAAGGGCTTGCTTCCCACAAACCCTTCTGAGCCTTCTCCAAGGGAACCCTGAGCTTCAGGGATCTCATTTATAGGCGCCTAAAGAGGCTACTTAAAAATCAAGCGGCACTGAGGGTGGAAGGAGCAGACTTCCGGCTAAGGTCTAGGCTTGCTCATCTAAGCTGTTCCTGAAGGAATTAACCTTCCCTGGAGGACCCCGTGGAGCCTTAGAATTGGAGGAAAGATCCTTTAGCTCTGGAAGGGCAGATAGGTTTCATCTCTGGAGAAGACTCCAGAATATCAGCAGTGCAGTGGCTGCCTGGAGAGTGGGGCTGGGAAGGACTGTGAGGCTATGTCATCGGGAAGAAGAGCGGTCGTCAAGGTGTCGTCAGTGCCCGGGGTGGGGAAGTGTTGGAGGTGACATGAATACCAGGTCCTTTCCTCCTCTGATTCTAATCTGGCTGCTCACCAAACAGAAGCACTGCAGATCCTTAGGGACAGTGTAATTTGGACAGTGGCTGCCCCAAATTTGCAGCCTATTTTACCGGCAGAGAGCTCTGATATTAGAAAATCTCTCCTTCCATGGAATTAAAACTCCCTCTCCTTTTTACTTACACCCATTGACCCTTTTACTTCTCATCCTATCTGTGAGGTGGTGACCTCATTCTTAGAAAAATCCAATCTCTTTTGAACCAACTAACTCAAAAGTCATCCAAAGTATTGGCTAAATCCCCTTCAGTTTAGCTCATTCAACACTGATACCTTCAATTCAGCATGCTATTTTATTATTATTTCTCTGACTAGATATAGGCGTGGACATTCATTCATTCAACTCACATATATTTGTTTACTATATTTTAAATATCTTTATTTGATATTCTTGAAATTATGAAAGTGATAATTGCTCATTGTAATAAGTGAATCCATATGAAGATGTATACCGGAAAAGCTAATAATTTACCCCTAGCCTCAGCCCCTTGATGTAACATTTTATTTCATTAAAAAAAATTTATTTTTATATTGCGAAGCAGAAATACAGACACAGACATAGAGAACAAAGGTACAGATACCAAGGGGGAAGGGGGGAGTGGGATGAATTGGGAGATGGGGATTGACATATATACACTATTGATACTATGTATAAAATAGATAACTAATGAGAACCTACTGTATAGCACCGGGAACTCTACTCAGTGCTCTGCAGTGACCTAAATGGGAGGGAAATCAAAAAAAAAAAAGGGGATAAATGTATACATATAGCTGATTTACTTTGCTGTACAGTAGAAACTAACACAACGTTGTAAAGCAACTATACCCCAATAAAAATATAAAAAATAAATAAAAACACCTACTTTCAAATAAAAATATATATATATATATTTCCATAGAGTTGAAAAAAAATTTTTTTTCATTGAAGTAGAGTTGATTTACAATGTTTCAGGTGCACAGCAAAGTGATTCTTTTATACATACATATGTATATATCTTTTCAGATTCTTTTCCATTATAGGTTTTACTTGGTATATTTCCCTGTGCTATACAGTAGGTCTTTGTTGTTTATTTTTTATATAAGTAGTGTGTATCTGTTAATCCCAAATTTCCAATTTATCCCTCCCCTCCCTTTTCCCCTTTGGTAACCATAAGTTCATTTTCTAAGGCTGTGAGTCTGTTTCTGTTTTGTAAATAAGGGCATTTGTATCATATTTTTTAGATTCCACATATAAGTGATGTCATATGATATTTGTCTTTCTCTGTCTGACTTACTTCACTTAGTATGATAATCTCGAGTCCATCCATGTTGCTGCAAATAGCATTATTTCTTGATGTAACATTTTAATAGACGAGCATGTATCTTTCCACACTGTCATCAGTTCAGTTCCCAGGAAACAGGCTGAGGCAGGATAAGCACTCTGCAGGCTTATTGAGGCAACTCTTATGGGGCGTACCGGAAGCAGAATCGGCTGGAGGGACCTCTGGAGCTGTCCTGCATTGAGAAGGGACAGGCCTTTGGGCCCCACCCATCTTTGGAGGTGGGCTGCCCCCAGGGAGAGGTCAGGAACAACCTTGGGCAAAGCAGCTCCTTTTGGCTGAGGGTGATGCCTGGAGAGGAACTCAGCTGCGAGCCGCCAGCAGCCAGCAGCTGGGGGGTTGAGTGTCTCAGTTGGGTGATGCCTCGCAACACCCACAATATACATCCTCCCTTGTGCTTATTTAAACCCAATTATGCGTATACATACAGACATATGGGATGCTTTTGTTTATAGTTTGTAAACTGAAATACTCTGCAACTTGTTTTGACTTAACATAAGAACATCGTCAATTTCCCCCTAATTTATTTATGCACACATACGTGTACTTTTACAAGAAGATCATAGTCTACATCTAGGCTTTTTTAGTGAAGTCCCCTTATCTTTTTTCTCAGGTCTTTACCTCTCTCCACCTCCTCTCCTTCCCACACTGTCCATATTACCTTCAACCCCCAGGCTAACAGCATGGAATGTAGACTTTTGTGCTTTCCTTCATGTGCATATAACCACATGTATACATGTGTGAATAGGGACAGACGTGCTGATTTGGTGTTTTGGTCATTGGCAGCAACTATTTATTAAGAGCCTTCTGAATGCCCGGGCCTGCACCAGGCACTGGAGATACAAGAAGGGGACACAGCCTCTGCCCTTGTGGAGGTCCTGCCCACGGCAGGGAGAGACCCGGAGCTGGTAGTTGTAACGGGGTTCACTTATGGAGGCATGCACCAAACATATAGAGTTATTTGGAGACTTAGAACTAGAAGGCAGGGCTCCTATGTTCTAGTCCTGTGCTGTATTCCATTTAACTATCGCTTTAAAAAAAAAAAAAAAAAAGGTTTCAAACTGTGGGCTGAGCCATGGCCACATTGAATTCAAGCCAGTGTGTGCTGATCTTCCTGAAGTCGTGACCACCCTTGCTCTGTTAGAGAAGCTCATAGTGAACCTAACGTACTGGCCCCTGTGATAGAATATGCATGACCTCACTAATAGATCCATTTAATTTGATTAGCAAGCTGTATAGGCCTGGAGAGATTGCACAAAGGCCTTATCTTGGAGTAGATTTTCATATAACTGGTGACAAGGCAAAGGATACTTATAATGGAAATAGATGCTGACGTATCACCATGTGGACCATTATTCCTGTGGTTACAAGTTGCAGAAACAAAACTGTGAGCAGAGATGAAACATCCAACACAGGGCTCATGCTCCCAGATCCTTTTAGCCTACACACTTCCAGGAGGGCCCGAGGACAGGAGCCGTGGAACCACAGGAGACGCACGCAAGACGAAAGAGCACGGTGACCTGGCTCCCTGACCGCTCCAGCAAATTGATGCGTTCTTGCTGCCTATTCTCTCAACCCATCATTTACCTGCACTTCCCCTCTTCGTGCCCAGCGTTTCTCCCACAGCCATTCTCTGGGGTCAACTTGTAACAGCTGATCTTTGAAAAAAAGCAACCACCAGTTTTCCTATGAAATATATCCAGAAAATGTGCATTGTATTTTCTTTCCTCATCAAATGCTGACCCCTCTGATACTGGCTGTGAGTTCAGGAACCCGAGGGGCTGGACTTCGACTTTGTCCCGTGGGCTCCCGGCCCCCAACTGTGCAGTCAAAATCCGAGGGCCAGGCAGTCCAGAGAGAGCATCTAGGAGACCCCGTTGGCCCCAATCACAGATTTTCTCCAAAGCCCCGTGCTTTTCCCCCTTTGGCTGAGGTGAATCATGGGCAGAAGAAAGACGCCACCAGGCCGGGTGAGACACAGCATCTAAAACCCGCAGAGGTTTCAGACCTCACAGCAACAGTCCATTTTGATATTCAGCATAAACTCCCTTACTTCAATGGTTTTGGTTTGTTTACTGCAAATTGCTGGAGAAGTTTCAGGAATAGCCATGGGATTGCAAGGATGCTGATCAGCTCTAGATAAAACTATCCAATATGCTAAAGCATTGTCAGTTCATATTTTTTCCTAACTCTCACAGCGGTCATTTGCTGCAAATGGATCAGATTGTGAATGGCCGACAAATTGCACTTAGTCATTTTAATGAGAAAATGGGAAGTTTAGGCAACTATTGGTGATCTGACCTATACTCAGCTCCTAAACTCACAAGGTCTCCTAACAGAAGGGACCTTGAATGACTGTTATCTGGGGCTCCTACACTCAAGCATACAAATTTGAATGTTTCTTAGAAAGAGTTCTCTGACCCATTGTTATTGGCGAGATGTTGCAATTCAGTGAGATGTGAAAAGTTCATGAATGCTCCATTTATTATCTATTGTTGCATAACATATTACCCCCAAACTCAGTGGCTGAAAACAATAAACATTTATTATCTCTTGGTTTCTGTGGGTCAGGAACTCAGCAGTGATTTATCTGGGAGGTTCTGGCCCAGAGTCTCTTGTGAGGCTTCCTTTAGGATGTCAGCCAGGGCTGTAGTCACCGGAAGACTTGCTAGGGCTGGAGGATTCGATTCTAAGATGGTTCACTTAAATGATCTCGTTGTTGCAGAATGCCTCCTCACATGGGTCTCTGCCGGGCTGCTTCCGTATCCTCACAACACGGTGGCTGGCTTCCCCTAGAGCGAGTCATCCAAGAGAAACCCAAGTGGAAGGTACGGGGTCTTTGATGAACTGCCTTGTTAGCATTTCTGCAACATCCTATTCATTACACAGATTAGCTCTATTTAATGTAGGAGGAGACAGCACAAGGGTAAGAATGCTAGAAAGCAAGGATTAATTGGGGGTCATCTTGAAGGTTAGCTACCACAAATGCCCTTTGCCTTTATCAATAATGGTAAAGACCTGGAAGAAAACATTTCTGTTTCTTTTATCTCCATGGAACAACAAATGAAAGGGCATGAAATCTGGCTAAAATTCTAGCTCTTACCTGCTACACACTTTTGGAAAAGATAGGTATGTAATCCCTCTAAGCACCCCTTTTCTAATCTGTAAAATGGGGATAATAATATTCCCTGCTGTGAGGATTAACTTAGATAACACATGTAAAGGGCTTAGTTCAGTGTGTGACAAAAGGTAGGAACTCAAAACTGGTTCATTCTTCTCGCTTTCCCCCTCATCCTCTCCTCCCAGGACTATCGTGTACCACCTGAATGATGTGGATAAATGACCCCAACTCAGAGTCAGCCCTCTCCCCACCTTCCCCCGTCTCCGCTGCTGGCTTCCAAACCAGAGGGGCTCAGCCTTGGCAGCTGAGGTATCTTTTTCCCTGAGGAAGATTTGCCAAGGCTTCGTAAAGTCAGGATGTGTGAGAGACACTGAAGTTCTTTCATATCTTAATTAGCAATTAATTAAGTAGAGGTGCGGGTGTCTGGGATATCTGACAGACAAGCTCAGTAATTATCTTTTATCATTATTACTAATGGAAAATACGGTCAGGGTGGTTCAAGTTTTCCCAGAATTTCAGGTTTAATTGAATGACCCAGTGGAGAATCAAAATGAGTAAGCTGCCCTTGCCACACTGCTTTATGAAAAACATTTTGAAATTTGGCAGTGCCTTGCACTCAGGAGCTTTGCTGGCCTGTTATCTTGGGCTGCGATCTTTAACTAGGCTTAGAGGTAGCAGGGTGGGCCCCCCTTGGGGTTGCAGGGTCACTCCAGGAAAGCACACAATTGTATTTTGAAGGCTACGCCGGCAACATTTCATTAATACCCCTCTCTCCTCCCCAATGGAAGGTCTCTGTTTGGAGGTCAGAAAAGGGCACTGGTCTAAGGTCTGAGCTGGAGGAGAAGAGAGGTGCTTTTCCAATGTTGCTATAGTGATATTGGCCCCAGTGTTCTGGAAGTTCCATCCAGGAGGGGCAGAAAGACCCTACTGGGTGACGCTTTCACAACCTCATGGTCATATACGAGGGTTGGCAAGTCAGGGGTCCAGAAACTGGCCACTGCTTGGAGGGTTCTTGGGGTTGAGTTCTCTGGGCGATCTTAGGGAAAGTAAGCTAGGGCCTGGTCTCCTCTGTGTTCTGAACCCACACGTGGTGGATTCTCCACAGGCGTTGTTTCACAGGGTCTAGACAAGCCATTCCAAGGCTTTAGTCTTCTAGAGTTAACTTGGGACAGCTGGACATATGTCAAATTACCCTTTCACCCCAGAGAGAGCTGTGCAGTGTTGCCACAGGGGATCATCTGGGGCGACATAAGGATCCTCCTCTGGCCACACATGTGTGTTTGTATGGATTGTATAATACCTCCTAGATTCAGTGCGGCCTCATTATCATTATTTCTAAATGGGCTGTTTGAATGAGCCCTCACGCTCTGCCTGTGTGTGTCAGGGATCTGATCTAAACATCTGGCATTTTGAGTAGAGTCAGTTGGTATCCCTCATCAAGTGGGTAATTTCCATTACAATTCACGATTCCGACTTACAATAATTCATCAGGTCTAACAAGAGATTTGAGACCAGTGGGACAGCTCCTATGAGTGGGGCTGGAAGGTTCCGGCATGTCCTCTGGGCTGCTGGGGCCCCCAGCTCTGTTTCTTGACACTTTGCTCTGTCTATGGGTGACTGTGTCACAAAGGTCAAGGGCTCCTTTGCCATCACTGGGCTTCATGTAGTTTCTGGCCTACATCCGTGATGCTTTGGGTTGGTTCTTTACTAACCATTCCCTGTGCCTTGATGTCCTCTAAGTGAAACTGCAATCTCATAACTCTAAGTGGAGCAGATTCAGGGCATGAAAAATGGATTAGCAATGAGCTCCATTGCCTTAAAATTCAAACTACTACACCAAGTGTTAGCAGCAGTACTCTTGGGGTCATATTTTTAAATGTCCTCTGTCTTTTTCCACTGAATCTCTATTTCATAACTTTTCAATTATGTTTATGTTTTTCTTTAGTAATGAGAAAACAAATGTTATTTTAAAACTTTAGAAAGTATGGTTATAACTGATTTGATCAAGTGTTATAGCAATGGTTCTCAGCCTGGGGTCCACAGAGAATCCATGCAACTTAGATAGAAAGAAATTACATCTTTATTTTCACCAACCGCTAACAAAACTTGAGCAAGTCCTCTATTCTTGAACGTAGGCAACAAGTCACAGCAGTATTAGCGGTAGCTGTAATTTTGTCATCCACAGAAATCACGGATATTTTTATATCTCATTACGGTTGTTGCAAATACATTGAAATATTGTTGAAGCTTATTACTACTTCAAAATCACAGTAGTTATTTGACTTGCCACCAGATCTTGTTATTTACTGGGTTTATAAAGAAACACATATATTACCATACAGCAAATTTGTTTTTTTAGTATTTTGATAACTGCCTTTCAATAAAAATGCAGTTTCCTCTGTAATCCTATATATTTTATTTTCTACATTTAGAACATTATTCTGAGAAGGAGTTCATATGCATCACCAGGCTGCCAAAGAGGTCTGTGACAAAAAAAAAAAAAAAGGTTAATTAGTCCAGGCTTAGAAGCAGAGCAAGGGAACTGGCATGTGTTGAGACTGCTGTGGTCCAGGCCGTGGGCTTTCTGTGCATTGCCCTGCTCAATCCTCCCTGGAAGCCTATAGGGGAACTACTGCTACTATCCCCATTTTACAGGAAATTGAGACGTAAGAGGTTAAGTAACTTGCTCAAGGTCACTCAGCTTCTAAATGACAGAGCCGATTCTGAACTCAGGCAGGCAGGATGCATCTGACCTCCTTTGTCCTGCCCTAAGCGCCACCGATGGGTCCATATTGAATGTGCTACGAGCCAGATGGAAATTTGTTGCCTGGAAGGTTGATAGGGTGTGTTTGACCTTCCCAAGTAGAGTGCAAATACCTCAAGGGCAGGGGCAGGGTCATTTTTCTTTATTTATCCCGCCAAAGCCCCCGAGGGAGTGGAATTAAAGAATAATATTCCAAGCACTGAGTTGATTAGCAAATATGATAGAATTTTAGCCTTTGAAGGCACCCCTGCTCCCCAAGTGATGTTCCGGCCTCACTCGGGAGCCCTGGCATGTCCTTGGCCAAGCTGGCTGTTCTTGTTCTGAGGTCCTCTCTCCAGCATCCGCTCTGTCTCTTCCCTGCTCCACCTTCCATTCCCACCTCTTGGTCCACAACCTTTCTGCATCTAAAGGGAGCCGGAATGTTCTAGTGCTCAAAGCCTGACAGAGACAAATGCTTCATAACCCCGAGGCCCTAGGCGCACGGTCATTAAGTGATCACCAAACTCAGAACGCCACACTGGAAGGGCACCCCTTGGAGAACACTTAACTGGGACCTAATTGCATTTGCTAGACATCAATCACCAGGGTAATTTCCTGTCTTAAGATGTGTGCTCTCCTCTGCAAAAGAAGCCAAAAATGAGGTCAAAAAAGGAAAGAGAAAGCTTTGGATCTAAGGTGAGCCCTGGCCCTTTCTTCACCTGATAATCTAGCCCCGCCTTGCCTGGGTGTGGAAAGAGGCGAATATTTCTTCTCTTCTCTAAATGGCTCCTGTGGGGCAGGTAATTGGCTAAGCTGGTGCTTGGCTGGCAAAGGCCTGACCCTTGGGGCCAGAGGCTGAGTATGGTTTTTTCTGATGGCAGCTCTCAGGTCCTCCTCAAAGATCACCAATTTCCTCTCAAAGGACCCGACCCAGAGGGCACATCTTCACAACCGGCCCAGGAATCCATGCCTTCTCTGTACGTGTTCAGTTTTAATTTGGTCGATATCATCATCTCCCTTGGATCTGCCGTTAAGGGGGATCAGTTGCTAGAGTGATAAAAGATCAACTTCCCAGGCATTTGATGAAGGGCTCTCCTCCGGGTGTGGCTGGGCTGTGAGCCAGACCCCAGCGGCCTCCGCATCAGCCAGCACAAGCGCAGAGGGCACAGACTCAGACTCTGAGCAGAAGATACACATAGCACCCAAGTCCCTCTCGCTGGGCAGGGGCTTGGTCAGGCATCTCTGTGGACAAGGGCCTGCTTCTGCAGCCTGTGGGCTGGGCAGGGGAGCCGGTGGGGAATCACCCAGTCAGACAGGAAGTGGATTAAACCAAAGGTCCTGTGTAAATCCGGTGAAGACACCATTGTCATTTTGAGTGGGATAATTGTTTTGGGAGGGGGTAGTGAGACTGTCCAAGGTCACAATCTAGGGAAGTAGAATATTTAAGAAATCTGTGCCGGGGCAAAATAGGGGAGCCAAGCCGGAGGTCAAGAGCTTAGTGCATGTAGGAACAGCCCAGGAAGTTGGGTACAAGGCCAGAACAATGCAAAGGGGACCCATAGGGCCACACCAGGGTTGGGGTGTGCAAATTTGCTCTGCTCAGATGCAGGCCCTGTGGGAAATGGAAAGGGAGGCACAGGATTGGAGCAGAGACAGTGGCCCTATGTGTGACTACTAGGCCACTGTCCCTTGTAGCTTGAGGAGAATCTCAGCCTTAGCATGACCTGTGGAGGTGGAGGGATTTAAGCCAGTGTAGAGGAGTCTTGATGGTGGGTTAACATGGGGTAGGCCCTAGAAAATGAAGGTCTATTTTCTTTAATTGGCATCTGAGTCTTCAAAACTTAAACTTCTATCCAAGTATAACCGAAGGCTGTTGTCTGGTTTTGTGTTTTGTGGCGGGCACTGCTGCCATTTCGGGTGAGTGGA
The DNA here is from genome assembly GCF_028023285.1 of Balaenoptera ricei. Classification (NCBI taxonomy): domain Eukaryota; kingdom Metazoa; phylum Chordata; class Mammalia; order Artiodactyla; family Balaenopteridae; genus Balaenoptera; species Balaenoptera ricei. The sequence continues at coordinate 137,245,464 of NC_082639.1, forward strand.
TTCTTCTTCGGGCGAGACTGTCCGTGGTATTGCAGGGTGATCATCACCCCCAGCCTCCATGCACCCTGCGCTGGCATGCCTTCCACCCAGCATTGTGATCACCAGACACACAGTTCCGAATATTCCTGGGGTAGGAGGGAAGAGGGGAGGCAGGATCACCTCTGGTTAACCCAGCTTCTCCCGGCCAGCAGGCAGGTTACCGACTTCTCAGGTGTTGGGTTTACACTCAAGAACCTGAGGCAGAGTATTGGGAGGCTCCTCAAACCCTCAGATTTCAACTTAGAGCTGGCCCATCCCCAGTGGTGGTTTTTCAGGGCAAGGCCGTTTGCATGGGCCAAGAGGAAAGCATGCTTTTAACATTGTCACCCACTAGCATCTATGTTTAAACTGACATTGTGAGAAACTTGAAGGCACACAGAGTGACTTTTCCATCTCGTCTCCCCAGGGAGGGCCTGGGGAGGAATATGACAGTCTAGCTTTGAGAAGGCCGGAGGGATGCTCCCAAACAAAATCCCGCTCAGCTTTCCCCATTGTACTCATCTGCTTGTACCCCACCCCGGGAAAAGAAAAAAAAAATTACTGATCATTTATTATCTGCCAGAGTTCAAAAAATCACTGAATAAGAAATGGTTCCTGCCTTCAAGAAAGAAGCTCACAGTCCGTGGGGGAGACACACTCATGCATATAGAGAGAGATCTCCACATGGCTTCTGTGTCCAGAGTCTAACAGAGGCATGACCAAAGCACCAGGGCACCCCAAGCATGGAGTCGGAGAAGGCTCACAGCCGAGAGAAATCAGTTGAAGATGGGAGTGCCAAGGCTCAGAAATGGGGAAGAGTGTCTCTTTCCGGAAACAGAGAACCAGTTGTGTGGAGACTTGGTGGCTCCTGAACCTTTACTTGAGATCCATTTCCTCAGAGTGAGGCTGAAGAGAAACACAGGTCCTCTCCGATTTCCACCGTTGTAGTTCTAAAGAAACCTCACAGTTCTTTCAGAATGTGTCAGAACCAAGAAGGCCCCATCCTTAAGCCAGGCAGTTGCTTATTGAATATGAATGGAAGGTCTTCACAAAACCCTCCAAAGTCCCTGTTTCCGAAACTCATATTTCCATCATTAGATTGATACCATTGTGTTACTATTTGCCCTTCCCCAGAGATGTCAGCGTTTTAAACGAAAGCATAAGTCACTCACACTATAGCATGAATTAATCTCATCAGCTGTTTGTCCAGGATACCAAGAGAGAAGAGGGACTTAAAGATTTCCATGGAGGACATCAAAAGGATAACAGGATTCTGGTAAGGCCATCAAAAGCAGAGATAAAGAAGACAAATGAAATCTCATACTTTCTGTTCTTTGACAGCAAAGCAGGCACCAGCTGGCCAATGGATCTCTTATATAGAGTGGAGAGGGAGCTGCAACTGTGTTTGCCTTTTGTTTTTTGCTTTTGTGGTCAGACCACATTATTGCCATGGCAATTCCCTCATCAGCTAGCCCTTCCTCTCATCACAGTGACAAGTGCCATCCTGATAACAGAGGTTCCACATGATTTCCCTGCATTCAGGTGTGGGCCCTTCCACAGACAAACTATGGAAGAAATCTCAGGTGGTCTTCACCTCTCCCTGCAGCTGAGCACAGGGATTGCCCTCCTGAGGCATCACTGGTCACATCCCTGTGTTGCAGGAAGGGGGACCCCTTCCAGGGCCCGGAGAGTGGGCTCTTGTCTAACACTTGAAATGAATTGTCCGAGGAGACACATGCGCAGACAAAGCAAAAGCCTTTTTTGGGAAGGGGCACCCAGGTGGAGAGCAGCAGGGTAAGGGAACCCAGGAGAGCTGCTCTGCCACGTGGCTCGCAGTCTCAGGTTTTATGGTGATGGAGTTAGTTTCTGGGTTGTCTCTGGCCAATCATTCTGACTCAGGGTCCTTCCTGGTGGTGCGTGCATCTCTCAGCCAAGCTAGATTCCAGCGCGAGGGTTTCTGGGATGTTGGCAGGACATATTGTCTCCTCCCTCCTCCCTTTGGCCCCTCCCGAATTCTTCTGGGTTAGTTGTAGAGATACTATGGGCTAGCACGTCCTCCCGCCTTTCGGGCCCTCCCAAATTCTCCTGGTTAGTTTTCCGAAGCAGCATCATGTTCTTTATCGGGACCTCCTGCTGTGAGACAACTCAGGCAAGAGGTTATCATGGTGCCTGGCCAAGGTGGGCAGTTTTGGTCAACAGTTCCCTAACACCTGGACAAAATGAACGGGAAAGGTAACCTTCTAGAATCATTCAGCTCCAGGGGGTTGACTCAAATCTTTGAATGGTGATGCCAGAAATACCAGAATCTGGGGGTAGCAAGGGGATAGAAAAGATTTTCAATTTCTTTCATTGGTCAGGATCACGGTAAAATTACCCAAAGCGGACTCTACTGGCCTCAAGAGAGCTGATGACTCAGGAAAGAGCCTAGCCCTTAGCCCTCTCTGCTGGGGCAGCCGCTCCTGCCTGTGGATAGCCCCAGCCTGAAGCCAGAGTGTTTAATCTCTTTGGATGGCAGGCGAGTGCCTCAGCCTAGCCCTGAAAGAGCAAAACTAGAAATTCATCTTCTGTACCTTTCTTCCTTTACCGCATCTTTGTTCTGGCCCAGCATTCACTTCAAATCCACCACTTCTCCCCATCCCCATAGCTACTCACTTTGCCCAGGGTCCTAGCATCTCTTGCCTATTTTTCTCCCTCCTCCCCCTCCTCCTTCTCCTCCTCCTCCTCCTCCTCATCATCATCATTGGGCTTCCTGCCTCCACTCTCAGCCCCCTTCCAATCCATTCTCCATTCTGCTCTCAGGATATTTCTAAAGTAAATCTACTCAGGTTATTTCCCTTCTTAAACTTCTCAAGGTTTAAGGTGTGCCCAAAGTATTCCATGATCCCATCCTGTTTACCTCCCTGACCTCCGTTCTCACTGCCACCCTCTCCTGCCTGCTGTCTGTCCTCCAACCATGCTTGACTACTTGCGTTTTCCCCAACTTCCAAGCTCTCACTCTCTGGGCCTTTGCATTTGTTGGTCCATCTGCCCAGAAACTTCTGCCTGGTTAATATTTATCCTCCAAGATCACCTCCTCCAGGAAGACCTCCTGACACTCCAGGGATGGTTTAGGTAACATTCACTCTGTCTCCTCTCCCCTACACCACGAGCTCTCATAATAATCTTTACATATAAGTTGGCGTGTCCTCAGCACCCGGCTTTGTGCTTGGCCAGCAGAAGAGGGTCAATTAGCATCAAACCATAACATGAAACTTCAGAGGCCCCTGCAGCTCCCTGCACCTACGGCTTGGAGAACTCGATTGACTAGGTAAAAGGAAAATGCCCACATTGAATACTGCTGTATGCTGCTAGAAACTGTGTGCAGAGGGAAAACAAACAAGTGATTAAGTAATGGCAGGCAAGTATTTCACTGAGTCCTATCCAAATAAAATAACAGGAAAAGTGCCTTTCAGTACTGATTAACCGCAGCTGAGAATTAAAAGATCATTTGTAACAAATCATTACAGTCAACTGATTAAAAATGAATGAGTTTGTACAGAGAACCATTACTGAATCTGGAGCTAAAATAAAAAAGACAGTTAAAGCTCATTAACTTGAGACTTCCAACCTGTGTATGTGTCGCTGCATGAGGCTGATTTACCATTTACACCAAAGGGGCACCAACCAACCGTGGACAAAGAGCAGGAATCTGAGTATGAGTTCACAAACCCCATGCCTGGCTCTCTGAGGTCGGTGAAGTTTCTCTAAGCTTCTGTATTGGTTACTGAGAAAATGGAGATGATAACACCATTATCATGTTATGTTATGTAAGCTGAACCATATGAAATTGCTGACAGTTGACTGTATTTAACCTTCAGAAATGACAATTTCATATGGTTCAAACTGATATTTTTTTTGTGAGGATCAAAATGAAATAATGTAAATCGGAAGATGCTCTACACATGCAAGGCTTGCTGAAAGTTACCTCCCAGCACTACAGCAAGACTGTGACAACTGGCAGCAGTGTGGTGTTCACCTGGGGCAAATCCCAGGAACGGTGAGCCTCCCTCATTTGCATTAATAACATTAGGTTGGAGAAAGAGGAAAGAAGAAGACTAAAAGAGATAAAAGGATTCCTGCAACTCTCAACCCAAGCCCTCCCTTCCTCCCAGGAGGACACTATGCCACATCCCTTGTGCTATTTTTTTTTTTTTTTAACATCTTGATTGGAGTATAATTGCTTTACAATGGTGTGTTAGTTTCTGCTTTATAACAAAGTGAATCAGTTATATATATACATATGTCCCCATATCTCTTCCCTCTTGCATCTCCCTCCCTCCCACCCTCCCTATCTCAACCCTCTAGGTGGTCACAAAGCACTGAGCTGATCTCCCTGTGCTATGCGGCTGCTTCCCACTAGCTATCTATTTTACGTTTGGTAGTGTATATATGTCCCTGCCACTGTCTCACTTTGTCACAGCTTAATCTTCCCCCTCCCCATATCCTCAAGTCCATTCTCTAGTAGGTCTGCATCTTTATTCCCATCTTGCCCCTAGGTTCTTCTGATCATTTTTTTTTCTTTTCTTTTTTTTTTTTTAGATTCCATGTATATGTGTTAGCATACGGTATTTGTTTTTCTCTTTCTGACTTACTTCTCTATGTATGACAATCTCTAGGTCCATCCACCTCACTACAAATAACTCAGTTTCATTCCTTTTTATGGCTGAGTAATATTCCATTGTATATATGTGCCACATCTTCTTTGTCCATTCATCTGTTGATGGACACTTAGGTTGCTTCCATGTCCTGGCTATTGTAAATAGAGCTGCAGTGAACATTTTGGTACATGACTCTTTTTGAATTATGGTTTTCTCAGGGTATATGCCCAGTAGTGGGATTGCTGGGTCGTATGGTAGTTCTATTTTTAGTTTTTTAAGGAACCTCCACACTGTTCTCCATAGTGGCTGTATCAATTTACATTCCCACCAACAGTGCAAGAGGGTTCCCTTTTCTCCACACCCTCTCCAGCATTTATTGTTTGTAGATTTTTTGATGATGGCCATTCTGACCGGTGTGAGATATCTCATTCCCTTGTGCTGTTTTATTTGTAAGTGTAAGCTTTATTTCACTGTAAGTTTACAGTGAGTTCAGAGAGGGATGCAATGTAGTATTAGATGCACCTAGCCATCTCTGGCCCCAGGATCAGCCCCCAAAGCGGATCCCTGACTGCCCTTGTTATGAGGAAACTTCTGAATCTAAGTCACGGACATGAAAAGAGTCCTAGTAAATGTTTAGTTGAATAAATGGATGAACAAATGAATGAGTTCTCACAGCCTGGTAGGCCTATTGCCTGTCCTCATCTGGCAGAGGCCTGGTAGATGTGAAATAAACTTCATATTTTATGGCAAGACAAGAAAAATTTCTCTGCCCTTTGGCCTCCTCTCTCCCCTCACTGTGCGTTGAGTATCTGCATGATGCATTGACCAAACCTCCCCCCTCAGCAGGAATACCTGCTCAGCCATAAAGAGCAGCATTCTCTGAGCATTGACAAAACAAGTCCTTAAAGGTAACATTTCTTCTTGATCTTGTAAGAGGTCACGTGACCTATCACCATGACCCTTAGATCTGGATCATGTAAACTGTCAGTGATACGTCATTTGATGTACAATCCTCTGTCTCAAAAAAACTTATATAACTGTGCCTTGACTTCTAATGGATAGAACAATTCTCAGAGCTTTCTGAGATGCTCTTCCCGGGTTATAATCCTCAAATTTGGCTCGAATAAAATTTTCCATTTCTTTCTTAGATGGACTGATTAATTTTTTGTCAATGAAGATAAAGTCACTCTGTGCCCATACCCGCAAGCCAAGGAATTAACATCATTCTGAATCTCCTGATTTGATGCAAACAATGGCAAGCAATTTCTTCATAATTACAAAGTGCTTATAATGAGACAGCTTCTTTTTTTTTTTTTTTTTAACATCTTTATTGGAGTATAATTGCTTTACAGTGGTGTTAGTTTCTGCTTTAGAGACAACTTATTCTTACTTTTAAAATAACTTCTACATGGCATTGGCCCAAACCCTTTACTTAACCAAATAACCATATATATTAATCATACACACACGCACACACACACACACAAATGCATGATTTTTAAAACTCCCTTTTCCAACTGCATTAATTAAAGAACTTATTCAGAATTAACTTAACTCACCAGATTCTTTCTAATGATTTTGTCCTCATAGAAGCAAAAATGCACCCTCTCTTCACCTGTACTAACTCATTTTCCTGAAGAATTGATAGATTTCTACCTTGACCCCTGGCATGTGGCTTCTGCTTGGCACTGGGAGGTATTGCTGAAGGCCAGCTTCCTGGGCATGAGAACCGTGTGATCACACAGGGCCCTGTCCTGTGCTTGACTTACTGCTTCGCTGTTGCCATTGTGAACTTCTTAATAGTGTTTGGACAAGGAACCGCACATTTTCATTCTGCACTGGGTCCTGCAAAGTACTTAGCTAGTCTTGGCAGAGATGGTCAGGAAACAGTGAGAAACACCAAAGGCAACAAGAGTGATGGTGTAATCCAGGTTCAGAGGGCTCCCAGGGAATCTCAGGAGGGCCTAAGCTGGCCGGAGGGGCCGTTAGGAAAGCTGCAGAGTGGGCAGTCCAACTGCAGAGGAGTCTCGTTAGTTGGAGAGACAGGCTCTAGGAAAGGGAGGTTTGCTAAGGAATCCTATGAGGCTAGAATGATCAGATTTATGCTATCGGGCTGCAGAGAGACCACGTATAACACAAAGGCAAGAAGTTAGTCCTCCAACAGAGGAAGGAGACTATGTCTCCTAAAGACAGCAAGCAGCCAGAGAGTAAAACCAATAACTGGAAAAATCTGCCCATTGTGTTAATGTGCCACAGACAGGGTTATGTCATTCGCTCATTTATTTGTTCCCTCAACAAACATTTATGGAGTATCCAATGGGCCCGTACTGCGTTTGTTCCTGAGCAATTTTAAAGATGATTCAGTTCCTGCTCTGGAAACTGCTAATCTATATAGAAGAGAAAGACGTGAATGAGATAATATAATGTGATTAATGTTATAAAAAAAGAAAGCTGTTACCCATTGTGGAGTAAGGGCAAGGGGAATGGGCAAGGTTTTTGAGGAAGGTCTTATGAAAGGTGTTAAGACTAGATTTTGAAGGGTCAGTAGGAGTTCAGTAAAGAATGATGATGAGAAGAGCATCTAGACAGAGGGAATAGCATGAGTAAACACCTGGGAATGAGAAATATCGTGAGCCATTTTGACACTAACAGTAAGTCTAATACAGCAAAGTAGAGGATGCAAGATGGTGAGTGACAGGACAGGGTGATGAAAAGAACAGTAGGATCCTGGTTGTGAAAAACCTTGAATGCCATTGTATGGAGCCTGAATTGTACTGCAGGTTAATGGGAGAGCCTTTGAAGTTTCTTAAGCAGAGAAGATCAGAGTGGAGTGGATCCCACTCTGGAGATCAGAGTGGAGAAGATCAGAGTGGAGGGGACACCTTTTGCTGCAATGCAGGGATGGATTTGAGTGAAGAGTGACAGAAGCAGGCAGGTAGTTAAAGAATCACAAATATTTAAGCAAGAAACAGTAAGGGCCCAAACTCAGGTAATAGCAGAGTAAACAGAGAGTGCGGAAGAGATTAGAGATTTATCTTAAAGGTAGAATGGATTGTAGTTGACTCATTGGATGGGATGAAAAGGGGGGAACAATTAAGCCTTCCCAGTTTTCTGATTTTCTAGACCTTTGGATTGACAACATTGTCATTAACCATGATGGAGAATAAAAGAATAGGAAGGTGAGAAAATGAGTTGAATTTTGGACAGGTTAAATTCAAGGGACTGCTTCCAGTCTGTGTTAGAAATTTGGAAGCAAGTCGTAAGAATATAGGTGCTTACTGGAGTTAAAGGTATGGATGGAATTACCTATAGAGGATCTGGACGGTTAGAAGCTCTGGAGAGCACCAGTATTTAGGAAGTGGGTGGATTAACACGATCCAGTGAAAGAGGCTGTCAGAACAAGCTATTGGAAAGGTAGAGGGAGAACCAGTGTGGTAGATTGTATTATTGTTCCCTATAATTTTCTGTCTTTCCTGGAAGATCATTGGCCCTGCTCATTGCGAGTGGGAGGAGTGTACTTCTTTGATCTCTTGATGTCAGGCTTGGACCATATGACTTGCTTTGGCCAATGGCACATGAGCAAAGGTGATGTACACAACATCCAAGCAGCAGATTTAGGAATCACTGTGTGGTTCTGCCATAAGATCCTCTGTTCCTGACACCTGGATCCCCAGATGAAGAATAGACAAGGGCAGAGCTACATCCGACCCTCAGCTGCTGTGGATTGTGAGCAGAAAGGAGACCTTTATTAGCACAAACCACTGAGATTTAGGGATTGTTACTTTAGTGTAACATAGCAAAAGCTGACTGTTACAACCAGAAAAGAACAGTGTCTCAAAAAATGAAAGAAACACTTCAAGAAAAAGTGAATGGTCAAGAAGGTCAAAAGTGATAGAGAGGTAATTAGAAGTAGCAAGAGGGAGGTGATGGGTGATCTTGGTGAGACCAGTGTTAGCGGTGTGGTAGGAGCTGAAACCAGATGGCTGTGGATTGATTCCTGAATGGGAGGTGAGGAGGTGGAGATTGTAAGTGTACATTACTCATTTAATGATGTTGACTGAAGAGAGGGAAAGAGAGAGAGAGAGAAACAGTTTAAGGTGGAGACAGAGTAGGAGGAAAGTTTTATTTAGGTTAGAGGAGATTGGAAACTGTTTGCAGACTGAGGGGGAAGATTTGCTGGAAATGGAGAGATTGAAGATGTAAGTACAGCTGGCCCTCCGTATCCACAGGTTCTGTATCTGTGTATTCAACCAACTGCAGATCAAAATTATTTGGGAAAAAAAATTCCAGAATGTTCCAAAAGCAAAAATTGAATTTGCTGCTCATCAGCAACTACTTACATAGCGTTTACATTGTATTAGATATTATAAGTAATCTAGAGATGATTTAAAGTACACAGGAGGGTGTGCATAGGTTATATGCAAACATTATGCCATTTTATATAAGAGACTTGAGATCCTGGAACCAATCCCCCACGGATACTGACCAACGACTATATTGAGGCTATATGCCTGAAAATATTTGTATCTGTGACTCCCCCATAATATTAAAAATGATAATAACAAAAACTTACATGGTGCTCACCAAGTGCTTGGCACAGCTTTGAATGCCTTGCACGTATTAATTTAATCTTCAAGGCAACTCTATGATGGAGGTACTGTTATTATCATTCCCATTATAGAGATGAGTAAACTGAGGCATAGAGATTTTGATTAACTCATCTTAGTTAACACAGTTAATATGCAGCAGAGCCAGGATTCAAACTAAGGCCATCCACCTCCAGGGGGGTGGATCCTTAACCACCACACCGTATTGTCTCTCATGGAGGTGCAGATAGATTTTAAGCTGTAAGCTCTGCCTGGGAAGATGATGTGCCAGAGAGGGTCATATGCATTATGAATGAGGGATGTGGCAGAGGAGTATAAAGGGGGTGCCCGAGACGGAGAAATTTCCGGTTTCTTGGAGAGCGGAATTGGAAAGTTATGGGCACCAGCCAATTAGGGTACCAGCCTGGACTTTTTACAGGCTCCCCTCAGCCTCTGTCAGCCTGTCTGGGATTGGGTGGTGAGAAAAGATGAAAAGAGAAGAAGAGGGAAATTCGATAAAAGGAGAGCAGAAGAGTCGAGAGAAGGGGAGGAAGCCAAGCTCATGTTTCTGGTGCAACCATTACTCACTATGTGCCAAGCTTTGTGTTGAGCTGGGGGTTCCAAGAGGTAGACCTAGTCCTATCTCTGAGGAGCTCCCCAGAATAATGGGAGGGCAGACATAAGAGGCTTCTCTGACTCTGGGGTGAGTCTCAGTGTGATATGTGCAAAAGGCTAAAGAAAAGCAGGCCACAGAGGGACAGAATCTCCTGGCACAGACTCCACCGAACGGGAAGCAGAATTGCCAGCCATCTCTCATCCTCAGGATGCCCCCTCCTTTCACTGGCTCTTTGTGAAGATCAGGGCACGGCTGGCTAATGGAATGTGGAACTCCCCTCCAACCTGGACTAAAGGCAGAAAGGCCATGAGGGCAGAGTTGCTTTCAGAGTTCAAAGTTGGATAAATCTAAAATGGTACCCTACATCTAAGTACCCCAGCTCAGCATGCCTTTTAGGAGGCATTTCAAAGTGCGAGTGGCTTTTCATCACTATTGAGTCTGCAGGACGTGTTGTGAGTTGTCAGGTCACCCTGTGTCACCTCAGTGTGTGGCAGTTGCTCTGAACTGGAGAGGATTCCTTTGGACTCTTGGGAAGCCTGGAGACTTCCCTCCATAAGTGTGCACAGAGAAGCGAGTGAATTTCCCAAGATGGCAGTGTGAGCAAATGGGCAGAGGCTCACTTCAAGTCAGCCAGAGTCTATTTTGTTCCCAGATAAGACGTGTTGCTGAGCTGGAGTGAAATGAGCAATTGACTCTGCTCTGCAAAGTTTGCCCCTCTCTCCCTTCCTTCCTTTGCACTTTACTTTGTCTTCCTAGCTCATCCCCTGACTCTCTATTTAAGAGCAACTACTGTTCAAACAGACACACCACAAATATTAACTGTCTTATGGGAGCCAGGGGACCTCTGTCTCCCAGGTAAGCCAGGATGCCTCCTACAAATCTGCTTAGCAGAGTCCTGACCCTGGAGCACCAGATAACAGTCCATTTGAGCATTTCTGATACCAGCATCTCCTACCCAGGGTCCTCTTGGTCAGGCTGACACTTCCCACTTGGGTCGCATTCAAGTCACCTGTTCCTGAATTTATTTTGTGTGGGACTCGCCCTCTTTGAGAGAGTCCACAATTCCCAACCCCTTACCTGCAACCTTAAGCCTATATGGTCTGTACTTCTTAATTAATGGCTAGTCCCTTAATTAACTCTGCTGACCCCTGTGTGCCTTGAAGTGGAAAAGAAAAAGTACAAATCAATGGTAAGGAAAGAACTTCAGAGAAAGTGAAATTGGGGCTGGTACTTGAAGGATGATTAGCATGCTTTTGGACATATAGACAAAGAAACAGAGAGTGCTCTAGGTAGAAAGAACAGAGGGTGTACAAAGGCCCCAAAGTGTGACAGGACAGAGTGAGTTCAGGGAAAGGGGCAGTTCAGTGAGGTTAAAGTGCACACCTACGTACAGAGCATGGCAGCTACAAATGACACTGATGAAGCATGTTGTCAAGAGCATTGACTGTCCCACTAAGAAATCTAGCCTTGGGCTTGGCTCTGTAGACAACTGAGGTCCACCAAGGGTTTTTAAGTGGGGAATCTAACATGATTAGATTTGGGTTTTAGAACTCTAAGGGTGGCTGCATGAAAGGTGGATTCAATGGGCAAAGACTAGAGGCAGAGAGACGATCCCACCTGAAGCCACTGAAACCCCTCCAGGTGAGACCACAGCCAGATTCTCAGCATTGATCTCCACAGTGGACCAGGCAGACCATGAAACAGGCACGACCAAGGCAGGCTCTCGCCCAGGGACTCTCAGCCTTTCTGCAGGGAGCCATCTGGTACCCCTCCATGGGTTATAGTCTCAGAACCCTGTCTCTCCACACCTCCTTTTCACAGGAAAGTACATAATGTAGAATTTTTGAAAAGGAAACCCAGAGAGCCTTGCTAGGAATGAAGGCTGAATGGGCAGAGTGTAAGGTCTGTCCTGCTGCCACTCCATTTATTAGCAGCAAGAGAAGGCACCTCTATAAATTTCTTCCAAATATTGCACACATTTTATTGGTTTGCTGATGCCCAGTTGGCTATAATGAGAAATTCCCCTCAACAGGAAGGTACTGAAATCAGACTCTTTTTCTTCTTGTCAATCTCTCTCCCTATACCTTCCTCCCTGCTTTCTCTCTTCTCTCCCTTTGGTCTGAGACCAAATTGTGTGTGACCTTTTCCTCCCTTTTTTGGGCCCCTCCTTCCTGGTGGTTACCTGCCAGGGGATCTCCCACCAGTTTTACTCTAAGCTAAAATTAAAAAAAAGAAAAGAAAAACAGTGAGATAGACAGGGAGTCTCTCCATGAGGGAGTGCCTGGCAGTGAAGGTTAGGAGACATCAGCTAATGAGCTACAGAATATTGGTTACATCTCATTTGATTACACTCAGAAAATGTAAAGCCATCTTTCAGTCACGACTGGTCATTTATCTGCTGAAATGTTCACAACAACACCCCCACCCACATTTATCTCCCCCTTCAGCTTCTAGTCAAGGTTTCTAGAAATTAGTGATTCATCACTGAACACAACAACTACAGTGGGATCTGCCAAGCCAGGAAAAATCACCTAGTCCCTGTGCCAAGGTGCTGTCTCTTGTTGGTAACATCTTCATGCAGCTGGCTACTCCTGGGACATAACATCTGGGGACATGCCAGAACAGCATGTTCACCCGAGTGTGTGTATCAGGACCACTGAGGATAGATCAGAACCACAGCTCTCCAGACTGGCCTCCGGGGGATCCTAATAAGCTTGTGATTTGGAGGGGAGTGCAGGAGTCCACCTGGAGTCGGCTTTGGGTTGCTAGGCACCTAAGGCTCACTCATTTGGATGAAAGGAGAGAGGCTCATTCTTCCTGAGCCATAACTCAAGAGAGCACATTTGAAAAGTTAGGGGTCAAGTTTGCTGTTATATCTAGAGCACAGATATTAACCATTATACAGTAACAATGTGTTAATGAGGACATAAAAGACTTCTAATTAAACATACATAATTATTTTTGTCCCCTCCTAAAAGTCTCACCATGGTAGGCAGAATTCTAAGATGGCCCCCAAGATTTCCAGCTCCCTGGTATTGCATGCCCTGCCTGATCTCTGAGACTGTGCATATGAGATTTTACTCCTGTAACTAGGTATGTTATGTGGCACAGTTGATTTTAAGATAGGGAAATTATCTAGGTGAGCCTGTCCTGAGCACATGAGCCCTTTTTTAAAAGCAGAGTTTGCTTTTTTGGGGGGTGGGGCGGTGTGCTGGTTACAGAAAGGGAAGTCAGAGAGATTTGAAACACAAGAGGAATTCAATGCAAGTGAGATTCCCCATTGCTGATTTGGAGGCGGCCACATGGCAAGGACCTGAGACTGGTCAACAGCCAGCAAGATAGTGGGGACCTCAGACCTGTAATTGCAAAAAGATGGATTCTGCCAACAACCTGAAGCCACTTGGAAGTGGGTCTTTACCCAGTCAAGCTTCCAGATGACAATGAAGCTGGCCAACATCGCTATTTCAGCATTATGGGATCCTAGACCAAGGACCCAGCCAAAATGTGCTGAATTCCTGATCCACAGAAACTGAGATAATAAATTTGTGTTGTTTTTAGCGGCTACATTTGTGGTAGTTTGTTGTATAGCAATGGAAAACTAATACACTCCCTAAAAGGAATAAAGATTTGAACCCATAAAAGAAGCACTTACAGCAGAGGAGAAGTGGCAAACAAATTTTGAAAGATGGGAAGCAGGTGGACATAGGTCACCAGTTTAGAAGAGCAGAGAAAGTACCTGCAGAAGGGGAAGCCAAAAAGTAGTAATCTGATTTGGAACTCAGGAAAGACTCGGGAACTAGATATACAGGTGCCTCTGAAGACTGAAGTACAAGTGGCACAACAAACAGGAAGACTGGGTGAAAGTCCACCCAAGGAGCTGTTAGACAAACCCCAGATTCTCTCTCCTTCCCCACCCAGTCACACAACTTTCCTACCTTCAACTCTACAGAAGGCAAGAGGTTTACTTGCTGGAGACAAGTTGTAGAGCACAGGCTCAGTAGTTGTGGTGCACGGGCTTAGTTGCTCCATGGCATGTGGGATCTTCCCGGACCAGGGCTTGAATCCATGTCCCCTGCATTGGCAGGATTCTTAACCACTTCAGGGAAGCCTGATGAACCATTTCTTAGGAAAGTAGTAAAGGGTGTATGCCACAAAACAAAGGAATAAACCAAAAAAGATGAAGACACTGCATTGGGTGAGGGAAACAGAGGATCTTACAGAGGAAAGAAGAAAAGGGAATTCCTAGTATTTAAGCAAAGGAAGGTCCAGGAGGACCAGTCTGTCAGAGACCTGGAGAGCCACCGGTCAAGAGGGCAGGAAGACTGAAGCTTCTGGAAAGAGTATCTCCCAGGAAAACACAGAAATGACACTTTGTTTGATGGACTTGGCTGTTTTAATGCCTTATGGATCTGTCAAAGAGTTTGCTAAGAATTGTAGTTAATCACAAAGAGGAAAAGTTGAACTCAAGGAACAACCAAGAGGTATACAAGAGATTAATTGTGATAATTGTACCCTACACAGCTGTATTGTGAATAATATTTACAAAGGCAAAATAATGTAAATACTAAATATTGTTTTAAACAACAGTTTTGATAAACTACATAGGAAGGATGGGTTGGGGAAATGTCTGTGTGCATGTGTGGTAGGTGGAATGAGGCCAGGGTTGTACAAGAGTTAAATCCTTAACTTCCACAGGAGTAAATCAGTGTATGATTTCTAAAATTTCAAATAAGAAAGTAAATTGAAGAAATGGTAGTCTAAATGTGTGATCTAAATTTCTTTAGATAAATACAAAAATAAATGGCTAGAAGTAGTTCCCTCTGAAGAACAGCCCTCAGTGTTGGGAGGAAATAGCCAAGAAATTACTTTTTTTCATGATGAGTCTTATAGTATTGTTTGAGTTTTTAAACTCTGTGTCAGCAATCAGAAGGCCATAGAAAACCTACTTTAATTTACATAGTACCTTGACAATAAGAATACTCCTTCTTTATCCCTTGGTTGGTGTGAGAGGTGGAAAAGGGATTATTTCTGATAACTTTAACCTGGTTTGAAAGCCAAGTTTTTGTATGTGAGCATATACTCCTGGTTCTCTGTACTAACATGAGTCTTGGATGGCAAAGCCCATCTGCCTAGTGTTGAGACACAACTATAACCATGCCTATTATGCATACAGTGCTATTGAATCTACAAAGCTGCTGCATGCACGTTACCTTGTTCGATCCTAGTAGCAATCTTATGAGGTAATCAGGGCAGAGCGTAGGATACAGAGAGGTTGGGTGACTTATCCATGGTCACACAGCCTAGATTCCAAAGCAACTGTTGCTCTATGGACCTACTGAAGCCATTGATCTAAAACAAGGGGAAATATGGCATAACTTTGGGATAAGTCATTTATCTATCTCTGGTCCATTGTCTATTTTGGGACTCCTAATTTGGGGACATTGAGTCATTCTATTCTTTATTTTCCCTGTCTTTTCACCGTGCCAGTTCTTACATTTTTCCTTCCCATTCCTGAATTGCTCTTATTCCATTGCTTGGATCTCATCCCTGCCCCTTTCCTTATGCCTCCAGACTTAATTCTTGGCTTCAGAAATTGAAACATTTGAAACACTGAGAGTAATCAGATACATCATGATCATGGTGCTACCTTTATGGTTAAAGGTAACCACCACGGCCTGTCCCAGCCTTGGAATCTGAATTAGACCTGGAGACCACTTGATCAAAACCACAAGGCACCCAGCCCATCGCGTGTTATCTCCTCCACTCTCAGCTCATCTAGAAGTTCAGTCTTCCACAAACACAGTGGTCTTGCGACGTGGAATAGGCCCCAGAAAATGGGCTTCTCACGGTCTTTCGATCTTTTGATTTATTCCTCGAGCACACACACAGTTTGAGACTAATGGTAGGAAAAAATGAAATGGGGAAAGTGTCGGGGTAGAAGAAAAACTACATTCAAAATATTTGCATGTATGTGCCCGCCATCAATGTCGGCTGAGGGAGAAGGTGGTTGGAGAGGTGCCAGTTTAAGTCACCAATATTTTTCCGCCCTCGGGTTCCTTAGAGATCTCTTGATCCCATTTTGTGTTTGAGGTAGATAGGATCACAGCATCCAGTGTTATGGCTGCAGGCAAAATTCCAACATCTGAGAATATTTTCCTCCCAGATATTTAATTTCCCCTTCCAGCCGTTTCACCACTGGGGCCCTAAACATACATCACAACTCTATCTACCACATCATCTTAGCCTCTTTTGCAAGTCTTCTAATATCCATAGGAAAATAATGCTGTCTTTGATTCTGAGGCAAATCCCTAGCAGTTCTTCCCTTGTTTCTAATTAGCAATATTTCTGTGGTAATTAAGACAAGAGCAGTTCCTCAGTTCTGCAGCATCTTCGATTCAGAGAGAAAGAAAAATACAACAATAACACAAAGTCGGTCTAAGAATGACTCTGTTAGCTGACTTGACTGTATTTTAAACAATTTCAGCACCTTAGTGCATGCGCGCACGCACACACACACACGTCTATACACACATATACACAAGCTTGCGCACACATACACAGTACGTGATATGCACGCATCTACACACACCTTGCTCACATGCATACACACACTCATGCACAAACAAGAATATTAACCCATTTCAGAAAGAAGCAGGATCCAAATGCACTAATGGAAATACTGTCATTCTGTGGGCAGAGCAAATGCATCATCTTAAACCCTGGGCATCCCATAAAATGAACGATCTCAGTGAACTGAGTGCTGATGAAAGATGGTCAGGGAGAGGTGGCTTCCTTCTCTCACTGGATGGCTACAGATGGGCACATTTCCTCCCTGGTCAAACACCCAGGGACTTGGTATTTTCAAGGCTCTTCAAAGGTCCGTTGCATATGTTTGCCCTGCGTTAGCTTTTGCTCTTGCTTAGTAGGGAGGGAAGTTGAAACTCTGCATTGCCAGACAAAATCTAATGTTGTAGGCTGAGCCCAGAGAGTTAACAGTGCTGTAATTTCCATTTTAGAGATGGTATTCTAAAATGTCTCTAAACTCTGGGTGTGTGCATGTGTCCAAACACACATGCTTCCGTGTACTCCTAAGGGATTAACAAAAAGGTGTTCTACGTCTCAAAAAATAAAAAAAGATATCCTCTCTGCATTTACGACTTTTTAAAATCAAGGCATATTTTGAGGCTGGTGCTCATCAGCGTTCAGGCAAAGAGCTCTTGTAGTTGTGTGTGTGTGTGTGTGTGTGTGTGTGTGTGTCTCAAGGCATTGACACATACCACAGGGCTTTATTTGTTTGGAAATTGTAATTATTTCAGGCCATTTCATAATTATTTCTCCTGTAGCTAGTTACTTTGTGCTCCTTCAAGCTGAGTTGTGCTTGCTAAGAGCTGGAGCTGTGCATTGTTTGATGGCTAAGGCTGTGGGCATAGCCCGTGGGGGCTGCTGGCCCTGCTGAGGACAGGCTCCTGGCTCCATATGTCTCCAGCCCCCACCCTGAGCGTGTTCACATCTGGGGAGGCTGAGCTGGTGAGCAGGATACCTCTCTTTGCACTGGCTCTTCACTTTCATTGTGAAATACAAGATTCTCCCATTCCCATGCCTGTCAAACCATAAAGCCATTGGGAGTTAGCACTGGTTGGGCCTCAACGGTCACCTTATTGAAACTTCTCATTTTATAAATAAAGAATCTGAGGCTTGGAGGGAAAGGTTATCCCAAGGTCATACAGCAGCTGAGCACAGTCAGGGCTAGAACGCAGGTCTCCTTACTCTGAAGCTAGCGCTCCGTCCACCTCCTTATAGTGATTTAATTTCTTTATTAAGCAACTATTTTTGAATTCCTAGTATGAATTAAGCATCACGCTAGATGCTGCAAGTTCAAAGGAGCCACAAAGTAGAGGGCACAGCAGATGTCAAATGAGACAACACACAGAGGGAAGCTCACACAGTGCCTGGCTCAGAGGAGGTATCGCATGGGTCCCAGCTTCCCTTCCCTTTCCCCTCCCTTCCCTACCAATACACCTGGAAAGAGGAAAATCTCAGATTTGAATTAGTCAAGTTTTTGCAGGTCTTGGTTGAGAAGCTGATGGGCAACTCCTGTTACTCCTTCAAAAGCACATTTTCTAGTTCTGTGATAAAGCCTCCTAGGCCAGGTCCATGCCTGGAAGAACCTCCTAGGTGTTCTATAAAGGCATCAATGTCTCCTGCTGCCCCTTTATTCCAGGGTGTTGGGTGAACGCATTGCTCACCCATGCTGGTCTGACTCATAAATACATTAGTGCTGACTCACTGACACCTACAGAGCAGGAAAAGCCATCTCCTTAGGCTTTGGCTGGAGATGGAGACATTCACGAGATGCAGAAATCAGCCCTACTCAGGGAAAGATCACTGAAACACGTTATGGGATGGTTGTCTGGGGAAAATATTGTCAAGGCTGTTTGGCTTGGAACCCAAGTTACTCTGTACATTTCCTGAACTCATAACAGGACTCTCATATGCCAGAGATTTAAAAGTCTCCTTGCTTTACTCTTATCCAGAAAACCAGAGACATAAAATCATGAAAAACCTGTGGTAGCTGAGCCAAGTCATCCCTGATTCCAGCCTCGAATGGGAGGATTCAACTAGAAGGTTCCTTCCAACCCTAAGGTTGTGTGACTCTAAGACTATCGCAGCCACCATGCTGCAGGCTTTACATGCATCTATCATGCATTGATTTAACACTTCTCTAGACCCTATTTAAAGTAAGAGCTATAGACTCAGACACTCTGCCCCACCTCTGGACACTCACAAGAGAAGAGTGAAGTAAGAAGATGTCAAAATATATGTATCTAATTAGAGGTTAACCAGTACTGTATCTAGAGTTTCTGGGCCCCTTTGCAAATATATGAGATCCAGGGCCATCCTTCAGGTATGCTCTCTGGCCACTGTGGTGACCATCCTGGGGCTTTATCCTCAGCCCCTCTCCCTTTGATTCTTTTCTGCCTACTCTTCAGAGCGCCAGTGATCTGTGGCACAAAGCCCAACACACCGAGATCGGTGTCAGGCAACCTTAGTCTCAGATAGCAAAGCACAAAATAACTAATTCCCAAGGAGGATGAAGTGGATGCCAGGGGACAAAGGACTGATATACTGCCTGGTACAGAGCCAAGCTAGATCTTAGCACACAGCTTTTCTCTTTTTCTAAATCTACCATGTAGATTTAGAACACAGAAACTGTCTCTCTATGCTCTGTGAAAACAGGACCTTTTCTGGCAAGACTTCCAGGCACAACCTATCCTCATGCCAAGCAGCCTCCCTTAGCCAAAACGTCAGCTCCGTCAGCCTGGGGGGTCCCCACACCACTCCCCTTCCCTGAGTTCTGCTTTGCTGGTTATTTAGACCAACAGCTTCCCTAACTCTCCCCCTCTTGCTCCTTCTTAATCTCACTCGTCCTCTCCTTGTGTTTACACGTCGGTGTCTGCCTCCAGAGGAAGCACTGGTACTCTTGTTTTCTCACTCATTTCCTGCAGATAGACTCCAAAATGGCCCTCAGTTATCCTTGCCTCACAAAGTCACACCCTTGTGTAATCCCCTCACCTTGGGCGTGGGCAGGATCTGTGACTTGCTTCTAACTAACAGAATATGGCAAAAGTGATGGACTGTCACTTCCATGACGATGTTACACAAGATTGTAAAGTCTTCTTGTTGGCAGAGTCCTTCCCTTGCTGGTCTTGTTGGAGCAAGCAGACGTGTTGGGAAAGCTCGTGTGACAAGGAACTGAGGATGGTCCCCCACCAACAATCCAGGAATTGAGGATGGTTTTCAGCAGGCTGCTAGGGAGAAACTGAGGCCCCCTGTCCAAGGGGCTGAATTCTGCTAACAAGTATGTGAGACTGGAAGCAGATTGAGCCTTGAGAAGAGACCACAGCCTTGGTCAGCATCTTGATTGCACCTTTCAGATCCGACCCTTAGCAGAGGACCCAGCTAAGCATGATGCACAGAAACTGGGAGATGATAAATCTGTGTTGTTCTAAGCCACTAAGCTTATAGTAATACTGCTCACAGTTTTTTCTTAGAAGCACCCACCAATATGACTCTCCAGTGTTTGAAACAAAGAATTTTTAGATTCAACAATGTGTGAGAACAATAGGGAACATTTCCTGTAGCCTCCCTTGGATGTGGAAGTCCCCACCTCCAGCACATTGGACAGTTCATCATCCAACCCCCCCCACCCCCCACCCCCCCAACCTGAACTCTGATACCATTGCAAAGCTCAGCGTCTTACCAGATAATCATTCTATCTATGGACAGCTCTTCCTTTATTTTTCATAATTATTTTATATTTATGCAGCACTAATTCTGTGCTTTTTACTATGCTCTCATCTATATACTTCATTTAAATTATTCCTCACAATAATTCTACTGTTGATACTATTATTATCTACTTTATAAATATTAGGAAATAAAAGCTCAGAGAAGTCAAGCAATTTTCCCAGGACTTATAAGCATCAGACAGACTTTAACCCAAGTCTATCTAACTCAAGATCCATATTCTGAGCCACTGTGGTGTACTGCTCCAATCTTCTTAGAAATCTCTTACTTATGTTAAACCAAACACTTCCTTCTAATGTATTTTGGATGTTTTAACAATAGAAATGGGACAAGGATTAAAATAACGTAGACCCATGTACCCAACATCCAGTTTAAAAATGAAACATTATGAATGGAAGTAAAGCTCTTGTTTTTCTACTACATACTGCCTTGCCCTCCCTCTCCATTGAGAAGTAAGCACTATTCTGGATTTGGTAGTCCTCACTTCCATGTATTTCTTTATTGTTTTACTTCATATATATGTATCACTGAACAATAAATAGTATTATTGTGCACGGTTGAAAATGTAAATAAATTGTTCTCATACTAGAGGTATTCTTATTGAACTTCCTTTTCCCATTCTAATTGTTTGTGAGATTTATGAATATACCATATTTTCTTTAGCCATTCTCCTGTTGATGGACAGTTAGGTTATTTCTGTTCTTAGCCATCACAATCAATTCTGCTAGGAAAGTTCTTATATATATGTCTTTTTGTGCACGGGTGCAAGAACTTTCCTAGGTTGTATATCTAGGAATATATTTAGTTCCACCAGCTATCACCAAGTTACTCTCATTATAAGGTTTTGAGATACCTCACCATTGTGTTTGCCCTCCCTGGAGAACTCGGGTTAGTTAGGAACACTTCTCCAGGACAATGAGATGTTTGCCTCCTTTATCTTGGACAGAATACCTCTACCAGCGGTCCGAGATTGCAGGAAATGTTTCAGAAGCTTTATATACTGTAACTTGCTATTGATATTTTAGTTATACAATAATCCCTAAGTATTTTTCCACATGAATTACTCTTAAATCAAGTATCCCCAGTTTGTACCTACACAGCTGAATTTTTTAAGCTTAAGTACAGGATTTTAATTCTATCCCTATTGAATTTCTCTTTGTTAGTTTTAGCCATCCCTAGAGTGTATAGAGATAGTTTGAGTCCTGGTTCAGCTATTCCATCCATACATTTGATAAGCTTGCTTTCTGCATCTTTGTCTAAGTCCTTGATAAAATAGAGATGATAGAGCCAGAGGTGAAACCCTTCAACATACTACAAGATGTTTCCACAGTGTTGATGTAATCCAATACCTGGGCATGGTTGGCCAACTCACCATGATGCTAGCTAAAAGTATTATGCAGTCCTCAATTTCCTATTCAACCCACAAGAATATCAAGGCAAACTTTGTCCAAGACCTTGCCATATCTACAGTATCAGCTGGCTTACATTATCTTTCCATCTGGAGATAGGACTCCACTTAATATGCATTGTTCTCAGTGAACCCATGCTAGCTTCTAGTGATTTCTATCTCCCCTCTAAGACCTCACAGACAATTTGAATAGTAAATAATCTTAGAATTTCTATGGTGATCAGTATCAAATTCACCAGACTGTGCAATCTGGAACCCACTTTCTTCTATGAAAATCCAGATTTTTCTCATCTCTAGTCTTCTGGTTTCTTCCCTCAATCATTTCTAAATTGTGGTTTTTATGAGCATTTATAAAAGTGTCTTCAAAATTCTGACATGAAATATGTCAGGTTTGGAAACTTTTAAAGCCTCCAGGTGACTACTTACTTTTTGTTTGCTTCGTGTGAGTTTCAAGATTATTTTAACAACATTGATTCTATTCTCTTCTGCTGAAAGGTCTTGCCTTTTTGGTAAAGAAACAAAATACTTCAGTGGTTCTCCTTTCTCTTCGCATCTTTAGTCTTGCACAAAGTTCCGCAAGCAATGTGCCTGTCTTTTTAAATCTGAACATAGCTACTAAAAGCTTTTGTGTTGTCCCTGGCATTTTTCTGAAGCCTCTGCTCATTCTGAGCTTTAGGCGTCCTGGCACTATTCTTACAGGCGTGTGAGACTCTTTTGTATTTGTCCTTGGTTCTGTTTTTCTCCTTTCATCTTTTGTATGTGACCTTTTAATATATAAGTTAATCGAAGAGCTTTCTGAGCAGCCTCACTGTTACTTCAGGGTACCACTTCATTTTCCTCTTCTTTCCTCAGAAACAGTGCTATTGCTTGTCCACTTCTAGAGAGGAAGAAGGGGGTCCACAGACAAACAGGAAGCAGCAAAGTCATCACCTAACAAAAATCTCCTTCCATGCCAGCCCTACTTCCTACAGTTGTTTTTTTCTTCCTCTATTCCCTTCACCCTTGTGGAGACAGAAGATGTCAGAGAATCAGAAGGAAACCGTGGACTCACAGATACAAAGGACTTTCCAGCATCCTATAGCATTTTGGCCCTATGATTTGTAGAGTTTTATGGGACTAAAGATGCTCACTGGATCCCAGAGGGAGAAACCAAAGAAGCTATCAAACTGCTGCATTACAAAATCTGGATTCCAAAATGTGTGTGTGTTGGGGTGTGCTGCATCTAGAGAGAAAAACTGGTTGGAACTGTCTGTTTTCCATTTCCTTCCACATTAAAGCTGAGGTTTTTCTATGATGGCTTGGTATGTAGAATGGCATGATTTAGAGCCCCTCGTTCCGGAGACCCTCGTCCTAAGTGTCTGTTTTCTCTGTTTTTCACTGGCTGTGATCCATTGGCAAGAAAATGAGAATGGACCAGCTGAGCTGCAGGCTACACCCAGCATACTACAAGCATTTCCCCCTTCCTGAACCACTCTTCCAACCCTGAAATATGAGAAAAACCTAACTACTTCCTGCCACCATCAGTGGGAGGGCAGCAAGTGAACTAATGACATAATATTTTGTAAATCTCCTGGATAAGGAAAAGGCTACATTATATTTTGTATGTGAATAACAGTGCCCATATCTGGTAGGTGCTTGGAATTTGCTGGCTGTTCTTTTATTACAAGGCTATATTGTTATTTTTGTTTCTCCAAATAATGTCTCTAGTCCATTTTCCCCCAGTACCGAGGAAGCCTGATTGAGATTTTATAACTTCAGTGGCTCCCATGCTCTCACCCAGGTCTGCTGCCTTCACCATCATTAAAAAATGCCCCATTCAGACACATTTATATGCCCAAGCCCCTCATACAGCCAGTGATCCCTAAGTGCTAAACACTGTTGTCCTGGACTTGGAGCCTGAGCCTGTGGCGCGAGGCTCGGATAATTTAAGTGCCTCTTGTAACAGAAGGCAACTGGAATTCGATAGAGATAAATGTAAAATATTGAACTAGGGAGTTGAACCATCAGCAGGGCAGGATTCTAAATGGAAAGGTTATGGCTGAATGACTAAGCAGAGGAGAACACACAATATACCCAAGGATTCTTGCAGAAATACAAGTCCCTGGTGGACCCTGCCGAGAAGAAGAGATAGGATGCTGCAGAACAGTACAGCTAAAGGAGAGTCGCTTGGACTCAGTGGAAGCTGCTGCTGGGAAGTATCCCTCCCAGTGTACACTGGCTGACAGGGGACAGAGGAATTCGGCCGGTGATGTGAATCTGCCAGTTTTTAGTTGCTATTGTGAAGAGTCGATATTGCTTTTTCTCTGCCAGGCCCTAAACACCAGAAGTAAAATGTCTAATGGTAACCTGAGACGTTGGTTTCGTCTACGAGAAAAAACAGCCACTCAGGTTGGTTAATTCAATCAAATGTCTGGCCAAGTTCCATGAAGTGATCGATAGAATCAGTTGTTTGACCAAATGGACAAGCCAAATCAGGGAGCACGATCAGTCCCATTGCCCCACAGAGCTTCAGCCAAACAAGGCACTGTATTAGAGCAGCAAGGGCTCTCCTGGCTGTTCGTGAAGTTTCCTTGCAAAGAGCCCATGACATTGGCAATGAGCCTCATAGACATCCAACGTGGCTCCCCCTTTCCCTTCCTTTAAGTATGATTTCATAGAATTCGTGAAAGGCCAGGGACTTGCTCTTTAGACTGTCCACACCAGGAAAAGAAAGATGGAATGGGGAAAACCAGTTAAAAGGCATGGAGGAACATAAGCTTAGATTAACCAAGTTTTCAAGTTGGTCCCAAAATTTCTTGGGACACAGAAATTATTTGCACTGTTTTCTGGCCAAGGTCCACCAACTCTTAACAAACCAGCAGACGCCCCTGTAAGTACTTCAGTCCTTACCTAATGTCTATTTAAGGCTCCTCGGTAGCCCACCAAAGGGTATTAAAGACATACCAGTTGTTAACCTCGAAGACAAAAGAGGCTACATGTCACAATTTCTTCCTTTATTAACCTCCTCCAAGCCCACTTTGAGAGTCCCCAGTCCCCAGTGAAGAGAGTATCCATCAGTGAAATGAGGGCAGCTTTACAAAGCTCTATACAGTGTTGACATATATACTAAGCTCTTTTGGCCCAATTTTCAAATTCATTGCTCGGTTTTGGCAGGAAACAACGTGGAGGCTTCTGCTGGGAAGATGCTTTGCTGCCTGAATGCATGAGAAAGAGGATGCATGATGCTGGCATTGTCCACAAGAGCACTCCCCTGCCTACTCACAGGGAGGATCTCTTATTTTCTAATCAACCAAGAGCAAGGGGTCCCTTTCAGACATTTTGGCCAGGCCAGAGAGTGGTTTCTCTTACATCCATGTGTTGCAGCAAAGGGCTTCCTCTAAGGCTCATGTCACCCTCATCCAAGGTCCACAATACCCTCTGAAAGAACTGAGCTCATCTGCTTTCCTGTCACTTTAGAGGCTGGTGTGCACGGAATCCTCATTCTTTAGACCAGAATCACAGTAAGCCTTTCCAACTAAAGAACCAGTTTTTGATTTAGACAAAGATTAGCAAAAGCACAGTTGTTACCATTAAAAGTACCCTCAAAGAGGCCTGTAAATAATAAGCCAAATAGCAGGAATCTGACTCTACTCTCCGAGGCCCTGAGTTCCTCAAGGCCCTTGAAATGTACCTGTGTCTTCCCCATCAGAGGCCCTTTGTTCTCCCTTCTGCCCTGTCTCCCTGTTCATGGCTCACCTTCCCACTGCAGGATTGGGTAGGCGGCTGGGAGGTGTGTCCCTGGATTCAGACCCTGGAGACCAGAGGCTTTCCCGTTAGCATTCAGCTGTTATGCTTTCTTGGGCCCTTCTGTGCTTTACAGAACTAAAGAGAAGTGTCATGTCAAGAGCTTTAGAAAATCTCAAAAATCTCGAGAGTAGTGGTTCTTTATTAATTCACTTAATCAGTAAATTACATAATTAATATATTAAATGGTACCTAGAGGTACAGAATATTTAAAAGGAATTTTGTATTGGCTGCATATTTCGATGGTGATTCTAGATACTCCCGGTGACAGCTCCAGAATTTCTGTAGAGGAGGGGCTTAGGGGGTGCAGTTTGGCTTGAAGGAGAGGCTTAGGGAACAAAACTGAGATTGAATGTTTATCTGGGGTGGCTTTTTGAGAGGGGAGGTGGGATGGAGATTGGGGTCACTCCCAAACATTCCTGTGCTCTGAGCCCTCCTACATTCTTGCTGCTCTGAATCACACCTGCAAATCGCGATGGCTTTGCAAGAACACCCAGATCTACCCTTCTTTCCCTCTGTCCCCTTCCTGCTCTGCTTCCTCTCTTGATTCCTTATGTCGCACTTTGCCCCATTAGCTCTATACCTGCACCTTTGCCCTTTCCCTCATCACTAACTTTGTTTCAAAATCTGTCTTCTCTTTATCTCAGTCTAGTAATGACCAGCCTGGAAGGCAGGAATGCCCAGAGGACTGCCGTAAAACCAGAATTACGATGTCAGAGCCAAGGCTAAAAGCTGAGATCACTTTTCTCTTTTGAGAGCCATTGTTTCGGATGGTTCAGCCCATAAAGAATTCTGGATCTTAAAAGAATCACAAAATTTTTTATTTCTTTTCCTTTTTACAAGCAGGAAGAATCAGGATGATGTTGCAGAAACAACCATTTTGTTTCTGAGGTCCCTGCCTTTTCAAGAACGAGCTGGGACCTATCGCTTCTTTCTGGAGCTCTTGACTTTTTAGTCTTTCCCTCCCCACTCCTTCACCCTCCGCCCTCAGTAGAGGTGGAAATGGTGAGTCTGCAACCAAGGTCAGACAAACCAGTGGAGGATGAAAACAATAGACTGACCTTTATAAATTCACAGTATTGGATTTGAAAGAGCTTGAACTTGGACACCAGTGGCTGAGGGTAAAGGCATTGAATGATAATGCTGCCCACTGGGAGCAATTCCATGGGAGGAAATTATTTCTCCCTGATATCTGATGCTGGAAAATTTTCTCCTGGGAACCACTGAGTGAGGGTGTGAGGGAATAAAAACTCTCACACGCTGTTTGCACGTTTCTGGAGTGTAATTTGGCAACGTGTGTCAAAAGACACATCCCCTTTGACCCAACCTTTTCCTCCAGGACTTTATCTTCATAAAGCAATTAAGAAAGTGCACAAGGTTTATTTATAAAGCATTGGTAGAGATACTGAAAAATAGAAACAACCTACGTGTCTAGAGTCCGGTTAAATAAATGATGGTGCCTCATACAATGGAATACTATGAAACCATTAAAAGTGAATTGTATTTGTTGACATGAAGAAATATGCATAACATATTGTTGAGCAGGGTTGGAGGGGCAAGAAGGATATGAATGTAAATTCAACCCTGGCCCTCAAAAAGTGTGCATTTTAATAGGGGATTGATGACAAGTAGAATCTTGAATAGGCTTTGAAAATAAAATAAAATTAGAGCATGGTTGGTTGTTTTGGTTTTTTCTACAAGAATCCTTGTTGTTTTATACAAGTTCCAAATTACTCAGCCTCAAGCAGAGCAGGAAGAAAATAAAGAAGAATACATTAGGTTGGGAACATCTCCCTGAATAATCGAGAGTTCATTACGGGCTCTGAGTACATCAAAATCCAACTAATTCATTAGCTCAGCACTTGCATTTTCCCTCTTTCCCCCTCGGCTGCCAGCCTTTTACCCTATGATGTAGTTTATCAGCAGCCCCAACATGGGGGGTGAGGAGGGGAAATAAAAAAGGATAAAAATGCAAATGAATCCCTTTTGTTACTTGTTAACAACAATAGACTAGGCTGGGTGGTGAAGGCAGGCGGCACTAACCACACGGTGTCTGGATGGCTCAGATTAGAGGAACAGCGTCTGGCACACAGTAGGGCCTCGTGATGGGCATCACATAGATTCTGAATGAGGGAATCTGCTCTTAGGCCTTGGAGCCAAAGGCCCCCAAACCACAAGCTCCACTCTGCAGATTTCCCAAGATTTCCAATAAGAAGGACAGTTCAGCCAGAAGGGGCTCATCCTCTACTGGCCCCCACTCCCAACTTCTCTGCAGAAATATGACTCCTCCTGTCCCTGTGGGGTCTCTGAGTGATATTAAGGCTCCACGTAAACGGCCTGATGCAAGGCCAGGCAGCATTTGAATGAAGCATTCTCATGATCTGATTCCCCAGGTTCATCCAACATTACACCTACTGTCCATGCCATTCCTCTATAATCTTTTCCCCACTGAATATCATAAATCTAAATTTTTTTTGTCCACAAGGAGAACAACTCCAGCAACTGTGGTCTCTAAAACTGTTATTTTTCAAAGTATTCTTTAGGGAATAAAAATACAAAAGGAGACGTCATGCATCACGCCATGAAATCATATTTGCCGCTACTGTCCCTATTTGAAATGTGGTACATCTTGTCTGCCATCAGGGCCAATGGTCTTATTTTCTTTCCCACATAACCATTACATAAGTTTTTATTTCCTGTCCTGTTTCTCTTAGCCAATGCTGCACTCTTTTAAGATCTTTCAAGATCTTTAGGATATATACATATATCCTGCTACTCTGCCTGTGCAAGCAATAGCATGAAAAATTTAAAACCTCAGATCTCCCAGAGATTGTGCGTCTGTAAAATTATGTATAGAACAATATTTAAGTTTAAATTAATTAAGAGGAAAGAAGAGACTGGAATGTGTGTTCTAGAACAGGAAAGGTGTCCTAGGGTGAGAGATTTCTACTGGATAATCCACCAAGTGAGTAACTAAGTGATGACTGTATTTCTGGCTGATGTGTTGGTGCGAACACAACCAAGGTCCCTCCATAGATGAGAATATGCCTCTCAGGAAGTCACAGAGGGCTGTACCCCCCACCCAGGAGTTCCCCCTGTAGTTTACCTACAGGGGAAGCTGTGCCATCCCTGAGAGCCGTCGGATCCTGTGCTATTGAGAAAGCACCTCAGAGCCACAGCAAGGAGAAACAATGGTCGAGGCATCCATGGGTCTAAAATAGCTACGTGAAAACATCTCTGTGTGATGTTTAAATCATATCAAGCACCCTTCCATCTAAGGGGTGGAAAAGTGTGGTCTAGTGAAGGAAGCGTGGTTCCTTCACTTCCTTCTAGTGGAAAACAGGGACCTGGGACCTAGACCTCCATATGCTTTGGACAAGTCCCTTAGGCTCAGGAACTCTTTTGCTCCTGGAACTGGGATAAATAGCAATGGAACTAGGGCCCATCCCAGCTGATCATTCTAGGGCTCTTTG
This sequence comes from Balaenoptera ricei, assembly GCF_028023285.1. Taxonomy (NCBI): domain Eukaryota; kingdom Metazoa; phylum Chordata; class Mammalia; order Artiodactyla; family Balaenopteridae; genus Balaenoptera; species Balaenoptera ricei. Next base: position 137,274,293 of record NC_082639.1, read on the forward strand.
ATACATTCATCTAAATGGAATGGGATGGGTATTCTTGTTGAGTTTCTTTCAGTCCCATAATTCTTATATTCTTATGGTTTAACTAAAAATAATAATAATTTAAATGAAGTTTGGGTATTTTGTCCTTATGCCCCTAAACCAGGGATGATAAGATGTTTGCAAGTATATTTGCAATAGCATAAGCCTGCCCAAAACTTTCAAGTTTCTTTTGTGAACTTGCTGAAGGTGACCTAAGAACCTGCACCTGACCTGTCCTTTCAAGGCCAAGGCCCTATGGCCCCAGAGCAAAGTCCCACCAAAGTCCAGCTACAGAGAGGTACCTTCTCAAGGACGCTTTACAGGTTGCATTACCCGTACTGTTGCCCGCAGATAGTAACTCTTTATTTAGCCATCTGAAGCATAGTGATGAATCACTGTTGTTTTCTCTGTAAACAAACAAGCCTGACCTCGGGGTTTTTTTTTTTCCTTGTTAATAGCTAGTTTCTACCTATTTCGTGTAATTGTTTAAAGAGCTTTGGGTCCAGGGAACAAGCTTGGTGGACCTTGCTCGGCAATCACGTCATCCTTTTAATAGCTCCAGCCTCTCGTGCAGAGACAATGCCTTCATATTACAGAAGGTGCTCAGGTTTGAAACGGTCCCTCTCTCTCTCTCCATCCATCAGCCTTGTTTATACCCTTTGTCTCTAGAGGCCGGCTCATGTACTTAACATGCCTTCTCTTCCCATTGGCCCTTTGGCTTTAATTTTCACCATCTGAGTGTCTGGAGCTGGTTATCTGGTGTATCCAGTCCTCTGCCTCCTGCCCAGTCCTGGATCAATTGCAGGAGCCGCTGTAAGTTACTGCATTTCCCATCAGTTTCCACTGCGAAGCACAATGCAGAGAAGAGCAGTGCTCGGGGGCTGGAGTTCACAGCAAAACTCTTGAAGGAAGCCAGAAAGGCTTCTCTGTAACGCAGTGGAGGGAGGGCAATTCCACTTCCCTCAGGGCTGGCCTCATGGAGAAGAAAGAGCTTGCCTTCATTTTGATGCTAGGACTAACTAAAAGTTCCTTTTAAAGGTTCTCTCTCTTGCCCTGGCTGCTCACTTACTTTTTTTTTTTTTTTTTTCAGTAAAAGGCTTTTTTCCCCCTCATCACAGTATATTTCTTCTCATTCCTGGCCAGGGACTGCCAAAGGAAGAGCCCTTAGCTGACCATGAAGGAGAGAAAGCACAGCACTTAGAAGGGGGGAGGAGAGAATTCAGAGCCAGACACTTAGTTCTCACAGGAGATGGCAAAACATTACCCAAAAGGCTGGGAAGAAAATTGCAGCTTAATTTGACTTGCGGCAGACATCCCTTTTTTTTCCCCTTCTTATTTAATTCTATGCAGACTGTATTGATATGAGAGATGAGGGGGTCTGCAGGCACGTGTACAAGAGTACTCTCCAAATAACCCTGCTTCTCCCAACCCTCCGGTCCATCCAGCAGATGGTTGTCCCATGTGTGCACATGCTCCCAGCATCCCAAATCCTGTCCAAGAAAGATCCAAAATTCAAGCTCCCCAGTACTGTCTAGCGTCAACCATCATGCCTTGCTGATGCTGGGCAAAATATGTGTGACTGGATCTCTGCATTCAACTAGCTTACAGTATAATTGCAGGGACAAGACAGAGACAAATGAAACAAAGAAAACCAGTATAAAGCCATATATCACTCAGTGATGAAATTTGTGGGGTTTGCAGTTCTGTTTTGACCAGTACTCATAGACTTGTCATCGATCGATAAAATACTTGCTAGTGATATCAATATGTCATCAAAATTAATAGCACACCATGACTGAGCTCCATTTATTTACTCATTCACCAAGTGCTTACTATGTACTTACTCCAAGCATGCTTTGCATTTGTAAAGAACTTTACAGTTTGCAAAACACTTTCACAAATACCCACTCATTTGATTCTAATTCAGCAGGCAGGTTTATAGGCGATGAAAGGGGCTCCGAAAGGGGAAGTGGTTTTCCTAAGGTCACTAGGTTATTAAATCTGGGACCCAAGATTGTAACTTCCTCTATCATCCATGGGCCATCCACCAGCCCACCCTTTATACAGCCGTAGACAACGAATATGAGTGTGAGTCTGCAGTTAGCCAGTGGCAAGAGGGGTAGTTCTGACCTTTTGCATCCTACCCACCCCTGCCTCCTACTCAGAGATGGATAAAAAAGCTCTTCTGCAAGTACTCAAAACAGGAATCTTAGGAATTCCCTTTCTAAATTTCATATGGGTCTGCACACATACTCTACTGGCCCTTAAACTCAGCTTCTTTCATCTCTGACACTTTTGTGTGGAGAAAACCAAACTGACGATTTGTGATCTTTATGAAAGTCTCCAGAGGCCCGGGATGAACTTTCCAAACTCAGCTCAATTTCAGACTGAGGGTCATGGTTGTTTGCACAACTTTCCTCATCCTCCTCGCCGCTCAAACTCTGATGAAAATGATGATTGAGGGCAGTTGGGATGGGAGGAGAAAGAGGAGGGAGCTGGGCTTCGTACGGGACATTACTGTCTGGGGAGGGTGTGTGTACGTGTAGAGTAGGGTAGACATGCTGCCTTCATTCTGTGTTGTAGCTGGCTGCACTAAAAGGGCTGGGCAACAGGGACTCATACTTAAAGACCCCTCTCCCCACCCCTAAAATCATGGAGTCAAATGTCAGTGTCACTCGAGTTGAATGTCGTCAGAGGCCAAGTTGCAAAGAAAGCATCAAGCAGAAGATGGACCATCAAAGACAATGCTGGCACAACCACCGGAGTCCAAGAGACGGTAGCATGCTGTTCATAATGCCTGCTGGAACATCCTTGCCTTCCACTAAAGAATTCCAATTAAAAACAAACAAACCAGCGTACAAGCGCCCTCAGGTAAACTGAGAATTGGGTGGGAGGCTTTGCTGTGCCTGCAGTCCTAATACGGAAAAAGCCCACACCTTCTGCTGTCTGTGCTGTGTAACACCATCCCCACCCTGACCGGACAAGGGCAGGTCCGTGGCAAGGGCAGGTCCGTGGCCGCTGCCGCCCATGGCGCTGATGCTGATGAGCTCACACCAGGACAACAAAACGACCTCAGCCTGAACCTACTGCCTCAGTTGGCTTGTTTGAAATGAACAGCAGCCACTGTCACTTCATACAGTCAGTCAACAAACATTTCTTGAGTGCCCTGAGCTAAACATAAGATACCATAAAGAATATGACATTTGGATCAGGAAATCATGAAGTTCTTCAGTAATGGAGATTTCCTTCCTATATTTACTGTCAGAAAATAGAATATGAAACCAGAAGAGGTTCGGGTACTTTTGAGAATGGGTCCAAGGAAAAGAAATGGGCAGATAACATATCTCCTGATCTTCTCTTGGCCCTCGGAGTATACGGGCGAGGGATGAACACCTTTGGTGTTAGTCACGTCAGTCAATCGGTCAATCAAAATGAGCATTATCATCTGTGGTATTTGTGATATTTGTGTTTATTCCAAGTATAAAAACTGCATGCTCATTGTAGGAAATTTAGAAAACAGAGAAAAGTAATTAGGAGATATATACAATATGTACAAATTATATATAATAAGTATAATATATATATAGAATATGTATATATGTGTGTGTGTGTGTCTATATATATATATCCCAACATCTGAATTTCACCTTTTTATCATTTGGTACATTCTCTTCCAGTATGTTTCACTCCATCTTTCTCCAGAACGTAGCAGTTTTTAAAATTCATCCATATATAGATGCCATGTGATCACAGCCTAGATCCTTTCACCATACCTGTACTTCTTCACCATGATTTAGAATTTCCCAAGCTGCCTCCTTTTTACCCAGGGAGATGTGCCTTAAGAGCAGGAGACTTAACTTTAATGCTGAAGTAGCTTCAGTTAAAAGCATTGGCTGTAAGATACCATGTGGTTCATCCTGGAGCCAAATGCCTTTATGTATCATTTTGTTTGTTTGCCTTTGTTGGACATTTTCAACTGTCCAGACTATCCTTTGATTAGCATGCCTAAGCCAGAATTGACCACATAGTATTTCATGCACCCTGTACTTGTGTACAAGTGTGTACATTCACCCTCGGGACACACTCCAACCCCCTCCCTCAGTGACACTGAATGAGGACGGAGTAAGTTTGGGTTGCCTGGGACCCGCTCTCTCTTTTGTAGCAGTGAAAGTTTCTGCCCTTGCCAGAACTGTGAGCCCACCCCGCCGTTAGCAACCCCACTGCCTTCCAGAAAGCAAAGAGTTTAGGTACAGAGCTGCCGCTGGAGCAGGGGGCAGCAGGGCGGTAGCTGGGTAATAAAGATCCCTGCTGTTATCTTCTGGAGGGAGAAGGCCCGGCTCCCCTAAGCAAAGTAAGATGGAAAGAAGGGACTGAAGAGTGGCTTGTCACACCCACCCAACCTGACAGCCTGACAGGTGAGTTAGCAAATGCTATGCTGTAAGGAATTGCAAGCTATTTTCTGCAAAGTGGGCAAAGATGCTGGGATTAGCAACTGTACAGTGTGATAGATGTTGCTAAAGAAGGCCATAAATTACCAACCATAAACCTGGCAAAGCTTATCCGATTGTATGATGCAGTCTGGGGCACTGGCAGATTCCCCAGCTGGGGGCGGGGGTTGATGCGGGAGCTGGCGACGCATACCACTGGCCGGAGGGTACAGATGGTGAGCTTGGCAGGTGACCAGGGCTGGAGGCTGCGGAGGCAGCTGAGCTGCCGGACCGGCTCTGCCTTCTCTGAACCGCAGTCCTTGATCAGAGATGCTGGAAAAGCCCAGATAAGCTTGGATATGATTAGTGGAAGACCTCAGCCTTCTTCCTTTGCCCTGACTGTGGGAGAGGTAGTCAAGGGGGCCTTTCCCTGGACATGAGCTGTGGGATCAGATCGCAGCTGTGTTTCATCTCAGCCCTTGAAGACGAAGATGATGGATGGCGGGGAGAGGGGTGGAGAAGACCTCAAATGATTTCTGCTCCCGACTTTCTCTGCCAGGGCTCCCAAACCTAGTCAAGGATATCGAAAACTGTGACCACGACAGGACATTCAGGGCATGACCTCAGATGCCAGTCAATTTGCAGCCAGACCCCAGTCCTGTTCTCACACTCCTGAGTCGGGCCCTATCTTCTCCCCATCCTTTTTTCTTATCTGCCATTGAGATTTTGGAGAAAAGGGTAAGGCAATCAAAGTAGATGAGAAAACAGAAGAGAGGGGAGGAAAAAGAGGATAAAACAGAAGAGAAGATGGGAGTATGCGCTAACCACAATAGCAAAGCAGACAAAGCTGCCAAAAGAAGGATCACACCCCTCTCTCCCGAGGTCTTCTCTCCCGACCCCCACCTCCGAGTACTGCATCAAACACAAAGTTGATTAACTACTAGTTGGAGATGTGCAGCAATAAAATATGGAGCTACTACCTACCTTCTTCCCTTCCAGCGTTACCTGTTACACACACACATACACACACACACACAATCCTTTATACACATACTTTTCAAAAAGTGTCTGCTTACCAATTAACAAGGAACAGTCTCAACAGATGACAATGCCCCTCTTTTCCTGCCTCTCTTATGCTGTTGTCCAAGCAACACTGACCCTCGTCTGTAAGGCCTACAAAGCAGTGAAGGCACCGCTGCCCCCTCCCAAGGCCTTGTGGTCTAGAGGCACGGAAAGCAGGTTCAAGGCCAATAAACACAAAGCTTAGCTCTGGACCAAGAAAAAGGGTCAGAGCCAATGCTCTCTATCAACCTAACTATTTGAGTCTCTATTATGTACCAAGCACTATGCCAGCCACTAGAGATTCGGTGGACAAATCAGACATAGCTCATTCCTCATGGAATTTAGCAGCTAAGCACTTTAGAGAAGCTATTGGTGCTATTCACCAAGTATTTCTAGCTCTCTGCCTTCTGGACTGCCCTTTCTGGCCCCTTTATGTTTGATGGGGCTGTGTGAATTGTGAGTAGAGACGATCTGTGTCACTTCCAGAAGAGAGATTTATTTCATTGCCAAGGTAAGATGCTCCCATGCAATGATCAATATTCAATGTTCAACATGTTCAACGTTCAACAGCGGCTGCTGTATCATTCCGGGTCACTGAGTGACTTCAGTGAGCAGAATCTGCTAGCTGACCACAGTGGGCATGCAGCATAAACAAGAAATAAACATCTGTTGTTTTGACTCACTGAGATTTGGGGGTCCTTTGTTGCTTTAGCGTAACCTAGCCTATCCTGGCTGATACACGCCTCTTAGCAACCAACACGTTGATTGAGAATCTACTTTGTGCTTAAAGTGATGGTTGGTTTCTTCATGCGCATAACTTCACTCCCCAAGCAGATGTGAGCAAGCTGAGGGTAGAGAGTATGACCCCCGAGTGTTCGTGTCCATCCCCAGTACCTGGCACAGGGCCTGGCACACAGGAGATTCCACAGCAGGAGCCAAGCATCACCGTGAGCACATGGTGGATTCTCAGTCAATGTGTTGGTAGCTGGTCGGAGTGTACAAATCAGGATAGGCTGGGTTTCGGGACGGAGGCGAAGGATGAACAAAACTCGAAGGAGGGAGAGGGAGTGCCACAGGCTGGTTGGCGAGGGAAGACTTCATGGAGGTTTTATTATTTTTTTTAAGTGGACAACCCTACACTGATTTCCATTTTTATTTTTTCATTTTTATAATTTATTCATTTTTTTAATTTATTTTTTTGGCCATGCCATGTGGCATGCAGGATCTTAGTTCTCCCGACCAGGGATGGAACCCATGCCCCCTGCAGTGGGAGCATGGAGCCTTAACCACTGGACCGCCAGGGAAGTCCCAAGACTTCAAGGAGGTTTTGGACTTGAGTTGAGCCTTGAAGGATAAATTAAATTCAGTGAGGTGAACAGAAGCACACAGAGGGTTCTGGGTGCACAAGGGTCCATGCCACAGTGCACCGGAAGGCTAAGCCATGCTTGGGGGCAGTCGGTATAGAAGATGCTCCCATACAGCAGTGAGAAGGCTTAGCGCTGGAGTCAGTGCTGCTAGTTGGGACCAACTGGGAGATTGCAGATGCTGGTGGAGAAGCTCATGGAAGCCGTGGAGGTGGAGGAAGGAGAGGAGCCAGGCGGGTGACCCTGGCCTGCACAGCTGTAGGCTGTTATTGGAAACACCCTCATTTGAGGACCGGTGTCTCCAAGCCAGAAGCTGTTTTTTTCCCTTCATTCCCCGCCGAAGGCAATAACCTGTCACCAGAGCAAATAAAGTCTGATTTACATGAAATTTAATGCTAAGCATTTTCCTTTATTCCCCGGCACTGCGGTGGCAGAATGGTAGCACTGGCACGGCACGGCCTGCTGTATGCAGAAGCGGGATTTCACTGGAAAGAAGTATAAAAAGAAATTACTTTTCTGTGACAGGGTCTATCGCTCTGGGCAGGGGGTCCCCGTCAGCCTGGCAACATCCCACCTGTTTTTCCTGAAACAAGATGCAAAGTCAGATGGAGAGAGCTTGAGGAACAGCAGGGGAGGGGAGGAAGGGCAGTGCGAAACGCACTCACTTCCCCAGGCTCTGGGTCCTGACCCTCAGCCTCGCAGTGACAGTGGCTGGAGTCCCATAAACAGCATCAGCATCACCGTGACACACACCATCGCCACTGTCATCACACCACCTGCGATTAGAAACGCTGCTTGAGCACCAGGCATGACCGTGCCGGACACAGAGCTACAAAGACAGGGCCACTGCCCCCACGGGATTTATAGTCAGTGAAGTCACATCCTTACAGAAAAGCATCATTTTTCTCGACCTCCATCACCACCCCCACCTCATCACCCCACGCTTGTAAATACTCCATGGATTTTTCTGCGCTTCGCTAAGGATAATCTTTCCACTTAGAGTGTCTGCATAAACGCCGTATTTCAAGACTCAGCTGCAATGCCACCTTTTCCGCGAAGCCTTCCTCAACCCTCTGTAGCAGGGTGTCTCCTCTTCCTCTGTCCTCCCAACTCACACTAATTACCTTTATTTTAGTGCTCATCACCTCTCTTCTCTGGATACAGTAATCAACAAGCATGGTCCCCACCACTGGACTCTATAAAATCCTCAAGAGCCAGTTATTTAAAAACTTAGTCACTAGCCAAAGAAAGGCCATCCAGGGCTTCCCTGGTGGCGCAGTGGTTGAGAACCTGCCTGCCAATGCAGGGGATATGGGTTCGAGCCCTGGTCTGGGAGGATCCCACATGCCGCAGAGCAACTGGGCCCGTGAGCCACAATTACTGAGCCTGCATGTCTGGAGCCTGTGCTCTGCAACAAGAGAGGCCGCGATAGAGAGAGGCCCGCGCACCACGATGAAGAGTGGCCCCCGCTTGCCGCAACTAGAGAAAACCCTCGCACAGAAACAAAGACCCAACACAGCCATAAAAATAAATAATAAATAAATAAATTTAAAGACTTTAATATCAGTAGCATTTCTCTTCCAAGGCATTTAAAAAAAAAAATTAAAAAGGCCGTCCATCCTTTCTCAAGCATGTCTCCTGGGGGGTCTCAGTTCATTTCTCCACACCAAATGTGGCAGAATGGGGACTTTGTGTTATTCTAATCTGGCAGGGAGGGGAGTTCATGTAAAGAGGTAGATAATGTACAAGTGAAACAGAGCAGGACCCTATGGTCCTTCCCATCCCCACGTCCTCAGCCTGCCTTTCGTCTGTGAAAAAACTTTAACCAAAGAATATGTTTAATCAGAGAAGTGAGAAAATGCAGAAGCAAAGAAAAGCAGGCCAACAAGACTAAATAATAGTAGTTTAGTCATTAAGCATAGTCAAGGGCCTTTAGTTCCTCTCCATGGGCCATAGATAATATCCTGAGTCATATCTTGTGAGCTGTCTTATAGACACTGAAACCCCTGCCAGGTAGAAGAAGTTAACTACTTGGTGACCAGACTGTAGCCATGGCATAAGCTGCCACAATTCTGAGAACTGGCCTCGAGGAAATGGGAACAAACCGATCCTGGAAGTGAAGATTAAAACAGTCAAGATGATGCTGGTCAGACCACCGCATGACCAATTTTAAGACGACTGTCAGAGCTGACCGTGCTGTTTCTGCACGTAGCCCCCTCCCTCCATCTATAAAAGCTCTTGCCCACTGGCTGTCAGTTGGGGGAAGTCGGACTTTGGACCCCAACACCCCACCCTCCGGTTGCCGGCATCCGAAGTAAAGCAAACATTCCTTTTCACAAATCTTGCCTCTTTAATGGCTTTTGAGCAGCTCAGACCTCAAACTCTACTTTCAGTGACACAGAGGTAAGCTAGGGAGTTTGGGTTTGACTCTAGGGGCAAGAGGGACTCAGGAAAGCATTTGAGGCAGCTGCCTTCAAGGAGTTTAATAATGTCCCCTGGAGTTTGCCTGGGGTGGGGATGGGGTGGTCCTGTTAGGTTGTTGCTTTTCTCTGAACTTAGGGCTCCTATTTTAGGACTTCACCAGGCCTGGCAGTGAAGTCATTTCTCTCCTCTTCACCAATGGCTTGAGGATTCACTTGTCTCCATCTTATCCCAAGGTGGCTCTATTTCAGGGACCATCCCGTGGCCTAGCTCTAGGGGACAATCAGATACTCTCTCCTTCGTGCGTCCCAGGTCACACTGCAAGCTGGAGTGGCTTTCCTTTGGTTTCCATGAGACATCTGACCCTGCCCCACACAGCCCTCGGTCAGTGTGGGTGAGCAGGGAGCGGAAATGGCTTACAGGGCAGGGACGAGGAGTTGGGAGTGAGGGTGTGGGGATGATGCTGGCAGCCGTCTCCTTGGCTTTCTCCATCCCAGGAAGCAGTGCTGCGGGTCATTTCTGTGGGGACGCTGGCAGAGCACCGTTCCATATACTGGCCTTTCCTGCGCTGTACTTTGTCTATCAACCACAGCAGAGCAGCATCCGGAGGGAAATCCACCGCCCCGAACACGATATTCCAGAACCGATTAGAAATGAGGTCTACATTTTTCTGCAGGGGGAGATTATCCACGCCATTGCTCATGCAGATAACTAAGAGTGGGTCGTCAATATTTCACATATTCACTGTGTGACCTTGAGCAAGTTGCTTCACCTCCCTGAGCCTCAGCTTCCTCCTCTAATATGAGGGAAAATTGCCTTGAAAAGTTGTAAAAGTAAGCAGGGAATGAAGACCTGTCTCAGGGCCGACATGGGCTGGATGCTTGGTAGACGTTAGCTCTGATGGAGAGGACCTCGCGGGTGCACGGTAATGGGGGCTCTGCAAGTCTGGACCCGTAGGAGAGTTGAATTGGGCTCATTTGTCAAATGCAGGAAGCTGGGGTGGGAGTGGAGCAGGCAGGCCTGCTGGGGCACCTGGAGTGGATGCAGGTGAAAGCTGAGACAGAGAGGGAAGGGCCCAGGCCATTTAACTAAATAGATAACTAGATAACAGCAAGATGAAGGGGCAATGGAGAAGGTAAACAAGATTGATAAAAGAGATTAAAAAGGAGGGGAGCCTCAGCACCATCAGGGGATATAAATAGACCAGAATTCCAACAGGATAGATGCTATGGACGGAAAAAGGCCATAAAACAGAAAAGACAGAAAATATAAACAGGATAAATAGCCCAATTGGATAGAATATGAAAATAATATGGGCAGATAGATGGCAAGCATTACTAGACAGACGCCACCAAACAGCAGGAAGAAAAGAGATGACTGCATCGCTGTGGGGCAGCGGATGAATGAAAAGAGGGAGGAGGGCATCCCAGTGGGAGTGAGGAGGGAGACCCTGGCCCCCAGCCCTGCCTTAGTTTGTGGGCTCTGGCGTTGGGCTCTGGGCCCTAAGGGTTTCCGTGATGTGGCTTAATGAGGAGATCCCTGGAGCTAAACTACAAGGAAAACAAATGAAAATCCTGTCGGAATTTTGTCACCTTTTTCTGCACTTGCTATTGAGAGGAATTTAAATAAGAGCCAGCCTGGCAACTAATGTGTCATCCTGCAGCTGGCTGTGAGAAGGAAAGACTTCTGAGGGCTCTGGTGCTTGAGCCAGGTGGCAGGGCTGTGTCCACTCCCAGGAGAGCTGGGGTCTATCTGGACAGGATCCCCCCTCCTTTCCTGCAAGGAAGCCCTGCTGTCATCGGAAGCCCTGCCTCAGCTCACCCCAAGGTCAGGCGCTCTTTGCCTTTACCACAGTGGGACCACCAAGTGTAAAGAAGCACCCTCACCCCTACCTCAGCACCCTCACCCCTATCCACCTAGCTCTCTCAACTAAGCAAAAATAACTGACTCAGAATCCTTTATACCTCCCATCATAAGTCCTGTTTATTCAAAGTTAAAGGATGAAAGGAGTCTTTCCTCCCTCCGTCTCCCTCCCTCCCTTCCCTCCTTCCTGCATTTAAGATGTATTAAGCATGTAGCCATCATTCTCTAACACAAGGCATCAGATGAGGACTACGGGAGTGCTTTAGGCAGCAGGAATGAGGAGGATTCAAAAGCAGGCTGGAAAGCTTATGTGGGCTGATGAGCTTCTAAGGGGGGTTGAAGGGTGGGCAGGTTCAAGAGGGCAAGAGGGTGAGAAGGCACTCCAGGCAGAGGGAAAGGCCTGAGCCAGGAAACACGGTGCGTTTGGGCAACGGCAAGTAGTCCAACGTGGCAGAAGCAAAGGATTCCGGGAAAGAGTAGTGGGGATGTGGTTGGGATTGATGAGCTGCCAGGGTCAGGAATTTGGACTTCACCCAGCATCAGTGATAACCCAGGGAAGGTTTTGAGGGAGTAGAAACAAAGTCAGAGTTTTGGGTGGTGGGACTTCCCTAATGGTCCAATGGTTGGGCTCCATGCTTCCGACACAGGGGGCACAGGTTCAATCCCTGGTCGGGGAACTAAGATCATGCATGCTGCATGGCCAAAAAAAAGAAAGAAACAAAACAGAGTTTTGGGTGGTGATGGATAAAATAAATGCCAGGGAGGACGTGGGGCAGGGGACAGAGAGGCCACTGCAGGAGTTCACCTAAAAATAGAGAGGCAAGGGTTAGGGGAAACACCACTCAGGCTTCCTTCTTGCCTGCAGCAGTCCTCAAGCCCTCTTCTTTCCAACAGTCCTTTCTCCTTGGGTTGCTCAACTTGTATCCTTGTCCCCCTTCAGGCCCTGCCTTTTAATCTTCCATTCTTTCCCTCCCCTTCCCCCTTCCACGGGGCAGCTTCATGTTTTAAGGGGATATTTGTCCTCATGGCAACTCAGACACATCAGAGATCCCTTAAAGATACTGACAACTACCTAAAGAAAGGAAATGAAAACTGCGGCAGGAAGGGGGACCCCTTCCAGGGCCCAAGAGTGGGCTCTTGTCTAACATTTGGAAATGAGTTGTCCGAGGAGACACACGTACTGACAAAGCAAAAGACTTTATTGGGAAGGGGCGCCAAGGTGGAGAGCAGCAGGGTAAGGGAACCCAGAAGAACTGCTCTGCCACGTGGCTCGCAGTCTCAGGTTTTATGGTGACGGGGTTAGTTTCTGGGTTGTCTCTGGTCAATTATCTTGCTTGTGCCCTAGTCTGACTCAGGGTCCTTCCTGGTGGCACGCACATCTCTCAACCAAGATGGATTCCGTCGTGGAGGATTCTGGGATGTTAGTCATCTCCTCCCTCTTTTGGCCCCTCCTGAATTCTTCTGGTTAGTTTTCAGTGGCAGCACCAAGTTCCTCATTGGGACTTCCTATCGTGAGACAACTCAGGCAAACGGTTATCATAGTGCCTGGCCAACGTGGGTGGTTTCTGTCAATGGATCCCTAACAAAACTAGAAACCAAGACCCCATCAAGGTCTTCACCTCAGAGTTGACCCCAAGAACCCCACCCACTGGCATCTAGACAAAGATTCAAGGATGCAACTTCTGGGGAGAAAGAGTGGGGGCGGTGACTCTAGCAGCTGATGCAAGACAGCTTGACTCTCTCGTTGGAGGTGTGACCAATTATTTTGACAATTCCGTCTTGCCACGTCAGTTAAACATTTTGTTCTGCACAGCCTAACTTCTTCCCATAGAGAGTGGGAGCAGGAGAGCCAGGCCTACTTTTTCTGTGTGCCCCATAGCGCCTGGCACAGAGCTGCACGCAAGGTAACCTGCTCAGAAGTACACTGAATAAAAGAATGAAGCCCAGCTCGATACCTGGGGGGTATCTATTTGCATATGAAATGTGATTAACTTTTTACAGAGCTCCAAGGGAGGGCTGTCATTCAAAGTAATGCCTTCACTGATTCTCCCACAGCTCAAAATATCCTTTGAACTTCTCTTAGAATTATCTTTAAGGCTAGCTAATGAGCCACACAAGAATAGCAGTCTTATTACATTATAATCACCCTGTGTGCATGGAACAAACCCTCCCTCCTTCTGTGACTTTCAGCTGTGGTTCTCTTTTTACCCCCTTTCAAAGAAACCCTTTTGTGACTTTTTTTCTTTTTTACCTTCACAATTGTCTAGGAAGTTTATTTTCGCCTCATCTTATTTGCATAAAGGGAGGAGGTGGGGTGTGTGTGTGTGATGTGGTGTGTTTGGATGTCAAAACAAGGAGATCTCACACTGTCCTGGCCCCCCATCATTTTATGGCATGTGGATCTCTTTGCCCCAGTTGCTTTCAAATTCTCACTACTGTCTTTCCATGGTGAGGTGGAGAGCTCCTCGTATGTTCTTACAGAAAGAATGGAGTGTTTCAAGTCCTCAGGAGGTCTCTGCTTTGAAAACAAAAACCGAGCAAAAAGATGCACAGCTGTGATTGACAGTAAGTCCGTTTTCCTTCCAAGTTTCCAGTCAGAACCCTGCCAGTCTAGCTATCAGGACTGAAAGCTCAGTGGAGCAATCTTGAGCTGACAGCTGCTTTTTAAAAATCCACGGAAATGTCTGCGTTGTGTTGTGGTCGAGCCAGGCTTTGCAGAGCCTGCCACTACTGCGGTGGCAGCAACTGGAGACTAGAGACGGGGACCCCTCCTCTTCATCATCTGTCTGTGTCTGTCCAGTGCCTGTTCCCCTGGATCAGGAGCTGTGGATGCAACAAGAGCAGCCTCCACTGTAATCTCCACACCCCCGGATGGGGTTCATCTGAGCAGAGAACTGATCCTTCCTTGGCAAGCCAGCTGAAGTCTCTTGGCAAAGAAACCAAGGTTCCAGCTCATCAGAAGTTCTGTCTTCAGTGGCCACAGGCAGATGGATGGGGGCTTCTTGAGGTCAAGCATTTGCACTTGTCCATCTCCACCTCCAAACTGGATATTTATAGTTGAAAAACAGTCTGTAAGTTGGGAAGAGTAAGGAAACCTCATGGCAACATGGGATGGTGAAGAGAAAATGCAGGAGTTCCAATCTCCACGGAGCTCATTTGCACACAGGGCTCCTTGCCTTGGCTTCGCTACAATAAATCTTTGGAATCTCTGGAGCAATTTTTCTTACCTTTCTAGGGTTCCATTTCTACATTTGTAAAATGACAGAGATTGGACAAGATGATCAGGTTTACAGTGTGGGTGGCAGGCATACAGTGGCATGTCTCAGGGACAACTCACTATATTCCATCAAGTTCTAGCCATGGACCATCTTGTACTAATCCATCTATACCCACATTTTGGGGACTGACAGCACATGTTTGGGATGTGGGAAGCCAGAATTAGAGATATTATCTCTGGCCCTGGACTAGAGCAAAATCAATCAACTCCTACAGGCTAGAATCTCAGACTCATTAAATGGATACTTCGGCCAACTAAACTCACAAATTCTGAGTGGTGCCGGGAAAGTATCCTCTTCTTGGCTGCAAACTCTCAAAGCTAAAACAAAAGTAGGGCAGTATTCTAAAGTGTCACCTCACGGATTTTCCTTCATAAGTAATTCCTTTTTACCTTACAACTCTTTTACCTTTAACACTAGACCATCAGGCTGAAGCTAATTGCCCCAGGTCACCCAAGAACCACCTGAGAACCAAGACTTGGATTGTTGGCCTCACGTTCTTGAAAGCCTAGGCTTGCTATAGTAGGACTCAGGACCCATTGTGACATTGTTGCATTGTCATTTTAATATCCAAAACCTATCTTTGACTGTCAAGAGAAAATAATTTATACCACAGTCCAGAGAAAGAGGGAACACCTAAGGTGGTAAAGGCAGTTTTCCCATCATACAGGGGAAAGATAACTTTTTTCTAGGCTTGGGGGTGGGGCAGGAAGGGTTGGTGCTGAAGAAGAAGGGAAGAGAAGTATAACAAGTTCCAGCGTGGGCTTCCCTGGTGGCGCAGTGGTTGAGAATCTGCCTGCTAATGCTGGGGACACGGGTTCGAGCCCTGGTCTGGGAAGATCCCACATGCCGTGGAGCAACTGGGCCCGTGAGCCACAACTACTGAGCCTGCGCGTCTGGAGCCTGTGCTCTGCAACAAGAGAGGCCACGATAGAGAGAGGCCCGCGCACCGCGATGAAGAGTGCCCCGCTTGCCGCAACTAGAGAAAGCCCTCGCACAGAAACGAAGACCCGACACAGCCAAAAATAAATAAATAAATAAATAAATAAATAAATAAAAACTAAAAAAAAAAAGAAAGTTCCAGCATGAGTGTGGGCTATGCTCCATGCTTTACCTTGAGGTTGAAACTCTGGGAGACAGGGTGGTGGAGAACCCCACATAACAGGCAGAGGGCCTTTACCATGCTTCCTGCCTGGACCGCTGGACACAGAGGCTCACACCATCCCGGGGGTGAATTGTGTAGATGGAAGGGATAGCAGGATAGGTCTGGACAGTGAGAGGTCCTTCCCCTCCCACCACCCGCACTAAGGCTCGGCTGGCTCCCGAAGAGCAAGGAGGAGACCCCACATGGCTGAGTGGAACACGGAACGTGGCTACGACTTGAGAGCCAGGAGCTGCCAGAGCAGCCAGGAGCAGGGGCTGAGCCGGTAGTACAAACTGAGAAAGTCCTGTGCCTGAGGAAGCTGCAAGTAGGGAACCAGCTGGCTGGGGCAGCCTGCTAAGCGGCCAAGAGCACTGAGCATGCCCCCAAGAGGAACATGATATCAAGTGGAGGAGAGACCCTGGACCAGAAACACCTCCCCTGATGCCAAGACCATGCAAAACTCCCACCCCTGCCCACACCCAGGAGCCTGGAGCACGCTGAGGAGGGTGAGAAGGTGACTGATAGGGCCTTACTGGTCAGGACACAGGGAGACTGCATGAGCTGGATGGTGACAGCCATGGGGGAGGATGGTCAACTAAGAATGCACAGCAGAGATGGAAACTGATGGTCGGTGATCAGGAGGAACCAGCAAAGCTCGATGGAAACAAGTCCCTCTCCTCACCTACCCCTTCCCACTCATTCCTGCAGCATTTCAGGGTGCCCTCTGGCTGTACCTGGGCTGCCACAGTGAGGATCAACTGCAGCTCAGGATCCAAAACCATCTTTGCGTGGTTCATGCAAAGATCACAGAGTTGATTAATCGAATTCAGACAAATATATGCTGGAGTGAATTGTAGGATCAACCAGCATCATAAGAAATGCCAGCTCAACCTCCAAATCCATGACCCACCTAAAGAGCCAGCATGCAGAGACAGAGGAGGGTGGGGATTTGTCTGGGTCTGGAAGACATGGGGTTTCTCCAAATGCCGGCTATGTGACCTGGACACACTTCTTGTCCCCCTGAGGCTCAAATACCTCATCTGTAAAACACCACCCTGATCTTTAAAGGGTGGTGTTATGGGTTAAATCAAGTCCCCCCAAAAGTTATGTGGAAGTCCTAAGCTCAAGTACCTTAGAATGTGACTTTATTTAGAAATAAGGTCTTTAGAGAGGTAATCAAACTAAAATAAGGTCATTTGGGTGGGCCCTAATCCAATATGACTGATGTCCTTATAAAAAGGGGAAATTGGCACATAAAGTCAGACACGCACAGAGCGAAGACGATGTGAAAAGACACAGGGGGAAGCGTCCATGTGACTGGAGCGCTGCATCTACAAGCCAAGGGATGCCAGGAATTGCTGACAAATACCAGAGGCTAAAAGAGGCAAGGAAGGATTCTCCCCTAGAGATGTCGGAGAGTGCGTGGGCCAGCTGACACCCTGGTTATGAACTTCTGGCTTCCAGAATTGTGAGACAATAAATTCCTGTTGTTGTAAGCCGTCCAGTTTTTGGTACTTTGTTACAGCAGCCCTAGGTGGCTTGCAAAGCTTCAATGTATGGTTTATGGAAAGTGTCTGTCACATAGCAGATTCTAAAAAACAAAACACTATAAGAGTAAATACTTGCTATCTTATGCACAAACCCCGTTAATGACTCTGGACACAGAGGACCAGAATCTTCTGGTTCACAGACAACCTTGGTTTGTATCAACATTTTCACTCTTCTAACAATTAGGACAATAACAATAAAAGGAAGTTCTCAGCATTCTTATTAGCCTACAGCCTCATTCTTTTTAAAAGACTGGCTAAATTTATTTCAAGCTTTGGGGCTGTGCTAATTAGTACAGTTGAATACATATTAACTGCAAATGAACTTTCCTGCATCTCTCACCCCAACTGTCAGCACACGGCTCCAGTTGTGGATGGTTTGGTATTTTCTCCACAATTGCACAGTCACAGCCTGGACCTGGGCACATCTGCCTGTGTCACCAGTTCCCTGGTTACCTTCAGCTGCCTCCTACTGGGTAATATTGATAAGAGCAAACAGAAATATGAGTATTTATGATGTGCATGCACGTTCAGTGGACTTTTTACTCTATAATCCTCTGAACAAAAAGTGGTGAGTTAGGTGCAGTTATCCACAATTTACAGATTAAAAAAACACAGGTCCAGAAGCTGAGGGAGGGTTAAGTCATTTGCCTGAGGTCATGTAACTACTAAATATAGAACCAGGATTTGAATTCAACGACTCAAACTTAAGCACTAAGCTGTGTGAACTGTCATTTGCCGCAAAAGTGGCTTCTCTTTAAATCTTTTCCTAAGATTTAAAAATCTTAGGAAAAATGTTGTGTGTCTACTGAAGGCCAAAAATATTGTAAAAACATTATCTCATTAATTCTCATAATAGCCTAAAAACAAACCTGTTATTATTCCTATTTTATGAATGAGAAAGCTGAGGCGGAGAGAAGTTAAAGAACTTGAGCAAGATCCTATAGATCATGTCCAGAGCTGGGATTCAAACTGATATCTTTCTTATTCCAAAGCCCATGCCCTTTCCACCAGGTCAGTCTGGCTCAAAAGACAAGGGAGACCTTAAATGTCCTGTATTATAACCTCCTAGCTATATAGAAACTACTTGCAGAATGACCTGGTAAGTGGTGGTGTTTGAATATCTCATTGCTGAAAACCTATTCTCACCTGGGTTGCCTTTATCTCTTCCCTCCCTCCCTCCCTCCCTCCCTCCCTCACTCCCTTCCTCCCTTCCTTCCTTCCTCCCTTCCTTCCTTCCTTCCTTCCTTCTTTCTTTCCTTCTCACTCCCTCCCTTCCTACCTCCCTTCCTGTGACTAATGAAGCAATCTAGAAGAGTGTTTCCTAACAGTGTCCATATCAAGGCACACAAAGAATAGTTTTGCCACAAATGGCTAAAGAGGCTAGGCTGTTCAGGGCTCCAACAGCCATGATGCTTCAAGTGCTGTGGTATGTAAAAGCTCGGGCACACCTGTAACTGGACTGGAGCACAAAGTTAAGAAGTTATTCTTAACCGAACCTCTTAACATCTTAGATCTGGAAGAGGAAACCACTAGGTAATGAGTCAATGTTAACACAGTATTGTGTGTCCCATGATGAGTAAGGATAGGACTGGGAAGACAAGGGAGGGATGGGGACTAAGTCAGTCTTAGGTGAGCAGGGAAGCCTCCAAGCGAGAGGGGATTCCTAGGCTAGCATTTGAAGGACGGGTTGATTTCAGCCTGGCAAAAAGATGGCTACTGGGTAGGAGGGCATTTGTGGCTGGGGGGGATCCCATCTCGAGTTGTTGCGGCTCCATACACACCTTTTTTTTTTTTTTTTAATTATTATTAATTTATTTACTTTTGGCTGTGTTGGGTCTTCGTTTCTGTGCGAGGGCTTCCTCTAGCTGCGGCAAGTGGGGGCCACTCTTCATCGCGGTGCGCGGGCCTCTCACTATCGCGGCCCCTCTTGTTGCGGAGCACAGGCTCCAGACGCGCAGGCTCAGTAATTGTGGCTCACGGGCCCAGTTGCTCCGTGGCATGTGGGATCTTCCCAGACCAGGGCTCGAACCCGTGTCCCCTGCATTGGCAGGCAGATTCCCAACCACTGAGCCACCAGGGAAGCCCATACACACCTTTAATTGTCGTGTTACTTCTCTGTTCTCCATTTCACTTTCATTTCTTCTATCTCCTTCTCTTGTTTGGACCACTTTCCTTATTCCTCCCTTGTTATACCTCTCTGGCTAGTCCTTTCAGCCTATAACCCCACAAATGGCCCTGCATAGTCAGTCTAAAGTGAAAAAAGGGGCCAATGTCTTTATTAGAGTATGTTCCAGAAGCTTTGATGAAAAGAGTCACAGAGCCACTGGCTGCCGGTCCTGTCACTCAACTGATTGGGACGGTCTTTGAAGGATGGGGTAAACCTTGTGGCTTAAAACAACGTGAAGCTGATCTGTGGTCACTCCTGGCAAAGAGACCATAGCCCTGGGGATCAGTAGCCCCTGGGATACAACAGCTCCTTCCTTGGGTACCAAATTAGCCTTAAATAATGAAACACCAGCAACAGTCCATCAGTATTCCACAGCTCTGTAGGAAGTGATTTCATATACAGCTCTTTATTTTCTCAAACATTTTATTCTGACATTTATTTTACAACCAAATACCAAAGACTTATTTCTCTACAAAGTCTGCATTACATCGACATGATTTTTCCTTCAAGAAAACATACCCATAAACAAATCATTGGATAAGAAAAGAAAATGCTCCATGTCTTAGCACAGCTTAGCAGATTACCACAAAAACTCCAGCTCACAACAGCTGCTGGCCTAGAACAGGTCTAGTATATGGTAGGTCCTATTCTTCATAAATAATTGTTAAATTAATTGAATGAAGGAAAGCTCAGTGGCATGATAAAAGGTGGGCTTTGGGCTCACACAGATCTGGGTTGGAATCCCAATTTGGCCACTCATCTAGCTGAGTGATTTTGAGTAAATTGCTGAGTCTCAGTGAGCCTCAGTTTTCTCCTTTGTAAAACTGGGATAAAAACACCTGACTCACAGATGAAGATTAAGGAAAAATATACCTAAGTGTCTAGCTCAGTACTTGTATATGAAAGTTACACAAACTATTTCTCTCCTCCTCTTCCCTCAAATTCACTTCCCAACCGTATGTATAATACATTCCAATAGATCATTTACCTACCAATCAGAGCAGGAATCAAGGATGTCTGTACCGAGTGTCAAAAGCAGTGGTTCTGGGCTTCCCTGGTGGCGCAGTGGTTAAGAATCTGCCTGCCAATGCAGGGGACACGGGTTCGAGCCCTGGTCTGGGAGGATCCCACATGCGGCGGAGCAACTAAGCCCGTGAGCCACAACTACTGAGCCTGCGCGTCTGGAGCTTGTGCTCCGCAGCGGGAGAGGCCGCGATAGTGAGAGGCCCGCGCACCGCGATGAAGAGTGGCCCCCGCTCGCCGCAACTAGAGAAAGCCCTCGCACAGAAACGAAGACCCAACACAGCCAAAAATAAATAAATAAATAAATAAATAATAATTTTAAAAAAAGTCTCAGCCAAGACCCCACCCCCAGAGCTTCTGATTTAATTGTGCAGGGATGGAGCCTGGAAAACAATATTTTTTCAAAAGCTCCCCGTGTGATTCTAATGTGCAGGAGGGTTGAAAAGCACTGGACTAAAAAAAAGAAAACTTTTAGCTCTCCTTGCTCTGATCACCTGCGCAGGATGTTGCATTCCATCCTGATGCATTTCCACTAAGAGAGGAAACACAAATGGGAGAACAACTTGCCTGGTGAAAGGAGTTAAATGTACATCATAAAGAAAAGAGCTCAAGGATGGGGTGATTAGCCTGACCAATTAAAGACAGTGAGGAGACAACGGTCACTCCCTTCAATTATTTGAAGGCTTTTTCTGTGAAGAGGGATTGAGCCTGTCTTCTTGGTCCAAAGAGGTCAAGCTCTATGAATTAGGGGTTCAAGTCAGATAAGACCAAAAGTAGTGAGTTCACAGCCACTGGGGGAATTCAAGAAGACATTGCATGATCACTTGATGGGGATGGAGAGAAGGGAATTTAAATGTTGAATGAGCGGTTGGACTGGTTCTTAATGGCCTCTATTAACACTTAGTGACAATAGCAGTATAATTAATTTTCTGTGATTTCGTAGGACAAAGACGTTTGTAAAGTGAAAGGATGAAAATATTCAAACCATCATTCTTTGTGTATCTCTACACCTTGGGCCCTCCTAGTCCATGGGCTTAAGTAAACATATCCTTCAGACACAGCGGAAGCAGATTTGATAATCCTGAAAGCTGCAGGGAAAGAATCACATAGTACAGCTGGTGGAATTATTGAAATCATCTAGACCAGTGCTTTACATCATTTTTTAAAAAGACATTGGGGGACTTCCCTGGCAGTCCAGTGGTTAAAACTTTGCCTTCCACTGCAGGGGGTGCAGGTTCGATCCCTGGTCGGGGAGCTAAGAACCCATGTGCCTTGCGGCCAAAAAACCAAAAAACATAAAAAAACAGAAGCGACATTGTAACAAATTCAATAAAGACTTTAAAAATGGTCCACATCAAAAAAAGAAATTAAAAAAAAACAAAAAACAAAAAAGACATTGGAACCCCCCAACTTCCTTTAAAAAAAACTCCACTTGGGAATCTAATAAATGATAAAGGTGGGGCTGGTCTGGATGAAGCAGAGTGTCTATCTCATTCTCCCTCCCTATTCCATCAGTGGCCCCTGAGAAACCTGCTCACAGCCCTAGGGTTCCATAGTACAGCATTTGAAAACCATCATTTTGTAGATCAACCCTCTCTTTTTACACATGAATAAACTGAAGCTCAGAAGCTCAAGTCTGTGTAACTTGGTCAGGGTCATACAGCAGCGAGTGAGAGCAGAGCTGGGCCCAAACCCAAGCTTTTCATCCCTGGGCCCAGTGCCTGTCCCACTAGCCCACGCTAATGCCCTTAACTGGGGACGAAAGTGCCTCCAGACATGGCTCTATGGCCGGTTCTTGGGCATTTATCTATGAAAACAATGATGCATAAAATACACAAGACCTCATTTCAATAAAAAAGTCAACCTTTTCCCTAGGGCTGCCCATTCTGTGTGGCTGGTGGTAGAGATGGATTTACTCTAACAGCCGGCTTCTTACTCAGTATCCCTAGTGACCAAGGCCCTCTGTTTTCATAGTGACCAGCTAGGGTTGGGGAGAGGAAGGATGGCTCTTTATCATTTCATCCAACCAAGCAACTGGCCCACACAGATGGGATCTCAAATCTTGGCTCCATCACAAGGTGCTTCAACTAACTGAGCAAAACATATGTAACTGACTTAAATTTGGATGTTGCATTTCTTTTCTTCCCTTTCTCTAAATTTGGGAAAGGGTTTAGAGAACTTGCACCAAAAGGCAGATCGTAGAATGAAAAGGGAGTTGGCAAGGACACATGGATAATTCTAAAAGTAAATACCAAACGTTGGATAGTTGGAGGTTCAATCTGTAAAGTTTTACCAGCCATTCACTCGCATACTCAATCACTTACTGACTCAACTCATTCAATAGGTATTTATAGAGCACTTACCAAGTTCTAGACAATAATTGTAAAAACAGACACGAAGGCAAAATTGATGCAAAAAATTAGTGCTAAAAATCTGAGATGAACGTAATAGCAAAATTTTAAATAAAGACAAAATCAGTATTTCTGATTTTTTTCCTTTTGCCTTAGGCTCCAGTAAACTTGTCATGGCACTGTTATAGATCTCATTTTTATTTAAAATTTTGATCTTTTGTTTATCTTGTATTCTTTTGCATTAATTTTGATTTTTTAAAGCATTGCATTAAATATTATTTATTTTGATTACTGAGTTTTTTGGTACCCTCTTAAGTTTTGTGTTCCAGGCAAGTGCCCCTTGTTATTCCTGCTCCTGTCCAGGCATTTGTAAAAGCAGAAGGATACAAAAAAATAAATAAGACCTGTCTCTATTCTCAAGGAGTTCTCAGGCTAGTGGGAAAGACAGACAGGTAAACGCGTAATTGAAATATAATTAATTCTGTAAAGGAAATACGTGCAAGGGACAGTATTGGCACAAAGGAGAGAGGAATCCACTTTGTTGAGATGAGCAGTTGGCATCAGGGAGGAGAAGACCATTCCAGGCTGAAGAAAGCGTGTGCTCAGACGAGGAGGGATGTGATGGCAAGATGAGCCATTCATTCCAACTGGCAGGGGTGCAAAGCAAAATCATGGGAGGGGATGACAGAAGGGGAGCTCGGACGGGTAGGTAGGAGCCAGGGGCTGCAAACACTGATTGAATGAATACCTTGCATGTGCTTGGTGCTCTGAGTATCCCCACAAAGCATTACTCATAATCTGTGCTCTGAGGAACTCACTTTAATTACAGCAGACGGAGCATGTCATATGGAAAAAGAAACAATAAAACCAGGTAACTAACAAGGGGTGCAGGGACAGACCGCAAGAGGACAGTGGCTTCCAGGAAGGTGCAGTCAGTCACTCTGGACTAGGGAGGGGAGAGTACAGAGGAGATAGCCCTTCAGGTTGGCACTCAGGGAGTTAGCCAAGTCCCAAGATGTCTCATCTTCCTGGCCGCTTCCTCTCCGACTGACGCTCTGTCTGCATCTCCGTGACGGAACAGCCTCCATTCACTCTTCTTTGTGAATGCAGCCTAGGAGCCTCCTGGCTGAGAAGGAAGCACCCGCTGCAGCCCTAGTTTGGAAGGCAGCCAGAGCTCTGTGTCCCTGCAACATAATCCCAGCTGACTCCCCTTGATGGATGAACACAGCAAAATGTATAAATAACAGCAGCAATGAACCCCTCCCAGGACTGCTGTGGGATTAATGAACCCTTGAGACCCTGGCACTCCAAGCCCTGCAGAAACTAGCGCTTCAAATGCTATTATGAGCAGACTCCCAGACATGGCTCCTTTAGCACATGCTGTTAGATAATCTCTCCCGACTATTGCTGGGATCCATTAATCACTCGGTGCCTGTCTCCTAACCCACAGACTGGGAAGAGAAGGGAAGAGGATCTGCAAGGATAATGTAGGGCAGGACGTGAAGGGGGCAAGAGGCAGTCTCCAGCTGGCTGACTTTCTCTTTGAGAATAATGTGAGGATAGAACCCGGGCTCAGCCAACTTGGTTTCCCCATCTACTGGGTAGCCAGCAATAGGGCTGTTGATAAATACCCCCATTCTCTAACTGGGCACATGGTACAATTGTATTTCTCTGTCCACTTTGGAGCCAAGTGTAGCCATGTGACTTGCTTCAGCCAAGAGTATGAATGGAAGTTATTTGAAGCTGGGAGGGGGGGTGTTAAAACTAGGGCAAAATTCACTTCAATCCCTGCCCCCTACCATAACAACTGAGGAAGAATGAGTCAGTTTTGGTCTAGCCTGGGAGTCTAAATGACCAGGATAAGCAGAGACCCCCGCTGACCTGCTTTCCACATGAATGAAAAATAAACTCCTGTTCTTTTAAACTACTGAGATTTGGGAGATTTATATACCTATATAACATAGGTAAGCCTGGCTGATTCAGGGCAAGTTATCCAACTCCTTGAAGGCTCTGTTCCCTCACTTGCAAAATGTGGATAATCATATCTATCTATAGAGTTATTGCAAGATTTATAAAGAGAATTCATGTAAAATCATTAGCAAGTTCTCAGCCCATTATAAGTGCTCAATCATTCTTAGCTCAGTGGTTTTTATTATTATTGTCATATTGTTATCACATTTGCTCTTACATCTCTCTTCTTAGCTGCTGCCTTTCCCCCAGTTTCTGCAGCTCCTTGCTATCCCTGATGGAGGCGTTTGTCCTCCACGTGTAGACTGAGCCCTACTCTCAGGCTCTAAGACCAGGTCCAACTGAGGTAGGAGGGTTTGAAGCTCCTCTAATCCAACCTTCTGAGGATGGTACCAAGTTATCCCTCCCCACAGAGCTGCCCTTCTGTGCTTGGATTCCAATAACTGGGCCGCTGCTAACTGCCCTCCCCCATACTGTACCCTGAAAATCGTAACTGGATTCTCATGTTATTTCCAAGGTCTGATGTCTGCCCTGGTAACCTTCTTGGTATCTTATGTTAACATCTGGCTCTGCCATACCCATAGCTGGGGGCTTTGCCCCTGAAACCTGCTGGGGCCTCGTCTTCTGCAGACATTCCTGGTTCAGAGTCCTTGTCATGCTCTGGTCGCTCTGTGGCTGTGCGCTGACCCCTGGCTGCTGAGCCTCTAACAAACTGTGGCTATAGCTTCTTTGGTTTGCTTTCCAGAGCAGCTTTATTTTTTTTTTTCCGGCAGTTGCAGCTGTGTCTCTTATCTACTCACTATCTTTTCTAGAGTGTGTGAATGAACTATGACTTGTTCATGCTCATACTTCCAAAGCTGGGCATTCAGTAGGTGCTCAGAAAAACATCTGTTGAATGGTGAATGAATGAATGAATGATGAATGAATGAATAAAAGGTATCATGGAGTCATCGACCCTGAATGCCGGGAATGATATTAAAGCCCATCTAGTCTCTTCTCTTTTTCAGATTTAAAAACTGAAGTCCAGAACCACATAATCCCCTTAGAGGCAAACTGGACCCAGTAACCACATGCCCCAATCAGGGAAGACAAAGGGAACACGCACCCTGCCTCGGATTCCCCCATACCAGGGTGGCCAGAGGGACACAAAATCCCTTACTATTCTTCAGGACCAGGAGTAAATGTAATCTACTAATAGGTGACTATGCAAGAAGGTTTTCTTTCCTTTAAAAAAAGAAGAAAGTGCAAAACAAAAATAGAAAATAAGTCAGTATGACAACAGGGGAATTAACTAGGGAAATATTTTTCTTTTTTTTTCTCAGCTCATTACAGTATACAAAGGGGAGACGTGGGGACTTCCCTGGTGGTGCAGTGGTTAAGAATCCTCCTGTTAATGCAGGGCACACGGGTTCGATCCCTGGTCCAGGAAGATCCCACATGCCACGGAGCAACTAAGCCCACACGCCACCACTACTGAAACCCACATACCGCAACTATTGAAGGCTGCGCGCTCTAGGGCCCGTGCTCCGCAACAAGAGAAGCCACCACAATGAGAAGCCCGCCCACCGCAACGAAGAGTAGCCCCCGCTCTCTGCAACTAGAGAAAGCCCACGCACAGCAACGAAGACCCAATGCAGTCTAAAATAACTAACTAACTAACTAACTAAATAAATAAATAAATAGGGAGATGTGTTTGAATATACAAGGCAGATACTGAATAGGGGAAGAGGGAAATGACCTTGGCTTCCTACTCACTGACCAACATGCAAGCCCCCAGAGCTACAGCTGGCCTCCCAGCCTTTGCTCTGCCGGGGCACCCTCCCTGCCTGCCTTCTGCACCTCCCCAGGTCTCACCCACCTGCAAGGTTCTGCAAAAGTCTGGTCTTCTCCAGGGCACCCAACAACTCCTTCGGTGCCCATGGTCTGCTCTGTCCTCTGACATCTATATGATAGCCCCTAAGCACCCACCACTTGCTGTAGTGTGTGAATATACAATACATAGCTATTTTAAATTCCCTGGCCACTCATGTCTACAAGTCCCCTCAACTCCAATCCTCCCATTCCTGGTCCCAGTTGTTTCCAACTTGAAGGCAGAAATTTTTACTAATGCTTCCCCTCGTGACCCTTGGAGCCTTGGGCAGTGCAACCTCCATCATCAGCCCCAAGATTTGGTTGAGAGAGAAAACTCAGAAGCACAAGGCCTGTGTCTCCTGGGAAAAGAGAAGACGAGCAAGAAACAGGGAGAGAGTATCTCTGCTTGGGGGATTTTCTAGCTTCTGCCAAGATGATGAGTTCAGGAATGAGGCTGGAGCAGGGTGGAGCCTCTGGTCCCTCCAGAAGTGTCTTCCCCTGGGCTTGGATAAGACATCTGTACACACCAGATAAGGCCTCAGCCGGCAGAGATGCTCTCGGCTCACCTCTGGTCCGCACACCATCTTTGGTGGGATTCTCCTCCAGGGCTGAGCGTACCTCCCTGACTCAAGACAACCTGTATTTCCCTCCCCTGGTTTATGGTGGTAGACAGCTAAGGAGCTCCATTATCTCAGGTTATCTGGGGTCAGTGCCAGTATATGTCTGTTGCTGGTGTGATGATTAATGGCGCCCCACTGGATGACCCTCCACGTAGACAACCTGAGGGACATCTGGCTGGAGGAGTTGGCGGCTCTATCCCTTTTCCTTCTGGGGCTGTGTCAGGTGGTCTCCATGCTCACTCTGTCTCCCCATCACTCATCTGGGCAGCACTTTCCTGAGGGTCAGTCACTTTCACCCTTTACATCACCATTTCACTTTGCTATTAACCATCATTCAGTGGAGAGCATCACATGTGTTACAGATAAGGCAATTGAAGTTACCAAGGTTAAGTGATTCCCTCAAGGTCACACAGCTCAGGGCTAGATTCTGAGGAGAACCCAGGCTTTTTTTTTTTTTTCCTGTGCTCAGTCTCTAAGATTGGGAAAAAAATTTCCTGTTCATTTCAGGCTGAGTGTGATTTTAAGAGCCCAAACTTTTCCTTCTCTCCTGTCTGTTCCACATTAATGGCCAAACAAACAATTCTTTGAGGGGAGTTGGGGGGCCACTGTTTCTTCTTCTGGGAGCTTCTGGCTGCTGTTTAGTGGGTATCTACCTATGTATGGTGCTGGAAGATATATTGGTATTATCCTTGGCCATGGCAGGAAGGAAGCATTTATCCATTGTACCTCTCCAACCGGGGGTTCTCCTTTGACACCCACTGTCGAACCTCTTCTAAAGAGTATCAAGAGTGGCAGAATTTCTTTACAGGAGGGAATTAAAAGTAGCAGTCTGATTATAAGGCTAAGGGACTCATCTTGAAGTTTGAAGCATTTGTGGAGAAAGCATTTTACTTTTACTTAGTGTCTTTGTGGAATTGAGTGGAGGGTGCTGATAGAGGTAACGGAAAAGTTCAAGTTGGTTGCCTGCCCTCCAACCTAGCTCTTCACACTGTTGACTCTGTCCTTGTAAGCCAAGCCTCACACTGAGCCAGTTAACGGAGAGAGAAATAGAAAAGGCTAAAATGCCAATCTGTAGAGACCCCAATCGGATCCAACCCAAGCCAGCAGTTTGCATCTCCAAAAGCAGTGAGAAGAGAGAGACCCTTCTCATATCAGGCCCTCCTGAAATATACCAAGTGGTTTATGGGCAAGTAACTGCCATGAAAATGGAGACTAATGAAAGAAACTCAGCACCCCTGTCAGCCCAAGTTTCAGGAGTTGCAAGTTTCAGCAGCTAGCATTGTTTGATCTGCTCTCAATTCCCTTATCAACATGAGCTTCCTTTACTGGTTGAATGGAAATCAATAAAATTACATTTCAAAAGAGCCTGTCTCACAGATCCTGTCCATGGGAAGCTCAGGGTCCTCTTTGGGTTCTGTCCCCTGTTCCTTTGTGCAGAGGAGATGTGTGTGAGCATCTTCTGCATGGCAAGTAGGGCTCACAATTGTTTGTTTTCTCTTCGATAGAGAAATGTACCTGAGTTCCCCACACAGCAGTGAGGATCTTCCCAAACAGATGAAGTATAGGCAGACTATTTCACACTGATGACTCCAGAACTTGGGGCTGGCAGTAGTGCTGAATTTCTGTTATTAGACTTTATTTCTGTAGTGATTATTCACCCATAAAGCCACATGGTAGATTTGGGAAGAGTCCATCATGAGAGGGGTATCTGTTTTTCTCACATATCTCCCATCAGTGTTACTTTAGCATCTCTTAGGAGGTTTCCGTTTCCTGATGTAAAGTTTTAAAAATCTTCCCAGAGTTCTCGAGCTCCATGGTACGCTTTCTAAAGAAACAGGGAAAAGTTGAGTGTACCAATTAGATAATGTAATTTTCCAGAGTCTTCCTGGTGGGGATTGGAAATGTTATTCTGGGCCCTGTAAGAATTATGCCACTTTGATTTTTTTTTTTTTCATTCCTCTGAATTTATATATCTGTCAGTAGAGAAAAAGCAAAGGCTTCCTGGACTTTTAAAAACACTCTTCCCACCTCTTAGCTTTTGCTCTTGCTGTTATTTCCTCTTGGAATGCCTTCTTCCTTTTTAATTGACCATCAGAAACCCACCCATTATTCAATTTTTCCCTTATTACTATGGGTCTAAATTATGGTTCCCTTTCTACCTCCTAAAGCATTTCACTGTACTGTTTATTCTTATTTAATCATATATTATCTTGTATTTTTATCTGTTTCAGGTATATAATATTATCCTTCCAAGTGAAATACAAACTTTTAGAATAGCAATTATTATCAACAATAGATATTTGGATTACCTAGTATTGGTAGGAAATGTGTTATGTGGAAGAAGATATAAAGAGAAGACACAGACTCAGAAAAATAAAGCCAAAGTTGTCCAGGCCAACTTGCTCATTTTATAAGTGAGATGTGAAAGCAAATACAAAAGGAGTCTTTCACATGCCCAAGCATGTATCTAAACTGAAATACAGATTAAGCTCCATTTCAGAACTTTCTCATCTATCTCATGCTTCCCCCTCCATAAGAATTTAGCATCAAAGATTACATTCTGGAAAGAAATAGATGGCTAGAGAAGCCGAACATCTCACATTCCTTTTAGAAGCTGACTGTGAGGGTAAAATTGGGATAATTTGTGTGGACTCAGTTGACTTTGCCACTATTTCCCATTTTCCAACTCTTAGGACTGCTGTCTTCCAAAAATCTGTCCCATTTTTTTTTCGCTTTAAGTCTATGTTAGGCACACAAAATTATTGGATTGAACTGGACTGAGGTGAATTAAGCAATGGAGACAGTGTTCGTTATGGAAAGAAGGGCAGTGCACTTGATTCCCAGGCCATGGTCTAGCTAGTTAAAAAATGAACCAATGATAATAACAGATAGGGTTTATTGAGTATTCATCACATGCCAGTGTGCTAGCATTTCATATATATTCTCTCATTTATTACTCACAGTATCCCAGTGAAATAGGTGGTCTTATTGTACTGATTTTATAAATGAGGAGATCAAGGCACAGAGAGAGAAATTAAGCAGCTTGTGGTGGAGGAAGGGGAACACCAAGATGGAAAAGGAGATGCTGTCAGGGTTCTATGAGTCTTCTGTTATTGGGAGACTCTAGGGGTCTCACAGAGAGAAAAACATATTTCTCCTCCACTATAGTTTCATAGGAAAATTCACATTAGTTTAAATTCAAGGTTGAAAACAATATTCCATGGGCCAGATATCTGGTTTGGCTATACAGTGTTAAAAATAAAAAATTTTGATTTAAAATTGGGAGATGATATATAGAATTACTGATTTTTGGCTTCCCTTGAAAAGCCAGAGAACAGTTTTTGTACTGCACAAGAGGTAGCTGGAGCTGAGGAGTGATGGATACTTCAGGTATGTTCTCCAATTCCCCGTGACCCCCTCTACTTCCTACTACTCCACAACGTGGAGGTGAAGGGGTCCAGAATATGCCTCACCAAAATATGCCACTCTGACATAAGGATTATTCTGAGCTGAAGGCAATGAAGAAAAAGCAGACACAGGATGAGCTCACTGCCTGCCCCTATCTGCCTGAAAGCAGAAAAGTCCTCATTGTAAAGGTGTCTCACTCTCCCTCACTTCCCACATCAGGAAGGAGAGAACAACTTCATCACTGGAGACTAGATGACATCATCAGACTAGATGACATCATCAGACTAGATGGCACCAAGAAAGAGTCTACAAAAAAGAGTCTACAAAAACAGCTTACCAACTAAACCTTATCTTCCATTAGTTTCCTCCCATGTATTTACCTTCCCACAGGCAGGTTTACTGCCCTTAAAAGCTTAAACCCTTCTTCTTTTGTCTTGTCATTTCTCTACAAAATTATTGTTCTTCTTTCAGATGCTATCTAAGCCCCAAGTTCTAACCACCTTTTTGAGTTTCTCATCACTGAGTCCTCCCATGTGTATGCACTATTACTAGACTTTTCTCTTGTTAATCTGTCTTTTGTCTAGCTTGTCTAGTCTGGTTTGCAGAGCCCCAGCCAAGAACCTATGAGGTGAAACTGAGCAGGACCATGTGGGGCTTCTGGGCACGGAAGCCTCTCCTTGTCCTCTGTTTCTTGTTTGTAGGGAATAGACTCCAGCCTCCATGACCTTCCCTGAGTTTCAAAGGGCAGATTCTAACAGTTGCTAATCAGGGAAGGGAGGGAATGCAGAGACAAGGGAGGAGCAGCCAAGAAACAATAGTACAGCCTTGAGGCAGGGTCCTGGTTCTGCCTCAAGGGATACACGTAACATTATCTTTGAGCTCTTTACAAAACTAAACCCCCCAACAGATGGAAGATGTTAGCATTCTTAATTTCAGATTAAAGGAACCAGAGAAGCTCTTCAAGAAGACCACCTGAGGACAGATTAAAAGAACCACAGAAACTCATCAGGGTACCTGAGACCAGATTAAAGGAATGCAGGCCCTGCACGCACCTAATCTTATCAGCAACCCCACCCTTTAACTATTGCTATGAAACTCCTCACCAAATCCTCCCAGGTTGGGACACATAGTTTTTGAGAGGCACAAGCCTGCTGTGTCCCCCTTTGCCTGGCAAAGCAGTAACGCTATTCCTTTCTACTTCACCCAAAACTCTGTCTCCAAGATTCAGTTCAGCGCCGGTGCACAGAGGCTGAGATTCAGTATCAGAGGGTAGAAGGAAAAGGTTTTTCCTCCTCTCCAGAGGCCACACTTGGTTGTCATGATACCTGTCCTACTTTCCCTCCCTAATGTTGCCTGCCTGGCCCCCAGAATCATTTCAGTTTGAGATACCTACAGTGCATACCTACACAGTGTTTACCTACAGTGCTCTCTTCTGATACTCAGGGACTGATTCTACATAAGAAAAAGGACTTTGAGAGTCTTGTGAAAATCAATGATCTTTCTAAATTGGAAGGATGAATTATTGTCAAAATAACAAGGCTCATTTTCCACTGTGGGAAAATCACTGGAATAATTTCTCTAGAAAGAAACGATTTCATTATATGGAAAAATCTGCCTCTGTTCAGCAACCCTTGAATGGCAGCTTCAAACATTAGAACCTTGCCAAACCAATTTTCCCGTTTCAGATTTAACACTGCTCCATTTATCTCAGTGGGGACTAAAGACCAACTAAATTTGAAGTCATAAAGCTCAGCCTTTTTGAATGATTTTGGTCAAAACGGCTCTATTGTAAGCAGGTGAAGTGTGCTTATTTAATGTTCTTCCTTCTCAAAGAGACTAAAGAGAAATTTCTAAAATTTTCC
The DNA here is from genome assembly GCF_028023285.1 of Balaenoptera ricei. Taxonomy (NCBI): domain Eukaryota; kingdom Metazoa; phylum Chordata; class Mammalia; order Artiodactyla; family Balaenopteridae; genus Balaenoptera; species Balaenoptera ricei. The sequence continues at coordinate 137,306,667 of NC_082639.1, forward strand.
CCAAACATTTCACCTCTGAGCGGATTATAAAGGTGGAGAATTTCAGTTGGAAAAGGGATGCATATTTCAGTGTGTTATCAGCTCTCAGAAAATAGGAGATTATAACAGAATCAGGGTTCCTCCCCCTTGCCTTTAACTAGAGTGAATGCTTCTGTGATCTCTGTAATAATGATGTTTTGCATTTATATAGCACCATTCATTCTTCCAAGGAGCTCAGAAAGCTTTATAAACATTATCTCATTAAATTCTCTCATCCTCCCTGTGAGGCAGGTAATGACAAGAGGGATTATCCCTGAGGTACAAGGTTCCCTCCGGTGGGACAGGAGTGAGATGAGCCTCCTCCCGTAATCCCAGGCCAAGTCCCCACCATGCTGGAAATAAAGCTCTGGTCTGCAGAATGCTGATGGGGTCTTGTGTGACAAACAGTGTTTCCTGGGGGGCCGTCTGGAGGGACTTCGTTCTCCACGTGTCCTTGCACGGCTTCCAGAGACTCACATACAGGGAAACCATGTCTGGGTCCTCCCATCTGGAAACTGTTTGGGGACACAGTGGACAGAGGAGGCATTCAGCGAGTATTACTGAATGCATGAATGTCACTTTAGTTTCAAGACGTCCAGCTGCACTTGGTCGTGCTCAAGTTCAAATTGTACCCAAGAGCTGATTTTTCAGAGGCTTTCCTTTACTTCTGAGACACTGGGGCACATTTACAAATGTACTAGTGGAATATCTATACCTGGTGGTGATTTTAGATGGGGGGAGAGGCCTATCTGTTTGGGATACTGAGGTAAAAATATCTTGCTGAGGGGCAAGTTGGGAGTGTGTATATGGGAAGGGGGGTCATTAACTGGACAAGTCCTGTAAATTAGCAACGATACATGGACATCCAGGGCAACTGGCTTGGCCCCAAAGGACAGGAGATGGCAGTCGGGGGGAGAAGAAACTTTAATAAGAATGGAAACTCCTGACTCTTCTGCAGTAACATTATTCCTCTAGGCTCAAGAATTCTCATTTCCATTCTGTGTCCTCACTAGAGAACAGATAGAAGAGTTAGTAAAACCCAAATAAGACATTGGGCTCGCTAGTATCTTCACATCCAACTTCTCAAGGAGTTCTCAAGGAACCAGATAATCTTTGGTCATCTCTTCTGGACCTCACCTTTATCATCTACAGAGAGTCCTTACTGGTGATTTAATTGTAGACCTCATTTAGTTCAATTCCTTACTACAGTTCAATTTAATTATTATTTATAGAGCATCTATCAAAACTAAAAGCCAAACAGGTGAAGTGACTTGGTCAAGATCACATCATTAGTTACATCATTGAAAAAATAAGAATAAATCAACTCACTGGAATTAATGTTGCTATTTTTCATGGGACACAGTTAAAGGTCATATTAAGCATGGTGTGCATTCATGCTAATGAAATACAGTTGTGATTTTTAGGAAGCATGTTTTTGTTTGTCTTCCAGGCCTTGGGCATGAGCATAGAGTATATGCTGGAAGCAGGGCATGGTGGCTGTTGGAACTGAAGTTTTAAAAGATTATGAGGGTCTAAGAATATAGGTTAAAATGAATAAAGATGCATTTTAAAAGAAGTATGGACTCTGCACTTAGTAATTAGGTCAGCCATACAAGGACAGAATATGCGTTTCATATGATCCATGTGACACTGGATTTCAGTAAAGTGTATCATTCACCCTAAGGAAGACACTCAAGCAGCCAAGGCCTGAATAAGACCCCATTAATCCAGGAAACAACTGCTCAGTGACATATCTGAATCACTGTCACTCTGTAACCAATCCCAAGATCCCCAAGTCTTTACATTTTCTGGAATGTTCTAATGAACAGGAAGCTCCAGGAGGGCAGACATGCAGCACAGGAAATGCTGTTGGGCAGAGAGGAGATGCTCCCTTAACCCTAATACTCTTTGCACTCCTAGGTGTCTCCTGCTTTAGAGGAGCCAAAGGACTTCTCTAAGGTCACACATTAGGAAGTGGGGAAGTAGGACTGGAGGACCGGACTCCAGTCCAGGACTCTTCCCTTGACTTGTGGGAGGGGACCCTCTCTCCCCCTAGAGATGAGAGAAGGCCGGGGGAGTCATGGAGCAGGACTCAGGGAGAGCAGTCCCCCTCCAGCCTGTGCACTACGGCCTGGCAGCAGGTGCATCAGATGACAGGAAGAGTCTCAATTTGGCCAGCTGGAGTCCCAGGGATCACTGCCTCACTTTCTGGAGCTCCGGGGGTTTGCATAGCCTTAGCCCAGCCCATCACAGCAATGCCAAAGTGGCCCGACCCGCCGAGACAAACATGCCCCGTTTGCTTTCACCTCAGGTACTTAGAGGGCTCCGTGGAGCTGTCAGTGTTGCCATGGCAACAGAAGCAGGCCATTAGAGCATTACGGAGAAATGCGAAGACTTGGGGGTCGTAATTCACCTGTGCGGCTGAGCTGCGGAGAGAGAGATTAATGGGGTCTCAGCCCACGCTCAGTTGTGCCAGTGTCGTTCATTAGTGGTAATGAGACCCCGCCACCTGTGTGCCGGAGGGGGCAAGCGCGGGTGAAGACGGCCACGTCCAGAGGCCTGAGGCTAGCTCCTCACAGGGGCTGGGGTGGGACCATGGTGGGGAGACTGGAGCAGGGTCTGCAGACAGCCTGGGCTTCCTCTAAGTCCCTGTTGGGTTCGTGCGGGTCTCACAACTGTTTTCCGTCCTACCTGAAACCAGAAAACTCTCTTCCCAGATAGCATGGGACATTTGGATTCATGGTGAGAGGATGGTACTCAGGAAGGAGGCACCCCTTTAGCCTGGAGAGGTTCACCCAGGCTGGGTGACTAGGATGGTCCTCCAGGAGGGTGGAGGGTTTGGTCAGATGAGATAGTAGGACTTCATCGGTTTGACTACATCCCTACCTCTCCTGGCCTCCTTTATGTTTCTAGCATTTTACATAAGCATCATCACAGTGCTTAATAGCACAGACTCTGGAGCTGGACTCGGGTAGGAATCCCAGCTTTACTATTAGCTTGAGGGTAATAATAATAACTACCTTATAGAGGTGTTATGAGGATTACATGAGTTAATACATGTGGTATTTAGAATAATGCCTGGAATTTGGTAAGCATTAAATATATGTTCGCTATCCCTATTAGTATCGTTAGTATTATTAATATCAATCTGGACTTGTCTAATGAGATGTCTTCTAAAATAAAGGGCTTGGAGGAAGTGATCTTCCACTGTATGTGGGATAGTTCAGCAATCACACTCTCATACATCATTCTTGGCTACCAATATCTATTTGATTTAAAGGTGGTTTGGTTTAGCAGAAAGCAAGGCTTCTGTTTATGTCCACATGTGGTCTGTACCCCAAATGCTGACCTTATTGCATTGGATGGCCGTAAGCTGCAGTACAGCCAGGGCTTGCACATAAAGACATAAAGAAAGACTGCCATGTACAGTTGCATTGGTTGTGTCCTGCACAAGGATGGCCAGCTGACAGGTGAGTAGGAATTGAAGTTCAGTCCGTGTACCATTCTCCCAGCCATGCTCCCTAGTTGGGGCTAAGTCTGCCTGGAGGAAGGAGCACCTTTTCTTAAATTTCACCAAGGCACCCTATGGACTATCACCAGCCTTGTGACCTTTGAGAAGGTCACAGGAAATGCTAACCTGAACCAAAAAAAAAAAAAAGAAATATCACTCAGATGCAGGTACTGGATTAACAACTTATGCCAAGGAAACCTCTGAGTCTGTGTTTATGGTCTTGAATGAAACAATTTCTTGCATTTCCTCAATCTGACATTTCGTCACCCTCTTTCTGCTACCTTATGCAGCATTTGTTTAGATTAATTTTGCTGAGGAGGTCAAATCACTTTGACTCTATTAGAAATGACATTCAGTCTCTACATATTTACCCATATTTGTATGTGTGCAGAAATATGCCTACAAATGCAGAAACATGAAAATGTGGAAATGCCTTTTTCTCAGTTTATGTTCATCTTCAGTTTATGTTCAGCTGATTTTGATAGTCCAGTAGCTACACCTTTTAGAGGAGTCTGGTAAAAAACCACCTCTCCCTGAATTACGTCTGCAGCAAGTGGACTTTTGGTGAGGTCACACCGCCAACCCCTACTCAGAGGCACATGTGTGGGGAGGTTGTCTTGAGTCGCTGAAAAAGCCAAGGCCCTTGCCTTTGTCTCCTGGAGTTAACTGGAGTTGACCATGGCCACTATTTACATAAAAGTGAGCATTCAGTTTGGTACGTTTCTATATACTTTTGGGGGCTGAGGGGGCAGTGTGTGACTAGCATTGTTCTAGGCCTCTGGGGAGATGGTACATGGCAGAAGGAAAAGGTAAAAGCGTCAAAGAGGATTCCAGCCTGGATGCGTAATATTAAAAGCTGTGAAACTTTAATAAGCATTCAACTGCTCAAACTTTAGTTTCTTCATCTGAAAATGGGGATAATAATACTTAACAAGTGTTTGTGGGGATAAATGGTATAAAACATGTGAAAATTATGAAACCTTACATACAGTCAACAAGCAGATTCAAATTAGAGTCACCAAGAACATGTTATGTGCCATGTATTGAGCTAAGCAATACACAGAGGGAAATTATTCCTGCTCTCGACTTACTTCTGATCTGCAAAATGAGGAGGTTGTATTACATTATCTCTATAGTCCCTTTCAGCTTTAGGGCTCTTTTTTATTCTATGCCTCTCTAATGGAATAATCGTAGAATTTTAAAGATGGGAGGGATGGTGGGGAAGAAAGAAGAAATATGCATGCAACACACATAAGAACAGTTTAAAAGAAGCCAGAAAGAGACTCACACCGCATCATGAGGGCATCTTTGGAGGAAACATCTACCCCTACCCCCCACCCCCTTGCCGCTGGCCTGCCCTGGCACCTCTCTGTACAGAGCAGGGAAGTTGGAAGCCCTCTGAGGAGACTCAGCACGAAGAAGAGGGAGGAGACTTCCCTCTGAGTGGTTTGGAAAGTTTATGGATCTGCTTTTAATTGATAACATAAGTAGGTGCTCTCCAGGTTCTTGCCAAAAATGTTCTATCCTCAAACTACTTGCTGCCCAACACTAATGAAAAGATAAGAGGCAAAACATAGTGTTCCTACAATTGTGGGAAGGTCATGCCATCTACTCCTTCCTCTGTATCACTGGTCCTCAAATTGCATCAGGGTTTGTTAAAACCTAGATTCCCTGGCCCTAGCCCCAGAGTTTCTGATTCAGTTTCTGATTCTGGGAGAAGCTCAAAAATTTGCATGTCTAATAAGTTCCCAGGTGATACTGATGCTGTAGGTTCAGGGCTACACTTTGAGGAAAGACTGGTCTAAATAATACTAAGTTTATCAGCAGGTCAAGCCTAAAGCAGAACGATGCCTACTTGTAGCATATTGTTCTGATTCCTGACATATAGGGTATCTTTTACTGAATTCCCTGCTGACCCTATGTATTTTACATTGAGGAATTATACAACTAACAGCCTAAAGAAATTACCGATGTCTTCACTCTTGTGAAGATGTTGAGGATGTCAGCTGCTACGTCTCCCAATGTTCTTTTATTAAGATCGAAGAGAGAAATCTCTGTTAGTTCTCAGAAGCAGGAAAAATTTTTTGTTTTTTACAGAATGATTGGGATACTTTCCCTTTTCTGGTTCCATGACTTCATTTGGCCACAGAAAGCTCTGAGATCAACATACAGCCTATTTCTAATAAACAGACAGAAACTTACGGCACGTATTTTAGAGTACTAATTTTCCCTGTCATGTATTTTTATTCAACTTCTTTTTCCTTTTTCTTTTTTTCTCCTGTAAGCTTTCTCAAATCCTTCCTGGAATGAGGGAGGAATAAATAAATACATAAATAATGAAATAAAGAAATTGTGAAAATTACGTGCATTAGCTCTGCGGGGACAAGAAATAGCACAGTAATGGAAGTTGGTGTCACTAAACGTGTGTTGTTTGTCTGTTTTAGTGCGGTAGGTAACAAAAGTGATTTACCCAAGATCCACCAGCTCTACGCTAGAGACCTGGCACTAAAGGATAAATCTCCTTGCTCCAGTGACAGAGACCTTTTTCTAGTCTTTCCTGCTTCCTGTAAATAAAGCGTCGAGATAACTGGACTCCTGCCTTGGTGTTTGGTGTCAAGTTATCCAGCCTGAGAAATCAATAAAGTGAGTTTGCTTCAAGCCCAGTCACTCCCACTCCCAAAGGAAATAGTAAGGAGTCAGCAAGAATTTATAAAAACTTTAAAAGATAGTCTAATCATTAATAAAAAAATTTTTTTCCACCTGGGAGAGGGTTGATCTGATCACTCCTCCCACCGCTCAGCAGTCACCGCAGCAGTGATTACATTGACACCAGTACGGGCAAGAAGTGTTAGATTTTTACAGAATCCTGAAAATGGAACTGGGAAGAATTCAGACTGGAAATCACAGGGGTGATGTAGCGTGAGTCTAACGGTTTAGTAACAGCCATTGCTGACGTCGCCCCCATCGCGGGGGTTAATCTGCTTGGCAGTCCGTGTGGATCACTCTGGACTTACCATCCATGAGTGGTGAGGTATGGGGATCCCTCTGACCAACCCAGCACCTCTCCACCCCTTCTAGGAGCCCCTCCTCTGGTCTCCCACCACAGCCGGTGCCCTGCACTCATCGCACAGTACTGAAGTTATCTATTCTGGTGTCTGTTTGTCTAGACTACAGACTCCTTCAGGGGACAGACAGCCAGAGAAGATTCCAGCAGGGTCAGCACAGAGGACAAAGCCCCCTTTTATTTTTAAAGTAAACAGAATAAAGGAGCATATTCCAAAGCTTTTCACCTTGCCATGTGGTTTGGGGGATGATACACCAGCGCTGATTATCTCTTGCTCCCAACATGAGGACCTAGGGGACCCTGACCACCTTGACCATCTTGGTTGAAGAAGCCAAACTGGAGGGGGTAGGAGAGGGGAGATTAGGACACTGCAGCTCTTCCCCACTTCCCTGCTGCCCTCTCCTAATGAATTCTTCAAACAGCATCCAGAGGAGGCAGTGGGCCAGGGTGGGCCAGCCCACTAACCAGCTGCATTAATCACTCTCCATCCCTGCAGCCCGGCTGAGACAGATGGCCCTTCAGCCGGTCAATGCTCAGGTGTGCGTCTCTAATCATAAGCTTAATTCAGCACTTCTTGATCTTCACAAGAGCTCTCTCCTCTCCCAGTACCTGACTAGCCCTGTGAGGTCACAGTTACATCGAAGACCTGACCTGGGGTTCCCAGGAGCTCTGGGTTGGAGAAATGGGTTGGCCTTGGCACTCCTTTTGCAGTTAGGACGTCTCCGGCTAGAAAAGGTCACCCAAGATCACAGGAGGAAGGTACGGCAGTAGTGAAAAAAAACCCACAACACTCCTCTGTGCCCGATGCTATCTGGCTGCCCAGAGAGAAGGAGAGGGAGTTAGAGACAGACTGTCTGACTCCACTGTGCTCCATTTTTTTTGAGAAGCTCTGTTTATGCCATCCTCTTCCCTCCTCTTCCTTTAAGTCCCATTTGTCCTTAGAGAACCAGTCTGTTTTGTGCACAACTGATAGACTGATTCTGTTTTCAGTGGGGCTTTCAAAGGCAGTTCCCATGCACCACCCGTTTATGTGCCACAGCCCCCCAAGTCCCTGGCGCCCTCATTCTGTCACCCTCAGCTGTGATGCCAACCGGGGGACATGACCACCTATGACTCAGATCATACCTATAAGTGTCTGGAGGAGAAGCAGACAGAGATACAAAAAATGTGGCTTCTGCCCTCAAAGAGTTTACAGCCTTGAGGGGAGAAGAAACATACACAAGTTAAACACCCAGAGAGAAGAGCCTGACAAGGTATAATTAATGGCTTGGCTTGGATTTCACCTTTTTTCTTTCTCCAGTGTACCAAATGGAGGAAGTGTAGGTGAAGGGTAGAATGACAAAATGGCAGGCAACACAGGGAGGGAGGATAATAGCTCATTCTCAGGTTGGGCAGCCAGACCTCACATCTTAAAGAACTGTCTGTACATCAATAGTAAATCCAACAAAAATCATAGACTTTAGAGTCAGATAGACTTGCTTTGCATCCCAGCTTTTCCATTTATTAGCTGTCTGGCCTCAAGAAAGTTATTTAATTTCCGAATTTCAATTTTCTTATCTACAAAATGACTCTAATAATATCTATCTCATTGTGGAGAGATTTATATGACTCAAGGAGGTCAAGTGTCTAGAACTGTGCCTTGGTCAATACTGGCCCCTTATAAAACACCATTTCCTTCATTTATTTTCTTAGTCATTCAACAAATATATAAAGAGCATCTGTTACATACTAGACATTGTCCTAGGCCTGGCATACATCAAGGGTGAACGAAAAACACAGAGTCCTTGTCACCAAGAACATGGTATTGAGGCCAGGGAGATAAGCAAATGGGCAATTATAATTCTGTCTGTTTAATACAAGGATGAAGGAAGCACAGATGGTGTCATAGGAGACCAGAGGAGATATCCCTATTTCATTCTTTAAATTTCTTTCCCCATCCCCTTAGTCACTTGCATTTTTTTCCCTTCTTCCTCCTTCTAAGATTATCTGGCCAATTGATTTTTTTTTTTTTCCTTTTGCTGATAAATCTTTAGTGCTCTAAGGAATTGCTGGTCACTTCATGTGCCCAGCCAGCAAGCATGACAGCTTTCTCATCTTTCAGAGTTTCTTTCCTCCCTGACTGGTTGTCTTCACCATTTTTCAAAAGCAGGCTTAACCCCTTGATCGCTCTCCGCTGTCTGGCCCAGCTATCTCTCACGAGAGTTGGCAGGAGAGATCTGGTGTTGGGAAGGGTTAGCCAGAGCTCTGGATAGAAAAAGCCTTGATATTGAGCTGAGCGAAAGAAGAGGCAGAAGCAGATTGTAAGCTCTTTGCTTCATCCACTCTTTCGTTCTTAAACAGACAATAATTTATTTGAAGTGGGCTGAGATTTATTTCATGACTTACAGGACTGGAGATTCGGGGGCAATAAAAGTTTGTCAGACTATTCAGACCTGTCATCTTCTGAGTGCCTTCTTCAGGCACCAAGGTCTCCTTAACTACCTAGATAAGTCTCCCAGATGACTGCTGGGTCGTCTGTCAAGGGAATAGTCTGTTTTCTTCTGGGCTGCCAAGCAGGGCTCTGTGGGCCAGCCGGGGCCTGCAAGGATGGATGCCTAAAAGAAGGCAAACGCGGGGCATAAATGAAAAATATGATCTACTGTGTTGCACGTGTTCCTCCAAGTTCAAAGGGCTGTGGTCATCGCGAGGAAGCGAGGTGGTGAGATGTACTTGAAAGAGACCTGGACTTGAATTCAGAAGCCCCCGAATTGTAATTCTGTCACTTTGGGCAAATGCTTCAACCTCTCTGTGCCTCAGCTTTCTCTCCTGTAAACTGAGGCGGGGGACTCCTAGGACCCCTAGGAATGGCTACAAGCTGGCAGAATTCCTGAACTTGACTTACAGATGTATTGCAGACCCTTGTTCACAGTGGTCATAGTGATGATCTGCCCAAGCCCCACTGCTCCCCCAGCTTCTCTGAGCCTTTACTTCTCTGCGCTCAGTTCTCTTCTGCGGACAGCCCTTGGACCACTGGTGCTACCGGGGAGTTTACGTCCATCACCTCATCTCCCTCGGGCTCTTAGCCAATGCCTGATGTATGTTGCAGTGTGAGAACCCTAGCAACATCGTCTCAAGGCTGCACAGACTCTGAGATGTCCTGCACTCTCCAGAGCATCTCTGCAGGATCAGGCTGAGCCTGGGACTGTGCCTGGAATGCCACCTTTGCTTGGCTTCTTCCTTCTCCCCGTCCTCCTTCCCTCTCGCTCACACTAGGTTCTCCTGAACCACTTTCACATGATTCCTCGTCCTGGGGTCTGCCTCTGGGGAAACTACCCTATGTCACTTTTCAAATCTGAAAAGCTACTAGAGTATATTCTGTTAATAAAATATCTACCTATCCTTTTTCTTCCTGTTCCCTCCTTTCTATATCTCCAGGATTGCTGGCCTATATGTAAACTTTCCTTTGGCCAACGGTGGAGAATTGTTGAGACCGAGTGGTTTTAGGTGGTAGGTGAAACACCAAACTTGCAATGGCTCCAGTGAAAAGGGCATTTCCTGCAAGATGGAGGCTATCTTCTTTAATTCCTAAAGGCCTAGAAGAACTCTCTGTCACTACAGCTCTGCCAAGCATTTATGCAATCCTATAGTTAACATCGAAGCTTGTTGTGACTACAAGATACATGGAAGTCTAATGAGATGGGTATTTTTTCTTTCTTTTTTTTTTTTTATGAGTTTAGAACTCAAATCTTTATTTGCACTGTAAAGGTGAAGAAAAATGATTAGTAATCATGTACATGATGCGACAGGACTGGTTCTTATCATACAGAGCAACATATAAGTACTTTTACCACCTACTTTTGCAGTTTCGACTTTACAACAGCATACCTGAATATACTTCCCCAATACATGCATGACTAGTATTCTTTAAATTCCAAGGAGAGTACTGTATCATGCCTAAGTAGGATGGGTCCTTCTTTAAAAAATGGTAAAGACTGGAAACATTTCTCCAAATTCTGAGCAACCACAGAACTCAGTGGTCCCCTAAGGCACCTCTTCTTTTCTAACCTATATTGTGCTTGTTATGGGCACATCTTATCTTCCAGACTAGACTGGATGCTCTTTATGGGCATAATTCTCATCTGATGAATACTTTGGCACCAAGCACTCTGTCTCACAGTAGTCAGAACTCAGTAGACATTGTCTGGAAGAACAGAAATGGATGTGAAGGACAGTATAACCTGGCAGGGTCATCAGTAATGGAGTTAATCACACCTAGGTTCAAATTGAGCTCTGGACCTCATCTGCTGGGCAGACAGGTGTAAATTAATTTAACCTCTTTGTAACCCTGTTTTCTCACCTGTAAAACTGAGATGCTACTAATTAACTACTTTATGAGATTTTCCTAAGGTGAGTGAGGTACTATACGAGGAATTATGAACATTTCAAACACACTGCAGCCAATTAACTAAAACTGACTGCTGTTGAGCCCAGTCAGCTCTGTAGACAGAGAGAGGACAACAGAGGCTCTCAGACCTGCAGCCACGATACCTCCCTGGGAAGGGCCAAGGAGCTTTGCTGTCTGCACAAGGTTTTCCTTAGATTGCAGCTCACCCTAGAAATTTTAGAAGCCTTTGTCGTTTCTGTTTTCAAGAAACCCTGTGAAGTCTTATTACTCTCTAACAAGTGAATCTAATCAGTAAACTTTCGGGGAGAGTACACATTGCTATGGAAATGTACTGTATGATAAAGATGACGCTACAGATCAATGGGGAGATGATAGATTGCTCAGAAGATGGTGTTGAAAAACTAGCAGATTTCAGGAACTTATTGGACTTAGACATTTGCCACAGATATCTTTCTGGAGAAAAACACGGCTGGATTCCTTTAAATGAACATCACGCACAGAGTACAACATGGACAGATTAAAAAAGTAAATGCAACGATTACTAGAAGGTTAATAGAAGAAAATGTAAGAGAATCACTTTGTGACGCTGGGGTGGGGAGAGACTTCTTAAAACTTCAAAAGCCTAAAGTATAAGGTAAAACAGTTGAATCTGATTGAAAATTAAGGATCTGCAGACAATGTGGATAAAACTGACAGATTATATTGGAAGGGAATATTTGTAATGTCTAAAATTGGCAATGAACTGATATATAGACTGTATAAGGACCGCCTATAAGTCAATAACAAAAAGGCAGATAATCTAACAGAAAAATGGGCAAAGGATCAGAATAGAAAATAAAAAGAAGATTAAACCCCAAAGCATGATAAGCATAAGAGCTGCTCAAACACATTAATAATCAGAAATGCGCAAAATAAAAGAATGAGACACCAGTTTAAAACGTGGGAGTGGCAAAAATTAGAAAGCTGGATGACACCAAGCGTTGCCAGGGATGTGGGCAACTGTCATGCCCTTAGGTGGGAGTATGGTTTGGTGCAGGCATTCTAGGCAGCAAGCTGGCAATCCTCAGTCACCCTGAGTACACAAAACCTAGGATCCAGCAAATCTGCTCCTGGGCATAGATCCCAAAGAACCCTCCCATAGATCAACAAAGAGGCATGCCCTGGGCTCCTCCTCATAGCACTGTTTGCTAGACAGTGTGGTGGTGGTTCTCTGAGTTTCCATCATGGGGGATGGATAAGCCAAACACTGCCTGGAGAGTGTTGCAGCAAGAGGAAGCTATAGACTGGAGGTACACATAGTAACACAGATGGAGCTTTCAAACTTCGTGTGAAGTAGAGAAAGTAAAAACTTGAATCATATCTGCAGCTCAATTTGACTTCCATAAATATAAAATACTAATGAATGACACACATCATTTGCAAGAACATATACATACATCAAACACATTAGAATCATTTCTTATGCAGGTAAGAGAATGGGAGTGGGGGATGAGGATAAAAGGCAATAAATCGATAAAAAGGAGGGAAAAAAATCCCACTGTGAATGGGGTCCATGTTTCCTCTCCTTTTTCAGTGGCTGCTGAGGTTGAAGCGGTTTGGGGGATCTTTCAACAGTCTTTGGTTGAAGAGATTTGAGTGTTTTAGAAAAATGGTAGGTGGACATAGTTATAGTATCATCTAAGGTGTCATCCTCAGGGGGTACCTTGAAGATGTCCCCATACTCTTGGACTTGGCTTTTACCTTGCAGGTATAGAGATAGTCTCTGTCACTGGCCAAGTGACACTGGATCCTGGGGGCCGGCTGGTGTTAACTGAGATGCATGTGAGACAGAGGTAAATGTCAGAAGGCCAACTGATTAAGTTACAATGAGAGGTAATTCTCATACAACCAAAGCACTAAATGCTGCCTGATTAGTACATTCTCTCCCTGTAGTCAAACTACATGAGAAGCCAACTCCTAATCAGAAGGTTTCTTTGATGGGAACAGAGATACATAAAGCAAAAGGAATTTAAATGATTTTATAAAAAATCACTCGACTGAGGGATTGTCCCGTGACAGGGATAGTCTTGCTAATGAGAACATATGGAATTTGGGTACATATTTTAACACCTAATTAGATGCAGCCAAGTGAAAGGAAAATAGGCTGGAGATTGAGATCTAAACAATTTTGAACCTAAGCAGAAGTTTGATTCCAGACAAATAATATAACCAACCACCTTAGGAAAAAACCTATCTTAGGAAAAAACCTATCTCTAACAAAACTGCCCTGGTCTCTGCAGACTGGGATAAAAGTAAAGAAGGCTTCTCACACCTGGCAATGTTGATTTTTACCTGAGCCCTGTGATCCTGGAAAACAGTGAAGGTAAGAAATGCCTGCAACATTTCCTGTTCCGAGAAAGAACCACCTTCTGCAGGTGACTGAGATATGACTCATGAATGCCTTCCCCCCACCTGTTTACATACAGACCCTCTAGATTCCCATTCTTTGCCTCATAAGTGTTTAACTGAATCGCTTATCCTCACTAATCAATTGGAACAAAAGGCTTGCTAACCAAGTTCCCTCCTTCCCCCAGATCGCTGAACTTTGGGTCAGCATACAGTAACTCCGTCATAGCCCCTCCTAAGAATAAGCTGGCCTCAGGGTCATTCTCTGCTCAACTGTCCCATCCTGCCACCTTTCACCCCACCTCCTCACATCCGGTTCTTTCTCGTCTTGTTTACTCCTCCCTGTAAAAGGAAAGCTCTCCTTGCCTCCTCTGGGGTTGCTTGTAGGTCTGCAGTTAGAGCGCTCTTCCTGCTGCAGGAGTCTCATTCCCTACCCTTAAACTAATCCTTTTTAATAAGGTCTTTCCTTACCAAGTTGGGATTGACGTCTGGCAGGAAAGGAGAGGGGGAGGGAGAAAGGACAAGATTCCTGAGTGCTCACTTTGAGTCTGATGCCTCAGTGGAGTTTTCCCTTTATGTGGGCAACATTATTACACCTCTTTGTCACCCAGCCTGCTTAAGGCTCCTGCTTGTCCTGGAAACCCAGCCGCCCAGCTGCTCTTGCCCAGCTTCTACTTTAAAGGTCACCCTTTGAGAGGGTGTGGGGAAAAAAAGGGAACCCTCCTACACTGTTGGTAGAAATGTAAATTGGTGCAACTATGGAAAACAGTATGGAGGTTCCTTTAAAAATTAAAAATAGAGTTACCATATAATCCAGCAATACCACTCCTGGGCATATATCCAGAAAAGAAGAAAACTCTAATTTGAAAAGATACATGCACCCCTATGTTCATAGCAGCACTATTAACAATAGCCAAGACATGGAAGCACCCTAAATGTCCATCGACAGATGAATGGATAAAGAAGATGTGGCATATGTATACAATGGAATACTACTCAGCCATAAAAAAGAATGAAATATTGCTACTTGCAACAACATGGATGGACCTAGAGAATATCACACTAAGTGAAATAAGTCAGATCGAGAAAGACAAATATTATATGATATCACTTATATGTGGAATCTAAAATAACAAATGATTTTATTTACAAAACAGAAACAGACTCACAGACATGGAAAAGAGGATTATGGTTACCAAAGGAGAAAGAGGGGGCAGGGATAAATTAGGGGTATGGGGTTAACAGGTACACACTACTATATATACAATAGATAAACAACAGGATTTATTGTATAGTACATGGAACTATATTCAATATCTTATAATAACCTATAATGGAAAAGAACCTAAAAAAAAAAGTATATATATATATAACTGTGTGTAAGCCTGAAAATAACACAATATTGTAGAGCAACTATAATTCAATTTTTAGAAAGTCACTCTTAGATGTTTCTGTTGAAAATCCTCTCCTCCCTCCTTTCCCTTTGCTTAGTTCTTCACGGATACTTTTCTTTTTTTAATTTAAGAAGTTGCAGGGCTTCCCTGGTGGCGCAGTGGTTGAGAATCTGCCTGCCAATGCAGGGGACACGGGTTCGAGCCCTGGTCTGGGAAGATCCCACATGCCGCGGAGCAGCTAGGCCCGTGAGCCACAACTACTGAGCCTGCGCGTCTGGAGCCTGTGCTCCGCAACAAGAGAGGCCGCGATAGTGAGAGGCCCGCGCACCGCGATGAAGAGTGGCCCCTGCTCTCCGCAACTGGAGAGAGCCCTCGCACAGAGACGAGGACCCAACATAGCCAAAAATAAATAAATAAATAAATAAATTTAAAAAAAAAAGTTGCAGAGTAACTTAACTGGGTCCTGCATTTGGGAAGAAAGAGACTTGTGGTCATCAGGGGATCTTTATTTTGTCATGTTGGTGTGAACTGATGTCCACACTGGCCCCTTTTCTAAGGTGTATTTTTTGCTCTTCAAGCACCTATCCTAGTCTCCATTCCCTTCCCTTCTTTCTTCTTGTCCTGACCCATTAAGAAATGAATTAATTGGTTCACTAACTACACAAGCATATATAGAACACTGTCTATATCTCGGGATAGTTCCAGGCACTGGAAACACAGAGACGCACAGGCCCTGCCACTGAGAAGCTCCCAGAGAGCAGGGGAGACAGACATATAAAGTAATATAGCACAACACAACTCATCCTGTAATAGAGATATGAAAAAATAATAAAGTGCTGTATATTGAGTTTAAATCAATGTGGCAGGGGTGGGGAGAACGACACAGAGCAGACAAGTAACAATTGAAAATGTTTCATGTTTTATATCTGATGCCCAGACTTCCTTGGGACCCTTTAGATGATTCTTTCCTTAGAGGTCACAGGCTGGATAATGTAGTTCTTTATCTGTTAGGCATCAGCAACAGAGTCCTTCCTAGGGAGGAGCTTGTAAACCCACCCAATCCTGACTGTGGAGAAGCAGCTTACGGTGGGTGCTGTGAGGGAAGTAAGGGGAGCTCTGGCCTGGACGCCCTCACCGTGCACCTTTGCCCTTCCACAGCCCCTAACTAGGTTTCAGATATATGGGTGGGCGGGGGTCCCCTTTGGGTCCCACCCCACCCCTCATTTTCTAGTACACAGCCTTGGATTAAAAGATGTTCCAGCAAAGGCAGCCCTCTAGGCTTTAAATGACCCACGTGGTTTTGCTCAAATCTGAGTATCTTTCTTTCATGTCCCATCTTTGCGCCTCTGGTGACTTTTATAGGAACCCCACTTAACTGCAGAGGGAATTCGGGTTGTGGGCAATGGCCTCTTTCATCAGACCTCTGCTCTGTTATTCAAAGGCTGGGCCCATAGGCAGTGGGATTTTCCATCCCTCTGAGCCCTCCACTGCTGGCACTGATAGATTTTTTTTTTTTCAATTAGAAAAAAAAAAAGAAAGCCCACCTTTCTTAATATGTAAAATAATGCAGCTGTTTTACAAATGAATTAAGGACCTTCTAACCTTGACAAATGTACCCTGAATCTTTCTGCAATGTCTTTAAAGTCCCAGACCACTTATGAGGTGAGAGAAAAGCTGAGTAAGAGAGGAGAATCAGATAGTGTGGAAATGATGTAAACTCTTCCTAGTTCTCTGAAGATACGTTGTTTTCCTTTAAAATAATTTTTTCCCATGAATGAGCTTGACTCTAATCATTCAAAACAAATATACAAATTTTGTGTGCATGCCTGGCGCAGTGCTATGTGCTGGGGTGTGAAGATGACCCCTTCCCTCAAGATGTGTATAGTCAAGTGGGACTGAGAATTTATGGGTCCAACACAGTGCCTGGCACTTTGGAAGTCTAAAATGTATTTGATAAATAAATGGATGAATCAATAATTTGTGACTAGAGGTATTCAGTTCAGATATCTAGAGCTGTATGTTTATGAGAGTTGGAAAGTGAAAAGGATTGCCAGGAAAGACTTTGTAGGTAGGGACTCTCCTCCGGGCATTGTTTAAGCTAGAGCTATTTTTCTAGAACGGTGCTCCAATCATGAAGTACCATCATGCAAGGGCATGATCCTTCCAATTTCCTGTAAACCCCTCCAGGCCTCTGAGTCTCTGTAGGTAGGTCCTATTTGGCTGCCCAAGGCCTAAGTCTTTGCCTTGGGACCTTCCTGGTTCCAGCTGGTAAAAGCCAATTGCCAAATGGGGGGGAATTTTGTGAGCCAGTTGACATCACATTGGTAGCTTGAAATTGGCCACGGTGGGAGCATTTACACAGTGGGCATAGGGAAATCCTACAAATCAGCACATATATCCCCTCCTACTCAACCCTGCCCCAGAGCCAGTCCGTCAGCACACCCTACCTGGTTCCTCCGGACTCCAGTGCAGCAGCTGGTCTCACTGTCAACCTTGGTTCCTCCCTCGGTAGCCTGTCTGTTCTTCTGTCCTCTGAGACTAGAGGTCCTCTTTCTCCTCCCGCTTGCTTGCCTTGTTGGCATGAGTGTATTGTTACTACGGTGTCATTACCACCTCTTGGCCAGGTGGCCCTCTGACCTCCGCTTAAGAACTTGGAGTCAGGCTAGCGCTCTCACCTTGTCAAGCTACTGCCCTCTCCCTTCTTGGAGAAAACGTTGTCGGCAAAGCCAAGGGAGGCTGGATCACAATCAGGTCGTCTGCATAGTCAATCTATATCCAATCCTTATTATTATAAATGCTTGCTATAAAGATGGACATGACTGTCTCTGCCCAAGAAGCATCACAATTTAAATCCCCGTCACCTCCATAGGAGAGCTTTTATGCTATTAGGAGAAAGCATGTGCTGTGGAGAAACAGGAACCCAATCAAACCCTAGCCGTGTCATTTACTAGGTGTGTCGTCTTGGGCAAGTCACTTAACCTGGGCAATGTTATTGATATTATATTTATCTTGCATGAGTATTGTTATTCTTAGCGATGAGGTACACAGCAGGCACTCAATAAGTGTTAACTACTACATCTTGCATATGTGTTCATTTTGTAATTTGTGTCACTGAAGAACTGAGAATGCCATATCAAAATCCTATTGTTGTCAAACTGGAGTAAGGTGGGGAGGAGACGGGAGTGAAGGGAAAAGAATCTGAGGCCCAGCTCTGATGGGGAGTGAGCCGGGGAAGGCAGGAGGGAAGCTGAGCTGATGCTGAGATTCGGCTGTGAGTGAGCCAGGCACCCAGGCCAGAGGAAGCAGATCTTCTCTCTCTTCTGCTCCCAGCCATGTTTTCCCTCTCACCATCTTCCTGGCAGAGGTTTTGATTTCTTACTACCTCCCGGGAATCTTTTTCTCTTTATGACTTTCTTTCTTGATTATTTCTTCTATCTTTTCCAGGAATTTCTCATCATCAATATCAGCTCAAATTAGTTTAAAAATTTGGAGCAATTAAAGACATCTTCTTGAAGTTCTCTGCTCACGGAGTCCCGAATGCTGACTCTTTCTAGCACACGCCCTTGGAACTCACTTGGGGCAGGGACCTGGGGCAGCTTCCTTGGTAAACATGTGTCCTCCAGGCCTCCCCTACATCCTCTCTAAAGGCTCCTCCTTGGTATTTTCTGCCTTTTGGAAAGGGTGCCTTGTCATGGGGGCTCCTCAGGATAAATCTGGTCTCATCCTGTCTGGGCATGAGCACACACAGATACTTAGCAAGCAGGTTCTCTTGCACAGCTGCTGGTTATGTGCGTGGTGTTCAAGGGACAATAGGGCAGTGAGCAAAAATACTGAGGAGAAAAGGGCCACAGGGCTCCCTCCCTTTAGTGGACAGCCTGGAGGCTGGCTGCTACAGGGCCATCTGGACTCATCGGGGACCCTGCCACCTAGCCAGGGAAAACAGCCTCCTTCCTGACACTGAAGGGGAGGAAGGATGGGAAATGGCTTAATTACATTCATGGAGTTAAGGAAAGCACAGCAGGGTCAATATGGGCCAAGAGAGCTGCTAATCAAATTGTGAACCTTTCATGTCTGGATGAGTCCGGTGTGACCCAGAGCCTAAAAAGACTGCAACCAGATTCTATTTTCATCTGGTCGACATCTCCCAGCTGAGCTGGGGAGGGGATTCTGGGAGCTTCCTTCCTTCAGTGAGTTTGCTCTATGAGCTTCCCCTTAAAGGGATGCTGAGCACCGAGCCTGGACCTCAGTCCTGGGCAGATGATGAGATAGTAACTGCCCCTTACTCAGAGGATCTGATTTTAAACCTTGAGCCTGGGACAGGAGAGGTCGGACTTAGTCTGCAGCCCTGGAGACACCCCGGTGATATTTAGGTCACCAAGTCCTGCCCACTAATGCAAGCAGGGACCCCACGCCTGGAGGCAGTGTGCTCTGAGGTCCACACCCGGGCCCACACTGCTAGTGTAAACTCAGAGGTGTGTGAGCTCTGGGCCGGGACAACCCTGTCTCATTGAGTCACCTTGGGCAGCCTCCTGACCTGCCCAAGCATCAGCGTCTTCCTGCGTGAGGAGTTGACAGTGAAACTCATGTAGAGAGAGGAACTTGTAGATAAAGAGTTGGCCTTCCCTGTAATGACATGTTTGGTGGAACTGAAAAGAGATAAGAAACAAACCTGAAACTTTGAACACTCTTATCTACAGTCTATACCACGAACATGGCGTGCACCCTTCAATTAGGCTTCTAAAATATCCCAAATTTATGTATATTTAGATTTTCTTCTACATAATCATTAGGAATCTCACCAGAGCCTTTGCTAAAAGGATATTTAATGACTTTCCATGCTCACTGCTAGGAGTTTCAAAAGTAATGTTGTCATATGAGTTTATATTAAATTTGCTCACCTAATGTACATATTATAGGATGTAGATTAAGGTTATTTTTAAAAATGACTTGAAGAAAGGATGTGGATATGCTCTGCTCTGCTCCACTGCAGGGTCCCTGAATCTTTCTATGTGGGACCAGGAGCCTGCCCAGAGTTGGGCCACGGGCCAAGCTGGCCTCCTGGTCCATCACCTGGGAGAGGTGGTCCGTCACCACGCCATCTTGAAGGGCATTTCTGGATTCTAAGGGTTCCGCTCAGAAGTGTTCTCTAAAAGCTGCAGTTTTATCAGGTCACTTTGCCATTCACCACGCCCTTGAGTTCGCTGCCAAAGCACTCCTTCTCCTGGCCTGCCTGTGCAGCCCCCCACCTGGCATGGCGGCATTGCCCGAGATGTACCATAGCACTGTGGGAACAGATGTCTCCTTGAGAAAGTGGCACTGTTCTTTATCTCTCTCCAGGTGCCCACACCTCCGGATGCTGGCAGGTGATGCTAGTGTCCTGTGGGGTCCAGGCATGCAAAATGCAGCACTAGTCTAATCAGAACTTTGAGGGTTTGAGGTTCAGGGGTAGCTGGCTTCTCTCTGCTGTAGGATGGGGACAGAAGGGACACAATACCTTCCCTCGGAAGTCAAATAGGTGGTGTTCAGAACTGAGGGAACCAAGATACTCGGCAAGGAGCCAAGGAGGGGAGTGGTCCTTGGTGGCCTCAGCTGTACTCCAGCTGCCTCCCTTCTTTCTGTGTTCTGGGCATGTAAGGACATTCCAAGAAGCAGGTTTCATTTACTCGGTATGAGGAGCATGGGAAATAAGACAGGGTTGAGAACTGGGAAAACTGGGATCTTGTCCCAGCTTTACCACCAACTCAGTGGTGAAAGCACTTAGTCTCAGTGTTC
Source organism: Balaenoptera ricei (assembly GCF_028023285.1). Lineage (NCBI taxonomy): Eukaryota > Metazoa > Chordata > Mammalia > Artiodactyla > Balaenopteridae > Balaenoptera > Balaenoptera ricei. The sequence goes on from NC_082639.1 coordinate 137,327,195, forward strand.
GGGACTGAAATGAGATGTTGAAAAGGATAACTTCAAAGACACCTTCCAGCTTCAACCATCTATAATTCTGGGATTTTCAGTGCCAACCGTTGACAGAAATGTGAAGTAGGCAATGTCTATTCTTTCCACCAGTCCCAAAATAAATTAATTACCTTCCTCCATCCCTCCCCCCTTCATTCCTTCCATCTTTCTTTCCTTCTTTCTCTCCTTCTTCCACCACAGTGGTCCATCGGGAGCCCCTGTCCAGAATCACCACGCTGTCTTATCTGCTGAGAGTTTTCTTATATAGCAGCGGTCCCCAACTTTTTGGCACCAGGGACCGGTCTCGTGAAAGACAATTTTTCCACGGAAGGTCGGGGGATGGTTCAGGCGGTAATGCGAGCGATGGGGAGCGATGGGGGGCCGCAGACGAAGCTTCCTCGCTCACCCGCTGCTCGCCTCCTGCTGTACAGCCCAGGTCCTAACAGGTCGCAGCTGGGTACCGGTCCGCGGCCTGGGGGTTGGGGACCCCTGTGATATAGGAACTCCTTTGCCAATCATCAACAGTCTTTTCTTCAGAACCTTCCTGGTGTCCTCTCTCCATGGAGATTTAGCCTTTTATTTAATTTATTTATGTAATTTATTTATTTGCTGCACCGCGTGGCATGCGGGATCCTAGTTCCCCAACCAGGGATCGAACCCCTGCCCCCTGCATTGGAAGCGCGGAGTCCCAACCACTGGACCACCAGGAAAGCCCCAAGATTTACCCTTTTAGATGCAGGGTCCCTCACAGTGAGGACCTGAGCCTGGGTCAGGTGGGAGTGTCGGGGTCCCGCCTGTGTTAGTCTTCGCAGGCAACGCTGCCGTCCGCACCAGGAGGGGAGTTCACGATGGGTGCTGGCTCCCTCCAGGGACCATGCGATCATTCTGCCCTCCCTTCTGTCATGGTTCACAGCTGGCTCTTTGACTCAGGGTGGCCTAGATCTTCTACTCACAGTGTGGTCTGCAGGCCAGCAGCATCAGTACCACCTGGGAGTTTGTAGGATCCAGAATCTCAGCACCACCCAGACCTGCTGCATCAGAATCCAAGTTTCCCCAGGAGGTTTGTATGCCCATTAAAGTCTGAGAAGCACCGGCTGAAGGCTTCAAAATAATAGTTTCACATTCTTATGTTTTGAAAGAATGTTCCTCACCCTGAAAATATTAGTAATAATTAACAACTACACAGCCTTTTTTTTTTTTACTTCACAGAACTTTTCACACATATAATCTTCTTTCATTTTTACCTTTGCAAGGTAGTTTTTGTTGATTTTACCCATCTTAGATCAGGAAATTGATCCCCAGAAAGGTTTAGTGCTTGGCAAAGATCACACAACCTGTGAATAAAAGAGTTAGAATCTGAATTCAAGACTCTGGGCTCCAAACCGCAAATTTCTGCATTATCATTTAAGCTCAACCAACGTTCTTTATGATACTTATTGGGGCAGACGCCCTGCAGTCACCCAATTTGTATGTTTGCATTCCTTCTCTTAAGCTGCAGTAGGCTTTATGGAAATAGATCTTGGACCCTGTTTGCGAATGTTTATTGCCCGCTAATCAGAAGTGAGTTGCAATTTGACTGGAGTTGGAAAGTAATGGCCTAGTAGTTACCATGTAATTAAGGAGTAATGGCAGGCGATTATATCTCTGGCCTGGAGACTGAAAATGCTATCATGAGAGCCCACATCCTCCTCTTCAGAGAAACCATGAATACAAACGTGGTGTCAAGGCAGACACTACACATCAGCCAGGCAGGGCTGGTTATTTTTCCCCTCACCTCCTTGTTTTTACTGTGGTTTCTGGGATGCGACTGGATGCTCCTGGTACCCCACTTCTCTGCTTTTGTTCCGTGTCATTAAACTGCAGCTCCGTGTCACAAGGGGTGTCCATCCCAGCTGGCTAAGAGGAAGCCATTTATTCACTCCTGCCCACCCTGTGGGGATGTCCCTCTCAAGCTGGGGAACTCTGCCTCGGGAGAACTCTCACAGAAAGCCGTGGGGTCATTGCTTCCAGCAAGAAGTGGGAACCTCCAACCTGGCTGCCCTGAATGCACCTGCTTTGTAATCTACTGAGGAGCCCACACCTGCTTGTCACTCCAGGGACATGTTGCCCGGGGGGACGGCTGACCTGGGTACAAAGAGTATTTGAGATTCCACTTTGGGCAATGCCATTCAACAGACACTGCCCTCACCTTCTGCCAGGAATGCCTGGCACACAGGTGGTGATTCACTTTAGAGGGCTGAGGATTCAGTTGGGCACCGACATGCCTATTTGATTTTCCATCTGGCTGATCATTAGTGTGCAGCTCTGCCTCGCTGGCCTCGTTTCCCAGCTGGGTTAGACTGGAAGGGAAACTTCTCCGGCAACTAAAGAGGAAGTGGACTTCATGACTGCTGCCCTGGGATGCCAGGAGGAGCTCTTAGCGACCAAAGTCCCATTCCCTTCCGTCCCCTCCTCCATCACGGGCTGCTTCTCCACATCCCTCCTGAGCCATCTCAGGCTGTCCAGCTTCCTAATGGAAGTCAGATGCAACACTCTACCATGAGAGCCTCCCCACCGGCAGCCACTGCTCTCGAGCCCCCCATCCACTGCTGCCCAAAGGGCCAAAGGGAACATCTAAGTATTTATAGAGCCTTTACCAGCTTGCAGCGCACAAAACTCTGTGCACGGACCCAGCCCAGGAATGGCCTCCCAGGGCTTTGCCTAGACCAGCAAGTACATCATTGACTCGTTTTACTACAGGACCATTTTAATTTCAAGAGACCAGAAAAGTCACACAGGTAACCCACCTGACGTATGGAATAGAACAAAGCTAACTGGGTTCATCAGTCTATTGCGTGCACGACATCTGATACGTGGAGGGTGCTTGATAAGCTCCTGTAAATATTACCTGCTCTTCAATGTCCAGCTCAAATTTGACATCATTCAAAACTTCCCTTCTCCTTTCTTGCTCCCCACCTTATATCCAGTCCTCCTTACCCCTTCTCTAAGCATTTAGAAACTCTCCACATGCTCTGAGTTATGGTTGTCCTATCTTTCCTGCTAGATCATGAGCACCTGGGAGGCACGTATTTGTATTACCCAGAGGTTAAGGGTATGGTCCTGGATTGAGTCCCCCCTGGTTCAAATCCCAACTCCACAGCTTCCTGGCTGAAACCCTTTGGGCAAGTTATTTAGCCTCTTTAGGCTTAGGTTCCTTCTCTGTGAAATAAGGATAATAATGTTATTCAGTCCCTAAGGTTGTTAAGAACCTTGAGTGAGATAATCCACCTAAAGCACTAAGCATAACACTCTGTACATAATATGTGTTGGGTAAATGTTAAGAATTATTGTTATTATATATTTCTGTAGCTTACATACCTAGTGGAGAACTTCGAACACTAAACAAATATTTGGAGAATGAATGAGTCTTGGAGACTCTGAATCAGGAAGGAGCACGTTAGGCAGACAAGCCTTCCACACTCTCAGTTCTTTGCCGAATGCTCCTCTGTAGCCGTGGAGCAGGTGTCTGCAGGTGCATGGCCCAGCTCAAGCAGGTGGCATCCCCAGTACTCATTCGTGTTTAGGAGACCCTCATAAACAGGAGTACAGCTAGCAGGGTAAGCAGGGGTCAGATCTTTGTTACTGCAGCCACAGGAAACTCACACAGAAGCTGAAGGGAAGGTGAAGAAGTAGGTTCCTGGGGTGGAAGAGGGAGAGCCACCAAGAGGCACATGGAGAAAAGGACAAAGGAAATAATAGCGTTCCAAAGACACTTGTGTGCCACTTCACAATCACAGTGTGGAGGCTTCTACTTTAGTCTTCTGAAGGGGAGACCACCCTTCAGCTGAGAACGTCCTATCTCCTAGTTGCCCCCAGCTCTGGGGAACTATGAGATGGTGGGGGGCAGGGAGCTCAGGAGCACCTCTGGGGTCTCATGCTCAGCTTGACCAGGGGTATTGATGCTCTGACACCAAGAAGTTAACCACCCTTGTCAGCTTAAGAGCTTTGGGGAGGAAAGGCCCTCTATTTATCTAGGAAAGCTCCCCAGGAGCTTGCAGTAGCCACAAACTTTGTTTCTATGATTTCCATGTCAGCCCTGGTAATCCTTTTTGATGTTCTTTTGTTTCTTCTCAAATAACCCACAACTGTGAAAAACAGCAGGATGATTTTTCTGCCCATTCTGCCTGAAAAACATCCCTTCCCAAGGGTCAGGAAAACAGAATATCACTGATACAAGGATACATCAGAACTGGAGGTTGGACCACCCAAAGGGGTCTGTGGGGAATGTGTAAATGCTGACGAAGGCGGGCATAGGGTGGCACAGCTCTGGGTCGAGGTGGATGCCAGAAACATCTAGGGAAAATAAGTTTTCTCGGCCTGCAGGTCACCCCTGCTGCTTGCAAGAGCCCAGTGTCGGGAATTCTCAGAGGCCCCAGCCCTTCCCTCGCCCGGCCAGGCTCCGCAGTCGCTGTGGGAGGTGGGAGCGGCTCTGTGCGGAGCCTCCCCGAGGGAGTGGCAATCCTGCACTCGCCCTAGAGAATGTTTCCGCTGCTGTGAAAAGGCTCCCTGCTGCTTCCAGCCTCCCTCCCCCTCCGAGCGGGTGCCAGAGAAGTCACAGAAGGGCAGCATAGAGCAGCTCTCAGCTCACTGTCCACCCTCTGCAGAGAGCCTGGTCCTGTGGTCAGCACAGGCATTGGGGGCTTCTGGGGCTTCTGCCCCTTTCGCCTCACCCCCAAACCTCATACATGCCCTTCGGGATGGAGTGATCTGAAACAGGAACAAGAGTAAGATGGTGACATTTGTCTTCTCGCCCTTCTCTCCTCCCCCAATCCAGATGTAGACTTCAATAACTATAGCTGTGTGAGAGCCCCCGGAATCCCACCCAGGCAGGCCATGGCTGTGAACTAGCCGCGTCCAGAGCCGTTCCGTCCAAGTCCAGCTCCCTTTCTACTGCTCCGTCAGCGCTAAGGCAGCGTCCTCTCTCCTCCGCCTTCTAGTTGGGCTCCGACATTTCGGAGCCACCTGCCCAGGTTGCTCTAACCTTAAGACTCTTTTGCTGCAAAAGAATCCTTCCCTGTTCCCAATACTCATCAAAAATCATTCTCCATGGCAGCGCTCACTTGGCACTTGGGAAGAAAACTGGCAGATGAATCAAAATGAAGAATTGTATGTGCTTTCTAATCAGCTTAGTATATTCATACTTCCTAGAGTATGTGTGTCTTAGAATACTGATTACTTGTAGTAGATTGAATGGTAGCCCCCAAAAGACATGTCCACGTCCTAACCCCTGAAACCTATGAATGTGACCCTATTTAGAAAAAGGGTGTCTTTGCAGATGTAATTAAGTTAAGGATCTTGAGATGAGATTATCCTGGATTATCCAGGTGGACCCTAAATCCAACGACAAGTGTCCTTATGAGAGACACAAGAGGAGAAAACACAAACACAGAGAAGAAAGCCATGCGAAGACCGGGGCAGAGACTGGCGTTATGTAGCTACAAACCAAGGAATGCCTGGAGCTGGAAGAGGTGAGGCAGAATTCTTCCCTAGAGCCTTTAGAGAGAGCAGAGAGAGTCCAACACTTTGATTTTGGACTTCTGGCCTCCAGAGCTGTGAGAAAATTAAATTCCGTTATTTTAAGTCACAGAGTTTGTGGTAGTTTGTTATGACAGCCATAGGAAACGCACACATTTGGTAATCAAAGGCAATAGTATTGCTGCCTCTTGGATGTAACTTGAGGTGCATGAAGCAGGAGAACAGAGAAGAGTATCATGAATGAAAAAGCCCTGAATTGAGAGTAAATGCCCTGAGTTTAAGTTCCAATGGTGCTTCTTACAAGTACCTGGCTGGGAATGATTTAACACCTCCAATCCCCAGCTTTCCCATTTGTAAAACTTGCTGTCTGCCTCACAGGATTGGTGTAAACTCAAAATAAGAGTGTATGGGAAAGAACTTTGGCTCTATACATTTGTGTAGACCTGGAAGGAATTATTAGATTCAGATAGAGCTGGGTTCAAAGTCCACTACTGCACAGTCACTAGATATGTGACTTTGAGCCACAATTCCCTCATCTGTAAAAACAAAACAAAACAAAACAAAAACCATAATAATACTCACTACATAAGAACATTGTGAGGATTAAATGAAGTCATAACTACGGATGGTCTGTACCTGGCCTAGAACTTGACAGGCCTTCAGTAAATCGTCATTGTAATTATGATTATCATCAGCATTGCCCACCAATAAGTAAGATCAGTCCTATATTTCAAGCTAACCTGAGGCTCTCCTAACATTTTCGCATGTGCAGATATGTTCTCTGGAAAGACTCAACTTCTCCTCTTGGCGAGAGTCTCAAAGGATTGCTGGCTGAGTGGAAGCTGCAGGTTTCTGAGAAGTCCCTGGCCCTTACCATAGTAGCCACTGGGAGTAATGGGAAGTCTGTAAGGGTCAAAGGAGCCGGTTGTCTCTGACACTCTTGAAATAACCCATTATATAGGTGATGGTCTGAAGGAGCCAGAACCACTGGGAGAAGTGCCTCCAGGCCTATAGTCAGGTCTATAGGCTCTCAAAATATGCCTCAGAATCTCATGGAAGGCAGATTAAAAAGGTTATTTTCGGGGCTTCCCTGGTGGCGCAGTGGTTGAGAATCTGCCTGCCAATGCAGGGGACACGGGTTCGAGCCCTGGTCTGAGAAGATCCCACATGCCGCGGAGCAACTAGGCCCATGAGCCACAATTACTGAGCCTGCGCGTCTGGAGCCTGTGCTCCGCAACAAGAGAGGCCGCGATAGTGAGAGGCCCGCGCACCGCGATGAAGCGTGGTCCCCACTTGCCGCAACTAGAGAAAGCCCTCGCACAGAAACAAAGACCCAACACTGCCAAAAATAAATAAATAAATAAATAAATTAATTAATTAATTAATTTTTTGAAAAAAGCAACAGTCTTTATAGATTATCTTAAAAAAAAAAAAAAAAAGGTTATTTTCTTGGAAGCCATGGCAGAGATTCTGACTTATTCTGGACAGGGGACAGAAAATATGCACTTTACCAGCATCCCGGGAGATTCTGATGCAGCTTGCCTGCAGCCCACACTCAGAAAGGAAAGCATGCATTCAGGGCTTATCTTTCTCCCTAGGGGAGGGGGCCCAAGTGTTGTGATTTGGGGTGGAGGGAACCTCTCCTACTGGTTCCTAGAGTCTTGTTAGGATCTTTGAAATCCGTGGCTTAGATATCCCTTGCTCGAAGGCCACTAGTGAAGAGGTAAAGAGTTCACCTTTTTTTTTTTTTGCCACTGTTAATATTTTAGCTCAAATGTGCTGAGCTGATCGAGTCAGGTATCTAGCTGAGAGCTAGTGAAAAGGGGCACTGGGATTGGAGCGTGCAGCTGCCATTTGATAGCTGAAGAGCAGGGATTGACAAGAGAGGGAGGAGGAGCCACAGAGAAGGGATGGAGACAAACGTCCTCTGTAGTTCTTTGCAATTTTGCCCAAGCTTGGCCTGGAGGGAGATGGAAAGAGGAGGCCGTTGTCCCCAGTGGTAGTTCCAAGTAGTCAAGCAAAGGAATCGCCAATTCATTCAATTTGTCTATCAGATCCCTCTGGGCCTGCAACCGGGCTTCTGCAGCCATCAAGGTCAAGTCGTGGAGAACGCTTATCTAAGGGACTCTGCAGAAAACAAAGGAAATCTCATTTTCTCTCAAATTTAATTTTACCCTGTGCTCTGAGAGTGTGATCCTATCAGGGCTGGAGTGTAATAGCCCAGTTGGAGTGGATTATATTGGATTTTCGATAGCGCCCACGAGCTCCTTCATGGCGTGCACATCCGGCCCCAGCTGGCTGCGGCACTCAGGGGCTCTGAGAGTGGAGATGATTTGCCTTTCCTCCATCTTCAGCAACTGATCTTGTTGTCCCTCAGCTTTAGTATGTAGTCAGCTGGACTGAGGTACTAAAACGGTCCCACAGACCCAGGCTAAGATGTTTCTATTACAGGTTCCCAGGGGAAACTGGGTGGTTTTAAAGTTTCTAACTGCTGAAAATAATGCCAGGCTCACAGCCCTCATCCTGGGCATCCAGGAGCAGGCAGGATGTCAGGCCATGATGGTGCGCTATAAAGGATCCCTGGCAAACAACCCGTGGACACAGGAAATGCAGAAGTATAGAGGAAGGATGGCAGAGATGAAATGGAGTGAACTGACCAAAGCATTTTATCACTGAGCACAATTTTTCTTGCTATAGAGAGATGAAGGTGTGTCACGAGGCTGGGGTCAGGCACTGAGCATCAGAGGGGTGAACCTAGGGGGTGGCAAGGGGCTACAAGAGCCTGAAAGCCTGAGAAAACTTCAGCGTCTGCCCTGAGAGACCAAAGCCAACACTAAAGGTTACAGGGCTAACGTTGAGATTGGGAAGCCAAGAAATTTTATGGGTTGAAAATAAAGTTAGAAGCAAGAACCAGATGATTGCTAAAAAATAGCTTTGGGATGCTAGAAGTTCACCTTTATTCTTGCATGGCCCTAAGAGCGAAAGTAGGCAAACGCAATCATTAGTAGGGTAAGTGAATGGAAATGCACACATAATATGTATAAATATATAGACAATTAAAAGTGTGTATAGAAAAGAAAAGTGGCCATAGTTGAGCATATGGTTCCTCATTGTGTAGATAAGTTATCAGCTCTTTGGAATGAACTTCAGGTACGTACTAAGTCCAAGGCAGGACTTTCTGATATGACCTCTGCCCAAGGGTCATTCCCCAGGCCACCCCTAATACACAGAGCACTCCAGGGCCTGGAGGCACCCTTGCATGGTTGCTGAACAGCACGCCCAAGTCTCAGAACAAGGGGCTTTCAGCTAGAAGACTCCTGGGACTCCATGGCTTAAAAAAAAAAAAAAAAAATCAGGAGTGGAAGGTTACATGGACTCCAAGGACAGAGCTGACGAGTAGCAAGGTCCCCTTCTGCTTTATGGAGAAGAGCCTTTGGTTCAGGCATGAAGAAAAGAGAGACTCTTGTCCTATCTCTAGAAACCACAAATCAATAAAGCCTTTTAAGAGAAACGGTCCTGAAATCATAGCTTGTTGAGGAAGTGTCTATGAGTAACAAATCACAAGTTGAGAATTTTCTGTTGTTTTTGTCATTTAATAATAATAATATCCATCACAATTTATGAAGTGTTCACCATGTAGCAGGCCTGGGGTTAGGTGCTGTGTATACTGCACTGATAGTCCTACAACAACCCTACAAAGGTTAAGGACAGGACTCCAGACTCATCCTCTCTCTTTCCCTCCTCTTTCTTTCTCTTTCATCTTCAGCAGATAGGAGGGTTTGGCAGATAAGGGAGTTTTGGCCTCTGTTTCAAATGTCTCTTCAGGTGTTTAGGGAATCCTTTCTTACCATGGTATTTAGCTTCAGCGTTAGGCCTCCTTTTGATGAATAAAACACAACCTTTTAGAGCTGTCAGGGCTACTTCACACCAAATTTACTTGTGCTTCTAACTCTTCCTGAGAACTCAGCTGAGCCCTGCTGGCAAGACAAAGGTGAGCTGGACAGCTTGTGAATAATGGGCTGAATTCTCATCAAGCAAGAGAGTCAGGAGAGGGCCCTGCTTCTGCATGATCCTTTGGCACCCAGACAATGGTCATCTGGCTACCCTGGAGGGAAGGGAGGGGGGCAAGAAGATTAATTTCATTAATGTCTAGTTCTTCCGGTTTGTAGAAACTAAAAAGATTGACACTATCCAGGACTGGGAAGGATGTAGGCAAAGGGTGTTCTCAAATGTTGATGGTGCAGTCGTTGTGGAACATGACCTGGAATGTCCTATTAAAATTGCACAGGTCTGATCCGCAACCCCTTATTATGAATCCTTATTACAGAAATACATGTGTATATAATATACAGTATATATAGGTCTGTGAGTTATATCTATAGGTCTATAGGTCAGGGGCAAATTATAGGGTAATGTGTAGTGAATTATCTCATTTACCAAATCAAACAAACAGGAAAATGTGTGTGTGTTTGTGTGTGTGTAAATGTGTGTGTGTTAGTGAACACAGAGAAAGCCGTGGAAGGACACATGCACTGAACTATGATCTCAGTTGACTCAGAAGGGTCAGAAGGAAATTAGCTCTTTCTTTATACACCTCTCCACTGTTTTACATATTCTAAAAAGCACAGAATGCTTTTTGATTAAAAATGAAATTTTAAAATCGTGCTTAAACCTATTTAGAAAAACCAGGAGGCGTGTATGGCCGTCACCGCCCATCACTGCTACCAGTATCAATATATGATCTGCACTAACACAATTTTGCTCTAGAGATGACAGGGGTGGGATGACATAAATAACACTGAAGTGCCCCAAGGGACCCTGTGAAGAGGAATCTCGGGTTTGTGAAAGCTCCTCGGCCTGGACCTCCAAAGGCAGCATCACCTAGCTCAACAAAGCCCTCGGAGAGCAGGCTGTTTAGCAAGTATACTCATGCAGCTTCATTATCAATGGAGCCTCTGAACTTGATAAACTTTGCAAACAAAAGAAAAGCAGGCTTAACAACAAAGCTTAAGCAGCTTTGGCAGAAGTGCTCAGCAAATCAGATCATTCTAGGTGGTGTGAGCAGAGCTGGTTTCTCTGTTCCCGATACTCACCAGTTCACTGCGAAGAACTGAGGACTCTATCAGGTGTCCGTGTGGGTTGAAACAGCGGGCCATCCAGGCTCTTACAACATGATCCTTGATGTCATCCCTGCTCTAACACAAACTCTTATTTCAACATGAAATTATTTGATTTCACTTGGGAAATAGGGCCTGTGAGATTAGACAAGGCCAAACCACAAAACTATCTAAAATCTAAAAATGCTGGTAACCATGCATTTAGGGTTGACATTTGGCTAGATCGTGCAGAGAATATGCAATTCTTTACATTTGTAAAGCACCTAATACTTTACAAAAGTTTTATTAAAAATAAAATTAATATTAACGTTTATTAAATGCCATTTAGTGCCATGCACCTTATTTCATTTAGTCCCAAGAATAGCTCTACGAGATCGTATTGGTCTGTTGTACAAGTGACAAAAATGAGATGGGAAATATGTGATTTGCCGTGGCCGTACAGATGGTACACGGTGAAGCTAGAATTCAAACCCTTAGCATCTGGTGTCTGCAACACAAATCCAGAACTTCTGATACTAAATTGGGTCTTGTCACTGTACCATGCTGCTTTCCTGTACAAGGTTATGACGACCCTTTCCCTCAGAGGGACAAATAGTCTTGGGTCCAGTTCTTGGCCATATAACTCCTTACAGGGAAGAAACTCACACCACTCCCCAAGCACCTGTCTCCATGCCTTTGCACAAGCTGTCCCCTCTATCTAGAATGTTCAGTTCCTCTTCTCTGCCTTACGATAATTTATTACTCATCTCAAGATTTGGTTCAGCTCCCCAAACTGAGTAAGGCATGTCTTCTGTCATCCTGTATTGCGAAGCTTAGCTTACCCTGAATTGTGATTTTTCATGTCTGGTAAACTCCATTTATCTACAAAGCTTTTGAGAACAGAGCTGTGTATTCATTTATATCCCACAAAACCCAGCACAGTGCCTGACACACAGAAGCTGCTTGACACATGTTTTATGGACAAATGAACGGATACATGAAACAAACGAATGAATGGCCACAACTCTCAGGTTCCCTTTTAGAGTGAAATCAAAATTCCTCCTAATGGGAAGATGTAGAGAGGGCAAAATCTATGGAAGTCAGAAAATACAGATTCCCCAGAGCAGATTCAGAGTTCGGCTTTGAGATGAGGCTCATGGCGGCCAAGATAGGATGTCAAGTCTTAGCATTCCAGACAAGGCACCTCAGGGAGCCTTCCAGGGCCCTAGAACATCAGAGTCCAAGGAAGATGTTCAGTAGGGGAACGGCAAAAAGCCTGGGGACCCACTAGGTGGGTTTCCCCTCCTGTGCTCCTCATTCAATTGTGAGCTAAGCCCTATTCCTTAGGCAGGGCTCTGCCTCAGTCAGGTGAGGACACAACCAGGACTGTCACAGCCGGCAGTGGACAAATTCAACTCTCCATGACAGTAGGTGGGCTCGGTGGCACTGGACCTACCAGAAACACCTGGAGAATGGAGCATGGCTCTGCAGTCCTCATCGAGCTCAGATGGGAAGGTGCAGCATGTGGCAGGGAGTTTCCTTGGGTTCGGGACAGACATTTTAGTGATCAGAGTCTGGCATCTACAGATGCTCAAAAATCTTTGTTGAGTGGATGAGTGAGTGAATAAATGAAGAAGAGGGTAAAGAGAAAAGACATACAAATCATCTCCTATTTCTCATTATCCATACAAATGCTACACATATCTCGAGGCCTGGTTCAAACCCACCTCCATCCTATTTAGTGCACTGGGCATGGGATTATCGTCCATGGGGCCCTTTGTATTCTTCATATTTTAATACGTTTTTGGATTGTCTCCTCCATCATGTAGGCCAAGACTATGCCTCATGTTCTTCTTTGGTTCCCACTACCCTTAGCACACAGGACTCAGCTGTGGCTGGTACACTTTGAGTGCCTGTGCCTCCAAATACAAGGAAAGAAGGAAGTAAAGACTCCACGGCTAAGAGGAATGGTGAGAAAGATGGGAAGAAAGAGATGGGTTTTGGTGGCAAAGAAAAACCATGTTTTGTACAATCCAGCTTGTGCTAAAATTAAAATAGAAATGACTTTCAAGATGGCATGTGTAATTACAATTAATTAAATATTCTGTTACCCAAATTATTTAATTACCAAATCTTCCCACAGCCTCTGAGTTGATTTAATCACAAGTGCCAGAAAAATTAGGGAAGTGGTGAATGGATGGTCTCTTCGTACATTCTGTATTATAAATGGAACTTTTGGCCAGAAAAGGGAGGGAGGGAGGCAGAGGAGAAGAGGAAAGTGTGAAGCAAAGACCTCCTTATGCTCCAATCTGCTGGGACCTTTGTCTCAGAAAAGGGGAGGGGGGGAAGGAAAGAGCAAGACCAGGAAATGCACCCAAACTAATGTGCCGTAGCTCGGAAGTGGGCTGGTTGCAGGAGGGGACGGTGAGAAGGATGTGGGCTTAAGAGTCAGCCAAACCCAGTTCAGCCCAGCAATGGCAGTTACTAGCTGAGTGGACCTTCCCGACTGTTTTTTCCATTCCTAGAACTGGAATTATAATAATAATAATAGAAGTAAGGCCAACCCATGAGGTCACTATGCAGATGAAATAAGCTAATAGGTGTAAAGCACTTGACACAGTGAATGATGGTACACTCAGTGATTGGCAATTCCCCACTTTGATTTTGAAAACCGCTTGCTGTTTCAGTCGGGGGCAGGGAGGAGGCTGGAGAGGAGGGCAGGGCTGGATGTCCCTGGGTTTCAGTTCCCCTAAATGACTGTCTCTCCGTGTAAGATGATGCCGGCGCTGATGATACACTTGTTGCACTTGTCACCGCTGTGCCTCTTTCCTCCATTCCATTCATCTCTCCTCCCGACACCTCTTATCCCACTCTCCCATCAGCCCTACCCTCTGTCTCACCTGTGGCTCTCTTTGCCTTGTGTGCGGAGCCATCTGTTCTGCTGGTGGGCCTTCATCTTCTTTCACATTTTGTTTTCTTGGCTAAATGATTGTCTGTCTATCTCAGGCAAGTGTTTTATCTCTGTGAAGAGTAGAATGTATCAGAGGAAATCTCAAGTGTTCAGTGGAGTGAAAATGTGGGTGTTGGTTGAGGCTTAGTATATGGGGCAAGGGACAGGACTCAGGGACTCGAAATATCAGAGTTAGAAAGGTCCTAACACGTCCTCTAGTACTCCCTGTCTCTAAGGTGCAGGTGTAGAAACCGAGGCACAGACATGGAAAATGCCTTGCTTGTGCTCAATAACTCCTATAGCACCAGGAGTCAGTCCTACATTTTCTCTTCTCATCTGATGCTCTTATTATGATAAACCACTGCTTTTTCAGGGCAGGTTATAATTTCATACAGTGTTACTTAGTATGGAAAAAAAAACCCAAGACAAAAATACTCAAAAAGAGGTTGCCATGGCTATTCTCGTTTGCCCCAGCCCTCCTCATTCTCTCAATGGCAAACACTCCCACGCGAAGCCCCTATTGTCACTGCTCCTTAGCACTGTCACTACTTCTTACTCAGTCACTCCTCTGCCTCCTCTGTAGGTGCTGGTGAGGCTGGCTAGGCTCTTAGCCTTGCTTCCTTAGACAGTTAACAAGATCCACAGAAAACAAGAGGTCTGCTGCATGCTGAATTTAAAGGTATGTGAGAGGGTTCATCCTGCAGGAAGTCCATCCTACCACTAGGGGTCTGACTCAGAGGCCAGCACTGACTCAGAGGTCTTAATTAGACCTGACATACCTGGAAGTTATCCAATTTTGAGCAGCCTGGGCAGTTCCATCTTGAAGATGTTCACCAACATGTGGGTAAACTGAAGGGTCTCTCATTTTTCCCTTTGCCCCAGGACGATGGATGATCTCTAACAGTTTGGAAATTCTCCAGTGGGGATTTGTCCTGGTTTTAAGGTTCTCCTGCCACATCAGCCAGGTAATTCCAATATTCAGCAGGAGTGAGTTTTCTTATCAGGACTCCAGATCTACATTTGTAGAACACATTTTATCAAGTACTTGGCAGGAGATATGGAATGGCAAGGAGGTAATTCTCTTGAATTGAACTGATTTGAGAATTTTTAATAAAAACTCCCCCAAATCCAGTTGCACGGACACAGATGGTAGTGTGTGCTTCAGACGGAGTTAATTCTATGGAGGCGGAATTAATTACAGGAGTCCTCCGTAATCATCCCATCGTTCACACACCCGTACGATGCTGTGCCCACCCTGGCTGTAGGAGATCCTCAATCGAACAACAGATCTTATTCTTCTTGGACTATTACAGTCCACAGAGGCCCATAGGTTACTGAGAAGAGAGTTACAATTGTCCATATTTGGATTCCTGAATGTTTATTCTAGAAATATAAAAAATCAATTTCAATCCAAGAAGATTTATGTTTCCCCACACAGAAATCAGGCATGCTCTGTTTTTGAGAGCTATATATTACTTGTGATGGCCTGGGAGTCACCTATTTAGGCTGCTCTCAGGCCACATCATGGGTGCCAGCCCTGCTTCTCACCTCTCTATCCAGGTCCCCACAACTGGACCTTCTGTTCCCTCCACCTGATGGACCATTCTTGTTCCAATTCCCAGATCAATCCAGAGATGTGAAAGGCAGCAGCTAAAGAGCCTCATGCAAAACAGTTGGGGTTAGCACCCATCACCCAGTGCTGAACTGAGATCGAGGTACTTAGTATTAAGCACTGCCTCCTCTGTTGTCAGAAACGGGAGACGGTATTCCCGGGATAGTCACATGAAAATAATAATGGTGGTGATACTTCTATCAGCTAACACTTAAAAATGGCTTACTATGTTCTAAGCACTTTATACTTATAAGCACATTTATTTTTTTATTTTTCGAATTTTTGACTTTTATTTATTTATTTATACAGCAGGTTCTTATTAGTTATCCATTTTATACATATTAGTGTATATATGTCAACGCTCCCACTAACAGCTGAGTCACAATTTAGGTCTGAGAGCCCCTGCTCTCTTTCCCAGGTTCCAGATCCCAGGACTGGATGCCCATTTAATTTTTGCTGACTGCCCAATTCTCTTGCTGTTCCTTATCCTCTTGTAGGACTAGAAATCTGCCCCTGCACCCCAGTTCCAAGGCCAGGACCATTCACCCATGGACAGGATTCCTGCACAATGATTATACTGTCTTCTGCCTGATTTCCAAAACTCCTCTATGTGAGGTCTTTCCTGGGGCCCCAGCCCCTGCTTTTGGAACCACAACACTCCCTGCTGTGTGACTCTTCACCAGGGTGGCCTCTCTGTTTGGACACTGAGCCTCATCAGCCCTGACAAACCCATGCTTGGTTGGAATAGGTCTCATCCCAGACCTGATGCTTCAGGCCAGAGTCTGGAAAACACAATCACAAGATGGCAAGACTGTCCAACAATGAGTTCTTTCTGGAACCTCCATAGCTAACATGCATTGAGTATGACTTAAAACCAACGCGACTTACACCAATATGAAGAGAGTGAAAGTGTGGTTCCATTGTGGATCTTACAGATTGGATTCTGAACATTCATAAAAAAGACTAGACTTAGTTTGTATGAATCCAATTTTTAAGACAATGTTAATGAAAGATGGCTGGGACATTCAAGGCAGCATTCCGAGCTTGTCTTCTGTTTATTTCTCCTGCTCCCCAGCTTCCTGAGTTCTAATGGTCCCTGATAAATGGCATGCTGGAATATGATTACAGAGCAGACATAGTTGTTACATGGTGCAGTTGTCTACTGTGCAGCGGTTACTGCGATGTTCGGGGATCCATAATAATGAAAGCAGAAATAACATGGATAATTAAAACTTGAATCCAACATCATTTTTAAGCCATTTAGTTTCTCCTACACCAAATCCTTTCTCCTAACTCACAAACATATAGACTACATTGAGGTGTACCTCTTTTTTCTGCTCATACCCACCCTGTGATGGAGGGAGACTGGACTGATTTATAAAATCATCATAGGGACTTCCCTGGTGGTCCAGTGGTAAAGAATCTGCCTTGCAATGCAGGGGATGTGGGTTAAATCCCTGGTCAGGGAACTAAGATCCCACCTGCCGAGGGGCAACTAAGCCCGTGCGCGCCGCAACTACTGAGCTCTCGCGCCTCATCTAGAGAGCCCACGTGCCACAAACTACAGAGCCCACACGCTCTGGAACCCGTACCACAGCTACAGAGCCCACGTGCCCTGGAACCTGCACGTCACAACTAGAGAAGGGAAAACCTGCACACCACAACTAGAGAGAAGCCCGCACAGCGCAAAGAAAAGATCCCTCATGCCTCAACGAAGATCCCGCATGCCACAACTAAAAACTGACGTAGACAAAAATAAATAAATAAAATAAATAAATAATAAATAAATCTTTTAAAAAAATCATCATAGACAGAGAGAAGCAAAAAATTAAAAATATAAAGAAGGCCTGGATAATCCACAGCCTGATTAATCATGCCTGAGTGACAATGAGTGAGAGACAGTACATTTATATTTTCATGATAGGTTCATCTTCAGGGGCCAGGGTAAGCCAGGTATCAGTTAATCAGTGCCTGGATAATTAAGAGTTAGATGAACATCAGTGTGGCTCCGAGAAGAAATCTTCCACTAAGGTGGAAATGTCAAATCTAATGTTGTCTGAGCTCCTTTTCATTGTCTAAAGCTTGTCTCAGCTGTGTCTTTGGATTAGATCTCTTCGCTCAGGCTTCTTATCTGTACATGCGGTCTCATGATCACCAACAGACACTGCTCTACAGAGAAGGAGATGCTGACTATAATAAGGGGGAAGTAAGTGTCATTCCCCAGAGGTGACAAGCTCCTTTCCCCACCCCCATCTCCAGTGAACCTTAGAAGAGACTCATGGATTTCCAGGGTTCCCCCATCACTTGTCAAGTTGCATACAAGCATCTAATTGCTCTTCTCTACGGAAGCATAACTCTTACAGCTGGGTTGCTGTGTCAGGTTCTTGTGAAACAGGGAGAACAGACCTTTCAGTAATGTACCTAAGACCCTGATGCTGAGATCTCGAGATGGGGTGGAGACACAGAGAACAAACTTCCTTTTATGCAGAGTCTGGCTGGAAGAGATGTCTCACAGATGTGCTGTTGTTCAACTGGACAGGAGGATGAATTACATGAGGTCTCTCAGTCCTTAACAATAACCAGTTGTGACACTCTTGGGCAGGGACACTCCTCAATGACTTCCAGAGAATGTCCAATGTCTTTCTTGGGGAAATGTCGGGCTCTCTCTCATTCTTATATTAAGATCCCAAAACCCGCTTGGACCAACTCTCATTCAGATGACTTCATGTGAATCGACTCTTATGCATGTGGCCTCAGGCTAGGTCTTAGCACAGAAGGACCGCTCAGAAAAATCCCACCCCTGCACTTCAGCCCCAGGGTTGGGGGAAAGGCAAAAACTTATTGAACTAGTTGGTTGCAGGTCACAAAGACCCACACACTGGAATGTTGGAGGAAGGAAAAGTTAGGGCACCAAAGCCCTCCACCTGAGAGTAGAATGTAACCCAATCATCTTCCACATTTTAGCAGGATCCTGCCTTTGATTGATTGGAAGACTCTAACAATTATGACTGAGTCCATCTTCCAACAAATCACTCACCCATAGGGCTGAACTAGGCCATAATCCCTACTTGCTTGCATATGAATATTGTTTTTCTAAACAGATGTATCAATTTTCCTTAGGCTGTTTTCTTTTAACTCTTACTCTTTCTATGGAAACCTAGAGTTTTATTAAATGAAATATTTTCTTCTTGACTTCTCTCTCTCAGCACCTACATCAGCAAATTCTACCAATGTTACCTTCAAGATATATCCAGAACCTGATCACTCCTCTACCTCCACTGCACATACTCTGGCCTGAACCACCAGCATCGCTCCTGGAAACTGATGTCCTTCTTTTCACCCTTGCCTCATGACAGTCTATTCTCTACACAGCAGCCAGAGTGATTCTTTTAAATCCCAAGTCATATCATGTCACTCCTCTACTTGCTTTCCAGCTCCCACAAAGGAAAAGACGAGGACCTCATAATGACCTGTGAGACCTTCTGTGATCTTGTCCCAGCTAAGTTTTCAACCTCACTCAGGATCCCTGGCCAGGACCCCATCCCAGTCACACTGGCCTCCAGGTTCACTCCCACCTTGGGAATCTTAAACTTGCTGTTCTTTCAGCCAGGAATGTTCTTCTCCTAGCTCTTCACATAGTTCCCTTCCTCATTTTATTTTGGTCTCTGCTCAAATGTCCTCTATCAGAGAAGGGGACCCAGAAAAAGAAAACATGCATATTCCTGGCCCTTCACCATAAGTGGGCTATTTTTTAGATACATGTTGGCCCTTCAGGTTCAACTCCATAATCAGTCTTGACATCCTGGAGATATACTCTAAGTTTTGACAGGAATTATCTCCTATTACATCATCCTCTAGTTAGAAGGCAGTGCTATTGAGTGGGAAGTGTTTGGAAGTAGGTACCAGGAGTTCTTGGCCTTTCCTAGGCTATCATTGAGTAATAGTGATATTAGTCACCATAAGTCACCAACATCCTCTGCCTTAGTTTTTTCATATATAAATGGATATTTGACAAGCCCACCCATCTCACAGAGTCAATGTAAAGACCAAACACTGTACTTTACTGGATGACGCTTTTGAAATATGTGTACTATGCAAAGGTAAGATCCTGTTTCTATTACTAGAGGGGAAAACAAAACAGAGGATGGGAAGAGAGATACAGAAAGGCAAGGGCAATTCTGCAGAATGCAGAGAACTTTAACTATTTCCCCCCTCCTCATTTTCTTTTCAGTAGGCAATGAAAAATACATCGAAATACAACTGCAGAAGTGCAGCCAAATTCAATACTCATAATACCTATTGAATATTCAGCAATACACATGCAATTTTGCAGATGGTTGTGGGATGTGATGGTCTCTTTCCAATAGTTCCAAAGGGGAAAACAAAATGTTATAAGACAACAGCCAATCATTAGAAGCATGCTGATTGTTTAGGTGATATGAGAGCAAGCAATCATGTGCAAATTAAAACATAATTATGCACAGAGATCACCCAGGATTAAGTAACATTTCACAGATATATGCTAAATTACTAAACACTCTTTGAAATAAATTATGACCATCATTTGCTTTTTTCCCAAGAATATTATTACTAAAAAAATCAAAGATGCGTATTGCCTAGTGAGTTAGCAGTATGCATGTTATAAGAGATTGTTTCCGCAAATTTGGGGGTGTGTTAGCAACTAAGTAGTCATGTTACCCAACAGGGTCAGTAAACAATTTATGTAAACGTGCACTGACAGACACACTGCCCAACAAAATGACATTCCTCCCTTGGCAATGCAGACTGTTTAGCTTTGAGGTAGCTAGTGAATTTATTGCAGATCTAATCAGTGCCACCTCATAATCCTCAGCTGCATGTAAGTATGCATTTCTCCATCTCTGGTGTGAGCTGTGTCATTCCTCAGCCTAGCCAGATCATGGCTGTGGGCAGAAGGGTCAAGAACATGGTGGTATTAGACTTACTGGTCCAACAATTGGAAAATGAAGAAAGCCTGAGCTGTATGGGGACATTCATGATAAAGTAGACCAGTGGTTGACTCCCCATTGTCGTCATTTCTCCGCATCCGCATCCCTTGCCCAGTTCCACAAAGCTGGACAACTCCAAGAGAGAGAGGACCCTAATGGCAATGTCCTGGGGCCATTTTGTGAATGGCCTGAGGTCTGTCTGCTTTTCTATGCAACCCCAGAAACTAGACCACTCCCCTCATCTCTGTCTTCCCCAACCTGGCATGGTGCCAGGAACATGGTAAACACTTAGTGTATATTTGCTAAATACAGGAAATCTTTAAGTAGGAGACCCTTTTTCTGGTCTTGAAGTGTCCTTGCACATTAGGAATTCCTACCAGAATCTAGGCCTTCCCTGGGTAAGTCACACTTCTTGCTGTGTCAGATGCCCCACTCATTTGCAGAGGAGGGAGAAAGTGTGTGAAACCTGTCTGTTCTCTCACTTCACATTTATGAATAAACTTTCATTCTTTACATGATTTAAGCTTTCTTCCTTCTTTCAGTGGCTTGGGAATGAGCCACTAGTCAATGGTGAAGTGAACAAATTAGCAAGTATTTACTGAGTGCTAACTGAGTGTGAAGCTCTGTGTTAAGTACAATTGAAAGGGTTTTTAAAAATTACAATTCCAGCTGAGCAGATTAAAGAGATACAAATGAAGTAATTTGAAAACAATAATAAAATAGCATAACGTATGTTTTTAAATGATCATAAAATGTATGCATAATTTATGTACTGCTTACTTCCAAAATTACTTTAATCAGCATATAATAAAACACATATATGCAGAAAATAAGTAAAACAAAAATTAGTCAACACCAAGGAAATGAAGCAGTAAGATAATTCTGCTCCCAATTTGCGAATGTATCGTTGCTGCCACGAGCATAAATGCGGGCTTTAAGATTCCCAGCAGCCAAGGCAAAAACGGAAAATGAGGTCTAGCCTCTAGCAACTTCATGATCACTTGAGAAGAAGCATTCTACTGTGCCAAGAGAAGCAAATATTTCCCTGATATTAAATTCTAAGAGGGATTTATAATGTGCACCCTTGTGTCAGGAACATTGAACAATATAATGGACAATGTCTTCCACAATAGTTTTTAGAGAAAATGAGAAAATGCTCTTCATTTGGCTGATTCTTAAAATGGCCTTCCATGAATGTCATGGGCATGATAACCAACGCAACTCAGTGAAGATATTTCTGCAGGGAACGAAGTTAATATGGTCCAGGAATACAGCTTCCTGAACAACCCAACGAGAGTTAGAGGGAGAGCTTAATAAACATTAAACAATAAATGATTGGTGTATACTTTGATCTAACTTAAAATTTATCAGTTAGTTCAACTTGGCTTTTGTCTGGAAGTAAAAAGCAGTCTTTTTCATAGTGAAGACGGGCAAATACTAGAATGTTGAATAAACAGAAAGTCCTATGCTTTAGACATCAGACATGCAAATATGACAAAGCAGACATTTTGTTATGAAAGTTAAGAAACCCAACCATTATTCTTGCCTGGACTAAGTAAAGGCCGCTAGAAGGGCTTTGGGCAGTGCCAAATTTTCCCTAATTCCTGGGTGCCAAGGCAAGAAGGTGAGTTTTTAGTCGTATATTAAATGGTGAAGGTGTTTGGGGCAGGGAGTTAAAATAAAGATATTCTAGTTGTGTACAATTATATGATCAACGACTCACCCTACAGTTGTCCCCTCCTCACTTATAACTCAGGTCTCTATGAATTCCCCACCTTATGGCCACTAAGGGGGCTCGCATCTGACTCAGGCAGTTGTTTTGTTAAAACGTTACTCGGGACGTAAAGTCAATTCTGCATGTGGATTTGATTGCACTGAATGGGTCACTTTTTACTAGGAGGAAACCACATAAATAATGCTGATCTTATGTGTGGGCAGAGCACCAAACTGCCAAGATGGCATAATCTGTTAGGGGTGCAGGCGTAGAGCTGCAAACGACTTTCCCTGTGGCCCGTCATAAAGCTTCCAGCTCCCCCATTAGAGACTCACTCTCAGGGCTTCCCATGTTTAAGAGGTTGCAGTTAAAATACTCAGTAAAGACAGTAGAACCTTTGTCCCCTCCCAACTACTGATAGAACCAGAGATATCGCCACTGATAGAGATCACATAGCCCAGAAGTCACACACTTAGCACAGTAGGCCAGATAAGGCCTGGAGATGTATTGCTTTTTGTTTTGTTTTAATTTTATTGGAGTATAGTTGATTTACAATGTTGTGCTACTTTCAGGTGTACAGCAAAGTGATCCAGTTATTCATATACATATATTCATTCTTTTTCAGAGTCTTTTCTCATATAGGTTATCACAGAATATTGAGTACAGTTCCCTGTGCTATGCAGTAGGTCCTTGTTGGTTATCTACCTGGTATATAGTAGTGTGCGTATGTTAATCCCAAACCCCTGATTTATCCCTCCCCCTCCCATGTTTCCCCTTGGGTAACCATAAGTTTGTTTTCTATGTCTGTAAGTCTGTTTCTGTTTTGTAAACAAGTTCATTTGTATCATTTTTAAATTAGATTCCACATATGAGTGATATCATATGATATTTGTCTTTGTCTGACTTACTTTACTTAGTATGATAATCTCTAGGTTCATCCATGTTGCTGCAAATGGCACAATTTCATTCCTTTCTATGGCTGAGTAATATTCCATTGTATATACGTTCTACATCTTCTTTATCCATTCCTCTGTCGATGGATATTTAGGTTGCTTCCACGTCTTGGCTATTGTAAAAGTGCTGCAATGAACATTGGGGTGCATGTATCTTTTTGGATTATGGTTTTCTGACCTGGAGATGTATTTGTGTGGCCAGAAGAGTGGTTTGATATGCGATTTTAACATAAAATTCATATTTTTGGTTCTCTTGAAAAATCAGAAATTCTGACAACATCAGGCTCACCCTACCTATGGCAACAATCAGCTGGAGTGAACCAGCCCTTGCCCCTTAGTCATGGCAGGCTTTCTCTACTCTGCCCCAGTCCCCACCACTCCCTGTCTTCTGCCAGGTCTGCTTCACCCGTTTACATGACCTGCTTTGTCCTGGGATCATCATTTGAGTTTTAATCCTTTGTGATCCAATACCCTCATTTTACGTCCCAAAGAGGAGAAGGGATTTGCTCAAGGTTGTACCTGGTTAATGGCCGAGTCAGAGGCGACCCCACTTTCCCAGACTCCTGGGCTTCTCCATCGCAGCTCTAAGCCCTCAGCAGGCAGGATGGAACCAGTGCTGACGGAGGTCAGCCCCTGAACAAGGAAGAGGAGTCAGGAAAACACCAAAGTCAAGCTTCCCTCAGTTCACACTGTTTTGCCCCAGGCTGGCTCTGCCTGCAACAATATTTTTACAGCATCCTCCGGAAAAATCAACTTGTTTAAAATAGCAACCGATTTCGCCCTGGGTGAAAATGTTTGGCAAATGCAAAAAAGGGAACATTGTGTGTATGTGTTTTTAAAGCTCTTTCTAACCTATGAACAAGTAGAATTTTTCCTCACGCACACAAAAAAATCACCCAAAGGTATTTTCTTGGGGGAGAAACTGATTTAAAATTTAGGAATGTGGGGTTTTATCTAATTCCTTAAGAGCCTTTCTTTCAGCCACATAATGCCTTCCTTTGTTATAATATTCTAAAATACACTTGTCCTGATTTTGTGCTAAATAAAAAAAAGGTCGTGGTCCTGAGCTCTCTTTTAGGAGAAAGCAGCAAAATACAGGGAGGAGGGGAAGCTGGAATAAATGGTTTTGCTTAGATGAAAAAAATCACAGGCAGAACATTTCCAAGCTGCTCAACACCAGAAGGAGATAACAGGCAATGTGTGAAATGCCAATTATGATGGTAACAATAATGAAACTAGTCTTAACC
This sequence comes from Balaenoptera ricei, assembly GCF_028023285.1. Taxonomy (NCBI): domain Eukaryota; kingdom Metazoa; phylum Chordata; class Mammalia; order Artiodactyla; family Balaenopteridae; genus Balaenoptera; species Balaenoptera ricei. Next base: position 137,351,269 of record NC_082639.1, read on the forward strand.
TCAGTCCCCACTGTGCTTTGGAGAGCCTCAATTCCTAGGCAGACAGGAGTCTCCAGTGCTCAGGTGTTCTTGGCAGTGAGGTCTCCCTTACCTGGAAGCTGTGTGATTCCAGAGGTGTGGGTCAGGAAGGAGAAGCCCCAAGGTGGCCCCCAAGAGTTGATGCCCCATCAGTCCCTTTGCTTGGGTGCTAATTGGCGTGGTTTCTTTTCTAAGGCAGAACCCCCTGGTTTTCCTGCCTTTTCCACTTGAGTCCTCGGCTGACCCCCCTCTCCATCTGTGTGCAGTGCAGATGGCCTGAGTAGTCAGCATTTGCTCACTTTGCTCCCCTTTTAAGAATGCCTTCTCCCTCCTTCACCTGTAGGCAAAATTCCAGCCACCTTCTCCTCTCCCCAAGCCTGCTGTGATCCGTGACACCCTCTGCCCATCGGACTTATATTTAACTTCCTCTCCTGCTAGCTGTTCCTTATAATTCCTTCCTAGCATTTCTTTTTTTTTTTTTTTTTTTTTCTGGTTTTCGAGTTTTCATTCAGCTGTCACCATCCCTAACTAGGTTGTGAGTTCCTTGAGACCCGGAATAATGCCTCAGCTATGTTGGTACCCTCCGACCTTCAGAGTTTTTGGTCTATAGTAAGCATTCAATAAATGTTTAATGAATGGAAGGCTCCACTTTGAAAAACTGAGTTGCTCTGCTGGAATGAGAAGGCCTCATGTGACACCAGGTGAGATGTAATGTAATCCTGGGAACACAGACTCGGGTACTCAGTCAGTTTCAAACAACTTAAAGGGGTAACCTGGCCCTCACACCGACCCCTCACTCCACCCTCACATGGCAGCAAATGGCTCGGCATCCTAAGAAGACTGGGCACAATTTCAGTTCTCGCCATCGCAAATGCCTCCCCATTCCTCCTCCCTCCCTCTCTCTGACAGCTCACTCCCCAGTCCACGCACCCTGTGTTCCCCTCACCCATCAGCTGCCCCTTCTCACACTTGCCTGTTCGACTTGCCCTGTCCAGTGGCCCTTTCTCCTTCTATTGCAAGCAAAGTCCGTCTTCTCCATCATAATAAAACGACCTTCCCCTTCCTTAGCGTCACCCTCTCCTCCTTATCACTAGCAGGCCTTTCTGCCCACCCGTCCCCCCCAGCCTGCTCTACCCTTAATCTTCCCATCTCGGTAAATGTGGAGCTATATACCCAGTTGCTCAGCCTAGAACCTCAGGAGTCATCCTTGATTTCTCCCTTTCCTTCATGCTCTGTCCAAGTCCCATGCTGGGCCATCCTTGTCACCTCCAGAGTACCTCCCCAATCTGCCCACTTCTCTCCCCTCATCTTGTGCCTGGAGCACCACAGCGGCATCCAAACTGGACCCTGGCTTCCACTCTTACCCCGTGACCTCCAATCCTCCCCGTCGCCAGAGGGAGCGTGAAGCATGCTTAGGGCTGTTCCTCGCTGCCTGAAGCCCTCGCAGGGCTCCCCAGCACACGGGATGAATCGGAGCCTCCCACCCCCTGCTCCACGCTCACTTCTCTCCTGCTGCTCCGGCCTCCCCGCTTTGCCCTGAGCGCGCCCATCAACTCTCCGTCTCGGGGTTTTAATCCGCTGTTCCTTCTGCCTCAAAAGCTCTTTCCCAAGCTTTCCTTCTCTGCCTCCGTCTCAGCTTAGCAGTTCCCTATGGAAAGGACCTGCGCCTACAGTTAGATTTCATGCCATCCCTCTGCTTACTTCCTCCTCAGGACTCCACGCTTATCCCCCGTGCTTAGAAATTATTACATCACTGTGCTGCTTGCTTACGCAGCGTCCATCCCCACCATTAGGCCGTAAGCTCCCTGAGGGCAGACACCACCTTTCTTGTTTCCGGATGCAGCCACAGCCCTTGGTACAGAGCCCAGCAGGCAGATGGGATCTAAACAAGAAGGACCACCCAGACAAGAGCCTTCCACCCCTAGGCGTCTCTTCTCCGCAACCCAGCACTCAGTTCCACGCAGACTGACCTCCCACCATGCCCCTACTCTCCTGAAACTGCTCCTGACGGGCCATCCAGCGACCCTGCTGCAGTCCTCACTTTCCCCTGAGTCTCTGTAGCCCTTCGTTCGTTCACAGCTCTGTTTCCCACCCTTGCTGCCCATTCTTCATGCACTTGTGTTCTAGAACCTTGCACTGGGTGTTCCTCACGTTCACCCCTGCCCTCTCTTGCCTCCATAATTTGGCGAGGGTCATGTTCTCTGCCTGGATAACCTTCTCTCTTTTTTTTTTAAGCTGGTAAAATATGATAAAGTTAACATGGGTTAAGATTATAGAGGAGTAATATTAAAAATAAATGGAGGAAAGCATACATGCAAGTAGAAATCCTTCAAGACGGCTTCTCAAACTGGCATGAACAGAACCCTAGGGAATTTTTAAATTTTGTCATTTCCTTTTGATAGTAATCTTTAAAAAGTAGTTAATAGAAGCATAATCTGCATTACTGAGTTGGCTACTTCATAACCAAGTATTTGGATGTAACTACAATGCCTGTGTTTGCATTACTGCTTACAATTACCTTGGCAGCAAGTAGGGCTGGCTTAAGTGACACAGACTAATAAGAAACCAAGTGTGGGGACAATACAGCAACCACCCCTCCCCCAGCTGACTACTGCCCTTCTCCAGCTCATTACTAACACCTCTTCCAGCATCATATTCACAAAGACCAGGACTAGGCCTTTGGAAGTAAAAGAGAAAGCTGTTGGAAAAGAGCCTTGTTTAACATGTTCTCTGAGGGGAAGGGTCACAACTGGGGTGAGGGAAGGAATGAGTAGCAAATGTGGCGAGTCAAACCCATAGAGGCTTTTTCCCTAAGCTGATGAATGAATGAATGAACGAACGAGTAAATAAATAAATAATTCAAGGAGGGAAATAGAGGCACAATAGAATTTAAAAAAATAATAATATCAGAATATTGTGACTAGCTATGCTTCAATAAAATTGAAAAAACTAAAATGGATAGACCTTAAAATATGTAAAATACAGTATTTATGACAGCTATTGAAAAGGGAACTTGGAGAACTCCAGTCTTTTATGAGGACCACACAGTTTCCCCATCACTGTCTTGAGGACCACAACATGGTATACATATCCCAAGGTCTGGCGAAAATGGATTATTTCACTCCTCCACACTGGGTACTCGTGTCAAAGTTCTTCCCTCTTCTTGGAATGCTACCTCTTTCCTTTCATCCAGCCTCCATCTGTCACACCCTTTTAAGATTTATCTCAAGAAGTCTCTTCCACCATTTCCAACTGAGGGTTCCTTCTTCCCCCAGTGGCTGTGATCTCTTCCTGCTTTGGTCCCATGCCTCTGTTTTGAGGCTGATGACTGACCCAGGGTTAGGGTGCATTGGGATTGTCATTTCTGAGACCCTGCAGGGCAGGGAAGGTAGCTTGTCCACGGTTGCAGCCCATGCCTGTCACAGTGTTTGATGGACAGCCTGTGCCCCGCAAATGTTCCATGAAGAGAATCAGAAGCACAGTCCAGTCTCTTTTAGACCCACCCTGTTATATCTCTGCTTCTTCCAGAAAGTTAATTCCTTATTTGGGCTCCATAATTTTTCTTATTAATTCATCTTATGTCCAATCCCAGGACCAAAAAAAATTTTATTTCATTTTCCCAATAAACCTATAAAGCAAGTAGTAGTGGGCCCATTTTGCAATTAAACTGAGGCTCAGAGAGGCTATTAAACTGTCACTTACATAGTAATAGTCAAGAGCTGGGGTTCAAACCCAGATCGTCCTGATTCTTCACTCTCGCCACTGCACTGGGCTGTCCCTCAAAATAAAAAGATGCCAGTGAGGGCTGCGAGAGCCTCATTATCATGATTCCTTTCAAGGAGGATGAGACATGTGTGCAAAAGCACTTTGGAAACTGGGAAGGGTTATTTGCAATTTAACTATTGTCGTGACGGTTATTATTGCTGCTTCTCCCACTGGTGTTAGCAAAGAGCCAGCTGTAACCTTACAAGAGTGTATTGCTTTGGTCATTCCCTGAGTAGGGACAGCTCGGGCATCACACCTCACCGATGTCCTCGCCTTTGAGGGGAAAGGAACAGAGAGGTCTAGGAGAGGTCTGCCCCCTTTGGTTCTTAGCTGTCATTAAAAAGAGCAGTGAGAAGGCTCACTGGGGCTGGGTGGGAGATGGTTATGGAGGTGTGTGCTCGGGGCTGCCGTGTATAGGCCTGCAAGCTGTGTTGCCCGACATCTCCGGCCTCAGGGATCAAAGGTGCTGGAATCCAGCCAGTGTTCTGTTCACCAACCCATGTGTCCTGTGCAGGAGGGTGACCTCCCAGAGAAAGAAGCAGAATGGCACTAAAGCACCAAGTCATGAGTAATCTGCCCAGACAGGGCACCTTTTAATAATCTGTTCTTGCAGGAGGAGGGGAGAAGGGGGGTTGCAGTGTGTGTCTGTGTTGTGTGTGTATCTTTTTCTAATTCGTCCCAAACCTCCATCATCTCCCCAAGCTCTAACCCGGTCCTGCACCAACCCCGAGGTGCCACACAGACAGACCAGCAATGACCTTGCCTGCATGGTGGGACAGGCAGGAGACCCCCCTCCCGCTAATGCAGGAAGACCATTAGCTGTCAGATAAAACTATTTTTGAGTTCCTGCTGACCAGAGCTGGGTCTGAACCGGTGACCTCTCAGTAAAAATCTCCCAACTCCATTAACTCAGCTGCCCCAGAGTCCAGCTCCTGGTTACAATTTAGCCCTGAAATCAGAGCTACTGCTCAGGGGTCCTGTGTTTACTGAGGTGCTCAGTTCAGACATCTACCCGGATGGGCCTCAAGTTGGCTCACTCGCCGCCTGCACGCGCTCCTGTCCCAGTCAGCCCAGGCTAGGGGAGGGGGCATCACTGGAGGAGAAGTGACTGGTCCTCATACAGTGACAGCCCCTGAGAGCAGAGCTGTCCAGCACGTCAGCCCCACACCGGGGCTGCCCGAGGCGAGATGAGGATTCTGTGGGCACAGGGGCATTTGTGAGGGAGGGTATACGTGGCCGCCTGTGTGAGCCTGAAGCTGTGTGCGTGGTGCGTGCATGTGGTTGTATGTAAAAGGATGTGAGTGAGGTTATGCACTAAGGTAATTGTAAGAGAGGATGTAGGTGTGCGGTTGTGTGTTTGTTGTAGGAGGCTGTGCTCTGCATACTGAGTGCAAGAATGAGACAGGGAGGCAGAAAGTTCGCGGAAAGAGGTGAGAAAGAGGAAGATACAGGAGGTAAAGAGGCGTGGGGAAGGAAGAAGAAAAGACGCAGATGGGAGAGATGGAGGGGTTGAGAGGAAGGAGGGGAGCCTGCCCTTTAGGGTGGCTGGTTCTCAGAAGAATCCTGGACCATTCTTATCAGACGGATGTTCGCAGGTTCCAGGCTAATGAGGGGATGGAGAGAAGCAGAAGCAACAGCAAAGCAACTGCCTCCCCTCGGTGCCCCAGCAGCATGCAGATGGCTGAAACGCAACCACTGAGTCACATCGCAAGCCCCCAGGGGTCCGAGGCCCCCCTGCACCCCGCCCCAGGGCTCCGGCTCTCGGTCAGTGTTCCCACACCTTCAGGTTTGGAGCCAGGGCTGCTGTGCTCTCACCTGCAAAGTGTGAGGCCAGCAGCCCCCCAGGTGGTGGCTCTCCCCTCCCCACAGCCTGACTCTGCCCCTCCAGGCCCAGCTCTCAGCCGTCACGGGGTCAGGCCAGAACTATGCAACAAGGAGGCGTGACTTCCCTCGGACTTCCCAGGAGGGGAACTGAGGCACGGAGCTGTAAAGCCAGTCCACAGGAGTCCACTCACTCCTCCACGTCCCTGAGGACATGAGGGACAAGAGGGTCTGGAGCTTAGACTTTTAGGGGGGACACAGCCCTGAGGGTGGGTCAGTTGGTGCTGTGCGCTCTGAGTGGACTGCCAGGAGGGCTCAGAGTGACCCACCCCTCCACACCGGGGGCACAGCCGCTGAATTGCCAGCGGCAAAGACCTGGCCTGGAACAGGACATTTGTGTGCGGAGGTGCCGAGCAGCTTCTGAAACCTTCCATCAAATAAAGATAACTGTCTCAAGTGGTCTCAGTGGTTAGAACTTTTTCAGAACCGATACCCAGGACCTGATCAGACCTCTTCTCTTTCCCTCCTCCTCCAATGGTTTACACCACTCAAACCCTGTCTGGGCCAGGCCAATTTTCTTTTCTTTTCTTTTCTCTCTTCTCCTCTCTTCTCTTCTCTTCCCTTTCCTTCCCTTCCCTTCCCTTCCCCTTCCTTCCTTCCTTCCTTCCTTCTTTCCTTCCTTCCTTCCTTCCTTCCTTGAGGTAACATTAGTTTATAACATTATGTATGTTTCGTGTATACAACACTGTATCTGGACTTCTGTATACACCACAGTGTGCTCACCACCGTAAGCTTAGGTGCAGCACTGGTGAGCACAGCTGCCTTCCGACTTTCTGATAAACACATTTCCATTGATTCCTTGAAAGCAGAGGCTCACAAATAGGGAATTCTCCTTACTCCAAAATCAATACCAGTAGACAGAATTTCTCCTTCACTCTCCTGCCAATCCCTGGAGCCCATGTCAGGAAACAGATCAGATCGGAGGAAGAGAGGGAAGAACACCAACAAGTCTAAAGCACCAACTATGCATGAGGTGCTGTGCTGGGTGCTTGCAAATGCATTTTTCAGGCACCACTGATCTGAGCTGGACCAGAGGAAGCCAGCAAATGTGCAGTGTGGGATTCTCCATCTAAGTGATGTTTGCCAGGTTGGGAGAGAGGTTTTTTGTTTTTGGGGTTTTTTTTTTTGCTTTTCTTTCACCCCTTCATCACTACTCTAAATTTTTCTTTCACCAGTTTTTTTCTGAGTATATATTTTGAAGGTGGATCTGGAGTCCCATCTTGCTAGGAGAGAATGCTAGAAAATTGGTGGCTCCTGACCCAGATGTATGGTATGTGCAGGAGACCTGGCTTCTCCTCCCGACACTGATACTAACAACCTGAGTTGCTGTGAATCAGTCTTGTGCCCTCCCTGGACTCAGTATCCACACCTTTAAAATGAGGAGATTGAGCTAGCAGAAAGCCCTGATGAAGAGCCACACAAGAGGTGAATGAGACCTCCTGACCAGCTAGGGGAGTAAGGCACGATTGGGAGACCGGGACACAGTGAAACAAATCGATAGCTCTGCCATTTGGTCACCAGCTGTTGATTAGCTCCTACAGTGCCCCAGCCAGCATCGTGAACGGGAAACAGCTCTCGAGGCAGCCCTGGGCCCTGTGGGAAGGTCACCCACGCAGCCAGCCTAAAGAGAATTTCACCACGGATCCACTCCTTAATGTCACTCACCTTAAGGTTGTGTGACCTTGAGCAAATCTTTTCACCTTTCTGTGTGCCTCAATCTCTCTATCAGTAAAATGCCCAGTATCGCTCCCAGACTTAGACCAAAGAGGATTAAGGGAAGGTGGTTACGAAAGCCCTTTAAAAACAGGCATAGGCCATCCACAAATGCCAAGTTTCTGTTCATTCAATATTTATGGGAATCTCAAAAAAAAAAAAAAAAATGCCCAGTATTATCATAGACACCGAGGAGGGAATTAGAAGTAAGTGAGAAAGAATCCAAAGAACACAGTTCCTTGGGTTCATGGAGCTTCTGACAAATGGCAGAGAGCTAAGCTAATAATGAGTTCCTGGAAGTGGGGGAGAGTTCGTTCCCTCCTCTTCTGACTCAGCGGCAGCTTCTAGAAAAAGCAGAACCAGAGGTGGGGCTTCAGAGATGGGGGAGGAGACTCCAGATGATGCAGGGCCCAAGGGGTGAGGGGCATGCTCCTGGGAGTGGCCTTGACGTTGGCTACCCGACAGCTCGCCCCAAAGACACTGGGCCTCTTCTCCTCGCGCCCAGTCCGAGGCGGGCTGGGAGAGCCTGACACACACAGGCTGTGTCGGCGTTTTCACAACACTCAGAGCCCTTGGGTCTGGGTGGTACCTCGAACAGTCAGCGTTCTTTCAGTCCATTCTTTAGCCACATATTCATTCCTCCAACGTGCATTTCCTGATCTCCTGCTATCCACCTGACTTCATGGAGGAGAACCAGGGAAGCAGTCAAGGGTGGGAAGGAAGGTTCAGTGAATGACCTAGTGGAGCCCTCCTTGTAGGGGTGCTAAGCACGTGAAAGAAGAAGCCCCTCGGACATCCCAGCCCCAGCTGACATCATGCGGAACAGAGCTGAGCTATTCCCACTGTCCCTGTCTGAATTCCTGGCCCTAGGACTCATGAGAATTGATAAAATAGTCACTGTCACAAGCTACTACATTTTGGAAGATATAGAGATAATGAGATAATGAAACAGGAGCTCCGAGCGGTGGGGTGGGGGTGGGGGGCCATTGGAGGAGCGCTTTCTTTCAGGGACATCGCGGAAGGCTTCCCTGACAAGGTGGATTTGGGCTGGGCATCGAGAGAGGAGAAGGGTACCAAGACCTTCTCCTCATCTTGCTTTGCTCTGCACAGCCAGCCCCACCCAGAGAGAGGCCTCCCTCGGTTTGACAGCAAAGCAGGAGTGAAGCAAATGTCTTCCCAGAGCAAGGGATTTTGCTGCAAATCCCTAATCAATGAGGACAAATTTAAAGAGATTAAGGTAACTGCCACACACGCGCGCACACAAACACACACACACACACACACACACACACACACACACACACACACACGGCACACATCTTCCCTCCCTTCCCCCTGCTGGACGCTTGTTACCTCTGACTTTATCTTTCTCCCTCTCCATTTCCTCCCCCTCCACACACACACACCTACCTGTTCTTTCTCCATCCTTCCTCCCCCTCCCCATCCTTCTCCTGGTCCCTCCAGGCTCCTTTCCTCTCCTGTGCCTCTTTGCCACCCTCTCATTCTCCAGCCTATCTGTCTTCCCTGCCAGCCTACTTCCCACCCTCACATTCCACCTGCTGCTGAGGCTTTTTATTTTTCCTCGACAGCAACTCTCTGGTCTTGAGGGGATGCTTTCACTGTTTGTAAATTTAGGACCCGACAAAGCTACTCTTTTGACAAGCCCAGAGGGAGAGGTTCCTGTTTCTATCCCCAGCCCTGATACCACCCAACCCTAGAGGTAAATATCCTGAAGAACTTGGTCTCCCAAGACCTTGCCTCTCCATGTTTTAGGAGCAAGAGACTGGGATTGAAGCAGGGGGGTTAGGACAAGAAACCACAGGTGAGCAAGGAGGGACGATGGATTCAGGATCCAGATTTGGGTAAGAATGACCACAATATTATATGACATTTAATAACACCTTGCACTTACTGCGTGACTCTTTTGGTTTCCAAAGCACCCTTACATATGTCTTGTTTCCCTCTTCCTGTAGACTCTCCCCACAATTGCTCCAACCTTCATATCATAACCCATCCACCCATCAGGACCTCCTGTGAGTCCCACCTATTCCACAAAACCTGGTGAACTAATTCCTATAGCTCTGAGCACCCACTTCTCAGAATTTGGCTCCTGGTAATTTACTGTCCTGTTTCTTTCTTTTGCTCTTTCTGGTGTGTAAGTCTTGTATCCCAACTAGGGCCCTGCTGGGCTCAGACCTAGCCTCATGCTTCTTCTACCTGGCTCAGGGTCTGGCTTGCTGCTGAGTATCTGGTAGGGGGTCAGTAGTATATGACTGATCAATTGATTATGTCTCATACAAGCCTGTGAGGCAGGCAGGAATGGACATTCTTCTTTCTCTCTCTATGATGTCTAACAGAATGAGGTTGGAGGGTATGTCTTACCTGTCCTCTGGGTCCAAGGAAGGCATTTATTCCATTAATCCTGCAAGACTTGCCACAGTCTGGGTGTAGGGGGCAGGGGAGGGGGAGCCAAGAGGGTCTATGACGGTTTCCTCTCACATTCTTGTACGCCTCAGGGTCTCACCTTGCTCAGCTGCTTGGAATAGAGATCATGTCTACAGAGTGAACACTTACAGTGTTCCAAGTAGAATGGCTAAGATTTGAGGTTTGATTTCAGACAGAACTGTGTTCAAATCCCAATTAGACTAGCAATATCTTCAAACCTCACTTTTCTCATCTGTGAAATGGGTTTAATTTTTACCTAGTTGATTTTTTAAAAGGATTAAATGACTTAGTTTATGTAAAGCCATTAGCATAGTATTCAGCCCTTGGTAACTGCTCAAAAAATGACATATACTATTATTCTTTGATATTACTAGGCTCCATGTTGCCTGAACCTTATTGTCAAGGAGATATTAGAATCCAGGAGCCAGAGAGGCCTCCTTTGGCTCCCCAAGCAGCCCTCTTGACCGAGGATCTGTCCTGAGTGAGGGGTCAGAACCCAGGGGCTCTGGCCCCTCACTCAGGGCATTACCCCCTTCCTTCCCCCTCAGAGAATTACAGTTGAGACTCCAGTACCAATGAGACCAGTTCATAGCTAAGGCTTGTTCCAAAAGGAGTATGAAGAAGAAGAGAAGACTCTAGAAGCTGGGGGCAGGGGGAATCTACTAATGAAGTCTCTTGTAGTACATGCACAAGCTGCCCTAAACTGCTAATTTACTAGCAATACAAGAAAGGTGAAGCAAACTGTTCAAGTAAAAGATGAGGGAGGAATGGCATGTCGGCAGCACATAGAGAAAAGGCATAAGTGTTTTCATTGACTGTAAGTTCACTATAAACCAATGATGTGATGTGATATCAAACACATACACACACAACACACACACATACACACACATATAGGGGCAGGGAAAAGCTTGCATGGGTTCTAGATTGGATATTATACAGTGACTAGAAGAAGGGAGGTGACAGTTCTACACTATTCTGAGTTGGACTGTGGTTTTCAAGCCTGGATCCCACACTTTCAATGGCACAGGAGACAAAAAGTATGTTCGGAAGAGAATGCCCAGGATGGCAAAGAAGTGGGAACTGTGACTTACAGGGACCGGCTGAAAGAACAAAATGCTTTTAGTCTGAGGAACTAAAGACTCAGAGTCCAAAGGCATCCATGTTAAATAATTGAAGGGATGCCTTCAAATAATTGAAGGATTTCATTCTTCTGTGGGATCCCAGAGGACACATCGACTGGAGAGGTGTGTCTGCATGGAGATGGACTCCTGTCTAAAATAAAGGTGAACTCACCAGTATTTAGAACCGTCCAAGGACGGGCCTCTGAGGAAGGCGGCGGGCTCACGTGGGTGGCGTGTGAGTTGACACTGGACCTCCCCAGGGTGAGGATGGAGATGTGGTCACTGCTGTGTTTGGAGGGAGGCTTGACAATGTGGTCTGAGAGGTCCCTCCTGACCCTCAATAGCTATCAGTTGAATAGTCATTTCTTTCTGTTTTTCCCCTTGACCAATCGCAGCAAGCCTGCCTCTGGGCAAAAACCTGGAGCTACACTTCCTCCATGCGTGGGATGGTCAGGCTGTCTCTGGGGGGAGAGTCTGGCTTGGTCATCTGCCCTATCTGCGGTTAGTTCCCATCAGAAAGGAGCAGGTGTTGTGTCCAAGAGGAGGCTGGAGAGGCCTCTGTGCTAAACACCCACTGTACCAGATATGACATTACTGGTTGGAGTGCGGAGGGATGGAAGGAAGGAAGGAGGGGGCAGTAGGAGTGGACTGGTTTAACAGCTGCTGTGAGCATTTCTGAGACCAGGAATTAAGGAGAGGGGAAAGTGAGGTGGTCAGGGCAAAGCGCCTTTGACCCATGGCAGGCTATTCTGAGGAAATTGGAGACTTCAGAATTTCTGAGACCATCTGGAACCTTTGTGAGTCTTCTATTTTTTACAATTACCAAGGCTCCCTACAACTGAGTGAACTTTTCCCAAACAAACTGTCTACTCTAATAGGCACAGGAAAAGGGTGTCAACACTTCAGATAACAACCAATGAAAAGATTCAGGCTAGGCCAAGTCTTCTGTTTATTGTATCCAGAATATAATTTTGTAAATGTGATCGGCATAGACCGCCAAAAAGCAAAGGCAAAAGCAAAGAAGCTGGAGTGTGAGGTTGACAGGCAGCAAGCCCTAAAATATCAAAACCAAGCAAATGTAACAGGAAGGAAGATACTCCCAACGATGGCCCAAAGATAACACACCTGAGCGAGTTTTCTTAGTGAAGGTAAATGAAACTTCCAGACAGAAATATAAAACTGTCGAAAGGATAGGATTTGAAGAGGGCGGATAGGACTTTCTCTGCACCTAAGAGTGTGAATGACATAACTTAATATTCACACTAGCAGAAACATTAGCTGCTTGAGGGTGACATTATCCAGTTTGATCTTCTAAATGCTGGACATTGCTTTGAAACAAAGAAATGATTGTGGCACGGTTCTTCTTCCTCCCAGCCCTGGGTAATAACCCTAATATGCTGTCATTACCCTATGGGGCTTGTGTTTAACATTAGGAAGTTGCATGAGGCTACTTGACCTCTACAGTTTCTTTTGAGTCCTCGTGTTCTAACCGTATGACTGAAGTCTGAGCTATCTGTGAGCTGGTTTCCCTCTATGTGAAGACACCGTTGCCTTTGGGTGGGGAACCTCAGGACGGCTGTGGTGTTCCTTGGGATCCAGGGGGCAGGCAGAGTGTGTGAGGCGGAGGAAGAAGCCGATACTTTCCCACCTTGTCTACTCACGTCCTGGAGGGGCCTTCAGAGGACCACTACTGGAGAGCAAGGGTCCAAGAGGGGCTCCCTTCTCTCCATCCGGGTGGGAATAAGAACGTTAACAGAGTTTTGTTTTGTTTTGTTTTGTTTTTTTAATAAATTTATTTATTTATTTATTTATTTATTTATTTATGGCTGTGTTGGGTCTTCGTTTCTGTGTGAGGGCTTTCTCCAGTTGTGGCGAGCGGGGGCCACTCTTCATCGCGGTGCGCGGGCCTCTCACTATCGTGGCCTCTCGTTGTGGGGCACAGGCTCCAGACACGCAGGCTCAGTAGTTGTGGCTCACGGGCCCAGCTGCTCCGCGGCATGTGGGATCTTCCCAGACCAGGGCTCGAACCCGTGTCCCCTGCATTGGCAGGCAGATTCTCAACCACTGCGCCACCAGGGAAGCCCAAGAACGTTAACAGAGTTTTGGAGTCACCTCACAGCACAGAGCATTTGTTCTGGGAAGCAATGAGAATGATTCTATTGAGGAAAAGGAGGTGAATGTCTCTCACTCAGTCTCCTACTCACGTGCTTATTTATTTCTTCATCCAGCATTTATTGAGTGTCTCCCATGTGCCAGGCACTGTGTTGGTCACTGGAGATGATGGGGAAAGCATTCCCTTCACCTCTTTCTGTCCTAAGTACTTTATAGTCCAGTGGGGAAGGCAGGTCGTAAATAGCAAGTGTCCAGTCGTCATTACCCTAATGGTGCAATGGAACCTGGAGATGGAGTGCCTAAGCCTGTTGAAGAAAGCCCAGCATAGCTAACCTTAGGAACTCCTGGTCACCCAGTACCTACCACGTGCCAGAACTCCACTAATGACAAAGGTCATTTCTCCCTCTTGGAAGGGACCAGTTCTTTGGGGAAGCCCTCCTACTTTACCAGGAGTGAATAAAAATAAAGAAAATGGTCAGGTATTAAAGTTCTACTGAATACCTGTCCTATCTTAAGGCTTTACATGTATAATTGAACTTGAGCTTCATACACCTCTGAGAGGTAAGGAATATTTATTATACCCATTTACAGATAAGGACACTAAGACTCAGAGAAGTTATGGGGCCTGCCCAAAGTGGACTGGGGCAATTCTTGTCTACAGTGCCTCTTGTAAGATGGGGCATTGGACAATCTCAGCTGTCTTTCTGCAAAGAAGTTGGTTCTTTGCCTTCCTGCTTCTTCTTTCGTATGGACCTGCCAGGAGTGGCCAGGAATGGCTGCCAAGGGCAGCTGGTCCTGCACAGCTGTATGGAGCAGCTTTCAGATGTGCTGTCATGGAACTAGAGCCCCCTATGTCTCCTAGACGCCTCTTAGAAGCCCAGTTTCCAGACCCCAGTGCTCTAGGTCAACCTTGGGTCCCTGAAGGAGGCTCCAGGCCCCACAGAGTGAGGCCACTCATCCTCGTCACTTCTCTCCATCCTCCTCACTTCTCTCCATCCTCCTCACTTCTCTCCATCCTCCTCACTTCTCTCCATCCTCATCGCAGGCCCTGATGGCTCCAGAGAGCACCTCGTGGCTGCCTGGCATTCTAGTCTAATGCAGCTGGGGAATCAGGACATCAAGGTGCGTGCTGTCAAGTATGTCATCAGTAAATCCTGCTTCCTCGCTCCTAGCAGGATAAGGGTCTGGCTGGCTGGGATTGAGGTTGCCCTTAACAGAATATTCAGTTCTCAAACCTTTGGAGGTCCACTCTGGATGCTTCAGAGCCCTGCTTTTGAATCTAAACTCACCCAGCTCCATGCTTTTACCACACTGTTCCTGCTTCCTGAATGCTTCTTCACCATTTGAAAACCTGCCCGTCTTTCAAGGCCTGAGCCGTACACCACCTTCTCTATACCACCTTCCCCCACTCCTCAAGCCAGGTCTTGTCCCTCCATCTTCTGAGCTCTCCCAAGCCAACGCCCACACTGTTCATTATGGACAGCGGGTCTCCCCATGAGCCTAGAAAACTTTAGATCAGCCGTCTCTGGACCGGATTCAGGGTCCTTCTTCACAGGAATGGGGGCTGGGGCCTCTCTTGTGTACCGTCTACTGAAGAAGTTTGTACAAGTGAAATGAACATATAAAGCATCTCACCAGAGAAAAGAAGTGAGAATGAGAGGCACACGCTTTGCTGGACCTCAGTTTAAGTGATCTGGTGAATTTCAGGTTACTTGTTGGAGGAGAGATGACTCCTATCACCTTCGGCCCCAGTGTCTGCCTCCTGCTGACCTGCTCGGGGCGGTGGGGGGGATGCTTTTACTGTGCTGAGACTCGCCTATTGGGTAGTGGGGAGGCATCCCACCCTGGGAGAGTGACCTGACTCTCCTAGGACAGGGCAAAGGGGAGAAGCAAGTCTTGCTGTCAGTCATAGATGTTGCCACCTGGCATCTCAAAAAGAGTCCGAGACCGACACTGGACACAGCTGTAATAAGCATAATAATTGCATTTAGTGAACACCTCCCATGACCAGCACCGTGTTAACATTACACACATTCTCTCTAATGATCTCAATAACTCTACAAAGCGAGCAGCACCACCTCCCTTTTAAAACTGAACGACAGAGGCAAAAGAAACAAGTAACTTGCACAAGTTCACACAGATGGCAAGAGGCGGTCTGGGAATTGGAACTCAGATCTATTTACACCAGAGCCTGCCGTCTTTCCACTGCCCCAGCTTCCTCGGCCCAGTGTGCATAACCTTCCTGGGATGGCGGGTCCTTTTGCTCTGTCCCAGAGTGTTGCGTCTCTACAGCGGAGGTGGCTCCTGGGGCTGAGTGAGACCTGCACTAGGGTCCAGCCCCTCGCAGAAACCAGCACATCAGCTTGTACCTCACTTTCCCCGCATTTTCTCAGCAGGCAGCAGGACATGATAATTAATTATCTCACTAGTGCTGAACAGATAATGACAGTAAAGCTCTTGGAAGATAAAATGCAGTAACCGTTATAATTATTGCTTCCACTAGAACGCCCCTCTTCCCTGTAATGGAGAGTAGGAAACTTTCTCTGGGAAGGTCTATTGCCAAGCACGGTGCCTGACACTCGGCATGGTTCCTGAATGAAAACCCCAAAGCTTGTCTGATCCCACTGCTGGCTGCCCTCTGAGTGCACACGCTGTCACCCACATCAAATAGGGCAGCCACGGAGCGGTCGACACCCCGGGATCACTTCCCACCACTCCATAGAGCACACTGCGCCCCAGTTCAGGGATAAACCATTCATCATTTTTTTTAGTAAAACTGTAGGTGCGTCTGTTGTAGGACATGTAATTACCCAGTTGGATTTTTATCAGTAGAAACCCAGTTTAAGTTTTTGAAAATAGGCTCTATAAGAGTGTTAATGTTAACAACCACCAACTGAGCTGGTGTTTCCAGAGGGAGTCACCTGCGAGGGTGGAGAGGAAAACTCTAAGATCTTCTATGTGGAGTCTTAGAGTTGGCTTCGGGAAGGGGGCTCTGGGTGGTGGGTGGGAAAAGAGGAGGAAGGGCTGGTTCCCTTAGAACACAGCAATCTGAGTCATTGGCTTTATGCCCCAGAAATGAATGACCCCTTTGCCGCTCACCTGTCTGGTATCTGAGCATCTCCAACTCAGAAACTCAGGGGCAGGGACGCTCAGGGTCTGCCTTCTTCCAGCACTTGGCAGAGGGAGAATCTCAGGGGCCAGATTGGGCCCTCCTGGACAGCGTGTCATCATGTGGCTCACCCCGTGCCAAGCTTTCTGGTCTTTTCAGCCCCACCCACAGCCTCACCTCCACTTTTATCCTCTCCTCTCTCCTGAGCCCAGTCAGCCAACTGTAACGGCAATGCGCCCCTCAGAGTCTGGGGAAATCTACACGGGCGCCAGACTGAGGTCATGAAGTTCATTTCACTGATACTGTGACCTCTGCCTCAGCAATATTTCCTGCCTGAAGGGGCACAAAGTTGGTTACTTCATTAACCCCTGAGAGCTGTCACAGCCCATTTGGGAATGTCCATAATGTTAGGATCTAGCCATTCCCGGTCTGAGAGTTTCAAATCCAGGACATGAAGCCTGGCATGAGAAATCTGGTGGATGGCTGGTCCTGCCGTCTCACACTGAAGGGAGGAAAAGAAGAGGGAAAGGGGCTTGCATCTGAACAAACAGAGGGAAATGGAAGTGGTTTTAGCCTAGGTTGGCATTTTGTGAACCCAGAGAATTGGTAGTAAATAAATTTTCAATCTTGTGATTACGTATTCATTTTCTTTTTTTTTTTTTTCTTTTTTTTTTTTACCTTTTTTGAGTTTTATTTTTAGTTTCCAGTATGTCTGATTTTAAGCACCTTAAGAGATAATTAAATAATCATCTCCTGGCATTCTTATCATTGCTTTCCTCCATGTAATACAGATTGTGCTCCCCTATTTCAACTCCTTTAAAAATTTTCCTCTCATGTTTTTCAGAATTTGTACTATGGTGTGTGTAGGTGTGGTTTTCCTCACATTTATTCTGTTTGAAGTCTCTAGGATTCGTGGATAAGCGGGTTGATGTTTTGATCAAATTTGGAAAAATTTTAGCTAATATTCCTTCAAACTATGTTTTGCTCCATTGTATTACTCTTCTTCTGAAACTCAAAGTACAGATATGTAACTCTTTTTTTTTTTTTTTCACACACACACACTGTATTTTATTTTTACAAGAGATAAATAGACTGACACCAAGCATTGTACATGGATGACCACAACAAAAGCAACAATGATTGCAATTACCAAACATGAAACACACTCATACTATGTCATAATATTGACATTCAGTCCAGTAATCCTTCACTGTAACAGCGTATTCATTTTCTTATTCAGCTACGGTTTATTGAACACCTACCGTGTATAGGCACAGGGCTTCCTACAGGAGTAAACAGCCAAATACAACAGTGTGATAAGCGAGTAGCTGAGCATGCCCAGGGTGCTGGGGGAACCCAGAGAAACATCTATATAACCTCTGAACCAGGGAAGGCTTCCTGGAGGAGGAGATGACATTGATCTGAATTTTGAAGGACAAAGTTAAGAAAGAACATGATACATTCAGGAAAGTGCAATGGTTTCAGATGGATGGAGAGAGGGATGAAGATGGGAAAAGAGTGTGATGGGTCTAAAGACATATGGTGGGGGGAGCAAATCATCAAAGGCTCATATACTAAGCCAACGATCTTAACACTATTTTAACAGGGGACCAGTGGCAATCTGAATACAGGCAAGTGTACAATCGGGTTTATATCTTGGAAGAATCACACTGAGCGTGCACCACGGGAGCTGGATTGGAAAAAGAGTGAGTTAAAAGTTGTTCAAATAATTCAGGTGAGGAATGAAGATGGCTGGAACTCAGGCTACTACCTGGAGATGAGGAGAGGAGGACAGGATGGAGAGATGTGAAGAGGGAAAGAGACAGCACATGGTTACTGAGTAACTGGCATGTTTCTAGAAAGAGGGAATGGCCAAAGTATCTAGCTTGGGTGAGCCATTCACCACTACAAGAAACAATGTGAGAGTTACGAATTTGAGGAAAAGATGGCAGGTCAGTTTTGGACATACTGAGTTTGCAGTTTGAGGAGTCTGGCCATCCAGGTGGAGGTGTCCACTGAGCTCCCCCTCCACCATCCCATACCCAGTTCTCAGGAGCCAGGAGAAGGAGGGACAGAGCCCCACCCAGGAGCTGACCCTGCAGAGCCAGGCAGATTGGCTGCCTTGTGGGAAAGCTGGCCACGCTGAGAGGCACTGGGACCAGTGCCGCTGGAGTCGGCAGAGGCTGTTTAGTACCCCTGGCCCTTCTACCCCCTTGCCAGGACTCCTGAGTAGATATGGAGATGCTGTCCTTCACTCAGCACCATGGCAGCGACTGCTGGCAAGGAGGTGACGCTCCCAGTTACACTTCAGTCTCAGATAAACAACAAAACTTTTTTAGTATAAGTATGTCCCAAATACTGCATGGGATATACTTGTAGTAAAAAATTGGTTCATTGTTTATCTGAACTTCAAATTTAACTGGGGGTCCTGTATTTTTATTAACCCTACAACGGGGTGAAGCAGGACTCACCTCCATGTCCTGATCCTACTAGGCTTGAAAACTTAGATTTGTCCTAGCAGCAAAATAAGTACTCGGGGCAGCCCTGGCCAGATCTGTTGGCCCTGTCACGTGCTCTCCTTATCCAAGGAAGCCTGAGAGCTGTACCTTTGTCTGTGTGATGGGGGATGTTGATCTTCCACTAAAGGACATCAGCACGGGGGCCAAGCACTGTGGGGGGTTCCTAGCAGGCTTTCAATATATATTTTGAATAAAGAGATAGATAGAAAGATTCAGACTCTTGCTCCGCAGGGAGTGACCTTGGACAAGTTACTTATCTCATAGCTTCTATTTCCTCATTAGGAAAATAGAGATAATAAAACCTTGCAGACCTATGGTGAAGATGCAATGAAGTAACTCAGGTAGAATGTCAAGTGCAGGCCCTCAACAAATGCTCCTTGTTGGCCCTGCCCGCCTGGTCTGCCGGTGCTCACCCCCAGCCTTATCTGTGTGTGTCCGACATGGACATGAAGGAGATTCCCCCGGGTCTGGCATCCTTATTCAGCAGCCACCCTGACCTCGGCCTCCCACTCAGGACGATCCAGGGGCTGGTGCTGCAGTAGGAAAAGAGATGTGCTGAGTTCCATCACTGATTTTATGTTTTTAGTGCAGTGAGTCAAAGGTGGGACAGTCCTAAGTGTTGCCCTTCTCCCTGAGTGAGGATAAACTGTCTTTGTCACTTAATATCCATTGGCTGGTAGCCCATCTCTTCCCCACCAGAGGAAGTTTCTGCACGCCTTCTCAGTGAGGCCAGCCTGTGTTCAGGCCAAAACCCCATGAATTCAGAGAGGTAGATTCTAACCAGGTCAGAATACACCCCACAAATCCTTTTGCTGGTAGCCCCTGAAAACCTTCCAAATGTCTCCCTGGCGCCAAGTGACCCTGGGTGCCCAGCTAGCTCAAGGTTTGCGATGGAGAAAGAAGCAGGTGCATCCTGCAGAGCTTGGGTCTGATTTACCATTGTCATCAGTTCCCATTCATATTCCCTTTCAGTTCTGAAATGCTGCTTCCCACTAGGCTAGTCTCCACTCTTTTCCCGCAATCAACACACTTACTTCTGATTCCAAGTCTGCCTACCTCATGCTCAGCCTGGAAACAACGTCCTGCCTCAGCACTGCCCCAGGGCCTCCCATCTCCCGAGTTCCAGCTCAGGCTGTGAAGCATTCTCTGAGCACTGGAGCCACGGGGCCCTCGCATGTCTCTGAGTTCCTAAAGCACGTCTGTCTGCATCATTCACCGGGGTCCCTTAATTTAAATCTGCCTTGATTTGCTGCTTCACTGTTTCCTGTGAATGTCTTGTCCCCTCAACCGGATTGTGAGCTCTTGGAGGGAAAGGCAGAATGTGACATTTCTTTCCTGTCCTCCTCAAGCCTAAGCTTGTCCTGACTCAGGATGTTAACACATGCTGGATGGTTAAAGAACAAATGAAAGAATGAAGGACGTTCATTTGTCCAGAGACTTAGCATGGCTCCTAGGCTTGTGGGGAGACAATTAAGCACACAGGGGTTTTGCCCTTCAGGGATTTATAAGCTAAGGTAGACAAGATGATTCTGATGGGGAAGGTAGAAGCATTCAGAAGGATGAGTAGGTGCTGGACCAATATTTAAATGTTTGCTTTATGCAGAAGCAGAGGGGCGAGCATATGTGGGGCCCTGAAGAATAAAAAAGGGTGTCTTGAATGTGAGCTCGTTCATTTAGTCAGTCAACAAACACTTTTAAGTGCCTCCTATGACCCTCTTCTCCGCGCTGAGAGCTGAGGGTATACAGATGAATGAGTCATGCTTCCTGCCCCACAGGACCTCACGACTGAGTGAGTAAACACTTTACCTTGGCCAGATAAATCCACAGTCTTCTTAGAAGGTTGAATTTTAAGATCTGCTGGTATGGGTGGGGGGGGGGGGTTGGAATTAGAAAGAATTGAGGGTGAAAAGACATTTTTGGCATGCCAATCATAATAAGAAGCAGCAATTGTGTAGTTATCACTGGTTAACAGAGCTACAGAAGATGCACGCAAGGAACAAGAAACTCAGAAAATACGTCAGGAGACTTGACGTGGCAGAGCACACAGAATGATTAAGGCTGGGAGGTGCTGGGGGTACCTCACCCCTTTCACTATCTCACCCTGGGGCCCAGCTCTGTGGATTAACAATGCTGTAGGCCTCCTCTCTTCCCCGTCCTGGTTCCAAGGGGAAGTGGGGGAGTCGGCGTGATGTTCAGGGAACTGGGGACACTAAAACTGGCCGTCGATTCAGGGAGCCGGGAGATCTGTGTGGGTCCAGCCTGGCCAGGGAGGAGCAGAGGGAGGGCTCCAACCTGAGGAAAGGTTTAAGGAAAAGGGAAAAGGGCCAAGGAAGCGCAGGAAGAAAGACTGGAGACCCAGGGATGAACGCTCATTTCCTTTTCTTTTTCCCACGACATAGCTCTCCTTCTGAGCAAGTCTCTTTAAAATGAAATAGATGGCACAGTTCTGAACGGCAGCTCTGGCCTAGAGCTGGACCCCTGGAAGCCACAGCCTAACTCCATCAAATTCCATTCTTTTTTTTTTTTTTTTTAATGGGAATTATTTATTTATTTATTTTTTGCTGTGTTGGGTCTTCGTTTCTGTGCGAGGGCTTTCTCTAGTTGCGGCGAGCGGGCGCCACTCTTCATCGCGGTGCGCGGGCCTCTCACTATCGCGGCCTTTCTTGTTGCGAAGCACAGGCTCCAGATGCGCAGGCTGAGTAATTGTGGCTCACGGGCCTAGTTGCTCCGCGGCATGTGGGATCTTCCCAGACCAGGGCTCGAACCCGTGTCCCCTGCATTAGCAGGCAGATTCTCAACCACTGCGCCACCAGGGAAGCCCCAAATTCCATTCTTTATGCTTGAGCCAAAAGCCCTCCCATCAGGCTTAAGCCATCAAACTTTCCCTTCTTCATCATAGCACACCCAACCCCCATACATGTGCCCATGCATGCAAACACACACACACACATACCACTGGCCTCACCCCATTGCCCTCTGGGGCTAGGGGAAGCTGTGATGCTGTAGGCTAGGTGACCAACCTCCCTCTTTGAGACAGTTCCGGGCAACCTAGGATGGCTGATCAACCTACGATCGTCTGAATACTCCACGCATTAGGGATGTTCGGAGTGTCCTTGCTCCAGACCAGGCGGCCTCCCTGAGCAGCCCCTCCCCCAGGCACCCCTGGCTTTTGAGGCCGCCTGCCGCTCTGGCCTTCTGGGTTCTGCTTCTCTTACCCATCCCCTAGCAGAGAGGAAAGCACCAGGACCCGCGGCATCAATCGGCTGGACCTCGGAGAACCTGTCCTACTGTGATGGATTTTTTAATTGGATTGTGACAAACATTTAATACCTAATAGAGCTCTTACCAGCACAGTTAATTAAGAATGTGACTAATCTCATTCAGTGGGAGCTCCGAAAGAGAGAAAAGAAGGGAAAGGGAGAATGGGGAGATGGGGGTGGGACATGACTGCTGAGCCTGTGTTTTCTGTGGGGCAAGGGATTCCAGACACACAGCGCAGGGAGACTGCATCAAGTTTACAGGGGAGAAGCAGAACATTGTCTGAGCATTCAGGGGACAAGGACCCTCTTCTCAGCCTCTCACTCTGTCCCATTATGCACGTCGGCTTGTCGCCTCCGGCTTGTTAACAATGCCTGAGCGAAAGGGGCTTTGTGGATGCCCTAAAGCTGCACGGGTAACTGCAGAGTGTTATAAGCCTTTTTACTGAAACTGCCTCACCGAGGGTGGCACGGCTTGGCACTGCCAACCCAGAGCCATGGGCCCTTCACCCTTCCTGAACCCCAGTGTCATGCAGATAGCAGTTGGAACACAAGTATGGTGTTCATATCCCCTCTGAACCGCACCGGGACACTCACGAATGTGCAGCATATACACGCTCCCACGCACATGCTGTCTACACGGGCACGCAGGCGTCACTGTGGGTCTACACAGCAGAAATGCACACACACACACAAGACGCAGGTACAGATGAAATCGCTAGCGCTGATGTGCAAACGCAACACGTCCGCAAACACCCGGGGAGCTGGACTGGCACGTGGGCACCCTCCCGTCTAAATAGGGGCTTGTCTCCTGCAGGGCCTTCCTTGCTGCTATCTGAGCAGGGAAATCCCACCATCCTCCCGAGGTCCTGAGAGGAGCCGGCTGTAGCTGTTAGACAGCTGTCACTTCCATTCTGGCAGGTGGCCCCATGCACGGGAGTGTGCAGAGAGGCTGTGGGAGGACACTGGGCCAGGTTCCTGGGTTAAGTGGTGTCACTCTGGGGGATGACAGGTGTCCCGGAAACACTGGATGCCGTCGACATCGCACCCAATTGTGGGCGGATGCAAAAGGGAAGGCTCAGTGTCAGCGTTAATGCTCAGGGCGGTGGTGCGGGGGTATTAATCCCTATGCGCAGGGTGCCATAGTAACTGCTGGGAAGGAGAACTATTCTGAGTCTCTCTGCAGCAGCACAGTTGCAGGTACTGGGCTGAGCTTTACAAATGTGAGCCTTTCATATTCTGGTGTTTATTGGCAGGTGATAAGATTAGGGCAAGAAAGCTGTGATTTAGCAGTTCCGAGGCACTTGATATCTCACCGAGGGCTCAGCCATCGTTCGTCTGCATTAATCTCTGCAGGAAACCTGTGAGGCGGGTAGGCTAGGTTAAACTACCTTTTGTCTCCGGAGAGAGAAAGTCGGGCCTCTTGAAGCAGGACACGGACCTCACCCCTCCTCGCTGAGCTCCAGCCCACTCGAGGCCGTGTGGTGATGACCACTGATGGAGAAGCCCGGGCAGCTCCTAACTAACCCGGTGAGTGACAGGACCATGCACACCTGGCTGTGTGCAGAGGGTGGGACAGCTGGCAGGGCCACTCTCTTTGGGACTGAAACAATGATGGGTCCCCTGATTGGACTCGAAAGAGAGACTGACGGTGAGAATCACAGCCGGAAAGGCCAGAGTACGCATCAGCCACAAACAAAAAAGCTGAGCAAGAGGAAAATCCACCAAGAAGTGAATGGAGGCTCTCTCTCCCTCTGCTTCACTTGTCTACTTCACTTGTCTATCATTAATTAATATATTAATGATATAGTAATCATTCCTTACATTTGTACGACACTTTCCATTCTCAGGAACTCTCACGTATGTAGAATTGTTCAATACTCATGTCAGAAGGAACCTGGGACCTTCCTGCACAAGGAGTTATACAATCGTTAGAGATGGAGCCCCGAAGAGGACCCAGATCTCCTAGATCTTAAGCAAGCACGAGCTCCTCTGCACATGATCTCACACCCACCATGGCACTGGGAGGCAGCTACCACTGTCCCCATTTTACAGGTGAGGAGACTGAGGTTCTGTGGGTAAGTGTCCGGTTATGCCTAAGACCACTCAGGTAACAAGTAGCAGAGACAGGCCTTGAGGTCAAGCATGTGGATTCCCAATGGTGTGATTTCCCACTTCCCCACATTGTGCTTTTTCATTAAAAAGAGTGGTATGAGGGGAGACCCAGAAAGAAGAGTTGAAATGCAGGCAGGAATCTAATGGCACCGATTCCTCAACTGCCAGAGGGCATATGGAGCTGGAATGCAAAGTCAGGGGGACAGTGTCCAAAATGTGGCCAGAGGACATTCAGTGAGGCTTTCTCATGGGTACTTTCTACTCCCTCTTGGGCTTCTCGGAGCCCTGCTTCCTTGATTTCCCTCCATTGCCTCGTCACACTTCTGCCCTGGGCAACACTGTCCCTCTTTAGTTGGGCAGGTGAGTGGCCCTCTGCCATTGTGGTCTTACTTTCTTGCAGCAGCGACAGCAGGAGAAACGTCCCCACGTCAGAGCACATCACTCCTTCGCTGCTCTGGGCCACACCAGGGTCAGGCCCTTCCACTGCATCACATGCAGGCCTTTCGCTGCAGCAGAAAACCTCTGAACAATTGTTTGCCTGACAACTTTATCCTGGGAGGAAAAGCCAAGGCAGCAGGGAGGGGGAGGAGTTCCAGGAAAAGGCCTAAGAGAGGCAGAGCCCTGGCAGTGGGCAGAGCAGAGCCTCGGGTGAGGAGAACAGAGCCCGTATTTACTACTTACTGCTAAAGTGACCTTACCAGAGTCATTGAATGTTTTTGAATTTCATCTATTAACTGGGAATTAAAAATCTCTGCACGCCTCACTGGATTGTTGTTGGGAAGAAATAATACATAGGAGAGAGGTTTGAAAGCTGTAAAGGGCTACAGAAATGAAAGGTAAATGAAAGGTATTTTTTATTAGGTAGAATAAGGAAGATCAAGAGTGACAAAGGAAGAGGAGGGAAGAAGCCAGAGGGCTAGGAGTAAGTGCCAGCGGAAATGAATGCTTTCCCACAGAGAAATGCATTAGGCACCTTCAGATGTTCATTCTTTTCTAGAAGGACATAAAGAAAAAGCTATTCCTAATGGGCATCAATTATAAGACTTAAGAGGTAGCTCATGGTGACTGTGATTGATTGGTGGCTATCATGGTGACTCTTTCAATTATTTCCCCAATCCAGTCTGATACACAAAATCTCTTCTTTCTTATCCTCAGCCATCCTAAAAAGGGCAGAATGAAGGATGGGTGAAGTATATAAATGAGGGAGGAACTAAGTGATGCCCGTCTCCCGCCCCCCCACCCCCGCACCCCAGGGAGGTGAGCTGGGGGAGAAATGAGTAATTCCTGTGCCTCCCAGACACAGGTCAACCTGGATGTGGCGGGAGGTTAGTAGGGGGTTGGGTGCATTTTATTTTATTTTATTTTATTGCATTTTATTTTATTTTATTACAGTTGAAATCTTTTATTTTTTTGCCTTTTGAAATTTCATTTTACTGAATCCATTTTACTTAATAGTTAGAACTATTTACGATATATCGTTGGCATCTTTTTTCACACACACACACACACACACTGTATTTTATTTTTACAAGAGATAAATAAACTGACACCAAGCATTGTAAATGGATGACCACAACAAAAGCAACAATGATTGCAATTACCAAACACGCAACACACTCATACTATGTCATAATATTGACATTCAGTCCAGTAATCCTCCACTGTAACAGCTCCTTTACTTTGCAGTGAAAATTGATTTGTATATTTTTTGCCTCTGAGTCCTTGTGGGATTTTTTTTTTTATTATTCAAACAGAAAGTCACAAAAATTATAATCATCCTCATCAGTTCACTCAGTCCCATGTAATTCATTTTTTTTTCCATCTTGATCTTTTGTTAACACTTTTATGAATTCATCAGTTTTCCATTAGAGTTCTGAAAATGCTTATTCATTCAGTTCAGCAGTATAGTCAGTTACCAGAAACCTGTATTTGTCAGGGTCTCTTCCATGAATTCCTTGAAGATTTTAAACATTAGATTCCCTTTCCTTACCTTGGATCTACTGAATTAAAATCCCCAAGGTGGGGCCCTGGCATCTGTATTTTTTTAAACATGCCCCAGGTCATTTTTATGCATGGCCGAAACCCCCTGCTCTATCTCCTGCCCTCGCAGCCATAGAGACCAGTCTGCAAGCTTGGCCACCTTCCTGCCCCTCCTCAATTCACAGAGAGGGGTCCCTTCTGGAGGACATGGTGTTGGGATGATCTTGCATCCCTGCTTGCCTACCTCTCCTATCTGATTTCTCATGCCCTCCGTTCCTCTCCCAACCCAGAGACGGTCCTGGGAGAAGCGCCTAGGAATGGGCTAGCTTGCAGCTGCAGGGCACTGGGCAAAGGGAGATCTCGAAGACAGCATCCAGGGGCAAAGATGGCACTGATGATTAAATAAACACAACAGGCCTACAACCGAGGGCTTGGCAGAGACAGGAAGACCATGTAGGAAACCACAGTGGTTTGGGTTGGAGAGCTAGAGAGAAAAGCCCTGTGGGGCCGTGGCCTTGCACTTCTGGGAAGGCAGGGAGACTAGGAAACACATTCAGGCAAGATCACCCACAACAAGAGAGCACAGGTGGTCGGTTGGGGTGGCTGGCTGTGCTGCCCTCCCATTTCCAGAGTGACTAGTTTCCTCTCTTCTCCCACGACTGTGTCTGTCCATATTCCCAGTGAATCTCCGAGTCAGGTGGGCCTGTTCTGGTGCTCAAGAAAAGAGAGCTCTTCCAGCTAATTCTGTATATTTTGCTATTGATAAATTTTGTTCTTAAGGGTCAGGGTAAAATAAGGGGGGACTTTTTGCAGTCTTGCTTAAACAGCCCCAGCCTACATTGCTGGTGCCTGGGAACAAAGCTGCAGCACTACGGAGGCTGGGCTGAAGCTTGTTAGACATCACGCATCCTCCCTGCTGTGGGACAGGACGCTGGACCAGACACCTAGGGCGCTGGTGAGAGGTCTCCAAGTTTCTGGCCAGGTGCAGGCCCTCTGGAGCATTTACTGAACACCTACTGTGTGCTGGATGCTAGACTAACTGTAAGAGAAGGGGGAGGGACGACATTAATAGAAAACGTGATGCCACCATCAAAATACCCAAGTTCAATTACGGTGGGCCATATGCCCGGTTACAGGTGCATTCTATCATGAGGCACTATCCCCAGCCATGAAGACAATGTCACAGACCTTTATCAATACAACACAGACTAAAAACAAAGGACTGCATGGGGGTGGGGGGACAGTACTGAGGAAAGAAGGGATTGGAGTGAGGCTGGAAGATTCGAAGATTTTTTGGAAGAGGCCAGGGTCAAGCAAGTAAATGCGAGTGGGTTCCACTCAAGGCCACCCATGTGAGGAGCAGGAGGCCACGTGGAGGAGCAGAGAATTCTCCAGAGGGAGGAGAAAGGCCTGGATTCTGCTTCCAACTCGAGTTGTTTTCTTGCTCTGGCTTCAGTGTTTTACCTGCACGGGTGATACGGATACGAGTCACTGCCCTCCATGAAATCGGTAGCTCCTCCATCATCCTGCCTCTGTCTGCCTGAGGGCACTGGGGGAAGACAGATCTACCCTGTGATGACTGTGTAGCCTCCGCCTAAACACAGCCTGGCCTTGGCTTTGAGAGGAGGTCCTAGCCGAGGACCACGCAGGCCCCCAGCTGAACCCATCACCAGCCAGCTGCTCCGTCTGTATGCGGGTCACTCCCCAGCCCCAGAGTTTATAAATAAACCAAGAGAAGTCGTTTTCTCCCAAGAGACCGGGATGTCTCTTGAAATACAGAGATGTTCTGTCTTGTGCCTCCATGGTTCCTGAGTTATTCTTTGGCGAGGAACAGGGCTTGGATTGAACCTGGTTCCCATCTACAGCTGAGAGTCTCAGCGGGGGGAGGAGGGGGTGGAGCGGGGTAGGCAGGGGCACAGACAGAGACGCTCTTGGTTGCATCCTGATATAATAAATGGGGCCATTAAATGAACAAGAGAGGGAGACAGAAGAGAAGTGTGCCAGAGAGGGAACGAGGAGAAGGCAGGAGGGTGTTGAGATGGGAAAGGGACAGTGAGAGAAAGAGATATTGACAGAGGCATAGAGGAGAAATGCTGGCAGACTAACAGCTGAAACATACATGCCAAGGCAGGGGAGAGAGAGACAGGGAGACTAGGAGATTGTACCAAGGCAGACAGCTTGCAGCAAAGCACTGGGACTGTGGAAATGCAAGAGGGACAGAGGCAGAGCGCAGAGCGGCAAGGAGTGGGAGAGAGACACAGTGAAGGAGAGCGGAGGAGGGGGCAGGAACAGAGAGGACAGGCGGGTATAAAGGGCACTGTGTGCACATGGGGTCTGAGGGTGAGGACTAAACGCCCACGTGTGTCTAAAAACAAAAGAGCAGCATTGTCTGTCTTGTATGCAACCTTGCATAAAGAAACGGATTCGCGTGGACCCTGGGACAAGACCGTGTGGGTCTAAATCCTGGCGCTACCAATTGCTAGTGGTGCAGCTTTTGGCAAATTAGGGGACTGATCTGAACCTCAGTTTCCCTTCTGTGCAAATGGGGATAATGTTAGTACTCCCTCATGGGGCTGTCATGAAGACTGAAGTTTTATAGATAATATGTAAACAGTACAGTGCTCAGTACGTAGGAAGACCTTCGGGGGGCTACAGATGCGGACAGGATGTAGGTGCACACAGACAGAGGGGAACAAGAAGGATGGGGGCAGGGAGAAGCAATGGCCAAGGGTGAGCCTCCCTTTTTATTTACAAATCTATTATTTGGAGTCAACACCATTTTGTTGTGAGCAATGGGGCTAAGGAGTGAAGAACGACTCCCTGCAATGGATCAGCCCAAAAGACAAGAGTCTAAGTCAATAAAGGAGAGGGGGCAGGAGACACAGGCCAGTGTCAAAATAGACTCTGAAGCTGCAAAGGGTGGTAGACTTGCTGGGGATGCCAGCAGGACCCAGAGGAGGCTGAAGCCAAAGACAGCCAAGGAAGAGCTGGCTCTCCTGGTGAGCTGCACCAGCACAGAGGGAGCAGGCGTGGGGAGGTGCGGAGGAAGGCAGCCGAAGCTCCAGCTGTGAGGGAAGTCTGCAGATCACGCTGTTGTTGATCTGCCATAAAGCCCAGGAAGGGGGGTTGAATTCAATGTGCCATCTCTCACACCGCATGCTCTTCTCTCCTGCCATCCAGAGGGTGGGCTTTTTTTTTTTCTTCCCAAAGTGATGTGAAACTTAAGAAATGACTTGCTCTGGAAAAGATGTCACACACCGCTAACTGGATACAGGAAGGTCACTGGGGCAGAGTCACTGGCTACTACTTTTTCTGGGAGGAAAGGCAAGGATGTAAGGAGAAAGGCGGAAGGGACTGGAGATGTTCTGCTGCAGGGCCCCGCCCTCAACCTGAGGCTGGCTCTCCTGAGCTCAGGGTGGGCCAAAGGTAGGGAGCCGAGGACGGACACCTCTCTCCATCCACCCTCGCCGACCAGAGCTACCACTAACGCAAGGGTCCCCGCACACCTGAGCACTCTCCTGGCGCTCAGTAGGGGCCGCCCACTGAATGGCATTTGTCACCAGAGATGGTTCCTGAATCACTTGAGACCCCCACCCCCAGCCAAGGATGATTTTAATCCTGATGAAAAAAAAATATGTAGGAATCCAGGATCTTAAATCTCCAGTTTGCTAAACTAGGCTCTCGGTGCTGGGATTAAGCCTGGAGCTACAAACAGAAGAACGCGTTGAAAGAGTTAAAACGTATTAATTACTGCCAATGCTCATTTGTGGTCATGAATATCATAATCATAGCTATCACTTACTGCGAGCCTCCCCAGGGCCCAAGTCCTTATACACATAAGCTCGTAAATCCTCTCAATGACCCTACGGAGCAGGGATTAGGATTCCGTGTTCTAGACCAAGATGCAGGCTCGAACAGGTGAGGAAAGCTTCCACTCAGAGTGGCTCAGACCCTCCCCTCTTCCCACATCTAAATCTACGTTGGGTTTCCTTAAGGAGCATGGATTTCCTTTAATTCCAGATTCTACTTTAAATGTACTTTCACTGGAAGGCAGTTCAGCCCTCCCCTGACTCCCGCCATCTTCTGCGTAGGATGGAGTGATGGGCTCAGTTGAGCCTGTCCTTGTGAATAAGACACGATCCCAGAACTCTGGCAGAGAGGATAACCCTCCTGAAAGGTGCTTGCCCAGAGATGGATGTCAGTCCTACTCCCGCACAGACCGCTGGGACTTCTGCAGGGCAGGGGTGGGCAGAAAAGGGGTGTACCAAGGAATCATCCTCTCAGACTCTTGCAGCAATAGGAGGGGTGCAGGAGCCTGCTGCCCTTTGCCTCTGGAGACCCACACACACTACATGAGGGTGATGCAATGATACGGATTCCCTCTTCTGATTGTCCAAAAGTTTAAAATTTACTGCTCCGAGAAGCATTCCATGTGTAGCTAGAGCTATAGTGAAAGCCCACAAAATAATAAGGCCACCATTTCTCTGTTTGCAGCAAGATTCAAACTGCTCCAAAGTACGGCTCCCAGAAACAAGGGATGAGTTTGGGGGCAAGGGGTTGGCACCAACAGGGCAGGGGTCAATGGGCCCAGGACAGCTGGTCCTGCTTCCCCCTTTCTCCATTTACTTGAGTGGCTTCCTGTAGCCCTCACAGCATCCCAAAGAAGGTGTCTTAGTCTGTTCAGGCTGCTGTAACAGAATACCATAAATGAGGTGCCTTATAAACAGATTTATTTCACACAGTTCTGGAGGCTGGGAATTCCAAGATCAAGGTGCTGGCAGATTCAGTGTCTAGTGAGAGCTGGCTTCCTGATACATAGACGGCCACCCTCTCACTGTGTCCTCACATGGTAGAAGAGGCGAGGGAGCTCTCTGGGGTCTCTTTCATAAGGGCACTAATCTCACTCATTAGAGTTCTGTCCTTATGACCTAATAACTTCCCTAAGGCCCCACCTCCTAATATAATCACCTTGGGAGGTAGGATTCAACATGAATTTTAGGAGGACATAAACATTCAGTCTGTAGATGGTCTGCTATAGAACAAGCTTCTGCGCTCTTCTCTCCTTACTAACCTCACACACGCACGAACACACACACACACACACACACACACACACACACACACACACACAGCTTATTCCCATAAGAGAGCAAGGAGCCCACAGAGGTCTAATAGAGAAAGATAATAAAGTCTTGTCCTAGAAAAATCAGGTTAATACTCAACTCCTTACAGGCAGTAAGTGGCAATGTGTTACCAATACTGATCAAATTCAGTCTGGATGTGACCAACCCCACAGTCTCCAAGTCAGAGCTGCTTTTACTGGAACAATTTTCCTAAAGGAGTGATTCTACTGCCACCACCCTTCTCCAGAAAAGACCCTGAAAACACCTAAATTGGTCAAGGGTGAGCTGGCAGATGGAACTGAGATGCCTCCTCTGTCCGACCCCGTCCAGCACGAGGCAGGCGGTCACATCCCATCTTCTGGACATTCATAAAGAGACCTGTACAGGTGCCATTCCAGCACCCCTCTGGCTGTCTTCCCCCTCAGCCCAAATGCTTGCAGTGGGAGGGAAGATATGAAAGTCGGGAGGCAAAAAGGGAAGGGAGGATGGAAAGGACAGACCGAGGAAAGTGGCATGAGACTGTGTGTTGGTGTGGGTCTGGGGAAACCCCAGGAGATTGGCTTCCAACAGTGATTAATTTAGTGACAGAAAATAGATTCTCACTGCCAGCCACCAAGCCTGCAGAAGCTGACAATGAAGCAGTCAGCTCTGCGTTCAGGCAGCTCTGGTCTTGTGAGGAGGATATTTGTGAGCTTCGCGCTCTTGCACAAACAGGAGAGTGACTGTGGGAGCCACAGTCCCAGGGTGGGGAAGGAGCCACCCTGCTCCTGAAGATGAAGATGCTAACTCTTTCTAGAGCCTGCCTCTGGCCTCTGGGAGACTCAGGAAGCTAGAGATGCAAGGGTCCCTGTGCACACCGATGCCTGGCCAGCCCTGTCCGGGAGAGTGTCCACGTGGCACCTCTGTGCTGGACGTGTGTGTCAGCCTGACTCCACTGCTGGAGGAAGGCTGAAAGTCCATCTCCTTTTCTGGCAGGCATGACATGATGGCTTATGAAATAGGAAGCCACTCATTCATTCATTCAACCTACTGTACCACACTTCTACTGTGTTTCCACCCTGTGTAAAGCGCTACGGTTCTGACAGCACAGATAAAATAGAAGCAGACCCTGCCTTCCCAGAACTTACAGTGTAGTGAGGGAGACAGAAAATCAATTAAGTGATGAATGGATTTCACCTATCCATCCCATTATGTACACATGGTTCCAAATAATCAAAGGGAACTGATTAGAATGATAAAGCCTGAGATAAGAGTTCAATATCATCTAGCTCATCATAATTTGGCATGTGAGGGAATGGAAGCCCAGAGAGGTTGCATAATGTCCAAAATCACACAGGTAGCAGGTTGCAAGGGCAAGGACCAGAACTTTCATTCCCTCTTTAATGTTTTTCCTGTCACACCACACTGCCACAATCCAAAGAGACCAAACATGAATGAAGCATACTCAAAGTTTCCTGAAGTATTTCTTTGAGTAACCACTCTGTCAAATGCTCCATGAAAAAAGTGTTCTATCATCAACTAAGTTTGCGAAATGCCAGCACTGTGTCTTCCTTATGGAGGCTGACAGTGTACATGATTGTATTAAAGGCTCTGAGGTGTGTGGGAAACGACTCTGTTCATCATTGTCTAAACCAGCGTTTCACAGACTGCTTTGAACACGGAAGCCCTTTTATTCACGTGATGCATCTTAACCGCACACCGGCATTCCTCAGGACTTTGGGAAATCCCAAATCAGTTAAAGTTCTGTGGATTTTAGACATGTGACCCTCCTTTGCTGGTTTTTTTCCTGTTTTCTTATTATGTCAAGCAGCCTTGGTTCTTCCCCTCTAAGTTACATTGCAGGGACTTCCCTGGTGGCACAGTAGTTAAGAATCTGCCTGCCAATGCAGGGGACACGGGTTCGATCCCTGGTCCAGGAAGATCCCATATGCCACAGAGCAACTAAGCCCGTGTGCCACAACTACTGAGCCTGCGCTCTATAGCCTGTGAGCCACAACTACTGAGCCTGTGAACCACAAGTACTGAGCCCGCGTGCCTAGACCCCGTGCTCTGCAACAAGAGAAGCCACCGCAACGAGAAGCCCGCGCACCACAACGAAGAATAGCCCCCACTCGCTGCAACTAGAGAAAGCCCGCGCACAGCAACGAAGACCCAACGCAGCCAAAAATAAATAAATAAATAAATAAATAAATAAATAAATAAATTTTAAGTTACATTGCGTCTGAGTCTTCATTCTCTTTCAGCTCTCTGAGACTCCACATTTCTGGGTATCCCTTTCCCCTGGAATTCTGGAGTTCCCTCTTCTCTTGAATTTCTTCATTTTGCTCTCTGAGAGCGTACTTCTTTCTGCCCCTCAGTAATTGATCTTCAGTCTACTTCGAGCTTGCTTTTTCCTAGGTAGTCAAGGAAAGCACTTGAAACTTCACCAATCACCTTCTTACGCACAATCCAATAACTGACCTATGACCTTTCTCCACCACAATTTGCTTCTTCACTTAACAGTTCATTCATCTGTTTGAACAATACTTATTGAATGCTGATGCATAGGTCACACTGAAGGCCACTTTCTCAGTAATCTCTGCCTGGTTAATTCCACTGGTTAGAGAACTGTGGGAATACGGTTAAGTTCATAAATTTGACCGCTTTGGAGCCCATGAGTTTTATTCTGCCCATGACCTTGAGTCCTGGCCAATATTCTCTCAAGTGGGTGCCTTTGGGCATGAAGGGGACAGGAAAATGGAGTGTGGCTGGCTCGGTTCGATTTGTGACTTCTACTGGAAAAAACATTCAAAGTCCTTGCCCCGGGACTGTAGGCATCGTCACATTAAGTATGTCCAAAAAAACTAACAGGAATCCTGTTAGGATTCCTCCCTAAATGAGCCATCCACCCAGTTCTCCCAGATTCCTAATCATCTCTGAAACCATCTCCCTCTGTTAAATGGTGTCATTAATTCATCAGGAAATAGCTAACATGTGTCTTTTATTCCTTTTTACTCAAACAAACCTAATGTTTGCTTCTATTGACTGACATTTCTTTATTCTCCCTGACACTGTGGTTCATGTGTGTTGCTCAGAGATCTCACTTGGACCTGAAGGAATGAGACAGGTGGCCTTGAAAAATACTCACTGTCTGGCAGGAGGATTATCAGCAATATGATCCCTTTCACAAGAAACTTGCTACCACCAGGTGTGCAGCTGGGTCTAAATTTTGACTGCATATAGGTATGCGCACACACCACACATACACATGCACAGACAGAGTATTTTTCCATAAGAAGAAAAACTCAGAAGTTGATTTTTCTATGCATCTAAGTTTTGTGGAATCCTTTGAGGAATTATTTTCATGGAATACTGCTTATTACTCCTGCTTTCCCAATACTCAGGAATATTTAAAATATAAGACAAATAATACTCTTACCATAGAGTCATTAAAAAGTGTCATAGAAAACACTACCTACACTTATACCAATCATTAATTTAAAAGACCAAATACAGACACAGAGACTTCCTAACCAACCTTAGATTGCAAAGCTCACAGCCTTCATCTACTATCAGGACTCTTGATTCTTTTCCCTGAGTGAGTAGGAGAGACCTCGTGGTGCTCGGCTCTGCCTGCCCCAGTCCCTCTCTCCTCTCCACTGCACCCTTCTCCTGACTCTGATGGCCCCATTCATACCCTGAGTCCTACAACAACCCCTCTGCCCACTCTGTCCTCCACCACTCTGCCTCTATCCCTGCATTACGGTCTTGTTGCAAACACTTATTTTTCCAAAAGCTCGGTCTACGTTAGCCTTGTCAACTCCTTACACCCACAGAAAGGAAGCATGCTGTAACAGAAAGAACACAGCATTCAAAATAAACCAACATGTTATTTTCCTTACTTTCTTTTATTTTCCTTCTTTTCTCCCAGGCAACCTTCAGCTCACCTCTTCCCCCATCTCTGAACCTTTCTCAACATAGGCAGGTGGTGGTTAAGCCCCAGATGAACAAGACATGAGACGTGCCGAGATTCTTCCTTCCCAGACATATCTTTCATGCCCTTCCTTTCTTTCCTGGTCAAGTCCCTGCTCCCCGCACCAAGAAAACATGAGCCAAAGACAATGAGAGACAGATACCCCTGTTAGGATCCCATGCTTCAAGCGAGACACAGCCCAGATGGCTCAGGCTGAGGACTCCCTGGCCCTCCCCATCTTCTGCTGTCAGTCCCCCACACACACCCTCCCCTCCCCCAGAACACGCAAACCTTCCAACAAGTTGGGCGTGAATACACCAGCCATCTCAAACACCCAGGGATTTGGGCAAAGTGTTAAGAAGGAATGTAAACAATCATACTAATTGCTGCTGTGACATAAATTATAAATTAAATTAGATGGGCCAGAGTGCTGAGCTCTCCTCCCCCAGCTTCCACCATGAGCACGACAGTAGAGCAGGTATCTCAGAGAGTGGAAGCTAATTTCTCATGAGCACCTTTCGATATTTCAGTAACTAGGCCCCTGGATGCTTTGTGCCAAGGTCTCCCCTAGCTCTGCTGTGTGCCGGGGTTCCAGGGCATCCTAGGTTGGTGCAGGGAGGAGCCCTCATGAAGAGATGGACTGCAGCAGACAAGCACCCCTGCTTTCCACTGGAGTTGCAGCCTCAGAGAGTGAGAACTTCAGAATCAGCCCTGCCTTGGGGAAGTGGCCTGGAGGAAAAGAGGTGGTGAGCTCTCTAAATAACTATGATGAAGCTTGCTGTTCCTTTTTGTGTGACTGCTTGGGAAATCTCTGGGCCTGGAGCAAGGCAGATGCTAAAGGAACATTAGTTGAGTAGATGAATGAATGAACGAATGAGTAAGAGAACGAGTGAGTCTCTTGTAGACCCCCAATGCCTTTACTTTTTGCAGACCCATGTTTTGTTCCATTTCGTTCACTGAGTAGAGGGAGGTGGGACCAGTCGGAGGGGGAGGAAATGGCAGCCCATTGGGTGGGCCTGGGAGGCCTTGCCTTTGCCACAGGCAATGCTTAAAGCTGGCTCAGGTCAACGTGGTCCAGAGGCAGCGGTGAGGGTTTACTGTTCAGTTAAATCAGAATGGGGTGGGGACCAGACCCTAGGTTTCTGTTAGGTTTTTTTCAGTAACTCTCCACCCATGGGACAGTTCTCTCTGAGTCACTGGCATCCTCACCTTTCTGCCCCTCTCAGAGAGTTATTTCCATGCTACAAGGCCAAGGCTTATCTTCTGTATAGAAGCCAGAGAGGATGTTGTCAAAGTCTATGCATTTACCCAACAAACATCAACAAGTGACCTGTGGGTGCCTGACACGATGCTGGACTCTGGGGATCCAGAGATGAACTGAGTCAGAGTTGCTGACTTCAAGGGGCTCACAGTCTAGTAGGGACAAGGCAAGCAAACAGATAATGACAGTCCTGGGCTCCCTGTGGGCCTCACAGCCCAGGATGTCTCCATGAAACGTCAGGGACCCTGTCACCAATGATGAGTATAAAGCCCAGAGAGGACCAGAGCTGGGTTCACAGCTCTTCTGGGACCCTCTCCTTGTTCCCACCTGGAGCTCTTTGCTCTCCACTAAACTGTGCAGCAGCTTGGCCACCCAGAGCTCCCTGAGGTGGCATTCCAGTGCCTCTCTGTTATGTCCCTTCTATTGAAAACCTGCCACAAAGAGCACCCATTTCCCCAGGGACACCAGGAGCATGGCCAAATACCTTTGCCTACCTTGGTCTTTCTTCCATTGTTTTCATCAATATAAATCCAAAGTGCCAACTACCTTTTAGATTAGAGGCCTGCAGGCTGCCACAAAAGGAGACCACAGTGGGAGAGGGCTATTTGTGTGCTTTCATTAAAGCAGGCGGTTGCTTGTCAGGCTGCCAGCACCCCTGAATGCATGTCTTCCTGGGGTGACAGAGAATCAATTGTCTTGATGCAACTTCTGGATCCTTGTTCCAGCCCTGGCTTGGGTCCCACGGAGGCCCTCAGACAGACATCAATAATCTTGTCTCTCATTGCCTTTATCAGCCTCCATCCAGTGCCATTAGAATGCGCCAATATTTATGTACATTTGAACGGCACTGCCAGCAGCAGCATTACAACAGGGTGTCCAGCCAGGGGGAGTAAAGGAAGGCTGCAGGCTGAGTTTTCTCTCCCTCACTCTGCTTTTGTTTGGTCTCAGGCCAGAGGGCTTCTCTATCCCCAGGTCCTTCTCTCCATCACCTGAGGTCGCAATTTTCATTGCCACTCAGAGGCTCAACATTAATAAAAATAGGTAATATTTTGGGAGGACCCATAATGGTCAGGATACGCTGTTTTACATGCCTTCCTTATCTCATGTAATCATCTCAAAATTCAGCATGGTAAGTGGTATTGCTATGTAACAGATGAATGAATCAAGGCTCAGAATGGTTGAGGAAGCTCAAGGTCATACAGCTGTTATCAGGGTTACAGGCAGGGTAACAAGGTCACACAGAAAGAACCTGGTTTTAGCTTATATCTGGACCAAAACGCTATGTACTTTTACTCAATTATACTGCCTCGTGTTTTTTAAAATTCAATAAGTGTAAAATATAGTTATTGAGTACCTACTATGTGCCAGATACCGTGATAGGTGGAAGATATTCAAGTGACTAAGACAGATGAGGTCTCTGTTCTAGTGTGGGGACGTTGTAAGACAACAAACAAACACACCCACAAGAAAATATTACCTGGTGATAAGTGTGTGCAGAGAGTTAATATAGGTTGATGTGAAAGTGAATGATTGGGAGGCTACTTTTAGATGGAGTGACCAGAAGTCCTCTTGAGGAGGTGACATTCAGAATGAGTCATGACTGGCAAGGAGAAGCTGGCCACATTACCCTCATGGGCACTTACTAGTAAGTAACCCTAGGGTGGGAATGAGCGGGGTGGGTTTGAGGAAAGGAAGGAAGACCAGCGTGGCTGAAACTTAGCAGCTGATGGGGTGAAATGTGGGAGATGAGGTGGGAGAGGTAGGTAGAGCTGGGTCTCCCTGGCTTATATGCCAGAGGAAGCCATTTGTATGTAATTGTGATAAGAAGTCACCGGACTCCATCAGATACAATTGAAGATCCCCCTGATTTTGTGTGGAGAAGGGTTGGAGTAGAACAAAGGGAGAAACAGGTGTTAGGAGACTGCTGTGACAGTAGCTTAGGGAGGGGTGGACTTGCTGAGGGAATGACAGACATGAACACAGGCTTAAGAAGTAGGTAAATTGGACTGGCTGATGGATTGCATATGGGGTGTAAGGGAGAGAGAAGAATCAAGAAAGTCTCACAGGTTTTGGAACTGAGCAACCTGGTGAATCACAGTGCCATTTATGAAAAGGGGGAGGGTTGAATGAGGAATTGATTGGAAGGCTTGGGGTAGGGAGTCAAGGGTTATGTTTGGGCCATTTAAAAGCTCTAGATGATAATTAAACCTCTATATAAATAATTGGATATCATCTTGGAGAATGTACAGATGTAGATGAGAAGGAGGTCCAGGTCTATCCCTGCCACACCTTAACATTCAGAGATAGAGCAGAGGAAGGGAAGCCTGAGAAAGAGAGGTCAGTAGGGCAAGAAGAAAACCTGGGGGTTGTGACGTCCAGGAAGCAGAGAGATGAAACGTTTTCAGAATAATCATGATGATGATTGAAGAAGGAGGAATAGGAAAAGAAGGGGAAGAAGAAAAAGAAGAAGGAGAAGGAGAAGAGGGAGAAGGAGAGGGAGAGGAAAAGGAAGAAGTAGAAGAAGAAGAAGGGGAAAGGGAAGGAGAAGAAGAAAAAGAAAAGAGGGAGACACTGTTATTCTCCCTGTTTTATAGACGAGACAACCAAGGCACAGAGAAGCTACTTAAAAGTGAAATCAATGGTATTTCTTCCTCTGTGTTCATTGAATAAGCAATGCCCAGTTCCTTCTTTCTGTGCCCTACAAATCAGCTTCTGAGCCTCAAACAGGTCCTGACTGAGTTCTCCGGAGGTCCTGTCCTTTTTCAGCCCTGAACTTGGTTTATTAATCTCTTTGTCAGTTTCAATGCACAGATCAGGGGAAAGCTGCTAGCTTAGCTGACAGACAAGCAGGTTGCAGCTCTGGAGAGTAATCAGGTTTCCTATTTGGCTCTATTCTCCTATAGAAACGTTTTCTTCAGGCTCATCCCCTCCCCAGTTGCTAAACACATCACATGATACTTGGGCCATCCCTTGCCACCCAAAACTGCTCCAAATCCCTTCTCGAGACCTCATCCAACTCTTACCTCTTCTGAGGGGGCTTCCCTGAGACACCTACCCTATTCATCTCTGCAGTCCCTCAGAAATTATTTCATATATAATTAATTGTCATTCCTAATTAGGCTCAATTTTGCACTTTCTGTTGGCAAAGTATTTGGGTTCCCATGACATACATCACAGTCAAAAACGTTATTACTGAGCAGAAACAAGAAGAACAACAATCCTGCAGCCTGTGGAAAAAAACCCACATTCACAGAAACATAGACAAGATGAAAAGGCAGAAGGCTATGTACCAGATGAAGGCCAAAGATAAAACCCCACAAAAACAACTAAATGAAATGGAGATAAGCAATCTTCCAGAAAAAGAATTCAGAATAATGATAGTGAAGATGATCCAGGACCTCGGAAAAAGAATGGAGGCAAAGATCGAGAAGATGCAAGAAATGTTTAACAAAGATCTAGAAGAATTAAAGAACAAACAAACAGAGATGAACAATAAAATAACTGAAATGAAAAATACACTAGAAGGAATCAATAGCAGAATAACTGAGGCAGAAGGACAGATAAGTGACCTGGAAGACAGAAAGGTAGAATTCACTGCTGTGGAACAGAATAAAGAAAAAAGAATGAAAAGAAATGAAGACAGCCTAAGAGAACTCTGGGACAACATTAAATGCAACAACATCCGCATTATAGGGGTCCCAGAAGGAGAAGAGACAGAGAAAGGACCCGAGAAAATATTTGAAGAGATTATAGTCGAAAACTTCCCTAACATAGGAAAGGAAATAGCCACCCAAGTCCAGGAAGCGCAGCAAGTGCCATACAGGATAAACCCAAGGAGAAACATGCCGAGACACGTAGAAATCAAATTGGCAAAAATTAAAGACAAATTATTGAAAGCAACAAGGGAAAAATGACAAATAATATACAAGGGACCTCCCATAAGGTTAACAGCTGATTTCTCAGCAGAAACTCTACAAGCCAGAAGGGAGTGGCATGATATACTTAAAGTGATGAAAGGGAAGAACCTACAACCAAAATTACTCTACCCAGCAAGGATCTCATTCAGATTCGATGGAGAAATCAAGAGCTTTACAGACAAAGAAAAGCTAAGAGAATTCAGCACCACCAAACCAGCTCTACAACAAATGCTAAAGGAACTTCTCTAAGTGGGAAACACAAGAGAAGAAAAGGACCTACAAAAACAAACCCAAAACAATTAAGAAAATGGTCATAGGAACATACATATCGATAATTACCTTAAATGTGAATGGATTAAATGCTCCAACCAAAAGACACAGGCTTGCTGAATGGATCCAAAAACAAGACCCATATATAAGCTGTCTACAAGAGACCCACTTCAGACCTAGGGACACATACAGACTGAAAGTGAGGGGATGGAAAAAGATATTCCATGCAAATGGAAATCAAAAGAAAGCTGGAGTAGCAATACTCATATCAGATAAAATAGACTTTAAAATAAAGAATGTTACAAGAGACAAGGAAGGACACTACATAATGATCAAGGGATCAATCCAAGAAGAAGATATAACAATTATAAATATATATGCACCCAACATAGGAGCACCTCAGTACAAAAGGCAACTGCTAACAGCTCTAAAAGAGGAAATCGACAGTAACACAGTAATAGTGGGGGACTTTAACACCCCACTTACACCAATGGACAGATCATCCAAAATGAAAATAAATAAGGAAACAGAAGCTTTAAATGACACAATAGACCAGATAGATTTAATTGATATTTATAGGACATTCCATCCAAAAACAGCAGATTACACTTTCTTCTCAAGTGTGCACTGAACATTCTCCAGGATAGA
The DNA here is from genome assembly GCF_028023285.1 of Balaenoptera ricei. Classification (NCBI taxonomy): domain Eukaryota; kingdom Metazoa; phylum Chordata; class Mammalia; order Artiodactyla; family Balaenopteridae; genus Balaenoptera; species Balaenoptera ricei. The sequence continues at coordinate 137,392,478 of NC_082639.1, forward strand.
TCATATCTTGGGTCACAAATTAAGCCTGAGTAATTTTAAGAAAATTGAAATCATACCAAGCATCTTTTCTGACCACAACACTATGAGATTAGAAATCAATTACCGGGAAAAAAACATAAAAAACACAAACACAAGGAGGCTAAACAATACGTTATTAAGTAACCAAGAGATCACTAAAGAAATCAAAGAGGAAATCAAAAAATACCTAGAGACAAATGACAATGAAAACACGATGATCCAAAACCTATGGGATGCAGCAAAAGCAGTTCTAAGAGGTATACAAGCCTACCTCAAGAAACAAGAAAAATCTCAAATAAACAATCTAACCTTACACCTAAAGGAACTAGAGAAAGAAGAACAAACAAAACCCAAAGTTAGCAGAAGGAAAGAAATCATAAAGATCAGAGCAGAAATAAATGAAATAGAAACAAAGAAAACAATAGCAAAGATCAATAAAACTAAAAGCTGGTTCTTTGAGAAGATAAACAAAATTGATAAACCATTAGCCAGACTCATCAAGAAAAAGAGGGAGAGGACTCAAATCAATAAAATTAGAAATGAAAAAGGAGACGTTACAACAGACACCGCAGAAATACAAAGCATCCTAGGAGACTACTACAAGCAACTCTATGCCAATAAAGTGGACAACCTGGAAGAAATGGACAAATTCTTAGAAAGGTATAACCTTCCAAGACTGTACCAGGAAGAAATAGAAAATATGAACAGACCAATCACAAGTAATGAAATTGAAACTGTGATTTAAAATCTTCCAACAAACAAAAGTCCAGGACCAGATGGCTGCACAGGTGAATTCTATCAAACATTTAGAGAAGAGCTAATACCCATTCTTCTCAAACTCTTCCAAAAAATTGCAGAGGAAGGAACACTCCCAAACTCATTCTATGAGGCCACCATCACCCTGATACCAAAACCAGACAGAGATACTACAAAAAAAGAAAATTACAGACCAATATCACTGATGAATATAGATGCAAAAATCCTCAACAAAATACTAGCAAACAGAATCCAACAACACATTAAAAGGATCATAAACCATGATCAAGTGGGATTTATCCCAGATATGCAAGGATTCTTCAATATACACAAATCAATCAATGTGATACACCATATTAACAAATTGTAGAATAAAAACCATATGATCATCTCAATAGATGCAGAAAAAGCTTTTGAAAAAATTCAACACCCATTTATGATAAAAACTCTCCAGAAAGTGGGCATAGAGGGAACCTACCTCAACATAATAAAGGCCATATACTACAAACCCACCGCAAACATCATTCTCATTGGTGAAAAACTGAAAGCATTTCCTCTAAGATCAGGAACAAGACAAGGATGTCCACTCTCACCACTATTATTCAACATAGTTTTGGAAGTCCTAGCCACAGCAATCAGAGAAGAAAAAGAAATAAAAGGAATACAAATTGGAAAAGAAGTAAAAGTGTCACTGTTTGCAGATGACATGATACTATACATAGAGAATCCTAAAGATGCCACCAGAAAACTACTAGAGCTAATCAATGAATTTGGTAAAGTTGCAGGATACAAAATCAATGCACAGAAATCTCTTGCATTCCTATATTCACTATATTCCTATTTCACTGATGAAAACTCTGAAAGAGAAATTAAGGAAACACTCCCATTTACCATTGCAACAAAAAGAATAAAATACGTAGGAATAAACCTACCTAGGGAGACAAAAGACCTGTATGCAGAAAACTATAAGACACTGGTGAAAGAAATTAAAGATGATATCAACAGATGGAGAGATATACCATGTTCTTGGATTGGAAGAATCAATATTGTGAAAATGACTATACTACCCAAAGCAATCTACAGATTAAATGCAATCCTTATCAAATTACCAATGGCATTTTTTACAGAACTAGAACAAAAAAATCTTAAAATTTGTATGGAGACACAAAAGACCCCGAATATCCAAAGCAGTCTTGAGGGAAAAAAACGGAGCTGGAGGAATCAGACTCCTTGACTTCAGACTATACTACAAAGCTACAGTAATCAAGACAATATGGCACTGGCACAAAAACAGAAATATAGATCGATGGAACAGGATAGAAAGCCCAGAGATAAACCCACGCACATATGGTTGCCTTCTTTTTGATAAAGGAGGCAAGAATATACAATGGAGAAAAGACAGCCTCTTCAATAAGTGGTGCTGGGAAAACTGGACAGCTACATGTAAAAGAATGAAATTAGAACACTCCCTAACACCATACACAAAAATAAACTCAAAATGGATTTGAGACCTAAATGTAACACTGGGCACTAAAAAACTCTTAGAGGAAAACATAGGAAGAACACTCTTTGACAGAAATCACAGCAAGATATTTTTTGATCCACCTCCTAGAGTAATGGAAATAAAAACAAAAATAAACAAAGGGGACCTAATGAAACTTAAAAGCTTTTGCACAGCAAAGGAAACCATAAACAAGATGAAAAGACAACCCTCAGAATGGGAGAAAGTATTTACAAATGAATCTTCGGACAAAGGATTAATCTCCAAAATATATAAACAGCTCATGCAGCTCAATATTGAAAAAACAAACAACCCAATCCCAAAATGGGCAGGAGACCTAAATAGACATTTCTCCATAGAAGACATACAGATGGCCAGAAAGCACATGAAACCTGCTCAACATCACTAATTATTAGAGAAATGCAAATCAAAACTACAATGAGGTGTCACCTCGCACTGGTTAGAATGGGCATCATCAGAAAATCTACAAACAACAAATGCTGGAGAGGGTGTGGAGAAAAGGGAACCCTCTTGCACTGTTGGTGGGAATGTAAATTGATACAGCCACTATGGAGAACAGTATGGAGGTTCCTTAAAAAACTAAAAATAGAATTACCATATGACCCAGCAATCCCGCTACTGGGCATATACCCTGAGAAAACCATAATTCAAAAAGACACAGCACCCCAGTGTTCATTGCAGCACTATTTACAATAGCCAGGTCATGGAAGCAACCTAAATGCCCATTGACAGATGAATGGATAAAGAAGAAGTGGTACATATATACAATGGAATATTACTCAGCCATAAAAAGGAACGAAATTGGGTCATTTGTAGGGACGTGGATGCATCTAGAGACTGTCATACAGAGCAAAGTAAGTCAGAAAGAGAAAAACAAATATCGTATATTAACACATATATGTGGAACCTAGAAAATGGTACAGATGACCCGGTTTGCAGAGCAGAAATTGAGACACATATGTAGAGAACAAACGTATGGACACCAAGGGGGGAAAGTGGCAGGTGGGGAGGGGTTGGTGGTGGGATGAATTGGGAGATTGGGATTGACATGTATACACTGATGTGCATAAAATGGATGACTAATAAGAAAATAAATAAATTTTAAAAAATAAGTAAAAAAGAAAAAATCATTATTACCAGAGGTGAAAATAACAATGAAGGGAGGGAAATGTAACCCTGGGTGTCTGAAAAGGGGCTAGGAGAGAAAAAATAATCTGAGATGCCAATTAACCTTGGAGCAGAGGCATGCAAGAGCAGGGGACATCAAGGAGAGCCTGTAGGTAGGGGCGAGGGTGAATGTGGTCTGGGGCAGAACACTGCAGGTCCTAGAAAAGACCCAGGCTCTCTGCCACTGGATATGCTCAGAACATGATCTTGTGCAGCTAGACATGGCCCTGGCTGGTCCTCCAGGGAGCAGGCGCAGGAGCAGGGCCATGTGGGAAGTGAGTCTGGCTGCAGCCTCCCTTCTGTTCTGGCTCTTGTCACACCCATCTGAAATGGACCAAGTACGTCTGCACATGGAATGTGCCCTAGCAATGGTCAACATAATTGAAGAGTGCTCCAAGTTCCCTCTACCAATCTTCTCATCTGCTTAGAGTACAAAATTTGTATACCTGAAGAACAAAGCTTTTAATTTTGCAGCTATAAACAAGGGGGCTCATTTCCAAGAGCACCGTGGGGAAAGGTGAGACACACAAGGGGTAGGCAGGTGTGGAAGTAGCCAGATGAGATTCTGCCCTAAATGGGATCATCAGTGGGGGAGCAAAGAGGAAGGTCTCATAAAAAAGGCATAGGAGACATGGGAAGAAGTGTCATGAATTTCACAAGCCCCTGGGATAGGCCCTATTTTCCTCCAATGTATGCAGACAAAGACAAATAGGGTAAAGAGAGACCCCTTATTATGCACCGGTGAGGCCCTGTAGAGCTGCCCCCACATATAGGGAGACCCACCTCCATCCTGCTTCATGGAAGTCTGAAGAATGTTCATTCAGTCATTCAGCAAATATTTATTGAACATCTATTATGTGCAGGCCCCATTCTAGGTGCTTGAACTACATCATTGAACAAAGACACAGACCCCTGCATTTGTGGAGCATATATTCAAAGTGATAGTACTCAGACACCAAACTACAACATGATAAATGGTAACATATATGGGATGTTAGAGGTAATTCAAGCCAAGTCTTTGAAAGAGCCCATCTTTCCCAAAGCGTGCACTCCCCTAGATTCCACATTCTCAGGTACAGCCTAGGTATATTCTCTGTTATCTCATCAGAAATCTCTGAGGCCAGAGTTGCCACAATTCCTACTTCTTTCTTATTCCAACAAGCACCCTCCTCCCCCCGTGACATGTCCTACACACATATTGGACACAGACAGGATGCTCAACCCCACGTGTGACATTGAATCAGTCATCGTCGTTTGGGAGCACAGATTCTGTCCCCTGACAGAAATCCTCTTCTGAAATGATCTGTTCACCCTAGAGTCCCTTTCCCACAGATCCTTCCCTGTGGCACATTTGGCAAATGTGGTTATCCAAGGAGGGTTGGTCTAACTCAGGGAGAAAAGAGAAAAACCTCATTCCTATTATGATTGATTTCCCTTCCTGTCAGGCTTAGGTCTCCCAGGAGCCCCATCTCCACTTATCACCCTCAAAACTCCCTTTCCTGGATCACTCCTGACCCAGAAGAAGAGTTGGGGATGAGGCAAACGCTGTATTCTTTACCTGTGTCCCACAGGTGACTGTTCTAAAATTTTCCAGATTGAACATCTGAGAACACTTTGATTTCATCTCATTTTTAGCACATATGCATACATGCATGAAAGGGAGAGAACAGCATCCTTCCATGTGCCTAGCGCTAGGGGAGATGGGCAGAAATATTCTTGGGTAGTAGATCATGGACCAGGCTGAAATACCTCTAGACTGCTCTCTTGCCCTTCACCTCTTCTCCTATGTATTGTATCAAGTTCCATAAAGACATAGCTAAGCTGTACTTTCAAATTCAGTGTACGTGAAAAATAGAAGGATAAGGCTTAAAAATCCAGTGCTCAGATACACCAGAGTTCTCTGAGGTCAGTCCTAGGCCCCTTTCTCTTCTCACTCATACATTAGTTCTGTCCAACCTCACCCATGTCCTCTCTTCAGATACTACCTCTCTGCCCATGACTCACAGGCTTCTCTTTGCAGTCAGATGTCTCTGAGTCTTAGAACTGAGCAGCCCACAACATCCCAAGGGATATTTCTCCTTGGTTCACTACCAGGTTCCTCAACACCACACAAAAATAACAAACTCATAATCCTCCTACCACCACCTCCAAGCCTGGACCTCTTCCATCATCTTTTATCTCAGCAATAGCTTCACCACCATCCAGGGGTACAAACCAAAAATCCAAGCACCGTTGTTGGCTCTCCTTTGCTCTCACGCTCATAGTCAATCTAGCCACAGTCCTAACAATTTTGCCTCCCAAAGTCTCTTGAATCTATCTACCTCCCTTTGCCTCTGTTGCCATCACCTTAATCCCCAAACTCACGCCCTCTCACTTGGACCACTTTAAGATTTCCAGGCAAACTTCACCTGGCTCCCTCTCTAATCAGATTCTCACATTGCAACCTGAGGAATTTCTAAATGTAAATCTGGGGGTGCCCCCACACCCTCACCACACCTACATTTACTTCAATAGTTTCCTGTTGCTCAAAGAATAAATACCAAAATCCTTGTGTTGTGAGCTGAATGGTGTCCCTGCCAAAATTCATATGTTGAAGTCACACCACACCCCATACCTCAGAAGATGATTGTCTTTGGACATAGTGTCTTTAAAGAAGTAATTCAGTTAAAATGAGATCATTAGGGTAGTTCCCTTAGTCAATGTGACTGGTGTTCTCATAAAAAGAGGAAATTTGGACCCAGACAGGCAGAGGGCCGACCAGGGAGAAGACTCAGGGAGAAGAGGACCATTTACAAGCCAAGGAGAGGTCTCAGGAGATGTGAACCCTGCCGACACCTTGATCTCGGACTTCTAGCCTCTGAAATTGTGAGATAATAAATTTCTAATGTTTAAACCATTGTGTCTGCGGTGCTTTTGTTATGGCAGCCCTAGTAAATGAATGCATCTTAATAGGGCTGCAAAGTCCTCCATGGCTTGTGGGTAATTTTAAAATATATCCACAGAATTTTTGATCCTCTCCCTTCAAAAGGCGGAGCCTAATTCTCCTCCCTTTGAGTGTGGACTATACTTAATGTGTCGCCTCTAACAAATAGAACTTAATGGAAGTGACAGTGAGTGAATTCCCAGATTAGGACTTAAAAGGCATTATGGCTTCCTTCTTCTTCTCTTGCTCTCGGATCACTGCTCTGTGGGAAACCAGCTGCCGTATCATGAGGACCCTCAAGGAGCCCTATGGAGAGGTCACATGGGGAGGTCTGAGGCCTCCTGCCAACAGCCATGTAAGCGAGTTATCTTGTAAGCAGATCCTGTAGTACCAAACAGACCTTCAGATGACCGCAGCCCTTGCCAAGGTCTTGACTGTGGCTTCATGAGAGACCCTCAATCAGAACCACTCAGCTAAGCTGCTCCTGAATTCCTGACCCACCGAAACTGATGAAAAGAAGGCCAAAGAGAAACACTGGTTATGAATTGGGTAATCTTTCCTTATATAGACAATAACATGGGTAGTTCAGTACCTGACAGACATAGTGACCCTAGAAGAGAAAGCCCCCAACCCATTTTTAAAAGTAAATATCGTAATTTTAAATAAAAATACATGCTTTTAAATCCAAGCATTTTGTTTAATCAGACTATTTAGCTGCACTCAGGCTGCTTTGCCCTAGTTCGAATCTGTGTTGTTTGTAAGTGTATTTTATGAATGACATTTCTTTAAAAGAAACAAAAAAACCCACCAGAAACATATTTATCTTAAGCCTCTTTATCTCAGGCTATTTTGCATGTATATGTATGTACATATATCTATATCTGTAATTTCTCCCTAGCACCAGGAAAGCCAGACTTGGGAAGAGCTTTTATTCATTATTTAATCAAGGAAAGAGCTTTAAGTCAAACAAGAGCAGGGAAGGGAAGGGTTGGGGCGGGGGGTGGAGGGGGGAGACGTCCAGGCAGGAGCAAAAGAGTCTGGGCAAGAGAGAACATTTTTATAAACAGACTCTCGAGATAAAAACCTGAACAAAGAGCAACAAACAGCTCCTTTCTACATCTTTTTTTCTTTCCTTTCTTGAAGCTTCTGACAGACTCAATTCCCTTCCTGCATAATCTCCTCTCACTTCTTTCTGGAGCAATGTCAGTGTTCTGAATACAGAAATACATCACTACTTGTTTCCCTTAAGGTGGATCCTTCCTCTGGCTACAAACAGAGGAGGGAAAAGTCCAGCCCAGCCACCAGTAGGCTGAGTGTGCCTGCCTCCTCATTCTCTGCTACAGGGCTTTCAAATCTTGCAAACTTCTCCACCCTGGGGACTCTTTCCCTTACCTAGAGGGTTCTCCCTGGTTTCATTAATTTTGCAAGAAGCAGATGGTGGCTGATATTCGGCCTCAGTTCCACCTTGGGTAAATCAGAGGGACTCGGCCCACAGTAACCTGGAGAGGTAGGTTGCTCCCACCCACATTTTGCAGCTAAGGGGACTGAGGCTCAGAGAGACAGCTTCATGTTCGTAGAAGGAATCCTGACTTTGGGATCAGCCCTGCCTTTCCACCATGATGAACTCTGACTCTCTACCCCCATGTTTCTTGCCTTTCCCTATCAAAATATTTTCCTAGGAAATATTCCTTTGTGGTCTAAATCTTCCCCCTTTTGTATTTCTCCCATCAGCTCAATCCCATCACCTCTTTCAACTTTCTTTAATTCATTACTTCAACAACTATTTATGGAGCATGTCCTGTGTGAAGCAATGAAACTACTCTGGTGGAATTTACATTCTAGCTAAGGAAGATAGGTAACAAACAAGCAAACATGTCCCATGTCAATGGTGATCAGTGCTAAGTAAGGAGAAAAGACCAGGCAGGGCATAGAGGGTAGGGAATGCTCGTGTGGGAAGGAGGGCCTTGCCCTTCTATAATGGGTGGTCAGGGAGGTCTCATGGAAAGGTGACCCTTAAGAGCAGACATGAAGGAAGGGAGGAATTCGACTGGGGGTGGGGAGGTTTCTAGGAGGAGGGAACAGGAAGTGCAAAGATGCTGAAGTCTTTGGTGTGTTTGAGGAAGAGTGAGAAGGCCAGTGTGGCTGGAGTTAAGGGTCAAGGAGGCGTGGCAGGTGAGGCTAGAGAAGAAAGAACAAAGCGGGCCAGGAGCAAGAGATCAGATTAGCGCCGTGAGGAGGAGAGCATGAGGGCCTTCTGATGTAACAGCTTTGGTTTTTACTCTAAGTGAGCCAGAAAGCTATTGGAGGGTTATCAGCAGGAGATCAAACTTGATCACTCCAGTAGTGTGCTTAGAATAGACTGGGGGTAGGGAGGCAAGTTTGGAGGAAGGAAGACCCATTAGGAGGCACTGCAGGAAGCCAGGTGCAAGTTGATGGAGACAGACGAAAGGATGAGACTGGTTAGATTTTGGAGACATTTAGAGGGTGGAATCAATGGGGTTTGCTAACGGCTTGATGGAGGACGTAAGACAAAGAGAAATCAAGGATGACTTCAAGGTTTGGCCGTAGTAACTGGAAGAATGGAGTTGCCAAAACTGAGAGGGAGCAGACTGTGAGAGAAGGAAAATCAGTGATAGTAAAGAGGGAGGGGGGAAGTTTGCAAAGAGAGGAGGTGAGAGATTGTCATGTAGGAGAGAAGGAGAGTGAATGGACTAGGAAAATGCAGTAGTATTGTCCAGCAGAGATAAGGACTAACTTGAGGTCTGTGACAATGAATGTAAAGTGACATCATTGCTGGGTCTGGGGGGGTGGGGTCTTTTGTCCAGCCATTTTAAGCTGCATTTATATAAGTGTGGAGTGGGCAGAGAGTTGGATTTAACCAAGGTTGGGGATTTGCTGGCCAGGATGCTGGAAGACAAGATGTGGGAAGGAATTGAGTCTATGCATGGGAGGGATGGCAATGAAGATCAAGGGCACCCAAGCAGGATAGGAGGGGAGCACGGCAGGAGGGGCGAGAAGAGTGCAAAGTTAGCGGGATCAATAGGTTGTACGTTTTGGAAAAGGTGGAAGAATTGTTAGGATGGGGAGGCAAAAGAGAGTGAGCTGGGAAGTCAGGGGGTGGTGGTCAGAGATGGAAAGGCTTAAAATGGAGATTATGGATGGGTGTAGAAATTGGAGGGTCAAGGGAATGAGAATGGGAGTGGGTGACTCCCAGAATCATCTTCCCTGACGCCTCGCATATCTGGGGCTCCCCTCCTTCTCTTCTACCCGTGTGCTTTTCCAAGAACCCTTTCCCTTTCTGATATTTACAGCATTAACGGATACAAATCTGGCTCATTCCCTCTGCCCTTATTGGTCCCCTCTTGCGTTCGTGTGGGTCCTCGGAGAAGCAGAAGTCACAGGACTAAACACAGAAGAATTTCATTAAGGGAGATGTCTGAGAGAGGGAATGGGGAGGGAGCTGGGTAAGGCTGGGAGAATTGTCTGACCACCGTGCAAGAGAGTAGGTTGAGTGGAAGTATTTAGATAGCTGGGCAATCTAACAAAGGTTTAAAGTTGGCAAGCCTGTCAGGGAGTCCTCTACCTGGAAACATCTATCAGAGACCTGTAAGAAACAGAAACTGGTCTGCCTTGGCATCCCCAACACAGTCATTGGCTGGGAGCAGCCCGTGGGCAGCGTGGGCTCCAGCTAACGTACCGATAGATTTCAAGGAGTGCATCATCTGGGGTCCTTGGTCAATTATGCTGTCCATAATTGGGATTCTATGAAGTCCATTTCCACAGATGCCACCGTAATCCACCTACAGGACCAAGCTCAGGAGTGAAGTCGCTGCTTTTTAGTTTACTATCCTGTAACTTTGAGCTCTTTGCTAAGATCTGGGTGCTGCTACCTTAGAGAGAAGTGTGTGGGCAAAGTGCAGCTGCCTGATTTCCTTCCACATGGACTGAACCCCAGAGAAGTTTCTGTGCTTTCAGGAAGCCTGCACCGTGCACACTGCCTGTCCAGCGGCCACTGTTAACATGGGCACAGGCACGGGGTTTGCAAGAGCTGGGCTTGGAGAGCATTGGGGCGAGCAGACCACGGAGGTGGTACCGGGGGCCTCCTTTGATCCCATTTATCACACCTCTGCTGACACCAGGCAGGCTCCTCGTCTCCCACTAAAGGGCTCTTTTCTCCTATCCATCTGGCATTCTTCACACACCGCCTGATTCTCTCTGTCCCATGTTTCCCACTCATCGATACCTGAAAATTCAGCCGTCACAGAACGTCACCTCAAAGGCTTCGTTCTCCTCCCCAAGCCAGATTTCTCAGGCCTCCCAACCAAATAAACATCATTTCAGCCCCTGGCAGCTTGCGCCTTTGATTTCTCCTTCCCTCTGCAATTCATTTCACCCCACGTCCCTCGATAAAACCTGACATGTCATCCGGGCACTATCTCTCCAGTCTATCCCTATACTTTTCTGCTTCTGCCAAACATTGGCTCATGCTCCAGTTATCGCCTTCTGCAACTAGCACCAGCTCCTACTGTCTGATTTTGCAGTGCCCTTTTTCTATCTTTTTCCTCGTCCTTCCCTCTCACTGTGCTCTTGTCTCATCCCTTGTCTCACAGCTCCTCTTCCCACTCTCCTCTCTCCACCATCAAAAGGGACTTCACAGATCCACTCACCCCACCCACACGTCCTCTCACCCTGGTCTTGAATAAGGCCCCAGTGCATACTTCTCAAAACGGTTTCTCCTAAAACAGAAATCAAAAACAAAACCAAAAAAATATTCCTTCCAACAGTGGGACCATTTAGAGCAAAGCCTTCCTTCAAGCAGTCCTGCATCCCCAGCCCCCAGCAGGCCTGCAGAGATCCCACTGGATGCATCCAGAAGAGGTGGGGATTTTTTTTTTTTTTTTGGCTCCATCGTGAGGCATGTTGTTCCCCAACAGGTATCCAACCGGAGCCCCCTGCAGTGGAAGTGCAGAGTCTTAACCACTGGACCACTAGGGAAGTCCAGAGGTGAGGATTTTAGAGCTAAGGGCTAAGGCTGAAGTGGGAGTAATAATGAAGTTTGGAGCAGGGAGTCTACAGGTGGTTTCCTCAAGGTTACCCACTAGTGAGTGGCAAAGCTAGAACCCAGGTATAGTGACACTCAATCCAATATTCTTTCAACTTTTTATTAACGGTGCTTCCAATTAAGAAGAAATCCCAACATTGGGCGAGAGCCTGGGCTCTGAACAGCCCTAGTGCGCTGGTAGGGGAGCAGCCTCGCGGAGCTCAGCAGGGAGCTTGTTGGAAATGCAGAATCTGGGCTCCACTCAGACCCATGGAGTCACCACCTGCACTTTCACAGAATCCCCAGGTGACTCCAATACATATTAAAATATGAGAAGCACTGATCCAGAGACCCTCAGGCCTGCCTCCCAATTCCAAGACTGTGACTTCACTTGCCAGACTAGAGGCCCCAGAACACAGGTATTTGGCAGTCAGTCTATAGTGCAGTACAGGGAGCTCCCTGTAACACAAAATATGCTAAGTCAATTTTGTTTCCTGACAGACTGATTAAACAGTCCTATCCCTGAATTACTTTTGTCTTCTATAAATGGCAAGCCAAGCTACTCATTTTCCAGGGATATTTTCAAAAGAAGACACTCTAAGGGCGACTCCAAAGCACACTTTACGGCTATTACATCTTCCATGTACACTAAATGGCGCCACACTGGGACCCCACAGTGCAAGCCACGAGATGCACGTGGTGAGAAGAAGCAAGTAAATACAGGCGCGTCACAGACCCTGTTCTCAGCGCCGCCACTCCACCCACTGAGATGCCCGCACAGTGCCTCAAGCTATATTTAGACTGACGTGCCACCTCTGGGTTGTCACCCAGACAGCTTTCTTTGTACTCTAAAGAAAGAGAGTCCCTGGAAACATTGATTTTGGGGATCCATGAGCACCGTCCTTCCTCCAGATCCACGGACCGGGAGAAAGGCAGCCTTGGCAAAAGACCAGGCGGCCTGGACTGAGCCTCTTGGCAGATGAGGGGCAGGGCAACTAAAATGGAGCGTGGGGCAGTGTCGGTTATCTCCTGCTGAGACGAGGTAAAGGGTCAGAAATACACTCCCAATAACCCTACCTCTAGGCACAGCGGGTGCGTGTGCACGCAGAGTGGGTACTGAAAACGAGCTTCCAGGAAAAAAAGACATTCCCATCTGAATGACAGTGTCTGCCCCGCAGTTCCGGGAGATTTCAGGTGTGATTTGGATGCACCTGCCCAACACACATAGATAAACATCTGGAGCCATTAAATGTTCTGCATTTCAGGGCTGTTCTGGATCCATACCAAATGAGGACGTCGCTTTCTTCTTTCTGCTTGGGATAAAAACGTGCTTGAAAGACATAGAATCCTTTGGATCTGCTCTCACTTAAAAAGCACAGTTACTCCTAAAGTTTTCAGTTTGCTACCACAGACAGTTTCCTGCTCAAATATAGTCACCCAAAATATACATCCATAATTCTTAGCATCTGCTCTGTACAGAGAAGCATATTTTGATATTCCAGGAAATTTTTTTAAATAAGGAAGGAAAGAAAAGAAAAAGAAAAAAGGAAGGAAAGAAGGGAGAGAGGATTAAAATAAATATTCTCTGAGAGTAATTTCCTCTCTGGAAGGCTAAAAATATATAAACTTTAATATTTACATTGACAGATTCTTATGTTAGTTGACCGTCTCCATATTTTTAGTAGAGGGCCATTGACAAAAGCAGGTGAAAACATTTAGTAATGCATTCATTATAGATCAATTTAGTAAAGGTTAATAGCTCTTTGTTTTGAATAAGATCTCTACTAACCCTTCTGTGATATGTGTTGTTCCTTTGTACAGCGCAATTTGAAAAGTTATCCAGTGAATGAATGATTGAATGTTCATGTTTATATGAAAATGTCTTGAATGTCTGCAAGAATGTTTGAATTGCATTTATCCTGCCTTTCACTCAGGTAGAGCCTAGGCTCAGTTAACACTTGTCTTACTGATCATTTTAACTAAGTTACAAATAATGATCCTTCACCAAAGAAATCAGACAGAGCCATTTCTTAAACTGCAAATCAATAAACCATCCAATAGGAAAAGGAGCAACAGATAGGAACAGGCAATACACAAAAAGAGAAAATTCAGATGGCTAATAAACATATGAAAAGATGCTCCCTCTAAATGGCAATCAGGAAAATGCAAATACAAGCACCCAGGAGACACCATGTTTAACCCATTAGATGGGCAGCAATCAGATAAAATGACATTGTGGGTAAGGGCATGGGCTCAGAAGGCAGGCTATCAGGGTTTGCATCCTGACTCTACCGCTTGCCAATGTGTGCCCCAGGAAAAGATACTTAACTTCTCTGGGTCTATCTCTAGGTAGCTGTTAAAAATAATGAGGTAGATTTCTAGGTACTGACATGGAATGATCTTCAAGACATATGGCTGAGTGGAAGTAGCAAGTATCAGAACAGTGACATGATATCATTGTGAATATCACTGATGATGTGATATTTGATATGATACATTTGTGTATGTATCATTTGTGTAAAAGCTACATACAAAACCTTATATTATATTTATGTATAGAGGTTAAGTGCAGTCATTAACTCTAAGGGAGGTATTGGTGTTGGGTGTGATAGTCAAAAGCGGACTTTACCGTATTTGTACTTTTTTTTTTTTTAATTAATTAATTTATTTATTTATTTATTTATTTTTGGCTGTGTTGGGTCTTCGTTTCTGTGAGGGCTTTCTCTAGTTGCGGCAAGTGGGGGCCACTCTTCATCGCGGTGCGCGGGCCTCTCACTATCGTGGCCTCTCTTGTTGCGGAGCACAGGCTCCAGACGCGCAGGCTCAGTAGTTGTGGCTCACGGGCCTAGTTGCTCCGTGGCATGTGGGATCTTCCCAGACCAGGCCTCGAACCCGTGTCCCCTGCATTAGCAGGCAGACTCTTAACAACTGCGCCACCAGGGAAGCCCTGTATTTGTACTATTTTTAATACAAACATTATTTAGTACAAACATTATTCATTTTTACAATGCATTCCTCTATTATTTGTATAATTAAAATTTAGGGAAGGGGAAATAGGGAGTTATTGTTTAATGGGTATAGGGTTTCAGTTTGGGATGATGAAAATGTTCTACAGGTGGATAGACGTGATGGTTGCACAACAATGTGAGTGTACTTAATGTCACAGAGCTGTATGTTAAAAATTGTTAAAATAGTAAGTTGTATGTTATGCCTATTTTACCACAATAACAATTTTAATTTCATTTAAAAATTCTTTATACCATAACATGACACAACGGGACTACTCAAGTCAAGGATTAGTGTGTGCTAGAGTGCACAGAAGCTGAGCCTTTCAAGAACCCTGGAATTTGGGTGGGGGAGAGTTGGAGAGTGGCACAGAGGCTTCGAAAGGAGAGGCAATGGAATGGCCAGTCTTCCCAGAGAAGGAAAGTCTTGAAAAAAGATGAGAAACAAAATTAGACATTCAGTGGAAAGTCAAGCAGTGCCCAATTGATGGAACTTGGCCTTGATCTGCTGGGAAGGAGAGAACTAATTCCCCTAACTCCATGTTTCCCTGTCTCTCGCCAGTCAAAAGCCCTCCAGAGATAAATTCACAGATGGGGAGGGGCGGGGAAAGTGGCACAGAAGGAAGAAAAGGGTCGTGAAAAGTAGGATCTCATAATGGCTTGTATTTTTGCTGCAACAACTCCGCTTTCAAAGAGCTTCCACACACCTGGAGGGAACTTGATTTCCTTCTGAGAATATGTCTTTCAAGTAGATTAAAAACTGTTTTCATGAGTTGTGGCTGTTTACATGCAAACCTGTCATTCAGATGATGTGTGCCTTGACAGACGCCCACGGAGGCTTATCAACGGCTCCCTTCTGTTTTGGGATAATTTCCTTCAGGTTCTTATGTAGTCTGTCTGGACAAAGGAGGAAGGTGAAGGAACCAGAGGGCATTTTATTTCTTCAACAAGGAGAAAACAAAAATACCGAGAGCTTAATGGGGGTGGGGCTGGAGCAAGAGTCCAGAGGGCAGGACGGTCTCAGAAGCTGGCCATCCAGTGCTGAGCTCGTCCAGTGCTTAAGACGGACAAGGTCCACCCTAGTCTACAGATTTAGCAATTTCTCACCGTCACTAACTCCCAAGTTTCTTGGTTTCTGCCACCCATTCCCCAGTCAAACCTAATACCAAAACCACACGCTAGGAGAGAGAAAGTCTATCTGGTGAAAGGCACATTGGCTTTGGGAAATTTGGGGAGGCACAGTATAGCCTTGAACTCAGCTACTGTAGATTCCCAAATTCTAGAACAAAGTTTAAAACATATTCTGAATTGAATTTATGTTTATTTGCCAAAATCTTTTTTAAAAGCAATTATTAAACAACTTTGTTGTAGCAGCTACATTGTTTTCTAGAATTCTTTACACTGAGGATTGATCTCAATTCTAGAAGGGTAAAGAGATGGCTTGTGAGCCTTTGGAAATGAAAAGTTGATCCACTCAAGCCAATACAAGACAAAAATAGATAACAAACCAATGTGTGTGTGTGTGTGTATGTGTATGTGTTTGAATGATTGGCAAGATTTTTAATAATGTTTCAAGGACAAAGTGGAAAAATGTGGTCAGGATATTAACATAGATAGGTTGGTTTGTAACTGGCCAAACAACATTGCCCCAAGATTATTCATTTAGTAAATATAGAAATTCTTTATCCGTAAAATTAAAAAGTTGAATTATACATCCACTAAGGTCTTCTCCACCTCTTCAACCTCTGATTGTTTTACCTGGAGGAAGGTCTCAAGATTTGCCAAATTCTGTCCTAACTTGGGGTGAAAATGTAGGCGCATGCCTACAAAACCAGAGAGGACACAAAGGGAGGAGCACTTATGGCCTTAGAGGATAGAATCAGCATTTAAAATTACCCATTCCCTCTCCCAAGCCAATAACATCATAGTTTGAAGCTAATGAGATAAAATATAATCGTATAAAGTTCTGATTTTTAAAAATCCATTCTACAAGGTCAACATATTAGAGATCTATCTTGGTAGCAGTTCAGATAAGGAAACCGCAGGGATCTGGTTGACTTTAAATTCAGTATCAAACATCAGAATGGCATATTTCAGGCCTGGGTGCAAAGGAGGACTTGGTATGGGCTAAGTTATACAGTAAGTCCCCTATATATGAACGAGTTCTGTATTCGTAAGTCCAACAAAATTAGCATAGGTATCCAAATAACACAATTGGCTGTATATTACTGTACTGTAATAAGTTAATAATACTTTTCACACAAATAATACTAAAAAATAAACAAACAAAAAAATAAAGAAAACATTTTTAATCTTACAGTATAGTACCTTGGAAAGTACAGTAGTACAGTACAACAGCTGGCATACAGGGGCTGGCATCGAGTGAACAGGCAAGAAGAGTTACTGACTGGAGGAGGGAGAGGAGGTGGGATGTGGTAGAGCTGAAGGATTATCAGCAATAGGAGATGGAGGGCAAGCTGCAATTTCACTCACGCCTGACGTTGATGGAATGCACGTTCGTATCTTGGAAAGTTCGCAACTTGAAGGTTCATATGTAGGGGACTTACTGTATTTAAACTCTGGGGTCCAAATCAAAAGGCAGCATTGCCTACTCAATACTCTGCCCTGGATCTGGAGAACCATGTTCAGACATGTTAAAGGGTGTAGTAAGGACCAGAGGGCTCCTCTAGCTACCCCACCCCTGACCATCTTGCCATCATCCCACCGCACCTGGCTTAGCTCTTTTAAGTCATTACTGCACTGTGGATGTCAGTCCTCGCTTGAACATGTTAGCATGAGAACACACCGTTTCCTGGTGTACTAAGAAATTTCATCCTTACCCTGAATGGAGATCTCATTATCTATGACTCTCCCACCCATTGTTCCCTGACACCCTGGGATCACACAGGTCAATTTTAATCCCTCTTCTACATACACAGCACTTCAAATGAGTCAAGAGGATGGCTGGTCACCTCCAAGAAACCTTTCCAAGTAAAACTGGGAAGATTTTTTAAAGATTAATCCTCAAGGTCCTTTTCTTGGCTCTTTGCGCCTCAGGATTAGATGGCTGTCTCTTCCAGAGATGAAGGCTCTACTGCTATTCTTTCCTCCTTGAAGGGATCAGAAACAAACACATGTAGCGAGGAGCTCCTGCTGGCTTGGTCTCACTACTATTTCCCCCAGCCTGTCATCTAAGACCTAGAGATGCTCAAGAATTGGAGCAATGATCCCTAATTGTGACTTTTCAATACTTCAGTGTATTTCCAATTTACACAAAATTCATAGAACACTCTTATAGCTCACATTAATTTTTAAAATAAACGGATGCCCTAGAGCATTGTAGGAACACTCAAAATTCCAGGTTGCGATTCCAGACAAGTTGAAAATCACTGGCTCATTTAGCCATTTTTCTCCTACTTCCCAAATACTTTAGTTAGCTTACCTTTAAAAAACAATCCTCTGAATGCTACTGATTCTTATTCTGTATTTGACAGACATGCAAATTTTTTAAGTGCTGCTGCTGGTATTGCTATATATTTTCTTTTATCTGGTATTTACTTGAGTGTCTGCTATGTATGTGACACCTCGAAGTATATGGCAAACAAGAACCAAACCAAAAAACAGGGGATCAGCTTGTCCATACCACGGTATGGAACAAAATGCCTCATTTATGAAGAAACAATGATACAGGACAGTTTGCGTGACTTGCCTTCAGAGGGTGTCAGAATTAAAACCACTCCCCACAGGTTCACAGACCTGAAAAACACCACAAAGTCCTGCTGGGGTCTCTTCATTGATATTTTATGACCTCATTTTGAAACCCAATTTGTTCAAAGTAAATAAAATGTTGTTTGTGTAAGTAATTAATCAAGAACTACATGGAAGGTTTTTTAGGAAGCCAATAGCAAGCAGTCTCCTGAGGCACTCAGCAAACTCTCTCTTTCAGTAAATAATTACTTTAGTTAAAATTATTTACTAAATTAAGTCATTCCTTTTGTGATATCTCTAAGACTTCAAGTAATTGGTTGGGTTCACTTTAGTTTGGCGTTTTATAGAGGAGAAAAACACTGCTACATAATGAATTAACTGTGCAATTAACTATAAATTTAGCACTCCAGAAACACATTTTTAATGACTAAGAACAGGTACAAAGAGCCCTGAATCGTTTTTTGTTGACCTTTTTTTTAAACCTAGGTATAATTTTCCATCCTGTTTAATGCAGCAATGCTGGGAAAGTGTTAGCACAGCATAAGATTATTTTCCATTTACCAAGAGTCAGCAACATGGAAAACCCATTTCAAGCAGAGCTGTAGCCACAGGCCCCTGCCCTGGGCTCACAGTGGGAACTCGTTTGACCTCAAGGCAGGTCCACCTCCATCCTTTCGGCTCCCACCATAAGGACAGGGTCTTGTGACAGCAGCACTTTCCCTGTACCCTCCTGGGGTTAGGCAAGAAGAGTAATGATCTGCCGCCTAGGGCTTCCTCCCTCCAAATCACACTTCCCTGTTCTAATTATGAGGAGAGAAATAACCGAGAGTAAAACCTGGGCTAACTAACACATTTAATGAACTATTTTGTTGCGTCCTTAATTTTTAGGAATAAAATGCAAATCATTGGGTTTTAGGAGCAAGAAAGAAAACTGAATTCCCCTCGTTAAACATCGGTACCTTGCAAGGATAGCTGCTATCACGTTATGTTTTTGCCCACATTTCTGTGTTCGCAGCCTCAGAATAGGACTAGGAAGTGAGCATTGATCACGTGCCAGGCCCCATGCTGCAGGGTCTTTCAAGCATGTTATCTCACGCCGTCCTCACGACCACTCCATGATGTCTGTGTGGCAAGTGTCACCTCACCAATACTTTTCCAATACTATGTACCTTCTTTGTAACATGAGACCCCCTCCCTCACCTTCGCCCACACACATACTCTCTCCAAGGAGAAATCAAGAATTTCTTTTGGGCTTCCCTGGTGGCGCAGTGGTTGAGAATCTGCCTGCCAATGCAGGGCACACGGGTTCAAGTCCTGGTTTGGGAAGATCCCACATGCCGTGGAGCAACTAGGCCCGTGAGCCACAATTACTGAGCCTGCGCGTCTGGAGCCTGTGCTCTGCAACAAGAGAGGCCGCGACAGTGAGAGGCCCGCGCACCGCGATGAAGAGTGGCCCCCCCTTGCCGCAACTAGAGAAAGCCCTCGCACAGAAACGAAGACCCAACACAGCCAAAAATAAATAAACAGATAAATAAAAAATTAAAAACAAACAAACTAAAACTATTCCCTTTAAAAAAAAAAAAAAATCCACCTTTGCTTCAAAGAGAATGACCAGAGTCCACATGACCCTAAAACTCCAGAAAAATCTATCATTTATTAACTAGTTGGATTTCTGTAGTTAGTACAGTTTCTAAAGGCAGGAAAGTAAACACATTTGTTGGAGAAAGAAATAATTTTACCAGTAAGCATTGACAAATAAATGTACTTGGAGCTTCACCCTAAGTAAACACGATACCTATCAATCTATCTCCTATTGGTTCTGTTGCTCTGGAGAACAATGACTGATACACCCTCCCCTCTGCTGAAAGATGTGACCTCCACTTTCAGAGAGCTCAAGAGTTATCAGGTGACAGCAACGTCTCTGCAACTCACTCTAATGCAAAGTGAGGAAGAGACAGAGGTGGGTTGAGATGCTTTGAAGCCATAGTAAGGATTTAGCAGATTATTCTAAGGACAATGGGAAGCTATTGGTGTGTTTTAGTAGGAAAAAGTGGTATGACTAGGTTTGCATGGCTCAGAGATCTCAGTCTATATTAAAAATAAATAAATAACACGTCACTAGAGTGAATGGATTGTAGGATGTCAAGAGAAGGAAGATCAGGTAGGAGGTTACTGCAGTTGTCTAGGGAAGAGAAAGTGGTTGCCAGGACTCCAGTAGTGGCAGGAGAGACGAAGAAGTGGGTAGATTTCATAGATGTATAAGGCATGATTGGCAGGACTTGGTGAGTGAATGGAGACGGGAAGGGAAGGACATAGGATGACTTCACAGTTCCTGGCTGGACAGCCTTCCTTGAGCCATGGGGGTAGAAGGGGTGGAGATAGTGAGTTCAGTCCCGTACCTGCTGAGCATGAGGTCCCTGTGGGGTGTCCCAGGGAGCTGCTTAGGAAATGTCCATGGGTGAGGGGCAGATCACAGCTAGAGTTACCTATGTGGGAGTTGTGGCAATATGGCTGACGGCTGAAGTCATGGGAATGGCTGAGATCCCACTGGGAGAGTGTGCAGGGTGACAAACGAAGAGGTCTTAGTGCAGAGCCCTCCAGACAGCCCTCCTGAGACCCACCAGTTACCCAGCCCTCTAAATGATCATTTAGCTACAGCAGGTCCCTCACCCTGCCCCTATTTGCATTCCTCACTCCAAGTTCAGGCCCTAACCACTTCTTAGAGACCACGGCAATAGTCTGGTCTCAGACTCTCTCCCTTTTATTTACCTTTTTTTTTTTTTTTTTTGGCCATGGCACGAGGCATGCGGGATCTTGATTTTCCGACCAGGGATCGAACCTGTGCCCCCTGCAGTGGAAACACAGAGTCTTAACCACTGGACTGCCAGGGAAGTCCCCAGTTTACCTTTCTTATCATTGCCAAAGTAGTTTTCTTAAAGCTTTGACTTCTGTCATGTTACTTTTCTCCTCAAAAACTTCAATGCTTCCCCATTCCCTACCAAATAAGGTATAATCACTTCCTCCTGGGGCCCAGGCCTTCTGTAAGATGGCCTCAGACAACACAGACATAGCTTCACGGCTGTCCTTTATTTCTTCTGCTCTCCATCAAAGGTGATACACAGCATGTGACCTTGCGTAAGTCATTTAACCTTCTCCTCCTCTTTTCCATCTCTTACTTCCTATGGGGGATGTCAAAGGGATTCACTGCCCTAAATAAAAGGACATGCCTCAGGGCTAAGAGACAGATGTCCACCTCTGACATTGGTTTCCCCCATGCTTCAAGATCTGTTGCTGTGACATCAACAGACAAATGAACTGTGGACTTGGTGGGGAGGTAATGGGGGCATGCTTCGGCCCTTGAGAGGGAAGTGTTTCGGTGGCCAGCCAACCATTTCAGACAAATGGAGCCTTAGTCCATTTGGAAGGAACTTTAGGAAAGAAAATTCTATTTGCATCTTTAATTGTACAAGTTACTTACAACCAGTGTATCAATATATTTATCTATAGTACTGTGAGCCAGCCCTGGAGGAGAAATGGAACTTGCAGTCTTAGAGAAATAGATGTAAACAAAGGTCCCAATGTGCACGAAAGAGAGCTCCTTGGAATAGAATACTGGTGCTGGAGGGCAGTCTGAATGGTAAAAGACTCATTAAACTAGATTTGTTGAGCATCTACTATGTGCTAGACACTATTCTATACACTGAATAAAACAGTGAACAAATTAGACAAAAATCAGTGCTCTCATGGAACTTACACTCTACAGGAAGGAGATAGGTTTTTTAAAATAATAAATAAGTAGATTGTATACTATGTTAGAAGGTGTTAAGTGCTGTGTAGGAAAGAAAACCAAGTAAGGCAGATTGATAGTGATGGAGTAGGGGCTGCTATTTTATATAAGCCCACCAGAACAGGTGTCATAGAGAAGGTGTCATTTGAGCCAAGGACTTGAAAGAGATGACAGTGAGGCATGTGGACATCGGGGGAAAGAGTGTTTCATGCAGAGGGAGGAATGACCAGTGAAAAGCCCTAGACAGGAGCTTGCCTAACACATTGGAGAAACAGGAAGGAGGCCAGTTTGGCTAGAACAGAGTGACCAGGGGCCAGGCAGTAAGAGATGAAGTTAGGGGTGAAGGGTCAGATTGAGAAGTGTCTTGGAATGGCCCCACTGGAAGGTTTGGGGGCAGAGGAGTGATTCCAATTCTGCTGTGAAAACAGCCCTCTGGCTGCTGTGAAGAGAGTAAAGTATGAAGGGGTCGGGACTGGAGCGGGAGGGCTGGGGCGGAGGCCATTGCCACAATTCAGGCAGGAAGATGGTGGCTGAGACCAGAGTTTGAGCAGTAAAAGTGGTGAGAGGGGATGGATTCTGGATAGATTCTGAATGTACAGACAAGAGGATTTACAGATGGGTTGGATATGGAGGATAAAAGAAAGAGAGCCATCAAGGCTTTTGCTCTGAGCTACTGGCGGGAAAGATTTGTCATTTTCTGAGTTAGGAAAAGCTGAGGATAGGGCATGTATGGGGAGGTAGAGTATGAGGCGTTCAACTGTGAACTTAAATTTGTGATGTCCATTAGACACACACACACACACACACACGCACACACACACACACACACATCTAAATCTGGAGTTCGGGGGAAAAGTCAAAGCTGGAAATATATATTTAGCTCCAGATCGTAAAGACTTTCCTCCACAATAATAACAATGAAATACAGCTCCTCCTCCTCTCTCCATCACCACCATCTACTCCTCCCTCTACTGGTAATTTCCACGTGCCCAAACATGTGCTCACATCACTCACATCATCTCATTTACTTCTCACAATGGCCCCAGGGGGCAACCATGACAATCCCCGTTTTGCAGATGTGGAATCTTGGGCTTAGCAAACTTGCATATCTTGCCCAAGCTCACACAGCTGGAAAGAATTTTACTCTGCAGGCAGTGAGGAGCCAATAAAAATTGAGAATAACATTGTGAGGTATTTATTTTGGATACATTGCTCAGAGGATAGCACAGAAGTCAAAAAGGGGTGAAATGAGACGAGTGAGGGGGCCATTACAATACCCCAAGAGTCCAAAAAAAGAGGTGATGTGGGAGTGAGGGTCTAAGAGTGACCAGGTAGCATAACAAGGGTGGGTAACCCACTGAATTGGGGTCATCAGGGAAAAATGAACGATGGCAGGGGGACTGGGGGAAGGGAGGTGCCACTTGCTTAGGGGGAGAACACAGTGGGATGGTTGGGACCTGGCAGGCTGATGCAAAAGGAGCATATCAGGAAGCAAGTGGATAATGCTGGGACAGGCTGGGATCAACCAAGGAAGGTCTTTCCTGTGAGGCTTTGGAACTTAACTTTGCAGACTAGAGAGCCACTGAGATTTGAGTCAGATAAATATGGTCACACATAAGACGGAAGCCCTATAGTCCTCTGTGCTTTGTGAGGGCAGGACCAGGGCCCCCGTGTGTAGTCCACTGTACAACCATCTGTACACAGCAGCTACTTAACACAAGACACCACCCTCTCAGCTCCACTCCCACCCCTGTCGGCCATTTATCGGGCATACTCGCAGAAGACTTTTTTCCAATGCAAGCACATTGTGCAATGAGGTTGAATACGCTGAATAAATCCAGTCAGTATTTCTATAGGATTTTTTTTTAAATCCAGCTTATAACAAGTAACAGCCCACTTACTTCTCCACAACTCATGACTCCCCACCACCCCATTGTCTGCCCTGACTGGGATAATGGGTGACTGTGTTCCAATACGCATGAGGCTAAAATGCTTCTCTTTGCCCAGCTTCAATCATTCTCAAAACCCAGATCCTAATCTCACTTCATTATCATTAAGCAGCCAAAGCAGCTACAGCAGTGAAGAGGGGGGAAAGGAACAGGCTGGGGAGAAGAGCAACATTTCTCCAAGAAACAAAAGAATCTCCTCCCTGATCAAGCGACCCAGCATGACAGGAGGAAGAGAGAGCTCCCGGAGCTGACTAAAATAAAATTGCCAGTTAGGCTTTCTTCTCATTAGTTTCTCTTTCATACTTCACATTACCTCAGTGAAAGGAAGATGAATTAAGAGTTAAATGCCCCAAAATAACTTAAGCAATCTTTAAATAAGACTTAAATGTGCTTTACGTTTCCACCAAAAACCCTCTTCCTGTTTCATGTGCCTCTCTTTTTTTTTTTTTTTTAATTTTTATTGGGGTATATGCTTTACAGTGTTGTGTTAGTTTCTGCTGTACAGCGAAGTGAGTCAGCTATACGTATACATATATCCCCTCTTTTTGGATTTCCTTCCCATTTAGGTCACCATGGAGCACTGAGTAGAATTCCCTGTGCTATACAGCAGGTTCTCATTCGGTACCTATTTTATACATAGTAGTGTATATTTACGTATATATCAATTCCTATCTCCCAATTCATGCCACCCCCCTTTCCCCCATAACTTGGTGTCCATACGTTTGCTCTCTATGTCTGTGTCTCTATTTCTGCTTTGCAAATAAGTTCATCTTACCACAGCACTATTTACAATAGCCAGGACATGGAAGCAACCTAAATGTCCATCAACAGAGGAATGGATAAAGAAGATGTGGAACATATATACAGTGGAATATTACTCATCCATAAAACGGAATGAAATCGTGCCATTTGCAGAGATGTGGATGGACCTAGAGACTATCATACAGAGTGGGCCTCTCTTTCTCCCTCGCTCGTGGCCCTTTTCTCCCATCTTCTCTCCAGGTTCTGCTGTGTCCTCTGCTTGCATAGTTTCTTTTCTCCAATGGTTGGCTTGGTCCTCTCCTTGAGACTCCTCCCACCCTCTGGCCCCGGTCAGCCTCCAGGACCGTCTTTGTATCCAGTCCCTTTCCAGCCCCCAGGACTTGCCCTCAGCCCTTCGTCTGTGATCTTCCTTTCCCCCACAATCCCCCTCTCCCCAACCCATGCTCACCGGTGTCTGGCCTCAGGTGCCACCAGAAGCCAAATTTCTAGTGATAGAAAGCCTATGGTTGCCCCATGGAGGCAGATGATATAAATGAGGCAATTGCCTCAATTCATAATTAAAATAAGCCAAATGAAGCAGCAAAACAAGACAGATTCATGGTTTGGAGAGCTAAAGATGAACTCTTTGCAGAAGACCGCCCTTCTTCCCCTATTCTGCTGGCACTACGCCCCAGAAGCATATTGACTGGCTGATCAATTCTCAAATTCTAGGTAGATGGGCCAATGATAAATGATTACCTCACAGCCCCTCCTCAGCGACTGCAGGCCCAGCTAAGGCACCCTGAACAATCCCCTGTTTTGAAATACCTTGCCTGGATTGTTTATCTCACTCCCCTCCCGACTTTTGTTTCCAGCTACAGGGAGCTCCTAAGTAGAAAATCAATAGGCACTTTAATTACTGGCCCCCAATTCATCAGGGCCTCAACTGTAATTACTCGGCCTGAGCCAGAAGCCTCAGCAGCCAATAAACTGAGACAGCCAAGCGCTGGGTAATGCGCACAATGATGAGAGGCTGGAGTGTGACTCAGCCTGGGCGGAGCCTTCTGAAATCACCTGCCCACGTTCCTGCCACCTCCTTCCCAGGTCCCTTTCCTTGGTCGGCAATGGGGGGAGGCAGTCCCAAAAGGGCAGGTAGGGGGCAGAGCCAGTGGGGGGCATGGTTGGACACAAAGCCAACCGTTTTTCTCTCTCCCTGACTATTATTCAGTCAACTGTCTCTAAGACCTTGCTACTCAAAGTGTAGTCTGTGGACCAGTGTCTTCAACATCCTCTGAGAAAATGTTAGTGGTGTAGATGCTCAAGCCCCAACCCAGAGGTACTGAATCGGATGCTGTGCTTAGCAAGATGCCCACATTAAAAGATGGGAAGTATTGCTTTAAAATCACACTGGTGTGTGTTTGCTTGGCTAGGCTGATGGAGAGGTGAGACAGTGTTCTTGGTACCCGTTCCATGGCCCCTCAGGCTTCATGCTGCCCCCAAAGGCTTCCCCAAACTCTTTTTAGGTTATGAGGGGCCCATAGATGCTATAATGTTCTTTCTCCCTCCATGGTATATTCATTCTTTTCCTTCCACCTCCTCAGCTCTTCCAAAGTCAGGTAATCTGAGGGTCTGAGAGTTGATGGTCCCTCTGTTGACCTCCAGATGAAGCCTGATAGGCCATCTGCCTAGACTTGGGGTCCTGTTCCCTGGCCCCAAGCCCCTTAAGGCTGGCAAGCTCCAGATTACTGCCCTTCTCATCTCTGTTGCCGGAGTTCATTCATCCTCAAAGGACGGATCTCAGGGAAATCCTCAGGGTTCCTTCCAGGGACTATGTAGGATGATGCTGGGATAAGAAATGCTCTCACGGGATCCCCTTCCAACAGCCAGGGCTGATGGAATTTTCTCCCTCAGGAAAACAGGAATTCATCCTTGGGATGGCTCAGAATAAAGGACTTCTTTGTGATGGGTGAATTCAAAACCTGTGTGGGTCTGGAGTTGATTCCTCCTTCAGGCTACTGGGGTTTAGAGGCCAAGGATAATGGCAAAGTGAGCTCAGCTGCTGAGCACAGAGCTATTGACTCAGCTGATCAATTTTCAAGTCGCAGGCAGCCAGGCCTATGAAAAATGACTCTGTTGCCCATCACCCCACCCCACACAGACATTGGCTAATGCAAATGGAACAGTTCTCTATTTAGGAATGGCTTCTAAGCTTCTCTCTGTCCTTCTGCCTCCCACACATAGGCATTCCCAGCTGATCTCTCTGCTCTTCTCTCTCTCTGTTTTCTCTCCAAGTTCGCTCACTCCTTCCATCTCAACCACCACTTTTACCGAGGGGAATTCTCAAGATTCCCCGTTTCCAGGTCTGGGCCCAAGCTTTCCACTCACATGGCTCTAGCTGGGCGTTCCTGTCTGATAGCCCAGAATTATTACCCTTAAACTTGAGATATCTAAAAGTAAAACCGTCCCCCTCGCATGTTCTGCCCACTGCAACCTCATTGTTTTCCATCCTATAACTCTCATTCTTGCGAATGGCACCCAGGCTCCAACCTCAGTCATTCTGACTTATACAATCCCTCAGGCAATCAAGCCTAGAGGCACTGCCTTTCAAGGAACTCTCTCCCATCTCTCCCATTCTTTTCCCACTGTTACCACCTTTATTCGGAGCCTGTTTATATCGAACCTGGGTGCTTGTGATGGCCTCTATTTGGAACACCCCAGTCCTTCCTCAGTGCTCCTGGCTCTCAATCCAAACTGCACAATAGAATCACCCAGGGAGCTTTTAGAAAACAACAATGATGAGACCAAAGACTAAGACCAATTAAACCAGAATAGCTGGATGTGGGCCCCAGGAGCTCGTCATTTGAGAGGCTACCATGGTGACTCTAATACAGAACGCTACCCCAGCCAACCTGGACTACTTGCGATGTGCAATCACCCTCTGTCCATTCTTTCCTCTGTAATTAAACCCCACCCTTCCTTCTACCTAAGGTGACCTCAACTTTTCCCTCCGAGGGTGGAAACACTCCCAATCCTTCCAGGCTCAGTCCAAATATCACTTCATGGAACCTTTCCGGATCCCTCCCCAGAACTCCTACGGTATTTATTCACATACTACTCATGACATACGCCCTGGTCTTCCTTGGGCTGTGGTCTACAGTCTTATTATATCCCCTTTATCTACTTGTCATCTCCTAGAAAGACCAAAACCATTCCTTGGAGCATCTGACTTGGAGCCAGAAGAGCTAAGTTTGCATTCTGACACCTCAGGAAGAAAACTTTGGTTATGAAAGTCTGGATAGATTATTTAAAATCTCAGTTTCCTATTCTGCAGAATGGCAATCATGGTTCCTATCCATTTCATGGAAGTGCTAATAATTATTATTGTTAATTTAAAATAACAATTTTTGCCTTTTATGTTACTCATGTGGCTTGGAAAAATTAACTGCTTAGTAAGTGAATGTTGAATAAAGGCATGAATATATTTGGATTTTTATCATAGACTTTTTTTACTCCTCCTAAAAATAATTCCAAATTAGAAAATCAATTCGCTAAGAAGTGTGGCACTTAGGGTAATGGGCCCAGCCCCTCCTACAGTGTAGTCAAACACAGAGACATCTGCTTTCCTAACTACCCTTGTCACAGGCCCTTGCTGTGACATTTAAACCATGTCCTTTTGTCAGGTGTCAAAGCCAAGAGCATGGATGTCACAGTTTACTGTCTTCATGCGACTGGCCTTATGGGTGAATGTGAGTGAGTGCACACCACACGTACACACACACACACCTACACACACACAGCTAATGAAGTGTGCTGCCCTCTCATGGTTACCTGCATAATCAAGAAAGCCAGCTTCCCCAGCAGACATTCTCAGAGCCAGCACTCCAGGAACAAGGCCTGGGCCTCGAGATCCTGTCTACACCTCTCTATAATTCATGGCAGAGGGTTCTGTATGGTAAGTACCAAAGGTGCCTATTGTCTGTGTGTAGCAGCTGGTCCCTTCTAGGACAGCCACCTAATGAATGAACAAAATATATTTTGCAAGAGAGGAGCATGAGCCTGGGGAATTCTGGAGGAAAAAATTTGGAACTTCAAGGAGCCATTCATCCTCAACACAGTCTTTCTAATGAGGGATGCTGGGGTTTGGACATCTTTGCTGCAAGACTGTAGTCATTTCCAGAGCAGCCAGGGGCCAGGCAAGAAAAACAGCAAAATTAATGAGCAGTTTTTCGAATACTTACTTTGTTGCAGGACTATTCTAAGTGCTTTCCGTGTATTAACTTCTTGCATCCTCATATCGCTTGCCTCATGTTGATGGGAAAACTAAGGGAGGTGAAGTATCCTACCTACATTCTCGCAGCTGGTAATGACAGCTGTGAACCTCAGATTTGAATTTTGCAGACAAGACCTTAACCACTGCGCCATGCTGCCTCAGCTTCATGGCATCTGCTGTTGAGCGCATCTTCCAGTGGGAGTGTTGCGAAGGGCGGTTTGAGGACCTCTGTTAAGCAATAGTAACCTGCTCTTTTTAGATCATGCCCTGGCTCCCCTGATATACCCCTGTCTGAAGCCCAGCAGGTGGGTTGCAGCCTGGACGGAGCTGCCACCTCTTCTGATGCTTGGGGTTCTAGACATGTGGGCTGGTCTCTGTCCCACGTCCTCCCCTTTTGGGCTTTTCCTCACCCAAGCTTTTGTAGGGTGAGGGCCAGAGACAAGGAGGGACGTGGGACCAGAGGAGAATGGAGAGAGAGACACAAGGAAGAGAGAGGACAGGGAAATGAGACCACAGAAAGGCCTGGGTGGCCACAGCAACAAACAACTACAGACTCCCGTGACCTCCTTATCTGCAGCTGCGCAGGCTGCAGGCCTTGAGAGAAGGGGGCAAATACATGTCCCTGATAGTAAAATTCAGGGAAGCCCTTGGTCACGAATATTCCTCTTGCCCAGTGTCCTGAGATGGTGATGGAAATGGAGACATGAACTCTGTTATAGGGGTGATGTTTGCATCCTGAAGATGCACTGGACAGACTCAGGGGACCTGATTCTAGACCCACCTTGGCCTTTAACAATCCCCCCTGCCCCAGCCCCTACCCAGTCACCCCTCTGCCACAGTCTTCAGTGGCCTGCATCCCCCAGCGTCCATGCTCATCTAAATGCTCATTTATGTTTCTGGATGAATAATCTCTGAAAGCAACTAGATTAGACAATTCCTTTATCCTGACTCACAGCACTTGCGTTCCAAGGAGCACTAGTAATTAAAAAACATTATCTTGTTCATCGAATAAAACCCAGGAGAGGAAGGCAGGTGGCAAGGACCACCTCTGCCCCTTTGAAGTGGAGGAACTAAAGGCCTGGGTGGGGAATGAGGCAGCCAATGTCACAGGCAAAAGCAAGGGGCAGAGCAGACAGAACCCACAGTGCTGGTCACTGGGGGCAGTTTTTCAAGGCTGCGCAGTTTACTAAGCTGAATTGGCCTGGGAGCTTGACAAAGTCATGGAGACTTTTCTTCTCTCCTTGTTGGGTGGATTAACACTCTTACCCCATCCTAAATAAGATGATAAACTGAGACTCCAGTACCAGAGGGGTCAGACGAACCCAGAACCTTGTAAGAGTTAGAAGGGGCTTGGAAATCAGTCACATGGCTGCTTCATTTAAAATAAAGTCCAGGGAGATTATGATTTATCCAAGGTTACATGGGTTGTAGGATATAGACCAAAGTTTCCTTCCTACTTCACTCTCCCAACACCCTCTCCATTATTAAAAGTAGTGCTCAGACAAGGATCTGATTCTCCTTATTTGCCCCATGGTGGACCCCAGTGCAGTCAGATGTGTTTTTCTCCTAAATCTTTTCATTTCTACAAGGTCATAGGGGGAAAAAAAAACAAAAACACTGCTGAAGATGCCCCAGCCTTAACAAAGGGGAATAGTTCATGGAGAGGCAGGGCCTGCACGGTGGGTGAGGTCCTTTCCAGGACTACCATGCCGAGTAACACATTTCTGCCCAAAAAGGTAGATTTTGGCTTTTTCTAGAGCTTTATCACTCACATCCTCACCTACAATTTTGGACTAAATTGTGTCACCTCCAAATTCATAGGTTGAAACCCCAGCCCCCAATGTGACTGTATTTGGAGACTGGACTTTATGGAAGTAATTAGGGTTAAATGAAGTTATAAGGGTGGGGCCTGATCCACAAGATTAGTGTCCTTATAAGAGGAAGAGAGACCAGACCTGTCTCTCTCTCCTCACCACGTGAGGACACAGCAAGAAGACAGCCATCAATAAACCAGGAAGAGTCTTTGCCAGGAATTGAATCAGCCAGCGCCTTGATCTTGAACATCCAGCCTCCAAAACTGTGATGTAAATTCCTGTTGGTTAGGCCATCCAGCCTGTGGCATTTTGTTACTGCAGCCTGGGCAGACTAATCCACCTCCCATCCACAAGTCATTGTCTTTCAGCCTCCACGGGATACCTGCCCAAGCCAGACACTGTGCTCGGGCTCAGACGTTAACAAGGCATTTACAAACAAATAGAGGAAGTAGATGTATAAATAGACTGGTAGCTCTATTAACTATTTCAGAAAGCATAATGAGATAAATGGCCAAACAGAGGTATTTTGCAATGGAAGCAAGAAGTGGTCGATTTTAGTTTCAATAAAGCTTCCAGAGACAGTGGACTTCGAGCTTGGCCTGGAGGAGGGAGGACCATGTGTCAATCAGAGAGAAAGCAGATATTCCTGTCTGCTCTCATTAGACGTTTTAGAAAACTATAAACCTTTGGGACTGGTTTAAATGACCTCACTAGCACTTTGAGACTCTTCAAGATCCAGGTCAAGTTCCACCTTTCCGTAAAGACTTCCTGAGACCCTGTGCCACACTAGCAGTCAGCCAGTCCAACCCTCTCATTTTACAGATTGAGGAAACTGAGGCTCAGGGAGGCACGTGAGCTGGATTTTGAGTTGTCTTCTTGGTTGCATGTGTCTTCCTTGCTTGGCTACCTTAGGAACTCCTTGCTTTATGCTCCTCACGGACATGCACACGCCTGACTCCTGCTCATCCTTCATGGCTCAACTCAAATGTCACCTTGTGGGGGCAGTCGCCCCCCTCTGCCTCCCCACATGCCCAGCTGTCTCTAACACACTACCTTATTTCACTGTTTTCAGAGATAGCACTTTTCAGTATCTAGAATAATCTTATTTATTTGTTTACATGTTTATTATCTGTCTCCTTGAGTGAGAATGTAAGCTCCTTGAGAGCAGACCTATTTCCGTGCACTCAGCCTGACAAATAGTAAGCGCTCAATAAATACTTGAGATACACTGAGTTGTGTTTAGTGGACAACCAAGCGTGCACTGGCTGTGTTCGCCCCACCCAGGTCTTTAAACCAGATGGGTCTGCCCACACGCCACCTGGCTGCCTCTCGGTTGACTCTCCCTTGAAGCAACTTAGCCGTAGTCCTTATTCCTGAATGAAGATCACTTGGTTACTTGTTCATTCCACTCCTGCCTTTACTGGGCTCCAGACGCTCAGCTTTACCTTCCCCTCCAGGTCTCTTACTCACAGTGGACTCTGTCCCAATTCAGCACAGCCCTAAATCCACCTTTATGTTGAGGAACAAGCCTCATCTTTTCTCCCCAGCTCTCCACCCTCCTCACACACAACTGAAGGGAAAAGCAGTGTTTCCCTGAGGTGACGCCCCCCTCTCCCCCCCTTACCCCTCTCGACCCCCACTCTCACTCCCCTACCCCCCAACTCCCCTGCTCTGCCTACCGGGTTTTCCCTTCCTTTGTAATCACAGGACAGCAGTGGACCTGGCACCAGGATTTATTTTTCAACTCAGTCATGAGTGCCAGGCTGCGGCTCCCTGGCTTTCGTAGATAGGGGACACCGCTTCAGTTCACCCACCCCAGGACGGTAAAGCCATCTTCACTCCCGCCCGGTGTTCTCAGCTCACCTGTCTGAGGGACAAGTTTATTTTCCTCCTTCTGTCACTCCTGGTTCAGCCCTCGTGTTAGGCTGCTCTCACTGCCGCCCTCCTGGCCTCTCCCCGGCCATGGAGAGCTTCATTTTCTTGATGTGTGTTTCCTGGTCATTCCCTCCTCCTCTTTCCCTTTACCTGGTTTAAATTGTGAATAATTCATGTGTTTCCATGATCCTGCCATGGTTTTTCTCCCTCATGAATCAAATCCCTGAGACACAGTTTATTTTCTCACCATCTTCTGGTCTAAGTTGCTGACAGGGACAGGTTTATTCCTGTAGGTCATGAATGGAGGCTAATATTTATGCCTGCTTATGAGGCAGTTATCATTTTTTCCCACCCTGTTCTTCTACGATGCCCTATATTTCTAGTATGCTTTAATGGGTGTGTATTTGTATAATATTACATGCTGGGATAGATAGATTAATAAATAGATAGTTAGATAAATAAACAGATGCACAAATAGACAAACTGACATAATTCCTTCCCCAGATAGCTTACTCAGTCACCTTTCTTATTTATTCAAAGCTTCTGGTAGGAGAGTGGTGGTTGCTCTTGCACATGACCCTCATATGCAGTGGATACCCTAACCCCCAGTTTGTAGCCCCCTTCTGAAAAGCAGCCCTCATCAGGACCCTCATAATAGCTCAGCCCTTATCCAGAGTTCACCTGGGGGTCATCTCCATTCACTCAGTCTCCAAATATCTATTGAGGACTTCCTGGACCTGGGCAAGGCTCTGGGAATACAAAGTGAACAAAATAGACACTATCCCTGATCTTTTGGAGCCTACCAACTAGTGGGAAACTGGATATTAATTAAATATCCTATGTTATCAGTATATACACATGTATATATTTCTAAACTGATAGATTTGATGTGTTCATATGAAGCTTGATATTTTTATTTTTAATATTTTGATCAAATTTGATAAAATTGATATATATATAAACTATAAAAATAGATTTCTAAGCTGATAAATTCTTTCTTTTAATTTTTTTAAAATTTTATTTGAGTACAGTTGATTTACAATGTTGTGTTAGTTTCAGGTGTACTAAGCTGATAAATTTTAAACCTGCTAAAAGTAAGTAAATTATGACCATGAAGTCAGGAAAACAGTGAAAGCAGTTATCTCTGGAGGAGGGAAGAGTTTGTGATCAGGAAGAGACATATAGGGGTGTCCCTGAAGTTCTAGGATAGTGATATTCTATTACTTGACCTGGAAGCTGATTACAGGAAAATTGAATAATTATTATTGATTAAATGTTATGTTTGGGTTTTATGTACACCTCTGTGTATATGTTACATTTTACAACTTAACAATTTTAAATGATAAAGACAAATGTACAGTTTTCCACTACAGCATGTAACAAGGGCATCTGGCCTGGTCTGGGGATCCAGGGATGGCCCCCTGAAGGAAGGGGCATCTGAGGTGAGACTTGCAGATGAAGATGAATTAGGCAGAGGAAGGAAAGTGTGGAGAGATAGGATGGAGGGAAAGGGAGGGAGGCAAAGAGGGAAGAGCATAGCACAGAACAAAGCCTAGGGAGCCTGGGGGACTCTGAAAGCAATCTAGTGTGGCTGGAGCCCAGAGAGGGAGAAGGAGCAAAGCTAGAGAGAGAGGCATGAAGGGGGACCATGCAGAGCCTTGCTAAGGAGTTTTGTTTATGTCCTAAGATCACTGGAAAGTGCTTGAAGGTGTTAAGTGGGGGAGTGACATGATCAGATATACATATTGATGAGATGTCTAAAGTGTAGAGATTAGATTAGAAGAAGGCAAGAGAGGAGGAGGGAAGGATAGTGAGGGGCTTATTTTAACCATAGAAGAGAAAGATGATGTTAGTTTGGATAAAGTATTAACAGGTTAGAGATGGAGAGAAATGGACAGATGTAAGAGAGATTGAGGAAGTAAAGTCAACAGAACTTGACAATGGATTTGTTGCATGTCTCCCCTAGAATACATGCTTCATGAGCTCAGAGGTCGCCATCACTGGTGGATGGATGTTCAGAACCTAGGATAGTTCCTGGAACTGTTGGGGGTCTCCTACCTGAGGACTCTTCACTGTGTCTGTTTCTGTGTCCAGAATATGTCATAGAAATGGAACTGGAGTGATGGGAGAAAGCTTCTGAGGTGCCAAGTACATAAAAAATGCAATGAGGACCAACAGCATAGAGCATTTAGGAGCCATCCTGGGGATTCCAGCACTTCTTTCTCAGAATGGGCAAGTAAATGAAGCAGAAAATGCATTATTTTTTCAATGATAGTAAATATGATGAAAGAACATATAAAGTTACCAGTGCTATTGGGTATGCTGAAACACCAATCTTCACAAACATCTCAAAGAATACCCAGATAAGGAATAAATGGCCAAACCAATGCCAGCCAAGTAATCTTCATTCAAGCAGATGACGTGGTCATCCACTCCATGTTATATCCTGCAGGACTGTAGAAGGCCAAGAAATAGAGAGTAGTAATATAACTGGTGGAATCTTTAGAGCTGTAGAATGAAGTTCAGGTTGTTGCTATTTAATATTTTTTAAGTTTAAAAATTTTAGTGGAGGGGTTCTCTGCAGTTTGGGCCTGAACCTCAATGTGAAAGTAAAATGACATCCAAGATACCTCCACCTCCGCCCATCTCCTAAAGTACATGTAGTCAACAACGAGTTAGAGGGTGTTGTTCAGACAGTTTGCACAAGGAAGGACATTTCTCCTTGCTGTCTGTGGTCAGAGAAAGTACATATACAACACTGTTTATGTTCTGGGACTAAGCAAACACCCTTTCTGTTGATAGTAGGTCAGCAAACGCCTAAGCAAGATCTGCATTTGAGGTGTAGACTTTAAAAGCCCAAAGTAAGGCCAATGACACAGAATATAAAAGAAAAAGAAGAAAAATGTGATCATAAATTATAACAAAGCCTGGGTATTGTTTTTTAATTTATTTTTTTAAAATTAATTTTTATTGGAGTATAGTTGCTTTACAATGTTGTGTTAGTTTCTACTGTACAGCAAAGTGAATCAGCTATACGTATACATATATCCCCTCTTTTTTTGGATTTCCTTCCCATTTAGGTCACTGCAGAGCACTGAGTAGAGTTCCCTGAGCTATACATAGGTTCTTCATTAGTTATCTATTTTATACATAGTATCAATAATGTATATATGTCAATCCCAATATCCCAATTCATCCCACCCCTTCCCTCCTTGGTGTCCATACATTTGTTCTCTACATCTGTGTCTCTATTTCTGCTTTTCAAATAAGATCATCTAGACCATTTTCCTAGATTCCACATATATGCGTTAATCTACAATATTTGTTTTTCTCTTTCTGACTTACTTCACTCTGTATGACAGTCTCTAGTTCCATCCATGTCTCAGTTTCATTCCTTTTTATGGCTGAGTAATATTCCATTGTATATATGTACCACTTCTTCTTTATCCATTCCTCTGTTGATGGACATTTAGGTTGCTTCCATGTCCTGGCTATTGTAAATAGTGCTGCAAAGAACATTGGGGTGCATGTGCCTTTTTGAATTATGGTTTTCTCTGGGTATATGCCCAGTAGTGGGATTGCTGGGTCATATGGTAGTTGTATTTTTAGTTTTTTAAGGAACCTCCATACTTTTCTCCATAGTGGCTGTATCAATTTACATTCCCACCAACAGTGCAAGAGGGTATCCTTTTCTCTACACCCCTCCAACATTTATTGTTTGTAGATTTTTTAATGTTGGCCATTCTGACTGGTGTGAGGTGATACCTCATTGTAATTTTGATTTGCACTTCTCTAATAATTAGTGATGTTATATTTCTATTCATTATTCTCCCTATTAAAGGAGACAATAATAGTGATTTGCATTTCTCTAACAATTAGTGATGTTGTTTAATCTTTTCATGTGTTTGTTGGCCATCTGTATGTCTTCTTTGGAGAAAGGTCTATTTAGGTCTTCTGCCCATTTTTTGTATGTGTGAGGTTTTTTTTTTAACATCTTTATTGGAGTATAATTGCTTTACAATGGTGTGTTAATTTCTGCTTTATAACAAAGTGAATCAGCTATACATATACATATATCCCCATATCTCCTCCCTCTTTCATCTCCCTCCCACCTTCCCTATCCCGCCCTTCTAGGTGGCCACAAAGCACCAAGCTGATCTCCCTGTGCTATGTGGCTGCTTCCCACTAGCTATCTATTTTACATTTGGTAGTATATATAAGTCCATGCCACTCTCTCACAAGCCTGGGTATTTTTAAAACATTCTTATTTTTTTCAAAATAATTTATATGATTACATGATATGAAATTCTTCAAAGCAATGGCTGTTTTTCAGTGAAGGAAATCTGATATACAAATAACCTTTTATTATAGACAAATCAACAGAGAGGTGGAAGAGGGCGGGACTGGGGAAATCAGCTTGAATGAGCCCCAATGTGGCATGTAAGGAGTGACAGCCAAGTGAAAACAAGGGCATGAAGAGGCCACAGATCTATGTTAGACTGAAAAGAAGATCCTCTCTACCAAAATACTTGTGGATGACTGCAGAGAAAGGAGCCAGGCTGTAATAAGGGACCTTCTTAAGGAATGACAAGGGAATTCTAATGATAGCTTGACCTTGTTGTCTATTAAACAGTCCATGTGGGGTCAAAAAATGGTGACTCTTTTCCCAAGGAGTCATATATTGCCCAGGAATTTTGGATTTATGAGACCTTTGTTAAAAATCCCAAGTCTCTCCATAGTAACTTTCAAGGACTATAATTCCCACAATAGTGCTTAGGCTCAACCTGCTTAAAATCACAACCAAGACTGAACCAAATCCAAGATCCATGTTTCTACCAAGGTGAAGGTTTCTGCAACTCACAAGATGAGACACTGATGAAGTATTCAGAGGGTAGCAATCACCCAGCATGCTCTAGTGGAAAGAGCATCATACTGGTTATCAAAACAACTGGTCCTGGCTTTACCACTGATTTTCTATGAGATTACCTTTCTCTGTGTTTGGTCTCCTTGTCTATAAAATAGGAGCGGTGAATTAGATGCTTCCTAAGATTTCTCTAAATTCTAGGGAACAGGTATGGCAGAAGTCCTGAGGGGTTGAAGTCGACATTTTTGACAAACCAATAAGAGTGTAACAGAGTGAGTACTAGAGAGAGCTATGAAATGGAGGTCAAAAATAGATGGACGATTTTGTTGATCATGTAAGACATTTGAGTTTTATTTTAAGTGTAAGGAAAATCATTGGAGAATTTTAAGAAAGGAAGGAATATTATTTTATTTAAATTTCTGATAGATCACTTTAGTGTTGGGTATAGATTGCCTCCAGGGGAAGAGTGGAATCAGAAAAAATAGTTGGGGGCTTTTGCAGTGGTCTAAGGGAGAGCCGAGGGCATTCATAGTAGAGGAAGGATTTGAAAAGTGCTTAGAAGTAGAGTCAACTGCTCTTGCTGATGGATTGATATGGAATGGCGTGTGAGGAAAAAGAGGAAGTTAATGATGACTTCTAGGCTTTTTTACTTGAGCAACTAGGTAGATATAGCACCTTCTACCAAGAAGCGAAAGACTAAAAGAGGAACAAGTTTAGGACATCAATGAATCAAGAATTCTCTTCAGACACATTAAGTTGGAGGACTTTATTAAATATCAAAGTAGAGATACCAGGTAGACTGTTGGTTTCTCTAAGCTGGGCTCCAGAAAGACGTTAGAGCTAGAGGCATGGATTTGGTAGCCATTGGTGTACAAGTGGTATGTGGTCCCTAGGTGAAAGTTAGACTCTTCTCTAGGCTCATGACTGAATTCTAGAGTCTTCCAAATTTTAAAGGTTGAATGTAGAAAGAGAAACCAGCAAAGTACTGGCCCCTGAGACAGAAGGAAAACCTAAGAAGTGCATGTCAACAAAGCCAAGGGAAGACAGTAGTTTAAGGAAAGAGATGACTGTCCAGTGATGCTGAGAGGTCAACTATGAAAGCAGCAAAGAAATGACCATGAGATCTGGCAACATGAGACCACTGGTGCCCTTGAGCGTTCTCTGTGGAGTGGTCAGGATAGAAGCCTGATTGGGTGAAGAGAGAATGGAAGTGAGAATCGATAACAGTGACACGTTCAGTGAGTTTTGCTATAGATGAGAGCTGAGAAATAGCGTGGAAACTGGAAGGAGAGTAGAATCAGGAGAGGCTTCCATGTATTTTAAGGTAGGGAATATCAGAGAACATTTATATACTTATAGGAAAATGAAGTAGTGAGGGAGAAATTGAAGATTCAAGAGAGGAGGGGTGATAATTGCTGGAATGAAGTCCTTAGGAAGCGTGAGGGGCTGAGGTCACAACACAAGAGGGGGTTTGGCCTTTGCGAGGAGCAGGGGCCCGGCACCCATGAATAAGGAGGGAAGACAGAGAGGACAGACACTGTGACAGCGAGAGGTGTGGTGTCAGGGGCAGGAAGGTGAAGCAGCACCTGTCTGTAAAAATACCAAGTAAGGTCATCAACTGGAAGAAATTAAAAAGGGAGGGTAGGCAGTCTTTGGAGAAAGGAGATGTAAAGTTGAGATTTTGGAGAGTGGAAAGTAAATGTGCTAAAGATGTGTCGTGGAATTGCCAGACTGTTTCCAGTATCCACTTGGGATTTATGGTCATAATTGTAAAGCAACAACAGTCCACACAGTTATCTATTTTTCTCTAGTAATGTGTACTTGTTCAGAGGTAAGCATGGCCTGGAGTTTAACGAGGTAGGGTTCTGCCAGGTGAGTACAGGACAAGAAGTCCACAGAGGCTTTGCAAGGGATTAATGCTAAAGATAGAGGCTAGAATCTCAGCCTGATAAAGCCAAACAACGGATAATGAAAAAAGAGGCCAGGTAAGGGGCTTGGAGACATCAATGCAGTGGTGTAATTGGTGGAGTTGAAGCACGAGAGCAGAAGAAAAAGAAGAACAGCCAGACTTGGGAAGCTTGACATCAGGACTTTGAAGAAAGTGCAGTTAATGGCACTGTCGAGGGCAAGGATATGGTCCTGGGAGTAGGTGAGCCCTCTGGTGCTGTCATAAAAGTTTGAGAGACCCACTCCCTGCTTTCCTGGCCTATGTATCACCTGTCCTTACAGTTGACCAGAGAGGTGGTTTCCTAATAGGCATGATATAAGGGATGCTGCAGAAACCCTATCCCCAAAAATATCCCTACAGAGGTTTATAACCGCTTTCTGACATTCTGCCATTAAAGCGTCCTTCATTTCTTTCCTTCTGCTTTTCATTAGTACCACCGCCTAACATATTAATTCATTATCAATCATTTATACACAGGTGTGATTTAGTGGCTCAGAGCCTTTCAAGTAAGACAGCAGTGGCTGCAGTCAGATTTTAATAGGCTATAGCACATGGCTTTTAAGGAAGAATCTGAATAGGGGATCTGCAAAGGGGAAAGGGGGTTAAGATATAAACATTTTTTTGAGCACCTACTATGTGCTAGTTTCTGCTCCAAGAGCTCCACGTATGTGTTGTCATTTGAGACACCATTATTCCTTCCTATATACGCAACAGGGGGGCTCAGAGAGAAACATCTGTCCTTTGCCCAAGCCCCACAACGAGTGAGTGATGAAGCCAGGGTCTGAAGTCAGAGCCACAGAGCCTAGGAAAGGTGTTCAGGTGGGAGGAACAGGCATTTAAAAGGAAAAATAAAACAGCCTGTGGCACATCTTGGCAAACTGCACAATCCTAGTCTCCAGCTCCCTTCCTGAGGACCTCGGTTTGTGTGTGTGGCTATTTTTTTTACTTTTCTTATGAGGTTGTTCCTTGATGAGTTTTTTTCCTCCTTTCCGGTTTTTTTTTAAACGATAATTTAAATTTTTATTAGGTGCTCAGCCGCAGTATAAATACCCCCATTTGAATTGCTGACACACAAATCAATAGGAAAGCAGTTTCCCGGACCAGAGCCTTGGCATGGGAGCCTCCCAGCCGCATCCTCTTTCCAGAAGAGAAGGAGTTGAAGAAACAGAACAAGCCATTTTCTTAAACAAGCCACAGTTAAAGGAAACAGAATGAGCATTCAAGGTTTCTGGTCTCAGGGCTTTTCTTTCTTTCGTTCTCTATCCCTCATTCTCACTAAACAGTCTCGCCTTTAACCTCTGTATCACCAATCAGAGTGGTGTCATTTTTACAGGAAGAAGTAGAGAAAGCAGCGCGGGTGCCTGAGAACTGGCCTTGTGTTTTTCAGATGAGAGCAGCACAGCGTCCCCCAGTGTTCTGTCAGAGATGAGAGATCTGGAGGTTCTGCAGGTCTTGCCCACCCACCTACAAGTCCCCGCCCTCACTCTCTGGCTTGGAGATCTTGCAGTAGAAGATACGGTTAATATAAAAGAATATCTCAATAGCAAAAAGAATTCAGTTAGGTTGTGCCTTTAATTCTCTGATGAAAAAGGCAACGAGTTTGCATCCTACAACATAGCTTAGGATTCCACACCTAAACCACCCAAGCAGTTGATAATTTTCCCCATGGGTATCCTGAGAGGAAGGCCCAAATTCTAATCTCCTTCTTTAGTATCATCTCCCACCATCCTTACCACCCCACCACCATGACTCAATGATTCTGTGTTCCAGCTACCTCACGTTTCTCAGCTACATTCTGACACGCCCTTTCTATGATTCTGAGCCTTTGCATATTCTGCTCCCTCTCTGATTAATGGGGCGAACAAGCATTGTAAGTCACCTCACCCCCTCCCACCACCTCCACACAGTTGGTTCCTAGACATTAACACTTCCTTTTGCTGTGAGATGGTTACCTACCTTTGAAGACACACAGATGGCCAACAGGTACATGAAAAGATTCTCAACATCGCTAATCATCAGGGAAAAGCTAATCATCAGGGAAAAGCAAATCAAAACCACAAGGAGATATCACCTCACACCTGTCAGAATGGCTATTATCAAAAAGACAAGATAACAAGTGTTAGAGAGGATGTGGAGGAAAGGGAAACCTTGTGCACTGTTGGTGGGAATGCAAAAACTGGTGCAGCCACTATGGTGGCTTTGTGTCTTCTCCTCTACCCCGACCAGATTGGGAGATCCTCAGAGACAGGGAGCCATGTCTCATTCAGTCCCATATCCAACCATTAACAGAAACTCTCAAAGTAGGTCTTTAGTAACAGCTTGTTGAAATAGAGGATACTGGATGAAGATCCATTCATTCATTCACTCAGCCAGTATTTACTAAACACACTGTGCCAGGTTAGGAATCCAACTATGAATAAGACAAAGTCCTTACTCTCAGAGAGTTTATATTCTATTGGGAGAAGACAGACAATAAGGAAGAAATCAAATAAATATATATTATGTTGGCTGGTGATAAATGAGATAAATAAAAATAAAATAGGAGAGTGACAAGGAAAGCTATTTTATTTACTTTTTAACCTCTCTCTATTTCCCCTACCCCCAGCCCCTGACAACCACTCTCTACTCTGTTTCTATGAGTTCAACTTGATACTGTGCAGGATTTATCTTTCTCTGTCTGGCTTATTTCACTTAGGATAATACCCTCCATGCTTCATGCTGTCACAAATGACAGGATTTCCTTTTATATAGCTGAATAATATTCCATTGTATATACATGAATGCCACATCCTTTTTATCCCTTCATCCACTGATGGACACTTAGGTTGTTTCCATACCTTGGTTATTGTGGATAATGCTGCTATGAACATGAGACTGCAGCTATCTCTTCGAGACAGTGCTTTCATTTCCTTTGGATATATACCCAGAAGTGGAATTGCTGGATCGTATGGTAGTTCTATTTTTAATTTTTGGAGGATCCACAGCGGCTGCACCAGTTTTTGCATTCCCACCAGCAGTGCACAGGGGGTCCCTTTTCTCCACATGCTCCCGAACACTTGTAGTCTTTTTGATAATAGCCATTCCGACAGGTGTGAGGTGGTATCTCCCTGTGGTTTGGATTTGCATTCCCTGATTACTGGTGATGTTGAACATCTTTTCATTTGCCTGTTGGCCATTTGTATGTCTTCTTTGGAAAAATGTCTATTCAGGTCCTTTGCCCATTTTTAATTGGATTATCTGGGTTGTGTTGGGTGTTTTTGTTTTGTTTTGTTGCTATTGAGTTGTATGAGTTCCTTGTATAGTTTGCATATTAACCCCTTATCATATATGTGGTTTGCAGATATTTTCTCCCATTCCATAGGTTGCCTTTTCATTTTGCTGATGGTTTCCTTTTCTGTGCAAAAGCTTTTTAGTTGGTGTTAGTCCCACTTGTTTATTTTTGCTTTTGTTGCCTTTGCTTTTGATGTCAAGGAGAGCTATTTCAGATAAGATTAATAGGGTAGGCTTCTCTGTGGAGTCTACATTTGAGGCTACTGGCCTGCTGGACACAAGCTCTGTGTTCTTTTGCTTCTGGTGAGATGAGGTGGGAGCTGATCCCTGTGTAGTGGCTGTGATGAGTGACTCAGGTTCCCAAGACAGCTGGCTAGGGGG
Organism: Balaenoptera ricei; assembly: GCF_028023285.1. Lineage (NCBI taxonomy): Eukaryota > Metazoa > Chordata > Mammalia > Artiodactyla > Balaenopteridae > Balaenoptera > Balaenoptera ricei. The sequence continues at coordinate 137,435,517 of NC_082639.1, forward strand.
AGGTAGGAAAGCCAAGACTATCTGGCCATAGGAAACTTGGCTGCTGTAGCATTCAGCACAAATCTACTGAGGGAGCTATTTTGGAACACACTGTAGAAATGTAAGAGCTTGCGAGCCTTATGCCAAAGGCTCTAAAGGAAACCCTGAGCCCTGCCCAGCCCCCCAGATATGCTACAGAGGCCGCAGGAGCTGATTCTGTCTTCTGGGCATCTAGGCAGAGGGTATTCTTAACCTTTGTGATTTCAACTACCAGCCCAATCCCAGCGCAACAAAAATGGCTGTAAAATGATTAAGCCCCAAACTGCAAGAGGTGTGATCTCTGTTCTGTCACTTATTACCTGTGCTCTCTTGGACAAGCCACTGAAACTCTACAGTAATTCCACCATCTATAAAATGGGAGTAATTAATGAGTCATTTTGCATACCTTCACACATAGTTTTGCAGATCAAATGTGATATATGTAATAGACTATGAACATTATGAAGCACAACAAAAATGCAAAAAATTATTATTGCTAATAATCAGGGAATCAACATTTATTGAATACCTATTAAGTGCCAGAAGCCCCATAGACGTTACCTTATTCAATTTTCACAAAATTTTAAAGAGCTATCATCCTCTTCATCTTAGAGTTGAGGAAACAGGGGCTCAGAGAGGATAAGTGGGCTCATCAAGGGGGTAGAGCTAGGCAGAGCCAGGATCAAAGCTCAAGTCCACAGTCTTCAGAACTGATGCTATTTCTCCCTAACTCTGTGTCTTCCTGCCTGTGGGTGGTTGGCCCAAGCTTGGGATGGATTCTCAGCCCTGAATAACCTCACTCAGAGCTGGGATGTGCATTTTCCCCAAGTTGCCCCTCTCAGCCCCAATGCAAGAGCTAAACACTAGCCTCTAACCAAGCGTGCGTTGGGGTTCCCAGGCCTCCTGGTCTCCAGTGCTTTTATTCTGGGATGAACCTGCCTTTTGGCTCGGTGAGTTGCTGCATCGGGAACATTGGGGGTCGGCTCTAAAGCACTGCACAGCCCCCCTGCTCCTTTGCCTGATATTCTGCCACTATCTCCATCTCTGGCCATACAGCAGGCTAGGCATAGGCTACAGTGAGTTGCCCTTTGCTCCCTCCCAGCCAACACTACCTGCCTCCCCTGCAATCTTCTGGTGGTCCTGGCTGCCACTGATGTTCAATTTATGTCCTCACAGCTGAACAAGAAACCTCCACAGGAACAAATGGAGCTTTACTGCATCTGCCTGCCATTCTCCTCCCAGCTGGACCGATCATTTGAGAATCCATTACAGGAATTTTATTTTGCACGGTGGCAGATCTGAGTTAAAAGAAGTAAGAGAGTGGCATGGACATATATACACTATCAAATGTAAAATAGCTAGCTAGTGGGAAGCAGCCTCATAGCACAGGGAGATCAGCTCGGTGCTTTGCGTCCACCTAGAGGGGTGGGATAGGGTGGGTGGGAGGGAGACGCAAGAGGGAGGAGAAATGGGGATAAATGTATATGTATAGTGATTCACTTTGTTATACAGCAGAAACTAACACACCATTGTAAAGCAATTATACTCCAATAAGGATGTGAAAAAGAAAAAAAAAGAAAAGAAAAGAAAAAAAAGAAGTGGCCCACAGGGGAATGGGTAGTTACACCTGTGGCCCCGATAATCCCCAAAGTGGATAGACCACAAAGTGAATGAGGCTTTTGTGGGTAGATGAGAATTGACACCACTTTGTGAGATTGGATGAAGGAAAATCCATTTAAGAAAACTCACTTGCTTAGAGTTGGATTCTTTTCTCATCCTGAAAGTGTTAGATGAAGCTTTGCTGAAAAAACAGAAGGACTCCCCAAAGGAGGGAGCGTGGAAGAAGGGACAGCACTGAGCCCCCGAGAGAAATAGTGACTGATCCGACCTTATTTTTAAACCAACCTTTGTGATTCAAACCAAGCTTGTGAGAACTACGATTCTCCAGGTTTTGTATCTCTCTCTGGCCAGCGGGAACCTAGGTAGTTTCTGAGTGATGATCAGGACAACATGGTAATTAAGTACACAGAGCTCCTGGGTACAAATCCTGGCTCTGCCATTTATTATGTGTCTTCCGGCAAATTAAGCAATCTCTCTGTGCCTTGATTTTTCCATCTGTAAAATGGGGACAATAATAGAACCTCCCTCAAAAGGTGGTTGTATAGATTTAGTAAGTTTCTATGTGTACTTAGATCATTGCCTGGCAATCGTGTTTATCATGTAGGTGTTAGTGATTATTATGGTACTAAAAATAGACACGGAGCTCTTTTGGATCCAGTTGGTGACTTAAGAACCCAGCAGAGCCTAACGTCCTCGTAGACGATCTTGGGTAACCACTCCCCTCGGTTCCTACCTGGTCACTGGCAGGGCTTGGTCAGGCCAGTTACTGAGCCTAACTCCAGGGGGAGACCCAAAACTTCAAAAATGAAAAAGCTGTTTTCCCTTTCTAGCAGCGTTTTGCCATTGGCAAATAATCCCCTTAGTAACATTTGACCTTAAGAACTTAGAAGGAAAAGGGCAAAACATTTCAGGGAACAGGAGCTGGGTCTCCTCCCAGGTTTCACACCACAGCAGAGTAGGGGGATGTCAGGTAGGATCCCCTGGCCAGTCTGTCAAATGCGGTCGCCCGAGGCCCCCAGGACCCCGTCTGGATAGCATGGAAGCAATGGAAAGCTGTGTGTGCAGAGAGCTCTGTACTGGTCCCTGTCTCTTCCACTCCGGCCAGAGAGAAGAGGTGCCGCAGGGGCTGGAAGGGGACCTCTGTGGGGTTGGAAGGAGGACACTGTCAGGGAAGCCACCAGTGGCCCTCTCTGGTGGTGTTATTCCCTTTCCCTCCCCATCTCCAAGGATGGCTGCCTGAGCTTTCACTCTTGCTAAATTAAGCTGATAAAATACAAATGAAAAAAGGGGCAGGGGTAGGGAGGAGGGTAAGGCACACTCTTCCTCTGCATTTTAATAACTCTTACGCTGTGCCTCAGACCATTTTTAATAAGAGATTGACAGATAGTGGTCGCCTCCCCACCCCCACCCGTTACATATCAGGATCCAGATCAACAGCACCCTTTCCTCTCCTCTGGAATATTCCACTTGCCCCCTCGTGGATGGAGGATGGACAGAGGATGCCACGCCCTTGACATGGTTTGTTGACCTCTTGAGTGTCAGGTCTGGAAGGGCATCCCTAGTTACCCAAAGACATATTCCCCAGGGACCTGTGCCCCAGGCGGGCAGCACTGAGCTCCTGGTCTTTCCAGGGAGTCAGTTATGGGGATACAAACAGGCCCACCACAAGGGCAATCCCAGGGGGATAAGGGCTATCAGTCAACCTTCCCCTGAGTAGCTGCCCCAGGTGCTCTAGCCCAGAGGTCTTTGCAGGACTGAGGAGAAGTGGTGGCAAGATGAAAAGAAGGCAGGGTTCAAGTCCCCTGCCTGTCTCTGGACTGTACTTGCTCCTGCAGCCAATCTCAGGCCACATGAAGTCTCCCCCACCCCATGGGGGGAATATATGTCAAAGTATCCGTGTGACCTCTAACCTCCACCCTCAGAATGCACCCCTTCCACCATAAACACTTCCATCAAGAGAGAACTCCACTGATTGAAGACCCTCTATGTGCTACGGGCTCTTATGAGACTTCACACAGAAAATGACATCTCATTTAACCCGCACAGCAATTCTGAGATGTAGAAACTATTTACCCCCTTTCATGGGTAAGGAAACTGAGGTTCAGAGAAGTCAAGTGACTTCCCCAAGGCCACACAGCCAGTAAGTGGCAGAGCCGGGATTCAAACCCTGGTTGGCCAAGGTTTCACCGGGCGTTTTTCTGCTGGCCCAGCAGGGACAGTAGGGGAGGCAAGGCAGGCAGGGGCTGGTCAGCACCGGCCCTGCAGTCTCATCCCTGTATCCCATCTGGAGCTATGAGGCGCAGAAACCTGGCAGCTTCCGAGGCAGATGAAAAGCCAACCTTCCTCAAATTGTTTTATTTAAAGCCAGACTCCTGACTGTTTGAAGCCACTTGATTTTGGCAGTACTTGTTCCTCTTTCTTTTTCCTCTCTGCTTTTAAACAGCCCTCGGAGATAGGGGGAAAGCATCGTTGCCGGTGCCTCACTTGCAGATGCTCAGAAGACCTTCTTCCTCTCCACGCCCCACCCCACCCCACCCCCCCGCCGCCGGCTGCTCTGGGCTGCAGCTGGGCCGCGCGTGTGAGCGTGTGAGCCCGTGGGCGCGTGGGCGCGTGGGCGCGTGCACACGGCTGGGCTGGAGAAAGGCAGGGAGCCCGGAACTGATCTGCACCCGAAGTATAGATACAGATGAAGTCTTTTGCTTTTATAGTGAGTCTCACCGGCGTTAAACTTCATTTATATCTCTATAAATGTATACGGCTTTGAACAGGAGGCTTTATGGCTGGGTTTATAAATTCCGTCTCCCTGCTGCGCAGCCTGGATCACAGGAGATGGCCCCTTTACCGACTGCGTGGCCTCTGCCCTTTGCGACACAATCACTTGCAGGGCTCTCATCTGGTCCTCAGGGCCTTGGCCCTTCTGCTGCCTGGGCTCTCTGGCCCTGGTGCTGCCCTCTCCCTGTCTGCACGCGCCCTCTCACCCCTGGCTCGCAGCTGGCCGGGCTGTCGGGAGGAGGGGGAGGACACGGGGCTTGTCAGCTGACTTCCGCTCCACACCTGTCCCCGGGCCAGATCCCCACTGCCGACCTCGGTATTGACAAGCTCAGGGGAGACGTCAGGACAGGCTGGCAAAACCTGGTTTATGAAGGTATCTGTTTTACAGAATCCGTTGAGATAAACAGAGCATCCACACAGATGCAGGTGCTCAGTGGCCACGGGGTTTACAATATTTCAGGAGGCAGGCAGCTGCTTCTCTCCTGATGGGCTTGCGGAGATAAATTCAAGGTAATCTACATAAATCCAAGCCTTTGAAATTGCACACCGTCAAAAAATTCCAACAATTACTCCAGCCAGGAGGTGGCTGTTAGATGTTCTTCTTATGAAAAGATAATTACAAAGGAAGAGAAAACATTTCATAAATAAAACCCAGAATGGCAGAATAATCTGGAGGGAGGGGAAAGCAAGAGAAAAGACACCCAAAGGTTCACAGTCTCCAGCTGAGTGTAGAGTGGGGTTCAAACACCCAGTGTCTCCTTAAGGTTCAAATTAATTTCAGTCTAGTACAATTTCCATGTAATTAATTGGCAAGAGGCATCTTTCAGATATTTTTAAATATCAGCCTGCCCGGCTCTTGGTGCTAAAGGAGAAGAAAAAATAGCCAACACATGCTCTTAAAATCAAAGTGATGTAAAACAAGGGCCTGCCCAGCCCATGAGCACTTGAGGAGAATATAAGATCCAGGTCAGCACAGATAATTGTCAGATTGTTACAATGCCAAGTACCCTAGGCTGCCCCCAGTCCCCAGGCCACAGGAAATAGCTAGTGGCACATTCGTTCATGCTCCACGCCAGGTGCTGTCCTAGGCACTGTGTACTTGTGCCCCACTTGATTCTCATAAGAACCTTTTAAAGATGTGATGATCTTTATAGGCTTTTTTGAGGTGGGGGGGGGGGGGTCAGTGAAGAAGTCCTGATGAGGAACCTCAGATTCTCGGATTCTCAGGAGCAGGAATTTGAAGCCATGCTTCCTGGTAATAAAACCCCAGTTCTTGCTTCTTGTTTTAAGTGTGGCCCCAGGGTGGCAAAGGTATGGCTAAAACTAAGAGGGGAGCAACAGAGAGGAGTGAAAGAGCTTGGGCTCTGTTTCAATCAGATAGAGATCAAAAACAGCCCCGCCACCTACTAGCTTTGCAGCCTCAGGCAAGTTATTTAGCCTCTCTGAATTCAGGAGCTTTGTTTTCTTCATCTATGTGTTCTGTCCGCTGTGGTCTTCATAGAGAAAAGCAACTGTTTTAACTCAAGTTGTGCCGTGACCAGGGTTTTCCCTTCTCATTCGGCTGGAGAAGGTTTTCCTTGCCAACCTTGCTCCTGGGTTGTCATGAGGATTAAACACCTAGCTCAGCCCCTTCCACATAGCAACCTCCAGTAAATGAGAGCTCTTTCTCCCATTATGGTGAGAATCAAGTGCAATACTCTATTGCCCAGCCTGGTATAGTGCCTGGCACATCATGAACACAGCAGACATAATATCCATCATCATCACCATCATCATCATCGTTATAACAAGGGAAACAAGTGTAGGAACTCCTGTACTTAGGTTGAGCAGAACCAACAGCAAAAGGAGAAAGTTTTTCTTGGGCCCTACTATGTGCCAGACCCTGTGCTGGGCTCTCCCAGCCTTCATAGCATTGGTTATCTAGGTGGAGAGGCACCTAGATTTTCACATATAAGATTAGCAATAATGCAAGATGTAAGATTCCTCTAAAGATACTTAAAAGGAATCACAATAGAGCCCTCGTTAACTGCCAAACGGGTGATAAAAGCAAGAAAAGAAAGAGGTTAAGGTACACGGTTCAAACCTGGGCTTGAGTTCCTGTTGTATCACTACGTAGCTGTAAAAAGTTGTACAAGTCACATAAATTATGACGCCTCTGTTTCCTCATCAGTAAAATGGGCATAATAGTATATGTCGTATGTTTTAGTTACTAAATGACATAAAGTATATAAAGCGTTTATTAATAGTAACAAGAGCCAACATTTATTAAGGGCATTCTCTGTGCCATGCACTTGGCTAAAGCCCATAGCAAGGACTCAGTCAATGTTAGCTAGTATTATCATTAAACAGTAGAAAGATCCAAGCTACCAGGGTCCAGGAATGTGAATTCTTAGGTGGACTCGGATGAAAAACTAGACTCCAGCCCACAGATGTTGCTAAGCTGTTGTCAAACATTAGCCATTCTGGGTTGATATTGTCCTGGGATCAATGTTCCAGGCTTTTTCCTCTTTATCTGCATACCATATAGTATGATGAGCACTCATCCAGATTAAATGAATTCCTCCTGGGTCCTGGTAATAACCTTTTATTGAATCATCTACAGCCAGAGGATAAGATGTTATTATGGGAGCCAAGTGGGCGTGAGCTTGGCAGTGCCTGCTCTAAGGACAGAGGTCCCAGGGTTGTAAAACTGTAATGAGTCTGTTGGCTTATTTGTCCCTGGCCCCAGAACTCCATCTCTCATTTTGGAATCTCACCGTGTAATGCATAAGCCAGGAACAACCCAGAGACGTGCCCACCAAGGGTGAGGGCCTACCTCTCCCTGTCTCCTGGTACCTCTCTGGGCTAAGATTGGGGCACTTCAGTGGGGGAATAGAAGAGTTTAGGATCTCAGTTTACTTGAACTGTGTCTGTTTTACACTTACCAGCAAGGGTCAGAGTATAGGAACCAGACCTAGTTCAGTGGATTGGTGGGGAGTACATCACCCCCACTTCTTCTCCTTGATTTGACTCCAGAAAGCAACCTGCCTGGTCTTCCTTCATAGAAAGGGAAGAATTTCAACCCCACTGAGACCTATGACCAGAGAGTCTCCCTTTCCCACTTGGTTGCAGAGAAAAGTAGAGGTAACTGGCCAGAATTAAAGGAGCAGAGACAAAGCAACCCAAATCTCCATCAATGGATGAATAGATAAACAAAATGTGGTACATACATACAATGGAATATTATTCAGCCTTAAAAAGGAATGAAATCCTGACACATGCTGCAACATGGATGAACCTTAAAGACATTATGCTAAGTGAAATAAACCAGACACAAAAGGACAAATATGGTATGATTCCACTTATATGAGGTATAAGAGTAGTCAAATTCATGAAGATGGAAAGTAAAATGGTGGTTGCCAGGGGCTGGGGGGAGGCGGATGGAGAGTTATTGTTTAAAACTACAGAGATTCAGTTTGGGAAGATGAAAACATTGTGGACATGGATGGCGGTGATGGTTGCATAACCGTGTGAATGTACATAGTGCCACTGAACTGTACACTTGAAAATGGTTAAACTGGTAAATTTTATGTTATGTATACCTAATCACAAGAAAACAAAAGAAGAGAAAGGAAAGAGGGCAAAACTGCTTAAATTCCCTTTTCCAACTGACATATTGATTACCTGCTATGTTCAAAATGTATCAATACTGTTCCAGTCCAAAATCATGTTCCAAGGTAAAGATGCGGTGAGTCTCATATACAATAGGAAATAGCATTTAAACACCTCTATTCCAATTTCCCCCTCTCACTGGACTTGCTCTTAAGAAGATGAAACTCCAGTTAGGTGGAGAATCTCATCTGATCTTTATTAACGTATCCTATAATTGAGATGAGACAAAGGTGTGTCTCTGCACTTTTCCCAAATCATCTACTAGAATTGGCTTTGTGGAGATCAAATTTTATGTTTCTGCACAAACTTAGACCTTAAGGAATCCTCACCATGACTCTTCTAACTTGCCATGTCCCAGTGGCTTAGCAACCTATGCTCCCCTCTGTGGGATCCCAGCTGAGAGAGCTGACTCAGGAAGGAGCCTTTCCATAAATGAGCTGGCTGGGTGCATTCTCTGAGACAGATGAACCCAGAAAGGGGCAGAGCCTGGGAAGGAGGTGCTTAGTAAAGTCTCTGAGTGGAAGGAGGCAGAGGACGTGCTTACCCACCAAGCATGTAAACAGCTCTATTATCTACTTGGACAAATTTTGAGGTCTACTAAAGACTCTAATTTATTGGTTGATCTTCCAGAAACTCTGATATTTTAGTTCAAGCTGTGCACAAAATGCCCTATGTCTATCCAAATTTCCCTGAACATAGAGCATCCACAGATATAGGGTGGGAGAGAATTGGACAGGCAAGGTATCGGGACTGGTTACGTACAGGTGTGTGTGTGTGTGTGTATTTTTTTTTTTTCACCAAAGTCATCAAAACCTTCTGATAATACCACTGCTTCTTCATGGTAAAATAGAATAGAGATTCCCTACTCTGTCCTACAACCAGGGAGGGGAGCAGGATGAATGGTGACATCTCTCGATGGAGCTATGATGATGTGATAGTATCAATACATGAGTCTCTGCAAGGTACGTTCTAAAGCCACTCTTAAATAAGGAGAAATAGCAACCTCCTAAGCCACAATCTTTGTGGATGGAGCTGAATTTCCTGGCATAAGCACTGTCACAGTGAACTCTACTCTCTCTTTCCCTAGTAAGTTCACACGGGTACTCTTACCTCACCTCACTCTCCTAGAACCCAGATGGAATGACTCATGCCCAACCACCTGAATGCTGAATTCCAAGTTTTTAATAGACATTTTCAACATCTTCTCCATGCACTGTACATCAAATAACTCAGGTCACCTCGGAGGCAGAGACCTACAGGGGCTTCCATGGTTCCTATTTGGGCTTGATTGTTGGCTTCTACACACACCACTCGAAATGACCACTTGACTTTCCAACACCATGACCATAAACTTGGACAAGGAATAAACCCCTCCCCCACCTCTATGCTACTCACCCGGTAACAGTAGCATCAGACCTCTGAAATGTTCTCTGAGAAGTCTAGTGTCTACATGACACATTAAGCAATACATTTCCACTGCAAAATGTAGCAGTTGAAGCTATGGTGATAGACGTCAGAAAGTGATGGGGTTGGAGGAGGGAAAGATTTATCAGAAAGAAGCATAAGGGAAGTTTTGTATATCTTGTTTGGGGGAGTGGTTAAATGGGTGTACACAGTTGTCAAGACTTACTAATCTTGACACTTAAGACCAGTATAATTTTATTATATGCAAATTATACCTAAAACATTTTTTAAAAAAGTAACAGTGGCCTTCTCCAGGTAAAAGATGGCAACCCATGGCTGTGGAAAATAGGGTGGGATGCCGACCTTTTCCTTCTCTCCACCTTTTCCCACATCTCTCGTCCCCCCAGATCTCAGAGACAGCCCAGCAGAGTCTCTCCTGCTCAGTGAAAGATGGCTGGATATGAAAATACACTGGCTTTCTTTCCAGAATGCTGGCCTGATGTGAGGGCTAGAGCTGCCAGGGGACTGGAGGTTTTATATGTAGGGTGGGTTTATGTCCAGTCCCCCACTCCTCTCCATGGGTTTCTGTAGGTGCTTAGAGCCCAGCCCTCTCCTGCTTCTTAGTCATCCTCACGCATTTTGAGCCGCAAAGAACTCAATGGAGGTGTTCCCAGAGGAGGCTCATAGGAGAGAAAAGTCATCAAACACCTTAGTAATGTCATTACCAAGACACCCATGGTAATCCAAGGCATGGAAGGGTGCCTTCAGCTGGGATTTCTGGGGCAAAGTGAGTGTGGCAAGCAGGTGCGTGACATCATTTCAGCCTGGAGGCCACCAACCTGGGGTTCTCTCTTCACAGTAAGTCCAGAGAGTTCCTCACTTTTCTGGCCATGGCTCATGGCCATCTTCTTGGCTGAGAACTAAAGGCCAGCAACACCTTGAGACTCCTGGTCCATTCTCATTCTTCGCCAGGGAGGAGCCATTACTGCACACTGAATTCACTTTAAAAGGCTCTGGTTGCAAATCTGTCCGCTGGGGAGCAATTCATCCCTGCTCTCTCCTACGCATGAGCATTTCTGCATTTCACAGGTGATGAGATATTAGGGGACTAGAAGTTCTGTTTCCGCTTTTGCTACCCTCTGGCCTAGCACTTTAAACTCCTACGTCTCCCCATTTATTAAATGGGACCAGTAATGGCACTGAGCACTTCTTTAAGAGAGAATATAAGGGCATTAATAAAATAATGACCACTAAGTGTGGTGACTTCAGGAATAAATGGTGGCTTTGGATAGGGTCCACTGCAAGGGCATGGATTTTTTTAAACCTTCGGAGACAATTCATGCAGAAATCCATCTACTCTCTTGTGCAAGCTGGGAGATTTTGAGAAAGGAAGGGGTTGGGAGAGTTTAAACATGAATGAGTCAGTTCTGGTTTCTGATACTCTGCTTTGTCTATTTCAATCTTTTTCCCCTACCATTACAACCTCTGACTTCACTCTTTTCCTCACTGCATTATTCTATTTTCTGACATTCTAAGGAGACGCTGAGGTTTCTGGATCCAATGGTAAGCATAGTTTAAGAAAAAACAAACAAACAATGATGCCATGTCACTGAGGGCTATGTCTTTCACGGAGAAGCCTCCCCAACCAGAGGTAGAGAGTATTTTGTTCAGCTTGGAGGAGGGACCCAGGGTATTGAATTAGAAGCAAGACAGAGAGTCACCACCCTAGAGTTTATTGGCAGTTGGAAGGAGTGAAACCTCCCGCCTCTGCCTCTCTCCTGCCTCAACATGCTTGATGGAAATGAATGGAACCTTATATAGTTAAGGGCCAACTTGAGGCAAGCTTTGCTCTTACAAGAAACCATGTCTTTAAAAATCCCCCTTTGGGATGCTCTCCATGGAGATTCAGATGATTGAAGGAAATCCTCAAAACACTTGTTGAATGGCCCCACCCGAGCAGGTGTGGGCAGGACTGAAGGGCAGGGACAGGCAGATAGTGTCTCCAAGGCAAAACCAAGGCAGCTGCGGGGAATTAATTGAACATATTTCAGAGGGGCCAGAAGCAGAGGAGACAAAGCCGTATCTTGCAAAAAAGTCATAGCAATGAAGTCTAAAGTAATGACGAGCCCATCTGTGGAGCCTTTCAGTGTTGGAGGACATAACACTATTTCAAGCCTTCCTGAGTCAGGACCAGTCTAGATTCACTTCTGCTTCCCCAGACATGTAGGGACAAATCTTTCTCCTGGGCTATCTTTCACTGGCAGAAAACAAGGCAGAACAGACTTTGTCCTCTTTCCAACCACACATAGTCAAGTATGACAGAAAAGTGGAGGGCACTTCCTGCCTCCTTGCAAACGTAGTATAATCCGCACGGCCAACCTCTGCAAAGCTCAAGCTATTGACACTTTCCTATCACCATGAAGGCAGGGGGACCTCAGCCCCCAAACCACCCCAGCCTGATGCCTACCTGTTGCCCCTGCCCACTTGCCATGGTTTCACACCAGGAGAGAAAGTAAAAGGTCAGATTGGGCTCTCTTCACAGCAAGAACCCAGAGAATCCTGGGGAAACTGACATTTTAAAAACCACCTCCTTCAACCTCTCTCAGAGGAGCATAACTTTTAACTCTACCTCCGCTCTCAACCCCCCAGGCTTCCTTTGCAACACTTCCCCTCCATGGATGGCTTGTCGGGAAAGAGTTAAAGAAGGTGCACGACTAATTCCCCAAACCCTCCTTCTTATCTACATAGAAAAAGAAAAACAGCCCTACACAGAGACACGCAGAAACCCACTGGCGATTTAGCTCAGACCTCACCTGTCTTATGCAACAGCGTGCGCGCGCACACACACACACAGCCCTAAGGCCAGAGTCCACATCCCCCTTTAATTTGGTAGACATAGTTTGGCACCTTTCTTTTCCCTACGCAGAACCCGGCTCGACTGGCAGCAGAGAGATAGATGTAACCTTAGTGCCAAACGCCTTGCAGGAACACAACAGACACACAGGAACCAAAATGCATCTCATAGCTCTCCGTGGTGCTGAAATCACACTAGCGAGGAAATCGAAGGAGCAAGTGCGCTGGACTTACCCGGGCTGGGGGTGGGTGGCACGGGAGCTAGAGGAGCTTCCTGTGTAGAGAATTCTTGTCTTTGCGGGCTGCAGCCAGCTGATGCGCTCACCTAGAGAGCCCACCTCTCTCTCTCTTCTCTTCCCTTCCTCCTTTCCTGGGAGGATGAGAGGAGGCTCCACGAAAGAAATGAAACCCAAGCTGGCAGGGCTGGAGTGGAAGGAGAAAGAGGAGGCAACCAAAATAAGCTCGAAAAGTCAGGTGGCTTTACTCCACTAGTGGTAATTCCTTGGGTCAGGGAGGACCCCTCTTCTCTCACTCTGTGTCTGCGCCTTTCTCCGTCCCTGCGTGCTGAGCCAACAGCCTTAGTACAGTCGGTTCCTGCCTCTGACGTGAAAGAGACGAGGAAGCCTGGGACGGCTTTGCTCTCTCTCTCTCTCTCTCTCACGCGCTCTCTCTTTTCCCCTCTTGCTGAAATTTCAGCAGCATGATATATTTTTTTAAGCCTCTGTTTTTTCCATCCCCCTACAAGCAGCCCCCTAGTGGACAGAAGAGGAAATCATCCTGAGTCCTCTTTCAGACACAGGAACAAGCTCCCTACCCACAAACTCTTAGGGGCTGCTTCCACACAGACAAGGTCCTGTAGAGCCAGGGTCCTCCCTCTAGCCAACCCAGATAGGAAGGGAGAGGGCGGTGGAGGAAGAGGGAGAGGACAGGAGCTTTTGAAAATCCTTTGCTCATGATTGCAGAAGTAAAAATGGAAAATCGGGTAGGGGTGAGTGGTTGGGGAGTGATGTTTTGGAAGAAGATCAGTTGTAGGGTTCCCAAGTAGTTTAAGGTCCTGACACAGCAAAAGACAGTCTCCAAAAAGCCAGGGTCTGCAGCCAGGTGAGCTATGTCTACACACAGGACAACCGAGGAATGGAGTGTTTAAAGAGTCAGGGAATGTAGGAAACCAAGGACAGAGTATCTAGCCAGCACTTCATCTAATGCCTTAACATGACTTTTTTGAAAGCAGGTAAGAAAACCACCTGGGGAGACTTGGCCTGAGATCAACCCAGAGATGGAGAGAGAAGTGACCTTGTTGAGCATCCATGGAGAACCATAGCACAGAAGGGCCAATGAGGGGTCACTTCTCACAGGCTCCCAAGGGATGTCTTACACTCCTTTTTAAATGTACTGTCTCACAGTCTCCTGGAAAGAGTCCTAGTACTTACATCTACAAAGTTGAGTTCTAGTTTCAGACTGCCACTTGCTTCCTGGACATTTTGCTTCTTTATGGCTCAATTTCACTGTCTGTAAAATGTGGGTAATGCTGCCCCCTCCCTACTGAATAGGAATGCGGAGGGACTGGAATGATATAGAGATGTAGAACTTCAGCGTTGACAGGGAATTTAAAGGTATCCTAGCCAAACACTTTTCTTATGTTTGATTCACCCCTAGCAAATAATAATAGCTAGCATTTATAGAGTATTTAGCAGGTATCAGGCATTGTAATAAGACCTTACAGCTATTAGCTCATTCAATCCATACAATAACCCTATAATGCAGATGTTACTATTGTTGCTTCATAGACCAGGAAACTGGGGTGCAGAGGGATGAAATGACTTTCCCAAGATCACACAGCTAGTGAATGGTGGTGTTGGAATGAAAGACATCCGACCCCAGAGCTTGTGTTATTAACCAATATATCAGTAAATATACACTTCAGAAGCAAATAAATAAATAAATCTGAAAATAAATAGCATCTGAAATAAATAGAAGATAGCACCATAGCTATCATTATTTTTGTTTATGATGAAGTGTCTAGATAGTTAAAATAATTTTATACATGGCTTGAGTTTTTAAAATTATTTACAACTGTGGATGCCAAACAAACTGTGGAAATTGCTATTAGTGATGAGAATCCTCTAAGAAAACTAATTTTCTTGGTGATGTGGCTAGTTTCACATATACAAAACTGAATGTAAATCTCATAAAGTTGGACACCATTGGGCTTTAACATCAGTTCAGAGGACATTTTATTTGATTTCTGTACCAAAAGCAGACTATTGCCTAGTGCCTAACACGGTGCAAGGATGGAGCCAGAAATCTGATGATCTGATCTACAGCAATGTACTCAGGTAACAAACACTTAGTGAGCTGTTAACATTTTCTTCAGAATTTCAAAATTACAAATTCCTTACCTAATGTGGCTTACTTTTTCTGACTTTCTTTGGATCAAAAGTGAATGGAGCAGGACCAAGATGGGATGTGATGGTTAACAAAGCATGGTCCCTGTCCTAATGGAGTTTCTGGTTCCTCAAAGGGAGAGGGAGGGGTAGGAAAGACCATTCAGTTCCAGAGGGCAGGGGCTGAGACATAGGCAAATGCAGTGTAATAAATGAGCATGTAGAAAAGACAACCAACCTGATCTCTGAGGACTGGGGTGCTTCTTGAGGAGTGTGGCATCTAAGCTGAGGCCTGAAGAATGAGAAGTTATCTCAGCAGAGGAGGGGAGAGAGTTAAGAAGAAGGTACAGCATGTGCAAACCAGGAGGTGAGAGAGAGCACAGTGTGGAACTTTCAAGGTAAGCATTATCCTTCTACTTATAAATGGGGAAACTGAGGCTCAGAGAAGTTAACTGGCTTGAGCAAGGTCACATATCTAGTAGGTGTAGAACCCAAATGAATTGTGCATCTATGTGACTCTGAAGTCATCCTCTTTGGGAAGCTCCACGCTGTCTTCTCTCATCCCTGGGAAGTGCACACACGATTTCAACAAAATGCTTCCAGTAACTGAGTGCTCTGGTGGCATCTACAAGGAAGCTTGAAGTGTGATCCATGACTATTCAATGAGAAGGGTCCAAGAAAGCACTAGTCAGTACAAAAAAAGGAAAAATTCAGAACGACAGAACCGTTTCTGGTAGATGTGAGATTACTAAATGTACAGGGAAGTAGGAATATTTCAGAGATACAAAGATATTAGAGACTCGTATTTGAAAGGGAGGAGGAATGCAGCAAGGGCTAGAAAGGAAGTTTAGAATAAGTGCTATGGGAGCCCAGAGGAGGGAGAGGTCCTTCTGCCTGGCAGGGATTAGGGGAGACTTCACATGGGAAGTGGATTTTCATCAAGACCTTAAGATTAGGGGTTCAGGAGACAGAGCCTAGCCAGACCAGGCTGTGCTCCATGGCACTCAGGCATCTCATACATAGAAAAGAGAAGATCTGAGTTGTCTTGAAGAAGAGGGAGACATAGGGACGAGAGAGTAAAAGATCACTGTAGACAGAAGAATGTCAAACTTTGGGAAATGGACAGGTTTGGGAGGGGTGGAGGAAAAGTGAGGTTCATGGATACATTTGGTTCTGGACATGTCAAGTTTGGGGAGGATGTTAGTATATATCATAACAGAGATGTTGACGGTGGTTGGAGTATGTCTCTGGAGCTCATATTAGAGACCTGGGGTTGGTGATATAGATCTGGAGCCATTTGTGTGAACATGGTAGTGGCCGGATGGAAACTATCAACAGGAGACAGAGGACAGAATCCCAACTCTATTTCCTTGGTCCCTGGATCAAGGTTTATAGTCTTAGTCCTTGTGGCTAAACTGCTTTGTATCCAGTAGATACACAAAACACTCAACAACTCATAACAACTCAAATCAGATGTTAGTTGAAGCTGATATGGGGACTGAGGTCAATTGTTGGTTCCTTAGCTTCTGATGCACTCTTAGAGACAAAGACACACCATCACAGTCTCCTCCTTGGAAGGTGGTAACCACTGGCCCCTGGTGTTTGTTTTCTACCCAAAACTCCAGCCCACAAGCCCTCCTTCGCATTGGTGTTAGCCCTTCATCCATGCTGTTAGACCAAACTGAGTATCTCCTCAGGCACTCAGCTGTCTCCAGAGATCAGGAGCCACAGTGTGGTCCACCTCCGTCATGTGATTTCCCAAGGAAAATCTATACCACGGTCAGCATTCCAGAAGGCCTCTGGGATCCACCCTTCCAGAACTCGAGGTCTGGACACAGGGACTCAGAAGGTACAGCTGTGACTTTTCTACAGAAAAGGGAAGGGAACCTAGAATTCTGCTTTGGAATCTGGCAAGTCCAGAATAGACATGGGAAGCCCTCACTTCCCAGGTTGACTTAAACCAACATCGCACCCCACCTCAATGAGCATAAGAAGGAAGGAATTTTGATGTAAACACCAAATAATACGTGATGGCCTTGGGGCTCTGGCCATGGAGGAGAGAGGGAAGAGGAGCAGTGGGCAAAATCTAGATTATTAATCACCACCTCAAAGCCCATCTTATTCAGGGACCTGTTCCCGAGCAAGCTTTCCTATTTCCCAATCCATCCCTCCTACACAACTTCTGACCTTGCCTTCTCTCCTTTCCCAAAGTCTGTGTTTACCTGGTCACAGCTACATAGGATTATAAATTATTGCCCTTTCCTTCTATAAAGAAGTAAACTCCTTGAGGGCCAGGACACGATTCACCTTCAGGAGGCATCTAGCAATACATTATAGAGTTCTGTCCACTTCCACGCCAGGACTGGGTCTAAGAGAAGGAGAAAGTCAGGAAGAGGAGTGAGAGAGGGGAGAGAAAGAGAGAGAGAGAGATACTGAGGACCCAAATAAGTCTGCTAGGTTGAGGGGGAGAGTATCACAGATAGAATAATGTTTCTTCCAGGTTGGAGACACTGTTTTTCTCTTCTCTCTTTCTCACCCCAAATTTTTCCCCTTGGCAGAGGTGAAGACACTGGCCACCCCATGCAATCTTAACATGACTCTACCCTCCAGAAGAGCCCTGCTGTGAGCTATGCACCTTCACATCTAATTAAAACAGACCATTCACGGCCACATTCTGTACATAGGGGGCCCAGGAGTGTTAGACACAGCAGCCCTGGAAATAACTGGCTCCCCTAAAGCGATGAAGCAGCTCAGCCTGGTCAGATTATCCCGGCACTGGAGGGAAGAGGACAAGAGTATTGGTTCAGGGTCCCACTGCCTCCCATGGAGCCCTGTGTCCACTCCTACACCACAGACTCTGATCACGTGTGGACTAGGGGGCACCCTGCCGTGGCTGGGAGCTCACCAAATCTGGAATCAAATATTCAGACTATCATGAAAAAGCTGCCTTGGGGACCCCCAGGCCTCTAAAGTGAGGGTCTGCAGCTAGATGTTGCTCCCAGAGCCCATGGAGAAAAGGAAGAGAAGAGAGTAGAAGTTGCCAGCACTCAGAATTTCCTGATAACGGGGGCTTCCTAAGAGTGACCCAGCTTGGGAAGGACAGCCACTTCTTAGGACACTGTAGGCAGATTTAAGGATTAGCTGGGTGGTTGCAAGAAATGACTCGTCCATTCCCTTCCAACTGGATGATGCGGGATCGTATTGACCTAATGGCTAAGGGATTTGCTGACAAAGGATTTGAGACTAGTAGAGGGAGGAATCTTAATGATGACCTTGAGGATAATGCAGCTCAAAGCTGACCTTCACAAGGAGATAGAGAAGACCCTGTCCTCCTGAAGCCAGGGCAGGCTTGGGCTCAGTCCCAGCCTGACTCATCAGGTCTTGGTGACCTCATTGCACAATGGTGATGATGTCTGAGAAGGGTCTTGGGGAGCAAGCTGGCTGTCACACAGACAGGAAAGCTGGAGTTCCAGGCAGACACTGGTTGGGAAGGGAGCAGGGGGAAGTGGCCCCAAGAAGTTTTTAGAGCACTGATGGGTACAAGGAGCTTAGAAGAAGAGCTTTTCCCTGCACATGGTGGCTTGTCTGAACTTGAGAAGAAGGCAGGCAGCTTAGATAATCCCAAGCTGTCAACCCACTGAAGAGTCAGGATCTGCCCAATGTGTTAGTGGAATGGGTGGGAAGGGACTCCTTCCCCAAATCTCTCTCCTATTGTGGTGCCACAGCAGATATCATTGTGGAGGACAGTGGTAGTTAATAGTTTGCCTGCTGAATACCTCTCCCCCAACTATTCTTTTTTTTTTCTAGAATGAGAACCTGCCCATCCCCAACCCCAGGCACTAACCTGGACACTTGACCTACTCTAGACACAGGGATGGATTCAGGGCTGGGCACATGTCCTAAACAGGGCCAATCAGAATCTTTCTTAGAAATGGATTAAGAGCTCTCTTTTTAATGGGGTTGCCAAACAGGGAGCGTATAATTCTGGAGTTGGCTATAGCCCATCTTCCCTTGCCTTATGGAGGAATCCCATCCACAGTTAAAGACAATGATCCCAATACCCAGCAGGAAACAGCCAAAGATGAGAAGAAAGGGAACCAAGATAATGTTGTATGAGCCCCTAGATCCAGCCAGTCCTGAACCTTCCAATTAGATGAGCTGGTAAATTCTTCTTTTGCCTGAGCTAATTTGTGTTGAGTCTTTGTCAAGCTGGCTTAACATTTGAATCTTCTAAGGTTTCTGGGAAAATTCAAATTCCTCTTAGCAGTATGCTTTCTTCTGGGGTAAGGAGCACTTGACTGAAACCTAAGAACAGATTAAGCGCTTGGAGCGTGGGAGCAGGAGCGGGAATGGGGGATGAGTGAAGATGCCTCTGGGGCATTGGGGCGGGAGGAGGATAAACACGTCTTTTGTCAATCTGCTAGGACAGGTATGAGGCCCGAGTTCTTTTCTTGGGGAGTGCGAAGAGAAATGATAACGCAGGCATTGCTATGTCAGTGTAGAAGATGGTGGAACATGGGAGGCATGGGGTGGGCTTGTTGGTGTTCTAAGTACACGCTTATTCTGAAGCCCACGTGGTTACTTATGTTTTTCCGGGTGGAAAGATTTTGTGCCCAGGACCTCTGGCATCACAGCGCTCTGCTGCCCTGCTAGTGCAGTGCCTACCTGGGTAAGAATGGCAATCCCAGGGCCCATGTCCTTCCTTGACAAATCTGCTCTTCCCCTTACCTCCCCCGCGTCCCCACCAGCCTCCAGACCCCCAGCCTGGAACATTTCCTTCAAACACCTCCCTGTCCCTTGGCTCCTGCTTGGACACAACTGGTTCAGAGGGCTCTGAGCAGAGTCCTGTGATTCTGGGAGGCTGCAGCCCCGAGCATGTGTGAGGCAGGAACTCGGCCCCTCTTCCTGCCCAATGCCTCGACTGTTGCGTCTAGGGTGCCTGGCCAGCTGCCACCTGCCTGGGGTGATGGGCCGCTGGGTGATGGAATGCCAGCCAAGGAGTGATGCGGCTCGGCCCCTGGCCCTGCAGCCTGCCTGCCAACCGGCGGGAATCGTTATCTACACTGAGAGTGAGCCAGGCTTCCCACACTGAATTAGCAAGAGCAAAGCAGACCTCTCCCTTCCGTGCAGCAAAGGATTAGATGGGGTGCAGCTGGCCTCTTTCCCTCCCTTATAGACAAGGGCAAGTTCAGGGACTCAGGGTAGGTGACTTTCCTGCTCCAGGACTGCACCACGTGGGGCAGTCTGGGGTCAAAACCACCTCCCACCCCCCAACCCCCTGCAACTCTTCCCCACCGCTGGCTGTCCCAGGTATGGATTTCCTTCCTCCCAAACTTCTTACTCTCATTTTGTTCTTGTAACCCTAAGAGTCATTTCCTTTGGTCTCCGAATAGGAAAATGAAGGCCTTATCTTAGGTTTCATCTTCCTTTGTGTTGGCAATATTAGACACTTCAAATACTTGTCCCCCATTTTCCCCCCTGGCCACCTTCCTCCCTGGGTCCTCTCCCCTGTGGGAAAGCTCTAGTCCAAGAGACTAGGCCTCCTCCCTTCTCCAACCGCTGTCCCCCTGTTGCTTTGCACCCCAGGTTCCTCAGCAGCAGCATAAGGGGCTGGAGGGGCCAGGGGCCATTCTGGCTCATTGCCACTGTTCTGAGACCTTCCACCCTCCTCTGTTTCTCAGTCTGACGTTGTGGCAGCCAAAACTTTCCCACCTCTGATGGCCCAGCTCACACCTCCCTCTCTTCAGCCCTTACCTTCCCTGTGGGCCGTGGAGAGTAAGAGTGAAAGCTCATTCCCGCCCTGGCCTGCCTGGACTTGAATCCTTGCTCTGGCCCTTGTGCTCTGTCAGATTGGAAAAGGTACCTTCCTCTTCGGCTTCCTCGAGTGTGAGTAGCGGATAATCATTGTACCTTCATCACAGGGTGGCTGTGCAGGGTGTGAGCTCATTCACGGAAAGCACTAGAATAGCACCTACTGTCCAGCGAGCGCTCCACCATGCTAGCTATTATTTAGCAAACATTTTTGAATACACACATCAAAAAAAATCCCCCTTGGGACTTCCCTGGTAGCACAGTGGTTAAGAATCCGCCTGCCAATGCAGGGGACACAGGTTCGAGCCCTGGTCCAGGAAGATCCCGCATGCCACGGAGCAACTAAGCCTGTGTGCCACAACTACTGAGCCTGTACGCTAGAGCCCGCGAGCCACAGCTACTGAGCCCGCGTGCCACAACTACTGAAGCCCGTGCACCTAGAGCCCGTGCTCTACAACAAGAGAAGCCACCGCGATGAGAAGCCCGCGCGCCGCAATGAAGAGTAGCCCCCGCTCACCGCAACTAGAGAGAGCCCGCACGCAGCAACAAAGACCCAATGCAGGCAAAAAAAAAAAAAAAAATCCCCCTTGCTCTTTGCTTTGGTTGGTCCTGGCTTTATGAATAAATATGCTTTCCAGTTTTAGCACCTGCCCCTTGGCTCCTGCTTGGCTGAATGTTGATGGGACCCTATGGAGTTGGTTCTGGGGGCCTCATCAGGTTCTGCCCTGAGAGGGGAAGTCCTCTGTGGTCTGAAGATGAGAGCCTGGACCTGGGGTCAGACAGACCTACTTCTGCTAAACTACTTATAAGGTGTGTGGTCTCTGCTAGTCACTTAACTCTCCACATCTCGATTCCCTCATTTTAAAAAGAGGCGGACATAATGACAGCTCCCTCCCCATGGTACTGTACATATTGATCAAATGAAATAATGTATGAAAGTTTCAAGAGCAGTGTTGAAAACACTGGAGAAACTCAACAGCTGTTTGTTGAGCATCTGTCTCGTCTGCATAGCCTGGTCTTGCACGCCCCCTGCTCACAGGCCACCCCTCAGAGAGGCTTCCCGGAAGCCACCTCTCAAATGGCCAGCGGTATTGCCACCTTCCCTTGCCCCCTCCCAGCATTACTTTGCTTCATACCCCTTAACCCCAGCTGGCATTTTTTTTTTTTTTTAATTTTATGGCTGTGTTGGGTCTTCGTTTCTATGCAAGGGCTTTCTCTAGTTGCGGCAAGTGGGGGCCACTCTTCATCGCGGTGCGCTGGCCTCTCACTATCGCGGGCCTCTCTTGTTACGGAACACAGGCTCCAGATGCGCAGGCTCAGTAATTGTGGCTCACGGGCCTAGTTGCCCCGCGGCATGTGGGATTTTCCCAGACCAGGACTCGAACCCGTGTCCTCTGCATTGGCAGGCACTCTCAACCACTGCACCACCAGGGAAGCCCCCAGCTGGCATTTTATAATCCATCTCTCTGTTTGCTTATTGTCCGATACCCCACTCTACCTGCTACTCTCCAGGAGGGCAGGGCCTCTGCCTGTGTTGTCCCCCCAAAGCCTGGAACAGTACCTGATTCTTGCAAATGTGTTCAATAAATATTGCTACTTCAGAGCATATTTTATATCCTAGTCATTTTAGCTCCCTCATAGCATGCTTTATTGTGAGCAATAAGGTTTTGAATCAGGCAGAACAGAATTTAAACCTTCCCTTTTCTGCCTTCAGAAATGTACACTGAGCTCCTGTTTTTTCATCTGTAAAACAGAGAAAATAATATTTATACTGTAGGGTTATAGTGAAGATGAAGTGAGATAATGGCACCAAGAACAGTGATTGACATACAGAGGAAGCTCATCAAATCCTTGGTGAAGGAATAAATGAAGGAAGGAAGACTGCACGAACCGGCCTTTTATCTGATCTCCCACCTTCCAACCCTTCTATCCCTCTTTGCTTCCTCCCCTCCTTCCCCTCCCCGAGGCTGGCACGCTGGGACCCCTGCTAATCCCTCAGCCACAGGGCCTCTGTCTCTGAGTCCCCTCTGGCAGGAGCAATCTGGATCAGCCTTAGAAGTTATTACCCTTTAAAGTAAGGGTCGGCCACTACTTTAGCTCGAGTGCCACAAATATGGAACAAATTTTGCTGGAGGCACCAGACTGGCCAAAAGAACATTTTTCCAATTTTCAGAAAGGCATCACCAGCACCCAATGGCACTTTGACTTCCTGTTTTGTTTTTCTGTAAGGCCTTTCATATTCACTACCTGTATCTCTTTTCATCTTTCTTATCTATCAATCACTCTTAAGAGCCATCCTCTTCTCCGCTGTTCTGTTTTTCCCTCTCCCTTTGGTGGCTTTTGTCCTCTTCTTCCTTCCTTAAGAAGCAAGCCCCTCTCGGGCTATTTCCAGTTCTGTTTCTTCAATCTTCTCCCACATTCTACCCCACCCTGCTGTCTTTGACTTCCTCTCTCTATATGGCCAGAGTGTGTTAAGATTCCAAGATTCAGTTGGGGAGGAGATAGAAGGTCCTTGTCATGGGAGACAGTGAACTCTATTACCCCCCATCCCTCCCTATTTCAGCTGTCAAGGTGTAAGCTCTGGGTCTGCCCTGCCATGACATTTTCTAGATGCTTCTGTTAATACGTAGAAAAGCTGGCACAGTGAGAAGAAATACAAAGGCAATGTGCTTTCTCTGTGGGGCTTCTAAAGAAGGGGATCAGGCTGGTTGTATCCAGGCTGGTTTATTTCTTAGTCTTCCTACCCCTTCCAGGAGTCAGTCTGTAAGGCCTTTGGAAGTCACACACAGGTGGCTCACAGGGCACGATTTCTAATCTCCGTCCACCCGGGCACCTGCCACTCTCCCCAAGGCCCGTCTCCTTTCCCTTCCTTCCCCTTCACCATCCACTTATAGCCTCTTGAGTCTACGTTTCCTCTCCTGAAAAATGAGAACAATAATCTTTCCTCTGAGCTCTGCACCGCTTAGAATGTGTTCTGAGGATTGGATGTGAGGCTGCGGGGTGGGGGGGGGGGGTGCTCTAAGCATCTAGGGAGGAAAGGGCCTCAGAAATAGTCTATAAAGGTATCTTGCTTTCCTCACTGTTAACACCGGTGAACTGGAGCCCAGATCACTTTTTTGTGTGTGCAAATTTGAGGGTAGGCCAGATTCACAGAAGCATGCTTAAGCCCCATCTGAGATGGAGTTGTATTTTCTCGCTTGGAATAACGCTGTTGGAAAGCGTTAACTCAACAGCTTAAAGTCAGATTTTGAGTTTCTTTGACCTCATAGGCAAGCCGTTCCTTCCTGTATCAACATCCCAACTTCACACATCGCACCTGAACTGAGCCAAGCCTGCGTCTCTAGAAAGCACGTGCTCCTGGAAACTTTGTCAAATCTGAAGACAGGGCCTTGCTTTTGTCAGAATCGGACACAGTACTGGGTACCCTGAAGTGACCGGGGCCCACCATGCTGGGAACATAAATGTAGGAGCTGCTTTCAAAAGAGATCTTTTTATTGCAAAGAACAAGCTAAGTGGCTTGGGTTTTAAAAAATAAAAAGTATTTTAAATGACACAGCTATTTAGGTTAGAGGAAAAAGAGGAAGGTATATATATATTAGGAGAATATATATATATATATATATATATATATATATACACACACACACACACACACACACACACACACGAATACATTATTATGAGCCAGGCATTGTGCTAAGCACTTTACATACTAGATTTCATTTATTTAAATGCTTAAGAAGAAAAATGGAGGAAAAGAGTTTTCTAAGTAGCTAAAAGTATACATTTATCCTGTACCAGAGAATAAAGATGAATGAAAAGACTGGGTAAGAAAGTAGGTAAAAAAGAAAAAAATCCTACGGAGAAACCAACTTTAGTCTGGGCTGCTAGCCAGAGGTATCTAGAAGAAAGGAGGTAATGAACTTGTAGAATGTCAGAGCTGGAAAGAGCCTCAGGATCTTTCCAACCACTGTTGGTTCCATTTTACAGATGAAGGTGCCGAGGTCCCAAGAAGGGAAGCAACACAGCCACCCTGGCACAACTGGTCATGTCATGTCCCCTCCTTGGCCAGGGATCTCTCAGGGAAATCTAACAGTGTATCCCTGTGCCCCCACTGGCCAGGTTAAGTCACCATGTTCCATGGACGGAAGGGTCATCATTAACCCATGAATGGGTCATTACCCTTTGTTGTCCTTGTGGCCCATTGCCTGGCAAGGGCTCTTGCTGACCACCAGGCTACCATCCAGCCCTTGAATGATGTGCTCCCCCCGGTTTGCATGTGCATCTGTTTGTGCAGCCAGGGGGCTTCGTCCAGGCTTAGGGCCTCAGTGTCATTACTGAGGACAAGTCCCCAAACTTGAGAAAGCCGGACTCAGCATCTGTCCTTTGAATCTGTCCTCAGATTCACAGAACATTCGAGCTGGCAGAGCCCACATGTCACCTGGCTCAACCCCACCAACTAGAGAGCAGTGAGAAGAGTTACCCAAAGTGACACAACTAGCTGAAAATTAGTTGATGCTGGTGTCTATCCTTGCTTCCCACAGGAAAGCACTGGTGCTGACTACAGTAGTTACAAGTTCTAGTAGGTTCCCGGCACTGATGGGTCTTGGGGGGCGGGGGGCGGTGCCACTGCCAGGATGACACACGAGGACGGAGGGGCGCGGGCTGGTGTGGGAAAGGGCTGCATCCACGCAGCCAATGTTTGTCCACCACACACCTGCCAGGAACAGCGCTCCCTGCATCTGCCCAGACCCTCGCCTCACTGCACACGCATGGATATCTCACGTGACCCTGCGGAGGACGTGGGGCAGCTGTCTTCAACCCCACTTCCTGGGGAGAATGTGTGGGCTCGGAGATAACACTTCACCGATTATAAAGAATAATGTGTTAAAAATATAAGCTTAATATAAATAATAAATGATAGCAATATGCTATTAAATGATGGGCTATATTCACACAGCAAGTAAGTTATGGAACCTGAGGGCCTATGTCTCTAGGGCTGTGTTTCCTATGCAATCATAGTCAGATGATAAATACATTTATTTAGCATTTACCAGATACTGTTGTTCATATATATAGAGAGAGAGAGAGAGAGAGAGAAAGTCTAAAGAAAGGATATATATACATATATATTCTCATTCTTTCTTCATAACAGGCCCATTAGGCACTATTATCCCCATTTCATAGATAAAAATACTGAGGGACGGAGAGGTTGAAACAAAGCTGAAAACAAAGCCGTATTCAGTTAGCAATGCTTTGTTCTGGGCTTTCCGTTCGTGGAGTTTGGCCCCAGCTCACTGCTTATCAGATGACTTCATCCAATGATAAGCAGAATTCTCCTTCCCTCACCGCCTCCACACCACCCACACACATACTTTCTTTACTCCAAAAGGGAGCTGGACCAAAGCCCAGAAGAGGTTCCATGCACCTCTTTTTTATTCTCCTGGGTCATCCAGAATCTCCCTTCTTAAGCTTAATAACAACAAGAGGAAAGATAATTCCGCTTAAGAGAGGGGCAAACCCTCAGTGAGAGGCGGTGCTTGTTCCGGGTGTGCTGTAGGTGAGCACGCAGCAGCCTAGGGCTCTGGGTGAAATGTCCGGGGGTCTGGGGTGACGGGCAACCAGGCAGCGCCAAGGGCGCCCCCCAGAGGGCCAGCGGGGAAGTGTCAGGGCCCAAGGCTCCCACAGGCTGGGCAGAAAGGGGCAGTGCGCTTAAATAACAGCGATATTAAGAGGGTTTGACTGCAATCTAGAAAGCAGTAAACTGATATCTTTAAATCCATCTAATGCCCTACAATCAAAAACCAAAGTACCTGGTATCAAGAGCAACTAAGTAGATAGTAAGTACAAGCAAGAAAAGGGGTGGGGGGTAGAGTGAGAAATCCAGGGTGGGAAGGTTGCCAGTCAACAGGTAGGAGAGAGAGAAAGAGCAGGATAAACAGAGGATTTGCAAGAAAGTTCAGGAGAGAAAATGAGGTATTTGAACAGAGCTTGGCTACGGGATGGGGGTGGGAATGGCATTGGCTTCCTTAGCCCAGCGTGGTTTGGGATGTCAGCTCTCCAGGCAGGCCAGCAGGTGGGGACCCGCCAGCCTTCAGGACAGTGGATGGTGGGCCCTATCCTCTGCTTCTCCAGCTCTGGGACTCTGTACTTTGGGGAAGGGCTGCCTCAGGGCCACAGTATCTTGTGATTGGTGACACGAGTGTGGCACTATCCCTGAGGAGGGGATGGAAATAGAAATGACGGATTAAGAAATGAAAAAAAAAAAATTCTTTTCATTTCTCTCCCATCCCAGATCACTATGTCCAATAATAATAGGATCACCCAGTTCCCCATCATGGTGGACCCCTGGCATCTGCTCAGTTCTTAGGCTTGTAGAGTGGAAGAAATATGCACCCTGAATCTAGACTAAAACCCTGGCAGGTTTTTAAAATGTCTTCTCCTCCAAAGAGCTCACATTCCAAATGTGTCACTAACTATTTTTTGTTTTATCAATTGCTCACGTGGTAAGAGGCTCAGGGCTCCAGACAAGTGAAGAGAGCACTGCATATGTAATTCAGTCAGAACCCCAAGCCAAGAGTTTGCCACCCTTAGTTGAGAGAATGTAAGGGCTCTGAGCGTTACTGATTGCGTGTGTGAGTGTGTGTGTGTGTGTGTGTGTGTGTGTGACCCATAGGCAACAGCAAATATGAAGTAGTCTGCAGTGGGCACTGGGGCGCCCAAAGGTGTCACACACAGGGGGTGTATGTCCATCCAAGCCACCATCCCTGCAGGGAGGCAGGTCTTGTGACTGTCTTGCTAAAGGCTCTCACCCAGGATGTCACTGAACGGTGAATAAAGCAAGTGTGAAGTAATGAAGCGCTGGGGGAGGTGACAAATCCTGGGGAAAGACTGGTCCTTGTGGGCCACATCTGGATGTGTGGAGAGTCACCAAAAGAATAATAACCAAGGTGGGACATTCACAAAGACACAGTCCTGTGTCTCACAAGGGAGTGAGAGTGGGGTTCAGGTGTGCCAACAACAGGATCCCGAGGAAGGATTACACTCCTTGAGTAATTTTCTTTCCTCAGCTAGCTGAAAAGTGGTACTTGGCTACAGCTTTAACTTTGCCCATGCTATGTGGTGATTCCACCAGTGTTGGTTTCCTAGGGCTGCTGTAACAAACCAGTTGGCTTAAAATGACAGAAATGTATTGTCTGTTGGTTCTGGAAGTGATAAACCCAACATCAAGTCATCAGAGCGCCGCGCTGAGGAGAACCAGCAACCCCCAGAAGCTCGGAAGAGGAGAGGAAGGATTCCCCCTGCAAGTGCCAGAGGGAATCCTTCCTCACCTCTTAGTGGGCTTGCAGCTGCAACCTTTCAACCCCTGCCTGTGTCATCACATGGCGTTCTTCCCTCCATGTCTGTCTCTCAGGGTCCAAATTTCCCTCTTCTTATAAGGACATTAATTATTGGATTAGGGGCCACCACACCTTAACTTGATTCCTCGATTACATCTGGACCCTATTCCAAATAAGATCACACTCACAAGAAGCTGGGGTTAGATTTTGAACATATCTTTCTGGCTCAATTCACAACATCATCTGATTACCTTAGTCTTTTAGTAAACCTCACACGGCCTTGAGCTATCCTGTGAGGAGAAAGGGACAGAACAAGCAGAGTGTTTCCTGCCTCCCATCCCTCCCCCTACAGTGGGGAGAGAAAGGTGTCCTATCTAAGCCTCCTTGAGGGATGCTGAGAAGAGCAGCAGCAATTTCCTCATTGACCCCTTCTCTTTCCCAATGTATTTTAGAGGGACATGACCCTTGAAAAGGGTGTGTGTGTGTGTGTGTGTGTGTGTGTGTGTGTTTGACATGTGTGCACTCATCTTATTCCACCTCCATCCCCACAGAAATTATAAACCTCTTGGGAGCAAAAATAGCGTCTGGCTCATATGTGTATTCTCTGCATCCCTGGCTCAGGACTGCCTCACTCAGTAAATATTTGTTGAATTGAACTGAATGGAATGAAATTGAGTTGTGGGGAAAAAAATCATGCCAATACTTTTTTGGCCTTGGAAAGTGAACAGAAAGGAATCTGTTAAAAGAAGAGCAAGGGCTTGGGATGAAGAGAAAACTATTCCCCCGCTTTCTGATGAGGCCACCAGGTGGGCATCAAGGGGACACGGTCAGCTCTTCTTCTAGAACGTTATTATCTTTGCAAGGGCCCCATGGCTCCTTGACCTCTCAATAAGGATGTACGTTCCACACCTCCTTTACATTTTCAGCAATATCAACCTTTTTCAAAAAGGCATCTCCATTTGAGATCCCTGGCATCTGGTTTGATTGAAGCGTGTCTCGGTCCACTCAAGCTGAGTGCTGGAAGGCTCCAGCTTTTCAGTGTGACCCACCAGCCTCCACGGGTAGCACAGTGGCCACAGGCATAAAACAAGTCTCTCTTCACACCACACCCTTGCATTCATGGGAATTCTGGTTCCTTCTACCCTCCATCCAGGCCTCGTCAGGTGGCATCTCACAGATTCCAAGAAAACATCTTAGCTGTAGGTACCTGTGTCATTTCCCTCAGCTTCACATTTGGTTCACTAGGGTGGTGTCTCTAGTCGCCCTCCAAGTGGCAGCAATGCCACTGATTCCCACTTCTGTCCCCATAGGATGGCTGGTGTCCCCCAGGTGATGCTTCTGTCAGTGTTGGTACCAGGAAGCTGAAGAGCGGCCACTGACACTGGGCTCACGCCTCTCTGCACCACTCACCTCCACGGGCAGCGCTGCCCTGGCCAAGCCACAGCACCAAGGCCACCAGCACTGCGTCCTACAGGGCCAACACCACGGCCCAAACCTCCAACGCCGTCAGCAAAGCTTCTGCCAAAGCAGCCATCACCAGCCCCGAGGCCGTGGTCGGGCTGGGCTCTCCGTGCCTCTCGGAGGATCTAGAAATAACTCTGGGTATTTACAATGCCTACTTGGCAGCCTCATTCCCCCTGAGGTGCAGGTGTGAGACTCTGGGGGCCGAATGAGGTGATCTGAGTGGAGGACCACGGCTGTCTTCCAAATGGCCCCTCCCTTCTGGGGATGAATGGTCGTCCTTGAACCTAGTGCGGGTGCCGTGTTCTCTCTCCGCTCAGAGTCAGTCCCCAGCCTTCCTACCGCAGGCCTTTCAGAGCTTTGCTTCAGTGGACATCCCAACAGGCCTGAGTGCTAGACCAAACTCAGGTAAAACCGAGGTTACAAATTCAAATAGGTCAATTAAAACTTAATTTTTGCCTCCCATGTATTTTTGCGGGTATGAAAGTAAAGCATAATGGCAGGGCCTAAAACAAAGAGGACAGAGTCACACAGCCGGTCTAACAAAGACTAAGCAGAGGGCAAAAACAGAAACCCTGTGGTTTCATTTTCTTCTCCCCACTCAGCTTTTCCAGGAGCTCTGAATGTGTTTACTATAGCCACAGTCCTTGCTTTGGGAGATTGGTTAAGAACAATAGCCTGGGGCTAGGGACAAACAGAAATGCCCCAAATGGTGTGGAATAAGATAAAGGTTATAATGCAGTAGCCTGCTAGCTTTGTCAAAACCATTCCCAAGGCAGAACACAATTGGCTTTATCAAATTCTATCTGTTTACTTTTTCTTGATGAGGAAGCACTAATGTCCTACAAGTCCCCACCTCACCTCCATTTATGATCTCAAGGCCACAGCAGGTCCTTGGATGAAATGCAGACATCTCCTGGGCTGTCCTTGCCTGGAACTCACTGAGGACTGGTGAGTCCTGATCTGAAAGACTAAGTGCGATGTGAATGAAGGGCTCTAAGGAGCTATGAAGAGCTCTAGGAATGTAACGTCCTGTTAATAATGGGACCAAACTCAAACCATCCCCTCCCCCAACCTCACTTGCACAGGAAGCCCATGGATCTGGCTTGAAGACTCCGAGACCCTCATCCTTCACTCAGAAGAGGCCCTCAAAGGGGAGAGAATGACTACATAGGCACAATGGGAACAGGAGTGGAAAGAATTCGTAATAAATCTATCCTTTCACAGGCATGGAGAATCCACCTTGTCCATCCAGCACTAGGTTATGTGCTTCAGAGATGCAGGAAATTTGAGACATGGCTCTTGTCTTCAAGGACAGGAATATTCTTGAGCAAATTTAATGACTGACAGTAAGCCATGGAACACCAGAGAGAATGAATGAAAAATGGACACTCGGAAGGGCCAGCCACTCACCTTTTGGTTTTTGCTCATGAGAACTTGTTTCAGCAAACAACAACAACCACAACCAGAAAAGTAGCTTCCTCTCTCACTTTTCTAGTTCTTGATTCATTTTGAATGACTCCCTGAGGAATGAGATATGGAGAGTTGGCACCAGGAAATTGTTTGCTATTAATACCTATGCCGGACTTCCCTGATGGTGCAGTGGTTAAGAATCTGCCTGCCAGTGCAGGGGACACGGGTTCGAGCCCTGGTCCGGGAAGATCCCACATGCCGCGGAGCAACTAAGCCCGTGAGCCACAACTACTGAGCCTGCGTGCCGCATCTACTGGAGCCCACGTGCCTAGAGCCCGTGCTCCGCAACAAGAGAAGCCACCGCAATGAGAAGCCCGCGCACCACAACAAAGAGTAGCCCTCGCTCGCCACAACTAGAGAAAGCCCGCGTGCAGCAACGAAGACCCAATGCAGCCAAAAATACATAAATGAATAAATAAATTTATAAAAAGAAAATCCCTATGCGAAATAAAAGATCAAAGAGTTTTCACCTCACTCAAAGGATTTAACTGGTGAGAACCCTACTTAAGTAGGTACCTTCCTGATGTGGATTGAATAGTATCCCCCTAAAAGATATGTTCAAATCCTAACCCCTGCTACCTGTGAATGTGACCTTATTTGGAAGTAGGGTCTTTGTAGATGCAATCAAGTTAAGACGGGGTCATATAGGATTAGTGTGGTCTCTAATCTGATGACTAGAGTCGTTATAAAAAGAAGGAAATTTGGACCCAGAGACATCTGGGAAGAACACTGTGAAGGTGGAGGCAGAGGCTGGTGTGATATGTCTACAAGCCAAGGAACACCCAGGATTGCCAGCAACCACCATGGGGCTAGAAGGATCCTCCCCTACAGACTTCAGAGAAAGCACGCCCTGCCGATCGCTTGACTTTGGGTGTCCAGCCTCCAGAACTGTGAGAGAATACATTTCTGTTGTTTTAAGCCACCCAGTTTTTGATACTTTGTCACGGCAGCCCTAGAGAAAGAATACGCTTCCTTGATCTCTACTTTTCCCCCATAGCCACTGCCCTTCTCACACCCCTGCCTTCCCAATACACACACACACACACACACACACACACACACACTTCTAAAAACAGGAAGTTATTTTAAAGCCTAGACTTGGAGCTGCTTCCTGCCTGACCAAGATCCACACATTCCTAACACTGGACATTTGATCCTAGAGCAAAGTCTCCTGTGGCAGAGTAACCCTAAGACTGACACAGAAGCTGGAAGAGACACCCCAAAAGTGCCTGCGGAGCAAAAACACTAAGATAAGGCTGAGCAGAGAAGCCCCCAGAGAACAAACTGCTACTGGCTTGAAGGGAAGACACAAAGGGCAAAGACTCTAGAGAGAACAGCACTTTCTTTGCTCCAGGCTGCCACAGCCCCAGGCTGGGCCTCCCAGGACCATTTCAGCCCCTTGTACGCTGGGAGAGCCCACTGTTAGGGGTGGTATCACCCCACGCCATAGCAAGCCAAACAACCTGAGAAGGAGGGTGCCATTGAAGGGGGAGACATTCAGATTCCTTCTCAGAGGGAACTTGGCACCAGAGGACTCTCAGCTCTCTCTTTCCAATCCATCCATGCCTTTTCATGAAAGCACAGTCTCAGTTGAAGTAAGGATGCCTTAGAGCACAAAAAACTCAAGCAACCAAAACCCCAGCCACCTGTACACTTGATTAGACCCAGAAGGTTTGGTTTTAGGGCCCTTGTGGAATTTATTTACATCACTATTCCCCTCCTCCCAAATTGGAAGTTCATAAATACCAACCCATTTCCTAACCCATTAAAGCACTATTAGAAGTCAAGAGACTCACATTCAATTCAAGCTCTTCTAAGAAATAGTTGCCTTCCTCTTCTGTAATTCCTCACGGTGCCATGCCTCGGGGGAAAGCTCAGTAATGCTGCCAAACGGACTTTGGGACCTGAGTTTTGGGGCAGCACGGATCATTGCATCCAAGGAGGTATTGCACAGAGCCAGGTGCTTGTTTATTTACCTCCCTGGGACAAGAGACCTGCATCATGTTTAGAAATCCATCTTGGCAGAATGATAGAATGGGAAGAAAAAAATCACTGAGCAACCAACTGGTCCAACACCTTCATTTTACAGCCCAGAGAAGTGAAAATACTTCCCAAGGCCATACAACCACTTGTGACAGAATAAGGACTTGTACCCAGTTTCCCTGACTCCCAGCCTAGTACTCTTTCTGGACCTGTAACCAGAGAAGGGAAAATAGTATGTATTGTGGTAAAGCAAGGACAGGGGTATAGGGAACCCAAGGCCATTGAGGAACTGGCACATTCTAAAGCATCACTTTGATGGCTCTGATCCGTAGCCCCTTTTCATCCTTGCTAGGTCATCCCCAAGTTGCCAAGCCAAATGGATGACTTGCTGATATTCTTGCTTGCCTAAGAAAAGCATCTCTTGGAGGGTTAATAAAGCTGTCTGAACCATCCTACAGGAGGCCACCTTACATTCAGAGAGCACTGCTGCTCTGCTGATTGGTGTTATGATGACCAATGAGGATCCAACTTCTTGTGCTTACTGTTGGATATTTAGGCCTTCAAGGCCCTCTACAGTCTGATTGATCCCAACTACCCTTATCGACCTTGCCTCGCTTCCAGGTGGAGATGTGTAACTTTTTTTTACTGTCTGGCTTCCATCCCGCTTCCTAATAGCACCCTATATTCATTTAAGGTAATGTTAGCTGTAACAGTGAAACCTCAAAACTTCAATGACTTAACATAATGTGTCTTTTCCACCTAACAGCTGAAACAGGCACCTCTCCTCCAGGAGGTAATTCAGAGACCTAAGCTCCTTTCATCTTATGGATCTGCTGTCTCTAACATACGGCTCTCAAGATCACACTGGGTGATCATGTCCACTGCAGCCGCCAGCCGGGAAAGGAACTTGGAAGAGCACGTGTGGGAGCCTGCCTGGAAGTGATGTGTGCAGAATGGCATCAATTCCCCTCATATTGATTGGTTAGAACTCAGTCACGTGGCCACACCCAACTGCAAGGGAGACTGGGAAACACAGTCCAACTCTGTGCCCAGGAATAAGAGGAAAGAACTTTGTAAGTTAGCTAGTAGTTTCTGCTGCACGTCCCAAAGTCTTTAGGTGGACTTTCCTCTTCCTTATCTTGTGAAATCATGACAGAGGATAATGTTTGGTTCTCCTTTTCTTTGGCCACCTCCCACTAGGGAAGCCGAGGGGCCAAGAAACTTCTTCACTAATTGGATAGCCAGGGACCAATCATTCACTTAAACTCAGCCGATCACATATTTTCCATCAGGACTTTGAGTCTTGAACAAGACACAAAAGTTGCCAGAAGAGATGGAGAGAGCACTTTGAGGTCATTTTTATTGTACTGTGGTGGGACTCGGTGGTGGTGATGGCCTCTGGGGGGCATTCACATGCCCAGTGTCATAAGCAGAGCCCAGGCTGATGTCTTCATTTCTGTCTGCCACACCCACTCCACTGATCCTTCTTTTCCCAGTGCCATAGTGTTACCCCCCACGTCTCAATATCATCACCTTACTCTAGACTGGAAAGCAAGACTGAGATACAGCTGCACAGGAAGTAAAGAGAGTACCCTGAGAAGTCACCTAACTCTCTCACCACCTATCACCAATGACTGAAGAAATCCAGGAGATCTCACCTTTATCAAAACTCCCTTTCTTTTCTTTTTTTTTTTTTTTTTTTATTATTTATTTATTTATTTATTGGCTCTGTTGGGTCTTCGTTGCTGTACGAGGGCTTTCTCTAGTTGCGGCAAGCGGGGGCCACTCTTCATCGCAGTGCGCGGGCCTCTCACTATCACGGCCTCTCTTGTTGCGGAGCACAGGCTCCAGACGCGCAGGCTCAGCAATTGTGGCTCACGGGCCTAGTGGTTCCGTGGCATGTGGGATCTTCCCAGACCAGGGCTCGAACCCGTGTCCCCTGCATTAGCAGACAGATTTTCAACCACTGCGCCACCAGGGAAGCCCTAAAACTCCCTTTTTTTTCGAACGAGAAGAAAGCAAGTGACAAAAGATGTGAAGACGGCAAAACCCAGGGAACAATGGGGCTAAACAGATATTTTGACCACCCACTACCTTATTTGTACCTCCCTTTACTAGCAGAAAACTTTCACAAATGTTACCTCCACTCACTGGCTACCAATTTAGTACCAATTTAGTCTTAACTTATTGGTCTTGGACCTTAAAGACAGCGCCCTAGTGGCTTTTCCCCTTCTCAGCCCCACAGACTGCTCTACTGTCTTCTCCGCTCCAGATCAGGGGTCAAATTAAGTGAATGTTTTGAAGAGCGGGTCCTTCTAAAAGCCTTTCCCCTTGGAGCAGAGCTGCCCACCCTCATAAGTGACCACTTGCAATGTAATAGGCATGGGAGACATTGAGATGGAAAAATCAGTCCACACTCCATCTCCACGGGGAAGGTGCTTCTGAGCAAAGTGAAGGCGTCCAGTCCGAGGCAGACCTCCCACCTGGGGAGGAGATGCTGTCCTGCTTCTTGGTCACCCACCTGTCTGAGAGAAGGGATATAAAGGGCATTGGATCATGGCTGAGGACACCTGACTCAAGAGAGTCACAGAATTAAAAGTAAAGGGACCGGGACTTCCCTGGCGGTCCAGTGGTTAAGACTCCCTTCTTCCATTGCCGGGGACATGGGTTTGATCCCTGGTCTGGGAACTAAGATCCCACAGGCCACACGGTGCGGCCAAAGATAAATAAATAAAAAACAAAAATAAAAAGTGAAGGGACCTTAGACACTGCTTAGTCCAGCAGTTTTCAAACTTTTAAAACTCAGGAACTCTGTCTTCAAATGGCATTCCATATGGAATCCTGACATATAACAGATAAAATTGGAATGTTCTGATTGAAGCAGGCATAGAAATTCTTAGTTCTGGCTTCCTGGCTCCCACTCCACCCCCTGAGTGAGCTCAGGGGCATTCATGGTTCCTGGAATTCCAGTCTGAAAGTTCCAGATCTCACCCAACTGGCTGTTCATTTCATAAATGAGGGTTCTGAGACTTGGCAAGTCTAGCCATGGCAAAGACTGGAACCCATGTCTCATTCCCTCTCCAATTCTCTTTCCACAACATTTGCCATTTTTCAACTCAGTTTCTTCATCTTTAAAATGGGGATAGAACCAAAATATCTGCCCCATCTACCAAGGGGCTCTCTGAGGACCAAATGCGTGTGAAAGCATACGGAAAATCCTAGAGCTCTTTTACTGCTTTTCTAGAGTAAGGAGATTGTATTCCCTGTTGCTCCCTCAACATCCCTTGTTCTTGCTCAAAGACTCCTCTTTCACCTCCACGTGGGCAAAGGGAAACTGAGGATTTGGGCTTAAAGACCAATATGAGGCTCCCCATAAAGAGGGTCCCCAACTCTAGGTGCAGAGGGCGGGTAGGTGCCTTGGAAGTGAGGCTCAATGCCCCTGAAGGAAACACAGCATCCGAGAAGTTTCCTGCCCGCTGTCAAAACGTCTCCTTGCTATTTAAAAAAGAGCTTTAGGTTTTTCAGGAAATTCTCAGAAGTCCCATTTCCTTACTGTTTTGCTGTGAGGAGCTGCATTAAGTACCTCAGGGCTGCCTACTTAGCTCTCAGCCCCCTCCATTAAGCATTACCTTTATATCTCACTCTTTGCCTCCCAGAAGATGAAGCGCTCCTTGCCCAGGGCTTCAATTAGCACCTGATAGGACCAGCGCTATAAGCAAGCAGCCTTCCATCTCTTCCCGAGGGTAAGGTGGAAGTGAGCTTGGAATGCTGTGGTCTCATCCTCAGGGCTGGGGATGGGCAGAGAAGAAAAAGCCGATTCCTCCCCTTTCGTTTGTCTGGAGATGAGGGACATCTGGGAGGGTCCAGGTGCCTTACTTGGACACCCTCACGTTCAGCTCCAGAGCCCCCCAAGCGTGAGAGGGAGAGGGTGGGAGGTTTCAGAGGACAGAATTGAAAGCAGTCACATCATGTCCATTGCCCCAGCAGCCCACGCCCCGTGAATCACCCTACCTGGGGACTAGCTTTCCCTAGGCACATTCTGGATCCACCAGATTCCAGTGAGAACCACACAGTGAGAGTATTATTAGCTCCCCTGAGCAAAAGATGTCCACCAAGGGTAAGGATTTGACCTGCATCACGCGTGGGGATTTTGGCAGACGTGTGCTAACTGGGGCTTCGGCACACCAGTTTAGGCAGTTAATCTATCTGATGGAATACTGCTCCCTCCCGACTCTGAAAGGACCCTGCAGGCATGCTCATCTGACACTGCGAAGGGCTCCACTGAGAAGCCAAGCGTGGGTTGAGAGGCCTGGGAGAAGAGTCAGGGACACTTACAGGCACTGAGCCAGGGTTTCCCACACCAGCTATACTTGGCACATTTTAGTGAATCGGAGACAAGCCTCAGCTCCAACAGAATGGAATGGAGGTCGCACTGAGGGCCTCAGCTCTCGGCTTCCCTGAAACTGTGAAGAGGTAGCACTCAGTGGGAAGACTAAAAGACTGTGCTAGGGAATCTGCTTACATCACATGGTTACATCATATTTAGGCTAGATAGAAGAAAGCATGTCACAATATCAGTTGTGCTGTTTCAAAATGTTTAAGGAAATGGTATCCAAATCCTCAAGGCCTGATAATTTCTCTCAAATATTTCTTTAATTGGCCCTCTCTTCTCTAAGGTTAAGGACACATCTACTTTCACCTACACAGCAGAGTTAGTCCTAAGTGCCTATGGTCTTGCTTTCTTCCAAACCAACCTCCACTCCTCCACACAGCAGACAGAAGTATCTGTAAAACCAAGTCTGACCATGCCACTCCCTTCCCCAGATAAAGGCCAGGACGCTGGCCATGTGGTCTCACACTTTGCCTTCCAGCCACACAGGTCTAGTCTCGTTTTCTGCCCCATGCCATGCTGTTTTCAGCTCTGTGACTCTGCATATTCTAGTCCCTTTGCCTTGAATGCTCTTCTCTCCTCTACTTTACTCCATCCTCCCGTAGCACCCCTGGCTCTCTCGTGCAGCCAGGGATTTTCCCATGGGGTTGTCCTGAGGCTCTGAGGTGGTGAAGGTTGTGTAGGGGCTTGGAGGTACAGCCATAAGTTAGCTATCTTATTCTTTGCTTTCTGCTCAAGATGTGAAGAGCCCTTGCTTCGTGTCTACTGTAGCGTGGCTGATTTCACCCGGAGAGGAGACTTGAGGGCGGGGACTCCAGTGGGGCCGGCATCTGCTCTCACTTCCTTTCTGCACGTGGGGCCTGCGTGCCCACGGGCTGCCTTATCCAAGTCACGATCCAGCCCTCAGTGGGAATGATCTAACTACCACCCCCCCTTCCCAGAGAAGTAGCCATGAGAAAGGAGCCGCCACGGTCACGTTTGAGAGGGAACCGTCTGCCTCAGTCACACGGGGGACTCACTCTCCTCAAAACCTCGGGTGTAATCGTAGGGTAAAATATCATGATTTGGTTTTGCTTTTGGAAAAAGACAGAGGGCTAAATATAGCGGCCTGTCTGGAACACTTTCTCCAGGGAGTCTCTACCCTTTAGAAAGAACTGGAGAGAAATGTCTCCCGAGCAGGAACAATACACCCATGAGGGATGCAGGCATCAGACTTCATGCCTCCCTTTCTTGGAGGGGAGCTCTCTGCTGGCACAGGGCTTCAACAGAGGAAGCAGCAGTGACATCCCTTCGACTCCTGCTCAAGGTCCTGCAATGGCTCCCCATTGCCTTTAGGATAAATCTCAACCTACTTTGAAGGACCCTCAGGGACCCTATAATATCACCTCCACTGATACTTTCTTTGAACAAACAGTGACTGAGTGCCTGCCCGGTGGCAGCTTGACGCCAGGCCTGTGAAGGCAGAAATGGAATCATGGCCCCTGCGCTGCAGGGGCTCGCAGCTTCGTGGGTACGACAGTTGGTTTTATGTGTCACACTTGGCTAGGCGACAATCTCCAGTTATTCACTCAAACGCTAGCCTGCACGTAGCTGCAAAGGTATTTTGTAAGTGAGATTGAAGTCCATAATCAGCTAACTTTAAGTAAGGGAGGTTATCCTCAGTGATCTGGGTGGGACTGATTCCATCGGTTGAAAGGCCATAAGAGCAGAGGTGGGGCTTCCTGGGTGAAGAAATTCCATCTGTGGACAGAACTGCAACGATGCCAGAGAGTTCCAGTCTGCCCTCCCGGACAGCCTGCCCTTTCGATCTCACACTTGCACGGCTAGTCCCCACAATTGCATAAGCCAATTCCATGCAATGAATTGCTGATACAGTAGGGATGCCACAGTGAGACGGTGCCCTGGCCATCAGGAAACATGGCCTGCACTACCAGTCTGTAACCCTGGGCCAAATACACCACGGACAGAGTACGTTTTCTATGCCAGGCATCGTACTAGATATTGTACTATCTTAGTTACTCTTCCCAATAAGAGGGCTAGGTAGGAGTTGCAGAGGGGGAAACTGAAGCTCATAAATATTAAGTAATTGACCCAAGATTATACAACTAGTAAGGTACAGAGTTGGGATTCAAACTAATTCTGCCTGGTCCGCAAACTTGTGATCCTTCCAATACCTGGTATATCCCTGTCACCTCTTATCTCACCAAACAATCTGAATCTCAGGTTCCTCATTTCTGAAAAGAGGGTGATCCCCAAAGTCCATTCAACTAAAAGGTGGCAGAATGGAGGAATTTGTATTCCTGTAATAGCTGGTAGCTGAGTCTCTCTTCAGAAGAGAGCAGATTTTGTTGGGAATAGACTTAGGTAAGTGTTTCTGATAGGAAAAAGGTCCTTCTCCCCATGTCCTAGAAATCAAATGGCATCAGTCTCTGAGGAAGAAGAGGCTGCTCTGAGGATGGAAGTGGGGATAGGAGGCCTCAGAGACAGGGAGTGAGAAGGAGAGAGAGAAAGTGAGGGGAGAAAAAGGGAGCCCAGAGATTGGCAGGTCCGTCTTGCCCGGTGGTGCTGTCCAAGGTCCGTAGTACAACCTACCAAAAGCACAGTAATTAGAGAGGTGACTTTCTTTAGTTGGAGAGGAGGGACTTTAAAAAGATTCAAGTTTCACATTGGGATTAATGAAGAGTGATGGAGATGTCCTTCAAGAAAAATAGAATCCGAGAGGTAAAGGGAGTAAGGACAATACAAATTTCATTTTGCCAAAAGTCTACCCATCCACTGCTTCAGAGATTAGTCAAGATCTTGGAAAAGGCTTTCACTTTAATAATCCATGGAAATAGGAGACTATTCAAAGCAATTTCAACTACATTTCAAGGGGCTTGGAGGCCCTAAACCGTCAGCTGGTTGACACAACTGAAGTGCTATGACCCCAATGGTTGTCTACGTCCTTCATGCCAGAGCTGGCTCCAACCCAGTCACTCATGTTCTGATAACATCTCGCCCTCGTGTGGGGCTCATGATCTTTGGCAGGTTGGATTTTGCCTATTAGTGAGCACGGTTGGTCTTATTAGGTAGGCTGAATATTCCTGAGGTGCTCACATAAGAATGAGGTCTCTTGCTCCTCTGTGGGCCCCATAATTCCTAACTCAGAGTCTGGCACATGGGCAGAGGGAATCCCGCACCCGTAGATTGAGTGCTACCCTGGGGTCCTAAGGAGAAGGACAGGAGTCAATAGCAGGGACTAAAGAGGGTTGTCCTCAGTGGCTGTCTGGCTCCCGAACCCAGAAAGCCCACCCCTGGGACGGGGTGCCCCCCCCCCAGCAGCTGGAGCAGAAAGTGCAGCAGGACTGTGCCCAGGACCAGGTGTCCTACCCCTGTGGCGCCTCCAGGGCATGCTTCCCTGCACCAAGGAGGACAAAGCCTGACAGGGGGGCAGGGACTCCAGAAGTCCTGCAGCTGGCGAAGGATCCCTGGCCATCTCCAAAGGATGCAGGTGGGAGAAACCCAGCATCAGAGGAGGAAGTAACCTCATGTGGTCTCTATGTGGGATCACACTCCCAGTATCCCCAAGAGAAATGAAAATCCCCCCCCCTATCTTTCTAGATCCTAGAATGATCCTATGGTCTGCTACAGTCCCAACAGCTCGTGCCCTTGCAGAATCTCTCCCTCTCATCTCACCTGTCTCCATCATGCTCCAGCGCTCTCCTCAAGGGAACAGAGGACAGCCGGCCCACCTGCATTCTACTTTAGGGGAGGCCTCTTTCAGGAACCACTGGAGTGGCTGTGTACCTCACTGCCAGTACAGTAAACCCTGGCCTTTTCCTTTCCTGCCTGCTGTTCTTTCTCTAGTGACAACTGTGTCATTTGCTGATGAGAGCAAGAGACCCAGAGAAAATCCACCTGGGAGGCAAGGGAGAGAAAGAGCAAAGAGCTCTAGGAAGATAGGACTGGTCAGGCACCGATGTAAACAGATGCGATCTTTCCCTCCCCAAGTCAATGATGCGCTTTCTCAACAGCAATGAGCTCAGGTGACAGAAGCACTGATCTCACACTTGGCTGCGTAGACTTTTCTGATTATTGAGAGCCAGACACAGGATCCCGAATCTCATCACTGTGTTATTGTTGCCATATGGGCTCACTGGACACTGAGGCAGGAGAGAAGTGAGAAGGGGGAGGGAGAACTGCGGAGGGAAGATTCATATAGAACCATCTTTGGTCCACTTTCTTGAACTGCTATTGGCTCCACTACCCCCTCTGCCAGAGATGTAGTGATGGAGATGGAGCTGGGGGGACAAGAGAGCCTGATTCCTTCAGATGCCACTAATTCATGGCTTTAAACCATGGGAAGAATATTTCAATTGTGTCAGGAAGGGCTGTTTTCAGGTAGCCTTAGCCATCTTGAAAGGTCCACGGTACCTGTATATTATCAGGCTGACTACAAACCATTTTCATCTCTTCATTTAAGGAGGTCCCTTAAGAACTAGTTAGCCTTTGTTCACCGATGTTGAGTTACAGAGTTCTATAGCCAGTCTCCCTGGCTATAGAAGGATGCATCGTTTTTCTCTGTAACTGGTGCTTCGCACTAATCCGTGCTGGCTCTCCCCTACCCTTGGCATACATTTGCAGGGTATTATTGACATGATCATCTTCTGTTTTTCCCTTTCTTCTTCCAACATGCCGGGCCCAAATTCAGAAGGCCTTTCCATCCCTGACATCCTGGGTCGTCTGACTTCAGCCGATGGCATTGTCAGTCCTGGCCCGGCTTTTATTATGAACCTGTATCCGGAGGAAGAGCAGCATTAGGTCTTGAACCTTCATCTCCAGAATTCACACACTCCACCTCCCGGCCTGCTCCTACCACCACTCTCTTTCTCTGTTTTCCTTTCTGTATCAAGCTCTGTCTCCCTCCATGACTACTTACTGCTTCCTTGATTCCTCAAATGCTTACCCTTCCTTTGGATCTAAACTGTTCTCCCGTCTAGTTTGGCTGCTGACTCGGTTTGGACTTTCCCCCTCTCGCCAGGATTTTCAGCCCTTTTAAGACTCCCTTTCTCCTCTTGCTCCTTGGTATTCAACGTGTCGTCCGCAAACCAACTGCCTAGGCACCACCTCGAAGCTTGTTAGAGATACAGGGTCTCAGGCCCCACTCAGACCTACGGAGTCAGAATCCTGATGACGGCAGGATGCCCAGATTATCTGTGTGCACAGTAAATATTGGGCGACTCCACTCTGAATTAGAAGATGCATTCCTGACAGACTACACGGGGATCGTTTTTGCCCCATTGTATTCCCAGCACTGACCACTATGTCTGGCAAATAGTAGATCCTCGATAAATACTAACTGAATAGGTGGATCTCTGGGTTTTTCTCTCTGACCTCATGTACTGTGTCCTCTTCTAAGAGGCCCTCTGACACATTTGTACACCTTGCACACCCCTTCACCTTGTCCCTCCCACTCCCATTTTTTTCTCCTCCTCTGCCACTGGGGACAGGATCAGACTGGTGTGTAGGAGAGGAGCTTGCTGGAGGTGGCTCAAAGGCCCCAGCAAAAGATGGCATCGGGCTGTAGGCTTTGCTCATGTGAGCCACAGAGAGGACCTTCACATGGAACAGGAAAGCTCTCACTCTCCCATCACTGTCTTCTCCACTCATTAACCAGCAAAACCTCAGATGTGATGAGGGCCCCAAGAATGACTTGGAGACAATCCTTTTAGGGACAACAAATGCTGGTTCCAAGTGACACAGAACCTGAGCTCTGGTTTGCTTCTGCATTCACCCTTTTATTAAATGCACACGTTTGAAACACTAGTAACAGGGAAGGGGATGAAAAAGATATACAGAATACTAAGAAATAAAGTATGCCCTCTAGGAGCTTGCAGAAGCCCAGGAAATGTGTCCTAAAATACCTCAGTTGTTTCTGACGCTTTTCTTTTATCATAGCGCGCCCTCTCGTAGGAACGGCACGAAATCAAATTGAGCTCCTGGCCAGATTACACAAGGAACCAAGGACTGTCAAAGTATAATTAAAAGGTGGGGGAGGAAGGGAGAGAAAGCTCAGAGATGGAAACTGACTGCACTGGCAAAGGGGAAGATAAAATGTAGAGATAGGGGAGAGGAGAGAGAAGAAAGAGGACCACGAAGAAAGAATGGCTTTTGCAGTCATTAAATGGTTACATTGTAAACCTTTAGTATGTATATTTTTAAAAAGCCCTCCACCTTGCAGTTACTTAGTAAGCAGGCGAGAAACGGCTGATAAGTCTATCCCCAGGGGCTCTCTTGGCGCCATATGTTCTCCAGTGCTCCGTCCTGAACAGAGCAAGTTCCGCAAGGACACGCCCGTGGGAGCCCTACCTGCCGAACTCCTCCTGAGTGAGAACAGGAGGCAGCCGTCCTGACCCCTATCCAGGGCGCACAAGCAGATCTCAACAAAATCTACAAAGCCTGGCGTCCCATGGAGAAACTTCAGGTGACAGTCCCCCTGGCCGGGCCAGGCAGGGCAGCTGCACCTGAGGGCACGATGCTTGAGCTGGCTGCAAAACGAGGGGTTTCTGGGTGATCAGCACGTGCGCTGGGCGACATTCTGACTGGAAGGCATAGAGCCAAAGATCCAGTGACTTTCGCCAGCTGAGACCGTGAATAATCACTGGGAAAAGGCTGATTGCTAATTACGAGGTGGAATGTAAACACAGAGATGGAGAAGACAACAAACAGGGTTGGGAGGGCAGGGGAGGGCAGGAAGCTGAGGGTCACTGGATCCCCTCTCCATGGTCGCCTCGGCCACTGGCTTTCCAGCCCGTTGCTGTCACACACCAAGCCCTCCACCATGTCTCCATCACACAGGCAACTACTAGGCTAATTGACTCATCCTCCCAGGAGGCCTCGGGGCAGGAAAGGGATGTGGGTGGTTGACCTGGAGGTACACACAGAGACGAGGAGCTCCAGGAAGACAGGTAGGTGCCTTGGTTGGTATATTACAGAGGGGCTTGAGTCAGGGACATTTACCAGCATTTCCTTAACCTCATTAACCGTCATCTGTGAAGTGGGGTAATGATGTAGATGTCACAAAATTGTTGCGACAATTAACTGAGATTAAAGTAAAGCATGTTGTCCAACGCCTGGAGCAGAGTAAACATTAAGAAATGACTAGCACTGTTTTTACATTTGGGGATTATTTTGGAATTTAAACATCCAGCATCTCAAATGAAGAACATATGTATAATTCTTACAGGAAAAGTAATTAGGATTGAGTGACAATTCCTTCCTAGACATTTGAACAGTGGTTCTCAAACTTCAGTGAGCAGAAAAATTACCCGGTGTGCCTGGTAAAAATGCAGAGTCCACGACCACCTCCAAGACCCACCTCTACTCATGACCATCGGAT
This sequence comes from Balaenoptera ricei, assembly GCF_028023285.1. NCBI lineage: Eukaryota > Metazoa > Chordata > Mammalia > Artiodactyla > Balaenopteridae > Balaenoptera > Balaenoptera ricei. The sequence goes on from NC_082639.1 coordinate 137,480,055, forward strand.
TCAGTGTGTCTGAGAAGAGGCCTCCACCACATTTCATGGAAATGCTCTGTTTGTGGGTCTGTCTGTCAACTCACTGAGGGAAGCAAATATACCTTGCTCATCTCTGTATCCCAGACTCTTAGCCTAGCTCCTGGAACATGGGAGGCACTGAGGAATGTTGTTTGAACATTCAAAGTGCCCATTCGCCCTTGAGAATAGTATCTGGGGGAAGTGGAAGAATTCTTAATGCAGAACTACGGTTAGCACCTTTATTTTATAATATATCTTACCCAGAGGGTGGGTGCTGGGCCAGAGCATAGGAACATGACTAAGTCCACCAAAAGTATTTAGTGCCTTTGATGGCAGCGCCTAAGATGAGATAGGAGAAAGGGCTGGTTTGTACATTGCTAAGAGCAGAGTTTAGAGAGAAAAAGTAATAAGTCCTCAGAAGAGAAGAAAAGGGTAATTTTTCTAAGCCAAGGAAGTCAAGTAAGGAGGGAAGAAAGGCCATCCTGAATAACATGGAAATGTAGAAGCAGTGAGAATTCCTTTTTCCTCCTACTTCTAGCTTCTGGTTTATGCTCAAGTTCCTGGGCCTCCATCCAGTTCTGCTACTACCTAACTTCGTGACCAGGGGTAACCTCTTCATGGTCCCATCTGGAAATAAGAACAATGTCATCTCCACCATGAGCAACAAAAAGCCGATCTTGGCCATCTCTTGAGCCTCGTCTTCTGCAGCCATGCTAAACCTTTGTGCTTCCAAGCTTTTGTATTTGCAATGACTCCTGCCATTACTTCTTTCCTTGGTGATCAAACTACTCTCGTCCTTCAAAACTCAGCTCAAGCATCAGCTCTTCCAGGAAGCCTTCCTTGAATGCTTGGTTTCATTTGGTTGCTCCCTCCCCACACACGGTTTCCCACAACACTCATTATAGGACCTGTCATTCTCTTCTGCATCTGTTACCTTTTCTGTCTCCCCATGAGATTCTGAGTAAGGACTGCCTTGATTCACCTCTGTGTTCCCACATTTTAGCACAATGTCTAGATCATTACAGATGCTCAACAAGTGCTCAAATAATTAGTTAATTAACTAGAAATAAAATGCATGGGGAATAAGCTTCCTGGGTGTGTAGGGGTGGTGGCTGGGTGGCAAAAGCCAAGGCATACAATTGCCCAGGGTTGTAATACACTTAACTCCCAGGAAAAAAGAAAGTGAAGTAAATGACCAGGTGCACTAGAAAGCATGCACAGACCTGCTCTGTGGCCCTAATAAGAAAGCAAGTTGGGCCATGAATAAATAAATAAATTAATTAAAAAAAAAAAAAAAAGAAAGCAAGTTGGGAAAGATGTAGGGTATCTTCCCTGGAAAGATTTAGAATAGAAATGAAATATCTTTATGCAGCTACAGGCAAAAGTCAATAACAAAACCATAGGGGAGAAAGAGAAAATCTCCACTCAGAAAACTCCTTAAAGGGAGGATTTGGGTCATAAGATCCTGGTGGGGGGTTAAATCAAGATTTCTTCAACTGTAAGTGGGCCCTGTTGAACTTCCTTCCCAGCGAAATGTAAGCAGGACTGGCCTTGCAGAGTTAGAAAGCCCTTGGATATGACATCAGGGAAATTGCCACAGATGCTGCACAATATCCTTGTTCCTCTTTAATAGTTTCCTGGATATAAAGTGCCCAGAGAAAACATGGTCAATGTTCACTTGCAGGTTATTGAGGGAAGAGCCTGTGTCTTTAAACTGATCTATATCTCCCCCTCCTTACACACACACACACACACACACACACACACACACACACACACACGCATAATCTGAAATAGGGCCAGGCAGCTACACGGGCTGGGAGAATACTCAGTCAAAACAGATTTGAGTGAATAACAACCCATTCCCTTGGGTTCAGGTTTGTTGACAAACATTCACAGAGTGCTCAATACTTGCCCAGCTCTGCACCAATAGCTTGAAATGCTTTATTTCATGCAATACACACAATTAGTTTATGAGGCTGGAATATCACTGTTCCCATTTCACTGATGAGGAAACTGAGGCACAAAGAGGTTAAGAAGCGGGCCCATGTTTATGCAGAGAGTAAGTGGTAGAGCTGGGATAAAAACCCAGGCAGTCTGGCCTCAGACTTCCTGCTCTTAACCAGTACTTCCTACTGAAGAGGCAAAGCATGTGTAGATGCGGACTGCTGGTCTGTTCCTGGTACCAACAGGTATGATGGGCTGAATGTTTGTGTCCCCCTCCAAATGTGTATGCTGCAACCCTAATGCCCCATGTGACTGTATTTGGAGATAGGGCCTTTAAGGAGGTAATTAAGGTTAAAGGAGGGCATAGGCGTAGGACCCTAATCCAATAAGACTGGGATCCTTATAAGAAGAGATGCAGAGAGGAAAGGCTGTGTGAGGACACAGGGAGAAGACAACCATCTGCAAGCCAGGAAGAGTGGTCCTACCAGAAACCAACACTGCCCTCGCCTTGATCTTGAACTTCTGGCCTCCAGACTGTGAAAAAAATAAATGTCTGTTGTTTAATCCACTCAGACATGGTATTTTGCTATGACAGCCTGAGTAGACTGATACACCAGGCCAGCATCCGGCAAGGCACAAAGATAGACAAACTTATGATGTGGGCAGAGGATGCCTTGAGTGCCTGCCCAGAGCCTGTTTGACCACAGCCTTCTCCTCCAATTCCCACACTCATCCCCAGGGTCTCAGAGCTGACCCCAGCACCCCAGGCCCCAGTGGCAGCTTGTCCTGTGAACACCATCAGAGTTTACCTGTCCTATGTCCCACCCTACTGGTGCAAAGACTAGCTGTGTTTACCGTGGGTTTGCAGGCACTGTGTTGGTGCCCTCAGCGTTGCCAACTTTAACCCGCATCACTGCCTAGTGAAGCCAGTGCTCTGGTATCTACCTGGTTGGTTGTTTTGTGGATGAAATGCGATGGTTTGTGTATAGGGCTTATAACAGCGGTCATCACCTGGTCAATGTTCGCTTGGCAAAATTATTAACTCTCCCCATGTCCCAGCTGGTAACTGGTAAAGCTGGAATTTGACCCTTGATCTTCCTTCCTCCAAAGACCAAGATATCTGCTTTCTGAGGTGACAACCAGCTCATGTGATAAACCAATTTGACATCATACCAGTGGTGATTCCCTCCATAATTCATTGAGCGATCAGATTTTCTTTCCAGTTCTACTCACTTCGGTTGAGAAAAAAAGAACATAATATATAAATACGTGTGTTGTATGCATGTGTGTATGTGCATACACTTTTTTTCAGCTAAAGGTCATGTCCAGGCCCACAAAGCCATACTCTTTGAGTGTTTCAGGCTGTGAAATGAAGGGCAGAGTCTGGTGGGCCTGACATTCAGTGCTTCTGACAGCTGTATTTCTCCATTCCCAGGCTTGACTCTAAATTCTTAAAACACAAAGAATAAGGTGCACATTTTTAGCGCCAGCCCACGACGCAGAGTGTGTCCTTAGTAAACATTCATTCTTTATTGAATTCTATTGAATTGCTCTGGAGGTAAAGGAAGGCAGGCGCCAGGATGAGCTGGCATGGGGCACACAGAAGTTCACATCCAATGTAAAAAGCCAACAAGCAGGATTGCTCCTTTGTGCATGGCCTCTAGCCCACATCTTGGACCTACCGCTTAAGCACTCCGCAGAAATAGCTGTGTAAGTGCTAGGATGGGACCAGAAATTTAAGAAGCCGTTAAAAACAAGCACAGCACATGACATCATTGTCTGTTGACCAGTGAAGCTGGGGGAGCTGCAGTGGCCCTCTGGCCAACTAGGAGTCAGGTCACAAAGACAGCAGGAGCAAAATATAGATCCACATAGGAGGGACTGGGAGAAAAAGGGCCTCCATCCTGTTCCTAGTGTGGGGAGCATGGGAAGACAGCAGACTAGCTGTGTGCGTGACCTATTATTATCCATTAGACCTCCCCACCAGTGGTTGTGAGCCAAGGAAGAGGAAGGAGGGGCCCGGAGCCCCCATCACTGGCTCCCGGTTAAGTGCAGAGGCCGTGATCTCCTGGCACCTCATAGGCTAGACTTACAGCTCGTGCTCCACTGTGCAATTTGTGAGCCCCTACTTTGCAAAGCCAACACCAGTTTCTAAATTTAAGCAGCTAGAAATGTTCATTTTAAGGCCAAGGATCTGGAGTCCCTTTAAGCAGGGACAATACCACAGTCCCAACTGGCTCACACTCTGTCCCCGTTACAGTGTCCACGATGAATGGTAAAGCTGCAGCTTGCCTTCCAAAAGATGACAGCCATTTTTAAAATGAGCTCATCCAAGTAAATGGCTATTTTAAATCCAAGAAAAACACGTACATTTATGTCATAGGAACACTCTGAAAGAAGCCAGTCCGCTAAGTTCCCAGACCCCCAAAGAGCCTAATTCACTGTGTCTTGCGGGAGACATCGCTGTCTGGGACTCAGAGGTGAGAGCCCATGTTCTAAGCCCATTGCCAGGCATACAAGCGTGTCAGGGGCCAGAGGCAGGGAGCCAAGTTGCTCTCAACCTGCAGTAAATTAATGTGGGTGAACTCTGTCTGCAGATGGGAAGGCATGTTTCTCCCTATGAGCAAGCTTGCCTCAGAAAGATGCAGGGCCCGAAAACAGGACCAGGTTCAGGAGGCCAAATTCCCAGGTCTACATAGAAGCTTTGAACTTGCAGATCATTCTCACAGTTGGTGGCAGCACATGATTTTCAGAGCTGTAGTGGCAGCCAGCCTGGAAGGATGAAGAATGGGATTATCAGGCAAGGGCTGGAAAGAGCAGGGTAAACCCCAGACCTGGGAAGGAACTGCTGCATGGTGGCAGGACAGAGGGGGGATTTAGACCACAGCAGCTTTCCAAGGCGGGTGTGTGTGGTTAAATGAAAGCTCTCAGTTTTGCCGAGCCTCTGATGGATATGGATAAAGCAAGGGTGAGCCTTGCTTCTCTAGCACCTTCTGTCAGGCTCTATATAAACAGAGCAAGAAGAGTTCAAGGTCCAGGGGCCCAGCCTGGAGTGAGGGGTGAGGATGGATGGGTGCTCTGGAGAGGCAAAGAAGCTTTTTTTTTTTTTTTTTTTTAATTTATTTATTTTTGGCTGTGTTGGGTCTTCATTTCTGTGCGAGGGCTTTCTCCAGTTGCGGCGAGCGGGGGCCACTCTTCATCATGGTGCGCGGGCCTCTCTCTACCGCGGCCTCTCCCGTTGCGGATCACAGGCTCCAGACGCGCAGGCTCAGTAATTGTGGCTCACGGGCCCAGTTGCTCCGCGGCATGTGGGATCTTCCCAGACCAGGGCTTGAACCCGTGTCCCCTGCATTGGCAGGCAGATTCTTAACCACTGCGCCACCAGGGAAGCCCGCAAAGAAGCTTTTGAAAAAGGCTGAGGGGCAGATGGCCAACAAGCTTTTCAGAACAGGAAATATCTACTGTTTAATTTGAAGATGTGGATGCTGCAGTACAAATAAGCACCTTCCAAATTGGCATCGAAGTCTGCTTTACAGGCAAAGATCATGAATCAAAGAAAATAGATGCATTTCCCAGCGGGGTCAACGTGGGACAGAGAGAAGCAGCTGATGCCATGGACCGACGTGATGCTCCATAAAATTAGCTCATTCCACAGAGGCGGGCACTCAGGGCGAGGCAGCAGTGAAAATGTACGCATCCTGGAGAGGAGGACCATCTTGATGCAGGCATTGCAATTCCACAGGGCCTGCAGCGGCGGCTGCAAGAAATAGGAGCTAAACCTTAAGGGCTGGGGAGATCCACCTGTCGTCCAGGCAGATTATGGGGAAAGGGAGAAGTTAGACCAGAGTGCAGACAAAGTGGGACACATGGGGAGCCCTGGGTAAAGGAGCCTCATTAGCAGAGAAGGACATCATGGAGGGCAGGGGTCTGTAGCTCAGAAGTCACCACTGAGAACTTCATTGTGGGATTCAGCTTCCAGGGCTAGTTTAATGGGATGAAAGCTTCAGAACCCGACCCCGTGTAAAGGAGGAGCTGGGGCAGCTTGCATCTTCCTGCATCCCCCTCTCCCACGTGGGGGGCTCCCATAGCCTAGTTCTAAATAGCTCTCCAAGGAAGTGTACTGGGAAATCAGGTGGAGAAAGAAAAATAGGAGCCATGGAAGGTTTTGGAACAGAAGGATGACAAGATGAAACAGATGTTCTAGGAGGATGATCTGGCCGGAATGTCAGCGTGAGTTGCTGGTGAAGAGACTTGATGCAGGGAGAGGCATTGGATGACTCCTGTTGATAGTTGGACCAGAAATCATAACCGCCTGAATGAGAGAGGTGCCCGTGCTGATGGTGGAAAAGATAAAACTGGGTGCATCTCCACAAAGTCTCCACAGACTGTATGGGGCCTAGAGCAGGAGAGAAAGCAAAGATTTCAAGCTTGTCTGATAGGGAAAACGCTAGTGAAAGTGGTAGAAATAAAGAAGGGGGGGGGGTGTAGTTTTAAAAGGATAAGGCAAGATCATCTCAGAAATGCTGAGTCTGAAGTGACAGCCGGACAGCCAAGTGAAAGTGTCTAATTAGACCTTTAACATCATAAGATGGAAATTAAGGCCAGGACTTGAGATTGAGTTTGTGAGTCATTTGCCTAAAGTAAATTAAACTGCAAGAGGGAAGCATGGGATAGAAAATTGGAAGTGTCTGCCGTTGCAGGAGGGGAAGGAACAGGGTGGTCAGAGAAGGCCCAGCTTGGGAAGAAGGAGGAGAGGAGAGGAGAGGGCTGTGCAGCGGAGGCCTTGGGAGTGTGGCAGTGGCCACAGAGAGGCCTTCAAACCTTGACTCCAAAATGACCTTGATTGATGCTCTGGGAGAGAAAGTGGCCTGGTCAGTGGCCCTTGGGAAGGACACTGAGGATGGAGGCCACCCTGCTAGAGATCAGAGGTCATCAGATTCAGCAATAAGAAGGAGACACAAAGGAGTGCAGGAGTTGTGAAGAGGTGGTGTGCTGTCCCCGCACACCACCAGGTTGTGTGTCTGTCTTTGCATTCAGAGGCATGCAAAGAGGAGGCAGCCCTAGGGGAGAGGCTCTTAGAAAAAGGAGAAATGATAGAGCAAGCCAGGCTTCTCCGGAGATGAAAAAGGAGGTGACTGGGAACAGATTAGGCCCAGAAAGGAAATTCTTCTCTGTACCAGTTAGCTATTGCTGCAAAACAAGCACCTCAAAACTCAGTCACTTAAAACATTCCATTCCATTCCATTTGTATCACCTGTCTACATGGAGGCTGCGGAGTTCTGTTTTCTGGACCAGGCCAGGCTGATATCAGTTAGGTTTGCTCAGACATCGGTGGTCGGCTGCTGAGTTGGCTAGGAGCTTGGCTGGTCTAAGATCACTCTGCTGGGACACCATCGCCCTCCCTCTTCCTCGTCCCCCATCTTCCAGCAGGCTCACCTGGGCTCACGGCAGTAGAGGGGTTCTGAGAGAGAGAGAGAGCAGAAGCCCATACAAGTTCTTAAGGCCTGTTCTCGAGCTAGCATGCCATCTAAGGAAGTCACAAAGCCATTCGCGATTCGAGGGGAGCAGGGTGGGTCCTCTTGTGGAGGAAGCACGAGTGCACATCGCAAGGGGCACAGATATAGGAAAGAAAAGACTTGAGGGCATTTTTGCAATCAATATCCCAGGGTCTCCTCGCCTTCATCTCCTCTGAAACATGGAGATAAAATGCGTCGGTAAGGAGTCCAAAAGGTGAAAAAAGTCACAACAAGGTCTTTTTTTTTTTTAACAAGGTCTTGATTTGCCCAAGTCCCCCAGAAATAGAATAGACCTGGAGGTTAAGAGGAATGAGAAAAATTTGAAAGAGCCACTGTAAGCCTTGTGGAGGGGGCCTACATGCAAAAGAGGAAGGGTTGCCAAGGAATACAGTGAGGACCAGGTGAGAGCAGGAAGCAGTGCCCCAGGGCCACCCAGGGCCACCCAGGGCCTGGGGAGGGGGGCAGAAACATGCTGGGTGGGGGCTTGGCGGGAGATAATGAGGTAGAGAAGCAGCAGCAGCAAAGTCAGGGCTGGTGCAGGAGCCAGTGGTCCTGTGGCCAACACACCCACGTGCCTGGTGAGCGGTTGGCACCTTCTCTGGGGAGAAGTCCTGGCCCCACGTGTCTCCGAGGTGCCCTGGTGTTGACAGGACTCCCCACGAGGAGCCCACAAAAGGGTGAAAAGTAACTGAGTGAGTGGATGTGACTCTGAAGGGCAACAAAATCAATGAACGGAAAATAGTTCATTTCTGTCCCATTGATTTTCTTTTTCCTGCTCATTGAGGATGCGGCCACACATTGTCATTAAACTAACCACTTTTCAGTGAAATGCTTTAACTCTCTTTAAGACTGACTCTCGCATAACCAATTCCTAAAATAAATTATTTATAACGCATCTCATCCTCAAAAGAGTGACGTTTTAGGTGGTTGCATAACCACTGTGGGGCAGTCAGTCCAAAGGTTTTTTTCCCATCCTGACATAGCCTCACTCCCCTCGTCCTCTCCAGGCATCAAGACTTTTAACCCCACCCTCCTGTATGAGACTCCCCCGCACTCTGCCTCCAGACCAGTCGGGCTTTCCCTCGGAATCCCTGAGCCTTTCTCCGATTCCTCCTGCTCTGAATCCTTTGATTGTCCTCTTCTTGCCTCCCCACCACTCGTTGCTCAGCCTCCAGGCCTCCAGCAGTTGCAATCTTGAACCCACCCAACGCATCAGACAGACCCACCCTCTCAGTTCAGTGGCCCTAGCTTACCTTAAGAGTGGTCCTCGCTAGAGGGAGGGGCGATTGAAACCTCGGGGGCATAAGCGTTTTTAAAAATTCCCCCACCACCGTGGATTGAGACAAGCTTCTCCCTCCCCTGAGCCCTTGTTAAGATTCTGGCTTCCCTCCCACCTCTCTGGTCTCTGGGAGGATGCTTGTTCACACAGAGCCTGTGGTGTGGAAGAAGCCTCCTGTTTGCCCGGAAACCTGATCACCCTCCTGGCAGGCTGGCTTCTCTCGGCTGGACCCTGCAGAGAGGCACAGATCCCAGGCTGGAAGGCGTGGTGACGTGAGCGTAGTAATTTTCAAAAGGGCCTGGAGTTTTGTTTAGCCTTTATTTTGACCTTGTCTGGAAATTACCTGGTATACAAAATAACTTGTAAAACCTTCCCCTTGGAAACTTTTTTTTTAAGGTGGTGGCGGTTTTCAGGCTTTCACGGATGGAAAGCGTGTCTGTTCCTGTAAATCCATCGCCTTCCAGAAGGATCCTGCCCCACTCTTCATTTTCGGGGCTGATCTTTCTCCTGAGCATTTTCCTCCCCACTGCCTATGAGATCCGCCCCCTTGGGTCCAATATTTAAATTAAAACTCAAAATGCCTTGTTTTGGATTTTATGACTTGCCCCCCAAAATCAGGACCACCTAGTGACTTCCTAGTTTCTATTAATGAACCACTAGTAGAGGTTCAAAAAATATTTTGAATAAATAAAGAATGGACTGATGCTTTTCCCAGGCCCCTGGGTCCACCAGCATCTAAGGACTGGGTTGGGGAAGGAGCTGTGCACTGCTGGACCCCTCCACACTGCTGGGATCCTGACACAGAGTGGAAAAAGCACTGGCTGGTGGGAGGTAAGGGTGCAATCTTGGTGCTGCTTTTTGTTAGTCCTATGACTTGGTAAATTCTCTCGAATGGTTGGAAAGCTGCAGCTGAGATTCAAGGAGTAGACAATGAAAAAAAGATGTAGACTCACTAACACTAAAAAAAAAAAAAATTTTTTTTTCAAATTTTTCAAATAAAGAAGCATAGATTATTATTACTATTAAATAATTAACCTGATTTCACCTGCATAAACATATACAGAGTGGTGATGGGGTTCAGGACACACTATCCCCAAATATGGCACCTTGACATATTAAATATCTTAAGCTGAAAAAGTTTGAGAAAGCAGCAGAATCAGGAAAGTCATTCTGACACCCCCTCAACCCTTTTTCGCTGAAACAGATCATTAAACTCCCATGTGAAAAGTACTTTCCCTGTACCAGGAGGAAGGGAGACATTCTTACCACCAGAAATGGGGAATTGGGGGCTGAGAAATCTGTACAAACAAAGCTTGTCAAACTAACCCTTGTCTTCGTGGTTACTTCTTCACCATTTACTACCTCTAGCACAAACCCCTCTGTCTTGTCAATACTTCACAAATTTATTGTTTCTTTGTCTGAAAGGTATAAAAGCGTCCTGCTCTGGTCACTTGTTCAGTTCTTCATTTTCTTGTGACAGCTCCCACATACCTGTAAACATTCATGAAAATTTGTATGCTTTTCTCCTGTTAATCTGTCTTAGTTTAACTTTCAGACCCAGCCAGGAACCCTACAAGAATTAAAGAAAGCTTTTTCCTCCCCTGCAGTGGAGTAGGGGGAAATGGAGTTCCACAGTGGAGTGTTTCAGGGCTTCTGATTCCCTTAGATTACCTGTCTGTAAGGTTAGCTGAAATAATAACTTGAATAAATGTTCCAGTGCTGTTAGTTCATTCACTTAGGAAACGTTTCTGACTACTATGTCCCAGGCATATCGTAGGGATATAGCAGTAAATATAACAAAGATCCTGCCCTCATGGAACTTACTTTCCAGTGAGGGAACCACCGGATCCAGATTCCTCCCACAAAATTAACAACAACCAAAAAAACTTCCACACACATAAAATGTCAGGTGAATAAAGCCAGGTAAGGAGAAAAGGGAGTCCCTGGAAGTGGAGAGGAAATTGATCTTTTATACGCTACGGTCAGTGTGGGCTCAGAGAGGTGACACTGAGCAGAGACCTGGAAGAAGTGAAGATTGAGTTCAGATGAACATTCTACAACTAGCCTGCCCTGGTTTGGGATGGTTCAGATTTGGCCACTGTGCCAGGGGAGGGGTTCTCAAAGGTGGTGTGGTTGGTCTCCACCAGAGTCAACTGAAGGACCCCTGGGCCCCCACTGAATGTACCATCTTGTTTTCCTGCTCCCCCCTGGTGGGGAAGTAGCAAAGTGGGATCCTCATACCTGGGTAAGCCCAAATCCTCTCATCCCTTTCTGCACCCTCTTCAGATACACTAAGAGCACATCCGTGATGCAGGAAGGTGCCAGACAAAAAGCGGGGCCAGCGGTGGAGTATAGCACTGCTGTGATTAGCAGGATCATTTCTATGGTTCTGGCCTGGCTTGATACCTCCAAACACTATTACCGACCAACACTGCTCCAACCAAGCTAGATGAGGGAAGAAAAACGCGGTCAACCACCTGAGGGGAATCCTATCAACAGTTCAGAGGCAAGAAATTTGGATCTGACGAGTTTAAGATTTCCTCCAGCAAAATGTTCTGTTAACACTTAGGAATTGTTACCCCTCAGCCTAAATATCCATTCTCCCTGTCCCCATTCAACTTGCCAAGGCCCACAGTTACAGTCAAAAGGAAGTTTTATGTTATATTTTAAGTTTAATTGTATGTGGTATTTAGCCTTTCCCTTTCTTCTTCTTATTGTTCATTTCTCACTTTTATTTTCTTTCTTTCCTTCTTTTTTTTTTTCTGACTCAGGGAGGGGATATGGGGATATATGTATGCATATAGCTGATTCACTTGGTTATACAGAAGAAACGAACACAACATTTTAAAGCAATTATATTCCAATAAAGATGTTAAAAAAAAAAAAAAAAGAATAAATCAGGGACTTCCCTGGTAGTCCAGTGGTAAAGAATCCGCCTTACAATGCAGGGGACACGGGTTCGATCCCAAGTCATGAACTAAGATCCCAGATGCCGTAGGGCAACTAAGCCAGCGTGCTCCACAACTACTGAGCTCGTATGCCTCAATGAGAGAGCCTGTGTGCCACAAACTAGAGCCCATGCGCCCTGGAGCCCTCACACCACAACTAGAGAGAGAAAACCCACATGCCGCAACTAGAGAGAAGCCTGCACACTGCAACTAGAGAGAAGCCCACGCGTCGCAACAAATACCCAACACAACCAAAAAAAAGAAAAAAAGAATAAATCAGTTCTCTGAATCTCTGAGTCAACACTTGTTGTATGCTCCAATCTCAAAGTAGAAACATTGGTAATAAAAAGGAGAGGGTGACAAAAAAGAAATAGCAGGAGACAGGAAGGAAGAAAAGTCACAATAACAGAAGAAAAGGCTACAAATAGAGCCCTAATTGATAGTTTGATGATGCCCCTCCTTTCTACCAACTCCTCCAGGTACCCACAGCCTCAAGCTCTTGTATTAGTGTGCTTGGGCTGCCATAACAAGGACCACAGACTGGGTGGCTTAAACAACAGAAATGTATTGCCTCACAGTTCTGGAAGCTAGAAGTCTGAGATGAAGGTGTCAGCAGGGTTGATTTCTCTGAGTTCTTTCTCCTCAGCTGGTGGATGGCCATCTTCTCCATGAGTTTCCACGTGGTCTTCTCTGTGTATGTGCCTGCATCCAAATTCCCTCTCCTTATCAGTACACCAGTCACTGGATTAGGCCCCAATTTAACCACCTCATTTTACCTTAATTTCCTCCTTAAAGACCCAATCTCCAAACAGAGTCACATTCTGAGGTTCTGGATATTAGAACCTCAACTGATGAATTTTTGGAGGACACAGCCTGTCTCAGCCCTGAAGCTTCAGGATCTCTGAACTTTTGTTTTCTTTGTCTTCTTCCTTCCTCCTTTCTGGGCTATTTATTCTGGAATGGAGGAATAAGGAAGAGGGCATGCAGAGCCAGTGGTGCCCAAGAGTCTGGCTCCATCACCGCAGTGGTGTGGATTCCCTGTCTGCACTTCCCGATCAGAACAGGCCCCGCCGAGCAGGGACCACATGGCCTCGCCTCAGGCCCAGCGAGCTGTGCAGCTGCCCGCAGCTCCCAGAAACAATGGACCAGAATCTCGCTCTAACAACAGATGAGGGAGATGGGTTTCCTCAGTGATAGACCACTAGGGAAATGAATTTCCTCTTTTCTAGGGAGTAGTCAGGAGTCCATGAACAGAAGTCAAGCTTCTAACCATCCTTCCTCCCCTCACCAAGACACCCAACTTCCCCTGCCCCCAAGATCTGAACATTCTGAAAGGAACCTGCATCCCTGAGTCCTCAGAGGTGAAAACAAGTTCTAGTTCCATCAGCCATCACTATTCACGTCCTCCAGACTTCAAAGAAGTTCTCAGGCCTTGTCCTAAGACCCTCTGCCTCACTTCTTGAACTCTTGCCTGAATCCCCCTTCAGGGGTGAAGTTGGGAACACTAAGGATATTTCAAGCTCATAGCGCAGTGAACAACCCTCTCCCAGCCCCCCACAATTGGGTGTTGTCCCAAAGACAGGACTGTTTTCTCATTTTTCTCCCTCAGACTCACCCAGCTTTGCGGGGGAAGCCAGACTTGAGCAGCACTCCCACGCCCGGATGACACAGTTACGCAACGGCATTCTCCTCAGACAATGGAAGGCTCGCCTTAGGCTACAGTGCAATGGTGCTGTGCAGATAAGATGGGTTCCGAGAGTTTGTGCAGAGCTGTCAAAGCATGGCAGAGCTTTAATGATTATCCAGAAATGGCCCCTCAGGCTTTCCATCTTGCCAAGGACACAAGCTAAAGCTACGGATATTGGCTAGGCCTTGAATGGGTCTCTGCTGTATCCTCCTCCCAAGCCCACTCCTGCTTCTCAGGAATCAAGGAGAAATGGGCTGTTCACAGGAGTGTCAACTGCCCCTCAGGGCCCATCAGATAAAACTGTTGAACAAACAAACCAGAGTTTATTAAATTTACTGCAGAAAGAAGAGCACCATCTTGTCAGGGCCTTAGCAGTGTTCCAAAAGGGGGAAGTGAAGGAAGAGTATTTATAGCACTTCGGGGTCGGGGCTCAAAGAGTTTAAGGTGGGTCTTTTAAGGGAAGGACTTAGACAAAATTAGGCAAAGCTCCTGACATAATAGTTTAAGTTTAGTGGACACAGTAAAGAGAGGGCTTTGATGTGAATCTTGATAGGCACTCTCTTGTTTGATAAGTAAGTTGTTTATTTAGGTGAGCAAATTATTATTCTGATAAGAGAGCTGTTTGTGCATATAAGAAAACTGTTTGCCTAAGTTGGTATGTAGTGAGGCTGCAGTCACAGGTGTCTCACTTCTTAGTCCCTGCTCGTGGCCATTCTCCAGCCTAAACTGGAAAATAAACCATTACTTTCTAGGGTTGTGATCTACCCAGATCTGCTCTGCTGTTTGAGGTGTCATGATCATGTGTCAGATTCTGATTGTAGCTATTTCTACCTCTATAAACATCAGGTTTTCCTGTTTCTGGTAGGCAGAAAAATGGCCTTTCAAAAATGGCCATGCCTTAATTCCTGGAACCTGTGAGTAGGTTATATTCCATACGTGTCAAGGGAAACTTTGCAAATGTAATTAAAGTTACTGACATTAAAATAGGAAGATTATTACGGATTATCAGGTGGGCCCAGTCTAATCACAAGAGCCCCAAAAAAGCTAAAAACTCTCTCCATCTGGAAGCAGAAGAGATGCAGCTGCAGGGGAAGTAAGGAAGTTTACAAGTGTGAGAAGGATTTGACATGGCTTTGCTGACTCTGAGATGTAGGGGTCCATGTGCAAGGACCAAAGAGAGGCCTATAGGAGCTAAGAGTAGTCTCCAGCTGACAGCCAGCAAGGAACGGGACCTTCTGGTTTATAGCTGTAAGGAATTAGATTTTGGCAACAACTTGAATGTCCTTGGAAGCAAATTCATCCTGAAGTCCCCCAATAAGAGCCCAGTCTGCCAGCACCTTGATTTCAGCCTTTTGAAAACTGAGCAGCTGAAACAATCAAAGCAGACCAGACTTCTGACCTACACACCTGTGACATGATAAAGTTGTAATGTTTTGACCCACTGAATGAGTGGCGATTTGTTATGGCAGTGCTAGAAAACTGATACACTGCTTTTTGCTGGCTGATCATTTGTTGGGTCTTTTGATGGAACAGCAAGTGCACATCAGTATTTGAGCACTGCAGCACAACTAATGCAAAGAAAGGAATTATGATCAGTCCATTCCTAAGCGAGGAGCCAAGTATGTCCAAGAGAAAAGACCCATTACAGATGGAACAGCTTACAAAACCATATATGGAGTTATTAGTTACCTACTTTCCTATTTTTTATGCTAGTCTCCCAGATCTCTAGAAATTTAAATACAACATTCTCCCCCTGAGATAGCCCATGTTCCACCTTGAAAGGCCAATATTATATCTGGGGTTTCTCTGTTGTGAATCACCATCTGTCCAATCTTATAACCTTCTTGAGCCAGGACTTCTATGGCCTTCATAGCATTATCCAGCTCCCCGGTCAATGAATGGGCCATAGTATATAGAAATTTCCAGAATTTGAGGGCCTTTATTTAAAACATGAAATAAAGAGGCTGGAAGAAAAACAAAATAGTTCAGAATTCTCCTTAATGACTAAAATTTGGGGTATCAAATCAAGGCTTAGTTTTTTGAGTTATCTAAAAATCTCTTCTTCCAAGAGGGAAAAATGGATGGGCCAAAACAAATTCTGGGTGATATCAGAGACTATTGGAAGGCAGGATAACAGAGACTATTGTTTTTCAGGATAACAAATCCCCATCTGGCTTGTGAGTTGTAGGCTTTTTGGCCACAAATTCAGTCCTAGCTATTGGGAGCCTCCCAATGATCAGTAATCAGCCAAAATATCCCTGTGAAGTTGTTGAATATTGTTTTGGCAGTACTTGACGAGAGTGGTCTGGCATGAGCCAGTGAGATTTATAGAAAAGAGATCATTAGGTTGATCTGAAACAAAAGAGAAGGAAATTGGGCTTACGTTGTGAGCCTTTCTGGAAGGGTCTGCAAAAGTAATGCAGCTCCCAAACGTTTATGGTACCCTGGCCCATATGTTTCATAATCCCTTTCCAAGGTCTGCTTCTGGGAGCATTCAGTTGCATAGGCCAGTTCCCATAAAAGGTTCCCAGGTGTTGTTTCAGTGGAAACAGGAAATTTCCTTCCCAGGTGTGATGTGACAGCAAGTCCTAGATTTTTAGCTCTTTGGCTATCTTTGATGTTTGCCATCTAAAAAGTCACCAAATGGCTGAGGAAACCAAATGCCTCATTACAAAGGGCTGGTACTGAAAAAAGATGAATGGCAACTAAAGAAAAATGAGTATAAAGCCCACAGTTGGTTTTATTGTATATTTTAGCCAAATCCTAAGCAAATCATAGCCAGATATTAGACTCTAAAATTCAAAGAGCAGTATGAAGACAGGAGCCTATGGCGTCACAGTTAAGGGTTAACAAGTAGCTGTGAGCAGACTTTTTAAACTAGCTGAGAGGAAAGAATAACTAGCTAGGAGAACAAAGAACAAGAAATGCAAATTAAACCATGATCACCCATGGCTTAGGAAATCTGGATTTTGTTTTGTGGGTCTTGGGTGGAAATTTGCAGGAACAATTTACTCCATTGTCTGCTTGATCCGGGTATTGGGTATATGCTGTTTCCTCCTTTCTGAAGACGGTCAGAATCCTCAGCTTAAAACCTCCGGATGGGGCAGTCTTCCAGGGATCTTTATTCTAGAGACATAAATCCAAGGGTCAACCCCTTGGAGTTTTACTGCTGTTCTAGTTATTTCTTGACAGTTTTTTTTTTTCCCCAAAAAACTGTTAGCATGATATATCTTTCTTCATCCATTTACTTTTAATCTATATGTGTCATTATATACAAAGTGGATTTCTTATTGACAGCATGCAGTGGGGTCTTGTTCTTTGATCCCCTCTGGCAATTTCTGTCTTTTAATTGGTGCATTTAGACCAATGATGTTCAAAGTGATTAGTAATATAACTACCATATTTGTTACTGTTTGTTGCCCTTGTTGGATTTTTTTTCTTTCTACTTTTGTCTTCCACTTTTTATCTGCCTTTCATGGTTTTAATTGAGCATTTTATATAATTCTTTCTTAGCATATCTAGTAGAGAAATGACCTGGTTTTCTCAACAAATAAATGGCATAATAAAAAAACAAGTGGGAGAACTGTTATAGATTTACAGAGATATCAACCAAATGCAATGTATGAACCTTGATTGGATACTGAAACAAACAGAAAAGTAAATTTTTGAGGTAACTGGGGATATTTGAACACAGCCTGGGCACTAGATCATATTATGAGATTATTGTTAATTTCATTAGTTGGGATAATGGTTTTGGTGTTTAGTTATGCTAAAAAAGGACAGGAGGGCACGTAGATAGATGAAACCATCTTGGCAAATGTTAGCAAGTTGGGTAATGAGTACATAGGGATTCCATATTTTTTCTCTCTGTTTTGGGCCAAATTTTCCATTATAAAGATTTTTTTAGGCTGACAAAAGTGATCTTTATAAGATGTGGTACATACATACAGTGGAATATTACTCAGCCATTAAAAAGAATGAAATAATGCCATTTGCAGCAACATGGATGTACCTGGAGATTATTGTGCTAAGTCAGGTAAGTCAGACAGAGAAAGACAAATATCATATGATATCACTTATATGCGGAATCTAAAAAAATGGGACAAATGAACTTATTTACAAAACAGAAACAGACTCGCAGACTTAGAAAATGAACTTATGGTTCCTGGGGGGGATTGGGGCGAGGAATAGACTGGGAGTTTGGGATTGACATGTACACACTGCTATATTTAAAATAGGTAACCAACAAGGACCTACTTATAGCACAGGGAATGTTGCTCAATATTCTGTAATAACTTAAATGGGAAAAGAATTTGAAAAAGAATAGATACATGTATATATAATTTTTTTAAAGTGATCTTTATATTTGAAAAAGTTGGCAATAACTCTCATAGAAATGATCCAAAAAACTAATTCACATTAGGTGACAGAAAGCTAAAAACCTAAAATCATGTGTGGTGTGATTCCACTGAAATAAAACCAAAATAAGGAATCGTAAAACATGGTTTCCAGTATGAACTGGAACACTCACTTTAACCTCCCAGGACCTCGGATGATTCCTGCTCCACGAAGACAGAATAATAACCCCACTTATTTAAATTAAATAGGCATTTAAAAAGCCTATAACGTTAAATAATTCACATTAAACCTATCTAAAATATGTAATGCTACATAAATGGATGGGATTGTTATTGTAGTAGTTATTTTCATCAACATCACCATTATTCAAATGTATTTAGTTACAGGAGAGTGAAGGTGACTATCAGGATATTTCCTATGGAGGGTAAGCCTGTGTAATGGACCTAGGTGCTTGATAGAGAGAAGATGATGAAATAGACCAGAATAGGGTTGGATTCTCCTTGCCTGGTTTGAGAGACCTAGATATGGCCAGGAAGGCGGGGCCTTCTAGGCCAAGACAGCTTTTTATTAATTAATTCATTCGTTAATTTGCCCATCCAACAAACATATATTAGGTACTTGCTACTACACGCCAGGCGCTGTGCTGGATGCTGAGGAAGGAAAGGAGCTCAAAGTTGAGTGAGAGGGACAGACATCTAAAAAGATGATTATAACAGGATGTGGCATTATGGGAACGTGGAATAGAGACATCAACTCAGCCTCGGAGTGTGAAGGAGAAATAGTAGGTAGGCTTCTTCAAGCTGCGTTGGTCAAATAGAAAGAGTGGGAAAGAATATTCCAGCAGAAGGATACCATTACCAAAGACATGGAAGACGTGCTTTAGGAAACCACGAAGTGGCAGCAGTGGCGTATTTTTTGCCAGAGGCAGGAAGATCTGAAGTTGAAGGCACCTGTCAGAGTTGAGACTGAACAAGATGACAGAGGCCAGAAGCTGGGCATGGGGAGTGCGATCCTGAAGCCAGGGGATCCGTGGACCTGGTGACCAGACCGCAGTGGCAACTAAGAGTCTCCTGGGGATCGGAAGTGGTAAGGAGGGAGCTGCTGCGCTTTTCCCTGCTTTCTGGTTCAGTTCTGCTTAAAGGGCCTCCAGGGTGGCACACCCGACTTTAAGCTGAGGAAGCTGAGGGCACTGCTCAGGTGTAAGCAAGCCACTGGGCTGAGGGCGGTATAAACAACAGCTAACTTTAATCAAGGATGCCACAGAGGCATGTGCGGTGCTGAGTGCACATTAATTAGGGCCTCCCAGGTGATCAAACAGAAGTACCACTTCCAGCTCAGTTAAGAAAAATGGTAATTAAAATAAATAAATAAATAAAATAAAGTTCAGATGCCTCTCTGCTGCCTTTTCAAGTCAAAACTCCATCTGTTCTTTGATTTGGGGGTGGTGAGTGAAGACTCCCCTCTCACCTATACAGCTGCAGAGCAAACAGCATCCTTTGACATTTGGATCTGTCAGATGGGCCCAGGGAGGCGCTGCCAGCCTTCATCTCCCAGCTCCTGTCTGATTCACATATAACTCCTCCCCGCTTCCTTATCTAAGGGTGAACCTCAGTGTTGCTATTCTCCCACTAAAGGAGATGGATGTACGGTATGTAGATATAGCTTTTTCTCATCTCTCTCCACGGAGCTGGGCTCAGTCCCTCATTTGGAGAACTGAAACTTAAGGAAACATACAAAGAGTATGCTTCTTAAACCAGAATCTTAGGATACCTAGATGTGGGGCTGTCCTGGATGTATTCCCAGTATCCCCAAAAATCTCTACATCATTTTTTAAATTTTGTACTTTTGTGTTAATCATAACCTCAAAAATAACGAAATCACAATCTGGAATCATCTTACGAGTGGCATTATGGGATTCTGTGCTCAGGTTTGTGCCACCAGAAGGCCAAATTGCTTCAAGCCACGCTGTATGAACAAAGGTTTCCAAATAGTTTACATCAAAACAATCATGGTCTCCAATCCCTTAGCCTCAACTCCTCCCTAAAGTGTATATGTGTCAGGATTTGCAGCATTAATGATTGCAGGTATCTTGTACGTAAAGGATATGAGGTAACTTAAATTTCGGTTCAGAAAGCAGCGAATGCAATTGTCACATTAGAGCTGCTATGCCACACTCACAGTATTTTGCTATCACTGGAACCCACTGATGTCAAAAGAATGGTTTTGTAATAAAAATTATAGATGTATCCTAAAAACAAGCAAAAACAAAAAGACAATTGTTGCAAGAGCAGAGTCGTCACACCTACTCTCCCACAATAGTGCATTTAACTTGTATTTAATTTTCTGCATTAAATAAAATCTTTAATATGAAACTTTTCTTCAAGTAAATAGAATACCTTTAAATAATTTTTAAATAACATCTCAGAACTGGTGTTTGAGATTGACCTGCTGGCCGTTTGATCAATTTGTAGATCCGATTGTCCTGAAAGAGCAAACACAGCCCTGAATGTACCCAATATGGTTTGGACCAATATATTTAAATGCATTCTTGTCATTATTATTACTGAAGTCAAAATAAAGAAATAATGTAGACGTGAATGTGAGGCTGCAAATTTCTCCTCTTTAGCCCAACAAGTTGCTTTCAGGAAGCCCATCATTTGTCAGTGTGAGGTCATGGTCCTGGTGACAGGCTTCGGAGGTAGTCCTCACAGGGCAAATCCCTGCTCTGCCATTGCCCAGCTATATGTTTTCTCTACCTTTGCCCCTTCAACTATAAAGTGGAAATAATAATAATACCGGTTAAATATGGTTATTTCAAAAACTAAATGAGTGAGTAAATAAATGTAAAGTTATTATAACAGTGCCTGGCACATAGAGAGAGGTTTAAAAAAAAAAATCAGTCATGAAATGGTAATGGTTTTAGTAAGCTATGGGCAAGTTCTTCAATCCAAGGTGAGGGACAATTGAATGGTTACTCTTTTCTACCCTTTGTGTGCCCTCGCTGGTTTCAGAGTTTCTCATGGTGGAGAGAGGGGCCTTCATGGGCAAAGTGGCCTACATACACCTCAGGAGTGGTTTCCAACCATGCTCCTTGGAACCCAAGGGCACCCTGAGTTCCATGACATGTTTTGGGTTCCACAAATGTTCTGACTCAAATTTATAACATGATTTTTTTAAACTCTAATAAGACTCAACACAATCTCAAATGTGCTCTGTGCTAACTTTGATATTGAAGACAACCAACCAATGGGTTAACTCCATTCTGCCTAGTTAACTTGTTTTCATGCAGACCTTGGAGAAAAACTTGTACTGACAGATCGGGGGATATATATATATATATATATATATATATATATATTTGAAGGGCTTGTAAATGAGTCATTGATTATGATGTCTGTAGCTCTGCACTGATCTTTTTAAAATTCAAACATGCACAAATAAAAATCAAAAAGTAAAAACAAAAATGTATATATAATCCAATACTCCATGAGAGAGCAGGCAAGTTTGGTTTGTTCATTCATTCATTCAACAAACATTGATTTTGTGTCTGGTAAATGGTTGGTTCTTCTCTGGGCACTTTTATATAGCTATGAACGAGGCTCAGGCACATTTATTCAGCCTGTACTGAGTCATAATTAATACGCAATAACAAAATCAGAACACTTTTCATTGTGTTACTGTCATAAAATTGATAGGCCTAGCGTTTATTGTAAGGGTGGAGTGTTTATTGAATGACTTTTATATTTATGATAAGGAAGTGAGCTTGCTGTTAGTTGTTGGTGATTCAACTTTGAAACAAAAAAGTCCTACAAATCCTCTTTAATGCTTTGGATCAGTTTGATCGAAGAGAATCTTGAATTGCAAGGTAAGCTACTTGTCTGTTTGAATCAGGATTTTCTTTATATTGTATATCCAAAACAGATTACAGAAATAAATTGGATATTGAGACTTGTATAAGACTGCAAATGTCAGCCACTATCATGATTTCCAGTTTTTGCATTCATCAAAATAGATTCAGTACTCTCTTTGATTGACTTTGTAATAATTAGGGAAAGGTGTAAGTATGAATTTATTAAATACATTCATATTTTTAAAATGGTGCCTTTATGTGTTTTATATATTAGGATACTGAGTAAAATTTTGTCTAGAAAAAATCATGCTTCTGACATTTTTAAATTGCTGGTCTAAAGAATCCAGTGAACTGAAGGAGAGAGAAGGTTTGATGAGTTCCACCCTCATAAATTGAAAACGAGAGCAGGGAACTATCAGGCCTTCCAGTTGCTAACATAGGAAAGGAGTCAGAAACAGGATAAGTTCCTATAAGAATGCTGTAAGGTTCCAGAACCTTTTTCTTTCCTACAGTTTTGTTTTAAAAAAAAAAAAAAAATACCCCAAACCCCTTTATCCTTGCCCTTTCTTAAGTATTGGCAATAGAACCCTTAGAGCATAAAAGCTCTGTAGTTCTATTTTAAGGGACCACAAAGAAGAGAGAAGCTAGGGAGACTGGTCCCACCCCATTCTAGAAATATGGCCAGCCCTTAGAGCTCTGATTTGGAAAGCTACTTTGCGCTACTGACCCCAGCCCTCCAGCCTCGTCTGTGTTCTCAGTGTGGGTGGTAATATTTTCCTTTATCCCTAATAAACTTTCTCTTTCTCCTTATTTAGAGCAGTTATTCCAAACATTCAACATGCTCCCAAGTTCCCTGCTCTACCCTGGCCTACCTCACAGTGCGCATAAAACTAGGCATTATAGTTAGAGAGGTAATCTGTGTAGTGGTTTAGAACATGTACTGTCGAGCCAGATTAACTGGGTTTGAATCCCAGGTCCACCACTCAGTAGCTGCATGAGCTTGGGTTGAGTTAACTCCTCACAGACCTTGGTTTCCTCATCTATAAAATAAGATAAAAATGTGATGGTTAATTCTATGTGTCAACTTGGCTGGGCCGCAAGGTGCCTGGCTATTTGGTCAAATATTATTCTGGGTGTTTCTGTGAGTATATTTTTGGATGGAATTAACATTTCTGTTGGTAGACTGAGCAAAGCAGATTGCCGTCCTTAATGTGGGCAGGTCTCATGCAATAAGTTGAAGGCCTGAGTAGAACAAAAGGGCTGACTCTCCCCTGAGTAAGAGAGAATGCCTCCTGTCTCACGACCTTTGAATAGGGACATTGCTTTTTCCTGCCTTAGGACTCAGACTGAAACATTGGCTCTTCCTGGGTCTTGAGCCTGCTGGCTTTTGGACTGGAGCTTACACTCTTGGCTTTCCTGGTTCTCGGGCCCTTGGACTTGAACTAGAACTACACCATCAGCTCTGCTGTTTTACTGCTGGGTCTCCAGCTCGCCAACAGCACATCTTGGGACTTGTTGGCCTCCATGATCGTGTGAGCCAATGCTTTATAATAAATCTTTTCTCTATTTGTTCCGTTTCTCTGGAGAACCCTGAGAATACAAATAATGACACCTTCCTCACAAGTTAGGTTAATGAGCTGATAGATGTAGGGCTCTTAGAAAAGAAGATGGCACATAGTAAGTGCTCAATAAGTGTTAACTGACTGAACACATACTATGGCCTCTCTTCTCTTCCAAAATCATGTAATGACAAAAGAAATATAAAAACAAATTCAAAGCAGCACTGGAAAGTCAAGAAAGGTGCCAACTAGTAGCCCACACCAGAAGAATTTTCTGAAAAGTGAAAGGGAAAAGATTGACAACAAAGCCCACAAAACTAAAGAAGTCACAAATCCAACAGATGAAAAAGGAAAGCTTCAAAAAAAGTGAATTTTCCATTAGTCCTCCAGAGAACCCTTAAAATCATAAGCACCAGAGGCTCACATAAGGGAAATTAATTTATCATTGAGTGATGGAACAGCTGCTCTAAGTTCTTACTTTCAGAACAACATATTCCAGTGCTTACCTCAGTCAAATTTTAAATGCTGCTCTCTAAAATGGGAGTTCTAATCTTAAAGTTTTAACTTGCAAGTCCGTGTTAGGGCTGGAGAATCAGGGTACTGTTCCAAATAACTTAAGGCTACAGGGACATTTGGATAGTCTTCTCCCAGAAAATAAGCTACTTGCATACCCTAAATCCATGGTTCTCAATGTTGGCTACATATTAGAATCATTGGTGGAGCTTTTGAAACCAATGAGGCCTGAGCTGAACCTGCAGAGGGTCTGATCTAATTGCTCTGAGGAGCAACCTGAGTGTCGTGATTCTTTAAATCTCCCCAAGGTGATTCCAGAGTGCCAGCAAGGTTGAGAACATGTTAAATAGAAGCCAACTGTCAGTAACCCCTCCCACTTACAAAACTAACAGAAATGAGGTATCTACTAGGTCGAACTATGTGAAATTTCCAATATTCAACCATTTTTTTAACCTATAAACAAGGCAATTTCACATAGTTCATTGAGCATTGGAAATTGGAGGAAAGGGGATCTTTGTTATGTAGTGTCAGAAAGTTTAGCAATACTGTCACTTGCAGTAATGTGGACAATAAAAAATATACCCAACGGATTGGGTGATCTAGCTGGAGATATTTACAGGCCAAGTGCCTATAGTATTGATAGGAAATGTAAAAAGTGAAGGATATATTTAAGAAAGGACTGTTAAACAAGAAGGAACTGGGAATTTATGGTTCTGAAAATTCTCAGCCTCTCTAAACAGCAAAGGATGCCAAAAGTAAGAAATGGCTCCTAAGATCAAGTCCAGGACATTGCCAGGAAAATATTGACTTACTAAGCACCTTTCTGAAGCACCTCCTCCTCTCCAACCCCACTACTATTGCAGTATTTCAAGCCTTCGCTCTCTCCCCTATGTTTTTATGACAACATTTTGCCTGATCTCCCTGTATTTGGTCCAACATCATCAGTTTCCAGACAAAAATCTTTTAGCTGGTAATTAACATTTCCTTCTTCTTCCTACACACGTGTGATTGGTTCTCCCAAGGAAGTAATACCAGATCCACATTCAAAGTCACCTTAAAACAAAACAGCCACCTGACAACTATATACCCCAGACAGTGCAATGTAATGAGACTTTGGATACAGAAGCAACGGGGCTTGAAGCACCGCTGGATGCCAAAGAAGGTTGAAGCTTTACTACTAGAGCATAAGATATACTTGGGAAAATTCCCAGGACTGATATCTCTTTATTCTAGTTATCTTTTGCATTGACAAATAATAATGGCAGCCATTCCCAATTAAATCCTTATTTCCTGCTTACACTTTGTAGCCCAAAGATACTCTAATTCAGTAGACCCTTGGTATGCAAGAAGCTAACATTATCACCTACCATTTACCAGCAGCCCCAAAGATCTTTGACATGTGGAGATGTGTGATTTTGCAGAGACACAAATCTCATCCACATATGCTACAAGGCTGCTGTTTGTGAGTGAATCATTTACCAGTGAGAGGGCCAAACATCCTGGAGTTTGCTGAGTCATACACTCAGGAATGGAAACTGAAAGCCAAAGCTCAGGATTTGTAGCAAATGGTTTAAGGCAAAGGGGGGCCCAGGTATTTGTCATTCTGGAGGTAAAAAGGAAGGAGAAAGCTGAGATGGTGGCACTGCCCTTCACAATGAACCTCAATGGGAGAAGAACCCCAGGGGAAGAGTGGCTAGTGGGCAGAGCCCATCTTGGGAAAACTGAGTTCTTGGGAACTTTGACAAAGAGAAGAGAGTAGGACAAGCTAGTCTGAGGCTGAGATGGAGACCCAGAGCAGCTTACAACAAGAACCAACCGAAAGAGAGAAGCTAACAGCCTTTCTTCCCCATCAGCATGAAGAATCATCACTTTTATTATCCTAAGTAGAAATGACTTAGAGCACAGCATGTTGACCAGGATGCGATAGCTGGAAGAGGCTGGTATGTATGTAAGAGACAAGCAGGAGTGACACAGAATCCTCAGGCTCCTTGCCCAGAAGGGCGATCCCTCAAAAAAATGAGTCAAATTTGGGCAAAGATATCAGACTCCTAGTACCCATTTATATGACTTGTTTCTGCTCCCTCTTGTACTCAGGGATGTCTGGATAACTCTATCCAGTGAATAATAAGCCCATCTTATTTCCTTAGGGGAATCTGCACCTTTGGGGGATACATTATCCCGGAAATCAAATTAAATGCCCTTTCGTTTTGAGCTCATCTTGCTTGTCTCCGAGGGCTGGGTACAGCAGCCGAGGGAGACGACGTTGCCAGGGCTGGGCCTTGGAAGGAAATGGGTTTAAGCGTCTAGTTCAGTTTCAACACTTGGAAATCATCCATCTTGATGAAGAAAGGAAATCAGATGATCTTTTACTTTGCTCATTTGGAGGCAACGAGACATTTCTCTGCATCAGATAATGGGCTTGTGACCCCAAAGGACACTTGCTCTCTCCACTTCACCTTGGCAGCTGTAAGCTCTGAGCAGCAGATGTGAGCATGAAGGAAAAGGGGCTTCCTTAATGTGCACAGTCAAGGATGGATGGTCTGAGCCAACAGAGAGGTCAGGGATACAGGGAACCCCAAACGGCAGTTAATTTTAATTTTAATTTTAATTGGCCTTGGCATACCCTAGATGACTTCCTTCATAATAAATCCATCCTTCTGATTATTAGCTTAATTAACCTAATTATTGGTTGGGCTAATATTTAAGTTAGTAGGTATTCTCGAAGTCACTCACAGTGCACAAGGACCCATAACCATGCAGAAGCAGGAGGGCTGGGCTGAGATAACACTGTTGGGTAATTGGGAGTTGACAGGCACTCCCACTGGGGGCATCAGGCACACTGTTGACCAGTGTAAACTGGTTAAACAAGGTTCTGGGTCAGCCAGGCACCCCAAACTCTCCAGCCATCCTTCAGGGCTGGTTTCTCTTCATGGTGTTGACTTTACCCGGGGTGCTGAGATGGGAGAAGTAGCCCCAATTTACCATGTTGGTGCTCACCTTCATGCCTTGATGCACCCCACTTGTATTACCCTACTCTTAAACTTCACTGGGCTCGCTCCTCCTTAAACTTTATGATCGTGCTCAGTGATACCGCCTCCTGGCAGGCTTCTCAGTGGGCTTCCTAATCATTGTTCACGTATCAATAGCATCCAACACATTACCTTGTGGGGAAAGGCACTCAATAAATGTTTGATGAAGAAAGGAATCAATTACCCTGTGCTTAGCACTTTTTACACTCTACAATGATTGCCTGTTTCCTTATTTATAACTCCAAGTACTGTGAACCCCGTGAGGACAAGAAACTTTTTCATTCATTTGTATGTCCCCACTCCTAATAATTCATGGCACAGAAAAGGCACCTAACAAATGGGGGAAGAACCCATCTTGGGAAGCTGACTTTTCTGTTTAGAGATTATACTTAAATAAACTAACTTTTGTGTAAAGCTTTCTGACTTATAAAATGTTTTTGATGTCTTATTATTGCTTGTCCTCGTTGCGGGAAGAGTGAGGGCAAACTGTGAATTAGATACTTGTATCATTCCCATTGTACAGATGGGGAAACTAAGGCTCATGAGGTTACATGGCTTGCCTGTGACCACACAGCTTGTAGATGAAGAAAGAACTCAAGCTGGTTGTCTGACTTTGAGTCTATACTCAGTTATTTTCTAATCAACAGCAAAAGTTTGTTCCCATCTCTTACCCACAAGTCCCATCTCCCAGGAGCACTCTCCTCTCAGCTGGCTATGAACTAATGTTCATTCAGAGGTTAGCTCATTGCAGTTTAAGGGTTAAGATAAAAGCATGTACAGAGGTCTTTGCCTTTTAAGATGACACTCCTGAAAATTGATGTCTAGAAGAGAATGACCTTCAAGTGCAAGAATTTTAGACACCAGGCCAGACAAGGAGAAGGTGGTTTATAACTATAGGCAGTAACTTAGGTGACCCAGGTTAGTCGCTTATGTATGGTATGTAAAATGACGATATTAGTCATTTATTGCTGCATAATGAATTACTCCCAAATTTAGCAACTTACAACAACAGTAAACATTTATTTTCACACACAGTTTCTTAATGTCAGGAAACTGGGAGTGGCTTCAATGGGTGGTCTGGCTCAGGGTGTCCTGGGAGGTTGCAGTCAAGCTGTCCATTGGAGCTGCTGTCATCTAAAGGCTTGACTGGGGCTGGCTGGAGGATCCACTTCCAAGATGGTGCACTCACATGGTGCTAGTTGTTGGTAGGAGGCCTCAGTTCATCACCCTTTAAGCTTCCCTCTCCATGGGCTACTTGTGTGTCCTCAGGATACAGCAGCTGGCTTCACTCAGAGTGAGGGCTCCAAGAGCAAGCAAGGCAGAAGTCACAACGTCTTTGCCAATCCAGCCTTGGGACTCACACTTCCTCCCTTCCACAGTATCCTGTTGGTAACAAGGCCAGTCCTACACAATGTAGGAGGGTATATGGGAAGTTAGGATCATTGGGTACCATCTTGGAGGTGACTACCACAAACCGGTGGGTTGCTATGACCAGGATCTTTCCTCTGCCCCAGGTTTGCTTCATTGATGACTCCAGCATGAAATAAAAGTTTTGATTTTTATGTGTTTTAAACAAGCAGACCTTTAGCAAGATATTAAATCAAAGAAAGCCAAAAACGCAAAGTTAGGTCCTCTATCCTGATGAAGATAAGGTGGTCAAGATCACACAGCTGGTTTCTGGAAGAACTCAGAAGAGACAAAGAGGGCAAGAGAGCTAGTTGGCCTTTACATTCACTATGCCCTAAAAGTAGACTTTTGACCTTCTCTTAAAAAAGTTATACACAGTCCTAAAGATACACTGATGGGACTGAAGGAAGAAGACGTTCACGGTTCAAACTTAGACTTGATTTTGTGACCATACAACACTGCCTGTAGTGCAGGATGACTGTGAATTAATATTTTTCTAGGTTTTGTGACTATTAAAATATATTGCATTGTCTGTTTTATGTAAAGAGCTCTAATTTATAAAATATAAACATTTGAGATATTGTACAATTTTTAAAACTCTCTTTTTTAATTGTTTCTTTTATTTTAATATACAAGGAGCCTTGAAAAATTGAAGTACCCCAGGTCTCTCTTAACATCTGAGAGGCTTTGCTCTCAGCAGTCCCCCATCCCTGTTCCATTTGAAAAAACACAGGGGTTGAGTACATGACCACAAAGGTCTTTCCAGGTCTAGAAGTCCTTTCCAGATCTAGAGCCACAGTTGTCAAAGCGTATCTGTCAGTGCTCTGTGTGCCCCTGGATGCTCATTTAGTAAAAAGGAGGAAACAGGAAAGGGAAGCGTAAAGGACAAATTCTGGCCATCACACTGGTGCTCTCTTCATAAGACAGTGAGCAAGGTAGGACCATGAAGTAGGAGAAAAACACGGGGATCATTTTACAGGGTTTTTTCCCTGATTCATAAAGTCACATTGAGATTGGCTGTTGGTTTGAAATAAAATGGAGTCCAGAATATTCCACTGGGAGTTCACCTCTCCTCTGCGGTCTGGCCCGGCCTCCAGCTACCCCTGCAGCAAACCTACTCTGGAAGGGCTATATATAGATGTCCTGCCTTAGAAACTGGGCCACAGAAGGGCTGGCCATTTGTTTTTGTTTGCTTCTTCTCCCCACTAGAATCTCTGCAAAGAATGATGATTGCAGCCATGGGCCAGGGTACAGGGCTGGGACACCGGGGCGGAGGCAGGTAACACAGTAACGATTTCTGGTGCCCACGGGCAGTCAGGTTGCCATTGGTGCTGCTGGCGCTCTGCTAAAAAATACATTCTGGATGTGTGGAACTGATAAATAGACTTCCTTGGACTGGGGAGGGGGATGTGGCCGGGTGAATGAATGAGGGAGGAAAGCTCTGCTCACCACCCACTTCTGAGCTACCTCCTGGCTTTGGCAAAGGCTAAAAACCTTGACTTGGTTCGATTAGGACCTTCCCCCTCCTCATCCTTTCCAATGATCCCTCACTGATCAAATGTCCCTGTCCCATAGCAAGGACACTCGACTCCCCTTATCTCCTGGCATTCAGCAAAGTCCCCTGCCTGGGTATCTGATACCCAGGAGGATACGAGCATTTCCCCCAAACTTCCCATCATGCCTGACACCAGCTACAGCTATAGAGTCCAGCTCCCCCAAGAACTTGCCATATCTCCCATTAAGGTGCAGAGTGTAAATTCAGCTCTTTATTAAATGCCATTGTAGCTGAAGTCTTTTGCCCTCGGGTGACTTGCCTCAAACCCTAGGATTATACAGGTCTAGCCGCTGCTTTTCCTTCAGTCTTTCCTTTTGGAGGAGCATCTCCTTAAGAAAAGAGAACCACCTGGCTTTCAGGGATGGAGATGTTCTCTTGTGGAACATCTATTGACATTGTAACACCATCAGAAAGCAGCTAGAGGGTTGGGGCTCAGTGGAACTTTTTAATGTTACTGTATGATTGGGAAAAAAAACCCCAAAACAAAATAAAAATTAAAAAAAACTTTGCTATTGTAGGGCCCTACGAAGATATACAACCATTGTCTACAACCATATGAAGAGCAGCCACAAAGAAGTCATTCATTAATCCCAAAGGAAGGGCTAAAACGACTGGGGGAGGTTAGTGGGAGGCAGATTCCTGCCCAAAGTAACATTTCCCGCCTTAAGAGGTGGTAAGCTCCCTGCCACTGGGGGTGTTCAAGAAACAATCTGTCCAAAATATCAGGCAAATTTCAAAAATGAAAAATAAATTTCAGGAGACTCCAAATCCAACTGAGATTTTCTTTTTTAATGGAGTTGAAGGAACAGATGGATGAGTGTATAAATGGAGGAAGGCTTGAGCAAAGGGATTTCTTGTTATCTTTTCAGAGTTCCAAGTCTCTGTCCTCTGGTTCTTCCAAGACTTCAGGAAGCATGGGTTCCAGAAGGAATAAGATAGTGTGCCCATCCCAGGGCCCTCAAGGAAAATGAGCTGAGGGATGACTGGGACCTTTTCAACTCTAAGCATCTGTGATTCTGTCAAGAAAAAAAAAAAAAGACCCCCAGGAGATAAGGGAAATACTCCAAATCATTCCCAGACTGAATATTTAACAAAACTGGGTTTTGATTTTTTTCAATAAGACATCAGTGGCTCTTTAAGCAACAAAGAGACTATTTTATGCAAATTTCCCCTCAGGGCCTTCACGAAGATGTTAACATCTTTCTTGTCACAATATCTACCTTATTACAATGAGTCATAGTGCTTCTCTATTTTCTTGCTGAGACATCTTTGTAAGATAAATTCTCTGGACTGAGAGCAGGGCCTAACTTTTTTTTTTATTAAAGTGAAAACCTCTTCTTGAGAGTTCCAAGGAAAGGGTTGGGAGACAGGAGATTTTAAAAAAACAAAGGACCTCTAGTGTGCTGAGACTGAAACCAAGGGAGGCCCTGTGGGACTCCTGGGCACGGAGGCCCTTTTGTTGCCCGGAGGCCTTTTTGTTGCCAGTTTCTGGTAGGCAAGACTCCAGCCTCCATGACGTTCCCTGAGTTACAAAGGGCAGTTTCGAACAGTTGCTAATCAAGGGAAGCCAAGAAACCACCTGAGGCAAGATTAAAGGGACCAGAGAACTGGGCATATACCCTGAGAAAACCATAATTCAAAAAGAGTCATGTACCGCAATGTTCATTGCAGCTCTATTTACAATAGCCAGGACATGGAAGCAACCTAAGTGTCCATCATCGGATGAATGGATAAAGAAGATGTGGCACATATGTACAATGGAATATTACTCAGCCATGAAAAGAAACGAAATTGAGTTATTTGTGGTGAGGTGGATGGAGTTAGAGTCTGTCATACAGAGTGAAGTGAGTCAGAAAGAGAAAAACAAATACAGTATGCTAACACATACATATGGAATCTAAGGAAAAAAAAAAAAAAGAAAACAAGGTCATGAGGAACCTAGGGGTAAGACGGGAATGAAGACACAGACCTACTAGAGAATGGACTTGAGGATGTGGGGAGGGGAAGGGTAAGCTGGGACAAAATGAGAGAGTGGCATGGACATATATACACTACCAAAGGTAAAATAGATAGCTAGTGGGAAGCAGCCGCATAGCACAGGGAGATCAGCTCTGTGCTTTGTGACCACCTAGACGGGGGGGATAGGGAGGGTGGGAGGCAGGGAGATGCAAGAAGGAAGAGATATGGGGACATATGTATATGTATAACTGATTCACTTTGTTATAAAGCAGAAACTAACACATCACTGTAAAGCAATTACACTCCAATAAAGATGTTAAAAAAAAAAAAAAAAGATTAGGAGACAACCACCTGAGAGCTGAAGGGAGTGGAGGCCCTGCACACACCCTAATCTTACCAGCAACCCCACCCTTGAACCACTGCTATAAAACCCCTCATCAAATCCTCCTGGGTGGGGACACCCAGTTTTCGAGGGCAGGAGCCCACTGTGTCCCCCTTTGCCTGGCAAAGCAATAAAGCTATTCATTTCTACTTCACCCAAAACTCTGTCTCTGAGATTTGATTCTGCACCAGTGCACAGACCCCAAGCTTTTGACATCAAGACCAGTGGGTGGACCTGGTCACATTCTAGATGAAGAAAATGGGCTGGCTTGCTCTGATGGTTATGATTCAACTCCCACTGGACACCAAGCGCGTATCTCCTGCGCTGGGAACATTCGAATCATTCCATTTCTACCAGTGAGGCAACATCTAAGCCCTTTAAGGCCAGCCTCCCCCTCTCCATCCAGGTCCCCTCTCTGGGCCATGGGTAAATAAGTGGCTGTATGGTCACAAATACTATTTTTCCTCTGCAGGGACTCATTCCATGGCCCTAGAATGAAAAAAAAAATGTCACAGGAAAATAAACACCATGTATATTAATATATATAACTCCATGGTTATGGGGATGGGAGGTTTTTGAATAGCAAGGTCCAAAAGAAAGAGAGCAGGAGTGCTTTCCACTGAGACCTAGACAGGAGAGCTGAGACCAGGGGCACAATGAATCCACAGCAGTCTCGGGTTCCTTCTGCCCTCCAAAGGCGGGCACTGAGCTGGCAGGTCAGGGCGCGGGGGCAGCCTTCAAGGCGAACAGACATTACTTTAGACCAGGAGTCGGCAAAGATTCTGTGACTGGACAGGTAGAAAACATTCTAGGCTTTGAGGGCCATATGGGCCAAATGGGCACAGAATGAGTGTGGCCGTGTACACAATTAAGCTTTATTTATGGATACTGAAATTTGAATTTCACATTAGTTTCATGTCACACACGCGAAATATTCTTTTTGCTTTTTTTCCCCAACCATTTAAAAATGTAAAAAGCATTCTTAGCTAGCAGATTGTATGAAAACAGGCAGAGGGCCTTAGTTTCTCAACCCCTGATGTGGACTGAAGAGCTTTGTGATGGAGTCTTTCCCGCACTTGCGTGCGAGGCCCAGACACGCTTCACAGCAGAAAGGGAGCTCCCCAAACGCTGGGGGTGGCTGACTGACCCTGGGAGGGCTGCATCCCAGCTCACGCTTCTTTTGTCGCCTGACCTCAAATGCAATATTCTGCGAGGAAACCTTGTCTAAGTGTTCAAAAGTGCTTCCATTCTGCCTGCTGGAATGTGATGAAAGCGTGCAGGAGGCTAGTGGGGAGGCCAAGGGCCTTCCAGGAGATGTTTGGCTCAGACAGAGAGCCTGATTATAAGGAATGCTTTTAGGATCATTTTAAAGAAGGTTGGTGCTAAATATTCATTGGGAAAGAGGAGGTTGCATGAAAGGGAAGCGAGTTAGAAGAGAAGGCCGTGGAGTCCAGTCTTCTGGAAATGGCTTTGCTGGAAAAGGGGGTCACAGGACAGTAAACACCACAGACAATTCCACAGTCCCGGGGCTGGGGGCTTGTGTATATGAAAGGAGGGAGAAGGACAGGGCTGTTATTCCATGTGGCCTCGGCCACAGAGCTGAGGGGGAGTTAGGAAAGCGGGGTTCCCTCTGATGATGACTCTGCAGGCTGTTAGCTGAGACACACCCCAGCCCTTGGGCAAGTTACTTACCTTTGCATGTTTGCTCTGGAGAGCATGCCTACTGCGCATGAAGGACAGAGCATGGCAAAAATAAAGGGTCGGTGAACACTGGCTTTTATTATCATCCCAGCCATCACCACTTCTCAGAGTCTCTTCTATGGATTTCCATAAATACATAGAATTTCAAATTTGTTATGCTCAGTGGATCTTGCATTCTGTACTTTGCTCTTAAAATCGTTGTATATACTTTTCCCAGGTATCTGAATAACTTTCAATTTGTGGCCAATGGTTTTATAATATTTTTTTTGAATGGTTGAAGTTCCAGTTACCTAACCTCTCCTTGATTTGTGAGGATTTGGGTCTTCACTATTATAAGCAGTGTTCCCATACATAACAGACTCTCCCAGAAGGGGAAACACAAGCCTGAAGATGGCCTCATCTATGGGTTACTCATGGTCTGTCCTCCAGAATATTAACATTGACACTGGTGATAGAACTCCTGTCTGCAGAGAGCTGCACCAGCATTGGGTTTTATTATTTTAGCTTGTTTTTGCTGATAGACGTGAAGTGGGAGCTCACAGTTGCTTTATCTTTCTCTTTTAAAAATTAATTACAGGGACTTCCCTGGCGGTCCAGTGGTTAAAAGACTCTGTGCTTCCACTGCAGGGGGAGTGGGTTCGGTCCCTGGTCAGGGAACTAAGATCCCGCATGCCGTGTGGCACAGCCAAAAATTTTTAAAAAAGAAATAAACTACATATGACATGGCTCATCTTCCTCACTGAGTTTACTATTGCATTTGATATTTGTTTACATTCTCCAGCTACAGGGTCAATAGACATGTGGTTTTAGCCTTGTAGATGTGTGTAGGCTCTCTGTTTATATTGAACATAAAACTTTTTCACAGGTTTTTCTCCATTGTTATCTGTGATACCCATTTCCCATTCATTTCCTTAATATCTGGGTTTTATTGTTTTTCATGCAGTTTTAACTCTATATGGATCTTAACCTGACATTTTTATTAATGAAAATGTTATGATTCAAGCAAGGA
Source organism: Balaenoptera ricei (assembly GCF_028023285.1). Classification (NCBI taxonomy): domain Eukaryota; kingdom Metazoa; phylum Chordata; class Mammalia; order Artiodactyla; family Balaenopteridae; genus Balaenoptera; species Balaenoptera ricei. The sequence continues at coordinate 137,514,764 of NC_082639.1, forward strand.
AGAAATCAGCTCCCCTCCACAGTTAGGAAGGATAAGATTCTATTTTATTCTTTTTTTTTTTTCAATATTGTGCCTCTAATCCACTCAGACATACAGTGCTATATGGTGTAAGTTCTGGATCTGGAGTTTTCTCCACGTTGCTTCTAGTGATCCCAACAAAATACACAATTATGTGTTTCCTGTGGTTCCTTATACTTCTCTTGTCACATATTTTTAAAATATTTCCTCTTTAGAGTCTATTTCTGGAATCTCTGTTATCGCCCGATGAAATGACCTGTATTTTGTTTTTAAGTCAGTACTACAGCATCTTAATAATTGTCACTGTGAAATAAAAAATACCTGTGAGTGCAAGTTTCTAGCAAGCAGCATGACATACAGTAGAAGCTCATTAAATGTTTATGGAAGAAATGAACAAAGCTTTCCAAATTATTTTTATTCTTAAGTATCATAATTTACAATAGTTTCCATATCTTCACTGTTTATTTAATAGGATCAAAACTGTAAGTTAACTTGGAGAATACTGTCATCTACTGTACTTGCCTTGTCATTCAAAAGTCCAGGAAGATCCCACATGCCGCGGAGCAACTAAGCCCGCGCACCACAACTACTGAGCCCGCGCACCTAGGGCCCGTGCTCCACAAGAAAAAAAATACCACAGCAATGAGAAGCTCACACATCCCAACAAAGAGTAGCCCCAGCTCGCCACAATGAAAGAAATCCTGCACAGAGCAACAAAGACCCAACGCAGCCAAACATAAATAAATAAATAAATAAATTTTTATATGTAAAAAAAAAAGGAGCTTTCCTTCTTTCTGATTGGAGTGTAAGAGTGTAGCTATGTGACATTGTAATTAATAATCTTACATGCTTTCCTAATCCCCTTTGCTTCTGTCGTTTAGGTTGCAAGATCCCAGAGATTTTAAATTCTGTTTCTCTCCTTTTTATTTACTTGATATATACTTTCTTTGTCTTTAAAGCTTTACAATGATATTTTCTGATCATCTTTCTCTGGTAATTAATTCTAAAAGGGACTCTATACGATTAAATTCTTTATTAAAAAACTCTGGGAAACTTTCTACCATTATATCTTTATTTACTATTTCCTTATTTGTTAAGCTTTCTTGATTCCTATTCTCTATAGAGTGAATTTTCCTGTACAGCTAGTCTATTATTTTTTTCATGCATTATAATTATCTGTTTATTTAATCCTTCTATGTTTTTGTTTAATTTTCCAACTTATCCTACATCTCACACATTTGTCATCCAGAGTCAATTTTAGTATTTTTTTCATTTCTAAAAATATTCTATTTTTATGATATCTATTATGTAACTATAGTCTCCACCTATTTGTGTTTGTTATTATTATTATTATCAATAAGCTTTAAATTTTCTTTTATTTTTTTCCAAGCATATTTTCTCTATTTCCTGAACCCTGGCTTGGGGATATGTTGGTTTCATTTCTGTCACTATTTATGTTTTTCCTGAGCTTTTAAAGCTTTATTTACTTTTTTTTTCTGCTGCAAAACTTGTATTAATAAGTTTGGGTTACTTCAGGAGGGAGAGGGGCACAGGGTCCTTTGAACAAGGTTGAAATATATCACTGCCCTGTTGAGAAGAGGTCCAAGCAATGAAAGTCATAAGTGACCCAAGGAGGAGAAGGGTTCATTGACCAAGAGATGCTTGAAGAAGAGGAAACCAGGGGATGGTTGCAGCAGTAAATTGATGGGGCAAAGGGCAGACCTGGAGCATCTCCAGTTTGGGCAGTAGGAAGAGGGAAGAGCTGATTCACATGTTCTGTGTCTATAGTTCAGGAAGTCAGGCTTCAAATAGACCTGCAAGACAAACAGGGAAATAATTGGCTCCACAGAAAGAGGCAGAAATTGGAGAAGTTTCCAGAAGACTGATGAGCTGAATTTATGGTGCTACGTAAACATGAAAGCTTAATGGGAAGAGTTTAGTAAGAGGTCATGATCGCACACTACTGCATAGCCAATTAAAAGTTAGAACTGGAGCCTAACTGTTGTTTGTATCTAAGCCGATAAATCAGATAATTAGATTGGTTGCAGAGTTTTAGTGAAGAGGCCAGAGTTGCAGCTCTCTGATTTCACACGGGCTCATTCCTCACCCTCAGGTAGGAGGGGATAGTTCACAGGAACAAACAAGGTCCTGGTGGATTGTTTTGTACATTGCAGAGAGCAGGAGGTGGGAGATACTGGGTGTGAAATCAAGAAATCCAGGAGTTAGAGTGTGCAATGTTTTATCAAAGTGTTTCCTGCACTGCCCAGATGACAAGTGCCCTCACCCAGTGATAGGGGTGGCTCAGTCAAGTGACTGCTCTTAGAAGGTGATCTACCCACCCTCCCAATGCCTGATGTTTGATGCTTGACAAACGTTTGCAGTCATATCCTTCTCCCAAGCAGATTTGGTTCTGGGAGGAGAATTCACTAGTCATCAGGAGCTTTCCAATCTGCTGTGTGTTGTGTTTTATTTGGTTTTTGTGACCTCCCAAAGTGGAACTAACAATAATGGGCAGAATCTGTTGGAGATTGACTTGGGTATAGTTTTGGAAGGAAGCTTTCCAAGGATAGAGTGCACAGCCCAAGAAGTGGGAAGTGGGAAGACTGCAGACAGAGTTGGTGATTATATAAACTGTTGGATGAGACCACCTGTAAGAACATCTTCCAGTCCTGAGTTTCTGTGAGGTAAGGTAAGGGAAGGCAACTTCCGGGTCTTCGTCTGGGGGAGATGCAGCCGCTTCTAAGTGGTGAAAAGAATCCTCAGGGGAAAGTCAGGGAGTTGAGGTCACATCTTGGTTCTGCCAACTCTTACAGGCTGCAGGACCTGAAACAGATCCTTGAACTTTCTCTAAGCTGTAAGATAAGAGATGACCCCAACCTCTAAGTCCTACTGACTGCACCTCCAAAACGTCTTTTCCCTCTATACCTACTGCCTCAGCCTCTGCTGGACCCTAGTCCTTTCTCAGCCAGACTATTACAAGAGTTTTCTCACGAGGTCTCTGGTGTCCTTCAGTGTTCCCCCCCCAATCCCTCCTCCACCTGGCCTCCAGAGTGATCTTTATAAAATGCAAATTGGATCACATCATTCCCCTTCTCAAACTTGTTCAGAGGCTCTCCAGCGCCTTCATAATAAAGGTCGACTTCTTTAGTATGACTCCCCAGCCGGCCAGCTGTAGGGACCATACGCAGCTAATTCCAGCATCCCCAGGACCTAGCTCCATGCCTGGCACATAAAAGAGCTCCACCAATATTAGCTGAGTGAATGAATAAACAAATTTCCTGCCAGCCCTGTTATTACCCACTCTGTCAGCCCCAACTGACATCTCTAAAGCACATGCCTAGCACATCTCTGTATTCTGAAGTGTTCTCGGCCACCTCCACAGCCCCAGTCATTCCTCTCCTTACCCCCCAATACTCCACCGCTGCCTTTTCTAGAGGTTTCGGAACACAGAAGTTGTATACTGTTCAGAACAGAGCATGGCTTTCGAAAGTGTACCCTACTTTGATCACATCTGCAAAAAAGCCTCAGGATGCCCTCACGGAGACAAACGTTACTGCCCCGATAGGAAGTAATTAACAGCCTACCGATTCCCGAGGTCTCCAAGAGAAACAGTGAGAGCCCAGCTTTTCTTAGTGGGGAGGAATCAGAGCTTACCCAAGCCGCACTCTCCCCTTCCCACGCCCATCAGAAAGGAATAAATAAGATGAAAAAGCTGAAAAGGGGAAAAGAGGGACACATTATAGATCAAGGTCAGGCCGAGGGGTTGGCTCTGCTCTTAATGAGCAAGAAAAGCCCTACCAGGTAGGCGGCGGGGAGAGGAAGGCAGCACAAGCCTGGTAATTTATCGGGAGGCAGGAAAACTGCTGAATTTGACTCTGGTGAAGGGAAGATGTCAGTTGGACATCTGTTCCTGACACCTCAGCAACTAATTATTTCTCTGTGCACTGTGGTCGGTGGGCTGGAGGAGCCCAGGGGCTGGCTGAGTCCTGTCAATCAACCTGAGCTTGGCAAAATAAATCAGTAAATACATAAACACAACCCGCAGCCACCGGAAACAATAACACCCAAGCGGCTCTCCTTACCCCATAAGATCAACTGATCTGGGACTTCCCTGGTGGCGCAGTGGTTGGGAATCCGCCCGCCAGTGCAGGGGACACGGGTTCGAGCCCTGGTCCGGGAAGATCCCACATGCCGCGGAGCAACTAAGCCCGTGCGCCACAACTACTGAGCCTGCGCTCTAGAGCCTGTGAGTCACAACTACTGAAGCCCGCACGCCTAGAGCCCATGCTCCGCAACAAGAGAAGCCACCGCAGTGAGAAGCCCGTGCACTGCAACGAGGAGTAGCCCCCGCTCACCGCAACTAGAGGAAGCCCACGTGCAGCAACGAAGACCCAACGCAGACAAAAATAAAAATAAATTTAAAAAAAAAAAAATCAACTGATCTTCGTGCCTGGCAGGGCAGGGGAGCAGAGGCAGACGTGGGGAAGACTGAGGGTACCCCATCCCCATGCCTCCCATCATCTACTGTTCTCAGGGTCTCTCTCACCACATGGTCTCAAGGAGCACTAGCCCCCGTTTCTGGACCTCTTATTCCATAGCTGCTGAAAATTTCATCCTCTGTCAGCCCACATCTTCCTTGTTATCACAATCCGTGAGGAAAGGAAGGACCAAGAAAATTTTTAAAGAGACTTTTCCTATACAGTGTCTCCTATTGGATTAGATTGCAGCCAAGTTGCAAGTTTCTTTGGGAAACTCTTTCTGCATCCTTTTCCCTCTTTTGACCCAATCTTGCCTCTCTCCTCACCTCTTACCTTCCCTGGGTCTCCAGCAAGGGAAACATCTGGCCAACTTCTTCACACATCATTATCAATTTAATCTGTGACAGTTGGTTTTCATATCTTTTTCTCCAAACTGGACAAGAATAATTTCTGTGAACCTGATGCCAGGTGCATAGATGGAGTCCAGTAAGTCTGAGGGAGAGAGGAAGGGAAGGTGAGAGGGGTGCTGCTGGTAGGAATGAATGAATGTTAGTAACAGTATGTTACTCCTCCTGGACTCCATAAAAAAAATAATGCTTAATTCTAAAATGCAAATTGGGGTAGGAAAATGAAGACCACACCTGCAAGTTTGGAAATTTCCACTGCAGAGAAAGAAGTCAAAGCCCTGGAAATATGGAAAGGGGGACACAGTAATGCCCAGACTGAGAAGGAACAAGCAGAAATAACCATAATTGTATTGTCACTATCGAGTGCTCTGGCCACGGGTAGTGGTGTTGCTGGGGGTGAGGGGAAGGGGCAATAAAGGCAAACAGGTACAAAGGGCAATGGCTCTGGACCCCAGAGTCAGCCGTTGCTGTGGGCCCTGCCGAGTGCCATCAACTGTCTGAGACTCAGTTTCCTTGTTTGTAAAATGGGTACAGGAGAGCCTCTCTCAGAGGGTGAATGTCAGTAAGAAAAGGGAACTTCTTCCCTCCTGCATTCAGAAGCTCTTCCAAGTCATACATCTGCTAGTTTTGTTCTGCTGAGAACCCTTCCATGACTCCCGACTACCCTTAGAAAAAAGCCCAAGGTCCTCCACAGGGCTCATACAGCCCCACGGGGTCTGTGCTGCCCATCTTTCCAGCTTCCCCTTCCTGCTCATTTCTACCTAGGCACCCAGATCTTCTTTCAGTGCCTCAGCCTTGACTTGCTCCCTCACAGGGCCTGCGCCCATCTTCACCTAGCCACTTCTACTCAGCCTTCAGATCTCAGTGCAAACGTTGCTTCTTCAGGAAAGTCTGCCTTGACCTCCCTAACCAGGTGGAACCCTCTTATAATAGAAGAAATTCCAAAGCTCACACCATCTCACCTCCTCCACCACCATCATCCGGGCCCAAGCCCCCACCATCTCCCTTCTGAGCTCCTGCAACGGGCTCCTGCTGACCCCCTTCCCACCACTGTTGCCCACCTACAGTGTTTCCACATGCAGCCATTGTCCTTCCAGCCTGAGGACCTTTGCACGTGCTGTTCTCTCCACGTGGAATGGTCTTCCTCCAGATCTCGGTGGGATTCTCTCTCAGCTCTTCTGGTTCCCTGCTCAAGAGTCATCCTTTCAGAGGGGCCCTTCCATACCATCCTGCCTAGAGTCACACTCTAACCACTTACTCTGCTTTGTTTTTATCATGGCGCTTATATATCATAGCACCGAAATTACATTCTCTGTTTATTTTGAAATTTTATGTTCAGTTGTGTTTTGTCTCCTGCACTAGGACATAAAATTAATGAGGACAGGATTTTTCCCTGTTTACTGCTGTATTCTCAGCTCCTAGAACAGTTCCTGATACACAGAATAGAGCTTTAGAATACCATGAACTCTTACTGGTAGTAATCTCACAGTGGTTTTTGACTGCATAAATACCTGCCCGTTTCACTGAATTATAAGCTTCATCAGGGTGGGGACCATATCAGTGTTTCCTCATCATTGTCTCCAAGGCCTCACTAACCTGCCTGATACATAGTAGACACTCAATAAACACTTACTGAATAAATGCATGCATAAGAGAACGAGTGAATGGAAATGGAAAATTATAAGCACAAACATCAGGTCCTATTATGATTAGCTTCAGTCGTATCTCCTAATCATACTTGCTCACACTGAGAAGTAGTGGTGTGCAGAATTTAAGTCTGTACTCTCCTGGCTTAATTCCCTCTATTGCTTTTCTCAAGGCTGTTTGCGGGGAGGGGCAAGCTCATGGGAAAACGTTCTCTGCCTCTCCGATTTCTCCTATACTTGAAAAAAGTTCAGGCCCACAAACACAGTTGTAAGGTTTCCCAACTTGTTTCCAGCACAATTTACCACTTCCCCCAATTCAGTCCTCAGAACAACCTCACATAAATATTATCATTTTCTACATTGGCAGCACTTGTGAAATCTCCATCTTACTTGTGGGCAGGCTGCAAACTCAACTTGTAGCAAATATTATCTCTGTCTTGTGCTCCCCATTCTATGGAAGAGGCTGAGAAGGCACCAGAAAAGAGCTGTGTTTGCATAAAGGTTGACGGTGTGTGATGCCGTAAACTTCATTGCCACACATTTGTGGAGACAGAAGTAAGCTGCTGGTATCCCTGCCACTCTGATGGAACATAGTCATTCCCAGCTCGGGAATATAAACGTTACAGCACCCAGCTCTCTCAGAACGTGAAAACTCACTTTCCATGGGAATTCATCAAAATCCAGTTTATTTCATAACAGCATTTAGTGTGGTGATTCAAGTTACTGTAAGCCCTCCAGAAATAGTCTAGGGCTCAAAGAAGTCAGGGATAGACATCTAAACAGACTACCAAAAAAGTCAACAGTCATAGTTCTGAACTCCATTCCTGTTCTACCAAGACCTTGGTCAATACTTTTTGATCCATCTAAGGTCTGTCTCTTGGAAAGCCCAGGAAAAAACTGATGGAAAACGTTGCAGGGTAGTCCTTTTAGAATAAGATTTGCTGTAATGTTTTTCTAACTTTGTATTTTAAGGTCTTAAAATGTGACCACTATTATTTGACCTCCCTTCCCAACATTTCCCAGCACTAACTAACCAGCACTGGTCCATGGCTTAGTGAAAGGCGTGTGGCGTTAGAAGACCTACTGATTAATCCTGTGACATCGGGCAAGACATCTAATAATTCTGAGCCTCCATTTCCTCCTCTATCAAATCAGGATGATCAGTCCTACCTCATAAAACTGTAATGAGAATTAAGTGAGATGATCAAGAGAGCTTATAATAGATGCTCAGTAAATATTGGTTTCTTTTTTGGAACACTGTCTCAATTCACTGCTTTCCTCAGTATCAGACTCAGTCTAACTGGTCAACACTGACTCTTGCTTCCGCTTTGAAAATTTCCTCTCATCTTTTTTCTCGTGTTTGTTCGGACTTCAAACTAGATTATAAACTCTTTGGGGATAGGAACTGCCTCTTCTCTTTCTTTTGTAAATCACGATTTCACAACATCTAACTCTCTTGACCTGTGTACCAGACAATGCTCTATTGACTGGGTGGATTTACAACTGATGATCGTGGTGACATCAGAGAGAAGGCGCTGTTCTGAGGCTGCGGGGAGAGCTGAGGAAGGGCTGAGCCTCTAGCACCAGTCTTTTACAGGTTGTAAGCAGCAGAAAGGTCCTATCCCAGAAGAGCAAATTCTCATTTCTCAGGTAGCAAGAATTTTCTCTGTGACCCTAAAAAGGCAGCTTTTTTTGTTTTGTTTTACTTTATGTATGTATGTATTTATTTATTTGATGCCCTAAATATCATATGGAGCCCAAATCCCCATAAGAAAATCTGAGTGGCAGGGCAGGAATAAAGACGCAAATGTAGAGAACAGACTCGAGGGCGGGGGCGGGGGGAAGGGTAAGCTGGGATGAAGTGAGAGAGTAACATTGACATATATACACTACCAAATGTAAAATAGATTGCTAGTGGGAAGCAGCTGCATCGCACAGGGAGATCACCTCCGTGCTTTGTGACCACCTAGAGGGGTGGGATAGGGAGTGTGGGAGGGAGACGCAAGAGGGAGGGGATATGGGGATATATGTATATGTATAGCTGATTCACTTTGTTGTACAGCAGAAATTAACATAACATTGTAAAGCATTTATATTCCAATAAAGATGTGAAAAATAAAATCTGGTTCTGGATAGGGGTATAGAAGGTCAGGTATAAGGTTGCCAAATTTAGCAAATAAACATGCAGCTTACCCATTTAGATTTGAATTTTAGCTAAACAACAAACACTTTTATAAGTACATCTGATTCAATATTCAAGACTTCCTTACACTAAAAAATTACTTGTTATTTAGCTGAAATTCAAATTTAACAGGGCATCCTGTATTTCATCTGGCAGCTCTAGTCAGGTAAGGGCAACCACAGAAAAGCTAGATAGAGAGGGGTAAGAATAAAAAAAGAGGGAGGGAGAAAAAAACACACAAAACAAAAAACAAAAAACTTCCCACTCAAAATGAGCCTTCAAACCAAAATCCCAATATACATAAAGAAATTAAAAGCTAATACGTGTACAGCAACTATACTTCAATTAAAAAAAAAAAAAGAAAAAGCTAATACAGACAGCAAGCAAAGCATTTGCAACACAAATTCACTCTTGATGAAATTATTTTTTCGATAAATGGCATTAGGGAGAAATGTAATATCAATATTTTCTTTCTTGCCAAGCACATTTCAGGCATACTAAAGATTAAAATAACTTATTGTGCCTTTTTGCTGTTTAAAACATAATGTATATGGAGTAAAAAAAATTTAAATCCAAACCAAACAAAATAATAATAATAAAAAGAAAGAAATATAAATAAATTATATCAAATTCTACCATGTAGAGATAGATAATCGCTGCTCTCATTCTGATGCCTTTTTAGTTAAGACATGAAGGACAAAAAAAGCCAGGCTTTTCAAGCACTGGGCAAAGAGCATTGCAGAAAGACAGCAGTATGTGCAAAGACCTTTCCCCCTGAGGTGGGAAAGGTCTTGTGTTTAAGGAACTAAACATGGGTCGGTATGGCCAGAGTGAAGAGGGTATTGGTGAGATATGAGGTTGTATAGTAACCAGGGGTGAGTTCATGCAAACCTTGCTGAGGTTTATAATTTTACTCTATGTTCAGTAAAAAGCTATAAATAGTTCTAAGCAGAAGTAGAGTATGTATTTAGCAACTATCCTTCTATTTGTATTTTTCCAATAGTATTTTAATAACTAACTATGGCTTTTCTATCCTTTTGGTACAACTTTTTTTAAATTGAGATTTAATTGACATACAGCATTATATTAGTTTCAAGTGTACAACGTATTGATTTGATACATGTATATATTTTGAAGTGATTACCACAGTAAGTCTAGTTAACATCCATTACGACACATAGTTACAAATTTTCTTATTTGTGATAAGAATGTTTTAGATGAAACTAATTTTGTACAACAGTTGGACAAAGACTTTTTTTTTTTAAGATAGAGTTATTTATTTATTTATTTATTTTTGGCTGTGTTGGGTCTTCGTTTCTGTGCGTGGGCTTTCTCGAGTTGCAGCGAGCGGGAGCCACTCTTCATCGCGGTGCGCGGGCCTCTCACTGTTGTGGCCTCTCTTGTTGCGGAGCACAAGCTCCAGACGCGCAGGCTCAGTAGTTGTGGCTCACGGGCCTAGTTGCTCCACGACATGTGGGATCTTCCCAGACCAGGGCTCAAACCCGTGTCCCCTGCATTGGCAGGCAGATTCTCAACCACTGCGCCACCAGGGAAGCCCTGGACAAAGACTTTTAATTATAGTATCTTTAGTATGTTCTTAGAGAAAAGGAAAGTTATAACTTCCATATTGTAAAGAATAAGATATCATTAAACAAAACTAGGCAGCAATAAAATAAGGATACTAAAATCCTAAAATTTAGTTCTAAGAGAGAACTCATTAGAAATCCTAGAAATTAAAGAAAAATGTCAGTAAATTTTACAAATTCAATAGTTGATAAAAACTCAGGACACTGTTAAAGAAATATTTCATAGTCTAGAAGAAGGAACTGAGGAATTCACCCAGAATCACACACACACACACACACACACACACACACACACTATATGTAATGCAGTTAAGCGACAAGAAGGAACAATTGAGAGAGGGGTTTTAACATTTATCTAATTCTAGAAAAAGAGCGAAAGAAAGGAATGGCAGAGAATCAATATTTTAAGATATAATTATTGAAATATTTCCCAAATTGGATAAAACATGAGTCATTAAACAGAAAGCGCATTCTAAAAATCTAGTAAGATAAATACAGATAAATCCAGTCACAGACGCATTAAAAAACAATAACAAGGGTCATGGGGAAATCTTTAAAATGATCAGATAGGAAGATAGAACAATCAGACTAACAGTAGACCTCTCATCCATAATAACAGATGCTAAGAACAATAGAATATCAGCCTCAGAGGGTAAGAGGAAACCAAATATCAACCTAAAATTGAATTTTGCTGTTAGCGTCAGAGACCTAATAACAGGCTTAAACAAATCAAATAAAGGCTTCGTTGTCTCACATCAAGGGGGCATGGAAGTGGCGGCCCAGGAGTGGGTGGGGCATCACAAAACCCAAGTCCATTCCCATGCTTCTGCTCTACTTTCCTTAGCTTGTGGCTTCTCTCTTCATTGTCCCACGAAGGCTCCTGTGTCCCACAAAAGAAGGACAAGGGTAAAAGTGTGCTCCTCGTAGCTAAGTCAGCTCCCTTTAGGAAGATCTCCCCCCTTCAGTGTTTTCTGCTTATATCTCATTAGCTACTCATGGCTGTGAGAGTCTAGAAAATATAGGCTTTCTGCTGAGCATACAGCTGCCCTAAATAAAATCAGTGTTCCCGTTCCATTTCTAAGGAAGGAGAGAGACAAGATGTGGGCTGGGCAGCTAACAGTAACTGCCACAGCTACTGTTTAATTAAAGAGTGCAAGCAAAATAAAGACACTTTTAGCCATTAAAAAATACTAAAAGAATTTAACATCCACAGCCTCTCACTGAAAGCACTATCAAGGATGTACTTCATTTAGACATAGTCAACCCATAGGGAAGATCTGGACCCCAGGAAGCAATGGGGAGCAGAGAAATTTATAAAACATGTCAGTAAATGCAACTGCAATTTACTGAAAAAAATAAATATTATTTTTCATTTTTAAAAAGGGTAAAAGTAAACTGCAAATGAAAATTACAAGATGGTGGGGATATTTAAATGTAGCAAAATGTCAAGGTTTTACAAAGCTGGTGTTGAGTATACAGGTTGTATATTATCTTTTATATTTGTCTATGAGCTTGGAACATCTCATAATTTGAAAAATTGAGAGGCAATACTCTCAGTTTAAAGCAGCTTTACATCAAAAGACATCACAAAGTTAAAAGACATCACAAAGTTAAAAGACAAGAGATAAATACCAGAGGGAAGATGCTTGTAATACAAAACAACAACAAAAAATCAATGTCTAGAAGATAGAGCATTACTTTGCATCAATAGAGAAAAGCCAAAACCCAATGGAAGGAGAGGGAGAGGATACAAAGGAGATTTTGTAGAAGAAGAAATACAAATGGCTAATAAGTATATTAAAAGGATACTCAACCTTGTAATCAGGGAAATTCAATTTAAAACAATAGGGTGTTATTTTTCACCCACTAGAGAAATCAAAACTTAGAAAATTGAAAATACTCAGCTTCGACAAAAGAATAGAGAATGGCTACTCTTAGACCCTGTGTGAATGTGCGTTTGGCAAAACTTGTTTGGATTAATAATTTGGTAGAACTTAACATTTTTAAATGTTCATACCATTAGACCCAGAGTTACACTCCTAGAAATTCATTTTACAAAAACCACGTGAACATGTGCACTGAAATGTATGAGTAAGAGTAATCATTACAGCATTTACTATAATCATAAAAATTGGGACTAACCTAAATGACCAACAAGAGGAGAGGGGATAAATATGTAATAATACATCTATGCTGTAGAATATCATGGAGCCATTAAAAAAAAATGGAACAGACCTCTAGTCAGTGACATATTGTGAAGTGCACAAGACAAGCAATGACTGCAGCACGATCACGTGTGTGCTCGTTAAAAATCATACATGAGCATGCTCTGTGCTTAGAAAAAAAGGATGACATGATACTAAAATACTAATAACGGTGAATTCCAAGGAAGGGTGTGGGAAAGCTGCTCTGCTTTCTTCTGTACTGTTCGAACCATTTAAAAGATTTGATATTTAAAAGGTAAGAAAGAGAGATAGTAGAATGTCCTGGAAGTAGTTCAGGAAATACGCTAGGTCTCATTTTTCTCATATATAAAGTGAGGATAATTGCATCTGACCTCGCTCTTTCACTGGAGGTTGTGAGGTTCAAATGGAGGGGCTATGACCACCTGTTTGGAGAAAAACAAGATCATATTCAAAAGTAATGGATTATCACGGAATGAGTGGGTCCAGGCATTTCACATATGAAATAGATTTTAATATTTTAATTAGACCAGTCTAGTGAATGGCTGAGCTAGGGATTGAACCAAAGTTATTCTTCCTCCTTGCTTTCCCGGAACCCCAAAGTCCAGCATCGTTTGAGAAGCAGTTCCTGTAACGGCTAAGAACACAAACTGTCTCAGTTTGGGTCTCCTCCTCTGTGACCTCAGGCAAGTTACTAAACTTCTCTGTTTCTTACTGTTCTTTTTTTATAAAATGGGTATAATAATAGAACCTACTGCAGACAGTTATTGTAAAGATGAAATGAGTTAACACGTGTGAAACACACCAGCACCTGACACAGCAGATGGTCTGGGCTGGCTATTGCTACTCTTCGCTTCAATTGCCTGCTGGATCAGTAGGAGAGAGAACATTTTCCCCAGCTCCTCTGCTCCGGGGCTGAGTGAGGAGTGAAAAACTCAATATGGACCTCTTTTCTCCCTTCGGGATACTTTATATAGAAGTAAAAAATATCTTTATTATATTCCGAGTGCCCCGTTCTTGAGGACATCCCCACCTCTCCCTCCCCGCCACATGGCAATTCAAACACCAGCCAGGTCCGAGAATGGGACTTGCCCCTCACAGGTTGTACTCTCCAACTCCACTCTTGGGGGCTCTCTTAGGTTGCCCCTGTCTGACTTAGCACTCTTGAATCCACCCTGCCAAACCGAAGACCAATATGCAGGGTTTTTTTAGCCCATGGATGGTGGATCAGAGGATGGCAAAAGCCGCCTATCCATTTCAAAGCTTCATTTTGAGAGGCATTATGGAAACCCGGCATTTCCTTCTTAAATTGCACATCTTCCCAGGACAGGGAAAGTCTGCTACTCTCTCTGCCACAAAGGGCCAGGGGCCTGAGTGACCCCAGCTCATCCTCCTGTGCCAGGCCACCTGTCATCCCACTGCCAACCTCTCACGGACTTCCAAGAAGTTCACGCATATCTGTCCACTCCTTCTACATGCAAGTAGGTGGGAGGAGGTTGATTGAGGACAGGAAGACAAGTCCTCTACTGCCTGCAACGCTGGGGAGCGAGGGCTGTGAAACCCCAGAGTGAGCTCCAGGGAGGGGTCTGCTCTGTCTCAGTTCTTCCAGGGACAGGGGCTGAAGGCAGGGGCTGCCACTGTCCTTGACTTCACACACTTAGTCCTGGGCTCAGGGTTGCCAAACAGAATTCTCCTACTGGTAGGTAAAAGGCTTTGGGAAGCACTGAACGGCAGAAGGACCAAGGGCAAAGAGGAGGGAGAAGTAAAAAAGAAAGCCAAAGAGATAAAAAGAGCCCTCAGGAAACGGCAGCTCTGAAAAGCAGCAAGATGCTTCGATCTTCAGGCAAAAGAAGAACATCATCTGATATTTAAAATTTGTGGATCTTTGCCAACTGAAAAACATTTGGAAATGTTCTCTTTCAGGAAATGTGACTATGGCCCCTTCAACCAAAAAAGGTGGCTTTGAGCAAGTCTCTTAACTTTGCTTAGCAGCCATCTCCCACTTTGAAAGGCAGGATAATCACACCTACTAGTAGAAGATGGATTGCATTGGTTTAAACAAGACAGAGGTTTATTGTCCTCTCATGTAACAAAAATCTAGAAGTAGGTCATTCTCGCTCCTATGGCAGTTTCATAGTCATTGGAGGCTCCAGGCTCTTGCTATCTTCCTATCTCACCATCTTTGGCACATGGCTTCCAACTCTAAGTTCACTTCACAGTCCAAGAAGGCTGTCAGAGCACCGTACATCATGTCTGAATCCTAGGCAGAAATTAGAAGGAAGAAGGGATGGGCAAAGGGGCATACTTGCAGCTGAGTCAGCCTCCTAAAGAACTTTCCTGGGACCCCACCCCCCAACAACTTTTGCTTACATCTCATTGGCCATTCGTAGCTGTAAGGAAGGCTGGGAAATGTCTTTAGCTTTGCACATTGCCCCCGGGAGTAAAAGGAGGAGACTCTTAGGAAGGAAGCAGATGAGCGTAGATACTGGGCAGGCAGTCTGCCGTAAAACCTCAGGGAGCTGTTAAAGGACTACAGGAAATAATGCCCGCGAATAAGCACTTGGTAAACTCAGAAGGGCTTTGCAGCCGTTCTCAATCACCTTCACAACAACACTGTAAAGTGGAAACTGAGGTGCAGAGAGATCTCCAAGGTCAGTAGCCATTAAACGATAGACCTGGGATTCCAACGGGTACCTGGCTGTGGCTTTCCTGTACCTCCCCTTCCAATAGGAGAGGGTTCTTCTTAGGAGTCTCTTGTGGGTCTGCTGAGGGGGCTTGCCAGCCACGTGCATATGACTGACGTCCCGCTCCGCTGAGCCTAGATATCGGGTGGAGGGTTCTCTCGCGAGCCGAGAGCCTGGGCTGCTGTCCACTGAGTGTGGAGCACCAGAGGCCCCCCCGTTCTTTTCAGCCTCCGTGAGCTCTGGTCATGTGTCCTCTTTGAGATTATGGATGCTTTTAATTTTGCCTTTTACCAAGGGCCTTGGGACCAGAGGCCTTCAGGCATGAGTGCCTATAAATTGCATCTTATTACATTATTCATTACCGTGTTATCTGGAGTCAGATAACTGATTAATTCTTTGGCAAGCAACGAATGCAGTGAAGTAGAAATCCTTCCTATTCCCTTTCTCCCTGCCCTTCCCTGGCTCACAGGGAGCAGGTAGGGGATCAGACTTCTACATGTGTTATGAACTCTTTGGAAGAACTGCCCCGTGACCGTGAGAGGCGGCCGTAGTGTGGGTGTGGGGAGCAGTGTGCATAATGAGGAAGAAGTTAACCCACTGAAAACAGAATGATACAAGCAGACACCCTGGGATGCCTGAAATCCAAGATGAGGTGGCGGGGACCGAGAGGAGATGAACCAGCCCGGGGCTTGGGTGCAGCTAACAGAGGAGATGAGAAGTAAGAAGAGGCGTGTTAGTTTGTGGGGACAGAGGGGCTAAAGAAGGGCGGCTGCTGGACTCGGAGTAGGCTGGGACCCTCCAGCAAAGAGAAAGGGAGCGCTCTGAAATACAGGATTTGCCTGGAGTGTAGGCAGGAAGGCCCTTGGGCTCCTTGAGAACCCTGAGGGGGAGCCCTGCTGGTCCAGAGGATAAACCCTGGAGATCTACGGAGGGATGGCAGCTGGGCCAGCCGGGAATCATCAGTGCTGCCTACCTGCCCTTTGCTCGGAGTCTGTGGTCTCTTCCCCAAGACTCCCCCAACCCCGTAATCATTCCTGCTTTCCAAATAGAGCCTCAGAGGACAGCAGCTGGGGTACCTTAATCCAGAAGAGGAGCATGAGAATAAGGTGGTAGCCCAGGGACCTGCTCTGCAGAAAGGGTCCTGATTTTTCTTCTTGGTCCCCCAGTGCATGGAACCTCTAACTAGGGCTGGGGTCCTCTGATGTGAGGGCATCCTGGAAGGTTTCTCACAAGCTTTTCTGATATTCCAGGACGAGAAGGTAGGGCTGCTGGTGGGTGGTAGATTTTTAAGGAGCTGTGACCTTCTCGAGTTTCAGCTGACAGATGATAGAAGCAACCCGTCCCCATCTCCCACCATCTTATAAGTGGCCAGACGTGCCGTGTCGGCGAGAGTCTCGATGGGCTCTTCATGTGGGAAGCAAACACTTGGCACCTTCCTGCTGCATCTATACAGTGGGCAAAATCCCTGCCTGCGGAATTGCTCTGAGGGTTCAATCACATACCTCAAACCCTTCACACGGTGCCTGATGCAGAATAGCTGCTGTACAGATGTTAGTGACATGTTGCTGCACTGGGCCCCTCCCAAAGGTATTGTAAACGAGAGCACAGGTGGGGAGGACAGGTAGAGGCAGGTCAGGGCTCCAGGGAGGAGGGGTTCTAATGTCCTAAGAGGGGGAGCAGTCCTGGGATGGGGGCGGTCATCACCCACAGTGAAGGTCTGCTCCTCTGTCTTTTCAGCTTGGGAATAAGAGCCACCTGCAGACTTTGAAGGGAGGCAACATGTCACACAGGGTTTAGCCTGAGTCAAACTCAGGTTTGGTTTGGATTCCGCTAGTACCTCGGGTACTAGTTAGATATTCTAGGCCAAGCTGCTTAACCTCACTGAGCCTTAGTCACCTTACCTACGGAAGGAGATTCATCATACTTCCCTTAGAAGACCCATGGTCTTTGAGGAAAACCCCTCCACCCGGACCTGAGGGTGCAGGCAGTTGGGGATGCTAAGCCATCACACAAGCTCCCGTGGTCCCCACAAGATAGCTCCCAGAGCCTCTGTCAGAGAAAGGCCAAAGCAGAGGCAGCTGGAAGCTTTCTCTTCCCTGGGTGTGGATGAGCACAGGGGAAAGCCAGCAGGATGATGTCACCACCTGTGGGCTTCCCGCCCTGATGCCGAGAAACACAGCTACTGTCATTAGACATGACCCCACCCAGCTTCCCAGCCCTTTGGAGGCAGAGAAAGGGGGCAGGAAACTCAGGTAGAGAAAGATTGGCTTGAAGGGAATTGTAGGCCTAGGAAGAGTAAGGACTCAGGCTTCTCATAACCAACACCCAGGATGAATCCAGACTCAGCCTATGGCTTGTTCAACCTCTCTCTCTGGTACATGTGTGCTCATGGATACCTACAAAGACACACACTTTTAAAATTGGGCACACACTTTTAATACTGTGTGAAACCTGTGCAGAAGTCAATGGAAAACAGAGCTGCTTTACGTGGGAATTGAACACTTGGCCTCTTCCCTGCTGCATCTATAACAGTGGGCAAAATCTGTCCAATTGCTGTGAGGATCAAGTCACATACATAAAACCCCTCCCCAGGTGCCTGACAGAGGGTAGCTGCTTAACAGGTGTTAGCTTTACGTTACTGCATTTGGACGCCTCCCAGGTCCACTCACATGCCACCACTCAGGCTGTGCGCTGCCCAACTCCAGGAGACACCGTTCCCGTACACTATGCTGTGCACGACCCTTCCTGGGTTTGGGCAGTGCACATCCCACACCACTGTACATGGTAGGCCTGCTGAGGGCCTGCCCCTTACTCAGAACAGACACACATCACCCTAGAACATCCCTTCTGACTTTGACTCTCGGCTGGCCTTCCTATCCTTTCACTTCCTCTTTCCCCAGCTTTTAATCACCCCATTGATGGAAAAGCAAAGTGGTGTAGCCACCAGGAAGGCAATGTGGGCAAAACTGAAGGCAGTCTGAGTTTCTTTCCTTCTTCTCTCAAGGTTTACCTAAATCTTTTGTCTCTTATTTTTTAGGGCCAGTGGCTGATTTTTGAGACAAAGTGTGCTGCCTTCCTTGGCCCTAGGCCTGGGCTCTATCACCTGCATCCTTGGGGGCCTGATTGAGCTATAGCAGTCACCAGGTAGACAAAGGATGCTGGGGGATAATGAGGTATCTTACTCAAAGCCAAGTTGAAGCAGGAAACCTTGGAGGCTGCCGCTGCTATTTCCATTTAAGTGTTGTTGAGTCTCAATCCCCAAGTCATTTATCCGGTGAGCCAGCCAGGCAAGGACAGAGCCTGGCTCTCAAGGCTGGCCCAGTTCCCAATGCACTAATGACACTTGACAGACACAAGATCCTAGCAATTTCCAAACAAAACCTTGAGGCTCCGATCCCAGGCCTCACGGGAAACACTCCGTTGCTTCCCCAGGCTTTGCTCAGCTGGTCCTCACTGATAGCCAACAATCCCCAGCTGAGCAAGGCCCTCGCCCTCCAGCCCCTCCCTCCCATCCTACCCCTTCCCTGCCCGCTCTACTTCCCTGTCCCTGCTTCAGTCTGGGAGGCCAAGTTCAGCTCCAAGAGCCCTCTGAGAAGCTGGCAAGATGGTGCAGCAGGCCCTGATTTATGCTGCTTATAATAACATCACCTGTTTGTAAGAGCTGTATCAGGTTGCTGCAATAATGCCAGTGGTGGACCTGGCTGGGATGTGCAGATCCACCTTTTCAATGTTGCAGAGCTCCAGGGCTACTTCAAGTATTGTCTGCCAAATAGCAGAAGATGGCAGCTTTTCACTCAAAAAAGACTTTACACAAGAACAAGACGAGACAGACTCACAACCAGATTTGAATCCTTTTTACTCTGCTTCAGTTCTCGTTCTTAAAACACGGGGAATTTTAAAAATTGTATTATTATTTTAATGATGGAATAATTCACTTAAAGAACTATCATATATTGTAAGCAACCGTGTACACACCACCCCCCTTAAAGGAAATAACAAATGTGTTGAAAACTACCAGTGTAAGCCCATCCCATCCCCTTGCCTCCTGCCCAGGTGTTGCTACCATCCTAAATTAGGTTCTTACTATCCCCCTGTGTCTTTATATGCTACATTATTCTTTTAACTTTTTATCTCCAGATCCTTGCAGATTCACATGCAGTTATAAGAAATAACAGAGCGAGCCTGTATGCTCTTCACCCAGTTTCCTTCAGTGGTCGCACCCTGCAACATTTTAGCACAATATCACAACCAGATAATTGATGTTGGAACAACCCACTGACCTTATTCAGATTTCACCAGCGTGACGTGCATTTGTGTGTGTGTGTGTGTGTGTGTGTGTGTGTGTGTGTGTGTGTGTAGGTGCATGTGTGCACATCTGTGTGCATTTAGTTCCATGCAAGTTTCCCTCCTGTGAAAATCTGTGTGACCACGACCGCGATCAGATACAGAACAGTTCTATCACAAGGATCCCTGTCACACTCACGGCCATCTTCTCTCTTCCCCTCCCTAGCTCCTGGCAACCGCTAATCTGTTCTCCACTTCTATTGTTTTGCCACTTTAAGTCATATACATGGAATCATATAATAGGTAACCATATAAGATTGGCTTTTTTTCCCCCACTAAATAGAGTGCCCTTGAAATCCATCCAAGTTGTTACATCTATCACTAATCTGTTCCTTGTCATTACTGAGCACTGTTCCGGTGAATGGATGTACCATAGTGGGTTTAATCATTCACCCACTGAAGGATATTTGGATTGTTTCCAGTTTGGGGTTGTTACAAATAAAGATGCTATGAGCATTTGTGTAGAAGCTTTTGTGTGAACTTAAGTTTTTATTCTTCTGAGGCAAATGGCTAAGATTGCACTTGCTGAGTTGTAAGGTGAACACACAGTATTATGTGGTACTGATTCACTTCCTTTAAACATATATTGGTATCACACTGTGTGTTTATTCTTCTGCAACTGACTTCCGTCTCAGCATATGTTCCCTCAAGCTTATCCACGTTGATACATGTGGATAGCTTATTTATTTGCACTGATGTATAGTATTCCATAGTGTGAATATACTACAATTTACTATCTATTCTAACGCCAATTCTGGAAGGCATAAAATCGTTACAAGGGAATGGCTTTGGTCGGTATGGAGGTGATTTATCTTCCCAGTTTTAGAATGGGGTGATACGGAACAAGCCTTAACTAGCCAAGAAGACAAGGCTTGGTGATTTAGCCTTGGTCCTGTCCACTAGGTTACCTTGGTAATGTCACTTAACCTTTCCGAGCTCAGCTTTTTCATCCATAAAGTGAGAATCTCAATAATAACAATAATATTTGCCCTAATACTTGTGGGAATTAAATAAAAATGTAGTATGTAAATTAAAATATACTAAACTAAAACATGCAGAATAAATAATTACATTTATTAGTTAATAACTGTAATTAAGTACCTATTCTCACCAATGCAAAGGATAACCAAACGATGCATTCTGGATTTTTCATGGAAAATCCAGTTTCAAATAATCTCCCCCATTGTTCTTCTAAGTTGCCTTGTCAAGCCTGTCCTGCTTTGGGTGTCAGAAGATGCCATCAGTAACAAGATCCAGGTGACCACGGAGGTCCTAGCCCTGATCTCCCTTTAAGGTGGCAATTGTTATCCCATTTTATAGATGAGGAAACTGAGGCTCAAATGTTGAGTAACTGGCCCAGGATCACACAAGAGCTGGACTCCACTGCCTAGTCTGGATTCAGAGGCCATACTCCAACTTCCTCACTGACGTGAAGGGTCTCTGGGAAACCCAGAGCTGCCCACATGGCTTCGGTCTAGCTCAGGGTGGTCAGAGGTTCTTCCCTGTTCCCAGCAACCCTGAGAACCACCCCCCACACACACATACACACACCACCAGAGGCCAGCCCATCCCCATCCCCTGGCTTCTGGAGCAAGAGGCCTGAGACCAGCTGGGCAACCACGGGATGGGAGGAAGGGAAAAGGGAAGCAGGGAAGCCTGCGTGAGACCAAAAACAAAGTCTTTAAATATGCGCTGCTGGACCGCTGGGCTAAGCAACAGCCAGGGTGACATGACAACACTCTCCAAATATTTAAAATGTGTGAGTCCTCAGGAAGGAGAATTTTTTTTTAGCCTGAAATGAGGAGGGGAGGCACTGGGGGAGGGGGCTGGTGGGGAGCAACCGTACAGGATTCAGGAGGAGAAGGAACTCGGATGTCGGGCCCAGAGCCCCTTCCCCCGGCTCTGCCTCAGTTTATCCCCCTGTAAGTGGGCGGGGCGGGGGGGTGGGTGTTGGCTGAATGTTCTCTGAGGTCAGCCCAAGTCTGGAGTGTTCTTTGGAAAAAAATTACAGCTTGTACATCTGATGTCAAGGTGCTGCCTGTCCCTCAGGGGAAGCAGAGAAAAGAATGGTCCCCCGAGGAATTCCTGTTGCCCAGAGGGTTCCAGGCATGGGGTATCGCAACCACCGCGTGATGCACTTCCTGCTTCTTCTGGCTCCCCTACCTCACGGTCTACTTGAGCTGGGATGTTTCCTGGGACTGCAAGGTGAGGAAACTCACCTAGAGAGGGAGAGGGTAGGATGGGGAGACAGAGGGGGACGCTCCGGGGAGGGCTTAATCCTGGTTCTGGAAAGGGCATTGCCTGAAGCCCTGTTTTCCCAAGTGAGATCCACTGAGCCCCAAGCCCGAGGGCCCACCCTCTGTGACCCCCTAAGCAAAGGGCCTGGGGGCTCATCTGTGCTGGGTACTGATGTGTTTTCCTTGCAGCCTCACACAGGGGGCACCCTCCTCACACCGGAGAGACCAAGAAGAGGCCTGCAGCCAGCAGGCACCCCAGATGCAAACCAGCCGTCCTGACCCCTTGGTCATTCAGTGGTCAGGACCCCTGCGGCTCTTCCCAAGTCTCTTCTCCTACAATCTAAGCCTGCTCTCACGGTGGAGAGAGCCCACCCTGGCAGCGCCTTCTTCAGAGTTTCTGGTAGAGAAATATCTAACTTGAAACTCATCACCATTCCAGAAAAAAGAGAAAGGAGCTCCCGCCTCTGCCTTCCGGTTACTCACCGAGCTCTGCTCTCTACCCTTCTTGCTGCCATGTGGTCCACTCCATCCTCTCATTCCCTGACCCAATCAGGCCTCCTTCAAAGACGCTGCCCCATCTGGCCCTGCCCTTCTGTGCCCAACGCCACCCCCTCCTGCACGTAACGGGCTTTCACATACATCACAAGCCCACACCCCTCATCCCGAACACGTGGGGCCTGATGTGCTTCAGAATTCAGGCTTCCGGTTTTAGGGAGGTGACATGCTGCTTATCCCCTCTGGTGTCTAACATCCCAGCAAGGTCGGGACCAACTCCCTGCAATCAGGCACATTAATACTTCTTCAGGGAGACCCATGAATATTCACGCCAAGCCAAGCGGGGATAAATAAAAGACTTTAAATAGCCTTATTCAGGGCAGGTTTTGCCTCCAAATGAGCTCCATAAAGACTCTGTTTTCTGGTTTCTGTAGATAAGAGAGTGGGGGCCTGACTCAGTCAGTCCTGGCCTCACCTTACACCTGGGCTGTTCCCCACTCACCTCCTGATCGTCACCTCCCTCCTTTGTCCGGAGTCCCTGCTACGCCCCGGTGGTCGCCGGCAGCCCCTGTGGCTCATGCTGCAGCTCGTCTGCTCGAGCGAGACCTTCCACGCTGCCCCTGAGAACGCAGGTCCCGTCCCTCCCCTCTCGGGGCCGCTCTTCCCCGGGCCAGCGCCAGGCCCACGGGCCTCCCAGCAGCAGCGCGCAGCCTCTTATCTCACGGGCTCCTCGGAGGGTGAAGCTGGGCGATTCTTTGTCCCGTTGCGCGAGAGGTTTACACTGACGGTGCGGCGGGCGTAGACGGGGTGCTTGTTAAGACGGCGGAATCGCTGAAGGAGACGGAGGCAGACGTTGAGGCGGTGCTCGCCCCCGGCACTGCCTGCTGGGTGGACGAGGGTGTGCAGCCTCAGCCTGAGGCCTGAGCGCAGGTGCCAAAGCAGCAACTTGCCCATGGAGGGGTGTGGGCCCCGAGTCATGAGCACAGGCAAGGCCACTGTGGAGCCCAGGACACAGCGAGCAAACTAAAATGGGGCTGAGGGCAGGACCAAGCCTGCCCTTATGATGCCTTAGTGCAAATTATAAAAAGGCTCCCCCTCTAGGCAGGCACCTCCAGAACCACGGTCCAGCCCGTCCCTTGGCTCAGAACCCACCCGTGGGCAGGCCGCCAGGTGCGTAATTGTACGCGGTGGCCCCGAGGAGCGGCCTTCCTGACTTTCACGTAGAATACGGGGGCTTTGAGGGGAGCAGGCTGAGTGCACGGCCGGGGGTGGGTTTGCAGTTCCAGGGGTACCTCTCTCAGACTAGACAGTGGGAAGTCCTGCCTCAAACGGCCCTGATGGGCAGCCAACATGGGGGATCCCCAGCGAAGCGACGGTGAGCTTGCCAGACACCCCCAGGAGGACTGACCGGTGTGTCTTGCAGGGAGTTGTCCTTGGACGTCATGCAGATGAGGGGCAACGCCCAGACCAGTGAACTTTTAAAGACCCCTTTGGCCCTTAGGTAGTCAAAGCCTAGTTTTCTAGAACTGGCTGGCCCCTGAGGAGTCAGAAGTCTTCCTGCTGCTATTAAGAGAGGGGGCCCTAGGCCACGACAGTGAGAGGCCCGCGCACCGCGATGAAGAGTGGCCCCCACTTGCCACAACTAGAGAAAGCCCTCGCACAGAAACGAAGACCCAACACAGCCATAAAATAAATTAAAAAAAAAAAAAAAGAGAGGGGGCCCTGAGGTCAGGAAGGAGAGAGAGACCCAGGGGGGCTGCCTTCTGCCCCCCGGCGTTCTGCAATGGCCCTTCTTGTGCCCTAGGTGGGACCCCAGACGCACTAAGGAAGTGCCGTGGTCAGAGAGCAGTAAGCAAAAAAAAAAAAAAAGAATGACAAATAAAGACAAATGGAGAGGAGCAAACTATGCGAAGGGCTCGCTTCAGCTCCCCTACCCCCTCCCCACTTTCCCTAGAAGATCAAATTATGACCTGAAATCACTGGATACATATTTTATTATGTGGATAATTTAAAAGATTAGAGTGAGACAAAGAATTCATAAGCTGTAGTCACATTAGAAGACAAATTGTCTCCATTAATCTCTGAAGAAGGGAGGGAAAGAGAGAAATGAGAACATGTACGTGAGCAGGAGAAAGGCAGGCGGAGAAAGCAGAGTTGGGGAGGTGGAGACAGTGAGGCTTCTTCTTTTCTCCCAGTCCCTTGCAGCACCCACCACTCCCCAAAACAAGCTGAGGCTCTGCTCCAGAGAAGGCTGATTTGCACTGCAGATTTGTCTCAGCTGCTTTTTGCTTCTGTTGCCAACCAGAGATGTATTGTTCTGCGTGATTCCTTATGCAAATGTTTCTGGCCTGTTTGTTATTCCTGAATAAATTCCAGCGCCTGCTATCAGGGCAGAAGAAGCAGCTCACTTTCCCAGCTGTGCTAGGAGTCACCTGCTGGCGGCAGGGTTTTAATGGTCCCAGCACCACTCCAGAAGGCCAGCAATGGTGTCCCAGAGAGCCAAGTAGGCAAGTCCCACCCCAAGGCTCGAGAATGTCACAGCTGGGAGCACTGCCAAGAATCTAGCCTAACTACAGGATTTTATGTAGAGGGAACCGAGGTCCAGAGGAGGGAAGTCCGCACCGTGACGGGGCTCACCGGGTTTCTCTCTGAGGAGGAGGCCTGGGGAGTGCTGGCAGCATGGAGCCCTCTGCAAACACAAGCTGTGAAGCCAAGGACCTGCCTACCGTGAACGAACTAGTGAATGAAATGAACGACCTCAGATTTAATGAATGAATTGTGTGGGCACCCACTTTTTTCCAGGAATGGGGCCTAGAAAATAAGAATGTTACCGAATCAAATCTGGGTCCGCTCACCCGATGTGCAGCAAAGCCAATCTACTGATACCGGTTGTAGTGAAGCAAAGTCCAGCGTTTACTGCAGGGCGCCAAGCAAGGAGAATGGGCTGCTCATCCTCAAAAGACCTGAACTCCTCTATGGCTTTTAGGGTTGGGTTTTAAAGACAGTGTGAGGGAGAGGGTCGTGGGGTGTGTTGATCAGCTTGAGCTCAATTCTCTGACTGGTTGGTGGTAAGGTAACGGGGTGATGTTTCAGAAATCTCAATCATCAACTTTTCCGTTCCAACCAGCCTGGGGTCTACGTGCTGGTGGTTAGCATGCAGTCTACTTCTTCCACCTGGTGGCGGTTTTAGTATCTGTAAAACAACTCAAGGATATGGTCCAGGGTATTATCTAGAATGCTTGAGGAAGAACTAAAAGTCCTTCACTTTGTTTTATGGCTAAACTGTTATAATTTTTTGTCTTGCTTGACTGTTTTCCTTTGTTTCTTCATTTTCTCACTTCTCCGAATAAATTTTCTCTTTGGAAATTGGGGAAGGCCTAGGAGACTAAAGTTTTTCTACAGACTAAGAGGCAGGGGATGCGGGGGCTATCCTCAGGAAGGCCCCATGGGGTCTTGCTCAGTTTCAGAAATACAAAACAGACCCTTCCGTCAAGAAGCTCACTCTCCAGAGCCCAGGCTAGAGTATGTACGTGAAGCAACACCACCTTCAAGGTTTACTTCCCTCTCACTTCTACTGGATCACACTTTTGCCAAGGTTGTCCTGGTCTTGTTTGTGAAAGAGAAGACCTGGAGGGGCTCTGAGAGCTCTCTTCAAAGACCTGGAGGCTGCCCAGGGACCAAGTCCAGAGGGCAGGTGTCAGTACAAGACACCAGGGATGTATTTCTGCTCAAAGAGAGGAAGACTGTTGGAATGCTTAGTGCTATCTCATCAAGGAATGGGCTGCCTTGAGGGGTAAGGAGCCAAGCAGAGGGGACACTGCAGGATGCTGGGGAAGGAATTCCAGAGTTGGCTGGGAGATTGGACTGTGCTTTGCAAAGTTCATTGACGTTATAGTTCCAGAATGTGTAGAGCACACAACACATGATCTAGTAGGGAAAGGGAGAAATGAGGAGACTTCCAGGAGGAGGGGGCCTCAGACAGGCCCTTAAAGATGAGTGGAGTTTGAGTCATCAGAAAGGACAGATTGGAACGTTCTCAGCAGGGAAGCTGCAGGACCAGTTCCCTTTTACGTGGGTGGTCCTGCCACCCTGGCCTCCTGCTGCTGACTTCCCAGGAGAAGTGCCAAGACGGCACATGGAGGTCAGGCAGTCAAGGCCTCAAGAGGAGCTCCCCGGGCCTGGAGCGAGGCAGGCTTCCAGCCACCCACTGCAGCAGCCCTGGCCACTCAGCTGCACGTTCAGACTCTGAAGAGTGTGATGTCTGCCCCCCGCAAGCCTGAGTTGGAGGGCACCATGTGCTTGTGATGGGGACAAATGGACTGCAGCTTGGATCAGTGTGGGTCACCTTAACCATCAGATCCCATTACCCGCTACAAAGGCGATGCTGTCAGACATGAACTGGTCGATTGAGAAGGGATGAAAACAGGCAGTGCTGGATGTGATTGCCACGCCCAGATGCTGCCGGAACCAGGAAATCAATGGGTCCTAACTGGGGCAGACGGTCCAGAGCTGGGCACCCCGGCTGTGCTTCTTAGGTCTGTGGGGACACTGAGCAAGTGAGTTCACCTCTCCAAGCCCTAATTTCCTCACCTGCGAACGGGAGGGAAAACACTTACATCCCAGGGTTGCCAGGAGGACAGGAACAGATGGAGCCATATGTGTTCTCATGGGACAAAGATGGTGTCCAGCACACAGTGGGTGCTCAGTAACTATCCATCCATTTGTTTTATATCCTCATGTTTTCAATGGTGATGGACAAGTAGTGGGATGGGGCATTTTATATGGTACATAAAAGGGTCTCCCATTTGGGGTAAGAGGAGGATCTGTCACCCCTAGAATCTGTGCTCCACCAAGCCTGGTTTGTTCTCATTTTAGTGCAAAAGATGAGAGAGAAGAGCAGTCACCCAACATGGCCTTAAAGCCCACTAGCTTTGGGCATAAGGATTCCAAATGCACATCTGAAATGTGTAGGCAAGTGATGCTATTCTCTTACCTTCCTCCCCAGGGTCCTAGGCTGAGTGGGGTGAGTAGCTTCTTAACTCCACCAGTTTAGAGCAGTTTTAAGCAAGTCCTTGAGCCTTAGTTTCTCCATCTGTAAAATGGGCATTAGAACACCTACTTCACAGAGATGGTGCAAGGATTAGATGTCATAGTGCACCCAACACAGTGCTCGCAAATGGCAAAAAAAAGGTGAGTTGCTCTCCCCTTCCCTCCCCTGCTGCTGATTCTAGCCCTGGGCTCAGGACCTTCATCCTAAGGGAGGTGCTCACCCCTTTGATCCCTCAGTCTCCCTGGCAGTGGGCTGACTATCATCCACCAATAACTGAAACTAGCGGCAGGACAGAGCAGAGTAGCAAGGGGAGAAGGAAGAAGCAGCACCGGAAAAGTCGTCAGCATTTATTAGAAAATTCTTGGTGGATTTACAAGGAATTAGTGTACCTTGTCTCGTACCAGATGCCACACTGCTCTATCTTTAGAAACCTTGAGATGAGGGAAGATTCCAGGCATGTGAGCATCCCAGCTCTGCAAGGTTGGCTTTATAAATACCCGCCTGGCCGGCCTCGGCAGCCCTGTCCTCTGATCCAGAAACAGCCCCTCGCAGCGCCCTGGAAGTCCAGCAGCGCTGGACACTGAGCAGGGCCACCAGCTCCCCACCTCCTGCCGCATCCCCAAGGGCCACGCCACACCTCACGAGCTTGCTCTGGAGCCCCGGTGCCGGGGGCGAGGGGAGGGCGGGGGGCAGGGAGGAAGAAGGCAAAGACAGAAAATAAGACCACTTTCCCTGAGCTTGGGGGTGAGAAGGAGGGGGCACGAGCCAGAGGGAGGAGGATGCAGCGGGAGGGCTGATGTTCATTCTCCCTGAAGCGTGTTCTGAGCTTCTGCTACACCAGGCAGGGCGCCAGGCCTGGAGGAACACGGTGAGGACGGACACGGGCCTGCCCGCGGGGAGCCCGGAGTCCGCTAAGCCCACAGAGGGGGAGGCAGGCAATCAGGCAGACCGCTCTCCTTCAGTGAGGAATAGAAACCGAATACCTGAATGGTTTGGGGAGATGGAGCCTAAAGAGAGAAGGGGGGAAATCCTCAGAAAAGCAAAGAAACTGATGTAGTTGCTCAGCTCTCTCGTCCATAGGCGCCTCTCCCAGTATCTCTGCACGTGGGTGTGTAGATGGAACATCCACCATTTGCGTGATGCGGGTTTTTAAAATATTTTTTATTGACGTATAGTTGATTTACAATATTAATTTCAGGTGTACAGCATAGTGATTCAGTATTTTCGCAGATTCTTTTCCATTATAGGTTATTATAAGATATTGAGTATAGTTTCCTGTGTTATACAGTGAATGCTTGTTGCTTATCTATTTTCTATATAGTAGTTTGTATCTGTTAATTCCATATTCCTAATTTATCTCTTCCCCCCTTCCCCCTCGGTAGCCATAAGTTTGTTTTCTAGGTCTGTGAGTCTGTTTCTGTTTTGCATATACATTCATTTGTATTATTTTTTAAATTCCACATATAAGTAATATCATACCATATTTGTTTTTCTCTGTTGGTCTTATTTCACTAAGCATAATATTCTCTAAGTCCATCCATGTTGCTGCAAACAGCAGAATTTCATTCTTTTTTATGACTAATATTCCATTGTGTATGTATATATCATATCTTCTTAATCCAATTGCTTGAGTCATGTTTTAAATGCACCAGGAGGGGCTCCATATTTAAGATGACCTACAACAGCTTGTCTGCGATGAAGCTAATTGTGCCCCCTGTACACACACACACAGAGGCACCACACTTTGCCTGCTTCATCAGCCTAAAAGATTCACTATGAGTTTCTAGAAGCTAGCCACCTCAGGCTTGGACGTCTTTGAAGAAGGGAGCCCCAATTCTCAGTACATCCTGGGTGGCTTCCGACCCCTGTGCGCTGGCCACGGAGGTGTGTCTTTGTGCCATTCTAGCTGCTGTCAGGTAGGGCCTCCCCACTGCCTCTCCATCACCCTGGAGGTCACCCAAGGCAGAGACAACAGCTGAGAGATGGAGAGGAGGTGAGAGGGAAAGGAGAGAGGAGGGGAGAGGGAGGACTGAGACAAGGAGATGACGATTGGGACTCAAGGGAGAAAGAAGAGGAAGAAGGGGAGGTAAGTGGTCCTCACTTCTCTTCCTTTCCATCTGTTTCCTCAGTCCCCTCTCCTCTCTTCCTGTGCTTTACCCCAGAGACCCACCTCACACACACACACACACAACACACACAACACACCCCCACACACACCACACACACACACACACACCTCACACACACACCACACACACACACACACACACTACCCTCCACCCCATATCCTGGAGTCTGAGCTCCCCAACACAGATGTAAAAACCAGCACATGGGCCAGGCTCTCCAGTGGCCATGGGTGGGGTCTTGGTCTCCAGTGAAACTCCTAGGACTGTAGTCAGAGGTGGCCGTAGAGCTGTGTGGCCTCAGCAAGACCCTAAGCCTCCCTGTGCCTCGGCTTTTGCCTTGTTGATGGGGGCTCATGAGACAACCCCACACGGCTGTGAGCATTGGGATAATATTCTCATGGCCCAGGGCAGCTGTTCAATAAAGGGTGCAAAGCAATTGCACAGAATGACCTTGGAGACATCATGGGTTTCATCTGTGCCTGGAAACTGGCACGCGGACCCAGCTTCCATCACAGACTTTGTTCCCCGGGAAAGGCCTTCCTAGTGCCCAGCACCTGACTGACATGGGAGTTATGAACGCGATTCCTGTAGAGGCCGGGGCTGCCCCATGTGCCCATAGCTGGTGACCCTCCCTCGAGACCCATCCGCCCTCCCTCTGGTAACTGGGTTTATTTTGTGACTTGGCACCAGTGGGCCTGAACCACTATTTGGAGAGGTGGATGGTTTGTTTTGAAACCCCTGTGTCACACTGAAGCAGTCACAGGCTTGCTCCTGAGCCACTGCGAGGAGAATTAAACAGTCAGCAAGACTGCAGGGTTAAAAGTCAGGAAAGCAATTTTTTAAAAAACTGACCTCAACTCATTCTGTAATATTTCCTATCTACATTGAAAAAAATGTCAATTCTTGGCTTTAGGTCTCACAAGAGACCAAGGATTTAAAGATACTTATGAGACAGATATAAATCTTTGATAAGACAATAACCACAGAGAGAGACATGCCTGGAAATGTTAAGTGGGTTGGATTTGGTCACAGCTCTTTCCAGTTTTCCTCGACTTGACTCACACACGTCCGGGTGCTCTGCTTACTCCTGTTTCCTGCATCTAGTGCAAGGTGTGTGTGTGTGACTCGGGCACTTTATGTCTGTGCCTGTTGTTCACAGGGCGAAAGAGCAATTAGAAACATGCTAGTTATCCTTTTATTTGTACTTTGGTCCCCAAAGCCTAAATGTTCAGCTTGCATTTATCTTGCTGTCTGATGCTGCAGTGGTGGTTCCTGGGGGCCCCAGCGCCGTCTACAGCTTCCCTGCCAGGAAGGCCAGGTGCAACACGGATCAGGCATCCAGGTGGAGTCTAAGAATCAGGGCAGGAGCCCGGGGCAGGAACTGGACGTCAGGAAGGACTCTAAAGCCTTGACCGGACTCTTTGTTTCTTGAATCACACACCAGATCTTGAGAATTAGTTTGCCCAACATCACAGAACCGTGACGGGCTGGGCGGGGGCTGGAGCCCAGGCTGCCCTGCCCTCAAGGCTCATGCCACCACTTTATTTGGCTACCTGGAGGCTTTCCCCAAACTAGCCTCCTCCACCGCTGCCTGTAACCCTGTAACTTCCCGGCTCCCTGCCTGTCCCGGCAGCCTCTCCCAGACTCTCAGTTCAGCTGATGATCTCGTGCAGGTCGTGCCATTTCGAGCTCTGCTCTGATTCCCTGTTACTCTCCACCTGGAAGCAGCTGAGCGTGTCCCTCTGGCTCTCCCGGATCCTGCAGCAGCCGCAGGCTCAGCCCCGTAGCGTTTGGCAGCCCTGCTGTCTGTCACCAGGGGCCCCTCCCACGGCTGCCGCGACCCCTCCGCCCACGATCAGAAGTTGACAGAAGCCCGGGAGGTCATCCTGTCCGGTCTCCCACCTGGACTGCACACACACTATTCTAGTCAATGGAGCTCTCACCTGTTAAAGTGATCCCGAAGGGAGACGGCAATTCCCCTCACTGATGCCACCTGCAAGCACCTGTCTCCCCCAGGAAGCTGAGACTTCCCAACTCACTGCCCAACCCAAGGCTTTCCTGGCAAAGGAGGAAACTGGCCCCGTGGCAGCCGTCCGACACACAAGAAACCCCTCACCCCTTCACCCCAGACCTGCCCCTCTTCAGGCTAATTCCAGCTCCTCCATCTCCCCCACCAGGACCATTTCCAGGGCCCTAATCATCCTGGAGACTCTTTCCTCAAGACTCCGAAGGCCATCATTAAACCCAGACTGTGAGTCCTTCCTTTAGGGTGACCTGAGTGGAGGTTCCTCAGTGACTTCAGAGCCACTGGGTGTTTCCTCATCCAGGAGCACTGCCCACAGGGCACACGGCCCACCCTGTGGGCATGCGGCCTGGGCCACTCCCTGTGGGAGCCTGGTGGGCTCTCAACAAGGGCAAGCAGGAGCCGCCCTAGCGGGGCCGATCATCCCTTCTGGTTCTCTGAAGATTAGGAATGGGTGGGGCTGGGCTTTCCTCCCCAGGACGGTCTGGAGGTCGTGGCCTGGTGGGCAGATGGGATGGGGCCTCAGGGGCTTCCCTGGCTCAGCACGAGGTGCCCCTGTGTTTGGGAAACAGGACACGGAGCTGTTCACTGGACACCGGAGGATGGGAGGGTGGGGACAGGCGAAGCTTGGGCCTCTTCTCACAGCTGTGCAGTTAAGTACCATCAGGAGCTACCCCCAACATCAGTAACGCAGAGGGGGTGGCCCAGATCCTGGTGCTTAGCTTGCATGGACCCCTTTGAAAATCTCCTCGACGCTATGGACCACGCGTACAAAAGCTTGCCCACGATTTTAGGGATGTGGCTGAACTCCCGGGGCCCCATGGATCTAGATCTGCCCGGCTGGCCCCCCCCCGTTCCCTCTTGCTTTGTCACTCTACTCTCTGGCCGCACAGTGCGGTCACACTGTGACTCCTGGGTGGGCAGGAGTCACCTCCCTCCTTCTGCCCCAGCTCCCGGGAGCAAGACTTTCCAAGGACCCTGGGCTCAGCCAGACGAGAGGCAGTTTCCTTCAGTCTCTTTGACTCTGGCTACTAAGCGATAAGAATGGGTAGAGGGCACTCCTTCTGTGGTTGCTGTTTCCTATCCTGGTGAAAGGTCTGCTAGTTTGCGCTGCTGTAGAAGAAAAATAGAGCCGTGACTGGCGTACCCGGGATTTGTGGCTGAAGTCGCGCACTTTGGATGGCCTGCCCTGTTTCTCACAGTTACACACACGTTCCTTCCCAGAGGGCCGTGGATGCAGGAGGCACAGTCCTCCCCACAATCCAGCTAATCTCTTGGGGAGCTCTTGGAGTCCAGCCCGGGAGAGAAAATACAGAACGGGGAGCCCCCCTGGGAAGGCTGGAGGGGCCCCGATAATCCATAGCACAGCCCTCATCCATCTCGGATCCTCATCGGTCTGTGGCCTATGAAGCGCTCCCTGCCTGTCGATAACCCAGGATTATGGCTCTCTTGCTGAGGGCGCTGAGGCCAGCTTCCATTAGGCCGGAGAAAAAATAATGATTGTTTGTTTATTAGTTGGGAGAAAATGTCCAGCCACAAACATGCCCTTGGGCCAAAGCCAAGCTCCATCAAGCCCTCCCTCGGCTGCCCTCTAGGTCTCCTGTACTGGTGGATGTATAGGCTGGGGTCTGTCACATGCAGGTGGCCTAGGGGCTGCAGCTGACCGAAAGCTCTGACAACCTTTCCGAGTTGGGGCTACTGGGGCCTAGGGGGCCTGGGCGTGAGTAACCGTTTCCTTCTGCTCTGGGTCCGTTCCCACGCTCTCTCGACCACCTTCCCTCAGCAGGATCTTTGGATCATGCAGACCTGGCTTCAAACACCAGCTCTGCCACTTATAAACTCTGAGATCTTGGCGAGTTGTTTAACTTCCCTGAACCTCAAATGGCTCCTGTAATTATTGGGAATCTTCTGATGGTGTGAGGTAAGATGCGGTAAGCGGGGGATCTGAAGCCTATGTGTCCCAGGCCCTCAACACCAGGTAGCTGAGTTGCTCCTTTCTCCTCCTGGGGAGCCCACATCTTAGGTTCACTCGGTGGCCTGTCTCCCTAATCTGTCTCCCCGGAACATCACTTTCCCAGTGGGCTGGGGGAACCCAAACCCCAGCTCCCACCTTCCTTGCTATCCCTCAAGTCAAATAATTTGCCCTTTTCTTTGGAAGAGTCTCACTGTTACTCACTAAAGGGAAACAGAAAAGATGCAACCAGAACTAGCATTGATCAGGCCCAGGCCCGAGTCCCAGCTCCAACAGAGACTCACAGTGTGACCTGGGACAAGCCATTCAGCACCCCCAGGTCCTCAATCTCCTCACCTGTCAAAGAACAGAACAGTCCTAAACAAGCCTGGAGAGGCTCTCCTACCTCCAAAATACTGTTTCCTCTTAGAAACAAGAGAAATATCTTGCAGCATCCTCTAAGTGCCATCTCTCATCTATTTCCTGTGTTTACTGACCTCACACCATGTAAGAACAATGTTGCCCCACTGTTCCTGGGATGCTGGCGTCCCTCCCCACCCTCAGTGCTGTCTGTCTGTCCCACAGTCTTTGGACACCCTGTTCTGGAAGATCAATAGAGGTTCAGGTAACTCAGTGAGCCATTTACATCTCAGGGGAACTCCTAGGCACTGCCCTTCCCTCCATGGCTCCCAGGTTTACTCAAGCAAGGTCAGAGTCAATCAGTCCCTAGGGCATTGTCCTCCCTTTCTCCTCCTCCTTTCCTCATGTAATCATCGTACCCATCAGTTTAAGCTAAGTCCAGCAGTGGTAACCAATGGCCCTAAATCTCAGTGGCTCAAGCAGCCGGGAGGTCTCTCTTGCTCACCCTCGTGTTCCTGGTGGGTCTGCAGAGCTCTGCTCCACGTCCTCTCCACTCCAGGACCAGGGCTGATGCAGAGCAGCCCTACCTAGCTGAGGAAGAAGCAGTGATAGGGTTGTGCAATGGTTCTCCAGGCTTCCGCTTGGACCTAGTCCCCATAGCTTCCACTGACATTTCACTGGCTAAAGCAAGTCACATGGTCAAGCCTGCCACCGAGGGAGAGGAGTCATAATCTTCCCACAGGGACAGACAGTGAGTATCCCGACCATAGCACAGTCCCCATAGTAAAGACTTACAGTGGTCCTCTAGCCTGCTCCTCTCATTTTACAGGTGCGGGGGAGAAAGCTCAGAGACAGGAGGCAATATACCTGAGGTCACACAGCAATCAGTGGATGAGGAAGGGCTAGAGTCCAAGTGTACTGATGACCTTCCAGTTCAGAGGTGGGATCGGGGCCAAGAAGAGACAGGTTTGAATTGAATCCCAGCTCTGTAATTCTGGACAAAGTATTTCAACTCTGAGCCTTGGCTTCCCTCTCTGGAATATGGGGTAAGGGTGTCAGTCTCCTGGCAGGGAGGTGGGGAGCTCGGGCGAGATTTAATAAAGTGTCACACTCAGTGTTTGACACAGAGAGATTTCTAAACACATGTTTGTTCTGGTCCCTTCCCTCCCTGTCAACAGCCCTAAACTCTTTCATCTCATCTCCCTCCAGTCTTTTTCCTTACCTGCGTCCAAGCCCACCTCTTCTTTGTCAAGAAGAGGCCAGAGAAGTTCCTGGCTGCGAAGCCTCCTGGTGTTGCCTCCACGCTCAGGAAGCAAAGGGTCCTCACAGCAAAGTCTTTCTCAAGGACCTGACGACTCACCGTCCCTTTACATGCATTATCTCCTCAAAGCCTCACCTTAGCCCTGGGCATTATTCCCATTACACAGATGAGAAGACTGAGGCTCAAGGTGGTTAGGGGCCGAGCTCGCCTGCCCTGCAGGAACCAGAACTTCTGATCGCTGCTCTACACTCTCCCACTGCACCTGAGGTTGGGCCTGTCCCCACGATCACCTCCCCCTCCACATCCCCCTGACACCTTGTAATGAGAAAAATGCCTCTGAGCTTCCAGAAGAGCCATGGTGGCTTTGGGCATGAGAGAAATGCGACTGGTGTAAAAAAATAAGAAAGAGCCTTCAAGAACAATTGTCACCAGTTCTGTTTGGCCTCGTCTTATAAAAATTCTGTTTTCAACAGTCATGAAATGAAGGTCCAGGAAAGTCTGTTCAAGCAGAGGCACTTCCTGAGAGATCTGACAGTTAACATTTCAGGGATGTGTGTGTGTGTATATATATATTTCAAACATCCCTCTCAAAGACAGCTCTGGAACCTGTTTGGAATATGTTTTTATGATTAGATGAGGGGTGCGTGTGTGTGTGTGTGTGTGTGTGTGTGTGTGTGTGTGTGTGTGTGTGCAGGTTGCTTGCTGCTGTTGTGTTCTCTCTCTCTCTCTCTCTCTCCTCTCTCTGAAGGGCTGTTTTCTTTGTTCTGGGAATCTGGCTCTACTTGGAAGGTCTAACAACAGCACAGATGGTCCCAATTTATTGTCACCTTACTTGTCTGGGGAAACATCTCCATGCCCCGTCCCACCCCCCCACACCTGTCTCCCTAAGAGTCCCGGGAGGCCCCTTCTGCGGCCGGCCTCTGCTTCCTTCCTGGGCCCCCCTCTCAAGAGCCCTCCCATTCAAACCTGGCAGCTCAGGCTGCCCCTGCCCTGGTGGGGCAGACGTCTCTGCTCTGTGCTCCAACTGAACCAGGAAAACTCCCCTGGCCTCCCACATATCCAGCCTCAACCAAGCGTGCAGCCCTACCCAGCCTGGAGAGAGACCTGCCTTGCAGGGTTTACCCAAAGAATGGGGCTCCCACAGAGAGCAAGAGAGAGACTCTGGTTTACTGATTTTGAACTGATTGTGCCGGAAGGGGAGAAACGTGTCTTTATGGTGGAGGGTGAGATGGCAGGCTCGGTGTTTCTGTAGCAGCAGGCTGGACCTCCCTGGAGCCCGGGGCCCCCCTCCCAGCGCTGCAGGGTCTACACTTACCCCTCCTGCACAGCCCGGGTGGCGGCAGCTCAGCCGCTCATTCATCAAGCATTCTCGGAGAGCCTGCCACATGCCAGACACTATTCTAAAACTCAGGGACATGGCAGGGGAAAAAAAAGAAACGAAATTCTTAACCAACGTGCGGTGGAGGGGCAGTTAGATCAGAGAGAAAGAAAGAAGCTATAGAATGTATTGGAAGTGTTAAGCGTTCTGAGGAAAAATAAAGCATACGGAAAGGATAGAGTCCTAGGTGAGGGTTAGTGTGAAAGTTTAAGTATGACTTGAAGGAGGTGAAAACTCAAGTAGGGCAGGTGTCTGGGGACAGAGCAATCCAGGAGGAGTGACCGGCAAGTGTGAAGCCTGAAGTGGGCCGAACCTGCTGTATTTGAGGAGCAGCAGGGAGGTGAGGGTGTCTGAAGTGAGACAGTGCAAGGGGCAGAGGGTGAGGCGGGGAGCTGACGGGAGATCAGACTGTAGCCGAGGGCTGCCCCAGTGCCTGGCCATTACTCTGAGGGCCACGGGACCATTCAAGGAAGTTCAGGATCTGATGTGTTTTAAACACACATCTGCTGCGTGGAGTATTGATGGCAAGGAGGCAAGGATGGGAGCCAGGAGACAAATTGGGAAACTTCGCCAGGATCCTGGGGAGGAGCCGCCCGCAGCTCAGGCCACGGTGACAGTGGTGGTTGATTCTGGGTGTTTCATTTGTTTGTTTGTTTTGGTCGCACTACGCAGCATGCAGGATCTTAGTTCCCTGACCAGGGATGGAACCCGTGCCCTCAGCACTGGGAACACGGAGTCCCAGCCACTGGACTACCAGGGAAGTCCTGATTCTGGGGGTATTTTGAAGGTAGGAGCCAATAGGATTTGCTAGTGGCTCAGCAAGGGGCTGAGAAAAAAAACGGGTCAAAGATATTTCCACGGACTTGGCCTCAGCAACTAGAAGGTGGAGGAGGCTTGGAGGGGACTCTCGGGGGTGAATTTTGAGTACCTTATGTTAAGTTTAAGATGCCTGTTAGACATGGAGGTCAGGCAGACACATCTGGGAGTGGACATGCGTGATGGGTGTGGAGCTGCACACGGAGGCCTT
The DNA here is from genome assembly GCF_028023285.1 of Balaenoptera ricei. Taxonomy (NCBI): domain Eukaryota; kingdom Metazoa; phylum Chordata; class Mammalia; order Artiodactyla; family Balaenopteridae; genus Balaenoptera; species Balaenoptera ricei. Next base: position 137,552,200 of record NC_082639.1, read on the forward strand.
CCAGTCTCTATTCCCATTCACCGTGTCCTCCGGTCTTCACCACAGCCTTTAGAGTTGGGTGGAGACAAGCTCAGTAAAGTCCAGCGAGTTTCCTGAGCTCACACAGCCAGTAAGAAGGGCCTAGAGAAGAACTCATCTTCTGGGAGGTTGTGACTCTTGACCTTGGGCACGTTACTCCCCGAATCCTCTGTTCCTCATCTGTGATTGGATCAGACATCACACATCAAATAATAACATCAGACAAGATTTTCTTCTGAGGATCAAATGAGACAAGGGGCTCTGAACAGATGCTAGGCCCCTTCTCTTCTCTTCTGATGTCGCGTCCCGGCTTTCTCCAGCGCCTGCCTTCCAGTTAAGATGCTTCTGAATCATCCAGGGCCCCCAGGCTGTGTGTTTATTTTGATGACTTTCTTACAGAGGCTCATTTAAGATGCCTCAACGTCACCCACCCTCTACCTGACTGTAAGAAACAAGCGGCTGCATTTTCTCATCTCTTTAACCCCATAGCTTCTAGAACAGTGCTTTGCATTTTGTAGATGTCAATCAGACAGACTGGAGAACCAGAATTATTTTTCTTGGACCCATTTCCCTCGCGTCCTCCCACCCTCCCTCCCACTGTTCTCTCCCTGTAGGTCAAGGCCATGTTCCATGCAGTCCTTTAATTCCTGTGACCTTGCTCAGGAGGAAGGGGGGATAGGGTAAAGTCTATGACAGAGCACCTTCCCCTCAGCCAGTCAACCTCCTGGGGGCCACAGGGTCTGAGCAGCCCTGCCTGACAAAACTACGCTGTGAGCCACTTCTGCATTTTCTAGTAAAAAAGAAAAATAATGAAAAGAAACAAGTGCAAGTAATTTTAACTGTATATTTTACTTAGCTCAATATAGCCTAAATATCATGGCAACATATAATATAAAAATTAATAATGAGATGTACATTTTTCTTCATACCAAGTCTTTGAAATCTGGTATGTACTTTACACTTACAGCACATATCAATTTTCAAAAGCCACATTTTAAGAACTCAGTAGCCACATGTAGCTAGTGGCTGCTATACTGGATCCTGAAGGCATTGGGGTCAGGTAGCTTTCCCAGTTTATCAGGTGTTCCCGGGTCCTGGTTGGTCTTGAATCCCTGGGCATCCCACTTGGCCATCCATCTCCTGGGTCAGGAGGGAGCCTCCCCCAGGGCCCCTCCCTCTCCCTTCCCATCCTCTCCCTCTTTTTAACACCTTCTTTTCCTCTTCAGAATCCCATCTGCCTCTGTCCTGGCACATGGTCACAGTCCCTGTCTGATGGCCTGGTTAGGTGGCTGCATTTGGGGAAGGGGAAAACAGGGCACTTCCAATCCTGAGGGTGGGGCAGAGGGGGAAGTAGAGGGCATGCGGGTCTGGGTGTTGTGAGGGCATCTAAGAAAGCCAAAGGTGGGGCTTCCCTGGTGGCGCAGTGGTTAAGAATCCACCTGCCGGTGCAGGGGACCGGGTTCGAGCCCTGGTCGGGGAAGATCCCACATGCCGCGGAGCAACTAAGCCCGTGCACCACAACTACTGAGGATGCACTCTAGACCCTGCGAGCCACAACTAATAAAGCCTGCGCGCGTAGGGCCCGTGCTCCGTAACAAGAGAAGCCACCGCGATGAGAAGCCCGCGCACCACAACGAGGAGTAGCCCCCGCTCGCTGCAGCTAGAGAGAGCCCGCGCGCAGCAACGAAGACCCAACGCAGCCAAAAATAAATAAAAGAAAATAAATAAATTTATTTAAAAAAACAAAGAAAGCCAAAGGTGACCTTCATACTTGTGTAAGCCCCGCACCTGATTAGGCTAAAAAGAGTGAGAGCTCCCTTCCCGCCTGGAATTCTATTACAATGGCCCCTTCCGGGCCTTGGCTTTAGGAGGATCTAGGGTTCAAAAGGGACGGGCATGGAGAAAACTCCCCCTGCCCCCCTTTCTTTCACTTCACTCTCCCCAGGATTTTGTGACCTCACTTCGGACTGCTCCTCTTGGCCCTGGTCAAGTTCATCCCAAGCACATTCATTGATCTTGGAGTTTGCTTAAGCCTGGGACATTCCCCACTGTCACCCTTTACTACCCCACACCAGATCTGAAGCCTGGAAACTTCTGTGGGACATTCAGACATCACCCCCTCACCCAGTCCCTGCCCTCATCCACCACTCCTTCCGACCACGTCTCCCTCGCTCACACCCAGACATGGCATGGAAACTCATCCCGCACCGTTATTGCTGGTGGGCCTTCCCTGTGCTCCCCAGAGCACCCTCTCCATGCTCCTTCTGCCCCTCACCCATGAATCTCTTTGTGCGAACTGGAAATAATAACAGAATCTACTTCATAAGAGTTACTGTGAAGATGAAAGGAGTTGTGTTTGTAAGGCTCTTAGAATGCACATAGTGCTGATGAGTTTGTTTCAGGATTCCCGTAACAAGTGCATAAGATAGGCATTTTTACCCCATCTTAGAGATGAGGAAACTGAGGCAGAGAGAAGTGAATGACTTCCCCAGTCTCCCAACTAGGAGGTGGCAGAGGCCAGACTCCAGTCTGGGACTTGTCTCTCTCATTTCAGAGTTCGCCTCATCACGTTAAGCAGCTTCAGTGAAAAGAGAATGCATGGTCCCTGCCCACAGGAAATGTAATGCAGTCACGGAGACTATACATGCATGGAAAATTCCCGAGACTGTTATATAACTGGGGAATCCAGAGGGAAGGAGACTGAGGGGTGCGATAAGCTGTCTAGCTCTCCCAGAAGCTGTTGTCAGAAGGGTTCCAACTCTCTGCCCCCATCGCCCCCTCAGTGAGGATCCCAGCTCACCCCCCTCACCACCCCCCCACCCCTCAGTGTGGGCCTCAAACTTCTCCTCCTGGTTTGATTGACTGCCGGAAAATAAACAACAAAAAGCCCGGCTAGATTAGCAAGGCAGCATATGCTGCTCATGGGAACTTAAACAATTGCACTTCTAAATAACAGCTCAACATGGAATAGAAGAGATGTCACAAGGCAGGGTATGATTCATTGCCCAATGAAGTATTGACATTATAATTGCAGAGGAGTTCAGAGGAGCGTGTGATTGCTGCGAGCGGGCTCGGTCAGGAGAGGCCCGGGAGGAGGGCTGTGTGAGATGGGCCTGTGGTGAGGAAAGCGATGGGCAGGGCACAGCCGGGGCGAAGGGTGTTCCTGACAAGGGGCAGAGGTGGGAGGGTCTGGCTCTGACGCCTGGAGCTCCCAGGGGCTGAACTGCAGACGGGTCCGCCCACCATGGGCATCCTCTCGCCGACGACCCCACCCTCACCTTGACCTTCCACCTGCTCTCTGGGCCTGTGGGGTCTGAGTGCCAATCCTCCATCCTTCTCTGGTCTAGCTGCCTCCTGTGTCTGTGCCTCAAGGGCTCCATCTGCACAGTGGGTTGAGAGGCGTGTCTTTCACACATCATAAGAGAGAAAACGCGTGTCTCTCAGCCTGGAATGGAGAAGTACAAAACTGGCAAGGTTTGCTGCAGCTCCATTATACTGAAGTTCATTTTTACAAGGGCTCAAATACCCAGTGAGCCAGATCACGCTTCCTGGAATGTGCCCTGTAGAGCAGTGGCATAAGCATAGGCTGAGAGTTTATACAGACCTGCATCTCAAGCCCTGCTCTGTCTTGTGACGGCTGTGTGGTCTTGGATAACTTGCTGAACCTCTCTGAGCCCCACGTTTCTCATCTGTAATGAGGAGCTGTGTGTGGCTATCTCATGGTTGCCTGGAGTATTGCCTGCGATAAGGTAAACCAGGTGCCCAGCCCCTGGCTGGCCCGTGGTAGCCTAGCTTCATAAGCAATGGTGGTTATCGGCAGAGGGTATCCTATTAGGTAACATCTCAAATAGCTGTTCTTGGGGTCCCCAATGGACAATGGCATAAAGGGTGTGACATCCTATCGCTGTCCCAAGTGGCAGGAATGAATCATGGTTAAGAGCACAGGTGCCGGAGGACAGAACAATGGACCAGACATAAGGGTTGGGCACATGGAGATGTGATCAGGGAATGGAGAGGAGCTCTAGCCTGGGCATCTGCAGCAGGCTGGTGGGAGACAGGGATCTGAACCCAGGCCGAAGGACGCTGTACTGTGTGGTCACCGTAATGATAATTAGGAAGAATTTGCAGAGATGTAAGAAAATGGTACTTTATGAAAATGGCAGAATTATAAAGCAGTACACACACTCTGGGTGCAACTAAATAAAAATGTTAAGGTAAGAAAAAGCAATTGTGGAACTAGGCGAGTGTGAGAGTGAGGCTAGGACTATTCTGAGTTGATACAGCAGGTGCTGTGTTTGCTTCCTGTAAGCCATTTTCCAACCTGTTTGTTTTTTTTAAAGCCTTCCCTGAGGGTTGCTAGTACTATTGTATGGGGCCATTTTAAGTCAGCATGATCGTTTCCCAGACTTCCATGATGCTGTTGAGGTCCTAAGCAATTGATACAGCAGTTGTGATCAATAAAACATTTCACCTAAGAAAAGAAATGTCATTAGCTTCTCGACATAAAATGTGCCTCATCCGAAGGGCGGTGCCTGCACGGGGGTGGGGTGGGGTCTCTGCCTCTTCTCCTGACCGGACCCTTTGGAGGGTGAGGCTCAGGTTTGGCGGCAGGTGTATTTTATGGGGATGGAGCCAAACGTGTCCAATGAACAGGCCCCCCAGGTGGCAGTCCAGGAGGGCTGTGTGGGAGGCCGCGACCCTCACTGGTCCTCCCAGGTGAAGGGTTGGCAGGTGAAAAGGTGCTGGAAGGCAGTGCAGCCTGGCCCCCAGGGAGGCGCGGGGGGGGGGGGCGGGGGGCGTCATGTGGAGCAGAGGGGGCGGAGCGAGGCCGACCTTTGGCTCACGTAAGAAAGAACTTTCCGACGTTCAGAACCTCCTGCGAAGCAATGGATGGATGACAGGCGGTCACGGGGCTGGGACGGGGGAGGGACCGGGAGGAGCCAGCAGGAGGTGGACCTGGATCCCTGGCTCATCAGAATCAGCTGGGGGGTGGGCTGGGGTAGGAAAACACAGATTCCTGGAGCTCTGCCCCAGACCCACTGAATGAGAGTCTCCAGCCTTGTATCAGAATCTGCGTGTTTGGAAAAGCTCTTCCGGGTTCTGAGGCAGGGAGCGAGGCCGGCCCTGGGAACCGCAGGCTGACGTTGCCCCTAGTGGCCTTGGAGACACGGTGCTCCGAGCCCTTCTGGGGAGACTCAGCTGTGGGCCCTGGGCTCTGCTTGGTGCTTGCATGTAACGCAGCTGCCACCCTCCTCCTACCCAGCAACCCCTGCACCCCGCCCAGGGATGCTCTGATGGGGAACCCCTCCCAGCCACTCCCTTGGGAGGGTGGAAGAATTCTCCCTCCTTGCACTTGCCAAGCCAGATCAAAAAGCAGACAAAGCGGAGTTGAAACCACATATTCCTAATGATTGTGTACGGAGAGTCTGAATTTCAGCTGACAAACAGAATATCACATTTTTTTTTCTTAGAGTGAAGTTCAAGTCTCCATGTCTTCCAACTTGAATAAATTTACCCTATCAGTATAAAAGCTGCTCCTGTCACCCAGGATCTTACACAATCTGAGGCTTCAAGGAAGACCTTCTGGTGGTTCCTAAGTGGAACGGTCCACCCCTCAGCTTTCTCGTGGGAAACAGAAGAAGCTGCTGTGAGGAGGCAGTGAATTAATACCTGTAAGGTATGTAGACCAGGGCCAGGCACAGAGCACTCAATAACCATTGTTATTGTTGTTGTTGATCTGCCTATACTGTTTACTACTGAGACACCCATTTTCCTGCCTTCATGATCCCTTCAGGCCCACATCACTCTTTTTTTTTTTTTTTTTAATTTTTATTTTTTAATTTATTTTTGGCTGCGTGTGGGCTTTCTCTAGTTGCGGTGAGCGGGGGCTACTCTTCGTTGCAGTGTGTGGGCTCTATCGCGGTGGCTTCTCTTGCTGTGGAGTATGGGCTCTAGGCGCACGGGCTTCAGTAGCTGTGGTGCGCAGGCTTCAGTAGCTGTGGCACATGGGCTTAGCTGCTCCGCAGTATGTGGGATCTTCCTGGACCAGGGCTCGAACCCATGTCCCCTGCATTGGCAGGCAGATTCTTAACCACTGTGCCACCAAGGAAGCCCCCCACATCACTCTTAAGGCCCAGGAACATTCAGGAAGAAGCCAGAAAGCTCCTCTAAACTCTTGCTATCTTCCCAATTTGCTTTCACCAAATAATTCCCAGCTTCTCATTCTGCCCCAGGCTGTTCTAGGGGAGGCCCTGTCCTTCCCCTCTCCTGGTGCCCTCAATGGCATTTGGCACAAGTTCATGTTAAATCTTGCACCAAGGCGTGCAGCAACTTCTGAGGCTGCCAGGCTGAAATGGGAGATGGGGAAATAGAGGGAGAATAAACACATTTCAGTGAGTGGAGGTGGGATTTACATCCAGGTGCCTGGAGGGTCCAGATTCAAATCTCTGATGGAGCCCCGAGAGCCCCCCAGCTTAACTACACCCCAGGAGGCTCACAGAGACTGTCAACCTGGTGGCTGATGGTGGCTTGGTGTATATGTACAGGGCCACCCTCCAGGGCCACTCCACTTTGAAGGAGGCTCCTTGGGGACAGATAGCTCGGAGGACTGGTCCTCTGGTGATAAATTCTGCAGACCTCCAGGAAAACAAACATGAGCTAAAAATGTTGGGGCAAAATAGAGGCTTCCAAGTCCCCTCAAGTCACACCCACAAGCCTCAGGCCCACTCCATCATTCAGTCAGTCAGTCAATCCATCAGAGCACTGGGGGGACACAGTGAAGAGTGCTTAGAGACTCCGGGATGGGCCCTTAGGTTTTGTACCCTGGCTCCTGTCTCTTCGTCCACGTGCACATCACTACAGGCCATCAGGTCAGAGGGCCATGCCCTGAAAAAACCCTGCTGGCAGTGATGGTAAAAATATATCTCAAATATTGCATGGGACATATGTGTACTAAAAAATTAGTTGCCACTTATCTGAAATTAAAATTTAACTACTCACCCTGCATTTTTATTTGCTACATCTGGCAACCCTACTTCCCAGGGGCACCCATCTCTAATCCACGGCCCCCAGGAAACCACCAGCCTGCATTTTTCAAATCCTGTAAAGAGTGTTCACACATGTACAGAGAGGATCATAAATGGCCCAAATCACAGAGGTAGTGAAAGCACAGTCACAGCTAACACTTGGTGCTTTCTAGGTCTTTCTATGGGCCGGGCACTGTTGTAAGTGCAGACCCGTATTACGAGTATTAATTCATTTAATGCTCACAACAAGCCCATAAGGGAAATGCTATTACTATGCCTCTTCTACAGGTGAGGGACCTAAGGTCCAGAGAATTAAGATCACACAGCTAAAAAGGGCAAAACCAGGCAGATCTGGGGCATGAAAGCAACTCTCCAGCCTGTGACATGGACTTTAGTTTTGATAAAAACGGGTCCTGGACCTATACTGAGAAGAAGATAGCGCAAGTGCATTTGCTGGTGCTGGAGCTGCCAGATGGGCTGTGCCATCAGGCTGTTTCCCTCTCCAGTGTCATATAGAATTGTTGAATTGCATATTTATTATACAAACACAGCTCCATTTACATTCAGAATACTGACAGAGCATTAACCAGCTGCCGGTGCTGTCTGTCCTGGGCAACGATTGGTGCACTGCCACCAACAGGCAGCTTCACAGACACATGGGGACGTCACTGCCGGAGCAGGAACAGGCTGGGCTCCCGCACTGGGTCTGCTCCCCTGGCCTCCGCAGGCCTGTGTGAGATCTGCACCACTTCTGACACTTTACACTTGGTATTCCTAATGGTGTGTGTACTGCCTGTCTCTTCCAATAAAAGTCGAACCCCTAAAGCAGAGAGCATGCCTTCCATTGATCCATCTACTAAATGTTTTTTGAGCACTTACTTTGTGCCAGGAGCAAGGCTAGGGACTAAGACACACTGTCCCTATCATGGAACCGACGGCCAGTGGTGGCAGGGCTGGGTGGCCGAGACAATGAAAGATACTAGTATCATCGACTACGATGCATTCTAGGAGGGGAGCTGGATACAGAGAGGAGGCCGGCAGGGGCAGGCAGCTGAGCCATGGTCAGGAAGAGCTTTCCAGAAGGTCAGAGGCTGGGGAGGCGAGCCTGCTGGGGACCTGGTGGGTGTCAACACGCTGTGCGCTGTCCGTGCTACCCGTGGCCAGGCTCGTTGGGGGAGGGAGGAAGTGGAGACGCAGGGGGCAGGCAACATTTTCAATGTTCCCCCCCTTCTCCCGTGAGGGGAAGGGACATGGAGCAGAGGCTAAAGTGGGGCGATTCGGTTGTTGCTTTGCTTTTCTGGGTGAGAGACATTTGAGGATAATTAAGTACAGAGGGAAAGGAAGCTGTGCAGAGGGAGAGGTGGAGGATGCAGGAGGGAGGAGGGAGGGCGATCAGTAGCGCAGGGCAGGGCTGAGGGCTGAGGGCTGGGCCGGGGCTGCAGGCGTGGGGGGTGGGGCGAGCAGACAACTCCCGCTCACTACTCCAGCGGGACAGACGGCAGCAGACGCAGCCAGGGAGTCTCAGCTACTACTTCTGTCTTCTCTGTGATGCAGACAGTAATCCCCCAATGGGTGGTGACTCAGGCAGAAGCTTGAGGGCAGAGGTGAGGGACTGAGACAGCCACTGTGCGGGACAGGAGAGAGCTGAAGAGGTTCCCGTCCCGTCCCTGCTGCTAGCTCAGAGCACGGCCCACGGCTGGTGCCCCGGAATGTTTGCTGACCGTGACTGAACGGACTCCCTGCGCCCACCTGCGGGGGTCCCACCACCTTAGCCCAGGCCTTACTATGGTCTGCAAGGGCTCCTGAGACCTGAGCCTGCCCACGGCCCCTCATCTGCTGCGCTCCCCCTGCTCCCAGGCCCACCCTGGGCCCTCTTTCTGTCCCTCCTGCCCTGCCCCGCTAGGGGAGAGACATTCTCACCTGCCAGCCGGGGATCTGTGCAGCGGCCCCTTCAGTCCCGCTCCCGCCCCCGGGCCTGGGCACCTGCCCTTCCCTCTGCCTGGAAAGCTCTTCCCCCAAATCTCCCCAAGGCCGCTCTTCTTCTCTTTCAGCTCTGGTTCCTCCAGGCATCACCCTCAGAAAAGCCTCCCCCGCCTACCTTTAGTAGCTGGAGCTCCCGGCCCCTGTCTATCCCAGCATCACCCCCACGACTCCCCTGTCGCTTTTATTACTGAGGGTGTTGGCATCTGTCACTTATTTAGTGCTTCCTCTCGGGAGAATGTGACCTCTATGGGGGTCAGATCTAGTCTGTCTTGTCCCCTGTCTGGTGCATAGGAAGCACCTCATGACTATGGAACGAACGAATGAATGAGTGAATGAACTAACAGACCCTGCCCCAGGCACTGCTGACCTCAGTTGTCACAGAGAGAGCAGCTGAGGCTTCCCGGGACCCCCTTTGTCCTCCTCTTCCTGTCTATTATTTTCCTCCTAAATTGTCTTCTGGGAATTTTAATGAGTTGGATTAGATAGCATAATCAAGATAAACTGGTTGTTTAAACAATACCCTTGTAGACTACCCTAAGGCTTTTCTAAAAGGCATTTTCACCAGACATTTTCTCTTCTGGGGATTAGGGCTTGTGCGGTAGGCCTTTAAAATATGGCTGTTTTGTTTTTTAAAAGTGATTTCCTACCTCTGGCCTGTCGGATGCCCACTTCGTTCATATTGAATAGACCACTTCCCAACCCCGCGGTCCAGGCAGCCTGCGGAAAGCACAGCATCTTTCCTCCTCTCTAGAGAAGCTGCTGGGAACATGAGACCCAGACCTCAGGGGGAACGGGGAGAACGAAATCTGCTGATAATCCATCGACTTGTAGCTTGCACCGAGAGAGGCTTACTGAGAGCCCGACACTGCTCTACAGGCTTTTCCGTGTCATAGTCCTCAAGAATGCCACCAGATAGGCATGTCCCCATTTTACAGATGATGGCCGAGGCACAGAGACATTTAGGAACTTGCCCTAAAGTGACACAGTAAGCGGAGGGGCCAGGACTTGGCTCCACGGGGTCCAACACCAAAGCCAGCACCATACTGTCTATTTCACTTTTCTCAGCCTGTCCTGAGAGCTGCGGCCAGGATGAACAAGTGACTGCAGGCGCTGCCCTCTCCATCCCTGCCTCCCTCACATGCCAGCAAACAGGCCAGTGCCCAGAAGCGGGCAGGAGAGGCCCTTGGGAACCAGGCACCCGGCAGGAGGCAGTGGAGCAGCCCAGCTATTGGCACCAGACAACCAGGGTCGGATCCCAGCTCTGCCTTCTTCTAAACACTCTCCGTTTCCGGGGGTAACACCCTGTGCTTCTCAAAGATACATTCCGTGTGTGACTTTGGAATTCCTTGGAGGAGCTAAAAAGACAAAAGAGATCAAGTTGGCACACCCCCATGAGATAAATCCAGATGCTGAAAAGTGGGAAAGGGCCCTTAGCTACAAGTCAGACCAAAAGCCGGGTTTTAGGGATAAGGAGACGTGGCCCACAGTGGGGAGTGACCTGTCCAGGGCTCAGGATGTGTGAGTGGAAGGACAGAGCCCACTCCTTCCTCCCCTTCTCTTCTCTCCACTCCCCTTCCTCGTACATCACTAGGGGAGGCGTGCTCCATGCCACGTGGCGTATTCCTCTCCCTGCCCACAGAGAAAGGCCTGCCCTACTTGGCAGCCGGGCCACAGAGAAGAGGGGCCTATTGGGACAGGGATGACAGCCACACTCAGGGGTCAATGTCGACCCTCCACTCACCATCCACCTGCCCCTAGAGAGATTTGGGCATGAGAAAATGAACCACAGTGTGTGAGGGAAGCAGTTATGAGAGGAAATGAAGGTTTTTAAGATTTTTGCCGTGGTCTACCTAACTCCCTTCAAGACAGTCAAGAAAAGTTTTAAGTGACACACTGGTTGTTAAATAGGGTGCTACTCAGAAACCAGACCATGAGGGTCCCAGCATCACTTCATAAGCAGTACGTTTTTGGGCACCAACTATGTTCCAGGCACTCAGGACACCAAGCTGTCCTGGAAATCATGTCTCAGAGTAGGGATCTGAGTCACTCAGGACCCTGTCCTTTATCCAGCAAGTCTGAACCTAGACACCACTCTGGGAATGACTATTTTCGGTCCCTATAGGCAAGCTGGCTATGGCAGTGCTCCCCCTCCCACTTTCCAGGTGTCTATGTATATTTGTCAATAGAGCTTTGGCTGAAAATAAGAGAAAATGCATGATAGAGGTTGAAATAAGGATTTATTCTTCTCACTTAACAAGAAGTCTGGAGGTGGATAATTGCTGTTGGTGCTAATTAGGTGGCTCCATTCATTCAGCGCTAATGTCTCTAAGGTTCTTCTGATCATTCCCTCATGATTGCAATATGGCTGCTGAAGCACCAGCCATCAAATTCTTATTCACAACAGGAAGAATGGAGAAAGGATCAGGAACCTCACAGTAGAGTTCCACCTTTGTCTTTTTTTATTTATTATTCTTTTTAAATTTATTTTATTTTTGGCTGTGTTGGGTCTTCATTGCTGCACACGGGCTTTCTCTAGTTGCGGTGAGCAGGGGCTACTCTTCATCGCAGTGCACAGGCTTCTCATCGCAGTGCACAGGCTTCTCATTGCGGTGGCTTCTCTTGTTGCGGAGCATGGGCTCTAGGCACCCGGACTTCAGTAGTTGTGGCACATGGGCTCCAGAGCACAGGCTTAGTAGTTGTGGCATACGGGCTTAGTTGCTCCATGGCATGTGGGATCTTCCCAGACCAGGGCTCAAATCCATGTCCCCTGCATTGGCAGGCGGATTCTTAACCGCTGCACCGCCAGGGAAGCCCCCATCTGTGTCTTATTAGCTAGAATTGTGTCTCCTGGCTACATCATGGGAAAGGGCACTGGTAGGAAATAGGTTAGGAACGGGGCTTGGGTCAGGCAACCCACGTTACCACACTCTCCTGGGCCTACTTTTATTTCTGCCAAACTCAGCTGAGGTTACTGTTATCTAAAGTGTAAGTTGACAAGAGTTTAAGGGGCTGCCCCTTAGGAGGAGACTTAAGTGGTCCAAAAGCCTTCAAGACACAAAGATATGAAGCTGCAAATAGTAGGAAAGCAAGTGGGTGGATAAAGATGTTGAATCCAGTCCTGCCTCAAACTGTGCTCAGTGGCGAGCCCAGCCACATCATCCCTTGATAAGGTGTCCAGCAAATGTGCCAGTGAGCCGTGAGTTACAGATGGGAGCATGTCTGTAACTGCCCACTTTCTCAGGTCCCCTCAGTACTTCCAGAGATGAGAAAAAACTGACTTCTGATGGGAACAGTGTTTCTCAGACCATTTCCCCTCCAGCATCAATACAACCACCCAGGAACAATTAGTTCAACTCTATTCACAGAGATGTAGGAAGCACATGGTACATGCCAGGTCCTGGGTGAGATGACCCGTAAGACACGTGGAACATTGTCACCCCCCACCCGCCCCCATCTTGCCCTCAGGGAACCCACAGTCTAGATCAGCACTGGATTACCCAACAAAAAGATAAGACAGGCATCTAGGAAAGCCAAAGCTCCAGTCCAAGAAGACATTTGATTTTTAGCATAGAAGTGTGTTTTTGTCATTTGTTGTTTTATGGTGTACCATCGCTTAACTTGAATTGTCTATGGTGGCAGGTGGGAGACACCTCTCTCTAAACATACCCTCAGTGCGGTGCTCCCCAAGGGCAGGCGCTGTATTCACTCTCTTTTTGTCGCCAGCACCTAGTGTGTGAGTGCCAGGGCTCAAACATCTTAATGCAGCCCTGCTACATCTTGTCTGTCCTCCCGGCACAGAAATCCTTTACGGCATCTTTCTCAACCAAGTTATAAGGTGTCAAGTTTGCCAGTTGTGTCACAAATAAGCAGCTACTAAACACAGTTTCAGAACCTAAGTTAGCAATGATGTTTTAAAAACTATGAAATATTTCAGACATACACATATTAGATGTCAGAGACCACTCAGGCTAGTCTGTATAATAAGGTCACTTCCACTGCTCTTGCTCTGATACGTTTTCTAGGCCAGAGAGAGGAACGCAGCCCCAGGGCATGTGTGGATGGGTTGTATGTCACTGGCTTTGTCCAGCGAGAAGTGCAAGTGCTCTTCAGTGTGAGGTCGTGGGCATATAGGGAGGGGGTGGGATCAAAAGTGTGGTGCTTAAAAGTGCTGGGATGACAAGCGAAGGGGCTCCAGGTGACCCCTCCGGAGCCTGCTCAGGCCTCTGGTGAAAGGGTTGGGAAGTGTGCAGCAGAGAGCCTCCTTAGGGGATGCAGAGAGGGGTAGGACTCTCCCAGGCCTGGCTTCTCTGCTCCTAACCAGAGTCAGAAACACTGATGGTTCTCCAAGGCGGCCATGCATTCCTGGATGTGATGGCCCTAATGATGGGTTTGAGTCCAATGCTTGTAAACTATGTTGCTCCCAGACACTCTGGGAGCTGCAAATTCAGCCAGACCTAAATGAATATTAATCATCGGAGCCAGGACTGCTCTGTGTTTTGTTTTGCTTTTAGATGCCTCTTTCTTTGCTTTTAAGTCCCACCCAGGGAGATCCTGGACTGTTGCTCAGAGCCCCTCTCCCTTATCTCTAGGGCAGGGAGTGGAGGAAGGAGGGTGGGAGTAGAGGTGGTAGGAAGTGAGTGGGTCTAGGATCCAGAAGGCAAGGGCAGATTTGAGCTGGAATCCATCTTCTGCCATTTCTGCAGGAAGAAGGAAAGCAAAGCAAACCAGTCCCTGTGGAATGGGCAGCTGGGCAGTCACGTGCCCCTGACTGTTCGTCTCCATCCTTACCCTCACCCCCAGCTACAGGTGACCGAACCAGGGGTGGGCAGTTGACTCAAGGGGAATCAAACCACAGTTTGGTTGGGGGCCTGAACATGGACAGAGAGGTTAGTTTTTCTTTGTTTTTTTAAAATTTTGGGGGGAGTATAGTTGATTTACAGTGTTGTGTTAGTTTCAGGTGTACAGCAAAGTGAATCAGTTGTACATATACACATATCCACTCTTTTTTTAGATTCTTTTCTCATATAGGCCATTACAGAGCATAGAGTAGAGTTCTCTGTGCTATACAGCAGGTTCTTATTAGTTATCTACTTTATATATAGTGGTGTGTATATGTCCATCCCAATCTCCCAGTTTATCCCTCTCCCCCCACCCCCTGCTAGCCATAAGAGAGGTTAGTTTTTAATCAGGTCAGTCAACTCTCCCACTTCAAACTCGAACTCAGAAATTCTCTCTCTATCCACTTAAAAAAAAGAAAAAGATGGTGAGCAGGGGAAGCTGCAGCTGAAGAACTGGTTGCATGAGAGAGCATGGCCACATGGGTCCTGAACATGCTACCCTGACTGAACTCCTTTATCACCACCATCACGGTAGTCCCGAGACCTCTAGGTAGATGGAGGGTCGAGGAGGGGAGGTGGGGGGAGGGTGTGTGCTTCTTACCTCGCCCTGCTCGGCTCCACCAGGAACTGCCCTCGCCAGGTGTGAGCTACTTCACAGATCTCTTTCCAGGAAGCCGAGAGGGGCCGATGAGGTGGTCTCAGGGTGGGGAGGAAGGAGACCCTCCTGGCAGCCAGGTTTTCATCATCGTGTTCCTCCTCTGCCAGCAACCAGCCGTTATCTGGGGGCAAATGCACATTAACCTGCCTGGGTTTCATCTGTAAAATGGACTAGTTGATCTTGAAGATCGTATTTGGCCATCTCAGTTGGTGAACGGTGCTCTGAAAGAAATAACTGGGAAAACAGAGCGTGTGTGTGTGTGTGTGTGTGTGTGTGTGTGTTGGGGATAGCGGCTCGTTTGGTGGGCTGCCAAGGGGACCCTCCTGAGGATGCCACATTCATGCCACAGGAGGGCCGATGGACGAGGGAGAGTGGCGAGGCCCTGGCGCTCCAGCAGTCTGGTGGGAGCATGCCTCTCAGGGTGTGGGACCTAGTTCTCAGTCACAAAGTTGTCTTGAGCGCCTGCTGTGTGCCAAGTACCACAGTAGGTGCTGGGGAAGAAAACAAAACAACACAAAAAACAAAATGAAAAATACAGTGGCTGCCCATAGGGAGCGCTCCACTGACAGCGTGAAGTTTAGTGGGAAATAAGGCAGGAGGGCTGGAGGCGTTATCAGTTCTGGTCCTCCTGGACTGTGGTGGAATCAGACACTGACACCCTCCATCTTTTCCTTTATGGAAACCGGCAGCACCTCTGACTTCCCAAGGAGGACATGACATAAAGAGGATAACGCAGACAGACCAGGTGGGGACAGGTTAAAACTTAGTTGAAGTATGCAGGTATCTGTGAGAACAGGACACATGGAGTTCCCAATAGGAAAAAAACAAAACCAAACGAAACAAATCAACTATCTTGGAAGCAACTATTTATTCAACACATTTTACGGAACACCTGCTACCGACTTGGTCCTGTTCTAGATACAGTAGGGCTGGGACTTGGTGACACGTACCCAGCTCCTCCCTCCAGGTGAACCTCAGGCTCTGCAGACACCCTGCGGTCTCGCAAGCATCTCAGGTGCCCAAGACTCAGGGCCCAGAATGGTCAGCACCCCAGGCGGGGCTTGTCCAGAGCCTCCCTGGGTGCCTGGGGAGCTGGAAGGTGGGAGGGCTGCCTGGGTTCCTCTCCCCGCGTGGCTAAAGCGAGGGAAACTGAAGCAGAACCGTCAAGCTCTTCTGGTCTATAAATAAACCCAGCCTGTAAATATTGGGGTGGCCCAAAAAGTTCGTTCGGGTTTTTCCGGAACATCTTATGGAAAAACCCGAACGAACTTTTTGGGCCAACCCAATACGAACGTGCCTCGGCGCTGTGATGCGGTCATAATTTCTCATTTCGCTCCTCTGAAGGGCAGCTCCCGCACAGGCTGCTGCTGGGTCAGAGGAGAGAGGGCTGGGCACTTCGTGCGTTCCTCTCCTGCAGAAAGGGCAGAGACAGCAATTCAGTTCTAACGTTCGCCTATCGCCTGCTGCACACAGGCATATGGCAATTCAACAGGGAACCGACGGCAGACGGAGCCCTTGTGATGCTCCCCGTGCGGTGGGGACACGTGCGCCGACGTAAATCACAGATCCACCCTTTTCATGGCACCCAACACAGGGTGCTGTGGATGTGCGCGGCAGAGGCTGATTTCCACGGTGGACGTAGTGCTGGTGGGGGAAAGGGGGCAGGGAGAGTGGGCTGTGAAATCACGGAAGGTTTCCACGGGGAAAGGGCTTTCCTGGCAGAGGGCTTAGCTTGTGAGCAGGCTGAGTAATGGGAGATTCAAGGATGTTCTAGGGTGGTAGGTACAGAGGCTAGAAACCGTTTATTTATTCAACAAATACCTGGGTGCCCATTATGTGTCACTGCTGGGTGTTAGAGGCTCAAATGTCAGGGCGAAGAGCAGAAGTGGAATGGGGAGAAAGGTAGGGCTTGCCCGTTCTATGAGGACTTTGAAAACCAAGTTGAGAAAGCAAATATCTTTGAACAAACTAGGAGGGATGGGGCAAAGATCACCAGCGAGGGGATGACTAAGGCCATGTCCCTTTCCTCCAAGGGTCCTTAGCCTGATCCTTTGAAGAGAAGTCCCTAAATGAGGAGAGGAGGGGAACACACAGAGCTTCACTGCAGGAGGAGCCAATACAGTTCTGTGGAAACGCAACTTAGCAAAAGGCAAAGGAAACTGGGGTCACAGCAATGCTCAGAGGAGGTGTAGGGAGCCTGCCACCAATCAAGCCTTTGGACTCCAGGAGCTTTGGGGACCTAGTCCTGCCACAGGAAAGATGAATGCCTCACACCTGAGGCTGGCAGAAGGAGCGTTCTTCTGGAGAACGCTAACGGGATCTGAACATACAAGAAGAGAGATAAAGAAAGAAAACAACAGTGACAAGCCAGCACTCTTCTTGAAGCTGGGCGAGGCCTGTGCTTTAAAGTCATCTGCAGGCTGGGTGGTGGTGGAGTTGGTAGCTATTAAAGCTACACCACCATATGGCTGTTTGGAGTGGAATTCATACCTTTTCCACAAGAATCTGTAAGAATATAGTGATACCACAGGTAGCATATTTGCTGATGATTTTGGAGAGTGTTGGAGAAATATGATTATAATATAATACAATATATATAATATAATTACAAACAAGGTCTCCTAACCCAGACATCCTCTCCACAAAGGTAGTAGAGAAAGAAACCCCTGCGATGGCTGAATAAGTGTGAAGCCACAATGTGATGTGCATCACAGGCAATCCACTAAGAGACTGCAAAGACAGAAAGGAATCTCCCCCTCATCTAGCCAAGTGGACACAGCCCATTACATACATGTTCCCAAGGTGATCAATCACTAGTCTTCAAGTAAGAGGACTTGACAACATCTGTGTCGTGCATAGCTCGTCCTAACTTTATTTTGGTAACTGGGGAGACCACTTGTGTTGGCTTGATCTGGAGGAGAAACAAACTTCTCATATCTTTAGAACAAAAGGTAGTCTTGCAAATTGGAGCAAGGTGCCCACGGAAGTTAGGGTCTTACGGAGACAGGGGAGCTAGCTTCTTGGACGTTTGTGTTTCAAAAAATGTCTCCCAGGTCCAGGAGAAAACATTCCTGAACTGAGACACTGGCAAGAGGCTTACTTAGCCATTATAAATATTTATACACATATGAAAAGGACAGGGAAAGAAGTTCTGAAAGAAAAAAGCATGTGTCTTTTCCCTTATTTTCAACATGGAGATTTAAGCCTTATTTATTTATTTATGGCTGCCTTGGGTCTTTGTTGCTGCACGCGGGCTTGCGGCAAGCGGGGGCTACTCTTCGTTGCAGTGCGCGGACTTCTCATCGTGGTGGCTTCTCTTGTTGCGGAGCACAGGCTCTAGGTGCACGGGCTTCAGTAGTTGTGGCATGCGGGCTCAGTTGTTCTGTGACATGCGGTATCTTCCCGGAGCAGGGATCGAACCCATGGCCCCTACATTGGCAGGCAGATTCTTAACCACTGCGCCACCAGGGAAGTCCCAAGCCTCATTTATAATTTCTATTTGTCCTTACAATTTCCTCCCTGTGTTACTATAAACTAATAATGGTATAATCTTCTAATTATTTCCATTGTGGTGTCTACCTTTCTCTGGGCAACTTACAGTTGCCTAAATATCCAGTAAGTCCATAGTAAAATGCTAACAAAGCAATTACCAGAATTGCAATTTAATGTAAGGATGAATTTAAATATTCAGTATAGCATATACAGAATAACCCCACGTTAAACTAGTGACATTAGACCAGTCTTTTTCAGTCTTTCTGTTTGTTAATTAGATGTTCTTTTCTACATTATCTTTCCAAACAAACCAGTTAACATTTTTGTGTGTGTGTAAAATTTAGAGCTTGAGTACCTGGGTGCATATTAATTAGTTTCTTTGTTATTATCAAAAACCACTACTAAAGATGGTCCCACTTGGACTCTGCTAATAATCGGGCTACTGGACTTAAGTCCAGACCGTGTTCATACTGAGAGTACAATTTAGAGCTGACGAGAAATATGTGGTGTGGGGACCGTTACTGGAAGCGCAGAGAGAAAGAGTAGGGTTTGTTTCCTTGTAAATGTGATTTTCAAAGTAAGTGGAATAATTGTGGCCGTGAGGAGGACAGCCAGGCAGCCTATGAGAAGAGTAATACATTTTCTAGAACATTTCTTTTCAGTTGAGGTCAATACCAACCGGTTCCTCTGGAAAAGTTAAGTGTTAGGGCCTTTGAGGGAACCAGAGTTCAGTCCTCCTGTGGTGCTGGCTTCACATGAGACGCATGAATCCAGCTGAGCTGTCCCTTCCCTTCGGCAGCCTATGGGTGTGCAGCAGCAGATGGGGTCTCTTCCAACTCGGTGACAGCTGTCTTTCTTCTGGAACACCTTTATGTAGACGAAGTCTCCCAGTTGACAGGGGTGGCCGACCTCCTCTTGGCAGGTCCTTTCAGATCTCTGTGACTTTAAGTCTCAAGGCTTCTGGGAAAAGAGAAGTCTTGAATACAATTTTAAGTATTGAACATAATTATGAGTGGATTCCATTAAACTGGACACAGAATATGGCCTCAGACCCAAATTCATAGGCCTGACAAACATAAGCTCAAAAGAAGACATCCATGCCTGCTTGCAGGGGCCGTTCTAATTAATTTCTAACAAGACTAGTGATAAAGCTCTAGGCCAATGTTAACCTGCTAGATGCTGAATTTTATTCAAGGTGTTCTTGTTTTGTTTTAAAGTTTGATTCACTTGTTCTCCTTGTCTAGAGGACTGGGGCTTATAGGAATCTGCAAACGTTTGTATAATTCCTGGACAATGTAGAAATAAAGTGACTCCCTCTGATTCAATATAGTAAGAGAGCCTCTGCCACTGCCCGGACACCGGCTTTTGAAGAGGAAAACACTTCAGACCACCCAAACACGGTACACACCGTAAGTAGACACAGTCTCTTATCTTCCGCAGGCATTACGTCTATGAAATCCAACGGCCACCAGGTTCCTGTTAAAGCTGGTCAAGGAGGGCTTCCCTGGTGGCGCAGTGGTTGAGAATCTGCCTGCCAATGCAGGAGACACGGGTTCGAGCCCTGGTCTGGGAAGATCCCACATGCCACGGAGCAGCTAGGCCCGTGAGCCACAACTACTGAGCCTGCGCGTCTGGAGCCTGTGCTCCACAACAAGAGAGGCCGCGATAGTGAGAGGCCCGCGCACTGCGATGAAGAGTGGCCCCCGCTTGCCGCAACTGGAGAAAGCCCTCGCACAGAAACGAAGATCCAACACAGCCAAAAATGAATAAATAAATAAATAAATAAATGTACTATTCAATTAAAAAAAAAAAAAAAAAAAAAAAAAAAAAAAAAAAGCTGGTCAAGGAGAACTTTCTGTGCTTACTTTGGGAGTGGCCTGTAAAGAATTCTGTTGCCAAGTAACACATCTCCAAATAACACATCTTTTTTTAACATGTTTTGAATAATTTTACCTTTTTGGTAAGTGTAGTATGAGTTCAGTGCCTTTAAAATACCTCTTTTATTCAGGTGATTTTGTTGATGACACAACATCAACCAAGCAAAAGGGCACTAGTTTATGTTAGGTAATTCCCCTAGTCCAGTCAAATTTCCTTTAGCCCCTTTTATATTCTTTTTGTCCATTTTCTTTTGCAAAGCATGGTTTTAAAAATGAACAAACATTTCTTGTTGTATTGAAAGTGGAGCTCTGCCATGTTTTAACAGCAGCTTTTGCAGCTGTCAGCAAAATGAACTACTGATATCTGAACAGGCAGTTGTAAAGCCCCTAACAAATCAGCTTTCGATTTGACATGAGATTTTTTTCATTCTCATTTAAGTCAAAAGTCCTCTATTTTAAAAGAATTTTGCATGACAGATACCAAACACATATTTACTACAAATATAAATTTTCATTTTAATGCCAGAATCAAAAATTGCAGCTCTAGTAACTATTAACTCAGCAGCTTGTGCCGATTTAATTCCAGACAGAACATAAGTCTCCAAGATTTCGTGAGACGTCACTACATAAGGAAGGCTTAAGTTGCCATTCTTATTCTGGGTACGTGACCCATCAGCAAACATGATCAAATCTGTATTTTGATCTGAGACATCTGATAAATCAGGTCGAGGCCTAGTGTCTTCTTCTATTACTAATGTACAATCATGATCATCTACTTGACAGGATCTTGAAAGAGGGTTTAGGAGACTGCACCTCCCAAGCACAATATTAGGACTGGATACCAATGTTCACTCGCAGTTAGCTTGACGGTGCACTGACAAATGCTGGGTTTATGCACTTGTAAGATCACTGTCACAGCAGATGGACATGCATATACGTCAAATGACCCAAGGTGAGAGGTTGGGCCTTTTCACTAAGAATGGTGGTTCCTGCCACTGCCATGCTCAGAGGCATCTAGGCGCTCCCAGTACTGCAGCGTCTAGAAAATCTGAGAAATAAGCTATTTGTCTATGGCCTAGTCCCAATTTTTGAGTCAATACTCTACTAAGTAGTAGTGCATGTTCAAACAAGTGGAAAGGTTTTTTCAAGATCTGGAATCCCCAAAGCTGGGGGAAAGGCTATAGCCAATTTCAGTTGTTCAAAATCCTCTTCAGATTCTAAGGACCAGACCAGGGGTTCTGGAGAGTTATCATGGAATTGCTCTGTCAGAGGTTATGCATGCTTGGCAAAAGCTGGGATCCATTATCTATAACACCCAACTAGTCTCCAATATTGTCCAAGTTGTTTTCTTGTAGCTGGCTGTTTTATATGCAAATCTGGCTGACTCCTGGATTGTGACACTTTAAGGCCTTCAGCTGACAATAGATGCTCTAAATATTTACTTCGGCTTGGCAATACTGCAGTTTTGTCTAATGAGGCCTTATGATCCCATGAAGCAAGGAACTGCAATAAAGCCAAAGTAGCAGTTCTGCGTTGTTTTTTAGTTTCTGAGGCTACCAGCAAATCATGTATGCATTGTATGATCACGGATCCCTCTGGTGGGACAAATTGTTTCTCATTTTTCCTGTAAATGAAGAGAGAAAATAGTAGGGGAGTCTTGAAACCCTTAAGGAATTTTTTTCCCACAAATATTGGGTTCCTTCGTAAGTAAAAGCAAACAAAAATTTAGCCTTGCCCACTAGAGGGACAGAAAAAGAAAAAGCAGAACACAGATTGATCAGAAAGAAATATACTTTGCAGACAATGGTACTGAAGTCAGAATAGTTGCAGGGTTAGAGACTACAGGGGTTAATGTGACAACAAATTTATTTCTCTAAGATCTTTTACAAATCTATATAGTGATCGAGTATTTTTATCACATTTACATTCCTTCTTTACTGGAAGTATCGGGAGTATCAAAGGGTGAATGTCCCTTTTTAATTATCCCTAATTTTCTAATTCTTTTATACTCAGCTTTATTCCTTCTAATTGAGCTCTTGACAAAGGATATTGTTTATACATGGCCATAGCTTATCTTTCCTGTAAGCTATTTTTATTGTTTCCAAATCTCGAATTAAACCAATCCCATTAATCCCTAGGGCTCTGAGTGATGCCTCAATTGGTTTTGGGGTGCTTTTCCAGCATGGTGTGAAACTGCCACTCTTTGCCATCCCCCTTTTCTTCCAGAGGTTACATAGCAACCAATTCACCTGCACCCCCCTTTTTTCAGGGAGCTCCACGAACACTCCATCCAGAGTACAGAATATAGTGGCCTTCAATTTGCACAGCAGGTCTCTCCCTAATAGGTTTACAGGAGAATCTGGAGAAAGTAAAGCACACATGCTCCTCAGTAAGGCACCTGTCTGTATGGGAATCACAGAGGAAAAGGAACAAGAGGGCTAACCCGAAACACCAACAGCTTGTACTATCTTTTGTCAGATGGAAAGTGAGAAATTTCTGAGGAAGCTGCAGAATAAGTAGCACCAGTATCTACCAGAAGAGGCAAGGATAACCCAAATAAAAGCTGTTGACATATTTGGTTCCTCACTTCCCACCTCTGAGATTCCCTCAATCTGTCCATTCTGAGACATTTGGCAAGTATTTCCTAGCAAAGGGATCTGCCTGTCTCTGTAACCTCCACGTGCTCCCATTTCCCTTTATGGTCCTTCCAATACCCTGGCATTTTGCAAAGCAGTTTTCTCCTCTTCCTTTGCTGTCTTCATAGGTTGGCCAGAGTAGGGTTTATTCCCTTTAGTGAAGAGTTCTAACTAAGCAGCCAAAACAGCAGTCTTTAATCTCTCCTTTTCTTCTTTGTCTTTCTCTGGATTATCCCCAAACTGAGTAGCAGCTGCTAAGATTTGAACACTAGTCTATGCTTGCCATCCTGCCACCTTTTCCTTAATTTGGGTTTGGAGAGTTGGCAAGAGAGCCAAGAGAAAGGTTGTTAAGACTAGAGTGTGGATTTGATCTGCCCCTGGGTCCATGCCCACAAAATTAGAGAAAGCAACAAACTGAGGATGGAAATCAACAGAGGACTCACATCTTCTGCTTACACTGCCCACAACGTTTCCCAGCTCACCTTGATTGGAAAGGTGTCCAGTCCTGCCATCAGCAACCTCTCTCAACGGGTCTCTCATGCCATCAATTCTTCCGTGGTTGTAGGGAGTGGTGGAGAGTCGACTTCTCTCAGCACTATGCCCTCTTCTAGGTGGATCACTTTCCGGTCCACAAGGAGCTTGCTCCATCAAATACTCAAAATCTGCTGGTCCAAGAAGAGCCCACAGTAGCTAGTGCACATCCCCATGCGGGGCTGTAAACTGAAAACATGCTGAGGAGCATTACTGCAAACTTTTGTGGATCTTCCTGGAGCGTGGGAGCGAAAAAAGCCTTTAGATGAATGACATCAGCAGGGGAGATGGGCACAGGAACTCAGCATTTCCTGTGTCTGAGGGGCTTGGGTAGCTTCTCAGCTGCGTCAGCTTTGCTAGAGATCCGAATAGAAGGGCTGGTTTTCTTCACATTGAGGTAGGAAAAAGGTAGGATTATATGGCACCTTGGTTTCTTTTCCCATATTTGTATTTATCAGCCTAGCTCCTTGCTCGTTTCTCTTTCTCCAAGTAACTAGTGTGACTACTCTCCATCCTGCTGCCTTCACAGGCTTGTTCATGGGGACACAATTCTCAATCATGAATTGTGTTCATGGTGACACAATTCTCAATCATCCCAGGATCTTGATCATTTCTCATTTCTGCCTTTCCAGCTACATGGTGTGTGTATAAAAAGGGACTCCTGGAGGTGGAGTCTGGTCTAGGACATGAAGTGGACTCAGGGCTAGGCCAGCAGGCACACGATTCTGCATCCTCAAGCAGGGCAGGTAACACATTATCAGTTTAGGAAAGTCGAATCTTTCTTAGGGAAACCCACTCACCAAGGGAACCACTGTCTAAAAGATCATCGTCTACACATTCCCAGGAGTCAGTTTGAGGCAGGAGGAGCAGAGGGGATGAGACAGCAGAGAAAGGTGGAGGTTTCTGTCAGAGGAAACACCTTTAATTCCCACATTCCTGAGTCGTGAGGCTGGCAAGAGGCTTATTTAGCCATTATGAAGAGTTATACATATTTGAAAAGGACAGAGAAAGAAATTCTGAAAGAAAAAGGAGAGGAAGTCTTTCCCCTTATTTTCAACAGGAAGAATTAAGCCTCTTCTTTTTAATTTGTATTTGCCCTTGCAGTAGGCAGACAAGTATTCTGCCCGTTTTTCTCTGCCTCTGAATCGATGAATTAGGATCATATTTTCAGATCTGAAATAGATCTGAAGGAATGATTCCATCTAGGTCCCTGCCTTCTGGCAGCTGAGTGTCTAAATCATTTAGGACCAATAGCTGTCTGATCACCTCTGATGTTCTCTCAGGTGGAGATGTCACCCACCAATGTTGGTAGTGGCTTTCAGTGTTTTAGCAACTTGATAGGTTCAGAGTTTTATTTTGCCTATTTGAAGTCCTTTCTGCCATAAATTATCAGATAAATAGCATTAGATAATTAATTTATCATCAAAACTAGAAGATTCCTCGCTGTTTTGACAGGGTCGAGATGTGTACCTGTTCTCGTCCTTGAAGATAACTCTCACCTGTGTCATTTAGCAGGTCAGTGGAAGTAATCTAGACATATGGTTCAGTATTTTTAGAGTGCCACTTAAATCCTACATCCTCTATACAACCCATTTAACACTCTAATCTGCCCTTTTAACAACCTTTTCACTATAATATATGCAGTAATTAATTTAACCTTTTTGAATCTGTTTTGTTTAAAAAAAATAAGGCTTACTTCACAGGATTACTATGCTATATAAGAATTATTTTCACAGGTGTATATCTTATCTGCCTAAAGCTCCATGAAGGGATCATGTCCTGTACTATTTGATATCTTCCAGAACACCTAGCAGTAAGAACCAGGCCTAGTGGGGTGGGGAAGGGGTATTCCATTGAGATAGAATTCAGCTCAGTCTAGGAAAAAAACTTCCTAACAATTAGAACCATCCAGGCAGGATGTTTCAGGAACCAGTGAGCTCTCTCAAATGCTAGAGGTACTTCAGTAGAGACTACAAGACTACCAATCATGGTGCCCTATGAGGAATTCCTACATTGAGTAGGGTGTTCAGTTCACTGGTTGCTTTGGAGAGAGGACTGGCTTTTTGACTCTGAGAGGAAAAAAGAAGGGATTACTTAATGAAATGTACTGCGACTGAGGTCATGAGGGCTGGATTTCTGCTCTAATGGCCTTACCTCTCCATTCCCCTCAGTCCAGAGGAAAGGTGAAACTAATGTCAAGGTCCTCTGGAGATTCTCAGATAATGGAGAAACAAGAATGCAGAGTTACATAAACACTTGGTGTCACTAGACTGCTTACCCTCATATACCAAGGAGAGGTGAGGAAAGGGAGAGACAAAGAGACATCCCTCTTCTGCCATAAAGATTTGTTACGACGCGATTAGACAACCAGAGTGTGGCTCGATGCTGGAAAGTAAGAACACTTCCTGGGGAATGAAACCTTGGGACAACATCTTTGGCCTCCACTTGTGGCTCTATGGATGTGACTGTTTGCCGCGATAGCCAATCTCTTCTCTTGCCTTCAGTCACAATTCCCCCTCCCTTCTCTACTCTTGTTGCCTGTGCAGAGAAATGAGACTGAAAAGACCCCAGTAAAGGTGATGTAGGTTTTTAGCCTGCAGTCACCTAAATCCTACTCTAAATCTTCTCTAGGGAGAGAATGCACTAAGCATGTGGTAGGAGAAGGGACATTTCAGAAATTTTACTGTGGGCATTTTCCTAACCTAACTTTTCATGGCAGCTATGATGGTGGCCTCTTGGCAGATCAGGTCACAGGCAGATGTCATGTTCAGACAGCACAGGAGTAAAGCCATTTTACGGACACACTGAAATTTCCAGAACAGCTAATCTAACCTTTCAACCTTCCATCCTTTTGTTGTTGATTGCGATTTTTATAATTTATACTTCATTATTCTTCACAATGGAAAGAAATTGAAGAGTGGTTACAATTTTAATATGCATATGCTAATACTACCCCTGTATTCAAGGAATGCTTTTTAATTTCCAAGAGTGCCAGAGGCCTTTCCAGAGAAGATATATTACTGAAACTGCAGAGCTTTGCAATTCAGTAACACAGGAACATAACACCCCAGTTCTAAGAATAGAAGGGTGCCTTTCCCAAGGGAACCATAGAGCTCATGAGAAGTCTCTCCTGGGACTGGCCAAACAGAATTTGAAAAGTGGAAATGAGGACTCTTTCTTATGGTATAACACTGACCAGAGTTTGGTCTTTAAACATGAAAAATATTGAAAAAATATAAAGTGCTTACTAACTGGGCTGGCATTTAACAGCGGTTAATTTGCTTAATTTAGGAAAAAAGTCATTTCGTTGCATCTTTCAAAATTTAACCCTCAAAATTTGCCATAAAATATGTATGAATACTTCTAAGAGACTCAGGCATTCCAGGGAAACATCAGTCAGGTTCCAAGTCTCCATGAAAGTGCTATGAGCTTGAGAAGCTTCTTTTACATTCAGAAAAGAAATTTCAATAGCTGAGGATGAAAGAACCAGAAAGGAAAGGGCAGGGGGATTGGGGGGAAGCCAGCTTTGCAAAATATCCTTTGCTTTCCCACAGACAACAGGTTGCCTTAAGCATAAACCTTTCAGAGTATTCAGTGAACATAATCTCAACCCCAGACCTCTCAGGTCTCTCTGTTCAAGGAGTAAAGATCTTCATATTCCATTCAAACAGTAAAACGTCTAAAATGTCTTGCTGTTTACTGAGCTTTAACAGAAAGAGTGCCCCCTGGTTCTGTGCAAATGCACGTACCAAGGTACGTCAACACTGCTTGTGCGCACTCCTGCGGAACTACTATCAATCCAGCAACAAGAAAGCTTCAGTCACGTGGTGTGCCCTCCAGAATGGCCTTCCAGGTTCCTGTGGTAGAGACACACCATTACGGAAAGAGAACCCCATTACTGCAGAAATACTTTTATTTACTAGAATGCAAGCTCAGGAGCAATTGGATTTTTCCTGGTTTTCTTTTTTCTTTTCCCCCGTCCCTGCTGTATGGTGAGCACTTTAGAATACAGGTCAGCAAACCTGGGCCTGCAGGCCAAATCCAGCTGGTGGATTTTTGTATGGCTCATGAGCAACAAATGGTTTTTACATTTCAGAATGCTTGGGAAATAATTTTTGAAAATATTGTGATACATGACAATTAACTGAAATTCAAATTTCAGTGTCCATTCATAAAGTTTCATTACAACCCAGCCACACTCATTTGTTTACATTATGTCTAGGGCTGCT
This sequence comes from Balaenoptera ricei, assembly GCF_028023285.1. Classification (NCBI taxonomy): domain Eukaryota; kingdom Metazoa; phylum Chordata; class Mammalia; order Artiodactyla; family Balaenopteridae; genus Balaenoptera; species Balaenoptera ricei. Next base: position 137,579,487 of record NC_082639.1, read on the forward strand.
TTCACATGCTACAATGGCAGAGTGAAGTTGTCGTGACAAAGACCGTATGGCACACAAAGCCTAAAATATTTACAATCTGGCTCTTTACAGAAAAAGTCTTAGCCTGGAAGAGACTACCTCATAATAGGCACTATTTGTTGAATGAATAGAGCCACCCTACGCAAATGGCTATCGGACCTTACTCATCTCTTTTGAGCAACAGCCCATATCCATTACAGACCACTAGCTGAGGGTACCAAACCGGGAGTGAACTGGATTATTATTAGGCTGCTATTCCACTGAAGCTCACTCACAAAAAAGTTTCTGGAATAAAACATTCTTTCATGTGTATAAAACTAAAGATGAAGGCTTACATTTAGAATATACAATTACTTGTGTTTGCCTTGGTTCTCTCCCTTGAAAATCCTGAAGACTATTTTTTATGTGGTTCTTCCAAAAGGCTCCTAAACCTCTGGTCACAGATTAGTACTGACAGTAGGACGAAAGCAGGGCATATAGGAAAATCCATAAAATCACTTGCAGAGAGACTGCAAAATATATCACACAATAATTGATTAACCTAGACTGTTACCACCTTTGGGAAGTTTAACTTAGAATTCATGAGAATCCCTACCCAGTTCCAATGCAAGATCTCCTTCAGAACTTGGGCACTAGGGAGTTTGATTCGAAAACTGATCAAGGACAAATGACTCACAGAGAAAGGAGGGCAAATTAAAACCATAAACAAATGGGAAGATTTCTTAATTCTCATATTGAGGAGCTGTAATGATCTCAAGTGAAAAGAAATAAATAATTGTAGGCACTCAGATGTCTTAGTCACTAAATCATAAGAATGACAATGGAATTTGTATAGTATAATCTTATTTATTAACAGAGATTAGCATATCATTCTCAGTAAGTAGAATTTAGAGATAAATATGGAGTACAGAGGTTTACTTTTGCAAAACTATACAATTTCTTAAAGTTGAGACTGTAACTTAAAACTCCTCTAAACTCCATGTTTGCCTCCATTTTTGTTTGAAAGTGGTCACTGGAACAGATCACTGTGGTTTATTGTGTACTTCTCCAGCTTCAACTCACACTACTGTCTTGAACTTTGTTTTGTACATACTGAATCTATCCTCTTAACCTTTGTTTTTGATAAACTTACCTTAGAACAGCACTTTTAGATTTACAGAAAAATTGCAAAGAAAGAGTTCCCATATAGCCTACACTCAATTGCCCTATTATTAACATCTTACATTAGTATGGTACATTTGTTACAATTAATGAATCAATACTGATTGATTAATGAATCAATACTGATCAGTCAACTAAAGTCTATACTTTGTTTAAATTTCCTTAGCTTCCATGTAATGTCCTTTTCTGTTTCAGGATCCCATCCAGGATATCACATTACATTCAGTCATGTCTCTTTAGGCTGTGAGTTTCTCACTTTCCTTGTTTTGATGACCTTGACAGTTTTGAGGAATACTGGTCAGGTATTTAGTAGAATGTCCTTCACTAGGGATTTAGTTGATATTCTTCTCATTTAGACTGGATTTATGAATTTGGGGGAGGAAGATCACAGAGTTAAAGTGTCATTTTCATTGTATGATATCCAGAGTACATGGTATCAACACAACATAACTTTTGATGTTGACCCGGATCACCTGGCTAAGGTAGTATTTGTCAGGTTTCTCCACTGTAAAGTTAATCTTTTTTTTTTTTTCTCTCATTCCATACTGGACTCTTTGGAAGGAAGTCACTATGCACAGCCCGTCCTTAAGGAGTGGGGAATTATGTTCCATCTCCTTGAGGATGGAATAGCTACGTAATGTGGAATTCTGCATGGGAAACTTTTCATTTATTTATTCAATCATTTATTTATATAAGCATGGACTCATGGATATTTATATTTTGGGTTATAATCTATAATCCAACACTAGTTTATTTTTTGCTCAAATTGTTCCAACTTTGGCTACTAGAAGCTACTCGAGCCTTTTTCTTTGCTTCCCTTTGTCTTGAATATTCCTTTACCTCTTTTCAGGATTCAGCTGAGATGAAAAATATTCCTAAATCCCCTATCCTGATCCTAATCGCCCACCACTCTAGATTATATATTTTTCCGGTACATCTAAAATTTATGTCTACAATGGTACTTACATATTTATACTTATCTGTCTCTCCCACTGGACAATAAACTTTTTGAGGGCAGTGATTACGTCTTATTTATTTCATACACTTAGTATATATATAGTACATAATGCCTCGCTTACACAAAGCAGGAGCTCAACAAATATTTCTAGAATGATCACTATGGTTTTCTCTTTAGTCCAAGAATCCAGGAGTGCCTAACATGTTAACCAGAAGCCACACAGGAGTTGGTTACTAACTGCTCTGGTAGGAATTACAAGGTGCTACTATTGTAAGTATTAATGTCAGTCATGAAACACATGTAATACAATAGGCTCAGGATCTAAGTTAACACTTCTGCACGTCTCATTTCTAAGTAAGCAGACTTTTCCTGACTATTAATCCCAGTTACGTGGGCATAATTACATTAAGGGCAATGACAAATTACCTTTATATTTAGAACCAAGGGTAGGCAGCTTCTAGTTTTGCTTAGCTTAGAGAAGTGGTATCCTCAAAACAGCACACAGGGGATTTGGGTCATGAGGTTCCCAAGTGACTTGCTGCTGGTTGAGGACTGCATAACCACTGAAGAAATAAATCTGCTGAGTTGCATTCTTTGTTGTCAATACATATTATGAGAAAATGACTTTAAAAATTAATCAAGAATCTTCCAAGATTTGGGGGTTAAGACAAACTCTAATAAGCTGAAACAGGTTTTTAGGTTGGATCATGCTAGTCCAAGCCACCATTAACTCTTGACTGATCACCTTCCTAACTGCACTCTTGCCCCCATCTATCCATTTACCATAAATGAGATTGTGTCATTCCACTTAACACTTCCACTTAACTGCTTTTATAACAAAATTCAAATTTTCAAGCATGCCCTAGAAGTTTCCACATATTTTTTGGGCTCCTACACCTCTTCTAACTCATCCCACACTCATCTCTTCCTTGAGTAGTAATGGTCCAGCCATGCTCATCTTTCTGAGGTTGTGGCATGGTCCCATAAAATTTTTGATGTCTAGTAGCTCAATCTTCTTACAAGAACTTTTCAAAGTTTTCCGTCCTTAATGTTTCTTATGCATGAGTTGTGTACCTAAGAACAAAGGCAACTTTGTCTAAGAAACCCCTACAAATACACTGAAATAAAGATTAGATTAAAATATAAAAACCCATATTCTTCATGAGTTAGAAGCTTTTTTGGTGTTAAAATGTATACTATCTTTAAGCTTTAGTTAACTAATATGTTATTTTTCTAAGAAACAGTAATATTTGTTTGATTTTGACGTCCTGCAAAGACTAACTCAAATTTTAAAATGGTTTCTATTTACAAGAAAAAGAGTTAAACACAAATTTAAATAAAACAACACTGCCTTCTTAAAATAATAAGTTATTAAAAAATTAAGTCCCTTTGATAACTAAAGGTACCTTATTTCAACCTTCCAAATGTATGGAAATTAACATAACCTTACAATGCTAACAACCTGAAATAAAACAAAAAGAGTCAGACCTAACAAAAACCATAATAATCTGCTTCTATTTAAACACATTCAAAGAGGCATTATTAACTCTCTGCTTCTATTTTGATGACTTTCTGGACATATCTGCCTAAGTAAAGTTCTTTAAGTGAAGAATCTACATGTGAATATTCTTTCTATAATTTTGCAAAAGGACATTCATTAATCTCAGAAAAAAGCCCAACTGACATTGTTCTGGTTGATGACAAGTAGTTTTGAATGATAGTGACTTTTTCTCTCAGAATTGAGTCCAGAAGTTATCAGGGTCTTATCTCCCAGAAGTTAGTTAAGATATAATTGTCTTGAAGCTCTAAAAACTGAAAAATTTCACTTAAGTTTGAGGCTGACTCATTTGGCAGTAAAAACTGACCTGAACTAATGCAAGACTATTTTTAGTCTTTATTAATCTCATATAACGTGAACATTCATACATTTTGCTGCAGAAATATTAATGTGTTTGAAAACAGTATTGCTCTAGACTCTGTTGGTGGGTGTTATATAATACATAGTATATGTACCCTATTACTTTCCTAAAAGTCAGAAAGTTCTAAATTCCAAAACGCATTTGGCCCAAGGGCTTCAGATAATGAAATGTGAACCTGCAGTAGGTTTCAATAATTTTAAATAGAGGGATACATGGGATATTCTGATCACCCTTATTATCCATATACTTATCACACCAAGCTTTTCCAAGTGCCTGTTTTTATAAAATACATGTGGCATATAATTCTGTTTATATCTTTTTCTAAAAAGTGTTCAGACTTAAAGTAGCTCAAACAGAAAGCTTCACATTACTTTTGCTTGACCTGCTACTCTTAAGTTCTTTCCTTTTACAAACTGAAAACAATGTGTGAAATTAACTAGACAGTCTAAGAGATTATATGGCTTGGAAATTTGGATAATAGGGCTTCAATTTCTTTTCCTCTAAGTGAGAGGCTGGCAAACCATGGTCTGTGGGCCTCCACGCATTTCATAAACAGCTTATGCCCATTTGTTTATATATGATCTGTCTGTGGCTGCTTTTCTGCCACAATGGCAGAGTTGTGTAGTTGTGGCAGAGACCATATGACCTGCAAAGCCTAAAATATTTACTATCTGTCCCTTTATGGAAAAAGTTTGCTGACCTTTGCTCAAAGTTGATCACCCCACGATGGTACTAATACCTATGACTATCTGATAGCCATGATTTTATAAAATAAGTTGGTTTGTCTACATTTAGGGCTTATTTAGGGCCTTATGGGTAACATTTCAAAGGAAAAGACAGAGATAGCTGTCACAGACTGATATTCCCTTTCTGTTTGAATGTGGTCTCAACAGGTCAAAATGTTAGACCCTTGGCCAGATCCAGAGGGACTGAGGAATCTGGTACTTGCTGATAATATAAATCTGGTCAGAGAATGAAGAGAGAACTTCATAAAGTAATTAATCTTTCTACCTACTGTAAACATTAAATTCACAGAAAAGAATCCATATACTTTATGTTGATATGCATAATTCCAAAGAGGTGGGGAAATATGGACCTTAAAAATTATTCATCAGTACATTATACTATAGTTCATGTGTGCTACTTCTTGAAAAGATAAAATTATCTCTTGCCACATTGGACAAAAAGTTTCCCAGCTCAGCTGTGGCTCAATAAACTTTTATTATTTTTTGTTATTTATTTTTATTCAAAAGAATTTGTTTCCCTATCACAAAAATTAGATAACCATACCACCAACAGCAGCAAAGTCCGTAGAGTTACATGGATGGTGGAGAGTTCACTGGGTATTCCCAATGTCCCAAAGGTCATAAAGGAGGGAAAAAAAGGAAAAGAAAAAAATACTCAAAACAAATCCAAAACCCATGATGACTTTGGGGAGAGACATCACATGACAGTTTCTGTCTTCTCTTATTGTCAGCTGCAGATGTACTTCAGCCGGATCAAGTACAATTCAACTTGAGTAAACCCTTCATACCAACTCTAGCACCTAACAGGGAGAAAAAAGAATCAGTATAATAAAATAGTTTTAAAATATAGGAAGAGTTTAATCAGTCTTTATTATATTGTAAATGGAGAACCAAATCAAGTAGACTTTTCCCAACTGCTTTGGCTAAAATCAAAGAATTTGAAGGGATTAGACATTAATCCATTCTTACTTTCAATTCAATAGTCGCATGAACTCTTTCAGATTAGTTATCTCCACAGTCAACAAAAACAAAAGAGCCTTCAAGATAAACTACATAAAACATATAGATAAATGAACTGACTGATGCATAGCATGAATATAATATTTTTGGAATACTATATTGGTATCTTTCCACATTCATAAGAAAAAGTTTAAGTATTGCTGTTTAGAATTTTAATCCATTTACTTCTTGCACTGATAAACATTTTATAGTGATCAAGGTATACAGGACCTAAAATCTTGTCTTTTCCTATTGCTTCATTTATTTTCTAGTCAAGCATCTGGATGTTGAGATATTTTGTTAGCTATTAGAGTTAAAGTAGTACCTTATCATATGAAAAAGTTGTGCTAAAAATAAGAATTATACTTCAATAAAGATGTATAAAAAGTAAATTAAATAAAAATAAGAAGAAGCAATGATCAGTTATAAAAAGAGTAGAAGAAATGGCTGAGAAAGGACATCGAACATGCGGACAATTATGAGCACTGTCAAAAAGGATTATGTTAGATGGAGACTGTAATTCTAGGTGGCAAAGAAGTAAAGGAGCAACTTATCTTCTGCCGTGCTAAGGCTTGACTTATATCTGTGCTTTCATAATGCTTTTTGTCTTTACATTTTCCAAGCACGCTACTTTACGTAAGAGGTCAATGCTGTTGAACAAAAATCTTAGATTTGTCGCTGAGATCCTATAAGTATGTATGTAGCTTTGAGCTTTCTGTAGATACATTAGCAATCCCAATTGCCTCAAAGGCCAAACTTGTTGAAGAATACAGTACAGCTTTTTCAATACATGCCTTGCCATGAGAATAAAGTAAAGAGAAACTGAGAGACTATAGAGAGCCACTTAAAACAGAGATTCCAAGATCTTCTACCATCTTGCTTGAGGCTTCCAGAACACAGCCCTGGCTCTCTAATGAAGTTTTACAAATAGAGAAACTGGCTGCATAAAAAGAAGTATACCATGTAAATTAATTTGACCAGCTAACAGTGCAGTTCTGCTTTGAGTTTGCTCATTTCAGCTCTGTAGGACAATGTGTGAGGCTTGGATTTGCTCTCTTGGTTGCTGGGTCATTCTCCACTCAGGATGAGTGGAAGGAAGCCATGGCAAAATTAATGCTAATTGGCAGGAAAATAGATACATATTATTTAAAAAATACATCCTAACACTTCTGTATCAGCAGAGAATATGTGGAAAGAACTGGTACCCACAGAATAAGTGCTAATCAAACCCATGTACTAAAAACCCCCTCCAAAATGGTGTTTTGTTTAAAAGCTCACTGCTTAGCTCAGGATTTATTTATCCAATGTATTGTGCCCAAGTGCTGAATATCCAATGGTATAACTAGATAAAATTTTTACTTCCTTGAACTCCTAACTACAAAGAAAAGTATGTGGAAAACTATATATGAATTTGGGAATGAGACTGTGAGCAAAGAGACATTAAAGTTTTCAGATTACGACAATGGCATAATCACATGATCAATCAATTTTCAACGGAACACTAGAATACCTTTTCTTCCCCTAGCAACTGAGGAAAAATCTCCTTGTCATGGAAGAGAAGGAAGAGAAACATGAGGAAGAGAAGAGTAAAATCAGAGTAAGACATTTTAAAACCTGGTGAATGTCTAAGCATCTGCTGCTGTATCTTGGATCTTGTTCCCTGAACACCCTGTGGGGTAGCTGCACTGGCATGATAGAAGCTCAGCAGTGCTCGCCCCACCGTGAATGCTTAACAGTCTTCGTCTGTTTTTCATCCTGACCGCCTTTCAATCTCTTCAGCACTCGTATAGCCTCTAACAAGTACTATCATCTTCCCCATAGTTGCAAGCTACCTATTCTTTTCCCCTTTAATCAAAGCCATTTCCAAGTAGACAGAGACCCATGATTTGGCATGCTCTCTAAGGCTTAGTACAACTCTGCATTTCCATGTTATAGTCTGTTACAGCCTAAAAATGGAGATGTATAAAATAGCTTACCTTAATTGTACCCTGACTGTTAGCAGCAATCAGCACATTGGACTCCTAGAAAAGAACAAGAACTTTTAGAGTATAGAGAAGGATTTCCTGGAGGGCAGTCCAGGAGAATAATTTAATCTTCATCCTTCTTTCTTCACTTCACCCTAAGAAGCCAATACAATCTAAACTGGAAAACCAACTTTAACACGTTTTTAACTACGAATTACAAATACAAAATCCAATATTTTGAAGATTAAGTTTTAATAAAAAAATTAAGTTGGAAGCAGAGTAGGAAACTTTCAAATGTAAAGAAAAATAAAAGAGAAACAGATTGCCACTAGGAGGAAAGCCAAGAGAAACAAAGACTGAAATAAAAATAACTTGAGAAAAACAAAGTACACAATCCTTTCCACAGAAAACTCCCCCTTCATTCACTTTCTCCCATAAGACACCAGTAACTGGCATAAATCTCTATTGCTAGCTATTTGGTATTAGAAAAACAAAATAAAACAGAATGTGAATATTCATCTGGGAGAAAAAAGGCTATCTTTCTTTTTAATTATTCTATCACTCACTATATGCATTTTTAACAACCTTGGTGATTACTTGAAATAGAATGCATGTGGTTACATATTTTTTAAAATATTCTAAGCCTTAAGAAAAAACTATCTCTGGAAGGTAGAAAGGGTGGAAAAAGAAATAGACAAGATTGAGTTTACCAGAGAGAATCTCATTGAGTAGGAAGAGCTAGGACATGCCTTCCACTGGAAACAGAGTCTAATAGGCTCTGAGCTTGGGAGTGTAGACAAGTCTTTTTGCTTTTAAGAGCAGGCGGCCAGAAGGAGGTAAGCAGACTCAAAACTGCAATAGGGGCCATATGGCTGATGGGAAGACCAAGTCCAAATAATAGCTTTCAGAAACAGAGAAAGTGGTCAAACTTCACTGAAGGACAGGATCTGTCTGAATACCCTACAGGTTTCATCAGAAAGTGATGAAGAGAGGAAAGAAAACTCTTGATCTGTATTCTGGGAAAGTTATTTCAGCCAATTTGAGTTAAACCTTAGTTTCTTTGATACAAGGCATCTGTGCTCTACAAACTTCTACATTTCTATCTTTTAACTTTCTCTTTGATTCCTAGTAGAGTCACTTTTGAAAAATGCTCACCTTGTTGCTACTGGTGAAGAGGAAATAAATAATTTCTTCCACTAACCCCCAAATTTGGGGGATCAGAATATTCCTTGAATGCAGTCAGTGGTGATAGCATCAATGGTCAGTTGTATCAAGAAGGAATAAAGACATATGTTTCTTCTGGAGGTGGGCATGGGAATTGCTGATGATGGAGTTTGGAACACACAACCCCCAAATATGGCACTGTGGCATATTAAATACTTCAAGCCAAAGGAGTTTGAGAAAATGGCAGAAGCGGGAAGGTCACTCTGACCTCCCATATCCCTCACCCTTTTCCCCTAAAACAGGTCATAAAACCCTCATGTGGGAGGTGCCCTCCCTATAACCAGAGTAAAGGAGCATCCTTATCTCCAACGACAAAGGAATGCTAAGAAGAATCCAAATCAACAGGCCTTGCCAAGTTTCCCGCAGCTTACTACTCCTGAGTGCAATTACCTCACACCCCCGAACCTATCACATTGCTACATGACTACCCACTCTTCACAAACACAGCAGAAAATACACAGGTCTATATCCTTGGGTCTTCATTTCCTTATGAAGGCTCCCATGTCATGTAAAACATATTAAATAAACCTGTATGCTTTTCTCCTGTTAATTTGTCTCTGTCAGCATAATCTTCAGACCCAGCCAAGGACCCTAAGAGGGTTAGGGAATACTTTTCTCCCCTACATTGATATTTTCTTAGCTGAGCTTTTCCCTTAAATCAGCACATGTATTCTTGAAAATAGTAACACAGGTAATATAACATTCACTAGTAGAATTAGTTTTAATATCCACTTCAGGGAATTATGGGCTATTACTGGGGCTGAATGTGCATAGAATTAATACTTCCATATTGGGGGGGGTGTGTGTGGTTGGAATAAGGGATATTCCCAAATGCCCCTTATTTAACAACTCTTTTAGTAAACTGAGTTCAGAAAGTGGTTGGAGTGAGTTTGAGGTACCCTTAGGGAATATAATAACTCACTCTGAGCTGCTCCAGAGGTGGAATTTCTATGTCTGCCTCAGAAAACAAAAAGAGGCACTGTGGTGTAATGTGGATTTCTTTCTAGCAAGAACTTTAAACAAGCTGTGTTACATCACAACTGCCACCAGAGAACCCAGGAATGATTCTTCTGTGAGCACCATCCAGAAATGAAGCTACAAACAGATCAATCTAGTTTCTGTTTGAAGAAAGACTCCTGTCTCCAAGAAAGCAACTACCATCATTAGATGCTGCAGTCACCAAGAATTGCTCCCTCTGCTATGGGAACACATAATGTCAGGATAATGAAAAATGTATAAGCCAAAGCTCTCTCTCTCTTTCTGCCATTTTGGTTCTAGTCACCTTTTAATGCAGAAGAAGGCAGAAAAACCTGGTGGAGATGAAGATTCACCCTGAGGATAAGGGGGAATCCACTTCTGCCAGTTATAGAGATTATGAATGACATAAATTTGTAATTCTTAGTGGAAGAATGTTTGAAAAATGTGATATATTATCATACAGTATGAAAGAGTATGCTCAATACATATTAGAAAAATCTAGTTAGATCACCACATAAGAGGGATTTGAAGTCTGTACAATTACTACACTAAACCCAAGAAGGAAGACATCTGATGACTAGCCAATATAAATAAACGATGTCTTTTTATAACCTGAGGACTATTATGGCATTAAGAGGTGGCCATATTAGGTGCTACCAGAGTTAACTCTAAACACCTTTTCCTGTGGAGACAGATAAATACCTCATTTACAAATAAGCCAACGCAGAAAGTGATTGCTCAGTTGGAATCGTCTTTTAGGACTAACATATAAGTGACAGAGTGTCCAAGGAAATTTTAGAAACACTCAAAACTATTCAAATTAACAAACAATGAAAGAAAAATAAGAGCTTCACTTCTCAGTATGCCCCTCCCTCCAAAGACCATGAACTTATTAAAAAGGGATTTAGGATTAAACTGTCTTTCAGATAGCTAGATATTAGCTTAAGATAAATGAATTTTTACATGCAACAGAAAAACAAAACCAGGTATTTTACTTTAGCATAGAGGTACAGAAGTGATATGTACAAGGTTATCACTGTAGGTTTTGAGTGATTCTTGTTTGCATTTTGAATGACTAGTAATTCTTAGCTGTAGCTGTACCCTGCCAGAGCCCTAATATAAGTTCTGGTTGAATGGGTTGTTTTTACTTGCTAAATAAAATTAAAATGCTAGCCAGTAATTCTCATTATTTTCTCCCTCTTTCTTGGAAACTGGCAGTTTTGCTGCAAAGCCCTCCTCAAGGTTAAGATAATAATGCAACTACTATTTTCTTCTTAAGATAAAGAAATTAAGAAAAGACAATAGACAAATCAGCAGCAAGTTTTTTATAGAAGTAGAAGACACATACATAAACATATACCAACTTGCTTATAAAGCCAGAGATATATGTTAACTTATACTAAAACAAAACTAGCATCCACTGGAACAGTTTCCTCTTTGCCAGCTTGCCTATAAAAGTGTCATTATAGGGCTTCCCTGGTGGCGCAGTGGTTGAGAATCTGCCTGCCAATGCAGGGGACACGGGTTCGAGCTCTGGTCTGGGAAGATCCCACATGCCGCGGAGCTACTAGGCCCGTGAGCCACAACTACTGAGCCTGCGCGTCTGGAGCCTGTGCCCCGCAACGGGAGGGGCCGCGATAGTGAGAGGCCTGCGCGCCGCGATGAAGAGTGGTCCCCGCTCGCCAGAACTAGAGAAAGCCCTCGCACAGAAACGAAGACCCAACACAGCCAAAAATAAATAAATTAATTAATTAAATTAAAAAAAAAAGTGTCATTATAGCTACTACATTAAAATCCTGAGCAAGTTGAGAATTAACAATTACTCACTTAGTTTGCAATTGGAGGATTTATTCCTAGAGATAGATAATTGATTTTAAATGTGAAGCAATTTCACTAGATATATGAATATGTAATTTAAAAAGCTTCTATTTCTGGCTGTGATAGAATAAATGGAATGGATTTGCTCTCCTACTTTAAGCAACTAGAAAACTGAACAAAATACATGAGACAGCGCTGGACAACAGGCAGCACTGGACTGTGATCACTGCAAGAGGAGGAACAGAAAAGGTCAGTCCTCTCATCACCCTGGCTTTCTGCCTGGAGGCAACTTCTGGAACACACAGCAAGGGAGGGGGAATCCAAATAGAGCCCAGAGGAATCTGAGCAGACCACAGCAGACTAAGTTGAGGAGACAGAGGTGTAAGCACAGAGTATCTGTAGGGCAGCTGGAATTTGTAGGGCAAAGTACCACAGAAGAGAAAGCTACTTAAAAGTAGAGTTCCAGGAATCTGTACTGGGGTCCCCTTGATTGTACATCAGAATAAACAACTGTGTGTTCATAGGGTGAAACTACACAAAGCCAGACAAATAACAATGAACAGGGAAAGTACAACTACTGAGAATCTACATTATCAAATGCCAGAGTTCACACAGGGTTAGGAGATGTTTGAGTTCTGACCAACCAGAGTGAAGAGAACATTCAGTACCCTCAATGAACATTCAGGGCATTTATCAGAGTCCCCAGAAGGGTCATGCCTTATCAGTAGGGCTAAACTAGCCTTAAGGCAAATGTTTCTCTAGACCAGGGATCAGCAAACTGATCCTGTGGACCAAATCCAGCCCACTGCCTGTATTTTGTATTTCAGTTTTAGTAGAACCCAGCCATGGTCATTAGTTTACAGTTGGCCCTCTGGTTCCACATCTGCAGATTTAGCCAACAGTGGATCAAAAATATTTGGAAAAAAAAAATCTAGACAGTTCCAAAATGCAAGACTTGAATTTGCTATTTCCTGGCAACTATTTACATTTCATTTACAACTATTTACATAGCATTTACATTGTATTAGGTATTATAAATAATTTAGAGATGACTTAAAGTATACAGGAGGATGTGCTAGATTATATGTAGATACTATGCCATTTTATATAAAAGACTTGAGCATCCACAGATTTTGGTATCTGTCAGGGGTCCTTAAACCAATTCCTGTGCATACCAAGGACTGAGGGTATATATTGTCTATAGCTGCTCTTGCACTACAGTAGCAGAACTGAGGAACTGCAACAAAGACCATATAGCCTGCAAAGTGTAAAATATTTGCAATATTTAATTGCAAGGACTAAAATATTAGTCCTTTAAGAAAAAGTTTTGCTAACTGCTACTTTAGAGTCATCCTAATAAAGTTTAAAAACAAGTGTCAAAAGAATCAAGTTTATCTCCAAAAACTTAACTTTCTGTCAAAACAAACTTCAATACTCTTAAAAAATTTCAACAAAATCTAGACATTCAACAATAAAGCATTCACAATGTGTAGCATTCAAGAGGCAACAAGCATGACCTATAATGAGGAAAAATTCAATGAACAGAAACAGATCTAGAAATGACAAAGACTATAAAAGTAGCAAATGAGGACTTTTAAAGCAAGTATAATTATATTCAAATATTTAAAAGGAAACAATGAACTTAATGAGAAGAGAAATGGAAGACAGAAGTATTTCAGGTGGAATTTCTCCACCTGAAAAGTACAGTATCTGAAATGAAAAATCAATTGGATGGGCATAACAATAGTTAAAACAGTGAAGAATAAAACACCAATAAATGTGACAACACAGAAAAAAAAAAAAATCCCAACTGAAGCAGAGGGAGAAAAGGCTGGGAAGAAAGAAAGAAAAAAAGATTAGTATTTGAGTGAACAGTAGGACAATATACAATCTAGTAAATGTGTAATTGGAAACCCAAACAAAGGAGAAGGGGCAGAAAAGGTATATGAAGATATAAGACTAAAAATTTTCCAAATTTGAAAACTGTAAACCCACAATCTAAGAAGCTCAATATTCCAGTGGGAAAAAAGCACAGCACCACGTTAAGACATCACATCATAAACTACTACAAATGAGTGAAAAAGAGAAAATCTTGAAAACTACCAGAGAAAAAAAGGACACATTATGTAGGGAGATAAGAAGGGGGAGCTCCCACATCCTACAATGATTATAGCAGAGCCCAGCAGGAAAAAGAAAGACTCCCTCTTCTTGCCTGGCAAGAGCTCAGCCAATGAGAGACCATCACAACTCAGCTAAGAAAAAGTCATGGACTCTTTGTTTACTATAGCTCCCCCAACTTCCTCTACCCTTCTATAAAAGAGTTCTCTTCTCCATTTTTGCTGGGAACTTGCATGTGCCTTGCCATGATTGTAGACCCTGAATTGCAATTCTGTGATCCTGTATAAACCCACTTTTGCTGGAGAAATAACTGACGGTCTATTTGTTTCAGGTCAACATTTCAGTGGCCCATATGGGGATCCAGACAAGACCCCCCAACAACTCCAAGGCTGGTGAGCAAATAGGTGCAGTACCCACACTGAACCCATTGTCACTAACTGCTTTTCTTGCAGACCTTGGGGTTTGAGGGTAAGTCTTTCTCTTGGATTTAAGCTTGCACCCTCTTTGTGGTTTTGAAGCTCACAAGATTTTATTCAGGATATATTGTAAGGCTTTGTCCTTTCTGGTTAAGTCCCTGTTCTGTAGGTAAGTACTCATTTGGCACTTTGGGCTGATTATTGAAATCATGCTGTCCTGACTGAAACTGTGAGCCTTCAGCCTGTTCCTTTTGGAACAGGGGTGTTTCACTGGAACTGTGCCAGTTAAGCCTTTGGCCTGACTCCTTCAGGACTGGGCTGCTCTAGTGGAACTGTGCTATTAAGCTTTCAGCCTGCCTCCTTCAGAATTAGGCTGTTTCATTAGAGCTGTGCAGTCTTCAGCGTGGCTCCTTCTATACCAGACTGCTCCCTTAGGACTGGCTGATATTACGTCTGCAGGCTGTTTGGGCTATTTGAGCTGTTTAGGCTGTTTGAAAATTATTCTTTTATTCTAGAGAAAAACTTGGATCCCAGTTACCTAAATATTTTAAGGGTGTCCCCCGCCCTTAGGGGACTCTGGTCAATTTTATATTTAAAAACCAAGGTCCTTCTTCATTCACATTTCTAACTAAATGGACCAACCTAACCAAAGACAATTTAGAACATCAGTGGCCATTATAGGGAACTTTTGAAATACCTAAATTTACTTTTATAAAAACCAAATGAGGGACTTCCCTGGTGGCAGAGTGGTTAAGAATCCACCTGCCAATGCAGGCGACACAGGTTTGAGCCCTGCTCCGGGAAGATCCCGCATGCTGCGGAGCAACTAAGCCCATGTGCCACAACTACTGAGTCTGTGCTCTAGAGCCCGCGAGCCACAACTACTGAGCCCGTGCTCTAGAGCCCGCGAGCCACAACTACTGAGCCCGTGTGCCACAACTACTAAGCCTGCGCTCTAGAGCCTGTGAGCCACAATTACTGAAGCCCGTGTGCCTAGAGCCGGTGCTCCGCAACAAGAGAAGCCACTGCAATGAGAAGCCTGCACACCACAAGGAATAGTAGCTCCTGCTTGCCGCAACTAGAGAAAGCCCGTGCGCAGCAACAAAGACCCAAAACAGCCATAAATAAATAAATAAATAAATTTATTTATTTATTAAAAAAACCCCAAAAAACAAATGACTCTGACATCTTTTATTTGTTCCATTTCTGATGGTACTAGAGCTGACCCTGGAAACACTGATCATCTGTCACTACTGAATCAGCTACCACCCTCCTTATGGGCAAAATCTCTAACTAATATTGGCAAAATTCACAGTGCACCTCCCATCAAGGTTCAAACAGATTCCTCAAAACCTCTTCTCCAAATTAACCGATATCTTTTAAGTAATAAAGCAGCTCTTCAAGGCATAAAATCCCTGATAGATTACAAGGCTCAAGGTCTCATTATCCCTTGTACTAGTTTCTGTAATACTCCCATTTTACTGGTGAGAAAACCTAAGGGCAGAGGGTGGGGTTTTGTCTAGGACTTTTGAGTGATAAACAATGTTGTTATCCCTCCATGCTCTGTTGTTCCGAACTCTCATATGTTACTAACATCTATTCCCACTGGAAGCAAATTCTTTACTGTAACAGATTTATATAATGCATTCTTTAGTATTCCAGTTGAAGCTAGCCGATACCATTTTGCCTTTACTTGGGAAGAAAAACAACTCACCTGGGCAGTAATGCTTGCTCAAGGTTTTACTGAATGTCCTTACTTCTCACAAATCCTGAAGGCTGATCTGCATGATACAAAGTTCCCTAGAGGTTCTACTTTGTTGCAATATATGGATGATTTGCTTCTTTACTCTCCTTCTCAAGCCTCCTCACAAGATAGCATCCACTTGCAAAAGCTTTTAGCATTAAAGGGACATAAGGCTGCCAAGGAAAAATTGCCGCTTGCCCAGATGATGACTCAATATTTAGGGTATCTAATATTAGAACAAGGGCTACACCTAGATCCAGAAGGTTTCATGGTGTCCTAAGTTTATCAAAACCCCAAACTCAGTCTAGTTGGTTACTGCCAAAGCTGGATTTCAAATTTCTCTCTTATGGCCAAACCTCTATATGTTTTACTTGACAACAGCAACAACCCTGAACCAACTTTATGGGAAAAACCGGATGACATAGCCTTTAAAGGCCTTAAAGGAGAGTTTGATGAACCTACCTACCCTTGGGCATCCCAATTACCAGATTCTCTTTTTCCTTTTTGTTTGTGAAAAGGAAGGAAATGGGGCTTCCCTGGTGGCACAGTGGTTAAGAATCCACCTGCCAACGCAGGGGACATGTGTTCGAGCCCTGGTCCAGGAAGATTCCCACATGCCACGGAGCAACGAAGCCTGTGTGCCACAACTACTGAGCCTGCGCTCTAGAGCCTCCGAGCCACAACTACTGAGCCCGAGTGCCACAACTACTGAAGCCTGTGCACCTAGAGCCCGTGCTCCACAGCAAGAGAAGCCACCGCAATGAGAAGCCCGTGCACCGCAACGAAGAGCAGCCCCCGCTCGCTGCAACTAGAGAAAGCCCGCGTGCAGCCATGAAGACCCAACGCAGCCAAAAATAAATAAATAAAATAATTAAAAAAAAAAAAAAAGGAAATGTCCCTGGGGTACTCACTCCATAACACAGGGACCACCATCAACCCAGAGGGTATTATAGGCAGCAACTGGACCCTGTGGCATGGGGATAACTTCTTTGCCTTATAGCCATTATGGCCACCAAAAAAATCATCGTGGGATCCCCTTTAATGAGGTATGCTGTCTTTAAAGGAACCAAGAGCAGTGAAACCCCTGTCATGGTCCAAAGGGACATTTCTCCAAATGATAACTTAGAAAAATTGGCTAGAGAAGTCCAACAATTGACCTCAGAGAAGGAAAAATAAGATTGGAAATTAAACAGTTATTAGTTTAATAAAAAGAGAAACCTCTGGTTTGGACCAGGTAACAATCCAGTCCTATTGGAGACTCTAAAATTCCCACTCCAAACCACTGTACATGCATTAAACTATTGGTTTATTGATAAAATAATAGCATTCATGAATCAATATTGGTGGGGAAAACATTAAAAAGGCCTCATAAAGTGCCTACTTCACTTGTTCCACTTGTCTAAAATACAACACAGGGTAGCCTGTTCATTCTGCTCCCACACATTCCAGACTACCTAATGGACCATTCAAGGTCTGGCAAGTGGATTTCATACAACTTTCTTTGTCTTGTGGAAATAAATATATTTCAGTCATGGTCTGTATGTTTTCACACTGGACGGAAGCCTTTTCTTACAGACAGGCTACTGCCTCTTTTGTGGCTAAAGTGCTCTTGGAAAAGATTATCCCTACCTGGGAACTCCTCTTGAACTTCATAATGATCAAGGAACCCATTACACTGGTTAGGTATTTCAACAAGTCTGCACTGTTTGGCTGGATTGACAACACTTTCACTACACTTACCACTGTTAATCCTCTGGTTTAGTCGAATGCACTAATGGCATTACTAAGACTAAACTGGAAAAATTCATAAAGGCCCTCCAAATTCCTTAGCCAAAAGCACTGCCATTGGTCTTCCTAAATCTTAGATCCACCCCCTTTTGGAACTCAAAAACTCTCACCCTTTGAGATAGTCATAGGATGCTCAATGCCCTTGGCTCCTGCTTCTTTACCCAAAACTGATAAATGGAAAGATACTCAACTGTTTCTATTAAAAGTAACCATGTTTTAGTACAACAATCTTTTCACAATGTACTCCCAGAAGATGAAGACCTTAAGCATTCACACTTTGCAACATAGAGATTTCATCTATTGGAAAAGATACCTCCCAGAAAGACTCTCTTCAACCTTGCTGGAAAGTCCCCTATCAGGTACTGCTAAACAACCCTTGTGCTTCCAAACTCCAGGGAATAGACTCTTGATTCACATGACACACCAAAAAAAAAAAAAGTACCAAACCCTAATTGGACCTGTATATCATCTGGTGACCTGAAAGTAAAGACTTCCCAGAATTGAAGCAGATGATATCTGATGAAACAGCTTTCCCAAGATATCTGGACCATGCCTGTTGGAAATTTGTCTAAACAACCTTTGATGATGACATAACACTTCAGATGATCTCAATGTCTATGATCTTGATAGCATATGGTCTTTTTTTTTCCATTAAATTATTATATAATTTAGAGAGTAAATATGGTCTATTTTTGCTTCTTTCCAATAGAATACATTTGATCACAATTTTTTTTTTATACAGCAGGTTCTTATTAGTCATCAATTTTATACATATCAGTGTATACATGTCAATCCCAATCGTGCAATTCATCACACCACCACCCCCACCTCCCCACAGATTTCTCCCCTTGGGGTCCATACGTTTGTTCTCTACATCTGTGTCTCAATTTCTGCCCTGAAAACCGGTTCATCTGTACCATTTTTCTAGGTTCCACATGCATGCGTTAATACAAGATATTTGTTTTTCTCTTTCTGACTTACTTCACTCTGTATGACAGTCTCTAGATCCATCCACGTCTCAAATGATGCAATTTCGTTCCTTTTTATGGCTGAGTAATATTCCATTGTATATATGTACCACTTCTTCTTTATCCATTCATCTGTCGATGAACAGTTCGGTTGCTTCAATGACCTGGCTATTGTAAATAGTGTTGCAATGAACATTGGGGTGCATGTGTCTTTTTAAATTATGGTTTTCTCTGGGTATATGCCCAGTAGTGGGATTGCTGGATCATATGGTAATTCTATTTTTAGTTCCTTAAGGAACGTCCATACAGTTCTCCATAGTGGCTGTATCAGTTTACATTCCCACCAACAGTGAAAGAGGGTTCCCTTTTCTCCACACCCTCTCCAGCACTTGTTGTTTGTAGATTTTCTGATGAAGCCCATTCTAACTGGTGTGAGGTGATACCTCACTGTAGTTTTGATTTGCATTTCTCTAATAATTCGTGATGTTGAGCAGCTTTTTATATGCTTCTTGGCCATCTATATGTCTTCTTTGGAGAAATGTCTATTTAGGTCTTCTGCCCATTTTTGGATTGGGTTGTTTGTTTTTTTAATATCAAGCTGCATGAGCTGTTTATATATTTTGGAGATTAATCCTTTGTCCGTGGATTTGTTTGCAAATATTTTCTCCCATTCTGAGGGTTGTCTTTTCGTCTTGTTTATGGTTTCCTTTGCTGTGCAAAGGCTTTGAAGTTTCATTAGGTCCCATTTATTTTTGGTTTTATTTCCATTACTCTAGGAGGTGGATCAAAAAAGATCTTGCTGTGAATTATGTCAAAGAGTGTTCTTCCTATGTTTTCCTCTAGGAGCTTTATAGTGTCCGGTCTTACATTTAGGTCTCTAATCCATTTTGAGTTTCTTTTTGTGTATGGTGTTAGGGAGTGTTCTAATTTCATTCTTTTTCATGTAGCTGTCCAGTTTTCCCAGCACCACTTATTGAAGAAGATGTCTTTTCTCCATTGTATATCCTTGCCTCGTTTGTCATAGATTAGTTGACCATAGGTGCATGGGTTTATCTCTGGGCTTTCTATCTTGTTCCATTGATCTATGTTTCTGTTTTTGTGCCAGTACCATATTGTCTTGATTACTGTAGCTTTGTAGTATAGTCTGAAGTCAGGGAGTCTGATTCCTCCAGCTCCGTTTTTTTCCCTCAAGACTGCTTTGGCTATTCGGGGTCTTTTGTGTCTCCATACAAATTTTAAGATGATTTGTTCTAGCTCTGTAAAAAATGCCATTGGTAATTTGATAGGGATTGCATTGAATCTGTAGATTGCTTTGGGTAGTATAGTCATTTTCACAATATTGATTCTTCCAATCCAAGAACATGGTATTTCTCTCCATCTGTTGGTATCATCTTTAATCTCTTTCATCAGTGTCTTATAGTTTTCTGCATACAGGTCTTTTGTCTCCCTAGGTAGATTTATTCCTAGGTATTTTATTCTTTTTGTTGCAATGGAAAATGGGAGTGTTTCCTTAATTTCTCTTTCAGATATTTCATCATCAGTGTATAGGAGTGCAAGAGATTTCTGTGCATTAATTTTGTATCCTGTAACTTTACCAAATTCATTGATTAGCTCTACTAGCTTTCTGGTGGCATCTTTAGGATTCTCTATATATAGTATCATGTCATCTGCAAACAGTGACAGTTTTACTTCTTCTTTTCCAATCTGTATTCTTTTTATTTCTTTTTCTTCTCTGATTGCTGTGGCTAGGACTTCCAAAACTATGTTGAATAATAGCGGTGAGACTGGACATCCTTGTCTTGTTCCTGATCTTAGAGGAAATGTTTTCAGTTTTTCACCATTGAGAATGATGTTTGTTGTGGGTTTGTCGTATATGGCCTTTATTATATTGAGGTAGGTTCCCTCTATGCCCACTTTCTGGAGAGTTTTTATCATAAATGGGTATTGAATTTTGTCAAAAGCTTTTTCTGCATCTACTGAGATGATCATATGGTTTTTATTCTTCAATTTGTTAACATGGTGTATCACATTGATTGATTTGCATATATTGAAGAATCCTTGCATCCCTTTGATAAATCCCACTTGATCATGGTGTATGATCCTTTTAATGCATTGTTGGATTCTGTTTGCTAGTATTTTGTTGAGGATTTTTGCATCTATATTCATCAGTGATATTGGTCGGTAATTTTCTTTGTTTGTAGTATCTTTGTCTGGTTTTGGTATCAGGGTGATGGTGGCCTCATAGAATGAGTTTGGGAGTGTTCCTTCCTCTGCAATTTTTTGGAAGAGTTTGAGAAGGATGGTTTTAGCTCTTCTCTAAATGTTTCATAGAATTCACCTGTGAAGCCATCTGGTCCTGGGCTTTTGTTTGTTGGAAGGTTTTTAATCACAGTTTCAATTTCACTACTTGTGATTGGTCTGTTCATATTTTCTATTTCTTCCTGGTACAGTCTTGGAAGGTTATACCTTTCTAAAAATTTGTCCATTTCTTCCAGGTTGTCCATTTTATTGGCATAGAGTTGCTTGTAGTAGTCTCTTAGGATGCTTTGTATTTCTGCGGTGTCTGTTGTAACTTCTCCTTTTTCATTGCTAATTTATGGATTTGAGTCCTCTCCCTCTTTTTCTTGATGAGTCTGGCTAATGGTTTATCAATTTTGTTTATCTTCTCAAAGTACCAGCTTTTAGGGTTATTGATCTTTGCTCGTGTTTTCTTTGTTTCTATTTCATTTATTTCTGCTCTCATCTTTATGGTTTCCTTCCTTCTACTAACTTTGGGTTTTGTTTGTTCTTCTTTCTCTAGTTTCTTTAGGTGAAAGGTTATTTATTTGAGATTTTTCTTGTTTCTTGAGGTAGGCTTGTATAGCTATAAACTTCCATCTTAGAACTGCTTTTGCTACATCCCATAGGTTTTGGATCATCGTGTTTTCATTGTCATCTGTCTCTAGGTATTTTCTGATTTCCTCTTTGATTTCTTCAGTGATCTCTTGGTATTTTAGTAACGTAGTGTTTAGCCTCCATGTGTTTGTGTTTTTTACGTTTTTTCCCTTGTAATTGATTTCTAATCTCATAGAGCTGTGGCCAGACAAGATGGTTGATATGATTTCAATGTTCTTAAATTTACTGAGGCTTGATTTATGACCCAGGATGTGATCTATCCTGAAGAATGTTCCATGCGCACTTGAGAAGAAAGTGTAATCTGCTGCTTTTGGATGGAATGTCCTATAAATATCAATTAAATCTAACTGGTCTATTGTGTCATTTAAACCTTCTGTTTCCTTATTTATTTTCATTTTGGATGATCTGTCCATTGGTGTAAGCGGGGTGTTAAAGTCCCCCACTATTATTGTTTTACTGTCGATCTCCTATTTTACAGCTGTTAGCAGTTGCCTTATGTATTGTGGTGCTCCTATGTTGGGTGCATATATATTTATAATTGTTATATCTTTTTCTTGGATTGATTCCTTGATCATTATGTAGTGTCCTTCCTTGTGTCTTGTAACATTCTTTTTTTTAAAGTCTATTTTATGTGATATGAGTATTGCTACCCCAGCTTTCTTTTGATTTCCATGTGCATGGAATATCTTTTTCCATCCCCTCACATTCAGCCTGTATGTGTCCCTAGGTCTGAAGTGGGTCGCTTGTAGACAGCATATATATGGGTCTTGTTTTTGTATCCATTCAGCAAGCCTTTGTCTTTTTGTTGGAGCATTTAATCCATTCACGTTTAAGGTAATTATCGATATGTATGTTCCTATGACCATTTTCTTAATTGTTTTGGGTTTGTTTTTGTAGGTCCTTTTCTTCTCTTGTGTTTCCCACTTAGAGAAGTTCCTTTAGCATTTGTTGTAGAGCTGGTTTGGTGATGGTGAATTCTCTTAGCTTTTGCTTGTCTTTAAAGCTTTTGATTTCTCCATCGAATCTGAATGAGATCCTTGCCAGGTAGAGTAATCTTGGATGTAGGTTCTTCCCTTTCATCACTTTAAGTATATCATGCCACTCCTTTCTGGCTTGTAGAGTTTCTGCTGAGAAATCAGCTGTTAACCTTACGGGAGTTCCCTTGTATGTTATTTGTCGTTTTTCCCTTGCTGCTTTCAACAATTTTTCTTTGTCTTTAATTTTTGCCAATTTGATTACTATGTGTCTCGGCGTGTTTCTCCTTGGGTTTATCCTGTATGGCACTCACTGCGCTTCCTGGACTTGGGTGGCTATTTCCTTTCCCATATTTGGGAAGTTTTCGACTATAATCTCTTCAAATATTTTCTCGGGTCCTTTCTCTCTCTCTTCTCCTTCTGGGACCCCTATAATTCGAATGTTGTTGCGTTTAATGTTGTCCCAGAGGTCTCTTAGGCTGTCTTCATTTCTTTTCATTCTTTTTTCTTTAGTCTGTTCCGCAGCAGTGAATTCCACCATTCTGTCTTCCAGGTCACTTATCCGTTCTTCTGCCTCAGTTATTCTGCTATTGATTCCTTCTACTGTAGTTTTCATTTCAGTTACTGTATTGGTCATCTCTGTTTGTTTGTTCTTTAATTCTTCTAGGTCTTTGTTAATCATTTCTTGCATCTTCTCAATCTTTGCCTCCATTCTCTTTCCGAGGTCCTGGATCATCTTCACTATCATTATTCTGAATTCTTTTTCTGGAAGGTGGCCTATCTCCACTTCATTTAGTTGTTTTTCTGGGGTTTTATCTTGTTCCTTCATCTGGTACATAGCCCTCTGCCTTTTCATCTTGTCTATCTTTCTGTGAATGTGGTTTTTGTTCCACAGGCTGCAGGACTCTAGTTCTTCTTGCTTCTGCTGTCTGTCCTCTGGTGGATGAGGCTATGTAAGGGGCTTTTGCAGGTTTCCTGATGGGAGGGACTGGTCACCATATAGTCTTTACATAAAAAGTGCGTAAGAGGTCTCCCTCCTATCTCTCCTTGTTACTGAAATGTGACCTCAATAGATTCCCAATCTCTGCACTTTCCCTCTGATGTGAGACACTACAACCAGGAAAAGTCTTTCCTGGCATCGAGGGGAAAAAACTTCTGAAACTGGAAAACCTGATTCATGTTCAGCAATGCTTTCACAGAAAGATCTTGATCAAAAGGGGGAAATGTAAAAGACTTAAATAGAAACCTCAATTAAAATAGAGTTGGAAGACCAGAAGGGGCAGCTCTCACACCCTATGACGAGAGCAGAGCCCAAGAGGAAGAAGAAAGACTCTTTCTTGTTGCCTGCCAACAGTTCAGCCAATGAGAGACAGTCACAACTCAGCCAATAAAAGGACAAGGACTCTTTGTTTACTATAGCCCTCACAACTTCCTTTTCCCCTCTATAAAGAGTTCTCCTCTCCATTTTGTTGGGGACTTGCACGTGACTCACCATAGTTGCAAACTCTGAATTGCAATTCTTTGATGATCCTGAATAAACCCATTTTTGCTACAGAAATAACTGGCAATCTGTTTTAGGTCCACAGTTACATATAGAGGAACAAGATCACCAATTTGTCAGCAGAAGCAATGCTAGCCAATACAATATATCTTTTTAAGATGATGAAAGAAAAAACCTGTCAACCTAGAAATATTATTTAAAAATAAAGATATTTTGAGACAAACTAAAGCTGAGATAGCAGCAGATATGCACTGTAAGAACTGTTAAAGGAAGTTCTTATAACACATGAAAACTCAGATTTAAACAAAATGATGAAGAGTGCTGGAAATGATCAATATGTGCGTAAATATAAAAGATGTTTGCTTATTTGTCTTTTAATTTTCTTAACAGATAATTGCCTGTTTAAAGCATAAATAATAACAATGCATTATGTTATGTTATAATAAACAGAAGTAACATATAGGACAGCAAAAGTACACAGGATAGAAGGGGAAAATAGATGTATATTGGAAGGTTCTTCCGTAATATAAAGTGGTATAATCTGATGACAGACTGTGATAAGTTAAACATGAATATTATAAACCTTAGAGAAACCACTAGAAAAGTAAAAGAAACAGTATAGCTAATAAGCTATTAAAGGAGATAAAATGAATTATAAATACTTAATTAAAAAAAAGAAAATGAGGAATACGGGGACAAAGAACAGATAGGACAAATAGACAACAAATAGCAAGATGGCAGACAAATACCCAACAAGTAAATGTAGATGGTCTAAATACTACAATTAAAAGGCAGAGATGATAAGACTTGATAAAAGAGCAAGAGCAACTCTACGCTATCTGTAAGAAACACACTTTAAATTAAAAAAAAAGATTTTTAAAATGAGAAGATACACCATGCAAACATTAATCATAAGAAAGCTGTGATGGGTCTACTACTATCTGAAAAAGTAGACTTCTGACCTAAATAGACATTTCTCCAAAGAAGATATACAGACTGCCAACAAACACATGAAAGGATGCTCAACATCGCTAATCATTAGAGAAATGCAAATCAAAACTACAATGAGGTATCACCTCACACCAGTCATAAGGGCCATCATCAAAAAATCTACAAACGATAAATGCTGGAGAGGGTGTGGAGAAAAGGGAACCCTCTGGCACTGTTGGTGGGAATGTAAATTGATACAGCCACTATGGACAACAGTATGGAGGTTCCTTAAAAAACTAAAAATAGAACTACCATATGACCCAGCAATCCCACTACTGGGCATATACCCTGAGAAAACCATAGTTCAAAAAGAGTCATGTACCACAATGTTCACTGAAGCTCTATTTACAATAGCCAGGATATGGAAGCAACCTAAGTGTCCATGGACAGATGAATGGATTAAGAAGATGTGGCACATACATACAATGGAATATTATTCAGCCATAAAAAGAAACGAAATTGAGTTATTTGTAGTGAGGTGGATGGACCTAGAGTCTGTCATACAGAGTGAAGTAAGTCAGAAAGAGAAAAACAAATACCATATGCTAACACATATATATGGACTCTAAAAAAAGAAAAAAATGGTTCTAGAGAACCTAGGGGCAGGACAGGAATAAAGATGCAGACATAGAGAATGGACTTGAGGACATGGGGAGGGGGAAGGGTAAGCTGGGACGAAGTGAGAGAGTGGCATGGACATATATACACTACCAAATGTAAAGGTAGCTAGTGGGAAGTAGCTGCATAGCACAGGGAGATCAGCTCGGTGCTTTGTGACCACCTAGAAGGGTGGGATAGGGAGGATGGGAGGGAGACACAAGAGGGGGGAGATATGGGGATATATGTATATGTATAGCTGATTCACTTTGTTATACAGCAGAAACTAACACACCATTGTAAAGCAATTATACCCCAATAAAAATTTTAAAAAATAATAAATAAATGAACTAATACTTGATAAATTAAAAAAAAAAAAAGAAAATGAAAAAGAAAAAGTAGATTTCTGGGAATTCCCTGGCAGTCCAGTGGTTAGGACTTGGAGCTTTCACTGCTGTGGCCCAGCTTCAATCCCTGGTCACGGAACTAAGATCCCACGAGCTGTGTGGTGCACCCAAAAAAAAAAAAAAAGAAAAAAGAAAAAGTAGACTTCAGGACAAGGAACATAACCAGGAATAAGAGTAATATTTTATAATTAAATAAGGGTCAATTTTTAAAAAAATCCTAAATGCGTATATATGTAAAACAGAGCTTCAAGATACAGAAAGCAAAAACTGACAGAACTGAATTGGAACAGATAACTCCACCCTTGTGTTTGCAGATTTCAACACTCTTCTGTCAATAGTTCAAAGAATAAGTAGAGAGAAAGTCAAAAAAGATATAAAAGATGAAAAATAGTATCAGAAACAAATTGAACAAATTAATATTTACATAAAATCTTAAATGGCAAAAATATGCATTCTTTTCAAGTGCCTGTAAACTATTTACCAAGACAAACTATGTGCCAGACCATTAAACAAATCTCAGTACATTTAAAAGAATGAAACTATACAAGTGTGGTCTCTGACCAAACAGACCTAGAGTAGAAATCAATAACAAGAGACACCTGGCACAAATCTCCAAATACTTGGAGATTTAAAAACACATTCTTAAGTAACTCAGGGCTCAAAAAAGAAATCACAAGGAAATGAGAAACAGTATTGAACTAAAAGATATTGAAAACACAATATATTAAAACTTATGTAATACAGCTACAACAATGCTTAGATAGAAAATTATATCTCTTAATGTCTATATTAGTAAAGCAGAAAGTTTAACATTAATAATATAATAACTTGCAGCTTAACTTATGAAGCTAGGGAAAAAGCAAATTACAGAAAACACAAGTATAAATATGGTAGTAATAAAAAGCAGAAACCAATAAAATAAAAAGACAAAAATAGGTAAAAAATTATTAAAACCAAAAGCTAGTTCTTGAAATAAAGTTGATAAATCTCTACAAAAAGAGAGAAAATGTAAGGTAACAATATCAGGAATGAAGGTATATCACTAGACATCCTACAGATGTTAAAAAAGATAGAGAATAAATAGAAACAACTTTATGCCAATAAAATTGACATATAGTGAAATAAATAAATCCTATGAAAGATGCAATTCCCCAAAATCAAAGAACAAATCAGAAAATAGAGGAGGAAGGAACACTTCCAAATTCAGTTTGCGAGTCAAACAAAGCAAAAGACATTATTAAAAAATTACAGACCAGTTACCTTTATAAACAGACGTGTAAACCTGTAACAAAATCTCAGTAAACATAATCAGCCATATATAAAAAGAATAATATATCATGCCCAAGTGGTTTCTATCCAGATATTCTAGTTGGTTTAACAATTTTTTTTAGACAATGAATGCAATTAACATTTTTAACAGAATAGAAGAGAAAAATCATGTAATTACAATTGACATGGAAAATGCATTTGACAGAATTCAACACATTCATAATAAAAACTCTCAGGAAACTAAGAATAGAAAGGAATTTCCTCAAGGTGATAAGGAATACCTATGAACAACTTCCAGCTAACATTATACTTAATGGTGAAATGTTAAACTCTTTCTCTCTCAGACTGGGAGCAAGGGGAGGATGCGTGCATTCACCACTTCTATCTAACACTATATTAGAGGTCCTACCCAGTGCAATCGTCAAAGAATTGTCTTTATTTGTAAATGACATGGCTGCCTATGTAGAACATCTTTAAAAATCTTCAAAACAGCTGCTACAACTAATACACTGACCCAGTAGGGTTGTCAGATATAAGGTCATTATATGAAAATCAATTTATTTCTATAAACTAGCAGTGAATATTTAGCAAATGAAATTTTTTAAAAACACCATTTATAATAACATCAAAGTATAAACTGCTTAGAGACAAACCTAAAATATAAGTAAGACCTACGTGTTGACAATTATAAAACAACACTGAGAGATATTAAAGAATACCTAAATAAACTGACATATATACCATATTCATGGACCAGACACTCCCATAAAATAAGGATGGTTTTATGTATAAGCCTTGGTACTCATGATGATAAACAACTTTTTTTTAACCTGAAGAAACAGATACTTATTAAACAAAATCAGAATATACCCCTTTCCTTATTTAGTTTTTTTTCCCAAATGTTGATAAGCATTATGTTAAACTGACTTCTCCTCTCAGAATGAGAATAATAAATAATTCTGTAGAAAGAATGGAATATTTTATATTAACAAATCAAATATTTAAACCAAGTGGAAAAATTTCTATAAAAAGTTGATCAAGAAGAAATAGAAAACATGAATCATCCTACAGGCATTAAAAAAAAAAAAAAAGAATCAACTGTCAAAAAATTTTTCCGGGCTTCCCTGGTGGCACAGTGGTTGAGCGTCTGCCTGCCAATGCAGGGGACACGGGTTCGAGCCCTGGTCTGGGAAGATCCCACATGCCGTGAAGCGACTAGGCCCATGAGCCACAACTACTGAGCCTGCGCGTCTGGAGCCTGTGCTCCGCAACAAGAGAGGCCGCGATAGTGAGAGGCCCACGCACCGCGATGAAGAGTGGTCCCCACTTGCCACAACTAGAGAAAGCCCTCGCACAGAAACGAAGACCCAACACAGCCATAAATAAATAAATAGATGAATAAAATTAAAAAAAAAAAAGAATGGCCTGTCTAAACAGGCTCTATGCATCCTTTAAAAAAAAAAAATTTTTTTTCCACCTCAGGCTTATATGATTTTACCTACAATTTCAATCAAATAGTCAAGAAAGGAGTAATTCCAATCGTACACAAATCTTCCACAGGAAAGAAAAGAAAGGCGCATTCCCTAACTTGTTTTATGAAGCTAATGTAACTATAAAATCAAAACTTGACAAGGACAATGCAATACAGAAAAATTATAGGCCAATGTTATTCATGAAAATAGATGGAAAAATCCTAAACAAAATAGCAGGAAGTCAGTTTTAACAATGTGTAAGGATAATATATCTTAAACAAGTTGGGCTTATTCCAACAATGCAAGATTGGTTTAACATTAGAAAAAAAAATGTTACCTATTTTTACATCAATATTTCAAAGAGAAATATATCATCTTCAATAGGTACAAAAGAAAGCAATAATATACTTCAGCATTCATATATGATAATAAATCTTAACAAGCTGACAACTGAAAAAGAAACTTCCTTCTAAGGGTATCTACAAAAATCCTAAAGCAGAAATCATATATAATCATGACATATTCAAAAGTTTTCCCTTTGGTGAGTAACAAGATAATGATGCCAGATATCAACATTTCCATTCAGTATTATACTAAAGCTCCTGGCCATTGGAATAAGTCAAAATGAATAAAATGTATCAAGGTACCAAAACTGGAAAGGTAGATTAAACTTTCATTACTTGTGGATCATATTATTGTGTACATAAAAAAATACAAGAAAATGTAGAAATGAGTAATTAAAATTGATAAGAGTTTAGCAAGATTGCTGGATTTAAAAATGGGGACAATAATGCACCATTCTTCAGGGACTGTTATGATATCTTCTCTCTTAAAATAAAAAATTGGTTTACTTGAATAGACAGAATACATGTGTGGTAAAAATCCAAACAGTACAAAAGAATAGAGAAGTGAGCATCTCCCACCTCCCTGTTCTGAGTCCCTGAAGCAATTACTATGATTAGATATGAAATCTTTCCAAATAAATTAGCATCATTACTGTGAAGTTCAATTGTATGGTAATTATCTACTGATTCTTTCCTCTTCTTATCTTGTTTGAGTTTAGGGTATCAAACAACTCTACTTCCAATTTGGAATCTCATCCTTGTTAAAGTGACAAGCTATATTTTATATTCAATTCTAAGCCCCTTGATCACCTAAGAGAGGTCTTTCGGCCTCTCTTACCAAAAAAAGCAGCTCCACAGAATTCACTTCTGTATTCTGGGACATATTAGTAATTGGCCATCAGAACGAAATGGGCCTAAATCTGTATCCCTAAAGTCAAATTAACAAAATATGCAGACAAACTATGCTATACAGACAGCTCAAGTGGTAGAGTGGAATAAACACAGTCACTGTAGTCAGATACACTTGAGTTCAAAGCTCTAACACTTCCAAACTATGTCATCTTGGACAAGTTACCAAACCTCTCTGAATCTCAGTCTCCTCAACTGTAAAATAAAACTGAGCTAATGAAAACTGAGCTAATAGAGCTAAGGGAAAGGAAAAGGGAAAAGGGAAAGGGAAGAGGGAAGAGGGAAGAGGGAAGAGGGAAGAGGGAAGAGGGAAGGGAAGGGAGAAAAACTTGAGGGCTTCCCTGGTGGCACAGTGGTTAAGAATCCGCCTGCTAATGCAGGGGACACGGGTTCGAGCCCTGGTCCGGGAAGATCCCACGTGCCGCGGAGCAACTAAGCCCATGCGTCATAACTGCTGAGCCTGCGCTCTAGAGCCCGCGAGCCACAACTACTGAAGCCCGCGCGCCTAGAGCCCGTGCTCTGCAACAAGAGAAGCCACCCAATGAGAATCCCATGCACCGCAACGAAGAGTAGCCCCTGCTCGCCGCAACTAGAGAAAAGCCCGCACACAGCAACAAAGACCCAACACAGCCAAAAATAAAAATAAATAAATAAATTTACTTTAAAAAAAAAAAAAAGAAAAGAAAAAAAGAAAAACTTGAGCTGAGTTGTTATGATTAAATGAGACACATATGTATCTGGCATATAGAATGCATCTTATAAGTGATTGTTTTTAAGTGAGGGAAAGTTCTTTTTAAAAAAGAGAAGGTAGTCAAAACTGTCAAAAATCATGAGAAGATGAAAGATTGTTTAATAATAATTGGTTATTAGATTTGGGCATTAGATGATATTAGTGACCTCAGAGGCAACTCTACCTAATGGTCAAAACTGTAGGATAAAGGGCCTTTGCACAAGTCCTTGGAGCTAACTCAGCCTTTAGAACTTAGCTTTGACAGAAGCTTCTGGAAAAAGCTTTCCCTCATCTCCAAGGTGATATGGTAATTCACCAAATTGCTTCTACAGAGAGAATAAATGTCCATTATCCCAGCACTTTCAGGATATGATAGTGGCTTCACCATAAAGTTAATTAATTTCATGCCATTTAAACTCATCTATCATTATCCATCAATTTATCATCATTAGGGTAGATATTACATGCCAAGCATTGTGCTGGTTACTGGGGTTCTGAAGATAAATGAGATATGATGTCTGATCTTGAGATTATAAACTAGAAGGGGAAATGGACTTTTAAAAAGAAAACTACTACGTGTATTATTATAGTATAAGAAATACAGAGTTCAAAGGGTAACTGAGGAAGCAAGAAGGAAAGGGTAACTGAGGAAGCAAGAAGGAAATGGACTTTTAAAAAGAAAACTACTACGTGTATTATTATAGTATAAGAAATACAGAGTTCAAAGGGTAACTGAGGAAGCAAGAAGGAAAGTGGGAGAGATGAGAGGTTTCACAGACAAGGCCACAAATGGAACATGGAAGAGTAATAGTTGAAATTTCTCAAGAGAATAGATGGAGGATATTTTAGGCAAAGGGACATGGTCATGGAAATGCCATGAGCTTGAAAGAAAAGGTGCTTTGGGGTGATGAGAAATTTTGAATCAGCCTGTGTATCAGTTGATGAGATAAGAACAACAGGTTGGGGTAAACATGCAAACTAACTCTCTTATACCAGAGTCAGGATTTTATTTATGGATAACAAGGAGTCAGTAGCAAGGAGAAGATAGGATTAGATTTACTCTTGGTGTTCTATTCCCTCAGTGATGTCTCAACCCCTGACCCCATGCCCCAGGCCCTAGGGTCATCCTTAATCCTATCCCTTAACAAAACTCTTCAAT
Organism: Balaenoptera ricei; assembly: GCF_028023285.1. Classification (NCBI taxonomy): domain Eukaryota; kingdom Metazoa; phylum Chordata; class Mammalia; order Artiodactyla; family Balaenopteridae; genus Balaenoptera; species Balaenoptera ricei. Next base: position 137,611,553 of record NC_082639.1, read on the forward strand.
TCACATGTATTAAGTTCAGCAACTGAAATTCTTGGAAAAAGTAAAAAAATAAAAAATTTAAGTTGTGTGCCAGTAGGTGGGAGATAATAACTGTATCCTCAAAATAGTTCAAAAGATTTTTTTTGAAGTGAATATATTGAAATACCTTTAAATAAACATGTTTGTAATATGTGAGGTCAACTTTAACATTTTTAAAAGGAAACTGAATACAGAAAAAATACTGATTAAATCGTTTAATAACCTATCTATCTGAACTCTCTACTTCTAATCTCCTTTCATTACAATGCACTCTACATAACTGCTATGAAAATATTCTTATGTGATAATCTCATCTCCCTGTACAGTGGGCTTTAGCAGCTTACTACTCCCTATAGAAGATAGCCCAAACTTCTTTTTCTGTATGGCATTCCAGACTGTATACTCTGGTATCTCTCCAGCCTCATTCCCCAAGAGAGTTTCTATCGCAACTTCCTACGTGTACTATATTAAAAGTTTCCTACACATCTGCTACGGTTTCCCTTATCCACACCTTTGTTCACACTTTTCTCCAACCTGAAGGCAGTGTAGCAGAAAGAGTATGCGTTTTGGAGTAAGGTAGACCTGGATTCAAATTTCAACTCTACTACTCCTTATTCAGTTGTGTTCTCTTGGGTAAGTGAGTTAACCTCTCTGAACCTCAATTTCACTTGTAAACAGACATCAAAAGTATATAACTTAAAAGATTTATAGTGATGATTTTGAATTAAGATAACACTTATTATATACTGCCTGGTTGGTAGTAACCAGATGCTGGTTTATGGTCTTCTGTCCAGATATGTCCTTTCATTGTCTTAAGCCTTCTGAAACTCTTTTTGTATTTATGAAGACCAGAACAAAAGCCAGTATCTTCATAAAGCCTTTTATAATTCTCCCATTTGGAAGTAATCTCTCCCCTCTAGGACCAATATTTTCAGTGATAATTCTCTTGTAAGGATTTCTTTCATTCAGGCTTATACCACAGTTATTTGTTTAAAAATATTTGTGTTTCCTAGGTTGTAAACCATCTAAATGCAGACATTATATTTTTTACATTGCAAAATTAATATTTGATCAATTAACAAGTAGCTATCTAGCTATGTTGATTAATGTATAAAATATTGAAGATGACAGCAACATTTATTATTTATCAATAATCATTTACCTTGAGTTCCCCACCTATCTCAATACTTTCTATATATTTTCTAATTTTATTCCACAATATTATGTAGAAGATACCATTGTTCTGATTTCACAGAAGAGCAAACTGAGGCATGAAAAGGTTAGTAACTTTCCCAAAGGTTCAAAGCTAATATTTAGAGGAGAGAGGAAGGAAACCTGGCAACCTGACTCCAGTAATCTTAATCAGAACACCACCCTAAGACAGAACTTAGAAATGACACACGCCTCCACCCACCATTTAGATGTTTAAAGCACAACCTTGCTCAATAAGGATCTCAAAAATTTCAGAAACATTTTCTCCCCCAAAACAACTTTATGGTCTGTGTTATAAAACTAAGGAAGGAAAGTTCCTTGAAGCTCTTTTTTGGGGGGAAAAAAACACCTAGACATATAATCTTTAAAATTGAGTCTGTCTTTCAAGTGATAGAACACTATTAGTGACATGGCAAATGTGAAGTATACTGAAATACCATTCACATTTGTCCTCTAAAAGCAAGAGCTGCAGTTGAGATAGCTAGCAAAAACTAATGTAAGCGGTCTGTCTTCAAGTTTGTCCTACAGGCACTGATCTTTCTTCTTAAAGTGTTCACTAAGTTAAAACTGTACATGCGTTTAAGCCCTTTAGACAAGCACCTGACATGATGAAAAAGATAAATCACTATGTACGACATACAGTACCTGCAAATACAATTCCCTAGGGGACACAGAGAAGTGTAGAAGATGGCTGAATTTAATATTCTTCCTTAAAGATATACATATATCTTTAAGGAGGAATATTAAAAATATATGAAGAAAGAAGTATATAAAAATTTGAGATAACTAGCCTTCAAACAATAACAACCACATTATATCTGTTATATCACAATCTACCTTATATGTTAATTCCTTAATATTCTCTCTATAGAGGCTCATTCTCTTTTTTATGAACACAGATATCTTGTTTGCTCATTGCCAATAAAGAGTGTTAATTTGGAGTACGACTGCAGTGTTACTACAAATAAAAGACCATACATACTTCAGGTTCTTTTCATACCAAGGTTATAAACACAAAAATAGAAGTAGGGCCTTTTGCCTCACTTTTTTCTTTCTTTGAGGTGGGGTGAGAGGGTGGTAACATTTGTATTCAAAATGCATCTTGAAAATTAAAATGGCTTTTCTCCTCATGTAGGAGTTCATGGATTCTGTGTACAGCTGAATCTGATTTTCATTCAGGAACCTATAGCCACAGAACACTTTCAAATGAATTTGCCCTTTAAGCTTTTCTGTTTATTTATGACCTACAGTTACCTTATGAGCATCCTCTTCCTCTCCTGTGAGATGAAATGCAAATATAATATGCAGAGATTCTTAGGAGGTTTTCTTCCATCAATGTTCTGTTAAGTGATACTATTCAATTGTCCAATTTTTCCACTCCTTTGTATTTCCTTCAAACCATCCCAAAGCCTTTATATACTTCCCTATGGTACCCTCTGATTTAAATACAAAGAAAGAAAATACTCCAAGTGCTAACATTTTGTTGGTTCACCTTATGGAGCTGTAGTGGATTTCCTGACAGGCAGAATCATTCTTCTATTAAAACCACTTATAGAGGTTCTCTTTTATCAAGTTTCTCTTGCTTTTTTTTTTTTTTTTTACCCAGGCTTTCTGTCTTCAGGGATGCCAGGACCCAGGGTCAGGCTTTGCACAGCTGTTTCACTTGTTCCACAAATAGTTACTGAGCTCAGTGTCAGGCTCTAGCTTCAGTGCTGGGGATGCAGCCATGAGCAAGGCAGATGGGGCCTGCCCTCAAGGTCTTTTTTTTTTAAATTTATTTTTTTATACAGCAGGTTCTTATCAGTCATCCATTTTATACACATCAGTGTATACATGTCAATCCCAATCGCCCAGTTCATCCCACCACCACCCCCACCTCCTGCCGCTTTCCCCCTCTTGGTGTCCATACGTTTGTTCTCTACATCTGTGTCTCTATTTCTGCCCTGCAAACCGGTTCATCTGTACCATTTTCTAGGTTCCACATATATGCATTAATATATGATACTTGTTTTTCTCTTTCTGACTTACTTCACTCTGTATGACAGTCTCTAGATCCATCCACGTCTCAACAAATGACTCAATTTCGTTCCTTTTTATGGCTGAGTAATATTCCATTGTATATATGTACCACTTCTTCTTTATCCATTCATCTGTTGATGGGCATTTAGGTTGCTTCTATGACCTGGCTATTGTAAATAGTGCTGCAAAGAACATTGGGGTGCATGTGTCTTTTTGAATTACAGTTTTCTCTGGGTATATGCCCAGTAGTGGGATTGCTGGGTCATATGGTACTTCTGTTTTTAGTTTTTTAAGGAACCTCCATACTGTTCTCCAGAGTGGTTGTATCAATTTACATTCCCACCAACAGTGCAGTCCCTTTTCTCCACACCCTCTCCAGCATTTGTTGTTTGCAGATTTTCTGATGATGCCCGTTCTAACTGGTGTGAGGTGATACCTCACTGTAGTTTTGATTTGCATTTCTCTAATAGTTAGTGATGTTGAGCAGCTTTTCATGTGCTTCTTGGCCATCTGTATGTCTTCTTTGGAGAAATGTCTATTTAGGTCTTCTGCCCATTTTTGGATTGGGTTGTTTGTTTTTTTAATATTGAGCTGCATGAGCTGTTTATATATTTTGGAGATTAATCCTTTGTCCGTTGATTCATTTGCAAATATTTCCTCCCATTCTGAGGGTTGTCTTTTCGTCTTGTTTATGGTTTCCTTTGCTGTGCAAAAGCTCTGAAGTTTCATTAGGTCCCATTTGTTTATTTTTGTTTTAATTCCATTACTCTAGGAGGTGGATCAAAAAAGATCTTGCTGTGAATTATGTCAAAGAGTGTTCTTCCTATGTTTTCCTCTAGGAGTTTGATAGTGCCCGGTGTTACATTTAGGTCTCGAATCCATTTTGAGTTTATTTTTGTTATGGTGTTAGCGAGTGTTCTAATTTCATTCTTTTACATGTAGCTGTCCAGTTTTCCCAGCACCACTTACTGAAGAGACTGTCTTTTCTCCGTTGTATATCCTTGCCTCGTTTGTCATAGATTAGTTGACCATAGGTGCGTGGGTTTATCTCTGGGCTTTCTATCTTGTTCCATTGATCTATGTTTCTGTTTTTGTGCCAGAGTTTCTCTTGTTTTTGGATCTCGGAGTTACACGCGTTTCACTGTTGTCTGGATCTGATTTATCAGGAGAGTCCCCCAATTTACCCAGAGTGGTTATTTACCTTAATACAGACATAGATCTATGCTGCACACGGGGAGAGCCCACAGAAAGATATTCAAACATTGGTTCCAAGATGATCTCCAATGGTTTTTAAATAAATGCCACTGGTAAGACAAACAGTTTTTTTTTTGTCCCTGACCTTTCTTTCAGCATGTGGTTTTTCAGAAATGACTTAGTAAAAATGTATGTAAATATGTCTAAGAGAGAATGAATATAAAACCACAATCTATCAATAAGAGGTCCTGCTCTTTAAAATGTTACAGTCAGCCTTCCTGCATTCTATAAAGGATGCAAAACTGAGTGAATTAGTTGTTTGAACTGTATTTTCAAGACAGACAATAAATAAAATTTATGATCCTAGAATCTAAGGTTCTCATTTTACTTATCTCATTGTCTCATTTTACTACCTTACAGAGATAGTTAAAAACCAAAACCAAAACCAAAACAAAAACAAAAAAACAAAACCAAAAAAAAACACCCCAAAACAAAAAACAAACTTCTATCATCATCACATAACTATTTGTTGAGAACTATAGGCCAGTTACTTTGTTAAGGACTATATAAATTATTTCACTTAATCCACCTACCAATCTGTTGTATCTATTACAGATATTAATCTATTTTTATCCTCAATTAACAAAGGAAAAACATGGTCTTAAAGGGACTTAATAACTTGTCCAAAACCATACACACAACTATAGCATAGCAAAGCCATGATCAACATATGGAGACTGATAAAATACACCAATTGATAGTTTTTAGCATATTGATTTGGTAAGTTTATCACATGACTGGCCCTGACCTGAATTTATAAACTCAGAAGGGAAGGAGAAAAGAGTCTTAGGTGAGCATTTGATATGTATGGGAGAACCTCATCTCTCAGACATTATATATGGATATTACATCTCAAGTCTCATATATCTAGATTCCTAAAAGGCTTATTATACGAAGAATTTGGTCTTTTATTTATCTCCCCACAAGTATGATTTCAAGTAATATCATTAGAGAAAAGGACTTGGCCACAGAAATAAGGTGGAAGGCAGTATGCTATGTAGTCAGTACAGACAGTGGCGGTGCCAGGCTAACACCCACCCCTCCAACCCAATTTAAGATCTTGGAGACTGGAGTTTCTTTGTCACAAGGGAACACTTTCAAGACTACCCAGTTAAACACAAATGCTCTCTTTCCTCCCCACTGGTATCCTTTCTTAGGATGATACTGGGTCCCTTTCTAATCCCAAACTATAAAGACTATTATGAATAGAAACATATAGTCATAATCTATGATTAACAGAATAATGGGTCATTATTTTAGTAAAATATATTACCTTCATCACACTTCAACTCTTTTTGATTCATTTAAACAAATACCTACTCTTATAACTAACTTACCTAATAGGAGGAAATGAATTATACTGCTAATCGAAAGAACTTCTAGATTTGCTGGCTGGCTTATTATATTTTCAATTCTAAAATTCTTAAGCTTTATAAATAAGAGTTTTCTATAAATAATGAAAGTATTCCATGTTGAAGATTTTTTTATAATCATTCTAAGACAAGGTGGACCACATATTTTTATGGCAAACAGATGGTGTTCTAGGTGCTGGATATCTCTTACATTGCATGACTAGATTTAAGAAACAGTAGCATTAATCAGCCAGAAGACATAAGTGCATATGAAATTCAAATTTTATCTAAAGGTAAAAGAGCCGAAGGTGATCATGAATATAAACACAAAATGATAGCCCATTATATTTTACCACTGGAATCTGTCTCTACCAAATAAGTATGAAAATCAGCATTCATTAAACATAATTTGGTATAACGTGCTTCTCTCTCTGGGAATACAGCCATATACACATATACAGATTAGTCTAGTGAGTATAATTTCTTTGTAGGGCTTCCTCTAAGATGTTTGGCTATTTTGAAAGTCTAACTTAATACAGCAAGAACTTACTCAAACTTCAAAGTAGTAAAAAATCATGTCTAAGTGTCCATTTGGAAAGATATGTATGTATAGACAGAAACACACAGCACACACAGACACACAGACACACAGACACACACACACCAGAATCACCAGATTACCATATTTCCTCTCTGCCCCCAACTTACTTGTTTTCTGATAAGACGTAATCATTTTATTTGGTATCCGTAGGAACCTGCATTCACAATTAGAACATACCTAACATGTACTGTTATCAGGGGTGGCTATCAAAAATATTTTAAAAACTTTAGCCAGACTCATCAAGTAAAAAGAAAAAGGGCCCAAATAAATAAAATCAGAAATGAAAGAGAAGTTACAACCAACACTAAAGAAATAACAAAGGATCATAAGAAATTACTATGAACAATTATACACTAATAAAATGGACAACACAGAAGAAATGGATAAATTTCTAGAAATGTACAATCTCCCAAGACTGAATCAGAAAGAAATACAGAATATGAACAGACCAATTACCAGTAATGAAATTGAATCAGTAATAAAGAAAATTCCCAACAAACAAAAGTCCAGGATCAGATGGATTCACATGTGAATTCCACCAAACATTTAAAGAAGAATCAATGCCTATACTTCTCAAACTATTCTAAAAAACTGAAGAGGAAGGAATGCTTCTGAAAGCATTCTACAAGGCCAGCATCACCCCGAAACCAAACCCAGACAAAGGTATCACAAGAAAAAGAAAATTACAGGCCAGTATCACTGATGAACACAGCTGCAAAAATCCTTGACAATATATTAACAAACTGAATTCAACAATACATTAAAATGATCATATAGCATGAACAAGTGGGATTTATCCCAGGGACACAAGGATGGCTCAGTATCTGCAAATCAATGTGCACAACACATGAACAAACTGAAGAAGAAAAATCATACGATCATCTCCATAGATGCAGAGAAAGCTTTTGATGAAATTCAACATACATTTACCATAAAAACTCTCAACAAAGTGGGTACAGAGGGAACATATCTCAACATAATAAAGGCCATATAAGACAAACCTACAGCCAGCATCTTACTCAACTGTGAAAAACTGAACGCATTTCCTCTAAGATAAGGAACAAGACAAGGATGCGCACTTTTGCCACTTTAATCCAACATAGTATTGGAAGTCCTAGCCATGGCAATCAGAGAAGAAAAGGAAATAAGGAATTCAAATTGGAAAGAAGAAGTAAAACTGTCACTGTTTGCAGACGACATGATACTATACACAGAAAATCCTAAAGATGTTACCAGAAAACTACTAGAGCTAATCAATGAATTTGGTAAAGTTGCAGGATACAAAATTAATATAGAGATGTCTGTTGTGTTTCTACCTATAAATAATAAACGATCATGAGACTGAACCAGGAAGAAAGAGAAAATATAAACAGACCAATCACAAGCACTGAAATTGAAACTGTGATTAAAAATCTTCCAACAAACAAAAGCCCAGGGCAAGATGGCTTCACAGGCGAATTCTATCAAACATTTAGAGAAGAGCTAACACCTATCCTTCTCAAACTCTTCCAAAATATAGCAGAGGGAGGAACACTTCCAAACTCATTCTACGAGGCCACCATCACCCTGATACCAAAATCAGACAAAGATGTCATAAAGAAAGAAAACTAAGGCCAGTATCACTGATGAACATAGATGCAAAAATCCTCAACAAAATACTAGCAAACAGAATCTAACAGCACATTAAAAGGATCATACACCATGATCAAGTGGGGTTTATCCCAGGAATGCAAGGATTCTTCAATATATGCAAATCAATCAATGTGATAAATCATATAAACAAATTGAAGGAGAAAAACGATATGATCATCTCAATAGATGCAGAAAAAGCTTTCGACAAAATTCAACACCCATTTATGATAAAAACCCTCCACAGAGTAGGCATAGAGGGAACTTACCTCAACATAATAAAGGCCATATATGACAAACCCACAGCCAACATAGTTCTCAATGGTGAAAAACTGAAACCATTTCCACTAAGATCAGGAAGAAGACAAGGTTGTCCACTCTCACCACTATTAATCAACATAGTTTTGGAAGTTTTAGCCACAGCAATCAGAGAAGAAAAAGAAATAAAAGGAATCCAAATCGGAAAAGAAGAAGTAAAACTGTCACTGTTTGCAGATCACATGATATTATACATAGAGAATACTAAAGAGGCTACCAGAAAGCTAGTAGAGTTGATCAATGAATTTGGTAAAGTAGCAGGATACAAAATTAATGCACAGAAATCTCTTGCATTCCTATACACTAATGATGAAAAATCTGAAAGAGAAATTAAGAAAACACTCCCACTTACCGCTGCAACAAAAAGAATAAAATACCTAGGAATAAACCTACCTAAGGAGCAAAAGACCTGTATGCAGAAAACTATAAGACACTGATGAAAGAAATTAAAGATGATACAAACAGATGGAGAGATATACCATGTTCTTGGATTGGAAGGATCAATATTGTGAAAATGACTATACTACTTAAAGCAATCTACAGATTCAATGCAATCCCTATCAAACTACCAACGGCATTTTTCACAGAACTAGAACAAAAAATTTCACAATTTGTATGGAAACACAAAAGACCCCGAATAGCCAAAGCGGTCTTGAGAAAGAAAAACGGAGCTGGAGGAATCAGGCTCCCTGACTTCAGACTATACTACAAAGCTACAGTAATCAAGACAGTATGGTACTGGCACAAAAACAGAAATATAGATTAATGGAATACGATAGAAAGCCCAGAGATAAACCCACGTACATAAGGTCACCTAATTTATGACAAAGGAGGCAAGGATATACAATGGAGAAAAAAACAGCCTCTTCAATAAGTGGTGTTGTGAAAACTGGACAGCTACATGTAAAAGAATGAAATTAGAACACTCCTAACATCATACAAAAAAATAAACTCAAAATGGATTAAAGACCTAAAGGTAAGGCCAGACACTATAAAACTCTTAGAGGAAAACATAGGCAGAACACTCTATGACATAAATCACAGCAAGATCCTTTTTGATGCACCTCCTAGAGAAATGGAAAAAAAACAAAAATAAACAAATGGGACCTAATGAAACTTAAAGGCTTTTGCACAGCAAAGGAAACCATAAACAAGATGAAAAGACAACCCTCAGAATGGGAGAAAATATTTGCAAATGAAGCAACTGACAGAGCATTAATCTCCAAAATTTACAAGTAGCTCCTGCAGCTCAATATCAAAAAAACAAACAACCCAATCAAAAAATGGGCAGAAGATCTAAATAGACATTTCTCCAAAGAAGATATACAGATTGCCAACAAACAAATGAAAGAATGCTCAACATCACTAATCATTAGAGAAATGCAAATCAAAACTACAATGAAGTATCACCTCACACCAGTCAGAATGGCCATCAACAAGAAATCTACAAACAATAAATGCTGGAGAGGGTGTGGAGCAAAGGGAACCCTCTTGCACTGTTGGTGGGAATGTAAATTGATACAGCCACTATGGAGAACAGTATGGAGGTCCCTTAAAAAACTAAAAATAGAACTACCATACAACCCAGCAATCCCACTACTGGGCATATACCTTGAGAAAACCATAATTCAGAAAGAGTCATGTACCGCAATGTTCACTGCAGCACTATTTACAATAGCCAGAACATGGAACAACCTAAGTGTCCATCGACAGATGAATGGATAAGCAAGATGTGGCACATATATACAATGGAATATTACTCAGCCATAAAAAGAAACGAAATTGAGTTATATGTAGGGAGGTGGGTGGACCTAGAGTGTGTCATAGAGAGTGAAGTAAGTCAGAAAGAGAAAAACAAATACCGTATGCTAACACATATATATGGAATCTAAAAAAAAAAAAAAGGTTCTGAAGAAACTAGGGGCAGGACAGGAATAAAGATGCAGACGTAGAGAATGGACTTCAGGACACAGGGAGTGGGAAGGGTAAGCTGGGACAAAGTGAGAGAGTGGCATGGACTTATATATACTACCAAATGTAAAATAGATAGCTAGTTGAAGTAGCCGCATAGCACAGGGAGATCAGCTCAGTGCTTTGTGACCACCTAGAGAGGTGAGATAGGGAGGGTGGGAGGGAGACACAAGAGGGAGGAGATATGGTGATATATGTATATGTATAGCTGATTCACTTTGTTATAAAGCAGAAACTAACACACCATTGTAAAGCAATTATACTCCAATAAAGATGTTTAAAAAAAAAACTATCAGAATGAGAAATTAAGAAAACAATTCCATTTACAATTGCATCAAAAAGAATAAAATACTTGGGAATAAATCTAACTAAGGAGGTTTAAAAAAAAACAAACAAACCTGTATTCAGAAAACTATAAGACACTGATAAAAGAAACTGAAGATGATACAAACAAATGGAAAAATATACCATGCTCATGGATTAGAGGAATATTGTTAAAATGGCCATACTAACCCAAGGCAATCTACAGATTCAATGCAATTCCTATCAAAATAGCAATGGCATTTTTCACAGAACTAGAACAAAAACTTCTAAAATTTGTATGGAAACACAAAAAACTCCAAAGCAATCTTGAGAAAGAAGAACAAAAGCTAGAGGTATCATGCTCCCTGATTTCAAAGTATGCTAGAAAGTTACAGTATGGTCCTGGCATAAAAACAGATATAGATCAATGGAACAGAATAGAGAGCCCAGAAATAAACCCACACTTATATGGTCAATTATTCTATGACAAAGGAGGGAAGAATATACAATGGGGAAAAGAAAGCCTCTTCAGTAAACAGTGTTGAAAACACTGGACAACTAAATGCAAAAAAATCAAACCGGACAACTTTCTCACACCATACACTCAAAATGGATACAGACTTAAATGTAAGAGCTAAAACCATAAAACTTGTGGAAGAAAACATAGGCAGTATGCTCTTTGACTTCAGTCTTAGCAATATTTTTTTGGATATGTCTCCTCAGATGAGGGAAAGAAAAGCAAAAGTAAACAAATGGAACTATATCAAACTAAAAAGCCTTTGCATAGTGAAGGAAACTAGCAACAAAACAAAGTGGCAGCCTACTGAATGGGAGAAGATGTTTGCAAATTATATATCTGATATGGGTTAATATCCAAAATATACAAAGAACTAACACAACTCAACATTGAAAAATAACAATCTGGTTAAAAAATGAGCAGTATACCCGAACTTACATTTTTCCAAAGACGACATAAAAATGGCAAACAGACACATAAAAACATATAATCACTAGTCATCAGGAAAATGCAAATAAAAGCCACAGTGACATATCACTTCACACCTGTCAGAACAGCTATTATTAAAAAGAGAACAAATAATTGTTGGCAAGGATGTGGAGAAAAGGGAACCTTCCTGCGTCATTGATGGGAATGTAAACTGGTCTAGCCACTATGGAAAACAGTACGGAAAACAGTTCCTTAAAAATATTAACAACTTAACTACCATACGATCCAGCAATTCCACTTCGAAGTATTTTCCTACAGGACACAAAAACACTAATTTGAAAAGATATATGCACCCCCATGTTCACTGCAGCATTATTTACAATAGCAAAGACATGGAAGCAACCTAAGTGCCCATCAATAGATGAATGGATAAAGATGTGGCATGCACACACACACACACACACACACACACACACACACACAATGGGATATTACTCAGCCATAAAAAAGAATGAAATCTTGCCATTTGCGACAACATGGATAGATCTAGAGGGCAGTATGCTAAATAAAATAAGTCAGATAGAGGGCTTCCCTGGTGGCGCAGTGGTTGAGAGTCTGCCTGCCAATGCAGGGCACACGGGTTCGAGCTCTGGTCTGGGAGGATCCTGCATGCCGCGGAGCGGCTGGGCCCGTGAGCCACGGTTGCTGAGCCTGCGCGTCTGGAGCCTGTGCTCCACAACGGGGGAGGCCGCGATGGTGAGAGGCCCGCGCACCGCGATGAAGAGTGGCCCCCGCTTGCCGCAACTGGAGAAAGCCCTCGCACAGAAACGAAGACCCAACACAGCCATAAATAAATAAATTAAAAAAAAAAAAAAGTCAGATAGAGAAAGACAAATACTGTATGATTTCCCTCATATGTGAAAGGTAAAAAACAAAACAAAGGAACAAACATAACAAAACAGAAACAGATTAACAGGTACAGAGAACAAACTTGTGGTTGCCAGAGTGGAGGGGGGTTGGAGGATGAGTGAAACAGGTAAGGGAGATTAAGAGGTACAAACTTCCAGTTATAAAATAAATGAGTCATGGGATTGTAATATTCAGCACAGGAATATAATCAATAATATAATAACTTTGTATGTGACAGATGTTAACTAGACTTATCATGGTGATCATTTTGTAATGTATGAAAATATCAAATCACTATGTTGAACACCTGAAACCAATGTAATATTGTAAGTCAATTATACTTCAATAAAAAAAAAATTTAACAACAGGCATAGGCACCAACCTATCATAAAAAATCGTACAGCTATACCATTACATATCTGATTGTCCCTGTTTTTAGTATATCCTTGGCCATAAAAGTGCAGAGCAAAAATAACATAAGTGAGTAAAAAATCATGAAATGGTTTATTAAAATGAAGATCAGAGTAGACTAAGGACTTCTAAAGAGCCTAGAAAAATAAGACTACTTATTCAACAATAAGTATTACATAAACATAAATAAGATTACATAAACTGTATTTTGGAAAAATCACTTTCTTAATGACAAATCAATTCTTAATGATTCATGGAAGCTAACTCTAAATAGCTTCATATCTAAAATATTGACTGACCTTTACTGATAACCCTGGATTAGTTAAGCCAATGTGGTCCTTCAGAAAAATAATATTTCTGTGTTCATTCTACTTCCTGGTTATAGTTTCCTTAATCAAACAAAAAAATAATAATATCTATTTTGTAGAAACGATAATATACCTCAAAATCTAGTTAAGATGGATGCAGAAGTAACCGCACCTGGTAGTCTGTTAATAATGTAGTACACTTAATCAGTAGAGATAGTAAACAAAATGGCAAGGAAAGCAGTACTTGGAGTGCTGGTTTTAAAGGCTGTATGGAGGGGAACGATCAGACTTAGCCAGCTGTCCTAAGCCAGACAGAGACCTTCATGTTAATGTAGGATCACTGCAATTTGTAGACAAAAGGCATTTTTTCATTTGTCCACATGGTTGGTTCCTGCAGGTTCCATTTTTCCTGTGCTTCATTATTAAGAAGCCTTTTGTTATCCAGTCTTTTCTATACCAACCTCCTGCCTGCATCAAATCCTCATTTTAAATACACTTTAATGCATTCAAATAAGCTACAGGAAAAACAAAAACAAAAACCCCCAAAAAACACCATGATTCAGAAAATAGAAAGATTAAAAAGGTACACTTAGCATACAAACTCAAAATGATCCTTATTCAGGAAGAAAAGGTTGTAAAAACCATGTACAAGAGAAAGAGGATTGAGATACACAAGAATATCACATCATTTTCACGACCCTTCCTTCATTCCAAATCTTTCCTAAGTCTTCTCCCTTCTCACCAAGCAGCCTAATCAACTTAATTTTCCTTGCAATGCCAGACAACTTCCCTCACGTATCAATACCTCTTGACCTTGGAAGCACTCCTGAATAAAGCTTGAGAACAATGTGCTTGCAATGGCATATCTGACAGGGAAAAATGACCCTTTATTGCTGATTAATATAAAGGAGGGTCTCTGAGCATTTCTAAGGGCGCTATTTTCAAAATTCCTCTAGAGTACTCTGGCAAAGCTGTTCCAAGAATTCTGTACTATTTTAGGAATACCATGTAACACAGTAGAAACACCAATTAATTTAAGACAAGGAGAACTGGACCTGCATTTTGGTTCTGCCATAGTACTGTCCAACCCTCTTAGAAACTCAATTTCTTCAACTATAAAACAGATAATCTTAAGTACTTCACAGAATTTTTATGAAGACTCAAAGAAAACACAGTAACTTACCTAACCAAAAAAGATCTGGCATATTTTAGGCACTAAACAAATAAGTGGCAGTTTTTCTTATTAAGACGTTGTAACCTAAATTTCTTTATAATTAAAGGGCAGTTTTCTCAAGTATGACTGTACTACTGTATTATTTTCATCACCAGATTTATGATCTTATAAAATTGATTAAAAACATAATGTATGCTCTCCAGATTAAGACTTAAATTTTATCTTAACTGTAACTCTTTCCTAGAAAACGAAGTAGCTTTTCTTATAGTAGTTCCTAGTGTTGACATTTTTTGCTCTCAAAGGAGAAACAAGAAATATAACTAAGGCAACACTAATGAAGTACAACCTTAGAGAAAAATATACTTGAATGACAGCTGGTACAGTACATTCTATAAGTGCATGAGTACCTGTGAGAAACCAGAAACCAAAGAAATGAAATGGTTAAGAGAGGGATAGAAAAGTAGGGGCTGTGTTGGGACAGGATGAGAGGATTTAGATAAATGGGAGAGAGAGGACAAGGCAGTATAGTTATATAAGGAACAATGATGAGCACAGGTTCAGAGGTAAAAATAGGAATAGGATGGGACAGTGAAGAAAATTTTCTAATAGATGTTTTGTGCTTAAAAAAAAAAAACAGAAATAAGGTTGGACAAGTAGCATTATTCTAGATTCTTGAAAATCTTGAACACAGGCAACAGTTTAGATATGATGCCTAAGATCAAATACACAAGGAAAGAGGAATCATTAAAGAAGCAGAGAGAGGGGCTTCCCTGGTGGCGCAGTGGTTGAGAATCTGCCTGCCAATGCAGGGGACATGGGTTCAAGCCCTGGTCTGGGAAGATCCCACATGCCGCGGAGCGACTAGGCCCGTGAGCCACAATTGCTGAGCCTGTGCGTCTGGAGCCTGTGCTCCGCAACAAGAGAGGCCGCGATAGTGAGAGGCCCGCACACCACGATGAAGAGTGGCCCCCACTTGCTGCAACTAGAGAAAGCCCTCGCACAGAAACGAAGACCCCACATAGCCATAAATAAATACATAAAATTTAAAAGAATGATGAGTAATTTAAAAAAAAAAAAAAAAAGCAGAGAGAGTAGTAACAATTAAAAATCACGTCTATGATTATACTTATTTTAAAGGCTGACCTCTTAATTCATTACTACTAAATTTAATTCTGAGCTAACCTTTGAATCAGTTCTTCTATCATATTTTTTTCCATAATTGGAATTGGATTTTTTAAAGGCTCATATTTAATAATGAGGGCAAAATATAATTTTTTTTACTAGATAAAGGTATCTGAAGTGAAAAAGATAAAATAATTGACAAGTTCAGGTAATATATTTATCAAATTTTCCCCTAATTTTTAATGAGGGCCAAATATACAAGTTGGAGTTACATGCAAATATTGAGTTTGAAAGAAACTTTTCTGGATCAATCAAAGGCAATAGTAATAAGCAATGTTTGACTCTATCTGAATTCCTCTGTAAAATGATTAAGGACATAAAGGGATTAGAAGTAATCTATGGGAGTGGGGGTAAAAGAAGAAACAGGAATGAGGAGACGAAATGCAAAAATGAATGAAAAGAGACAAATATAGGAGATATTTGAAAAAAAGTATTGTTGTTTGATGAATAATTAGAAGAAAAGATAGGTTGATAAAATCTAATTTGTTAAATTCAATAAATATTTACAAAGCAAATATAAAAAGGGGGAAAAAACTCAAAAACTGATATCTTACAGCACTTTACTACATATGAATTCCATGAGTAGTGTGTTAAAAATGGAGGTTCTGGAGCTTCTGGCTTGGTGATACATGGAAGTGATGAGAAGATGGCTTGCACAGAGAGGGCACGGAAGCCCCATGCCTTACACCCCCACCAAGCACCTTTCCCTATGCATCTTTTCCACTTGGCTGTTTCTGAGTTGTATCCTTTATCATAAATTGATAAACATTTGGTCAAATTAGGCTGATTAAACGTAAGGATGTGCAGCCTTTTGGGAGATAGATCTTTGCCTTTTGGGAGATAAATCTTTGACTTAAAGCTTTGATCAGCTTTAAGATCCTGATTTTCCACAAGCACCAGAAGAATGTTCTAGCCTTTATTTCTGCCACTGAGGAGATCAACAAGAACCCCAGCCTACTACCCAATGCTTCCCTTACAGTTGGTCTTTAGAGCTTCCAAAGTGACCAACTTCCAAAGGAACCTTGGAAAGCCTCCTATGTGGCTCTTGGAAGGGTTTGAGATAGTACCTAATTACTTCTGTGAAATGAAGAACAGGTCTGTGGTGGTCACTGTTAGAAACACTTTAAAAACACTTTTCTTCCCCCTTCCCAGATGAAAACACTATTGGACCTCTATAAATTTCCACAAGGCTGATTATGTAGGGAATGAAAATCTGCTTCTTTCATGTAATTCTAGGCTTTTTAATAAAATGAAAGAGAATTATGCATCCCATAAAAAACAACAACAACAAAAAATGGAGCTTCCTGGGTCTCTCCCTCAAACTCTGGCTTAGTAAGTCTGGGGTTTAGAAATTTGCATTTTTAATACATAACCCAGGTAATTAGTAATTCTGAAGTAGATGATCAGTAGACCATACTTTGAAAAACACTAGTATAGATACTGGAAACTGTCTATAAATGTTGAAGTCAAAGAAAGGAGAAATCTGCATCTTTCTACTTTTGGTCAGGGGGCTGGTGAGAGGGAAGTAGAGAGAAAAGATTTACTTGTTTGTCTGTTTGTTTGTTTTAATTTACTGAGTGCCTATTTACCAGATCCCATGCAAGGCCAACATAATACCAAGATAAATAGGACAAGACTTCTTAACCTATGAAAGCTTTTGAGTTCAATGAGAATGATTATACATGTAAAGGTTATTCGTAATACTTTTACAAACCTATATAAATTTATTTGGTTAAAAGATATTATATTCAGTACTGGTATTTGAATTACACAAGTGACTCACAGAAATTTAGAAGTAAAGTTAACTTCCCAAATGGAAATCTATGAGAATTTAAAAGAAATAAAATGGAATGGGAAACAATATTGGGTTGTTACCTATACTAGTGTAGTTTACATACACTAGTAATTGTCTTATTCTTCTTTCCTTTCAGTCTCCTATTCCCATATTTTAAACTAGTCCATGAAAGTGTAAAGTACATGAAATCAGCACAACTTCACAGAATACAGTTTTGAACTCTTTGCCTACTTTTTCAAGTGACATTATACCCCCAAAGGGTTCAAGTAAATCTGAGGTAAAGAGTTTTTTGAATAATGAAAATTATTCAAAAAATGTTGACCTTTACTGTATGCAGAGCCACAAGTTCTTGAACATTACACATTTAAAGATATTTACTGTTTATGAAGTGATGGGTTAAAAAAAAGATAAGAGCTGTTCTTATAGGGTAACTCTGTAAGATTTAGAGATAAGGAAAAATACAATGGACTTCTTTATGAATCAGGAGCTCCCTGTCACCAAAATTGTTCAAAAAGTTTGAAGGATACTCCATTAGAAATATGATATAAATCATTTCAACGATGGGCAAAAGGTACCGGCTAGATCAATCAAATGGCAGCCATCCACTCAAAGAACGCGTCACTACTTTTGTGGCTACAAAACCCAGCACTGTACTTAAAGGGCTTCCAGTCTAATGACATTACAATATGTAACAAAGAGAGGTGCAGGAAACGGTAACTAGGCACAGTGAGCAGCACAGTCAAAGGCACAAAGGTTAAAAATCCAAAAAAACAAACTAAAAGCTCCATCAGGGGTGTTTGAGGACCTATAAGCAGTTTAGTGTTGCTGAGGTATAAAATAATGTCTATGCACGTGGTAGGTGACCATACTGGAGAGGTAGGTGGGGGGCCTGATGAAGGAGGGTGTTGTTAGATGTCACATCAAGAAGCTTAGATTTTATTCTGTAAGCATTGGGACTCCACTGAAGGAGTTTAAGCAGCGCAGGGTAAATGAGCCTGGGACTACTGAGAAGTAACTGCAGGGAATGATGAAAGCCTGAATTAGTGGTGTCAGAGTAGCAGGGGTAGAAATGGATGATGGATTCAAGATATGTTAAAAAGAAAATGAGATCGCATTTGTGCTTAGATCACATACCAAAACTTAAGACTCCAGTTTTTAATGGTTAAAACTTTGTACTTGAATAAATTTGATTTTGAATTTATAAAATGCCAAAGAATAGGACTGTGCTTAATAAAATTAAAAAAAATCAATCCAACATTTCCTGTGATAGTAAATCATAGCAATAGCCTATATTATTGGAATTTCTACAGCAATTCATAAGTAGAATGCCAAATTGGCATGAATGTGTGTCTTCACACCTGTCAGCTGCATAAAATAAATCTAGCAAATTTTTATAGAAACACCCAATATTTGAGATTAAATAATTAAAAAGTTCCTAATGGTTAAGATCAGGTCACATCACAATTTCTGGATAGCCTAAACAGTTTCCTCACACTTTTAAAATTCTTGCCTCTGGCTAAATTTATATTGAGACTTTCATTAGAAAACTAATTTTAAATAGATGATTCCATTGCCACTACCAATTCAGATACTGGATTGCCTTTTGTAATTGAGATTACTTTTGTCACTAGACTGAATGATTACATGTGATATGGGGGGTGGTGGTGGTTACGGATGGATATATACTATAAATCATATTTTGAAAAAGTAATCATTTCTAAAATGTTACAAGAAATAAAACATCTATTTACTCTTAACATAGTTCTGAAATATGCTGACAATACACAAGTTTAAAGAGCAAGAACAGAAGTCTATGATAACTGATTATTAAAAACCCCTTGTATTTATTTATATCTGTAGACGTCATACGAGTCTTAAAAACTAGAAAGCTGAGCTTAGAGATGGAGAAACCTGGAAAGAGTACTGCTCCTGTGCTTACGACAAGAGCTAGACAACCTCAAATTAATGACATTTCTTGAAACTACTAGAGAACTGAGTCACAGGCACAATAAGCTAAAATGAGAAGAAACCGGCAGCTGCGGGGAGAGACAATACCAGAGTATTTGCTTACCTGGCACAGAAACAGTTGGATAAACCGGTAGGGAGATTAATGTTTAAGAAAATGCTACAGGGTAGCTAGCATGAGCACGTGAGGCCCCTGCTGCTGTAAACAGTGTGTGTATGGGGCGGGGGGCGGAGGCGGGCGGTACAATCCTCTTCAAACTTTTCCTCCATGAACCCCACCAGGGAAGACTGGAGAGAATCCTGAGAAACCTCATGTGGTGTTGGCTGGAGGAAGGGACTAGCGACCCTCTCCTAAAACCACCCTGGTGTGCATCTACTATGTCTCTACCATGTCCTACTTGTTTTGAGAGGAATGAAAATGGAACTTAACAGAAAAAAGAATCTTACTGAAAAATATGTGTGTAACTGGTCACGCAAAATGTAGTTACTGTATTTTCTTAACCACTGACCTACTAAGTTTTCCAAGGAAGGATCTTTTGTTTCATCAAAAAACTCATGATAATGCAAAGCAGTTAGTAAGGCAATTATGCACACAACAATAAATGATTTTCCATTTACAAAAACAGCAAGTATATAAAAAAGCCAATATACATAAATAGCTCAATATCCTTTTTTGTTACTTTTTACCTATATAACACAAACATTTCATTTCACATTCTTTTTTTTATATTCCCTATAAATACTTGCAGAATCTATCACCAGGCATACTGAATCAACAGACTGTAAGACAGGACACAATTATAGATACAGTCCTTTTATTTCAAATTCAGATATTTCACTATAAACGATTCTTCCTACAAAGCTCCTGTTAAAAGTTAAAACATGCTTTATATTTATTCAAAGTTATATTAATAACTCTTGGCATAACCCTATAAAATATACCTTTAAAGATAGCTAATTGAGATTGAAACTTATTTTCACAAACACATTTAATATCTTAGATGGGAAAAAAAGGTATTTTGAATCTAAAAAAATGATACTGAGATAGGAGGTAGATGGGGCTCTGGGCTGGACAGCTGGAGTTTGTTGAGCGGAGTAAATTGGAGCTTTGTTTTCCCTGACACTCCAAAGACAAAGTTAGGGCCAGAGCTGAGCTCTGCTAGAGTAAAGAGATAATAAGACGACCACATCTATTACCTCCCCAACTGCACATGTGCAGAAAAGCTCCTCGGGGGTCAAAAAGGGAGGGGAACGACCCCATAATAAATGTTGTCAAATCTCCACAGGCCTCTGCTCTGAAATCCATCTTGGCAAAAAGATGTGCATGCATGTTGGAGAGATTTCTAGGGCAGGTCAGGTGTGAAAAAAGAAACAAGATTAACTGGCCAAAGGTAAACAAAGACCTGGAAGAACTGCCCTATATAAATGAGTTAACCCCTTCTTTACTGTGCTCCTCATTAGGGAGGACACCCACACCCTTTCTCTCTGGGTGTGTATTTCTGCCTTGCTTCTATCTTAAATAAATAAACTGTTTCTCTGTGTGCTCTCCCGCATGTTATGCTCTGTCTCTAATAATAAACTTTGTGCCTGTTTTTGCCTCTTTGAGAAATTCAGTTTTCAAATGGGCAAGAGCCGGGGGAACTTTGCTTCCAGCCTCTAGCCCCTGGTGGTCTAGTGGCTAGGATTCCTGGTTTTTACAGCCAGGCCACCCAGGTTCAATTTCTGGGCAGGGAACTAAGACCCTGCTTCAAGACCACTTGCTGCTGTCTCTTCGAGATCAATACAAATCAACTTATTCACAAAACATAAACAGACTCACAGATATAGAGAACAAATCTGCGGTTACCAAAGGGGAAGGGAGGGGAGGGTAAATTGGGTATCTGGGTTTAACAGATACACACTACAAACTAGTATATATAAAATAGATAAACAACAAGAACCTACTGCATAGTACAGGGAACTATAGTCAATATCTTGTAATAATCTATAATGGAAAAGAAGCTGAAAAGGAATACATATATATATATATATATATGTATACACACACACACACACATATACATGTATATGTGTAACAATCACTTTGCTATACACCTGAAACACTGTAAATCAACTATATTTCAATTCAACTTTTTAAAAAAATAATGTAAACTTCAAAGTGAGGGCAGAAAAAATATTTATAATTTTTAATAATTGGTATTGCTAGTACAATTTAATTCACAGCCCTATCAAGACAACTTGCCAGACTACATTTTTTCAGCACTGATTTTTAATTACTAATGTTTTGATCCCTTTTTGGAACCCAATAAAAGCAATAAACTCTCTTTCTAGAAAAATAATTACATGGACATGACAAACTTTTTCATACGCTTTTAGTGGGACCTGAAGATCCTTGTGGGGTGGGTTCCATGAATCCAAAGTGAGTTTTTCATATTCTTTTAGTTTCTCACATGCTTTTACTGGGCCCTGAAGATCCTTGTGGGGTGGGTTCCATGAATCCAAAGTTAAGAGTTTTGTACTAGAGGAACCGAAAAGCCCCAAAGGACCATAAAGAGTAATCAAATGTGGTAACTGCTAACCTGATATACACATTTGATTTAATAAGGAGCTTCAAGAAAAAAGCTCAGTCCTGGAAAACTAGTCAATTGTATGAACTAACTCAGCACTAGTATGAAGTGTCAGAATTACCACTCATTCTATCCCTTTTAGTATTTCAATATTAACAGAGCAGTGAGAAGGGTGCTAACTCATGAAAATATTTAAAGACTATTAGTTATATGTACAAAATGTGAACACTTCTGCATCATTGCTTTCATTTTACACATAGGTTAAGTCGTACAATCAAAACTTCACAGCAACGTTAGAAAGGAAAACAGCATCAGTCTATGATTTTTCCATTTCATAATAATCCTTTAAGATACTAAGTGATTAGAATAGAAACTCTTCATTAGAGGAACATGACAGAAGCAGATGTTATTAAGGTGCAATATAAACTAAAATACAACACTTTCTATTAATCTGTGGCAGTAAGAGTCTATCAGAACATTCACTGATGGTGTGAAGTTGCCAGTTAATGCAAAAAATAATGCAGTAATTACAGTAACAGAAATATCACATTAAGAGTTAATTAGTAAAGAACATGGGAACAAAGGACGTTCAAAACATTTGAGAGTTTTTTTTTAATGACTTATATTTATTTTTCTTACCACTGTTATTTGTAAAATATTCATGTGTAAGAGCTATAGTCCTTGGAAGGTATTGCAATTCATTCAATAAGAATTTCTAAAAATAGTCAAAATTCATTTTTTCTTTGAAAATTGCCTTTAGTAAACTTTTTGCCCCATCTTCTCAACATCAAGAAAGTTTCTATTCTGAGGTGAGTTATGTCCAACTGGCAGAGGACTTCTTTCCTTGGGGTTAAAGGACACCCTGGAATTGCAAGCAGTTATTTCATTTGTGAGTGAGTTTAAGAGCTGAATCAAGAGAGAAATAATGCAAACCAAAGAGTTTCTCAGACAGTTTGCTACACATGACGTAAAACAAAGTTTGATTTGTTAGTTGACTTACATATAAACAATATGGTCTTACTATAAGCATATCTGGTCTTACAAATGGCCACTGGGAAACAGAAATCTAGTATACAACTCCTTCAAATGAAACAGGGAAATGAAATTCAAACATGTTAAGTGACTTACCTAAAATGAAAAAAGCTAATTAATTGCTATAAACCTAGAGGCATCATCCCTTTAATGAAACAGCAGATCTTGCTCATTTAACCTCAAACGTATCTTCCAAATTCTTGAACCAAAAGGAAAACCCTGTCAGCAGTGCCTTCCTATTCTAGCCTACGGTTTGCACTTCTGCTAGCACTACCTTTGTGGGGTTTTTTATAACTCAACTAAAACTACAAATACAAAATTGAAGTCAGTCACTCTTCTACAGTCCTTTACAGTTGCACAGATAAGATTCAAGGTTCTTAACAGAGTCTAGAATGACCCTTAAAAATCACTCCTCCTAATCTACCATTTCTCACTTCATTCCACTTATGCCGTTAAGTACTAGCAGTCTCCAAACACACTGCACTCTTTCATGTTCTCAAGCTTTTGCACATGCTGTTCCCTCTGTCTAGAAATACCTGGAATAGATTTGGATAACTTATGCAAAATAGTAAGCAAGATACTGAAACAGGATACCCAAATGTTAATTTTCCAATTTTTACACATTAATTTATTACTCGTAGTAGCTACCATTTATTTACTATGTGCAAATGTTCCATGTGCATGATCTCATTTGTTTCCTAACAACACTTTAAATACTGTATTTAAATATTCATATTAACCCACTGCAAAAATGAAGAGGTAGACTCAGAGACGATAAGGAATTTTCCTAAGGTATCATAACTAGTGACAAAACCAAGGTTTGTACCTAGAGATCAGATCTCAAAGACTGAGCTACATGAAAATATAAACATATACACATGAATCATCTCTCTTTATCCTACCATCATCTCCCCTCCCCAAAAACCATTGTTAGCACAGTTAAAGGAAATTGAAGTTTAAAAATTGGTCTTTTTTGGAAATCAAAATAATAATAGATATTGAAAGCTAAAAAAATATCTGAACACTTTGTTCCAGTTTTTTCCCTCCACTTATGGGATTTTATATTACAAATATAATATTACAAGATAAAAGGGGAAAAACAATATGTCTGAAAACAACACAAACTTAGAATTGAGAAAAAATCAGAGGTAGCCTAAGTGTTTAATAATAAGACAAATAGTAATTGATAGTATATATAAATGCTTTCTATTAATATTATGATGCAAGGTGAGAAAATGCTTAGATGTAGTTAGATGTAAAAAGCTACATACAAAATATACCTGCACATACTGTAAAACTAAAATTGTAGGCTGAAAACTGAAAGGACAACATCAAAACATTAACTGCAGTTCTGTTCAGGTGGTAGAATTACAGGTCAAGTTTCCCTATTCTCTATTTTGTAAAAGTTTTGATTAGTGGAGAAATACATAACACTGTGAAGCAAAGATGTTAAGGGCTAAGAAAGGTCATTATGTTTCTTGAATAAGATATAACTGGATTTGGAGGGTCCAAGTGCTGAAAATAAGTTTCTGCTTGGTCAGACATTACTTTATACATTACAACAGGCTGAGAAGGAAGCTTGTAGTTTTTTTGGCTCTACTTGTATATTTTAACAAGAATAATAAAAGAACACTGCACAATAATTCAAACGCAAATTGTTCATGCAAAGAACCAAAAAAACCTCATGCTTATTTTAAAAAGTAATTGCCACTTATCAATTAGAAAGAAACATGGCACCTAAACTGTATGAGAGAATCTCTTCCTAAAGGTTTGTTCGCATCTATTCCGAGCCAATAGTTTCACTCTTAACTTAGGTTGATGAAAACCCTTAGATCTAAAAAACAGAACGTAAAAAGCTTAAAAGTAACTTATGTTTTTGATAAACCTCATCCAATAGAAAAAATACACCTTCCAACAATTTACTAATATTATCAACAAAACAAAATCTTTCCCCCACATTTGTTGTATTAAATGAGTACGTTTAAAGTTAATGACATTTACACAAAGACCAACAAGAAACCAAAACCCCCAAACCTCCAAGTTATTAACCTTGAACAGTGATCTTTTTCTCCATATCCCTAAAATAATGATTTGGAAAGGATAGAGTGAAAAGGAAAAAGAGAAATAAGTAAAAGCATGCACTAAATATATAGAACAACACACACTGGTCAAAATGAAGTGGTTTTCTTCACTCTACTTCATTAGAGAATGACTGAAAACTGGTTTTTAAAAATGATGAGTACTCTTATGGAGAATGTAAAATCTACAGGGTAACCAGGATTTTCCCTACCAATAAGACCAGTGAAATCCCCAAAAGGAACCTACAATTTGTTTTGCTGTCAATAATTTATCCTTTCCATTACTGAAGGGAAACACAGTTGTCAGATCTTTAAAATCCCACAAAATGTAAAAGGCATAGAATTAAAAGGTCTTAACCCTTTACAAAATAGAAACTTTGAGGAAATGAAAATATTCCTTATAAATAGAGATTCCTTATTGAACTTTGAAGTTCCAAGGCTAACTTATTAACTGGAAGAGGCATAAACCCTCTTATAATTTATTCTTTTCAAAATATAAGATAAAAATGTTTTCAAATGTAAATACCCACATAAATCTCTAGATCAATTATCCATTCTTATTAGTTGACATTTTGGATTAATCTGAACCACTACAGTCTTCCGTTAGTACAAACATCAAGGATTATCATATGAACTACAAATTTGGTTAGTAAAAAATTATAAGGGCTCATGAGTATGATTTGTGAAACTTAAATGACTCTTGACTGCTAAAAATAGGGATTATATATATTCAGTTACATATTTCAAACTAGACAAAGATATTTAGGTACTCTGGCACGAAATAAAGTATTTTAATTCTTATTTACCAGGTGATACTACTACCATACAATCCATAATGACTTTTTTTGAGAGAGAAAATAATTCTTATCAATGTTTTTTAGAAGATAAACTCTTGGGTCTCCTAAAATAAACCAATGTTTGGAATGTTGTGAGAAATAAAAATACACTAAAAGAAAAGACAACTACTACTATTTTTCTCTCCCAATCTCTGGAAAGCAACTCACAAAGATATGTGTGGTGAATCACAAAGCCATAGCTCTAGATACTTAGGATTTAAAACAGCAAATTAACAAAATGGAACTGAATCTTGAAGTCAGATTGATGTTTTATACAATCTATCCCTAAAGCTTCCTACTTTCATCAGAGAGTCAAAGATCTTGAAGGCAAATACAAGCATAACTAACTACCTATTTAATTCTCAACAATGTGTAAATACTTTGTCATTAAAACCAAATGATTTAGATTTATCTTCTACCTCATCTTCATTTTTTGGTTGGCTATCATAGTTCAAATAAAGAATCTATATTTTCATCGAAGTTGATCTTTTTATCTACAGAGAAAAAAAGGACTAAACAGGCACAAAATTAAATGGCTTCTTTACAGCAATTATAATAGACTGACTTTTCTACATAATCAAATTATTCCTGTGTTCAGTAGTAATAACTTTTCTACCATTCTGGGAATAGCCAATGCCAAATTCTGATAGCTTTATGTGGAAAAATGCTGCATAAAATGGGATTTAAGATACAATGGAGTAATAAGAGATATGAAAGGCACAAACCCCTGTAGGGATCATATAAATATAGGAGACTGTCATAAGAACAACAGAGATCAATGTGAGACTGTGGAAGTAAAATACAAAAATATATTTCTTTTCCCCAGATAAGATGCAAGTTTGAATTAGCAGGAAACACTTTTCTCTTAAACAGTTGCTGTCCTTGATTAATTCTGCTTTAAGTAATTGTTAAATGTATTTTTATTCAATTAGAAAAGAATAATCACATTTTTTCATATATACACTTCAGCACATGAAACCAATTCAAGTAGTATTTGTTAAAAACGTTTTAAGTCCAGGAAATGATACCCAATATTCATTCTCTTTCCTTTCACTACTGCTACGGAAATTTGTAGGAATTATCAAAAGATAAACATTTAGAAACCAAAGTTAAATTCCTTCCCATCTCAAAATATTTTGGACACGCTTAAGCATGGTGGGATAATAATGAAAATTATTTATAGGTTAATGGCATAATTCAGAATGCACTCTCAAATTAGTATATTTCTTTTTTCCCTTAAAAACGGTAAAACAAAACCCAAAACCAAGTAGCTTAAAGATCTGTGTCGATTCTATTCTTCAAAATTGGCATAGTTCAGGACAAACACTATTTTTAAAGAAGTATTTAACGAGAAAAAAAGTTTTAAGAACCATTCTAATATAAGTCAAATTCCATTACAGTACATATAAAAATGAAAACAATGAAATATTTAAAATGTCGACCTATAGACCCACTAAATTATTTTGTTGATTTCATTACATTTTCACCATAAAATATTTAATGCAAGAAATGTTTTCACAGGAACTGTCAATACAGTAGTGCACCTTAAGGTTAAGGAACTTAATGAAATTTAGACAAGAGATAAA
The DNA here is from genome assembly GCF_028023285.1 of Balaenoptera ricei. Classification (NCBI taxonomy): domain Eukaryota; kingdom Metazoa; phylum Chordata; class Mammalia; order Artiodactyla; family Balaenopteridae; genus Balaenoptera; species Balaenoptera ricei. The sequence goes on from NC_082639.1 coordinate 137,639,019, forward strand.
TTACAGGTTTGCTTCAGTTTTCCACAACCTTCTTGTCTCCTCTATTTTCTACTCCCCCACCCCACTCTAGTCTGGACACTAAGGGATGAGTGGGGCACTTAGGAGAAGATGGGAGCCACAGTCTTCCTGGAAGTCAGGGTCCATGCTCAGAATCTTCTTTCCTTCCACGCCCAAGACAGACAAGAGTTCATTCAGATTGGCCCTCTTCCAGTCAGGAAAATTTTCTAAAGTGTTATAAACCATCCGGCTAGAGGGAAGAAGAAAGGAAAGGAAAGATAAAAGAAAAGGAAAGAAACAGAAATGAAGAAAGGAGAGAAGAAAGAAAAAGAAGTTCCTATGTTGTCATCTCAGTGTTCACTGAAGAATTTAGGATAAGAAATAGTTTATAAATGTGGGAAATCAATATATATTAAAGGTAGCTTTTTTTAATTAAAGAAAAGAAAAAAGACCGCATCTTATTCTTTTGTGTGTTTCTTCCTGAAAAGGGTAAGGGAGTAGCAAAATCTAACAGACAGTAGGTATTCGTAAGTATAATTATCCCCCCTTTAACAGATGCTTGAGAACCATTAATGCCTCTTGGTTATCATGTGTACAAATCTCCAGTGGTAACATTAAGTCATCTGTTTCCAAACTTGACTGTTCACATAATTTTCTATGGAGACCTGGGGAACTTTTCAAAATACAAATCTCTTCTCTCTTCCCCTCTTCCCCCAGAGTACGGGCTCAGGGGTCTAAGAAAAGAACTGTTTTGTTATGTATATTTTTTGAAAGATCCCAAGGTGATTCTGATGATCAGCTGGTTTGAGAATCACTGTGATAAATAAATTTTATCATAGATGCCTTCTGCATTTTAATGGATGAAGACTGGCTTTTCACATATATTTTAGCTTCCTTAGTTTAGTGCAATTTGATGCTTTATACACAGTGCTTAGTAAGTCAGAGAGGGACGCCTATCTCTTGGATAACAGCATATATAAATTGGAAAACAGATATGTAAGTCTTTTTGAGGGAAGACTGAATTGTGAAATAGCACAAATGCAATGGAGAAAGGGAAGGACCGGTAATAAATACCAATTCCTCCATAGGTGCAGGCACTTCAACGTTTTTGTTGCTTTTGAAAATATGCAAAAGCCTGGGGGTTATATCCCAAGGACAAAATGGTAATTATGAAATAATTATATAGGTACCCATGAATGTTCATGTCAGGAAAACTACTTTTCTTAAATTGATGTAGTCTTGATATTACCATTGAGTTTTAAGTATTAGAAGTTATCTATCACCTACCTCTACTCCAGCATTTCCTTGGTTTCAAAAACCAGTATTTAATTAATCATGCAACAAACAAGATAAAGGACAAGTCTGAAGGATTGTATCATTCATTACAAAAATTATATATTAATGATACATTATGTGCAAACCATCTGCTTAGTGGTAATTTAAAAATGAATGTTACTAATAGCAAACACTTTAACTTTCGCTATAGGTCAAAAACTGTTCTAAACCCTTCATGTACATTAACTTATTTTAACATTATAATAACCCGAAAGGGAGGTTATTACTATCATTAGCACTTTATAGATGAAGAAACTGAAGCACAGTGTAGTTAAGGAACTTGAGCAAGGTCACAGAGCTAGTAAGTGGAAAATCTGATTTGCACCTCAGTGGTCTGGCTCCGTAGTCTTTGCTCTTACTCTATACACTATGATGCCTTTTTTCAAGTAGTTTGCAAGCCAGCAGAGGATAGGAGACATGAACACAAATAACAGTACAAGGCAGTGTATAAATTCATTCAGGAAATATTTTTAATGGATAGGAATCATGAGAGATTTAGGTGAAGAAAAGATCTCCATGAGAACACAAAGTTTTAGTTAAAAACACTTTAACAATAAATGTTTCATTATATAAAGTTTTATTTGTTAGAAATAAGGACAGAAAGAATATATTTCACTATATGACTAAAAAAGATGCCCTTGCCTAATATAATTATAACTTTGTACAGTACGGGTGATAACATTGTTAACAAATTCCCAGGCTAAGTTTTGCTGGATTTGGTTTCAAAGGAGGGAAATTAGGGAAATCATTATCCTGACATCCTTCACTACTGAGTTAGAGAAACTTTCAATATGACTTCTGGTGTTTCAATCCACAAGAGAAAAAAACCCCACCCTTAATAACCAAAGTTTTTTCTGAGGATACAATGTGTGTATACACACACACACACACACACACACACACACACACACGTCACTCTTGAAGAGCTATGAGAGTCTTAAGTGTCCTTTACAAGCATTGCCTTTTACCATTAGATATCTATTTAGAATTGGTGACCAAAGACTAGATAATCTTGTACGATGTAACAGCCTCAGCGGGAGTCACCATGGACTCAAGGTCTGCCTCCAACAAAAATATGGTGTCCCTTTACACAGACATGATCCCTTTACAGCAAGTAACTTGCATTCTTGAATTAATTTATATTTCGTTACAATAGTTTCAGATAAGAATTATGCCACAGAATTGTTCCACAGACACAGAACATATATAATCTCCTTTACCTAACTTCCAATCTCTGAATAAAGCAGTGATGATAAAAAAAGATATGACAGAAATAAAGAATAAGAATATTGTCCAAATTTACCTTTGCTTTGTAGCATTACTTTCAAGGTGGACGTGGGGTGTAGGAGATAATGGAATAGATATAAATGACTAATACCAAATTGCCAAAGGACTATAATTATAAAACAATATCTCAGTTGCATAGTATTTCCTTTTCAAGCAAGAATTTCTTAAGAAACAAACAAACAAACAAAAAAACCAGTTCTCAGTATGTAAGCACACAATTTGTAAAAAATCAAAAGTTAATGTTTTAGAAAATTGTTTATGGAAACAAATGATTAAAAAAGATTATTTTACTAACAAGATATTTTCAAACTGGCAAAGATACTGGCATTATATTCCATGTTTTATGGGCATGGTCAAACTGAAACCCTTGGACTTTCTCAATGCAAGACCAAATGGAAATAGATTGTTCTAGAAGGCAATCTATCAGTTTTTATCAGACGCTATATGAACAAAGCTATTCATTTAATAAATCTCAAGTTCTCTTCTAAAGAATTAATTAGAAATTTAAAGATTTATTGCAAAAATATTCAAGAAGTAGTAAAAGTAAACATGAGTATCTTCAACAAAACAACAGTATACCAGTTATGGTAAATCCTTAGACTAGAATAATATGGAACCATTGAAAACACTCTTTACAAAATATATTCAGACCTGCGAAATGTTCATGACAAAGGCAAAAGGTAAAGAATACATGATAATATATAAAATATTCACTGTTATTGGGAAAAAAGTTCCTTTGAATGGAAAAATTACATGGTTAATTGCATTAAAATGTTCATATTACTTATTTATGGGGAAAGTGTTATCTGATATTTTCTTGTTTTTTGTTTGTCTAAATTCTCCAGAACATACATGTATGCACTTCTAATTGTTTCTTTCAGTAATAAGCTACTATAATCATTAAAAAAAAAAACAAAACAAAACCTAAGAGATAATGTTCCAAGATGATCGCAATATTCTCCACCAATGCACTTGCCAGGTAGATTCATTCTGACTCCATACTCTCCTAATATAAAGCTGCAAAAAACTTTTTTTGAATCAACTCTAAATTAGTTTTAAGGATAATTACTTAATGAATTATCCAAATCATATCACTACTGCCTTTCAGGAGGAAGGGAGGGAGGGAAGGAAGAAATAAATCTTTTCTTAGTCTACATTAATACCTGCTAGAAATTGTGAGTAAATAGAATACTTTAGAAAGAAAGATTGAAACTAGAACAAACATGAACTGTTGATTACAGACTTTAATGATCCAGATAATGGCTGTGTCCAGTAAGTATCAGAGAGCAAACGTTACTACATCTGGACACAAGAGGTTAAAATAAATTATGAGGTACTTTTCAAGGAAGTAAAGTCACAAAATGAATTGAAACTGTAGTCTAATAGCCCACCATTCTCTATATTCAAAAGTATAATTGACTGCTGTATATGGAAATAAAGCAAACTACACTTATTTCAAAGATAGTGTAATTATTCAAATGGAATATATTTGGATGTTCAATCATATATGGATATAATACATTCAAGTACACAGTTTTGGAATTTACAATTGTTTCTTCAAATAAATGAATAGAAAATTTCTCTTATTACATCAAGTTAAACAAACTCATTTCAGCTACATTTAAAAAATAAGCAGTGGGGAAATTAAATTCCAAAGCCCAAATAAAAATAGAGTGATATGTGGTATTCCAAGTAGTTATTTCTCATAAATTCCTCCTTTTTTAAAAAAAAAAATCATGAAGTTAAAACTGAAATAGGCAATGCAAATAAGATTTACTCTTGGGGGTTAAAATCCTAAGAATCTGGCAATAACAGAATAGCCATATGTCAATAATTCTAAATTACTAAAGTTTAATTAAAATATCTTCAAATTAATTAAAATAATAAAGTAAAAACAAAATATAAAATGAAGAATTCTGCATTCTTCATTAGTATAGAGTAACTATTACCATCTGTAAGTATTCTAGGGAGGACCTATGCTGTAAAATTAAAAAAATTCTAAAAAGAAGCATTTTCAATACAGTTCAAACAAAACTTATCCTAAAACTCCTTTGAAAAGTAAATGTGGTACAAGAGGTTGTGGCACTTTAATGGTAGAAATGCTGGAGCCACTACCTTCGCAAGCAAAGCTAAAGAACAAAGGACAGAAGACGGTCAGCAAACCCTAAAGTGACTGAATAAAAGTGCTTTTAGACACAGGGAAAGTATTAGGAAGAAAAAGAGAAAGGACAAAGTACTGTCCCTCAGATTAAAAGAAACAACTTTAGACATATTCTCTGTCTTTAAACAGAAGTAATAAAAAGCAAATATTGTAAGCCTAGAAGAAAAAGTAGACTACATGGCAAAGATGAAGGTGGGAGAGAAGCATCCTGCTAACTTCCACAGCACTGTGAAATAAAAGGAGAAACGCAATACAATGAACTTGACCAGCATCTTAAAAAAGGGCAGTGTATAGCGTTCTTTCCATTTTATATGCAGAATGGTAGAAATAAAAAGAGTAGAAATTATATATAATCTTGGCTGATTACTCAAAACAGGACTTGAGATTACTGGTTCATTTTCAGCCAGAAGTAGCCAAAAAGAAAAATAAATGTATCTAGATTATAGGAAAAAACAAGGCTAGACAAAAATTTAATCTGCAGGAAAATATCCTAATTTTTATAAAACCAAGATACTGTCTTAAGAGGATATATCTATTTGTATTTGTGCCTCTTCCTCTACCACTCATTCTTAATTTCTCATTCCCTCTCTATGACTAAATCACTACCATAAATGGTAACATAAAGATATATGTAATTTTTATACCATCATTAACTGAATAGTTTTATGCTTTCTATTCATTCATACAGTAGATTTGATATACCACTAATATATGTCCAAACACTAAAAAAACTTTCAAAGTTAACCTATTTCATAAGTGCCCTTAAACTGATCTCTTTCTTGTGATCAAAATTAGGTAGGATAGAAATAAAGCATAGAAAGACAATGAAATGTTTGGCTACTGATTTCATGTCTTAAAAAAGTAATCTGGACTTGACGATATGGGGAGGGGGAGGGGTAAGATGTGACAGGGTGAGAGAGTTGCATGGACATATGTACACTACCAAATGTAAAATAGATAGCTAGTGGGAAGCAGCCGCATAGCACAGGGAGATCAGCTCGGTGCTTTGTGACCACCTAGAGGGGTGGGATAGGGAGGGTGGGAGGGAGGGAGACACAAGAGGGAAGAGATATGGGAACATATGTATATGTATAACTGATTCACTTTGTTATAAAGCAGAAACTAACACACCATTGTAAAGCAATTATACTCCAATAAAGATGTTAAAAAAAAAAAGTAATCTAGGTGAGATTAAACATTGTATTATTTTCTTATTCCCCAAAACAGTTCTCTGCACTTCACCATCTCCAGCTGTCTCCCTTTCCTCTCTTTCTTAAAACCATTCCAGTCAAACTTTTGTCTTACCACTCCTGTCATTTTTTTGCTCATCTTACTTGTATTAGTAGCATCTGACAAAGCTTAACCAATTCCTACTTTCTTTTTTTTTTAGTTGTCATGTCTTATAAATCTTTTTTTATTTATAGGTTTCCTTTCATCTCTTTTTCTCCCTTGCAATTTATGTGTTGAAGAAACTTGACTGCTTAACAATTTCTGATAGTCTTGGGGATTTTTCTGCTTCATTACCATGGTTCTTTACCATATTCCTTTTTCCTCTGTATTTCCTGTAAGTGGTTAAGTTTAGAGGCTTAATCAAACATGGGTTTAGTTGACTTCATAGGGTCTCTTCTGTCAGGAGGCCCAATGTATGGCATCTCTCTCTCTCTCTCTCTGTGATGCTGTAGCTGGATGCTCAGATCCATTGGTTAGGTTGCAAAATGAGATATTCAAATTTTATCATTACTGCTTTCTTTTATTTTTATTGTTTTAAAACAGCTTTATTGAGATATAATTCGCATACTATACAATTCATCCATTTTAAGTGTACAATTCAATGGTTTTTTGTATATTCATAGATATGTGCAACTATCACCACACTCAATTTGAGAATATTTCGTCATGTCAGAAAGCAACCCTGTACCCTTTAGCTGTCATCTCCCTATCTCTCGCCCACCTCAGCCCTAAGTAACCACTAATCTACTTTTAGTCTCTATAGATTTCCCTCTTCTAGACTTTCATATCAATGGCCAATTCCTCCTCCTTGAAAAACCTTCTTCACTTGGTTTCCCAGGCACCAGCTTTCCTACTATTGATAACCACTCCTCAGTCTTTTTGTTGATTCTTCCTCATTGCCTAAATCATTGAACATTGAAGTATCCTCAAGTAAGGTACTCATACTACTTCTAATCTCTGATTACACTCCCTTGGAGAGATCTTATCCCATTTCTTGCTTAAATATCATATGTTGACAGCTACCAAATTTATATGCCTAGCCCCACAATCTGCTGTGAACTCCACCTTGGCAGGTCCACTTACATGGCAAGTAATACCTCAAACTAAACCAGTTCACAACTTTCCTGTGAATCCAAAATTGACATCTCCACTTAGTATTTTTAGTAACTCTCAAATCAGGCCGGTCTAGAGGTCAAATCCTGGTCTTCTCCCCCGATCTTCTCCCATAAGACAGTTCCTCTGGTAGTCTTCTCCATCTTAAGGAACGGCAATTCCACTCTTAAAGATGCTTGGGGAAAAAACCTCAGTGTCATCCTAGACTTTTCTCTATCGTTCTCCACATGTAATCTATCGGCAATTCTATTTATTCCAGTTTCAAAATATGAACAAGATCTGACTACTTCTCACTGGCTTACCACTATTTAATCTTACCTGGATTATTACAACAGCCTTCCTGATCCCTTATGTCTGTTCTCTACAAAACAGCCAAACTGATTTTTAAAAAATTTAAGTCACATTGTATCACTACTTTGCTCAAAATCTTACAACAGCTCCCAACTCCCAGGAGAAACAGAAGTCCTTACAACGGTAAACATGCTCTACTGAAACAGCTCTTCTTCACTGCTCTGAAATTATCTACTATTCCCCACCTAGATCACTGTAGTACAGCAACACTGGCCTTCTTTCTGTTCCTGGAACACTAATCGCATTCTTACTTCAAGACCTTTGAACTGTTTACTACACCTGGAATACTCTTCTCCTACATTTAAACATGGATTACATCTTCATCTCCTTCTAGTCTTTGCTCTAATTCAGCTACTCAGTAAGGAATTCTGTCACCACCAATTGAAAATTACAACTCACTACTCTAGCACCCCCATCCCACTTTCCTGCTTAGTTTTTCCCCAAAGCACTTGTCACCTTTATATATATGTATTTTTTTTGTCTGCTCCAGCACATAAGATTCTAAGTCTCCTAAGAGGGCCAGAACTTCTTCTTACAGTTTTGTTCAGAGTTTATCTCCAGTATCTAAAACTATGACTGCACATACTAAGTATCTGCTGAATAAATGAACAAAGGAGTGTCTCACTCCTTCTGCCTCACCTAAAATAACGAAATTAAGTTATTTTTTGTAGCTAATCAAAGTGACAGTTATATAAAAGTCAGATTTAAATTAAATCTGGAATGGTACTGAAGTGAGTTACAGAACTTTTAATCTTCTTATTGTGAAATAAACAAGCTCCCTGGTGATGCTGCTGTTTTGGTCTAGGTAGCATACTTTAAGAACTTACTTTGGGGGTTATCCTATGAACTACAATATGCATCCTTTCAGTCTAACATTAATTAGTTCTTTTGCCACCTTCCTTGACAAAACAAGGACTTGAGAACATTTTAATTACATTTATTCTTCTGACTTATGTTATTATTGTCAAGTACTTAATTCTATGTGTGTATTAAGTCCAACAAGACATCATTGCTTTATACAGTCAACATGCATTTAGATTTACTGCATATTTACCATTTCTATTGCTTTCCATTCCTTTCTGCATGTCTTACCTTTGTCTTCATTTTCTGCATTTTTTCCTTCTGCCTTAAGAATTACCTTTAAAATTTTCTTTATTGTAAGTCTGCTGGTGGCAAAATCTTCATTTTCATTCATCTAAAAATGTCTTTATTTTACCTTTGTCTTGAGAGATTTTCATTGGATATGGAATTTTAGATTGGCAGGTATTTTCCTTCACACACTGAAGATCTGGCTCCGCTATCTTTTGATTTCTGCTGCTTCACTGAGAAGCTGGCTGTCAGTCTAATTACTCATCCTTTGAAGACAGTTTTTCTCTGCCTTCCTTTAAGAATCCCCCACTGTATTTTATTTTCAGCAGTTTCGCTATGATGTGTCCCACCACCAGCAGGGGTCACAGGATCAGGCGCGGTTAGTTTTAACCTAGCACTTAGTTAGCTTTACAGAAGGATATAAGATAGGATATGTAGCATGCACAGCATCTTCACACTCATCAGGAGGCCAAGCAACTATTCACAGGCATAGCTTCTTAGATCAAACCACACAGAGTGAGCACAGCTGCCAAGGACAGCTGAAGTGCAGGTGGTTCACCTCAATACAGAGATGTGCCTTGGTTTCCTTCCAGTCTGGTATTGTTCACATTGCATAGATGTAAGGCCAACATGTCAACTCACAATTCTCTCAGTCCAGGGGCAATACAGATGAGGGTTCATAATAAATTTAAGAGACAACTAGCTCTTAGCACATAACATTCCTTATTTGTCTTAATTTATTTCCACAGAAGAGTGCTATGAGAAGGCAGACCCAAGGTCAGATTTTCAGCAGGCCTGGTCTGTTCAGGGTCCAGATCTGATATTAAATCTGTACTCACAATGTAAGTTTCAAGTCATTTATTCTCTGGGGTATGAAGGCTTATTGAATCTCTGCCTTACTGCCTTTCAGCAATTTTGTAAAGCTTTCAACAATAATGATTTCTAATATCTGCTTTGGCTGCATTATTTCTCTCCCCTTTTAGGTCTCCTACTGAATATGTTCAACTTTCTTACTTCAACCTCTATCTCTGTTCTCTTTTTTTTTCATCATTTTTTGTCTCTCATGCTTCCTTCTATATATTTTCTTCTAACTTGCCTAAAAGTTCATTAGTTCTCTTTTCAACTGTGTCTTATCTTCCACTCAACCCATCCACTAAGTTCTTAATTTTGGCAATTATATTTTTTTAGTTCTAGAATTTTCATTTTAAAAATACTTTTAATTTCCCAATTGAAATTTTCAACCTTGTCTTTCATCTTGTCAGCATGGTTATTTTCAGGCTATGTCTGATAATATCCAGAGCTGCTGTGATTTTGTTTCTATTGTTCAATGCTTATACTAAATTTATTCATGTCGTGTTGCCTTTTCCTATGTCTGTTTATTTTTTGTTGTGTCCTAGTTATACTTGCAATTTTGAAAAAAATAAAATTCTGAGATGATCCTCTTTAGAAGGTTTTCTTGCAGAGAGGATTTAATTTTGCATTTGCTAACACTAGCAATCTAAGATCACCTCAATTTACTCAGGATTGATATGATCTGAAGTTGAGTTGCAAAATCACTGGGGGCTTATCTTCTACTGCTTTACCCTAGACTAGAGCCCTTTGGGGACCTAAACCAAGGTGAGTTCACCCATATGGTGGTGAGCACTAGACTCCATTCCCTGTGCCCCCGTGAAGCTACCATAAGTGCTCTCAGCCATTCTACCAAAATTGGCAAATGCTCTCAGGGGAAAAGAATACTCAAAAGCCAGGCTCACATTCCTAGACTGGTAATTCTTTCCTATCTTGTTTACTTTCCAATGACTTAAAACAGGTTTTGGTTTTTAAAATATATATATTGAACACTTGGTCTAACTTTTCCACTTCTACTTAGAGGGAGAGTTGGTACAAATCACCTAGTCTGCCATTGCCAAAACTGAAGTTGAGGAACAGAACTGTAAACAAGATAGCTTGAATATACCTAATTAAACTGTACCTGGAACTCAGATGTCTTAAAGTAACCATCAAGTAGAATTTTTTGGTGTCAAAACTAAAACCAAGTCAGCACCTAAAAAGCTATTTTTTAAAAAGATGACATTAATGCATGACTAATGTTTACAAAATCAAGACAATAAAAACGATTATTTCTTCATATAACTTATGAGAAAGCTTGTATTTTAAAATGTATGAATAAATGAAAAGTTTGAGGAAACTTTTTTTTGGGGCAACCTAGAAGTGCAACTTGCTTGTTAACTGAATGTGTTTAAATATTCTTGTATAAACGTATTTTGTAGAGAGCAATTCTATCCTGAAATAGTATTTAATTAGGTATACATACAGGCCACTCTCTCCTTTACCTACATCAATTTTTTCCTTCTAATACAATACCAGGTTCAGCTGAATGTTTACTGAGCCTATATTGCATGTGACTAATAAGGAAAATGAGACACAGTGTGTTTTCTGGAGAAATTTCCAGTCCTATAGGAGAAGAGATAGAGATAATATGATAATGCTGTAACAGAGGTATGTACATGATGCTATGGGCACACAGGGGAGACATCATGTCAGCATGAAGTGACATTCCAATTACTGTTCCATTAGTGACATTTCAATTACTACTTTCTAAACTGCCTGTTTCTTTTGGTGATGCAATACTAAGCAAAAAAGAAAATGTATATAACATATCAATTTATATTTTAAACTTAAAAAAACTTACCTGTGTATACGTAAATACAATGCATTATATGAGACACCAAGGTGAAAAAACTGATATAAAAACTCACCCCATCTGGCAGTGCCCTCCAGCACACAGCGCTAACGAACTCATTTGTATCATCTTCTTTTCGGTCTTTGTCCAGAACACTTTTGACCGTATCAAACTTAAAAGTTAGCAAAGTCTTAGAAAGTCCTTTATAGTACAGGTAAAGAGAGTTGTTCTCGCTTCCTGAAAAAAATTTAAAAATAATTTTTTTAGAGTGGGAGAACTTAGAGTTAGGATATCACATTCATAAGGTAACTATCACTCAATGTTTAAGGTCAAAGACTAATAATTTTTTATGGTAAATATGAAAGACCAGAGCACAGGATTTCTTGGGAATCATATGAGAAAAGGATTCACAGAAAAAAACTTATACTTTCCAAATCTAAAGAAATAACCCACTGTCAAATGATATAACAATACTGATATAAAAATCATTTTAGCAGAGGTCTAGAGAAGAACCAGAAGTGTGTTATTATAGCATGACCTTGAATTACATTTATAAAGATTTTTATCTAGAGGGAAATAAGAAAGTTATAGCACTTAAAAAAGGCAGATTTTAATAATCTACAAAACTTATTTCCCATTTCCCAATAAAAGATGAGTAGTCTAGAAACCTATATTTTTGAGCAGTCTATCAAAGTAAGAGATTTGCTTTGACAGGGTTTAGGTTCATATATATGTAGAGATAGTCAACTTTACTGAATAAAAGGCCAAGTCACTTGAAAGTACTGACGAACATTCATATATTAAGGCATCAGATGTATTAAAGCATTTGAACAGTACCAAATTTGATTTTTCTACTTCTAATTTAAATTTGTATAAATTATCAACAATGAAAGTCCTAGTATAACAGATCAAGACTACCCAAACAGACTGCTTATTGAAGGGAACATTATATAGGGGAAAATGAACATCAAGCTTTAGAAGACAAATGTCTCCAAAATTAAGATATCAGCAGAAACTAATATTTTCTGTCTTCTACATAACATCTATAGAAATTATATTTTACCGGAGAACAACTACAAAACGTATTTAACAATCTTATGCTATTTCATGTGGTCAGGGCTTGTGCTCAGTGAAGGAGAGAAGGACTAATGCTTTTTCTAATCCGAGGAAAATCCAACATGCTACCTTCTGAATGTATAGATCATTTCCTGAATTGGTATGTAGTCTATTCCATTGAATGCAATTTCAGTGACAGATATCTATTTAAAAGTTCCAGGAAACGACAGTTTCACTTACCACAAGCTATATAATCTCCATTGGAAGCGAGGCCTACAAAGTTTTTTTCATTGATATGACCCTTGAAGGAACGTAGACAGTATGGCTTCCCTACATTCCACAGCTTTAGCTGGCTGTCTGTTGAACTGAGATAAACACAAAAAGTTAGAACAACTTTAAGATCTCATTACATGAAACCCATCACTACTAATTAGAGGAAATCCAGTTTGGTGGTTGAGAATGCAGACTCTGGAGCTAGACTGTCTTGAGTCAGAATGGTCAATATGCCATTAGTTTGCTTTTGACCTTAGGAAAGTTATACAACCTCTTTGGCCTCAATTTTTTCATCAGTTAAATGTGAAATATAATGATTCCTATCTTACAGAATTAGATGAATTCTATAAGATACTGCAAAAATTAAATTAATTCATTTTAAATGCTTTCAATAGTACCTGGGCATGTAGGAATTAACAAACATTAGCCATCATACCATCACCATCAAACAACAAGGGAGCTCTATTGGCAGTTGTGCTTAATTTCAGTTGTTCCAGTTGATTTGATTTACTTTTCAACTGTTGAATTATATTAGTATACTGAATATAAACTATTGATATTTTCACAGCTTAGTTGTACCTACAGGGGTGGAACACTATGAATGGTTGAATGGTCTATATAGTTTATCTTAATAAAATAATACGCAAATGCAGCTATTAATCAAAAATTAACTGAATATAAAAATCACTGCTAATCCTATCACACAGTCTTAGGATTTGAATAAAATACCATGTTTTTGTTTTCTTCTGACTTTTTGTTACAAAAATTGGATCATACAACATATATTATTTTGTAAAGTGCTTCTTCCTCGTTCAACAATTTGTTTTACATTGTTTATGTAAAATAAATATGTTTCTATATCTTTATTAATGACTATACAAGAAATTATCTTTTCTCTTGCTCTAACATTCACAGCATAGGGCACCACGCTAAATGTTTTACACAGATTAGTTTACTCAGAGATTCACAACATAAGTAGTATTATTAGCTCCATTTCAGAGGTGAGGAAACAGATTTAGACGGTTGAGGATATTTTCAAGGTACCACAGATAGTAAACAGTAGAGCCAAGATTGAAACTGTCTTATTTCAGAGGCCAAACTCCAAACACTTCTCTATTGCTTCTCATCATCTATTCTTAGACATTTATGTTGTTTTTTGGGTTTTTTTGGCCATGCCACGTGGCTTGCGGGATCTTAGTTCCCCGACCTGGGATCGAACCCAGGACCCAGCAGTAGAAGCGCAGAGTGCTAACCACTGGACTGCCAGGGAATTTCTGACATTTATGTTGTTTTAAATTTGTTTTCTGCTCAACAATATTGCATTGAAAATCCCTCTATATGTGTGTGTGTGTGTGTGCATAGTCCAAGAATTCAGAGGCTGCAGCAATATGTATATAGTTTAATATTACTTTTTAATATTTCCAAACATACTTGTGGGTAAATGTCTTACATACTTCTAACACAAATATTTCCAAGAGGAAAATCATCATGATTTATAAAAACTAAGAAGGAAAAAAGACTGGTGAATATACAAACCACAAATCTGCATTAAAAAGGTCAACTAAGATTTCCAATTTATACAATTAAGTATACATATACTTCAACTAGTTGAAATCAAACTAATTGATTCAACACTTATAAGTCTGTAATTTAAGAAAAATACTTTTAACATATAATCTATCATTGATATTTGAATCTGAATAAAATTTTAATTATTTACTGCCCATTATTACTCCTAAAGATGGGATACTTTTTGACTGGTTACCACTTAATTTAGATTTGTGAACTAATTTCCTCTATTAACTCCTCTTAGAAAGCTCAGCTCTCACTTTCTTTTTTTCCCTTTTTGTAACTCAATTCAAATTACCTTGTTAAATCAACTCAAATTACCAAGTTCTTATCTAGAGCAACCAGTATGGAGGCAGATGTGGTGGGAGATCCCAAGTATAAGGCACTGGCATTAATAATCTCCTAAGAGATATTAGAAACTATGTGAAAGAAAGAAAACAATGTACAATTAGGCTTGAGAAGAAATAATATGTATAAAAAAAGGAGACTGAGAATGGGTATTTACTAGAATAATACAAAATAAAGAGAACAATGATATGGATAACAGAAAGAAGGGACTGTCTCTTAGTAGAAAAGCTTACTCAACAGTATTTTAGCAATTGAGATTTACCTGGTTGACACCTTGTTTCCTTCAACAAAATAAAAGACAACTAAAAGCTTATTTTATGATTCTTTAGTTCAGAAGGTTTCTCTAAGGATATTCGTCAGGTGTAAGCAGTCATATTTAGAAAGTTCTCTTCAAAACATATTTAAAACTCACCACGAAATCATAGGGAGATCAAATAACATGGAATCATGAAAGTCAACCAAATATTGTTTAAAACCAAAAATGATACTACTATACTGCAATATAGATAAATATATAATAACATATTAGTGGTCTTAAATAAATAAAACACTTCTCATTCTACTGCATCGACTATATTGCTTCTCTCTTTTTAAGGAGCAGGGGCTGAAATCCAATCTGAAGTTCAAATGTTTAAAGGGGCAACATTAAAAAATAGTATCATCTGGATTTTATTCACAAATAACATATAAAAGTGAGCAATACAGACTAGAGTATACATGTATTTTAATTAGACAAGTTATAAAAATCTACTATTTAAGAAAAAGTGCATATACCACAGTGTTATTCTTCACAAAACCCACGGTGACATTACAAACTGGTAAATGATGGCATGTTAAGCTCAACTTCTGAAAAGGGTAATACTCACGCAGAGACAATTTCCTCACCACTCACAAACTTTGCATAAGAGACTGCTTTTCGGTGTCCTTTGAATACCATGATTGGCTGTTTAGTGTTACGAAGATCATAGTAGTGAACACAGTGATCTAAAATAAAACAAAACAAACAAAAAGAGAATAATGTAGTAAATGAAGAAATGGAAAGCAAAGCTTATTTTAACTGGTTTGGGTGTTTTTCATCAAATGTTTAAGAAACAACATCCCACCTATAACAGTCAGAAAACTAAGGGCAATGACTCCTTTTCAAAGATAAGAAGATACAGCACGTTTTCTGTTTTGAATCTAGGAGACTATGGTTGTGTAAAAAAGTGTATATACATATGCCAATGTCAGTCTGAAAGGGAGTTCCACTGATATTTCTTGAGATCCTGGCTCTAGAAACAGTATTAAGGATTCAAAATAACTGGAAAAATTTTAACGTATCCTTGCATTTTGATGGCTTTATAAAAATAATGTAAACATTTTGGGTTTCTGGTTAAACAAAATGCAATATAATTTTATTCCCCACATTTGCTTTTTTAAGAACTAACACCATTAACTTGAGATGTCTGGGTTTTTTGTGGTTAGCAGTAATCTTTTTTTTTTTTTTTTAAAGAAATTCACATTCTTTTATTTATTTATTTATTTATTTATGACTGTGTTGAGTCTTCGTTTCTGTGCGAGGGCTTTCTCTAGTTGCGGCAAGTGGGGGCCACTCTTCATCGCGGTGCGCGGGCCTCTCACCATTGCGGCCTCTCTTGTTGTGGAGCACAGGCTCCAGACGCGCAGGCTCAGTAATTGTGGCTCACGGGCCCAGCTGCTCCGCGGCATGTGGGATCTTCCCAGACCAGGGCTCGAACCCGTGTCCCCTGCATTGGCAGGCAGACTCTCAACCACTGCGCCACCAGGGAAGCCCCCCACATTTGCTTTTTAAAATACACTTTCTTGAAACACATGTTACATATAATAAAAATCTACTCACTGTAAGTACATAATTCAATGATTTTTAGTAATGTTACCCAGTGGTGCAACCAACACCATAAATCAGTTTTAGAACATTTTCTTCATCCCAGTAAGATCCCTCATGCACATTTACCACCCACCACCCTAGGCAGCCACTATATTTTACCTCCATAAGTTTGCCTTTTCTGAACACTTTATATAAATGAAATCATACAATATGTGACTTTTATGTATGCATGGCTTCTTACACTTTACATGATGTTTTTGCAGCCCATCCATGTTTTAACACGTGTCAGCAGTTTATTATTTTCTATTGCTGAACAGTATCCATTGCATGGATATACCACATCTTGTCTGTCCACTCACCAGTTTATGGATATTTGTTTCCATTTTTTGGTTATTGTGAATAATGCTGCTATAAACAATCGCATTCAAATCTTTGTGTGGACATTTATTTAGGTCTCAGGTAGATATCTGAAAAGTGTAATTACTGTGTCACGTGATAATTCTGTGTTTAGCTTTTTAAGAAACTGACGAACTGGTCACTGTACCATTTCACATTCCCACCAGCAATACATGATGGTTTCAATTCCTTTACTTGAGTTCTTTGAAAATTTTGGATACACATCCAAAATGTGCTTTGCAAATATTTTCAACCTTTCTGTTGCTTATCTTTTTAGATAAGTACGGAAGTTTTGAACTTTGATAAGGTCCAATTTATCTTTTTTTCTTTCATAGAACACACTCTTGGTGTTGCAAATACGAAAACTGACTAATCCAAGGTCTTAAAGATTTTTTTTTTTTATTTTTAGTAAGTATTTTAATTAATTAATTAATTTATTTTATTTTTGGCTGTGTTGGGTCTTCGTTTCTGTGCGAGGGCTTTCTCTAGTTGTGGCAAGTGGGGGCCACTCTTCATCGCGGTGCGCGGGCCTCTCACTACCGTGGCGTCTCCCATTGCGGAGCACAGGCTCCAGACACGCACGCTCAGTAGTTGTGGCTCACGGGCCTAGTCGCTCCGCGGCATGTGGGATCTTCCCAGACCAGGGCTTGAACCCGTGTCCCCTGCATTGGCAGGCAGATTCTCAACCACTGCGCCACCAGGGAAGCCCCTTAAAGATTTTTCTATTTTTTTTCTAACAGCTTTATTGTTTTGGTTCTTATGTTTAAGTCTGTGATCAATTTTAAGTTAATTTCTGTGTGTATGGTGTGAAGTAAAGGTCTTAGGTCATCTTTTTGCACGTGGATGGATATGAGTCCAGTTGTCCCAGTATCATTTGAGAACAGACTTTTTCCCCAATGAACCGCTTTGGCACCTCTGTTGAAAATGAATGGACTATAAATAAGGATTTTCTTCTGGATTCTTAATTCTAATCAAGTGATCCACAGATGTCCACTCTTCTGCCAGTACAACAATGCCTTAATAACTACAGCTTTGTAATTTTGAAATTGGGAAGAAAAAGTTCTCAAATTTTTCTTTTTCCTCAAAATTGTTTTGCTCTTGTTTGCCCCAACTGGTATCACAGCCTTTGATAGTTGTGATACTACATCTGATTGTTTTCAACAATACCCTGGGTACAGGTCTTTTCCCATGGAGACTCTGAATCAGGTCAAACAGAAACAACATCTTGCAAATGGAGCTTTTTCTTTTCTAGTGAGTTGTAAGTCAGGTCAAATAGTGAAAGTGATCTGGAAATGGGGATTTTTGAGAAGCTCCAAAACCAGTTTTTACCCCAGTGGTGACAACAAGGCTGCTGGTTTTCAAAGCTTCCATAACTATAATGTTAGTTCATTTTTATAAATTTGCCAGTATTTTTGTTGCTTATATGGAAAAGTATTCCCACATTGCAGTTTATGTTTATTATTGTAATTGCATTAAGTGATCACCTCAAATGACAGCATTCAGCTTATCCTGTGGAAGTACAAATGTATAGCTGTAATCTGTTCGGCATGTGTTAGAATAAAAATGGAAGAAAAAAATCCTCCTTCATCCGCTGTGCTCATGTTAAATTTATCAGTAAAAGACAGTAAACTTCTCTCTTGCAGTAAATAATTCAAAATTGAAAAACATTTTAGTAAAATAATTCTTTAATTTCTCAAGTTATTTTATAAGCTGAAAATAATGATACTATAAAATAGCATACTACAGTATAATGATATACTACCTCATTCTCAGGCTAATAAAAAAGCAAAAGGAGATGTAATATGTAAAAGATATAGGGGTATAAGTAAAGGTTAAATTATGTCATTGTGTATTGCAAAAAGATTTTTCAGTAGCTGGAATGAGAAAAGTAGTGTGGAGACTGAGTAAGAAATGCAGGTGTTTCTGTAGACATGGCAGCCTCAAAAGAAACTGTACTGCAGTACTCAGAACCAGCTTACCATGTGCGATTTATTTTCAGCAAAATATATACTAGCTATCACGTTACTGTTATTATGTTATCATGTTGGGTTTCTTTTCTTTTTTTGGTTTTATATTTTCACTGTATTTAGTTAGAATTTGACTTGACTTTACAGTTGCTTTAAGAGCTAGGAACACACAAAGGTGATCTTCAGTTGTACATTTGTGCATATACTTTAGCAATATTATGATATAAATAATTTAGGTAAGTATGTGAAGTCCTCAATAATTTTCTTTCCTTTATAAAAGGGAAGTCTTTCTGAAGTGTCACTATAATTCTAATAGTCTTAATAATTTGAAGATTTAGTATATGATCCCATCTCTATTTTTCTTTTCCCCCTTTTTTACTTTGAAAAATTTCAAATTTGCAGAAAAGTAGAAAGAATAATACAATGAATACCTTTGTACCTTTCAATCTAGACTTACCAACTGTAAGCATTTTACAAAATTTGCTTTATTCTCCCTTCTAAAAACAAACAAGCACACGTACTTTTTTTTCCCCTTGAACCATCTGAAAGTAAGTTTTAAATATCAGGATACTTTACCTATAAAAATGTCAGCACCCACTTTCTAAAAAGAAGAAAACTCTTCAACAATATCATATGTCATATTCAAGAAATTAATATTGACATGAGAATAGAATTTAATATGTATTCTGTATTCAAATATCCCAACTGTTTAAAAAATATCCTGAAAACTATTTATTTAATTTTGCTAAAGGGTCACACACTGTATTTAGTTTCTATGACTGTCATTTTATATATAACATTTTCATAATACTATTATTTTTGAAGCACCTAGGCTAGTTGTTTTGCAAAGTGTTCCACAAGTCTAAATTTGTCTGAATGTTTTCTCATTATTATGCTCTTATTACATAGCTTTGACAAGATTACTATAAAACTGATGGTCCTTCCTACTGCATCACATCAGGAGGCAATATAATGTTTGTTCCATTGGTGGCCCTAAATTTGTTTGCTTAAATGCCCCCATGGCCTTGTAAATGTAAACAGAATCTGTTTCTTTTTCTTCAATTTTTAATCAAACTAAGCTACTTGTAAAACCATGAAGAGGAATACCAACAAAGAACAATTTCCAGTACAATGAATAATTTTCCTATAGGGATACTAAAAAAAATAAACCAAACCAAACCAAAACAAAGCAAAACACCCAAACAAACACAGTTTCACCATTAATAAGGTAATCATTGCTGATATGCTAAAATAATAGGGTGGAAATAATTTGTCTGGAATAGATGTAGAAATATCTTATTGAACTTAATGTTTAATGAACAGTTCATTACCTTCTACTAAAGTAAGAATAAACCAACTATAACTGATAAGTCAAAGTTTTTAAATACAGTTTATGACACAGCCACTCTAAACTGTGTTCCAAAAAGCAAGAAGACAATATGGCCAATCAGAGATCAAACTGAATTTTTAAAATCCTCGATTCTATTTTCAGGTTTCCCAGATGCTTGAGAATTTATAAAAATTCTCAATGTTCCAGCTTTTGGATATCACCAAGATAGGGTTGGGATGAGAAAGCAAGTTGGAGAAATCCTTAGAAAGCTTTCCTTAGGCAGGGCAAATAACTTTAGTATTTAAAAACACACAGGTCCACTGGTTACTGATATTTATCTCATATAGCTATCATTACTGTTCTTAAAAACAATAATTAAATCATTTTTACGTCCTTTAAGCCTTTGATGATATCCTAACATACCACCTCAGAGATCTGAAAGAAAGCTAATCTTTGGAAACAAAAAGATCAAGCAAGTATAAGTTAAATGATACAAATGCACATGGAATACTTTGGAAGCATTTGCTTTTAACACCAGCTCTGAATCTGGTTGTTAGATCTTTGTTCATCATTTGAGAAAGAATCAGAAATTGTCATTGCTTATTTTTTTTTACCGTATATAAAACCCTAGAAAGACATATTAACTTTAGCCCACTATTATGTACGCTTTACTTTATGAGTCACCCCTCCTTACCAGTCTGCAAAAGATGCACAAGCAACTGTGATATTCCCCTAGTGTCACAGAAGTAGCAACTATCTATCTGTACATTAGAGATTAAGCCACAATCATCAAATCAGCAGCAGTTAAAAACAAACGAATAAGTTTTCCAGTTCTACACATAAAATGCTTAGAAGTTAACACTCCATCCTAACAACAACTAAAAGGTGAACAGACTAAAAAATCAACAACTATTCTAGGATCCATAAGAGAGGTGAGCACCAAGGTCAACCGCTGACACAAAGATTGGAAAGCCAAAAGCAAATACAGGGAGTCATAGCTTATCAGAGCAGAGACTCACAAGGAGAAATTGCCATGGGGAACCAGAATCTGGGTATAAAAATTTGAACTGTAACAGGTGAATTGCTGAAGGCTCAGTGTGGACAAGTCTGAGAGTTAAAAATTCCAGAAGGATCCAGTCATAGGAGTCCTGCATAATTTTGTCAGATTTATTTCTAGAAGCTTGATCAGGTTCTTAAAGGTAGAACACAGAGGATTTTTAGAGCAGTGAAAACACTCTATATGATACTATGATGATGAATACATTTGTCCAAATCCATAGAACGTACAATACCACAAGTGAACTGGTGATTATGATGTGTCAATGTATATTCATCAATTGTAACAAATGTACCACTCTGGAGGGAGATATTGATAATGGGGGGTTATGCATGGGTAGGGCAGGAGGCATAGGGGAACTCTGTTATCTCCCTCTCAATTTTGCTGTGAACCTAAAACTGTACTAAAAAAAAAAAGGCCTTTAAAAAGAAGTCTCAGTTATGTATCAACATATTTTCCCAAAATTAAAAACAAAAACAAAATCTCAGTTAAGAAAAAGTAGCAGAAACATTTATAACAATATCCTCCCTGGCTTAACTTACTTAGAACCTCAGGATATAAAACCGATTAAAGTAAGAGCTGCTCTAGTTAGAGCCCAAGAAGGAACAGGAGCCCTTTTCTAAGCCTCTTCTCTCCCTACATTTGGCTTTCCTTCCCACCTGCCAACTCTTGAGAAATCTGATGAGACAGAATTTGCAAATTAATAATTTTATTATTGATCACTATGAAAAAATGACTTCATTTATTTTTTCCCAAATTTATCTCTTTTTATGGTAGGAAGAGAGTATATTAATGAATTTTTAATGCTTAATTCCAAAGTTCATGGGTAAATAAAAACTTTTACAAATCGCTACTATGACCACCCCCAAATCCATTCCAAAATATCAATAACACCTATTTTTTCCAATAATAGCTATTTGTGTATGTTCATGATTTGTTGGTTTTAATTATCTTAGATGGAAGAAAATGTGTTTCCTCTAAAAGAGTTTCTCTTGTGCTGTTTCTAAAACTAGACTGGCAACAGGGAAAATATTGTGTAAATCTTCATACTCAGTAATACGACCCAGTACAATGTTCTATACATAGACATTAGTGGCTAAACAATGATATCATTATAAGCTTTATCACTTGGAAACGCAGAAAAATATGTATCCTGTATAGAAAAGTTTTAATGTTTGTGTTTGTTATTTGAATTCATCTGAAAGTATACACAATGAATTACTTGTGGAATATACAGTTTTATTACTATACTACTGTAGTAGGTTACAGATAAACATAAACCACACAATCTAAAATATTCACAGTGGCTTATATAACATTAAATAAGCACAAAATGTGGGCAAAATTTCCTGGTTTCACGGTTTGCCTTCTTTAGAATCAGTTTCTACATAATAAAATGTGTGCTAATTACCAGGGAAATTTAAGGAACTGTTTTCCTCTTCTGCTTAGTAGGTGATATTTTTTTAAAAATTAGATTTTTATAAAATTATTCAAACATCATAAATCTAAATTCAGAGGCAATGTCTTGCAAATCTAAATGGCTTTAGAAATATAAAATGGGCATGCCCACACTAGAAATAAAAGACTGAAATACATACTCAAAACGCAGTAGAAAATTATTTCCTCAACGTAGTAGAAAATTATTTCCTAGTTTGCTAAGTTTACGTATAGCCAAACTAAGCACCTGTAAAAATATGTGAATATTTATTTTGTGAGAATTAATTTGCTTTAGTCTTTACTGATCTGCTTTACTTCAATCTCTTTTCACAAAATGGTTGTCTAAATTAATGGTAGTAGGAAAGAACCAAAAGAAAAAAAAAAAAAACTAAATAGTTTTTATACAACATTTAGCTGAAAACTTTTAAAATTTTAATAAAATAACCCAATCAGGGGATTTGGTCTTTGAACTGGTAAATTTAATCTGTTTCAATTTACTGTGTTCAGATTAGTCAGATGTTTGGATTAACTCTCATCACCTTAGTTTTTACTTTTAATCCTGAGTTTTTCTATGGTTCTTCATTTCCTCGTTTCCTGCCTGCTATAGATTGAGTTCTTTTTAATACAGATTGAGTTTTCTCTCCTACTGTAGGTTTGGCAGTAGAGATTCTATTTCTATTCTTTAATGATTATGCTTAAAATTGTAGAATGAACGTATGACTTGAAGGATAAAGTTAATTAATATTGTTACACAGATTATACAAAAACCTTAGATTGTTTTCCATTTCATCAATACTCCTCCAAAACCTGGGTTACATTTTGATTGTCCAAATTTTTACTTCCATCTTTTTAAAACATCCAAATTAGTCTTATTTTTCTATTATTGTTGTTGTTTTTCTATACAGTCAATGCTAAGATTTACCCACATTTATGAATTTCTTTGCTCACGAGATTTCACTCCTTATATTTTATTCAATTCTTGATTTAATTCTCTTCTTTTGTCTGTTTCTCTGTGGTGGGGGGCAGGAAGAAGCAGCATCCTATGCCATGAAGTCAGTGGTTAGAATTCTCAGGGGTCCAGCTCCTCTCCACCACTCAGAGCCCAGGCTAAGACAAAGTTTCTGGAGATTTCCTCATGTAGATACGCAGATAGGCAATTACAACACCCTAGGTACACACTTCCCAGGTCCACACCACCGGTTCCCTCCTCAATAACTCTTCAATATCCAGGTCTCTGGATTACTGAGGCCAGCAACTTTCCATCACCACCAGGCAACATAACTTCAGCTCACATGTTTACTTCTCTGGTTTTTATATTCTGCTTTGTTTGTGACCCTTTGTGATTTCAATACTTTATAAGCTATGCATCTAAAATAATATTTTATATATTTTACCTAAAATAATGTTTATGTAAAATAAATAAAATATTTATTGACAGAGGATTTTCAGTTTATCTAGTCTATCACACTGTTAGAACCAGAACTCCCTTTTGAGAATCTTATTACTTCAATTGGTATAACCATTTGAAGTAAATTTCAAAATAAAAGACTGATTAACCCTTCACTACATCAAGTAACTACTTTTCTGGTGTATTTCACAGCTGTCCCTCCATTTCCAGAGGTACTTTCATCCAACCCAGGGTATTTTTATTAATATACAGTATATTTCTATATTAAGTGTCTTTCTATAGCAAGTGTCTTTCTATAGCAGTAATATAATAGGTAGGCTCCATGCAAGTAAATGATTGAAAACTCATCTAAGATGGAGAATTTAAGTGCAAAAGATAATGTAGATTTGGGGTTCAGTCTATTTAATGACCTCCTTTATGCTTTTTTTAAAGTCATAATGAATCCTATTATCTCAATAATAATAGTTCATAAGAAAAAAAATTTGGCTTTTCTCTTTTACTAGACAGATTTGGTCCTTATGTTTTGCTAAATGCTATTAAAACAGAGACTTAGTATTTTAATTCAATTATGTTCATCAGACAAAAACAGCTTTCTTACTATGACATATAAAGGGTCTTCATTATTTAGCCTATATCTACATTTCCAAATTCTTGTTCCACCAATTCAGGAACCTGTAAATATTTTTAGCATAGTTATTCTTGTCCCAGGAGAAGATAGAGGGGTACACATGAAAATGATATTAAGGAGCAATTTCAAAATACAAATGCTTGGCCTCCTCTCTGAAGATTCTAATTCAGTAGGTCTATGATAGGGCCCAGACATGAATAATGTTTCAGCTTCTCAAAAAAGACTGATATGTCTCAGAATGTAAAAACACTATTCTAATGCTATTTTTTACAACATACTAAAACTTATTTGCTTGTCTGCCTTACCTAACTGTGACATCTTGAGGGGTAAGATTATTTTTTATTTTTGTATACATAGTAACAAATACAAAGTTATTTTAAAAATACGTGTTTGTGAAGTTAATAAATCAATGATATAATTCTGATGAAAAGAATTCCAGGTATCCTGATTAATGTGATAGAGGGGGGAATTTTTTTTTTAATGGCACATGGTCTAGTTCCTCTAATCACTATTTACTTTCCTTTTAGGGACTGTAAGAAATCTTTAGATATATGTTACACATTGGATAAGCAGATCTGTAATTAAAGTGGAAACTACAAAGTTCATTGTGCTTAGGCTGATCAGTATCATAACATTCTATTTGTGGATCCAGAGTGCAGCTAAGTATCACTTACCTGGTGGTCTCACAGATGTTTCAACCCAGAATGACCACAGCTTCCTAATACTATCACACCCCTACTATGTGTCTTCTAATATACTTTTATTCAGAATTCAGTATTCTAGAGTTATACAAAATCAAGTGGCTGCTTTTGTTTCTATTTTCTGCAATTTATATCTGGAATAGAACCATCTTTTTGTATCCATGCATCCATCCTCCACCTAACCATCTGTCCATCCATCCATGCAAGTAGGGTTATTAACATCTTAAACTTATCACAGTTCCGGAGTTAATTAAACCACAGTTTTTGGTTGTTTGAAAAATCTTTGTTTTTATTTGTAAAAAAAGATTTTTTGGCTGGATATAGAATTAGGGGTTAAAAAAACTTTTTAGCACTTTAGATGTGTGGTGGTTCCATTGGTTTTTGGTCTGTATAGTTTATAATGAGAGGGTTGCTATAATTTTTATCTTTCACAGTATATAATATTCCTCTGTCTTCAAGATTTCTCTTTGTTTTGGACATTTTGACTATGATATACCTAGGTATTTTTGGTCTGTTTTTGTTTTTATCGTGTTTGAGGTTCTGTGAACTTCTGGTACCTAAGGTTGGTTATCTTTCACCCATCTTGAAAAATTCTTGGTCTTTATCTCTTCAAATATTTCTTCTTTCCTTTTCTTTCCTTCTGCTTTTACAACTCCAATTACAAGTGTGTTTGACTGTTTGACATTGTCCAGCAACTCTTCCGCTACTGTGTTCTGTTTTTCCCTCCCACTCTTTTCTTTGTGTTTCACTCTGGATAATTTCTATTGACCTATCTTCAAGTTCATCTAGTTTTTTCTTAGTTTGTATCCAATCTGCTGATAAGCACATCAAAGAAGTCTTTGTTTCTGACTTAATACAAATTAAGATTTGTATTTCTACTATTTCCATTTCACTTTTAAAAAATACTTTGCATTTCTCAGGTGAAATTCTTCATCTTTTCAAGCACATTGTTTATCTTTCCCACTAGATCCTTTAACATGTAATCATTTATTTTAAAATTTCTGTCTCATACCCCAACACCTGGGTTATCTATAAGACGAATGAGTCCTTTGAGTCTTGACAACAGGATGCTTATTCTTACTTATTTGTATACACATACTTTTAAATTAAAGGTAAGAGATCATACATAGAACAGTAGACTCTGAGGTAAACAGTATTTCTGTCTGGAAATGAGTACCTCTTTTTCTGTCAGGCCATTAGTGTGATGGAATCAACTAACCTAGTCAGTGGTTGAGCTGAGTTTTGGTTTTGGTTGTTAAGCTCACTGTTGTTAAGTGCATCACAGGCTTCAAATTTTTCCAGCAATGAGCTGTCATCACTTTGTGCTTAGCGTGGTCCTGGGGCAAGAGAAACTCTTCTCAGTATTCCTGCTCTACTGTTACTTTTCAACAATTCCTCCATGTCTGAGCCTAGGAGAGGGTCTTTCTCCATGCTACTGTCCCTCCTCCAGTGGTAGAGGACTCTTTCTTGTTTTTCTGGTGGTAGGATTCTGTTTGGAGAGGGGTTCTCAGTTCTTCTATTCCATCATGAGTCCTAGGAAGGGTGCACATGCCTGAGTTTCTGGTATGGGGCTTCTTAAGCATTCCAACCCCTCACCATCATGGCAGGCAAATTCTACATAGCATCTGAGGCAGGTCTTAGACAAGAGAGAGTTTTCATGCCACTCAATCAGTGGTAGTAGATCTCTGCTTTGTATGATGCAGGATCCTGAGCCCAAGAAGTTTTCCTGCTTCTCTCCTAAGAGCTTAAAGCTTCTGCTCGATATGAGAAGAGGGTCTGGAGAAAAAGGTGATCATTTTGTGCTGGTCTTTCATCAGGAACTCATCACTTCATGAACTTCTGACTGCCACTGATGCAGGTTACTGTCTTGCCTCATTCATTTTGTGAACAGCCAGTGGAGGGCCATGGAGAAAAGCTTATAAGTAAGTGTGCATTCCTCTTTTGTTCTGGACTTCTAATTATTCTACACTGCTATGCCAACCCACACTTGGCCTTTAAGAATGCGTTAACATTTTAGCTCATTTCTTCTTACCAGCTTCTATGGTGGCTACTTCTTCCTCTTGTAGTCTGCAAATGGTGAAATTGTTCATATGTCCTATCTTTCCTTGGAGGGGCTTGGCATTCCTTGGAATTCAGTTACTCTGCCTTGTGATCTCAGCTCTCTGACAGGCAGGGGTCAAGAAAAGTTACAATTTTGTAGCTCATATAGTGTTTTCTGTTTTTAAGATGAGGGTAACATTTCTCATCTTAAAATGAATCTAGGAGAAAGAGCAGGAGTGATAGAAGAAGGGAAGTAGGGTGGTAAGGAAGGAGGGAGGAGAGGAGAAATATGAGAGTGAGAAAGATAAGGGAGAAAAAGGGTAGAAGTGAAAAGGAAAAGATGGAGAGGAAGAAGAAAGAGGAAGAAGAGAAGGAAATAAAAGGGAGGAAGAGAAAAAGAAGGAAAAGAAGTAAGGGGAGTTGAGAGAGAGCACTAGAGAACATGAGCAAGCAGGAGTCAGCATATGTACAGGCAAGGAAAAAAGTTTCTGAGATTCTGAACTTCTTTCTACAACCACAGATGGTTCTACAATAGTTGAGAGAGTTCAGGTTTTCAGATTCATGCATGAATTTATGAAAAAATCCACATCTTACTAAAACTCCTTGATTTATATCATAAAAATACATATTTCTTTACAATTAAAAATATTTATTTTATGTTGTGCAATAACTCATTTAAAGACTAATCTAACAATTAAAGCATTTAGCACCTAATTTTTGACTAGGAATAGCCACTCATTGATTCTCGGCCACCTACAATGATCTATCTATATCTGTCCCGAAATTAAGTAACCAAGTAGACTTCTAATTTTTGTTCTGAAAGAATACTAAAAAACTATAACGTCATACATTTTTAAATCAATGTCTAAAATTTTTCATCATTTGCCATTTATAACATATTTAAATGACATTTTAAAATATAAATTAAGTATATCTAATGAAATCTAAACACCACAGTAATTTGATGTCAAACATCATCCATTAAAAAATATACATAAACAAGATATTCTTTAAGAGTGGAAAACTTCACATAATCTTTTCCTTGAATTTGTATTTTCGTTCACCTTGCAAAATAAAATGTATTCCATTGATTTTATACTGTCTTTTTAGACTAAGTCTTATTTAGCATTCTCTCTTCTTTGAAAAAAGGATGTATATAATACAAACATTAATTTTCTGTGACCAAAATGCTCTAATTGTAAGATATTTTCTCCACTTGAGTTACTATTAAAATTATCAGTATACAATTGATAAAGAACAACAAATTTTGATAATTATTAAACAGAAGTAATACTTTATTAGAAATACAGGTTGTGGCACACCATCTCCCACCGCCTTTTGTACTGACTGTGTTCTGGTAACTACAAAATGAATATTACTTACTCTTAGAATTCCATTCTTATTGTTCAGCATTAATTCTATTCCTATAGTTCATTTATATATTTATACAGATATAGTCATAGAAATGTAAAATTTCCTCACAGTAATGTCATTCAATTTTTTAAATCCCAAGTTTGTGCCAAAAATCACACAGCCATTTATTATCAAAAATATTTTTAATGATCTGACATCTTTACTGGACCACTCTTTAATTTTTTATTGAATACAAAGAACTAGAACCATCTACCTTGCTACCGAGTAATGAAGAGTATTTTAAAATCAGAATTTTTGCAAAGTACTAAAACGGGTTTACCAACATCAAATCAAATGCGCAGGAACACAATCCCTTATCCCAAGCACTTGGGGCAGATAAGTTTCATAATTCTGAATTTTTCAGATTTTGAAAGGAAATATGCTTCATATTATGCAACACTCCAAGTAAGGTCTGTGTCCACACTCTGTAATCAAATACATTAATATTTCTACTGGAAAACTTATGAACAATTACATGAAGTAGGATATATATAAAAATAAGTAGCTCTGCTCTATATCTAATCACGCCATCAAATGAAAATGAGTTTTTGGTATTCAGAGCTTTCTATATTTTCAAATCGCAGATAATGGACTATGGACCAGTATTAATTATACCTGTTTATTTGTCCAACTGAAGTAAGAAGATCCACGTTCAATATTTGGTGCTAATGGCTTCTTTGCTTTGCTCCCATGGAGCTTGAGAATAAGGAACAATGCATACGTTTTTTGACAACACTCAGAAGAAGTCCTTTAAAGAAAAAACAACTTCACCCACTTTCACTCTCTTACTCAACAAATATCTAAAGTAAAAGAACTCAAAGTACAAAATATACTTTTTCTAATGCCATGTTTCACTCTTAATAGAAATACCTGTAAGACAAAGAATGACAGCAAGTTACTCTAGTAACAACATTTAGAAGAAACATCCCTTTGTCAGATAATCCTGAGGTTTTTACAACCTGGTAAAATGTACCATGTTAAGGCTCATGATAATGAGAAATATGTTTTTCTCTTGTAAAACAGAAAAAAACTATTATAAAAGTTGAAGTATGGGGACTTCCCCAGCGGTCCAGTGGTTAAGACTTCGCCTTCTGGGGACTTCCCTGGTGGCACAGTGGTTAAGAATCCGCCTGCCAATGTAGGGGACACGGGTTCGAACCCTGGTCCAGGAAGATCCCACATGCCGCAGAGCAACTAAGCCCGTATGCCACAACTACTGAAGCTTGCACTCCAGAGCCTCCGTGCCACAAATACTGAGCCCGAGTGCCACAACTACTGAAGCCCGCACGCCTAGAGCCTGTGCTCCACAACAAGAGAAGCCACCACAATGAGAAGCCTGTACACTGCAACGAAAAGTAGGCCCCGCTCCCCACAGCTAGAGAAAGCCCGTGCACAGCAACGAAGACCCAATGCAGCCAAATAAATAAATAAATAAATAAATTAATTAATTTAAAAAAATAAAAGACTTCACCTTCCAATGCAGGGGGTGCCGGTAACAAATTCAATAAAGACTTTAAAAATGGTTCACATCAAAAAAAAAAATCTTTAAAAAAAAAGTTTAAGTGGAAAAGGAGAACTGGCATGATACCTCAGGCTTCACTGTCAGGCATATCAACTTACATATGAAATTTGAGGACCTAAAAGTTGATTTTCTTAAATCTCTAAGTTTCTACACAAACCCTAAATGGTTTTAGTGCTCCATCAGGGTTTTCTTACTCCAGTTTGGAGACCTTTGCTTCAGATTACATGTCAAGTATTTAAGCATGTACTTCTATATGTGAAGATTTTGTAAAGCATGTGCTTAAAGGTAGCAGAGTATTTTTATGTAGATTTTTTTCCTGTGCTTTCAGACAAGTGGAATCCAGTGAAGGTGATATAGTTGGCTAAAGTACACTGATACTCTGTAAGTGATGATTTTTTATAAACAGAAGATGATTAGAGCCTTGATAATTATGTAGAGAAATAGCCTTTATTCATTCAATATCATAAAATTTCCCAGAACAGTGTACTAATTAGCCATTGCCACAAAATTGCTGTGTAACAAACTATTCTAAATTTTAGTAGCTTAGAACCGTCATTTATTTTCACAGGTCTGAGGGACAGATTAGGGTTGGCTGATTTCAGTAGAGCTTATTTATTTGTCTGGAGGTTGGATGATTTGGCTGGGGCGAGTCAGTGCCACTCCAAGTGGCTTTCTTCCTCCCCCTGGGACCAGTAGCTAGCTTGAGCATGTTCTCTTCATGCTGATGGCAGAGGGGTAAGAGTAAGCAAGCCCAGCTGTGAAAGCATATTTCAAACTTCTGGTCAACTTCACACCTAACCATCACTTGGGCCAAAGCAAGTCACATGGCCAAGTCCAGAGTCAGGGTGGAGTTGTTTCCCACAGTGGGAAAGCACTGTTTAGTGTCAAAGTACATAAATACAGGGAAGGATAAAGAACTGAAACCAAAAATGCAATTTAATATAAATATTAAAATCTGAAACAAATCTTTCAGCATCTTATAATAGCTTAATATTGATTAATAGAGACCAATTAAATTAATAGAGACTAAGATCTCTAGGGGGAAAAAGAAAAGTCACATTTTATTTAATTCAATTAAGCCCTTTAAGATAATATTTTAACCATGGTCTCTGTCTAATGATATCCAACTCAGACACTAGTACCTAAATTTTATATTTTCTGGAGCAGCCTTTTATAATATAGCCTCTTCTCCAATCCTCATTCTAATTCTCCCACTAAAGAAATAATCTATAAATTACATGATTCATCACTCTACTACTGTGTTTAGTATCAATATATTAAAAAAAAAAACTAACCTTGCAAACAAAATGTGAAAACACCAAATAAATATTTAAATTCAGAAAAAATGATTTCAATTTTTTAACATAGGTTTTCAAAAATATTTAAAGTATTTCATATGACAGATTTACAATAATCTACAACAGTAAGCCACATTTAGAAGTCAATTTTTTAAAACCTCAATGAGGAAAAACACATTTTCTGGAACTCTTTAAGTAAATCACATATATCAGGATGTAAAAACCTTCTCTTATTGAGTGAATATCTGAATAGACAATGACAATCTTATTTATTCGGGCATTAAGCTTATTCTAAAAATTCCCTTAAACATAACCCATCCTAGCTGTCTGTAGGTGCTTGCAGAAAGGAACATAAATGATGTAGCTGAAACTGAAGTGTTAGTGGCTTACTGGGAAGAGAAACAACAAAAATTGATGAAGTCTCAATCTTTTATTAAAAAAAAAAAAAAAAAAACTTAAGAGAGACTACCATGTATGTTTATTCACTTAAACCATTTTCACTTATAACTGCCAAAAACTCAATTATAAGAAGTTTCTATTGTAATATCTTAAAAGTATTTAATGATATATTTTATGAATTTTCTATATGCTAATTTTTAGCATTTGTTTAAATTAGTCTACATCTTTTCCATCTTTTTAAAAAAATTTCTTTCTGATTTGGAAAGTAGCCTGCATATAGACAGTTTATAAAACATGTGAAAAGTTTCAACATCTTTGTAACTACTACAGTGGTTACAACTACAATATTAAAGTCTCCTGTGCATCACATTTTTTTTCCCTCCTTCTGAGAGGTAACTGCTATATTTGAAGTTAGAACAATTATTTCTTTCTTTTTTTTTAATGGTTTGACCACATATTCCTATGGTCAATGTACATATTCCTAAACAGTGTAGTTTGTTTTGCATGCTCATGAATAGAATTGTAATGTGTGTTTTTCTGTGACTTTCATTCAACATTTATGCTTGTTACTCATCCACATCAGTTCATGGAGCTGCAGTTCATTCATTTTCACTGTTAAATATGTTCTACAGTGTGAATATGCAAATAATGCAACTACATACATTATTTAAATACATGTTTCTCTAGGGAAAGGTTTCTCAAACTTTAGAGTGCATAAGAATTACCTGGAGAGCCTGTTAAAAAACAGGTTCCTGGGGTCCACCTTCAGAAATTCTGATTCAGTAGGTCTTGGTCAGGGTGTTAGAATTTGCATTTCTTACAAGCTCCTAGGTGATGCTGATGCTGATGCTGTGCAGAGTACGCTTTGAAGAGCAAAGCTGTAGGATGTATTTATCATTTCCTTATTTATTTGAAAGAGTTCTTCATGTAATATAAAGATTTCTGTCATTTATATGTGTTCTACATATTTTCTCCCAATTAATGACTTTTTAAGAAATCATTTTCCAGGTATTATTTGGTAAACAGAAGTTTTTAATTTTACTGTAGCCAAATTTATCTACCTTTCATTTACGGCTTATACTTTTTGTATCTTAAAGCCTTCCCTATTATAAGATCATGAAGATATTCTCTCTTAACTCATTTTCTAAATACTTTATAGTTTTGCTATTCACATCTAGGTTGTTTGGTCACCTGGAATCGATTGTGTACTGTATGGCGTATGAATTACGACATCATTTTCCCACACCAATTGTCCAACTATGAAAATTCCATATTTTCCAAACTCCTATGCAATATGATCTTTGCCAGGTATCAAATATCCATGCATTTGTAAGTCTATTTTTGGTTCTGTGCCACTAGTCTATCTATTCCTGTGCCAAAATAAAACTGTTTTCATTTACCTTTCCTTATCCTTGTTTTAAATGTGTCTCTTGTAAAGAGTATATTATTGCATTTTGAACATTTTAACTAGTCTGTTAGTCTGCACCTTTAACTTGCAGCTGTTAAGTCGTTTCCATTTATAATAATTAGATACATCTGAATTTCTATCAGCTTATTTTCTGTTTTTTAACTATCCCAAATTTTCTATGCGTCCCCCCTTTCCATTCTCATTTTCTTTTTGATTAGCCAAATATTCTACTCCTCCCCCCTGACCCCAATAATAATTTGAATTTTGTGCTTTGCTTCTATTATTTTAATGATCTTTCTAGAAAGTGTATCATGTATTTCGTACTTCCCCGTGTTTGTAGTGACTGCTCAATATTAGTTTCAAAAAATGAATGATCATGTCTATCATATTAGTAACAACTGAATAATAAGTGCCTGACTTTAAAATATCTCTGCATTTAATATGAATATAAAATTTCCTGTGAAGCCCATTTTTTAAAAAGATCTAGCTAAACGACACTTACAGCCTGGAAGGCAAGACAGACATAAACAGGTGAAAGATTTACTAGGTGTCTCAAAGTTGTTCTTAAATTCTAGACTATCAAAAGTAGATTTTACAACAAAATAATAGAACAGTTTGTTTCTTGAATATTGGCGTTATGCACGCCACTTCCATTTGCATTCACACAGATTACTTAGAAACTTGAAAACAAAATGTCCTTGATGTAGTATAGATAACTGAAACACATGTTCATGAATGCTGTGATGCTAATTAAGATTTATTAAATAAATATTCAGACATTTAATTTATTTAAATGTGAAGGAAAAGACATCCCCACTGACAACTACTATATAACATAAAAAACAAGGCAGATTTATGAACCTAACAAACCTAAAATATTTCCCATTAAATAAATAAGACAGAAAAAATGTAATAAAAGATATCCCGAGCACTTACATATCTATCAAGTTTCTCCATGTTAGCTCTATAAAATGAAACTAAACTAAACACCAGGTTCTTAAGTTGAAAGGGATGAATTATATTTTGGGGACATATATAGGAGGAGGGCATGGAAGAGCAGAAGGTAGTCCAAAAATTCAAGTCAGAGATCTAAAGATAACCTAAAACTATGTATATTTTACATAATGTACATGTTCATCTTTTAGAATCCATCTTGATTTTTAAAACCAAAAAAAATTCTAAAAAAGAAAAATACTTATTGGGCATCTCCACAAAAAATGCTCCCTATCTATGGAAAGACACTTGTAAAAGTATTTTAAGAAGTACCTCTGAAGAGACAGTTTAATAATGTGTGATCAAAGGGAACTTAAGCTTTATCTGTAACATAGGAAAGTTGAGAATGAGGATTTAACCTTGTACTATTTGTATAATTAAATATAAACAATTTTTAAATGATTACATACATTTTTAAAAGTGGAAGATACATATGTAAGCTACATAGTCTCAACTTTACTGAGAATCAAGAAATCTTTATGAAAGATGAAGCTTTATAAAAATTCTTCTGAGTGAAAATTTTCAAAGAATAAACAACATAAGTCAAGTATAACGAATACTGAAGGCAATCATGGAGCGCCTAGAACAGAAAGCAAAGGACTCTGTGTTTATTCTTTAAACAATAAGAAACCACTGCAAGTTTGAGAGTCAGGAAAGTAATATCAGTACTTAAAAATTAATTAATCAACAAAACCAAACCAAACAAAAAGGTTATTTTTTCCTTTTGAAGACTAAGAGTTATCACATATCAAATCACAAAAACTAGAAAGTATTGAAAATGGGAAAACAAATGGTATATGTTTATGTGTATGAACTGTTTAGTTTGCTGAGAGTAACAAAGAGTTTACAGCAACCAAAACTGAAAATGTTTGTTGAGAACCCAGTTTAAATAGAATATTTCAGAATTCCTGTTTGTTTGTTATACAAACATTATTCCTTCCCAGTGAATATGTTATTAGTATAAATATCAATCTTGAATCAGAATAATACGAATCTTACCTTTGATTTATATCACTAATTTCTGGGGGGAAAAACAAAACTATTATTACTTAAAAGAGTATAACTTAGGAGTACCCCCATTTCCTATCTGTTATACTAATTACAGTTTTAAAACTTGCAAAATGCTTCAAGTAAGTAAGCAAGCAACTCTACCATTCTATTAAAACCACAGATTTTTAGTAGTTCTATTTACTTTAGTCTTACAAAGTTCTCTCAGACTGGCTTTAGAGAAGATGAATTGGAAAAAAATGGTTTTTCTACCTGTTTTTACTCAATAAAAAAACATCATGTAGTAATCAACTAACAAGACAATTAATAAACACCGTTACCCTTATGTCAAAAATCTTGTGCTGCTGAATGGATACAAAAACAGAAACGTATATATGTTGTCTACAAGAAACCCACTTCAGACCTAGGGACACATACAGACTGAAAGTGAGGGGATGGAAAAAGATATTCCATGCAAATGGAAATCAAAAGAAAGCTGGAGTAGCAATTCTCATATCAGACAAAATAGATTTTAAAATAAAGACTATTACAAGAGTCAAGGAAGGACACTACATAATGATCAAGGGATCAATCCAAGAAGAAGATATAACAAATATAGATATATATGCACCCAACATAGGAGCACCTCAATACATAAGGCAACTGCTTACAGCTATAAAAGAGGAAATCAACAGTGACACAATAATAGTGGGGGACTTTAACACCTCACTTACAACAAATCACATAGCATCCAAACAGATAATTAATAAGAAAACACAAGCTTTAAATGACACAATAGACCTGATAGATTTAACTGATATTTATAGGACATTCCATCCAAAAACAGCAGATTACACTTTCTTCTCAAGTGCTCATGGAACATTCTCCAGGATAGATCACATCTTGGGTCACAATTCAAGCCTCAGTAAATCTGAGAAAACTGAAATCATATCAAGCATCTTTTCTGACCACAATGCTATGAAATTAGAAATCAATTACAGGGAGAAAAACGTAAAAAACACAAACACATGGAGGCTAAAAAATACGTTACTAAATAACCAAGAGATCACTGAAGAAAACAAAGAGGAAATCAAAAAATACCTAGAGACAAATGAAAATGAAAACACGACAATCCAAAACCTATGGGATGCAGCAAAAGCAGTTCTAAGAGGGAAGTTTATAGCTATACAATCCTACCTCAAGAAACAAGAAAAATCTCAAATAAACAACCTAACCTTACACCTAAAGGAACTAAAGAAAGAACAAACAAAACACAAAGTTAGCAGAAATCATAAAAATCAGAACAAATATAAATGAAATAGAAACAAAGAATACAATAGCAAACATCAATAAAACTAAAAGCTGGTTCTTTGAGAAGATTAACAAAACTGATAAACCATTAGCCAGACGCATCAAGAAAAAGAGGGAGAGGACTCAAATCAATAAAATTAGAAATGAAAGAGGAGAAGTTACAACCGACACCACAGAAATACAAAGCATCCTAAGAGACTACTACAAGCAACTCTGCCAATAAAATGGACAACCTGGAAGAAATGGACAAATTCTTAGAAAGGTATAGCCTTCCAAGACTGAAACTGGAAATAATAGAAAATATGAACACACCAATCACAAGTAATGAAATTGAAACTGTGATTAAAAACCTTCCACAAACAGAAGTCCAGGACCACATGGTTTCACAGGGGAATTCTATCAAACATTTAGAGAAGAGCTAACACCCATCCTTCTCAAACTCTTCCAAAAAAAGGAAGAGGAAGGAACACTCCCAAACTCATTATACGAGGCCACCATCACCCTGATACCAAAACCAGACAAAGATACTACCAAAAAAGAAATTTACAGAAAAATATCAATCATGATTATACATGAAAAAATCCTCAACAAAATACTAGTTAACAGAATCCAACAACACAATAAAAGGATCATACACCATGATCAAGTGGGATTTACCCCAGGGATGCAAGGATTCTTCAATATACACAAATCAATCAATGTGATACACCATATTAACAAATTGAAGAACAAAAACCAAATGATCACCACAAGAGATGCAGAAAAAGCTTGTGACAAAATTCAACACCCATTTATGATAAAAACTCTCCAGAAAGTGGGCACAGACGGAACCTACCTCAACATAATAAAGGCCATGTATGACAAACCCACAGCAAACATCATTCTCAATGGTGAAAAACTGAAAGCATTTCCTCTAAGATCAGGAACGAGACAAGGATGTCCACTCTCACCACTATTATTCAACATAGTTTTGGAAGCCCTAGCCATGACAATCAGAGAAGAAAAAGAAATAAAAGGAATACAAATTGGAACAGAAGAAGTAAAAGTGTCACTGTTTGCAGATGACATGATACTATACAAAGAGAATCCTAAAGATGCCACCAGAAAACTACTAGAGTTAATCAATGAATTTGGTTAAGTAGCAGGATACAAAATTAATGCACAGAAATCTCTTGCATTCCTATACATTAATGACGAAAAATCTGAAAGAGAAATTAAGGAAACACTCCTATTTACCACTGCAACAACAACAACAAAAAATACCTAGGAATAAACCTAGGTAGGGAGACAAAAGACCTGTATGCAGAAAACTATAAGACACTGATGAAATAAATTAAAGACAACACAAAAAGATGGAGAGATATACCATGTTCTTGGATTGGAAGAATCAATATTGTGAAAACGACTATACTACCCAAAGCAATCTACAGATTCAATGCAATCCCTGTCAAATTACCAAAGGCATTTTTTACAGAACTAGAACAAAATATCTTAAAATTTGTATGGAGACACAAAAGACCCCGAATAGCCAAAGCAGTCTTGTGGGAAAAAAACAGAGCTGGAGGAATCAGACTCCCTTACTTCTGACTATACTACAATGCTACAGTAACCAAGACAATATGGTTCTGGCACAAAAACAGAAATAGAGATCAATGGAACAGGATAGAAAGCCTCGAGATAAACCCACAAACCTACGGTCAACTACTCTATGACAAATGAGGCAAGGATATATAATGGTGAAAAAAGTCTCTTCAGTAAATGGTGCTTGGAAAACTGGACAGTTACAGGTAAAAGAATGAAATTAGAACACTCCCTAACACCATACACAGAAATAAACTCAAACTGGATAAGAGACCTAAATGTAAGACCAGACACGATAAAACTCTTAGAGGAAAACATAGGAAGAACACTCTTTGACATAAATCACAGCAAGATCTTTTTTGATCCACTTCCTAGAGTAATGGAAATAAAAAGAAAAAAAAAAACAAATAGGACCTAATGAAACTTAAAAGCATTTGCACAGCAAAGGAAACTAAAGACAAGATGAAAAGAGAACCCTCAGAATGGGAGAAAATGTTTGCAAATGAAACAACGGACAAAAGATTAATCCCCAAAATATATAAACAGCTCATGCAGTTCAGTATTAAAAAAACAAACAACCCAATCCAAAAAAGGGCTGAAGACCTAAATAGACATTTCTCCAAAGAAGACATGCAGATGGCCAAGAAGCACATGAAAAGATGCTCAACATCACTAATTATTAGAGAAATGCAAATCAAAACTACAATGAGATATCACCTCATACCAGTTAGAATGGGCATCATAAGAAAATCTACAAACAACAAATGCTGGAGATGGTGTGGAGAAAAGGGAACCCTCTTGTACTGTTGGTGGGAATGTAAATTGATATACCCGCTATGGAGAACAGTATGGAGGTTCCTTAAAAAACTAAAAATAGAACTACCATATGACCCAGCAATCCCACTACTGGGCATATACCCTGAGAAAACCATAATTCAAAAAGACACATGCACCCCATGTTCATTGCAGCACTATTTACAATAGGCAGGTCGTGGAAGCAACCTAAATGCCCATTGACAGATGAATGGATAAAGAAGATGTGGTACGTATATACAATGGAATATTACTCAGCCATAAAAAGGAACGAAATTGGGTCCTTTGTAGAGACGTGGATGGTTCTAGAGACTGTCATACAGAGTGAAGTAAGTCAGAAAGAGAAAAACAAATATCGTATATTAACGCATATATGTGGAATCTAGAAAAATGGTACAGATGAACTGGTTTTCAGGGCAGAAATTGAGACACAGATGTAGAGAACAAACATGTGGACACACCAAGGGGGGGAAAGTGGCGGTGGTGGGGGTGGTGGTGGGATAAATTGGGAGACTGGTTTGACATATATATACTGATATGTATAAAATGGATAACTAATAAGAACCTGCTGTATAAAAAAATAAATAAAATTAAATTAAATTAAAAAAAAGAAATAAGACCTTCCCCATGACATGATTATAAGAAAAAAAAAAAAGAAAAGAAAAAAAGAAATGAAGGAACAATAGCAAAGATCAATAACCCTAAAAGTTGGTTCTTTGAGAAGATAAACAAAATTGATAAACCATTAGCCAGACTCATCAAGAAAAAAAGGGAGAAGACTCAAATCAACAGAATTAGAAATGAAAAAGGAGAAGTAACAAATGACACTGCAGAAATACACAGGATCAAGAGAGATTACTACAAGCAACTATGTGCCAATAAAATGGACAACCTGGAAGAGATGGACAAATTCTTAGAAAAGCACAACCGTCCAACACTAAACCAGGAAGAAATAGAAAATATAAACAGACCAATCACAAGCACTGAAATTGAGACTGTGATTAAAACTCTTCCAAGAAAAAAGAGCCGAGGACCAGATGGCTTCACAGGCGAATTCTATCAAACATTTAGAGAAGACCTAACACCTATCCTTCTCAAACTCTTTCAAAAGATGTCAGAGGAAGGAACACTCTCAAACTCATTCTACGAGGCCACCATCACTGTGATACCAAAACCAGACAAAGATGTCACAAAGAAAGAAAACTACAGGCCAATATCGCTGATGAACATAGACGCAAAAATCCTCAACAAAATACTAGCAAACAGAATCCAACAGTACATTAAAAGGATCACACACCACGATCAAGTGGGGTTTACCCCAGGAATGCAAG
The DNA here is from genome assembly GCF_028023285.1 of Balaenoptera ricei. NCBI lineage: Eukaryota > Metazoa > Chordata > Mammalia > Artiodactyla > Balaenopteridae > Balaenoptera > Balaenoptera ricei. The sequence continues at coordinate 137,679,377 of NC_082639.1, forward strand.
GATTTTTCAGTATATGCAAATCAATCAATGTGATAAACCATATTAACAGGTTGAAGGAGAAAAACCATATGATCATCTCAATAGATGTAGAAAAAGCTTTCGACAAATTTCAACACCCATTTATGATAAAAACCCTCCAAAAAGTAGGCATAGAGGGAGCTTACCTCAACATAATAAAGGCCATATATGACAAACCCACAGCCAACATCATTCTCAATGGTGAAAAACTGAAAGCATTTCCTCTATGATCAAGAACAAGACAAGGTTGTCCACTCTCACCACTATTATTCAACATAGTTTTGGAGGTTTAAGCCAAAGCAATGAGAGAAGAAAAAGAAATAAAAGGAATACAAATCAGAAAAGGAGATGTAAAGCTGTCACTGTTTGCAGATGACATGATACTATACATAGAGAATCCTAAAGATGCCACCAGAAAACTACTAGAGCTAATCAATGAATTTGGTAAAGTTGCAGGATACAAAATTAATGCACAGAAATCTCTTGCATTCCTATACACTCATGATGAAATCAGAAAGAGAAATTAAGGAAACACTCCCATTTACCATTGCAACAAAAAGAATAAAATACCTAGGAATAAATCTACCTAAGGAGACAAATGACCTGTAAGCAGAAAACGATAAGACACTGATGAAAGAAATTAAAGATGATACAAACAGATGGAGAGATATACCATGTTCTTTGATTGGAAGAATCAACATCGTGAAAAGGACTATACTACTCAAAGCAATCTACAGATTCAGTGCAATCCCTATCAAACTACCACTGGCATTTTTCACAGAACTAGAACAAAAATTTCACAATTTGTATGGAAACAGAAAAGACCCCGAATAGCCAAAGCAATCTTGAGAAAGAAAAACGGGCTGGAGGAATCAGGCTCCTGGACCTCAGACTATACTACAAAGCTACAGTAATCAAGAGAGTATGGTACTGGCACAAAAACAGAAATATAGATCAACAGAATAGGATAGAAAGCCCAGAGATAAACCCACACACATATGGTCACCATATCTTTGATAAAGGACGGAAGAATATACAGTGGAGAAGAGACAGCCTCTTCAATAAGTGGTGCTGGGAAAACTGGACAGTTACATGTAAAAGAATAAAATTAGAACACTCTCTAACACCATACACAAAAATAAACTCAAAATGGATTAAAGACCTAAATGTAAGGCCAGACACTATCAAACTCTTAGAGGAAAACATAGGCAGAACACTCTATGACATAAATCACAGCAAGATCCTTTTTGACACACCTCCTAGAGAAATGGAAATAAAAACAAAAATAAACAAATGGGACCTAATGAAACTTACAAGCTTTTGCACAGCAAAGGAATAACTAAACAAGACGAAAAGACAGCCCTCAGAATGGGAGAAGATAGATGCAAATGAAGCAACTGACAAAGGATTAATCTCCAAAATTTAGAAGCGGCTCCTGCAGCTCAATATCAAATAAACAAACAACCCAATCCAAAAATGGGCAGAAGATCTAAATAGACATTTCTCCAAAGAAGATATACAGATTGCCAACAAACACATGTTAAGATGCTCAACATCACTAATCATTAGAGAAATGCAAATCAAAACTACAATGAGGTATCACCTCACACCAGTAAGTATGGTCATCATCAAAAAATCTACAAACAATAAAGTCTGGAAAGCGTGTGGAGAAAAGGGAACCCTTTTGCACTGTTGGTGGGAATGTAAATTGATACAGCCACTATGGAGAACAGTATGCAGGTACCTTAAAAAACTAAAAATAGAACTACCATACGACCCAGCAATCCCACTACTGGGCATATACCTGGAGAAAACCATAATTCCAAAAGAGTCATGTAGCACAATGTTCATTGCAGCTCTATTTACAATAGCCAGGACATGGAAGCAACCTAAGTGTCCATCAACAGATGAATGGATAAAGATGTGGCACATATATACAATGGAATATTACTCAGCCATAAAAAGAAACGAAACAGTTATTTGTCGTGAGGTGGATGAAGATGTGGCACATATATACAATGGAATATTACTCAGCCATAAAAAGAAACGAAACAGTTATTTGTCGTGAGGTGGATGGACCTAGAGTGTGTCCTACAGAGTGAAGTAAGTCAGAAAGAGAAAAACAGTACCATATGCTAACACATATATATGGAATCTTAAAAAAAAAAAAAGAAGGTTATGAAGAACCTATGGGCAGGACAGGAATAAAGATGCAGATGTAGAGAATGGACTTGAGGACACGGGGAGGGGGAAGGGTAAGCTGGGACGAAGTGAGAGAGTGGCATGGACTTATATATACTACCAAATGTAAAATCGATAGCTAGTGGGAAGCAGCAGCATAGCACAGGGAGATCAGCTCAGTGCTCTGTGACCACCTAGAGGGGTGGGATAGGGCGGATGGGAGGGAGATGCAAGAGGGAGGGGATATGGGGATATACGTATATGTATAGCTGATTCACTCTGTTATAAAGCAGAAACTAACACACCATTGTAAAGCAATTATACTCCAAAAAAGATATTAAAAAAGAAATAAAAACTGAGAACCAAAAAAAAAAAAATGATGGCCGTTGGTGAGTATGTGTATAATATTAAAAACTAAAAAAGCTACTCTAATTAAATGACTGATAAAATATTAATTAATAATAATAACTAAGTAATTATTGAGCATCATGTTCGAAGAGCTTTACAGACAGCATCTTCCTTTCATAATCCTCGTAAGAGACCCAAAAGGCTATCTCTATTTTAATGATAAGGAACTTGGGGAGAGAAGTTAATCAATTTGCCCAAAGTAACATTTCTAGTCAGAGACAAAACAGGGATTTAAATAAGGGAATAGTAGGTCCCAATGGAAAAGAGCAGCATGTGGGGAAAAAAAAAAAATCTATCTGCTAATGAAAAGAGAATTCTACCCACATATACATGTTCATACATACCCTCCTGGAATTTAATTATGGAATTATGTCAGTATGCAAGTGAAATAAATAGTAAGTTGGAATAAGGAAAAGATGTTATGATACATTAAGATTTAAATTTACCTTTTTGAAAGGTAATATTGTGTTCATGATATGGTGCTAGATTATCTTTTTTTTTTTTTTTTTACTCGAGATTATCAATAAAAAAAGGAATCAAGAATCAAGGAGATTTAACAATGCTAAAGTTAAATTACAGGTGTTTACTGCTTTAGCAAACATTCAAGGTAGGAAATCAGATATAGAAGACAAAGGAATTATGAGTAAAAGTGACCACATAATTTATCTTCCAACCCATAACACTTTTGAGAATGAAAGAAATCCCTATCAGTAATTATGATGGTAAGACAGATATAATATAAACTAGGACTGCTCCAGGCAAATCCAGACATTTGGTCACCCTAGTTAAGAAAAATACTTTAACAAAAAATTCTTTGGTATGATTTTTTTTTGAGTACTTACTATGTTAGCATGTACTCCACAATACAAGACTTTATCTGTCTTATTCACTGCCCCTAGATGGGTGCTTTATGCACAGTAGGCACTCAATAAATAATTGTTGAAGGAATTATTAGGTTTCCTTTAATTAAAAAAAAAAAAAGGTTTCCTGTGTCTAAACAATACAGCTTCATTGTTTAAACATCATTATGACCTAAGTTTGTAAACAAATAAGCATTATTCATGCATGCAAAGACTCAGAGGAACAACAACAAAAATAATCAACAAACCCATCTCTATGTATTAGACATGGGAGACAGAACACTGAAATTAAGGCACAGCAATTAATGAGTAAAAATGGCATACTACATAGTTCTAATTTAGAGTATAATAATGAACATAAAGTTCAAACCTACAAAGAAAGTTATTCATTTTAAAACTTTCTTTTATCTTAGTCATGAAAACCAACGAGAAAAGAAGACAAATCTTTCATTTCTTACCTGCACAGCCGAAAGCCAGATGGTATCTAGAAGAGGGGCTGAATTTAACACAGCACACGTTAGCCTTCGCCTCAATGCTTGCCACCGAGTTGTCTAGGTTGGTAGACCATAGCTTCACTAAGAGTAAGGAACAATAAAAATGAAAATAAACAATACATAGGCCAATGCTTCTGTAACTGAGAAAGTCTGCTTATTGCCACAGCTGTCTTTTCATACTAATCTAAGCATTTTGGTTTACTAGGATCAAAAATGTTTAAACTGAATGAATGAATAATAGAACAGTATATTTAAACCAACAGAGCTTAGTTTCAAAGTCAGAAAACATTACATAATCAATACATCTCATACCTAAGGCATAAAAGACAGGTTAAAAAAAAGCAATCTGAAATACATGTGTATTTGCCTTAGTATTCTTTAAATAGTGTGTGTGTGCGTGTATGAGTAGGGCAACTACATGGTTTATCGTCCAACCTAATTACACTTTTGAGAACCTCACATACACACGTACACACACATTTTCACATGTACGATATATATCAGATTGTATATATGATATATACACAAATATCTTTTAAAGTACGTGGGATCAGTTCTTATTTCATCTTTCAATTAAGAATTCCATGATTTTAAAATTTTACATGGGAACTTAGTTGTATGATTTAGTACGTCTAAAGTAACAGGTGACAGAATTGCTTAGCTGAACTTCAAAATTTTGCCTTAATATTTGATATTTAGTCCATTCCAATGGTATATACTGAGATTTGTAAGGATTAGGGAGTGAAAAGCTGACTGATCAGAGCAGGTCAGATCTGAAAACAGAAGTATAAAAGTGAGATGTTATCTTGTGTGTTACCAGAGCAAGCATATCATTTTTAAACAAAAATGTCTTAGTAGACACTAGAATACAAACAGACTTTCAAGATATAGGTTATGATCCTGGTTGCACATTAGTATTAATAACAAACATTAACAATAACAACAACAAAAGCCTTCCTAACCCATCGTTCTATGGGTCCCAATGTCTCATCAGGACAGTGCCCAGATGGGGTCCAGGTATTGGTGGTTTTTTAAAAAGCTCTCTGGGGGCTTCCCTGGTAGCGCAGTGGTTAAGAATCCACCTGCCAGTGCAGGGGACACGGGTTCAAGCCCTGGTCCAGGAAGATCCCACATGCCGCAGAGCAACTAAGCCTGTGCGCCACAACTACTGAGCCTGAGCTCTAGAGCCTGCGAGCCACAACTACTGAGCCCATGTGCCACAACTACTGAAGCCCACGCACCTAGAGCCCATGCTCCACAACAAGAGAAGCCACCGCAATGAGAAGCCCGCGTACTGCAATGAAGACCCAACACAGCCAAAAATAAATAAATTTTTAAAAAAAAGCTTTCTGAGTGATTCTAATGTGTAAAGCAGAATTGAAAACCAAAATATAGAGCTGGAGGCATAATAAAATTTTAGAATCTTTTTAGGATTATTAATACAGTGATCTTTAAATAGGAGTGAAAAACATAAAAATGGTTCCAACAACTACCACTTCTATGAATGTTATTTCATAAGAATAGAGACTTCCTCTGTGTGAACAGGATCATTTATCTTCTATGAATAGAATTTCACAAGAACAGAAAATTTCTTTAAATATGTGAAACCTCTGAATAAAAATTAATCATTAAAAAAAGTTATTTAAAACCTGATGAATCTATTAGCCTTCCCAGAGAAACATAAGATACTCATTACTAAAACAAAAAAATAACAGTTTTAAATAGAAATATTTGATTTGTTTCACGTTATTTTCCAACAGGAATCATGTGCTATTTCAGTCAACATACCATTGTTCAGGCAATTAAGATACACAATTCTGAGATGAGATGGCTAGCTGTAATTAAAGGTCTGCATGTCAAATAGTACTTATAGATTAGAATATCAAGTGGTAGAACTGTACTCTAACAGCGTGGCAAGCCAAAGTTAATCCACAACAAATATTTATGGAGCACCTACTAATTCCATAACCTCACTACTAATCACTAAGAACCTTTACAAACAAGGGTTATATATCAGTGTTTTATGACTATTAAATATGAGTAGTCACAAAAATGAACCAGAACTAACAGAACAACAGCTAACTTAGAAGTGAGGTCTTCTTTTTTATTTCAAAGTAATTTTCTCAATGGAGTAATCATTTACATTTTAAAAATAAGACATAATGGTAACCACCATGGTTATAATTTTCAACACGTAAGATATCAGAATCTAATATAACTGTCTGAACTGTAAGGATACCTAAGGTTTAAAATACTATAAAGATACACTGAATATATAAAGCATAGAAAAGAAAAATGCACAAGGAATATAATGCTGTTCTTAAGTTATTAGTTATTAAATAGAACAGGTATTGTGGGTTAAATTGTTTTCCCCAAAAAGATATGTTGAAGTCCTAACACTAGGTACCTATGAGTGTCAACTTATTTTGAAATAGGGTCTTTACAGATGTAATCAAGTTAAGATGAGGTCATACTGGAATAGGATGGGCCCTAAATCCAATGACTTATATCTTTATAAGGAGAGGGAGACTTGGCTACAGACGCAAAGAGTGAAGAAGGCGATGTGTAGAGAGAGGCAGAAATTGGATGCAGCTACAAGTAAAAGAATGCCAAGGACTGCTATGTAACCACCAGAAGCTAGGAAGGCAGCAAGGACGGAGTCTTCCCTAGAGTCTTCAGAGGGAGAATGGCCCTGCCAATACCTTACTCCGGGCTTCTAAGCCTGCAGTACTGTGAGAGAATAAATTTCTATTGTAGGAGCCAAGCAGGTAGTGGTACACTGCTATGGCAGTCCTAGGGAACTAATACAACAGATATGATGAAATAACATTAAAATCAACTTAATATCCTAAGATAACATCATAGGTCAAAAGTTAAAATAGTATAATCTTTCGGAGAAAGAAATCAATAAAAGTACCGGAAGAAAATGTGTAAGACAGAATTCCCTGGTGGCCCAGTGGTTAGGACTTGGTGCTCTCACTGCCAGGGGCCTGGGTTTGATCCCTGTTAAGAGGAACTAAGATCCACAAGCTGCGTGGTGTGGCCAAAAAAAAAAAAAGAAAATGTCTAAGACAAATATAAATGAGATGTTCTTCACAATAAGGAACTATGGTTCCTTTCTCCTTAAAAGTCTGATAGTAAGAATTTCTTTTAACTACAAAATTATAGTCTCAACATTTATTGTGAAAATTCCTTTTGGCAAGAAAAAACAAAAGCAAATTTAAAAGAAAATATCCTCAAGATGAAGAGCTAAGGCAATTAAACCAAACAAAACACATTGCCCTTATTTATATAGTCTCCTGTGACACTCAGCAAAAAATCAAAATAGTGACCCTTAGGAAAATCATGTCAAAATGTAGGAGACTAAAAAAAAAAAAAAAACAACTTGTTCTGAATACTATCTAGCTGCCTTTAGGAAATGAATTTTTTACTTATAACTAAGTGTTTTATTACAAGTTTCATTAATGTTAATAGGTAAAGAAAAGGTTTTTGTTTTTTTGTTTTTCTGGTTTTTTTGAGTATCACCTGAATCTTAAGTCCCATTAAAAAGTCCTGAATCTTAAAAAATCCAACTACCCTAGAGGATTGGTGAGGTTTATCATCTACAAATCTTTAAGGTCTGGGTTAAACACTCCGTAAGTTCTTTTGTTCAAAATTATTTTTTCCAAAAACAGAACACATTACATATCTATAATAATGTCAGTACCAATTTCAATGTGCAGGATTTATGTTTCTGAGCTTTTCAGACTGGGTCCACTGTATACCTATTTGCACAAAGCTTCCTAAGAAAGAATTCATTGTAAAAGATAAAGGAAACAGGCCCAGGAGTTTGACACAGTAAGAAAGCCTGTCTTTAATGAGAATGTGCAAGTATGAGTATGATTCATATCTGGTACTCCTGAAGGCACTTCTAAACTACTGTCTAGATCCTACAGAAAACAGAATGAATTAAAAGGGAGAATGCTGCTTCACCCAAAACTATCATAAACATCTATACTATTTGATAAGTCTAAAAAAGGGTAAAAGATTAAACCACAAAGATGTGTACTTTCACAGTGCTAATTATCAAACATAAGTTTTTCTTTTAAACTTCATCAAAGAGAAAACAGGCCTTGTCGCATTAGTTAGCTATTGTTGCACAGCAAATTGCCCCAAAACTTAGCAACTTAAAACAACAAAATTTACTATGTCACATAGTTTCTGAGAATCAGGAATCTCCAAGCAGCTTGGCTGGGTGCTTTTGGCTCACCGTCTCAAGGTTCAGAGGTCACAGTAAAGCTGAGCTGAAGGATTCGTTTCAAAGCTCACTCAACACAGCTCTTGGAGTGAGGATTCGGTTCCCCACCATTTGGGCTTATGACACAGCTAGCTTCTCCCAAACCAAGTGAATGGAAAGAGAATGATGAAGACAGATAAACTAATTTCAGAAGGGACATACCTTCACTTCTACAGTATTCTGGTATCATGCAGACTGGAGCAATGGGGAAGCAGGGGAACTAAACAAGTGTGGGAATAATAGAAGCCAAAGATCACTGGGGTCCATCTGGGATGCTGGCCAACACAAGCCTTTTAATTTCATTTGGATCCAGGAGATATTATACTTAGTAGAGTTATAACTTATGAGAATGATAACTGTTATCATAAAGCTGTTTATTTATTATGTTGCAGTTCAATTTTTAGTCCTCTGATGATAAGAAGTAGAAGCATTTCATTCAGTATGAGTTAAGTAAAATTAATTTTTAAAATTTACCAAGATTTCAAATTCAGCACTTTTATATTATATTTACATTAACATATACAACTATGAAAATTTGGAATAAATCAGGCTAAATTTAGGGTGTCCTAAAGCCTGAATTCTTCAAACTCATATATGGAGGGGAAAAAACCTTTAAAGAATGTGCTTATTCTATTTCAAAAGCAAGATTATTTATTGGAAATGACTCTTAGGTTATGTATTTTAAAAGGAAAATACATTTTCCCAAAAGAACTTATAAAATGGCTCATGAAACTCTTTTCTGATTACCTTGCTAGGTATTGACAGTTCTTTAACATGCAAATATGTGCACATATAATTGGAAGTAAACTGTTTTTACTTATTTTTTAAACTTTTTATCTTATAACTGGCTTAGAGAAGTTAGATCAACATGGTTGATCTGTCGGGGAAAAAAGTTCAGTCATCATTTATGAGGAATTAAACTATTTTTAAAATATACAAATCAGAAAAATATTATTTGTAAGGACTGAGTAATTATGCAATGAAAAAATAACTTCCATTGTTAATAATGGTTAAAAATTGATTAAACAACAAATATAAAAAATGTTAAATATTTTCGTGTAAAATACATTAAAAGTAATTTAAAATATTCTTACTATAAAATTATTATAAAGGCTATATTTTATAAGTAAAATCACCAAACAGTCAAGGAGTGATAAATATATTTAAGAAACAGTAAATACAGGCATTCCTGTATTGAGGGTTTTGTTCCAGGCCACCACAATAATGCAAGTACTGTAATAAAGGGAGTCACAAAATTTCTGTTTTCCCAATACATGTAAAATCCATGTTTACATTATACTGCAGTCTATTAAATGTGCAGTAGCGTTATATCCAAAAAAAAATTTTTTACACACCTTAATTAAAAAATATTTTATTGCTAAAAAATGGCAACCATCATCTGAGTCTTTTTACTGGTAGACTGTTTTGCCTCTAAGTTGATGGCTGCTGACTGATCAGAATGGTGGTTGCTGAAGGCTTGGGGTGGCTGCAGCAACTTCTTAAAGTAAGACAGCAGTGAAGTCTGCCCCATCTACTAACTCTTCCTTTCATGAACAATTTCTCTGTTTTCAATTGACTTTGCCCAGATTCATCAGAGGAATCACACTATCTATGGCAGATATAGCCTTACAAAATGTATTTCTTAAATAATAAGATTTGAAAGTTGAAATTACTCCCTGATCTATAGGCTGTAGAATGGATGTTGTATTAGCAGGCATGAAAAAAAACATTAATCTCATTGTCTCTCTCCATCAGAGGTCTTGGATGACCAGGAGCACTGTCAATGAGCAGTACTATTTTGAAAGGAATCTTTTTTTCTGAGCAGGAGGTCTCAACAGTGGACTTAAAATATTCAGCAAACCATGTTGTAATCAGATGTGCAGTCATGCAGGCTTTGTTGTTCCATTTAAGGAGCACAGGCAGAGTGGATTTAGCATAATTCTTAAGGGCCCTACAATTTTCAAAATGGCAAATGAGCACTGGCTTCAATTTCAAGTTACCAGCTGCTTTAGCCCCAACAAGAGTCGGCCTGTCCTTTAAAGCTTTGAAACCAGGCACTGACTTCTCTAGTTATGGAAATCCTAGATGGCATAATACTGTTTCATTTACATTGAAACTATGTTGTTTAGTAGAGCCACCTTCATTATCTCAGCTAGATCTTCTGGATAATTTGCAACAGCTTCTAATCAGCACTTGCAGCTTCACTGTGCACTTTTATGTTGTAAAGACAGTTTCTTTTCTTAAACCACGTGAGTCAACCTCCGCTAGCTTCAAACTTTTCTTCTGCAACTTCCTCACCTCTCTCAGCTTTCACAGAATTGAAAAGAGGTAGGGTCTTGCTCTGGATTAGGCTTTGGCTTAAGGGAATATTTGATCTTCTATCCAGACCACTAAAACTTTCTTCATATCAGCAATAAGGCTATTCCACTTTCTTATCATCCATGTGTTCACTGGAATAACACTTTTAATTTCCTTCAAGAACTTTTCCTTAGCATTCACAACTTGGCTAAGTGTTTGGTGCAAGAGGCCTAGCTTTCAGCCTATCTTGACTCTCAACATGCCTTCTTCACTAACCTTAATCATTTCTAGCTTTTGATTTAAAGTTAGATGTGCCACATGAAAAGATGCTCAACATCATAACTAATTATTAGAGAAATGCAAATCAAAACAACAATGAGGTACCACCTCACAGTGCTCAGAATGGCCATCATCAGAAAGTCTACAAATAACAAATGCTGGAGAGGGTGTGGAGAAAAGGGAACCCTCGTACACTGTTGGTGGAAATGTAAGTTGGTGTAGACACTATGGAAAACAGTATGGAGGTTCCTCAAAAAACTAAAAATAGAGTTGCCATATGATCCAGCAATCCCACTCCTGGGCATATATCTGGATGAAACTATAATTCAAAAAGATACATACACCCCTATGTTCAAAGCAGCAGTATTCACAATAGTCAAGACATGGATAAAATCTAAATGTCCATCAACAGAGGAATGGATAAAGAAAATGTGGTACATATATATACAATGGAATACTACTCAGCCATAAAAAAGAATGAAATAATGCCATTTGCAGCAACATGGATGGACCTAGAGATCATCATACTAAGCGAGGTGAGAAAGAGAAAGACAAATACCATATGACATCACTTATATGTGGAATCTAAAGTATGACACAAATGAATTTACCTACGAAACAGAAACAGACTCATAGACTTAGAGAACAGATTGGTGGTTGCCAAGGGGGAGGGGAATGGGAGAGGGATGGAGTTGGAGGTTGGGGTTAGCATATGTAAGCTATTATATATAGGATGGATAAACACAAGGTCCTACTGTATAGCACAGAGAACTATATTCAGTATAGTTAAACCATAATGGAAAAGAATATGAAAAAAGATGTATATATATGTATAACTGAATCACTTTGCTGCACAGCAGAAATTAACACAAACATTGTAGATCAACTATACTTTGATTTATAAAAAATAAATAAATAATAAAGTGAGATGTGCAACTCTTCTGTTCAATTGAACAATTAGAGGCCAACGGAGGGTCATTAACTGGCCTAATTTCAACATTGTTATGTCTCAGGGAATAGGGAGGCCTGAAGAGAAGGAGAGAGACAGAGGAACGGACGGGGTGGAGCAATCAGAACACACACTACGTTTATCGATTAAGTTTGCCATCTTATATAGGTGCAGTGTGTGGCACTCCAAAACAATTACAATAGAAACACCAAAGATCACTGATAACAGATCACCATAACACATATAAAAATATTGAAAAAGTTTGAAATTTTGCGAGAATTACCAAAATGTGACAGAGAGACATGAAATGAGCAAAAGCTGTTGGAAAAATGGCGCCAATAGACTTGCTCTATACAGGGTTACCATAAGCCCTCAATTTGTAAAAAACATAGTATTAGCAAGGTGCAATAAAATGAGGTATGCCTGTAACACTTTTGAGGGAGGCGTAAATGCATTTGGGAATTTTAGTACCAACCAAGACAGAGTAATCTGTCAGTCTCTCTCACTGTGAGTTTACTCTGGACAATTATCAAGAAAACAGAAAGTGACTCTCTGAGGAATGTGAATAATAAGGAAAACCAGTCATTTGGGGGAGGAAATTCAAGACTTAAGAAGTGACCAACATGGAGGTGAGAACACCGTTTTGTTCCTCCCTCTATTCTCCCATAGAGAGGCAAAGTCAGTACCTCAATCAGCAAAAACTAAGGAAAATCCCTGTGTATCTGGACATAAGACTAATAAAAGGGGTTCTTGCAAGCCAGAGGTTTGGGAGTAATTTTCATTGTTTTTCTTTTGTTTCATCCTTTTACTCTTTCAACTTCTCCCCAAGGGAGGGCTTTAGTCACAGAGCTGCATCAGTATGGGAAGCTAATGCACCAAGAGAAACTCCATCTCCATGGCCATAAAAAGGAGTAACTCATCTGTACAGAAAATGCTACTTTCTTGAGAAACCCTCAGTAAAAAAGACTCTGGGGGATGAAGAGTGTGCAGTAGAAACTTCAAAAAGAAAGCACTAGAAAAGGAGATCCCATACTTCTGTGTATGAACAGCATAAGTCTTGTAGTTACTTCTGAGTTCTATGTGCAAGATGGAAACAAAGTGGAATGGCAAAGGTTATGAGCATTGAAAAGACCTACTAATTTCCAGATTAACCTCTGACTGGCATATGCATCAGGCAAACCAATGGAGCACAGCAAAGGCTTTGAAAACTGACCTGACAGTAAAACAACCACTCACATAGGCAAGATAGAACTTACGGTCAAAATCTAAACCAACTGGTTGCCCGATTTAAAAAAACAAAACAAAGCACTCTCCAGAAAATCTGAACAGTAGCCAGAGTTGTACAAAATAATATTCAAAATGCTTAACATATAACCTCAAAATAACTCAACATACAAAAATCCAGGAAAATGTGAAGAATTTTCAAAGGAAGATGCAATCAACAGAGCAATGCTATAAAACAGACTGTAAATCAACTATTGTAACTATGTTCCATGGGGTAAAAGTAATAAACACATTTAAAATTAATGGAAAGATAGACGTACTCAGAAGAGATATAGAAACTGTGAAAAAGAACAAAATAGAAAAATTTAAAACAATCACAGTACTTTACATAAAAGAGTCACTGAGGTAAATTCATAGCAAAAGGGAGATGGACACATAAAAGTTAGTGAATGAGAAGACAGAAGAGAAATTACTCAATCTGAAGAAAGAAAAAAATATTGACAAGAAAAGGACAGAGTCTCAGGGACCTATAAGACAAAATAAAAAGGTTTAACATTCATGCAGTTGGAATCCCAAAGGAAAAAAGAATGAAATTACTGGTTTGATGAGTATCTAACAAAGCAGTTTCAGAAGAAAGAATATCAATAGGGATGAAGAGTGACATTAAATACTGATAAAAGGGTCAGTTCACCAAGAAAATATAACATGTCTAAATGTTCCTGACCCTAACAATACAGCTTCCCCCCAAAATGAGGCAAAACACCCTCTTCCCCAAGATAACTGAAAGGAGAAATAAAACTAGATTTCAACACTCCTGTTTCATAATTAATAAAACAAGGAGACCAAAAAAGGGGGATATAGAAAACCAAAAAAATATTATCAACAAGATTGATCTGACACTTATAGAACACTCCATCAAACAGCAGAGTATAGATTTTTTCAATGCACTTGGAATACGTACCAAGGTAGATTGTATTCTGGACCACAAAACAAATCATAACAAATTTAAAAGGATTAAAATTATATAAAAATATGTTCTCTAATTATAAAAGAATTAAGCTATAAATCGGTAACAGTAAGAGCTCTGACATTTTTTTAAAAAGATGGAAAATGTTAAAATATTTTAAAATAATTCTTAGCCAAGCAAGACAATCACAAGAGATATTAGATGTAATTTTATTTATTTTTATATTTTTTATTTATTTATTTTTTGGCTGTGCCGCACGGCATGTGGTTCTCTGACCAAGGATCAAACCTGTGCCCCCTGCAGTGGAAGCACGGAGTCTTAACCACTGGACCACTGGGGAAGTCACAGATGTAATCTTAAATTGAATGAAAAACACATTATATGAAAATCTGTGGGATCAGTTAAAGTAGTGCTTAAAGGGAAATGTATAACAAAAAATATTTATATTAGAAAAGATAAATGCTCAAATCAATGACATAAACTTCAACTGTAACAACCTAGAAAAAGAAGAAATTAAACCCAAAGCAAGAAGAAAAAATTAATGGACAAACATCAATGAAACTGAAAACAGAAAAACCAATAAAATCAGTTAGATATTTGAAAAGATCAATAAGATTGATAAACCTAACATCACACTGATCTAAGTACATAAATAATAAAAAAAAGAAAGGACACAAAATACCAATTCCTGAAAGATACAAACTACCAAAGCTCACTCAAAAAGAAATAGATTAATTGAACAGTCCTAAATCTACTAAAGAAATTAAGTTCTTAGTTAAAACATTCAAACAAAGAAAACTCCAGGACAGAAAGCTTTAATGACAAATTCTACCAAACATTTAAGAATTTAACAGTAACAATTCTAAATAATCACTTCCCTCCACCCACCCCACCCAGGGGTACAAACACAGAAAAGGAAAATCATTTTAGGAGGCCAGCATTATCCTGATACAAAAAGACATTACAAGAATAGAAAAATAACCCTCATAAACATAGATGTAAAAATCCCCCCCAAAAAATTAGCAAATCAAATCTAACAATACAGAAGAGACAGATAATACATCATGACCAAGATGAGGTTTTTCCTGGAAATGTAAGGCTACCTCAAGATTTGAAAACAGATCATTACAGGGCTTCTCTGGTGGCGCAGTGGTTAAGAATCTGCCTGCCAACACAGGGGACGCGGATTTGAGCTCTGGTCCGGGAAGATCCCACATGCAGCGGAGCAACTAAGCCCATGCGCCACAACTACTGAGCCTGCGCTCTAGAGCCTGCGAACCATAATTACTGCCGCAACTAGGGAAAGCCCTTGCACAAAAACGAAGACCCAACACAGCCAAAAATAAATAAATAAATAATTAATTTAAAAAAATTATAAAACAATAAAACTATGATAAGAGAAATCCAGAAAGGACTAAATATGAAGAGATAAGCCATGTTCATGGAATGGAAGTCTCAATACATTAAGATATCAACTCATCCCATATTAATCTATAGATTCAATACTATCTCAATCAAAATCCCAGCAGGATTTTCTGTAGGTACTGGCAACTTGATTCTAAACTGTTCATGGGAAAGCAGAGAAAGTAAAGAGCTAAAATCGTTTTCAAGAACAAAGATGAAGGATTCACACTAAATGATTTCAAGACTTAAGCTACAAATCAAGACAATGTGGTATAGTAAAAGAAGAAATACATAGATCCATGTAGAATCTAAAAAATGTCGCACCCTTCTATCAGAAATGGACAGATCCAGCAAGCAGAAAATCAGTAAGGACACAGTTGAACTCAACAACACCATAAATCAAATGAATATAATTGATATCTACATACTACTTTATCCAACAACAGTAGGATACACATTCTTCTCAAAGTCACATGCAACATTCATCCATTCTGGGCCATAAAACACACCTTAACAAATTTAAAAGAATGGAAATCATACAATGTATTTCTTAGACCACAATGGAATTATACTTGGAGATCAAACAACATGCTTCTAAGTAATACATAAGTCAAATAAAAAACCTCAAGTGAAACTTAAGAATATTTTGAACTAAATGAGAATGAAGATATAACTTATCAAAATCTGTGGGATGCAGCACTCAGAGGAAAATTTATAGCACTGAATGCACATATTAAGCAAAGAAAAAAGAAGCAAAATCAATAATCCGAGCTTCCTATTTAGGAAACTAGAAATAGAAGAGCAAATTAAATCTAAAGTAAGCAGAAGGGAAGTAATAAAAATTAGAGCAAAAGTCAATAAATTAAAATCAGGAAGTCAACAGAGAAAAACCAATGAAACCAAAAGTTGGTTTGAAAAGATCAATTAAATCCATAAGCCTCAATGCAATCTGTAACAAAATCTCAAAGAAGTTTTTTTGCAGAAATAGAATGAAATCCATCCTAAAATTTATGTGGAATCTTAATAGACCTAAAATAGCCAAAACAATCTTGAAAAAGAAGAAAAAATAATGGAAGACTCACTTCCTGATTTCAAAACAAAGCTACAGTAATCAAAACAGTACGGTAGTGGCATAATGACAAATATATAGACCAATGGAAAAGAATAGAGTCCAAAAATAAGCCCTCACAGATGATAAAATGATTTTTAACTAGGGTGCTAAGACCTTTCAATGGAGAAAGGACAATCCTTTCAACAAGTGGTTCTGGGAAAACTGGATATTCACATGTAAAAAATGAAGTCAGACCCTTACTTTACACCATGTACAAAAGTGAACTCAAAATGGATCAAAGCCACAAATGTAAGAGCTAAAACTATAAAACTGTTAGACGGAAACATAGGCCAAAAACTTTATTACATTGGATTTGGCAATGACTTCTTGAATATGACACGAAAGGCACAGGCAACAAACAAAAAAAATAGGCAATTTGGAATTCATCAATATGAAAAAATTGTGTGTGTCAAAGCACACTATCAATAAATCATATATAATGGATATTTGATAATCATGATAAGGGATTAATATTCAGAATACATAGAGAACTCTTAAAACTCAATAACAACAAAACCCAATTAAAAAATTGGCATAGGACTTGAATAAACCTTTCTCCTCAGAAGATATACAAATGGCTAATAAGCACATGAAAAAATGTTCAACATCACTATCACTGGGGAAATGCAAGCAAAGCAAAACCACAGTAAGACACCACTTCATACCCATTAAAATCATTATTAAAAAAAAAAAAGGAAAAATAAAAGAACAGGTATTGGCAAGGATGTGGAGAAATGGAAATAGTTGGGTACTATTGGTGGGAATATAAAATGGTGCAGCCATTGTGGGAAACAGAATGGCAGCTCCTAAAAAAATTAAGTATGTATCATATGATCCAGCAATTCCATTTCTGAGTATATACCCAGAAGAACTTAAGGCAGGGATATGAAGAGATATTTTGCCATTCATGTTCATAGCAGCATTATTCACAATAGCCAAAAAGGAGAAGCAACTGAGTGCCTATCCATCAACGAATGAAACAAAATGTGGTATATTCATACAATACATTATTTTTCAGTCTTATAAAAGAACGAATTTCTAACACACGCTACAACATGGATGAACCTAGAAGACATTATGCTAAGTGAAATAAACCAGTCACAAGAAACAGAAATTAGAAAGGTGATTGCCAGGGGCTGGTGAAGGGGGAATGGGGAGTTACTGTTTCAGTAAAACAGAAACAGTTTCTGAAACAGAGTTTCAGGTTTGCAATATGAAAAAAGTTCTATGGATTGACAGTGGTGAAGGATGCAAAACAATGTGAGGGCACTTAATGCCACTGAGCAGTATACTTTAAAATGGTTAAAATGGTTTATTTTATGTGTATCTTAATACAATTTAAAATCAAGGGACTTCCCTGGTGGCGCAGTGGTTAAGAGTCTGCCTGCCAATGCAGGGGACACGGGTTCAATCCCTGCTCTGGGAAGATCCCACATGCCACGGAGCAACTAAGCCCGTGTGCTGCAACTACTGAGACCACGTGCCACAACTACTGAAGCCCATGCACCTAGAGCCCGTGCTCCACAACAAGAGAAGCCACTGCAATGAGAAGCACATGCACCACAATGAAGAGTAGCTCCCACTCGCCACAACGAAGACCCAACGCAGCCAAAAATAAGTAAATTAAAAAAATAACATCAGTAAGTAATTAAAAAAAAATCTCTTCCTACTTCAATTGCTCTTCTTACTTAAATTACTTCTATTTTCCTGAGGAAGTACACAAGTATTCTCAATAAAGGCTACCCCACTCCATTATTAAAAAAAAAAAAAAGTTTAATTAATGAAACTTTGTATTCCAACATAAAAATGTCAATTGTAGCACAATTAACAGCTCCAAATAATTCAGAAATTCGAAGATAATTTCTTAAAGCAATTGTGAAGCAAAGTATTACAATCTATATATACTGTGGGTAAACAACTTGCTACTTTTTGATCTAAAACTTTTTGGGGGTCAAGCCAGTCATGTCATTTCCCTTTTACAGAATAGGACAGCTCTATCATTGTGAAATAAAGTTTTCAATGGTAGAGCCACCCTTGCCTATCTATCCACTAGTCTGCAAGTTACATGTTGAAAAGAAGGAAAGGGCAAAGAAATTAAGGCTACTAACTCTAAGATAAAAGACACTTGTTAACAGGGCTTTATAAATCTAATGATGAGAAGAACCAGGCCAAAACAAGACAGTGAGGTTAACAGAAAAGAATGAATAGTAAAGATGGATATACCAAAAAAAATAGAAGAGAGAGGTCAATTAAATTGGCAGAAAGAGGGCTTCCCTAGTGGAGCAGTTGTTAAGAATCCGCCTGCCAATGCAGGGGACACGGGTTCGAGCCCTGGTCCGGGAAGATCCCACATGCCGTGGAACAACTAAGCCCATGCGCCACAACTACTGAGCCTGTGCTCTAGAGCCCGCAAGCCACAACTACTGAGCCCACGTGACACAACTATTGAAGCCCACGTGCCTAGAGCCCGTGCTCCGCAACAAGAGAAGCCATGACAATAAGAAGCCCGTGCACCGCAACAATGAGTAGCCCCCACTCACCACAACTAGAGAAGGCCCGCACACAGCAATGAAGACCCAACACAGCCAAAAATAAAAAATAAATAAATAAATACATAAATTTATTTAAAAAAAAATTCGCAGAAAGAGATGTAGAATTTTTGCCTTGAAACATGATAAACTTCATTAAAAGATTTTGGTATGCACTCAGAATTTAATATAATTCAAAATACAGAGATGTCTAAAGTTCATTTCATGGTATATATAAAGGAACTGGTTATAAAAATGTCACAGTGTGGCATGAACCCAGAAAACATTATCATAATGAAGATGCAGCATATTCATTTTTCTTTCACTCCAAGAAATATAGATTTTTGTGCTTAGTAGATTATTTTTAGAATAATCAGTAATCACAAAGGATTGTTATGAGTTTCAATAAATATCTACATCTCTGTCAGTAAAAGGAATTAAGTTGGGGAAGGGGACTCAAATAGTACCTTTTGCATCATCAGAACCCGAAGCCAAGAGTTTAGGATCCATCAAATTAAAGTCAACACTCCAACACCTCTTCTCATGCTCCTGGATGGAGAAAGAAGACAAAGTAGTCTCAAACAGAATATAGATCCTAAAATAAATAGAGCGAAACAAACAAACAAACTTGATACCAATTTGTCACTATGGTGGGAGGGAAAAGAACTGGCTATGAAAACAAATGAGATGCAAAGTAGCTCCTAAACTTTTTATATACACATTTACAAAATTACTGCTTTTGGAAATTCACTTGATACATTCTACAAATGCAAAAAGTCTGAAGAGATGCTTCAGAGAAGCATCTCTTTGGAATTACGTAGGTATAGAAAATGCCAAATAATGACTTTAAATTTGTAACTATAAAACACATGACGCTCTACAATGATTAAAAACTGAAAATGTGATTCTTAAAACAAGTAACTAGTATCCTTATTTACCTGATAGACCTTTGACCTCTGTCCTGTGAATCCATCCCATAGGATGACGGTGCCTTCATAATCACTGCTGGCTAACAGGTTCTTATGGTAACTACTCCAACTGATACAGCTGAAAGAAAGTAATACAGTTAAGCCTCATTTTACATAAAAATAAATAACAATGGGTACAAAGAATTTTGATGTGTTCAGAAAGATTAGAACCCTTTCAAAATGGTTTACATGAGTTCACAATCATTATTCTGCCCACAATACATCTGGGAAGAAAGGTATCAAATAATTCCCAGATTTTTCCATTGAAACTACCAAGTTATGACCTGTAACCACTTTTCACGCTCATCACGAGCTGGAAGATGGATATCATGAGCCTAAAGTTGCTACTGGTCATCCTTGATACGTGAGAAAAGCATATCTGTAAGTGAAGATAATAGAGGCCAAGGGGGCACGAACATGCCATGGCAGAATGACAGAGATCTAATCAGACTGTTTAGGCCCCTGGATCCAGTTGTGCCCAATCATATAAACCAATAAACTGGTTTGAATTGGATTTCTGTATTTACACCCAAATCTTAACTAATATAAGTGTATGACTGAAATTTCAATTAAATGCATTTAACAGTTAGAATTAAACTTTTAACATTTATGGTTTCAGCTATTCTCAAATGTTTCAAAACTGAGAATGTGACATCTAAAAATACACTCTTTTGGTTAGACACATATGCACATCATGCATACAGTAAAGCTAATGTATATTAAAGAAAAAAGTCACCTAGAAAGCAAAGCAATTAACCTAGGTGATTTCCAAGCATTTGAACACAACGCTTTTTTGCTCTCTACTAGTTGCATTCATGCTAAATTTTAGGGGTTGGAAGAGTTCATTTGCAACTTTAAATACACTTATTAGAATTTCTGGGAGAAATTATATGGAACAGTTAAGAGCCTTGGATTTAGATAGACCTGAGCTTAAATTCCAGATCTGCAACTTACTAGCTGCAGCTTTGGGTAATTTAGTTCACTTTCACAATTGGTGTGCTCCAAATTGGTTTTAGGCAAGCTTACATATTGATCCTTTCAGCCCCAAGCCCATAGTTTCCAGCCTTGAACTGTTTCCTTCTCTTTATTCCAAGGTGCATACAGTACTGCCACAATTTTTACATATGTCAAGACAGAAAAGGTAAACCCTCTAATCCATATTTTCATTATAGTAACATTTACTTGATGTGGGCCAAGTATTGTGCTGAGTGCATTATGTGGATTTACTTAAAGTACAATCCTATGAAATAGGTATTACTATTAGAGCCTCTATTTTATAAATGAGTAGCATGAAATGGTTAGGAGCACAGATTCTGGAACCAAACGACTTCTGTTTGAATCCTGGCTCCTCCAGAGAATAGCTGTGCAATCTTAAGCAAGTTAATGAACCTTTTTGTGCTTCAGCTTCCTTGTGTATAAAATGGGCAACAACGGTCAGCTTAAGACAAAACACTTAGGACAATGCCTGCCACATAGGAATTCAATAAAGTTACGTCTTACTCACGTTGTATTCTTTTCACTTAGGAATAAAGTATATAAACTAATAACTATAACAGATTCTCAATGATGAGCACCACTGATGAATGAGCACTAACTACCAGCCTACCATTTTTATAAATGAATTAGAAAACAAAAAAGAAAACTATAACAAATAAAGACTACAATACTTGCTATATTATTAACATTATTAAAAGGAGCATATATACACACAGACTATATGTGTCATTCATCCAGATAAAAAAGGTACAAGGATGACTGGAAAATGTTCTAAGTTCTAAATAAATTTATTATTAAGTGATTTCCTTACATCACTCCCTTTTAAGCCAGTGCCTATGAAAACAGGGAAGCTTGTTTTAAAAATACAGATTCTAGGATTCCTCCAAGATTTGGGGGTGGGGCGGGGGTGGAGATCAGAAGTAGGGTCCAGTTTCTGCAGCCTTAACGGTACTCCAGATTTAAAAAGCACTCATTATGAACTCTAATCCCTAATACGTGAAACTTAAATACTACGCCCTCATGAAAAGAAGCAAAATGTTCTTCTGAAAAGAATTCTTAAAACTGTAAACAATTATAATGTTTAGATATACGCATGCTAGAGGAAAAAAAAATCTTGACTCTGAGACACTATTCATTGGGCTACAGTAATCCTTCATTCAATACTCCATGAAAGGCCATCTACAATAAAGACCTTTATTTCATTAAGTGAAAGAAAGAGGATTTTCATTTGGCAAACAGAAAAACACTAACTACTAACCCCCACAGGGAAAAATCAACCCATGTCTATAAAAAAGATATTCTGACGTATCCTCTGTACACAATTAAAGTGTTCACCATGAATGAGTAAGGAGTCTCACGAAAAGGTACCATAACAAACTCATACTAATTATAGATACTAACTGTTATATACACACTGCATTATGCCAAGGAAATAATGTAAATACCTGATTTTGGAATTGCAGGTCATTTCATTTTCAGGGTAATGAATATCCACCGCATCCTGAATGACTGTGCCATATTCATAGACTTTAATCTTCTTTGTAACCCCAGCAATTGCAAAGTAGTCACAATCTCGGTCAAATTCAATACTAAGGGAAAAAGTACATATGTGGGTCAGTAAGACTATCTACCTACCCTTGTGATGTTTACAGTGACAACATTTCAGAATTTGTTTTTTTCTATTTCTAAAGTGATTCTGTCTACAAGGATAATAGATCTACTTGAAATGACCTCAAATTGTACTAGGCCTTTTGTCCAGATTAAGTCATTATCAAGGCATATAAAATTACAAGTGGTGGAGAACTGTGCACAGCTACACAATTCTGAACCATAGACGGTTCTTGTGTTCCTAGTAACTTGACATGTTTTTCAACTTGGCTTTAGTAACCATATTACAACATACCCAACTGTCAAGGCTAACAAGTTATACTGTAAAAGTAGTGAGGGAAGATTCAATAGTTTGGTATATTAAAAATACGTCAAAAGAGAATTGCCAATAAATCTTTTCATAAATTCTAGCTATTTCCCTTCCTACCATACAATGGGGATGATAGGATTTCACAATTTTTAAAGTTATTTTAATAAATAAATGAGTACACAAGCTGAATTACTGAAGCAATTAAGGAAGAGGTGATAACAAAAGGATAAAATACACATAAGAATGGAATCTTTGAATAATCATTATGTTTCCCCCAATCCATTTCTAATCTCCCAATCAAATATGATCTCTCTGATTTATGAACCACAAACAAACAAGGGAAAAACTAAAAATCTCTCCAATTCAAGTTACTTAGGAAATTCACCCCTCTCTGACTTTTTAATACAAGTTTCAAAATAAGCTACTTCAAAGCAGAGCACAAGGCTTTATTCACCTTTATAGACCTCAACTTGGAGTCCTAAAAAAGTTGTTACATAATCAGCAAGAATACTAAGTGACCTAATGGAATTAAGAGTAAAATGAATCATCACATACATTATTTCTCAATGAGCTAAGTATCTTTCTAGAAGCTTATTCATAAAATTAGAGAATACATAAGAATTCTTACTGATCTTCAACTAATTATATAATAATAAACATTCATTGACCACTCACTAACTATAACCACTGCACATATTAACTCATTTAATTCTCATCATAACCCTATGAGCTATGTATTAATTTATCCACATTTTACATATGAGAAAACTGAGGACTAGAGTTGAGGTAACTTGGCCAAAGCATCTTGTAAGTGGCTAAAATGATATGCTAGTACTCTGCATATTTCAAGCATTTAGTAAATGCATATAAATACCTACATGACATACTTTTCTGCATAGATTAAC
Source organism: Balaenoptera ricei (assembly GCF_028023285.1). Taxonomy (NCBI): domain Eukaryota; kingdom Metazoa; phylum Chordata; class Mammalia; order Artiodactyla; family Balaenopteridae; genus Balaenoptera; species Balaenoptera ricei. The sequence continues at coordinate 137,703,161 of NC_082639.1, forward strand.
TGTGATATCCTTTTACCAAAAAATATATGGTTAGTTAATAATATAGTAAGAATCTTTGCTAAGCTGATAATGAATAAGGAAAATAAGGACACATTAAGAATACTTCCCATAAAAATATACTTTTAAATGCTCAGTTTTCATTATAGCTTTAAATCCTTCCTTAATTATATAATTTTTTTAAAGGAATTTGATTAAATGTCATTGACTATTGCACAATTCAGCAAATGCTCCCTCCAATACAGTATGACTATGTAGCAATACAACAGATTTATCTGTACAACAATTTCAGCTGAACTGCTGTCTCAGCTAATGTCATCTGCCCTGCGGACTCTAATCCAACATAACTGTATCGATGGCAACTATTCATCTATCCCAACTCAATTTATACTCACAGCCTCACGCCACGGAAGGAGAAATATTACTGTGTCTGTCAAAGGACAGAGTTATCAGAACTGAAATCCTATCCTTAACTTAGGAAATTTTGTTATGGCTGAGACTTCAAGGGAATACCAGTTATGTTATCTCTAAATACTTTTCCTCCTCCTACAAACATGCATGGCTAATAAGTCAAAAACATTCCAAATGTTGTACCAGTAAAAGTCAACATGTCACTTCCAAATTATTTGTTTTTAATACAAAAAAAGTTTAAACACTAACTTATTAAAATAAAAGTCAAAAGATACTGCAGGAAGAAAACTGGCATATAAATTAAAATGCTGTCAAAGGAATGGATTTGATGATATTAAATAAGTAATTGAGTCTATTATTTCTTCCTTTGCTACCCCGTTATTCAACACAGCTCTCTTTTTTCAACAAAGGTTACTTTTTAGCTATATCAGATCATTATTAACTCTCATACTAAAAAATTAACTTTTTGTTTTGACTTTACTGCTATCGTTTTCTTACATTCTGGTTATGTTTTCTTCTTAATATGTTAGTATTACAAGGACCTAGATAGTATCCTTTTTTAATATTCTACGATATTGAGGTTCTCTGTAGTTTAAAAACAAGATTTTAATAGAAATACTGATCAAAAAGTATAAAGAATAGTATTATTTCTAGTAAATTCTGGTTAAAAGGAAAAAGAAGACAAACAGCTTCCTTTAAAAAAAAAAATGCAAGTACTTCCACGTAATTAAGACTCAGAATTTAAGTTCTTCCAAACATGAATCATTTGTTCCCAACCTCACACAGATTTAATCATATTTGTTCCCAAAGAAAACAAAGTTAGACTCTAGAAACAGATCATGGAATAACTCAAAAGAATAATGTAGTTTTCAGGTACAGAGAGCTAATCCAAAATAGATGGGTTTTTATTTCACAATACAGTATTTCAACTGTTTTAATTTATGAAATCTGATAAAACAAACAAAAATAATAAACAATGATTAGTTAGGCTGAAATAAAAATGAAATAAAAGGTAAACAAATTAAAACATACTTGCTTGTGCAATGAAATTCAAAAAAGAACTGTAAGAAGTCTTGTTATACAAAATTCATTTCTGCTATCCACTATCACCAGTAATAAAACAAGTGGTTTATGAAAGTTAATTGTAATAATAAATTCACTTTCATAGAACTTTTTAAATTTAAAAAATAAACATTTTGAAAAATTATATGAATGGGGACTTAATTAAACATGAAAATAAACTGCATTTGTCTTTCACACTTGGATTGTTTCAACTGTTTTTAAAAAGTGATTTATTTAAGCAGCTGTAAAATGTAATTCAGCTGTGGGAAACTGGCTGTATTCTTTGTCAAAAGGGCCATCAGTCACGTGATTAAGCATCAAGGCAACAGGCCACACAGGACACCTGATTAATGCATACATCTAGTACAGTGTAGCATAAAGCAATGTAAAGACGGCAATACCTCAAGAAGGGAATTTTGTCAGTATTCTCACTGTCATATTTTTTTGTAATTATAAAACATGTATTAGTGAACAAGGTGAATTAATAACCCTGAACACTAGAATCCAATTTATCAAAAGAAAATGTAAAGTGGGGACTTCCCTGGCGGTCCAGTGATTAAGAATCCGCCTTCCAATACAGGGGACACAGGTTCGATCCCTGGTCAGGGAACTAAGATCCCACATGCCGCGGGGCAACTAAGCCTGTGTGCCACAACTACAGAGCCCACGTGCACTGGAGCCCGCACGCTGCAACTACTGAGTCTGCACACTCTGGAGCCTGCGTTCCACAACTAGAAAGAAGCCCACATGCCACAACTAGAGGGAAGCCGAGCGCCGCAAGGAAGAGCCCGCGTGCCGCAACTAAGACCCGATGCAGCCAAAAATAAATGTAAAAAATAGAATGAAATAAAAAATAAATAATAAAAAAAAGAAAATGTAAAGTGAACAAAGTTGTTAAAGGTCCAATTAATTACCATGTTAGTGTGCCCCAAGAGACAGGGGCTGCTATAATTTCAAGGAAACAAAGAAAGGTTCAGAAATGGCCTTTTTAATGAAAAGAGCAGAACTTTAAGGAACACAAACACAGGTAAAGTACATAAGAACTGAGGTTATTCAACTGACTTTCTTCCAAATCAATAGTAACGGCGAAAACTTCCATAACATAATTAACACTATGTGTCAAGCATTGTTTTAAGCACTTTACATAAAATATATTTAATCTTCAAATCTCTACTGTATAGATAAGGAAACTGAGGTATACTAACGTTAAGTAATTCGCTCAAAGTTCACTGGATAATTCTAAGTCAAGTCATCTAGTTTCAGAGTCTATGCTCTCAATCACTATGCAAAACTCGCATTTTAATGAGAACAAAAGGGCTAGTCTTCAAGGAACACACACAAAGGCAAGATAAACAGTAATAATAACATAAAATAATGGTACCTACTACATTTTATATGTGATAGTAATGACATATCATAATTCATCCTGTGCAACAATTTAAATGGAGGGAGAAAAAAAGAGCAAAGTAGCCTCACAGGGTTTATAGTTAGTGGGAAAAATTTATTATTATTATTATTAAAATAAGCAAATGCCAAATGATAAGAACAAAACATGCCAGAGGAATTCAAGAGTCAATGATTATGAAGGCCCACTGGAAGAAAATGTATGATGCTTGAATATTCTCATCCATCAAATAACCAGCGTGCCTGCTATGTGCCAAACACTGACCTAGCTGATGGAAAACCAGGACGTTATAACAAAACACATTTGAGAAATTTGCAGAAAGATGCATTAACACAAACCTGGACTATTGCAATAGCCTCCTTACAAGTCTGCCAGTCCTGACTTTTATCTTTTCTAATCCATTTGAAGGACTGATATTAAGTAACATTTCCTAAAACACAGCTCTATTCACATAATTATCTTCATTTACTACCATGAAAAATCCAAATTCCATTACCGAAGATCCTTCACAACCTGGCTTGAATCTTTTCTTAAAACTTATTTTATTTTTAAAAATACATATATGTATAGGCAATGGTTCAAAAAGCATACAGAGAAAAGCAAGTCTCCCTCCCAATCTTGCCAAATAAGCACCCGACTGGCCTCCCTAGAGACAATTAATAGTTACAGTTTGTGCATCCTGCTAGAGTTACCCTATGCATGAATAAGCATATGTGTATTCATATTCTTTTTTTTAATTAAACACATTGGATGATATTGTACATACTGATTTGCACATCACCCTCTTCCCCCAACCCCTAATAGTATCTTGACAATCATGTCACATCAGTACATATTAGGGCTACCTCATTTTTCCCCCAGTGGTTGTACAGAATTCCAACATATGGGTATATCATAAATTATTTAACCAGTCTAGCAAGGAACATTTACTATCTAGTCTTTCACTGTTAAACAATGCTGCAATAAAATAAATACCCTTCTATGTGTGTCATTTTTCACATATGCAAGAATATCCTTAAATATACCTGGATTATGAAGTGCTAGGTCAAAAATCACATGCTTTTTAATATAGTTAAATAAAGCTAAACCTTTCTCCATCCAGATTAACACCACTAATCATTGCAATTTCGTCTCTGAATGTTCCATTTATTTTCTAAATCTAACTGAAACCCAGCTCCTCCCTGAAAATGCCGATTCCCCTAAAGCCCTCTCACGTTCCATGTCCAAATAGACTTGGAGATAAAGTCAGTGTCCTCCTTGCTATGCACAGCTTCTTCCAGCCATTCTCCCTCCTCCCTAAAACCTCCCAGGCTCAAAATCTCCTGTAACTTATATCATGCAATTTGATCCTTGTTACTCCTTCTACCAATCCATGAGTTCTTGGAAATTTTAACTTTCAGCTCAATATCACTCTCTCCAAATCTACCCTTGTCATAATTCTTAATCATTTCAATAATCACATAGATGATTATTCTAATACTCTAGTCTATCAGTTTCCTGACTTTCTCTTCTCCAAAGATCTTTTATTCTGCTCACTTCCATCTCACACAACCATGATCATATCCTAGACTTTTTGATTACCAATAACTTCATTCCCTCCATAATTTCAATTTATGACACACGGCTTTCTGACAACCACTTCCATTTGTTCCAGCTAACTCGCTGGCTCCAACAATCCTTCAGGCCTTTAAGCCCATGGGGACCTAAAAATTCACTGATTTTATCACCACTGTCCCTCCATGCCTTCCATATTCACTTTTTCTTTACCCACCACAAGTTATGTAGCCAATAATTAGGACTCCCTCACATATAACTCTGTACTCCTTTACCATTTTTAATTCTCTTATTTCTTATACCTAACTTCTTTGGCAAAACTCTAACCCTAGTTAAATCTAGCTCTCTACTCACTCTACGCTTGAACTGGCACAGTTGAACATGGCTAGAGAAAAAACATGTTCTCCCATCACATTTTAAATGCATGATCACCATCCTCAGGTGGAGCTCTAACACTGCCTAGGTTTATGGTAAATTTCCCTTGTCCCATATATTTTCCCATTTGCTTAAAAGAAAGGTACATACTTTCTTCATTCTTCTTAAATTTCCCATATCTCTTTCCTCCTAATCACTCTCAACAGATTATTTTGCTCTCTAGTTTATCAAAAACAAACAAAAAAAAAAGAATGAGAAGGTAATTTCCAAAGGCTACCACCATCACATCCTCTGGTCGTTGAGTGAAGGATCCACGCTCCTAGATCTGACCAACACGTCTACTTGTACACTAGATCCCAGCTTTGCTTGCCTACTCTAGGATTGCTTCCTCAATTCTCCACCTCTCTCCTGTATCATTAATTTCTTCCATTCTCCTGGATCTTTCCCATAAGCCTTTCAATATGTTTTCTTCCTTTAAGTGAAACACAAACAAAACATCTCTTACAACCTTAATTCTGTTTAGCTACCATCCTATTCCTTTCCTTTCTGATTGCAGAAATTTACCAAAAGAGTTGTCCATACTCACCGATTCCAATTCCTCTCCTCCCTTTCCCTTTAACCCACTGGAATGAAGTTTTCATCTCCACCACTGAAAATGCTGTATCAAGGTCAACAATGACCTTCAGTTTGCTAAATCTAACAGTCAAGTCTGAGTTCTTATCTTACTTGAATATCAGCAACACCTGACTTAGATGATCACTCCGTCCTCCTCAACAGAGTTGACTTTTCTCCCACCTCACTGGCAGCTCCATCACAGTATGCATTGTTCATTCCTCCTCCTGTCTCCACTTTCACACTCAAGTATCCCAGAGCTCAGTCCTTGTCCCTCACCTCCTTTTAATCTCCATGGACTTCTTTGGGGAATCGCATCTAATCTTGAGGCTTTAAATATATACACTAATGACTATCAAATGTTTATCTCACATACAAGACCTCTCTCTGCACTAGTGGTTCATGCCTACTTGACAGCTCCAATTTTAATGTAACAGGCGTCTTAATCTGTCCTAAAATGAGTTTTTGAATTCCCCATCAAAATCTTCTTCATCTTATTAACTAATCCCATCCCTCTTTTAATTAACTTTAACATCAAATCTTTCAGCGCAACCTTCAAAATACATACAGAATCTAACCACTTCTCACTGCCACCACTCTCATCCAAGTTACTATTATCTCATGTCTGTATTATCATAATAGGCTCCTTCTTGGTACCCTTGCTTCCATACTTGACCCTTACAGTCTATTTTCAAACAGGTCCAATCAACATTCCTTTGGTTCAAAATCATTTAATGGCTTCCTACCTGGTCTCAAGAAAAAGGCAAAGTGATTATAAAACCGTGTATGTGATTTGCCTCCCCCTCTCCCTTGTTCCAGTTACACTGGCCTTATGGTAAACCTAGGAAATTCCAAACCTAATCTCACCTCAGGGCCAATGCACCTGATAGTCTCTGACCCTGAAGTGGTCTAATCTGTTTCAAACTGCAGCTTTCTACACTCTACCCCCTGTTTTGCTGAATTATCTCCCTCTGCTTTATTTTTTTCCATAGGATTTAAAAAACTTATATCCTGTATTTTCTTCTAATACTTTGCCGGTTTCTTTTTCTTTTTTTTCATTTAAATATTCATTCCATCTGGAATTTATTTTAAACTATGAGAAGAGATGTAAATTTATATTTTCCCACATCACTACCTAGTAACCCCATTTACTGAATAATCTCTTTTCCCCATTTATTAGAACTGCAGTTTATATCATATAAACTAAGTTCTTATAAGAATAACTGTAGACATTCTCTGTTCATGGACTCGTACCACACAGTTTTAATTACTGATTCATCATAATATGCTATAGCATCTTGTAGGAACTAGTGTCCTTTTATTAACTGTTTTCTTCAGAATTTTCCCAAGCATCTTGTAACTATATTTTTAACACCAACTTATTTCCAAAAAACAAAAAAAATATATCCTATATGATATTTTCATGGCAATCATGTTAAGTTCATACACTAATTAAGGAAAACAGTATTTTTGTGATGCTTAGCCTTTCCATTTAGGCATATCCTGTATCTTTCCTTTGTTCAAATTTTGCTTCCTCAGCAGTATTTTAAAATTTTTCTTCTTTTAGATCTCCTCCATTGCCAGTTAGGTTTATTATTTTCTATTTGACAACTTTCCCTAATTTTCCGATTGTAATTAGCCTGTGTGGAGTTTTGTCCCTTCTACGGCCAGTCAGATTATCTACATTGCCTACAAAATAATCTCTGTCATTTAAGAACCCAAGATTATTTGCAATAGATTTCAGCAAAGTAGTTCCTTATTACTTTTTCTTTCAGTGTACCTGTAGTTATTTCCTTAGTTTCAATTCTTATTTCATGTACTTGAAGTTTCTCCTAGTTTTTACTTGATTAGGCTAACATGCATCTTTTATTTCTTTTAAAAAGCTTGTTGATTGAAAATCATTTTTTTTTTATAATTCATTCATTTTTTTCACATTTACCTTATTAGTTTCCTTCTAGTTTACTTAGGTTTATTTTGTTCTTTCTCTAACATCTTCAGTTAAATATTTAATTTATTTTCATACTTTCTTCTTCATTAGTTAAGAACGTAAAACAAGAAATTTTATTCTGAGCACTTTTAGCTGCATCCCATAGGTTCAAATATATAAAAGCTTCACCAAAGTGGCTTCATTTCCACTTTGACTCTAGAGTTGCCAAGATAGCTTTTAAATTTCTATGTGGTGGGTTTTTTTCTGTTTTCTTATTGAGTTATAAATGTCTCATCTTACTGTATTGTGATCAGAGAATGCTGTCTCTGCTATTTTTATTTTCTGTAATTTGACATTTGATATATCATTCTGTACATTTTTTAATGTCCCATGGACATTTTAAAAGAAGTCATATTCTTTATACATGTTTGTATATGTCTTCTAACTTGTTATGTTATTTAGGGCTTCTGTAGTTTTATTTTTAGTCCACTCAATGTCTGGCCTGTCATGAACTAAGATCTGATCTGATTTAAAGTCTCATACAACTAGTGTTTCTATTTTGTCTTACAGTTAACAAAGAAATTTTCCAATGCATAATGATATTTACAACTACTTAAACTTCATCATGGACTGAATCTTGATCATTATGAAGTGCTGGGGCGGGCGGGGGGTATGGGGAGCTGTGGAGAGAAAATGAGATTTAATGATTTCTAGCCTGAATTAAACCTTACTTTTCAACATTCACAGCTCCAAGTTTTAGGAACTCTTATATATAGTACAGATTTATGCTTCATATTATGATCTAATGTGAAAGTATTTCCCTTTTGATGGGAGGTTTAGCCTATTTACATTTATTTATCAAGGACATGTTTGCTTTTATTTCTCTTTTGTGATTATTTATTTATTTATTTATGCATGCTGCGTTGGGTCTTAGTTGCTGCATGCAGGATCTTTGTTGCAGCATGAGGACTTCTTAGTTGCAGGATGTGAACTCTTAGTTGCAGCATGCATGCGGAATCTAGTTCCCTGACCAGGGATTGAACCTGGGCTCCTCGCACTGGGAACGTGCAGTCTTACCCACTGGACCACCAGAGAAGTCCCCAACTGCATTTTTAATTTAAAAATATCTTTCACCATTTGATTTCTTTCTGCTTTCTGTGTGCTATTCTCATAAATGGGAACTGTAGTATTTCTGTCTAGTGGCTATTTTTATGACTTTATGAATAGAAAGAAATAAAGGATTCAATGTATCTGTTAAGTCTCTAATCTGAACAGAGGACAAAATTATTTTTGCCTTCCCTCTTCCCGTCCTATTGATTACATTGATTATCTTAGAATATATACATTCAAAGATATTTTTACCACTCATTCTTGTGTAAGTGAAAAACCTATAAATAATTATCTGAGCATAGAAATGAATCCCATTATACATATAAAGACAAACTAGCCATGCATTTCTAATATTCACTGTCTGTTCCAAACTTATTTATTATAAGTAGGTTCAAGTATCTGATGACTCCATTATACTGTCTAATGCAGTCATATCAAGAAATTTATGTATTAAAATATACATTAGATTTTAAATTATTTTCCTCTTATTTCTCCCTTATATTACAGTTAGGACACTATAATTTTCTTAATGTGTGTATAAGGTTGCAATATCTATTAATTTTATTTCAGAAGAGCGTCAATGCTCAAATAAAACTTTATTCATGGATGTTGAAACTTGAATTTCATATAATTTTCACGTCACAAAAAATTATTCTTTATATTTTCTCAACATGTTAAAAATATATAAACTATTCTTAGCTTGTTGCTGTACAAAATTAGACAGTGAGTAAGAATTGGCTTTCAGGTCTTAATTTATTGACCCCTGTCTTGAATGAATGGATACACTTGAATTTATTCTGTAGGCACTAAAGCGAAGCCACATTTAAAGTCTACGTATATATTTGTATGATTATTTTCATTAGCTGCTGGTTTTAGTTTTAATCCCATATAAAGCCACAAGATCTTGCTTTAAAACAACTATTTAAAAATTTTTAATTTTTCTGTCCCCTCTGGCTATCACTGAATAGCTAAAACAAATATGTGCACTATCTGACATATATTCTGGAACACTTTCGTGAATGCCAAGTGTTTACACTGTGATAAAATGTCTTTCTACTAAAGCATTTAAAATTAAAGATGCAACTTGAGGCACTTTAAGATCAATATACTGATTATCAAATTTTTCTCATCTAAGTCTACAGCAAGTTATACTTTATACCCACTTAAATTAACTTAGTTGTAGACTCTTCATCTGTCCTAAAACACCTTTCTGTGCACAGTATAACAATATCCTATGATAGATGGTGTTTATTAGAGAACTTTGGAAAACTGAAAATAACTTATGAAGCAAAGATTAACAGAAAGATTTTATAAAAACATCTACTAGAGAAAAAAACAATAGTTAAAAAACAAAATATCTTTTGTCCCCAAAGTTACTATGACATTTTGTCCTTTTTGGAATGTGTCTATATTTAGTAAAGTGGAGGGAACGATATGCAAGTAAAAGTTCCAATTCTTTACTTTTGAAATTGAAGTAGAAGATACATCTAACTTTTCAGTTCTGTATCCTTGGGTAGCATTTACAAGCAACCAATGAGGTTACAATATTAAATCATTAATGTCACTGCTGTGATACTTCATCACAAAACAATATAACTATGATAAAAAGAAACTATTTAATGCTACAGAGGGCTAATCTGATGTGAAAATGTACAATCTAGAAAAAATTTCATAATGAATATATAAAAGTGTGTCCCGGGGCTTCCCTGGTGGCGCAATGGTTGAGGGTCTGCCTGCCAATGCAGGGGACATGGGTTCGAGCCCTGGTCTGGGAGGATCCCACATGCCGCGGAGCGGCTAGGCCCGTGAGCCAGAATTACTGGGCCTACGCGTCTGGAGCCTGTGCTCTGCAACAGGAGGGGCCGCGATAGTGAGAGGCCCGTGCACCGCGATGAAGAGTGGCCCCTGCTTGCCACAACTGGAGAAAGCCCTCGCACAGAAACGAAGACCCAACACAGCCAAAATAAAAAAAAATAAAATAAATAAATAAATAAATAAATAAATAAATTAAAAAAAAAAAAGCCATTGAAAACCTTCCATTAAAAAAAAAAAAAAAAAAAGTGTGTCCCCAAAATATCAGTTAGCCAGACAGACTTTAATAAAATCAGAAACTCATCTCATATTTCTTATAGAAACAAGTAGACAAAACCACTGAAGAAAAATGTAATAGAGAAAATTTGACTCTTACTAGATTAATCCTTTCAAACCATCACAGCAGAAAAAGAGAGAGAGAGCGGGGGGGGGGGGAGAGCTCTTGTTCTAAAATATTTACAGAAATGCAAAGAATTTAGAATAGCAAACACAACTATGAAAAAGAGTATCAAAGTTGTAGGATTTGCATTACCTGATTTAAAGGCTTATTATAAAACTACAATAATCAACAGAGTGTGGTACCAGTCTAAGAGCAGACATATAGGTCAATACAATAGAACAGAGAGTCAAAAAGTACATTCATACATATCTGGCTCAATTGATTTTAAACATAGAAGCCAATGGGAAATTCATCTTTTAAACAAATAATGCTTGGAACAAGTGGATATCCATATTGGGGGAAAAACTGAACTCCAACCCTTACTTCACAATCTAATAAAAATTAATTTGGGGACTTCCCTGGTGGTGCAGTGGTTAAGAATCTGCCTGCCAATGCAGGGAACATGGGTTCAAGCCCTGATCCAGGAAGATCCCACATGCCGTGGAGCAACTAAGCCCGTGCACCACAACTACTGAGCCTGCGCTCTAGAGCCCACGAGCCACAACTACTGATCCCGCGTGCCACAACTATTGAAGCCCATGTGCCTAGAGCCCGTGCTCTGCAACAAGAGAAGCCCACGCACTGCAACGAAGAATAGCCCCCACTGCTGCAACTAGAGAAAGCCCGTGCGCGGCAACAGAGACCCAACAAGCCAAAAATAAATAAATAGATTAATTAATTTTAAAAAAATTAACTTGAAATGGATTATGGACTTAAATGTGAAAGCTAAAACTATTAAAATTATAGAAGAAAAAAAGGAGGAAAATCTTCACAATTTGGGACAGGTGAACATTTCTGAAGGAAAGAGCTTAAATCATTTTAAAAAACTGATGACCTGGAATTCATAAAAATTAAATACTTATGTTATTTGAAAGACACCATTAATAAAAAGGCAAGCCACAGACTCAGAGCAAATACTATCAATACATATTTCTGTTATCTAGAATACATAAAAAATTCTCACCATTCAATGATATTAAGGGCCTGATTTTTAAATAATGGGCAAAAGATTTGAATAGATGTTTCATAAAAGATATACAAATGGCCAATATGCAAATTAAAAAGCATTAGTCGTATGGGAAACATATAGTAAAATAACAAGGCAATATCACTATATACACACAAATAAAAAGACTGACAATGCCAGGAGTTACTGAGGATTTGGGACAAATGGAACTCTCTTACATTGCTGACTGGAATGTTAAAATAACTCAATCACGTTGGAAACCAGTTTGGCAGTTTCTTAAAATGTTAAGCACAAACTAATCATACAACCCAGCAATTTCAATCCCAAGAGAAATAAATATGAATGTGAATATCCAAATGACTTGTATGTGAATATTCATAGCAGCTTTATTCATAATAGTCAAAAATTAGAAATAACTCAAATGTCCATCAACACATGAAGGATAAACAAATTGTGGAATATTCATTAAATGGAATATTGCTAAATAATTAACTAACTAACTACTGATGCAGAAAACATGGATGAATCTCAAAACACGCTGAGCTAAAAAAGCTAGACACACAAGAGTACATTCTGTATGGTTCCATTTATAAGAAACTCCAGAATGACTAAACTATTCTATGATGACAGAAAGCAGATAACCAGTGGCCTGGGACAGGAGTCTGGAGAATTAAAGGCAAAGTGGCAGGAAATAAAATTTTTGGAAATGTTCTGTATTTTGATTGTGGTTTATACAATTGCCAAAATTAAAACTTAACACTTTATTGTATGTAAATTGTACCTCAACAAGGGTGATTCTTAAAACTACCCAATTTGTGATTCTGCATTTATTAAACTTAAGTTATGTAAATAATAGAACAACAGATTAAGCCCTCTCAAGGATGGATCAAAGAACAGTGTTTTATAATTTTAGATGCTATCAACAAAAATTACCTATTAATGTGGGAGAGGAAAAGGTAAGAGAAAGAATGTAAACACAAAAACCATTAGTGGTAGAAAAGCATCCGTGTTTCAAGATCAGTATGATATAGCTAATCATAGTGCAAGCTTTTGTCTTATTTCAAGGCATTTTTCAGCTCCACTTGATAAATAATTTTTAAAAGACACATAGGAAACTTTCCGCTGAACAAACCAGGATTTGTAATTAAAAGAGTACTAAAAATCTGTAGTTATCACTCAACCAATGATGGAGTGCTTACCGTACGACAGGCTGAGTGATAGGTCATTTGTGTTAAGTAATGATGAAGCATATAAAATAGCCAGTCATCACTAAGAGATCAGAAAATCTGATACAAACCCTTTTTTTTTTTCATAGACACACTAAGGCCCCCCAAATATGACAGAACTTTAATCAAATGTAGTAGTATGTCCTTAGAGCCTCAGCAAATCTACGAGGTCAGGAGTCAGCAAACCTGTTCTGTAAAAGGGTCAGAGAAGCTGTGCAGGTCTCTACTGAAATGACTCAACTCTGCTGTTGCAGTTCAAAATCGGCCATAGGCAATATGTAAAGGAATGAGCATGATTGTGTTCCAACAAAACTTTACTTATGGACGCTGAAATTTAAATTTCATGTCATTATTATAAGTCATGTTACTGTACATCATTATGTTATTATTTTTCTTTTGATTTTTTTCAACCAATTAAAAATATAAAAACCATGCTTAGTTCATGGGCCATTCAAAAATAGGTGATGGACCAAATTCGAGTCCCATGGGCCATAGTTTGCTGATTCCTGTACTAGGTATAAAAGTCAGTATTTTTCTTATTCATAATGTCTTCTTTTATATAAACAAAACCAGTGCAAAGCTTGAAACTTACAAATACCAAAAATTTTAAAGTAATTACAAAGAAATATGAATTTTTTCATAATACATTTAACCAATGGCAGTATTTACATTTAAAATTATTTTTAAAGGATAATAGAATAGTATTTTCTGGACACTGTCTATAGACATATATGTCTATTGCTCTAAGACAAGAGTATGTGCCCAGTAAATATTAGTTAAATACATTTCAGAACCAACTTTTGATTCCCTATGAGTGTAATCTGTCAAATGTAATATATTCCTTACTATCTTTATATGAACACACTGAGCATAATAAGGTGAACAGCCCTACTGACATTAGTCACCACACTCATTCTATTACATCTCAGTGATCTGAGTCTATTAAGATACGGCAAACCACTTGACCTCATATTAAATGGAAACAAACTGCTTTATTTTTTAGCTCCTATTTGCAGTTTCATCGTTTCTTCCCTTTGTCAAGCTAGTAGCTATCACTTCTTGCTGCTGTCATTGAACCTATCTATTGAAATTTCCCCTCCCTTTATAATTTGAAGAGACACAAACCAGACAACTAAGATTACAGGGGTTGTATATAAAAAAGTCAATAGACATGAAGTAATCCAAGAAGCTGGCCATTTGTGAATGTATGAGCTTTAGTCATTAATTTAATAGCATTTATTTTGTTCTAAAGCCTTTTTATTTTTCATTTCAGCCTTGGTTACTGACTACGTTTCAGCCATATGAGACTGCCAGAGGTTAAATTCTGTATAGGTGAAGTGTGAGCATAATATGAAACTATTACAAACAGTACATTTAACTCAGATAAAGGGGAAAAAATCAAAATGGTACATGTGTACAACTGCTCTTAGAGTAACAGCCATTCTTACCTAAGTTTTAAATGTCTGATGTTAGCAATATATAGGCAAATTACCACATCTAAGGCAAATAATGGTACACTGAAGTTGCCTTTGTCAAATATTTATATTATAAAACACTTCACCAGAATGTTTTCTGTATACTGATATCACAATTATTTCTAAGTTGCGGTTAACTGCAGTCCTACTAAATTCACACTAGTGACAAGATGGACAGAGACTTTGATTTTATTTGAAGGAAACCAGAATATGTCACCCCCAAATATGCCTCTTTGACATAAAAATTATTTTGAGCTGAAGGCAACCAAAAAGCAGCAAATGAAGAAAAAGCTCTCTCCATCCTTCCCCTCTTTCTGCCTAAAAGCAGGGTATAAATGCTCTTTACTGGACACTCTAGACTCTTACCAGCCCACAGATGGCACTAGAGGAATCTGCAAACAAACTAGTTCCCTCTGTATATTTACCTTCCCACAGCTTGCTGTCCTTGGAAGCCTAAAACTGCTTTTCTCTGTCCTGTCTTTATTCTACAGATTATTGTTGTTTGTTAAAGATGCAATATAAGCCAGAGTTCTAAGCCACCTGAGTTACTCATTTCCCTGTGTTTCTCTCATGTATATATGAAATATATATATTAATAAACTTCTGTTTTTCTTTTGTTAATCTGTCTTTTGTTATAGGGATCCCAGCCAAAACCTCAGAAAGGTAGATGGAAAAGGATTTTTCCTCCCCTACATAACCTCCTGATTAAGTCAAAAGTGTAAGAAAGAGTGAATAAAAAGATTACATTTAAGAACATATTTTTTTCAAATTTTAAAAGGTTCAAAACTTCCCTCTCAACCCCCCAAAATGTGTACCCTACTTACTGGCAGCCCAGTGACTCACTTCTATATCAAAGTGAGATGGTCCTCCAGCAAGAGTAAAAGTAGGCTTTCTTTTAAGAACTCAGCTTTGCAGGTTAATTATTAACATGAAATATCAATATTTTATATGTTAAAGACCTCAATCCCAATTTTCACTATAAACTTCGTTCACCAAAAATTACTACAACAACTTGGAGAGAAAATAAGATACTTTATTTGTTCTTGGTTCTCTAAGCTAGAGTTTCCCTATCACTGTGCAGCAGACAAAACAAATTAAGTTAAACATGTGATTAATCCCCTCTGTCCTTAGGACAGTTGATTATAAGCTGGTTCTCCAACCCAGCCCTCACTCAACTGTTCCAAGAACAGAAGGAATAAATGTCTTGGTACAAATGCAACCCATTCACAGCACACTATGACAACTTATTGGTTAGGAAACTATAGACTAAATGGGGTTTTTTAAAATCTTATTTTCTTTGATTCATAATCTATAAAAAGTAAATAATGATGGTCCTCTCCTAAAAAATTAAAATGATAAATATTTCCTATTAGAAGTAAATTTCTTCTACTGGAAGTAAATACCTTCTTTGTAAAGCTCTTAACCTAAGACAGTGTCCCCAAAGTGCCTTCTCAGACCAGCAGCATCAGTATCTCCTGAGAATGTTAGAAATTCTTGGCCCCAGCACAGACTACTGAATCAGAAACTCTGGGAGTGGGCCCAGCAACCTGTGTTTTAACAAGCCCTCCAGCTATATCTGAGGCCTACCAAAGTTTGAGAACCATTGTCCTTAGGCATGTTAGTAAATCTGAAACAGTAAGAATATTGCCTAACATTTACTTAGTAGTTACAGTGTGCCACACAAAATGCTAAAAAATTTCATAAGTTCTCATTACATCTCATTTTAAAAGGATGAATTGAAACTACTGCTAATTAGGCTAGATAGCTGAAATAAATAAAATTATGTTTTTAAACTACATGAGACTTCACTCATTCAAATCGGTCTTCTTTGTCCCCATTCCAAATTAGTAGTTTTCCTATAAAGATTTACAAAGGCCTTCCCCTATAGAGGTAGTCTATATCATTCAACACGTGTGAATAATTATATTCCCTTATTTCTCCTCCACATATTTTATCCAGAGGAGTTGCAAACCAAGCTTTATCTTCCCCCTAAACTTAAGCAAGTACAATGACAGCCAGCCTTTAACAACAATTACTACTTCTACCACAAACTTTAGCAAGACATTACAAAGACAGGATTTTGAACACAATGAAGTAATAGCAGAAAGTATATTAATGGCACTTCCTATCTTAAAAATCAAGCAGAGAAATAATAATCTATAGAAATTCAGAAGAAAAAACTTAAAAGAACCACTTCAAATACCTCCAGGAACCTGAAAGTCATAGCCTAAAGTGAACTCCCTCTTTAGTCAACTCCCTCAGCATTTTATCAGATCCCTACAAGCATTTATTATTTATTTTTTACCTTGCATTTTAGTTTATTCTACAACTGAGTCAACAAACAGGAGAGCCCATTAGATATCAGGTAAACCACCCAGTGTTACAAGTACAAAGATGAAAAAGAATTCCCTGCCAAAGATGCAAATACCTCTCTGACCACAGTCTCCATAGCACCCCCGCCCCCGCCACTTACTCTCTATTCTCAAAACCCTTCATTCTTGTCCTCTAGAAAGCTGATTCCACCACTTTTGCCTCTTTCTCAGACCTCTCCTATCTTTATTTCCTTCAGTCTGCAGTTTAAATTCCACGGTCCATAAGTTTAATCATTTTCGTCATCTAATATCTTTTTCTTTCACAGTCAAACATGAACGCTAACCACCCTTTCTACCTGTCACTCTGAGATGACATATGGAAAAAGCACAAACTCTTAAGAGAAGAACTCCTTTATCTCCTTGTCACGAAATAAAAAACATGCCTGCCTTTGAACCCATTCTCTTCTCCTTCCCTCCTATTATGGAGGAGGAAGTGTCCTCCCTTTTAATGAAAGCAAAAAGTCTTACTTTGCTTTGGATTCAATCCTGCACATGATCTAATTCTACAAATTATCTCATGTTTCCTCATTGGTTTTCATGGCAATAAACTCTCCTAGTTTTCATTTTCATCTGAGAACCCTCTTGATCTGCTTTACGGGTTCCTCCTCGTCTACCTGATCTTTAAATGTTGGAGCTCTATGAGTCTACAACCATGATGTCAATTATCAACTGTACAAATTCCCATATTCATAGACCTCTTCTCTGTACAACCAAAGAGCCTATGCATAATCTCCCATGTGCCTCCTTACCTTTAAACCTACTCTTCTTCCAGTATCCCTATCTCTGTAAATGACACCAATATTTTTCAGCCGATCTCCTCAAGCCTAAAGCCTGGAAGCTATCTTCCTCTCCTTCAAGGACAACACCCATCAATTATCAAGTTTTGTCTACCTTAGTCCCCAAATATTTTTTAAAATATTTATTTATTTATTTATTTATTTATTTATGGCTGCATCAGGTCTTAGCTGCAGCACGTGGGATCTTTCATTGCAGTGCGCAGGCTCTTTGCTGCGGCGCATGGGCTTCTCTCTAGTTGTGGCATATGGACTCAGTAGTTGTGGTGCGTGGGCTCTCTAATTGTGGCATGTGGGCTCTCTAGTTGTGGTATGTGGGCTCAGTAGTTGTTGTGCATGGGCTTAGTTGTCCCGGGGCATGTGCGATCTTAGCTCCCTGATCAGGGATGAACCTGCATCCCCTGCATTGGAAGGAAGGATTCTTAACCACTGGACCACCAGGGAAGTCCCCAGTCCCCAAATATTTTTTAAATACTTCTTCACCTAAGCCTCACTGACCTTACCCTAGTACAGGTCACAAGCCATCATCATGTATTGATGCTATGCCTGGCCAGTTTCAGCAACCACCTATATACTGGATCTCCCTACTTCCTACTCTTGCTTCTTTCAAATCCATTCTCCATGTTGTACCCAGTAGATGCTTTCATAGCACTTACAACACTTTATTCTATATATTGGCTTATAGGTTTGTCTCTCCACTATTCTGTGTATCACTCTTATTTGTACTCTCAGCACTTAAAGTATTTGTTATGAATAGGTACAATTTTGAAAAGTTAAAACAAAAACAATATCCTAGAAAAATACAGGTGAACATATACATATAACTGATCTCAGGATTGCAGAAAATTTTTCTCGATTAAAAAAAAAAGAAAAACTAGAGCTTAGTTTTAAAAACTAAGAAGAGCATATGGCAACTACCTCCCAATGAAGCCTATTCCACTTCTACACACTGCTGACTACAAAGATCTTCCTTATATTAACCTTAAAATGTGGCTTCCAGCCGTTAGTCCTACTTTTATCTCTTGGTACCAAACAGAACCACTCTAATTCCTCTTTTACTTTGATTATTTGAAGAGAGTCATTAGGTTAACAAACTCTACTCTTCTCCAGGTAAATAATTTTATCATGAATAAAAGGCAGCATTCTAATTCTAAGCCTTTGTTGTAGGCATCTATTTTATGTTCTGATTAAGTGACAAACTTACTAGTCTACTAAAATCTCAAATGGTAGCCTAACTAACACTTTCTTTGTGGTAATAAGCATAAAATGATTTGAGTTTATGGTTTCACTATGTGCTACTGACAAGCCTCAGCGTAAGCAAGGGCAAAGGAAAATAAACAGGAAAAATAAGAGGAATTGAGATGAGAAGAGGAAAAAGGTAGGAAAGAGGCTATGGGGAAGAGAGAGGATGTAGCAATTTCTAACGCTTAAACTTAGACTGTGTGTATTTCATCTTTAGCCTGTATCTTGAATTGTCACAGAAGTAGGAAACTCATTAACACATGCTGACAATCTTGGACGCTTCTATTTTAAGTTGTTAACGTTAACTTATTTTTCTGTCATGTGTCATTGGTGATTTATAGACTTCTTTTTTAGCCTAGGGATACTTTCTTCAAAGGAATACTTATCAGAAAGCAAATATGTAAAAGCAGGTTAAGGTAGACAACTGCTAGAGCCCTGTCTGCTCTGGGTCCTCCCAGGGCATGCAGAAAGTTTTCCATTCATTCATGCATTCATTCAACAACTATTTACTAATGGGCACCTACCATGTGCCAGGCATGGAGATGCAGCAGGAAATAAGGCAGATAAGACTCCCTCCCTGATGAAGCTTCAAGCCTAGAACACAATTTTTTAAATTACTGCTTTAAAAAATTGGTCCTGGGCCAAATTCTGATAAAAAAAAAAAAAATCCTTTCCTCTGCACTCCCACTCCTCCCATTTCTCATCAACCCCAGATGGCCCGATAACTCTTTAGACAATAACAGAAATATCTTTTGACAAAAAGAGAAGTGCATAAGTCGTCCTAAAAATCATACTTCTTCCTTACCAAGTAATTAATTACCTGGAGACAACCTATTTTTAAGTACAAATTTAAAACTCACGGCATTCTACAATAAAGAATATATTAAAAGGTACCCTAAACCTGGATCAGCACTGATTGTCATTATAAACTGAAGTTTAGTAAAAAACAATCCTTATAACTGGCTACTACAAAAAAATAAATATTTAATTTGAATACTTTCAAACTATGGCAAAAGTGACACTGGAACGTCATATCTACATTAAATTAAAAATAAAAAATTTTCATTATCGAGGCCAAGTTAGACAAGACAGTAATAGGGATACAAAGTATCAGAAACTCAAAAGAATTACTTCTTTTGTTTGTCTCAAAAGTAAAGTGCTTTCAGAAACTTTTCCCAAGGTTTCAACAGATCCTGAAGGGACAACAGAACAGCAGAACACAGGGCCCAGAATGTCTTAGTTCAAATCTTAGTTCTTTCATTTACTAGCACTGTGTTGATCTTGGACAAGTTAGAAAATTTCTCTCTACCTCAATTCCTCATCTGTCGAATGAGATTAATAGCAATGCCTTACTCCACAGTAAAGATTAAATGAGTTAGTGAAATACTTACAAGGTCATGTAAAATACTTACAATGGTGTCTGACAAAAAGTAATCAAACACTACATTACCAGCAGCAAAAAAATGCCACAATATATAATCATTTTCTTCTTATGAATTTACTAATGCCTGATGTAAGTCTAATTCAAGAGTTTGAGAAAATATAAGCAAAAATGTTAACATACTCTGTAAAGTACAGAGGGAGTGTATAACAATTTTAACCAAAACAATCTAGGTATGCAACATTCAAACCAAGAATTCAACAGCCATTGCTACTAAGTATTCAGTAAGTTTAAACAATGCAGTTTCATTCCTCTCTGGTGGTCATGAATACCTAATTCAAGAAAAAATGCAAAATGTTCCATTATTGCTATGTGTAAGAAAAGTTCTCTATCCTTTCTCTTACTTGGTGACGTTAACCTAGGACCATCTAGTATTTATGAGAATGAACTTCACTATAAGCCTCTGATTTCATACCTTTTCTATTGTCTATTAGTTGAGACAGTGTCAAAGTAAACAAATGCTGCCACCTTGTGGACTCACGAGTATGGTGTTAAATAACCCAAAGTGATCCACAAGCAAAGGAAGACATATTTTAAAAGTGAAAGTTTCCGGTTCAGCTTTTTCTCTCAGTGAGATTCTCACTGCAATAAATGACCAACACTAAATACATGTCATGCAATTTTACAGTAAGAATAATTTCTTTTACAATGTAATGAAATAATGCACCAAATTCAACGTTGTCATCTCTAATACGTCTTCACCCCTCTTCCCAAAAGAAATTCTTCATTAAATGTCCTAATTTGCAAGGAATTAAAAGCCTTTAAAATGAATTTATTATCAATGATGTGTCTGAATGTGAGAAACTAGAAAAAGCAAAAAATCACCAGGATTGTGAGTTTGAAAGTCCCTTCAATACTATGGATACTATGTTCCTTTGCTGCTGCCTACTATAGTCCTTCAAGCATTCTGCCTGATAAACTTCTTAAATTGGACATTTTTCCTTCAGAAATGTTAATTCAATGTAAATAAGAGAAAAGAATGGATGTCAACATGAAGATGAAACAACTAAAGGTACCTTTAAATTTTTTATTTTGCTTGAAATATTTTGATATAACTAACCTCACTTTCAGTAAGTTATATTTCTAAACTGAAATCTTAAGTCTTCCTATAACAGTAAATGTCTGCCTCAGGAAACACAGCACTCTGATACAAATGTCTTTATATGATCAAGGTTTACTTATTTTTAAAAAAACAGAATTACATTATATCAAGCTAAAATGACTTTCAGGAATGAAGAATAGTTCTTACTCTTTTTTGAATACCTAGAGATGTATAACCAATCCTACGTTTTCTAACTAGAAATGCTGCTTTTGTAATATGAAGTTAAGAAGGAAATTTTTATTTTGTTTTTGGTTTTTTGTTCATTTTTAAATGGAGAAGAAAATACAACATAGGATGAATTCACAATGGTCAGGGACATTAATTGTTATTACAACAGAGTTCTAATCTGTATTACATTTCAGTTGGGTAGAGCCATATAATTATAAGTAAATGTGTACATATACCAGATCAGTATTATTTCTTCTATAAAGGCACTGAAATAAAATTGAGAGCTCTCCTGAATCCAAGCATCAAAGCTGGCCTGTTCATGATTACACTCCTAGCCTCTCCCACACTAGGTAGTCAATGAATTTTTGTTAAATAGGTTAATTACTAATTTAATTAATTAGTTAAACAAAACCCACAATTTACTGCATTTTAAAACTTTAATCACTCCAGTGCCTGATTAGGAAAACTTACACTGCCAACATATAGAAAAATAAATAAGTGTATGATTTTTGTCTTGTTACCAAGTTAAACAACAAGCTTGAATACAATAAAAGATTTAATGCAATAATCTCTTTAGCTAATGGCCTGAATTTCAAGATCAATATTCATATACATAAATAAAAATCTCAGTCATGAAAATGGAAAAGCACATGTAGTTTCAGTAATTTTTAAAAAGGTAAAAATTGTCAAATTCCTGATCCACATCAAAAACATCTTTTTTAAGGCTTCTTCATTCTCTCTAGAAAATTTGAACATAGACTAGCAATTTGATGATTCCAAGGGACTACTGCTAATTGTGTTAGAGGTGATAAAGCCCCGTGGTTATACAGTATCCATATTTTAAGACATAGAGATTCTTAAGAATCTACGGTTGAAATGACATAATACCTGGGATTTGCTTCAAAATACTTAAGCAAAGAAAGTAAGAATGAAGAGTATAAACAAAGCAAGTACAGCAAAATTTGGATCACTGATGAGTCTGGGAGATGATTGTATAAAGGATTCTATTCTTTCCATCTTTATGTATACTAGAAAATTTATTAAAAATTTTTAAAGAATGGTTAAGATGATGAAGATAAAAATAATATAAATTAATAACAAAAAGATAACTAGAAAACCCTAATATTTGAAAACTAATGTCTCAGTAGTCCATGAGTCTAAATATAATCAAATGTGAAATTTAAAAGATTTTGAAATGAGTGAAAATGAAAAATATCATATCTTTGATATAATAACAATGAACAATCTAAAAAGAAAATTACAGAAACAATTTCATTTACACGAGCATCAAAAAAATATTTAGGAATTAACAAAGGAGGTGACTTGTACAATGAGAAGTACTAAACATTGCTGAAAGAAACTAAGACATAAATGAAAACATACCCCATGTTCATGGACTGGAAGGCTGAATATTGTTAAGATGTCAAATACTACCCAAAGTGATCTACAGATTTAATGCAATTCCTATCAAAATCCCAATGACTTTTTTTTCAGAAATAGAAAAACCCATCCTAAGATTCACACAGATTTCCAAAGGACCTGAAGTAGCTAGAGGACTCATACTTCTTGATTTCAAAACTTACTACAAAGCTACAGTAATCAAAAAACATAGATAAAAACAGACATATACACCAATGGAATAGAAGAGAGAATACAGAAATAAACCTTTGCATATATGGTCAAAGGATTTTTGACAAGAGTGCCAAGACCATTCACTGGAGAAAGGACAGTTTTTTCAAAACATGGTTCTGAGAAAACTAGATATTCACATGCAAAAGAATGAAGTTAGATCCTTACCTAAAACTATATACAAAAATTAATTCAAAATGGATCAAAATCCTAAATCTAAAACCATAAAACTCTTTTCACAACTTGGGATTTGGTAATGATTTCTTGGATATGACACCACAGGCACAAGCAACAAAAGAAAAAATAGACAAATAAGACTTCATAAAAATTTTTAAACTGTATGCATTGACAACAGACAATAATATCAACAGAGTAAAAAGGCAACCCACAGAATGAGAGAAAACATTTATAAATCTGATAAAGGATTAATATTCAGAATATATAGAAAGCTCCTGAAACCAACAATGAAAAACAAACTCGATTCAAAAATGGACAAAGGACTTGAAAAGACATTTTCCCGAAGAAGATATACAAATGACCAATAAGCACATGAAAAGACATTTAACACCACGAATCATTAGGGAAATTCAAATCTAATCTAAGCAATCAAACCTAACCTCATACCCAGTAGAATGGCTACTATCAAAAAAACAGAAAATAAATACTGGCAAAGATGTGGAGAAACTGGAACCCTTAGGCTCTGCTGGTAGAAATGCAAAATGGTATAGCCCTGGTGGAAAATAGTATGGCAGTTCCTCAAGAAATTAAAAATAGAATTACCATTTGATCCAGCAATTCCATTTCTGGGTATATACCCAAAAGAATCGCAAGCAAGGTCTCAAAGAGATAGTTTTACACCCATGTTCATAGTGGCATTATTCACAGTAGCTAAAACATGGAAGCAACAAAAGTACCCTTTGACAGACAGACAGATGACCAAAATGTGTTATATACATGCAACGGAATGTTATTCAGCCTTAAAAAGGAAGGAAATCCTGACATATGCTATAGCATGGATGTACACTGATGATACCACACTAAGTGAAATAAGCCAGTCACAAAAAGACAAATATTGCACCATTCCACTTATATGAGATACTTGCAATAGTCAGAATCATAGACAAAGAAAGTAGAATGGTGGTTGCCAGGACTGGGGGCAAGAGGAAACAAGGAGTTATTGTTTAATGGGTACTGAGTTTCAGTTTTACAAGATGTCAAGTATTAAAGAGATGGATGGTGATGACAGTTGCACAGTATTGTGAATGCATTCAATACCACTGAACAGTACACTTATTAAGATGGTAAATTTTATGTCATGTGTATTTTACCAGAATAAAAAAATTTTTGGAAAAAAGAAAAGATATCAATCACATCAAAATTTGTGAGATGCAGTTAATGCAACACTTGGAGGGAAATTTATAACACAAATTATCTATATTAGAAAAGAAGAAAGGTTTCAACTCAATCACTTCAGTTTCTACCTTAAGAAACTAGCAAGATAAGAGCAAATTACTCCTAAAGAAAGCAGAAAATGTGAAATAATAAACTTAAGAGTAGAAATCAATGAAACAGAGAACAGAAAAATAGACAGTATCAATAAACCAGGAGCTGGTTCTTTGAGAAGATAAATAAAATTGAAAACTTCTAAGCCAGACTATTAAGTATAAAAAAAAAAAAAGGAAACAAATTTCTGAAATCAAGGATGAGAAAGGAAAAATCATTACAGAATCTAAAGACATCAAAAGGATAATAAAGGAATGCTATAAACACTTGTATGCCAATAAATTCAACAACCTAGATGAAATGGACAAATTCCTTGAAAGGCACAAACTAAAAATAACGCTCAATCAAAAAGAAATGGATAACCTGATTAGCCTTATATCTCTTCTAAAAATTGGATTTGTATTTAAAAATCTTCCCTCAAAGAAAACTCAAGACCAAGATGGCTTCACCGGGGAATTGTACAAAATATGTAAGGAAGAAATAACACCAATTCTTTACAAACTCTTCTAAAAAATTGAAGAGGAGAGAGCATTTATTAGGAGCACACCTTGTCATTAAAACCACACAAAAGAATTACAAGAAAACAAACTGCAGCCCTATGAGGCGGATACTAACAATCATTACATTTTAGAGATAAATTGAGGACTAAAGAGATTCAGAAACTTGCCTAAGACCGCAGAGCTAAAAATTGGCAGGCAACCTGGATTTCAGAACAGAGGCTCTTAACCGTAACACTATAACTGCTTCTCAAATTCAATTAAATTCTAGACACTCCTGCAAAAGAAAATAGTAAGAAAATAGTATGCTGCCCCATACTTACCTAGAAACTATGCTGGAACCATTATAGAGATCACTAGCATATGATAATGTAGCCAAAGGTCGTACTGAATTATATCGAGTAAACTTGGACAAGCATTCCTGAAATTCATCCAACTGGCTCGCAGTTCGACTGTCATCTATATGAAGAAAACAAAATAAAATAAATGAATTGAACTGCAACATAAGTCAAAGAGCAATATCCACAGACTAAAAACTATATTCTAAACACAACAACTCTTCAAGAGTACTTAGAGAGGACTAACATATACAAATTAATGAGCTGATCTTTCAACTTTTAAGAAAACTTTCTCGGTGGTTCTTGAAAGACACTGTCTCTTTCAACACCAGTAAGAACATACTGTGAATTCTTTTTCTTTTTTAAGCAATAATTTCTTGCAAAAACAAAAAAAAGTACCTCTGATCAAGAGAAGTTAAATCATTTATTAAAACAAAATCCCTTATCAGTGAAGAAGGTGAGGGTGGAGAGACAAGTATATATACTGGACAGAGTATTTGTTAAAGGAACATGTTTACAGGGATACATCTTCATGTTCATGTTTACTTATAGTCAAAACACAATTAATAATAACATAATTTAGATTAAAAATTGATTTTTAAGTAAAAAGAAAGTGAAATATTTGTTCACATAATACTTTGAAGTGTTTCAAATCCAATTATGGGATGAGAGTAAAAAACTGCAGTGTATGAATTATTAATTTTCAACATCAAACTTAAAATAGGTTCACTCAAATGTCTTGGTGGAATATGGAAAACAATAATTCCATCCAATAGAACTCTTTACAAATAGTTTGAGTAAAGTCCATTTCAGTAAACTATTCATAACTAAATGATGTAGAATTTAAATCACAAAATCAGGTTATAAAGGACCTGAGAAGACAGCTAATTTACTCTCCAATGTAGAAACAGGCCTACAGTGGAAGCATGAATAAAAACATTGTTTTTCAAAACTGCTTAAAGTTTGGACTTGCGTTTTCCCTTCCAAAGAAAGAAAAGAACACAATTACTTTAGTTAGCTTTCTATATTGAAACTTGAAATAAGCCTGTTACAACACTGTGTTTTCATACCTTCTTCCTTATTCTTAGCTCATATACATACAAACACACACAGAACTTTTTTAAGGTAAACTTTTGTGATTTCCCTTCTTAAATGTCCTCTGAAAATACTAGTAAGCAAAAAGAAATTAAGCTGTAAGAATCATTAAGTCAAAAGAGTTACTATTAGTCTACTACATGATATATAATAAAGAATTTATTTATTTTATCTGGAGATTTCCAGTTATCTTGAATTGCTGACATGAAGAACTTTATCTAACAATTATTATAAAGAAAAACAATCATTTGAGGAAACTAAGTAAGCTTCTGTCCCTAGTATTTTACATTTTAAAGATTTAAACACTAACTTAACATAGTCATCTAATGACCCACATTAAAAGGGCTCAATTTTGTAGTGTTTCCATTCAAGAAAACGCAAAAGGAACAAACCCAATTAGCATGAAATATCAAAATGTTATTGAGCTTAAAGTACTTGGTCCACAAAAATTATTCTCAGGAAATTCAACAAATTATAAATAAAACATAGGTTATTGCAAAAGGGGGGGGTATCAACTGTACAGCAAAGTGGTTTGGATACAACATGCATCCAACCATGTAACTGGTTCTTTTTATATATAACCCTATTACTGTGAGCTACTTAATGTAGTAAATACTGAAAAGACAGTTACTTTAGCTAGCCATTTAAAAATTGTTTTAATATTAATATATTCTTTCAACATTTTGACATTAATCCCTAAGTACATAAAATTCACAAGCATTCAAGAATGTCTATTCTGTAGAAAATCACAATCCTTTTCTAGGGTAGTTGAACTTCTGGCCATCATATCCACTCATTTAACACTTACTTTCAACAGAAGTTATAAAAATAACACTAAAAGCAGTTATTTCAGTATCTGAAAGCATAGGGATTAGATTTCACTTATCTGGTTGTAAAAAGGTAGGATTTTGTTTGCTTGGTTGGTTTATGATCAATACCCATACATATCTGATGGCGTATCACCTCTCCTAATTACAGATTAGTTTGCAAAAGTGTGTTCAGTGTCTCTTCTCTCTTCTAATGCTTTATAATTGAGCTTCTCTTCCAATTACAGTTAAGAGTTCAAAGCATTTACTTCTTAGTCTTCATGTCTCATTTTCATAGATGAAAATAAAAGTTGGGGATGGGGAGTGGATTCTCATTTGAAAATACACAAAAGGACAATCAAACTCTTAGGTACCCCATTACAAAGAAGTTTAAATTTCCTCTTTACAGCCAAGGACACTAGGAGGGACTCCATATTCAGCAATGTGATTAGTGTAGACACTGTGCAAATTTGTTAAGCTAAATTTGAGATTCCTAAAAACTAAAGACAACATGTGTTAAGTACAATACAGCCATGTCTACAAAAATAAAAATCTAATCTTCCTCCTGGTTTTAACTTACTAGTCTACCTCCCTATAAAGCTATATCTCCAAAATAAATTAAATTGGTTTGTGATTACCTTTACTATCCCACAGCATGCCTATGCTATAGTTATTTACAAATTATTAATCAATAGCCTACTCCAATCTCTCTTTTCCATCTTGCTCTCTCTCTTTTTTGAATGTCTGCCATTTGCCTGTGGTTGTATTTCAACATCATACCAACAAATAACATCTGAAAGGGTTAACATGAACCCTCTGCCAGTCAGTAGAATGTAGGTCTCAGACCACTTTCAATGTTACAGCTTCCTACTATAGTTTATAGACTATTACAGAAGTTTAATAAGGGGGTCAATTCTCAAGACAATACAATGAGAGCTTTCCATCTGTATGAAAACTGTTGACTATTAATTTCAAACACACTTATAAACAAAGTTTGGCTTTCTTCTAGTCTTCAGAGGAAAAATGCTGTGTGGATCTATATACATTTTTCTGCCACCTCCAGTCCTGAGGCAAATTTCTCCAAAGATTCTCTCTCTATAATGTGTGGATTATAATACAAACATGCCTATTCAAGAGAAAACCAAGGCAAAATTTTTAACAATTAATAAAATATCAGACATTTTTTTTTCCTTGGCGGTCCTCATTTTGAGCAGGTGTATTACAAATGACATCAATTATCTGAGAATCTAACTTATACCAAGCATTGTATTTTACATGCATCATCTATAAACCTTAAAAAAAAAAACACTGCTGGGTCGGTATAAATGTCCCTACTGCACTGGTGAGCAAAGACACCAAGAAAGGCTAAAGATCAGAGAACTAACAAAGAGGGCACAGAACTCCATTACTTTTCTATAGCAATAAAAATATTCTATGCTATTGTGTACAAATCTTTGCATAAGTTATTTCCTCTACTTTGAACATGTTTCTAATTACCTTTTTTAGTTAATTAATACTAGCCTTGACTAAATACAACATCTCTGAAATCCCTACAGGAATCATTCTCTTACATTTCTCCATTTTCAACGTGGCATGGCTTTTTCACTCCCAGTTATATTA
Organism: Balaenoptera ricei; assembly: GCF_028023285.1. Classification (NCBI taxonomy): domain Eukaryota; kingdom Metazoa; phylum Chordata; class Mammalia; order Artiodactyla; family Balaenopteridae; genus Balaenoptera; species Balaenoptera ricei. The sequence goes on from NC_082639.1 coordinate 137,732,140, forward strand.
GTGGATATTTTTCTCTATTCCCTTAATACCCTTTGCATATGTATATAACATAAAATATCACATAGAATTATTCACCTGTTGCTTTCCCCCACTAAATTCATAATCTCCTTGACGACAGGTACAAGTACTTTCATCTTTTTATTCTTAGCACAGAGGATAGTGCTTAGAACTTAATAAATGTTGAAGAATAGAAGGCAACTGAATGGAACTTATTTTTGCTAGCTACATATTCATGGCTGATTTGTTTTTAACTTTATACAGCTCACTATATACAGATTAAAAACTCCCGAATAAAGAAAGAGAACAAAAATAGATATGGAAAAGCAATGTTCTCCAAGATGTCTAAGAACCTCCACAATGCTGTGCTAGACTATGTTGAAAATAGACACTTTTGCTTTCCATAAATCCAGCATAAGAAGCTAGATATGGATATGAAATATGAACCTGAGATATTTTAAGAAGTCCTGAATGTACCTGAGATACGAGACATCCTTGTAGAAAAGTAACATTGCTCTAAGTCTTCAAAATGAGCAGTGAGTCGTTTTCGTCTTGATGCTAATGTGCTGTTATACCAGGGCTGTTTCTTTGTCTAAGGTGATAACAAGAAAAGACACTTGTAACTCAGAACAAATCATACTATTTTTCTACACAGAATATCCAAATGCTTGAATATTTAACTTCAAAAGTTCACATTAAAATAATTACAAATATCAAAATCCCGTAGTTCTTAGACCACATTTCGAATTCTTAATTTAAAGGGAAAGTAGGCCAATTTTATGAGAATAAAATGAGAAGCTTCTTTCAACTCTCCAAATTAAATGGAGACAGAATCCATTATAAGGGCTATTCTGAAATTTAGAATTTTGAGAATTTTACTTTAATATGCATCAATTGTTAGAAAACAATTACCAAAAGAAAACTAATTACTGCTTCATCATCCCTATATTGCACCCTATACCTTGTGAATAATAGGAACACTGCTTGGCTGTACAAAATAGGTATTTAAATTAACACTGATTATTAGGTGAAGGGGTAGTTAATATGCATGTACTAAATAGTATGACATATACATTAGAAGACCCAAATAACTAAATCACATACATATATATTTAGAGAACAACAACAAATCTGAAATACAATGGCATATAAACCTTATTAAAAAAGTCTATAATCCTAAATATATAATATTACCAACACCATGTTAATTAAAAGGGTATGAAAACTCTTCCACAAATGGTTACTAACTATTATGCTAGTGGCACACTAACAGATAAAGAGATAAGACAAATAATGAGATCCTGAGATGACATAAGTTCACCAATAAGAATACCAGAACTGCAAATGTATTAACTAAGAAATATTAAGTTACTACAATTAACAAAAACACTTATCTAAAGTGAACTCCTGCTAAAAGTAGATGGTAAGTAAGAATTATTTTAAAGCTGTGCTTGGATCAAAAGAAAAAAAGACTATTTTCCAAAAGATAAACAACAAAACAGGAAGCTGAACTCAGGTAATGGTAAACAAAATATAAGATGTAGAAAAAGGGAAAGAAGAGGACAATCGGATTTGAGGACAAATACCTACAAAAGAACAAGTATTAGATTTGGAGAATAAAAAGAGAATTTGCAAAGTGGAAGATAAACCTGAAAGAACTCCTCAAAATGAAGGAATAAAGTCAAGAAGACAGAAAAATTTGTAAGAGAAGAAAAGAGACATAGAAGACAGAATACTAAGGTTTATTCCAGAAAAAGAATTCAGAATAATGATACTGAGGATGATCCAGGACCTCGGAAAAAGAATGGAGGCAAAGATCGAGAAGATGCAAGAAATGTTTAACAAAACCCTAGAAGAATTAAAGAACAAACAAACAGAGATGAACAATACAGTAACTGAAATGAAAAATACACTAGAAGGAATCAATAGCACAATAACTGAGACAGAAGAACGGATAAGTGAACTGGAAGACAGAATGGTGGAATTCACTGCTGCAGAACAAAATAAAAAAAAAATGAATGAAAAGAAATGAAGACAACCTAAGACATCTCTGGGACAACATTAAACGCAACGACATTCGCATTATACGGGTCCCAGAAGGGGAAGAGAGAGAGAAAGGACCCAAGAAAATATTTGAACAGATTAGAGTTGAAAAAGTCCCTAACATGGGAAAGGAAATAAACACCCAAGTCCAGGAAGCACAGAGAGTCCCAGGCAGGATAAACTCAAGGAGAAACATGCCAAGACACATAGAAATCAAACTGGAAAAAATTAAAGACAAAGAAAAATTATTGAAAGCAGCAGGGAAAAACAACAAATAACATACAAGGGAACTCCCATAAGGTTAACAGCTGATTTCTCAGCAGAAACTCTACAAGCCAGAAGGGAGTGGCATGACATATTTAAAGTGATGAAAGGGAAGAACCTACAACCAAGATTACTCTACCTGGCAAGGATCTCATTCAGATTCGATAGACAAATCAAAAGCTTTACAGATAAGCAAAAGCTAAGAGAATTCAGCACCACCAAACCAGCTCTACAACAAATGCTGAAGGAACTTCTCTAAGTGGGAAACACAAGAGAAGAAAAGGACCTACAAAAACAAACCCAAAACAATTAAGAAAATGGTAACAGGAACATACATATCGATAATTACCTTAAACATGAATGTATTACATGCTACAACCAAAAGACACAGGCTTGCTGAATGGATACAGAAACAAGACCCATATATATGCAGTCTACAAGAGACCAACTTCAGACCTAGGGACACATACAGGCTGAACGTGAGGGGATGGAAAAAGATATTCCATGCAAATGGAAATCAAAAGAAAGCTGGGGTAGCAATACTCATATCACATAAAATAGACTTTAAAATAAAGAACGTTATGAGAGACAAGGAAGGACACTACATAATGATCAAGGGATTAATCCAAGAAGAAGATATAACAATTATAAATATATATGCACCCAACATAGGAGCACCTCAATACATAAGACAACTGCTAACAGCTCTAAAAGAGGAAATCGACAGTAACACAATAATAGTGGGGGACTTTAACCCCTCACTTACACCAAAAGACAGATCATCCAAACAGAAAATTAATAAGGAAACACAAGCTTTAAATGACACAACAGACCAAATAGATTTAACTGATATGTATAGGACATTCCATCCAAAAACAGCAGATTACACTTTCTTCTCAAATGTACAAAGAACATTCTCCAGGACAGATCACATCTTCGGTCACAAATCAAGCTTCAGTAAATTTGAGAAAACTGAAATCGTATCAAGCATCTTTTCTGACCACAAAGCTATGAGATTAGAAATCAATTACAGGGAAAAAAACGTAAAAAAACACAAACACATGGAGGCTCAACAATATGTTACTAAATAACCAAGAGACCACTGAAGAAAACAAAGAGGAAATCAAAAAATACCTAGAGACAAATGACAATGAAAACACAACAATCCAAAACCTATGGGGTGCAGCAAAAGCAGTTCTAAGAGGGTAGTTTACAGCAATAAAAGCCTACCTCAAGAAACAAGAAAAATCTCAAATAAAAAATCTAACCTTACACCTAAAGGAACTACAGAAAGAAGAACAAACAAAACCCAAGGTTGGCAGAAGGAAAGAAATCATAAAGATCACAGCAGAAATAAAAGAAATAGAAACAAGGAAAACAATAGCAAAGATCAATAAAACTAAAAGCTGGTTCTTTGAGAAGATAAACAAAATTGATAAACCATTAGCCAGACTCATTAAGAAAAACAGGGAGAGACTCAAATCAATAAAATTAGAAATGAAAAAAGGAGAAGTTACAACAGACACCACAGAAATGCAAAGCATCCTAAAAGACTACAAGAAACTCTATGCCAATAAAACGGACAACCTGGAAGAAATGGACAAATTCTTAGAAAGGTATAACCCTCTAAGACTGAACCAGGAAGAAACAGAAAATATGAACAGACCAATCACAAGTAATGAAATTGAAACTGTGATTAAAAATCTTCCAACAAATAAAAGTACAGGACCACATGGCTTCACAGGTGAATTCTATCAAACATTTAAAGAAGAGTTAACACCCATCCTTCTCAAACTCTTCCAAAAAAATGCAGAGGAAGGAACACTCCCAAACTCATTCTATGAGGTCACCATCACCCTGAAACCAAAACCAGACGAAGATACTACAAAAAAAGAAAATTACAGACCAATATCACTGATGAATATAGATGCAAAAATCCTCAGCAAAATACTAGCAAAGAGATTCCAACAACACATTAAAAGGATCATACATCATGATCAAGTGGGATTTATCCCAGGAATGCAAGGATTCTTCAATATACGCAAATCAATAAATGTGATACACCACATTAACAAATTAAGGAATAAAAACCATATGATCATCTCAATAGATGCAGAAAAAGCTTTTGACAAAATTCAACACCCATTTATGATAAAAGCTCTCCAGACAGTGGGCAAAGAGGGAACCTACCTGAACATAATAAAGGCCATATACAACAAACCCACAGCAAACATCATTCTCAATGGTGAAAAACTGAGAGCATTTCCTCTAAGATCAGGAAAATGTCCACTCTCACCACTATTATTCAACATAGTTTTGGAAGTCCTAGCCATGGCAATGAGAGAAGAAAAAGAAATAAAAGGAATACAAATTGGAAAAGCAAAGGTAAAACTGTCACTGTTTACAGATGACATGATACTATACATAGAGAATCCTAAAGATGCCACCAGAAAACTACTAGAGCTAATCAATGAATTTGGTAAAGTTGCAGGATACAAAATTAATGCACAGAAATCTCTTGCATTCCTATACACTAATGATGAAAAATGTAAAAGAGAAAATAAGGAAACACTCCCATTTACCACTGCAACAAAATGAATGCAGAAAACTATAAGACACTGATGAAAGAAATCAAATATGACACAAACACATGGAGAGATATACCATGTTCTTGGATTGGAAGAATCAATATTGTGAAAATGACTACACTACCTAAAGCAATCTACAGATTCAATGCAATCCTTAACAAATTACCAATGGCATTTTTTACAGAACTAGAACAAAAAATGTTAAAGTTTGTATGAAGACACAAAAGACCCCAAATAGCCAAAGCGGTCTTGAGGGAAAAAAACGGAGCTGGAGGAATCAGACTCCCTGTCTTCAGACTATACTACAAAGCTACAGTAATCAAGACAATATGGTACTGGCACAAACACAGGAATACAGATCAATGGAACAGGATAGAAAGTCCAGAGATAAACCCACGCACCTATGGTCAACTAATCTATGACAAACGAGGCAAGGATATACAATGGAGAAAAGACAGTTTCTTCAAAAAGTGGTGCTGGGAAAACTGGACAGCTACATGGAATAGAATGAAATTAGAACACTCCCTAACATCATACACAAAAAGAAACTCAAAATGGATTAGAGACCTAAATGTAAGACCAGATACTATAAAACTCTTCGAGGAAAACATAGGAAGAACACTCTTTGTCATAAATCACAGCAAGATCTTTTTTGATCCACCTCCTAGAGTAATGGAAATAAAAACTAATTAAACAAATGGGACCTAATGAAACTTAAAAGCTTTTGCAAAGCAAAGGAAACTATAAACAAGATGAGAAGACAACCCTCAGAATGGGAGAAAATATTTGCAAACGAATCAACGGGCAAAGGATTAATCTCCAAAATATATAAACAGCTCATGCAGCTTGATATTAAAAACACAAACAAGCCAATCCAAAAATGGGCAGAAGACCTAAATAGACATTTCTCCAAAGAAGACATACAGATGGCCAAGAAGCATATGAAAAGCTGCTCAACATCACTAATCATTAGAGAAATGCAAATCAAAACTACAATGAGGTATCACCTCACACCAGTTAGAATGGGCATCATCAGAAAATCTACAAACAACAAATGCTGGAGAGGGTGTGGAGAAAAGGGAACCCTCTTGCACTGTTGCAAGGTGGGAATGTAAACTGATACAGCCACTATGGAGAACAGTATGGAGGTTCCTCAAAAAACTAAAAATAGAATTACCATAGGACCCAGCAATCTCACTACTGGGCATATACCCAAAGAAAACCATAATTCAAAAGACACATGCACCCCAAGGTTCACTGCAGCACTATTTACAATAGCCAGGTCATGGAAGCAACCTAAATGCCCATCGACAGACGAATGGATAAAGAAGACGTGGTACATATATACAATGGGATATTACTCAGCCATAAAAAGGAAAGAAATTGGGTCATTTATAGAGACATGGATGGATCTAAAGACTGTCACACGGAGTGAAGTAAGTCAGAAAGAGGAAAACAAATATCGTAGATTAACGCATATATGTGGAACCTAGAAAAGTGGTACAGATGAACCAGTTTGCAAGGCAGAAATTGAGACACAGATGAGAACAAATGTATGGACACCAAGTGGGAAAGAGGCGGGGGGGTTGGGGGTCGGGGGTTTATGAATTGGGGGATAGGAATTGACATATGTACACTAATATGTATAAAATGGATAACTAATGAGAACCTGGTCTATAAATAATAAATTAAATAAAATTCAAAACAAAAAAAGAAACGTAAAAAGAAAAGAATAATAAGGTTTAAAATATGGGCCCCCAGAGACCAAGAAAAGAGTAACAGACTGAAGAAGACATATCTGAAGAGTTGGTGCTGACAATTTTCCAGAACTGAAAACATACATGAATACAGACATAGAAATTATTCCTATCAAGAAGGATAATTAAAAAGAAATCCACGGGGCTTTCCTGGTGGTGCAGTGGTGAAGAATCTGTCTGCCAATGCAGAGGACACGGGTTCGAGTCGTGGTCCAGGAAGATCCCACATGCCGCAGAGGAACTAAACCCGTGCGCCACAACTACTGAGCCTGCGCTCTAGAGCCCACAAGCCACAACTACTGAGCCCATGTGCCACATCTACTGAAGCTCGTGCACCTAGAGCCCGTGCTCCGCAACGAGAAGCCACCACAATGAGAAGCCCCCACACTGCAACAAAGAGTAGCCCCCGCTCGCCGCCAACTAGAGAAAGCCTGCGTTCAGCAACAAAGATCCAACACAGCCAAAAATAAATAAAAATAAAAATAAGTTAATTTTTAAAAAAAATCTGCAATTAGACACACTAAAGCAAAACTATGTTTTTGTACAAAACAGAAAGATTTTAAAATCAGACAAAGAGAAAAGTTAATTCACCTAACAGGAACAATTAAACAAGCAAAATACTTCTCAAAAGCAATAAGAGAAGTTAGAACAAAGTAAACTTTGGTTATCCTTAAAAAGTTGAAAGAAAATAACCCCAACCTAAAATTCAGATTCCAACAAAACTGTCCTGCAACAACATGAGCAAAATATTTTTTCATGTAAATGAAAACAAGGTTTATCACCAATAAGCTACTTCTTAAAAAATTTCTGAAACCATGTAATTGAAAAGTTCAACAACACAAACCAGAAGGTCTGAGACACAAAATGAAAGAGAAGCAAGGAAACTAGTAACCAAGTAAGTGATTTTAAATATTGTTTACATACATTAATTATAATATCTAATTTATGGGGTTCAAGAATAAGACAGAATAAATACACCGAAAACCAGCATATACGTCAGAAGAGAGGGCCCAGATACTTTTACATGAAAATTCTACCAAATATTCAAGGAAGATATAACATTAATTGTACACAAACTCTTTCAGAAAACACTTCCCAATTTGTCTTCTGAGACCAGCATAGCTGTAATACCCAAACCCAACGAGGACACTGGGGAAGGGAAGGAAAGAAGAAGGGGAATAAGTGCCTTCATGAAAACAAGCACCCACAACAAAATAACAGCAAATCAATTTCAACAACACGTAAAAAGAATAACTCATCGTGACTAAATGGAGTTCAATCCAAGAATGCAGGGTTGTTTTCATATTAGAAAATCAATCAACGCAATTCATCAAGTGGGCAGAATAAAGGAGATATCCATATAAAAATTTCTGCCTGGTTTGCAGGGCAGAAATTGAGATACAGATGTAGAGAAAAAACGTATGGACACCAAGGGGGGAACGCAGCGGGGGGGGTGTGTGTGATGAATTGGGAGACTGGGATTGACATGTATACACTTATGTGTATAAAATGGATGACTAATAAGAACCTGCTGTATAAAAAAATAAATTAAATTAAATTAAAAAAAAAATTTCAAGAGATGCATAAAAAGCATCTGACAAAATTCAACACCTATACATGTTCAAATTTCTCAACAAATTAGGAACAGAAGGAAACTTCCTCAACTTGATAAAGGGCATCTACCAAAATGTAGAGCTAACATATAAGTTGAAGTATAAGGGGGAAAGAGGAGGGAAAAAGAGGGAAAAGAAGAGAAGGGAGATGTGGCGAGACGAGAGGAAGGGAGGGAAGAAGGACAGGAGAAAAGGGGGAAGAGGTGAGGGGAAACAGAAGAGAACACACAAAGATTAGAAAAGGTAAAAGTATCTTTTTGCTGATCATATGATTTTACATAGAAATTCCTGAGAATCTACAAAACTACTAGAATTAATAAATTTAGAAAGAAAATTAATACATTTAGCAAGCTAAGAAGAAACAAGGCTAACGTACAAAAATCAATTGTATGTTTATATATTCACAACAAATTAGAAAATAAAAATTGTAAAATAATTGTATCAATAATAGCATCAAAAAGAATTAGAAATTAATTTAATGAAAGCATGGAAGACCTCTATATTACAAACACAAACACTGCCAGGAGGAATTTTTAAAAGACCAAAATAGATGGAAAGATATACCATATTCATGGACTGGAAAACTCAATATTGTTCGTGTGTTACCATTATGGTAACTGGGTAAATGGTACATGGGCTCTCTCTGTTTGTTTGTTTTAATGCTTTTTGTTTTGTTTTGGCTGCACCACGCAGTTTGTGCAATCTTAGCTCCCCAACCAGGGATGGATCGAACCCAGGCTGCCAGTAGTGGAAGCATGGAGTCCTAACCACAGGACCACCAGGGAATTTTCATGGGCTCTCTCTGTATTAATTTTTACAACTGCATGTGAATCTACAATTATCTCAAAATTTAAAAATTTATTTTTACAACTCTAAAGGAACTTAGGAATAAACTTATGAAGAAATAAATAAAACCTAGACTCAACTTGATATCAAAAACATATCAATTCCCCCTAAGGTAATTTATAAGTTAAAGGCAGTTCTAATAAAGATACCAAGAAGCTTTTTTATGCAGCTAGAGAAACTGATACTAAAGTTGATGTGAGGGCTTCTCTGGTGGTGCAGTGGTTAAGAATCCACCTGCCAATGAAGGGGACACGGGTGCGAGCCCTGGTCCGGGAAGATCTCACATGCCGCAGAGCAACTAAGCCCGTGCGCCACAACTACTGAGCCTGCACTCTAGAGCCCGCAAGCCACAACTACTAAGCCTGCAAGCCACAACTACTGAAGCCCGAGTGCCTAGAGCCCGTGCTCCGCAACAAGAGAAGCCACCATGATGAGAAGCCCACACACCACAATGAAGAGTAGCCACCGCTCGCTGCAACTGGAGAAAGCCTGCGTGCAACAACGAAGACTCAACACAGCCAAAAATAAAATAAATTAAATAAAATTTAAAAAATAATAAAGTTCATGTGAAAAAACCAACAGGAAAGAATATTCTGTAAAACACTGAAAAAGAAGTGCTGGGGGGTTGGAGGAATTAGTTCTATCAGACATTAAAACATACCATAAAGAGGTGACAGTGAAAAGAGAAACACGTCAGCAGACAGAAGAGAAAGACCAGAAATAAATCCATCTTACACACAGAACTTTTGATATGAGAAAGGTTGCATATCACAACACTCGATCAAAGATAGATTTTTAAAAAGTGGGCTGGGACAACTGACATTTGGATAAAGATAAAATTAGATCCACACCTCAAAATATACACAACAATAAACTCCAAACAGAAGAGGAATCTAAATGTAAAAAATGAAATGAGACAAGTATTTTAAGAAAACATGGGTAAATTTCTCTATGTCCTAGTTACAGGTAGACATTTTGAACTATGACTCAAAACCCAGAGGTAACAAAAGATTGGTAACTTTAAATAATAATTTAAAAATTTTGAACAGTTTCAAAAAAAAAAACAAGAAAATATAGGCAACATTTATCACAGATAAAGGGCTAATATTCTTAATATACCGTCAAATCTTAAAAATTGAACAGATGAAAAACTTTATAGAAAAAATAGGCCAGAAATATGAATACATAATCCACTAATAAGTATATTAATATACCAGTAATCATATGATAAGATGTTTGTTCAACTTCATTCATAATTACAGAAACATAAAACTATCATGAGATGTATTTCTCACTTGACAGATGGGCAAAAATTTTAAAGTAAAACTCATTCTTCTAGAGAGGCTCTGAGAAAGACTCTAACAGGCACATTCATATATTGCTGGGGAAAATGAAAATTGGTACAATTATTTGGGGGAAGAAGATGATTTGGCAATATCAATCTCTGTCTCTCCATCCGTCCATCCATCCATCCATCCATCCATTCATCCATCTACATCTTTGACCCAGAAACCGCACGTCTAGGAATTTACACTGAAGATACACTGTCCAACAATATGAAAATACATATGCACAAGTTAATCACTGCAGCACTACTTGTAATTACAAGATAATGTAAACTACCTGTTTTTATGTAACAAATTGATTAAATAATCCTATGCAGCTATAAAAACAATGAGAAAGAGTTCTATGAACTTCTGTGGATTTGTTTTCATGATAAATTGTTAAAATAAAAAAGCAAAGTGCAGCAGAGAATCACTAGGAAAGCTACCCTTTGTGTAAGAAAAAAGAAATAAGAGAATATTCATATGTATCATGAAAACCTGACTAATAAAACTGGTTACCAACAGGGGTTAAGAAACAATGTAGTGGGAAAAGATAAAGGATATGGGAATTGGTAGAAGGGTTGGAGGGGTGGTATTTATTGAGTATGACTTTTTGCATAGCTCTGACTTTTAGAATCAGGTTAATATTTCACATATTCAAAAAAGTCTGTATGTCATAAAAATGGGGTGGGGTGGAACACAAACAGAAGCGAATGAACTCAACTGTATTTCAAAGAAATATCACAGTTTATACTGATGAAAATTAACAATCAAAACCAAGTAAACTATGAACACACTATATTTTCACACTATATTCTCTCAGACTAAAGACAAAAATAAATTTAAATAAATATTTATCACTAGTTAGTAGATTTGTTTTCTTAGTAATTTCCATACTAGTTTATATATATATATAGAGAGAGAGAGAGAGAGTAAGACTATGACAATAAGTAAAATGTATTTTGATAATGAGAGCTAGGTTTCTGTCAGAAAAGAGAATTAGAGATATATAAAGGGTACAATGTAAAGCTACAACGAACCCTGTGATAGTGAACTGCAATGAGAGCTCATCAGTATGAACTCATAGCTTTTATGACAGATACAGAAACACAGACATGTTATTTACATATTTGATTACATAAATATTATGTTCATAAACTGAATAGCACAGACTAATCTCAGCTAGTCTGTATTGCCCACATGGTTATCTCCAGAACAGCTGATTCTTACCTACATTACAAAATGTTGTGTTATTTTTTAACAATTCTTTTTTTTTTTTAATTTATTTATTTTTGGCTGCACTGGGTCGTTCGTTGCTACACACAGGCTTTCTCTAGTTGCAGTGAGTGGGGTCTACTCTTCGTTGTGGTGCACAGACTTCACATTGCGGTGGCTTCTCTTGTTGCGGAGCATGGGCCCTAGGAGCCTGGGCTTCAGTAGTTGCAGCACGCAGGCTCAGTAGTTGTGGCTCATGGGCTCTGGAGCACAGGCTCAGTAGTTGTGGCGCACAGGCTTAGTTGCTCCGCAGCATGTGGGATCTTCCCAGACCAGGGCTCGAACCCATGTCCCCTGCATTGGCAGGCAGATTCTTAACCACTGCGCCACCAGGGAAGCCCACAAAATGTACTAAATAAAGATAAATGATATTCCATAACCATGGGCCTGTGAGTTGTTCGGGAGCAGACTGTATCAGTCTGTCAGCATTGTTTAGTAATAATAAGCAAATTTATGATTCACTTGATTTCAGTGGAGCCTGTAACTTAATGGCTGGTCACGTAACTAGAATGCACTGCCCATGTGACTAGCTTAAAATAAGAGATCTGACCTCAAGCCAAATTTGAATTTCCCATTACTAAGGTGCTTGAGATGCAAGCTAGTAGTGGTTCTGAACCTGGAGACAAAGCAATTCCTCTGTGACTCGGTGGTAGAAGGACAAAGAAGACTGTGCCTAAAGTCTTCATATCCCTTTCAATGAGTACTCTTCTTCCGCTTGGCTGTACTATATCCTTTGCCTATAATGAAGTTCCAGAAGTATAAACTGCTTGATTCCTGTGAGTCCTTTCATCAAACACTTAAGGTGATTAATACATAACTAATGGATACATATTATAATATGTTATATATACAGATATACATATTTCCTAGCTCTGTCCACTGAGAAGGCCTACAAGCAATGACGCTCTAAGTGCAATGAGCACACTTAAAACCCAGATATTTGTTTTGAAATACCATTCTCCATTAAAAGAAAACAGGGCTTCTTGGATACATGGCTGATTCCAGGACTGGGGCAAGGTAAGTACAAAATGATGCTGGTATATCTTGTCATCTAAGAATGTAAGAAGTTACTTAAAGAATGATAAGAAAATGAAAATCAGCTTGAAGGAGTTCCAACTAGACAAACAGGGAACAATCTGAGTTCAAAATGATTAACAGAAAAAATTAAAACTCCATGATTCCATAACCATATAAACAAACAAAGAGGGAGGGAGGGAAAGATCCTTTCAGTAGAAATGCTAACGAATAAATGTGGAAGTATTACTCAGCTATTAAAAAAAATGAAATAATGCCGTTTGCAGCAACATGGATGGACTTAGAGATTATCACATTAAATGAAGTTAGACAGAGAAAGATGCTACTGTATGATATCACTTAAATGTGGAATCTAAAAAAATGATTCAAATGAACTTATTTACAAAACAGAAATAGACTCACAGACATAGAAAGCTAACTTACGGTTTACCAAAGGGGATAGCACGAGAGTGGGGGTGGATAAATTAGGAGTTTGGGATTAACATATACGAACTACTCTATATAAAATAGGTAAATGACAAGGATCTACTGTATAGCACAGGGAACTATACTCAATATCTCATAATAACCTATAATGGAAAAGAATCTGAAAAAGTGCACATATATATATGTGAATCACTTTGCTGTATACTTGAAACTAACACAACACTGTAAATTAACTATACTTCAATAAAAAAGTTAAAAAAATAAATGTGGAAGAAAAAAATGAATTAAAAATTATCATTTGGGCAAAACACATTAATAATTATTTCAAGTAAGATTTATTAATAGATGCTCAAATGGGAGAAAATGGTAAATTTACAGTGGACAAATCTGGCAGGCACCGCCTTAATCAAGTGATCAGAGTTAACATCACCAGTACTGAGCAAACTCATATCATATGGGTCCAGATACGACAAACTAACAAAGGATACCACATCGATTCTGTAGTATTCCTGATAAAAATGGATAATCTGAATCTAGTTATAAGGAAATATCACACAAACTCATATTAAGGAAAGTTCTACAAAATTAATAACTTATACTATTCAAAAACGTCAACATCATGCACAACTAAAGAACTATAACAATTTAGAGGAGATTGAAGAAACATGACAACTAAATGTAACCAGTGATTCTGGATTCATACTGGAGAAGGAAAATTTTTTTCTTTTGCTATAAAAGAATATTAGTGGAAAAATTGTTGAAATTTAACTACACTATCTCAGATAATAATATTGCATTAACATTAAATTTCCTGATTTTACTAATTGTACTAAGCTTATATAAAAATTCTAAAGCAAGATGAACAGGCAATTATAAAACTTCAGTGGTATAAAAAAACTGTTTCTGGCTTCACCTACATTATATTGTTAACATTTTTTTCAATTCAATTTCAACTATAAACATTATTTTTAAGAGCAGTAGAATAATATACCCGATAGCTGTACCATAGTTTCCATAGCTATTCTACTATGATTGGGGATATTTATTTTTCTACAATTTTTGCTTTTATAAATAATACTGGTATATAATCTTTACATAGTACTTTGAATCATTTCTTATAAGAAATTCCTGTTTATCACTACCAAATCACACATTTTTAGCATTTCTCATGTGTATATATCGCCAAATAGTCTTCCTGGAAGACTATCAACTCTCTCCCCCCTCCCCTTTTCCCCCTCTCTCAGTCCCCCATCCCACCCTCAACACTACATGTACATGCACACAGCAAGTAAGAAGAGTTCCCATTTTGAAACATCCTTAGCCATACCTATTAGCTGACTTCTTTGGTACCTTATACTACTTCATATTGTGCTTTTATTATTTAGGAAGTTGAGTATTATTTCATATGTGAGCTGACCATCTGAATTTGCCTTTTTCCCCCATGTTCTTCATATTTTTAAAAAAAATTTTTTTGGAGCTTTCATCAAAAGAATGAAATTGGTTTAAGAAACTTTTTTCATTTTGAAGCAATGTGAAGCAACTGACAAAACCTTTCCCAGTTTGGGTTTAAAAGCTTGTTTATGGTGCTTTCTTATATACAGCCCGCTTTTTTTCTATAGTTCTATTATTATTTAAATCATTATTTAGCTGACCTGGACTCTTACAGTAACAGATAAAACAGAAAGCTAAATTTCCTGCAAATGGTATCCTGGCTAACACTTCATAATTTACTTAATCTTCCCTTTTGACTCCCTCTTGCGAGAGCACTGGAATCACAACTAACTGCTCAACAATCATCAACAAGAAGACACTGGAACTCACCAAAGCAGATACCCCACATCCAAAGACAAAGGAGAAGCCACAGTGAGACGGTAGTAGGGGCGCAATCACAATAAAATCAAAACCCCATAACTGCTGTGTGGGTGACTCACAAACTGGAGAACACTTATACCACAGAGGGCCACCCACTGGAGTGAAGGTTCTGAGCCCCACGTCAGGCTTCCCAACCTGGGGGCCCGGCAACGGGAGGAGGAATTCCTAGAGAATCAGACTTTGAAGGCTAGTGGGATTTGATTGCAGGACTTCGACAAGACTGGGGGAAACAGAGACTCCACTCATGCAGGGCAAGCACAAAGTAGTGTGCACACTGGGACCCAGGGGAAGGAGCAATGACCCCATACGAGACTAAATAGACCTACCTGCTGGTCTTGGAGGGTCTCCTGCAGAGGCAGGGGGTGGATGTGTCTCACCGTGAGGACAAGGACACTGGCAGCAGAAGTGCTGGGAAGTACTCCTTGGCGTGAGCCCTCCCAGAGTAGCCATTAGCCCCACTAAAGAGCATGGGTAGGCTCCAGTGTTGGGTCGCCTCAGGCCAAACAACCAACAGGGAGGGAACCCAGCTGCACTCATCAGAAGACAAGCAGATTAAAGATTCACTGAGCTCTGCCCACCAGAGCAACAGCCAGCTCTACCCACCACCAGTCCCTCGCATCAGGAAACTTGCTCAAGCAGCTAGATAGCTTCCTCCACGAAAGGGCAGACAGCAGAAGCAAGAAGAACTAGAATCCTGCAGCCTGTGGAACTAAAACCACATTCAGAGAAAGATAGATGAGATGAAAAGGCAGAGGGCTATGTACCAGATGAAGGAACAAGATAAAACCCCAGAAAAACAACTAAATTAAGTGGAGATAGGCAACCTTCCAGAAAAAGAATTCAGAATAATGATACTGAAGATGACCCGGGACCTCGGAAAAAAAATGAAGGCAAAGATTGAGAAGATGAAAGAAATGTTTAACAAAGACCTAAAAGAATTAAAGAACAAACAAACACATGAACAATACAATAACTAAAATGAAAAATACACTAGAAGGAATCAATAGCAAAATAACTGAGGCAGAAAGACGGATAAGTGACCACCTGGAAAACAGAATGGTGGAATTCACTGCCATGGAACAGAATAAAGAAAAAAGGATGAAAAGAAATGAAGACAGCCTAAGAGACCTCTGGGACAATATTAAACACAACAACATTCACATTATAGGGGTCCCAGAAGAAGAAGAGAGAGAAAGGACCTGAGAAAATATTTGAAGAGATTATACTCAAAAACTTCCCTAACATGGGAAAGAAAATAGCCACCCAAGTCCACGAAGTGCAGAGAGTCCCATACAGGATAAACCCACAGAGAAACACGCCGAGACACATAGTAATCAAATTGACAAAAATTAAAGACAAAGAAAAATTACTGAAAGTAGCAAGGGAGAAATGACAAATACATATAAGGGAACTCCCATAAGGTTAACAGCTGATTTCTCAGCAGAAACTGTACAAGCCAGAAGGGAGTGGCATGACATATTTAAAGTGATGAAAGGGAAGAACCTACAACCAAGATTACTCTACCCAGCAAGGATCTCATTCAGATTCGATAGACAAATCAAAAGCTTTACATATGAGCAAAAGCTAAGAGAATTCACCACCACCAAATCAGCTCTACAACAAATGCTAAAGGAACTTCTCTCAGTGGGAAACACAAGAGAAGAAAAGGACCTACAAAAACAAAACACAAAACAATTAAGAAAATGGTCATAGGAACATACATATCGATAATTACCTTAAATGTGAATGGATTAAATGCTCCAACCAAAAGACACAGGCTTGCTGAATGGACACAAAAACCAGACCCATATATATGCTATCTACAAGAGACCCACTTCAGACCTAGGGACACATACAGGATGAAAGTGAGGGGATGGAAAAAGATATTCCATGCAAATGGAAATCAAAAGAAAGCTGGAGTTACAATACTGATATCAGATAAAATAGACTTTAAAATAAAGAACGTTACAAGAGACAAGGAAGGACACTACATAATGATCAAGGGATCAATCCAAGAAGAAGATAAAACAATTATAAATATATATGCACCCAACATAGGAGCACCTCAATACATAAGGCAACTGCTAACAGCTCCAAAAGAGGAAATCGACAGTAACACAATAATAGTGGGGGACTTTAACCCCTCACTTACACCAAAAGACAGATCATCCAAACAGAAAATTAATAAGGAAACACAAGCTTTAAATGACACAACAGACCAAATAGAGTTAACTGATATGTATAGGACATTCCATCCAAAAACAGCAGATTACACTTTCTTCTCAAGTGCGCATGGAACATTCTCCAGGATAGATCACATCAAATCAAGCCTCAGTAAATGTAAGAAAACCGAAATAATACGAAGCATCTTTCCTGACCACAACACTGTGAGATTAGAAATCAATTACAGGGAGAAAAATGTAAAAAACACAAACACATGGAGGCTAAACAATACTTCACTAAATAACCAAGACATCACTGAAGAAATCAAAGAGGAAATCAAAAAATACCTAGAGACAAATGACAGTGAAACACGACAATCCAAAACCTATGGGATGCAGCAAAAGCAGTTCTAAGAGGGAAGTTTATAGCAATACAAGCCTACCTCAAGAAACAAGAAGTCTCAAATAAACAATCTACCCTTACACCTAAAGGATCTAGAGAAAGAACAAACAAAACATAACGTTAGTAGAAGGAAAGAAATCATAAAGATCAGAGCAGAAATAAATGAAATAGAAACAAAGAAAATAGCAAACATCAATAGAAGTAAAAGCTGGTTCTTTGAGAAGATAAACAAAATTGATAAACCATTAGCCAGACTCATCAAGAAAAAGAGGAAGAGGACTCAAATCAATAAAATTAGAAATGAAAAAGGAAAAGTTACAACAGACATCGCAGAAAGACAAAGCATCCTAAGAGACTACTACAAGAAACTCTATGCCAATAAAATGGACAACCTGGAAGAAATGGAGAAATTCTTAGAAAGGTATAACCTTCCAAGACTGAACCAGGAAGAAAGAGAAAACATGAGCAGACCAATCACAAGTAATGAAATTGAAACGATGATTAAAAATCTTCCAACAGGGCTTCCCTGGTGGCGCAGTGGTTGAGAATCTGCCTGCCAGTGCAGGGGACACAGGTTCGAGCCCTGGTCTGGGAGGATCCCACATGCCGCGGAGCAGCAACTGGGCCCGTGAGCCACAACTGCTGAGCCTGCGCGTCTGGAGCCTGTGCTCTGCAACGGGAGAGGCCGCGATTGTGGGAGGCCCGCGCACTGCGATGAAGAGTGGCCCCCGCTCGCCGCAACTGGAGAAAGCCCTCGTACAGCAACGAAGACCCAACACAGCCAAAAATAAATAATAAATAAATAATAAATAAAAAATTTAAAAAAACAAAACAAAACAAAATAATCTTCCAACAAACAAAAGTACAGGACCACATGGCTTCACAGGTGAATTCTATCAAACATTCAGAGAAGAGCTAACACCCATCCTTCTCAAACTCTTCCAAAAAATTGCAGAGGAAGGAACACTCCCAAACACATTCTATGAGGCCACCATCACCCTGATACCAAAACCAGACAAAGACACTACAAAAAAAGAAAATTACAGACCAATATCACTGATGAACATAGATGCAAAAATCCTCAACAAAATACTAGCAAACAGAATCCAACAACACATTAAAAGGATCATACACCACGATCAAGTGGGATTTATCCCAGGGATGCAAGGATTCTTCAATATATGCAAATCAATCAATGGGATACACCATATTAACAAAGTGAAGAATAAAAACCATATGATCATCTCAATAGATGCAGAAAAAGCTTTTGACAAAATTCAACACCCACTTATGAAAAAGACTCTCCAGAAAGTGGGCATAGAGGGAACCTACCTCAACAAAATAAAGGCCATATATGACAAACCCACAGCAAACATCATTCTCAATGGTGACAAACTGAAAGCATTTCCTCTAAGATCAGGAACGAGACAAGGATGTCCACTCTCACCACTATTATTCAACATAGTTTTGGAAGTCCTAGCCATGGCAATTAGAGAAGAAAAAGAAATAAAAGGAATACAAATTGGAAAAGAAAAAGTAAAACTGTCACTGTTTGCAGATGACGTGACACTATACATAGAGAATCCTAAAGATGCCACCAGAAAACTACTAGAGCTAATCAATGAATTTGGTAAAATTGCAGGATACAAAATTAATGCACAGAAATCTCTTGCATTCCTATACACTAATGACCAAAAATCTGAAAGAGAAATTAAGGAAATACTCCCACTTACCACTGCAACAAAAAGAATAAAATAGCTAGGAATAAACTCAAAATGGATTAAAGACCTAAGTGTAAGGCCAGACACTATAAAACTCTTAGAGGAAAACATAGGAAGAAAACACTTTGTCATAAATCACAGCACGATCTTTTTTGATCCACCTCCTAGAGTATTGGAAATAAAAACAAAATTAAACAAATGGGACCTAATGAAACTTAAAAGCTTTTGCAAAGCGAAGGAAACTATAAACAAGATGAGAAGACAACCCTCAGAATGGGAGAAAATATTTGCAAACGAATCAATGGACAAAGGATTAATCTCCAAAATATATAAACAGCTCATGCAGCTCGATATTAAAAAAACAAACAACCCAATCCAAAAATGAGAAGACCTAAATAGACATTTCTCCAAAGAAGACATACAGATGGCCAAGAAGTGCATGAGAAGCTGCTCAACATCACTAATTATTAGAGAAATGCAAATCAAAACTACAATGAGGTATCACCTCACACCAGTTAGAATGGGCATCATCAGAAAATCTACAAACAACAAATGCTGGAGAGGGTGTGGAGAAAAGGGAACCCTCTTGCATTGTTGCAATTTAGGAATGTAAACTGATACAGCCACTATGGAGAACAGTATGGAAGTTCCTTAAAAAACTAAAAATAGAATTACAATAGGACCCAGCAATCTCACTACTGGGCATATACCCAGAGAAAACCATAATTCAAAAAGACACATACACCCCAAGGTTCACTGCAGCACTATTTACAATAGCCAGGTCGTGGAAGCAACCTAAATGCCCATCGACAGACGAATGGATAAAGAAGATGTAGTACATATATACAATGGAATATTACTCAGCCATAAAAAGGAACGAAATTGGGTCATTTTTAGAGACATGGATGGATCTAGAGACTGTCATACAAAGTAAGTCAGAAGGATAAAAACAAACACCGTATATTAATGCATATATGTGGAACCTAGAAAAATGGTACAGATGAACTGGGTTGCAGGGCAGAAATAGAGACACGGATGAGGAGAACAAATGTATGGACACCAAGGGAGCAAAGTGGCTGGGGGGGGGGGCATTGGATGAATTGGGAGATTGCGATTGACATATATACACGAACATGTATAAAATGGATAACTAATGACAACCTGCTCTATAAAAAAATAAATAAACTAAAATTCAAAAAAAAACCCTTCCCTTTCACCACTGATCTACATATCCACCTTCACCACAGGGTAAACTCTTAATTACCTTTCAGTTAGATTTTACATTTTTTATTGTGCCCCTTTTGTTACAGCAGTCTTAGAATACATTATAATAACTTAATGGGTAAATGCCCTTGTAATTATTATACCTCTGAAGCATTCATTCTATAAATAACCATTAAAGTCAATTGGGCACACTCTCTACCGACCTTTAAAAAATATTCTTGAGAATTTTTAATTGGAATCACATTAAGTTATGGTTATTGGTCTATTCAAAATGTTCAACAATTGCTTTAACCTATTTTAATATTTTTTATTTTCCTTGAAAATTACACATTTTATTAAGACTGCTATTTTTATTAATATGCATCAGCACTAAGTTATTTTAATCTACTCAATATTATAATAGCCAATTTCAATTATATATTGTAACATACAGTATCTTTTTTATTTCTCTCTACATTTGCTATCTTAAGTTTTTCCCAGTTTCTTGAGTTCAATGCCTAGTTCATTTATTTTTATTTGTATCTAAAAATGAATTCATTTAATGATACAATTTTTTAGGAAAATTCTGACCAAAATTTCATAAATTTTGATATATAATATTTTCACTAGCATTATTTTCTGAATTGTTTTTAGCAATGTCTATATACTCTTTAACACAAAGGTATTAAGAGAAGTCTTTAGTTTACTCTCTTCCAGATTGTCTCAGTAGTTATCTATTTGAGGTTCTGATTCAGAGAATGTAAATGGTACAATTTATTCTGTTTTAGAATCAATCCAGTTTTCTAAATGCTCTAAGATTACTATAAATAATGTATATCCCTTGATGCAAAGTATAAAGTGAGACAAGTACCTATTAAACCAAGTTTGACTCATCTCAAACAAAGAAAAAATCCAATGTCTTTATAATGACGTAAGAAAATCATGCACCAAAGTGGCCTCTGTCATGTTTCTTACCTCAGTTCTATTTTTCTCCTCCTTCCTCATTCCTCTCCAGCCATACTGGACTTCTGGACTGTGTCTGGCATTCTTGTACCTTAAGGCTTATGTACTTATTTTCACTCAGCCTAGATCTTCCCGGAGATATTCACATAGCTTGCTCCCTCACCTCCTCTTTGTTCAAAGGTAATCTATTCTTATTACTATTAGTATCTCTCCAACTAGAATGAAAGTTTGGCTACAGCATGAATTTTTTTTTTTAATTTATTTTATTTATTTTTGGCTGTGTTGGGTCTTCGTTTCTGTGCGAGGGCTTTCTCCAGTTGCGGCGAGTGGGGGCCACTCTTCACCGCGGTGAACGGGCCTCTCACTGTCGTGGCCTCTCCCATTGCGGAGCACAGGCTCCAGACGCACAGGCTCAGTAGTTGTGGCTCATGGGCTTAGCTGCTCCGCGGCATGTGGGATCTTCCCAGACCAGGGCTCGAACCCGTGTCCCCTGCATTGGCAGGCAGATTCTCAACCACTGCGCCACCAGGGAAGCCCCTACAGCACGAAATTTTGTCTGTTTTGTTTTTGTTCAATAACCAGAGCCTATAATAGTGTCTGGTAAATAGGATGTACTCAATAAAACTTTTGGTTGAATAAATTAATATTTAAAAGCACCTGCCCTGAAGCCATAATGCCTGAGTTAAAATCTCTGCTATATTACCTTGGGCAACCTCCTTAACTTCTCTTTGCCCTAGTTTCCTCCTCAATAAAATAGAAAATAATAGTAATAGTACTTATCTCATAAGGAAGTTCTAAGAATTAAAGTAGTTAATATATGTAAAGTTCATTGAGCAATGTCCATGAATAGTAAATGCAAAATAAATGTTACCTAAATACTTTTATTTCTACTTTAATTACTTCTTGAATTATACAGTAGCCCCTCCATATCCACAGGTTCTGCATCTAAAAATTCAATCAAACGCAGACAAAAAAAAATCCACAGACACACCCCCCCCAAAAAAAGAAGAAGAAATTCCAGAAAGTTCCAAAAAGCAAAACGAATTTGCAGCTGCACTGGCAACTATTTACACAGTATTCACATTATATTTAAAACTTTTTACATAGCATTTACATTATATTAGTTATTACAAGTAATCCAGAGATGACAAAGTATATAGGAGGATGTGCTACCCAGGTTATATGCAAATATACACCAATTTATCCAAGGACTTGAGCAACCTTGGATTTTGGTACCTGCAGGGGTTCCTGGAACCAATCCCCCATGGATACTGAAGGACGACTATACCTTAAAATCTCTTACCATGTTTAACTTTTAATCAATTTTTGAAAATTTCTAATAGGTTTTGCTTTATATAAATACCAATGCTTTATATTATGTCACACAAATTACTACTACTTTGTGGGATTATACCTTTCATTATGTGAAAACCTGTATCTATCTTCTATGATTTTTTCCTTGAGTTCTACTTTGGAACTTTTGGTCTGTACTTTTCTTTCCTTTTTTGTTGTTTGTTTTTGTTGTATTCCTTACCATTCTTATATTTGCCAGGCTTATCCTCAACTACTCCTTTGTTTTCAAGTCTTTCTGTGTCAATCTGTTTTAAGTCTGTCTCTTCTAAAGAGTATACCTAGAAATGAAGCCTCAGGACTTCGGCACAATATGTTATATTAGTTCTATCCCATAAGCACTAGTAGGTTTTCCTCCTCAGCAACTTCCCTGTCCTCCAGCAGATACTAAGGTTGGAGTCTCCTGAGAGACCCAGACTACTTCACCCAAAAGCACGCTTTTGCTCTGCATACAGTGACTCACATGTTAGGTAGACTTCCTAAGTATTCTTTTTATCTTTATAAATTCTTTTTAAGTTTTCAGTGTGAGGATAGCAATATGTCAATGGGATTTCTAGTGGGTGGAGGTTGGAGGGATTACATTGGCTTAGTGTACGATCTCAAACCAGAAGTCTCCTTTATTATATGCAAACAGTAAAAATTAAAAAAAAAAAAAAACCCACTATTCTGATTGCTTTTTTTTTTTCTATTCAATTTCTATTGTTTCTAGCTTATGGAATTTGCTAGAAATTCCATATTAATGTTCTATAAATGGCAATAGTAGAAAATCTTCTCTGTTCCTCCATGTAGACTTTGTCAAAGCCCTGCAGCCAAACAGCAATAGGAACACACCTGTAGTTGAACAAATTTTATTATTGCTCATTGCAGCGAAGAATACAGCACACTACAGGTTAAGGTAAAAGGATGTTACAAACTACTTATAGGATATAGGCCCATGTTAAGTGATTTGGGGGAGGGTTCAAGGAAGTAAGGCTTTGCTCTGGATTGGATACTGTCAAGAAGTGGGGATAATTCTGTGATTGAGTACCTTAATAAATCTTACCTAGACGAACAGAAAACTACAGCGAGACTAAAGTTGTAATTAGTAAAGAAACAGCAACTGCTCATATTAGCCATGATAGAGGTGTGTTTGGTATTTTATATGGCTTGCACAGTGACTTCTTTTTGTATGTGCTTAATAAGTTTATGAAGCGATCTTGGTTTTTGTTTCATTTCATCACCGTCCCAGAGTGACTATGTCTGATGTTGATGTTCTGTGAGATTATGTTTAAAAGGAGAACATCAAGGCCCAGCTGTGAATGCCAAGCCTGTTTCCAGGTTCAGAGACTGCTTTTCCTGTTCAAGTTCTTAAGGATGTTTCAATTTAATTCTTAAAAATTTCTCCTGATATATCCCATTGTCTTATTAAAAAAACACCTAGATCTGGTGCTTTCATGGCTGTTCAGAAACAGATACAAACCAATCTATAAACTTACCATAAAAAAACAATAGGCCAAATCCAAGCATGCAGTTGAAGATAACACAGGATATACAGAGTAGTTACACAAACTAACCATAAAAGTAATAGAGGCAGTTATTTAAGTAGTGGGGAAAGAAAAACACAAATAAAAGCTGTATGATCCGAAAGAATTTTCTTTCCACTTTGATAAAAATAACTGCACTATCACATAAAATGAATATACAAATGAACATGCCTTATTTTTTTTCCTTTTAAGGAAAAAAGGATATTATAAAGGATACTGTAAGGACAATTTGTAAAATCTACTGAGTAAGATATAGGGATTAGATAATAGCACCATATCAACATTAACTTCTTGAATTTTAAAGTTATATTGTGATTACATAGGACAATATCCTTGTTTTTAAGGAAATATACACTAGGGTATTCAGAGATAAAGGAACATTATGTCTGTACCCTGCTCAAACATCCAAAGAAAAAATTTTATGTGTGTATATGTAAAAGAGAGACAGAATGAGAATGATAAAGCAAATGTGATCAAATGTTAATATCTGGATAATCTGCATACAGTATATAAAGGAATTATTTTTTACCATTCTTGTAACTTCTAAGTCTGAAGTTATTTCAATGTGAAAAGTTAAAAAAAAAAAATTAAAAAAAAAAAGTCTGGCCTAAAAATTATATTTGACAAATATCAGCATCCCCAAGTCAGAGATGAAGACAGTAAAAATCAAAATAATCATACAATTAATTAAAGAAAAGGAGAAGCCAGAGTCTATTTTACTCAAGCCTGTAGTTTACTTTCCACAGAAAAGCTACATGTTTCAACATAATAATGGGTAATTCATCAATAAATTACAACTTTCCTATCTCTGAGAGAAACAATGCCCTGATTACTCATAATTTCCTCTTATGGTATTTCCTTCCTCTCAAGGTCTGATGTTACCAGTATATTAAAAAAATTTTTTAACTCAGTGATGAGCAAATATATATCTGATTATGTATCAGAGCTATTCAAGTCCTAATCAATGCCACAGCATTCAAAACAGCTGTCTTTATGACAGGACATTCCAGTAAACTCATCTGTGATTTTACAACTCAGGTGGTTATATTTATGGTACCACTAGAACATACTGTTAGATGTATCATTTACCTGAGAACTGCCACTGAAACCTGGAGGTTGGCTGTATTCTGTGGAATCAATAATACTACTGCAAAATGAAGAAAGAAAAATGTGATTTCAGTTTTTACATTCTCTTAGCAACAAAAAAAGTAAATCTAAAATATATCATATATAAATCCAATATTTCTAATTTCTAAGCAAAGAAAATATTTATTACCAATAATTTAATTAGACATCAAATAAATACATACCTCATAAACAAAAAATTAGTAAATATTTAAACAATTTACCCCTTCATCCCACCACCTTAAATATACCCACCTTGAAAGAATGTCAGTAGGGAATAATCATAAGATAGGTGTATATATAGAAGTATTTCCTACAATTTCATTTTCAGATAGGTTAATAAGCTGTTTGAACTCTAAGGAAAAGAGGACTTAGAATGTTGGGAAAAGAGCACAAGCATGAAATCAAAAGCTATGGTTAACAGATCCTGTATGACACTAGAGCTACTGCCCTTGGACAAATACCTTATAATAACTGTTTCCGTATCTGCAAAGTGAGATGAGTGGAGACTAGCTATCTCTAGCTATATCTAGAGTCCCTTCAAGCTCCAAAATGTTATAATAATCACCTCGCGTGAAAGAAAACTATCAAAGGAATGGAAGAAATGGTAAAATACCAATTAATCTTTCTTTTATAACCCAAAATCTATATTCTAATTACCTCTGCCCTAGTGGAACATAATCTACTTTCTCTATTGGCTCTTTCTATTTGATTATATTCTCTGTGCATTTTCCTACCTAACCCTAGAAAAACCTCTAGAAGTCCCGACTAGCTTTTCTTCCTAAGAGTTCTATCTTACCATATCTATCTTATCACTTCACTCTTATCTCCTACCCTTCTTTAAATAAATTAGCCTACGAGGACTATTAACACCTGAAAATGATATAACTTATACATCAACCATGACAGATCATCAGTTTTTTACATTTTTAAAAATTCTTCCCTATTTCTACTATAGAAATGTTTATATTTTTGTCTACCCTAATGAAATTAAGGAATTAAGTATACTAATTTCAGTGTGTCTCTTTACATAAATATACAAAATCATTATTCACTTCAGTACTCAAATAATCACAAAGGTTATAATATGAGAGGCACTCTTAAGAGTACAGAGTGGGTTTGAATTTCACCTGTTAGCAGCTAAATGACTCTGGGCAAGTTATTGATCTTATTTGGCCTCTAGCTTCTCCATCTGCTAAATGAGTAAGATACTTCAGAGAGGTATAAGATTTAAGTTAAGTGGGTTAATTTCTCAGTACAATGCCAAAAAACGGTAGATGTTCAATAAATTTTACCCTTAATAAAGTTCGTCAATAACATACAACCTTACGCTTTCAAAAATATAATAAATGAGATGCAACTGTCTTCACAGTAGTCTTTTTTTATAAAGCAATACATAATAATAGATATTCACTGTGTTCTTAACCATTCCTATAGTAAGACTTATGTAAGAAAGACCCTTCAAAGCACTTATACTACAAATTAAAGAATTAACACAATCTTGTAATGAATTTCTTTTGATGAAATATAACCAATGCTCACTTTCCTTGCACAGAGTCATGAATTGATATGACAGGATCACAAGCTATTTTCAGTATACTCTAACCAGGGACTAACAGGGCTAAAAATGAGGAAATGCCATGCATTCAAAAATCTGTGTTCCTTGGTCAGAATGGCCATCATCAAAAAATCTACAAACAATAAAGGCTGGAGAGGATGTGGAGAAAAGGGAACCCTCTTGCACTGTTGGTGGAAATGTAAATTGATACAGTCACTATGGAGAACAGTATGGAGGTTTCTTAAAAAACTAAAAATAGAATTACCATATGACCCAGCAATCCCACTACTGGGCATATACCCTGAGAAAACCATAATTCAAAAAGAGACGTGTACCACAATGTTCATGCAGCACTATTTACAATAGCCAGGACATGGAAGCAACCTAAGTGTCCATCGACAGATGAATGGATAAAGAAGATGTGGCACATATATACAATGGAATATTACT
Source organism: Balaenoptera ricei (assembly GCF_028023285.1). Taxonomy (NCBI): domain Eukaryota; kingdom Metazoa; phylum Chordata; class Mammalia; order Artiodactyla; family Balaenopteridae; genus Balaenoptera; species Balaenoptera ricei. Next base: position 137,759,639 of record NC_082639.1, read on the forward strand.
CAACCATAAAAAGAAATGAAATTGAGTTATTTGTAGTTAGGTGGATGGACCTAGAGACTGTCATACAGAATGAAGTAGGTCAGAAAGAGAAAAATAAATACCGTATGCTAACACATATATATGGAATCTAAAAAAAAAAAAAAAATGGTTCTAATGAACCTAGGGGCAGGACAGGAGTAAAGATGCAAATGTAGAGAATGGACTTGAGGACATGGGGAGGGGGAAGGGTAAGCTGGGACGAAGTGAGAGAGTAGCACTGACATATATACACTACCAAATGTAAAATAGATAGCCAGTGGGAAGCAGCTGCATAGCACAGGGAGATCAGCTTGGTGCTTTGTGACCACCTAGAGGGGTGGGATAGGGCGGGTGGGAGGGAGACGCAAGAGGGAGGGGATATGGGGATATATGTATGCATATGGCTGATTCACTTTGTTATACAGCAGAAACTAACACAACATTGTAAAGCAATTATACTCCAATAAAGATGTTAAAAAAAAAATCTGTGTTCCTTCCACTAATGAAACCCAATTCCCTATTATCTGTATAAACATTAATAAAATTATTAAGCTGCACATTTAGAGGTTGACAGAACAGAACTATTTCTAGATATAATTATTTTATGGTGTTGTAATTCAGACTTCTTTGACTGCAGGCTGGAACAATGATATTGATATATCAGTGTATATAGTGAGATAACACTACATTTCAAATACATGTTTAAAAATAGTACTCATCAGATTGTTGAAGGTATTGAAATTACAGGTATTAAATGGTATTTTATTAATAATAACTGCAGAGTTTGAAATTTATTTTATTTCAGATCTTAATCTTATTCACTAAGAAAATTTATTAATGCATACACAACTGCAACAGAAGCAATCTGAGAAAATAAATCCCTTTAATTCTGCTTTTTAAAATGTGTGTGTGTGTGCGTGTGTGTGTGTGTGTGTTTCTATGTGTGTATAAAGTAACATGATTAGAAGAGAATATTAGAAAGCACTGCCTGGGCTGGGTTCTCTTGATTCTGGTGCTATTCAACTTCTTATCTCTGAGTTAGCGACAATCCACAGATGGTAATGACAACAGCAATATTAATAGCTATCATTTATTGAGCATTTACCATGCTCTAGGCACTGACCTGAGTAATTTAAGCTTCATAACTCAGGTAGACACTATTATTATTCCCATTTCTCAAGTGAGGAAACTCAGCCACTGACAGATTATACATTTGGCCCAAGTTAACAAAGTTAGCCAATAGCAGAGTTAGGATTCAAAGCCATGCAGTCAGGTTCTAGAGTCTACACTGAACCACAATGCTATGCTCCCTAGGCACATCATATTCTACAACTGAAGAGTGAGGAAATCCTGGATTAGCCCAACCCACTTCATAGACATAATTTAAGGAGAAAAGTGAAAAAAACGGCAACCTATAAATATGAGTCATCAATTATTTCAAATACATGTCAAATAAATAACTTGAAATTATTTCAAATAAATTATAAAAATAAAGCCACCAAAAATGGCAAGGGCAAGAAGAAAATTTCAAGATAGTAACTAAAACTGAGTTAGGAATAATACACTTTATTCATGATGGGGAAAATAAGATGATAAAAAAATTCTTAATGTTCTTGCTAGTGACAACGAGGAGCTCAGCTAAAAACATATGAAAACTATACAGCTGTTAATCCAAGTTACAAGGGAAATTCACAGTTATGCAAGTAGATGTCAAAAAACTACTTACTGTCACTTAAATTATTTGCTTCCAAAGACAAAGATATACTTTGTAATTAAAAGATAGACTTTTACAAATGAACTTATATACAAAACAGAAACAGATTCAAAGACATAGAAAACAAATTTATGGTACCAAAGGGGAAATGGGGGGGAGGGATAAATTAGGAGTTTGGGATTAACAGATACACACCACTATATATAAAATAGATAATCAACAAGGACCTACTGTACAGCACAGGGACCTATACTATTTTGTAATGACCTATAAGGGAAAAAAAATCTGAAAAAGAATATATATATATATGTATATGTATTTATGTGTGTATATATATGTATTTATGTGTGTATTTGTGTATATATGTGTGCATGTGTGTGTGTATATATATATATATATATATATATATATATATATATATATATAACTGAATCACATTGCAGTACACCTGAAACTAACACAACATTGCAAATCAACTATCCTTCAATTTAAAAAAAAGAAATAAAAAATATGTTTAAATAAATAATAAAAAAAGACTGTTAAGTCAATTTCACATATAAGCTATATCTATAATGAATAGGAAGCTAAGAGAAAACAGTGTTTCACTCTTGGTAAAAATAGTGGGTAACTAGTTTTAGACTGGGCTTTTACTTGAAAAAGGATAATTCATATTCAAATACCAATAGGCACAAAATTAATTAAATGATAGAGGATTTTAATATGTGAGCAAAATAAAATGTATTGAGATAATTTAAGGCTGAACATAAAGAAAATAACATTATGAGGTTTTTAAATAAATAATGGAATTGAATGAACCAAAAAAAAAAATCTGTGTACACACATGAAATTAGACTAATTTCTGTCACTGATTTGTTTTTCCATTAGTATAAACTTAAAACAGAATAAACTCTACATTCAATAAACAATATGGGGCTACTGCCAAACCCCCTTCCTTTCCAGTATTCTACATAAAATTACTGAACCAGTTTCCCAAAACTGAGCAACGTGAGAAACGTGTAACATGAAAATAATCTGACTTATAAATTTTAATAATGACTAATTAAAACCAAATATGACTTTAATTTTTTTTAAATAGTAAAGTTTGTGACTATTTTATTGCCTTTCTACCAAGGCAGTAATCCCCAGTATTATAAACAGATGAAAGCTAAATCCCTTGCTCTCCTCAAAATAATGCTTTTCTGTCACTTACTTAACATAGAAGCATTGAATTTCAAATTAATGGTAAACGCCACTTACTAAAAAACCAAAATTTTCGTGGCCCCAGTTTTGCAGACACCTCAGGAGATACTAGAAATCACTCTTCAGTTTTGATTTTTCCTTTCTAATTCCACATACCCTTTAACATTTGACAAAACTATTCAAACAAATCATACAAAATCAACATGACTCATCTATTGAGTGCTACCATCTACTGAGTGCTTATTATATGTCAGGTATTATTCTTTCATTTCTTTACATGTATTACCACATTTTAGCAGTCAAGACTGGTATTATTATCCTCATTTTAATAATGAGAAAACTGAGGTGTACAGAAGTTAATAATAAACTTGCCTAAGGTCAAACTGCTAACTAATAAGGTGTGGAATTGAAATTTGAACCCAGGCAGTATAATTCCAGAATCCTTATGTAAGACTGCCAAAGTGACATGTTTTCTCTTCTTGAAGAATCACTGCCCTGCCATTTTTGAACGATAAGTTTCTATTGATCTTCTTTCTGATGTTTTTTTATTAACTCGATGATCTCCAAAACCGTTTTACCTCCCAAGGTTTTACAGGCTCCAGAGTAAGGATGTCTGCTTTAGAATACTGATTATGCTACTAACTATGTGAGGCTGGGCAAATTGCTTCATCTCTATGACTCAATTTACTTCATTTGTAAAATGAAAAGGACACACGGCATTTATTCTGAGGGCTATATGAGATAATACACGTAAATTACAAAACAGTACCTAATACACATATGTATGTTACTCTGACAGTTACAACTTTTGCAAATGCAATTCTCTAGGACAGTAATAATTTCCTGATTTTGATGCAAAATTCAATTGAAAATTAACATGAAATCTTTTCTTCTACAGTGTCTCGGACTCATTAGAATAGACAGTACTACTACTCATCTTGTGGTATTTGTAAGAATTTCAACAAGATATTACAACAAATTTTATACAAATAAACATCGGTGATTTCAATGGCCTTTTCAGCAATATACAGTTTGGCTTTTAAAAATATTGGGCTTGGGACCTCCCTGGTGGTCCAGTGGTTAAGACTTCACGCTCCCAATGGAGATGACCCGGGTTCGATCCCTGGTCAGGGAACTAGATCCCAAATGCCGCAACTAAGAGCCTGCATGTCACAACTTAAAATCCCGCATGCCCTAACGAAGATCCTGCAACTGAGATCCGAAGCAGACAAATAAATAAATAAATAAATAAATATTTTTAAAAATAATAATAAATAAATAATAAAATTAAAATTAAAAAATGAAAATATTGGGTTCAAAAAAATTACATAAAACCATATGATCATCTCAATAGATGCAGAGAAAGCTTTCGACAAAATTCAACACCCATTTATGACAAAAACCCTCCAGAAAGTAGGCATAGAGGGAACTTACCTCAACATAATAAAGGCCATATATGACAAACCCACAGCCAACATCGTCCTCAATGGTGAAAAACTGTAACCATTTCCACTAAGACCAGAAACAAGACAAGGTTGCCCACTCTCACCACTATTATTCAACATAGTTTTAGAAGTTTTAGCCACAGCAATCAGAGAAGAAAAAGAAATAAAAGGAATCCAAATTGGAAAAGAAGAAGTAAAGCTGTCACTGTTTGCAGATGACATGACACTATACATAGAGAATCCTAAAGATGCTACTAGAAAACTACTAGAGCTAATCAATGAATCTGGTAAAGTAGCAGGATACAAAATTAATGCACAGAAATCTCTTAGGTTTCTATACACTAATGATGAAAAATCTGAAAGTGAAATCAAGAAAACACTCCCATTTACCACTGCAACAAAAAGAATAAAATACCTAGGAATAAACCTACCTAAGGAGACAAAAGACCTGCATGCAGAAAATTATAAGACACTGATGGAAGAAATTAAAGATGATACAAACAGATGGAGAGATCACCATATTCTTGGATTGGAAGAATCAACATTGTGAAAATGACTCTACTACCCAAAGCAATCTACAGATTCAATGCAATCCCTATCAAACTACCAATGGCATTTTTCACAGAACTAGAACAAAAAATTTCACAATTTGTATGGAAACACAAAAGACCCTGAATAGCCAAAGCAATCTTGAGAACGAAAAACGGAGCTGGAGGAATCAGGATCCATGACTTCATACAATACTACAAAGCTACACTAATCAAGACAGTATGGTACAGGCACAAAAACAGAAATATAGATCAATGGAACAGTATAGAAAGCCCAGAGATAAACCCACGCACATATGGTCACCTTATCTTTGATAAAGGAGGCAAGAATATACAATGGAGAAAAAACAGCCTCTTCAATAAGTGGTGCTGGGAAAACTGGACAGCTACATGTAAAAGAATTAGAACACTCCCTAACACCATACACAAAAATAAACTCACTAACACCATACACAAAACACCATTAGAACACTCCCTAACACCATACACAAAAATAAACTCAAAATGGATTAAGACCTAAATGTAAGGCCAGACACTATCAAACTCTCAGAGGAAAACATAGGCAGAACACTCTACGACATAAATCACAGCAAGATCCTCTTTGACCCACCTCCTAGAGAAATGGAAATAAAAACAAAAATAAACAAATGGGACCTAATGAAACTTAAAAGCTTTTGCACAGCAAAGGAAACCATAAACAAGATGAAAAGACAACCCTCAGAATGGGAGAAAGTATTTGCAAATGAAGCAACTGACAAAGGATTAATCTCCAAAATTTACAAGCAGCTCATGCAGCTCAATATCAAAAAAACAAACAACCCAATCCAAAAATGGGCAGAAGATGTAAACAGACGTTTCCCCAAAGAAGATATACAGATTGCCAACAAACACATGAAAGAATGGTCAACATCATTAATCATTAGAGAAATGCAACTCAAAACTACAATGAGATATCATCTCACACTGGTCAGAGTGGCCATCATCAAAAAAATCTACAAACAATAAATGCCGGAGAGGGTGTGGAGCAAAGGGAACCCTCTTGCACTATTGGTGGGAATGTAAATTGATACCGCCACTATAGAGAACAGTATGGAGGTTCCTTAAAAAACTAAAAATAGAACTACCATACAACACAGCAATCCCACTACTGGGCATATACCCAGAGAAAACCATAACTCAAAAAGAATCATATACCACAATGTTCATTGCAGCTCTATTTACAATAGCCAGGACATGGAAGCAACCTAAGTGTCCATTGACAGATGAATGGATAAAGAAGATGTGGCACATATATACAATGGAATATTACTCCGCCATAAAAAGAAACGAAATTGAGTTATTTGTAGTAAGGTGGATGGACCTAGAGTCTGTCATACAGAGTGAAGTAAGTCACAAAGAGAAAAACAAATACCGTATGCTAACACATATATATGGAATCTAGAAAAAAAAAAATGGTCATGAAGAACCTAGGGGCAAGACGGAAATAAAGACGCAGACCTACTAGAGAATGGACTTGAGGACATGGGGAGGAGGAAGGGTAAGCTGGGACAAAGTGAGAGAGTGGCATGGACACATATACACTACCAAATGTAAAATAGATAGCTAGTCGGAAGCAGCCGTATAGCACAGGGAGATCAGCTCGGTGCTTTGTGACCACCTGGAGGGGTGGGATAGGGAGGGTGGAGGGAGGGAGACGCAAGAGGGAAGAGATATGGGGATATATGTGTATGTATAACTGATTCACTTTGTTATAAAGCAGAAACTAACACACCATTTTAAAGCAATTATACTCCAATAAAGATGTTAAACAAACAAAAAAAAGATTACCTAAAACTTCAGTTCCTAAAACCCAAAACTATGAAAATCAAACACTTTTTGTAACTTTTTGAAGTGAAAACCTGACCTGAACAGATTCGATACCGTTTATCTCACTGACTGCTAACATGCATGCTTCAATGCTGAAATATTAATGTGCTTGATTATATGGAACCGCGTTTTACTCCTCCCTCCAGTATATGTAATATATGGCATATGTACTGTGTTACCTTTCTAAATTGGGGAGGGAAGGGTATGGGGGCACAGACATAACACTACATAATGAAACACATCTGACTCTAAAGGTTTCCCAAAAAGGTTATGAAAACCTATATATCATACAAGCTTTGGATTTACTTCAGGAACGTAAGGGTAGTTCAATAATAAAATTATTGGGCTCCAGAGTACATATCTATGATCTTTAGGAAAAAGAGATTCAATTTATTCTTCAAAGAACAGAAGTTATCAGAGTATTTCAAATATCCAGGAAAAACTTCCCCCAACACCCTTTGTCCCCTTTTAATGGTAGATGGTTAGAAAGGGTTGTAGATATACAGTACATAGGAGGACTGTATGAATCTAATATTATGCTGCCTTTTAAAAGGTCTGTAATTCCATAATATTACTAAAGTTTAAAAAGAAAAGCAAAAGGGCAATTCATTTTAAAGTTTTCATTGTAAGAGCTTCCTCAGGGAGAAACTTACTGCTGGCAGATGTGAAAAGCAAATGTAATGGAAAATTTCTGAAAGATGGAACAGGTCTGAATCTACTGCTTTACTGCCTTTGGAAGTAAATAATTTGCTTGGTAGAATTTCAAAAACAGAATAATAAGCTCAATAGAAAAAGACTGACAAAACTCATTTGTCTCCAACAAAGCTAATAAAAGTCCCAGTTTGTTAGGCTAAGTGTTGCATTTGACTCCGTTATATTCTAACCACTTATCAATGAGTGGGAATAGTTATAATAGTTACAATTTAGTTATAATTCGCAGAGGAGAAATTTTTAATTATCAGATGATGTAATTGCCACAAATCTTAGTGTTACAAAAACCCAGGTCTCTGAAATCATCTCAGAAAAAAGGTTTTAAAAACAAAGAAAGCAGAGGAAGCATTCCAAAAATAGCAACAAAAGATTCAAAGGTAGAGGATCTGAATGGGAAAAATATACTGGAACTTGGGTAGGGGAGAGACAGTAAACAGCAGAAATAGAAAATGGTGACAGCACATGAAATTTTATGCTTGCATTCAATTATGCTTATATCTAAGCTAGGGTTACAATGTATAGCTTTGGTTTTCCCAGCCTCTTCCATCCCTGACCTCCCAGAATCAAGGTACACCTATAATAAGCAAAGGGGTGAAAAGTTTCCTACATGACTCTAACCTGAAAGCGCAAAAGGCCATAAGCAAGAGGGTCTAATCACAGTAATACGATTGGAATCAACAGGGAATGGTTGTTAAATACCAGTAACTTGCTTCCTTCCAAGAAACTTAATTTTAACTGTTTTGGCTCTCTCAAGCCCAGGAACATAACTCGAGGCATTTTTAAGACATTACAGAAGGATATGTAACTTTACAAAGTGGAGAGTAAAATAAATAGAAAATTTTACCCTATCTTCCCCAAAGATGAAATAAACTTAGGATAGTTATAAAACTTTAGTGTTGAATGTCAGAGCTTTCTTTTATGAAAAAGAAAATAAGTATATCTTACTCAGAGATTTTTAAAACATGTCAGTAATACAGACATATTCACTGCCCACTAAACCAGTATTTACGTATTTTTAAAGTATGATCCAGGCCTACATGTGAATCTCAGGAACTCACCTCAGACCTAATGATCAGATTTTGGGGGTGGGGTTCAAAAATCTACATGTCAAACAAGAGGTTTGGTTGACACTCATGCACATCGAAATCTGTCCTATTCACACCTCAGATTTCAGAATTAGAAAGGACTGGTAGTATCTTCACCAAGCAGTGACAATTACAGTTTATAACAAGAACCCAAAGATGTTTTTCAAAAATCCTAAAATACCTACTCATCAAACATAATTACTAAAGTTTTAAAGTTAAATGCATTTTGATTATTTTAATTACTGGAATCAAAAAGTCTATTTACACCACATTTTAAGCAGAATAATTAATTTGACAGCATAACTTATTTTCCGTCCTTTATATAACCATGTGAGCAGAGTTCTAGGGTCTGTCATATTCACAGCTGTATCTCCAGTGCCTAAAACTGTGTTTTATAAATGCCTGATACACCTCCAAAAACTGGCTGAGTGACTGAAGAATTCTTCAAATATTCTAAATAAAGGAAATTGAACTATTTCAAAAAAATTTTTCATTACTTGCTGCAATTCTATTACCTATCAAATTAATGAGAAACTACAGATGTATGAAGAGTACCCTTTACATTATTGCCAAGGAAATTTGTTTTCTGTGTTGTGTTTCTTTGTGTTTGTTCAAGTTGAAAATTCCATAAGATTCTTCAGTATCCTCCATCGCCTATGGCATCCTCTGCATGGTATAGGGTCAGAGTTAAGGCAAGTAATCCTCAGTACTCGCAACAATAAATGCAAGTGTAGCAGAGATTTCTTAAGATCTGTTCATAATCATCTAACCTTGGAAATACAAGTCCCCTATATACGAACCTTCAAGTTGCGAACTTTCAAAGATGCAAACATGTGTTCGCATGTCCAATCACATAAGTTAGTTCACGTGTCTGTGACAGTGTACACTGTCACACGCATGCCTCCTCTATAAGTGCTTGTGCTTTTGTGTACTTTACTGTACAGTATTATATAGAGTACAGTAGTACAGTATCTTTATTTCAAGCCCAGGATGTCCAGAAGCAATGGTAAAAGCAGTGGTGATGTAGCTGGTACTGCTAAGAATCACCAAGAGAGACAAGAGGAAGAAGTAGTAACTGAAGAACCGAAGAGATTCACGATACAGGAAATGGCAAGGGGATTTTCTTTGAGGAGGCACTGTTAGTTTTTGAGGCATAGGACCTGAATGTAGAACAGTACATGAAGGTTGCAGCTACCGTTCAGAATGCAATCCAGTGCTACCGTGTCATCTATGACAAGAAAAAAAGAGCCACTACCCAGACATCACTGGATTGTTTTTTCAAGAGAGTAGAGAGAATTGAATCCAGCAAGGAACCAGAACCTTTGCCATCAAACTCAGGAGTGAGCAGCTTGCCCTCCGACTCCTATTGCTGATGATCCTTCAGCTCTACCATCTCCCACCTCTTCTCCCTCCTCCAGTCAGTAACTCTTCTTGCCTGTTCCCTTGATGTCAGCCCCTGTATGCCAGGTGTTGTACTGTACTACTGTACTTTTCAAGGTACTGTACTATAAGATGAAAAATGTTTTCTTTATTTTTTGTGTTTGTTTTTTATGTATTATTTGTGTGAAAAGTATTATAAACCTATTACAGTACAGTACTATATAGCCGATTGTGTTAGTTGGGTACCTAGGCTAACTTTGTTGGACTTAACGAACAAATTGGACTTACGAATGCTCTCTAGGAACGAAACTCGTTCGTATGTAGGAGACTTACTGTACGGAAAATAGTGTCAGACTGTGTATGGAGAATTTCCTATATTGTATAATTCCCCTCCTGGATAAAGGGAAATAAATGTTATATTAAAAACTCTTTAGGTTTATGTAGAAGATTTGTTTAAAATATATAATAAATTAGGGACAAATCTGTAAGGATTAGAGTTAGACTTGACGGTAAGAACATTTCAATTCCTAACGTTTTAAAAACAGTTATCTTAGGAAATGCCCCGGCAGTCCAGTGGTTAGGATTCCGCGTTTTCACTGCCAAGGGCCAGGGTTCGGTCCCTGGTTGGGAAACTAAGATCCCACAAGACACGCAATGTGGCCAAAAAATAAATAAATAAAAGACAATGAAATAAATAAATAAATAGATAGATAAATAAATAAATAAAAATTAAAATAAAATTTAAGAAGTTATCTTCCCAAGTAAAACAAAGCAGTTAAACCAATAATAATTGCCAAAAAGTACCAAAAACTTAAGCATTAATATGTGAAGAAGAAGCCATTAACACTGCTCTGGTCAGTGGTCATAATACAGCCAAAGACCCAATATGCAATAACAGAGAAGATGGGTCCATTTTCATCCACTATACCAAAGAGCCATCCCTAACCACCAACCACCCTCTCCCCATCACACATTTTTTTTTTAATAAATTTATCTATTTATTTATTTATTTTTGGCTGTGTTGGGTCTTCGTTTCTGTGCGAGGGCTTTCTCCAGTTGTGGCAAGCGGGGGCCACTCTTCATTGCGGTGCGCGGGCCTCTCACTGTCTCGGGCTCTCTTGTTGCGGAGCACAGGCTCCAGGCGCGCAGGCTCAGTAGTTGTGGCTCACGGGCCCAGTCGCTCCGCGGCATGTGGGATCTTCCCAGACCAGGGCTCGAACCCGTGTGCCCCGCATTGGCAGGCAGATTCCCAACCACTGCGCCACCAAGGAAGCCCCACACATTTTTTTTTTAATGACTTGGGGGAGGGGGCATGTCACGGGGGTAAGTATAACTGCATAGAGCTGTGTGGGTGAGTTAAAGAGGAATTTCTTAACCTAGTCCAGGAGCCATTACACAATATCAAATTCCTTGAATTTTACTAGTTTATTCACTCAAATGATAAAATATACAAATTCAATTCACAAGGTACTAACTCACCATTATATTTATATATATATATATATATATTCTTTATAATAGTTAAATACTTCTAACATCCATAAAGTGACCCCTTGCTTTTTCCTTCATTTTGATTCATCTGGACCTTTGGCAAAAATGACAGACACACAGGGACTTCCCTGGTGGCGCAGTGGTTAAGAATCCGCCTGCCAGTGCAGGGGACGTGGTTTTGAGCCCTGGTCTGGGAAGATCCCACATGCCGCAGAGCAACTAAGCCGTGTGCCACAACTACTGAGCCTGCGCTCTAGAGCCCGCGAGCCACACCTACTGAGCCCACGTGCCACAACTACTGAAGCCTGCACACCTAAGAGCCCGTGCTCCGTAACAAGGGAAGCCACCACAATGAGAAGCCCGCGCAGCACAACGAATAGCCCCCACTCACCGCAACTAGAGAAAGCCTGCACACAGCAACAAAGACCCAACGCAGCCAAAAATTAAAATTAGAATTAAAAAATTAAAAAATTAAAAAAAAAAAATAGAGAAAAGCTCACCCTTGGCTGGATTCTTGGGAGCAGCTGGGGTGGGGTGGGGTGGGATAGCTACTTAAGAGAGAAATCCAGGGGAATTCCCTGGTGGCACAGTGGTTAAAGAGCCCACCTGCCAATGCAGGGGACACGGGTTCGAGCCCTGTTCCAGGAGGATCCCACATGTCGCAGAGCAACTAGGCCCGTGCGCCACAACTGCTGAGCCTGTGCTCTAGAGCCCGCGAGCCACAACTACTGAGCCCACGTGCCACAACTACTGAAGCCCGCGTGCTCAGAGCCCGTGCTCCAAAACAGGAGGGGCCACCGCGGTGAGAGGTCTGTGCACCGCAACTAAGAGTGGTCCCAGCTCGCCACGACTGGAGAGAGCCCGCGCACAGCAACAAAGACCCAATGCAGCCAAAAATAAATAAATTTATTAAAAAAAACAAAACAGAGAGGAATCCAGGAGGAGTTTCTAGGCAAAACACAATATAACAAAGGTACCTTAACATCCTGCTTGGGGAGTTAAATTCAATTCTAAAGCACAAAAATAGTAGGCAGGGTACACGGGATTATGGAAGGCCATGCAAAAGAGTTAGATCTAAACCAATTTACATGCAATGGAAAGTAACTGAACGATTTTAAGCAGGAAAGTAACATCAGATTTCTCACAATACACTGTAGAAGTATAATTAAAAGACCACTGCTCGACTCCATGAGATACTTGGGGTCTAAACAAGGCAGCAGGAAGAGAACTGACAGGATATGACAATTACAGCTAATCATGGTATACAGAAAACAAACTGACGGGCCATGGAAGCAACTTAAGTGTCCACTGACAGATGAATGGATAAAGAAGATGTGGCACATATATACAATGGAATATTACTCAACCATAAAACGAAACGAAGTTGAGTTATTTGCAGTGAGGGTGGATGGACCTAGAGTCTGTCATACAGATTGAAGTAAGTCAGAAAGAGAAAAACAAATACCGTATGCTAACACATATATATGGAATCTAAAAAAATAAAGAAAATGGTTCTGATGAACCTAAGGGCAGGACAGGAATAAAGATGCAGAGGTAGAGAATGGACTTGAGGACACGGGGAGGGAGGAGGGTAAGCTGGGACAAAGTGAAAGAGTAGCATTGTCATATATACACTACCAAATGTAAAACAGGTAGCTAGTGGGAAGCAGCCACATAGCACAGGGAGATCAGCTCGGTGCTTTGTGTCCCCCTAGAGGGGTGGGATAGGCAGGGTGGGAGGGAGACGCAAGAGGGAGGGGATATGGGGATATATGTATGCATATGGCTGATTCACTTTGTTATACAGCAGAAACTAATACAACATTGTAAAGCAATCATACTCCAATAAAGATGATAAAAAAAAAAAAGAAAAGAAAACAAACTGATGGGGGGTGGTAAGAGTTATATGTCTTTTCTTTTTATTTTCATTAAATACATAAACCTGACCATAAACCCAAAATCTAGCTAAGGGATTTAATGATCTTATTAAAAAGGTCCTCATTATAGAAAGAAAAAAAAAAAAAAGAATCCACAAAAAGTCTTTTTTTAAAGTAAACCAATTAAAAGAGAGACCAAAACATTACAGTGAGAAATAAAAAAAAAAAATCTGTCTGGCATTTAAATAATGAAGCTAATAATTATGAGGGAAAAATTATAATTCAACTACATGCTATTTCTTAAAAATAAAAAAAAAAACTTAAATATTGATAGTATAACATAACATTCTTCCCATGTTTAATTTCACATCCAAATCTTAAGGGTCATTTCCCAAGAATATTTAAAGCCACATCATTTTCCCAAGTGTCTCTCTCAAACCTTGAGTGATAATCAAATCACTTGTTTCAAGAAAATATCAAAACACTCTTTTGAAGAAAATATCATGTTTGTCTATTTTCCCATCTTCAACTGTTAACCAGTCTCACCTCTGCCCAAATCTCATTTGACAATAGTGTTCCATACGATTTTAGCGATTCAACGAAGTTTTCATAGACATCATGAAATCCTCTATCTTTTATGAGATCAGCTATTTTACTTTACAATACAACTACTTTCCTTCTCTTCCACTGATAAAATCCTATAAAATCCAATAAAATTCCACCATTTCCTCTCTCCTGGACCCTTGCAATGTTCCTAATGTTCCTCCTAGCTTCCAATGGCAGGGGGTTGAGAGGGACACAGAATCTCTATCCTCTACATGGGAACCCCAGTAAATATTTTAAAATCTAAAACAGATCCTACTCAAAACTCCCCCATGACTTTTTATTATCTCTTCACTTCATTCATGTGTCAGCTCTCTAATACATCTAATTTCCTTCCTAGGGTACTACCTACATGTTATGTACTACTACTATATTATATTTTTGCTTATTTAGCATCTGCCCCAACCTCCACACACACACCCCCCAAAAGGTAAGCTCCATAAAGGCAGGAAATTTGCCAGCTAGATTCAACACTTCAAACAGTGCCCAGTGCATCAGAGGCATTAAATAAACAGAGCCAGTTAAATGAATATAATACTATATTGTCAACAAGTTATTATAAGTCATCAATAAGATTAACAAAGACCTGGACACACAGACAGAAAGAAACACTACTGTTAAAGGCTGTGACAGAGAGTCATAGGACGATGAGAACCATCAGTTTATTAGAGAAGATTTTGTGGTATGACAACTTTTACTTGCCTGCATGCACTCACATAATAAATATTCCACTGACAAAGATTCCATGTATATCAGGAAGTGAATGTTAAGCTTAAAGATAATATCCCACAGCTGAGTCATTCCCAAGTGTTTCAAATAAAATAAAATAGGGACAAAAACAAGCTGAATTACACTGGTAAAGTGACCCCAGAATCACCTAGTACTTACGAGGATTCTCCATAAAATGGTTAATGAAAAATATCAAACATCCCAGGAATGTTCTTTAACTGAATATCCCTTGTGCCCCTTCCCCACATATTGCCCCAAACTAGATCTAAAATAGCTTTCCTGAACTGACACTGGCTCTGAAGGTGAGTGTAATCTCTAATACTGTCATTGGACTGCCTGATAATCCATGTGTTATCCTAAAACTATCTGTCTGAAAAGCTTACATTAGACCACTATCCTAAATGGATTAGCAAGTTAAAAACATGTAAAATTGCTCTTGCTTTGAACACAACAAAAAAGTTCAAATTCAAATTTTAGGTAGTAGATATTTCAAACAGAACTTCAGAGCTATATAGGGACCACAGACATTCACTATATTTCACAAAAACTTACTGAAGGAGGCCAGTCACTACTGCTACTCTAAAACCTAGGGGAACAGTCACGAGCAAGACAAATGTAATTCCTGCTCTAATAGAGGGTACAGAAGGGAAGACAAATTAATAATGGGGAGTTATAAAGAAAATACCAGGGATATCTAAACTAATAGATCTATCTAATGGCCTCATTTTAAATCTGGGGAACGAGATCTGCAAGAAAATTCAACCGGTTAGTGGAAAAATTAAAGGTATTAGTTTATCTAATTCTTCCCTAATATTACCATTTCATGTTCTCCAATTATAGATTTTTAATGTCATCTGATTTTAATTCAAAAAGTATTTAAAGCTGCCATTATTTTAAGAAATCCACCAAACTTTTAATCCAAAAGTGAATTCACAGTATTATAATATTCTACTCACTAACTGTCCCTGGCATGAAAATTCAAAGCATTAAGGAAACAGGCTATCTCAATCTCATTTCTAGATCATGACCTAAGTAATTTCTCAGGGGTTTTGTACATTACATGGAAAAGGCTCCCAAGGACTAATACCATATGTGCACTCTGCAACATAAATCCTAAGCAATTACAAGTTTCAAGCTTTGTACCTGTGTGATGGAGAAGGAGCTTCAAATTGAGGCACTGTGCTATCCTCACTGACAGGAGAGTATAAGCCGCTCATTTCCTGGAAGCACAATTATTAGAGTTATAGACACTCCAAAGAGAAGACGTATAAATCAAAAGGAGTTATGATATTATATTCCTTTCCAATCCCAGGTTTTATCAGTCCCTTTTTGCCTCAACACCCAAATTTCTCAAGGCTTCCTTTCCACAGAGTACAAAAGCAAGGATATCTGAAAGTTAAGAGACAAGCTTTTTCTATGATACACATTCTTAAAGAACCAGAAACACTTTAATAAATATTCATCACTAATGAAGCTACCGAATGCAGAAAAAGACAAATGTAAATAATTTGAATGAGTTGTACAGTACACTATGTGAACAGTGAACTAGCTAATCATTAATCCAGGTGAGACCCTATTGATAAATATTAAGATAAATATGACAGTATGGCAACTGGATCATTAGGTTCAACTCTCCAAAGTACAGAAAAACAGGATATGTCAGTCTCTACTTTAAAAATATTCTCTGCAAATATTAAGTAGCATTCCTCTTGATTCAAATATTAGCTTTCTAGTAAACAATGGATTAAACTCTAACTTTGATCATTAACTAGAGGAAAAGGCCTCCTAATAAACTATTACTGCATAAATTATGACTGTGACTTTCTATACAATGGAGACCAATCTCATAAATTTAATGCAGCAATTTAAAGGAAAAGCAAAAATTTCATGAAATTGAAAAATTACTAGAGACGTGAGAAATTCTTGATATCTTACTTCCACTCTTTTGATATCCTCTTCCAAAACACTTAACTCCTTCTGAATCTGCTCCAGTTGCTGTAGATTAGAGAGGAGGAAATAAAAAGCCTAAACCAAACCACAAAAGCATCACCACAATCATAAAATAACTTAACGTTTACAAAATGATTTCTAGGAAAATGTGCACTAATGGTTGTCAGGGTGAAAACTGCAGACAAAAAAGTGCTGTAAGTTCCTATGTTAAAAAGTAAACGTAAAGACTTAATATTTAAGAAAACAGTATTTTCTTTAATACAAGGATTGGCTTTATAATAAAAATATTAAAGATGAACAACAATGACAATATGACTTAATAAAAACAGAAGACATCCGAAGAATTTTCAAATTACCTCATTTAATTGTCAGCAATTAATGTCAGCATGTCAGTTAACCCCATTTTAAAAATAAAAATAAGTCTCAGAGATTAAATTCTACCACCCCAAAGCAATCACAAGTTAGCCTCTTAAGCACTTTTTAAAACATATTTAAGATAATGTTCTATCTTTGCTATCTTACCTACTGCACCATAACCTTTCTCCACGGCATTAAAATGCAAACATTTTAATTGTTGCATCACATTCAACAATATATTTAACCATCAGAGATTTAAGTTGTTTGCAAACTATGATAAGTAATTCTGGAACATATGAGTCTGCATTTCAAATTTCACTGATTATTAAAAATGAAATTATTCAATCAAAAGAAATAGTCAGCAAATCTTCACTGCATAAAACAAAACTGCTTTTCAGAAACACTATCAAATTTAAATTTCTATCACTATTACGTATAAGTGGCTGTCGTAATCTAACCCAAATATATTGAGCCAATTTTTAAAATGTAAAATAACAATAATGAATACTTATGTAATATTTATTGCCAGGTGTGAAATAGGAACTACTACACAGGAAAATGAAGCACAGAAAGGTTAAGTGACTTGTCCAAGATTATTCAGCAAATACATGGCAGACAAACAGATTTTTAAGCGCCTTTTCTTCTGTGGCAATACATACATAGTTGGTAACATATTCATTCAAATATTTGCCAATCCTAAGCATTTTGCTAAGCACTGTGAAGAACAGGATTTAGAAAACTCTAGCCCTTGCCCTCATGGAACTCAGTCTAGGGAAGATGGCAAAAAGTAAACCAACAGTTGAAATATCATAGAAAACATTATGATGCTATTATGTACAAAGAATTAAAGGTACACAGACTGCCCCTAACCTACATGGAAAACTTGGGGAGAGGGAAAAGGCAACTGGATAACTGAAATAGGATCTGAAATTAAATGAAATGCTGAGCCTTGAAGGACTAACAGTCATTTGCCAGGTGGAAAAAAAGTGGGAAAAGACAGAATAAACAGAGTAAATAATAATACACACAAAGACCTAAAAGCTATGAGAAAGAGAAATAATAAATCTGAATTTATGACAATGAATGAAATCACCCAATGTCAATCAGTATAGTCAGAAGAGATGAGAACAAAAACTGGGTGTAGGGAACACCAACGGTTAAGAGATAGGCAAAGGAAGAAGGAGCAGCTCTATGTCAACCATCAATAAGGGCAAGGGCAAAAGCCAGGAGAAAAGACAGCACAGTATCACAGAAACCATGGAGGGGACAGGGGGAGGGGGTTTAAAAAAAAAAAGTGATTAGCATTGTCAAATTCTTTCAATTCTTCCATCTACTTTAATAAACTTTACTCCACCCTAAAATTTTTCACACCATACTCCTAACTTAACTGAAACCTTGCTCTCCCTCAAGGACACAGTCTGCCTTGGAACTCTTTCAAATAAAAGTTGGTCAAGTGATAAATTCTCTCATGCCCCAGACTAGATGGGGACTTCCACTTCTACTGCATTCAATGGCCATTCCCAATAATTAGTCTTCCACTCTAACATAAAAAACACTCTGGTCTGGCTCAGTCCAAGCAGCCAAATCACTGTCAACAGATCTAAGACATCTACAAATATCCCAGTTATTTCCTATCATCACTAAATCCTTTTGCCTTTTGGTCCATAGCCATTTTCGACTCCACTGATCCTAACCTCTAATTCAGCAAAACATCCCATGGTCACCCCTTAACTTTTTTCATTTAATTAGCTTGAAATGCTCCACTGCTGAAATCCTTATTTAAACAAATGCTGACGGGGTCTTTAGTATGATTGTTTTCAAAACACATTTAAAGAGAAGGATGAAAGTAAACATCTAAAATATCAACATCCAGAGACAGCCAATATCACTTATGATACATAATACATATTTAAGATCAAATTAACAATTTTCATTCCACTTCTGCAATTGAAGTACCAAGAAAAAAAATCCAGTATCACCTGAAGTCTCAAAATACTAAATGCTAATGCCCAACCTTCTGAAGATAATGTCCCATCCTTCCAGTGCCCCAAAGCTTTGCTGAATAATACATCCATTACTATATATGAAGGCCGTATATTAGATGAACTACATAAAACTACCAATGTTCAAACAATTTTTACTTCCAAAAGCAGCAATTTCATATGGTTCAATTTAAAATAAAACAACCAAGGTACAAGGGCTGCCCTAATAAATACATAGGTATAGTGTATCGATAAAATGATGTAACCTACTTATGTGAAAAAGTCTGAAAAGGTGTCAAGACAAGAAATTTTTTCTTAAATTTCAGAGAATGGAAACTATTTAGAGAGCACATGTTAAATGAGGTGTTTACATTTCAAGACGAAATTCTGAAAAAGTTTAAAGCTCTAAATTATTAAGACATTGTGTTATTCTGATTTATAATAAGAAATACAGCCTCCTGTAGGGCCTCCAGATGGGGATTGGTTGTTAGGGGAACCAGCCATGTGATTAGAGGGTTGGAACTTTCAGCCCCACCTTCTAACATCCAGAGAAGAGAGAGGGGCTGGAGACTGAGTTGAATCAACAATGGCCGATCAATCATGTCCATGGAATGAAGCCTCCATAAAAAACACTAACTTAAGGGGTTCAAAGGGCTTCTGGGTTGGTGAACATGTAGGTTGGTGAGCACATGGAGATGCTTGGAGACTGGCACACCTGGAGAGGGTATGGAAGCTCCATGCCCCCTGAGTTGTATCCTTTCACCATAAACTGGTACTCTAGTAAGTAAACTATTCTCCTAAGTTATGTGACCCATTCTAGCAAATTATCAAACCTAAGGAGGCAGACATGGGAACTACCAATTTAGAGCCAGTAGGTCAGATGCACATGTGACTTTCTGGACTTGCAATTATCATCTGAAGGGGCAGCTCAGTCTTGTGGGACTGAGTCCTTAACCAGTGGAATCTGGGGCTAACTCCAGGTAGACAGTGTTAGATAGAACTGAACTGAATTGAATTGAACTGTAGGACACTCAGTTGGTGTCCAAAGAGAACTGGAAAATTGGTGTGGGAAATGACCTACACATTTGGTGGCCAGAAATATGGAGAGTGGTGATGAATAATGAAAACAAGTGTTCCCCTTTCAGGCATCAATATAAGACATTATAGTACGAGGAAATAGAAGAAAGACAAAGGATAACCATTTTAAAAAACAGAAAGAAAATTGGGTTAACTTCACTCTGCAAATATGTTTCATAAGCCAGAGAGGCAGAATCTAGAATAAAAGCATGAATCAGGGTCCAAGAATGTTTTGGAGATATATGAAGGAAGTCCATAAAGCTGAACTGTCATTATCTAAATGAAATTGATCACAAATTGGGAATGATAATAGACAAACCTCTGGATCAAATCTGCCTTAACACTATTACGAGTTTGGGGGTTACTAAAAATAATAATAATAAATACATAAGATGGAGAAATGCTACTTGAGAGCACAGTCTTAAGCCATCAAGCACTCTCTTAACACAGCACACTGTACCAAAACCCAAAGAAAATTTTTTAAAAATTTAAATTTAAAAAGTGAAGAAAGAAAGTCTCAGAATTCCTTAAGACTAAAACATAAAAGAATTCAAAAATAGAGCCCCCTTTTATTGACATTAGCTTTGGTGCAGGTAGGTATCATTGGCACTCATTTATTTGACCATCACTATGATTTGATAAAAATATGTTTAAGTATTAAATTCAGTATTTTGTTTTTTAGAGCTAATATAATTAGAATACATTATGGCTGCCAAGACTTCTTCAATTATCTGACATATTCAAAACTGAACAGAAGAATACTGATATACTTTCAGAAAAAAAGTTGGTTAAAAAAAGAGTAGCAAAATTAATATATGGATATAAAAACAAGAAAGCACTAAAAAAAAATTAAAAAAAAAAAAGAAAGCACTGTACACTGATTAGATCATCCAACACCCAAAACACCGACAACACCAAAAGCTGATGAACATGTGTGGCAACAAGAACTCTCATTTATTCTTGGTAGGAATGAAAAATTGTACAGCCACTCTGGAAGATAGTTTGGCAGTTTCTTAAAAAATTAAACATACTCTTATCGTATGATACAATATTACACTCCTTGGTATTTACCCGAAGGAGTTGAAAACTTAAGATTCCCAAAAAAAACATTGATAGCAGCTATATTCATAATACCAACACTTGAAACAACCAAGATGTCCTTCAGAAAATGAATGGATAAATAGTGGTACATCCAGACAATGGAATAATATTCAGTGCTAAGAAGAAATGAGCTTTCAATCCATGAAAAGACATGGAGGAAACTTAAATGCATATTACTACAGTGTGTATGGGAAATCTCTGTAGCTTCCTTTCAATTCTGTGAACTTAAAACTGCTCTAAAAAACAAAGTCTTTAAAAATATATAAATATAGTCAAGTAACCCTTAAAGAAAAAATATAAGAACAAAAAAAGAGAAAAGAAACATAAAACAAATAATAAAATGGCAGGCTTAAACTCTAAATTTACATTAAATGTAAATGGTCTAAATACAAAATTCTAAGACTGCTGAGTCAGGTGAAGTGAATGAAAAACCTCTGCTGTCTATAAGAAAATCACCTCAAATAAGTTAAGTGATATAACAAGGAACCAAAGACTCAGTAAGGATGCAAAAAATTCTCACCATACATTTAACAAACTTTACACCACACCATGCAACTGCAGGAAACACATTCTTTTCAAGCACAAATATTTCAAAATTTAATGAACTAACGGGTGATAATGCAAATATCATATTAAGAAAAACACTAATTATTTTCTGATAACAATGCAATTATAACAGAAATCCATAATTAAAAAAAAAAGAAAATCCCCACATCCAAGTAATGAGTTTATCTCTAAATAACCCACATGCCTAAGAAAAACTATAATGAAAATTAGAAACCATTTTGAACTAAGGAATAACAAACAAAATGCCATATCATAATTATTAGATGCAACTAAAAGAAAAATTGTGGCCTCAAATGCCTATACTAGAAAAAAGTGTGCCTACCAATATGTATATCCAAATTAACAAATTAGAAAAGAAACAACAAAATAAAACCAAAGAAAGTAGAAGGATGGAAACTGTAATATAAAGAGGGTATTAATAAAATGGAAAACAAAATAGAGACTATAAAACTGAAAGTTGGTTCCCAGATAAAACTCAAAATTGTTACATTTCTGGCAAGAACTGATCAAGAAGAAAGAGAGAAATGCACAGCACCAATAAGCAGAGTCAGGAATGAAAGACATCACTAAAAACTCTGGGGACATTAAAAACTTAGTATTAAGACCAAGCTAATACCAATAAATTTGAAAATTTAGATGAAACAGACAACACTTAGAAAAAGTATAACATGTCAAAAATGGTATGTAAAACAAAAATCTGAATAAGCAGTAACTGAATCAATACTTAAAAAGCTTCTGCAAACAACAGGTCCAGATAGCTTCTCCAGCAAAATCCTTAAACATTCAGCAAAGACATCCATCCTAGATTCTACAAATTCTTCCAGAAAATAGAAGAAGAGGGTACATTCCTCAACTCATTTGATAAAACTATCTTTATAACAAAATTGGACAAGATCAGTGTAAAAAAAAAAATTAAAGAACAACCTCATTAATGAATACAGATGCAATAAGGAAGGCAAGTAGAGCAAACAACTGTCCTGGTGGGGTTTCTAGAATGCAGAACATTCAGCGATAAAACTAGGATACTCTTGGGAAAATCAGGACAGTTGGTCACCCTAGGTGCAAAGTTGATTGATTTTTTAATGTTAAACCAACGTAATTATCCAGTTTAACATAATGAAAAATAAATATCATCTCAACTGCACAAAAATTTTGGAGAATACTCAACCCCCACTTATAATTTAGAAAAAAAAATCCTCTTAGGAAACTGGGAATAGAAACTTAGCTCCTTGAATGATAAAAAAAATAGCTACCAAAAACCTACAGAAAACATCATACCTAATGGTGACACGTCGAAAGCTTTCACTTTGAGATCAGCACCAAGACTAGGATGCCCCGCTATCACCACTTCTATTCATCATTGTACCGGATGTCCTAGCCAGCAGAGTAAGACAAGAAAAATAAATAAAGGATATAAGGATCATAAAGAAAGAAACTAAACTGTTATTATTTGCAGATGATGATGTGTACACAGAAAACATAAAATAATCTACAAATAAATTATTAGAATTAATGATTTTAACAAGGTTGCTGGATACCAAAAAAAGTGTCAAAATCAACTGCATTTCTATATACCAGCAATGAATAATAAGAAACTGAAATTAAAGACACAGACATCACTTACAATAGCACAAAAATGATTGAAGACCTAAGAACAACTTTAAAATAAAGATGTGTAAGAATAATACCCTGAAAAACATCAAAATTTTGAAGGACATTCTTAAGGACCTAGATATACAGAGAGAAATACCATGTTCAAAGGCTAGAGGACTCAATATTGTAAAGATACTCTACCAAATTCATCTATGGAATCAAAGTAATCCCAATAAAAATCACAGCAGTGTACCATGGAAATGTATCAGCTGGTTCTAATATTTATAGAGAAATACAAAGAGCCATGAATAGCTGAGACTTTCCTAAAAAAGAATAGTAACTTACTTTAAAGTTCTAGTATTTAATACAATGCGGTATTGCCAGAAAGATAGACAAACAGACCAGTGGAGCAGAAGAGAGCCTAGAAACAGACCCACACATGTATGGACACATGATGTATGACAGATGTGGTATTTCAAAGCAATGGGAAAAGGATGGACTTTTTCATTAAGGATGCTTGGACATCTGGACACCCATATGAAAAATTCCCAAGTAGATTACAGATGCGAGTATGAAAAATAAAAGGTAAAGATTCAAGTAGGTAATACAGCAAAATGTCTTCATGACCTCAGGTGGAGAAGAATTCTTTACCTAACATAAAAGGTACTAATTATAACAGGAAAGACTAATAAATTTGACTCTATTATAGACAGAAACTTCTGCTTATCAAATGACATCATTAAAACAATGGAAAAAGGAGCCCAATTAGAGGGGAAAAAGATCTGCTATAGATAAGTAGATAGAGAGATAGATAGATAGATAGATAGATAGAACAAAGAACTTTTATCTAGAATATATAGACAATAAACCAATAAGAAAATCAACTAAATAGAAAAGATGCACAAAGCTTTAAACAAGTACTTCACACATACACAAAAATCCCAATGGCCAATTCATAGTACTGTGTACTCAACCTCACTGGTCTCAGGGAAATGCAACTTAAAACCACAAAAAGATAGCAATACATATCCTAAGATTTGCTAAACTGAAAAAAGTCTATTGACACCAAGTACTGGCAAGAATATAGTGCAATAGGAACATTCCTACAATGCCTGTAGGAAGAGTAACCAATACAACTGCTCAGGCATTGTTTGGCATTATCTATTAAATTAGAAGATGTACATATCCTATGACTCATTAATTCCACTTCTACATATGTAGCATAGAGAGATATATGCCAATATATACCTGGATAAATATATAAGATAGTAAATAACATTGTAAACAGCTCAAAACCAAAAACAACTCACAAGTCCATCAACAACAAAAATGGGGTGTATTCATTTAATAGAATACTATACAACAACAAAAATGAATCAATTATAGCCATATACAACAATAGGGATGAATCTTAACACTGAGCCAAAGACAAGAACAAAACATTATATAATGCAGAAGTGCATTTATATTAGTTCAAAAGAAGAGACTTATAAATACTTAGGGATCAAAACAATAAAGAAAAACAGAGAGGTGATTACCATAAATATCAGAATATTGACTACCTAATGGGCAAGGGAGAAGGCTATAATCTGGAAACGGTAGGGAGGGAGCTTCAGGAGGCCTAGCAAAAATCTATTGTTTAATCAGGATGATGGTTACATGGATGATCACTCTACTATGAATCTCTAAACTGTAAATTCGTTTTACGAAGTTTTCTGTGCTTTATTTCATATAAAAACATTGTAAAATGCAATTCTTTCAAATATTCAAAATAAAATTCTAACAGCAAGATGTGACATTGGAACAAATACGTATGTTAAATCTGAAAAGCAGATTCTTAGTCTTGGTTTAGACTCATCATAACCGCAATTAAAAGTCAAGCATAAAATCACAAAGTTAATTTTCAAAGTCTGAATGTTAATCTTAGGAAAAAAAAAATCAGAAGCAGTAGTTTGTCTCCTGGTCAGTCTGTATTTTGCTTGAATAAGTTCAAGTATAAATTATACTACAGGAGATAAGACCTTTAACAACCATATTCACTTTGAGGATTAAACACACAAATATATACTTCATAATATATGCAAAAAAAATAACCACTCACTTCATTCTGTCTGTACTAAATCATGAGGTATTAATCAACTACATTTTCTAGACTGAAGTTTACTATTTCCAAATCTCTAGTGTACCTGACTCCAATCACGGAAAAATTTATGTAATTTAATCAAAGTAACTGGTAAGTTTTTAAGTCTGTTAACCTAGCTCCAAATTTTCGAAGTTTTAAAACTTTGTTAACCTAGCTCCTCAGAGTCCCTTGCGTAGTTAAACCTGAAATACTCAGAATCACTCAATTATGGATACACTAAAAACAAGAAAACCAAAATGTATTAATAACAGTATAATCATTGCATATTAAGAGGCACCAATATCCAGAAGTACTTGGAACCAGTATGTTTCTTGGTTAAATTGCCTACCATAAGAAAATATGATCCAAGAGAGAAAAGAAATCCATCATTCACAAGGATCTTATAAGATTCAAACTAAACTCAAGCTAAAAAATTCTAAAGCACAATTAACCCAGACATAATAACAAAAATATAGGAACACTGATACTAAGGGCCATATGATCAAAAGCAATATCATAGAAGGAGATATTGGAGGCCACCAGCCACCACATCAGAGAGAGGACAAATTAATATAACAAGGAAGAGCTATCGTTGGGAAACATTCTCCATTGATCTCTCCCATTTCTGTACATCTTTTGATAACTTTTGTTCCAAATTATCTTTTCAAGGATGTTTGTTTAGTGAACACCCTGGCAAGACAGAAATAGTGACTTCCTCCAGGAGAGAGGGCAGATTTGTTTTCTGATCAATAAAATAAAAATAGTGTCTCCCTGCAGGGCAAAGACTGAACAGATTTGCTAGTAGACCCCTTTAAAAGACTGGGGTATCCTAAGTTCAAGGTTCTTTGGTTGTAATATATATCCATTGTATATGCAGAATCTACCAAGGCCCATCTCTAAACCGCCCCTGAGGGACTTGCAGGTCACAAAGCTGATGCTGCCAGATATGCCATGAGTAATCAAGGCTTTATTTCCAACCCAGAAGTCTCATGTCTTCTGCCAGCATCTACGAAACTGTGGCGGGCTAACTTGTCAGCTTGCTAGTAAAAGTCCCAGAACGTTCATAGTTGTTTATTTTATAGTTATATGCTGCATCCTTCTTACCTGAGACAATTTCAAATCTAAATATATTGCAAGCATTAACAGACACTAGAGAAGTGTGAAAAACCTCAGAGGCTAATGAAAACCTTAAATAATTCAGATCATACATAGTGATCAGCCATTTCATTTAACCCCCCAGATTTCCGTATGTTTGGACTGTTCACTTAACTGATTCATTATCAGATAATTTCCTATGTACCAAATCTCACTCGATGAGTTCAAAGACTAAGGTAAAAAGAACCACATAAAACTAATGCAAAACAATTTCACATTCTGTTTTGAAAGGAGAGAAGGTATGTACGGAATATAAAAAATTATCACTTTTCCAAAGAATTTGCTATAGCAAAGACGGTTGAGTGTACATACTGAATTAATAATTTTGTTTCCGTATGCTATAAAATGTTCAGCTTTGTTACTCAAAGTGTGGTCCACGGACCAATAGCATCATCACCTGGAGCTTGCTAGAAATGCAGATTATCAGGCTCAAACACACACCCTCTTAATCAGAACTTGGATTCTAAGAAGATCCTCAGGTGATTCTTATGCAAATTGAAGTTAAAGTACCCACCAAAAAAATAAAATTAAAAATCAAGAAGAATATATAAAATTCATACTGAAGATAATTTTTAATAGACACTAAAACATTAAAATCACAACTGCTACCTCAGCAAAAGTTAAAGAAAAATACAATCATAAACCAGGTAAAGAACATTTAGCTATCAACACTAGCATAACACAGAAAAATCCAATCTGAACAAAGAAAAAGTTAAAAACAGACATCATGAATAGTCCAAAAAAAGGAGAAATATCAAACTAAGATAATGTAAAGTTCTGGCAATGCACACTTAAAGTACTTCATCAAAATAAGTTCTCATCTTTTTATTTTCAAAAATAATAAAGATGGCCTGGAACCTAACAAATATGGTTATATTTTTTTGAGTAAAAAATGTCCTAATTAGACAACTGAAAGTAAAAATATAACAGTTGGGAATTTAAATATAAAACAGTTTTCAAAGTTATTTTAGCATGCTACCAAGAACACAGGATTTTGCCTTTCATTTTCTCGTATTTTATACTATTGTGAAATGACTGAGGAATCTTAAATGTTAAATTAGGACATTCTGTTATAAAATTATTAATAAAAAGTAATCTTTTAGTTATCCTGCATGACTTACACTTTCCAAGTTCTAAATAGGTAGCTATATTTTTACTTGTTTCCCCCCACCAAGATGTATTTTAATCATAGGAAAATTGTAACCCTCTCTACTTAAGACTTCATTATCTAAATTTTCCTACGTTTTCTTTTCAGGGTGAAAGTTAGACTGCCATTTGATAATTCCACTATCTATTCTTTATAGCTTTGAGGTAACATCATTATATTCACTCCTACAGAAAACTTTTTAGCACACCTCCAAAAAGGGATTTTTAAAACATCAAGTTGTAAACGTAAAAGAAGTTAAAATAACAAAGCTTAAAAAAAATAAAACTCCTGAAAACTCAAATGCTTTTAAATGTTTAAATAAAATTTTTAACCTGAAATGCCTTCACAAAAATGGGGAAAAAATGGGAAGAGTCAACAACAGTAAATGACACATCACGTAAAATACACAAAATAATATACCTCTCTCTTATTTCTTCTTGCAACCTTGAGGAATTCCATAAGGATCTGTAGTTGGGCTGCATGTGATTCCTATAATAGAAAATTATAATTGCTCTTTTAAAAATATAACTTTGAGTTCAAAGTTTTCTTTAACACCACAGTATAATCAGTATGAAGCAACTTAATTCATCCATTTAAGTTAGTCTCATTTCTATTTAGTCAGTTTTCCACTTGCTAATTGGCATTTTTAAAAGCAAGCCATTTCCCCTAAAACTAACTTGAAAACAACAGGTGTTTTCAACTACATTTCTCATCGACCATGCAAAAAAAACTATTTATGGGAAATGGCAATTCTGTTATCTGTCCTGGCTTTCTCTTCCCCAACCAAACTAATAAAACATCAAGACAAAAACTGTAGTGGAGGGACTTCCCTGGGGGTACAGTGGTTAAGACTCTGTGCTTCCAATGCAGGGGGTGGGGGTTCAATTCCTGGTTGGGGCGCTAAGATCCCACATGTTGTGTGGTGTGGCCAAAAAAATTTTTTTTAATTTAAAAAACAAAAACACAGTGGAGCCAATGTAGTTTCTAGACACTGAAATCACTTTCCCCATAAGAATTTAACTTGCAGGGGAGTAAGAAGCATAATAAATAGGAAGAAATTCATGCTTTTCAGAAATCTAATTTACTATTTCTGGTCATTACTTACACAGATGTGAGAATTAATATATTTCTATGAAAGATTTCACTCAAACTCAAAAATTTAAAAACAAAATTTTAATATTATCAAGTGGAGGGAGGGTAAATAATACACACTGGTAACTGAAACAAAGATGTAACAGATAAATGGTAATATAAGTTTAACATTTTTTGTTATCAAAAAATAAAATTACAGGGGAACTCCCCAGTGGTCCAATGGTTAGGACTCTGCCCTTTCAATGCTGAGGGAGTGGGTTCAATCCCTGTTAGGGGAACTAAGATCCTGCAAGCACAGCCAAAATAAATAAATAAAATAAAATAAAATTACAAAAAGATACCTTTTAGTATTAAAATTTACACAATGAACCAATGAATTTCAGCTACATCTGATAAATATACATAAAAAGAATATCAAAAGCTAAAAGTGGAATAACAATAAGACATGGTTTATGAACAACTACAATTCCAACTTTCCTATACATATTTTAGAAGAATAAAAAAGTCCAGTGGAGCATTTCTAAAACAAACAAAAATAAGAAAGATTAATAAAACTTTCGTTTACCTGGCTGTGCAACAGAATTATTTGAGGCATTTCTTAAAATAGACACTGGGATGGATTTTATATGATTCTGTTACTCTAGAAAAGATTCTAGGAATCTGTATGTTTATAGATTGATAAGAATAAGCCAGTCAAAATTTGAAGAGTCACTGAGATATTGCACATACTATAAAAAAGCACGGCCACTTTGGCTTGCAGGATCTTAGTTCCCTGACCAGGGAATGAACCCAGGCCCTCAGGAGTGAAAGCACAGAATCCTAACCACTGGACTGCCATAGAATTCCCCACTTCACTTTCAATGAACTGAAACTAGCTCAAGCAACAACTGAGCACCAACTCAGCTAAATTACTGATTAGACCAAAGAGGTCAGTCTCTTATCCTTGCTCCCTGACAAAGGAAAAGGCAAGACCATTCAGGAAGAAAGTATTAACTACTTTAGTCTCTGTACTGCTCTTGAATACAACTTTAAAATTACAAGACAGGGAAAGAAGTAGGAAAAGTCAAGAGAAAAAAACAGTCAAAATGGGACTCCCCTGGTGGCCCAGGGGTTGGGAATCCGCCTGCCAATGCAGGGGACATGGGTTCAAGCCCTAGTCCGGGAAGATCTCACATGCTGCAGAGCGGCTTGGCCCGTGTGCCACAACTGCTGAGCCTGTGCTCTGAAGCCCACAAGCCACAACTACTGAGCCTGCATGCCACAACTACTGAAGCCCATGCGCCTAGAGGCCGTGCTCCGCAACAAGAGAAGCCACTGCAATGAGAAGCCCATGCACAACGAAGACCCAACACAGTCAAAAATAAAAAAAACCAAACAAACAAAAAAACAAACAGGCAAAAGAATGAAATTCACAGATGACACACTTGCTGGAATAAGCAAAAAAGACTTTAAAATATGTCTCTATATTATTAAAGAATTAATGGGGGGGTGGTGGTGGGATGAACTGGGAGATTGGGATTTACATATATACACTAATATGTATAAAGTAGATAACTAATAAGAACCTGCTGTATAAAAAAATGAAATAAAAAAAGAATTGAGAAAATGGACAAAATGAGCAAAAAAATGGAGAATCAGAAAAGAATTGAAAGAACAAAGTGTAACCTAGAAATGAAGAATAAAAAGTCTGAAATAAAAAAATAAAAATAAAAAAACTATGAATGAAGTTAGGAACAGATGGACAGAACAGAGGAAAGGAATAACGAACTCAAAGAAAGTTCAATATAAATTACTTAACCCAATTCAGAGAGAGAAAAAATAAAAACAGAGCATCAGAAATATGTGGGATAATATGAAACAATAAAACATATGACTGGAGTCCTAAGGAAAAGGAGAGAGAGCACAGGGCTGAATAAATAATGGTTCACATGTTCAACAAACAGATCCTCCTGTTCTGTGAAACACAAGCAGGATAAATATTTTTTAAATGAAAGCTAGGAATATCACAGTCAAACTGAAAACTAATGTCAAAAAGAACATCTTAAAAGCAGCTAAAAAGGATACACTAGGGGAAGAACATTAAGAATGACTGAAAATTTCATCAGAAACAAAGGAGCAAATAGAAAATGAAAATACGTCTTTGAAGCGTTAAAAGAAAACAAAAAAACCAGACTTCTATGCAGAACAAAACTATCAGCTATACAAGAAATAGTAAAGAAAATTACTCAGACAAAAGGGAAATGACTCAGATGGAACCTCAGATCTACAAGAGAAAATGGAGACAACTCAAAAGGGTAAATATTTTGATTTAAAAGGGTCTTTTTTTTTTCTTTTTTTGCATCATTTCTTCAAAAGACTATTAACTGTTAAAAGCAAAAATAACTGGTGGGGTTTATAATATAATTTGAATCACAAAAGGCAGGAGCTTGGTAAATTGAAATACTATAAGGTTTTGTACTTTCCATAAAATGGTATATAGTTGACCCTTGAACAACACAGGTTTGAACTGCATGGGTCCACTTATATATGGATTTTTTTCGATAAATACTAACTGCAGTACTACACGATCCATAGCTGGTTGAACCCATGGATACTGAACCGTGGATATGGAGGGCTGATTATAAAGTTAGATGCGGATTTACAACTTTGCAGGGGTCAGCACGCCTAATAGCTGCATTGTTTAAGGGTCAACTGTATATTCAATGTCGACTGTGAATACAATGTCCTTGAAGTGGCATACTATAAACTCAAGGTTGACTGTGAAAAGTAAAAAAGGCATTTGTAATCTTTAGAGAAACCACTAGAAATACAATAATAAGCAATATGCGAAAAATAGAGAAGATGGTATACTAAAATGAAACCCTGGAAACTCAATGATCTCTAAAGAAAGCAAGAAAGGAGAAAGGGGAAATAAGGAATATATGGAAAAACAGAAAACAAATACCAGCATGGTAGACCTCAAACCTGACCACATTGATAATTATTATATATTATATTTAAATGAACTTAAGCATTTGAATTAATGAGCTTATTAGATTGCATTAAAAACTCAACTACATACAGTTAAGAGACACATTTTTAAAATATAAAAACAACAGAATGAAAGTAAAAGGGTACAGAAGAATATACCATAGAAACTCTAGTCATAACTAAGCTACTGAGGCTATATTAACATCAGAAAATATAAAAGCAGACTCCAGAACAAGGTATATTTCCAGCAATAAACATATACAATTCATAGTGACAAAGGGGATGATTCATCCAGAAGACATAACAATCCTAAACATGTAGGCACCTAATAACGGGCTTCAAAATACATGAAGTAAAAATCATAGAAATCCATGAAAAATAAACAATCAAAAATTGTATTTTTAACATACCCCAATCAATAATTGATGGAGCAAGGAGAAAATAAATTTTTGAATAATATTAACAAACTCTACATTTATAAAGCACAGCAAATAACACATTGCTTTTATATGAAGGTGAACATTTAACAAAACAGACCATATAGTGAGCCATAAAAAAAAATCACAATAAATTTCAATGGACCAAAAGCAAACAAATTGAAGTTACTGGCTAAAATGCAATGAGAAAGAATTCCTACTTTAAACAACAAAACAGCAGGCTAGTTATATGAATGGATGAATTTCAGACAAAGGACCAGAAATAATACATTATCCCAGGAGCTAGGTGGAAAAACTTCGAAATACACAGGCATCAGGTAGAACACTCAATGAGACTGCCAAAGATCGATTCTAGTTCTACCTAACAAAGCTTAAAAAACAAGCTTCAAGAGAATCAAACTATTTCAAAAATACTTAACTACATGCCAGAACGAAGTTTAGAAATGTGTAAAGGAATACAAAAATAACAACACTAAACAAGGTAAAATGTACAATTTCTGGCATCCAATCAAAAGATTAATAAGCATGCAAATAAGGAAAATACGGCCCAAAATAAGGCGAAAAAATCCATGAATAAAAACAGATGCAGCAATCACACAAATAATAAAATAAGCAAATACAGCCATAAAAAAGTTACTATAACTACCTATATGTGTTCTCCAAGTTAAGGAGAGACAAAAGATTATAGAAAAAAGTAGTGAACTTGACAACAGAAATAGAAACTATCCAAAATGAACTAGACAGGGGAAAAAGATAAAACATAAATAAGAACAGCTGTTTATGCATGAGCTGTGGTATAACTTCAACCAACCTAACAGATGTGTAATTGGAGTTCCCAAAGTGGAAAAGGTGACAAAAAAATATTTGAAGAAATAATGACCAAAAATTTTCCAAATCTTATGGAAACTATAATCCCACCAATCCAAGAATCTCAAAGAACCGCACGAACAAGAAACATGGCGGGGGGGGGGGGGAATCTATACCAAGGTATATCAAAGTCAAAATACTTCAAACCACAAAAAGAACATTTTAAACTGAGAGAAATACATTTCATTCTGAGGATAAAGACTTCTCATCTGAAACAATGCAAGACAATGGACAATGGAGCAACATCTTTAAAATACTGAAAGAGAAAAAGTAAATCTAGAATTCTATACTCATTTGGAACTGCCTTTCAGGCATAAAGGGTAAATAAAGACTTTGTCAGATATAGAAGGTGAAAGATTCATCACCAGCAGATCTACACTAAAGAAATGATAAAAGCTGTCCTTCAGGCAGAAGGAAAAATACAGATGGAATTCAAAAGAATGAATGGGGACTTCCCTGGTGGCAGAGTGGTTAAGAATCCGCCTGCCAATGCAGGGGACACGGGTTCGATCCCTGGTCCAGGAAGATCCCACATGCCGCAGAGCAACTAAGCCCATGCGCCACAACTACTGAAGCCTGCATGCCTACAGCCCATACTTGACAACAAGAGAAGCCATTGCAACGAGGAGCCCACGCGCCACAAAGAAGAGGAGCCCACGTTCAACTAGAGAAAGCCCGCGCACAACAACGAAGACCCAACGCAGCCCAAAATAAATAAATAGTAGATTAGTAAATAAATAAATTTATTTTTAAAAAACACACACATGAAAGAATGAATGAAAGAGTGACCGGAAAACAAGACAATGACGTACACCAGAAATGATAAATATATGTATATATAGAACTTTTAAAAAATCTCCATAAAACATAATTTATTGTTTAAACCAAAATTAATAATGATTTATGTGGGGGGGGTTATAACATAAAGAAGTAAAACATTTGACAAAAAATAGTACAAAGGCTGAGAGAGAAGAAATGGAAGTATATTGTTGTAAGGTTCTTATAATACTGATGAAGTAAGATAATATTACTCAAAAGTACAATGTAATAGCAATTATATTAAAATCCCAAAAGCAACCACTAAGAAACCGAACAAAATGTTCTATCTGACAAGCCAACGAGACAAATAAAATGAAATCATGAAAAATACTCAATCTAAAATCATATAAATCAGTCTGACCACAATACAATTCAACTAGAATTCAATTACCAAAATAGCATTTGGCAAAGTAGCAATATCCAAAATACAGACACACACACACACACACACACACACACACACACAAACACACTTCTAACAAATCAATAAGAAAAAAGAAACAATCTATTAGGAAAATGGGTATAGGCTATGAATAGGCAATTCATCAAATAAGAAACCAAGATAGACAAACAAATGAAGAAATTCTCTTTGCTAGTAATCACAGAAATACAAAAAATACAAAATGACAAAACAGAACACACACATACACGCACACAAACACAAGCATCTGACAACTATCAGACTGGCAGAAACTAAAAAAAAAATACCAAGGGTTGATATGGTACAAACCCACAGAAGAGCAATATGGCAATATTTAATATGGTTAAAATGGGCATTCAAACCCTATGAAAAGCAATTCCACTCCTTAAATCACTAAGTATATATATATGAGCACAAGGAGACATGAATAATGATACTAAATGCAGTACTGACACTCATAATTATGAATTCAGAACAACTTAAATGCCCATCAACAGGGGAATAGAAATGTTCATGCAATGGATTACTATAGAGAAGTGAAAATAATTAATCTAGATCTATATTTATCAGCAGGAACCTCAAAAAGTAAACAAAAACGCATAGGTCAAAAAGATAACTACAGTTTGAAACTCTTTATATAAACTTCTAAATCATACAAACAATACTTTATGTACGGTTGTAGATACAAGTATATGTTTAATAAAAGCTTATACACGCTTGAGAAGGATCCTTGCCAACTTCATATGGTGGTTACTCTGGGAGAATGGAATGAGATGAGAGGGTTTTAAGAATAAAAAAGTATTTAATTCTCAAAAGGCAGACCTAAGACAAATATGGTAAAGTGTTACTATTTATAAAAACTGAAAGAAGGTAAGTCAAGAGTCTCATTATTTTCTGTACTTTTCTGTATGTTAGAAATATTCATCAAGTTAAATAATAATGCAAAGTAAAACAGGAAAACTATAATGAAAAATGTTATAATACCTATGACAGGAAGTTTGCTTCTGAACTGGCTCCCTCATCAAAAAATAACAGAAAAGACCTGAATTCTAAAACTAAGATACCTGTACTTCTTCAATTCTAAGACAGAGACAAAAAGCATGCAAAGATTAATGTTGACACGTCAAAGGGGGAATAAGGTTAACAGCTCTCATATTCAGTATGTAAACTTATCTATCTTCAGTAAATAGCCCATACACACCCTTAAGTGAGCCTGTGGTGCAATAGTCCAGAAAGTCTCTCTTTTACCACCACCACGGAAAAAAAATTCTAGTGTTCTCTTAAGGTGCAAAAGGGAGAATCATTTGCTATGAGTTGTACAGGAAGGGATCAGAGAATCCAACTGCTTCTTAATCAGATTCTCAACAAATCATCCTGTTTTCAGCCTTTACTGTGTGAGCTATCTCATGCTCCCAATTCCAAGGCCTTTGTTCCACAATATAAATAGGGTTCATCCCTAGCTCTTCCCCACTGCTGGCTCAGCTTTCTCAGATCTCCTAATCTATTACTTTTCATCCATTGCTGCCATTGTCTCGTCTCCCATTCTTTTGCCTTTTAAAAGGCCCTTTACTGTCATTTTATTTTTAACATCTTTATTGGAGTATAACTGCTTTACAATGGTGTGTTAGTTTCTGCTTTATAACAAAGTGAATCAGTTATACATATACATATATCATGATATCTCTTCCCTCTTGCATCTCCCTCCCTCCCAGCTTCCCTATCCCACCCCTCTAGATGGTCACAAGTCACCAAGCTGATCTCCCTGTGCTAGGCTGCTATTTCCGACTAGCTATCGGTTTTACATTTGGTAGTGTATATATGTCCATGCCAATCTCTCACTTTGTCCAAGCTTACCCTTCCCCCTCCCCATGTCCTCAAGTCCATTCTCTAGTAGGTCTGCATCTTTATTCCCATCTTGCCCCTAGGTTCTTCATGAGCATTTTTTTTTCTTTATTTTTTTAGATTCCATATATATGTGTTAGCATACGGTATTTGTTTTTCTCTTTCTGACTTACTTCACTCTGTATGACAGACTCCAGGTCCATCCACCTCACTACAAACAACTCAATTTCGTTTCTTTTCATTGCTGAGTAATATTCCATTGTATATATGTGCCACATCTTCTTCATCCATTCATCTGTCGATGGACACTTAGGTTGCTTCCATATCCTGGCTATTGTAAATAGAGCTGCAATGAACATTGTGGTACATGACTCTTTTTTGAATTATGGTTTTCTCAGGGTATATGCCCAGAAGTGGGACTCCTGGGTCGTATGGTAGTTCTATTTTTAGTTTTTTAAGGAACCTCCATACTGTTCCCCATACTGGCTGTATCAATTTACATTCCCACCAACAGTGCAAAAGGGTTCCCTTTTCTCCACACCCTCTCCAGCATTTGTTGTTTGTACATTTTTTTGATGATGGCCATTCTGACCAGTATGAGATGATATCTCCTTGTAGTTTTGATTTGCATTTCTCTAATGATTAATGATGTTGACCATTCTTTCATGTGTTTGTTGGCAATCTGTATATCTTCTTTGGAGAAATGTCTATTTACATCTTCTGCCCATTCCATTTTTGGACTGGGTTGTTTTTTTGATATTGAGCTGCATAAGCTGCTTGTAAATTTTGGAGATTAATCCTTTGTCAGCTGCTTCATTTACAAAATATTCTCCAATTCTGAAGGTTGTCTTTTCATCTTGTTTATGGTTTCCTTTGCTGTGCAAAAGCTTTTACGTTTCATTAGATCCCGTTTGTTTATTTTTGTTTTTATTTTCATTTCTTTAGGAGGTGGGTCAAAAAGGATCTTGCTGTGATTTATGTCATAGAGTGTTCTGCTTATGTTTTCCTCTGAGAGTTTGATAGTGTCTCTCTGGCCTTACATTTAGGTCTTTAATCCATTTTGAGTTTATTTTTGTGTACGGTGTTAGGCAGTGTTCTAATTTCATTCTTTTACATATAGCTGTCCAGTTTTCCCAGCACCACTTATCGAAGAGGCTGTCTTTTATCCATTGTATATTCATGCCTCCTTTATCAAAGATAAGGTGACCATATGTGCATGGGTATATCTCTGGGCTCTTTATCCTGTTCCATTGATCTATATTTCGGTTACTGTTCCAGTACCATACTGTCTTGATTACTGTAGCTTTGTAGTATAGTCTGAAGTCTGGGAGCCTGATTCCTCCAACTCCGTTTTTCTTTCTCAAGATTGCTTTGGCTATTCGGGGTCTTTTGTGTTTCCATACAAATTGTGAAATTTTTTGTTCTAGTTCTGTGAAAAATGCCAGTGGTAATTTGATAGGGATTGCACTGAACCTGTAGATTGCTTTAGGTAGTATAGTCATTTTCACAATGTTGATTCTTCCAATCCAAGAACACAGTATACCTCTCCACCTATTTGTATCATCTTTAATTTCTTTCATCAGTGTCTTATAATTTTCTGCATACAGGTCTTTTGTCTCCTTAGGTAGGTTTATTCCCAGGTATTTTATTCTTTTTGTTGCAATGGTAAATGGGAGTGTTTTCTTAATTTCACTTTCATATTTTTCATCATTAGTGTATAGGAATGCAAGAGATTTCTGTGCATTAATTTTGTATCCCGTTACTTTACCAAATTCATTCACTAGCTCCAGTAGTTTTCTGGTAGCATCTTTAGGATTCTCTATGTATAGTGTCATGTCATCTGCAAACAGTGACAGCTTTACTTCTTCTTTTCTGATTTGGATTCCTTTTCTTTCTTTTTCTTCCCTGATTGCTGTGGCTAAGACTTCCAAAACTATGTTAAATAATAGTGCTGAGAGTGGGCAACCTTGTCTTGTTCCTGATCTTAGTGGAAGTGGTTTCAGTTTTTCACCATTGAGGACGATGTTGGCTGTGGGATTGTCATATATGGCCTTCATTATGTTGAGGTAAGTCCCCTCTATGCCCACTTTCCAGAGGGTTTTTGTCATAAATGGGTGTTGAATTTTGTCAAAACCTTTCTCTGCATCTATTGAGATGCTCATATATTTTTTCTCCTTCAATTTGTTAATATGGTGTATCACATTGATTGATTTCTGTATAATGAAGAATCCTTGCATTCCCGGGATAAACCCCACTTGATCATGATGTATGATCCTTTTAATGTGCTGTAGGATTCTGTTTGCTAGTATTTTGTTGAGGATTTCTGCATCTATTTTCAACAGTGATATTGGCCTGTACTTTTCTTTCTTTGTGACATCTTTGTGTGGTTTTGGTATCAGGGCGATGGTGGCCTCGTAGAATGAGTTTGAGAGTGTTTCTCCCTCTGCTATATTTTGGAAGAATTTGAGAAGGATAGGTGTTAGCTCTTCTCTAAATGTTTGATAGAATTCACCTGTGAAGCCATCTGGTCCTGGGCTTTTGTTTGTAGAAAGATTTTTAATCACAGTTTCAATTTCAGTGCTTATGATTGGTTTGTTCATATTTTCTATTTCTTCCTGGTTCAGTCTCGGAAGGTTGTGCATTTCTAAGAATTTGTCCATTTCTTCCAGGATGTCCATTTTATTGGCATATAGTTGCTTGTAGTAATCTCTCATGATCCTTTGTATTTCTGCAGTGTCAGTTGTTACTTCCTGGTTTTCATTTCTAATTCTACTGATGTGAGTCTTCTCCCTTTTTTTCTTGATGAGTTTGGCTAATGGTTTATCAACTTTGTTTATATTCTCAAAGAACCAGCTTTTAGTTTTATTGATCTTTGCTATCGTTTTTTTCATTTCTTTTTCATTTTTTTCTGATCTGATCTTTATGATTTTTTCTTCTGCTAACTTTGGGGCTTTTCTGTTCTTTCTCTAATTTCTTTAGCTATAAGGTTAGGTTGTTTATTTGAGATGTTTCTTTTTTCTTAAGGTAGGATTGTATTGCTATAAACTTCCCCCTTAGAACTGCTTTTGCTGCCTCCTGTAGGTTTTGGGTCGTCGTGGTTTCATTGTCATTTGTTTCTAGGTATTTTTGGATTTCCTCTTTGATTTATTCAGTGATCTCTTGGTTATTAAGTAGTGGATTGTTTAGCCTCCATGTGTTTTCACTTTTTACAGATTTTTTCCTGTAATTGATATCTAGTCTCATAGCCTTGTGGTCAGAAAAGATACTGGATACGACTTCAGTTTTCTTACATTTACCAAGGCTTGATTTGTGACCAAAGATATGATCTATCCTGGAGAATGTTCCATGAGCACTTGAGAAGAAAGTGTATTCTGTTGTTTTTGGATGGAATGTCCTATAAATTTCAATTAAGTCCATCTTGTTTAATGTATCATTTAAAGCTTGTGTTTCCTTGTTTACTTTCATTTTGGATCATCTGTCCATTGGTGAAAGTGGGGTGTTAAAGTCCCCTACTATGATTGTGTTACTGTTGATTTCCCCTTTTATGGCTGTTAGCATTTGCCTTATGTATTGAGGTGCTCCTATGTTGGGTGCATAAATATTTACAGTTGTTCTATCTTCTTGGATTGATCCCTTGATCATTATGTAGTGTCCTTCTTTATCTGTTGGAATACTCTTTGTTTTAAAGTCTATTTTGTATGATATGAGATTTGCTACTCCAGCTTTCTTTTGATTTGTGTTTACATGGAATATCTTTATCCATCCCCTCACTTTCAGTCTGTATGTGTCCCTCGGTCTGAAGTGGGTCTCTTGTAGACAGCATATATATAGGTCTTCTTTTTGTATCCATTCAGCCAGTCTATGTCTTTTGGATAGAGCATTTAATCCATTTACATTTAAGGTAATTATTAATATGTATGTTCCTATTACATTTTCTTAATTGTTTTGGGTTTGTTATTGTAGGTCTTTTCCTTCCCTTGTGTTTCCTGCCTAGAGAAGTTCCTTTAGCATTTGTTGTAGAGCTGGTTTGGTGGTACTGAAGTTTCTTAGCTTTTCCTTGTCTGTAAAGGTTTTAATTTTTCCGTCAAATGAATGAGATCCTTGCTGGGTAGAGTAATCTTGGTTGTAGGTTTTTCCATTTCATCACTTTAGATATGTCCTGCCACTCCCTTCTGGCTTGCAGAGTGTCTGCTGAAACATCAGCTGTTAACCTTATGAGGATTCCCTTGTATATTATTTGTGGTTTTTCCCTTGCTGCTTTTAATATTTTTTCTTTGTATTTAATTTTTGATCGTTTGATTAATATGTGCCTTGGCGTGTTTCTCCTTGGATTTATCCTGTATGGGACTCTCTGTGCTTCCTTGACTTGATTAACTATTTCCTTTCCCATATTAGGGAAGTTTTCAATTCTAATCTCTACAAATATTTTCTCAGTCCCTTTCTTTTTCTCTTCTTCTCCTGGGACCCCTATAATTCAATTGTTGGTGCATTTAATGTTATCCCAGAGGTCTCTGAGACTGTCCTCAATTCTTTTTATTCTTTTTTCTTTATTCTGCTCAGCAGTAGTTACTTCCACTATTTTATCTTCAAGGTCACTTATCCATTCTTCTTCCTCAGTTATTCTGCTAGTGATTCCTTCTAGAGAATTTTTAATTTCATTCATTGTGTTGTTCACCATTGTTTGTTTGCTCTTTAGTTCTTCTAGGTCCTTGTTAAACGTTTCTTGTATTTCCTCCATTCTATTTCCAAGATTTTGGATCATCTTTTCTACCATTATTCTGAATTATTTTTCAGGTAGACTGCTTATTTCCTCTTCATTTGTTAGGTCTCGTGGGTTTTTTCCTTGCTCCTTCATCTGCTGTGTATTTCTGTCTTCTCATTTTGCTTAACTTACTGTGTTTGTGGTCTCCTTTTCACAGGCTGCAGGTTCATAGTTCCCATTGTTTTTGGTGTCTGCCGCCAGTGGCTAAGGTTGGTTCAGTGGGTTGTGTAGGCTTCCTGGTGGAGGGGACTAGTGCCTGTGTTCTGGAGGATGAGGCTGGATCTTGTCTTTCTGGTGGGCAGGTCCGCGTCCGATGGTGTGTTTTGGGGTGTCTGTGACCTTATTATAATTTTAGGCAGCCTCTCTGCTAATGGGTGTGGCTGTGTTCCTGTCTTGCTAGTTGTTTGGCATGTGGTGTGCAGCACTGTATCTTGCTGGTTGTTGAGTGGAGCTGGGTCTTGACGTTGAGATTGAGATCTCTGGGAGATTTTTGCTGTTTGATATTACATGGAGCTGGGAGGTCTCTGGTGGACCAATGTCTTAAACTTGGCTCTCCCACCTCAGAGGCACAGCCCTGACACCTGGCTGGAGCACCAAGATCCTGTCACCCACACGGCTCAGATTAAAAGGGAGAAAAAAAGAAAGAAAGATGATGAAATGAAATAAAATAAAATAAAATAAAATGAAATAAAATAAGATAAAATAGTTCTTAAAATAAAAAATAATTATCAAAAAAAATTTAACAAGTAATAAAAAAAAGAAAGAAAGAAGGAAGAGAGCAACCAAACCAAAAAACGAATCCACCAATGATAACAAGTGCTAAAAACTATACTTTAAAAAAAAAAAAACCGACAGACAGAACCTTAGGACAAATGGTAAAAGCAAAGCTATATAGACAAAATCACACACAGAAGCATACACATACACACTCACAAAAAAATATATATATATATAGTTGCTCCCAAAATCCACCTCCTCAGTTTGGGATGATTCGTTGTCTATTCAGGTATTCCACAAATGCAGGGTACATCAAGTTGATTGTGGAGATTTAATCCTCTGCTCCTGAGGCTGCTGGGAAAAATTTCCCTTTCTCTTCTTTGTTTGCACAGCACCTGGGGTTCAGCTTTGGATTTGGCCCCGCCTCTGTGTGTAGGTCACCTGAGAGTGTCTGTTCCCCGCTCAGACAGGACGGGGTTAAAGAAGCAGCTGATTCGGGGGCTCTGGCTCACTCAGGCCGGGGGGAGAGAGGGGTATGGAATGCGGGGCGAGCCTGCGGCGGCAGAGGCCAGCATGATGTTGCACCAGCGTGAGGCGCACCGTGTGTTCTCCCAGGGAAGTTGTCCCTGGATCACGGGAGCCTGGCAGTGGCGGGCTGCACAGGCCCCCACGAGGGGAGGTGTGGATAGTGACCTGTGCTTGCACACAGGCTTCTTGGGGGCTGCATCAGCAGCCTTAACATCTCATGCCCTTCTCTGGTGTCCGCACTGATAGCCGCAGCTCGCACATGTCTCTGGAGCTCGTTTAAGTGGCGCTATTAATCCCATCTCCTCACGTACCAGGAAACCAAAAGGCAAGAAAAAGTCTCTTGCCTCTTAGGCAGTTCCAGACCTTTTCCCGGACTCCCTCCCGGCTAGCTGTGGCACACTAGCCCCCTTCAGGCTGTGTTCACGCAGCCAACACCAGTCCTCTCCCTTGGATCCGACTGAAGCCGGAGCCTCAGCTCCCAACTCCCACCCGTCCTGGCGGGTGAGCAGACAAGCCTCTCGGGCTGGTGAGTGCTGGTTGGCACCGATCCTCTGTGCAGGAATCTCTCTGATTTGCCCTCCGCACCCCTGTTGCTGTGCTCTCCTCTGTGGCTCCGAAGCTTCCCTCCTCTACCACCCGCAGTCTCTGCCCGCGAAGGGGCTTCCTAGTATGTGGAAACCTTTCCTCCTTCACAGCTCCCTCCCACTGCTGCAGGTCCCGTCCCTATTCTTTTGTCTCTGTCTCTTCTTTTTTCTTTTGCCCTACCCAGGTACGTGGGGAGTTTTTTGCCTTTTGGGAGGTCTGAGGTATTCTGCCAGCGTTCAGTAGGTGTTCTGTAGGAGTTGTTCCACATGTAGATGTATTTCTGATGTATTTGTGGGGAGGAAGGTGATCTCCACATCTTACTCTTCCACCATCTTGAAGCTCCTCTCTACTGTCATTTTAATAGCACTAAGGGAGTAAGATAACTACATGTGTTTGTTCAGTCTATCATAGAGAAGTATTTTTATATCACTTATCACTATGTGAAAATATTTACTTTAGTTTATCTCCTCAGCTACTCCACCCTATCCCCCCCAACACACACACACACATAGCAGAATCCCATCTTTTCCACTACCCTTAACACAACATCTTGCACACAGTAGATGCTAATAGAAAACTATGTTTAAAATCATAGGAGAGTCTTGGCAACAATTTTTGGGATATGACACCTAAAGCAAAAGCAAAAAAATCAAAAATAAACAAGTATGACTATATCAAACTTACAAGCTTCTGCACAACCAAAGAAATGATCAACAAAATGAAAATGCGACCAACGGAATGGGAGAAA
This sequence comes from Balaenoptera ricei, assembly GCF_028023285.1. NCBI lineage: Eukaryota > Metazoa > Chordata > Mammalia > Artiodactyla > Balaenopteridae > Balaenoptera > Balaenoptera ricei. Next base: position 137,803,145 of record NC_082639.1, read on the forward strand.
ATATTTGCAGATCATATATCTGATAAGAGGTTAATATCCAAAATACTGTATATATAGAATTCATATAATTCAATAGCAAAAAAACCCCCAAATAATCCAATTTAAAAATGGGCAAAGGATTTTCCAAATAAGATATTCAAATTATCAACAGGTACATGAAAAGGTGTTCAACCTCACAAATCATTAGGGAAATACAAATCAAAACCACAAGGAGACATCACCTCACACAGGTCACAATGGCCACCATAAAAAGACAAGAAAGAACAAATGCTGGTGAGGATGTGGAGAAAAGGAAACCCTTGTGCACTGCTGGTGGGAATGTAAGTCAGTATAGCCACTATGGAAAATAGTATGGAGGTTCCTAAAAAAATTAAAAATAAAACTACCATATGATCCAACAATCCCATTTCTGGGTATATATCCAAAGGAAATTAAATTGCTATGTCATAGAAATATCTGCACCCTCATGTTCATGCAGCATTATTTACAATTGCCAAGATATGCTAATAAACTAAGTGTCCATCAATGCATGATTGGATAAAGATGTGGTATATATACAATGGAATACTATACAGCCATAAAAAAGAAGGAAATCCTGCCACTTGCGACAACATGGATGGACTTTATGAGCAGTATAAATGAAATAAGTCAGAAAGAGAGACAAGCACTGTATGATCTCACTTACATGTGGAATCTTAAAAGAAGAAAACATAAAAACTAAAAACACCAAGCTCACAGAAAAAGATCAGATTTGTGGTTACTAGGAGCAGGTGATGGGGGAATTGAATGAAGGTTAAAAAGCACAAACTTCCAGTTTTAAGATAAATAAGTACTGAGGATATGACATACAACATGATGACTATAGTTAACACTACTGGAAGGTATATTTGAAAGTTGCTAAGAGAGTAAATCCTAAAAGTTCTCATCACAAGGAAAAAAACTTTTTCTTCCTCTTTTTTCTTGTATCTATATGAGACAATATATGTTAACTAAATTTACTGTGGTAATCTTTTACAATATATGCATCAAGTCATTATGCTGTATACCTTAAACTTACACAGTGCTATACATCAATTACATCTCAACAAAACTGAAAGAAAAAAATAAATGAAAGATAAAGTCCCCCCCACGCCCCCCTCCAAAAACACAGGAGAAATTCCCACCACAAAAAAGACACAGCATGGGAGACTCATTTTGGTCAGCTCAGCCTCACCTACTCCTTTCTCCTACTAAGAGATTCCCATTCTATTAAGTGGTATCCAGATCCAAGCTATGTTAATCAGAATCTATCCAGAGAATTTTTAAAAATCAAGCTACAAAGCTCTTTTTCTTCTTTGATCAAAAAATATAAATATAAATGAGAAAGTACAGGTGACCACATTATCCACCATGTAATAAAAATCTGAGAAAAGAAAATCAGACCTGTCCTAAAGAAACAGTCATGAAAAGTAAAAAAGAAAAACTCCCAACAACATTCAAGTGTCTGATTTCATTTCCATATAGTCTCCAGAGAAGTGATGGTTCCAATCTTCCCGACATTTGGTTGTTAAGCTCTTCCTTTTTATGTGTGTGAGCTACTCAGTCCCTTATTCTGTCCATTTATATCCCCTTTTTGTTTAAGCTAGGTCAGGGTGGGTATTTGCTTGTGCTAAGGTATATATTCTTTATAATGAAGCATACTCAATTCCTAACGAACACATGCAAATTCCCATTTTATATTGTTTACATTTATTTACCAGAAATAAATGCAATTTTTCATTTACTTAGATTCCATTACATGAAACAGGATATAATTTCGTTCCAGTTCCCATCTTTCTAAATGCCCTTAGTTAAGCCACACACTGCTGCTACTGCCAATCGACACCTGCTGGAAGGATTTTATGTAGATAGAAATAATCACTGTTTTCTCCTCCAAATCCCATATGTGAAGAGGGGAAGATTCACTAGAAGAAAAAATAACCAATATAATTGTTCCCTATTAAAATGAAACTGTACTTTCTCATGATCTTAACATTCAGCTTTTGTTAATATAAACTGGCCATTGCAAGTAAGTTGTATTATAAGGAATTTGTTCTTTCTTTGAATTGAAAAAGGGGAACCTGTTAGAAGTAGTAGCTTGCAGATGTTTCTTGTTGAATAAAACTGGATGGACTGAGTAACACTACCCTATTATTTTTAAACATTTCTAGATCTTTTTCAATGCAACTGAAAGAGCACCATTTAAAACAAAATTTTTTAAAGTTCAGGGGCCACTTACTGCTTCCAGTTGTTTCTTCTTCTGCACTAGTAACTCCAACATGAGGTTGACATTGGCCAAATCAAGATTATCTTGGTCAGTTCCCAACAAATCCTGAAATATTTGCCACCTGTGGCCATTCTAAAAACAAAGAAAAGAAGAAACACGACTTCCTAAGACAATTGTTTTAGAGAGTCAAAAATAAATGTTTGCTACTTCCTTATATGTTTATTAGATAACATATCAAAAATAAACTATAACATTCCAACCTATTCCTTCCCAGCTAGTGTATCCCCAATGCCTTCTAATTATAATTTAATCACTATTTCTCCCTTAAATAAATTTAAACAATGGATATGAAAGGCATATTTAAGACATGTTAAGTCAGCATCTCTAAAGGTATAATTCTCTTCAAAATAAGTGCCTGGATTTTAATTACTTGTCTAACCATATTTTCAACTTTGTATTTGGTAAGGAATTAATTTAATAAGCTCATTTGCTTCAATAATTTGGGCTAATCCTCTTAAACTGAGAGTCTTTTTTTTCAAATTACCACCCATAGTTTCACCCTGCCATATAATTCTTCAAATGTCATGTATTACAAGCAAACTCTGACTCAATGTAATCCCACCAGACCTTTCAAAAGATAAGAGTAAATTTTAGACAATGCAAGTAAGGAAGTTCTTTATTGAATAGAATCTTAAATCTCCTTTAAGAAAAATCAATAATACCTAATTAATATTAAACCATAAAAACAGCAAATTGAGATTTATTAAAAACAGCAATAATTAAAAATAGTAATAAGAGTTGAAACATACGGTGCTACTCACTGAGTGGTCCAATTTGAACCTCTTTTCCTCAAATCTTTGCTTCTGTTTGAGAATGAGCTCATTCACTGAAAACAGAAACAAAACAAAAAGCACACATAATCTATATTTTTATTAAATGTATCGTCCAATTGTTCTATTTAGATGGATTCTATTTAACTTTAAAAAGTCCCAAACCTTAAATAATGCTAAGCAGAAAATGCTAAGTTTTTATTTTATTTCAAATTAGAAACAGTTTTGCCGCAGCTACTACTATTACAACTACTACTATTATTACCACTACCATTACTACAAGAGGAGAATTCTTCAGAATATGTACTTTCTCTTACGTGTCTCGATGATGACACTATCAGCACTTGGAGAAAGACAAGTCTTCACCGTATGAGACTCCCATGCTCTACAGGGTAACTGGCCAATTCTATGAGGTAGGCACTAAAGATTTTTATTTGTTGTTCTTTTTGTTTATGACTTTTCTATAAATATCATGGCAAACACTGTCAGTTACTTATCCATAAACCATTCTAACCTTTTTTAAAAATAAGAATATGATTTTTTTCCAAATGTCAGAATGCCAACTGTCACATACTTTCAGAGAGGCTAGATCCCTCACTGGCCCCAATGGTATGAATCTTGACTAACCTAAGCCAATCTAGTCATATACTCTTGCCAGCAATTGATGGAGGGTAAACTATGTGACCTAGTTTTGACCAACGAAAGGTATGCTGTCTTTCAGAAGAGAAGGATAGAAGAAAAACAAGTTATTTTTCTCCCTTCATTAAGGGATGATATCTGGAACTGCTTAAAGCCATCTTGCAATCTTGAGGGGAGCTAGCCAAAGGATCAACACATCTGCTGGAGACGGAAGGTCAGAAAGATGGAAAGAACTTGATAATATCACTAAGATACCAACTTAACTAATTCTAAAAATTCTTTCTGTATAAATCAATACATTTTCCTTAATGTTCAAGCCACTTTTAACTGGATTCTTTTGTTTTTAACACCCAACTGATAAAAAAAAAACTGATAAAGAAAAGGACAACTAGCGCTAAGCTTGTCACCTTATTAGCCTTTAATTTATAGACATTATCCTGTGGGTTATTCTTCACATTTTAGAGATGAGGAAATATTAGAAAGAGCATAAGGAAGTTACTCATGGTGACATACAATACAAGACAGAGCTGGGAAACAAACCCAACTATCTAATACTTCCCACTATACCACAATCTACTACAAATATTTTCAAACAAATCAGAGAGGTTCCAGGGCCACACTAGGAGCCAAGCTTTAAAGATAAGTAAGACTCAACCTAACTAAGACTTAATCCAAGACTCAAGCAACTCAGAGTAGGAAGACAAATATATGTGATGCAGCAGTTATAATATGATAATCAGTACTATCATTGAAATAGATTTAAAAAGAACAAAGGACAAGGATCAATTAAAATATTAACAAGCAGGCTTCACACAGAAGGTGACATTAGAACTGGGCCATAACAGGCACACAGGGACTTACTGAACAGGAAGAGAAGTGGAAAAGAACTCACATTAAGGGTGTGTAGGGGGAATTCCCTGGCGGCCCAATGGTTAAGACTCAGCGCTTTCACTGCCATGGGCCTGGGTTCAATCCCTAGTCGGGGAACTAAGATTCCGCCGCCAAAAAAAGGGTGTGTGTGTGGAGGGGGTAAAGTCATAAAACAGCAGGAGATAAGATGATTTAAAATCAATATAGCTGAAACACAGGGTCAGAGTGATTTTGTCAATGATTAATGGGGGCTAAGAACTAAGGCTGGAACTGTAGACAGATCAGAGCCTGATTCTGAAGAGCCTGTTATATCACAAGCAGTTATTATTATAATCCAGGGAAGATAAAGGAGAGAACTTGAAATAACGTAGTGGGAATAAAGAGGAGTATGTGAATAAGAATTTAATGTTTCAGTTATAGAATTAGCTTTTTAAATAAAAATTGTAACTTAAATAATTGTAATACTTAAATATGTGCACCACATTGGATTTTACCAAGAAATCTCATGTACCACTGAACGTGAATATTCTATATCCATAATTATAATTCTCTGGATCCTTATAATAGCCATAGTACTAAGAACAAATAATGCCTTTCTACTGCTAAAGCTTTCATTCTAGCAATTGTCTTTTCAGAGGCAGGATAGTATAGTAAAAGCACATACTCAAGCCAGACTGCTTAGGACCAAATCCCAATTCCGCCACTTACTGGCTGTATAACTTTACACAAGTTACTTGACTTCTCTGTGCTTTAGTTTCCTCGCTGGAGGAATGAGGATGACAACAATTACCTATGTCGTAGGACTGAGAATTCAATGAGTTAACATACATAAAGCACCTGGGAAAGCACTTGGCAGTAGTAAAGACGTTATGTGAGCTGCCTACATTTTTTTAAACAAGGATTTTAAATTTTGCATGTATGTTGCCTTTTATATTAAAGAATAAGAGGGTCATTCATTAGAGAGATAAAACTATTCAATTTACAAATTTTATACATAGAGAACGTTAGAAAAGAGATTGCTGGGGGGTGGGGGGCAGGGGTTGGTAGCTGGAGAGATCATGCCTCACTGAAGGACTGGGAGAGCTAAGCCTTGGCAGGAGTGTAGGACAGCAACTGCAGAGGTGGGAGGAGAGACACCCCCTCGCCCCACATGAGCCTTCCAGGATCAGGAGAGAAAGAGAGTTCTCAAGATCAAGGGGATAGAAAGGTGAAGAGTGAGAGTGTGCCTTCTTTTTTTTTTGGAGCGGGGGTAGGTAGAGGAAGACGAAAAACGAGGGACTGTACTGTAGTGCTTAGGGCATGAAAGGAAAAATCAAAATATCTGTCTTGACAAAAAAGCGCATGACTCTAATGACCAGAAAACCTAATCCTGCTTGAGTGTTTGGCTTCCAATTCTTTGCTTTCATTAAAATTGAAGAAAGGAGTGGACTTGTTAATAGGGTATTAAAAAATTTTTTTTGACTAACTAAGTGCTTTTATTGAAGCACATAATTCAGAAGGAGATCAAAGAACTAAGTGACGTAGCAGGAACAAAGTTCCTTCAATCCCCATCAAATTATTTACGTAAGCAAAGTTTCTCATGACTTACCCTTTCAAAAATAAAAAGGAAAAATCTTAAACTTACACAATATTATATGTCAGTTATATCTCAATTTTTTAAAAAGCTGCGATGATACTAAATAAATAAATAAAAAGAATACAAATGAAACTGAATCCTTGTTCTAGTAATAACCATAAATGGCAATGGAACTAATTGAGAAGGACACCATCACACATTAAGCAGCCGATTTTCAATAAATTTTTATGTCTAATACTTTATAAAATTTGTAAATATTTATTTGATCAATTGCATGTCTAATAATTACAATAACAACTCAGATAAAACATTTAAGATTTTTTAAATACTTAATAGAAAATTATGTTCAAAAGAAACTTCAAGGCCTATAAGTTCTATTTTCTGTTACAGAAAAGTATGACAGATAAAGCAATAAGAATTTCAAGCATGAAAATATATTATATAAGGATAAAATTATGTGAGCAATATGCAATTTAAGTATAAGTTCAAAGAGACAAAGAATGAAATTTCCCATTGTTAAAGAAAAGCATTTATTTTTGAATCAATGATAAGTATCAAATCACTATACTATTCAGATTCTACTGGATACATTTTAAAAAGAGATAAAAGCTTATTTTTAAATAACCATATTTACAACACTCCTAAAATTATATCCTTTATAAACACTTAAACTTATAAAGAAAAAATGTGGATGCTCATTTAAAATGTGGCATCAATGTGGGAAGAAGTACATCATTTTTCAGAATTTTTATATGGGTCACCCAAGCAAAAAGGTTTGAAGACCACTGCTACAGAAAATGGGTAGCCCAGCCCTCTATCCATGACTAAGGTAAACGTAAAGCATTAAAAGTGAAGGGTCCTAACCTAGCAATAAAAAAGGTGCAAGTCTACCAAGAACACTTCAGAATCATAGAACTTATACTTATTTTACCATGCTCAAGAGGAAATCTGAAATTACTTTTAAAAGGCTCAAGGTCTTTTTAATCCAACCAAGAACTACAGGCACTATACAAATCATGTAATCTCAGACTAAAGCAATGGGAATAGTTTTTTCAGTACAGAAAAAACAAATGATGTTCCACTTTCAGAAACAGATCTCAGTAGCATCCTGAGTGCACGGGAACCGAAGGATTAGACCATCTTGACCATCTGTACAAAGGTAAAGACTGGAAAGGGTGATGGGCAGTAAAACAGAAATAGATATATCAGGATGAAATGTTATTTCTATGGCTGACATAAATAATCACACTGGAAGCTGCACTATGATTAAAAGACTTCAAATACGGGCATAAAACACACTCCAATTACCCAAAACCAAAAATTTTTATCCATATAAAGAGAAGGTTAAAAACACTTCTCTGGTGGTCCAGCAGTTAAGACTCTGCGCTCCCAATGCAGGGGGCCCGGGTTCAATCCCTGGTCAGGGAACTAGATACCGCATGCCGCAACTAAGAGGCCACATGTCGCAACAAAGGTCCCGTGTGCGGCAGTGAGGATCCCTCATGCCACAGCTAAGATCCGGCGCAGCCAAATAAATAAATAAATAAATACTTTTTTTAAAAAAGAAAAAAAACTGTATCATTGCCAAGATAATTTCTAGCTTAGGAAATTAGTAATTATGACTTCACTATTCACTGAATATATACATTTGAGAATATATAAAGTATGAAATTACTTTACATCTTAGTGCTGTATTTTCATATTCCTTCCATATCAGTATAATGGTGTTCTCTCTCTCTCTCTCTCTCTCACTATTTAGAAATTCACATAACAGAATTTGGACTCATTAAATTTGGTAAATATCAATACCAAAATCTTCAGACCATTGGATTCCTTTCTGTATTTAACCATTCCAAAAGAAGAAGTAATTTTCGAAAGTTATGACAACTCATAGAAGTGATTCTAGATGCACAAAGCAGCATCAATCCATGTTTGTGAGTTCATGGACAAAGGGTTCTGCTTTGTGGGACTTCAGTTTCCATTTCACCTAACTTAGCTCATGAAGTCCAGTCCCACAGAGTATCATACCACTCAGTGTTTCTTCTTTTCCTAAGTTCATTCTCCTAGTTTGCCACAAGACTTTATCTACCTAGAAGAACTTGGTATTCCAACAGAAAATCTTCAAAATATTTCCTTCAGGGTTCCTTTCTGCTATGCAATCATCCGATGATTTTCCTTTATGAAAAGATATTGGATTGTACTGAAGAGTGAAAGAGAAAAAAGGATTGAAGCCAATGTAATTTTAGAGCAGAGATAAAAAAAGGAAAGCCATGGCTGAAAAGGTTCCAATTCATGATGTATTATAAACCACCAAACAAATCAAACTGCAACCAAAGCACTGGCAAGTCAGAATCTAATACACAAGTAGACATCACATCCTTAACTCTGAGTGTGTTACTCTTTAGAACGAAGAATTATCCTTTCTGATATACATACCCAATAGTGTCCTACTTCATGCCTACCCATACCTGAAAATTAATCTTTGGAAAATTAATCTTCATTCCCAAAAACTCAAACTAAAGATTTTCCACAATATCTTAGGCTTTTCAACATGTAGAATTTTTAGATTTTTCATAATTGGTCTCTGACTAGATACTATTCCCAATCACTTACCATTTACCTTAAGGGTTCCCTATTTGTGTCTCTCCTCTCCAGTCACCATTCCTCCCTCAAAAGTTCCATATCCATGTCTTTCTTTCCCCAGTTTTACTTTTCAATTGCCTCCCCAGGTCACAGACTCTCTTCCCCAATCCAGGAGTCCTCATATACAAGTTTTATCTCCCTTCCGCCTCTCCATTAACCTTTTCCTCCATTGCTTCTCACTTCTGCCCCAGAAGTAGAAACAACAGGAACACACAACATGATATAGAGACAGGTATCTGGAACTCTGACATTCTCCTTTAGCCTCACATTCTGTCCAGCCATCAATGTAAGAATCTAAGAGTTGTACCAATTTTTTTTTAATGAAACTTAAATATAATATGATATGGTACATATGGTATAGAATCAATGTCACAACCCGGGGAAGATTGGGAAAAGCACCCTGGTGAGTAGGAGAGAGAGATTGCTTACCTCTAAGCTACGTTCTCTAAATAAATTAGTGCTAACACACCCTTTTGGGAACTAAGTATTTTTAAAAATTAAAAATCATTCCAAAGACTCACCCAAGAAATTAGGATACAGATGGTCAATATTATCCACAACATAGTTACACTTGGGACATCTATTATTGTCCTCCAAACTCTGATGAATACACTTGTAGCTATTAACAAGAGAAAAAATAAAATAGCTTGATTAAATCAGTGATAAATTAATAAACTAGTCACAAAATAATGCCTATTAGTTTTCTATTCCTCATTTTCAACATAAGTTATCTAGCAGTTATCAAATTTATTTCAGCTTATACTTTTATATTATAAAGAAGATACATAGGGCATTTATTAGATAATAGTATACAAAAGTTATTTTAAAATATTATTTAAAAATAAACTCAAATAACAAGCCTACTGGATATAAAATTTTAAAAGATATACTAACTTTTAAGTTTATGCAATTTAAACAGTATATAAAAACACCAAGAAAAACAAACGCCTGTAATTTAGTTAAGCAAACAGACTATCTGTATTCTTGGAGTGCTAATATCCTCAATACAAAAACAGCTCATTCAAATGAAAAGAAAATAAGAACAGAAAAATCAGCAAGATAAAAATTAGTCAATAAGCATGGGAAATCATCACTTTCATTAGGATGAAAAATTGATTTAAAATTATATATTAGTTTTTATCAATCAGAATAGAAAAATAAAGAAAAAACTGTCAGAGTTAAGGAGTACATATAGATATGAATAATTTCATGTACTGCTGCAGGAACTGCCACTTTCTAGAAGGCAAGTTGTATGGAAAACCTTAAGGCTGTGTATCCTCTTTGACTTAGTGATTTTACTTCTAGGAATTTATCCTATGGAAATAAGCAGATATATATATGTAGAAAGATGTTCAATTCAAAGTTATCTGTAAATAGCAAAATAAATTAGAAGCAACCAAAACACTAGGAAATTGACTACATAAATTTGTAAACATCAATCCAATGCAATGTATACAGCCAATAAAAATCACACTGTAATATGTAACTATACGCCATGAAAAATAATCTAATAACTATTAATAGGTACAGCTGGACAAATATGATTATGAGAAATTTTTGCCTTCTTAGATTATATATTTCTGTAATGTTTGGTTTTTTACAATTGTGTATTGTCTTATAACAAAAAACTTTGAAAATGTCATTCAACTAAACCCCAAAGAAATACCAAATCGACATTAGGAAAAAAGTCACTATATAATTATGTTACTAAATAAAAATAACCTCTAACACAGTGGATACAATTCCATTTGTTTTAAAAAATTATGTATGTGTACATTTTTTAAAACTTTTAAATTTTATTTATTAAACTATAGTTGATTTACAATATTGTGTTAGTATCAGATGAACAGCTTCAGATTCTTTTCCATTATAGGTTATTACAAGGGATTGAATATAGTTCCATGTGCTATATGGCAAATCCTTGCTGTTTATATATTTTATATATAGTAATGTATATCTATTAATCCCATAGTCCTAATTTATCACTCCCCTCTGGTAATAAGTTTGTTTTCTAGGTCTGTCAGTCTGTTTCTGTTTTGTAAGTTAGTTGATTTGTATTATTTTTTAGATTCCACAAATAAGTGATATAATACTTGTCTTTCTCTGCCTGACTTACTTCCTTTGTATGATAATCCCTAGGTCCATCCATGTTGCTGCAAATGGCAATATTTCACTCTTTTTAATGGCTAATATTCCACTGTATATATACCACATCTTCTTTATCCATCCATCTGTTGATGGACATTTAGGGTGCTTCCATGCCTTGGCTATTGTAAATAGTGCTGCTATGAACATTGGGGTGTATGAACCTTTTTGAATTAACAGTTTTCTCCAGATATATGCCCAGGAGTGGGATTGCAGGGTCATATGGTAACTCTATTTTTAGTTTTTTAAGGAACCTCCAAACTGTTTTCCACAGTGACTGCACCAATTTACATTGCCACCAACAGTGTAGGAGGGTTCCTTTTTCTTCACACCCTCTCCAGCACTTATTTATTTGTAGACTTTTTGATGATGGCCATTCGGACCAGTGTGAGGTGATACCTTACTGTAGTTCTGATTTGCATTTCTCTAATAATTAGCGATGTGGAGCATCTTTTCAGGTGACCTGTTGGCCATCTGTATGTCTTCTTTGGAGAAATGTCTATTTAGGTTTTCTGCTCATTTTTTGAATGGTTGTTTGTTTTTTTTGATATTGAGTTGCAAGAGCTCTCTGTATATTTAAGAAATTAAGCCCTTGTTAGCTGCATCACTTGCAAACATTTTCTCCCAGTCTGTAGGTTGTCCTTTGTTTTGTTTACGGTTTCCTTTGCTGTGCAAAGGCATATAAGTTTGATTAGGTCCCATTTGTTTATTTTTGCTTTTATTTCTTTTGCCTTGGGAGACTGAACTAAGAAAATATTACTGCAACTTATGTCACAGGATGTTTTGCCTATGTTCTCCTCTAGGATTTTTATGTTGTCATGTCTTATATTTAAGTCTTTAAGCCATTTTGAGTTTATTTTTGTGTATGCTGTAAGGGAGTGTTCTAACTTCACGGATTTACATGCAGTTGTCCAGCTTTCCCAACACCACCTGCTGAAGAGACTGTCTTTTCTCCATTGTATATTCTTGCCTCCTTTTTCGAAGAGTAACTGACCATCGTTGTGTGGGTTTATTTCTGGGCTCTCTATTCTGTTCCATTGATCCATATGTCTGTTTTTGTGTCAATATCACAATGTTTTGATTCCTGTAGCTTTGTAGTATTGTCTAAAGTCTGGGAGGGTTATGCTTCCAGCTTTGCTGTTTTTCCTCAGAATTGCTTTGGCAAGTCTAGGTCTTCTGTGGTTCCATATAAATTTTATGATTATTTGTTCAAGCTCTGTGAAAAATATCATGGGTAATTTGATAGGGATTGCATTAAATCTGCAGATTGCTTTGGGGAGTATTGCTATTTTAACAATATTAATTCTTCCAACCCAACAGCAGAGGATATCTTTCCATTTCTTTATATCATCTTCAATTTCCTTTATCAATGTTTTATCATTTTCAGCATATAGGTCTTTCATATCCTTGGTTAGGTTTATTCCTAGGTATTTTAATTTTTTGATGTGATTTTAAATGGGATTTTTTTTTCACTTTCTCTTATATTTCATTGTTAGTGTAAAGAAATGGAACAGATTTCTGTATATTGATCTTGTATCCTGAACCTTGCTCAATTCATTTATTAGTTCTAATCGTTTTAGCCACAGCAACCAGAAAAGAAAAAGAAATAAAAGGTATCCAGATTGTAAAGGAAGTGGTAAAACTGTCATTGTATGCAGATGACATGATACTCTATATAGAAAATCCTAAAGATTCCACACAAAAACTGAAAGCATTTAAATGTGAACATTTAAAATAAACCGAAAAAGACATTCACCATAATGTTAACAGTATGTGCCACTGGGTAATATAATTATGGGAAACTTTTTCTTTGTAGGTGTCTACAAGTTTCTATAGTAAACATGTACTGCTCCTAACAATCAGGAAAAAAAATTACTTCTAAGAAATTAAAAGGGTGATTTACATATAAGATGATCCCTAAAAAGACAGTACCTCTTTTATCCTGTGTCCAAATTACTATAAATTTGCTTCAGCTTCATAAACTGAAGCAGATTTTTATATCTACCTACTTCCCTCCACCTTATCAAAACAAAACGCTACATCCATCAGGTTGCTCTGTTCTAGTTATCATCTACTTTCTCATCTCACATTTGTTACTTGCAAGACAAGCAAAAAGAAGGACATTATAGGGAATCAATGTAGCAGTGGTCTTTGGCACAGTACAGGGGCCCAAAGATTAAACACCTGGCATATAACAGGTACTCAAATATTACATACAGAACAAATGACTTGCACAGTGTTCCAGAAACAATATCTTCAGCTCCTGCAACTATGACAAGGTTAGGAATACCATATTACCAAAAGATAGGCTCCATATCTGAGAGGAAACTTCCTACATGGAAATTTCAATGAAAGAAGTAACATACTAAATTTTTTTTTCATTTTATTGCAAGGGAAAAGCATAAAGAAGATATGCAAATACAACAGATTAAGAGCTCCAACATGGGAACATTTATAGGCTGCTTAGGGGAAAAGGAAATGAGTTAATATTACCAGAACACATGCCAACATGACAAGATTTAATCCTTTAAAAAAACCTGCAGGGAATTCCCTGGCAGTCCAGTGGTTAGGACTCAGTGCTTTCACTGCCGTGGCCCAGGTTCAATCCCTAGTTGGGGAACTAATATCCCACAAGCTGTGCTGTGCAGCCAAAAAAAAAAAAAAACCCTGCAAGTTCAAATAAAGCAAGTCATGAAGGAGAGGATATGAGAAAGTTATTAAAGACAAGAGACAGGGATTGACAGATAAGCAGAAGAAAGACATTTGGGGTTTTAGCAAATGGCTTTTGAAAAGAAATGGTAGTCAGAAAATGAGCAAATAAAATGACAAGGAAAACAAGCTAAATTGTTAAGCCAGAGAAAGAGTTTGTCAATATACAAGAAGTTATTCCTGAATCCAACAGAACATTCTCCTCTCCCTTCTTCAGCATCCTAATCATATCCCTTGTCAGTACCATACCATCCTCTCCTAGAAGAAAAAAATAGTCTAGGACACAACCAGAAGGAACTGTCCTCAGAAACAGAAGCTCAAATGACTTTTCTGCATTGTACTTGATAATATCCATCTATACTATAAAATTTCAATGAATCAAATTACACGCCACTGTATAAAACTGCAGTGATAACAAGATGTATCAAGTTTATTTTATAACATCTATTGCCTCACTACCACCTTGGGTAGACCCTCCCTAGTCTGAGAAATAGTAACTGTCTTATTCTGTACTTAATCTGTGTATGTGTTTGTCAGCCCCTCTTCTATTTGCTCATTAAAAGCAGAGATTTGTTTTACTCATCTCTACCCTCAATATCTAGCACAATATCCTGTTAAAGAGTTGGAACTCAATAAATTCTGAATCCATGAGAAAATAGATATAACCAAAAAAGAAACATACTTCTGCTGCCTTCTGGGTCATATAAAACACTGCGAGAAAGTCTCAATACAGTAACTCTAATTCATTCTCACTCATCTATCTCCTTGACCATCACCAGCCCAAATGCAATGTTTTGGATTCCAAAAGAAGAGTATATGCCTAAACTAGTGATCGAAATAGGTGGGCAAAAAGAGATAAGAAGGATATATATTTTGGGTCTACCTGAGAAATTTTCAATAGCTACTCACACTGCAACTCTTAAAAAAATTTATTCAGTACCACAGTGTGCTAATGGTACCTATGTCCCCTGATAAGTGTAGATCTGACCACAAAGAATGAATATTCCTCCACAGATGTATACAGTTGCTCTGTTTCTTCTATTAAGTATATACCTACCTACAAAATATAATTGATTTTTCTGTCTGTGTCAACAGGGATGAGTAGATACAGAAAACTGAATAATTAGAAAATTCTCAAAAAAGAAGGAACTATAAAAAGAACAGAAAAAAAAAAATCAGTACCAGTGGTTGTATATAAGAACCAGGTACAAAAAAAGACTAATAATAAGGTACGAGATGATGGATTAGTCAAAAGTCCCAAAAGGCAAACTGACACCCAGGCTTGATCACAGGTATGCTGCAAGATGACAACACTGAGGGACCCTGTTAATTATAACTAATTTGTATTGAAGCAAACAGTAAATCAGGAGCTGACATACATGAGGTCTGAGAAGCAGAGGGCGGGGGACAAGCTGGAGGCAGTAAAGGGGAAAGAGAAAGAGCAAACCTTATCTCTATGTCATACAGAAGCCAGATTTTTTAAATTACATCATTGAGTTTCAGTTAGATTATAGCTAATAGCAGGTTCACTGTGAAGTGGGAATGATTTAAAGTGAAAGAACTTCCTGCTATAATGTCTCCAACCTGTTACTAGGAAAGACTTATCATTTTTAAGTGGGACAAGGAATAAACAGTTGATGTGGCCCAATTTGATTTAGTGTTAATAATCTGGATGGAGCCTTGAAGTGGTACACTGCTTGGCTCCAGGTAACCAGCCAGGGTTCAAGTTAGCAAACAGTTGATACAACAGGCTACTGTTAATGACTGAAGTTCCACAGGCCTCTCATGTCTCATGGTAAATAATTAAAAGCTTTTGCTTTCAACAAAAGAACAAAATGCCTCACAGTTTATCAAGCCTGGCAATGGGACTGTCAGCTTCCAGGTTTCTTGGCTCCTACGAATGTTATCATCCCTATCCTACCAACACCTGCTTTCTGGTAGGTATTTTAAAACACAATCACAGGGACTTCCCTGGTGGCACAGTGGTTAAGAATCCGCCTGCCGGGCTTCCCTGGTGGCGCAGTGGTTGAGAATCTGCCTGCCAATGCAGGGGACACGGGTTCAAGCCCTGGTCTGGGAAGATCCCACATGCCGCGGAGCAACTAGGCCCGTGAGCCACAATTACTGAGCCTGCGCGTCTGGAGCCTGTGCTCCACAACAAGAGAGGCCACGATAATGAGAGGCCCGCACACCGCGATGAAGAGTGGCCCCCACTTGCCGCAACTAGAGAAAGCCCTCGCACAGAAACGAAGACCCAACACAGCCATAAATAAATAAATGAATGAATGAATGAATGAATGAATGAATCCGCCTGCCAATGCAGGGGACACGGGTTTGATCCCTGGTCCGGGAAGATCCCACATGCCACGGAGCAACTAAGCCTATGTGGCACAACTACTGAGCGTGCACTCTAGAGCCCGCGAGCCACAACTATTGAAGCCCACACCCTAGAGCCTGTGCTCCACAACAAGAGAAGCCACCACAAGTGAGAAGCCCGCGCACCACAATAAAGAGTAGCCCCCACTCGCCACAACTAGAGAAAGCCTGCGCACAGCAACAAAGACCCAACGCAGCTAAAAATAAATAAATAAAAATAAATAAATAAATATTTTTTTTAAAAAACACAATCACATCAGAGTATAACAAAGTAACTTGAATTGTAACAAAGATCTAAACTTTATTTTTATTTGAAGGTAAAAAGAAGGTATTTAAGAAACCAACGAACTAAACTCACACCATGAGGATTACAGGACTCACTGAAAAGGCCAGGCCTGTCTAGTTATAAAGTCAATCAGTAATTTATTGTACTTCACAACACAGTGAAGCAAGATCACTGAACTGATTCAGCAGACTCTTAAGCTTTTTTAAATGCCACAGTGAATATGTTAGAGAAGGGCAGTTAGGAAAAATGGAAACCTCACTTTACAATCTGTTTCACACTTCAACACCTTCAAATCTGTGAAAGAAGAGAGGTGAAAGGGTAGGAAGACAATGGGGGTTGGGGGCCAGAGAGCAGCAGCAGATGATATGTTGACTGACTTGACAAAAGTAAGTTTTAGACCCAGACCTAGATTCCTGGTCCACCAACTTCAAGAACTTGCTCTTTTAGCTTTATATCAGTAGTTCTCAACTAAGGGCAACTTTGTCCTCTAAGGGATATCTGGCAATGGCTGGAGACATTTTTGGTTGTCACAACTGGGAGTAGAAGGGTTGTTACTGGGTTACTACAGAAGCCAAGGATACTGCTAAACAATCTAAAATACCAAGGACAGTTACCCACAACAAAGAATTATCTGGTGTAATATGTCAATACTACCAAGGTTGAGAAAGCCTACCATAAATCACCCAATTTTCCAGAATAATCAAAATCCAAAGTCTCTAAGAGAAGTATATGATTTCCTGTGGAATGCTAAGGTGCTGGATCAATTAATGGACCAAAGAGAACACTACTGCTAAACAATCACCCTGAAAAGACCAAAACCATACATGTGTCAAGATCCAAATGACCAGAATTTCAGTAGCAATATATAGAAGAAAGTGATTCACAAATGATAATAATGTCAATGCAATATACACCAGGAAATAAAAATCATTTAAGAAGGCAAGATGGCCTTTTTTTAAAAACCAACAAAAAGATTCTGAAAGAATACACAATCACTTCTTACCAGAGATAATCTTTGAGGAAGTAGAAAAGAAAGGCTAGGGGAAGGGAAACATTTACATTTCATATTATACCTTTCTGTACAATGAAAGTTTTTATAGCCAACAGTATACATTGTTCTTATCATTTTAATAACTTTTATTTTAATAAAGGACATAGATAATGCAAGCTAAGAAAGCTATTTTTATTCTAAAATTTCTTTTTAAATGACTGGCAGATTGGATATACCTATCAACAAAGCACTGCACTCCAGATCAAACTAAAGGACTTACAAACTGGTAACAATACTCGTCTTCACTAATGCATATCAACCTACCAGATATCATATTCAACCTCAGTATAAAATTGTGGGTCTAACTTCAACATGAATTAGAATAATAAGGTATATTAGAACACAACAGAAATACTAAACAAAGAGCGTAAATAATTTAGGGAGATGACTGATTGCAAGTAGAATATACCACCCCCAATCAAATAAATAGGTAAATAAACTAAAGGAATTAAACATACACAAATTACATGCCCATTAGGATGACCACTATTAAAAAAAAAAACAGAAAATAACAAGTGTTGGAAAGGATGTGGAAAAATTGGAACCCTTGTGCACTGTTGGTGGGAATGTAAAATGGTACTGCAGGTATGAAAAAGAGTATGGAGGTTCTGCAGAAGATTAAATACAGATATACCACATGATCCAGCAATTCTGCTTCCAGGTATATACCTGAAAGAACTGAAAGCAGGATTTCAAGAAGCTATTTATACACCAATGTTCAAAGAAACATTATTTACAATAGTTAACAGCTGAAAGCAACCCAAGTGTCCACAGAGAGAAGAATGCACAAAGTATGATATATATGGTCATCCCTCAGTATCCACAGCAAATTGCTGTCAGGACTCCCGTAGATACCAAAATCCAAGGATGCTCAAGTCCCTTATATAAAATGGTGTAGTATTAGCATATAACCTACTGTACATCCTACTGTATACTTTAAATCATTTCTGGATTACTTATAATAACTAATACAATGCAAATGCTATGTAAATAGTTGCCGGTGAGCTGCAAATTCAAGTTGTGCTTTTTGGAATTTTCTGGAATTTTTTTTTCAAATACTTTGGAATCGTGGTTGGTTGAACCCACAGATGCTGAACCTGCAGATACAGAGGGCCAACTGTATATGCAATGGAATATTATTCAGCCTCAAAAAGGAAGGAAATTTTGACACATGCTACAACATGGATAAAACTTGAGCACGCTCTGCTAAGTGAAATAAGCTAGTCACAAAAGACAGATACTGTTTGATTCCATTTATATGAGGTATCCAGAGTAGTCACATTCACAAAAAGTAGAATGCTGATTGACAGAAGTTGGGATAAGAGGGAAATGGCACTTGTTGTTTAATGGGTATAGTTTCAGTTTTGCAAGATAAAAATGTTCTGGAGACTGATTTGCACAACAATGTTACAATACTCAATATTACTCCACTTAAAAATGGTTAAGATGGTAAATGTTAAGATAAGTATATTTTATCAAAACTGAAAATCTTTTAAAATATACAGATTAGCATGACATATAACCTAAAGACAGCACTGAGCAAAGTGTTAAAGAACACAGAACTTTTTAATCCTCTAATATCCTTTTCCAATGACCTTCCAGCCTGCTTTAATGGCCCTCGCATCTATCCCCCACAAGTGAGTTAAAGGTGCTTCATGCTTCATCCTAATTACCCAGCACCCCCCAATTTCCTAAAACAGCAGTCAAAGCTCTTTAAACAATTAAGAAACCCATAAGTTTATTATTATAGTTTCATCTATAAGGCTGATAGTAAATCTAAGTATTTCACAGAAATTATACCACCAACCACATGTTTGTCTTGAGCTGTCAAACCTGTAAAGGTATATCGGTCAAGGAAATATGATTCAAAATAAGCAACAGTAGCTTTAAAAACATAACTTCTCACTGGCTACATTTACACACAAGTTAAAAATTGTCAAAAGACAATTTCACTAAATAAAATTATCTTACCAAAAGCTGTGGCCACACTTCGTCATGTATGCTTCCTCAATCATATCAAAGCAGATAGGGCTAAAAACAAAATAGAAAAATAATACATACATTTTTTAAGTAGAGTGATTAAAAATTGGAAAAAGTCAGTAACAATACCAACAAAATCATATTTTAATACATAGCTAAGTCTTCAAACTTTCTATTGATGAGATGAAATTTCTATTGAGCTGAATGAACTTTAGGGGACTGCTGGTAAAATGACAATGTGTTCAAGATGGCCTTAAGCACCATCAAGTTCTAAGATGAATTAAATGAATAATTTAACTGACTCCAATACTTTAACTTGACCATAAATTTTGATAGTATAATGCAATCACGAGTGCTTAAGTTCTACCATCTTTTTCAGTCATCCCTGGTACAAAACCATCTAAATGCTCTATTTCCTATCTCAAAGAAAACAAATTTCCTGAGTGATAAATTTACAGTTCCAATTTCAATAACTTTTCTAGGTAGTGACGATGCTAATGATAACTAATACTTAACACAAACTATGCATGTCCATTAAAACAATGACATATATTAACTCACTTAATCCTTTCAACAGCATAGGTACCTATTACTAGACCCACTTTATAGATAAGGAAATTGAGACACAGAATGTTAAAAGTCACACAGCTAGGAAGTAACACAGCCAATTTTCAAACTCAGATCCATGTTCTCAACCACTATTCTATACTACTTCCAGATGCCATGAGTTAAATATCAAGTCATACCAACTATGCCACATGTTCTGGCCAAGGAAAGGGGGTTATCAATCTCTGAGAGGGTACGGGCTACCAGAAAAATGCAAAGCCTTGTAAGAAGCAATTTCCCTTTATCCTTCCCCCTTCCTCCCTCCAAAAACTCTGATGAAGTCTCCAGAGATACAACCATCTTGCGATCATGAAGACAACAACCATAAGCTAAGAAGACAGGATATGGGTTCCTTGATAACATCCTTCAGCAGCTGCATCATCCATGGATTGTCAATCTCTGGACCACACATTACATGAGAAAAGTAAATCCTAACTTGCTTAGGCCAGTAATTATCAAGTTTCCTGTTACTGGTATACAAATCCAATGCTTATTGATGTCACGTGACAATTAAACTGTAAATGAAAATTTACCCATTCCCTTCAAGAAAAGTTTCCTGGGCATAAATACTATCTTAGAATGTGAGGTTATAAATAAGTTATAGAATCTCAATGTTGCACAAGCTCAGAGTTTCATCATGTATAGTGTGCTGGCTTACACTGCACTGGTTTTGTCAGTCTTTACTCTCCCAGACTCAGAATAAAGGGAAATCTCCTGAATGTGGGGATTTGGTAATTTTTCTTTTGGAACAAAGTCCATCTTGCTCCTGCCTGATGAAGTTAAGGAAGCAGGGCTGGGGCTCCCTCCTGAGGACATGTGGATGAGCTGTGGAGGCTGCTCTGTGATCTCAGTTTGCAACTAAACGATGCTGAAGAACAGATCTGAGATAGACAAATTTCATTTCACACTGGTACAGTGGGTGCTCAAGCAGGTATCTTAAGGCCCAAAACCCAGAGTAGAGGCAATATTTATCCGCCCCCCTTTAAAGACTTTATTTTTTTAGAGGAGTTTTACATTTGCAACAAAACTGAAAGGATGGTATAGAGATCTCCCCTGCCCCTACATGTGCACAGCCTCCCCTATTATCATCACTCACCAGAACAGGGCATTTTTTTTAACCAAGCATGAACCTACATTGACACATCATAATCACCCAAAGTCCAAAGTTTACCTTAGAGTTCATTCTTCATGTTGTACATTCTATGGGTTTAGGCAAAAGTATAATGACATATACCCACCGTTATAACATCATACATATTATTTACACTGCCCTAAAAATCCTCTATGCTTTGCCTATTCGTTTCTCTCCCCTTACCCACATCCACTGATTTTTTTATTGTCTCCATAGTTTTGTTTTTTCCAGAAAGTCATATAGTTGGGACTATATAGTATGTAGGCTTTTCAGATTGGCTTCTTCCACTTAGTAATATGCATTTAAGGTTCTTCCATATCTTTTCATGGCTTGATAGCTAATTTCTTTGCAGTGCTGAATAATATTCCAGTGACTGGGTATACTGTGGTTTATTTATCCATTCACCTACTGAAGGACATCTTGGTTGCTTCCAAGATCTGGCAATTATGAATAAAGCTGCTACAAGCATCTTTGTGCAGGGTTCTTTGTAGTCCTAAGTTTTCAACTCCTTTGGGTAAATACCAAGGAGTATAATTGTTGAATCATATGCTAAGAGTAGATTAGTTTTGTAAGAAATCAACCAAACTGTCTTCTTTAGTGCCTGTACCATTTTTATCCCCACTAACAAAAAATGAGAGTTCTGTTGCTCCACATCCTCCTCAGTATTTGGTGGTGTCAGTGCTCAAGATTTAGCCATTCTGATAGGTGTTTTAGTGATGTCCCGTTGTTATTTTCATTTGCATTTCCCTGATGGCTATGATGATATGGAGCATCTCTTCACATGCTTATTTACCATGTGTATATCTCTGAGGTGACAGTCAAGGTCTTTGGTCCATTTTTAAATCAGGTTGCTAGCAGAAACAAAAAGAACTACAATCCTGCAGCCTGTGGAACAAAAACCACATTCACAGAAAGATAGACAAGATGAAAAGGCAGAGAGCTATGTACCAGATGAAGGAACAAGATAAAACCCCAGGAAAACACCTAAATGCAATGGAGATAGGCAATCTTCCAGAAAAAGAATTCATAATAATGATAGTGAAGATGATCCAGGACCTCGTAAAAAGAATGGAGGCAAAGACCGAGAAGATGCGAGAAACGTTTAACAAAGATCTAGAAAAATTAAAGAACAAACAAACAGAGATGAACAATACAATAACTGAAATGAAAAATACACTAAAAGGAATCAATAGCAGAATAACTCAGGCAGGAGAACGGATAAGTGACCTGGAAGACAGAATGGTGGAATTCACTGCTGCGGAACAGAATAAAGAAAAAAGAAGGAAAAGAAATGAAGACAGCCTAAGAGACCTCTGGGACAACATTAAACGCAACAACATTCGCATTATAGGGGTCCCAGAAGGAAAAGAGAGGAAGGACCCGAGAAAATATTTGAAGAGATTATGGTCGAAAACTTCCCTAACATGGGAAAGGAAATAGCCACCCAACTCCAGGAAGCGCAGAGAGTCCCATATAGGATAAACCCACAGAGAAACACACCGAACACATAGTAATCAAATTGACAAAAATTAAAGACAAAGAAAACTTACTGAAAATAGCAAGGGAAAAATGACAAATAACATACAAGGGAATTCCCATAAGGTTAACAGCTGATTTCTCAGCAGAAACTCTACAAGCCAGAAGGGAGTGGCATGATATACTTAAAGTGATGAAAGGGAAGAACCTACAACCAAGATTACCCTACCCAGCAAGGTTCTCATTCAGATTACATGGAGACATCAAAAGCTTTACAGACAAGCAAAGGCTAAGAGAATTCAGCACCACCAAACCAGCTCTACAACAAATGTTAACAGAATTACTCTAAGTGGGAAACACAAGAGAAGAAAACAACCTACAAAAACAAAGCCCCCAATATTAAGAAAATGGTAATCGGAACATACATATCGATAATGACCTTAAATATGAACGGATTAAATGCTCCAACCAAAAGACAAAGGCTTGCGGAATGGATACAAAAACAAGACCCATATATATGCTGTCTACAAGAGACCCACTTCAGACCTAGGGACACATACAGACTGAAACTGAGGGGACGGAAAAAGATATTCCATGCAAACGGAAATCAAAAGAAAGCTAGAGTAGCAATACTCGTATCAGATAAAATAGACTTTAAAATAAAGAATGTTACAAGAGACAAGGAAGGAAACTACATAATGATCAAGGGATCAATCCAAGAACAAGATGTAACAATTATAAATATATATGCACCCAACATAGGAGTACCTCAATACATAAGGCAACTGCTACCAGTTCTAAAAGAGGAAGTCGACAGTAACAATAATAGTGGGGGACTTTAACACCTCACTTACACCAATGGACAGATCATCTAAACAGAAAATTAATAAGGAAACACAAGCTTTAAATGACACAACAGACCTTATAGATTTAATTGGTATTTATAGGACATTCCATCCAAAAACAGATTACACTTTCTTCTCAAGTGCGCATGGAACATTATCCAGGATAGATCACATCTTGGGTCACAAATCAAGCCTCAGTAAATTTAAGAAAACTGAAATCATATCAAGCATCTTTTCTGACAACAACGCTATGAGATTAGACATGAATTACAGGAAAAAAACCATAAAAAACACAAACACATGGAGGCTAAACAATATGTTACTAAATAACCAAGAGATTGGGCTTCCCTGGTGGCTCAGTGGTTGAGAATCTGCCTGCTAATGCAGGGGACATGAGTTCGAGCCCTGGTCTGGGAAGATCCCACATGCCATGGAGCAACTAAGCCCATGAGCCACAACTACTGAGCCTGCGCGTCTGGAGCCTGTGCTGTGCAACAAGAGAGGCCACGATAGTGAGAGGCCTGCACACCATGATGAAAAGTGGCCCCCGCTTGCCGCAACTAGAGAAAGCCCTCGCACAGAAACGAAGACCCAACACAGCCAAAAATAAATTAATTAATTAATTAAAAAAAAAAACCAAGAGATCACTAAAGAAATCAAAGAGGAAATCAAAAAATACCTAGAGACAAATGACAATGAAAACAGGATGATCCAAAACCTATGGGATGCAGCAAAAGCAGTTCTAAGAGGGAAGTTTATACCTATACAAACCTATCTCAAGAAACAAGAAAAGCCCCAAATAAACATAACGTTACACCTAAAGGAACTAGACAAAGAAGAACAAACAAAACCCAAAGTTAGCAGAAGGAAAGAAATCATAAAGATCAGAGCAGAAATAAAGGAAAGAGAAAAAAAGAAAACAACAGCAAACATCAATAAAACTAAAAACTGATTCTTTCAGGAGATTAACAAAACTGATAAACCATTAACCAGACTCATCAAGAAAAAGAGGGAGAAGACTTAAATCAATAAAGTTACAAATGAAAAAGGAGAAGTTACAACAGACACCACAGAAATAAATACAAAGCATCCTAAGAGACTACTACAAGCAACTCTATGCCAATAAAATGGACAACCTGGATGAAATGGACAAATTCTTAGAATGGTATAACCTTCCAAGACTGAAGCAGGAAGAAAGAGAAAATATGAACAGACCAATCACAAGTAATGAAATTGAAACTGTGATTAAAAATCTTCCAACAAACAAAACTCCAGGACCAGATGGCTTCACAGGGGAATTCTATCAAACATTTACAGAAGAGCTAACACCCATCCTTCTCAAACTCTTCCAAAAAATTGCAGAGGAAGGAACACTCCCAAACTCATTCTACGAGGCCACTTTCACCCTGATACCAAAATCAGACAAATGTACTATAAAAAAAGAAAATTACAGACCAATATCACTGATGAATATAGATGCAAAAGTCCTCAACAAAATACTAGCAAAGAGAATCCAAGAACACATTAAAAGGATCAGACACCATGATCAAGTGGGATTTATCCCAGGGATGCAAGGATTTTTCAATATACACCAATCAATTAATGTGATATACCATATTAACAAATTGAAGAATAAAAACCATATGATCATCTCAATAGATGCAGAAAAAGCTTTCAACAAAATTCAACAACCATTTATGATAAAAACTCTCCAGAAAGAGGGCACAGAGGAAACCTACTTCAACATAATAAAGGCCATATATGACAAACCCACAGCAAACATCATTCTCAATGGTGAAAAACTGAAAACATTTCCTCTAAGATCAGGAACAAGACAAGGATGTCCCATCTCACTATTATTCAACATAGTCTTGGAAGTCCTAGCCATGGCACTCAGAGAAGAAAAAGAAATAAAAGGAATACACATTGGAAAAGAAGAAGTAAAACTGTCACTGTTTGCACATGACATGATACTATACATAGAGAATCATGAAGATGCCACCAGAAAACTACTAGAGCTAATCAATGAATTTGGTAAAGTAGCAGGATACAAAATTAATGCACAGAAATCTCTTTCATTCCTATATACTAATGATGAAATATATGAATGAGAAATTAAGGAAACACTTCCATTTACCACTGCAACAAAAAGAATAAAATACCTAGGAATAAACCTACCTAAGGAGACAAAAGACCTGTATGCAGAAAACTATAAGACACTGATGAAAGAAATTAAAGATGATACCAACAGATAGAGAGACATACCATGTTCTTGGATTGGAAGAATCAATATTGTGAAAATGACTATACTACCCAAAGCAATCTACAGATTCAGTGCAATCCCTATCAAACTACCAATGGCATTTTTTACAGAACTAGAACAAAAAATCTTAAAATTTGTATGGAGATACAAAAGACCCCGAATAGCCAGAGTAGTCTTGAGGGAAAAAAACGGAGCTGGAGGAATCAGACTCCCTGACTTCAGACTATACTACAAAGCTACAGTAATCAAGACAATATGGTACTGGCAGAAACACAGAAATACAGATCAATGGAACAGGATAGAAAGCCCAGAGAGAAACCCACACACCTATGGTCAACTAATCTATGACAAACGAGGCAAGGATATATACAATGGAGAAAAGACAGCCTCTTCAATAAGTGTTGCTGGGAAAACTGGACAGCTACATGGAAAAGAATGAAATTAGAACACTCCCTAACACCACACACAAAAAGAAAGTCAAAATGGATTAGAGAGCTAAATGTAACACCGGGCACTATCAAACTCTTAGAGGAAAACATAGGAAGAACACTCTTTGACATAAATCACAGCAGGATATTTTTTGATCCACCGCCTAGAGTAATGGAAATAAAAATAAACAAATGGGACCTAATGAAACTTAAAAGCTTTTGCACAGCAAAGGAGATCATAAACAAGACGAAAAGACAACTCTCAGAATGGGAGAAAATATTTGCAAATGAATCATAGGACAAAGGATTAATCTCCAAAATATATAAATAGCTCATGCAGCTCAATATTAAAAAAACAAACAACCCAATCCAAAAATGGGCTGAAGACCTAAATAGACATTTCTCCAAAGAAGACATACAGATGGCCAAGAAGCACATGAAAAGATGCTCAACATCACTAATTATTAGAGAAATGCAAATCAAAACTACAATGAGGTATCACCTCACACCAGTTAGAACGGGCATCATCAGAAAATCTACAAACAACAAATGCTGGAGAGGGTGTGGAGAAAAGGGAACCCTCTTGCACTGTTGGTGGGAATGTAAATTGATACAGCTACCATGGAGAACAGTATGGAGGTTCCTTAAAAAACTAAAAAAGAATTACCATATGACCCAGCAATCCCACTACTGGGCATATACCCAGAGAAAACCGTAATTCAAAAAGACACATGCACCCCAATGTTCACTGCAGCACTATTTACAATAGCCAGGTCATGGAAGCAACCTAAATGCCCATCGACAGACAAATGGATAAAGAAGTTGTGGTACATATATACAATGGAATATTACTCAGCCATAAAAAGGAATGAAATTGAGTCATTTGTAGAGACGTGGATGGATCTAGAGACTGTCATACAGAGTGAAGTAAGTCAGAAAAAGAAAAACAAATATCGTATATTAATGCATATATGTGGAACCTAGAAAATGGTACAGACGAACCGGTTTGCAGAGCAGAAATTGAGAGACGGAAGTAGAGAACAAACGTTTGGACACCAAGGGGGGTAAAGTGGCAGGGGGTGTGGGTGGTGGTGTGATGAACTGGGAGATTGGGATTGACACGTATACACTGATGTGTATAAAATAGGTGACTAATAAGAAACTAAATAAACATTAAAAAAATTTTTTTAAATAAATAAATCAGGTTGCTTTCTTACTGTTGAGTTTTAAGAATTGTTTGTATATTTTAGATAAAAATCCTATACGAGATATGTCTTCTAGAAATATTTTCTCCAGATCTGTGGCTTATCTTTTCATTCTCTTGACAGTGTCTCTCACCTTGAGGAGAAATTTTTAGTTTTAAAGAAGTTCTGTTTTTTGATCCTTTCTTTCATAGATCATGCCTTTGGTGTTGTGTCTAAAAAGTCATCACCAAACTCAAGGTTATCTAGATTTCCCTTGTTATCGTCTAGGAATTTAATGGTTTTGCATTTTACATTTAGGTCTGTGATACACCTTGAGGTAATCTGGTGAATAGGGATAAGGTCTGTTTTTAGATTTTTTTTTTGCATGTGTATGAACAGTTGTTCCAGCACCATCTGCCAGAAAGACTATCTTTTCTACACTGTTTTGCCTCTGTTTTTGTCAAAGATCAGTTGACTACATTTACGTGGGTCTATTTCTGGGCTCTCTGTTCATTCATATTGAACTGTCTACTCTTTTGCCAACACCACATTGTCTTAATAACTCCATATATTATTTTGATTTTAAAAAACTGTTCCTTTGGATGAAACTCTGTTGTCCCAATAATGGTTAATTTCTAAAACTCAAGTGTTAAGTGAACAAGAGTAAACATTCCAATTCTTCTATTACAGAAGGTCTAGATATTAAAACACCAACCTTTTAAACTGCTAATAAAGTATTGTTTAAGATTTGGGGGAAGAGATCTTTCTGTTCCCAAAGTAAGTATGTTTGCAAGTCTGAGTAACAATACCATCACATCTGTTTTATACTGCACTAAATGAAGCTTAGAAGCAAGATGCAAAATATCTTAACAGACTGATCTCTCAGTCTAGACTTCCAACAGTGCCAACAATAAATATTTTAGGACTGGCCTTAGCAACCAGAATGAATCAACTGTGAATACTTATCAATACTCTCTCAGAAAATTCCAAAAATCTTAAAACAGTCATATATTTAACAAATTATGTATTAGGTACTGACTATATACCAGACACTGTTCTAGATACCAAGGACAGAGAGGTGAATAAAACAAACAAAAATCCCTCATGGTTCTACAATCTAGTGGAAAAGACAGATAATAAATGAGAGAAATAAGAAAGAACTTATTCAGTAAGGCTAGATAGTGATAAATGATAAGGAAAAAATTAAGTAGGGAAGGGGGATAGGAAGTGTTGGGTTGGGTTACATAGAGTAGTCAGAGAAGCTTCAATGAGAAGTTGACATTTGAGTAACTATTTCTAGATAGCAAGAAAATGATCCACACAAAAATCTGGGGCAACCACAACCTAGCAGTAAGAGTAAGTGCAAATGTCCTGAGGTGCTATGTTCAAAGACTAGCAAGATGGTCAGTTTAGAGTAGACTAAGCACGTGGGAAAATAGTAGAATATGAAGCCAGGGAGGTAACAAAGGGTCTTATCAAAGAACTTCCTTAAATCAAGTTAAGGACTTTGGCTTTTACAGTGAATAAAACAGGAATTCACTGAAGGATTTGGAACAGAGGAGTGATATGATTTGACACTGTGATGAACCATATCACTCTACCCTATATGTTGAAAGAAGACTTAAGGAAAGCAATTGTAGAAACAGAAGCTATTATAATAATTTGGGTGCTGGATTAAACTAAGTGGGTAGCATAGCAATAGGGTTAGTCAGAATCTAAATATAGTTTGAAGGTAGAGCTTTGGTTTCCTATGGATTAGATGTTGGGTATGAGGGAAAAATGAATCAAAAAATTTGGCCTGAAAACAAAAAGAATTGACAATAGGTTTATTTCACATAGAGCTCTATCACCCATTAGTTTATTTAAAAAAAAAAAAAAAACAAAGAGCAGGACATGATATAACTTGTCATATAATATGTTCCACTGATAGTAAAAATTGTATGCAGTACCTAAAAATTACTATCAGATCAGTTTCAACAAGCAGTTTTTAAGGAATGGCTTCTGAATACCATGTGAATTAAAGAGAAGAAAGTCTCCATTCTTTTCACCAAAAGCTAGCTTTTTAATCACATTAAAGGTCAAGACTGCCAATAAAAATGGAATTCAACTGAAAGTAATCCTAGCTATGCTACCTAGAGCTTTCTGACTTTGGACAAGTAGTTTAATCTCTCTATCCCTGTTTCCTCATTGGTATAACTGGGATGATATTTACATCATAGAATCACTGTACTGATTAACAAAATATCTATTAAGTACTTAGTACAATTCCTGGTATACAACATTAAATAAATGGCAGAATACACAAAAAGAAAAAAATGGAAAAATCTGTATCAATGATACAAATGTGGGAAGAGTAGAATCCACCCAAGCTAAAAACCTGAAGGAATTTCTATTAGAAAAAGGCACAATAAATCTTCATGACGTTGGGCTTGGCAATGGTTTCTTAGATATGACCCCAAAAGCATGAGCAACAGAAGAAAAAATAGATAAATTGGACTTATTCAAAATTTAAAACTTTTGTGCATCAAAGGACGTTGTGAAAAAACTCAAAAGACAACCCACATAACTGGAGAGAAAATTTGCAAATCACATATCCAAGAGGAGACTTATACCCAGTGTATATGAAGAACTCTTACAACTCAACAACAGAAAAATAAACAACCCAATTTAAAAACTGGGCAAAAAGCTTGTACAGATGGTCTCTGACTTACAGTGATTTGAGTTACAATTTTTTGACTTTATGATACACATTCAATAGACACTGTACTTCAAAAAGAAAAAAAATTTTTGAAGAAATACCTACAATAGAATAAAGGAAGAAAAGGACTAACTGATCACTCCCCTTCCCAAGAAAGGGTTGAAATATGCAGGAAATATAGAAATACAGAGGAGATCCTAACAAAACACAACTAACTCTTCCCAATTTTGTTTTTTGTTTTTGTTCTTTTTCTTGGCCATGATGTGCGGCAGGCAGGATCTTAGTTCCCCAACCAGGGACTGAACCCGTGACCCCTGCAGTTGGAAGCGTGAGTCCTAATCACTGGACTGCCAGGGAATTCCCAACTCCCAGCTCTTCCCAATTTTGAATAGCAAGAACATACCCAGAGTAGGTTCTGGGAAAAACTGTAAACAAACAATTTAGAACCCCTTCTACTCTGCCTATCAATAGCACTGAAAGACGATGAGCTAGAAGACCTAAGCATAAGTACAAGCATAGCAAGTATATGAATTGGCAGCCAGGCTAAACATTATACAGACACCTGAAATTTTATACAACCCCCAAAACTTTACACAGACCCCCAAAAATGTTTATGGACGTCCCTCAAAACTTTTTATGGACATCTGACAAAGTGGCAGCATCAAAAAGGGGGAAGAGGACTTCCCTGGTGGCACAGTGGTTGGGAGTCCGCCTGCCAATGCAGGGGACATGGGTTCGATCCCTGGTCCGGGAGGATCCCACATACCATGGAGCAGCTGGGCCCGTGTACCACAACTACTGAGCCTGTGTGCTGCAACTGCTGAAGCCCAAGCGCCTGGAGCCCGTGCTCTGCAACAAGAGAAGCTACCACAGTGAAAGGCCTGTGTACCGCAACGAAGAGTGGCCCCTGCTTGCGGCAACTAGAGAAAGCCTGCGCAGCAACAAAGACCCAACGCAGCCGCAAACAAACAAATAAATAAATAAGAAAAGAAAAAAACAGAAAAATTCACCAAATCCACCCCCGAAACTAAAAAAAAAAAAAAAAGGGGGGAAGAAATCACAAATGGATTAAAGCCCCTGCTGTGACCATTCATGTCTCTTGTAGCACCATAACACAAGCAATTCTTGTAAATCAACATATAAGACAGAAAATCCAATAGAAAAAATGGGAAAGAATGTCAATTCCTAATTCACAGCAGGGGAAAACACACTGCCTTTCAAGTATGTGGAAAGATGTTCCAACTCACTAGTAATCAAAAAATGCGAATTAAAATAATAAAATAACACTTTACCCCCATTAAGTTATTAGAAAATTAGAATACCAAGTATGTTAGGGAGGATATGGAGAAACAAGAATCTTCATGAAGAGTTACTCTAACTACCAACCTACATTGCATATTCATATACTTATGACCCAGTAATCCCACTCTTGAGATTATTTGTAAATAGTTACAGATATAAACACATACACATCCTGGAGTATATGTGTAGCATGTGTGTACATATATGTAAATATATACGTATAGCTGTGTTTCCATTTATGTTTATATATGTGGCTCTGTGTGTGTCTGTGTATGTGTGTGTACAGCTAAGAGAGAAACATCCACATCTGTCAATAGGGAATACCTATGAGGATACTTGCAACAAACTGGATACTTCTTGTTACAGCAGGGAATTAGAGGCAGCCTTAATGCTCAAAATTACTAGAATGGAGAAATAAAATGTACCTAGATATATACTACAAAACTTCATGCAACAGTCAAAAGGAATGAACCAAAGGTACATGGAGCACCATTGCTGGATATTTTGTCAAGTGAAAATAGAAATTAAAATAAGATCTGTGACACAATACAATTTACATAAAATTAAAATACAAAAAAATCTATTTCACAGGTATACATACATTCAAAAACATATATAAATCACAATAGAATAGAAAACCAAGAGAAGAGGTCAGGAGAATAAGAAATGAAGTAAGGGGGGCTTCCCTGGTGGCGCAGTGGTTGAGAATCTGCCTGCTGATGCAGGGGACACGGGTTCAAGCCCTGGTCTGGGAGGATCCCACGTGCCGCGGAGCAGCTGGGCCCGTGGGCCACAACTGCTGAGCCTGCACGTCTGGAGCCTGTGTTCTACAACGGGAGAGGCCGCGATGGTGAGAGGCCAGCGCACCGCGATGAAGAGTGGCCCCCGCTTGCCGCAACTAGAGAAAGCCCTCGCACAGTAACGAAGACCCAACACAGCCAAAAAAAAGAAATATATATATATATAAAAGAAATGAAGTAAGGGGAGGAATACAATACCTTATTCAACAGAATCTAAAAATGACATCAATAATAAGATGTACCATCATATGCAACTAAAAAAGAAACAACTCTGCTAATTAAACTATGATAATACTTTATCAGTTAGGAATTTTACTCTTTTCTAAAAAGTTCTTTTAGACTTAAACAAGTTTTATCATACACCACTCTTGTGGAAAAAACACACATATACTTATATATAATTAGGTTTTCCGGGACTTCCCTGGTGGCGCAGTGGTTAAGAACCTGCCTGCCAATGCAGGGGACACGGGTTCAATCCCTTGTCCAGGAAGATCCCACATGCTGCAGAGCAACTAAGCCCGTAGGCCACAACTACTGAAGCCCGCGCACCTAGAGCCCATGCTCTGCAACAAGAGAAGCCACTGCAATGAGAAGCCTGCGCCCCACAACGAAGAGTAGCCCCCGCTCGATGCAACCAGAGAAAGCCCACGCACAGCAATGAAGACCCAACTCAACCAACCAACCAAATAAATAAATAAATAAATAAATAAAAATAAAATTTAAAAAATAATAATAATTAGGTTTTCCAACAAATTCTCATTCTTCGGGGTCTAACTTTTCTGAATCACTTTTTGACTAAGTCACTGATATACAGATTTTTCCACATAATATTGTCTATTACTTTGGTAAAGTATCCTTTACTGAGAGAATCCATAATAGAACTAACTAAAAGCCACTGTTCTTGGGATTGTAAGCCAAGTTTACGTTCAGTCAGCTCACCTACATTTGACTCCAGCTTTAGGAATGTTGCTAAACACTTCTAATTCACCAAATTCCAAAATCTCCTCCACCTCTCTCTCCCACATTCAAACATTTAGTTCACAGGGAATAAAACAGTAATTCACAATTGTCTGAGAGACTTTCTTCGAATCTGCTGAAATATATATTCGTATTTTGAGGCAGGCATTTTCTCTGCTGACACATCTGTATGAAATGACAGCTACCTCCAACTGTCACCTAGCCAAGAAGAATTTTCCTTAATTCCATCATCTGTAACATATAACCCAATTTTCAAATATGTCAAAGTGTAAATGAAGCAAAAATTAGAATCAAAGAAATACGACAAAGTAAAACAAAGCAAAAGAGGAGCTTTGGGTGGTGAATGAACAATGTGAACATGATTAGCTCATGATTAGCACTTGAGGTCAAAATTTAACTGACGCGAACTTACTGTCTTACTATACACACTTAGAAAATGGGGGAGGGGGATAAGATAAATGAAGCAACTGCTTTTAGACACTGGACACTAAGCAACACAGTACTGAGATCTCTGAGGGAAGGGGAACAAATGAAGTGAACACTATCACAGATTCAGCTTTCTGCCTTCACAGGAGGTTTCACAGGCCCAAGGAGGGAGCACACAAGCAGAGCACCACAATCTTACTGAGTTCAGGAAGGATAAAGGGGAAAGAATTTACAGGGCAGAACACCAGAGACGGAGGAGCTACAAGAAGAAAATCCTAAAAAATCTACATAGTGTTCACATCAAGTTCATTGTTGAATACTAGTCACACATGCCCAAGGTAAAACTCCACAAGATCACATCATCAGAGACAAAGGATCATTTCCATGGGTTCATTAATACATGAAATACAAGTTAAGAAAAGAAGCAGTGAATCAGAAGATGTCAACAGACAGTATCCAAATTAAAACACAAAGGGAAAAAAAGAAAACAGAGCATCTATGGGCTGTAGGTCAATATCAAATGAATCAAAAGAAATACATGAAGAGACAGTGGCTGAAATTTTTTTAAGTAACAACAACAAAAAAAGACATTTTACCACATATCCAAGAAGTTCAGAAAACCCCAAACAGAATTTTAAAAAACAAAAAAACACCCTGACACATACAAGGCATTTAAACTGATAAAAACAAAAATGAAGAGAAAATCTTGAAGGCAGTCATAGAAAAAAGACACATCACATATAGAGGAACAAAGATAAGAATACAGCAGACCTCTCATCAGAAACTATACTAGCCAAGAGAGTTCGGAGAGCTTCCAGATTGGTTAACACTTGGAGATTTGGGGAGAGTGGCACACTTGGAGATGGCGTAGATGCTCTGCACCCTTTCCCAATACCTTGTCCTATGCATCTCTTCCATGTGGCTGTTCCTGAGTTATATCCTTTCATAGTAAACCAGTAATAGTCATTATCCAACTTTTAGAGGTGATGGATCATCTGCAAGAGGGGAACTGGTTGCTGCAATACTCCATAAAGGAAGTACCTATTTCAACTCTTTTGCCCATTTAAATAAACTGGGGTGGGGAGAGTGGCCAAGATGGTGGAATAGAAAGACCTTGAGCTCACTTCCTCTCATAAGCACACCAAAATCACAATACGCAGAACAACCATCTTTGAAAAAGACTGAAACATACCAGAAAAAATTTCTACGATTAAAGACATAAAGAAGGAACCCCAAGAAGACCAGTAGGAGAGGCAGATTCGTGATATAATCAAATCCCATACCTCCTGGGTGGGTGACCCACAAACTGGAGAATAATTGTATTACAGAGGTTTTCCCACAGGAGGGAAAGTTCTGAGCCCCAAGTCGGGTCCCTCAGCTCAGGGGTCCAGCACCAGGAAGAAGAGCCCCCAGAGCATTTGGCTTTGAAGGCCAGTGAGGCTTGATTACAGGAGCTCCACAGGATTGGGGGAAATAGAGACTTCACTCTTAAAGGGCACACACAAAATCTCACACCCACCGGGACCAAGGGCAAGGGAGCTCTCTCCTGGAGGCTGACATTTTGGCACGAAGACCTGGTCCCACCTAACGTCTATAGGCTCCAAGGCTGGGATGCCTCAGGCCAAACAACAAACTGGGCGGGCACACAGCCCCACCCATCAGCAGACAAGCTACCTAAAGATTTCCTAAGCACACAACTGCCTCTAGACATGCCCCTAGGCACAGCCTTGCCTACCAGAGGGCCCCCCCACCCCCACCCCACCCCACCGCACCCCACCCCACCCCCACCCCGTTCTACCCACCAGGGGGCAGGCATCGGCCCCTCCCACCAGCAAGTGTCACAAGCCTCTAGACCAGCCTCACCCACCAGAAGGCAGACACCAGAAGCAAGAAAATGACAGTCCCACAGCCTGCAGACCAAATCTGCAAAGGCAGGCCAGATTCTACCCTGGGACCTGGGGTGATGAGGTCTAGCACCTGGCCCTTGGGTGATGAGAGGGGAGTGCACTGCTGGGATGAGTAAGATGTCTCCTACACAGGGTCACTTCTCCAAGGTTGAGATTTTTGTTAAAATGAGCACACTACTCAAGGCAATCTACAGATTCAATACAACCCCTATCAAATTACCAATGGCATTTTTCACAAAAAAAATTTAAATTTGTATGGAAACACAAAAGACCCCAAATAGCCAAAACAATCTTGAGAAAGAAGAACAGAGCTGGAGGAATCATGCTCCCTGGCTTCAGACTATGCTACAAAGCTACTGTAATCAAAACAGTATGGTACTGGCACTAAAACAGACATATAGATCAATGGAATAGGATAGAAAGCCCAGAAATCAACCCACGCACTTATGATCATTTAATCCACAACAAAGGAGGCAAGAGTATACAATGGAGAAAAGACAGTCTCTTCAATAACTGGTGCTGGGAAACCTGTACAAGTGAAATAATGAAATTAGAACATTCTCTAACACCATACACAAAAATAAACTCAAAATGGATTAAAGACCTAAATATAAGACCAAATACTACAAAATTCTTAGAGGAAAACACAGGCAGAACACTCTTTGACATAAATCTTAGCAATATTTTTTTGGATTCCTCTACGAGAGAAATGGAAATAAAAACAAAAACAAACAAATGGGACCTAGTCAAACTTATATGCTTTCGCACAGCAAAGAAAACCATAAACAAAACAAAAAGACAACCTACAGACTGGGAGAAAATATTTGCAAACGATGCTACCAATAAGGGATTAATTTCCAAAATATACAGACAGCTCACGCAACTCAAAACCAAAAAAAAAAAAACAAACAAACGACCCAATCAAAAAATGGGCAGAAGTCCTAAACAGACATTTCTCCAAAGAAGACATACAGATGGCCAACAGGCACATGTAAACGATGCTCAATACCACTAATTACTAGAAATGCAAATCACAACTACAATGAGGTATCACACCAGTCAGAACAGCCATCATTAAACAGTCTACAAATAATAAATGCTGGAGAGGGTGTGGAGAAAAAGGAACCCTCCTACACTGTTGGGAATGTAAATTGGTGCATCCACTATGGTAAACAGTCTGGAAATTCCTTAAAAACTAAAAATAGAGTTACCACATGATCTTGCAATTCCACTCGTGGGCATATATCCAGAGAAAACTCTAAGTTGAAAAGAAACATGCGCCCCAACGTTCATAGCAGCACTATTTACAATAGCCAAGACATGGAAACAACCCAAATGTCCATCAACAGATGAATGGATTAAGAAGATGTGGTATATATACACAATGGAATATTACTCAGCCATAAAAAAATGAAATAATGCCATTTGCAGCAACATGGATGGACCCAGAGATTATCATATTAAGTGAAGTCAGACAAAGACAAATATTATATGATATCACTTACACATGGAATCTAAAAAAATGATACAAATAACCTTATTTACAAAGCAGAAACAGACTCACAGACACAGAAAACAAACTTATGATTACCAAAGGGGATAGTGGGGCAGGGAGGGGGCAGGATAAATTAGGAGTTTGAAACTAGCAGGTACAAACTACTATACATAAAATAGGTAAACAACAAGGACCTACTGTATAGCACAGGGAACTGTATTCCATATCTTGTAATAACCTATAATGAAAAAGAATCTGAAAGAGGATATATATATATATGTACAACTGAATCACTTTGCTATATACCTGATACTAAAAAACACTGTATATATATCGCCAAAGAC
Source organism: Balaenoptera ricei (assembly GCF_028023285.1). Taxonomy (NCBI): domain Eukaryota; kingdom Metazoa; phylum Chordata; class Mammalia; order Artiodactyla; family Balaenopteridae; genus Balaenoptera; species Balaenoptera ricei. The sequence continues at coordinate 137,840,379 of NC_082639.1, forward strand.
AATGGAGTGACATCTTCAAAATACTGCATGAAAAAAACTTTAAACTTGGAATTTTATACCCAGCAAAAAAAAGTTCGAATATGAAGACAAAACAAGTAATTTTCAAATATAAATAACTTAAAGAATTCATCGTACACAGACCTTCACTGCATGATATATTGATGTAAGTTCTAAGGGAAGAAGGAATACAAAGTGGGACAGCAAATATACACAAAGAAATAAGGAGCTCTAAAAATGGTAACAATGAATATAAACATGAAACATATTTTATGTTTAATCACTCTAAAACATAAGCAGCACAAAGAGTTCACTGCTGAATATGGAGCATAATACCATCCCTAGAAACAATGAAAGCACAACAGGAAAACAAGATAAATGGAAATTAAAATCTAATATTTTAAGATGTACTAAAAAAAATAAAGAAAATGACAAAAGCATTGAAAGATAAAGAAAATTCTCAATTAGATAACCTCAGAAACCAAGTATTAGGAAGAAAAACTTACTTGAAAAGAGGTGAAAGAACTCAGAAAAACTTAAAAATAAAGAAACAGAAAGACATAAGAGCAAATAAGCATAATGGATACTGATTTAAGAGAAAATTAGATGGTCATTTTAGGCATCTGATTTTGCAACCTTACCACAGAACTTTAGATAGACCACAAAGTGAACCTAGTACTGTTCAAACCATTATTAGTAGTGATTATTTGAACTTTTCATCTTGTCACTGTTTTATTAAAATAATGATCTTCAGTTCAATCTTGTGAAGAAGACATTTTCATACCAACTGCCAAAACTAAAGGTAGATATTATACTGCACAACCTTAAGCTTGTCAAAAGGTTATGTGTGTCATTTAACTGCATTTAAAAACCAACAATGCAGAACAGATATAGATACAGAAAATTATTTAATTCTACTATTTTCTATTTATAAGGCACATCATCTCAGTTAAGCAAGGGTCTTATGACAATCAGTTTGACTCTCAAGTTAAACTTTTAATCAGTGCCTTATTTATACTCTACCTAACTTTTTAATGTATTACCTGCTTCAAAAGCAGCGTCCAAACTTATCAAATGGTATAGTAATAATAAATGGTACAATAATGAGGACATTGCTCAATCCATATATATTTTGGTACTGACACTAACTCCATTACAGTTCCACAAAATGTGTCAACTGTCTCATGGTAGTACTGGTTCTAAGTAACCAAGCATTCAATCTTTCAAAGGTTAAGTACTAAAAAACATAACATCATCAAGATAATCAAAGCCAGGTACAATTTAGAGTTATTTAGGAAAATAGGCAGTGGTTACATCTTACCTAACAGGACCAAAGAACCACTTTCATATTTTGGTACCAAATGTGAAATCCTGGCAAACACCACCTGATTCCTTTCCGTGATTTTATAATTTACAATGTCTTTATACGTGTATTATATAATCTAAACCTCACAATCCTATAATGGAATACCATTACATCTCAATTTATAAATGAAAAAACATACTCAAAGTCAAACATATATTTGCCAGAAGTTAAATCTCAGGGCTTTTAATGCCAAGTCCAATGCCCTTTGCCTCATGCTATGATCTCAGAAGACAAAGGAAACAAATACTTACATGCATCACTGTGACCATGAAATTTCAAATCACTATCAACATATAGAAAACCTTGGAAAAAACTACTTTGAATATGCTGAAATTTATATACATCCTTTCAAGAGTGAAAGACACCCAGCAAAAGTCAGTAGCCACAGAAATATTTCTTCTTTCCTCTCAAAATGTACAAAATTTGACATTTCTCTAGCTGCCTCCTTCCCCTTAAACCAGCTGCTTTGTGACCATCCCCAAGCCATCCTCCATTCTCAACTGGCCCCAGGTGGATTCAGGACTGAAAGACAAGGAAATAAATGAAAAGGAAAATAATAAACCTCAAATCATTTTTTCACACCTACACTGGTAACACTAGATCCCCAGCACCAATCTTTATAGGCAGCAGTTAAGTTCCAGCCTCTGTCCATTCATCTCACTCCTTCCTAGTTTCATTTGATATGATAAAAAGCCCTAAAAATCTTAAAAGTCTCTTTTAATAAAAATTAAATTTATTTGGTATTTTGCAATGAGATTTTTTTCCTATCTCCACTAAGACCTGTATTTAACTTTGGCTTATGTCACAGGATTCTACGAATAAGGATAGGAAAGGTAAGGAAGAAAAGGAATAGAAGGCAAACTTCTTAGACTCTAATTTAACAATGAAATCTTTAAAAAAAAAAAAAAGAGGGGGGAGGGTATTCAAAATAGCTGTGTGCTAGCTTCAGGGGCAGAGTTTTCTTTAAAAAATAAAAAAAAAAACGAGACCACATAGTCTAGGAAAAAAAGGACACCATGATTAATACAAGTGATAGGCATGAAAACATAAACAGGGGAACCAATCTCTGGAGTTCCGTCCCCCCAACCCCCCCCCAAAAAAGTAGGCTGGATCAGGAAACCAAATATGGCCAAAGAGTGTCACTACTGAAACCCTAGAGCAAACACTCCCCCCCAAAACACACACACATCCCACACAACTATCACTAATAAGCCAACTGTAGAAACAAAACAGAAATCTTAAAAACACCCAATTAATCCAAAAGAAGGCAGGAAAAGAAGGAAAAAAGACAAAAAAGGAATAGAAGAAGAGAGGGGACGAACAGAAAACAAAGAGCAAGCAAGACATACACATAAAACCAAGCACATCGTAATTATGTTAAAATGCAGAAAGTCTAACCAAGCCACTTAAAAGGCAAATTGTCATAATAAATAAAAAAGGAAGACTCAAACATATGCTATCTACAAGAAACCTACTTTAAAAATTAAAACAGATATAGAAGTAGTGAAGGACAAAAAAACATGCCACGTAAACACTTAAAGAAAGCTGGAGAGGTTATGCTAACAGACTAAATAGATTTCAGAACAACAAATATTACCAGGAATAAGCAAGGACATTTCAAAATAATAAAGGGATCAATCCACCAACTCTAAATGCATGTGCCCTACTAATAAAGTTTCAAAATACGTGAAACAAAATTGACAGAATTGCAAGGAAACATAGCAAAACCCACAATTACACTTGGAATGGTTAAAGATTTTAACACGCCTTTCAGTAATTGACAGAACAAGTATATAGAAAATCAGTAGGAGTATACAGAGTTTAACACATCAACAAACTTGACATTTATAGAATATACCAGTCTACACACTGCAGAAAACTCATTTTTTTTCAAATACATATGGAACATTAACCAAGATAAAGCTTATCATGAACCATGAAACAAGTCTAAATAAATTTAAAAGGACTGAATTCACATAATTCATATTCTCTGAATGAAACTGAATTATATTAGAACTCAATAACAGAATGATATCCAGAAAATTCTCATTTAGAAATTAGAACATTTCTAAATAATCCATTCTTCAAATAAGAAATCACAATGGGGACTTCTCTGGTGGCACAGTGGTTAAGAATCCACCTGCCAATGCAGGGGACACAGGTTAGAACCCTGGTCCAGGAAGCCTCCACATGCCACGGGACAACTAAGCCCGTGTGCCACAACTACTGAGCCTGCTCTCTAGAGCCACGAGCCACAACTACTGAGCTCACATGCCACAACTACTGAAGTCCATGCACCACAACAAGAGAAGCCACTGCAATGAGAAGCCCACACACCGCAACGAAGAATAGCCCCCCTTTGCCACAACAAGAGAAAGCTTGCACGCAGCAACGAAGACCCAACGGAGCCATAAATAAATAAATAACCAAAAAAAAGTTTAAAAAAATATCAGTGGAAATGACAAAAGCTATATTAAACTGAATGAAAATTAATGCAGGGATTAGAAAGGGAAACTAATAGAATTAAATGTTTTTCTTAGAAAAGAACGCCAAAATAATCTAAGATTCTGTAGTCAGAAGCCAGAAAATGATGAAACTCAAAGTAGAATAATAAAAATAAAGCCAAATATCAGTAAAATAGAAAATGGACAAACATTTAGAAAATCAATAATACCAAAACCAGTTATTTGAAAAGATTAATAAAACTGACAATCCTCTGGCTAAACTGTTCAAGGAAAAAAAAAGAGAAAACACAAATTACCAGTACCAGGAATGAAAGAAGGGACATCCCTCCAAATCCTACAAACATTTAAAACATAAAGAAGTATTAAAGCCTAAGTCAGAAAGAGAAAATCAAATATTGTATATTAACGCATATACAGAAAAATGGTACAGATGAACCAGTTTGCAAGGCAGAAGCAGAGACACAGGTGTAGAGAACAAATGTATGGACACCAAGGGGGGAAAGCAGGGAGCGGGGGCGTTGGTGGTGGTGGTGGTGGTGGTGGTGGGATGAATTGGGAGATTGGGATTGACATATATACACTAATATGTATAAACTAGATAACTAATAAGAACCTGCTGTATAAAATAAATAAATAAAATAAAATTCGAAAAAACAAAAAAAGTATTATGAACTTATGCCAACAAATTCAATAGCTTGGGTGAAATGGAGAAATCCCTTAGCAGACAAATTACCAAAGCTCACTTAAGAAATAAAGAACCTGAATAGCCCTTTATCAATTAAAGAAACTGAAATAGTAAATAAAAACCTTGCCACAAAAACTATGGCTTCACTGATGAATTCTACCAAACACTTAAGAATGAAACATACCAATTCCACAAACTCTCTCAGAAGACAGAGATGAGCTGAACTGTATCCTCTCCCAAATCCATACATTGAAATCCTAGCCCTCAGTACCTCAGAAGACTGTATTTGGAGACTGGGCCTTAAAGAGCTAATTACAGTAAAATGAGGTCATATACGTGGGACCTAATCCCAATATGACTGGTGTCCTTATAAGAGATTAGGATACAGACAACACACAGACCCAGGGACAACCATGTGAAGACACAACAAGAGGTGGCCATCAGCAAGTCAAGGAGAGAAGCCTCGGAAGAACCCAAACCTGACAACACCTTGATCTTGGACATCTAGCCTCTAAAACTGTTGAGAAAATAACTTTCTATTTTTTAAGCTACCCAGTCTGTAATTATGTTATAGCAGCCCTAGCAAACTAATACACCCTGATATCAAAACCAAAATATATAAAGTAAATATATGTATAAGAAAACCATAGACCAATATCACTCTTAAATAAAAATACAAAATATCTCTTTAAAAAAATCAGTAAATAGGGCATAAAATTGGAAAAGAAAGAAGTAAAACTATATTGATTTTTCAGATGACATGATTGTCTTCTCAGAAAATCACATCGGTTCTACCAAAAAACTATTAGAAGTAATAAGTGAACTTAACAATTCACAGGACACAAGGTCAATACACAAAAATAAATTTTATTTTTATATTAGCAACAATTAGAAATTGAATAGCAAATTAGCAATTTTTAATTAGAAATTAAAATAACACAACAGCATCAAAAACATGAACTACTTAGGAGTAAGTTTAACAAAACATGTGCAAGATCCAAAAACTGATTATAAAACTCTGCTAAGAGAAATTAAAGACCTAAATAACTGGAGAAACATACTATGTTTATGGCTCAAAGATTCAATATTGTTAAGATGTCAAATCTTCCCAAATTGAGTCATAGATTGAAAGTAACTCAAATTAAAATCCTAGCATGCTTTTTTTAAAGAAATTGGTAAGCTAAAATCTATGTGTAAATGCAAACACCCTAAATAACTAAATCAACTTTGAAATAGAGGAACAAAACTACACTATCTGATTTCAAGATTTACGACAATGATACAGAAATCCAGACAGTGTGGTACTGGCATAAGGATAAACACATAGATCAATGGAACAGAATAAAGACTAGAAATAAATAAACTATAATAACTAGAAATAATAAACCAGAAATAAACTTATACAAATTAATTAATTTTTGAGAAAGGTTCCAAGAAAATTCAATGAACAAAGATGGTCTTTTCAACAAATGGGTGCTACAATAACTGGACATCTACAGTGGAGGGAAAAAATCTTCAACCCTTACCACACACAGTATATAAAAATTAACATGAAATGATTATATACCTAACCACAAAAAAGCTATAAAGCTTCTAGAATATACAAGAAGACTTAGACAACAATTTCTTCGATAGAACACGAAAGTCATAGACTGTAAAAGAAAAAAATCCATAAATTGGACTTAAAATTTTAAACTTTTGCACTTCAGAAGACTGCTCAGAAAACTAAAAAGAAAACAACAGACTGGGAGAAAACATCACAATATTTAGGACTTACATGCAAATTATGACAATAAGATACTACTACACACGCCTACTAGAATGACTGAAATTTGAAAGACTGAAAACAGCCAAGTGTTTGCAAGAATGGGGAACTGAAACTCATACATTGCTGGTAGAAGTGCAAAATGATAGTCACTTTAGAAAACAGTTTTGCAGTTTCTTATAATGCTAAACATACACTTGGCAATACAACCCAGCAATACACTCCTATGTATTTACCCAAGAGATGTGAAGACAGGTCGACATAGAAACCTGAATGTGAATGTTTACAACAGCTTTCTTTACAATCACCGAAAACTTTAGAAACAAAGAAACTCAAATATCTTTTAACTGATGAGTATATAAAGAAATCACGTTATATCCATGTAATGGAATACTACTCAGCAATTAGAAAGTTAGTGAGACATTCAACATTATTGAATCTCAAAAACATTACTCCAAATAAAAGAAGTCAGGCACAAAAGTCTACATACTGAATGACTCCATTAATATAAAATCCTAGAAAAGGCAAAACTATATTGATAGAAAACAGATGACCAGTTGCCAGGTGTCAGAGATGAGGTTCGAAGACAGAGTGCAAAGGTGTAGCACACTAAACTTTCTAGTGTGATGGAAATGTTCTGTATCTTGATTAGGGTGGTAAAACAGATGTATTCATTTGTCAAATTCACTGAACTATACACTTAAAACTGGTGACTGCTATGGTATGCAAATTATATCTTAATAAAGCTGATTTTAAACAAAATATCCAGCCTCTGAAAGGCAAAGGAATATAGTGGTTAAGAACTTGAGCTTTGGGGCTTCCCAGGTGGCACAGTGGTTGAGAGTCTGCCTGCCAAGGCAGGGGACACGGGTTCGAGCCCTGGTCTGGGAGGATCCCGCGTGCCGCGGAGCGGCTGCGCCCGTGAGCCACAGTTGCTGAGCCTGCGCGTCTGGAGCTTGTGCTCCGCAGCGGGAGAGGCCGCGATAGTGAGAGGCCCGCGCACCGCGATGAAGATGAAGAGTGGCCCCCACTTGCCGTAGCTGGAGAGGGCCCTCGCACAGAGACAGAGACCCAACACAGCCATAAATAATAAATAAATTAATTATAAAAAAAAAAAAAAAAAGAACTTGAGCTTTGAGCCAAAACGTCTTGATATAAATACTGATACCACCATTATTAACTATACGAACTGAGCTTTGAGCCAAAAGCCCATCCTTAAACTAAACTGAGGCTTCATACCCAGTCAGTACTTATACATTGTACATAAATATGTAACCAAAAGTTTCATCAAACTATCTTTATAATGACAGGTTCTATGATATCTGCTATTTTATTTCACTTTTTTTTTTTTTTTTACTTTTTTTGGGGGTTTATTTTATTTATTTATTTATTTATTTATGGCTGTGTTGGGTCTTCGTTTCTGTGCGAGGGCTTTCTCTAGTTGCGGCAAGCGGGGGCCACTCTTCATCGCGGTGCGCGGGCCTCTCACTATCGCGGCCTCTCTTGTTGCGGAGCACAGGCTCCAGACGCGCAGGCTCAGTAATTGTGGCTCACGGGCTTAGTTGCTCCGCGGCATGTGGGATCTTCCCAGACCAGGGCTCGAACCCGTGTCCCCTGCATCGGCAGGCAGATTCTCAACCACTGCGCCACCAGGGAAGCCCCCTTCACTTTTTAATAGTTTGGAAAACAGTTATAGTAGCAAGAATGGTCAACAGATTTCATCTTTAGGGCTAAATGTAATTAATAGGTAGTGGCTGCCTGCAGTGCTATGTTGAGGACCGTGAGACAACATCTGAATTCAGAAGAGTATTTAACATCTGCCGTGGTACTAAGAGAAGCAATAATGCCAGGATGTGATACTATAATTATGTGATTAAACGTCTTTCTTCACGTTAAATCGTGAGCTCCTTCAGGACAGTCCATTTTTAATAGTTTGACATGAGAATTTATTAAATGGTAGATGGACTTCATGTAGATTCTACCTACATTTTAGCAGGCAGAGGTAACCTTCCCACCAGGGGCTTACGATCTACCTAAAAATACTTATTTCTGCTACAACTCAGAGAGTATCTGGGACTTGAAGAGGTAGAAAAGGTTATTTCAGGGGGTTGGAAAAGCTAATGCAGAGGCAGTAGTAATGTGATAACATAAAAGAAAGAAGTTGTCTTCCAAACACAGGCTATACTCATAATTTAAACGAATCATGTAAGAAAAATTTGAAAAATCAAAGTAACAAAGACTTCCTTTGAATGTCAGAGATTTATCCAACTTCAAGCTATATACTACTCTCTACTGTTCTACAGATTCTCCATCTATAAAACACTGTTAGAATTATCTGCAACTTGATGATACTTTCAATCCTTTGTTTGAAAGAAATATTAAAGTAAAAACTATAAATCTCTAAAATGTTCATCAATTCTGCAATTAAATATAAACTTACTTTCAAATATGAGTCAGGAGAGGCCAATATGTATTACTGATAATTAGGCATTTGACCTTAAATCAACCATTCTCAAGGAGGGGAAGAGGACATGTCATTATTACCAAGGGAGCTTCTGCAAACTACACTGCCCACTCCAGCCTCCAATTCAGTTTTGTCCTGTTGGGATATGGGCAGGCAGACAGGCAAGGTGAGGGAGTAGTTAAGGATAAAAACATATATCTCCTGTGATTACGAAACAGCTGTTTCCCTTCAGTCTACCACATTTAAGAACCACGAGGCTAAATACATGTACTTCAACTTATAGATATGAAATTTTTTAATTCCATACAAAGAAAGCACTAAATTGAGAATTGGGAGATATGAGTTTTAATTTTGTCCTTGAGCTGTCCAATCTGAAACCAAGTTACTTAACTTCTCTGTACCTCAATGAGAATACAATTATATAAGTAGTATATTAAAGTTGGAAGTTCTATATAACTTCACAGAATTGCTCTAGGATAAAATGAAACATAAAGTATAAACATATCTTTAAAATGTGACGAATAAGGAATTGTTATCATTATTCAAACTTAAGCCTCATTTAGATGTAAAAGCTTAGAATAATTTGGACTGGTTCACAGTTTGACCTTGAAGCAGACAAGACCAACCACCCAGAGCCAATTAGAAATGAAAAGGATTCCTTGGGCCTTGCCTAATCCTCACCTTCCTACCCCAAATGCTTGGCCAAATCAAATCTAGCTTGAGAATCAGGAAAACTGATTTCCATTAATGAATTCTTCGGAATATTTAACCTCACCAGAAAAAGAAACAGAGGACTATGAGCTTCTTAGAAAGTGAAATATTCAGAATTTTTAACTCATGACTCTCACTGGACACTTCCACTTGGAATATAAAAGAAAGCAGAAAAATCTAAACAACATGGTTAAGACTCAAGAGACTGGATTTTAATTTTTAAAAATTAGTTGACAGACTAAGAAAAAATTTAATAATCTTACCCCTAAAAAATAAAAATTAGTGCCAGCTGCTTATACTCTCCCATCCCTCTCCAATTTCCTATAAAATGGCTTATAGTCCGTATAATGAAGTGCAAACAGTGCCCGGCAGACGGTGAGTGCCAAAGAAATATCTGTTGAATGAATGATTAATTTCCTTCTTTCTCACACCTTTTACACTATCTTAGTGTACCTATATGGATGCTGGCGTGTTTGTTTTCTTTTAACCTACTAAAAAGTGAAATGCAAATGGTGGCTAAAAAAGACCAACTGTGCAAACCCTCACTTTGTTTCATTAGCTTCTACTTTATCTTATGGGATTCTCTACTGGCTATGAACACAAACACATCTTATACCCAACGATAAGCTGCTCAAGTTATTTATAAATAACAATTACAATTATAGCCCAGTTTCAGTGAAAAATGAATCAGTTCTGAATCCAGAATAATTTATGACAAAAGCAAAAGTATGAATAAAGATATTTTTACTGCAAGAACTAGAAACTATAAGTCTAATCAATAACTTTCCCACAGTCCCAACTTCTAGTCTTATCATATTTAATGACAACTCGGACCATCTTCAACCCTGAAGTGAATCAACTTCCCCTATAGTGATAGTGCAAGCGAACTTCCTACATCACTAGTATTCTAGTCTATCAACAATTTCCTCCAGAGGAAAAGCACAAAATCCTACCAGTTCTCACTCAGCTAAAAGCAAATCCTTTCTTGCAATCTTACCATTTGAATTGGATTCTGAACACAAAACCCAGCGAAAATCGAAACACTCTCAAGCAAGACAATCAACTCCATCTTTCACTTAATATGTATAATCCCTCTATGCCAAATGTCATAACTGAGTACTGCGTAGCATTCAAGATGCTAACTACGATGACAGCACGTCTAATTCCTAGCTTTTCTCAAATCCGAAGTTCCAGTATACGCTGATGTGTTAATACAAGTGTAGTGCAGTCACATCTGACACATGGATGATACTTAAACGTGGCCCCCTCTTTCAAGACATTCAGCCGAGAGGTGGAAGTTTTTGTCAACAGACTTTCTTGACTACAGGAGCCTCAACAGATTTAAAAGTGACCCAACCTCTGAAGCGGGAGGAGATAATTTACACGTACACACAATGGACATTTACATCAAATACCACTTCTTAAAACAGCCATACCCATGTTTAGAGCATCATCTACCATGCTTCAATAAGCAAATTCTGACCCACAACTCCCTCCCTCAGCATCCCGGGAAGCTTAATCCTCTCCCTTTACAAGTTTAATTCACCTCAACGAGCAATCCGGACTGACAGGGTACCTAATTCACCAGCGAGGCAGAAAATTCAAGGCCCAACCTCCGTGGCCAACTTTCCCTTTTCATGCACAGCCGTTTATTTGGCCTTTCATCTCTCCCCTTCTTTATTATTCCCTAACCTCCCTTCACTTCTCCCCACCACCACTGACCTCTTTAGTACTCCCACCCGGCCTCAGGACTCCAACATTCCCCCACCTCAGCCCACCAACCGCTGCAAACGCTCGAATGCCTCTGCAGACACCGCCACAGCGCCCAACAGACCGCCCTCACCCCGGACCCCAGCAGCCCCAAGAGCAGAAACTCCTAACGCAGAGAGGGCTAGGAGGCTGTTCGTCCAACCCACCAGACGAAGTCGTTGCTTTTGTCCTCGTAGGAGTTGATGAGCCCGTTGCACAGGGGGGCAAGCAGAGGTCGCTTCCTGCTGCCGCTCCCTAGGCTGGAGCTGCTCCCTCCTACGCCGGCGCTGGGCCTGGCTGCGCAGCTGAGCCGGGACAGGCCCGCGGACACCGCCCCGCCGCCGCTCCCGCCGCCACTGCCGGACACTGCGGCCGCCACCAGCACAGGCCGCACCGGGCCCCCGAGGCCGCCCGAGCCCGCGGCCTGGGCCGCCCCGCCGGACCCCAGCGCCGCGGCCGAAGCCGCTACGGAAGGGGGCGACGGGGAAGAGGATAAGGACGAGGAGGCGGAAGTCACCGAGGAGGCCGCAGAGGAGCCAGGGCTGGTCCCGGCTGAGCCCGACCCGGCCTGGCGGCTCCCAGACATCGTGACTCCCTCCCCTCCGGCCGGGCGCTCGGAGGAGAGGGACCGCGACTGCGACCCGCCGCCGCCTCCCTCCCCTCTGCCTCAGTACATCCTGAGTAGGCGCGCCGCGCCGGGAGGTGGGGCTGAGGAACAATAAAGTTGATTTTTGTACGGCAACCACACAACAGCGTCCGACGGGAGGGGGCGGAGGGAACTATTAAAACAAGAGCAGGAACCACTACCGCTCTCTAGGCCGCCGCCGCCGCGATCGCCGCCGCAGCCAACCCGGGCGCTCCGTGGGCCGGCCGTGCGCGCACGCGAGCGGCGGAAGGGGCGGGAGCGGCGGGGGATACAACTTTAGACACGGCCCGGGCGGCGCTCAGACAAGCACAACGTGCCCTGGGCGGCGGCGGCAGCCTAGTAGCGACCGCCGCCCTCGTCGAGAGCTGGTTTCCTTCGTGACGTGCCCGAGGGTAGGGCCGTCTCAGTGGGTGAAAGGGCTGCGGAGAGAGGAACGGATGGTAGGGGTGGCGAAAGGGGTTGGGGAAAGGGGAGGGGGGGAAAGCGCTCCAAAAGCGACTGCGCACGCGCGCCCTGGGCGCCAACCCTTGCGGGTTACCCAAGGTCCCCGCTCCAGGCCAAGAGCGGCGCCGGCGCGGGGCAGTTGCACCACGCATGCGTGAGGGTGAGCCGCATTCCTGAACGTTAACCGGGAGCGGTAGCTGTCGCTTGGGAGGCAGGCAGTATGACCCAGTGGCGAGGGCACGACAGGTACTTCCGAATCGGGGATTGAAGGCCCTGAAGACTGGGGCACGCGGAAAGAATCTAGAAGCTCTGAGCAGTTGAAAAAAAGCACTGGACTGAGAGTCAGGGACTCCGGGCTTTGCTGTTAGCCGTTCCACAGTATTGAAGTCAGTGAATAGTGCTTTGTAAATTGCAAACATTGTAGCAAGTGTCACCAATTGTATGCGTTCGACCATGATCTCTTGTTTTGAATAGTTATTTACCAAATTAAGCATAATAATAATGAGAAAACAAATCATGCTTAATCGGACCACAGCGCAGTTAAAACCTCCGTCTAACGTGAGTCTGATATGATTTTCAGCACAAAACAAGGAAACCTGGCAGTTAATACCACCAGAAGATGGAATTTATGGTAGGCTTTTTGAAATATTGAAAGTTGATTACAGATTTTCATTTGCCATTTTGAGACTCCTTAATATTCTGGGGGATGTAAATTAGAAACAACTAAACTGTGATTTTCAGTATCCTTTACAATGCTATCATTCTATGATTCTCAGAGGGAAAGATCTCAGAGTTAATTCTGTTCTGGGTATTGAAGACTATCGGGGCAACTAGACGGCCTTTCCCTAGGAACAGCTGTCCATGCTGAGGGGACAGGGCCAGGGAAGGGCCTAGATGAAGGCCCAGCAACAATAGCTAGCCATTCACCTGGCAGTGAACCATCGTAAGGCTCAAGTATGCCTTAGCTGCTCACCTTCATGTTCCCAGCTCAGGTTTCTGCTCAGAATAATGATATAAGAATGGGCATGTCAGATTTCCAAGAACCACCTTCCTTTTATGAATATTGTGTTATACAACCCTTTGTTTAAATTCACTTTCAAGACCCCTCTAAAATGTGAAGCCTTACTGACTCCTCGGCAGAAAGAGTTGCCCCCATTTGTGCCCCTAGGATATTTTGTTTGCACTTATAACATTGTATTTTAGTAGCTTATATGTATAATTCTCCTCTACTAGCCTATCAAGTTCAGCTTTGTATTCCCAGCGAATTCAGCACGTAACACAATTCCTGGCCTATGGTAAGTGCTTGTTAAATTTTTCTTGGCAAACAAATAAAGCAGTTGATCTCATTTTTATCTTAATGATTTGCTTAAACTCTGTCTTTCCAACTAAAATTTAAGCTCTATGCAAAAGAGGACAGTATTCTCAGTGAGCATTCCATAATTTTTTTATGAAAGAATGGATGAATAAATGAATGTCAAGAATTTGATGAATATTTATTGAACATTTATTACATATAGGCCTGGACTAGGCAAGGAAGAGATAAAGAAGTATATAAAACATTGCTTCTACTTTCAGAAAGTTTACGGAATAATTGAAGAATTAGAAAAATACATAGAAAGATGAGTAATATTACCAAGGTGCACATGCTTAATGAGTAAAGCAGAGAATCAACATAGGAACTGAAGCAAGAGCAAATGCTTAGGGCCAGCCATGCTGAGGGAGGGAAAGTTAGGCCTGAAGAGAAAAGTATGGCTTGGTCAGTCAAAGTGTAATTAAATTCATGAGCCCAGAAAATAAATAAGTAAAAAATGCTTATATCAAGTTCAGATGTCTATTTGATAGGGGTAAAAGAGTTCATTCAGTAAAAATTCATTTGGGGGCCATGTTGTAAAGAGCCTTGACTCTACTTTGAAAAATAGCCTACAAGCAATTGGAAATAATGAAGCCATTAAGTGCGGATAAATATATTGAAAGTGATGTTTTGAAGATTATGTTTTCAGAAGATTAATCTTTGAGAAGAGCTGGGAGATTAGGAGCAAAGAGACTAATTAGGAAAAGATTATAGCAGTCCAAGAATAAGTGATGAGATTCTAGATTAGGGTGCAGACAAGGAAAGTAAAGGAGTATCTGAAAAACAAAACAAACACAAAAGAATCTACAGGATTAAGTTACTCTCTGTAAAAGAATCTTCATGATCCTTGAGGGCATGACCCATGTCTATCTTGTTCATCACTGTCTTTCCCAGTGCTTGGCACAAAGACCAATAAGTTGATTAAGTAAAAATGAGGGAACACGAGGATGAATGACTCCAATGATGGCTTCAGGTATACCAGCATGACAGAATTAGAGATGGACAGTGGATGGTTTAATTTTGGATGTGTTAAGTGAGCGTGGGATGAAAATACATTCAAGTAAGCATATCTAGCCAGTGACTGAAAATTTAGGCTAAGGCACAGGAGAAAATTCAGCACATAACAGAAATAAAACTTCAGGTTCTTGAGCTCTGTCTCCAGAGATATTGAATCTATGGTTCTGGGCTAGGACCTATGAATATGCATTCTTATCATCACCCAGGTGAACCTGATGCAGGTTACCTTTTGAGAAATACTGTGATTTAGTATTGTAGGGAGTATAGGAGAAATAGGTAAAATAGCCTCTTCCTTCCAGTTATCTTATTCAGGGGACAGAAAGTGATATGACCCCAGCTGAGAAGTCTCCTAGGAAAAAATTATCAATGCTTATTTGTATCTCTTTGGAACCTATCTTCAGTAAAATCTGAATTCACAAAAGGAAGCTGAGGGAATGTGATGCAATAGAATTTCCCTTTTATATCAGATAAATGTATAAAGACTATTCTGAAAGTACACAGTCCTTTCTAGTTTCTAATGGCAAGATCTTCTGGGAAAGCAGAAGAGAAAAGAGGAAGAATGGCAAAACACACACACACCCACACACACACCCACATACACACCCACAGGAAGTCAGCCAATTCAGGAGAAGTAGCTAACAGGAGAAGAGAAGAGAACATTAATGAAAAATAAAAGTAAAAGTGAAATAAAAACTAAGCCCTAATAATTCCAGTCTTCTACAAAAAGACTTCTCTTGAAGTAAAGTCTCATGTAGTTAAGATGGAATGGAATTACCAAGAGGAATGAACTTCCCAGACCTATTTCTAAGGTGTCTTATCTAAATACAATATTTTAGGGAAATATGGCCAGTGGTTTCCATCTTCAACTAACCCTGCCCTTTGGTAACCAATCTCCCAAAAAGATCCTCCCTAAAAAAGCTTTATCTGCCTGACTCACCTGAAGGGTTTGCTTCCTGTTAGCCCTGTATGCTGTCTAACCAAATCTGTGAATGAATGACAGCTTTCTATTAAGTTTTTTTTTTTAATTTAATGTGGTTGCCCTGTTACAAGAACATAAGGGATGTGAAATAAACATGCTATTGAACAGCTAAATTGAGAAGAAAAAGGAGAAAAATATTTTCTGTCCATGTGAATGGAAGGAAAGAAATAGAAAAGTTTATGAAACGCAATAACATAGTAATGCATCTAGCAGAAAATAATCTATAATCCACTGGTAAAATTAAAAGCTCCAATTTATACATTAAAACCAGAGGTAGATAGTTACCTGTGGAGAACTAATTTCTTATAATTTGAGGACAACTCTTTTCTGAAAATGTCTACCACGCTGTTTTCAATGCTGGAATTGCATCATTAGCTTTTATGCCCTTCTAGTCTTTCTGTATAAAATTACAAGCACTTTTTAGAGAAGGTAAGCTAACAGCATTAATACCTTAGTCAGTCATCCTATTAAAAGAAGTTAATTTCCTTTTGCAACCCACTGCTAGCAATTTTAGTCAAAGTACTTGTAAAATACGGCCTAAGCCAATCAGAAGTATTGTAACAATAAAGAATTATAGGCAGAGCTGTATGAATGTGAATGCAAGTTACTGAATAGGATTAGTCAGCTGAAAAAAAAAAAACAAAAAACAAGATTGGGAAAAGCCAACATTGACTAGAAAAACATAAACTTGTTTTTATGTTTAGATAAGTTTATGTTTAGGTAAGTTTAGATCCACTTAAAGATCGTAAACCAAAATGATGTCTAATGCATTCTGCAAAAACAGAACAATTGATGTCATCATGAGGTGGAGACCAGGTAATATTAAAGAGCCAAAGAAAAAACACCTCACACTGAAACTGAAGCATATAACATTGCAAGTCATTTGCCCCTGGGATTTGACCATCCATGCATGTAGTGTCACATACCTAAGAGATCTGGGAACGTATGTATAGCTAGAATCAAGAAAGGTTTAAAATAGTACCTTATCCACTGTAATTTGCATCAAGTCTCTTCCTAGATCATGAGTGATATTTCTTTCTGCCTAGTACCCTGAGTATACTAGGATGTACTTGCTGGCAAATCATACTATGATATCTCCTCCAATACCCACTCCTATCACCCACTGAATTCTGTAAGAAACGGGGAATGCTAAAGTAGCACTGAATTATGAATTTGTGTAAACAACCTAGAATGAAGGATGAAGAGTATTTGGATATAATGATTATAATTAGATTTATATCAGGTTGGAAGAGAAGTTAGTTTGGGAGTCTATTCTTAACCTTTGAAGGTGATGTCAAGTAAAACAAAATATTCCATCTGCCAATATGTTTCCTCTTTTTCCTGAGTTCCTATGGTAATTCTTATATTCTAAATGTGACTACTCAGATATAGCAGGTATTTCTTTTCTCAACCCTCATTGAGTCCTCCCACACAGAGCCCTAGGCATCTTCCATTAAACCAGTTCATCAACTGCATTTGCACTTATCAATTTATTGTGAAATAGTAGAAACTGGTATTATCTCATCTTCAGTTTAGAAAAATTAGGTCAAAGCAGTAAAGCTGCTGGCCAAAATCCCAGCACTCCACCCTATGTTCCACAGCTGAGGTTTGCTAAATCTGGGTGATCTCTGATGATAGTTGAACTGATACAAGAGCATGTAATGGTTTTGAGTCAGTTAAACCCAAATCATAAATTAAAATTGAGTATCATATACCATTCTTCATTCTTCCTTTGCTGTGTAATACTACATAACTCTCAAACGCTTGGTTGGTACCAAGATGTAACCAATGTTGATAATACCTCTGAAGAAATTACAAGCTGAATTCCATGCTGAAAATCTAATTGAGTACTGGTATCCACTGCAGGACCAATAGCAGTGTATGATTTTTCTGTTGCTGCCAAAACAAATTACCACAAATTTAGGAGTTTATAGTAACAGAATTTAGGCTCATTGGTTTCCCTGCCTGCATCTCAGAAGACTGAAATCAAGGTGTGAGCAGGCCTTCTTTACTTCCTGGAGACTCTAGGGAATATTCTGCCGCCAGGCTCATTCAGGTTGTTGGCAGAATTGAATTCTGTGTGATCATAGGACTGATGTTGGTTTTTCTTTACTAAGAAAAGTCTCAGCTTCTAGAGGTCACCTGCATTCCTTCGCTCACAGCCCCCTTCCTCCATCACCAGCCCCAGCAGGTGGGTCAAGACCTTCTTACACCGTATCTCTCTGACTGAATCTTCTGCCTTCTTCCTCTACTTTTTAAGGGGCTATGTGATCACATTGAACCAACCTAAATTAACCTCCCTATCTTTTTTTTGGGGGGGGGTGGGGCATGCTGGGAGGCTTGTGGGATCTCAGCTCCCCAACCAGATATCAAACTGGGGCCCTTGGCAGTGAAAGCATGGAGTCCTAACCACTGGACTGCCAGGGAATTCCCAACCTCCCTATCTTAAAGTCAACAAATTCCAGTTGCAAAATCTCTTTTACCTTGTACCATTAACAATGGACAGGTTCCAGGGATTAGGACAGGGACATCTTTCCTGGGGCTTTAATCTGCCTACCACATAATCCATAATCTACTGATAAAATTAAAAGTGCACATTAATGTAGTACATTAATAGTAGGGGAAACTGTTGGCAGGGAGGAGAGATATGGAAGCTGTATGTACTCTGCTGAATATGTCTGTAAACCTAAAACTGCTCTAAATAATGAAGTCTAATAATTTTTAAAAACACATGGAAATAAAAATAAATAAATAAATTTCCAGAGGTTTGAGTATTAGATAACAGGATAATTGAAGGGCAAAAATAGACAAAGAAATGTTAGAAGAAAACTTCCCAGACCAGAATAAAAACTTTACAGTAAGATCAAATGACCCAACAAATGCCAAGCAAAAATATGAAAAAAATGTTTTTGCCAATGAGATTTCAGATCATCAGAGATAAAAAGGAAATACTAAATTATTTTCAATATAGAAGAAGTAAACTATTACTTAAGAGTAATGAGAATCAGGGACTTCCCTGGAGGTCCAGTAGTTAAGACTCCACACTTCCATTGCAGGGGCACAGGTTCACTCCCTGGCCAGGGCACAGGTTCACTCCCAGGCAAGATCCCACATACCACACGATGTGGCCAAAAATTTAAAAATACAGAATAAAAAAAAAGAATAGTGAGAATCAGATTGACACTGCATGGTGTTATGGTCTGAATGCCTGTGTCCCCACCCACAAATTCATATGTTGAAATCCTAACCTCCAGTGTGATGGTATTAAGAGGTGGGGTCTTTGGGAAATGATCATGAGATCATGAGGTCATGAGGGTGGAGCCCGCATGAACGAGGTTAGTGCTAGGGGCTAATTAGATTACAGATAGAGGCTTCCCTGGTGGCTCAGTGGTTAAGAACCCTCCTGCCAATGCAGGGGACATGGGTTCAAGCCCTGGTCCAGGAAGATCCCACATGCCGCAGAGCAACTAAGCCTGGGCACCACAACTACTCAGCCTGCACTCTAGAGCCCGCGAGCCACAACTACTGAGCCCACATGCCACAACTACTGAAGCCTGCACGCCTAGAGCCCGTGTGCCGCAACAAGAGAAGCCACCACGAGAAGCCCGTGCACCGCAACGAAGAGTAGCCCCCGCTCGCTGCAACTAGAGAAAGCCCGTGCACAGCAACGAAGACCCAACACAGCCAAAAATAAAAACAAATAAATAAATTAAAAACAAAAAAAAAGAAGAGATAGAGGAGCTTGCTGCCTTCTCTCTCCCTGCTCTCTGCCATGTGAGAATACAAGAAGACAACCATCTACAAACCAGGAACTGGGCTCTTATCAAACACCAAATCTGCCAGCTCCTTGATCTTGGATTCCCAGTCTGCAGAAATGTGAAAAATAAATGTTTGTTGTTTAAACCATCCACTCAATGGAAATTTGTTATGGCAGCCCAAGCTAAGACAGATGTCTTATAAGCTACATGCTAATAGAAAACTATGCCTTCAAAGTTCTGAAAGAAATCTATGTTGAGCCTAAAGTTTTTAAACCAGTTAAATTATCAGTCAAGTGTGAGGGCAAAATAAAAATATTTTCATACATCAAAGTACATGAAATGCTTACCACCTATTGTAGATACTGATGGTGCCCAACCCAGGTTCTGTTTACCTGGCACCCAGCTGCTGAGTGTTGGCTGCTAATGGCTGACAGCTGCTTTCTTCTCTGGAGGATTGCCATTGTGTATACTGGAGCTGGGAGCAAGGGGCTCTGGAAAATTGTTCTTCTGTGTATTGGAATGTTAACCTTACTAACCTGCTCCTATCCCTCTACCACCCCTCCCACCCTGGCAGCCAATGGCCAATGATTGACACGAGGGTAAATGAAAATCCATCCTCCTTGGGACCAACTTTGCAGTGTAGTTGGTGCTCCCGGGCTCCCTGGAGGACTAGACTGAAAGTAGTCTCCAGTTGAGACCTCAATCTTGCCTAGTTTTCTTCCCCTACCCTATCCTGTTTCCTTCACTCCTGTTCTTCTGAGAGCAAACCCTCATTAAATCACTTTCATAAGAATTCCCATCTCAGGCTCTGCTTCTAGGGAACACAATCTCATGCTCTACACAGTCTGAAAAAAAAAAGAAAAAAAAAAAAGATTGCTTAAGAATGAACTCCAATTTACACACCCAAGGAACTTCTTCTGAACAATATGGAGTAACGTGGACCAAATTTGTCCTTCCACATGAAACAACTAAAAAGGGTACGCTAAATGAAACAATGCTTTTAGATATTAGATATCAGGTAGTACAGAACAGTGATCCCTGAGAAAGGGGAAAAAAGTGAGGTGAGCCCTACAACTGCCCCAGCTTACTGCCTGAAGAACAGCTCCAGGCCACACTACAGGGAGGGGGACCCAGGTCTCAGATAAGGAAAGAGAAGCGGGAGTCTGAGAAGTGGCTGAGAATCCAGTGGCTAGCGTTTTCAGGGCAGAGTTGCAGAGAGGAAAGGGCTATGCAAAGAGAGAGCTCCAACAATCTGAAGAGTTTCTTCCTCAAGTCTTCAGCTCACTACTGATTAGGGCAAGCATGTGAGGAAACTGCCTGAGGATAGTTAGGGAAAGAACCACCTAAAGTAGCAGGGGAACCACTCCCAAAGCTCACACAGAACGAGGAAGAGTCATTGAAATGTGAAAGTATATTGCAGCAACTAGTGCAAATTACCCTAGCTAATAATTCACAAAAATTTCAATATGCTTTTCAAATTCTTAGCAAGCACTGAAAAAAAAAGTAAGATATATAAATATTAGAGACAGTGCTAATATTATTCAGTAAATCATGCTGGGGAAATTGTCTGTTTAGAAGGATTATAAATGAAGTCCTTCACACCATGAAAAATATATATATATATATATATATATATATATTCAACATAAATTGAAGATTAAATATAAAATAATTATCAAATAATAGCTAATATTTTTGATATATCATTACTGAGCCTAATATAACCTTTTTCATAACCTTGTGATATCAGTGTACTGTGACATTTAGGTCATAGTGAATGGGGTTCAGGCTTTAGAGTAAGACTGCCTATATTTGCATCATTCCCCACCTTCATCTCTCACCCTCTTAATATTTAAACCTGAGATCACATCCTTTTTCCTTTTTCTTTTTTTTACAGTGTAATTTCTTTTCAACATCTTTATTAGGGTATAATTGCTTTACAATGGTATGTTAGTTTCTGTTTTATAACAAAGTGAATCAGCTATACATATACATATATCCCCATATCTCCTCCCTGTTGCATCTCCTTCCCACCCTCCCTATCCCACCCCTCTAGGTGGCCACAAAGCACCAAGTTGATCTCCTTGTGCTATGTGGCTGCTTCCCAATAGGTATCTGTTTTACATTTGGTAGTGTATATATGTCCATGCCACTCTCTCACTTTGTGTCAGCCTACCCTTCCCCCTCCCTGTGTCCTCAAGTCCATTCTCTACGTCTGCATCTTTATTCCTGTCCTGCCCCTAGGTTCTTCATAACCATTTTTTTTTCTTTAGATGCCATATATATGTGTTAGCATACAGTATTTGTTTTTCTCTTTCTGACTTACTTCACTCTGTATGACAGACTCTAGGTCCACCCACCTCACTACAAATAACTCAATTTCGTTTCTTTTTATGGCTGAGTAATATTCCATTCTATATATGTGCCACATCTTCTTTATCCATTCATCTGTTGATGGACACTTAGGTTGCTTCCATGTCCTGCTATTGTAAATAGAGCTGCAATGAACATTGTGGTACATAACTCTTTTTGAATTACGGTTTTCTCAGGGTATATGCCCAGTAATGGGATTGCTGGGTCGTATGGTAGTTCTACTTTTAGTTTTTTAAGGAACCTCCATACTGTTCTCCATAGTGGCTGTATCAATTTACATTCCCACCAACAGTGCAGGAGGGTTCCCTTTTCTCCACACCTTCTCCAGCATTTATTGTTTGTAGATTTTTTGATGATGGCCATTCTGACCAGTGTGAGATGATATCTCATTGTAATTTTGATTTGCCTTTCTCTAATGATTAATGATGTTGAGCATTCTTTCATGTGTTTGTTGGCAATCTGTATATCTTCTTTGGAGAAACGTCTATTTAGGTCTTCTGCCCATTTTTGGATTGGGTTGTTTGTTTTTTTGATATTGAGCTGCATGAGCTGCTTGTAAATTTTGGAGATTAATCCTTTGCCAGTTGCTTCATTTGCAAATATTTTCTCCCATTCTGAGGGTTGTCTTTTCATCTTGTTTATGGTTTCCTATGCTGTGCAAAAGCTTTTAAGTTTCATTAGGTCCCATTTGTTTATTTTTATTTTTATTTCCATTTGCCTAGGAGGTGGGTCTAAAAGGATCTTGATGTAATGTATATCATACAGTGTTCTGCCTACGTTTTCCTCTGAGAGTTTTATAGTGTCTGGCCTTACATTTAGGTCTTTAATCCATTTAGAGTTTATTTTTGTGTATGGTGTTAAGGAGTGTTCTAATTTCATTCTTTTACATGTAGCTGTCCAGTTTTCCCAGCACCACTTATTGAAGAGGCTGTCTTTTCTCCATTGTATATTCTTGCCTCCTTTGTCGTAAATTAGGTGACCATATGTGTGTGGGTTTATCTCTGGGCTTTCTATCCTGTTCCATTGATCTATATTTCTGTTTTTGTGCCAGTACCATACTGTCTTGATTACTGTAGCTTTGTGGTCTAGTTTGAAGTCATGGAGCCTGATTCCTCCAATTCCATTTTTCTTTCTCAAGATTGCTTTGGTTATTTGGGGTCTTTTGTCTTTCCATACGAATTGTAAAATTTTTTGTTCTAATTCTGTGAAGAATGCCATTGGAAGTTTGATAGGGATTGCATTGAATCTGTAGATTGCTTTGGGTAGTCTAGTCATTTTCACCATGTTGATTCTTCCAATCCAAGGACGTGGTATATTTCTCCATCTGTTATATCATCTTTGATTTCTTTCATGAGTGTTTTATAGTTTTCTGAGTACAAGTCTTTTAACTCCTTAGGTAGGTTTATTCCTAGGTATTTTATTCTTTTTGTTGTAATGGTGAATGGTATTGTTTCCTTAATTTCTCTCTCTGATCTTTCGTTGTTGGTGTATAGGAATGCCAGAGATTTCTGTGCATAAATTTTGTATCCTGCTACTTTACCAAATTCATTTATTAGCTCAAGTAGTTTTCTGGTAGCGTGTTTAGGATTCTCTATGTATAGTATCATGTCATGTGCAAACAGTGACAGTTTTACTTTTCTAATTTGGATTCCTTTTATTTCTTTTTCTTCTGTGATTGCTGTGGCTAAAATTTCCAAAACTATGTTGAATAATAGTGGTGAGAGTGGGCAACCATGTCTTTTTCCTGATCTTAGTGGAAATGGTTTCAGTTTTTCACCACTGAGAACGATGTTGGTTGTGGGTTTGTTATATATGGCCTTTATTATGTTGAGATAAGTTCCCTCTATGCCTACTTTCTGGAGGGTTTTTATCATAAATGGGTGTTGAATTTTGTCAAAAACTTTTTCTGCATCTATTGAGATGATCATATGGTTTTTATCCTTCAATTTGTTAACATACATCCTTTTTTCTTATCTCTTTCATTTACCAATCTATGTACCTTTTCAATCTGAGTTATTTTATTTTTCCTTAATTCTGGAAAATTGATCATTGCATATTTCATCACATACATCCTCCTTTTTCTTTCCTTCTAAGATTTCGATTAATTGAAATTTCAGTTAAGTACTTTTATTTCTAGCCTCTCTACCTCTTACATATATATATATGTATATAATTTTATACTTATATTCTCTTTGTTTATTTTTTACCTTCTAGTAGAGTTTCTCTATCTTACCTCACTAATGTGTTTTATGGCTGCATCCATCTGCTATTATCCTATCAATTATTATACTTTTCCTACCAAATATTTTCACTTGGTTCTTTTTTTATAACTTTTGGTTCCTGAGACAGATATGATTAGTAGATAACATCCAATCATAAATTAATTACTCATTTGTAGGAGGTTCAGTGGGTCAGTCTTTCTCTATTCTTCAGTAATTATATACATTCATTCAACAAGCATTTGTCGGACACTTACCATGTGTCAACCACTGTACTGAGTTCTGGAGATAGAGTACTTACACAAGGTTCCTTCCTCATGTGTTTTATGTGTTAGTAAAAAAATAAGTTAACATTTAAGTCAGTAGCTAAGTTCTGTGAAACAAAGTTGACTGATGGAAATGCTATTTTGATTAAGTTGGTCAAAGCCATCTCTGAGACTAATGTTTGAGCAGAGATCTGAAATAAAAGAGGAAGTGGGCCAAGGGAACAGCAGGGAAGGATCATTCTAGGCAGGGATTATCAGAGCATGTGTAAAGACCCTGAGCAGGGGAAATGCTTAGTATTTGAAGCTCAAAAGCCAGTATGCTGGAGCAGCATGTTAGGGGGAGAGAGAAAGAGAGAGAAGAAATGAGGTCAGAAAGGTAATATTAGAGGCTAAATTATATTCCTCCCCGCTCCAATTTGTATGTTGAAGCCCTCATCCCTCATCCCTCAAAATATGACATTTGGAGATAGGGTCTTTAAAGAGGTGATTAAGTTAAAATGAGGCCATTAGGGTGGGCCCTAATCCAATAAGACTGGTGTCCTTATAAGAAGAAAAAATTCGGACACACAGAGATACCAGGGGCATGTACACTGGAAAGACCACGTGAGGACACAACAAGAAGGCAGCCATCTACAAGCCAAAGAGGGAAGCCTCAAGAGAAACCAACCCTGCTGATGCCTTGATCACAGGCTTCTAGCCTCCAGAACTGTGAGACAATAAATGTCTGTCTTTTAAGCCACCCAGTCTGTGGTATTTTGTTATAGCAGCCCTAGTGAATAGGTGGCCAGGAGACATTTTTAATAGTAAACTGTTACAATTTGAATAGAGATTTTATTCATAGAAACTGTGCAAAATTATATGTTCCATTTGTTTTAATGGTGTACTTGGTGGGACTTTCCAGAGAATGATGTTGTATTAAGACTCACAGTTTATTTCCATTTTTTTCCCATGAGAAAAGAATGCATAATCAATGATATGGTGGGAATTCCCTGGTGGTCCAGTGCTTAGGACTCCACGTTTTCACTGCCGAGGGCATGGGTTCAGTCCCTGGCCAGGGAACTAAGATCCCGCAAGCTGGTGACATGTGGGGATCTGTGCCCTTTATCCTTTTCAGTCCATGAGACTGAGTCCATGAGAGAGAGCCAAAACTCAAAATTCCAGCAAATTTAACATATAATCCAGACTAAAATCAGTGAATCACATTCTTAGTGCCTCCCCCACCCTTCCCAGCAGAGTTATTGGTTCAGGAATGGACGAATTACTCAAGAAAGAGGAGCTTTTCCTGGGACGTCTAGGAAGGAGAGCTTGTTCCTTTCTCTTTGGATCTGAAGCCAAAGAAGTCATAGCTGTTGCCACCATGTTGGTACCATCTTGCTACCATGTGGAACCCAAGAATGAGATCAACATAGACGAAAGCAAAATTAATAAACGGAGAGAAATGAAATTCTAACCAATCGTTTCAGCCCTGAATTGTGCCATACCGGATATCAGCACTAACCCAAAGTATTTAGTTACACAGGCAATAAATTTCTTACTGCTCTCATTGCACTTAACATTGTAATCGTCAGTATCTTTCAACTAGACTGTCAGATTCTTTTTTTTTTTTTAATTTCTGCATCTCTTTTGTTTCCTGAAAGCACATTCCCAGAAAGTATAAATGAATATAAATGTATTTACATCTTTATTATATTTTGCCAAGTTACCACTTTTTAATACTGTATTCTGAAGGGGAGAAGTCACCATAAAGTAGGCAACCTTAGACAATCAGAGAAAACATGATATAAAGGAGAGAACACTTCTCATGACAAGAGAGAACAACTGGATCCCCTCCTCAGTTCTACTACCCACTAGCTGTTTGAACATGGGAAGGCCATTTAAATTTTCTGGTTCTCTATTGATTCATATGTAAAATTATAGGAACTCTCTGTCTACAAAACTCCAGAAAAATATTTATAATTTATGACATAAAAATATCAGTTTTAGTTTGACCTATCATCCATTCTGATTGCTTAGAGTGATGAAGAAACAAAAATTTTTAAAAATCAATTTGTCATCAATGGTTTTGGCAATGTGGTATCATAATTAGTGACTTCGGTAAATTAAGTATACTAACAATGGTCATAGCATATTACAACTCAGAGAGTAAATTTGAAATAAAACACTGAGTGGAATAAATAATGCTTGGACTTCCCTGGTTGTGCAGTGGTTAAGAATCCGCCTGCCAATGTAGGGGACACCGGATCGATCCCTGGTCCCGGAAGATCCCACATGCTGCGGAGCAGCTAAGCCCGTGTGCCGCAACTAATGAAGCTCGCGTGCCACACCTGCTGAAGCTCACGTGCCTAGAGTCCGTGCTCTGCAACAAGAGAAGCCACCACAATGAGAAGCCTGCACATCACAATGAAGAGTAGCCCCTGATTGCCACAGCTAAAGAAAGCCCGCACACAGCAATGAAGACCCAATGCAGCCAAAAAATAAATTAATTAATTAAAAAAAAAATGCTTGGGACAGCATTGGCTTTAATGAGACAAAAGCCCATGATCTTCCCCATTTCTATCTCTCTCCAGATCCATGAAAAGTTTGAATTACTCTGACTCAGATGTTTATGATAGAGATCAGAATTTATAAACTTTCCTACACAAAATAAGTGATAATTTAAAACTTGGATCTCTTGGACATAGGATAAAATTTTGTATACATTATGTATTTAAAATTTAGACTGTCAGATTCTTGATTGCAATGACTATGTCTTTTCTGGTCTATTCCCAGCATCTGGCAAAGTGTGTGGTATATAGAGGACAAGGTTCATATATTTTTTACTAAATAGATATTGAATTAAGATGCTCCCATATTTTAAAGATACCTTAAAGACTTATCCAACTTCCTTTGTAATTTTGAGTTTTTACAATATCATGAAGATATTTTCTAGTCTAGCGTGAATGCATGACTCAGAGAACTCACTAATACCCTCTTAGTATCGTGACTCCATATTTTTGGTGGGTGATATATTTGATACACTTCCAAACACCCCCATAGCAACTGAAGTTTCAAAAATACACTCAAAAGTCATATTTTCATCCTTGTCAGTTTATATACTATATATCATCTCAGATCAGAAGCCCCAGTTGCAATCTGTTTTGGAAGTCCTTGTTTGCCTTCCTCCTACTTGGGAAGGAATACAGTCTCCAGACTGATGTTATTCATTTGTTCATTCTTTCATTCATGTGTTCAGTCAATGTATCATCAATCTACTGCTGCATAACAAATACCCACAAACTTAGACGCTTAAAACAATACCACTAACAGGCACTTGAGTCCATGACTTTACAAGCTGACAATTTCTACTGAGCTCCACTGTGAAGTTCTTCAGGTCTCACTTGGACTCTCTCCTGTGTCTGCTGGATTGGCTGGAGGCTAGATGGAATATGATGACCTCAGCTGGGACAGCAGCAATCTGCTCTACTCTATGTGGTGTCTCTATTTTATCCTGAGTATTAACTCAAGGTTAGCCATAAAACATAAAACCCTATGTTTGGGTTGTCACAGAGTAGGCAATACCAAGAGAAATCATTGATGAGACTGGAATAAAAATCAAATCTGGATTTAGTGAAGTTGAGACTGTATTCGAAAGGATTATTTCAAGAGAGGGAAATGAACTATTGCAAATTGAGGAGGGAGGTTACTGTCTGTAAGCAACTCCAGAGTTAGGCAAAAAGAGAAGAGTAAACAAAGCTAGAAAGAGCTAGGTGTGGGGAACAGGATGTGTGTGAATGCATGGCACATTCAGGTAGTAGACCAGAGAATATTTTATTTTACCTGAGGCCAGTTTATTCTCAGGAGGGGATGTATACTGGCTTAGGTTGAGGGTGAGCCAAAGTGTAGGGGCCTGGAGTAAGGAGACAGATTAACAGTTGGAAAAATAATGATTTTAATTATATACTTATGGGGCTTCAAAGAGGAAAAGTCAATTCTTGGTTAGTTGAGAAGAAAAAGTGTTTGGTAAATAAAGGTTGCCCTGCTGTGCTCATAAGTCTCTCAAATGAAAAAATTATCTCTAGAAATAGCTCTCTTCCTGGTGTAGGCTCCATTTCTAATGTAGATTTCCTTTATAAATGTAGATTTCTCTTACAAAAGGGTATTTCTACTCTGTTTTCAGAGCTTCTCCTATATCTACAGTTTCTTAAAAATAATCAGTTCAAATTAATCCTTATGCCAAAGAGGCATATTTTGGGATGACATATTCTGCTACCCTTCAAAATGTTACCTTGTTTTTATTATAATAAACCTCAGCAAGTCCTATTGTTGTCGAACACAAGTTCAGGAGTCCAACACACAGTGAGGCCAAACAAACCAAAATGTCAGAGTTTGGAGCAGAGAATGGTTTATTGTAAAGGCCAAGCAAAGAGAGCAGGTGGCTTATGCTCAAAAGACTTGAACTCCCCAATGGATCTCAGAGAAGAGTTTTTTTTTTTTATTATAAATTTCTTTATTTTTTTTCTACTTTTTAAATTTTTGGCTGCATTGGGTCTTCATTGCTGCACACGGGCTTTCTCTAGTTGTGACGAGCAGGGGCTACTCTTCGTTGTGGTGCGCAGGCTTCTCATTGCAGTGGCTTCTCTTGTTGTGGAGGATGGGCTCTAGGTGCGTGGGCTTCGGTAGTTGTGGCATGTGGGCTCAGTAGTTGTGGCTCACAGGCTTATTTGCTCCACGGCATGTGGGATCTTCCCGGACCAGGGCTAGAACCCATGTCCCCTGCATTGGCAGGTGGATTCTTAACCACTGCACCACCAGGGAAGTCCCCAGAGAAGAGTTTTTAAAGGCAAAATTTGGGGTGAGGGCTACAGGGTGTCTGACTTTCTACTGATTGGTTGGTGGCGAAGTAACAGGGTGGTGTTCCAGAAATCTTGTGCTCAACCTGCAGTTACCAACCTTCACCTGGGTGGAGGGCTTAGTTCCTATAGAAGAACTCAAAGATCTATTGTTATGTATATCCCTTGAGGAGGAACCAGGACTCTGCTTTATTTCTCCATTATTGTTTCTTGACTGCTTTTCCTTTGTTTCTGCATTCCCTCCATAATTAGTAATTGTTTGAATCTGACCTTTGGAACTCAGGGAAGCTCTAGGAGGCTGAAGCCTTTTTCCTATAAGCAAGAAAACAGGGGACTTGGAAAGGCTTTTTTGCCCAGGAGGGTCCCACAGGGGCCTGCTCAGTTTCACTATCTTTTAGGAATGGATAAGTATAATAGAGCCTGGGGAGAAAGTGATCCCTCATTCTGGTAAGAGAAAGCCTTGCATGTCAGTGAAGACATGATTTTTTCATACTTTCCAATGGAAACAGGAAAGCCAACTTCCCACAACTTACACTGAGTTAACTGGAGAATTTTTGGTTGTTAGGAGGGAATAATTTATAAATGTGGACATCCTGATGGCAGTAGGCAGAAAGAGAGTGAACTGAGACATTCTATTAATATCAAAGGAATCTGTGTAGGTGTCTATGGTACTGCTGTGCCAATGACGTATTAAAGACTTAAAGGACTGCCAACTTAGGAAGCAGGGGCTATTGTGTGAGTTAAGAGAAATCCAGGGCCTTTGTCACAGCATGCTGAGAAGACTGGGGCCCAATTGTCTTTGCCCCAGGTTAGGAGCAATTGTTCCATGCCAAGAGAGGCAAGCTGAGAGGGTCTCAGGCTGCTGCTTCCCCCCCACTTCACTGAGCACTCAGTTTTTACAGCAGGGGTGTCGCTCAGAGAGAAACTTGCCATTGTTCCCAACCCTAGCTTCAGAGCTTGGGCTCAGAAATTTTTCTTGGGGAGAGAAGTGGGCCATAAAACAGATAGCTCCTGATCTTTTCCCAAAGGAAATGACTTCATTTGTAGCAGAGTTTGGAGGAGTTCAAGTCTACGGGCCTGAACAGTAGAGGCTGTGATGAGAGGAAGTTGGATAGAGACCCGTGCATTTAATAAGGATACAGATCAGACTGTAGGCTGGCTGGTTTACGAGAGAGGACTGAGGAACAGGACAGCTGGGAGGACTCCTTTTGGAATCACAAAAAAATATAGAACACTACCTTCAGAAACTATTTCTTTAAAGGAGTTACAGTTTGATGGGATTAGTTTATAGAGCAATTTATGCCCCAGGAGTTTGATACAAATAAATAAATAAATAAAGCAACTAATGAGCAATTAGTGGAGTTGGACCTCTGGGTGTGGTCAGGGAAAGAGAGGAAGAGAACAAGTTCATCCCAGAGTGACTGTGGGCATATCCAAAACTGTCACGCCTTAAGGAGCAATATGAGAAGTTTAACACTGTGTATATGTGTGTTTATGTGTGTGTGTATGCACATGAGTTGGCAGGGAGACTAGACTTCACTAAAATAATCCAGCCAATCACGTAACAAATTGAGTGGGGAGGCACTTGCTAGACTAGTGTTGCTGCTAGCAATCTGGGCCAGCACAGTGGCTGAACTTAATGTCCCTTCCAAATGTGGAAAAGTTTGGATGAAAATAAATGACAAATGAGAGAAGGAGAAATAATAGCTGAGAGTGAAGGAGTATATAAGTGGGTTATGCAATGAGAGAAATCTGACCTCAACAGAGGCTCAGAGAAGGAGAATAATATTATTTCTTAGCATAATTATATCAGATGCCCAGACGGGCAAAGCTATGTTTGCCAAGACCACCCCTGCTTTTGATACCTGACAAAGTCAGATGGCAGCCTGCAAACCTGAGTCTGGGAGACGTTCTGGTCATAGGATATGTTTGATGAGCAGGATCAATGTTACTGACTAAATCAAGCCCTAATAATGTTCCAGTATCTTTGACTATTTTTCAGGCTCCATCTATCAATACTATAAAAGATATCATTTGGGAAGGGATTTCTGGGAACTGCTTCCTACTGGAATTTCAGACCCTGTGGTGGATGGCTCCCAGCAGACTGATTACCGTGTAGCTATAAACCTTGATGAGCAAATGCTTAGAAGGGTCCCTGGTTATAATAGACAGAATACAACGGCAGCCTGCCCAACATGCCACAGTGTGGTGTGCTATGCACAAACACAATCGTCCTGGTTTTTGTGGATGGAAAGCTATAAGCAGAATGGGGAAAAACAATGGGTTCCTACTGGGATTAAAGCAGTGGGCATCATGTGGTGGATCTGGGTCCCCTGGGGAACAGTCCCACCCAGACAGGAAGGCTGTGGGAGGACCTATGACATACTCAAACTAAATTACAGCTGGCTTTGACCAACCAACCCTATTATGGGGTGCCCAATATTTTTGGGTACAAAATATGTATCCTAACTGCACCCAGGCTGTTAATAGGCAGTAGCAACAACGTGCATGGTGGATTAAACAACAATGGCCCACAAGTCAGAAAAGGGGAGATAGATGCCAGTCTAGGTATTCTGGGACAAGCAGAGTTTGCTTTTAGTGAGGAGCAGCATTCAGAGAAAGAAGATTTATTCACTAGAATAGGCATATTAGAGGGAGTTCTCTTCCAGGCAGAAGGTAAAGGATAAGAGGCAGCTTGGAGAGATAAAGAAGCACCAGCAAACTGCATCAGGCCAACTCCACAAGTAATGCTTGGTAATGCTAGAACCCAGGGTTGGGAAAGGGCCTGCACCCTGACCTGACAGGTCCTCCTGACTATTTTAATATGGATAGAGGCTGAAGTGGCCAGGAAGCAATGGTCCTCTATCCTAGTCCCTGAGCCTCAAGGGGGCACACCTGTGGGAATCTTAAGGCCTGCGAGCTTATGGAAGTTCTCTGTGGGCACTTGTAACTTACCACCAATGTATAATGACTGTGCTTGCCCCCAGAATAAGTTGAAATAAAACATATCCTGCAGTATAGTTAGCAGGGATAGGAACTCATGTCCTCCCCTTTGGAGGAAGATGGGCTCTGCTATATTTATACACAATGAAAACCAGTCTCAGTACGAGACTACTGCCTACGAGATGGGAAGGGTGATTGATTTTTCCCTCCAATTAACTTGACTTAACCCAGATAAAACTAAGCCATGGCCAGCTGTAATGATACCTGTCTTTTTATAATAATTTCTGGTATGTGGGCAAGGGTAGATCTTGTTGGGAACACAAAGCATACACCTCTGTAATCCTTACCGATTTGTTCTGTAAGGAAGCTGAATTGTACTGACTATATGGCAGTGTGGTATTGTTGGAAAGATGCAACTGCCTCATGTCAATGTGTCTTATAATACTGATATTGATGATCAAATGTATTGCGAGATTAAGTTAAAGCCTCCTCGGGATGTAATACCTAAGGAGGAACTAGATCTAGCTAACCATAAGCTGATTTCTGTGCTAAATAGTTCTGCACAAGTTTATCATAAGGTATAAATAGCAATAGATCAAGGGAAAAAAAATCAAACTAGTGCAAAAATATGAAATATGAAGATGTTTATAATGGCTTTATAGGATGAATTAGTTGAATTAGTTGTTTCTTTAAATCTGTCCCTACCCCACACTGGCTTCTTCAAATGTTAGGCATATTTGTATTGGTTCTGTTAAAAATAAACAACAGGTCTGAAATGGAGTCACTTGTGTTAAGGCCCCACATCAGCAAACCAAGACTTAATACCTAACCTAATTGCAGTTACAACCTCCTGCAGAAGTGTAACCTTTAATGAGTCAACCTGGAATTACCTGGTTAGCACTGAGGTATTTGGCCAACAGGCTCTTCCGTTCCCATTAAGAGAGTGGCCTTACCTAAAACAACGCATTCTTTGCTAATAATTTCCTTTTTCCTGCTCCCTCTCTGCCTTAAAAAAACTGAAAACCTTTCTTTTTCTGCAGCTAGATGAAGCTCCTTCTGTTTGCTAGGTTGGATGGTGCCCATTTCATGAGTCATTTAATGAAGCCAACTGGATCTTCAAATTTCCTCACTTGAATTTTTGTTATTTAACAGTAAGTACTATTGCTAGAACTGTTCTATAATATAAATGTTACACCAAATGTAAGTGCTTTGATAGGTATGATCATTTTGCTGTAAGGGCTCTGTGTTCAAAAACTAGGGGGTGACCCATGATATTGAGATATAATAAGAAATATATATTTTGGTGCTTGTCTGTGATTCCTGCCTCTCAGCTCTCAAAACTTGTATTTTCCGAAGTGATTAGAGCAGTAGGGGCATCTTTTGTTTTATTTGGTTTTTGTCTTTGATTCCTGCAATAGTTTTAGAGTGATAAAGGTAAACTGGGTGCATTTTGTTATTCATAACAAACTGATTCAAACACACCTGAGTTTATGTGAGTGAGGAAATTTTTGGAAAGCCTCTGGATAACCTAAGGGTGGGGGCGGGTTGCCAGGGGAACCAACCAGGGTAATTAGAGGGTTGAAAAGTAGGTTGGTGAACAAGAACGCATCCATGTGTCAGGAGGGTGGCATACCACAAACTCCATGGGGACAGCAGCTCCTGAACTTGGAACCCTTTGGGACCTTGCCCTACCTGTTTCTCCATCTGGCTATTCATTTGTATCCTTTAATATCCTTTGTAATAAATTGGTAATCTAGTAAGTAAACTGATTTCCTGAGTTCATGAGGTGCTCTAGCAAATTAATCAAACCTGAGGAGGTTGTGGAACCCTCTGATTTATAGCCAGTCAGTCCTTCAGAAGTACAGATAATATGCTGAACTTGGTAAGCAGTATCTAAAGTGAGGTGGGGAAGGAGGGGGGCAGTCTTGTGAGGCTGTGTCCTTAACCTGTGGGATCTGATGTTGACTCCAGGTAGATACAAAACTGAATTAAATTGTAGGACACCCAGCTGGCGTTGCACAATTGCTTGCTGTGGGGAAAACTCCCAAATACGGTGACTGAAAGTGAAATAGTACTGAAAGTACACAAGTATTCAGTGAGTAGTGAGTAAAGAAGGCTTTTATATACATAAATAAAAAACAATTCACGGTCTTCGCTGGAGAGTCGCCTCGATTTCCTGCTTCAATAGTGCGTGGAGGGAGCCCGCCTCCTCACCGCCTCAAGGGCCTTCATGTCCGCCCCAGCACCCGAGCCTCTTCTCCTCAGCTGCCTGCAGTGAGGACCGCGGCCCCCTCGCAGGTGCGCCAGAGCTGCCATGTGGACTCGGAGGCCGCCATCAACCGCCAGCTCAACCTGGAGCTCTACGCTACCTCTACATGTCAGACTACTTTGACAGCGATGACGTCGCTTTGAAGAACTTTGCCAGATACTTTCTTCACCAGTCTCCTGAGGAGAGGGAACCTGCTGAGACACTGATGAAGCTGCAGAACCAGAGAGGTGGCGGAATCTTCCTTCAGGATATCAAGAAACCAGACTGTGAAGACTGGGAGAATGGGCTGAATGCAATGGAATGTGCGCTACACTTGGAAAAAAATGTAAATCAGTCACTACTGGAACTGCACAAAATGGCCACTGACAAAAATGACCCCCATTTGTGTGACTTTATTGAGACCCATTACCTGAGTGAGTAGGTGAAATCCATTAAAGAAATGAGTAACCATGTAACCAACTTGCGAAAGATGGGGGCCCTCCTGAATCTGGCATGGCAGAGTTATCTCTTTGACAAGCACGCCCTGGGAAACAGTGACAACGAGAGCTAAGCTTTAGGCTGGCTTCCTGTAGCCATGGGTGACTTCCCTGGTCACCAAGGCAGTGCATGCATGTTTGAGTTTCCTTTACCTTTTCTATAAGTTGTACCAAAACATCTACCTAAGTTTTTTCGTTAGTACCATTCCTTCAGATAGAGTAATTTGGTACCCACCCCCCTCTTAAAAAACAAAGAAAAGAAGAAAAAAAAAGCAAATAACAAAAATAGCCCTGGAAAGGGGCTGGGAGGACCAGTATTGCAGTATTGCAGTTGCTGCAATATATTATGAAAAATGTCTATTTTTCAACAAAAAAGTTTGTGGCGTGCAAAAAAACAGGAAATTGTGACCTATACATACAACTGAAACTGTCTGTGAGAGTAAGTAGATGAGAGATTTAAGACAAAAAGACTTCAAAGTAGCCATTATAAATATGCTCATGGAACTAAACAAAAGCATGATTAAAGATGTAAGGAAGATATGATGACAGTGTGGCATCAAATAGAATATCAATAATGAGATAGAAATTATAAAGAAAAGCCAAATGCAAATTCCTTTGAATTTGAAGTGGAAAGTGTTGATGGAAAAAAAAATGCACAACCTAAAAGTTGAGGATTATGTTTTATTCAGCAGACTTGCTGAAGACTCAGCTACAGGAGGCAACCTCTCAGATAGCTCTGGGTACTACGCTTAAGAGGTAAGGGAGGAGCCAGGATATATAGGAGTTCAAACAAACAAACAAACCTGGTAGTCAAACGTCAAAAGATCACTGCTAATTAAAGAAAACCAGACATCTCAAGTGAATGAATTTTGTGCTTTTCTGTGTATGGGAAGGTGCAAAACTCTGGGTTCATTGAAATCATTCCTTTGATGTGCACCTTAACTATCTAGGGCCAGTATCCTGTTTTTCTCCATCCTCAATCCCCTCAGCATGCACAGCAGGGAGGGGCGGGGGGGGGGCAGCTGCAGTGTCTGATGGCCGCAACATCCTTTGTTTACTGATATGGCAGGCCACGTCCACTAAAAGTACAGTAACTAAAATTTAAAAATTCGCTAGAGGGATTCAACAGTAGATTTGAATGGCAGAATATAAAGAATTAGCAAACTTGAAGACAGATTGTTAACCTTCCTATAAGTACACTTTAGCTCCTTCCAAAATATTTTGATGTATTTTTATTTTTATTTAGTTTCAAATATTTATTAATTTCTTCTGATTTCTTTGGTTATTTGGAAGCTTGTTGTTTAGTTTTTTGAGGCTTTTCTAAATAATTATTATTG
This sequence comes from Balaenoptera ricei, assembly GCF_028023285.1. Classification (NCBI taxonomy): domain Eukaryota; kingdom Metazoa; phylum Chordata; class Mammalia; order Artiodactyla; family Balaenopteridae; genus Balaenoptera; species Balaenoptera ricei. The sequence continues at coordinate 137,876,488 of NC_082639.1, forward strand.
ATTTCTGATTTAATTTCATTGTGCTTAGAGAAAATATTCTGTAAAATTTAAGATTTTAAATATTGAGACTTGTTTTATGTCCCAGCATAAGATCTGTCTTGGTTAATGCTCTATGTGCATGTGGAAAGAATGTGACTTCTGCAGTTTATTGGGTATACTGTTCTGTAAAGGTCAGTTAGGTTAAAGTGGTTAATATTTTTAGATCTTCCACATTCTTCTAGGTTTTTATCTAGTTATTAAAGAGGAAATTGATATTTCTACTTTGTAAATTTGTCTTTTGGTCTCTTTAGTTCAGTCAGCTTTTGCTTCATCTATTTTTAAGCTCGGTTATTAGCCACCTACATTTTAGGTTTGCTATGTCTTCTTCATGGATTGACCTATTTATCATTATAAATGTCTCTATCTATGATAATTCTTCTTGTCTTGAGGTCCATTAAGTCTAATATTAATAAAACTCAGCTTTCTTTTGCATATCATTTACATAGTGTATCATTTTCATTCTTTTCTTTTTAACCTATTTTTTCTAACATTTAAAGATATTATTGATATGGTTGGATTTAGTTCTGTCTTGTTTGTTACTTGCTTTTTTTTTTTAATTGAAGTATAGTAGAAGCATAGTGTCATGTTAGTTTTGGTGTACAGCAAAGTGATTCAGATATATGTATATACCTGTATATATGTATATATATATTCTTTTTGTTTTCTATGCCTGTCAGTGTGTTTCTGTTTTGTAAATAAGTTCATTTGTATCATAGTTTAGATTCCACATATAAGCGATATCATATGATATTTATTTTTCTCTGATTTGGTTCACTTGGTATGATAATCTCTAAGTCCATCCATGTTGCTGCAAATGGCATTACTCATTCTTTTTTTATGGCTGAGTAGTATTCCATTGTGTGTGAGTGTGTGTGTGTATATATATATTATGTATATATATATTATGTATATATCACATCTTCTTTATCCATTCATCTGTAGATGGACATTTATGTTGCTTTCATATCTGGGCTATTGTAAATATGCTGCTATGAACATTGGGGTGCATGTATCTTTTCAAACTAGAGTTTTCTCCAGATATATGGCCAGGAGTGGGATTGCTGGATCATATGGTAACTCTATTTTTAGTTTTTTAAGGAACCTCCATACTGTTTTCCATAGTGGCTATACCAATTTACATTCCTACCAGCAGTGTAGGAGGGAGGGTTTCCTTTTCTCCACACCCTCTTCAGCATTATTGCTTGTAGATTTTTTTTTTTTTTTTTTTTTAAAGGAATTCCTTTATTTTTATTATTTATTTATTTTTAGCTGTGTTGGGTCTTCGTTTCTATGCAAGGGCTTTCTCTAGTTGCAGCAAGCGGGGGCCGCTCTTCATCGCGTTGCGCGGGCCTCTGTCGCGGCCTCTGTTGTTGCGGAGCACAGGCTCCAGACGCGCAGAGCTCAGTAGTTGTGGCTCACGGATCTAGCCGCTTCGCGGCATGTGGGATCTTCCCAGAGCAGGGCTCGAACCCACGTGCCCTGCATTGGCAAGCTGACGCTCAACCACTGCGCCACCAGGGAAGCCCTGTAGATTTTTTAATGATGGCCATTCTGACTGGTGTGAGATCGTACCTCACTGTAGTTTTGATTTGCATTTCTCTGATAATTCGTGATGTTGAGCATCTTTTCATGTGCCTATTGGCCATCTGTATGTCTTCTTTGGTTCTGCCCATTTTGGTTCGGTTGTTTGCCCATTTTTTGGTTCGGTTGTTTGATTTTTTTGTTATAGAGTTGTATGAGCTGTTTGTATACTTTGGAAATTAAGCCCTTGTCAGTTGCACCATTTGCAAATATTTTATCCCAGTGTGTAGGTTGTCTTTGCATTTTGTTTATGGTTTCCTTTGCTATGGAAAAGCTTGTAAGTTTGATTAGGTCTCATTTGTTTATTTTTGCTTTTATTTCTTTTGCCTTGGGAGACTGATCTAAGAAAATATTGCTACGATTTATGTCAGAGAATGTTTTGCCTATGATCTCTTCTGGGGGTTTTATGATGTCATGCCTTATATTAGGTCTTTAAACCATTTTGAGTTTATTTTTGTATATGGTGTGAGGGAGTGTTCTAATTCATTGATTTATATGTAGCTGTCTAGCTTTCCCAAAACCACTTGCTGAAGAGATAACATACTCTCTTGACCATTGTAGCTGTATACTAAGTTTTGAAACCAGGTAATGTGAGCCCTCCAACTTTGTTCCTCAGTATTATGTTGGCTATTCTAGGTATTTTGTCTTTCTTTATATATTTTAGAATCATTTTGTCAGTAGCTACAAAATAGCTTACAGGGATTTTGATTGGGATTGCATTGAATCTACAGATCATGTTGGGGAGAACTGACATCTTAACAATATTGAGCCTTGTAATATAGAAACATGGAATATCTCTCTGTTTATTTAGAGCCTCTGATTTTTTCATCAGAATTTTGCTGTTTCTACGTATAGATTTTGAACATATTTTGTTAGATGTATAGCCAAGGATTTTATTTTGGGGTGGCTGTTATATGTGGTTTAAAACATTTTTTAAACTCCAATTGTTCATTGCTGGTGTATAAGAAAGCGATTGACTTTTACATATTAACCTGTATCGCGCAAACTTGCTATGATTTCTTCTTAATTCCAGAAATTTTTTTGTCAGTTTTTTTGGATTTTCTACGTAGGCAATCATGTCATTTGCAAACAAAAACCATTTTATTTCTTCCTTTCCAATTTATGCCTTTTGTTCCTTTTCTGGTCTTATTACAGTAGCTAGAACCTCCAACATAATATTGCTATGGACTGAATATTTGTCCTTCTCCCAAATTTATATATTGAGACTGTAATCCTCAATGTGATGGTATTTGGAGGTAAGGGCTTTGGGAAGTAATAAGGGTTATATTAGGTTATGAGGGTGGGACCCTCATGATAGGATTAATGCTCTTTTTTTTTTTTTTTTAGATTTTTTTATTTATTGATTGATTGATTGCTATGTTGGGTCTTCGTTTCTGCGCGAGGGCTTTCTCTAGTTGCAGCAAGTGGGGGCCACTCTTCATCGCGGTGCGCGGGCCTCTCACTGTCGTGGCCTTTCTTGTTGCGGAGCACAGGCTCCAGACGCGCAGGCTCAGTAGTCGTGGCACACGGGCCCAGTTGCTCCGCGGCATGTGGGATCTTCCCAGACCAGGGCTCGAACCTGTGTCCCCTGCATTAGCAGGCAGATTCTCAACCACTGCGCCACCAGGGAAGCCCCGGATTAATGCTCTTATACAGAGGAAAAGACACAAGATCTCTCTTTCTGCCTGCATGCACCAAGGAAATTAAAATAAATCAAATTAATATTGAACTCAGATGTTGGGAAAATAATTAACTAAACCTAACAAAAACAGAAAGAACAAATAAGAATAAAAGTACTAATTAATGAATTAGAAACAAAAGAATAAATATATAATCTAAGAGCTATTTTCTTGAAAACAAACTTTATTAAATAGAAAACTCACTGGGCTAGAGAAAGCCCTTGCACAGAAACGAAGACCCAACACAGCCAAAAATAAATAAATAAATAAATAAAGCCAGAAAACATCTTTAAAAAAAAAAAGAAAACTCACTAGTTTAACCTATCAAGATATGAGGGTGAAAATGCAAACACATAAAACTCAGGATGAAGATGGAGAAATGATAGTTATGGAAAAAAAAGAAATTATAGGCAAATTTTTTATAACTCAATAAATTTGAAAAATGTGGAATGATATTGAAATTTATATACTGTGCTTCAAGTTTTATGAACCTTGAAAACTATAGTTTCTTTATTTTCTACAAGTGGTCTGAGTATTTTCATAAATTCATATACCAGTGAATGATGGAAAAGTAAATGTATATTTGTATTTAGAAATATCTTATTATGTTCAAGATAAGAGTCTCTTTTCTTTAAAACTGACCCTTTTGGATAAATGCTCAGTCTTTCTGAGTTTATTACCTCTCTTCTTCCCAAAGGTAGCGTCTGCATATAGTTGACTGGAAAACTGTGCTTTTTGGTGATGGGGAAGGGAAAGGCTTTGTCCTGGCTCTTCAGGGGACTCTGCTGTTGAGCTCTGCTGGTGAAACTCCTGGTCTCCTCTCTCAGTGTGGGGATTATCTGTGGGGAGTTTGGCCAACTTCCACGTGAGTAGGCCTTTCTTCAGCCTTTACTGGTGCCTCTGGCCCTCTGAGATCTGGCTAAGACTTTCATGTGATTCCTCTTGGAACTTGCCTGCAGGTTCTCAACCACATTTCTTGCTTGTCCCTTCTGTAGCAATCCCTTGGCAACTTCACTATCATCTACATTTTACAGCTTTCCACAGGGCACATAGGAATCTCTGGATTCTTTAGGATATTAGCACTATCTCTGGCTTTCTATCCATTTGGCGAATTCATTCTGCAGATTTCACTCTGAAGTGGCTGTCCCATTTTGATGTGGAAACATCTGGAACCATTCCCTATTCCCTACTTCACTGCTTGAGGACATTTAAGCTTTCCACTAAATCCAGAGCTTATGTTTTGGGAGGAGGAGCAGGAAAAGGTAAATGAGGTGTTTAAGCTGAAAGAAAAAATTTTAAGGGCGTTCCCTGGTGGCCTAGTGGTTAGGACTCTGGGCTTTCACTGTCATGGCCCGGATTCAATCCCTGTTCAGGGAGTTGAGATCCCACAAGCTGCGCCACGCAGCCAAAAAAAAAAAAAAAAAAGATTAAAAGAGAATGAGCTACTTTAAACTGGCTAGTTTATCTTCTCTCTGCCTTCCTGCACCACTCACCAGGATGGGCACATGAGAGTAACACTGGATTAGTTATTGAAAATAAAAGAAACCTGCATGTTTTGCACATCTCAGTGCTATTTATTCCATTTTTGAGCTTACTACATTTGAGGTATTTTTAGGTATAATCTCATTGATTGTAAACCTTGCTGCCCAGAAACTGTTCCTATTCAGAAACAGGGCGGATTCCATCTAAAACAGAGTCAATCAGCTTGAAGGTTCATAGCTGATTTTTTTGGAGTCTCTGGCAAAACACTAATCTGACAGCAAGAGTTAAGTGTCTAAAGAGATTTCTAAACAAACAAGCAAACACTTCTCTTTATCAAAAGCAAGACTTGGAGCACTGGATAGGAAGTCTATCATAAGTGTAAGATGGAAAAAAACAGGATTAAGGCTAGAAACATCCAATAGTCAGGAAAAGGAGGAACGTTTCCATCTAAGAGATCTGGAGAGAAAAAAAGGCTAAGTGAAGTCAGAAGTTAGCATCATCATATACCCTTTCAGGTCAAATCTTGGGAATCAGAAGACTTGGCAGTACATCTAGATGGGCATAGGGAAATCAGAAGACATCAGAGCTAGTGACTAGCTTTTCTGGGCATACGCAGTAGATGAGGGAAAACTCTCCAATTTGACCCACATTCAGACAGGGCCACACCTAAAACAATTCAGGAGCAAGAGAGCAGCATTGGAAAAGATAGGGGCTTCATGACTTGTGTGTGGTACAGATTTAGAAATCCCAGTGTACTTCATGTAGAAAACATAGAAGATAGACAAGTAGAGAACAGGTGGCCTTGCAATGGGACCACCTTGGCAAGGAACAGGGTGATTCTACAGTGGACACTCCTGGTTTCATGGTCTTATCTGAGGGCAAGATGGAGGATGTGGCTGAGACTCAGAGGATCTGCAGCCCCAGAAAGAGCTAAGGTGGGACCATCAGACCCTGATTGTGTCTAGAAAACACACCAACTGATTCATTACCCAGGGACTTCAGTAAGTTTCAGAGTCTAACCTAAAGTCATACATGTGGACTCAAGGCACCTCCCTCATTTCTTTAAGGATTTATAATCTTCCAAATACACCTGATTACATCTTGGGTAGAGGAGGTGAGGAGAAATCCTAAAGCACTCAATATTTACCCCCAAAGACAAATTTTTCTAAAAGAGACTGAATTTACTGTTTTAAAGCCAAAGAGACTAAGATGCCTTTAGCTGGAAAGTTTAAATTACTTCCCCTCCCTACCTAGAGGATGGAGGCTCAAAATCAAGATGAGTTTAATTACAGACAAGAAAGGCCTGTAATACCAGACTAGAGAATTTGGACAAACCCTCCCACTGAAGACAACTAAAAATAAATAGAATATACACATACATAAATAACAGCATCATCTAAAAATATATAACTAACAACTATGAAGAGTGACATTTTGCAACTTCTTCATGAAATATCTAGTTGTGTATTTCTTTATTATCTAGCATGGGATTCATTGAACTTCTGTATATTGATGTATTTCATAAGTTCTAGAAGATCTCAGCCATTATCTTTTCAAATATTTGCATCAAACAAATCAAATAGAAAATCTTTTAAGGCAGCTAGAGAAAAGAAACATTACCTAAAGGCATAACAGAGTTATAGCTAACATCTCAAAAGCAAAAATAGATACCAGAAAACAATGCAATGATATCTTCAAGGTGATGAAAAATATGGCACCCAACCTAGAAGACTCTACAGAGTGAAAGAATCCTTTGGATATGAGGAAAAAATATAGAACATTTTGAATAAACAGAAACTGAGTTAATCATACAAAAAAGAAAGTCTAATGGGTGTTCTTCAGATTTAAGGAAAATAACCGTGGACGGAAGGTCAGAGGTTTAGAAAGAAATGAAGAGCAATAAAATGTTCATTAAATGAACATTGCATAAAATAATAATAAAACTGTCTTGTGTTTAGGATTTAGCTAGCTAGCTAGAGAAATAAAATACATGCAGAAATAAACTTATAAATTGGAATGAAGATAAATGTAGTTAAAGTGTTTTCAGGCCTTTGCTTTGTCCTGGAAGAGGTTAAAATGATCAACTATAGTGAATTAAGGAGGGATGTGGTAATCTCTAGCGTAACTATTAAATATTAAAAAGTACAAAAGCAATATATAATTTCCAAACTAAATGGGAGTATGAAATGATAAAAAATAGTGAATACATTCAAAAGAAGGCTACACCCTTCTGAAGTTTGCATTATCCTTATATACTACCTTTTATCATTAACACATACCAACACATACCAACATTCCTTGATTACACCAAGAGAAAGATATATTACATGAGGGCAAAGGAAAAGGTCTTCAAATGACATTGAGGAGTAAGGAGAACACAAATTCTACACATGATTTAGGGGTTAGTGGGGTATAGGAAGCACCCATTTAAGAAGGATTCAAGAGAAGAAATGTCCATGAGGAACATTCACTGTTGATAATGTAAAAAAGATTGTCTTCCATGATCTGGAGATTTCAGAGGGCACCGTCTAAAGGTTTGGGAGAAAGGGTAGCAATAGGCATTGGATCAGTGGGGAGGAGGGTAAGAGCAGTGTAGTAGGAAGGCATAGATGACCAGAGCAGCTTCATGACAGAACAACCATAATGGTAGAAGGCACGCTGAATTTAGCTGACTGAAAGATTTTCTAGTTAACTAGTCTCATGAATCCCCTGGCAAGTCTATGGCCTAGTGAGGTGGATGGACCTAGAGTCTGTCATACAGAGTGAATTAAGTCAGAAAGAGAAAAACAAATGCCGTATGCTAACACATACATACGGAATCTAAAAAACAAAACAAAACAATGGTTCTGATGAACCTAGGGGCAGGGCAGGAATAAAGACAGAGACTTAAAGAATGGACTTGAGGACACAGGGAGGGGGAAGGGTAAGCTGGGACGAAGTGAGAGAGTAGCATTTACATATATACACTACCAAATGTGAAATAGATAGCTAGTGGGAAGCAGCTGCATCGCACGGGAAGATCAGCTCAGTGCTTTGTGACCACCTAGAGGGGTGGAATAGGGAGGGTGGGGGGGAGATGCAAGAGGGAGGGGATATGGGGATATATGTATATGTATAGCTGATTCACTTTGTTATACAGCAGAAACTAACACACCATTGTAAAGCAATTATACTCCAATAAAGAAGTTAAAAAAAAAAAAACTACGGCCTGCCAGAAGCATCAGCCAAGGGTAGGGTGATTGGGTTTCTGAAAGATCCCTGGTCTTGAAGAAATGACCTTCAAACAGTCTAGTTGGATCCCATGACTCATGCTGAGGAAATGACAGCAACTGTTTGACTTTCAGGTGACTTTGATAATATCTGCCTTGAAAGTTTGCAAAATTGTAATTATTTTCTAAAAATATGTCTGTTAACAAATTGAATATACCCTTCCTCAAAAGCTAGGTATTTTTTGGCCATGTAAATTCAAGAACTCGAGGTCATCTTTTCAAAAAGAACAGAAGAGTTCAATAAACAACCATCTGAATTTTGTGGCTCTGGACATCTATATAAATCAATAAATCTTGTGTCTTCTAGGTATGCATAGTAGTAAGTATCTTATCATCTCTTCCTTCCTCTTTAAATTCTGGTTTGTGCTCTGTGTTCAGTAATGCTGGACTTACCCTGATTTCCCACAAGTCATCTAATAACTCAGTGTTTTAATAAATTCATCAATAAGGCTCATTTTAGAACTTACATATACAGTTCAATATATATTCTATATTCTACCAATGGCAAAAAGTAGACCATGAACTTCATTCCTTTTAAGTTCAACTCTCTATTGGAATAAATGGTAAGACTCTTAGGTAGTAAGGGAAACAAAATCTTACTCCTGTGGTCATTGAATGAACTGAATATGGCGGGAGTGTTGCCTTGGGAGGAGTGGCTCTTACTTCAATGATCAGTCATTATCACCAGCTCTGCAGTGGAAACTCCTGAAGAATTTTAATGGTTTTAAATCCTTATTCTATAATAAAAAATCAATTTGAATTCTAGAATCATAAACTGCTTGAGAAATACATGATAAAATATTAAGGGTCTGGTTTATCCTTCCATATTACATCTTCTAGGTGGAACTGGAGCCAAGAGGTGGTGCATGGAAAGATCATTGATCACACCACTCCTTGAAGAGCTCTTTTTTTTTCCCAATGCATTTTTTATTTTCTACCTTTTGTGAATTTTAAAATAGGGGCTTCCTAAAGGCAAAAACATGGGTTAGTGAAAGGATTTATCTCAAATTAGGGAAAAAGTTATGCATGCATAAAAGAAACATTCTGTGTGTGTGTATCTATATATCTATATCCATGTTATCTATCTATATGAATCTGTAATTTTTGGAATGGCTCGGTAAATTAATTCAATTCCATTGTCTGAACCAATGGAAGAGCAAGTAAACAGGCAGGCAACTGTCAATCCGTAAACTGGAGCCTGGTGAGGAGATGCTACCATTTGAAGGCAGGTATTTAATACCTCTCAGGTAACTTGTTTCACTCTTTGAGCTGCTTCTATGGCTCTGTTGGTCTAACTTGAGCTTGAATTATTTTCTCTTCCCCTTTTAATATTAAAAAATTATTTTGGGGGTATTAAAAATGATGATACTTATGGAGTAGAAAATTATAAAAGTACACAGAAATATAAAATACATTGGAATGGGGAAATTATACCCAGTTTTCGCTTTCTTAACATTTTAGTGTTCTTACATGTTAAAAAAAAACAACACACACACACACACATCCCTACACAGAGTATACTGATAATTCTCAATCCTGGATGCACATTAAAAATCATTATTAATATCACTATATATGTAACAATAATGAAAGTTAAAAAAAATCATTGTCGGTTTGCTCTATGTAAGAAAGAAGAATTGAAACTGCAGTCATTTGACCAATGCTTAAAGAATGATCCTCACTCCTACCTCAAAAGATTGATTAATAATATACATTTATTTTTAAGTTTTAAAGGTTATATATATGTGAATATATGTGTATAAAATTGTTTATCAAATATGTATATAGTTTCTAATTTTGATTTTTTCACCTAATATTTTAAGTATTTCCATGTCATCAAACTTCTTAGTAGTCATCATCCTTAATGGCCACAAAAATTCCATCTTGAGAAAACACCAGAAATTATTTAATATTTTTTATTTATTCCCCAATAATTAAACATCAAGGTTATTTCTCAAAAATACACAATGATGAACAACATGAACTAAATCTTTATATATGTATCTGATTATTTCCTTAGGATAGACCCCCCTACATGTGGATTCACTAGATTGAAAAAAAGGTAAGTGGCAACATTTGGATTAAGAAAACAAGCTTTCCCAGGAATCCCACAACAGATTTCCTCTTACATCTCATTGGCTAGAATAGTGTCAAGTGGCCACTCCCAACTAGAAGGTAGGAAGGGAGAAAAAGTTGGCTAAGCCAACAAGTGGAGTCCATCCTTATGGCTATACAATTTTTCAACACATGTTTTATCCTTTTTCATGGAACATAGTTATCTCTTCTCCAAGTTCAACAACCCCAAAGTCTCATGCAATTACTGCTTCCAGCCTGAAAACCTTAATCTCCAGGTGATAAACAATTCTTTCTATCTGGGATATGGTTTCCAGGGATTCAGCAACTTATAAACTAAAGCAATGATTATTAATCTTTCACATTCATCTGAATCAGCTAAGAGCTTGTTAAAACAGATTACTGGGCTCCACCCCAGTGTTTTTGATTCAGTAGCTCTAGAGTTGAGACCAAAAGTTTGTGTTTCTAACAAGTCCCTGGTAATGCTGCTGTTCCAGGGGTCACATGTATTACGTATGTATTACACAGATACAGTATGATATCACAATCAGGAAACTGACATTAATATAATCTATTGATCATATTTATTTATTTATTTTTTAAATAAATTTATTTATTTGTTTTTATTTTTGGCTGTGTTGGGTCGTCGTTGCTGGGCGCGGGCTTTCTCTAGTTGCGGTGAGCGGGGGCTACTCTTTGTTGTGGTGTGCGGGCTTCTCATTGCGGTGGCTTCTCTTGTTGCAGAGCATGGGCTCTAGGCACGCGGGCTTCAGTAGTTGTGGTGCACGGGCTCAGTAGTTGTGGCTTGCGGACTCTAGAGTGCAGGCCCAGTAGTTGTGGTGCACGGGCTTAGCTGCTCCATGGCATGTGGGATCTTCCCAGACCAGGGCTCAAACCCGTGTCCCTTGCATTGGCAGGCAGATTCTTAACTACTGCGCCACCAGGGAAGCCCAATCATATTTAGTTTTCACCAATTCAGCATGCACTCATTTGTGTGTGTGTGTGTATGTGTAATTAGTTATGCAGTTTTATTACGTGTAGATTTGTGTGATTACTACCTGTAGTCAGGATACAAAATAGTTCCATTCGTGAATCCCTTGTGTTATCCTTTTATAGTCACCAACACCTCTCTCCTTCACTTGATCATTCAAAATCTGCCAACTGCTACTCTGTTCTCCATCTCTATAATTTTATCATTTCAAAATGCTTTGTAAATGGAATCATAACCTTTTGAGATTGGCTTCTTTCACTCAGCAAAATTCCCTTGAGATCTATCCAAATCATTGTGTATATATCAGTAGTTTGTTCCTGTTTATTACTCAGTAATATTCCTTGGTATAGATGTACCACAATTTGTCTAAAAATTTAGCTGTTGTAGAACATTTGCATTTTTTCCAGCTTTGGGCTATTACACATAAAAGTGTTATAAACATCCATGTACACTTTGTGCGTGTGTGTGTGTGTGTGTGTGTGAATATAATTTTACATTTCCTTAGGATACATGCCTAAGAGTGAAATTGCTGGGTTGTATGATAGTCACATGTTTAGTTTTATAAGAAATTGACAAACTTTTCCAGAGTGGCTTTACCATTTTACAGTCTCACCAGCAATGTATGAGTGACCCAGGTTTTTCATATCCTTACCATCATTTGGTGTTGTCACTCTTTAATATTTTAAATTTTTTGTTAGACAATGTAGGATATCTTATTCTGCCTTTAATTTTCATCCTTAATGGCTAAGGTCTTTGAACATCTTTTCATGTGAACATCTTTTCATCTTTTCATCTTTTATTTGACATTTATACATCTTCATTGGAGAAATATCTGTTCAAGTCCTTTGCCATTTTAAAAATTGAATTGTTTGTCTTTTTGTTGATGAGTTGTAAGAGTTCTTTACATATTCTGAATACTAGACCTTTATCAGATATACGATTTACAAATATTTTCTCCCATTCCATGGATTGTCTTTTCACTCTCTTGATAGTGTCCTTTAATGCACATATGTTTTAAATTCTGACAAAGTTCATTTATCTATTTTTTCTTTTGTTGCTTATACTTCTTATGTCATATCTAAGAAGCCATTGTCCATTGCCCATTGCAAGGTCATGAAGATTTATCCCCATGGTTTCTTCTAAGAGTTTTATAGTTTTAGCTTTTATGTCTAAGCTTTTAATCTATCATTTGGTATCTTTGCTATGTTGAACCATGTGTTTGTACGTTTTAAAATTTTTTCATTGTTGTAAAATACAGATAACATAAAATTTCCCATCTTAATCTTTTTAAAGTGTACAGTTCAATACTGTTAAGTATATTTGCATTGTTGTGAAACCAATTCCTGGAATTCTTTTCATCTTGTAAAACCAACATTTATATGCTTATTAAACAACTCTCCATCTCCCCTTTCTCCCAGCCCCTGGCAACTACCATTCTAATTCCTGTTTCTATGAATTCACCTACTCTAGATACTTCATATAAATGGCATCATATAGTATTTGCCTTTTTGTTACTGGTTTAGTTCTCTTAGCATAATGTCCTCCAGGTTCATCCACATTATAGTATATGTCAGAATTTCTTTCTTTTTTAAAGTGGAATAATATTCCATTGTATTATATACCACATTTTATTTGTCCATCCATACGTCAATGGACAGTTTGGTTGCTTCCACCTCTTGGCTATTGTGAATAATGCTGCTGTGAACATAGGTGTACAAATATCTCTTTGACACCCTGTTTTCAATGCTTTTGGGCAGAAGCATATATGCAGAAGTGGAATTGCTGGATCATATGGTAATTCTACTTTTAATTTTTTGAGGAAACATAATAGTGGCTATACCATTACATTCCCACTAACTGTGAACAGGGTTCTAGTTTCTCCACATCCTCACTAACACTTGATAGTTTCTGTTTTTTGTTGTTGCTGTTTTTTGTTTTTTTGATAGTAGCCATCCTAGTGGGTGTGAGGTGGCATCTCACTGTAGTTTTGATTTGCATTTTCCTAATGATTAGTGATGTTGAACATACTTGTTGTTCATACACTTGTTAGCTATTTGTATATCTTCTTTGGAAAAATGTTTATTCAAGTCCTTTGGCAATTTTAAAATCAGATTGTTCGGGGTTTTTTTGTTGTTGTTGAGTTGTAAGAGTTCTTTATATATTCTGGATCTGAATCCTTTATTAGATATATGATTTGCAAATATTTTCTCCCATTTTATAGGTTGCCTTTTTACTCTGTTGATTGTATCTTTTGCTGCACAGAAATTTTTAATTTTGATGTGGTCCAATTTATTTTTATTTTTGTTGCCTGTGTTTTTGGTATCCTATCCAAGAAATCATTGCCAAATTCAATGTCATGAAGCTTTTTCCCCTATGATTTATTCTAGGAGTTTTATTGTTTTTGCTCTTGTGTTTAGGTTCTTTGATCCATCATATGGTATCTTTGATATGTTGAACCCTGTGAATGTATCACCTCTAAAAAATTCAAACAAGAAAACTAATAAACAACATTGAGGCTTTTATTGGGTTGTAATTAAACTCATACAGTTATTTGGGAAGAATTGACAACTTTGTAATATTCAAACTTCACATATAGGAAATTATGTAAAGTCATTTATTTGAAGGATTTTTAATGTCTGACTTAATATTTGAAATTTTCCTTAATAGGCTTTGTGTATTTCATGTATTATTCCTCGGTACATTATATTTTAATGCTACTCTAAATACCATATGTTCCTATTATATTTTTTCACTGTTTACTACTGCCTTTGAAGAAAACTAGTTTAAAAAATAATTGTATTGTGTATTTCACTTTTTTTTTTTTAATGGCATGTGGCCTTTCAGTAAGAAAGGGGGAAAATAAGAATACATATTTTTATTTGCTTAAGAAAACAATGGAAGATATGTGTATTTCACTTTAATAAATTCTCTTTTAGTTATAATAGTTCTAACACATTTTCCAGTTGTTTCTCTAGAATTGTCTGTGTGGGAGAAAATGCATGCACTCATCTCTATTTCTAGATGATATGTTTGTCTATCAGTATAATCCTAGAATATGAGCTTAATTTATTTTTTTAATTTTTTAAATTTTTTGGCTGTGTTGGGTCTTCACTGCTGCGCACGGGCTTTCTCTAGTTGCGGCAAGCGGGGGTTGCTCTTCGTTACGGTGCATGGGCTTCTCATTGCGGTGGCTTCTCTTGTTGTGGAGCATGGGCTCTAGGCACACGGGCTTCAGTAGTTGCAGCACGTGGGCTCAGCAGTTGTGGCTCGTGGGCTCTAGAGCTCAGGCTCTGTAGTTGTGGCGCATGGGCTTAGTTGCTCTGAAGCATGTGGGAATCTTCCTGGGCCAGGGATCAAACCCATGTACCCTGCATTAGCAGGTGGATTCTAAACCACTACACCACCAGGGAAGTCCCAGAACATCAGCTTAAAATTATTGGAGAGACCAGTAAAGTGGTTATCTCTAAAATAAATTTAATATACATAGTTTTCCTTTATATCTAGAAAATATATTAGAAAAATCCCCTTCAAGTTACAGAAAAAATGTGTAATAACCAAAAATAAAATATTCTCCTTTTAATGGAGGAATATAATGCAGGAAAGATTAATGATTTTATATCACTTATCTTACCTGCATTACAAAGTATAGTTATTAAGAACACGGATTTTAACACAGACCTTACATTTACTAACTATGCAACTTTGGGTAATTAACAACCACTGTAAGCTTCAGTTTCTATATCTGAAGAGTGTTATTAAAGTCCCTACTGCATGAGCTTGTTGTAATAATAATCCAGGTGAAATGCTTGAAACAACTCAGGTGAAATGCTTAGTGTAGTACATGATACATAATAAGTGTTAAATATACTGTCATTATTGTTACTTTATGGGCAAGACATCTAGAACAAAGTTATATAGTAAGGTTATAGCAGGCATTCATTTATTCTCTATGGCACTAAAGAGGATGTTATTATTGCTTCAAAATTAAACATGATGCTTACCAGAGGTACATTTACCTTGAATGAAGCCTCAGATTCAGAGATTCCCACTTACACATGTCCCTTTCAAGACCCTGGACAGTGTGTTCACATGATCACATATTTTTGTAAAATTTGCAAAAGTAAGATATTTAAACACAGTTTGCTAAGATCACCACAATTTCTTTCCAGGCTGGCTTCCCCTTCATCATAGTTCTATTACTGTCAGTTGGCCTTGGAGTTACTGTGGTATATCAGTTATTTATTGCTATGTAAAAAAAAAAAACAAAAAACCAAACCTCCTCCCAAATTAAAAAAAAAATCGTTTATTAGTTTAAAATTCTTTGGGTGAGTAATTTTGGCTGGGTTCTGCTGGTCTTTCCTGGGCTCACTCATGTGACTGCAGTCAGATGGTGGGATCGCTGGGGTGTATAAAGAGTTTCGGATCATTTCTCTCATATGTCTGGGATGGTGATAGAACTGAACTTCATGTCTCTAGCATCTATTGGGTTATCATGGCAACTATATTCCTTTTGTCAATTCCACACTGTCATGATTTGCTATAACTTTGAGTCCTCCAAATTTGCTCTTCTTTTCAGAATTGTCTTGGAAATTCTAGTTGTTTTGCTTTTCTACATAAATTTTAGAATAAGCTGGTTAATATCTCCAAAAAAAGAACCTTGCTGGGATATCTGCTAGGATTGCATTGTACCTATAGATCAAATTGGGGAGAATTAATATCTTAATAATATTGAGTCTTCCAGTTCATCAGTGTTATACCTCTCTCCATTGATTTAAATCTTCTTTTATTGATGATTTGTAGTTTTAAACATACAGAAACTATTCATATTTTGTTAGATTTATTCCTAAGTATTTAATTTTTTGTGATATGGTCAGTATTTTTATTAATTTGAAATTCCAACTGTTCATTGCTGATATATAGAAATATGATTGACTTTTGTATATTCACTTTGAACTCTACAACCTTGCTAAATTTACTTTTTAGTTCTAAGAGATATTTTGTAGATTCTTTGGCATTTTTACATAATCTTGTCATGTGCGAATAGAGAAAATTTTATTTCTTTTTTTCTATCTGTATTATTTTTCTTGTCTTGTTGCACTGGCCAGGATTTCCAGTATGATGTTATATAGGAATGGTGAGAGAACATATCTTACCTTTTGCCTGATCTTCAGAGAAAACATTCGGTCTTTAACCATTCACATGTTGTTGAATAGGAGTGGTGACAGAGTGGTAGGTGTTTTGGTAGATGCCTTTATTAAGTTAAGGAGGTTTTCCTATATTCTTAATTTGCCAAGAGTCTGTATCATGAATGGATATTGAGTTTTGTTCAGTGCTTTTTCTATATCTAATGAGATAATCATATGATTTTTCTTATTTAGTCTGTTAATATAATTACATTGATTGTTATTTGAATATTGGAATAACCTTGGATTCCTAGTATGAACCCCAGTTGGTTGGGAAGTGTTATCCTTTTTATTATTGATGGATTAAATTTGCTGATTCAAGTTCCTGTAATACTTATTCTTTTCTTTGCCATCTTAGATGTGGATCTTAATTTGGCATTGTATTTCACATTTCCTTGTGTCATTCTTATTTCAGCTATCTTCTTTTTACCTCCTCTTTTATTTCAATTTATTTTCCCTTTCTGGCTTCATCTGCTGTTTTATCAAGATTTGGTGCTTTTTCAAAAATAAACTCAAAATGGATTAAAGACCTAAATGTAAGGCCAGACACTGTAAAACTCTTAGAGGAAAACATAGGCAGAACACTCAGTGACATAAATCACAGCAAGATCCTTTTTGATCCACCTCCTAGAGAAATGGAAATAAAAACAAAAATAAACAAATGGGACCTAATGAAACTTAAAAGCTTTTGCACAGCAAAGGAAACCATAAACAAGACGAAAAGACAACCCTCAGAATGGGAGAAAATATTAGCAAATGAAGCAACTGGCAAAGGATTAATCTCAAAATTCACAAGCAGCTCATGCAGCTCAAAATCAAAAAAAACAAAAACCCAATCCAAAAATGAGCAGAAGACCTAAACAGACATTTCTCCAAAGAAGATATACAGATTGCCAACAAACACATGAAAGGATGTTCAGCATCACTAATCGTTAGAGAAATGCAAATCAAAACTACAATGAGATAACATCTCACACGAGTCAGAATGGCCATCATCAAAAAATCTACAAACATTAAATGCTGGAGAGGGTGTGGAGAAAAGGCAACCCTCCTGCACTATTGGTGGGAATGTAAATTGATACAGCTACTATGGAGAACAGTATGGAGGTACCTTAAAAAACTAAAAATAGAGCTACCATACGACCCAGCAATCCCACTACTGGGCATATACCCTGAGAAAACCATAATTCCAAAAGGGTCATGTACCCCAATGTTCATTGCAGCTCTATTTACAATAGGCAGGACATGGAAGCAACCTAAGTGTCCATCGACAGATGAATGGATAAAGAAGATGTGACACATATATACAATGGAATATTACTCAGCCATAAAAAGAAACAAAATTGAGTTATTTGTAGTGAGGTGGATGGACCTAGAGTCTGTCATACAGAGTGAAGTAAGTCAGAAAGAAAAACAAATACCGTATGCTAACACATATATATGGAATCAAAACAAAAATATGGTCATGAAGAACCTAGAGGCAGGATGGGAATAAAGACTCAGACCTACTAGAGAATGGACTTGAGGACCCGGGGAGGGGGAAGGGTAAGCTGGGACAAAGTGAGAGAGTGGCATGGACGTATACACACCACCAAATGTAAAACCGATAGCTAGTGGGAAGCAGCAGTGTAGCACAGGCAGATCAGCTCGGTGCTTTGTGACCACCTAGAGGAGTGGGATAGGGAGGGAGACACAAGAGGGAAGAGATATGGGGATATATGTATATGTATAGCTGATTCACTTTGTTATAAAGCAGAAACTAACACACCACTGTAAAGCAATTATACTCCAATAAAGATGTTAAAAAAAAAAATTTGGTGCTTTTTAAACATTAAATAGGTTGGTGTGTACAATGACTAGCAGACATTTGTCTTATGTGGGCCTGCTGAACTGTCATTAGATCTTTGCTTGGTTTAACAATTGGGTTCTCTGATTTACTAAAGCATAAGATACATTTTTTTTCTCTGGAATAGTGTGATATGAAAAGTTACGTTATCAATAATGTTTTCACCTAAATATACTTAGACAACTAAGAATGATTAGATGACTGTATCTCCAAATATCCTGTCTGCTTTTACCTAATTGAGCACTAAAGATTGTAGTTTTTGAATAGATATACAAAGAGAGGAAATAATAAAGTAGAAAAATCAAAGAACATGGCTATTTGTGATTCTGGCTTTGGCTGATATCATTGATGGACAGTCATTTGTTTTGCTGCTTATTATATTCACTGTGTCTTAGAGTTGGAGACACAGAGTGAGGGAGAGGTGAAGACCTTTCCTCTCTTTTTGGGGGGCATTTTCTATGGTATTTACTTTGGTTATAGAAATGTGATTTATAGTCCAAAAATGTTTCTTAATCCATTTTGATTGACAATGCAGGTAATGGAAATTCCCCTTGGACTTGTCCTTTGGCCTTCTCATATGACAAAGTTGTAGCTAGTTTTTATCATTTTGTGTATTGTTGTAGATTTATTTTAAAGGTGATTGGCGGGACTTCCCTGGTGGCACAGTGGTTAAGACTCCGAGCTCCCAATGCAGGGGGCCCGGGTTTGACCCCTGATCAGGGAACTAGATCCCACATGCATGCCACAAATAAGAGTTCTCATGCCACAACTAAGAAGTCCCATGCCGCAACTAGGGAGCCTGCGAGATGCAACTAAAGGAGCCCACCTGCTGCAACTAAGACCCGGTGCAACCAACCAAATAAATATTAAAAAAAAAAAAAAAAGATGATTGGCTCTTTTTTAAAAAATCTATTTTTATTTATTTTTGGCTGTGTTGGGTCTTTATTGCTGTGTGTGGGCTTTCTGTAGTTGCGGCGAGCGGGGGCTACTCTTCGTTGCAGTTTGTGGGCTTCTCATTGCGGTGTCTTCTCTTGTTGTGGAGCACGGGCTCTAGGCTCGTAGGCTTCAGTAGTTGTGGCACGCGGACTCAATAGCTGTGGCACATGGGCTTAGTTGTTCCGTGGCATATGGGGTCTTCCCAGACCAGGGATCAAACCTGTGTTCCTGTGAATCAGCAGGTGGATTCTTAACCATTGCACCACGAGGGAAGTCCCTGTCATAGATTTTTAATGGTCAGCTGGGTGTGAGTTGAATTGTATCAGGCAATGCTGTTACATTGCTATACAGCAAAGCATACTGAGATTTGTGGAGTAACTCATATAAAGTCATAGGACCTGTAAATGTGAACATCTGTATTTATTTATTTTATTTTATTTTTTTTGTATTTTCTTATGAGGCAGCTACAGACCCAGCAAAAAAAAAAAAAAAAATGAAGGTTGTAATTCAGGTAAAGCAGGTATTGGGGTAGAAAACCTCATCCAAACCGGGCAACGACAAGATCATCTTTTTTTTTTTTTTTTTTAAGCAGTCATCAGTTTTATACACATCAGTATATACATGTCAATCCCAATCGCCCAATTCAGCACACCACCATCCCCACCCCACCGTGGTTTTCCCCCCTTGGTGTCCATACGTTTGTTCTCTACATCTGTGAACATCTGTATTTAAATTTAGTTTTGTTTACTTTAATGTCCAAGGTTCAAGAGTCATAATGAAGTTTAAGAAAGGGTTCAATACAAGTGAGGGAATGAAAGTCATATAGAGGAAACCAGGTTTTATGATTTGGAGGTGGAGCAACATTGTATAATAAAATCCAAAGTGTGCCTGTGTCATCTTGTAACTGAAGTGAAGTGTTAGTTAATGTCATTGGAACTGAGGAATTCTGTGGCCAGCGCAGTAGGTGTTAAGTCAATAAGAATGGGAATGGGATTGGGTAGGGGATCAGATGAATAGAAAGATTAGCTCATTGATCAGAGTCATCAGGAATGGGGGTATGACCTGTAAGTGATGGTAATAAGAGTGGTGAAAAGCTGTCATGAGTTGATAGAGTGGGTTGGAGCAAGAAACATTCAGAACTGAATCTCCTCTCGCCCAATTACGGAGAGGGACTTACATTGGTCAAAAGAATTCATGAGGTAGTTGTATTATCACAGCAAAGCCATGTTTCAGTTGATGCAACAGCTGTGGAAAATTCTGAGACTATATAAACTAGTCTTTCTCACAATTTGAGTAATTCCCTTGAGGTGTCTTGGATCCATGTAGGAATGTACTCCTTTGGCTTTAGATTAAAACTGTCTCAGAGTCAATGGAATCTAGCACTCATTTCCTGTTCTCACATGGTTCTATCAACACAGATTAAATTTCTTTCCATTTCCTTGATATGAAAAAACTTACTCAGATCCCAAGAATTCCTCTATTTTTGTTCAGTCTGTTTTGGTTTTCCCCAGTTAGCTTTCTCTTTCTGAATTACCTTGACACACTCTCATTTTCTCTTGGGAGCAACAGTCCCTAGCCTTTGATTCTTTTTAGATTAATGTTTCATAAAATAAATACATCTGCAAAGCCATTTACAGATGGATATTACAGACTTTGAATACTGTGAATTTACAATATTCATTCTGCAAGGGGAGAAAATACTGACACCCTCCCAATTTACAAAAATTTGGTGGAGGTTTTTTTTTTTTTTTATTCTTGTATATTTAATTAAGACTTAACCATACCTCTTGTTGTCCTCTCTCCAGGAAAGAAAAGGGAAGAGTAAAACTCCATCTGTTCTGGATAAATTGAGAATTCATATAGTGATATACTTTGAAAATATTTTCCCAGCTTTATTTATGAGTATGTCCTTTAACAAGAGGATTAAAGACTTTTTTCTCCGCTTTCTATCAGTAATGCCTGGCAGTCTGTCATGGAATGATATTACATAGGTCTGACTGATTTATCCTTCCCAAAGTCCTGCTTATTCTTCACTGGCATCTTGTGATCTTTTAGTATTTTATAAATGAAATGATTGATGAGTTTGGTCTATTCAGGTATCAAAGTTAAGGTGACCAGGCTATAATTTTTAGGGTTATTACTTTATTTTCTTCTTTAGAAGTAGGCCCTACCCATGTTCTTTATCTGTTTTTAGGCTTCATAGCTGTCTACCATGTGTTCAGAAAGGTTGTTTCTATGATAAATTCAGGACATGTCTTAAATATTCCTGGATCTACCTACCAGGGCATGCTGATCTGAAAACATACTCTGTATTTAATCTCTGACTCATTTATCTCCTATTATGGATGAACTTTGTATCCTATTGCAAATGTGGTAGAAACTTTGTTTATTTGACCACAGTTGAACCTTTTTACAGGCTTCCTACTCAAATTCAGCTTTAGAAAAAAACAAAAACAGTTACCCACACAGGAGCTCTGTAGTTCAGAGGTCACAATCTCCCTATCCTGAGATTAGATGATAGAAAAAATTAGTGGTATTTGGAAAAACTCAGGAAGATGCCCAACAGTGGAGTACATGTTATTATTTTTCTATGAATCTCTAATCTTCTATTGCCATAGGGTATTTGGAAATTGGTCAAGGAGGCTTTGTTTAGCTTCACTTTTCATATCAAAAGAGTTCACAGTTATGTCACCCTGTTCTCCCAGTAAGTCTAACTCAGAAATTTTCCTAACTGGGATTTCTTCCTACTATGACAAGCTAAACTTATTTAATTGGTTTATTAAATGAGCTGCATTCAGTAGAATGAAGCAGAAAGCACCATTATTTTTTTCCCTTGTTCTTTGGATTAGTTACATATTTCCAGCCCCTGGAATAAAATCTCAGCCAGGTCCCCAGTTTCTTCTGTCTCACTAAATAATTAACAGCACCTATAGTCAAATATCAGAAGTCCAAAATCTCATTCAGTTTAAGATCTCTTCTTTGCCAGTTTAGGTGTACCTCAGCCTTAGAGGATTGAAGGGTTTGGAAAGGGAGGGGCTTTGATCTTTTTCCTTTTCTTGCTTCACTGCATTCTACACTTAATAGTTGCTGTTTTGGGGCCTTTTAATATTAGAATAGGGGAAAGAGTAGTAAGGGGCAGAAAAGTCCTTCTGGACTGGTAAAGTTATAATGTGATGATGCCATGTGAGCATGATGGAATCCAAGGCTTACCCTTTTTTTTTTTTTCTGAGGTGCTTCTTTTAGTTTAGCAGTGCTCTCCTTGGAGACCTTCATCTGCAATTCCTGGCAGGAGTGATGCTGCTTCCTTGTGGCCAGTTTCATCCCTCCACTCCACTTCGGCATCCATGGGGCATCTTTATCCTCTCATTGTTGTGGCTGCCTCACTCTTGGCAGGAGATTTTGGTGGGATTCCTGGCCAGCTAATCAACTTGACTATCAGTCACTCAACTCTGCAGGGTTTGTATCTGATCCGGGGAAGACAGACCCCCTGCCCTGCTGTCAGTAGATGTATAGCTTAATATTGATACTAACTTTTTCTTCTTTAGGCAGCTCTAGCTATACTTACCTTTGCTTTTTTGGTCAGTCATGGATCAGGTAATTTGTTCCTATGTCCCTTTAAGTTCCAGAGAATGCATATTAGCTTTTCAAATGGTTCTTTTGAGATTTCAATGGGCTTAAAGTGAGGAGGGAGCATTCCTTTGTGAAGAGGGAGGAAACTTAACAACACTCTTCATCTGTGTTGTAACATCTAACAACAGTCTTCCAAAAAGAAAAAAAACAAAACAAAACAACTCCTCGTTAGCAGCCTCTTCACCCTCCCAATGGATTCTTAGTTATCTCTCAATCAAGAGGTGAGTGACTGAAGAGCTAGTTTCACAGTGTCTTTGATGTCCACTGGAATCTAAGCAGTAATAAAGCAGGCTATTTTGTCTGTTCTGTTTATTGCAGTATCATTGGGTTTTAGAAGAATACCTGATACATAGTAGGCACTCCATAGATGTATGCTGAACACATAAGTGAGTGAAGAAACAGTCAAGCACCTTGTTTGTGCAATATATATATATATATGGCATCTGTTATATTCTCAACCTTTGGAACTTCTGTTGAAGCAAGAGAGAGAGAGAGAATGAATTTAAAAATTATCTTTGCAAATAGAATAAATACAAAGTTTGTGGATCATCTTTCAATGGTGATGTTAAAAAATACATGTATTTTTCAGGGACCAAAGGCTATAAATCCAAAACTAGAAGTTTGCTAATCTTAGGCATTCCAGAACAAATAGGAAATTTGGTTTATTTTAGTAATTTGTCCCATCCATTTGCAGATCATACATTCCAGATAAAACTTTTTGAGTCTGTGAAGACTTTGCAAAAGTAGAACTTACTAGACTCTGACTCACAGAGGAAGATACTTCAGGGTCACATCTGGGAATGCTCCTCTCTCAAATTTCTCTGATATGTGTCTGTGCCATTAAGTCAGAAGTTTTAAAACTTGTTCTGACTGTGGGTCATGTTGGCAGTCAAAACTATGAATCAAGAGGGACTTTTGTGAATCCAAACATCAGCAAAGATGATCCACCAGTAACGTCACTGGAAAAATCTCCCTATGGTTAACTGGACAAACGGCGCTGTTTGAAGTTAAAAAGGAGGAATTTCACAATTAAATGTTTTATTTATGCAAGTATCACAAATGTAGACGCAGAATGGCAAATTATTTTCTTGTCATGTGCCAACTTTGATCAATTGGTAGTGGTGCTTGGAAAGCTAGGCTGAGAAGGGTTTTAAGACTAAATCCAATCCCAGTGCTATATGACTGATCAGAGGGAACACACTGCATCAGGGATATAGCATGCTTGCATTTCTATTGTGCTTAAATATGGTTTGAATGTCTGAAGTGTCAGTTATGGTTCAAATTGCTAATCATGCAAGAATTGTGGTTAAAAGATGGCAAAGGTAATTCCATCCCATTTTCATCTCTGAAATAATTAAAAGCAACACAAAGGTTAAAGAGTAGAAAACATCTTCACTGATGGAAATAACAATCGCTCGACACTAACGATAAAGGATAACCGACAAATTAGTAAAATCAGATGAAAGGAAAAATGTGAAAGAGATACTTTAGCTCGGTATTTTTGAACAGTGTTCAGGATTCCCCAAAATAGATGGCTCAGACTTGAAGAGGGCAAACAACAATCTTTCAATTGGTATAAAAATCATCTTATTTATGTGGCCCAAGGCACAGTGAGAGCACAGAGGTGTACTGTGGAGCACCCAGCGTGGTGGGAAGATATCTGAGCAAAACATGTCGTTATTGAACGTGCCTGTTGTGCCAACTCAACACAACTCCCTGGCTTTTTCTTCTGCAAATAACAGGCCTGGGGAGAATGCATTAGAAAGCACAGGGCTTAAACCGAAGCACAATGAGTGTAATGGAGGACAAGAACCAAATGCACAGAAGGTAGCAGATGAATGCGTAGCAGAAGAATATGTGTTAAGCGGTAGTCGAACATTTCAAATAAACACTTTTCAGTGATATCAAAGAAATTTTTTAAATGATGTTTTTGAAACAAGAACATAGGAAGAATTACCAGCCTTAAAGAAATAATTCCTAAGACAACATAAAGAGACGAAACGTGATCTGAAAGCATGCAGGAAAGAAATGGAAGGGTGAAAAAAAACATATTCCAGGAATAAAAGTAGTTTTAAAAACAAATAAACAATTTGTAGGGAAATCAGATCTGAGAAATCTGTATGGAAGACAGATTCAAGAAAATTTTGCAAAAAGCATACACAAAAAGTTATTAAAAGAATAAAGAGTTAAAAATGTTCAAGAGGGACTTCCCTGTTGGTGCAGTGGTTGAGAATCCACGTGCCAGTGCAGGGGACACGGGTTTGAGCCCTGCTCTGGGAAGATCCCACATGCCGCAGAGCAACTAAGCCCATTCGCCACAACTACTGAGCCTGTGCTCTAGAGCCCGTGTGCCACAACTACTGAGCCTGTGCTCTAGAGCCCACGAGCCACAACTACTGAGCCTGCATGCCACAACTACTGAGCCCGCGTGCTGCAACTACTGAAGCCCACGCGCCTAGAGCTGGTGCTCCACAACAAGAGAAGCCACTGCAATGAGAAGCCCGCGCACCACAATGAAGAGTAGCCCCCGCTCGCCGCAACTAGAGAAAGCCTGCGTGCAGCAATGAAGACCCAACACAGCCCAAAATAAATAAGTAAATTTATTAAAAAAAAAATGTTCAAGAAAACAATATGTATGGGAGACAGGGTCCAATCATGCAGCAGAAACTAGGCAGTAATTGGAGCTAGGAGAGCATAATATAACGAATCATTAACTATGACAAGAGGTTGGAGTAATGGGGGATTGGCTAGTGTATTCATTCACTAGGGCTGCCACATAACAAATACTGTAGACTGGTTGGCTTACACACAGAAATTAATTTTCTTACAATTCTGGAGGCTAGAAGTCAGAGATCAAGGTGTCACCAGGGTTTATTTTTTTCAGAGACTGTTCGCCTTGGCTTATAGATGGCTATCTTCTCCCTTTGTCTTTTGTGTCTGTGTCCACATTTCCTCTTATTACAAGGATACTGATCATATTTTATTTGGGCCCACCCTAATGACCTGATTTTAACTTAATTACCTTTCTAAGGATCCTGTCTTCAAATATAGTCACAATCTGAGGTACTGGGAGTTAAAGACTTCAAAGTATGAATTTTGTGAGAACACAATTCAGCCCATAATAGCTAATAAGGAGTAAAAAGAACTCTAAATACATAAATAGAAGATATAGGTGGCAGTTTCTACCCTTTGGAATGAGGTAAATTAGTGGAGGAAGATAGGTTACCCAAGCTCTAGAAGACCTCTTTTCCCTCCCTCCAGGTCTGAGATCCAGATCTTGTGGAGAGGATGTGCTGTGCCTCACTGCAAAGCAAATTCACTGAGGCTGTGAAGTTGTCCACCACGAAGTGCTGGGCAGGCAGAGCATTCTAGGGGAAGTTTCCCTTGGGGAGGTGCCGTGTGCTTCTTGTTGCTGAGAGCTGTTGGAACCTGCTGCTGGAGGAACCATGTGTGCTGCTGGATCAGGGCACTGCAGAAGCTGCATGTGCTGCAGGGGCCTGCCTGGAAAAGCACAGTGGAACCAGGAAGAGAAACCTCTTTCTCCTCTAGTGTCCCGCCAGTGCCCTCTACTAACATTGTGCCCACTGACAAAGGAGAAATATTTATAGGTCCATCTTAATTATCATAGAACAGGCAGTGAAGGAGAGGAAAGGCAATGAATTAATAACTG
This sequence comes from Balaenoptera ricei, assembly GCF_028023285.1. Classification (NCBI taxonomy): domain Eukaryota; kingdom Metazoa; phylum Chordata; class Mammalia; order Artiodactyla; family Balaenopteridae; genus Balaenoptera; species Balaenoptera ricei. Next base: position 137,902,867 of record NC_082639.1, read on the forward strand.
CCACGACAGGCAAAGGAGTTTCAATGTCTTTACCATTGGTGTCACTGAAGAAGAAATGGGACAGAAAATATAGTAAGAGGGGATGTCCAGACCGTGAACCCTACAAGGACAGGCACTCAAGGTCATCAACAGGTTGTATGAGTATAATATTTATATAAGTATTCTGTTGAGTTGAATTTTTCATGTAAAGAAGAATTCTATGAAATTGAACATGGTATTTAAGAAAAGTGCTAGTTAGGGACTTCCCTGGCAGTCCAGTGGTTGGGGCATTGCGCTTCCACTGCGGGGGCATTGATTCCATCTCTGGTTGGGGAGCTAGAATCCTGCATGCCATGAGGTACAGCAAAAAAAAAAAAAGAAAGAAAGAAGAAAGAAAAATGCTATTTATACTTTACATGCCAGGAAGGTATTTGAGGAAGTCAGTAGGTAGATCCTTAGATTTTACAAGTCTTGTCTTGGGCAAGTTGTTGTCATTGGGGACTGCCAGATAGTGTGTCTTTGTGGTATGAAGGGACATGAGGGTGTTAGCACCAAACTAAATCCAGTCAGCAGACATCTTTTTTTTGCCCTATTTTAAGATGGTTTGAGTTTGAATATCTCTCAGTAAACTGTTATATATGAATCTGATTATTGGAATGCTATGGGCAAAGTTCCCATTACATTTGGATATTTAAACCGTATTCTCTATTTTATTACTATTGCCTACAACAGCATTGGGCAGATACTCATTAAAAATTTTGTTGACTAAGATAATTATTAAATCTTGAAAGATAAAAGGAAAATGCTAGAGTTTTGCTAGGTTTACTCCATTCAGTTATAATGTTAAGGTTTGTAACCTCAATAGATTTGTTGGAGGGGTTAGATTCTAAAGTTAGCTTATAAATTATATGAATGGGTGTGCAACTTCACTGTATACCAGGATGAAAAATATCACCGTGGACACAGAGGAAATTAAAAGAACTATCATTGATCAACTATTTGAAAAGCTGGTCAAAATAGATGGCTTTCTAGGAAAATTTAAATCACCAGAATTGATGAGAGAGAAGATACAAAATGTAAACAGAGTGATTTTCTTAGAAGAAATAGAGGAAGTTGTCAGAGTTACCTACTAAGAAATACTAAGCACAGAGTTCTTCACAGATGGTATGTCTCAAACCTCCAAAGAATAAATAATCTTAACGCTATTTTAACTGTTCCAATGCATAGAGACAGCTTTCAAATATTCTCTATGGTGCCAGAAAGCAATTATTCCAAAAATTGATAAAGGTGGTACAGTAGAAAAAGAAAATCATTGACAAATGTAACTTCTGAATATCAAAACTCTAAAAAAAATTAGCTAATAGCATCTATTAGTAATTTAAAAGAATAATACATACTAAGCAAAGTTCCTGCCAGGAATGACCATTTGGTTCAATGTTAAGAAACTGGTTGATTTAATTCATATGTTAATAGGTTAAAGGGTTAAAAACACATAGGCCTATCTTCATGGATGCTGAATCGGCATTTGATAAAATTTAACATCCATTCCTAAGAAAATGAAAACAAATAAGCAATAATAATAGCAAACTGCTGTAATTACCTTTCAAACAAGGTAAATTAATAATTCATCCCCTAAGGTCACACAACCAGTAAGGATGGAGCCTGGATTTGAACCTAGATAGCCTGGATTTGAACCTAGGAGAGCCTTTAAATATGTTTTAATATATAATATATATTATTATAAATAATAAAAATAAATTATTTATTAACTTGGTACTGAAACAACTGACTTTCCATTTGGGGAAAAATACAGCTGAATCTCTATCAACTCCTAAGTTGTCAGAAATAAGTAAAACAAACAAAGTACTTAAGAAAAATATGTACATTTAAAAAATTAATAATTTTGGGTAAGGAAGAATTTTCTAATGAAGATACAAAAACAAAGATAGAAAGAAAAATACTGATAAATGCCTATATATCAAAGAAAAAGAAGCTTTCTGTATAGCAACAAATACTCTAAACAAATTCAAAAGACAATTGGAAAATTGCAAATTTCCAATATATCTAACATTTCAGGCAAAATACTAATTTTCTTAGTACGCAAGTACTCTTTTTTTTATGTTATTGAAATATGTTCTGTTTTAATTTTATTTATTTATTTATTTATTTTTTGGCTGCATTGGGTCTTTGTTGCTATGCGCAGGCTTTCTCTAGTTGCGGCGAGCGGGAGCTACTCTTTTTGTGGTGCATGGGCTTCTCATTGCGGTGGCTTCTCTTGTTGCAGAGCTCGGGCCCTAGAGCACGTGGGCTTCAGTAGTTGCAGCACGTGGGCTCGGTAGTTGTGGCTCGAGGGCTCTAGAGCACAGGCTTAGTAGTTGTGGCGCACGGGCTTAGTTGCTCCGTGGCGTGTGGGATCTTCCCAGGCCAGGACTCGAACCCGTGTCCCCTGCATTGGCAAGCAGATTCTTAACCACTGCACCACCAGGGAAGTCCCCACAAGTATTCTTATAACAAGAATTAAGAAAAATACAAGCTTATAAAAAAGAAAAAATACTTATCAAATAATATAGGTATTTTACAGAAAAATAAATGCAGGTAGATTGTAAACACATCAAAAAAGGTCCACCTCGTTCATAAATGAAAAAATGCATATTGAGGGAATTCCCTGGCAGTCCAGTGGTTAGGACTCAGTGCTTTCACTGCCGTGGCCTGGGTTCAATCCCTAGTCAGGGAACTAAGATCCTGCAAGCCATGCGGAGCAGCCAAAAAAAAAACAAAGCATGTTGGAACAAACAAAGAAAAGAACACAAAGGAGATGTCATTTTCTACCTTTCAGATTATTGGAAAGGATTTAAATTGGATAATATGATACATACAAATTGGTACAAATTACTCTGTGGAGGACAATTTAGCAATATCCATTAAAATTCAATATACACAAAGCTTCTCATCCAGGTATTCCACTTAGGAATTTATCCAGTTTCATACAGGTCTGAAAAGATGCATACGCAAGTTGTTGCAGCATAGCTGGTAATGAGAAAAAAATTGGGGGACAACCTAAATATACAGCAATAGGGAAATATTACACAGTTCTTAAAAAGGGATAGCTGTATTGTTAAAAAATACAGAATAAATCATATTCCTCTATTTGTATAAAACAATAAAATTAGATAGATTGCTATTAAAGCACATATACATATATATGCATGGAAACTCTGGAAAGATAAGAAACTTCAGTTAGAGGGAATTTTGAGATGCAGAACTGGCCAAGGGCCTGGAGAAGGAGGGAACTCCCTAAGTTATTTCCCCCTGCATTTGTGCTATTTTATTAAAAAAAAAAAAAAAAGGAATAAACAAATTACTCTTAACAGTACTGATCATCTTGGGAAATCTGGTGTCCTGTGGAGAAAAGCCATCTCGCTGAGATTTTCCAGAATGGCCACTCTCCAAATAAAGCATATCATAAAATATCTTAGTGACTCACTTGCACCTTTGTAGTTGTAACCAAGTTTTTATGATTCACATTCTACTTGACCTAAGATGCATTTGTGATGGCCAGAAATCAACTTCGGAGTGTAAGATCAGACTTTTCACTCCAATCCTATTTCCCCTTAGACTTGTAGAATAAGCCACTTTTGGTGTGGCTCTTCAGAGGAGAAAATTCTCCAGATAAGATGATTGGAAAGTGGGGTGAGAGTGGTAGTAAGGACAGAAGGAAAGAGGTAAAGAAAGTCTACATTTTCAGTGTCTTTATCTGATCCTTTGCTCTCAGCCTATTGGAGGTCATTTCCAGGACTGAAGCAGGGATTAGCCATTGGACTGCGAACATTGGTCCATTGTTAGAAAGACTTGAAATTAAATTTGAAATAGTGATGATGGAGGGGAGAAATGTTTATACTTTTAAGGGCATGTGTAGTACATGGCGACATAGCCATCTATTTCAGTGTGAGAAATATGGACTCAGAAGGGAGGGGAAAAATTGGCATTTGACTGAATTCAGTTTCTAAAAAATGGAATATATTTTATGCCAGTTTTTTGTAGGTAAGTCCTTTTGCCATTGATGCCTATTTTACGTAGGCATGTGAAACAAAGAGCCAGTCATTCAGTCAGAATAGTTAGGTATTTAGATAATGTCTTCTTGCTGTTTTCTGCTCCTTCATCTCCCTCAAAGTGCAAGCAGTGCAGGTATACCCTAATGAATGTCTTTCTGGTTAAATTTTCTTCTGGTAGAACTCTTTCTTTTTTATAGCAAAGGATTAGTTTATTCATTATCCCGTTTCCTAAGCAGAGCCATCTGTTTATTGCTTATTTATCCTTCTCTAGAACCACTTACACAGAAGAGGTTATTTGAAGTGGGGTTATAGCCTAGAATTTGGAGTCGAAAATCCGAGGCACCCTCTCCATTCTTTTTGTGGGTTAGGTGGGGCAGGAACCAGCTAGAACTGGTATCTCCTTGAGGCCTAAAGGTGGCCAGGGTATGGTTGATCCACAAATGGGAAGCCAAATTATCTCTATCAAGGCACTTTTATCTCAGTAGGGGGCTGGAAGTGGGCAGGGAGCGTTGCTGGAGCTGGGCAGAGTTTACTTATTTATTTATTTTTTAACTTTTTATTTTATATTGGAGTACAGTTGATTAACAATGTTGTGTTAGTTTCAGGTATACAACAAGGTGATTAAGTTATACGTATACATGTATCTGTTTTTTTCAAATTCTCTGGGCGGAGTTATTGCCAACGGAGGAGTTATTTGCAGGTTTCAGAGAAATGAGGGGCATTAGCCTACTCAGCACCTGTGGAGGCAGTAGAGGCTACTGTATGTCTTTGCTGTCCCAAAGGAAAGATGGAGTAGCCATTCACAGCCAAAGAGGCTGTGGTGATTAGGCATCCAGGTGACGATTTTGGACAGGTTTCCTTTTTTAACCAGGACAACAATGGAAATGATCAGGTAGAGGTTCACGGCTATGGGGATTCAGAAGGCTGCACTCCAGGGCTGGTTGATGAGCTGCATCTTCGAAAGCAGCAAGAAACTCCTCAACCACGGGCAGGGAGAGGTACCCTGGGTACTGTGCAAGGCACTGAAGCAGATGGGACAGGCGCAATATAACCTCAGCAAAGTGGAGAGTTCCTTTTCAGGTGTGCAAGACTTTGGTGCAGAGAGGCTCTCTGAATTCACCTTAGCGCTGGGAGTGCTGGGCATCTGCTGGCTTGCTCAAGGTTCAAAGACTTGCCAGTCCAGCAGCATTGCCCACCATCTGGCCAGGATGTCTCTGTCTCTGTCTCTATTTCTATCTGTCTCTGTCTGTGTCTCTATGTCTCTCATGATCTATCTATCTATCTATCCATCCTTCTATCTATCTATCTATCTATCTATCTATCCATCCTTCTATCTATCTATCTATCTATCTATCTATCTATCTATCTATCTATCCATCCTTCTATCTATCTATCTATCTATCTATCTACGTATCATAATTTGGGCCATTGTTCATGCACACATAACAAACTATCATATTAGGATGTAAAATGCTGAAAACATCTTCCCAATTACCAAATAACTAATGTTGTTGTTAAAAAACAATTGCTTTGAATGCAGTAACATTTAAAGTTTACATGCTGTACCATAAACTTTACAGTCACAACAAGCACCACACAACAATAAATTGGTTATAAAATGTAGACATAGAAAAAATAAAAAACAAGGCAGTTTTTGATAATGAACTGTTACTTTTCAAGTAGATACTTGAAGCTTGTAAAAAGTGAGAAGGTGAAATGGAAGAAGAGTTGAAATATTCATTATTTGTCCCTGGTCACAGAAGGTGATGACGTGAATGTGCTTGGTGACAAAGGGGTAATTGTAGGCAAATTACACTGATGCAGTAAAGTCAGTCTATTCTTGGAGGAGTTATTTTTATTTCCTCCTGCTAGATAAGCATAAAAGATCATATGTGCTTCCAAAATGATCCAATCCCATCTCACCTCATTGAAAATTGTTTTAGTGAAATAGCTTCCTTAATCCATAATTTTGTGGATAAGATGGATGAGTTGACAGATTCAAGACTGTATAACATTAAAATAACAGGGGAAACAGCACATTAATGCAAAACCCACAACTCCTTTTTTAAAATGTAACAAAGACATTTCATTGCACTGTCTAGGACTTCTAATACAGTGTTGAATAGAAGTGATGAGAGCAGATGTCTTTGGCTTATTCCTGATCTTATGAGGAAAGCATTTAATATACCCCTTTTAGATTTTAGCTAGTGTCCTTTTTCAGACTGAGACAATTATTTTTGATTCCTAGTTTCTGTGATTTTTATCAGGAATGAGTACTGAATTTTGTCAAATGCTTTTCTGCTTTTTATTGAGATGATTATGCTTTTTTCCTTTCTTATTCTGTAAATGTGGTAAATTACATTGATGGATTTTCTCATGTTGACCCAACTTTGCATTCCTAAGACAAAAACCCCACTTGGTCATGGTTATATTATCCTTGTTCTATGCTGTTGTTTTCCACTGGCCAATACTTTGTGAGGATTTTTGAATCAGTATTCATGAAAAATATTGGCCTGTAATTTTCTTTTTTTTTTAAGTGTGCTTTTGGGTTTTGGTATCAGAGTTATGCTGGCCTCATAAAAAAAACTGGTAAGTTTTTCTTCCTCCCATAAAGAGTTTATGTAAGATTGTTATTCCTTCCTCCTTGAATATTTGGTAGAATTCAGGATGGTAAAGCCATCTGAATCTGGAGGGTTTTTTGTTTTTTGTTTGTGGGACAGTTTTAAATTACATATTTAATTTCTTTAAGAGAGTTCTGCCTCCACTTCTTACTCTCTGTTCTACATGCATCTTATTTGTTTACCCAGCATTTATCTTTTTTGGGGGAAACATCCTTTCTTATTCTATGGGATCATATAAGAACTGTCAATCAGTGTATTTTATACCCCAGCTTCCTTGGAGGGTGTCAGTATGTTAGTCAAAGTGACATAGCAAATTGGGACTTTTCTGCTAAAAAAAGTGGGAGAAGACTGTCTCTTTCCGGGGACTTCCCTGGTGGTCCAGTGGGTAAGAATCCGCACTCCCAATGCAGGGGGCCCGGGTTTGATCCCTAGTTGGGGAACTAGCACGCATACTGCAACTAAGAGTCTGGATGCCGCAACTAAGAAGACTGTATGGTGTAACGAAGACCCAGAGCAGCCTAAATAAATAAATATTAAAAAAAAAAAAGATACAAGAAGTGAGCTGGAAAGTTAGGTTATTAAAAAAAAAAAAAAGACTGTCTCTTTCCTTTATTGTAATGGTGCTAGGATACTGTGAGTTTAGGGTTGCCAGTGGCCATTTTCTCCAGTCACAGGGAGGAAGACTGTCTGTGGTTAGAAGAGAAGACCAATTCATGGAAGGAAGCAGAGTAAAAGATGGAAAGGAAAGAAGCCCGATTACATCATTCAGATCCCTAGGTCAAATCACGCCTAAATCTCGTTCTATTTTTGGACTTTTCAGATACATATGCCAATAGATTCTTAAAAATTTTTATTTAAATGTAAGTTAATTTGAGTTGGGTGTCTGACATTTGTAATGGAACCTTTAAAACATTATAGTATAGCAAATAGATTTACTAGAAGCATTTGGTCTTGGCTTCAGGAATGTTATATATTTCCCAGATAGCATTTGTGGGCTGACCTGGCTTGTCCTAACATGGATCACATTCTCATGTAAAAGAGCATCTCAAGTTCTAAAATACTGACCTAGCTGTGCCTTTTTTCAAAAAGGCTACTGGAACGTTTGGAGATTTGTTTTACTTTTCTATCTTAGAGATTGTTTCCTACAATATAATGAAGTGTGACATAATACGAGATGTCAAAGGTAAGCTTTGTTCTAAGAATAAATGAGCTGTACACTTGTCTATCTTGGTAAATAAAGAAGTCAATAGCATCATACTTTATGAGTTTATGGAATATATTTCATACCTAAATCTCTAGCCATTGAATAATTGAAAAAAATCTACCAAAGCATTCTATTTAATTAACTTTCAAAAACTTCTGCTTGAAATCCCTTTATAACTTAAAGGTTATGGAAATAACCTTTAATACACATTCAGTGAACTTATGTTTTGAAATAGAGTAGGTTTTAAAAAAGTTAATCAGGGAAATTGTTATACAGTTATTCTGAGTGGATAATTTTTATTTTACATTATGTTGTAAATACATTTGGTATTTCATTTTTAGGGAAGAAGATTTTATGTGAATCTGCTTTGGACCTTTGTGTTTGAAGTAACAAAAAGAAATTCATGTGTAATAGACTCAGCATTAAGATGGCTCCATGACATGGATCCTGAAACAAATTGTAGCATTACTCATCCTTTTACATCAATAAAGATTCTATTTTCAGACATAATGACATTTACTGGTTTGGAAGCTTTTTTCACCTTAATATTAAAGAATACTACTTTTATTAAAAATCTCTTGGAGATCCGATGACATTTGCTGATTGAATTTGAAAGTTAAGTACAATGAGATGTTCCCTCTCAGGCACTATAATATGGATTTTAAAGTTTGACAGACCTGGCTTCAAATCTCAGCTCTGCAACTAGCTAGTTGTTTGAGTTTGGGAAAGTTACTCAACTACTTAGGGTCTAGCACACTAATCTTAAAGGGTAATGTGAGCAATAGTGATAATGTATCCTAAGCATTTATCATAGTGTCTGGCACATGGTATTTCCTCATTAAAAGGTAAACTTCCAAATATAATGGTGGAAACTGTCAGGTCCACACGAACATCTGAAATAGAATGGTTTCTGAGAGAAAACTGTGTAACTGATAATAGCCCATAATCCCACCACATTTTGCTTTTTCTATAAGGTTAGAACTATGTTAACATGGCTAAGATATAGGAATGTACCTGTGAGAAAACCACCATATAAGTAGGTGAGGAGAGCAGCCCTAAGAGAGACTGAAGGTGACTCTCTGAAGAGAAAAGTAAAAGGATTTTTTTGTGGATCTGTATGTGTGGGAGGGAGAGGCTGGAGGTTATGAAGCAAACAGATTATGGGAGAAGAAATCAAGTTTTCTTCTTCTTTAGAAAATCAGAGCATTTCGTATTTGGTCAGGATATTTGTTTTGTTTTATTTTGTTTTTTTCTTCTTTAGTCGACACACACTCAAACTGGGGATTTCCAGAGACTAGAAAGTAAAGCATCTAGAAGGCAGTCTCAGTGGCAAGAAAGCCATCCCAGTGGTCAGGAGAGGGATGAGGAAAGGTGAAACGAGGGGAGATTTGCTTACATCCTGTACCAGCCAGGGCATTAATGTAAGTTTTGCGTTTTTTAAAATATTAAGATTGTTAATGTAATTCTGTATTAGTAGGGTTTTCAGGGTATATGCCTGGAGAGAGATGTTGCGGCAGACACTGTTATTTCTCTGCCCAATATCCCTTCTTTCCTTCTTCATTGCCTACAGAACTCTTAATTTGAATGGAGCTGTTCTGTGAAAATCACGTACTTTTAAGCCTCCTGTGAAGCTAGGGGTGGCCATGTGACATAGTTCTGACCAATGAGATATAAGTGGGAGTCAGCCAGTGTGTCTTTGAAAGCTTTGCTTTCTTGGTAACAGGGGACAGAAGTGACTGTTATTGCCCTTTTGCTGTTGTTCTTGCTTTGATTGGATGGTTATTGCCCTTTTGCTGTTGTTTCTGCTTTGATTGGATGTTTGGAGCTGCAACATTCATCTTGTAATTATCAGGTGTCAAACGGCAGGATCCATGGATCCAAGAGCCGGATCCATGAAGGTGTTATAGAGCCAAGAGTCATTACATACTTTTGGACTTCTTGCTCTGTGAGAAAAGTCAACTCCTTTTGGCTTCATTTGCTATCAGTTGAATGTTGACACTTGTAGTTTTTTTTTTTTTTTTTTAATTAATTAATTTATTTCTTTATGGCTGAGTCGGGTCTTCGTTTCTGTGCGAGGGCTTTCTCTAGTTGCGGCGAGCGGGGGCCAATCTTCATCGCGGTGCGCGGGCCTCTCACTATCGCGGCCTCTCTTGTTGCAGAGCACAGGCTCCAGACGCGCAGGCTCAGTAATTGTGGCTCATGAGCCTAGTTGCTCCTCGGCATGTGGGATCTTCCCAGACCAGGGCTCGAACCCTTGTCCCCTGCATTGGCAGGCAGATTCTCAACCACTGCGCCATCAGGGAAGCCCCTGACACTTGTAGTTGAACGCATTTCTAACCAACACTATTGAGAAACAGGTTTTGTGTACTGATTCTTTCTTTCTTTATTTTATTTTTTTTAAGAAATTGAGATTTAGTGAGATATGATTAACATACTATACAATTCATCCATTTAGAGGGTACAGTTCAATGTGTTTTAAAATGTATTCACAGGGCTGTGCAATCATCACCACAATCTAATTTTAGATCCTTTTTGTTTCCTCCCCACTAAACGCCTTATCCATCCACAGTCATTCCCTATCTCCTCCCTCACCCAATCACTCTGGAGCCCTAGGCAACCACTAATCTACCTGCTATTTCTATATATTTGCATATTCTGTACATTTCACATGAATGGAATCATACAATATGTGGCCTTTTGTGTCTGACTTCTTTTACTTAGCAAAGAAAAGTAATTAGAAATGAAAAATTTTTTTCATGTTTTCAAGGTTCATATGTGTTGTAGCATATAAACCATTCTGTCTTCTGCCTGAATAATATTCTGCTACATGGATTTACCACATTTTATTTCCCTGCTTATCAGTTGATAGACATTTGGGTTGTTTCCACTTTTTGACTATTATGAATAATGCTGCTGTGGACATTTGTGTACAAGTTTTTTGTGTAGACGTGTTTTCATCTCTCTTGTGTATATACCTAGAAGTGAAGTTGCTGGGTCATATGATGATATTTTGAGGAACTGCCAAACTGTTTTCCAAAGAAGTTGCACTATTTAACATGTCCACCAGCAATATATGAGGGTTCCAATTTCTCCATATCCTCACCAACACTTGTTAGTGTTTTTTTGTTTTTGTTTTTGTTTTTGATGATAGCCACCTTAATGGGTATGAAGTAGGTATCTCTTTGTGGTTTTGATTTGCATTTCTCTAATAATTAATGATGTTGAACATATTTTCATGGACTTTTTGGCTATTTGTATATCTTCTTTGGGGAAATATCTATTCAGATCTTATGCCTATTTTTTAAAAATGTACATTGTCATTTATTTATTTTTAAATATTTATTTATTTATTTGGCTGCATTGGGTCTTAGTTGCGGTATGCGGGATCTTCATTGTGACATGCAGAATCTTCATTGCAGTGAGTGGGCTCTTCGTTGCAGCACACGGGCTTCTCTCTAGCTGTGTCGCTCAGGCTCTAGACCATATGGGCTCAGTAGTTGTGGCACACAGGCTCAGTAGTTGTGGTGTGCAGGCTTAGTTGCCCTGCAGCATGTGGGATCTTAGTTCCCCAACCAGGGATCGAACCCTCATCCCCTGCATTGGAAGGCAGATTCTTAACCACTGGACCACCAGGAAAGTCCCTTATGCCTATTTTTTAATTGGGTTGTCTTTTTATTATTAAGTTGTAAGAGTGGTAACTATTTAAGTAGTTACTTAAATAGCAACAATTTCTAAAACATAATATACTTTAAACAAAGTAGGATATTTATACAATTGTCATTTTGATGCTTTCGAGTCAGTCACAAGAGGCATAGACATTGCATTTTAATTAATATGAAGGCACAATCATTAATGGTATTAGCATGTTATTATAAATATGTTTAGCCCTAAATCTCTTACTAAATCTTAACTGCTAATATACTCAGTTTAACCAAATGGACCTAGTAGAGTCAGGTTGGTTAGGTTTTTTCTGGACTTGCATAGTGTCATTTGGCTATCAAGTCAGTGTCCCTGAATGGTAAATGCTTTTATTTTCTGCTTTAGCATTAATTGATAAAGCAATCTTGTCAAGGCTCCTGGTCTCTGACTCCCAAGAAAGGCCTTTTGGGGTACCTTCACCCTCCCTGAGAGTCAGAAACCACTAGAGTAAAACATTAATTTACTCCAAATGCCTGAAGTTTCTCATTAACTATTTCTCATAGCAGTGCTACAGGTTTAAGCGTCTGTTCTCTAGAGGTGATCCAGGACAGAGATGATTATTTTCCCCTGAACAAAGGCAATGGCAGTGGGGGTGAAGGGACATGGACAGATTTGAGAGACACATAAGAGGTAGCTGTGACAAGATTTGGTGACTGATCAGAGAACAGAAGGGTGAAGATGAGAGTGGAATAGAGGATGATCCAGATTTATGAAGTGGGTGACAGAATGAGAACAAGAGAATATCACAGGGAACAAGAGAATATCAGGTCAGTGTGAAGGAAGTGCCAAGTTCCGGTTTGAACACAATCCATTTGAAGTATCTCTGGGAAATTTACAAGATAGTATTGAGTAGATAACTGTATACCTGGATCTGGCCCTTAAGAGAGAGCTATAAGGTAAGGTGATGCGTTGGAAGTCTGAGCATGAGAGAGGCTGATAGCACTGAGAAAGAATGGAGAGTGAGGAGAAAAGAGGGCCTTATTCAGATCAGTGAGAAACATCAATGTTTGAAAGACAAAGAAAGGAGGAGTCTGCAAAGGTGACTGATAAGGAGTAGCTAAAAATGTATACAGAAAACAAAATTTCTGGAAAAAAAAGAGTTGTCATCTTTATCAGATGATTCACTGGTCCAATAACATAAGAATTGGAATGTGTCTATTAGATTAAATCAAAAAAAGGTTTTTGGTGCTTTTAATGAGAGTAGTTTAAGGGTATGCTCACATAGCTAGTTTGCTGCAGACCTGAGACTTGAAGCCAAGTCTGTCTAACTTTAAAACTGACATTCATAGTGCCTGAGAGGGAACATCTTGTTGTACTTGACTTTCTTTTTTTTTTTTTTTTAATTTTTTAATTTAATTAAATTAATTTATTTATTATACAGCAGGTTCTTATCAGTTATCTATTTTATACATATTAGTGTATATATGCAGTCCCAATCTCCCAATGTGTACTTGACTTTCAAATTCAATCAGCAGATGTCATTGGACCTCCAAGAGATTTTTAATAAAGTAATATTCTTTATTATTTTATTTATTTATTTTTTTTTAAAGAGAACTAGGTGTCTAGTCATTTGGTTGTGCCAGGTCTCTTAGTTGCAGCAGGCAGTCTCCTTAGTTGTGGCTCGCTGGCTGCTTAGTTGTGGTATGTGGGCTCCTTAGTTGTGGCATGTGAACTCTTAGTTACAGCATGCATGTGGGATCTAGTTCCCTGAGCAGGGATCAAACCTGGGGCCCCCTGCATTGGGAGCATGGAGCCTTAACCACTGTGCCACCAGGGAAGTCCCAATAAAAGTAATATTCTTTAACACTCAGGTGAAAATAATTTTCAAAACAATAAATGTCATTGTCTGGAAATAGAATCTTTATTGATGTATAAGGATGAGTAATGCTACAATTTGTTTCAGGATCCATGTGATGGAGCCATCTTAATGCTGAATCTATTACAGATGAATTTCTTTTTGTTATTTCAAGCACACTGGTCCAAGGCAGTCTATTGCAGCAGGGAAAAGGATGGAGGGTGATGGAGGAGGGTACTGCCAGAGGAGATGATATTTGAGCAAGGACCTGAGTGCAGTGAGTAACAAAGCCATGGATATAATCAGGGGAAGGAATATCGGCAGAGGGAATGCAAGTGCAAAGGTCCCAAAGTGGAAAAGGATTTATCAAGTGGAAGGTAGAGCAAGAAGGCTTAGAGCCTCAAGGCTTAATTCTACAGTGGAACTACTCAAAAGTCTCAAAGGATGCAATGTCTAGCCTGTCTTTTTATCCTTTTTCAATATGTAAAAAATCTATTTTGAAAAAGAAATCTCACAGAGCAAATGTTCAAGTATAGCACAGTAATGTTTTTCTTTGAAATATTTGGGAGTAAGGAAGTTGTTGATGTGGCCCATTGCCCCAAATCTTTTACTGTGTGTTTTTTACAGAAAAAAAATTGGTCCCAGAGACAACATTTTTGGGAGAACTATATGGAATTTTTTCAAGAGTTTCATCATTGAATTTATTAAATATATCTAAGAAGAACAATGTTTATCATCCTTAGACTATGTGCATAAAAAATATAATAAATTAATATATTAATATTCATCAAAAGTTGGTAGTACAGCATATGTTTTACTGTTTTATATGTACTCAATAAATATTTGTTGAATGAATGAATGAATGAAATACATTTATTTCCTCAGAAAGATTTTATAACATAACATTTTTAGTTCAGGCAACTTAATCTGGCTGCACTGTCCCTCCTGTCCTAGCTGTAATATCATATAATTCAGCATTATTATTACTTTTAAATTATTTTTATAAAGAAATATATGTCAGAATAATGGTGTATTATCTTTTTTTTTTGTTTTTTAAGGTGTAGGCTTATTTATTTATTTATTTTTGGTTGTGTTGGGTCTTCGTTTCTGTGTGAGGGCTTTCTCTAGTTGCAGCAAGTGGGGGCCACTCTTCATCGCGGTGCGCGGGCCTCTCACTATCACGGCCTCTCCCGTTGCGGAGCACAGGCTCCAGACGCGCAGGCTCAGTAATTGTGGCTCACGGGCCTAGTTGCTCCGCGGCATGTGGGATCTTTCCAAACCAGGGCTCGAACCCGTGTCCGCTGCATTGGCAGGCAGATTCTCAACCACTGCGCCACCAGGGAAGCCCCATGGTGTATTATCTTAATGGATTTTAATACTAATAAAATATTTGTTGTTTTTATAATTTTATTAGTTTACATAATCACTGGCATGAGCAAGTTAGTAAATGCTAAAACATTATGTTGCTGAACGTTTAAGTCTATGAATTTATTAAAAATAAGGAAGACATGTAATTAAAAGAATTTATTGAGGTATAGTTGATTTACAATGTGTTAATTTCTGCTATGTAGCAAAGTGACTTAGTTATACATATATATATATTCTTTTTCATATTCTTTTCCATTATAGTTTATCACAGGCTATTGAATATAGTTCCCTGTGCTATATACAGTAGGACACGTTGCTTATCCATTATATATATAATAGTTTGCATCTGCTAATCCCAAACTCCCAATCTTTCCCTCCCCCATCTCTCCTCCCCCTTGGCAACCACAAATCTGTTCTCTGTATCTGTGAGTCCGTTTCTGTTTTGTAGATATGTTCATTTGTGTTGTATTTTAGATTCCACATATAAATGATATTATATGGTATTTGTTTTTCTCTTTCTGACTTACTTTGCTTAGTATGATAATCTCTAGGTCCACCCATGCTGCTGCAAATGGTATTATTTCATTCTTTTTTATGGCTGGGTAATATTCCATTGTATATATATACCACATCTTCTTTATCCATTCATCTGTCGATGGGCATTAAATGTAATATTTATTAGCAACTAATGGGCCATGGACAAAGGAGTTATTTGAAATTATGGTTAAATGTTCTGCATATCTCCAAGTGTCTTAATATTGCTTCTAGATGATTAAATATGTTTATATCATTTATTTTTTCATTTGCAGGTTTACTTCAATTTTTACTTTTGTATTTTTCTTTTAAAATATTAATCAATATTAATGATATATTTGTAGTTCTTATGTGCCAAACAGGATTTTTAGTTAAGGCTATAGACTTGTCCAAGTGATCTGCTAAGAAATTGAATAGATTAGAAATGGTGCCTTTCCTGTGATCATTTCACTGAGCATAACATCAAACCTGTATCTCATAAGGCAAGTGTTTCCTTTCATTCATTTTACTTGACGTGTGTACAAAAACTAAGAAAGCAATTAACCAGTAACAGAACTCTGACCTACATTATAGCTAAGTAGCTGATATAGCTATAGCTACGTAGCTATAGCCATTACAGCTAAGTAGCTGATATAGCTATTGCTATGTAGCTATAGCCTCTCACATTTTCTGAAGGAGGTTTTGCACTGGACTTGGAGGTAGTCCATGATTCTTAAGAGATGAATGACTTGAAGGAGTAATGAAGATTCTTCAAAACACCTCTAGTACCTTCATGATCATTGTGACATTTGTTCAATGATGCCTGATGGCGTTACTTGATATTTGTTCATTTTCTTTCTTGCATACCTGTTTGCAGCTGACATGCTAAGAAGGGTATATCTAACTCCCCCTTAAATATAACTGAGGAAAATCCGTCATTATAGTATTTACCAAGTTTCTTAGTAATTTGATTTGTCCATAACAAATGCATGATTTTTTTCTGCATGGTTTTACATGGCTTCTTATTTTGGTAACTGTGGAATGTCTTCCTCTAGTGATGATGAAGGTATTGTACCCTTTTTGGTAACATTAGTCTGTACTGATCTAGATTAGTCTGCTGCCTCTTTGAGGTTGTCTGCAGCAATGCAACCCCTGTGCATTGGGGCAAGTTGCTTATTCTCTTTGTGTCTGTTTCTTCATTTGAAAAATGTTGAAAACAATAAAAGTAGCTACCTTCTACTATCTCCTGGGAGGTTTAAAGGATTAATATGTTAAATGACTTTGAACAATTCCTGGCACATACTAAGTACTAGATAAATACTACGTAATAAGTTCTAAGTATCATTAATAAGTACTAAATGTTATTTGTGTTGAGTGCACTGGTACTAAGCAAAATACTTTCCAGCTCTGTGTACGTGCAGTTGGGCCTGAAGCTGTGCAAATAACATTTTCCTATCTCTTCTTGCTTCTAATTCATGTTCCAATTTGTATATGATGTTTTAAACCAGCGGTCCCCAACGTTTTTGGCACCAGGGCCAGTTTCGGGGAAGACAATTTTTCCACAAACGGCCGGGTGTGAGGGGTAATGCGAGCAATGGGGAGCGATGAGGAGCCACAGATGAAACTTGTCGGCCGCTCGCCTCCTGCTGTCGCCCGGTTCCTAAAAGGCCGCGGAACCCCTGTTTTAAACCATTTTTAAAGGCAGTCTTGTGAGTAGGCCATAGTCATGTCTCACTCTTAACCATCATTAGTAGAATGGTTTAGTGTCACCGGATATGGATCTCTCTTCCTTGACTACGAGGTAACTCTTGTACTGTTTAATGTTTGCAAGCCAGCCTGAAGCCTGGAGGTAACTTGACGCAGCTCCTAATAGTTGCCTCTGTAAACTTTCCACACATCAGCTTTCTAATTCCAAGGGCTTAAAGAGGGGTGAATATTTTAAAATACAACGACTTTGAATGCAGCAAACACGAATTCATTTATTTTCATCAGAAAACATCTAAACTTGGTGCTAAGTAACTGAACAATATTCATGAAATGGACTGAGTCTGTCTCTGGGAACAATAAACAGTTCCAAATCTGTTGGAAGACACAACAACTTTTGTTATGTTTTGTGTCAAGGAATGCTATTGTTCCATATTTATTTCAGAAATTTAAAGGTAAATCCAAATTAATTTAGTTTTAAGAATTTTATGATACCTTTTGGAGTATTACAACATAGGTATCACAAAATGAACCTTGGGAATCATTGGCCAGTTTGTAACTCACCATTCACACTTGTCAAAAAAACAAAATAAATGCACCAACCATGCTATCATCTGCAGATTACATTCACCTCTAGACCCAGCCACAGATCTTACATAGCAACTTGAAATAAAAAGGACATGCTTTTGTGTTATAAGGCAAAGAATGAGCATAGAAGTAACACAGAGAAAAAGACGAGATTAAACATTGACCTTTTTATAGTCAGAGGACTCGCTATCATTACAAGTCATGAGAATTCTTAGAGTGTAGTTGAAAGAACTTATTACTCCATAGGCTGTTAGACACTGAGTGTGTGGAGGGAGAGGGATGAATGAAGAGAATTTGGTGGTTGGAAAAATAAGTGGGAGTAGAATGACTGACCTGGTACTAAGATCCTTCAGTCCAAGTGATGAACAAATGCATTTCTCTTTCTACCTTCATAAACCACGACTGACCCGTTCAAGGTGGATTCTCCAAGCAGGGCAAAACAGAGGTCACCCTGACATAAACCCATGGACAAGAGGCCCCTGAAGATTTATGTAGATTTAGGAAGATTCTGTTTTTTTCTTCTTTCCTTCTCTTTTTCCAAACACCCATGGAATGCCATAGGGAGTCCTGGATATGTCCCAGGAACCTGGCAGGGGACAACTGAGCAAAAGTTTATTAACTAATGATCTGAATTTACATCAGAATTTTGCCACCCTCGCTGTTTCTGTGTGAACTGAACACATGTAATTGATATATTTCTCCTGCCATGCCACAGCACTAACCAAATGATGGGTCCACTTTTCTTGCTATATTTCTAGCTAAGTTGAAATCACATTTAGAACTTGAATGGTACACTAGTCTCATTAATTAATGTAATAAATGCTTACTGAGTGATACTGTGCTAGTTTGTGTATATGTATGTGTGTGCATGTGTACTTGTGTGTCTGTGTGTGTGAAAGAAAACATCACAGGCTGATCCCTTAAATATCCTCCACTCTTTGAAGGGAGCTGAAGCTTGCACGTTGTTAATTCCCACACAGGCCTAGATGCTATAAAATTTTAATTGGACCGTGAAGATGTAGAGCGGAAGGAGAGTACAGGCATTCTAGATGGAGGCAAATTTATATGCCAAGACACAGAGGCAGTGCAGTTCAGATGTTTATAGGAAATAAAAATTTCATCCATTCATTCATTCATTCCATAAATATTTATAGAGTACCTACTATGTGACAAACACTGTCCTAGACCCTGGATATTCAGCACTAAACAAGGAAAAATCTTTGTTCTCATGAGACTTTCATTCTGAGAGACAAGGGACAGATGGTAAACAAAAAATTAGATACCTTCAGACAGTGATAAGTATTATGAAGAAAAGAGCAAGGTAATATAGGGCATAAGTTGGGTAGAAGACATTAGATAGTGCTGTCAAGGAGGGGTTCAGTTTCTCTGGAGACAGGTTCTGTGATAGGACTGTCAGGTAGAAAACTAAAAAGATCTGTATGGGAGAGTCGATGGAACACTGTGAGTGTCAGGCCTGGTAAGCTCTTTTGGGACATTTCTAGAAAACACTAAGTACTTTAATTCTTAAAGAAGTGCTATCCGGTGCTCACTTTCCTGACCAATGGTCTCTTCTAGTACCCTGTATAGAGGAACACTTGTATCCATGCTTGACAGCTAAGTGGAAATAATCATTCTCTATTTGGGCACTATTATATCTTGAGTCATTTAACTTTATTCAATTTCTAAATGCCAAGAGGCTAATCTTGACAAGCTTATCCAAGAGAGCTTTAAGAATTTGTTTTTAGTTGCTCATAAAGTATTTTCAAATCACATTCAACTTCAGTTTATTACTTTTCCTGTGTTTCACGAAAATTACCTCACACTGAAGTCTATCCACACAGGAATCAACGAAGTTCAACCACTTTTCAGTTGTTTTTGTAAAAATAACTGAATTTTGAAAAAAGTAATATTATTTCTTTACTTCCACACCTAAGGAAAAAAATGTCTCAATGGATTTTTCTCAAATATTCCAGTAATACAATTTTTCATTCAATGCAAATACAGAACGTTTTAACTTACAAGGAGAATTTTTTTTTTTTTAAATAAATAATGCTAAATTGTTCTCAAGAAATGATATGCTGTGAGTGGTGTAAGAGAGTGGCCATTTTTTCTTTTTTTTTTTAAAGGGAACTTTATTTTTATTTATTTATTTATTTATTTTTGGCGGCATTGGGTCTTCATTGCTGCGCGGGCTTTTCTCTGGTTGTGGCGAGCAGGGGCTACTCTTCATTGCGGTGTGTGGGCTTCTCATTACAGTGGCTTCTCTTGTTGTGGAGGATGGGCTCTAGGTGCGTGGGCTTCAGTAGTTGTGGCACACGGGCTCAGTAGTTGTGGCTCGCGGGCTCTAGAGCTCAGGCTCAGTAGTTGTGGCGCACGGGCTTAGTTGCTCCGCAGCATGTGGGATCTTCCCGGACCAGAGCTTGAACCTGTGTCCTCTGCATTGTTAGGTGGATTCTTAACTACTGCACCACCAGGGAAGCCCCTACAAGGAGAATTTTTAAAGAACGTTTTAAGCATGTGAGCTATAGTGGAAACTTATTATCTTAATGATTTTTGTTTTTCTTGACACAAAAACTATTAATCAAACACTACTAGCTTTATTGTAGCTCTAAACCTCTGTACTTCCTTTAGAAGAGCTTGTAGTTTATAATGCTTACAATCTGGCTATCTGGAGTACGTCTTATGAGAAGAAAACAGTTTCCACAAGTTAAGCTGAATGATATCAAAGAAATAGGCAATACTGAGATCATTTGCTGACAGTGTGTTAGGAGGGAAAGGCCTGAGAATGGAGGGGTGGGGCTGGGTTGTGGATCACATTAAACATTAGAAAAAAATGGAAAAACATGACAAGAAAATGGGGTAGGAGTAAGGTGGTTTCTGTGTTCAGTAAGGACACACCATCCCATGAAATTAAGCAACAGTATCATGCTTGTTAATGTTGCCAGTTTTACAGAAACATCACTTATAAAACTGGACACTAAAGTATAATAAGAAAAAAGTCATCATTGCTTTTTATAAAATTATAGAGGTCACTCTTAGGAAAGCAATAGACAAGGTTAATTTTAAGGTTGCAAGTATAGTTTGAGGGTAGACTCCAAATTATTGTGCTGAGTTACTATCTTTCTTAATTTCATTCAGTTTATGAAATATTTTTTCAAAGTTTTCATAACTGGTAGGTGGGTGACAGGAGATGCAGCATAGCAGAGTTTATGGTGACCAGGGATGAGAGACTGGGTGCCAGGTAAGCAATAAAGAGTCAGATAAAAAGAGAAGACATGTATTGTATATGTAATAGTCAGCTTTGGCATACTGTAGACTGAGTGGCTTAACCAACAGAAGTTTTCTCTTAGTTCTGGAGACTAGAAGTCCAAGATCAAGGTCCTGGCTCATTTGGTTTCTGGTGAGAGCTCTCTTCCTGGCTGCCTTCTTGCAGTGTCCTCACAAGTCCTTGGTGTGTATGTAGGGAGGGAGAGAGGAAAGGAGGGAGAGAGAAGGAGAGTAGCCAGCTCTCTAGTGTCTCTTCTTGTAAGGATACTAATCCTGTGGGATCAGGGCCCCACCCTTATGATCTCATTTAACCTTAATTACTTCCTTAGAAGCCCTTATTTCCAAATTTAGCCACACTGGGGGATTAGGGCTTCAACATATGATTTTTTTGAGGGTACATTAATCCATAAAATATAGAAAAGGGGATGGGGCTTCTAACAGAAGCAGGAAGTAGAAAAGTTTTACTACAACTGAATAATAAATTTGGCTCTGAGCCTCCTGGCAAATAAGGCAAAAAGGGAAACATAATAGGCAGTGTGAATTTAAATCAGTGAATAATCTCTTTGACATCTTAAGACTATTCCCTCATACCGTGTGTTTCTGTTTGTTAAAGTAGTTTCAGATATTGACTGGTAAGGGCAGGCAGGAGGTGGGGAGGGATGTATTTTGGGGACTAGAAATTCTGTTGTATTTCATACCACACCATAGATTTTCTTTTTGTACATAGAAGGCTGATTTCAAACACTGCTTTTATCCCTTGGAGACTGGGTGGAAGATGTCAGGTAGTACAAGTTCTGGACTGGAGTTGACCTTATTGCCACGAGAATTAAAGACTGGGCTTTTGAACTGTCAATGCATATGCAGGAATGAAACAAAACAAGTGGAAAAGTCACAAATCCTGCAAGCAGATTTTTTCAAATCTGAGGGGGATTTGTAAACCCTATTGCTGGTTCAAGTTAATAAAATACTTTTTACCAAAAATGCTAAAGAAGATCACTTATGTTAATGGTTTTATATTCAAGTGAATTTAAAATGATTTTATCCTGATAGTTGCCACTATCTATGGAATAACTGAAGGCAATTTATTCATCACAAACTAAAGTTGACATTTTTATTTTAGATGCTCAGGGTTGGTCAGTATAATGTACACAGTGCAAAGGGTCACAAAATCATTTGAATGATGATTGTATTAATAATTAATATTAAGTTCTTAAATGGTTTGTGCCATTCTTATTTTTATTTTTTAATCATGCCATATAATCTTCAGTTAAGTACAAAGACCTTTTCAATCACATAACCTAGAGATGATTTCACCCTATTTGGCTGCCAGTCTCTTTATTTCTCTCTTCATTAATGGTGAGGTGGATCCCTTTTCCTTGGGGAAGAGATAATCTGTGGTTTGTTGCCTTTACCAATAACAAAAATGTTGGCGAGCCAGGAGGCAAAGCTGTTGCCTTTGGCATCTTTCACATGAACCATATCAAAAGAACCAGGAGGTCTCTTTCTGTTGGTGATCACACCAATTCTTCCCAGGTTAGCACCTCTGGTCACCACATACAGGTTACCAGTGTTAAACTTGATGAAATGGGTAATCTTGTTAGTCTCCAAATCAATCTGAATGGTGTCATTCACCTTGATGAGGGGATCAGGGTAGCAGGTGGTATGATCATCATGAGTTACCAGATGAGGGATTCCTTTTGTGCCCACAAAGATCTTTCTCACTTTGTACGACTTGTACTTAGCTTCCTTAGGTGTACTACAACAAACAGCAAAGTGACCCTTGGTGTCATAGAGAGATGGAAATTCTCTCTGGTCTTGTTAAGACTGATGAAATCTATTAAACCAGCAGGGTAGGTTATATCAGCTTGGACCTTGCCATCAGTCTTAATGAACTGTTGCATGCAGATCTTCTTTGCTTCATTTCCTGTCAGAGCATACTTAGGTCTGTTCCTTAGAAAACGATGAGGGGGAGACATTCTCTCAGGCTTGTGGGGACTGGTAGATGGACGAGGAACGGACACATTGGTCAGTTTATCAGCATCCAATGCTTTGGAGTTGTTACATGCTTCAGATGTTTCTTGGGATCATGAGTCATGGCTGTGCTAGCCATGAAAAGAGCATTCTTCAATCCTTTTTAGCTTGCCTAAACTTTCTTTGAAGTCAACTTGGTTCTTAAATTTGCATTGTTTTCTCAAAGTGGTAAAAAGAGAAAAAATAATTTCTGATCATTGAGATCCTTTCAAAATGGCAAATTCAAGACTATCAGTGTGTCAAAATATAACCAGAAAAACAAGTATAATGTAAACCTCAACACTTTTTTCCTTCATTCATCCTTTTGTTCATTCACAATTTGATCAGTTTATATTGAGTGCCATCTACATGCCAGGATATTTGTTAGGCTCTGGATAAACTGTGGTCTCTTGGAATTTCCATGCTATTAAAATGCAATGTGGTGTGATAGCTGCCATTCTAGAGATAAGCACAAGTGTTACTGGAACACTCGTGGGCGTCACCCTGGCTAGATGAGAAAATTTGGGTTGGTTTCTGGAGGAAGTAGCATGTGGGCTGTAAGATGAATAAGAGCAAGCCATGGATAGAGCAGGGAGTTCCAGAGGTGACACTGTATGCTTGGGAGCAGCTGGTTCAAAGGCAGAGAGGCACAACTGAGTGAAAACTTAGAGTGACGTGTGTACAGTGGACTATCGAGTGAGAGTAGTGTGAGGCAAGGGGGAAGGCTAGGCTAGAGCTTTGCATGCCATGCTAATTTGGCACCTTCTCCTAAAAGCACTCCTAAAACCTTTGAAGGGTTTTAACCATTGGATTGGGGATGATCAGATCTGATTTTTGAATGACAGTGCCAATAGGAGTGTGGCAAATAGATTGAGGGTGGGGTGCGAGAACCGTGGTCTAGGATCAAGTTAGAAACTATTGCAGTAATCCTGGCAAGAAGTGACGAGGTCCTGAGTGAGACTGTTAACTATTTCCCAAAGACATAAAAACAAATTTCTTACACAATTCTGGGCCAGATGCTTTAAACAGTTATTTAAAGGAAAGCAGATAATTTCTGTTTACAGGCAAGGCTAGTTCATTTTTTTCTTTCTCCTTAAAAACAATATAACCCATCAACGCAAATTTGAAGCCATATGATATTTTAGAACTTCCTAAGAAAAAAACAATAGATAAGCCAATATTAAATCATCCATGCTTACAAATAGTCTACTCCCTTTTCATGCAACCCTCTGCAGATTAATTAGAACCATTCCCATAAATTTTAATAGTAACATATGTTCTGTCATCTGCCAATCTATTCTCAAGTCTATACAAGTATGACTGTATGTCACGGTGAACGAATGAACTGGAAAGATCAAAGTTATTTGATCTGATTCTATGACTTATAATTTTCAAATCAATATGAAGAGAAAATAGCAGGCATCAGACATCCATCTATGCTTGTACCAGGTCATACACTGTAATTCTATCCAAGTACAAATTTCCATGGTAAACAGGGCAAGACTTGCCAACATTTCACAGGTTTCCAAAAAGAAGCTATGTCCCTCTTGGGAGAACTTTGTAACTGGGAAAGAAAATCCTCACAGATGAAATCTCCAGCAAAATAAAGTCACAGACTGTATTTCTGCAGCAGGCCTTTTGCCAAATGTCTCATCAACAAGTATGGTGCTGGCAGTGACCCGTCTATGGTAGATGGGTAAAATGCTACCACCAAACCTTGTTTTTATTTGCTCACAGCTTCCTAGGAAAAAAAAAAAAAATCTGACTTTGAGTTGAAATTTTCCACGTTTCATCCCAGTCCAAAGGTGACTTAAAAAAAAATTTTTTTTTTTTGGAAAGTTGAATTAAAGTCAAGTGAAATTTGTAAAGTTTAGTCATTTGGGGAGGTATGTGTACACAAAGATCTCAGTGGGTAACACAAAAAAATTATATTTTCCTTTTCCTTGTGACTTTTGAGAGACTAAATCCTTTTGGCTCTTTCTTTTAAAAGGATTTAACCCTGTCTCAGTTACAGGGGCAGGAAACCAACCATTATTTTCAAGTTATTCAAACAGTTTTTTGCCTAGGAAGTACTAATAAAATAAGACTTTACATATTAAATCCACTAGTAGTTTAAAAAATTTAGAATGTCCTCACATACATTTGACAGAAAAAAATATTCACAAATAATGAGTGTAATTCAATTAAATTCAATAAATCTACTAAATACCAGGCACTAAGTCAGTGTTTAGTGTTCAAGGTATATAAAGCTGAATAAGGCAGGTCCTGTCCTCCAGAAATGTATTATTTGGTAGTGGAGATAAGAGTAATAAAAATGGCAATAATATAAGGCAGAATACAATAAGTATAGAGGTATAAGCAAAGTGATGTGGGACCACAGAAATGGAGAAATTAATGTTGATTGTAGGATGGGAATAGTTTATTCTGGGTTTTGAAAGATTGAGAATGGCAAAGATCATTGAGTTGGGAAGGACATTTCAGACTAGAGACCACTGTGAGTACACCAATTGAGGTTAGAGATGGGACTAGTCAAGGTGGCTGCAGAGTTGGATATGACAAAGGAAGGAGTAGAAAATAAAGTTGGGAAATTTGAAAAGTTAGTCTCAGAGTTAATCAATGGGTATGCTACTGGTTTTTTGGGGTGGATGGGTCTTTGTCATCTTAGGGAGTGTGCATCTCTGGTCCCAGCCTTCTAAAAGCCATCAGTGCTGCATGGCATTTTGACCACTGAAAAGAATCCCCAAAGATTTTCAAACACATCCTGGGGCAGGCAGTATCACCTCTGAAGAAAATGACTGAAGGTGGCTTGGATTCCAAATTTGGGAGCAGTCCTTAGTTCTGTAGGTGGTGAGCATCTACAAAAATGATTCTGACTAGAGCAAGGGCACGAGCAGACTTGGGATTCAGGACAATGATTTCTGGAGATGGAATCAAAGGAGGAAAAGAATGGGATAATCAATTCAGTCTATTGCAATAGTCTGGAGAAGAGTCAATGTGGACTTAAACTAAATTTCATCACTTTCATGCCTAAAAACATTAATAGACATTATTATTATTATTTTAGCTATTCCTTTTACCTCTGATACTCCATAGCACTGCACTGTGGACCTCTTTGTGCTGTAGCTGCTTTCCTGTTTTTTTCTTTCCCCAAATTAATGTCATACGGTAAAGTCAGTATTACAAAACAAGATTTTTAGAGGGTGATCATAACACCCTTTCTACAACACACTTTCTAATTATAGCATATACACGTGGGGCGTGGAAAGCTCTATTTAAAAACAGGACAGAAAGAATGCTGTTTCTCTGTTTCATTTTAGATAGTGTTTGGATTCTTTCACTTCTTGAGTGGTTGTTTTTCTTTTTCTTTCTCTCTCTCTCTCTTTTTAAAGAAAGACTCTGTTGACAGTAGATTGAATAGTTTTGAATCCCAGATGCCAGTGCAGTGGAAACTCAAAAGTGGATAGGCAGATGGAGTCTTTCAGAAGCACCACTAGTTTCCAAAACAGAAGACGGTGCCCAAGGAAGTAGGTAGTGTCACTACTTGGATGTGTGCAGGAAATCCTCCAGACTAGTGGTGCGGGGTGCAGAGCACGGCTGCCCTCACAGAAGCACCAGTCTGCACATCTCAAAAGGGCGTCCTGACTTAACACAGCAGCTGTGATCGCATCTTGTAATGTGTCCTTCTCTCCCAGCTGCTGAAGTATTGCTGCCTTCTGCTTTCCCCAGGGAACTTTGGAAGGGACTATACTGACAGAAGATCAACCACAGATATGTTATGCTTAAGTTTTTTTGTTTTTTTTTTCTCTAAAAAACCCTCTTCAGGAAACATTCAGGTGGTTTTCCATTTGAAACAAAATGGGATTTCAAGCCCATTAAGCAACTGAAAACTCGTACCACATCTATGCAGAAGCTCAAGGACTTGAGATCACAAATTTGAATCTGATCCTAGTCATTAGTGAGGCTCTCATTCTCCAAACCTCACCTGAACTTTCAGCTAGGCTCCTGTTAAGGGTCTCTAAAACTGACTTGGGACCCCACGCAGTTTTTCTAGGGCTCTATTCCCTTCAGTTTCTCTTGTGAAAAATTGTTAATTTTGCTCTTCATTTAAGAACATACTGAAAAAATAATGATTACAATGTTCTTAATTTTCTTGGTACTTTATATGTTATAAAGCATTTTCATATATATATTAATCTATTAAATACTCTGAAGCACAGAGGATTGAGGGACTTAAGCAAGGTCACAGAATGAAAAATCCAGAACTCAGGTCCAGGTCTTTTGACTCCGAGCCCATGCTGTTCCCTCTACAGTTTGCTATTTAATTACCAGCACTTCAATCCCCTGAACTGATGGTGAGGAGGGCAAGAATTTCTGAGCGATAAGATCTCCAGTTCCGACCTAGGGTCTGCTGCTTTGAATAATGAGAATCCGTTCCATTGGGAGTTTCCAGAACTGTCTTTTAGAAGTTTGTGGTTTATGGCCCTCAGTGATAGGAGAGGCGAGTAGCCCCAGCTCCTGGTGACCATTCCTCCCTATATTGTTGCACGCAGTAACTCCGGGCAGCATTCTCTGCTGGCTGTGGTAACTCCCAGTTGTTCCTGTCAACAGCTTTTGAAAGGTCCTCTGGGCCATTCCAGAATTTCTTGCTTCCTGGAATAGCTCCTTGGCCAGTAGACAGCACAGCGTCACTACCTCAGCACCACCGCTAAGGGCAGATCACGCTCTAGTGCACCACAGCTCTTCGTGGAACTTCTTCAAATAAGCCCCCAAAGTGACTCAGGGGAAGCAAGACTCTGTAAGGGCCTGTAATTTCACACTGGGTTTTGCTGGACTCTACGAAGACAAATTTGGGTCTCCTGAGTTTCCACTGATTCAGAGTGAGTGCCTTGATATTCTTCTTTCAGAAGTCACACGTTTGCCCATAAAATTTCTCTCTGCGTGCTCAGTCCTTCCTTATTGTGTGTTTATGTGAAACGAGCCCCAGAAACTGCCCTACGTATCTCCAAACTCTCAAGCCCTCAGGATTTTCTAACACTGACCCTAGGTTATATAGAAACTCACAGTTAGTCTCAATAACCACTTAGCAATAACAGTAAGGTGAGGTTTATTTAGAGCTTGCCACATGCCAAGACCTTTTCTAAGTGCTTTCTATTAACTTTTAAAATCCTCATAACACATCCCTGAGGAAAGTCCTGTTATAAGCCCCTTTTAAAAACAAGGAAAAGGAGAATTATGAAGTTAAAAAAAAATCTGCTCAGGAGGTAATGGATGGGAGATCTGCCTTCTGGTTGTTTCTGAATTCCAGAAGTTTCTAGTGGATAAGAAGATACATCATGTTAAAAAATTTGAGCACCTACTTTATCCTTGCAGAATGCCACGTTTTCCCTGAGGGCAGACTTCTTTAAGCCTCCTGTGGTCTGGACAGAGCTAAGATTTCTAGGGCAGACACTTCTTTTCTCACCTAACAGCCATTCCTGTTTCTTCCTTGCCAGAGTCCCTGGCTTTGTTCGTATGGCAATGTGCTGTGGAGCCTCAAGGGACTGGATCCTTGTTGGCCTCATTCAACCACAGAGATCCCATTCTTCTTTGCATGTTGGGTAGAGGGGCAGTTCTGGATGAGTTGGGGGATCTTTGGGGTGCTTCTAGACCTTCTAGACAAGATATTCCTCTTTGAGTGAATACAGAACCACATGAGGTAAAAGCCCCTTTGCTCTCATTCTTCCCTTCCTGCTTTGGATGATGTTGAGTGAGGAGGTGCTATCTGGGCCTCAGAGAGCTTTTGGCCATTAGATTACAAGCCTGAGGATAGAAACCAATATCCTGTGGCTGGCAAAGTGGGATAATAAAAAAAAAGCCTGGGTCTTTTTTAATGACGTGGAGCCTCCAAATTAACCCTGGGATCACTTCTGAATTTCTCATGAAATTGATAATAACTGTCCTTTTATTTATGCCAATGCTTATCAAAATGTTAGAAGTATGTGTCAGTACACAAACTGTTTCTTACTGCTCTGTAAAGAGATAAGAACAGAAATTGAGAATAAGGGTTTAGATACTTCCATAGTACATTGTTTGACATTGTTGTTAAACCAGCAACGGTAGACTTGTTGAATAAAATATTGACCAGTCCAAGATGGATTGGAAATTAAAAGGACAACAACAATGCCATAGGTAATTTAGTTGATAATTCAATGGACTTTTTTCTTACTGTCAGCTAAGAGTATTCCTAACCCTTAAGAAAAGAAGTTTGTGCCCACATGACTGGTATGCTCTCAAATTTAAACAGATTTATGTCACACGGTAGAGGCTTAGACACAACTGGCCTTTCGCCTAGAGGCTATCTTAATAAACGTGTCATTCTGTTTGATCTGATTCCTCTGTGGTTGTCGTGCTTTGAGGGAAAACCAAGCCACTTCAGGTAAAGCAGGGCGGCACAGACTGGTCACTTAGTAAAGAGAGCAAAAGTATGAAGTTGGCAACATTCAGCTGAGGGCTCTGTCATGTGGTCATTCAGGGGTCCCTGCCACCCAGCCAGTCTGCCATTCCTCTTCTTCTCTCCGCCATTCTTGTTTTTGCTCTCAGCCTGATGTGAATTCATCTCTAATAAGTTTCTTTTAATTTTTATTTTTTATTGAAGTATAGTTGATTTACAATATTAGGTTCAGGTAATCACTACAGCATAGTGATTCAGTATTTTTACAGATTATACTCCATTAAAAGTTATTACAAGGTAATGGCTATAAGTCCCTGTGCTGTACAATATATCCTTATTGCTTATGTATTTTATACATAATAGTGTGTGTCTCTTAATCCCATACCCCTAATTTGCTCCTCCCCCATCGTAACCACTAGTTTGTTTTCTTTGGGTGTGAGTCTGTTCGGCATATGTGTTCATTTGTATTATTTTTATTTTTTAATTCTTATTTAAAATTTTTTATTTGTATAATTTAAACAAATTTTTATACAATTTTTAAAGGTTACTTTCCATTTAGTTGTTACAAAATATTGACTATATTCCCCGCATCGTACTATACATCCTTGAATCTATCTTACACCCAATAGCTTATACCTCCCACTCCCTCACCCCGAGATTGCCCCTCCTGCCCACAGCTGGTAACTACTAGTTCATTCTCTGTATCTGTGAGTCTGCTTCTTTTTTGTTTTATTCACTAGTTTGTTGTATTTTTTAGATTCCACATATGTGATATCATCCAGTATTTGTCTTTCTCTGTCTGACTTATTTCACTAAGCATGATATTTTCTAGGTCCATCCATGTAGCTAATAATGGCAGAATTTCATTTTTTTATGGCTCAGTTATATTCCACTGTACATATATATCACATTCTTAATCCATTTGTCTGTTGACGGGCACTTCCATATCTTGGCTATTGTAAATAGTTCTGCTATGAACATTGGGGTGCATGTGTCTTTTCGAATTAGAGTTTAATAAGTCTTTAGCAAATAAATTCCCATAAAGCCACTTAAAACTTTGTGACTTTAGGAAAATCACTAACCTCTCTGAATCTCTGTTTGTAAAATGAGAATAATATGACACCCTGCTATATAAATAATAATAATAATACCTAGCATTTATTGTGTGCTTGGTACAATGTTAAGCCCTTTATAGGTATTAAAACATTTAATTGTCTTAATGACTTTATGATATATGTGCTACAATTTTATCTCCATTATATGAACAAAAACTGTGACAAGGTTACAGAGCCATGGTTTGAACCCTGATGTGACCACTAGAGCTCTCCTGCTTAACCACTGTGCTGTAGCTCCTTATTGTAAATGTAAGGAATTGTTAATATTATCTGATGGAAAAATTTGGATCAAAAATAGCTTATCTAGTGATTTTGCCTGTGTGAACCACCCATTCATATAATTGCATATTAATATGACTAAATGTTTAGAAACGAGCCATTTCAGAGAATCAAAAAAGGAAAAAAAAAAAGAAAAGAAAAGAATCAGCTGGAATATCTGGCTTCTGATTGGTTTCCTGTTCAGAAGTTTCCCAAAAGTAAACTTAATTATAGTGTTGATCTTGGTAGATTAGAACATGTGAATAGCGTGGAGTATTTTGCCAACTGGACCAACCCTTTTCAGGTTGATCCCTCAGCAGCCAGAGGCAGTGGAAAGATCTACTTCATTCCTTGGTAATCAGCCTGTTTGATGGAAGGCAGGGCTAAGTCCAGGAAACATACAAGACCAGGATCAGAGGAGTTGGCCTCTAAGTCTGGCTCTTTTACCACCTGGCTAAGTGACATTGGGCAAGTTACTTAACCCTTTCAAGTGTCAGCTTTCTGCAATTTGCAGTGAGGCTCAATTGAAATAATAGAGGTGTAAGTTGCTTGTCCACCCGTAAAGGCTTGTGAACATATTTTTATATTTTCTATTTATATCAGTGCCTAATCCCTGATATTGACACTGTGGTATATTTGGAAGCAGTAGCATGCTTCAGTGAAAATTCTACTCTCTCCAAGACAAGTGATTTGGATTCCAGTCTTACTCCATATCTAACCTGCTGCAGCAATGTTTTCTTACATGAAAAATGAGGGATGTTTATGGAGGGAGGGTTTCTAAATGATCTCTGGGACCCTGCGCCATTTCATCATCAAAATTGCTGAGATACTTTCTTTAGGTATTTATTAACAGAGGTTGCTATTGTTGCATTTCCATGTAGCTGAAGCACATCTACAAAAGACACCAGAAACTACTCTTTTGACTCATAAAAGCAGACAGCACAGCTATGGATCAAAAGGGTATCACACAGACACAGCTCAGATGCAGTCTGCCAAGGGAAGGAGCTTGCATGCGTGCTTGGAGAGCACCCCAAGTACCTCACTGGAGCGGACACTGCATGAGCACAGGGCTGTGAAGAGATTTTTAAATCCCAGGATGCAACTAAGTTTGGCCAAATCAGCCCTGCTTAGAACATCAGAGCTACAAAGTTCAGTATGGACCAGGAGGAAACTGAGGTTCAAAAGGAACACATCAATTGCCTGAGGCTGCACAGAAGATCAGCAGTTAGCAGGCTGGAATCCATCTCACCTAATTCCCAGGCCAGGGATCTTTCTATTGTCCCATGCAGCCTTATTTACAAAGATGACGTTATTAAAATTATCTTGAGGAATTGCTCAAAGAAATCATCGCAAAACACCTAAAGAACACAAAACTTTTGAAACACTAGGATGATTTATATATTTTTCACTCATCTAAGATGTGGATATTTTAGCAATATCTTTTTTTAATCAATATATAATATGCATACATAATTCAGTAACATTCCCTGTATCATTGCTGAGAGTTATATATAATTGCAAAGAAAATATTGTGATATCAAGCTGATGAAACTTTATATTTGAAAGATTTCTTTTTTTTATTAATTATCATTGGAGTATAGTTGCTTTACAATGTTGTGTTAGTTTCTGCTGTACAGCAAGATTTCTCTTTTTGATGTTCTGATTCATAGGCATCTGAAGCAGTTCTCTGAAAGAAGTATTTTATTTTTTGTGGAACATAATGTAAGCACTTACCCCAGATCAACCAGAAGGAAATACATAGTGGTGAAAAAACGATTGAAGGGGAATGGCATGTTTAGACCCAGTAAGACCTGAGGGTCATGGTGGACTATTAGCCAAATACGAGTCGACAATAGTTTATTATAAAAGCAAGTATTATACTTGGACATTTCAAATGGAGTAAGCTGTGATATATCAAGAATTATAGTAATTTTCCTATTATACTCAGTGTTTGTCAGTCCTTTAGCATTGAGTCTATTTTTGTACTTCAAGTAAATTCAATAAATGGCAAAGGAACAGAAGAGAAGAAGCTCAGTGATTAAAGCATAAAGAATAAAACCTTTCAATCATGCGATAGATTACTATAGAAGATGTTATTATCTGCTAGAAGAGGAGGGACAGTCAGATGAGGTATCAGAAGGAATACCTAATTACAAGATTCGTTGAGAATTAGATGGTAAATTAATAGCTAACATTTATTGGGTACTTATTATGTGTCAGGTACTGTGCTAAGTACTGTTCATGGACAATCCCATTTAATCCTCATAAAAACATAGATGGTAGTATTGCCCAGAGGTACGATGGATTTAAATTATATAACTTATCTTTATGACCAGTCATAGAGGTAGGAGGATTAGAAACTTCAGGCCCTAATTTTGGCTATTTGAATAAAGTAAAAATCTGGTTTTATTTCAATTTACTAGAAGCTTGCCAATGACATTGTATGCTTTAGGTATAATTTCTTCCTATACCAAGTGGCCAAACTGGGCTTCTTTACAGAGAACCTTTCAGCTGAAGGACTTTTATTCTTTATTGAAATGTTTTCAAAGCAAGGATAGCCACTCTTTACTTTTGAACACTGGGCACACAAAAACCTTATGAAAATGAATGGTTGGCTAGGAACTCCTAAACTGAGAGAAGAGTATATAAGTGATTTAGGGCCTCACAGCTGGCAGAAGAAAATGCAAAACCTCTCTGGAGGAACACTTCTTCAACCTAGGGTACGCAAGATTTCCATAGATAAAGCCACAATGAAGATAAGCTCACACTCCAAAATTATCAAATACTAGAGAAACAATTCCTTATGAATGACAGTGCATCAATTAATAGAACTATCAGGTGGAGACTATCAAATATGTATGCTTAAAGTGACATAAAAGAAGGAATAATACCATAAAGCATAAGATTCTGAAAAAGAATAGGCATATTTAAAAATAAATAAAACTCTTAGAAGGTTTCCCTGGTGGCACAGTGGTTAAGAATCTGCCTGCCAATGCAGGGGACACAGGTTCAAGCCCTGTGCCACATGCCACAGAGCAACTAAGCCTGTGTGCCACAACTACTGAGCCTGTGCTCTAGAGCCTGCGAGCCACAGCTACTGAGCCCGCGTGCCTAGAGCCCATGCTCTACAACAAGAGAAGCCACTGCAATGAGAAGCCCGTGCACTGCAAAGAAGAGTAGCCCCTGCTCACTGCAACTAGAGAAAGCCCGCATGCAGCAATGAAGACCCAATGCAGCCAAAAATAAAATAAATTAATTAAAAAAAAAAACCTCTTAGAGATGAAAACGTGTAGACACTGAAATTAGTAGACAGGTTAAAAATGCTGGCTAAAAAGAGAATTAGTATACCAGAAGATAAATCTGAGGAAATTATCAGGAAAGCACTGAAAAAAAAAGAAAGTGTTGGAAAAATGAGACATCAAGAGACCTTGAAGATATAAGAAGATGAAACATGTATCTACTAGGGGTTTCAATGAGAAAGAATAAAGAGAACGGTGGAGAGGTAATATTCAAAGATAGAGAAACTAAGAATTTTTTCATTGATTTTTCGTTGATTAAAATCATTAGTCCTAAGCCTCAAGAAGCACAACAAGTTTCTTGGCAAAATAAGTAAAACAAATACACATCTAGATCCATCTTAATGAAACTACAGAATATCAAAGACAAGAAATATATAATAAAGGCAACTTTAGAAAAAAAACAAGTTAACAAAGGAATGATAGTTCAACTAGCTGGAGATTTTTCAACAGACAATGATGGAGTCAAAGGACAGTGGAAAAATATCCTCAAATTGTTAAGAGAAAATAAATATTAACCTAAATTCTATAGCAAATTAAACTTTAAGAATAAAATCTCCTCTCCCTCCAAAACAACATTTTTAGACAAAATAAAACTGAAAGAATTTAGCATAAAAGAACCTTTCTGAAGGAACTGTTGAAAGATGTAATTCAGGAGAAAGAAAATTGAACTAAGAAGAAAAGTGTAAGAAGTGGTGAGCAAATGAGTCTGTGTTTCCTCTTACTGCTGCTGGATGTCCAGTGCCTTGCATAGGGTTAAGGGCAGGGCCTGAGTGTGGAGATAAGGTAAGGAGACAGGTTGCTATTGCTGCATGTTTATTTTTGTGTATGTGTAACACATTTTCCCATAGGTGCAGTACTGCAAATAATGGTGAGGTTCCCATGCTGGCCCTTCAAAGCCTACTGAACTCAAGTGCTACTAACACATAAAACTATCTGATGAAAGAAATACTTGAGTCCATAAAGAATTAAGCAAAGAGATCAAGATTCCTAAATTACCAGGCCTAAAGACCTAGAGTGGTGGCAGTGTCAGTCATGGGGATAGGGGCAGTGAGTACATGAACATCAGGTTCCTAAAGGAAATTCTAGATTCTTCCTCTGAAGAAACATGCATTCTTCCCCTGGACTCTAATTAGACTTTGTTTTTCTTTAGTGGTTACTGACAATAAAAATGGAAGAACAAGAACTTCGGGGAAAAATATTACCAAAGGGGATATGATTGCCAGCAAGCCTTTGGATTTCATATAAAGGGTCCTTTTAGGCAAATACTTCTTTAGCCTAAAGGCCTAGCTGAGTTGCCTGAAACACACTTTAGTGCCCAATCATTTTTCTGGAAATAAACTCACCAGCAGACTGATGATTAGATGATTATGCAGATATGCAAACCTCAGAAACCTGGATGGAAGGAATGCCTGAGCCCAGCAGAGGGTGGGCACTGGAGGTCTGGAGAAGGGCAAGGAAACAACAGGTGTTCTTGGTTGGCTCCAAGGGTCTGCTGCAGACAGTCTCATAAAACATTCACAAGGTTGGCCAGTGCTGGGGTAGAGCCCAGAGTCAGGGCAGATGCAATGTAAAGGGAAATCCCAGGGCAGCTGAAAATAGAGAGATTCTAGGAAACAGCCAAGTAGGGAAAAATTAAAGTTATCCTGCACCCGCCTCCACACCCAGATAGAGATGAAACACGTGGGCTCAGGTTTCTACAGGGTAAAATGGAAGTTTGAGAGCAAGTTGTTTTGTGTGAAAAAAACAGAAATTACCAAAAGGAACACAGAACCAAGAGCTATTATGTTAGTGTAGTTCTAACAGAAGCTTTTAACTGAAGGGCAGTTACCTGACTGCAGAAAAATTAAACTTGATCAGATTAAAGCTATTGTTTAACATGGTGTCATCGAATGGAATGAGAGATCAAGAAGTCATTAGAATATGCTTTTCCATAAAGGATTCTGATTTAATAACGTCAAGATTTCAAAAAAAAAAAAATAACGTCAAGATTTCTAAAGAATAAAATAGTTAATATTCTAAAAAGGTGTTGACAAGCTTAATGAGCCTTTAATTGGGGAATAAGGATATTGTAATTAAGGAACCTGGCAGAATGAAAGCTGAAATGCTGGCTTGAAGGGTTATGTTAACTTGAAAAGTAATGTATGCCACATGATAATTTTACCTACTGAGTTCCTTATTTTTTTGTTTCTTTTTGACTGAGAAAATATGGACAACGGACTACTTTCCCCTCTCCTTTTTCCTCCTTCCTATCATTATCGCCACTACGACATGAAGAGAGTTTTACTGTTTTCCCCCTCTGAACCCTTCATTCCAGCATGAGTGTTTGCATGAAAATCCAGGGAGCTACATCAATTCAGTTTAACAAATATTTATTGAATGCCCGCTATGTCAGGTGAGGTACCAGGGACTGCAGCAATAAAGATGCAATGATATAAAGGTGAGTGAGGGAGACAGGCAGGTAAAGCATCAGGTCATTCTTACGAGCTGGATGATAAAGGTGGCTGAAGGGAGTACTGTGTGTATTCTGGGATTTATTATTAACAGGAGCCTAGAGCTTAGGACAGAGGTTTTCAATACTGGCTGCTTTCTCATATTTCTAATGTTAGAACCACCTGAGGAGATTAAAAAAAATGTTCTTACCACCCAGTTCTTACCACCTAGATTCTGGGTTAATTATCTGGGTGAGGCTCAGGCCCAGTCCTTTTCAAAGGTTTCTGAGCTTAACAGCCATTGGTTTAACAATGGGCAGTCTTATTCCCAAAGCCTGGTTTCAAACTCAACCAGCCAAGGCCTCAATTTTCTCATTGCCAAATAGGGATAATGTTGGTATTTACCTGTAGTGGACATTTGCCAGGCAGCTTGCTTTCCACTAGGAACGGCTCTCCCTGACTCATATGGTGCCAGGGGTCTGTCAATCCCATTACGTGCCGATCTCTGGTGGAAAGGGCTAGCCACAGGACTCAAGGCCCTTGGAGCCTTTGGTCTGAGTGTTGTGCACATGACTCAGCAGGGCCATCCAAAGCCTTCCATGATGGAGAGAAGGAGAGGGAGAGGGCAGGAAGAGCAAGAGGGAGGGAGTGAACAAGAGAGGAAGGTCTGCTTCTTTCGACCTCTAAGAATAAGCATGGAGGCAGTCAGTCTCCCCAGGTATACCAAGAGTGACTAGCTGCAAATGCAGCGACAGTCAGAGTAAAATAGATCTGAGAAACGAAAACGGTGACAGAATCCTGATCACATTATCTGGTCCCCTGGATTCAGCTATTTCTGAAGCCAAGAATATCTACCCCTGGGCTTTCCAGTTATGCCAGACAATTAATTCCCTTTAATGCTAAGCTATTTTGAGTCAGTTTTACATTACTTGTTACCAAAAAAAGTCCTGAAGCTTCTGTGAGGATAAAGTGAAATAATGTAGGGAAAACACAAATCCTGAGATATTATAAACACTCAGTAAATTCTAAGTGTCACCATCATCATAATCATCATCCTCATCCTCATCACCATCACAACATTGTCCTCGTTGCTACCATCACCCATTTTTCTTCTTAAGTGGACTGTAGAATGGGATGCAGTTACAATATTTTCTCCCTTCTGTATGGTTTATTAGAAAGAACTCAGGAATTATTGGCATGCTGTATAGCTTGTTTGTTGTTTATATTGTCCCAGCCATTGCTCACAGTTCCATGGAGGAATGAGGCTGCTTCAGGCTTTGGGGACTTTGAATACACCCAGCCTTCAGCGTTTCACGCTGTAGCTGGTAGAGGAATAGGAACTACTTAGGAGACATCTGTTCTTTATATTTTCACCATTAGTTGAAAAATAAGCCTCAGTGTCCACTTCATGGTTTACTTAATGCTCCCCACGTGCCCACTGCATGTTCCACCTCTGCACATTTGCTCCGATTTGATTCAAAGTCCTTCCTCGCTTTTGTTTGTCCATCTCAGTCCAGATGCCCTACAAGACCCAGATCAAGTCCCTTGGAGCTTTTCTGAACATTTTCTCTGAATTCACTCCCCTTTCCTTAAACTTTTTTTTTTTTTCCTTAAACTTTTAATGTCGTATTTTGTTTAGTTTTATTTAATTTATTTATTTATTTTTATTTTTATATTTTTTGGCTGTGTTTGGGTCTTCGTTTCTGTGCGAGGGCTTTCTCCAGTTGCGGTGAGCGGGGGCCGCTCTTCATCATGGTGCGCGGGCCTCTCACTGTCGCGGCCTCTGGAGCACAGGCTCCAGACGTGCAGGCTCAGTAGTTGTGGCTCACGGGCCCAGTTGCTCCGCGGCATGTGGGATCCTCCCAGACCAGGGCTCGAACCCGTGTCCCCTGCATTGGCAGGCAGACTCTCAACCACTGCGCCACCAGGGAAGCCCTTTTGTTTAGTTTTAAATGTGTGATTGCTTTGTCTCCTCAACAAGATGGTATTTTCATTGAAGGCAAGGGAAATCTCTGTATTTTGCTGAATCCCCCTGCACATACCAGATTCCCTATGACCGCTGGTTCAAAGAGTATCGTTCAAATTAGGCAGTTCTCTCAGGGGCAGATGAGGAATTGCATTGGTTGGTTGTAATGCTGCATAGTAGACCTAGCTCCAAAAAAAATCACAGCAGTCTTTATAAGCCATAGCTCCAACTGCAGAGAATTCTAGGTACCAGCTCTTAACTGCCTTTACAGTTTGAGGTCAAGTCACAGAATTTTTTTTTTCTATTGTCTTATCTTCTACTTCGGCCACAACTTTGCCCTTGGAGGTTGCATGGAAATTTAAGCTCCATTGAGTTAAACATGAAATCTCATTATTTATATCATAATCTGGTCATATTCTAGGAGTCTATGTCAATTTCCAAAAATCATTTTCTCCTGGCCTTTTTCTTTGTTGTTATGCGGATCAACTACATGCACTATCCAGTGAGGTCACCCTTCTTATGTGCAATGAGATGACGATTCCTGCTGCTTTAGACTAATTTAGATGATGATTATTTAATAAATAAATGAACATATTTGGCTGCTCTCCCCATATATAATTGTACCTGCTTTGTTAAAGCCAAGGTTGAAATGAATAACCTGTTTCATTCTTTCTTTCAATTTTGAATTCTTAGTATTTGTTTTTGTGTTCTTTTGGCAGCTTTTCTGCTAACATGCTGAAACATGCAAGAAAAGGATGTTGCACCTTAGATTCAAGATTATACATTGCTAAGGGTCCACCAGAAGACGCCATGCATTTAAAAGCCCTTTGAAAACTGTAAAACCCTGTAAAAGTGAGGGCTAATGTTATAATTAGAAGGTTCACGATTCTGGTAGCTACAGAAGAGGTATGTTTTACTTTAGTTCATAGGCTTAGCTTCTTCAGGAATTTAGTAACAACATCCCAGCATGCCAACATGAAAATGGTTTACCACACATTCATATCTGGCTTCTTTACTGATTACATAAAAAAGCAAGAGAAAACCCAACACAAGCACACACACACGCACACACACACCCCTATGTGTACAATTCAAGGAAAATACTGAATATATGAAGAAAAATTGCTAAAAAGTAACTTTACCAGGAAACTACATATTACCACATTACAGGAAAAACCACTAAATAAGCCATTATTATTCAATAATCTTAGTAAACTTCATGACTTACAAAGGAAGGGCTATTTACTTAAAGACCATTAAAATGAGCACAAATGGATATGTTTTTAGTTATATACATTGAATCAAACTTTGGGCACTAGGGATCAGAGTACTTGGTCATGTAGCATTAACATATTATAAAATACGTGGTATATGAGGAATGGACCCACCAGCCTTTCAAGAACAGCTTTATCAACTAGACAGTAAAGCCCACTCTGTCCATCATTTCATACATGGGTAGCAATTATGAAATCAGAAAAGGAGCTGTATCTTGTAAATTTTCTATTTAAAAACAAAGAGAAAGCAAGCTTAAACATCACTCCTGTTATACACTAATAATTTTGAAGTACACCATTTGTACCAAAGGATCAAGAACAAAAATATGTTTCTACACAATAGTAGGCTGGTGGCGAATGGAGTTGGCTTGTACCTGCTCCAGAGAGCCCACTCCTCCTTCAGGGAAATTTATCATGGTGGGAGTATTTATGCCTTGGAAATTGGCAAATGCTACAAATCAACACCCCCCCCCCCAACAAAAGAGCAGGTTGTTAAACATTTTCCTGCATACCACTGAGATCCAAACATAAATGAGTGTCGACAGATCACAACTTTCCGATGATGCCTCATAATTGCTGGCACTATTCAGAGTTGTAAAAATCTCTGCCAGGTATTTGAAAATTGTGCAGATAGTTTAATATTAAATCAAAGCTCTTCTCATCCAGAGAGACACAGGCCAATGTTGCTTGGATGCACACAAATAATCTCAGTAGATGTGGTGTTCCATAAACCTAGACCATATCAGGATAATCTGCAAGGATTCCAGAATACTGTGGTCTCAAAGTTGTAGAGTGCTGAGTGTCCAATATTATACTGCATATGCATTTATGTATGTCATAATTTCATTAACATAATTTCATAATTTCATTAATGAAATTAACATTAATGTCTATATTTCCTTGAGAGTTCTGATAATCTGTATAATCCTCAAGATGATTCCGCATTCCTTCTGGTAAACTGAGGAAAGCAGCTTTGTCTAGTAACCAAGTTACTGTCATCAGTAAGTCATGGGTTTGGTTATTCAGGAAATTTTAACTTCACCTCTGTTTATGTTTTTTTGGTTTCAGTGATGGGATCCATTTGGGCCCTTGTCTTCCCAGGTGGCTGAGAGGTCTCACTGGCTTGGCCACCAGCTCCATCTGCAGAAGCTTTCTGTTTGTTTTTTTTTTATTTTTACTCTAACTTTTTTTCAGAGGGGAAGTCCCCTCTCATCATCCTCTTTGCATATTGTTCTTGACTGGCTTTAGAAGTTCTCTCGCTTTCTGAAGATTGCTGTCCATGTTCTGGAACACACATTTCATCCTTTTTATTTTAACTACACTAATAGTATAAAGATTTTCACTTGCTTTCATACATGATTATCTTTCTGTAAAGAAGAGCCCACGAGAGCATAGCACCTGCTCACTCTCCTGGAATTTAGACTTCAGGACCTGCTTTAGCACTACTTATCAGCAATTTGCCACCTCCTCCTTCTTCTACCACCCATGATCCCCCAAGTTAATTTTTATTTCAGGATCCTGCATCTACAGCATGCATGCAGGAGTTCATTCATTCACTCAATAAATATTTACAGGGGACACACCACACACCAAGCATCGTGTGAGGATACCTTTATGCTCTAGTAAGGGTGGACTGAAAATAAGCACTTTTCAGAGAATTAAAATATGGTGATGTATGTGAGAATAGCACAAAATGGGGCTCCAGGTATGCACAAGTGGGGGTCAGGGTCCTGGCTAGAGGGGAGCAGCAGCTTGGCAGGGTCAGGAGATTAGCTACAAAATGAGAGTTTGAGAAAATGCATTTCTCATTGTCAGAGAAGGAAGAAGCAAATATGGAAAGGGCACAGCTAGAATGAAATGGACCATGCGGTATTGGGTTAGAATTGAAGGTACTGGTGTGAACTTATGGCTATATGTAAAATAAGTGTAAAGTGAGTGTGTTTATGTATATATGTGTGTGCATATATGCATGTACCTATACATACAGGTATATGTTTGCATAGGTATATATATGTATGTATTCATGTGCATAATTTTTTAGTTCTGTTCACTGAAAGGGACTAGGAACAGCAATTCCTCAGAAGTAGTAAGCACATCTAGAGTCCAGATCTTGGTTTCCAAACACCACTCTCTTCTTGAAGAAATGGTGGATTCTAGGGCTGGGGAAAAGTGTAAGATGAACCTAGAATATCTTGTTGTGTTAGAAAGAAAAAAAGTGCTCAAAGAATGTTGAGGGCATGACAAGGATGCAGAAACTAGCCTTAGGAGCGCCCAGGGGCCAAATCTAGAACAAGTTAAAGATCAAAATGACTATGAGAGTTATGGATTATGACCTACTGAATGAAACAGTAACTCATGAGTCTGCATTGATATACACAAATGAATTAATAAATAAAAGGAGAGAAGAGAAAGCTCTTCCTTATAGTAGAAAGTCAACTAATAAATGTAGAAGGCATGATGGTATTAGATAATCACCACTGGCAACCATCAGAGGAATAATTAATTTAAATAAGAAACATCGGTGAATGCTAAAACTAGTGGGGTGAGAAGTGAGATTTTACAATGTCACTTATTTTCTCACATGTCAAAGCTAAGAAGTACAATAACTTTAAACTTGGAAGGCACCGTCTTTAACAGGTGATAAAAATTAGCACCACCATCTGTCTGAGTTTTGACTTGAACATCTGGGTGGATGCTGGGGCCATGTACTGAAATTGGAAAGTTCGAGACAAGAGTAAGCTGGGAATGGGAGATTGGAAATTGAGAGTTCTCTTTAGACCAGCGGTCCCCAACCTTTTTGGCACCAGGGACCGGTTTCGTGGAAGACAGTTTTTCCAAGGACGGGGGTGGGGGTGGGGGGATGGTGCAGGCAGTAATACGAGTGATGGGAAGCTGCGGATGAAGCTTCGCTCGCTCGCGTGCTACCCACCTCCTGCTGTGTGGCCCAGTTCCTAACAGGCCAGGGGTTGGGGACCCCTGGTTTAGACCACATTGACTTTAAGATCTATATGTAATAAGAATTTCTCAAAGCTATCTAATAGGCATTTGGATATATGAGCATAGAGTTGCTGGGAAAGGTAAGATCTGGAGACACACAGGCTAGTGGTCATCAACATATTGGTGGCATTAAAATTTGTGAGATAAAAGAGGTCGCCTAGGGAGAGCATGAATCCAGAGAAGAATGGGGGCTCAAGGCAAAGCCCTGGACACTCCAACATATGGGATTCCAGTGGAGGAGGCTGAGCTGGGAGAAAACCAGGAGGATTTGGTGTCATGAAGGTCAAGGGAAGAAAGTGGAGTAGTCAGCCAGTGCTGTTGAGAGATCGAATAAGATTAGAACAAAAAGCAGGCTTTGAATTCGGTAACACAGAAGCCATCATCTATCCACCAAATTATACTGAGTGCCTATTGAATACCAAGCATTATGCTTGGCCATAGGGGAAGAGAAACAAGTAAAAGACAATTAGTATGTGGTATGATGAGTACTGTGATAGTAGCAACCTCAGGGACCCATAGGGGAGATATACCTAATCCAGCCTTGGACGTAAGGAGTGAATGGAGGCCTCCAGGAGGAATACGTTGAAAGGTGGGCAAGGATTAACCAGAAGTGTGATGAATTTGCTTTAGGCAGAGGAAACCCACGTACAAAGTTATGGAGGCAGTCTACTTGTTTGGAGAACTACAAGTAGGTTGATTTGGGTGGACTGCAATATATATACATATACATATATATATATATATACATATATATATATATATATATGAAGGAACAAAGTCAGATGAGGTAGGAGAGGTA
Organism: Balaenoptera ricei; assembly: GCF_028023285.1. NCBI lineage: Eukaryota > Metazoa > Chordata > Mammalia > Artiodactyla > Balaenopteridae > Balaenoptera > Balaenoptera ricei. The sequence goes on from NC_082639.1 coordinate 137,946,234, forward strand.
GCCAGGGACCAGATGATGAAAGCCCTGTATCCCTTACCAGGAACTACCTGGTAGTCTGAAGAAAAAAAGGATAGGATGCATCCTATCACATCAGGGGTGCCAGGGATGAACACCAGGCTGACTGCGGTCATGTTGTGGAAGGTCTGTTTGTTTGTGCCACTTCTGGTTCCTGCAGATCCCTGCTCAAGGCCATGGGAGGTTGTCCTTGAGTCCCAAAATTGTGAAGTGACACAATGAACATAGCTGTTAGGATTAACAGGGGAGCAGTTGGCAAGGATAAGAATGTAATATTAAGAACTTTCTATTGTAATCTGTGTATATCTGGTAAACCATAATGGCATCTCTTTTTTTTTAATGTACATTGTACTTTACTGAGTAGTAAGCATTTTCATTTGATCCTCATGTTGTCATTGTTTTCCTACTTTTAATAGTGGAAGTGAGGCTGAGAAAGGTGACTAAGCCAAAGTCACATGCTAGGATTAATAGAGCAAGGCCATAGACCAAGACCTTATAACTTCAATTTCAGTGGATTGTTATGCTACCAAGAGAGATCTTGGAATACATTCCATCTGGAGGGATTTACGGTTGAGCCCAGCATACGTCCAGATGGAGATGCTAGGCCACAATACAGATATTCACCACCAGAGGGTGCTCTTACCCAAGAGAAAATTGGCAGTTCTTCCCACAGTTTAAGAACTTTTGCTAATGTGTTTCTTTTCTGAGGTTCTTTCTTTAGAAACTGCAGTGTGAAGAACCTGAGGGCAGTAGCCCAAGAACTGCAAAGTGTAGAGCAATGACCTGTAGCCTTCCACACCTTGTGTCAGAGAGATGAGATTGGTAGGGAGATGCTTAATTGTCTCTGAAAGAAATCCAGATCATGCCTGTGTGGATGGGAGGAGCAAGACAGTTCAGAAATAAAGCTGTTACGGTGACTGAAGATGGAAGGAGTACTTCCTGCTATTCTAATGCAGGATTTATTTCCACGAACTCTAGGGTTCTTTCCAGGGATGATGCTTAATTGATTTGTAGGTCCTCATTGTAAGTACTTTCAAGGGATCATGTTTAAGAATTTTGATTTTGCCTCACTAGGACAACTTCTTTGCAAAATTATGAAGGCAGTAGTGTTAGCCTTCCCTTTCTCTTCTGGGAACAGCTTCCTTCATGATCACGCTCTTTCTCTCTCACTCCTTTCCTGCCTTCCTCTACTTCCTTTCTGGCTTCCCTCACTCATCAAAGTTACTCCAGTAATGAATAGGAACTCATTCACCTTAAGCTGATAGTGACTTAAAATGTTACCTTCCTAGGAGATCATGTACTGTAACAGAAATTAAGGTCTTAAATCAAGGAATTGAAGTAGTAAAGATACATGGAGCAGGTGGGGAAAATTTTGTTTTGTTTTGTCTTTTTGTACAGAGAGGTGGGCTATGGGTGGGCAGTAGTTTCTCCCTGGAGTTTTAAAAAGTCATTTTGTTTCGTGAGCAGTCTTGTATTTGGCCTGTACCTTATAGTTATCTCTGGGAATCTCCTAGTTGTGTCATTTTTTTGTCTATTCAGGAGGAAAGTAAAAATTGTATAATAATCTGGCCTGGATAATTTGAAAACATATTCTTTCCTCTCTATTTTTGCCTGCCCCCTCCCCCCCTTTACAATAGCTATCGTCTCTCAACCCCGAGGAGGGTATCAGGAGTAATCCAAGCCCTGAATAATTGAGATGATCCTCTTTGCCTCCACTTGCCTCTACTAGGCATGGCCTCGGGGCTTGGTTGGAACAAAAGTGGACTCCGTATAGTCAAAGCTCACTTTCTTGATGCCCTGTTAAGACTCAGTCTGGGTGGGCAGGTGCAGGTGGGGGACACCAGATTCATTACGTGTGTCCTTTTCAATGGTTCTCTCGAAATTCTTCTAGCTATACCCTTGAGGGGAATTTGACCTAAAATAAAGACATTTAAGTTCATACCTGCAGGAGAAAAAGACATTGCTGTCCATAAGAACCTAGAGGCCTATGACAATCTCCCAAGTGGACAGTAGGTCTTATTCCTGTTTGGTAAGTGTTGAAAGACATAGTTTAGCCTGTTTTCTTCACTGAGTCCTTCTGCCTTTTTCTTGTAACAGCTGTTTTCATTTTGAGCTTGGGGACATAGTGTCCATGTCCTGGAATGAGCCACTTACCCAATCTGTGGGTTTTGGGCAAGTTCTGGATGATGATTTTATTCTGATGATTTGAGTTGGGAGTAGGGTAGTGCATATATTGGAGAGACTTGACCAGATTCCATCTTTTGCAGTTAGTCCTGTCCTGTATCTTTCCAATAGTGGTTTCAATGGCAAAACCCAAGGAAGAGGTGATGTATGGGGCCACTAAGCTGGGCACACCTACCAGATAGTTTTATCTATAGCTTATCATTCCACCTTTGTAGTTTCATCTCTTTAATCCTCTAAAGTTTCTCAGTCTTCAGGAATCATCTATTAAAATGCAGCAATTCCAGGGAAAACTCATAGCTTAGTCCTTAGTAAGGCATTGTCTTCTTAACTAGTAGTTTAGCTGGTTTTCCCTTAGAGGATCTTCAGATATTGCTCACTTTACTGAGGCTAGACAGAGAGAAGAGAATCGGCTAAGGTTACATATCTTGAAAAAGGCAGAACAAGGGCTACAATTCATTTTTTTCCATTTCTAGAGTGGTACCTTTGTTCCCTCTCTTATTCTGTGAATGAGACTATGCTGGGGGTGAAGGTGAGAGGGAGAAAGGGATGCCAAGAGAGAAGAAATGAGCACTTGTGAAAGAGGTGGTTAGTTACCCAGCATTCATGCAAAAAATATGTTTTGGACACTACCATTCTAGGCATTGAGGTAGGTATTGCAGACTGTAAAGACAAATAAGACATAATCATTCTTCTCTTGAGCTAGGCAAACAAATCGACAATTATAATGAGTGTGAGATAGAAATGAGAGGCATGGGTGGGCTTTGGAAGGACGGTCTAGTGTCAAGATTCTTTTGGTTGCAAGTGACAGAAAACTTAGCTGAAAACAGCTTGAATAAAAGAGAGAATTTACTGATTAACATAATTAGGAGGTTCAGGAGGTATTTCTGGTTTCAAACACAGCTATATTCAGGGTCTCAAAAACTATATTAGGACAATTGTCTCTTAGCTTTTCTTTTTTGTGTGTGTTGACATCATTCTCAGGCAAATTCTCTGCAAATAGTGCCAAGGATGGATTAGGCAGCTGTGGTCTTGCTTATCTGCTTAACAACCCTAATGAAAAGAGGGTGTTTTTCTGTCAAACTGATCTCCTTGAGCTGACTTGGATCACATGCCTATTCTGAAGCAACCAGGGAAGATGGAATACTCTTATTGGCCAGGTCTGGGTCAAATGCTTATTCTGGAGCTGAAGAAATGGGATTAGTCCCACTCAAACAACATGGATTGATTGCGGAGGTGATTTCTTGTGGACGTGTAAAAACAACACAGATTCTAACACCAGCTGGAGAAGAGGTGGAGAGGAGGACTAGAAAGTTGTCCTGTTTCAAAACCCAACTGGGCGTACTACAATACAATTCTGACACTAACCACTTGGGGTTAGACTCAGACTCTACAAATTAAATGGTCAGTCCTCTACAAGACTGCCTTTATTTCACATGCAAGCTGCATTTTGAGGGGTCCCAGGTCACCTGCTCTTCTGACTGCCTGACTGTAAATTCAAGGGTCTCCATAATCTCCTCAGGTGTGAAAATTTGCTAGAACAACTCACAGAACTCATGAAAGTACTATAATTATTATAGTTTTATTATAAAGAATACACATAGGATAGGTTCTGGTAGGGAGTACAGAGCTTCCACACCCTGTCCTGGTGGAGTCAGGGTATATCACCCTCTCAGCACATTAGTGTGTTTACCAACCAGGGAGCTCCATGAGCTTGATATCCAGAGTTTTTATTGGGGTTTCATTACATAGGCACGATTAATCAAGTCATTGGCTACATGACTGAATTCAATCTCCAGTCCTACTTCACTCCCTGAAGGTCTGGGGACTGAAAGTCACAACCTTCTTCTGGTGACCTGCTTCCATCCTGGAGCTATCTAGGAACCTACCAAGAGTCACACATTAGCATTACAAAGACACTTCTGTCACTCAGGAAATTCCAAGAGTTTTTGATGCTCTATGCCAGAGAACAGAGATCAAATTCTTCACCTACAGAGGTGAAGAAAGGCTTCCAAGGGAGGTGATATTTGAGTTGAATCTTTACATTGGCAAAGAACACATCTGCATGAAATCACCAAGGAGTAAAAAAGAAGTGTAGTTTTTTTTTTTTTTTTTTTAATATTTATTTATTTATTTATGGCTGTGTTGGGTCTTCGTTTCTGTGCGAGGGCTTTCTCTAGTTGTGGTAAGTGGGGGCCACTCTTCATCGCGGTGCACGGGCCTCTCACGATCGCGGCCTCTCACAGGCTCCAGACGCGCAGGCTCAGTAATTGTGGCTCACGGGCCCAGCTGCTCCTCGGCATGTGGGATCTTCCCAGACCAGGGCTCGAACCCATGTCCCCTGCATTAGCAGGCAGATTCTCAACCACCACGCCACCAGGGAAGCCCCAGAAGTGTAGTTTTAAGGGACTATATACAATGAGTGAGGAAAGAGAGGGCTATAAAGATGGATGGTGTCCATGTTTGGCAGTGCTTTGTAGGTCTGCTTCTATCGTGTGCAAACTGTGGAGAGCCATGGAAGGATTTGGATTTTAGTATTATGTCTGTAGCATAGATATGGAGGGTGGAGGGAAGGTGAGCAAAGTGGAATGAGGTGAGTACAATAAATCAGGCAAGAATTTCTGTTCCCAGAGATACCTGCTTCACTATTTTGCCAAGGACAGACCCTTGACTTCTGTATTAGTGTCTTAGGTTTGCCATAAAAAACTGCCACAAACTGTGTGGCTTAATACAACAGAAATTTATTCTCTCACAGTTTGGAGGTCAAAATTCCAAAATCAAGGTGTCGGAAAGGTTCTGTCTCAGGGAGAGTCTGTTCCATGCCGTTCTCTTAGCTTCTGGAGGCTGCCAGTAATTCTTGGCATTCCTTGGCTTGCAGATGCTTCACTCTAATCTCTGTTTTTGTCATCACATGTTGTTCTTCTGTGTCTCTGTGTCCAAATTTCCTCTTCTTATAAGGACACCAGCCATTAGATTAGGGCCCGTTCTAATTCAGTAAGACCTCATCTTAACTTGATTACATCTGAAGAGAACTTATTTCCAAATAAGGTCACATTCACAGGTACCAGGAGTTTGGACATCAACATATCTTTTTGCAGGGCACAATTCAACCCATAACATGCACCAAGCCTTCCTGGGCACAGAAAGGGAAGTGATGGGTCATCTGTGTAGCCTCATAGTGTCATAGCTGTCTCCTCAGCCTCATTCACACAGAGCCCATAAGCTCTGACAATGCTTTGGGTAGAGTATCTTTTTCTTTATTGGCTGAGCTGAGCCAAGGTGGATGGATAGTGTTGCCTTTGCTCCTATCCTGGAGGAGAAGACTCTGTTCCTACCTTCTACCAACTATGTTCTGAATTGGAAGAGGGAGAGGCTTTTAGTGCACCCCTCCCCTGCACCAACATTTAATTCTCATAGCACTCCTATTTCTTTGGAGAAAATGAATAATAGATGATTCTAAGCTCAGTGACTGCTCTTCTCTCACTAGAAGAGGGATGGTGATGTGAAATCAACACAGAATGACTTGTCTCTTTCCCTTACCCTCTCTCACCCACTTAACCAATACACTTAACCAATGTATCTTAACCAATACATTAAATGGAACACCTCAATCTGGTATCTTCTTTGCTGTATTTAAAGATGTAACCCCTCAAAAATCAAAATACTTTACTGATCATATCTCATTCATCCTAAACATGCAGCTGTGTGTTGGGAGTTTTAAGATCGGTTGTTCAATATTGGTTGAACCAGGTTCTTCCAGTGTATAAGCTACATCCTGGGAATCACTAGATACCTTCAGGGAGTCAATCTGTTAAATGGTACTCCATTGCTTCAAAGAGACCAGGGGTACCACAGGAAGAAACTAAGCTTTTGAGATCATGGACGTTGCGATGTCCCGATTTCCTGTCTCTCTGGAGCCAATGCTCTAGGATTGGACATGGCTGGCATCTCTGTACTCTTTTTTTTTTTTAAAGATTTCATGCATTTTTTTTCTCCTGTTGCATATGAGTTACTGTGAATTAAGGCAAAGAAGTTAAAATTTTAAATTCACTTTTAGAGTTGGGAGATATGAGTCCTATGTAGATGAAGTGAATTTCCCAGACTAACTTCATAGAGTGGCTAACTCATCCTGGTTTGCCCTGGATTCTCCTGGTTATAAAAGCCAAAGTCCTAAACTAAAAGTCCTAAACTAAACCTAAACCCTTTCAGTCATCCTACCCCTTAAACAAGACCGCAAATTCCTCAACGGCAGAGATTGGTTTACCTGTCTTAGATATCCACCATCTTTCCCCTTCTTTTCCCTCATCACAATATCCAGTATAAACTTCAGCACGTATCTGCAGTCCAAAGGAATGTCACCTAAGATGCCAGAGCTAAAAGCAGCAAAGAAGATCACCCAGTTTCTAGTATTTGACTTTATTCCATTAATGTCCTGAATAGTGAAGGGACTGAGAGGGCCAGGAGAGGAAAAGTAATGAAGATGGAGGATGCAAACTCAGAATGCTATTTATGGTCTAGGAAGAATCGTTGATTGAGTTACTGGCTTTTCTCCAAGGGTCAAACAGCTCCAAATTTCCAGAGGAAGCCCCTGGAAAGAAACTTTTCTAGCAGAAATCATTATGTAAGTATCCTCAATGAGATCAAAGCAAGTGTCCATCCGGTGATGTCCTATTCCATCTCCTTTCACCCTTGGAGATCATCCCTATGATGAAATTTACGGACTGTGATCAACCAAATACTTGTCACAATTTCATAGCTAAAGTACATTCACATGCTTGTTGTTATAGTAACCATCAATAATATTAATAAAACCGTGTCTGGTTGAACCAGATGAATGGGACATGTAAACACAGACAAGAATAGCCTTATCAGATGTCAACACAGAACAACTTAAGCATAACAGTCTGCATGCTGCTAATCATCTTCTATCCCACCCCAGCAGCTACATCTGTCTTGCTTGTGCTTGAAACGCCCATTGACTTCTGTGTAGGGGCTATATAAATGGGTATGCAGCAGAAAGGAGTCTTCTTTGACTTCTAAAATAAGACAAAGAGAAATAGTTTACCATGAGTTTAGTATTCCATGAAACTAGGGGTTCCCTGTGCGATATTTGTACATGGTTCACCAATTATTGTCATCATAAATCACATTGTCTACAAAGCTTGTTCTTATTTTTTTTCAGTATCATTATAACTTTATTTTAATTAATTTATTTATTTTTGGCTGTGTTGGGTCTTCATTGCTGTGCTTGGGCTTTCTCTAGTTGCGGCAAGCGGGGCCACTCTTTATTGTGGTGCACGGGCTTCCCATTGCGGTGGTATCTCTCGTTGCAGATCACTGGCTCTAGGTGCATGGGCTTCAGTAGTTGTGGTGTGTGGGCTCTAGAGTGGAGGCTCAGTAGTTGTGGTGCATGGGCTTAGTTGCTCCGTGGCATGTGGGATCTTCCCAGACCAGGTATCGAACCTGTGTCCCCAGCATTGACAAGCAGATTCTTTTTTTTTTAATTTAATTTAATTTATTTTTTTATACAGCAGGTTCTTATTAGTCATCAATTTTATACACATCAGTATATACATGTCAATCCCAATCGCCCAATTCATCACACACCCACCGCCACCCCCCCGCGGCTTTCCCCCCTTGGTGTCCATATGTTTGTTCTCTACATCTGAGTCTCAACTTCTGCCCTGCAAACCGGTTCACCTGTACAATTTTTCTAGGTTCCACATATATGCCTTAATATAGGATATTTGTCTTTCTCTTTCTGACTTACTTCACTCTGTATGACAGTCTCTAGATCCATCCACGTCTCAACAAATGACCCAGTTTCGTTCCTTTTTATGGCTGAGTAATATTCCATTGTATATATGTACCACAACTTCTTTATCCATTTGTCTGTCGATGGGCATTTAGGTTGCTTCCATGACCTAGCTATTGTAAATAGTGCTGCAATGAACATTGGGGTGCATGTGTCTTTTTGAATTATGGTTTTCTCTGGGTATATGCTGGATCATATGGTAAATCTATTTTTAGATTTTTAAGGAACCTCCATACTGTTCTCCATACAGTGGCTGTATCAATTTACATTCCCACCAACAGTGCAAGAGGGTTCCCTTTTCTCCATACCCTCTCCAGCATTTGTTGTTTGTAGATTTTCTGATGATGCCCGTTCTAACCAGTGTGAGGTGATACCTCATTGTAGTTTTGATTTGCATTTCTCTAATAATTAGTGATGTTGAGCAGCTTTTCATGTGCTTCTTTTTTTTTTTTTTAAACATCTTTATTGGAGTATAATTGCTTTACAATGGTGTGTTAGTTTCTGCTTTATAACAAAGTGAATCAATTATACATATACATATGTTCCCATATCTCTTCCCTCTTGCATCTCCCTCCCTCCCACCCTCCCTATCCCACCACTCTAGGTGGTCACAAAGCACGAGCTGATCTCCCTGTGCTATGTGGCTGCTTCCCACTAGCTATCTATTTTACATTTGGTAGTGTATATATGTCCATGCCACTCTCTCACCCTGTCACATCTTATCCCTCCCCCTCCCCATATCCTCAAGTCCATTCTCTAGTAGGTCTGTGTCTTTATTCCCGTATTGCCACTAGGTTCTTCATGACCTTTTTTTTTTCCCTTAGATTCCATATATATGTGTTAGCATACTGTATTTGTTTTTCTCTTTTTGACTTACTTCACTCTGTATGACAGACTCTAACTCCATCCACCTCACTACAAATACCTCCATTTCATTTCTTTTCATGGCTGAGTAATATTCCATTGTATATATGTGCCACATCTTCTTTATCCATTCATCCGATGATTGACACTTAGGTTGCTTCCATGTCCTGGCTATTGTAAATAGAGCTGCAATGAACATTTTGGTACATGACTCTTTTTGAATGATGGTTTTCTCAGGGTATATGCCCAGTAGTGGGATTGCTGGGTCGTATGGTAGTTCTATTTTTAGTTTTCTAAGGAACCTCCATACTGTTCTCCATAGTGGCTGTATCAATTTACATTCCCACCAACAGTGCAAGAGTGTTCCCTTTTCTTCGCACCCTCTCCAGCATTGATTGTTTGTAGATTTTTTGATGATGGCCATTCTGACCAGTGTGAGATGATATCTCATTGTAGTTTTGATTTGCATTTCTCTAATATTTAGTGATGTTGACCATCTTTTCATGTGCTTCTTGGCCCTCTGTATGTCTTCTATGGAGAAATGTCTATTTAGGTCTCCGACCCATTTTGGGATTGGGTTGTTTGTTTTTTTAATATTGAGCTGCATGAGCTGTTTATATATTTTGGAGATTAATCCTTTGTCCGTTGATTCATTTGCAAATATTTTCTCCCATTCTGAGGGTTGTCATTTCGTCTTGTTTATGGTTTCCTTTGCTGTGCAAAAGCTTTGAAGTTTCATTAGGTTCCATTTGTTTATTTTTGGTTTTATTTCCATTACTCTAGGAGGTGGATCAGAAAATACCTTGCTGTGATTTATGTCAAAGAGTGTTCTTCCTATGTTTTCCTCTAGGAGCTTTATAGTGTCTGGTCTTACATTTAGGTCTCGAATCCATTTTGAGTTTATTTTTGTGTATGGTGTTAGGGAGTGTTCTAATTTCATTCTTTTACATGTAACTGTCTAGTTTTCCCAGCACCACTTATTGAAGAGACTGTCTTTTCTCCATTGTATATCCTTGCCTCGTTTGTCATAGATTAGTTGAACATAGGTGCATGGGTTTACCTCTGGGCTTTGTATCTTATTCCATTGATCTATGTTTCTGTTTTTGTGCCAGTACCATATTGTCTTCATTACTGTAGCTTTGTAGTATAGTCTGAAGTCAGGGAGTCTGATTCCTCCCACTCCATTATTTTCCCTCAAGACTGCTTTGGCTATTCGGGGTCTTTTCTATCTCCACACAAATTTTAAGATTTTTTTGTTCTAGTTCCGTAAAAAATGCCATTGGTAATTTGATAGGGATTGCACTGAGTCTGTAGATTGCTTTGGGTAGTATAGTCATTTTCACAATATTGATTCTTCCAATCGAAGAGCATGGTATATCTCTCCATCTGTTGGTATCATCTTTAATTTCTTTCATCAGTGTCTTATAGTTTTCTGCATACAGGTCTTTTGTCTCCCTAGGTAGGTTTATTTCTAGGTATTTTATTCTTTTTGTTCCAATGGTAAATGGGAGTGTTTCCTTAATTTCTCTTTCAGATTTTTCATCATTAGTGTATAGGAATGCATGAGATTTCTGTGCATTAATTTTGTATCCTGCAACTTTACCAAATTCATTGATTAGCTCTAGTAGTTTTCTGGTGGCATCTTTAGGATTCTCTATGTATAGTATCATGTCATGTGCAAACAGCGACAGTTTTACTTCTTCTTTTCCAATTTGTATTCCTTTTATTTCTTTTTCTTCTCTGACTGCCGTTGCTAGCACTTCCAAAACTATGTTGAATAATAGGGGTGAGAGTGGACATCCTTGTCTTGTTCCTGATCTTAGAGGAAATGCTTTCAGTTTTTCATGGTTGAGAATGATGTTTGCTGTGGGTTTGTCGTATATGGCCTTTATTATGTTGAGGTAGGTTCCCTCTGTGCCCTCTTTCTGGAGAGTTTTTATCATAAATGGGTGTTGGATTTTGTCAAAACCTTTTTCTGCATCTATTGAGATGATCATATGGTTTTTATTCTTCAATTTGTTAATATGGTGTATCACATTGATTGATTTGCGTATATTGAAGAATCCTTGCATCCCTGGGATAAATCCCACTTGATCATGGTGTATGATCCTTTTAATGTGTTGTTGGATTCTGTTTGCTAGTATTTTGTTGAGGATTTGTGCATCTATATTCATCAGTGATATTGGTCTGTAATTTTCTTTTTTGTAGTATCTTTGTTTCGTTTTGGTATCAGGGTGATGGTGACCTCATAGAATGAGTTTGGGAGTGTTCCTCACTCTGCAATTTTTTGGAAGACTTTGAGAAGGATGGGTGTTAGATCTTCTCTAAATGTTTGATAGAATTCACCTGGGAAGCCATCTGGTCCTGGACTTTTGTTTGTTGGAAGATTTTTAATCACAGTTTCAATTTCATTACTTGTGATTGGTCTGTTCATATTTTCTCTTTCTTCCTGGTTCAGACTTGGAAAGTTATACCTCTCTAAGAATTTGTCCATTTCTTCCAGGATGTCCATTTTATTGTCATAGAGTTGCTTGTAGTAGTCTCTTAGGATGCTTTTTATTACTGCCGTGTCTGTTGTAACTTCTCCTTTTTCATTTCTAATTTTATGGACTTGAGTCCTCTCCCTCTTTTTCTTGATGAGTCTGGCCAATGCTTTATCAATTTTGTTTATCTTCTCAAAGAACCAGCCTTTAGTTGTATTGATCTTTGCTATCGTTGCCTTCATTTCTTTTTCATTTATTTCTGATCTGATCTTTATGATTTCTTTCCTTCTGCTAACTTTGGGGTTTTTTTGTTCTTCTTTTTCTAATTGCTTTAGGTGTAAGGTTAGATTTTTTACTTGAGATTTTTCTTGTTTCTTGAGGTAGGCTTGTATAGCTATAAACCTCTGTCTTAGAACTGCTTTTGCTGCATCCCATAGGTTTTGGATCATTGTGTTTTCATTGTCATTTGTCTCTAGGTATTTTTTGATTTCCTCTTTGATTTCTTCAGTAATCTCTTGGTTACTTAGTAATGTATTGTTTAGCCTCCATGTATTTGTGGTTTTTACGTTTTTTCCCCTGTAATTCATTTCTAATCCCATAGCGTTGTGGTCAGAAAAGATGCTCGATATGATTTCAATTTTCTTAAATTTACTGAGGCTTCATTTGTGACCCATGATGTGGTCTATCCTGGAGAATGTTCCGTGCGCACTTGAGAAGAAATTGTAATCTGCTGTTTTTGGATGGAATGCCCTATAAATATCAATTAAATCTATCTGGTCTATTGTGTCATTTAAAGCTTCTGTTTCCTTATTTATTTTCATTTTGGATGATCTGTCCATTGGTGTAAGTGAGGTGTTAAAGTCCCCCACTATTATTGTGTTACTGTTGGTTTCCTCTTTTATAGCTGTTAGCAGTTGCCTTATGTATTGAGGTGCTCCTATGTTGGGAGCATATATATTTATAATTGTTATATCTTCTTCTTGGATTGATCCCTTGATCATTATGTAGTGTCCTTCCTTGTGTCTTATAACATTCTTTATTTTAAAGCCTATTTTATCTGATATGAGTATAGCTACTCCAGCTTTCTTTTGATTTCCATTTACATGGAATATCTTTTTCCATCCCCTCACTTTCAGTCTGTATGTGTCCCTAGGTCTGAAGTGGGTCTCTTGTAGACAGCGTATATATGGTTCTTGTTTTTGTATCCATTCAGCAAGCCTGTGTCTTTTGGTTGGAGCATTTAATCCATTCACATTTAAGGTAATTATCGATATGTATGTTCCTATGACCATTTTCTTAATTGTTTTGGGTTTGTTTTTGTAGGTCCTTTTCCTCTCTTGTGTTTCCCACTTAGAGAAGTTCCTTTAGCATTTGTTGTAGAGCTGGTTTGGTGATGGTGAAGTCTCTTAGCTTTTGTTTGTCTGTAAAACTTTTGATTTCTCCATCGAACCTGAATGAGATCCTTGCCGGGTAGAGTAATCTTGGTTGTAGGTTCTTCCCTTTCATCACTTTAAGTATATCATGCCATTCCCTTCTGTCTTGTAGAGTTTCTGCTGAGAAATCAGCTGTTAACCTTATGGGAGTTCCCTTGTATGTTATTTGTCATTCTTCCATTGCTGCTTTCAATAATTTTTCTTTGTCTTTAATTTTTTCCAATTTGATTACTATGTGTCTTGCCGTGTTTTTCCTTGGGTTCATCCTGTATGGCACTCGCTGCGCTTCCTGGACTTTGGTGGCTATTTCCTTTCCCATGTTATAGAAGTTTTCGACTATAACCTCTTCAAATATTTTCTCGAGTCCTTTCTCTGTTTCTTCTCCTTCTGCGACCCCTATAATGCGAATGTTGTTGTGTTTAATGTTGTCCCAGAGGTCTCTTAGGCTGTCTTCATTTCTTTCCGTTCTTTTTTCTTTTTTCTGTTCGCGGCAGTGAATTCCACCATTCTGTCTTCGAGGGCACTTATTCGTTCTTCTGCCTCAGTTATTCTGCTATTGATTCCTTCTAGTGTAGTTTTCATTTCAGTTATTGTATTGTTCATCTCTGTTTGTTTGTTCTTTAATTCTTCTAGGTCTTTGTTAAACATTTCTTGCATCTTCTCGATCTTTGCCTCCATTCTTTTTCCAAGGTCCTGGATCACCGTCACTATCATTATTCTGAATTCTTTTTCTGGAAGGTTGCCTATCTCCATTTCATTTAGTTGTTTTTCTGAGGTTTTATCTTGTTCCTTCATCTGGTACATAGCCCTCTGCCTTTTCATCTTGTCTATCTTTCTGCGAATGTGGTTTTTGTTCCCCAGGCTGCAGGATTGTAGTTCTTCTTGCTTCTGCTCGACAGGCAGATTCTTAACCACTGCGCCACCAGGGAAGTCCCAAAGCTGGTTCTTATTAAGTAGTCACTTTGCACATGTAAGTTACTGAAATAGTGGTTCATTTTAGCTGGAGGTTCAATAGACAATAGTCTGGTGACCAGTGCATTTACTTAGATTCTTGTTTCGTAAAATGGTATAATCAAACCTTATAGGCAGTTGTGATAACCTAATGAGATAATGTAAGCTAAGCTTGTAGCACAGTGATAGCATATAAGTGCTTAGCAAATGAAATATCATGGGAGGCTGTCTAACATAGCAGTCATGGACTTTGAAGTTAGTTCAAATTTCAGCTTTTTCACTTTCCAGCTGTGCATCTTTGCACAAGTTTTGTAAATCTCCCTCAGCCTTAGATGAGTTTTTCATCTACTGAATGGAGAACTTAATAGTACCCACATTATAGGTTGTTATGAGAATTAAGTGATGTTATGTACCAAAGGTGTTTACTTCATTGCTTGAGACTTGACCAGGACACAATAAATAGTAACTGTTGCTGATATTACTAGTAATAGTGGTATTAGAACTGTGAGTTGCTCAGTGATGTGACAGAACAGGGTTTTAACAAAGACTTGGAGAAAACAACTTCTGGTAGTGGTGGGGGAGATGGGGTGTGATTGTGCAGCTAATGATTGTAGCTTTTCTCTGTCCCAGTTTACCTTTCACTACTCTTTGAATTTCTATCTCTAACTTTTAAATTTCACTTTTAAAATTCTAGGTATAAATTAGTGCTATAAATAATCAGATTATATTCTCTATTGCTTCTAGACTTAAAGCCCATTTCTGACCTATTTCTAGGTTTTTTTTTCTCCCACCTCTTTGTACTGTCAGTCCTCACCTTTGCTAGTTCACTTCTTATTTTTGTAATCTACGAGACCAGCATTTTGGTAATATATAGTCTTTATCAGTCAGAAGACTTTAATATCAGGGATAGGAATAAGAAGCTTGTTTCCTAACATCATCCAACCATGATGTTTCTGGTCTCAGAGAGATCTTTAGCCCTTAATAATCCTCTTTCCAACATATTTTTTGTTCAATCATAACAGGATACCAATTTTTAAGAGGATTTATTGGAGCAGTCATGCCATGTAGAGCACTGACATTTTAGAGATTTTCCTTCAATCAAAGAGGAGCATTTGTTTGCTAGTATGACACCTGCTTTCCTCCTTTTCTTTTTATGTCAACAAATGGATTCAGTCAATTGATTGTTTTCTCAGCACTCTGCTCAACAGCTAGCTTAATGGATTAAACAAAAACCCTAACAAACAAAGTAATTCTAGTAACAGAACTTCCTGGTTGTTTTAGAGTCACAGTAGGTACAGCCCTAGACTGTGTTTGAGGTGATAGGGACATGGGGCCTGTAGTTAATCTTTTATTGCTCTCAGAAGTCTTTGTTTACTTCAAGTGTTTCGTCTTCCCAACTAGAGGGGGATTTCCTTTTCAAAGAAACTTTTTACTGGCTTACTTCCTTTTCTCTAAGAACTGATCTCTACTCACAGGACCGAAACCCTATGGCTATAACTGTAACAAACAACTTTGTTGTCTCCACAGCCATAGCTGTTTGTACCAATGGTAGGCACCCAAGGCAATTTGGGCCAATCAGAATCTTTCTCTTGGGAATTTGGGAATCAGATACTGGGACCTATTAGTTGGTGGTGCCAGAGCAATAGGTACAGGGCTGCAGGGCTGGGCCATTGTAATAGTTATTTATTGCTGTATAACAAATCACCCAAAAGTTAACATTTTTAAACAAGAAACATTGATTATCTAGGTGCATATCTAAGGAATGGCTTAGATATGTACCTCTACCTTATTACCTCTCACAAGGCTGCAATCCAAGTTCTATATATGTTGATTGGACAGGACTGTGGTATTATCTGAAGGGTTGGCTGAGGTATGCTCTGTTTCTCTTCTCACTCCCATGGTTTTTGGTAGGAGTCAGTTCCTCATGGGCTGTTGGACAGGCGGTCTCAGTTCCTTGCCGGTTGTTGGTTAGGAGCGTCCCTAAGTTCCTTGCTTTATGGGGCTCTCCACAGGGAAGCTGGCTTTGATCAGAGAACAAGAGCATGAAAGAGGGAGAATGCACAAAATAGAAGCTACAGTCTCTTTGTAACCTAATCTTGGAAGTGGTATTTCATAACTTTTGCCATATTCTGTCCATTAAAAGGAAGTGACTAGGTCCGTTCCACACCAAAGGGTAGATGATTACACAAGGATGTAATTATCAGGAAGCAGGTATTGCAGGTCATCTTAGAGGATGCCTACCACAGTCTACCCTCTGACCCCCAATGATTCAAAATACAGTCACCCCTTCCCAGAAGTATGGCATTACGGCATCAGTTCAAAGTCTAGAACCTCATTATCTAAATCAGTTCCGGGTTTGGATGAGGCACCTTAGTTCCTTAAGTACAGCTCCTTGAGTTTGGTTCCTCTCAATCTGTAGACATGTAAGACTAAAGAGATAAATTATCTGCCCTCATTACACATAATACACAATTATGGGACAGGCATAGATTAACCAGTCCATTCCTGTTCAAAAAGACATGGGGAAATAGAAGCCACAAAGGAGTCACTAGTTTATAGCAATTCCGAAATCTGGACAAGCAAATGTTGGAATTCCTTGACTATGTCTCAAGGCCTGAGTATAGTACTCCATGGTTCTTTTTTCTGGATATCTTGGATGCAACCTGTGAATCATCCTTCTTTTTATATAAAAGGTAACATTTTTCAGCTGAGTAGTTTTCTCAGCCTGCTTCCTACTAGTTAAATTTGGGGGGGTTGAACTCCCTCTTTTCTTTTTGTACTGCCTCTGTCCCTTTTAGTCTAAGATGGCAGTCTGCTGATATAATTCTCTCAGAAATATTGTGGGCTTCCTATGAATGTCATTGGAGTTAGAATTGCCATTAGATAAAGTCCATACTCATAAATATCTTTGGGAAAAGCCTTTCTTCACATTGAGCCTCTGCTGAAGTGAATGAGGGACAATATATGTAAGCTCCTTAGAAGAACTTTTGTTTGAGAAACTCTTTACAAAATCGTTGTAAAGGCACTTCTGTGTGATTGAATAATACTATTAGGCATCCCCTATTTTTTTCTGAGGTCTGAATAAAAAGTTTTACAGTCATACTCTGAACTTCATCTTTCAACCATGTTCTCCTAGCAGTGCTCTTTATTTGCTCCTTACTTGGAAACCGTTTTTTTAAATTTTAGAATTGTTTGCCATTTGAAGTGGCTTCAAATTTAAAAAATTATTAATTCCTGGTCTCTTTTTGTTTAATAGTCCTTTTATTTATTTCTTTTCTCTCACATCTGTAAGAGGAAACCAGGTGGTGCTTTCAGCATTCTACTTGGAAATCTACTTAACCAGATCATACACTTTATTAGGAACATTTTCTGCTTTCCACATAACTACAGATGACAGTGTTGCTAAGCTTTTTGCCCTTGCGTAATAAAGATCTCCTTTTTTCAGTTTTCAATAACATGCCCCTAAATTTTTTTGAGCCCTCACTGGCAGCATCCCCAAAGTCCAGATTTTGACTAAAAATGTGTTCAAGGCAATTTAGGCTTTCTCTAAACATGCTCCTTATAACCCTTTTGGCCTCCATCCATCTCCTGGTCCTAAAGCCACTCCCATATTTTTGGGTATTTGTTATGGTACCAAAATCTGTATTACATATCTATACGTAAACATTTTCCCCCCAATTTAATGGCTTTTAACAATAAACATTTATTAACTCAGTTTTTTGGGTCAGGAATCTCCATGCAAGTTGTTTAGATGCCTCTGCCTCAAGATCTCTCACAAGGTTTCCACCAGGGTTTTGGCTGGGGCTGCAGTCTCATCTGAAAGCTCACCTGAGGTTGAATCCATTTCCAACCACTGTCACTCATGTGGTTGTTGACAGGATTCCATTCCTCATGAGCTGTTGGACAGAGGGTCTCATTTTCTTATTGGCTGTTATTTGGAAGACTCCCTCAGTTCCTTTCTGTGTGGGACTCTTCATGGATCAGACTGTAAAATAGCAGCTGGTTTCACTCAGAATGAATGAAGAGTGAAAGTGTGCAGGATATCTCTTTAACCGAATCTTGGAAGTGACATATTATTATTTCTGTTGTATTCTATACTAGGAGTTACAGGGTCCAGTCCACACTCAGGTCTAAGGGATTACACGAGGGTGTCAATATGAAGATGTGGAGATCACTGAGGTCATTTTGGAGGCCACCTATCACAGGCAACCATCTTATGCTATAAGCAGGGAGAGAGAAGAAACAAAATGTACAAGAAATGTAGAGATAAGGACCACATTCTGCCTTGACTCTAATACCTTTCCAGTTCCTAACTATAGTCTTCAAAATGAGGACCAACTGCATTACTTGCTCTTGGCTTCCATAATATACCCCTATGATCTATGCAATAAATTCTCATTTTTTTCCTTAAGATAGCTTGAGTGACTTCTGTTACTTGCCACTGAAAAAGCCTTGACTAAGGCAGGATTGTACTTCATCAGCACAGGTGTAGACCCATATTAGATTTTCAAATCACACTTGCACTAATTAAACAAAATGTCGATCTTTTCTAGAATGTTCCCTGTGGGACTCTGGTGTCATCTTAAACACAAACCATCACCAGCAAGAATATCTCCTATTTCAGTGTTTGGTGTCAACCATAATTTCTAAGGGATAGGATTTCAGACAGACTGAGGGGTTAGACCAGGGCTTGGTGGTGTGAGTTGTTTATCATATCTGTTTTTATTAATTTTTACAATATTTGTGTGAGGAGCAGATTCACTGCCATAGGCCCTTGCATTCCACACATAGATAATAGTGCTGAGGGGAGATGCTAAGACTATAATAACTGGGAAAGGGGAATTGAAAGTTGCCCACAATACATTCCTTGCTCCAAATAATCTGAGGCAGGGGCCTTTATCATTAGTCTTAGCATGGTCCAATGTGTTTTAGAGTTTCATTCTTTCAGCTTTTCACCACTAACCCCTTGCAAAGGGCTTGGCTCTGTGGTAATGTGGACTGACTGTGAAGTGTTCAAAATGTCATGTTTTGGCAAAATGTGGAAATTCCTTTGAGGACGACTGTGGCTCATTGTCAGAGATAATCCTTTTAGGAATTCCATGTCTGGCAAATGTGGCCTTCAATTTGTGGACTCTTGTGGTAAATTGGTATTGTTAAGGCTTTCCAATCCTGAGATTTTTATTGTAGTTATCCTCTCTAATGATATATTCTGTTACTTTTTCTTCCAGATAAACATGTTGGTGCCAATGTTCTGTTGTGGTCTGGTTGTTGAAGCTTGGGATATCATTAATGTTTTAAAAATATATCTACGTGTATACTATACACCTTTCAAGTGAGATTGGACATTTGCTGATGAGTCAGCTTATTTACTAATGAAACTACAGGACTGAACTAGTAGGCTGCTGATGGCATTTCATATGCTTACTGGGACCATGACAGAGTTTGAAAACGTCAAGAGACCATAGAGATTGTCCAGTTCACAACCCTCAGTTCAGAGTCAGCCTTAACTGATCCAGGGCTTGAAACCAGGGTTCTTGACTCTTTCCTTTTACCATGCTATTTTTAAATCAATCAAGTCTCATTATTAAACAGCTTTATACAGCCAAGAGAAATGGCGCTTAACATGCCAATGAACATCTTATGTCATTATCTCTTTATTTCTACTATTAGTCTACTTTTAGAAAACTTCCAAAGATAGTAAACTCACATTTACCTAGAAGCCAAATGTAACTTAACATTCCTAAATTTTCTAGACTCTGCAATCTTTGAATTTCTTTGACATTGAATGGCAATAATTGGAGACCCTGAGTTATGTGGCTGTAGGAAGTCCAATTCTCTCTCTAAGTATTCTGAGAATGCTTGGTTTGCAACAGGAATGATAGAATATCATATAGTTACCCATTTGCTTTATCCCACAATACACACACACAACAGTCTCAGAATAATAATACCAGCCCTTTCACCAACAATATGATTTGGAGTCTATTTTTAAAGTTCCTTTGGTCTTTCTCTCTATGCGGTTATGTGACCAGCTGGATACACATTTAGGTTCTTTAGTTTCATTTTATTTTAACTTTTTTTTGGAATGAATTTTTAAATTTAATTTTTTACAGTCATGTAAAATTTGTACATGTGTCCAAAGTTAAACTTATAAAACAAAATATACTCAAGGAAGTCCTGAATTTCTCTGTCCACGCCACAATATTCTTTACTTATAGGTAATTATTTTTTTTTAAATTATGACTTATCTTTTCATTTTATGTTTGATATACAAATCTTTTATATAAATAATATTTCACTACGTGGTCTTTTATTTTTAATCTCTTTCTTCTTATAGTATACATATATATTTGGTATTTAGAAATGTTTGCACTTTATTGTAATTGTGAACAAGTGCATTTCACATTTTCCTTTCCAATATAGATATTTTTTTTCTTGTCTAATTGTAGTGGCCAGAACTTTCAGTACAATGTTGAATACAAGTGAGAATGTACATTATTTTCTTGTTCCAAATCTTTTTTAAATTTTTTATTTATTTATTTTTGGCTGTGTTGGATCTTTGTTGCTGTGTACAGGCTTTCTCTGGTTGTGACGAGGCGGGGGCTACTCTTTATTGCGGGGCACAGGCTTCTCATGGCGGTGGCTTTTCTTGTTGCAGATCACGGGCTCTAGGAGCTCGGGCTTCAGTAGTTGTGGCTCGCGGGCTCAGTAGTTGTGGCTTGTGGGCTCTAGAGAGCAGGCTAGGTAGTTGTGGTACATGGGCTTAGGTTGCTCTGAGGCATGTGGGATCTTCCCGGACCAGGGATAGAATACATGTCCCCTGCATTGGCAGGCAGATTCTAAACCACTGTGCCACCAGGGAAGCCCTGTCTACATCTTCTTTAGTGAACTTTGAGTTTGTGTCTTTCACAAAGTTAGCCCATTTCATCTAACTTGTCAAACTTATTGGCATAAAGTTGTTTGTAATATTTCCTTATTATTCTTTTAATGTCTATCGATTTTGGAGTGATGTTACTTCTCTCATTCCTGATATTAACAATTTTTTCCTTCTCTTTCTCTTTTAAATCAGTTTGGCTAGAAGGTTATCAATTTTATCTGTTTCTCTAAGAAACTACTTTTCATTTAATTGATCTTCTGTGTTGTTTTTCTACTATCTATTTCACTGGTTTTCACTCTAATCTCTATTATTTATCTTCCTTTGTGTACACTAGGTTTAATTTATTCCTCTTTTTTTTTCAGTTCCTTAAGGTGGGAGCTGTAATTTTATTGAAACCTTTATTACTTTCTAGTAAAGGCATTTATTACTATAAATTTCCCTCTAATCCCTGTTTGGCCACAACTCACACATTTTGAGGTGTTTTTTCAATGTCATACAATTAAAATACTTCTTAACTTCCCTTTTGATTTCTTCTTTTATCCATAGGTTATTTAGATAGTTTCTGTTATATAGTTTCTGTGTTTTATTTTTAATATAGCTTCACTGTTGTTTGAGAAGATACTTTGAGTACTTTTAAATTTATTGAGACTAGTTTAATAGCTCAGAATATGATTTATACAATCTGGTTTTTGTTCCCTTTTCCTGCCATCTTTTGGACTGATTATTTTTTATAATTCTGTTTAATCTTTTTGTTGATTTCTTACCCATAATTCTTTGTTTTCTTTTCTTTCTTTCTATTTTGGAGATTGATTTACAGTTTGTAGTACACATCTTTAAATTACAACTATTTACCTTCAAGTGACTTTAAACATTTAAAGTATACTATAAGAAACTTACATAGATCTCCATTTCTTTAGAGTCAGTCATTGGAGTTTCATTAGTTTCCTTTGGTGGTGTCATGTTTCCTGGATTTTTCACGATCCTTATCGTCTTGCATTTGTGTCTGTGCATTTGAAGAAGCAGGTACCTCTTACAGGCTTTACAGACTAGCTTTGGCAGGCAACGTCCTTCACCAGTCAGCCCCTCCAGAGATTCTGGGTAGGCTGTCTGGTGGTGTCTGTGGGTGGCTGGAGTCCATGGGTGGGCAGGTCTAGTGCTTGGCTCAGCAGGTGAGCCAGCCTGGTGCTTGGGTCCATGGGGACCAGCCTGGTGCCTAGGTCCTCAGGGGCAGGCCTGAAACCTGGGTTCCCTAAAGTGGGCCTGGTGCTTGAGTCTGAGGGAATGGGTCTGGGACCTGGGTCTTTGTGAGTGCAGCTGGATTCTGGGTTCACAGGGGTCAATCAGGTGCTGGGGACCACTAGGTTGGGCCCCAGGGTCTTGGTCTATGACAGTTGGTCTGGTACTAGCACAGGCTAGGAACCTGGTTTCACTGGAGTTGACCTGAAAGCTGGTGCCATGGGGGCTGGCCAGGCACTAGGACAAGCCTGGAGCTTAGGGTTGTTGGAGTCAGCCTGTAACCTGGGGTTTAGCCTGGCGGCTGAGGCTGTGGGGCTGGCCTGCTATAGTGGGTTGGGGATCAGGGTCTGTGGGACCCTGTCTGGAGTCAGGGGCCAGCCTGGCACTGGAGTGGGCTGGGGACTGGTGTTCATGGGAGCCATGTAGGGCTGCAGGAGTGGGCCTGATGCTGGGACAGGCTGACTCTGGCATCCATTGTGAAATTGGGTGTTTACTTCACTCTCTTTCTCCCATGGGGATGGTGCCTCTCTGCTGCACTGGGCTGCCTGGGAAAGGGATGATGGGGGTAATGTGAATCTATCTTTCCTACTCTCCTTAATGCATCTTTTCTTATTTCTGTGCTTCATCCAGGTGCTGTAATCCTGGAATCCTTAGCTCTTGTGAAGGTATTTTCACATATGGATAGTTGTTCAAACTGATATTTTCTTTTGGGAAGGAGAGCTAGAAATTCCTATGCCACCATTTTACTGATGTCACTCCCAAAGTCTCTCAACTCTTCTTTAAAAAGATATTTGTACTCATTATAGAGTTCTAGGTTGAAAGGTTTCTTCTCTCAGTTATATTGCTCCATTGTTATGACTTGCATTGTTTCTGACAAGACTCTCTTCCTCTGTATATAATGTGCCAATTTTCTTTGACCACTTTTAATATTTCATCTTTATCACTAGATTTAAGCAATTGATCATGGTGTCCCTTGCTGTAGTTTTCTTAATGTTTTATGTTCTTGAGGGTTCTTTGAGGTACTCTGACCTGTGAGTTTCAGTTTATATCAAATGTGGACAATCTTTTGGCCACTATTTCTTAAAAAAATTGTTTCTTCCCTTTATGCCACTTTGGGACTTGAATTACTCATATATTCCATACACATATAGGTCACTTGAAATTGTCCTAGAGCTCACTGATGATGTATTTATTTATTTATTAATTTAAAAAATCTTTTTCTCTATGCATTCTATTTTGGATTGTTTCTATTGCTTTGTTTTCCAGATCACTAATCTTTTCTTCTTCAAAGTCTAACCTACTCTTATATTTATCCAATATTCTTTCTATCTATCTATCTATCTATCTATCTATCTATCTGTCTATCTTTCTATCATCTATCTTTATATCTTCTGTGTCTTCTGTGTCTCTACTTAATATGTTCCACACTTCTTCTAGCTTCTTGAACATAGGGAATACAGTTATAATTTATGTTGTGCTGGAAAATATTTGGCTTTTGGGCCAAAAAATATAACACAGCCTTGATTTGTCACATCTGAAAATTTCTATGCTTTATATTATCCCACTCTGGCTAATTTCAAGCTACCAACATGTCATCACTGAATGTAGAGTTGAGAACAGATGCACAATAGGAGCACCCTATTTCATAGTATCTGTTCATAACATACAAATACAATAACCTTAACCTCAGAAGCATAGATCATACTAAAATGTAGTAAAATAATTAGCAAGTGATGAGTTTTTGTATTTGTTACCTTTGCTTTAAATATAAATTATTTAATTGTTATGTCTATATAGTTTTAAATGATGGTAATTCCCAATAATTGAGAATAATTGAAAAATTGGCTCTCCTGAGCCACTATGACCTGACTTCAGTACACCACTGAATAATAATGCTCTTAATATCTTTATCTACTAATTCTATTTGTGTCATTGCTGGGTCAATTTGCTTGAATTTTTCTCTCACTGTGGGTCAGACCTTCTTCTTTCTTTTGATGGCTGGTAATTTTGATTGGATGGCAGGCATTGTAAATTTTACCTTGTTGGGTACTGGATATTTTTGAGCTATTATAAATACTATTGCCTTTTGTTCAGTGACACCATTTAATTTCTTGGAAACAGTTTCATCCATTATGCCTGATTTTAAGTTTTTTTGTTTGCTTGCTTTTGTTTTTGGTGAGACAGAGCAGCATTTAGCATAGGCTTAGTTTTTCCCTGATACTGTGGCAAAACTCTTTTGAGTACTGTACACAATGCCCTGTGTTAAATTCTGCACTCTGACTGGTGGGAAGAGAAACTCCAAGTGCCCCAAGAACTGTTTCGTCTAATGCTTTTAGGTGTCTCTTTCCCTGCCTGCGTAGTTTTCTTATATGAATGGATTGATCAGTATTCATATGAAAACTCAAGGAGGACCCTTTACAGATCTCTCTCTCTCTATCTCTCTCTCTCTCCCCCCTCTCCTGTCCAGTATTCCGCCCTGTGAACTCCGGCTACCTTGACCTCCCTAGATTTCCACCTCTACCCAACTCCATGAGGACTCTGAGATCTTCCTGAGTATTCCCCACATGCCCTGTGGCCTGGATACTGTCTTTGGGCAGTACACTGGGACAATAGTAGGGCTACTATTTGTTCCCTCTTTTCCAGAGATTGGTGCCCTTCACTGCTAG
The DNA here is from genome assembly GCF_028023285.1 of Balaenoptera ricei. Taxonomy (NCBI): domain Eukaryota; kingdom Metazoa; phylum Chordata; class Mammalia; order Artiodactyla; family Balaenopteridae; genus Balaenoptera; species Balaenoptera ricei. The sequence continues at coordinate 137,970,755 of NC_082639.1, forward strand.
ATGTCTGATGTCTTGATAACCATTGTTTTATATATTTTGCCTTTTTTTTTTTACTTGTTCATATGAGATGGTAAATTTGGCCTCTTATTCCATCTAGGCTGATATTGAAGATTCTAAACTCTTTATATTTTAGTTTAAAAATTTCATTCTTTTAATTTCCTGTTTATCTTAATGCATTATCTATTTTATTTATCTATTCATTTGTCCCTTCTAATTTAGTCATAATTACTGAGATTATATATTATTTATATTCTTTTCAGAGTTCTGTTTTCTCTTTTCTAAGGATTCTAGTTATGATGTATGTGTTCTTTCAACACTTCCTTCATTTTCTTAATTGATTTTTAGCTCATTTTGAAATATTAGGTTACAGTTTTTATCTGTTTTGTACACATAACCTTTTGGAGTGCTTTTGTTGTCTAAAAGGATGTTATTCTCCTCTTTATTTCTTTTTAAAAATGGGTTTTGATCATGATCCTTGTTTGGGTCTCATTTTAAGCAAAATGAATTTTTCTGTGTTTCCTGAAGATGGTGGAATGGGCCAAGATAACTTTTCAAATTTCATGATTCAAGAGCTTCATCTTCTGTTGTTTTCACAAAGTGATTGATAAATAGACTTATACTTTCTGAGATTGTTTTCCCCTACCCCCGTTCCCCTTTTGCTACTGTTTCTCTGTCATGCTGTATTTGAATAGACTTAGGAATTTCTCCTTACTATTGGGATTTGTCCTGGATAAGCATTTAGTTTGTTAATTTCAAGATTTCACACAGCTTAGACTGATCTACGTTCTTCATACTTTACCGTGTACTCCTGTACTCACCCTGAACATTGAACCTCTCCTAGTTCAGCTACTGACCTTAAATTGGCCCATTGCCCTTTCCAGTGAGTGTCTATTAGGGATTTTGGAGTTCTCATATTCTCAGGAGCTGAAGACACCCTGCTATTTTCCTCTGTGTAGATACTGATGCCATGCAGGCTTTGTAGTTGTTGCTGATTCTCTCTTATTTTTTATTTTGTGGTTTGTGGTAATTCCTGTTATCTAGTTTTGTGGTGAATTTATCCATGGGCATATTTTTAGCTACGTGCATTAGGCAGAATAGTATTCACCTCCCCTCAAGGTATCTCCATCCTAATCCCTGGAACCTGTGAATCTGTTACCTTACTTGGTGAAAGGTGCTTTACAGATGTAATGAAGTTAAGGATCCTGAGACAGGGAGGTTATACTTTATTATCTGGGTGGGCCCAGTGTAATCATAAAGGTACTTATAAGTGAAAGAGGGAGGTAGAAGAGCCAGAGAAGAAAATGTTGCTGGAAGCAAAGTTTTAGAGCAATGTGATATAAGAAAGACTTGACTGCTGGCTTTGATGATGGAGAGAGGGAATTGTCCCGGGTAGAAAGGAAAGGAAGACTTGAGTCTTTGAAACTTGCCTAATCCAAATTATTGTACTATACTGGTATATTATCTTCATGTGGCTACTGCAAAAAAATTATCACAAACTTAGTGGTTTAAAAAAATAGAAATTTATTCTCTTACATTTATGCAGGCTAGATGTCTGAAATCCAGATGTTGGGAGGGTTGTGCCCCTTCTGAAGCTCTAGGGAAGAATCATTCCTTGCCTCTTCGTTTCTGATGACTCCAGACGTTCCTTGGCTTGTGGCTGCATAACTCCAATCTCTGCCTCTCTCTTGGCCTTTTCCTCTGTGTCTGTGTCTTCTCCTCTTCTGTCTCTTATAAGGACATCTGTCATTGGATTTAGGGCCCATCTGGATAATCTAGGATGATCTCTGCTTGAGATCATTAACTTAATTATTTTGCAAAGATCCTTTTCCCAAATAAATTTACATTCACAAGTTCCATAGTTTAGAATGTGGAAATTAAAAAACATATATATATATATATATATATATATATATATATATATATATATATATATATATATATAAAATTATATTTGTTTACTTATTTTTTAAATAGGCTTTATTTTTTAGGGTAGTTTTGAGTTCACAGCAAAATTGAACAGATACAGACATTTCCCATATACGCCCTGTCCCCACATACACATAGCCTCCCCTTTTATCAACATCCCCCACCAGAGTGACACATTTGTTACAGCTGATGAACCTATGTTGACACATCTTTATCACCTAAAGCCCATGGGTTACATTAGAGTTCATCCTTGGTGTTATAAATTAGTCCAAATCCATATAATGTATAATGATGTAGCCACCATTACAGTGATACAGAATAGTTTCATTGCCTTAAAAATCCTTTGTGCTCCACCTGTTCATCCCTTTCTTTCCCCTAATGCCTGGCAACCACTGATCTTTTTGTTTTGTTTTGTTTTGTTTTGTTTGAGAAAGAACAATTATCTTTAATATGTAATGACCTCATGGATGTTGCTTTTATATATATATATTTTTAATCAGTCATCAATTTTATACACATCACTGTATACATGTCAATCCCAATCGCCCAATTCAGCACACCACCATCCCCACCCCACCGCAGTTTTCCCCCCTTGGTGTCCATACGTTTGTTCTCTACATATGTGTCTAAACTTCTGCCCTACAAACCGGTTCATCTGTACCATTTTTCTAGGTTCCACATACATGCGTTAATATACGATATTCGTTTTTCTCTTTCTGACTTACTTCACTCTGTATGACAGTCTCTAGATCCATCCACGTCTCAACAAATGACTCAATTTCGTTCCTTTTTATGGCTGAGTAATATTCCATTGTATATATGTACCACTTCTTCTTTATCCATTCGTCTGTCGATGGGCATTTAGATTGCTTCCATGACCTGGCTATTGTAACTAGTGCTGCAATGAAAATTGGGGTGCATGTGTCTTTTTGAATTATGGTTTTCTCTGGGTATACGCCCAGTAGTGGGATTGCTGGATCATATGGTAAATCTATTTTTAGTTTTTTAAGGAACCTCCATACTGTTCTCCATAGTGGCTGTATCAATTTACATTCTCACCAACAGTGTAAGAGGGTTCCCTTTTCTCCACACCCTCTCCAGCATTTGTTGTTTGTAGATTTTCTGATGATGCCCATTCTAACTGGTGTGAGGTGATACCTCTTTGTAGTTTTGATTTGCATTTCTCTAATAATTAGTGATGTTGAGCATCTTTTCATGTGCTTCTTGGCCATCTGTATGTCTTCTTTGGAGAAATGTCTATTTAGGTCTTCGGCCCATTTTTGGATTGGGTTGTTTGTTTTTTTAATATTGAGCTGCATGAGCTGATTATATATTTTAGAGATTAATCCTTTGTCCGTTGATTCGTTTGCAAATATTTTCTCCCATTCTGAGGGTTGTCTTTTCGTCTTGTTTATGGTTTCCTTTGCTGTGCAAAAGCTTTGAAGTTTCATTAGGTCCCATTTGTTTATTTTTGTTTTTATTTCCATTACTCTAGGAGGTGCATCAAAAAAGATCTTGCTGTCATTTATGTCAAAGAGTGTGTTCTTCCTATGTTTTCCTCTAAGAGTTTTATAATGTCCGGTCTTACATTTAGGTCTCGAATCCATTTTGAGTTTATTTTTGTGTATGGTGTTAGGGAGTGTTCTAGTTTCATTCTTTTACTTGTAGCTGTCCAGTTTTCCCAGCACCACTTATTGAAGAGACTGTCTTTTCTCCATTGTATATCTTTGCCTCCTTTGTCATAGATAGTTGACCATAGGTGTGTGGGTTTATCTCTGGGCTTTGTATCTTGTTCCATTGATCTATGTTTCTGTTTTTGTGCCAGTACCATATTGTCTTCATTACTGTAGCTTTGTAGTATAGTCTGAAGTCAGGGAGTCTGATTCCTCCAGCTCCGTTTTTTTCCCTCACGACTGCTTTGGCTATTCGGGGTCTTTTGTGTCTCCATACAAATTTTAAGATAATTTGTTCTAGTTCCCTAAAAAATGCCATTGGTAATTTGATAGGGAGTGCATTGAATTTGTAGATTGCTTTGGGTAATATAGTCATTTTCACAATATAGATTCTTCCAATCCAAGGACATGGTATATCTCTCCATCTGTTGGTATCGTCTTTAATTTCTTTCATCAGTGTCTTTTTTTTTTTTGAGAGAAGATATTCACAATATACAGGGTTTTTTTTTTCACACACACACACTGTATTTTATTTTTACAAGAGATAAATAGACTGACACCAAGCATTGTGCATGGATGACCACAACAAAAGCAACAATGATTGCAATTACCAAACATGAAACACACTCATACCATGTCATAATATTGACATTCAGTCCAGTAATCCTCCACTGTAACAGCTCCTTTACTTTGCAGTGAAAATTGATTTGTATATTCTTTGCCTCTGAGTAATTGTGGGATTTTTTTTTTAATTCAAACAGAAAGTCACAAAAATTATAATCATCCTCATCAGTTCACTCAGTCCCATGTAATCAATTTCTTTTTTCTTTTCTTTTTTTTTTCACACCCACACACACTGTACTTTATTTTTACAAGAGATAAATAGACTGACATCAAGCATTGTACATGGATGACCACAACAAAAGCAACAATGATTGCAATTACCGAACATGAAACACACTCATACTATGTCATAATATTGACATTCAGTCCAGTAATCCTCCACTGTAGCAGCTCCTTTACTTTGCAGTGAAAATTGATTTGTACATTCTTTGCCTCTGAGTGCTTGTGGGATTTTTTTTTTAATTCAAACAGAAAGTCACAAAAATTATAATCATCCTCATCAGTTCACTCAGTCCCATGTAATTAATTTCTTTTTTCATCTTGATCTTTTGTTAGCCCTTTTATGAGTTCATCAGTTTTTCATTAGCGTTCTGAAAATGCTTATTCATTCAGTTCAGCAGTACAGTCAGTTACCAGAAACCTGTACTTGTCAGAGTCTTTTCAATGAATTCCTTGAAGATGAAACCCTTTTACAGGAACATATTTGCAAAAGCATCAGAGTACACCCAGAACTGTCTGTAAATGACAAAAGACTTAAAAATGACCACGGTTAAAGATTTGATGAAAGTTCATAATAATGCAATTGACAAGGAAATTTAGTTATTTCTGAGATATACATTTTAAAGTAATAACTAGAATTATGACTTATAACATTATACCAGAACATATAAGATTTTTAGAAATTTCATGTAATGTCTGAAACACTTATATTAACATATTTCCATACAAATAACCCAATGAAAGTTTAGTATTAGTTGTTTTGTTTGTTTTTTTTATACTGCAGGTTCTTATTAGTCATCAATTTTGTACACATCAGTGTATACATGTCAATCCCAATCGCCCAATTCAGCACACCACCATCCCCACCCCACCACAGTTTTCCCCCCTTGGTGTCCATATGTCTGTTCTCTACATCTGTGTCTCAACTTCTGCCCTGCAAACCGGTTCACCTGTACCATTTTTCTAGGTTCCACATACATGCGTTAACATACGATATTCGTTTTTCTCTTTCTGACTTACTTCACTCTGTATGACAGTCTCTAGATCCATCCACGTCTCAACAAATGACTCAATTTCGTTCCTTTTTATGGCTGAGTAATATTCCATTGTATATATGTACCACTTCTTCTTTATCCATTCGTCTGTCGATGGGCATTTAGATTGCTTCCATGACCTGGCTATTGTAACTAGTGCTGCAATGAAAATTGGGGTGCATGTGTCTTTTTGAATTATGGTTTTCTCTGGGTATACGCCCAGTAGTGGGATTGCTGGATCATATGGTAAATCTATTTTTAGTTTTTTAAGGAACCTCCATACTGTTCTCCATAGTGGCTGTATCAATTTACATTCTCACCAACAGTGTAAGAGGGTTCCCTTTTCTCCACACCCTCTCCAGCATTTGTTGTTTGTAGATTTTCTGATGATGCCCATTCTAACTGGTGTGAGGTGATACCTCATTGTAGTTTTGATTTGCATTTCTCTAATAATTAGTGATGTTGAGCATCTTTTCATGTGCTTCTTGGCCATCTGTATGTCTTCTTTGGAGAAATGTCTATTAGGTCTTCTGCCCATTTTTGGATTGGGTTGTTTGTTTTTTTTAATATTGAGCTGCATGAGCTGTTTATATATTTTGGAGATTAATCCTTTGTCCGTGGATTCGTTTGCAAATATTTTCTCCCATTCTGAGGGTTGTCTTTTCGTCTTGTTTATAGTTTCCTTTGCTGTGCAAAAGCTTTGAAGTTTCATTAGGTCCCATTTGTTTATTTTTGGTTTTATTTCCATTACTCTAGGAGGTGCATCAAAAAAGATCTTGCTGTCATTTATGTCAAAGAGTGTTCTTCCTATGTGTTCCTCTAAGAGTTTTATAGTGTCCAGTCTTACATTTAGGTCTCAAATCCATTTTGAGTTTATTTTTGTGTATGGTGTTAGGGAGTGTTCTAATTTCATTCTTTTACATGTAGCTGTCCAGTTTTCCCAGCACCACTTATTGAAGAGACTGTCTTTTCTCCATTGTGTATCTTTGCCTCCTTTTTCATAGATTAGTTGACCATAGGTGCGTGGGTTTATCTCTGGGCTTTGTATCTTGTTCCATTGATCTATGTTTCTGTTTTTGTGCCAGTACCATATTGTCTTGATTACTGTAGCTTTGTAGTATAGTCTGAAGTCAGGGAGTCTGATTCCTCCAGCTCCGTTTTTTTCCCTCAATACTGCTTTGGCTATTCGGGGTCTTTTGTGTCTCCATACAAATTTTAAGATGATTTTTTTCTAGTTCCATAAAAAATGCCATTGGTAATTTGATAGGGATTGCATTGAATCTGTAGATTGCTTTGGGTAGTGTAGTCATTTTCACAATATTGATTTTTCTAATCCAAGAACATGGTATATCTCTCCATCTGTTGGTATCATCTTTAATTTCTTTCATCAGTGTCTTATAGTTTTCTGCATACAGGTCTTTTGTCTCCCTAGGTAGGTTTATTCCTAGGTATTTTATTCTTTTTGTTGCAGTGGTAAATGGGAGTGTTTCCATAATTTCTCTTTCAGATTTTTCATCATTAGTGTATAGGATTGCAAGAGATTTCTGTGCATTAATTTTGTATCCTGAAACTTTACCAAATTCACTGATTAGCTCTAGCAGTTTTCTGGTGGCACTTTTAGGATTCTCTATGTATAGTATCATGTCATGTGCAAACAGTGACAGTTTTACTTCTTCTCTTCCAATTTGTATTGCTTTTATTTCTTTTTCTTCTCTGATTGCTGTGCTAGGACTTCCAAAACTACGTTGAATAATAGTGGTGAGAGTAGACATCCTTGTCTCATTCCTGATCTTAGAGGTAATGCTTCCAGTTTTTCATGGTTGAGAATGATGTTTGCTGTGGGTTTGTCGTATATGGCCTTTATTATGTTGAGGTTCCCTCTGTGCCCACTTTCTGGAGTGTTTTTATCATAAATGGGTGTTGAATTTTGTGAAAAGCTTTTTCTGCATCTATTGAGATGATCATATGGTTTTTATTCTTCAATTTGTTATTATGGTGTATCACATTGATTGATTTGCATATATTGAAGAATCCTTGCATCCCTGGGATAAATCCCACTTGATCATGGTGTATGATCCTTTTAATGTGTTGTTGGATTCTGTTTGCTATATTTTGTTGAGGATTTTTGCATCTATATTCATCAGTGATATTGGCCTGTAATTTTCTTTTTTTGTAGTATCTTTGTCTGGTTTTGATATCAGGGTGATGGTGGCCTCATAGAATGAGTTTGGGAGTGTTCCTTCCTCTGCAATTTTTTGGAAGAGTTTGAGAAGGATAGGTGTTAGCTCTTCTCTAAATGTTTGATAGAATTCACCTGTGAGGCCATCTGGTCCTGGACTTTTGTTTGTTGGAAGATTTTTAATCACAGTTTCAATTTCATTACTTGTGATTGGTCTGTTCATATTTTCTCTTTCTTCCTGGTTCAGTCTTGGAAGGTTGTACCTTTCTAAGAATTTCTCCATTTCTTCCAGGTTGTCCATTTTATTGTCATAGAGTTTCTTGTAGTAGTCTCTTAGGATGCTTTGTATTTCTGTGGTGTCTGTTGCAACTTCTCCTTTTTCATTTCCAATTTTATTGATATGAGTCCTCTCCCTCTTTTTCTTGATGAGTCTGGCTAATGGTTTATCATTTTGTTTATCTTCTCAAAGAACCAGCTTTTAGTTTTATTGATCTTTGTAATTGTTTTCTTTGTTTCTATTTCATTTATTTCCGCTCTGATCTTTATGATTTCTTTCCTTCTGCTAACTTCGGGTTTTGTTTGTTCTTCTTTCTCTAGTTCCTTTAGGTGTAAGGTTAGATGGTTTACTTGAGATTTTTCTTGCTTCTTTAGGTAGGCTTGTATAGCTATAAACTTCCCTCTTAGAACTGCTTTTGCTGCATCCCATAGGTTTTGGATCGTCGTGTTTTCATTTTCATTTGTCTCTAGGTATTTTTTGATTTCCGCTTTGGTTTCTTCAGTGATCTCTTGGTTATTTAGTAATGTATTGTTTAGCCTCCAAGTGTTTGTGTTTTTTACGTTTTTTTTCCCCTGTAATTCATTTCTAATCTCATAGTGCTGTGATCAGAAAAGATGCTTGATATGATATCAGTTTTCTTAAATTTACTGAAGCTTGATTTGTGACCCAAGATGTGATCTATCCTGGAGAATGTTCCATGAGCACTTGAGAAGAAAGTGTAATCTGCTGTTTTTGGATGGAATGTCCTATAAATATCAATTAAATCTATGTGGTCTACTGTGTCATTTAAAGCTTCTGTTTCCTTATTTATTTTCATTTTGGATGATCTGTCCATTGGTGTAAGTGAGGTGTTAAAGTCCCCCACTATTATTGTGTTACTGTCGATTTCCTCTTTTATAGCTGTTAGCAGTTGCCTTATGTATTGAGGTGCTCCTATGTTGGGAGCATGTATATTTATAATTGTTATATCTTCTTCTTGGATTGATCCCTTGATCATTATGTAGTGTCCTTCCTTGTCTCTTGTAACATTCTTTATTTTAAAGTCTATTTTATCTGATATGAGTATTGCTACTCCAGCTTTCTTTTGATTTCCATTTGCATGGAATATCTTTTTCCATCCCCTCACTTTCAGTCTGTATGTGTCCCTAGGTCTGAAGTGGGTCTCTTGTAGACAGCATATATATGGTTCTTGTTTTTGTATCCATTCAGCAAGCCTGTGTCTTTTGGTTGGAGCATTTAATCCATTCACATTTAAGGTAATTATCGATATGTATATTCCTATGACCATTTTCTTAATTGTTTTGGGTTTGTTTTTGTAGGTCCTTTTCTTCTCTTGTGTTTCCCACTTAGAGAAGTTCCTTTAGCATTTGTTGTAGAGCTGGTTTGGTGATGGTGAATTCTCTTAGCTTTTGTTTGTCTGTAAAGCTTTTGATTTCTCCATCGAATCTGAATGAGATCCTTGCCGGGTAGAGTAATCTTGGTTGTAGGTTCTTCCCTTTCATCACTTTAAGTATATCATGCCACTCCCTTCTGGCTTGTAGAGTTTCTGCTGAGAAATCAGCTGTTAACCTTATGGGAGTTCCCTTGTATGTTATTTGTCGTTTTTCCCTTGCTGCTTTCAATAATTTCTCTTTGTCTTTAATTTTTGCCAATTTCATTACTATGTGTCTTGCCGTGTTTTTCCTTGGGTTCATCCTGTATGGGACTCGCTGCGCTTCCTGGACTTTGGTGGCTATTTCCTTTCCCATGTTAGGGAAGTTTTCGACTATAATCTCTTCAAATATTTTCTCTGGTCCTTTCTCTCTCTCTTCTCCTTCTGCGACCCCTATAATGCGAATGTTGTTGTGTTTAATGTTGTCCCAGAGGTCTCTTAGGCTGTCTTCATTTCTTTTCATTCTTTTTTCTTTAGTCTGTTCCACAGCATTGAATTCCACCATTCTGTCTTCGAGGGCACTTATCCGTTCTTCTGCCTCAGTTATTCTGCTATTGATTCACTCTAGTGTATTTTTCATTTCAGTTATTGTATTGTTCATCTCTGTTTGTTTGTTCTTTAATTTTTCTAGATCTTTGTTAAACGTTTCTTGCATCTTCTCGATCTTTGCCTCCATTCTTTTTACAAGGTCCTGGATCATCTTCACTAGCATTATTCTGAATTCTTTTTCTGGAAGGTTGCCTATGTCCACTTCATTTAGTTGTTTTTCTGGGGTTTTATCTTCTTCCTTCATCTGGTATATAGCCCTCTGCCTTTTCATCTTGTCTATCTTTCTGTGAATGTGGTTTTTGTTCCCCAGGCTGCAGGATTTTAGTTTTTCTTGCTTCTGCTGTCTGCCCTCTGGTGGTTGAGGCTATCTAAGAGGCTTGATGGGAGGCTCTCGGATGTTGCTTTTAAAAAACACTAAAGATCTGCTAGTGTTGGAGGGTCTCCTGCAGAGGTGAGAAGCAGCTGTGGCTCACCAAGGGACAAGGACACTGCCACTAATCTTTTTATGATCTCCTATTTGCCCCTTTTCCAGAATGTCATAAAGTTAGAGTCCTATAGTATGTAGCCTTTTCAGATTGACTTCTCTCAGTAATATACATTTCTATTTCTTCCATGTCTTTTCATGGCTTGATAGTCCATTTCTTTTTTAGTACTAAATAACATCTCATTGTGTGGATGTACCACAGTTTATTTATCCATTCACCTACCAAAGGACATCTTGATTGCTTCCAAGTTTGGGCTGTTATGAATAAAGTGCTATAAACATCTGTGTACAGGTTTTTTTTTTTTTGTGGACGTAAGTTTTCAATTCTTTTGGATAAATATCAAGAAGTGTGATTGCTGGATTGTATGATAAGAGATTTTTAGTTTTATAAAAAACAACCAAATGACCAAGCTGTCTTCCCAAGCGGCTGTACCATTTAGCATTCCTCCCAGCAATGAATGAGAGTTCTTGTTGCTCTACATCCTCCTCATCATTTAGTGCAATCTGATTATAATAATTTATTAGTTCCAGAAGGGTTTTTTTTTTTTTTTTGCTGATTCTTTTGGATTTTTTACATAGATGTTTGTATCATCTGTGAACAAAGATAGTTTTCTTTCTTTTTCCTTTATGTGTTCCTTTTATTTTTTTTCTTTGTCTTATTGCATTAGCCAGGGCTCCAGTATGATTTTGAAAGGCACTGGTGAAAGGGGACATCCTTGCTTTGTTCCTGATCTTAGTGGGAAAACTTCAAGTTTCACACCATTAAGTATGATGTTAGCTGTAATTTTTTTGCAGGTATTGTTTATCAAGTTGAGGAAGTTCCCCTCTATTCCTAGGTTAGTGACACATCCTTTTGGGGGTCACAAAAACTGAACACAATTGTCTAAAATAGTTGTCTGGAAGAAGGAAATCCCTCTTGTCAAACAGTAATTCTTCTACTCTGTAAAAACACCAGTTACTTGAAGTCCAGTTTTTTTATGGTTATTACTAAAGATGATGAACTTGGGCCTTTATTTGTATAATTGCTTTTATAGGTTACTTGTGTAACACATGTGTTTTGATTAATTAATTAACAAAGTCCTTTATCCCACCTCGGTATCAGTGTAAGAAAAATCAGTATAAACTAGCTATACTGTTCCTCTTGAGTTGAGGGAAAATATTTGAAATCTAGAGGTCTTTGAATAAAATATTATAGCTCTCCACTTTCTGTACAAGTATATGGTCCAGAAAAATAATTTGGAGTCACTTTAAAAGTAAAAAAATCTGGTATCAGGCTGAAACTCTCTAATCTCTGGCATCCAGGATCAGAATCGGAAAATATACCACCTAGAATTTCCCTTAGATGACTGCAATTATGCTGCTTCAAGAGGAATAAGGTAGTAAGAAAAAACAATGAAAATCTTTCTAAGTTTTGGTGTCTTCTTATAGTTTCATTGCTAGCTAATCTTTTGGTTACCAAATCCGAATTTTATGCTATACATAGTTAACATCTTTGTGACAGTTCATTACTAAAATAACTTTAAAAGGGGTTGGACTAACTCTTTAGAAAATGAACTTCTCTTGGAAATTATGCTGTTTTGTGCACAGTTACAATAGATTATTAATGGAGCTTGTTGAAAGTAGACTAGACTCTGTGTAGACCTTCTTTAGATATGAGTAATACAGAGTCAGGAATATAACACTAGATTGTACCATCCTGTAGTTTTTATTTTATGTTGATAACTTTGTTAAATAAACAACACATAATTTGATTTTATTTGTCCTTATAAATTTTAAAAAAATCTCAGTGCAAAGATGAAATGAAACATGAATCTGGTTGTTTTTCAGAAGAAAGGACTAAATTGCTTTTTAAATGCCTATTATTCTATGAGAACAAGTGGATTTAATTTCTGGTAGCCACATTTCTTTATTGGTCTGCCATCTGAGGCTCAGAGCCTCTGTGTGGTTTAGTCTCCTGGGTGCTTCTCTGAGCACTCGGAAATGTCCTTCTCAAATCGCTGCTTGGTCTTAATGCTCTAACTTAGAGTCCTCCTTTCTGCCTAATGGCTCCTCTTCTTTTCGGCTTGGAGTCTACAAAGGTCCAGTCTTTTTCTCATGCACATTTTCAAGTCACCAAACGAAAGATCATCATATCCCAAAGGACTAAAAAAAAAAAAAAGGGTAAAATGAAGATTGAAAAAAATGGAATTTGGGAGCAAGAAATATATTAAAAGATTGTTCCATTATTTAAAAGTAGGTGAGGCAATGTTAAATTTGTTGAGGATAATACAGACCTGCCTAACTCTTATTTTCCTCATTCTTCTCTTTTAAAGAAAACAATTAACAAATTGAAAGATAGAATAAAGAATTAAAGACTGAGATGAATGAGTGAAAGCAAAAGGGCATCTGACTGCTTTAAATATAACCAAATCTTTAGACCAAGAGGAAGTAAATCATGAACCTGGAAAAGTGTGCATATAACTGCTACTAATGATCTTTGAGAAAAAAAAAAAAAGGCAAAGCAGAGCATTGCCAATCACTTCAGGGAGGCAAACATTTTAACTTTTATAATGGAAAAGATAAACATCAGAAATTACAAATGAGAGACTTTGAAGTTGACTCACACAATTTTCTATGCTGGATCTGTCCATGCCCATGTTCAAGACTTGGCAGGTAAGTGGTGCCCTAACCCTATGCCAGCTCCCAGAATTCTTGAACCTCAGTCCAATATCAGAGTCTCTTGGCTTCCATTTGCCATTGAGAGGAGATAGGACTGCAAACAAATAGCTTTAGGAACTTAGAAAAGTATGCTATTTTCACTGGGAACCAGTAGAAATGCACTAGCAGCAAGTTATACCAAAGCAACTTCTTTTACTTTCTGAGGATTTACTTGTGTTGAAAGTATCATATTTCACCAAGATGCCAGGAATTGTGGAATTGGAGAGCTGGTAGGGATCTCAGAGATCACTTAGTTCAAATTACTCATTTGTAAGTGAAAAAGGAAGACCAGAAAGAATGACTATATTGCCTAATGTCACACAGTAAGTTTATGGCAGATAGAGCTTGGAATAAACTCAAGTTTCCTAGTCTGAGTTCTTTGTAGAACATCAGGTTCTTCTCATGATATCTTTGTTGACAAGAAGAAAGGACTGAATGAAGCATAGTTAGGTGGATTTATAGTTGGTACAATAGCCACACTCCAAAAATGTTTAAGAGATTTGTGTCATTTGAAGAGAAATCTATAATAGTATACTTCAGGTTTCTGGCTCTGTCACTGTCACTTTTAATATTTTAATAATTGAATTAGAGATGAAGGCACAGAAAACCTCTTACTAAATTTTCAGATGACAAAGCTGGGAGGAATAGCTAATACATTGGATGATAGAATCAAGATTCAAAAGGCTTTTGACAGGCTGGAACAATGAGCTGAAAGTAATAAGATGAACTTTAGTAGAAGTAGGAGAAAAGTACTACAATTAATTTTAAAAAATCAACTGCTTCTATTCAAGATGGGGTGGTTTGTAGTTTTAGCTGAATGTAAGTGCAATGTAGGCCAACAGTGTCATTTGGCTGCCAAAAGAATGTACTGCAATCTCATGCTCTCTTAGAAGCATTCTTGTGTTCTGATCAAGGGAGGTGGTTGTTCCCTGCACGGACCACATGTGGAAGACGAACTGAACTTCAGCACCACATTTTATTTTATTTTATTTTATTTAACATCTTCATTGGAGCATAACTGCTTTACAATGGTGTGGTAGTTTCTGCTGTATCACAAAGTGAATCAGCTATACGTATACATATATCTCCATATCCCCTACCTTTTGAACCTCCCTTCCACCCTCCTTATCCCACCTCTCTAGGTTGGCAAAAAGCACCGAGCTGATCTACCTGTGTGATGCAGCTGCTTCCCACTAGCTATCAGTTTTACATTTGGTAGTGTATATATGTCCATGCCACTCTCTCACTTCGTCCCAGCTTACCCTTCCCCCTCCCCATGTCCTCAGGTCCATTCTCTGCATCTGCGTCTTTATTCCTGTCCTGCTCCTAGGTTCTTCAGAACCTTTTTTTTTTTTTAAGATTCTATATATATGTGTTAGCATACAGTACTTGTTTTTCTCTTTCGGACTTACTTCACTCTGTATGACACACTCTAGGTCCATCCACCTCACTACAAATAACTCTATTTCGTTTATCTTTATGGCTGAGTAATATTCCATTGTATACATGTGCCACATCTTCTTTATCCATTTATCTGTCAATGGACACTTAGGTTGCTTCCGTGTCCTGGCTATTGTAAATAGAGCTGCAATGAACATTGTGGTACATGACTCTTTGAATTATGGTTTTCTCAGGGTATATACCCAGTAGTGGATTGCTGGGTCGTATGGTAGTTCTATTTTTAGTTTTTTAAGGAACCTCCATACTGTTCTGCATAGTGGCTGTATCAATTTACATTCCCACCAACAGTAGCACCACATTTTAACAAAAATATTGACAACTGTAGTGCTTTAGAGGAGAGTGACAGGATTATGAAGAGTCTGTTGTGAAGAAAACTAGATATATTTATTCTGAAAAGGAAAAGACTTACAGATAATTTGTTAATGATAGCTATCTTTAAAATTCTTTATTTTTTAATGTTCAATTTATCATTCATTCAATAAAGTTTTATTCAGAACCCTCTACTAAGTGCCAGGGATACAGAGGTAAATATGATAAGATCTCTGCTCTTAAGAACCGCATAGTCTAACGCTGTGTTTCTAAAAGCAGGATCGTTGGACGACCTGGGTATCTGTCAAACAGTGTAGCATACTAGGCTTCACATCAGATCTACTGAATCAGCCCATGGGGTGAGGTCTGGAAAGCTACATTTTTTAGGATCACACATATTAGCAACATAATTGGATAAACGTTGTGGAGTTTTGTCTAATGTGCTTAGGAAGCATATGGGAAGGAGAATCAGAGTCTGTTTGATAGTCTGCCATGTATCAATAGTATAGGGAACACAGATAGTTCTGGATGTCATAGAGGGCAAAATTAGCACAAGTGAGGAGTAGAAATTAAATGGGACCAGTTTTCAACTCAGAACAGTGAAGAACTTTCTAACAATAAGGGGTTTCAGTACCAGAATAGGTTTCCTATTGAACAGCGCACCTCTTATCCTGGAGATGGTCAAAAAGAGTCTTGACAAGCAACTGTCCTGGGATTTGGGGAAGAACGTTCATGCCTCCCATTCTACGACCCATGTTAGCACAAAGAGGGACATTTCTACCAATGCTTCTATCCCCTTTCGCTCAACTTGCTCACTTCTCCTCATGGGAGAGACTATTCCGTTTTGTTAGAGTCTGGGGTATTTTTGAGGCCATGCTTTGCTAGGGGCAGTTCATCATATAAAGCTTTTTTAAAGAGGCTGGTGATTACTGTATGAGTCAGACATGCAGGCTCTTTATCCAGATGGGTGTGGGTCTCCAGGGTCTGCTCTGTGGAACCCCATGGCACAAATGTGTAGGCACCAAGGTATATACTGAAGACGGAAAATAGGGGCCCCATTTAGCATCTGGTATAAACTGTATTCTCCAGCACAGTTATCAGGACACCTGCTTTGAGGATCACTGAATGCTTTCCAGGCCATTAAGAGGCTGATATTTGGATCTCTGTTTGGTTAAAAGTTCCATTATCAGACAGAGTTCTGAGGTGGAGAGCAGGTCCATGTTCTGAGTAGTAGGCCCATGAATCCATACATATTTGTTTTTCATTGAGTGATGTAAGGAAACTAGCAGTTGGGCTCTCTTGGTACTCAGACATCTAGTCTCTAGAAGTGGAAGGTTGGACTAAATGACTCCGTTAACCTTTCAGAGTCTTAATGGAGCCTGGATGCTTTAAGTCCCCATTCGTTTATAGAATCTGGCTGATATTACTTAAACAATTTGTCCTTAAATCTGGTGATCAATAATACCCATCTGTCAAATGGTTGGATCTCATATTTCCTATGGTTTTAGGAATCCTCAAAAAGATGGTGTGGTCTCTCATATAATTTAGGCTGTGCCCTTCATTTATGTAAACAAATTGTGGTGCATGTGTGGTATGCTGCCCAGGTCCTTCCTTGAGGACTGAAACACTCATTCCTCAAGTTGTTAGGAGTTGGAAACTTATGGCTTGTAGTGGAGTCCCTCACCAGAGACTGTCCTCTGATGAATGTCTCCTCACCCAAGGTGATGCTTCCTTCCTGGAGGCAACCCACATGGTTGATACAGAGGTATAAAGGCCCACCCTTTGCCCCAATTTGAGATCACTCTGTAGAGCCATCCCAGTTCCAAATCTCCCCATGGGATCAGCTGAGGATTTTTTTTAAAGCCTATTTATTTATTTATTTATTTATTTATGTCACACTATGCTGGCATGTGGGATCTTAGTTCCCCGACCAGGAATTGAAGCCGTACCCCCTGCATTGGGAGCATGGAGTCTTAACCACTGGACCACCAGGGAAGTCCCAGGATCAGCTGAGGATTTTGTTGTGACTTACCACAAACCGATTTTTCTATCTGTTCAATGTTGCTTTCATCTGTTCCCATAGGTACAGTCCCAAGAGGACTCCACAGCAAAGGTTCTGCATACGACTTGCTGTCTCAGAAGTCTTCTTCATCCTAGAGAACCCAAACTGCAACGTGAATACTTGCTGTCTTAATTTAGGTATCAAGCAAGTGCTAAGTGTATGGAATATGGCAGTGAGAAAAGAGCCTACCATTCAGTAGTTTATCTATTCCAGTTACTGTGCTTCCCTGATCTAGGCTATGACTTGGTTAAAATATATTGCTGCCTTCACAGGTCAACCTTGCTGCTGATATTCACAGGGTCCTGCTGCTGCACCTCTCTTAACCTCTGTACTTTTGGGCATGTCTCATCACTGCCTATGGCTGTGCCACTAGTCACCTTGATGCTACTGGTTTGGCTCTGCCATGCTAGCTATGCTAGACCCTGTTGATAACCTGTTCTCAACCTCCACTTCCCTCGATATGTCTGTTCTTTTCGCTCCTGTCTGATTGAAGCTTATCTCCATCTTTGCCCATATTTGTTCTCTGAATCTTTTGCTCTTGAGGAAACCTGTTCCCCTTCTTGTGTCTTCCTCCTTTATGGGGGTCTTTCCCTAGTGGTAAAAGCTTTTATTTTCATCGTCCAGCCCTCTGTGGAGGTCATTTTCTTGTCAGAAATGCAGATGCCTTTGAGTGATTGATTTCCTTTGTATATTTGTTTTCATGTAGTTCTCTTCTGCCTTGGATATATAGACATCCCAGGGGGCTGGTTAGGGTTAGATGGAGAGTGTTTTAAGGATAGCTTCATATTGTACCCAGAATAACAGTTCCCTTTTCTACACTCAGGCCCTGATACTAAGTCTATCCCTCCCGAGACTCCTCCCCACTTATGGTAACTTTTCCTTCAGTGGCCTGCTTGTTGCTCTTTGGAGCATAGCTTCCCTTGGGACCTCCCCAATCTATCAGAAATGTCTGTATTTGTCTAGACCTCAATTATGAACACAGTTCAAGTTATTTCCCATGGGGGTCCTAGGCCCATACCAGTAAAAGGATGCAGCTAGATTCTTATCTAAGTGTCCACAAACATTCCATGACAGTTACCCTTAATAGCCTGGTGCACATAGATGACCTCTGGACAGGAGGACGCCTAGTTCCACATGCTAGCATATCTGAATCTCAGCCAGAATGCATTGCTATATACAACTTTGGGATCCCATGAAGTGATAATGTGTGATAGGAAGAGAACTGAACCTGGTGTCAGGAGATCTGGAATCTTGTTAGTGCCACAAACTCATTGCTTTTTAGCTCTTTGAGTCTCAGTTTCCACAATCAAAAATGAAGGAGTTAGACTAGATCATGTCTAATAACTCAGTTCTATCACTTTATGATTTTTTTCTGGCCACTTGTGTCATCTTTCCACTCTTTATTACCATGACTTTAATTGGCTCTGGCATGAACTCTCTGAGGGATGACATTTTCAAAACAGTTTGCTGCTGGAATGCAGATGATACTTTTCCAGGGTTGACACATATGCATTTCTTTGTGTGACCTCTGAAACCCAGCACAGAATTTTCCATCACAGTCTGCCTGGGATTGATCACATGCTTCAGGAGAGGCCCATCCAGGATAGCTCCTTTGTAACAGATTTTTGGATAGAAATCATTAGGTTCACCTTGTGCCCAGATAATATTGAAGGCTGGAAGGAAATCAGCTGGTTGGAGATTTTTTTTAAATGTATTTACTCCCCTAATACGAAATCCTTGAATTCAGCATACAACAAAAAGCAAAGAGTAATAATGAGTGCATTATACACGCATATAACAAGAAATTCAACAATTAGAATGTCTGTAAACCAGTTCTACGGGATCAAATGCTGTCAGTACATAATGTGAATGTTTTAACATAGGGTGTAAAGCTCAAAGACAGAATCACAAGGCTAAAAAGAACTGTATGAAGATATCTACGTTTCCTTTTCTGAAGTGTAAATGAGCCTCAATTAAGCCATCTTCAGTGAAAGATTATCAGTGTTACACCTAATCAAAAACCAACAGAGAATCTACAACCCTCAGGAAGAAGCACTTTCTCTTTTTCTTCATAGTAATTCAATGTCTGGAAAGCCTTCCTGTCACCACTGTCTCCATTCAGGGGAGGTATTAGGCAGGTAACTAGTACAGAGACACAAAGTCAGCCTCCTTCTCCAGTCTCTGTCATCCATGGTCTTACCAATTCTTTCTTTAAAATGCCACCCTAATCTCTTCTCTGTCTTTGTCACACCTAACCTGCTTTGGTTTAGGCCCTTGTCATTTCTAATCTGGATTACTGTAATTGTCTCTTCATTCAGTAAACTCCAGTTCCATGACAAAAGTAGAAACATGGGACTCAATGCAAGATTGATATTCCCAGCCACTATAAAATTTCACATTCTCTTGTAAGCATGGGAGGTAAGATTGACCAGCAATGGTCTGCCAGGCATGTATAAGGGAATTGGAGAGGGATGGAAATATTTATACAATGTTGGGTACATCTGTACCAAAGACTTGAAGAAAGATACCTTGGTACCGTGAATGATATAGTTTCTGTATTCCTGGGCACTTGTATGGACTTAAGGGAAGGTGTGAAGTTAACTGGGTTCTGATCAGAGGTTATGACTCATCCTGTTTTTTCCTACACTAGTCAGGTGGTACTACTTCCTTTTCCTATCTATTTTTCAGGATTTTGTTTTGGCCCTGGGATTGAGCTCACACAGTCCTGCCATACTTTTCTACATCAGATGCATTAGCTTAGTTTTTCTACCACTTCAGTCTCATACTCCTTTAGTCCATCCTTTATATTACTGCTAAAGTCATTTTTTTCTAAAATGCAAATATTTTCATGTATTCTCCCACTCAGCATCCTTCATTGGTTCCCCACTGTCTTCAAGGTACCATCCAATCTTCTTCTTGGAATAAAGATGGCCTTTTATTATCTAGCTCTTGCTTACCACTCCTGCTTTTCCTTCATTATGCCTTCTTGCCCTTGTGCATGCTCTCATCTCAGTCTTGTATACCTGTTCACCTCCTGGGACTTGGCTGATTCCAGCTCATCCCAAGAGTCTCTGGTACTGAAAAGTCATTTCTAATCTCCCTTCATACTCTTAATTATGCTGATCTCAGTGAGGTTCCATTCTTTACTCCTGTGAGTTCCCACAGAATCCTGAACTTGTTTCTATTATAATAGTCATCACACAGTATTACAATTATTTGTTTCTTGTTTATCCCTGGCCTGGTTGGAAGCTTCTTGATGCCTAGATCTTTGTTTCATTTTTATATCTCCTGCTGTAGCAGGAGATTGGCCCATAGTGGATGATCAGTAAGTGTGGGTTGGATAAATGAGGTTGAAGACCTTCCTAGGAGGGTTATCTACAGGAGGCTTGTTTTTTTTTTTACCAAGTACAAGGTTTAACTAGACAACCTCTAAAGTTCTTTCTAGCTCTTAGATACATGATTTTATGCTATATTGGGGGCCTTGAGATAAAATTCTCAGAAAGTAGCTGCTTCTACATAACACACATTTTTCTTGTTAGGGTATTTAATTTGGTGATTTTGATCTTTTATGTGGTTCAGTTCACAGCATGAATCCTCTTTTCAAAAGGTTCTTCTAATTCAGTCATTTAACTGACAAATAATTTTCATTATCTTTGTTCAAACAATTTGATTAGATGTATTACTCAGTGATTTTATTCTGTATCTCTAAGATCCTATCAATGTACTTGCAGTGTCTAAGAGTTTGATAGGGAACAGGAATTAGGTGTGGGTTGAAAAGACATAGGCAGACATAGTCCTAAGAGTAAACCAGATCTAAGGATCAAGGTTCAAGAGCCAGAATTCAGATGAGCAGTCTGACAGTGTCACAGACATGTTGTCACAACCTGGCAGTGGAATAAACCTGGGCGGAGGAACAGAAATCAAGAGAGCATAGAACCCTCAGTACAGAGCAAGACAGGACCAATAGCCTAAAGTCTTAGCAGGTAGAGATAGAGGAAGAGCTGGGAAAGGGTCAGGGACAAGAAGGAAGACCAAAGCAGGAGCGAAAACAGATTCAAAGAACAAAACCTTGACTCTGAGGTAGAATCTGACCCGGTCAGAAGATTCTTGATGCTCTTTGTATAGCAGAAATTAACATCAGCTTTGCTGTAGGTAATCTGAGGTTAGCAAATAGGAGCAGAAATTGACTATTGGAGTCCTGTGGCATTTCTTATGGTACTTTTACTTGTTTTATAGTCTCTTACAAGCATATCTACTGTCTCTTGTTACACAGTGAACTCCTTGAGAACGAGGACCATGGTTTTCTCTCTATTACACTGAGTGTAGTACTTTGCATATACCTGGTGCTCAGTAGTATGTAATGAATTAAGTTACAGCAGTTAGGAATTACATTATTAATGCTCCCTGGAGAATACTGAGTGGCTCTAGTGATTCCCAGAATGTTCATTTAAGCCATCTGTAGATTCAGTTGTTTTTAATGCCAGTCACTGATTTTTTTTTCTGGGTAATTGAATATTTAAGGTCTGTGTGACCCTGGAAAATAAGTAATGCTCTTAGGAGATGTATTGAGATCTCTAATGAGTCAAAAAAAAGGAGTAAGTTTTCTTGGGACAAGATCCCTGTCAGAGTGCCTCCCTATTGAGTGAGAATATCAGATTGTTTGCTCATAAAAGGATCAACAGCTGACACCAGTGGAATAAGTTTAAGATTCAAATTTATCTCAATGTCTCATAATTTAAAAAGAATCGTGTTGAAAACTCTGTAAAATTTAGAAATTCAATATGGTGAATCAGTTTCTGCTTTCTTGATAAAGTATCCTTCTGCTTTTAAGACTGTACACCTCTGCAGCCAGAACGATATTCTAGAAGGAACAGCCATTTGGAAACACTGAGTTTTCAGAATCTTATGTAATACACACTTATGATACAGTATCAAATTTAACCCCAACAAATGAGTACTGGAGCCTCATAAGGGATGGCTCACATCTGATTTTTTTCTGCATCTATTTCTATACCAACTGGAGTCAAAACATCCTTCTACTTGCTTGGCCTTCCTAATTGTTTTCAGCTTTTTTTTCCTCCTTGCTAAATGATGAAAATAATCCAACTTTATAGTTTTCCAAGGTCAGTATGGTGGCCCTATATAGAGAGTGAATTGAGATTAAGAATTCAGTTTTAATTCTGGGAGCTTGACACAAAATTGGTTTAATTTAATCTATTTGATTTTAGTTCTTTAATTTCCTGATAAAGGAAATTTAATTTTCACCTGCTGGATTTTGCTGATTACCCTTTGCCCTGTCTTGTGCTAGGCAAAATTCCAAGATGATTTGGAGTCCAAAGTGTTGGATTGGAGTGTCATTTTCACCATTCATTAGCTATGTGAGTGTGGGTAATCACCAGAGGCTTAGTATTCTCACTTGTAAAATTAGAATAAAAACCTCTTGCCCTGGGTGGATTATGTATGTCAAGATGTTTTGACAGCACCATGATCATTACCTAAATTTTTGCTTTATTTATTTATGAATGGAAACTCTCAGAAAGTTAGTTCCTCTACTGTCTTAACTTTTAACCTGGAATCCTTAAGGCAAAACTCAATCAATGTTAACCAAAGACAAATAGAAAATAAAAATCATCATCACCATCACCACCCTCAACATCACAGTACAAGGTGTACAGGGATAAAAAACCATATCAGGCTAAGAGAAAGGCCCTCTACTGCTTGGAAGAACAGATAAGCCAGCAGTGCTTTTTGCTATGCAGAATCAATTCAGTAGAAAACTACCTACTTTGGTATGATGTGAGGGGTAGTAAAAGCATTTCTGTCCTAAAATAGAATCCTGCTAATGACCTACAGTAGAAAGTGAAAAAAACATGGGAAACTGGGCTAGTTTCACATACTTTGTGAGACTTCCAATTGTCTTAGGGATCTATGGGGTCTGGGGACAATGTCAGAGGTGAGACTTAGGGTTTCAATCATCAGCAGCATTTTAAAAATGGGATTTCAAATTTATATTCTCTGGGTTTTTTTTGTTTGTTTTTTTTTGGCATCTACATGGAGGAGGTGAAAGATGTAGGGGAACGCTACAAGAAGATAACAGAACTTTAGAAACTATGACCCCAAAACATTCTTCTCTACATGTTCCATTGATTAGTGATTGATTGTAGATGGGTAATATGATATGATGGACAGTAACCTGGCCTGGGGTCAAGAGATCTGGGTTCCAGGCTTGTCTTTACTATTAAAAAATTTTGTTTTGCCTTTTAGTCCTTCATAACTCTGAGGCTCGGTTTCCATTCTTTTGAAGTAAAGGGGTTGAATAAATAGCCTCTTAGTTTCTTCCTTTGGAAAACATTACTGAGCTCTCTTTTTTTTTTAATTAATTTATTTATTTTTGGCTGAGTTGGGTCTTCGTTGCTGTGTGCGGGCTTTCTATAGTTGCTGCAAGCGGGGGCTACTCTTCCCTGCGGTATGCGGCCTTCTCATTACAGTGGCTTCTCTTGTTGTGGAGCACGGGCTCTAGGCACGTGGGCTTCAGTAGTTGCGGCGTGCAGACCCAGTAGTTGTGGCACTCAGGCTCTAGAGTGCAGGCTCAGTAGTTGTGGCACACGGGCTTAGTTGCTCCACGGCATGTGGGATCTTCCCAGACCAGGGCTCGAACCCGCGTCCCCTGCATTGTCAGGCGGATTCTCAACCACTGTGCCATCAGGGAAGCCCCCATTATTGAGCTCTTGTTTCTTGTTTAGTACTATGACACAAAATAAATAAGACACAGACCCTACCCTCAAAGAGCTTACAGACTAATAGGGCAGATAGAAGGGTAGACAAATGTGTAGTAAAGGAATACTAATATTAAGCTAAATGTCTGTCTAGGTCTCTTCTAATTCTAATGTTTTATTATTTTAAACTGTCTTATAAAATACCAAGGGTTAATTATTAGCAATTACCAGAACAATTTGACTTTCTTGTAATTTTGTCAGGGCTTCTGTTGTCCAGTGACCTTCCTATTCACTGAAAATCATTTTTGACAATACGTCACTGCCTGTTTTAGATATTTTTACGTAATGCAATGAACTTTCTTACTTAAAAAGGGATTATTTTAATGTACTTGACCCATATTATTCATACCATTATATGTCACCCCAGATTCACCAGGATGCAACAATAAAAATAACAATAACAATTATTGCTAATACCACTATTAATTATTCATGTTAGTGTCATCCACTAAAGTCATTCCAGAATTTTCCGGGTAGATTTAGGCAGTTTCTCTTCCATACTACCATCTCCTTACCTATCTTCCTCTTCCTTCTTTCCTTCCTTCCTTCTATGCTCACAGTGTTACTACAATTCTTTATTATCTTATCTCCTCCACTAAAATATAAACTCCTCCAGGGTGTAGGCCTCTTACCTATGTGAATACCCTGGCACATAGCGCAGTCTCTGGGCACAGTGTAGATATTCAATGCATGTTAGTTGAATTAAAGAATGAATTTGATTATCTTAACTATCGCTCTTTAGACAATGCAATGTTTTAAATCATAATTTCTTATTGGACATCCAACCACATTCTGCCTTTAGGTACTTAGGCATTATTCCATTTGAGGACTTATGGACATTATACATCTGTTTATGTTTAAAGAAAGGGACTTCAGTTGAATGTCATTTTACAGACTTTCAGACTGGCTTCTTCTTTCTTTTTTAAAAGGGTTTCTTTCTCTTTTTGAAAGAACACACTGTCTCCATAACCTGAACCATCCAGCCCCAATTCTCCTCTCCCCCACCCTCATGCCTACTTTCACTGGCACACATATGATGCAGCACCATTTTGGGGCAGAATTTTATAAAGAGGAGGGACACTGGATCCATTCAGGTGGTGGAGAGGTGAAAGAACAGCTCATGTGTTTCTTTGTTTTCTGTCATTTTTTCCTCTCCTCATTAAGGCCTTTAAAGACAGCCTGTGTGAAAGAATCTGAAGGCTAAATTTGACACCATGGGATACCCAAGTAGTAGTGGAGTGGGGGGAGGGGTTGGATGTGAAGATGTGAGGAAAGAATTTGGATCCTGAACCAGCTTCAGCTCAGTTGCCAACTGATCAAATGTCCCTTTGGTTCCCTGAACTTATCCATGAAATTTGTATCTTGGAAAAACTGCATTTGAACTTGGCAGGACACAAGTTTTATGTTTATCAGAGTCGAGTTTTAAGTGTTTTGTGTTCTCTTTCCCCAAGTGCTCCATGTGTTCTGAATAATTCTACCTTCTCCCCAATCCACAGTAGCGAAGAAATGCTGCTCAGGGTATGGAAAGATCAAAAAATATTAGCTTCAGAACTTGTCTAAGTTTTTTTCCATTGGCCAGGGGCAATGCCAGATTCCCCATCCATTCTGGACATGGACAAGCCAGTAACATCCACATTAATCTAGATTATGTTGACTTCATCCTGTTCTGACAACATGTAATATTATGTGTCTTGTTTAATCACACAACAGAAGGACACTTCTCACTGAGTCATTCACTCAACATATTCCAACTGCGGAACATTTGATCATGCTTTTAATATTTATGTGGTGCCATGAATGTACATGACAGGGAAATCACACTTGGAGGGAAAAAAAAAGGTTGTGCTCTTAGGAGACTAGTGTGGAGGAATGTACTCTTTCAAGCAAGCAGAAAAGTTTGAGATCAACTCAGAAGAGTGAGCAGGCATATTTAAAATTCACCTTAGTGCAAGGTGTCATTGAGATTCATTTAATCATGCAAAAAATATTTATTAACTATCTACCTTTGTGGGCACTGTGCTAGGTGTTGGGGCATAAATTCTATGCCCTTACAGAGCTTAAGAAAAATATTGAACAAGTGACTATGAGTGTGAAGAGGGTCATAAAATAGATTATATAGAGACAGCATATGCGATATACAGAAGTATAAAACAAGAAGAGCTAACCTTCATCATGGGGTTGATACCTTTTTGGAAGTGATATTTTATTTATTTAAAAAATTCTAAGTGTTTATTACCATGAATTTTCTCAAAGTGAACACATGGGTGTAACTACCCAGATGAAGAAGTAAAGCATCACCAGAACTCAAGAATCCCCCATAATGTCCTTTCCCAGCCACAACCTCCAATACCCAAAGGGAACCAGAATCCTATCACTAAATATTATTTTTCCTAATTTTTGTAGTTTTTATAAATGAATTTCTACAACATGTACTCTTTTGTGGTAGCTTCTTTCACTCAATGACGATCACTCATAGCTGTTGCATGTGGCTGTAGTTCCCTGATTATCACTGTCATATGGTATTACATTGTATAAATACATAAGAATTTATCCATTCTACTTTTTTTTTATTTTAAATTTTAATTTTTTGGCCATGCCATGCAGCATGTGGGATCTTAGTTCCCCAACCAGGTATCGAACCCGTGCCCCTTGCATTGGAAGCGCAGAGTCTTAACCACTGGACTGCTAGGGAAGTCCCTATCCATTCTACTTTTGATGGACATTTGGATCTTTCCCAGTTTTTGGTCATCATTCCTGCTGAGAACATTCTTTTATGTTTGGTGTGCATCTAGTTGCATTTCTTTTCTCTTTTCTTTTCTTTTCTTTTTTATTGAAGTATAGTTGTTTATAATGTTGTGTTAATTACTACTGTACAGAAAAGTACTTCAGTTATACATATATATACATTCTTTTCTTAAAATACTCTTTTCCATTATGGTTTTTCATAGGATATTGAATATAGTTCCCTGTGCTATACAGTAGGACCTTGTTTATCCATTCTATATATAAAAGGTTAATCTGCTAACCCCAACCTCCCACTTCATCCCTATCCCAACCCCCTCCCCCTTGGCAACCACCAGTCTGTTCTCTATGTCCGTGAATTTGTTTCTGTTTTGTAGATAGGTTCACTTGTGTCATATTTTACATTCCACTTATAAATGATATCATATGGTATTTATCTTTCTCTTTCTGACTTACTTCACTTTGTATGATAATCTCTAGTTGCATCCATGTTGCTGCGAATGGCATTATTTCGTTCATTTTTATGGTTGAGTAGTATTCCATTGCATATATATACCACATCTTCTTTATCCATTCATCTGTTGACGGACATTTAGGTTGTTTCCATGTCTTGGCTATTGTGAATAGTGCTGCTATGAAATAGCGGTGCATGTATCTTTTTGAATTATAGTTTTGTCTGGATATTTGCCCAGGAGTGGGATTGCTTGATCATATTGGTAATTCTATTTTTAGTTTTCTGAGGAACCTCCATACTGTTTTCCACAGTGGCTGCACCAACTTACATTCCTACCAACAGTGTAGGAGGGTTCCTTTTTCTCTGCATCCTCTCCAGCATTTGTTATTTGTAGACTTATTGTTATATGTAGACTTATTGTTATTGTATTTAAGAAACTGTTTATTTTCCATCAACCTATTTCCATTTTAAGAGTGTGGAAGAACAGCTTAAGATGACTCACTGGTTGTTCCTACCCATTCAGTGGCCTGAGCAGTGGGAGCTGCAGACCAGTCTTCAGTGGCAGGCTGAGCACTCCAGTCTTCAGTGGGAAACGGCTGAATAGGCACAGAGGGCACCTGCACACATTCGGACCAGTCTGCCACCTCAGGTTGAGAAGCAGTAAGCTCAGGATCTGGAACAGACCATTCACTCTGAAATTCCTCCTTGGTCACAGCTTTCTTGGCTGTCACCTGCTCTTCCTTTTCAATCTCTTCAGGATCTCTGTAGAAGCAGAGATCAGGCATGACCTCCCATGGTTGTTCACGGGAGATGGTGTCGTGCATGCGCAGAACATCCTGGGCGAGCATTCACCACATCAGACCCACTGACTGGGCTCCCTTCTTGTTGCATGGGATGGCAATGTCCACATAATACAGAGGAGAGTCTGTGTTACACAAAGCAATAGTAGGCAGGTTAATGTAAGAGGCCTCTGTGAGAGGCTGGTGGTCAGCTCTGGGATCAGTAACCACCAGAAGTCTTGGCTCCCTGAAGGCTGCCTGGTTCTGGTCAGTGAAGGTTCCAGGAGTGAAGTGGCCTGCAATAGGAGTGGCTCCAGTGGCAGCAGCAAACTTCAGCACAGTTCGCTGGCCAGTATTCCTGGAGGGTATGACACTGACATCAGCTGGGTTTTCAATGGCAATAATGGGATGAGCTACCAACAGAAGCTTCTCCCAGGTTCTCTTCAGATTTATGATGTAGATGCCATCACTTTTCCTTTTGTAGATGTACTATTGCATTTGGAAGTCAAGGTTGCTGCCACCTAAGTGGGTTCCTGCTGCAAGGAATTTGAAGACATCCTCCTCCTTCATTTGCAGGACATCAAGGGCTCCAGACATTGTGGAAGTTTCCCTTTAAGTTACGATGGGAGGGCTAGAGCTTCAAGATGGCGGAAGAGTAAGACGTGGAGAAAAACTTCCTTCACAGAAATACATCAGAAATACATCTATATGTGGAACAACCCCTACAGAACACCTACTGAAAGCTGGCAGAAGACCTCAGACCTCCCAAAAGGCAAGAAGCTCCCCACATACCTGGGTAGGGCACAAGAAAAAAGAAAAACAGAGACAAAAGAATAGGGATGGGACCTGCACCAGTGGGAGGCAGCTGTGAAGGAGGAAAGGTTTCCACACACTAGGAAGCACCTTTGTGAGTGGATACTGCGGGTGGCGGAGGGGGGAAGCTTCAGAGCCACGGAGGGGAGTGCAGCAACAGGGGTGCAGAGGGCAAAGCAAGAGAGTCCTGCAGGGAGGATCGGTGCCTGCAAGCTCTCACCAGCCCGAGTGGCTTGTCTGCTCAAATGACGGGACAGGTGGGAGCTGGGAGCTGAGGCTCTGGCTTTGGAGGTTAGATCCCAGGGAGAGGACTGGGGTTGGCTGTGTGAACACAGCCTGAAGGGGGCTAGTGTGCCACAGCTAGCTGGGAGTGTGTCCAGGAAAAGGTCTGGAGCTGCCAAAGAGGCGAGAGACTTTTTCTTGCCTCTTTGTTTTGGGGTGCGCGAGGAGAGGGGATTAAGAGCACTACCTAAATGAGCTCCAGACACAGGCGCGAGCTGTGGCTATCAACGTGAACACCAGAGACGGGCATGAGATGCTAAGGCGGCTGCTGCAGCCCCCAAGAAGCCTGTGTGCAAGCACAGGTCACTATCCACACCTCCCCTCCCGGGACCTGTACAGCCGCCACTGCCAGGGTCCCGTGATCCAGGGACAACTTCCCTGGGAGAACACATGGCACATCTCAGGCTGGTGCAATGTTATGCTGGCCTCTGCTGCCACAGGCTCGCCCCGCATTCCATACCCCTCCCTCCCCCCCAGCCTGAGTGAGCCAGAGCCCCCGAATCAGCTGCTCCTTTAACCCCATCCTGTCTGAGCGGTAACGGATGCCCTCAGGCGACCTACACGCAGAGGCGGGGCCAAATCCAAAGCGGAACCCCGGGAGCTGTGCGAACAAAGAAGAGAAAGGGAAATCTCTCCGTGCAGCCTCAGGAGCAGTGGATTAAATCTCCACAATCAACTTGATGTACCCTGCATCTGTGGAATACCTGAATAGAGAACGAATCATCCCAAATTGAGGCAGTGGACTTTGGGAGCAATGATATGTATATATTTTTCCTTTTTCTGTTTTTCCGTGTGGATGACAGGGTCTTGGTGCTCCGGCCAGGCATCAGGCCTGTGCCTCTGAGGTGGGAGAACCAAGTTCAAAACACTGGTCCACCAGAGACCTCCCAGCTCCACGTAATATCAAATGGCGAAAATCTCCCAAAGACCTCCATCTCAACACCAAGACCCAGCTCCACTCAGCGACCAGCAAGCTCCAGTGATGGACACCATATGCCAAACAACTGGCAAGACAGGAACAAAACCCATTAGCAGAGAGGCTGCCTAAAATCATAATAAGGTCACAGACACCCCAAAACACACCACCGGATGCAGACCTGCCCACCAGAAAGACAAGATCCAGCCTCATCCACCAGAACACAGGCACTAGTCCCCTCCACCAGGAAGCCTACACAACCCACTGAACCAACCTTAGCCACTGGCGGCAGACACCAAAAACAATGGGAACTATGAACCTGCAGGCTGTGAAAAGGAGACCACAAACACAGTAAGTTAAGCAAAATGAGAAGACAGAGAAACACACAGCAGATGAAGGAGCAAGGTAAAAACCCACCAGACCAAACAAATGAAGAGGAAATAGGCAGTCTACCTGAAAAAGAATTCAGAATAATGATAGTAAAGATGATCCAAAATCTGGGAAATAGAATGGAGAAAATACAAGAAACGTTTAATAAGGACCTAGAAGAACTAAAGAGCAAACAAACAATGATGAACAACACAATAAATGAAATTAAAAATTCTCTAGAAGTAATCAATAGCAGAATAACCGAGGAAGAAGAATGGATAAGTGACCTTGAAGATAAAATAGTGGAAATGACTACTGCAGAGCAGAATAAAGAAAAAAGAATGAAAAGAATTGAGGACAGTCTCAGAGACCTCTGGGACAACATTAAACACACCAACATTCGAATTATAGGGGTCCCAGGAGAAGAAGAGAAAAAGAAAGGGACTGAGACAATATTTGAAGAGATTATAGTTGAAAACTTCCCTAATATAGGAAAGGAAGTAGTTAATCAAGTCCGGGAAACACGGAGAGTCATGTACAGGTTAAATCCAAGGAGAAATATGCCAAGACACATATTAACCAAACTATCAATAATTAAATACAGAGAAAAAATATTAGAAACAGCAAGGGAAAAACAACAAATAGCATACAAGGGAATCCTCATAAGGTTAACAGCTGATCTTTCAGTAGAAACACTGCAAGCCAGAAGGGAGTGGCAGGACATTTTAAAGTGATGAAAGGGAAAAAACCTACAACAAAGATTACTCTACCCAGCAAGGATCTCATTCAGATTTGATGGAGAAATTAAAACCTTTAGAGACAAGCAAAAGCTAGGAGAATTCAGCACCACCAAACCAGCTTTACAACATATGCTAAAGGAACTTCTCTAGGCAGGAAACACAAAAGAAGGAAAAGACCTACAATAACAAACTGAAAACAATTAAGAAAATGGTAATAGAAACATACATATCGATAATTACCTTGAATGTAAATAGATTAAATGTTTCAACCAAAAGACATAGACTGGCTGAATGGATACAAAAACAATACCCATATATATGCTGTCTACAAGAGACCCACTTCAGACCTAGGGACACATACAGGCTGAAAGTGAGGGGATGGAAAAAGATATTCCATGCAAATGGAAATCAAAAGAAAGCTGGAGTAGCAATGCTCATATCACACAGAACAGACTTTAAAACAAAGACTATTACAAGAGCCAAAGAAGGACACTACATTATGATCAAGGGATCAATCCAAGAAGAAGGTATAACAATTGTAAATACTTATGCACCCAACATAGGAGCACCGCAATACATAAGGCAAATACTAACAGCCATAAAAGGGGAAACCGACAGTAACACAGTCATAGTAGGGGACTTTAGCACCCCACTTTCACCAATGGACAGATCATCCAAAATGAAAATAAACAAGGAAACAC
This sequence comes from Balaenoptera ricei, assembly GCF_028023285.1. Taxonomy (NCBI): domain Eukaryota; kingdom Metazoa; phylum Chordata; class Mammalia; order Artiodactyla; family Balaenopteridae; genus Balaenoptera; species Balaenoptera ricei. The sequence continues at coordinate 138,002,253 of NC_082639.1, forward strand.
AAGCTTTAAATGATACATTAAACAAGATGGACTTTATTGACATTTATAGGACATTCCATCCAAAACCAACAGAATACACTTTCTTCTCAAGTGCTCATGGAACATTCTCCAGGATAGATCATATCTTAGGTCACATATCTAGCCTTGATAAATTTACAATAATTGAAGTTGTATCCAGTATCTTTTCCGACCACAATGCTATGAGACTAGTTATCAATTACAGGAAAATATCTGTAAAAAATATAAACACATGGAGGCTAAACAACACGTTACTAAATAACCAAGAGATCACTGAAGAAATCAAAGAGGAAATCAAAAAATACCTATAAAGAAATGACAGTGAAAACATGATGACCCCAAATCTATGGGATGCAGCAAAAGCAGTTGTAAGAGGGAAGTTTATAGCAATACAATCCTACCTTAAGAAACAAGAAACATCTCAAATAAACAACCTAACCTTACACCTAAAACAATTAGAGAAAGAAGAACCAAAAAACCTCAAAGTTAGCAGAAGGGAAGAAATCATAAAGATCAGATCAGAAATAAATGAAAGAGAAATGAAGGAAACAATAGCAAAGATCAATAAAACTAAAAGCTGTCTTTTTGGGAAAATAAACAAAATTGATAAACCATTAGCCAGACTCGTCAAGAAAAAGAGAGGACTCAAATCAATAAAATTAGAAATGAAAAAGAAGAAGTTACAACAGACACCGCAGAAATACAAAGCATCCTAAGAGACTACTACAAGCAACTCTATGCCTATAAAATGGACCACCTGGAAGAAATGGAAAAATTCTTAGAAAAGCACAATCTTCTGAGACTGAACCAGGAAGAAATAGAAATATAAACAGACCAGTAACAAGCACTGAAATTGAAACTGTGATTAAAAATCTTCCAACAAACAAAAGCCCAGGACCAGATGGCTTCACAGGTGAATTCTATCAAACATTTAGAGAAGAGCTAACACCTATCCTTCTCGAAATCTTCCAAAATATGGCAGAGGGAGGAACACTCCCAAACTCATTCTACGAGGCCACCATCACCCTGATACCAAAACCAGATAAAGATGTCACAAAGAAGGAAAACTACCGGTCAATATCACTGGTGAACATAGATGCAAAAATCCTCAACAAAATACTTGCAAACAGAATCCAACAGCACATTAAAAGGATCATGCACCATGATCAACTGGGGTTTATCCCAGGAATGCAAGGATTCTTCAATATACACAAATCAATCAATGTGATACACCATATTAACAAATTGAAGAATAAAAACCATATGATCATCTCAATAGATGCAGAGAAAGCTTTTGACAAAATTCAACATCGATTTATGATAATAACCCTCCAGAAAGTAGGCATAGAGGGAACTTACCTCAACATAATAAAGGCCATATATGACAAACCCACAGCCAATATCATCCTCAATGGTGAAAAACTGAAATCGTTTCCACTAAGATTAGGAAAAGACAAGGTTGCCCACTCTCACCACTATTATTTAACATTGTTTTGGAAGTTTTAGCCACAGCAATCAGAGAAGAAAAAGAAATAATAGGAATCCAAATCGGAAAAGGAGAAGTGAAGCTGTCACTGTTTGCAGATGACATGATACTGTACATAGAGAATCCTATAAGATGCTACCAGAAAGCTACTAGAGCTCATCAATGAATTTGGTAAAGTAGCAGGATACAAAATTAATGCACAGAAATCTCTTGCATACACTAATGATGAAAAATCTGAAAGTGAAATTAAGGCAACACTCCCATTTACCATTGCAACAAAAAGAGTAATATACCTAGGAATAAACCTAACTAAGGAGACAAAAGACCTGTATGCAGAAAACTATAAGACACTGATGAAAGAAATTAAAGATGATACAAACAGATGGAGAGGTATACCATGTTCTTGGATTGGAAGAATAAACATTGTGAAAATGACTATACTACCCAAAGCAATCTACAGATTCAATGCAATCCCTATCAAACTACCAATGGCATTTTTCACAGAACTGGAACAAAAAATTTCAAAATATATACGGCAACACAAAAGACCCTGAATAGCCAAAGCAATCTTGAGAAAGAAAAACGGAGCTGGAGGAATCAGGCTCCCTGACTTCAGACTATACTACAAAGCTACAGTAATCAAGACAGTATGGTATTGGCACAAAAACAGAAATATAGATCATTGGAACAGGATAGAAAGCCCAGAGATAAACCCACACACCTATGGTCACCTTATTTTTGATAAAGGAGACAAGAATATACAATGGAGAAAAGACAGCCTCTTCAATAAGTGGTTCTGGGAAAACTGGACAGCTATATGTAAAAGAATGAAATTAGAACACTCCCTAACACCTACACAAAAATAAACTCAAAATGGATTAAAGACCTAAATGTTAGGCCAGACACTATAAAACTCTTAGAGGAAAACATAGGCAGAACACTCTATGACATAAATCACAGCAAGATCCTTTTTGACCCACCTCCTAGAGAAATGGAAATTAAAACAAAAATAAACAAATGGGACCTAATGAAACTTAAATGCTTTTGCTCAGCAACGGAAACCATAAACAAAACAAAAAGACAACCCTCAGAATGGGAGAAAATATTTGCAAATGAAACAACTGACAAAGGATTAATCTCCAAAATTTACAAGCAGCTCATGCAGCTCAATATCAAAAAAACAAACAACTCAATCCAAAAATGGGCAGAAGACCTAAATAGACATTTCTACAAAGACAATATACAGATTGCCAACAAACATATGAAAGAATGCTCAACATCATTAATCATTAGAGCAATGCAAATCAAAACTATAGTGAGATATTATCTCACACCAGTCAGAATGGCCATCATCAAAAAATTTACAAACAATAAATGCTGGAGAGGGTGTGGAGAAAAGGGAACCCTCTTGCATTGTTGGTGGGAATATAAATTGATACAGCCAGTATGGAGAACAGTATGGAGGTTCTTTAAAAAAGTAAAAGTAGAACTACCATAGGACCCAGCAATCCCACTACTGGACATATACCCTGAGAAAACCATAATTCTAAAAGAGTCATGTACCACAATATTCATTGCAGCTCTATTTACAATGGCCAGGACATGGAAGCAACTGAAGTGTCCAATGACAGATGAATGGATAAAGAAGTTGTGGCACATATATACAATGGAATATTACTCAGCCGTAAAGATAAACGAAATAGAGTTATTTGTAGTGAGGTGGATGGACCTAGAGTGTGTCATACAGAGTGAAGTAAGTCAGAAAGAGAAAAACAAATACCATATGCTAACACATATATATGGAATCTAAAAAAAAAAAAAAAAGTTCATGAAAAACCTAGGGGCAGGATGGGAATAAAGACTCAGACCTACTAGAGAATGGACTTGAGGCCACAGGGAGGGGAAGGGTAAGCTGGGACAAAGTTAGAGAGTTGCATGGACACATATACACTACCAAATGTAAAATAGATAGCTAGTGGGAAGCAGCTGCATAGCACAGGGAGATCAGCTCTGTGCTTTGTAACCACCTAGAGGGGTGGGATATGGAGGGTGGGTGGGAGGGAGATGCAAGAGGGAAGAGATATGGAGATATATATATATGTATAACTGATTCACTTTGTTATAAAGCAGAAACTAACACCCCATTGTAAGGCAGTTATACTCCAATAAAGATGTTAAAAAAAAAAATTTTACAATGGGAATCCAGAACAACTCCGTATGGACCCCTGTCTGTGTAGCACAGAAAGCTACTTGTAGACTTTTAATGATGGCCATTCTGACAGGTGTGAGGTGATACCTCATTGTAGTTTTGATTTGCATTTCTCTAATAATTATCGATGCTGAACATCTTTTCATGTACCTATTGGCCATCTGTATTTCTTGTAGTGATATTTAAACTGATGCCTGAAGGGTGAATAGGACTTAGCCAAGGTTTGAGGGCATTGTGTGTGCGTGTGTATGTGTGCTTGCACACATGCGTGTGTGTTAATACAGGGGAGTGGTTCTGTCTTATATCTGAGAGCAAGGTCAAGGGAGTAATGAATAGGATGGGCAGGACAAAGGCTGTTGGTGGAAAGGAAATGGAAGCATATGGTTGGAAGATTTCAGTGAGCATTTTCATTGTTTTAAGGTGTCAGGACAAGGTTTTGAGAATCCTTGAAGAAGTACTCTAGGAACTATGTGATTGAAGTATTTCCCACATTCATGAAAACTAGAAAATAAAGCTCCCTGAGGGAAGAACCAGGTCCTTCCATTCACTCATGAAGTCCCCAAGGTTACTGAATACCCAGCTCATAGTTGAGGTTTTTAAAAAATATATTTATTTATTTATTTAGATTGTGTCAGGTCTTAGTTGCGGCATGCATGTGGAATCTAGTTCCCTGACCAGGGATTGAACCCGGGTCCCCTGCCTTGAGAGCGTGGAGTCTTATCCATTGCACCACCAGGGAAGTCCCTCATAGTTGACTTTTAATAAATATTTGTTAAATGTACAAATGAATAAATGAATAAGTAAGAGGATGAATGATTATCTCGAAAATTATCTTGGTTGTGCCTTCAGCCAGATTTGCTTTGCCATTTTCCCAGAGTTACTTGGAGACCCTTGGAAGCTCTGTAAGTAGCCCTGCTCTGCTCAGCTTGGTTCTAGAACTTATCTCATAAAGCAGCTTTGAACTTCCCAGGTCTGTTTCCATTCTGACCTAAGTCTTTGGAACACACTGTGAGTGCAGATGTCTAATCATGGAATAGTAAAATGCTCTGTGGTTAGGGACTTAACATGATAGCAAAAAAGAGGTTTGCCATCATGATTGGTCCCTTGTAAATTCTCTAAATATTATTTCCAAGGGTGATCTTTTAAAATCCCATAGATCATCTTAGATTATAAAGACTGTCTTTCAAGGAGATCATGACAGTTTAACTTATTATGGTGGTGGGAACCAACATTTTTGTAGTAACTTTCAGTTTGCAGAGTGTACTAGGGTACAGTCTCAGTACTTTATTTCATTTTGGTATTGTTACTATCTCTCTTGGACTCATGGGAAAACTGATGTTCAAAGGTAATTTGCCCAAGATCACAAAATAGCAAGTCATAAAGACAGGACACACACCGTATTTTTCAAGGAGTTTTTCTTTTTTTTTTTTTCACTAGTGTTTCAACAAACTTCTAGTTTGGGGACTTATATCTCAATCTTTAGTTTCCTTGTTTGCAGCTATCAAAGATAACAGTCAGCTATGCTAGAACTATTTCTTATGATTATGGCTTTATGTTTTATATCTGGGGACATAATACTTAAATTTAAAGAAATGAATGATTCCATAATAGCATAATTTTAGGTGTCATGGTAGACTTATTAAAGAAATGTCCTTGTGTAAAAGGGCCTTTTCATGGTCCTCAAATTTTATGAGAGCACAATACAGTGGAAAAAGCACTAAGTAGGAGCTAGAAACCCAGGACAATCCACTGAACTTTCGGTCTGAGTCTCTTCCTTCATAAAATAAACCTACTATTGTTCCATTTCATCGCAGCGTGGTTGTGAGGATCAAGTGCTGAAGTTTTTCTGGAAGAACTTTGTACACTGTATATTACAATGCATGCTATCATACCTTATGGTTGTCTAAGTATAAAAATGCATTAAAATGTGTCAACTCACCTTAGTAAATATTTGTTTGAGAATAAAAAGTTCAATTCAAAAGTACTGACAACATGATTTCTAATTTCCCTGTTGGCTAACCGGTCATGTTATTTAAACTGTTCATCTCTCTGCCACATACATGGTTAACAATAAACAATCCCTATAACTTTCATGTACAATGTACTGACAAATGGGAAAACAAGCTGGAAAAGGCTTTGAGGAAGGCTGTGCTATGGGATTACGACTGGTCTTTCCAGGTACCTTTTGGTGAGCACAACATATGTTTCTGCAACATTTAAGGAAACCTTTCCATCTTCTCTCCATGATGAGGGGCAATGAATCTAGTCCCTTTTCTTCTAGGGATCAGAAAGGCAGATAGGATATTCTGGAAGATGAAATTCATGAGGAGGGACAGAAAATACATGGATATAAGGAGGTGGCATTTAGGGAACAGACAATTTGGTCTTCCTACAGGCCAGGATGGTAGAATAAAAACAATAAAGCAGAAGGGAGAATTACATAGGAGAGGAAGTTGGGGCAAGAAAGGAAACGCAGCCAGAACCTGAGTGGCGCAGTGCCTTAACAGGGAAGGCAAGTAGTTTAAATTGTTTCCGGAAAACACCGAGGAGCCAGGGAAGGGGCTTATTCAATTAGCATAGTATAATAAGAGTATAATAAGCATAATAGAATGTCCCCATGGTAAAGGGTGGGGAGCAGCAAGTGTTAAGTGCAACATAGTCTTATAAAGCTTCAATTTGGTGTCATCATTTCATAAAGAACTTGTTATTTCTCTTCTTCCCTCTTTCTTTGAATAAACCTCCTTGAAGAACAAAACTCACAAATACACCAACAGGATGGAATTTAGAAAAACTGGAAATATGGCACCAGATTTTAAGTACCGTAGTAGGTAAGTTTTTGTTTTTGTTTTTTAAATCAGATTAATGTCAAAGGAAATGATATCTTTATAACTGCAACTTGGATTAGTCAAAGAGTGTTTTCTCAATGCCATTCTCCCAAAGTACATAGGAAAACCAACCAAAGCTAAAGTGGAGGATGGGAGGGGCTTGATGTAAAGGTCCGGTTCCTGTGGCACCAGAACTCCACGTGTTGAGGAACTCTTTTCTTTTTTAATCAACTAAAAATATTTTATTATAAAAGCATTTCATGCATACAGGAAAAATAAAGAGAATAATGTGTATCCACCATCTCAACCACATGTTGAGGAACTCTTGTCTAGATTCCTGCAGAAACCTTCCCTGTTAAGTCCTGTGTGTGAATGCTGGCCTCCACCTTAGCACCCTGCTTCTCCTTCCTGGGAAGGAGATCCAGGCAGGCTGCACCTTTCTGAGTGCATGAGCAAGCCGCTCCCCACCACCCCACCCTTCCCTCCTGCAGTGGTAAGCCCTTTAGAAGAATGCTGAGGTTTGAGGCCTCCACCCCAAGGTACCCAACAGTAACTTCAAGGAGCTAATGAGTAAAGTACAGTAACAAGAGCAAATCCCAATGAGCTTATTAAAAAACTGAACCGCAACTTTGGCAAGGGCAGAAACTGTTGTCTGGGACTTGTTCATCGATTTTGCCTTCATATATTCCCCACCCACCCTTTTAGAACAGAGAGATTAGCAACAAAAGATAGATCTTCAAAGCTCCACACATCTGTGATTTACGCTCCACCTTGGAGACCTTAGGAAGACTTCTCATTGGGACTGTACAGGGTTCCAACCAATCTCTGTTCCAGCTGACCTCCTGGGACTTTTGCTGTGGTGTGTGTGGAAAGCGGAAGCGGTCTGATCCAACTCCCATTTCTTTTGCAAAAGCTCCTCTGTAATCGCTTTGGACTTTATGAAACTCTCCCCACACCAAAAGCAAAGAAACAGTTTCAAGTGCAGTAACTCTTCTCTCATGGGAATATGTATCACAAACAGCATGGGATTACCCCCAAATTGCCTTTTTCCTTCCCTGGGGGAAGATCGTGTTTTCAGAACTCTTACAGAGGTTAAGGTAACTTTTGAGAATGCCAGGGAATTCCTGCTCTTCAGGGACTTGCATCCTCCGGAGGGGTAGTTGCGCAGTTCCTAATAGGGGAGATCTAGTCAAGTCCTGTGTTAATGAGGCCAGTGTTGGAGGGTGAAAATCACAGGTGAAAAATACATAGGAGAAAATCACGGGTGAAATACCCTCTACGAGAAATGTTTGGTGGTATCTCCTGAAGCTGAATTCATGCCCAGAAGCTGCACTTTCAGGTGTGTACTCAACAGAAAAGCACCAAAAGACTTGTTTGAGAATGTTCATAGCAGCATTATTCATAATACCTACGTCCTGGAAACTACACAAGTGCCCACTGACAGTTGAAAGGATAAATAAATTCTGGCATTTTTACACAATGGAATAATATACAGCAATTAGAATAAATGATCTACAACTAAATGCAATGACATGGATGAATTTCAACAAATAATGTTGAGTAAAAGAAGCCGAGCACAAAAGAATACACACTGTAGGATTCCAGTTATATGAAGTACAAAACAAGCTAAACTAATCAAGGGTGTTAGAAGTCAGGAGAGTTTTTATACTCTTGGGGGGGTATACAGCGACCAGAAGAGAACATAAGGGAGGCTTCTGGGGTGGTGATTAAACATGTTCAGTTCGTAAAAGTTCATTGTGCTATACACTTAAGATACATACTTTTTTCTGCATATTTATTATAATTTGATAGAAGGTAAAAGAAATCATAGGGATGGTTAGTTTCATTCTGTTATGTGATCACTTGGTTAAACTCCAACCTTAAAAGTCACCTAGGAAAAGTAGTGCTGTTGAGTGCAAGAGAGAATGGAATTGGGCACTAGCTCACTGCAACCCTATCAGCACAGTTCAAGATGAGCAAACAAAGCAAAAACTAAAACTGAAGGTTTTAAAGTCCCTATTGATTGGTTTCCACCTCACCCTACCCATCTGGTCTCTAGACTTTTTGCCTATGTGTAATCAGAGGGCTCCAGGTGTGCTCCAGTGACCTGGTGACCCATGAGAAAGATCAGTTGTGTTTGCTCAACATGGCATCACAGGTGCATCAGTGAAACCAGATGAGGGCATCTGTGCTTTGCAGCAAGAGGCTTTTTCAGCTGAATTTGGTGATCTCCATATATCACCTCCATCATCACCTCTGGTAAAACCCAATTCTCATCTTCTCAAACCCAAAATATATACTTTCCCTGGAACTGTCTCTGCAAACTCACTGAGTTCTCCTGAAAGGAGAAGTAAGACAAAAAGCTTTTGGTTTGGGTTTTCCACACCTATATTGAACAATAAGTAGATCTTCCAACATGGCAAGCATCTTCATTGGACTACTCCAGAGTAGACATAAAGTCTATTTTGTTCCTATCTTTTCAACATCTTGGGATGGGACTTAGATTGTTTGCACCCAGTCTATAAATATCTGAGGACTGCTGTATGGAAAAGGCCCCTGTATTATAGTTACTTCTTCACTTATTAAATGGATATTTACTGAGTATCTACAATGCTAGAGGCACTAAGGGGGTGAGTACACTTGGGCAACCAGTCCCCTTTCTATCAATGGATATCTATTTAGCCTTTGGGCAACCGATCTTCTTTCTATCAATGGATATCTATTTAGCCTTGTCTCTTCTCCATCATGCTAGTGAAATTAAAAGAATAAATACATTTTAAATTATAGAATAGCAATCAGAAGCATGGACTCTGAGAAAGATAAATCAGAGTTTGAATCCTGGCTCAGACACTGAATAGCTACATGTTCTTGGGCAAGTCCCTTAATTTCTTTAAGCTTTGGTTAAGATAGGAATAATAGTTGCAACCACCTCATAGGTTTTTTGGCAAGGATTAAATGTGATCAGATGACAATTTCATCTTGTCCTAAGTTAGAGGCATGTCTGGATTTGAAGGAGCCAGAGGCTTGTTTCTTAACTGTACCTGCAGTGAATATAGACAGCATTCCTTCCAGATCTCAGGTCCTTCCTACTGGTTCTTTGTGGCCTGTGTGCTTTGCATCTAATGACTCACACCTCCACCTACTCCAGAGGACTGTCCTTGGCTTTCTAGAGCTTCTTGGTTTATATACCAGTTAGCCAATGGCTGATTTTGTGGAGTATGAAAGGCCAAATTTCTGGTCTTGAGAAGGGACAAACTCTGAGGCTGTAATTTATGCTGCTGATCTCCCTGTGGGTTTAGATTAAGGCTGGGACTTTTCCTGGTCACACTCTTGCTTAACTACTACTGATTCTCTGTTCTTACAAGTGATTTATTCTATTTGCTTATCAGTTTCTCCTGGAAACACTTCCCTAATAAGTTAGTTGCATATGAATCCTCATTTCAGGGTCTGTGAGCCTGACCTAAGATGGTCCTTATTGTCATACACAAACTAAAGTAAAAGTTTCCCTGGGCAGTAGTTGGATTTAGGATGAGAACAGATATAGCCATTAAGTGGAGCAGTATATATATTTGGGAGTGGCTGCCTGTTTTTCTATAAAGCAATTCCCAAATGAGCTCAAGATTTACCAAAAAAATATTCTGATAGTGCCACAAATTGTTCCATTCAACAAATGATTGTTAAGCTCCTATCATGTGCCAGACACTATACAAACTAAGCTGTGTCTGGGTACCTGACCCACAGAAACTGTGAAATAATAAATGTACATATATATATATATATATATATATATATATATATGTATGTGTGTATATATATATGTATGTATATATATATATATGTACATATATATATATTTAAGATACTACATTTTGGGATAATTTATTACACAGCAACAGGTACCTAATACAAAAAGCAAGGAGGTCCATTTGTTTGAAGTGAAGTGATCCAGGGAAAGAGCAGTAGGAAAGGAAGTCAGAGAAGTAACAGTGTTGGGTGGGGGGAATCAGACCTCATCTGTCAAGACTCTGATTTGGTAGGTTTGATTCAGTAGGGTTGGAGTCTGGGCATCTCCATGACTTTAAAACCTCTTCAGGTGATGGTGCGGTCATGGTTGAAGAGCAATGAGAAGAGGAGTGGTACTCTTGTTGTGATGACAACACCAAAAGTGAGGTTCACTCTGTTGCAGTCCAGGACTGTTGGTGATCGGAGTCATCCATATCATATTTATCAGCAAAAAGGGCTCAAAATTTAAATGATTTTAGATGATGAGTTTGTGAAAACATCACTGAATGCAAAAAGCCCATGTATTTAATTTTTTATGCTTCAGTTGTTCCTCCAGGTGAACAAACAAAATGAAAAGAGATACTCCTTTTATTCCTATTTCTTTCTCCTACCTTGCCACCTTCCTCTTTATAGGAATGTCCTCCTTTGTTTGAAAGCTCCCCTGAAGTTGACTGTGCCAGTTTCCTCATCACATTCTGCAAGGTCATACCCTATTCCTAGATCTCTTCATTATTTTTCCAATTTCCTTTGATCCACATCAGTTATTTCTTCCAAATGCTCTCCAGATCTAGAATGCAGCCTTCTTTGACTATGTCAGGTCCTTGATGAATCCTCTAAGAGCAAATAAAACACACTGAAGGTTTGGAAATCAAGGAATATATGTCTGTGTGAATACCGAGAAAGATTTTCTTGAGAGGAAAAAGGGTTACCCTATAGGGCATAATAGGAGTTAATAGATATGAATACTCTGTCATTATAATTGTGATAGTTACACAAATATTAACTAATCCTTTTTGAGAACCATTAAGAATTTCTTTTCTTTAAGAATTTGCCATGGCCTCTCTCAATTATCTTTCTGGAATAGTCTCCTCTCTAAACATTCTCACCCTTAATTTTGTTAATTCTTACCCATCTTTCCAGTTTCATCAAAAATATCACAACCTCTGGGAAGCCTTCCCTAGCTATCATGATTGGATTAATTATTCCAGTTTGTACCTCCCCAGCACCCTGTACTTCCCCAGCATGACCCTTACCATACTTTAGCTTTTCAATTTTTCTCTCCTCCCTCCAAGACTCTGAGCAATTTGAGAGGAGAGACCATTCTTAGTTTGCTTAGTTTGGTTCCTTAGAGTCAAGCACCTTGCCTGACACCTAGTAGATGATTGAAAAATCTGTTGCAGCTGTGTTGGAGGAGGTCATTGAGAGGAGGTAACCTCTGCTTGGCCTGTGAGCTGGACCTGAGCAATCAGAGGCCCCTCACCCCCTCCCCTGTCCTTGGAATGCATGTCCCACCTGCTATTCCCACACTAGCAGTCATTTCAAGGACAGCCTTGAGAGGGTAAAATGTTGTTGAGACCATCTGAACGGAATATATAACTGACCTTAGTTAAGATTCTGGCAAGTGGGGGCCACGATCTACTCATCTTGCAGCCACCCAAGATAAGCCTCATATGTATGTTCTCTTGCTTATTAAAACTGCCACGTACCAATCTGGAGTGTTATACCTCTTTGGTCTCTCCCTGCCCTCAGAGTATGGAGACCAGTTTTGAATCTTGCCCAGGGAACTCCCGAGGTTGCACACCAAAAGGCAAAGATTTTCTTATAGCCCAGTGCCAGACTCTTTACATAGCTCTTTACATAGTTATCTTTTAAAATATTATAACAACTCTCCTACATGTTACATATTAGTCCCCACTGTGCAGAAAAAGAAATGGTGACCCCAAATGGTTAAATGAGTCAAGTTTTTATAAACTTGGCAGAGTTAGGATGGGAGTCAGGACTGTCAGACTCTAAAACTTTTAACCACTACCTTAGACTTCCTCTTATAGGAGACTTCCTGTAAGTCATTGGGAAAGTCGGTGGAATTAACTGTTAGGTTTTATATCTGTGTGACAGCGGAGCCATGACCCCACTTCTGAGGTTGAGATCTTGGCTTGCTAAGTGCCAGTTTAAAGAGTCTGATGCAGTTACTGTTGTTGCCCCTTCTCTCTGCTTAAGATGCAACCTAGCCCTGACTGCTACTCCTGACATTCATTCTTTCATTCATTCATTCACTTACTTTCTTAAATTCAATAGATGCTTGTTGAATGCCCACTATATAAAGGCATTTGACTAGGTACTGGGGCCCCTAAGATGAAGAGCCACAAGGCCTGCCCTCAAGGAGCTTATATTTTGGTAGGAGGAGTCAGGTAGAAATAAATAAGTGCAATGGATTGCCACAGTGGATAGTTAACCTTTGTAGGTTTTGCCTGCCCTGGTAGTAGCATTCAGTTTTTCTTTATGGAAATACTCCTTCTCTATTAGTCCATGTGTGTCATATGGGGCTGAACCAGTGGTTTGCAGGCAAAAGACACAGGCCTGGCCAAGCAGAGGCTTCGAAAGTCTGGTCACATCAGTTGTTTGAGGATGGGGCATGTTTCAGGACAGGGCAGGATGAGGCATGAGAGCCCCATTCAGAATTCTGATGAAACTCTCAGGGAGGAAGCATCTTCTTTCTGCTTGGGTTGCTAGAAAAGTAAGATGCAACTGGGGACCTACTCCCAGAGAAATTTTGTCTGTGACAGAAGCCAACTCAGAGGAAAGTAGAGTCAAGAAGTAGAAGAAAAGACAAAGTCCTGATGATGTTGTTTGAGCACTTGCTGCATTATTATTATTGACTTAAATTGCTTTCAGTTGGGTTTTTATTAACTGCAACATAAAGAGGCATGACATAAAGGGCTTAGGGTGGAGGAGAATAAAAGATCATGTGGTTTTTCAAGATAACAGAAATGACCTTGAGCTTATTCTACAATTTGTATAGGTTAACAAATGTCCATGGATGCTAAGTCAAATTTGAAAAGAAGAGCAAAGAAGAAGATTCATTCTACCAGATATGAAACACAGTAAGCCATAGTAATAAAAGAAATAAGTAGTGAAAGCAAGTAAAAGCAAAAAGTAGTGTGAGGAAAAGAATAGGAAAATAAATCCATGTAATGGAACAAAGAATTAAAAGTAGACCCATGGAAAAAAAAAAAAGTAGACCCATGTTTATTTGGAAACCTGGCATATGACAGATGTGGCACCACAAATGTATATGTCATTGGATTGTTTAATATATGGTATTAAGGAAATAAGGCCACTATATGGAAAAAATTAAGACAGATTCCTGGGACTTTCCTGGTGGCGCAGTGGATAAGACTCCATGTTCCCAGTACAGGGGGCCTGGGTTCGATCCCTGGTCAGGGAACTAGATCCTGCATGCATGCTGCAACTAAGAGTTCTCATGCCACAACTAAGGAGCCCATGTGCTGCAACTAAGGAGCCAACGAGCTGTAACTAAGGAGCCCGCCTGCCTCAACTAAGACCCAGCGCAACCAAATAAATAAATAAATAGATATATTAAAAAAAAAAGACAGATTCCTATATGACACTAAAAGTTACTCTTCTAGAAGGATCAAAGACCTAAATATGAATGGGATTGTAAAGCTAGTGGAAAAGAATGTCTTTGTGAGTTTGGAGTGAGGGAGGTCTTTTAAAATAAGACCACCAAAGCACAATTCATAAGGCAAATAGTTGATGTATTTGACTACAACAAATTAGAAGAGTTATCTTCAATGAATCCACCATAGATCAAGTTAATAGACTAGTAATGACTGGGAGAAGATATTTTCATTAACCAGTATAACAATAAGGGATAGATATCTAGATTAGAACAGGAATTCTTACAATTCAGTAAGACAGATCGGGGAACTCAATGGAAAATGTTCAAAAACAGGAATAGGTAATTCACACAAGGGGGGATCTGAATAGTTAACAAGTATATGAAAATTTGCTCGAATTCAAAAATCAGAGATATGCAAATTACAATAACAATAAAATACTATTTTATACTCAGTGGAATAGCAAAAATTAGAAATATTGGTGAGGACTTGGGGACACTAGAACTCATGCTCTGCTGGTGAAATGTACATTGGTACAGTCATTCTGGAGAATAACCTGGAAGCCCCTAGCTAAAGTGATGTTTGTGGGTATGACCCAGGAACCCTAGGCCTGAGCATATACCCCAGAGAAATGTTCACGCATTACCGGAAGGGGGAATGTACAAGGATAGTCATAAGAGCTTTGTTTACGGAGGCAGAAAGCTACAGGCATGAAAGAGGAGAATGAAAGAAAGTAAGAAACACAATGAAATTTCCAGCATAATACCACCTAAGTCTATTTAAAACACATACACACACCTCACACTGTATAGTTTTCAAAGATAACCCTCCTCATATGCATACATACAGAACATAGATATACACATAAATCTATGTACATATATACATGCATCTCTATCTATCTGCCTATCTATATCAAACACATTAATGTGGGTGCCTTTAGGGTGGAGGAGGGGCTAAAAAGAAAGAGAAAGAGAGGGAGATGTGACTAGAATCAGGTATAAAAGGAGAATAATAAAATAAAATATGAGAGAAGCCCTGCACGTACTGATAGTGATAGTGTGCTGTGAACTGGAGGGTATAATCAACTCAACTCTCTAAGTACATCAGGTTCAAAATAAAATTACAATTAAAATTTAAAATTAGAAATGCCTTAGGTGAGGAGAGGGTCAGGAATATTTCACATGAGCTCTAGTCTCATCCTACCTGGGAGTAGCGTGTGACCTTAACTGTCCTTAAAGCGACATGGAGTAGATATTGTATTCTTCCAATTACCTCTCTGTGCAGCAAGAGTGAAATTAGATCTAAGCTATAAACCATTTTCCATGCTTTAAAAAGTAACGCAATATGAACTTGGGGTTTTTGCTACTAGGATTAGATAGAAAGCAATTTCTATTTTTTTAAAAAACAAACAACTTGTTGAAAATCAGTATGTTTACTGTCTAAAATCTTTGGCCTGAAATCAATGTTTCTGATTTCATAGGAACCTGCAGTTTGGGGTTTCCTAAAATATTCAGTGGTATGCAAGTTTTGGCTGTCCTCATTTGCATATGTAAATTGTACTGTTTTCCTCCAGGTTTGAGATAAAACAGTCACACATCATGAAGAAAACTATTGGGTTCTAAATTATATCTAACATTCCTTTCTGGTTTTTGTACCCTGAGCCTAAATCAAACGTATTCTCATAGGACACATATACTTTTCTTTACATGAGACAAATCCAAACACACCATCCCTTTTCAGTCATGAAATAAACTTTACAAGCACACAAGCAACATGAGGCTCAAGGACCTAGCAAACTGTATCGAAGTGTTGTTCTGGGAACTCAAGGACTTTATTTTTCTTGTTCTTTGCTGTATCCCTATGCCTATCATAACACCTGGAACATAGTAGGTACTCAACAAATATTTGTGGGATGAGTGAATATGCAAGTGAACTCACACACAGACACAAACACACACACACACGCATACACACACCCATTTGTCTTTGGTCTGCAACCAACTGTCACGATTCATTTTTTCTTTTGTTTCTCCCTTTGAAAAAATTAGCCAGTCAACAAGCTCTTTACTAAAACATCTTAATGTACTGACATCTGTGAGAGTTGAGCGGGAGAATAAAAAGGAATTACAGAATAGAGTTCTCATGGCTGAGAAACTTATGATCTAATAGGGCAAATACATATGAGAAACACATGAGAATAAGAACAGGAAGTGTTTTAGCACTACAGAACACTGCTTGGAAATTTATGAGAAAGAGACAGAGCGGGTGGATGTCTAGGAAACGGGGGGACAACCTCCCAGCTGGCCTATACAAAGCACAGGCCTCCCAGCACAGTCTGAGGCTTTGGCGGGGTGGAGGAGTTTGTTGGGAGAGCTGGCCTGGGGCAGGATCTTCACAAAGGTTTTCTTGGGGAACCAGAGTTTGAGCAAATCAGTGGTGGAGGCCTCACTGTTCTAACCAGCTACTAATGAGAAACTGGCTCTTTGATGCCAGGAGAGGCTGCTGAGGAGGCACAAGTACTTAACGGGTTTCAACTGAGCTTCTGCAGACACATCCTCTAAGGAGTGGAAAACTCCGTTCCAGACCCGAGGAGGCCAAAAGGGTGCCCATATACGTGAACAGGCAAATTGTGGCAAAAAAAGCCAATAACACAAGGATGGAAATCCTCAGCTTTGCGTCCAGGGAAAGCTTGGTTTAGCAATCACTGTGAGCGAGTGGAACCAGCTCAATCAACGTCAGCAATCTGAAGACATCTGGTCTTTATTTTTGGACTTTTGTACACTGAGGAGGATTATGGTTATACGATGTAGAGGCCGTTTAGCTTTGTCAATCTACAGAATTTCTTATAATACGAATCTCTCACACTTAGAATAGAAACTTGTTCTCCAAAGTCGCCTTGCAAGTTTCAAATATTAACTCTTTATCCCCCAGAGTGACAGTCTGAGGGACATTACTTTCAAGAGACGTTTTTAACAGGGAAACTGAGTATGGAGTAGATATGTATTTTGCCAAAGGGTAACCTATTGGTCGGTGGAGCCCGCAGGAACTTCAGCATCCCATGACTGCCAAAAGTAATGCTTCTGTTCCATTGGCCTTCATTTCTTCTCTCTCTGCTTTGCCTTCTCTTCTGACTTTTGTTTATCTTTAGTCATCCCCTAGCTGGGCCTAATCTAGAAAAAGTTATTAGTCTGGAAGTCATTGATAGTCCAGTATTCACTTTCCACCCATTGCCCTTCATATCTTTTGGCCAAGGACCTGGTGCCTCCCTCAAGCCCACTTAGGTCTCTCATCTTCCTCTACTTCTTCCACCCTCCTGCCCCCATGATTCCTGACCTTCCTTACTTCCGCTGTTAATACCTGTGTTGAGTTGCATTGCCCAGGGCTCTAATAGGTGACTGGCTATTTTAGACGATTTATTTGTAGCAAAGCTGTTAATGGCCTAAAAATGGCTCAGAGGCTTCCTCCACCAGATACCATTTACATTTTCATTGGGAATTTCAATGTCAAAGAAGTCAGTGGAGCATTCCTGCACCTTGGCAGTCTTCACTCTTGATTTTCTCCCGTCTGGCTGCCCACTGAACTCACCTGCAGCGCTGGCACCTGCTCTCAGACCGTGGCTCCTGCCAGCTGGTTGGGCTTCTCTTTTTCTCATTCCGGTGTTTTCAGTTTACGTGGTATTTTTCAATATTCTAGGAGCAAAGGACACAAGAAAAGCCGGGTAACAGGAAGAGGAAGGAACATCGCACATTGAATAAAGGGCCAGGGCCCCAGGCTGAGGTATTCACGCTGTGGAGAGGCCCACTAGGTACCAATGATATTGTAGTCCATTAAAAAAAATCCATAGGCTTTTAAAAAATGCATTTTCAACTTAATACAGCAGGAGCAGCCACTCTGCCGTGCAATTCCTGAGGATTTATCGCTGGTTGGGGTTAATGGTTTGAGGTGTTATTTCTTTCTGTGCTTCATTAATCCCCAGGAAGCGCCCGTGCTGAGGTGGCTATTTGGCTTGGGCTGGCCACAGAGACGCCCCGGTGCCTACTCCAGCTCCACGCTGGCGGCCAGCTCTCAGCCCCTGCTCAGCTTTTTGTCTGTACCACCGTGTCCCTTCCAGCCTGGGCTAGTGACCCGCACAATGGCTTGGGCTCTAGGTAAGTTTCAGGACAGATGGCAGACATCCTTCTTAGATACTCGCTTCCATGGTATGACTCAATCCTGGCCTCACCACCCTCCTACATCTCAGAAAGTTTGAAAAAGACAAAATTGTCCCTGTCTGAAAAAAAGGAGGGTGAGTGCAACTCTCCTCATGTCGTGGGTGACAGGGGAGACTGGTTGATGGAGGGGGCAGAACCGGAAATGGGGGGCAGAGACTCTCAGCATCACAACACGCTTTCTGATGATCAGAACTTATTACACTTTGGGGGAAAAATCATAGCTTTTCAGAGGCCACAGTGTTTATAAAGTATTCTGTATCCTTCTGTCCCACCTCTTTCTCTTCCACCAACATTAATTGAGCACTTCCTTCTGAGGTGCTAATGTAAATTTTGGGGACACACCAGGAACAAGAATGACAGGGTTCCTATCTTCAGGTTTTCTACACTTTAGTGTGTCTTTGGGACATGTGTGAGAGGGCCTGACAATACGCAAACATTTGGTCTTTTTCCAGCCCTGTGACTCAGGCAGGACAGGTGTGTCTATACCCTTTTCATAAATGGGAGAGCTGAACCTTCAAAGAGGTTGTGTGACCTGTTTCAGGTGAACTGGCTTATGCATTCATTTGCTCATCTCTCAGATTTATTGAGGGCCTGTTGTGTTCCAGATCATCTCCTGGGCTTTTGAGATGTAAAGATGTCTAGGGAATGAGCCTTGCCTTCCAGGGCTCACAGTGTAATAGGGAAAGAGCCACAGAAACACCTTTGAATCTAGTAACTGCTATGATGAAGCCTGCACTTGCAAAGTGGGGCCTTGCATGGAGAAGCCCCAAGTCGGCCTGAGGAAGTCAGGGGAGCAGGAGACAGAGCTGGGCTCAGACACAAGGCGAGGGCCCCCTCCTGGCGGCAGAGTGCAGAGAATGTGCTCGATAACATTTGTTGCATTGAATTGAGCCAGCCCTTCAAGGTCTGGCTTCACTCTTTGTTTTGTTTTGTTTTTAAAGAAACTATTTTATTATTTATTTATTTATTTATTTTTATTTTTAAAATTTTACTTATCTTTGGCTGTGTTGAGTCTTCATTGCTGTGTGTGGGCTTTCTTTAGTTGTGGCGAGCAGGGGCTACTCTGCTTTGTGGTGCGCTTCTCCTTGCGGTGGCTTCTCTTGTTGCAGAGCACGGGCTCTAGGCGCGCGGGCTTCAGTAGTTGTGGCACGCAGGCTCAGTAGTTGTGGCTCACGGGCTTAGTTGCTCCGCGGCATGTGGGATCTCCCCAGGCCAGGGATCGAACCCGTGTCCCCTGCATTGGCAGGTGGATTCTTAACCACTGTGCCACCAGGGAAGTCCCACTCTCTTGTTTAAGAAGGGTCCCAGGCCGTCGGAAACCCTATATTTTCATTCAGCAAAAAACCCTCTTCTCATTCTAAACTGAAATAAAAATTGCTCATTCTACTTTTGGTCAGGCTTCCTGCTTGTATGCGATTAATTAAAAGCTGAGTAGCTGCTAAACAGCAAGACAAATGGCAAATTATTTGTATCTTATTTATTAAGGCAAAATGTCCAGAAATTCCTGCAAGGGTCTGCTGCCTCCCCCCCTCATCTTTCTTGCATCCCTCTCCTGCCTCTGTTAGACTGCTACCCAGCCCCCACCATAGCAGTGTTGAAGGAGCCAGAGAGCAAACCCAGGAAACCTTTACCATTAGGTAAACTTTACCATTAGGTAAAGTTCTGACCTTGGGTACATCCCTTCATCTCTTGGTGTCTCAGTTTCCTAAGCTATAAACGGGAATATAATACCTGTCCTACCATATACCATGAGTCCTTCTGAGGATTAAATGGGCTCCAATACGTGGCAGTGATTAAGAAGGAGCAAAACTCTTAGGACATGTTAGGGGACATCAGTACTATTACTATAGCACGTCTGCTGACTGAGGAGGATGCTAGACATTTGCTAACTTGGCTTGGTTTCTGATGTGAGCAAGGGGGTGTTAGACGTCTCATATTTCTTTAGCATTTGAGGGCTGGGATGTGGCCCTGGCAACTGAGAGCAAGCATCCTTTTTAGCATTCTCCCTGTCCAAGGGTCAGGTTCCCACTTAGAGGCTCAGTTTCCCCAGTCTAATAAATTGTAACAAATTGTCTCATTTTTCCCTGATAAGTGATGACCCCTGGCTGCCTTGTCTCCTTTTGGGCTGTAACGGCTTCCACGAGCTGGCAACTCCAGTTCTCCTGGGCTTGGGCCAGGCCTGGGTGGGAAGACCGTGAAGGAGATTAGGATGAGGGTTATCCACATCCTCTGCAGACACCCTCTTATGTTCAGTGTCTGCTTGGCGGCATTAAAGGCAGAGGGAGCGCTGAGGATGGGTATGTAGGGGGTGCAGGAAGGAAAAGATGGGTAGGGAGAGTTCTGTTGCCAAGCTTAAAGTGTTATAAGAGGAAAAGTGGGTTGAGGGGAAAAGCAGAGAGGGAGGATATAATAGAGCCAAATATCTTATTTGAACAGATGAAAGAGAGAATATTCATTTCTTTTGTAGATAGAGTGATCATGTTATCCAGATCAAAAAGCATGACTGCGGACTATGATCAAAAAGGTATATTTACGACAACAAGAGGAAGTATAGTTCAAATATAGGCTGTCTGGGAAAATTCTGGAAGAGTGCTTCCTTCTATCTATGACCTCATATCCTATTATATCTTCAAAACCTTGCTGAGTGCAGTTTTGCTATGAGATGCAATTGGGAGGTTTGTGTTTGGGTACCCTCCTATCTCTCCTTCCTTTCTTTACTTTCAACAAATATTTATTGAGCACCTGCAGTGTGTGGGGTAGGGCCAGCTTCATGGGTTTGAGATTTATTTAGTTGCACAGGGCCTCCACTTAGGAAGGCTCTGTGCTTGGTTTAGCATACTACTGCTGTTGTCTTGAAATTTGTAATATTTCTTGAACAAGTGGTCCCGAATTTTCATTTTGCACTGTCCCCATAGGGTACCATATTAGGTGCTGGAGATATAAAGATGAAAAGAGACAGGCTTTTCCCAAAATTTCTCCCTGGCTGTCACCAGCCTGCTGCCTAGGCAACACCCCAGGTGCTGGACACAGCTTTCCACACGGTCATCTGCTAAACACTGTCCTAGCTAACTGGGCCTTTGAAAAGTTCCTTCTTTTTTTTTTATTTTATTTTATTTATGGCTGTGTTGGGTCTTCATTTCTGTATGAGGGCTTTCTCTAGTTGCGGCAAGTGGGGGCCACTCTTCATCGCGGTGCGCAGGCCTCTCACTATCGCGGCCTCTCTTATTGCGGAGCACAGGCTCCAGATGCGCAGGCTCAGTAATTGTGGCTCACGGGCTTAGTTGCTCCGCGGCATGTGGGATCTTCCCAGACCAGGGCTCGAACCCGTGTCCCCTGCATTGGCAGGCAGATTCTCAACCACTGCGCCACCAGGGAAGCCCCGAAAAGTTTCTTCTTAATTAATTCACTATAAAACATTACAAATTACATAAACATGTTTCTTGTTATAACAGTGGTTGAAATCACTGTACAAAATTTGAACTATGCAGAAAAATATAAGAAAGAAAACATAATCTATGAGCCTATCACTCATATGCAGTGGTCATCTCTGGGTGTTGGGATATTAGATATTTTCAATTTTAATTATTCCTATTTATATTTTTAACTAAAATTAGGATCCTACTGTGCTTGCAATTTGTAATCCTGCGCTTTCACTTAAAATTCCATTTTTTGCCATTTCCCATGTCATTAAATAATTTCCAAAGATATGGTGTTTTATGTTGGTAGCCTTCTATCACATGGACATGTCATGATATATTTTCTTCCTTTTTGGGGACACCTAGGTTGTTTCCAGTTTTTTGCTGAGGTGAATGTCACTTGGATGAACATCCTTGTGTATAAATCTTTGTCTGCTTCTTTGGTTATTTTCTCTTGATAAATTTCAAAAAGCAGAATTACTGGTTAAAGGGTATGCAGAGTCACATATGCAAATTGCTGGCAATTTTTACTCTCACCAGTAAGTGACTGAGAGGATTTA
The DNA here is from genome assembly GCF_028023285.1 of Balaenoptera ricei. Lineage (NCBI taxonomy): Eukaryota > Metazoa > Chordata > Mammalia > Artiodactyla > Balaenopteridae > Balaenoptera > Balaenoptera ricei. Next base: position 138,024,402 of record NC_082639.1, read on the forward strand.
TTTCACAAATCTTCCAATACTGCCTAATTTTATTTTCTAAAATGGTTGTCCAGGTTTACAGGTAACAGCATTTCTTTGATTACTTATTAGATTGAATATATTTTTCATATAATTTTTGGACATATATATGCCTCTTTTATAAATTATCTAATCACATCTTTACTCATTATCTTATCAGAGTGCTCCTTTTTTTTTTTTTTTGTATCTGTAAGTTAGTTATCTATTAACTACCTTAGTTTTTTTAAAAATGTATTAGGGAACATGCAGAATTAGATATGAGTGGCTGATAACAAATACATATTTAACATGTTATTTCTGCTAAAGATTACTGTTAATAATTCTTTGAACTTAAACAATTATTTTCTCTCTAAAACTTTAGTGATGTTCATTATGAAAATGAGTTACTGTGAAGGAAATGAAATTCTTATAATTGTAAGAATTTCTGCAAAGGCTGAATGAACATCCACCAAGAGTGATGTGGAGGGGATTCTTGCACTAGGTGAGAGGTTGGACTGACTGGGTGATGTCCAATCATTTTTGATTCTTTTTCTCCAATTTTAAGGGTAAAATTTCAAATATCAATGCCTGTCTGGCTAGGGCCCTTCCAATTCTAATCTATGAGTAGTTACCTCCAGGTACGTTCAGGCCGTCCTGGGTCAAATAAGTTGTCCCATTAAATAACAGTATATTATCTGAGATATAATGAGATTAAGTTCCCAGTGGTATGATCAAGGGGACCACACTTCAGTATTATGGGGTGTCAAAAAGAAGGACTCTTAGGAGAGCTGTAGAAATCAGAGAAGTCCTGATGGATGGGAGGAGCCTTGAATGAATCGATCTGTGCAGTAGAGAGGGGTGTGAAGGCTTTCCAGGTGCAGAAAACAACAATGTGACTTGAGGGCTATGAACCTGGCCTAGGTGGGGCCCTGTATGTTTGTCACCAGTCAAGTCAGGGCAAAAGGGGATTGGTCACCTTGGGAAGTCAAAAATTCCTTGCTACATGAAGTATGAAGATTGTTTCCAGAACTAAGGGCACTCCAGTTGGGGATTCCACAGTACAATCCTGGTTGTTAGGCTTATCTGTTTTGCTTAGAAATTCTAGATTAAGTCTTGTAGCTCTGAGGCCTTGGAAGTCTAGTCATTTTTGAATCAATCCAAGAGAGCTGAGGGGTTTTCTCTTCCTTTCCTTCCCCAGTTGTTTCCTCCTGATCTTCTATCCACATTGTTAAAAATGTTGGCGGGTCCGGTTAGTTGCAAACAGAGAGAGCAGTTGCCTTTCAGGAAGTGAGCTTCAACTTCTCCATCTGAACTTTGAGAATCTGCTTTCACAGTTGGAAAACTATCTCTTTGTTACAAAGATGGGTTCTGTTGCAAAGGAGGGGGCCTTGGCACCTGGGCTGCCTGGTGAATCAGTGGCAGCTTGTACCTTGTTCACTCACTTAACAGAGTGAGGTGCTGGGTTCAGTTCTCACTTGAGCCAGTTGACTTCAGTCTGTTCCACGAATGGTCCTAACTTACACTCCCTAATCTGATCTGTCGGTTTACAAAGTCATTAGTTTGGGGGGAGAGGTGTAGGTGCTTCAGCCCACACTACTTTCTCAATTGTGCTTCGGGTGGTTGGCGTGCCATGAATCCATCCCATAAGTTTTTATGGAGTCACTGCAGTGTGTTCCAGGAACTGTGCAAGGTGCTGAAAATGCAAACTTGATTAAGGCGCTCTCTGTCCAGTGGATTCGACAAATATGTGAAAGATAGCATTATACAAGAGGGGCTGGCTGGGAAGGCTAAGTGGCAGCAAGGGGTGTGAGATCAACGCTGGTCATTACAAAGTGGACAAAAGGCAATAGACAGGGATAATATAAAAGGTCGCACTACACCCAGACTCCGTTTATCTCAAGATTTGTGGATTCAGGTAGCTTCCAAATTAGTTTTGACTACTTTACTTTTGGAATATCTGAATAAGCACCAGAAAGGAAGGTGATGTTTAACACAAGCTTCTGAGATTCTCCCACCCTGAATGTCACTAAGCCATCACAGTCCTCCCTCAAAATACCCTTTCTGGAGAGTTTCAGGCTGAGTTTTTCCAACTCTGGGTTGCTCAGGGGCTTGTTTTTTTTGTTTCTTTTTTTTCTGTATTAAATACCTTTTATTTTTATTTTTTTAAAATATAAGTATGCGTGATGTATAAAGTTGTGTTAGTTTCTGGTGTACAGCAAAGTGATTCAGTTATATATGTATATATATTCTTTTTCATATTCTTTTCCATTATAGTTTATTATAAGATATTGAATATTGTTCCCTATGCTATACAGTAGGTCCTTGTTGTTTATTTTATGTATAGTAGTTTGTACCTGCCAATCCCAAACTCCTAATTTATCCCTCCCCCATATCTTTCCTCTTTGGTAACTATAAGTTTGTTTTCTATGTCTGTGAGTCTGTTTCTGTTTTGTAAATAAGTTCATTTGTGTCATATTTTAGATTCCACATATAAGTGTATATGTATACTTCAAATTTTTTTAAATTTTATTTATTAAACTATAGTTGATTTACAATATTGTGGTAGTTTCAGGTGTACAGCTTCAGACTTTTTTCCATTATAGGTTATTACGAGGTATTGAATATAGTCCCATGTGCTAAACAGTAAATCCTTGTTGTTTATCTACTTTATATATACTGGTGTGTATCTATCAATCCCATACTCCTAATTTATCCCTCCCCTCCCCTTTGCCCTTTGGTAACCATAAGTTTGTTTTCTATATCTGTCAGTCTGTTTCTGTTTTGTAAATAAGTTGATTTGGATTATTTTTTTAGATTCCACGTATAAGTGATATCATATGATATTTGTCTTTCTCTGCCTGACTTACTTTACTTAGTATGATAATCTCCAGGTCCATCCATGTTGCTGCAAATGGAATTATTTCATTCTTTTTTATGGCTGAGTAGTATTCCATTGTGTGTGTGTGTGTGTGTGTGTGTGTGTGTGTGTATTACATCTTCTTTATCCACCCATCTGTCGGTGGACATTTAGGTTGTTTCCATGTCTTGGCTATTGTAAATTGCTGTGAACATAGGGGTGCATGTGTCTTTTCAAATTAGAGCTTTCTCCAGATATATGGCCAGGAGTGGGATTGCTGGGTCATATGGTGACTCTATTTTAAGTTTTTTAAGGAACCTTCATACTGTTTTCCATAGTGACTGCACCAATTTACATTCCTCAGGGGCTTAGTTGATGCAAGAAGAACGTTTGGGTATTTCACCAGCATCAGGAAAAGCAAATCTGCTTATTGGTCCCTGTGGCTTTTAGGTCTGTCCACAGCTAGTGAGGGGTCAGTTTGGAAGGCAGACAGTTTAACTAGCTCAGCAAATTCTCACTGCATCTTGTTGTGGACACCCTTCCAGGTGTATGAACCCATCTCTTCTTTCTTCGTACTGGCTAAGCACTGGGGGGTGTAGTCATGGAGTTTCACTCACTTAGTCCAGCTCCAGCCCTCTTGCAGGTAAAGTGGGCTTAGAAAGAATTAGGAGTTCCAGCAGCAATATCTTCTGCACAAGGTCCTTTCTGTGTTTTCTTGTTCCTTCCCATCCTTCATCTCTCACATAAAAAGGCAAACTGATCTCCTGCCTCCAGGTATGACCTGGAAGGAAACGTTTCCCTGATGGTGGGATATATGAAGAATGTGGATCCCCAGCTAATGCTTCTCCTATCCCTCATGGGGATACATATCCTTTAAAAACTTTACCTTAATAAATAATAATAATAATGCTATATTTATAGAACATAAACCACCCGTTAGGTACTCTGCTTGGTAATTTAAACACATCATCTCATTAAACACGCCAGTCCCACAAGGTAGGAACAATTATTATCCCCTATTAGGGGTAAGTAAAGTGAAGTCTAGAGAAATTAATAACTTATAGTAGCTGGTAGGTGGAACAATCCAGATTCGAGTCCAAGTTTTTGACTCCAAACTCTGTTTCTAACCACTATACCATCCCACCTCCAAATACTTCCAACGATTATATACACTTAGCAGCTTGCTGGGCAGCACACCCTGGAAGGAACAGTGTTGATCTCAAAGGCAAATGTTTCCTTCTGTTTTAACTTCCTTGATAAATCCAGATCTTTCTGACCAAAAAACACGTCTCCTTCCTCAACTCATTGTGGCTTTTTAAAAGCCTAACTATTGAAAAAGTTCTTTTCTATCACAAGAGAAGTAGTTTGTGACTTCCCTCTGGCATCCATTGAATGCGCTAGTCCCTCCTCTTCTCCCTCTCTCTTCTTTTCTCTTTTATTTCTCTGGGTGTGAGTGTTAAGTCCCTATGGCATGCAAGCACACGCTATAATCCCTCTAGCACCCCTATGAACACATCTGTGATGATAAGTGGAGGATGGATGGTCCAACATTAATTGCCTAGTGGGGAGAAGTGGGTACAGCAGCTTTTCCGCTGGGCTCCTACTGTGGGTGGCACCTTGGGGAGGGCTGTCTTTAAGGATTACGTTAGCAGTTGCGTACTTCCCGCCCAGGCCGGGAGAACAGCTCCCACTAGAAAAGGAAAAGAAAAGCTGACTATGGTATTTCTTGGGAACTGGCCCGAGTGTGACTGCTTGTGAGAACATCCATTGGGCCAAAGGTCCTGGACTGTTTTACCTCTCACCTCCCAAGCGCGAGAGGGCCCCCGAGACAGATGTCCCCCAGCGCCTGTAATCCCGGGATGCGTCAGAGGCCTCGTCGAAGCCCGCGGTATACGTTCCACCGCTGCAAATACGCGCTCCTGGCGCACTCCCCGCTGTTCTCTGAAGTTAGTCCTGGTTCCTGTCAATACTCTTTACATACCTTTGCAGGGGCAGCTGCCAACTACTTGATAGATTTTTATGTGCTGGAGGAAGGGACTTTGCCCTCCAAAATGCCTTCCAGAAAACATGATGGAATTTCTCTAACGAGAAGCACAACTTTCAGTTTAGTTAAATTCCCAAATGCAAATGCTAACTGAAATTCACACTAACATGTCATTGAGAACCACCCGACTCCAGCACCGCGCAGGAAGGTCCCGGACTTCAGAGGTGGAGGTGAGGAAGGATGCTGGGTGGGGCTCACTCACCCACCACAGCATTAAGGGAGAGACCCAGAACACCGAGAATTAACTTGAGCTAACTTCTCACCTTGCCCCATGTGGACATCTGTTTCCATCTATTTCCTCTGCTTACCAGTGGCCCCAATGAATAAGGGGTAAGAATTCTCACTCCTGTCCTCCCTTCAGTGGACAGCTGTATAGAACAGTCCCCTTTCTTTAGTTTCCTAATGAAGATGTCTCAACATCCATGCTTTTCACCTGCCCCTTCTAGACCTGAAAGCAGGAGAGACAAACCAGAGCAACATGTTCTAGATCCAGGGGAGAGGAGAGTGATCAGGATGGAGAGAGTCAAGAGAAATGAGGCTGGCTCTAGGCTACATGGAACACTCGGAGGGAAGGAAAATAGAACTGAATTGAGGAAAGAATGCTTTCCTGACGGAAGACTTAATGTTCCTGATGGCAACAAAACAGAAAATCCAGAGAAATATTCAACCCCTAATGAAAATGGCTCAGAAGCAACAAAAAATGTGAAATGAAAACACAACCATTTTTAAAACAGCACAACAATTCCAAGAATACTTTGTGCTTATCAGCTTTGCGCCAGCCTTCCTCATGTGGTGTCTCCTCTAATCTTGGCTGGATCTGATTTCTAATCTGGAGACCACTGTTTTGGGTCAGTGAATTTAAAAAAAATTAAAATTCTTTTTTTTTTTTTTTTTTTTAGTGTTGGGCTGAAAGAGAGGAAGAGCTGGTCCCTTGGTTTCACTCCAAGTCCCCAGTGGCTTCTTTGGTCAAAAAGCACACCCTCAGAATGTGAGGGCGCTATTGATTATGGATCCTGAGTTCGTCTTCTCTAACTTTTACAGATAGTTGGCGATACCTGGTGACTGTGCCTCTTTGGATGGGGTTTATGCCTAAGCCAAGAAGAACATAGGAAGGGAGGTGTTTGTTACTTGGCACAAGAAGAAGCTGTGTGGGGCAGTGAAGAATGGGCAAAGCTTAGGAGAGCAGGATTGTGCATGGTTCTGACCTTGCTTGGTTTGGGTTTGAGGGATTTGAGGTGCTTCCCCCAAAGGGATGAGGAGCTCAAGCAAGGTTCTGGGAGACTTATTTCCCTCTAAGCCAATTAGATTTTCATTCCTAACTTTCATTTGCCCTGTCTTTTAAGACCCAGTTCAAGATAGCCTACCTCTGGAAAGCCTTCTCCAGAAACCTCTGCTCGTGTGTGTGTGCGTTTTAATTTAAAGCCTTTTAAAAATTATAACATAAAACACAAATACAGAAAACCAAAACAACAAACTCAGGGCTTAGTGGATTGTTAAGGCAAGCACCTACTTACCCATCACCCAGATAAAGAAAGAGCACCTTGTCAGCCATGTCAGAAGCCCTCCAAGGGCCCTGTCCTGGACCTCCCTGCCCCTGAAAGTAACCATTATACCGACTTCTACAGAAATCACTTTCTTCTATTTTTTTTTAAGGTGGGGCGCTGGTTACTACCAAAGTGGCATCTCTAAACACTATAGTTGAGTTTTGTCCATTTTGAAAAACTTTGATATGTCTTTTAAATCTCTTTAAACCTACAGTTCTCCCTTCCAAACTTTTCTCTTCCCTACAAGTGATCTGTTGAAGAACCCAGGTCATTTGACCTGTAGATCCTGCGATCTGTTTGTTTTAATTGCATACTCCTGATGCAGTTCAGCAGGTTCCTCTGTCCTCTGTATTTCCTGCAAAATGGCAGCTGGATTTAGAGGCTTGAAACTCAAGGTCAATCACTTAGGCAAGATGATGGGTGAGCCATTAGGAAGCATATAATGACTAGTTGTCTCTCTCTGTTACTTAAGCGTATATTGATGCTCAATGCCTAGATCCATCAATTTATTGTGAACTGCAGAATATTATAATTTTATTATTTTATTTATTAGAATATTTCTATAAAAAGACACTTTTCCTCATCTATTATTTGTTTAATCAGTGGTATAATTCAGATAGGAAAGTCAAAGTAAATGCTCCATTCTTTTCTTTACCAGTTGTCAAAATAATGAGTGTTTCCTATCATCCTACAAAGATGTCTTTTTATTTTAATTATCATGGACTTGTGTATCCATGTATTCATACATGTATTCAACATATTGGATAGGTTTCAAGCAATTATAATAATTATCTTTATTTTCAATTCATCCCATCTTTGGCCAGTGAGAGCCTCTTCCATTGGCACTAGAATCCTTTGATATGACCCTAGTAGTCTTTGATGGCTTCCTTACTATTTGATATAACAAGATATTCTAGGCTCATCTTGTGCATTTTCTGCCCCAGACCTGGAATCTGCCATTTCTTCAAGAATCCCTTGTTTCTTTCAGTAGGCAATGGTATTTCAAAGCCACAACCCAGGTACAAAGTTTGTTCATTACTACTGGGTTGATTATTGTTTCTAGACCTTTTCAGTGGATGGAATGAGGAAATATCCATATATTTTTAAAGATAAAACACCTCATGAGTTCATTTTGATACTTTCAGTTCAAATTTGGTACTATAGGTTTTTTTTACATGCACAACAGTCTCAGAACAACAATACTAGTACTAATGCCACCAATATGATTACTGAGTTACATTTTTTAATTTGTTCTCTGCATTTGCTTCCATTTTTATATGTGAGTGTTTTATTTTTTAATTTTTAAAATAGATTTTATTTTCTCGAGCAGTTTTTAAGTTCACAGCAAAATTGAGCAGAAGGTACAGGGATTTCCCATTAACCTTCTGCCCCCACTTACACACAGACTTTCCCACTACCTATATTCTCTACCAGAGTGGTACAGTCGTTACAATTGGTGAATGTACGTTGACATATCATTATCACTCAAAGTTCGTAGTTTACATTAGAGTTTATTCTTGGTTATGTATATTGTATGGATGTGGACAAATGCATAATGACATGTATTCCCTATTATAATATCATACTGAGTAGTTTCATTGCGCTAAAAATCCTCTGTGTTCTGCCTATTCATCCCTCTTCCCCCTCACCCAATCTTTTTACTGCCTTCAAAGTTTTGTCTTTTCCAGAATTTATATGGTTGCAATCATATATTATGTAGCCTTTTTGGATTGGCTTCTTTAACTTAGCAATGTGCATTTGTTTCCTCCATGTCTTTTCATGGCTTGGTGGCTCATTTCTTTTTAGCTCTGAATAATATTCCATTGTCTAGATGTACCATGGTTTATTTATCCCTTCTCTTACTGAAGGACATCTTAACTACTTCCAAGTTTTGTCAGTTATGAATAAAGCTGCTATGAACATCTGTATATAGGTTGTTTGTGTGGACATAAGTTTTCAACTCCTTTTGGTAAATACCAAGAATCATGATTGCTGGATCATACGGTAAGAGTATGGTTAGTTTTGTAAGGAACTGCTAACCTGTCTTCCAAAATGGCTATATCATTTTACATTCCTATCAGCAATGAATGAGAGTTCCTGTTGCTCCATATCCTTGTCAGCATTTGATGTTGTAAGTGTTTTGGATTTTGGCCATTCTCGTAGGTGTATAGTGGTATCTTATTGTTGTTTTAATTTCCAGTTTCCTAATGACATACCATGTTGAGCAAATTTTCATATGCTTATTTGCCATTTGTATATCTTCCTTTGGTTAGATGTCTGTTCAGGTCTTTTGCCCATTTTCTAACCTCATTGTATTTTACCTACTTTTGAGTGTGCCATACTTAGAATTAGGGTGACAGGCAGGTGGGTCATTCAGCATGAGCCTCAGATGTATCCACTATGGATTTCTGATGTTTGATGAATTGGTAGAACAGATACGTAGAAGGCTATTTGCATGAAATGTTTCCTGGAGGTGAATCCATCAGGGGCAGTTCTGAAGACAGTAAAATGTATATTACTCCTATGTCTGATTACTATAGATGTGGTTGGCTATAGATAAAAACTAAAAGAATGATTTCACTAAAAACTATGTCCAGTAGTAAGGATAGGCTAGGTAATGATGCATGTTGCAGAAACAATCAAGTGTGGAATCCCAGTGGCTTGATAGCACAATAGTTTACTTATTTCTCATTCCACATGTTCAGTGCAAGTTGGTGGGGGCTTCATTACCTCAGTCATTGGGAACCCAGATTGATAGAGGCTCTATCATTTTAAGTTTGTACTGTCAAGAACACATGACCTTCTTTGTTAGAGGGACAGACTCATGGAGGGTTCCATGTTGGCTTTTCTACATTCAGGCCTGGAAATGACACACATCCTTTCTATTCATAGTCCATTGACCAGCACTAGTCACATGGCTGCCTAACTGCAAGAGGACTGGAAAATATGGGAAATCAGCTGGAATGCTTGGTGAATTCCACTATTTCTGCCATACTCTGTTAGCCATTGTGGACTCAATGGGGCTGATGGAAATGCCCACTTGAGACTTGGAGACAGAGTCCAGCAGGAAATTGTGGTACCCAGTGGGATTAGAAAGGATGCTCAGCAGGAGACTTCAGGGAATAGAGGGAAACGAGGACATCTAGTTCCTATCCAAGGCTCACACACTTATTGCAAGCTCCATAATTGTTTTATTGCTTCACATAAAAGCTGCAATTACCAGTTCTTTTAATTTGCATAGTACAAAAATGAGAGGAAGATGCTACCAGAAAATGTGATAGTTTTCAAACCTGAGCTGTGAAATAAGCCATAGGAATAGGAACAACTTGGTAACTTCACCATGGCCCTTAAAGTACTTGCACTTTCAAGCCCCAGGAATTTATTTTTTCCATTTTTAAAATTGTGCTAAAATACACATAATATAAAATTTATCATCATAACTATTTTTAGGTATATAGTTAAGTGGTATTAAATAATTTCATAATGTTGTGCAACCATAACTACCATGTAACTCCATAAGTCTTTCATCTTGTAAAACTGAAACTCCATACCCATTAAACAATACCTCCCCATACCTCTCTCACCCCAAGTTCCTGGCAACCACCATTCTACTTCCTGATCTCTCTGATTTTGACTACACTATGCTAAGTACCTCACATAAATGGAATCATAAAGTATTTGTCTTTTTTTGTTACTGGCTTATTTCACTTAGCATAATGTCCTCAAGGTTCATCCATGTAGGATATGTAGATTTTTCTTTCTTTTTAAGGTTGAACAATATTCCATTGTACATTTATACCACATTTTGCTTACCCATTCATCTGTTAATGGATACTTGGGTTGCTTCCATGTTTTAGCTATTGTGAATAATGCTGCTATGAACATGAGTATACATATATCACTTTGAGACCCTGCTTTCAATACTTTTGGGCATATACTCCAAAGAGGAATTGCTGGATCATATGGAAATTCCATTTTTAAATTTTTGAGGAAATGCCATACTGTTTTCCACAGAGGCTACATCATTTTACATTACCAATAGTGCACAAGAGTTCTAATTTCCCCACATTCTCACCAACACCTATTTTCTGTTTTTATTTTATTTTTTAATAGTAGCCATCCTAATGGGTGTGAGGTGGCATCTCATTTTAGTTTTGATTTACATTTCCCTAAATATTAGTGACGTTGAACATCTTTTTGTGTGCTTATTGTCCATTTATTTATTTTCTCTAGAGAAATATCTACTCAAGTCCTTTGCTCATTTTTAAATCAGGTTGTTTATTTTCATGTTGCTGAATTTAGGAGCTTTCTATATATTCTGAATATTAATCCCTTATCAGATAAGTGATTTATAAATATTTTCTTCCATTCTGTGGGTTACCTTTTTACTCTTGATATCATCTAGTGATGCACAAAATTTAAAAATTTTACAAAGTCTGATTTGTCTATTTTTTCCTTGGCTGCTTGTGCCTTTCAAGTCATATTCAAGAAATCATTGTCAAATCCAATGTCATGAAGTTTTTGTCCTATTTTTTTTCCTAAGGATTTTATAGTTTTAGCTCTTACAATATGTCTTTGATCCACTTTGGGTTAATTTTTGTATATGGTATTAGCTAAGGATCTAATTTCATTTTTTTGCATGTAGATATCTAGTTTTCCCAAGATTATTTGTTGAAAAGACTGTCCTTTCCTCATTGAATGATGCTGGTTACCCTGTCAAAAATCATTTGGCCATATATGCAAGGGTTTATTTCTGGGCTCCCTTCTATCCATTGTTGTATATGTCTGTTTTTATGCCAGTACCACATCGTTTTGATTACTGGAGCTTGGTAGTAAGTTTTAAAATTAGGAAGTGTGGGTCCTTCAGTTTCATTATTCCTTTTCAAGATTGTTCTGGTATTCTTGGTCCCCTGAGATTCCAAATGAATTTTAGGATGAATTTTTCTCTTTTTGCAAAAGAATATCATTGGGATTTTGATAGGGATTGCATTGAATCTGTATCTTGCTTCGGGTCATATTGACATTTGAACAATATAAAGTCTTTCAAGGTATGAACATGGGATATGTTTCCATTTATTTATGTCTTTTAAATTTTCTTTCAGCAATGTTTTGTCATTGTACAACTCTTTTACCTCCTTGGTTTAGGCAATTCCTAAGTATTTTGTCCTTTTTGATGCTATTGTGAATAGAATTGTTTTTGTAATTTCTTTTTCAGGTTGTTTATTTTTCATGTATAGAAATGCAACTGATTTTTATGAGTTGACTTTGCTTCTGCTACTTTATTGAATTAATTTATTAGTTCTAGCAGTTTTTTTTTTTGTGGTGTGTGAAATCTTTAGAGCTTTTTACACGTAAGATCACATTATCTGCAAATGGAGATAATTTTACTTCTTCCTTTCTGGTTTGGATGCCTTTTATTTCTTTTTCTTCCTAATTGTTCTGGCTAGAACTTTCAGTACTATGTTGAATAAAAGTGGTGAAAGCAGGCATCTTTGCCTTGTTCTTTATTTTAGAGGAAATGCTTTCAGTGTTTTACCATTGAGTATGATGTTTACTGTGGATTTTTCATATGTGGCTTTTATTATGATGAGATAGTTTTCATGTGTTCCTATGTTTTGAGTGTTTTTTATCATGAAAGGGTGCTGAATTTTGTCAGATGCTTTGGCTGCATCAGTTGAGATGATCATGTGATTTTTTCCCCCCTGCATTCTGTTGATGTGGTGTATTACATTAATCAGTTTATGTATGTTGAATCATCCTTGTATTCCAGGAACAAATCCCATTTGGTCATGGTGTATAATCCTTTAACATGCTGATGAATTCGGTGGCTGGTATTTTGTGGAGGATTTTTGCATCATTGTTGGTAAGAGATATTGGTCTGTAGTTTCCTTTTCTTGTAGTGTCTTTGCCTGGCTTTGGTATCAGGGTAATGCTGGCTTCACAGAATGATTTTAAAAGTGTCCACTTGTCTTAAACTTTTTGGAAAAGTTTGAGAGAGATCGATGTTAGTTCTTTAAATATTTGGCAGAATTCATCAGTGAAGACATCAGGTCCAGGGCTTTTCTTTTCTGGGAGAATTTTGATTACTGATTCAAAATCCTTATTAGGAATAGGTCTATTAAGGTTTTCTGTTTCTTCATGATTTAGTCTTGATAGGTTTTATGTTTCTAAGAATTCATCCATTTCATCTAGGTTATCCAATTTGTTGGTGTATAATTGATCATAGTATTCTTGTACAATCTTTTTTATTTCTGTAGAATCGGTAGTAATCTTCCCACTTTCATTTCTGATTTTAGCAATTTGAATATTTCCTCTTTTTTTTTTCTTAGTCCATCTAGGTAAAGTTTTGTCAATTGTGTTGATCTTTTCAAAGAACCAGTTTTGGTTTCATTGTTTTTCTCTATTATTTTTCTGTTCTCTGTTTTGTTGATCTCTGCTCTAGTCTCATAATTTCCTTCCTTCTGCTAGCTTTGGGTTTAGTTTGTTCTTTTATTAGTTCTTTAAGTTGTAAAGTTCAGTTGTTGATTTGAGATCTCTTTTGTTTTTTAATGTAAGCATTTATAACTATAAATTTCCCCTTAGTACTGCTTTTGCTGTGTCACATACATTTTGGTATGTTGTATTTCCATTTTCACTCATCTCTAAGATTTTCTAAGTTCCTTGTGATTTTTTCTTTGATTCACTGGTTATTTAAGAGTGTGCTATTTAGTTTCCAAAGATTTACAAATTTTCTAGTTTTACTTCTGTTATTGATTTCTAACTTCATCTTGTTGTGGTCAGAGAAGATACTTTTTTGACATCTGTCTTTTAAAATCTATTAAGGCTTAATTTGTGGCCTAATATATGGTCTATCCTGGCAAATGCCCCAAGTACACTTGAGAAGAATGTGTATGCTATTGTTTTGAGTAGAATGTTCTGTATATATCTGTTACATTTAGTTGGTTAACTGTGTTGTTTAAGTCCTCTATTTCCTTACTTACCTTCTGTCTGGTTGTTCTATTCATTATTGAGAATGGGATATAGAAATCTACAACTGTTATTGTAAAACTATGTATTTCTCCCTTCAGTTCTGTCAGTTTTGCTTCCTGTATTTTTATGGTCATTAGGTGCATACCTGTTTACAATTATTATATCTCCTTGCTTTGTTGAACCTTTTATTAATATATAATGCACTATTTTGTCTCTTGTAACTTTAAAAACAATTTAAAGTCTATTTTGTCTGATATTATTATAGCCACCTCTGTTCTCTTTTGGTTACTATTTCCATGGAACATCTTTTTCCATCTGTTCACTTTCAATTTCTTTGTGGCTTTGGATCTAACATGAGTCTCTTGTAGACAGCATATAGTTGGATCATATTTTTAAATCCATTCTGCCAACCTCTGTCTTTTTGTTAGAGAGTTTAATCTATTTACATTTAAGTAATTACTGATAAGTATGTACTTACTTCTGTCATTTTAGTATTTATTCTAAATATGACTTATAGCTATTTTGTCCATCATTTCCTGCATTACTGGCTTCTTTTGTGTTTAGCTGACTTTTTATAGTGAGACTATTTTTTTTTAATACAAATGAATTTATTTACAAAATAGAAACAGACTCACAGATGTAGAAAACAAACTTATGGTTACCAAAGGGGAAAGAGGAAGGGGGGGATAAATTAGTAGTATGGGATTAACACATACACACTACTATATATAAAACAGATAAACAACAAGGATTTACTGTATAAAACAGGGAACCATATTTAATATCTTGAAATAACCTATAATGGAAAAGACTCTGAAAAAAATATAACTGAATCACTGGGCTGTACACCTGAAACCAACACAATATTGTAAATCAACTACACCTCAAAAAAAAATAGTTTGGGTTCCAATTCTTGTTTCATTCTTTGCTAAATGTATGTAATTATCATTTAAACTTTCTAAGCTGCAGTTTTAAAACAAATCTGTGAAGTGAGGATGAAATACCACTAATTTCAAAAAATAGTTTTGATGAGGACTTCCCTGGTGGTCCAGTGGTTAAGACTCCACACTTCCAATGCAGGGGGTGTGGGTTTTATCCCTGGTTGGGGAACTAAGATCCCACATGCCACGCAGTATGGCCAAAGAATTTTTAAAAATACATTAAAAGTAGCTTTGATGATTTAATAAAATTATATAGGTAAGGTGATAGCTTCTGACACAATATAATTAATAACCTTAGTAAAGGTATAATCATTATTATTTGATCAATACTATTATAATAGAAGTATAATCCCAATGAAGAACAAATGGCTTAAAAAAAATCCCTAGATATTTACATTCTTTTATGGATCCACAGTATATAGTGAGATATTTAAGCATCTTCCTCATTTACTTTTGTGTATATTCTGTAGGTATTTTCTTTGTGATTATCATGGTAATAACATTTAACATCCTAAAATTATAACAATATAATTTGAATTTATACTGGCTTAACTTCAATAACATGCAAAATCTCTACTCCTTTAACATCTCTGTCCCCATCCCTTTCAGTTGTTGTTGATATCACAAAATCACATCGTTATACATTGCCCCAAAATATAAACCAATAATTCTTTTAAGTGTATTAGTTTCTTAAATTATGTAAAAGGCAAAGTGTGTAGTTACAAACTAATATTTACAATCATACTAGCTTTTGAACTAATTATTGTTTTTTAAAAAATGTAATACTCTTGTAAGTCATATTTAGAAAAAAAAGTGGGGTTATAAATGACTGTTACAATAATATTAACTTTTATAATTGTCCATCTGTTTACCTTTATTAAGATATTTATTTCTTTATATGGCTTTGTCTAGTTTCCTTTCATTTCACCTTGCAATATTCCCTTGAGCATTTCTTTCAGGGCAAGTCTAGTAGTCACAACGTCCCTCAGCTTTGTTTATCTGGGGATGTCTTAGTTTCTCCTTTACTTTTAAATGACAGTTTTCTGGATATAGGATTTTTAATTGACAGGTTTTTTTTTTTTTCTTTTTTGGAGCTCTCTGGCCTTCAAAGTTTCTGAGAGAAATCTGTTGATAATCTTATTGAGGCTGTCTTGCATAGGAAGTGTCACTTCTCTCTTGCTGATTTCAAGAGTCTTTCTTTGTCTTTGTCTTTGAAAAGTTTTATTCTAAAGTGTCTCTGTGTGGGTCTCTTAGAGTTCACCTTCCTTGGAGTTTGTTGAGTTTCTTTGATGTTTATATTAACGTCTCTCATCAAATTTAGGAAGTTTTCAGCCATTATTTCTTCAAATATTCTCTCTGACCCTTGCTCTCTCTCTTCACTTTCTGGACTTCTCACAATGCATATGTTGTTCACTTGGTGGTGTCCCACAAGCTTCTTAGGCTCTGTTAATTTTTAAAAATCTTTTTTCTTTCTGTTCCTCAGACTTAATCATTTCCATTGTCCAATCTTTAAGTTCATTGATTCTTTCTTTCACATGCTCAAATATGTTTTTGAATCCCTCTAGTGAATTTTTAATTTCAGTTACTGTACTTTTTAGGTCCAGAATTACTTTTTGGTTTCTTTTTTATGTTTTCTATCTCTTTATTGATATTTCTATTTTGTTGATACACCATTTCTTGACTTCCTCCACATATTCCTTTAGGTCTCTGATTTTTCTTTAAGACAGTTGTTTTAAAGTCTTTTGTTAGTAGATCAGGTCTTTTTCAGGGACTGTTTCTGTTGATTTATTAAATTTCCCTTTGAATGGGCTATACTTTCCCATTTTTTGTATGCCTTGTGATTTTTTTGTGTGTGTTGAAAACTAAACATTTAAATCTAATAATGTGGTTATTCTGGAGATCAGATTCTCCTTCCCTAGAGTTTGCCTTTTTTGCTGTAGTTTTTGTTTATTGTTTTCGATTTTTAAATTGTTGTACACTGTCTTTGTGCCAAGGATAATCCTGAGGTGTAAATTTAGGGTCTTCTCAGGTTTTTTCTGAGCCTGCACCTTTCCCTGAGTGTGCATGGTCATTTTCGAATTTTTCTATATATGCAGTTGCTTTTGAATATCCTAGTCTTTAATGTCTGGCTCCCAAAAGGGGAAAAAGAAAAAAATGAAGAGAAGAAATAAAAGAGCACTAACCCTTTAAATCTGCTGGAAGTCACTTTAGCCAGTGGGGAGGGACTAGTCACAAAGAAGGGAAGTACAAAAATGGCTGCCCATTTCTTTCTCTACATCTCAATGATTATAAGCAGCTATCAGAGACCAGAGCACAGATCCCTGTTATTTCAAGGAGAGGGTTCTTATTGCCCACCCTGACTTGTGCAATCTGTGTGCAGAGAAAAACATGCACAGTTGCCTGCCACAGGGCTAAGGGTGCAGGATGGATAGTTGCGACTGTTTGAAAAGCTGAAATTGACCAAAATTAACCACAATTTACCATCCAAACCTTCCCCTGGAAGTTGCAATCCTCAATAGACTCCAAAGTTCCAAAATGGTTATATCAGACAGATTCTGTCAGTGCAATTATTGTCTAGGTCAGGAGATCGGTTCCTGGTACTTCCTACTCCACGATCTTCTTAGAATCCTTTTCCAAGCCTCAAGATTTTGCACTTGGAAAAAATCATATGTTGTATCAATAAGAGGGTAAAACAAGCACGATAGAAAATTATGTGTGCAGTACAAACACATCTATGTTAAACAACTGCCATAGAAGCTCAATACAGAAAAAAAATGGAAAGAAAATAAACCAAATGTAAATGCAGTAGTCATCTTTGGTTGGTGGTCTTAAGAGAAATTTCTTTTTATTCTACTTTTCTGTATTTCCATATTTTCTATGTTGAAAATGAAAATAGAATGAATTTACATGGTAAATAAAGTACATAAATTCTATGCTATAAAACTGTTCCTGGGGTATGTGGCTCATTTAAAGCATGTGCAGTAGGCTTCCTGTGGTGAGAAAGCCACACTGTCATTAACTCTGGGCTGGCACAGAGTAGGTGCTCAATAAATATTTGTTGACTGAATGATTGTTTGTGTGTGTGTGTGTGTGTGTGTGTGTGTGTGTGTGTGTTTATGTATGACTTGGCTCACAAATAACAAAACGCCTAGTATAGGTGAAGAGTTTTTAATGGAGTGTTACTGAAAATGAAAAGCCCGGATTCTCCACTCTTGGCCCAGCGTCAGTTGTTACTGGCCTCAGTGCATCCTTACAGAAGGAAAATATACACTGGGGAGAGATGATTGCCTCTTTTAGTAAGCAGCAAGAACCCTGTGTGCTGTCACTTTGTCCTCCTGATACCCAGGAATAGCCCTGGCTAGAGAAGTTCCTGTCATTATGGACCTTCCAGGATGGGAACTGGGAAAAAAATTGCCAGACAAATTTACTTTCTAAAAATCTCACCAGACAAGTTAAATGATTGAAAAAGGTCATCTGGCAATGTCTTGGCTGGGCCAAGAAAATAACTCAACATCTTATATTCCTTTTAATAGAAATTAGCAATTTTGGTGTGTTCTTTTACTTTGTTTTTTGGAGGATGGGAGTGGGAAGTGTTTTTAGGAGGAAGGAAAGAGTCATGGCCATCTGTCCACTTAATTTGGAAAGTCTGAAAAATTGGGGTGGTAAAATGTTAAAAGAGAAGTAGCTGAATTATCTATCTTGAGACATCTAACTGGTACCTATAATGGAAATGGGAAACAGAAATCAAGAGTAATTGCTGGGCTTGCAGAGGGTGCAATTTTCCAATATTAGTAAGGTATTGGATTTTCTGAGTTACTGTACTTATTTGGTGCTGTGACTTTAAAAGGCTTTGGTAAGTTTCAGAGCAAAGACTGTTTCATACAGTTTTAATCATTTCTCATCTACCCTAATATCTTTTCTGATGACCAGGCCAGTATCCTTTTAAAAGAGTTAGAGAAGGGAAAATATTGAAAACACATTCTCAAGAAGGCCTCATCTCAGTCTTGCCAACATCTGAGTCCCTTCATGATGTAAAATGTGGTTCAAAAAATATCAGCAAACAATTGTGTCTCATGTCTATAACGTATGTTCCTTGAGAGCAAGGAACTTGCCCGTCTTATTCCCTGCGTCCCAACACCTAGAACGGTGCCAGCACACAGGGGATTCCCAATGCTTATTTGTTGACTGAATATCATTTGTTCTCTGCCATATTCATGGTTCTGAGAATCTAAGAGCTGAAGCCCAAGTCTCCACCATAATAAGGAAAACAGATGATGACTGTCATTGTTTCCTAAAACCAGCAATCTGGCCTCCAGGTGACATGCTTTATTGTGATGGGATGTGACAAAGATGGAATCTGAGTGGGCCAGGTCAGTAGCAAGAGAGTATGGAGGCCATTGGCTTTGTCTGAGGAGATCCCCAAAGTGGCTATTGGGATGGGTATCAGGGTGTTAATGAGTAGTCTCTTATAGCTATGGCAGGGAAGTATCAGAGATTCTCATTCCACTGGCAACAAGTTAGAAACCAGAGCAGCCAGTTAGATATGGAAGACAAGATCTGGAAATCAGAAATTTCGTGGTTCAGATGAATTTCAATGACTGTTTTTAATGGAATAGTCCTGTGCATTCTGGATGACAGTGTGGGGAAAATTTACTGGCACCATGTGGCTTCTGTGCCCATGCTAGCCAGAATGAGCATCTGTGTTACTCTTCAGGATGGAATAGTCCTCCTGTCCTTTCCATTTGCAGACTTTCCAGGCATATAGAACTTAATGCGTGGGAAAAAGAAATACTTCTCTACCTTGGGGAGAATAGACTTCCAGTAGGAAATTCTATTCCTCATCCACACCTGAGATTCAGACCTTTCAGAATTATCTGAACACTAGCCTTTGGAAGGAGTTCGCTCTACTCTTGCCTTTGGTAACAAGGACCTTTAGAGATCTTGTTTACAGGAAAGATAAGGAAGTGTTCCCCTGCCCTACAGCCTTAATCCTTGTCCAAGTCCTTGTGCTGACTTCTTCCGGTAACTCTTGTTGGACAAAATATGGTGCCTGGGACAAAGAACTCCTGGAAACCAAAGCATCCTTAAAGTTTGCCAAAACTAATGTGTGGGATTCAGGGACCCTGGAGTGGTTCAAAACAGATGCCTGGTACCTTGGGTACCTTCAGACCACATGGAAGCAGAGCCATAAGCAGAGTGCTATCTTCGGCACCCAGAGCCAGTGAGCTAGTGCTCCTACATGCATGGCCCTAAGTGGGGCTCTGGGCATCCTCCCATATGAAGATTTACCTGTCCCACTCTTATGCTTAGACTCAAGAACTCCCTCCTACCACTATGGTTGCTCAAGATTTGTTCTCGTGGGTATACTGCGAAGCCAGCAAGGCCCTTAACTCTCACTTCAAGGGCACTTTTTTTTTTTTTTTAATTTTTATTTATTTATTTATTTTTTATTTATGGCTGTGTTGGGTCTTCGTTTCTGTGCGAGGGCTTTCTCTAGTTGTGGCAAGTGGGGGCCTCTCTTCATCGCGGTGCGCGGGCCTCTCACTGTCGCGGCCTCTCTTGTTGCGGAGCACAGGCTCCAGAAGTGCAGGCTCAGTAATTGTGGCTCACGGGCCTAGCTGCTCTGCGGCATGTGGGATCTTCCCAGACCAGGGCTCGAACCCGTGTCCCCTGCATTGGCAGGCAGATTCTCAACCACTGCGCCACCAGGGAAGCCCAAGGGCACTTTTTATTTCAGTTGATCTGTTGGCCCAGTTGTCAGTTTGGGAACCATGGCTGGGCTGACTGTACCAGCATCGTCTGGGAAGATTTTAACAATTACATATTCCTGGATTCTTCCTCAGAGGTTATAATTCTGTATGTATAAGGCGGAAGCCCTGGAATGTGTGTTTTTAGAAAAGACTGATGTGAAACCAGTTTGGAACCAAGTGGTCTATTGCCCCTCCTTTGGCTCATGGGTATTTGCCTGGGGAAAGTTAGAGTCAGGTGCTTTCAGCCCTGTTACCATGTTAGTGTGAGGCACTGGGAACCTCAAAATCCTACTATCAAAATTTGATAAGAACTTTAAGTGGGCCAAAGTCATCCTTAGGCAATCTCAATTCATCCTACCCCCCAACTCTGCCCCGACACTATCCTCTTCCTATTCAGCTTTTCAAGAGAAGCTCCAAGGAAATGCCCTCTCAATCCCATCTAACTGTTCTCAAGAAGAGAGATCAGTTTTGTTGAGAAAGACAGTTTTTGATTCCTTTATTCCTCCCATCAAAATCTCCCCTTCCTGCCCTATCCTTCTTCTCAGGATCTTGGCCCTGTTTTACTTCCTTCTTGTGACTTTGGTTCATGCCAGTATTCCCTTTGACAGGCAAAGTGTTGGGGAATGTGAGTCTAAAATTTTAAAACCATGGCTTTCACAATAAGAAATGGATTTTATACTGTGATTCATTACAAACATACATACCTAAAAAAAAAGTCACACGCAGCATTGTGAACTCTTACTACATATGATACACTCCATTCTCTAATCTATACTATTCTGTTTAATTTTAAAAAGTAGACTGCTTAGATCCACAAAATTATTTTTATGTTCCACTAAGGGGGCTCAACCCATTTTTGAAAAACACTGCTATAAGGATTCTCAGACTGACCTATATCTTAAATATGGGTGTGGAGAGAATGAACAACAGAGAATTCAAGCTGTTAAGAGATGGTCAGCCTAGTTATTTGCTCTTAAAGACATGGGTCAATTGTGTGGATTCAATATGTAGTAGTTATAGCTTATAGGTAATACCTGATGCAACATATCTGGAAACTGCTGGCATGCTAGCCTTGGCTAGGATCTATGGCTGAATATTCTGAGTGGGATCTGTTATTGAAAAGACTGTAAAGGAAAAAGCATATGCCTGCCTGTGGGGCACGAGCCATCAAAGCACTTAATTTTCAACAACAAGAGACTGAGGAATCTTTGTTAAGAATCTATATTGATTTCAAAAGGCATTCCAGTGGACTATATTCTTATATGGCAGATTCCTTTTAAAAACAGTTTGAATGTAACTATCAATAAAGGCTAATGTTTAAGATCACAGACTCAGGAGTCAGATAAACCCTGATTTGGTTCCCAGCTCTGCAACTTAGTAGCTGTGTGCCCTTGGGTAAGTTACTTCACCTCTCTGAGTTGCAGTAAAATGGGGAGAAAAGTAGAATTTACCTACCAATAGGGATATTATGAGGATCAAATGAAGAAGCATAAAGTGTTAGGGAGGGTGCATTACACAGCAACAATCATAGCCTGACAGTAATTACTTGCATCATGTCAAATGCCAGATGTAGGTTCAGACAGTGGATTTGTTTTTACCTCAGTTAGAATGTGTGGACCTCAGCTTGAGAATGTGTAGACAGGGATTTTATCTAAGCTGTCAGTACTGTGCCACAGTATTCTCGGGCTACTGGTTAGACAGAACAAAGAATGGCCAGCAAGACAGGTCAGGTTTCTCCATGCTCAGTCTGTCAGTCCTGGGCTCAAAGATACGGTGCAGTCTTGCTAAGTTCCTGGTGAAGCCTCTCCAGCCAGGTCCTCATCTAAGACCTATTTATATTACAGTCACCTATTTATGTCATAGGAGTTAAACTCTGCTCTCCCTTTGGTGGAGCTGAATCAAGCTGTATTGAGGTGAGATCTAAGTTATACAAAGCCTTGAGGGCAGACTGGCTGCTTCAGTATCTCCACATTAATTAATGAATGAGGACGTTTCCTCCATGGGAACTTGACAAGAATTCTACTCAACAAACATTTTGGGGGCACCAATAATAATTATTATAGTAATCATATTAGCTAACACCTCTACAGCATTTAGTATGTGTTCTAGAAATCTTTACATGTATTATCTCATTTATTTATCATAGCAACCCACAGGGTAGATACTATTATTATCTCCATTTTGAAGATGAGGAAACTAAGGCACAGAGAAATAAAGTAATTTTCCCAAGGTCACACAGCAAGTAAACTAAAGCACAGAGCCAGATTCTGTGAGAGCATAAAGCAGTGGCATGTGGACCCATGCTTTTCACTTTTTCTTGTGAAGGTTATGGTGGGTGGATGGTGAGGAGTAGCATCTCCGAAATACTCATCAGAGTCAAAAAAAATAGGAAGTGGTGATTCTTTGGCCTTTGCAATTGCAAGATAATCGTACAACAGACTCTGAGCACACCACACTATCAAGCAAGTGTCCCGAAGAAATAGCACCCCTTGACTTAGATATGTCCGGAGGAGGAGAAGTGTTAGACAGGAGGTGATGTTGTTCAAGGTTAGTGGGCTATGAGGACCCTTGGGGATTCTTGTAGGTGTTTGCTGAGTAATTGTAGAGTGGGCTGACTCAGAGAAACATCATGAACACGGGAGTGCCTCTTACGGCCTCTTCATTCCTTGCACTTTTCTCTTTATTGTTGGTCAACCTGTTATTTAGTACCTAGTAAGGTTCAAGCTTCTCTAGAGAAAATCCAAATACCTTGCTTTGACTCTAGGAGTTTCCCTTTTCCAAGCTCTGCGTCAAGAAGCCTCAGCATGCGAGATGAAATACAGTGAGTTGATTTGTAAAATTGACTTCATCGCTTAATTCCCCAAATTTATAGCACATCAGCCTTAAAGCACAGAAAGTTAAAAAATTTTTTTTCTTCTGAAGCCTGGATTTGAAGATTTAGCCTTTGGAAGAGAAATACACAGGGAAGTGCCCATGGCCAGGGGGCCCTCTCCACCTCCTCCTGGCCACAGGGTAGGGTTTCCAGCTGACTGACAACCTTTGAGGCCTCGCACTGAACACTGCTGCTCACTAACTCTTGTTGGAGAGAAGCCAGCTAGGGGAAGAGGGGGTGTGTGTGGAGAGAAGCCTTCTACCCACCCAGTCCTGCTGTCCACACCTCCCTCCCTCGACCATGCCTGTAACTGGGCTTCCTCAGTTCCCAGCTTGGCTTGGCAGTACTGCTCTGAGCACCAGTCTCCAAGAGGTCTGTCTGCTCCCCCCAGCTCCTGGGGCACCCGAGAGGGCAGTGCTGGGTAACTCTCAGGTACACAGACCAGCCCTGGGGTGAAGGCCGCTCCGTGGTTTCTGGGCGGCCAGACCTGAAATGAGTTGGCAGGCCTTAATCCAGTCCTGAGGGACAGGTACCCACATCAGGAAACCACCATCCGAACTGGCCCCTTATTTTGGCAGAATGAACTGAGAGGCTGAGAAGGGAAAAGGAGAATGTAGAATTCCACCCTACCTTAAGGGCAGGCATGTGGTTGGTGGGGAGTGGAGGTGGGCAGGCCTGAAGGACCAGGTGGGGACGGGGACAGGCAGGGGTCACTGTGTAGCCCACGAACTGTCTGCTGGGCAAGCTCTGTCTTTGTAGACGCTCATGCTGTACCTCTTTCTACCCTCATGAGGGGCACCCAAATGTGACAGAGAATGGATGAAGGACAATATTTTCTTTCTCCAGTGGTAATTGCCTTCCATGACACTGGTTAGGACCTCCTTCTCTCCCTCTCTTCACCTCTCCCTCTGGCTCTTGCCAGGAAGGAAAATCCTACATGCACACCTGGAACCATAGACCAGACGAAAACACTGAAGCCAGTCACCCAACTGTGCACACGTTCTCCAGCTTCCCAGGGTGTCCACACTAAACATCTCTCCTGGACGTACCTACGACTGGGTGTGGGAGAGCGGCCCTTCCTCATCCCCAGCCCCCTCCACACTCCACAGGACCTTCTCGTCATCTTGCTCTGCCCTTGGTTCCCCCCCCCATCCCCCGTCACCACCCATCCTATTAATGCAGCAGGATTGTGAAAGGGTGGAGGGTTTCTGAAAATAAGTCTGAATCCAAAGTGACGAAGGGGGAAGAGAAGCTTTCTGAATATTGGATTAAGACTGGCTCCAAGAATATTGATATTCCCATAAGAAGGCCGTTAGCTTGCCCACTACTTTAGATCCCCATGAATATTTCATTGGTTGATTTAAGCTCTGAGATTTTTAAAACACACAGACACAGACACAGACAAAGCACCTTTTCAGCAGCAGGGCCATCATCCCCTCCTCCTGTGCCTGGGGCTCAGACACAGCGCTGGGGTGATGCCATGCGGCAGTTCTGAGACAGAGTTGTCCATCCACCTCGCAGGGATCTAAATTTGTATCTAACCAGGGACATCTCCTAGTGTGGCCAGGGAAGGGTATCCAGAAGACAAACAGTGGTTTAACACACATTTGTGACTCACTGAGGAAGCCGATTTCCCTAGCTACCCATTGCTGAGGGGGACCAGTTGTCAGATTAGCTTATTGTCTGCAACTGAGTTAATAAAGGGGGCAAATCAGTTTTAATTATAACATTTGGGTTTAAAGGAAAAATTGAGGCTATGATTTGTATTGCTCTGACCCTGGACAAGAATGGATATTCTTTTTTTTTTTTTTTTTAAAGGGAATGCAAGCCTTGTTTATTTATTTATTTATTTATTTATTTATTTATGGCTGTGTTGGGTCTTCATTTCTGTGTGAGGGCTTTCTCCAGTTGCGGCGAGCGGGGGCCACTCTTCATCACGGTGCGCGGGCCTCTCACTATCGCGGCCTCTCTTGTTGCGGAGCAAGGGCTCCAGACGCGCAGGCTCAGTAATTGTGGCTCACAGGCCCAGTTGCTCCGTGGCATGTGGGATCTTCCCAGACCAGGGCTCGAACCCGCATCCCCTGCATTGGCAGGCAGACTCTCAACCACTGTGCCACCAGGGAAGCCCAAGAATGGATATTCTTAAAAGGATAGATCACTACCTATTTCCAATTAGTTTCAAAATAAAGAGTTTTTAATAGTTCCCTTGGTCACATTGCCTCACCACTCTGTTGCTCTGACGTTCTCTTTTCTTCACTATAACACATTCCCATGCCACAGGGGGAAAAGAGAACAGCCATTCAACACAATCCAGGAAAATCTTTCAGTCATACTGAAACCTATTAGTCCAAATCATTTTCTCCGCTAAGCTGATTAATGGCAGCCGTAACAAATGCTGCTGCTTTCCTTAGCAGAGTCTGGTATACTGGAAAGAACTGTTAGAGTTAGAAGACCTGGTGTATATAGAGTCATCTTGGCCACAGAGACTTTGGGCAAGTCACTTTTCTCATCAACTGTTTTCGATTCTACAGTCACTAATTAAACATCAATATTGTGCTCATGAATTTTTCGGTTGTAAGTGAAGAAAACTAAAATGCAATGGTCATGAACAAAAAAAAAGGAGTTTATCATCTCATGTAACTAAAAAGGCCAGGGTGGCTTCAGGCTAACTAGATCCAAGGGCTCACACAAATGTCATTGGAATTTGGTTTTTCTTGGCTCTGCTTTCTCTGTGTTGGCTTCATTTTTCAGTCAGGCTCTACACTTTGGGTGGCAAGATGACTACCAGCATCTCTGAGCTTATAGCCTGTCTTCTCAGCTTCATGTCCAGTGGGAAAAGGATTCCTATTTCCTGGATGCTCTAGTCTTGGTATGTCTTGGGCGTCAATCTCATTGAAGCAATTTGGGTTATGTGCTCATCTCTGAATCAATCATAGTAACGAATAGATGCAGCACTCTGGCCGGGCTTAGATCACATGCCCAGCTCTGGGGTCAAGCCTACTCAAACCATATGTAATGAGAGAAGATGATGAATGGCTTCCCAACAAAAATCAGGGCACTGATACCATGAATTGGGGAGCAGGGGAGGGGTGCTGGGCAGGTAACACTGGTCTATACTGTTTTCAATGTTACCAAATGTCCTCCACATTCCTGAATCCCGAAGTCAATTCTCCATCCTTCTCTTACATGAAATCAGAACTATTTGACACACTGGATTACTCCTGCCTTCTTAAAATATTTTCTTACCTTGGATTCCAGGCTGCACCCACCTCCACCTGTCTGTGTTCTCCACTGACTGCTCCTTTGCTGGGTCTTTTCCTCTCCCTGACTATATCAGTCAGGACCCAATCAGAAATTGCACCAGTGATTTGAACAGAAAAAATATAATACAAAGAATTGTTTTATACTAGTGTATTGTTTGATACACTGGAAAAAGTGGCTAAGAGAGGGGTAAAAGAGGACTCTGAGGGATAGAGAAAGAGCAGATTCAGAAATCCACCCCCAACTGAGATTCAGAGCTCTTTCAGCCTGGTGTGCCCACTCCAGAGAACACAAAGCCTGGCAGTTGTAAAGAAATGGGCCAGATGCCATGGGCAGAAGCCGTAGGGTGTGAGCTGCAGCTGGTCCATGAGGACTGCTGAGGGGAGGGCTTCCAGACCTCCGAACCCAGTCTTCACTCAGTAAATGGCACAAAATCCAAACCTACCTCTCAGCAAATGGCAACTCCGCCTTGTAGTTGCTCAGGCTAAGACACTGGAGTCAACTTCTCTTTCTCTCACACTCCGTATTTAATTTCTCAGCAAATCCTGTTGGGCCTACATACAGAACGTATCCAGAACTAGACCACCTCCACTGCTACCTGGTCCACATCAAGGTTATCTCTCACCTGGATAATTATGGTACCTCCTAGTTGGATCCCTTGCTTTAGCCCTCTCTCCGCCACCACAATTTCAGTCCAACAGAGCAGCTAGAGTAACTGTGTCAAAAATTAAGATATATTACATCAGTCTTCTGTTCAAAACCCTTCAATGGTTTCCATCACACTAAGAATAAAAGCCCAAAGTCCTTGTAAGAGCTTACAAGGTCCTAAATGATGTGTCTTCCCATTACCTCTCGGATCTCATGTCTTTCCTTCTGTCTCACTCCACTCCAGCCATGCTGACCTCCTTGCTATTCCTCAGACTCTCCAGACATATATTTTTCAGACCTTTGCACTTGCTTGTCCTTGTGTCTAGAAGCCACATGCTTCACTCTCCTACCTCCTTCAGTTCTTTGCTTATATGTCACCTTCTCAGGGAAGTATTTTATTATAATTCTATTTGGATTATTTTTAAACAATTTTTAACAACCATAGCACTCTCTATGCCGACATCTAAATATATATATTGTCTATTTTCTATCTCTCCCCACTGTAATACATAAATACAGGCTCCATGAGAGCAGAGATTTTTGTCTCATTTGCTCATTGATATAATCACAATGCCTAGCATACAGTAGGTGTTCAAGAAATGCTTTTTTAAAATGAGAGAATGCATGTGTACTCTGGTAATATGTGTGAGAGTCTGTGCTGGGGCCTGGTATGTCACAGAGATATAATTAACACATAGTCCTTGCCCTCAAGGAACATACAATCTAGTAGGAATACTCTGACAGGTACAGACATATCTACAGTGCAAGGTAGAATATCAATATATACTACAAGAGAAGTTCTTATATCAAGTGCTATTGGGATTTAGAACTTAGAGAGATCATACTGAATTTAGGGAATCAGGAAAGACTTCATGAAGAAGGTGTCATTTGAGCAGTGTTGTAATTCTCCTAGATGGAGACTTTCAAATGGAGGGATGATCACAAGCAAAGGCCTGGGAGTGAGAAAGCACAGAGTATGTTTTGAAACCAGTGAACAATCCATTTGGAGTATTTCTATAGGTAGGGATGGCAGCAGTGGGAGATCAGAGTGGAAAGACACATTGGGACTAGATTATAGTTGGCCTTGCATGTCAGATAAGGAAAATGCCCTCAGAGTTTAGGAGGCCTTTGAGAGCCATTGAGGGTTTTTGAAGAAAGAGGCTCTGGACAGCTTGATCATGTTTATGGGTAGACAGAAAGGGACTTATATGCCATATAGAGGGGGAGGGTAGATTGAAGAAAGAAGAAATACTTGAAGTGGAACCAAGTCCAGAGAAGGTGAAAGGGGGTGAGATCAAAGACCAGGAGGAAATGGCTGAAAGGGCTTACCCAGATCCTAGGGGGGGAGCGATCTGACAAATACCACCCTCCCCTGCTTCCCCCAAGGTAATCTGGTGTCAACTATTTAAAAACATGCCTCGGAAAATATGGATGTAGGTTATCACTAAGAATCAGCAAAATGAGCAGTTCTGAAAACACTCAGTGTTAACAGAGGCTGGGTTTCTGGTCAAGGCCATCTTGACCAAAGTTCCCCCTGTAGCCATTATCTAAACTGCATCCCTTTGAAGACATGCTCCAATGCCAGCAGTATTCAGAAAGCCTGCAACTGCCAAATCTCCATATCTGCCCCTGGGGCTACCGCATTAATGTGGAGTCTTCACTCCTGGAGTTGCTGATGACCAGCTACCGTTCTCTGCTGCTGTTTATATCCACCTTGGCTACCGTGACCAGGTAGTCAGAATCTAACTGGGAAGCAAGTTGGTGAAATTCCAAAGAAAAAGTTCTAAACCATGACTGCAATTTAGTTATGAGAAACTGAATACCCTGGAAACTTTTATTGTTATTTTAAATTTTCAGTATTTTTCCAGTTCCTGTGACCTCAGTTTTTGGCAAAAACACACTAGACATAAAGGAATAGGCAAGCCAAGTGGGTGGCCAGGGCTGGAGTGAGCATTCCCAGAAGAAACATGACCAGTTCCACACACTGACAGTCAGGCTGGTTAGGCTGGGGTGGTTCCTGGGAGTGACTCTAATAAGCACTTATTGTGTGTGAGTAAGTGCCAAGGCCTGTGCTGGGACCTGGTGTAGTTCCTGCTCCCAGAGGGGTTCTGAGTCAAGTAGGGGTCAGTTATGTGTGTACATAATACCAGAGAAACAATAAAGGGGACAGGAGGGGGTTAAAAAAAAGGTAGTGGGGTCAAGAATGGTAATATCCAGACTCCAGATTCCAAACAAAAATTCTGTTATTGAGGCCTCTTCTTACAGTCAATTCAAACAATGAGGTTGATGTGGGAATCCTATCTGGAATTTTAGGCAGATGAACAGGAAAAATGGAGAGGGCTGCTTTTAAATCCTGTTTTAAGCGTGAGCAGCAAAAGTATATTTGGAGATATTAAACCCTCATGTTACTATTCTATTCTTTCCTTTCTGTGTGGTACTGTTCTTTCTCCAGATGTCCTATGTGGATAGAAAATAGGCCCAGGTCATCCTCATTTCCCAGAGTAACTAAACTTTTATAGGCATCTTATTTGTTATTTAAAATAAGAGAATGAATGGAAGAGTGGGTTGGGTCATAGGTTACTACTTCTTAGGGATGCTTTAGCTTTATCTTCTAATATATGAATCAAAATGTGGAGTATAATGAGGGTTGGAGATTTTATATCTATACATCTATATATGTATATATGTGGATAAGCTATAGAGATACATGTGTGGATATAGATACATAGATATAAATATACACACAGAAATATATATTTGTTTATATAATATATAAAATTAGAAATAAATATAGAGGAAAAAAGTAGTTAAGACATGGGAAATAGGGTTAAAATATTTGGAAACAGGGTTATGGTATAGAGGGTTTAAAGGAATGACTTTGAAATTAGATTTGAGTTATCAGTCTTGGCTCTGCACTAAGTAGCTGTGTGGCCTTGGGCCAGTACCTAATTCTCTGATGTTCAGTTTTCTCACCTGAATAATTGGGATGATAATACTATATACTTGATACATGATTGAGATGTAAAGTACTTAGCATGGTGCAAGGCCCATAGTAAGCACTTGGTAAATATTACCAATTATTTCTACTCTTTTGAGGATGAAACATGGTTGTTCAAACAGGGTGTGACAGAAGCCCAGTGCAGCTTGTGTCTAGTTGGTAAACAGAGATACAAAGGTTCAGCTCTTCCATCCTCATCCTCCCTCCCTGTCCTTCCCTCACCTTCTACCACACCTGCTCTCCCTATCAAGATCCTGTGTACAGGGGGACCTCCAAGATGGTGGAGGGGTAAGGCGTGGAGATCACCTTCCTCCCCACAAATACATAAAAAATACATCTACATGTGGAAAAACTTCTACAGAACACCTACAGAACGCTGGCAGAAGACCTCAGACTTCCCAAAAGGCAAGAAACCCCCCACGTACGAGGGTAGGGCAGAAGAAAAAAGAAAACATGAGACAAAAGAATAGGGATGAGACCTGCACCTCTGGGAGGGAGCTGTGAAGGAGGAAAAGTTTCCACACACTAGGAAGCCTCTTCACTGGCATGAAATGCTGAGGCTGCTGCTGCAGCCACCAAGAAGCCTGTGTGCAAGCACAGGTCACTATCCACACCTCCCCTCCCTGGAGACTATGTAGCCCGCCACTGCCAGGGTCCCATGATCCAGGGACAACTTCCACGGGAGAACACACGGCATGTCTCAGGCTGTTGCAACGTCATGGTGGCCTCTGCCGCCACAGGCTCACCCCGCATTCTGTACCCCTCCCTCAACCTAGCCTGAGTGAGCCAGCACCCCCTAATCAGCTGCTACTTTAACCCCCTCCTGTCTGGGCAAAGAACAGATGCCGGAAGGCGACCTACTCGCAGAGGCAGGGCCAAATCCAAAGCTGAACCCCAGGAGCTGTGCGAACAAAGAAGAGAAATGGAACTTTCTCTGGGAAGCCTCAGGAGCAGCGGATTAAATCTCCACAATCATCTCGATGTACGCTGCATCTGTGGAATACCTGAATAGAAAACGAATCATACCAAAATTGAGGTGGTGGACTTTGGGAGCAACTGTAGACTTGGTGTTTGCTTTCTGCATCTAAATTGTTTCTGGTTTTATGTTTATCTTTGTTTAGTGTTTAGAGCTTTTTTTAATGGTAGATTTGTTTATTGATTTGGTTGCTCTCTTCCTTTTTTTATATATATATATTATTTTTTCCTTTTTCTCTTTTTGTGAGTGTGTATGTGTATGCTTCTTTGTGTGATTTTGTCTGTATAAGTTGCTTTTATCATTTGTCCTAGGGTTCTGTCTGTTTTATTTTTTAATTTTTTTTTTTTAGTATAGTTTTTAGCACGTGTTATCATTGGTGGATTTTCTTATTGGTTTGGTTACTCTCTTATTCTTTTTTTATTTTACTTTAAAATTTTTTTATTATAATAATATTTTTTTACTTTAATAACTTTATTTTATTTTATTATTTTCTTTCTTTCTTTTTTTTTCTCCCTTTTCTTCTGAGCCATGTGGCTGACAGGGTCTTGGTTCTCCGGCCGGGTGTCAGGCCTGAACCTCTGAGGTAGGAGAGCCGAATTCAGGACAGTGGTCCACCAGAGACCTCCTGGCCCCACATAATATCAGTCAGCGAGAGCTCTCCCAGAGATCGTTCACTAAACGCTAAGACCCAGCTCCACTCAACGACCAGCAAGATCCAGTGCTGGACACCCCAAGCCAAATAAATAGCAAGACAGGAACACAACCTCACTCATTAGCAGAGAGGCTGCCTAAAATCATAATAAGTTCACAGACATCCCAAAACACACCACCAGACATGGTCCTGCCCACCAGAAAGACAAGATCCAGCCTCATCCACAGAACACAGGCACCAGTTCCCTCTACCAGGAATCCTACACAACCCACTGAACCAACCTTAGCCATTGGGGGCAGACACCAAAAACAACAGGAATTACGAACCTGCAGGCTGTGAAAACGAGACCCCAAACACAGTAAGTTAAGCAAAATGAGAAGACAGAGACATATGCAGATGAAGGAGCAAGGTAAAAACCCACCAAACCAAACAAATGAAGAGGAAATAGGCAGTCTGCCTGAAAAAGAATTCAGAGTAATGATAGTAAAGATCATCCAAAATCTGGGAAATAGAATGGAGAAAATACAAGAAACGTATAACAAGGACCCAGAAGAACTAAAGAGCAAACAAACAATGACGAAAAACACAATAAATGAAATTTAAAATTCTCTAGAAGGAATCAATAGCAGAATAACTGAGGCAGAAGAACAGATAAGTGACCTGGAAGATAAAATAATGGAAATAAATACCACAGAGCAGAATAAAAAAAAAAATGAAAAGAATTGAGGACAGTCTCAGAGACTTCTGGGACAACATTAAATGCACCACCATTAGAATTATAGGGATCCAAAAAGAAGAAGAGAAAAAGAAAGGGACTGAGAAAATATTTGAAGAGATTATAGTTGCAAACTTCCTTAATATGGGAAAGGAAATAGTCAATCAAGTCCAGGAAGCACAGAGAGTCCCATACAGGATAAATTCAAGGAGAAACACGCCAAGACAAATATTAATCAAATGATCAAAAATTAAATACAAAGAAAAAATATTAAAAGCAGCAAGGGAAAAAAACCAAATAACATACAAGGGAATCCCCATAAGGTTAACAGCTTATCTTTCAGCAGAAACTCTGCAAGCCAGAAGGGAGTGGCAGGACATATTTAAAGTGATGAAGGGGAAAAACCTACAACCAAGATTACTCTACCCAGCAAGGATCTCATTCTGATTTGGTGGAGAAATTAAAACCTTTACAGACAAGCAAAAGCTAAGAGAATTCAGCACCACCAAACGAGCTTTACAACAAATGCTAAAGGAACTTCTCTAGGCAGGAAACACAAGAGAAGGGAAAGACCTACAATAACAAACCCAAAACAATTAAGAAAATGGTAATAGGAACATACATATCAATAATGACCTTAAATGTAAATGGATTAAATGCTCCAACCAAAAGAATAGACTGGCTGAATGGATACAAAAACAAGACCCATATATATGCAGTCTACAAGAGACCCACTTCAGACCTAGGGACACATACAGACTGAAAGTGAGGGGATGGAAAAAGATATTCCATGCAAATGGAAGTAAGAGAAAGCTGGAGTAGCAGTTCTCATATCAGACAAAATAGACTTTAAAATAAACACTATTACAAGAGACAAAGAAGGACACTACATAATAATCAAGGGATCAATCCAAGAAGAAGATATAACAATTGTAAATATTTATGCACCCAACATAGGAGCACCTCAATACATAAGGCAAATACTAACAGCCATAAAAGGGGAAATCGACAGTAACACAATCATAGTAGGTGACTTTAACACCCCACTTTCACCAATAGACAGATCATCCAAAATGAAAATAAACAAAGAAACACTAGCTTTAAATGATACATTAAACAAGATGGACTTAATTGATATTTATAGGACATTCCATCCAAAAACAACAGAATACACATTCTTCTCAA
This sequence comes from Balaenoptera ricei, assembly GCF_028023285.1. Taxonomy (NCBI): domain Eukaryota; kingdom Metazoa; phylum Chordata; class Mammalia; order Artiodactyla; family Balaenopteridae; genus Balaenoptera; species Balaenoptera ricei. The sequence goes on from NC_082639.1 coordinate 138,057,811, forward strand.
GTGCTTATGGAACATTCTTCAGGATAGATCATATCTTGGGTCACAAATCAAGCCTTGGTAAATTTAAGAAAATTGAAATCATATCAAGTATCTTTTCCGACCACAACGCTATGAGACTAGATATCAATTACAGGAAAAAATGTGTAAAAAATACAAACGCTTGGAGGCTAAACAATACACTACTTAATAACCAAGAGATCACTGAAGAAATCAAAAAATACCTAGAAACAAATGACAATGAAAACACGATGACCCAAAACCTATGGGATGCAGCAAAAGCAGTTCTAAGAGGTAAGTTTATAGCAATCCAATCCTACCTTTAGAAACAAGAAACATCTCAAATAAACAACCTAACCTTACACCTAAAGCAATTAGAGAAAGAAGAACAAAAAGACACCAAAGTTAGCAGAAAGAAAGAAATCATAAAGATCAGATCAGAAATAAATGAAGGAAACGATAGCAAAGACCAATAAGACTAAACTCTGTTTCTTTGAGAAGATAAACAAAATTGATAAACCATTAGCCAGACTCATCAAGAAAAAAAGGGAGAAGACTCAAATCAATCGAATTGGAAATGAAAAAGCAGAAGTAACAACTGACACTGCAGAAATACAAAGGATCATGAGAGATTACTACAAGCAACTATATGCCAATAAAATGGACAACCTGGAAGAAATGGACAAATTCTTAGAAAGGTATAACCTTCTGAGACTGAAAGAGGAAGAAATAGAAAATATGTACAGACCAATCACAAGCACTGATATTGAAACTGTGATTAAAAATCTTCCAACAAACAAAAGCCTAGGACCAGATGGCGTCACAGGCGAATTCTATCAAACATTTAGAAAAAGAGCTAACACCTATCCTTCTCAAAAGTCTTCCAAAATATAGCAGAGGGAGGAACACTCCCAAATTCATTCTACGAGGCCACCATCACCCTGATACCAAAACCAGACAAAGATGTCACAAAGAAAGAAAACTACAGTCCAATATCACTGATGAATATAGATGCAAAAGTCCTCAACAAAATACTAGCAAACAGAATCCAACAACACATTAAAAGGATCATACACCGTGATCAAGTGGGATTTATCCCAGGGATGCAAGGATTCTTCAATATACGCAAATCAATCAATGTGATACACCATATCAACAAGTTGAAGGAGAAAAACCATATGATCATCTCAATAGATGCAGAGAAAGCTTTTGACAAATTGAACACCCATATATGATAAAAAACCCCCATAAAGTAGGCATAGAGGGAATTTACCTCAACATAATAAAGGCCATATATGACAAACCCACAGCCAACATCGTCCTCAATGGTGAAAAACTGAAACCATTTCCACTAAGATCAGGAACATGACACGGTTGCCCACTCTCACCACTATTATTCAACATAGTTTTGGAAGTTTTAGCCACAGCAATCAGAGAAGACAAAGAAATAAAAGGAATCCAAATCGGAAAAGAAGAAGTAAAGCTGTCACTGTTTGCAGATGACATGATACTATACATAGAGAATCCTAAATATGCTACCAGAAAACTACTTGAGCTAATCAATGAATTTGGTAAAGTAGCAGGATACAAAATTAATGCACAGAAATCTCTAGCATTCCTATACAGTGATGATGAAAAATCTGAAAGTGAAATTAAGAAAACGCTCCCGTTTACCACTGCAACAAAAAGAATAAAATATATAGGAATAAACCTACCTAAGGAGAGAAAAGACCTGTATGCAGAAAACTATAAGACACTGATGAAAGAAATTAAGGATGATACAAACAGATGCAGAGATATACCATGTTCTTGGATTGGAAGAATCAACATTGTGAAAATGACTATACTATCAAAAGCAATCTACAGATTCAATGCAATCCCTATCAAATTACCACCGGCATTTTTCACAGAAGTAGAACCAAAAGTTTCACAATTTGTATGGAAACACAAAAGACCCCTAAGAGCCTAGCAATCTTGAGGATGAAAAACGGAGCTGGAGGATTCAGGTTCCCTGACTTCAGACTATACTACAAAGCTACAGTAATCAAGACAGTATGGTACTGGCACAAAAAGAGAAATATAGAACAGGATAATGGAACAGGATAGGAAGTCCAGAAAGTCCAGAGATAAACCGATGCACATATGGTAACCTTATGTTTGATAAAGGAGGCAAGAATATACAGTGGAGAAAAGACAGCCTCTTCAGTAAGTGGTGCTGGGAAAACTGGACAGCTACATATAAACGAATGAAATTAGAACACTCCCTAACACCATACACAGAAAGAAACTCAAAATGGATTAAAGACCTAAATGTTAGGCCAGACAGTATCAAACTCTTAGAGGAAAACATAGGCAGAATACTCTATGACATAAATCACAGCACGATCCTTTTTGAACCACCTCCTAGAGAAATGAAAATAAAAACAAAAATAAACAAATGGGACCTAATGAAACTTAAAAGCTTTTGCATAGCAAAGGAACCCATAAACGAGGCAAAAAGACAACCCTCAGAATGGGAGAAAATATTTGCAAACGAAGCAACTGACAAAAATTAATCTCCAAATATACAAGCAGCTCATGCAGCTCAATTATCAAAAACTAACAATCCAATCCAAAAATGGGCAGAGGACCTAAATAGACATTTCTGCAAAGAATATATACAGATTGCCAACAAACACATGAAAGGAAGCTCAACGTTACTAAGCATTAGAGAAATTCAGATGAAAACTACCAAGAGGTATCACCTCACACCAGTCAGAATGGCCATCATCAAAAACTCTACAAACAATAAATGGTGGAGAGAGTGTGGAGGAAAGGGAACCCTCTTGCACTGTTGGTGGGAATGTAAATTGATACAGCCACTATGGAGAACAGTATGGAGGTTCCTTAAAAAACTAAAAAATAGAACTACCATAGGACCCAGCAATCCCATTACTGGGCCTACACCCTGAGGAAACCATAATTCAAAAAGAGTCATGTACCACAATGTTCATTGCAGCTCTATTTACAATGGCCAGGACATGGAAGCAACCTAAGTGTTCACTGACAGATGAATGGATAAAGAAGGTGTGGCACATATATAGAATGGAATATTACTCAGCCATAAAAAAAGAAATGAAACTGAGTTATTTGTAGTGAGGTGGATGGACCTACAGTCTGTCATACAGAGTGAAGTAAGTCAGAAAGAGAAAAACAAATACCGTATGCTAACACATATATGGGATCTAAAAAACGGTACTGACAAACCTAGTGGCAGGGCAGGAATAAAGACGCAGATGTAGAGAATGGACTTGAGGACCCAGGGAGAGGGAAGGGTAAGCTGAGACGAAGTGAGCGAATGGCATTGACATATATACACTACCAAATGTAGAATAGATAGCTACTGGGAAACAGCTGCATAGCACAGGGAGATCAGCTTGGTGCTTTGTGACCACCTAGAGGGGTGGTATAGGGAGTGTTGGAGGGAGACGCAAGAGGGAGGGGATATGGGGATATACGTATGCATATAGCTGATTCACTTTGTTATACAGCAGAAAGTAACACAATATTGTAAAGCAATTATACTCCAGTAAAGATGTTAAAAAAAGAAAAAATATCCTGTGTACATTGTGATAGGATGTGGGGAAACACTGAGGTGTTAGTCAGGACACTGGGTTTTAGTTTTCACACTGTCACTAACAAACTGTAAAACTCTGGGCAAACATTTTATTTATTTATTTTGTTTAAGATTTTTTTTGATGTAGACCTTTTTTTTTTTTAAGTCTTTATTGAATTTGTTACAATGTTGCCTCTGTTTCTTATGTTTTTGGGGTTTTCTTTGCTGTGAGTCATGTGGGATCTTAGCTCGCTGACCAGGGATCGAAGCTGCACCCCTTGCATTGGGAGGTGAAGTCTTAACCACTGGACCGCCAGGGAAGTCCCCTGGGCAAGTATTTTAACTTCTCTGGATCTCAGCACCCTCATTTTTACATTGAGGTTGGGCTACAGTTGTCTAAGGCAGTGTTTCTCAAACTATGAATCACCACTCACATTTTACATAAAGACCTAGTACGTATCCATGCGTGCACACACACAAACACAAACTTCCCCACTCATGGATGTAACTGAAACATAACTTTTACAAAACAAAAATTCTGTTCTGTTCTATATCATTACAAAAACTGCATGTCATGGCCAACTGCATGTCATGGAATGACGTGCTTGGTGACACATCATTGTTGGCAGGTAAATGCCTGTAACCCATGGTGGTTGTACATCTTTTGGGAGCCCATGGTAGCTACTGCAGATTTGGGGTAATCTCTCTGAATTCATAATCCTTTGTGTCTACTCTCCCTACAGAAGGCCAGGATCATGCCAGGCTTATTTGCTTTGTAGTGTTGGTAGGGTCTCCTTTCAATGATTTTTTTTTTTTAGTGCCAAGAAATGAAAAGTTTGAAAAATTGGCCAAGCCTCAGGTTCATTGGTGCCTCCCCCACCCTGCAATTTGAACTTTATATTGATCATATCTTCTATGGCACTAAATGATATTTATTAGTTAATATATTTGTCTTCCCACTAAACTATGAATTCCTTAAAAGCGGGGACTGATTTTTATTCAGTTATTTATCTCCATATCTTATCAAAGTGCTTAGCATATAGTAGATCTTCAACAACTATTTGACCAATTGGCTTAATTGAATTTGTGAAATAATTTCAGACAGGAGTGCCTTCTTCTTGACCTTGTTCTATGTCAGCTAGACCAGACTGCAGGAAAAGAGGGTCCCGTTATCAGAACAAGTACGGCTTGGGCTGTATTACATTAGAGTAAGTCCCGTGGCAGTTGGGCAAAGTTTCTTTAGGTATCCTGTCTTTTTTCTCTGGTTATCTTCTTCTACTAATGATACGCTTTTCTTCTGCTGAGGTACCAGGATCCCTCTGGTCCATTTTCTCTATCTCAAAGGATTTGACAAACTATTACGGTGAAGGTATTATCCCTTGCAGGGGCATTTAATAAAAGTAAGAAGTGTCTACTCAAAGGAATTTAGACTTTTAATGACCTTCAGTTAACAGGTAGCCTGATAAAGGAGGTATTTGGAGATAGGGCTGGGGGGAGTGGGAAGGGTCTACCCATTGTGCTGAAACTCCATTACAAAAGTGGTTATCTTCTCTACTAGCCTGTAAAACCATCCCAGATGGTATTTGTGTGATACAGATGTAGAATCATAAACCAGGAGACTTATTGTCTTTTTGGCATACTTTGGTCTCTGGTTATATATTGCTACATATTTTCTTCAAAATACTTCATATGTGTTCATCTTCTCCACCCAGGGATGCAGAAAGACTCCATCAATCCATATAGATTGCTCTGGTTCACGTTTGTCTGAAGTGACCAGAGCTCAAAGTAGCCAGCACAGGCATCAGGAATCAGCTGCTCCATCATGGTTCAGTACTCCTTAGCGACGGCCGTGCACTATGATGGAGGGTGGGAAGATTTAAAGGACCCAGGCCACTTGACTGTCCCTTTTTATAGTCATTCTATGGCTGTGGTAGGAGCCCTGTAGCCTACCTGGACCCCAAGATTCTCAACATCCTCTAAATAGGGATTTTTTTTCTGATAACCATACATGTTAGTCCAAACTACAGACTATCCTACTTACTGTAAAATGTCTGGTGACCATATGCTGGTCTACCCATCCTGAAAATTGATTTACAACATGATCACAAGTACTGGCTCTGCCTTCAGCTCGCAAAGAGGGCTGGGCCCCTAACTGGCTTTGCTGCCTGAAGGAGAAGAATGAGAATCTCTTTCATAACCTTGTCAAAGGCTGTGAATGTTGAGGAGTCAGGATAACTTTGTTCTTTGATCGGACATTTACTATATGCTGGGTAAGTGCCAGGCACTATGGAAAGGCTGGGGAATTCAAACATGGAGGGATAGTCCCTGCCCTCAAGGCGCTGATGGTCTAGCAGGGAAAAATACAACTGTGATGATATGCTGTGGTATGTCCTACACTATCTATGTGGGTTACATACTATGGGAGTCCTGAAGTGGGAAAAATTAGTCTTGCTTAGGGAAAAGTTGAGAGCTGCCTTCGCAGATAAGGTGACATTTGGGCTGGGCTTGAATGCAAGTGTGGAATTAGGGGAGGGAGGAAGACTGTTGCATGAACAAAAACATGGGGCTATGAACATGGCAGACATGTTTGGGAAATGCCGAGGCTGAGTGTGGGCGCAACATGGGGTGAGTGGAATCAGGGGAACAATGGAAAATGAAGTAAAAACTGTAAGTAGAACCAGATTGTAACAGGTAATGAATGTCAAAGGAAGTTATTTGAATTGATAAGAAGTATACTTGAGAAAAATCAAGGTTGTTGCTTTTTGTATAAATAGTAAAGATCAACTTAAAAAAAGAACAGTATTTATTACTATTTTTATTTACTTAAAAGCATTTCTGAAATATATGAATGGTGTTTGTTTTGCTCCCATTAACATCGTTCTGTTTGGGGAAATGCAAATATTCCCAAATTTTTACTCATTGAAATTTTTTTAATATCTTTACTGGAGTATAATTGCTTTACAGTGGTGTGTTAGTTTCTTCTGTATAACAAAGTGAATCAGCTATACATATACATATATCCCCTCCCTTCTGTGTCTCCCTCCCACCCTCCCTATCCCACCCCTCTAGGTGGACACAAAGCACGGAGCTGATCTCCCTGTGCTATGCGGCTGCTTCCCACTAGCCATCTGTTTTACATTTGGTAGGGTATATATGTCAATGTTACTCTCTCACTTCGTCCCAGCTTCCCCTTCCCCGCTGTGTCCTCAAGTCTGCTCTCTATGTCTGCGTCTTTATTCCTGCCCTGCCACTAGGTTCGTCAGTACCGTTTTTTAGATCCCATATATGTGTTAGCATACGGTATTTGTTTTTCTCTTTCTGACTTACTTCACTCTGTATGACAGACTCTAGGTCCATCAACCTCATTACAAATAACTCAATTTTGTTATTTTTATGGCTGAGTAATATTCCATTGTGTATACGTGCCACATCTTCTTTATCCATTCCTCTGTCGATGGACATTTAGGTTGCTTTCATGTCCTGACTATTGTAAATAGTGCTGCAATGAACCTTGTACTCACTGGATTTTGACTCTTGATTTTCTGCTTGGTTTCATCTGATCTTATTGGAGGAAGAAAGTAAGACCAGAGAGATGAAATGATTTAGCAAAGGTCAGATGAGTAAGTGGCAGAAATGGAATATGAGCCGAGGTCTCCCGTCCCTAAGACCTGCACTTGTCCAGTGTAGCTGACCCCAGGCTCTTCTATTCTGGGCTAGTGTGTGGTTGGGTGCACAGAGGATGCTCTGGAACACTGAGCATGGAACCCTGAGTCAAAATGCCAGGGGGTCAACTGTGTGAGACTGGAAATAGCAGGATGTGAGACTTGGGAATGAGAAATGTCTCTAAAACTAGAGGGTAGAGTCAGTGGTGCTCACAGAGCCTGCGTGATAAAGAGCCCAGTGCTGCAGGTCTCAAGAGGCACCTTGCACAGGTCATGGGAAATGGCCGCAGAGACTTCTCTCCTCCTTCCCCTGCTCTCCCTTAGCTCAGGCAGCATCTGTTTCATCAGTGGCACTGCAGCTTCTCCAATGAAAGTGAGGTACTTTTTTTTTCTCCATGTTTCCAGAATATAAAACAAAAATAGTTGATTTGATGATGGTGATGATAATAATGGTGATATCCTGAGACTCAAGGAAGTTAAATAATTTAGCTCATGTTATATAGTTAGTCAGTGGCAGAGCTAAATTTGGATGCCAGTCTGTATAACTCCACGGTCTGCCTTAGCCATTATCCTACCCTGCAGCTTAAGGGTGCTACCAGATCAGCCTGACTGATCTGAGGCGCTGGCCCACACCCTACATAGTGTTGATAGCTTCTTAGAAGAGTGTGGGTGTGGCGTTGGGCTGGTACTATGGCTGCCTTCATGTTGAAGACATGTACAAAATTGAAGGTCAGACATTTTTCCCATCATCATCATCATCATTATCAACATCATCAAGAAATCAAAACAATATTTTAAATATGGTTTGAGCTTTTTCATATGCATACTCTCATTTAGAACCACTTGGCTTGGTAGATAAAGTGGGTACACAGTTAAGGAAATTGGTTGAGGGTTAAGTAGGAAGTTGGAAAAACTGAATAGACTCTAAACATTTTTTATCATAATCCACAGTAAAAATGTGTATTTTATACCATGATCCAGATTATAATGCTCTCTGATCTATTCTATTTATTTCATTTCATTTCAAATGTTGGTCACAAGCCAATAACTTGATTTCATGACATGCTAACCAATTGTGACTCTCAATTTGAAAAACATTGGAGATCTATTAAACTTTCTCCACTCTGATGTGTTATAGTTCCATAATACAGTAAATGTTAATTGATGAATTGTTATCAAGTGTCAAAACAAGATTGAACCTTAAGGGAGAGTGAGGACAGAAGCCTCTTGCCCTAATCCACATTACTCCTCCCTTCCCAATCTGACTATCAAGGGCATCCACTTTCAAGATGTTTTTCTCCGTTTTATTCACTTCCCTATTTCTAAGTAGTGTTCTTTTTCAAAAAAATTTTTTTTAATTTAATTTTATTTATTTTTTTATACAGCAAGTTCTTATTAGTCATCAATTTTATACACATCAGTGTATACATGTCAATCCCAATCTCCCAATTCATCACACCACAACCCCCTCCCGCCCTGCCGCTTTCCCTCCTTGGTGTCCATATGTTTGTTCTCTACATCTGTGTCTCAATTTCTGCTCTGCAAACCAGTTCATCTGTACCATTTTCTAGATTCCACATATATGCGTTAATATACGATATTTGTTTTTCTCTTTCTGACTTACTTCACTCTGTATGACAGTCGCTAGATGCATCCACATCTCTACAAATGACCCAATTTCGTTCCTTTTTATGGCTGAGTAATATTCCATTGTATATATGTACCACTTCTTCTTTATCCGTTCGTCTGTCGATGGGCATTTATGTTGCTTCCATGACCTGGCTATTGTAAATAGTGCTGCAATGAACACTGGGGTGCCATGTCTTTTTGAATTATGGTTTTCTCTGGGTATATGCCCAGTAGTGGGATTGCTGGGTCATATGGTAATTCTATTTTTAGTTCTTTAAGGAACCTCCGTACTGTTCTCCATAGTGGCTGTATCAATTTACATTCCCACCAACAGTGCGAGAGGGTTCACTTTTCTCCACACCCTCTACAGCATTTGTTGTTTGTAGATTTTCTGATGATGCCCATTCTAACCGGTGTGAGGTGATACCTCATTGTAGTTTTGATTTGCAATTCTCTAATAATTAGTGATGTTGAGCAGCTTTTCATGTGCTTCTTGGCCATCTGTATGTCTTCTTTGGAGAAATGTCTATTTAGGTCTCCTGCCCATTTTGGGATTGGGTTGTTTGTTTTTTAATATTGAGCTGCATGAGCTGTTTATATATTTTGGAGATTAATCCTTTGTCCGTTGATTCATTTGCAAATATTTTCTCCCATTCTGAGGGTGTCTTTTCGTCTTGTTTATGGTTTCCTTTGCTGTGCAAAAGCTTTTAAGTTTCATTAGGTCCCCTTTGTTTATTTTTGTTTTTATTTCCATTACTCTAGGAGGTGGATCAAAAAAGATCTTGCTGTGATTTATGTCAAAGGGTGTTCTTCCTATGTTTCCCTCTAAGAGTTTTATAGTGGCCGGTATTACATTTAGGTCTCTAATCCATTTTGAGTTTATTTTTGTGTATGGTGTTAGGGAGTGTCCTAATTTCATTCTTTTACATGTAGCTGTCCAGTTTTCCCAACACCATTTATTGAAGAGGCTGTCTTTTCTCCATTGTATATTCTTGCCTCCTTTGTCAAAAATAAGGTGACCATATGTGCGTGGGTTTATCTCTGGGCTTTCTATCCTGTTCCATTGATCTATATTTCTGTTTTTGTGCCAGTACCATATTGTCTTGATTACTGTAGGTTTGTAGTATAGGCTGAAGTCAGGGAGTCTGATTCCTCCAGCTCCGTTTTTTTGCCTCAATACTGCTTTGGCTATTTGGGGTCTTTTGTGTCTCCATACAAATTTTAAGATTTTTTGTTCTAGTTCTGTAAAAAATGCCATTGGTAATTTGATAAGGATTGCATTGATCTGTAGGTTGCTTTGGGTAGTATAGTCATTTTCACAATATTGATTCTTCCAATCCAAGAACATGGTATATCTCTCCATCTGTTGGTATCATCTTTAATTTCTTTCATCAGTGTCTTATAGTTTTCTGCATACAGGTCTTTTGTTTCCCTAGGTAGGTTTATTCCTAGGTATTTTATTCTTTTCTTTGCAATGGTAAATGGGAGTGTTTCCTTAGTTTCTCTTTCACGTTTTCATCATTAGTGTATAGGAATGCAAGAGATTTCTGTGCATTAATTTTGTATCCTGCAACTTTACCAAATTCATTGATTAACTCTAGTAGTTTTCTGGTGGCATTTTTATGATTCTCTATGTATAGTATCATGTCATCTGCAAACAGTGACAGTTTTACTTCTTCTTTTCCAATTTGTATTCCTTTTATTTCTTTTTCTTCTCTGATTGCCATGGCTAGGACTTCCAAAACTATGTTGAATAATAGTGGTGTGAGTTGACATCCTTGTCTTGTTCGTGATCTTAGAGGAAATGGTTTCAGTTTTTCACCCTTGAGAATGATGTTTGCTGTGGGTTTGTCATATATGGCCTTTATTATGTTGAGTGAGGTTCCCTCTATGCCCACTTTCTGGAGAGTTTTTATCATAAATGGTCTTGGATTTTGTCAAAAGCTTTCACTGCATCTATTGAGATGATCATATGGTTTTTATTCTTCAGTTTGTTAATATGGTGTATCACATTGATTGATTTGCATATATTGAAGAATCCTTGCATCCCTGGGATAAATCCCACTTGATCGTGGTGTATGATCCTTTTAATGTGTTGTTGGATTCTGTTTGCTAGTATTTTGTTGAGGATTTTTGCCTCTATATTCATCAGTGATATTGGTCTGTAATTTTCTTTTTTTGTAGTATCTTTGTCTGGTTTTGGTATCAGTGTGATGGTGGCCTCATAGAATGAGTTTGGATGTGTTCCTTCCTCTGCAATTTTTTGGAAGAGTTTGAGAAGGATGGGTATTAGCTCTTCTCTAAATGTTTGATAGAATTCACCTGTGAAGCCATCTGGTCCTGGACTTTTGTTTGTTGGAAGATTTTTAATCACAGTTTCAATTTCATTACTTGTGATTGGTCTGTTCATATTTTCTGTTTCTTCCTGGTTCAGTCTTGGAAGGTTATACTTTTCTAAAAATTTGTCCATATCTTCCATGTTGTCCATTTTATTGGCATAGAGTTGCTTGTAGTAGTCTCTTAGGATGCTTTGTATTTCTGCCGTGTCTGTTGTAACTTCTCCTTTTTCGTTTCTAATTTTATGGATTTGAGTCCTCTCCCTCTTTTTTTGGATGAGTCTGGCTAATGGTTTATCAATTTTGTTTATCTTCTCAAAGAACCAGCTTTTAGTTTTATTGTTCTTTGCTATTGTTTTCTTTGTTTCTATTTAATTTTTTCTGATCTGATCTTTATGATTTCTTTCCTTCTTCTAACTTTAGGTTTTGTTTGTTCTGCTTTCTCTAATTCCTTTTAGGTGTAAGGTTAGATTGTTTATTTCAGATTTTTCTTGTTTCTTGAGGTAGGCTTCTAAAGCTATAAACTTCCCTCTTACAACTGCTTTTGCTTCATCCCATAGATTTTGGATCGTCGTGTTTTCATTGTCATGTGTCTCTAGGTATTTTTTGATTTCCTCTTTGATTTCTTCAGTAATCTCTTGGTTATTTAGTAACGTGTTGTTTAGCCTCCATGTGTTTGTGTTTTTTACGTTTTTTTCCCTGTAATTCATTTCTAATCTCATAGCGTTGTGGTCAGAAAAGATGCTTGATATGATTTCAGTTTTCTTAAATGTACTGAGGGTTGATTTGTGACCCAAGATGTGATCTATCCTGGAGAATGTTCCGTGCGCATTTGAGAAAAAAATTGTAATCTGCTGTTTTTGGATGGAATGTCCTATAAATATCAATTAAATCTATCTGGTCTGTTGTGTCATTTAAAGCTTCTGTTTCCTTATTTATTTTCATTTTGGATGATCTGTCCATTGGTGAAAGTGGGGTGTTAAAATCCCCCACTATTATTGTGCTACTGTCGATTTCCTCTTTTATAGCTGTTAGCAGTTGCCTTATGTATTGAGGTGTGCCTATGTTGGGTGCATATATATTTATAATTGTTATATCTTCTTCTTGGTTTGATCCCTTGATCATTATGTAGTGTCCTTCCTTGTGTCTTGTAACATTATTTTTTTTAAAGTCTGTTTTATGTGATATGAGTATTGCTACTCCAGCTTTCTTTTGATTTCCATTTGCATGGAATATCTTTTTCCATCCTCTCACTTTCAGTCTGTATGTGTCCCTAGGTCTGAAGTGGGTCTCTTGTAGACAGCATATATAGAGGTCATGTTTTTGTATCCATTCAGCAAGCCTGTGTCTTTTGGTTGGAGCATTTAATCCATTCACGTTTAAGGTAATTATCAATATGTATGTTCCTCTTACCATTTTCTTAATTGTTTTGGGTTTGTTTTTGTAGGTCCTTTTCTTCTCTTGTGTTTCCCACTTAAAGAAGTTCCTTTAGCATTTGTTGTAGAGCTGGTTTGGTGGTGCTGAATTCTCTTAGCTTTTGCTTGTCTGTAAAGCTTTTGATTTCTCCATCAAATCTGAATGAGATCCTTGCTGGGTAGAGTAATCTTGGTTGTAGGTTCTTCCCTTTCATCACTTTAAGTATATCATGCCACTCCCTTCTGGCTTGTAGAGTTTCTGCTGAGAAATCAGCTGTTAACCTTATGGGAGTTCCCTTGTATGTTATTTGTCGTTTTTCCCTTGCTGCTTTCAATAATTTCTCTTTGTCTTTAATTTTTGCCAATTTCATTACTATGTGTCTCGGCGTGTTTCTCCTTGGCTTTATCCTATATGGGACTCTCTGCACTTCCTGGACTTGGGTGGCTATTTTCTTTCCCATGTTAGGGAAGTTTTCGACTATAATCTCTTCAAATATTTTCTCTGGTCCTTTCTCTGTCTCTTCTCCTTCTGGGACCCCTATAATGGGAATGTTGTTGCATTTAATGTTGTCCCAGAGGTCTCTTAGGCTGTCTTCATTTTTTTTCATTCTTTTTTCTTTATTCTGTTCTGCAGCAGTGAATTCCACCATGCTGTCTTCCAGGTCACTTATCCTTTCTTCTGCTTCAGTTATTCTGCTATTGATTCCTTCTAGTGTAGTTTTCATTTCAGTTATTGTATTGTTCATCTCTGTTTGTTTGTTCTTTAATTCTTCTAGATCTTTGTTAAACGTTTCTTGCATCTTCTCGATCTTTGCCTCCATTCTTTTTCTGAGGTCCTGGATCATCTTCACTATCATTATTCTGAATTCTTTTTCTGGAGGATTGCCTATCTCCACTTCACTTAATTGTTTTTCTGGGGTTTTATCTTGTTCCTTCATCTGGTACATAGCCGTCTGCCTTTTCATCTTGTCTATCTTTCTGTGAATGTGGTTTTTGTTCCACAGGCTGCAGGATTGTAGTTCTTGCTTCTGCTGTCTGCCCTCTGGTGGATGAAGCTATCTAAGAGGCTTGTGTAAGTTTCCTGATGGGTGGCACTGCTGGTGGGTAGAGCTGACTGTTGCTATTGTGGGCAGAGCTCAGTAAAACTTTAATCCACTTGACTGTTGATAGGTGGGGTTGGGTTCCCTCCCTCTTGGTTGTTTGGCCTAAGGCAACCCAACACTGGAGCCTACCTGAGCTCTTTGGTGTGGCTAATGACAGGCTCTAGGATGGCTCACACCAAGGAGTACTTCCTAGAACTTCTGCTGCCAGTGTCCTTGTCCCCATGGTGAGCCACAGCCACCCCCTGCCTCTGCAGGAGACCCTCCACCACTAGCAGGTTGGTCTGGTTCAGTCTCCCCTGGGGTCACTGCTCCTTCCCCTGGGTCTCGATGCACACACTACTTTGTGTGTGCCCTCCAAGAGTGGAGTCTCTGTTTCCCCCAGTCCTGTCAAAATCATGCAATCAAATCCCACTAGGCTTCAAAGTCTGATTCTAGGAATTCCTCCTCCCATTGCCGTACCCCCAGGTTGGGAAGCCTGACATGGTGCTCAGAACCTTCACTCCAGTGGGTGGACTTCTGTGATATAAGTGTTCTCCAGTCTGTGAATCCCCCACCCAGCAGTTATGGGATTTGATTTTACTGTGATTGTGCCTCTCCTACCATCTCATTGTGGCTTCTCACTTGTCTTTGGATGTGGGGTATCTTTTTTTGTGAGTTCCAGTGTCCTCCTGTCGATGATTGTCCAGCAGCTAGTAGTGATTCTGGTGTTCTCACAAGAGGGAATGAGAGCACGTCCTTCTACTCCACCATCTTGGTTCCTCCAGGCAGGAACTCTGCTAGTGTTGGAGGTCCCCTGCAGAAGCAGGGGGCAGCCGTGGTTCACTGCAGGGACAAAGACCTCTAAGTAGTGTTCTTGAGTCTATTAGTTTTTAGTTGATCACTTTTAGTCATTAGCTAATAAGTTCTTATCACTTGTCTACCACCCCCCTTCAATAAAATATCAAGCTGACAGATATCAAGATGGCAGCTCTATTGCTCCTGAAGCTGTTGGAGAATGTGGTTGACATATGATGGGTTTGTGAATACCACTCTCTTGAATATAAGAGACTTCATTCTCAGTCACAGGCAATGTTGCCACCCTTCTCAGGGGCAAAATCTGTAGCATGGGAGCAGAGTGGAATACTTGCTCTCTGCAGGCAGGAAGATCCCAAAGAGGGAGCTTAGGTACGTTCTGTTCTTGCTCCCAATTTTTTTTTTTTTGTTAGTTTCTGCTTTATAACAAAGTGAATCAGTTATACACATACATATGTTCCCATATCCCTTCCCTCTTGCATCTCCCTCCCTCCCACCCTCCCCATCCCACCCCTCTAGGTGGTCACAAAGCACGGAGCTGATCTCCCTGTGCTATGCGGCTGCTTCCCACTAGCTATCTATTTTACATTTGGTAGTGTATATATGTCCATGACACTCTCTCACCCTGTCACATCTCACCCCTCCCCCTCCCCATATCCTCAAGTCCATTCTCTAGTAGGTCTGTGTCTTTATTCCCATCTTGCCACTAGGTTCTTCATGGCCTTTTTTTTTTTTTTTTCCTTAGATTCCATATATATGTGTTAGCATACTGTATTTGTTTTTCTCTTTCTGACTTACTTCACTCTGTATGACAGACTCTAACTCCATCCACCTCATTACAAATACCTCCATTTCATTTCTTTTTATGGCTGAGTAATATTCCATTGTATATATGTGCCACATCTTCTTTATCCATTCATCTGTCGATGGACATTTAGGTTGCTTCCATGTCCTGGCTATTGTAAATAGCTTGCTCCCAATTTTACCATTCATATAATCTACTTCTCCCTTGAAGAGAAGGGAGTGAGAAGTGACAAGTGGCCAAGAAGGCTTTGCTAGGTCATGTCACCCATAAGGAAACTCACAGCACAAGACACACACTCAGGCATCCATCCAAGTTCTAAATAACAGTTCAAGAGAAAGCCTGCTTCTCTGGATCCAAAGCAGGAAACAGACTTTGAATAGCTGGATAAAGGAATCAGAAGTATCTCCACTCTTAGTTAAGGGATTTTTCTTTTTTTTTTTTTTGGTCCATTGGCCTGGCTTCATATTTCTGTTGAATCGTGTTTTACCACTCAGAAACTTACTACCAGATGCTCAGGTCTGGGAGATCCAATTGTTAACATGATTGCATAAAATTAAATTAAATTTTTACAAAACCTCACAAATATTAAGACAAAGCTATGGATATGTCTGAACATAAATTAGACTGCAACTTAGTCTGAAAACTCCGAGAATGCTGAGCCCTTAAATTTCGTTACATAATTCCCCAATCATCTAAGGTGGGGAGTGGCGTCTGTTCAGCACCACCATCTGATTTCAGCATTGTTGTTAAAACCCAGACCAGAAATGGAATCCTGCAACCGACAACGAATTAGGGCTGTGTTTTAGAGTCTTATCTGAAGCTGCAGGCAAAATCTTGGAATCACACTTAAAGGTCTTACTGCAACAGGGGGCTACACACAACTCATCTGCACAAGAGAATCAGGAGCTTCCAAGTCAGGCTTGAGAAATTCGGGACTCGCTTAATTACATGGCCTGTTCAAAAGAGGAGATTGCCAATAGAGCAAAATTCTGTTGCATTTTCCTGACCCTTTGGGGTTTAAATTTGCAACCTGCATCAGCAAAATTTTGGCATTTGATTCTGCTAGAATCAAAGAGCCAAATTTCTGCCTCCTGTTACGTGAGCACCGTTCTTGCTGACGTCAATGAAAGCTGTGCATGCATAACTGAGGGCAGATTTTGGCCTGGGTTGTAGACATATGAGAACTGGCACAACATGCTCACATCCAAACTCTGTCCCACCCGGCCTTCTGATAACGAGAACTTCTCCTTTGTAACTCTCTCTCCACACGCTGGGAGCTGGGCCTTAACCCAAAACACAAATTAGAAGCATCATCTCATACAGAAATCTAAGCCAGATGCAAATTTAATGTAGATGTGGCAAAAGTCACCTGAGTGGGTAACTATCGAACTGCAAATTTCACGAACAGATTATGGGTGACCTCCCCTTGAAGCATACTCAGTGTAGTTTCTAAAGTATGCATTTAATTAGTTAGGAGAAGGAGGCTTGCACCTACTTTCACCTTACTGTTTAATTTTTGTACTTGAGAATGCACTGCCTACACCACTCAGACTTCTGCTGCTGGTTTAGGAAATGCTACAAATATTCCTGGGCCTGGTGCGGTGCCTGGGATAGAGGACACAGCCTAGTGAATAACTATGGGACATATGGATTTTATAAAGCAAGAAATAGTAATAATAGCTTACAGTCACACAGTGCTATGTGTCAGGCACTGTCTTGCATATATTAAATTATTTAATCCTCACCACACCCTATCTTGTAAGTTTAGTATTTTATAAATGAGCAAACTACAGAAGTTAAGAAACTTAATGGCTAGTGAGTGGTGGAGCTGGGATTTCAATCCAGGCAGTCTGGCTTCAGAGGTCAGGTTATTATTCACTCTGCTAAACTGCCTCTCAGTTAAAATGCAGGAATTGTTTATTGTTAATTAGTTATCAGTCAAATAATATTTATTGATATCTGGGTAATTCTACTGAGAAAGACAGAAACGTATTACTAGCAAGAGTTTGTTAAGAACTATTTGTGTGATCTTCATTGTCTGAGTTTCTTTCTTTTTGTTTTCAACCAGACAGTTTTTCTAAATCCTAGGAGCAATAGCGTAACCTCCCAGACTAACTAAACATTGTAGTCTCATGGCATCTTTGACATTTTTCAGCAGAAAGGGAAATGAATTTTGCAGTGAATTTTGAAGACAAATTCTGTGTGTATCATATTTAAACAAATTTTAAGTTTACATTGGCTATTAGCTCCTTCAACTAATTTTTCTGCAGTCACTTAAAAAAAATTAAATATATCCAGGCTATGCATGGGCAATGTTAGGATTCTCATAACTGCTTTTTAATATGGGTCATCTTTTTCCTTATGAGAGCATATCTGAAGTTATAGTTGAGTTTGATATGTATGATTTGACATATACATATTTACTTTACATGGAGGTTTGAGGGACACAGCTGCAACCAGAAGGTGGAAAATTCTCCCTTGCCCCAAATTCTACTGGCAAAAATGGGAAGAGAATGGCCTTGTCTAAGAATTTATCAGGCCCCTGTAGAGGTAATTTTCGAGCTTTGGTTTGGTTTTTGTATTGCCCAGGATATACTTTCACAAAGCCTGTGGCTCAGCAATAGACCTACTCTCTTATTCTGAGCACCTCATCGTCTTTGGTTTCAAGTGGAAATTCCTTACGTTGTCCTCCTACACCAGGAACCCTAATTTCCTTCCATGAGCTTATTGCTCATGATGTCATCTTAGAGACCTTCTTTCATGACACTGGGCAAAATATATGCCACTGGAGTCTAGGAAAAGTCAAATTTTGCTGCTTTCCTTGACATGAGGAAGTCAAGAAAGGGACATGTTCTTCTCATGAGAAGAAAGGACAGTGAGGGGGGGTGCTGTTTTGACACTCTTGAATTTGAAACGATGCTATATCGTTAAGTTGTTAGGAAAATGAGGAATGTGACTTGTCCATGGTCACATGACTCATGAATAACAGACCAAGGAAAAGAATCCAGAACACTTAACCCCCAAAACCACACTCCCCTCATTCCAAACATGCTAAAACATAGGGCAAGGAAGCCTTATTTTTGTAACTATACAGAAAAAGATATGGATTTATGTCCATTAAAATCCTATCCCGTTGCCAGGACATATGAGATATATATCTTCAGTGTGGTCTTGCCTGCACTTAGAAACATTGTGCCATGTTGGCTTTCTCCATTGTCTCTTTCAGTAATGTGTTTAACTTCAAGTGGATTATAGAGTTCTCAAATATTGTTTTCTACTTCTTCAGAATCTCTCTCAGAGAACATTTTCTGATATCACTTCCAAAATTTCAAAATCAATCTGTAGACCTTTATTAGGGCCAGTTAGACCACCTAATGCAAGATTCATTTCCATAATATTCCATAATAAAGATCATCAACTTCTACTTACCTACATCCAGGGACAGTACACTTACTAATTCACAAAACATCTACCACATTATGATTGAAGAGTTCTAGTTATTAAACTACATATAAATTATAAAGACTAAAACCCTGACTCTTAAGAACTTTGAATGACAAGTTCTAGTTTTACTTTCTCGAGCAGATATTTCAAACTGGGACCCCATGGGGGACCCCTTTCAAATAGCATTTTGTTTGGCCTGCTTGGTGTTTTTTAAAAATAATAAGCCAACATTGAAGAAATTGAGAGATTTCACATAAAAATAAGGTTTTCTGGCTTTTCTTAAAAAAAGAAAGATCTTGTAATATTGCAGCCACTTTCTTACAGGGCAACAGTTATCTGGACCTGAGGGGGAACTGCCTCTTTTAGATGGGGCATAAGTTCCCCAGGTCTCCAGAGATCTCCACTTCCTGTAGATTTCTACATCCTGTGGCTGAGTGTCACTTGCTATTAATTATCATGCATGTACTATTGTTTTTCTAACATCTGGCTAGCTCTATTCCCTTATATTACCTTTCTGAGTCCTGTAGGCACGTTTGTGACCCCTTGAATTAGGCAGTACAGAGCAAATATGCTCCTTTATGTACATGAAAGAGTTGTCTTTTTTTGCTCTACATGGCTTTAGTCCTCCTTAGGTTTCAGTTCCTTTAACCATACCTTGTATAGTATAGCTTCTGATGCCATCCCTCCTCTGGACATTTCTTCAATTTGTCTCAGCCTCTTTTAAAACATGGCACCCAGAACTTAACACAGTGGTGGAAGCCTGGAACAATGGACTCTTATTATCCTTTCCACTTCTTAAGTTATAGGCATCATGAGAATCTGGTAAGTGTTACAGGTTGAGTGGGTTCTGTTCTGTTTGCACAGCACCTTTGTTCTTTCTGGACACAACCCTCTCCTCCTCTTTGGGACCTCTTCCTCCTTACCATGCTCTACTCTGCGAGTTGCTAACTACTGATGAGACCTCGGCCACAGAGATTCATCCCAGGGTGGGCACCTGTCACAAACCAAGACAGTGAGGAACTTTTCCTGAATTTTTTTCTAACCAGAGCTTGAAATTTTGGTTTCTGAGATTATAAAGATAAAAATCTGAAGCTACAGGTTACCAGCCTCTATGCCTGTTGGAAACGCTGGTCAGAAAGAAATCACCACACAGAATCACAAGAAAAAAAATACCAGGTATCATCACTGAAGTCCCTGGTACCAGTCATCCCTAAGGCTGTCCTTTGCAAATTTTGTTTTTGTAAGCCAGTGTATTCTTTTTCCTTCTTACTATCCTCCCCTTCTGCCTCTCTTCCCTTCCTTCCATCTTTCCTTCATTCCTTCTTTAGAAAAATTATTTATTTATTAAAAACAAAAATAAAACCAAATAAATAACCACAAGACGTTATTATTCCCATCATGAAGGGCAGGTTCTTGCAGGACTGGCGAGTGATTTCTGAGGGAGCAGAGGAGGCCCCTCCTTGACAGAGATGAGTGGGTTCCACAGGACCATGATGACTGAGACCCTGCACAGGAACACCTTGGAGATGTAGCAGTGCTTGGACTGCTTACCTTGCCACTCTTGAGGACATCGGTCCACATCTCCTTCCCATTCTCCATCACCACTTGTTAGTGCCTGTCAAAGGCCTTCGCACGGCCCAGGAATTTCTTGTTGCGACAGTCGGTGAGCACTTGGGTGGTGTGGTTGACTGACTCTGCGAGCAGGAAGAGTGGACCCGTGTTGAACTCTGCTTCTGCAGCTCCTCTGGCCTGGGGCCGTCTCAGGACGGGGCTTGCTGAGGAGGCTCACGGTGGTAGTGGCTGCGCTCTCAGGTCTCGCCTATGCCCATCTCTTGTGCTGCTTCTGCCTCTGTAAAGAGTCTTAATGTTAATTTAAATTGCCTCTGTCTAGCTGACAACCAAGTAAGAAAATCTTCCCTAAGAAAATGGGTAACTCACAGGTGATGTGACTGTGTGAAAGAACAAATGACTCCCTGGCCAGGTGAGAAACTGTTTTCGCACTAGGATGGACTATGAATTGCCTATGATTTCTAGTCCACAGCCATCATTTCGGGACCACATATTTGGGGGGAATAATTATTTACTAAATTGACTTCAGTGATGTCTTATTAATCCTTGTATCTAAGGAATAGTAAATTAATAATAAATAATGATTCGATTTAATTGATTAGAATTTCAGAATATGTGGCTAGTCCTGCCATGGTCCCAGAATAGATAATAACTTAATCTTTACGTATTTAGGATTCTGCCTCATACTTATTCTAAAGACTACAAAACTCTGCAGGGCAGTTTATCATACCCATTTTGAGCTAGTGGTTTTGAATTCATCCTTGGGCAGGAAATGTGCAAATTAGAACAGATCTTACTGTAGAAAAGGACAGGGTTGTTTCAGTTGCTCTGATTTCTGCTTCTGTGGAGCATTTGTGATCCCCCAAATTTGACTTCTAACTCAGATCTGGCTTCCAGCTGGGGAGGGGAGACAACGGTGGACAGCTCCCTCCATCAGCTCTCTTCCACACTGCTCCCCTGTCCAGTTCACAGAAAGGGGTTCTGAGGCTGAAAAGACCCACTGCATAAAGGAGAACTTGCCTAACATTGGCCTTATCACAATCCATCCTTTATGGACCAACTCATGCTTTAATTTATTTTGTTGATAGTAACCTTTTGAGTCTGTGAGTACGTTACTGTCTCTCTTCTAGCTCATGGTAACTGAACAAATACTTGTAACATCTCCCTGGGTCTCTCTGTGTGTATGTATGGATGAATTTGGAGATCACCATGTTCTTTCAATAATAAATGAGAACACCCTGCTCTAAGCTTGAAATGTTTATACCCCTTTGCAATATAATTAGAAACAAGAATCCTACGATAAATAAGTGTGTTTTAGATGCACATGGATAAATGCACTCAAGTCAAAAGAAGGGTAACACTTTTGAAATTTTTCATTTAGAAATATGTATATGTGTGGAGAAAGTTGTGAGATTTTGTTAACTTAGTAAAAATAAAATAATTTCCCAGTTATTTTGTTCTTGCTCCACTGCCCTTCCCCCCCTCCCAAATTGGAAAAATTTCCTATGTGTTTTTTTTTCTTTTCCAGGTATTTACATTTCAAAGGTAAGAAAACAATGATTTTAAAGACAAACCAAATTAAGCATAGTGTATTTATATATTCCTAAACATAAGAAAAAAGCAACCTGAGATCTGAAAGGACACTAAAAGAAAAAAAATTCAATGTTGTGATATATTTTATTTCCAAAAATTTTTTGTCCTAAGTTAATTTTTAAAGAAAATTTACCTCTAAATATGTGTCCATATATGCATAACCAATTGACTTATTTCACACCTGATTTATGAGTTTTATACAGTCTTAGAATAATAATTGCAATTTATGCCTATTTATTTCAAATCTCTTTGACCAGCAACTTGAATTTGGAAATGTACCTCATGTAGAGGTACCTTCTGTAGTCATTCAATAAAGCAAATATAACCAGTTCTTGCTGGAATTAACCTTTGATAATGACTCAATACCAATTTCCCCTAACCTATGTATGCAATAGCATAAATCTAAACCATGGTTACTGTTGACGTCAGCAATTTTAATTGGATAATGCCTAACATATCCTTGAAAAATCATCCTGGGGCAGCTCATTTTAAATATTGACTAATATGTGCTTTACTTTTCTAACAGTCTGAAGAAATTGGTTTTCCTTTATAGTATATTAGTACTTGGAAGGCTAGGTTAGCATTAGCCGGCTATCGTCAACCTTACTCATTTCCAAATGTTAACCATAAAATGTTATATTTTATAACATATATATGTAGCCATATATATGTTATAAAAAATATGAGAAAGAAACAGACACCCACTTATAAGACTGAATCCAAAAGTTAAAAGCATAGAAATTGTAGCAGCAAAGCAAATTCCCACAGTTGATGGAAAAGTCTTTTCTTACAGTTTTATTATTCCTTAAAGTTAGTTTTCATGTGGCTTCTAATAAATACCTTTCTGTTTTTTTAGTTATCCTCCTTAACAATCTGTTTCTATTATTTTGAATTGTAATTACAAACAAACAAGGAATGACAGGTTTTTGTAAGAGAACCTAATATTAATGCAAAATTCTTCTATGTGAAGCTACCCTGTCTCCCTTTATCCCCATCTTATCCCTCGGGCCACTCTTCTCCAAACCCCCAAACAACATCCTAATCTCTGTTCAAACAGATGAAACACAAAACTACAGAAACTTAAAATTGTACAAATGGGACAAGTGAGCTAATAATGAACTACTATAACCCCTGGCATTTGTAACACCTTTTCTCTCTTGCTAATGTAATTTTCCAGTCAGAGATGGGGAAGGCTTTCTCAAGGTTATGTGTATACAAATGGCTGAGGAAGAGCCCAGGGACTCCATTTCATTCTTTGTAATAGTCACAGAAGAGTGATTGCTTCCTTGACTTTGTGGCCCTGATCATTCCTTAAGTGGTTGAGTAAAAAACAACATGTCCCTGGAGGAGAGCTTTCTGATGGTTTTTCTGTGGTCGATTACTCCTGGGATGCTCACCATCACAGAAGGTCACCATGGTGATGCCACATTCTCTAGCCTCCCTCTGATCCTTTTGTGATAGTGATGCCAACATCTCATTTATAAAATTAATGCACTGTGGGCCAGCTTCACAGTCGCTAATAACAATCTTTTGTGGAATAAATGAGTGAAAAAGTGATGAACATAGACTGGCATAAAGAATAACTTCTGCTGTAAATTCTCTGTTATGTCTGGACGTAGCTGTTTTAAAAAGTAAGCAGGACTAACACTTATTGTTGAATATATTGTTGACCTATTAAGCAATAAAAAAAAAAACTGTGCAAGTTTTATTATACATTTTTCTCCAAACATCTGATTTAAGACATGCTAGCTGTCTGCACTATCCTTTCAGAATTCTAACCATTTGTTTGAGAACACTAGAACAAAGTGGTGATGTCCAGACAAAGTTCTGGCCCATTTTTCTTTCAATTTAAATGTTACTCGTGAAAATCCATGTCTGACACATGATGTTGTACAAGCAACTATCCCATAGCTATGAGGCTAGAGATGGATTTCGTTGTATTGTTAGCCATTCTTATGTACTTATTATTTCTCTGAAATGGTTAATACAATACAATCTATATGATAAAATGTTGATCAGTTTTTTTCTTGGAAAAAATTTTGTTGTTGAGTTATGCTAAGTAAGCTTGTATATATTATTCTTTTTAAAAATTTTTAATATTATTCTTAATAGGCTCCTATTAAGGAGGTTGGGTTTTTCTCACATCACATCACTCCAACACTGATACTTCCTTTGCTTCCCACTTCCACTTTTGAGAACTCTTTGATTACATTGGGACATTGGGCTTTCCTGGATAATCCAAGATAATCTGCCTGTTTTAAGGTCAGCTGATCAGCTACCTTAATTCCATTTGCAGCCTTAATATAATTTAACATAATTTGTTTCCAGTTTGTCATGCAGCATATTTATACATCCAAGGACTAGGACATAGGCATCTTTGGGTGGCCATTCTTCTGTCTTCCACGTGAATATAGAAAGAAGAATTTCAAGAGAGGCTTAGTATCTAAACTACTTAGTATCTAAACATTAAAATTTTCAAAACATGGCCACAGAGATAACTGAAATTTATACTCACAATAAGAACAAGAGTTTCTTAGTCAATATGTTCATTATTCCAGTGTGAAGTTGACTTTGTTCTTGAGTAAAGGGGCCACTACCCCAATATTGTGAAGTAAGGGGTTTTGGGGAAAGTGGTGTCTGTTCATTGCAAGGTTTAGGCACAAGCATTCTAGAAAGCTATCTCCATGTTCCCATGCTCAGGAGGCAGATGCTGTAGAATGCCTCTTCAGATTAGGAGCTGGAGTGGCTCATCAATGAGATCTGAGGGAGAAAAATATGGCAAGAAAGCATTAAAGTCTGTTTGATCTCAAGGATCAGCGTATCATGAACTAAATATTTCATCAGTATGGGAGGAAAACCACAGGATCCTCTGACATTTTTTCATAGTTTTATTTTTTCATTAAGTTGATCTCCAGAATTTGTGAAGGGCTTTCTGAAGTGGGTCTGAGAGTTCATTGTCAGTTGATTCTATGATTTCTGTTATGATCATTCAGCAGTGTGCTATAATAACTTTACTTTTTATGATACTCTGGAACATTGTTGGGGAAATTGGTTGACTGATATCAAACTCTTCAGTATATACTAAAAAGGAAATTTTAAGTCATTAAGAAAATGATAAATACCCTTAACTATATTCAATATCCTGTGATAAACCATAATGGAAAATAATATAAAAAAAGAATATATATTACTGAATCACTTTGCTGTACAGCAGAAATTACACAACATTGTAAATCAACTACACTTCAAGAAAAAAAGAAAATAATAAATACCCTTGAAAAAATTTAAATAATACAAAAGGGCATACAATAAGAACATCTCTCTCAGTCTAGACCCTTATGTTCTGCTCCAGGGAAATGTTTCCTGGATACTACTTTAGAAGCATCTATTTCTTGTGCATCCTTTTAGAATATTTCTATGCATACACATGCAGGTGTATAAATACATTATTCTCTTTACACAAATTAAAGTATATTATAAACACTAGTCTGTATCTTACTTTTGTTCACTTAACAATATATTTTGGTAGCCTCCACATATCAGCAGATGTAGAATCCCTTTTTCCTTTTGATGGCTCATAGTAGTCACTTAAGCACAGACTATGTGCAGTTTCAGGATGGAAGCCACATTCAAATACCTAGCTACGTCTCTTGATACTGTTTAGCTTTATGTTAGGAACTAATCCAAGGCAGAAGAGATGACAGGTATAGAAGTACAGTAGGTTGTATTAGTATTTACAAAATAGTTATTTTTCCCTGTGGAAGGATTTTATATCCTTGGCTTGTTGGAGTAATGCATAGCCATGTGACTTGCTTTGGCCAATGCAATGTTGAAAATGTGTCATCCTCAAGGCAGAAGTTATAAGAGCCATATATCTTTTCCCTCTGCCATAAAAACCGTTTATGTCCCAGACAGATACCACTCCTTCTGCTGGGTTACGGAATGAAGTTGACATGGAACATAGCTGTAACCTGTAACCCACCCATAATGGATGGGTAGCATGAGAGAGAAATAAAACTTCATTATCTTAAGTAACTGCTTTCAGGAAATTATTTGGAATCACAGAATGATCTAGCTTATCCTGCTGATACAGGGAGCAACCTAAGGAACTATCAGAGTGTGAAAAATTTTAATAAAATAGTTTTTCCTGTTGTGAAATGGTTTCCAGTGACCCTGTTTTTCCTGATTCCTTCCTCCTCAATTCCTCCTCAATTAAATCAAGTGACAAAAACCCCATTAATAAATAATACAACACAATATTTATTGACACATGTAACATTTTCATTCTATTTATGCATTTTATTCTATTTTAATTCTATTTCAACACTTCCCAGGCTATTTTGTCCATAGGTCAAAGTAAGTGATATTTTTGTGTTTTAAAACAAACAATTTTGGGAGCAAATGTCTGCTTCTGGCCATGATGGAGTAGCTGGGTCCAGAACTTCCCTTCCCACCATAAACAACTAGAAAACTGGACAAACTACATGAGGCAACTGTTTTGGATGTTGGAAAACAGGCAGCACAGGACTGTGATTCCTGAAAACAGAGAAACAAGTTAGGGAAGCCTAAGATTGCCCAACTTTATGCCTGGAGGCACTTTCCTCACCCTGGTTCAGAGAGGGGGATCCCAAGCAGAGCACTGCAGAATTTCTGAGTTGCTGAATCAATACTGGAGGTCAGGATGGCTGAGGTGATTGGAATTATCAGGACAGAGTGTTGGGGAGAAGGGAATTGGGCAGGAAAAAAGGTTCAAAAATTTCATAGTGATTCCCTTGAGTCTGTTGTTGAATACTTAACTGCACATATATAGGGAGAAACACCCCAAGGCTGGGCAAATAATGATGAAGCAGCTGTATTTCACACAGGGCTAGAAGATATTCAAGTTCTGAGCAGCCAGGGTCCTTGTTGAAAACTTGGGGCATTTGGTAGAGACCTCAGGGTGGTTGTGCCTTAATAGTGAGGCTAAACTAGACATAGAGTAAAGGCCACTCAAGATCCACTTTCTAAAGCTTAAAAACAATCTTGAAAATGATCAAGCTGATCTTTAAGTAATGTAACTCTCTGTCAAAACAAAGTGTAACACTCTTTAAAGGAAGACCACAAAATCCAGCATTCAACAATATAAAATTAGCCAGGTTTAACATTAAATAAAAAGGTACTAATCATGTGAAAATAGGAAAACATGATCCATAGTCAATAGAAAAATAAGTCAAAAGAAACCTGTAAGAAGTGACAGAGATGATCGAATTAACAAACAAGAATTTTTAAACAGCTAATATAAATATGCATAAGTATTTAAAGAAAAATGTGAACATAAAGAGGAGAAAAATGAAATAATATATAGAGCAAAACAGAAACTCTAGTTTTGAAAATTAGAATATCCAAAATGAAAAAGCACTGGGTGGAATTCGTAGCAGATTAGACATTGCAGAAGAAAAAACAAATCAGTGAACTTGAAAGCATAACAATGAAAAACCATCCAAAATAAAGCATATAGAGAAAAATACTGAAACAAATAAATGAACAGAGCCTCAGGA
Organism: Balaenoptera ricei; assembly: GCF_028023285.1. Taxonomy (NCBI): domain Eukaryota; kingdom Metazoa; phylum Chordata; class Mammalia; order Artiodactyla; family Balaenopteridae; genus Balaenoptera; species Balaenoptera ricei. The sequence goes on from NC_082639.1 coordinate 138,085,288, forward strand.
ACTTTGGGAAAAATTTCCAACAGTCTAACATATACGTTGTTCCAGAAGGATAGGGGAGGACAGAAAAATATTTAAAGAAATAATGGCTGAAATGTTCTAAATTTGATGAAAACTGTAAGCCCACAGATCTGAAAAGTTCAAGGAATTTCAAGCATGATAAACACAAAGAAAACCACATTAAGACACATCATAAACAAATTGGTAAAAACCAGTGATAAAGAGAAAATCTTAAAAAGCAGCCAGAGGGGAAAAAAATTCACATGTTATGGATGGAAGAATGAAGATAATTACCATAGTCTTCTCATTTGAAGCAATGCAAACCAGAAGACAATGGAACAGCATCTTTAAAGTGCTGAAACTAAAAACAAAACCAAAACGAAAAACAGAACAAGAAAAGCAAACAAACAACAGTACCCTGTCAAACTAGAATTCTATATTAAGTGAATATTTCTTTCAAAAAACTTGAGGTGAAATAATGACTTTTCAGACAAACAAAAGCTGAAAGAAGTTGTATCCAGAAAATCTAAACTATAAGGAATGCTAAAAGACATTCTTGAGGCAGAAATTTAGAGCTATATAAAGAAATAAAAAGCTCTACAAATTGCAAATATATGGGTAAGTTTAAAAGAATATTTTTCATTTTAAAATTTCTTCAAAAGATAGTCAACTGAAGCAAAATTAAGAATACATTTTGAGGTTTATAATATTTGAAGAAATAAAATATATAACTACACAAAAGTTGGGAAGGAGGAAATGGAAGCACACTAATGTAAGTGGTATAATAACATTTTAAGGTAGATTTTGATAAGTTAAAAATGTGTATTTTAAACCCTAGAGCAAACACACACACATGCACAAACCAAAAACTAAAAATATAGAGACAGAGGTAATAAGCCAATAGTAGAGATAAAATGCAATCATAAAAGATTTTTAATTTTGTCCAAAAGAAGAGAGAGCAAGATAGGAGAAAAGAAAGAATCTGTGGGACAAATAGAAAAGACTATCAAGATAGTCAGTTCAAGCCTAACCATATCAATAATATTAAATATAAACTCTAAACAATTCAACTAAAGGACAGACATTGTCAGAATGGATAAAAAAGTAAGAGCCAATTGTTCTTATTATTACATGTTATCTAAAAAATGTTTACATTAAGTACAAAGTCACAAATGGTTTAAACGTAAAAGAATGCAAAAAGATATACCATACAAATACTAATCAAATGAAAGCTGGAATTGTTATATTAATATCAGAAAAAGTGGATTCTAGAACAAGGTATGTTACCAGGAATTACAATACAGAAAAAGCAATTGGAAAAATGCAACCCCCATTCATTCATAATCAAAACTAGGAATAGAAGTAAATTAAGAATAGAAGTAAACTAGGAATAGAAGTAAATGTTCTTAACCTGACTTACAGGGCATCTATAAAAAACTACACTGAATGTCATATTTAATGGGGAACAATTGAATACTTTTCCACCTAAGATTGTGAATACGTCAAGGATGTTTGTTCTCATCACTTATATTCAACAGTTGACTGGTGGTTCTAGCTGGTACAATAGGGCAGGAAAACTAAATAAAAGGCATATAGTTAGAGAAGAAGAAGAAAATGTTTTTATTTGTGGACAACCTGATTCTGGTTATGGGCTGAATTGTGTTCCTCCAAATTCATATGATCAAGCTCTCAACCCCAGTACCTCAGAATGTGACTATGCTTGGAGATAGACCTTTAAGGGGTAATTAAGTTAAAATTCGGCCATTAAGATAACCCCTAATCCAATCTGACTGGTGTAGTTATAAGAAAAGGAAATTTGGACACACAGACACCAGAAACATGCACAGGGGAAAGACCATGTGAAGACAGAGCAAAAAGGTGCCATCTGCAAGCCAATGAAAGAGTCCTCAGAAGAAACCAAGTCTGCTGACACCTTGATCTTGGACTTCCAGGCCCCAGAACTGTGAGAAATAAATTTCTGTTAAGTCACCCATTCTTTGGTATTTTGTTATGACAGCCCTAGCAAATTAATATGATGGTATAATAGAAAGCCCTAAGTAATCTTAAAAAAAAAAAGGGTATTAGAACTGACAAGTAAATTTAGCAAGATCACAGGATACAAGATCAAGATCACAGGATACAAGATCAATCTACAAAAATCCACTGTGTTTCTACATACAGTTACAAACAATTGGAAAAGTGAAATCAAAATGCACTACCACTAGCACAGCAACAAAAACATGAAATTATAAAATACTGAGGGGTCATTTACCAAAATATTTTCAATACTTGTACAATAAAAACTACAAAGCATTAAGTGGAGAAATTAAATAAATGGAGAAGTATATCATGCTCATGCGAATCAAAAGACTAAATATTGTAAGTCAAATGTTCCTTAAGTTCATCTACAGATTCAATGCAATACCAGTTATAATTCCAGAGGCTCTTCTGTATAAATTGATATACTTATTCTAAGATTTATATGGAAATGTAAAAGGCCTAGAATAGCCAAAACAATTTTGATAAAGTAAAACGAAGTATGAAGATTTACAATATGTGATTTCAAGCATTTCCACAGAGCTACAGTATTCAAGACAATGTGGTATTCATGTAAGGACAGTTCATGAAACAAAATAGAGTCTACTTATAGACCCCTACATACATGGCCAATTGATTTGGACAAAGGAATCAAGGAAATTCAATGGGAAAGTATAGTCTTTTAAACAAATGGTGCTGGAACTAATGAATATTCATATGGGAAAAATCAGCATTTACCATTACTTTATTTCATAAACATTAATTTACTTGAAATGGGTCATAGAACTTAACATAAAGACTAAAAATATATAACTTCTAGAGAAAAATATGGGAGAAAGATCTTTGCAACCTTGAGATAAAGATATTTTGACATATAAGGCATAAAGCATAAAAAAGAAATTATGAATTACACATTATCAAAATTAAAATTTTTCTTTAAAAGTTAAGAAAATTAAAATTCAAGCCACAGATTGGGAGACAATACCTACAATATCTATGTCAAACAAAGGACAGGTATCAAGCATATATAAAGAACATTTACAACTTGATAATAAGAATAAAAAGTGTCAAAATATTTTATTATCACTGCACAAAAGAAAATATATAAATGGCCAATAAGCACTTAAAATATGTTCAGTATTATTACTCATCAAGAAAAGTAAGACCACAGTGATTTACCACTACATCTCTTCTAGGATACCATTTTTAAAAAATTACCACATTAAATGTTGGTGAGAATGTGGAGCAACTGGAGATTTCATACACTGTTGGTGGGAATGTGAAAATCATACAACCAACTTTGAAAACAGTTTGGAAGTTTGTTATAAAGTTTAACATATACTTGTCATATGACTCAGTAATCCAATTTCAAGACACATGAAAACTTGTCCACTTGAGGACTGCTACATGAATATGTTCCAGTTCATAGCAACTTAAATCATAACAGCCTGAACTGGGAATAACCCAAATAGCCATCATTGTGTGGCAAATTGTGATATGTCCATGCACTGGAACATCACTCAGCAATAAAAACGAAAGAACTACCACTAATATGTGCAACAACATGGATGAATCTCAAAAGAATTATGCTAAGTGAAAGAAGCCAGACACAAAAGGGTACCTATGCTGTCATTCCATTTGTAAGAAGTTCAATAACAGATAACACTAATCTAAAGGAATAGAAAGTTGGTCATGGGTTGTTTGGAACAAGGGGTAGGGGAATTGACTACAAGGGAACATGATGGAGCTTTTTAGGGTGATGGAAATATTCCATATTTTTATTATAGTACTGATTACACTGATTGACATATATATGAATACATGTGTCAGAACTCATTGACCTAAGTACTTAAAATGGGCATTTTAGTTTACAGAATTATTCTTCAATAAACTTGATCAAAAAAATTTTAAAAACGTTTATAAAGTATAATGGACTTTTGACATTTCAGCCTCTGTTCAAATAAACAAAAGCAACATAAAAAATGTAGCACTGGTTCATAAGAACCATGCTTCTGGGTATCAGTTTGAGCACCAGTCTCACCAGATGTTTTGCAGGATGCTGATGAATTGTGACAATTTCAAAATTTAGGGATGAACTGGTTTTTCTAAAAACTGTGAGTGATTATGGCCTATTCATTTTTCTCACCTATATTCTATAGCTTGTTGGATAAACTCTTGTTATTTGCTTATATTTTAAAAAATTTTCATATGAAAATTTTCATTTACTTTCTTCCTTTCTTCCTTCCTTTCTCTCTTTCTTTCTTTCTCTCCCCACCTTCTCTCTCTCTCTTTTTAACTACCAGCAACAATACACTTTCTTTGTTGTTCAGCTGTTTTAAAGGGAAGATCTACCTCTTCTCTCTTGCCTCCACTGGTTCTCCCTCTCCACTTCTCACTTAACAAAACAGTTATCAAAATCGGAAATACAACTTTAAGTTCTGAGAAGAGAAATCACAGCGTGATATCAACAGAAGCTGGAAGATCTGGGTTCCCATCTCAGCTCTCTGTGAACCAGTCATGTTATCTTGGTCCTGTTGGCCATACCCTCATGCCACAATCTCTCTGGCTTTGGCCTCAACTTCCTCATCTGTAAAATGAGAGAGCTAAATTCTATGATCTCTTCTGCCTCTCAACAGTTCTTCCCTGAAAGAATTATAGAAGCCTCACAATTACTCCCTGCTCATTTGGAAACTGCATCCTCTGTGATATAGCAGTTCCCATTGTCTTGCTGGCAGCTGAGGAGGAGGAAGAGAATGCATTTCAAGCATCTTCCTAGAGCTTGGTTTAAAGATAACTCACCATGATGAAAGCATGACCATGCAACTTTTTCCAAAGATCACCACACCCTCACACTAAGGGCTCTCACACTCGTGCTCTCAACATGAGTGGGTGGACAATGTTTATCACCAAAGTTTTATGGATGACTGTGTTAGAGAGACTGCAGGATATGCCTCAATTGCCCAGACCTTAACCCACGTCAGCCTCTGGAGTCTTTCCCTTTACCATGTGGGTTTGGCATAACAAATCAAAACCCCATAGAGAAATCCGTTCAGCTTCCAATCATCTGGACTCAACCCCTGCTTCACTGCAACCTATGCTCATCACCAACAATAACATTTTGACAAAACATAAAACTTAAAAAAAGAGGTGTAAATTTGTTTCTCCACAGCCTTCTTCATGGGTTGAATCTGTTTCAAGGAAATTTTTGGCTTTGTATACAATCTTGGGTATGACTAGGACCAAAAAGAAGGCTCCGTGGGAATATGGTGACAAGGATGATGGGCTGTGGAGAGCCTCTCCCTCCGATGCATATCTGCAGTTGGGTTTGCCTATTCCAGACTGGCCCCACTGGTCAGGTCTATGCCTCCAACCATCCAATGATCCTTATTAAGTGTACAAATCATTCTTGAGCTCTCAGTGTGTACTAAGCCTTGTTGAAGAGACAATATTGAATCAGAATTGGGGGGGGGCACTCTGGAATTCAACTGCCTTTGTCCTAATCTTGTTTCACCAGCCGTGTGACAAGCAAGATACTCATGATATTCGCTAAACTTTAGTTTCATCGTCAACAAAATGGGGAGAATAAAAATATATACCTCCTAGGATTAACTGAGCTAGTGTCCATAAAACATTGAGCACAGTACTTGGTACTTAGAAAGACTTCAATAACTGTTAAGAAATATCACCACCATTATCATTGAGGGAGAGAGACTTGTAAATGTGAATAGAGCAGAAGTATTCTTTGGGGATCCAAAGTAAGGAATGATTAGTTCTGGCCAGGTTAATGGGGCTGACTTCGCAGAGGAAGGGACACTTGTGCTGCCCTGAAGTGAGAGTGGGAGTTTGATAGCTGGAAACTGTAAAAGGGCATTCCAGTTGGATGGATCAGCAATACATCCCTACATGATCTCATCCAGGAGGATGTGATTGCTCAGACTTTTAAGAAATAAAGAGCCCCAAGCTCACAATGGGAGCAGACACGGTGGAAGGACAATTAAGCTGCAGCCTGTTCATGGACTTCCTGCTGAACCTAAACAGATTTCTCAGACCAGTGACTCATCAACAGGACAGACTACGTGTACCTGTTGTGTAACCCCAGTGCTTCTGGTTTATTTTTATCTTGTTTCTGTAACCCCTCTTTGTTCCATTATTAATACCCAGTGCACTGGGCGAGACAGGCTTAAAGATGTGATCAACTCCTTTTTGGCTTTTTTGTACTTGTTATGTATTTTGTGGCCAAGGCCTCTCCACCCTTTCTTTCTTCTTTCTGGAAAAATGTTCTTCTCTATGACATGGAGTAGCTTCTACACTTTGTTCCATAGTCTGCTCGCTGTGGCTATTCAACTGGAATTAGTATTCACTGTCCATTGTGCTAGGCACTTTGAAGGCTTTTTCTCATTTAATTCTCACAACAATTGTCTGATGGAGGTATTTCCCATTTTGTGGATGGGACTCAAAGTGGTGAAGTAACCTGGCCAATGTCAGCTAACCTGAATGTGAGGTGCTCTTCTTGTCAACTCTCTTTTATGGCTTTTGCTCTCATCACTGGACAACATGTTCTCGAGACACTGAGGATTGGAAGAGCAACTGTGTGGGGAAGGCAGAGACTATTCCTTCTCTTACTTTAGAGCTCCCTCAAGCTCAGGTCTGTGGCTGTTGGGTGTCTCATCACAAATGCTGCCAAGATTTCCATTTTTATCTTTTCAAGTCAAGTAGAGAGAAAGCTTAATTTGCTCCATTGTGACAAGCCTTCACATATCTGAGGATAGTTTAATTACGAATACCCTTATCCTCATCACTTACCAGGGTGTTTTTTGTTTTTGTTTTTTTCAGGCAAAGCAATGCCCATTTTTAAGCCTTGGTGTTAAAGGATGGCAGAGACAAGGAAAAGTAAGTGACCACACTTTCACTTGTGGATGGTTTTCTCAGCTACTGAACAGTGAGAAATACCTGTTGCTGCCATTTTCACTTTTATATTATTTTTTAAAAATTTAAAAATATATTACCTGCTTCTCCAATTTCCTGCTCTGTGATTTCTGGCATGAACGAAACTTGTGAAGAGTCTTAAAGATTAATAAATTGAACTCACTTCAGTGTGAGGAATTAATCCACAGTCCCTGGTCAACAGTTCCACTCCTACCAATTCCCATAGTCATAGAGATCCTTCCACAACTTTCCTTATAAACCGGGAGAAGATTTCCATTATTTAAAATGCTCTTTTCTCATTAGGAAGCCAACACTGCAATGGCATTTCCCCCTTTCTTCCCCGCCTGTCTTGCTTTGACTGGTGGTGGGATTAATTGGGCCATGATCAATCTCCTAAAAGATGGCAAATTGGGAATGGCGGGTGAAAGGAGGAAAGCATGAATATTAATTAGCTAAGATTCCAAACAGAAGCCTTTTAATTATATTAAAATGCACAGGCCTGCAGGCAGTGAGATGGTTCTTGCTGTAAATCTGTCGACAGGCCATTACCTCAGCCATGTCAATGCCTTTTAATGAATGAATATATACATTTCAAGTGGGGGAGAGAAAAATACTTTCCTGTTTATAAATATTAAAAGGAAAACTATCAACGTGAGGTGATATCTATGACAGCTCCTTGCAGGCTGGAGGTGTTTGGGGAAGGCAGGGAAGGCGGGAAGGCGGTCTCCCTAAATGGCTCATCCCAGGCTGTGAAACTGAAGCCTGTGGCTGATATGGGGACTGATGCAATTAAAAACAGATGACTGCAGCCAGGGTGAGCCAGCGGCTCAACTTCTCTGTAGGTCAATGAGTGAGGCATTTGAGGAAGTTACATTAACTTTTCAGGTCACTTCAGAACCATTCGCTACAGGAAAAAAGGAAATCAGGGGCATTTCTTTGCTTCTTGTTAACATGAAGAGAGCATTTAAATATTGAAGGGTGACCGGCCACCATGGGGGAAGGGCCGTGAACTGAGAAGTGTTAGAATGCCAGGGCAATAAAGAACTTAAATGTAAGAAAGCAGGTCTCAGCAGATCTAGAGTCACCTTGAGAAGATCCATGGAAGAGAATGGTAGGGAATATGGAAACACACCAGCAGTGAGAATGGGAAAGTGGGATGAAGGAAAGCTGGTCACAGATGACTTCATAGACTCAAAAGACTCGAACAGAGCTTGGTGACCAAGTAGTCCAACTGCCTTAATTTTAGAGAACTAGAAACTGAGGCCCAGAGGGGAGGGATGACTTTCCCAATCTCAGAGTGCTAGTTAGTAGAGAAATCCTGTTTATTTACTTCCCTACCAACTTACCTACTTAAGTACCCACCTCCTTACCTATCTCCCTACTTACGTATTTACCTATTCATGTACCACTTCCTTCTATAAAACATGAGGCCTCTCCTGACTACCAGTCTGCAGGTTTTCTAAGACTTGTTGCTGCCTTCCTAACTTTAAATAAGAACACATTTGAGGAAACTAAGAGTACCACATAGTATGCACCCTTTATATAATCTGAGAATATCCATCTACAGGGCCATAATAGTTCAACCCAAATGCAGAGAATCTGTATGATCTATCCCAGTCTACTGGAATGCCAACAGAAGAGTGCAGTGCCTTTGTGGAGTTACCCTTGATTTTGAAAAGCTTGACAGGCAAAAAAAAAAAAAAGAAACTCATCAGAATATACCTGAGAACATTCAGGTCTTGAAGTTCGGCATTGGTGACTTTGAAAGGAAGGTAAGCAGAAAATAATTCTTTTGAGCACAGTTTAAACAAATACTATGTATTTGAAATCCAATCAAGAGTACTTAATATTTTGGGGTTTCTTGGCTGTGCTGCATGACATGTGGGATCTTAGTTCCCCGACCAGCAACAAACCCATGCCCCCTGCAGTGGAAGCTTGAAGACCAAACCACTGGACAGCCAGGGAATTCCCAAGAGTCCTTATGATTCTGAAAAGCTTTATGTGGGTTTTTCAAGGATAAATTCAGAAACCATCTGCAAATGGGCACACTCCTGTACATGTACCTACGTGTGTGGGAGTATGTATGTACAGGGGTGGTGAGGGAGATTCATAAGTTTGTCCTATCAGTCAGTGGGACAGCATTCCCAGAATGGACATACAACTCACGAACGTCTGGCTTTAGCACAATAGGAACTCAGGAGAGAATGTGAATGGCTTAGCAAAGGATATGTCTTATTGGAAAAGCAACTCAAAGAGTAAGTCAAGAAAGTAATAGGAAAGTATTTCTGCTATATGTTCACACACATTATTCTAGAGAGCAGGGATCAGGAAGGCTCAAAACTTCTTTGAGATTCACTTAATTTAGCCTCAAGACTATGAAACATAATAATATAACTTAGTTGGTAACATTGAGGAGAAGGTAGAGGATACTAAAAGTCACACCGCAGTATGATAAATGTCCATTCAGCTCAGTTCAAGGTGGATTCAATCCTTTTCTTTTTTAATATATATTTTATTTATTTATTTTAGTTGCTCTGGGTCTTAGTTGCGGCTGGTGGGCTCCTTAGTTGTGGCTCGCTGGACTCCCGTGCATTGGAAGGCGGATTCTTAACCACCGCGCCACCAGGGAAATCCCGGATTCAATCCTTTTGATGTGCAAGAGAGAGGATTAGGACCTAATGATGCAAAGGAGAATAAGACATAAATGCTGCTCTTTTTCAGCCTACTCTTCTGGAGAGACACGTGACCAAGTAACTTTAACAGATTGGAGTAAGTGCAGTAGTGGGGGTGTGCACAGGGAACAAAGGGGTGCAGAAGAACAGTGCTGGCCTCATTTGTGGGGTCAGAGTGGCTCTTGGAGAAGATAGAGTCTGAGAATGAGTTGGATGGACAAAGAGAAGGGTGGAGGGAGAAAGGGGGACAGGGAGGGGAAAGGACATGACCTTCAGACCTAATAGCAGCAGCAAGGGTGCACAGTATGCAACACTGTGTGCTTTTTTCCACTATTTTTCTCATTAGAAAAAAACTTATTTTGCTGTTCCTGCTTTCAGATGAAGATCCAGTTTCATCTGAATTAGAAATTTGCTTCTCCATGAGATGTTGATAGGAAAAACTAATGAAACAGAGCATTCAGCAACCCACTATTCACTGTCCTGAGTTGTTACTGCTTTGCCATTTCACTGTTTAGAAGATTTGGCTACTGATCATCTCCAGGAAGTGGAAACAACATGAATGCCCATTACCTGTCTGGATAATGAATTGCAATTAATCAATATACGTCAAGACAGTAATTTATCACAAACTCCCTGCACTTGCTGATGGCACCTTTTCCTTTTTAATAATCATAACAAGACAGTGAAGCTGAAAGTCAGTAGTTGGCTAGAAGCTACAATGGGAAGAAACTCATCGTCCCTTTGGCTGTTATCAAGTGCTCTTCTTCTTGACTGCATTTCTTGTGTAAGGCGAGGGTGGAGCAGGGCAGTTTGAATCCAGAAGTGTGGACTCGGGGAAGACTGTACCTTATCTCTGGCTTAATTTGCTTAATTGGTAACTGTCCTTGGGGCAAGGTTTTAGCAGTTGGTCAGGTCAGAATCTTAGTTGCCTGATGAGGGGACAGGAGGAAAGTCATTCTTTTGCAGTGTTAGCAGCTTTAGACTTCTTCTAGGCTGGTGACAAGATGGGAATTAGAAATGTTATGCTCCTCTTCTTCCTCCTTGTCCAATTCTCTCTTCTACATTTTTCCCCCCTAGGATTTTTTTCTCGCCTTGGATCCAGACACAAGGCTGATCAGAGACTGTACCATACTGGGGATTTGTTTGGGGGGTGGAGATATCTGTGGTTTTTCACCCTCTTAGCTTCCCAGAACCACCAAAAAATTCTGGAACTGCACCAATTCAGTTAAGTTCGGGAACTTGGCTCACTGGGAGTCTTTTTAAAGTAGTTCAGGTTCAGGCGGTTCAGGCACGCTTTCAGAGAGCTGAATTGCTGTGCTGAGTTAGATTTGGGGAACTTTCAGTGATATATGACTATCATGAACACTTTGAAGTGCCATGTCATCTCTGTGCCAATACTGGATAAGTAGCAGAGACTTTTCATAGTTAGCGCCTTATCGAAGATGGCACATGCATATGTCTGATTAAGGTGAGCTCATGCTTTTTTGAGTAAGCCAATGAAATAAAAGCTTCAAAAGGATGCACAATCCCTGTGATAAATGGCCTGGTCAAAAGAGGAAGTGTGGTTGACTGAAAAGTAAGGGAGTTCAGGCAGAAGGAGACTGCTTGGCAGGGAAAGATCGATTCAGTAGATTGGTCCTGCTACCAGACTCTCCTGTTCTGGTGTCTAAGGCTTAGGGTGCTGGCAATAGAAATAGGTGAGTATTTCTCATATAGACTGTCTGCAAGAGGTTGGAAGTAGAGGTATGCTCTGAGATTCAACGTAAGGAAGTACTGTACAGCAGTAGTGTGTGTGTGTTTGTGTGTGTGTGTGTGTGTGTGTGTGTATGTGTGTGTATGGCAGAGTAGCGTGATGTAGTAGATTAAAGATGACTGCAATTTTTCGTTATTTCTTTTCTTTTCCCCCCACTATTTTTCCCATCAAGAAGTGGAATGTATTTTCCCTCCCTTTAGATTTTACCAATAGAATGTTGCAGGGGTGAGGTTATATAAATTTTGAGATCAGGCCTTAAGTGATCTACAACTTTTCCTTTCACTTTTCTTGGAACTCATCCACCATGTTGTGAGGAAGCCCAAGAAACTACAGGGTAAGACCTGCTGGAGGGAAATCAAATCCTCCAGCCTCCAGCCCTAACCGAGCTCCCAGCCTACACAGCCAGCACTAACTGCCAGCCATTGTGAATGAGGCCATTTTTGATCTTCCAGCATCCTAGTGCTCCACCTGACACCACATGAAGCAGAAAAGATGCTCAGTCAATCCACAGGATCATGAGAAATAATAAGTCGAGTCGTTGTTTTAAGCCACTAAGTTTTGGGGTGGTTTGTTACACAGTCATAGATAACTAAAACATGTGGAATCTCCACACTTTAGAAAGAATGACTTAACTGGAAAGCACTTTTGGTCAAGAGAGAAGGGGACAGCCACTGGAAGCAACACCTGTGGTCAGAGGTAGTGCGGGCAGCAGGAAGGCACTCCCATGAGGCAAGCAGGGAAGGAGGAAAAGTGAAGATCACCAAATGGTGGCAGATAGTCTTATTCTGGCATACATGGGCAGTGTATCTGAGGAACATCTAGAAAGATTTGGGGAGATTTTGTTGGGAGTGAAAGTGAGATCTATAGATTCTGCAAAGGCATGAACCACAGAATGCCATTATACACAGATTTTTGTTATCAGCCTGTAGCCTTGATGTTAGCTGGGCCCTTCTTTTTCTTTGAGATGTGCATAAGATTGGATTGAAGTTCCAATTCCACATCTGTGAAAGACCAAAATGCTCCACAGGATTACTATGAACTTCTAGGGAAATTATTGTCTCCTCATTAGCCCTGGCTGTAAACTCTTGCTTCTTTTATGGGTCATCTCACTGTCCCTTTTATGCTGTTTCTGTTTCACATAATATCAACCTAAACATGAAATTCAAGTCACAAAATATCAACCTAAACATTAAATCTTCTCTTAATTATCACAATTTCTACACAAAAAAGCAATTTTTTTGTGATTAGTAGATTTTAATAAGGAATTTGGGGATATAAGAGGAGGATTTTAAAGTATAGCAATATAAACTTCAAATTGAACCTGAGACCATCCTCATTCTTAAAAATGTCTTTGCCCCACCACTGGAGAACTTTCACAAGCAATATCACTCCAAGTACTGTCTGAACCTCATTCTATGTCATGGTTCCTCTCTCCCTTCCATCTTTCAGCAGCAAAACAAATTTCTCTCATCTTCTCATATAGAATATCTATCAATCTATTTATTATGCTCAGTGACTCACCCTCCAACCTAAGCCGCTTATCAAGGTATTTACTCAGTAGAGACGGTTGTCCTCTGAGGAGCAATTATGATGTCAGTTGTTATAGTAATAACATTTCACTCTTCCACTTTCTACCCTACTAAAATCACTGCAGTTTCCTGCAAAGGCACCCAGTGTTGGTCTCTCTCTCTCTCTCGAGTGTTGAGTGAAAGGAAAATCAAATGTAATAAACCTGGGCTATACCCAACTCACTGCCTTTCCTCTCCTTCCTTCCTTTTAGAGGGTGGAGATAATGCCCCATTAGCCTCCCTTTAAGGTGTTGCTTTCTTTGTATAAACTCTTCTACATTGCCTAAGTGAGAAGGGAAGACTTTCTGAATCTACTCTCTGGGTGGGTGCCATATTCAGTTTTGGGGAGACTTTGATGGGAGTGAAAGTGAGGTCTAGAGATTTCACAATAATGAATAGGCATAAACCAGAGAACCCCAACTTATGCGGGGATTTTTGTTATCAGCCTATTAGAGACCCTATTACTCATGACAGTGACATGTCAGAGATGGTGAGTGGTCTGTTTCATTTAGAAATCCATTCATTCATTTAAAAAAATTTTGGCATGACTCTATAGTAGACTCCTAAGGAGGTCAAATATAACTGAGTCATGGAATCTCTTATTGAAAGAGCTTACGATTCGGTAAGAGAAATAAAAGAACCATACCTACCCAGTTTGGCAGTGTTGATGTCCTCTTGGAAAAGGGAGCTCTAACTGAATCAGAGTCATAAGGGTTATTTATGGCACAGTCCCTGTGGAATTACATTCCCTCTTTTGTACATTGACCAATGGCTCTCTCTCCCCTCCAAATTCTCTGAAGTTGTGACCTGCTGTGTTCCTTCGGCCCCATTCATACAATCATCTGGCAGTCCTCTGAGGTAACAGTGATGGTTTAGGCCCCTCAGTACGTCTAAGGACTCCCATCAGTCTCTTGCCTGCTGACTTTTACCCTCCTTTTTCTCATCCATGACCATTTCCCTGAAGAATTTTCAAGCTCTTACAAAACTACCTTTTAACATCCATCATGTTACTCTTCATGTTTTTCTTTCTAGTACTATCATTTGCAGACATTTTCTCAGTTATCATGGGTCAAAACTGTTGGTCTATAAACATAAAACAAACGGGGGAATTCCCTGGCAGTCTAGCAGTTATGACTTGGCACTTTCACAGCTATGGCCCGGGTTAAATCCCTGGTTGGGGAACTAAGATCCCACAAGCCAAGTGGCAAAACAAAAACAAAACCAAAAACACCCCATAAAACAAATGGCAGAGATAGAGGATATGATGGATAAGCCACACCCTCTGCAGAACACACTCAGCTCAGGGTAGCACTGGTAGCACCCTTTCTGGTGGGGAGTGTTTGCAGTATGGTGCAATAACACTCAGTGGCCAAGAGTGCAGGCGTCAGGCTGTCATGATAGCTCTCATGAGCTGGTACTCAGGTCATGGGAAAGAGAGCTCAAAGGCTAGCACACTTGAATGGATTTTTTTTCTTGAAAATATTTCAAAGAAAATAGCATTATAACAAGTTGACACTATAAAGGAGGGGAGATATTATTAAAATAAATACACACATAGTATGAGTGTGTTTCATGTTTGGTAATTGCAATCATTGTTGCTTTTGTTGTGGTCATCCATGTACAATGCTTGGTGTCAGTCGATTTATCTCTTGTAAAAATAAAATACAGTGTGTGTGTGTGAAAAAAATAAAAAAATAAATAAATAAATAAATAAATAAATAAATACACAAGGATAGGGTAGCGACCTGAAATACATACAACACATATTATAGAAAACTATTATTTTTGAGGAATAGCTTCCTGGAGGAGGTAGGCTTTTATGTGGTATTATCTTCTTTGCTATGAATAATGAGACTATTCACCATGTAGTAAACAAGTTACCTCCAGTAAAGTGTGATTAAGAGAGCAGAAGTATGGTCTCTTCTTATAGAGCTGCATAGGCTCTTAATAAAATGTTACAGGCTTCAAATTTCAGAAGCGTTGTGGTGGGTACTTTCAAGAAGCAAGCTTAGTTGTAGCTTTTCTTTCCCCATCTTCTGGAAATATAGGAACTATTTCTTATTTATTTTTATATTCTTAGAGCCTAGAACAGTACCTGGAAAATGGCTCAATAATAATTTGTCAAGTGATTGGTTGAATGAGTGAATGAATCAATCACTCAATCTAATAAAACTCTTCTGCTTTCTGACCCACCCCATGTCTTCATTCAAGCATTTGTCTGTCAAGTTTAAAGTGTCTATACTCACATTATGGTGCATTTGCTCGTGTTGTTCAACACTCTGAAAGGTATACTACTTTAGAGTGGCATTCTGCTTTATTTAACAGGTTATAAGGTAGATAAATGGGTATATCAAAAGATGTTTAGGATTTCTTTTAATAAATTAGGGTAGTGGTTCTTAATGAGATTAGTGGAACAGTGCCAATCTGGCTACTTCAGAATTATCTGGGAAACTTTAAACAGTTCAAATTTTTGAGCCTTACTTCTGTATTTTTGAAAACTTCCTCAGGTGATTCTGATACTCAACCAGATTTGAGAACTACTGCCTTATTCTTTAAAATAAGATCAAAACTTCTAAAATCCTAGCTATTGGCAATTACCCAGAAATAGATCAAGTAGTAGAGGCCCATTTAGAGTCTACCCAGGTAGCTTTTGGGAGGGAACTACTATTCTCTCTGAAAATTATACTTCTTAATGCAGGCATTCACCTAGTGCTTCTCTGGTCTTCCACCAACAATGTATTTACTGCGTGTTCACTACCTCTTTCTCTGAATGCAAATTGGTACCCCTTTATCTTGGGATTTTGAGGCAGTTCTTATTTTAAATAAACTTCCCTCTCATTCTCACAAGTATAGATTAGCTACAAGGACCCATACTTTAGAGATGGAGTTCCATGCTCACAGAGATTATAAACGTGCCCAGTGACCTAAAGCTGGTGAGGGGACTCAGGGTCATGTTTGTCTCTTCATACCCTCTGCTTCTCCTCCATGCCTGTTGACTAAGGGTTTATACTGGCTCTGGAGCTCTGTATGCATTCCTCTAGTCCTTGCACCATCCCTGCAAAGAAAACAGTCTCTGGAGTCCTCCATTTTGTGGATGGAGTGTTTCAAGAGTTGATCATCCCCAGAACATTGCTGCTCTTCAAATGTTGTTGCCCACTCTAGCAAAGACTGCTCTGTGTTCAGTAAACCCCATTGCCTTTTCCTCATGGATGCACCCCTACACTACATTTCTCAGCATCCCTTGTAGTTAGATGTGACCATGTGACTGAGTTCTGGCCAATAGAATATGGGCAAAACTGATTACCCCACTTCCAAACTTAGCCCACCAAGAAGCCTCAGTATTATCCTTTGGGCCTTTTCTCTTTTCCCATTGGCAGGCTGAATGCAGCAGATGAAAAAAGCCCTAGAAGATTCAGAAAAATCCTTGAATAATTGGGTGGATCCTTATCAGACAGTCCTGTGGGGAGAAATAACTCTTACTGCGTTAAGACAGTAAGGTTTTCGGATGATTTTTTATAGCCGTGAGCCTCCCCTGACCAATACAGCTAGCTGCCCTGCCTTTGACCCACAGCCTCTGCAGCTGTAACACCAATCTCTGACCTGAGATCCCCAGAGCAGTGGGCAAAGGAAAGAGGTCTCTCAAAGGAGCTGCCAGGAGGGCAATGTGACATAAGGAAAAGCACAGGCTTGGAGCTGGAAGAAGTGGGTTCAAATTCTCTTGGTCTAATTGTGTAACCTAAACTAATTGCTTTTTAAGCCAGAGAGTCTTCCCCTGTGAAATGGGAATAACATGAGATGACATATGTAAATGAATCTGGTAATGGAGCCCAGTAAATCTAAAGACTCTTCAGAAATGTAGCAAGAGTTTGGCAGAAACTGAAGGAAGTGTCAAAGAGGAACAGTTTGTAGCTTCAAATAGCAAGTCCAGAAAGTCGGAGGTACCCCCATGGCTATAGGGTTCTACGAGCATTATTACATCTGACCCTATGATGGCTCCAGGAGGCTCTTCTAGGTCACTTGCAGCTGAATAATTTTTTGAGACACTTTTTCCTGCTTCTTGTTTCAGGATAGTGATAGAATGTAAGTTTGATGAGGAGAGGGCTGCCGTCTTTTCCCCACTGTACACGGAGCACCTACCACAGTGCCTGGTGCGTTGTATGTGCTGTGTTTCTACAGGACACGTATTTGGCTTAATGACTGACTCATCTCAGAGGATTAAAAGGGTAATTTGTTCCTTTGCTTTTGTCCTCAAGCCTTCCTCCTCTCACCTACAGGTAGAATGGTCAAGCCTGTATGTTCAGACTTCCGGACAACTTTGCCTCTGGAGTTGTTTGATGGCTTTTTGGTTCAGCGTCGGAAAAAAAAAAAAAAAAGAGGAAGTTGCCAGTTATTCAGAAGAAATCCCTTACCCAGGTTAGTACTTTGATTTAAAGAAGTATAACTGGCTTTGAGACATAGATGGGAAGGTAGTAGTAAGTTCTTTCAGGGCTGGTGGCCCTATCCTGATCCGTGATAGAGCTCTGGGTAGACCAGAGCCTCTGATGGGGGCAGGGTGGGGGGAGAACAAGTGAATGCCTTTGGTTTGGACATAGAGTGCCAGGCAGGGTGGCCAATTCATCCTAATTTGCCCTGGACTTTCCTGGTTTTAAAACTGAAAGCCTTGCATCCTGGAGACCCCTTCAGTCCTGGGTAAACCAGGACAGTTGGTCACTACCGCCATGCTTGAGGATCTATAGGGGGAGATCATCCTGTTAAGCATGGCGTGGGGGAAATGGAGCCTTCCACATTCAAATGGACCCTGAAGGCTCAGATGTTAAGAATTCAGTTTGCTGAGATGGACTAAAGAATAGAGGCCCTTCCCCCTGTTCTCTGAATGCACCAGTCTTCTGAGATTCATGAACATTCCTACGAGGGGCACCTCATCCCCTGACCTTCCTCCACTCCCAACATGACAGAGAATACATTTCTTGCTTGCTAGTGAAGATCCAGAGACAGATTTAATTTGACTTCGAAAAAGAGGGCAATGTGATGTTTCTTATATCTTAGGAGGTGAGAGAATTCATATCAGTTACACAAGACTTGCCCAAAGGCCCAGAGCTAAATAATGGTAGAATTACTGCTTGAATAGAGCTCTATCTGGCCCCAATGTTGGTTTTCTTTCCATTCTACAGTACCTTAGGAGGCACAGTGGCCCTAAACACTGAATGAAAAGGAAAACAGCAATTTGTTCATTCAAGTAGACTTTTGGACATGCTCTCATTCACAACTCTCTTTTTCTTTGTTTCACTGGATTGATTTTATTTAGCCTCCAGCATCTACATCCCTTCCTTCCAGTCCAAATTTCTCAGTCTTACTTTCAAGACTGCTGGCTTTAGCTCTAACCTACCTTTTCAGGAGTACAGCACATGATGTCTTCCATGTACCCCATGCTTCAGCCAAGCAGGGCTCTCCATGCTTTCCCACCTCTACGTGTCTTTTGCTGTGCCTACTCCATGGAATGCTCTTTTCTCCAACCTCCCTTATCAAGATCCTGCCACCCTTCAAATTCCCATGAAGACTTCCTTGATCCTTCCATTCTGATATCCTGATTTAAATATGCCCTGCATTGATTTCGTGCCATAATAACTCATTCTGCTTACTAGAGGATTCCTTGAGGGCAGGACACAGGCTATGCTGTTTTTTTGTTTTTGTTTTTAAATAATCTCTGAGATAACCTAGCACAGCAATCTACACATAGTAGGCACCCTGTAAATACTTGATGAAATGCAGTGCAGAGGATTAAAGGAGAAAGGAAATCTTTAGATTTTCCCTAGAGTGTGACTTGGAATTGGGACAAAAGCTAATTTGATGGAACATGTTTGAGGAAAATCGGGTGGGAAAAAACAGATAATAGACACAGAAGTGAAAGAGTAAGGCCAGCAGCCCATTTCATTCTAAGAGTGTCCCTGAAAGTCTCAGAAGGAGCCAGAGGCTGATCTTTCTGACCTTTATCCAAGTGTCAGGACACAGCTCCCCGTGGGTAGAAGTCCACTTCAAGGCTCTGCTTCCAGCCTGCAGTTAACCAGGGAAAGCAGTCAATCAGAGAATGTGCTGGATCTGACCTCCTGGCTGCTGAATTCATCGAGGTCCGTACTTCAGAGTGCTGGGGATGTCAGTTACATAAAGTTGTACGGCATTTTCTTCTATCCTGGGGTGAGGGGAGGGTAATGGGGGGAGGAAGAGGGAAGGGGCACAGCTATCAGCCCAAGAGAACTGCTGCAAGAGCTAGTGCTCTGCCTTCCCTCACCACACACATCTCCTCCAAATGTGCCCTTGATGTTGCATTCTCCAACCCAAACAAAAACCTGGAGAAAAAATGATTTTGTGGCTAGCTCTGTTTTCAATACCGTGGAACATTTGCCGGCCTGGTGATCCATCACCAGACTTTTTTTTAACCCTGCAAGATGGCCACTTGCCTTTTTTATCGGCATGTTTGCATCCATGTTGCTACTTAACTTTCTCTTGAGGCCAAGTTTTCTTTCTTTTTTTTTCCCCTGATTTTTGCCATCTGTGCCATATTTCTTTAGAGTTTTTCTTCTCTAATCCCCTCTTTAGTGCCAGGAGAAGTAATACCAATGGGCTGGAGAGATTCCAATGCTTGATGCACAGAACTGGCTAAAAATCTCAACAATATCACTTCACACACATTCTGGAAACTTCGCTCTTTCATGTTTGCAAGTGGGCATGTAGCATGGGCTGCATGAAGAAGATAAGGCTCACAATTCAGCCCTACTCAGAGGCCAGTGAGCTCCCTGCTCTTAGAATGTGGACCAGTAGTCCCTGCTGCTGCCCGAAGACCTGGGAGACAAGACGCCCCCAGTGAAGTGAGGCGGCCAGGCCTAGGAATCACAATTCTAATTAAGAGAAATAAAAACCTCACTCTTTTCTCAGGTGTTGAACTCTGTCTAAAGTCAGGAGTTATGAAATCTGTGAAGCTTAGGACTCATCTACATCTTAAGAGAGCTGTGGAGACTCTCCCTTTTCCCATTAAATTGTCATGTGGTAGGTAGAAAGAGGCTGAGACTCAGACTTTCACCAAATAGCTAAGTGGTCTTGGGAAAGTCTCTGGATCTTAATTTCTTTATTCATAAACTGTAAGAGTTGGGGAAGTGCATGATTCTATATTAGGGGTCTATATTTCATGGTGTCCTCTCACATATTGGGATTGGATTGGTATGAAAAACGGTCTAACAACTGGAATCCAAAATTTTATAGGGCTAAGGAAGTTTGTACATTTTTTTTTCCTTTTCTTTTTCTCTCCACTTTCATGCATGTCTACTTCTTGCTTCCAACCGGGAGAATCAATTCTATGACCACATAAAAGTCTCCTTAGGCCCAATATCTTAGGCTACTTTGGTAGTTCATAAAAGACGATCAACGTTTTAGCTCTGTCTACCTGAGGCTCCCAGGCCAAACTAGAACTGAATGTTCTAATTTGTATTTAATTATTTGCCAAGCAAATATGAAGCTCTTTCGATGTAAACAGGAGTGTTCACACCAACATGGTTCCTAGCAGCAGGCAGGCAAGGCAGACCAGATCCAACTAGGATCCTGCCTGCTTCCAGTAGCTCTGCATTACTGTTGATGTCAGTTAGTCCAACTTGACCCCGTGGGATGTTCAATGTTCACCATCATTGGTTTTCAGTGTATGGTGTCAAAGGCCAGGGCTGCCAGATGCCTGACTTTCTGAGAAAGGATGAAATCTGAAAAAGGTTCTGTCTGGGTGTTAGGATGTTTAGAATGTTTGTAAGCATGGTATAAAGACAGATGTAATTATAGTCAGAGAGTCAATCAATATTTATTGAGAACCTATTTTAGGTGCTGGGGATATAGCAGTGGTAATATTTCTTGAAGTGTTATTTGCCCTTTTCAAGTTTTCCCAAGGAATCTAGATTTTCAATTAATTGTCTCAAGCACACTGGCTACTGTCCTACCATCATAAGGGAGAGTAACTGAGCAGCTGTCCTTTCTAGAATTTCCGGGAGCTTCTTACAAGGATTAGTTGTTTAACAAACAACTAATATCTGACTTTGATTAAGGGTTCTAGGTGTCAGTGTTTCTCTGTACACTAATTCTCAGGACCTTCTTTCCAACTGAAGCGTGGAAAGTACACAAGTCAGTTAAAAAAATCTTCAAATATAAAATCAAGTAAGTAGTCTTTGGTATCTTATGGGATGCATAATGAACACGAGCTGGCCCTTTGGTGCATTTGGGCATGGATTGAAGTTGATGCTAATGGTAGCACATCTATATCTTGGGAACTGGGCTCCCTCCTGGGTAAGGACTGCCTGGGCTCAGGACCGGCCCTGACATTTTGGCAGAAGTGCTAAGGAGAAGCTGTCTCTCACTCTGAGGTTTTTCAGTCCATAAAGCAGCAGCAATTTAGTTGTGGAAGACCCCGGCAGAAACAACATAAGAAAACTGAAAACACATAAGCACATTTGCCGAGTTTAATAGCCCTGCTCTGGCTCTCCACCTCCGGTACCTTAGGCATAAATTGCTGACCTCTATTTGATTTTCTGAACTGCAAGAATTATGGGCCCAAAGTTCAGTGAATTGGAAGAGGTAAGCTTTTATGCCTCTGAGTCAGCTTCCCCATAAACATTAGGTCTACAAATAAAAGCAACATTTCTATTTATACTTCCTGGGGTTTGTGTATCAGACAAGCCAAGCACGTCCCTGCAGCTCGGCGAAGGTGACTGCATGATCAAATCTCTTTTCAGGTAACGCGACGGAGCCTTCCAGTTTGGGTCAGAGGAAATAACCAGAGCAGATGGACAAGAGATATTAAAAATAACACACGCAATTTCAGTCGGAAAAGGGCACCTGCTCAAACAGTGACTGATTTACTCTCGGTGGTGTTTGTTTGATTCTCCTCCTGGCCACTGGTGACAAATGTGTGCTAGGGGAAGTCTTACGTTCAGACCCTTCCTGGGCACTTACCTTTAATGATGGCCAAGGGCCTGAAGGGCAACCCAGCTTCCTGTGCCCACCTGGCCGTGGGTCAACACAGCATCACCCTCATACTCCAGACGCAGCGGGAGCGTAATTCTGGCTGCTGCCACGCGTGCAGGTGACCCAGACATCCACGTCATGTTTTCTCTGTGGCCTTGCCTGACTCCTTCAGCTCCACGCTCCCCGTATCCCCCTCGGCCTCTGTTTTTGTCTCCATCTCTGGTGCCCAGCATCAGCATAATCAATTGATTCCACACACATGTATTGAACACCACCCCCTGGTTGGGGGGGGGGGCTACACCTGACAGACTAGAAGCTTCCCTGCTCACCCCAGTGTCCTCTGAACTAGTGGGATTAACACAGATTTGTTTATGGCAATAATATAGGTGATTCACAATGAGGCAAACTCAGATTTGTGAGATTTGCATTTTGATTCCTCACTACTGCTTTTCTTTTTATTAAGTATTTTTATTTATTTATTTTTTTGGCTGCACCGTGCAGCATGCGGGATCTTAGTTCCCCGAGCGAGGATCGAACACATGCCTCCTGCATTGGGAGTGTGGAGTCTTGACCACTGGGCTGCCAGGGAAGTCCCTCCCTGTTACTGCTTCTTTACATGCCCTTCGTCCTCCCTTGGGGTCATTCATTACTTGCTTCACGCCTCAAACCTTTTCCTATTTCTGTCAAAGCATTGCCTTTCTGCTCCTTCCCTCCTGCATGTGTGCTACAAATTCTCAATCTGGTGTAAGTAAACCTATATGGGCATCCCTTCCTAGGGATGTTATGTTGCCTAGGGCTTTCTGAAAATAACATCTCAACCCTAAGGTGTAAGTCAAATGGTAAAGATTTTAGCCACCTTGGCAGGCTTCTGGGGAGTTATGTTGGGGCAGGTGGTGATTCTGCTTGAAATATTCTATCCATAGGTTCTGCGTTGGCAAGGAGCTAGGTCACAGTCACCATCATCTTAAGCCATTTTACTAAGGCTGAGTCCAGGGTACCGGACCACTAAAAGGCCTTCAGCTGCTGAAGAGATAATGAGGTCAGTCTTTTGTTTCTTTAAACCACTCCATTTGGAACTATTTGTCATTCAACTGTAGTGATAGTTTATTTTTCTCTGAGCAACCTGCCAGAGGAGTAAGGACATTTTGCACACCCTCCCTGCCACTTCTGTAGCGATGCTAAACACTTGTCACAAAACATGTTCTTCCAAAGGACTTCTGCTTTTGTCTGTGGCAGCATTTCTTAAACTCAAATGTGCCTGTCACCTGAAGATCTGGTTAAAATGCAGGTTCTGAGTCAGTGGAACTGCCTGAGATTCAGCAGTTCTCACAACCTCCCAAGTGGTGCTGATGCTGGTTCCTGGACCCGGCTCTGAGCAGAGTAGGTCTAGACCTGCGCTGTCCAACGCAGCAGTCACTGGCCATGTGTGGCTATTGAGCTTTTTGAATGTGAGCTTTTGAATGTGGTCCAGAGACTTGCCATAAGTGTAAAATACATACCATATTTTGAAGATTTAGTATATTAAAAAAAAATGTAAAAAGCCTCAGAGATCATTTTTTAAAATAATTAATTTACATGTTGAAATGACAATATTTTGAATATTTTTGGTTACATATTATAATTTATCTCACCTTTTTCTTTTTACTTTGTAAAAAGAAATGTGGCTTCAAGGAAATTTTAAATTACACCTAAGGTTTGTGTTACATTTCTATGGGACAGCGTGGGCTTAGAGAACCGAGCAGCAGAGGAGAGATGAATTGCCAATTTGAGCTCTGGCACCTCCTTGCCTTTCCGCCCTGCTGCCCCAGCATATTTAATTGTCATTAGCTCCCTGCCTATTTTGCCTGGCTTCTAACATTAGGGTCTAGGTTGATTTCTTATTTCTGGGTGTTCTCTGGACCCAGCCTAATCACTCACTTCTCTTACAATCCTGACTTCCCTCTCAATCTCCATGATTCATAGCTTCCCAAAGCCTCAGCAAGATGGTGGCTCAACCCTGCCCAGACTGGAAGAACCATTCTGGCTGCTGAGAACAGCGTAAGAACCTGCTGTAAGTATCAGGTTGCCTTTAGATAAGAGAAAAATAATAAAATAAGGAACACTTTTGAAGATATTTGATGACTTCATCAGGTAGAATGGATTAACAATTAGAAGGAGGTTATTTTACTTAGGACTGTTAACTAAGGAAAGCCTATTTCAACATGTGCTGTGGCTTAACTGAACCTGAGTTTATAGCAGGTGTGTGCCCGAGAGAAGCAGCGGTCACACTGGAGCTAATCTCTGGGAGCCGAAAGTGCTCTCAGACTCAGAGCTGCTTTCTTATGGGTAGCCATCCCAGACCGAGACTCCTGAAGCTTTGTTGCACGTGAGTCAACTGCACACATGAAGAGATGTGGCTTTAGGGGGATTTAGAAAGAAGAATGAAAGAGAAGAGGGAGGGTTAACAAACAGTTGGAACGGAAATGATTTACTCTGGGAGTCCTGCTAGAAATTACAATGAAATCCTTTGCAAATTGCTAAATGTCTTGCTTGTTGGGGTGCAAAAGCATCCAGAATTGCTCTTTACCATATTCCTCATAACTCCTGTTTCCATTCTCAAGCTCAGAGGGAGATTGTAGAAGGTTGTGATAAAAAGTGGAGAGTGGAGAGGAATGGACCAGCTTGCCACAGGGTGGAGAAAAACAGGGAGAATGAAGCGATAAAGAGGTTAAGGGTCAAAGAATAAAATACGAGAAAAAAATGTTGCAAGAAAGGAGCATGCCCTCTTCCCCTTTCCTCCACACTGCTGGCTGGAATGTAGATGTAATCCCTGGAACTCAAGTAGCCATGTTGGACTATGAGGCAGAAGAACATGTTGATATCGTGGAGCAACAGGAGAGAAGGAACTCAATTCTTGATGACTGGGGAGCCCATACTATGCTATTTTGCTGACCTCCAGATTTCATTTTCATAAGAGCTAAATTAGAAATCTTCCATCTGACTTAATCTACTATTCTTCAGGAATTGCTCTTCCTCACAATTAAGCTAATTCTGCTGAGAACTGAGGAATAACATGCACATAACTTGGGGAAAGGAGCACGGTGGCCTAAAGGCACATGAGAGAGCCAGGGGCTAGTGTTGGGGTTTCTTCTGAGAGCAAAGCATGTTAAGGGGAGACGGAGAGTGGAGTAGAGCACCAGGCCAGAGGGAGAGGGTGTAATTAGGGCCAGAGAAACAGCATCTATAGCAGTCACGAGAATGGGATCAGACAGGCCTGGATTTTAGTCCCAGCTATGTTACTTACTAGCCCTGTGACCTCAAAAACATTGATGTTACTTCTCTGAGCCTCAGTTTTCTCATATATACTTTGGGGATAAAATAGTTCTTGCTTTTTGGATTTTTATGAGGAATCAATGAGAAAATGCACGTATAAAGTGCCTGCATAGTGCCTGGCACAGAGTAAGTGCTGCCTGTTATTATTTGAAAGAGAAGGCAGGAAGCCCCAAGGACTCATTTCATCTAGTGCTTTTGATTTTGAAGGTCTCCTGACAAGCGCTTTCCTAGGACCTAGTACCGTTAAGTCCCTGTGGGAACATATAAGGTTAAAATCTAAGTTGATGGAAGAAGGGCTCATCACTAATTAAACTAATTAACAATTCATCATAGCAGCCTGTGGGGTTATACTGTCATGGGTATCTCCACTCACAAGAAAAATAATAGCATCATTAGCAACAACCTGTCAGGAAAACAAGGCAAAAAGTTCTGAAGCAGCAGCCACCTGCTCGTTTTGTCGAGTACTTCCTTTTCTTTCTCTGAAAAGAATAGCAGGTTGTGAGAAAGATGTTTTGCTTGTGACAGGTATGCAGGGCATGCGTGGACCTTTCTGTGCTCCTCTGAAAAGTAATGATTATAATAATAACAACAGTAACATTAGTAATACTAGTGGATCAGTTATCTATTGCCACAATGATGCTACATAACAAATAATATGGTAACAAACAAAACCTCAGTGGCACACAATGATATAGATTTATGTGGCTCAGGAGTTTGTGGGGTTTAGTTGATTTGACTTGGTTGATCTCTGCTAGACTAGTTGGTGCTTCTGAGGTTAGCTGCAGGTTGACTTGAGTGCTCTGCTGATCTGGGTTCGATTTGCTCACCTGTGCAGGGTTGGCTAGTACCGGCTGATCTAGAATGGCCTCAGCCAGGATGACTGGGATCACTCACTCCACTTCGTAGTTTTGTCCTCCAGCAGGTCAGCGTCTGCCTGTTCTCAAGGCCCTAGCAGAGCAGCAAGAGCAAATACGTCGAAACACGCAAGTCATCCTCTGCTTGGTCACATTCACTAAGGACCCACCAGCCAAGCCTGGAGCCAGTGTGGGAGGGTACTACAAAGTCAAAAACAGGAAGGAGTAAGAAACTGGGGGCATAGGGCTTCCCTGGTGGCGCAGTGGTTGGGAGTCTGCCTGCCAATGCGGAGGACACGGGTTCGTGTCCCGGTCTGGGAAGATCCCACATGCCGCGGAGTGGCTGGGCCCGTGAGCCACAATTGCTGAGCCTGCGCGTCTGGAGCCTGTGCTCCGCAACAAGAGAGGCCGCGATAGTGAGAGGCCCGCGCACCGCGATGAAGAGTGGTCCCCACTTGCCACAACTAGAGAAAGCCCTTGCACAGAAATGAAGACCCAACACAACCAAAATAAATAAAATAAATAAATTAATATTAAAAAAAAAAAAGAAACTGGGGGCATTGAACAATTGCAACAATTGTTAGTAATACTATCAGATGTTGCATACGTACAGTCTACATTAACACTGCTAAACTCTGTTCATATAGTATCTCATTTAATCGGCCTCTAACCCTATGCAGGAGGTACAATTACCATCCTGATTTTGTAGATGAGGAACAAGAGGCATAGGGAAGGCACCGATTTAGTATTTAGTAGAGCTAGGCTCAGACCTCACTTATCTAACTCCAGAGCCCATTCATTTAACTTCTATACCACACTGCTTCCATTCATGCCCATGTTATTTTCCTGGAGATTTTTCTAAAGGGATCTTTCTTTATAGATTCCTCTAGATCTGGTTGAAAATGAGGGGAAAGCATGTTGTAGAAATAATTTTTATAGTCTGATAGCTCCTTTGCTTTGAGTACACTTGGTACAGATTCAATTCTGTTCCTCAGTGGTGACTCGGTGGGTGCCCACTGTCCCCTCCCTCCAAGGCAGTGGGCAAGACTCAGGTGTTAGGAAGTGAAGAGATCCGAATGTTGTCATCCATGCTGTACCATCTTACATCTCTGGGTCCACCTCGTGTAATTATTCTCTTGGGACTTGAGTTATTCTCATGCCATTTCATCTAGCATATACTTTAAGTGGTTCTCTAAATACAGGAGGTTCTCAATTAATTCTATACTCTGACTTATTTTAAATTTTTGCATATCTGCCTAGTGCATCAGATATTGACATATAAAACTAGAAAACGCCTTGCACCTTGTCCATGCACCAAGTTCTGTGTCCTCTTATTCTTCTTCGCTCACTACTTAAGGAGCCATGTCTTTTGGTTTTTTTGTGGGGTTTTTTTTGCTGAAAAAAAGAGAGAAGATGGTCATTTAAAGGCAGAGGAGGTATGTTGTGTGTGAGTGTGTATGTGTGTGTGTGTGTGTGCATATGTATGTATGTATGATGCATGTAGCTTCTTCCCTTGACATAGTTAATGAATAAAATTAATTTAGGAAATATTTAAGTATGTCACTTTTGCAAGTGTGGGAGGGACAACCCTTCAGTTTCCCTGTGAAAGTACCTCCTGGGAAGCCTTGATTAGGGGCTCTCTTTGGTTTTTGTCCGCCTTATGCATCTGAAAGCCTGGTCAACACAAACAGAATAAGCAGCCTTGTCCTAGGACCAGCCATCTTTGGTTGTTAATGCTGTGGCCTCTGGGACCCTGGCCCTGCTACTTAGACCTATAGTGTGACCTTGATCTTAATGCCTTTTCACCTCTTGGCTACCTGGACGTCTGCTGATTCTCTCACCTCTACCCATCCTCATGTTTCATGGATTCCTTCTTCCTGCTTGTGTCCCATGTCCTGAGTCCAAGCATTCAGCCCAACCCTCTGCACTTCTTTCTTTTCTCTGAGGAAGGCTCTTGCATCAGCTCTGCTTATTCTTCAACTCAACACAGTGACTCAAAGTGCTATGGCCTTGTTTCGATCTCATTATTGCTCACCCTTACATCCTAACCTTTTACTCTACTCACACACACTCCCAGGGGACAGGATTCCTCTTCCAAATCTTTCCTTCCTCCTTTCCCACTCACTCCCCATAGATCCAGGACAAACCCTAGGACAATCAGTCTTCCCTTGTCAGGAACATGTGTTAGATATCAGAGTGAACCAAGCACTTTGCAGTCATCCTTTTATTTAATCCACACAACAACCTATGCAGCAAGTACTATTATTTTTTCCACTTTATGAAAGTGGAAATCAAGACACGGAGGTGAGGACATTTATCTAAGGTCACACTGGTAGTGAATGATGCCGCCAGGCTTCAGAACCGCATCTGATTAACTCCAGAGCCTGTGCCTTGATCCACTATGTTCTCTTCCAAATTTCTTCCTGAAGCCAAACCAAGCTGTTCTCCACTCCTTTTTGGATCAGTCTTGCTTTTCTTCAGTCCCTTCCCTTATCCCCCCTCCCCCCAGCCCATGCTGGTCCAAGTTCCTTAAGCAGAATTCACACTCATGCAATCTCTTTTCAAAATCCCTTTACCTTATCATTAGGCAGTATTTCAAAAATTCAAGTCACTTATATATCCTGCTGCCAGCTCTTCATTCATGGGTCTTTGAAAGGCAGGCTGATAAAAGAGGCCAGCCAAGATTCTGGTTCTGAAAGTCTTACAGTCTGTTTTTGCTTGGCCTCACAGGTTTAAAAAGTTTTGGTTAAAGTTATGGCTGTTTACATAGCCTTTACAGATTATCCTTCAGATTCTTTTTTTTTTTTAAACTGGAAAATTATTTATTTTTTAAATTTTTTATTCTTTTAACATCTTTATTGGAGTATAATTGAGTTACAATAGTGTATTAATTTCTGCTGTATAACAAAGTGAATCAGCTATACGTATACATATATCCCCATTTCTCCTCCCTCTTGCGTCTCCCTCCCACCCTCACTATCCCACCCCTCCAGGTGGTCACAAAGCACCGAGCTGATCTCCCTGTGCTATGCGGCTGCTTCCCACCAGCTATCTATTTTACATTTGGTAGTGTGTATATGTCAATGCTACTCTCTCACTTTGTCCCAGCTTACCATTCCCCCTCCCCATATCCTCAAGTCCATTCTCTACGTCTGCGTCTTTATTCCTGTCTTGCCCCTAGGTTCATCAGAACCTTTTTTTTTTTTTTTTAGATTCGATATATATGTGTTAGCATACGGTATTTGTTTTTCTCTTTCTGACTTACTTCACTCTGTATGACAGACTCTAGGTCCATCCCTCAGATTCTTTTTTTTTTTTTTAAATTAAAGGTTGTTGACCAAATTCTTTTTTTTTTTTTAATTTTTATTTATTTATTTATTTATTTATGGCTGTGTTGGGTCTTCGTTTCTGTGTGAGGGCTCTCTCCAGTTGCGGCAAGTGGGGACCACTCTTCATCGCAGTGCGCGGGCCTCTCTCTATCACGGCCTCTCTTGTTGCGGAGCACGGGCTCCAGATGCGCAGGCTCAGTAGCTGTAGCTCACGGGCCCAGTTACTCCGCGGCATGTGGGATATTCCCAGACCAGGGCTCGAACCCGTGTCCCCTGCATTGGCAGGCAGACTCTCAACCACTGCGCCACCAGGGAAGCCCCATCCCTCAGATTCTTGAAGAGACTTCAGTCATCTCTGAATCCTTTTTCTTTCACCTAAATCCTAATGGCTTGCCGGGTCCTGAGGATCACATGGTAATGAATGAAATTGGGATTTGAGTTTCATAGGTGTTAAATAAAGGCCTTTCATTTCCCTGCTGGATAAGCCCCTCACCCAACCCTTTCAGTTCAAATGCCTGTGTGCTGGTCTGACCAGACAGACAAGAGCCATTCTGATGGCAGAGCTAGAGGGCTCAAGAGTTTTGCCGGTTTTCTTATCCGGCTGTCTGTGTTGGTACGGAGTGCAGGGCATGAGCTGGGGTTGGCTGGACTGCACTGGGCACAGCCAAGGAGGAGGTGGCCAGAGGCAGGTGGAAGGCAGTCAGAGGGAAGTACAGGCTCAGGTCATGGTGACCTCACTGCAGGAGCCACAGATGCTGCCACCCTCAGCAAGGCGGATCTCTCGCACACGGCCTCTAGTTCTGCTCAGTCCTGCAAACACTTACCCTGGCTCCTAGTTTGCTGTCCAGGCCCTGTCCTAGGTTGTGGGGACACAGGGCTGAATAAGAAAAGGTCCATGAACTTAAGTAGCTCATAGTGTGGGGCAGAGGGAAGACGTAGCAAGAGAGAGGACTGTCTCGGGTGCTGCTTATGATTCTAGCTGAATACTGTGTGGGTTTTTCCTCACAAGTTGTATGGCGTGTGTTGAGCAGGTGCATAGGAGACTTGTACACTGGGAAGTGAGAGCTGCTGTTCCAGTAAAATGCTCTTTCCTGTGGGCCAATAGAGATTTCTTTAGATACCTGATCTCCTACCCTTCATTCCACTGTGACTCCATGTAGGTCCTGCTCCATTCTCAGGAGAACTCATGTCAGGCAGAAAGTCAGAGAACATTCTGGTTTTGGCCATGCTTTAAATAATTTTTCCAGCTTTACTGAAGTACAATTGACAAATAAAAATTGTATACACTTAAGGTGTACAGTGTGATAATTTAGTATACACATACATTGCAAAATGATTTAAAAATCAGGTTAACACATCTGTCACCTCACATGTACCATTTTTTTTAGGGAGAGGGGGATGAGAATGCTTACTCTCTGAGTAACTTCCAGTCTGTAATACGGTATTATTAATTGTAGCCAACATGCTGTACATTAGATCCCTAGAAATTATTCATCTTTTTTTGTATGCTTTGACCAACATCTTCCCGTTTCCCCCACTCCCAACCCCTGGCAACCACTGTTCTACTCTCTGGTTCTATGAATTAAACTTTT
Organism: Balaenoptera ricei; assembly: GCF_028023285.1. Classification (NCBI taxonomy): domain Eukaryota; kingdom Metazoa; phylum Chordata; class Mammalia; order Artiodactyla; family Balaenopteridae; genus Balaenoptera; species Balaenoptera ricei. Next base: position 138,116,322 of record NC_082639.1, read on the forward strand.
TTAGATTCCATATATAAGTTGAGATCATACAGTATTTATCTTTCTCTGTCTGACTTCTTTCACTTAGCATAATGTCTTCCAGCTTCATCCATCCATGTTGTTGTGAATGGGAGAGTTTTCTTCTTCCTCATGGCTGAATTTATATATATATACACATTTTCTTTCTCTCTTTCTTTCTCTCTTTCTTTCTTTGTTTCTTTGTTTCTCTTTCTTTCTTTCTTCCTTCCTTCCTTCCTTCCTTTCCTTCTTTCTTTCCTCCTTCCTTTCTTTCTTTCTTTTTCATTCTTTCTTTCTTCTTTCTTTCTTTTTCTTTCTTTCTTTCTTTCTTCCTTCCTTCCTTCCTTCCTTCCTTTCTTTCTTTCTCCTTCCTTCCTTCCTTTTTTCTTTCTTTCTTTCTTTCTTTCTTTCTTTCATTTTTTCTTTCTCATATTTTCTTTTGTCCATTCATCCATCAATGGACACTTAGGTTGTTTCCATATCTTGCCTATTGTGGATAATGCTGCAATGAACAGGGAAGTGCAGGTACATTTTGAGATACTCATTTCATTTCCTTTGGATATATACCCAGAAGTGGGATTGCTGGATCATATGATCAGTCTATTTTTAATTTTTTGAGGAACCTCCATACTATTTTCCATAATTGCAGTACCAATTTTTTTTTTAATTTAATTAATTAATTAATTAATTTATGGCTGTGTTGGGTCTTCGTTTCTGTGCCAGGGCTTTCTCTAGTTGTGGCAAGCGGGGGCCACTCTTCATCACGGTGCGCGGGCCTCTCACTATCGCGGCCTCTCTTGTTGCGGAGCACAGGCTCCAGACGCGCAGGCTCAGTAATTGTGGCTCACGGGCCTAGTTGCTCCGTGGCATGTGGGATCTTCCCAGACCAGGGCTCGAACCCGTGTCCCCTGCATTGGCAGGCAGATTCTCAACCACTGCGCCACCAGGGAAGCCCTGCAGTTCCAATTTATATTCCTACAAACAGTGTACAAAGTTCTCTTTTCTCCACATCCTCACCAACACTTGTTATCTCTTGTCTTTTTGATAAAAGCCATCCTAACAGGTATGAGGTATATCTCATTGTGGTTTTGATTTGCATTTGCCAGATAATTAGTGATGTTGAGCACCTTTTCATATGCCTGTTGGTCACTTTATATCTTCTTTGGAAAAATGTCTATTCAGGCCCTTTACTAAATTTTTGAGTGTTTTTATTTTTGTGCAATTATTGAGTTGTGTGTGTTCCTTGTATATTTTAGATATTAACCCCTTATCAGATATATGCAAATATTTTCTCTAATTCTGTAGGTTGTCTTCATTTTGTTGATTGTTTCCTTCCCTCTATGTGGCCATGAGGGAAGGATGGACTTCTTTCAGACCTTTCTTTCAGGTCTGGACTCGGCTGAGCCGGCTGAGTCTCCTCCTAATGCTGGGAGGAGAATAAGGAACAGGTAGCCTTTTGCTATTCAAATAACATTATTTTTTCATTGTATCTTTGAGAGCTGTGGGTACTGTTTCAACCTCTGTATGTCCTTTCTGGTCTTAGTCTGCTGGGAAGGGCTCCAGGTTCTTCAACAGGAAGATGAGGAAAGGGAGGGACCATTTGTTTCTTTCTAAGAATTTCTTCTCCCTACCAATCAAAATTTCTCATAGTTCATCAACTGAGCTTGTCATTTTTTGTTTTTATTTCCCCCCCCCCCCCCCAGACATCTGGGGCACCATCCTAGATTGCCTTCCAGGGTCACTGGGAAGAGAGACATAAACATGGTTAAACTATAGGACTTAGCAATATGTGCTATCTTGGAGGCTTGAATAAAGTGCTACTGGGGCATCTTGTACATGCCATTCTCTCTTGAAATGCCCTCCACTTGGAAAACTCCTAGTCTTCATTTAAGACCCTGCTCAAAAATTGCCCCTTCTGTGAAATTCCCTGGATTAGTGCTTGAAGAGTTAGTTGCTTTATCCTTGGGGCCTGGTAGCACTTCATTCAGACTTCCGAGATAGCACGTACAGCCGTGTCTTACAATGTATTCATGTTCTGGACTTTTCCTCTAACAAGTCTGTGAAGCAATCTAGGGCAGTGCTTGTATGTTACTGTCAGTGTATCCCCAGAATCTAATATGATGGATGGCAATTAGAAGGTGCTCAACTTATGTTTCCTGGAAGATTAGGTAAGGCCGTCATGACTTAACTGCTTCTTCACTGGACCTAGTTCAGAGGGCAAGATAAGGCCAAAATATTGAGTTAAAATGAGGCTCTTAACCATATAGCCAGGTAAATTGACCTACTCAATTCAGGCCAAAGAAAGTGAGAACTCAAACCCTCCCCCAGTAGAGTGTATGTGTAGCATTATGTGGAAAACACTTTTCCAGTGATAACCAGCATCTCTACTAGGGCTTCTGAGATCTTACAGCTTTAGTCCAAGAGCTGCTCAGAGCCGTGATGGCCATGGCCTCTGTAGCAAACATTTTCCAGTGATAATTTGAGGCATATCATATGACATTGGTAGCTAAGGACCAGAATCTATGATTTGAGTTTTGAGATTCATAATCCCAGACATTGTTTTCTATTAATTTGTTATTTATTTATTTATATATTTATCCTGTTTCTGATTATTTATTTGAACACTAACATTCTAATTCAATTGGGTTATGTCCTCCAATAATACTTTTTAATTTATTTTTCTTTCTATTTCAAAACTGAGGTAACATTGATTTATAACATTATGTAAGTCTCATGTTTACAACATTATATTTCTACTTCTCTGTACCCTACAATGTGCTTACCAAAATGTATTTTCCATCCATCACCATACAATTGATTCCCTTTACTCATTTCAGCCTCCTCCCAGCCCCTTCCCCTCTGGTAACCACTACTCTGTTCTCTGTACCTATGTGCTTATTTTTCTTTGGTTTGGTTTGTTGTTTCATTTTGTTTGTGTTTGTTTGTTTGTTTATTAGTTTTTTATATTCCACATGTGAAATATATGTGAGTGAAATCATATGGTGTCTTTATCTGTCTGACTTATTTCACTTAGCATAATACCCTCAGGGCCTCTATTTATTTATTTTCAAGTAGAGGGAGCTTAATGGAACTGAGTAAACTGCTACTTGAGCACGGAGAATCTCACTGGATGATATTTAGAAAGATGATCATTTGATAGAATGTGTGCTATACATCTTTGTGTGTATATACGATACACACAGTTCAAACCACTATTGAGGAGTATATACTTCAGCTTTATCACCAAATACCATAAAAATTGCAGTTAGAAACCTCCACATGACGTCCTCCCCTGTGGATCTTGGCAGTATGTCAAGCGCAAATACATATACAAGGTTCAATTAGATTTGTCTGCATAATATTTTGGACTTGGTTTAGATGACTGGTTCTCAATGGGGGAAGTGCTGCCCCCTAGGGACATTTTGGAAAACAGAGAGAGTGGTTTTGGTGTCACAATGATTGGAGGTTATTTGTGGCATTCAGTGGGTGGGTGCCAGGGACATTAGACATCCCTGTAGTACATGGATAGTCCCACTAGATGAATCCTCTTGCATCCTGCTTGACTCTTGAATGCCTGGCCAAACATTCATGTAGCTGAAAAACCCATTTATAATGATCCAAGTCTAGGAGCTGATTCTATTTTAAATATAAATGCTGAACCACAAAAGTATTTTTTGTATACTTCAAATATACTCCCTAAGAATGCAACTTCTTTGTTTTTGAAGGAAGATTGTCTTTTGATTTGTTTGCAAATTTTACCAAGAGTTGCTTCCCATTTTGGAAAGTCATGCCATTGATGGCAATACTGCTTACAGTATTTGAGTCACGCATACACACACCTCTACTGGTCTGCGTTTGGAGCTATTGTAGTCATGCCGACTCTACGAATATATACTACTTTACTTTGATAGCACTGAATTCAAAATGTCAGTATAGAGGAAATACCTGTAATGTTTGTTGAATATTTTCTTATTACTCTTAAATCCAAACTTATTTATCAGAAGTAGGTTCAGGCATTTGATTGCTTCATTTTACTTGATCTTTTTTTTCTTTTTTTTTTACTTCACTCTTTTAATGTAGTTGTGTCAGAAATATTTATACGTTAAAATTCATTTTATTCAGTGTAAGTTATTTTCTTTTTTAATATTATAGACAGGACATTAACTTTTTTTGAAATTATGTAACGTAGGTCATACTATATTTGAATTTTCAGTACAAAATATTTGCTATCAAAATGGGACTTATGGGACCGACAGGATTGAGAACGACAGATTTAGATAAACAAAAGAGCAATTGGGACACAGGAAAGGCTTACCTTTTGAGTACAGTGAGAAGTGGCATCAAAATGGATCATTGGGAGTGATAGAAAGTTTAAAATAAGAAACTTGTAGGGTAGAACAGTTGAAGGAGTTGGCTTCTTCATTAGTACTCATGTTTATCTAGTACTTACTCTGTGTCAGATACATTGTTGAGAAATGCTCCTTATTACAGCCTCTCACTGATGGCACAGGCGTGCTCTTATCCTCAATGGTGACCCTGAATCTTGCCCCAGACCACATAGGCCATGGGGGCAGAGCCCAGATTAGAATTCATGTTTGTCATCCACAGAGCCTACCCTCTTAAATATACCACATTAGTAGAAAAGAAACTTGAACTCTTCTGCAGAAAAGAAACTTGAGCTTTTCTTGCCACCTACTGGAAAGGGTCTCTGTTGAATGAGTTGAAGGGCATCTGACAAGCTTACGGGCTCAGATAGCTTTGGTTTGTGTTCCTGCCTCCAGCTGTGGCTGTGATCTACGGAAAAGCTGTGCTGGGCTGGGGTTTAAGAAGCGTACATTTCCTTTCCCTGCTCCCTTTCCTGAACACATCTGGGGGGGCATGTCCATTTTGAAATATTTACACATGTACCACATTTCAGCAATTAAATGACATGAATACTACTCAGTATTTAGAATCTAGGGTAAAACTTCGAGTTCTATATCAGAGCTGACCTTAACACAGGAAGTATATATTTTATGATGGTTAATAGACCATCAACTAATAGCTGTTATTAGTATGAAATGTTTGTATTAGTTATAATAAATAGACAACCCAACATTTATCCATCTTGCATGATACTTCCCAGATGGAGTTAATGAATTGGGGAAGTGACGGCTGGTTTTCCACTTACGGCTGGTTGGTTAAAAGTCCCTTAGATTTCAATGGGGACATAATGGATCAGGGAGGCAAGAGCAGTGAGAAGAGAAGTCTTGGGGATGTGTGAAAGGTACCTTAGCATTGGCAGAGGTGCAGCCTGTATCTGGGTGCTGCTATCAGCAGGGCCACATTTCTTGGAGGCTTTGGACCTTCAACCTGGAGAGACTTAAGGAAGAGACCTAAAAAAACCTTTCCTGTACTCCAGAGAAACCACTGGGGTGTCCTGATCAGGAAAAGTCTGGTTTTGGTGTGCTGGGAGTCCGGTCATCATCAGTATGTATTTATGTCCTCCATGAAGAGGCAGTGTAGTAATGTGATTAAGAACAAGGGCTCTGGAGATAGGTAGTTCTTTTCAAGGTGGGTAAGCTCAGATAAGTTGCTTGAACTCTCTATGCCTTAGTTTTCTCACCTAAAAAATGGGGATCACAGTGGAGCTATCTGATAGGTTAGTTGTTGGATTAAATGAGGTGATTTATGTACCTTGCTTCGTAGATTTACATGGACTAGTACATGTTACATTGAGCAGGTAGTAGGTACTCAATAGATGTTAGCCGCTACTATTCTTCATTCAAAAATGGGGTTAATAGAAGTACCCACTCACAGAACTGTTGTGAAGATTGAATCAACTAATCTATCTAAAGTGACCAGAACAGTGCCTGCCATATTGTAAGTAATAAATATTAGTTATTATTATTATTAATATTGTTATTGTTACCACTGTGGGAGGATAGCAAACTTGAAGAGTCTAACACAGTATCAAATTTAAAAATAGAGTCACAGTGACCTAAATGGGAAGGAAATCAAAAAAGAGTGGGTATATGTATACATATAACTGATTCACTTTACTGTACAGCAGAAACTAACACAACATTGTAAAGCAACTATACTCCAATAAAAATTTTTTAAAAATTAAAAAAAAATAAAAATAGAGTCACAAATGTAGAGAAAAAGTTTATGGTTACCAAGGGGGGAAGGGGAGATGGGATGAATTGGGAGATTGGGATTGACATATATACACTGCTATGTATAAAATAGATAACTAATGAGAACCTACTATATAGCACAGGGAACTCTACTCAGTGCTTTGTGGTGACCTAAATGGGAAGGAAATCTAAAAAATACTGGATATATGTATACATATAACTGATTCACTTTACTGCACAGCAGAAACTAACACAACATTGTAAAGCAACTATACTCCAATAAAAATTAATTTAAAAAAAGAAAAAAATCATTCACATTTAAGTATTTTCATACTAATACCATGTGTTCTGATATTTGATTTTCTAAATATATGGCAATGGCTCATATGTATAAACATCTATATGTATTAGAGCTTGAAAACTCCCCACATGCTACCCCTGTTTTTGCCTATCATTGTTACAGTGGAGTTACATTTGAATATATGGCTTTCTTTAAGGACTAAAATAAATGTCTTGTGTGTCCATGGCTAATATACACTTGAGTCTCTGGGATATTTATGGGAAGTGGGCAATGGCTTTCTTTTTTTTTAATAACTGAGCAAATAAAATCTCAGAATAAGTGTGGGGTTGAAAAATTAGAGAATGTTAAGTGTGACCTGGAAGGGAACTTAGAGCCTTCTATTCCAAGCTCTCATTTTACAGATGGCTCAGAGAAGTTCAACAACTTGTCCAAGGTCAGATGGCTATTGAATTGCAGAGCAGGGGCCTAATCGTTCACCAGTGCTCATCTGGGGATTACTTATTTGATTTGTTAGGATGCCCTGGGTTGATGGAGCTGGGACCAGAAGCCGGCTCTGCTCCATTCAGTCTGGTTCCATAGGGTCACCTCAGGGGGTAGGCAAGAAGATCAGTGGAGAGTTTAGGCACAGAGTGGCCCCAACCCATGACCAAGTTGTGTCATGCTCTCCTTTGGTCTTTGGATACTTGCAGGATGTAGACAGAAGAGTCCTGTATTCGGAATCAAAAGACCCTGGCCCTACCCTTGGCTCTGTTTTTCTGCCCCAGGTTTACTGAGGTATAATTTACATAACAGTAACCTTTTTCAGTTCACAGTTCTTTGAGTTTTGAAAAATATATACAGTCATGCATTGCCACAACAATCAAGATAGAGATCAGTCCCATCACCCCAAAATCGCTTTGTGCTTTTTGTATTCAACTTTCCCCTCCCCCCGACACCCAACTTCTGGCAACCACTGATCTATTCTGTCTCTATAGTTTTGCCTTTTCTAGAATGTCATATAAATGGAATCATACCAGATGTAGCCTTTCGAGTCTGGCTTCTTCCATTTAGCACAATGCATTTGAGATGTGTCCTGGCTGCATTCTTAGCATCTGCAGGTCCTTCGGTAAGTTGCTTAACTTTTAGCCTCAGTGTCCTCATCTGTAAAATGGGCATAACACTTGCCTTGCATTTGTGTCGTTGTGGTTAGGAAGAAAGAATGCACACCAATGTGCATTGGGTCAAAGGAAAAGTAAGTATACAAGTGTAATTGTTATTCTTGTTATGAGGTTGCCTTTTGAAGAGGCTCCAGGTGCAAAGGCAATCCTAACTGAAGCAAAACCCCTGCAGAGCCTTTGTTCCTCTGATGAGCAGGTCAGGGTCTAGCATCACTGTTAACTCTTCCCCAGCCAAAAGCTTCCACAAGCCGGTTCCAAGGATCGAAATATTGAGGAAAACATCCAGACAGGGACTATCACCAGGCGAAATAGCTCTCTGGCTTTTTGCCTCCAACAGGCAATTCTGGAGGGGTTGGGAAGGCTAACCTGTAGATGAACTACTCTGATCTGTTTGGATGAAGGAGCTTTGCAAAACACTACCACTAACATTGATAATAATTTATAATAGTAATAACGTTGTGGAAAAAAATATGATTATCTAACATAAGGAGCACCAAACAGTTTGACAAAAAGATAGGGCCTCTCTTGGCTTAAAATGCACGGGGGACGAGGGGAGGACTTCCCTGGTGGTCCAGTGGTTAAGACTTTGCCTTCCAATGCAGGGGGTGCGGGTTCGATCCCTGGTCAGGGAGCTAAGATCCCACATGCCTCATAGCCAAAAAACCAGAACATGAAACAGAAGCAATATTGTAACAAATTCAATAAAGACTTTAAAAAAAATGGTCCACATCCCCCCCCAAAAAAATCTTTAAAAAAAAAAAGCCCAGTGGGGGAGCATGGAATCCAGATTTGCATTTCCTTCTGTGTGTGATTCTGAGTTACAGAACACATATGACCAATATACATTCCCTGGACAGTTTTGCCTGAATGTGGAACAGAAAGGCCAGTCTTCGATACTGCCCTCCCATCCAATTGGCACGTGGGTGGCACACAGCAAGACAGGTGCATACCAGAAGAGAGAGAAAAGCTGACTGGGATTCAGGAGCCCTGGGTGCCCTATCTGGCCGTGCCGTTAATTGTGACTTCACGCTTGTTCCTCACCCATGGAAAAAGGGGCTGTGATAAGTCACCCCAAAGGGATCTCAAGTGACCCCCATGAATGATAGAGCGGCTGACCCCCAGCTCTGTGTACCAAAGCGGGGCGGGGGGGCAGAAAGCAACAACCCTGAGCCTTTGAGTGAAATCCTTCAGAGCTCACTCTTTCCAGCACTAGCTGAATAAGATTCCAATAAACATATTGCTGAAATGTTTGTTTCCGGGTGTCATTTTAGACTTCAAGTAGCTAAAACAGATCCGGCTCCTATATATAGATACTGCATTTGGTTGTGTTCTGGAAGGCTTTTATTACTATGCTCCCTGGCCGGCTCCCAGCTGAGCTTTTCCCTCAAGGGATCAGATTTTGGAATCAGAAAGTCAGAAAGGATCAGTGACCATATTCAGGGGTCTCTCTCCCTCCCTCTCTCCCCACTGTAGCTCTCTACTGCAGGTGGACGCCAGCGTGGACTGGCTTCTTCCTTTGCTCAAAGACTCTTAATAATAACGATGACAATGCTGATGGAAACTGACCAGCCCCACTATGGCAGCAAATACAAGCAAAACAGCCCTGACGTCCTGGGCTTAAAGGAAACATAGTATAATTTGGGTTGAAATGAAGTGCAGATTGTCACAAACAGCTTAATCTTTAGATAAGAGGACGCAGGGCTCTCTGAGGATAGAAGCAAAGAAAGGGACTATTAAGGGTGGGGTTTTATTTGGAGGGTGGGTAGGTGGGTTCTGAATTTTACTTCTGAATTCTCCAGGGGAAGATAATGCTGGGAACAAAAAGGTGCATGAAGGAAGGTGGAGGTGGGGATTGGAGGAAGAGATGTGGGCAGGGAAGGAGGAAGGGATAGGGGTTTACTTAAAGAAACAAGGTTGCACCCTGGCAATCTAATTTTTTTCAGTGTGTCCGATCACTAAGAGTGAGTCCCTCCACTGTGTGCCCTTTGTTTTCTGTGTGTAAAACCAAACCTCTACCCCATTTTATAGTGTGTCCCTTCACCTGCCTCTCTGACTCCTTTATGTTTAACCATCATGGATCTAACTGCCTTCCTGGTCTCCATATTTTATGTGCCTCACCACCCCTTTCTCTTTTTCTCTTCCTCTCTGTCTCATTCTTCCCTCCTCTCTTCCCTGCTTTTCTTTTTCAGTCCTTTCTCCTCCCAGACTCTTGTCTTTTCCCTTCGTCCCCCTCCCCTCCCCCTTCCATTTCTCCCCTTTCCTCTTCCATCCCTCCCCTCCCCCCTTCCCCCCTTTCCTTCTTTCCTCCCTCCTCCCCCTTCCCCTCCTCCTCTTTTCCCCTCGCCCCCCTTCTGTCCTTCTCCCCTTCTCTCCTCTCTCCACGTCCCCATCTCCCCATCCCCTCTCCCTCTCCCCTCTCTTCCCTCCTTCCCCTTTCCCTCCCTCTCCCTCTCGGTCCTTGTTTATCTGTAAGCTCCAATTTCTTGCCTTATAGATTTACCTGCAGAACAAGACACCGCTCCTCTTGCAAAAACTGTTTAAGAAATCCATATCCTCTCCCTTCATTCCTTGGGCATTTCAGAAATGATATTCCTCCCCCAACTACCCCCGTCAAAATAAAATAAATTCAGCCAGCTCCTGCTGTGTGTCCTTAAATCCATTCCCTCTAGCTTCGCTGGTTTGAAAGCCTGTACCCTAGAAGGGGCCTCCTGCATTTGCTGGCAACCCTGCTCGAGTCTGATCGCCACAGATAGTGCTTTGGAGTGAAAAAAAGGGGGAAAAACCCTCTCGTTGGAGATTTCAAAACAGATTCTACCAGTTTTCAAATCTGTGCACTTGTGAAGTGGCAGGGTTTGGGGAAGAGGCGTAGGAGACTTGGGGTGTGGGTGTTTGTCATAAACAAATAAGCCACAGAATTTATACATATATATAAATGTGCGTTTCCTTTGGCATGTTTGGTGTCTTTCTCCCTGGCATCCAGGGTGGGTGGTGTGCAAGTCTGACTTCTCTCACACTTTGGCTGGGGTCTGGTGTGTGACCGTGTGCGATGGAATTGAGGAGGGGGTTGCTGGGTCTTTGATGATTCACTTGACAGATTATTTGAATCCAGCCCACCTTTCCGCACATGTCAAACAGATGGGATCATTGTTAAAGCCTTGGGAGAGCCGTGGCTGAGCGGTGGGTAAGGCAGGGAGGGGAAGAGAGGAGGGGGACCGAGGGGAGAGGGGGCACCTTCCAGTAGCTTTGTGTTTTCACAGGTTGGAACTGACAGGAGCCCTTCTTCCCCGTGGGGGGTATTTTGGGGGCATGGGGCTGATGAGGGGTGGGATGGAAAGGAGAGAGAGAGGTGGGGTGTTGGTGGGCAGGGTTATGATGTCACAGCAAAAGTTACAACAGGAGGAAAACACAGAAATGGTTCAACATTTTTTTTTAAACTTTGGACTGCCAAGAGCTGAAGGAGAGTGGTGAGCAAAGGAATGAAGGGGAGAAGAGAGAAACTAAACTGGAAGCTTGAGTTTTGTGTAGCTTCTTGAAACCTTATGAATGGATTACTAGCAGCTGAGAGCCAGGAGAGACCTATAGGGGATGCAAGATCATTCACATACTAAAAGGGGGAGAAAAGCACGGCGGAACTCTTCTTCCTTGCTGTGTTATCCCTCCTTCCTGAAATGAATGGTATGAAACCTTTTTCTGAGGGTCCTGGGGGTGGCATGAGGGAGGGGGGCGTTTACTTCTCCTCTTCTTACCTGGGTATCTTCCCTTCATTTAAACGAAGGTTCCTCTCCTTCCTTCCCTCCTTTCTTTCCTGGTTTCTCTCTCTCTGTCTCTGTCTATCTCCTCTGCTTTTCTGTCTTTCTCTGTAATCTCCCCCCTACCCCCTACCAAAGCCCCAATTTCTATTGAGCTGCTTCGGGGTGAGGGGGAGGGAAAAGGGCTGAGTCAGAAAAGTGAAGGGAGACAGGGAGATGATAAGAGGAAAAAGGACAGTCTAGGATTGAGGGATTTCTGTGTAATGGTATCCACGTGCCTGAATTGATATCTTCTTTGGGGACTCGCTTTGAGGCTTCAGTGGATGCTGCTTAGGGAAACAGGGCATGCCAGGGATGGGGTGCTTAGGATACAACATTCTTAAAGCACATAAGTCAGTTATTAGCTAGAGGAGAGGAGTTTAGAAGACGATGAGGAGACCCAAGGCAAAAGAGGCAGTGTGATCTTACTCCAAAGTATGTGGGCTGCATGTTTTATATGTGGGCACACAAGCAGTGATTTTAGAACTGTAAGTGATTTTTCTTACTATTGAATGAAGGACCCAATATATTTCTCTACCTGTTTTGTACTCACCTGTGGTCAAACATCCTTACCTGTGTTGAGAATTCAGAATCATGCTGTGTGTGTGTGTGTGTGTGTGTGTGTGTGTACATGCACTTGTGTTTAGGCGGTAGGACTCTTTGAGATAGCTTACATCTAGGCAAACATTATTATGGAGGTTAAAATCACATTATTTACTTCCACATTCTATCCATTCATTTCAAATCAATTTAAAAAATAGCTGCTTTGGACTAGCTATTTATTTTTGTAATTTACTTATTTTGAGCATCTCTTTTGTTTATTTGCTCATTCAGCATATGGTGACTTTTAGTAACTTCAGAGTGAGAAACTTGAGCGAGAATAAGAAGACCTGTATCGTACAAATCCATGGCATTTCCATTGAATGCTTCTTGCAGCAGGATAATTGATTTCTCCTTTCTCCCAATGTCTAATATAAAGTGAATTTTGGGTATTGTTCTTTTAAATAAGAAAAAATACAGGAGGTGTGCAGCAAAACAAAAGAAAGATGAAGTGGTCCCTAAAAGCCTGGTGTGGATTTATCACGCAATAAGCAAGTCTGTTCACAACACATGTGTGAGTCTGTGTGTGTGTGTGTGTGTGTGTGTGTGTGTGTGTGGAGAGAGAGAGAGAGAGAGAATACACACAGAAAAGAGTGCTCCAAAACAGTATTGATTGTTGGCTATTGATTGTGTAGGCTGCAGCTGCTGGAAGAGAAAGCAAGAAATGTTTACTGGGGAAACCAAGAGTGGCGTCTGTCCCCTGTGCCTCAGTGAGGTGGGGAGGTTTTCAGGAGGGAGGAGGGGACAGAGAGTAGGTGGAGAGATGCACCGAACTTATTAGCTTTGACATCATCATTGTCTTTAAATGAAACAAACAAGAAGATAATTACAGGCAGAGAGAAAGGGAGAGAAGGGGAGCAGGAGGGACCGGAGAGAACAGGTCCCCTGAAGGCTATGCTCTTCTTCTCGCTCTCTTTTCCATCTTCCCAGGGACCCACAAGACTCACAGAAGGTGAAGTCAAGGGCTCTCAGACTCATAAGGTTACTAGGACACCAGACTGGCACCCCAAAGGAGAACTTTACGAAGACTTACAACACAGCAACAAGTTAGAAGGGGATAAAACAAACAAACAAACAAAAAAAACCTTTAACACTCACCAACCCCAAGCACGGAGCTGAGGGAAACATTCTGACCTGCACAGGCAGACTGGAGGCTGGATGGAGAGCTGGCTGAGGAGGACATCTGGAGAGTGAAGGTTAAGTACCAGCTGGGATTTTTGTGCCCCCAGATTCTTTTTGGCTTTTTAGATAATAAGCATCGAATTCTGTGTGTCTGTATACCAGTGTTCCTTGCAGTTTATTGGAAGGTGGATGTATTTGAGGTTAAAGACTACAAAGAGAAGGTAACTCCTAGGGAAGAAAGAAGGAGAGAGTAAAGAAAATTAGAAGCTAAGATTCTTTGTAATGACTTCAGGTAGTGAGTGGTATGTTTGTGAGTGAGCGTGTATTTGAGAGGATTTGGCTTATGCCCAGGTGTCCCTCTTCTAGTATCAGCGAGGGGAGGGGCTATTGAAGAAAGAAAAAAAGAAAAAGAAAGAAACCTGAGCTCTCTGGAAGAAATTCATAGGAACCCAGAGAAACGAACTTCATTCTGCAAGGACTAAACTAGAGCAAGGAGAGAGAGAGGTCAAGGGAGAAGGGTGAGGGAAACACATACGGTGGGTGAGGTACAGAGGCCGCCCTGGCCCAGCACCCAGTGCAGGTAGCCGGAAGAGGTTCTCTTTTGGGGCTACTTGAAAAAGTTTGGTCCGTGAACAAAACAGTTTGCCCGGTGACTGTGAATCCACTGCTAGCTGTCTCTTTCTCTTCTCTCCATCACCCCGGTGTGGTACCCAGAAGTTGACTTCTGGTTCTGTATAAAGAGCCAGCGGAGGTATGATGTGCTTAAAGATTCTGAGCATAAGCCTGGTGATTCTGGCTGGGTGGGCGCTCAGTACCGTCAGCTCTGAGCTGGGCTGGACACGCAAGAGATCCTTGGCTCGAAGAGGACACCTGAGTCAGGTGCTGTTGGAAGGAGAACGCTGTTGGCTGGGGGCCGAGGTTAGAAGACCCAGAGCTGCTCCTCGGCGTCACCTCTTTGGGGTCTACCCCAGCAGACCTGGGAACTACCCGAGGCCCTACCCTGCGGCGGGTCAAGGAACGTACCATGCAGGGCGCAGTAAGCCAGACGCCGAGGGAATGGCTGTGAGTTCTGTTCCCCCACACCTGACTGGAAGTGCAGGAGTGACAAGTGAGGCTGAGCGGCCAGCTGCCCTGTGGGTAGGGGATGGTCCTACTGGGCAGTCGGAGCTACTGGGAGATGATGACACTTATCTTGGCGATCAAGGTTCCAAGGAGCCTCTAGGTGAGGCTGGGACTCAAGAACACGGAGCCTTGGCTGCCACCAAGATCACCACCTTCCCACGCCAGAAGGAACCCGGACCAGAGACCCAAAGGAAGGGCCGGACCAAGACCAGGCGTCGTCGCCAGGTGGCGAAGGGGCGGGCAGGAGGTGTGCAGGGAGACCCCAATGTTGCTCCCCGGCACTTCCAACCTTGGTCTAAGCATCCCCTTATGCATGGGGTCAGAACCAGCTCTTCGGAGGGCAGCATCCGGAATGGTGGAGGGGACCCCGACTGGGAAGCAGAGACCTTTAGCCCCCAAGGAGGATTGCCTGTCTTGTACTTCTCTGGGAGGCGGGAGCAGCTGCTGCTACGTCCAGAAGTGCTGGCTGACATTCCCCGGGAGGCGTTCACAGTGGAAGCCTGGGTGAAACCGGAGGGAGGACAGAACAGCCCAGCCATCATTGCAGGTAATAACCCACTCCTGGGCTTTCCGTAGTCCGTGGGGGTAGGGTTGGCTTCCTTTTTTGACGAGGTTAGACTTTGGGGGCAAGGAGGGGAAAGGGACAGAGCAGGAGGGCCAGGGAGGGCTGGCTGAGCAGAGAGGGGGAAGGGCCTTTATTCATCTGCACAGCAGGATTCCAGACATCATCTACCTTAATGACTCTGTAACCACAAGAGCATTCGTCCCTTGTATTGATCTCATGTGGTTCTATACATTGTGCTGGCACTTAGGAGACCTCCGGCTCACTCTCTTATCCCTCTTTAGAGGGGAAGATCTCTGGTTCTTTGTCAGTGGGGAAGAGGTGTCACACTCCATTTCTCATAGTCCTGTATGAGATACCCAGGCAACTTTGAAACTACATGAAAGTGTAAAGACCTGGGCAGTGAGTCAAGCCTGGGCTGGGCCAGGCAGCGAGAGAGCAAGGCTGCCAGGTGCACAGCCAATGGGTCCTGGTTGGTTTCCTTTTCTTTGAGCAGCCCTGGAATGTAGCAGAAAGCTACTACCTTGTCCAGGTCCTTGAGTCCCCTTTGCTTTGTCCTAAAAATCACGAGTGAGTCCAGCCTAGGAATAGCAAGGTCGACTGGAAAAGGTGGGCACTCACAAGCCAGGACCCTGGTTTCTAGCCCTGGCCGTTGTAAAAGGGACCTAAAATGCACCTTGTATAACTCTATGGTTTTAATCAGGGGCAGTGTTTGGGAACACTACCCACATTTATTTTACTCTATACCCAGATCTTGGCTTTCATGGAAAGTCACCCAGAAAGACAAAGAAAAGAGTGGGGTTAGGAATGTCTCCTTTGCCTTACTTCGGGGGTGGGGGGATTGGTTTCAGGCAAGGGGTGGTTGGGGGTTAGAAGTGATACTTCATCATTCAGTTTCTCATTATCCCTCTGGGGCCCCCCGTGACAGAACCTCACACAAGGCTAGGCACCGAGTAGAACCATTTAAATCTTATTAATCCGGATTGTCCACAACACCGTTTGATGTTTGCCAGTCCTATGACATCGATGGGGTAACAGAAGGAATGAGAGGTATGCCAGAGGCAGACTGGGAATGGAACTCCAGAACCCCTCAAAGGCTTGACAGCTCCCCGTATTAAAAACTTCTCAGGTTACTGGATGCCTGCAAATAAGTTTCAGACTAGAGAAAGAAATCTGGAAGGAGGGAGCCTCTTGCAATGGGGTGTTGCTGGAACATCCCTTCCGGACACACTGTCTCCCCCTCTTTGGCTGTGATTTCTCTTTTGGAAGCTGGGATTCCCAGACACTGAGTGCTCTAGAGTCTTGTGGTTTTGCGTGATTTTATTTTAGGGTGGGAGAGGGTGAAGGGAGGGGATAGAGAAGGGGCTGGGCTGTGAGATAGGTGGGGGCAGAGAAAGAGTAGAAGGAAATCCTTATTCTGGGGCCAAATGGAAGAAATAATGAGATGATTATCTGATCAGAGTTGGCAGCTTCACAGTTTTTCCCAGATGACATCTTCTTGCTGCCTAATCTCACTTCCTAGTACCCATCTGCCAGGGAAACTGTGTGCTTGCAGTCTAGACCGGGGCCTACCACTCTGCTTACCCCTCCTCTGGCAGTAGCGGCATAGGGACCTGGGATCAGTTCCCTGGCTCTGAAGAATCAGAGAAGGATCCAGCAGGAATATAGGAGGGAGGCTCTAAGAGACCAGTGCTTTGAGTTGTTAAAACCCAAACCTGAGGGAACAGATTCTGGACAGTGGGTACCTGACCCCTCTTCCCATCCCTTTCATGTCCTTCTGTCTCATGCTCTGCAGCGGGGAGAACAGGGTCAGGATTTGATTCCAATTACAGCCTTCCTTGATGCACCTCCTCCCTTGCCCCCCCCACCAAGCCCGTACATCTCCCTCCCGTGCCCACCTCCACCCCCGCCACCCTGCCACAGCACACACTCAGATCCTTCTCCAAAGTGCCCATCTGAATCCTCATAACCTCCCTAAGCATGTAAATTAGGCAGGAAATCTTTCACAGACAGTCTAGCTTCGGAGGTTTCTTTCTCTTCAAATCAAAGTGTTCCTGGGGGTGTGCTGGTATTTCCCCTATAGGGCCACACCAGGAAGGTGGAGGGCAGGGAATACCCAGGTCTATCTCCTCTCCACCTCCCACCCTGTATATCTGTTCAGATTTGTGCACATCAGAAAATATTCAGGAAAGATTTAGGGTAAAAGTCTGGGAGAGATGGGGCCTGGGAACAAGGCTTTCATTCTTTAGGGTTCTAGCAACCGGGTTCCCAAGGACATAGGCATCCTTGTCTACTCATTGTGAGCTCCGTACACTTCCCCTGGGGGCCCCAGGGCTGAGAACCATGAAGGGCCAAGGCTAGTCCCCCCCGCCTACCCCCGGAATAAAGGTCTCCGATTCGCTAATTTACTCACTCCTACCAACAGATCAGCCCAAATTCCCTCTCTGACCCTAGCACTGGTCCTTTTATTTGGTCACTGCCTGTTCCTGGGCTGGTTGGCCTTCAGCTGTGCAGAATGACCACAATTGAATTGTGTTCCTGAGAGCTAAATACAATTCAACCATGGAAGTTCTGCTGCTTCACTGAGGATAACCCAAGATGCTGCAAAACTTGGCTCCCATACTCTTCTCCAACAGCTCTCAAACCTCAGATTCTACCTACTTAACATAGACCCAGTTTCCCGGTTCTCCATCTACCAAACTTGGGGCATTTTCTCCTCGGCAGATATATTAAGTGATTCAGCTGTACCAGCCCTTGCCCTTGTAGAGGAACCCCCCCTGAGATGGGAGGCCTCAGGGAATACTTCCCACACAGGGCACTAGGTGGCAGCGTTGCTTCGTGCACAGGAGAGTAGGCGGCGCCTTGGAAGCCACGCAGTGGGGAATGTGTCTGGTTTCTCGGAGGGCTGTCCTTTCCCCCCGCCTCCGGGAGGTATTTAATCATCCCCTCCCAGAACATTGTCGGTGGGCATCCCTTAGGGTCAGCTTCATACAAGTCTTTTTGCAGGGCCTATGTGAAAGGGCTAAAGTGGCATTCTTTGGGTTGTGACTAACTGGCACTTGTAGCATCTGGTAAAGAAAACAAAATCAACTAGAGTTACCTCCCCCCCCCCCCCCCCGCCCGCACCCCTAACTCCCACGTGCTTCCAAAATAGGAAGTTGGATTCTGGATGGATTGTTGGAATACTTTCATTTAGAGCCAAGGACAGTGCAGGCCTCACAGGCTTTCACTGCTAAGATTCTGGTCCCTGGAGGGGGAGTGACGGTGCTGGGCCCCCTGCAAGTTAGACCTTCTGAAGTTGCCAATCTCCTGTAGTTCTGACGTGGGGCGAGAGGGCCTAGGAAAAGACTGTGTGTGGCTGCTCCAGTATAGGGGCCTCCATAAAAGTAACTACTCAGGGGCCTGGCAATTCAGGGATTTGTGGCCACCAAGGAGTAGCCTGAGGTCAGGATCCCATTTGGATAGGCTGTTGGAACTCAGCAGTGGACTTAAGCCAAATTCTGTTCCATCCTCGTGTGAAATCTTTAAGCTCCAGCACCCAACCCTGAAACCATCCTGTTTCTCTCCTTCTCAACTTCCTTTCCTCTCCTTCAACCCCAGCATACACAGAAGAGGACCTTTTAATAGGTTCCCCCTCACCCATAATTGATTTCAAATGTTCCCTGAAGTTGCCCAGCTGAGTAACCACCTGCAGCTCCAAGAGGCAGGAGACTGAGTCAGTTAAGTCCATGGTAGAACTGGAGCCCAAGCCCACGTTTCTTCACTCAACAAATATTTATTGAGTGCCTTGCCATGCAAAGCAGGGCAAGGCTCTGTGGGGAATACAAAGATGTCTAAGAAACTGTCCCTGACTTGAAGATGAGTTTTCCTTTTCTGAGTATCCAAGTTTCAGAGGAGATGCCAGGGCAGCATTTGGGAGTCAGACAGACCTAGAATCAGACCCCATCTGACACTTAATCAGTGCTGCGACCTGTGGCAATCCATTAAACTTTTCTGAGCTTTGGTGTCCTTAGATTTAGAAATGAGATAATGTCTTGCAGAGTTGTTACAATGTTTACTTGAATCATGTATGTAAAGTGCCCAACACAGGCTTGACCGTGGAATTTATTTACGAAGTGGTATTAACAGCGGGAGGTGATCATTGCTAAAAGCAGTGTGTTAACCAATGCATCTTTGGTGTTAACCCGCCAACCTGCAATCCTTCCTCAGTTAGGATATTAATTTCTTAGGAATTTAGTTTGCTAATCTGTAAAATAGGAATGACGATAAATAGGGGTTTTTTTGCAAGATGGTCTCAAGATGATTGAGAACGCTGTAGAATCAGTGGCTTGAAAAGACTCTGTTTTTTTAAAAAATCATTTTTTTTTTTAGCGTGGGCAATACTATTTAATACATTGGACAATGGTCCAAGGCTTTTTCTGGGGTCATACACTCTTCTGAGAATATGATGGAAGCTATGCTCACTTTCCAGAAATATGTCTGTGTCATGTAGTTCACATAACTTTCAGAGCTCTCTGGATTTCCTGGTAGCTAGCATCTGCTGACCTTGTTTAAGGCATATTGATAGCTTTTTTGTTTTGAATGACACCTGAGAAATGAGATTTCACAGGACGGTGTAACAACCCCTTCTCCCAGTAAGGGACTGGCGTCCTCAGGGTGAGGAGTTTTGTTGATGTGGCGTGTGGAGCTTCATAGATTCACACACAAAATTATCCACATACATATAAAGAGAATTTAAAAGGAAGGCCACGTGTGCTATCCCGCTCTTTATCCAGAAGGATTCAGTAACAGATGAGGAGCCACGTCTATACCTCTCCCAGGGCTCCTTGGAAGATGAGGTTTCTACAGCCCTCAGCTGCCTCTTCCTATATTGCAGTGATGGTCAAGGTCAGAGTGTTTGCCTTCATGGGGCCCCGAGGAATTTCCTGTTTTATTCCACAGTTAGCTCTGCTCCTTGATCTCGACCCAGATATGTAGTGAGGTCATATAACCCCGCCCTTGGCATGGAAGAACCTTGGATGTGAGGTCGCTGGTCTCTGGGGGTGGGTTTGCCCACTATGATGGGCAAGCCATATGTCCTGATGGTTGTAAGTTAGCATCTGTGTATAGAAGAGTTTTTATTCTGTGACGATATGGCCCTCCAGAAGAGAGGCCAGGTCTGGTTTTAGAAGTACAACAGATTGTCACTCTGCCCCTCCTTTCACAGCTCACTGCCCCTCGTCCACGGAGTCTTCATGATTCCCTGTGTGAAGGTGATCTCCTCCATTTCCCCGCTTGCACAGCCCTTTAACGGTGGTTTCCTGGGGTGCACATTGCTTCCTGCCTCAGAGGTTCTATACATGTCTCATTTTTATTTAGTGAAAGTTGCCCAGGAAACAAGGGCATGTCTGGTTCACTTTTGTCATCCCCAAATATCTAGCACAGTGTTAGACCCTCAGTTATGTTTGTAGAACAGATAAAGTAGAAATTTAGGTTGCTGATGCCCACTAGGAATGAGAAAAGGGTGAAAGAAGTTACTTTCTGTAACTGGAGGCTCTTTGTGGGGAACCAGGGCAGTGGCTTTCAAATTCTACTTTTGCTGCCTGCAGAGGTGTCTCAGGAGCTTTTGAGGGGAACTGTTGGGCATGGGGCTCCCTGCCCACCATCAAGAGGAGCAGCCCCTGTCTTAGGTGTTTCATATGAAAAAAGAGTTTAGTTGCTTCTGAAAAGTTTAAACCCCATAACTCTAGAGCAGATGTTGGTGTACTCTGGCCTCTGGGCCACATCAGGTCCAAAACTGAAGCCTGTTTTTGTAAATAAAGTTTTATTAGAACCCAGCCACCCCCATTTGATTGTGTGTTCTCTGTGGCTGCTCCCACTTTGAATGGCAGAGTTGAGTAGTTGCAACAGAGAATGTATGGCCTGCAAAGCCTAAAATATTTACTGTGAGGCCCTTTGTAGAGTTTGCCAAATCCTGCTCTAGAGCATTACTTCTCAAACTTAAATGTGCATAGAGATCACCTGGTATTTTTCTCAAAATGTCCTTGCTGCTATGGGAATACACCTTGCAGCAGATGCAATGAGAATGCCAACTGTGGGGCATTTCCTTGCCCAAGGACAGAGGTGCTGTGCTCTGAACTTGTCACTGCATTTGCACTGAGGCCACATGCCTTGGTGTGGCAGGGATAAGGAAAACCAGTTCCTGAGAGATTCAGATCTCCTCTGATAGTTGTCTCTGCCTTGAGGACTCGTGATGGCCTTGCAGCTCATTCTTTAGACTGTATAACAGTTTACAATGCTTCCACTCCATCTTCTCTCTTTCCTTCCTTCAGGTCAGACCTGTACCATGAACTGATGGCCCTCCCAGTCTTTTCAGGTCCCCTCCCTGTTTTCTCTCCTAGTTGTCTGTCCTAACAAAATCCTGGTATGTTGAACCCCATCTTGGCATCTGTTTCTTGCACTAACACAACTAACTAACACAAACGCAGATTCTGTTTCAGTAGGTCTGGGGGAGCATTTCTAACAGGCTCCTAGGTGCTGCTGCTGCTAGTGTGTGCACCGTGATTTAAGTAGCAAGACTTAAGACTTAAGTAGATACATGAATCTAGAGCAGGGTAGGCAGACTTTTTCTGTAAAGGCACAGTAGTAAAAAATTTAGGCTTTGCAGGCCACATAGTCTCTGTTACAACTATTCTGTCGTTAGAGCATGCAAGCAGCCATAGACAATATGTAAATGAATGAGCATGGCTGTGTTTTAGTAAAACTTTATTTTCAAAGACAGGTGGCAGTCCCAATTTTGCCTGTGGGCCATAGTTTGCCAGCACGTGGTATTCAGGACTCTTCCTGCATGCCATGCTTCTTCCATAGTCCTCTTTTTCTTTGCTTCCTAGTCCTACACTATCCAGGATAATACCTACAGAGAGACTAACAGTATCAGTGGTAGGGAAACACCTTTTATTCAAGTAAAAACAAAACTTCCCAGAAATTTTCTGCAAAAAACAAGTCCGGATGGTTTTTGTATGAGCATTCCAGATGGAGTTTCTATTTATTTACAGTTGATCGTTGAACAACATGAGTTTGAACTGTGCAGGTCTACTTATATGTGGAGTTTTTTCCAATAGTAAATACTACAGTACTACCTGGTCTGTGGTTGGCTGAATCTGAGGATGTGGAACCCGGATATGGAGGAACTGGGAATACGGAGGACTTACTATAAGTTATACATGGATTTTGTTTTAAAATTTATTTATTATTTATTTTTGGCTGTGTTGGGTCCTCGTTTCTGTGCGAGGGCTTTCTCTAGTTGCGGCAAGAGGGGGCCCCTCTTCATCGCGATGTGCGGGCCTCTCGCTATCGCGGCCTCTCTTGTTGCAGAGCACAGGCTCCAGACGCGCAGGCTCAGTAATTGTGGCTCACGGGCTTAGTTGCTCCGTGGCATGTGGGATCATCCCAGACCAGGGCTCGAACCCGTGTCCCCTGCACTGGCAGGCAGATTCTCAACCACTGCGCCACCAGGGAAGCCCTATACATGGATTTTTGACTGCATGGAGGGTTGGTGCCCCAACCCTTGTGTTGTTCAAGGGTCAACTATATTTTCTTTTTTTATAAATGGCATATTGAGATAAAACTTTTATACCATAAAGTTCACCTGTTTAAACTGTACAATTAATGTTTTTCAGAATATTTACAGAGTTGTGCAACTGTTACCACAATCTAATTTTAGAACATTTTCATTCTGCCCAAAAGAAACACCTTACCCATTAGTAGTCACTCCCCATTTCCCCCTCCTCCTTCCCATATCCACAATAACCAGAGACAACCACTAATCTATTTTCTGTCTCTATAGATTTGGCTACCCTGGACATTTCATATAATATGTGGTCTTTTGAATCCGGTTTCTTTCACTTGAGGTTCGTCATGTTTTAGCACGCAGCAGAGCTTCATTCCTTTTCATTGCTGAGTAGTATTCCTTAGATATGTCACTTTTTTAAAAAAATCTATTCTCCAGTTGATGGACATTTTGGTGGCTTCCACTTTTTGGCTATATGAATAGTGCTGCTATGAATACCATACACAAGGGGATTTATGTTTTTATTTCTGCTGAGTAGGCATCTAGGAGTGGAATTGCATATGGTAACTATGTTGAACATTTTGAGGCACTGCCAGACCATTCTCCAAAGTAGCTGCACCATTTTGCAATTCCCAGGAATGCATGAGGGTTTGCTTTTATATTTTGACCCACTAAAATTAAAAAGACTTCTGTGGCCTCATTGAAGACTAGGGCTTGGCCATTGCTTACATCTGGTAGCACCTGGGTAGTTTTTGAGAAATGTGATGTTGTCTTGTACAATGAGTAGACACATGGACCTCTGTGCTGAGGCCTCTGCAATCAGAGGGAGGCCTTACTGGTTGAGATGGGAGCTATCATCAAGCTCCGTCCTCCAGCTACTCAAGGGCATCCTAAGATGGCCCATTCTTCCCTGAACCTGACTCTGTATGGCGGGAGTTCTCCTCTGGCCTGAACTGCATTACTTTCTATGACTTTCCACCTGCATGAGCCCCAAATGACATGCACATGGGGAACACTCAGGCCCTCAAAAGTCACAGTGCATTGGATTCTGATGCATCAGCTCCTTCAGGAAGAAGAGAAGAAGAGAAACAGAGGGGAGAAGGGAAAATAAAGGCCATATAGCTCCCCTATAATGTCCTGAACTTTTCCCTGGATTCCAGCTCTGGGTGCTTAAGCATTGCCATCTCCCTGTGGCCCACTCTGTTCAGGACCTGGTGCCTGACTCACAAGGAGGAGACCTGGGATTCTGGAGTCATCCAGGTGTCTTGGGGTGCAGGTTGGGGAAGGAGACTCACTTCCAGGTGGTGGCACAGAAGTGTTTCCTCCGAGTGTGGCTGTGTGATCATCCTCCTTATCACGGTGCAGCTTCAGTGCCTGACACCGGTTACTGCTCTTCCTGTCCTCATCCCCGCCTTCAGTGACTGTCTCCCTTCTTTGTGTCCACTACCTCAGGGAGACAGTGCAGTGGGGAGGGGTCTCGGCTGATCCACGTGCCACCATTGGCCGCTCTCTCCTCATTCTCTGTTGGCTGTGTGTTCTCTCAGTCCTCAGGGATGATGGAAGCCTACGGGCACTCTCGGTGTAGTTCTTGGGTGGAGCACAGGTTGGCAGGTTGGAAATATTCAGGAGTAATAGGGGTGCAGCTGGAAAGTAGGAATCACCTTTGGTGGCCCAAATAAATTCACCCCTTTGCCCATCACTGGCAATGCTTTGCCCTTCTTCACCTTCTGCTCCCTCCTTCGTGCTCTACTTTGTTGTTCCTCTGGGGCTGGCTGCCCACCTGAGTCATTCAGGATGTGCACTCCACGAGGCCTGCTCCTTACGTTCGTTTGGATTTTGAGCCTGAATACCCTGAACATCCCTTAGCTTCAGTGTCTGCTGCCATAAACAAGTGCATAAATTCCATGCTTCTGTGCTCCAGTACACGGGATTAGGTTACTCTGGGGGCTCATCAAATCCCTTCCTGCTCACATCATACACCCCATGACCCTAGCACCTTCTAGAAAGCATATCTCTATGTTAAGTTTGTGTCCAAAAAATAACAGCATCCCCTCCTTCTCATTTCCATTACCTGCCTTAAAATAATCCTACTCTTTGGATTTTTTTAAAAAGAGAACATCCAGGAAATAAAGCCCAGTGGGCAAACAAAAACATCCCAATTCTCTTTATGAGTCAGAAGTGAGTCGTGGAGAAAAGTTGTTCTGTCCAAATCTACAATATGGTCACTGGAACCCAAAATTTCAGAGCATTTTGAAGTTGAAGCATTGCCATGGCAACCAATTGGGCTATCAAGACCAGTATTTGTGGCTCAATTCTGGATTAGAAGTCCAGTTGCTGATCAGAGTGGGAAGTCACAGAGCTTAAAACTTAATCAATCAGTTAGTGAATCATCATTCAAGCAGTGACTCAGCATTTGCTAACTCTCATACAAGTAATTGCGGTACAGTTTGGGCAGGGTAGAAAAGAAACATACCTTTTTGAGTTTCTATCTGTTAATTTATCCATTCATTTATTCATTCATCCAACATTTATTGAGCTCCTATTAGGTGAAGTATCAGGCATTACGTCACGTGTTGGGGAATCAAGAATGAGTAAGGCAGGGGCTGCACCTGGAAGGTGCTCACTGTCCAGTGGGGGCTGACCTGGAACTACACCATTACAGCTCGGCCCCTAGGAGGGCCAGTCCTGTCTCAATGAGCCTGAGAATTCCTCGAGGCTAGAGAAGGAGAGCCAGAAACCAGAGAGACTGAAGGAGGCCTGGGAGGCAGCAGAATTGGGGAAAAGAGAGAAGGATGGAGATATCCAAGTGTCAGATGGCATAGGAGCACCCACTAAGCCATCAGGCCTGAAGTGGGCTCATTGGATGAAGCAGTTAGAAAATCATCAGAGACTTTAGAGAGAGCAGTTTCACTCTGGAGTTGGGGGCTGGGAGAGGACTCCACATTCCAGCAAATGGAGGTATGAATAAGGTGTGAGGCTGTGAAGACCTGGAGCAGGGTCTAGCACACTCT
Source organism: Balaenoptera ricei (assembly GCF_028023285.1). NCBI lineage: Eukaryota > Metazoa > Chordata > Mammalia > Artiodactyla > Balaenopteridae > Balaenoptera > Balaenoptera ricei. The sequence continues at coordinate 138,141,650 of NC_082639.1, forward strand.
GCAAAGAAAGTGGTTATGAAGGGAAGGAATAGGAGTCAGAAGTAGACACAGGTTTGGAGAGACTTTTTTTTTTTTTTTTTTTTGGAGAGACTTTTTTAAGGTAGGAGAGATCCAAGTCTCAAGGTCTTGTAATAAAGCACTAGGAATCTAAAGCAGAAAACAGCATAAACACACAGGAAAATAACGCAAGATGAGGTAGCAGAAATGGAAAGCATGCCCAATTCTCTCAAGAAACTATTGAAAGGATTTTTATTTGACAAATACTTACATAGTTCTTACTCTGAACCACATATGACTGTGGTCACTTTGAAAATGTTAACTCATGAACTCCTCAGAACAACTCAAGGAAGTGGATGGAGAAGTTGGAGCACAGAGAGGAATAGGATGTTGTCCAATGACACAGCTGCTCATGCTGCATCAACATTTGAACCTGAGGGCTCCGTCCCTAGAGTACATGCTGTTATCCACTGTGCAAAGCTGTCTCTAATTTTTATAGAAGAAGCAGCAAGGAGCGAAGGGTCCCAACATGTCTCAACTGAACCCTTCTACCTCAGTCTCATTTTCCTGTTTCCTTGATCTCAGCAAAGCGCTCTTTCCACACAGGCCAGAACCCTGGGGGTTCCTGTCCCACTTCAATACCCCTCACCCCTACCTCCCTCAACATCACATATAATACCAGGAATCACTCGCCAAGTCTTGTTTGTTCTACCTCTATAGTCTCATTTGGACCTGTCCTATTCATCCCCACAGCCACTACACTAATCCTGGACATCTCTCACCTGAGAGGCCAATTCATTCTTCAGCTAATTGACTGAACTTTTTTTTTGAGCTTTCTCAAATACCAAGCGGCTCAAGTCACTTTCTGGCCTAAAACCCTTGACTGACCCCCATGTGAGCTCAGGATAAAGGTCCACTTCTTTAGTATGCCATGTGGTACCCTACTTATGTCCTCAGGCTCACCACTGCCCTCTAGGGTGGATGCACCCTCACACACCCGGCCATACACGTGTGCACACACGCGTGCACCTACATACACACATACATACTTAAACATGCACACACATTTACACTTCACAGTCATACACATTCAAAACCACACACACACACACTCTTAGTTACATTCTAGCAATACCAAACTAGTAGCAGTGACACAGATATACCACTCTTTCCCCAGCCTCTGGCTTCTGACCTGAGCCCTTTGCACTTTTTCTCCTAACAAGAAACTACTCCCCAAACCCACATTCTTTGAACTTACTTCTAGTTACTCCCTGGTTTTTAGTTAATATGATATCTCTTCCAGAAAACCTTCCTTGGTCTCACTGATACAGATTTGTTCGCCAATGAATTCTCCTAACACCTTATACTCAGCCTTATCAAGACACTTAGGTCAACTTACTGCAAGTCCCATCTTACTTTTTATTCATTCAACCGATACTCTTTGAGCTCCTACTGTGCACCAGACACTGTGCTGGGGGTTGATGTTAGACAGATATGGCCCTACTGCCACACTATTTCGTTCCTAGGCTAGCGCCCCATTTGGGCTGCTTGAGGTCAGGGGCTGTACTTTTTTCATTGCCATACCCATAGCACCTAGTGCATTGATAGCAAATAAAACTCATCCAATAAATATTTGGTAAGAGGATGAATGAATGAGTGAACAAACACAGGGAAAGATCTAGTCTTACAAACTGTGAAGTAAATGTTTCTATTTGGAAGTAGGCACAGGAAGATGTGGTAATCTTTAAATCTTATTGATTTGGAAGATGGCTACAATGTTTGAAATTCACTTGAAAATAACTAGAAGGGGTGGTTACCCTTATCTTCCACCTCATCTTCCCCTTCCTCAGCCCACCAAATATATCTATACTTGATAAATACTGACCAGGAACTAGTCTCCCAGAGGAATTGGGTGTAGTTGCAACTTGAATTAACTATGATTATTTCTAAACTTTCAGAAATTATCTATTCTATTTATTTGCTTCTTCTGGTTTGTATGCATTGTCTCTTTCTCATTGTCCCCCTAGAAATTTTGTTTTGTGTATCCATCTGTTCACATCTTTCCTTGTGGGAGGGGGAGGAGAGACTGTTCCTAGAGAAAGTTAATTTTGCCAGTCTACAAAAGAGGACAACAGGGGGCCCGGAAACAGGAAGTACCTAGCTCAATTTGTTTTTTAATCCATTCTCTCACTTACTAATTTATTTATTCAACAGATCTTTATTGAGCACAAAGTTAGTGTATGACAGGACTACTTGCTCTCAAGAAGTTTATGATACAGTGGGAGAGATAGGGCCTATATATATTAAAATGATAATATTAACAGTGACTAATAATATTGAGTGCTTATTGCGTGCTAAGCACTGTTTTCATTATTTTACATGTGTGAATTAATTTAATCCTCCCTCAGACCCTATAAATTAGGTATCATTATTACCTCCATTTCATGGATGAGGAAAATGAGAGAAATTGCTCAATGTTGCTCAAGGTTGTACAGTTATTAAGTTTGGTTGATCGAGTGGATCACACTCCTCAGTCTGCTCTATTAACTAGAATAGTATTAACCACCTTTCGGATTCTCAATTGGCTGCTGGGCTGGCTCCCCTTAGCCATTTTTGGGTCTGGATTAAGGCCTGGGAGGGTCTGGGGAAGTTGGGATGAGACAGGGTTGTCCTGGAAGATGTGCATGAGGACCCAAAATACATTGGCCACTCTCTGAAAGGCACACTAGAACTCCAGCTTGGCTATCCAGGTGGCTTTTTTTCTAGCCCTTGTGGATTACTTTTTTAGCAAGAAAGTAGCTAACCACCCAGGCAGTAGGTAATGAATGCCTAAAGCAATGTTGCATTTTGCTGTCCTGATCAAGAAAACTTCCTTAGGAAGGAGGTTCCTGCTGCCCCTGATTGATTTCAGGTCAATGGCAGTGCTGGGCCTGTTTCTTTGCAGTTCTGGGGGTCACAGTGGCCCAAGCCCTTTGCTTTCTAGGCTTTTCCAAACAGTGCAAAATTCCTTTAAATAACCTCCAGGCCATATAGAAATGGAAACAATCAACTTACTATTTACTAGGTAACTTACTTTTGTCCTTACATTATCATTATTACTTAAAATTTTCTAGCATCACCATTACAATTTTCTAACAAGCAAATCTGAGTAGGTTACCTTCTGCCATGTCTTATCTTTTGCTACTTAAAACCCTCAGTGGCTCTTGATTTGTCATCCAGAGTGTAAGTCAAAACTGGTTAACTCTTATTTAATGTCCCTTATGATCTATTCCAACCAAAATATCTGATTTTAATTTTACCAATGTCCTACATGAAGTTTATAATTCTTAATTAATCAGTTTATTCAACTAATATTTATTGAGTGTCTAATGTGTGTCAGGCTCCATTCTAGATACTGGAGATTCAGCAGAAGACAGGCTAAAAATAACCATAATTAATAACAGCTTACATTTTTGAGTGTTTACTGTAATTAGGCTTTACCTATATTAATGCATTTGATCATCAAATGAAGGAGGCATTATCATTAGTTCCATTTTACAGATAAGTAAATGGACTCAGCGAGGTTGCTTATTGTAGAAAATGTATTAAATATAAAAATTAAGAAACCCTTTTCCTATGAATCTGCATTTATGAAAATAAGCATATATTTGTTATTTTATAAAATTTAGATCAAAGTATATATCTTGTTTTAGAATTTACATAGTTTTTAAAATAAACAAGCTGTAAACACCTTCCTGTGTTCCTAAATATTCATCTAAAATGTGATTTTTATTTAATTTTAAATTTTTATTTTTTTAATTCCATTTTTTAAACTAAAACACAAACAAAACCAAAAGCAGTTTACCCATTTCTCCCACCCTTCCAGTCCCCACCTCTGGCAATCACCAGTCTGTTCTCTGTATCTATGAGCTTTTTGGTTTTTTGTTTGTTTTTATTCTTTTCCTATATGTATTTACAGATTTCACATATAAGAGAGCTCATATGATATTTTTTCTTTCTCTGTCTGACTTATTTCACCTAGCATATTAGCTATCCAGGTCTATCCATGTGGTTGCAAATGGCAAGATTTCATTCTTTTTCATTGCTGGGTAGTATTCCATTGTATATACCAAAATTTCTTAATCCATTCATCTATTGATGGACACATATTGTTTACATATCTTGGCTATTGTAAGTAATGCTGCAATGAATGTGCTTTTTTTATTGATATAGTCCCACTTGTTTATTTTTGTTCTTGTTGCTTTTGCTTTTGGTGTCAGATTAAAAACATCTTTGCCAAGACCTATGTGAAGGAGCTTACAGCCTATGTTTCCTTCTAGGAGTTTTATGGTTTCAGGTCTTACATTCAGAGCTTTCATCCATTTTGAATTAATTTTTGTGTGTGATATAAGATAGTGGTCCTGTTTCATTCTTTTGCAAGTGGCTATCCAGTTTTCCCAACAGCATTTTTTGAAGCCAGTCTTGTCCCCATTGTATATTCTTGGCTACTTTGTCATAAATGAATTAATTGTATATGTGTGGGTTTATTTTGGGCTCTCTATTCTTTTCCATTGATCTTTGTTTCTGTTTTAATGCCAATACCATACTGTTTTTATTACTATAGCTTTGTAATATTGTTTGAAATTAGGGAGCATTTTGCCCCCAGTTTTGTTCTGTTTTTCTCAAGATTGCTTTTGCTATTTGAGGTCTTTTATGCTTCCATACAAATTTTAGGATCGTTTGTTCTATTTCTGTGAAAAGTGCCGTTGAATTTTGATAGGGATTGTATTGATTCTGTAGATTGGTTGGACAAATATGCACATTTTAACAATATTAATTCTTCCAACCAATGAGCATAGAATATCTTTCCATTTATATGTGTCCTCTTCATTTTCTTTCATCAGTGTGTCATAATTTTCCATATATAGGGATTTCACCTCCTTGATTAAATTCGTTCCTGGGTATTTTATTCTTTTTGATATAATTGTACATGGGATTGTTTTCTTAATTTCTCTTTCTGATAGTTTATTATTAGTACATAGAAACACAACAGATTTCTGTGTATTGATTTTGTATCCTGCAGTTTTACTGTATTCATGTGTTAGTATTAGCAATTTTTTAGTGGAATCCTTAGAGTTTTCTATATATAAAATCATGTCATCTACAAATAGGTACAAGTATACTACTTTGTCTCTAATTTAGATCCTTTTATTTTTTCTTGCCTAATTGCTCTGGCTAGAACTTCCAATACCAAATTGAATACAAGTGGTGAGAGTGGGAACTCCTGTCTTGTTCCTGATGTTAGAGAAAAAGATTTCCACTTTTCACCCTTGAGTACAATGTTAGTTGTGGGATTATTATATATAGATTGTGTCATGTTGAGGTACATTCCTTCTACCCAATTTGTTTGAGAGTTTTTATCATAAATGGAAATTGAATTTTTTCAGATGCTTTTTCGGTATGTATTGCGGTGATCATATGAGTTTTGTCCTTCATTTTGTTAATGTGGTGTATCACATTTGTTGATTTATGGATGTTAAACCATTCTCACATCCCTGGAATGAATCCCACTTGACATGGTGTATGATCCTTTTAATGTATTGTTGAATTCAGTTTGCTAATATTTTGTTGAGGATTTTTGCATCTATGTTCATCAGGGATATTGGCCTGTAATTTTCTTTTCTTGTTGTATCCTTGTCTGGTTTTGATATCAGGGTAATGCTGGCCTTGTATAATGAGTTAGAAGTATTCTCTTCTATTTTTGGAAGAGTTTGAGAGGAACTGGCATTAATTTTTCTTTGACTGTTTGGTAGAATTACTAGTGAAGCTGTCTGGTCTTGGACTTTTGTTTGTTTGAAGGTTTTTGATTACTGACTCAATCTCCTTACTAGTAATTGGTCTGTCAAATTTTATATTTCTCCATGATTCAACCTTGGAAGGTTGTATGTTTCTAGGAATTTATCCATTTTTTTTAAGTTGTCCAATTTGTCAGTATATAATTGTTTATATTAATCGCTTATAATCCTTTGTATTTATGTGGTATCAGTTATAACATCTCCTCTCATTTCTGACTATTTATTCGAGTCCTCTCTCTTTTTTTTCTTGAGGAGTCTAGCTCAAGGTTTATCAATTTTATTGATCTTTTCAAAGAACTAGCTCTTGATTTTGCTGATCTTTTCTATTATCTTTTTAGTCTCTATGTTATTATTTCTGCTCTGATCTTTGATATTTCAGAACTTCTGCTAACTTTTGGCTTTGCTTGTTCTTTTTTTCCTAGTTCCTTTAGGTCTAAATTTAGATTGTTTAGTTGAGATTTTTGTTTGTTTGTTTCTTTTTTTTTTTTTGTTTCTTGAGGCATGCTATAAACTTCCCTCTTAGAACTGCTTTAGCTCTATCCAATAAGTTTTGGCATCATATTTCCATTTTTGTTTGTCTCAAGGTATTTTTGGTTTCTCTTTTAATTCTTCATTTTCCCATTTGTGTTTAGTGGCATGTTATTTAGTCTCCACATATCTGTAAAATTTCCAGATTTATTCTTGTAATTGATTTATTGTTTTATACCATTGTGTCTAGAAAAGATGCTTGACATGATTTCAATTCTTAAATTTTTAAAGACATTTTAAGACTTGTTTTGTAGTCTAACATATAATCTATCCTGGGGAATGTCCCATGTACACTTGAGAAGAATGTGTATTCTATTGCTTTTGAATGGAATGTTCTGTATGCAAATGTTAAGTCAATCTAGTCTTAATGTGTCATTTAAAGCCAATGTTTCCATATTGATTTTCTGTCTAGATGATCTATCCATTGATGCAAGTGGGGTATTAAAGCCCTTATGATAATTGTATTGCTGTCTATTTCTCCCTTTAGGTCTGCTATTATTTGCTTTTATATACTTAGGTGCTCCTATGTTGAGTGCATAAATATTTACAAATGTTATATCTTCTTATTGGATTGACCCCTTGATCATGATGTAACAGCTTTCTTTGTATCTTATTGCAGTCTTTGTTTCAAAGTCTATTTTGTCTGATATAAGTATAGATACCCCAACTTTCTTTTGGTCTCCATTTGCGTAGAATATCTTTTTCCATCCCTTCACTTTCAGCATATGTGTGTCCTTACATCTAAAGTGAATCTTTTGTAGGCAGCATATAGATGGATCTTCTTTTTTTCATCCATTCAACCACTCTAAATCTTTTGATTAGAGAATTTAGTTCATTTGCATATAAAGTAATTATTGATAGATATGTGCTTATTGTCATTGTATTAATTATTTTCTGGCTGTTTTTGTAGCCTCTTTCTTTTGCTGTCTTCTTTTTTTAAAATTTATTTATGTATTTATTTTTTAATTAAATAATTAATTAATTAATTATTTCAATTTTTGGCTGTGTTGGGTCTTCATTGCTGTGCATGGTCTTTCTCTAGTTGTGGTGAGTTGGGGCTACACTTCATTGCAGTGCATAGGATTCTCATTTGTGGTGGCTTCTCTTGTTGCAAAACATAGGCTCTAGGCACACAGGCTTCAGTAGTTGCAGTATGTGGGCTCAATAGTTGTGGCACTTGGGCCCTAGAGTGCACAGGCTTCCGTAGTTGTGGCACGTGGGCTCAGTAGTTGTGGCTCATGGGCTCTAGAGCACAGGCTCAGTAGTTGTGGAGAACGGGCTTAGTTGCTCCGCTGCATGTGAGATCTTCCCAGACCAGGGATCGAACCCATGTCCCCTGCATTGGTAGGCGGATTCTTAACCACTGTGCCACCAGGGAAGTCCCTTTTTTGCTGTCTTCTTTTGTGATTTGATGACTTTCTTTAGTGGTATTCATATGTTCCTTTTTATTATCTTTTGTGTATTTACTATAGGTTTTTGCTTTGTGGTTACCATGAGGCTTACATATGACAAATTATATCTAAAACAGTCTATTTTAAGTTGATAACAACTAAGTTTCATCTCATTGTAAAGTTTTACATTATTACTCTCCCCACCATGTTTCATCTTTTTGATGTCACATTTTACGTTTTTTATCTTGCTTATCCCTTAACTAATTACTGTAATCAGTTATTTTTATTACTTTTGTCTTTTATCCTTCATACTAGCTTTGTAAGTGATTAATCCACTACCTTTACTATATATTTACCTTCCCAGTGAGATTTATTCTTTCATATGTGTTCTTGTTATCAATTAGCAGCCTTTCTTTTCATCTTAAAGAGGTCTTTTTAACAATTCTTTTAAGACTGGTTTAGTGGTGATGAACTCTTTTATCACTTACTTATCTGGAAAGCTCTTTATTTCTTCTTCACTTCTTAATATTAACTTTGCTGCTAATATTAACTTTGGATGTTCTCCATACACACACTAAAATCTGAGTAGCTCTGGTCTAGAGCTGGCCTTTCGGGAGGTCTATGTGCACTTTCAGTCTGGTCTGGCAGGCACTACCTATTAAAGGTAGAAGGTGGTGGTGCTTTTCATTTAACTCCCCATGTCCACTCTGTTCCTCATCAGTAACAATAATAACCTTAAGAGTAGCTAACATTTATTGACACTTTGTGTCAGGAACCTTGCTAACTACTTTCCATGGTTGCTATGTATGAGCCACCTCTTCTGAGGTTGTGCATGCCTTTGGATTCTTGTCTCCCATCTCACCATTCTGTGTTTCCCTGCTCTCTCAGGCAATGACAAAGCAAGCCCTCTCCTCTCCCTGCCAATCTGCCTCATCAACTCTCACCCTATGCATGGGTGGCCTATGGAAAGCCTGGGAAATTCTCATTCTGGTTTCTGTCATCTTTGTGCACGACTAAAATGAAGAGTGGACTGTAAAGAGAGATTTAAAATTTTTCTGGGAAGATGCTAGTGAAATAGTCTCAGAAGGTTTTCTTCCCACTCTGTAGAAGCTTGGGCTCATAGTTAAAAAGCTGAGCCTAATCCTGTCTTGAAGGAAAGTCATCTAGAACAGCTGAAGAAAACCTCCCTGGGCTTTTTTTTTCACTTTCTCCCACTGTTCCTGCTGACACAGCCCTGCTCTCTGCCAGGTTGCATGGCCTTTGATGGATGGCCTATCTCCTCCTCCTCCTTGGCCCTTTTTGTTCCCCTTATGCTCTCCCTGGGGGGTGGGGTGTTGGGTAAGTAGTTCTGCAGAAGGCAGCAGATAGATGTGCAGGGAGGCTATAGGCATAACATCCTGAGAAAGAACCTTGCCTTGTATCAGGTTGATTTATGATCATGACCTAACCTGGCCCTATTTTATGCTCATTTTCCTCCTAAAATCAAACTTGCACCACACAGCATGTTTTTTCAGTTACCAGAGCTGATGACATTGTGCATGACTTCTCTGTTTTATTGAGCCTCACCTTTCTGGAAGCCAATGGGCCTTCCTGGAGAAGCAGAACCCTCCCTCCCGATTTTAACCCTCCCAGAAGTACAGAGAAGAACTCTGCTATGGGGCTTTCCTGGAATTGAGGTTCCATGGCCATTTCTGTGCCAAGGACAGCATTTCTGCCTGGACTTTATCTTCTTCTACCTTGGCCTGTAGTTAAATGATCTCCTCTATAAGACTCTCTCATGGATAAATGTTCCCTCCAGGATAGGGCTTTGCCCAAGAAAATCTCTCCACAGGTTTTACCACATGTGCTGTAATCCAACCTTGTAGGACTCAGAAGGAAGCAGCTTATTATGGCTGGGGAAAGCATCATGGGAAAGTCTGAGCACCTGTAGATGCACAGTGGAAGGAACACTTGGTCCCCCTTGCATCATACCTCTAGGTCAGATGCAATTGCAGGATCAATGGGCACCCCTGCCCTCCACCCACCCACCTACCTCCGAGACTGGTGGGATATCTTCCTTCTCTGAGTCAAGATTCTCATGACTCAATTTGACTTTCAGAGCAGAGCAGGTGCAATGTAGGAACTAAAACTTGTTCTTCCCTTCACCCTGTGGGAAATTCACAGGTGTCTAAGATAGGCTCTTGCCCTCAGGGAACTTTCAGATTGCTTGGTTGAATAGGGAAAATAGCAGCAGTACCATGAGGGTCAGCAAGCTGCAGCAGAAAACTCCTTTGACTAAAGTGGTCGAGCAAGGCTTCATGGACAAGGTGAAGCTTAGGTTAATTTTGAAGGGCACACCCATATGTGGGAGGCACTTCAGGCAAAGGGTGCTCTATAGCATTATTTATGGGGTTGAGACTGTATTTGGAATGGTGGTGTTAGGAAAGTGACATGTTGACTGTAGATCAGGATTTTAATTGGGGAGTGTATGAGAATGAAGTCTCAGTGCATCTTTCTCAGCACTGGGCTTACATAGGCTCTCAGACAGGGACATTTTTTGGCTTTTCCATTTATTTCAACACTCTGAAATCAAAGTTTGCATAATGTTCTTGAAGCACAGACACTTTTCTGCTTTGAGAAGGAAAAGTGTATGAATTGCTCCTTTTCCCCATTTGTCATTACCATAAAATAGGAATGCCAAGGACAGGTTGATTCCTGACAGTTCTCAGAAGATTCCTTTTGCTCTCACTTCATACTGACTTTTATAAGTCCTGGGGTGGATACTTTCCTCATTAGGATGCCAAGAACACTGTTGAAGTGTAACTCCCTCTCCCTGGTCTTGTGTTCAGGGGACCCTATTCTGTCAAAACCAACTGACAGAAGATTCCAGTAGGGGAGCAGAGGGGATTTCTGGTGGAGAAGGAGGTGAGCAGTCAGAACAGTCTGACTGGATTGTTTGAGAGCAGCTCCTACCTGGACCATCTCACTTCCCTTCTCTGTTACACTCTCTTCTAATACAGAGTCCTCCTCCACCAGTTACATACCTAGTGGAGAAACCAAGAAAAAGGAAGAAATGGAGATGGAAACCACTGGCTTGGAGCAGAGTTTTCAGCTGAGTGTTCTTCACATTAGCTCCCCTCCCACCTTCTTCAGCCTTTAGTCACTGCCCTGGTTTTGGGATACGAAGCTCCCACTTTGTTTCAGGGTCCTCTAGAATTGATTACTGAGTGTCATGTGTCACAGAAAACCCTGCGGGACCACCCAGACGTTTTACTAAATGTCAGCAAGACAGCCTGTCAACTTAGGTATTGGCCAGCCTGGAGATATTAACTGCTATGCTAACCAGTCTGTTCTCTCCTCCAAACCATTTCCAGGTGTGGATGTCAGCCTGCCTATATTTTTTTGAGAATCAGATCCCAGTCACCTTCAAGAAGTAGTCTGAAAATTTGTTAATGCCACACTCACCAGCTTTTTTGCTCTTCTTGCTCCAAAAGAACAATTAACCATTAATTTTTAGAATTTGAAATGTTTTAGTGCAGTGGAAAGAACATGGGCCTTTTGGTCAACGAGATCTGGTTTTGATCGCTGTCTCTGGTTCTTCCTAGATGTAAGACTGTGGAAAACTTGCTTCACTTCTGTGATCCTCAGTTTTTTGGTTTTTAAGTGAATACAATAAAATTCAGTTCATACATTTGCGGTAGGGTTTAAAAGGGCTGGCACGTGTCCAGTGTCTGGAACATCGTAGATATTTAATAAAAGATAGTTTAAGTCTCTTTATTTCCTTTTGGCATGAGCAGATCTCCTGAGTGCAAAGAAAGAACCCCAAAATGCAAAGAATCAGGATTACTCCTCTACAGGGGCCACATTTAAAAATGTCTGCATTAAACAGTTATTTATAACTCTCTGGCTTTGATGTTCACTACTATTTGAATTTTTCTCACCTAGGGAGACTAGTTGATTCTGTTCATTCTAAATTCTGGCAATTAATAATAGTAGAGAACTGGATGCAAATGATTTTTCTGGAGGACCCACATGAGTATACAGCTCTGTTAAGGTACCCACAGTCTCTAAAGACAAGTTTTGGAGTTGAGAGCAGGAATAAAATGAAAAAGATATGCTCTCTCAATTTACTTTCCTTTCTCTTCAAACTTAAATACAAGGTAAAGTATTTGAACAATTTTAAATTTAGTAAACACTGATGCATAATGGAAGCCAGTTCCAAGCAAGAGCTGAAAGAAAAATCTTTTTAATTGAGGTATAATTGATATAACATTAGTTTCAGGTATGCAACATAATGATTCGATCTTTGAATATATTGCAAAACGATCACCTCTATGTCTAGTTAACATCGTCACCATACACAGTTACATATAGTTTTTGTGTGTGTGATGAGAACTTTAAGATTTACTCTCTTGGCGGCTTTTGAGTATTCACTACCATATTATTGACTATAATCACCATCCTGTACACTATATACCCATGAGTTACTTATTTTATAACTGGAAGTTTGTACCTCTTGAACCCCTTCACCCATTACACCTACCCCCCATTCTCCTACCCTTCGGGTTGCCACCATTCTGTTCTCTGTATCTATGAGTTTTGTTTTGTTTTTTAGATTCCACATAGAAGTGGGAAGTGAAGTCATACAGTATTTGTTTTCCTCTGTTTGACTTTTAAAAAAAATATTTTATGGAAGTGAAGTTGATTTACAATGTTGTGTTAGTTTCTGGTGTACAGCAAAGTGATTCACCTATATATAGTTTCTTTTTCATTATGGTTTATTACAGTATTGACTTATTTTACTTAGCATAATACCCTCAAGATCCATCCATGTTGTCACAAATGGCAATATTTCATTCTTTTTTATGCATGAGTAGTATTTTGTTGAGTATATTTACCACATCTTTCTATCCATTCATCCATCAATGAACACTTAGGTTGTTTACATATCTTGGCTATTGTATATAATGCTGCAGTGAACACAGAGGTGCACATATCTTTTCAAATTATTGTTTTCATTTTCTTCAGATAAATACCAAAGGCAGAATTGCTGGATCATATGGTAGTTCTAGTTTTAATTTATTTTTTTTTATACATCTTTATTGGAGTATAATTGCTTTACAATGGTGAGTTAGTTTCTGCTGTATAACAAAGTGAATCAGTTATACATATACATATGTTCCCATATCTCTTCCCTCTTGCATCTCCCTCTCTCCCACCCTCCCTATCCCACCCCTCTAGGTGGTCACAAAGCACCGAGCTGATCTCCCTGTGCTATGCGGCTGCTTCCCACTAGCTATCTATTTTACATTTGGTAGTGTATATATGTCCATGACACTCTCTCACCCTGTCACATCTCACCCCTCCCCCTCCCCATATCCTCAAGTCCATTCTCTAGTAGGTCTGTGTCTTTATTCCCATCTTGCCACTAGGTTCTTCATGACTTTTTTTTTTTTCCTTAGAGTCCATATATATGTGTTAGCATACTGTATTTGTTTTTCTCTTTCTGACTTACTTCACGCTGTATGACAGACTCTAACTCCATCCACCTCATTACAAATACCTCCATTTCATTTCTTTTTATGGCTGAGTAATATTCCATTGTATATATGTGCCACATCTTCTTTATCCATTCATCCGATGATGGACACTTAGGTTGCTTCCATGTCCTGGCTATTGTAAATAGAGCTGCAATGAACATTGTGGTACATGACTCTTTTTGAATTATGGTTTTCTCAGGGTATATGCCCAGTAGTGGGATTGCTGGGTCATTTGGTAGTTCTATTTTTAGTTTTTTAAGGAACCTCCATACTGTTCTCCATAGTGGCTGTATCAATTTACTTTCCCACCAACAGTGCAAGAGGGTTCCCTATTCTCCACACCCTCTCCAGCATTTATTGTTTGCAGATTTTTTGATGATGGCCATTCTGACCGGAGTGAGATGATACCTCATTGTAGTTTTGATTTGCATTTCTCTAATGATTAATGATGTTGAGCATTCTTTCATGTGTCTGTTGGCCATCTGTATATCTTCTTTGGAGAAATGTCTATTTAGGTCTTCTGCCCATTTTTGGATTGGGTTGTTTGTTTTTTTGTTATTGAGCTGCATGAGCTGCTTGTAAATCTTGGAGATTAATCCTTTGTCAGTTGCTTCATTTTCAAATATTTTCTCCCATTCTGAGGGTTGTCTTTTGGTCTTATTTATAGTTTCCTTTGCTGTGCAAAAGCTTTTAAGTTTCATTAGGTCCCATTTGTCTATTTGTGTTTTTATTTCCATTTCTCTAGGGGCTGGGTCAAAAAGGACCTTGCTGTGATGAATGTCATAGAGTGTTCTGCCTATGTTTTCCTCTAAGAGTTTGATAGTGTCTGGCCTTACACTTAGGTCTTTAATCCATTTTGAGTTTATTTTTGTGTATGGTGTCAGGGAGTGTTCTAATTTCATACTTTTACATGTACCTGTCCAATTCTCCCAGCACCACTTATTGAAGAGGCTGTCTTTTCTCCACTGTATATGCTTGCCTCCTTTATCAAAGATAAGTTGACCATATGTGCGTGGGTTTATCTCTGGGCTTTCTATCCTGTTCCATTGATCTATGTTTCTGTTTTTGTGCCAGTACCAAACTGTCTTGGTTACTGTAGCTTTGTAATATAGTCTGAAGTCAGGGAGCCTGATTCCTCCAGCTCCATTTTTCGTTCTCAAGATTGCTTTGGCTATTCGGGGTCTTTTGTGTCTCCATACAAACTGTGAAATTTTTTGTTCTATTTCTGTGAAAACTGCCAGTGGTAGTTTGATAGGGATTGCATTGAATCTGTAGATTGCTTTGGGTAGTAGAGTCATTTTCGCAATGTTGATTCTTCCAATCCAAGAACATGGTATATCTCTCCATCTATTTGTATCATCTTTAATTTCTTTCATCAGTGTCCTATAATTTTCTGCATACAGGTCTTTTGTCTCCTTAGGTAGGTTTATTCCTAGATATTTTATTCTTTTTGTTGCAATGGTAAACGGGAGTGTTTTCTTAATTTCACTTTCAGATTTTTCATCATTAGTGTATAGGAATGCAAGAGATTTCTGTGCATTAATTTTGTATCCTGCTACTTTACCAAATTCATTGATTAGCTCTAGTAGTTTTCTGGTGGCAGTTTTAGGATTCTCTATGTATAGTATCATGTCACCTGCAAACAGTGACAACTTTACTTCTTCTTTTCCGATTTGGATTCCTTTTATTTCTTTTTCTTCTCTGATTGCTGTGGCTAACACTTCCAAAACTATGTTGAATAATAGTGGTGAGAGTGGGCAACCTTGTCTTGTTCCTGATCTTAGTGGAAATGGTTTCAGATTTTCACTACTGAGGACAATGTTGGCTGTGGGTTTGTCATATATGGCCTTTATTATGTTGAGGAAAGTTCCCTCTATGCCTACTTTCTGCAGGGCTTTTATCATAAATGGGTGTTGAATTTTGTCGAAAGCTTTCTCTGCATCTATTGAGATGATCATATGGTTTTTCTCCTTCAATTTGTTAATATGATGTATCACGTTGATTGATTTGCGTATATTGAAGAATCCTTGCATTCCTGGAATAAACCCCACTTGATCATGGTGTATAATCCTTTTAATGTGCTGTTGGATTCTGTTTGCTAGTATTTTGTTGAGGATTTTTGCATCTATGTTCATCAGTGATATTGGCCTGTAGTTTTCTTTCTTTGTGACATCTTTGTCTGGTTTTGGTATCAGGGTGATGGTGGCCTTGTAGAATGAGTTGGGGAGTGTTCCTCCCACTGCAATATTTTGGAAGAGTTTGAGAAGGATAGGTGTTAGCTCTTCTCTAAATGTTTGATAGAATTCGCCTGTGACGCCATCTGGTCCTGGGCTTTTGTTTGTTGGAAGATTTTTAATCACAGTTTCAATTTCAGTGCTTGTGATTGGTCTGTTCATATTTTCTATTTCTTCCTGGTTCAGTCTCAGCAGGTTGTGCATTTCTAAGAATCTGTCCATTTCTTCCAGGTTGTCCATTTTATTGGCATAGAGTTGATTGTAGTAATCTCTCATGATCGTTTGTATTTCTACAGTGTCAGTGGTTACTTCTCCTTTTTCATTTCTAATTCTATTGATTTGAGTCTTCTTCCTTTTTCTCTTGATGAGTCTGGCTAATGGTTTATCAATTTTGTTTATCTTCTCGAAGAACCAGCTTTTAGTTTCATTGATTTTTGCTATTGTTTCCTTCATTTCTTTTTCATTTATTTCTGATCTGATCTTTATGATTTCTTTCCTTCTGCTAACTTTGGGGTTTTTTTGCTCTTCTTTCTCTAATTGCTTTAGGTGCAAGGTTAGGTTGTTTCTTCGAGATGTTTCCTGTTTCTTGATGTAGGCTTGTATTGCTATAAACTTCCCTCTTAGAACTGCTTTTGCTGCATCCCATAGGTTTTGGGTCGTCGTGTCTCTGTTGTCATTTGTTTCTAGGTATTTGTTGATTTCCCCTTTGATTTCTTCCATGATCACTTCGTTATTAAGTAGTGTATTGTGTAACCTCCATGTGTTTGTATTTTTTACAGATCTTTTCCTGTACTTGATATCTAGTCTCATAGCATTGTAGTCGGAAAAGATACTTGATACGATTTCAATTTTCTTAAATTTACCAAGGCTTGATTTGTGACCCAAGATATGATCTATCCTGGAGAATGTTCCATGAGCACTTGAGAAAAATGTGTATTCTGTTGTTTTTGGGTGGAATGTCCTATAAATATCAATTAAGTCCATCTTGTTTAATGTATCATTTAAAGCTTGTGTTTCCTTATTTATTTTCATTTTGGATGATCTGTCCATTGGTGAAAGTGGGGTGTTAAAGTCCCCTACTATGATTGTGTTACTATCGATTTCCCCTTTTATGGCTGTTAGCATTTTCCTTATGTATTGAGGTGCTCCTATGTTGGGTGCATAAATATTTACAATTGTTATACCTTCCTCTTGGATCGATCCCTTGATCATTATATAGTGTCCTTCTTTGTCTCTTGTAATAGTCTTTATTTTAAAGTCTATTTTGTCTGATATGAGAATTGCTACTCCAGCTTTCTTTTGATTTCCAGTTGCATGGAATATCTTTTTCCATTCCCTCACTTTCAGTCTGTATGTGTCTCTAGGTCTGAAGTGGGTCTCTTGTAGACAGCATATATTTGGGTCTTGTTTTTGTATCCATTCAGCCAGGCTGTGTCTTTTGGTGGGAGCATTTAATCCATTTACATTCAAGGTAATTATCGATATGGATGTTCCTATTCCCATTTTCTTAAATATTTTGGGTTTGTTATTGTAGGTGTTTTCCTTCTCTTGTGTTTCTTGCCTAGAGAAGTTCCTTTAGCATTTGTTGTAAAGCTGGTTTGGTGGTGCTGAACTCTCTCAGCTTTTGCTTGTCTGTAAAGGTTTTAATTTCTCCCTGAAATCTGAATGAGATCCTTGCTGGGTAGAGTAACCTTGGTTGTAGGTTTTACTCCTTCATCGCTTTAAGTATATCCTGCCACTCCCTTCTGGCTTGCAGAGTTTCTGCTGAAAGATCAGCTGTTAACCTTATGGGGATTCCCTTGTGTGTTATTTGTTGTTTTTCCCTTGCTGCTTTTAATATGTTTTCTTTATATTTAATTTTTGACAGTTTGATTAATATGTGTCTTGGCGTGTTTCTCCTTGGATTTATCCTGTATGGGACTCTCTGTGCTTCCAGGACTTGATTAACTATTTCCTTTCCCATATCAGGGAAGTTTTCAACTATAATCTCTTTAAATATTTTCTCTCAGTCCCTTTCTTTTTCTCTTCTTCTTCTGGGACCCCTATAATTCGAATGTTGGTGCGTTTGATGTTGTCCCAGAGGTCTCTGAGACTGTCCTCAGTTCTTTTCATTCTTTTTTCTTTATTCTGCTCTGCAGTAGTTATTTCCACCATTTTATCTTCCAGGTCACTTATCCTTTCTTCTGCCTCAGTTATTCTGCTATTGATCCCATCTAGAGTATTTTTAATTTCATTTATTGTGTTTTTCATCGTTACTTGGTTCCTCTTTAGTTCTTCTACGTCCTTGTTAAATGTTTCTTGCATTTTGTCTATTCTATTTCCAAGATTTTGGATCATCTTTCCTATCATTATTCTGAATTCTTTTTCAGGTAGACTGCCTATTTCCTCTTCATTTGTTAGGTCTGGTGTGTTTTGACCCTGCTCCTTCACCTGCTGTGTGTTTTTTTGTCTTCTCATTTTGCTTATCTTACTGTGTTTGGGGTCTCCTTTTCACAGGCTGCAGGTTCGTAGTTCCCGTTGTTTTTGGTATCTGTCCCCAGTGGCTAAGGTTGGTTCAGTGGGTTGTGTAGGCTTCCTGGTGGAGGGGACTAGTGCCTGTGTTCTGGTGGATGAGGTTGGATCTTGTCTTTCTGGTGGGCACGTCCACGTCTGGTGGTGTATTTTGGGGTGTCTGTGGCCTTATTATGATTTTAGGCAGCCTCTCTGCTAATGGATGGGGCTGTGTTCCTGTCTTGCTAGTTGTCTGGCATAGGGTGTCCAGCACTGTAGCTTGCTGGTCGTTGAATGAAGCTGGATCTTGATGTTGAGATGGAGATCTCTGAGAGATTTTCACCGTTTGGTATTACATGGAGCTGGAAGGTCTCTTGTGGACCAGTGTTCTGAAGTTGGCTCTCCCACCTCAGAGGCACAGCCCTGATGCCTGGCTGGAGCACCAAGAGCCTTTCATCCACACGGCTCAGAATAAAAGGGAGAAAAAAATAGAAAGAAAGAAAGAAAGAGGATAAAATAAAATAAAATAAAACTATTATAATAAAAAATAAGAAAAAAAATTAAGAATAAATTTATTAAGAAAAAATTTTTTAAATTTTTACATATAGATTTATTAATTTTTTATAATAAAAAATAAGAAAAAAATTAAGAAAAAATTTATTAAGAAAAAAATTTTAATTTTTAAAATAAAAAATATGAAAAATCTTATTAAAAAATTTTTTTAATTTCTAAAAATAGGAAATAAGGAAAAAATTATTAAGAAAACATTTATTAGGAAAAAAAATTTTTTAAGTAAAAAAAGAAAAAAAAAAAAAAAAACGGACGGACCTAACCCTAGGACTAATGGTGAAAGCAAAGCTATACAGACAAAATCTCACCCAAAAGTATACACATATACACTCACAAAAAAAGGAAAATGGGAAAAATTAATATATCCTGCTCCCAAAGTCCACCTCCTGAATTTGGAATGATTCCTTGTCTATTCAGGTATTCAACAGATGCAGGCACATCAAGTTGTTTGTGGAGCTTTAATCCGCTGCTTCTGAGGCTGCTGGGAGAGATTTCCCTTTCTCTTCTTTCTTCATACAGCTCCCAGGGTTCACCTTTGGATTTGGACCCGCCTCTGCATGTAGGTCGCCTGAGGGCGTCTGTTCCCCGCCCAGACAGAACGGGGTTAAAGGAGCAGCTGCTTCGGGGGCTCTGGCTCACTCAGGACGGGGGGAGGGCGCGGTACGGAGGAGGCGGGGCGAGCCTGCGGCGTGAGAGGCGTCGTGACGTTGCACCAGCCTGAGGCGCGCCGTGCGTTCTCCCGGGAAAGTTGTCCCCGGATCACGGGACCCTGGCAGTGGCGGGCTGCACCGGCTTCCGGGGGCGGGGGGCGGTGTGGAGAGTGACCTGTGCTCACACACAGGCTTCTTGGTGGCTGCAGCAGCGGCCTTAGCGTCTCATGCCCGCCTCTGGGGTCCGCGCTCATAGCCTCGGCTCACGCCCGTCTCTGGAGCTCGTTTAGGCGGCGCTCTGAATCCCCTCTCCTTGCGTGCCGCGAAACAAAGAGGCAAGAAAAAGTCTCTTGCCTCTTCGGCAGCTGCAGACTTTTTCCCGGACTCCCTCCCGGCTAGCACCGAAGCCCGAGCCTCAGCTCCCAGCCCCGCCCGCCCCGGCGGCTGAGCAGACAAGCCTCTAGGGCTGGTGAGTGCTGCTCGGCGCCGAGCCTCCGTGCGGGAGTCTCTCCGCTTTGCCCTCCGCACCCCTGTGGCTGCGCTCTCCTCCGTGGCTCCGAAGCTTCCCCCCTCCACCACCCGCAGTCTCCACCCGCGAAGGGGCTTCCTAGTGTGTGGAAACCTTTCCTCCTTCACAGCTCCCTCCCACTGGCGCAGGTCCCGTCCCTATTCTTTTGTCTTTGTTATTTCTTTTTTCTTTTGCCCTACCCAAGTACGTGGGGATTTTCTTGCCTTTTGGGAGGTCTGACGTCTTCTGCCAGCGTTCATTGGGTGTTCTGTAGGAGCAGTTCCACGTGTAGATGTATTTCTACTGTATCTGTGGGAAGGAAGGTGATCTCCGCGTCTTACTCTTCCGCCATCTTGCCTCTTCCCCCCCTAGTTTTAATTTTTGAGGAAACTCCATACTGTTTTCCATAGTGGCTGCACCAATTTAAATTCCCACCAGCAGTATGCAAGTGTTCCCTTTTCTCTGCATCCTCACCAACACTTATTTCTTGTCTGTTTGATAATAGCCATTCTGACAGGTGGGAGGTGATAATCTCACTGTCGTTCTGATTTGCATTTCCCTGATGAATAATGATTTAGAGCCTTTTTTAAAATACTTGTTGGCTATCTGTATGCCTTCATTGGAAATATGTGTATTCAGATTTTCTACCCTTTTTAAAACCAGATGGTTTTGGGTTTTGTTTCGCTATTGAATTGTTTGAGCTCTTTATATATTTTGGATATTAGACCCTTATCGGATATAAGATTTGCAAATATTTTCACCATTTGGTAGGTTGCCTTTTCATTTTGTTGATGGTTTCCCTTGCTGTGCAGAAGTTTTTGTTGTTGTTTGTTTGATATAGTCCAACTTGTTTATTTTTGCTTTTATTGCCTTTGCTTTTAGAGTCAGATCCAAAAAATCATTGCCAAGACCGATGTTGAGTCACTTATATTCTATTTTTCTTTTAGGAGTTTTATGGTTTTAGGTCTTACATTCTAGTCTTTAATCCATTTTGAGTTAATTTTTGTGTATGATATAAGATAGTGGTCCAGTTTCATTCTTTTGCAAGTGACAATCCAGTTTTCCCAGCAGCGTTTTTTGGAGAGGCAGTCCTTTTTTCATTGTATTCTTGGCTCCTTTGTCATAAATGAATTGATCATATACATGTGGGTTTATTTCTGGGCTCTCTATTCTGTTCCACTAATCTGAGTGTCTATTTTTATGCCAATTCTATGCTCTTTTGATTACTATAGCTTTGTAGAATAGCTTGAAATCAGGGAGCATGAAAGCCTCCAGTTTTGTTTTTTCTCAAGATTGCTTTGGCTATTTGGAGTCTTCTGTGGTTCCATACAAATTTTAGGATTGTTTGTTCTATTTCTGTGAAAAATGCCACTGGAATTTTGATGGGGATTATATTGAATCTGTAGATTGCTTTGGCTAATACACACATTTTAACAATACTAATTTTTCCAACCCATAAGCATGAAATATCTTTCTATTTATATGTGTCCTCTTCAATTTCTTTCATCAATGAGTCTTTTGCCTCCTTGGCTAAATTTATTCCTAGATATTTTATTTTTCTTGATGCAATTGTAAATGGATTGTTGTCTTAATTTCTCTCTCTGATAGTTTGTTGTTAGTGTGTATAAACACAAGAGATTTGTTTATATTGATATTGTATCCTGCAACTTTACTGAATTTGTTTATTAGTTCTAACAATTTTTTAATGGAATCTTTAGGATTTTCTATATATAAAATCATGTCATTCACAAATAGTGACAGTTTTACTTCTTCCTTTCCAGTTTGGCTGCCCCTTATTTCATATTCCTGCCTAACTGCTCTGGCCAGTACTTCCAATACTATGTTAAATAAAAGTGCAAGAGTGGGCAACCTTGTCTTGTTTCTGAAATTAGAGGAAAAGTTGTTAGCCTTTCACCCTTGAGTATTATGGGTGAAAGTATGGACTTGTCATACATGGCCTTTATTGTGTTGAAGTATTTTCCCTCTATACTGACTTTGTTGAATGTTTTTATCATAAATTGAGGTTGAATTTTGTCAAATGTTTTTTCTGCATCTATTGAGATGATCACATGATTTGTATCCTCCATTTTGTTAATGTGGTATATCACGATTGATTTGCAGATGTTGAACCTTTCTTGCATCTCTGGAATAAATCCCACTTGATCATGGTGTATGATTGTTTTTTAAATGTATTGTTAAATTTGGTTTGCCGATATTTTGTTGAGAATTTTTGCATCTATGTATTCAGGGATATTGCCCTGTAATTTTCTTATTTGTGGTATTCTTGTCTGTTTTTGGTATCAGGGTAATGCTGGCCTTATTAAATAAGTTTGGAAGCATTTCCTCCTCTTCAATTTTGTGGAAGAGTTTGAGAAAATAGGTAATAGATCTTTTTTGAATGTGTGGTAGAACTCACCAGTGAAGTGTCTGGTCCTGGGCTTTTGTTTGTTGGGAGGTTTTTGATTATGGATTCATATCCTTACTAGTAATTGGTCTGTTCAAATTTTCTATTTCTTCATAACATTTCTTCTATTTGGAAGATCATATATTTCTAGGAGTTTATCGATTTCTTCTAGACTGTCCAATTTGTTGGTGCATAATTGTTCATAATAGTCTCCTATGACCCTTTGTATATCTGTGGTATGTGTTGTAACTTCTCATTTTGCATTTCTGATTTTGTTTAATTGAACCCTCTCTCTTTTTTCCTGGCTGAGTGTAGATAAAATTTGTCATATTTGTTTATCTTTTCAAAGAACCAGCTCTTATTTTCATTGATACTTTCTATTGTCTTTTTAGTCTCTATTTCATTTACTTCCACTCTGATCTGTGTTATTTCCTTCCTTCTACTAACTTTGGGCTTCTTTTATTCTTTTTTTTAAATTCCTTTTAGTGTAAGGTTAGGTTGTTTATTTGAGAGTTTTCCTGTTTCTTGAGGTTGGCATTTATTGCTGTAAATGTCACTCTTAGTACTGTTTTTGCTTCATGTTTCAGATTTTGGTGTGTTGTATTGCTATTTCCATTTTCATTTGTCTCAAGGATTTTTTGATTTCTGCTTTGATTTCTTTGCTTACCTATTGATTATTCAGTAGCATGTTGTTCAATCTCCACATATTTGTGATTTTTAAAATTTTTTTCTTCTTGTAATTGATATCTGGCTTTATATCATTGTGGTCAGAAAAGATGCTTGATATGATTTCAGTCTTCTTAAATTTATTGAGACTTGTTCTGTGGCCTAACATATGACTCATCCTGAAGAATACTTCATGTGCACTTAAGAATGTGTATTCTGCTGCTTTTGAATGGAATGTTTTATATATAACTATTAAGTCTATCTGGCCTAATGTGTCATTTAAAGCTAATGTTTCCTTATTGATTTTCTGTCTGGGTGATCTATCCATTGATGTAAGTGGGGTTTTAAGTCTTCTGCTATTATTGTATTACTGTCTATTTCTCCCTTTAGGTCTGTTATTATTTGCTTTATATATTTATGTGCTCATATGTTGAGTGTATAAATATTTACAAATGTTATATCCTCTTGTTGGATTGACCCCTTTATTATTATGTAACACCCTTCTTTGTCTTTTATTACAGTGTTTGTTTTTCTTTGTCTTTTATTACAGTGTTTGTTTTAAAGTCTCTTTTGTTTGTTAAAAGTATATCTACCCCAGCTTTCTTTTGGTTTCCATTTGCATGGAATATCTTTTTTCATCCCTTCACTTTTAGGCTGTGTGTGTCCCTACATCTGAAGTGAGCCTTTTGTAGGCAGCATATAGATGGGTCTTCTTTTTTTTTTTTTTTTTTTTTTTTGATCCATTCAGCCATTCTATGAAAGAATGATTCTTAAAAGTTTTAAGACGACTTGACCCAAATGTTTGGCTTCAGTACCACCATCATTTTTCGAGTTACATCACTTGATCTGATTTTTCTAACCCATGGGCTTTCATAGTTCAGTTTGGTGTTGAGTGATTTCATAAATCATGTTGATGATCTGGTCCCTCTGTTCCTCCCAAGAATGTGGTTTTGATGAATAAACAACAGTTATAACGTGTTTGCTTCTATCACATGTACATCCAAAGTTATAAAATCTCAATGTTGCACAAGCTCAGAATTTCACCACGTATATTGTGTTGGCTTAGACTGTGTTGGCTTTGTCAGCCTTTACTCTGCTAGACTGAGAAATCTTCTAAATGTGGAGATTGGTAATTTTTCTTTTTTATCAAAGTCCATCTTGCTTCTGCTTGGTGGAGTTAAGGAAACAGGGCTGGGGATCACTCCTGAGGGCATGTGGATGAGCCGTGCAGGTCTTTCTGTGATCCCAGTTTGTGACTGAAGGATTTGAAGAGCAGACCTGGTATGGACAGATTTTATTTTATGGGAACAGTCAGTCACTGAGTACTTTGGTAATTTTAAGGCTCAAAACCCAGAGTGGAAGAAACATATACCGCCCCCACCCCACCCCTTTAAAAATACTTACTTTTTTTTAAAAAAAAGCAGTTTTAGGTATACAATAAAATTGAAAGGAAGATACAGAGATTTCCCATATATCCCTTGCCCGTACACATGCATAGCCTCCTCCATTATCAACATCACTCACCAGAATGATCTTTTATTTTTTTATTATTTTTTAAAATTTTTTATTCTCAAGGATGACTCTTCACTGACACATCATAATCATCCAAAGACCATAGTTTACTTTAGGCTTTAATCTTGGTGCTGTACATTCTATGGGTTTGGACAAAAGTATACTGAGGTATATCTACAGATTATTTTCACTGCGCTAAATGTCCTCTGTGCTCTGCCTATTCATGTCCCTCCCCTCACCCCTGGCAACCACTGATCTTTTAACTATCTTTATAGTTTTGCCTTTTCCAGAATGCCATATAGTTGGAATCATACAGTATTTAACTTTTTCAGATTGACTCGTTTCCCTAAGTTAAATGCATTTACATTTTCTTCATGTCTTTTCATGGCTTGGTAGCTAATTTCTTTTTAGCACTGAATAATATTGTATTGTTGGGATGGACCACAGTTAATATATCCATTCAATTACCAAAGGATGTTGTGCTTGCTTTCAAGATTTGGCAATTATGAATAAAGCTGCTATAAACATCCATGTGCAGGTTTTTGTATGGACAGAGTTTCAACTTTCTGGGGTAAATAGAAAGGATCACGATTGCTGGATGATATGGTAAGAGTATGTTTAGTTTCTTAAGAAACCACCAAATCGTTTCCGAAGTGGCTATATCATTTTGCATTCCCACCAGCCATGTATGAGAGTTCCTGTTGCTTCACGTTTTCAAAAGTATTTGATGTTGTCAGTATTCTTGATTTTGACCATTCTAATAGGTGTGTAGTGGTATCTCGTTTTAATTTGGATTTCTGTGATGACATATGATGTGGAGCCTTTTTTCATATGTCTTTTTGCCATCTGTATATCTTCTTTGGTGAGGTATCCATTATGGTCTTGGGCTTGTTTTAAAATTGGGTTGCTTATTTTCTTATTGTTAAGTTTTATGGGTTCTTTGTATATGTTGGATAGCAATCCTTTGTCAGATGTGTCTTTTGCAAGTGTTTTCTCCCAGTGTGTGGTTTGTTTTCTAGTTCTCTTGATATTGTCTTTAGAAGAAAATTAGTTTTTAATTTTAATGAAGTACAGCTTATGAATTATATCTTTCATGGATCATGTCTTGGTGTTATATCTAAAAAGGCATCATCATACTGAAGGTCATGTACGTTTTCTTTCCTATGTTATCTTCTACAAGTTTTGTAGTTTTGCATTTTACAGTTAGGTCAGTGATCCATTTTGAGTTAATTTTGGTGAAGAATATAAGATCTGTGTCTATATTATTTGTTTTGTTTTACACGGGGATATCTGGTTGTTCCAGCACCATTTGTTGAAGAGATTGTCTTTGCTCCATTATGCTTCTTTTGCTCCTGGCCAAAGATAAATTGATTATATTTATGGGCTCTCTATTCTGTTCCATTGATCTATTTGTCTACTCTTTCACCAATACCACAATATCTTTTTTTTTTTAATTTTTTTTCCAATTATTAATTTATTTATTTATGGCTGTGTTGGGTCTTCGTTTCTGTGCGAGGGCTTTCTCTAGTTACAGCAAGTGGGGGCCACTCCTCATCGCGGTGCGCGGGCCTCTCATTATCACGGCCTTTCTTGTTGCGGAGCACAGGCTCCAGACGCGCAGGCTCAGCAATGGTGGCTCACGGGCCCAGTTGCTCCGCGGCATGTGGGATCTTCCCAGACCAGGGCTCGAACCCGTGTCCCCTGCATTGGCAGGCAGACTCTCAACCACTGCGCCACCAGGGAAGCCAATACCACAATATCTTGATTACTGTAGCTTTATAGTAAGTCTCAAAGTCACACTTACCCCTTTTTAATTATAAAAAATCAGATGACCAGCAAAGCAGCCACATCTACTTTAATAGTCAGGGGGTGAAGGAGACACGTGGTGGCTTGTATCTGCTTTCCTTTTGAGTCTTTCTAGTGGTGGAACTGACTCAGACTAGCTCACCAGAGCCAATTGTACACTTCTCTTCCCAACTCCATGTTCAGGGACATCAGTAAATTAAAATTGGCCATTGTCAGAATATTTACACCACAGAAATTAGCAAATGCCAACAATCAGTGTTTGTTTGTTTGGTTTTATCCCTTCAGAGAACCAGTTGTTAAACATTCATCTGCATAACACTGATTTTGTATCTAATTTGTTTTTCCCTTTGATAGTTCATCATCGAATTCCTTCTAGTCATCACAGGTAATGCTTATTAATCACTTTGTATGAGTTAGGCACTGTGCTAAGATCCTTCACATGTGTTCTTTAATTTAATTCTCACAACAATGTCATGAGGTAGGTCTGTGATCTTAGCTTGTGGTTGAGGGATGCTGAAGAGAAGACCAGTGGTGGACAGATTTTTATTTTACAGGTACAATTTGCAAGTGAGTAAACTGAGGTTCAGCAAGATGATGTAATTTTTCTGAGGTCACACAGCATGTTAAGTGGTAGACTGGAGACTGTAGCTTCTGGCTGACTCATGCTTGTAACCACCATGCACTATGGTCTTCCCCAGCATAGAAAACTGTTCTGGGCTCAGAATCATGACACGTTGGGTCTAGTGTACTCTATGCACCCAGCCTGACACCTGCCCTCTCAGAAGCTCAGTGTCCTCATCTATATAATAAGGCTGGTGATGATACTAATCTGCCTAGCTCACAGGATGGCTTTACCATTTAAATGATAGTTACACCAGATTGCTTTGGAAAGCCTAAGTACTGTATAAATGGGAGATATCATTACATGATAAGAAGTGAAGGAAAAAAATATTAACCAAAAGAATACTACATCACAGTTTAGAAGATTCAGCTAAAGTGGATATTTTATATAAATGCAGGTTCTATGAAATATTACAGTGAATGTTTCTGGGTGAAATGGCAGGACCTTTGATCTGGGAAGGCCTGAACTTAGCTTTTGGAATTCTTTGACTTTGGGTCTCCCTAAGCTTCCCAGACACTCTGATTAGTAATCAAGGTAACCTTAGTTTCATGGGCAGATTTGATTGGAACTAAGTTATTAAGAAGGTAGTGTAGTGGGGCTTCCCTGGTGGTGCAGTGGCAGAGAATCTGCCTGCTAATGCAGGGGACACGGGTTCGAGCCCTGGTCTGGGAAGATCCCACATGCCGCGGAGCAACTAGGCCCGTGTGCCACAACTACTGAGCCTGCGCGTCTGGAGCCTGTGCTCCGCAACAAGAGAGGCCGCGATAGTGAGATGCCCACGCACCGCGATGAAGAGTGGCCCCCACTTACCGCAACTAGAGAAAGCCCTCGCACAGAAACGAAGACCCAACACAGCCAAAAATTAATTAATTAATTAATTAATTAAGAAAAAAAAAGAAAACTTAAGAAGGTAGTGTAGTGCTGGAAAGTTGACATTTAGTAACTTCAGGGAGAATGTTTGCCTTATTATGTGCATGTTTTAATAAGGGTTTGTTTGGGGTTTTTTTGCTGTTCACATAGCTATTTATACTTCCAACTGTCAGCATATTTCATTGTAGTTGTTTATTTAAGGTTTATCTTCTTGACTATACTGAACTCCCGATGATGACAAATAACTATGATTATTACAGAAATCCCAAGCACCAAGTACTGAGATCGGCGACTAGTATTGCTGCATAAATATCTACCCAACAAGTGCATGGGTGAACTAACTACATGGAACTCTTGTGGTGTTCATGTATTTCTTATGCCACAGTTGTCCATCTGTAAGCTTTGAAAACTTTCTTAATTGCAGTTGGAGCTAGTGTGCAAGGCAAGGTCAACCACGTGGTGTTTCATGCTAGAATTCATCTGTGTGTTCTTAGGATATCAGAGGCATTTGGCAGCAGTAGGAAAGCCTCTAGGTATTCCCTAACTTACACAGTCCAAGCCCCTTACTGTGTTATACAAGACCTACCTTGACATGTTTCACCTCTGGTGCTCTCCGTCCTGCCACTGTGTGGAATGATCTGTAATTCTTTAGCCTGGCCAATTCCTACACACTCTTCAAGAGTAGGTTTGGGTCTCATCCCCTCAGGAAATCATCTCTGAAATATGGGTTGTGATTAGGTTTTGTTTTCACTCACCTATGTATTTCTTGATCTTAGTTCTGATATTATATTAAAATTATTTCCTATGTTGCCTGTTCTCCCATGAGACTATAACTCCTCAAGTGCAAAGACTACCTTTTCTTCCAAAGCTGAGAGGAGTGTGTACATCTGGCATGAATGAGATGTTCAGCAAATATTTGAGGAACTGAAATGACTAATTCCAAGTGGAATTTCTTTTTCTAGGAAGAGCAAGACAGTGAGATGAAATGTGAACCCTTCAAGGCTTAGTGGGGTGACAGCACTTCAAGTGTCCAAGCATGATCCTCTTCCCACCAGCTATGGGTGAAGCAGAGAGCTTCCAGGTTACGGGTTCAATGTTGGGGCTACGTCTGTGTTTCTCTGAGCCCAGACTGAAATTCTAGTTTAACTGCAGTCTGGTTTATTCAGTCTCAAGGGAGAAGAGAATCAGATAATTTTCCATTCAATACCCTACAGATTGGAGGAACAGATTTTAACCAGTACAGACTATAAGAATATAGAAGATGCAGGGGGTAGAAACATTTAGTTACTCTGTCCTTGGAAATTTTGAAACTCCCCACAAGGACACACTCATGATCTCATGAAAGAGGTTGGGGTGGCTGGCAGTGATTCTCAGGGAGATGTAAGCATACTATGCTTCAATGCCACAATTTCCTCTCTTGGAATAACAGATATTTTAGTGGGAGCAGGGGTCATTTATTTCCATTTCAGTAGTCTTAAATGTGAGTTGTATTATAGATAATAAAAAGCCCCAATTAATTATGAATCCTAGACAATCCATTAACCATATTCTCTAACAGCATCATATCTGTGCACTTATTCCTAACAGGCTCCTGTTTCTTTTAACTGCCTTTCATTCCACTAGTTTTCTGAATTAATGAGCAAGAATGTACTATGGTTACGTAGAGACCCCAGACAAACCTAAAATGCTCTATCTGATGTGATCCTTAAACAAATGGTTTAAAACAAATGGTTTAAATGAATTTCAGATGCGATTTCCACTTTCATGTCTGGCAACTTATTGATAACAATTTTTCTAATTCCTTTCCACTGGTTGGAAAAATTAAGATTCCCAACTTCTGTCTTCTGCATTCCCATCCACTGAACAGCAGTCAGAAGCTTGATTTGTTTTGTTTGTTTTTTTAAATTTATTTATTTTATTTATTTTATTTTTGGCTGCGTTGGGTCTTCATTGCTGCACGCAGGCTTTCTCTAGTTGTGGAGAGCAGGGGCTACTCTTCGTTGCCGTGCACGGGCTTCTCATTGCGGTGGTTTCTCATATTGTGGAGCACGGGCTCTAGGCATGTGAGCTTCAGTAGATGTGGTGTGCGGGCTTCAGTAGTTGTGGCTCACGGGCTCTAGAGCGCAGGCTCAGTAGTTGTAGTGCACGGGCTTAGTTGCTCCGTGGCATGTGGGATCTTCCCAGACCAGGGAACCCGGGTCCCCTGCATTGGCAGGTGGATTCTTAACCACTGTGCCACCAGGAAAGCCCTTGATTTGTTTTTAAAATATAGAATAACAGCAGCTCTCAACATGGTTTCACAAGAATCTGTATTTGTGGAAGTTCCACTTGTGATTCTGATCCACGGCTAGTGTTGATGACATTGGTTTCTTAGTTCGTTTGGTTTGCTATAACAAATATACAACAGACTGGGTGTCTTAAATAGAAGAAATTTATTTCTCACTGTTCTGGAGGCTAGGAAAGATAAAGGCACCAGCAGATCTGGTGTCCAGTGAGAACCCTTTTCTTGGTTGGCAGATGGCTGTCTGTCTTCTTGTATCCTCACGTGGTGGGGAGCAGAGAGAGAAGCTAGCTTTCTTCTTAAAAGGACACTAATCCCATCATGAGGGCACCACGTGCATGACCTAATCACCTCCTAAAGGCCCTATCTCCAAATATCTTCACATTAGAGAGCAGGGTTCCTACAAATGAATTTTGGGAGGACATAAATGTTCAGTCCACAGTAATCGGGTTGGAAAATTCTATTTGTTAAATATGTTTTTTTTTTTTCCTTCTCTGGAATGAGTGCAGGGCAGTGCTTCAACAATTATTTACTCTCTTCTTATAGATGAAGTATGAGCAGTGGTAATACAGCAAATAGAATACAGTTATGTAGGTACCTAGTGAGGTTTCACATATGCTGCTGTGACATCTTATTAAATTAGAGAGTAAAGAATCATTACTTTCATAATCATTCAAAAAAGTAATACTTCTATATACTTTCTACAACTCCCAACTAAAATTCACTATTTTAATGTTCTTGGCCAATAAATCCTTTCTAATATAATTACTAAAATTTAGGTTAATCAGAACTAGACTAGTATGATAAGAAAATTCCATCTTCTGTGTAGTGTCTCAAGAAGTTAGAAATAACATTTTAGACACACTATAATTTTAATAGCTTCCTATGAGCTAAATAAGTAGAAACAATTATTTTGTTGCTACTAGAAGTTCTAAGGACAATAAGTTAATGTGTTCAAAATTGCAGTTAGATGCTGGCAGGTAACAAGCTAAGTATCTAGTAATTTATATGTCAAGCCTAATAATTTATACCCCAACCCATATATACCTGTATATGCAACAAATATGAAATAGCCTCCTCCTCAATTCTTCCTCTTAAAAACCAGCTGATATTTACTAGTTGAGGGTTAGTAATTCCATGGTTCTGATATTAAATATTGCAGCACATTTGTTCATAGGTTAGTGGATGGACATAATTAAGGCTAAATGTACTTATGAAAATAAGTGAACCAAGGAGAAACTATGAAGCAGGAAACTTATTACTGATCTCACTAGGTTTGTCTGCTTTTTTGAAAATCTACCCAGTACAAGAATTTGTAAAGCAGTAATTGTTACATTCCTTTACCATACAGACCTCAATGTAAAAATAAACAAAAAACCCCAAACAATACTAGAACATCACCATTGTATTATACCTAGTCATCACCAGTACTTGGAAGTCTAATTGTTAGAATTGCTAGATTGGGGATGAGTTGCTTTTGTTAAAAAGAACATTTTATTTTTTAAATCACAAGTTATTGATTTATGTTAGAGAAAGAAGA
Source organism: Balaenoptera ricei (assembly GCF_028023285.1). NCBI lineage: Eukaryota > Metazoa > Chordata > Mammalia > Artiodactyla > Balaenopteridae > Balaenoptera > Balaenoptera ricei. The sequence goes on from NC_082639.1 coordinate 138,173,072, forward strand.
GAAGATAATCTATCATTTATGAAAAACATAGCTACTTTTAAGACACTTGCCTGCAATTAGAATGGGAGGACTCATGGCTTTAAAGTCCAAACTGTCCATAGAGTGGTACCGTTTGAGTGGATTATTTAGGAGCTCAGGTGAATAAGTAAAACTGTTGACTGGGGGAGGCTGGGGAAGAATAACTCCTGGTCTTAGCCTCAGGTATCTATCTAAAGGCCAGCCGACTTTTCTAACATTCATTCATTAGTTAAAGCAGAATTTACTAAGCATTTCCTGTGTGAATGTACTGCCTCTATGTAAATTACAATTGAAGTCTGCTCTTGAGACCCTGCCTATATAGTATAAGAGGGGCCGGGAGGATGGTGGGTTCGTAACTGCAGATGGGTTGCTGGGAACATTCAAGGCCTCCAAATTGCCTTCAGTCTTCCTATTTCATCTGTGGTCCTGTTACATCTGACTACTTCTTCCTGCTGCCAACTTGTTAGTGATATAGTTATCTACAGGAATTCCTTCCTTTGTTTATGGGACTTAATAGTCCTGGGCCTACTATGAGCAAGGTGGTAAGTAAGGTAGCATGTGGTGAGGAGCTTCGTTTACCTGGGGAAGTTCCACTCCTGTACTCTGGTGGGCGTTATTGGTTATAAAACAATCATTCTTATAATTTGACTAGGTTTTTTTAGTCTAGGACCGTGGGGCAATGTCATTTTGCTTAGGCTGGGGAACAACTGTTCACTGTGGATGGGTATCCTTGCCCTTGGGCACTAGAGGGAATAACATGTCTGGGACGTTACAGTCTTCTCCTTATTTTCCCCACAAGAATCATCACTTCAAAATTCAATAGAGACAAATGACCTTTTGAAGGGGTAGGAGGTTACTATCTTTTGTAAAAACCATGAAGGCCCTCATGACTTCTGAGGAAGTGGAAAGAGTGGGAAGTCATGGACACAGGGTCACCCTGAGGAACGTTTGTGACAGAGTGGTGAGGATGGTTTTCACTTGCATTAGACATCCCCTTACAACTTCCATTTTGGTTATTTAAAAACACCAGAATGCTTTAAATTGGATGGAATCTCAAATTAAGTTCCTTTTGGGGAAAGATGTTGCCAGAACAGCCTGATATGGGGTACTGGACAGGCATCTTAGGTGGAAAATCTGTATCACTTATTTTTTTCCCATTAAAAACCTACATTCTTGCTATTTATATGGGTTTTCTTCTCCCTTTCTCCATCCCCTTTGTATCTGGTATTTCTCCCCTCGACTCTTCCTTCTTTCCCAGGTGTGTTTGATAACTGCTCCCACACTATCAGTGACAAGGGCTGGGCCCTGGGGATCCGCTCAGGGAAGGATGTGGGAAGGCGAGATGCTCGCTTCTTCTTCTCTCTTCGCACCGACCGCGTGAAGAAAGCCACCGTTATGATGGGTCACAGTCGCTATCAACCAGGCAAGTGGACGCACGTGGCAGCCACTTACGACGGACAGCGCATGGCCCTGTATGTCGATGGCACTCAGGTGGCTAGTAGTCCAGATCAGTCTGGTCCCCTGAACAGCCCCTTCATGGCATCTTGTCGCTCTTTGTTCCTGGGTGGGGATAGCTCCGAGGACGGGCACTATTTCCGTGGACACGTGGGCACACTGGTCTTCTGGTCGACGGCCCTCCCACAAAGCCACCTCCAGCACAGTCCTCAGCAGCCAAGCGAGGTGGAGGATTTGACCACCCTGCTACTGACAGCCAGTTTTGAGCCCCTGGAAGAACAGTGGGCCCCCTTTAGAGATGGGAAGTACCCACGGCTTGAGGTCCTCCAGGGCTTTGAGCCAGAGCCTGAGATTCTGTCACCTTTGCAGCCCCCGCTCTGTGGGCAAACAGCTTGTGACAATGTGGAACTGATTTCCCAGTACAGCTGGCACTGGCCCCTTCGGGGAGAGAAGGTGATCCGCTACCAGGTAGTAAACATCTGTGACAATGAGGGCCTGAACCCCACCGTGAGTGAGGAGCAGATCAGTCGGCAGCATGAAGTGCTCAATGAAGCCTTCAGCCGCTACAACATCAGCTGGCAGCTGAACGTCCACCGGGTCCACAACTCCACCCTGCGCCACCGCGTTGTGCTCGTGAACTGTGAGCCCAGCAAGATTGGCAACGACCACTGTGACCCTGAGTGTGAGCACCCACTCACAGGCTACGATGGGGGCGACTGCCGCCTGCAGGGCCGGTGCTACTCCTGGAACCGCAGGGATGGGATCTGCCACGTGGAGTGCAACAATATGCTGAACGACTTTGACGATGGTGACTGCTGTGACCCGGAGGGGGCTGACGTGCACAAGACCTGCTTCGACCCTGACTCACCTAGGAGGTAAGGGACTGGGGCTTGGGGTATCCTGCTTGTAGGGTACATTCCTAACATCGTTTTATCCTTTTGGCTTCTGGAGACAAAAGAGTGTTCACACAGCCCCCAAATAAAACATTCATCTACTCCACCAGATATTATTGAGCTTTCATGAAGTACCAGGTGTTGTGTTAGGTGATTAGGAACACAGAGATGATTAAGACGAGACACAGCCCTCACAACTCACTTTCTATGGAGCAGACAACTGTGTACATGGTGTGAAATGCACACGCACCAGGTGCTTAAGACACAGGAAAGCTGAACAACTTCGTCTATCAGAGGAAGCCAGGGCATCTGCACAGAGAGCAAACAAGGTATTTGTCGATAGAAACCAATCAGCACCAATTATACGTGAGCATGCCTTTTATAGTCTTAGGTTTCCAGCAAAGTAACACGAATTCATGAAGAGGCCCATGTGTGAAGCAGTTTGAGCAGTTCAGCAGCTTTATGAACATAAGACATTCTACATCTAACCACAAGTCTCCTTTAGATGACTGGAGGCTTCCTCTTCTGCCCCATTAAATTCCATTCTCCACACAGCATCTGGAAAGATCCTATGTAAATGGTAAATTAGATCCTGTCACTCCCCTTCTTAGTTTTTTCCCCACTGTTCTTAGAATAAAATCCAAGCTCCCCTCCTGTCTCCTGGATCACGACCTGACCCCTGCCTTCCTCTCTAACTTCCTCCCCTGCTCTCCCCACCCACACTGCACAGCCTCACTGACTGTTCTGTTCCTCTGAACAGATCAAACTTGTTCCTGCCCCAGGGCTTTGCACTAGCTGTTTCATCTTCTTGGAATCCTCTTTTCCTTGGTCTTCCCTTGGTGAGTTTTCTCTTGTCATTCCAAAATCTACTTAAATGTCACCTCCTGGAGAGGCCTTTCCTGATCTCCCAATTTAAGTTGACTAGTCAATCGCTATTATGTCAACTAATTTAAATTCTCTCTATAACACATCACTTCTGATGTTTTTCTTGTGTATTTGTTTATTTGTCTTTCCCTGGCTTGGAATATCAGCTCTATGTGACCAGGACCCTTGTTACATTCCCAGTGCCTAGAACAGCAACTGAGACATAGTTGTTTATTTCATGTTTATTTTAATGAATAAATGGATCTGATGTGTCATCTGTTGTGAGACAGAAGCCAATAGGAGGATTTCCATTTGATGGTTGATGCAGGAGTTGGGGAATGTTAGAGGGAGGTAAGAAAGGAGAGAGGTGGGTGGTAAACTTAGTAATTTGTGTATGTGGGCAAGGGTTCCCCATTTATAACTGGTACCTTTGTACGAATTATAAAAAGGCCCACACCTGAGGTAGGGTGTAGTGTTGGTGGGAGGCAGGAGGAATAGATCTCAGCTTCCACCCAATACCTGAATGGCTACCTTTGTGTTTTTTGGCCATGATTTGTGTGGTAATTCATGGTCTTGTGTGTGGACAGTCCTCTTGGTGCCCCTGTGCATGGGCAGTTAGCACCAATGAATAGGTTCACCTGTAGCTCAGATGTCTGACATCAAGGATCGAGTGTAAGATTTGCAATCAGGGGACAGAGTTGAGTTCCAGAGTCCTTGCTACTTAACCAGCTATGTAAGTTGAGCAAGTCACTTTTGTAAACCCAGATGTCTTGTCTGTAAAATGAGGGTGATTGCAGTAATACTTTGCATTACCTATATCTTTGGGTTATTTTTGTGAAGCAAATGAAATAAGGTACAGGAAAGTGCTTGGTAACTCTAAAGTTTTCAAAGTATAGAAACAGTTCTAAACTAACGTTAGTTATTATCATTATTAGAACTGACAGATGGGAAGCCTTTGTTTACATAATAATACCCAGGGAACTGATCACATTACCAGAAATATTTGCATAAGAAAGATTTTGTTTGGGTTTGGTTTTTAGATTTTGATAACCTTAAGCAGAAGCTAAACCTCACTAACAACGTTTGCCAACTCTTAGGATCTCCAGAGAACTCTCCAGGGAAATCTGGCTTGTTCTCATTTGTCTACTAGCTCATTACAACAACCCACCGCCTTGACTGAGAGAGCTGTCTTTCAAGGTACCCAGGCATCACTCTCCTTAGAGTGGCCCCTTGTGTCTCTAAATACTTCCTGCCACTGCCCTTATCCGAGTGTTTATAACTTATTCCCCTTACCACTTCAGAGTTGCCATGGTAACTTATCCTTTTCTATCTGTAGTAGACCCAGACACTTTCTTACCCCTACATGCAAAACTCGCTCTGTGGAATGAAAGGAACTAGTCATACTTTTTTTGATAGTTAAAAACATTTAAATAAAAAATAAACGCTCCTGGTTAAAATATCAAATTGTACCAAAAGACAATTTTACCAAATTGTACCAAAAGGAAGAATGACAATCCCCTGCCTAACTCTTCCTCATCCTTCTCCACTCTCTAGCCTTTCTCCCATATTTAATTATTTTACTTGCCGCTTTTGGTAATAACCTCCATATACATATATCCAAATATTATATTTATATTACTTGAGTCATCAATTTTATTTTATTTTTTTAAATTATTATTATTTGGGGGGGGGGGCTGCGCCGTTTGGCTTGGAGGATCTTAGTTCCCTGACCAGAGATCAAACCCGCATCCTCAGCAGTGAAAGTGTGGAGTCCTAACCACTGAACCACCAGTGGTTAGGACTGATTCATCAATTTTAAACATTATGCATAACTTGCTCTTATTACAAAGATGAGACTTTTACTTTGTCTCCTCCCGCTCCTATGCATTTTTCTAATATAGTAATTTTACTATTTTTGGTTGAGTCAGTTATATATATTTACAACATTATGACTATAGAATATTTTTCTTTTGGTTGCAGAACAAAGTTTTATTCTATTACTATATTTCCTTTCTGGCGTAGCTCCCCCACTCTCCCATACACACACACCCTCCCCCTTGAGTCTCTATTTCCTCCCTCCCTCCCTTCTTTTATCTTCCTTCCTTCCTTCTTTTTTGATATCTTCAGTCATTTTCAAATGCTTTATCATATTAGCTAATCTATAGAATGTGTCTTTTTTTTTTTTTTTTTTTATAACACTCCTCTGGAGCTCTCCCTTCAAGTTTATTCCATTTTTTCTCACCTCTTCTGACTTGACCAGTTATCTTTAGTTCTGCTGCACAGTTGTCATCCTGGAACTTCACTGCTTTTTTGAGGGGGGATTGGAGTCACTATGTCCTGAATTTTATGAATATCTCTTAATTTACAACCTCATTTTACTGGAAAACATCCTTAAGTAACTTTCTAGGAAAAGATGTTTAGGTAACTTTTTCAGAAAAGCATTTCTCAAAATGTTTTTATTTTGCCTTTACCCCAAACTGATAGTTTGTCCTGGCATAAAATTTTGGGTTGGAAAACATTTTCTCTTAAATTTTTGAAGAGATTCATTAGTTGCCTCTAGCTTCTATTCTTATAACTGTGTGTTTTAGAGGTGAATTTTTTTCCTATTAAAAATCGTTTTTGAATTTTAACCTTGTTACTTTAGGGATTTTATGATAATTTTTTTAAAGTGTTGGCCTTTTATTCTTCTTTTGTTGATATTCAGTGATCCTTTCAACTTGGACCCATGCCCCTTACCTCTGGCAAGTTTTCTGAAATTATTACTTTGATATTTCTTAATTCTTTGATCTCTTTTTCCTCTCTGAAATACCTGAGGATTTATTTCCTGAATTTATTCTCTGTCTTTTTTCTCACTTATATTCTATCTCTTTGTTATTTTGTTCTCTATTTTGGACATTTCCTTGAGTTTATCTTCCAACTCTTCTATTGAATTTTTTAAAATTTTAGCAATCATATATTTAAGACTTTACTCTTTGATTTTCTATATTAGTCTATTTTTATTTTAAGTATGCACCCTTTTTTGAGGCTAAAAATAAGATGAATTCTGAATTTTTTCCCTGTGCACTATATCTGATTCATCTATAGTCAACTGTTATTTTTCCTTTTTTTTTTTCTCTTAATTCTTATCTGTCTTTCATGCTGGTGGATTTTCTCAGATGTCTAGTGCTTATTCACAATAGGAAACACACTTTTATATCTCTACTATTATGATTTTATGAATTATGAATTTCCTCTTTTAGAGGGAGAAATCTGAAGGCAGACCATAGTGGAAAGGATAGGTTTTCTTTTTCCCAATTCCCTTATACTTATTTTGTGTACAGACCCTTTATTCATACTCCATCTTCTCTGCCTTGTATTTCTTGTGCTGAATTTTTATTATTAAAAACATTGACTGTTTTTCATAACTCTTATTGGCGAGAACCATATTTTGAAAAACAATTATTTATCAAGTTCCTGTGATGCACCAGACAGAGTAAGCTAAGCAAAGGGACAAATATAAAGAATACATAGAGTAAGTGTTAATATCTTAGTGGAGGGATTTAGTAATTTTATCTAAATACCTGGGTTGAAATCCAGTCTGAGGCACTAAAAGCAGAACATAGAGTATAGACTGCTTTTCTCTGCCATGGCTTAGACTGTTTGAAAGGACTTTGGATTCATAGAGGTGTAGATCTCTGGATTTCTATGAGGGCCTGTGTCTTGGTAGAGTTGGTGGTTGTGTCTGAACTAAATTACCCATATCTAGCAGCCCTATTATTACAATTAAATCACAGTGCTCAAGTTCACAATTTCTTTATTTTGTGACTCTAAAGGGACCCAATTTCAACAGATTTTTCCAGACATTTTTTGAGGATCAGAGCGTGCCAGGCACAGAATCCCTCTACTCAGGAGCTCACCATTTAGTAGGGGGTGGTTGGGAAGTGGGGGATACACCTACAGATAGATGACTAACATGCAAGTACAGTGATTGCTTTATGAACAATCCTTCCTGTTTCTCAAATCCTGCTCCATGTTCCCTCTTCCCCCACCCCCAGCAAGAAACCAGAAATGTAGCCCAAAGGAGTTCCTCTCCCAAAAGCTCTGACAGGAGGAGAGAGCCTGAGGAATCCAACACCAAACATCTGTAACCCAGATGGGCCTATCAAAGGGAGAGTATTTATCAGACTTGGGGCTGGTCAGAAGGAGATATGAATTATAGATACATTACCCAGCCAGTTGAACAGAATTACCAAGATAGAGAAACTTGGCTTGTGGAAAGGGAAGGCTACATATGCCAGATGTCTGTTTCTACATAGTAGCTGCCCTAAGAGGGTCTACAATTGCTGTGGGAAAGAAGGGCTTGAAAGTCCACTTCAGTAAAATCACAAATGTCATTGGCCACTCCCTATGATGCATCCTAGGAAGCCAAGCCAAGGGAATCTCTATGCCCTAAGGGAAACTCAGCTTCCCTAACCTTTGCAGGCTTCAGCTTCCTTTTGGTCATGACTTGTTTCTGTTGTTTTTCTCTCTAAAATTATGTCTCAGAGATGAAGGGTTCTTTGCTGCTGAATCTACTTTCCATCCCTTGCTCTTTCTCTCCCTTTCACATCAGAGTTGAGCTTAGTATCCAACCAAATGTAGAGCACTGTGTTTACCTCTTTGCTTTGGTTTCTATGTGTCAGATTTCATCACTCTGTTATCATGTGGAGAAAAATCACCAAATAAAAACAAATGGCTGAGGGGAGTTCCCTGGCAGTCCAGTGGTTAGGACTCTGAGCTCTCACTGCCAAAGGCCCGGGTTCGATCCCTGGACTGGGAGCTAAGATCCCACATGCTGCTCGGTGAGCCCCTCCTGCCCCCCGCCCCCCAAAACAACAACAACAACAAACAAATGGCTGAGAACAGTTTAAGTGAGAGTCATTTACCAGCTAGTGTCACCATGCTGTGAAGCAGACAATGGGATCAAGGCGATGCCATGCATTTGTTTTCTGATGCCTGTGGTGGGCTGAAGTCTCTGTGTCTTGGTGCCTCACTGTCTCTTCTCTGCCTCACTTCCTGAGTTTTGATGGTGGGGTGTTTGAGGGCAGAAGAACTGCTGTATATAGCAATGCTAGAGCATGGTCTACTTCCCTCTAAAAGGGACCTCAAGAGGGTGGGCTGGGAGGTACCCTGCAGAAACATGGCACAGAGTGGTGTCTGCAGTTGTACACTATAGGATATATATCTTTGGGACAGGAGGACAGTTGCCTGTGACACTCAAGGGAACAGGTGGAGAAATTGGTGCTGCACGGACCTGGATGCTCTGGATTAGCTGTACTTTGCTCACCCACCCTCTGTGGCTGTTGAGCCAAAGGAATAGTTGGGCTGGGCCCCTGCAGTGGCAGATCTGTTAAACATCAGCCAGGCTTCATTATAGGTTTCTTTTGAAGTTGGGATTCAAAGTTCCCTGCAGCCAAAAAAAACATGCATGGGGAAAATAAGTGTAAGGGGTAGAAGAAGGCAGAGAAAAAAGAAATGGAGAAGAAACTTTAAAACTGAACAGCAAGAAAACATCTAAATTCCTCCACTAAAATGCACAGGCTGTGCAAACTCTAAAGAGACAAGTCTCACCTTCTCATACTCATTTTATCTGGAAAAGGGAATAGGAGGGAAGATATAAGAGAGTACCTTCTGGTAAGCTCAGAAAGTTTACTAACAAATAGAAATGTCTCTTGGTTGTTTTTCTACAGGCCAATTTCTCCGTAGTTTCAATAGATACAATTCTATAGAGTAAGTGAAATCCACAATTTTTCTGTTCACCTGGCTGGCTCAGTGAACTTTTCTCCCCAGGTAAGTGGGGAGAGGTTGTTTTTCTCCTTTTCATGACTATTTTCTAGGCAAATAGGCAGACTTGTAAGAGAGCCCTGTGGTATGTCTGGGTTAAAAATATTTCCTCTTAGAAAATTTTTAGGAGAGACCCTGGTCTCCAAACACATTCAGTTGTTCAAGATACTTGGGTATTTTCCTAGGAGCTGGGGTGCTGGCTTTGGTACCCTGGCCAGATGCCAGTCTGTCTCAGAGGATTTCACTTAGGGATCTTTTCCTAGAATTTAAGCCTAGGAATCTGAAAGACAGCTGCACACTTACACATGTTTTCCTTTTTTTTCCTCTAGGAACACTGTTTACATATTACTTTAGTGACTGAATGAAAGTCACAGAGAAGTAGGTTGGGGAGTGGATGGAACATGTAGTTAGTCTGGGCATCACGGGTTTTTCTGAAGATTCGTTTCATCAGAGCGTCATCCCCTGGAGGAAGATGTTGACCCATTAATTTTCTGAACCCCAGTGCATCTCTCACTTCTCACCAGGAGCTCTGTCTGTGGCTGTGGACCTGATTTTCCTAGCTTGATGCTTGGCTGATTCCTACTGATCCTTCAAGGTCAGTTAGAATGTCACTTCCTCTTTCCTGGGAACATTCCTTGGTCCTCAAATAGGGATTATCTATCTCATTTGTATCACTTCTCATCTCCCTACTGCCATCACTCTGCTCTGATCCCATTGTCTCTCACCTGTGTTATTACAATAGCCTCCTAACGGGTCTCGCCACTTTTGCTCTTGCACCACCCCGCAGTCTGTTTTTAACAGAGCAGCCAGAGTAACCCTATTAGAGTATACTTCAGATCAAGTCATTCCTCTGCCTGGAATTCTCCAGCAGCTTCCCGGCTCATTCAGAGTCAAAGCCAATAGTATTGCTGTAACCAACAGGGCCCTACCTAATCTGTCATCAATTATTTCTGTGGCCTCATCTCCCACCATGCTCTCCCTTGTTTATTCCATTCCAGCCACACTGGCCTTCTCCTTGTCCCTTGGCTTGACAGACATATTCCTGCTGCATAAATGTTTCAGTGGCTTTTCATTTTGCTGGAACGTTCATCCTCCAGATTCCTACATGGCTAGTGCTCCCTCTTCCTTCCAGTCTTTTTTCAGAGTCACCTTCTAGTGAAGACTTTTCTGGTGACCTCACCTAAATTCCCGACTCCTGACTCTTCATCGTTTCTTCTCCGTTTTACTTCTGTTTTTGGAATTTGTCACTAACATGCTATGTATTTAAAATTTTTGCTTGATGTCCATATTCTCCACTAGGATGTAAGTTCCATTAGAGAGGGGGTTTTTGTATGTTTGAGTTACTATTTTACCCTAGCACTTAGAACAACAAATACTAAGAGTGTTCAATGAATAATTGTTGAATAAAGGAATGTACTTGCCCTAGTTTAGTGATTGGCAAACTATGGCCTGTGGACCAAATTTACCTCACCACTTGTTTCTGTAAATTAAATTTTATTAGAATGCAGTCACATGCATTTACTTACATATTGTCTATGGCTGCTTTCATGTGGTAGAGTTGCATAGTTATAATAGAAACTGTGTGGCCCACAAAACCTAAAATATTTACTATTTGGCCCTTTACAGAAAAAGTTTGCCAACTCCTTCTTGAGTACAGATTTAACATACAATATTGTAATTGCCCGTTGTTATCTGTCTCTTGTACAAGACTTTAGGCTCTTCGTTCGTAGTTCTTGTAACATAGGAAGTGCTCAATTGATGTTTAAAAAATGAATTAACATATATATGAATGGAAAATAATGACATGGAGGAGACGACAGTGTTGGGCAAGGGTTTGGGAAGGGTAGAATGTACTACTCTATATTGAAGAAAGAAGGATATTCAGAATCTACACTCTAGTAATCCTTCCTACTGGCCCCCTTACTGTTGTAGGATTGCCATATTCAGAACTAAGTAAAGTAACTAAAGATACCCATGAAAGTGTGAATATGTTAGCTGAGGAGGGAAAGGCTGTAAACCATTTTACTCATTATCTCATTATTTGAGTGGCTGAGCTCCCAGATGGCTCTGAAACTATGAAACACAGAGCAAATTTTGATAATCCGAGAAATAGTCAACTACAGTAGCTGGGAAGTAAGATGAATCCTCATTAGCTGGGGAGACAGTGATTGAGAGAAAGAGCAGACCCCGCAAAGTGGGTACAGGGCCCTTCAATGAGAAGGGCCTCTTTGAGGTGATGTCACAGATTAGCCAGTATTCTTACCAAACATTTTAGTTAGGCTTTTGTGGTTGTAAAGAACAGAAACTCACTCAAGTTAACTAAAAAAAATTAAAAAAATTAAAAAAAAGATTTATTGTACAATTACATATGGGCTGGAAGTGGAGCTAGAAGGCAGCTAGGGACTAAGGCAGGTTTCACACTTCATTTCTCTCAAAGGCTGCAGGGTTCTCTACATCTTAGTGCACCTGCACCATTCATATCTTGTTCCCAATTTGCTAGATTACTCATAGTTCCCATTCTCTTATAGCTTTAGTTTAAAACTAGACCCAGCTTTCTGTGGCTCCTGCTTTATCTCATTGAATCTTCTCTCAAGATTCACATCCAATTGCTAATTGCCTCAGTCTCTTGCAGAATCTTGGTTCATATTCTGGAGACAATTAATGTGAATTGGCCCAACTCATCTTTACACGTCAGGCTAGAAATCATAGGTTTCTGGCCAGCCTTGAATTTAATCAACTGTGGCCAAAAGAACAGGATGGCAGGGAGGGCTCCTCAGGGTTCCAAGGCAACATCTCTCAGCTGGTGCCAACACTCTGGGTAGAGCAAGCTGGCTTTTCATCTTTACTTCTTGGAGACTCCTGACATACATAATTTCTTAGACCTTAGACCTTGGTACTCCTAGTAACGTAATTCTCACAGAATTTTAATGCCTATTTTATTCCTAGGATTTTATGATTTAGAATTCAAATCTCAATCAAATATGTCATGATAATCCAGGTAAATTACATAGTTCATAGTAAGATATTATATATATATATATATACCATATAACATATATTATATATATACATGGTACTGTGATGTCTCTATATCTATCTATCTACCATGTATCTATCTATTTTACCAATAAAACACAATAAAATAGTTTATTTAATGCTCACTATAGTTCTAAGAAGCAGATAGTTTGATTATCTCCATTTTATGTATGAGAAAACTGAGACTGAGATAGTTAATTAGCATCATGCAGTGTCAGGACAGTGATTAAACTCTGACTACAGATCCTGTGTGACCAACTGCCATTCTATATTGTGTGTCAGGTATAATAAGTCTTACATGCCTAGCAAAGTACTTAGCTCATAGTGGGTGCATGATAAATATTTGTTTATTTTAATTATATAATGATTGTTTCAGAGGATATATATCTCAAGGGATGAGGGAAAGACAATGGAAATCCCTATGAGCTTAGTACTTAGGAAAGACGTTATATAAAATGTGGATTCCTTAAAATATGAATAGTAAAGAGCAGGAAAGTGTTTGTTAGGCAAGGACAAAGATATGACCCAAATACAAAAGTCATGTGCAAACATATTCAGGCGTCCATAAGGACAACAATTTGAAAGGAAGGGAAATTTCCTAGAGAAAAGAAAGAGAAAATTGGAAAAGTTATATTGGAAAGGCCTTAGCTGTTGGGCGAAGGGATTTGGACAGTAAACAATTGCGAGCCATGGGCTGTGTATAGAGATATCTATGTATTGATTGATTGATCAGTCGATCCATAGACATCTTTTTAAATATATATCTGTTTTAATATCTACCATCTCTCTTGAATTTTAGATCTTCCTTATGGGATCATTTGGCTTATCCCTGAAAGACATTTTTTAGAATTTCCTTTATTAAATATTTGCTAGTCATATGCTTTCTTAATTTTAATTTCTATGAAAATATCTTTATATTTTACCAAACTTCTTTTTTGTTTTTGTTTTTTAAAATTTTATTGGAGTATAGTTGATTTACAATGTTGTGTTAGTTTCTGCTGTACAGAAAACTGAATCTGTTATATATATACATATATCTATCCACTCTTTTTTAGATTCTTTTCCCATATAGGTCATTACAGAGTATTGAGTAGAGTTCCCTGTGCTATACAGTAGGTCCTTATTGGTTATCTATTTTATATGTAGTAGTATGTATATGTCAACCCCAATCTCCCAATTTGTCCCTCCCTCCTTTCCCCCCTGGTAACCAAACTTCTTAAAAAGTAACTTTTCAAAAAAGAAAAAAAAAAAGTAACTTTTCTAGGTAGACAATTTTAGATTGGCTGTTTGTTTCTCTTATCGAGATATTATACCACAGTCTCCTGGTTTTCATTAATATTACTGAAAAATTAGCTATCTAATTGTCATTTGTTTGTATTTACTCTGTCATATCTCTTCAAATATATCCTTTTTCTAATTTTTCTATTATTTCCTTCTGAATTTCCTGTTAAATATATATTACACTTCCCACTCTGTACTTCATGTCTCTTAATATCTCTTCAATTTTTTAATCTTTGCCTCTCTGTGTTGCACTTTGAGTAACTATTTTTGGATTTATTGCCCCGTTGACTCTTTATTCAGGTTTGGCTAACTTGCTCTTAGAACCCACCAATAAATTTTTAATTTTTATTAGTATACTTTTCATCTCCATAAGTTTTATTTAGTTCTTTTTTTGTATCTGCCTAGTCATTTAAAAAATCAATTTCTGTTACTTATTCATACTTTGGATATTCTTTTTTATTTTTAAAAACAATTTAAGGTGATGGCTACATGAATTTACACATGTGATAAAATTGCATGGAACTAAACCCATACAAATTATTATGAGTAAAATGGGAAATCTGAACAAGATTGGTGGATTGTATCAATGTCGGTATCCTAGTTGTGATACTGTATTATACTTTTGCAAGAAGTTATCATTGAGGGAAACCATGTAAAGGATATTCATTATTACTCTGTAATAGTTCTTATATGTGAATCAGCAATTATCTCAAAATAAAAAGTTTAATTAAAAACATATTAGGCTAGATAACTAATAAGAACCTACTATATAGCATAGGGAACTCTACTGTAATGACCTATATGGGAAAAGAATCTAAAAAAGAGTGGATATATGTATATGTATAACTGATTCACTTTGCTGTACAGCATAAACTAACACAACATTGTAATCAACTATACTCCAATAAAAATTAATTAAAAAAACACATTAAGCATACTTCTTTTATATTTTATATCAGCTAGTCTGATTCTGTTATTTGTTAACAGAATAATTTTTCTGGTTCTTGCTCATGGTGCCTTGTTTCCTCATGTGTGCTTTATGATGTTTGATTGGGAGCCCATGATCCTTGAAATTTTACCTATCCAGTGTCTTTCAGGCCTGGATTGAAGATATACTCTTTTACTTATGCCAATTTCCTGGGACACTAGGGACATGAAACCACTTTAAATATATATAATTGGCATAAGGTTTTTTAAACCATAGGGTATTATGAATTTGGAGTGAAAACTTGTGAGTGATAGCTTGTGGTTATTTCCCAAGGGAGATAGTCACCTTATTTATTGGGCCAAGATTGCAGAATGTGTTTCCTTGCTGTTCCCCTTGATGAAGAGGTTTAAAAAAAATTTTTTTTTTTTTTTTTGGTGTTCTGTTTTATTTATGGACTAGATCTTCAGGGTCCTGGCTTTATGTGGAGCTCTTCCATAAAACTCCCTATCTTGGCTAAGATATTTTGTTTCCTATCTAAGATTCTCACAAGGCCATCAAACTGAAGGTCAAGGGCACCAGGAATAAGCAGAGCCTTCAGGGAAGCCAGTTGCTTCAGGGAATGTTTACTTTTCTGGATTCCTATTTTTACTTTGTATGTGGGCTCTGGAGGTAACCTTTAATTTCCTTTCAGCTTCATAACTATTTACAATTTATTTTTGTATTGCATCAAGAAGTTATAGTTGTTTCCAGTAGAGGGATGATCAGGGCTTCTAAACTCTTTATACCAGAAATGGAAATAATTCTCCAGAAAACTAATCTGGAGGCAGCATGCAGAATCAGCGTTATGAACCAGGGAGGTTGGAGGCAGAAAGATGACTTTGTAAGCTCTTATAGTACTCTAGGCAGGAAAAGGCAACAGGTTGAAAATGATTAGGGAAATTATTGTGGCATGGGAAAAGAACTAGGAAACTAAAAATGAGAAAAACTGGACTCTAGTTGTAGCTCCAGCCTAGTCACATAATTTAATTATATGTTTGTTCATATTCATATTCATAGATATTCAACAAATATTATTTGGGCACCTATTCTAGGCCAGGCACTCTTTTAGACACTGCAGGTGGTAAAGAAAAAACTTCCTTCCCTCATGGAGCTTATAGTCTAGTGTGAGGAGACAGGCAATCAACAAATAACAAGTGAATACATGATATGCCAGATGGTGATAAGTGCTGTGGAAAGAAATTCAGAAAAATGAAGGAGACAGGGAGTAGTGCTAGCTGTGGAAGCAAGATAAAGGGTGTCCATGGAAGGTCTTCCTGAAAAGATGGCATTTGAACAGATATATGAAGGAAGTATGAGAGTGAGCCACGTGGAATCCACAGCAGAGGAAGAGCAAGGAGTTGGAGCAGAATGAGCTAAACAGAGATTAGTTGGTGAGTACAGGTCACATGGCCTATCAGGCCATTGTGTGGATTTTGGCTTTTAGTTTCAATGAGGTGGGAAGCTGCAGTAGAGATTGAGTAGTAGAGTGACTTAAGCAGTGGAATGATATTAGTGAAGAACATGCAGAGAAGTGCCTAACTGCTCTGACTACCTCAAAGGAATATTATGATGTTCAAATGAGATAATACTTGTTGAAAATGCTTTGTAAGCTGAAAACACTTCATAACTAAAAGTGTTTGGTGAGACATGGCATTGGGTTCAGCAGTGAATTTGAAGAGACGGTGGACATCCTGAAGGAGATGTTGAGCATATGATTGAAAAAGAAACGTGAAGGAGGTATTCATCTCAGTGTGGAATTTACAGGGGCAAGATAGTGCCTTATATAGTAATAAGGAGTCATCGTGAAATGGAAAGCATGAGACGTTATTCACCCTGACCCACAGGGAATCTGTGCTCTATCTCCCCTCCTAAGCATCTTTCATGTGTGAGTATAAGAATGCAAAGCTGAGTACAATGAGCATCTCCTTGCTAGTATGCTTTCAAAAAGATTTATTGTTTAGGAAGGCCTAGGTCTACCATCTGTGCTCAGTATGCAGTAGGTACTCATAATTGCCTGCTGAATGAGTGCTGCAAAATTGGGAGAGGGGTGTCATAGCACTTAGGACTATAACAGAGCTAGGAATTCAAAATTATTTCAAGTAAAAATTTAAAAGATTGGATGCTGGTCTCATCACAACACCATGAAAATTTACAGGGATGAACTTTAGCATATAAAAACTGTATAAACCAAGCTGATGTATAGTTGTGTTTACAGCAATCAATGTGAAAATAATTGTAAGCATAAGCTTCATATTACGGAAAAGTGTGATGTGGCCATTAAAATTATACCAACAATTTTGGGCTCTGTTAAAAAGGGATAAAGTGTTCAGATCTCTGGAAGAGATGCTCCCTCTAGACACAGTCCTGATCAGGCTCTGTCTGGAGCCTAGGCTTAGTTCTGGGCAGTAGGTTTTATGAGGAACACCAGCAACCTGGAGGACATCCAAAGTTTGGTGAGGAGAGTGGTGATGAGCAAGATGGTAAAATGGCCCTTTTCCCCTTCAAGTGTGGATTTTTAACTTCTCCCTGCTTGATTGAAGAATGAACATAAATGGTATTTTTTAAAAGTCACAGTGGCCTCTTTTACATCTTATTCATTCTGTTCGTTCATCCACTCATTCATTAATTCATTGTTTCCAACAAACGTTTATTGAATGACTACTATTGATGTTTTAGATGCAGTAGCAGGCTCTAGGGATATAATTCTTGTATTCAAAGAGTTCAGGTGGGAGAAAGAGACATACATGAATATAATTGCAATACTGAGTAGAATATAGCCAAGTACTATCATCTCTAATCATCTTTGGCCCCCCTAAATCTGAATTTCTATAGTAACTAACCAACTTGTCTTTCTACTTTTAGTCTTCCTCCACCTTAACGTAAAAATTAACTCTGTACATTGTATCAGAGTAATCATTCTAAGAATCATTTATATGTTTAGCTGTTCCCAATTGGAAGTACTCAATTGGGCAGTAGAGACCAGAAAGGGGATATATTAAGCAGGAGCTCAAAGTCAACAGAGAATTGGCAACTATCATATAGTATAAGAAGATTTAGGGTAGTAACTGTAATAATAGTTGCCATTTATTCAATGACTTAACCATTAACTATGAAAATGGGACATCATCATGGGACATTCACAGTCCAATATTAGAAGGACAGTTATTCAAACTGACTCCATGTGGAGCATAATACTTTCAGTTAAATACATTTTGTAACTTTATCTAATTCTTTTGTTCAATAGTTTGGTCTACTTCTTTTCCATAGATTTTAATATAATGGAAAAAATCAGCATCCCTAATTCTGTCATTCTGGGACCTTCCTGCATTATCATAGATCCTTGGTCAGCAAATAGATACAATCACATTTTTCCTTTTCTTAGTAGCCTAGTCCATCTCAGGTAGTTTTGGAAAGGACTCATAGTGAAAATGGCCTATGCAGTAGTGGTCTGTCCTGTTTGTAGAGTTCTTGGGGGGCTGCCATAGCATCTTTATGCAATTAATTTGAGTGGATCACCTTATTTCAAGAATTTATTTTGGCCACTACTAAAATTCAAATATAAGCCTTTTCTAAGGCTTATTATTCAATGTTTTTCTTTACTTATTAATATATTTAGACTCGATTTTTACAGAAAGAGAAATCCTTGTACATTTTGCATATATATTTCTAAATAAGAGGTCTCTGGAAGAAATGTTTTTCATTTGTTTAGGGGTTAGTTTTACCCTGCCTTACTGCAGACAGGACTTAAGGTGTAACTTGTATTTTAATATGATACAGCAATTGAAAGTAAGAAATGTATGGATAAGAAAGGGGGAAAAGGGGAAAATAAGAACAGGTAAGAAAAGATTGTCAGTGGTGAATTCAGTATGCAGAATGAATGCATGCATATTAGAGTGTTAGACTACAGATTTAGCTATGAACTTCCCAGAATCAATACAAAGAGGGAGATGAGCTAAGCTCCATGGCTTACTCTATTTATGGGATGAAAACAAACAACTTCTCAAGAGAACAACAAGCATAGGTAATCATGCTGGACCAAAATTTCTCCTAGGGGACCACATATGGAGGAAACTGCTTAGTGCAACGAGCAGTGTTCTCAACAACACTGTTATGCAAAAATCTAATATTCTCCCAAAGAATCAGTCTTGGGTCTGCTCCTAAGCACAAGCAAAAGGTCATTTTGTGACCTCAATTTCCACCTTTTAGAGAATGGTTGGAATAATTTTATACTGAAACAATTTTAAAGAAGAAGTATAATCAAGAGACTAGCCCTTCTGTGGAGGTAGGAAAGGAAGGGATTCAGAACCCAGGCAACAGTTGCAGACATGAAATGAAGAAAGGACACTTCTTTCTCTGAGACTGGAGGGAAGGCAGCGAGGGTGAATATACGAGTTGTTGGCATACAGGCTGGGATTTGAGAAAGATTTTTCCTGGTAGCCTTGATCTCCATGATGAAGAAAGAGGCAGTTGTCTCTTGAGAGGAGGACAAGGTAGGAAGTAAGAGAAAGGTAGGGGGAAGGTGGAGATTGTCCATAATAGCCTTTTTTTGTCCATCTTCATGTGCTGAAACATGAAGGAAACTTACAAATCTACCCCCATTTCCTTCTTTCATGAGCTTTTGTGAAAGAAGATGATTCTGCAAACAGCTGCTGCTAACCCCTAAGGAGGTGGAACCAAAGTAAATTCCAAAAGACATGTAAACCTACTCAGATTCAGAGTCATGGAATGTCATAGCTGGATCTTGGAGATTATTAAGTTCAACCATTTTATTTTATTTTATTTTGCTTTATTTTATTTTTTGGATGAGGAAGCTTGTCTCAAGATGCAAAGCCAGGTGACTGTCTGCTTGGATAACCCAAGGGGAGGTCATCTGCTTCTTAGTTATTTTCCCAACTGCACCTAACTACTCAAGCTACTAGGTAGCAAATGGAGGATGGGTCTCTATCTCAGTGCCTTCATTTCATTCCATACTCTACTTCACCGCATAGTTTCAAAACTATTTGGGGGCTCAGAGGGAGAGGTTTGAAGTCACAGATTCCTTATTAGACTACCTTATCTATGTGGCCATGGTCTACTAGTTTCACATTATACAATCATTGGTAGAGTAGATGATGATAGGGAAGGAGAAAAATAAGGAGGTTGAGCAAAAGAAGATGTGAAGTTCAGAATAAGAATAAAGCCCAGAACTGCCTGTGATTATGGGTAATGTGACTCCCAGGAAATTAGAATGGGCTGATTCTGTGGTGTCCATGGCTGGAAGCCCTGGCAGGCTGCTGGCTTGGTGACCAAGCAGCTTCTCTCTTTGCAGTTGGCATGGAGAGCAGCATGCAAATCCCAATTTAAAAAGAACAAAGAGCCGAGTGCCCATGCTTCATGGCAGTTGCCACAGGAGAGGTTGGGAAATAAGGAAAAATTCCAATGATGAGTGGGCTGAGAAAGCCATATCATTTTTCCAGAGCAGGCAGTATTCTTCTGCCTTGGAGAATGAGTAAATCATTAACCCAAACCAGGGTGGGGTGTAGGGAGGGAGGGCAAGGGAGATAAAGAGGGTTGGATGGTACAGGGAAAGAGTGGTATGAGTGGAGGAAGGAAAGAACTGGAGTATAGAGAAAAATTGTGTTGTTTTTTTTTAAATTGTGAACTTGCTTCTTAAATCTTTAAAAGGTTATACTCTATAATTATAAAATATTGGCTATATTCCCTGTGCTGTACAATATATCCTTGTGATTTGCTTCTTAATTACTAAGCTTTAATAAGAGTTAAATGAAGACTAGCTAGCCCATTCATTGCCAGATGAAGGTTCTACCTTAGCCATTTCCCTAGAGATATGGAAGTTCCATTAACTGGGCCATATACTGTACTGTAGCAGGATCTGGTGTTAGGTTAAGCTTACCTGAAGCCTGTTGAATAACTCTGTTATTACATATGAAAACTTGAAAGTTTGGCCAGAAACAAATCCACTGAGATTATATTTCTTTCTTAATTTACTTCCTGTCAAGTTCATGCAAAGGCCTCCTGAGGCATCTGGAGCCTTCACATTGTGAAGCAGGGTTTTAAGGCAATGACTAGTTCCACTTATGAGTAAACTGTGGTGTGTGGAGAAGCCCCCTAGTCAAAGTAAACTCCATAGGAGACTGAAGAGGCTATCCTTCTTAGGGAATCAGGACATCTTACTGGTTATAATGACTTGTCTGAAAATCTGAGCTGACCAAAAAGGTGCTCTCACAATTCTTCCTTTTATAGAAGGTTAGGACCTACCTATAAGTCATGGTTTTGGAGCTGTGAGAGTGATATTTGGATCACAAGCTAGAATTTAAGAAATGTAGTTAATTTGTGTCATGAGAGACAATCCCCAGCATGTTTCTGACCCCAGTAAGTACTGATTTATGTGGTCTCTTAGCTTTAGTTCCTCCGTTTGGAAATTTGAGATATTTTAATATCAAGCTAAACCTTGAACTCCGTGGCCACTGTAGAGTCAATTTGGTGGTCTCTGTTCATGGTTCAAATTCTGTGACCCATCTTGTCAAAATAACTTTTTCAAATGGATCCCTTGGACCTTCAGAGGTTATTAGATCCATGCCCTGTCTTCAGAAATGCGCCAATATTTATTACTAGCCATACCAAAATACCTAGACAAGGAGATTTTACCATATTTCCATCAACTACTCAAATGCACCAGGAAATAAAAAAGAAATATACCCTGTGGCAACATGCTGCTTTTTTATTGGTACGTGTGAATTAATATCTCAATTAATGAATGTTTGTCAGTATGCTCTTCCATACGGTTGTGAAAAACCTAATGAGAAAGATTGAATAATGAGGTCAGGAAACTTTACTATGAGAATTCATTCATTTGTTTATTTATTTACACAAGCAACACTTGTAAGGCATGTCCAGATATATTGTACAACACAGGGAATATAGCCAATATTTTATAATTATACGTAGAGTATAACCTTTTAAAAAATTAAGAAGCAAGTTCACAATTAAAGAAAAAAAACACATAAAACATCATACGTCCAAAGTACTATTTCTCTCTGAACTTTTTACCATAAGGGATAGTTTTAGCTATTAGAACTCTTATGATCTCAAGCATTTGTCAATTCAACAAATGCCTTCTTTGTGTCTATTCTGTGTGAGACACCAGGGATTAAAGATTAATTGGAATTTTATTTACTGCATGTCTCTGTTAGTACCCATGTATAGTGAAAAACAACTGCCCTCAAAGAGTTCACAATCTAGACTGGTGAGTGGATTGTGGAAGCATAAATTATAACTAAAAATAATTATTATATAACTTAAATAATTTGTCATATGCAAGCTATTAATTACTATAGGGGCATTAGAGAAAGGAGAGAGGCCTCTTCCAAAATGGGTCATCAATAAGATGACCATATAGTTTCTCATACAGATTGGGACACTATTGGAAAAGAAAAGAGGTATGGTTAATAATTATGGTAGCATAAGAGGAACAAACTGGGACTGCCTAGATAAACCAGAACGTAGGGCCACACATCAAGGAAAGGTTCGTGGACAAAGTTGCATTTAAACTGGATCCTAACATAAGTTTAAATCACAATCACAAATCCTTTCTCAAATACATTGTACCATTTGCTCTAACCTTCACATGTGTAAGGCATACATGTTTTGTGTGCTGTTTTGGAGTTAAACAGATGGAAGTTAGTTCTTTCAGTAGCCAATCAATCTTAAAAAGAGGTCTGAGACTAATTTGTACCAGTGGTTTTTGCATAGAGACTACAGTGTTATTATCAGTTAGAGAATGTGCATGAGTTTCAACCCAGGTGCCAGCTTCAACTGAACAATGGTAGGTTCTTGAATCATGGTATGGAGAAAGATTCTGAGACCACATTGCAGTCCAGGGGGAAAGAATGCTGTATTTGATTAGCAGTGTCTGCTATGGACACAGAAAGTCACATCGATGGTGCTTATTTGCTTTCTCTCATAAAAGGACTTACACATAAATTAAGCAGGTAATTTCTGAAGATAAGTATGCATCATTCAGCTTACCACTTTCAATCACACAATTCTTCAGCAAGAGTAAAAATAATGAAGTTAACCCAAATAACTATTCTCAGTGCTAAGTGACCTTTCTGTCATCTGTCTTTCTATAATCTGTCATTTTCCTTTTTCATATACATTTGAATTATCTTAAATATATCAAGTAAGAAGGTCATCTGCTAATACTTTGAAACACATTATAAATACTACTATGCTGATAAAGGATATTATGCAAAGAGACTTGTAGTGACTTAGTTAAGGTAATACAAGAAACTCATGATAAAGCTTTTTTTTGGTGGCTAATCTTGGGGCTGGGGTAGTATGGTATATTGAAGAGACCACTGGATTTGGAGTGAGGAAACTTGGATTTCTTGTCTGGCTTTGCTATTAGCTATATGATGCTAGACAAGCCACCTACCTCTTAAAGCAATAGTTATTTAATTTGCAGAAAGAAAAAACTGGATCACTACTTGGGTATCCACTTCTGAATCAGTGTTATTTGGTTGTTTCAAATCACATTTTTCTATAAGTCTAGGTGTTAGCCAGCTTTTTCTATAAAGGGCAGATAATAAGTAGTTTAGGCTTTGCGGATCCTACAGTCTCTGTCTCAATTACTCCATATTATATTGTGGGTGCAGTCCTAGAAAATATATAAATGAGCGTTCCAATAAAAATTCATTCACAAAAGTAGGCACTGGCCCATGGGCTCTAGTTTGCCCAATCCTGTACAAATCTACCCTTCCAGATAATACCTATTGCTGAATAACATGTTATTCTAAAACATAGTAGTTTGAAATGATAAACATTTGTTGTCTCACAGTTTCTGAGGACCAGGAATCAGGGAGTGGCTTAGCTGGGTGGTTCTGCCTCTTGCCTCTCAAGAGGCTGCAGTCAAAGTATCAGACTGGGTTGTAATCATCTGATGCTTGACTGAGTCAGTTTCTAAGCTCACTCATGTGGCTGTTGTCAAGCTGTTAGTTCTTCATCACGTGGGCCTCTCCATAAGTCTGCTCCACTACGTGGCTTTCGTCAGAGCGTGTGAGCAAAAAAACAAAACAAAAAACCAAGATAGAATCTGCAGTCTTTTTATATGCTAATCTTGGAAGTACACCCCATCCCTTCTGCCTTTATTCTGTTGTTCAGAAGTGAGCCATGAAACCCAGTGCACACTCAAGGAGCAGGGATTGTACAAGGGTGTGAATACCAGGAGGCAAGGATCGCTGGGGACCATCATTGTGATGTCTATCACACTACATTATGGTGATTCTCATTAGGCAGTTTTTTAGAACTTTATGAGAAATGAATTAATCATCAGGGCTATCTGAGTTTAGCTCTATCACGTGTCTTGGTGACCTCAAGTAATGAGGATTAGTGTAAGTGTATAACTATTGTTCCACTGGTACTAGAGGTGACTCCAGAAATTCTGTTCCATGCTTTGCTTTATCCTCCTTCCCATACCTTCACCTTCCCCAAGCAGAGAAGATCTGGTTGGGTCAATGAATCATAATCCAATATATTGATAGAACATTATTATTCAGTAGCTGTCAATTCACATTCAGTCTAAGCAGATGACTTTGCAATGCATAAAAAATAATGGTGTGCTTTCTCAGAAAAGAAAGATAAAACTAGTAGACAATTAAGACTTCATTACCATTCCCAGAATGGGGCCATGTTTATACAGCAATGTGTATAGAAGTCCTGTTCACTCAGTGAAAATGCTTCCTGACAGCCATTGCAAAGGCACATGCTAAACATATGTTCTGGAAGACGTTTATTGCCCTGTTTCTGTTAATACATCTTTTGGTGAAGAAGTGGCTCTTGGGAACATATTTACCCAATTAATTCTCAAGATGACAGGTTCTGCCTGACACAAATTTCTTTAGATAATGGAAGAAAAGGGGGAAACATTACAGGTGAGACTCAATTTATAGAAATTTATGCTAGAAGCAAATACTCTCAGAAGGGATTGTGTACAAAAAAATAAATTAAGCTTCAATTTGCATTTAAAATTCATGTACATTGTCTCAAGATAGTCATTATTTAATTTCTCTTTTTCCATATTTTCCTAATAAAAGCGTAATAATATCCTTATGCACGCTACACTAAAGGCACACTCTGCCTTCAATTATAGAGATACAAGCAAAGAGGCAAAGGATTCCACATGGGGGATTGAGAGGGAGGAAAGAGGGTGGGGCAATGAAGTGGCTCCTAAGTGAGAGAAGACAATAGTAACAGAAAATGCCAGGCCAGAAGGAATTGTTGAAAAACTAGAAGAAGGCATCATTAATATATTTATAAGAGGGGAAAATGTTGCTTCATGAATATGCTAATAACTCAATCTTTTCTTTGGAGGTTGAGGACATCAGGTAAGTCATTGATCTGAAAGCTACTTGGGGTCGTCTGGGATGTCCCCAGATTGGTTTTTTTTTTTGGTCGCGTTGGATCTTCGTTGCTGCGTGTGGGCTTTCTCTAGTTGGCGGTGAGCGGGGGCTACTCTTCGTTGCAGTGCATGGGCTTCTCATTTCGGTGGCTTCTCTTGTTACAGAGCATGGGTTCTAGGCATGTGGGCTTCAGTAGTTGCAGCACGTGGGCTCAGTAGTTGTGGCTTGCAGGCTCTAGAGCGCAGGCTCAGTAGTTGTGGCTCACGGGCTTAGTTGCTCCACGGCATGCGGGATCTTCCCGGACCAGGGATCGAACCCGTGTCCCCTGCATTGGCAGGCAGATTCTTAAGCAGTGCGCCACCAGGGAAGTCCGTGTTTTGTTTTTTAAACTCAACAAGTATTCATTGCAATAAAAGATGACAAGCCTAATACTAGGAAGAATATAATGGGTTTACCTAGAAACACAAATGGGGGCTTTGGGTGCAGTAATGGACAAAGTGGGGGACATCCTACCTGGTGGTCAAAGTTGCTCTTCTCACAGTCATCACCCTGGCACCCTGGCTCCCTGACCTAATGTCTGGAATGACCAACAGACAGCCTTATTCATTTTTATCCATATTTCCCAATTAGACTTCTCTTTTCTAACACGAGATTTTACATTAAAAAACAACACAAAAAATTTTAAAAGAGAAAAAAAAGCAATGGAAGTTGCTTTTGACAAAGCCAACTTCTTAGGAGTAAAGGTTAAAATTCCACTCAAAACACCAGGAAGGACAAGTTGATGGGAGTGATTTTTCTCTGGCACAAGCGACTCCCACGAGACATCTGTTCTGTCAGTGAGGACTCAGTATTGGGATCAATGGCTTGTCTGTTGTAGTAACTGCCTCCTCTAGTGGATATAATACCGCCTCATGCCAGGAAACATTGCTCTCTCTGCCTTTCTCTCTTTCTCTCTTTTAAAAATAGTACTTATGGGGACTTCCCTGGTGGCACAGTGGTTAAGAATCCACCCGCCAATGCAGGGGACATGGGTTCGATCCCTGGTCCAGGAAGATCCCGCATGCCACTAAGCAACTAAGCCCATGTGCCACAACTACTGAAGCCTGTGCGCCTAGAGCCTGTGCTCTGCAACAAGAGAAGCCACTGCAATGAGAAGCCCATGCAACGCAACCAAGAGTAGCCCCCGCTCTCTGCAACTAGAGAAAGCCCGCGTGCAGCAACGAAGACCCAATGCAGCCAAAAAAATAAATAAAATTAAAAATAGTAGTTATGTACACTTCCAACAAGTTATGAAGTGTCTTGGGCCAGAGCTATTATTCATGTCCATTGCCACTTGACAGCACTCTGGTGGTGTCCTCATTAATCAATTATACTTAAATTTTAAAATATTCCACAATTTTCTTTTAATTTAACACCTAAAGGGTGTAGAGTTAGGATCTAGAATGCATGCAGGAGGAAGCTCCATGGGGTTCTCAGCCCAGAAGGCTGAGCATTAAGTTTGAACTAGCATGGCTGCTCACAGGGCCCATGAAGGATCAGGTAGTACTTCCAGGATGCAGGGCTGACTTCAGGCATGATCTATACTGTGAGTTCCTGGAGGGAAGAGAAGTATACCCGTTTATCTTTGTATTGCCACAATTGAAAGAAATGACTATTAAGTCTTGATTTTGTGTCAGGCACTGAGCTCTTTTATATTTATTTCATCGTTTAATTACCATTCTGAGAGATGAATATTATCCACATTTGATAGATGAAACAATCAGAATCTCTCACAGTTTGCCTTGTATAATCTTGCGCAGAGAACATGATCAGTTCTTAATAAATTTGTGCTAAATAAATTTGTTAAAGGTATAAATATACTAACTATGATCTAAGGAGGCCAAGGGTAATCTCTAAAGATCTAATGGGTCCTAGAATGATAACCTTAGGCCAGGGACTATGCCCAGAGGTCACTTATCAATGAGTTCTCCTTTTGTTTGAGATCAAGCTGTCAAAGTACTTATTACTAACAAACTTGACGATGGTAAACCATAAGAATGCAATGTTCCTTCTGAGGGTGGGGTTTTGACTTTGGGCACAATTGAGGTACAGAGAGTTGGTAAACCATGATGCTGGGCTCTGTCTGATATAATGGAACTTCCAAAATCATCTCTCATCCACTCCAGTTATGCCCACCTAAGTCCGAGAGAAATAAAAATGGGGTAAGACAATAGGGAAAGTCATTGACCAAATTAATAGCTGGAGATATTTTGTTCCTTTTATTCTGTTTTTTACATAAATTTATTTGTTTTAATTATTTATTTTTGGCTGCATTGGGTCTTTGTTGCTGCACGCGGGCTTTCTCTAGTTGCAGCGAGCGGGGGCTACTCTTCATTGCAGTACGCGGGCTTCTCCTTGCAGTGGCTTCTCTTGTTGCAGAGCATGGGCTCTAGACGCGTGGGCTTCAGTAGTTGTGGCAGGTGGGCTCAGTAGTTGTGGCGCACGGGCTTAGTTGCTCCAAGGCATGTGGGATCTTACCGGACCAGGGCTCGAACCCGTGTCCCCTGCATTGGCAGGTGGATTCTTAACCACTGTGCCACCAGGGAAGCTCTCCTTTTATTTTTATTATAACCATTTTACATCTTCTTAAGAACTTCCATTTTGATTCCCACTCTCTGGCCTAATATTTTTTCCCTTTCTCATTCTGTTCTGAACAAAGTCCTTTTGGCTGGTTGAGTCACTGTGTCTCTAATTCAGAGAGGTGAACAGGTCTGTGTGTGTCTCTGATGATTCACTATTGGCAGTGTAAATCACTGGGCAGTGAGAGGTTTTGGCAACCTGAAATGAATAGTGTAAACTCCAGCAGCGCCAAGAGGAGTTGGAGCCAACTTTCATTATTGTTGGGCCCAGAAAACAGCAGTCCTCATTTCACCTGGGACTGTCCCTGTTGAAGTCACCTCTCCCTGAACAGCTACCTTTTCTACAGGGGACAGGAGAGAGAACTGTTCTGGACCTCAAAGTAGAATTGAGTATATGGAACTGTGGGGAGATTTCCCAAAGGATCAGGTTTTTTTTTATTCAATTTACATATATTCACCAATAGTTTGCTGAGCACCTCCTGGGTTCCTTCCTTCACTGTGTGACCTTAAATAAGTCCATTAAAATCACTGTGCCTCTGAGCTGGTCCTGTACCTGCTACTATCACCTAACTAAGGAAATGGTGTGGATGACTGAAGTTGTACTAAAAGGGCTGAGTTCCTTGAATGCTAAGCCTTATAAATTATGAGCGTGAGTAAGCCCACACTAATCTCCAAGTAACAGAATACATTACTTTGGTTCAGGTCAGGTTACTTCATCATTACTGTGACAAGAATATATTAAATGCATGCCAAATAGGGCACATTTCTTATTAGCAAGGCATTTCTTATTAGCAAGGCACTCTTATTAGCAAGGCATCTCTTCATTTTTCCTCTTATCTACTGTTCTATTCTCATATCTCATCATTCCTTGAATGCACAAAATTTCTCATCATTTTCCAAACATGTCAGACCTCTTCCCATGTTTATGCCTTTGGAGAAGTTGTTCCTTTTTGCTGGAATACTCCTTTGCTCCTTCATCTGATACATTTCTTCTTATGACTCAGCTCAGTTGTTTCCTCCACTCCTACCTCCATCCCCAGTCCTTCCTCTGTGCTTTTGTATCACTCTGTAGGCACCTCTATTGTTATATTTATCACATCATCATCATAATTTTAAGGGGTTGGGAGCAACACCCTAAAATATTATATTTACATAATATTTATATAATTACATGTATTACATTTATATTTATTACATTGTCATAATAATGTTATATTTATTACATTGTCATCATAATGTTATATTTATTACATTGTCATCATAATTTTAGGGGGTTGGGAGCAATGCCTACTGGGACTGCTCAGGGGAAAGGCAGAGAGAGTGAGAACTTGGCAAGTCTAGGACTGGGAGACTTAACTGGGTTGCATGAGGGCAAACAGGAGGGTGCTTGGTGGACACAAGAGGGTGGGTATCAGCCGCCCAGTCAGTGAAGAACACTGCATCTGAGGACACTGAGTCTTTCAGGATATGACACGAGGGCGGTATCTGGAGTCCACATGCTGATAGATCACTCAAACCAAAGTAGGGATGTGGTCAGTGGGCAACCCAACTGGCAGGAGGAGTTCAAGGCCTGTGCTAGAAAGAGAAACTAGACAGTAGACTTGATCAGTATCACAGAAGGAAGGAGCCCAGGACTTACTCTGCCCTGATGGACACTAAGTCTGACAACATGATCAATTCCACACTTCACCAAGTGATGGGTCGTGAGGCTGCCAGTGGAACTCTTGTTCAGGTAGTTGGCTTGGAAATTAGAGAGTGAGACAACAGAAGAGCATCAGAACCTCCAGCTAGAAAGAGTGGGGGAGTCAGGGAAGGACCGTCATTTTTGAAAATTGGAAAGATGCTGGTCTTCTAGAACTAGCTCATACACTCTTGAGAATAGACCTCACATCTTGTTCATTTTGTGTCTCTACTGCCTAACACTGTGCCTGACATGTGGTAGGTGTTCAGTAGATGTTGATTAAAGCAGTGAATTAATGGATAAATGAATAGTCTCCAACTCCTATAAAATGCACACACATACACACAATCTACTATCAGTTGTATGAAAATACTAAACCAACACATAGTGATATAATCCATAATTGTTTGAGTATCAGTGCCCTTCCTATGTTCTCATCCCACTGTTTTCCCAAACTAAAAAGTACAAGAAGTCAAATTTACTTCAAAAACAGTGTTGTTGTTGTTAATTTATTATTTATTATAAAAATGTTACACAGAAATAAGGGCATATTAAGACATACATATATGATTTTTAAAATAATTACAAAGTTAGCATCCACTGCTCTTGCTGATACAGAGATCACTAGTGTCTTAGAAAAGTCCTGTGTTCACCCTTTTGTCTCTGATTCCACCCCTCCAATCCATGTTATCCTAATGTTTCTGATAATAATTTATTTACATTTATTTATAGTTTTATCATCTATGCATGTATTCCTAAAATATATATTTAGTTTTTCTAGTTTTGAACTTTATTTAAATAGAATCTTCCTACATACATTTGTGTCTTGCTTCTTCTGCTAAACATTATTATTCATTAAATTATGTTAATTTATTTTGAGACTTTATTTTTAACATTTCTTTTGCTGAGATGACTGGAGAATATGCTTGCCTTCTACCCTTTGGGTGGAAATGTCTGAATGAGCTATAATGTGCACCCATGACCCTCTTTCAGAAAAGCCAAACTGACAAATACTGAGGGTAGTTGTTTTTTTGGTTTTTTTTTTTCAAAAGGATTTACCATAGCAGCCATTTAAAATATGATTGGATTAAAATGGAAACTTAGATAGTGTTTTGGAAATTCCTATTAATGGAGTTATACCTGAATTGATTTCACATGGAGAACAAAAGTGAATGCATTTGAGGGATGGAGAAAAGAAGAGAGTGTGTAATTACAATAAGGATTAGTGAGGATGCTAGAAGCTTCATGTCCAGACAATAGAGGGTGATGAGAAATCTCACTACATTTCTGGGCCAGGTATGTGTGTTATTCTTCCTTAGAGAAGGAAATGCTGTATTTTTTTGCAATAAGATTGGATGTGTGGGTAGCCTTCAGTTCACACCTGTTTTTCCTCTTGTATCTGAGGAGCTTCCTTTATTTCTTCCTCTTTCTTTAATGATTCAGGCCTGTACATCCAGACCTATGCTATTGGGCACCAGGAGAAAGGTTGGCACTGTTTTCTGAGGGATTCAGATACAAGGAAGGTGTATTTTCCTGTTAATTACTCAACTAACTTCAGCTGTATGGATTTGATATAAGACTATGTCTCTATGTGTGCACTGGTTTGGGCCTCAAACCCAAATTGCTATCAAATAACCACTTGTTCTGATTACAATTATTTGAATTAAATCAACAACTTAAATTGTTTTCAAAAAAGCTGGTTTTCTGAAAGAATGCAAGTGCTAGATGAGAATCTGAGAGTTGGATGGGACTGCAAAGATCTTTAAGTCTAATCTTTTGAGACTGAGAGAAGTTTAGTGAATTGCCCAAAGGACAGGGACTAGACCCAGGCTTCTTTGTTCCTGGTCCAAAGTTCTTTCCGCAACCTCCAGGTTTTTATTTATTTTGGTTACTGTGTGTAAACTGACTTTTATTTTGATTTTATTCTTTTAAACAGAATCTAGACACAGGTGTCATCTTCATTACTTTAAATATTGGGTTGGCCAAAAAGTTTGTTTGGGTTTTCCGCAACATCTTATGGAAAAACCTGAAGGAACTTTTTGCCCAACCCAATGTCCATTTTTATCCTTCCTTATAGGGAAAACTTATGAGGAAGATACTCTTGGGGTTTGGGGTTTTGCCAAGGGAGTACAGTGAAATAAGAGAAAGCCAGTGCAAAGGAGTTGAGAAGGTGTGCAAGGAAGTAGTCTAATAATGAAAAAGTATGATGTCTATGTCGAAGAAATCTTTGTTTCGTATGGAAACATTTGCCAAATTGAGAACTGTCTTCAGACTGGGACATAGAAAGCACTTGGTGCATATTTCCTGAATGTATGACTTTCAATTAATGAAATCATTATTAATCATATGTTTGTACTACCATGCTAAGTGCTCTGGGGACTATGTAGAGAAATATGCCATGATTTCCACCCTAAAGGGATTTATAACCTAATCGAAAAATAGAACATAATGCAAAAAATATAATAAAACATGGAACAAGAACCTTTTATGGGTGCTTATATGTTTTATAATGTTATTACTTGATTACTATTGGATTATTTTCTTTGAATGAATACTATCTTTTGAACGTATTCAAGCACAGACTGATCTCTGGTTGATAATGCAAGCAATGTAGAAGTAGATACAATGAGTCTGTGCAGGCTGGTTTTAAAAATTTCTTTTAAAAACATAATCTTGTATTTGACTTTTCATTTGGTTTATCATCTGAAATTGAAACTCTCTCTCAGTGTTGAATAAGGATTTTCAGTCTCCTGTTTTTAAAGAACTTGCTTACAGATAAAATTCAATTTTTCTTTCTGGTTCTGCTCTTCACAAGATGTATTACATTTGACAGGTCTTTTATGTTAAGAGCTGAATACGGAATTCTAGGCTGCAGTTGTGATTTATGCTACCCATAAAACTTAAGACCTTCACCAGCAATGGAAAAGCAATCAAGAAATGGTGTAAACAGACCAACCTGACCCCCATCTGTTGTGGTTTATAGTATATTCCCAGTGAGACACATTTATTCCAATAACTCCCTCTGATATTAAGAGAAGGTTATGCACAATATCAGAGCCAGCCTCCTTTTGAGTAGGTGAATATAGGTGGACACACAAGTGGTATGAATTCAGAGTTCCTAGGAGGACCTTGGTCATTAGAAAGTGGTTCCTCCCACCAGCTGATAATGCCCAAAATTCCATAAATAGAACATTATTTTAATGATTTCAACCAGATAAGAATTTGTCCCCTGTTAAAGGGAAATGTAACCTTATTTGTCATTTAATGACAGATCAATATGTTAAATAATGGAGTATCCAATTGGGTGATCACAGGGATGATGGATGAAATATATATCTCCTTGGAAGTCCAGACATGCAGGTAGACAGGTGGGCAACTGATACCAAATGAGACTGTTAGAACTTCAAATATCAGGACAGAATTTAGAATTTCAGACCCTGAGAGGAGTCTGTGTATGAATTAGGCTAGGAGCCAATTCTATGTGAGCTTAGGCTACCCAGCAAGTTAATAAGGAAGTGAATCCAGGGACAGTGACACAGGTGCGAGTTCAATGATTAGAAATGGCAGAAACTGGGTCCTGTGATGAAGACTTTCATTCATGTATTCATTTTCATTCATATATTCCTATTTAAGCAAGTGTTTATTGAACATCTACTATGTGCCAGGCACTGGTGAGGACACTGGGGTATGTAAATGTAGTAATTATCATGCAGTATGATAGGTATTATGACAGAGTGTGTCAGTTAGAAGTACTTCTAGAAGTACTTGGGTGGATCATGCAAAAAGACTGGGGAGAAAAAGAAAGCTTCACAGAAGATGTAAGATGTAAGATACTTAAAACATTGCTGAAGGTCATACATAGGCCAACCAATATACTAAACACTCAAAGCACACAAAGTTAAATGGGAGGTAGGTCCTGCCTTCAAAAGCTTACAGTATAATGTGATCAATACTTAATGAGCACCAGTGAGAGTATCTGCATCAGATAGGAAGGTCTCTTATAGAAAGCTTCCC
Source organism: Balaenoptera ricei (assembly GCF_028023285.1). Taxonomy (NCBI): domain Eukaryota; kingdom Metazoa; phylum Chordata; class Mammalia; order Artiodactyla; family Balaenopteridae; genus Balaenoptera; species Balaenoptera ricei. The sequence goes on from NC_082639.1 coordinate 138,206,101, forward strand.
TAAGTGGTAAACATTGAGTGATAAGAAAGAGTTATTTAGGTAAAGGTTGTTAATACATGTATTAATATATGCATTTCTACTTTTACCTAACTAAATATATTTTATATTTTTATAAAATAAATGGGTTTTTTTGTAAATAAATATATTCTAGGTAAAATAAGAAGTTTGTCAAAAGCACACAGATGTGAAGTTGCAATCAAGGAGTGTGAAGCTGGAGCAAAAAATGTATGGGGAAAAAGCTCTTGATGCCAGAGAATTAGGCAAGGAGCAGATAATGAAGAACCTTGTGTGCTGAGCTTTGGGGAGCCATTGAAGATTATTTAAATAGATTATGTGCCAAGATTAGCATTTTGTACAAATATGGAGAATGGGTTGGAGGCAGACATTGTAGAGGTTATTTTGGTAATTCTCAGAAGAAATGACAAATGCTTAAACTAAAAGAAGGCAGTGACAGTAAAAGCTGAGAGAAGATGTTGCATGTATAAGGACCGTTAAGGTCTATACGGGCCTTGGAAACTGATAGAAAATGAAGAGGGAGGGGATGACTCATGTATTTATGGCAGAGACAAATAAGTGGTGGGCACTTTTCTTCACCGTAATAAAGAATTGATGAGAAATAGCTGATTTGGGATTAAGAAGTGGAGGTAAGAGACAAATTCAACTTGGACTAACTGAATTTGAAACACTCAGAAGTATATCTAGGTAAAAATGTCCAGTAGAAATTTGGCTATGTAGTTTGAAACTTAGAGAATAGCATGTGGATCCTGGGTATTGTTTTGACAGTCATCAACAAATTGGTGACAGTTGATGCCATAGATTTTGATGAATTCACCCAGGGAGAGTCTGTAGAATGTAAACACCAGACAGTTAAGTGATGAGAATTTGGAAGAAAAACCCTTTGATAAAACTGGGGAAAAAAACAAAGGTAGAGGAAATCCAGGAGGGTGTGTTGTCACAGAAATTTAGGAGGAGATAATTTCTTAAAGGAGCACAAGGTTGATAAATAAAATATGGTATGTCCATACAGTGGAATATTATTGTCATAAAAAGGAGTGAAGTATTGGTATATGCCACAACATGGATACAACTTGAAACATTGTATTAAGTGAAAGAAGCCAGTCACAAAAGATCACATACCGTATGATTCCATCTATATGAAAGGTCCAGAATAGTCCAGTCTATAGAGACAGAAAGCAGATTAGTGGTTGCTTAGAGCTAGGGAAGATGGGGGGATAGGGATATAATAGCTAAGTAATACAGGGTTTCTCTTTGTCATAATGAAAATATTCTAAAATTGCACATATCTGTGAATATACTAAAAACATTGAATTGTCCCTTCAATTGTATATTATATAAATTTTATCTCAATAAATCTATTTAAAAGAAAAAAAGTATGGAGTAAAATCATCAAGTGCAGTATAGAAGTCTAATAAAATAAGAACAGAAAAATCTCAATTGAATTTGAGACTATGGAGAGATCATTGGCAAATTTAATGATATGGGGGAGTAACATACAGATGACCGTGGTTGAAGAGTGAATAGGAGGTGAAAGTGATGAACTCTGAAGAACCTTCCTGAGAGGGGAAAAATAAAGCTGAATGCTAAGAGTAAAGACAGTATTTCTCTAAAAATGGAGGAGAGCTAGAAGGACATGAAAGTTTTAAAATATAGGAGTGAGAAGGGGTGAATGACAAAAGGAATCATGAATAGGTAGAAAGTGATAGGATCCATTGCCCAGGTAGAGGAGAAGAGGGGGAGCACCAGTGCAAGGGGAGAGGATAGATGATGATGGAGCTGCTTGTAGCTGGGAAGGAGTAAATTCAATCAAGTGTTGCCATGTAGCTCCTATCTTCCCATTAAGCTGGGAAGCAAATCTTTTAAGGTTGAGTGGCATTTAGCTTGCTAGAGGTTTAAGGTGGGAGTAAGGATTTTCAATAGTGAAAGAAATGGAGGAAGGAGCTTACTAGAGATGTGTTGGACTGCTAGGCAGCAGTGAGCTTTCAACTGAGGTTGAAGACCAGAATTAGAAGTGTGTGTGTTTTATTTTATTTTCATCAACTCTCAGGAACCTGGACAGAAGAACAAATGCTGGGATTGATTCAACTCTGAAATTTTATAGGACACTGCATGTAAAGAGAAGCAGAGAATCAGATTTCAAGATGAATGACTGATTAACATGATGGGTGGGATGGGGAGAAAGAAAGTGAAGTCAGTGGATACTGATAGAGGTCTAGTGGTCTGGGAGAGGGTTGCTCAAGCCTTATTTTAGCAATGGAGCTATTCTGCTTAGTGAAATCAGTTTAATAAACAGTCCCCCAAAGAACAAACAGAGCTTCCCTGTTAGTAACCTGTAGGCACACCTCTCAGCCTACTCTTCCCTTCTTCAGCAGTCCCTGAGTAACCTTGTGGGTTCCTAGGGCTCTTAGAAAAGAGTTTAGAAACCACTGGTCTATGGAGGACTTAATGAAGTGGATTAGTGAAAACAAGATATAGGAGATTAATAATATTAACAATACCAACAATAACCACCAACAAGATGAAGATGGAAGTGGAGAAGAGAGAGAAGAAAGAGAAGAAGAAGGAGAAAGAAGAGAACAAGAAGAGAAAGAGGAAAAAGAAAAAAATACTTATTAAGCACCTACTTTTCACCAGGCACTGGTCTAAGTGCTTTATATCTAATCTTCACGATAACTAAATGAGTGAAGAAAACCTATTATCTCTATTTTTATAGATGAGGACATTGAAGCATAGGGAGGTAGTTCACTTGGTTAGTATGGAGAGCAGCAGCTGGAGCACTTTGTGTAAGTGACTTAATGCTCATCTCTGAGATGAATGATTTGCTGGTAAATTCTCCTGCCTTGGCCCATAGATGGGACTCAGTCTGAGAATCAATGGCACTAGGTCGGGAGAGGATGAGGGATGCAGAGGTTTGGAAACAAATTAGACCTGATGGGATCAATAGGACTCAATAAGTGATGAGGGGTGAAGGGAGAGAGAAGAGGCAACAATTATTCCAATAATTCAAGTCCTGGAGAAATGTTGCATTTTATAAAAATTTGGAAACCTGATGAGGAATTTGGTTTGAGGGGGTAGGGAAATATTAGGTGTTATGAAACACCTAATGTATCTAAAGAGCCATTATACTTAATATACATTATTGTTTTTAATATAAGAAAATACTATTATCTGTATTTAGCAGATGAAGAAATAGAAGCTTTCAGAGATTAGATAATTTGCCCAATGTGACACAGTCAGTAGATGATGGTATCAGGACTTGAACCCAGATGATTTTACTTTTAGATACATTGATTTTGGGATTGATAATGAGGCAATACCCAGTAGGTAGCTGAGGCTAGATGTTTGCAGTCTGGAAAGAGATATATTTGAGAGACAGAAGTTTCATATAGATCCTCTTAGAATTGATAGGTGTAGTTAAATTTTCCATAGGGTAGCATATACATAGACAGCAGAGCAAAGAACTGAGGACTAAACTTTGGGGGACAGCTCATGTGTCAGAAGAGAGGAGGCAAAAGAGGAATTCTCTAGGAAGACAGAAAATAATTCAAGAAGTAGAACAATCAACTCCTACAGCAGAATCTTTCATTTTTTTTTACCCTGACTCTCAGTTAGAAAAACATTTTGCATGGCAACCCAATATGTGTATATGTATATATTTACGTAAATGTGTAAACCCAAAGTTTCTAAACGCAATACTTACTGTTAACAGTGCCGATATTTCCTCTTCTATTCTTCTTCTTTTAAAAAAAAAAATACTTGTTGGTTAGGAACCCACTAAATTTGTTTCATAACTTAATAATGGTCCACAATCCAGTGTTTGAAAACATTGCCCTATAACTACCATCTAACATTCAGGGTACCACGATGACATGCTGACACTGTGAGTTCTCAAGTTTGGCTAGTTGTCTTGGAATAATAGCAAATATTAATGACTTTCAATGACTGCTGTCTATAATTTATCATGGGGAATTGTGACAATTGCCCCATCTCTAAGGCCCACTCTCTTTCTGTTTCCCTACCCAGTATTTGTTTTCCCCTCCCTTAATTTCCTGTTTTCCACTCAACTTTCCTTGGTCCCTTTGGTTTGGAAATTAATTCTCCCTGGGTTTGTTCTTCTTTTTATTGTTTGTTTGTTTTTTTTTTTTCTAAATGAATTAAAATAATTTTAAGGCTGACCTTTCCATGTCATTTCCAATCTTCCCTTGTGTCTGTTTTATGCTTAAATATACTATACCACAGTAGGAGAATGAACCTTTTATTGTGTGGTACATAGTTTTCATTATATAATAATTTAATTATATGACAAATGAGGTTGCAAAACTGATGTTACTCACAGCACCTCGTGCAGTGCTGCCAAATGCCCTGAGTTAACCTGACATTACCAGGAATGAATCTTGGAGACCCAAAATCCACAGATCCAGAAATGCCAAGTGAAGTTTGTCATCAATTCTGAAACCAGGGAATCAGAGTAAATAACATGAAACAGCTTTGCCTCAATGTTCTTTCCTTCCTCTGTGGTACCCATATAAAATGCTTTCTTGTTGATGCACTCTGCTATTGAGAATATGAAAGGGGCTCTGACAACAAACACAATTGTAAAATGGCAGTCATATAAATTAGTGGAGAATTTCTTTTGGAGCTATTGCATTCTGCAGAGATAATTATAGAAGTTTTAAGAGGTATTGATTTTGCCTGTTTCTTTGTTTCCATATTTTGGTCAGGGAAACCGATGCTTGGGGGCCTAAGCGGCTTAAACTAAGAATGCCCAGCTATGAATTTAGACAACCAAGATTAGAATTCAATATTGGAAACTGGGTAAGCTCTAAATTTAAATAGCTAGCTCTCCGAACACGTGCTTTCTCAGAAAGGTTGGCTCTACCTGTTAGTCACTTAGAGTCACCAATTAGATGAATGATCAGAGGGGGAATATTGGGCAAACAAATTTGATTTTGTTCACGTGGATTGCAGATGGGAAAGTTGGTAGAATCAGTGGGCTGATTTCAACTTCTAACTTGAACTTAAATATTTGGGACCACTAACTCAAAATTTTTTTCATCATTAAAATTTTGTAGATTATGGCCTCATAAGTTTTGTTGTACCTCAGAATGATCAGCTCTTAAAAAATTCTCATGCCTAGACTCTAACTGAGTATGTTTTAACAAATCTCAGAGGTGATTGTAATGCATAGAAAAGTTTGAAAATTCTCAGTGACTCATTTTGGGCACTTAAGGACCTAGGTTCATTCATTTGTAAAATAAGTCATTACTGAGTGTATTCAGTGAGAACCTCGGTTCTTCACAGGAGACAAAAAGAAGTAAGACACATAGTGAAATCACAATGTGATATGGGGGTAAATACAAATATAAATAAGAAGCAAGGTAAAATATGGTTACAGGTTAAAATAAGGTATGGGGTTTCATTATAGATATAGCACAACAAGAGTGAAAAGGTAGGAGTTAGGTCATACTTCTAAAGGAGATAAAAATTCATCTGGGTATTGATGGATTGATAGACTCGGTAGGTGAAGGTTTGGGATTTCAGGCAATGGGAATAGCATGAGTGAAAGTTTGGAGATAATTTCTAGGTGTATTCAGGGAATACAGAGCAATGTCATTCAACTGGATCAGGGTACTTAAAGAAAGATAGGGAAAGAAAAGACCAAAAAGCAAGAGCATAAAAGATCTTCAACAAAAAACTGAGGATTTTGAAACTAACTATTGGACAATGAAGACCCATGGTTGGTTTTCTGAGCAGAGACTGATATGATTTGAGCAGCAGGGTGTAGGATGGCTTGGTAGGGGAACAACCTGGCTCTAAACAGATGGGTTACAAGACTCACTACATTGCTTCAGGCCAGAGCTTCCTCACTGCTTGCTCAAAATCTCTCCTCTGTAACAATGTACATAACAACATTTTTCACATTCTCCTTCCCTGCTTTTTGAATCGCTAAATCAATGACAGATTCCTCCAGGTCTAGTGCTTGTGGTCAAGGTGGAACTGAACCAGTGGAAAGTGGTACCATAGTTTGTTTACATGTCACATAATTTATAATAAAATAGGGGACTCTTGGGGTTTTAACAGGAACTGTATTGGATGAGAAAACCTGAAGACACATTCCAAATTGTAGTGACAGCATTACATTCTTTTGAAAGAATTTCATGACTTTCTCTTGAAACTTTGAAGGTGAGAGGCATGAGATCTAATTCCAACTGTCTGGTTTTAATTGCTTTTCTTATACAAGGGTAGGCAAGAATGGTCCTGATGTACAACAGTGGCTCTTGATTTAATGGTTGGTGGCCTTGCCCTATTATGAACATCTTTATTTTCTCTTCTCTCTGCCTACTCTTTTGCTTCTTTTCTTATTTTGTATTCTGATCCCAACTTCTTTTATTCTTTCTTATTTTTCTTTCTTTTCTCCTGACTGCCACTCTTTTCTTTTGGTCTGCCCCAAAGGGTCATCATGACCCTTTTCCTTGGGAAAAGAGGGGGTGGAGGTTACTTGTTAATCATTGTCTGGGGTGGAGATCTTTTCTTTTTAGTTAAATTATCTCAGTGTCATCTGAAGTGCCTTGCACAGTGCTAGGAAATGTTAAGTTTTCAAAAATGATTTTTGAAAGAAAATGCAACATACAACCTCCGAAGTGTTTATGTCCTTAATAATGAAGATTGACCCTACTTGGGTTTTTCAGGACAGTTGTGATTTCAACTATTCTATTCTATTGTTTTATGAAGTATCCTTATACTATAAAACCACATCTTGATTTTGGTTTGAAAATATGCTCACCCTACCCATGAAAAGTAAACATTAATCTGTACCCCAAACATAATACATACTGAAAAGAGAACATTCTTTGGGTATTTTACATGCTCCTCTTGGAAAAGGCCAAAATGAAAAAAATAAAAGAAAGAAAGAAAAAAAATTGAGTGGCAGGAAGGAGGAGGTGGTGGGTAGAGATTTGGCGGGTTTTGTATAGCTCCGGTAGAAGGCTCTCTGGAACAATTTAGCCAGCATTTTCATTGGCAGGCCTTAGCAGAGCCATTAGAGCTATTAAATGAATATATTGTTTTGAGTTTTCTTTGGCCCAAACTCCCCTATTATTTAGGGAAACGGAATTGAACATTTGCAGGGAAGAGAGGAGACTGAATGCCAGCTAACTCGAACCTTCCTTCATGGTGTGCTGTGGATGAACAGGCTGTAGAGCTGGGGATTGCTGAGAATTCCTAGCTCCTACAGATTCCCATGTGCCAAGTGCAATACTGAATCTGATCAGGATTCTTGGATATTTTTTTCACTTTCTGGTTAAAAAGTAATCAGAGCTTTGTGTAATTTCCTCTAATAAATTATACAGCGGCCTTTTTATATCTGGCAAGGAAGCCTTTTTAGAATGTCTGTTCAGGAGCAGAGGGCCCTGATCTGGAACACCCAATCTCTCTGGACTAAAAATAAACTCGGGTTTTGAGAAATTGTGTGTGTGTGTGTGTGTGTGTGTGCGCTTGCGCCCGTGTGTGTGTGTGTGCGTGTGTATGTAGGGGAGATAAATGGAGAACGTCGAATGTAGAAAATACTTTGTTAATAGATGCTGGAGTTGGAAATGCTGACTTTTTTCTTTTTAAATAAAGGATGAGGCTCAACAGATGACCCATCCATCCTTCTTTTCAGCTTGTCAAGAGTGTCTTCGGGATGTATGCCAAGTGAAAAAAACGAGTTGGTCCTTTCCCTCTTATGTATCTATTTTCTCTGTTAGTTATTGTTGGTTGACCCCTTTTTTTGGTTCCAAATACTGGAGTAGAATTAGAATAATAGAGACTAAGTAGCCCAAACTCTGCTTAGGGAAGCTCTTACATAGGGAAGTGTTGCCCCACTTTATCTTCATTTTCAGGGCTTGATGCACTAGCTTATCTGTGCTGGCCTTTTAATTGTGAAGCTGCTTTTGTTCTAGCATATAAAAAGATGGTACAGTATAGGGTGAATATTCTAACCAAGGTCTAATTTGCCCTTTTTATTCTTTAAAAGTTGAGTTTCTCCTGTAGAATAATACATTCTTCCTGTAAATTTTCAAACAGTAAAGAAATAGTTGTACGTTCTGTCTTTGTTCTATTTTCCCTATTTCTTTCCATCTTTCCACAACTTTTGAAAACAAGCCTGATTCTGAGTTTAGATCAGTTTGTGAAAGTATGTTCCACTTGTTTTTAAATAAGCATTATTTGAAAAACAATAAAAAAGTGTGTCATTTTTAAACATGATTGAGGAATGCTGAGTTAAATAACAATTGTTTTTCTACATCCTCTATGTTTTTCCATGTGCTTTACATACATTGTTTCATTTAACCTGCATAGCAATTTTAGGAGGCAGTCTTGTTTTTATCCTCAGGCTATTATTATTCTCACTTTTTAGTTTATTTTTATGTTCATTTTTTAAATGATCACAATCACTTTTCAAATTATGAAACCGAGGCTTAGTGAGATTATATAATGTTCCAAATCATTCCATAAGAAAAATGGCAAAGCCCAAATTAACTAGGTCATCTTAATTCAGAGCTACAATCTTTACTTACTTATGCCATCTCCTAGGCATTTAAACAGATTTTAGTTTTATTCAGTACAGGAGGTCTCAGAACCCTGAATAATTTGCATTCAGAATAAAGAGGGAAGTGCACTCCTTTCCTTTTTTTTTTCTTTTTGACTGTGGAATTCCTTTTGTGAAAAGCGTTTAAAGAGCCATTGTTTCTCATAGAACAGAATCTAGCCTGAGTCAACCTCATCATCACATTGTTCTTAAGAGCTTCTTGGTGACGGTGATGTTACTGAGACTCACGCCAGTGTTTTCATGAACACTGAGATCAGTCAAGGAGGTCTAAGTTAGTGTGTACAATTTTACAGTAAAGTCAGCTCAAATATCCACGTTACTCCGAGCCACTTGACTCTAACCAATTGCAACTTGTTTCTATAACTAAACTTATTGTGAGGAAGAAAGATTTGATGCTCCCAGAATTTCCTTTTCATTCCATGCCCCTGTGAAAGATAATTGTTCCCCTTTTCTGGGCAGTGCCCAAAGCATGCTTACTTTTACAGAAATGCCTCTGAATGAGATGAGAAAATCTTTTGCCCAGAAGAGTAAACGGCTGAGAAAATCACTATTGTAAAAATCGAAACAAATACATAAAAACAGAAACAAATACATCAAACTATTAATAGTAATTATCTCTGAGGGATTAGAATTTGGATACTAAATAATTTTCCTTTAATTCTTTTTGCATTCTAAATTATCAATAACATCCATGTAGTACTTTTATTATTAAAAAAGAAGGGGTTAAGTAGAAGGTATAACACAAGGGAAAGGACAGAGGCAAAAAACAGCATAGTTGGGTGTAGGTGGGGAGCTGTAAGTAGTTTGATGTTGTTGGAAGTAAAGCATGAGCTGAGTAGTGACAAGAGATGAGGTGGTTGTAAGGAAGGTCACAGGTTGGTGAGGTTGGTGGCTTAGGTGGGTAACTCCAGCAGCTATGTGGGTAATAGTTTGAGGAATGTAGGCAAGAAGATAGAAGACCACCGTTTGGACAAGAGATTATGAGGACCCATGACAGTGACATTAGAGTGAAGGGGATGGTTGAAAATAATTAATAGGTAAATTAGGTGAACTTCAGTGATTGAGTGGATGTTAAGGTCGAGAATAAATATGGAGGAGAAAGGATTACTCTCAGGTTTCTGCCTAAGGTGAAAAGGTACAGAAAGCATAGCTCCGAGATCTTCTTCTCCCATCCAGACATTTTGGAGCCATATATGGAAGCATTTGTCTTACTCACCTCTAATCTTTATAGAACCATAGCTATGACATTCCTTCTTTTTGACAGTGAAGAGACCCAATCACAGGACAGTTAAGAGATTTGGTTCACCTATGGCCTTTCTTGTGTGTCACCTTTTCCTATGTGAGCATACAAGGTGTATTAGACAACCCCCCCCCATCAAAAAATAACAATAACAAAAGTAGCTACTATTTATTCTGTTCTTCTTATGAGTAAAACTCTGTGATAAATACTTTATATAGCATGTCATTTTTGCCTTCACATCCGTCATTGGAGTTAATTCTTAGTTTATGTTACAGATGAGAAAATTGAGGTTCAGAAAGGTTAAATAATGTGTCCAGGATCACATAGCTAGTAAGTGACAGAGCTTGACTATAAATTCAGGTCCGTCTGATTCAGACTCATGCTTTAGAACCATACTTTAGTATAGAATAGGAGTTGGCAAACTTTTTTGTAAATGGCCAGATAGTAAATACTTTTTAGCTTTCAGGTCACATATGGCCTCTCTTGCATCCTCTTCTTCTGTTTTTTAAAAACAACTTTTAAATATATAAACATAATTCTTAGTTCACAGGCCATACAAAAACTAGCCACAGCCTGGATTTGGCCTGTAGTCCATAGTTGCAGACCTCTGGTCTAGAGTACACACACATGCACAAAAACGCATGCTCACACATATACACCTTTTAGAGGACATCGGTGATGAAAGGGTAATATGAAGCGTGCTGGGGTAGAAGGAGAACAATGGAGAAATTGCTTAGCTCTAGGTTTCCTGGGGAAAGGGAAATCCAGCTGGAATAGAATATCCATGGTAAACACAGGGAGACCACAAGAGTGTGAGTCATCACTAGGCCATAGTCTGAATGTGATCACTCAGCCAACAAATGATCCTCAGATGGCTTCAAAGCATTAATGTCAGGGGTGGGAGAGGGAGAGAGATTGAGGAAAGGAAATGTATTCCTTAGATAGAATGCTGACCATGGCCTTCTGGAAAAGGAAGCACAACAGAGTGGCTGAAAGGGCGTGCCTTTCTGGGCCCCAACTCTCAGAGGAGAGGAGAGGGTGAGAGATAAGCCAGGAGGTGAGAGTGAAGAAGGGAAGGTGAGGAGGTTGCCTCCGTGTATGTATACAGACTTCTCTTTCCTCAGCCACAGCAGCACTTGCAACTTTCAGATGGACAGAAATGGTCTAGCATCTTTCTGTAATCCAAGTCTACAAATGGTGATGCAAAAGGCAAACAAAAACTCTTCCATCAAAAGAGGACACACATGTACTGAAGGCTTATGAGAACTTATTACGTGAAAGGGTGGAATTAGGAGCCTCTGTCCCTTGAGACATGATGACAAGCGAGCCCTGTCTGCAGGTTCCTATGGCTTCAGGAGAAGTTGGGAGCACCATCAGAAGGGCCCAGAAAGTTGTGGTGGATTTGAATCTTCCTATGTTGTGTGTCCTTATAACCAGTCAGACTTGTCCTCGAGCATATGAGTGATAGGATATTTTTTAAACACCCATTTTATTATTTAGCTGTCCTTGCACTTCATTGTTTCATCAAAAGGAGTCAAATATGGACACAGAAATGTTTTCTGCATTCCAATGTATATGTCCCACAGTGGAATTTATTTTAATTCCTTTCAGGGACTCAATATTGAGAAATATTTAGTCCATCACTAGAGGCAATACTGTACCATAGTTAGAGAAAGGGTTGTAGAATCAGAAGCATCTCAGTTCAAGTTTCAGCTTTCCACCAGTCACCAGCATAATGCAATAAATGCTGTGCTGGAGGGATACAGACTGTGCTAAGGTAGTACCTAGGCTAGAAACTAAGTCTAGACTCAGCAGTTGGGACGGATGTCAGGAAATTTTCCTGGAAGAGGCGACACCTCTACCGATTTTGATAATGGGTAGTTATTAGCAGAAAAGAACAAAGGAAAAGAACATTCTAGGCTGAAGAAATATTTGTGAAATTTCATGGAACCAAGAGAGAGAACATAACAGAGGTGCAGAGCTGTAAGTACTTTGGGGATTTAGAAAAACAATGTAAGAGAAATAATGGCCAGAGACGAAGTTAGACAGGTAACAAGGGGCTGGAGAGTGTGTATACTGAGAGAGTATGTGAAGGAGTGTCCTTAAAGATAGGAGGTAAACTAAGAACGTGATGACATATGGAAGCCAAGTGAAGAGAAAGTTTCAAGAAGAAAGTGATCAACAATGTCAAATGCCCCAGAAAGGTCAAGAAGGTAAGGACAGAAGATGTCCACTGGGTAGAAAAACTGAGAGATTATTGGTGAATTTGAAGAGGACAATTTTACTGAGAATGTTGAAGATGAAAGCAGAACATTTTTGAGTTCAATTCATAATTAATGATTTTTCATTGCATAATATTTATAAATTCAAAATCTAAGAAAAAAATCATATACTTTGATATCATTAGTAACAACAGAAGTTCCTCTTTTTCCTATTCCTTTGTTTCTTCTAAGTAGGAGTTATAACTAACTGGATTTGGGAGAAGGTGGCATCAAAATATTTGTTCATGAACCCCAACTAACTAATCTACCTCTCCCTAATAAGTGGTTGGTTTCCTTTTCTATCTCCTCTCACAATGAGTATTTCACACCTTCTAAGTCTTCTCAAGTTTCTGTACCCATCACTTCACTCCCCACTCTTAGGGAAGCCCCTCACCTTCTCCTTCATTAAGAAAGCAGCATAAATTAGAGGAGCATTCCCTTAATGAAATGCCTGACATCAATCCTCAAAACTATTTGCATTCTTTTCTCCCTTCCCTCCTCCCTTTCTAATGCATGAGAATCTTTCTCTTGATATTCAAGGAGATTCCCAGGAAGTGGTGCCTGAGACAGGAATTTTTGTAATTTACTGAGGGTTTCTTTTAGCAGAAAGGGATGAGGAAAACAGAATAAGTCAGGGCAAGGGTCTAAACAAGCATGTAGTCTCACAGTTCAATCCCACTGGGAGCTCTGGAGCATGAATTGCACCAAGGATTTGGCCCTATCTTGGGGCAAAGGGCTGGCTTTTTGTACCCTCCTGTCAATCAGTCATTGTCTGCCAGCTGCCCTGGGAGGAGACAAGCATAATGTCCTGTGAGGCAGCTCCTATTTGGCAAAAGGGGATTTTTCCAAAGAAAAGGGCCAGCAGTGAACTGTTAGCAGCCAATATTCACAGCAGCTAGGGGTTGGTGGTACTTGCTCAGGTAGAGCACCAACAGTATTCCACCACACTCCTGTGTACGGTGTATCTCTCCTGATGTGTTCTGCATTTAATTACCTTAATTATATCTTTCTTTCCTTTTTATGTTATCTCCCCTTACTGGTGTCTTCCTATTAAACTTATTTAGTAATGCTTAAATCTCCTATCATAAACATTTTCCGTCCTCCTCTACATCTTCACTGTCAAGATTCTTGTCTATGCCCATTATCTTCTCTTCCTTAAGAGCCACTCATTCTCCAGGCCACTGCAGTCTGGTTTCTGCCTCTACTGTTTTTCTGAAATTGCTTTTGTCAAAGTTACTGACCTTGTTTCTAGTTCTGGTGGAGAATTTTCTGTTCTTCTCTTACTTCAATTGCCAGGAACACTTGGATTGATATTCTCCCTTAGCTTTGGAGACGCCAACTCTCCTGGATTCCTTTCCTACCTCTTCATCACGGCTTCTCAGACCTCTCTGCCAATTTCTTTTCTTCCGCCTATTCCTTAAAGTTACTGTTCCTCAGTGTTTGATTCAATGTCTTCTCTTCTCACTCTATATACCTTTTCCTGGGCCAGACTGAGGCTTTTGAGACCATCAGAAAAGATCACCCCTTCACTGTCCCATGATAGGTAATTCAAAAGTAAACACATATTTTGGGGGACTTGCCTGGTGGCACAGTGGTTGGGAATCCACCTGTCAATGCAGGGGACACGGGTTCGATGCCTGGTCCAGGATGATCCCACATGCCGCAGAGGTACTAAGCCCATGCACCACAACTACTGAGCCTGCGCTCTAGAGCCCGAGAGCCACAACTACTGAGCCTGCGTGCACCACATCTACTGAAGCCTGCGCGCCTAGAGCCCATGCTCCGCAACAAGAGATGCCACCACAATGAGAAGCCTACGCACCGCAACGAAGAGTAAACCCCACTCTCCTCAACTAGAGAAAACCTGCATGCAGCAACGAAGAACCAATGCAGCCAAAAAAAAAAAAAAAAAGTAAACATATATTTTTAAAGAAAGCAAAATCAATATTGTCTCTCTGTAGTCTTTCAAATTGTACACTTCTGGATATAATTTTGAAAATGAACTAACTAGTGCATGCTCTCTCTCTCTCTCTCTCCCTCTGCTGGTTCCCTAAGCACACATTGTGTTGAGTATACCCATTAGGAAGTCAGTAATGCACTACCTCATTCATTCTACAGTTTTCATTATCATCAATTTCTGAATTTATATACTTCTCAGGTCTAAAGAACCATATATACACCTGTCTAATAAACATCTGTAATTTGATTATCAGAGATGACTTCCAAACTTCACCCAGATCTGTTCCTCTTCCTATTTCTCACTTCAGTGAATTGTGCTAACCAGTTACTTAATTTAAAAACCTAGGAATCATTTTGGACTCTTCCTCTTCCTCACCCTAACCTCCTCCAATTAATCACCAATTGCTATTGGTTCTTTTCCTAAATATCTCTCAACTCCAGCCACAGCCTTCTAATAGGCTTCTCTGCCTCCAGTTTTGCAAGCCTCAAATCCATTCTCCACATTTTCTTAAGACCAGTCTTTCCAAAAAGCAAATCTAATCGCATTTCTTCCTTGCTTTAAAGAACTCTAAACTTCTTATCATGGTTTGTAAGACCTTTCAAGATCCAGCTGCTGTTACCCTCTTCAGTGTCAGTCTTTCTACTTCTCTCCAGCTCTCATGAACCACTTCCCTTCTCTTATCCATTGGGCCTTTCTACCAATGGCTACCTCTTCTTCCCATGCCATCTCCTCTCCAGGATAACTCCTTTTCATCTGCCAGGTTTTGGTATAGATGCCAATTCTGAGAAGACTTCTCTTAATCTTGGTCAAGTGCTCTGGTCCACAGATTCTCACCACACCTTTTACTCTCCCTGCCAGAGTACCTGCTGAGTCCCAGTGTGACTGCCCATTTCCTTGTCATCTCCCCATAAGGCCACCAACTCCATGAGGGTAGGAGTGCTACCTGGGCTTATCCATTGTATACTGGTTTTTCAGCACAGAGCCTGAGATTTAGTAGGTGCTTAGTAAATACTTTCTGAATGAATGAGTGTGTTATCCCACCTTCTGAAATCAAAGTTTAAAGGATTTTCAATCATCAGTGTTTTTATAGGATTCATTCACCTTCCCCATGTCAATAGAATATAAAGTTGAGAGTTCAGTTTGGTGCATGTGTACTGGCAAAAAGAACTTACTTCTGTGGTGTATGTGTGTGTGTGTGTGCACGTGTATGACATATTACAGAAAGAATGTTTTGCTTGAAAACAAGATTTGAAGAAAACCTTTAAAAATGTTCTAAAGCAGTGGAAGAAAAAGCTATAGGAGAAGAGAAAAGAAACACACAAAATGACTAAAATACGGGATGACTTCAACTTTTACCATTAGTTGAAACACATCCTGTCTGCTCCAGTTACCCACAAGGACTACTTCTTCCCGGAAAAGCTTCCTATTTTTAAACCCAGTGTAATGTGTGTGGAATTACATTGCCCATTCCCACCCAGGCCCTGAGAGTTTATCATTATACAGTGTTTTTGCCAAGAATCTGCTCTGTCTTTAGTCATCAATAAAGAGTTGTCAAAGAGCGCGTATTTGGGGCTTTGGGCTTCAGCTTGGGGCATATTTTTGTCTCTTGCTCTCTACCAGAGACAGCAGATCCTATGTGCGACTCTTTGAAGTTTGACTCTTGTAGATGTAAGCGGGCCCTGTGGTTTAAGTGGATTCTGCAGCAGGGCAGTACTGGTGAACTTGAGAGGGGGAAGAATGGGGTATTCTCTGCCTAATCTTCCAGTTAAAGCCCATCTGCACCGTTGATATTTTCAACTAATATTAAATGAGCACCTAATAATATGCAAGATGATGCACTAAGTTGTTCTCACACTGAGATAGACATGGTACTTGACTTCTGGGAGCATTGTCCAGCTAATGAAATAACGAAGCTCTATAATATTGAAATAAAGAATGCTCTATTATATATATATATACACACACACACACACACACATACACACATGCATATATGTATCTATGTAAAGACATATATATACATATATGTGTATATATATACATAATACATATAAACGTTATACATATGCATACATGTAAATGTATATATATGTAAAGACCAACACAGAAGAATACAAATAGGAAGAGAAAATTAATTCAAATCCCATGACCTGTTTCATCCCCTTCTAGATACCTAGATTGACATATGTATATGGTTTTAAATAAATAGAGTTATATTATACTTACTGTTGTACCATCAGCTTTTTCACTCAATAATATGTTGGGGGCATTTTTCCATTTTAATAAATATAAATCTAGATTATTTTTAATGACTTCATGGCATAAATATTATATACTTTTAATTTAACTTGCCAGATCCATGTTAATGGGAATTTACATGATATTTTGCTATTATACTCTTGTTTGCTATTATGCTATTCTATTAGCAGAATATACTATGCTATTATACTGCTGTGTTATTATACTATATATTTTTGCTATTATTCCATTGCTGTTGGTGCATATTTGAAACTCATACAAATATCTTCTTAGGTTAAATATATAGAGGTAGGATTTCTACTGTTGGCAAATATTGCCAAAGTAGGCTTACATAGTGTAATTACATATTACAATCTGTTGTGTTATAGACTAGACTGAATGACTTAGAAACTCAGATTTTGGGGCTCATTTCAGGCTGGGGTGATTGGTGTGGGCTTCACGGAAAAAGTGAGATAGAAAATGGGCCTTGAATGTCAGATACATTTTTGATAATTATATATGTAAAGGAAGAACAGTATACGCAAAGCAGGGAGGAAAAAAACAAAAACAAACAAACAAAATGACCTAAAACAAAAAAATCAGGGGCATATTTGATGTCAATGAGTAAATCAATTTACCTCGATCAATGGCATAGTGGTGCTGGGGCGATCCTGGAGGGTAGGCTGGTCGTCAGATTAAGGGCAACTTTGAGTGGCAACTTAAAGGAAACCTAAAGGACTATTGTGTAGGACACAGGGAACCAAGAGTGAACAGGAGAACACCAGTTTTGATGTCATATGGTGTAGACTGGAGTGCACATAACATTAGAGGGAGAAAAATAAGAAGACATTTTAGTACATGACAAATAAAGTAAAAAATGATCTATTCCAGACAGTGACAGTGGGAAGGGAAAAATAGGGATGTATTTTAGAGACTTTGTGAAAGAAGACTCTGCAGAAGTTGGGACTAAACATCCAATTAGTCACCAACCTCTATAGAATCTTCTTTCACAAAGTCTCTAAACCACGGCTGCCATCACCGTGTCATGCTATGCCTGCTAGATCCACACCAGCAATGAGGGTTTGCCCCCATAGCCTGCCCCAAACCCTCACTGCCAGTGGCTGGGCAGTGGAACACTATCACCCAGCCCTGCTTGCAGGCAGAGAAAGAAGAAGCAGTCAGAAGTGAGGTCTTCATGTTACTGTCACCTTCTAACTAGAGCACAGCTGATTGGTAGAATAAATCACATCCAGATCCCTAGGGGCAAGGGAGCTGGACAAATGTATATTTCAACTTTTCTGTCCTCCAGAAAAGGAAGACACAGGAGAAGGAAGGTAGAATTGATGTACACAAACCAATTGACAATATCCACCAAAAACTTCCACAACACCTTATTAATGTCTGCTTCTCTAAGCTGGTTTTTCACTCTGTCCCCCATTCTTGCATATAGTTCCATGCACATTATAATAGTGCCCTTCACCTTGCATTATAATCATATGTTTCCATGGTTATCTTCCTCACTAGACTGAGCTTCTTGAAAAAGAGTTATGTCTTCTGCATCTTTTCATTGCCAAGGCCCAACACAGTGACTCACAGATCCTAGTGAAACCAATTGAAGAACAGAGGAAAGAATGCGTGCTTCGGAGTTAGAGGAACTTGGGTTTAATACTTGCCTCCAAAACTTACAAGCTGTGTGGTTTTGGGCAAGTGAATTTATCTCTGTAAGCTTTAGTTTCTTATCTGTAAAATGAAATAATTACGCTAACTTCATAGACTTGTGAGCTTACATGAGAGAATATATACGAAGCATCTGCCATATATTTGGGATTCAGTTAATTGTGATCACTATTATTATTAGGGGCAAATAAATTATTGCCAGGTTAATGACTTATTCAATGGGTTTCTTAATGATTATTTATCTTGGCAGCAAGGCAGACTTTGAGGAGTTCAGTTTTTTTTCCCTTCTGTATTATTATACTCTATTTTGCTTACTATTCTGAAAAACATACATTTTTAAATTTATCATTCTTTGCATTTTTTATGTTTATGCTGGTTCTGGGCTTTTTCTTTTTTGGGGGGGGCTGTGTTGGATCTTCATTGCTGTGCGCGGGCTTTCTCTAGTTGTGGCATGTGGGGGCTACTCTTCATTGCAGTGCACGGGCTTCTCATTGTGGTGGCTTCTCTTATTGCAGAGCAAGGATCTAGGCATGCAGGCTTCAGTAGTTACAGGATGTGGGCTCTGTAGTTGCGGCTTGTGGGCTCTAGAGCGCACGCTCAGTAGTTCTGGCCCACGGGCCTAGTTGCTCCGCAGCATGTAGGATCTTCCCGGACCAGGGATCGAACCCGTGTCCCCTGCATTGCCAGGCGGATTCTTAACCACTGCACCACCAGGGAAGTCCCTGGACTTTATCTTTTTTGACCCTATTTTTTAAAATAGTTTTGTGCTATTCCTCTTTCCAAGATCTATGTATGTTCTCTTAAAATTTTAACTCAGCAGGGAGTTCCCTTATAGAAACTGTTCTTTTTGATGTTTATCTCCTTTCTGCTTTATTGGGGCAATCTAGAATTACATTGATTTTCAAGGTTTATGCCCTTCTACCTCCAAAGGGCCATTTTCCCCTTGAGAGTCCTAGGCCTTGGAATCATTACTCCCTTTTGGAAATCTGTTTTACTCAAGCTGTAGTCCTTGATGTTACCATCAAGGCCTCGGCTATTGAAAAATTTAAATAGAGTTTCTTTCATTAAAGGAACTCTTTCATTCCATGTCACCATCTAGTTCTTTCCTTTTTTTTTTTTTTTAAATTTTATAGCTACTTTTATTTTTATTTATTTATTTATTTTTGGCTGTGCTGGGTCTTCGGTTCGTGCGAGGGCTTTCTCTAGTTGCGGCAAGTGGGGGTCACTCTTCGTCGCGGTGCGGGGACCGCTCTTCATCGCGGTGCGCGGGCCTTTCACTATCGCGGCCCCTCCCGTTGCGGGGCACAGGCTCCAGACGCGCAGGATCAGTAGTTGTGGCTCACGGGCCCAGCCGCTCCCTGGCATGTGGGATCTTCCCAGACCAGGGCTCGAACCCGTGTCACCTGCATTAGCAGGCAGATTCTCAACCACTGCGCCACCAGGGAAGCCCTAGTTCTTTCTTATTAATAAGAATTAAAATAAATTATCATGACTCTGTTGTTTCCTGACCTTTTTGAGAGATATTATCAGGAAGTCAGAAAAAGTATTTATCAGAAGTGCTGCTATTGCTATTAGCAGCACCAGCCTTCTGGCAGAGACATTCTCATCTGAAGTTCTGGCTCATCACTATATTTTTATTTTGTGTCAATTTTGGAAACTGCTTTTGGGATGTATCAAAACTATCCCTTGCCTGACCATGCCAACAGTACTTTATGCCTAGAAAATTTTCATTGCTATTTTATTTTCACTAAATGTTTTCCATTGTGGGTTTACTTCAGGTGTCAGATTTCAGTTGTGTTTGCTTCCTTTTGCACTGTGGTATTACTTCTATTTCATTTAACTTTATTTCTTTCAAGCAAGGTCTACCCGTCCTCAGACATAGTCTATGATTAGCTCCCCATCAAGTCTTTAAGATGATACTTGCTTTCCTATATTATGATTTTTTAACTTTGTTGCTGACTATGTAGACATCTGAGACCATAGGTATTGGTATTAATAATATAAGGTTTATTGACAACTGTTTATGTGTGATTTTATAGATGTTATCTCATTTTTCTTCCCAAAAAGTATATGCAGATTATACTTTCATTATTGTCGTTTTACAGATAAGGACACTGAGGTGTAACGATGGTAGGCACCTTGCCAATGCCACATGGCCAGTGAGTGTTAGAGGTGGGACATGAGACCAAGTCATTCTGGCTTAAGCACCTGTTCTCAGGATGCTGACACGTGCTACCTATGACTTTTGGTTTGGTTATTTTTTCTTAAGTTCAACTGGGTATCTCTTCCACCATGCTTTTCTTTTTCCTTATCCAGACCCAATAAGTTATCTGGGTATTTTTATGCTCCCCTTCCAAATAAATTTCAAGGTATGACTCCCTTGATAAAGTAGGTAAACTACTGCCAAGAACTGGAAACGTGGGATTTACTATTTTCTGCCTCAGAAGGCAATCACAAGTTCTTTTAAAACAAATTCTTTTGACACCATCTTTTGAAGCCAGATGTTCATTCTCTGTATGCTCTTTTCTTTTCCAAAGATACTATATGTTTAAATGAAAGAAGATATATTCATTTTCTATTCCTGCTGCAACAAGTGACCACAAGCTTATTGGCTGAAAACAACACATATTTATTAACTTATTGTCCTGTAGGTCAGAAGTATGACGTGGTTCTCGCTGAGCTAACATCAAGGTGTTGTTAGGGTTGCATATCTTTCTGGAGGTTCTACAGGAGAAACCACTTCTTTGCCTTTTCCAGCTTCTAAAGGCTGCCCACATTCTTTGGCTTGCTGCCCCATTCCTTCCCTCAGCTTCAAAGCCAGAAGTGTAGCATTTCTCTGAGTCTACTTCCATTGCCACCTCTCTTTCTCTGACAACAGGTGGGAAAAGTTCTCTGCTTATAAAGACTCATGTAATTAGATTAGACCCACTCAGATAATCCAGAATAGTCTCCCCATCTCAAAGTCTGTACTCTTAATCACCTCTGCAAAATCCATTTTGCCATGTAAAGTAATATAGTCCCAGGTTCCAGGGACTAGGACATGGACATCTTTGGGAGCATTATTCTGCCTACCATAGAAGATATTATGACATTAGACTTCATGTCCTTTAAATCTCCAGTTAGCTCTTTTATTTCAACCTCAAGTTCTTACAACACATAAAACTTTCTAGAGAATAATTCCATTTTACTTCTAGTAGTAATACTCTTTCCCACATGCATTAGCAAAAGTGAGTTTTTTGGGTGTAATAATTCTTGTCAGTTTCTCCATATTTGAATTTCAAGAAAAAAATGTGTTCCCAGTTGATTATGTCTGAGTGATGATGATATCTAGCCTCTTTTGTGACATTCAGAAGAGAAACAGTAATCATCATGATGTCTTTTCTTCCTGGGGTCATTAGTAGGTTGTTGATTATAATGAGGGGAGTGAAGTGAAGGGGGGGATTATTGAAGGAAGAATCCTGGCTTTTCTTCTTGTGTCATGGAGAGGGTGATAGAGGTGGCATCAATTCAGAGAGAGACAATGGAGGAGAAGTGGGTGTGGGGAAGAAGACTATGAGTTCAGTCAGAGACAAACTGAATATCCTCCAGTCCACATACCCCCTGGGGACGAATGATGTCATACTACCATTAATAATCAAATTACATGAGCTCAGTGTATAGCTATAAAATCTTATCCTCATACATTGTCTTCTTTCTCTAGTATTTCTGGGAGTCTTCGGAAGGGTGTGCCTTAAAAATTCATGCCCACTGGCTTCTGTGGTTCTACTGCTGTTTGCTGTTGAATACTGGCAATGGTATTTACCTTGTCTGCTGACACTCAGCATTTCCAGCTGATGCTTTGCCCTCACTGTTTCTCTAGGGAAAAGCTGGCCTTATTAGAGAACTGGCTTCTAATGCAACCCAAGGCTGTAAAACTCTCAAGTGTTAGAATGGTGCTGACATCCCTTAATTCTTTCCAGAAATGGAGAGAGCGTCCCTTCTCTTCAACTGGTACTTCATTTTGTTATTAGGCCATAAAGCATGGCTTATGTATCCTGGGTTACACCAATTTTCTTACGAAAAGAGTTCTTTTTGTTTCTTCCTGAGGAACTCGAAATCCAGTCTATAAAATTAGGTAATGGACAAAATGCCATGGTGGTTCTTCCCTGTTCTTGCCTTTTTATCTTTCTGTGGACACTGTCACATACTGCCTCTGTGTTTAGCCAAAAATCAGACACTTCTTGCAAATATACCCGTGGAAAAAAGTCCACAGATTCAGTAGTTGGACCACTATTTGAGATGCATTAAAACTCACTGTGTCCGAATTTTGTTTGTGCTCAGGTAGAACCACCCATAACATTGACATGTTGACTTCAAGATGTCTGTGGGTGATCCAGGTAGAGAGAGAGATATATATCTACCTGAGAGTTTTCCAAATACTGATGGTGCTTCAAAGTTCAAGAGTGGAAAAGTTCCCAACGGTGAACAAGGAGAGTGACAAAAGAATGGACTACAAACAGGACCCCAGGGAATAACTTTTAAGGATTAGAAGGGGAAAGAGAAACCCACAAAGGAGACTGAGAATCAGTGGTCACAAAAGCAAGAAGAGAATCAGGAAAGAGCGTTGCAATAAAAACAGAGAAGCAGAGAACTTTAAGAAGCAGGAAGTAACTAACAATATAAAAATGAACCAAAGGATTCCAATAAGAAGGTGAATGAATTTTTTCCATTTTTGTGGGGAGGGACAACTAGGAGGTTACTAACAACTTCAACAAAAGCATTTTTGATAAAGTGGTTCTCATGAAAGCCAGGTTACAGTGGGATTAGTGGATACATGAAAAAAAGGGAAACAAATGTGAGATGAAGAAATTATCCATTCAAGAAGTTTGAATTGGAAAGGAAGAGGGTACTAGCTATGGTTTTCTCAGAAACCTCATCTTGTAGGACAAGAGGAAAGGGAATAAAAATAGGTAAGGAAGTAGATGTTTTGAGTGTGTGTGTGTGTGTATGTGTGCATGTGTGTATGTATGGGGGGGAGTGATAGAGTTCATGATAAATGGCTTCAATTTTATCATCAAAGAAGGAGGCACGATTATCTAAGAGTCAGAGGAGATTGAGGTTGCTGGGAGAGAAGGGGCAAGAAAAGAATGGTAAAGATTTCAAATAATTCCTGAAGAGGAGATGACCATAATCAAATAAAAGTTTAGTCAAGTAGAACTAAAGATCCACGAGATCAGAAAATCCACCTGAGTAAAGGTGACAATGAGAATGGTGTGCAAGAGTCATTGGCAGTAAGGAAGTAAAACATAAGACTGTGTTTTCAGTGGATGTTTCACATAAATGTTGAAATTTCCTCAGGTGACTCTAGGATCTAAGGTAAAGGGGAAGACTATGAGTCAGACTGTGAAGCCCTTGATGTGTATGGAGCAACCAAGAGATGGGACAATGAAAGAAAGTAGAATGTATATGGTGACATAGTAGAGTGCCATGTGCCCAATAGCAGGAGGACTTTGACAGAGAAGAAAAAACTAAGTTTTCAAAGTGGCACTAGGCAGCTGGGAGAATGCTAGTTGGTACTCTGGGGACCTGTAAGCCCCACAGTGTGAGCACTGTCCAAGGACTGGGGGAGTAGGTCAAAGGGGATATTCACCCAGAGGAGGAAGCATAGTTGGCAAAGTGGATAGCAGATGGGGGTGGCAGAGGGAACCCTTCTGTGTATTTTGGGTCAAGAACCATGGTGTACAGTAAGGACAAGAAGGTTTAGATTTGACCAAACCCAAATATCCCAGATTCGGCACCGGTCATTTCTGTGATGGGAATTGGCTGAGGGTCCTTGGGAGCATCTGGTTTTGTTCTAATGGAGGCTGCCTTACCCGCTGTGGAGTGCAGTCAGGATCTTCCTCTGGAGGGAGCTTGGTCTGACTGTAGGAAGCAGGGCCCTGGGTCCCAATCTCAGGGCATACATGCATGCATTTTGTATGTCTTGTTTTTTAACATGTGAATTTTTGATGCTGATTCAACTTCCTTCAGACAGCTCAGGATCTTTTTCTTCTTTCTGGCCTGAATCATTTCTATCAGTGTATAAAGGAGTTATTCAACTGACTATTAAACTAGAGCACAAGAGCCATTATTTTTATATCCTTTCACTTTTACTTAGTCAGAAACTAAGCAAGAGTTGGGGCTTGCATGGACACTTAGATACTAGAGTGTGGCTAGGGGTCAGCGGTCAAGGGACCCCAACAGAAATCATCTGGGGGACAAAGGAATGTGGTGGGCTGGACACCAGGCAATGTTTAATCCCAAACCAGTAGGTCACAGTGATAAAATAGTGAGGCAGCTGTGCATTCTTCCAGGAGGCATGTCAGAAATAATAGACTCAAGCAATGGGCAGAACAACTTGATATGTCAGCCTCAAGGAAAGCTTGTTTTTGAGAAAATTTTTTATAAAGATCAAGATGCAGCTTCACTTTGGTCTGTCTGAGTCCTCAGGGAGAAGTTCATGGTGAGTATCTCAATCTAGAGTGTGGCGAGGATGAGTAAAGGGAGATCCTGGCAGAAATTAAGTAGATCAATGCAGTTCACCTCTCTTCATACATAGTTCTGGTCAGTTCATGGTCCCA
The DNA here is from genome assembly GCF_028023285.1 of Balaenoptera ricei. Lineage (NCBI taxonomy): Eukaryota > Metazoa > Chordata > Mammalia > Artiodactyla > Balaenopteridae > Balaenoptera > Balaenoptera ricei. The sequence continues at coordinate 138,230,681 of NC_082639.1, forward strand.
TGCTTTTTATGACATTTATGTATGTCGTTTCACCTTTCTTTGAATATTAAGTTCTTTTGGATGGATGACAAGTTTATTTCTTAATAAATCATTTCTGAAGCAAGATGTTAAGCTCTGAATTTTAGAATAATGGCCATTTTCTCCACCCTAGGTCTGAGCCAGGCTCTGGTCACATTAGTGGACAAGCTAAGACGTTTATCTTATTAGCTCTGATTAAATTGTGAAATGGTGTACATGTGTTATAATAGGCAAGGCAGTCTACATGCAAACTGGACACCCTGCTATCTACACTTTGCCCTTTTTTGGTTTATGGAATAATCTGGACAAAAATCTGTCTTCAACAAAATAAAACTTTCCTGTATCAATTCAATTAGTGACTGTTTCCAGCTGTCTCTAGCTTTTAAAAATGTATTTTGTCCCTTATACTTGCCAACTTCTATCTATATCTCTATGGAGTGCAGGAATTAGAGTGACTGTACCCAGTTTGCCACAAATATGACATAAACACTCTCATCTGGAAGGGTAATTTATGGCTGGAGAGTGGAATGGGCAAGGAAGAAATGGGAGGTGAGTAGAACCAGCTAATGAGTTGGTGGTGGAAGAGTAGGCCTCTTGGAGGGTGGCTCAAGGGGAATTAGTGCAACTGCTGGGTTGAGGGAGGATAGAAGGATGATGGCCAAGACTGGTAAGTGGCAGACAGAGAAGCCAGGAACACACAGATAGCCCGAGTAAACCATGCCAGGAACAGGGGGATTTGGGGAAAGTGAGGAGGGAGAAAAGAGAGAAAACTGTCAAGTTACCAATTCCTAATTTTAATGGGAACTCTGGAATAGGAACAGAGGATGCAGATTTTCTTCCTTGGTACCCTGAGCTGTACATAAGCTATCACTGTTCCTCTCTGCCCGTCTTTCTTTCTTTTATTTTCTATTTGTTTCTTTCTTCCCTTTTCTTTCTTCTCTCTCTCCTCCCATCCACCCTCCCTCTTCTCCTTCTATCTGACCAATTAGACCACCTCCATGTTGAAGAGTTACTTGATGTCATCATAACTCCAAACCATCAATTTATCAATACAGGAAGTTGTAATTATTTTTAATAAAGGAGAAAAGGAAAGGGAATGTGACTAATGTCCAGGGAAAACCAGGCGACAGTTCAAAAAACACTCCAGGAAAGTATCAGAAGGAATATCCCTCTGATCACATCTGACACCACTTCATGAAATTTGGATGATTTATTGGGGATGAGAATTACTTTTCCAAGATATTATAAGTCAATAAGAAAGAATATTTTAAAATCCCCATTCTCTCAAGCATTTTTGGTTCTAAAGCAAAATCTTTTTGTGTTTCTTTACTTTTATTCCCCTTTTTGGTTCTGTGCCAAAGAACATAAACACAGTCTCCTTTGCGATCTCTATTTCTTGAGTACTCCTTGCCAGTATATCCTACATGTGGATTAAATAGATGGCATCAACAGTGTAGTTGGGAGGCAAAGTGAACAGAAGAAGAAGGGTCATGCTCTTCTATCCTGAGCTTCTGGGTTGAGAGATTTCAGTGTCTGCAGCTTGTCTACCAGAATAGCAAGAATAAAGCGTGAATCTATAAAGGAAATTACAACTGTGTTGAGAGAGCTGTCTGCACAGTTGAAGCTGTGATAAGATCATTCCTATCTTTGGAGTGGCATTCCCATGGCCACTATAGGAAGCATCCAGTGAATCCAAGGGGCCACTGGGTTCTGGTTTAGTTGTTCTTTCTTAAAATAGCTCTTCATTGAGTATGATGAGGCTCTGTTTCCCATAGTAAAGTTTTAAGTTTCTCTGATGCCAGGAAGATGAAGGTCTTTGACTATATATGAGCTTAAAAAAAGATCAAATGCTTGTTTCCCTTTTTTATGGGCCATGGGGCATGTGTTTTTAATAGACCTTTAAGTCTGTGAATAAATTCAAACATAATATTACCTAGTGCTTTGAAGGCCACCAATAGAGATACTTGGTGAGTATCATAAGGTGGTCAGAGTAGGGGTAGAGAGTCTATGCATTAAGGGTCTATGGATTAAGAAAGAGAAATATATATAAAATTAACATTCTTTGCAGTAGCTTGTGATATCCTCTCCTACCTATAACTCATCTCTTTTTTTCCTGTTTTACTTTATATTTTCTGGCCACTATTTACCTTTAAAAATATGCCTGAAGCAAGCATATGCTGAAATAGAGATTCAATCGGTCTTCTTATCATAATAATGATCATGCAGTGTGATGGAAAGAACCAGAGACTGAGAGATGAAAGGCCTTCTTCACCGTGGGCTGGGGTGGGGGTAATTCTCAGGGCATAGACTTAAGAGTATTACTGGATTTATCTTGAAGAAATAATCTGGGTGTAGAGTGGAGAATTGAGTATGATGTCAAATACTGACTATCCATATAAATATTATGGTGCTAAAAAGGTAGGATATTGTTTATCTTGGAATAAATATCCTAAATGTGTATTAGTGCATTTTTGAGAGCTTCATAACACCTGGTCTTGCCCTCTCTGCTCCTCTCCTCTAAAAAGCAATGCTGGTTGGGAGAGTCAGAGTCTGATTAGGTCTGGCTCTACTGTTCTCTATGGACTGATCCTTTGGTGTGACATTTCCTCCTCTTACGTGCTCTCCAGGGCGTACATGAGTGTGAAGGAGCTGAAAGAGGCACTGCAGCTCAACAGCACTCACTTCCTCAATGTCTACTTTGCCAGCTCAGTGCGGGAAGACCTTGCAGGTGCTGCCACCTGGCCTTGGGACAAGGAAGCCATCAGTCACCTGGGTAAGTAAAGTGAATACCAACTATAGTAGGAAAAATGAGGAAATTGGAAGGGAGTCCATGAAAGTGCATTTGGGGAAAAAACGGAGAGAAAAATAAATTTACTTAATGAATTAGCTGCTTTGGTCTGAGAATAGCTTTTGGGAGAATCTCTCAAAATGTTTCAGTGCAGACAGGTAAGATGGATTAGAGCAAACAGTGGCAAAATCTCAGAATGTCCTAGACCGAATCTATAATCTAGACGCTAATAAATTGCTGACGTGGAATAAGATCCATTTTATGTCTTGGAGAGCCTCAAGGGGAAAACTAGCAAGAAGGTGGCTAGACTGTGAAACCTGGTTTGCAGTAAACACTGAGCCAGAAGATTGCTGGGCTTCTTGCATGGATTGGAATCCTGAGGAGATTCTGGGAAATTCAAACAGGTGGGGAACTTGCCTGCTTACCTAGGAAAAAGGTGACACCTTAATACTGAGTGGAACTACTGCATGCTTAAGAAAGTTAATTCCTTTTATTACAATATCTTATCATTATTATAAAAGAAATACTGACCAATCAATAGAATCATTAAATCAGTTTGTGTGGATGAAGAGTAATTATTCAATATAATTTGTATATACTTTCAAAGAGTCTTGAGTAGGATTCTACCAAAACTTACTTTAAAACTGAATTACCATAATTGAGAGGAATTTTTCATGTTGGAAAGAGAATGCTTGAAGGAGACCAGAAACCATTTTATGAGTGATTTAAAAGAGATTATGCAAAATTAATCTTCTTAGTAGTCAAATACGAAGCAGAGAGAAATAAACTGAGTAAACATCACATAATACTGTATATGTCAAACCCATGTATGATGGGGTCATTGTGAAGTGGAGTCCAGATTATTGAAATGATAATCAAATAAAATATGAGCAAGTGTCCAAAGGATTGGGGAAGGAAAATGATGAGCAGTAGGTTAGCAATAGGTGAAAAAATGTTGTGGCTGTTCAAGAGGAAACCAGAACATAAAAATCCTTGTAGTGAATCAGGTCAACATCCAGAAGGGGTATATATCTCAAGCAAAGGAGGAGACAATGAAAAGTTAAACCTGTGGTGATCCAAACTGAATGCTTTGTTAGTATGCTGGATTTCATTGGCTCTATAGTATCTGATACAGTTTTAAGGCTCTGCAGTCCTTTTATCACTAAATTTTGTATTTTCAGTTCTCAGTATATTAGAAGTCAGAAATTTGTGAGATGAGTGGAGCTTTCCAGGTGAAAGCTAATGTGAGTCATTCTAGTCTTCAAAGTAGCAACAAGTGAGCTAGAAGGTTATATTCCAATAATTCATTTAGCAGTGAGTTTGAGTATCTTGAATTATCCTCATGAAAAACAATACTAGCAGAGGAGCATGTAACACTGTAAGAAATTACCTCCAAATTGGTTCATACCTGATTCACCAAAGGTTACCTTTTTGGTATATATGACAGCTAGGTTTACCCAGCAACTGTTTCTATGAATCCTAGGTCTATCATTGGATACTAAATCTACTTGTTCAAAAAACCTAAAAAATGATCTTCCTGGCCATTATGGAGACAAATCTTGGCCTCTTGATAAGAATTATTGGACTGGGAGCAGAGCCCTAAATATTTTTCTAACTTTGTTGGCACTAGGCCATTGACAAGATTCATTTAACTATAAAAGTGGATAAAATACAAAAAAAAAAAAAAATTAACTATTTGAAGACATCAGACATCAGCCAAGACAACGAGGATTTGAGGGACCCAATCCCAGTGAGAAGAAAAATACATTGAAGTGAACTCTACATATAACTCAGATTTTTTTCTCCTTTAGGGAAATTGCCAAAATCTCAGTGAAAGTAATAGAGGCAGAGCAGAGAGAAGCAGCCTAAAGCTTGCTTCTCGCTACTGAGGAGACAAAAATTAAAGGTCAGGCCTTCTAAGGCATCCAGACTTGAGGGACCAAGCTTCCAGAGAGATAGAAATCATGAAAAAAATGAGCCTGATAGTCTGCTCATAATTTGAAGATATTTTCTAATTACTAAACTATGCATGCTGAGGGCCAGTGGCCATAAAACAAGTATAAAATAACTGCTAACAGATTAAAAAACTGAACAGTGATTTCAGGAATCTCATAGTGGAGGGGACAATAAAATGAAGTTGAGGTCCTATCAAGGAGGGGCTTTGAGATACCCTTTGTGTGAGGGAAAATATAAATCGCCTAGCTTACACAAAGCCTAAAATTCAGCCTGAAACACTCTTAAATCCCTGTTTGGAGGAAGGTCATCTGCCTATATTTAACTGCCTAACAAAAGAAAATTAAACATGTTCTGGAGGAAGACAATATCATCAAAAGCCTCTACAAGTTTTCATGCACAGTGGCCAGAAATCAGTAAAAAAAAAAAAAAAATTACCAGTTATGCCAGAGATAGGACCAAATGATGGTAAACTAAACTAAACAAAGAAACAAATAATCACTAAATAAATGCAGACCCACAGATTATCCAGATATTGGAGTTATTGAATATTGGCTTAAGATAATTGTGATTAATATGCTCAAAAATAGATAAAAAGGTGAAGAGTATCTTCAGAAAACTAGAATCTATATTAATGAATAAAATGGAAATTTTAGGACAAAAATACAGTAACTGAAATTAAGAAATTAATAGATTGGTTTATGATCAGAAGAAAGGTTTAATGCACTAGAAAACTGTAGAAAACATACATATTGAAGCTCAGAGAGAAAAATTGATGGAAAAATATAGAAAACAACTTGGGACATTTGAGATCTGATGAAAAATTCCTAACGTAAATTGGAATTCTAGAAGAAGAGGAGAAAGATATTGGGGCAGAAATAATATCAAAGAGATAGCTGCTGAGAATTTTTCAGGGTGACAAAAAATATTAAACCACAGATTCAAAATGTTTTACAAACCCCAAGAAGGATAAATAGAAAGAAAATTACAACTAGATTCATTATAGCAAAAGTGCTGAAAAACCTCAGAAGTAGCCAGAGAAAAAAGTTACGTTACTTTAAAAGGAGCAACAATAAGATTGACAGGCTGACCTTTCAACAGAAACTATGGAAGTCAGAAGACAACAGATTGATATTGTTTTAAAAATGCTAAAAGAGAATTATTGCCACTTTATAATACTATGTTCAACAAAAATCTTTTAAAATGAAGACAAATTAAACATATTTTCAGATAAAAACTGAGGTAATTTAAAACCAGCAGTAAAATAAATACTGAAGAAAGCTATCCAAACAGAAAGAAAATGACTCCAATAGGAAACAGAGACATGCAAAAAGAAATGAATCACACTAGAAAGGATAAAAATATTAAAAGTAATAACAATGTCTTTTTGGCTTAAAATATATGTAGAGTTAAAATATGATGACAATGGCACGAAAGACAAGAAGTAAATAAAATTATATAATTTAAGGCCCCTTCTACACCAGTATCTGGAAAAAATACTGATTTATTAATTTTAGATCGCTTATACACACCTTATATTATACAAGAATTAACTCAAAATAGATCATAGACTTAAATATAAAAAGTAAAACTATATAACTTTAAAAAGAAAACATAAGAGAAAATCTTCAGGGCAAGACTAGGTGAAGAGTGCTTATATATGACACCCAAAGCATAGTCCATAAAAATGAAAACTGATAAATTGGACTTAATCAAAATTAAAACTTTTTCTCTGAGAAACACTCTGTTAAGATGAACAAGGAAATGGCAGTCTTAGAGAAAGTATTTGCAAACCACACATCTCGCAAAGGATTTATATCTAGAATATATTAAGAACTTTCAAAACAAGAGTAAAACAACCAAGCAAATATTCCAGTTAGAAAACGGACAAAAACACAGACATTTTACCAAAGAGAATATACAGATGGAAAATAAGCACATGAAAAGATATTCAATATCATTAACCATTAGGGAAAAGCAAATTAAAGCCACAATGAGGTATCACTATACTTATTAGTAGAGCTAAAAAAAATAGTAACAATACTAAATGCTGATGAGGATGCAGAGAAACTGGATATTGCATATATTGCTGATGGGAAAGTAAAATGGCACAGCCACTCTGGAGAACACTTTGGCAGTTTCTTATAAAATTAAACATACAGGGCTTCCCTGGTGGCACAGTGGTTGAGAATCTGCCTGCCAATGCAGGGGACACGGGTTCGAGCCCTGGTCTGGGAAGATCCCACATGCCGTGGAGCAACTGGGCCCGTGAGCCACAATTACTGAGCCTGCGCGTCTGGAGCCTGTGCTCTGCAACAAGAGAGGCCGCGATAGTGAGAGGCCCGCGCACCGCGATGAAGAGTGGCCCCCGCTTGCCACAACTAGAGAAAGCCCTCGCACAGAAACGAAGACCCAACACAGCCATAAATAAATAAATTTTAAAAAAAAATGGGGCAAGCAACACAGAATAGGGTAAATTAAAAAAAAAAAAAATTAAACATACACTTACCGTATGACCCAGCAATTGGACTTTTGGACATTTATCCCAGAGGAATGAAAACATGTCCACTCGAAACCCAGCTTTATTTGTAATAGCTCCAAACTGGAAATGATAAAGTGTTCTTCAGTACTAACTGCTTAAGCAAACTGTGATACATCTGCACAATGGAATATCACACAGCAATAAAAAGAAACAAAGTATTAATACATGCAACAACTTAGGTGGATGTCAAGGGTATTATACAGAGTGAAAAAAAATCTCACAAGTTGCACACTTATGATTTAGTGTAGTATTCTCAAAATTTTATGTGGTATTCTCAAAATTAAAAAAAAAAAAAAACTAACAGAGACAGAGAACAAATTAGCGGTTCCTAGGAGTTAGGAATGGGGTGAGGGGTGTGGGAGAGAGGGGTATGTGTGTGGAGTGACTTAAAGGATACTAGAGGAGAAATCTTAATGGTAGTTATACAAAGGTATACATACATGTGATAAAATTGCATAGAACTACACACAAACACACACTTGCACGTGCACACATACACACACATTCACAAGCCTGCATGTGAAAACTGGTGAAATCAAAATAAGGTCTGTGGCTTCTTTGCATGAGTAGAACACTTCACTTATAGCAGGTGCTCTCTGAATGCTCACTGATTGAAGGGATAACTGAACAAATGAGTGAAGCTATTAAATTTAAATAGTTTCAAGAAATGTTTGAATTATCTCATGAGTCACTGACTCATAATGAATTGCAGAAGAAGCTAGGGATATTTATATTTTATTCTTAAACCTTTTAGAAATAACTAGTTCCCCTACAACAAGTTTCTTAATGTGCATTTAAGAAGTAGAAGGCTAGCTGAAAATCTGACTCAATATGAAACTTCTCATGTTATTATTTATTTTTTCTTGTTCAGTCATAACTGTGATTGAACAAAGGAATCATATTGACCTAAATCGGGTGTAGAGTAGTACAGACAGCTGGCATAACATGATAGAGGAAGACATTTAGGATTTTCTAAACAGAGTCTTTTCAAGACTCAAGATAAGATTATCTGTGTCAACATTCAAGACCCTGTATTTTGAGGGTCAGCTGAGTGACCTGGCAGATAAGTACGCTAGTTTTAAGACTGAATCCAATTTCTGACTACAAATGGCTTAAGTCACTATGAGGAAAGACCAAGGTAATCTGTGGTCCATCAACACCGTTTCTGGCCTTTAGCATGATTTTGTACTTTTAATGTTGTGGTAATGCAGGGCAGAATTTTTTATAAGTAAAGTAAATGAATAAATGAGATCCCCTTGAGCTCAGTGGTTTGAATATCTTTAACCTTAGTATACAGCACTTAAACTGAAAACATATCTTCAAAGGCAGAAGACTTAAATTAGTGGTAAACCAGACCTTTTATAAACCATTAATATCATACTCATAATTATTTATTCATTCATTCAAAGAAAAACTGTTGAATCTATTTCATGGCAATATCAGAGATAGAATAATTAAAAGGAGTCCACCGTAAAGGTTTGCACAGCACAACTGGGATACAGACATGCAAATACACACTTATAATAGTACACAATGCTGCCACACAGGAGGTCAAGTAGGAACATGATGAGAAAGTGCCTGATTGTGCTGAAAACATCAGGGAAGAAGGGAAGAGTTCCCAGAGGGGCTGAGGCTTGAGGGGAGAGTTGAAAGATGAGCAGTAGTTTGCTTGGCAGACAATGAGAGGGCATTCCATAGTGAAAGAAATGGTAAATGCCAAGGTTTAGACTGTTAAAAACCTAGACTTGCTTAGAAGTGGAATGTCCTTGGAATGGCTAGAGCAGAGCTCTTCAAACTTATTTTTGCTCTCTTGTACCTCCTAAAAGACTTTTGAAAAACTCTGTACCCCTTCATCAATTTTAAAAGTAACACCTAAAAATTTAACCATAAGTTTAAATTATAGCAAAGAATATAATTTCTGGCATATTATTTTAAATTATTGATATTTAAAAATACATTTTAAATCTACCCTTCTAAATGTATCTTTGGTAACATAATAATTTGATAATCACCATCATTCATTAAAAAAATTCATGGTCATGCACTTTTTTAACACTGAGAAATTATTCATTGCTCCTTTTTTTGCTTTGAATTTGTGTTTCCATTTCATCGCTCCTATAGAACTTTATACTAATGTAACATATAAATATACTTTTTTCAAAGTCTTTAGTTAGTCACCTATTTCTCTGCTAAAAACATATTTTGAATAAAAACAAACATTTTGTGATATTTTTAATTAAAGTTTTTATTTTGAGATCATTGAATATTCACATACAGTTGTAGGAAATAGTACAAAGAGATTCCACATACGCTTTACCCATTTTCCTCTGGTGGTAGTACCTTGCAAACCTGTAATACAATATCACAAGCAGGATATTAACATTGATATTGATCATAAGTTATAACATGTTAAAAATTTGTTCTCAATTGAGTTAGCTTTTGAAATGATTCCTTGTCCAAAATTGATCAAAACAATATTTTAAAATGTTGATTAATGAATAGTAAATAAAGTGGAAAATACATATTTAATGAGCCAAGAGTGGCTTTTCTCTCCCATATTAGTTCTTGTGTCAGTGGATGAAGAGTAATTATTGGTATAATAAGACAGGATTTAGCATCATTTATATTGCTTTTTTTTTTCTTTTATAGCTCTAAGTACTGAGAAACTTTGTTCACATAAATAAGTAGATGGGGAAAAAAAGAGTTCTGTTTGACTGAGTGGATGATGGTGCCAAGGTAGAAAATATAGAAAAAGCAGGAGCAAAGGGGGAGGCAGTTTGGTTTCGGAGGTGTTGAATTTGGGATCTCTACAAATTTGATCATGAAAGGCACTTCCACAAAAGCAGAAGGAGGAGCAGGATTCAGGCGTGTACCAGACAACAAAGGAGAGAGGGGTTTGAGCCAGTCCCTTGTGGCCCACAAATATGAGTGCTTCAGAGAGATGAAATAAGTACAAGGCCATCTTGGCCAGGTTAGAGAGGACAGTCGGTCTCTCTCTGGCACAGAAGTTAGGCACTTCAGAGTGTTCTGGACCAACCATCTTCCTTAATTGTTCTAGGGAATGTCTGTACTGCCAAGGAACATTCAGAGATCCTGATCAGATCATAAGCAACATGCCCCAATGCATGGGACCCAAGAATCTTGTGGGAGGGAACTTGAACCTGGCTCACAATGGGGCTTTAGACATATGGGATCTTCCAAGGAGTCCAGATAATGTGACCCTCGGAGGAAAAAAATGTCTTAGAGTGATAGAGTGGGCTATGGCTTCCGAAAGATAGGAAGAAATGTATCTTGAGCAAGTCACCTCACATATAAAATGGGAATAACAAGCATGAGGAAGACTACCTGGCACATAGTAGGGTTTCAATAAATATTAGCTCCATTAGTAGTAGTAGCAGCAGCAGCAATAGAAGTTCCAAATACCATGGCTGCTGTTGCTAGTTGGGCCCTTAGCTTCCCACCTACTTCATCTCCATCCTAGAGATTTTCAGTGCCCTAGAAAGATGTTGGCTTTCTAGGGGGGGAAAAAAAGTGTTTTTAGGTGTCCAATTGCTTGCAGTGGTAAAGCAGCTTATAAGAAACAAAGGGAGGCTCCTTATAAGTCACAGAAGGAAAGAATAAATGATTGTTGGAAGTTTGGGGGAGATGGGTAGTGCCTGATGAGGGTCTGTGGGTGTCATGGGGCCAGATGGACTGGAGAACAGCTACCACAGGGGTGACGCAGATGTGGCAGGCATCTGGCAGAAAGCAAAGCAATAGCTGCATGAGGGGATAAGGGGAAGACAAAAGCAGCAGACATGAGCTCTGAGGGGAGATATCCTTCCCTCAACTAGAACTTTTATAGGGGATCCCCCCAACCCCAAACAAAGCTTAACTTCCTCCTAACCAAACAGTTGACATTGAGATTAGGGTGTTACATCAATTGTGACACATTCATGCACAATGTGGGTGAGAAATAGACATTGATTTGGCAAGTGGGAAGTCTCCGGTTATCTCAGCCTAATTGTTTCTGTGGAGTATGGGTGCAGGAGCCAGCGTGGGAGAGGTAGAAGAATCCACAGGAGGTAAAGGGAAGCACACTCTGGTACAACAAATCACTGAATGGTTGGGCTAGAGCAAAGCAATTTTGTTCCTCTCCACTCTGTCCCCTCTTCACTATGCCAGAGTGGAGTGATTCTTTCCCAAGACAAGGAATAAACAGGACATGTAAACTGGAGCACACCATGTCCATATGAGGACTTAGAGCGTCGTTAATGAGACAGGCTACAGGACATGAACAGGATGAGGACTGTTCCTTGGAATTACCCACTGGCTGCTACTGTAGATTATTTGTCAGAAGATAATATTCAGCAAATGGGGTAATTTTAGGTGCCTTGGGGTTTCAAACATAGTGAACACTCTTGGATATTGAAACTTTGGAAAAAATTATCCTAGGGTATGAACTAAGTGCCCTGAAATTGGGGTGTCCCAAAGATAGGTTTATACGTTTATAAGTAGGTGGAATAAATAATCACCTTTGTGTGTGATGCCTTGAAAGATCTCCTTTCTTAAAATATGTCCTAGTAATCATTGAATCTTTAGTGCCTAGAACAGTACCTGACACTGAATAGATGCTCAATAAATGCTGAATTGATAAATCAATTGTAGAAAATATCTTACCCATTCATACTCTGTAGTATGAGGTTGTGGGTGTTTGAAGCACCGCCCTCATCCAGAAACAAGGAAAGGAGTACATCATAAGTCTCCAAGGCCTCAGTGATAACATCTTCAGTTTTCGTTAATCAAATGACTTCTCTCCCATGGTATGGTATGGGAGGGGTTAGAAAGCCCGGAGTGAGGGAGGCATCCATGTGGTACTGGGAGTATCTAATGAGGAAGATGTGCCACATGGCCTTGTCTTCATAGTGGTCCAGCCGGAACACCAGTTCTTCTCCAGATTGCAGGTTCTTCTTCCATAGCTTGAGCAGGGCTAGTGGTGTTCACCTGTCCCCGATGCCAGGCCCAGGGCGGGGCTCCACCCCTGCCCCACCCCCAACCCTGTGGGAGGATGGGCCACATGCAGTTCTGAGTCCCCAGGGCCCACAGCCGAGGAGAGTGAGGTGGCTGAGCCCTGGGTAGCTGAGGACACATTGAAAGAACAATGGCAATAGAAAATCAATACAACATGAAAACAGGAATCTGCTTCCTGAATGGATTGGAAAAACAGGGACTAGTAGAAGAAGGCTAGCAGACCACACAAAACCACTCCTCCATTCTTTGTTGCTGTGTGGCTGACAGGCTCTTGGTGCTCCAGCCGGGTGTCAGGCTTGAGCCTCTGAGGTGGGAGAGCTGAGTTCAGGACATTGAACCACCAGAGACCTCCCAGCCCCATGTTATATCAATCAGCGAGAGGTCTCCCAGAGATCTCCATCTCAATGCTAAAACCCAGCTCCACTCAACGACCAGCAAGCTCCAGTGCTGGACACTCCATGCCAAACAACTAGCAAGACAGGAATACAACCCCACCCATTAGCACAGAGGCTGCCTAAAATCATATTAAGTTCACAGACACCCCGAAACACACCACTGGATGCAGTTCTACACCAAAAAGACAAGATCCAGCCTCATCCACCAGAACACAGGCACCAGTCCCCTCCACCAGGAAGCTTACACAACCCAGTGAACCAACCTTACTCACTGCGGGCAGACACCAAAAACAATGGGAACTACAAACATGCAACCTGAGAAAAGGATACCCCAAATGCAGTAAGTTAAGCAAAATGAGAAGATAGAGAAATACATAGCAGATGAAGGCACAAAGTAAAAACCCACCAGACCAAACAAATGAAGAAGAAATAGGCAGTCTACCTGAAAAAGAATTCAGAGTAATGATAGTAAAGATGATCCAAAATCTTGGAAATGGAATGGAGAAAATACAAGAAACATTTAAGAAGGACCTGGAAGAACTAAAGAGCAAGCAAACAATGATGAACAGCACAATAAATGAAATTAAAAATTCACTAGAAGAAATCAATAGCATAAAAACTGAGGCAGAAGAATGGATAAGTGACCTGAAAGATAAAATAGTGGAAATAACTACCACAGAGCAGAATAAAGAAAAAAAGAATGAAAAGAATTGAGAACAGTCTCAGAGACTTCTGAGAAAACATTAAACAAAACAGCATTTGAATTATAGGTGTCCCAGAAGAAGAGAAAAAGAAAGGGACTGGAAAATATTTGAAGAGATTATAGTTGAAAACTTCCTTAATATAGGAAAGGAAATAGTCAATCAAGTCCTGGAAGCACAGAGAGTCCCATACAGGATTAATTCAAGGAGAAACACGCCAAGACACATATTAATCAAACTATCAAAAATTAAATACAAAGAAAAAATATTGAAAGCAGCAAGGGAAAGCAACAAATAGCATACAAGGGAATCCCCATAAGGTTAACAGCTGATCTTTCAGCAGAAAATCTGCAATCCAGATGGGAATGGCAGGACATATTTAAAGTGATGAAAGGGAAAAACCTACAACAAAGATTACTCTACTCAGCAAGGAACTCATTCAGATTCAACAGAGAAATTAAAACCTTTACAGACAAGCAAAAGCTAAGAGAATTCAGCACCATCAAACCAGCTTTACAACAAATGCTAAAGGAAATTCTCTATGCAGGAAACACAAGAAAAGGAAATGACCTACAATAACAAGCCCAAAACAGTTAAGAAAATGGTAATAGGAACATACACAGCGATAACTGCCTTAAATGTAAATGGATTAAATGCTCCAACCAAAAGACACAGACTGGCTGAATGGATACAAAAACATGACCTCTATATATGCTGTCTACAAGAGACCCACTTCAGACCTAGGGACACATACAGACTGAAAGTGAGGGGATGGAAAAAGATATTCCATGCAAATGGAAGTCAAAAGAAAGATGGAGTGCCAATTATAATATCACAAAATAGACTTTAAAATAAAGACTATTCCAAGAGACACAGAAGGACACTACATAATGATCAATCTTGGATTCATCAAGGGATCAATCCAAGAAAAAGATACAACAATTGTAAATATTTATGCACCCAACATAGGAGCACCTCACTACATAAGGCAAATGCTAACAGCCATAAAAGGAAAAAGACAGTAAAGCAATCATAGTGGGGGACTTAACACTCCACTTTCACCAATGGACAGATCATCCAAAATGAAAATAAATAAGGAAACACAAGCTTTAAATGATACATTTAACAAGATGGACTTAATTGATATTTATAGGACATTCCATCCAAAAACAACAGAATACACTTTCTTCTCAAGTGCGCATGGAACATTCTCCAGGATAGATCATATCTTGGGTCACAAATCAAGCCTTGGTAAATTTAAGAAAATTGAAATCGTATCAAGTATCTTTTCCGACCACAACGCTATGAGACTAGATATCAATTACCGAAAAAATCTGTAAAAAATACAAATACATGGAGGCTAAACAATACACTACTAAATAACAAAGGGATCACTGAAGAAATCAAAGAGGAAATCAAAAAATACCTAGAAACAAATGACAATGGAAAAACGACAACCCAAAACCTATGCGATGCAGCAAAAGCATTTCTAAGAGGGGAGTTTAGAGCAATACAATCCTACCTCAAGAAACAAGAAAAATCTCAGGTAAACAACCTAACCTTACCCCTAAAGCAATTAGAGAAAGAAGAACAAAAAAACCCACAAAGTTTGCAGAAGAAGAGAAATCATAATGATCAGATCAGAAATAAATGAAAAAGAAATGAAGGAAACAAGAGCAAAGATCAATAAAACAAAGAGCTGGTTCTTTGAGAAGATAAACAAAATTGATAAACCATTAGCCAGACTCATCAAAAAAAAAAAAAAAAAGGGACAAGACTCAAATCAATAGAATTAGAAATGAAAAAGGAGAAGTAACAGCTGACCCTGCAGAAATACAAAGAATAATGAGGGATTACTGCAAGCAATTATATGCCAATAAAATGGACAACCTGGAAGAAATGGGCAAATTCTTAGAAAAGCACAACCTTCCAAGACTGAAGCAGGAAGAAATAGAAAATATAAAGGGACCAATCACAAGCGCTGAAATTGAGACAGTGATTAAAAATCTTCCAACAAACAGAAGCCCAGGACCAGATGTATTCACAGACGAATTCTATCAAACATTTAGAGAAGAGCTAACACATATCCTTCTCACACTCTTCCAAACTATAGCAGAGGGAGGAACACTCCCAAATTCATTCTACGAGGCCACCATCAATCAACCTGATACAAAAACCAGACAAAGCTGTCACAAAGAAAGAAAACTACAGGCCAATATCGCTGATGAACATAGATGCAAAAATCCTCAACAAAATACTAGCAAACAGAATCCAACAACACATTAAAAGGATCATACACCATGATCAAATGCGGTTTATCCCAGGAATGCAAGGATTCTTCAATATACACAAATCAATCAATGTGATACACCATATTAACAAATTGAAGGAGAAAACCATATGATCATCTCAATAGATGATGAAAAAGCTTTTGACAAAATTCAACACTCATTTATGATAAAATGCCTCCAGAAAGTAGGCATAGAGGGAACTTACCTCAACATAATAAAGGCCATATACGACAAACCCACAGCCAACATCGTTCTCAATGGTGAAAAACTGAAACCATTTCCACTAAGATCAGGAACAAGGCAAGGTTGCCCACTCTCACCACTATTATTCAACACAGTTTTGGAAGTGTTAGCCACAGCAATCAGAGAAGAAAAAGAAATAATAGGAATCCAAATCACAAAAGAAGAAATAAAATCGTCACTGTTTGCAGATGACACGATACTATACATAGAGAATCCTAAAGATGCTACCAGAAAAATACTAGAGCTAATCAATGAATTGGGTAAAATAGCAGGAGACAAAAGTAATGCAGAGAAATCTCTTGCATTCCTGTACACTAATGATGAAAAATCTGAAAGGGAAATTAAGGAAACACTCCCATTTACCATTGCAACAAAAAGAATAAAATACCTAGGAGTAAACGTAACTAAGGAGACAAAATACCTGTATGCAGAAAACTATAAGACACTGATGCAAGAAAGTAAAGATGATACAAATAGATGGAGAGATATACCATGTTCTTGGATTGGAAGGATCAACATTGTGAAAATGACTATAATATCCAAAGTGATCTACAGATTCAGTGCAATCCCTATCAATCTACCAATGGCATTTTTCATAGAACAAGAACAAAAAATTTCACAATTTGTATGGAAACACAAAAGACCCCGAATAGCCAAAGCAATCTTGAGAAAGAAAAACAGAGCTGGAGGAATCAAGCTCTCTGACATCAGACTATACTACAAAGCTACAGTAATCAAGACAGTATGGTACTGGCACAAAAACAGAAATATAGATCAATGGAACAGGATAGAAAGCCCAGAGATAAACCCAAGCACATATGGTCACCTTATCTTTGATAAAGGAGGCAAGAATTTACAATGGGGAAAAGACAGCCTCTTCAATAAGTGGTGCTGGGAAAACTGGACAGCTACATGTAAAAGAATGAAATTAGAACACCTCCTAACACCATACACAGAAATAAACTCAAATTGGATTAAAGACCTAAATGTAAGGCCAGAGACTATAAAACTCTTAGAGGAAAATATAGGCAGAACACTCTATGATTTAAATCACAGCAAGATCCTTTTTGGCCCACCTCCTAGAGAAATGGAAATAAAAACACAAATAAACAAATGGGACCTAATGGAACTTAAAAGCTTTTGCATAGCAAAGTTAACCATAAACAAGATGAAAAGACAACCCTCAGAATGGGAGAAAATGTTTGCAAATGAAAGAATTGACAAAGGATTAATCTCCAAAATATACAAGCAGCTCATGCAGCTCAATATCAAAAAATTAAACAACCCAATCCAAAAATGGGCAGAAGACCTAAATAGACATTTCTCCACAGAAGATATACAGATTGCCAACAAACACTTGAAAGGATGCTCAACATTACTAATCATTAGAGAAATGCAGATCAAAACTACAATGAGGTATCACCTCACACCAGTCAGAATGACCATCATCAAAAAATCTACAAACTATAAATGCTGGAGAGGGCGTGGAGAAAAGGGAACCCTCTTGCACTGTTGGTGGGAATGTAAATTGATACAGCCACTATGGAGAACAGTATGGAGGTTCCTTAAAAAGCTAAATAAAGAACTACCCTATGACCCAGCAATCCCATTACTGGGCATATACCCTGAGAAAACTATAATTCAGAAAGAGTCATGTACCACAATGTTCATTGCAGCTCTATTTACAATAGCCAGAACATGGAAGTAACCTAAATGTCCACTGACAGATGAATGGATAAGGAAGATGTGGTACATAAATGCAACACAATTTTACTCAGCCATAAAAGAAAATGAAATTGAGTTATTTGTAGTGAGGTGGATGGACCTTGAGTCTGTCATACACAGTGAAGTAAGTCAGAAAGAAAAAATCAAATACCGTATGCTAACACATATATATGGAATCTAAAAAAAAAAAAAAAAAAGGTTCTGAAGAACCTAAGGGCAGGACAGGAATAAAGACACAGATGCAGAGAATGGACTTGAGGACATGGGCAAGGGGAAGTGTAAGCTGGGACGAAGTGAGAGAGTGGCATGGATTTATATACACTACCAAATGTGAAATATATAGCTTGTGGGAAGCAGCCACACCGCAGGGAGATCAGCTCCGTGTTTTGTGACCACCTAGAGGGGTGGGATAGGGAGTGTGGGAGGGAGACACAAGAGGGAGGGGATATATGTATATGTAGGGCTGATCCACTTTTTTATATAGCAGAAACTAACACAGCAATGTAAAGCAATTATACTCCAATAAAGATGTTAAAAAAAAAAAAAAAAAGCAAGCCCAGAGTGCTTGCCAGTTGTGGGTAGGAGTGGCTGAAAGAGTTTAAAAGGAGACAAAAAATGACATCAGACTTTGCAAAATCTTTACCCTCTACACATTCTTCTCTTTGTTCAGTCTTGTCCAGAACTAGGACTTCTTTCTAATGAGACCACAGGCTGTAAAACTAAGAAGCCAATATAAGATTTGGAGATGAATGGTTCCTGGGCTGGTTCTGTTAAAAATTTACTTCATTTTCTAAGCACTTGTGACTTTTTTTTTTTTAACCTTTTCCATTTCTTTCCCTTTATCTGTCAGCCCACCTCTACCACTTCCTTCCCTTGCCCTGCTCCAAAGTGCTCCTTCCTTGGACCCCCACACACTTTGATAGCTTTGTCGCTTCCTTGCAGAGCGTGTTTGGGGGAGTGTGTCTCAGCCAGTAACTGGAAGTAATTATGGAGGCACCTGCAGACCAGCTCTGAACCTCCTTGTTTTATGGGCATATAACATTCAGCCCTAAAAGTTTTACAGAACTCTTTTAAAGTCATTTCAACTCATGTCCTTTCCTCAAGCTGCCTGAGTTTCCTTTTTTTTTTTTTTTTTAATAGAAGTGACTTTGGGAATCATTCTCTTTGCCACGTGCTACTCTGGCGGTCTTGCGCTTAAGCTGGGAAAAGCCAGTTGGAACTTGGATACAGCATCACTTTGGGAGCTTGGCTGTCTGCTACTGAGATTTAATCTTTTAATCAGCAACTTCTCTCTTTTCTTCCCCTGCACCATCCTCTGGACCACACAACAACCCTGTCTTAGTGTTTTAGTTCGTCTATTGTAATCAAGGCTGAAAGGTCTCCTAAGAAGGCACTTGTGCTCCCCGCCAGTCCGTTAAGCAACAGCTGCGCCACACATGGCCACCAGTTGCTAAATCCAGAGAGCCCCATTCATATTATGTTCTATGTACAAGTAAGTGGTACTGGCATGTGGTGAGTTCAAGTTCCAGTACAACATTCAGGTATGCAAGAAATGTAACTTTTATTTATTCTTCTATAATGAACTTTATACTTATTTTGAGCCCCAGTGTTGCTGGGTAGTAGAAATTTATTCTTAGTCAATTGAGTTTCTTTTGCCTGGGTCTGTATCTAACTGTAGAGCTGACTTATAAATACCAAGGCCATAGATGGAAGGATCCATTTTGTCCTTAGTCATCAGGTGATGCTGGTAACCTAAGATGACCCTTGTTCCCATCACAGGGTCCTTCACCTTCAGGGATTCTCTGGAAGGCTCTCTATCACCCTGCCCTCTTAGCCTCACTGGTCAGCATTCTTCTTTAGAACTAGGCTCCTTACTCAGGAATCCATCACTGGAATGAGGCAAACCCCCCCTGTTGTCAGATCACATGCACCTATTTTGAATCTTTATCCCTTTACTGGGGTCTCAAAAGATGGATTACAGTCCATTTTATCTGGACCCACCACCGTCTATACATTCCCATTATTTCCTTTTTATCTCTTTTCCTCCAGCTTAGGAGAATCTTTTCTAGGCTAAAATGTGGTGGTAGTGTTGGTAATGTGAGGCAAGGATTACTTTCCTCCATTTATCTATCATGCTGGCTAAACCATGGAGTCCTCTCAGGGAATGGTATAGGTTTTGGAAATCTCACATCCAGAAAAGGACTTCTTTCCTTGCTTTTCACTCTGTAATGTAAGGAAATGAATGAATGCAGGTAATGAATGTATGCAAGAGAGTCTGGCAGTAAGGTAAGGGGGAGGGAGGCAAGGAACCACTTGAGTGAAATGTTAGTATTTCCAAAATGTTGCCCCTCAATTCACACTATTACTTCAAAATTTCCCCTGAGTAGGTACTCTTGGTCTGGTGGTCAGTCCCTAGGAAGCCTTGTAGGACAGGTGTTGGGGAGGTGAATGAGAGTAGAGAGAGTCTAATAGTGTCTCAGAGTGAAGACTGAAGGGCCAAGGTATGGTTGAAACATATATTGACATGTTTTTCTACTTCCTGTTTCAAAGTGGCAGGTGAGAGCAGAGAACACAAAGGAAGGAATTCTATTGTAGGAAAGGGAATCCCGTCCCTCCCATCCTATCACATTTATCCCTCAATTATGTTTTTTTTGTTTTGTTTTGTTTTGTTTTGTTCTTTGTTTTAAACATCTTTATTGAAGTATAGTTGCTTTACAATGGTGTGTTAGTTTCTGCTTTATAACAAAGTGAATCAGTTATACATATACATATGTTCCCATATCTCTTCCCTCTTGCATCTCCCTCCCTCCCACCCTCCCTATCCCACCCCTCTAGGTGGTCACAAAGCACCGAGCTGATCTCCCTGTGCTATGCGGCTTCTTCCCACTAGCTATCTATTTTACATTTGGTAGTGTATATATGTCCATGACACTCTCTCACCCTGTCACATCTCACCCCTCTCCCTCCCCATATCCTCAAGTCCATTCTTTAGCAGGTCTGTGTCTTTATTCCCATCTTGCCACTAGGTTCTTCATGACCTTTTTTTTTTTTCCCCTTAGATTCCATATATATGTGTTAGCATACTGTATTTGTTTTTCTCTTTCTGACTTACTTCACTCTGTATGACAGACTCTAACTCCATCCACCTCATTACAAATACCTCCATTTCATTTCTTTTTATGGCTGAGTAATATTCCATTGTATATATGTGCCACATCTTCTTTATCCATTCATCCGATGATGGACACTTAGGTTGCTTCCATGTCCTGGCTATTGTAAATAGAGCTGCAATGAACATTTTGGTACATGACTCTTTTTGAATTATGGTTTTCTCAGGGTATATGCCCAGTAGTGGGATTGCTGGGTCATAGGGTAGTTCTATTTGTAGTTTTTTAAGGAACCTCCATACTGTTCTCCATAGTGGCTGTATCAATTTACATTCCCACCAACAGTGCAAGAGGGTTCCCTTTTCTCCACACCCTCTCCAGCATTTATTGTTTGCAGATTTTTTGATGATGGCCATTCTGACCGGTGTGAGATGATACCTCATTGTAGTTTTGATTTGCATTTCTCTAATGATTAATGATGTTGAGCATTCTTTCATGTGTCTGTTGGCCATCTGTATATCTTCTTTGGAGAAATGTCTATTTAGGTCTTCTGCCCATTTTTGGATTGGGTTGTTTGTTTTTTTGTCATTGAGCTGCATGAGCTGCTTGTAAATCTTGGAGATTAATGCTTTGTCAGTTGCTTCATTTGCAAATATTTTCTCCCATTCTGAGGGTTGTCTTTTGGTCTTGTTTATGGTTTCCTTTGCTGTGCAAAAGCTTTTAAGTTTCATTAGGTCCCATTTGTTTATTTGTGTTTTTATTTCCATTTCTCTAGGAGCTGGGTCAAAAAGGATCTTGCTGTGATTTATGTCATAGAGTGTTCTGCCTATGTTTTCCTCTAAGAGTTTGATAGTGTCTGGCCTTACACATAGGTCTTTAATCCATTTTGAGTTTATTTTTGTGTATGGTGTCAGGGAGTGTTCTAATTTCATACTTTTACATGTACCTGTCCAATTCTCCCAGCACCACTTATTGAAGAGGCTGTCTTTTCTCCACTGTATATGCTTGCCTCCTTTATCAAAGATAAGGTGACCATATGTGCTTGGGTTTATCTCTGGGCTTTCTATCCTGTTCCATTGATCTATATTTCTGTTTTTGTGCCAGTACCAAACTGTCTTGGTTACTGAAGCTTTGTAATATAGTCTGAAGTCAGGGAGCCTGATTCCTCCAGCTCCATTTTTCGTTCTCAAGATTGCTTTGGCTATTCGGGGTCTTTTGTGTTTCCATACAAATTGTGAAATTTTTTGTTCTAGTTCTGTGAAAAATGCCAGTGGTAGTTTGATAGGGATTGCATTGAATCTGTAGATTGCTTTGGGTAGTAGAGTCGTTTTCACAATGTTGATTCTTCCAATCCAAGAACATGGTATATCTCTCCATCTATTTGTATCATCTTTAATTTCTTTCATCAGTGTCCTATAATTTTCTTCATACAGGTCTTTTGTCTCCTTAGGTAGGTTTATTCCTAGATATTTTATTCTTTTTGTTGCAATGGTAAACGGGAGTGTTTTCTTAATTTCACTTTCAGATTTTTCATCATTAGTATATAGGGATGCAAGAGATTTCTGTGCATTAATTTTGTATCCTGCTACTTTACCAAATTCATTGATTAGCTCTAGTAGTTTTCTGGTAGCATCTTTAGGATTCTCTGTGTATAGTATCATGTCATCTGCAAACAGTGACAGCTTTACTTCTTCTTTTCCGATTTGGATTCCTTTTATTTCTTTTTCTTCTCTGATTGCTGTGGCTAACACTTCCAAAACTATGTTGAATAATAGTGGTGAGAGTGGGCAACCTTGTCTTGTTCCTGATCTTAGTGGAAATGGTTTCAGTTTTTCACCATTGAGGACAATGTTGGCTGTGGGTTTGTCATATATGGCCTTTATTATGTTGAGGAAAGTTCCCTCTATGCCTACTTTCTGCAGGGCTTTTATCATAAATGGGTGTTGAATTTTGTCGAAAGCTTTCTCTGCATCTATTGAGATGATCATATGGTTTTTCTCCTTCAATTTGTTAATATGATGTATCACGTTGATTGATTTGCGTATATTGAAGAATCCTTGCATTCCTGGAATAAACCCCACTTGATCATGGTGTATAATCCTTTTAATGTGCTGTTGGATTCTGTTTGCTAGTATTTTGTTGAGGATTTTTGCATCTATGTTCATCAGTGATATTGGCCTGTAGTTTTCTTTCTTTGTGACAGCTTTGTCTGGTTTTTGTATCAGGTTGATGGTGGCCTCATAGAATGAGTTGGGGAGTGTTCCTCCCTCTGCAATATTTTGGAAGAGTTTGAGAAGGATATGTGTTAGCTCTTCTCTAAATGTTTGATAGAATTCGCCTGTGACGCCATCTGGTCCTGGGCTTTTGTTTGTTGGAAGATTTTTAATCACAGTTTCAATTTCAGTGCTTGTGATTGGTCTGTTCATATTTTCTATTTCTTCCTGGTTCAGTCTCGGTAGGTTGTGCATTTCTAAGAATCTGTCCATTTCTTCCAGGTTGTCCATTTTATTGGCATAGAGTTGCTTGTAGTAATCTCTCATGATCGTTTGTATTTCTGCAGTGTCAGTGGTTACTTCTCCTTTTTCATTTCTAATTCTATTGATTTGAGTCTTCTCCCTTTTCCTCTTGATGAGTCTGGCTAATGGTTTATCAATTTTGTTTATCTTCTCGAAGAACCAGCTTTTAGTTTCATTGATTTTTGCTATTGTTTCCTTCATTTCTTTTTCATTTATTTCTGATCTGATCTTTATGATTTCTTTCCTTCTGCTAACTTTGGGGTTTTTTTGCTCTTCTTTCTCTAATTGCTTTAGGTGCAAGGTTAGGTTGTTTCTTCGAGATGTTTCCTGTTTCTTGATGTAGGCTTGTATTGCCATAAACTTCCCTCTTAGAACTGCTTTTGCTGCATCCCTTAGGTTTTGGGTCGTCGTGTCTCCACTGCCATTTGTTTCTAGGTATTTTTTGATTTCCCCTTTGATTTCTTCAGTGATCACTTCGTTATTAAGTAGTGTATTGTGTAGCCTCCATGTGTTTGTATTTTTTACAGATCTTTTCCTGTACTTGATATCTAGTCTCATAGCATTGTAGTCGGAAAAGATACTTGATACAATTTCAATTTTCTTAAATTTACCAAGGCTTGATTTGTGACCCAAGATATGATCTATCCTGGAGAATGTTCCATGAGCACTTGAGAAAAATGTGTATTCTGTTGTTTTTGGGTGGAATGTCCTATAAATATCAACTAAGTCCATCTTGTTTAATGTATTATTTAAAGCTTGTGTTTCCTTATTTATTTTCATTTTGGATGATCTGTCCATTGGTGAAAGTGGGGTGTTAAAGTCCCCTACTATGATTGTGTTGCTGTCGATTTCCCCTTTTATGGCTGTTAGTATTTGCCTTATGTATTGAGGTGCTCCTATGTTGGGTGCATAAATATTTACAATTGTTATACCTTCCTCTTGGATCGATCCCTTGATCATTATATAGTGTCCTTCTTTGTCTCTTGTAATAGTGTTTATTTTAAAGTCTATTTTGTCTGATATGAGAATTGCTACTCCAGCTTTCTTTTGATTTCCATTTGCATGGAATATCTTTTTCCATCCCCTCACTTTCAGTCTGTATGTGTCTCTAGGTCTGAAATGGGTCTCTTGTAGACAGCATATATATGGATCTTGTTTTTGTATCCATTCAGCCAGGCTGTGTCTTTTGGTGGGAGCACTTAATCCATTTACATGTAAGGTAATTATTGATATGTATGTTCCTATTCCCATTTTCTTAAATATTTTGGGCTTGTTATTGTAGGTGTTTTCCTTCTCTTGTGTTTCTTGCCTAGAGAAGTTCCTTTAGCATTTGTTGTAAAGCTGGTTTGGTGGTGCTGAACTCTCTCAGCTTTTGCTTGTCTGTAAAGGTTTTAATTTCTCCATGAAATCTGAATGAGATCCTTGCTGGGTAGAGTAACCTTGGTTGTAGGTTTTTCTCCTTCATGACTTTAAGTATATCCTGCCACTCTCTTCTGGCTTGCAGAGTTTCTGCTGAAAGATCAGCTGTTAACCTTATGAGGATTCCCTTGTGTGTTATTTGTTGTTTTTTCCTTGCTGCGTTTAATATGTTTTCTTTATATTTAATTTTTGATAGTTTGATTAATATGTGTCTTAGAGTGTTTCTCCTTGGATTTATCCTGTATGGGACTCTCTGTGCTTCCAGGACTTGATTAACTATTTCCTTTCCCATATTAGGGAAGTTTTCAACTATAATCTCTTTAAATATTTTCTCTCAGTCCCTTTCTTTTTCTCTTCTTCTTCTGGGACCCCTATAATTCGAATGTTGGTGCATTTAATGTTGTCCCAGAGGTCTCTGAGACTGTCCTCAGTTCTTTTCATTCTTTTTTCTTTATTCTGCTCTGCAGTAGTTATTTCCACTATTTTATCTTCCAGGTCACTTATCCGTTCTTCTGCCTCAGTTATTCTGCTATTGATCCCATCTAGAGTATTTTTAATTTCATTTATTGTGTTTTTCATCGTTGCTTGGTTCCTCTTTAGTTCTTCTACGTCCTTGTTGAATGTTTCTTGCATTTTGTCTATTCTATTTCCAAGATTTTGGATCATCTTTCCTATCATTATTCTGAATTCTTTTTCAGGTAGACTGCCTATTTCCTCTTCATTTGTTAGGTCTGGTGTGTTTTGACCCTGCTCCTTCACCTGCTTTGTGGTTTTTTGTCTTCTCATTTTGCTTATCTTACTGTGTTTGGGGTCTCCTTTTCACAGGCTGCAGGTTCGTAGTTCCCGTTGTTTTTGGTATCTGTCCCCAGTGGCTAAGGTTGGTTCAGTGGGTTGTGTAGGCTTCCTGGTGGAGGGGACTAGTGCCTGTGTTCTGGTGGATGAGGTTGGATCTTGTCTTTCTGGTGGGCACGTCCACGTCTAGTGGTGTGTTTTGGTGTGTCTGTGGCCTTATTATGATTTTAGGCAGCCTCTCTGCTAATGGATGGGGCTGTGTTCCTGTCTTGCTAGTTGTTTGGCATAGGGTGTCCAGCACTGTAGCTTGCTGGTCGTTGAGTAAAGCTGGGTCTTGATGTTGAGATGGAGATCTCTGTGAGATTTTCACTGTTTGGTATTACGTGGAGCTGGGAGGTCTCTTGTGGACCAGTGTCCTGAAGTTGGCTCTCCCACCTCAGAGGCACAGCCCTGATGCCTGGCTGGAGCACCAAGAGCCTTTCATCCACACAGCTCAGAATAAAAGGGAGAAAAAAATAGAAAGAAAGAAAGAGGATAAAATAAAATAAAATAAAACTATTATAATAAAAAATAAGAAAAAAATTATTAAAAATAAATATATTGAGAAAAAATTTTTTTTTAATTTTTAAATATAGATTTATTAATTTTTTATAATAAAAATAAGAAAAAAAATTATTAAGAAAAAAATTTGTTAAGAAAAAAAATTTTTAATTTTTTAAAATAAAAAATATGAAAAAACATTAAAAATTTTTTTAATTTCTAAAAATAGAAAATAAGGAAAAAATTATTAAGAAAACATTTATTAGGAAAAAATAATTTTTTAAGTAAAAAAAAAAACGGACAGACCTGACCCTAGGACTAATGGTGAAAGCAAAGCTATACAGGCAAAATCTCACCCAGAAGCATACACATATACACTCACAAAAAAAGGAAAAGGGGAAAAATTAATATATCCTGCTCCCAAAGTCCACCTCTGGAATTTGGGATGATTCCTTGTCTATTCAGGTATTCAACAGATGCAGGCACATCAAGTTGTTTGTGGAGCTTTAATCCGCTGCTTCTGAGGCTGGTGGGAGAGATTTCCCTTTCTCTTCTTTGTTCGTACAGCTCCCGGGGTTCAGCTTTGGATTTGGACCCGCCTCTGCCTGTAAGTCGCCTGAGGGCGTCTGTTCCCCGCCCAGACAGACCAGGGTTAAAGGAGCAGCTGCTTCGGGGGCTCTGGCTCACTCAGGACGTGGGGGAGGGCGCGGTACGGAGGAGGCGGGGCGAGCCTGCGGCGTGAGAGGCGTCGCGACGTTGCACCAGCCTGAGGCGCGCTGTGCGTTCTCCCGGGAAAGTTGTCCCTGGATCACGGGACCCTGGCGGTGGCGGGCTGCACCGGCTCCCGGGAGGGGCGGTGTGGAGAGTGACCTGTGCTCGCACACAGGCTTCTTGGTGGCGGCAGCAGCAGCCTTAGCATCTCCTGCCCGTCTCTGGGGTCCGTGCTGATAGCCGCGTCTCGCGCCCGTCTCTGGAGTTCATTTAGGCGGCGCTCTGAATCCCCTCTCCTTGCGCGCAGCGAAACAACGAGGCAAGAAGAAGTCTCTTGCGTCTTCAGCAGCTGCAGACTTTTTCCCGGACTCCCTCCCGGCTAGCACCGAAGCCCAAGCCTCAGCTCCCAGCCCCCGCCCGCCCCAGCGGCTGAGCAGACAAGCCTCTCGGGCTGGTGAGTGCTGCTCGGCGCCGAGCCTCCATGCGGGAGTCTCTCCGCTTTGCCCTCCGCACCCCTGTGGCTGCGCTCTCCTCCGTGGCTTCGAAGCTTCCCCCCTCCGCCACCCGCAGTCTCTGCCCGCGAAGGGGCTTCCTAGTGTGTGGAAACCTTTCCTCCTTCACAGCTCCCTCCCACTGGTGCAGGTCCCGTCCCTATTCTTTTGTTTCTGTTATTTCTTTTTTCTTTTGCCCTACCCAAGTACAGGGGGATTTTCTTGCCTTTTGGGAGGTCTGACGTCTTCTGCCAGCGTTCATTGGGTGTTCTGTAGGAGCAGTTCCACGTGTAGATGTATTTCTACTGTATCTGTGGGAAGGAAGGTGATCTCCGCGTCTTACTCTTCCGCCATCTTGCCCCCCCTGTTTTAATTTTATCCTTCCAGATGAGAAAAGACAAAAATGAACAGTGGTTTTGAGTGTAGGAAATGATAATTATAGTCTCTAAAACTGGAGAAGTAGGAAGGAAAAGGTATTGACACTACATTAAAAGGGGTCTTGAACCTACCAGCAAGGTCTATGAAGAATTAAGCCTACTGTCCCAATCCCTTAAGATTTCCTTTCCTCCCACAGTCACTAATTTCAGGCTACTGCAAATAATTTTTGAATGCCTATATGCTGTCTATGAAGAGAATGGGCACTTGTCTATTTGCAACTCTGTCCAATTCATTTCTGTCTTCTGGGTGTGTCTGGGTCTTAAGATCAGAATATGGAAACAAAGTGTGAGCAGCTTAGAGGCAAATCAGAGCTCCTTATGTGAGGGTATTTGTCTGCCTTGCCTGATGATGTCTGGTATCACTCTGTGAGGTCTGCCCAGTTTGTGGTCAGACCCTAGCTTTCATTTTCTTGGTGAATGAAGATGGTTATGTGGGAGCCAGTGAGGGGTGGGAGCAAATGAGTGTGTGTGGCCAGGCTGCATTATGTAATTATAATAATATTGACAGTAGTCTAATACACATTTTGAATTACTTTGTTCTGGAAAATAAGCTAAATGCTTATTTATCTGCATTACTATCAATACTTCAATTTTTATAACAACCCTTTGAGGTAGGAACTCTTGTTATTTCCATTGAACAGATCGGGAAATAGCCTTAGCACTTTTAAAGAATGTCCTCCTAAATAAAGATCAATACATTTCCAGTGAGAGTCCACAGCCAAAGAAAGAGCCCTGGTCACTCCAAAGGCCACTTAGTGTGAGAGAGGCTTCTGTGCAATGGTGTAAGGAGTAACCACTTGTAACCTCTTGGAGTATGACCCGTGTTGTTTGTAACGAAAATGGAGGAAAGTGTGGGGCATAAGTACCCACTTCAGAAGATGATGCTGGTTTGCTTGAATATTAAAAATAGTCCTGGAAGGTAGCATTTTGTACTATCTTTTACTGATTTCTATTAAGTTCCTCCTGGAAAAGTATTGCTCATTTCCCTGTGAGGGTAGGTTGAACCCAAGTGACAGAGAGGACAGGAAGGAGTTGCCACTCTTGGGACTTGGTTTTTACTTATTATATATCATGTATTCTTCCTTCTTTTTTTAAAATTGAAATATGATTTACAATGTTGTGTTAGTTTCAGGTGTACAGCAAAGTGATATATATATACTTTTTCAGATTCTTTTCCATTATAGGTTATTACAAGATACTGAATATAGTCCCCTGTGCTATACAGTAGGTCCCTATTGTTTACCTATTTTATATACAGTAGTGTGTATACGTTAAGCCCATACTCCTAATTTATCCCTCCCCCACTTTACCCTTTGGTAACCATAAGTTTGTTTTCTATATCTGTGAGTCTATTTCTGTTTTGTAAATAAGTTCATTTGTATAATTTTTTTAGAGTCCACATATAAGTGATATCATATGATAATTGTCTTTCTCTGTCTGACTTACTTCACTTAGTATGATAATCTCTAGGTTCATCCATGTTGCTGTAGATGGTATTATGTCATTCTTTTTTATGGCTGAGTAATATTCCATTGTGCGTATGTACCACATCTTCTTTATCCATTCATCTGTTGGTGGACATTTAGGTTGCTTCCATGTTTTGGCTATTGTAAAGAGTGCTGCTATGAACATTGGAGTACATGTATCTTTTCAAATTAGAGTTTTTATCTTTTTCTGGCTACGTGCCCAGGAGAGGGATTGCAGGATCATATGGTAGCTCTATTTTTAGCTATTTAAGGAACCTCCATACTGTTCTGCATAGTGGCTGTACCAATTTACATTCCCACCAACAGTGTAGGATGGTTCCCTTTTCTCCACACCCTCTTCTTTTTCCTTCTTAATGAAAAGTTTTCACCTTCCTCTTTTTAAGTTTTGACCAACAACCAACATTCCTCTTTAGATTTTGAGTCTTATGCCTTACTCAGACTTTGGCATGAGCATGTGGTTTGTGTGTGTGTGTGTGTGTGTGTGTGTGTGTGTGTGTGTGTGTGTATTCTTTTCATCAAAATGTGAAAGAACTTTTATAAAGTAAACCATGAAATAAGTTAATGTCTTTCTTCCCCATATGGGTGTATCAGTGTGTGTGTCTCTGAGTGATTAAAACCCACTCCCCTAATAACTTAACCAGTTTGTTTTAGCTGGAATAAAGAGGGATTGAGAGCAGTGTGGGATGCCCATGCTCAGGAGAGAGGAAGGAGAGCACACACTTGAGGGAAGGGTGTGAGGATGAACAGGCAGTGAGTGTATCACTTGACCATCTGTAGCAGATAGAGAGTAGATGTCTGCGGCTGCTCATTCCCAGCCTTTCCCCTTCTCCTCAGGCTACTGAGAGATGGGAGTCTGGGAACACAGCTCACCAAGCCGAGGTGGTGACGGTCCATAACACAAATTTCTCCACATGGTTTTTATGATTGTCTCACTCCGTCCTGCATGCTAGCTCTCAGAGGCACAGGAGGAGAATAGGAAGGACTCTTAGCCATAAGCCCGTGTAGCCCCCTCACTTTACAGAAGAGACCTTGGGAAAGGTTAAAGAGCAGGGCCAGTGTCACACAGCTAGTCAGGGTCAGGACCACATTTCAAAGTCCTTAAGTTCTAATCTATAACCTTGGTGTCTACTGGACAGAATTACTGTAAGAGGTCCAGGGTCTTGACCTTTTTCCTTAACATAGGTTGGAGTACACAGCACTTACTCCTGAATGAGAGTATGCACTATTCTAATTATATAGTAGGTAAGCTCATTACTAGGTGTTCCATACAGATGACTTGGGGCTAGAAGTATCATCTCTCTGGAATCAAAAATATAACTGTCAGTAAATGTGTTCAAAGGCTTATGCTTTTCATTAAAATTTAAGTGCCGTATGGTTAAATCTATATTCTCTTGCTTTGGGGATGTGTATTAAGGGTGCTGTGGATGAGAACTCTGGCCAATTGTCCTTGGCATGGAGGAGATTTGCTGGCAGGGCTGAGGATTTGCATGTTTATGCTTCTTCCTCCTCTTATAAATAACCAGGTTTATTGAAAAGAGACTGTGAATATTTTTAGATTTGGAAAAATCTCATTTGGACTTGAGGCAGAGACTTCTAGAGGTTGATAAGAAGCCTACTATTATCATGACCATGCTCATATCCACTTTGAGTGCCCCAAGGCCACACTCCCAGCCTATGTCTTTGACACATGCTACTTTTGCTAGCCCTTCTTCCTGGAACCTTATTTCTGTTCAGCTCTAGTTCCTTTCTCTGCTGCTAGAGGAGATCCTAAGAGAACTTGTCTTGGACTTACCATAGGATGAGGAGGTATTTGACATTTGCTCAGGGGCAAGAATATGGATAGAAAATAACTATTGATTGGGAAGCTTTTTGGCCTTTGGTAGTATTTCATGCATTGTGCTCCGAGTAATTCAGTATTCCATATGTCAAAAAGTATTCTACCCCAAACAGGTTCTGTGTTCAAATAAATTTGGGGCACAAAGGATTAAACAAAATTGCTGCAGGACTTTTCAGAACCTTTAACAAAACAGTTCTTAGGTACAATGTGAATCTTCCAGAGGACATATGGCATGCTACCTTTCTTTCCTCAAGCATATTTAACCACTGATACTACTTTTTTTTGCAAAGAATCACCCAGGACCAGAGTTTATGAACACAATTTGGGAAAAACTACTCAGCGTAGATACTCAAAACTTATAGGCAAGTTGTAGCCTTTCAAAGTTTGATTCTGGCAAATTGGTATAGGCAATTTGGAGAGAACAACACCGTGTTCTGTTAGAATCCTCATTGATGTGAAGGTCGATATTGCTGTTAGAGAACCGAGAGCATAATTGTGTATAACTTTGATGATAATTATTACTGAAACTGGATATGTAAACATGAAGCGGAAGGCATCTTGAAAGATGGAAATATTTCATTTTACCAGGTTTATTCAAATACTGGACACCCTGGATGTTTTTGAAATAGATCTGTTTTCAAACTAATTTTTACCTATAGATTGACATAATAATGATGCACAAATGTATAAAATTATACAGAATATATTTTTATAAAAGGAAAAAATAATAATGTTGAATGTTTACTGGAAGTAATAGAAATGATAAACAAGGGAGATGAGGTCTAGCTTTGTTTTAGATGTGAAAGTAGACAATATATCTCAGGACAAGTCTAAGCATGGCTTGGTTAATGTCAGCATGTCTGAGTAAACTAGAAGAAACTAGAACTTGGATTTAGAAACTGCCCTTTGCAATATGGTAGTCACTAAAAAGGCAGATTGAGCTGCCCATTACAGAAACCAATGGGTGTGGCACCAGATACCCTGGTGACTGTATCCTGCCCATAAAACCATGTATGTAGTTGTCTATAGGGTTGTCTATAGGTATAGAGTTCAGGAATGGGACATATTGAATATGATCTGGCAAAAGAAAGGCAGGGCTATTCTTCTGGGGGGTCCGCTATACTCAGCAGACTATTGATACAGGGAGGACTTAGGTAGGAGGAATGAAGCAAGTCTGGGGAACTGGGATTGGATCTGGGACACAAGGGCAGGATCAGCCTGGAAATATAGCTAGGGTGACTCTGGATCCCAGAGGGTTGATCCAGAGCTGTTGACATTCCCTCTTCCAGGTCCTGGAGGTGAAGATGGGTCTGATCCTAACAATGTTTAGGGGTGAAGAAGGAAAGTCTTCCATGGGGAGAGGAGAGAAGCAGGGACTGGGAACTAGACAGATAGAAGTTGGGATTCTCAGAGATCCTTAGCTTTTTCTTTTGTAATATACAGTGATACCACTAGGTCTTTCATCTAAGCCCAGATTGGATGCAATGGTTGGAACTCTTCTCTGAAACACCTCCCTTGGTGTTCTCAGGGAGATTTGGGAGGAATGAGAGTGGAGCAAATTCCTATAGTGCCCAAGACATTCGGAATTTCATGGTAGTTCAGTTGGACTTGTCTTTTGTCTCAATGGTTGTTAGCTCCTTGAGATTAGGGGTCATAAAATCAGAAGCATCATGTACAACTGTCATTTACTAAACTCCTTCAATGTGCCAAATGCTTTAAAAAAGGAGTGCTCTCATCTCCACTTTACAGACAACAAAACTGAGCTTCTAGAAAGTCAGATAGCTGTTCAAGTCCTCAGAGAATCCCATGTGGTTTCACTTAGACCAATGGCTCTCAACCAGAAGTTTTAAAAAATACTGAGGCATGTACCCCATCCTCAACTATTTGGATTCATTTCACTGGGGCTGGCATTTGGACATCTGTATTTTTCAACAGGTGATTATAATGCACAGCCAGGGCTGAGAATCCTGGCCCTCTATCATGTCACCTTGTCTGTATTGTTATCCCTGGCATTTAATACAGCACTCACCCAAGACAGAGGTTAAAGGCATGTTTATTGATTGGTTCAGAAGGTATATGTGGCCAGAGGGAAGACCAGGGACTGAATGCCACTAGAAGTTATGAAGCACCCCCTTAGAGGCTGGAATTGAACATTCAGTGTTTATCAGAAGACAGAGGGTGGCTATTCATTACATGCTTAGAGATGTTTTGCAAACCTTCCATTACAGGTGGTGTTGTCCTCAACCCAGCCTATTATGGCATGCCTGGCCACACCAACATCATGATCCATGAGGTGGGGCATGTCCTGGGACTCTACCATGTCTTCAAAGGGGTCAGTGAAAGAGAATCCTGTGACGACCCCTGCAGGGAGACGGTGCCGTCCATGGATACAGGAGACCTCTGTGCCGACACTGCCCCCACTCCCAAGAGTAAGCTGTGCCAGGACCCAGAGCCTATCAATGACACCTGTGGCTTCACCCACTTCCCAGGGGCTCCATTCAGCAACTACATGAGTTATACAGGTATCACAACAGTCCTGATGTCTTTGTTTTTTATTAAGATTACATGGGAGCCTTTTGGGGCCGGGAGGGTGGAGGTATGGGAATTAGAGAGGATTATCAAGCAGTCATTCATGCCAGAGAGTTGAAGTGTATTTGTCATGGCATATTCTTTTTTTTTTTTTCATGTCTTTGAAGAACTTAAATATTGAAATATTAAGGGTATCATTGACTAGATTCTCCTCCACTAAAAATTAAAAGATAAGCATATTTCTATCTCAGTTAAAAAGAGGGAAAAAGCCAAAAGCTCTCTTGAGAGCCCTTTGACCTCTAGAACTTGGTTATTTTGCTTCTTTCCCGTATTCGTAGGGATTTACTCTGAAGGAGAGTCCAAAGGTAATGGAGAAAGAGGTTTCTGGTTCAAAGTGGCTCTTTGTACTATTTTTGAAGTTGGTCAAGAAGATGGCCCTGGTTAATTTTAAGCTCAGAGTTCCTTTTTCTGTTGTGTCATTTTTTAAAGTATCAGATTCTCTTCTTCCAACACTAGACAAGGGCTGATTCTTAGCTTGCCTACAGAAAATGGTGCTGTTTCATTTAAAAAATGGTACTTTCTTGGTCCTGGTTTTGTTGTCTTGGATTATGCTTCTACTTTGTTCTTTCACACCTCCCTTGTTTCTGTCAAAAAGTAATACTACTCATCATCTCCTGATAATGGACTTAAATTTATCCCTAAAATTAAGGACTGATGTGATTTGATGACTTATTCCAGTGGTGAAGGAAGGAAGTAATTTTTCTATAACATCCAGGGGCTTGTTGGTGATAAGTTCTAGATAACTATCCAAAAAAAAAAAAAAAAAGAAAGAAAGAAAAGATAACTGACAGATGCTGACCGTGCCTTTGCAGGGAAGAAAAAGTGCTGAGCTTGTCCTGTCAGTGACCCATCAATATATTCCTATCTAAGTCTCATCTTGGTGCATGATTCAGGTACATCAAATTCATAAGGACCAGCATCCTTGCCTCTCCCAACAAGCACACAGTGGCCCTTGCCAGGGCAGAGAGACCAGACAATGGGGTGCTGAGGGCAGAGCTATTTAGGCACCACCTTTGAAGTGGACAGAGGAAACATCTAAGAAGCAGAAGGGAGTGTTTCACTGGTGGGCCTTCATGGAAGAAGGCCTGGAAGCTAAGATAACTCCTTTTCTAACCCTATGAAAAGTGTACCTAATAGGAAATTTTACCAGCTCTAAAAGGAAGTTGAGGATCACCATTCCCAGTCCTGCTGCCTGCTTGACTTTTTGGCTTTCTCTCCTCTTGAGCATCTCTATGAATGCTCACTTACCTGGGCCAAAGTCACTGGGCATAAAGCAGGTGTCTGAAACTCCACACATGTTCACGAATTAAAAGGCCATATGCTGAAACACTGCCATCTTGTGGTTTCCTGAATAAGCAATGTCATCTCAGAGCAACCCTGTACCCCTGGGCGTGAGTCTCACTCTGGCCAACATCAAGGTAAACATCAAGCCCAACTTACTTTAGAGATAAGCCAGTGCTCTTCTCTGCCTTCTCTTTCCCACTTCCAGCCTAGATATTTCCTGGCAAAATCTATCCCTACCTTGGTGGACATTGCAGGTTAAAACCTCCATCTCTCTTGTTCCCTTTTTTGTCTCTGCAGATGACGACTGCACTGACAGCTTCACCCCTAACCAAGTGGCCCGAATGCACTGCTATTTGGACCTTGTATATCAGCAATGGAGTCAAAGCCGAAAGCCCACCCCCATTCCCATCCCACCCATGGTCATCGGGCAGACCCCCCTGTCCCTCACTATCCACTGGCTGCCTCCAATTAGTGGAGTTGTGTATGACAGGTGAGAGAGGCACTGGTATCTTTCTCTGTGGCATTTCTTGTGAACAAGGGGAAGGATGTGAAGTTGGGGGAACCCCAGTTTGGAACTATAAATATGCACCGTTACTCAGGGCTGCCTCCGCCAACCTGCTCAGTACTCATCTCCTGAGCAGAGCTCATGGGGCTCTCACGTCAGCCAATGGTGCACCATATGTGCCCACTCCTTGGCGAGGGGCATCCGGATGCTTCCTGATATCATATCTGGTGGGCTTCTAGGAGCTGCGAAGAGGTTGACAAATGTGATAAAAAATGACCTGACAAAACTGAGATGGCATTTGCCACCTGTCCAGGTCAGCTGTTCCTCCTCGGTGTAAAGGTGGAGCAGGGGCTTGCTACTTGCACAGTGGTGTCTGGAAGAAGGGAAGTAAGGTATGTCCCTCCAGGCAGTTCTGGGGGTGAGTGGGTGGCCGGCGACTCAAGCTGTGCATCAGGGGCTTAACTGGCTCGTGTGGGCATTTCTTATGCCTCCTCTGTGTCCTGTTGTACCCCATGCCTGCCCCACGCCTACCCCACTTATGGCTACTATCTTGCGGAATTGTCATTATCTGTTCATTTTCCTATCTGCTCCACTACTCAACTGGCAATTCCTTGGGGTCAGGACTATTTTTTTGTTTCTTTGTCTTTTGGTCTGCCACAATAAGCAGCTAATTCATGTTTATTGAAGAGAATCATTACACCTAAACTTGGTTTTTATTCATCCTTTGCATATTGGTGTATAATGAATACCAGGAAAATTTTTGTGGAAAAGAGAGAAGGTAGGAAAAGGATGACATATGACAATTGGTGGGAGGATGGGGGAATGTGGTTTAACTGAAAAGGGCCAGAACCCCATCCACGACCTGCTCTCCGTTATCAAAACCTACCACTGTGGGCTCTTCGGTCCTTCTATGTGTGAGGCACTGTGCGAGGTATTTTACCTGCAATTGTCTTACTTAGTCCTTGCAGTGAGCCCAATCCCTGCTATATAAGTGAGGAATCCGAGGCATAGAGAAGCACATGGTGGCTAGCCCAGGACACCACAGCTGGATAGAGCTGAATTGGGGCTATCCCCTGGAATTTCAGAAATGGAGGACATGGAATAGATTGTTTCTTTGAATTTAGAGCTTTCCCCTTTAGCAGGTGGAGGGTCCCTCGTCTGTGTGTCACGCTTCCCTTCTGGGTGTCAGATCCCAACTAGGGAGCTGAATGTCCCTGAAGCACGTTCCTGTGTACTCCAACTTTGCTGAAAGCCTGGGAGAGAGGACAGGGAGAGACAGGGATGGGAGGAAGCAGGTGAACCATTTTTCAAAGTGGCTCTCCCGGCCTTCTGGGATCTTGGAACCTGTCCTTGACACCTGGTGTACACTTAATGCGTGACATTACTTAGACCCCACAATCCTATAAAGCAGTTTTGATTGTCATCGGCACCCAAGCTCTCATGGGTTCCCTCTGTGAGTCAACATATATCTCTGTGATGTGTGTAAGAATCCTCTTCCTGCACGTGTGACCTCGTGCAGCTTGGTTTGCTCTGGCTGAACAATAGGTCCTCTGTGGGCATGTGCAGACCCGTGTTTTACATCAGTTTATGTAACACATGTAAACAATTTAATCTTTCAATTCTCTCTCTGGTACAAACGTTACGATAAAGCAGACATCAGTGCTGGCTTGCTGTGAGGCTGTTGGCAGAAAAGGCTGCAGTTGGCTTCCTTTTCTCAGCGAGGTGGGCTACAGCGCTGAGGCCTCCTGACACGTGCGTCGGGGAAACTCACGTCACATACCCAGCGATTTGTGTCACACTCGGAGTTATGTTTACTCCTCCCCAGTAGGTATTTGGAATCCTTATGTCAGAGAGGAGCCCAACCACGCACTAAGCAGCGGCCCCGGAAGAGCCAAGTGCATCAGGGAAATGTGGTTTGGAGTTGCGTCCGCAACAGAAGTGAGCGCTGACTGCAGTCGGGGGTTGGAGTTAACGACACCTTTTGGTTGCCAAAGTACTGGACACTTGATGGTGTTTGGGAACTTGCTCAGAGGAATTAAGAAACTTGTTGCGACTTTAGGCAATTTACTTCATCCCTCTGAGCCTGAGTGTCCTCGTTTGTAAACAGGGTTCTTACAGGGATTAGAAATAATTTATGAAAAGCACCTAGTGGAACGATGCCAGATATATACAGTGCTTAATAAATGGGAGCTGGTAGCATACTTATTACCCTTATTTAACAATACTGTTTTTCCATTATGTTGCAAGATTTTACTTTTCCCCCTCTACTTGTTGAGAGACCTTGATTTGATGCCTCCGTTTGCAGATGGATCGTTCACAGTTGGACTTCCACAACCTATTAAGTATAAAATAAGCTACAAGGATATATTGTACCTCACAGGGAATATAGCCAATATCTCATAATAGCTGTAAATGGAGTATAACCTTTAAAAATGAATTGCTGTATTGTATACATATAACTTTTATAATATTGTACAGCAACGATACTTCAATAAATTAAAAAAAAAGATTCTAAGTATCAGAGACAGGCCTCATCAAGTGATTTCCCCTTGTTATTCAGCTATTGTTATTACCTCTTCAAGATACGGTGCTTGAAGAGCTCTTCATAGGTGTATTAATAGTCTCAAGGATGCGCATAGAACAAGCTCTCACAGAGGGACTGCTGAGGCCAGTCTGTGTCCTAACTGCAGGGCATAGAAAAAGAGAGCTTGGTCTGGATCTGCTCACAGGCAAAGGAGGAGGAATGGGAATGGGGATTCTCAACACCACAGATCAGTGCCCTACAATGGGAGCCAGAATGGACAGTGGGTGCCCAGAAGAGAGAGTGCTGGCCATCCAGAGGAGTCAGGCTAAGGGCCACTGCAAAGGTTACATTTGCATGGGTCTTGAAGGATGAGTAGGAGCTTGCTAAACAGAGAAGCTTAGAAAGCCTTTTTAGCCAGAGAGAGAACAGCAGGTTTCACGGAGCTGTGTGAAGGGTATGATGTATTTGTGAAAAGGTGATTAGTTATTACGATGGGAACATAAATGAAATTCATGAAAAGACTGAAGTAGGTAAGGCTGGAGCTATCCTCTGAAGGACCCTGAATCATGGTAAGGAATTTAGATGTATCCCTATAGGCAATGGAGAACCAAGGAGCGTTACATTTCATATGACTTTTATTTTATGTGTGTGATTAAAAGTAGAGAGTTAAAACATAAGAGCACATATAACTAATAAGTTTACTGTGAAACTTGTTGTCTGTTTCAGTTGGGGGAATGCAAGGAGGCTTTGGATGACTTATTGAGAGTCAGTGTATAAGTCGTTTTATGTTGAAAGATTCAGATTGTAATTATTTTGTGTTGACTGGATAGAAGACCTCTTTCATCTCCACAGGCCTCCTTTATGACTTAGTTAAATTCTTCTGCTTCATAACCTTGAGATTTTCATGTCACTACGAATTTTGCAAAGATGAGGTCTATACAAGAAGGAAATGAGTTGAGAAATAGTTGTGTTCTCAGTTACCCACTAAGGCCTCACTACCCATTGCCACCCCCATGCCCCAAAGGTCTTGTGAATTTCATTATCCCAGTTCATCTGATCTATTCTCCCCATCTCCACCCCCACCCATTGTTTTCCCAGGGTCCCGGGCAGCGTGTGTGGTGCCTGCACTGAAGATGGGACATTCCGTCAGTACGTGCACACGGCTTCCTCCCGGCGCGTGTGTGACTCCTCGGGTTACTGGACCCCAGAGGAGGCTGTGGGTAAAGGACCATGACTTTTTCATTTACACCTTGGTGGCCAAGGTGGACATGGGGGGTGGAGGTAAAGGGTGGAGCGGTGGCATGGTGAGAAAAAGGTAGTGTGCCTGTGTGTGTGTGCATGTGTGTGTGTGTGTGTGTGTGTGTGTGTGTGTGATGTGCTGGAAATCTCCAGGGGTCTGGGAATGACTCTGCCTGGTACCTTTGTGTGGATATCCTATGTGTGCTTAACGTGCCAGTGGCTGTGGTGAAGCAGAGGGAAGCATAGAGGACAGAGGGACGGAGAACTC
Source organism: Balaenoptera ricei (assembly GCF_028023285.1). Taxonomy (NCBI): domain Eukaryota; kingdom Metazoa; phylum Chordata; class Mammalia; order Artiodactyla; family Balaenopteridae; genus Balaenoptera; species Balaenoptera ricei. Next base: position 138,270,093 of record NC_082639.1, read on the forward strand.
GGGGCGACTTCAGGAGGAGCTAGCTCAGGCATGTCGTATTACATGTGCCTATCAGCCCATGGAGCAGCTTCGCCACATGACAACGTAAGCTGATCTCATCCTCCCCTCTATCAGGAGGCTAACAGAGAACACGTTGCAGGGAACACTCATGCACACTGACTGAGCCAGTTTGGGCACGGTGGGGTGGACTAGGTGTTCCAAACTGATCATTCTCATCTATGCTATTTTATGAGTCTATTAATCACTGGTACTCGTTGTGCTTTGGATGTGATCTAAGCTAGGCTCTAGGAGGGGGAAAATGTTTTTAGCTGTCCCCTTTCCTGTCCCACCCCCAACTTCTCAGTTACATATTCACTCACCTACCTATAACAGTGCCTCTATGACAAAGTAGAGCATGAATGCTACCCCAATTCAAGTCCAAAAATGCTACTGACATGAGTTTTAGCACCTTCTGATGAATGGCTTGACTTCTTCTACCGTCAACGTCTTCAGTGTTTACCTAGTCATCACCTTTCTCTTTTTCTTATATTTTTTAAGAGCCTAAAAATGACTCAGTAAGACCTGTTGGACAGGGTCCTATTTGAATTAGTTTGTAGTCTTGACTCTGATAAGAAAAAAAAGGAGAACATTGGTCTAAGAGTCTACAGCATCCCCTTGGGCTCCCAGTTACTCAAATGACAGGAGCCTTGAGGAGGAATCTGGGGGGAGACAATTGACTTGATTGATCATATAGAACTTTTTTCAAATGATTTTTCAGGGAAGAATGGAAGGTGACTATAAAATTTACATTGGCACTGAGTAGGACTCATTTAGAGATTGGCATTTCATTAAAGGCCATTTTTGTGGCAAACAGTTCTTCCTGTGCTAGTGTTTTAATGCCCATTTGACTCTCTGGCCCTGTACTTTTTTTCTTTTTAATTCTTAGAAAAATTTAAAGTTATCTGGTAGAGGTGAAAGGAATTAGAAGTTCTGGGTTCTAACTCTTGTACTCTGTCTCCAGGCATACCAAATCAACTTTTAGGGCCTCCACTTCATCTCTTTATATGACATCATAATAAAAACTTTCTGACAGACAGTGCTGCTATTGAGTTGGCTTCCAAGAGCCTTTACTCTGCTAGTATTGGGGGATGCCTGTTGGAAAATACTGAGAGGAAATACTGGTATTCCTTTGCTTTGAACAGGTGAAGAATCAAGTCATATTTTAAATGTATAAAATGAAAGGAATTGATTCCCCAGCAGAGCACACACCAACACATATATTTACAGATATGATCAAAATGTATTTAATGACACTTAATGGACACTTATTGACCACCAACTATATTCTGAATGCTATGAGGAATAGAAAATTGAACCAGACATATTCCTTGCTTAATATCATCTTCTTGGAGAGAACTTCCTTGTCTCCCTGATCTAAAATAGCCCCCAGCCTCACACCATTATTCTCTAGTCCTTTTTCCTCCTTAATTTTTCTTCAGAGATGACATTATTATACTGATGCCTCTTTATTTATTGTTGTACCTATCACCCTATGGTAAGATATATGTGGTCAAGACTTTTGTCTCTCTTGTTCACTACTCTGTCTCTGATACCTAGATTTGTGCTAGGTGTGAAAGAGGTACACAGTCAATTTTTATTGAATTAATGAATGAATGGATTCACGATACAGGGAAGAAACAATAGGGATCATAAGATGTAACACACACACACGTTTGAACTTATTTCCTCTGGGCTTTGGAACATTATTTTCCAAATCCTGAAGGGCTAAGTCATTCTATTTTTGCAAATGTAGTTTGCAAATATTTCTAAGGAACACTGTATAGATCTTCTACACTAATCTAGTAAGGCAGGGGTTAAATAGTGCTTATTTTATAAATGAGGAAATTGAGGCTTAGATAGACTGGCCACAGTCACACAGCTAATGCACAGCACCAATTACAGCCTAACTACTGCATCCTAATTTAGCAGTTTTCTTTCAATTCCCCTCATGTTATAGGAGAAACCACCTTGTATAGATTATTTCCACAGAGCTGACTTTATATGTTTGCGATATTTGATTTTTCACCATTACATTTTTACTTGGCTACTGAATCTCCTTTTTTTTCCATTCAAGAAAAGTGTTTCTATTTCCTGCCCGCAGTTTCCTCTGTGTAGTGCTCTACTGGCTTACATATTTTTGAACTAAAAGGGAAGTTTCAATGTATGGTTTTAAAGTTTGGCTAACAGTCCATTGGAAGGATTGCTAAGGTATGATCTTAGGGTATCAAAGAAGTTTTGTGAAAAGCCTAGTTAAACATTGTAGCAACAGCCTGAAACAAACATTGGCCTGATTAGTAAATAAAACAGGGCTTCAGAAGAATTAATTTATCATAAATTATTAGTAAACTAAGTACAAATAATTCTCTTCTGCTCAAGGATTCTTTAAGGACATGACTTACCTTACCTGTATCAGTCTCATGTTTCCACCTAGGCTCTGGGTCACTCCATTCCGAATGCCATGCTGGATTTCTCTTGTTAAAGGGCACCAGGAAGTGGTGATTTGGAGCATAGTACTTTTGAATTGTTACACCTCTGTCTTCAGTAATACTTAAGTTCTAACCTACTAAGCTGACCAGCTTCTCTAAGAATGTGCTCAAAGTTCTCTTCTGCTTCATTCTTTTTTCTGGCCCTTGATAGGGGCAACTCATTTTCAGATTTTTAATGGTGATTCCTGATGCGTCTGTCTTTCTGCTCATCTCCCTCAGGGCCTCCAGACGTGGATCAACCTTGTGAGCCAAGCTTGCAGGCCTGGAGTCCTGAGCTCCACCTGTACCACATGAACATGACGGTCCCCTGCCCTGCAGAAGGCTGTAGCCTGGAGCTGCTCTTCCAGCACCCAGTCCAAGCTGACACTCTCACCCTATGGGTCACCTACCTCTCCATGGACTCCTCCCAGGCACTTTTTGACACAGAGATCTTGCTGGAACACCAGGAGTCCGTGCACCTAGGCCCCTTAGACACTTTCTGTGACACCCCACTCACTATCAAACTGCACGTTGATGGGAAAGTCTTGGGGGTGAAAGTCTACACCTTTGATGAGCGGATGGAGATTGATGCAGCTCTCCTGACTTCTCAGCCCCACAGTCCCTTGTGTTCTGGCTGCAGGCCCGTGAGGTACCAGGTCCTCCGTGAGCCCCCATTTGCCAGTGGCTTGCCCATGGTGGTGACACATCCTCACAGGAAATTCACAGACGTGTGAGTTGGGCAGTAGGGCTTTCTAAACCATGGGGCTTCCTGAGGCTTTGGGAGTGGGTTTGGCTTCCTTTTTCTCCATTTTTTAATATTCTGATATGCCCTTATTTGGAGAAATGTTCAGACTTTCAGAGGGGGTTTTATTCTAAAGTGGCATCTCTGAAATGAGCAAAAGTGTTTCCCAGAAGGGGCAAGCAGGTGTTCTGACTGGTGATGCCATCTTTACGATTATGGAAAAAAGAGGTTAGTATTTGATATGTTTCAGTTGGACTGAAAATATTAATTGCCATAAGTAAGTTGATCAGAGTCAGATACTCCTATCTGGTAACACAATTTGATTTTTGATCCTTGCTGTAACTTTTAAATAATCTGCCACAGCTCCTATACCATTCAAAGGTTATAGTCACCTCTTCTACAGCTAAGCAGAGAAGCCGAGGGTCCTGTAGACACTATACTCTACTTTCATGACTTATTCATTTTTCTTTCTTCCCTCCCTCTCTCCCTCCCTCTCTCTTTCCTTCTTTTCCAACCCTCCTCTTTCTCTTTCTTCTGTTCTTTCTACATTTAGTGAGTTCTTAAGTGCTCCTGGCACTGTGTGCTCAGTGGTGGGGACACAGACTAAGATAAGATCATTGGCTTAAAGAGTTCAATGTCTATAGAGTAGGAGGCTGGTATCTCTAAAGGCAAATTTTCCTCACCTCATAATTTTCCTCAGAGGCTGCCCTGAGGGCAGAACTCAGGGTAAAACAAAAGTTTTATCAAAGGTGCTATACTGGTTAGTTTTCGCTGCATTAGAAATCATCACAAAACATAGTGGGTTAAAACAACAAATACTATTTCTCATGGTTCTATGGGTTGGCTGTGTGTACTCACCTGGACCGGCTTGGCCAGGGCTAGGTGGCCCCAGGCAACCTCATGCACGCATTGGAGGCTCAGCTAAGACACTGGCATGGCTGGGAGAATGAAGTTCTCTTTCCCCATTGTCTCTCCTTCACTAGGAGGCTTTGCCTGGGCTTGTTCTCATGCTGGTGGAAGGCTTTCCAGAAGCAGGGATGGCAAGTCCCCAAACACTCACATTTTTCAAGCCTCTGCTTACATTACTCATGATATCATTCCACTAGCCAAAGCAGGTCACGGTCAATTCCAGATTCTGCGGGTGGCAAAATCAATTCTATTTCTTGATGAGAGAAACAGTAAAGTCACATCATAGAAGGGCATGCATCTGGGATGGGAAGAATTTATGGCCATTTTTCAGTCTGCCACAGCTACGAAAGTGTAGAGAAAAATGTTCACCTTGAATTTTACTACATTTTTCCTCTCATATTAGCTCTATGAATTAGAACGAGAAGACAGTGAAATGGTCAAAAAGCTCATGCAAAAAAGGAGGATAGATCATGGGATGGATTTGAAAAGAAAAAAATATATTTTGGGGGGGTTTCTTTAGTAAGGCAATTAAAATGATATTTGTTATCTAACTTAATATACACACGTGCATGTGCGCACACACACACACACACACACACAGGTACACACAACCTTTAAGGTCAATAATATCCCATTTTATAGATGAGAGAACTAAGGCTTAACTTTAATTGGGTTGAACAGAGCTCGTAAGTGGCAAGCTCAAGGTTAAAATCCAATTTTCTGACTGAGTCTCATTTTGGTTCCCTTTCCTTCGTAACACATTACCTTTTACAGACTCAGCTCATTGAAGGTCGGGGCTACCTGCTGCAGAGTTTTCTCCCCAGGAAGCGTAAACATATCCTGACGCTTCCTTCCAATCCTCTCCCAGCCACAGAGCAGTATAAGACTTTTATGCATGGCTGGATGAGAAGTCAGACAGAAACCACCCTGCGAAAGGGAAGCCATCAGAATTGATTAGGATATAAAACTGGTTTTGCTTTTGAAATATCTGGCCCTCTGATGAAGAGTGCTTCCCTACAGAAAGCTAATTTGGAAATTTATATCTTTCATAATTATGTGTCTTTCCTATTAAAGTAACTAAAAGCCAGTACAGAGGTGTTTAAAGGCGTTTTTGAAACCCCACGACATTTCCTGTTTGCTGGTTGCAGCATCAAGCGAAAGAGTAGAGGCTTTGTGGTTGAGTCGAAGAGTGTGTTAAAGAAGAGAGGGTCTTGGCAGGAGAGCTGTGGGCACCACTTACGGCAGTCCCAACAGCCCTTTGAGATCCTGTTCTCCTAAGTCACTCCCATCCTAGCTTGACTTTAGTGGTACTTTTCCAATTAGGGCAGGCACTGGACAAAAATTAAGTTGAGGGCAGAATTTGTCTTTGGAACCAGCAACCTCCCTCTTGAGTCCCTTCCCCCTTGCAAATGTTCAGTCTCTCACATTCTCCACTTGATCAGTGCACTTGGGCTCTAGATAGAATCAGATAAACTCCTTCCATCTCTGGTGTCAATTGATAAAACTCCATTCCTGGTTCATATGTATTTTGGAGGTTTGGAGGTGGGGAGTCATTTAATGCATTTCCAGTTGTGGAATTTCTTGCATCCACACAATGATGATGGAAGTTGTTCTCACCTCCTTCTAGGAGAGAGTGGCTTTTCCTCGTAAGCATTCTGCCTCCTCAAGACAAGAATTCTCTTGAGAGACAAGAAAACTCTGATTCACAAACCCAAGAAGGGCCTTGCTGAGACCAAACTCTGAAACTTTCATCTTCAGTTTCTATGACTACTTGAATGATACAGAAGACTAGATTTTCAATAGTTGGTGGTTTTCTGTGTGTGTATATGTAACATGGTAAAGATACACTCGAAATACCGTCCTCCTAGATTACATAGGATTGTTAGTTCAGTTTTAATTCAGCAAGAATTTGTTGTACATTCACTATGTGGAATGTACTGGGAATACAGAACTGAATATGGTTTCAAACATTCTGCTGTTCTGTAAGACTATATGCCCTGATCTTTGTTTCAAACAATGTGGCGTATGTTTAACATTTATATTCCCTGTAATATTTATTTTAAATTCCTGCAAACCATCTGAAAAGGAGCCAGGGTGTGCCCCACTTCCTGGATGTGGTGGTCACAGCCCATTGGTTTCCACAGGGAGGTCACACCTGGGCAGATGTATCGGTACCAAGTTCAAGCTGCAGCTGGAGCAGAACTGGGAGAAGCTTCGCCTCCTCTGAGCCACATCCATGGAGCTCCTTACTGTGGAGACGGGAAGGTTGCAAGGTGAGGACATACTGTGTGCCTGGTATTGTGTGAGGGAGGATGCCCTGCCCTGCTTGGACAAGGAAGGTTAGCCTCAAGTTTCAGCTTGACTGGTTTGGGAAATGTAAGGGGCAGGGCACTATGTGATGCAAGTATTAAACAAAATCTAGGACCTAGTAGATATCTTGAGTGGTCAATCACATCTCTACATAGTTAAGGATGGGCCCACTTTTATTTAGAGCTCACCCCAGTCATAGATATTGGGGTTGATTCTGTGGGGACCCTCTTCAGGTTTCAGAGAACAACTGCTGGGCAGTGATTCAGGGCAGGAATTCATGGTGGAGAAGGTTACTTGCCAAATGATGCTGAAGGAGGATGTGAGGATAGCTTTTGGATCAGCTGCCTGTCTTATGCTACTAATGACCTGTGTGACCTGAGGAAAATCAGTATAGCTTTCTGGGCTTCACTTGCTCATTTGATCCCTGGAAGACCTGATTGTAATGTAATTTTCAGCTATTCCATAAAATCACCAAGGTAAAAATGGAATCACTTCTCTGATTTCTTAACATGCCATATTCATTTTTCTGTTACCCTTTAGTGACATCAATCTAGAGGACTAATTCATTCTGGTTTGCCTGGGACTTGCCGGAATTTAGCACTGAATACTTCCATGTCCCAGTGATCACCCTATATTAACCTGTTCTGAATGCTTATCTAACCTAATATGTTACTTATATAAAGCTGCTGGGAGTAGGAGATTGGAAGGCTAGGCACTGTGATTTGTCTTAGATTCTGCATCCTAATAAGATGACTTATTTTTAATTTCCCAGATCAAGGAAAAGTACCTTACACCTTTATTTATTTATTTATTTTTTGGGCCACACTGCACGGTTCGTGGGATCTTACCACGAATCCCAACCAGGGATTGAACTAGGGCCCATGGCAATGAAAGCACCGAGTCTTAACCATTGGACCGCCAGGGAGTTCCCAGTATCTTATATCTTGAAGACCTAATAGAAAGCAATCTATAGCCTTTCTTGGGGTTTCATCCCATTGTTTAGTAATTACTAAGTATTGTTTATCTTTTCAATCTTCTAAGATTCCTAAGGTTTACTGTAAGTCTACTCCTTTTCATAGAAATATAAACACCAAATGTTCGCAGACCTCAGAACTATATCAAGTGACTGAGGTCACTTTAATACCCAAACCTTGCTAGTTTGCTGCCACCTTCTGCCTTACTCAGTCTCAGCTTGCCCCTCCTCCTCCTCCATTTCAATTAAATATCTCCCTGGGGATGCCTCACATATGCACAGAACAAATCTGGCTGTTGTTGATGTTCTCCCTGGCTGCCGCATTTTAAGTCTGCTCCCCACTAGTTAAGGTGTCTGCAGGACTAGATTACCATTACTACCCAGACAGAGTCCTCCTTGAACAAAATACTTGGCTTTGTGTCATAGCATCTCCTACAGCAGTCCTCCGATGGAGTTTCTGACGCCCCATGGTGCCACATCTGCCTGCGGAGCTGGGGCAGAAAGAGGCAAGGGCCCTCTTCCTAATCTGATATTACACATTCTAGCCTGGGCTTTGCAACAGCTTCAACTGTAGCAACACCTGCTTGGCTACTGGGCCTCACAAGGCTCTTTATCAAAATGTTCCTTTAAACTCTGCCTGTATTCCCTCTCTGTAAACAGTCATACTTAGTTCTGCCATCCAACGAGAAGATACCTCTGAATTGCAGCTTTGTCTCAGCTAGAGGCACTCCATTACACATAAAGCAGGAAGGAGCTGTACAAATCATTTAATCCACTGTTTAAAATGCAGAAACGTGTAGATTCATTCTAAGGGAATCACAGATCCCCAAGAAGTCATCCTCAGATTCTAGTTTAATAAGTTTTTATTAGAAGCTAAAAGTTGTCACTTTGGATATCACTTGTCAGTAAGAAAATGGATAGAAAACAAAACCACACGCAGATGGGCAGGTTTCCTCCTCACTAGATCAGCTAACTACTTTTAGGATTCCCCTCATTATGAGGTTGATAGGTCTTTTCTAGTGTAAGATCGTCTTCCAGAAACACTGGCAGGACCCCTGATGGATCTACTAATGTGTCTGAGCCATGAGCTACTTTTCCTGTAAAAGCATTCTCTTAGCTCCTACTTCTCTCCAGCTTGCATTTTTTTTTAGTACGTATAAGGAGTTTTAAGAACTTGAAGTGATGGTAACCAAACAAGAAGAATCATTTTATGTATGTATGTACACTTTTACCTTCTAGGAGCCTGGGCGAAGAGTGTGATGATGGAGACCTTTTGAGTGGAGATGGCTGCTCAAGGGCATGTGAACTAGAGGAAGGTTTCAACTGTGTAGGTGAGTTTAGAAACACCTGCCTAGGCTTATGTCCTATTTTTGGAGGGGTCTCTGTGTCTTATTTTTGTGAGCTCTTACTGATAATAACAATAACATTTGATGTGTCTATTGTGTGCCTGGCACTAATTGTTTCACATATATTTTCCCATTTAATCCCTACAGTACATATGAGGAGACTAAACAGAGGCACAGAGAGCTTAAATAACTTGCTTTCTCTTATACAGCTAGAAGTGATGATGTCAAGATTTGAACTAAGGAAACAAAGCTCTAGAGTCTACATGTTAAACCACTAGGTCACCCTGCCTCTTAGATTAATGTTACCAAGGATTGCTCTTGGGTCCTCATGTCTAATGTCAGACTGTCAGCCAAGTAGCACAATCCCACAGATTCTACATAAAAATTAGGGTAGGGTATGTTTTAAGCCAAAGGGAGTACAAGATATCTCTTGATGTCTGTGTTTAATAGATAAGATCATGAAGAATGGCAGAGGGTCATAACATTTCTTAATCCTGGTGAATCACTGGTAATAAATTATTACTAGGTGGCTTTGACTCTAGTCTCTTGATACCCAGGAAGGCCCTCTAGAACACTTCTCCCAATTCTGATTAAAACCATCAACAGGCTTCTTTGTAGATTATTTTTCCATTCCCTTATGCATACATTGCAGTGATTCTGTGCAATATACTCATCAAAGTTACTTTAAAAAGCAGTGCATTTAAAAATATTTTAATGTTTCTAAATCTCAAGATAAAGTCAGGTATGATTATATTATGTAGAATTTATTAAGGTATTAAATACTTATGTAGAATTTATTAAGGTATTAAATACTATACAGAACACACAAATGCCCCTGCTCTCCAGAGCAGAATAAAAAATTATAAAATCTTAGTAGTTTTACATCCATCCGTCTAACAAAACATGTTCAGTGCCCACCATATACCACAAGTCTAATAGAGACCCTTTTCCCTTCCTGTGTCCAGCTTCCTTCCCTTATATAAATCTATCAGTTCTTGAGAGATGGGCCTCTAGCTTTTGCTTATATGCTTTTAGCAGTAAAGTATGCACCTTGAAAGAGACCATTCTGTTTAAAAGTAGCATTATCTGTTATAAAATTCTTTTCCCCTTTTCTGGTTTGGAAACTGCGACTCAGAGCATTTTAGTGACTCATCCACGGGCATACAACGAGGTCTCTGCAGAGCCAGCACTGGAACTCAGCTTTCCTAATTCTTAATCAAGTGCTTTTTCCTTGCTATGAAACTACAGAGGATAAATTTTTTTCCTGTTTTATTTGACTACCATTCAGATATTTGAAATGCCTCCCCATTATTCTCCTTTCCAATCCAAACATCCCCTCATGTGATTAGGTTTCCAGACCCTTTCCTATTTACCCTAACCTGGCATGCTTCATGTGGTCAATGCCCAGAAAGGAATTCAATACTCTAGTTGTGGTCTGGCTGTGCAGAATACACTGAACCGATTACCTCCCCTCTTCTGTACACAAGTATTGGTTAATTCCATCTCTGTTTGCATCATTTCTGGTAGCACATAGTGGGCTCATCTCACACACACACACACACACACACACACACACACACACACTGCCTTCACCAGTGAAGCTCAAGTCTCATTTAACTTAAAAGCAGACCTTACTTAGTTTCTATCACATTTGATTCCATTAAATTTGGCTCACATTTCTTTACCCTCCAACTCCAGGAAGACTATAGCTAAATTATTTTAACTTTACAGGGCAAAGTTAAAATGATCTATTCCACAGTTAGACATTTGTTTCAGTGAGTAATATGCTCATAGTATGCTAAGGATGTAGTTCTATTCCATTATTTCTCAAAAGATTAATTTTGAAGGAACCATTGTGAAATGTGTTGTAAAAGTGGTCTGCTATATTTTCATGGATTTGAAGAAACAGAGGCAAACGTTTTCATAGTAAGCAAAACATAGAGAAGAAGCAAGGAGAAACAGTCACTGGATTATATAGAAAAACAAAACATGTATACATATATATGTTATAAAAGTATGTGATAAAATATATATTATAAAAATAAACATATATTCATATATACATTTATGTGTATACAAAATATGTACATACATATAAACTATACATACACATATATGTATATGTGTGTATATAAACTACACATACATATAAACATACATATAAAATATACATACATATATATATTTTTTATATATATATATATATACGTGTGTGTATATATTTATATATGGAATCCTCATGGAGAAGTCATTCCAAATACACATATATTGGTTTTAGGGGAGTGGCTTAGAAAGACCATGGCTTTAATGGAATGCAGGAGTTTAAAACCCAAAATAGGCTTAGAACCAAGTCCTAGGAATAGTGGCTTATTCCTGGCAAGTAGAGGTAGATTTACCACAGAAGGGTCTTAGACTTGAAATTTTTAAGGATAATAATTAGTAACTACATATTGATGAGCAGCTGAAAAATTACTGGAACAGTCTTGTGGTATTTCTGTGAAGAATTTAAAATAAAAAGAATGGTATAGTAACAGTTAATTTTAGTGATGATGTTACTGAGTGTGTACCTATGTGTTGATTTATTTTAAATCTTGATCTTATTTGCATGTCCTATTATTTTAAGTAGAAATGAGGAATTAGAATATGTTACTAATATGGGTAGAAAATGCAATAGTACTTAATAAATGGCTTTATAACTGCATCTCAGCTTTTTACATTTGAAGAAAGCTATTTTACATATCTATGGTTAGTGCAGACTATTCACTTAGTAGGAGTTATCCTATGAGCAAGTATGGACTTGTCCAGGGGATACAGCTTGCTTTACAAGCCCAGCGGTTTTTCTCACATATTCATTACTCACACGTTTGCTCTTGAAGACAGTCCTTCTGCCTTGGCCTGAGGCAGTGTGGAGTAAGAGAGAGCCCCTGAACCTGCCTTGTGTAAGCCTGGCTCAGAGCCTAGCGATATTGCTTCTGCGTCAAGGGAAATTTGGCGAGTCACAATCACAGAGACTCAGCTTGTCTGTTGATGAAACAAACAAAAAATACATACCTCACGTGGTTGTTTTAAGACTAAAAGAAATAATACACTTGTAATCCTTATAAACCTGGAGAAAGTTTGTCCATTTGTCCATTTCAGAGCAAGTTGCATGGTTAGTTGAAGAAACACAGCAGCAAAAAAGTAATTGAAAACAAATCCCTCAAATGTTTTATTTAATATTTCAAAAACTGTGAAGAGGATTCAAGTACATAATACATCCTACCATCTATTTAAATTTCCTTTATTCTTTTACTTACTTCTCTTGTATCCCCAGCTTCCCCTAAGTACCTTGCTCAATGGTTCCTTAAAATTTCTTTCTATATCCAGCCCACGGCTGCTTTTTCTATCCCTGTTCCTTCTCCCCCAACCCCACCCCCTTTGTATACTTTTTATTATATAAATGGATTTTACCACTCTCCCCATGAAAAAGTATCCTTCTTCTTTAGGGGTGTGTGTGTGTGTGTGTGTATGCGTGTATTGTCTATATATTTGGGGTGGGCATTAGACCAGTTGGTAATTACAGGCTTCTCTTTAGCAGGCTGGAGAAAAAAAGGTAATTACTTTTACATGACATGTATAAAAACACTTTTTCAAATGTCATACAAATTTTTCTTGGCAGGGGAGCCAAGCCTGTGCTATATATATGAGGGAGATGGGATATGTGAACCTTTTGAGAAGGAAACCAGCATCACAGACTGTGGCCTCTATACTCCCAAAGGATACCTGGATCAGTGGGCTACCCAAGCTTATTCTTCTCACGAAGATAAGAAGAAGTGTCCTGTTTCCTTGGTAACTGGAGAACCTCCTTCCATGGTAAGTTAAGCCAGAAGAATAGAGTCAAGGCTAAACAAAATTGTGAAGTGATTCCCCCAGGTACTTAATGTGAGCTTACATTTTTTTCTACTTACTTTGACACCAAATTTAGTTCTTAATGCACTCAGAATAGGATAATGTTAAATGAAAAGCTTCTAGACTAGCAATTAAATCTCATCCCTCACCCTCACCCCACTTACATTCACTAGTTTTCATCTAGGAACCTTTGACTTTGCAATAGCTGACTTCAAGTTACACAAAAGCATCTCAAAATTAGTCTTAGAATACACATATCAGAAATTACACTTGGGCTTCATGTTTGGGAAAATTTATTTTAAAAGAAGAAAAAGAAGCAGTAAAGAGTCAGAATACCTGGATAACACTATTGGATCTACCAGTATTATTATGATTATTACTAAGTGAGATTTGACATGTCACTTAACATCTCTGGGCCCCAATTTTCTCATATGTAAAATGGGTATAATAATAACTTTTGCATTTAACTCAATGGTTTATTACAAGGATCAAATGAAATTTAAAATACGTATTAAAGATCAAAGTATAATTTGATTTAAAGAATTCTTATTATTAAAGAAATCTGAGAGTTAGTATTAAAAACAAATCCGTAGGTATACAATTTTCCATGAATATCTACCTAAATAAATAGAAGATCCTCTGAGGACTCTGAGGACTGACTTCTATGAATCATAATTAAATACCTAAAAGAAGATTAAGGGCTTTGGTTTTTGGATACTATTCTAGATGTTTCCATTGCCAAATAAACTCTTTCATTCATTATAACAATAAGCAATACAGTCATTTCAACAGAAGTAAGATTTAGCTCTCTAGGTATATTAGGCCAGGATAAAATTACTGGAGTTTAGCCTTGAGGAGATACCCCCAGATGACTGAGGAACCAGCCAAGGTTGGTGCTGTGGTTCAAGGAACTCATCAAGGACCCAGGGGTCTTTGAGATTTCACCTCTTTCTATCCTTGGCTTGAAGATTTCTTCCTCAAGCTCATAAGATGACTGCTGTTCCTCCAGGCACGAAGTCATTATTTCAAGTGGGAAGAAGGGGGAAGGTCAAAGGGAAATATTGATGCATGCTAGCTGAGTCTCTTTTTATTGGGAAAATGGGAGCTCTTCGGGAACTTCGACACTATAGGCTTCCACCAACATCTCATTGGTCAGATCCAGGTCACTTCATCATCCTTAGTTGTAAGGGACGCTGAGGAGATGAGCATTTATAACTTGATACGTTGTCACCTTGAACAAAATTGGAGCTTGTTAATAAGAAAGAAAGGGGAATGGATATGGATAGGCAAGTAGCCATGCCTGCCACACTCCTTCAGTTAATTCTGACGTCTTTCTCGAGAGTTCTGGTGCCCAATGACAGGAAGCCCAGAAAACTGAGAGATTCTGAGTTAGTGACAGCTCTCTAAAGTGGCTTTTAGCCTAGCCTGTCTGTCTTCCCCCAGTGAAGTGGGAGAAATTTCCTGGATTTTCTCTTTCCTGGTTCCTTTTCCCAGCTTAGTGGTTCCCTGACTCAGTAGCCTCACTCCTGAGGCCAGTGGGTCCTGCCTGGTAAGGATCTAATCATCATCCTGGACAGACTTCCCTAACTAATCCTAGGAGCAGCTGCCTGAAATGTGCCAGGACAATTCTTTGAGCAAGATCCTTGGGTCATCAGTGGGCTGTGAGTTGTCATGTGTATTCTTCTACCCTGGTAAAGTTACATCTTGAGGCTAACAGAGAGCACTGAGACATTCTTCTACACTGAGAAAAGTTTTCTGCCGATAATGTGATCATTAGGCATTCAGAAAAAGAGGAAAACTTTGGTTTCAAGCTGGAGAGTTTCATTGTCTTTACTTACCTCTCACCCTCCACATTTAATTGTTGGTTGAAATTGCATTTCAGATTTGCACATCATACCGTCCAGATTTACCAGAGCACCGTCTGCTTACTGGCTGGTTTCCCTGTGTCACCAGTGGAAATAGCCCTCAGGATGAAAGGAGTAAGCAGCTAAAAGGTAGCCTGGAGAGAGAGGATGAGGTCTGGCTCAAAGTAAGTGGCCCAAATGGATTTTTGTGAAGGCTGTGGATAGATTGTGCATGTGTGTGTGTATAAATGATGCATTGGAATGGCTTGTCAGGAGATTTCCTTTTATCATCTCAAAGTTTTTACGTTTTGAATTTATTTTCATCTCTCTTTGAATGTTGGACTTTTCTTTATAAGCAATCATTTTATCAAAGTATAATATACACATAGAAAAGTACAAAAATCAGAAATGCACAGATCAATAAATTTTTACAAAGTAAACATCCTCTCTAACCACCACACAGATCAAGAAACAGAAAATTAACATCACCCCCCAAAAGGCTCTCTCATTCCCCCTCTCATTTATTATATGACAGAGGTATCTACTATTTTTACTTCTGCCACCATAGATTAGTTTTGCCTGTTTGCATTTTATGTAAAAAACTTTACAGTATGTACTATTTGTGTCTGATTCTTTCTTACTCAACTTTCTATTTGTGGGATTCATCGTGCTGCTTTACTTAGCAGAAAAGTTCATTTCCATTACTGTGTAGAATTCCAGTGCATGAATATGTCTTACTTTATTTAACCATATTGATGGACATATAGTTTATTTCTAGTTTTTCTGTACTGTGTATTACAAATAGTTCTGCTATAAACACTTCTGTACATTTCTTTTGGTGAATGTATATAAACAGTTTGGTATATTTGGAACTGCTAGATCATAGTTAGGCAGATGACCAGCTTTAGTAGATAATCCCGAATGATTTTCCATTTGGTTGTACTAGTTTATACTCCCACCAGAGGCCTATGAGTATTCCAATTGCTTTACATTTTCACCATTACTTGGTATTTAAAATATTTAAAAGGTTTCATTTTAGCCATTCTGTTGGGTATGTAAATGTACCTCCCTGAGGTTTCAATTTGTATTCACATGTTGGCTGATGAGATTAGGAGACTTTTACATGTATATTGGTCATTTGTAGATTCTTCTTTTTTTTTCTTTTTATCTGAAGGGCATATTAAAGTCTTTTGCTCAATTTTCTATTGGCCTGTCTGTCATTTTCTTCTTAATTTATATGATTTCTTTACAATTTTCTGAATGTAAATCCTGTTCCAGTTATATATTATTTAATATTTTCCAACACTCTGTGGCTTACTTATTTTTACTCTTAATGGTATATTTATATGAACAGAGTTCTAAATTTTACTAAAATTCAAATTATCTTCCTTTTTCTTTATGGTTAGTGCTTGTCGTGTACTGTATTTAATAGTCTTTGCCTACCACAAAGATATACTTTCCTATGTTATCTTCTAAAAATGTTATCGTTTTACATTTTATATGTAGGTGTACAATCCATTGGAATTTTTGTGTATTGTGTGAGGTAGGGATCAAGATTTTTTCTCCCTAGACCTATAACCACCATTACTCAAACTAAAATTTTCTTTTCCCCTCTTTGCTGCACTGTGTCACCTTTGTCGTAAATAAACTGGCAATGTGTATGTGGAGATCTGTTTATTGTGGAGATTCTACATCTTGTTCTACTGATCTGTATATCCTTGCATCAGTGTTACACTCTTAATTACTGTACATTTTTTATGAGTCTTAAAATCAAATAATGTAAATCCTAAAACTTGTTCCTTTTTTTTCTGATTGTATTGGCTATTCTTGGTCCTCTGAATTTTCATATAAATTTTGGAATCAGCTTCAATTTTCACACAGAAAAAAAACCCTGATGCAATTTTGATTGGGATTTTATTGAATCTCTGAGTCAATTTGGGGAGAGTTTTCTCTTTAAAATACTGTCTTCTAATATTTTCTTTGAGTTACTTAAGTCTTTAATTTCTCTTAATGTTTTATAGTTTTCTGAGAAAAAGGGAATTGAATTTTATCAAATGCTTTTTCTGCATCCACTGAGATGACCATATTATTTTCCCCTTTGTTCTGTCACTGTCTTGATATACATTGATAAATGTTTAAATGTTAAATCAACATTAGATACCTGGGGAAAAAAGTAACAACTTAGAGGCTACGTATAATCCTTTGCCAATAGTTTTGGATCCTATTTGTGAATATTTTAAGTGTTTTTTTTCATTTATATTCATTAGAGATTGGTTCCTACTTTTTTTTTTTTTTAATTTTACTATCTTGTCAGGTTTTATGATGAAGGCTAGGTTTGACTCCCAGAGTAAGTTTCCTTTTTTCCCCAGTTTTCTGGAATATTTTGTGAAAGGTTGATATTAATTTTGGAGGAATTCATCAGTAAAGCTATCTGAGCCTGTGTTTTCTTTAAGGAAAATATTTAAATATGTGTTAAAATTTTAAACCAAATATTGAAAAATTTGGGTTTTTTATTTCTTCTTAGGTCAACTTTGGTAAGTTGAGTTTTCCATCAAGTAATTAGTCCATTTTTTCTAAAATTCTGAATTTATTGGCATTAAGTTTTTCGTAATGTTCTCTTATTTTGTTTGTAATGTTTCCAAGCTCCCCAGGACTTTTTTCATTTATGCTATGTTAATTTTTGGCTTCTCTCTTTTATTTTTTTGCTCAGTCTTGCTAAAGATTTATCAGTTTTATTAATCTTTTATTAATGTTTTTATAGAACCAAAGAATATACATGTGTATATATATGTATTCTTATATATAATAAATATATATATAAACATAAAAGGAAGGAAATAGTGAAAATAGCATTATTTCCTTTTATGTTTACATTTAACTTGCTCTTCTTTTTCTAGTAACTTGAGATGATGCTTAGATAATTAATTTTTAGCTTCTTTCTTTTTAAAATATATGCATTAAGGCCACAAGTTTCCTTCTAAGTGTGACTTTAGCGACATACTACAAGTTTCACATCTTATTTCTGTTATCATCCAGTTCAAACATATTTTCTAATTTTTATTTGATTACTTTTTTGATCCCTGAGTTATTTATAAGTATGCTGATGAACTTCCAAACATTTGTGGATTTTCTGGTTACCTTTTTATTTTTGACTTATAGCTACAGTCTTCTGTGGTCAAAGATTATATTTGGTATGGTTTCAAGCCTTTTTAATTTGTTGACCCTTGAATTATGGAATAGCATCTGGTTAATATTGATAAATATTACATGTACTTTGAAAGAAATATGTAATCTGAAGTTATTGAGTATAGCATTCTATATATTTAACATAGATCAAGTTCATCCATCATGTCATTAATATTTCCTATATAATATATATAATATATATACATATTTTCCCTGATATTTTGTATACTGTTTCCAGCAGTTACTGAGAGATATGGGTCAGACTTTCTTACCATAATCTTGAATTTGTCTGTTTCTCTTATTTTTGTCAGTTTTTGATTTATATATTTTGAAACTATATTATTAAATATGCAGGCAATTCTCACTTTGTAGTGTGGGACCACAAAATGACCATGTATCCTAAAACTATACAAAGCAAACTCAGTAATCGATGGGAAAAATTATAATTGTTACATGACCTTTTTGACACGATATTAAAAACTCTCTTATTTTCAGAAATATATGTGAACGGAAGTGAAAAAATAGTAAATTTTAGTTCATTATAATTTAAAAAAACGTTACAAACAGAGAATTAAAGTGTTTCATTTCTTTGTTTAAAAAAAAGAAAACTACCAAATGTAGTTTGAACAGTGCTTGCCTTTTTTTTTTTTTGCTTCATATGACTTACATTACAAAGCAAGCAGTTTTTCTGTGCCTTTGTGAATTGTCATATTCCTTTCTAAGTTTGAGCAGCTTCCAACATTTTATAGTACTTTGCACTTTCAATGTTATGAAACATCTCTGAGAGTTCTTTTAATGTGAATTTTTTCTTGGCATCATTTCCTCTGGGACATCTTCATCCTTTTTGTCACAACCACTTTTCTCATTTTTGCTGATCATTTCACTTCCACTAAGTTCCTCTGGCTGCAAATCCAGTCTCTCAAATGGCAGCAGCATCCACATTCCCACACTCAGCTCTTTTGTCCATAACTCTATTTACCTTTAATTCAAATTTCACCTCCAGCATTATAATTTTTTTGTTTCTTTGCTGCACTTTCATCCTTGCTGGCTGATCCCCTCTTTTGCTTATCCATGTTTGTGAAATGTCATGTGGGTAAAATGTCACTGGGAGATGAGGCAACACAACTGCACACTTTTCTGTCTCTGTGTGAACTGAATAACAGATACACAGTTAACAGATCAATGACAGTTTGAAAGAAGTGATGTAATTGGTCACTGATCATGATTCTCAGTTGTTATTTACGTGGTGATTTGTGGATAGAAAGACTGTTAATGGAGTTTGTACTTTCTACAGTTACAATTAATATTTTTTGGTAACTGAAATTTGAATGATATCGTTGGGACTCTGGTATTATATAACTAAATTGTGATAACTGATATTTGTGTATATGGAGACTGTGTAAAGTGAAACTACTGTCAGTAGATAATTTTAGAATTTTTATATCTTCCTGGTGGATTATCTCTTTTAACACTAAGAAATGTCTCTCTTTATCTCTAAGAATATTTTTTTAATAGATCTTTATTGGAGTGTAACTGCTTCACAATACTGTGTTAGTTTCTGTTGCACAACAAAGGGAATCAGCCATATGCATACCCATGTCCCCATATCCCCTCCCTCTTGAGCCTCCCTCCCATCCTCCCTCTCCCTCCCCTCTAGGTCATCGCATAGCACCGACCTTATCTCCCTGTGCTATGCTGCTTCTTCCCACTAGCTATTTTACATTAGGTAGTGTATATATGTCGATGCTACTCTCACTTCGCCCCAGCTTCCCCCGACCCCGTGTCATCAAGCCCATTCTCTATGTCTACCTCTTTCTTACTGCCCTGCAAATAGTTTCATCAGTACCATTTTTTTTTTTAGACTCTGTATATATGCATTAGCATATGGTATTTGTTTTTCTCTTTCTGACTTACTTCACTCTGTACGGCAGACTCCAGGTCCATCCACCTCAGTACAAATAACTCAATTTCGTTTCTTTTTGTGACTGAGAAATATCCTATTGTATATATGTGCCACATCTTCTTTATCCATTCATCTGTCGATGGACATTTAGGTTGGTTCCATGTCCTGGTTATTGTAAATACTGCTGAAATAAATATTGTGGTACATGTCTCTTTTTGAATTATGGTTTTCTCAGGGTATATGCCCAGTAGTGGGATTGCTGGGTCATCTGGTAGTTCTATTTTTAGTTTTTAAAGGAACCTCCATGCTGTTTTCCATAGTGGCTGTATCAATTTACATTCCCACCAACACTGCAGGAGGGTTCCCTTTTCACCACACGCTTTCCAGCATTTATTGTTTCTAGATTTTTTGATAATGGCCATTCTGACCGGCCTGTGGTGATAACTCACTATAGTTTTGATTTGCATTTCTCTAATAATTAGTGATGTTGAGCAGCTTTTCATGTGCCTCTTGGCCATCTGTATGTCTTCCTTGGTGAAATGTCTATCTAAGTCTTCCAACCATTTTTTAATTGGATTGTTTGTTTTTTTGATATTGAGCTCCATGAGCTGTTTGTACATTTTGAAGATTAATCCTTTGTCTGTTGTTTCATTTGCAAATATTCTCTCCCATTCTGAGGGTTGTCTTTTTGTCTTGTTTATGGTTTCCTTTGCTGTGTAAAAGCTTTTAGTTTAATTAAGTCCCATTTGTTTATTTTTGTTTTTATTTCCATTACTCTAGGAGGTGGGTCAAAAAATATCTTGCTGTGGATTATGTCAAAGAGTGTTTTTCTTATGTTTTCCTCTAAGTGTTTTATAGTGTCTGGTATTACATTTTTAGGTCTTTAATCCATTTGGAGTTTATTTTTGTGTATGGTGTTAGGTAGTGTTCTAATTTCATTCTTTTACATGTAGCTGTCCAGTTTTCCCAGCACCACTTATTGAAGAGACTGTCTTTTCTCCATTGTATATTCTTGCCTCCTTTGTCGTAAATTAGGTGACCATATGTGTGTGGGTTTATCTCTGAGCATTCTATCCTGTACCATTGATCTATGTTTCTGTTTTTGTGCCAGTACCATACTGTCTTGATATACTGTATAGTTTGAAGTCAGGGAGACTGATTCCTCCAACTCCGTTTTTCTTTCTCAAGTTCGCTTTGGCTATTTGGGATCTTTTGTGTTTCTATAAAAATTGTAAAATTTTTTGTTCTAATTCTGTGAAGAATGCCAATTGGTAGTTTGATAGGGATTGTATTGAATCTGTAGATTGTTTTGGGTAGTATAGTCATTTTCACAACATTAATTCTTCCAATCCAAGAACATGGTATATTTCTCCATTGGTTTATGTCATCTTCAATTTCTTTCATCTGTGTTTTATAGTTTTCTGAGTAAGTCTTTCACCTCCTTAGGCAGGTTTATTACTAGGTATTTTATTCATTTTGTTGCGATGGTAAATGGGATTGTTTCCTAAATTTCTCTTTCTGATTTTTCGTTGTTGGTGTATAGGAATGCCAGAGATTTCTGCACATTAATTTTGTAGCCTGTAACCTTACCAAATTCATTGATTAGTTCTAGTAGCTTTCTGGTGGCATATTTAGGATTTTCTAGATATAGTATCATGTCATCTGCAAACAGTGACAGTTTTACTTCTTCTTTCCAATTTGTATTCCTTTTATTTCTTTTTCTTCTATGATTGTCATGGCTAGGACTTCCAAAACTATGTTGAATAGGAGTGGTGAGAGTGGACATCCTTGTCCTGTTCCTGATCTTAGTGGAAATGCTTTCAGTGTTTCACCATTGCGTATGATGCTTGCTGTGGGTTTGTGATATATGGCCTTTATTATGTTGAGGTAGACTCACTCTATGCCCATTTTCTGGAGAGTTTTTATCATATATCGGTGTTGTATTTTGTCAAAAGCTTTTTCTGCATCTATTGAGATGATCATATGGTTTTTATTCCTTAATTTGTTAATGTGGTGTATCACACTGATTGATTTGTGTATATTGAAGAATCATTGCATCCCTGGGATAAATCTCCCGTGATCATGGTGTATGATCCTTTTAATGTGTTGTTGGATTCTGTTTGCTAGTATTTTGTTGAGGATTTTTGCATCTATGTTCATCATTGATATTGGTCTATAATTTTCTTTTTTTGTGATATCTTTTTCTACTTTTGGTATCAGGGTGATGGTGGCTTTGTAGAATGAATTTGGGATTGTTTCTCCCTCTGCAATTTTTTGGAAGAGTTTGAGAATGATGGGTGTTAACTCTTCTCTTAATGTTTGATAGAATTTGCCTGTGGAGCCCTCTGGTCCTGGACTTTTGTTTGTTGGAAGATTTTTAATTATGGTTTTAATTTCATTGCTGGTGATAGGTCTGTTAATATTTTCTAATTCTTCCTAGTTCAGTCTTGGAAAATTGTACCTTTCCAAGAATATGTCCATTTCTTCATGGTTGTCCATTTTATTGGCATATAGTTGTTTGTAGTAGTCTCTTATAATCCTCTGTTTTTCTGTGGTGTCAGTTGTGATTTCTCCTTTTTCATTTCTAATTTTATTGATATGCATCCTCTCCCTTTTTTTCTTGATGAGTCTGGCTAAGAGTTTATCTATTTTATCTTCCCCAGAATCAGTTTTTAGTTTTATTGATCTTTGCTATTGTTTTCTTCATTTCTATTTCATTTATTTCTGCTCTGATCTTTATGAGTTCTTTCCTTCTACTGACTTTGGGTTTTCTTTGTTCTTCTTTTTCTAGTTGTTTTAAGTGTAGGGTGAGATTGTTTATTTGAGATTTTTCTTGTTTCTTGAAGTGAGATTGAATTGCTTTAAACTTCCCTCTTAGAACTGCTTTTGCTGCATCCCATAGCTTTTGGGTTGTCGTGTTTCTGTTGTCATTTGTTTCTATCTATTTTTAAAATTTCTTCAGTGATCTCTTGGTTATTTAGTAACACACTGTTTAGCCTCCATATATTTGCAGTTTTTTTTCCTTTTTTTCCCATGTAATTGATTTCTAATCTCATAGCATGTGGTTGGAAAAGATGCTTGATATGATTTCAGTTTTCTTAAATTTTCCAAGGCTTGATTTGTGACCCAAGATGTGATCTATCCTGGAGAATGTTCCATGTGCATTTGAGAAGACAGTGTATTCTGCCACTTTCAGGTGGAATGTCCTATAAATATCCATTAAGTCTATCTGGCTTATTGTGTCATTTAAAGCTTGTGTTTCCTTATTTATTTTCTGTCTGGATGATCTGTCCATTGGTGTAAGTGAGGTGTTAAACTCCTCCACTATTATTGTGTTACTGTTGATTTCCCCTTTTATGGCTGTTAGCATTTGCCTTATCTATTGAGGTGCTCCTATGTTGGGTGCATAAGCATTTATAATTGTTATATCTTCTTCTTGATTGATCCTTTGATCATTATGTATTGTCCCTCCTTATCTCTTGTAACAGTCTTTATTTTAAAGTCTATTTTGTCTGATGTGAGAATGGCTACTCCAGCTTCCTTTTGATTTCCATTTGCATGGAATATCTTTTCCATCCCTTCACTTTCAATCTGTATGTGTCCCTAGGTCTGAAGTGGATCTCTTGTTGACAGCATATATATGAGTCTTGTTTTTATATCCATTCGGCCAGTCTTTGTCTTTTGGTTGGGACATTTAATCTATTTACATTCAAGGTTATTATTGATATGTATGTTCCTATTACCATTTTCTTAATTGTTTTGAGTTTGTTTTTGTGGGTCTTTTTCTTCTCATGTGTTTCCTGCCTAGAGAATTTTCTTTAGCATTTGTTGTAGAGCTGGTTTAGTGGTGCTGAATTCTCTTAGCTTTTGCTTGTTTGTAAAGCTTTTGATTTCTCTGTCAAATCTGAATGAGATCCTTGCTGGGTAGAGTAATCTTGGTTGTAGGTTTTTCTCTTTCACCATTTTAAGTATTTCCTGCCACTCCCTTCTGGCCTGCAGAGTTTCCACTGAAAACTCAGCTGATTACCTTATGGGGATTCCTTTGTATGTTATTTTTTGTTTTTCCCTTGCTGCTTTTAATATTTTTTCTTTGAATTTAATTTTTGTTAGTTTGATTAATACAGGTCTCGGTGTGTTTTTCCTAGGGTTTATCCTGTATGACACTCTCTGTGCTTCCTGCACTTGGGTGACTATTTCCTTTCCCATGTTAGGGAAGTTTCTGACTATAATCTCTTCAAAGATTTTCTCAGACCCTTTCTTTTTCTCTTCTTCTGGGACCCCTATAATTCGAATGTTGGTGCATTTAGTGTTGTCCCATAGGTCTCTGAGATTGTCATCAGTTCTTTTCATTCTTTTTTCTTTATTCTACTCCTTGGCAGTTATTTCCACCATTTTGTCTTCCCGCTCACTTATTCGTTCTTCTGCCTCAGTTATTCTGTTATTGATTCCTTCTAGTTTTTTTTTTCATTTCATTTATTGTGTTGTTCATCTCTGTTTGTTTGTTCTTTCGTTCTTCTAGATCTTTGTTAAACATTTCTTGTATTTTCTCAGTCCATGCCTCCATTCTATTTCCGAGATTCTGGATCATCTTTACTATCATTACTCTGAATTCTTTTTCAGTTAGATTGCTTGTTTCCTCTTCATTTATTTGGTCTTGTAGGTTTTTACCTTGCTCCTTCAGCTGTGACATATATTTTGCCATTTCTTTTTTTTTTTTTTTTTTTAATGGGTGGGATTTTGTTCCTGTTTTACTGGTTGTTTGGCCTGAGGTTTCCAACACTGGAGTTTGTAGGCTGTTGGGTAGAGCTGGGTCCTGGTGCTGAGATGAGGACCTCTATGAGACCTCACTCTGATGAATATTCCCTGGGGTCTGAGGTTCTCTGTTAGTGCAGTGGTTCAGACTCAGAGATCCCACCACAGAGCTTTGGCTCATGAACGAAGATCCTGCAAGCCGCATGGGGTGGCAAAAAAAAAAAAAAGAGAGAACAATAACAAAGTAAAAAATAAAATTAGACTAGGAAACTAATAGATATGTTAGAAAGAATATAAAAATAAAAATATAAATGAATCAACAGCTGGACGATACAACTGTACCATGATAGTAGAAAAGAGGAGGAGGGGAAAAAAAAAGCAAAAGCAAAAGAAGGAAAGGCCTTTGCTGTGGATGGTGGGAGCTAAGCAAGGGCGATGTTTGGGCAGTGGGAGGGCCTATGCTTAGGACCCACAGGCCTGGAAAAGGCCCTGGGAGCTGTAGGGGGAAGGGACCCAGGCGTGTCCCCCACCTCTGGTCTCAGGGCAGAGGACCTCACCTGGGAGCACAGCAAGCTTCCTTGACTCGAGTGGGTGGGGCAAATGCCCTCCTCTGCTCTCCTGCTCCTCTGGTCCTGGAGGGGCCCTCCCGTTTGCCTCTCCTGATCTCCCCAGCCTCCCTCATATGCCCCCAGGACCCACACAGCCTGGAGGGGGCTTTGGAGGGGGGGGGTACCAGCCTGGGAGCTCAGCAGGCTCCCCAAGCCCAAGTGGGAGGGGCAGTCGCCCTCCACTCCTCTCCCGTTTCTCCCAGAGGGCCCCTCCCACCTGCCTCTCCTGATCTCCCAGGACTCAGGGGCACTGGTCCTGTCTGGCCTCCACTTCTCCTCCACTCTCAGTTCCTCCATGTCCTACTGGTTCACTTGGGTATTCCTCCCATCTCCTTGGGCGTCAGGGTCCCTCACCAGCAGCCAGCAGGTGCCATAGTTCTGGGGAGACGTTAATTCGTCATCTTTCCACACTGCCATCTTGACTCCACCTATCTCTAAGAATATTTTTTGCTGTACTGTAAACTTTGTCTGATATTAGTATAGCTATACCTTTTTGTTTATTTGCATATTGTTTCCTCTTCCATCCTATTACTTTTTTTTTAACATCTTTATTGAAGTATAATTGCTTTACAATGGTGTGTTAGTTTCTGCTTTATAACAAAGTGAATCAGTTATACATATACATATGTTCCCATATCTCTTCCCTCTTGCATCTCCCTCCCTCCCACCCTCCCCATCCCACCCCTCTAGGTGGTCACAAAGCACCGAGCTGATCTCCCTGTGCTACGCGGCTGCTTCCCACTAGCTATCTATTTTACATTTGGTAGTGTATATATGTCCATGACACTCTCTCACCCTGTCACATCTCACCCCTCCCCCTCCCCATATCCTCAAGTCCATTCTCTAGTAGGTCTGTGTCTTTATTCCCGTCTTGCCACTAGGTTCTTCATGGCCTTTTTTTTTTCCCTTAGATTCCATATATATGTGTTAGCATACTGTATTTGTTTTTCTCTTTCTGACTTACTTCACTCTGTATGACAGACTCTAACTCCATCCACCTCATTACAAATACCTCCATTTCATTTCTTTTTATGGCTGAGTAATATTCCATTGTATATATGTGCCACATCTTCTTTATCCATTCATTCGATGATGGACACTTAGGTTGCGTCCATGTCCTGGCTATTGTAAATAGAGCTGCAATGAACATTTTGGTACATGACTCTTTTTGAACTATGGTTTTCTCAGGGTATATGCCCAGTAGTGGGATTGCTGGGTCATAGGGTAGTTCTATTTGTAGTTTTTTAAGGAACCTCCATACTGTTCTCCATAGTGGCTGTATCAATTTACATTCCCACCAACAGTGCAAGAGGGTTCCCTTTCCTCCACACCCTCTCCAGCATTTATTGTTTGTAGATTTTTTGATGATGGCCATTCTGACCGGTGTGAGATGATATCTCATTGTAGTTTTGATTTGCATTTCTCTAATGATTAATGATGTTGAGCATTCTTTCATGTGTCTGTTAGCAATCTGTATATCTTCTTTGGAGAAATGTCTATTTAGGTCTTCTGCCCATTTTTGGATTGGGTTGTTCGTTTTTTTGTTATTGAGCTGCATGAGCTGCTTGTAAATCTTGGAGATTAATCCTTTGTCAGTTGCTTCATTTGCAAATATTTTCTCCCATTCTGAGGGTTGTCTTTTGGTCTTGTTTATGGTTTCCTTTGCTGTGCAAAAGCTTTTAAGTTTCATTAGGTCCCATTTGTTTGTTTGTGATTTTATTTCCATTTCTCTAGGAGCTGGGTCAAAAAGAATCTTGCTGTGATTTATGTCATAGAGTGTTCTGCCTATGTTTTCCTCTAAGCATCCTATTACTTTTAATCTTTCTGTGCAATTATATTTAATATGCTTTGTTTGAAGTCAACATATCTTTACATATATAAATAATATAAATAAATCTAAATCTAACAAATCTCTATATAAATAAATCTAAAATTCTCTATTTTCCAATTACAGCAGTATTTAGTCCAATTACATTTAAAGTAATTAATGATGCTTAGTTTTAAATCTGCCAGCAAACCATTTGTTATTCACTTGTTCCACATGCTCTCTGTTTTTTTCTATTTCTTGCCCTTTTTAGATTAAATAAGTAGTTTTATTATTTTATGTCCCATTCTATCAGTTTATTAGTTATACTTTTATTTTATTCTCTATCTTTTTTACCCTAGAGATTTCAACGTGGGTCCTTAACCAGTTAGAGTCTGCTATGAATTAGCTGTCTCACAGTTTCATAATCAATGAGTAACTTAGAATGCTTTGTCTCTATTTTCTGTTTCCTGGCTTTTTTAAGTTAAAATGATTTTAAATTACCTAATATTTACCTTTCCAGTGCTCTTTGGTCCTTTCTACATTTCTGTGCTTTCCTCATTTTTATTTAGCTTGAAGAAATCCATTTATTGTTATTTTTTAACATGAATCTGCTGGCAGTGAGTTCTTCCAGTTTTTGTGTAGCTAAAAATATCTTTGTTTGACATTTATTTTCAAAGAGTATCTTTGCTTGGTATAGAATTCTAGGTGGCCAGTTGTTGTTTTCAAGAATTCGAAGATGTTATTTCATTGCCTTTTTACCTATATACTTTCTTTGGAGAGTTAGCTGTACCATCTGATGTACATTACTTTGAAGGCAATGTCTTTTACTCTCTGGTGCTTTTAACATAATCTCTTTGTCTTTTGTCTTCAACAGTTTTAGTATGATGTTCCTAAGCCTGTTTATCTTCACATATATCTGGCTAACTGTTTGTCAATCTTCTTGAATCTGTAGCTTAATGTCTTTACTTGCCCTTCCTGTTTTGGACACAAATTACATACATCAGAGCTTTTTGCTGTTTATATTTTGTTCCTTTTCTCTTTGTTCTATTTTTCATTCTTTTTTTTTCTCCATGCTGCAGTCCAATTATCTTATGCTGACATATCTTCTGTTTCACTAATCCCAAATTTTACACCATATAATTGGGTGTTAAACAGTTTATTATATTATTAGTATCAGTCATTTTATTTTTAATTCTATAATACATATTTAATTATTCCTATAGGTTCTCATTTTCTTTAAAATTCTCCATCCTGTAGTCTATTTTAAAAATATATTAATCACAATCATTTTAATGTCTGTGTCTGATAATACTAATATCTTGGTGATCTGAGGTCTGTTCATGTTGACTTTTATTTCTTAATTCTCATTCATTTAGGCATATCTCCTGTCATACTGAATAGTGTCTTAACTGAATATCAGACACTGAAAAATTGTGTAGGCTCTGGCTAATGATATCTTCCTTTTAAGATGATTTACTTTAAAAAATGTATAATAAAATTTGGGAAAGAGCACTTTAACTTAATCAGTACTTAAGTTGACTCATGCTTGTGCTTCTGTATTAATGAACCCTGAAATGTTTCATAGTTCCTTTTCTCCTAAGGCCTAGTCCTTCAGGGGTCTCAACTAAAAGCATGGATTGGGTCTTCTACCTTGATAGTCTCTGAAGCACAATTTCTATTTCCTCAGCAATACGTGTCTGCTAAAAGTTCTGCTTAGCTTTTTGGTCTTTAATCTACCCATTTCTCCTTAGCTTCTTACACTCTTATTCTTCATAGTTTAGAATTTGAAAACACCTCAGTGGCAATAGTTGCACAGAATGTTAGGTTATGTTCAATGTGGTTTCTTTCTTTTTGAGTCTCTTCGGTCCTAACTGCCTTAGTTGCTCTCAAATACTTTTAAACTTTTTTTTTTTTTTTACTGTATTCATTTTTATAATTGTTCTTTTCAGGAGTATATGTTCTACTATAAGTTACTTCTTTATACCTGGAAGCAAAAATCTCCAACTGGAATTTTTTAAATGTATGTCAATTAGCTACCATATATATTTTAGGTTTGCACTCTGTTCTTATTACAAGAGATATAGGAGTAATAGTACTTGTGTAAGAAAAAAATCATGAATATCATTGAATATTAATATATAAAAACTTAAGAAAATTTAGTTTTCACAAATCCACATGATACTAAATAAATTAGGAAGTGATTTTTAAAAATAAGCTGATTAAGTTTTTTTCAAAGTTTTCTGAGGACTGAAGGATTTCTGACTCTTTATTATTCCTTTTAAATTACTTTAATCTTGATTTGATATACAAATATGATTTGTATGCAATGGATCAGAGACAAATTTATTACAGTGAGAAACAACTGTACTGGAAAACATTAGCCTTGAAAATATCTTTCCAAAATCTTTCCTTTACTTGCTACTTGCCCAACAAAATTTCTATCATTTTAGTCCACATTTACTAAGGTAACTTGTCTCTCTTATCTTTCCTTATTATTATTATTTTTTAAAATCTGGGATCAATAGACCAAAATATGAGAACTTTCTCTTACATTGAATAAAATGTAGATTCTTTCTATTATTTACAATAATAAGCACATTTTAAAGCCCTTTATAGTTTACAGTGTGCATTCTCAACACTTTTTTATTTGAACCCCATAATAGTCCTGTGAGTTTGGCAAAGTAGGTGTATTCATATTTTACAGTTTGGGAAAATAGGAATCAAAGACTCAAAGTGCTTTTTCTACATCACCCAAGAATAAAAGGGTAAACCTGAAGTTCAAACTCATGCCTATTGCTCTAATCCCATGTTTATTTCTCTACACGATGTTGCCTCATTTAGTCAACATTCATTATACACCTGCAATATGCCAAACCCAGAAATAAGCACTGGGGATAAACAGGGAAATATGACATGAGCAGGAAAACAAGTTAAAACATATGTGGAGTGGAAGAAAAGGTTTCCTGTCTTTTGTTGGATTTCTTCTAAATTCTTCAAAGATGATATATCTGTGGATCTAGTTCATAGGATTTATTAAGTGCATAGTGTAAACTCCAGGTGCCATTAAGGAATAGAGAAAGAAACAGAAGGCATGATCCTTCCCAGAAAGTGCTTTGGGTCTAAGCAATATAGACAACAAATGAAGCAATCTGAGAAGCAGACGTTCAACAAAGTACTTGTTGTTTGGTTTCACAAGGAGCCCATCAGCATATGCAAAATCATATGTTCATGTTTATTTTCATGGCTGTTCTAAAATGTCTCCAATTAAGAATGGTCTCACTCAAGCTGGACTGGTTAGCAGTCCTAACTGAAACCACCTCATGGTCATCGTATCTTAAATACCAGGGTCCTCCACATTAGTTATAAATTATGGACCACTGTCTGGAAACCCTCGTTACATAAAACCTAAAGCCTGTTAACTATAATTTCCTCCTTTTCTTTGTTTGAGTTCAACTAGCCAAACACTGAATATGAATCTTCAACAGAAAATGCAGTGTATATTTAATTGATTGTATTTCAAAGATAAGAATCCCTAAAACCAGGTACTAAAGAGGAAAGGATAGAGAGAAACACATTTATTGAGATTTAATATGTTCCAGATATCTTATTATCAATTCTTATATGAATTTTTAATCAGAGATATGATTTTTCTGATTCTAAAAATGATTATCTGAAAACTCAGAGATGCTAAGCATTTTAGATAACATAGCTAGTAGAGGTATAGATAGTATTCAAATTCAAATCCAACTTATTCCAAAACCAATGTTTTTTCCTCTATACCAAGGGTTGGGAAATATTTTCTGTAAAGATCCAGATAACAAATATTTTAGGGTTTGTGGGCTATATGGTCTCTGTCACAGCTACTTAACAGTGCTGTTGTAGAATAAAAGCAGCCATAGACAATACATAAATGAATAAGCATGGCTGTGCTCTAATAAAATTATACTTATGAACACCAAAATTTCAGTTTCATATAATTTTCACATTATTCACACTATTTTTCTTTGAATTTTTTCAACCATTTGAAAATGCAAAAACCACTCTTAGCTCACAGACCATACGAAAAATAGGCAGTGGGTCAGATTTGGCTCATGGGCTGTAGTGTGCTGACCTCTGCTCTATATCTAGTTTCCCGTTAATGCTAAAGGTATGTGTGGACATTTGCCTTATTTCCACACCATAACAACATTCACCTTTAATTCTACTCAATAAACACTGCCTAAAAATAAACAAAATATTGTATTGCAGAGGGATTCAATGATGAATTAATCACTATCTTCACCCTTAAGGTACATACTCCGCAGTGGGCATGTTTATGCAACTATTGTAAAAGACAAAATGCTATGCTACGAACATAATGAAGTGTAAAATAGACTCAAAAGGACCTGGCGACTGATTGGACATAGGGAGATAGAGATAAGTCTTATCTTAGCATGAGTTCCCCCATTTATATCATCTTCCACACCCCTCTATACCACACACACACACACGCACACACATTCTAGGATTTAGAAAGTTTAGTCATAGCAGATTGCTTTCAGTGCTGGAAAACACCAAGGTTTTTACATATCCATAACCTTTCAGGTAAAGAATTCATGTTTTTCCTTCTTGGTAAGTGCTTTCTCCACTTTGACTTTCAAAAAAACACATACTCATCTTCTAAGATTTAGCTCAAGGATTACTTCTTTTATAAGGCCTAGGCTTTCCTGAACTTCTCTCCCAAGCCATATTTAGTATGTATAATTAATCTCTTCCTCCTATGTGCCTCCTCAATAGACACTTCTGTCATAGTTCCTATACACTTCACTGTTCTTGTTTGTCTGTCTCTCCATCACATAAACTGTAAGGATCTTGTGGGCAGAGACCTTGTATAGTCATGGTTGTGTGTCAAGCATTGAGCACAGACCCTGGTTGTTGTGATGTTTGAAATGTTTCGTGATTGCATGAATAAATGATGGGATGTTAGGTCTTAGCCTTGGCAGTTGGGAGCATATTGATAATACTACTTATGACTCAGAACAGAAGTGAGTAAGTAGTACTGTGGGCTTAGCTAGACTGAAAAGGGGAGGTGACAAAGGCCAGAAATAGGGGCAAACCACCTCTTCCTGCAAAACTTTTTAAAAGATAAACTGAAGTTTGAGTGGAAACCATATCAAAAATAATTTTTCAAAGATGGGGAGAATTGGTCATTTTCCTTGGTTGTGGCAGGTGGGATTCTCTAGGAAGCAGATTCTGAGATGGAACTTAGTATGCAGGATGTTTGATAAGCAGTGGCCTAGCTACCAACATCTGTGGAAAAGAAGGAAAGAATGCATAAGTAGGTGAAGAAAGAAGTTGAGCAACCTCACTGAAGGCTTGGCTGACGTCTCCTATAAAGAAATAATATATATTGTCACAAAGGACAGATAGTAAGTGGAATAATAGTGCTGTAAGGTCTTTAAACTATTCAGGATATGGTGATTTTATTTGAATGTGGATTGTAATAAATTAGGCATACATATAATAATCCCTAGAGCAATCACAAAAAATATACATTTACACACAAATAGCTGTAGGTAAAAAGTCAAAAGAGAAGATTAATAGAATAATAAAATAACTTGATTCATCCAAAAGAAGGCAGGAAAATAGGAACTAAGAAATAAATAATAAAGAGAAAACAAATACCAAGATGGTAGACCTAAATCCATCTGTATTATTAATTCCATTAAATGCAAATTGTCCAAAAATTCCACATAAAAGCATAGATTATTAGTTTGCATAAGACAGAAAGAACCAATTATATACTATTTATTTAAAAACACACTTTGAATATAATGATCTACAGATTGAAAGTAAAAGAGTAGAGAATTATGTACCATGTAAACGCTAAGCATAAAAAATCAATGTGCTATGTTAATGTCTGACAAAATAGACTTCAAAATAGAGTATTACCTGAGATAAAGAGGGACATTTCCTAATGATAAATGAGTCAATTTATCACAAATACAGAACAATCTTAATCTTATAAAATTGAAGCACCTAAAAACAGAGTCTCAAAAGAAATTAAAAATTGACAGAACTAACAGATAAAGAACCCAATCAATAATCATAATTGAGGATTTTATTATCTCTCTTTAAGTAATTGATACAACAAGTGGACAAAAACATCAGAACAAGTGTATAAGATTTGAAAATCATTATCAAATATCGTGACATAATTGACATTTGTGGAAACACCACAGTCAACTACTGCAGAATGCATATTGTACATTCACCAAGAGAGACCATATACTCGACTACCTAACAAGTCTCAACAAATGGGTAATGATCGAAATCATAAAGAATATGTTCTTTGACCTCAACAATACTAAATTAGAAATAAATAACAAGCTATCTAAGAAAACTCCAATTTTTTTTGGTAATCCAGCAATACATTTGTAAATAATCCATAGGTCAAAGAAGAATTTATAGGGAAATTAGAAAATATTTTGAGCTGAATGAGAATAAAATAATATGTCAAATTTTATGGGATGCAAACATAATATTTACAGGGAAAATTTTAAATTTAAATGTCTGTATTTAGGGGAAAAAGCATTATAAAATCAGTAATCAGTTTTCAAATTAAATAGCTAGAAAAAGATAAAATTAAAACCAAAGTAAAAATAAAAAGGAAATAACAGAGAAAAGCAGAAGTCAGTCAAGTAGAAAATAATCCCATATCATCACTGTTACTTTACTTTCTCTGGAAATGGCAGCCAGTGAAATTAGACTTTGAATTTACTTTTTGAGATATAAAATAAATGAAACATGAAACATGAAAAGATGTAAAATTTGAAACATTTTCTCATAAACCGAATTAACATTGAAAAGAGAAAAACAACCTGAAAATTATTTCACTTAGTTATCATTTTTAAAATAATTTTGCCTTTTAAAGATTAGTTTTTAAACTAATTTTAAACTAACATATTTAAATTTTGTCTTCATATGTAGAATAAGGTAAGATCCCACTTTTTTGTCTAAATAAGATAAGCCAATTTTTCTAACCCTATCCATTAAAACATTAATCCTTGCCCTGATAATTTGTGATGCTACATTAACTAATACTAGTTTCTGATATATACAAGAGCCTGTTTTTTAAACACTCTGTTGTATTCCATTGATCTATTTTCCTGCTCTGTACGCCAGCAATACACTGTTTTTACTACTATAATTTTTACCATGTAAAAAATTTCTGGTAGAGTGTATCCCCCAACTTCCACTTTTTTGCACATCTTTTTCAAAATTAAATTAGCTATTCATTATTCTCAAACACTAATTTTTCCATATAAATTTTAGAATAAGCCTTAGATAATTTCTTCCACTTCTTGAAAACCATACTAGTATATATGAGCTGAACTTAATCAAACACTTGATTTTCATCAGTTGATATGATTGTGTGATTTTTCTTCTTTGATCCATCATTATGTTCAATCGCATTGATTTTTTAAATTTTTATATATTTATTTGTTGGTTGGTTTATTTATTTATTTTATTGGAGTATAATTGCTTTACAATGCTATGTTAGTTTCTGCTGTACAACAAAGTGAATCAGCTATATGTATACATATATCCTCTCCCTCTTGGACTTCCCTGCTACCCACCGCCATCCCACCCTGCTATACAGCAGGTTCCCACTAGCTATTTTACACATGGCAGTGTATATATGTCAATCCTAATCTCCCAATACATCCCACCCTCTCCTTCTGCCTCTATGTCCATCCATCCATTTTCTATGTCTGCATCTCTATTCCTGGCCTGCAAATAGGCTCATCTGTACCATTTTTCTAGATTCCACATATATGTGTTAATATATGATATTTGCTTTCCTCTTTCTGACTTACTTCACTCTGCATGACAGACTCTAAGTCCATACACATCTCTACAAATGACCCAATTTTGTTCCTTTTTATGGCTAATATTCCGTTGTATATATGTACCACATCTTCTTTATCCATTCATCTGTCTATGGGCATTTAGGTTGCTTCCATATCCTGGCTATTGTAAATAGTGCTGCAATGAACATTGGGGTACATGTGTCTTTTTGAATTATGGTTTTCTCAGGGTATATGTCCAGTAGTGGGATTGCTGGGTCATATGGTAGTTCTATTTAGTTTTTTAAGGAACCTCCATACTGTTTTCCATAGTGGCTGTATCAATTTACATTCCCACCAACAGTGCAAGAGGGTTCCCTTTTCTCTACACCAACTCCAGAATTTATGGTTTGTAGATTTTTTGATGATGGCCATTCTGACCTGTGTGAGGTGATACCTCATTGTAGTTTTGATTTGCGTTTCTCTAATAATTAGCGATGTTGAAAAGCTTTTCATGTGCCTCTTGGCCATCTGTATGTCTTCTTTAGAGAAATGTCTATTTAGGCCTTCTACCCATTTTTGGATTGGATTGTTTGTTTTTTTGATATTGAGCTGCCTGAACTGTTTGTATACTTTGGAGATTATTCCTTTGTCAGTTGCTTCATTTGAAAATATTTTCTCCCATTCTGAGGGTTGTCTTTTCATCTTGTTTATGGTTTCCTTTGCTATGCAAAAGCTTGTAAGTTTAGTTAGGTCCCATTTGTTTATTTTTGTTTTTATTTTCATTACTCTGGGAGGTGGGTCAGAGAGTGTTCTTCCTATGTTTTCCTCCAAGACTTTTATAGTGTCTGGCCTTACATTTAAGTCTTTAATTCATTTTGAGTTTGTTTTTGTGTATGGTGTTAGGGAGTGTTCTAATTTCATTCATTTACATGTAGCTGTCCAGTTTTCCCAGCACCACTTATTGAAGAGACTGTCTTTTCTCCATTGTATGTTTTTGCCTCCTTTGTCATATTTTAGGTGACCATAGGTGCATGAGTTTATCTCTGGGCTTTCACTCTTGTACCATATATCTATATTTCTGTTTTTGTGCCAGTACTATACTGTCTTGATTACTGTAGCTTTTTAGTATAATCTGAAGTCAGGGAGCCTGATTCCTCCAATTCCGTTTTTCTCTCTCAAGATTCCTTTGGCTATTTGGGGTCTTTTGTGTTTCCACACAAACTGTAAAATTTTCTGTTCTAATTGTGTGAAAAGTGCCATTGGTAATTTGATTGGGATTGCATTGAATCTGTAGATTGTTTTGGGTAGTATACTCATTTTCACTATATTGATTCTTCCAATCCAAGAACATGGTATATCTCTCCATCAGTTTGTGCCATCTTTTATTTCTTTCATCAGTCTTTTATCGTTTTCTGAGTATAGGTCTTTTGCCTCCTTAGGTAGTTTTCTTCCTAGGTATTTTATTCTTTTTGTTGCAATGGTAAATGGGAGTGTTTCTTTAATTTCTCTTTCTGATCTTTCATTGTAAGTGTATAGGAATGCAAGAGATTTCTGTGCATTAATTTTGTATCCTGCAACATTACCAAATTCATTGATTACCTCTAGTAGTTTTCTGGTGGCATCTTTGGGATTTTCTAGGTATAGTATCATGACATCTGCAAACAGTGACAGTTTTACTTCTTCTTTTCCAATTTGTATTCCTTTTATTTCTTTTTCTTCTCTGATTGCCATGGCTAGGACTTCCAAAACTATGTTGAATAAAAGTGGTGAGAGTGGACATCCTTGTCTTGTTCCTGATCTTAGAGGAAATGCTTTCAGTTTTTCACCATTGAGAATGATGTTTGCAGTTGGTTTGTCATATATGGTCTTTTTATGTTGAGGTAGTTTCCCTCTATGCCCACTTTCTGTAGAGTTTTTATCATAAATGAGTGCTGAATTTTGTCAAAAGATTTTCTGCATCTATTGAGATGATCATATGGTTTTTATTCTTTAATTTGTTAATATGGTGTATCACATTGATTGATTTGCATATATTGAAGAATCCTTGCATCTCTGGGATAAATCTCACTTGATCATGGTGTATGATCCTTTTGATGTATTGTTGAATCTCTTTGCTAGTATTTTATTGAGGATTTTTGCATCTATGTTCATCAGTGATATTGGTCTGTTATTTTCTTTTTTTGTGACATCTTTGTCTGGTTTTTGAATCAGGGTGATGGTGGCCTCATAAAATGCATTTGGGAGTGTTCCTTCCTCTGCAATTTTTTGGAAGAGTTTGAGAAGGTTGGGTGTTAGCTCTTCTCTTAATGTTTGAGAGAATTCACCTGTGAAGCCATCTGGTCCTGGACTTTTGTTTGTTGGAAGATTTTTAATTACAGTTTCAGTTTCATTACTTGTGATTTGTCTGTTTATATTTTCTATTTCTTCCTGGTTCAGTCTTGGAAGGTTGTACCTTTCTAAGAATTTGTCCATTTCTTCCAGGTTGTCCATTTTATTGGCATATAGTTGCTTGTAGTAGTCTCTTATGATCCTTTGTATTTCTGAGGCGTCAGTTGTAATTTCTCCTTTTTTGTTTCTAATTTTATTGATTTGAATCCGCTCCCTTTTTTTCTGATGAGTCTAGCTAAAGTGTTATCAATTTTTTTTGTCTTTTCAAGGAAACAGGTTTTAGATTTTTTGATCTTTGCTATTGTTTTCTTTGTTTCTATTTCATTTATTTCTGCTCTGATCTTTATGATATCTTTCCTTCTACTAACTGCGTTTTTGTTGTTGTTGTTCTTCTTTCTCTAGTTGCTTTAGGAGTAGGGTGAGATTGTTTATTTGAGATTTTTCTTATTTCTTGAGGTGAGATTCAATTGCTTTAAACTTCCCTCTTAGAACTGCTTTTGCTGTGTCCCATAGCTTTTGGGTCATTGTGTTTTCATTGTCATTTTTTCTATGTATTTTTTGATTTCCTCTTTGATTTCTTCAGTGATCCCTTTGTTATTTACTAGTGCACTGTTTAACCTCCATGTGTTTGTGTTTTTTACAGGTTTTTTTCCTGTAATTGATTTCTAATCTCATAGCAAGTGGTCAGAAAAGATGCTTGATATGATTTCAGTTTTCTTAAATTTTCCAAGGCTTGAGTTGTGACCCAAGATGTGATCTATCCTGGAGAATGTTCCATGTGCACTTGAGAAGAAAGTGTATTCTGCCACTTTCAGGTGGAATGTCCTATA
Organism: Balaenoptera ricei; assembly: GCF_028023285.1. Taxonomy (NCBI): domain Eukaryota; kingdom Metazoa; phylum Chordata; class Mammalia; order Artiodactyla; family Balaenopteridae; genus Balaenoptera; species Balaenoptera ricei. Next base: position 138,307,915 of record NC_082639.1, read on the forward strand.
AATATCCATTAAGTCTATCTGGTTTATTGTGTCATTTAAAGCTTGTGTTTCCTTATTTATTTTCTGTCTGGATGATCTGTCCATTGGTGTAAGTGAGGTGTTAAACTCCTCCACTATTATTGTGTTACTGTTGATTTCCCCTTTTATGGCTGTTAGCATTTGCCTTATCTATTGAGGTGCTCCTGTGTTGGGTGTGTAAATATTTATAATTGTTATATATTCTTCTTGGATTGTGACTTTGATCATTATATAGTGACGTTCCTTGTCTCTTGTAATAGTCTTTATTTTAAAGTCTATTTTATCTGATATGAGTATTGCTACTCCAGCTTTCTTTTGATTTCCATTTGCATGGAATATCTTTTTCCATCCCCTCACTTTCAGTCTGTATGTGTCCCTAGGTCTGAAGTGGATCTCTTGTAGACAGCATATATATGGGACTTGTTTTTGTATCCATTCAGCCAGTCTGTATCTTTTGGTTGGAGCATTTAATCCATTTACATTTGCAGTTATTATCGATATGTACTTTCCTATTACCATTTTCTTAATTGCTTGTGTTTGTTTTTGTGGGTCTTTTTCTTCTCATGTGTTTCCCATCTAGAGAAGTAAGTTCCTTTAGTTTGTTGTAGAGCTGGTTTAGTGGTGCTGAATTCTCTTAGCTTTTGCTTGTTTGTAAAGCTTTCAATTTCTCTGTCGAATCTGATTGAGATCCTTGCTGAGTAGAGTAATCTTGGTTGTAAGTTTTTCCCTTTCATCACTTTAAATATATCCTGCCTCTCCCTTCTGGCCTGCAGAGTTTCTGCTGAAAAATCAGCTGATAACCTTATGGAGATTCCCTTTTATGTTATTTGTTGCTTTTCCCTTGCTGCTTTTAATATGTTTTCTTTGTATTTAATTTTTGATAGTTTGATTAATATGTGTCTCATCCTGTTTCTCCTTGGGTTTATTATATATTGGACTCTCTGCATTTCCTGGACTTGATTGACTATTTCCTTTCCCATGTTAGGGAAGTGTTCATCTATAATCTCTTCAAATATTTTCTCAGACCCTTTCTCTTTCTCTTCTTCTGGGATCTCTATAAATTAAATGTTAGTGTGTTTAATGTTGTCCCAGAGGTCTCTGAGACTGTCCTAATTTCTTTTCATTCTTTTTTCTTTATTCTGTTCCTCAGCAGTTATTTCCACCATTCTATCTACCAGCTCAGTTATTTGTTCTTCTGCTTCAGTTATTGTGCTGTTGATTCCTTCTAGTGTATTTTTCATTTCAGTTACTGTGTTGTTCATCACTGTTTGTTTGTTCTTTAGTTCTTCTAGGTCCTTGTTAAATATTTCTTGTATTCTCATGATCCATGCCTCCATTCTATTTCCGAGATTCTGGATCATCTTTACTAACATTACTCTGAATTCTTTTTTAGGTATGTTGCCTATTTCCTCTTCACTTATTTCATCTTGTAGGTTTTCACCTTGCTCCTTCATCTGTAACATATTTTTTTTTCATCTCATTTTTTTTAGTGGGTGGGGCTATGTTCCTTTCTTGCTGGTTGTTTGGCCTGAGCTATCCAGCACAGGAGTTTGCAGGCAGTTAGGCAGAGGCAGCTTGGTGCCAAAATGAGGACATCCGGGAGAGCTCACACTGATTAATATTCCCTGGGGTCTGAGGTTCTCTGTTAGTCCAGCAGTTTTGACTCAGTGCTCCCACCACAGGAGCTCAGGCCCAAACCTTGACCTGGGAACCAAGACCCCACAAGTTGCAAGATTTGGCAAAAAAAACCAAAAAACAAAAAAAGGCAACAAATAAAAAGGAGCAGAACAATAACAAAGAATAAAAAATAAAATAAAATTAGAAAAATAAAAAATACTTTAGAAAAATAAAAATAATATTGAAACAACAACAACAAAGCAAACAGAACCACACACACACAAAAAAAGGCCAGAAAAGGCCTGGGCAGTGTGGGGGTGGGGAACAGGGCTTTGGTTCAGGACCCACACGACCAGAGGGGGCCCTGGAGAGCAGAGGTTCAGGCCCAGGACCCCAACAGTCATTCTGGAACCTGAACAGGTTGGGGAGATGCTGACCACATTCCCCTCCAGTCTCCTGATCCCTTGAAGTTCTCTCCCCTTCCCCACTGATCCCCTCACTGTGAGTGGGCCCCTCAGAGCATGGAAACCCCTCCCTTCCCCCAGCCGCCCCTTAGGGTTGCTGGTTCCATCCCATCTCTACTTTTCCTCCCCCCTCCCTCCCTCCCATGCCCCCAGGACCCATGTGGCTGGAGGGGGCCCTGGAGAGTGAAGGTTCAGGCCTCAGACCCCAGCAGGCTCACTGGGGACCAAGCAGGCAGTGGTGATGCTGGCCGCATTCCCCTCCAATCCCCTGATCTCCCAAAGGTCTCTCCCCATCCCTGCTGATTCCCTTGCCATGAGTGGGCCCCTCCGATCATGGGAACATCTCCCCTCCCCCAGCTGCCCCTCAGGGATACCAGTGTCATCCCACCTCCACTTTTCCTTCCCCCCTCCTTCCCTCCTATGTCCTACCCAGTCACACAGGGCTTCCTCCCATCCCGTTAGGTGTCCAAGGTCCCCTGCCAGTGCCTGGTAGGTGCCATAATTGTGAGGAGACACAAACTCCACGTCCTCCTACTCCACCATCTTGACCTGATTTTTTTTTTTTTAGCTATCAAATCATGTTTGCCCTTGTAGTGAACCTACTTTTTTATAATATATTTTATATTAAGTATAGTCTTGAATTTTATTAGTTAATTTTTAATCTTGGATTTTTGCTTTTGTATTTATATGTGAAATTAGTTTATATATTTCTTTTTTGAATATTTAGATTATACAAGTCTCATAAAATTATTTGAGCAGTTTTCCCTCTTTTTTATTTTTTGAAACCACTTGTATAAAATAAGGATTATCTGTTCCTTCAAAATATTTCAGAACCAACTTGTAAAACCAGTCGGGCCTGGGGCTTTTACAAGGAAATATTTATGATTGTTATTTAAATTTATTTGATTTTTATTAATATATTCAATTCCTATTTTCTAATTTTGAGCTACTAGATATTTCTAGAAATTTATGAAGTTCTTCCACATATTCAGATTTAGTACTGATAGTTTTTCATAATGTGTTTTTATTATGACTCATCTCTATTTTAGGTATAGTCATCACTCCCTTTATATTGTAATTTTTGAAACTTCTTTTTCTCTTTTTTTCTTAATTACTCATGCCTAGGACTTCTTCAAAGAACAAATTTTAGTTTTGTTCATTTCTGTTTTTATTCTAGTTGCTATTCTCAAATTCACTGATTTCTATCCTTTTCTTTATTATTTCTTCCCTTCCTTTTTCTCTGGATTTACAATGATGTTATTTTTTAGCTTCTTGTGTTGGACACTTGGATAATTTGTTTTCACTGTTCCATAAATTTTCCCTCTAGGTGTTACTTTTATTGTAGTCCACAAATGTTGATATATAGTCCTTTTATTGTCAATCAGCCCTAAGTATTTTGTAATAACTCATAATTTCTTTTTAAAATAATGTAATTTTAATAACATTTTGTTTGTTTCTAGCACTGATTTTTCAGAGCATAACAACTTTTGTATTGTGCCAATTATGTCAGTATTAGATTTTTTTTCCTCCTCCGCTCGGCCCTAGGAAGCACTTAAATAGTAATCCTTTATTCATTCAGAAATTAAGGACCAGTGTGTACTAGAAATGTGTATTTTCCATTAACTGGTCAAAAAGTGTCTCCACTCTTACCATTTTTCTCTCTATATTTTTGTTTATATACACAAACATCTACAAAATCCGTTCTCCATTTCTTTTATTTTAAAAATTTGTGTTCTTTGCTCTTCTTTCTTTTGTTCTTTATTTGAAAATTATTTACTTATTTATTTTATTGAGGTATAATTGACATACAAGATTATTTTAGTTTTAGGTATACAACATAATGATTCAATATTTGTATATATTGGGAAATGATCACCACAGTGAGTCTAGTTAACATCCATCACCATACTTAGTTACAAATTTTTTTTCTTGTGATGAGAGCTTTTAAGATCGACTCTTTTAGCCAGTTTCAAATATGCAATACAGTATTAACTATAGTCTCCATGCTGTACAGTACATGCCCTTGACTTTATAACTGAAAGTTTGTACCTTTTGACTCTCTTCACCTGTTTTGCCTACTCCCTACCCCCCACCTCTGGCAAACACTAATCTGTTCTCTGTATCTATGAGCTTGCTTTTTCTGTTTTTTTAAAAAAAAATTCCATATATAGGTGAGATCATGTGGTATTTGTCTTTTTCTATCTGGCTTATTTCACTTAGCGTAATCCAGCCATGTTGTCAGAAATGGCAATATCTCATTTTTTATGGCTGAATAATATTCCATTGTATATAAATGTGCCACATTTTCTTTATATATTCATCCATTGATGGACACTTAGGTTGTTTCCATATGTAGGCTATTGTAAATTATGCTGCAATGAACATATGGGTGCATGTATCTTTTTGAGTTAGTCTTTTCATTTTCTTTGGCTAAATACGCAGAAGTGGAATTGCTGGATCATATGGTGGTTCTATTTTTTAAAAAATTTTTGAGGAACCTCCATACTATTTTCCTTAGTTACTGCACCAATATACATTCCCACCAACCGTGCACAGCATTGCCCTTTCTCCACATATTTCCCAATGCTTGTTATTTCTTATCTTTTTGAAAGTAGTCATTCTAACAGTTTTCAGAGTACAGGTCTTTCACCACCTTGATTAAATTTATTTCTAGGTATTTTATTCTTTTTATGCAATTGTAAATGGGACTGTTTTCTTAATTTTTCTTTCTTTTGTTATTAGCATTTAGAAATGCAACCAATTCTGTATATTGATTTTGTATCCTGCAACTTCACTGAATTCACTTATTAGTTCTAATAGTTTTTTGGTGGAGTCTTTAGGGTTTTCTATATATAAAATCGTGTCATTTGCAAATAGTGACAGTTTTTCTTCTCCCTTTCTGATTAGAATGCCCATTATTTCTTTTTCTTGCCTAATCCTCTGGCTAGAACATCCAATACTATGTTGAATAAAAGTGGCAGAAGTGGGCATCCTTGTCTTGTTCCTGATCTTGGAGGAAACGTTTTCAACTTTTCACCACTGATATGATGTTAGCTGTGGACTTGTCATATATGGCCTTTGTTATGTTGAGGTGTGTTTCCTGTATACCCACTTTGTTGAGATTTTTTTTTATCATAAATGGTTGTTGAATTTTGTCACATGCTTTTCCTGCATTTATTAAGATGATCATATGATTTTTATCCTTCATTTTCTTAATGTGGTGTATCATGTTGATTGATTTGCAAATGTTGAACCATCCTTTCATCTCTGGAATAAATTCCACTTGATCATGGTATATGATCTTTTTAACGTAATGTTGAATTTGGTTTGCTAGTATTTTGATAAGGATTTTTTTCATCTATGTTCATCAGGAATATTAACCTGTAATTTTCTTTTATTGTGGTATCCTTGTCTGGTTTTGGTACCAGGCTAATGCTGGCCTCATAAAATGAGTTTGGAAATGTTCCCTCCTCTGCTGTGTTTTGAAGAGTTCAAGAATTGGCTTCAATTCTTTGAATGTTTGGTAGAATTCACCAGTATAGATGTCTCATCCTGGACTTGTTTGTACAGAGTTTTTAGATTAATGATTCAGTCTCCTTACTAGTAATTGGTCTGTCCAGATTTTCTATTTCTTCATTATTTGCTCTTGGAAGTTTGTATGTTTCTAGTAATTCATCCATTTCTTTTAGGTTGTTCAATTTGTTGGTGTATAATTGTATGTAGTAATCTCTTATGATTCTTTGTATTTCTGTAATGCCTGTTATAACATCTCCTCTTTCATTTCTGATTTTATTTATTTGAACCCTCTCTCTCTTTTTTTTCTTGGTGAATCTGGCTAAATGTGTTTCAATTTTGTTGATCTTGTCAAAGAATCAGGTCTTAGTTTCATTGATATTTTCTATTGTCTTTCTATTCTCTATATTATTTATTTTTTGCTCTATTCTTTGTTATTTCCTTCCTTCTTTGGGCTTTGTGTGTTCTTCTTTTTCTAGTTCCTTTAGTTGTAAAGTTAAATTGTTTATTTGTGATTTTTCTTATTTCTTGAGGTAGCCATTTATTTCTATGAACTTCCCTATTAAAACTGCTTTAGCTGCATCCCATTAGTATTGGTATATTGTATTTCCATTTTCATTTGTCTCAAGGTATTTTATGGTTTCTCTTTTGATTTCTTCATTGACACATTGGTGTTCAGTAGCATGTTGTTTAGTCTTCACATGTTTGTGAGTTTTCCAGTTTTCTTCTTGTAACTGATTTCTAGTTCATACAATTGTGGTCAGAAAAGATGCTTAATATGATTTCAATCTTAAATTTGTTAAAACTTGTTTTGTGGCCTAACTTATGATCTATCTTGAGAACGTTTCATGTGCACTTTGAAGAATGTGTATTCTGTTGTTTTTGGATTGAATGTTCCGTGTATATCTAAGTTCATCTGGTCTATTTTGTTGTTTAAAGCCTGTTTCTGTATTGACTTTCTGTCTGGATAATCTATCCATTGATGTAAGTGGAGTATTAACGTCCCCTACTATTATCGATTGTTGCCAATTTCTCCCCTTAGGTCTGTTAACATTTGCTTTATATATTTCAGTGCTCCTATGTTGAGTGTACAAATATTTACAGTAGTTTTATCCCTTTGTTGGATTGATACCTTTATCAATATATAATGTCCTCCTTGTCTTTATTACAGTCTTTGTTTTAAAGTCTATTTTGTCTGATATAAGAATAGCTACCTCAACTTTCTTTTGGTTTCCATTTGCATGGAACATCTTTTTCCATCCTTTCACTTTCAGTCTGTGTATGTCTTTATGTCTGAAATGAGATTCTATAAGTGTTATTAGATGGGTTTTGTGTATTTTTTGTTCAGTCAGCAACTTTATGTCTTTTGATTGGAGAATTGAGCCTATTTACATTTAAAGTAATTATTGATAAGTATGCACTTATTGACATTTTGTTAATTGTTTTCTGGCTGTTTTGTAGTTTCTCTTTTTACTAGTCTTTCTGTTGATCTCTTCCTTTGTGGTTTGATGACTTTATTTAGTGATATTTAGTGATTTAGTTTCCTTTTTCATTATCTATTACAGATTTTGTGTATCTATTATAGTCCTATGCTATATTCAAGGCATACTTATACTAAAAAAATTTTTTTCTTTGACATTTAAATTTATGTGGTGTGCTGTTTGTTTTTGCTAAATCTAGCAACTCTTCTCTTTTTTTTATTTAATAAGTTAGAAGGTAATCCTCTATTCAGAGATCCATCCAGAACACCACAACCATACAGAAAACTGTCCAAATTTCATAATTTAGCAAAAAAGAAAAAGCTCATGTGTGGAAGGCACCTAGTCCAGTCACAACTTTGGATTCTTTGACTTTATTCATAGAAAAGTTGACAAGGCCCTTTGTCAGAGTCTATTCACTTTATACAGATTTCTAAAAATATTAGTTATCTGAATTTCAATCTTTTACAGGAAAGGTGCTAACAAATTAGTCAGGGAGTTAGAAACTGACTAAAAATATATGCTCAGAGGAACATTGTAAGCTCTGTTTTTACCATTTATCAGTTATGACCTTATATAAATCATATATCCTTCTTGGGCACCATTTTTCTTAGAGTTAAAATGAGGTTCTTGGACCAGATGATTCCTTCCAGCTCTGCATTTTATTTCAAGTTTGATGGTGAATTTTAAAAAGAATGATATAATAAAATATGATTAACATAATAATTGTAGTCTTAGGCTATCAAATGCTAAGGGCAAAGTTAATTATATCTACAGATACTTTTAGAGATCTCCTACTCAAAATATGGTTGGCTTCCAAAAGCATCAGTGTCACATGAGATCTAGGTAGAAATACAGAATCTCCGATCTACTAAATCAGAATCTGCATTTAAACATGATTCTCAGATGATTTGTGTGCACATTAAAGTTTGAGAAGCACTACTTTAGAGGATTGTTATCTCATCATTCAGTAAAATAATTGATGTTCAAAATGATGCCTCCAGTTATCAAGTGAAAATTCACTGAAGTACAGAATCCTCTTTTTAAGAGGGAAGAAAAATTTCTAATATATATTGTGATTATTTCTGTACACATGATTTAAATTTCTGAAAAGTTCTTGCTTTCCAAAATAAGATTTTCTCTTTGGAAAATTAACCTACATGGATTCCTGCAGTCTCTGGGAATCCTAAAAAAGCAAAGATGACTATGCATATATGATTTTCATTTCCATCAAAAACTAGCCTAGTGCACTGAAAGAGGAACTGCATCTCCCTGTGGCTAAACAGTTTATCCCCAGAGGTAAAAGACTCATTTTCCATTTTCCTATCTGATTGCTACTAATCTAACTTTGATTTTACATGAAAGCTTTTGCAGGCCCTAGATATGACAACTTAGCAGACTCTAAGTTTCATAAATAATTGGAATAGCAACTTTTTTTCAACCAGAAGGGAAGATTTCTTGGCTCTCCATTGAATCCCTCATCCCCTCACTTATGCATTCTCGTTCCCAAGAGAACCTTCATCATCTGTATTTCATAATACCTTTTCTCATTCTCAGACTTTGTCTTAAGTGGAGTTTCCCCAGGATTCAGACTCTGAGAGAAAGATTTGCAGAAAAGTTTATCAAGAACTTTCCTTGGAATCAACACCTATGGGGGAATGAAAGAACTAGGAGTTGGCAGAGAGAGAAGTAGAACTATGAAACAGCCACACAAAAGTGTCAGCATCCTACAGGGAGCTAGGATGGCCCTTCAGAGTTGTCCCACCTTGTATACCACTCAATCCTATCAAAAGGCCATTGGACATGGGTTTCTTCTCTCCCCCTACTCCAGGGAAGTGACATAACCTTGTGGAGGCTTTCTTTCTCTGAGGGCAGTTTCTGGAAAGAGACTTGATGTGAGCTGAGTGCTCAGTCATGAGAAAGGGGATTTCAGTGGTACACCACAGTATTCACTACAGATTTGGTTTTGCCTTTCTGATCCCCCTCTGAGTCTCTCAAATTCTTCTAACACAAAGTCTCTGCAGACTTAGCCCTGGTGTCTGAAATCACAACTGAGGAGATGCTCTTAGAATTGAATTGAGCCAATAAGCTGATTTGATCTGAGCCCTTCCACTGACTTGCCATATCGTACATTGTCAAATGCCTCCTCCTGGATGGTGGGGGTCATAAGGGAGGTTTCTTCTTCATTTCATAAAATGACAAGTTGACCTCACTCTTCTGAAAAAAGAACTACATAAGCTCATGGTGTTTATAACCTTACTTGTACTATGAAGGAATAACACTAGAAATCAACTGGGTTTTGACCAATATCAAGAGAGACAGGAGCTTGGACATGGGAAGGAAGTCAAACCAGGTTCAAAACCCCCACCACATTTTGACTCACATCCTCAAGTACAGAGGCCACCAAGAGGCCTCAAGCTCAGAGACAAGAGGCTAGTTGCCTCACACCTTCCCTTCATCTGTTAGATTTGGACTTCAGGTAACATACCTTGAAACTTTGAGAGTTAATCTCTCCCCTGTCAAATTTCTTAAGTCTACATAGACAGCAATATTATTAGGGTGAACCATATAAAATTGCCAATATTTGATAGTTTTTCACCTACAAAAATGCATGTGGGTCAACCAATTGTGTAAGCATTCTTAATCTAATTTCTGTTGACCCTAATCGAACTATGAATGGCTTTCAAAGGGTTCTCTTAGCTCCCTGAAATAGTATAATGTTTTTATACCTAAGTACTTATGCAACTTCATTTTTTTGTGGGGAGAGAGGGCACACGTGTCAACAAATTTTCTAGCAAATTTGTGATTTTCTGCTAACCCAAATTAGGAATCCCTGGGCAGTCAGAAGAATACAGAAAACCCAAATTCCTAACTGTCTAGCATTCAGCTAGAGGAAGTCACTTAAGCTCTCAGAATCCTACGTTTCACTTTTATAATATAACCTTTGTATCCTGGGGATATTATAATAAAAAGGTCTCAAATAGGAACAAAAACCCAATGAGCTTATTGGAGGCTCCAGCAAGGCATGTGATCATGTTTGGCAAACTGTAAAGTGCTATGCAAAATGAAAATAATATGTGCTCACTTTCTCCTGTTCAAGGGCCTTCCCTTTCTCTCTGGAATCAGGAAGTGCCATAGATGAATGAAAATGGAAAAGCACACACAAAAAATAACATCTCAGTAATAACCAAAAGCATTTTAAAACCTCAGAGAAGATTCTTTTCAAGTTTGTGGTACAGTTTTATGTTCTGCTGTCCAGGGGCCTCCGCAAAGGATGACCTGGACATCAAAATGCTTGGTCTGGGAGTCTATTAAGTGTGTTTGTACCCAGCAGGCAGATTGAAGAGGGATTTCTTAAGCCCAAACAGTTCTGCACCAGGAAAACATTCTTTCAGTCTTACCCCTCACAAGTGGCCAGAAGTTAGATCCAGCAGTTAATGTGAAGGCTTTGGATGGAAAGCAATTGAGTGTGCAGGACTGCTTTTCCACTCTATCAGTAAGTCTCAACCTATCTGCCTACTATCTATCTATCTACCTACCTACCTACCTACCTATCATCTATCTATTATCTATCTATCTATCTATCTATCTATCTATCTATCTATCTAATCCATATTTTCTCTGTTTCAAAGTATTTTGCTGGAGATTCACTGAGCTAATTTCACTGGCAAACATTCTATTTTTAGACTGTTCCTCAGTCCTGAGAAGCAATTGCTTTTCTAAAAGATCTTGCCTCCTTTCTGATATCTAACTATACTTTGTCTTCTTCATAAAAGTGACATTCAAATTAATTTTATATTGCCCTGTAATACATAAAATGCAATCTCCTTGTTAAAACAAATAATAAAACCTTACAAATAAAGCTTACAAGTCCCTTGACCTCTTAGCATCTTGGACTTTTCTCTTCGGCCATACCTGGTCCTCATTTCAGATCTGAGTAGTCCCCGAGGAGGTGCATCTGGTGTGGCTTTGTCCTGAAAGGGGCTGCTCTTCATACTGTACATTTGATGTGGTGATTAGAGGAGTGTCATACTTGTAGTGGCAAAGGTGACATGGGGTAGAATAAGCAGAGATTTGTGTTGACAAATTTTCTGCTCTGGCCACTACCTATTTTCACATTTAGGAACATAAAATCCATTATTTATTTCATAAAAAATAAAAATAGCCTAGACCGTTATATATATTAAAATAGCTCTGCTTGGCTGTGGAAAGACCATCTTATTATTTTCTTTATAATAAAAATTTTTTGGCTGTGTTGGGTCTTCGTTGCTGCGCACGGGCTTTCTCTAGTTGTGGCGAGCAGGGGCTACTCTTGGTTGCAGTGTGCAGGCTTCTCATTGTGGTGGTGGCGTCTCTTGTTCCAGAGCACAGGCTCTAGGCACGCAGGCTTCAGTAGTTGTGGCTCACAGGCTCTAGAGCGCAAGCTAACTAGTTGTGGCGCGTGGGCTTAGTTGCTCCTCAGCATGTTGGATCTTCCCGGACCAGGCACTAAACCCGTGTCCCCTGCATTGGCAGGCCGATTCTTTTCTTTTTTTTTTTAACATCCTAATTGGAGAATAATTGCTTTGCAACGGTGTGTTAGTTTCTGCTGTATACCAAAGTGAATCAGCTATACGTGTACATATATGCCTATAACTCCTCCTCCTTGCATCTCCCTCCCACCCTCCCTATCCCACCCCTCTAGGTGGTCACAAAGCACCGAGCTGATCTCCCTGTGTTATGTGGCTGCTTCCCACTAGCTATCTATTTTACATTTGGTAGTGTATATAAGTCCATGCCACTCACTCACTTCGTCCCAGCATACCCTTCCCCCTCCCCATGTCCTCAAGTCCATTCTCTACATCTGCGTCTTTATTCCTGTCCTGCCCCTAGCTTCTTCAGAACCTTTTTTTTTTTTTAGATTCCATATATATGTGTTAGCATACAGTATTTGTTTTTCTCTTTCTGACTTACTTCACTCTGTATGACAGTCTCTAGGTCCATCCACCTCACTACAAATAACTCAATTTCGCTTCCTTTTATGGCTGAGTAATATTCCATTGTATGTATGTGCCACATCTTCTTTATCCATTCATCTGTCGATGGACACTTAGGTTGCTTCTATGTCCTGGCTATTGTAAATAGAGCTGCAATGAATACTGTGGTACATGATTCTTTTTGAATTATGGTTTTCTCAGGGTATATGCATGCCCAGTAGTGGGATTGCTGGGTCAGATGGTAGTTCTACTTTTAGTTTTTTAAGGAACCTCCATACTGTTCTGCATAGTGGCTGTATTAATTTACATTCCCACCAATAGTGTAAGAGGGTTCCCTTTTCTCCACACCCTCTCCAGCATTTATTGTTTGTAGATTTTTTGATGATGGCCATTCTGACCAGTGCGAGGTGATACCTCATTGTAGTTTTGATCTGCATTTCTCTTATGATTAGTAATGTTGAGCATCTTTTCATGTGTTTGTGGGCAATCTGTATCTTCTGTGGAGAAATGTCTATTTAGGTCTTCTGCCCATTTCTGGATTGGGTTGTTTGTTTTTTTGATACTGAGCTACATGAGCTGCTTGTATATTTTGGAGATTAATTCTTTGTCAGTTGCTTCATTTGCAAATATTTTCTCCCATTCTGAGGTTGTCTTTTCGTCTTGTTTATGGTTTCCTTTGCTGTGCAAAAGCTCTTAAGTTTCATTAGGTCCCATTTGTTTATTTGTGTTTTTATTTCCATTTTTCTAGGAGGTAGCCAAAAAGGATCTTGCTGTGATTTATGTCATAGTGTGTTCTGCCTATGTATTCCTCTAAGAGTTTTATAGTGTCTGGCCTTACATTTAGTTCTTTAATCCATTTTGAGTTTATTTTTGTGTATAGTTTTAGGGAGTGTTCTAATTTCATTCTTTTACATGTAGCTGTCCAGTTTTCCCAACACCACTTATTGAAGTGGCTGTCTTTCCTCCATTGTACATTCTTGCCTCCTTTATCAAGATAAGGTGACCATATGTTCTTGGGTTTCTCTGGGCTTTCTATTCTGTTCCACTGATCTATATTTCTGTCTTTGTGCCAGTACCATACTGTCTTGATTACTGTAGCTTTGTAGTATAGTCTGAAGTCAGAGAGCCTGATTCCTCCAGCTCTGTTTTTCTTTCTCAAGATTGCCTTGGCTATTCGGGTCTTTTGTGTTTCCATACAGATTGTGAAATTTTTGTTCTAGTTCTGTGAAAAATGACAGTGGTAGTTTGATAGGGATTGCATTGAATCTGTAGATTGCTTTGGGTAGTAGAGTCATTTTCACAATATTGATTCTTTCAGTCCAAGAACATGGTATATCTCTCTGTCTGTTTGTATCATCTTTAATTTCTTTCATCAGTGTCTTATAGTTTTCTGCATACAGGTCTTTTGTCTTCCTAGGTAGGTTTATTCCTAGATATTTTATTCTTTTTGTTGCAATGGTAAATGAGAGTGTTTCCTTAATTTATCTTTCAGATTTTTCATCATTAGTGTATAGGAATGCAAGAGATTTCTGTACATTAATTTTGTATCCTGCTACTTTACCAAATTCATTGATTAGCTCTAGTAGTTTTCTGGTAGCATCTTTAGGATTCTCTATGTAGAGTATCATGTAATCTGCAAACAGTGACAGTTTTACTTCTTCTTTTCTGATTTGGATTCATTTTATTTGTTTTTCTTCTCTGATTGCTGTTGCTAGAACTTCCAAAACTATGTTGAATAATAGCGGTGAGAGTGGGCAGGCTTGTCTTGTTCCTGATGTGAGTGGAAATGGTTTCAGTTTTTCACCATTGAGAACGATGTTGGCTGTGGGTTTGTCATATATGGCCTTTATTATGTTGAGGTAAGTTCCCTCTATGCCTACTTTCTGGAGGCTTTTTATCATAAATGGGTGTTGAATTTTGTCAAAAGATTTTCTGCATCTGTTGAGAGGATCATATGGTTTTTCTCCTTCAATTTGTTAATATGGTTTATCACATTGATTGATTTGTGTATATTGAAGAATCCTTGCATTCCTGGTATAAGCCCCACTTGATCATGTTGTATGATCCTTTTAATGTGCTGTTGAATTCTGTTTGCTAGTATTTTGTTGAGGATTTTTGCATCTATGTTCATCAGTGATATTGGCCTGTAGTTTTCTTTTTTCGTGGCATCTTTGGTTTTGGTATCAGGGTGCTGGTGGCCTCGTAGAATGAGTGTGGGAGTGTTCCTCCCTCTTCTATATTTTGAAAGAGTTTGAGAAGGATAGTAGTTCTCTCTTCTCTGAATGTTTGATAGAAGTCATCTGTGAATCCATCTTGTCCTAGGCTTTTGTTTGTTGGAAGATTTTTAATCACAGTTTCAATTTCAGTGCTTGTGATTGATCTGTTTATATTTTCTTTTTCTTCCTGGTTTAGTCTCGGAAGGTTGTGATTTTCTAAGAATTTGCCCATTTCTTCCAGGTTGTCCATTTTATTGGCATATAGTTGCCTGTAGTAATCTCTCATGATCCTTTGTATTTCTGCAGTGTCAGTTGTTACTTCTCCTTTTTCATTTCTAATTCTATTGATTTGAGTCTTCTCTCTTTTTTTCTTGATTAGTCTGGCTAATGGCTTATCAATTTTGTTTATCTTCTCAAAGAAGCAGCTTTTAGTTCTATTGATCTTTTCTATCGTTTCTTTCATTTCTTTTTCATTTATTTCTGATCTGATCTTTATGATTTCTTTCCTTCTGCTAACTTTGGGGTTTGTTTTTCTTTCTCTAATTGCTTTAGGTGTAAGGTTAGGTTGTTTATTTGAGATATTTCTTGTTTCTTCAGGTAAGATTTTATTGCTATAAACTTCCTTCTTAGAACTGCTTTTGCTGCATCCCATAGGTTTTGGATCGTCGTGTTTTCATTGTCATTTGTTTCTAGGTATTTTTTGATTTCCTCTTTGATTTCTTCAGTGATCTCTTTCTTATTTAGTAGTGTATTGCTTAGCCTCCATGTGTTTGTATTTTTTTTCAGATTTTTTCCTGTAATTGATATCAATTCTCATAGCGTTGTGGTCAGAAAAGACACTTGATACGATTTGAATTTTCTTAAATTTGCCAAGGCTTGATTTGTGACCCAAGATATGATCTTTCCTAGAGAATGTTTCCATGAGCACTTTAAAAAACGTGTATTCTGTTGTTTTTGGATGGAATGTCCTATAAATATCAATTAAGTCCATCTTGTTTAATGTATCATTTAAAGCTGTGTTTTCTTATTTATTTTCATTTTGGATGATCTGTCCATTGGTGAAAGTGGGTTGTTAAAGTCCCCCACTATTATTGTGTTACTGTCTATTTCCCCTTTTCTGGCTGTTAGCATTTGCCTTATGTATTGAGGTGCTCCTATGTTGGGTACATAAATGTTTACAATTGTTATATCTTCTTCTTGGATTGATTCCTTGATCATTATGTAGTGTCCTTCTTTGTCTCTTGTAATAGTTTTTATTTTAAAGTCTATTTTGTCTGATATGAGAATTGCTACTCCAGCTTTCACTTGATTTCCATTTGCATGGAATATCTTTTTCCATGCCCTCACTTTCAGTCTGTATGTTTCTCTAGGTCTGAAGTGGGTCTCTTGTAGACAGCATTTATACAGGTCTTTTTTTGTATCCATTCAGCCAGCCTTTTTCTTTTGGTTGTAGCATTTAATCCATTTACATTTAAGGTAATTATTGATATATATCTTCCTATGACCACTTTCTAATTGTTTGGGGTTTGTTATTGTAGGTCTTTTCCTTGTCTTGTGTTTCCTGCCTAGAGAAGTTCCTTTAGCATTTGTTGTAAAGCTGGTTTGGTAGTGCTGAGTTCTCTTAGCCTTTGCTTGTCAGTAAGGTTTTTTATTTCTCCTTCGAATCTGAATGAGATCCCTGCTGGGTAGAGTCATCTTGGTTGTAGGTTTTTCCCTTTCATCACTTTAAATATGTCCTGCCATTCCCTTCTGGGTTGCAGAGTTTCTGCTGAGAAATCATCTGCTAACCTTATGGGAATTCACTTGTATGCCATTTGTTGCTTTTCCCTTGCTGCTTTTATTATTTTTCCTTTGTATTTATTTTTTGATCATTTGATTAATATGTGTCTTGACGTGTTTCTCCTTGGATTTATCCTCTATGGGACTCTCTGTGCTTCCTGTTCTGGATTGCCTATTTCCTTTCCCATATTAGGAAAGTTTTCAGCTATAATCTCTTCAAGTATTTTCTCAGTCCCTTTCTTTTTCTCTTCTTCCTCTGGGACCCCTATAGTTTGAATGTTGGTGCATTTAATGTCGTCCCAGAGGTCTCTGAGACTGTCCTCAATTCTTTTCATTCTTTTTTCTTTATTTGCTCTGTAGTAGTTATTTCCACTATTTTATCTTCCAGGTCACGTGTCCGTTCTTCTGCCTCAGTTTTTCTGCTATTGATTCCTTGTAGAGAATTTTTAATTTCATTTATTGTGTTGTTTCTCATTGTTTGTTTGCTCTTTAGTTCTTCTAGGTCCTTATTAAGCATTTCTTGTATTTTCTCCATTCTATTTCCAAGATTGGATCAACTTTACTATCATTACTCTGAATTCTTTTTCAGAATTCTTTTTCAGAATAGGTAGACAGCCTATTTCCTCTTCATTTGTTTGGTATGGTGGGTTTTTACCTTGCTCCTTCATTTGCTGTGTATTTCTCCGTCTTCTCATTTTGGTTAACTTACTGCATTTGGGGTCTCCTTTTCGCAGGCTGCAGGTTCATATTTCCCATTGTTTTTTGTGTTTGCCCCCAGTGGGTAAGGTTGGTTCAGTGGGTTATGTAGGCTTCCTGGTGGAGGGGCCTGGTGCCTGTGTTCCAGTGGATGAGGCTGGATTTTGTCTTCCTGGGGGCAGGGCCTGGCATGCGGATTCTTAAGCACTGCACCACCTGGGAAGTCCAAGAGCAGCTTTTAAAAATATCTTCTTTGTTCACATAAACCATATACTTTTAGTATTCTAATTATACAGCCAATTCTAGAAATTTATTTGTCTATATATACATAAAAATCGGTTTTTAATAAATGTATATTGAACTGAATTTTTAAAACTCTATTAAAATAGTTATATATACAAAGTATATTTTTCATATATCCCATTTATAAAGTAGAGATACATTCTATACCAAGAACTTCAAGTATTACCAATTTCTATGGAAGCAGAACCTGGAGTATTGATTCACATGTACAAGTGCCATTTTAAAAAAGCATATATGAAATTTTTTAGCCCATAAATTTCAGAAAAGCGTAATTCTCTGTATACCAAAATATATGGTTGTATGTTTAATTTTAAAACTTTCTTCTTTATCGTTGTCTTCCTGAAGTATAAACAGGATAAAAAATAATTTCTTTTTGGAAATAAGAATTATTGAGTCCTTACTCGATGGTAGGCACTGTCCTATGTGCTTTTACGTGATTTCATTTCATCCTCATAGTAGCCACCTGAGATAGGTAGTATATCTGTTTCTCAGATGTGGAAGAGGAATCCTATGCTCAGAGAGGAGAGATGGATAGTTCAGATCTACCCAGCTAGTAAAGATGGATTAAACCCAGGGTTCTGTCTGGCCAACACTCCCTCCAGAATGGTGAACTCACTTGATTCCCTTTACCATGGCTCAGATTCATTATGCACATATGTGCAGGCTCAAACTTGTCTCTGCTTTTGAGGTTCCAATAGTTGTATGAGAGAGTTATACTTCTTTGTGTCTAGTTGCTACTGTGAATCATATCAGGTATTCAGATGAGAATGAAGTTTGGCTACCTCTCTGTGTCACTGTGAGAGGAAATGCCCAAGACTTGGCATCCAGTACCATGATCAAACGCTTGTCTCTCGTTGCTTTGTGTATCCCAACATTTCTCTGCCGATGTCTCACCTGTGGTTTTCCTACTTAAGCCACGGACTGGAAATCCTGGCATAGCCGCTTCCCACAAATCAAGGCACAGAGACACTGCCACCAGGAGCAGGCTTTAATGTTCAAAGTGATTTGGGATCCAAAGACCCTTAGAGCAAGGAGATGCAAAACGAGATGGAGGTTTTGGGCATGGGCCCTCACGATGGAGAAGTACACACCATAAGGCCTACAAATTAGTTTCAGGTGGGTGGTGACTATTTTGGGACCCAACAGACAGTGGGAAAACTGAGCTCTCATGTTGCTCATTGAAGCCATTCCATTCTTCGAGTCTGAGGCCTACTGAGGTGAAGCCACCAGGTACTTGTTTGTACTCTGTTTGCTCCTGGCTCAGGAAACAATCCAGAGCTTTCTTCCAGTACTCAGGTCTCTTTTGTGGTGTATAAAAAGGAAGAGGTTGTGGGAGTTCCCAGGGGACTTTGATGTCATTTGGGGCTGGGGTTGAGGGCTTTGCATTAGGCTCCTGGTTACCTTATGGTGTGTTTCATGTCTAGCCCTCATCCAGCCAGGAACAAAGGACCCCGTATTGCAAGCCATAACCTATGGGTCTGGAAGTTTCTTAAGTTATAAAGAAATATTTATTACTTCAAAGAGGGGAAATGAAAAGGGGGAAAAAAGACACTGTAAAGAAAGAGTGTGGCTGGTCTTTCCCTCAGAGGAGGAGAGGAAGAAGGGAGAGTTGTGCTACATTGACCACTGAAAATCATAAAATCACCCTAACTGAGCCAGCACTGCAAATGGACACTCTATAAACACACCACCAAGGCTCAGGAAAAATCAGTCTGCGGACAAGGAAGAATTATTATTAAAATGGAAAACATGTTTTACTCTTCTGCTCCCCATTTTAAGAAAAGGCCTCTGCCATTAGATGTTGTACCCTGCTCTGACACTGAGGACAGTTTTTCTGGAGCTTTATCCCCTTCAGAACCTGATAAAAAGCTAGAGAAATACACACAGAAGGTTGTACGGTCCAGCACCAGATTCTAATAATGCAACAACCATCCAACACCAGGGAAGACTGGAGATAATTCTCAATAGGAATTAAGAGTAATGTTGAGCTATAGGACAACAATAAGAGTAGAATTACTACATCAAATAATTTCAATATGAAAAATAAGTTCTCCAGGTCATTCCCCAATCTCTGAGGTGTTTTCTTTTATATTAAAGGATTTCCAGGGACAAAACGTCCATAGTTTACTGTGAAAGACTGTTTCTTTGTTAATTAGTCTAGCCATCTAGGTATATTTCTTATGGATAACTGAATTTTCCTGTGAATTTTCATTGTTGGCTTATTCTTCAGCCATGGATAGGGTATATGTGCTTGAGGCACCAGAAGAACAAGAATAAACAGTTTGGCAGCTTCTAATCTCAGAAGTAACAGAATCTGCAATAGATTCTCTCCCATGGCATAGTTCAAAAGCTAAGTGAGAGGTTCTGATAAAAATTTTAAGGGAGAGACAAGGAGATAGGGAAGGATAATTAGCTATGCCAGTTCAGGACAAAGTGTTAGCAAGGTGATACTCTTGTCCACGTCTCTCACTTTGGAGATAGGGAGGTATTGTCTACCTATGCTGTGGTTTACTGTCTCCAGTGATGGTCTATTTGAGTGACCTTTTTGAGAAATTTAAAGAAAGATTCAAGTGACAAGCAATTGGTTGACATAAAAAGTCTCATAAAAAGATGGGAAGCTTAGTAGCTGAAAGTTATGTTCTTTCCAGCTAATTTTGACTTTTGATGTGACTGTGGCTATCTTTCTGTGCCTACTCCATGTTTTTTCCCATTGTGAAGGAGAAGGGAGCTCTTACTTTATGAGTGGTGAGCTATTTGAGAAGTATAAAAATAGTGTGACACGTGCCTTGATAGCCCACTGGAAATAATGGCTCGTACATGTATGTGCTTTTGCCTAGGTTTGTTTCAGTAGACCAGGAGTGGCCACGGCAATTTTCATTTTCTTGACATCTGATGGCCTGGTGCCTGGGGAACATCAGCGGCCAACAGTGACCCTTTACCTGACTGATATCAGTGGAAACAACCACTCTCTTGGTGAGTCTGACAGTTATCCCTTTAGGACCACTAGAGGACAATCCAGTAGACCCAGGAATCAGGTTGATGTCTGTCTCTGATATTGTTTGAGACCTTGCTTACATCATACAGCTATTGAGAAGATAAAATGAATACTAGATATGGAAACTTGATACTACAATAATGGCTTACAATATTATTCATCTCCTTGTTTCTCTTCAGGAAGCTATGAACTGTCATGCCAGCATAACCCACTGGTTATCAATGTAACCCATCACTCGAACGTCCTCTTCCACCATACCACCTCAGTGCTGCTGAATTTCTCATCCCCACTGGTGGGCATCTCAGCAGTGGCTCTAAGGACATCCTCCGTCATAAGTCCTTCAGCTTCCAACAACTGCATCCCAGAGCACAAGGGGAAAAATCATCAGGGACAGAGGTACAAAGTCCTCTTTCTTCCTTTTTTCTTTCTTGTTGTTGTGATGTGTTGCTATCATTTTCATACATACTATTGTATATATAGCGGGTGCTTGTTCACTAACTAAAAATGGGTCTAAGAACTTCTAAAAAGACTTAAGAAGCAAGCAAAGAACAATTCATAGAAGGCACACTTGCGTTTTATATTTTGCTCTTCTTTCCTTATCTGAGAATAATGTTTATGTAAATATTTATCATCTTTAAGGTCTTAAAATCTTCTTTACATATAAAACCACTGCCTTCACATCAACATTGTTATGTAAACTGCCAAAAATTCTCTGCCAAAAACTCAATGTTCCCTAAGCGATGTATATTTTTTCACTTGTTCCCACCTGGACAGTGTATATAGCAAGTTTAACAATTAGTTTCTAAGGCATGTCATATAATCAGTTAGATTTACATATGGAAATCAGGACTACATTAGCTAAATGTGCCCTTCTGTGAACATCTGTAATTGCCATCTAGATAGCATTTCCTGGACTCTCAGCTCCTGCTAGTAAGGAACTGTTCTTCATAGCATTGGTATGCCCAAGGTTGGCCCTGATGGGGCAAGGAGCAAGCCAAACACAGTAATCTGTGCTGCACTTGGGCTGGACTCATTCAATGAATGGTCTAATCAGTTGAGTGGCACTGTAGGTAACAGGGTTTGTTCCCTCAAGGAGTGAAGTGTCAGGCAATTGGGATCCTAGTCACAAAAGCTGGAGTTGCAGGCAGCACTCCATCACCAAGGAGGGACTCTGATACCACCTTGCCCAACCTAGGTATCCCAGAAACCCAACCTTGATTAGGGAATAAGTGTAGACAGTACTAATATAGTATATTAGTTATCTTTTGCTGTGTAGCAAATTATACCAAAATTTAGTGGCTTATCACGGTTTCCGTTGGTGAGGAATCTGGGTGCAACTCAGCTAGGTGCCTCGGGCTTAGAGTCTCTTATGAGGTTGCCATCAGCTGTGGGCTAAGCGTGCAATAACCTCAAGGCTCAAGTGGAGCTGGAGAATTCACTTCCAAGTTCACTCATGTGGCTGTTGGCAAGCCTCGGGAGATCTGCATCCAAACTCACTCACATAGGTGCTGGCAGTGGGCACACTCACATAGGCATGGCTCAGTTCCTTGCCATGTGGGCATCTCCATAAGGTGCCTGAGTGTCCTTATGACATGGTGGCTAATAAAAAAAAATAAAGAGAACCAGAGAGGGTGAATACATGAGAGTCTACCCAAAAAGGAAGCCAGTCTTTGTATAACATAATGTTGGAATTGACAACCCATTACTTCTGGTATATTCTATTCAGTAGAAATGAGTCAGTTAGTCCAGCCCATACTCAAAAGGAGGAATGTGCATCAAGGCACGAGTCATTAGGTGCCATTTATCACATGCAGTAATAGTAGTTTATGTTAATCAAGCACTAACTATGTGTCAGACATTGTTGTAAGTGCTAGGAAGGGATAGGGTCTAGGTAATGGACATTGCAACACTAGCTAGTTCATCTGCAACTTTTAAGTCTCCTTAGTGAGCAAAAGTCTTCAAATATTAATGTAAGAATGTAGACCATTAAAATAGCATTTTTTACTAGAATTATTGCCTCTGTCTCATGTGTTTTCCAATTATTTTCTCTATTGGTTCTACCTCTGGCCTCAAGCCATACAGAATTTCTTTCAGGTCCCTGAAACATGTGTTCTTGATGAGCTCCATGTCTTTGCACACAATGTTCCTACTTTCTTGAATGCTGTCCAGTACTTCTTCACTTCACACTTGACCATCATGATTCACCTTCGTCCATGAAGTTTTGGCAAACTCCCTCCCTGTTTCCTTAGGACATTGTACACAACCCATGCTTTACAAAAACAGCTATCACATAAATATACCTATTTATTTACTTGTTGTTCTTTCCCACTCTGAGCTCCCTGAAGTAGGAATTCTGCTCAGTATGTCTCAGTACTTACTAAAGGCCCTGGCGCATAAGAGGTGTCAGAAACTGTGCACTGAATGACAGTTACAGACTTTATCTCTATATCTTCCATGGGACAGAACTGAACAAGCAAAGCAAAAAAGAAGTCACAACCTCTGTAGACCCCAAGGGACAAGAATTCCCCTCACAACAACAGCTGTGAAGTTTTGACAAAGAAGTTGATTAATTATGATCACTGCTGCTAGTTCTTCACTTATTTTCATTTGGCACTGTGGGAAAAACAAGTTTTATATGCATACATGCAAACCAGTAGAAATAAGATATGATTCTCCAGTTTGCACAGAGTGTATCTGGAATGCACGAGAATTTCCAAACCACATGTGACTGACAGGAGCCATGCAAATTGGCTTTTCCTTCTCGGCCAGAAAATCAGTGCAATATAGTAAATTTTGATACACAGGGAACCTAATAGGTCCCACATATTTTCTTTGTGGACAGATTTAAAATCTAAATCCCTATGTATTCTCAAAGAGTAGAAGTCTTTTAGCATCTTTGTATCAATCACATTTGTAAATGTAGATAGACCATAATATGAAACCCTCAAATTCTGGGCATAGTGAGAGGGATTCCTGGCTACCTCCTTCTTACCCCTTATGAACTGAATTCCATTAATACTAAAATGGGCAAGGGAGAGCTGACAGATGCCTGGCAGTAGAAGATGTGTTATCCATTTTGTATTTAACCATTAATGACCAATGGCCTGTCCTCCTACAACACTTTATCCTTAAACCAGCCTGACTGACCCACAGAATCTCAGCTGAAGGCCAGTAAACCTAAGTCTGGCTCTCCAGTGACATTCATGATCCTTACCTTGGACCATTTGGCTTTGATCTTTCTCTTCATCTTGTTTCCCATTCTGCTATGATGGCTACCCAGTTTATGACCCTTTGGGCTTAGTCTACTGATAATGAACGCCTTAGTCTTGAAAACCAACCTTAGTGTTCTTGGTTTTGGTCACCAGTGCCCAGTAAGAGCTGAATTCATTCTTACTCTCTGGCTATTTCCTGCTCTAGCCACCTTGGGGAAAGGTCCTGCATAACCTTCCACAGTATCCCATGAGTTGGAGTGTCAGGCAGATCCCCAACCTTTCCAGGATTGTGTTGATGGTTTTGGGAAGTGGGAACCATCTTTTTGATTAACACAGTGGGATTTTGAATGTGTCCAAGATACAATCCTGGCACTAATAGGTTAATTTTCCTAAATTAGTGGATTAGCTTGCAGATAATCAGGGCTCATGTTATCTACTTTGGAAATTCACAAGGTCAAGTCTAGAATAATTTACTAATAGGCAAGAATTGCTGATGGGAATGTGTTTCTCCTACAACAGGATTCTGTTTTTTCAGTCACATGAATACAATGTAAACATTAGTTGCAACTTCTCTGACCCTACCTGCTGGTATATCCATCAGATACCCCAGTGTTGAATCTTCTGAAGATGAAGAATATTATCGCCTTTTTCAGGACATAGGCTGATAGCAATGGTTGAAACTTCTGATTACTCATTTCTTTTCAGCATTTGTACTTTCCTTTTATTGATTTTTCTATCTACCTGCTCTATAAAAGATTGAGAATACAGTATAACCTTCCAAACAATTGTGCTTCTTTCAGTTTTTAATAATTCTGGCTTTTTATAATTTCATATTACATAATTAGGTGTATAAATGCTTGTGACTGTTTTATCTTTATTAGGATCAAAGCTCTTGCCAACCCTTTTGCCCCTTTAAAAGGTTAAGGCTTTGTATTATGCTTTGTCTGGAATTAAAATTTCCATCCCTGCTTTCCTTTTGTTTGTATTTGTTTGATAAATGTTTGCCTTTGTTTTATTTTTAGCCTTTCTCTATCTTTACTGCCAGTGAGGCCAGGGCACATTGCTTTACTGCACTGTTTACAAAGACAGTAGGATTTCACTGTGTAAAACTACTCCAAGCTTTTATTCTGAAATTTTATCTCATGGTCCTCAAGCCTGTAGTATTCTTTAGGACTCTGTAGCATTTTTACCTTTGGGACAGTTATCTCCCAGGATTCAATGGCCTTTGCCAATGGTTCTCCCTTCTCCCCACTTACTTCTACCTCACCCCACCAAGACCCTTATACTTCCTGACCGGAAATCTTGAAATGAGTAAAGAAAGGGTACTGATGAGGACTGATGGATAGAGAACAGAACTGTGACCCCTGAAAAGTAGTGCCCAGCTTTCTGGTCTTTACAGGGGCCAGGGAATGAAGAAAGAGTGACCTGTTTCCCTCTTTTCTTTTAGTATGGCTCTATTCTTTATTTGTTTTGCTTTTTTCAGAAAACAAAACAAGAAATCCATGTTTTGGCTTCCGGTGATATTTCTCAATTCAACTCCAATACATTTTGAAATCAGGGGAAAAATCCTCAGAATCCAGCTATCCACCTTGGTTTTTGGTATTGATAAGAGTTTTCATATTTTTCTGTATTGTTGGTATTTAAGTGGGAAACAGGGAGAAATCGCCTCAGAGTATTCTTGTGAGATTACCTGAGAATGATCCATGTGGAGTTTGTAGCACATTCAAACACCAGGTGGGAGGACAGCCCAGGCAGTTTCCACACCATTTCCCATATTTATCATTTTTACCATCCTCCTTTTACAAGTTGTGACAGTTATCAATCAACTTATTGCTTCTCACCTCTAAATCCACCCTTATCTCCCTAACTCGTAGTACTAGAGCAGGATTTTATTGATATTTAATCCTTTGCTGACTGGCACAGTGTTAACTTTTGTCAACAGAGGGTTCTGGAAACACACTGTAGGAGAAAGGGTCTTCTCTTCCTGGTTTTGATGTACTTTCTTCTCTCTGGCTGCTGTGATGGGCTCAGCCGTGGTGTGCAGGACACCTGTGGTCAAGTACAGCAGGAGTTTGGGTTCCCAGTTGACTCTTCACAACAATAGCCAAAGATGATAGCTTGGTAATTGGTAATTGTGTTCCCACTGCGTGTCATTGATTATTAGCATCCCATTTCCCACTGACAAGTAGCTCAGCATTGTACTCAAGCCCAAAGGCACAACCAAACAGATTCCCAAATTCTATCTTTGTGACTCTATCTCCTACTACCATTTCCAGTTCCATTGTTTCAGTCAGTCAGTCAGGACACAGTAATTAGAATAGGGGAAGATTAATATAAATAACTATTAACTAGTAACAGAGGATTAACTACTAAAGGGTAAAGAGAACCCTAACATAGAAGAATGGTAGATAAAGGGAACAATCATTACTTTTAGGGATGAGGGAAGAGTATCCAAGGAAGAGCACCCGACCCCCTCCAAGGCTGTGATTTTGATCTCATTGGAGAGGGTGGAGCAGTGGCACGCTAGGCGACAGAGAATTTTGCTGAGGTTTCATAGGCTGAGACTGGCAATCAAGAAACCACCCACTGGGGTGCTGATCAAAACTCATTAAGAAGCTGTCTGTTCAAAGGATTAATCTCCAAGATTTACAAGCAGCTCATGCAGCTCAATAACAAAAAAACAAACAGGGCTTCCCTGGTGGTGCAGTGGTTGAGAATCTGCCTGCCAGTGCAGGGGACATGGGTTCGAGCCCTGGTCTGGGAAGATCCCACATGCCGCAGAGCAACTAGGCCCGTGAGCCACAATTACTGAGCCTGCGCGTCTGGAGCCTGTGCTCCACAACAAGAGGCCGCGATAGTGAGAGGCCCGCGCACCACGATGAAGAGTGGCCCCCACTTGCCGCAACTAGAGAAAGCCCTCGCACAGAAACGAAGACCCAACACAGCCATTAATAAATAAATAAATAAAATAAAAAATAAATAAATTAATTAAAAATAAATAAATTTAAAAACAAACAACCCAATCCAAAAATGGGCAGAAGACCTAAATAGACATATCTCCAAAGAAGATATACAGATTGCCAACAGACACATGAAAGAATGCTCAACATCATTAATCATTAGAGAAATGCAAATCAAAACTACAATGAGATATCATCTCACACCGGTCAGAATGGCCATCATCAAAAAATCTAGAAACAATAAATGCTGGAGAGGGTGTGGAGAAAAGGGAACACTCTTGCACTGTTGGTGGGAATGTAAATTGATACAGCCACTATGGAGAACAGTATGGAGGTTCCTTAAAAAACTAAAAATAGAACTACCATACGACCCAGCAATCCCACTACTGGGCATATACCCTGAGAAAACCATGATTCAAAAAGAGTCATGTACCAAAATGTTCACTGCAGCTCTATTTACAATAGCCAGGACATGGAAGCAACCTAAGTGTCCATCATCGGATGAATGGATAAAGAAGATGTGGCACATATATACAATGGAATATTACTCAGCCATAAAAAGAAACGAAATTGACTTATTTGTAGTGAGGTGGATGTAGTTAGAGTCTGTCATACAGAGTGAAGTAAATCAGAAAGAGAAAAACAAATACAGTATGCTAACACATATATATGGAATCTAAGGAAAAAAAAAAAGGTCATGAAGAACATAGTGGCAAGACGAGAATAAAGACACAGACCTGCTAGAGAATGGACTTGAGGATATGGGGAGGGGGAGGGGTAAGATGTGACAGGGTGAGAGAGTGTCATGGACATATATACACTACCAAATGTAAAATAGATAGCTAGTGGGAAGCAGCCGCATAGCACAGGGAGATCAGCTCAGTGCTTTGTGACCACCTAGAGGGGTGGGATAGGGAGGGTGGGAGTGAGGGAGATGCAAGAGGGAAGAGATATGGGAACATATGTATATGTATAACTGATTCACTTTGTTATAAAGCAGAAACTAACACACCATTGTAAAGCAATTATACTCCAATAAAGATGTCAAAAAAAAAAAAAGCTATCTGTTGAGGTGCTATTGGGACTTTATGGAAAGCTGTCATTGGGGTGCTGCTGAAACTTTCTGGGAGGTCACCTGCTGGGCACTGATGAAACTTGATGGGAAGCCACCCATTGGGGTGCTGCTGAAACTTTGTGGGAAGTCATTCACTGGGGTACCTTTGCTGGGAAGCCAGCTGCAGTGCTGGTAGAACTGCTGGGACATGCAGGGTGTCACTGAAACTCATTAGGGAGTGAGCACCACTAGACCGAGGCTGTGTTGGACATCAAGAGCTGAAGAATCAAGAAGAAAAAGCACGTAGGAATCAAGAAGAAACACCCCTTCCTCCTGCAGTGTCTCTCCAGTTATGTCTACTGGGAAAACATGACATCGTGCTAAATGGCAAAAGAGCAATATTTGCATGGTCCATGTCTAGTATCGCAAAGCAGGGCAATGAAGGTGGAGGTTTGGAACTGAGAGGGAATAAGCTGATAACTGGCAGAAAATATCATGTCAAATAACCAAGAAGAAACCCCTTCTCTCTGCCTTGTATGTTCCAGATTAAGATTTTCATTAAGTTCCTGGCTTTAATACTAAGACCAATTTTCAATATAACTTTTAAGTAGACTGACCTAACTGGAAATGCATATTTTCTTTTTTTAGTGCTTTGAACTTATTTTAAGTCCAAGGCAAACATAAAGTATAAATATCTCTTTAGCTTATTCAGTATAAATACACATTCTGATTGAGATGGAAAACAAGTAATAGATACTCATAAATATAAAACTATAGTGGGTTCTGAGGTTTACCTTAAACTATAGGTTATCAAAGCCAAGTATTCTAATATAAAATTGAATAGGACATTAATCTTTTAAAATGAATATCCATGTGGAAACATGAGTTATTTCTTCTCTCTCTCTCTTGTTCTCACATTCTTTCTCACTCACTGTATATAGTCATGCTTTGATCCTTCTTATCTTTGTGGAAAATTGAGAGTTGAGTTGTGTAAAAATTTATGTGTAAAACAGTGAATATGTGTGTGTGTATACACATTGTATATACATTGCCATATTTTATTTCACATAGAAGAAAGGCTTCTGAAAAATTTAATGTAGACTGATTTGTAAAACTAATTATTCTATATGGTGTGTGTGTGTGTGTGTGTGTGTGTGTGTGTGTGTAGAAAGAGGCAGACTATTCATCATTCAAAAAATATTTATTAAGTGCCTACAATATGCCAGGAATTATTTTTCAGTTGAGGAAACTGAGACTCAGTGTGTACAAATTCACCTTATTTAAGACTAACAAAACTAAGAGTAGTATCAGAGTAATTTGTTTTTAGTAAAGAAAGTTTTCATTATATGAATGAAAAGCTGTTTTAGAAACATACTCATGTGACACAGAGGTAGAGAACAAACGTGTGGACACCAAGGAGGTAAAGCAGGGGGTGGTGGTGGGGTGAATTGGGAGATTGGGATTGACATATATACACTAATATGTGTAAAATAGATAACTAATAAGAACCTGCTGTATAGCACAGGGAACTCCACTTCACTGTACAGTAGAAACTAACACAACATTGTAAAACAACTATACCTCAACAACAACAACAAAATTAATTAATTAATTTATTATTTTAAAAAAGAAATATACTCATGTCTATTACTCTCCAAGAAATTCTTCCACCCTCCCTCAAACTGTATTTGGATTGCGGTAAGATGATTTTAACTGGCCCTGGAATAATTAAATAGCACCTGTATTTTAGATATGTTTATGCAAATGGCATATTTATTTTGAGGAATCCATGAAACCAAGAAATGTAGATGTGGGCTCCAAGTAATGCAGGTGATCTGGTGATATTTGATGGAGTAGGTAATAAATGGTAAAATTGTAAGGATATTTTGGACTTTTGGAAAAGTTCAGGAAATGAATTATCTAGTGGGGCAATTTTATGGGCAGAATCCAGGGAATTCGGGGTCATTAGAAAAAGAGAAATTTTGCTCCAGCTCCTATGCAGTCCTAGCCCAGACAAAAAGAATCTTATTCCTCGAGGAGAGAAAATCAGAAAAGAAATATTCCATTCTCTTGGAGATTAGAAGTACAGGTAAGCCAGAAGGAAGACTACAATTTAAAGCCTGGTTTATGTATGTATTAGTTTTCTGCAGTTTAAACCAATACACATTTATACTCTCATAGTTTCTGAAATTCAAGATTTTAGGCCAGACTTAACTGGGTCCTCTGTAGGCATTTGGTCCCAAAAGGCTGCCAGCCTGAGGGCCTGTTTCCTGCTGCATGTTGCACAGATGCTGTCCTTAGTTCCTTACCCCATAGCTATCTCCATGGGGCAGCTCACACTTGGCAATTTGTTTCTTCAAAGCCACAAAGAGAGAGTCTCTCAGCAAGAGTACCTTTCAATCTTAGGTTGTGTACTCAGAAGTGACATTGTCACCTTTGCCATATTCATTTGGTTAGAAGTAAGTCACTGGTCCCACCCTCACTCAAGCTGAGAGAATTACACAAGTTTGTGGATTCTAAGAGGCTGGAATAATGTCCACCAATATATGTTAGGCTGGACTAGTTGACTGTGTGCCTAGACCTTGGAGTTACAAGGATCTCACTGCATGTGTCTCATGGCCTGATAGAGCCACACACTGTACTGATGTAGTTTCAACTTACTAGGCAGCTTGGGTCACAAGGGACATGTGAGGAATTTGCATGCAGGAAAAAAGCATGAGGGAAGAACAATGATTCCAAAAGCAAGGTCTTTCTTACAGGGATTCCCCAGTTCTTGGTAGGTGGATTATCTAAACAGCCTTTTACCAGAGAATGTCCTCTCGATATTACATTATCTAGGCCCACCACATCCATTTTATGACTGATCCATTTCCACATTTTATTCCCAAGTTCATTTTCCCTTTTTCCTAAGCCTCAGCCACCTTCTCAATAGCTCAACCAGAATTGTTACACTGTTCATTAAAGTGAAAAACAATCAGTAATATCAACTGGGTTTCCTAGAAAAATCATAAAATTATTTTAAAAATCTAAAAATAAAAAATGTGCTTATTATTTAAATGATCTGCATTCTGGCCCTTTTCATAATGTAGGACAATTGAGGGTTAATTTATTTAGCAATTTTGGTCTAGTAAAATGTGGTTATATATGTGTAAGTGTGTGTGTGTGTATGTATTTTATTTTACACAAGGCAATCTTTTGGTAAAGATTAATGTGCATTGAATTATATAACTAAATTTTAAAATGATTTAACTTTTTAAATGATTGTGCCATTCAGAAAGACACTATTTTTGAAGTAAAATATAAATATTTTTGTAAAGACCAGTATCATCCCCAGATTTTCTCCTCTTCTCTTTCTTTCCTTTTATCTTTTCTGCATAAATCTGGACTTTTCCTCTTTACTTAAAGCAAACTGAGCATGAGCACATAAAGTCTGAGTCAAGAGGAAATAATGAACACACACATTGTGCTTTCGTATGATTCTATATTCAAGGCCACAGCTCTTAAGCAGAATTTATCTTTTGCGTTAAAAACATTTACTATTAGGCTGTTACTGTGGACATCAGTGAGAGTTCAGCCTCCAACTCTTTTATACTTGACATAATGCCTGACATAATTAACATACCTGCCATGTTTTGTTAATCATGCTTGTGTAAAGAAAAGAATCAGGTAATTAAAAATGAGTAGGGACTTCCCTGGTGGCACAGTGATTAAGAATCTGCCTGCCAATGAAGAGGACACGGGTTCGGTCCCTGGTCAGGGAAGATCCCACATGCCTCGGAGCAACTGGGCCCGTGCGCCACAACTACTGAGCCTGTGCTCCACAACTACTGAAGCCAGAGTGCCTAGAGCCCATGCTCCACAACAAGAGAAGCCACCGCAATGAGAAGGCCACACACCACAACAAAGAGTAGCCCCCGCTCGCCACAACTAGAGAAAGCCCGCGCACAGCAACGAAGACCCAACGTGGCCAAAAATAAATAAATAAATAAATTTATTTTAAAAAATGAGTAATCAAAGAATAGTGTGTAGCTGATTTGGTTTGAAGTGCCTCAGGATGCACAGAGACCTGCAAATTTGTGTACATGTATATTAGTTTAGTCACTTTTGTTTTCTCTGTGGAGCCTCTGGTCTTCAGATTCTGTTTCCTGAAGCAGGGACTGTAAAAAATAAATAATTCAAGGAGAAAAGCCAACAGTCAGCTACCACCAAATAACTCATATCTTTCCATTTGCGATTTATGAACTTTGGTAACACGCAGGGTTAATGCTATCTCAGGCTGGCTCCCCTCAGCTGCCTTGCCTCTTCAGATCTCCCCTTTGAATGACATCGCTCTGCTGTGACACAAAAGATGTCTTTAGCCTTAGAAAGCTAATCTTGAAAAGGTGGATCTGCTGACCAAGATAGTGCCTTCATCAGTAAGTCAAGTATAGAGGATTTCTGGGTCACCCTCCATTGTCCGTGGAGAATTCACTGTAGACATGGGATTTTGGTTGGGGAGTGGAGGGATGTGGTAGAAAGGAAAACACCTTTTCCATAGAATTCACTTCTATGACTTTTATAACCCCCAGAGAATTTCTGGGAGCAAGTGGCTGTGTTTTCCATTTGGAAGATGTTGGGACTCCTCAGGTGTAAAAATGTTTCTTCTTGGTTGCACCATAGATTACTGGTAGAGCTGGGGCTAGATTATAAGGCCTCTGAGCCTGAGTCCAGGGGCATGCAGCCAGAGCACAGCTCAGTGCCTTGGCATTCCATCCCTGCTGTAATCAGTTTGTGAGCCTGGTCTTGGTAATAGGATCATTCCATCTCTATTATCCGTCATTCTGCTTCATGCTTCATTATTCCCTGGAACCCTCATTGCTGCTGCTTTACCAATTCCTATTGTGCTTCAATTATTTGGAGCTCAGATTTAAAATGCCAACACTTTCCCTTCCTTCTCTTCCTGGATTGGGCCCCTATACCTTGCCAGGCTTCTCCGTTCCCTACTCAGTCCTATGTAAAACATTCCAATCACCTCCCTTTTGATAGCCTCACAAAGTAAAGGGTTTCTTCCTTTCTTGTGCTAGGGGCTACAGGTTAAAGCATCTACTTATCCTTTGGCTCTTCATCTTTTATATTTAGCGTAGGGTTTCCTTTTAATGTTCCAGGATGATGGGAAGTGTTCTCTCTTGCTGCTGGGAAAGGCCCTATAGAAATGAAATATGTATTGCATTTCTATTCATTTAATTATCTTCTTCCCCAAAGCAGTTTAGCAAATTAACATTGAATCTGTTTTTGCTTCTTAAGCAAGAAAAGAATTATAGCTGCTCAATTGTTCCCTAGGTTTCTTGCTCAACTTCCTTTTCTCAGAATGATTTGTCCATAAAATAAGAGGGAAGGAGGAGAATCCACTGGCGAGGATTCTGGTTCTCCTGGCTGATGATGGATGGCCTGGTGAAAGACAGATCTGCTTTGGGAGGCACAGTGAGCTGTTTGAGTCTTTTCAACTGTTTACTCTCATGGGGTTGTAGAGGAAAAATGGAAAGGTCATGGGCATGGTCTCATTTAGGTGTTTATTGGGACACGGCTAGACTACTCTAGAAATAGCCTTTATTAAAATATTACGTTGTCTGAGATGGTTCCTTTATTAAAATATTACGTTGTCTGAGATGGTGGGATACATTCTTAGAACCAGTTGGGTGGCAGCTTTCAGGTTTCAGATTTCAGGGCTACAGGCACAGACAGCTTAGGAAGACTTGGGGTTGGAGTCTACCGCTAAGGCTGGTTTCAAAACAGTGATTCCACAACACTAATTCCCAATGCCTTATCACAGCGTCTGAAAGTCCACAATTAGGAATTATTTTGTTCAAGTCCTGATAATCTCCAGCAGTCTCTTTAAAGTAGTCAATAACCACTTAATAGAAATAGAAATGTCTTAAGTCGTTATCAACTGTTTATGCCAGAAGTATTCTCTTATGGACCTTGCCAATTCAAAAGTATACCAGAGCCCTGCTGAAATGCAATCTAGTGTAGGCAACTGGAAGTTTGGGGGAGTATGAGAAGTGGGAAAAGTGGTGCTGAAAAGAGAAATGAGTTTAAAATATCACCTGCTTCCCAATTTTTCTCAGGGCTGGCCCTGTGCTTATGGTCTGTATTAATGGCAGCTGGTGGAGAAAGCACAGAAAATAAAAACAAGCCAGTATTTCCAGGGTTCTGTCGTCTTGCCAGCCTGCCAAATAGACAGACACTGTTGACGGATTTGACCCTAAGTTCTGGTTGCAAGGACTCTCAGGCCATGTCTGGTTCTGTGTAGCCATAACTGTGGAGACAGAGGAAGCCTGGCGATTAGAATGGCAGCAAGCCCGATGTCCAGACCCCTGCCTCTCACATTTGGCCGCATCACCTAGTCTCACCACACGATTTTAGGATGGTCCCTTCCCTCCTTTGGGCCTTCATTTCTCCATAAGCAAATGAGCCATTGATGTTGCAAGGCTGGGGAATGCTAGGAAGAACAAAAGGACAGAAGAGAGTAATATTCCAAATCTGATGTCAACCAAGGACTGATAAATTCCTGAATTACGAGATGATGGGAACAATGTGAAGCTTCTGTTGGGGAGTCCAGAAACTTTATGGGGAAAGGAAGCCAAGGGGGAGAGAGAGTCCCAGAGGGGCCCAACATGTGTTTTATATTCTACTTCTATATGTGAATTTGGGGCTCATTCAAGGTGCTGGCTTGCGACTCCTCAAGACCTCGGTTAACGCGTAGCTTGTATATAGCCACACAGAAGGCACGCTACCCTTTCTTCCTGCCTTGTAAGTACTGTTCTAGGAATGCCGCAGATGGAAGCTCATGCCCATGAAACTGTTTTTTTTTTGTTTTTGCAAGCATATTTTTTATTAGTTATCTATTTTATACATATTAGTGTATACCAATCTCCCAGTTCATCACACCACCACCCCCACTTCCCCATGCCCATGAAACTGTTTTTTTTTTTGTTTTTGCAAGCATATTTTTTATTAGTTATCTATTTTATACATATTAGTGTATACCAATCTCCCAGTTCATCACACCACCACCCCCACCTCCCCATGCCCATTAAACTTTATTCTCAGGATTATGTTGTTCCCTCACTTAACTCCACCTGTTTCACAATTCCCCAGCCTTGGCCTATGAATATGGCTGGGGAAGTGTCACTCCTGAATTAATAGTTTAATTGGTGCCCCGGGATGAATAGTGGGGTGGGTAGGGGGAGTCAGCAGTGCGGTCATTTGGGGGCTCCAGTGATCACTCCTCATTAGGAAATGCCTCACGTGGAAATGGTTACTGCCTTCGCAAACTGGAAAAGAAGTTTATTATATATATTCTATGTAGACATAATATTTGTTTTTATTGTTGTTGTTTCTGATGAGTGATTATGTTTCCTTGGTGCTGTGCTAGGGCGCACATTCTCTGCCGGTGAGCCAGAAATTGTTTTGACTCTTTCTTTGGTGTTCCACATATTTTATAATCTACATTAAAATCGTCAGTTCTGAAACTTGGTGAGACAGGGATTTTGAAAGGGAGTGCTTTTGGCTGTGTGATGTAAATCTGTTTTTCTTTAGAGGAAGAGGGGGCATTTGGATGGGACTTCTAGTGTTACAATCAGGCATGGTAAAAACCGTGCCCAGAAATAGAAATGAGTGAAGCAAATTACTAGTCCTGGGGCCACCAGAGTCCAGTTTTGTACTTCTGAATAGGTCACATTCAAGGAAGAGATGGCCATCTCCTGACAGAGATGTTTTCAGGGGCCAACTTAGGGGCAAAGACTTCAATAGAGGGGCAGAGAAAACCTCCACTTTCCCAGGATACAGGAAGGAAGAAGTCTGCTTAGGGCAGTAATTCATTTCTTTGTCATGTGATGGAAAAATCAGAATTATTACTGAGATTCCTCTGTTTCTATCAGATGAGACTCTTCAGAGGAGAAGAATTTGAATTAATTTTCCCTTCTTAGTCAGTATGACCTTTCAGTAAAACCCCTCAAAGTACCAGCTTCGTTCTGCCCAAGAAGGCTGATGGAAATGTACTTGACATTTAATCTGGTTCTTGTCCTACAAAGCAAAGATGGAGCCAGTAGTGAGGAGGAAGTAAAATGGGGAGCCAGAATGGAGGCCATATGTTTTTGTATTTGTTTGGAGAAACAGCAAAGCTCTCTAAGGATGGATATTATTATTATTATTTGGTTTTGCTGTTGGTGGTGGGAAGATTAACGAGGACTCCATCTCTTCCAACCCACTCTACTTTCTGTACATATTACTTCCGTCTGCTGCCAAACCCAGAGCATACATTTCTTCATAGCCCATACCCTCTTATTTCCATAAGAATCGGTAAAACAAAGTGGAGGAATGGAGAGAAATCTAATCCTCTTTTACTATGTAACCTTCAAAGACTTGTTTCTACAGAAACCACTGGGATTGCTATTTGGTCAATGGTGGCACTTCTTGGATAAATGAATTGCAAGATTTTGTTTAACTAAACAACTTACATGTTGGGACATTAAGCAAAAACTTACACTAGGAAAGAAAGATTGTGAGCAAATCTTTTTTTGGGTTCTCTACCACATCCTGCCCATTCATGGATTTTCTGTACTCCCACCCCAGTAGCACCATCACCTCATCTAGAAAATTAAATACCATGTTAAAGCTGGAAGGGACCCTTGAGAGAACCTAGTTTAACCCCATCATTTTACAAATTTGCAGACAAAAGGCCAGAGTGGTTAAGAGACTTACCCAATGTCATAGAGCTAAGCAGGGACAGGCCAAGACCTGAACCCAAGTCACATTGGCCTTGATCTACTACTTTCTCCATCACACCATGCTATTTCTCAAAAAGTATGATACAGATGCCAGAAAGTTTCTCCTAAACTAATCTAGATTCCAGATATCAAGTTGGATGCCTGAGGGAGGGTGGGACGTTGACTTTAGAAAAGTTCATGAGCTGATGTCAACCTGATTTTGAGTTTAATCTAAAGCTTAATTAAATGTTTCTTTGTTATTATATTGTAGTCTGAGTGTGGTAGGAAGTTCTGGAATATCCCATAATTTCTTTTGGGCTCAATTTCCTCATCTCTAAAATGAGGAATTAGGGTTGAATTATCTTTAAGGTCCATTTTAGTTTTAACAAACTGTGGTTCCTCTACGATCATTTTTAAAGGTCTTCCCCACCCCCCATCTGTCACATGCAAGAAATGGGGTCTTTAGTGCATAACTTCCATCAGCTCTTACATGGGAGAAATAAGGTTTCACTATTGATTCTGAATAGTGGAATAGTGTCATAGCTTTCTGCAATTCCTCCAGGGTGGCACAGACCCTCAGGGGAACCTTACACCAAAGCTGTGAGCAAGCTGTGGACAGAACAGCTAGGACTTCACCCATTCCTTAGGAACTACCCAGCTTCCCAAATGTGGACCTTGGCTGGAAGTGAAGCCAGCTTCACTCTAGTGGCCTCAAGCAATGGAAAATTTTTAAATGTGCCTGATTTGGCATGCCCTGGGGCACAGCCCTTGGTAGGTTTGTTAGTGAGTCTGTCTGCTGTCTCTGCTGAGAATGATGTCTGCTTTCTGATGTTAGCCTTACTCTGTTCCTCACCAATCACTGAAAGGTAGGGGAAGATTTGGGGGACTTGCCTCTAAGTCTATCGTCAAATACCGATGTTGACTCTTTTCCGTATAGGTTCTTTAAATTTGTTAGTCAGAATTTAAGAGCCCTGCCCCTACTGAATTTTCTTCAGTTCTCAGTGGCAGGGAGAGGAAATGGTGACTTTGTCTAGGTTTTTAGAGTGCTACTTTGTGTTCTATCTGGAAAGCATTGGAGGTATCTTTCTGGCATATCTCTTTTGCCTTTCCAAATCCTATTAATTTATTGAGGTCAAATCATATCCAATGATAAAACTTTCTCTGGAACAGCCATGGATTTATAATCGGTACCACATGATTTAATTATTTTCTCTCTTCAGCCGTATTGAAAGATTCTTCAGAATGGGGGAAATGTTTTATACTTTTGATCTGTCTTATGACTCCCACGTGATAATTTGTGCTGAAAACATTAAAGCATAATGATGAAACAGTGGAACGAGTTTCTCCTTCTGGAATCAGCATTTGTTATTTTATAGTCTTGGCCTATGGAATTTGTTGACATATCTTTCAGGTTACACATACCCAGATCTTTATGGTGCTGGGTTTCACTCCTGGTGAGCATCAAAAACTTTTAAACTTAAAATAAAATCACAGCTGTGAGGATCCCACCACAAGCCTACAGAATCAAAATCTCCAGGGATCAGAGCCTGGGTATCTATATTTTTTAAATGCTGCCTCTAAGTGAGTCAAATATACAACTATGGTTGACAAAGTCTGCCTTGTGGCAGATGAGGGCCATTCTTTTATGGAACTCTGCCAACAGAGGTTTCCCAAGGCATCACGCAGAGGCCCAAACGAAAAGGAAGCGCACACATCATTTTGGTAGGACGGTGCTAGGAGTGTGCCTGGGTGCCCACGAGCAGGTTATATGCAAGAAGATAGCCCAGGGATAACATACATTTTGAAAAGGGATTTCTCTATTGAAAGCATTTTTTAAAACCCTCAAACATAATGGCTTCTGGAAGTGAGGACAAGAAGAGAGAGAGTAGAGGCTTATTGGGGAAGTGGAGAGACAAAGAGCAAAGCTAGAATGATGGGTAAGGTGACCATCTACATAATGTGACCTCTAAGGGCCTACTGACTTAAAATTCTATCATGAAAAACTCATTCCTTTGCCTTCAAACTTTGTCTCCTGTTAAAATGGAAATACCTGTGAATCACATCTGACTGGCTGCATCATATCCTTACCTGAGAACACATTGTGATGGGGTGTGGGGAAAGGTCTGGAAAAAGATGGGTGGAAGGGTGAGAAGTGGTTGCCAAAGTAAGAAACACACTTAGCAGGGCATCATGCAGACAATGGCAGCTGGACAAAAATTGCCAATTTGATTTGCTCTCATTTAAAAGAAAACTGCTCAAAACTGAGACCAACCATTTAATATTCTACCCTTTCCCCCCTGACTACCCTGCTGAGGAGCTTCTAGGCTCATCCTGGCCAATGATGCTAGCTCCTGAATGGAGAAGAAAGCAACGGGAGATCCACCTCATCGCCAGGGAGACGGCCTGGTGGTCTAGGCTGGCCCCGAGAGTGAGGGCTCTGAGATCCAGCCTGAGGATTTTCCTCTGACTCGCTGTGAAGCCTCCAGCCAGTCTTCAAACAGCTTTAGCTTCCTTGTATGTCAAACCATGATAAATACCCAACTTCCCATCTCTCTGGGGCATTGTAAGGCTTCACTGCTGCCACTTTCATTAACATTTGTCCAAAGACCATAAGAAGAAAGCCTTTGAAAAGTTTTAAGACTAATTATGTTTACTATCAGCATTATCATTATGATATTGTGGCTTAAAGTAACAGTAGCCAGAAAGAAGAATGTATCAGGAGCATGGGAAAACGGAGAACACAGAAACTTCACTCAGAGAAGCAGTATTTGTAGTGGAAGA
Source organism: Balaenoptera ricei (assembly GCF_028023285.1). Classification (NCBI taxonomy): domain Eukaryota; kingdom Metazoa; phylum Chordata; class Mammalia; order Artiodactyla; family Balaenopteridae; genus Balaenoptera; species Balaenoptera ricei. The sequence goes on from NC_082639.1 coordinate 138,346,724, forward strand.
GAAACACAAAAAGGGGTTTGGGGATGGGGTGCAAAGGAGAGAAGTCTGCAATTGGTAACAGATGCCATCAGAAGCTAACGACCTGACAAACACCACTCTCATAAAACAAATTCCTTAAAAAGGAAGCAAATGGAAATATAAGCTCGTGAAAGAATTTGCAGCAGCTGCCCTAAAACCATTTCTCACTTCATAAACAGGTCTGGGTTTGATAGTTTTTTTTTTTTGTCTTGGTCTTATTTCATGCCACTTTCCCTCTTTTCTATCATCCCCTGTCTCATTCTTCCTCCCTTGCTGCCAAGGCTGGATGGACTTTTCATACTGGTAGTCATAGCAACAGTAGTTAATGGAACATCATCTTGATGGAAGGAGGCTCATTCAGAGTATTTGTTTTGTGTCTTATCTCAGCACGTATTTGTCCTCAGTGATGACATGGATGAATTGGACGGAGTCACTGGAAAATAGCACGTGCTATTATCTCACATTAATTTCTTGGCAGTGAGCTGACATGAACCAGAACTGTTAATGACTCTCTGTTTTCCAGTCTTCTCTGCTTAACACGCTGAAGAAATATTACGTTTTGTGTACATCAAGGGCATGTAGTATCTATGGAACTTGAAGTTCTTTAGCATCACTAACGAGGTGTTCTGATCTCATTCCATGAAGGACCGTCAGGTTTCAGATTCCTTATCCAGCTAGGCTGAATAAAGACTTGGAGACAAAGGTTTATTTCCTATATTGCATACCTAATTAGCAGCATTGGATTTGGAGAATCCATGCTGACAATTAACAACCATCGCCCCGCAATTCATATATTCCTCCCTTCATCAGGCTCCCTGGAGTGATTCTGAGGGAATACTACACCTTCGCAGAGAATAATCAGAGCTTAAACGAGTAAAAAAGTTTCCTTCATACCACTCAACTTCAATTCCTCCATCCTATACCTAATAAGCATAGGTAAAAGAAATGAGAATGTCACTGACATATAACTTAAATCCCTGACGTGTAACTTAAACCCCAGTGGGTACAAGATCAGGGGCAGCAACTTTAGCATATTCGAATCAAATCCATATTTTGGACTAGTGCTTTTTAAAGCAATTCTCAATTATTTCAAGGCAGTATGTTCAATTCATTGACATTTTATTTTTCACTTTCTTTTTTATTTATTTATTTACTTACTTATTTTTGGCTGCGCTGCGTCTTCGTTGCTGCGCGCGGGCTTTATCTATTTGCTGCAAGCAGGGGCTACTCTTCGCTGGTGCGCAGGCTTCTCGTTGCGGTGGCTTCTTTTGTTGCAGAGCACAGGCTTTAGGCGCGCGGGCTTCAGTAGTTGTGGCTTGCAGGCTCTAGAGTGCAGGCTCAGTAGTTGTGGCACACGCGGCTTAGTTGCTCTTTGGCATGTGGGATCTTCCCGGACCAGGGATCAAACCCGTGTCCCCTGCATTGGCAGGCGGATTCTTAACCACTGCGCCACCAGGGAAGCCCCTATTTTCCACTTTCTTATATTGTTGCCCAGCTCCTTGATTAGGTCGTTGGCTGCTAACACAATTCAAGGGCAAATAGAACAAATTAATGATGACGAGACTCACAGAAGTCATTTTAACTAATATTTAGTATCACTGGCAAAAACATCATGAGCAAGAAAATATAAGAAAATATCTTGTTGTTCTATACCACTAGACTATGAGTTCTTTAAGGGCATACTTATTTTATCCCCAGTACTAAGACCGATGCCTTGCCAATGCTAAGTGCTCAGTAAACGTTTATGAATGAATGAATGAATGAATAAGTAGGGCAAGATGGTTGGAACATTTTTTTTTCTTTTTAACATCTTTATTGGGGTATAATTGCTTTACAATGGTGTGTTAGTTTCTGCTTTATAACAAAGTGAATCAGCTATACATATACATATATCCCCATATCTCCTCCCTCTTGCATCTCCCTCCCATCCTCCATCATTGTTTGATAATGATATTTTTGTATTTCATATCCCCACCTATCACTATAAAATTTAACAAATTTACCATTTTGATAGCCATTGACTTACTTTGATGTCTATGATATGAACAAATTTAATTCAGCAGACACTTGTAACTCCTACAATGAGGTGTATGGTGAATACAAAAGTGGGTAGGAGTCAGTTTGTCTTCAAGAATATCATAATCTAGTCGGGAGATTCAACAGCATTTAGGAGACAGATACTAATTGCCTTGTGGATCAGAGGATGGATAAATTAACTGAAGAACAATCAAATGCATACATGACTATACTACAAGATAGAGTAAAAGAAGTGTTAGAAGAGTTATTTTTTAAATTTCCCTGGGAGGTTCGAGGGAGGAAGATATCTGGAGGGGCTTCTTGGAGAAGGAAAGCCTTTTAGAAAGCACAACAAATTGAGCAAAAGTACAGAAGTGGGAAAACTAAAACATGTGGCTGGTTCATAAAAAACAGGCCACTGAAGGTGGGACTTGGGCCATTTGCAGTGGAGCAGTAGAGAGAATTAACCCAGGAACAATAACAACCCTGTGGGATATGCACCATTATTATCACCATCTCATGGGGGAAGGAGCTGAAATACTGGGGAATAAATAACCAAATCATACAGGTAGTAGTAAATGGTGAATCCAGGATTCAAATTCACACAGCCTGGGGGCAGTTGCTCTAAATTCTAATCTCTGTTGTTCTGCCTTGATAAGAGGGTAACCCTCTTTTGGCTCTGTTGCATGCCCCTCCACTCTTTTTTTGGTATAGTTGATTTACAATGTTGTGTTGGTTTCAGGTGTACTGCAAAGTGAATCAGTTATACATATATATATATATCCACTCTTTTTTAGATTCTTTTCCCATATAGTCCATTATAGAGCACTGAGTAGAGTTCCCTTTGCTATACAGTAGGTCCTTGCTAGTTATCTATTTTATATATAGTGGTGTGTATATGTCAATCCTAATCTCCCAATTTATCCCTTCCCCACCTTACCCACTGGTAACCATTAATTTGTTTTCTACATCTGTAACTCTATTTCTGTTTTGTAGGTAAGTTCATTTGTACTCTTTTTTTAGATTCCACATATAAGCGATATCATATGATACTTGTCTTTCTCTGTCTGACTTACATCACTCAGTATGACAATCTCTAGGTCCATCTCTGTTCCAACCTTGCTGCTGTTATGGTCCCAGCAGAGTCTCCCCAAACCCTGGGGAGTTAACTATCCCTCCTGTTCCCAGTTGACTAGCCCTTGAGATCTGGAAGGCAGTTCTCCTCTGCTGAGATAATGTCCTGGAAGCATCTAGAACCACATCAGGCATGTGGCAGGGATCTGATATGTGTGAGTTTCTTCTTTCTGCCATGGGCTCAATTTCTGATTAGCCGGTGCTGATATTCAGTGGTCAAAAATATTTCCATGCCAATCAGTAAATAAATGTTGCTTTTTCTGCCATCTCAAACAACCAGGCCCTTCCTACAGGGCTCCCTGCGACAAACCTGTGATCGAATAACAGAAAGTTTAATGCCTGACACAACCAGGAGCCTCCAGGATTCACTCCTGACCTTTGTCCTGTGTCTGTTCTGATTGTTTGGGGCCCAGAGTACTGGTTATGAAATATTTCAAGGATTCTCCTCTGATCTATTCATTTCTGATGCCATCCAGAGCTCTTGAGACACGCTCCCCACCTGTTCCACCATCATTTTGTCCTCCTGGAAGAGCCATAGAAAGCCAGTTCATAATCATTTCGTAGATGATATTGTTCTTGTTCATTTTATGTTGCATGGTTCCAGGTCACATAGAAGGAAGTAATGAATTTAATGTAGGTTTTGGAGAAACAATGTTCTCTTTGGTTTAGAGGCACTTCCCAGAGGGAGATGCAAAGCCTTTGCTGCTGCCTATCAGTTCTGAGTCAGTTTAAGATACTTCTGTTTCTGTCATCTCCAGCTGTGTCCATCGGCCCTGTGGGGAGCAGGGCAGCTGTGTGCCATTGCTGCTAGATCACGCGGAAGTGGTGAACTGTACCTCTGGTGGCCCAGGTCACATGAAGTGCTCTATCACCTGTCAAAGGGGGTTTGCCCTTCAAGCCAGCAGTGGGCAGTACCTCAGGCCCATGCAGGTGAGTTGGAAACCCGTGGTTATCAGGACCAAGCCCCTGGGGAGGGACAGTAGGCATGTTCCTCCCCCTGGCTGGATGGGGGAAAGGCACGTGTTTTTAAATCATCTGAAAGGAAAAATGAGGAATCTAACAAGCAAGGAGAAGCATGGCTTTATAGAAATGCAAGGTATATATAAGAACAGGTGCAGTTTCCATTAACTAGGGTGTCAGTTTCTCTCCAGGTGGGCAGTAGATAGGAACACTTATTCCATCCTTCTCCCTTGCTTTTCTATCTTCCTATCAGAAATTATGACCCCCACTTTTGGCTTCAAAATGGGAATGCTGCAGTTTAGACCTGTCCACAATTTGCAGGCAAGGTGGTTTGCAATCAGCTTGTTTGTGGTTCATTGGCTGACTGCCCCGCACCACCCCCCTTCCCCGCCCCCGACAGCCCTCCTTACAAGAAGACTGGAGGAAAGCATCTGATTTTCTTCCTCCTGTTACTGAGGTGGGGATTATATCATGATTCTAGCTTTAACTGAATTTTCCAAATTTCTACAAGCTACCATGCACCACTTGAAGATTTCAAGGTGATCTGAAGGTAGTAGAATATATTAATGAAGAGTGTGGTTTGAGAGACAGACCTGGAATGAAATTTTGACTCCACTGTTTAGTAGGTGTGTAATTTAGGTAACGACAAACACACAAAAGAAACTAACCACTTTCAGTTTGTTTCCACATTTGTAAAATAATTAAATCAGGAGGATTTATGTCACTGGGTTATTTTTTTTTTTTTAATCAGTCATCAATTTTATACACATCAGCGTATACATGTCAATCCCAATCGCCCAATTCAGTCACTGGGTTATTTTGATGACTGACTAGACATAATTTATCAGCTTCTAGCAAAATGGTAGGCACCTAGCTCTCTGCAAAGCTGCCATTACGATGAGCGTGATAATGTATTCTCAACTAAGAATTTTATTTTCCATTTTTCCTTTAGAGAGCTTTCAATACTCTACAGAGGAACTTGAAAATTGAAATCAACCATTAGAAAACATGAGCACAATATGAGATAGAGACAGGATGCATTAGGCAAAAGGTAATGATGCTTGAGAAGAAGATGAGAAAGATGAGTTATGATGAGGGAAGAGTGGAATCACGATTGGTTAGTCAGGTATCAGTGGTTTGGAAGATTGGAATTGTTTTCATCTTGTACCAGTTGACTGCTTAGCAGGTTGTGGATCTGTGGAAGAATTTCACTTGCTTAGACATGGTCAGAATTTAAAGACAATCTTTGGTTTCAGGTGGTTTAGGTTCTGCATAGAGAGAGACAGGTTTAACATACCTTGAAGCACCAACTCCTTGGTCTATGATGCTTTGGTGAGAAAGGCAGAACTCTTATCACCTGCCCTTGACTCAGCTTAACTCACACTAGAAAAGAGATGGAAAGAAGGAAAAAGAACAAAAACAAAGTAGGAACTAAATACATTTGTGTGATATAGGTAAAGAAGGGGAGAGAAGAAAAGATGGTGTTTGCAATTCATTAAAATTAGGAACAAATTCAAGACAAAATGGTTAATACCTAATGAAGCCAGGAGAAAAACCAGGCAATATATGCAGAGTTTGAGAGACATTCTTTAAGTGATCATTGTGGTTTGAGCCAGTCTTCCAGGCTGTGATCAGTGTGGCAGGGACAGAGTTGGGAGAAGGAAGGTGGGAGCTCACCTTTTGCCAAACAAATGGTGGAGTCAGCAAACACAGCTTTCCAGCTGACCACTCCTGTCACCCAAGGCTGGCCCCACTAAACAGATTATACGATCCTGGCTCGTGATCACAAGACAGTGGGGATATTTGCTTTTTGTTGACACAATAACTTAAACTAAACAGAAAAATGTGTCTGGCTTTGAATTGGGCTCTTCTGGCAGGCAACAGGGAAACACTGGAAAGCAGGGAGGAGCAGCCAGCCAAGAGTGGGTGTCAGGGGTGACAGGTGCTTTCACCAGTCATTTTACCTTTGGCTTCGGTGCCACTGTGGTCTCCTGGTGGGATGGCTGGCTGAGCCGCAGAATCTCTCCACTCTCCCTTTGACTTTTGGTAACCCATTGGCTAGAATGACGGCTGTGCTCTCTCCCAAACAAGCCATGAGCATCCAGGTCTCTGAGTGCCTGCTCAGCCTGTTCCCCTCACTCTGAATACTTTCTTCTCCCTGCTTCCCCTCTGCTGCTGGGAAGTCTCGCTCATCTTTCAAAGGCCAGTTGCTGAGTTACCTACCCTGTGAACCTCCCCCCAAACCCTCTCCCTCCTACCCAAGTATGGGCAATCCCTCCTCCAGCCCCTGTAGTGCTATCTCACCACCATAAAACAAGCATGCATATATTATATCGCTGTATTTTTTTTTTAACAGCAATTTATATTTTCTTTCTCCTTGGTCCATGTTTTCTACTTCTTTCATTTTATCATTTGCATTCTTTGTATTATATTCTCTCAAATCATTACAGAAGGAAGTAGGATATAACAAAAATATATCTCCTGCATTTTCCTTTTTTACTTTCTTTCCTCCCTTCCTCTCTCTCTTTCTCCTTCTTTCCCTTTTTCCCCCTTCAATTGTTTTCTGATACACTGCTCCAACCTATGATTTGCTCGGCTGGTAGATTATTAGCTCCTTGAGGGTCTTGTTTATCCAAACCTAGTAAAGAATCTGGCCCTTCTAGGTGTTCAAAAAATGTCTCCTCGTTTATTTCATGGTGATGAATTCTAGGGCTCCCCTACAGAAACCGCAGGCCCAGGGAAACAGCTGGAATCTCTCAAATTTAACTACAAAGTTTGGAAGATGCCTCATATGCATTAAGTCTCAGCTGTTCTTAAAGCCTAGGCACCATTCTCAGAGGAGACAATTATGTTTAGTAGCACTATCTGTTGGCTTATCCGTAAAGGTCCCAGCAGGAAACAGATGACACACTCAAAGGTGGGCAATTTGAGGGACTTCAGTAAAGGGACCACTTCTAAAGGTGGGGGCAGGATATAGGAAATTACAAGGAGATGGTGCAGAATCCCAGGGTGAAGGGGTGATATCCCCTGTAGGCCTGAAGAGTTGACTATAGGGAGCACTTAGCAGAACCCCTGGGAAGAGAGCGCAGGAGGTGTGTGGAGATCGCTGCCAAAGGGTGCAGCCAACCTACAGCAACCCCTAGGGAAGGAGTAGCAAGAATCAGCACCCTGACCTCCCTTGCCTCTCTCCCTCTCCCGTCTCCTGCCAGCATTGCCCTGGGTGCTAAACCAAACACAAGTCAGAGGCATGAAATCTACAGGAGCCAGCATCCCAGGGCAAGGTGGAGAAGGGTAGAGAGTGATCTGGAGAAGCACGTGGAGGATAGCCAAGAGTTGGCCTGGAGGAGTGTCTTCATTTAAAGATTCCCTTACACTAACATTTGCCTTTCATTAGCAACATACCTGGATAGTGTGAGATAGTACACTAAGACAATAAGGCATAAAGAGGGAGAAAGACAAACTAATTTTGCCTGTTGTGAACGTTTGCACATAATAATCATCAGGACTCTTTCAAAGCCTGGAAACTGTTTTGATAAGCCTTTTTATGTCACCTTGACAGCAGAAAATTTTCTGTTTCTAGAAGGAAATTCTGCTCACATGTTCCTCTGGGCACTGGGACCGGGCTGTGAGCTGCATGCCCCTTGACTGTGGTGTCCCCGACCAGTCTTTGGTGAACTATGCAAACTTCTCCTGCTCAGAGGGAACAAACTTTCTGAAACGCTGCTCCATCTCCTGTGTCCCACCAGCCAAGCTTCAAGGTATTGTCTGGCCAATCAGGAGCTGTATGCAAGTCCTCTTCAGGTTCTCTCTCTTTGGGGATCTTTTCTTCACCCCAGTGCCCTTCCCATTTGGCTCTGCTGTATCACCCTCTTCTGATAACACAAGCAAAGTCCCAAAGGGCAATACCATTCCTTGTCCCAGAATGCCCTGACTCAAGATCTCATTAACGAAAGAAACTTAGACTTTCCCATTTTTATTTGACTTTATGTCCTCTGGAGTCAAGCCAACTAACAGTTTTCTAATAGTATTCATAATCCAGATACCCTTTATCAGTCACATTTTTAAATTTAATATTTACAACCATCCTATGAGTTAGGTGCTTTTAGTTCTGTTTTAGAAATGAGAGCATAGTTATATGAGCTGTACTGCTAGGAAGAGATGAAGACCCCACATCTTGCTCTTTACCTCCTGGACTTAGGTGTGCCTAACAATGTTTGAGCAGGCTTGTTACAAATGCAACTTCCTGAGCCTCATGCTGACAGATTCTGACTTAGTAGGTCTGAGGTGGGTTGGTGATGCTACCGTGGGGTGTCCATGGATTGCACTTGGAGAAACCATGAATGACCTTGAGGCATATGGTATGGTGTTGAAGTGCAGAACTTTGCATCCAAACTGCCTGAGTACAAACCCTGCCTCTCTTCTTACTAGCTTGGGCAAGTTACCTAAACTCAATTTCCTCAGCTGCAAAATAGGGGATAATGATGGTATCTATTTCATAGGGTTGTTTGAGGTTTGAAGTTTACACAAGTGAATACATGTAAAATGCTTAGAGCGGTGCCTGGCATATAATGAGCACTATAAAAGTGTCATCTAGTATTATTATAATGCTTTCCACAATACTGTCACTACTCTATTTTTATTATTTGTAGTGAGGAAGTGAGGTAATGATTTGGTTGGTAGCCCTCGTTTCATTCAGGTCATGAAAGAGCTTTCTGACCTCGGTGCTGTATAAGAGAGCACAGTAGATGCTCTGTGGGCACAAAGATATAGGATAAACATTTGACCTGAGGTTTTAGAGAAGCTGCTCCACAAAGAATAACGTGACTTTCCAAGAATGCCGGTATGTTGACAGGTCTTCGCTCTCTCTGCTAGTGTTTTATTTCTGGACTCTCTGTTCTGAGCATCTTGTGCTTCTCTTTCTTGGAGTCAGGACTGAGCCCGTGGCTGACCTGTCTTGAAGATGGGCTCTGGTCTCTCCCTGAAGCCTACTGCAAGTTGGAGTGTGATGTTCCCCCTGTTATCCCGAACGCCAACTTGCTCCTGCCTCACTGCCTCCAGGGCAACCATGATGTGGGCTCCATCTGCAGATACAAATGCAAACCGGGCTACTACGTGATGGGAAGTGCGGAGAATAAAGTCAGGAAGTAAGTTGGATTGTTCCTGGTCTTTGCAGTTCTCTCTACCCTTGTACCTTGCTCCTGTTCCTTCATTTGCAAGTCCTAGACCATTGTTTTGGAAATAATATTAAGACCTTCTGGGTTGTCCATTGTTTGCTGTGTTTGTTTTTCTATATAATCTCTCTTCACCTGCACAGGTGTGTTCCCCAGTCATGACAGGCAGGCTGGCCAAGTATGCTTTTCTGTAAAGATATTCTTTCTCATAGGAGATTCCACAGTCTCATCTAGGTGTTTTTTAAAAGAATCTCTGCCCGAATTCTTATTTTCCTTGAAAGTAAGTGTTATGAGCTTCTTAAGCGGTACACACATCACCCGAATCCAGTTCTGTCCTAGAGCATCCTCATCAGGACAGGTGGAGGCTTATGGTTGTGGCTATGGGAGAACCTGTCCGGGATGGTGCCCAGCGCAGGTATTTATTGGTTATGTGATGCTGGGAAGTCTTCTTTCTCTGCCTCAGTCTTCCTCATCTGTAAAATGAGGATGATAATAATAATAATAATAATGTAGGAGCTAAATAAATCAGTATGTATAAAACATGAGTCAGTAAATTTATTTTTAAAGCATAAAACTCAATACATATTAGCTATTAATATTGTAATTATAGTCTCTCTGCTTTCTTCTTCCTGGACTTTGTGTGTATACACTCCTAGACCCGGAAACCAAGAGAGCCTTTCTTCTGAACGCATGGTGGATCAGAAAGAACAGAAGCTTACTGCATCATTTAAGAGGAAGGGTTTTAAAGAAAGTCACGCTGGGGTTCAGATCCCAGTTGTTCCCCATTTTATTAGCTGAGTAACCTCAGGCAAGTTACTTAACTCTTTGGGTCTCATCTTTGTAAACTGGGGATAATGCCCTCACCAGAGTGCTCAATTGAGGATTAAACAAGATAATACATATTCAGCCCAGTGCCTGGTTTGTGCTAAGTGCTCAATAAATGGTTTCAGAAAAAGAAACATTTTCCGAACAAACAAAACAAGCAAAAAGCTTTCAGAAGAAGAAACTCCTTGTACTCAGTAAATAGTAACTATTATTTTCCTACCATAAATTATGGCAGTAAAGGAGAAAATCAGATTTATTTCTTACCCAGTATTTAGTTCAAAATCTGATCATAGTAGGCATTTTTTTAAAGACTTTTTTTTTTGAACTGACATAATCCCAGCCATGGCATTATCAGTGATTCCAGGAGATACCAACTTTGATTGTAAGCTAGAATTCTCTAAGGGAGCAAAAGAAAAAACAGAAAGCTTACTCTCTGGCTCCAATTTGCCCTTCTCTAGTCAACATCCAGCCATCTCAACATGGGATGGATTGAGTCCGGCTTTGCCCAGAGCCTTTCACTCCCAAGAAAGCCCAAGATCATATTTGCGAGGGGGAGAGGGAAGTCCCCTCCTCAAGATCTCAGCCCGAGGCAAGATCCTGGCTAATTAGGACATGAATAAATACTGATGAAAAATTCATAGGAAGAAGCATTCTGGTTCAGTGACTCTAGCAGGTATAGTCAACAGTTTTTGACAGCTGAAAACACATTTGCATGTGATGGTCATAGGGTCTAGATCAATTTGCGTCAGCATGCATTGACGGGTAGTGAGTACCCAGGTCATCTTCCAGTGAGAATGGCGTTACAACCAGCCTGAAGGCTGCTGTTTTCTTGCTTTTTTCTTCTCTTCTTGCCTCCCTTTTCACACGCCTGAGCCAACTCAGGTGTCTGCAGAACAATGCAATGAAGACTAGAGGGAGAGAGAAAAGTCTCGGGACCAGGAGGAATTCGGGGTGGAGGCATTATTCCTAGCTCCCCTGGGCCCATGGCTGAGCTTTGCCTTGGGAACAGTGAGGCTTCCTCCATGACGATGGGCTTTCTGCTGCATCTGCATATCTGACTGCACCGGCTTCCCTGCCCCAGCAGGGGCCCACAAGGGCCATTTGCTGGCACAGCTTTCTTTTCTGGTTGAGAAACTGGAAGCTTGCATCACAGCATCAGCATCGGTTTGGGCTTAAACATTTACATTCACAAGCACCATGCTGAGGAGAGATTAAATTATTTACTGCACTGCATAAACTGGTTTTAATCTTAGTTTACACCTGTTTACATAGCCAGCAGTGGACTGGTAATCAGAAGTTTGCAAGTCAGGAGTAAATCACTGTCGCTTGCTTCTTGTGTTTACCCAACGAACTATGTCAGCCTTGTTCCTTGCTTGGAACCCAGAGTTGTACAGATGGAGCCCTAAAATTCTTTCTAGGACAAGCAGGCAGGGAGAGAAGAAGTTGAGAGAAGTTAACAGGGAGATTAACCCAGACAGAGTGGGCACATGCTAGTCTTCTGCAGTTCTCTGAGTAGTGGAAAAACCTCCTAGATGGTCAAATTTGCCGCTTGTTCTTTGCATGACCCTGAACAATGTATTTCACATCCACGTGTCTCGGTTTTTGCCTCCTTGATGTGAGGAGTAGTAATGATTTTTACCCAAGAGTATTGTTTTGAGGCCCAAAGCAGGTAATGTACTGAAAGCATTTTATAAACTATGAAGTTCAATACATATGCTAGAAATTACTTTTTGTTCATTTCTTTTTAAAAGAAGGAAACAACTACCAAAATGTCAGCCAAGTACATTGCCTTCCTGCTTCTTCTCAAGTCTGTTGAATATTGTTTCAAGAGAAAAGAGATAAATGCTGCATCTGACTTTTCTCTTCTATCCAACCTGTTTAAGCTTTGTCCCATTGCACTTGCGGATGCAGGGAGGACACAGCTGCAGTTGGCACTTCTTCCCGTGGGTGCTCTATGCCAGCTTCGGGGTTAGGAGTGAAGATATCAGTAAGACCTAGGCTCTGGCCTCAGGAGCACACAGCCTCCATGCTCCCTCTTTCATGGACATTATCTCTCCTTACAGTGGAGCGTAGGAGAGGACATGGGCTACAGGTAGGCCCTTTCTCCTGGCCCCTGGATCCCTTGCCCCTTCTTCCCAGGATCTGAAGGCGACACTGCTCACACTGACTCTAGTTCCTGAAGACAGGGAAATGCAATGGCTTTGGCCTGGGTCAAGGACTCTGGCCTTGAAGTCACGGGTAGAGTCAGTATCACCCAAACTGTATGGATTCTCCAGAGGGAAAAATTGAGAAGGAGAGTAACAAAAAATTCAATAAAACAAAATGAATGCCCATTATATAGTACAGCCATACAATTATACGGGCATATCATGAAATATCCTGTCACCATTAAAGATGTTTAGAAGAATATTAAAGACACGAGAGAACATTCACAATACAATAAGTGGATAAAAGCAGAACATAATTATTATAAATGACACAATCCTTATTTTCCATATTAAAGGTATGTTTTTATCATTCTTCTTCAGAAGCTAGAAGTGATTATAGTATTAATAGCCATAATCTCTAGGTAGTAGGTTTATAGGGAATATAACTTTTCTTTTTCTGCTTGTTTATATTTGCTAAGTTTTCTAGACTTTATAATGAGATAAATGAATAAACAGTTTAAAAAAATAATGAAGTGAGCTAGAAAGAGGAGATCATAGCCAATTTGTGGAGGCAGAGAGTGATAAAAGAAAACTAGACAGATCCTTCGAAATAGGCAAACCAAGCAGAGACCAGCACTCCAAGATGGCAGTAAGACAGTAACGTGACCCTTCCATCCTGTGTCCAGACCCTTCTGTGTTTTGAAGACAAACACTGTCTCTGTTCTTGAAGGCCATTTCAGACCTCCTCTCCTCCAGTCGTAACACCTCTTCCCTAACTTCCAGCAGATCATCTCACTCCCTAAAGCGCAAAGGTCTGCCCACAGGTGTGCAAGCTAATTGACACCTCCAAACATGTTCTCTCCCTTCTCACTGTCTAAAATGAATTATGACCATCAAGGACCTACTGTACAGCACAGGGAACTGCACTCAATATTTCATAATAACCTATAAGGGAAAAGAATCTGAAAAAGAATATATATATACATATTCTTTATGTATTATATGTATATGTATAACTGAATCACTGTGCTATACACCTGAAACTAACCCAACATTGTAAATCAACTATACTTCAGTTAAAAAAAAAAAAAAATACCCTTATTTATTGATTTATTTTAACTAGAAAAAAACCACCAAACTGTCAATACTCTGGGCAAGTGGTGTGACTCAGGGAGATTTTTTTGTCTTCTATTTTGGGATTCTTTTAATAATAATCATATATTCTTATAAATTTAAAAAAATTTGTAAAATAAAATGAATTATGAACTCCTCCACCTTTGCTGTGGATCCTGTACCCCTTCTAGAGAATTTCTCTCAATCACTTTACCTTCCTCTTTCCTACATCTGAAGCCTCTTCCTTCCTCTCGCCTGGTTACTTCTCTTTAATTGTGCTCAGGTCTCTCCTATGTTAAAATTCAAACAAGCAGAGCCTTTTATTGACTCCATGTCCCCCTCCAGCTACCACAGCTTCCCCCTCCCTTTTACAGTGAAACTTGGTGAAAGAGTTGTTTGTATTCACTGTCTCCATCTTGCCATCTTCTCCCTCCTTCACACTTTGACACTCAGGTTTTATTCCCATCTCTCCACTAAGGCTGAGCCTGCCATGGACCCCACTGCTGTCAAATGCAGGGACTCTTTTTGGACCTTATGTTATGTGAGAATAGTTGGCTTATGTCGCGGTCACCCTGTGAGATAGGATGGACTCTCCCACCCAAGTCTGGTTTGGATGTTGAAAGTAATGATGCCACACATTGACCAAGAGAGTATGAAAAGGTTTATTACTCACATAATGAGGCTTTCAGGGGAGAGAAGGGGAAAATTCCAAGTTGGTCTTCAAATGGCTTGAGCAACCAGGGAAGGGAGAGTGGTCTGGAGTTGTATGGTGGTTAGGGGGTGAGGCTTGGGGGAGGGTTTGTGCATGTGAACAGGACCTGGCGTGGTTTGAACTTTCTGCTGAAGCCAAAAGAGGAAGCACCCAGGCTTTCTTAACAGGCTTGCTCAGATGTGGGATATGGTGGGGCTTGAAAGCCATCAGAGTCAAACATCAAAGGTAGAGTCTAGCTCTTCATTACAACATGGTTGGCTAGACCCTCCTTGAGACTTTTTCCTTGATTCTGCTCTATCTCACTCCCTTGATTTTCCTCCTTCTTCTCTGTCTCTTCTCAATTTCCTCTTCTGGTTTTTCTCCTCTGCCCATTTCTTCAATATTGGTGTCTCTGTGCTCATTCTTCTCTCTTGCTCTGCACACTTGTATGGGCTGAAGATCATTTACCCCATAGCCTCGACTACCTTCCACATGCTGATGATTCCTAAAACCACACCTGCTATCTAGTCTCTTCCTGTAAGGGCCATAAGACCCATTAGGACAACAGCCTACAGATATAGCCACTTGGGAAATCCGATCTGCCTTTCAAACTCTTACTATATAATACAGAGCCTATTATAATCTCTTTCAAATCTGCACATCCTTCTGTGTTCCATGTGGTTGGACAGGTCAGGGACCTGCACATAACCTGAGACTTTCGAATGTCCTTCACCCTCAATCATCAACTTCCATTGAGTGTCATCATCTTACTGACTCTTAGATATGGCCATTTCTCCTCATCCCTGCTGCCATTTCTCTATGACAGATCACTATCCTTTTTCACTTCTGAACTGATCTTTCTAACTCCAGTCTTTCCCCCTTCAATACATTCACTACTTTGCAGCAACAATGATCTTCAAAACACTCAAATCCAGTTATAGTATTCCCCTGCATAAAACTAAATGACCGGCCTTTCTGCTATTTCATCTAAGAAAATAAAAAAGCTTAAACTTAAAATATTTTCAAGGTCTTGCATGATCTATCTGGGCCTGGCTTACCTAGCTTCGTCGCTGACTATCTTCCCTGAGAGATCACTTCCCTCCAACTGTAACACACAACACCTTCTGTACTGTAGGCTCTAAGGCTCTGGACTTCTTTTACTTCTTTATATACACCATGGCTAGCATGCCTCTGGGCCTTCAAACATGCTATTCCTTCTGGCCAGAGCTCTCCCCAACAGTGGCCTTTTGCTTGGCTAACTCCCACTCCCCTATTTTTTAGCATAAGTGTGATTTTTGTCTAGGAAGCCTCCCAGATCTCCCCAGTCTGTAGGAAGTGTCCCTCGCATGGTTTCCCACTGCACAGAAAACTTCCCTGACAACATCATTTATCTCACTGAGTAGAAATGGTTCGATTACCTGTCCAATAGACCATGGATGTTTGTTTAGCATCATGTGCCCCGTGGCTTCTACATTTATTGGTAGGTACTCAATAAATAGTTTCTAAATGGATGAAAAGACTGAACTATAAGAAAATTCATGATAGGATTTTAATGTTAAATTTGATGCTAAAAGTTGTGCAGGAAAGAGGGTGTTCTTTTTGTTTTCTTATGAGGGTATGGAAATTTCGATTTCAAGTGCTTTAGAGTGGAAGGAACCCTTAAAAATATTATGTCTATTTTTCTTCTAGCAATTGTCTCAGCAACATAGAAGGAATGGTCATTCTCCAGAGACAGTTTTAATTTCATTTATTCAACTGACATTTAAGCTTGATTGGCAAACTGTACAAGTTGGTGGTAACAGAAAAAGGATTAGACCTCTCCCTCTCAACAAGCTCACCAGAACAGTGGTTCTCACACCGGGCTGTACATTAGCATCACCTGCGGAGAGTTCAGATATCTTAATGCCCAGCACAAACCCCAAACCACTTACATCAGAATCTCTGGAAGTGGCACCCAGGCATTAGTCCTTTGCAAAGCTCCCCAAGTCACTCCAATGTGCAGCCAAAATCAAGAAGCACAATCTACAGGCACAAACCTTTCTCTGTGTAAGAACAATATCAGTCATGGGATTTTGACTTTCCTAAAACTATCCAGAGTAACGTTTTCTTTTCTCAAAATTACTATAGCAGCACTTTTGCATGCCAGATTTCACGTGTCTCTTTGAGGTTTATTTATTTTTGGAGTTAATAGAGAAAATACAAACAATGGGAACTTTAAAGAAATTGCCATGTTTAGATAGTTTCAGGAGTTCTTTCTTATTCATATTTTATAATACACACACACCTTTCGTTTCCTTCCATGCAATTTACTTCCACATATACGTCATCATTAATCACATTAATCAGGTTAATGTTTCATTAACCTGACCTCCCAGGGAGCTAAAATAAGTGTGTATGACTTATATTTTATCAAAAAGACCGTGTTATATTCTCCCTTGTCTTTCACTCCCATTGTTACCTTTTTCTCATTAGGTGTTATCTTTATGTGTGAAGGTTAGGCTAACCTCGTTAGGGCTCATAATTAACTTAAATTATAAATTATCCCAACCTTCTAACTTTACTTAGACAGCCTCTCCCTCTAAGTTAGTCATTCATCAAGATACCATCTGAAAGGTACTGTAGTAGTAATAACTTTTTAAGAGTAATTGTAAATAGCCATCCTTCTGAGGGTCACTTTTCCAAAGAACATAAATCTATTTAAGTTCTAGAAACACAAATGTAGGTTCAGACTGCAATATTGTAAATAGGCCTCACATTGTGCCTATTTATTGTTTGACAAATGTTTGGTTGGTAAAACCCTTCAGTGAGGTTTGTCTGATCCGATTTGTGGGGAGGGTGCAAGAGGGCTTTGTAGCTAGATGTGTGTACTTGACCCATCTCTGTACACATAGGAAGACTTAGTGTGGCAGAAAGTTAAAACACATAAGGTCTCAACTCTGTTCTATTGGGTTGATGATGATGATGATAATGATGATTCATCACTATGTGCTGTGTGTGTGAAGAGCTTTACATACATTACCCCATTTATTTCTTATGACACTGATAAATTTTATTATATGATAAAATAATAGTATAATGTAGAATAATATGAGATGGTAATATATAGTGATATAATATAATAATAATAATACATTTAAGTACTTTATTATCCCCTCTTCCAGATAAGGAAACTGAGACTCAGAGTATTGTTAAGTAGTCATCCCATGATCACTCAGCCAATACATGGTGCTAAAACCATTCTAACTCCAAAGCCCATGCTCTTGGCTAATAAGGCTTTTGATCGTGGGTAAATTACTACATTTCTCTGAGCCTCTTTTTCCACCTCTGAAAAATAATGGAAAATCTTGAGTGACTTCCAGCTCTAAAAGTCTATATTTTATTTTCTATCTCAACAGAATCAATGAGGAGATTTAACACTTTGGTATAACACCATTGAGAGAAGTGATACATGAAATTTATTGCCACCAGGAAAAAAAAGAAGCAGCAATATATTATAAACACAAATACTACACAGACAGGATCTTGGTAGGCAATACTTAGTAGGTAATACTTGGAGAGCTTCTGATCCAAATGAGTAGCCAAGGTTTTATTTCTTCCTCTTAATGGGTTTTGGTGAATTGTTCTCCACTCACCCCCAAGAGGATTAGATCTAGATCTTTCTTGAAGACAGAATATTGGGTACATTTTTAAGGATTTCTAGAATTGAGTTTAAAGATTAAGCACTTCTCTAAAATGTCTGAAGAAGAAAATTTAGTCAGCTTTCTAGGAAGGCTTTCCTTTGTCCAAGATTTATCTCTTTGCTTAGTGGTTAATTACGCAGGTTCTGGCGTTAGTGAGATATAAATTTACATCCCAACTCTGCTATTTATTAGCTCTTTGACCTCTCAAGTCACTGATCTCTATTGAACATGACTATTTTTATTTACCAAATGGATAATAGGAAAGAGGGATACTTACAGATATTTTTAAGGATTAAATGAGACAGTAGATATAAAGAACTGAGCACAGTTCTTAGATCAAGCTTCAAGTCAGAAGTAGCTGCTGTTTCATCATCATCATCATCATCATTTCCAGCAGGTTAATACTCCTTTGTAAAATGACTGTTGCTTTTGGTGTGTTTAACAGCTAATCTTCTTCTTTAGCAAGGAATATACTCAGCTACATTTTTATCAGGGGCTGTTGTTTCCTGTCCTGTGGTTGGTTCCTTTGCCCCAGAAAAACAACATAGAGACCAGAAAGACTGAAGGTGGCATTCCAAGTGGGAAGTATAGGTCTTCAGTTACCAGGGCGGTAGGGGAGTGCATTTCCCCTGTCTATAAAGAAAACACACACATCAAAAGAGAAAGTTCATTAAATTAAAAAAAAAAAATACATGTACTTCCCTCCACCAATCAGAACCTCCTCTGAATGTTTCATCTCATCCCAGTGTGAGTTATACAAATACTACAGTGGCTTCAAGTGGACCGTGAAAGTGAAAAGGAAAAAGGGGGATGTGGAGAAAAAGAAATGGAAATTAAATCGTCAGCAAGATAGAGCTGGACATACTTCAAAAATTAGGGTGGGCAAATACAGTCAGGCTGGTCTTGGAGGAGAAGGGAAGGGCATGTCCTGGAGACATTACCTAGATTTTTAGTCTCTTTTGATCTTTTTGAACCATAGCTCAATTCTCTGAGGTTCAACTGATTTTATCCTACCATAAGAAAGGAAAGAAAGACTTGGCTAACGAAATGAAATGTGCAGTTGAGGCAAATGCTAAAACTCCTTAAGTACCCTGGATTTGTAATTTTAAAAATTCAGTAAAATAATATACCTCATTTGTAAGTTCTGTGTCATAACACTGTGCATATACATACATGACTAGATGCTAAACCTATGTATATAGAGACACACAGGTTAGCTCTGATTTGGCAATTAAGGGACACACGGTAATCTTTATGTACACTCATGCATCTGTGAGAAATAGAAATTTGTTTTCTTTCCATTAAGACATTGTCTGGCTTTATAATTAGTGTTTATAGTAAATACATTCGAAGTTTATCCTTGGAATCCTCAATTCTCTTGCCATTGTAGGATAATGTGAGATTTAGGCTAATTTACTACAGCCTCTTTTGGCATGAAAGTGACTAAACCTCTGCTCCAAGCCTTGGACACTCACACACACACACCTGGGCACAGGCCAGCTTGCTGCTGCAGGCTTCACAGGCTCTGGTGATTGGCATGCAGTCTTCACTTTGAACAGAGCATTTGATGAACTTATAGATTTCCCTGTGACCTTCAATCCCAAGCTAGGGAGCGTCTTGTTGTAAAACTGTCCTTTCTCTTCTGATATTATATTGACCACTGATTTCTCTATTAATCAGGAAAAATAATTTTAAAAATCTAACATGAGTAAGTGCTGGGTTGTTATATATAAGCCATTAGGTTCTTCAACTCACAATTTCTCTCCCTGATGCCCTTTCTACACTTCCTTTTTCCTACCCCATCCCGTCTCAGGCTCCCTCTAAGCCCTTCTTCAGCATACTGGGTGAACATTTTGATGGTGAGCTTGCCTTTTTTCTTTAGTAATAAGGTCAGGTCAGGCCCAGCTAATTCATGAACTGTCTCCTGAAAGATTCTGGGTGGGACAAAAATCTGAAGAATTAAGTAGGGTGGAAAGACTGAGTAGAATGCTAACATTCCACACTTGTATCTCTCATACATGCACACATGCACACACACACACACACACACACACACACACACACACAGGGAACACAGAGGAAGAGAGAGAGAGAGTGATTTTGGTCATCAGAGCTAATAACTTCCACGGCTTATTGAACATTGTATGTACCAGTCATTGTACTACATGCTTTATATACACTAACTTATAAAATCTTCCAAAGACCCTGTAAGGAAGCTATTATTATCCCCATTTTTCAGATAGGAAAACTGAGAGAAGAAAGATTAGGTGACTTATTAAAAGTCAGAGACTTATGAAGAGCCACAGCTGGAGTTTGAGCATTAGTCTCCTGATTCCAAGTCATCTACTCTTAACCACTTTGCACACTATCTTCCTGATGGAAATTACCCAGTGAAGCCACTAACAACCTGCTGAAGGTCACTGTGACCTCTGACTCTTCCTCTTAATTCAGGGAAAACTGGCAAAGAGAAGGTTAATCAGCCTTTCCATTCCAGCCCACATCAGAGGGATGAGGCAAATGCAGGGTTCACCTGTGTAAATTCTGAAGTCATTATGTAGGTCACAACTTGCCAGAATTTCTGATAACTCTTTAGTGGATTCAGGTTTTATCACTGCTGTGACTTCTGGACAAGGAGCCATGTAAAGAGCTTTGCTTTCTGGAAGAGCAACAATGAAGGGCAGTGATGGATTCGTGAATTCCCCGGTGAGGGTGTGAATGTGTGGACATCCTGTGAGCAATTTTCATGAGGCCTGTGAGTTGGACTGACCAGGAACAGGAATATAACAATATCTAGAAGAAGAACTCTTCAACTAGAAACTTTATGAAGATAGCCAAAGGATTCCTTGCAAATGAGAGATCCTACCCTCTGAAGTGGATTTCATACAATTTGTGGCCCTTTTCTGCCAGACTTTTGTCCCACCCAGGCTCTTTTCCCCCACAGGGGCCACATATAGGCCTGTTTTTTTCCATTTAAACTTTAGACTAAGGCTTCAAACACACACTGCCTTTCACATCACTGGTTCTTGCATGCACTGCTCCTTCTACCTGGCAGGTCCTTCTCCACTAACAAACCCATCTTTAAGCATTCCTTTCCTGGTATTCTTCCTTATGTCCCTCTTTGGGTTCCCACAGGTTAGTCTTCTGGCCTTATAATTGTATTAATAGTTGTTTCTATAACAGCAGGACCTAATGTAATGTATGGGCACATACTGGGTGCTTAATGAGTATCTGTTGACTGAACATATGAATGGACAAATACAGGCATACCTCATTTTATTGCTCTTTGCTTTATTATGCTTTGCAGATACTGCATTTTTTACAAATTTAAGGTCTGTGGTAACCCTGCATCGAGCAAGTTTATCGGTGCTGTTTTTCCAACAGCATTTGCTCATTTCGTGTCTCTGCATCACATTTTGGTAATTCTCGCAATATTTCAAATCCTCCACCAGCAAAATATTATGAGTCACTGAAGGCTCAGATGATGGTTAGCATTTTTTTTAGCAATAAAGTATTTTTAAATTAATACATGTACATTTTTTAGACATAAAAGCTATTGCACACTTAATAGACCACAGTATAGTGTAAACATAACTTTTACATACACTGGGACACCAAAAAGTGCCTATGACTTGTTTTATTGTGATATTCACTCTATTGCGGTGGTCTGGAACTAAACCCACAATATCTCCGAGGTATGCTGTAACTGAATGATGAAAGACAATGAAAGCAAGAGATTCCTATTTAAGGTTTCCATGTTTTAGACCCAGTTCACCCCTGCATTTCAGTGTAATTCCCAGCTCCTCAAACACCCCCTGAAGGGAATGGATGTAGAATTATGTGGAATAATGTTAAGGTTTAAATTGCAGGCATTGGAGAAACCTCAGGATGTTTTTAGGTCTGGAGGTGACCTGAGCAGATTTAGTAGGAAGATAGCTCCGTCAGCTGTGTGAAGAATGCATGAGAGGGGCCAAGAGACTGGTAGAAAAGAGGTTCAATGGGGGCTGTTGAAGTGAGAGAGGCTGAGGGTTGGACAGTTTAGGCAGTGAGACATGAAGAAGTGGCCCCAAACTTGAGGTAGGGGTTCAGACTTACGGCCAGGGCATTATCACATCTGCCGATTTGGAGACGAAGAGTTAGCAGCAGGAAGATCAAAGATAGAAGTGAGGGGTGGAGCTTTGAAGTAGAATTGACCCCATGCTTTTAGGGGTTAGCAGGTTGCTCATTCTGACAGAGAGGCTCTATTTTACATGGAAGAGGAGCTTTGTAAGTTGTAAGCATTTTTATGAGTCAGGGAAAAATGAAAGGTCAAAGCCCATGGGTCCGGTGGGATGACCCTGCTGATTACTATTGCTTGTCCAGTCAAGAGGACTGGGAATGGGCCTCGGGAGGCCTGGTGTGAGTGAGGGAAGAACAGCTATGATCGGTTGTGGACTAGCTATGCCTGGAGTCTGCTGCTCTCCATTTAGGATGTTGGCTTGAGAAACCAGGTCTGCAGTTCGTTAAGAGGAAAGCTGGCCTGGAGCTTGGAAGCACTGATGGTTCTGTCTGGGGTGGGGTAGAGGACCGTGTCTTTTAAAATGGTCTAGAAAACTACTTCCTAAACTTTAACGTGCATAGGAATCACTTGGGGATCTTGTTAAAATGCAGATTCTGATTGAGTCTGTCTGGGTGGGACCCTGAGATTCTGCATTTCTAAGCCCCCAGGTGGTTTCAGTGCTGTTGCTCTGGGAACCACCCTGTAAGCAGCAAGGGCCTAGAATGTTCTGAGTGAAGAAGCTTTCTAATTTCACTTCAGAAACTGACCACGTGCCCTGCAAAACGCTTAGCCAATTAATGCTTTGGTTTCCTAACCTACATAATGGAAATAGTAAGGCAGTTACTCCTTGTCCTTACCTTTCCTCTTTAGGGATATTCTGTGTGGTGAGACTTTGAGATACTCTGTACAAAGGCACAAAGTAAAGGGAAGTCATTTATCTGCAGCTCCATTTCTAATAACACTAGTGCTTCCAGATTTTGACTTAGGGATTGGCATCAGACAGATCACGGTACAGGCATACCTCGGAAATACTGGGGATTTGGTTCCAGACCATGGCAATAAAGCAAATATCATGATAAAGCAAGTCACACGAATATTTTTTGGTTTCCCAGTGTACATAAAAGTTATGTTTACACTATACTGTAGTCTATTAAGTGTACAATAGTATTATGTCTTTAAAAACAATGTACATAATTTAAAAATACTTTATTGCTAAAAAAATGCTAACCATCATCTGACAACACAGGGTTGCCACAGACCTTCAATTTGTAAAAGGTGCAATACCTGTGAAGTGCAGTAAAGCAAAGCACAGTGAAACAGGTATGCCTGTACTGATCCCTGCTCTGCCATTAGGTAACCTCAGACAAGTTATTTTACTTTTCGAAAGCTACTTAGTTCATCTATAAAATAAACATCTATACATTCATTGAACCAATGTTTATTGGCACCTGTTCTGTACCAGACATTATGCTGAGCACTGAGGATATAATAGAAAATAAGGTCTTGCCCTCACCAAGCTCGCATCCCAGTGGGCGAGGCAGGCAACACACAAAATAATTACAGAGTATGCATTCTATGCAAAAATACACAGGTGCTTTAATTAAAAACCAAAAACATTAGAGGTATAAAATAAGGATGCTCTTGGGTGGCAAAAACTATCCTTAGATAAGAAGAAGAGCCAGCCAGGAAAAGAACAAAAAGAAAAGCATCACAAGCAGAGAGAATGGTACCAACTTCCTTTGGCAGGAAAGAGCTTGAGTTGTGCTCGGGATTCTAGGTCCGGTGTGGACAAAGCACAGTAAGTAAGATGAATGGGACGTAGGATGAGGTCAGAGAAAGTGTGGCCAACTCATGCAGGACCTCGTGAGTGAGAAAGTTTGGATTTTATTTTTCATGCAACAGGAAGCAATTGAAATGTCCTCAGCAGGAAAATGACATGTTCTAATTTATTTATTTGTTTTTACAAAAATATCCCTCTGACTGATGTTTGCAGACTAGGTAGGAAAGGGCCCAGAGGAGAAATGAAGTCTCCAGTAAGGAGTTGAGAGATGGGAACGTGGGCTAGTGCTCATGGCAGTGGAGATGCAAGAGATATGGGAACAGATGCTGGAGATATTTGGGAGGTAAAACTAAGAGGACCTACTGATGGATTGAATAAGATCATACTCACTTGGGAAAAAGGTAAGACTGAGACAAAGAGTAGAATCAAGGATGTCTCCTAAGTTTCAAATTTGGGCAACAGCGTAGATGGTGGTATCATTTGCTGAGCTGGGGATGATTACAGAAGAGCATGTGTGGAGAGAAGGGAATCAAGAACTCCCGTAATCACACAGGATGGGTTTGAGGGTAAAATGATATGGATATATATCCTTCTGTACAATGCCTAGCATTTCAGTGCTCAATATTTTATTGTTTTTCTGTTATTATTATTATTACTCATGAGGGACGACTCATTGGAGACACCAGATGCCCTTGATCAGTAAAGACATGATAATTCCCTTGGACTCAACAATCATACTTTTATTTTCTCCAATGAAAAATAAATATTACTTTTGAAAACCCTGCAGTGGTGATAGAAGGATGGGGTAGACTCATGTGTGCCTCAAGCAACATCAATCAAACTTTCAGCCAAGTTTTGATTACAAGATCTTTATTTCTGGCAATGATGTAAGAAGCAGAAAGAGCACAGCTGGATTTTCGGCACTAGGTGGATACCACAAGTTCTGGAAATTGGAAAAAGCATCTTCTAACTTGGAAATTGTGGTGATTTGTCTGGAGTAGTTAGAGGGAAAATAAATACAAACCTTCCCCTACCCCCAAACCCTCATGGTACCACTTACAGAGTAAGTTGTCTGGCTGTAACTGTCGTGTTTGGTCTTTGCTAAGCATCCAGCCTTTTGGCCGGTGTTGTTAGGTGGGTGATTTTGCTCTCTGATTTCTACACCTATGGTTTATTTTTACTAGCATAGGAAAGTAGCATAGATTTTAGTAGTTTGCCAACCTGGCTACATTTTAAGACTGCTGACAAATTTAAAAATATAGAGTGTGAGGGCAGTTCCAGGAGATTTAGGCAAGCTAGTTTTTTCTACAGTTCCTACATGATTTTGATGGGGCTGGTCTACAAATGTCATTTGGAAACCATTGTTGGTGTTTCCAACACCATGTTGGGGTGTTATGTTATGATTTCAAAACTCTGAGTTCTATTCTTGTTTTTGCCTTTGACTTGCTTGCTCTGTGACATTGAGCAAGTCACCTCATAGTTATCAATGTGCAGTTTCCTGCCTGTAAAATGAGATATTTTAGCCTCTCTTACTTCCTTGGGATAAAGAAAATACAGGGAGCTGATAGTCCGTAAATAGAATATTTCAAGTGAAAGGCACTTGCACTGGACTATCAGAAAAGTCTTGGAATCTCTGCCCTGGTGAGGGCCTGCCTGTGTGCTTTGTCTAATATCCAATGCCATCATTCTTTGAAATGCAAACCTATTCATTTCATGACTTAAAAAGTGTCCCTTAGCTTTTGACTCATACACTTTATGCGAAGGAGTTGGACCATTCTGAATAAACCAATGTTTTCATTAATGATTTTATAAGGGTCAGAGGTTACTCCTCAAGATCACCAAACTAGAAGAAACGCAGAGGCAGTTTTGGTACCGCTGGGGGTTAAAGTTCTGCCATTGTTATAGGCTTCAGTCCCCTTCAAGGGCCCGATGTGGAAACCAAATTTCCTGGAGCTGGGAGGAATACAGGACACCCTGAATTCCTACCACAATCTCAGTCCCTTTTTGAACAAAGGCCAGAACCAGCCCATGACACTCAAGTGCCAAGCTCCATACCATGTGATCTCAAGAGTCATTTCCTAAGTGGGTATAGACAGGCATTGACATGGAGCCAGTGACACTGACCAATCAAATGCTTTGCGAGAAGTCTGAGGGTTGGGCCTGAACTGTGTCACCTGATTGATTGACATGCAGAAGACAGCCCCTGTATAAGGGAGATGAAACTGTAAGGAGAATCTGTGAGGTTGAGGGGGCATAGGAACCCCTGCAGGAAGGAAACAGGATTTCCTAGGGAAGCAGGACTCCCTCCCAGCCTCTCCCCGCCCCTTCCTGTAGTGCCTCCTCCGGGGTCCAGGGGCACCATGTGAACTGTGTTGCTTCCCTTGCCACCTTACAGCCTTCTTCCTCCCTTATCATCGATATGACTGGTGATTTGCAGCACAGGGCCTGTCACATTACCTGGGTACCACCCGCAACACCCAACTCACTCTTCCCCAGCCAAGTTTGATCTCTCTACCCTCATCCTTGAGGTTATTAAACTGGCAAGGAAATATATGAAATCGGCATTCTTGAATGGCTCTCCACTCTGGGCAAGAAAAGGGAGGACTGTTTCCATGGCTGAAGCGTTCCAACCAATTCAGAGAAAAATACCACATGAAGTCAAAATATTGTTGTCCTGGCCAAGCAAGGGTTTTCCTTTATGACCATGCTGACATGCAAGGTTTACAGCCTTGCCTCTCCCCTGGTGTCAGTGGTATTGCCTGCTCTCCCCAGCTGGGGAATGACAGTTCAGCAGAGGTAGGGGAAGGATTTCATCTGTGGGAGGTGATAGAAAGGAGAGAGTCCCTGGGAGAATATAAACTCTGTAGTGTGAAAAAAGGGTAGACTATCCAGCCTAGGAGAGGGACAAAAATGAACTTCGTTATAGTAAAAAGAACTGCATACGCTTCCTTGAAAATCGATTAGAGAAGACATTTTAAAATGTCATCTTCCAGGAATAAAGACGCAGATGCAGAGAATGAACTTGAGGACACGGGGAGGGAGAAGGGTAAGCTGGGATGAAGTGAGAGAGTAGCATTGACATATATACACTACCAAATGTAAAATAGCTAGCTAGTGGGAAGCAGCTGCATCGCACAGGGAGATCAGCTCGGTGCTTTGTGACCATCTAGAGGGGTGGGTTAGGGAGGGTGGAAGGGAGATGCAAGAGGGAGGGCATATGGGGATATATGTATACATATAGCTGATTCACTTTGTTATACAGCAGAAACTAACACAACATTGTAAAACAATTATACTCCAATAAAGATGTTAAATAAATAAATAAATTAATTAATTAAATAAATGTCATCTTCCTTTAGGGAAAGAAGCCTTATACTAAAGAGTACACAGTGTGTGATTTCATGTATATAAAGTTTAAGAACAGGCAAAATGAATCTAAGCTGATGAAAGTCAGAAGAGTGTGGGTTGCAGGGGTGTGGGAAGGTTCAACTGGGAAGAGGGATTTCTAGGGGGGCTGGAAATTCTCTGTACCTTAATCTGAGTGGTGATCACCCAGATGTATTCACATGTAAAAATTTCTTGAGCTATATACTGAGTTGTGCAATTTTCTATACATAATTTATTACTCAATGCAAAAATTTCAAATGAATCTTCTATTTTTGGTCACACTTATAAATGTGGCATCTGGATAAAGGGCTGTTCAGTAGGAGAGAGACATTATTGATATTCAAAGTGGATTGTATAGCATAAGAGGTGCAGCTGAGCCTGACCCAGGAAGGACCACAGGCTTCGGCAGCAGGATGACCTGGGTCCAAGCCCTCTCTGCAGCTTTTACTGTGGATCTTTGAGCTAGCTTTAAATCTCTCAGGCTCAGTTTCCTTCTCTGAAATGTGGGTAATAATATTTACCTTTAAATGCTGTTTGGGGGATTCAGTGAAATAATGTATGTCGGTGTCTTTCCAAACACCTGAAATACAGCTCAAAAATAGTATTTATCATTAACAGATAGTAGATATATGTCCACATAAACTATGATGCTAAAGAATTCCAGTCATAAAATCAGATTTCTATCCTAAAATATTACTGGGAATAAAGGTGTGAATCTAAATAACTATTTAATAATAAGTTAAACACTCCTTTACGAATATCTAAGTGGATATTGTTAAAATATGTTAAACTATTAAAATTTATTTAAATTTTTTGAAATCAACTGCATTCTGTGCTGTAGGATCTTGGTCAAATTATTTAACATCTCTGAGTATGTTTATCTATAAAATGGGAATGATAATACTACTTCATTAGGGATATTCTGATGGTTCACATTGTTAAAATATATAATGTGCTATGAAGTGTGCCTAACACACTGTGAATTTTGGTTAAATAATTCAATTTGGCAAATATTTGATTAATGCCTAATATAAGACAGATTTTTTTTTAGTTCTTGGGGATTAAAAACAAGAATAAAACACAGTCCTTGCCTTCAGGCAGCTTCCAACCTAGTGGGAAAGACAGACATGTACACATTTATAAAATAATGTGATAAATGTTGTACTAGTATAATATTAGAATACTGGAGAAGCATGCAGGGGTCATTGCATAAAAGTATGATAGTCCATTAAACGTGTGTAGATGGTGGGCATATTTAAATTTAAAAAGAACATCGTGATACTGGAAAATAAAAATTTAAGGCCACCATGTGGTTGAATCAGGGGTCAAAGGATTATTTCTATTTTAAAATCACAAGCTTATCTTATGTTCTGAATCAGAAGTGGATACATTAAAACAGCAAAATGGACAGCACCTTCAGTTTGGCAGTGAGTTAGAAGGGGAAGGGGATGGAGTTTGCAGCAGCAAAACCTAATTCTGTTGACTACTGTCCATCACAAATGCAGTCTCTTTGGTTGGAGGCCACATCTGTGCATGCGAAGGAAGGACAGTTCTTCCAGGACACTGTTGAGTCGTGTCTACTCAAGAATCTCACGAAAGCTATGAATGCTTTCCAAGAAAAAAATGGACTTGTAAGCAAACAAAATGGCCATAGTAATTTCCAGTGAGGCTCTTGCCCTTCTGAAGTTCAGGGTAAGAGCCTCTGTTTTAAGAAGACCCCTACTGCTGTATCTTCTCCCCTCTTTGGAGAACCAATAAATATTGGCAGCTTCATTGATTACATTACCATATTAACACTGATGATCCTCAAATGACTTCTGGATAGTCCCCTGAGTGTGTGATAATCATTTCTGTACTCCATCCTACCAGGTATTTCCAAGTGCACTTGGGTGTGAGACTGCTCTAAGATGAAGAGCTTAATGAAAACCCAACTGAAAAAGTCTAGATGTTGCTCTGATAGTTATAAAAACTCTCTGGAGAGTAATATACAAAATATTGCTATATAACAGCTAATGTGATCACTGCTATTACATGCACATTACTATTTTTACTTCCATGACTTAGAAATTAGACTAGAGAGGTGTGACATTTGGCTAAACGAGACCCAACTGCCCCTGTCTATTTGCTAATCCTTAGCCCATGTTACTGAGGGTCCAGTCTTCTCCCATAACCTCCTTGAGGGATTTTGATGGGCTATTTTGCTTTATGTCTTATCAGCAAGTTCCTGAAGATCCAGTGCCTGGAAGATGGAATCTGGGAGCAAGGCAGCTGCGTCCCAGTGGTATGTGAGCCTCCCTCTCCTGTCTTTGAAGGCATGTATGAATGCACCAACGGCTTTGAGCTCAACAGCCAGTGTGTGCTCAACTGTAACGAGGAAAGTAAAAGGGTAAGGATGACTTGAACTTTATTTTGGATCAGGCTGTGCTCTAGTCTTGGTGACCAATCCAAGAATGTTCCGTAGAAATGATCTAAATGAATTGCAACAGGCAGGGCCTTACCAAGCTGGGATTCTAACCAGGGGTGTTGATATTATTTGATAGGGAATTCAGAAGAGACCACGTTTTTGGAATATTCTCTCCTGACTTCAGAACTTCCTCTTGGATAAGAACAACCTGATGGGTTGGGTACCTGGGTAAATTGCAAAAATGCTGGGATTCTGATTTGGCAGTGTGATTTCCTCTGATCTAACTTGGCTAGAAATGCTGGTATTACACTTTTTAATAGAACAGAGTCCTGAAGAGAAACACGAATTCCTCAGCAAAGGCAAAGCCGAATGCACTGTTTGACTATTATTCTCCCTAGGATTTTGGCGTGAGAGGTCTCAAGCAAAAACCACAGTCTTATCGTGGTTATGTGACTAAAATCAATTTTATTTTAGAATCTTTTCAAGTACCACACACATACACGAGACAGGAAGTTAAGCAGACTTCCTAGGCAAAGATCAATGACCTTGACTGCTCTCCTGGAACATGCCTTTATCTCAGTGTCCAGTACTCCAAGGTAAACACTGCAGGACAGATTTGAAAAGAATACTCCATGAAATGAGACCCCTTAAAAATCAACACATCTGTTTGCACTGATTGTTTAAGGAGTCAAGGAGTTGGCCAGATGAAGGGAGAGTTATTGTAATTCTAAAATCTTACTTTCTTGGGGTTTGTGAGTTAGTGCTACTCTCTGTGTTCTGCCTATAGTATACTTTGTGATTTCTGGGGATGCGAAGCCAAGAGTTACACAAACCAGCATACATGTGGAGAAAGGGACTAGAACTTTGGTGAGATCAAAAGCATCTATGATGTGTCCATCCAAGCAGAAAGGTAGAAAGCACCTCCAGAAAAATTATGAATTAGTTTTAGGGGCTCAAACTCATCTTGAAAAAAATCTGACATTTGCCACAAGCAGCATCTGGGGGACAGTAAGGCTGGATCAATGCAAAACAACACCAACGGGGAAAAAAATTCCAAAAACTATTTCAGAATACATGGGCTACTGTTGATAGCTCACCGTGTCCTTACATCCAAAGGAAAACACATTGTTAATGAATTTTATTAATGACAAAATTGTTCATGATTCCTTCACATCAAAACAGCAAAAACTTGTCTTGACTTTTTTTTGGCGGGGGGAGGCGGTGGTCAGAAACAACATGGTTTATTATCTCAATATTGTCTTTTAGTCCAGGTTCTAGAAGTTGGAGAACACTACCATTTAATCAGACCACCTTTTCCCCCACTCTAAAAGAAGTTAGCAAAACAATAAGGTACATGTGTTTGACTTTTGATATTCTAGCTTCCCATCCTCTGCACGAAGGAGGGACTGTGGACCGAGGAGTTCAAGTTATGTGAGAACCTGCAAGGGGAATGCCCACCACCCACCTCGGAGCTGAATTTCGTGGAGTACAAGTGTGAACAGGGATACAGGATTGGTATGTTTGGGAAGGGATGCTGACTTCTGCTCCCAAGTAATCCTTAACTAGGACTGGCTGGATCTTGAATCAGATTCATTGTTCTCCCTGAGGAGTGGATAGAAATTCAAGTTAACTCTTTAGCTGCTTCAGTAAAAATGAAATTTATGACAAATTTGTGTTTTTTTTATTCCTCCACTCATGTGTAATGTTGTTGCCGCTGCTGAGCCATTTGCATAGTGTCTGGTCACGTTACCCACTTCGCAGCAGGCTGAAAAGTGGATTGATTTGTGGCAGGAGTAGTAGTTCTAAGAGGAAAGGTGGAAATGTGTAGACGCACACCACGCATGTGCTGGGCGCCTCCTCCCTTCTCTCTGCTGTTGTTACTGGAGCAGAGAGTTCCTGAAGGGAACAATTTGAAATTGCCTTTGCTTGCCTGGCTCAGCAGCCATTCCTTCTGTACAGGGGATTAGGCTCCAGAACCTAGGGGTAACTTCTTAATGCAGTCATTGAAATTAAAAGTCTCTGTGGCCAGGGCCGATTGAAAGTCAAGTTGACTTAAATTTGCTCTGGCTGGACTTAAGCATCATAGAAAAGAGATGCTGTCTGTGGAAAACTTTGTGAGATTAACCCGAAGTTTTGAATTGTACAAGCAAGGAGTAATTTTCCAAGTCATTCTAACGTTTGTAATGCCAGTAGGTATAATTTGAGTTAATGAGAAAGCTTGTTAGTTTCTGAGAATGTTCTTTACCATCTTCAAGTTGCTCTTTGCACTGAGAAATCTTAAGGTCAGGCAAGGAGTAGCGGAATGCTGAGATCATGCTTCTTGTGTGGTGTCTCATGAGAAAATTCTTATCTCCCCACCCTCTAATTTTTACATTAATATGTCACACACACACGTATATAGAGTCCTTAAGAGTCATGTAAGTCAGCAAAAAACATTAATAGAAGTAAGTGTGAGCTGAAAAGCAACTTGGAGATCATCAAAATCTTTAGATGAGGAAATAGAGAACCCTGAGAGTCCGCCTTCTTTGAATAGAATTTTAGAAGATACTTAAGACACCACATACAAATAAATAAAGCAAGATTTTCCTTTAAAAGGCCAACACATGACCAAAATCTCTGCTTCTGATTTCCCCTTGTTTCCTCTTTTAATCACATAGGTTTCTTGGCTGCCTGTGTAATGATCTTCAGTCTAGCGGGCATTATAAATCCACCTTCATGATTTCTGGGCCATTTTTTCCCCAGCTAGTAAAGTTCTTAGGTAGTAGATGTTGCAGTCATAAGCTTCCAGGAAATCATATGAGCAGAAATGGTATTAAAAGTACTTAAAAGGCATCAACTAATCCAGGTAGACTTTGGCTGGCCAGAGTCCTGGAGTGGGGTATTGGAGGTCTACGAGACCAGGAATTAGATCTCTTATTGCTGAGTCATACAGAGATTCAGGGATTCCAGAGGAGGGGTTATATTGGACTAGGAGGAGAAAGGGCACTTGGGCCAAGGGAGTTAACTTGAGGAAGTGGCTCTTTACTAGTTAGTGTAGGAGCATCCCTACAGGTACACAGTAGATGAGTATCGACCCTGCCTATGACCATGTTAATGAGGTGACCTACAACGTAGAAAGCAATTGTTTTTGTATTTCCCTGGTGGCACAGTGGTTAAGAATCTGCCTGCCAATGCAGGGGACATGGGTTCGAGCCCTGGTCTGGGAAGATCCCACATGCCACAGAGCAACAAAGCCCGTGCGCCACAACTACTGAGCCTGTGCTCTAGAGCCCACGAGCCACAACTGCTGAAGCCCACACGCCTAGAGCCCGTGCTCCACAGCAAGAGAAACCACTGCAATGAGAAGCCCGAGCACCACGATGAAGAGTAGCCCCTGCTCGCCTCAACTAGAGAAAGCCCATGTGCAGCAACAAAGACCCAGCGCAGCCAAAAATATAAATTAATCAATTAATTAATTAATTAATTTTAAAAAGAAGTGAGCAGAAAAGAAAAAAACAATTAAAAAAAAAAAAAGAAAGAACAATCAAAGCTAATGATTCCAAGATGTAAAAGACTGAGATGTGGGAAGTTCAAGTCTCTTTTGTAAATTTCTGTTCCTTCAGGTGCAGTGTGTTCCCCATCGTGTATAATCCCCCCTAGCGATCCCGTAATCCTTCCTGAGAACGTCACTGCTGACACTCTGGAGCACTGGATGGAACCTGTCAAAGTCCAGGTGAGGAAAGGATCATTTTTATGTGCCGAGGATGTAAGACTGCTGAACAATTCTCAACCAGCAGCATATTCCCTGGAGTAATTTCAGAGGCTTTCAAAGCATCCTTAGAGCAAAAAACCGCATGGATCATTCCTAGAGAGAAGGATTGAAAATCAGGAAGAAAAAAGAGAAAAGCTTGAGAAAAAAGATGACCAATATCCAAAAGAAAGTTTAAAAGATAATATAGAAGGAAGACTCAGAGACATAAAGAATGATAATACAGGAAGGAAATTGAAAGAGAAAATTACCACTAATAAAAAAATAGGAAGATAAATTAGAAAAGATGAAAATAAAACTGAAAACAGAGAGAGAATGACTAGAGGAAGTAAGGAAAGTTACCTTTCCTACCTCCATTTCCCACTCTCTCTAAACCCCAAAATCCTCTCTGGACCCTCTGATATTCAAAGTCAGTCATGAGTGAGATCCATTACATCTCTGAGCTTTCCATTCGTTTTCATCCTCATTTGAAACCCTGAGGATTCTGCCTCCCTGCAGGGTCTACTGGTTCCTACTTTCTCTCTCACACCCCTCCTGTCTCTGGGCCTGGGAGAGGAGCAGATGTCCTCCTGTCTCCTCAATGCCACTTCCAAACTCTTCTCCCTGCCTCCTCCCTGAAATCACCCACATTTGAATCTAATGCCAACAGAATAAAACACTCACCACCCTCAGTGCAGCTGTCATCTTCTGACCCTCAGTTCACTCCCTCCCCCGATTTTTTAACCACTTAAGCTCCTGGCTCACAGTCACTTTACCTAATATTCCTGGCATAACTCTTACTGACTTCAACATCCACACACTGGGTCCTTCCCACACCTGGGTTCTCAGTTCCATGGCCTCCTTTGACCACCTTTACCTTCCTGACTTTCTCTCCCACATGCTTTACTTGGCTCACTCTAATCTTGCCACAGTGGCTCTTGGCTAATTCTTGAACATGCCAGGCACACTCCCACCTCAGGACTTTTGCCCCGTGGTTCCCTCTGCCTAGAATGCTTTTCTCCTGGGTATCTTCATGTCTTGCTCCTTTGCTTCCTTCAGAATTTTACTCAAATGTCAGGAAGGCCTCCTTTGACTACTCTATCTAAAATTTTAACTCCCCTAAAACTTTGTTTCCCTTCCCTCTTTTATGTTTTTCTCCTTAGGACTTATCATGACCATGCATATTTTATATTTTACTCATTTATCTTATGTATTAATAAGTCTCTTTCCACCACTAGAATAAAAAGGTCAATGAGGGATTATTGTTCACTACTATAGCCCCAGATCCTAGAACACTAACTGGTATGTAATAAGTGTTCAATAAATATTTGTGAAATGAGTAAATGAAAAAGAGAAAGAAAAGGCTATACGAGATGTGAATGGAGACGATCTTGTAGTCAGGAAGTTATTTCTTCTTAGAATGGGAGGGTGGGGCTATCAGAAAGCCTGAGAGCTTTGTTGCTTTATTAGACTGTCTAATAAACAAAAACCTTGGAAGGCTATTCCCACAGAGTCACCAAGAGATGGGCGCTAGAGATACACTACATTTCATTCGGAAATCATTCTCAGATTGCTCCTTTTCCCTCACAGGCTAATTGTGCTGTCTTATTGGCAGGGATGTGTGTTAAAGCAGGAGGATCAGGAACAAATACTCTAAGTATGCTTTGGGGTGGGGGTGGGAGTAGCATGACCCTATTAATTCAGTCAGTCACTCACTCAGCAAACACTTATTGGGGCTTAATATGTGCCCTGGAACTGTGCTAAATGCTGGGAATATGAAAAGGAAAAAAAATGAGAGTCCTTCTGTTTACAAGACTTATAATATGCCCACGAAAACAAACATTTATAATAATGCAACATGGGAAATGGCTTGCTTGTGGTAGAAGAGCTGTGGGAACACCCAAGAGGAAGCATGTACTTCTTCTGCTCGGGAGCTTTGGGGAGTTGGGGAAGGATCAACAGACCAGGAAGCTTTCCCTCTGGGTCTTAAACTATGATCCAGGGGAAAATTCTAGAGGATAAGGAATGGTAAGAAGTTCTATGTGTCTGAAACCAGGGTATTGCGGTGGTGAGGGAGAGGGGAGATGGGAGCTAGAAGGATGAGATAGGGCAGGGGCAGGTGGACGAGATCCTGTAGGGCATGGCGACCCCTCTTAGGATGTTGAACCCAATGAGAACACTATGCAAGAGGGGGCCCACCGCGAGTGGGAGGGCACTGGGAAGACCATATGGAGCAGGAAGGAGAAAGCCAGAAAAACACCTTGTCTGGTTCTCCCATCCCAGCCTTTCTAGGGACTTTCTGTCCCATTTCCCACAGTCTGTTGTGAAGGTTTAGCTGGAATTACAGTACCTGGAGAAAGAACTTCTGCCTCATGTTCGCGGAGTGCCAGATGGTCTAGACCCTTTCTGTCAGTCCCTTGAACTCAACTTCTTATGATGAAAGACTTCTCTTTCTCTATAAGCAGCTAAAGGGAGAAAGGTTTGGGATGTTTACAATCCATTTGTTCCACTTGAGAAATGAACTGCTTCAGGAACCCTTCTACAATCACTTCAGCATCTACCCAACAAGACATCCGATGGGCACAATCGATGCATGTAGGGTTTGTCAGGCCAGAGTGCAGGCCTTCCTGTGATGGGGGTGGTCTCCCACCTCTGCTTTCCAAATGGGACATTCAGAGAAGAGCAGTTCACTTTTCTTCGTGAAGACAGCAGGGATACCAATAACAGAGACGTGACTATTTCCAAACTGGAAAACAATATCTTCTATTTTATTAAAACCTCCCCTTTCTCAACTATCCTTCGGGGGAGTCATTATTATTTATTTACCTCTATTCCGTAGCATTTTGTTCATGTTTACATTCCTAATTCCTTTTTCAGTGCTGGGCAAATTATAGGTGTCTTAGGAATGTTGGTTGAGTAAGCAAAGAAATTGCTATAGCATCATTTTCTACTTTGAAAGTAAATATATATTTTCTCCTCAAACTGGGAGCACTTGCTGCAGCTTCGTACTGCTATGTATAATTATATCCTTGTCAATTTCAAGTTGCCCACCCCAGAAAGAAAATGCAGGATTTATTTTCTTCTTAAACCAAACACCAAATGTTATCATTTGTATCACTGCATTTATCATGACTATGGTCTAGTCAAGAAAAAGAAGTCAGTGGAAGCAAAGGAAATAATGATGAGGCTATTGCCCTTATGTACCCAGGTCCTCAGAGACGAGATTATGCCCCAACCATAGATGGTCCCATTTTGTGGCACTCAGTGGCTCTTGAGGGGTGGGAAATCTAAGCTTGTCCTCATAAAGAAGGAGAAATGCCTTATACACCAAAGCAATTGTATTAAATGAAAGTCTTCTTCGAGTAAAAACCTTGTAACTTACATTGATTTATCTTGAAGGATGTTCCATATTGTACTCAATCTTAAGTTTTGGTGTCCTTCAGAATCACTTGGGCAGTTTGTAAAGGGAGCAGACCTGGGTTCCCCCCTTTAGAGAGACTGCCAAAGCCTTGGGGTGTGCATTTTTTAACAAGCACCCCAGGTAATTCCACTGTAATGCTTTGCGAAACACTGTTATTATAAAATAAAATACTGGCAACATAAATATTTTAAGTACAGTACACCTATTTGGAGCCTGGCTCATTTGTTTAGTAAATGATGATCTCCTATTTCATGTAAACCCTTGCTATCTCCCATACTTCAAATACCTGGTATCTGGCAAGACTACAGAGCAATGGATTAAATTGCATCATTTTCTCTAGTCTGCTTCCAATGACTTCATTCTTTGTAATAAAAATGATATCTTACATTTGGATAACGCTTTATTGCTTTCAAAGTTGTGTATATATACATAATATATATATTTTGGAAATTTATCATTTCATTTGAATCTTCTCACAAACCAATAAACTAAGAAAGGAAGATTTTATTATCCTTATTTTCCTGACACATTAGATGTTGTCGGATTATCTGTTCAAGGTTGCACAGCTTTCAAGAAATGGAGAGAGCAGTGCCGCCAACTTTTCTGACTCCAAGTTCAGTGATTTCCCCTGAATCACCCTGTTGGCTGTAGTCTTTTTTCCCCCTGGTGTATGTTTGGGTTAGTTTGCCTATCAAATAGAAAAGAAGTCACTTGCCCCAACTATGAGAACCTCCTCATTCCCACATTTCCCTTCCCTCCCCGTGAAGTCTAACAAAAATAATTTAGAGAGATATTTCCCTATAATACTGCTTTTCCTCGTTGTGAAAAAGTTTTTTTTTTAAAGAACAATCAAGTATACGTTTTAGGTTCTTATAACGTTTATGTACCTGTCTCTGGGGGTTCTACTGGTTTTTATTCCTGAACATGATACCTGACTCCTAGAATAATATACTTTTCATTAAAGGAAGAATTTCCGAGGATTTAGGTAGTCTGGGGTTTTGATGAAAAACAACTCAAAGTGGCAACTGTCAAAAGAAGAGTGAGGTCCTCCTGGGTTCAAATACTATATCACTTACCCCTTGGAGCCTCTGCTCAACAGCAAGAATGAGGATGGTATTATCTATCTTGAAGTGTTGTTATAAAAATTCAAAATAACACTTTTGCAATGTCTTGCACAGTTTCTAACACATAGTTCTGAATTATGTAAAAATGGAATTTAAGTTCACTTAGTACAAATCTTACCCTTGGAAATTTCCAGGCTCTCTGAAAAGATATCACCTGCTATCTATAAGAAAGAAAAATATTGTTCTGTAAGTTCTATGCTTTGCTTGTTAGTGTGTGTAGATAGAGGTGTGTAGGTCATTTGTTTTTTTCTGTGCCTTTTACAAATGGGACTGGGAAGACAATTAATGGCCATTCAGTGCTTCCTATTGGACACCTCTGACTGAAGAAGCAATTTCTAACGGCTCTGGTTAGGAGAATCAGAAGAGAGTAAGGATGAACATATACTATTATTTCTAAATGTTTCAAGGGCATGCTGGCTGTAGGAAACATGAAGTAAGGATTTGAAATTCCCAAATGGACTTTCTGGGCCTTTGTTGTTGCAATGGCGTTTTCCTCCTTCACCTACTGCACCCAGGGATTTAGACCTTTCTATGGTGATGGCATCAGCAGAGACGTATCCCTACAAAAGAGAGGATGCCAAACAAAAGGGCTTCTTGGCTGTCAAATAAATCCCTGCTAGTCATGGTGACTGAGCAGTGGAAACTGGCAGCTGGGACAGACAGGAGACAGCCAACTGCCCAATCAGTACCATTGCTCATATCTAGGGGGTCTGAGCTGAGGGTGTAGGAAGAGCTCCCCATGGACTTCCGCTGAGAGCATTTAGGGTTTTTCTCATCCCTGCTTTTCCTCTTCTTCATTTTCTGCTTTTCTTCCTTTTTTCTGTCATTCTAACACCAAACTGTAAGAGTCTTGGGGGTAGGAATTATGTCTTCCTCAATGCATGATTCATTTCACCCGTTCTCAGAACGAGATTGCTGTGTGAAACCAAAGAGCTCAAAGAAGACAATGCCTCCCACCTCCACAGAGCCATTTCTCATGGCAAACCTTTGGATTTTTCCAGAAAGCCTATGTAAGGTTGATTTTTTATTATTGTCCCTTAACCACTGTGTCTAGAGAATGTTTTATTATATCTTGTGACTTTCCTGTTTAAAATAGGAAAATTGACATTTTGACTTACATTATAAAGAAGTGGTCTTTTGAGAACCAGATTTCATGGAGAGATTTTGTTTGTTTGTTTTGCACATAATAAGGCAATTGTTTGCATGTAAACAAGTTTTTCTAAACTGTATTTGAAAGTGTTTCTTTCTGAAATACAAAAGTATCCATCATAACATCTCATTTCCCCTATTAGTCTGCTTCATAAATTCAGTTTTCCCAGATTGGATAATCCTCTTTTTCTTTTTTTTTTAGTATATCATAATTAGGAATTAGTGAGGACCAAATTAATGAGATTTTCCTGTGACTACACACGTTAGGTTTGCAAAGTTCTCAACACTGCATGGAATCCCTCTCTCAGCTCCCCAGCTCTTCAACAGAATTGCGCAGTCAAAACAAACCTTATAATTTCTGACTTTGTTTTCCCAAGTTGGTCCCCAAAGGATTAATAATTCCTTAAATAAAATCAAAATGTTTTAAGAGGAAGAGAAAAACAGGAGGAAAAAAAGAAGATAATAGCCTCCAGAAGTCACAGTTTCCCACTATCTGGTCTCCCCCTCCCGTCTGTCCCCTCATCTCCTAATCCTCCCGTTCCCCCCATCCCCAGTGTCCTCTTGATGGGTGCAGTTGTGTGTAGCAGCTCCAGTGACACTTGCCACACATCACGGGAGAACAAATCCCTCAGACATGAGTCATGAAAAAATCTTTTTCATCTGTTTAAAACGTGGCATTGTTCCCTCTCTGCTTGAGTAAGTCTCAGGCATCAATTCCCTCTTCTCCAGAGAAGAGTAGACAAGAGTGTCTTGGAGGATGGGGGAAGAATAACCACAAAGTATATTGCAGGGTAATGTGCTATGGTCCAAATAAATATGCAAAATAGCACTGTATTTTATTTAGGGCTGCATACATATATGGTAATAAGGAGATCATCACAAACCTGGGCAGGAGCAGAACTTTGTGATCTGATGTGATTAGTAGCCCATTCTGTCAAGTAACTATTCCTGATAAAAAAACAATTGAGCAATTTTGTATTAGACCTTAATGTTGGCTAACCATCAGTCTTGTGACCTTTAACAACACATTTAACCAGGCAACAGCCTTCATACAGCCCTATGACCATCCTAATAACCCTTAACTGGTTTTCTTTCCCTCTTTCCTCCCTCCCTTCTCTCTCTCTCTCTCTCTCCCCTCCTTTCTCCCCCACCCCATCTTCTCCTTTCCCATCTCTGCTCTCCCTTTGTTCTTCCTTTCTTCTCTTTTTTCCCTTGCTTTTTCAAAAAAATTAAAATAGTCCAACCAAGAGGAAATCTTTAAACTGGTTTTCTCATGAACTTTTTCTTTTTGAAAAGTTTAAAACAAATCCTTGGCCCTTAGTTTTCACAATTGATTCATCTGAGAAGTGGCTTGCTAATAGTATAACAACTATAGTTATAATTATATACAAATGTATAGAAATAATAATTTTAAAATTCAGAATAGTTGTTACTAATAGGGAGGATGGAAGGAGAATGATGTTGGAGGGACATATATAAGGGACATTAATTGAATCTCTAGTGACAAACTCTGGAAGCAGATAAAACAAAGTGTTATGATTTGATAAAGCTGGGCAGAGGATATAAGGTTGTTTTTTCAATTATTCTCTATAGCTTTTCAAATGTAATATATAGGATTATAATTTGCCAAAAATATTCCAGAAAAAAAGAAAATCATATTGAACTGTTAAACGATAAACTGAGGCATATTAAATATTTTAAGAGTTTATCTGAGCAAAAATTAATTCAAATCGGGTAATGCCAAACCGGGTTTAGGAGTGCTCCGCCAACAGCAGCTGGGGAGAGACTTGATTATAGAGAAAAGGCAAAAGCAAAGTAAGGAAATTATTGATTGGTTATAGCTTAAAGCCAAGTTGGTTGTTCATGACTGATTGCCCTTTGGTTTCAATTTCATAACCTTGAGACATTGACAGGCTTAGATTTTGGTTTGCTGCCACAGGCCACCATGGCATTAGAGCCACCTCAGTGTAATGGCCTCCTTGTTTAATTAATTTAACACACCTCACCAGGAGCTAGCCCTTCTATGCCAACTTCTCACTAGTTTTCCTCCCATTTCACTTTCCTCTTTCACCTCCCTACCACAAATGTGCCCATAAAATGTAGGATCTGAAAAACATTTGAAATTTTCCTCCAATTTTGATCAGTAAGTAGTTATTCAATTACTTCTATATGCAGATCTTTTCATATGAGATGAGTGACTTTCATAGGCCAGAAGATAAAGAAGAAACCTAAAGGTACAACAACCTATTTAACGGTTGACAAGTACTTGTTGAACATTGTCTCTCTCTAAGTCACTGAAATAAGACGTGTGAGCGGGAGAGAGTCCCTGTTCTCAAGGATTTTGCAGTCTAGGAAGGTATATGACACAGGTACCAGAAACTTTTGTAATCTGTACAGAGATCAAGGAGGTTGCCAGTCTGAATTAGTCTTAAGACTGAATTATAGAATATTACAAAA
Organism: Balaenoptera ricei; assembly: GCF_028023285.1. Lineage (NCBI taxonomy): Eukaryota > Metazoa > Chordata > Mammalia > Artiodactyla > Balaenopteridae > Balaenoptera > Balaenoptera ricei. Next base: position 138,387,964 of record NC_082639.1, read on the forward strand.
TTCATTGAGATGGGTATTGTCAATTCCACTATCATGAGTTTATTGAACAGATGTAGTTGCACATGTATAAAATGATTTATACATAAGCTTTGTTTGTTAAAGCGAAAGACTGAAAATAACTTTAATATCCATTAATATGGGTCTGATTAAGTAAATTAAGGTACATCCATGAAATGGAATAATATGCAATCAATAGAATGCAGCAACCCATATACCATAAAATAAACAGAACACCAAGAAATGTTATGAAGTGAAATAAAGTTAGACAATCAAACAATAAACTAAAGCACTAAATAAAATTATAGTATTTTATACTTTGTGTGAGGAAATAAATAATTTTATATACGTATGTATATTCATAGACTATCTCTGTAATGACATAAAAAAGAACTAAAAATAGTATGCAAGAAATTGAGTAGTTGGGGAGATTGTGTATCGTTTTATGTTTTTTAGATTATATACTTTGAACATGTATCACATAATAATAAAATTAAATTACATAAAAATACAAAGATGTAGGGGAGCTCCCTGGTGGCCTAGTGGTTAGGATTCCGGGCTTGTGGGCCAGGTTCAATCCCTGGTTGGGGAACTGAGATCCCGCAAGCCACATGGTGTGGCCACAAAAAAAAAAAAAAAAAAAAATACAAAGGTGTAAAAAATAAATTGGAAATAATAAGAGAAAAGAGCACTGGAGAATGTATATGTATAGCTGATTCACTTTATTATAAAGCAGAAAATAACACACCATTGTAAAGCAATTATACTCCAATAAAGATGTTAAATATATATATATATATATATATATATATATATATATATATATATATATATATATATAAAATAAAATGAAGGCCCACTACTGATGCAGAGTAGAGATGTAGAGGCTAGTACTACAAATGGAACAGTGATGAAAAAAAGACTGGAAAGAGAGAGATCACAAATTTCACAATAAATGGTAATTTCAATTTGCTTCAGCAGAGCAAAATGAAGAAGCTGTTATATGAAAAAAAATGCACGTGTGTTGTTTCCATCATATAACTATTGAGTAGCATTTCCTAAAGTGAGTTCCACAGAACATTAATCTGGAGAGATGTTCACAAAAGAAAACAAAAAGGGTCTGTGGTTAAAAAAAAAAAAAAGAGCACTGGAGAAAAAGAATTAAAAGTAAATACAGACAGACTCTTTTCCTTTCTTTCTTTCTTTTAGGTTTTTTTTTCTTTTGTTTGTTTTTTTCCTTTGCAATGTAGTTTTAGAATTTCTCAAGTATTAGAAGATCAACACTCCTGCACGTATTAAGGTGGTGGATGGCGTAGAAGGTATGAAGGGCATAAGAGAAACTGATCCAGTCAGTTCAGAGTGTTCTGGCAAGTTCTGGCTATGGTCGTCATGTGAGGGTGCTGAGGCTAAGTCCCCCTTCATGTGGAGGAATTGATGTACTTCCAGCTACCTCCCCCCATAGACTTTGAGTTCTTTGAGGGCAGTGACAGGATTGGTGGATCTTCAGATCCCTCTTGCTCCCTGAGGAAACTGGGTCATAGTGAGTGCCACATTTAGTCTGAATTGAATGACTGACTGACTAGGGTGGGGACTGGGGGTCCTTAATGGATTCAGTGCATGAGAAGGAATAAAGTTGCCATGTATTTGCATTTCAAGGGTTCAAATTACTGCATTTTACCATTACCATTATCTGGTGACAAAACATTCAGGAAAAAAAAAAAAAAATCCAGAAAGTTTCAAAAAGCAAAACTTGAATTTGCTGCTTTCAGGCAACTATTTCCATAGCATTTACATTGTATTTACAGCTATTTCCATAGCTTTTACATTGTATTAGGTATTATAAGTAATCTAGAGATGATTTAAAGTATAAATAGGATGTTATATGCAAATAGTATGTCATTTTATATAAGGGATTGAGGATCCTTGGATTTTGGCATCCATGGGGGTCCTGGAACCAACCCCCTGTGGATATCAAGGAATGACTGTATATATTTGATTATTCTTTTTTTTTTTAGTGCAATGATAATTTTTAAAAATTTTTTTATTTATTATTTTTAACATCTTTATTGGAGTATACAATAGTGTGTTAGTTTCTGCTTTATAACAAAGTGAATCAGTTATACATATACATATGTTCCCATATCTCTTCCCTCTTGCATCTCCCTCCCTCCCACCCTCCCTATCCCACCCCTCTAGGTGGTCACAAAGCACTGAGCTGATCTCCCTGTGCTATGCGGTTGCTTCCCACTAGCCATCTATTTCACGTTTGGTAGTGTATATAGGTCCATGGCACTCTCTCACTTTGTCACAGCTTACTCCTCCCCCTCCCCATATCCTCAAGTCCATTCTCTAGTAGGTCTGTGTCTTTGCAATGATAATTTAAGCAAAGTTGCCTTCTACATTATTACAGTATAGAGTTTTGAATATCAAAAAAATTTTTTAGGGTTTACAGTATTTATTGCCTCTTTAGGGAAGCTGTGAAGGAGGACTTTTAGTTTACAGTAATATAACTACAGAAAAATACTGCAGATGCGCATTTTCATAACTGACTCTGAGGTATATACTCATATACCTACAGCTTAATATATGCAAATGTCTCCAATCTGATTATTGTACAGTCTTAGCATTCTAGAATGTATAATTTTCAATTACTGGAGTGCTGTTTTATGTAAAACTCATATCTCACAATGCATCATTTTTCTTCTGGTTTCCCTGAATTTCTATTGTACTGAATTTAAAATGTGAGTATGAAAGTCCACAAATGGGTGGATTGGTAGCAGGTTATAAAGAGAACTTCCTTTTCTCTTTGAAACATCTTTTGGGACTTTCTCTTTTCCTGAAGTGTATCTTTTGAAATCTTTAAATACAAAAATTAAAAGAAAAAAAACTCCATGAAAGTGAGTTATTATTATTCATAAAGAGTAGACGACTACTTGTTTAAAGGCACATCAGGAAATGGTCATTGGGCCCTGGTCAATGGTCAGAGAAGGTCACCAGTGTTTTAACACAGACACATTTTCACACTCTCACCATCTTAATGTTGGTGCCATTTTGAGTCCTGGTGGTTTCACATTAAGCCTATTTGTCCAGTGCGTAGACCCTCTTTTATTTCCCACAAGGAGGGCATAAATGGTGCTAACAGGAGTTGCAGAGAGTGCAGTTTGGCCCCACTCCTTGCTTGGGCCCTCACATCTTGTGATCTAGGATTCCTGAGATCCATTTTTAGTTCAAGACTCTTCTTATGAAGCTCTATTTCTCAGCCTTTAAAACTCCATGGTCCTTCCTGATGAGCACAAGCCAGCTCACAGTTTCCTGTAACTTTATTTAAAATTTCAAAACAAATGGAACCAATATTATGCCTAGAGCCAAATTAAAGTCATTTTAGTATTGAGGATGCTATTTTTTTTTTTTCTTTTGAGGATGCTATTTTTAACCACACCTACACCATTCTGGAAATTTCGATAGCTCAGGGAGGGTGAAGATGATGAAGAGAATGAAAGATGCCCTCCATTAAGAGATTCTCCCTTGGCTCCACCTGGCAGAATTAGCAGTTCCACGGGAAAGAGCAGACGATGGCTTTGGACCTCTTCATGCAGCACAGCTGGGGCTTGCTCCTCAGGGAAGGGGTTGGGCTAGTGGGGTAAGCTCAGGATTTGCCCCTTCTCTCGCTGACCAGGTGTCTTTGCTTTTGTTTTCTGTTCTTTCCGTCTTCCCCTTCAGAGCATCGTGTGCACTGGGCGGCGTCAGTGGCACCCAGACCCTCTCCTGATCCACTGCATCCAGTCCTGTGAGGTAAGCCACCTCCCCTCCCCCAAACGCAGACCAGAGCTCTCTGTTCTGCTCAACTTATGGAGACTTGCGTCCTTCTGCTTCCATATCTGCCCTTTCCCAGCTCCTATGTCCTTTGCGTGATCTCTTAAATTTAGCTCCACAATCCCCATATTACAGATATTAGGATTTCTGATTTTGCCTTTTCTTAAATTTTAACAAAATCTCCAGGGTTCCATTTTAAATGGCTTAATAAAAGTTAAAAGCAAGTCAGAATTATTTATGGTTTTGGGATTCTCTAACCGGGTCTCACTGGAGTTTAGTTAGATCAGAGTTTTGCAGATCAGTGGCCCACAGACAGGGGTTTGGCCAGCTCAGTGTCTAAAAACGATTTTGTTTTGGTTGCTAATGCTTAAATATTGGGATTTTCACATAAAACTCATATGTGTATACATAACTTTACACACACACACCCCAAGTAAAAATAAATATAAAACTCTTTGTGCAAAGATTTTTCTCTTGAAAAACAAGAATATCTGACAACCGTGGCAACAGTTAGCTGGATCTGAGCGGCAGCTACAACACCAGAAGGGCAGCTGCCCTCCAGTTCAGCGTGGTCCTCACCAGACTCTGTAGCTTCTCACCTACTGGGCTTCTCTCATTGACATCAACTGCCTGGGTCACGCAGGCATCTCTGTTTTCGACCTCTGAGGAGGTCCTGTAGTCCACTGTTGATTAACCCAAACTAGACCTTTACTACCTCAAGGAAGCCTGTTTACTTCTCACACAAGGCATTCCCCTAGCAGTGGGGGACTCAGGGGGATGTGAATTCCTTAACTAGATTAAGAGGAGTTTTTGCAAGGAAGAGTCAAGAATGAGGCAGAGCCTTGCTGAGGGAGATTGACCCAGGAACCCTGACATGGGAGCTATTACACTCACACACACACACACACACACACACACACACGCACGCACGCACGCACACACACCATTTAAGCCCTCTCACCCTGGGTACAGCCAGTAGCAGATACAAATACTGTAGTCTCAGGCTAGAGTTAGGCTTTGTCATCAAAGTCTTTCACTGGAAGTAATTAAGCCACTTAGCAGCAATGCTCAATAATTCTGGCTGTGCCTAGTGCGCTAGAGAGAGCTGTTTAACTTGCCCTTGACTTCCAGCACCCTCCCCCCGCATACACACCCAACCCACATGCCTGTTAGTCCCTAGATTCTCCTGTATCCCTGTTTCTCTTGATCTAATTCTGGGAAACTAGGATCTACATGAGGCCAAAGAGGGGGAAATTGTGGGGTTTCAGACAAAGGGAAAGCTGGGTGGGGAAATGATACCAATAAAATAGCATCCTGAGAGTGCATCAGGAAAAATGCTAGCATGGAGTGCGCTTTGTTACATGTGGGCCAACAAAGCAGCTCGTCTCCTGCCATCATTAGAAAAACAGATGGCAGTGGGGTGGGGAGGGGAGGGAGTGACTCATCCACTGGGCAGGGGGTAGCAAGGGGGACGAGGAGGCCAGGGAAGGAAGGAGATAAACAGACAGAGGATTTGCGAACTTTGGCGAGATCAAAGGGGTCCTGAGAATTCCCTTCTGTGGCTTCCAGGCGTGATCGCAAGAGGGAGGGTGGATGGCAGGGCTTGGAGCTGGCTTCAGTGTTTCCCAGAAGGTTACAACACAGAGCTTTCCCCATTTGTCCTCACTCCGTGCTGCACCCCAGCACATGCTCTGGATCCCTTATCCAGAGCTTCCCAGGCTTCTTTCAGCCCCTTTGTTGGTGTGACAAGGAACAAACCTGCATTCCCTCTTATGACCCCCCTGCCCAACTGCTATCACGCACAGCTGAGGCTTGACCACCACACACCTGTTGGTACCCACACTCCAGGGCTTCTCAAAACATGGCCCCTGGACCAGAACAAGTGGCATTGCCTGGGAACCTGTTAAAAATGCACATTCTCAGGCCCCATCCCAGACTTACTGAATCAGAGACTCTGGGGGGTGGGGATCAGCAATCTGTGTTTTAACAAGGGCTCTGGGAGGTTCTGAAGACCGCTTAAGTTTGCAAACCACCTCTCTGGTCACTATGGGAGCAGACAAGAAGGTTCCTAGACTATGGATCCCTAATTTGAAGCTTATTTGTCTAGGAATAATTCTAGCCTACATTATTCATTCACATTCTGATTATTCTACAGTATTTCCCGTGACTCTCTGGGTAGGACAAGATTTGACAGGACATGATTTTGCTTCTGGTTTCCCAGCAAAGGCTAGGAAGAGAAAAAAAAACACTTAGAGGGGTGGACAGAAGCAACAAAGAAGAAGAATCAATACCTGTAGAAAAGGAAAAGGAATTGGGCAGAGCGGGGCGCATGGGGAGAAGTAGAAACAATTGTGAAGGAATAAGTAATAAGAAATGCAGAGAGGGAGGACGAGGATGGAAAAGGAAGGACAAGAGCGGCTGAAACTGGCCTGTTCTAGGGGCAACTTGGCAGGCACTTAGTTCTTTACTGGAAAAAAGTCAGCTAAATATATTAGGGAGAACCAAAGAGTGTCAGAGACAGACGGAGAGGAAACAGACCTGGATGCAAGATAAACCGAAGAGGGTTAGGTGGGTGAGAGCAAGTTTTAAAACGTGTGGCACAGAAATCTGATACTTTGTACCCCAGTGTCTAAAATGGGTTTTCTTTTTTGGCTTTCCAATAGCGAATTGAATTCTAAGATGTCCCCTTAAGACATTCAACCTCATAAGAGTGAAGTACATCATTCTTTATTGGTCTCAGTACGCCGAGGCATTGAACCAATCCCCTCACTCTCCCACTCCACGCCTGCGTTGTGTCACTTCTGCACCTCTGTTTGTGTCCTATCCCCTTGGCCACAGAGTTTTAGCCTTCAATTCTCCACTATCTATGCCTCTCACTTTTCTTTAAGAGACAGCACTGAAGGTTCCCTCTGAAACATCTGATGTAAATAATGCCATCTTCTCGTGGTGACTTACGCTCCCATTTTCTCAAGAGCACGTGTGTACCACATATCTGGAGTCGAAACCCGTTCATGCCTTAAATTCTATTTTTCTAGTTGGTTCTTGTGTTTCACCTTCTTGACCCAGACACTCCTTGTATTTTCTATTTCTTTTGTAAGTTGCAAACGGGCAGGGAGTGGTAATTTCGTTGGTGGAGAAGTTTTGAAGTTAAATATAGGTTCAAATCCTGGGTCAGCTGAGTGGTGTAAGCCTTTGTGTCTTAATCTGTATTGGGAAGTGGGGGCAACACCGCCATTTTAAGGAGTTGTGATAAGGGATTAATGTGATAATGGACATAAATGTTTAAGCATCATGCCGTTCCGGGTCCATAGTAGATGCTTATAGGGTGGTGGCAACTGTTATGCGCTATTAGCCACTCTGCGAATGCTTACTGAATGAGTGCAGCAGAAGGCAGGGCAGAGCTGCTGGGTGACCTCAACGTGTTTAGATGCAAACTCTGAAGATGGGAAAAGGGAAAGAACAAGGGAAGAAAGGGGAACAGACCATTCCCTGGAGACCCTCTGAGAGCCACAGTTTGCAAATCACTTGGAGACAGCTGCTGAATCTAATCGGTCATGAGGAGCTCTACTCATTCCTACCGTTGCCCTCGTTGGGGCCTCAACATCTCTCACCTGGGCTATTGCATTAGTTTCCTAATTGTTAACCCTAATCCCAGACCTGTGCCCATTAAAATTATAGACAAGCACACAAATAGTCAGTGATAACTTTGTAGAAAACAAAGACTTATTCTGCCAAATGCTCGGCCAATTGAGTGCACTCTTTTCCCAGTATGGGTGGCGGGGAGGGTTTTCCTCATTTTGTGGGGTGATAATTGAAGTGAGTGTTCACTCCGTCAGTGAACACATTATACCGTCAGATCATATGTGTTATCTTCTCTCTCTTTTTCCTTCCTTCTTCCCTCCCTCCCTTCCCTCCCTCCTCCCTTCCTTCCTTCCTTCCTTCCTTCCTTCCAAAAAGTCATATTTATTAATTCTAACAAAGTCTACAGTCCTAGGTTCCATTAAACTAAGAACATCTTGTTCTCTAGGGAATGCAGCTGGAAATAAAGACCACACTTCCAGCCTCCTTTTGCATAGAAATGACTAATTTCCTTCCTGTAGGATGACTAAAATTGAGTGCCCATTGACCTACATTTTGGTTCTGCTTTTTCTGTGAGCACGTATTTCTTACAAGTTTGTTGTGCTTGTCAGCAGCCCCCCATTTTGGATTACAATTTCTGATATTCTCTCTTTAACATTTTGCAGGTTCTTGTAGAATTGTGCTTTTTCAAAAAAAAAAAAAGGGTGGGGGCAGCTGTGGAGGAGGACGGAGGTGGAATGATGTCAGAAGAATTAGGTTCAAATTCTGAGTCTACCCTTGTAGCTACGTGTTGTATCTGTCTGGCTTTCTCTCAAAAATCCTGTGAGAGTCAAGTGAAATAACTGATGTTAAGGTGCTGTGTAAATTGCCAAATAATATAACATATTTGTAGTGGTATTGCCTAAGGAACGATATACATCACTATGTAAGGATGGGCTCTTATTGAAACAATATATACATATTAAGAATCAAGAAAGAGTCCACTCACACCCAGTTTATATCTTTATGAGTATTATATACTGCAGGTGGCCATGGTTAATTGATGTTCTTGAGGCTTCCAATAAAATTTAGAAAACTCTTTAAGATTGTTTTGGGTATTTCAAGTAAGTCTCTCTGAACATGCTACTATTTCTCCTATAAATTCTTATACATACCCTTGTAAATGCCTATCATCTCACTTATCACATTATTTCAAGATTATATGACAGGTCTGTCGTTCCTACAGTCTGTGAGCTCCTGAGTTGTAGGATGTGTTTTATTCCTTTGAAAAACACAGGCCTAATTCTTCAATGACACCTGCTTCTACCCCTCTAAAGGCAGGGAGAGAGAGTTGAAGGTAGACCTTTGATTTTGAGAGTTTCAAATTGAGAACGATTATATTAGTTTTCTGAGGAGTAGCACAGTGGAAGGAAAGGTAGGGAAGCAGTAGAAGGTGAGGGAGAGAATTACAACCCTGTCATGCATAGAATCAGAAAGCTTTGCAACAGGGGCAACCCAGAGGAGCCAAAGGAAGGCTGTCAGGGGTCCGGAGGCAGGCTTGAACCTCAGTTCCAGCCCTTAGTACATGTTTCCTTGGGCAAGTCCGTTAACATCTCTGAATTTAAGTTCCTCAGCTTTAAAATCAGGTGGATACAATTTATCTTTTAAACTTGTTGGTCAGATACCTGATTCAGAAAACTATGGAGATGCACCCAGGGGGGTGTCTTTTGGGGGCCTTTGAAGAGGTCATAGCTCAGGAGAATGTGAGTCATGCTGATTTTTCAGGAATAACTGGAAATCTCCCTTGTTTGGGGGGATTTTTGCCTTCTACATAGATTTTGATCTTTCTGTTCAGATTTGTGGCCTTAATGGTTAGCTTTGATTTCTTACTCACTGGATGGGTTGCATTTTGGAAATCTGTTGGCACCGCCCTTCCTTGGCTTCAGTCCAAGGTCAGTTCTGCTTTTGGTTTTGCTTCCATCCTCCTGGTTCTAGCTGGCAAGAGAGAACTCAGACTAAGAAAGGGTGGATATGAGAGTCAGAACATGATAAAGGATGAGCAAGCGCCTATTGTACGAATGTTCAGTAAACATTAATTGAATCTCATTTATCAGTAATACTGAGTGACTTCTGTTACTCACCAAAAAATTAATGCTTCTTCCCACTATCTATTCTAAGACAGTGGCAGGCAATACATATGTAGGTGCATATACATTAAGTGAGTGAGAGGCCAAGCTGATCTGGAGGAAGATTAGGTAAAGAATTGCTTAGTAAGACTCTTTGGAGTCCCCATCCAATCATTTTGATGTTCTGAAAGGAATGGGGAGCTTACAGAAGACTGAAAAGTAAAGCTATGTAGCATGTACCATTTTAAAAGAAAAGGGGGTTGAACAATAAAGCCTATGGGCCTGCAAGCTTGGTTTTTCTACTAGGAAGAGTTCTAGGACAAACTTCTCTAAGTCCTGTATTTATAAGGGATGTACTCTCCTTTTCAGTGTGATGTTTTGTGACAGAATGATTGGTCAAAGAGACAAAGGAGAAATCACTTTTTTAATTTAGCAGGTGTGTCATTCTAGTCCAAATGATATACCCCTAATTTAAGACGACACCTAAGGAGTTGACCACATGTTGGATCACTACTGTAGATTGTGCTGAACTGGGATGGTCCATCCAGTGGAAAACTCAAGACTTATTCTGGCCACACCTTGTCTTTACTCATTTCACATGGGCAATGGACTCTGCTGATAGTTTTTTGTTTTTGTTTTTAAAGTGTGCTTAAAAATTACTTGGAGTGCTTATTTTCAGAATGTAGATTCTTAGGTTCTGCCCCTCCCTCCCAATTTTTTACATATCAAGTCTTGTGTGGAGTCCAAGAATTTGCTTTTTTCAGAAATACCCCAGGTCCTTCTAATGTAGGTGGTCCTCAACTGCACTTTGAGAGGCACTGGGCAGGAATGAATTAATACACTCAAAGATAATTGATGCAATAGCATCCACATCACATCTTGGAGAAAAAGGTTCCATCTACCAATAGTTAACCATTTATCTAGTGGGTTCTCTTTTTAAAAATTAATTTTCATTGGAGTATGGTTGCTCTACAATGTTCTGTTAGCCTCCATTGCACAGCAAAATGTATCAGCCATACACATACAGATATCCCCTCCCTTTTGGACTTCCCTCCCATTTATGTTACCACAGTGCACTAGTTAGTTCCCTGTGCTATACAGCATGTTCCCATCAGTTATACATAGTGTCAATAATGTATATGTGTCAGTCCCAGTCTCCCAATTCCTCCCACCCCACCCCTTTCCTCCTTGGTGTCCATACATTTGTTCTCTACGTCTCTGTCTCTATTTCTGCTTTGCAACTAAGATCATCTATACCATTTTTCTAGATTCCACATATATGCGTTATTATATGATATTTGCTTTTCTCTTTCTGACTTACTTCACTCTGTATGACAGACACTAGGTCCATCCACATCTCTACAAATGACCCAATTTCATTCCTTTTAATGGCTGAGTGATATTCCATTGTATATATGTACCACATCTTCTTTATCCATTCCTCTGTCGATGGACATTTAGGTTGCTTCCATGTCCTGACTATTGTAAATAGTGCTGCTATGAACATTGGGGTGCATGTGGTTTTTTTTGAATTATAGTTTTCTCTGGGTATATGCCCAGTAGTGGGATTGCAGGGTCATATGGTAATTCTATTTAGTTTTTTAAGGAACCTCCATACTGTTTTCCATAGTGGCTGTATCAATTTACATTCCCACCAACAGTGTATGAGGGCTCCCTTTCCTCCACACCCTCTCCAGCATTTATTGTTTGTAGATTTTTTGGTGATGGCCATTCTGACTGGTGTGAGGTGATACCTCATTGTAGTTTTGATTTGCATTTCTCTAATAATTAGTGATGTTGAGAATCTTTTCATGTGTTTCTTGACCATCTGTATGTCTTCTCTGGAGAAATGTCTATTTAGGTCTTCCAATAGTTCTTGAATAAATGAAGAAATCACCTGAAATAGAATAACATTAGAAAGATCAAGGATACAGGTAAAAATATCTGGCAGACAGTGGTAAAACTGAAATTCTTATAAACCAGAAAAGACTTAATTGTTTTAAAATTACAGTTAAATTTTTTAAATGATGGTTCATTGTGGGTAAACAGTAGCCTGACTATGTTCTTAAAACGACAAGCTACCTGCCAATAAGTGTAAGTGAGACCAACTGAAAACCCAAGTATTTCATTGCCTATCGTTATTCTCACCATTGATCTGATCCTGTTTTCTCTCTGGGTCCAACTTTTGTAGCCATTAGAAAACACAGAACATGTTGAAGGTCACAAAAATAATATCAAAAGCTTGATAATAATACCTTTGGTGAAAAATAAAAAGAATTGGGATTTTTAAGCCTAAAAGAGAAGGATAAAGACTAATGTAGTAAGTATTTTCATGTAGTAAACATTTTATATACAGAAGAGTTAACAGTCAGCATGCCCCAATAACAACAGGAAAGAAAATAATGGGCTTAAAAAGCTGAATGAACTATTTAAAGTAAATCTGTGTGAGAATATCCTGGAACTGTTAAACTTTACAGAAGTTTATAAAGGGAACTGTTTAAAGGCATATTAGTCTTTGGAGCATTTTAAAGGGGTGTGTATTGTCTTCTCTCTGATATGGTTAAACATTTTCTGATGTCTCAGACACAGATGATGGTTCGGTACTCCGTCTCCTTGTAAATCTGTCACTCCATGGATTTAAATGTAAATATATTTGTGTTTTCTGTAGGCAACCAGTAGAGATATTTTTAAGTGTCATGACTATAACGAGTACTACCTTGATAGGAATTTGTATAGGAGGGAATTGGGAGTGGAAAGACAGGGGTGAGGAGGCCTTGGGGACAAATTTAGCTTCAGGGAAGTGGCTGCATTTACTTAAATGTAGGTGGGCAGTTATATTGTTTTTACACATTTAGTAGCTGATATCAACAATGCTTCCATCACTAATTCATTCCATCTGCTCCATCATTCCTTAGATTCTTTCTTCTGTGTTGTCTTGGACCTCTCTCTGCCTCCCTTTTATTATTTGTATTCCAGATGGTAGCCCTGTTAGCTATGTCTGAGACATGTGCTTCTTGATCACTCATGGGCACTGCCTGGGTTTACTGCTGTACCTCTAGGACGTGGGGGCCGATATATAATTCATGAGGTGGAAATGATGGCATGAAAATCGAGTTTTTATTGCACCTTTTTTTCTTTCCCAGACTTTGAGCCCAGAAGGGGTAGAGAGGAGCTAGAGTCAGACTAAAATGCCCCATTTTAGGAGACGTGCTTTATACTTGGGTGCAGAATGCCTGCATGCAGATCTGAATGTGATGATAAGAGATGGGGGTGGGAGAGGGTCACAGGTTAACCAGCATGTGATAAATACCCGAGAAATAAGTGATTTTTATGGGCCTCCGCATGATGTGTGGCCCTTTTGGAGGAAGACTTTTATTTCTGTTAGGGTTTTGTCCCCTTGTTTTTTAGGACAAGATGTCGTATATAAATATATATAATTTCACTCAGCCTCATAGTGAAACCTGTTCAGCCATTCTTTTCTCAAACTTTTATCCTTTTTGTTTGTAAGGTTTATCTCTATTACTGTGCTTTAGTAATGCCTTTTTCATCACTAGATAGTCACAAATTTCTTTTAATAAATGCTCAAAACTTGATCTTTGAAGTGTGACCAGATGGAATTTCTACTGATCTTTTCAAAACAACCTCTCACCTGAGTATGTCTTTATAAATTCCTTATTAAGAAGAGAAAAATGAATCTCTTTTTATGATACCTGTATATAGAAAACCAAATGTTCCAACCCAACTTTATCACTTTGGGCACTGAGATTGCAAAGTTGTTTAACTTCTCTTATTTCCTTTTCATTTACATTTTGTCATTTAAATGATAGCCAACAATTAAACTTCTCTTTGCCACATTTTAGCTGTTTACAAATCAGATATTATAATCATTCTTTCCCATGCTTCTCAGAGGACAGATCATATGGGCTTACTTTTCTTTGACATTCTTGCCAAGTTCTTTAGTATCTATGGGTGAAAAGAAGTTAATTAGGGTGGAAATAATAATGGCTTAGCAGCTAGTAATGAGAACAGCTACTCCACTTCTGGTAGGGATAGTGTGGGTCCTCACAAATCTAAATCTAAATATGTGTTAGACGTGCTAAAATCCAGAGAAAAAATGAAAATTAACTTACATTGGAACTGTCTTCCAGGCTCACTGGCTGCCAAGTTCCAATCCCCTCGAGATTTGTTTGTGAATTTCACCGCCAGTTTTGTGCAGTCTCTTCACTGGCCTGGAAATCTGGGCATGTCTTTAGGCTTGTCCAGAATCCCGTTCGGTTCAGGGCTCTACTTTAGATACTCCAGTTGGAATCTCTGAAAATCGGACTCCAAATGTTAATTAGGACTAGTTTTTTCATACTGAAAGCTAAAACCATTGTGTTTTTTTCCCCTGCTTTTTAAAAAAGTAAAACATTAAAAGCACAACCATGCAAATTGTAAAACCTCCTCTAGATTAACAACATTCATGAGAATTTATACTTAAGACTGCCTGGGAACCACACTGTGACATCCCGGTGGGCTTTCTACCAGGCTGCATTTTGCTTCTTTTGTCTTCTCCGGCCTCGTGGGTGGGCCACTTTCTCACTCTGTTAATTCTGGTTATGACATGGGTTTTTCCCTTTTTCTCCTCCAACCACACCCTTTTTCTGATTTACTCTGTGCTTTTCCTTATTGTTCTGTTCTTTTGATTCTTCATTTCTAGTCCAACTTTGCAGACAATTGAAATATTACTCACCTGTAAAAATAGCATTATGGAAATGCTACCTTCTGTTCTTCAACTTGGCTTCCTAATGATCATGCTGAGATTATAAGAATTAGCAGTAAGCAAATATAATCAGATTATATCTATAAGTAACTCTACCCCTTTCCTCTTCTCCTAAGGCCTTTCTCCACTAAGATTTCTAACTGTGCTCCTAAACTATGTTTTAAATACAGTCTGTGACTCAAATATGTTCACTGAGACTGTTCTTAAAGTCCATAAAGCATTGATTAGTTTACCATGTACCTTCATGGTCATTCGCATATGCCTGTATTAAATAGTCATATTGACAAGCCCTTTCAGAAAGTTCATATAATTTGAGTCATTTCTAATTTATCCTACTAAAATAGATATTCCTTTAAGTGAAATTATTTTATTAAATACCTGTTGTTTGTGACTGAGGGATAGCAAAGTACTCTACTAAGTCTCTTACACTTACTTTTTAAAAGTATATGAAGTATATATGTATACCTATATACACATGTGCGTATGTGGGTATGTATGTTCTGACTAACCCTATAATGAAATGGTGACCAAAAAAGGGTGACTGTCCCAAACTGATTGCAGTTATTTGCAAATTGCCGCAAACAGCAGGCACAGCAGAAAGGATACACATTTCAACCCTTGACTAATGGGTTTAAATCTCAGCTCTGCCCTCATTAGCCATATTATCATGTAATATTTTTTAAACTTAATTTTAATTCTATAAAAGTACTACTGTACATGTACCTAGTTTAAAAAGCCAGTTAGCACCTCTGGGTTTATTTGGAGGAGTGACAGTGCCTGCCCCTCTCTGGCTAACCTCAGCCACTCTTGGCAGACACTACTCTTCCATATCTTTTCTGCTTCTCCTCGTCACTTCTTTTATTTCATCTGGAAATTGCATCTATAAATATATATCTATATCTACATATATCTATACACTTATCATCTGTTTAATAATGCTTCCACTGCCAATCTTGTTTTTTTTTTCATTTATGGAATTTTTTTTTTAAGGCTTTTTAATTAATTAATTAATTAATTAATGGCTGTGTTGGGTCTTCGTTTTTGTGCGAGGGCTTTCTCTAGTTGTGGCAAGTGGGGGCCACTCTTCATCGCGGTGCGCGGGCCTCTCACTATCGCGGCCTCTTGTTGCGGAGCACAGGCTCCAGACGCGCAGGCTCAGTAATTGTGGCTCACGGGCCCAGTTGCTCCGTGGCATGTGGAATCTTCCCAGACCAGGGCTCGAACCCGTGTCCCCTGCATTGGCAGGCAGATTCTCAACCACTGCGCCACCAGGGAAGCTCCTGGAATTATTTACTGACTTCCTAATATAGAAGGGGGGTTTGAGCTCTCTGACACAATCACTCTCTCTCTCTCCCTCTCTCTCTCTCTCCCTCTCTCTCTCCCACCACCCCCCCCCCGTCTCTCTCCCTCTCTCTCACACACACGCACACACCTCCCTCACAAGACACACCTGTATAGCTGCCTGCAGGGGTCCCTGACACTCCTAATTCTTGAGTTTTTCCGGTATTCTGTGCATTTCAGGCATTTAGGTTTCTGTTTTCTCAGATCTTCTCTGTCAGCTACTATTCAACCATGCATTTTCCACTTTCCTAAATGCTGTTGAATTCTCCATTGGCTGTTGTTGTCTCTTCTGTTCTCTTTTCTCTTGTGATTTCGTACCTTGTTTATCTTTTTATTCCCATTTCAGTGGGGCTTCTAGAGGGAGCAGATATAAAAACAAATTCAATTCACATGTCTTACCAGCGCTAAGCCTGGGATGTAGGAGATGTGCAGTGGTCATTATACTGTTACTACTCACCACTCCCTTCGACAGAATTTATGCCTATGTGGAAGAAAACAGACGCACCTGACAGAGACGATGTTCCTTATTTTGGTATTTTTTTCCCCCTACTGTCTCTTCTAACTTCTTAGTTTGACCTAGAGTCAAGGAGAAATCTCTTTAAGGTGCTTAACTCATGAAAGTGCAGGTTTTAGATAAGGATGCACTTATTAACAGAATATACATTTATTGTCCATGTATAGTCTATGACTCTAGGGATATGAAGGGAAAGAAGACAAAGCTCCTGTCTCCTGGGAATCCACTCTAACTTGCGGGGAGGAAAGAAAATGATTGTGTTTGCTTACTGAACAGGCAGGAGGTGGATGTGGGACATACAATTTGGGGAAGATTTCAGAGCAAAGAGGCACTCATATAGGATTTAATGGTTCCACTAGTTGGCGTTAAAGTAGAAAGCCCTATGGGCAGAGGAGATGTTATGAGTGCAAGGTGCAAGGATCTGAAACACAGGGAATGTTTGGAGAACCACGTGGAGACCACAGTTGAGGCTATAGGGGCTCAGGCTAGATGAGGGAGTGGCTTGAATGTTGCCATACTTGGACTATCAAATTTATTCCGATGGCATTGGGGAGCATCACTAGGAAGCTACAAGATGAGATACATTGGTGAAGATGAAGCCCTTCGAGAAGAGACAGGTGATAAGTAGAATGGTTAGGAGACAGTGCCTGTATCTCAAGAGAGAGACGGTGAGAGCCCAGACTCAGTCTCACCAGGTAGGGATGGAAAGAAGCCACTGCTGAGGCCTTTCCTTTTAAGATATAAAATCAATTCTAAAATCCCATCCAATGGGGAAGATGAAGATCTAAATCTAACTGTCTGGTGTTTGGATGGATAGTGAATGCCATTCATCTCTGTAAAGAAAAAGAAGCAGGCTTGTAAGAGACAAAAATGAGCTTGGCTTTAGACTGAGTTTAGTGGAGTTGGAAATAAAAGGTCTAGCGTTCAGGAGCACAGTCTCAGTTCGTGACTTATGCTGAGAAGTCAGGAAAATATGGATGATAATTAAAGATAGGTGAGGGGATGTGATCATGCCAGGAATGTGAATGGGGAGAGGTGAGGAAAAAAGACCTGGGAGGAGGGAAGTAATACAAGGGAAGAAGAGAGGAAGTGAAGCTAGTCAAGGAGATAGAGAATGAGGAGAAAAGTAGAAAGAAATACAGGAGAGAATGGCTGTAGGAAAACCATGGAAGAGGAGAGAGATGGTAAATAGTGTTCAATGCTACAGAGTGGACAAACGAGTTGAGTATAGACAAGAGACGATTAGGCTTATAATTTCAGCACTCACTGTAATCCCAGACACAGTGGTAACTGTGGAACGGGGGAGAGGGCAGTAGGTTGAGAAATAGATAAGAAAGCGGATGCAGCAAATAAAAATATTGTTTCCAAAAGTTGGCCAGTACAAGGAGTGAGATGAACAGTAACTTAAGTGGAAAACAGTGTTCATGGAAAGACTTTTGATATGAATAAAACTTTAATATATTTATTATCTGTGGGTAATAATCTGATTAAGAGTCTGGACACTCAAGGTAAAGAGGGGATAGAAAAGATTTCAAATACCGTTGGCTCTGAGTCAGGTGAGAAGGAAGTAACAACGACTAGAGACAAAGTTTGTAGGGTAGCAAACAGAATTCAAGAATTCAAGGAGTTCACGGGCAGCGGTTTCTCATTTCTCTGTGCAGACTTTCCCATCTCAGTTGATGACAACTTCATCCTTCCCGTTGCTCAGGACAAAATCCTTGATGTCATCTTAATCCCCCTCTTTCTCTCATCCTCCACAGCCAATTCATCAGGTAATCCTACTAGCTCTACCTTGAAAATCCATCCACAGTCCAGTCACTTTTCACCATCTCAGCTGCTGCCACCCTGGTTTGAGCTATCGTCCTCTGCTACCTGGATTCCTGCAATAGCCCCCCGACTGGTCTCACTCCTACCCCTGCCTCACCACTGTTTATTCTCAGCACATCAGCCAAAGGGGCCTGTTAAGATGTAAGCTAAATCCAAGCACTCTTCTGCTGAAACCTTCCAAGAATTCCTCAGTTCACTTGGAGTAAAAATCAAAGTCCTTGCAATGGCTTTCACAGCTCTCCAAATGTCCCTTCTCTGACCATTTGATTGGAAATTGCAACTGTCCTTCCTCTCTCATTCTCTGCCCATCCTCCAACCTATAGCATTCCCTTACACTGCCCTATTTTCTATAGGGCTGTTACTTTTTAATTCACTAAATAATTATTTGTTATATTTAACATCTATTTTCCCCACTGGGATACAAGCTCTACAGGGCAGGGCTTTTTGTTTATTTTATTCACTGATAAACCTCAAGTCCTTAGTACAGTGGTGCAGTGACTGGCACAGGGCAAATGTTCAATAAATATGTCTTGAGTGAATGAATGAGGTAGGAAGTTAAGGGCTGCCACAGATTGGGGAGAAGATTCGCAGCAGGGTAAGGATCTTAAGAAGCAGCTTGATTACTATGGAGAAAAGGAAAATTTTGCTCACTTGTGAAGGGTAAAAAGATTGCCAAGAGACCCTGAGCTTTATGACTCCTTTAAGAGTCTTTTTCTTACTGGATGCTCTTTTTGTTGAGGAAAGCCCGCAGTTAGCATGGCCCTGTCTTGGGACTTTGGGGATGAGTGGTGAAATTTAGATTCCCTTCAGCTCTTTGAAGGCTATTTGTGCATTGGGTAGAGAAAGCTTGGTTCCACATATTGCCTTTCTTCTCCTTAGTTATATGACCTCAATCAAAGTCATTTAACTCCTACGGAAAAACAATGTCTCCTTTGGTTGACTTTGAATATTCTTTTGGCTCTCAAATGAGATGATGTTTACGAAAGCATTGATTGACACTAAAATGCTACACATGTGTACAGGACTATCATCATTATTATCATGCCTGTGTGAGAAGTCTTCCAAAGCAAGGCCAGGCTGAGGCATGGCAACAGTGCCGGTGACAGGGGACACATCCTACGTGCTGCTCACTGGAGGTCCCAGCTGAGGAAGTCAAATGTCTACTAGGAGGTGTGCACATAAAGCTACAGCAAGAATCAATAAGGAGAAGCAGAGCCTCTGCTTACCTCCTTTCAGCTCAGTCTGATTTTTTTCAGGCCTGCAGCTTTGAGCTAGTTTTTGTGTCTCTTTGGATCTACCTTTCCAGGTGTAGGCACCCAAACTGGTCAGCAGAACCTTGTTTAAGGGGCTGACACAGCTCAGATCTGCGTCTGGCCGGCAGCATCCCAGCTCCAGCCCATCAGCTTGGGGCAAACTTCCTCCAGATGCTCCCCTTAAGGGGATGCCCATCATCCATTGAGGATACAAAGCCTCCATCTTATTTTCCCTCTGTTCCATTGAACAGAGGAACAAGAATAAGAGAGAAAATGAGCCTTTAAATGCTTAGCCAAACAACAACAACAACAAAAAGAGAAACAGAAAACCCCCAAACCATATGCACCTATTTTGAAAACAGACTCATTGTCTCTTCCTTGTCTCAACACCCCTAGCCCAGTGATCCTAAGTAAGCCTTCTTTTCCCCAGTAGATTGTCCATAGCCTCTTCAGCCTTATACATTGTTTTCCTTCCTATTTAAGATCAATAATGAGGGCTTGGCAGGAGAAAGATTCAAATGGGTCAGGAGGCCCCTGTGGCTTTTCTCCGGCTTGTTTTCCACAGCCCATTCTAGCCTGCAACATACTTCGCAAGAATGAGTTGGCTGCAGATCTAACTCACGGTGAGAGGCCGCCACTGAGGGCAGCATTTCAGACTAGTGAGCCTGGAGCCACGAGCAGGCTTCCTGAAGCCCAGAGCCTGGGTGTTTCCTTACACACGCACATGAACACACACGTGCACACACAGCAGCACACACCGGGGGTCCTTATCGAGAACAGATGTTGCTGCCCAGTGTGCCAGCCACGTGTTGTGCATGGCATTTTCTTCTGTTAAGCTCCTGGCAGCTGTGTTTTTCCTTTCTTCTCCCCTCCCTCCACCTCCCACCCGCTTTTCCCACCCCCTACACCCATTGCATGTACAAATTGTCTCCTGATTCATAGTGGGCCAGCCTCATATTTTTGTTGTTGTTATTGTTATTGCAAACATTAGATGCTTCCAAAGCTGGAATAAAATAAAAAGGAAAGAAAAGAGAAAAAGAAAGAAACCACAACAACCCCCCAAAGAAAACATGTTCTAACCCAGGAATGTACAATACTTCATGCATGGGAAGCATCTTCCCACCTCTCCAAGCTTAGCTACAGAATCTAGGGCTCCAAATTCCAACACATGAAAAAACAAATTCATCCAGCTTTTTTTTTTTTTTTTTTTTTTTTTGTATGAGCCTCATACCATTTCTCAATCTAAAAGCTTGCTGCTCCCCCCACTGGCAAGGATTTGCAGAAGCGGCATAGCCTCTTTTCCCAACTCACACCATGGTTACTAAACTATGATCACTCCTTCAGGTTCCTTTATTCATTTCTTCACTTAAAATAATATTTTCTGTGTGCCAGCTATGAGTCAAGTTTACAAAAATGAATAAGGAATTTCCAACACAGTGTGTGCAACAGAGGTAAAAGATCAAATTTCTACCCAGTGAATAATAATACAAAGATATGAACAAACTCACTTGGGGACACAGAGAAAAAAGCAAATAACTTGTTCCAATCACGTTGAGAAGATCTTACAGAGGGGTAACCACTTGATGTGAATTTTGAAGGATAAATAGAAACATATGGAAAGGCAAAAAATGTGAAAGGAAATGGTGTGATGCAGCCATCCAGTTTTTTCTGTGATAATGCTGCATGACAAATAATCCCCAAATATCAATGTCTTGTAATAATAAAATTTATTCCTCACTCATGCATCTGCAGTTGACTAAAGTGGTTTTGCCTTAGGTTTGGGGTTGGGTTATGGTATACTCCACCTGACTCTCACTCAAGGACCCAGGCTTCAGCGTTTCAGGGTCAGTAGCTACCTAGCATATGTTCTTCTCATGGTGGATAACATGGGTACAAAGAAGCCAGAAAAGGCATGCTGGGACATTCAAAATCTCTGGTCAAATGTAGAATATGTTACTCACACTCACATTCCATTGGTCAAGGCAAATCACATGGTTCCATTTAAAATTAGTAGGAAGGGGAAATATACTCTGCTGATAGTGAACTCCTGGCAAAGGAAGAGAGAGTAAAAGGAACTGTGGACATGAAATAATATCTGCCAGTCAGTCTTTTTGGTCACAAACATCTGTTATATTTCAAATTTACTCCACTTTACCCCAAGACATTCTAAATGTCTTATCCAGTTATAGCATCAGGCTTAAAAATCTAGAACATCATGATTTACATCAGGTTACAATGTAGCTTCTCTTAGTCTGGATTCTGGTGTACTAAAAATCACAAGTTCTCTGCCTTCCACACACCTGATGGGCAAAGTAGAGTAAAAACAAGACAACTACAATAAACATCCCCTTTAAAGGAGAATAACGAAAGGAACATAACTGGCGCTGGTCCACGATTCTGAAATCCCTCTGAGAAAAGTGGCAAAAATTATACTCTAAGAATAAGGAGTGCTGCTTGTTTAATAGTTTTTGATTACTCCCTGGATATAGGTCCCAAGTCGATTTTTCTTCATGGCTCTTGGCTCTGCTTTCTTGGATGTCCTTCCTTTTCTATTATCCTCTTGGGTCACAAGAAGAGGGCACTGGAGAACATCCTCCTATTGGAAGCTAAGTAACGTTATCAACCTGCTTTCTCCTCTTAGAATATAGGGGATCCAAAAAATCTATCCAAATTCTCTAACAGTAAGTCTCTTTTAACACAATCTGATGCTACTTTTGGAAATTGAACTCACAGACTTTTTTGGTTTTGCATATATTTAATTTCAGTCAAATCCATATTGCAGGAGCTATGTCACAGTCTTTTCAAGACGTGCCTCTCTGAATCAGTTTGATTATAGGTATTCTGAGCTTGTGAGACTTCTCTGGGATAAAGTCCTTAGTCTCTTTTCTATGAGTCACTTTGTTCAACTACAAGGATCTTCTAGGTGCCACTTTAATCCAGTTAAAAGTCCTAACAAATGATGTAATTGTCCACCCCTTGATTTGGTCTTTGCCTGAGATTAGGCCTTAACTTCAGTCTTAGAAGGCCTGTCTAATACACAGCATTACTCAGTTTTATCTTTTGCTTGTTGGAGATGAGAAATAGCTTTGGTTTTCACTGCAAGTCCTGGAATTTTTAGCGCTCTATATTACCTGTCAATTCTGCTGGCAAAGCAGCAACCTTTTCTGAGTTCATCTTTTCTTGCAGCACCTTATCAGATGGACATAGCAACCAATAACTAACCCTAGTAATATTATTCTTTAAATTCTCTTTACCCAAAGCCAGTAGGCTATTGAGTAAATTTTCTGACCTACAAGTTATAATAGTTAACATTATAACTTTCCTCACAACTACAGGAAACATTTAATAATTTTTTTTCCCCACTACATGGTGAGGTACTTCATTTTTCCAGCTTCCTAAAACAGTCCCTTTGCTTTCGGATGCACCATTCTAGAACCAATGCCACACATTTTAGATTTTTGTTATGGCAGCACCCCACTTCTAATACCAATCTTTGTATTATTTAAATGTTTCTACAATCATGTCACATAACAAACAACCCCAAAATACCAGTGGCGTATCACAGAATATATTATTAGTCTGCTCAGTGAAGCTGATCTTGGGGAACATGAAGGAATGTGGAATGACTGGAGGTTAAAGAGCTAAGCTAGGGCTAGATCACTCAGGCTTTTGTGTGCCAAGCTAATGAGTTTGGACTTTATCCTGGAGTCAGTGTCGAGCCATTGAAGATTTATAAGTAGAATATGAAATAATCGGGATAGGCTGTGGTCACAAATTAACCCGGAAATCTCAGTGATTTAACATGACAAAGGATTTGTTTCTCACTTACGTGAAGTCTGGTGTAACTCTCTGGAGCACCCATTCATTTCTTCCATCGTACGCCTCTGTGCTCTCAAAATGTGGTCTCCATGGTTTCCTCCAAAAGGGCAGAGAAGAAATACAGAGAGAGGCCAATAATTCTTGAGTCCCTTA
The DNA here is from genome assembly GCF_028023285.1 of Balaenoptera ricei. Lineage (NCBI taxonomy): Eukaryota > Metazoa > Chordata > Mammalia > Artiodactyla > Balaenopteridae > Balaenoptera > Balaenoptera ricei. Next base: position 138,411,127 of record NC_082639.1, read on the forward strand.
GATGAGAAGTAATGCATCACTTCTGCTTGCCTTCCCATTTACCAGAACTTGGTCACATGGCCTCAAGCCCACGACACGTGAGTCAGGGAAACACACAGATATTAGGTGAGCATTAAACATCTCAGTCACAGAAAAAAGATTATAGGATTTATATTTTAGGAAGAAAAGCATGGTGGCAAAGTTGGACCACAGAAGTCAGAACTTTATCCTCTCTCACCTAAACTAATGTAACAGCCACCTACCTCACTGAACTGAGGAAGCAGAAAGAGAAGAGAGAAAAGAGTCTGCATACAAAAGTATTTCTTCAGTAGAAGGGTGAACATTTGGATGTTGGGTGTGATGGATGACGAGAAAGAGGTTGAAGATGAAATTAACTGGATTGGAAGGAGGGGAGGTGTATGATGATACTATGAGCTTACCTCTCACACTAATAATATCTCAATTTGATCTGAAATAATCTCAGCCAACAGTTTGTCAACACATAATGCTTGAACATCTACTTCGGGGAACAAAGAAAAGACCTGGTTCCTGCCTATGTGGTTGGACTTGTGTGCTATTTGTGTTGGTGTTGGTTACCTATTTTGAATGTTCAGTTGGACCAGTTAGACCAGGTTCTAGAGGACAGGAGGCATGTTTCATTCTTCTGTGTTTATACCCACTCCCCACAATGTAGTCTAATATTAAACATTCCATAAATAGTCAGTACATATTCACATTTGTCTGAGTGATGTGCATTTTATTAACTTCTTTGGCTGCTCCTGGCAGAGAATACTTGGTAAATTCCTTATGCGTTGAAAATGGAATACAGGGGTTCAGAACTAGAATGAGTCCTTTATTTTTTATTTAGAGAAACCAGGTAGTAAATTGAATATGCATTATCCAGATGTGAAAGATCCTGAACAAATGATGGTGATGAAATCAGCTCCCCACTGTCCTCTCCCTTGTGTGCTTGTTTGGAAGTTTAAAATACCTAAGTTTAATTTTCACCTCTACTGCTCATTCCCTAAGTGACCTTGAGGCATGGCCCTTTGTCTCATTTTCCCCATCAGTGGAATACAGATAATCATATTAATCTGCCTCACCAGGTAATGTAAGGACTAATTAAAAATGAGATTAGATTCAGTAGAAGTCTTTCTAGTGTGAGAAATATTAAACTTGGTGGTGCATGTCTGCAGTGCTGTTAGATTTCCAGTAATGGTCTCTGGCCTTGGAACCACTTAAGACCCTGATGACACTGTAGCTGAGTTGGAGTGTCTGAAGCCTGCCCAGCTTATTGGCTGTGCTCACCTGTTCTGGTTTCATGCCCTGTGTGCCCAGCCCGAGGGCCAGACCCATCCAGAATTGCCTAGTTACTGAATAGGAGAAGCCAATGATCTTTTTACTTCTTTGGGCTTCCTCTGAGAGCTGCTTCCTGCCTGTCTGTCTTCTTCTTACCTCCTTTTCCTGCTCCTTTTTCTCAGACAAAATCTTTGGGAATTCTTTAGGTTGACAAATCAGTAAAAATAGCTAAATTAATAAATTCACTAAATAAGTCTTGAGCGTTAGTCTGCTTGGGCTGCTATTTACAAAATACATAGGCTGGATGGCTTAAACAACAGACATTTATTTCTCACAGTTCTGGAGGCTGGGAAATCCCAGATCAAGGTACTGGATGATTCAATTTCCTGGTGAGGTCTCTCCTCCTGGTGTGCAGATGGCCACCTTCTCACTGTGTCTTCACATGGCAGAGAGAGAGAGAAAGCTCTGCTATCTCTTCTTATAAGGGTAATAATCCCATTATGAGGGCCCCACCCTCATGATATCCTCTAAACCTAATTAGCCCTCAAAGGCCCCACCTCCAGATACCATCATATTGCGAGCTGGGGCTTCAATATATGCTTTTTGAGGGAACAAAATTCAGTCCATAACAGCAGGTGTTTTGCTCATGCTCGCTTCAGTCAGGTAGAAAATGTCTCGATACTTAGAAATGGGTTTCCCAATTTTGCTTAACAGGTGGCTACCTCCACTACGTAATTTTGGGGGTGCTACGTATGCTCCTATTTCACCCACAAATTCTTGTTTTCACCGAGTGGCTCACAAAGCTCCAATCTTACCACAATTAAAGTCATTTTTTGCCTTAATACATTATCTTTTATTTAGTTGCAGATACATATTTGTCACTGACCCCTTAGTATGTCTGCTGCTTTCCAGAGGGATAGAAGAATGTGCAGATACTCTGGTAGGGATGGATACACTAGTTATGGGAGTTGTCAGAGGGAGCACCGTCAAGCATGGAGATGAGGATGACAGAAAACAAAGGAGCCCAGGGGACCAAAGACAAATTCTGACACAGCATTGCTGCTATCCCTCAACTATCAACAATGGAACCTAAGAGAGATGACTAGTATTTCAGATAACTTGGCTTATGCATTTGCCTGCCTTAAGTCACTCTGTCCCTATAGTTGTGCAAGGTTAATGGTAAGATCCCTGGTATTACTGGTCATAGTTAAGAGAGAAGAAGAATGACCGGGTTATCTGGTAGCCACCTCTGGGAGAACTGCTCCGTACCTTCACAGATAGGGAAACATTGATACTCAGAGTATGCAGGTTCACTGCACTCAGGAAACAAACAGAAAAATAACTCCTGGTTCCATGGTATATTTAATAGCATTATTGCATGTTTATTGTGTGCCAGGTGCATACTGTGAGGAATTATTACCATTGTTATCATTCTTGTTTTAGTGATGAGCAAATTGAGGGGCTGAGGATTCAATTACATTTCCAAAGCCCCGGAGCTAGCAAATGAGACCGTAAATGAACCCAGGCAGCTGATTCCGGAGTCCCTGTCCTGTTCTTAAATTGGTAGGAAGATTAAAAATGAATAAACAAATAGAGAACACACAAACTAGAAATGCAGGACTTTAGGGAAGTCAGTTGAGAGATGAACATGGGCTGCTGGTCACCTGTTAGGACTTCTCCCTGGGCTTTGCAAGCTTTCGTCCAGAGGAAGAAGAGGCGGACCCAGGAACATTGCTTAGCAAGGATCAGAGACCAAGGAAGAGAGACTGGAGAACATGTTGTGAAACAGATGCAGCTGATCAGTGGTTGAGTGAATAAGATACACAGACCAGCGTCCCGTAGATAAAGGGAATGTAAACAAGACACTTGCACAGAGAATAGGTTCCATATGGGTGAAAGTGAGACTGGATGGATGGACCAGTTAACGGAGAACAGAACAGCCGGCCTGACAACCCAGGATGGCGTGACAGGTTAAAGATGAGAACCACAGTAATCAGCCAGCCACACAAACGGAGCCGCTCGTAGACACAGGAACTAAAAATTAGACCAGGGCTAAAAGAAACAAGACTATTGGCAAGAAAATATTCTAGAATAAACATGCCACCTCCCTCCTGCCATTCCTCAACTCAGCTGGACCTGGATGTTACTGGGGGTGATAAAATAGTCATGTCTAAGTTGTGGGGAAAGCCTAGCAGAAATCGGGCAGGGGAGACCCTCTAGGGCTTTGTTTAGATGGAAAAAGAAAATGTGTAGAGCTTCTCACTGTGAGGTAGAATAGGGTTTTGCTGATGGATCAGGTTCTACGTCCCGTGACTCGGTCCTTATATTTAGTGAGGAGTCTTTCTAGCTACGTTCTCAACGAGCTAATTTTTTGAGAAAAGCTTAGCATGATTTGAGTAAAATGTCACAGATAAACCTTCATCTCCGTTGGTCTTCTACCTAAATATGGCCATTTGCCAAGTCCTGACAAGTCCTTCACAAGACCCCTCCCTTCTGCTTTTTCCTATTCCATATTAGGACCCCAAATTCTGTTCTTCTCAGTTCCTATCTGCTTGAGGTCAACTTCTACCTACTCTGGAGCCCTCCAATGGTCTCCTGAACATCCCCCACACTGTCCCCAGACCCAACCTTTGAAGCACAACTTTTACCATGTTCTTCTTCTGCCCAAAAAATAGATAAACACACAAAAAACTCCCAAATTTCCACTGCTCCCTGTTGTCTTCAGGGATGAGGACTAGATTCCTCTAGATGCAGATTTTGACCTAATTCTAAACTTAGGCCATTAATACTCAAGGCAGAAAACCACAGATATATCTTTTCCTTTTCCATTTGAAATCTTGGTTTATATTTGCCCTCCTGCTGGGATTTTTCTCCCTACTTCTCTGCCCAAATCCTATCCATCCTCAAAGATTAAGTCTAGTCCCATTTACTCCATTAAGCCTTTCTGAAATGCCCCAGCCCCTTTCCTGTTCTGAACTTCTATAGCTCTTACTGGTGCCATTAATTACTTTGGCAATCAATCCTCCATTGGCCTGTGATTTTCTTTTCTTATTGTCTCAGGTGCTGTTCAGATTCTGCCTTATTTAAGGTTGATGCCACCAAAGCTTCTTTAAGGCAAATGTTTTGTCATGCCTTGTTCATAGGAGACACACTAAGTATGTATGAAACAGATATCCTAGGATTCCAGCAATTAGCCCCATGCCTGGCTCATAGTATATGTTTTGAAGTTAAATATCCTAGATGGTACATTTCTCATGGACTTCTGTGACACTGACCTTCCATCCAGAAAGTGGCTACTTCATGCCCATAGTTATGGTAGAGATCGGACCAGGTGTGCAGTTCTGAGAAGTGAAGTGAGGCATATCGTTATTATATGGTGAATAATGCTAGAGGCAGTGTGAGCATGTCAGGATGGTTGTAGCACAGGTCTGGGTGTCAGACGGTGGCTCCACCTCTTTTCTAGAGACAGATTCCTTAACAGCTCTGATCCTTGGATTTTTTCATCTGTAAAATGGGTTGTTGTGAGGGTTCAATAAGATCATGAGTACAAACCTTGTAGCACAGTGCCTGATACACAGAAAATGCCATATATAAAATAAAAATAGTATCCTGTTTCTATACGATGGTTTCTAGTTTGTAAAGTTATTTTTACCTTTAGAGTCACTACTTATGCCTGGAGCTTCTAGAGAAATTGTATATGGATGTACGTGTCTGTTTCTGTGTATAAAATATAATCACATATTTTAATGTTATATATCTGTATTATAAATATTACATATTAGTGATTATTATATACACGTTTATCTTATATACGAACAGTACGTATATATCATTTATGCGTCATATTTATGCATATATATGTATATATACACACCTATTACATATATATGAAAGAAGGAGAGAATGAGAGAGAAAACAAATGCCGTGAGTTATATCCCATGAAGACTTACAAAAATTCAAAGCAATGTATTTATAGGTTTAGATCTACCCCAAAGTGAAACACCCCAGTGAAGAGCTGGGTGTGGTATCAGAATGGCAAAAGCCTTTGTCAACTACTTTGATTGATTTCCTTAAACAGGTCTTCCCACCCTAGGAGTTTCTGCCTTCTCCTTGAAGTTTCTCTCAGTGTGCTTGATTACTGAGGAAGAGAGAGAGAGAGAGGAGAAAGAGGTGGAGGGAAAGGCACAGAGAGGGAGGAGGGAAGGAATGAGAGAGAATGGGAAGGAAAAAGCAAAAGACGCTCAGCAAACACCAGGAGGGCCAAGAAAAATATTTAATCCAAACAGTGAATATTGTCATTTCCTCCCACAGTCTGCATTCCCCGTCCTCTTCCACGGGCGGGCTTGGGGAGCCAAGAAATGCCGAGCTGCCTGGCATGAGAGTGCCGTGTGGTGGGGGCCCCCGGGGGCCAGCACGCGTGTCGGGGGCTGCAGTGGAACATTCCCACCGTTGGCTCAGGCCTGCTTCAGCCTCCCGTGAACTGCAGGCTGGCCGAGGAGCCCGGAGAGGGGACGGCGGAGGGGAACGCTCGAAGTCAGAGCAGGGCCCCAACCGTCCGCCCTGGGCCTTCTCCCAGGACTCCCATGCTCTCCCGTCCCCGTCTCCCAGCTGCAGGTCCTCCACCTCTGACTTCCGCGCGTTCCCTCGCGCTTTCACCTCCTTCGCCTCCCAGAGCTCTGTGAGCTCTTGAACAGAGCCTATGTGGCTCCATGTCCCGATCGTGAGGGGTCTGGTGCTGGCACCGCAGCTGGCAGAGGCCCAGAGAGGAGGCACGGGTGAGGGACCACCTCCAGAGGTGCCTGGCGGCCATGGGGAAGGTCCCACCTGCTCAGCAAGGCACCTGCAGCGGCCGACATTCTGCTCCCAGCTTCCTTCTTCTGACGCTTGCAGTTTGGCTCCGTGAGAGTCTGCGGTCAGTGAAGCTCTCCCCGGAAGGTCGTGCCGAGCCATCTCAGGTGATGTCTTAGAGAGAGTCATGGGTAGTGAGCACAGCTACCTGGGGAGGCTAGGGGAGCCAGACAGAGGGGAGGTACCTTGTCTTGGAGGAAAGGCCAGAGGAGTAGAAAGCAAAAACTATTCTGCCTTCTTAGCTTACAAAGTCGATTCGGCACGCGTCTCACCAGATATTCACGAAGCAGCTAGTGTGGTGTGTTAGGTGTTGTGCTGACGTAGGGGCCTTACTGCTGATGGAAGGAAACAGGAGTGGAAAAGGAGACAAACCGGAAGTGTCTCTGCCCCGTAGTCCTTGCACAGTTCAGACCTCTTGTGTTCAACGTTTCTACCTCTGACCTTGAACCACAGTAGGCTGGCTCCAATTGTCTGGAGCCAAGGCAGGAAATTCCCCCACACAAACAATTGTTAATTTATTCCTCTTTTAAAGAAGGCAGCCAAATGCCATGTAGCAGGACTGTCAGGAGACTTTGCAGGCCACCTGTAGCGCCCCTCCCACCATGAAAACAAGACAAGCAAAATCATGAGAATTAACGGGTCCGCCAGCCTTGCGATGGAGACAAAAATGGGTTCTGAGGGTGCGTCATCGTCAGCTCCCACTGGGAGCCCCAGCACAGCCATTAGGTCACCTGGAGGACGGCTGCCGTGTCTTGAGAAGCATTGCTGTGTGGTTCAAGAAGGAGGAGGCTGGAGCTGCCATGAAATCCCAATTTAACAGCAAAGGACTGGAAATCACTGGCATCCAATCTGGCCTAGCTGACTGTGCAGAATCAGCTGCTCCAGAGAAACGGGAAAGCATGAGAGGCAGGAGTGAGACCGATGCAGGAGGAGAGAAAAGGTTTGGAGGCATTTTGTTTAGGACATGGAGCTGGGGGTTGATGCCGAGGGGCAGGCAGTGACCTTGTGAGTGATTATGGGGATCTGAGGAAGGAGTTAAGGTGGTGGCAGAGAGTGGAGTACAGGGCGCTCTCACAGCCTCAGACAGTTTTGGTAAAAGGCGGAGGGAGATGTGCCACATCTTCTTCATCCATTCATCTGTCGATGGACACTTAGGTTGCTTCCATATCCTGGCTATTGTAAATAGAGCTGCAATGAACATTGTGGTACGTGACTCTTTTTGAATTATGGTTTTCTCAGGGTATATGCCCAGTAGTGGGATTGCTGGGTCATATGGTAATTCTATTTTTAGTTTTGAGTTATTTGTAGTGAGGTGGATGGACCTAGAGTCTGTCCTACAGAGTGAAGTAAGTCAGAAAGAGAAAAACAAATACTGTATGCTAACACATATATATGGAATCTAAGAGAAAAAAAAAAAAAAAGGTCATGAAGAACCTAGGGGTGAGATGGGAATAAAGACACAGACCTACTAGAGAATGGACTTGAGGATATGGGGAGGGGGTAGGGTAAGCTGTGACAAAGTGAGAGAGTGGCATGGACATATATACACTACCAAATGTAAAACAGATAGCTAGTGGGAAGCAGCCGCATAGCACAGGGAGATCAGCTCAGTGCTTTGTGACCACCTAGAGGGGTGGGATAGGGAGGGTGGGAGGGAGGGAGACGCAAGAGGGAAGAGATACAGGAACATATGTATATGTATAACTGATTCACTTTGTTATAAAGCAGAAACTAACACACCATTGTAAAGCAATTATACTCCAATAAAGATGTTAAAAAAAAAAAAAAAAGGTGGAGGGACAAAAGGGCCCACAGCACAGGACACTGTCTCATCAGCAGCAGTGGTTCTACACAGTAACGTTTATCAACCAAGGGGCAGATCACAAATT